>NC_133555.1:24551205-34551205 GCF_048773025.1 Camelus bactrianus
ATAAAATATACTTTTCTTGTGGATTAATACACTCTTCCTGACAATGCTTTCAAGTGACTTGACTCAAACTCTATAGTCAAATATTTGTGTGTGTGTGTGTGTGTGAGACACAGACAGAGAGACAGAGAGAGACAGAGGGAAGTAGGGAGTAGGCAGGGTTAGACAGTATTTGCTTTGGAAGTGATTAACCCATGAATGATCCTTTCAGCCAGAGTATTTCCCTGGTGGTGTCCTTTAATGCAGGGATAGGCTAAGTGAGGCGTGATGAATGACCCCCAGCCTGCACCTGAGGTGACACCGCCCTGTTTGGCCCTGGCCATGGAAACAGAAAGGTCATTCATTATCCAATGAGAACAAACAGAGTGCACATTTGTGATAAATCATTGGTCATTACTGAACTACAATGCTCTCTGGGAATTCCTCAACACTTCCTTGGCATTAATGTACTTTTCGTGGAGGGCTCAGCTAAGCTCTCTCAAGATTACCCAGTGCTTCGTGTGTTCTGTGGGATACCAAAGAGACGTTTACTTCTCCTTCGCTGGGATGCATGTGTCTGAACAAACACCAAGTACCTTCTTTTCTCGTATCGCATACCAAGTCCGTACCTCCTCATCAACCACGTGCACAGACACGTGTGCACACACGTGTACACACACACACACGCACTCCATGTGCTAAGGATGTATGCCTGTATCAACGCAAGCAGATGCTAATAAAACATAATCCTGAAAATATTGGAGGAATAGTCCATCCAGAGCTTTGACCTCTTCTGATTAGAGGGTCAGTCACAAAGGTAACTATTATACTCACGACCAATTAAAAAATATACAAATATATAAAAGGTGTTAGTCCAAATAAAGAGATCCCTCGGGGAAACGAAAACGACAGCTCACCTCTTTTCATATAATCCTTGCCACTGTGCCTTCGCATAAGCTGCTGTCACTGCAGGCAAGATTTGTCACTCACTCCCCTGGAAGTCTTCACCAAGCCAATTCCCACTGGCTCAAGTCCAGTACCATCTCACTTGAAGCCTTTCCAACACATCCCACCCCGACCACATGCATTCAGTCACTCCCTCCTCTGGGTTCACACGGTAGCTCCTTGAGAGACTAGACAAAGCACCTGCCGGGGTGCATGGCAACTGTCAGTTACAGGTCCACACACCACTCACTATCTGGTGTGAATCACGTACAAATGAAGAGGTCAGGCCACGTACAGAACTGACCTTGCCTGCCTTGTTTCAGTCTAGTCGAATTCTCCCCACAGAGAAGCGAGGACTCGGGACCTCTTCATGTGTATATTCCCAGATGCTTCCGACCACACCTGCTTGCTCCATGGTAGTTGCACAACACGTGTTGCCACAGGAAAGTGTGGACAGATGTACAGACAGATATTAAATATCTTCCCTATCATGTCACCCAGGTTTGAGTACTGCATATGGGCAAGTGACTCACTCCTTTGAAAGTCTAGGCTTTTAACCCTTTAAAACATGAATAACAACTGTTTTATCTCATAGGAATGCATGGAATATAAAATCCAAGTAAAATGCCTTGATACACTGAGGAGAAAGGGCATGAAGAAGAGTAAAATCACACACTGATCACAAAAATGTAGCAATGACTCAGTATTAACAGCAAAACAAAAACTAATTATTGTATATGGAACATAAGCCAATTGTGCATAATTGGCTTGATCCAAGGATCGTGAGTTGATTTAAGGAAACGCCTGAAGGAAAAATATATTTTAATAGTAAAAACAGTACCTAATATTTTCAAGTAAATAAGTATCTCTCTTCAAGTAGTACATATGAGGTAATGCACTATCGTATTACTCTCAATAAAGACATTTTTAAGGTACTAAATATTGATCACAGCAAAATAATTCTACAAAGTAGATAATATCTCCTTGGATCTATAAGCCAGCTCTATAAAGATAAGACTGCCAGTAACTTACATTTTAGAATAGAAAATCTTTCTATTTTATCTAATTGATATTAATATTTATATCATTTTGATAATTATATAATCTAATACTGGGAATGAGTTAGAAGACAGATCCTTCTAGATGCAGAAATGTATGAAGATATGTATAAATATATACATACATACGTGCAGGCATATGTATATACATACACATACACAAATATCTGTCAAGAAACTATCCCCACAGCCAGGGACATTTGCACAGGCTGAAGGACAGATGAGGATGTCACAGGGGTCAAGAAGTCATAGGAAAAATGTTCAGTGATTAGATGGGACCTAAAAGCTGTCTGCCCTTGGATCCATGAGACTGGATCACTCCTACTGTACGATGGGGGCTGTTGGGGTGATGGGCAGAGAGAGAAGATGGCGCCTAGTTAGGGACAAAGTACACAAAGATCACAGTGGGGAACCAGGAACTGAAACTTTTCTCCCAACACGTATTAAATTATATTAAAAACACACGTCCTATTTTGAACTCGTATTTCTCAAGGTGAACTCAGTTACGCAGCAGAAACAAACAGCTCTCCAAAAACAGAAGCAACGAGGTGCTCTCTTGCTTGTGCTACAAAGGTACCTGCTGGGAAGCCAGGCTCAGCATCCTCCTTCTCAGGCTGCAGGAGGCTCCATCCTCACATGTCCTTGATTACAGAGGACAGAAAGGGGGCACACAGCAAAGCGCGCACTCACTCTTAAAGCTTCGACCTAAAGGCAGAACTCACTACTCACACCCACAGTTCAGGTGCCTGTGCTAAGTCTCAGGGCCATACCCTCCTTCGAAGAGGGCAGGGGAGTGTGATGCTACCATCCACCCAGCGACATGGAGCTAAAACTACTTCTTAAAGCACAGTCAAGCACTACCTCAGTCACCAAATAATTTCAGAGCAGGTTAGGTTCTGCCAGCATAGGACCAAATTTTAAAATCTCTTTTCAAAAAATTTTGTATTTGGGCATCATGTCTAAGGGACTTTAGACCTCGAGTACTTAATAGATGGGAAGTGGAGTCGCTCATTTTTGCTTACAGAAAAGGTTACACAGGGCGGTGGAATAAACAAGTGGTAGGATAAGAAGTAAGTATTTTTATCACTGTTAAGAAAACAAACTTAACTCCAGGCTGGCACTAACACAAACATTAAACATCCAGCCATTCTTGCACTTTTTTTTTTTCCAATAAATTAGCAGCCACCAAAAGTAGGAAGGGAGAAAAGAGTAAAGACATCAGATTTTTAAGTTCTGGAAGATGTGGAGAAAGAGACTCGGTGACCCCAAGACTACTGTCAAAAACTTCCGTGGGGGTGGGAGGGCCGGGTGAAAGGACAAACGCATTTCCTGGTGATCCCCAGTGACCTGCATTTATCATCAGTAACCTCTGTGTCATTATCATGTCAGATCCACTTAGCATCACTGCAGGTTAATCTCCAGGTGCCTCCATGCTCTGAATGTATTTCCATTGATATTCACCATTTGCAGCACACCATGGGGGAGAGGGGTCCCTTTGACAGAAAAGGGATGAATGTTTTCAGCAGACTCAAACTGAGTCTCCGCGAGAGAAACAATTGGAGGCTTCTCCAGGCCACACCATCTAAAAACTACACTCGCCAATAATTTAAAATTTTTTTTTAATTTTCTGAAACCTGCTTGTCCTCTCAAAATTACATAGATACTTGTTCGTAATAATGGTAGGCAAGAAATTTTAAGCACTCTCTATGTGCCAAGCAGTTAAGTAATTTACATGGATAATTTCTATGAATCTTACAAAATCCTAACGTCTATCTTCATTTTATTAACAACATCACAGGATTAGCAATAGTAGAACTGGGACCAAATCTGGTCTTACTGCAACTTTGTGCAATTTAGCTACTACACACTATTGCCTCTAATGTTAAAAAAAAAAAAATTAACTATAATCCACATTGTAAAATCACCAAACAAACTTTGATGTTCATGTTTCCCCTCTGTATATTCTAGTCTTTACTATTTCTATGAATCATGACCAGAAGAAACCTCATCTCTCAGATGATCACAAGTACCTTTTTGCACTGTTCTGTAACTGTCCTATTTATTCTGTGTTTCATGGAACCAGCCTTCCACTTGAAGCATTTAACTTACTAGGGTTAAAAATAAAACCCGGGAAAACCTCAATAACCTCACTGGGTTTCTCCTATTTGGTGACTTCTAAAAGCGATGAGACACTTGGATGTGTAATGTCATTGATTTCTGACAAATATCCCAGAAAGTCTCTCTAGACCACGTGAACACTGGCGGTAAGCTTTCTGCTCCATCTTTAGGGTTCTGACCCTTTTCACAATTCACCCGCAGAGCAGACACCAGAGCTGGGGTTAGAAGGCAACAGCCCCTTATCACTCCCCTGGAATGTCTCCACTGGTTTACTTCTGTCACTGCCCACCTCTCAAGACAGGCATCTGGACCACACCTGATGAAATCACCGGAATGCCAAGGAGCACGCTTCCTCCACTGTTCTGCGCTCTGTCTTAAGTGGTCACAAAACTTCACAAAGCCAGTTGGACCTTGTATGGCTTAGGAGCATGAGATGCATCTCGTTAAGGGGTTTCATTTCTCTCCTGAGAACTGACTTTGGAGAAATCACAATTTTACTTAAGCATCTCATCAACACTGAAAATCCTCACAGTGGCATGAACTTGCAGCAAGGTTTTCCCTGCTGCACGAGGAGCCATGTTCAATGGAAATTTTGGCTTGTTTTAACATAACTGTCCTACCTGAGCAGCCTGGTGGCAGAAGGCTCTCTGGGGTTTGTGAGTAAACTCTGCTCTGCTGTCTTATGAACTACAGTCTTGCCAACCAAAGAGGCAAACAAATGAAAAGGCAACCTGGCTTCCCAGGCAGAAGAAACATGCTCACCCGTAAATAAGACGAGTATTTTCTACAGAACAAGTCCAGATATATTTTTAAATAACTCAACAGGAATACTTTAGTCTGGTTTGTGAAACGATTCATGGTCGTCTGACCCAAATCTCACAAGTGCCAACTAATGTTTTAGAATCATTAAAAAACTGGTATGTTATACTCTACCAAATCACTATGATATACACTTTAAATATCTTACAATTTTATTTGTCAATTATATCCCCAGTAAAGGTCAAATTAAAAATATAAAATTACCTAGCAGTGATCAGGTCACTTTTAAAGGAAATGAACAGTTTCTATTAAGCAAACTGTTTAACTTAATCAGGGGCAAAAGGAAATTTGTAATGTTTTCAGTCCTCTTCCAAAGTACGGAGACAGTGAGGTCAGTTTATTATGTTACTTTTGGTTTGAAGTTGTTTGGTTTGGTTTTCTCTTCTGGTGTTTTCACCTACCTCTAGGTGATTTTTGGTGTATTAGACAGAATTCCTGTTTGCATTATAGCTTTGGAGACTAAAATGATGCAGGGAACAATGACAGAATAAAACAACATGATATAGTAATTTTTATATCATTTATCTGTATGTAGGACATTAGGTCCTGAACTGGTTCTGGTATTTAAACGATTGTACCTATAAGGTAGCATGGATACACAGTCATACGTGCACACACACTGACACACACCAAGCCAACAGTTGTTTGTGAAATTAAACAATATTTTTTTCTTTAAAACATTTAATTTAAAATATTTTAAACCCACTGAAACATATCATTAATAAATTTTCTGGACAAATAAATCCAAGAATTGAAGATATTTCTCCACTGTCTTTTATCAATTTCTACTTGCATTGTGAATTCATGTAAATTTTATCTTCATGATGAACAAGGTTTTGGGGTTTTTTTGAGCATAGGGTGGGGAGGTACTTAGCTTTGTTGTACCTTTATAACTAGTCTACAAAATAAAAGTAATGTAAATAACCACAATAACCTTTAAGTTTTTCATCACTTTTGCTAAGTTAAAATTTACTCCATTTTAATTGCACATACTTCTTACATTCAAAATGCACAGCACATTAAGCTCTACTTACTTCTTTGCATTGAGTAATATGATTTTATTCATTAATAACACCTGTACAACCAGTCACTAACTCCAGTGCCATCAATCTTACAACGCAACCAAATTTTCAGGAGCAAAATGCTCAAAAGGGGATGGGGTGGATGGTGGAAAATAGTCAGCCTGGGATCATCAAACGCCTCAAGACCTCCTGGCATGAAAATGCAGCACAAAGAACATCACAGAGATGCGGACCTCAACAGCCACGGACACTCCCTCGTTTTCCTCTTTCCTCTACCCTCTGCCATGTAGAGGATCTAAAACAAACAGTGCTTTTCCCGTGCCTCCTGTGGGTAGAAAGTCTGAGGACACAGTTACAGAGGAAATTTTCCTCCAAGTACGGCTGGAAGAGTCACGACTGCTACAAAAAGGACCAACATCTATTTTACCACCAAAAATTCCCTATTACTGGCCACGTGAAAAATAACTTCACATTGGAAAATTCCTCATTGCTTAAGTTGGAACGAAAATCTCTTGGCTACTAGAATTTTTACAAATATAACTTTCTCAAGGATGTAGCTCCTTTCCCTCAAGTGCCTGATTTATTTTTCTTGTCTATTTGGGTTTTCCAAACAGGAAGGATCCCTGTGAGAACAGACAAGATTTTTTTTCTTTCCTTTTCTACAGAAGGTTGCTGTTAACATTCATTACCAGAGCTGGCTGTGAGCGCTTCCTTCGTGAGTTACCATGAAAAAAGTTCAGGGACAACATTAACGCATTACTCCTCATTAAGGGAAAAGTGAAGTCTAAAAGTTCAGGGACAAAAAAAGAAATTTTCTAAACATCAAGCCAAACTTCCCAACAGGCCGGATTATTTTCAGACTGTCTTTTATCTTTCCCAATTATAATGTGGTACCCAACCGTTACTTAGTTCATACTTGGGAATGTGGATGGAAAGTGAAGAGGTGAACAATAAGAAACAGGCAAGGAAGTCAAAGGAACAGTACTGCAAAGACAAGAATGTTGCCTTACAGGAGCTATTCCAAAAACAAACTCACTGAGTAAAGTCAAAATAAAGCTTCCCAGTCAGAAAACAGAGATGCTGTGCTTGGCTCTGCCACTGGTGAAACGTTAAGCGCTTAGGGAAGTTACTTAACCGGTCTGGGGTACCTATCCCTGGGAGGAGGAGTAAGACACATCACTACGATGTGTAAGAGGCCACATTACTGGGTCACAGTCCCACACTGACTGGCTAAGCCTACCCAGCACAAGTTACATAATATCCTAGTGCCTCTGTTTACTCATCTGTAAAATGGAGGAAATAATGATGGCTGTCTGATAAAGGTGCCGTGCAATCCAGTGGTGTAATACACCAGGAGCGCCTAGCATCCTTCCTGGCCAGTGTTCTCTACCATTATGATCGTTGTACTGTCATCACTCATATTCTTATTCATACACTTACCTCACAGCTCATGACTCTCCACGGTTTATACCTCCTTAACATTTCTGTCTCTCCCTCGTCTCACACCTCTTTTCCCATACCCTGAGTCATCCTAACTTTCCCCCTTCAGCGTTTAACCCATAACAAGTCACTTATCACTTAAGCTTTAGTGTTCTGGCATTCCAAATGAAAGACATAGGACCTATCACAGAGGATTAAATAACGTAAAAAATGTGAAACTTCTTAGGTTTTAGGTCAACCTGAGAAGAGCATGCAACTGAGGACTGACGGAGAACAAGTGAAAGCAAAACAATATGATTTTGTTGTTATTATTAATACTATTGAACGAGTTAAGACTCTTAAGGCTGAGAAGTAGCTCTCAACAGCTACAGCAAATTTACGTTGTTATGAATACTCTAAAACATAGACAAAGTCCATAAAAAAACAGGGCATTTAAAAATTCTGACTAAGAAAGACACAAATATTGTATGTTATCACTTAGATAAGGAATCTTAAAAAAAAAAAAAAAACGAATATAACAAAACAGATACAGACTCACAGATGCGGAGAACAAACTAGTGGTTACCAGCAGGGGGAGGGAATTGAGGAGGGGCAAAATAGGGGTAGAGGATTAAGAGGTACAAACTACTATGTATAAAATAAATAAGCTAAAGGACATACTGTACAAACAGGAAATACAGCCCATACATTGTAATAACTGTAAATGGGTTATAATCTATAAAAATCTTGAGTCACTACTGAAACACAGTTACACACCTGAAACCAATATAATACTGTAGATCACCTACACTTCAATAAAAAAATACAAAATAAAGTTTAAAAATTCTGACCAAAGAAAACAGTATTTGAAATGCTCAGTGTACCAAAAGATAAGCCCATAAACATCCACAGTGAATCAAAAAAATCCCACGTCTTTTTAAAGGTGTAAGAGGTAACAAGTAATCAAGTTGTTTAAGAGGCACAGGAACCCTAGGAGATACCACTCACATACAACTTTCCACTAACTTAACAGAGGAAGTGCAAAAAAAACCAAAACCAAAAACAAAAAAAAGCCCAGGAAACGAACACTGCGGCTGTTACTGAAGTGATCCCCAGCAACCACGAGCCTCAATTTACTGAGCAGCAAAACGCCTGCTTCTTCCATTTTGATGACCACGGTGATTCAACACCAAAGAATTACTGTTTGATCACCTACAGCCAAGAGGACAAAAGGAACATAGGAATGAGAAAGAAAAGTGCTTTCTGCTGTGATAATTTTATGTGGACTTGGTGGAAAATTTTTTCTGGGTGTGTCTGTAAGCTTGTTTCTAGATGAGATTAGTATTTAAATCTACAGACTCAATAAAGCAGTTTGTCCTCCCCAATGTGGGTAAGCATAATCCAATCTGTTGAGGGCCTGAACAGAAAGAACAAAAAGGAGAAGGGAAAAAAAAAAAAAAAAAATCAAGCTCTCCCTGACTGCCGAGCTGGCACACTGGTCTTCTGAGACCTGGGGACCTAAACAGAACTTATACCACTGGCTCTCCTGGGTCTCGTGAGACTTTTCAGCTTCCACAATCACATGAGCCAATTCCACAGAACAAATCTCTTTATTTGGATTTGCTTGGTTTGTTTTATTTTGATTTAAACATATCCAACTGGTTCTGCCTCTAGAGAACTCTAAGACATCTACTAAAATCTCGAGTTATTCTGCAGCCCATGTTCTCTGACTGGTCGCTCAAAACTTTTTTCCTTAATTTATCCTTTTCCATTGTTAACAAAAGCCAAAAGATTATAAAACACTTACAAGTATGAATGACCAAGTCCAAAAACATCCAATATTCACATTTTCCCAATTACAATGTAATTTTTTTTTCTATTTTACAGTTTGTTGGCTTGATCCAGGATCCAAAGAGGTCTGCACATAAATCGATGCACTTCTAAATCTCTTCTAAACTCTAAGTTCCCCTTTCATTTTCTCAACCCTTTTGTTTTAAAATTAAGTCTTTTGTACTGTAGAGTCTCCGTGGTCTGAATTCCCAGAGTCTGGAAATTTTGCCAATTTTGCTGATTACATCCCCACGGTATCATTTAACATGTTGCCCCTATTTATTTTCTGTGAACTGACATATCTAGAAGCTTGATCAGACTGAAGCTCCACATCTTCTAGGCAAGACTACTCTACAAGGAGTTTGTATATGTGAATCAAGAAGCACATCGTGTCAGGGTTTTCTGTTTATAATGCGAGAGGCCCTCAATGATTATTGACAAGGCCTCCGAATTTATTTGCGGAGGCAAAACTACATTACCTCTGGTGCAATCCTCCCTGAATCCACTGGAAACCACGATTCTACTGATCTCAAAGACAAAACTGTGGTTTATCAACCAGAACACTTCTATAAAGAGAAAGATCCTACATCAACCGTTTAGTTACCTGCCTATACTTGCATCATCAGTGTTCCTTCAAGCTTTAAGGTTGTCTGAAACTTATTCTTTACTGAACTTTTCAGGAAGAGCTCATGGGAATAATATTCGCCGGTTTCTGGAACATTCACAAAAAATTTGTCTGCTGGTTTATATGTGAAGATCAATCTGGCTGGTTATTAATTTCATGGCTCACATTTCTTTCCATGATTGTCTTAAATATGATACTTCATTGTTTATCTGGCATAAAGTACTGTTGTCAAAAAAAGTCTCCTGAGAGTCTCATTTTGTTCCTTATAGTGATGAAGTCTGTTTGCCTGATTGCTCAAAGGTCTGTTTTCCTTTCATTAAAGACCATACTTTCATTTTACTATGTCTCAGTGATGATTTGAGATGATTTGATGTGGAACAAAGTGACCCTTTCAACATATACCTTCAAGGACTCTTAGTTCAATAAAGTTTCCTTACAGTTTTTATATTGGGTTTTTTTTTTCCCGGTTTAATTTTAGTCTCATATTACAGGACTCCTGTAATATATACTTGGTGTTCCTTTAGATAGTTTCTGTACAACTTTTCCTCAAATCCTTTTCATTACTATATTTTTCTTTGACTGTTAAAATGTTCCCTCTCCTCCTCCACTACTTTTCTCAAAGTATTAACAGTGTTTATCTGCTCTTGCATTTTTCCTTCCCGTTTTATTCTTAATTTCCAAAACCATTGTTTTATTTGTAACTTTTCCATGAATTCCACCATCTTTCTTCTCAAACCTTCATTTATGAGTTTCTCTAATACTGACATATCATGCCTTATCAAACCTCCATCATGTTTTTAATATTTTGGCCGTTTTAAAGTATTAGGTATATAACTTTCAACACTTGTGAGTGCTGTTCATTACTTTCTTTTGAATTATAGTAAGTTTGTATGGAGTTATCATCTTATTGCCCATTTTTCATGTAAAATAAATATTCCCAAACATAAGGGGGAAAGGGAAAAAATGTGATTTTTCTTGTTCAGAGGTCTAGATTTACTGTCACAAATTGAGTCAAAAACTGTGACCATCTACTTTCCCAGATTTGTCTTTTCAATGCCCATACATCTGCGTAAACCTCCTCTTCCTTGACCCCCACTGCCCCATCTTGCTCAGTCTGGGTTCCATTCCCAGCACTCCCTCCTGGATGCTGAGTCTTCCCTTGGAAGAGACATTCACTGTGTTAGTTTGTAAAATGACAGAGCCCAGATGTCACCAGACCCTGCTGCCTCACAGTCTCCGTGCCCTCACCGTGCAACGAGATATCCTGTAGAACCACTCTTAGCTGTGAATACACAACCCACACGGGCCGGGCCCAGCACACCTCCCTAAAGGACCTGGAGCTGACATGGGGGTTTGAGATCTTTCCTCACTTGCCTTTAGGGCCAGTTCCACACAGGTCTTACAGGTGTCACTGAGATTCATGGGGCTACCTCCTACTTTAATGCAAATACTGTTTGTGGTTTTATAAGTTGAGCTCTGTTAGTTGGTCTATTTTTTTCATGGAGAAATTTGAGATTTAAAAACTCAACCACTGGTATCTCTTCCCAGAATTCACTGCAAACTCAAATTACAATGATTCTAAAACCAAACAATTAAACTTTTAATTGTTCTTGTAGATATTAATGAGCACATTAAAATATTTCAACTCCCCCAAAGTCAGACTCCACCTCCTGATGTTTTCTATGAATTTTTTTCACCAACTTTTTTCTTCTTTTCATGAAATAATTTTAAGGATTTAAATCTAAAAGGTTTAGCATTCTTTTTTAAAGATTATTATTAGCTCTTTGTAAATTTATCATGAAATATATACAAAAGAGAATCGATTAATGAAACCCTTATGTACCTACCAACAAGCTTCATAGCATTAAATTTAAATTAATTTTATCAATAAATTATCTCCCCACAAAATTATCTTACCACCAAACAATTCTATATAGATTTACAAGTGAAGTGGTTCTAATCAGATGTCAATTCTATCTCACCAGGCTTCAAATCTCTTTATTTTCCCTTATTATCATCCTCAACTAAACTTTCATCATCTCCTACCAAGGCCACTGCAAGAACAGCCATCTTGTCTGTTTGATCCATTTTCAGATAATATAGGAACAAAATTGAGTATGTGTGGCCATCAGTATTATTCTGCGAAAAAGATGTCCAAGTATCTTTGGTGGGGTACAGTGAACAGTCTCCCATTTTTCTGGTAGTATGCATTCCATTCAGGAATACGAAGTCACAAAATAGCAACAGGTCAAAATCTCCACTCTGAACTAAGTAAAGTTAAACTTACTATTTGGTCTCCACCTCCCTGGGCCAATTTCCTTAATTGAAAAATGTAAAAATGAGACTAGATAATCTTGAAGTCATCTTACAGATTTCCTAACAACCTTAAGAGCTATTTGACAGCCACCAAGGACACCCAGCCAACTAAAAGCACCATCCATTCTGCTACTGAAAGATCTTCATTTGAAGTAATGTTTTCAGGAGTTAAGGATGGCCAGTGGCCAGTGATTTTATGAAATAAAATAGCCAACAACCAAGTAAAAATGAAAAATTAGATATCCAGTCTAGAATTTCTAATCACTAGTTACGTTTTTAGGGCAAATTAGGAACTTGGTCTGCTTTGTTCATGGCTGTATCCCCACTTCCTGTACACAGCCCAGCATGTACCAGAAGCTTTATAAATATTTGCTGGATGGATGAATTGGCCTCCCTTAATTTAATAAACAGCCACCGTATCTTTCATCTTGTTCAGTCATGACTAAGGCCATACAGAAACATGGTTCTCAACCAGCACTGGCAATGTAGAAATGGATGAACCACTTTTGCTCAGCAAAACAATGAAGCCCCATCATCTGAATCCCTACGATCTTAACAATAGGCAGGCTCGTATTCTCCCATTAGCTAAAATGAGAGATGACATCGGGAAATAGTTAACCCCACTGTAACGGAGCCCTTCTCTAGGCTGGATTGGAAACAGGATCACTGCCAGTAAAATGAAACAATGGGATTTCTGTTAGTACTAAACAAAACTAAATCTTAGAAAGCAGAGGCCTTTAACAACCCAACCAGCAGGCAGGCTACAGAACCCAGGTCTGAGGCAGTCTTGCAGAGAGAAAAAGGTACCAGATTTGGAGTCAGGCAAATGTGAGTTTGAATCCTGTCTCCACTATCGGCCTAAGCGTCAGCATCTTTATAAAACAGGAATGAAAACTGTAGTTCCCTGATAGAGTTACTGCCTGAAGTAATGAGATCAGGCACGCAAAGCACTTGGCACGGAGCAGTCATGTAATGAAATTTACTTTCCAGGGCCCCTCCCAATCATCCAAGATAAAGAAAAAAAGTAGACAGAGGCCAAAAAAGAAGAGAGATGCCCTGTAAGAGAACACAAGTTTTTACACATGTTCTTTCTCCTTTTGCTTAAACATGAAGACTACACATCCTAGGAAGCTAATCCGAACAGAATTTTAGGCAGCCTTCCTCACAGTTCCCTCATCTCTGAGAAGACTTGAAGAGCAGATTTTAAATAACAAAAAAACAACAAGGAGAAAACATATGGGACTACTAAGGAAAGGCTGATCAAATAAGGTCAAATCTCAACAAAGCTTACCACCAAACCTGGTTCTCCTGGTGGATTTCAGATTTGCTTTCCGATAAGAACAAGTCAAGTCTGTCTTTGAATCTATTCTTTTATACAAGAGGTGGAGAAATGTAATTGCTACTGATAACAATCTTGGGATCGGCTTGCCTGGGAGCTTGAACCCCCGGGTACCACCATGCTGGGCCAGATAATAATGCGCAAAGTTAAGGAGCCCACTCTACAGCCAGAGGGTCCAAGTTCAAATCCTCCTGCACCACTTATTAATTGTGACTTTGGACAGGTGCCTTAACTTTTCTCCACTTCAATTTCCTTGTCTGTAAAAATAGTATCTCATTAAGATTTCTGTAAGGATTAACGTAATAGCTGAAAGGCACTTAGGAGAAAGCTTGGCAGATATTAAAACACCACATAAATGTTTGGGACATAAAGAAACACTTTACTTCTTCTGTCATGTGAAAATATTAACAGCCCCTTCATCGTACGATTGCTGGGGTAAATCAAACAAGATATTCCATGTAAAGAGCATAGCATGGTCAGGAATACCGTATGAGTCCAATAAATGACTATTAATACTTCAACTACAACTACTATTTTTCTTAACTTTATTTTTTATTGACATGTAGTTGATTTACAATGTCAGTTTCAGGTGTACAGCAAAGTGATTCAGTTATATATATACATACATATACACATTTATTTTCACATTCTTTTCCATTATAGCTTATTACAAGAAACTGAATATAGTTCCCCATGCTATATAGTAGGTCCTTGTTGTTTATCAATTTTATAGGTAGACAACTACTATTACTGTATTAAAAGCATTCAGAACTCTCCAAAACTACAATCACTGAAAAACAAATCAGTACAAGTACACACGCGCAGATTTTAGTTCTTCAATCTCTCACTCTTTCTAAAACCTTGGACCCCATCTTCAGCCAGTAAGTTGAGCCCCATGCAGTAACTCATGTTAGAGATTTTATTATGTTCTCCCTCACTAGCCTCTCCGAGTATCTCAAGACCCTGGTCTTTGCTAAACAATAATGGATGGAAAGCTGTCTGAAGTAATCTAAACAATTATTCATTGCATGTAATAATACTGATCATAGGATTTAAAATTTAAATGTCTCCATAAAGCATGGGGCATTTAAGACCCTATGACAGATATGCACATTTAAATGAATCCAGCATCTGAACCAGTAGGTGCACATTAAATATTCATCAAACCAGCAAAACAGTTGTTCACAGCATTTTTATCAGCTTCAGTGACCTCAAACACTTCCCACACCTCCATCTCCATCACCTGATTTAACTCAAGGCTGGACCGACTTGGGAAGGACTACAGAGGGTGGATTATCAGAGGAGCCCTGAGGGCATAGAATTTCTTTAAAGACTCAGAGTCACTGAGGTAATAACGCTGCCCTTTAAGAATCTCTACTGTGGAAAGCAGCTAAATGAGGCATTGTATGGAAACTTAGGAAGTCCACAACAAATCTGAGCTTACACTGGTGAGTTTTCATTGTGTTGTAAAACGAACGTATCCATTTTGAATAACCTTCAATCTTGTATGAAAGATTATCATGTACAAAGGAAAATTGATTCTGCCCTGAAACGGAAGAGAATAAATATTTGTTGGGTGGCTGACAGATGGATTGACAAAGCAAATGAATGAATGAACGTCAGTACCGTTGCTAAATTACCTCTGAGACGGTAAATCTAAAATCATGGTTAGGACACGCTAAATAAAACCAACTAAGGCTACCAGAAAGAAGTCGCCAGGAAATCTGTTCTTTGCAGCAAGAATGTGCCATATCAGGGTGGAAACACCTCTCTGTCCTGCAAAACCATATGCATTTCAAAATCTGCTATATCCTAACAATTCTACCTCCCAAAACACCAAGAAAAAAAGACTCGTGGTTCTTCCCACTATGTCCTCAAGCACATTTTGCAATAAAAGCTTCTTTTGAAGATGGGTCTAATAATAAATTAAATTACTGTTGTTATGCCACAACTGATGAAGAGAAAGCGCACAGCTCAAGGTGAACAATAATCTAGCCTGCTAGATCTGATTTGTAACCTAATGATATTCTGGTACTGGCAGAGGAACAAAACAAAACCCAAGCCGTAAGAACAGGCAAGGTGTGCTGTCAGCACTCTGGAGGGAGCTTTTATATTTTAAGCCTGCGGGAATTTGGAGAAGGTCCACCGAACTATTTTTTCCCTATCTGACTGACACAGCCAATTATACCTTGAAATTACATCTAATAACGTATATTGCCTTTGTTCATCAGAATATGGAAGCTATAAAGCTCTGTTTTGTGAAAAAGCAGATCATCCCGCAATACCCAACTGAGGCATGATTGAGAAGGGTGCTTCACTGGAATTCAGCTTTGGTCAAACCAAGGGCGAGTGATGTGACCCTAGAAGAGACTGATTCATTTTCCCACACTGTGGACCACTCTGCCCCGTCAGTTTTCTGGATGACAAGCGGATACATTAGTCAGCCTGGCTGCTGTACAGGTCAGGTTTCTGCTACAATATTGTGTGACCCCACAAAAGGGAAAGAAATGTGGTGGTAGACAACAACAAGGCTTATTTCTTGCTCACTGGTGTTCAGGAGCACTGGCTGACTGCGCAGAAAGCTGCAGGTTAGGGCCAGGATGCTCCCTACATCTCGCAACCTGGGACCAGCCACCACCTGGGAAGCTGGGACATGGTCTACTCAGGGTAGATGGCAGGGCAGAGAGGCTAAGTAACACATGCAAGAACAACGAAGCTCTCTACCTGTGGGCTTCTGGTACATTCCACTGGCCACAGAGAATCACAGAGCCAAGCCCAAAGTCAAAGGGACAGCAGAGTGCCCACCCACCTGGAGGCACAGAGGAGTCACTTGGTCAAGGAGCTGCAGGACAATTACAGGGAGAGGGTATCAAATCTGCACAACAGTCATACCTACCCCACACAGGGTGATCTGATCCGCCAGATTCACCCTAGCCTGGCCTCCTGCCCACAGCTCTCATCCCCCACGACCAGCAGGTGGAAACAGACTAGGACATGGGATGCAGAAGAGACGCATCCAAATGGCTGGCAGGTGACCGTCCGGATACTCACTCTCTCTCTCCGGCACTGCCTTGACGATAGAACACGAGAGGAAAGGTCCACAAAGGCAACTTCACCTGCCTTGTTTAGAGTCCTTTTTGGGGACTAGATTTCTCTACTTGTCCGTGAATTCCCTATAATGTATTATCATAACTGCCTCTTCATTCTGATTAGTTTAAGCGGGCCTGTCACTTGCCAGTCAAGGCGCCACACTGGAGACAACTGAATTTCTTTACTGACGGTGCTGAGAGAAATCTGTCCAGAAAGGGGAGGGGGGGCACAGCCAGACCTGGGAACTTGTGTAACAAGCACATCACTGTCTTTACTGAGGTCGTATGTCTTAGAGGAGATGGGGAGGTGGAGAACACTGAAGGGGGTGGTGTTTAAAACATTAAATAAAGCAGCCTTTTAGCACTGTCACTTGTCTACAACAGGCCTCCTAAAAACAAATCATTCTCTTAGGATTATTACATGGTTTGTGTTCATTCCTCTCTAATCTCTCCTTATTTGGGAATCTTCCCAGTGAATGATTCCGAGATCAGTACTTTTAGCCATGTACTTAAATCCTCAATTTCTCCTGCCTGTGGATAACCTCTTCCTGGATATTTTCACCTGAACTCATACTGGGTCTAAAACCGAATTTACTAGCTTCCTACACAAACCTCTACTCTTCTATCAATGGTATTTCCTTATTTTCTCGTGCAGCTCCTACTGAGCATACTGTAGGTTCCAACATGCCATCAGCCTCCAGGCGGCAGACATCGCTGCCTGCCTAACCACATTCCAGGAGCTTCTCTTGCAGCTATGGGATGGGCACAGGATCCAATCCTGAGCAAAGAGACACAAGGCAAAATATTCCATGGGGCTTCTGGAGAATGTCTGACTCCCTGACAGAAAGAGGGCTGTGGAGAAAAACTGTTCTTTGTCTGCTACTCCCCCATGCACTGTACTGAAATCACAAGAAGACACAGCTTTGCTATCTGTGCACCTGATCAAAAAGCTTCCTCGGTTCCCAACTGTCAGTGAGCAAAACCTAAACTCCTTAGCTCAGTATTAAAATGCCTTCATTATCTGGTGCACATCTATCCTGCCCACCTGTGTCCTTCTATTTCTCTTTGTATCAATACAGAATAATTATGACTGATCACTGATACTGGGAGCTTACAATGTGCCGAACAGCCTGCTGAGCATATACAGTATTCACTCTCTCCATACAACCCCATGCAGTCAGTTACCATACCCACTATACAGAGGACACCAGGACCAGAACTCATGAAAGTTTCTCTCCATAAAGCCCCAGGCTTTTCAACCACTGTTTCTTGAGTATCTTCTATGTGCCAGACGCAATCACACCCTGTCATTTCTTGTGCCAGCTTGTTTTTCTATGTCATTCCTTTAAGCCACTCCCTCTGGGATAAGCTCAAAAAGCCACTTCATGAGGGGTGCTTCTTCTCCAGATGCAGCAAAAAGCTGTAAGCAATCGCATTCTCCTTCGAAAAAAGGAGCATTCACTTTTCTCGTCTCCCCTTGTCGCCTTCAGTCCTTCGCCTTGTACTATGGTCATTTAATTACACCTTACACAGAATTTGAGGCTTAAAGCTCTAGACTAAGGTACCATCAGCCGCTCACTTAATTTATAATTTCCCCCCCCGGGGGGGGGGGGTTATAGTAACAGACAACAGTTATTGAGTCTTTCCTACACGGAAGATAGCGAGCCAACACTTCACACTTTTATTTATTCCTGTGATATCTTTACGAATTCTACCACCTTCATTTTACGGGACAGGAAGTAAAGTGTGGCAAGACTGAGTCACACCCTTGAGAGGGAGCAAAAATCAGATTCAGATCCAAGAGGTCCCGGAACTAATAATAATAATAATAATAATAATAATAATAATAATAATAATAATAATAATGTAATGTTATATTATACCTCAGTGTTCACTAAGATACAAAAGGTCCAACTCTAAAGCACTTGGATCAGGAGGGTCCATTAGGAGTGGGCTCAAGTTTGAAAGCCCCTTTCACTGCCAACTTTGGATAACAGGCTTGGTTTCGAGAACAACCTTCACTAGGGTACCCTGGCCAATTTCTGTGCAGGAGGGCAGGAAAGGGAGGAGTTTAATTCAGTATTATCTAGGCCAACGGATCTGTGCCCAACGTACTGTATGTTCCAAAGATACTTAGGCCTAACCTGAAATCGTTGTCTGTTTCATGAAAAAAGATGGTCGGTCTTAACATAATTAAATCTGCTTTAAGATCCAATATCACATTATGGAATTTAAATGACTTACACTCAAAAAGAAAACATTATGGAATTTAAATGACTTACACTCAAAAAGCAATCGATTCCCACCTGGGAAGATTATGATGCGATTGATAACCTATTTTAGGGGATCCCAAACTGGACCAAGGGAACACTTGCATAAGAATTTTCTGGGGTGCTTGGGGAAAAAAGAATAAATTTCACAGTTTTGGAATGGCGGGTGGGTGCCACTTACAACGGTCCCCAGGGGTTTCTGATGAGCACTGAGGTTTGAGAACCCCTGGATTCTAGCCCATTCCACACCTCAACTACTAACATTTCTGTAACCTAACCGATTATTTTAAAAAATGTGCCAAAAAAAAAAAAAAACAAACCCAGTGGATTTTTCTTCCCACTGTTTTTGGCTTCAGTCTCCAGCAACTACAATTTTGAAAGGCTCCAGACAGGGATTATTAAAGCTCCTACATATTTGGTTACATCTACACAAAAGCCCTGATCCTAAAGAATCCATTCTATGAGTTTCGGTAGTGCCAGTGGAGAGGTGATTGCATTAGGGTATCAGGACAGTGCCGGGATAGGATTACATGAACTCGGGGAGTAGGAAGCACGTTCTGAGCAAAGCAGCTTGCCTTTCAATAATCTGATAAACAGGCGTTAACAGAAGCACCACAAGTGCTGGATGCCTGAGCCTGTGCGCCTTTACTGAACCATATGTCAGAGGCCTCCTGGCTCGACACATGATCAAAAATGCGGCCTCCCAGATAAAGTCATCCTCTGAGCATCTCGCAGGGAACGAGAGGGAAAGAAAGGGCTTTGCTTATAAAAATAGTATAAACACTCTCAACATGCAGTTCGGAGTTTGAAAGAATAAATATCATCCCAATAACATTCATATGTACATATATAAATGTTTATATATAAATATATATTCATATATGTACATATACACTTACACATATATGTATGCACACGCTTGAGTCTGTTATCAGTATGGCACCTACACCTGTGTGTATATGTGTGTGTGTACACACACACATTCACTAGTTATTTCCTGGCACTTCTGTTTCTTAGATTATTTCAGCCTGGATCAGTATCAGCTAAAAAAAATAAATTAGAACATAAAACAATAAAATAAAGTCAACCGCTGGGACTTCTATTGGTCAAGATTTGTGACACAAAACTGACCACAATTAACAGACATTCATCAGCTCCTAAATGAGGAAAAGAGGAGCGGAAAGAGAGTGAAAGAAAAGCGCACAGCTCTGGAGGTCAAATCTAAGTTTCCACAATGTCACTGACACAGCACTCACTTCTGTCCCAGGGACTGAGGAGAAGCAAAGTTGAGTAATGACAAGTAACTTTAATTAAACTCTTCATCTGCTTATAAGCTTGATGAACTTCAAAATGAACTTGCACCCCCAAGCCAGGGTCTCCCCAAGTGTTAATCCCTTCTTATTCATCTTTGACAAACCACTAAAGTTCCCCTTTTCCCCCGACCAAGGGTAGAATGCCCTCTCTCCCCGGTGATTTACAAGTAGTCTCAGAAATTAGAAAGTGATGTACGGCTCATGCAATTCATTTTAATAGGAATTTGAATGGCTTCTCTTTCTTTTTCAAAACACAATATCCTGAATTGTCCTCTCCAAGCATGTGATAAATACCTTGGGTGTAGAAAATGAACAATTTTTAAATGCAAGATAAAAGTCATGATTTTGCATTCCAGGTTTATGAAGGGCCTGCTCTCTAAAGTGGTAAAAGCTGTGGTCCCGCTGTGTTTCCACCTGCAAAACTCCTATTAAATCTAATAGAACTTAGAGGGGTACACAAGCCACTGAGTATGAAACCTAATTTCCATCTCGGTTCATTTGATTTCCTAAAATTACATCAACAGCAAAATCAGATAGAAGGTGGACGCTGGTTTTATGAGGCTTCTAATAGGTGAAACTCTATTTTAGTATTTAAAGAATAATTACCACTCTGGTGATTTAGCCAGGGCCTATCGGAAGCTGTTTGTCACCTCCTTTTCCTTTGTTAGGTCACCAATGTCACCAGCACAACCCACTAGCTTTTCTATCATATTTTTAAGATCATTTAAGAAGGAAAAAAAATTAAATTCATTAAGAGGCACCGTAAATCCAGCACAAAAATCACAAGAATTTCCACGACTCAGAAATCAAAGGGACTTAATCATTAAATTCAATTTTCCACTTGTTGCATCTAAAATGAGTCACAGAGCAGACAAGGCATATGTATGTAGAACGTGGATGAGGAAGATGGTGAAATAAAGTCTTTAACCCATCCACTGCAAAGACCCTCTGAATTATTCTGGGGAGAGATCGCCTACATGCACTTGTGCTGACAGATGTACACGTTCACTAACTTTAGAAATCCAACTTTGTTTCTCGCCAACACCATTATTCCCACAAAGTCCATTCTAAGATTATCCAATCAAGTATGCTTGCTATAATTGGATTCTCCCTCTCTCTCTTTCTCTCCCTCCCTCCCTCCATTCGGCAAGACCAAAATGATAATGCTGAAGTATCGTTTCAGTTATCCCTGTCTCATGAGACCAGGATAAAAATGGTACGCAAGCTCTACTAGAGACCTCAGCACACAACTTTGTACTTAGTACACCTGGTATCTGTCCATTCCAAACAAAAAACCTCCAAAGGCATATCCTAGACCCTTAACAATCACTCCACCAAACTGTGTCACCATGTACCAAAATCTGCAAAAAGGTCTGTACTTTCTTCTTAAACGGCAGAGAGAGAATATGACCAACAGCTTAATAGAAAACACAGTCCACAATGTAAAAACAAAAGGTCATGTCATACTTTGAAAAGCGTACCATTTGTAAATTCATTTCCCCGCTTTTCACTATCCAACACCTACCTTTCATGAGAAATCACATTAAAATGAAAAATAGGAGTGTTCCTCCGGAAAGGATGACTAAAGAGCACTGCTTCACTTTCCTCCCACCACGAAGTAAATACACCACGAGGTTCAATCGCAGTTTGTACCTCCCAGGGGGCTGGCCCATCCGGGGACTGAATCTGTGACACCCTTTAACGGAGACATCATGACCTTCTTCTGAGCTCTGTTAATTACCCTAACCCAGAAAACAGCCCTCAGAGGGTGACTCGTACTGTGGAGCTACTTTGGGGTTTTTTGTTTCCTTTTTCCAAGAAAAATAGACCTGGAATTTTCTTTAAGAGGCAATTTACTATAAATATGGTTGGTGGCTTTTCACTTGTTGGCTTTTCTTTTTTTTTTTTTTTTTTTTTTTTTAAGAAAAAGAGAAACACAGGCCATAGCTTGCTCCTAGAAAGCATCCCCTTAGCAGGGCTTCTCAAACTCAGCACCATGGACGATGTGAGCGAGCTAAGTCCTTGTTGTGAGAGGCTGTTCTGCGCATTGCGGGACGGTCAGCAGCATCCCTGACCTCTACCCGTTAGATGTTGGTTATCTCCAGCCCTGTTCTAACAACCAAGAACGTCTCCAGACATTGCCAAATGTCATCCTGGAGAGAAAACTGTCTCCCAATGAGAATCACTGCTTTTGAGCAACTAGAGATAATTCCTTCTAAAATCACTAAGACCAGCCCTGGCGTTGCTAAGAAGGAGTATTTGCAGGTCCATCCAGTCTCCGTGGATTTCTAGTGCCCAGGTCCCCATCACCAGTGAAGCTCGGAGTCAAAATCACCAGCAAATGTATCAATGCTCCTTTCTTTATCCCAAAGGACCTGTCAAACCCTTCATAATGTGCTAACATAAAATTAACACCCCAAAGTGAAAAATGTCTGTGTCCGCAAAGCAGGGAGGAGAGGTAACCTTTATACACCAGGAAAGGGGAAAACTCTACGCTTCAAAAGTGCTGTTTTGGCAAATGCCTGATGCTATGAGACCTATTTTTAAGACTTGGGGAGAGGGAGGCCACAAAGAAACAGAAAAGTCAAAGTACATTTATAACATCTTTTCATCTTTTTGATGTATCAATGAATTTTTTTTTTTTAAGAGAGACAGAAAAAAATAAAGTCAGTAACTCCTGCAGTAAAAATAAAGAATGAGCAGACAGGAAGTAGAGCTAACCATCAGCACTTTCAAACTACCTTTAAACAAAATGACACTGATGAGACAGATTTATTTCAACCCCTTGGCAGAAGAGGTTGCTGGATACAGTCAGGTACCATTGGGATGAAAAAGGTTGCAGTAGCCTTTGGGAGATACAAGAGCAAACCAAGTCTGGCTAAAACCTGAGATTACCCTTCTTGTCCAAGAAACTGGGTTATTCAGGGTTATCACAGAGCTCACAGCCCAGTGAAGAGGATGCTTAATCTAGTTCTAACCATGAACCCCGGACTGCCCCACAAAGTTAGCATTCTTCTAACAAGGAAGGTAGCCTAGGCAGTAAGTTTTTATGTATCAAACCTCAAGTAACAGTGGCAACCTCAGATTAACCCAAAAACACTTTTAATAGTGAGCTGGCCAAGAATAATTAACACTACCCCCTTCTCTTGCGTGGGAAGTGCTAGAAGACCAGTATCTAGGACAGCAGGTTGATGTTACTTACAGAAAGCTCACGGGAATTTAAGTGACCAAATGCTTTTCCCCAGGGGCCTTAGAAACTGCTATTTTTCTTCAAACCTGCATTCCAGTCTTTCTCCACGAATGAACGTGGTTTTGTCTGCACTATGCATTTTCCAGAATCTCCCACTGAACCGTAAATCAACTCCAAGGGAAAGGTAGTGATTAACACCACAAATGGATCTGGCCATGGTAGATTTTTCATACCGGACAGCTATGTCCTAGAGGAGGTACCAAAGACAGTGGTGTTACTACTTTTAACTTCCCAAATGCCTGGTGATTATTCTAACAGATCCAGAGGATCCGGGACAAACATATTTTTAAACCTCTTGAGGAAAAAATGATTTGCGAGCACCAAGAAGCTAGTCCCTGGCAACGTGTCACTGCATGAGAGAACCTAGCCGACCACCAGACGTTCACATCACAACGCTGTTCTTGTAAAAGAGCGACATTCAGGAAGCAGTGAGGAAAATCCTCTCGGGTGGGGAAAAAAGTCTCATCACGTGTGCAAATAAATATGAACATAAGCTGAAAAGGTACTGTGAGTTGCAGTAGGCTCGGAAAAAGGTTTCAGGGTAATCTTCTAGAAATACCTTGTCCAATATGGTGGCTACTACCCACATGTGGCCAATGAGGCACTTGACATGTGGCTTATTTGGATTTGAGATGTCATTATGGTGTATAATACGCCCTGGATTTCAAAGACTAGCAGGAAAAAGAGAA
Source organism: Camelus bactrianus (assembly GCF_048773025.1). Classification (NCBI taxonomy): domain Eukaryota; kingdom Metazoa; phylum Chordata; class Mammalia; order Artiodactyla; family Camelidae; genus Camelus; species Camelus bactrianus. The sequence goes on from NC_133555.1 coordinate 24,575,284, forward strand.
CGTCACACATCTCACTGATAATTTTTTTATCGACTGCATGCTGAAATGGTAGTATTTTGGAGATACTGGGTTGAATAAAACATACTACTGAATTTAATTTCAGCTGTTTTTTTTTTCAACCTTTTTTATGCAGCCACCAGAAAAAATTTAAATTACATGTTTGACTCACATTTATGGTTTACGTGCTATTTCTAGCAGCACTGTTCTAGAACAGGGGTCAGCAAACTTTCTGTAAGGGCCTGACAGTAAGTATTTTGGGCTCTGTCTCTGGTGCTACAGCAGCATGACAATATGTAAACAAGTAGATGCGCCTGTGTTCCAACAACATTTCGTTTCCACAACAGGTAGATGAATTTGGCCTGTGAGCCCTAGTTTGTCTTCCTTTCAGGGTCTACATCATTAACACTTCCCTTTAAAGAGGAAGATGAACAGGGAGCCATGATACGAATTTAGCCTGCAGGTATGTTTTTGTATCCAGCAAGGGTTTTGAGCAAATCAGAACCTGAATACCTTTAGCCTGCACCTGGCTGTTTCGGGTCCCTCAGTGCCCCCATCTCTTGCCAAGTCTACCTGGCCTTCATCATGCCGTGACCGTGTGCATTTAGCATTCCTGCTGTAAAACTGGTGTCATGTGAAGCAGCACTCCAGGGAGTCACACAATCTTGGAATCAGATTGTGGGAGTTTCTATCAAGGGGTAAGTTAGTGGATTCATATAATTTTACTGTTCAAACCAAATCGATTCTGAGAATGAAAGGAGGCATAATTAATAATTAAACCTGGATAACAGGCTTCCACCAGAATGTATAGTTATCCTACTGATAAAGGAAGCTACGTCTATGATGAAAATATGGTCAACCTTTTCCAAAATGCAGACATCGACAAGGAAGAGAACTGCTGGGGCCACTTCCACTATGGCACAGTGTACCACTGTTAAACAAACCCCGCCTGACATACCTACCAGGGCAGGCCTCCCTCAGTATCTGCAGGATGAACACTGTGGTGGGCTTCAACTTCTCTTTGGTCAACTACCCAAGATCTATTTCCACATCTCTGGGTGACCGTCCTGGATCTGGTCTGGCTTGGTCACACCCCCGCATCCAAATCATGACCTAATGATTTTTTAAAAGTTCCACCCAAGCTGCGTAAGGAGTACATGAGAGGTTATGACACGACTCTCTCTGCTTCTAGGTGTTACTGGCAATTTTCATAGTTTAAAAAATATTTTTAAAGGTTACAGCCGACCTTCTGGGTTGCAGCATGGACTTCAGTTAGCTGACAATGACCAGCCATTGTGGACAGCAACAAAGCCACTGTGATGGAGAGCCAGCATTAGGATAATGTTGATACTGTGAGTAGCAGGACCCAGGGACAGAAATAAACAGCATCCCCACCACCATCTTGAGCTGCTGGAAGCAACCAAAACCAAGGACCAAGTTTATTCTTTCCCAGTATGGTTGAAATCGACTTGGGTTGAGTTTCTGTTGCTCACGCCTGCCATGGGTGATTCCTGTAACTAATGCCATCCCCTTCCTCACCCACTTCACCCTCCTCCTCTTTCCCAGGGGTCTGTACCTGGAGGGTATGTGGGGGTGTATACACACACACACACACACACACACACACACACACACACACACACGCACGCACACACACACACGCACCCATATACCCTCCAGGTACAGACCACTAGGGAGTATCCTGAAAAACACATGCGCTTCTGAAGCAAAATTAAGCAGCCCGCAGCCATTCCCCACCTCCCAAGCACTTCCCTGAGCTGCCAGTGCATCTGTTGGTAGAAGCAGCTGGCTACACACTTTTTGCTTCACCAGGAAGTCACTTCCCAGAGGGATGCTAAAACCGGCAGTGCTGGGTCAGGGGCTCAACCCGAGGAGCCCTCAAAACAAAGCTCTTAACAAATTCCAGCTTCCTTCCAACCTCTCTCCTTCCATAACAGAACCGCACAGAGTTGTGTCCACGCCACAGCTCACTCTCCTCTCCCCACTCCTATCCCTCAGGGAAACTTCACGTTCTTCATTCAGCTTGAAACACCCATCCTGAAAGATGGGAGGAAAAGAGATGGCAATCTCACAGGGACCGTTTAGGCTTTGGAGGAAAAAACCACTTTTTTTCAAGAACAAGCCACTTCTAGAGCAGCAAAGACACAGACACGCACCCCTGAGAATCTCTACAGCTACTCCCTTTCTCATGAAAACTCCACCCTCTACCAGGGAGGATGCAGGAGATTTTTTTAAACCACAGTTTCTTGTTTGAGTGTTCTTATTTTTGAAATCGGGGCTGCAGCAGCCTACCACCTGTCTTCATCTCACCTGGAAAACCTACCACCTTCTACAAAACCAGCTCTGTGAGAAAACGCATCCAATCAACTTACAAGCACACCCACAGAAACTAGTCTGTGTACATGACCACAATATTTATTAAGCAATAGATATGAAGAACTTGCCAGGTCCTGGGCTCAGCATTGCACCATAGATTATTTCATTTAATGTCCACTATACTCTCATCATTAGCCTCCTGTTACACAGCTAGGAAGGAGTAGAGTTGGGATTTATACCCAGGCTGGTCTGGCCTCATTGTCTTCATTCTTAAATGTGATAGGATGTCACCACCCAAATTAAGAAAGAATCTGTCTCTTCTGTACAATACTGCAATGATGGACATTGTCATTAGACATGGAAAGAATCCGTAGAAAGAACAACGTCAAGAGCAAACCCTAAGGTAAACCATGGACTTTGGGTAACAATGGTGTGTAAATACAGGCCCACTGAGTGTAACAAGTAGACGGCTCTGGTGGGGGATACTGATAATGGAGGTGGCTTGGCAGGTGTTGCGGGGTGAGGTACATGGGAAATCTCTGTGCATGCCACTTAATGTTGCTGTGATCCTAAAACTAGCTCTAAAAAATAAAATCTACTAAAAAAAAATAACAAATATTCCATCTCTCAAATGAAGAATTCAATTCCTAATTAATAAATACACTTACTGGTCGGGGTGGGGGGGTAACGCTCAAGAGGGTAGACCAGAACTCCCTGCTCCTTAAGAGTAACAACTGAATCCTTTCCCAAGAGCATAGTGCAGTGAGGCTGAGGGTGGGGCTGGGGTTCATTTACAGCAAAGAAACCTAACAAACACTGCCAGGTGATCAAGATCATTATCCACAGTCATACACCATGCTGAGGGCAAGTACCTTTGATACAATGTTGTGAAGATGGTTCTTGACTTCTGTTATCTTCCACCCAAAACCTGCAACCCCCATCCCGTCACGACAAAGACGTCAGACAGACCCAAATCTAAGGACATTCTAGGAAGTACTTGCCAAGTACTCCTCAAAACTGTCAAGATCATCAAAAACAAGGCAAGTCTGAGAACCTGTCACTGCCCAGAGGACGCTAAAGGGATGTGACAACTAAATGTAACATGGCACCCTGGACGGCATCCTAGAACAGGAAAGGACGTTACATAAATAGTGAGGAAGTCCAAGTAAGCAGGGAGTTTTAATAACAATGGATCAACTCTGGCTCGTTGGTTATGACCCACGTACCCAACAAATACAAACAGGTCACGAACAGTGAAAACTGGATATGGGGTCTATGAGATCCCTCTGTGGGTTCTTCTCAATTTTTCCATAAATCTAAAACTATTTTAAAACAAAATGTTTATATTCATGTATTCACAAAAAAATGTTCATGTCCCTCGTCATTGGAGGGGAAAGTATAAAAGATCAAGGAACCCTCCGAGGTTCCAGTGTCAGCACTGATGGGAACGGAGCTCAGGGACAGAGGGAGCCAGACTACGCAGCTCTGCCTTATCAACGGGCACCCAAAGATGCCCCAGGCTTCCAGTTTCCTCCACTGACTGCTTTGTTCTCTGGTTGCTGCTCAGGTTATTCAATTCACTAGTCAAGTCCTGGTACCCGACTCTTGAGTTTTCATACTATTTCTGAGCCAACAATTAGCTGAAAACTTTTACAAATGAAAACAAGTAGACAGCCTTCGTTAAGGGCCCCCTCCAACACAAAGCTAAAACGGAAAAGATCAAAACACTTTAAAGCAACAACACTTTGAGCGCCTTAGGAAAGTGGCAGAGAATAGGTTTTTTAAAAATGCAAACTGACTGAAAAATTTTTATTCCCATTCGGGTGAGGTTCTGTACACAAGCCTCAGAGGCAGGTCAGGAAGTCGCAAGTGATTTCAACCAGCGTTACACGAATAAAGTGATTTCATGCCTGACGTGATTTTCAACATCTAATGAACCCTTTGTAACTACCAAAAGAATTAACTAGCTGTCACTGACTGGCACTTACGGTATTCTGGTGGGAATGTGCATGGGGGAGAAGGGAGTCTAAAATGTTGCATTAGAATTTACATTTCTGGGTGCGCCAATTACTTTCCACAAACATCTGAAGTGCTTCCTTCCCCTATCACAGCCAGTGAACGCTTAGAAGACCTGTCCTATGCTGGGCAGGGTTAGTCTTTGTGGAAAAAGTTTATTCCTAGAAGAAATAATTCATGAAGACTTTATGTGTTAAAAATGTAGACAAATATTTTAAAAAGGAAGAAAAAAAGTACATGACCATAATGTTCCACCAGAATTACTGTATGCTTGGGGTCAGCAGACAGTCTCAAAATCCCTGACTTTTTTATATTATGGTAGGAAGGTCCCATTTTCCCTTTTCCTTTTTTTTTTTCTTTCCTTTCTCCTCTCTCTCTCCTTCCTTCTATCCCCTACTCCCGACTCATCCTCTTTCTTTTTGACGTTAAAAAGTAGAGCAGAAGATTCGGGAACCCAGGAGTGGAAACACAGGGCACTCTTAAGGGCCCTTCTCCACGCCAGGCTCACAGCAGTCAGCGCAGAACAATTCTGACATCTGCCTACAGACCCAGCAGCTTGGCTTCACAGCTCTGAACTTAAGAGTGTCGATGAACCACTGGCAATTGACAGCACTAGAGGGGGAACCTCTTTTCCAACCGAAAAACCAAAGCTTTGATTGACAAAGGGCAGAAGGCGGTGAACTGGCTCCTCGTTAATGGTGACACCAGAAACAATAAAGCCTACCAGTTCAGGCCTGTGCTTCCCCTCCCACAGGACAGAGTCGTTTTTTCTCATAGTCATGTTCCTACCAAGACTCTCCTCTCCTTTGTTACTGAGAACAAAGATAAGGAAACAAACATTTATAGACCCAAAACCGATACCCCTCCTGTAACTACAGGGGAACCACACACACACAGGGGTCCCCTGGTGTGGTCAATACGCATGAAGGCTCAACACCCATGCTACCCTGTGACTCTTGCCAAATGTTCCTCCCCAAGCCGGAGGCCACATCGGCATTCATCCTTTCTAAGCAACTACATGGCTTCATTTGCCCCAAGGAGCCAAGTTCTGCCCAGTGAGGTTCTTGTGCGGGCAGCTATCAGCTCGCCTGCTGCTGGATTTAATGACTCCTCTTTGATAACCCCAAGAGTCAGAGCCATTATTAATTACAGTCCTCTTTTGTTCTGAGTCCTGTAAAAGGAAAATGTATCAATAATCTTTGCTCCGGGACAGGTTCCTACAATATTCTTTTCTATTTCTGCAGCTAAGACTAAGGAGCCACAGGTACTCAGGAAACCTAACGCCAGTTACCTGAGTGTGGACCATCAGATTAATAACTCCGACCATCGGTCTCCCAGGTCTTCAGTCTCTTTCATCTTGCTCAGTGGTTAACATTTGGGAAACGCTCCCTTGTCTCCCAGAGACATTATTTGCAGTTACAAGCTAGAAGGATGTCCCACCTGGTCATCAAATTTAATGCGATTATTAAAGGGAATTTGCTAGTATTAATGCCCACTTTCAACTTGAGGGACCGAGCTACAAATTTCTCCTCATTTTGGCTGGTGGGGAACAGGCCAAGGACGAAATCTGAATAAAGTTAAGGAGAAACCTGCTGCTGTTCAATTATTTAATACATCACGTACGACAGAGGTTGTGATGCATTATCTACCCAAAGTTATGACGACACTCAAAGCCATTATGAACTGTTACTGTCCGGGGGCCTCTTCATCATAGGGGTTGGGGGCGAGAGACACAGTGTACATGAAGTTCTACAGCACAACACTAACCAAAGTCCTTAAGAATAATGATAACGGGTGGTATTTACTGAGCACTTACCAGCCAGGCATCTGTACTTTGTCGTTTAACCTCTCAACACGCTGAAGGTAGATACTGTTCCCATCTACTCTCTACAGATGAAAACACTAAGATTTAGTGACTCCAAGTCCTCCTCACCTTCACAGCCTGTGCTCTGAAGGCCTGGAGCACAAACAAGTGTGCTTTGAGGCAATGGACTCAGACCACAGAGGCTGCAGTCCCAGCTCCACGCCTTATTAGTTGCATGACCTAGGAAAGCCAGCTTACCGTTCTCAGCCTCAGCTCCCTCATCTCGAAAATGGTGCCATCATAGGGACCAAGTAACACACGGAGTTGGCTGAAGAATTAAATGAGTCACTGGGCCCGGTGTCAGACATGCTAGGCATGCAGTGAATGCTGGTCACTGATGCTACTCAAGCTGTTACTACTACCAAGAGTGATGTCCCATCCCTGCTGATTTTACAACATCAGTGATTCACTATCTGTTTATTTTAGCCATTTGTATTATGACCAAATAAGTCAAAATAGCATCACTAATACATGAACCAGAAATGATGGAGCATAAAACACACCCAATTCCTTTCTCATTCCCACAGGGCAGCCTGAGTCCATCACCAGGAAAGGTCCCACTGTTGCAAACCAATTCAGAGAATAAATAGGCCAGTGTTTAGATATGTTCTAGGCACAACAAAAATCTTCATTATTACCTGATGAATTTAGCTCATTTTTCAGAATACACAACCTGTAGATTGTGGTTAAAATGCATAAGAGGAACTCTCCGTGTTTTAGAGACGTTTGCATATTTAACTAGCAGGCAGCAATCTGCTCTGGTATAAGCAAAGCATGCTATCACTGACGTCTTACATTTCAACTTTCTTTACACCCAAACAACAAAATATTTAAACAGTTAACATCTGCTCAAAGACCCAAGAGATGAAAGACTTCGGAAGGCATAGGCAGTGTGTTGACTATGGAAAAAGTCAAGTTACACAGGGGCCAGATTTTTGAAAGCCTGACCTATTGTGTCAGAGAAGGAGAGCCAAATTCCAGAAAATGTATGGAGGGAAAAACGGAAACCGTAAACAATCTGAGAAAACTGAAAAAAACAGATGGCAATATAAAAATAAAGACAAGGAGAATTTTAAAAATAATAGTAAATCTAATATAACCATCCTTAAAAAAAAAAAAAGACACCCCAGAGACAAGTCCATAATAACTCATTATAATAATTTTATTGATTTTTTAAAAAAATTAAATGGGGGTAGGGGTAGAAAATAGGAGAGAGTTGTAAAACTAAAAACAAAAAACAAAAAACCCCAGGATCTAGATAAAAGCATTTATCCAAAATCATCATCTGTGCTCACAGAGCCATGAGGCTCTTGAGCAAACTGAACACAGAAGTGAGCCTCCAGCACTAAGCAGATACACCAAAACTGCGCCGTTATCTGCCTTGGGGGATGTCGCCTCCTCCGTCGCAATCAGTTTACGCCAACAAGGTATCTGGTGGAAACAACTTCAACATGCCACAGAGAAACATCAGTTTTGCTCTAACTGAATAATCAAAAAGATGTCTATTTCTGTATGGCAGGGAGAAACAGAAAGCAAATGATTCACAGTTTCTTTTTTACAGCCTAGCCAAACGCGTTCTTAATTTTGATCCTTTTAGCTAAAAGGAAACTGGTAGGGGGTGGGGGCTGGCTGCCACAGAGAAGACAAGCAGACAGCACCCAAAGAGCTGAATCTGGACTCCTGTCGATGTGCAGGTTAGGGCCCTGAGCTGGTAACCCTAGTTGCTGGGCTTCTAATAGTAACTCGCTGTTGATTTTAAATCAGTGACTTTTTGTGCCCCTCCCCCTAGTGTATCACTTGGGTAGTTTCTGATTGAAAGGGATATAAATCTAAGTGGATAAAGAGAAGAAAAAAGGAATTAACTGACTTATATAAGTGGAAAGTGTAAGGCTTGGGGCTTCCAGTGCAGCTGGTTCCACAGCCGGCATGGGTATCATCAGGGCTCTAACTCTCTTTCTGATTTTGAGGGCAGGAAGTTAACCCTCACAAAGGGAAAACCGCAGCACACTCTCCTTTGGATGGGAAACACAAACACATGCAAAAAAAGAGAAATTCTCTTTTATTAAGGGATCCATCTAGCAAACTAAAGGAAGACACTCATTAGTCTTGCTTGGAACAGACGAGTCTTAAAAACAACACTGGGCTAGGTAAGCGGCCCACGCCTATTCCGAGCACTATGACAGACAGCCCTGCTTGAACTGTGTGGAGTGGGGGTGGAGAGAGCGCCCAGGGAAAGGACGGGCTGGCCCGAGGGGCACAACTCTTGACATGCCTTCGGTACTCGCGACCACTCAACCTCAGAAACCCTTCCTCAACTAGTTTTATTTCACATGCCACCCTCAAAGCATCTCTGTCAACTTTCTCTTTAATGAATGAATGGTAAGCTGTGGGCTAGGAAAAGAGAGAGAGAGAAAAATGTTCCATGGAAAAAAGAATTAAAGGATATGTAAAAAGCACACCTGAGATTTGAACCTAAATCCCTGAATTCATTGGTGGGAAGGGCCAAAGGCAGAGAGAAAGGTGCCAACATGAGGCCACTAAGGGGATGAAGTAAAGGCATAAAGTCTTGTGTGTTTAGGAGGGGGCGGGGGGGTTCCCATCCACGTGCTGGCCAGGGACCCTCTGGTAACACCGCACCGACTGTAAGGTGACACATCCTCTCACCCTGGCCCTCCAAAACTCTGTCCTCTGAGGTCACAGCAACTCAAGCGGAAAGATGAGCTCCAGTCACTGAGGCATTCCAGCCTCTAAAACTCATACTCCTGCTTATTATTCATAAAGGTGCATTAAATATGTACTTTTCTGCCTTCCTCCTCTCTTCACACTCTGCAAATCATTAACAAAATCCAAAAAGTGGGATGAGATTAAAATAAGTTCATTCATAAATAATACCTCTGAACACAAGAGAGCACCTTAAACAAGGCCCCAACGATCATAAAGACTTGCTGTCTGTAGACTAATCACTGAATAAGGATTACAAATACACTCATTACAAATACAGCGGTTCCGAGCCCTCAAAACGGTTACAAATACCTGCCCAAGTCCTGCCTCAAGCAGATTATCTATGTAATAGGATCATTTTTAGTTCCTCAAGTTACTTGATGATGTTGAATCAAAGGCCGGAACAACATGTCTCGAGGAACTCATCTTTACAATAGAAAATAATTTCCCAGCCTCTGTGGGAGCAAGCCTGAATTCAAATCTAAGAAACATGACGTTCTAAGTATCCTAGGGAAAGGCTGACTTTATTGTCCTGCCCCCTGAAAAATGCTGGTTTCCGGCTCCTCAAAGCCACCCCCAAAGCTTCAGCTCTAATAGCTCAGGATTAATTATACATAAATACATGCAGAGAAGAAAAGTAAAAAATAATAAAAACCACATCATACTTCTTTCCCCTGTTCCATGAATAATTTAACAACATGGCAAAACTGACTGGATTGTTGTCGTCTTAAATTGATGACCCATGTCTCATCTTAACACAATAAGAGGAAAAAAGAGATGTTGATTTATAATTCATTTCAACCAAACATTCCTTAAGAAATATACAAGAGATCAAAAGATCAGAGTTTACATATACTTTATCTTATTGATATACAAAGACTTATCAACAAATCAATCGTTGTACTTACTTATGGCAAAGATGAACCACTTAGTCAGACAGGCTTTCCCAGACAAAATAATTAAATTTCATTGTAAATAACTAAATTTCAGGGGGAAAATAAAATCACCAAAAGAAAAAAAAAATCAAAGAAGCCAAAGAATTTTAGACATGGAAAGGATTCTGAGACTGAGAAGTTGTCTTGGTGAAGCTGTGAAACCAAAGGCAAAGTAAATAGCTACAATGGTTCTGTTCCTTCCATAAGTCCTTCGCCACGTGGAGGCAAAGTATATATTCATAACCTTAGAAGAATATTTTATCCATATTTTACCCATGAAGGTCAGTACCACCTCAGCAGCAATTCTGTTCCCCATGATAGTTCTTACGCTAACTCTGAAAACTGAAATAAACTCAATATTGATGTTTCCAGTAAAACAGCATCTGGTCTGAATTTTGCCATCAAGTTCAATTTTAATCCAAACCACTGGACTAAAACACTTCTCATTCAACTCCAAGTTCATGATAAATAGGGTCTTAGAATAGCTGTGAAGACAAGATAGCTCTCACATGTACCCTATGCTTGTGACAAAAAGAATGCAGGGAGAAAGCCAGCAACCCTAATGGCCCACCACCCAGCAGTCCATCCCTCGACTTCAGTGGATAAAGACTTTCTCAATCAACAGAAAAACAACCAGTCCGCAGGCTTCCCACAGTGCAGGTGAGAGATGGGAAGAGAGCAGCCAGCCCCAGTCCCCCACTGCCCAAGACAGACCCAGCCAAGTGATCACACTAGTCTGCCCCACTGAGCTCAGTGCAGCCTGTAAACTCTTGAAACTCAGGTGGACACCACCCACTGGAGTGAATACAGCAAATAACCCTTGGCCACGGTGACCCTGATGCTAACAGGCAAGAGCTGCTCAAAGTGAAGTCCTAAATAGCTTGATGAACAGGATGGCATATGCCAGTTGTGGGCACTCACTCCTTGCATAAATTCACTCCTCCAGATTAGAGGACTACACTGTGAGTGTCATCTGTACCTCAGCTCATTTAAAATAGAAGCCTAAAATAAAAACCTACTCATTTGAAACAAAGTTTGTCCAAAGGAATATGTCATCACTATCTGTGAATAAACCTTCATTACCATAATCTAAACACTTGTTTTGTAAACTCTCTGCCCTTTTCAAATAAAATGTTTATTTCATAAACACGGTGATTTTTCAGACACATTGGGTCCTGAAAAGAACAAAAGGCATCTATATAAAGGATTGACCAAAGCACTGAGAGGTCACCCAAGAAGACATACAGCATTATTTTTTTGTTCTCCTCATAAATCCTGTAGCATTTTATGCACAACTATTGTAGCAATGACAACAGTATATTTAAAGTTACTCATTTATATGTGTTGGTCTCCCCAACTAGTATGAAGTTTTATAAAGCCACAGAATATTTCTTAATCATCTTTGTATTGGAAGACACCAGACAGACAAGGGCTCGATACACATGCCCACTGAAACTGAATACAGAAGGAATGTGACGGACACAGCATCTAAACCTGACAGATAAGGAAGATGTGTGCATAAGGACAAAGAAGAACGGTTATCAGTGATTAAGCCCCAGAGTGAGCATCTGTCGCCCAAGGTGTGGAATGAGTCTTGACAGCAAGGTTTCATTTAGAAAAGGAGTTAGCAAACAATGGCCCATGGGCCAAGTCCAGACCTCTGCCTGTTTATCTAAATAAAGTTTTATTGAAACACAGCCCTGATCACTCACTGAGGTACTGTCTACAGCTGCTTTCATGTGGCAGAGCTGAGTAGCTGCAACAGAGACTAGATACCCTACAAAGCCGAAAGTGCTTATTAAGTAGCTCTTTACAGCAGAAGTCTCTGGCCCTCAGTCTAGAACAACCGAGTTAGAACCTGAAATGACGAAGAGACTTATTTTTATTCTCAACAACCTCACACTGGTTGCTGAATTTACCATGTAGCATTTCCTTCCATTTATGAAGATAAGCAAAACCACAGTACTAACAGCAGTGCTTGAGAACTTACCATCACCAGAAATCACTCACGAGACAGTCACCGCAGGTATCTCAGAGTGTCATGCGCACTCATGATCACGTCGACGTTACCATAGTCGTTAGACCTGCTACGAGATCTTGTTATGTAATGTTAAAAAATGGTCATGTATCATCAAATCTTAAGTTACAATACTTTGGTAACTATTTCAATACAACTAGTGCCCTCTATTATCCCAGGTACTCTGATTTCTGCAGTTAAAAATATTGATGAATCAAGTAGTCCTAGGCATGGAACGTGAGTTTCTGCCTTGATGCTTAAGACAGCCCTGTTCAAAAACACCCTGATGCTGAAAATAACAGTCTAAATCATGGGAACAAATCGCTAGTGAAATGGGAAAGGGAAACTTGGCCAACAAGCTAATTATGAGGACACAGGAAGTTAACAGCAGGAGCCTCTGAAACTAGGAGCTCCTATCTTTGGATATTTTGACTCTTGCTACAGAGCCTTTATTTTTCTCAGACAGACCCACATGTTGGTAGTCTCCCCTACAACAAGCACCATTTTCAAGAAACAAGTAAAACAGTGCAGACAGTGGCCTTGGGGAATAAATGGACTAATTTCAAGACTTGAACAGGACTCCACTGGGTAACGAGGGATGTTAATACAGCCATCATGGGCACGAATGCCCGCCTAAAAAGGGAATTCTCGTCACAAGTGCAAATAGCTTTACAGCCCATCAAGTCAATAAATCGGCCTTTTAAAGAAGTTTCTAAGAACAAATTGACATTAACAACTCCATAGGAGCCATTGTGATATAATTGTGTCCATCACACCAAAATTAAAGGCTTCTAATAAGGAATGAGCATTAAGGCCCAGAACAGGCAAAGGGAGACATTTACAGTCCATGGGGTTAGTGATCAAGCATTTATGAGTTCCCCAGAATGGCCTAATAAAGCAGATCTCAGTGGTTCGGTTACTGTCTGCACTATCCTGTGTTACACAGGGACCTTTTACTTCACAGATCACTGAAAATGGAAACAGTAATGATACCACTCAGAATCTTCACAGTTTCAAAAGCCTATGAGATAACCCATCCACCGAAACTAAACACGGGAAGTTTTTTTCAAATTTAGACAATGTGATTCTATCAGAGTTGCCTCATGTCTGCTCAGGAAAAAGGCAGAAAAGGGAGTCACAGCATGAACTAAATATCCCTTATAGGGAGTTTTTCTTGTGGCTGGAATCTTTCCAAAGTCATTTTCCTTAACTTTAATCATCAAGAGGAAATATGAGGAGAAATGTAAATATAATATAAACATGAGAACAAACTAACCGTTATCGTGGGGGCGGGGGAGAGGGAAGGGAGGGGTGAAGAGATAGGGGTAGAGGATTAAGAGGTACAAACTACTATGTATAAAATAAATCAGATACAAGAATATACTGTACAGCACAGGAAATATAGCCAACATTTTATAATAATATTAGAAGGAACATAATCTATAAAAATATTGGAGCACCTGAAACTAACACTGTCAGTCAACTAGAAGAAGGAAATATAAATGATCATCCAAAAAAAAAAAAAAAAAAAAACCCACTACAAATTATTCATCACTGTGATTCCTTTAACAACCACCTTCCTGGAGGTGAAAGGGTACAAAATGGACTGATCTCAAAGTTCAACCCCACAAGCAATTTGTTTCCTAGATTAAAAAACTTTCTTTTTTCTTTCCACACAAACAATCCAGTTCCTGTGGAAAAAAAATTAAAAATCCCTTAAGCCTACCTTATAAAGCACTTTTGAAGAAGTGCATTAGGTTATCTACTGTTTCCCTTTGGGGATGTAGGTTAAAAACTGAAACTGCACTTGGCTTTAGAAACATCGGCAGTGACAGGTTCTCTTACATCGACCGCTTAAGAGTCACGCTGTAAGAAGCAACAACCTCTCCTCCTCCTCTCCGCCATCTCCTCGGCAGCCGCAAAACAGCAACTATGTGTGAGTGCATCTCCATCCACGTTGGCCAGGCTGGTGTCCAGATCGGCAATGCCTGCTGGGAGCTCTACTGCCTGGAACATGGCGTCCAGCCCGATGGCCAGATGCCAAGTGACAAGACCACTGGGGGAGGAGACGACTCCTTCAACACCTTCTTCAGTGAGACAGGCGCTGGCAAGCATGTGCCCAGGGCAGTGTTCGTAAACCTGGAACCTACAGTCATTGATGAAGTTCACACTGGCACCTACTGCCAGCTCTTCCACCCTGAGCAGCTCATCACAGGCAAAGAAGATGCTGCCAATAACTATGCCCACGGTCACTACACCATTGGCAAGGAGATCATTGACCTCGTCTTGGACCGAATTCGGAAACTGGCTGACCAGTGCACAGGTCTTCAGGGCTTCTTGGTTTTCCACAGCTTTGGTGGGAGAACTGGTTCTGGGTTTACCTCCCTGCTGATGGAACGTCTGTCTCTCTGTCGATTATGGCAAGAAGTCTAAGCTGGAGTCCTCCATTTTACCCAGCCCCCCAGGTTTCCACAGCTGTAGTTGAGCCCTACAACTCCATCCTCACCACCCACACCACCCTGGAGCACTCTGTGCCTTCATGGTAGACAACGAGGCCATCTATGACATCTGTTGTAGAAACCTCGATATTGAGCACCCAACCTACACAAACCTGAATAGGTTGATAGGTCAAATTGTGTCCTCCATCACTGCTTCCCTGAGGTTTGATGGAGCCCTGAATGTCGACTTGACAGAATTCCAAACCAACCTGGTACCCTATCCTCGCATCCACTTCCCTCTGGCCACATATGCCCTGTCGTCTCTGCTGAGAAAGCCTACCATGAACAGCTTTCTGTAGCAGAGATCACCAACGCTTGCTTTGAGCCAGCCAACCAGATGGTGAAATGTGACCCTCGCCATGGTAAATACATGGCTTGCTGCCTGTTGTACCGTGGTGATGTGGTCCCCAAAGATGTCAATGCTGCCACTGCCACCATCAAGACCAAGCGTACTATCCAGTTTGTGGACTGGTGCCCCACTGGCTTCAAAGTTGGCATTAATCACCAGCCTCCCACGGTGGTACCTGGTGGAGACCTGGCCAAAGTACAGCGAGCTGTGTGCATGCTGAGCAACACCACAGCCATTGCTGAGGCCTGGGCTCGCCTGGACCACAAGTTTGACCTGATGTATGCCAAGCGTGCCTTTGTTCACTGGCATGTGGGTGAGGGCATGGAGGAAGGAGAGTTTTCTGAGGCCCGTGAGGACATGGCTGCCCTTGAGAAGGATTATGAGGAGGTTGGTGTAGATTCTGTTGAAGGAGAGGGAGAGGAAGAAGGAGAGGAATACTAAAGTTAAAATGTCACAAAGGTGCTGCTTTTACAGGGAAGCTTATTCTGTTTTAAACATTGAAAAGTTGTGGTCTGATCAGTTAATTTGTATGTAGCAGTGTACTCATATACAATTACTGACCTATGCTTTAAAACAACACTTTGTTACAGGCCCAAGCTATTCATTTCTCTGATGGATTTAAATAAAGTATTCCCTGTCTTAAATGAAAAAAAGAAAGAAAGAAAGAAAGAAACATCGGCAGTGAGATGTGGAAGATGATGGTGGTAACTCAGAAAGGAGTCTGCGTCATCTGTTTTTCCCCTTTCACTTCAGGAGCGACAGTATGTGCAGCTTCTATTCCCACTGGGACATTTCAGAAACAGCCTGCTCATTTTCCTCAGATTTAGCATATTCTAAATCTACATGATCTAATCAGACAGTCATTACTTTAAAATATATGAATTCCAAAACTTGAAAGGCATATGTCAGTCCTGATGCTTAAAAAAAAATCATTAAATATAAAAGCAGAAGGACTACAAAAGTACAAGATCACCTTACCTCCAATAATTTAACTCATCCCAATTCCTGACACTATCAGTGATACATACCCATCTTTGGGGTGGACTTCTTTCCTTTTTTCCCCCCAGATCTTCCTTAACTTGACTCTCCAACTACCCCTGAATTCCTACAACGATTATGCAAACAACATAGTTATTTTATAATTTTTATTAAAGCTCTCCGAAGATGAACAGAACCCTATCTAGTGATTGACTGATAACAAAATACTTCGTTAAGTCTTGGCTATCGAGACAACCCAAGGCCAAGTCCTGTACAAAGAACTAAGTTTGCCTGTATCTTGTGCCTTCCTGGTCATGAGGTGGGCGAGCCTCAGCTATAATCTGTGTTCTTTTCTCACGTTAAAAGCTAGGAACAATCAAGGAGGAAGAAAAAGAACAAAACGAAATTTTTAGAAGCTAAAATAAAGTACTGATTGCCCGAGGCAAATCTTCTGCTTTTAATTTCTGAGCAACCACGGATGACAGGAACATCCACCACCACCTACTCCACCTCCCTCAGATAACAGGGGAAATGTGTTTTCTTAAATTCCACCGTGAATGGGAAGAAGCGGCCAGAGGCACATATGATTGGGGGAAACCTACGTATGATGTTCATTTAAGGCGGCATTTATTTATAAATCTAATGAGTGGTTGTCACTTTCAGTTTAGAGAGGGGCTACAGGAAAAGGGGGGATGAGAAGCCAGAACGAGGGGGAAGGAGTGGGTCCTTACAGGCCAGGGAAGTACAGAAATCAAAGGAAGAGAAAGGAGATAGGTCTCAGCCTCCTTCACGCACGTGTGCGCATGCATAAAATAGGCAGTTACCTAAGATATTACCATGACCCTACACACACGTTCAACCCTTTTAATGTGACTTCTAATGAATTCTCAATCCCCGCCTATGTATATGTGGATATAAAGATGCTGTATTCTAAGATCTGTCAGTATGACTGCCAGCATGCTTTCAATTTGATGGGTCATGTTTTCTATTTCCCACTTTATCTTCTCCCTGAGGGACATCTGTTTTTCAAGTGGGCATTATCAACTGAAGCCAGGTCTACTACAAAATAGAGCAAGACCGACACAAATTATAAAACTAATTTAACACCCAAAAATCTGCTTTTACCAGAAATACACAGCTAATGAAGATTTAAGGATTTGGGAAGGACTTTAATTAGCTTGAATTATCTGGATAATTACATTGATTTTTGGTCAAGTAAATTCATTCTTAATTGGTAAAACTAATTATATAAATATATCTCTCTTGTACAATTTTCTAGATTATTCAATCCAAAGGGTTTTTTGTTTAATTTTCCTAGGTAAGTGCTAAATTCTACACTTCATTTTACATTTGTTTAAACAAACCCCTGGTGTGGACATGACCTAAAAAAGGGCACATATATCTCCTGAATTGTCCTCCCTCTAATTACATCATTCTGAAAACCAAACACAGCAGAGGTTAATGTGCAGAACCTATATTTAATTCACAAACGTGGCTTGGAAAAATGGTTTGCAGTTGCCTGTTAGAAGCACAGCCATGAAAATTTCCGTCGCATTTCTGCATGTAATTAGCCTCTTTTTTTTCCCCTCAGCTATTTATAAATGCATAAATATACCTGTGCTCTACGTAACGATGACAGACAGTGACAACATATTGATATACGGTGCCACTTCGTAGTTGGAAATGAATATTTCATTAGCTGAGTTACCACTGCTGGGTTACGACCTTCAACGCTCTAATTTTAAATTCATCCATTTTCAGACTATTAAGCTGTTCTTGAGCACACCACAGAAATTACAGATGTAGAGGTAAATTTTCAAGATAATTTCTAATTCCAAAAAAGGTCAAGGATATGCATACTAAATTCTTGAAAAGAATTGTATCTCATAATGAGAGCGAATGGGTCATTCTGGTTGTTAATGATATTTGCTTCTACGAGTAAAAATGGGGGAGGGGGGGCAGAAGAAATAGATTATGATCACTGAATGGAATTATCAGGCTTCTAATTTCCCAGCACTGTGAGCAAGAAACTTAAAAATGATTAACTATGAAGATCAAGTAACTTAGATGTCACATTCTAAGTCAGCCTCAACTTCCCCATTCATAGTACCTTTTCCAGGAATAAACTCTATGATCCCTTGCGCGCGCGCTCGCTCGCTCCCTCTCTCTCTCTCTCTCACACACACACACACACACACACACACATATCTGAGGTTAAAAATGTCTTTGCAGAATCAAAAACATTTACATATTATGGAACATATTTACAAAACCATTAGTTGAAGGACAGTGACATCTTGCCCAATTAAACACCACCACCACCCCAATCAGCACATAGCTTTGCTGGTCAGGTCAGCTGCTCAGAAAAGGATGACAGACTTCTTTGAGTGACGGTCCACTGGCACCATTTAAGGCTCCTCTTTAGAACGTTCCAGTTTGTGGCTCACCCAGCACTTAAATTTCACTGTGCACTTTTCGCCATCCCTAGCCTTCCCTTTTCGGATTCCTTTCCCCTTATCAGCTCCTCAAAAATCAGTACTTCTCAGGGCGGTGTTGCTCCACAAATTCTCCTTGAATCATTTCAGCTAATTCCAAATTCTCATCCCACCCCAATGCTCAGGCTCAAGTAGACAATGGTCCACAGGACTTTTCCAACAGCACATTTTGCTAGCATCTCAAACTAACTCAGTCAGTCCCCTGCACAGATCCAGCACATGGCTCTCCATTTCAAATTTCAAAACATGGCACAAAGGCTCTCAACAACGAGGCCCTAGGTTGGAAATCTAAACTCACCTACCTCCACTGCCTGCCCTCCAATTCGTTTCAAAGGTCGAGACCTACCTGTGTCTTCCTAGCATGAGTGAGGCCAGCTCTGGTCTCCACATCGTGCTCACACTTTGTCCACTGCCTCAAATATGCTGCCACCAGCTCCTATCCCACCCTCAACAATCTCATTCTCTGCCTCCCACCCACACACCATCTAACTTTGCTCAGCCAGGTGGCCTCTACTTATTCTTGATGACTCAGCACAAGAATCACCTTCTCCCCAGAAATCTTCCCTATTCACTAGACCACCCCTTAGGATAAATTATAGCTCAGTCCCAAAATGCACATACACTTCCTTTTTACAGCAATTATCACATGGTAGTATTATGTGAATTGTCCTCTGTGCCTCTCCCTAACTACAGTGAACACCCATTAAATGCCTTAGTACCCAGGACAATGCTCAGCACAAAGTGGATAATCAACTCATACATACTTTAGAAAGTGAATTAAAATGAAATAAACAATCACAACCATCAAATTGTTACCTTGGAAGAAAGAGTAGATCCTGGATATAATCTTCAGCTGAAGTATCACTTGGGCAAAGAAGAGCTCTGTGAAGACCCAGGCCAACTAGGTTACATATTCCTGTTATTTTTCTTTTTGTATATGTATATTTTTTATTGAAGTATAGTCAGTTTACAATGTTGTGTCAATTTCTAGTGTACAGCATAATGCTTCAATCATACATGAACTTATATTCGTTTTCATATTCTTCTTCACCATAAGTTACTATAAGATATTGAATATAGTTCCCTATGCAATACAGTATGAACTTGTTTATCTACTTTATATACATTAGTTAGTATATGGAAATCTCAAACTTCCAATTTATCCTTTCCTACCCTATTCCCCGCCAGGAACAATAAGCTTGTTTTCTTTGTCTGTGAGCCTGTTTCTGTTTTATAAATACTTAGTCTTTTTTTTTTTTAAGATTCCACATATGAGTGATGTCATAATGCATTTTTCTTTCTCTTTCTGGCTTACTTCACTTAGAATGACATTCCGCAGGTCCATCCACGTTGCTGCAAATGGCATTATTTTATTCTTAGTTTGGCCGAGTAGTATTCCATTCTATAAATATACCACAACTTCTTTATCCAGTCATTTGTTGATGGACATTTAGGTTGTTTCCGTGTCTTGGCTATTGTAAATAGTGCTGCTATGAACTTTGAGGTGCATGTATCTTTTCAAATTAAGGTTCCCTCTGGATATATGCCCAGGAGTGGGATTGCTAGGTCATATGGTAAGTCTATTTTCAGTTTTTTGAGGAATCTCTATACTGTTTTCCTTAATGGATGCACCAAACTACATTCTCACCAGCAGGGTAGGAGGGTTCCCTTTTCTCCACAACCTCTCCAGCATTTATCGTTCATGGACTTTTGAATGATGGCCATTCTGACTGATGTGAGGTGATACCTCATGGTAGTTTTGATTTGCATTTCTCTGATAATTAGCAATATTGAGCAAATTTTCCTGTGCCTATTGGCCATTTGTATATCTTCTTTGGAGAATTGCTTGTTTGGGTCTTCTGTCCATTTTTGGATTGGGTTTTTTTTTTTTTAATTAATAAGCTGTATGAACTGTTTATATATTCTGGAAATTAAGCTCTTGTCAGTCTTGTCTTTTGCAAATACTTTCTCCCATTCTGTAGGTTGTTGTTCAGTTTTATTTATGGTTCCCTTTGCTATGCAAAAGCTTGTAAGTTTAATTAGGCCCCATTTGTTTATTTTTGCTTTTATTTCTATTGCCTGGGTAGACTGCCCTAGGAGAACATTGCTAAGATTTATGTCAGAGAATGTTTTGCCTGTGTTTTCTTCTAAGAGGTTTATAGTGACTTGTCTTACGTTGGCCCTTGCCTCTCTAGACCACTCTGCCTTGATTAACACCACACTGATGTCTCCTTTCCTTAAAACTTCACAGCTTCTGGCTCACCCATACTCTTGTTTAGCTCCACCCCAAACTCATTCTTTAAATCAACATCTGATGAAATTATTCCTCTCATGTCTGTTTTTCATGCCACCTAAGTGTGAAGGTAGGGTTCACCAGCCTGGCTGATGGTTCACACTAAACTTACTGACTCATTTAATACATGACTCAACTGATCAATAAAGCACTGTCATCATCTATTACTGAATTAGCACTGATGGGTTTGTCAAATTAGCCCAGTGATGGTTTGGAAAATAAACGACATCTGACACTGAAGAGATACTAAATAAGACAGGTACCTTTGCCTCACGGAAAACAAGTCTTAGTGAAACTCAAAGGAAGAGGGAAGCAGGAAGTACCTTGCTCCTTGCTTTACAAGTCTTAAAGTCAAATTGGAACTGGTGTTTCCCTACATTACAGGGAGCCTACACAAAATATTTACCTATGGAGTATTTTTGCTCACAATGGGAATTATAGCCATTCAATAAGGTACCACTGGTCATCTCATGATGAACAGAAGCTCTGACTTAGATTTAAATCACATTTGTTAAGAAACATGGGAAGAATTACTAGTTATTTAATAAATTCAGTTAATTTAACTGACATTTCTCATAACAATTCAGGTAAAAACTACCTGTTTGCCTACATTGAACTGAATCTTGTTATCATGCTGATAAAAAGCCTACCATCCTCATGGACAAAATTTTCTTCACTGGAGGGATCAGAACGTGGGACGGGATGACATGTTCTACACAACACAGTATTCCTTATTAGTCTCCAAAAAATATAATAGATTTGAAACTGTGATCATTCAAAAGGACACAACTAGTAATTCTTCCCATGTTTCTCAACTTTTTGGCAGATACTCTGAAGTCAGCTGAAATTAGCTAACATAACTAAATGGACCCAAGTCAGACACTCCAACAGCTAAGTAATTACAAAACTTCCTCCCCATTCCCTGTAGAGGCACGTTCTGGGAGAGCTCTGAGCTAATCGATGTTTTTGTTAACAAAATCCCATTAACTGGTAATAGCACACCATCAAGGAGACCATCCTCTAAAACAAAGAGGATGGACACAGACACACATTCCTAATTTCATAGATATTTCATCTTCATATTTAAAGCTAATTGGCAGGAGTGCCTAAGAATTAAGTTTTTCAAATAGTTAATGAACTGAAAACAAATTCTTAGATCATGGATGCAAATTCAACTGGCTCCCGGGACAAGGCAAGTAATATAAATGATAAAAGTGCAAGAAATTATTGAGCATCAGGGTAGAACTAGAACGGAGCACTGTTGTCATGCAGGAATGAGGGCTCAGTGTGGCCAGAATGTCTCACTTTATAGTTCTATTTAGAATCAGTGCACTGTGATTTTTCATAAAGTAACATATTAATAGTGGCTTTTTAAATTAAAATCCTTAGGTCTTAAACATTGGAAAGTAATTCAAGGACATACAAAAAAGCCAAAATTTTTGTAGACCAAATGCAGCCCAAATCAGAAACAAATCTAATTTGCCTCTGATTTGGTCTCATGCAAGAAACTCATGACAATTTCATTAAACATTCCCTAATTTTCACTGAGGGCCCAAGGGTCTGCCTGACCCCCACTCAATATTCTGATATTTTCCAGCTTCATTAAAAAACAAAAGAAAACAAAAAAAAAGTTCTTCCTGTAAAACAACAAAACAAAATCTGATTGTCATTTCCTAGAGCTGCTTATTTAAATGACTATTTTCAAATGAATTCTCATGATTATACTTTATTTAACAACCGGGGCTTTGTCTTACTCAGAGAAATCTAACTTAGGTTTCATATGTGACTTCTTTGTCTGGTTATGAAGCCTTGCGGCCATTCATTTGCTGTGTCAACCCTTCTTAGTGTTGAGTGTTGTAAAGTTTCAAGTTACCCAGGACCAGATACTGAGGCCAAGATTCAAGTTCTAGTACTTTATTTGGGAGGTGAGCCAGGAAACAACAGGGGAGTGGAAGGGAGACAAGGAAGTACTGTCTAACTCTGATCAATCAGTGGTTGTAAGCTGCTGGCATAAATTTCCACAGCCTTTCTAGATTGCCATTTGCAGGTTCCTGTGGCCCTAGAGAGCCCCTCAAGCAAACTTACAGGTGCCAGCAGGTAGAATGCAGACCAGCATGAAAAAAAAAGAAAGAAAGAAAAAAAAGTGCTTTGAAATGAGAAGAGGAAATATGGGCAGAGTCCTAACAGCATCTATGTCACTCAACTCCTTGCATACCCTACTGATGACCGACAAAGGCTTAAACAAGACAAGTCAGAAATCAATCTTCCTGAAGTTAGAAGGTTGGGTAGGATGTGTACTCTCTGAGCTGGGTCAGGTCTACCTACCTACGAAAGACCCTCTACATAACCTACATCCCGCAGCCCCTCCTACCTGCATCCCCACTGCCTGGAGCACTGCAGAAAAGGGCTCATCCAGGGGAGGTATTTTACTCTCATCTCTCTAGGGACAAGTCATCTGTGATATACAGTGCCAAGCACCAGGCCTTCAGCCCCCAACCCCGGCATGTGTAATTAGGCAGGCAATTAGGAGCAATCACACTCTTCTGGCCAATTAACTGCCTCTCGCAGAGGGCTCCCTCTTAAAATTAGACCTGGAGTCGAAACCTACTTGTGCAGCATTATGTCCTCCACTTTTGTCTCTCCAAGGGTTCATCAGATGTTCCCCCAGTTTCCTTAGCTTCAAGCATTCCCACGAGAATGCAGAACTCTTCTGTGCAGTTCCTTAATGGGTGTTAATCTACGGCCAAAAGGAGGGTGTCTCAAAATAGCAGCAAGAATGAACACAAGTGCTCAGTAACTTCTCAGATGGGCTAAGACTCTACATTTCTGTCCTTGAGAGAGAGAAAGAGAGAGGGGGAGAGAGAGGGAGGGAGGGAGAAGGAGAGGGGGTGTGTGTATAAGTAAATCATCTTTAAATAAATATACATACTGCTCACCTTTAATGATTTCTCTGGACCCTGAGCATTTTATTCTAATGCATCCTACACAATTCTCCAGACTCTGACTCCTGCCTGCCTCCTTCCCTCCCTCTGGGACCTCTTCTCACAGGACTCCTGCCTC
The DNA here is from genome assembly GCF_048773025.1 of Camelus bactrianus. Classification (NCBI taxonomy): domain Eukaryota; kingdom Metazoa; phylum Chordata; class Mammalia; order Artiodactyla; family Camelidae; genus Camelus; species Camelus bactrianus. The sequence goes on from NC_133555.1 coordinate 24,598,844, forward strand.
CCTTTACTCCGAGCGCCGAGGTCCTCAGAAAGACATCAGAGCACGCCGTGGGCTTTCTCCCACCACATACTCTTTCCTGTAACTGGCTGCTCTTTCACCTTGAACTTCTTTTTCTGGGTACATCACATGACCAGGAGACTTTCCCTCACCATCTATGTAAAACAGATGCCTACAGCTATCTACCACAGGCCTATTCATCTCCTTCATGGCTATACTAGACCAGTTTCACCTACTGATACTCACTAGTTTCTTTTTTTTTTTTTCCTTTTTCAGTTTTATTAGGTAGAATTATCACAGTTCCGACTCCACATACACACTATATTGCATGTAAATACATATATACAGTTTACTGCACATTTTTTGTTTACATATATGTACTGATTACTGTTTCTAAGAACAGATTAGAGCTTTAGCTTTTTAAACGAACATAGTTATCAAAGGAATAAAGGCAACCACAAAACAAGAATCAACAGAATGCAGTAATCCAATCATAAAGGACAGTCAAATGTGCTTACACACATATTCAAGAAATCAACCATCTTAGTTATAAATAATAAGCAGTTCATTTTTGTGATTATTATTATTATTATTTATATTCACTAGCTTCTTGTCCAAATGTCCCACTAAGATGGGTCTCAAGGAACCTGGGATAAAAAGGGTTATGTTCTCCAGTGCAGCCACTGAACCTGGCACAGAGCTGACCAAGTATTTGCCATACAGATCAATCAATGAATGAAGGAGGGAAGGAACGAATGAATGAATGAAAGTTTCTTGTGCCCCTTCTACATGACAGGTATTGTGTTAGACAGTGAAGATTTAATTACAGTCGACCCTTGAACAACAGCAAGTCTGGACTGCTCCAAATCCACCTACAAGTGGGTATTTTTCAATAGGAAATATTGCAGAACTGCACAGTCCTGTGGTTGGCTGAATCCTCATTACAGAGCAAACTACTGATACAGAGGACCAACTATAAATTACACTCAAATAAACCCCAGATGTTCAAGAGTCAACTGTATAAGCTAAACACCTGAAAACCCTAGAAATGTAAGTGTCACAGCACAGAGTCAAAGAAGTAGATGAAGTAAGAGAACTTCAAAGCACTGTCTTCTACGGGAGAATTCTTCAGATATGGCTAACAGGTTGCTTGATCACCACCTACCATGTTTCAAGTACCTAGAAACAGACTGCTAATCCCCTCCTGCCGTTTCCCAGAAAACATGCTCGTCCCACGCGAACCTTCTCTGCAATGCCCTCCTTGACCTCTCCAGTATTACCTCCAATCCCCTGGTATTGGCTGCAAACAATCCTTGGCGTTATTTGACTTTCTTCTTTGTGTCCCCAGTTCTCTGTCTACCCTGACAGTATCACACTGACTGTCCTGTGTTAATGAGTACTGAGATACTGTCCAACCCTCTGCGGTCCTGTGAGCGCTTCCTCAGGCCTGCAATTAACTAACGTTCTTAGGATCTCCAGGGCCCAGAGACAGGATTGTCATCTAACAGGTGCTTGGTAAAGATTGCTGAAATGAAAGAGGAAAAGATCCTAATAAAAACAACTTATTTCTCTGCTTGTGCTGTACAAGGCAGGAGCCACTAGCCAAGAGTGACTATTTAAACTTAAAATTGATTAAAATTAAATAAAATTTAAATTTCAGTTCCTGGGCCACACCAGCCATATTCCATGTGCTCGACGGCCACGTGTGGTTGGTGGCTATTGTGTTAGCACAGCACAGAACATTTCCATGATCGTGAAGAACTCTGTCAGACAGTGCTGGGATGAATCTTTACAAAATAAAGCTACCAAGCAAATACTTTACTATTTATTGACCTGAAGAAATGTTATTTCTGTGTTCCACAGAGACACATAATTCAATAAAGTACTTCAAATATTTATTTAGGAACTTCTCTACGCGTGGGACCAAGTTAGACCCAGCAAAGATTCAAAGAGGAACAAAACTTAAAGCTTGCCCCTCAAGAATTTCACAAGCCAGTATGTAATACAGAGCCTCCCCCCAGTCAATAGTTAGCTAAAATTCAGTGCAAAAATAATAAGGAAAGTTACAGAGGCAGGCAATAATCAATTCAAACTGGAGGATGGACCAACATAAAAAATCTGGCAATACTTAGGCAAAGTGGTTTTTGAAATACGTCTTGAAGATGGGGGGAATTTAACAGACAACAAGAAGCCATCCCAGATTCAAAATCTATGTTAATTAAGATTCAGCTGCAGGGAAAATTAGAGCATGTTCAGGAGTGACAAATGTTCTTGGTGATGAAGAATGAAGTATAAAAGAGACACGGTGGCAAAATACAAGGCTACAGGTCATCGCAACCAGAGAACATCAAGAAACGGGAACCTCCAGCTAAAGGGACAGAATTTCTTGTGTAGAACATCAGTCAGTCCAAGGGCAGGAGACACCTTCCTGGCTCCCTATTGATGGTAGGTTCTGAGTATTCTGAAGCTGAGGAACTAGTTTGATCAAGAGAAAATAATTAACAAACGCAAATGGGTTCTTTCCACAACTGTCAAATGATACCTGTGTCGATACCAATCTGTTCAATAAACTAAACTAAAAATTCCAACAATAATTGGAACTTGGGGTTCAATAAAAATCATCTAACATTTTAAGGAAGTCAGTCAACCTCGTGACTCTCATTCATCCAAAAGAAAAAAACTGCCAAAAGCACTTTTGGAGGGGACAGCAGTACCGTTTCCTTAGCAAATAGTATCCCTTGGCCTCTAAGTCACTCCCTACAACACAGAAAAAAATCCAGAGATGCAGTTTTCAGACCAACCTAACTACTGCTATCAGAACCTTCAACTCTCTGCCAAGATCTTTAATGTTTGTTTTTCACAGAAATGAGCTATGTATGTGAAGCTATTTTTAAGACTGTTGAGCATTTCATAAAATTCAGCTTATCTTTTTATATCAACTAAATTATCAAAAGGAAGATTCCCCAAACATTTCTCTTGCAACACTATTTTTGTACTTTTTAAAAGATGCATCCATATTCAGGGAATACGGCAGGCCATGTCCTTTTGCAAGCTTCCCTCTAGTCTTGCAAGTTAAAATGTTGAAAGAATTTTCTTTAAGGGACAAATAAAGATCTTTAAGGGATCTTTCTTTAAGGACACACATAATTGCAAGCTGATCAAAACTATTAATTAGGGGTAAGGGGAGAGGACACCTACTGGGAGCTGAGAACTCCAGAAGGCACAAGAAAGAAGTACAACGTGGAACTGGATGGATAGTTACTCTCTCATAACTAACTAGCTGTTATGAAAGAATAAATTCTGCATTTGGGGACAAGGTCAGATATTCCTTTCAATCTTGTTTCAACCAATAACCTTTACAGGATTGTGATTTCACAGTAACCTGTGATGCTCAGTTGTCCTGTGGACGGGGAGTGGGGCACAGACACTAGCAGGCAAGCCAGCTTTCACGCCCCTCTCCACCCGCTGCATGCACAAATCCATGTAACATTCCCTGTGTCGATTACATGGATGCTAATTATAAAACAACGAATTTAACTCTGAAAGCTCCCCCAGAGAATGGTCAAGACAGATCCAGCCTAATGAATAGAAAACAAACTGGAACAGACTTGAGGTTTGCATCAGACTGAGGCTGCCAGGACTCTGTGTCCTGGATGTGCTCCGGTGCTGCTCTGCTTAAGACCCTTACACAACAGCTCCAGCACCAACTCTCATGTTACTTACATAAAAAGCCAGATTTTCTAGCGCCAGAAACAAATTCCAAACGGGGTATTTATATAAACCTGAACCATCTTCTGCAAAAATGATTGGCTGAAGCATAGAAATGCGTAACTATGCAGTCTGGCCCTGGGGCCACTCTCCCAGTGTATTGGCCAGACCAGCATGAAGGTCCCACACTATGGGCGCCTCTTGGTAACCAAAGTCATTTAGACTTTGCACTGGGGAATGAACTAGGTTTTGAAAAAAGAAATCTTCAATGCGATGTTTTGTTGTGTTCTGTTTAGTCACCCTGGGGAAGGACAGCAATCTCTTTAATACTCACAAAGCCAGGCATGAAGGGACAAGCAGACAGGTAGAAGCTTTGAAGTTTTTTTTTTTTAATTCACAGAACTAATTTTTATTAAGCATATATTATGTGTGAGGCCTTTTCTAGGATCTCAGGACATAGCAGTGAGCAAAAGGCAAGTTATTTAACTCCATGTTCCTTGATTTTCACACCTGTAAATCACAGTCATAACCATACCCTCTTCTCAGGGTTGATGGGAAACATTAAAAGACATTATTCACCCAAAACGCCTTTACACAAAAGAAATCCTCAATAAATTATCATTTATCCAACAACCACTTTCAATTCAAAAGTCTCTCATTTTGGCCACGTGTCTCAAACTCTGAAATCTACAGCATCCCTGGAATTTTCCACCATTTCTTTTTATCAAACTGGAGCTCTTTGTTACTTTGCTATCACTGATCAATAGACAGGTATTAATTTTTCCTTTTCCTCCTGCACTTCAGTTCAATCAAAAACTAGCTACAAATCTATGAAAAATATATAACAAAGCAAGCAAAGCACTGGATCACTTTCATTTCCCAAATATCATATCTGATAAAATTCCATCTCCTAAGTCTCTAATTCATAAGCAATTGTTATTATATGGTCTTTGTCACTTTTTTTTTCTGGACAGTTTCCACCTGACTACATTTGATCAGAAACCCTTCCAAAGAGTTTATACGCTGGTTCAGTTCTCCCCAAAACACATGCACCACACTCTGCCCTACACCAGCCCTCAAAACACATACTTGAACCTGTGTGTTTTTAATTTAAACTCAGCAAACCCAACATCTGATGTTTTAAATGCTGGCTGTGCCTATAAAAGCAATTCTTTCACAGTTGATCAATTTGCTTATTTTCAGTCTCTGTATTATGAAGTTGTTCTATTCATTTCTCCCATTCTTTGTGATAGAGAAATAATCAAACCTGAAAAGCTCTGTACTGAAGGGCATGGGGAAAAAGTAATACCATATTCCTTGAACTTGCAGCCCCATTTCTAGCAATCTCTGTTGCAAAAATAAAAGCACCAGCACCTAAGGATGAATGCTGGAGCCCTATAGTAGCATCACAAAGCTGGATACAACAGGAATGTCCCTCAGTAAGGAAATGTTTGAAGAACTTACGGTCTGTCTATCTCTGTACTATGGAATGACACTAAAAACATGTATCTTTATGTATAGACCCAGAAAAATATCTACTCTACAACTGTCAAGAGACTGATGTTACCAAAATTCAAATGCTTAAAAAAGAGAGCCATGCGCGTCTGTGTGTGTGTGTGTGTGTGTGTGTGTGTAAATAAAAGTTAGAGAAGTCATCACAGTTTTCATATCTGCTCAAGCTACCCCAGCCCTACTGTGATTCAGGAAAGAAAAAAGGGACGAGGGATACATCATGTTAACATTGTTCCCAAGACAGTTCACTGGAATAGGAACACATTAAGGCAAGGTAGGAAACATCAGTTGTATAGGCACAATAATTATGCTTGATATTGGATTTATATCTCAGCTCCATGATAATTAAACTGCAAAACAAAGTTAAGTTAAGAGAGAAGCCAAAGGATTCGAGTACTAACCCTTAGCATCCTAATGACTTTAAACGTGCATTAACACGTAGACAGAAGTCACAGGGAAAGATCGGCTTGTATGCTTTGAACAAAACTCAAAGAACTACCAGATTATGAAGTTAATATGCCACCCAAATTAAGCAGTAAGTAAAAAAAAAAAAAAAAAAAAAAAGACAAAAAGATAAAGCCCTCCAGTTTCTGCAACCCCTTTTTTTCCCTCCCCTCTTAGGTGCCAGGGCAAACCTGAGCTGAACACAGAATTAGAGGTTTGGCAGATTTTCCAGCCTCCACTCAAGATGATGGGAACAAAAAGCTTCATTATGGTCAAGTGTCAAAGTTTCATCATAATGCATCTTCTTTTCTCTTTGTTCTGCTTTTGTAAAAGGCATTGTACAGAGTAAAAGAGATAAGAGTCCACTTTCTTCTCACGGAACTCGATTCCCCCCACCTCGCGCCGACCTCCCCAACTATGAAACACAAGTAGTAGGAGAAATAAAGCAGAAGGCGGCCAATGGTGACATGCAGTTGTCTCAGGAGAGAAACATGAGCCAGAGGAAGGGATAACCTCCAGGGCCAGGGGAAGGGAGAAGATTCTGCCAGAGAATTTAAAAGCCCAGAACCCAAGCGTAGAAGGTAAAGGGAGGTGTGACAGAGGGCACTGCTGCCCATGCCAAGGAAAAAAAGATTCCTATGCAGGCAAGAGAAAAGATTAAAAAGCTTGCTTTCTACCCCAAAATTTAAAAAGCCAACTTTTAATTGTGTTAAAATATGAATTTGAAAGTAATATTAAGTGTTATTAAGCTATAATTCTAGATAAAATTCTAACCTGGATAAATGCAATTTCCATTTTTTAAAAGAAGATCTCAAATCACAGCTCGTTTTATGAAGCCATTTCCACAGAAATTAGAGGTGATCTGAATGGAACAAGATTCAATGCAGGGGGGAAAGCGTATGCAAAGTGAAGAAAATCATTCAAAGAATTAGTCCCACAACCAGGCAAAAAAAATCTACGTACGTATGTTTGTATATTCTGCAGGCTAACATGTTCAGATAATTAACATTATGACCTTGTCTACCACTTTAATTCAGGCAACAGCTTTAAATCTTCACATAAGCAAATGTGAGATGAAGCCCTACGGCTAAGGTAGACAATGTCTCAAAACATACCTAATCATTCATCCCTAAACAGTAAATTGCACAGAGCAGGGGGGAACATATACGCCATTAACTAGGCAACTAATTATTGTTCTTCATCTCGAGTCTGAGCTGCAACCAACTTCATTCATGCTTTCCAGGGCTGATATGGCACAAATCAAAAGGGAATAAAACCCATGCCACCATATTTGTTACCAAAAAATGGTTAACACTCACATTCACCACTTGCAATAAGGAACTTCTTACACTTACCTAATTAACTTGTCAGGTCAAACATCATGGCCAACTTTACCATCTTAGAATTCTACTCTCTACTGCTACAACCTATTATTATGTCTTCCGTGCTCTACAGCAATGATTCTCAATCAACAGCGACTCTGCCCTCCTGACTCCCCGCAAGGGACACATGGCAATGTCTAAAAACACGTTTGACTGTCCTGATTGGGGTACACGCTACTCTTTACAGTTGGCAAAGTACCATTTTTCTTTCTCTCTCCATCCTCTCCATTCTCAGTTCTTTCCCTCTTAACTCTTAAAATTTATAATTTCCAAACTCTCACTGCTGAGGCCCAATCACCTGCAGTCTGGCTTACAAAAATCTTTATTTCTGTAAAATCCAAAATTTTGTTCTTGGCGGGGGGTGGGGGGGTGTTAATTCCTATCATCTAAACATTTGTTGTTAAAATGTTGTCCATTTACTCCCAAATTCCGTATGTATTAAAACCACCCCACACTCCCAGACATCATCATCCTCTTAAGGAAGGTACTGTACAAAATACATGCCCATAAATTTGTATGTAGTCAAATCTAGTAAATATTTTCATTTATGGTAACTTGAATACATATTTTCATCACATTAAAAACTAAATGGCACGTCATTCCCCAAGGAATTCTTTCTAATGCATTATTGCCACAAAGGAAGAAAGAAGAAAATATTCCTGATGGATATTGGCTTTCCCTTGTAGTCAAGTCTATCTCCACATTTTACTTCACAGTAGACATGTGACTCATGTGAAATTCATCGTTTCCGACTGAAATCTCCCTGTAGCCATATCCAGAACACCAGCATAGCCCTCGTAACGTTTTTAGGAAAAAATGCAGACAGACGCTGATCCAGCTCACGAGATCCAATCTCCTACCCACACTCCCCCTCCTACACCTCACTGCCTCTTTTCTCTTTCCCTTCCTTCCCAGTGGAGTGCATGGGGAAGGCTAAATGTCCAATTTTTTAGGAGTGGAATATTAAAGGCTCTGAGAAGTCCTGCAGTTTAAAAAAAAAAAAAAAAAACCTGCATTACTATGTTTACCTCAGCAATTCCCGATCTTCTTTGGCCCCAGATACAGGCTAGAAAAACTCTCTGAACAACCTTTTACTTAGGCCCCTGCCAAGGACTCCTTACACTGAGACTGAGTACAGAGGAAAACACAGAGATACTCAAACAATTCTGTACTGATGATAGTCTTTTTGTTCACAGAAACAGCACTCCTAGAGGCTAATGACAAGAAATGAGTAAAATTATTTAAATCTTTGGGTTACTAATGGTTAAAACGGCCGTTAAAAGTCTCCCAATGTCTAAAATTAATTCCTGTAGTAAATGTCCCTACCAAAAAAAGACATACATCACACCTGTGAGTTACCGAGATATAAATTCACAATTTGCTGTGATGAATGGTGGAACTGGTGGCCATTCTGATGAATTACTCTCACTCTCAGTCAAGTTCCCAGGCCATAAACATGGATTCTAATAACTGTATTTATGACTCGTATTTTACAGACAAAAATCTGAAATCAATTAATATATTTCTAATTATTATACTTCCTGTCCTCCCACTGCATAAATCTATTCTGTTCTGTAATGAGAGCTCAAAATCAAATATTCATCAGAACCTGTACTTTAAGCATTCTACAACCCACTGAAGTGTCTTTGAACCCTGAAAGTATGTATTTTCCACCTTTTATATTACAGCTGTACCTAATTTATTAAAATCACTTAAAACATCTAAATGGCAAGCAGTACATCTCAAAAAATACTTTAAATGCTCTTAAGATTCAGTAAAATATATTCTGCAAGGGGCAGCACTCAGCTGGAGCAATCTTTAGACAAATTACTCAAATGAGAATCTATACATTTTGGGGGTTGTCTGCATGAAGAAAATTAGGAAAAATTATTTACTACAGGGAAACCATTATGTATTTGAATAAGCCAAGAGAAAACAGAATAAAAGAGCATGGTACTTTTCTAACCAGGAAAAAAAATACTCAATTTAAAAAAATGAAGTGTGGCTATCTCCCTATTTTGTTAACATTTTAACAATGACTAGCTGTTTTATAACAAACATTTTAATTTGGAAAAACATTTTAATATAATGATTGTATTAAAGAATACATTTGTGATAGGCACATACTTTCCTTTTTATAATTCAGTCTGTATTTCCATCAGAGAGATTTGAAATCCCACATCTATGCCTTGTATACATAGATGGAAACCTGAAAAATACGGTATCAATCAGAGATGCGAGACTCAAAATCTAAGAGAAAAAACTTGAAAGAAAAAGGAATAGTCCAAAAACAAAGTCTCGTATCAACACTAATGACTGAAGAGAGTTCTTTGGAATTAATCTGGGATGTGAGAAAGAATCCAGGGTAGGAGAAAGACACTACATTAATTCCAGCATTTCTTTGGGGAGAAAAGAGCTTCCTGTACGACCTGCACCATAAACAGGCATCTGGGTTTGAGTTCCAAACTATAGGGACCAAGAGAGCTGGATTAACACACATGGAAAACATAACTGAAATGGATACATCAATTCTTGGGTAAGGTGTTACCATTCAAATTTTTAAACAGACTATTTCTGGGTCACCCTGGCATGTGAATGACCTTGCTTGCACCTTTTCAACCTCTCAGTAGAACCACCAAAGGAGTTCAGGATAAATATATTAGATCTTGGTATATTTAATCTTCTAAGTCACTATCACTGATAATGAGATTTCATTTTCAGAACAGAAAAGGGAAAAGATACTTTCAGTTCCCTGGGGGCAGTGACCACATGAATATGTCTTTACATCTAAACATGAACAAGAGGGCTTGGCACACAGAAGGTGGTAATAATCATCTGCTCTGTGGGGAGTTAAAAGTACAGATACATACATACACACTTACGCCCGCCTCCACAATATAATTTTTGTTTAGGCCATAAACAGAAGGCAAGGAAGGAATCCATTCTGGGAGGAATTTGTGGCCATTATTACAACATTTACATAACTGGTATCAAACATTAAGCTGCTGACACTTGACAAAAAGCTGGATCATGATGATCTGTCAGTCACCATTCAGAGCTCTATTTTCCTTTCTACTCCCTTTGTTAAAAGTGATCATTTAAGAAATGTGCTATGTCCTGCTCAGCTTTCAAGTGACTTGACAAGGTTCACACCAGGTAACTAAATTTTCTCATGGTGCTCCAGCAGCTTGATCAGCTTATTCTGGAGGGTCCCTTCATGGTTAGCTATACTAAGACAGATATTATTTCGTAACAGCCTCTTAGATCAAAAGGACTGACACGTGCAGTAGTCACCAGGGACCTCAGAAATAAAACAATAATAATAAAAGCAATCTCACCGCCTCCTCACTGCAGCCCGGCTCACATTCATCGCTTCCCCGGACATGAGAAGCGGGCTTTCACCACGACCGGAGTTGTGATGCGTTCCTTTGCGATTTCACGCCAAGACTCCTGGAATGGTCAACTTGCTAGGCTTTCCATTTCAACTCTCGAGTCTCCAGAGAGGACTGAACACCACACCACTCACTTGATTCTGTAATCGCTTAGCCAACCTGTACAACAGAGTCTGCTGCGTTCCTGCCACAGAACACTCACTCCGTTAAGGAAATGGATCAGTAAGTGACCAGAAAGGTGGAACTCTCAGAGCATCATGGTGACAGACTGCGCAAACGCAAGGCACTCTGCTGAGCCTCTAGAATGGGGTTTCTCAACCTGGACACTATTTACATTTGGGGCCAGATAATTCTTTCTCGTGGGGGCTCTGCTGTGTATGGTTAAAATACTGAGCAGCATCCTGGGTTACTCGAGGTTCTAGAGTAAGTCCCAACTAAATAAGCAAGTGATTCTAGGCATACCATTTAAGCTTTCCGAGTTCCATCGTCTCCTCTCTTCCCTCTGCCTGGAATGCCTGCCCCACACATCCATGCAGCTCAGTCCCTCATTATGTGCAAGTCCCTCCCCAAATATCCCCTCATCAGAGAGGCCATCTCTGGCTTCCCCTTCTAAAACAGCACCACTCTCCCCTTCATGACTCTGCATGGCCTTACTTTACTTTCTCATTGTATTAACTGATGAGATTACATATTATTTTGTGCATGCCTCACTGTCAGTCCCCACCAGGTAAAAATAGAATTTTGTTTGTTCTGTTCTCTGTTGTAGCCCCAGTACCTAGAACCGAACCTGCCTCATGGCTAGTGTTTGAGAAATACGCTTTCAGTGAATGAGTCAACAAACTGAAGGCTAGTGAGAGGAAGACAGACAGACAGACACTCAGACGCGCGTGCGTGCACACACACACACTCACTCACTATCACTATCACTCTCTCTCTCACTCACTGTCAGTCTCTGATTTATTTAGCCAAAGATACAGAACCTCAGCAAAATGTATGCTTAGGAGCATAAATCCCCGAGACCACCAAGGGGAAGGGAGGTCTACATGGGGCCCTTCTGGGTTTGAGAAGTTTGTACACTTGGGACATATGCAAGTTTTCAAGAAGATCTTAAACCAACATCCACACCTAATGCTTTCCACGTAGAAGAATGTCTACAAGGTTGTCCCACTTCCAAACTTAGCTCCAGGGGCTAGGAGGGCCAGCAGGAAGACAGTTGTCACTGCTCAGGAGAGGTCTCTAATTTGCTCCACAGGAAGCCACTTTCCCACAGAGGCTTCCCTTTCTGCAAAAAGGGCACAGCTCAGAAGGCTGGTTTGAACAATGAAGACATACAAAGCAATTAGCCCAGGGCCCAAGACAGAGTCAGTCCTCAGTGAGAGCTACCTGCTGCCTTCTCAACGTCTAAAGCCTCTGAACAGCACTACAAGTGGAGCCTTCTGCAAGGACAGAAGAACTCTAAAGGGTAGCCATTTGTGGCTCCCGAGAACCTGAAATTTAACTAGTGTGATTTTTATTTAATTTTAATTAATTTAAATGTAAATAGCCATGTGTAACCAGTGGTGACAGTACAACCCTGAATACCGTAAAGGACCCCAAATTCATGGAGATTTCTTATTTTATTTACAACCACGGCAGGCTACTGAAATCAAAAACTCTTTTCAAAAGTACAGACATTTCTTTTCTGCGCCTTCTTCCCTTATTAAGTGCCATGAGGTTGCTTCGCTTTAAGAGCTGGGAAAGTCAGCAAGGGGAGTGGGCACAAGGGCTGCTTGTCCCATGGCCCAGCCCCTGCTGCTTCTGAGTAGAGACTGACTGGTCTCAGGCAATCATGCCCATCCCCATGTTCTTGCCAGTGGCTGGGTTAAGAACAAACAGGTGATTCAGTTCTGACCAATGAGACAGAAGAGTTAACAGGCCAAAGGGACGGTGCTCTGAGGAACGTTTTACTTGCTCTTAAATAGAGACACAAGAAAAGAATACAATCTCTTCTTTCTCAGGACTTTATACCTCTGCATTTGACCTCTGGAACTGAAGTCCTATTAAAGCCATGAGGAAAGTGGTTCTAAGTGCAAAGCCTACCAGCTAAGGATGGCAAGATAGAAACAACACAAAGTATACCTTAAAGATGGCAGAATCCAAAGATGCAGCCTGGTGGCGCCCTGCCTCTAGAGACCTATGCTAAGATATAAATTGTCCTGATTATTAAGATAGGAGAGTCAGGAGGTCTTTTCCAGGGGCTAGAAAGGGTAACTGATACAAAAACAAATCCTTAAACACGCTCCTGGAAATGACCTCGGTGTGAATTTGGGAGAAAAATCCTGCTAATACTGCCAGCCAGGAGCACTCAGATGACAAAAGCAGCTAATCTTGACTGGTCCTCGCTGGCACAGCAAGCACATGGTCCAATTGGCCGTATGTGTTGAAACTTCCTTTTCACACCCTAGTGGATGGTGAGAGAAAGGGCAATCTTTACACAAAAAGGATGTTATAAGATAGCTCGTTAGGAGGTGGTGGAAGAATGTAAAAGCCACAGGACCTTCAAAAGTGTCAAAATCACTTCCCAGGAGGAGAGTGTGGACTACGTACTTCACAACAGTGAGGAGAAAATACCTCCCATTATCACAGTGAGCCCCAGAGGCAAAAATACACCACAAATGGCTTTTCTCTCATCTCTGCGGATACTCCTCCAACAGCCTAGTTAGTGGAGGCTCCTATTTCATTTTCCTACTAAAATTTCTCAACAACCAATCAATACCAAATGTACTAATGGCATGCACTCCCTGCTCAAAGGAAGACCGCTGTCCTAACACTTGGAACGAGGGGAAAGAGTGGGACAGAGACAAACGAGTTCCAGGAGGGAAAGAGGCCAACAATAATTGGGGCAGAGCGACTAAATGATACCTTTGGGAGCAGCAAATTTTCAAGCAGCTTCAAGAAGGAGCTTGTTTTCCTCCCAGGGAACAGCCTTCAGACTAGGAGAATGTGGACTAACACAAACAGGAAATGTGGATCAAGTGGCTTTCACAAACCTAGGGAGGATCTCAAGGTCAACTAAATTCAGGAAGTGGGCCGCGGGGCATAATGCATACCTTAAAACGCCCTCAGTGGCCCCGCTTTCACTCTCTGAAATTCCCTCCATCACAGTAAGCAGGGATGATGCGTAAAACATTTAACAAATCAGAGGCAATAAGCACTGACAATGGGTGGTGGCGGGTAGATGCAACGGTCCACTGTTCAATCCTGAAGACCCTAAAACAGGAGGAGCGGCTGGGGAGGTGACACGGGGAAATTCCGCGTGACTGTACCAGTGTGCATTAATGACTCTTAATAATGTATATGGCTGTACCAGAAGAAGGACATACAATGAGCTATACTTTTTGAAAATTAGGACACTAAATATTTTCCCTAGTGTTTAAGCCAATTCAAGAAACTATATTCTTTGTGATTTTTCACATCACCCATACAGGTTGACTGTATGACATCCAAGAGGCTTCTCAATCCTTCCAAGATGGTGACACCTGCTCCAGAGAAGACTTATCTCATCATATCAGAACACCAGCTGTACCACTACTGAGTTCAATTTTTTCCTTAAAATGGCTCAGTTTTTATAAAATCTTACATATATAATTAATAGGAAACTTACACCAAAACAGAAAACAAGGGGTACCAGGAAATAATGAAAGCCACAAGATCAAATTCTGAAATACTCTCCCAGCTGAAGGCGTTGGGCATGACCTCTCTCTTTTTAAAAAGTGATACTGGCAAGTGGCAGAGAAGTGTTAAAGATCTATTGGCACCAAACTGTGAGTTTCTCCTTGATAAAGAACTCAAGAAGAAATGACTTTATTATGCTAAAGTCAAGTACTTATACCACAGAAGAGTCATTCTTCACATGACATAAAATCACATTTAATGCTACACTCACAGAAAACATTATTATACACTGTAGAATTACTAATGAAAAGCAAGGATTCCGAAAGTTACCAGAAAGCATTTGTCAAGAAGGCAAGATTCTACGTTAGATACATACCACCCATTTGTTTTTTTAACCTAAACAAGGTCTTAATTATATGACAGGAAATTGATGTAAATGAAACAGACAACAGGTTAAATTTTAACATCAAGAAAGACAACCAAGAAGACACACTAGCCTTAATGCTACTGATCTTCAATTCAACAGGATCATGGGAAACTGCCAGTTGAGAGACGGAGATGAGGTTAATTTCAGGATCATTTAACAAACCGTGGAAGGTCATCATGCCCACTTTGTACTGGAGGAATACTCAAGGTGGACTGACCACAACAGGGCCATGTAAGACTTAAGACTTTTGCTCAGGTACAAGATGACACTGGGCCGTGTAAACTGAGTTCCCATTTGTATTTAAACAAACAGAAAATCGTATGTTTAAGCACACATTAGGCACATATTCCAGCTATGTAACAGCAAGACTAAATGTTCAAAAGCCAATGAAACCTAGTAAGTTTTCTCTTACAGTTATATTGCTACGAGGCCCATCCCACCAAGAGAAGAGACAAATCAGGAATAAGAGTGTAGTTCAACTTAGTAATTTCAACAAGGGAAAAGCCAATAAAATGTTACTCACGTGATATATATAAATGATATTTTACTTGCCAAAACAAAAAAATTCCATGTAACAGAGCTTAACAATATCCAAAGGGAATGATAGAATGCTCCCCTGTTTTATATAGTCAGAGAGTGGGTTTTATGAACTGAATCAGATATAATAAATGAGCACCATTTTGTTAGATTACAAAGGAAGATGGGTAGCCTTTAAGTAAATCACCCAGCGCACTGCAAATCAGTGCTCTCCAATTATTAAGCACGTATAAGGCGAGGTATATTTTTCCTTCGAATCTTTGAATTAATCACGTCCCTCCACCCTCCCACACTCACCCCACCTCTGCCCCAAAGAAGCTAGCTTTAAAGAAGAGACTATCATCCTTTCAAATATTATGACCAGGAAAAAAGATGTTTGACTTTGATCTATCACAGATATGAAAAATACATACTTATAGATAACTCTGTGAATGCCTTCTGTAGACCCGCTAAATTTATAGATTACTACATATTAAGATTTATGTTATATCAAAGCAAATATTGACCTTACCTCTGCCTGGGTCAATATTTACTGCTTTGCTCAATAAATCTTGATGTTCATTTTTGAACTGAGTCAATATCAGTTCATTAATTTCTGCATGGTTCATATCAGCATTTTATAAAATTTGAAATGCCAGTAAAAATGTTTCACCTAAAAAATTTAGATATAGCCAATTAAAGAGACAAAAAGGCTTTTGCTTTCCTTTTAGATTTTTTTTCTTCTTTCTCTCCCCTCAAAACTGTTACAAAGAAAACTGCCTGAATTCAATATAATTCAGCCATCTATTATGAAATAAAGGGATTATTTTGGGAAATATTATGAATGTACTGGTATAAGAAATCAAAGTATTCCAGATACACTTCTATACAATATTAAAATATTATAGAAATATAAATGTAAAAAAGCAATAGCCCTCAGTTCTCCATGATAACAATTTACTTATGCATACAGTCTCCAGACTTCTGAGCTCTATTCACTGCTGGGATCTTATCACTCAAATAATTTTTATACATCTTGTAGCTCAATCTGTTTCATTTCGGTAGATGTTTAGTAAGCATTTCATCATAAGGATGTACGAAAACTACCCAAGTCCCTACTGTTGGTAATTTAGGCTGTTAGACTTACGACGCCAAACTGGGTATGTGCACACGTGTCTGAAAGACACATTCCTCGAAGCAGAAGTGCTGGATCAAAGACCACGGGTATTTAACACCCTCACAGATATTGCCAAAGAACCCTGGAAAAAGACTCCAAGAACCTACTACCGGCAGAGCCAATTTAAAACCCAGACTCTCAGCCTTTGATTTCCCCACGTTTTAAATGTCCCATCACAGCAACAATTTAAATTGTTAGCCCTTGATATACAGCACTTGATACCAACCCAGCAGTGAACAATATTTCATCTTCCTAATACACTTTTTCCAAGGGTCACAAGGACCCTGAGGAAGGTATTGATGTCCTCTTACAACATACAACCGCATCCATTAGCTTTACAAACACCTGCGAAACCATCTCCAGGGAGAGGATGCTAAGGAACTTGAGAACTCGAGTAGCAAGAATTAGAACAAAGGTAAAAAGATAAAGAACACATCTCTAAGATGCTAGAATAAATTTCTCTCAAACAGCAGAGGAGAAAAAAAGCCAAATTTTGCACTGAAAATTGTTCAGGGTACCTTAAACATATGGCACCACATTTTTCTCTTTTATACATGGAGTCCTAATCAGCGTGTAACCATATGTGTTTTTTGTCACCTGATCTATCCTTGTAATCACAGACCAAGTGTAAAAGAAAAAAAAGAGCACCTATAGGAAAAAAGAGCTTGTCCCACAATGTATTCCCTACCTTGAAAGCCCTCCTACTCCAAAACATTTAGGTAAGAACAGGAAGATACAAAGATTAATTACACACAAAGGTTCTGCTCAAGGAGCATAACGCCTAAAGGACTTGAGAATATGGACAAAACAGCACACCATGTCTTAACAGGTTCAAGTGCAATTTTTTTTATCTTTAGAACCAACCCACAGTTCCTCATTTACTCATTTTAAATTAAATGCAACGCCAGCTTCAATCATCCTGGGGATCATCCCAGACAATTCATTTTGCTTTCTCTTCCCCATACTAATGGTAATGAATTCCCATGGGCTCTTTCCTTCTCTCTCTCTCTCTCTCTCTCTCAAATCCCTGATGATACAACCCTGTAGCTTCTCAGAGTTTCTCATCCTGCCCTCTCCTGCCGGTGACTGATCCCTACCCGTACAACCAGTGGTCTAACTCGGACACAACTCTTCAGTGACTCTCTCTCACCCTCAGGAAGCCGTTCTAGGTCACCAGCAAAATTCCGTTAAGACCCTTCAGGGTCCATCCCCAATACCCTGCAGTATTCCCTTAACTTGCTCCACTCCACCACATGTTCCAGACAGACTGAGCTACTCCCAGCTCCCTAATCACAGCAGGATCATTTCACGCCTCCAGGTTCTGCACGTCCTGGCAAACACCTGCCCGTCTTTAATGGCTGCGATCTGGCAGCAGCAATTCTGAGGAGTTTCTCTGGCCCCTCCCATGATAGCACAACACACTTACTGAATGGCATACAGTAAGCAACTAGTAAGTGTATCAAAAGAATAAACAAATAACTTCTACTTAAAAGCTGTAAGTAGGTGAACAGGGAATTGTACAGAAGATAGAAATTAATTGTGAAAAATAACGGGGAGACTGATGAGTTGAGAGAGAGTGAGATCAGGCTAAGCGTCAAGGTAGAGATACCTTTGAGCTGGGACTTGGGAGAATGAATCTCCAGGCTGACTCCTCCCCAATTCCCTCTGATCAGAAGGTCTCTGTTGCAAAGGGGATGTCTCTGGGGAAACGATTCCCTTAGGAGACTTCGTGGGCGGCATTAAGAGAGGGGCAAATAACATGACAATACTAGCATTAAACTTTGAGGTTCTTCAGTGGCTTCTATTCTTCTAATGACAAAAGCAGATTTCAGGTGGCATGTATATTTTGCTTTACCCTGTACAGACACTATTAAAAAATAGGCATGGAAAAATTATTTTAGGAATTTAATTATATCTTAAGTTCACCAGGGGAGCTCGTTACTTAAAAGGATCCAACAGTGAAACCTTTTGTAAATCACCCACTAATTTATCTGGATTTCATGGCAGGATCCCCTCAGTGAGTTCCCTAGCACAGACTGGCATGAACTCATTTATCCATCCATCCACTTGAAAAATATGTACCAAACATCTACAAAATGAGATACTCTGGCACACAGCAGGAAAAACAAGGAATTATAAGCTATAATCCTTGTTCTCAAAAACTCTACATTTAGCTGGGCAAATGAGACACATAGCTACACATACACACATACATACGTGTTATAAAGCAAGATGCTCATAAAAATACTGTAGTGCAGTGGCATATAATTAAGAGCCATCCCAGGTGACTACATACATCACCACCAATCCTCAAATCCATCCTGCAAAGTATGTCCTTTTACCTCCATTTTACAGCTGAGCAAGTCATCAAACCCCAGGACAATGAGAAACAACCTTGGATATCTCCTCCCACCAGTTCCTGGCCACAGAAGGAATGCCTCTCAGAATAATCCTGGTTGACCTTCACCCAGTGCGCAACACCAGACACTTCTTGCAAGGAATTCTGGTTGCTGCATGTCTCAACTTGGGATTCATCTAACAATGTGAAATGTCCCCCTTATACTGATTCACAGAATCTTTCTACACAAAAGGAACATGAGATAGAGGTTATTAAAAATGCAGAAAACCAAATAGGGTAAGTTAAAAAGAGGTGGGAGGAGAAACCACCACCTGTTTTTTTCCAAGTCTTTGACGGGGAGGAGAGAAAACAGAGAGCTCTATAAAAATGCCTCAGATTTCCACTTGAACTTGCTCCAAATTCATCTCTCATTTCCCTTTCCGGCAACGATGACCTACCTAGCATGTGTTACTTTCTGTGTAATAATTACAGAAGTTCTGGGCGAACTCCAAAATTCGTGAGCTGTCATCACCTCAAGTAACACAGAAAACTATCTGTATCACAGTTAAGAAAACTGACAGAAAAGAAAGTGCTTTATTATTTCCAATGATATTCGTATTTAAACTCTAGCTTTTATTTTTGTTCAGTGTAATTCTACATAAAATACATCAAGAGGTCTTTCCCTCTTTTTCCCCTTTCTTGGAATAAGGAAAATAAGTACAAAGATGTAAAGTAATCTTGATATTACACTGCTATTATTAAGTTAATAAATAATATTTTACATTTATATCCCACTCCGTATATTTTATGCATGATATTTTCATGCTTACCTCAGATTTTACGACTTCTTTCTAGAGTAGAAAAAAACTAAGAACCAGAGAGAGAACCTATAGTCACATGAGCACAATGGGACCAAAACACCTGTCTCCGGGCTCCTCTAGGCTAAAGCTATAGATACGGTCACAATGGCATAGTTTGATCAGCCTACAGAAGTAAAGTTTTTTAGCATTTCAAGTATGAAATTAGGATGTAAGCACTCCAAGGTGATTTAGTGAAATTGAAATAACGTGGCGAGTTCTAAAGTGAAAAGTTACGGAAACGTTACTGAAATGCTATCATGACAATATCCTTGAAACAAGCTCTCCACAGCTCACTTATGCAACTCTCCTCAAGTGACTGGGTGGGATGCCACCAGAGTAACCAGTTCAGCATCATTCACCGAACCCCACCGTGTACACGAAGGCAACCTAATGAGCAGGGCACCAGAGCCAGGGGGGCCCCAGGACCGCCGACACTCGCTCCTCCCCAGGAGCCGTCTGCTAAAGCACCTCACTCCCTGGTCTTTGTTCCTCCCAAGTGCTCTGCAAAAGGAGGACCACCAGAATCACTATGAATGTGACCTAGAACACTTGCCGGGGACATTTCAGCCCAAGGGAAATGCAAGACCAGAGAGAGAGAGAAAGAGATGTTCCAAATCTCTGAACAGCTTTGTTTATGAGTCAGGCTAGTATCTGCTCAAAAACTCAAGTTGTATCAGTGTGAACAGGAGGTGGCAAACTTTTCTGTAAAGGGCCAAATAATAATATTCTAGGCTTTTTGGTCACAGGTCTATGTGGCAACTACTCAACTCTGCAGTTGTAACACAAAAGCAGCCATCAACAACGGCCAAAGGAATGGATGTGGTTGTCTTCCAACACAACTTCACTCACAAAAACAGGTGGTGTGGTGTGCAGCTTGCCAAGCCCTGAACGTAAGGATAGTTTGCTTAACCCTAATCCCAAATCCCGAATGGGCAATTCTTAGGCATTAAGGCTCAGAGAACGTAGCTAGCTTAGCTCTCAGTATTACCTAGTGATCACCCACTGTCAGTAAGAGCCACCCACTGAGAACTCCAGTAAGAACAGTATCAATAGTACCAAAAGTAGTAATAAGAGTCAAAATAGGCAGGAAGTAATATTAGGTACTTAATGCTACAGATTTGTTAAATTTTTCACACACATCATCTCATGTCATTCCCATTAACAGCTCCAAGAGGAAAGTGATAGTAATTATTCCTTTAAAGATGGGGAGGCTAAGGCTCCAAGCAGTTAAATGCTCTCTTAACACCATAGATGTATTAAGAGATAAAACTTAGATTTGAACCAGTCTACCTACATAACTTTGAAATTCAGACTCTCATACACAATGCTCACCCCCAAAGCATCAAGGCCATTATTTTAGGAGGAACTAAAACAGATTTGTGCATTAGAGGCATGAGATTAAAATCTGGGCCATTAGAAGTGGCCGGCTTCTTTTTTGCTAAGTGTAAAACCATTTCCCTCTACAAACAACAAGCCTTTCTTTTAGCAATCCCACTTTTGAAGAAACATTCCCTCATGGAGATACATACTGTAGCTTATAGTCTGATGTCTAGTTTACTGTGGTTTTAAGGCCATGGTCTCAAGTACCAAAAGTAACAGGTAACTCTTATCTCTTCCTGCCCTCTCTTGTCTATAGAAGATAGATACTTCTTCTACCAAGAAGTATCTCTGATAGACCCCAAGTCTTCTTGACATGAGAACCAGTACTCCACCACTTCACCACTGATACCATGAAATTTTCAAGATGTTTAAAGCATGGGGACTATAACCCATCAACTGATACCTCTATCATTCTTCTCTTTTTACTTTTATTTTCTCCATTATGCCTAGCAAATGACTTCACTGGTTATTCCAAACTTGCCTATATATGTGTATGTGTGTGTATATTCTGGGGGATTCTTCAGTCCTGCCCCGATTCTAGAAAAAAATCAACTAAAACAGGGATTAACAAACTATAACCTGTAGATCCAATTGGCTGCCTATTCAAAAAGAAATATATGGGGTGTGCTCAGAGCAGGAGGCCTAAAGAAATGGCTCCTCTGTCCATAACACACCCAAGAGGAATCTGGGTTCACTGTGACAAGGGGCACAAAAGTTGGGGCCTTCCTATCAACACATACCCTACACATGTCCCCCTGTACCTCCACCCAGCTGCTGAGCAGGACCAGTGGGACATGGCTCAATACTGGAAGAAAGCCACAGTGTTTAGTGGGGGGATTTGCAAGCGTTCCCAGTCCAGGCGTGGGTGGGCCATGAGTGGTCTTATAGACATGAAGGCTTTGAACCTCTTTTCAAGGGAAAAAAGAGATTCCATATGCCATTCTGGAGGACAAAAGTTTTTTAGAGCAGTAAAAATACTTTATATGACATTTTAATAATGGATATCTTTGTCATTGTATTTTTGTCCAAACTAAGGTGAACTGTGGGCTTTGGTGATTATGATGTGTCAAAGTACGTTCATCCTTAGTTAAAAATAAAAAAGTACCACTCTGAAATATAAAAATAATGACTATGCATATGTGTGGAGACAGAGTATATGGGAAGTTTCTGTACCTTCCTGTCAATTTTGTTGTAAATCTAAAACTGCCAAAAAACCAAAAGTCTTAAAAACAAGAAAACTCAGATGTTTTTGGCAAAACTTTGGTTTCAGTTATATACTTATTATTGTGTGTGTGTGTGTGTGTGTGTGTGTGTGTGCTGGATTGTGGTGTAAAACATGTTATAGGTCAAAAAAGTTTGCAATCCACTACAGTTAAGCTACATTGGCAAATAAAAGCAAAAATTAACCTCAATATATATATATATATATAAAATATTCCTAGCACAAAAATTGTAAGTTCAAATTTCTTTGTTCATAAATACATTTTTATCAGAACACATCCACGTTGTCCATCTATCTGCACCTGCTTTTGCAAGACAACAGCAGGGTGGAGTAGCTAGCTGCAAGAGACCCTATGCTCTGCAAGGCCTAAGATATTTACAACAGGGATCTTTACATAAAAGCACACTAACCCCCTGAAGCTGAATTATTAGCCCTCCCACCAATAGAAGCAGTTCCCAAATGCAGACACAATGCATTCCAGAAATACGAAATGCAAACTCATTAAGTCCACCAGATTTAAGGATGTGAACACCTCCTCCACCGCAAAGATTGCACCAATCGTGCCCATTCTTACCTCAGGAATGGGGAAAGTTTTAGGCCCTTCATTCCTTCACTGCCATTTGCAACTGGAGATGCTGATGGGATATAATTTCCAATTTCCCAGCAGCGTTATTATTTTACCTTGATGAACTGTAAACAGCAGGCCACTTTATGCCTCTTCCTAACTGATATCAGAGCCACAGAGTACAAAGTAATAAATTTTCGCTGGGTTTCTTGGCAAGGAGCTATATATATGCGTAATTTCAGCCTTCATTTCCCAATTTCCTTCATTTATCAGAAATGGTGACAAAAAAGACTCTAATTAGATAATTCTAATCACAGCAAACAGGATGTGATGGAAGACTTCAGAATCACTATCTGTTCCTTGCAAAACAAAACAGATAGGCTCTTCTCCCAGCAGGGGCAGGAGATTTATCAATAGACAAAAGGATGCAAAAAGCCAATAGATAAGGTGTAATTAAAGATCAGGCCTATACATTTTACACTGACAAAAATTTAATAGGATTCACAGGTGGAAATTCAGCGTTTAAAACTAGAGTATCATTATGAAAAGAATACCTTTCAGTTCTGTAGGCAACAACAATGCATAAAACACAGATTTGTTATTAGGATGAATACTCCATGCCTCCAAGTACTTTCATACAAAAATTTGAATTATTCAGTGCTAGAGTGATTTGCAAAGTGGTCTATCTTCTTCAAGCATTCCTTCTTAATTAGCTCCAATACATTTTCCATATATTGTTCAGCACCAAACTGTCTTTTAGAAATAACAATCCACCTATTTTATTTTGGGTAGTTGTCAGAAACACAATCCAGAGAGTTCTACGTATTCTTGTAGGCTTTTTTTTTTTTTTTTTTTGGCCCCTTAAAATGTAAAGAAAAGTATTTCCAATGTAACATTCAACATAGTTTGTAACAACGTTCTCTTTTCTTCACTGGCTCAAAGGCTAAAAGTGAAAATAAAAATAAATGAAACTACAGAAATACGGTAGCGGGCTGAAATATACTTAACAAGACGCGATTGGAAAATAAAGTTGCATTCCTGAAATTCAAGCACAATCGGTCGTTTTGATATGTCGTGCTTTGTAATATTTAGCAGACATTTAGCAACCCAAGACTAGGCGTGTATTTTCCACTCTCTAAAATCACAGCCGCTGGGAAAAGCAAAGAAAAAGCCGCATCTCTCGGAAAATTACAAGTCTGGTACAATAACTCATCAACAAGCAAAGTTCAGAAATAAATGCAAATTGAGGAGGGGAGCAGGATGGAAAAAAACAGGTGGGAGGGAGAAATTAAGGTATTCACAACCTTGAGGAAAAACAAGCTAGAATATTCCAACTTTTAGTGAACTACAAAAGGTTTTAACAAACAGAAATCAGGCGTGAAAGTGATTAAAAACCGTGCTTTCAAGTGCATTTAATGGGCTGTTAACTGACCTGTGTGACTCTGGTCAGAACAAGCCAACTTACCCGAGTAGGCCCAGTACGGGTCGCCGGAGGCCTTGCGCCTGCGGATCTGCGCGGAGCTGCCCTGTCTGTTGTCGTGCGGGGCCCCAACGTAGCCTTCTGTCAACGCTGGAAAACAGGGAGAGCTGCCGTGAGTCAAGATCACCACCCGCCTGACCCAGGAAAGGTGTCAAATGCACGCAGCTAGGGGATCTCCTAGAAGCACACATCTCGGGGATAACTGGATAGAACTTACCGGCTTTACCGAAAAACAACTACAGGAAAAACTAGACAAATTACCACCAGTATTATTACTATTAATAATAGCTTACAATGAGCCTCTTCTCTGTGCCATGAACCTAAGGTGCACTAAACACGTTACATACGTTACCTTGTAGAATCTGCAAACCACCGCCAGGCAGCAGATTTAACATCCCAATAATGGGCCTCTTCTTTAACACACTGAAGCTTAGAGTAATTTTAACTTGCCCAAGGTCATACAACTAATCGGCCTGGAACTTGCGGTTTTGGTTCCAACTACATGTATAAGCCTAAATCCTAGATGCAAAGGCTCCCCAGCCTTACCCGACCTTCCCCCAACAAGCGGTGTAGGGAAACTGGAGTTACCCAGGCTCCCTTGCCGGATATCCGGTGCCGAGTGACTCAGCTATATTTTCCCGCATGCGCAGTACCCATGTGCTGGTATATACTGAGGACCTGCGCTGCGCAAGCGCAGAGGTTACCCCGTAGGTCGTGGATGGCTAGATGCCGGCTTTGTTTATGTAAGGCGGCCAGGACTTTCTGCAGCTGCGTACTCCTGTCTGCATTAAAGGCATGTCAGAGATCCTACACTCCGCCAGTGTCCTTCAGTCTGCCCAAATCCCGAGTGAATCGGCCAGAACTTGGGCGCTTGCAGGGGTTATTCCATATTCTTACAGATGGAGGAATAAAGGCTCAGAGACACTAAGTAAGTGGTCCCAGGTCACACAGCTAAGTAGGCAGCCGATTAGGGAACCAAACATAAGCCTGCATCAAAGCTCGGGTCTCTGCCATCCAAAAAGCAGTCTGAGGCCTGGGAGACACCCCGTGGTGAGTACCAGTCCTCCACATACTTTATAGACTCCAAGCAGACCTGTTGTCTCTGAAGATGTGAAACTTGAAACCCTCCAAGGTCAGAAATGCTCGGTAAAGAAATACTGCTTAATGATTGTCTTTTTTGTTTGTTTGTTTTGAATACTTAAAGTGAATCCAATCTTCTACCCCATTATGGAGAGCTTCCATCTGTCTGCTATAGTGTTCAAAGCCCTGCCCTCCCAGCCACTTCATGGGTGCAAATTTCTTTTATGGCGAACCCACACCTGAATGCACTGATGTGTAAGTCTTGCAGGTGTCCAGAATCCAAAATGAATTGGAACTACACTTCAAACAATACATCCCAGCTGTCTATGTTAATATTTAAATGCACCCAAACAAAATCAAGTGTGCTTTTGAAAAGCAAGGAAAATGGTTAGAGGAACTGTACATCCAGTTTAAGACGAGGATGGCACCAGGAAAGCACAACACAGTCTCTTTTCCAAATTAGTCCAAGTTGTAATAATAATAATCTCACCATGATGGCATTAGCTTTGTTGACAATGTGACAGTCATGAAGAAAAACGAGGAAATATGTAAAGCACTTTATGCTTGCACCGTCCATTGCAAAGACTGCCTTTAAAAGAAATAATTCTTGAACAAAAGCTGTTCCACAGAGATGAGCCCTTCATAGGGAAATCAGAATCTTGTAAAATCCAATCTCATGTTAACAAAGTAAACCTGGTGTTGTTTATGTCCGCTCTTTGGTCCTGAATGACAAAGTCAAAACCTAAGTTACTACCCATTTTTAAAGTATGATGAAGGTTCAAGTACCTATGCTCCAGTCCATCCTATACTTCTGCAGATGAGCCATTCAGAGTCTCAGGAAGTTGACCATTCTAAGCTTCTGGGATCAAAAATAAAATTTCCCATCTACCAGTCTCCTAATCTATTTTTTCCCTCCACTGAAGCACATTAAGTAAAAAACTGGTCAGCTCCCCTGTCTGTTCTTAGTAACTTGTGTTATCTTCATTATGATTCTATGAGGTTGGTATTTTTGGCTCCATTTTACAGACCAGGAAACTGAGATTCAACTACATACCCTAACGAAGGCCACACACATAACTCCTATGGTCAAGACATTTTTTGTTTTACTCATTATCTTGATACAGAGAGGAAGAACTATAGGGGAATAATTATTTAGAATAAACTAGCTCTAAGAAGCACAGAAAACTGAAACATGAAAAAGATTCCTAACTGTTCAGCTTATTTGTTTTCTATGCATACAGGAACCATTTTATGTGCCTGTTTATTATGCTTCTTAGAGCTAGTTCACTCTAAGTTAAGTATTCCCAAATAGTGCTTCCTCTTTGTATCAAGACAATGAATAAAATAGCAGCCCCGTTCCTAAACATACCCTTGGGCCAGGGGCATGGTTTACAGTCATCCTCTGGCGTAAGCTAAACAAAGCCTACCCCTTGGAGCTGGCAAGGATGCGGACAACAGGATGTGGTTGTCCAATCCGTGAGTTGTAACCTAGCAGGTGGAGTTGGGTATGATGATTACCAAAACCGCAACGAATTTCCACTATGTTACCAAGCATTTAAAGAGCGCTGTATGCTCAGGGCTGAACAACATGCTCTGCTCATAGTAACCTGTGTTACCCATATAACAACCCTACGAGGTTGGTCCATTTAGCCCCAGTGATATGTATGTTTAGGAAAGGGGACACCGGTCCATCAGAGACATTCTTCTCTCTTGCTGAAAGTGTCGTGACACAAGCTGGAAGCCTCAAGGGGGTGGTTGAGGTCAAGCAGGGGATCAGCAGAGGAGCTCAAAAATGGAACCAAGCCAGAGAAAGCAAAATCTATGGATCAATTCTGTTGACAAAATTGCAGCCCAGGGCAAACCAACTTGAAATCACCCCTCTGGGAGGCTTTATGTTTACATGAACCAACTACCTCCCAAAGCTCACTGTGCTATCTCTTGTACGCAAAGATCGCACAATGGCTACAGCGTGACTTTGGTGACCTTAACGTGACCTTGGTGACCTTCAATCGAGTCACTGCAAAACTGTGTCATCAATTTCTCCGTGCATAAAAGGCCATTGTTAGACTAGAGGTCAGCCATCCTGGTTGCTTTTGTTTTAAAAAACAAAACAAACAAAAAACAAAAACCAACAAAAATCCTATGCCCTGGACCCTACCTCCAGAGATTCCGATGTAATTGCTCTGAAGTTGGTCCAAGAGATCAGGACTATTTTTCAAAAAGTTCTCCAGGTGATTCTGTTTTGCAGCCAGAGATAAGAGCCACAAACTTCCCTGCCGAGTGAGACCTGAGGTTCTGTTCAGCTGTGTGTGACAATTGTCAGCTCTTACCCTCACAGCCTGTAACTTGACAGGCTAAGTCTTAACACTAGTGAAGAGCTGACCAGGCAGAAATGAGGAGCCAGCTGCAGGAATCCCACCAGGGTGGTGTCAACCTGAGCATTCAGACAAACAAATCTGAACTGAACCAGAGTTCCAGCCAGAAAACTCACAAATGAACGAACCAGGTATAAAAGTAAAGAAAGAATGAGGTTATGCCCTTTACAAAAGATCACACAAGAATCACAGTCTCTAACACCAGTCTCTTTTTTTTCCTGAAAATGAGATGCCTTTCCTTTCCCAGAAACTTGAGGATATCAGGGTGTGACAAAGGATGGCAAAGCCCACCAGCAGCGATGTTCAGTGGCTGCATTACCCATCCTGCCGGGAATGCAAAGCTACAGGATCCAGAGCTTCATCAGGTAAGTGGGAAAACCTCCAAGTACATAGAAATAGACCCTATAAATCCCCATAGCGGTTAACTGGACTAGATATGACTATAGGTTTTACGGTCCTACACCTGCCAGTTCTGCAAGCCCAGTCAACTCTTAAGTGAAAAAGCAAGTCTACAGAGGATACATCCAGTCCGAGAACAAGGAAGGTGCATGTCAGAAGGTCCTCCCCTGACACTGCAAAGTAACAGAATCCAAACCTGGAAGTGCAGATGTTTTCCCAGCCATCCATGTACATCCCACCGTGGTGGAAGGCACCTGTGCTAAGCAGGGGACCTGCCTGTCTAACGGGGGTTCACCGAGGACAAAGTGAGAGGTGTGGCTGAGCTGCATACAGACTGGAAGTCGCAGAGGGGGTGGGGTCGCTCCAGAGAAGGTGGGTTAGCCCTGTCATCAGCACTCTCTCCAAAGTACTGAAGAACCATGTGGGATGTATCCAGCAAGGTAAGAATGGGCAGGAAAATCTGCATCTGAAGGGCACGCTGCATGGTCTCAGAAGGGCTCTGAGCTCCCTGGGATGAGGGGCTGTCAGCCTACCTCCCACCACAGAGCCTGGCATACAGTATGTGTTCGGTAATGAGTGAGTGAGTGAGTGAATAAATACAGGAACAGGAGAAAGGCTGATGGTGCCTGTGTTGGGGGATAAAGAGTACACATAGCCCTTTGTGTGTGTGTTGGTGTGTGCTCTTCTGAGCCATAAGCAAAAACACTAACTTCTCTCCTACTGTCTCGCTTTTTAATCACTGCTCACCTATCGGAAACAGCAAGCATCTAAAACATGAAGCTGGAAGGAACTAGCTAGAGTATCTAATAAGCAATTCTTTAGAGAGCAAACTCAGAAATGAACTGGGTGCCAAAGGACTTGATCACCCCGTCTCCAGATTTCTTTTGTAACATATAGACTACTCAGTGAAGATGACGACATTTATTTTCTCCCTTTTATTCCATTTATGTCAGTAGTGTCTGATTTCTTTCTCCCTGAATAAGACCATAATTGTGTGTTACTGGCACTTGCATAATTTAAAACAAAACAAAATTTCAAGTCTCTTCCTCAAATTTATTTTCATCATATGACAAGGTTTTTTTTAAAAAAACAACTTTTTAAATTATTTGAACAGCAAAGATGTATATTGAGTATATTAAGCAACATAATATTTTATTGGCAAGGAGCAGAGATTTGCAACAAGAAACACAATCTGTGGTTCTCAAGTAAAGATACAGACTCAGCACACCAAATTCAATCAATTTTAATACTCTTTGTACTCTTCTAAACATCAACAGCCAACCGACAGCGGCATGGCAATGATATGGTAGGGCCATGAATCATGCTATTGATTTTCAATATCTTCTGTGCAGAAAATTAAATTATGCAAATGCATGCCTTTACGGATCCTTACCTTAATGTGAAACTGCTTACTTGCTTATGTCAGCAACTTAATTACACAATTAAAAATGGTGCATGCTTATGAAAATATGTAGTTTCACTCCTCAGAACAGAAGGGAAGTGTAAACCTGACTATGGTTGCCACGTGACTACCAAGAGGGAGGAGCTGGCATTATGCAGACGTATATCCCACATTCTACCAAGTTCAACAACACCAAGCCTGCTGTGGTTTATGGAGCTGAAGTTGGCTGACAGCGCAAGGCTCAGGAGGGCTTCAAGTGGTTTTAATGCTTCAAGGAACTGGGTTCACAGTGATGTAACAAGTGTAGAAGACACAAAGGATGCCCAGTAGTGCACAGTGCAACAGACTCCTCCTCAAAGAGGATGTCTCTAATGCAAGTTACACACACACACACACAAACACACACACACACACACACACACAGAGCAAACAACTTGGACATGAGAAATACCAAACTTGAGCAGCCTTCGAGGGTCTGGATTCTACAATAATTATATGACTCTACAAAGGGAAAACCCAGCCACCCCCATCACCCAGGAGAACAGGACTCCCTCATTTTTGACAGGATTAAAGTAGAGATTTCAAAACCAATAGCATTAACTAGCCAGTGACGCCTGAGTCTCACTCGGCAGGAGGAATCTTATGTTGGTTGCTATGCAGAAAGCTGACTGAGTGACAGGTCTTTTCATCTGGGAGTCTTCATAAACTGCATCCCCTCTCAGAACTTATACCGAGCCTACCTCAGTTCCAGTCTGAAGCGAAAAAGATAAAAATGTTTCCAGACCCAAAGGCCCAATCCTTTCTTGTAAAAATATCCTGAGAGCTACCTACCATGGAAGGTATCAACAAAACTGTTTCCTATGTGCATGATTTAATTTCCCAGAGCCACCGGACATAGTTTATAACGATAAATGTTTTTATTCTGAGAATAGGAAAGATGTGTAATCCCATCTGCCTTAACGATATCTTCAGGAGGATTTGGTATAATTCTTAACTCTCAGTGTTTCACAGAAATTTTTGACTTGAGGGAGAGAAAAAGAGCTTCCAGCTTTGTTAACTCCTGCGTTAATTTGCAGGCTGAACTTTTTTTTTTCATACAAAGAGACCAGCTCCTCGAAACACTACATTAAATACCGTCTTGTCATAGATGTCTTTTCTTAGGTTTTACTGTCGGATAGAAGGGTCACTGAATCTACATGGGATAAAAATAAACATAGTTATGAATTGATAGTATTTTTCTTCCAAAATTGCAGATGTGCAAATTGAAATTGCAGAGTATGACTAATATCTTACTATCCTGGACAAAAGTGGTCCCTGTGCACATGCTTTATATGTCTGACAGCAAAAGGATGTCTGAGGTGCCTACAAGGAAAGGAAATCACATGGCCACCAAGCGTTTCAAAATAACCACAGCATTCCTCCACATTACTGCTTTATCTTACCATATCGAACCAGCAATTTCCACTTGATTGCAACAATGCTACGTTCTCCTATAAGGGAATGTGGTCACATGACAGAGGTTATGTGGAAGTGAAACCACAGTCAGTTGATGAGGAGAACAGCCCCCAATTCCAGCTACAACACAGTCGCACGTCTTGTCCTCAAAGCAAAATAGTGTAGGGACACTTGAGGGTATTTCCACTTAACAGCACGTTCAGTTCTAGGTCATTCCAAAGGACTTCAAAGCCTGGGAGAATTGGTCAGCTTCCATCCAAAATTGAACACATCAGAACAAAGAAGTTGTGGTTCCCCAGCGCCAGAATGAAAATTACTTGGGATGATGGATGGATGGCTCTCATATGAAGAGTCCTAGTTCCCTGCCAGAGTTACCGCCAAAAATAAGCCCACTAAAAATATTAGGCGCTCACACTTTCAAATCCAGGACGCACGTTTCGAACGGCAGGCAAGCAGTTAAGCAGGCTGTTTATATCTATTACAGCTGCTCATACAACAAACAAATTAAAGATCCCTCGACGATGGTGAAATCTCTATCAAGCATAATTTTCACTAAATTTTAAAGAGCATTTAAGAACATTAAATCCCACACAATAGTCTAAAATGAATAAATCTTTATCTTTTTTATGACGACAATGGGCAAAAGTATCAAAATTATAGTTAACGTAATTAAATATTCCATCAGCCTCTCATCTCCTTTGTGCCTGTATTTCAATTAATTGCAGTACAGTGTACTTCGTGAGGGTCCCAAGAAGTAGAATCAAGAAGTGCATTCCTTTGTAACTGCTGCATTATAAATGGTCCCCCTAGTTGTCTGTGATACTGAGCTAACCTCAAATACAATAGATTGCATTATAGTAGATTACCTATTTTATCACATTCAAATGTACCTATTGTCCCAACTAAAAAACAACAAAAAAAATTTTTCATCCTCCAAAGTGATAAAGGGACCCAATATAGAGCCATGGTTTTTTAAAAAGTAACATAGATGACTAAAACTTTTAGGCAATTCAAGGGAAAGAGGAAATCATACAACAATATAGTGACCTAGGGGGAAAAAGAACACAAAACAGGCTTGTAAAAAATGACAACTCAGTTAAAGAAGCGAAATAATGAACTCCTCTTCATTATTCTGCTCTGAAATAACTGATTACAAAAGGCAGAATCTTTGTTTTTAATCGCACAAGGCTGAAAGAGACAAAAAAAAATTAGTGATTCATCTGCTATTGACTATATCATAGTTAAAAAACGTCCGAAATAAAAAACACACTAGCCAACAGGTCCAGATAAAGGCACACTTGGAAAACTGATTTATATGGGGGCTCATTATATATCTGTGAGGAAAAGCTGAAAAATAACCACAACTCTTCCTTAGAGGCACCCCCCCTAAAAAAGAATTGGACTCCTGACTTCAAACATCAGACAGAAAGAAGTCACCCAACCTTCCAATCCATTTTAATACTACTTGGTTCTCAAAGAATCAGGTCTCTTGTTTCTATAAGATTACTGGGGAAATGAGGGTTAGACACAGATAGTGTTGTAGTAGTATCAACTGCCACAAATCCATACTTCCAATTTTATGATTGTGCCATCTTCTTGAATTCTGGATAATCAACAGAGCTCGCAAATTCACATCAGCAATTGCGACTGGTGGCCACCATGCTGAATACAGCCATCGATCCAAGTGTTTTGTTTCACCCACTGTAAATCTATGCGTGTGTGTGTGTGTGTGTGTGTTTAATGAGTTGTCAACATGGGAAAGATCCAAGAAGGAATGCCAACATCTGTACGTTTTAATGAGAAATCTGAACTTTGTTCTCAAATAGCAACAATATGCTCTGTGAACAGTGACTAGCCCTTCGGAGAAGAATCATGACCCCACCCAGTCCCACTGGATAATCTGTATTTCTTAGCTAGTTCCCATGACCATCTGAGTTTGCCATCTGTGGCCTGGCCCAGTAATAAGTTATTTACTAACTCAATCTTTGTCTGTGAGGAAGGCAGTAATAAAAGTGCCATCAATACAATACAATACAATACATATAATTCTTTTGACAGTCTTGTGGCTTAGGCACAATTATTCAGAAAAGACATGTAACTTGCCTAAAAACACAGAGCTTTGAACCAGATATCCCTCTCAAACTTGTACAACTACTCTGCACAAAACTGAATTTGAGGAGTCAAAAATATGTATGAGTTAACAGTTTTTCCAACCTGCTCAAAAGTAAATAAACATCACAAGCGAAAAAGTTTCTCCATGGGCCTCAGAAATCTAAAACTCCAACAATTTCAAAAAAAAAAAAAGCAGTTGTCTAAGCCAGTTTTTCCAACGCTATTGCCAACTGTCTGAGATAAAATCACATTCTGATAGTACTAACTGAAAAATGTAGCATGGCTTTCCTAACATGAATGTGGAGAATACCCCATTACAATTATACAAATATTGGTTATTGGTCTAGAAAAAAGAAAATTACCTATATTCAAGCAGAAATAAATGTTAAGTTATGATTTGAAATAGGCAAACAAATAAAGTGATACACTGATTAATAAATTCTCTTCATTTATATTTTCTTTTGTGTAATGTTTGTTTCCTTTGTGTAATATTTGTTCTTTTGTAACTGGGACTGCCTGAATTTTTTTTTTATCCCTGAGAAATAAAGAATAAACTTCCTAACTTGGGCCTTTTATATAACTAAGTCAGTCATATACGCACTTATAGTCCTTGTGAAATAGTGAGTGAAAATAGTCAACAAAACGGGTATTTCTCATAGAACAAAAAGAAAACGGAGAAAGAAAATTCCCTACTTAAATGTTTTTGGGTGCCCATTTCAAAGCTACAGCAAGTCTCCCAACACCAGCACCATGGACCATGATGCACATTCCCAGGACTTGGATGTAGCAAGCTTCACAGTGACAGAAATACCCACCAAGGTTACACCCAACCATGGCAGATGGTAGAAAACACACTGTAGGCACAAATCCTAAGCTCTGGACTTGGGGACCATATACAGAGGGCATTCCAACTAGAACACCCCTTTGCTGAAGACATCAGTCACAGTGTGGACAGACCTGACTGGCTTAGTTAACCCAGAAACCTGTAACCTCTAGGGCCACGGGAGAGACGGCACTTAAATCCTGGCCTCCAGCTGTCCATGCCCCAGGGTTCTGTGCTTCTGGCAGCAAAGTATGTACTCTATCGCCACACCAACTATCTGTTTAAGTAGCTCCTAACTCCTCTTGGCCAAAAGGAGAATTGCAAAGGAATTTGAAAAGATGTAGGCAAGTATTGCAGTTCTTTCCAAGGTAGGATACTACTACACCAAGGCATTCAGCAATGCATACCCCCACATTACTCCTGCAGTCTCAAGAGCTTCCAGCCTACTAGGGGGTCCATCAATAAATACATAAATTATAATTTGCATCCATGGTGAAACAAGCACCATAATTAAATGAAACGAGCATGATACAGTAGGGAAGAAGACAAGGAGGGAAGGAATGTACTTCCAGAGGGTAGTCAGGGAAGGAGATCTCATTTTGGTTGAAGGAGGCATTGGTAACAATGAGAGGACAGAAGTCAAGATGGAGGAGCAGCATGCAGGGGGATGCTGAGGCAGGAGAGAGTAAGGCATAAGGAGGCCATCGTGGCTGAAGCCTGATGAGCTGGTGCGGGGAAAAGGAGGAGGCTGAGGAGGAACAGGAGCCGGATCCTGCTCTGAAATGAGCTTGGGAAGGCAATGAAGGCATCCAAGAGGGCAATCAATATGTTTGATATGTGCTTTCCTTTAGAACAGCTCTTCTCGACATATAAAGAGCTTTAATATATCTACAGAGCTGTGCAACCATTACCATAATCTAACTTTAGAACATTTTTTTCAATGTATGCTTTGAAAAGGTGACTCTGCTATCTGGGGACCAGATTGGAGGAAGGGAGGCAGGCAAGAGCAGAAAATTGTGACTCATCACAGGAGCCTCCAGGGCGAGTGAAGAAGGATCATTCATAAAACGTGTACTTGCACCAGTGTGCAGGGAGGCGGTGCTCCTGGAGGGAAAATTCTCAGCAAACAGTAGCCTAATATTTACATTCACCTGACCAAATGCCTACTCAACTCATTTTTAGTTTTATTTTCTACAACTTCCCTTTTGCCCTTTTTCACCTGAATTAGGATTTGCACTAGTTTGATCAAGCAATTAATTGCTTATACATGTCAATTTTTAAAAAACATAATTAATGAGAGGCAAACCAGAAACAACTATTTACAAACACAATGAGGAAAAGCAAGAAGCCAAGAATACTCATTATTGCTATATTTCCTCTTAGAGCTAAGTAGTGCATAAAATTATACTCTCAATATATTACAAGAAAAAAAAATTACCTGCCAGTATGATACTTATAGAGGTACAGGACACCCTATTATTAATGTTGAAAAAAATGGGTGGGTGATTTAAAAAAAAAAAATTATCATTGTTTAAACATGGACAAGTACCTGGTTTTAAATCCAACTTGGCTTCTCTCTGCTTCCCTAAACAATTCTTGAAAAAAAAAAAAAAACCCTTTCCACATTGGCACAAAAACAGATACATAGATCAATGGAACAGAATAGAGAGCCCAGAAAAAACCCACACATATATGGACAATTACTTTAGAACAAATGAGCCAGGAAAATAAATGGAGAAAAAACAGTCTCTTCAAAAACTGTTGTTGGGAAAACTGGACAGCCACATGAAAAGAATTAAACCAGACCACTATCTTACACCGCACACAAAAAATAACTCAAAATGGATTAAATATTTTAATGTAAGACCTAAAACCATAAAATTCCTAGGAATTTCGAGGAAAACACTAGGCAATAAGATCCTTGACATTGGTTTTAGTGATGTTGTTTTTGGATATGACTCCAAATGCAAGGGAAACAAAAGCAAAAATAAACAAATAAGTCTAAATCAAACTAAATAGCTTCTGCACAGCGAAGGAAAGCATTGACGAAACAAAAAGGCAACCTGCTGAATGGGAGATATTTGCAAATGATATATCCAAAAGGGATCAATAGCCAAAATAAATAAAAGAAAATTCATACAACTCCACAGCTAAAAAACAAAGAACTCGATTAAAAAAAAAGGCAGAGGGTATGAACAGACATTTTTCCAAAGAAGACATACAGATGCCAAGAGGCATATGAAAAGATGAAAGATGTTCAACATCACTAATTATCAGGGAAATGCAAATCAAAACTACAATGACAAAAAAAAGAAACTACAATGACATATCACCTCACACCTGTCAGAATGACTCTCACCACAAAGACAACAGATTTCAAGGGTTGGGAAGGATGTGGAGAAAGGGAACCTCCCATACACTGTTAGTGGGAATGTAAACTGGTGCAGCCACTGTGGAAAGCAGTATGAAGAGTACTCTAAAAATTAAAAATGGAAAGACCATACAATCCAGTGAATCCACTTCTGGGCATTTATCTGAAGAATAAGAAAACACTAATATCAAAGGATATATGCATCCCCATGTTCACAGCAGCATCATTTACAATAGTCAACATACGGAAACAACCTAAGTGTCCAATGACAGATGAAGGATAAAGAAGATGTGGCATATATACAAAATGGAATACTGCACAGTCATAAGAAAGGAGAAAATCTTGCTATTTTGCAACAACACAGATGGGCTTTCAGGGTATTAATCTAAGTGAAATAAGTCAGATGGAAAAAGACAAACACCATATGATTCTACTCATATGTAAAATCTAAAAAGCAAAACAAATGAACAAACAAAACTCATAGATATAAAGAACAGATTGGTGGTTACCAGAGAGGAAAGAGGTAAGGATGCAGGTAAAATGGGTGAAGGGGGTCAACCATATAGTGATGGATGGTAACTTGTCTCGTGGTGGTGATCACTTTGATGTGTATACAAATACGGAATTACAATGCAATACACCTGAAATGATAAAATGTTATATACCAATTTTACTTCTAATTTAATAATGTTTTTATTCACCCTAAAATAAAATCAAAAGCCATGCACCACCAACATCACAACAAAAAAGTCTGTCTCTTCCAAGTAGGTGTCAGCAATAGAACAGTAAGCAATCCAAGTAAAGGATAATAAGTAAATTAAACTACGGTAATTCATCTCTGCACAATGACAAAGATTTTGTCTTTAGCAACTGTTCAGGATTGTCTACAATCACGAAAAACCATTCAGGGACAAATATACATTGTGGCTGGTTGGGGGATAAATTACCAAAAGACCTCTCTATCCATTATTGTAAGTCCATATGAGACCATTTCTGCCCCCTCAAACACTGAGAAATAGGTCTGCCATAGGTTGTGCTTGATTCAATTTATGTAGATCAGTCCCTGGAATTTAAAAGAAAAAATAACCCAAGGAACTGGGTCATATTGCCCAGGCAACTGCTTTAATGTTGTGACTCAGAATATCCCAGGGCTACAAGTTCATTTCTGTTATCTCCATTTTTATTAGGTGTTAGTTTCGCTTTCTTTCCAGCAAGAATGAGGTTTGCTTTGTTCTCAGTTGCAGAAAGAAATCATCAGAAAAAATATCTTGCATTCTGCTTTGCTTGAAAAGGAGTTATTAACTTTAAATAACACAATGCAAGTCACAAGGAAAATAATTTAAAAGGGTTATTACAATCTTAAATAAAATGATTTAATTAAGAACTCTAACCACATAAAAATTTTCACCAGAGCACATCAAGATGGCTAAAGCATTTATCTCTAAATCTGCTTTAACTAGCTCTATAAGCAGTTTCTTCAACTAATTATACGGGGGAGGGGGGAGAATTCCTTTTCTTTTTTTTTTTTTTTTTTGGAAAAAGGGCTATATAACCCAAAGTCCTTTTCTGATGAAGAAATGGCAGCTATTAAATAAGCAGAGGTTGTTTCTCTTTTCTTTTTTCATTATGCCTTTTCTAAAATCATCTCCAACTCTGACCAATTACACCTTAAGATCCATTTGAAGAGTCCAATGGAAAAGCAGTTTTATGACTTGAGAAAGCTCAAATCCAACATGGAAAGCTCAGTTCAATATCTCTTTTTTTTCCCTCTATTTGTATAAAAGAAGCTAAATAAAATCAATTGCAAGGAGACTTCAACTCTGGATTTAAATCCTTTTGTGACTCTGCAATAGAGTCAAATTGGGGCTAGGAGGGGGAATAAAAAGACAGTTTCTTTTATTATTTTTTATAAATATAATGATGCTGAAAGGCAACTTTGTATCTTTGGAGGCTTCCCTATCAGGGAAAATGGAATGAAACAAAATTCCCTTTGATTTTTAGACAGCATATGCAATAAAATACCCTGAAACAAATTGGTACAATTCATGTATCAAAACTACAGGACTCTAGTTTACAGAAATACGGAGTGAATTTTGAAAAATAAATACTTCTTTAAATATTGCTTACAAGGTTTATTGAATACATTTGCTCTTAAATATCACCTCTGCATAATCAGTGAGTCAGTATCAAGTGAAAAGGTGAGAGAGATGGCGGGTGTTAGAAGCTGGCAGAAGCCTCAGTTTTTTCTTCTGGACTGGTGCAAAGTTTAGGAAAAGCCACTCTTTGATATTTCATACAACAGAACCATAAAGGCTGCAGATTTTAGGTGTTTCAGAAATCACACATGGTTTCAGGAACCAATGTTTCAGATAAAGAAAGAGTACTTTGTAAAATGCATTTAGGACTTTTTCCCTTCACTCTGTTGGGGAGGAGGGCCTTTAATAGAGATGCTATGACCAGAGGGTTCTTATTAAAATTGTTTTACCCAAAGTAGACAGATGCTCAGACCCAGGACAAAACAGTAAATGGAATGGGGAAATGGGGCTAAAGATATTGTAGCAGAAAAAAAAACCCAACCAACAAACAAGGGTTTTTAATATATGTTTCAGAAAGAAGTAAGGATCTTTTTTAATCTCTACCTCGATGTCAAAGAAGTAAATTCATTCCTAAAATTCCTCCTGCACTGCTTTCGTGTCTAAAATTAACAAAGATAATGAGTCGAGATGCTGAGGATGGCTAATATTTCTTTAGCACTTACTGGGAGGCACTGTGTTCTTCAGCTGGATTTTCTCATATAATCCTCACCAGAACCTTGAGGGGTAAATCCCCTCCAGTTTTCCAATTGCTGA
This sequence comes from Camelus bactrianus, assembly GCF_048773025.1. Lineage (NCBI taxonomy): Eukaryota > Metazoa > Chordata > Mammalia > Artiodactyla > Camelidae > Camelus > Camelus bactrianus. The sequence goes on from NC_133555.1 coordinate 24,637,764, forward strand.
GGCACAAAATACTTAAGTACCTTGTCAAAGTCTCATTATATTGTACAGGGTAGAGAAAAGAATTCAAACCCAGACCCTCCAATTAATGAAACAGGCTAGGAGAGTGAAGCTCCACTGAGCCTTCCCTCCAACGTCTGAGAGCCTGCAACATGGAAATAGATAGTACGTGTTCAGGCTCTTTTTTTAAAATACATACAAAGACTCAAACATAAAATATTAACACAGAAGATGTTTGGACTGATACAAAGTGACCTTGAACCAGGATACTCCCGTGCAATAATCATTTTACATATTTTGTCCAAAGGTCCCCACTAGGTATTTAATGCCCCCAGCCTGTGTCCCAGAAGAAACACCATGTGTTTTTGATTCTTCTTTAAGGGGCTTCACACTGAAAGAATTCCCTGTAAAACTCTCTAGTTGCAACTAAAAATACTATAATAAGAGTGATAATTCCTGAAAATTATTACAAGAGCTTGCAAAGAGAATTCCAGCACTACAGCTTATACAGGAAGGCATTACACTAACACCAACTAACTGCTGAGAACACAATTCCCTGTCTCTAGAACAGAAAAAAAAAAAAAAAAAAGTATGTTCCACACAGGCATATGTTCATATTTTAACTTGAGAACCAGGTATCAGAAGAAGCCTTTCAAACTACACTGTCCAACACAGTAGCCTCCAGTCACGTGGGGCTACCCTGATGTGTCACAAGAGTAAAACATATATAAGGATTTTTCAATACCTAGTAGGGAAAAAAAATGCTTGTAAAATATCTCACTGATACTTTTATTTTGGTTACATGTTAAAATATTTTGGATATACTGGATAAAATAAAATACATCCCCATCTAAAATGTCTGAAACGTGTTGTGTGGCTTACTTCCTACTGCTTCTGCCCCAAAGACAAAACGTGACCTAGAAGACCTCAGGGACACACACCCTCCCTCTTCCTTTCCTCTACCTGCTCCATTCCCACAAATTAGAGGACCTCAATTTCTTCTTTTCTTCCCTCTTCTACCCAAAAGACTGCTAAGCCAATATGGGGAGAGGTGGTGGCGGTATTTTTATAGAGGCATATGGTCTACCGGTCTGTGCACTGCTTTAGCTATAGAAATGCAGGGCTCATGAACATGTCAGTAGCTTGACACTGAAGAACACAGGAGCAGCCTCATAGTGTTTGGCATATGGGCCATTCAATTTTTCAGAAGGAATTAAGTTGAGAGGACATACAGCATATACAGAGAAGAGAACAATTTCAATTTAGATGTCACTATTTCTGGAAAACATAACCAAATGAATCACTATGTTCAACCTGGAAATAATAGTTCCTCTTCCTGCAATGACCATCAACATTCTCCAGGTACCATGCCTTTAGGACCTTTCCCAAAACGTTGCACCCAAAAGCAAGCTTCCTAAGAAGTCTAGGAATTCCTGGCAGTGCCCAGTGGCCCACATGACCATTCATCTTAATGTCATCCTTCTAACTTCAGGGCGACCTCTTCATGGAACAGGAGGTCCCTGGGGGCACACAGCCCTAAATGCCCAAATCTCTTATTTATAATGATGGTGCAGGAATACACCCCTAAAGTCATGAGTGTCTTGGCCTACAGGGAGGCTGCAGAATGAATTTTTTTTAACAAACTCCTTCTGGGCTCAGACGCAGGTAATCAACAGGCCACATTCTAAGCAACATTAATTTGCTCAAATCATCAACAGTGTACATCCACTGCTAGCGGGGGACAGAGAAAATGAAAATCTTTCACAAAATAAGTTAAGAAAAATATTTGTAATTAAGCCCTCTAAACTGATGTGTCTGCAGAAAGCCTGGAGATAAAAAGCGTGTTCTGCATTTCTTTCCGCTCTGGGTTTTTGAAGGTCATGAGACTCACAACAGATGTGGCCTGGTTTGAACCATAAAGGTCTGCTTGGTTAACAGCAGTGTTTCAAAGCCCAACAGCTGAGGCACCGCGGCTCCAACAGTTGGTGGGCTCCAGCCCAGCCGGGCGAGCCCCTGGCTCTGCCAAAACACACAGTCTCCCTTGCAGGCAAGCTTCCCGGGAGTGGGACCGGCAACTTACACGCCCCATGGTGGTCGCAAACCCACTCCATCAAAGAAATCACTGCGTATCTAAGGAGACCCGTCTAAGCAAAACTAAACAGCACAATAAGATGCACTAGCGTTTCCTGGAGCAAATGAAATAATGAACCATTACTTTGCTGGCAACAATCTTGGGGCCATGAAACTTATCAATAATCATATTATCACACGTCTAGTCATTTCCATGATAAATTCTTTTTTAATAGCACTTATTGCTCTTTCTGATTATAAAAGCAATAAATATTTGTTGTGGAAGCCCATTAGGCGAAGTACATTAATGAGCAGAGTACATAAAGGCAGGAGAGTACATAAAAAGCATAAACAAGAAAATAAAAATGACCATAACCACTGTTAGAATTTTGCTATATTTCCCTCCTCTGTTCCAATCATCTATAGAGTCATTTTTTAACGCATGGTAAATCTTTCAAAAATCAGTCTGTGCTAGGGATAGACGGGATTTCAAAACTGTAGAGTAGATAAACAAGATTATACTGTATAGCACAGGGAAATACACATGAGATCTTGTGGTAGCTCACAGAGAAAAAAATGTGACAATGAATATATGTATGTTCATGTATGACTGAAAAATTGTGCTCTACACTGGAATTGGACACAACATTGTAAAATGATTATAACTCAATAAAAATGTTTAAAAAAAATTGAGTCTGTGTTAAATCTTCTAACTCCCAAATTGGAAGAACATGTACGAGCAAAGCTCATTTCCATAAAAACTAAAAGTACCACCACTCACGGGCCATGTGACTCTGTCTCCAGTTGCTCAGTTGCAGGACATCTTCGCTTACTGTCCCTCTGTCCCTCCCAACCACTAACCTTCCCCCAGCTGGGATTCCACGTATTAGTTGCCAGGTGTCCTCGCTCCTGTGCTTAATTTTGTAAGACCCTTCAGTTTTTTATGGTGTGCTTCCCCAGTCCTTTTCAGGAAAAGAGTTTGCAAACACTTCAGGAAACATCTAGTCTGTAAAATAAGAAGACACCCTATATACAGCTCTTTTAGAGATAATCTTGATTGAAAATTTACTACCTGCCAGGCACCATTTTACTCCTCACAGTATCCCTACAAAGGAAGCACCACTGTTCAATTCACCTTAGACGACCAAAACAGAGGCTGAGAGGGCAGCTGATCTGCGCAAGGTTGCATGGACAAGACATGGCAGTGTCATGTCCAAGCCCAGGACAGCACAGTAAGTAAACTGCTCAGGACCCCTATAAATTCAGTCTTCTCCACGGCCCATTCTTCCTTGCCATCGAGCTAAGTAAATATGAGAGGCATAAACGTCCTCTGAGTGAAAGAAAGAAGTGAGGACAGGGATGGGACTGAAAGTACCAAATATCAACAGAGAAGGGGGAAAGCAATGGAAATATCACAAATAGTCCAATTACAAGCCTGTAAAAGGGCTTCACCGTGCAGGCAGGTAGACCAGCCATCCACACCTGCCAAAAGCAAAACTGTAAAAGTAGTTAAAACTCAGGCACTGTCAGTTTCCACAAAGCCTCACAAACTGCTGATGAGAAAAGTTATTCCCAAACATGGAAATAAGGTAAAGAGAATGCACTAAGTCCTTTCCGTGTCACAGCAGGGTTGAGTTTAACAAACTCGCCCCCAAATTACTTAACTCCTAGGGGGAATGTACCGTTGTTGGATTTGCTATTCACCATGATGAAAGGCCAGGCTGGTGAAGTTACAGATTAACCTGTAGATTTATAACCAGTTTCAAAAAGGAAAAATAGGTTATGGTTTTATAACCCTGTAGGATATTAACCAGTGTTGGAGCAAACTGAGCGATCATGTTCTAACATTCCTTATTAGCTAAAAATACCCACTTCCTCCAAATGCCCTTCCAACTAGCACTGCCATATTGCTGTTCACCTCATTAATGACTTGAATTTGATATTTATTAATTCTGCTTGTGTAAGTGTCATGCTTTTAACTTTTTGAACATTATGACTCAACACTGCAATGCCTTAAACCACGCTCCCGAGTAAGTTGGGTTGCAGGTCTATGCCTCTTCTGTCTTTCATTTCCAAGCTGCTGCACTCAGAAACCAAAATTAAATTCTATAGCTCAACCTTAATAATTGGGAACAGCTTAACATAACAAAACTCAAATAAAACACAATCTCATAGAGAAGATTTCTGGGCATGCAAATATTCAATAATAATAACTCAGCAATAATATTCAATAATATTCCATCATATTATTATTAAATATTATTGAATATTATTAAAATATTCAATAATAAAATGCTTAAACTTCAGGCTTCGAAACATGCAATACAGAGGGCAGGCACTAGAGGAGATATTATTCAACCACTAGTCTTCAGTAGATTTTAAAATGGTCTGGGAGACATCTTATACGTCCTCTGGGTGGGTAAGTATCTACATACATAATTGTTTAGCAATATTTTGATGCTTCTCATTTATGATAGTGTATTTCCACTATAAAAATCTTTAATACATGTGAGATTTGATAATATATTTCCCCCAAATTATTCAATTTTTCTAAATATGCTCTAACAATGAATGATTTTCAACCATTAATCCATGCACATGTCTACCCATGGTGGAAAAAAGAAAATCCCACCAAGTCATAAATCAAAAGATCCTTTCACTTGAAAGGGACGACAGGCAGGAGACAGCAGGACAACCAGGTGCCCGAAAGACAAAGCCACTACACACCAGCCACAGTAATGACGAGACGTGGCTGAAGCTGGAAGATTAGAGCGGCAGCTCCTCTCAGATTTATGTTCCAAGGTCATAAAGTATGATGATTAATTGGAAATATTTAAACTGGAGAGGTTAGAGTAAATGTGTGGGGAAGGCCTGTCCTCCACCAACCATCTCAGCCACAGTCAGAAACTTCTGGCTTTTCTCCAGCTAAAATTCAACGGTGCCTTCATTTGATACCAGCAAGGCCAACACCCAGAGTTGCTGCCACCATGTGCTTAATCCTCAACCCAAGACAGATAACGGTCACATTTCACAGCACTCTCCTGATGAGACAGGACTTGTCCTCCCAACCTGGCTCAAAATTGGATCCCAGAAAGAGAATAAAACAGATGTTAAGCAGACATCACTAATCTGCTGGAAGTGACTCTCAGGATAAAATATATACCACATTGTTTTGTTTTGTTTTGTTTTGTTTGTGGGGGGTGGGTAATTAGGTATATTTATTTATTTTTTAATGGAGGTACTGGGGATTGAACCCAGGACTTCCTGCGTGCAAAGCACGAGCTATACCCTCCCCCTCTCCATGTGCCACATTAAAGTGAGGACTTCTCAGGAGATACTGAGGTCATTTCCCCTGGACACAGTGATGAATTCAAGCAACGATAACGAAAAGGGGTAGGGGTGGGATGACAGAGAATCAGATCTTCAAAAGAGGGTACCATCAAAAGGGAAGAAGAAGGGGGAGGGTATAGCTCAAGTGGTAGAATGCAAATGCATACTTAGCATGCACGAGGTCCTGGGTTCCATCCCCAGCACCTTCATCAAAATAAATAAATAAATAAAGCTAATTGCCTCTCCCCACCAGGAAAAAAAAAGAAAGAAACCTTAAAAAAAAAAATGTCAAAAGGGAAGAAGAGAGCATAAGGAATCACTCTAAACAATTTTAAGACTTGTGTAGCTACGGTAGTGAAGACTGTGATATGAGCAGATAGACACAGAGATCAATGCAACAGAAAAGAGAACCCAGAAAGAGACCTGCATTGTACCGCCAACTGATTTCAGACAAAGGTGCAAAAGCAGCTGAATGCAAGAAGGACAGTCTTTTCAAAAATGGTGCTAGAGCAACTGGACTTCCATAGGCTGGGGGGGGGGGGGGGGGGGGGAGAATGTTGACCTAAACCTCATGTCTTACACAAACAGTAACTCAAAATGGTTCATAAATTTTAACATAAAACATAAAACTATAAAACCTTTAAGGGATAGAATAAGAGACGATCTTCTGGACCTGGGGCTTGTGAAGAGTTTTTGGAAATGACACCAAAAGCATGAATCAGAGGAGAAGAAATGAATAAGTTGAACTCCATCAAGATTAAGAACGTTTTTCTATAAAGAGACTTGTTCAGAGGATGAGGGGACAGGCTACAGACAGAGAAAAAATATTTGCAAACCACACATCCAACAGGGGCCTACTATCCAGAGTGTATGGAGAATGCTCGAAACTCAACAGTAAAAAAAACAAACAAACAAAAAGAACCAATCCAATTAGGACTTGAGCAAGGGACACGAAGAGGTATTTCACCAGAGAGGATAGCAAATGAGCCCCTGAAAGGATCTGCAACATCATTAGCCAGGAGGGAAATGCAAATTACAACCAGGATGAGACATCACTGCACACCTACCAGAGCTAGCTAAAATGAAAACCAGTGACAACACCAAAAGCTGGTGGGGATGCAGAAAAGCTGGATCTCTCAGGCACTGTGGTGCGGAATGGTACAGGTGTTCTGGAAAACAGTTGGGCAGTTTCTTAAAAAAAAAAAAAAAAAAGGTCATTTACCCCATGACCCAACATGGATGTCCACACAAACATCTGTACACAACTATTAATAACTGATTTTGTGGTGAAGCAACCAGGAACTGGGAAAAACCGACACCTCCCCTAAAAGGTGAATGTTTATACAAACTGGTGCAGCCACACCATGGAATACTGCTCAAAAACAAGGTGATCCACGGATGCACACCGCAGTGTGGATGAAGAGCCGGGACATTACCTGGAGAGAAAAAGAGTCAATTTCAAAAGGTCACATTCCGTACGATTCCATATATATTAACATTCTCAAAATGACAAAAATACACAGATGTAGAACAGATTAGTGGGTGCCAAGAACTGGGGGTGGTGGGGGCGGGAGGAGGAGGTGTGTGACTGTAAAAGTGAAGGAGATCTTAGCGGTGAAGGAATCACTCTGTATCTTATTCCAGGGGTGGTTACACCAAACTACACCTGTGACAAGGTGGCACAGAGCTATACACACACATTGTACCAAATGCCAAACTCCACTTTTGACAACGTAACTGTAATTATGTAAGAGGGAACCAACGGAGGAAACCGGGTGAGAAGTACACGGAACCTCTCTGTACTGTTTCTGCCCCTTTCTGTAAATCTACAATTATTTCAAAATAAAAAGTTATAATAAGTGAACACCTTTGCCAGAGAGTCTAACCATGGCCACAATGCTTGCTTCGTAGCCAACCCATTTTGATAACTTCACATGGAAGTAAGGAAATCATACCAGTTGAAATGTATGTTTGAAGACAACGACACTGTGAGTGTTTTCTTTTTTCTTGTTCTCCCCAAAATGTATTTACACACAGATCTTATTTACAACAGTAATACCAAGGGGGAGGCAGGGAGAGAGCCGATGAAACTTAGCAACTTCTTGGAAATATATCCCCATAGACAATCTGACCATGAAAATGAATGCTGTTGTGATAGAAAAAAATAGAAAAGCCACCATTACTTTAAATTTCCTGTTGATCATCTGATGAAACACTGAGAAAATGCAAGTGCATTAACACACATTTCCAGGCCTTTGAACAATGTACCAATTAGGGGGGTGGATTACATAATTTCTACAATAAAGACATTTCCTGAAAAGAAAGGCAAGAGGAAATAAGTGAAGTTCTAAATAGTTGGCCTAGACTGAATATGGAATAGTTCCAGTCCAGGGACACCTTACAAACCCAACTCTTTTAAATTACTTATCCACATCTGCCCATCCCCAAGAACCCACTCCCCAAACGATCCTTTAAATTCCGTTTCTAGTCCTCAAACCATTTCAATGAAAACAGTGTTGTTGTCTGTGGGCTGGCACCTTTATACAGTTTATAAGAACAGAAAATAAAACACGTATTCATAAACTTATTATTAAAGAAGTATGTATAAAAACATCTGTGTGCCAGACAGTATACTAAATCTTTTTTAAGGCAATCTATTTAAGTTTTAAAACTAAAATAAACAGATTTAGTGTTAATAAATTCACTCTTATTAATTCCCCAATCACATTATCATACTAACAGTTTCACTTTGTGATAATGAAATTAAGGGAAAACAGGACTATAAATCTGATATTGACTTTCATATTTCATACACTTGCCTAGAATATGAAACCAGCAGGGGAGTCTTTTGCATGAACAGAACTCTGCAAGTGGGTTGGACGCCCATTCTGCACCTGTCCCCCCACCTTACCCGTCCTCTTTATTCCCCCAGGTCAGGACCCAGGTTCTCCGCCACACCTACTCAGCTGTGAGCTTCAAGCCTTAATTCACAGCACTGGGAAGGTGGTCCAAATTGGTCTACCAATTTCTGCTGCTCTGGTCTGGATGCCACACTTTGTACAGCTCCATTTTGCCACCTCAAAGAGAACCTCTCTGAGGACAAATCCGATATAAGATGACAGAGCAGAAAGATGGAAACAACCTGGATTCCCCATGAACTTGGCTGGCTACCTATTACCGAGAAATCTACTACCTCTGGATGATCTCCAGTATGAATGATGACATTTCTTTATTTTCTCATTGCTCAGAGCTGTGTCTCTCCTGACTCCAGCTGAGAGCATCCTAAGTGATGTGTGGCTTTTGCTTAAGTGCCAGCCCTACCCAGGGCGTGGTCTCTGTGGGGATTAAGAGAATCAAGTCCTCCAGGCATTTCCTGACTCAGGGAAATAGACAGGAGGATGTGGTATTGGAAATGAAAAACAGAACATAAAGTTGGTCCTAAAACCTAATGCTTCTCTTCTTGATCCTTAATGATTGCATAAAATTTCATCACATAGACAGTCAAGCCCCATGATCAGCTGATAGATTACTCTGTATGAGTTAGAAAAGGTACCTCGTCCCCTGGACACTTCTCCGCCATCTGCCAGGATAAAGGCCCAATAACTGTCTCCATCAATCACATAGTAACTCTGTACTGAAAGGCACGTCCTTGAGTCTATAGACAGGTATACAGCTGGAGGGATCTCCAACCCAAACTTCTGGGAAGCCAGTGCATCCTTACACTCATCATCAAATCTCAAACAGTTAGCAGTACAATCAAATATAGTGACACTCTATTACTAAAAGCACTAAAACAATTCAGTTTGCAATTCTAATGGAGGTATCCAACTGGAACAGTAACCAACACTCCAAGAGTCCCAGACAGTGGCCAGTGACCAGGAACAGAAACGCACAATAAAATTCCAGCTAGAAAAGAATCAGGACTGGAGGGCAAAACTTGGTGCAAATTTATTACACTGAGCTGAATTTACAACGTAGTTGAAAGGCAAGAAGAAGTTAAATAATCCTGTAAGACAATCAGCAGAGAGATGTCTGATTAAGTGCCTAGCAAACAGAATAGACAATAAATTAAAATTACGAGCAGTAAGAGTGGACTTCACAGAGATCCCAGCTAAAATACTTAAATAATCAAGGCCAACACAGCAGAAACTAGTGACAAATCTAATAGGCTAGGGTACAGCAGCCAGTGTCTTGCAACTAGGTATTTCAAAAGCCTCTAAGTGCATTTTCCAATGGCTGGGATTAACCTACAATTGGACATCAGCTTTAGAAACCCAGTCACATCAGATGTACAGCTTTCTCTCCCAATATTCTTACAACTCACTCAGCCAGGGTTTGATACGTGCCTACCATGTGCTGTGAATACAGTGGTGAAAGGACCTGATCATGCATTGACTGCTATCATGTGCACACTTTTCCGTATGCATGTTCCCATTCAATAAAAGTGAACCAAAAAGCCCTCTTCCATCACAGTGCTTACGGTCTGAGAGGTTGGATGTGGAGGGGAGAGAGAGGAGACAGGAAACAGCTACATTCATGTAAAATACGTAGAATGCCAAACAGCACTCAGGAGAAAAAAAACAAGCAAATCAGAGAGAGGAGACAGGACAGGTCAGGAGTGCGCTATGATGTGAAACGGCGTGGACAGAGCAGGCCTTCCAGACACAGGGCATCTGAGCCAAGACCCCCAAGGCAGCCAAGAACAAACCATGCCGGTCTCTGGGAAAGACTATTCCAGGCAAAGGAAAAACAATTAGAAAACATGGAGGCAGGAGGGTGCCTGGAAGCGTGAGGAACAGCGAGCAAGACCAGTGCGGCTGGAGCGGAGTGAGTGCGGGATGGAGAAGCAGAGGAGGTCAGAGAGGGGACGGGGACTGGAGTCACAGGTGGCTGATGCCCCTGGTAAGAACTCTCACTGGAGAAGAGGGATGTCGCTCAGAGGAGTGGCAGGATCTGAATAAATATTTTAACAACACTCTGCTTGCCAATGATTCCAGATACACAGAGATCCTTTTGTTTTTCATAATGCACATCAACTTTCACTGGGACGGCACTGTACACCTGAGAGTGCTTCCGAGAAACACAGAGGCTCACCACTTAGAATCATTTCATTCAGCCCACTTATGTATCCACTTACTTGATAAATGAGAGTCAGAGAATCAACAGCAAAACACGTGTTCTACTCTGAGTTTCTTGTTTTTCTTTCCCCCACTATTATTCCCTTTGTAATTAACCAAAGTGCCAATGGTCAGTTTTCCTTGATTTAGTCCAACCCACAAGTATTTACAGAGGCCCTACTATGTGTCCGGCAGGAAGTGAATGAGGTGGGAGGGGCTGGCCCTCAAAGTTAACAACAGGCCACTGTGACTCAAGGAGTCAAGAGTTCTGTTACCAGAGGGGCAGGTGCATGAGAAGAGCACGTGACTCTGAGCCTGAGGCAGGAAGGAGAAAGGTTTCCTGGAGGAAGTGATAGCCGAGGTGTGGGGAAAAATGTCTTGGTGCAAGGGAGACCAGAAAAATAGCACAGCACATGGCTTGGCACAAAATAAGTGATCAACCCAAGCGATGAAGAGCTTCTAATTGGACCACCGTGGAACTTCAAAACCCTTATCCTTACTCACCAGCCCATACAATGCTGGTGAAGCCCAGTGTGGATTGTCCAAGCATCTTTCTCTAAATGATTGATAACTGGCATGACTCCCAAGGAATAAAGATCTCTAATCCTGATTCCACTAATTTGGAACTGGTGATCCTTTTGGGCAACGATTAGTTTGGCCTCATCCATGAAAAGAGTTTGCAATGACAAATTAAAAGGAAAGTGATACATTGTTTTAGGAAAGCAGTTTGATACACTGCACAGATGAATCAACAAGTGAAGCATGTGCCAGGCAAGAAGGCTCACATATTGGCCAGGGAGCGTAGGGCAGGGTCTCTCGACTTGGGCACTTGGGACATTTGGAGCAGGAGGCTAATTTACAGTGAAGGCTGTTCCGCGTGTGCACTGTGGGGCGCTGAGCAGCACTGCTGGCCTCTCCCCACCAGATGCCATCAGGAAGCCCCTCGTTCCCCCGGAGATGAGACCACCCAGAATGTCTCCAGACATTGCCACATGTCCCCGAAGTAGCAACATCACCCACCAGTTGAGAAACACTGCAGTAATGAAGAAACTACAGACCCTCAGTAGTTTGTGAAGGAGCACAAGGGAGGACACGCAGCAAGAAAGGGAAGAACTCGCTGTTCCTCCTGACCCGGGACACATTTACATCTTTTAATGAAGGACCATTAAAGTGATGATCAGAGAAACTCCACTGTTAGCCCCACTTTTCCCAAGCCTTACACACACGCAGACTCAATTCAGAGACAGGACTTCAGGTGTGAGGTGACAAAACACAGAACTGCTATGAAGAGGAAACAGGATGAGGGGCTGAGAAGAGGGAAACGAGAGTTAAGAAATCGAAATGAGTAAAGACGGGCCACCACACAGACTTAGTCTACGTCCTCCTGGCTCCCGTCCTCTGCCATTACTGAGCCCGCCTCCAAAGACCCGATTTCAGGGTGGAGGGGAACCTGGAGGAGGGGGTGGGGCGCGGAGACCCAGGACAGCCTACGGCATCTGGGAAGGACAAAGAGGAAGGGCAGGAGCTCCGAGGATGCTGCTCCCTGGAAGCCTGTGTAGGAAAGGCCACCACACTCCGTTATCCCCACACCTCCAAGGTCAAGGCCCCTCGATGAACACTTGGGAGCAGCTGGAGTCTTTTCTTTTAATTAAAGAACTTGACCCCAGGGCCTTTCCTCGATTATGTCTTCACATACAACACTAGTCAACAAATTCTTTTCCCCAAATGTGTATGATTCCCACTCAGTTGCCCTCTTTCGCTCTCCCTGTGGTAAGATTTTATGGATTGGCAGCCAGCAAAGCAACATGATGTCTCACGTAGAGAATCCTTGCTGTTTGTGAAAGCTTTTGGAAGAAGAGAAGTGGAAATCTTTGCCTAAAATGAAGCCCAGGGATTTCTACGGCTTTATAGTAAGCCAGGTGATGGCTGGTGTCTGTACCATTCAAGAGAGATTGGGGCGGGGGGGTGGCCGGCCAAGGGAAGGGCATAGCTCAGTAGAGTGCATACTTAGCATGCATGAGGTCCTAGGTTCAATCCACAGAACCTCCATTTAAAAAAAAAAAAAAAAAAAAAAGAGGGATCGTTGGGGACAATTTATAAAACCAATAGAGCTATAACACGTATGAATTCAATGTTGACTGTTTATTCCCTTTCGGCTTAAGACCCAACATTCACATTCACTGTGCATATCACAGTTCAATGACTGCTCCAAGTCAACAGCATTGAATTCCATCCTTTGTTACAAATGGGAAAGGAGGAGGGGGAGCCAGAGCACCCAGGCCAAAAGGTCATCAAACCCTTGGTGCCAAATCCAGCTCTCCTAGGCGAGCTCATCAAGCTGTCCTAGGAGTCTCCGGGCCACTTCGGTGCCCTTTGCCTTCCAAACGGCCTGGTTTCTAACTGCCAAAGAAAACTTACTAAGTCATAGGAGAATGAATTTGGTACCCAAGCTGCTGTTCGGGACAGTCCCGATTTCCCTGATTTGTTTCAAAGCAACAGAGATACAGGCAAGATTTCCATTTCCCTGCTTTCCTCTCAATCTCAACAACAAATATAAAAAACAGTCTGGGATTTTAAAGCTAAAGGACAGTATCAAAACATCACACCATTTTCACTCACTAAAGCCAGAAATGCATTAAAGCGGGTGCAGCCCGTGGATCCCTGCCTTCTCCAGCACGCAGCACGCAGTACGCAGCACGCAGTGCACATCTGCCTGCCATTGTGCTGCTACATCCCACTACTGAGGGCTAAAGTGAAGAGTCACTAAGGATGTGGAAGGAATCTTTTAATAAAATACAGTAATGTCATTAATCTAACAAATGTCCAAATGTAACAGGTCAACAATAAGAGACTGAAGTTGGAGTTTCTAAAACAGTTACGGTTCTCTGAGTCTTACCTTTTATAAATTCTGTTTGCATCAAACAAAAGTTTAATATATTCTAATACCTATAAAAAAAAAAACATACATACAAACCACTCCTTACAGTAACACCTACTGTTCCTCCTTCAAGCATAAAAGCAAAGTATACATCAATTTACTGCTTGTGGGAAAACGCAGGCGTGATTTTGATTTATCACAGAACTAGTTTTGAGGCAGAGATCTCTCAAGTTCCCAGTCTTCTTGCTTTTGACCCTGAGAATTTGGGGCTTAGTTTCCCCATCTATAAAATGGGTATAATAACAGAATGTATCTCATTGGGTTGTGGCCAGGATTGGTACTGCATTTAGGAAGGACTTAATACATTGTACGCATTACTATGACCACTATTCTACTTTCCTTTGGGCATTCAAAGAGGAATCACAGCAGGCACAGAAAAATAGCCTGTATGGACTGTTCAACCTAAGAGGCATTAAAAACTTTTTACAACATGCGATTCCAAGAAACATTTACGAAAATTGGACAGGAGCATCAATGTATCTCTTGCAATAAAGGGCCAGAAGAGCTTAAGACAAAGAAATAAGTCACCAAAATAGGTTATAAAGTCAATGTCCCTGAGAATTTTTATAGAAAGATTAGGCAAATATTCTTACAAAATGTAAGCACAGGTTGTCTTCTATCCCTAAAATGCTGTGAATACCCGTCACTTCATAACCCTCTATGGAGGGTGGATGGTAGAGACACATATAAAGAGATTAATAAATATCCAATTTTCTTTATAAGAAGGGACAATGATTTGGGTTCTGGACTCAATAATAATCTAAAGCACTTCTAAAACACACGGCTTTCCCATAGGGTAGATGATGCCATATGTTTTGCTTTGCTTTGTAATAAGAAATTGATTTCTCTCTTCAGGTTGAGATATATCCTTGATAAACACCAAAATTCACTGGCTTACAGAGATATCAGGGCTCTACAGGTAAATTATTCATAAAGAAAACCCATAAAATTACCACAAAACAGCACTTCAGAGGCAGAACCATACCTCAGCAGGGTTCAAGATGACGTCAGACTCTCAGAGTTGAGACTTAAAGCCTCAATTCTGGGAAGACAGCGAACAAAGTATTCCCTTCAGAGTTTTAAAGGGAAGGAGGGGGGTGGCAGATGGCAGTGCAGCTAAGACTGCACAGCCATCTCCTCAGCTTCCACGTGGTATGATGCTGGATGCTGTTACACAGGAACACAGGACAGAGTGCGGGGCCACATCACCACAGGAAGGACCCCCTGCATCTATTACATCATTATGTCCTCCTAATATCTACCACAGTACCCAGGGCATAGCAGGCAGATAAAAACGATCTGGGGATCATTCCGAAAACTAGCAAGGAAGAGAATTTGCGCTTACTTGATGGTGGCAATTTCAATACCAAAAAGAAATTCAGATGGTTGGTGGGAAACCAATATGTACTCTATTCCAGGGATTGTGAGAGCACACAGTGCTGTGACCATGTGTTGTCACTGTCTTCTTTTATTTAGTTCCTTTTTATTTCTTTTTCACGCTCACCATCTATTCCCCCATCCCACCAGCAGCTTCAATTCTTTTTTGGAAAATATGTTCCCTTCACTGCAGGCAGTTAAACATCTGACCCAGATAAGCACGCACCCACTACGAGAGCTGGAGGCTGAGGGACCAGACGCATGATCTACACCTCAACATGCAGACACCCTGTCCTCATGCTCCGCTCTACCGTGAACGAGCTTCTTAAGTAGAGAAGACAAGGCTGGACACCACTGTCCCAGGGAGCAGGAGCTACACCTCTGGCCAGACTCCCAGGTCTGAGTGTGCTGCCCTCCAGAACTCATTCCCTAACCTCCTGGAATTTCTTCCTTCCTTGTGCACGACCAACATAAATATTCCAGCTGCCCTTTAATTATGCAAAAAAACTTCAGTCGACTTAAGTTTTACCCAGACTTTTTTCTTTTGTTTGCAAACAAACAAAACAGACCAAGATATTCAAAATAACCCTTGCAAAGAAAAACACAGTGACCTATTTATCAGATTTAGATACAGGTACCAGTCACCAAAATGCCAAAACAACAGCAGCTAAACAAATATAAAGGGTTACTTTACCATTAATGAAGTTCAGAGGTAGGGAGGTCTGGAGATGGTGATGAATTCCATAGTAAGAGGGCTAGGGTAGGTACATGGCATTGTAAACACATGATCCTTTTGTGAAAAGTAAAAGGCCCAACCTTTCTCCAGGTACACACTTTGGGAAGGAGAGCCTGGACTGAATTTCAGCCTCTTAATCAACCTCTCAGCCAGCAGCCTTTCTGGAAGAAATAGTGCAGAGCTGTACACACAGTTCTGCCAGACTGCTTCCATCTTGTGGCTCTGCCATCTTCTGCACATAATACCAACCTCATGGTTCTAGATCACTGCCCAAGATCCAGCCATCATATCTACATTCCAGCCAACAGGAAGGAAGAAGAGATTAAGAAAATGCCTCTCTCCCTTTAAAGGAACTTCCTAGAAAAACTGCATGCTATTTCTACTTATATTCTATCAGCCAAAATTTAAATCACACCTAACGACGGAGGTGGAAGGCTGGTCTTTATTCCATGCAGCTTTGTGTCCACCTAGAAAAACAGAGCTTCTGTTACAGAGAAATAAAGAAAGAAAATCAGCAATACCTAGTGCACTATTCAAGGTTCAGTTAACACACTGGTCTATGACGAAAGGTAGGCTGTGGCCTCTCCTTGAGGTTTTCAGAAGTGTCACACACTTCATGTCTCACAAAATATATTAATAGTTGTAGAGTTCATACTTTCAGAAGAACTCAATAGAAGGGATTTTAGAGATCATTCAGTTCAAATCTCTCATTTGAATATTAATGTTTCATAACAGATACCACTTTGCACAGATACATAACACTGTATTTTAAAAATATGGCATCATCATTCATTTGTAACCTACCAATCCTTTGTTAATTATTACAACAAATGCTTTAATGCCTTTTTAACATTTAAATCACCTGTGCAATTAGCACAATGTCTCATAACAAATGGAAATGGGCACATAACTTTCGCAAGCCGTTTAATAAAGAGTGTGGATGCCTCATTGCCGCATAATAGATAAGGTGACCACCTTCTACGAACCAAAAACTGGGACACTGCCTGCCACACACAGAAATGAGTAACCACTGCTGGAGGCTGAGGCCAGCATGTATGATCCGAGACTCCATTTCACTACAAGTATTACTAACTTAGAAAAATCATATTATACTAAATTGGGGGCAGGGGTGAAAATATATAAGCTCAATGGGGAAGGGTTATTTACCTGCCTCTTTTCTCTCCTGTATCCCCTTGCCTAGCAGAATGCCTCGTTCCTACAGAGACTTAAAAATACTTGCTGCTTCAAGGAATCTTCCAAAACTCTGATAGCCTAAAGATCCAAAGACATGCATTCTAGGAATTTGCAAGACACCAGAAAATCAAAGCAAAACAATCAACAAAATACCTGGATGACGAAAGGGGGAGAGGTGGGGTGCCAGATACGAATTCCCGGAGTTGCCAAAATGTTATTCACACACTGCCCACAAAACCCCCGGAACATCAGGAAACATTATTCTCTCCTCTAATTTCCCACAGAGTATCCCCTCAATAAATCGTCAACACACAATCAACCGTAACGGCCTATGCGGATGCTGCTAGGCTTGGTTTCCCTTGCACGTTTTTGTAGTTTTGCTGCAGATGTAAGTATGCAAACACCAAACTACACATGACTGGGGTGGGAAAGAAAGGAGTATGGGTGTTTAGGGATGTGACCGTTCTCCTGTTGCCTTAAAAAAAAATCTCCCAAACAACTGTGACAAACTGTTAGCATCTGTTACGTGTTGAGTGTATGGTGTATTGTCTCCACCTGAAAGTTTTCCATAATTTAAAATTTTATCAATAACCGTGACAGGTAAACCAGAAGCAAAAGTTTTTTTTTTTCAAAGAAAAGTAACATCAATAACGTTTTACCTAATGGGCCACTTTCTAAGGTGCAAGAGAGACAGGATTCCCTGTGGAGGAGGGGGAAGGCAGGATACTAAGAGAATAACGGGGAAGTTGCATCGTGCCTAAGAGCCTCAATGATCCGGGGCCACTTACTGACTGGGACAAGAAGTTCCTTCTTTTTTATTTTTTTTAAACATTTTTTATTGATTTATAATCACTTTATAATGTTGTGTCAAATTCCAATGTAGAGCACAATTTTTCAGTTATACATGAACATATATATATATATATTCATTGTCACATTTTTTTCTGTGAGCTACCATAAGATCTTGTGTATATTTCCCTGTGCTATACAGTATAATCTTGTTTATCTATGATACAATTTTGAAATCCCGTCTATCCCTTCCCACCCTCCGCCCCCAAAGAAGTTCCTTCTTAACACCTCTAAGATCCATTCCCCAAAATGGAGATACTATCATGTAACCTCTCAGGATGGCTTAGCACAGGATGGGTTTAAGCACAGAGCTTGGCAAATAGCTAAGTCATCAATAATTGATAATAATTATTCTCATTTAAATAAGAAAGAAGTTTAAATATATTTTCAACTACATTAATGATTAAGTAAATGAAAGGCTGAAGTCCTTAAGTTCTCGCTCTCTCCATTTGCATACAGCTGTTGCCAGCCTATTTTAAACGTCTTCGTTGTCAACGCGGGAGCCTCTTCTGCCGAATGCACAGTCCTGTCATTCTACAAACCCACGGCTCGAACTTGGGAGGGGCTGTTACTGCCAATAACTGGAGTCTGAGACCCTCTCACAGGTCCGTGGCCAACATCCATGATTCCAAACTCATCTGCCTCACTCAGTGCATCTCCTACTGTGGTCTTGGGACCAGCAGCATCAGACCCCCCCCCAACCAAGGAAATTGTTAAAAATGCCACTTCTCCTGTCCCACTGCCGACCTTGGGGACAGGCCCAGCAATCTGTTGGAACAAGCCGCCATGTGATTCTATTTGAGAACCACTGGCTTAGCCGAATTTCCCAGGGAAAGAGAAGAGGTTTCCTTTCAGTCTTAGGTAGTTAAGGACTAACAGTCAAGAGCAAAGATTGCATAATTTTCACACACAGGGCTAAATATCAAACACCTTAGGCTCCGTGGGCCAAAAGGAAAAATCAAGGTAACGTAGGTATTTACTGAATCCCTTAAAATGCAACGATTTAAAAATACAAAAACCATTCCTAGTTGCTGAGATGGACAAAAGCAGGTGGCAGGCCTCAGTCACTGAGCCCTGGTCAAGAGTTTGGTAACAGGCAGGCTTTTATCACACGCATGTTTCTGGCTCACCTGCTTCCTGGCAGCATCCCCAGCACGCAGGCTGCTTCCTGTCCACCTCAGTGGACCGGTCTGCAAAATGGAGATGGCAAATACCACTCAGCCATAAGAAAGAATAAAATAATGCCATTTGCAGCAACATGGATAAACCTAGAGATCGTCATTCTAAGTGAAGTGAGCCAGAAAGAGAAAGAAAAATATCTATGGTATCATTGATACGTGGAATCTTAAAAAAAAAAAAAAAAAAAAAAAGACACAAATGAACTTATTTACAAAACAGAAACAGACTCACAGACATAGAAAACAAACTTTTGGTTTACCAGTGGGGAAAGAGGGTGGGAAGGGATAAACTGGGAGTTCCAGATTTACCAATACTAAGTACTATATATAAAATAAACAGCAAGTTTATACTGTATAGCACAGGGAACTATATTCAGTATCTTACAGTAATCTATAATGAAAAGGAATATATGTATGTACATGTACGATTGAAACATTGTGCTGTACACCAGAAATTGATGCAACACTGTAAACTGACTATATTTCAATTAAAAAAAAAAAAAAGATGATTTCAGTAGCTCTGAATCCCTGGGGCTGTGAGAAGCTGTGAAGCCCTGAATGGACACAGAAAAGCCCCAGCTCTCCACTGTCACAGTGTGGAAACCACCTACCTGCTGCTGGCTGCTCCCTTTATTACTCTGGTCTCACTACAGCGTTGACTTCCTCTGACAGATTCAGAATCCAAACTTGCCAGACCTCATGACACTTCCTAAAATTACCACAGATGATGGTTTGTGTTCTTAGGGCAAGTCCTCAAAGGCAGTTTGGAGGTAGCCACGTGAAAAAGAATATGTTCCCAAAACATCTTTTAAGAGGCCCAGACTGGTATTTTCCATTCTGAATTACACTTTTACACCCTGCTTAATTTAATTAAGAGCCAGCTCAGTAGGAAAGATCTAACGAGCCAAGGTTTTGGTGAACTAACGATCTTCCTGTTGGTGTGTACAAGTGTCCCTCGCCCTCTGTAGCCGCTCCTGGAGATGGGTCACCGCTCAAGTGATGACTTTAACCGTAATGCCACCCCCATCACTCATTCATACAGAAGACACACAATAATTCAAGTCACCCCATCGAAGTGACTCAATATTTTTTAATGGACTTAGATCACCAATTGGCAGGAATATGCAGAAAAGACAGTCTTTTCACTCATTGTTGATGAAAGTATAACACAGTGACGTAGCATTTTGGGGAGGCAAAAGAGACATTAAAATTAAAAATACCCCTTTAGTGCCAGCTCATCTTCTGCGTGTTTAATCAGAGATAAAAATACACGTGTGCATTATGATGTACCAAGGTTTAGTTCTTCACCGCAGCATTATTTGCAGTAGCGTACAACTATGTGCTCTACAAATCATGGAATATCCATACTATGGAACACAACGCAGCAGTTAACAAGGACGAGGACACTACTTACAGAGTGACCTGTGCAGATATCCAGCATATATTAAGTGGGAAAAAAAGGTAGTTATCTAACAATATGCATATATGATTTATATTGTAAGAAAATTAGGCATTTTCCACATGCAAAAGCACAGTATATACACAAAATGCACATTTATCCTTCAGAGGGGTCTGAATTGGGGAAAGGGGTTGGTCCAGTGTGTTTCTGTCTTGTTAGAATTTTTTTTTAACTGCCACATATTGAGATTGCTTTTTTAACTAAAATATATATATATATATATATATAATATATATATATAAATATATAAAAATATAAAATAAATACACTGGCAGAGTAAGATAAACATCAAGGAAAGAAACTGAGTTCATGTAGTTTCTACATTCATTCTCCAAAGCAAGAAATGTGGGTCTTCCGTTGCTGACAGCCTTACACATACTGTATCACTGTAGATTGTCCAATTACTGGTAAAATAAAACAGGTCAGGGCCTTGGTTTGCACTGCAGAGGTAGCTCAGAGTGGGCACTTACTCAATGGGACAGATCCCAGCTACAGCCTGTGCATTCTCCCAGGTGGTTTTTTTTTTTTTAAATATAGTTTTGTTTTAATGACACATACCTCCAATTCTAAAAGCTCCCATTAAGCCTTCTTGCCCAAAGCATTTCAAAACGTCAACAGGCTGCACGCATTGAATCCTGCGCATTCACAGGGATCACAGACCTGGGTGGGGAGGACTCCAGGGAACTCCCTCCTTCACAACACACCTCTCCCCTCAGGGCAGAGACAACAGTAAATAAAAGGCTGAGTGAGCCATACAACATCTCGGGATGCGGGGATAGGCTTGTGTGTTGCTACAGCCTTGCCAGGCACTTCCAGAAAGAGCAAAAGCAAAGGGTGGTGAGAGGAAGGCAGGAAAAATGAGCGATGAATGCCCCGACCAGGGCTTCTCAAATATAAGGGGCACCACACAGCCTCTGCCCCACCACCAGGCATCACCAAGACTGGCACATGAGGGACCCCCCCCCCATCCAGGAATTCAGTCCCCATCCAACAGTACGGCATCAGCCCCTCCTCTGGGCAGTGAAACAGGTAGGGCAGCCTGGGATGGTACCTTTGCCTGGTCCTGGTGGAAGAAGGAAAAAGAAGGACCACTGGCAACCTTCCAGAAGCCTAAATTCATCCAACAGAAACAACTCCTCTTTATGCTATGGTCATGTTCCTACTACTTCTTTGGTGACAAAACATCTTCTATGCAATGATAGTGACAGTAAATAGTACCTTTTTCCCCCCTTTAAAAATTCTTAATGGTCAAACTTAAAAGCTAGCTCCTTTACATCAGCCCTCCAATTTTATTTTAAATGGGTCCACAAAATCCAAAGCCAGAAACCAGGTAACACCCTGGAACAAAGAAAGGGAGTAAACAAAGAATCAGAATCTATGTATGCATTTTCCAAACTCCAGCTCCCTCCCAACAACCAAAACCCATCAGGCACTGCTGTTTTATTCCCTAGTTTCCAAGTGCTTTCTCAGCAGTGTTATTTCCACCTATTCTTCACACCCATCACAGGCATCCACACCAACTCCAAGCCTCAGGCGCCCCAGACACTTTGATACCTCTGGGGTGTGTGGTCATTAACAGGTGAGGAGAGAATACCTGGGGCTGGTGCCTCAGTCACCCAAAGCCCTTCCTGCAAGTGTTTTTTTTATCACCATCTGCTAAGCTCATCCGCTGCCTGGCACCTGTGCCCACGCCCTCAACAAGTCAGGGCTCTCGGGAGAGCTGCCTGGCTTTATCGTTATTTACCAGGTCTGCTCTGAGCCAGGACCACAAGGACAGGGCCTGCGTGCAGGATGCCAGAGAAGGTGGGCTGCAGGTGGGCAGGTGGCAGAAACTGTCCCATCGCAGCGGACAGGGGCAGGTATCGGGCAACAGCTACTGTTCTTCAAGAGGCAGGTGGGTATTAATCCACCTGAATGAATGCAGTTCGTCTCACAGAGCACATCGATAATTCAGTAAGCAGGGTATAAACAGACTCCTGTTACCTGGCCTTTGTTGGCTTTTTGTTTTTGTTTCCATCAAGGGGGCATCAGGTATGAAATTATGGCTTATTCAAAGGAGTTTTTCTTTAAAAAAAAAATAAAAATAAAAAACCATCACCAAGAGTTTTGCCATAGCATTTAGAAAATCGAATTTAACATAAGACCAGTGGTTCTCAAAGGGGTGAGAGAAGCAGGGGGGTTTGCCTCCGTCAAGAACACATGGCAATGCCTAGAGAATTTTTAATTGCTACAACTGGATGAATCTAATGGCTAGAGGCCAAGGATGCTGCTAAACATCCTGCAATGCCCAGGACAGTGGCCCCAAAATGATGATACCTTACTAAGCGTCCAACAGTGGCAAGGCTGAGTCACCCAGCATCGACTCACTTAAAGCCCCAAAAGTCCTCGATGGTGGGTACAGTTACTAGACTCTTCTTCCAGATGAATAAGCTGAGGCACAGAGAGCATTAAGGAAGTGGCCCGGGTAGATCTGAGATTCCAATCCGGTCTACCTGTGTCTACCTCCAGGACCTGCACTCTTCCCCCACTGCACTACCTGGCCTCCCAGACAACCCATGTTTGCCTCTCCTCTCCAGCAGCTATTCACCAAGTCCTGTCCCCTCCCAGGAAATCCTAGCAGGGCAAGGCTGGAGTCTGGCTTATTCACTTCTCCACCCTCCTGCCACAAGGCCACCTCAGCGTGGCAGTCCTCAGAGATGCTACACAGCATATGACCGAACATGTGTCCAGCTCGCTTGGTTACTGGGTGACCATGGAGTATCATTTTCATTTTGGTTATGACAGTTTACACCAGCATCCTTACAATAAGCCTGATGCAATAAAAGATTTCCCCTTTAAAACACAGAGAGGTGAACTTTCATCTAATATTAGAATTGGAAATATCCTTTATAATCAAGGAATCTCGAGCAAATATGCATGAACAAGCTCATGTGAAATTTGACAGAAATCTGTGTTTGTTTTACAGAGGAAGAGAGTCACCCTTCAGACTACCGAAGGGATCGGAAACACCAAGGCAAGGTTAAGAATCCGACACGTTCCATTTAAAAAAGGAGCACATGAAGGTATGAGAAAAGTAGTTCTTCCAAGGCCACCCAACCAACTGGCAAAAAAGGGAGCATAGGAAAAGATGATGTCAACTCCCCCAGTCTGTGGACTGTCTTAGAAACACGTTTCCCCCTTTCTGAATGTTAATCAATCAACCTTTAGCACCAAGGCTTAATATTAAATAAAATAAAGCCACAATAGAAAAAGTGTCAGCCTAATTACACATAGTCACTCTCACCCCCAATCTTGTGGAATCTGACATTATTATAATTGAAACGTCTTCACAACCATTTAAAGCAAGCAATACTGATAAGATGCCTTCTTCCAGTGTTCCTTATTTATTTTACAAAAAGGCATCAGTCTGAAAACAAACTGAAAATGACAGGCTGTTGAATGGTCTGACACCTGTATAAGTGGGGCAAACACAAGTTGCTAAGAAACACCTGTGATGTGGTAACCTCTAATAAGAAATACACATTTGGTCTTCGTCCCAGCTCCTGACACTAAGCTCCTAAAACCCTTGGAATTTCCTAAGAGATAAAAGCTATAAAGATGAAAGGAGTGTTTTTTTTATTCATGACAAGCACCTTTCAACCACACCTGAGTTTATGGTAATGAGGTGACTTTTAAATGCTTCAATAATAATCCCAAAAGGATGAGGCTTGGAGAACTTTCAGGCTGGTGAACCAGGAAGCATCCAGGTGCCAGGAGGGTGACACACCCCAAAGCTCCACAGAGACAGAGAAGCTTCTGTGCTCAGGACCCTTCCAGACCTCACCCTTTGTGATTCTTTGTCTGACTGTTCATTTACAACCTTTAATATATCCCTTGTACTCCACCCATAATCTAGGAAGTAAACCCTTCTCCGGAGTTCTGTTAGCCATTCTAGCAAATGATGGAATCTGAGGAAGGGGTGCCCACGGGTACCTCCGGTTTGTAGCTGTGTCAAACATAAGTTCTGGATAACCCAGGGACCCAACAAACAACAGTTATCTGTGTGTGTGTGTGTGTGTGTCTGGTGGGGGCCAGAGTTCTGAACCTGTGGGCTCTGATGCCATCTCCAAGGAGACTGGGTTAAATTGTAGGACAGCCAGTGAGTGCAGAAAACTAGAGAACTGCTTGGTGTGGAAACATCCCCACCTCTGGTATCAGTGTTGTGAGATTGTGATAGTAGCAGAGGGGAGAGGAGGAAACAGAGCTCTGTCTTCTCACATCTCAAAGGAGCAGTTCACTCAGCTTTCACCAAAAAACTCTACAACTTCATCCCCTGAGATTTTTAAACTATGGGCAGCAGCAAAGGATAGTGGTGTAGTACCAAGGCTCTGAGGACAAAGTACCAGGGTTCAAATCCAAGCTCTGCACCTGTCTTACGATTTCTTTTGGCAAGAACCCAACAAAATTGCCTACAAATGTGCACCAACAGGCTTGTACAAGAATTTTCTTTGCAGTTGATTCTTGAAAGCCTAAAACTAGAAAGAACCAAAAGGTCTACCAATAGGAAAGGGAGTCAACTGTGATGTATGCATATATTCAATGAAAATTAAACAAGGGGCCCCACACAACAGCATAAATGCATTTCATAGACTTTATATTTAGCAGAAGAAGTCAGACATCAAAGAGGACATACTGTGTGGTTCTGTTTATTTACTTGCAGTTCTAAACAGGTAAGTGCATCTATGGTGAATGAAATCACAATAGTGGTTACTTTGCTGGGGGTGGAGAGAAATGACTGGTGTGGCTGGGACACTGGAAATGGTCTAAATCTTATTTGGAAGGTGATCATTCAGGTGGAAACGGTAACACACCTATATAAATGTATCCAGCCACACACTTAGAATTTGTGTGGATTTTCAAATATCAACTATTATATCAAATATTATAATTAATGTTTAATATTTGTATTTATTATATTACTAGATGTTTCTATATTTATAATATACACTGCTTTAATAGCAAACATTTTTATTAATATTAATGTTATATACTAATATATAAATTAATCTGTATATGAATTTATATCTGTTCTAACTCAATTACTAACTTTTAATTGTTTAAAGAAAAGCAAAAAGAAAACACCTAACTCTGTCACTTGTTACCTGAGATACTGAAGGCCAGACACTTCACTTCCTGGTCCTCAAATTCCTTTTCTCTGAAATGGATTAACAGTAGCCCCTGTTCTCATCAAGTGGCGGTAAAATTGTGAACGGGGTAAGAACGGGTAAAATCTTAGCTCGATGCTGAAGAACACATGGGCTGGTACTCTCTATCATCATCATTATGATAACAATTGTTAAAGATGTTTCTGCCCTTATTTGCTCTTCATTAACATATTGCAGAGGTCAGAACTAGCCACTGAACGTGGATATTGGTGTATTTTTTTAAACCCACAAAAGCGCCACAAAAATAGAATAACTATGTTACTATGATAATAACATGCAACAGAGATGCAACATAAATAAGAAAAATGTGACCTGGGCCACTTCCAACTCAGACCTGAAAATGAAACAGCACTCTCAACTGCATCCCACGTCCTGCATCCAAGGTGTGACTGAGGAGTTGTCAGATACCTTGTTAGCAGTGGGTGCAAATGGGAGAAGTCTCACACTGCTATTCTGCATGTTCTGACAAGACCAGGAGGAAACACAGTCCCCAAAGAGTCAGACTGCCCAGCGTGCAGCCTGATTAATCGCTAGAGGAAAAAGGCCATCTGGTGTGCTGGTGGAGGGCTCCGCGAACGTGCAGGGAGAAATATGCAGCGGGCAGTGAACAGACAAAGGGGCAAGCGAGGGGACAGGATCGGGGGAATGGCAACCACTCAATCTCCCACCATGTATGTTTCCAGAAAACCAGAGGCCTTGCCCTCCTAGATGATTTTCACCCCGTTGCTAATTGCTGGGGTTCCTTATAAGGCAGGGTCTTTTGACCTGGATAGAGGCAAAGCTTGCAGCTTGAGCTTTACTGATAGGGATGCACATTTTGTTTCTGCCAGAGTGGTTAGCATGTTTTACATGTATTTCCTGTGGCGTATAAAAGCACACAATTTAAGATTCACAGAGGCAAAGGGGAGTACAAGGAACAGATGTAACGAATGGGGAAGGGCAGGCTACACAGAATGCAACTGACACAGCTTACGTGTCTGAGAAAATGGGGATACGTCTCCCACATTCAGAAGAGAAAAACCCAAAATGAACATTCTGAAACAAAGTACGATGGTTCCTTTGTCTTTTTTTATTTATTATTTTTTAAAGAAGCCCTGGAGTTCAGCCTCCAAAAGCCAGTCAAGTTCACCATCTGCCAAACACACAGTCAGATCCTCACTGAGGTATCACTGCTATAGGAGGTAAATTAAACAGGAATATGTTATAATGGGTAATAAAAGTTGGCAACTAGGGAATTCACTGAGCCCAATTTAGTTATAAATTTCCCTTAAAGTTAAGCTAAATATAAAGAACAGGCAATTAGGTGCAAGCATTTAGCCCCGTGCTGAATTATTTTAACAGGATTTATCCAGTCAGGGCTGCAGGAATCCTGGCTGTTGAACATTCTCACCTTATTTGCAGTTTTATCCCTCAGTCTATTTACTCACAGATATCTATGAAGAAAACAAACCTAGGTAAAGTAATTCTGTCTTTCTTTATAAGGAAAATCTCACACATAAAAGTTTATGCTAGGATCAATGCATGAGTCAACTTACTTCTTGGTTGAAAAGTCAGGTCTTACCAGCAATCTGGGAACCCTTGAGAGGTGGGGGGTGCACAGAGGAATATGGATACAGGAGGTACTCTCAAGGTTTTCAGAGTCACCTGTTCACTAAACAAGGATCAATTAACTCCAAGAGGACCACAGAGACACATTCAACTCCCACAAAAATCCAGAGTTCTAGGTATCTTTGCCCTAAAGTTCAAGAGCCCTCAACACTAAAGTATGAAACATTTGTTCTCAAAAATCCTTAGACGTTATTTCAAGGCAGCTCTTCTAGGGTTGGGTCTCTTTTTGTATTTAACCCTCTTTTCTTGGAGCTTTTCAAGTGTTTCGGTTTTATGCAAATCATTCTTTCAGGCATCTTTGTCATCAGAGGCATTTTCCAGTTCTGAAGCTCCCTTCTTTTGTTCCTCTTTACTCCAGTGAATTCAGACTATCTCCTGCCTTTTGTTTCTCTACAGTAGTAAAATTCTATTGTGATGCAGCGGCAGACAATTTAAACTAAGGTGACAATCATTTCAGAAAATAAAGCAAACCTGCTTTCATAAACTCCTACCACATGACTAAATATGCCTTCTGCGGCAGGGGGAAGGGAGAAACACTGCAACCCTCACTGCTAGCTCAGAATAAGATGACAAAGGAACTTGGAAATAATAGGTAAGGGGCAGCTGGCATTTATAAGATAATACCTAACTTAATTTCCCTTAGTGATGTTGCTAGAACAAGGATTCTCTAAGTGTCCTCTGAGAAACGACGGGGTCTCAAAGTGACACCCCAGGGTCTCCCCCCTCCCCCGGATACTTCCAGGAGACAGACTGGGAGTTTCTCAGATTCTGTATGGCTTGGAACATCACAACAGATTGAGTGCAAAAGCAGTTACGGAAATCCAGCTGTTTTCTGTCGAGCCAGACATTAAAGAGATTTGCAAAAATATAAAGCAATGCCGCTCTTCCCACTAACACTTCCTGTTTTGGAAAATAGTTACTTTTCATAAAAATGTTATGTTAACGTGCATTGGTTTTATTAGTGTTGTTTTCATGGCTTAATAGGTGTTAAATAGCTCAGTGTAAAATGTTAATACGGTAAATATCAGTAGATACAGCCTACATAAACAGAGCTCTTAGGGGTCCTCCATAATTTTTACGAGTGTAAAGGACACCTGAGTTTAAAAGGTTTAAGAAACACAACTAGAGAAAAGGGATCAGCAGACTGCGTCCCACGGGTCAAATCTAATCTGCTTGTTTTTGTAAGGTTTTATTGGCACACAGCTACGTTTGTTTACATCCTGTACATGAACCAAAATCCAGCCTGTTTTTATAAATGATTTATAAATGTTCTTAGGAATGAAATTTCACACATTTACACATCATCTCTGGCTGCTTTCCTGCTACAAGGGCAGAGTTGAGACGTTGTGACCAAGAGAGTACGGCCCAGAAAGCCTAAAATATTCACCGTCTGGCCCTTTACAGAAAACGATGATGATGATGACAGTGGCTGATCAATCTTAACTGGCCACCTCCCATGCACCAGACACTGTGCAGCGACCATTTCACGTGGGTCAAATCAACCGTCCCAGTAAACCCATGAAGGCAACTCTGTCACACCCCCACTGGATAGATGAAAACATTTAAAGCTCAAAGTTGAAGGGACTTTCAGATCACAAGGCTGCATCAGTGGAGCAGCCAGGACTCAGAACCAGGTGTGACTCCAAGATCAACCAAGACCCGACTGAAGCATGAAAAATAAACACGCTAACTTCTGAAAACACTCTCTGAGAAAAAAGACAAAAAACCTTCTTGCACACTGCCCTACACTGGCAAAAACCAGAAGAGGGTATTTTTCCATTGAAGAGAGCACAGGACTCTCCAGCCGTGCTTCCTAGCCAGTGTAGACGTGCAAGGGAGAGTCTCCATGCAACTGGGAAAGGAAAATCAAACTGGAGTCAGCATTGCTAAGACAGCTCCCTATAATGGAGCCGGCTGAAGAAGGGTGGTTGACACACGTCTCGACCCAGATGAAACTCAATTTTGACCACTTATTGTCTTAAAGCAAACATCCAGAACATCTGCCCAAGGTTCTAGAAACTCAAGATAATTACTGGATCCCTACCCTACAGTAACTCCTGACAGCCTGTCCCTTGAGGACCAACACTACCTTTCCGGCATCAAGGCCAATCGTAATGCCTGCCGCACAGCTTTAACACTGTTGTGGCAGTGCCTTTGTACGCCCCCGACTCTTTCACTTCCCCAGAACACTCTCTGGACTTTGCCCAAATCTGTGTCTCCCAAACTGCAATTCCTAAGACACCAAATAAAACGCTGTTCTTATTTGCAGCCTTGTGCAATTCTTGGTCAACACAACTCAACAGTGAAAAAGCCTCAGAAAACCAAGGATGGCTGTGTATCAATTACACCCCAATAAAGTTAGAAGGAAGAGGAGGAGCTAGGGGGGAGGAGGAGAAGGAGGTCATGGTCGTAGGGATAACAGGAATCCCTTTACCCGTCTTGATCTCAGAGCAAAAGCTTTAACACTGGCCTTGAATATGATGTTTGCTGTAGATATTTGGTTACCAGGTTAATAAAATTTCCTTCTACTGCTAAAAAAAAAGAAAAAGAAAAAGAAGAAAGAAATGAGCATGTGATTAGAATTGTTTAAACAGCTATGTACTTAAGATGTTAATCTATGGCCCTTTAGAGTAACAACCAAAAAAAACAAAACAAAACAAAAACCTCAGCATGACCACAGAAGCATTAAGGAGAATTTATACACCATGCCTAGAGCCACATGATGAGGCTTGTTCTCAAAAGACCCTCAAAGTCTTAGTTTAAAGAATCTGTGTTTACATTACATTACAGTCAACTGAACCCCACATTGATGGGACCATACAATGCTCTCAAAACGTTTCCTTAAATCCCTGTCCAACAACCACTCTCTGGCCAAAATAATACTCACTCACTCATTCGCTCTAGCATTTCTGAACTAGGGATATACATATTTTTAAAAATGAGTGTATACTTAACATAAGTGTTAATAAAACACTCATAAAATCTCAAAACTGATAGACTCTGTATATATATGTGTGTGTATATATATATATATATATATATAAAATCAACAGCATCTTTGATCACAGTTACCATTCACTTGGTAAAAACAATACAATTAAAACAAAACCAACGGAAAAGTACTTTCTGAAGTACGTGGCCGAAACCTGGAACAAGCCACACTGGCTGTAGAATTCACCATATCTATAAAGAAATGTCTGACTTAAAAAAAAAAATCTCCTGAATCGTCAAAAGTCAAAGAGGAAAAGAGAGAGAGAGAAAGAGAGAGATACCAAAAAATTAAATCAAACCAAACTGTAAAATCTGAAATTAATGCTTCAAATGCAGGGGTTACTTGGGGCCCTGGAAGGCACTGGATTTCAGACATGGCAAAGAAAACAGAGAGCTCCTTTAGCCAGAGGAACTCTTTCGCAAAGGAAGAAAATTGAGACCTAGAAACTAAATGAAGCAGCAGGGCCTTTGGATATAGCTGAGTCCACCCACTTCAACGCTTTTAAGGCGTCAAGGAGACTCGTGCCAATTGCAGGAACTTTTATTTTTAAATTGTGAAAAACTGGAGTATTCTGTAACAAAAAACCCAAATAGTTCCGAAAAGTCGGGGGTCCCCCCCAATCCTCAATATTTCTTTCACATCCTTCCAAAGACCCTGTGTGTGTGTGTGTGTGTGTGTGTGTGCGCGTGTGTGTGTGTAACACAGAGAGAATGAGAGTGAGAACCAGAATGGTCCTCTCTCCTACCTCTCCATGGGGTAAAAAACTTAAAAACAGAATTTCATACCAATTCTGCATTTGGCCTTTTTTCACTCAATATCCAGCGCAGAAATCATTCTAAGTCAATACATACATACTTAGTCCACTTTTTTCTTGAAATGGCTACACACTGGTGCACCGCCATACAAATATGTCACAAGGAAGAATCCCAACTCTGTGCATTTGGGTTGTTTCACATTTCATGCTGTCCCAACAGTTGCTACATTTACTATCAACAAACAAAATAAACCTTGATACAGGTGTGCCCACTTCTCTACAGGATAAATTCCCGTAAGTGGGAATCTGGAGTTGAGAGGTGTGTGCATTTTTACTTTCTATGGAAACTTAGGGCAGGATTCCTTTCAAAGATTTCTGAACCTCTGCATTCCCACTGACACGGTGATAGGCCAGTAGCAGGTAGGTTGTCGAGTCCAGCTGACCCTTGAACAACAAGAGTTTGAGCTGCACGGGTCCACTTACACATGGATTACTTTCAGTAGGAGACGCTGCAGCATCACATGATCTCCGTTTGGTTGAACCTGCAGATGCAGAACTGTGGACACAAAGAACTGCGCATATGTGGGGCCAACTATAAAGCTAAATGTGGATTTCTGACTCGGAGGGGGCCGATGCCCCTATCTCCTGCACTGTTCAAGCGTCAACTGTACTTTTAAACCCATACCCTTACTACTGTGATGTTTTATCAAACATCTTGATCTTTGCCACTCAGTATAAGGTATATAATGTTATCTCACTAGGGCTTTAATATGGAAGGGGCTTTAAAAAAAAAAAAAACTATTCCTATATTGCCCCTTACTAGCTATAACTTTTAAACTATTAAAAACCAAGGAAGTAAAAAAGAACATTTTAAGCAGCTTTGGTCCTTTCTATTAACCGAAACATGTGGATTATTTACTGCATTGGAAAGAAATCTTTGGTACACCTGACATCTAGCGTTGCTTACCCATCTGGTCAATTCAGCATCAGAAAAGGTAAGAAAAAGTGAATCAGAGAAACTGGACTTGGAATAAATGAGCTTAACCAATCATCAGAAAGATGTAGGTACATATGTGTAGGTAGGGGTGTGCGTGTGCGTGTGTGTGTGTGTGTGTGTGCGCGCGCGCGTGTGTGTGGAAAATGGTTCACTGAGTTGATGCTGGCTCAAGATGAAGTACAAATATCCTAACTTCTCATCATTTCATTTTTTCCGCTCTCCAGCTTTTAATACATTCTAAAAAGCGCTCATATTAATTACTGAAAGCAATATTTATATGATTGGACTGAGTTAAAAGTTACAATAATATGGTTAAACGATATGGTAGTATTCAACTTTAGTAGAACGGAAGAAAAATCTCTCATTCCCTTTAAATCTCTAGTTCAGAGAGGGAGAGACTGTGGGAAACGCAGGCTACCAAACCAGGAAAGGCTGGAGAAAGGAACAGGAAAATTTTTATCTACCTAGGAAGTCTATTTTTTGTTTTTGTTTTTTTTAGTTTGTTTTTTGTTTTGGGGGGGGGGAATTAGGTTTCTTTATGCATTTTTAAATTAGTTTTTATTTTATTCTTTAGTGGAAGTTCTGGGGATTGAACCCAGGACCTTGTGCATGTTAAGCATATACTCTATGACTGAGGTATACCCTGCCCCCTCTCCTTTTATTTTTTATTTCGGCTTTATTCGGGTATAACTGACATATAAAATTGTAACATACTTAAAGTGAACATCATGGTGATTTCATATATGCATACATTGTGAAATGACTCCCCCAGCTAGTTAATTAACACAGGCATCAATTCACATAGTTGTGTGAGTATTTGTGAGAACATGTAAATACTACCCTCTTAGCAAATGTTAATTATACAATACAGTGTTATCAACTATAGTCACCATGTTTTACACAGATCCTCACACCTTATCCATCATCTGAAAGTGTGTTATCTTTTTACCAACCTCTGTTAACCAGCTATAATCTTAATGCCTCTACGAGACTTCCAACCCTTCATGAATTGGCCTCTTGCACATCTTATTCCAGTTTCATCTCTGTTACACCCTCGGGCACTCCCTGAAGAATTAATTGGCATTTTTTTATGTCCACATGCCTTAACACATGCTGTTCCCTTTACCTCAAATGCTGTTCCTTCTCTCTGAAATGTCACTGGTTGATCTTCAAGTCCAGCTGGGTCATCTCCTACTCAACTCAAATGTCGCTTACTTTTAAACGTCTTGCCTCTCTCACCTCCTCTCCACACAGGAGCCCAAATAGAGTCAAATTTGACTGAGTCTTCCTCTTCTCCCTCCCCACCCCCAACATAGATAATTTTCAGTATCTTTGCTCTGTAGCAGATTATACCTTTGTCTTGTTTCTGGAGCTATTTCAGCATGGCTTTCTAGGGCAAGGACTCAGTCTTCTTTCAGTTCTCATTAGCACTAAGTCCAGCCATCTAATGGGAAGAAAATGTCTGCCGAATCTACTGTCCTGGCTAACAGACAATAAAGATATGAATGTATATTCAATTATAACACGTTACCTGGGCATTTCACCATAAGAGTTCAGAATATATTAGCAAAAAGGAACACACTGCCAAGTTTAAGGACATCTCATGGGTAATAAGTAGGAGTATTTGAATATTCTCTTACATAAAATATATTATTTCCCATCACAAAACCTAATGGAAACATAAAAATCATTTATTCTAACACGTTTTGGACAGGTATTCAATTCAGAATTTCTCATATATTAATCATTTATACATCTTACTAAATAGTTGGACATTAATATGATGCCTACCTCTCCATAAAACTGAATTGTCTGATGTAACAAATGGGCAAAATGCATTTTTAATATTCTTTTCACTGTTAATCTTTTTTTCATTTTTATTCCAAGGAATAGCAACCAATTAATAAAAATTCTTAGTCTCAAATCATATGCTATTGCTATAGAACAACTGTTAATAAAAGGGCGGTAAGGATACTAAATAAAACGTACACCATACTAAAAAGTTTTATGGGTGCTTACACAGAAGTAGCCACCTTTTGCCAGGAATTTTTCACTTCTGCCCATTTCCACGGTATGAAACACAGGAATAGCTCTTAAACAGCCTGTGACACAAACTGTTGTTGGGGCACTGCTGTGCACTATTTCACTTAAAACCCACATCAACTGTGTAAAGTTAAGTGACTTTGTTATTCACATTTTACTGCTGAAAACCCCCAGTTGAAAGCTCAATACAAGAATGTATGACGACCAAGTTGTGCAAAGAAGAC
Organism: Camelus bactrianus; assembly: GCF_048773025.1. NCBI lineage: Eukaryota > Metazoa > Chordata > Mammalia > Artiodactyla > Camelidae > Camelus > Camelus bactrianus. Next base: position 24,671,831 of record NC_133555.1, read on the forward strand.
TTGAACAATGATTTGTCTAAGTCCATGCGGCACACTTCCTATCACCACCTAAATCTCAACTCCATGTCTTATAAATTGCCAGTTGTCTATGTTCGGTAATTTTTTTAAAATGTTATTTGCGACTTAGGTACAGCACAAAACTCTTCATCAAGCCATTAAATGGCAACACATATATTGAAGGACAGCCGAATCCTTAAAGAGGGGACAGCACGTGGTAGCAGAAGAAAATTTACTTACCATATATTACTCACAGTTTAGCCCTGGAATATACGAAAGGAAGAATAAAAATAAATACAGCACGGACTGCTCATTCCATCATGCTTATAGAGTCTCCCTAACCTAAAACGCATTTATCTCCAACCCATACACTGAGTAACAACCCCTTTCTGTCCCCTCATCGGTAAGTTCTTTATGAGCCAGGGTTCAAACACTAGTCCTCTTTACTTAAAGTGACTTCACCATGCCTACCAGCTCTTAGGAAAGCCCCACCTGTCCTTCAAGGTGTCAGGATGACCGTGACAACACTTGACGCTGTATCTGTTCTCGGTGGGAACACAAATGGTGACCTCAGGCAAAGGACTGACTGTATTAGTCTTGCTGGGATGCTTTCCAGAATTTATACGTCCATAACATATAAATATATCAGCATTTCACAAAATTAGGACAACACATAGGTCCAAACAAAGCATGATGGTCACCCTTTGTTCTGTGCTGTCCAGTGTTGCTCCGTGTTCCTGAAAGAACACAAGTTTGGTTTACAGCTTTTCTGGTCATTATTCTAAGTGACTAAAAGTACAGACAGAAATATACATACTTATATAGGCTGGTCTTCGGACTCCTTTAAAAAAACACAAATAGGATCACATTCTATGTTGTTCTACAACTTGCTTTTATCACCCAACAGTATATTAAGCATTTTTCCACGTCAGTATACGTAGACTTATGCTGTTTGAGAGTGCCTAATATTCCACATTTTTTGGTATGCCATACTTGAACCATTCCTCCACTGATAGATAATGTAATTTTATTTTGCCTATGTAAAAACATAGCAATTCTCTACAAAAATCAATCATTCTCTTGAGCAGTTTCATCTGAGAGAGGTAAAGAAACCCACGGCTTTCAAGGAAGACGGCGCTGAAATTTAAAACTGCCAGGCACTGAATGTATCATCTATTAAACTTCCTTGCGGGGGAAAAACCTGACACAAGCTGAAAAGCCAACAGAGGGCTATTCATTATTCAAAGAGCTTTATTTCTGATCAAATACTTAGAAGGGCATTTCAGAGAAGACAGGAGTCAACTACCAGAAATTATCTGAGTGAATGGTTTTATCTCAGAATGTGAATCTACAAATGGCACAATGCTGGCCTTCATGTGTGGTGATGAGGAGGGAGGATGAATTCGTCCCTTCATGGACCCGTGGGGTAAAAACCGCACTGTGTGTTTTAGGGTCCCAGGCTTTCCTTGGTTTTGTTCCTGTTTGTTCCACCTGTCTTCCACTCTTTTGCACATTTCCCCCACTTTGCATGCATCAGATATCCAGGAAACGGAAAATAAGGAAGACAAGGTCCTAAAACAGCTATTGTATGTAACACGTCCCCATCAAGCATAAGGACAATCAAGAAAATGCCTTTTAGCCTGGAGAGAACAGGTTAACAGGTCACCCTGAAACACACACTCAGAAGAGATCTGACTCTGCCCCTTTGCAGGTCACTGCTATCTCACACTCTCTCCCTTCCTTGGGTTTAGTGGCCTTAAAGAACCAAGAAGCCCCTGAACTTACAGAAAGTGGTAACAACCACCCAAACCCCCATATTTGCATTGCAAGCAGTAAGAGCGGGTGAAGTTGTCACAAGTGAAGTTCACTGCCTGGTTGGGACCACAGCCAGAACAAAGCCAGGCAAAGCTCTCCCCCATCACCTAACTCAGGGGAGGGCTTGGAGGAAGAGGCGGAGGGGGGTGGGGGGGTGGGAGGGGATGCAAGCAGAACAATCATACCAGAAGAACAATGAAAATTGCTGGGAGCTCTGTACCTTACCTGAGTGACCCTCCGTCCGCTTTGCGGACGTGTTTTCATTCCAAAGCACTTGAGAGGAACACTATTTCTAACTCCACGAACACAGTAGCTGGAGAATCTTCAGAACACAAACTGAGATTCTCCCAAACCTTTCTACTATAAAATAAACAAAAGCTGGTTAACTCCTCAGTTTCTCAGATCAACTAATTTTAATGATGGGATGAGCACACCCTGCAATGAGACAGACTTCTACTTTGTCAGCACTGTGATTACCATACTAGTTTGTTCTCCTCCATTTCCTGAGAAAATCATTTACCGTCAGTAAATAGACTAGAATTTCTCATGCAACTTTCTCCTGCACACAGAGAAATGCCCGTGAGAGAAGCAGATCTGCAGATTTCAATGCAAATCATGCAAATCAACACCTGTAATTCACATTTGCCCTTGCTACTTCGGTTTGGTGCCTAGATTTCCAAGATGCCAGCATCCTATCACAGAGATCCAGTCTTCCCAGCTGGGCGGTCACATGGTCCTCTCACTGTGTCTCATTCAATTCCAGCCCCCCTAGAAGAGACTGATGACTTATTTATTTGGGGTGCTTTCCCAAAGCCCCTTCCAAAGTGACTCTCATATATGCCACAGAGTCTCTATTTTAAGTCAGACCATCATAAATATGCAACTAGTCTTGTTGAAAATCCTTCTAGAGTTTTTCCAAGATTCAGCTGACTTGTGGGGTGTGTGAGTGAGTGACTGTGTGTGTGTGTGTGTGTGTGTGTGTGTGTGTGTGTGTGTGTGTGTGTGTGTACACGTGTCTGAATGTATAAATACAATTTAACTCTTTATTATAGATGATAACAGAGGACAGTTGTATGAATCATCCCCCCAAATAGGTAATTCCAATCATCAAATCACTTCTGGCTGGCATTAGGAATGTTTGTTACAGCAGCTCCAAATATGAATTGCAAAACATTTTCCCTAGGCTAATGGTAAATATAATTTTCATTCCTAGAACATAAAACCCACAGTGACGGATTATTATGGTAAAAGAAGTCCTCAAACAAGAGTCAGGACGCCGGGGCTGAGGAAGGTCTGATTCGCCAGCGTGGGCTCCTTAACCAAAGGCAGGGCCGTCGCCAAACTTCCTCAACCTTCGCCCTGTTTGTAAAGTGAACGGTTACACCAGACACATTAGGATGTCTGAGAGGAGAGAGGCACAGCAGACCATGAATTCGGCAGGCAAAGGTCAAGGTCAAGCCACCCTGTCTGTGATTCTGCTACTGACAAGCCTCATGCAAAATAACCTAGAAAAAGAAAGCTGGGATATGGCCGTGTTTACCACTTACTAGGCAATGACCCAGAAACAGGAAAGGACACAGAATTTAAAGCAGCAGCTGACAAGGGCACTAACAATTGAATTTTGCAAAACATAAGTGCTAAGTCCTTTGGTATGGAAAACGCCAGGGAGGGAGGACGGGACATTGGCTGCTTTCTTTAACTCGAGCTGCCCACATGCTCTCCGGGAGGAGCCGGATTAGAAGGCTCCCATCCACCAAAGAGTTCCAGGACCCAGGAAGATGCGAAGAGCCTTCCCCACAGTGCAGCTAATCACCGACAAAGCTCAAGACTGCTTCCACAGCTGATGGCCTCTGAGTCTCTGGAAAGATGGAGGAAGCCAAGGAAAGGGGGCCTCCAATGAGCTCACGCTTAATCTAGCTCAGATTCCTCAAGGATCCCCAGCTAGGCTGCCACTTGGAGACCTGCTTGCTAGGTTGGTCAACACACAGCCCTTTTTTGGCCTGAGGTCAGAAAACAATTTTCCAGGGCAAAACAAGTCTAAATCCTAATCTCTGCCTAATCCCTGTAAATAACATAAATCTGGCTGGAAACATGGACCACTCCAGGGGAGATCTCTCTCTCTCTCTATGGTGACAACATCCCTACCTGGCAACACACCTTCCCTGACAACCACCTCAGTGGGCCCAACGCAGAGAAGGTGCCGTCAGCCACAGCTCAGGGAGGTCAGGCACCCTGGGAAGAAGGGGCTCCGTGGGCATGCCTCCAAACCACGGAATTATCCAGGGGCCACACTTAAATGGCTTCTGCTAAGAAGCTGCTTGCAAAAGCCGGGTACCCAGCTCCACATCTGGAAGCCTGTCCAAGCTGCCCACACCCCTATCTACATAATGGCATGTGATTAAACTGTCTTATTCTGTTAGCCCTTCAGCAGACATGGAAACAACAAAAAAAAAAAGTCGTAATCCGACCATAAAGCTGTCACAGTTTGAGGGCTATTTAACAAACTGATTTCCCGAAAAGGAGCAGGTATTGCTGTATATTATACGCCACCCCCACAAATGTTTCTCTAAGTGAATGCAAATTGGCCTCTAAAGAATTTGTCTAATGTGTTAATAAAAAGATTTCTATGACCGACGAAGCTATAAAGTCCTACTTAAGAAATAATTCACGCTTTCCTAATTTCTCATTCTTTCTCATACTTTTGTATAAATATGAAAGTGAATGGGTTCATTTTCTTTTCATTTGCAATCACTTTGAGAGAAAAAAGAAACATCAACGAGTAACTTCCAAAAGGGTCCCAAAGCCACATTTACTCGGGTCAGGCCAGGTCCCCTAATGTCCAGGCCCAGAGTCCTTTTACAGTCTCGACAAATACATCTGGATGGTAGACTCCCCGCTCTGCCCGGAAGAATCATTAATCGTTGTTACATGAATACATGTTGGCTGTCACTTTGAACAGAGCTAATACAGACAGCACACAGGCCCTCCACTGCTAATCTGGGTCTGCAGGTGCCCGAGCAAATGGCTACATTCCAAATTGAGGGACCACTGAAGGTCCCCAAAGCAAATTCCGGAAAAGCCAGATTAAACAAAAAAACTCAAATTGAACTAGTCCCAATACTTCCTCCAGATCTGGTGAAAGTCTCCCTGGTGTTTGCCTCTCAACAGGAGATAAAAAGATCTTTCTTTTATGTCAAGGTAGGCATTGTCTAACTGGTCAACTTTACCTGATCTGTTCTTCTTGGTCCTAATGGTCAATACGTCATTCATTTTTGGTTAGTTGGTGACGGCAGATTTCCTTTATTGAATTTTCTGAATAGATATTACACGTGTATATTTTAAAGGTCAAAGTCAAAGCGACCAAACAATTGACAGTGAAAACTACCGCCTCTTCCTTCACCTCCTCGCCACACCTCCCAAGGCAATGCCTATTACCAAAATGCCAGTCTAGATACTGTTGTGCACCTGGCTTTTCCCCCCTAACTAACAAGATATCCAGGGAAACAGAGACACAGATACTGGGATAAACATATGCACCAGTTCACACGGAGCTGCTTCAACAGCTGCACGTACGCCTTACTTAACATACCATAATTTATTAAAACAGCCCCTTTTAATGGGCTGTCAGGTTGTTCCTCATCCTTTCCAAATCCAAAGGCTGCTGCAATGACTAACCTTGACACAAGCCATTTTGCACTTGTGGAAGTTCACCTGAAGGATAAGCACCTGGAGGCAGAGTTGCTGGATCAAACCTTATGTGCACACGTAGTTTTGAGGGACACAGCCTAACACTTTCAGAGAAGCTGTACCAATTTCACATCCTGCCTAGTGACGTCTAAGGTTATCCAATTCCCCACAGCCCCACCAACTATTCACAGCACTGGCCAACTCGAAAAGGCTATTAACCCAGGTACAGAGAACAGTAAGAGCTACCAGGGGGCTGGTGTGGACCAAATCTTCCTTCTGTTCTCTCCCTCAGCTCCCAATACTGTCTGCTTCAAGGTGGCAGAGCAATTAAGATTGCGGGTTTGGTGGGCAGAAAGAGCTGAAGTCCCACCTCTGCCTACTCCTACGTCGAATGACCCTGGAGAGTCTATCTCTGTTCTCTAGAGCTCAGCTTCCCCAACCATAAAGTAGGCATGAACGCATGTATCCTTCTATTAAACAAAAATAAGCTGGTCCCTCCCCATGCTGGAATGTAGGGAGGATTAAATGACATCACCCCAATGCATGGCTCCCACGAGTGTTTAGCAAATGTTCTCAATGATGGAGGTAAATAATCCTTCCAAGACCAAACGAGAGATCATGGCAATAAGAGACCTGACACCGTCGGACGCTGGGCTGCCAGGAAATGCCCTCTCTGTGCCCACTGGCCACCAAATTAGACAGGGTCGGGCCGCACGCTGGTGGGAGAGATGATAATGTGCACACAAGTTTTATTACTGCTGATGATAAAATGCTGTGAAGGAAATAAACAAGATGGAAAGTAAGCTAGAACAGGGGTTGCAGTTTAGATGGTAGAGCAGCTGTAGTAGAGGGGGGGTGGGGGGAAGTCACTGGGATCTCCGCTCAAAGAAGAACCTGCTGCTCAGCTGCACAGCACCTCCAGGACCCAAGCAGCTTTGGGGCCCAGATGATGTTCCTCCCAAGCAGCCCTGGCCAAGGGTGCAGAGTGTGGTGGGTACCGGGGCTTGGCCATTTCTACCCAAAGTTGGACTCATAATAATGGGCAACCTTTTCTCCAGAGCTTCCCATGGGGCTGGCTGAGACTGTCAGACCTACAGCATGTTCTGAGGTTCTGTCCCCCTTTATCTGCCTCCCCCTTTATCTGTCATCAACATTAACTCCCCCATGAACACTTTGTGCCACTAACTCAGCATTTACGTCCCTGAACTGACATAGAGAACCCTCTTGGGATCATCAGGGGCACTCAGTCTTCACCATACCCTCCTCACTTCTTTCATCCAAACTTCCTTTCTAACTAAGGTAACCTGCCCTCTGCAATAAGGCTCTCAGTCTGAGCCTTCTCCATCAGCGCTCCTGTCCACACGCATACTTTCTGCCTCCACTGGTAATTCCAAATCCCCAATTAAGAAGAGCAGTAACTTTGCCCAACTCTTCACAGGCACTGTCCCACGTAATCCTCAAAATCACCTTATCGGGTAGGGAAGTACCCTTGCATTCATGAGAGAGAATGAGAGAGGGAGACAGAGACAGAGAATGAAAGAGATGTAAGAGAGAGAGAGAGGCTGACTCAGGCTGTCCCAGGCTCAGTCAATGGCAGGCAAGGGACGTGTACACCTGGGCACCTCTGGTGACACAGATCATGGCCATCTTCCCTGCCCTCTGTTGGTTCTTTAAAAACCTGGTTCCCAAACTCAACTACTCTAGGAAAGCTTCTCCAAAGCAACTACAAAACTGAAATCCTCAAGTCCCTCGGACTCTTGCAGGCAATCTATATTAATCCCCATTGGTTGACTCTTGGTTTTGGAACTGTCCTCGGCAATTTCACGTGGTCCGGTTTGGGCTGACGGGGAGCTGTAAACACCCCAGGATCAGAGGCCACCACTTTTACGGCTCTCCCTTTTCCCGCAGCAGTTGGTGTGACACTTCCCACGATACCAGCCAGGTTTGGGACCCCCTGTCACGTGCTGTGAGAGCCCCTCTGGACTTGGATGTGTTCCCTGCGTTTCTCCCCATATCCCTGGAGGGTGGGAACAACTGGCTCAGGGAAAACCCACACTGAAATGACTGCATTTTTGAAGGGCCTTAAATGCTCCAAATAAGATCCTCCATGGGAGAACTGAATCTACGCTCACCTTGAAGAACAGCCGGCCACTTCCCGAAATACACCCACAGGCACAGACCTGCTTCCGGACGACACATCCTGGAGTAGAGCTGCCCACAGTGAGCTAACAGGGGACAGTGGGACAGACTGCCCCACGACCCCATCACCACCACACACACCACCACACGTGAAACAGGACAGGGAAGACGGCCTCACAACCCAGTAGGCAACAGTTCTGTTCACGCTACTCTTAAAAGTCCAGAAAACATCGCGGTCACGTCAGGAAACAAAGGAGAAAACAGAGGCAGGAGGAGGAGGCATGGCTCTCTCAGAGCTGTCCTCTCTCCAGGGAGCATCACCCCGGTGCGCGGTCGCCCAGCATCCGCTGGGACCATGGAGCAGCTTCGTCTTAACCACGGATGAAGTTACACATTTCTAAATGTCACCAATACAACAACACGTTCTAATCACAGCCCCAAGATATTAATCGCATAATTTCTACTTTGCGCATCAAGGCTATTATTAAATGCCTAGACTCAAATGGGGGGTCTCCTTTATAACTAAATTTACCATGTTTTTCAAATCTGGCTTTGTTTGCTCATCGGATGCCAAGCTGCGGCCTCAAGTCTTTCCCCAATGTTTTTCAAGACGGCTTCCCCAATTCAAGCGAGGGTTAAGTCCTAAATGGAGAGAGGGCTCCCAGAGCAGGACGCGGGAGAACTGAGCCTAACACATGGGAGAAGGGAACACGATGTCCTAGGCAGAGGGAAACAATTCAAAGGGATTTCCAGTTTACTTTGGCTACTGAAACCTTGGTTTTTAAAAAGGCCACAAATTCAAAAGTACTCCTGAGACAGCCAAACAACCCCAGGCATAAAGGAACTGTGAACTGTCATTTGCAGGAGAATTTGGATGTTGGTTAACCAAAGAGCATGGGAACCACACATTTCCTAAAAGGGAAAAAAAATACATCCTTGACTTGGAATTGAAAATTACAGTTCCATGGAGAATTGACTACTAATTCTAGGCCAATCCATAGCAACAGCTGTTGCCACTGCTTCATTTACATGTAACCCGTTCAGAAAACTGTCCTGAGCCTGAGTGAGGGACGCCATTCTCATTCTGCTGTGGCCAGGAGCACCCGGGGCTTCCAGGTTGGGGCCGCTGTCAATTATCAGCCCAGCTGTCTGCAGCCATAGTACTGATCTTTATAGCCTGGCTTTTGCAGTGCTCACTGCAAAGAGCAATTCTACTTTCCAGAAAATAAAAACACCTCGATAGCTCCGCAATGTCTCACTTCTCAGCCTAGGTGTGACATCCCTGTAATTAGTCAGCAAGACACCTTGAGCTCTCTTAGACCTAAAAACAAATCCATTTATCTGCCATAGAGGAGCTATTCATACCACACGGAAAATTAGGTAAGGAGGGGAGGGCGAGAGAGAGAGAGAGAGAGAGAGAGAGAAAGCTTTCCACTTAAAGACAATTTGGCTAATAGATCACATATGTTCAGCTTTGTCTTCCTCTTGCCTTTTTCTGGTTTTAAATTTTATTACCCCTGGGGCATTTGCACCAAACAGAATCTTCTTCGTTGCTTAGGAATTAATCCGCCCCTGCTGTTTATTCCTCATTTGAGTCATAATCCTCCATTTGTGACATCACAATTAGCCACTTGTGGTGATGATCATAATGTCAGAAACAAAGGATTATGATTTGGAGTTGGAAAGGAAACAGCAGGGGCACTAACCGTTGGGCAAAGAAGTTCTCCTTTTCAAATAACGGTACCCGGGAATCAGGAACTGGGGGGTGGAGGTGGAAAATAGGATGGGGAACTCTAATTGGGAGAAATCCACTTTTTTAAGATAACTAACTGAACTAGTAGTTTTTACCTGATGAATAAATACCAGCTACATATTTCTCATCAGCCCTCTTAAAAAAAAAAAAACTTCTATGGTGAATAATCCCAAGAACTCCTTTAAGATTCTTCACCCACACCCACCGTTGTCATTTATGTACACTTTTTTCCCCCTCAACCATTCAAAGGGGGCATCACAACCCCTCAACCTCAAAATACTTAAGTGAATTTCTTAAGAACGATGACATTCTCTTGCATAACTATCGTACAATTATCCAATTCAGGAAATTCAGCATTGCCATGATTTAATTTGCAGTCCATTTTTGAATGTCAATTAGCCCACAAATTTCTTTTACATTGTTTGTTTTCATTACTTGCTCACTTTTCAATAATCAAGAAGATGAAGCCAACAGCATTCTTCAACGCTGGCTCTTCAAGGGTCAACAAGATTCCGGATCCCAAACTCAGGATGTAAGAAAATTTAAAGCCAGGGTGAGAAAAATCAAAGCAGCTACCACTTATTGGGTGCTATGTTCTCATTTCAAGCATTTTACATGAATTAGCTCATTTAAGCCTCATTAGAACTCCATGGGGCGTGAGTCCTTATACTCCACATTTTATAAGAGATGAATGACAAACCATCCCCTAAGAATGAAGTGTATATTGGAAAATATATCAAGGTGAAACAAACCCCCAGGACGTCTCCCTATGACAAGGCTTCCTCTAAAGAGCTGAATTAAAGCTGGTTCTAGCAGGCACACTGACATGAATAGATTACCAAGATCCATGCAACCTTCAGGACAAACTACTAAAAGGAGATCAATACTCCACTGTAAATGAAGACTGCAATTAAGAATGCAGATTGCAGGGTCACGGCTGATTGTAATGTTTCAGTATCTGATCATTACAGAATATTCCAATACATGTCCTGCCCTCTGAGCAAGTTTTATGGTTGGCTGTGCAGTGGGCAGCTTCTATGGCATTATTAACTGCCTATTTAACAGATCCAGGAATGCCATTTATTCTAAACACAGAGGAAAGGTTTTAAAAAGCAAGAAAAGAAGCTTTTCACAAGCTAAAAGCTTTTAGGATGGGATGGACCTTAAATCGCCTATTTCACAGAGACAGAAATGGCTCCAGGGAAGCTTGGACATTATTACATTTTTTTTAGGAGAACATAAAGATATAAGATTAACTGAAACTGACTCAAAATCAAAGCTGTTCATCTCAACTGATTGTGGGGGAAAAAAAGAAAATTCATGACCTACAAGTCATGACCACATTTGAAAATAATGATTTCTATTCCACTCTTGTTCCCCATTAAACACAAACCATGGTGCACCTGACATGTGCCATGTACAGATTTCCATCACCCAGCAAGTTGGAGTCTAGACGCCAAACACCAGCCGGCTGCCAATATTACTCTCTGCATTCTGCATCCCCGGCCATCCCCACCCAGCACGCTGTAGCAGAACCTTATGATCAGAAACAGCCACAGGAAAAGTCTGTTCACCAATGTATCCCACACCAGGCACTGGTATCTAGCCATGTCTTCCTTTTTCCCTCCTTTATCAGTGGTTGTGTTTTTGTGTGCGGTTTTTTCGTTTTTTTCTTTTTTGAAGGAAACAGTGGAAGACTTTCTCCAAACGCCACCAACAGGTCACCCACGTATTTTGCCTGACCTCACAGTTTATTATAAAGCTGAATAATTGCCAACATTTTAAAATTAGGGCATTTGCCTAAAATTCCAAATTTCAGGCTTCCTTTGAGCCTCAACAGGAGCAATACTGGGTACACATCCACCCAGGGCACTGCTGGTTAGGACAGGAGTACCAGCCACTCCCTGAGATGAGCGCCCGCCCGTACATCACATCCCGCCACCCCAACACTGCTTCACTCACCAGCACTCCTTCCTAGGACGACCTCATAATTAGCTGTCTAAAACAGGATGCCTTTGAGAGTGAGGGGGGTGCACTGTTAATAATTACACTAGGACAAGCTGGCATTAACGGGACATATGGTCACCCTACTCGGGTCACCAGTGTTGGCTCCAGCTTCCAATCTTTGCAGCAGGTATGTACGTCTTTGTTCTTTTCTAGCCCAATGCTTTGGTTTGCTGTGTTCATCAGTTTTTGCTTTGGGATTGAGAGGCTGGGAGATTTTAATGTCTAATTAGTACATTGCTTAAGGGGAGAAAAGAAATTGAGAAAGACAAAACGTTCCAGGAGTGGGGCAGTTGAGGAAAAGTGGGACAAGATGAAGGGGGCAAGTGTCACGGATTTTACTTCTCCTGAGGATCATCCTTAAGTTTCCATCAGATTCCACTGAGCCTCGTGAACCTCTGACCGCTGGAGGTTTCATTAGCTGGACTCCAACGAGGAAACTTTGAGACCATACTGTTAAGGTTCTGTGAGTGCTAACCAGAGTCACTCTGGCCTGGCTGGCAGTAAGGGTGCAAAATTTATAGAGCCTTTTAAGGAAAAACAATATAAGCTCCTCTGAAACTGAGCAACTACTAAAAACAAAAAACCTAGGATGCATTCTGTCCTCCCGATGAGCTGTCAAGATCTCCTTTTATAATGAACCCAATGCACAGCTGGATTCCTTGCCAAATGTAGTGGCCATTTAGTTTGAAAACAGTTTGAAATGCTCGAGCTTTGGAGTCATGTAATCAAAATCAATTAATGTACCATTCGGGACTTTGTATATACATCCATCCCTGAGGCAGCAAGCTTTCTAAACTATCCAACTTGACTAGAACACAGTCTCACAGTGTTTCTATCGGGCTCTCGGATCACATCGGGCTGGTGTCCTCATGAATATTCATTCTCTCATTCTTCCAGTCAAATAAACTTAACTTATGGATGACTGTCTTCATTTAAGGGGAAAAGCCACTATTCCAGTAAAGTTTATAAGTAAGAAAAAGAAAAAAAAAATAAGATCTAATACAGAGATCTGTAATGAGGAGTGGGCATTCAGAGGCATCCCAAAATTTAGGGGTGAGGATACAATATCAAAGTGTATACACAATTGGCATTAGCCTTTGGAGAACAAAATTGAAGTTTCAGTCAACCAACCAACAGAAAGTGGAAGAGCCTGGATTTATTTTTAATAGTTATCAAAATGGGATGTGATTACAACAGGATTGCAAAATATCTCAGGTAATTCTTTACTGAAAACATGGGATGCCAAGCTGAGAAACCTGGGAACCAGGATGGGAAACACTCTGGGCTTTCAGCCAGTGAACTTTTTTTATCAGGGAGGTGGCCCTCTTGTCTGATGATGCTTGGAGCTGGAGAGATCGAAGACGCCAAGACAGAGGGAAAAGCTACAATGCACAGCACTTCTCTCAGAACAAGAAGAGCAGGTGCAGGGAAATCCCATCTGGTTGTGCCTGACAATTCGAATTTCACCCGGCCCCTCCCTGTTCTTGACTCCCACTTTGCGCACTCAGACAACTTTAATTTGTAAAGACTGAGCAGACATCTTAAAACACACGTTGACAAGTTCTTCCCTGGACCAAACATGAATATCCATCCCTTCCTGCATTTATTAAAATTCACCAGGCTACCCCTTCAGGTACTCCGGATGGCCTCCTCTGCTGCAGGTTTTCAAGCATCTTTGAAAAAGACAGTCATTTTACAAGCATCACCCATGTTCCTTTGGCTGGGGTTGGGCGGTGCGTGGTTAAGCGCACCCATGCCTTGGGCTTGCTCACCAGACAGGTGGAAGCTGCCCGAGCGGACGTAGCTTCTCCCAGCCCCAGCTAACCGGCTGGCCTGCACCAAACATCTAATGATGATAAAGCATGCAATCTGCTCGACACTGAGACTCTGATCAGGCTCTACACACGACATGCTGTGTTTCCAAGCGAGGTGTCTCTACCTCTGGGTACTGAATTTCCCAAACGGCTTTCATTAAGTTTTAATTCATGAGGGATTGCTGAACAAAAGCTACCTTCCAAAACTCTCCTGGTCACTTCCCTTCCCCTCCCATCGCACAGTTCAGTATCCTAAGCACCCCTGACTCCTGCTCTAGGTGTCCCACATCAAAGGGCGCTGCCAAGTTTCAGAAATCGCTAACCTAAGAAATGTATTACACAGGGAAGCCACTCGACTACTCTGGGACCCTGCACATCAGAAATTTGATTTATTACACATCAAACTAAGAGGGACTGAAAAATGGAAAGTTGGTAAGATTTACACATTGAGGCATGGATAGGAAGGAAACTTTCAGACACATAACCAACGGGCAGATTTTAATCCCAGGGCCACCTCCAGGGCTCTTTATTCACATACATTTTTACAAATGAGAAGTAAACACATCAACCAGAAACTCACCACGGGTCCACGGACACTATGATCCAAGCTACTCAAGGGGTTGACTGTGGGGTCCAAAAATCTATATTCAGCAGTGTGGCCCTCACAAATAAGCAAACTGCTTTATCAGTCTAGGCCTCCTTTCCTCCTTTGTAAAATGGGAAGAATAATACAAACGGCCTCTGAAGACTGTTGAGAAGACTCCCTTGGATAGAGCAGGTGCCCAGCATAACACAGAACCTGCCCCATACTTAAAATCAAGTTAGAGGTAGTAATTAATATAAAATGTGTACTTCTTACCCAAATTAACGTTGAGGCTCATGGAGTGGACGACACTCATCACCCAGGACTCTCAGTCATTAACTGTGGAAGCGGGTAAGAAATGGCTGGTCCATGTTCAGCCGGTGACTATTCTGTCTGCCTCCCCTGCTCCCTGGCCAGGGGAGGGCCTAGAACAGCCCTCCACTCAGAAGTGGGAATCAGTACCTTGCGGTGAATAAACAATACAAAGATGAAACAACACCCATAAATTATTCAGTCTCTGTGTCCCCAAGTAGATGTCTCCAGGAGAGCCAAGGGCAACTCCTTCATCTGTTAAACGACACCCAGGCACTGAGACCTATAGAAATAAAAAGTATTTGGTAGACGTGAGTGTGTGTGCTGTGTGTGTGTGCACACACACACGCACGTGCGGGGAGAGGAACTCTAAGAGTCAGTTAAATTACAACTAAGCATTCAGAGAATGTACTGACTTCACAGGCTTTAGGAACTTTTCGAAATAAAGATCTCTGGTTCTCATCTCTACAGTTATCATAATTCAAGACTCCTTGCTGAGCAATGAGAAAGAAATAGAGTTAGCCAACAAATTCTTAAGAAAATGACCAAACGAGTTTGCATCCATTTGCGAGAACTGCTAGAATTGTTAAATGGCAAAAACTGCAAACTAACAATTCGGTAAAGGTTAAATTATGACTATGCTACAAATTATGGCTTCATGCTACAACAGCATGACATGGGGTCCCCACGGATGCTGACAGCACTGTTAATCTGTGGACCTGGGAAGATGTTTATGACTAATTGACACACACACACACAAATTTTTTTTATTAAGGAAATTCAAAATTTATGCAAAAAAGTGTAGTAAACCTTTATGTACCCATTATCCAGCTGCAAAAAATTATCCAAAATTTAAGGATAAATCTTTGCTTCAGCTGTAACATCAGCCATACCCTTGCCTTGCCCCTTGGTTATTTGGAAGCCAACACCAGATACCATATCAACCATGAAATTCTATTAAATAGGGGGAAACAGTAATGTAAGACTGCCTATAAAGCATAATCTTGTTTAAAAAAAAAAAACAGCCCAAAATATATACATGTTGGGGAAAAGTCTATGCACCCAAATGGTAACAGTGATAGCCGTGGGTGAGAATACAGAGCAAGGTTTCCGACTGTAATAGTTTTAATCAACTATTTCTACAATTAACCAACATACATTACTTGCATTATAAAGTCAAGTTACACTCAAACTCACCCTGTCCTTAAGCATATTGTAATACTTACAATGAAATAATCCCAACAGTCATTTCCACTAATAATAATCTAAATTTACTGCTAAATCCTATTTTTCTATTTATTATATCTTCCTAAACGTTACCATTAGGTTAGTCTCTCCCATACCCGAAAAATGATCCAACAATGCGAAGTTATTACAAGTGAAAAAAAATTTATTATACACACATACAGGCAGACGCACACCCACACATGCAGAAATAAAGTTTGTACAAAGAACCTTGCTTGCTATGTATCACGTGCCAGTTTTCACTAGAGAAGAAATCATTATTCAAAAAATGTTAAGAGTTGATGCAAATTTATAGGGCAACAGTGCTGAGTGACAGACATCTGTGGTGGGGTAATGCTAGGCTGTTTCTTGCTTTGTTGATTCAACAATCAGCACTGAATGTCTTCTGTTCTAATTTATTTTAACTTCGGCTTAATTAAATGCATAAAAGAACTAATGTGTTGGATTTGGGGATTTAAAATGACTTTCACCCAGCTGTTTTTAAATGCAGTAGGAAATTTCCTGAATATAATTGTTCTTTTAGAGGCAAAAAAGCAGACTGTAACCATGACATTCACACAGAGGGGAATTATCACCTAGTGACACTAAATGGCAACCTCCAAACAGTACCTCCCATCCAGAGTTTGAAAGACATTCCAGGACTTCTCCAGCTACCTCCTCGGGTATTAGAAAAATTGCAATAAAAAGGAAAGGTCAAGATAAAATTATTTTAAACTCATTTTCAACCAGTTCAACAAATTGGTGCCATTTCAATAACATTTGCTAAATAAACAGAATCCGGCAACACATCAATCTAACTTTTCGGAGAACTGAGGAATTTTTTTCCTTCTACGCTCCTGCCCCAATAAAAATAGAATCTGCATTCATGGAGTTCCATTCTGGTTTTAACTAGATTAGGTGATAGTAAAACCCAGCACTGAAAGAGGGGCAGATGGGAATTAGCACTCAGATCTTTCTACTCAAGTCACCACTTCCCATCCAATCAAGAGCTATTCAGAGTTCCATATTTAAGAAGAAGATCATGTAAGGTTATGTTTTATATTCAATCTGATACCTAATACCAAGTTTGCACTCAATACTAATGCTGAATTACAGTAGCATCTATAATGTATCACCCTCACTTCTGAGGCTGAAACAGCACAATGAGAGCCCAAGTTTGTAAAGTCTCAATCTAGTATTTTAATCTAAGGGACTATTGAGGTTCTTGGTTATTTACCAAAAAACTCTAAGCCAGAGTTTTAGAAAGAAGAACCTTGGCCAAGCCGTTAATCTACAGAAATTTCAGCTCCTTTGAGAAAGCAAAAAGAACTGGCTTCAGATGCAAGGACAACTTCTGTTTTACATGCAGAGACCTCTGTAACTTTCAGCCTCCAAAACACAAGGTACTTTAAGAAACACTTCTCTCTGCAAAGCATTCACCTCACGTCAAGAAAAATCCTAAGACCTCAAATACAATAACCAAGTTAACTGGGAAAAACGGTTTCCCGTAAACACCTAAAATTTTTTTTTCCAACCGTCTCAGCCTGGAGACTGTCTTGTTCTGCACTGGAACCAGATGAAAGGCTTGCCTTACCCTGCCTGGTTCTACCACGTGTACAAGGTTTCTCTCTGCTTCACATCTCCCCCAAGTTAGGGCAAGCCAACAGAGGTCTGGGATTTCAACAACCACAATGAGAACCAAAAACGTCAAGGCAGGCGGGGGTCGTTTCTTCTGTTCTACTTAATTATTTCTGAAAAAAACTAAAGAATAAGTTTTTAATGACAGCACAAACTCAACTGTGAGAAATTCCTGCATGTTATGAGAATTTGCACTAAAGTTAACGCCTTGCTCGGACCGGGACTCAGGAATATGCAGTGGGGCTGAAAGGGATTTTACACGTGCTGCCTCCCACAGCTAGTCCCCTTCTGGAAGGTGTATATTTCATGTCAGAGAGGTTAATGAGTTAGTGGGTCTCCTCAAGGTCTAGCTTTGGAGTCTGACCATATGGGAAGCAGAGATAAGCAAGTAAAAGATGCGACGCTGATCAATTTCGTGGCAGATAATGCCATTTTGAACACAGATTACAAGTCCACAATGCTCTGGAGCATAATTTAAACAAATATTACAAAACACACTCCTCCCGGGCAAGGTGCTCTTAAGAATAAGTCAGGTATCTCTGAAAGCCATATGACATTTTGAGATCCCTGGGAACGAGTTAATCCTCTGGCATCCTTGACATCTTTGCTGGCCTGGGAGAGTTTCGCAAGGAATCTGATTTCAGGATAAGTCAACCCCCTTGTGGGTCTTCCTAAGTTTTTGTACATAAGCCACAAACCTACAGACTGAGTCTCAATGCAATTCAATCCATTCAAATTCAGCTTTAAAAAGCTAACATTCAGAGAGGATTTTCTGCATCCTAGCTCCTGATGTTGAGTGTTTTTGTTTTGTTTTTTTTTTTTAACACTTTCCCAAGAGGCTATGTCTGAGGCAGGTATTTTACCCCATCAGAGAGACAAGCAAACTGCTATGTTCCTCATGTTTGCATCCCCCAAAATTCTTATGTTGAAATCCTAACCTCAAAAGTGATACTATGGAGGTAGGGCCACTGGGAGGTGATTTGTTCAGGAGGGCAGAGCCCTCATGATTGAAACTAGTGCCTTTAACAGAGACCCCAGAGAGCTAGCTCATCCCTCCCGTCATATGAAAGCACAATCGAGAAGGCACCGTCTATGCACCAGAAAACGGCCCTCAACAGACACCAAATCTGCTGGCACCCTGACCTTGGACTCCCCAGCCTCCAGACCTATGAGAAATAAATTTGTTTATAAGCTACCTGGTTTATGGTATTTTTGTTACAGCAGCCCAAGGGGACTAAAATAGAAACTAATGCTGAAAAGGGTTGAATCAAAGTTGTCCAAGGTCAAACAGCCAGCGAGCCAGGACCTGGACAGACATCTACGTCGGCTGGACTCCAGAACTGAGGCTTTTAAGCACCTTATCAAGCTGCCTCTTCCCCAGCAGAAACAGCCCCACCTCCCTGCCCTCGTTCACAGACAGCACACTTTCTGGCCTGTGGGATCTCCCAGCCCCACCTGCTACCTCCTCCCTGCCCAGCCAGTCATCTGCGATGCCAGAAGATGTCACAGTCTCTTCTCAGTCTGTGCCAGTGTGTCTCAAGTACAACTGATTTCTGCAGCAATGGAGGGCACATGCCTCAAAGAGTAACGTGTGTTCTACAGAATGTTAAGATAAACCTAGGAGACGTGGTTCCAAGCAGGAAATTTCTTGCTTCAAAGAAGAAGAAATAAGCAAAACACTCATTTATTCAACAGTATACTGTATGCACTGGGTTCCCTAGTAAACTTAAATAGACCAACTATCTGTAATTAATGGTGGCGGTAAATCTCTCATGGGCAGTAAGGAGGGATGAGAAGGACAGGAGTGGATGCCCCTACAGACACTGACTGTCCCGGGCAGGTGGCAGGTGTGACTGTGCTGGCGTCTCTTTGAGCATGCTCAATGTTCCTTTCAGCCTCTCAGCACCTGTGTCAGAGCATGCCACACTGTGTGGAACTGGTTCCTCTGATACGATTCTGGGTCTCAGTGAGCAGCTCACAACATCTCAAGCTCTATACCACAAAACCCATGCATCAGCCCCATAGGAAATAAGGTACTGGGAAATCTCCACCTGAAACAAACACACTCATACTTTTGCTTTTGATCTATACAAAATCTGTTTTCATTAGTCCATTCTCAATCAAAAATCGAAATTTTAAATAACCAGTCCTAGAGAGTGGCTAGCATCCTTCACTCCTGAGGACCTAGAAGGAGGTGTCAATAATAAAAATGCAACACACAGTGTTAGTTTTACCAGGGGACAAAATTATAATTATAAAGCATTTCTGTATTAAGTAAAGTTCACCATAATAAAGGAGCCTAAAAAACTAGGCCACCATTGATTTAATATATACTAAGTAAGTATTCTGTGAATTAGGTGGGAGCAGAAAGTCTTATGCCGCAGCTCAGAGTTATTTCAGATAAAGAGGAACCTGTGTGGTGCAGTGAGTCCTCCCAGTGAATGAAGCCTCCCGTAACATACGTTTAGC
Organism: Camelus bactrianus; assembly: GCF_048773025.1. Classification (NCBI taxonomy): domain Eukaryota; kingdom Metazoa; phylum Chordata; class Mammalia; order Artiodactyla; family Camelidae; genus Camelus; species Camelus bactrianus. The sequence continues at coordinate 24,691,269 of NC_133555.1, forward strand.
CCAAAATAGTATCATCTCTTGAAAATACTGGAGAGTCACATTTCTTGTACTTTTACTCCAAGATCTCATCAAACTTCAGGAAGTGTCTACCATGTCAGCAGAGGGTAATGCTCACAAAGTAACCTTTTAAAGAAAGTGATAAAACCAATTAAAGCTTTACACGTTTCCACTAATACTTTCTCTAAAATTTGCATAATTTCTCATTCGACAAAAGAAATTCATTTCTTATCTCCCTCTCTCCAAACCTTGAGCCTCTGTGTTAGAAGGTCCACCCCGCAGGTTGTCATTTGTTTTCTGCGAAAAAGCAGGGTGTCAGTTTCTATTCAGAAGCTGTTGCAGAAAAGCAGGAAGAAGAATGGAAACTTGAAGGGGGCAATTTTCAAATTTTGCAAGCAGTGAAAGCCTATTTTGTAGAGTAACTCTGTCCACACTCGTTGTCATCTCTGCAATACGTTAATAGCCCACTCATTGACAAGTGTCCCTCAATCCATTTTGCCAAGCTCTCTCCCATTTCTCATGCATTTAAATTTATCTGTTCCTTTCCCTTCTCCCAGAAAGAACTGCAAGGAACGTCCTAAGGAAGGGATGAATCTTATAAACACTTTGACAACCACCATAACACGAAGAATAACACCAAATACTTGGACCTTCAGCATATGAGATGAATGCTAACTAAATCTTACTTGAAAGTTTCTAGAGTTATGATTCTTTGTATTTTCCTACCTTTCTGGACCACTCATGTGGATGAGACTAGTCTTGGTCTTGTGGAGGAATGGGCAGACCTTTTCTGTAACAAAGCCAGATAGTATTGGCCAGCCATATGGCCTCTGTTGTAACCACTCTACTCTGCCACTGTAACAAGGCAACAGCCATAAAAAATACATCAACAAACAGCGTGGCTGCATTCCAACAAAACTTTATTAAGAGAAACAGGCAGTGGGCCAGATGTTTGCCCATTGCCTGTGCTTTGCCAACCCCTGATCTTGAGAATCAAATCTTAGAATCCACAGAAGTGAAGTTAAAGACACAGGCTGCCAATTACTAGCAAGTTAATTCTGGGCAAGTTATTTAACTTTTCTTTGCTTCAGTTTCCTTGTCTATAAAATGCAGAGAGAGGGGCAGACATGGCAGAATCTACTTCATAGGATTCTTCTGAGAAGCAAGTGAATTAATACAGAAATAGTGGCTGTCACATATAAAGTACCATAAAGTCCACTACAAGCATTATTTTTAATGTGACTAAAATCATTATCCCCAAACCAGTGACAAATACATGTATTTTTATTTCTATTAGGTGTATGTTGAAGATGTTAGAGCTTCTAGGAAAAGTTAGAAATTTTCTCTCCATCCCTATGTCAATGTCTTAGAAACAAAATTTTAAATAGATTTATAGAAGTTAAAATGTCAAGTTAAACACAACTTAATGCAATCCAAGTTTAACTTGCTGGGACACATTTAACTTTTGAGCTCACTCCTAAGTTTTTTTTGTGGTTCTCTTAGGATCTGAGTTGTTCTACTATGATCTGGGGTCACAAGAGACCACTTCTGCTGTTTCTCTCAAAGTCCATTCCAAAGCAATCAACGCTGATTTAAGGAAACAAGAAGGAGCAGGTGGCTGGGCTTAAGTTTTACAATCAACTTTTAAATCATCGATTCAAAGAATCAGCATATATTAATCACCACTATAAAATTTCTTTATTAGTATAGGAGGTAAACTGAAGTCACCCATTCATTCCAAGTACTGTTCTGCACCATTCTGATCAAAGGAAAAATCTGACATCAGGTTTTCCACAGTACCTTTGCATCAGTGGTCAGAAGCAAAGTGGTCTAGAGACATCTTTATTATCACACGTAGAGGGGAAGGGGGTTCCACTTGGCATCTAGTCAACAGACGTCAGCAATGCTGTTAGACATCCTACAATGCACAGGACAGTCCCCCACACAAGAAAGAAGTGCCCAGCATGAAATAGCAATCATGCCTCCGAGTAACTAAAAGCAGAGACCTGAACACAAGTTTGTCAGGTTTACTAACACACCATTCCCAGAAGTGGGAATTATTTGGCAAATGAAGACTGGTAGGTTTAACTTAAGGGAAATAAGCTATCCGAAGTCTCTGAGCTGCTAGCAAAAGAGAGTCCCATCTGCGTCAGGTCCGCAAGTAACTCAGACAGCGGTAGCAGGAGGAGGGGGCAGCGCATCACCTTGGCGTCAGTGAGGAGCCTTCCACGGCTCAGCAGCGCTGCCCTTGATCTTGACCAGCCTGTTTTATCAGGGGTTTTATCGAGCACCTGGGATTTTGTTCCATTCTGCAGCTCCTTCTCCTTTATAGGATTTTCTGCCCAAACTCAATAGCCACCCACATTCTGGAAAGGTTAACATCATTTCTTTATTTACCAAGTAAGATACACAGCCACCTCTCTCTGCTATCTAAGGTGCCCAGTGTAATCAGCCACTTCATTACACACACGCACGCGTGCACACACACACACACACAAGGCTTTAAAGAGTCAGACTTCTAGTCCTTTCCAATATCATCTTATTTTATGTGATTTGGGGGACTTCTCAAATTCACATATAAAATTCCCAGTAAAAGAACTTCACCTACACATTTGATTTTTAGGGGGAAAAGAAAAAAGCCTTTAACTATGTGAGTTTCTGTCTGTGTGTTTCAGTTCAGTTATGGCTGCTTTACACTTTTCACGTCACGATTTGGTCCAAACTTGCATGGTAACTCTCAGAGCCTCCATAAAATGTACGCATGTCTTTATAAAAGAACCGTTGACTGAAACAAACTATTTCTCTGGCTTTCCGCAGTGGATTTAAAGTCACATTTCCAAGAAGAGGAAGGTGAAAACACACAGACAGGCAAGTATTGCAGAGGCCAGACCATGCATTTCTTGGATCCCCAGTTCTGATCCTTTCTAGGTCTCCAGCTCTAAATAATAGAAAGGCAGGAGCTCAAAAACCAAGATCCCCCCACCTGCTACACAAGGTTTCCTTTCCTCAGAATTTCACTCCCAACCACAGCCTAGCACATAAAACAGCACAGAACAAAGTAAGACATTACATATGAGCCACTCATGAGAGTCCCCATTCAACCAGGGGTGATACTGATGGTAGCACCAAGAATTATCAGAAAACTACTTGCCAAAACTACGCAAACAAACAAACAAATCTAACACAAAAATAGGGTATGTCCAATTGGTTAAACTTCATCTAAGCCTTCAGGCAGAAAATTCCTACTATCTTCCCATCTTGCTTTTTTTAACCCCAAAACTATCATTCGTAAACATTATACCCAGCACAAAAGTAGAATTATTTTTACTGAATATCCAGATTTATGCTAAGTCACTTCATTGAAACAATCTCAGTGAGAGAAAGAAATAATCTGGACACGCTCCTGCACTGAGGATTACAAGGATGGGAGGTGGTCCATCTGTATCAAGGGCTCTGCACCTGGCCAGCCCGTAAGTGAGTCCCAGGAATGTGGCTTCCTGCTGGATAAGCATGACTCACAGCTGCAACGTAACCTTCTTGGAAATGAGAGGGCTGTGTGACATCAACGTGACTACAAGGAACACAGAAAGTGGGGACTTGGTGATAATCCACCCAACATAATCCAGACATGAAGCCAAATCCAACAGTTCATTTTCTGAATTTATCACTGACAATTTCAGGAACTGAATTACCCAGACTCATTCTGCCAAAACACAAAGTTCAACATGACCAAAACTTCTGAATTAATTCTGAGGACTCTGAGAAACGCATACCCACCTCCAGTAGGCCACACATTCTAGGAAGTGCTTTTAACACACTATCTCCAGGCCTTACAGTAACTTTGGGAGGAAAGAGGTTATTTATCCTCATTATACAGAACAGGAGACTGAGGCTCAAAAAGACTGTCCCCTGCTCAGAATCACACAATGACGTTCCTTCCATGTTCCTTGACACCAGGCATTCAGAAATAAATGACACAGACACATCACAGCCTTGGTGGCAATCACAATGTTTTAAGTGGCAAAGCCAGATTTCATACCCCAGCCGGAGGGGAATGCCAATATCCTTGCTCTCTCCTATGGTTTTGAAAACTATGTCAATGAGTCACTTCAGAAGCTACTAGAGACTTGGAGACCAATCGGAAGCCAGCTCCTATATCCTGCACCTGTAGCACCTGACCTGCCCTCGCTCGTCCACCTGCACTCCTGCAGACTGACAGCCAGATGTGCCAAGTCATCACCGACTCTCAGGTGGGAGGTCTTTAAACACTGTGATCGGAACAGATCTTCCCTGTGCATAAAGAGTACCAAATCTGACCCCCAAACATTCCCCGGTCTGGCTCTAGAAAGGCCTTTCCCAGGTCCCCACCATGGCTGGTCCCCATTCATAGTATGCCATGGAGAGGCATGTGCTTATGCATTCAGTGAGGACTGATCATTCCTCTCTCTCTGGCCCCCACCATTAACCTGTATGTTTTTTTTTTTTTATTACTGCATAATAAATTCTCCCACAACATAATGGCTTCTAACAAAAGTTAACTCCCTGTCTTTGTGGGTCAAGGATTCCAGAGCTCTTTGGCTGGGTGGTTCTGGCTCGGGAGCTCTCGTGAGGTTGCGGTCAAGGTGTCAGCTGGAATGGAGGGTGCGCTTCCAAACTCACTCACGTGGCTTTCTGCAGAAGACCTCAGTTCCTCACCACGTGGGCCTCTCCACAGGGCTGCCTGAGTGTCCTCACAGCATGGCAGGTGGCTTCACCCACAGGGAATGACCCAAGAGAGCAAGTCTCTTTATAGAGACCTACCCTCAGAGTCACTACCACCTCCACCTTACTGTTTGCATTAGAAGTGGGTCATTAAGTCCAGTCCATGCTCCCCAGGAGGAAAATTAAACCCCAGCTTCTGAAAAAAGGAGTGTCAAAGAATTTGCGAACATATTTTAAGAGGACTGTTACCTTATAACTCTGTCTAAGATGAGAAGAAGACATTAGAGCTTCAGGAGAATGCAGGTCTATTAACCACAAATCTAGACCTAGAAGTTTAGAGCTGGTTTCTGTTGGCCTGTCTGCTAAGCAGATCTCGTTAACAAGTTAGCTACACCGAAGTGTGTATGATAATAAGAAAAGCAAATCATACTTGATAAGGCATTAGGCCTATACTTACTAAAATTTAAATTATTAATGTTCGAAAAGAAAATCTAAGAGACTGGTTTTTTTGACAGACCACTGTTCCCAAATCGTTAGCCTCATTTCCATAATCAAATTTCAAAACCATCTCACAGGTGCTGGGTTTTTATGTGTCTAAGACTGAGTTCTTTATGTAAGAATGTTAGTACCTATGCACAAATGAGTATCTACCTTTTCCTCATTCTATAGAAAGAACAAAAGCTAAATGATTTACAAACAAGCAAAGTCCTTTACCCACTGCAAAATAAAGGGGGTAGGATTTATAACAAAAATGAAATACTTATTTTTTAATTTCTAGTGCTCCTGATATTTATAGTATGAGAAAATGTCTCAGCCTAGAAAGAGTTATTTGCCAAAGATGCCATAATTCTAAGAAATGTTTGGTTGCATAAATGCTTACATGTTCTAAACTGCCTTGGGCAACCAGATAAATAACACATAACACAAGCACAAGAAAGAGCATATAGAAGCTAGGGAAGAAATAACATATTCACCAAAGTCAAGATTTGCTACTTCTTCATCCAGAAATAACTTCTCTTTTAAACAAAGTGGGGGGGGGGGGCAAACCTTCATGAAAAAAATAAAACTGCAGACTTCAGAGAGTCTCAGTAATCAGGAAGGCCAGGCACCTCTTTTTTAAAATAACGGGGGGGAAATGTTCAAACCTGTTTAATGAACTGTTGAAGGTTTCCTGTGTCTAGTAATCATCCTTCTCTCCAACATGTGGATGCGGGTGTACTGGACCCAGGGCTGTTCCAGAGGCATCCTCTGCATCAATCCCTGGAATTCTTGTATCAACACCACAAGGCACAGCCTATTACCTCTCTATTAATGAAGAGGAAGGTGTGGCTCAGGGAAGTTGAATAACTGTCACTCACAAGTTACATGGATATTAGGCAACTGGGCTTCTGCCAACCTTCTATCTGCTGTTCAGACCCCACCCGTGACGCCTCTCTTATCCGGTACTTGGGAAGGCTTTGCGTTCAGATCCACCCCTGGTCAAAAAAAGAAACTGAACACAACGTAGTTAATAGCTCTGAGCTGTCTTTAGAAACCGCGAGCTTCCACCTGTATTAAAACCCCCAAACAGTCCTGTCAGGTAGGTTAACATTCACCTACTTCGTGTTTCCAGAAGGTCATTCTCTCTCCTACTCTGTTCATGGTTTCTGCCACTCTGATCTACTCTATTTCAAAAATCAACTCAGTTCTTTCAATTAAATAAACTTGTTTTTTTTTTTTAAGAAACATTGCATTATATCCAGGAATGAAAAAGTAGGATTGTTTGGTTCAGGTAAAACGGTTACCAAAAATAAGTCGATCATGACACTTTGCCACCGGGGCCCAGATATGACATCAGAATCCTTCTCAACACAGGGTTTCAAGCAGTCTCTACGTTTTCATCACCAGTGACACACAACATGAAATCTACTAGCCATACTACACGGAATCTAATCCACTCTTTGGACGGAGGAGAAACTTGACACTTGAACATTATTTTTTTAAGATGTTTACCTGCCTGAGGTTTTCGGGGGTGGGGGGAGGTAGTGAAGGCTCAAAATCAGATCCCAGGCCCCTATTTTCTGACTCTCCTCTTTGCTACATCCACTGCCTGGAGAAACTGTCTGCAAAGGCTTTTTCGCTTTAAGAAAGGTACACAGCACCATCAAGCCATCTTTCTCTCCAATGAAGCAGAATGCAGTCGGTCAAGAGGCACCGAAAATTGAACTAGAAGATACTCAACTGAGTGGCACTGTTTGGACTTGCACAATCACAGTCTTTGTTGATGAAAGAAAACATACATTTTCAATGCTTATATGAAGCCCTGAGAACATCTAATCAAACTGACAGCTGTGAGCTTGAAAAAAAAATAAAGAAACATCCAAAAAAAACAAAACAAAAAAACCCATCAGCATTCTGTCTTTGATGTTCATCAGGCCACAGCTCAGAACCCTTAAAAGCAGGGATCAGCAGGTCTCCAAGGCTGCAGGAGCCCCGGGGTGCCCCTACCAGGCCTTGGGCACTGTCAGAGAAAGGAGAACAAGAGACAGGGCAGTGGCAGGAGAAAAGACAGCAACGCTCACGCAGAGAAGGTTGTCAGCAACAATTTCCGAAGACATCCTCCTAAACAAGCCGTGGGAACAAGGGTTACATTCTTGGTCTCAAAAACAGACTCAGAAGTTAAATGCCAAGAACAACAGTGGGCAGGGCAGGATCCATGATGCCTAAAACCCAAGCACAGGCTGGGTTCTTACTTGACAATGATCTTTTCCAGGAAGCAACAAAGAAATACGGGCCAGGGAGCACAAGATAATGACCGTGAGCCACTGGCAAATTCATTCTTTCATTCTACAAATATTTCACTAGGTGCTGGGATACAGCAGTGGGGGAGAAAAAAAAGAATCAAATCCCTGACTTTTAAAGAATTTGTTTCCTAGTTGGGGAAATAAAACAACAAAACACTTAGTGATTAAGTGACAGATAACAAAATTTGAAAGCACGCATGTGATGGATGGGGATGGGTTAGGGGAGACAGAAACCAGGGGCATTAAGTTAGACATTTTTAGACCCCTATTTAGGGCTGGAGAAATAGAGACAAGCTCAAATGGTCATCCAGCTTTGCCAAGGTCATGCAGAAGAGTTAATGGCAGAACTGGTGGTGGAATCCATAGCTCCCTGACTGTAGGGCCAGTCTAAGTTCTTGATCCTGAAGGCACATTGCCTCCTCTAACCCTGTACTTGACCCTGAGACCTCACCTCATCACCCTTCTGGGGACACCTTCTCGTTGGGGACAGCTGGACTCACAATGTCCAGCTGCAGTGAGACCAGCTCCAAACACACAGGCATTGACACCTACATGGTCCAGGCTACAACATTCCTATTCTGGCAGTTTTCACAGCCCCGGAGAGTTAAATCCTCTTTCCATCCCATTCCAGAGCCCGGAGTTCTTATATTTCCCGAACATCTTCTTCAAAGAGCTGTCCACAGGGGAGGAAGGGGGGCCACCCAGTGTGTGTGCCCAGGAGAGCACAGTCACCACTGGGCAAATGCACACTCACATCACCAACAGCAGCACGGCCAGGCCGAGCCAACCCCAGCTGGTCAGCAGCCCACTTTTCAACGAGTAAAGCCCAGGAACCTTCCCCACCAATGCCCGCTGGTCAGCCTAAGGACAAGGAGGCCTGCACAGTCCTCAGCCGCAATGTGAACTGCACGCTTTAAGAAGGGAAAGTCCAAATGCTCCAGTGTGAGTAACTGCTTGAAAGTCTCCTGTATTCATTTCATTTTTAATCATTTTGAGCCAAGAAAGTTGGGGGGGGGGGGGGTAAGGCAGCACATCCGAGGGACACTAGGGCACCATGAATCCCATGAGAACAGATCAAGGATATAGACAGTGATGTAGCCGTTAGCTTGTACTAGAATGTAAGCTCCATGAGGGCAGGGGTCTGCCTGCTTCACTGTTCCATCCCGGGTGCCTGGCATGAAGTAGACTGTAAATGATACCTGATGAATACATAAAAACAATGTTTCCAATCGCAAAAAAAAATTGAGAACAAATGAAAATCTGTGAGACCAGAAAGGAAAAAATGAAGAAACTAAAGACATCTTCAATATACAAGAATTCTGGACACCATCCAGCCAATCCATCGGAAAAGTAAAATTAATGTTCCAAAATCCTACAGATTCTGAATTCCAATAGATTCATCAAACAAAACCAGGTGGATGGACTGTTAGGGGGCTGAAGCAAGAATCCACTTGGAGAAGAAACCTCTAAAATTGGATTTTTTAAATAATGTCACCAAAGGGGAATGAGTGACTGTGGTACCAAGTAATTGGAACTGGTACCTCCTCTCTGCTCTGGAAATCCATCCATCACAGGATTCGTTCCTTAAAACGCATTCTTATTTCCTATTTTCTGGAACCATCAGCTCTTAATTATTCACATATAAAGTAGAGATTATACAACACTTCAATTTTACATTTGCTCATCCCTGAGACTAAGACCATGTCTTTGTGCACCTACTGCATCAGGTGAAGGAAACTCTTTGACAAAATAAATGATATCCACCTTTAAGAGTGAAATAGGGGGGAGGGTACAGATCAAGTGATAGAGTGCATGTTTAGCATGCATGAGGTCCTGGGTTCAGTCCCCACTATCTCCTCTAAAAATAAATAAATAAACCTAATTACCTCCCTCTCCCCACCAAAAAATAAAAATAATCTTTTAAAAAAAGGGAAATAGCCAAAAATAAATAAAAAACAAATTTCTTTGACATAGCACAGGGAATTATATTCAATATCTTGTAGTAGCCTTTAAAAAAAAATATGAAAATGAACATATGTGTATATATGCATGACTGGGACACTATGCTGTACACCAGACATTGACACATCGTAACTGAGTATATTTCAATTAAAAAAAAAATTTTTTTAAAGAGTGAAACAGCCAAACTCTGCACCCATGCATTAGCACATACCAACTTGAATATACCCTCAACAAAAACCACTCAGTACAACTGACATTCCTTCCTGACTGAGTTGTTTCAATAAGATTCATTTAATCTCTAGTTTTAAGTACCTACTATGTGCCGGGTACTTTTCTAGGAATTTATAGGAATGAATAAAACTGATAATGTCAGTCTTACCTTTATCTACAGAGTAAAGGAAGATAGTGAACAGGTCAATAAATATACGAAAAATGTAACTTGAAAATGTGGTGGATGCTGGGAGGACAATAATCAGGGATGAAATACAGAGAAATAGGAGCAGGAGAGAGCATATCCATCTCCTGCCTGTGAGACAGTGCTATGTCCATGTGCAACTCTGGACCAACCCGGCATGGGACTCAGAGGCTCAACCATCCCACCTGCGGGATTATTAGGGCAACCAGGGTGCCTTCTGCCCCACACCCTGAAAAGCTGATAAGAAAGCATGCATGAACCCTTGTTTGTCACCAGCTGGTAGGTCAAATCACACAATCCCTGGGTCATGTGGATAGAATGGTCAAAAGACCAGAAAGATATTATAAATATATATTCACTAACAACCGAGCCTCAAAATATATGAAGCAAAAATGACAGAATTCCACCTACATCTATCTGCTAAGTGTGCTATGAGAAAGCATGTAAAGTATGTGGCCCACAGCAGGTATACAGCAGGTGCTCACAGAATGATGCCCAAGACTCCCCAAAGGTGGGGTGGGAACAAGACCCCAGACCAAACATTGCTCACACATCTGACCTACTTCTACCAACAACTCTATGAGGCACAAGAGTAAACTGAGGCTCAAAGAGATCGAGTAATTTGCCAAGGTCAAGGACTCAGGAAAGGCATGCAATCTCATACCCCCTCTACGCCTCTCCTGTACCGCACTGGGCTTCCCAAGAGGCCTGCCATGAAAAACAAGACAAGAAAGACACCATTCAGTCAATTCTCTGTGTAACAGACTAAATTCCTTAACTAACCATGTTCCTTGACAGTTCCCCCAGTCAACCAAGCACACATATGCTGTTTCCAGCAGATTCTGGCTCATGCTGACTTCACTAGAAAGCTGGGGGCATCTGAGCCAAGGGTAATCCTAACCTCACAGGCAAGCAGGTTCTTCAGCTTCCCTTTCAGGCTGAGCTCTTACACGGGAAAAGAGGTTGTCTAGAAGAGCAAAGAAAAAGTTGGAGTGGGAGACAATGCACGGGAGAAAACAGCAGGACCCAAAGAACCCCAACAAAACAAAGGGACGGATACACACAATGAGCTCCAAGTGTTAGCAGATCGGTAGAATCCTGCAGGCAAGGGTCTTGTTTTGTTCACTTGTTCTGTCCTGGTGCCTGAGACAGAAATGCTTGGTACCTAGTACATTATAAATACATGCTTAGGGAAGAAATCAAAGCATTATTTGGAACAGGAAAAAAAAAAAACTGAAAACAAATTAAATGTCCAATATCAAAATAACAGAAAGATAGACATTGTTCTATTAACTGAGGCTTACTGCAACTGTGAAAAATGATGAGTAATAGCAGATAAGGTGTGCTGTCCAATATGAACCACGCTGGAGAAGGAGACTTAAAGAAATGGGAAATGTTCACAATACGGAGAGGAAAAAAAAAAGGAGACAGTATATCCTTTCTATCCCTGTGGGTACACCACGTCTTTCTTATACATAATATGTACAGATAAAATATTACCAGGATGAAGAGCAAAATGTCAAGTCACCGTTATCTCTAGACTGGAAGATTTTTTTTAATGCTCTTCCCTTTTTTTTTTTGCTTACAAGTACTTTTTAAAAATTGCCCTTCCTATCTTATATGTATTTATAAAATGTTCTACAATGAATACGAATTTGTTGGTTGATATAATTTCTACCTCCATGCCATCCGGTGGTTGGGCTGTAAATCTCCTCTCCTTTGACAGGGAGATTCTGCAGCTGCCAAAACAGGCTTCTGACCCTTTTACCCAGTGATAAATAGCTGGTAGTGACTTTAAGAAGAGTGGGTCTCAATTCGGGGGAATCTGTCCCCCAGGGAACATTTGCCAATGTCTGGAGATACTTTTGGTTGTCTCAACTGAGAGGGGAGGGGAGGGGAGGGGAGGGCTCCTGGCATCTACTGATGAGAGGCCAGAGATGCTGCTAAGACACACCCCAATGCACAGCACAGTCCCCCACAACACAGAATTATTGGGCCCCAACTGTGGTGATGTTGAGGAACACTGCTTTAGAGTATCAGGATGAAAATCACTCAGTGGGAAGACCAGGGCCTATCCTAAGTATAAGGAAGAGGAGAAAATTTATTATTAACAGTGCTTAAAACACTTTGTTACCAGCAGAGCAAGTTTCCAAAAGGACAGAAATGAGAAACATTTACTCCTCTGAGGAGCCCTAATCCGAGCACCGTCCCTGGCAAAGACTGGGGCCGTAGCAAGTGTCCCGACCATCAGGGAACACAGAGCTGCACCAGAGAGAAAGTTCCAACTGCACTGCAGAGCCGGGCGCAAAGAGACTTGAGGATCGGCTCTGCCAGTGGCTAACACACTTTGCACCTGCAAGACAGGATTACAGTACTATTTATTTAATTCTTAAATGACTCCCAGCAGGTAACGTTTATGAAATGTTTAACACTGTCCAAGATACATAAGAGCCACAGCATTAAGAGGTGACCTGCTAAGTACACACCCAAAAACCTTCCAACAGGTTGGTATATGGAAATTGCTTAGCTTCAAGCTAAATGCCAATGAATCCAGGGAAGGTCCTTTCCCATATGGACCAGTTGCCATGTCCTGGAGAAAGTTATGTCCCATGAACTACACCTAATTCTCCAGCTTCATCAGGCCTGTTCAGGACATCATATCACCAGTCACATGGGAACTGCACAAGCACATAAATAAGGCTGGTGCCATCTACCACCACTCCTTTTTTTGAAAGTTCTAAAAAAAAAAAGATTAACAATAGGACAAAATATAAACAATTGTTTTTTAAGGTAGAAATCCAAAGAGGGGTATGATTACCTCTGCTGAGACTAGAAATCAGTACATAAGCACTTAATCAACTAAACCCTACCAAGGCACCAGATGGTCTGTTAAGTATTTTGGGATTTTTATCTTATAGCCAACATACCCATCTGGAAGCACACAGAAATTGTGTTTTTCCTTAAAAAAAAAAGACAACGTGTCCACATACACCTGTGTAATCGAGGTTGATGAATAGGGTTTTAAAAGTGTGGGCAATAAGGAAAGAAATATAAACATACATAACAGATAAATGCATAATTTATCTGAGCCATTAGAGTTAGTGGAATCATATAAACTTTTTACTAGACAACTTCATGGCAAAAAATATAGGTTGAAGTTGCTGAATCTTTGTTCAGATGTAAATAGGATCCCTAAAACTTTTATTGGTAGTTAAAATTAGTTTACAACATAAACAAGAAAAGCAAGCCATAAAGCCAAAGAGTGGTGAACAGCCCCTTCCGAAGAAGGGACACATCGGACAGAGAAGCTCATTTGCAATTCAAGAGTTAATACAAGACAAAGCAGTTGAAAGTGATCGCATTAATACACTGTAAAATAAAACTTGACTGTGTGTATGATGATGAAATGTTTATTTAATTTGATTATATGTTCGCACTGGAGCGGGAAACATTGACTCCTTGCTGGTTAGAAACACGGGCTCAAACACAGAACTTCTTCCTCACACAGTCAAGCAGTCCCACTGTCTTCTTCGTGAACATCTCAGATGCATCTGATGGTTGGATAACTCTTGCATCCTATTAAGTCAGGTGCCACATTTCCCTTCTCTTATCCTGGCCAGGACTCAACCATTCATGAGCTCTTTTTTTTTTGGCTGCTTTTCAGCCGTTTTGTGCAGAACTCTCCACCATGCTTTTTGAACATGAGTCTCATCCCACAAAAATCTTGTATTACACATTCCCACTGGTACTCCCGGGGATGTGGCAGTGGCCAATTCTGTCATCCTTCACTGGCATTCGATGTTTTTAGGATTATGGTATACGGAGCCTCCACCCTTGGCTTCCTTGATTCCGTTTGGTGACTTTGTGATGCATAAGATCATTTCTCGACAGCAGCGTGCAGCTCTGCCCCTCATACTTTCATCACTGCACTTCTGCAGGAAAAAAACACAACTACCCGGCATTGTAACCCTAGGCACTTACAGGTTTTATTTTTCCTTCTGGGAAGAAAAAAGAGGAGAATTCAGAATAAGGAGACATCGAGAGAAAGCAGAGATGCCCCTGATTAAGTACCGTAGTTAAATCCAGTGCCGAGTTTACTAGGACTTTCGGGCTATTATTTGTAAAGGGTGTTCTTTATTTATAATCTGCTTTCAATGAGCCAGAACATCCGCTGCTGGCTGAAATAACAGGCTTAAGGGCATAACAAAGCAAGGTCGAGACCCCAAATTCAGGTTCCACCAATCACAAGCCCTGTTACCAGTCATATGATCCTGAGCAAAAAAAAAAAAAAAAAAAAAAACACTTAAGACGTCCTTAAGTCACTTTGCACATCTATAAAACAGGACAACGTACTTCTGAGAGGAGTCAGTACACAAGCAAAGAGCCCAGCAGTCCCCTTGCCACAATGAAGCCTAGTTGTTATTCTGACTGAACCCAAAGTTGCCACTAGGTTTTCTTAACCTTGGTAGTAAACTCACATCTGACTGCTCCTTAATGTCACTGTACTATATTAAATCTGCATGCATTTCTTAGCTTGTGGGCTTGCTGAGGCAGTTCAAGGAAAAGACATCCTTTGTTTTCTCATATAAATAAACAATTCCTTCAGCAAAGATCAGAATCTTTAGAGATGCACTATTCAACCCCTCATCCCCCATCGCCACCATTACTCTTCTCATTTGGAGTTTGAAATACACAAGGAAGAACATGAAAACATTCTCTGGAGAAACATTCTAACAATATGCCATTCTTCTTCCAGTACAGGGGGACAGAACCTAATAGAACATTTTCCGCCCGCTCTCTTTGGAGACAGTGTAGCCCAGATGGTAGCCACATGGATGTATGAGGAGCGTGTTGCACAGCGGGAAGCCGGGGAGGGGGCGGGCATTCCCTTGGTCTGTGATCCTGGCGGGGGGTGGGGGAGTCACCCCAATCCAAAAACTTGCATTTTAGCTGCTGGCACAAAATGAAATGCTTTTTGTCTCAGGACAGAGGAATTCCGGTTATTTCAAGATGTGTATTCCAGAAGAAATTGTCTCTTACACCACAAGAAGTTGGGAGTATGTCATCCTTTCCCTGGAAACTCTCTTTCGCTGCCAGATTTCCATTCCCCTTTCTTGTGGTGAGCGTGTGCACCCTGATAGGGGCAGGTGAAGTGACTTATATCTGGATCTCTGGAGCATACAAGTGGGCCTGAAGGCATTCAAGGAAAAGATGGGTTCCACAGGGATGCCAGGGACTCCTTACATAGCTAGGTACTGCTAGCTAAGACTTAGTCGTGAGGGCTCGGATATGGAACAAGAATTACATGGGTAACAAACCTACAACTACATGAGCGTGTTGGGATTATTTCAGTCTCTTAAAGTCTTCATCCCCAGTGTGGTTCCCTACACTCTCCGCTAGTTTCCTCCACTACTTCCACCACTAGGATCTACTCAGGTGACTGTGCAATGGGAGCGGTTTAGTCAAATATTAAGCCCCCACTTACAAAGTTGTAGAATGTCTTGGGCTTCCGTTATGTCAAAAGCAACAGGAGTAAATAAAGTCCAAAGGACTTTAATAGCAGAGGATTCATGATGGGTGCAAGGGAGTGTCAGCAGGTGAGGTGGGCAGGCTGTAACAGGCATCAAAAAAGGGCCATGACAAGAATTGGGACACTTCGTAAGGAAACATCTCAGGGCATCAAGTGCATCGACCAGGTTGCTCTCTTTCTAAAGCAGTCTAGCAAGGTGTTTAACAGCCCTGGCTCCAAGACAGAGTCTGAATTGCTGGTTCTGCCTCTTGACAACCTGGATGAACTTGAACAAGTTAATTACACACCTCTGACTCAGTTTCCCTCTCTAGAGAACGATGCCTCTTTAACAGTATCGTTACCCTCCTTGGGGGAGCGATTATGAGGATTAAAAAAGGAGTGTAGGTTTGGTGCTGAATATAATAGCTGGCAGGTAGGAGAACTGAAGTTACTGTTTCGGGGAAATTAATTCAGATAATGGTTTGAAAGAGTGTTAAATGAAAGACAGGGAGAACGGTTCAAAACTGGCCAATTCAAGCTGTGCCCAGTTAAGGAAAAGAGATTGGCAGTTTCATATAAAAT
The DNA here is from genome assembly GCF_048773025.1 of Camelus bactrianus. Lineage (NCBI taxonomy): Eukaryota > Metazoa > Chordata > Mammalia > Artiodactyla > Camelidae > Camelus > Camelus bactrianus. The sequence continues at coordinate 24,707,218 of NC_133555.1, forward strand.
GAAACACGTACTTCCCGCCTGACCCAGCAATTGCACTCTTGGGCGTTTCTTTCAGAGAAACAAAAACGTAGGTTCACTCAGAAATCTGTACTCTTATGTTGGTACCAGCTTTATTTCCAACAGCCCAATTCTGCAAAAACCCAGATGTCCTTCAACAAATTAATGATTAAACAAATTGAGCTATATATCTATACCACGGAATGCCACTTAGGGGGAAAAAAAAAAGGACCAACAATTTGGAGGGTTCAGAGGAATTACACTGAGTGAAGAAAACCAACCCCACTGGTTACACAGTGGATGATTGTATTCATCCAACATGCTTGAGATGACAGTGGATTAGTGACAGCCAGGGGTCGGGGTAGGCTCCATGTGGCGTCAGAGGGTAGCACAGGGATCTCTGTGGTGGTGGAACACACCAAAGTCTTGTACCTTGAGTGTGGTGGTTACATGAATCTATACATGTGATAAAAATGCAGAGAACTACACACACACACACACACAGATCCAACTAAGTACATGTAAAACTGGGGAAATCTGAATAAAGTCTGTGAATGTGACACTGTTAGTGTCTTGGTTTTGATTTACTACAGTTATACAGAATGTACCACTGGGGGGATGGGGTAAGGGGTACACAGAACCCCCGTAGGGGAAAAAAATGCTTCGAATGGAAAAATTTCTGGATGTGTTAACTCCAGAAGAATTTTGGAGAAAGAGGATACATTCAATTAAGAATTTTTAAAAACATTAAATTATCGACTGCAGATAATCAGGAGTGAGCCATATTTTACCCTCAAAGAGCTGCCATCTCTTTGGAGATAGGACAGCCCTATTTTGTGTCTGTATGAATCAGGTAGGATTTTATAGCCACTACACGCAGTAAATTAGGACTAAGGAACCTGAAAGTAGAAATGCATATCCTAGAGGCAAGTAAAATAAATCTACTCTACCCAATCTAAGGAAGACAATTTATGGAAAGCATAAGGTAGCTCAGCTCCCAGGATCACTGGGCAGGCTAGATTAGGGATTGGCAAACTACAGCCAAATTCACACATTGTGTATGGCCACCTTCCTGCTGCAACAGCAGAACTGAGCAGTTCCAACAAAGACTGTATGTCCCACAGAGCCTGGAATATTTACTGCTAGGCGTTTTACAGAAAAAAAAAAAAAATTTGCCAACTCCTAGGCTGGATAATCAAGCTCTTGAACCAAGCCAGTTAAGGCCCCTTGACAGCCACCACTGGCCTCACCAACAGGATGCTGTATCATTGACAAACTGGCTTCTCCTCTGCCCCTTTGTCTTAGAAAAACTAGTAACAGATCCCAAGTCTGGGGTGGATGTATGTCATTGGTGGTGTCCAGGTCACATGACCCCACACTAGCTGCAAGGGAGGCTGGAAACCTGACCATCACACAGACTCTGCCTCTACCGGGACTCACACACAGGCAAGGTCCAAGCCCAGAAAGACATTTCAGAATACGGGCAGCAAAAACACGGCAGAGAAGGGACATGTGGAGTGTGGACAAAGCCATCAACCATAACCCAAATGGGTAGTTTTTATTTTCTGCGGTTCAACCCAGACACTGGGTTTTCTGCCAACTTGACCCACAAGAGGTGTTAATTGTTGTCAATATTTGCTAAGTCTGGGCTTCTATTTGTTTACTTTCATTTTCAGTTTTTCCCTATATCTTTTATACTATGTTTTTATTCTTGGCCTGGAAATGCTTCAACTTTTGTAAAATGCTCTTAGTTTGGTAGGAGGAAAGGCAATACCCAAGCTCAGGAGCCGCTTCAATTGTGTGTTTATGAAGCTAATTTTAAAAGACAAAGCAAACCAGGCAGCCCTAATGTTCTAACAACTTCCTAGCAGCAAATCAGTTCTGTCAGCCATAAAGCAACACCTTCTCCTCTCGTTGGATTGACTTTAAGACAAATGAGCATCTAGACTGTTGAAAGCAGGAGGCAAAAAGGTCCAGCCATCTAAAGCCTACAAGTAATGAGAGATAAGGGGGAGAGGGTGGTATCTTCAATGATTACCTCATCTAAAACATCTCTTTTCATTTATCATGGTTTCATAAACATTAGACGGAATGGGTCATATTCCTAGCGTGCTGGCTAGCATCCAGGATTTGAATGGAAAGACCTCTTGCAGTTAATGAAGGCTAACCTATTTCCAACTGGATTGGAGGTGGAAGAGCTGATGGGGTCGGGGTGGAGTAGGGGCAAATATGAGGCACAGATCCCTAGCGCTGAAGCTACGTCTTGCAAGATCTAAGGTCAAGGCTCTTCAAAAAGAGTCATCTCCCAAAATACACCAGCACCCACTGGGCTTTAGAATCACTCCTGAATTCCCTTCCCTTTCAGCGCTTCCCTGGGATTTTTTTCAGTTCACTCTGTCCTCTCTCTTCAAGGATGAAAAACTACAGTCGCATATTGGTGACCCACCTCTTTGGAAATGGTACTTGGAATTTCTATTTATAGGAAGTCACATGCGTTTTATAGGAAGATTCCACAATGCACATAACGACAAAAGCAAGACTTGTGGGAGACAATGCTTGAAACCTAAAGCCCAAAAGTTCACTCTGGCACATCTGCCGAAGATGATTTTCCAGAGCTGAGCAGAGGCCTGACACAGTAGGCGACACCTCTTTATCAGCTCCAAGAACTCCAGGGCACATCATTAGCACCCAATTAGTTATTAATAACTAAATATTCACACATCTGCTGAAACTCTGTAGGTGCGCAGCATAATTTAAATGTGATTGTGATTATCTCTGTTAGGGTAGGTGCTGTATACATAATGGATTTGACTTCACTGAGCCCAAGGCCGGGGGTGGTGGGAAGCCCAGATTTGAAGCCCCATCTGTTCTTTTCTACAGGGTGTAAATGGTCAGCTCATGCAAAAAGGGTATCCTAGTTGATCTGGAAGAGTTAAAATAAACTTAGCTATTATAATATACAATCAAACTGACCACATACCATGCATTTGCTGACAGCAGCCACTGTACTACAGGAGATGCCTCAAGTGCCTCTAAGAAAGCTACCATATCGACAATTATTATATACAAAGCCGTTATTACAGCCAGGCACTGCTCTCATCAATGTAAACGCCCGTGCTACTTCATTTATTATTCCATTTACTCCTCACAACCACCCTGTGAGGCGGGTCCAATTATTATCCACCATTTTACAAATGGGGAAACTGAGGCACGTGTTCACGTAATTTGCCAAAGATCACAAAACTACACGTGGCACATTCGTTTTCAAACTCAGCTCTGTCTACACCACAGCTCTGTTTTTAGCCGCTAAGCTAGAGCGGACCTCTTTCTTCTAAGGCTTGTACCTAACTTCACATCAGTGGGTTAGAAGGTGAAGGAGGACTTCTGGTCACCAGGCTGTCTTCACAGAAGGCCGGGGTGGGAGTCTTGCTTCCAGCACTATTGCTGTGACTCGAGATGAGCTCACTCACCTCTGGGTCTCATTTTTTAAGTGGGACTCATATTTCTGCTATCTACAGGCACAAAAAGACCTCTCCAATACCCCCCACCTCCAAACCAAACATCTCGCTCTCTAGTCACTGAAGTTCCTTGGTCCAGAGATGAGAAACGGATGGGCTCTCGTGTGGAATTTGGACACACAAACCAATTTCATGCTCATCCTTCCAAGGATGATCCAGGCTCACGGTGCCAGGCGAGGAAGGAGGAAACAGGATAGAGATATGGGAGGGGCCGAACCCGCCCTTTGATCACAAAATGTATGTTTCTATAAGGTCTCTGAACAACTCTAGCAGCTGGGTGGCTGCACCCAAGCCACCCAACCCAAAGCAATCTAAAACACTGGTGAGGCCCGTGTTAAGTTTTTCCCAAACTTGAGTGCAATACAAGCACTGCAGAGTCATTCCTAGAAATTCCATCTTCAGTGCTCCATGCTTACAAAGGATTTTTTACCTTCAGATTAATACCTGTCAGAGCACAGACGGGGGGCTTGCTGTTTTCAGATGGATGAAAACGCTGAATATTCATTTTAATTTATAGACGCTATGTGACCACACCCAAGAAACAGAGATGGCAACCTCCTTGCCAGGCTCCAGTAAGAATACTGCTCCTTCTGAAGATCAAGGGGGCAGCAGGTAGTTGTGCGAACATTCCTGGACACCTAGACAAGTTTAATAAGCACAAAGGATACTGAAACATGGGGCCTGGCTTCAAGAAGCTTACTATTCTGGAACGAAAAAAAAAATTCATTTAGAAGAACGCTAAGAACACTTCATAAGCCAAGCATGCAAGCAAAAGCTATCAGAAACATTGGGGAGGGCTACTGCCTTAGCACTCAGGGAATTTATTCAAGGAAAAAAGGGTATGTGTTGAGACTCAGTTAGGAGGATTTTAATTACCGCACTCATTATAATATCCAAAACTGTAAGCACCATTTACTTAACAGTAAAAAATAGTTAAATAAAATCATCACCCAAGCATCAAATTAACATCTCTCGACAGTCAATTCCAAAGGTTTCAGAAGAGTGTTTAATGGCCTAGGACTGTATGCAAAATAAACAATTCAATGAAAAGGGCAAGTTACAACAGAGTACAATAGTATTCATTTTCACCCAAAAAAAAAAAAAATCTAAGACAGATAGACATAGCGATAAACCAAGGTATTCAAAGTAACTAACTCAAAGACCGAATATTTTATCTGCATTTATTACAATGAACACATATGGTTTTCATATTAGGGAAAGCTTTTTTGGAGAGACCTTACCATATCTCCCTTTTTTTATTTCTAACTATGGAAAATTTCCAACAAACACTAAGATAAATAGAAGCCCCACCCCAACAAACTCATGCCCAGCCTCACAGCCAACCCTGTTCCACGGTGCCCACCCACATGCCCTCCTGCATATTATTTGAAACCAATTTCAATTATAAAATTCCATCCATAAATATTTAAAGGACTGGGGCCCTTTTGAAAATACACAAAAACTATTCCACCCTTCAAAAACTTAAAGATAGTCAGTCTCCTAATACTGTCCCATTTCCAATGACTAGTTTTTACTAGTTAATTCATTTGAATCAGGACCCAAGTAAGGCCCACCCAGAGTGATTGGTGTGTCTTTTTAAATCTTCATAGGTTTTCATCTCCATCTATTTCCCCCTTCAATTTTTTCATTAAAAAATATCAAATCTTTGGCCAGTCTGTGGTTTGCCCATGTGTTCCTATGGTGCCATTTACCATGGTTTTCAGTCCTCTGTAATTCCTGTAAACTGGTACTTGGACACTTGAACGGACTCAGGAGTTTTGGGTTTGTTTATCATGGAGGGTTGGGAGGGCAGGGGGTACCGCAGGACGACTTCTGAAGAGCTACGGTGCTCTGCCACCAAGGGCTCGTGTGTGGTTGTCTCCATCTGCAACGCTACGTGTTGATGACCCCGTGTCTAGGCCCATCAAGTCACAAGGGCTACAAAACGGCCATCCTCTATCTCCATCACTCCGTCTTCATTTCTAGCCTCAATAATTTCATAGAGAAAAAACCTCCTCTCATCATTGGTTACTCAGTATTGAGGGCTATTCTTAAATTTGCAGGAGAGGGGAATTAGGTTTGTTTATTTATTTCACGGAGGTACTGGGGACTGAACCCAGGACCTTGTGCATGCTAAGCACACACTCTACCACCAAGCTATACTCTCCCCGACTCTTAAATTTTTAAAATACACACATACTTACACATCTAAGCTTCCCTACATAGGGAAGGATCATAAGCCACAACCAAAAGCCTCAGTATTGTCAAGTCAAATCTGGAGTTCAGGGAGTTCCCCAAAAGGTCAGGATGGATGCCCTTGACTTTAAGTCCACTCAGTACGAAGGGCAGCCTAGAGCACATGCGTAGAGTCTGCAGAGAACTGGGGCCTCCCTCTTACTCTCCTGAGGCCGGTGGCACAGTACAGACCTGTTCTGGGGATGGCGGGCCACCTCTCCGCACGGGCTCAGCTGATTCCAGCTCTTGGAACCAGACCACTCCTCAGCGGCTTTGGCAGAAGTGTCAGAGGACCCTGGGCTATGCCCTAAACTGGAAACAAGCATCTTGAACAGAACAGAAGATCTCTCAAGGCCGGCCAAGAAAAGTCCTCACACGAGGGCAGCAGAGCAGAGAGAACTGACAAACTGTACACGAGAAAAATGGAATCAACTGTCTGTACTCAATTGAACGACAGCTTTACAAATCGCAAGGCTGGCAGGCCCCGGGCGGAGACAGGCACACACCCCAGCACGGGGTCAGGCTCTGCGGCTGGGGGGCTGCTCTGTGGGTTGAAAAACGGCCAGAGGAACGGATTTAATAACTCAAGGTTGGCGCATAGACTTCTGCCTTGGTCCTTTGATTTTTATAAACTAGCAATCTAGGCAAGCGGGGAACGCGGGAACAACTGTGCAGGTAAGCCCTACCGTGGCCTCAGGACTCCTCTCTGGGGCTTCCAGATGGGGAGGCTGGGCACGACCTCCTCACTGCCCATGAGGTCTCCTCAGAAGGCATGCATTAGCTAAATGTGCACCCGCCCACAGAAAGGGGACCAGGCCATTAAATATAAATGCAAAACAAAATTAGACCCATCCATCCTAAATCTCAGATCTCTGCAGCAGGCAGGGTTTACTTCCTGCTTTTAATTTTTCTAAAAGGCATAAGCACTGAAATTACAGCCCATGACTATGCTTCTAGACTCAGGCCCCACCCCTCCCAAGCCAAACAAAGAAATTGGTTTTTTTTTTTGCTTAATCGCTGTCAGATTTCATGAGGCATCTGTTGACACTCCTAAACCTGGATTAAGTTTCTATATAAGTACTAATGGCCCATCTTTCAAACAGAACCAGCAGCCCATCTGTAGTGGGCCTAAACACAAAAGCTGATAAGCCTTAAATGAACTGGAAACATTTACCTAAATGAGAGTCAGAACAAACTCGGTGATTTTCCTTTATAAATACACTCATAAAAAGGGTGGCCCAGAAGAAAGCAAGGAGAAACGAACATTTGCAAAATTTCCCTTTCCCAGATTAATACACACAGCTATTACCTAGCAAACTACCTACAACGTAACTGTCATCGACAGGATGACCACGTGCTGTGGCTCCCAGCTCCCCTAAGGTTTCCAATTTCTCCCACTCCTGTAAGCACTCGCGGGGGCAAGGGTTTCTGCCTGCCTCTGTGTATTGTTCATCTCAGTGCCAAGAACAATGCTTTAGGGGAGGTGTTCTATATATACGTGAGGGAGGGAGAGAGGAAGGGGAAAGGAAGAAGAGAGACAGGAGTTCTATCCATTTCACTAGAACCAGGGATCCTTCAGAGCTAACAGGAGACTCCAAGGAGATGGCCAAAGAGTTAAGCTTCAGATTCTTCTCTGTAAATATGTCCCTAATTTCACATAATCAGAAAACAACCTGCCCAAAAGCCCCTCCAGCCAAAGCTGGCAGTTTTCTCCTCATCTTCCCACATCTTCGCACTACGTTCTTCAGAGAAGAATCTCCACAAGAAGTGAGGGGCATCATGCCATCCATCAACCTCTCCTCTCATCTGTCAGTACCTTCCCACTTAAAGCGCTGAAGGAAGAAGAAGAAGAAACTGCAAAGTCTGGGGACCTGTTTATTCCAGATCCATCACACTCAGAAAGTGCCTCAAGAAGAAACCAGAAGAGACGCAAAACGGCCAAAAGCGAGGGGACCCTGCATCACTGCATTCCATCGCCTTTAAAATAGCTGCATTTTGTGTTAGACTTCATTTCCCGAGACCCTGAAAACCAGGATGAATACCGGGGTAGGGCTGTTTAATGGCACAACTCAGGCTCTGGACCAGACAACTGGCACCCGTGCTAGCCAGAGGAATCTTAAACAGGTGACTGCTATCCTCTGAGCCTTGCCTGCCTCATCAATTAAGTGCGATGGTAACTGGAGCTCCCTTTAGGGGTTAAATACAAAAATGTGCAAAAAGGGTACCTGACACGGGGTCTGACCCCTCCGATCTGCTCAGCAAGTTGTGTTCACTAGGAGGAAGAGAATGATGAAGATGGTGATGGTGATCACAGCGGTGAAGACGATGAACACATACGACAATGGACAGAGAAGGCCCACTTTAGGGTCGGAAATAGCAGTTATATACCCCATGTCCCACTCTGATTTCTCCAGAGGGTAGATTTCATTTTGGGGAGAGACAAGACAGTGATGGCTGTCCCCTGCCCACCAACCACATCAGCTCCATTTCCTCCCTCAAGGCTGCTATGCATTTTCACATTCACATAAAGCGCTCATCCAGGAAACGAGGCTGTCAATCGTAGATCACGGGCAGGACTCTCTGAGACAGAAGACAGAGAGAAGCAAATGTCTGAAAGGCTAGCAAGTCGTCCAAGTTCCAAGCAGGAGGCAACACGCTGAGAGTCTCCGGAGGAATGCAAACCCAATTAAAGACAGACACAGCATCTGTAATGCTCTGAAGGGTATCCTCCCGTGCTTACCCTGAGCCTGGAACATGCTAAGTTTTTACTGAACGAAAAACAGAGACGATGCCATAGGAGAACAAAGTATCACCTTCGTTCCCTGGAAAGAAAAACAGCAGCTCTTGAGCATGAGTGACACGCATCTACTGAGCATCCAGCAACCTACATGGATGCCTTTTATTTTTATTTTTTTGCTGTTTATTTTCATTTTTTAAATTGATATAGATGATGTACAGGTGCACAACATAGTGATTCACCATTTTTAAGGTTATACTCCATTTATAGTTGCTATAAAATCTTAGCTATATTCCCTATTGTACAATATACCCTTGTAGCTTTTTAATTTTATATAGAATAGTTTGCTCTTGTCAACTAGAAACATTATAGTGCTTCAGGTTTACAGAAGTGGGTTGAACAGTGCTACCCATCCCCTAAAAGATAAGTCCATGTCGTAACACCCAGAACCTGAGGAGGTCACCTTTCAAGGTCAAAAAGTAAATATTACTTTCCACAGCAAACGATGTGATTAAGTTAAGGATTTTGAAAGGAGGCATTTATCCTAGATTGTCCAGCTGGGCCCTAAATGGATGACAAGTAACCTCATAAAAGTGAGGCCAAGGGAGATAAGACGGGCAGGAGAGGAGGAGGCAGTGGGGCCACACAGACAGAGATGGAGCCACAGGTCAAGGGATGCGACAACCACGAGAAGCTGAAAGAGGCAAAGATTCTCCTTTAGAGCATTCAGAGAGAGTATGACCCTGCCAACACCTTGACTTCCAATTTCACGTTTCCAGTATCGCAAGAGAATAGATTTCTGTAGTTTTAAGTTTTGTCATGTGCCCTGAGAAAGCATCACAGTTATCTCACTCACAGGTAAGTACACACAGGAAACAGAGCTAAAGCAGCATCTCCTCCCTCTGAAGTAGTCCAGGAGCCACAAGTTGAGTTAAGCAGGTACAAGGTAAAGAGCTGTATCAGAAAGCAATGGAACAACAGTGCAGCTCAAAGGGCAAGGGAAAAAATGCAAGGACGGTCTAGCACGATTCACAGGTATTCAAGGAAAACATGGGTGTCAGCTGTGGATAAGACTGCCTGATATTTGAGGTTGATAAATACGTATTTATATTATACACATACATAATTTTCCTTAATTACCTGCAAACCTGAAGCCTCTAGCTTACAAAATCTCAGAAGAAAAGAATGTATTTTACAGCCTCACCCAGAGCTCCATGGATGTACAACCTGTAACCTTCTGGAGACAATCAGAGCCCTCACTTCCTACCCGTGGGCTCATCCTCGGGGCACTGTTTCTCCAAATGGGGTCAGAAGAACACTAGGGTATTCTCAAAACAAGTGCAAGGTTTTTTATTTCTATAATCATCTAAAAGCAAAACATTCCCATTTATGAACACGAAACCAAGCAAGAACTCTGATAACGGGTAGTCAAAAGACATTTTCGTGCAATAAAACTTAAGATACTTAAGATATGTTTGTTGGGCTTGGATAAATTTACAGGGTTCTTGCAGGGTATTTCCCCCTTTGATAAGGGGCCTGTATGTAATTGGAGAAACACTAAGTACAGTTCTGACAGTTTCCTAACATAATAGAAAGTAAACGACTATGTACAAATATTAATTTAAATCTCCATCTTGAATACAAAAAAAAAAAGTCAGTATCATTTTCACGACAGCACCCTAAGAGAATTAGCAATAAGACGCCACTCTTCCCTCAGCCTTTTTAGTTTTTCAAAGGGCTGGGTTGTGTGAATGTCTGCAAATAGTAAGTAACTTGGGACCACAACTTTGAAAGTAATGGCTGAAGGTTTAACAAATCTAAGGGCAACAAATCCCCTTTTAAAAGGCAACCAGAAATGTTTTCATTAAATTAAGTCCTTAAAATTCCACAAGACTGAGTCACAGCTCCAAGTGTTAACTGAAATCCAATTACAAGCCAGAGATTATACACAGTTCTCTTAAGGAGATTATTCCAGTCTGAATACATAATGATTCACAGATTTAATTGATAAGATGACTGTTCTGGTTTATCACCATCACAAGTAGGTAAGATCCTCAAAGCTGGACTGTGTTCACGTGCAGGACTTTTCTCTGCATGGTGACCAGCAGAGCTTCAGCTGTGACTGACGTCTTTGTTCGTGGCACCAGGCTAACAATGACACACATGCACACAAAAATGCCAGCCAGCAATGCTGAGGAGGAACCCCATCAACTTCTAAGAAATCAGAAGTTCCAGAGACGTGTGCTCCACTGCCACAAACAGCTTCCTTTCCTTCAGAAACTGAAACCCTAAGGGAACAAGGCTCCAAAGGAACAGGAAGTGGTCTACTTGATCTGCGTAGCTCCCGCGCTGACACTGAAACAGTCCCGGAAAATCCTCTGGCCTTCAACTTCTTCCTTGAAATCCAGCCCTTACCAACACACCCCGCACACGATGAGCTACCGTCATTCGGTCCCCGGTCCGCTCAATAACCTTGTGAAGTAAGTGCTCCCACCATCCTCGTTTTCCAGATGAAAAAATTAACCAAGTTAAGCTTCAAGTAACTTACCCAAGGTCATTCTGATAATAAAGGGTACAAGAGCCAGGGAGTTTAGATTCTTGTCTGAGCCAGAAGAGGAAACAACTAACTAACCTAACCAGATAGGAGAAATTAGCACAGATAATCCTGTAAGGCCAGAACATCCTGGTGCTGGCAAAAAGTAAAAGAATGTTTTTACAACCTGAAATATTTCATACCGACATAAAAATGTCAGTTCCCTATCTGTGCAGAGACCAGTGGCTGAGAGAAGATGGCCCTGCCTCCCACACAGTAACAAGCCATGTGGCAGAGAAGCCACCCCTACACTGAACAGCATTTTGATCTATAACTTGGATGAACACAGAGACTGGAAATTTAACCAACCGGCACGGTACACAAGGTTGGAATGAACAGATCACACAATTGATCAAAGAACCAAAATTTCAAGCAGCCAGCAAGGTGGAACCAGACTAAATCCAACAATATGAGATTCTGCCATATAAAACATTATATTCAGATTAACCAATAAGGAAACACAGTGCAGGAGCAGAAAGCGACCAGACTGTTCAGCTAAAAAAAGCATTCAGAACAAACGTTAATACCAGCAGGATTCACAATAGCCAAATAGGGGAAGCTACACAAACGTCCACCAAGTGATGAATGGATAAACATAACGTGGTATATTCATAAGTGGACTATTACTTGCGTATAAAAAGGAATGAGGTTCTGATACATCCAATAAGATGGATGAACCTTGAAAATCATTATGCTAAGTGAAAAAAGGCCACATATTATATAATTTCATTCTTGTGAAGTCTCTGGTATAAGCAAATTTATAAAAACAGGAAGTAGAGTAGTAGTTGCCTACAGCCAGGAAGGGTTAAGGGGAAATGGGGAGATGACCTCTGAAGCACAGGGCTTCTTTTAAGGATGATGAAAATGATGTACAATTGAATGTTGTGATGGTTGCACAACCCCATGAATATAAGAAAAACACTTTAGATGGGTAAATTTACAGTATGTAAATGTTATCTCAATAAAGCTGTTACTCCCTCCCCAACTCCACACAAACACACACAAATGTGGATCACTTAATTGCCTGTATATTTATATAGAGACAGCAATATACTATAATTGTTAGGAAATCTAACCTGATCTTCAAATTGGCTCAAAATAAGGAAAAACTTGCCCAACAAGGAAAAAGATCACCAGCACGAAGGAGTGAGTTCTCCAGTGCTGGACAAATTTAAGCAGAGACTATTTGACTTTCTGGTCAAGAACACAACCAAAGGGATTTATTTCAACTGTGGGCTGAAAGCTCGAAGAAACCATCTTCAAGACACTAAAATTCTAATATGCGTCATGGATGACACCTAAGTGATTGAAGAATTAGGCACTGAATTAGGAGATGTTTTAAGAGTACAAAACCTGGAGGGAAGTGGGCTGCCTAGAACCAAATCCACGCTCCTGTATTTAACAGGATGACCTTAGGAAAGCAGCCAGCCCAAGACTCAGTTTTTTCATTTTATAAAATGGAGTCAATAATAAGGGAAATCAATATTTTATAGGCAAATTGGTAAGAGTTAAACAAAATAATGATGAGACCCTTCACATAGCATCTCATTGGATTTCAACCCAATAAGCCATCACCATAGCCTCTTGGCATTTTTAGTGGCATTACATGAACTATTATAATACAACAACTTCTAACTAAAACTGAAATACCATCCAATGGCATTCACTGATTAAAAGGGGCAGGACCCTCTCCTAAACAGAGATCCCAACATACATGTTGTTTTCCAATAAATATCCAAAAGTTCTAAGAAATATTAGTGCTATTTTAATATGTTGATAAAGACATGGTATAATATTGGACAGCAGAATACTCCCAACAACAAAAACTAACGTGCCTCAAACTGCTGAACGTGTGAAATTAACACAACACAATTTTATGGATATCCTCCTTCCTCCTTCCTTCTCATGCTTGACAACTTGCTTTTGCACCAACGCACTTTCCTGGATGTTATTTTAACATCAGTAGAAGTCTCATGCAACTCAATCATGCCTATAATACGGCTGTCTGACAGGCCCCATCGAGTAGAAGTTAAGTCTTTATTACCCGCTCAGGAAGTCCACATGCGTATTTCACAAGGTCTCCGCTCTCCTTCGAACCTTGTCTATTATAAATACAGGCTTTAGATCTATTCTCACTTTGAGATCACTTACACCCTTGACTATTTGCAGGGCAAACGAATGCAATCAAACACTAAAGCTTCGAACAGATTAGAGAACTGCCAAGGTCTGAACTTATATCAACAGCTCGGAATCAGTTCCTTCCACCGTGCTTTGACAGTATCACACCCGCAAAACAAACATGGCAGCGTGTGCACCTCGGACTCGGCGTCACATTCCAGCAGTCTGTTTCTGAGACATTCAGGGAAACACCCCATCACCAGAGCTGTTCCCAGGAGACAAGCACAGGCATCCGTCTCAGATAGTTCACCCCGCGACAAATGCTGCTCCAGGCAGGGAGTTCACAAGAGGAAAGGGGAAAAACCCCTAAACCTCCACTGAGTAGGAGGTCTAGAAGGAAAGTTTTGTCTTGCAATCTGTGCTTTAGGAAGAATTCTAGTCTAAAAGTTTAGTCTTCCGCAGACACATCATGGGACAAAAATCCAACCCTTTCATAATAACACTCAGCAAGAGAGGAATAAAAAGAAACTCCCTCCACCGGATGATACAGGACATCTACGAAAAGCCCACAGGGAACATCACACTCAACAGTAAAAGATGGTAAGCTTTTCCACTAAGATCAAGAAGGTAAGGATGTCCTCATACCACTTCTGTTCTGGGGGCCACTTCTCTTCATTTCTACACTAGAGGTTCTAACCAGGGCAATAAGGCAAGGAAAAAATAAAAAAGAAAGAAAGAAAAAGGCTTCCAAATTGGAATGGAAGATGTAAGCTTATCTCTATCTGCAGATATCATGATCTTGCATACAGAAAATTCTAAGGAATCCACAAAAAACAAAACAAACAAACAAACAAAAAAACCTCTCAGAGCTGACAGTTCAACAAATTTGCAGGATACAGGAATATTTTTTAAAAACTCAATCATATTTCTACACATTTGCAATGAGCAATCCAAAAATGAAATTTAAAGTTTGTGTTTCAGGAAAACAAAAAACAAATAAACTAAATAAATATTTAAAAAACAAATTTAAAAACCTGTGAAAAAGTTTATGTTTCGCATCAGTCTTACTCCAATGAAATTCCAGATTTCTAATCTGTAAGCTGGAAGTTATAAAGTCATTCCAATGATTCTCATTTCTGGCTCTTAGAAAACTATCTCAGCCATACCTCAAACAATTAAAGACTTTTGTTCATTTAATAAATACTAGGCACTAGGAAAAAAGCAGTGAAAAAAAAAAAAATCCCTGCCACCTCCCTCCCTCCAGCAATGAAACTTATATTCTAACTGGGAATACAAAACCACCAAGAGATGAACAGAAAATTGTAACTCCTGACAGTGCTAAGTGTCGTAACAAAAATAACACAGGGAAGAGCGACAGAGGCCGATGGGAAGGTGGGGTGCGCTTTAGATGCAGAGGTCAAGGAAGCCTCCCAGAGGAGGCGATATTCCAACAATGAACCAAATCAAGAAGTGGGCTGGGAGGGGCTTTCTATGCAACTGTAACAGCGGGAGGAAGCAAGCCTGCGGAGTCCCTGTAACAGCCAGCGGGCAGGGTGGGCAAGGGGGCCCGCCCAAGCCGTGTCCTGGGGGAAAGACGGGAGCCAGATCACGTGGGGCCTTGCAAGCCAAGATTCCTAGCCAAAGCTTTACCCTCGGAAGCCATGGGCGGGGAAGTGAGGGCGAACCAAGGGAAGTGATGACGTGATCACTCGGGTTCTTTGTGCAATAAATGTTCGGAGGTAATGAACTCAATTACATGCTTGTGTAATGACTCACTGTGTGACCCTGGGTATGTCACTGTACCTTTCCAGGCCAATATCGAACATACCTGAACTGCCTCCCAGATTTTTCTAAGGAATTAGCAGAGGATATACTTTGAAAGCTCTTTTGCAATCTGAAATTTGCTGCTAAATGTATGGCAAAATGATCATTAGCCTTGCTGAAGCTTGCCCCACCTCCTAAAACAGAAGTAATTTCTTTCTCTACAAACACAGAGCACTTTATCTGTCTACCTCTTTTAACACTTCTTTCTTTCTATCCAGTATTACGAGCATTATCTATGTATCTTATCACTTCCTCTAGACTTTTGACTGTTGACTCAAATCTCACTTTTGCAGAACAGGTAACTCCCTATTACTGACTCCTGCTGCCCCGGCTCCAGACTACAATCAGAGCATCTGTGTCATTTTATTGCAATTGATTATGTACATGTCCATCTTTGTCACCATGTTATGATTTGTTAAAAGAAGATTCCATTTCCACCAGTGCCTACATCGTTGAAAAACCCAGAGGAAGCTCTTGGTTGCAATTTCTCTTTTCTCTACTAACCCAGAGGCTCCTCAACATTTGAGCAAAACAAAGACTCTTACAGTATTCAAACTATTTACAAAAATAAAAGCCTTAAAAACTTCACCCACATGTATTTGCACATAACAAATGTAATCTTCAGAAAATAAAATATTCATTTAACAAACCTCAGAGGATCAGGACTCAGCTAGTCATCGATTTATTTATTTCATTCTTATCGTCCTTTCTACTGGACAATTTCAAGTTAGCACAACTACAACCATCAGTTTTGATTCCTCAATTCCAGTAAGTTTCTGCTCCCAAATCATCTCAAAAAGCTGAATTCCAGTGAATCTTAAAAGATATATTTCCTTTTTTTATTGAAGTGTATTTGATGTATAATATCGTGTGACTTAACGGTGTAGAACATGTTAATTTGTTACATGTATATATTGCAGTATGGTTGCCATTGCAGCATGAATTAGCACCTCTATCACATTACATAATTAGCTTTTCTTTAGTAGTTGGAGTAATTAAGTCCTAGTATCTTAATAAATCTGTTGATTATAAAAAATATATATATTGTCTAGTTACCATGCAAAGCATTAGATCTCTAGGGCTTATTTATTACTTGTTGCAAGTTTGTATCCTTAAACATCTGTCCTATCCTCCAGCCCCATCCCCTGTAAACCACCATTTTACTGTTTTTATGATTTGGGCTTTTTTTTTACTTACTTTTTAAAATAATACAGAATGTGAAATTCTTTTATTGAAGGACACCCAGTTGATTACATTGACTTCATGTTGGCCCAGACTATTTTAAACCTAATGGTTTCCATAAAATGCTTAAAATCCAAGTCTAATTCCTATTGTGTGATATCCACACCACCAGATTAATGGAAACTAAAGTCAGCCTTTGTATTTTTGCTAAATGCATCAAAGTAGCAACACAGACACAAAGCAGAGGACACAGAAATCTGAAGTTCCTCTCTTTCTTTCAGAGTTCAAAGTCTGCCTTTCTACTTTTTACTCTCAGTTTGAAATAACTGGTTAGCAAGATTGGAGAGAAAGGTGAAGATTGGAGAGAAAGGCAAAGCCTGGAGTCTATGTCCTTAATCTCTTCTGTGTGTGTGTGTTTGTGTGTGTGTGTGTGTGTGTCTATCTGTCTGTCCTTAATCTCTTCTGTCTCTGTGTGTGTGTGTCTGTCTGTCCTTAATCTCTTCTGTCTGTCTGTCTGCCTGTGTGTGTGTGTGTGTGTGTGTGTGAGAAAATCAGTTTCACACCTGATGGCTACTGGTTCATCACTTTCATACTGCAGACATCTACACAACTTGTTCTGAGGAGTAACCATCAGTCTAGAGTCAGGGGTTCATCTCAGGTTTTTGTGTCAGCTGACAGATGAGTGGTTCTCAAACTGTGGCCCAGGCCAGCAGTAGGGACCTCAACAGTGATCTTGTTAGAAATACAAATTCATGGGCCCCACCCCAGACCTACTGAGTCAGAGCCTCTGAGGGGCAAGGTCAGCAATCGGTTTGAGAGTCCCGGTTGACTCTGATGGGTGTTGGCCTTTGAGAACCACTGTGCTGTGCAGAATAAAAAACCAGCCTCTCATTAAAAAGAACGAAATAATGCCATTTGCTAGAGATTATCATACTAAGTCAGAGAAAGACCAATACTATATATCACTTACATGTGGAATCTTAATTAAAAAAAAAAGATACAAGTGAACTTATTTACAAAACAGACTCACAGACGGAGAAAACAAATTTGTGGTTACCAAAGGGTAAAGTCGGGGGGGGGGGTGTCGACTGAAATAAATGCACAGCCTAAAACTTGAGAGTTATGTTTTATTTGGCGGGAGGACTTGAGCTGGGATGACAGCCTCTCAGATCTCTCTGAGGAACTGCTCCAAAGAGGTAGGGGAGGATCTAGGATATATAGGAGCTTTACAACAAAGACCAGGTAGTTGGAACAATAAAAGATTACTTGTTATCTTAAGAAAATCAGGCATCTCAAGTTAAAGAACTTAGTGCTTATCTATGTAAGGGAGGAAGCAAACATTTGGGCTCATTGAATTCATTCCTTTGACAAGCACCTAGCTATCTAGGGCCTGTATCCTGTCCTTTATTATTCTGAGTACCCTCAGAGTGCACCATTGTGAGTGGCTGCAGAGGCTGGGCTGCAGGCTTGTCTTCACTGGGGGGCGGCAGCAGCTGCTGATGACTTGGTTTCAGCATTCTGTGTTTAGTGATATGGTTTGCAGTACTTTTCGTTCACAGAGGGGAGTGGTGGAGAGGGATAAATTAGGACTTTGGGATTAGCAGATACAAACTACTACTATATATAAAATAGACAAACAACAAGGTCTTATTGTATAACACAGGGAACTATATTCAATATCTCATTATAAACTATAATGGGAAAGAATCTGAATATATATACATATAAAACCTGAAAAACTTGGCTATACACCAGAAACTAACACAGCATTGTAAATCAACTATAATTAAAAAAAAAAACAAAAACTAAGATTTAAAAAAGGCCTCTCACACTCCATAGACCTTACAGACTTTAAGGAAAATAACTATGAGAACACTCATGTTGCAGTGAAACCATGTGCAAGGCACAAGGATCATATATGAGGGGGGAAGAGAACCTATTTTTCTCCGGAGATCAGAAGAGGTTCCACAGATGCTGCTATGTTTCAATGAAAACTTGAGAGAGTAAGAATTTTCCTTAAAAAATTTTAAAAAGTGAAACAGGCATTCTAGGTAAAGAAAGCCATAATCAGAAGATCTGAATC
This sequence comes from Camelus bactrianus, assembly GCF_048773025.1. Lineage (NCBI taxonomy): Eukaryota > Metazoa > Chordata > Mammalia > Artiodactyla > Camelidae > Camelus > Camelus bactrianus. Next base: position 24,725,505 of record NC_133555.1, read on the forward strand.
TAGACTAATCAGGCTGAGATTTTTGTGGTGGTTGATGTGTTAAATCCATAGAATCCTTGATCTGGTTTTCCACCCAAGGAGTTCATGGTTAAGTCCTTATCCAGTCTGAAGGAAAGGGAATATCTAGGAAGCAAAGCAAGGAAGCCAGACTCCAACAGAGAGCAGTCTCATACAGTGGTTAAAGATTTGAGTCAGAGAGGAAACTGGCGCAAATGTTAACTTTTGTGTCCTTGGTTCTTAACATCTGGGTATAATTAATACATTTGTATCCACAGACAAGTTGTTTCATTTCTATGGTTCAAGTTTCTTACATGTAAGTGGAAATAACAGTACCTACACCACAGGACTTTTGCTTTGGGGGGACAATAACTGAGATTAAAAAAAAAATCCAATTCTTTAAGATTCCACATATAAGTGATATCACACAGTACTTGTCTTTCTGCCTGACGTACCTCACTTAGCATAATTACTCAAGGTCTCTCCATGATGTCACGAGTGGCAGAATTTCCTTCTCACTCATTAAAGATACATTTCTAAGTAGTTGACAATTACTAGAGCACTTTGGGGAAAGTACATGAATGTTTCTTTCTACTCTTGTTGTCGAAGGAACTTGACATGACAAATATTTTGAACCATGCTCAGCCACAAACGCACTGCAGAGAATGTCAACTGAACTGGAAAATTCCTTCAGCTGAACTGATCTTTAAAAAGATCCCCCAAAGAACTCTCCCCAAAAAAAGAAAAAAGAAAAAAGCCAGTAATTTGTTTTTCTGATTGGGGGTAGACGACAAGACAGAACATCTTTGACTTGTAAAAAAGTCACTGTTAACAGGAAAGTATAGAACGCTAAAGTCTTACAGTTTATTACCTTTAACACTAAAGAAAACTTAAAGGTTTTATTTCTCTGTGGCTTTTTAATCATATAGGAAGGTGGACTGCCAGAACAGTGGAATCTGTTCATCTTAAATGCGTTAGCTCAAGTCAACTATTCCAGAATGAAGAGCATGACAACCTCTTTACCTAAATGAATACTTATCTCATAATCTTCTCCAGCCAACAACTCCATCAAAAGGATCCGGAATAAGGTCCAGGAAGCAAGTCTACCAGCATCTTATTTCCTACCAATAAGATCATCCATTTAAAGCACACATCCAGCTGACAAATTCCTATGGCTCGGTGGCCAAGAAACAGTCCTTAAGTGCCTGTCTCAGTCATCAGCCCATGCTTGGCATTTTGGGCACAGTACCGCAGCCTGAGTAACTTCTCCAGTTCGATGATTTACTGTCCATTACTTGAAATTGCTATTCTCCGTCCACCTTCTTACTATTTTCAAACATTCTGCTCCAATACCAGACTTCATTCCTGGCATGGTGCTCCTCATCGGCCTGACAGAAGAGGTCTTGAAGGGAAAAGCTGAAAATGGACGGGCATGCTCACAACACTGGTTTAAACTGGAAAGCCTCCAGATCAACTGGAATCCATCTATTACACTTCACAGACTCCCCATACCTTCAAAAGAATCTCCAATAAACCTTCACCCTTTTTACCTTCTTTTTACCAGAGACCACAAAAATATTGCAAGCTTTAAGAAGACGCTGTTTGACTTGCAGACATAGTAAACAATCTTATGGTTACTTGGGGGAGGAAAGGGAGTGGGAAAGGATAAATTTGGGAGTCTGAGATTTACAAATGTTATCCATTATATATAAAAATAGATTAAAAATACAAATTGATTCTTTATAGCACAGGGAACTATATTCAATATCTAGTAGTAACTTTTAATGAAAAAGAATATGAAAAATATGTGTATATATGCATGACTGGGGCATTGTGCTGTACACCAGAAATTGACACAATGTAACAGACTGTACTTCAAAAAAAAATCAGGACATGAAAATCAAAACCTAAGACATTAATAAAAGCTAAAATGGGGGGGAAGAAAAAGAAGATACTGCTTTCCCGTCGATGCATGGGGCTTGTAAACAGCTGTGCTCACCAAGGTCTCTCTGTATTACATCATGGAGACCTCTTCAACTCTGTGGTTAAGACAGAGCAGCAGTGCAGACAAGGAGCGAGATAAGCCATGTCACAGCACCAAGCTCTCAGTGTCTGTCTGTCCTTCCTGTGCTCCTGTTCTATCCAGAACATATCTGAGTTATACGTGTAATTTAGGTCATTCTGAAATCCGGGCAGGTACCTAAAGTGAACTGCTTGAAGGCATAGATGCCTGGCTCCCAAGGTCCCCTCCTCCCTGCTCCTCAGAGTCCCAGACAGAATCAGTAAAAAGCAACATCATAGGGGGAAACAGATGGCTGAGGTTTCATTGAAAAACTGCCCTCATTACCTACACCCGGGAGAACGTATATGTGTGCTGGGTATAAGCCCGACTCTGCACAGACCTGGGTGCCTTGACCAACCAAGATGCTCAGGAGCCATGAGAACTGATCAAGCATCTCAAATCACCGAGCTTCCTTTCCTTCCTTGTAAAATGGTAGAGATTCTTACCTTGCATGATTTGGGGATGGAAAAAAAATGAGAAACTGCTTTGTGCAGTACCCGGCATAGGGTCAGAGCAAATAAACCGGTGGCTCTCCGCTCTCAGCCCCACTCCAGCTCTAAACTGCTTCAAGTTAATCACACCTTTTTCCCCAGACCCAAATAACTGACCACCACCATTGGCATTACATCATTAGAAGTTGATAGAGCTATGTTGCCAGAAAAAGAGAACGGTAACAAAGACAAGAGAATGGGGACGGGAATAAAAGGTTCACGTTAGACAGAAGAGCCAAAAATATACAATTTTGCTTTGCCTTGTTCCTCAGTGCCTCGCCCAGAGCTGAATACATAGTGGGCACTCAAAAAACAAAACAAACAAACAAACAAAAACACCTTATGGCATGAAAGAAAATGCAAAAATGGAAGTAATGGCTCAGTGATGAGACTGGGGATAAATCTGTCCATAAATCCTGGTTTATCTCAACTACCTCAACTTGAAGTCTAAGATATGACCCAAAAAAACCTTGGCAAAGTTCCACTGTAGCTGTTGTTCTCTTCACACAGGAATGTTGGCCCAAAGGGCAGAGAGATTTTTTCCTTTTGGCTCAGTTTACAATGAAGCTGCAAATCATTAAGCCGCACCTCGTTTGACCTTAATAAACCCAGGACGCAAGAGAACAGATTTATTCATTTCCCCCAAGTTCTCCCATTTGATTCTTTCATATTTTAAACTTATTTTAATGACTTTCTACTGCATTCAGCAAATAAAGAATCCTCCCATTGATAATTAAACACCTGCTAATTCCTACCAAGGCATTCTTAAAAAAAAAAAAAAGGCGAGTCTGATGAATAAAACATCCCTGTTATTCCACAGGGCTGAGTTCAAATGAAGGAAAATGGGTCATTAAGTAAAACCTGTCAATTCTTGGAGTCTTGGTTACTATAGTTAGTGACCACATTTATATTTAGATTGCTTTGAGGAAAAAGGTTATATATTAAAATATTTATTACCCCAGGAATACTTAAAAAGAAGTAGGTCTTGTAAAGTCAGCAGCCATCATGAAGAGGAGAATGGGTAGGAGGTCATTCTTATGTTTCAATTTTCTGTTCTGAAAATTTCAGTCATTCAGAGCTGGAAGAGTTCCCCACATACCTGTCTCCTACCCTCAACAATGATCATATATGGAAAGATCTTACTTCTTTTTACCCCAACCCACTCCCTGTTCCAAGTGGATTAACCTGAAGCAAATCCCAGACATCATAATTTCCCCTATAACTAACTCAGAATCTATCACTAAAAGATGAGGAGTCTTGTAAAAATATAATTCCAACAAGACTCTCTTGTCTATATCTTAAAAAATAACAATAATCAGTCAGATAATATCTAATCCAAATTTCCCCATCTCAAAAAAAGAAAAAAAAAAACAGTAACATTGGTTTGATCAAATCAGGATCCAAAGCCTATGTGCTGCATTTGGTTCGTATCTCTTTAATCTCTTTTAATCCAAAGTCATTGCTCCTCCCCTTTAAACTAATCGTTATGTTGGCTGAATAAAGGGGGTCACTGGAAGTATAAAAGTCCCCTCATTCTGGGCTTTGCTGACTGGGTGCCAGGCGTGTCCTTTTACGTTACGCTCCATCCCCAGCATTTGATGGAGAGACTTGATCTGATTCCACTTACTATTCTTTTTTCCAAGGATACATCACAGGTGGTGAGATGCGCCGTGTACATTAAACCGAATGGCAATTTAATGATTCGTCAACTCAACTACCGGGCGCCCACAAGCCTGTACTCCTGACATGGCTGGGACAGAATTCAGCATCGAGCAGCAGGACACACCAGCTGCAGAGGGGTGATCCTCCTTCCCTGGATGAGCTCCTCTCTCTCAGAAGGTTAACAACTGGGTGGGTGGATGCAGAGAACTAACCTCTGTATCATCCTCTTTCTGCTCATGTGTAAACCATCCCAACTCCTTGACACACGTCAGTTTTGAACAGTAACAATCAGTGAAGAAAACCACGCACAGGTCACCTACCCGTTCTGTAATATGCCAATATGGAAAATGTGACCCCTTATGTCATGTCTTATGTTAAATGAAAAATGGAATTCAGGTTTCAAAAATCCCTTTTTAACAGCATACCCAGCAGGCAAATACAGATTTTCAAGAAATAAGTAATTTCTACTATCGATGGTAAGGAAGGGAGGAAAAAACAGCCTTTCTTTTTTTTGCTGCTGTCAGGATGGACAATTAGAGCGCAGAAAAATGCATTCTTAGTTTTTAAAAAAAAGCTTTAGTGGGAAACAGGCCACCATAAAAGTTATTCATCTACAAAGCAGCAAGGGATGTCATCAATTTTACCTTACACTCGAATCCCATTCTTGAATCCTATTCACCTGTATTTCAATTATGCTTTTTATTCGAAGACAAGCCCTTCCAAACACATAATGTCACCTAAAAATGATCTTCAGAAAAAAACAAAACAAAACAAAACAAAACAAAAAAACCCTGTCAGGACAGGAAAGTTATTTATTTAATGCACAAAGTACTGTGCTTCACTCCAGAGGTAATCATCTCAATGTTTGAATTATTTGCAAAGAAAAAGACAGAAGCTGTAAGAACACTGGGTTAACATTTTTTTCAGATTTAAATAGAGTTGAAGAAATTCTCCAATGGTGGAAACTTAAGCGTTTTTAAATGTTTATACTCGGAATAGGATTTAAACAAGTCCCCCTACTTAACTACCTTGGAGGCTGAAATGTTTAGGGACATTGTTATAGATGCTGTAGCCTGGGGGCAGCATGGCTTGGGTGCACAACAGAATGACACTCCCAGGCATCGTTGTCCCATGAATTCACCAAGAGCACCCAAAGGCCCGTGGTATGACTGTGAGCACATCAATATTTTATTCTAAAGAATTCTAGAGACTGTGGACTAACACACAGGAGACTCTTGTTATTTCTCAGTAATGGGCTTGAAACCTACCTAAGACCTGGCAATCACTGCCCTAAAACTACAGCAAATGCACAAGCCCTCACTGATTCCAGAATCTAGAAATCTAAGTTAAAAGTCCTTTGCAAAAAAAGAGGACCCTTGGGAGGGAGGCAACTTTTTAGAAAGAATATTTGATTTTTTTGTAAAGAGTTTTTTGTAATCTGAAAAAGGATGAGAGACTAAAACGTCACTCAGCATCTGTTACATATGTACTATGATAGGTTGCATTGTATCCTCCAGAATGATACACTGGAGTCCTAATCCATCCCAAGTACCTCAAGTAATATTTGGAGGTAGTGTCTTTAGAGAGGGAATAAAGTTACAATAAGGTCATTAGGGTAGAACCTAATCCAGTATCACTGGTGTCCTTATAAAAACGGGATATCTGGATGCAGACATATGCAGAAGGAAGACAATGCAAAGACACAGAGAGAAGACAGCCATCTACAAGTCAAGGAGAGAGACCTAGCACAGATCCTTCCTTCAAAACCTCCAGAAGGAACCAACCCAGCCCACATCTTGATCTAGGTCTTCTGGCCTCCAGAACTGTGAGACAGTACACTGCCCCTGTTTGAGCCACCCAGTTTGTGCTTTGTTACGGCAATCTTGGGGAACTAATACATGTACCTACATGTCATATCATGTAATATGTGATAATGGTAACAGTAATTTCAAAACCAAAGTAGCAGCTGCCAGCCACAATGGCACATGTACTTAGCACACACTGTCATTAAATCCTTAGAATGACCCCACAGCGTAAATTCTATCATCCTTATTTTGCAGACAGGGATCTGAGGTTTGATATCAGGAACTGTATTCTGATGCTACTATCAGAGACCCATTACAGGGGCTTCAATACATAAGCGTTGATTTATTTCATATAACAAGAACTCTCGAGGTAAATGGTACAGGTTGAAATGCAGCAGCTAAAAGATGCCCGTCTCTGCAATTCCCTTGGCCTTTCCCTCGGCCTTTCCCTCATGGTCTCAAAATGGCTGCTGTGACTCCAAGTTATCACATCTGTATTTCACATCTAAAATGCAAAATATGAAATATCAAAAAGAGCACACCTTCCAATGGAATGAATCCCCTCAGAACAGCTTTCCTGGAAACCCGAAAGAACAATTTCTGCCTGTAACTCATCAACCATTCCTATTCACATCAGAAGTAGGAAATGCAGGGGGGTTTGTTAGGTTCATAGCCATCCCCAAAAATGCAAGGATTCAGTTAGAAGAAAGGAGAATGGATCCTCATTAAGCAAATCTATCAGAGGCCCAAAGAGTTGAGAAACTTGCCCAAGGTCACAGCTATTAAGTGGGAGAGTCAGGATTCATATCCAAATCTCACCTTAATCCCCAACCCTTAGGTGTACCCTCAGCAAACCGAAAGCCTTACCAAGGGGCAGTCCTAACAGAAAAAGAGTTGGAGAGGGTTTGGCCTCCCAGAAGCTGCTCCTCAGCTCAGCTGCCTCTCCTTTTGGGTTTCTGAGCAAAGTGAGAACCTCCAAGTATCCAAGAAAGCACTTTTTGTATAAATACTAGAGGATGCATTTGGTGCTTGGCAATAAAATCTGGGAATAGACATACCCTGCCTGCTACTAATCCCTTAGGTGTTTGTTTACTCAGGTGATATTTATAATCCTCAAACAGGTGAAGCCTTTCACAGGTACTCCTTTACTTGGCTTCTACGAACAGCAAGCAACTGGAAGTTTTCTTCACATCTTCTTTAATTGCTCTTTTCCAATTATAGAGAGCCTGTATTTATAGCCCTTCCCTGTCAACACTTCTATCTCTGCTAACTGAAAGAGATTTTCTTTCTCAATGTTAGGTGACATCACTCAGGAACCAAATTCTTCAGCCTGACGCAGGATGCAAAGGTAACCAAAAATAACCTGAGCATCACCCACAGCTGTAGCGCTCCCTGAACAAGTCACCCACTCATCCGGGCTTCCAGGAGGGACTCGGAGCTCCTTCCTGCTCCAACATCTGGGAATCCACTGCATGACTGAAGCCATGGATAAGATAATGTTAAGATAAAGATATCTCCTGGGAGAGGGGGCAGGGAGTATAGCTCAGTGGTAGACTGCGTGCTTAGCGTGCATAAGGTCCTATGTTCAATCCCCAGTACCTCCATTAAGGGGGGGGGGGGGGAGAGAAAGACACCTCTATCTGTAGTTAACCTCATGGACCTTTTGCCCCACTTCTTCGGGTGTATTATCTATGCAGCCATCCTGTCCTGCCAAGCCAACCAGAATCCCTCCCAGAGACTGATCTTATTCTTGAGTGGAGTGTCATCCCTAAAAACAAGACATGGTGGAGGCCAACTCATTCCCACACCAGTTGACCATTAGCTCCCTCATCCTGGTTCCTGTGCTTTCCAAGTTGTTACCCCATTTTTCCTTCATCCTGAGAATAAACCTGTAGTACCCTTTCAAAGCCAAATTTTGACTAAGTCCATCAGAATCCATCCCATTACTAGCAATCAAAGAAACCCTTTTGCATCCAGCTTGACAGGCATGTGAAATATTTCCCTGATATTAAGACACACAGTGGAAAATTAGTCTTTCCTTCAGCTTCAGGGGGTGATGCCTGAAATTCTGTAGTAGGTAAATAAGAATATAATTACTTTTAGTAAAAGTAGCAAAATACTAATTTCCTTTTATTGGACTTAGGATGCAAATGTGCCTTCCTAAAGACAACTTGTAAAAAACGAAGTGAGTGAGGCACTTTATCTGATTCATTAAGAGGCCGTTTGCTAAATGGGAAAACCCAAAATATACTGTCCTTTGTCATTGCTCAGTAATCCACACAATTTATACTTCTTGCCTGTTAGGGTAAGACTGTCACAGAATGAGCAAAACCAGAAAACAGAGTCTGAAAGACAAGAAAAGTTTTTACTTTGCTCAGTTCAAGGATTTACAATAATTTGCATAATAAATCAGAGAAAAACACTTTCCATTGCAAGAGGAAAGTAATTTACAAGATTCATAAGTCCCTGTTACTTAGTAAAATTAGGTCTTTACCTGTGCTGTCTAAAACTCCGACAACATAATCTTTCAAATCAAAATGGGTGGCAGGTCCTAAAATATGTACTGCAATCTGTCACTTAAAAATAATAGCAAAAAAAAATTAACATCCAAAGTGACTTGCAACGGAAAACTACAGAAGTAATACCAACTTCTGTTCAGCACTAATTACAATTAGCAAAATCTCCTTTCTGAAATCCTTCCAGCGCCCTGGACCTCATTCATCTTCTCTAATTCCAAAGCAAGTCTTCAGATTCAACCAAAAGTTCAGCCTTCTTATCCTACACATGTCTTTTAACCTGACAACCAAGAATTAGTCCCTTGATTACTCACTCAGCATGGTGTTGGGGAGGGAGGCAAGAAGAGGTAACCAATTACAAAAGAAAGTTAAGACTTGGTGCCCACCCTCCAGTGAATATACCTGGGGAGAAGGGAAGGGAAAGAACACCTAAGTGCATCATCACATATAAGCAACCCTGGGCCGCTAGTCGTTTTGGTACCCAGGAGCTCTGAGGTTGGGGAAATCAGTGTTGGCTTGTATGAGTGAAGACGTTAGAGAAATACTTGCAAGAATTCCAAGAGGGACAAGGACTGCTGAGAATAATTACACCATAATTAAATGGCCCTGTGCTGGCTATATCACACATCCCCTACTTAACTCTACAGAAAACTACATGGGTTAGCAATGATCCCCACTTCCCAGATAAGGAAACAGAGAATCAGAGGAATTTACTACCTTGTCCACCAAAATCACCTAAACTGCACAGCTGGGGCGAAGGGATAAATCCATTCATTCTTGCACTGACTCAGTCATATACTGTAATTATTCTAACTTCAAACCCCCTACTCTTAACCTACAAACTCTAATTGACCCTCAGAGAAGAAGAATATTTGGAAAAAACTGTGTCCCAGTTTCCCCTGGCATAAGAAAAAAAAATAAAAAAATAAAAAGGAAAAGAAAGAAGGGAGGGAGGAGGGTGGCAGGGGAAAAAAGAAAAAAGGAAAATTACTGAGATAAATCAGGAGGTAAAGTTTGAAGGCGCAGCATCCAGATAAAACATGAGAGGTCAGCTCTAGCCAACTTACTCTATTCCTATTCCACACATCACACCTGGGGAGGAGAACCACTTCTGAATGTTTAGTATTAATCCAATCCCTTCTGCAGCTCACAACAGACAGAGTAAAGGTTCGAGACTGAGTCACTTATTTTAACGACATGCCCGCGACAGGGCAGGGAAGGCAGCCCCATGTGCTCCATTACCTGACACTGTCACCTAAGGCAGTGTCATTTCCAGCACCATACACCCAGGGGGACATAAGGTAATTCCTTGGGGGGGATGAGAAAAAAATTTGTTTTACCCATTCATTTCTTTTACTTCATGCTTTATCTTTTTTATGTTTTATCATCTACATAATATTTTAGGGTAAGAAGACATATTCATAATTGATAAAAATAAATATACATATATTGAGGGCATGGGTCCAATTTTTTTTTTCTAATAAGACAATGAATGAGATCAATGAAGACCACTGATCCACACACTTATTAAAAGGGTAATTTGTTAACTTCCAGCACCCTCGAGAGCCCAACTAAATGACATCACTCTGGAACCACTCCATTAGCTAGAGGGAAAAAAAAAAGGAAACTCAAGTTTTATTTCAGTCTCCCTTTGAAAAGTATTTGATTCCTAGCTGGTTCTGGGCACAAACAATGGCTGACCATTACAAATCTGTGGGGCCACCTCATTACGAGTTCATACTGCAACCAAATCCCATTTTCCCTCTGCAAATTCAATTCACATCAATAGCCCCATACATCACTGGCTACTGCTGTTGGCTGCCTGATTTTGAAACATAAAATTTTTTTGGAAAGATTACTGCCAACACATAATAGGCAAACTGCAATTTCAATTCCCTACACATGTGCCTGAAGGAGCAGGGGGCTACATAAGCTGCAAAATGTAAATGAAGCCTGTTGTTATCAGCTGTTTATAAGTCCCATGACATCCTCCTCTTATTCCTCCAGTCACGTATGGCAGGGAAAAAAAAAAAAAATCAGAAGTGCCGCCATTCAAGAAAGTCCTTTTATTATTCCACTCAAGACTAGTTCCCTGGTCTCTTAATTTTCTGAGCTGTGTACACAAAATGCAACAAAATTAAGCAGCGGTGACTGTACACAGCCAATCTTCATTACGCAGAATTCATTGTGAACGGCTAACGTAAGTGTGCGATGCTGTTTATTAAGATGGTTTCATCAGCAACTTTTTATGACTCCATCACCTACAGGAACTAACGTCTAAGGACGACATCTACTTTCACAAACGTAGACTTCCGTGGTCCGGTGAGGGTGGGGGGACAAAGCCATCCACTTACCTAGCACATACATGGCTGGTTCATCGCTCCCTTTGACTTCCTTGTTGATTTCTCCCAGAAGACGCTATTTCTTAACAATCTGTGTTTAATTTAATGCACTACCCACTGGTCCTGTAATGGGCAGGTAAGATGGAGGAGACCCAAGGTGAATCTGTGCCCATTTTTACAGTGGGAAACAAAGGGAGGCGCGATGAGTTCACTGCTTAGCGCTGGACCTCTCAACAGCCTCACTGCTGACCTCCTGTACCAGATAATTCTCTCCTGGGGGACGCGGGCCTGCACACTGTAGGGTGTTTAGCAGCATCTCTGGCCTCTACCCACCAAAAGACAGTAGCATCACCTCCCCGTCCTAACAGCTCAACATGTTTCCAGACATTGCCAAATGTCCCCATGGGAGAGGGGGACAAAAACTGTGAATCCCTGGTTACAAACCATTGGTCTTCTGGGTCTTCATAGCCATCAATAGGCAGAAATTTTATGTATGTGGTTTGTATAAGCCGGGAACTGGAAGCATAAATCCATTGCACAGCCAGGCGACAGTCTATTACAAGCCCACAAACCTTTCTAGGACACTGAACAACGTCAAGTGTGCCTACCAAAAAGAAGGCTATGCTAAGGTACTTTGCGATCATTACGAGTCTACTAATACTGAAAGGTACTCTTAAAAACAAAACAAAAAAAAAAAAACCCTGCCACTTTATTGTATTGGCTCAGCAACTATCCGGAGAAGAACACTTGGAAGATATCTGTCACAGGTTTTCCATATTCAGCAACAGAAAGCCTCCAGAAAGTTCAGCTTTACGGGCCAAAACTTTTCATGTAATCAATCGTCAAGAAAGCCTTCAGAAAAATTTCTTCAGAATCAAACCTCCTAAACAGAAAATGGATTTCGTTTAATGGAAATAAAGTGGTAAAAGTGGGTTTTTTTTCCCCTCTCCCTAAACAACCACTGTTGAGCTTCTGCAAACCAATACTAAAAAAGACAATTTTTATTTAACAGTTAAAGAAATCAGCTTTCAAAAGCTCAACTGCCATCTGCAATTATAATCAGGCCTCATTTAGAATACCCCACCACGCTTTAGTCTTAATTAAAAATGGCATATCCTTACAAGGGAATGCAACATGAATTCACAATTCCAACGTGAGCAGGACATACACACGCACACACACACACACATCTAACGCTGGCATCTAGGCTTGTGAAACTTAACTATTTTACCAGTTTCTTAATGGCTGTAACTTCAGTATAAACTTGGTTTAACTTTGGTATTTTGAATGAGAAAGGCGTATGGACTACGTTAAGATAATCTGCCAGAAATACAGTTTGTTTTGAGCCTGCCATCGTCCACTCAGCACATGGCTGGTCCTGTATTTCAGCCACTATTACCTTTACTCTGCGTAAAAGGCACAAGGTTTCAGTGTAATATTTCCAATGATGCGAAACAAGTTTTTCCACCACGCTACCTAATAAGATTTACCAAGTATCACTTGGCCTCTTTGTAAGCTTAATAATTAGTTATTATAATGTGCCCCTGGCATGTTTACAATTCAGCATAATTTTTACATTACAATTCCTTAGTATGGCCTCCAGTACAATCAGCTCTCTGCCTACCGAACATCAATGCAGACATTACCTGAAAACCAGCACACAAACTCCTGCTGTTGGCCAAAGCCATTTAAAATAAGACAAATACATGGAAGACATAGAATGGAGGGCCGAAGCAGAACACAGCCCGCCCTTAACCTGCAGGATTAAAGCCAAGTGCTCTCATATCTATCCACGACATGGTTGACTCCTTGTAAAAATTCAACTTCTTCCAAAACCCGTTAATGTTAGATTCAGGTTCCCCTGCTGAAGCAGAGCCTCTGGCAAGGAAGGCAAGAGGGGGCTGAAACGCTGTAAACAATAAGCGTGCCTCCCATGTAAGCCTGTAAAATTAAGCCTCTCTCAGTTGGACAATTAGCTTTATATAGCTAATCAGGAAGAAAGAAATGAAGGCCATCTGGTTCTTGGAAGAAGTTCTGTATCTGATTAACAGTATCTTCTTGAAAGTAAACTTCCTATGTACAAGAAGGCAGGAGAAAGCACAAAGAGGAATCCCCTTTTAAATTGCCTGCGCATCCCAATAAACCCACATGCAGATCAAACCCCTGACTATTTTATCCAGAAGCAATAGAAGAGTGGTTAAATGCCGACGCCCTAATTGGATAGACCTCATTTGATTTCTGGCTCTGCCACTTATTAACGGGTTAGCCTTTGGCAAACAATTTGACCTCTCCACAGTAGATTGGATAATCGGCCCCTGTATCCAGGTCCATTACCAGTCAACTTTGCAGTTCCACAGAGTACTTCTCTGTCCCTTGACTTGGGGCTTGGCCGTATGACTTGCTCAGGTTGGTAGCTTAACTTCAAGAGTGAATTTAGTGTAAGAATGTGGGGCTGTGACTCAAATACCAAGGGCAGGGATGCAGCTAGTCTCAGACACAAACTAGGATCAGGCACTCAATCCCTCTACGAAGTCTCCACAAGTCCTTCCTCTCCATCTCCTCTCTGTCCATCAACTTTCTTCTTTTGTCTGTCCAACTAGACTTTCTTGTCTTCCAGTGCCAAAGGCCAGAAGTCAATTACTGGCAACATTATTTCTCAAGTCTGCAACTTCTTCCAAAATTCACATCCCCTTGGTTCAACACAACAGCATACCTGCAAGAACAGCAGCAGTGCCTCAGTCCCAAGGTGGGTTAAGAGCCCACCATCAACCAGTCCAGTGCAGCCAGGGGCAGAGGCATCAGGGCTGCCACAAAAAGCCGGATACTTGATGTACAGCACAAAGGTCAATCGAGAGAAGTGAAATCCAGCCCACATACCCCGGCTGCCAAGCTGAGTAACCTGACAGAGGGCTGCTCTCTGCCAGGAGACAGAGCTACCATCTTCTTTCCATAGAAGCGCCATCTGTCCATACGGGGTGCCCAAGTATGGTAAGGGAGGCTTCTGGGCCTGGGCGGGGCAGGGGAGTCGGGGAGAAGAACTCGGCATGGAGTATTAGTATCTCAGGGAGTTAAGGAAGGTGCCTATACGGAAGAGTGGTCCAATATGGGGTGGAACTTATTGAATTAGGTAAATATACTCAAGATGCTGGGATGGTGGTAGGTTACTCACTGTCAGAAAAGGGAGCTACAAATACAGAAAGGAGAAACCTACACTGAACCACATGGTCTTGAAATGGAATTGGAGGTAGTGAACTTAACGATTTTTAACACACAGAAACACAGAAATAAATACGGGTGTAAACATGTGCATATACACAGATGCACATATAATCCGTAGATGTGTCCACTGAAAGGGTCTGGGAGCTGTAAGATCTCACAAGCAATGAACACACCGTAACACTCAGTTTGGTTTCTAAATACCATTCACCCCTAAAAGGAATCAGAGTTCCATGATGCCTCAGCTCCTTGGTCCAATCCAGGGCTGGGGCCAGCAAAGTACAAAACAAACCTGGAACTTCGTGCACCGGAAAGTAAGAAAGCACTCAAACAGTGGTAGCAACACGTGTCAAAAGGACGCAGGACCTGGCTGGAAAGAACTCTGCTACTTAAATTGAGCACCAAAATAATGGTAGTAACAGATTAGGAACCATTTAAAAAATAGAAATCCATGAGTCCCAACTGATGCAATAAACAGGTTGAAAGTTTAAGAAGAATGGTCTTCAAGTCCCTATATCCACAAAGCACTAATTACAAGGGGGGATAAAAGAGTAACTTTACAATGGAGGATACTGAAAGATGCTGTCTTTGTCAAGTGATCAAAGTTAACACCACCAGCAACGAGACACACAGAAATCGTGTGTCACCTCGTAAGATACAATGACAGGAACAGAGCATCACTTCAGTGCTATTTCTGCCCTAATGTGTAACCCGAATCTAATCGCGAGGAAGCCTCAGACAAACCCAAATTGATGGACAGTCTACAAAATAATTGGTTTGTTGCCTTCAAAACGGTCAGGGTCATAAAAGTCCATAAAAGCCTCAGGAATTGTTCCAGAAACAAAGGACACTAACAACTAGCACATGATCCCAAATGGCTCCTTTTTTCACCGGGAGGATCAGGGCAAATGTGAATGGGGCCTGAGGATCAGAAAACAGTATTGTACCGAAGTTAACTTCCTGATTTTGATGGCTGTGTTGTGATATTGTCCTTGTCTACAGGAAATACACACGTAAGTGTTCAGAGATGAAAGGGCGCCACGCTGGCAATGAATTCAAAGTGGTTTGCTGGAGCGGGGTGCGCAGTTATTTTATTTACTTTAATTTCTTCTGTGTTTAAAAAAAATCTTTTTTACCCTATGATGGGTAGAAGTGCAAGGAAGGCAAGAGACCTTTCAGAAGGTGGGTAGGGAAGGTCACTTAGAAAGGACGCTTGAGGTGAGATATACAAGAGTAGGAGCAACCACAAAAAAACCCCAAGGAGTAGAGATGATAATTATGATGCTGATTGTAAAGAAAAACAGTACCATCATCTGAGTCTTGCACAATGCTTACTGAGTGCAAAGCGGCGGTCTGAGTTCTTTCCATATTTCAACTCATTTATTCTTCAAAACAACCTTACGTAGAATATATAAAGTAATATCAAGTAGAATTATTATTAAATCCAACCTAAAAGATGATGAAACTGAGACATAGAAAGGTTTCGGTAACTCGCCCAGGTTAGTCAGTAGCACGGGCAGGATGTGAACCTACCAGTCTGGCTCCCGGGTCTATACACCTCAACTAGCACGCCATCAAGGCAACCCCACGCAGATAACTGTAAGGATGCTAAGACTGGTTCGAGCCAGGACTGTAGGACCATCCCAGCTATGAAGGCTGGAGTGAGCGAGCGAGCAAGCGAGTGAGTGAGAAACAGAAACAGAAATGTAAAGGAGTGGAGGCAGGTCCATAGGTAAGAAGCTGTATTTTTCCACGTGTAACGGGAAGATGTTGCTGAAATCAGGGTGACCCTTAAAAGGCTGCTGCCTGGGCAGGATGGAGGTCTAGACCAAGTCAGTGGCACAGAAGCTCTGGCCAGAGACAGTCAAGATTTATTTTTAAAGTCAATAGAGCTTGGGTGATTGTTCTAGAAAACCCAGGTTGAGACCATCATCTTTTAAGCAAAACTGTATATACATTATCCAAACTCCTTGGATCAGACGGCCTACAGAGAGGTCACAGCATATTGCTGTTGATTTTGTTTTGGTCATCACACAATTTTTTTTTTAAAGCAGAAACAGCAAAGAACTCACCCCAACCCTCCTCTGTTAAGAGGCCTACAGTAACCCAGTAATGGCTCATGTTGTATTGAAACTACACCACGTTCAGTTTATGTAACCATCTCCCACGAGTAATAAACAATGTCCAGCTCATTCTGACTTCACAGCTTCCCTCCTTAACAAAGGAAAAAATCTCTCTCCCACCGATTAAGTCATCTGTTCTCCCCGAAGCTCATCAAAGATTGTACCTGGCACTGTAATTGGGAGGGTTTTAAATAGATAATTTAACCCTGAGAGAATGTTCATTTGACTCAACACATCCTTCCAATCTAAGAAACACACAAATTCCCTTTCACCTCAGCATGTCTTTCTTAATTGTGACAGCAGCGCCAAGAAATTCATTTTCAAAGAGCTGATGGAACCGCAAGGGAATATTAATACCTAAATATTGAAGCAATCCTGATGCCTTGCTTAAAGGGAAGCTGGATTTGCTAGATGAAAAGATTCCAAAATGTCTCCAGTCTATGCCTTTAAAAAAAAAAATGTCTTTAGCATATTTTCGTCTCTATGCATTAAATCAGAAAGTTAAAGGCACAGTTTATTTCTCCTAAAAATGAAAGAAAAAAAAAAAACCTTTGCTTTCTACTGCTGGTAATTGCATTTGCTAGAATGCTGCTAGGGTTTTGAGTGTCCTCATCTAAAGGGTGTGATTTTCTTCACTTTTGAATATGGAGGAATAAATGTTCTTTCAACTCTGAAAGCCTAAGTATATTCCACTCTGCAGTGCTGACTATGGCTACAGAAATAGCGTTTCACATCGCAGGTCTGAAATTGTACGGGGGTGAGCGAGGAATGGAGCAAGTGTGCGGGACAGCTGACCTGTTCTTTGTCATCCTCTCGTGCATGTCAAAGGCTGTTCCATCAAATGATTACCAGTACAAAAAAAAAATTTAATTTCAGGAACCAGAGAATTCAGAACGAGTAATAGGATCCCGTTCCCCACGAAGCTGATATCATCAAATGCTCTCACATGATTTACAACCTGGCAATCGATCTCTTTCCATTGATTATCCTGCTATTATGGGATATAACTGCTCTCTACCCATTCCAAGAACTCTAAAGTGTTGCACTGAGAATACACTAATGCACCTTTAATGCAGAGAAGACAGGAGGAAAAAAAAAAAAACACCACCAAGGAATAAAATAGGCCAGAGAATGCATAACGCTGAAGTTCCCTCCAAAAGCAGTGAAGTTAACAGCTTTTCAGGGAGGCAATCAGGCAATTCAGGCCCAGCAGTTATATGGGCTCACAGCATTAGCTTTTCCAACTGGACACAGGCCACAGGTACGCTGACCCAGAAGCACGCGGACCCCTCACTTAGGGCCAAGGCCATCCAAGAAATCAGCACCTGAACCTCATCAAAGTGCAGAGTCGCCACGAATATTACAGAAAGATGCTTCTGATTCTGAAACACTGGCCAGGCACACTCTAGAGCCCTCATCACTGCATGGATTACAGTACGATTTACCAAAATCTTAATGCAGGAGACAACCACGCCGATCCACTGTCTCCTTTTGTAGAGTCTCCAAGCCAAGAATGGTTTTTTTATAATTTTTGTAATGGTTAGAAAAAAAACCAAAAGAAGAATAATTTCTTGTAACACATGAAAAGAACATGAAATTCAAATTTCAGTGTCCGTAAACACTGTCTCATTGGAACACCGCCATGCCTGTTGACATGTAGCCTATGACTGGAGCCAAGTTACACAATCAGTAGGTACAGCTGCGATATATGGACCAGAAAGCCAAAAATCTCTACCTGGCTCTATACAGAGAAAGTCTGCTGACCCTGCCTTAATGTACCCACGAATTTCAGAAAAACAGCTCCAAAGAAATGAAAAGCCCACTAGAAAAATACAAAAGAAAAATTGTTCTTTATCATCTAAACAGGCTCCTTGCTCAGAAAACTCAGCAGGAATGGCACAACAGACATAAAGTTTCCAAAAAGCTTTTAAGTTGGCTGACTTGGTAGCTACGAGGGTGGTTCGAGATAAAGCAGGGAAAAACATGAGGGTAAAAAATGACGAGGAAGGCACGGCACTGGTCACTTCACATACACGGTTCCATTCCACGATGGGCACAGCAAGGTTCTGAGGAACGGTCATCCCCACTTTACACCCCCTCTCCCAGGAGAGGTTGCCTCACATCCGCACAAGGTCAGGGCCGTGGGTGTGTCTTCAGAGCTGGAGCCCAGGTTTTGCAGGCTCTGAACCCCATATTTTTAACTATTACAAGGTGAGTAGGATTCCTGTTCAACAAATCATACTGCTTTTGCCATTCGGAGAAAGGGAATGAGGCAATGAGAGAATAAGTAACATTTAAGTGAATGAAATGAGAACTACCTACCTTTGAAAGGAAAGGCCATTTAACAGACAAATGTTTGTCTTATTAAATGCTGCATGCTTTAGTGTGGAGCTCTTAAGTAACCATCAGTTTCTGTACTTACTATCACCCCGAGTACAGCCCAATCCATCCAGGCAAACACACTCTATAATCTCTTTATCCATCTGCTACGAAGACTGCTGGCTACAGCCCAGCATCCTCACCCTACGGAGACTCCTTTCCCTATGCTTGCCTTCCAGGGCAATTTTTTATATCCAGCAATACATCACTTGTAATCTAAGAGACAGTGACACTACATCTACCAAATGATTCAGGCCTTCCAAAATCTCTTAAGAGAGCCTGACGATACAGCCCGTAGCAGCAGCCTTGCAGGCGACTTCATTACCATTACTGTGACGATGCCCAGAGCACTCACAGGGTCCCCGGCACTCTTCCAAGCACTTCCAACGGACTCGTGTATTAAACTGTTAATCCGCACATCCCTACAAGGTCTGCCCTAGAATTACTTTTCTTTTACGGTTCAGGAAACTGAGGCACAAAGAAATTAAGCAATTTGCCAAGGTCCCAAAGCCAGCAGGTGGCAGAGCTGGTGAAATTCACATCCAGGCCGCGCGGATTGGAGCTGACACTCTGCAGCACATAACTCACCGACCCTCCGTAGTAGGTTAAATAGAAACATTTGAATGTGAAAATCAATTCTGCATAACCAGCCTTATCTGTGTTACTAATAGTTAAAAATTAAAGACAGCCCTTCTGCTAACTGGAAAAAAAACTGGGAAGAGTAACCTACATACACTGATAGAACCAAGAAAACATTTTCTTAAAATGCAATGTTATTTCTCATTTTAAAAAGAGTAAGAAGCATCTGGGATGTTTACAGACGGTGGGGGGGCTTCCAGCTGATTTACCCTCACAGTAAACGTCAGACGGGGTCCCCTTCTCTTCTGTACCCTTCCAAGAACCTGAGAATTTGGGGATAATGTTAAACACAACTCACCCTTTCCTTAAAGGGCGAGGCTCTTTTCATAATGAAGACTT
Organism: Camelus bactrianus; assembly: GCF_048773025.1. Taxonomy (NCBI): domain Eukaryota; kingdom Metazoa; phylum Chordata; class Mammalia; order Artiodactyla; family Camelidae; genus Camelus; species Camelus bactrianus. The sequence continues at coordinate 24,745,076 of NC_133555.1, forward strand.
AGAAACCTGAAGAAAAATTCGCATAAGTGGAAAAGGTCATAGTCTTGTTATTATTAATCCATGTCTAACCTTCTACAGAGACCAAAGGCCTCTGTACATGTTCGGAGTGAATCTGACCACAAACCATTGATGGCACACATGTGGTACGCTCACCACTCCTCACTCTGAGCCCCCTTGGTAGGTGTAATTGATCATGTTCCCCTTCCTCACAGAGCCCAGCCTTCTCAAATGAAGGCTGGTGTACTATCCTGGGTAACAGTGGACAGAGTCAAGTGACCAACAGCAAAGGATCAGGGTAAAGACATAAGACGCAATCCTTGCATCATGTAACCCTACATCAGTGACAGCCCAGCCGAGCATCAGGAAAGGCCTCCCTTATCACCAGTAGCTCCCTGAGTCTAGAAATGGACTGGGGTCCTCTCCCTGGTCAGCTTCTCAGGCTGACTCGTGCTGTTTGAACAACAAAAGGAATCCAGCGGAAGGGCAGGCTTCAGGGCTAGTTGATTCAGCAGCTCAAGCGTATCAACAAGAATCTGGGTTCTTCCCTTTCTTTACAAGCCGGCCCTCCTCCAATCTGACTTCATCCTCGGGCCCCAAGACAGCTGCAGCACGTGTGGGTGGCACAACCCGGCAGCCCCCACAGCAAGTTGAGACCACAGCTTCCCTGGCTTCAAGGAAAGATGCAGCTCTCACAGGAGGCCCTGGCAGGCACACCTTCCCAGTCCCCGAGACAGAGATCTCATGGCCAGTCCTGAAGCAATCACACAAGTAAGGGATGCAAAGCAAATAAACCCAACTATGGAAGGAGGGTTTGGCTTCTCCCCAGGTACCTGGCTTCACAGAGGAAGGTGGATACCTGTATAAAACTGAGCCTCTATTAGGAAGAAGGAGACAGATGCTACAAAAGCATCAAAACAGCCTCCCCAACAGGCCTCCTGACCTGGGCAAAATGTAGACTCTATGGATCAAAACTGGCCACCCAGACAACAAGCCTCACCAACTGACAATTAGTTCAGCCTTCATGGTGTCATAAAAACTGAAGTCATTAGCAAAATTTAAAATTGGTAGTAATTAGGTGAATTTAAGATCTCTAGTTTCTCTTGAAAGACTGGAACAACTTGACACTGGCTCAAATACCCACAGGGCAGGAGTCAGCCAGAATCGAAGGGCACTGGCCCCAGAGAAAAGACAAACTGTGTCCAGTTCTCTAAAGACCGGCCACCGCTGTGGCTCTCCTGCCTCACACTCCTTTACTTCAGCTTCCTGAGACTGGCTGGCATTTATCTGAGTTTGCAACCTCAGTACTGGCCACGGCAGAAACCCCTGGAGAAAGTGGGCCCTCAAGTTGATAAAATCCAACAGGGGAATGTCCAACTCCAGGCTTATTCACAGAGAATTTAACTCCAAGGAGAAGCAAAAGACAGAGTCCAGTTCATAATCAAAAATGTCTGGCTACATTCTCAGACTCCCCCCTAAAAAAAAGTCATGTAAGATTTAAAGAGTTTACAGAGCTGCCTTTTTGCGGTGAAGAAAAATCCTGTAAAATGAGAGTGCTAGTGTGCTCCAGCTCCGTGCAGCCTCAGATTTGGTGCAGCCTTTGATGCATCTGGCTAGAATCTGGCCTCAGGCATTTCAGTTTTAATGAATCCCGAAGAACATAGTGTGATCCGACTTCTGAATTCACATAGCCTTTTTTCTCAGGATAATATTCCTAAGTCTTTAAAGGAGGCCCATGTCAAAAAAGACAGAATTTACACTGAAATAAAAACCTACCAGAGACTGTCAATGACTCAGAGCTTTTATTGCACAGGTGGCTGTCCACACTACTTTCTGTTTCACGAGCAATGGTGCTGAGGAAGAAGGAATGAGGAATAATAATTCCAGGCTCCTGAAGATATACCAAGGTCATCCATTTAGGACGTGTCTATCATTCCAGGTTCTGAAGCGGGTATCTGTTACTGTCACCTGTTCAATGACCCTTCGCTCTTTTCTTGGCAAAGACCCCTCTTTCCTAAGAGAAAGCCATTCCAAGAGGCTAAAGTAGGGGGCAGGGAGATTCACTCCTACCTCAGTCTAGCTACATTCCGAGACTCCCGGAAAAAAGTCATCTAAGACTTAAAGAGTGTGTGGAGCTGCCTTTTTTGTGGTAAAGAAAAATCCTATAAAATGAGAGTGTCAGCATGCTCCAGCTGAGGTGGGGACATTATCTGAGTCTGTCCAGTTATTGGCTCAGCCAAATGTGACCCAAGTCTTGATAATTAATAGTAAGACATGATGTCTAGACTCAGGAAGATTTTTTTTTCTCTTTTGAAATATAGAGCTATGCATGTTGTATAAATAAGACTGCAGGTGTTAGGAAATTGAAGGTGACCATCTATCAACTTAACAAGAGCTGCCAAAAAAGGGTGTTTAAAAAAAAAAAGAGAGCCATGATACATGAGTGGAGAACCTGGATCCAGCCATGCCTGAACCCAGTATACCTCCACATTACAGCACCAAGAAGTTCTTCTATCTGTTGAGCTACTTTCTGTTGATTTTTCTCTCATCCAATCGAGAAGTCAATGCAGTGTTTCCTTAATATTCTGAAATTAGGACTATTTAAGTAATAGAAAAGAGAGGCATAAGAGATTATGGCCAGGGAACTGGGACTCTACGCAAAGAATCTGAAGAAATAGTTTTATACTAAGTCCAAAGATTGGTAAAGTAGAGGCTAGTCATACAAAGCCAGCCACAGTTTAGACACTCGGTGAACTCACAAAAAAGTGACTTGTTCATGAACCGTGAAGACACCTGGCTAAGGTCATGGTGAGAATAACATGGGTCCAAACCCAAAACAGCAGAAGAGTCTGAAGAAAATCCCAGATATGGTAAAAGAATTCCCAGATGGTCTCTGTGACTGTCACCCCCTTGGGTTATACCCTGTAAAATACCCACTCCTTGATTAAAGGGAGATCCTACGGTTTTCTTAAAAACAGCAAAGATGAAGGGATGCTGTAGATGTAATTAATACCCACAATCAATTGTCCTTAATTTAATCAACGGGGAATTTAATTTATCGTGGGTTGGTCTGACCTAATCAAGTGTTTTCAAAGAGATGGGAAGCAGCAGAGTCCCTCTTCTGATGGCCTTGAGGAAGCAAGTGCCCATGCTGTGGAGATGACCACAGGGCAGCCAAAGGCAGGCAGCTTCTAGAAGCTGAGGTCCATCCTACAGCTGTAAAACCTGACTTCTCCCAACCACAGCGAACACGGACGAAGACCCTGAGCCTCAGATGAGATCAGAGCCCTGGCCCACTCCTGATTGCAGCCTGAGCAGAGGACCCACTAATTCCCGGAATCATAAGCCAAGGAAACTGAGATAATAAATGTGTTAAGTCGCTGAGTTTGTGATGATCTGTTACACAACAAGAGGAAACACTATACCAGCTGGGCTAAGGATTGTCACCAACTAGGAAAATGGCAGAGACAGAGGTAGGACCTCGTGACCTTTAAGGGAGGCACGGGCTGGAGGACCTTCAAGCTCTCTAGTTCCATCACAGGAGTAGTCAATATCCATCTACAAGTCACAGCCCATCCCTCAGCACAGTCCTTGGCTCGCTACCTGAGCTCTCTCAGTACTTAAAGCTAGATGAGAAAATAAATATATGCATGGCTAACACCTCAACCAACAAGAAGGGTTAGGAATGAGATGTGCCCATTTATCAGACGTGGTATTTGCTGAAGAGCAGAGTGTGGTAGGGCCCAAGAAGGGTCTCTGGTCCAGAGAGTCCAGGCTCCTATCTCAGCTCTCAGATTCAGGCCAGTGAACAAAGTTCACTTTATGGCCCTGCAGTTCCGTTTTCTCATCTACATCGACAGTAACAACTCAAAACTTTATCATGGGGATTAAATTAGGGAATACATGTGTCAGGGCACCAGGCTTGGTACCTGATTCTGCAAGGAGTTTTATGAAAATTAGCTCTTTCTTCTTCTCTCCTGCTCTACCCTCCATGTGGATTCGGCACAGGTAATGGGGGTTCTGGGGAAACAAAACTCATGACAAGTAAGTTGACAAAAGGCAGTGGTATTTGAGTTCAAAACCTAATATGCTTACCAGGACAGTTGCTCCAGTTGGCACAGACCTCAATTCCAAATCTGTTAAATGGGAATAATGGTACTTACATTACAGGGTGATTGATGAGGTTAAATGAGAACACATGCTAAAAAAAAAAAGTATACTAAGCCACTAAAGTTATTATACATATGAGCCCTCATATTTATTTTTGTTATTTGAGCAGGCAAAACCAAGGTGTCCCAGTAGGCAATATAAGGCCATTGGAGGACGACAGGGGCTGAATCGTGTCCAAGTTCTAACCCCCAGCACCTCAGAATGTGCCCTTCCTCAGAAACAGGGTCACTGCAGATGTTAATTAGTTAAGATGAGGTCACACTGGGATTGGGTGGGCCCTTGATCCAGTAGGATCGGTGCCATTATAATGAAGGGTGAGAGACACAGAAGGAAGATGGCCATGTGAAGATGAAAGCAGAGATCAGAATGAGACACCTATGCACCAAGGAACGTCAAGGATTGGCGGCGAGGACCAAAAATGAGGAAGTGGCAAGAAACAGACTCAGAGCCTCCAAAAAGGAACCAACCCAGTTAACACCATGATCTTGGACTTCCAGCTTCCAGAACTTGGAGGCAATACATTTCCATTGTTTTAAACCACCTAGTTTGGTGTGTCCTTTGTTGCGGCGGCTAATAAGGAGGATGGCCCCAGGCAGTGGTGTAGCCACCTGTAGACGTGAACCACCCAGCTCTGGGAGGGGGCTGGGCTATAGCATGTGCTGATTACCATGGTGTAAATATTCCCACCACAGCTAATTCCAGCCCACCTATGTGACAACACTGAACGTGAAATGGGAAAGGGACACACAGCATCCCACCACCAAACAGCATCTCTGCCCTACAGACACAGCACACACAAGCTCGGGAGTAAAGATAAAAAGGAAACGTATTACAGTAATTAGGAAGCGTTGAAGTGGGGTATTATTACTTCTCAAATATAACTTAACTGTAAATTTACATAATATTGCGCTTTAACAAATTGTGTTTAATAACCAGCTCACAAAATTCCTGAAAACATTAACAATCAGTTCTCACGGGGCCTGCACAAGCAGCTCCAGGACCCCAGGAAAAGATGCACACAGCAGAAGAGAAGCGTAAATCCTCCACCCTCAGGTCTAAACTACTCCTGGCCCTGTGAGTATGGTCTTCAAAACCAAGCCCTCCTGCAGAAGAGGGGTCACGCCTGCTGTCAGATGGTAATAGACAGTGTTCGGTTAATTAAGCAGGTTTTAGTGCCGCGAAAACCCGGGGCCTATCTTCTCCCTGATCCCATAAAGCATCCGTGGCAGTTTGGGTTTTAACCAATACAGGAGTAATTTGAAATCAATTTCCCCTCTCCTTGATGAACAATGTGGACTATTTAGTATGACCCACAGAGAAAATGAGAAGCCCGTGTACCTGAGGCAGCCCCAGCCGCCGTGCGCGCCACGATTCCGTGTCAGAGCCGGGTGCCTGACTGGCACCCCCACAGGGAAGCTGGCTTTACCCCGCTCTGAAGTGTCATCTCTCTCACCACCGGCTTGGGTGTGTGACCCTCTCTCTCTATTACAAGGGGGTAGGGGCCCTGTTTTAGCCTTCTTATTCAATTGACACACAGATAACGAGCAGCAGCGATGAGGTAGGCACTCTGGAGATGCAGGTGAGTGAGAGACAGCCTCCGCCCTCTGGCTGGCACACACAGGCTGGCGACAGGCAAGGGGGGCCTGAAACAGGCCTGGGAAGGTTCCCTCTAACACAGTCACAGAGAGACATCTGTCCAGTTAGCCAGCTGCACCTTGCTCCTGAGACTTGGATTCCACCGTTTCCCGGTGCCCTGAGTCTGGACAACTTTAGCCTCAGCTTAATGTTGATCCTAACAGTACCTGCTCTTACAGGGTGACTGTGGGGTCCAAGCGAGACTACACAGGCGAGTGAGTTGTCTGTCCCCTCTGTCCCCGGACACCCCATGCTTAACTCTACCTCCTTCACACCTTGCCTAGATGTCAAGTTTCTCCACCAAGGTCTATTTAAAACAGGTGACACCCACCCAAGTCCGCACCTCCAACAACTCCCAATTTCCCTTAACCTTCTTTCCTTTATCCCGACACTCATCACTTCTTAACAGGTTAGTCAGCTTCCCCTCCACTGACACACAAGCCCCACAAAGACAGGTATTACTTGTTAGTTTTGCCACTTTTGCAAATACCTAGAAAGGGGCACAGCACACCGAGGCACTAGGTTAATACAAGGCATGGGTGGACGTGTGGATGGAGACTAACACTCTCACGAAAGAGACTCTATCTCATTGATCTTTGAATCTCCAGCATCTTACACAAATGTTGGAGTCCCAATTTTTGTTGAATAAATGAACAAAAGAATACACCACGAATAGTGATTTGACCCCACAGATAACCTGAGATTATCGAAAGGATATAATATCCTTAACTTGTTCTAACTTCCCTTTAGGTGATAAAACCCTCATCACATAGCAAACACGCTCACGTACCACGGTTTCAGTGTTTTCTCCAGCCTGGTTGTGGTTGAAGGAATTCAGCCATGGGAAGGGGCAGCGGGGAAGGTGGAAGCCTGTACCCTGATTCAATCAGAGAAGATCCTTTAAAAAATCTATCTGCTATATTTGAGATTTCAAGTAAGACTGTTTTGGGGTTCCCCCCCCCCACAAAGGAGAGATTTTATTTATTTAATTTTTTTCTGTGTGCCTTTTTTGAGGTATAACTGACATGCTTATAAACGGAATCTAAAAAACAAATACAGAAAAACAAGCTCGTAGATACAGAGAACAGAGTGGCAGCTGCCAGAGGCCAAACTTCCAGTTATAAAATAAGTAAGTCCTGGGGATATAAATGTACAGTGTGAAGACTCTAGTTAATAACACTGTGTTGCATATTTGAAAGTTGCCAAGGAAGTGAATCTTAAAAGTTCTCATCAAGTAAGATATTATTTGCCAGAGAGGATCCACTGCTGATGGAAGATTTTTGAAAACTCTCAACTTCAAGACTTTTTTTTGCGGGGGAGGGGATGAGGTAGGAAAAAGAAATCATGACCAAACTTTTATTTAATTATAGTAGATTACCTGCTGGGGTAGTGAGGTTAAATTCAAAAGTTAGTGTGCAAGAGTCAAAATTACACTTGACAAATCCCCTGAATCAACCAAAAGGAACAGCACGATTTATGTTACGATACAGCACACGTATTGTAGGTACATCCGTCCACCACAGAGCAGGATTAAAGGAAGTCAGTCTTCATGCAGGCGACTGGCGATCAGAATTACTACGCTTCTCCATACCCAGAAGAAAACAGAAGACGAGTAGAAGATTCTAGAGTATTCTTGCTCACCTGCAGGGTTTACTCCATTTTATTCCATTATGAAGACTCCACAGGCTTCCTAGACAAGAATACGTTTGTTTGCTGTGATAAGGAACACAGGATATGTGAAAGCATCTAGGAAAGAATTATAAAGCACACCACATGCTTACTAGTTTTGAATCTGAGGGTTGCTTGACTAAAACCACTGTGACTTGAGGTGTCAGAGATACAGAACCAGCCAGCTTATCTGTTTTATGAGTTGCACTGTGTTCCCCAAATTCAGACATCCTGACGGCAGTACCAGACCCCCAGTGCCTTAGAATGTGACTTCAGTTAGAAACAGGGTCATCAAAGAAGTAATTAAAGATGAAGTCATTAGTGGGGGACCCTAATCCACTACAATTAGTGTCCTTATAAGAAGGGGAGACTCGGACACAAGTAGGACACCGTGTGAACACGAGAGCAGAGATCAGGGTGATGGCCCTGCAGGCCAAGGACACCGATCATGGCCAGCAGACCGCCAGAAGCTGGGAGGCAGGGAACAGATCCTCCCTCACAGCCCTCAGAACAGTCCATCCACTTTGATCTCGACTTCCAGCCTCTGAGACAATGCATTTCTATTGTCTAAGCCATTCAGGCTGTGGTACCTCATTACCGCAGCAAACAAACACACACAACCATCAAGCTCACGGTTCCTCCTGTGGCCCCACGACAGGCCATCCACTGAGCTCAAGCTCTTGGGCTCTGGTCTCCTGACTCTGAGGGGGTGACAACTCTCCTGATTCATGAGTCAATGAGTGTGTCTGAGCTCCCTCCACTCTACCATCAACTAGCAAACCTGAAAAGAGACGGGGAAGGGCCAGCACACGATGACCAACACCGGTCCAGCTTCCCAGAGAAGAGGAGGAGTCTCCACCGTGAGGAGGCAGCGACGCTGGCCTCGCTGCCCGACTCAAGCAGGAAAAGCCGTTCCTCTCAGTTTCTCTACTCTGCTGGCCTGCTCCATCTCTTCCTGTGGTGAATAAAAACACCCAAGGGGAAATGCGAACCCATTCATCAACATTCCTGGCCAGACACTGAGCTGCTTAATGGTTTTATCGATTCCTTGTTTTGCTCTACATTATGTGTTACATTGGCTCAAGCAGTCCATACAAGAAGAATCAAGATGGTGTTGGCAAAAAGGCATTATTTCATTTTAAGCTTGTTACCACTGAGACCAGTCAACCCTGAACAGAAGTAGCTGAGTTTCAAAACAAGCGTGTGCACCATTTCTATACACTGCACGCCAGGAGTCCTTCTCATGGCAAATGCCCCTTCGTTTCAAAGTTCTATCTGAGTTGGTAAAGAAAACCAAACCGTGGTAACAACTGTGCCTTTAAGAGGATTTTTCATGCTAGAATAATGTTTTATACTCTTAAGATAACGGTTCCAAATGCTTTAAGGGGATATATCTCATATTAGTAAAATGACTCTAATTACAACCAGCACAAAGCATTCTGTGTACACATTTTCATGTAAATACCACTATGTGGCAAAAATAAAATAATTAAACAGCTCACAAAGTCTGCCAAAGACATACAGAATCTTCAGTGTTCTTGCAAATGTGTCCATTTCAATTGAGTTAAATAAACATATGATATAAGCAAACAACACACAGGATGTTAAAACGAACTTATCAAGTTTAGGACATTGACCTAAAACCAAACTCAACATGGTGAATAAAAAGATTAAATCAGACCCTTTAACAAGGGAACCTGGCTGCCTTACACAAGGTGAGCAGATGGCAGTATCCTACAGCTAACAGACCAGGGAACGTGAAAACTGACATTACGTGTTCTATACCATTTATTTCAATCAGGGATACAGTTACTAAAAACTGGGTTAAATGGCATAAAAACACTAAGGAAATTATTCAGTTCTGAAAAGCAGTTGAGACTCTAAAATCATGTGTTCAGTTACCATTTCTGTTCATCATCGTATTTGTCAAAGAGACAGCAATCAGGAAGTAGCAACTGAGAGATGGGGGTTTCAAACCCTCCTCTACCACTCACTGCCTGTGACCTTGAATGGGTCTCAGACTCGCCAGACCTCAGTCTTCTCATCAGGAAGGAGAGAAGGATTAGCTCACATCAGAAGCAAATACCTTGTACTAAAGCCTAATAAGATGTGTCATGAGCCGCCCCCCCAATCAGCTGTCAAATAAATACACATTCTGTGCTTCAAAATGAAAAATGCAATTTGAAGAAAGGATTCTATGCTTTAAAAAAAAAAAAGTTTGAAAACCAGTGGCAAAATTTGATCTTTTGTGTTTTGTTTTTTTTTTCCAAAAATCATCCTGTCACTTGTAGAAATGAGTATGTATGTTGTTTCATAGTCACACAAGAAAAGTAATGTGAACTTAAAGTAAAATTCCACTTATTTTTAAGCTAAGTGTGGATATCCAGCATCTTCATATACAAAGAGTAAAAGTTGACACTCATTTTAGAGGGTTCAAGAATGAGATGGCCACAGATGAATTTTTGCCTTAATCTAAGCATTTCAAGCCACTTTTGAAGAAGACTTTCTGTCTTCAGATTTTTCTTTTGGCCAAAGTTACTGAAAACTGTTCTGAAAAGCATACATTTTCCATACCTGCTGAAACCAAATTCAAACTGAGTTTGTTCAAATTTGTTTTCAAAACTAATTATTCACCTTCTAAACAGGTCTTGCCTTGAAGATGTATAAATTACATTAGATGGAAAAGAAAGTTTCTTTTCAAAAATATTTTTAGTTTTCAAGTTTTACTAAAGGATACAATGGTGCTAAATAAATTTTCTAATCTTTTACCCTGATGGGAACATTAACTAGACTTATTGCCCATTATTTAAACGAGTTTACCCAAATCTATAAAACGGATAAAGACTAAAACCCAAATTCCATCCTAGATAGAAATCTTAAGACACAGTTCCACCCAGAGCTTGACAGCTGCTGTGCGGATATAAATGGTACTCTGCCTACTACTTTATGACTATGATGCTATTTTGTTTTGTAGAAAGGTCAAGGCCTAGGGCCAAACTACTAAATTACAAATGAAATTCTCTTCCACCTTCCCCCAAGCAGCTATATGAAACACCCCATTACCTAGGTTCTGGCATCTAGTCCCTTTCCTGGAACTCCAACATTGTTGACACAGCCTGGAGAACACCCGGACTTTGAGGACACATTCCCAGCTGTAAGAAAAGACATGCTGGAGTTTCCCTAGTTTTACTTCAGTTAATTTCTTTCAGTGGTAACACTATATTATCAGACTCTTTTCCCCACCTGCAAAAGATACAAGGAAATAAATTTCTTAAAACGTGAACAGTGTGCTGATCCCACTATCCGCCTATGATGGAAACAAACGGTGACTCCGCAAATATAGATGGCAGAGCTCCTCCATCCAGGCTACAAAGGGAACAACCCCCCACATCCCGTTCAGCTCAGTCCAGGGAGGTGGGGGGTTACCACTGTGCTCTGCATCCAGGCACGAGGAGCCTGTCCAGATGGAAACCAACAAACGCAGACTGTCATCTGTGTGTCTGGACTAAATGACAAACATCTGTAAACAGAAGACAGGCTTTCTCACTTTTCATCTGGATTAAGAAAAACGCCTTCATTTTCCCACAACAGATTAAGAATGGTTAAAAAAAAAAAAAGGATTAATTGTAAAAAGTCCCTGTCCATGTCAGACCTTAGCTATGCTCCCATCAGGCCAATTTTGTTGTAACATCATGTTTCTTCCTGTAAACTATTTCCCCAAACACACTGTGCAGATTTCTCTGTCCTGCTTTATTGATAAGAGTCGGGCTCGAAGGCAGGGCTGCCAGATTATCACCAGAGTATAAATTACAGACGTGCAAAGTGCTGGTGGATGTTGGCCGCACTGTCACCACCCACCAGAAGGCAGATCTGAGGCTTAAACCACTGCACCAAGGACCTGGCACAAAGTAGATACTTAATAAAAATTTGCCAAGCTGAGTAACACACTACCTGATAAACACAAAATATCATCCAGTCCTGGGTGTGCTTCAACAGAAATAATTGATTTGGACGAGGCAGAGGGCACGTGAAAATGAGGTGCTCAGGCAGCTCTCAGAAGCAGCTCTGGTCCTCGAAATAAGCATTTGCAATCATTGCTTCTCTTCTGTTTGGACTGCTGATGTCTGATCACTACCATTAAGGTCTGAGGACTTTACTTGAGCCAACAGCATGTCAGCCACTGAGTCAATTCATACTTGGTCTGCTCAGAACGGAAGAAATGCCCTTGTGACTAACAGCCCACAGCTGCACCCTGCACCGGCAGAGATGCAGGGTTCTGCGCTGTAATCCCCCGGTGCCCCACCTCCTCCCGGATGAGCATTTTCACCCTCTCTTTGTGTTGAAATCCATTTTAGTCCACAGCATTATGATTAGTCCATGCTGAGAACAGGCTTCCAAAGACTTGTTGATTCCATCCAAATACTCAGGAACAAGCTGGAGACTCAGTCAAGAACCAGGCCTACCTGGCACACTGTTTAAACTCTGGTTTCAAAATTATATTAAAAAAAAAAAAAAGCAATTCTATCAATCAATACACATTCATTACATGCCACAGTGAACACCCCGAGACGTATTCTATTTTTTAAACACAGCTGTCCATCTGCTGCCGACATTGCTGAAAAAGCTCTAAGTGATTAAGGAAAAAAGAGAATTCATTTGCCGTGATAATACACAGATCTGTGTATCTTTCCAATTGCCTTGAAGGTTGAAAGAAATGAGGTCTTGATGAGCACCAGCTAGCTATTAATTAGATTTAGTAGCAACAAAATATGACTTTTCAAGCACTTTAAAGGACTGAGAACAGCTACCAAGCTCAGCAGAATTTTTCTGTTCGTGTTTTGGTTTCCCTGACCCCCTTTTCCAATTCCTCTCCCTCATTAAAAATGCCTCCATCAGAAAGAAAATGAAGAGAACACGAACAGGAGCTGATAGGTAAATGCAAGTGATTATTATAAAAACTTCATCCTTCCAGCCCCGATTTTCAAAACCCATCTCATTTTGTTCGGCTTTGAGCCTTGAGCAGTGATTCCCACCCGTGTCACCACAGCACTTTTGTTTTATTTTGTATTTATTTATTTCTTAATGGAGATACCAGGGATTGCACCCAGGACCTTGTGCATGCTCAGCATGTGCTCCACCACAGAGCTATTATGCCTCCCCTCAACCGCCTTCACTACAGCCATTTTGACAGTGAGAAAAATCTGGACCACCTTCTTCCTTTTTCTGGCAATCTATTTTTTTTTTACCTAGTTGACAAAGGAAATGCTGATTCCTGGACTAAAAGGAAAGTAGAGGGCTTCCTAAAAGCAATTCACCGCAGTGGGGCCTTTCTTGATATCCAGTGTTTTTAGGGTCTAAAGGTATCCATCCTGATGAAGGACAGAGGTGCCTGTGGTGTATGTGGGGACATGCTGTAAAGTGGGGTGTACGGATGGGGGCCGGGTGTACGGATGGGGGCCAGCTGCCCTGACTTCTCAAACTCCCGCGTCCATAGAAATCACCTGGGGAGTCTTGCTAAGTACAGATCCAGACTGAGGTCTGAGATTCTGAGATTCTACGTTTCCAACAAGTTCCCAGGTGATGCTGATGCTGCTGGTCAGAGGACAGCACTCAGACTAGTAAGATACAGAATTGCCTAGAGTAACTGCCCTGTGTCGGTTTTCCCTGCTCAGCACCCACTGTGAGCCTGCAGGGAACCAGTCAGACTTCAGGGAGGTAAGAGGGTGATTTTTTTTTTCTTTTTCCCCCAGCCTTATTGAGGTATATTGACAGAGGAAGGTGAGTTTCAAAGACAGCATGAGTATCAAGGTCCCTGGGGCAGATGAACTTGGGGCAGACCCTCCCCTTATCCACCCCCCAAAATGGGTATTTCTTACAATGACTACTAAGAAAATAATTTAAAATCATTTTGGTTAGGTACGAACTTTATGTAAAAATGAAAGCGGTGCGCGGCAGTATCCACCTGCTCTAGCACTGTTTAAGCTCCAGACAAAAAAGACGAGGTCATGTTTCTTTTCCTCCAGTGCCCCTTACTGAGGAAACTCCAAGCAATTTCTCCACCTCCTTTGGACTCATCCAACTCATCCAAGTGTGTGCTCAGTTATTTACATGTAGTTTCTAGCCCGGGAGAGCTCTGAGAGTAAGAACACAGGAACTCATCTTAGGTATCCTTTCTAGTCTCAGCACCAAGCTCAGTCACTGGGATACAGCAGAGAATGGACAATTCGCACTGAGTAAGTGTCAGGCTCTGCGTGTGGCCCTTCACATCCATTATCTTCTACAATCTCATCATTAAAGAATGATTCTCAAGGATCCTCACGAAAACCCACATTCAGAGCAGGCAGAAGAATTTGCTGGTTAAGCCCAGAAACAAGAATCGAACCAAGTCTGTCACCTGGTTCCAACGCCGAGGCACCACCCCTACCCCACAACTATACTGTGATGCTTCAGTGAATATAGTATTTCTAAATAGGAGCAGATCATGCATTCACTGCCAGGTTCAAAACCTGTCATCTGCAGGTCCTTTCTAGTTCCTCTGCACTCCTCATTGCCTTCCCCTCTTTTCCAACTGTCTCTCCAACTAGTTTCCACATTACTGACCTGGAGGTGGATGACACTGGCCCCTGCTAAGACAGGTTAGCTTTAAGGCAAGGGTGGCCAGGCAAATACAACACATCACCCCACAACAAACCGAGGGAAGAAAAGCCATTGAAGGGCCACTGCCATAATATGTGGGACATCCTTGGATTCATGTATACTTAGCCTGCAAGTCTCCCAGCAACCTATCCTCCTGCCCTCCCAACCTCCAAAAAGAAAGAAGAAACAATATACACAAGAAGCAACAAGGCCAAGCAGACCAGCTAGGCAAAGTGGAACCACATTCCAGTGTGTCCAGGACCAGAAGGAGGAATGGGATAGCCAAGACCCCCATGTCTGTTACCCTATGACTCAGCAGTTCCCAATTCTCTGTATCGACCCTAAACCAATCCTGGCAAATGTGCACAAAGAAGTACATATAAAGACTATTCTCTGTCAAGCGACCTCTGTGGCCACCAGCAGGAAAATAGCTCATTACCTGCAGCATATTCGTAACAAGGGAACACTACACTGCAATTAAAAGGACTATGTTAAATGCATTATCAGGTACCAACAATAAACTATTTTTAAAAACCACTGTTGAACCCTCAAAAGAGCAGTAGAATGATAAATACAGCATTTTACTTACGTAAAAGAAATCTACATATTTATACAAATACAGGTAACCCTGCTGAAATGGCTTCATTCTGGGGGAAGTAGGAGGAAGAGAAGTCAACAGATTTAAGCTTTAGATGAAATGTTCTGAGATAGAACATATTCATATATTACATGCAAATTTTTTTTAATTAAAGAAAAAAATACAGGCCATGGATGCCTACCCCAACAGTACGTGCTCCTTGCTCATGGACCATCCCTTCCATCAGAAACAGAGGATGATGGTACCCCGAGAAGGCACCTGCCCGTGGAACAGAGACAAGGCCCAGGCTGTACCAAAGGACCAGGCCGTCCTCAGTCTCCACTCAACAGAACAGCTGGGAAACCTTAGGTCTGACAGCCTCTCAGGGCTTCCAACCTCATCTCTTACTCCTAACTCCTCAACGGCCGGCCTCAGATTCCCTAAAACGGTGGGGCCCTCGCTCTAGCCTGCTTTCAAGTGGCTGTTTTTGGCAAATTGAATCTAAGAACTGACCCTGACCACATGTCCATGTTCCCCCCCTGCCTTCCATGCTGGCCTTAGGCATCATCTATCCAAACCTTTATCCATCCTTCAAGGCTTAACCATGCAGCCCCCAGGTGCCCAGCGTGCCAAAGACACATCAATGGGCCAGGCTATGCTGACCACACAGCCCAGTCTAGTGGCCTGGGCTACCCACCCCCCAACCCACCCTAGCACTCACCTGAATTCTCAAAAGTCCAGAATGGAGCCACCAAGAGCCAAGACGCAAAAGGGCTGTTTTCAAACCTCAGCCTCTTCACTTACCAGCTATGTATTGGGGACAAATTTTTCTCTCTGTGAAGCTCCGAGTTTCTCCTTTTTGGATGGAGACAGTACCCTGGAAGGAGGTATTTTAGGAGACCCCTCTCTCATGGGGTGGTGGTGAGAGTTAAACAAATACCTACATACCTGAATGAGACAGTGTTAGAGTAGGAGTTGACAAACTTTTTCTGCATCAGGCCATAGAGTTTACATATTATACACATGAAATAGTCTAGGCCTGCAGGTCAGATAGCACTCTCCTGCCAGGAAGCAAACAGGTGTGTCTGCGTTCCAATAAAACTTTATTTATGGACCTTCAGTGTGAATGACATTTTCACATCTCCAACTGTTTTTTGCTTTAATCTTTTCAACGATTAAGAATTGTAGAATAACACGCTTAGCACACTGGCGGTGCAAAAACAAACGGCAGGTCAGATTTGGGTGCAGGCTACAGTTTGCTAACCCCTGTGTTAGAGGCAATCCTGTGCATTAGAGAGACCAAGAAACCCCAAACTGTCATGCAGCAAGCTCTTCCTCCCTGGAGAGCTGTGGCTGCTGTCTGCTGCAGGCGTCTTCAGCACTGGGCTACTTGAAGGAAAACAACAGAACACCAATGCATTCATGTCTGTGTATGTGTGAATGTATGCACATGTATGTGTGTGTATATACATGAGTAAATATGGGTATATAATTATGTGTATATTTAAATTATACACACATAAATATATAATTATATATGAATATGTATGTAAATATTCACTTAATCCTTCTTAATTTATATCTTGCAAATGTTTTATGATGTGTATATATACAACATCAGCATAGTAAATCTATGCTATGGAATGAATTCTGTTCCCCCAAAATTCGTATGTTGAAGGCCTAACCCCCAACATGGTGATATTCTTAAGTGGGACTTTTGGTAAGTAATTAGGACATGAAGGGGAGGTGGCCCCCAGGACGGGATGAGAGCCCTTATAAGAAGAGACAATCGTATTTCCTCTCCATCTCTCCTGTGGGCAGAGGAGTGGAAGCGGGCAGACATGCCTGGGCACAGACCAACCTGGGTGATACATGGCCCTGAAAATGACAAGAAATAAACAGGGAGAGAAAAAGGTCGCCCAGTCTGCCTCTTGGTGCCCTGCCATTTCCACAAATGCTAGTGAAGGAATCCGAGTAGATCCACACCCACCCTGTTCAGCTCCCCCCCCCCGACCCCCAACCTCCAGAAATGGGAAATCCAGACCCAAAGGATTGTCCACTGCCTCTCCCCACCCTGTGCTTCCAATCTGCTGAGCCTCACGACCCTCCCCGGCCTCATCACTTGGCCAGTTCCTTCCAGGGAAACCAGCCTCTCTCAAGAGTAGCCACTTTAGTACTGTCGCCCCTGCAGACAAGACAACTTAAGAAACTGTTGGTTCAGAGTAACAGAAGGAACAGCAGAGCTTTCATTTCCTATCAGTGACCTGTGGCAATCCCAGGTGACAGGATCTAAAACCATCCCCAGTTCCCCTGCACTGAGAAGGTGCTCACCGGTTGCCATAACTTCCTCACACACCAGAGTCCAATCCCAAATCTCTTACATGCAAATGCCCTGCTAATTGGGCCTCCAGTGCCTCCATCATAAACAGACACTACAACTGGCAGTGTAATTAGCAAGCTTCTGCTGCCAAGACAACCACCTTATTCCCCCACGCTGGGGAAGTTGTCCTTCCTGACCTTAAGTTTCAAATCCCAGATATTTTCGGATGGAAAGGTCTGCTCAATCAGAGGAATCTATCACCTAGTGAAAGCAATTAAAGTAGCAATTAATTCAAAATCCATACCAGCAAAGCAAGGCAAAAAAATAAAGAGGAGGAAAATCAAGCAAAAAGCAAGCCATATTAATAATTTCCTTTGTCTCAACTGTCCAGAAGATGCATGTCAGGATTCAAAAGCCCAGTCAGTGTCTGAATTTTCACCTTGTTCTGTGGTTACCAACATAAGGGTCCCACAGGCAGGCAGTTACCGGCACATGGTAGGTCCCTAACAAATGATTCAAGTTTGGGAGGAAAAAAGATCTTCTTCAGCATCTTTTGTCCTTGACCAAAGGAGAACTTGGATCTTCCTCTTAAGAATTAAACTTTATGCTGAATAAAAGATGTCTTAATGTTTCACAAAATTATTCTAGTATATATATATAAATTTTCAACATTCCAACAAACCACCCAAAGGCCATACAGACCAACATGGTAAGTCCTTACATGGTTACAGATGATTTTACTTTCCCTCTGTGTATCTTTACGAGTTCCTCTATTTTCAACAATGAACATTTATTGCACTTCAATAGAAAAAAAGTTATGGAAACCAGGAGAGTAAAATAATATTCAAACTCAGAGAGCAGTTCTCAAACTCCAAGGGGCTCCAACTCACCTGGAGGTCTTGTGGAAAAGCAAATTCTGGTTCCGTTAGTCTAGGGCGGGGCTGGGGTCCTGCATTTCTGACAAGCTCTCACATGACAACTGGATGAACCCCATGGTGCTTTGATTGCCTAGGCTCTATAAAGCACAGAAGTAATTCAAGATGCCAACGATCCCAGTTTTTTTAAAGAGATGATGGTGGTAACAAGGTCTTAAATCAAAGCAGGGCAACACCAGCAAAGTCTTAACGC
Organism: Camelus bactrianus; assembly: GCF_048773025.1. NCBI lineage: Eukaryota > Metazoa > Chordata > Mammalia > Artiodactyla > Camelidae > Camelus > Camelus bactrianus. The sequence goes on from NC_133555.1 coordinate 24,763,207, forward strand.
TGAAATATTAATGCATTTTGGGCTCTAGCCAGAAAGAAGGGAAAAAAAAAAACACAACAAAAACAAAACTGAACTATATTTGAAAGTACAGTGCCCTGCTGGAAGCGCGTGTCTTCATAGTTAAAAACAAATGAAATTGCTTCTTATTGATTTCAATTTAGGTTGGAACACTTGCTGTCCAATAATGCCAGCAGAGGAAGCTGTGAGTGGGGACAAGATATGATAAGAGAGACAAACTCTGGAGGCCACCAGTTACTCTGCTGACCTCGGGTCTCAGCGGTAGTTAAAACGTGATGGACAGGATGAGGTGCAGACAGAATACACGCCCAGACGCACTGTTCGGCACTCATCCTCCAGGGCCTCTTACCATTATGGACTCTTTTTATTATTATTTTTTTAATTCCGGCTCTAAATGTTGTTCAATTAAGTTTTACTCGTTTCCTTACAGATCCTTAGGATTCTCATTTACAAATAAAATCAAGAGAAGCAGTTAAGGCTAAGTGTTATCAGCATGTCTCCTCAAGAGAGCCTGTCCTGAGCGCCAAAATAAAAGTCCCTGAATGCCTGGAGATAAAAAGCTCACAAGGAATGAACTCGAAAAATCAAAGGGAGGAATGAAGCCATTATGAAAGGACTATTTTTGGCAGGCAGGGGAGACGGTCTCTGTCCTTCTCAATACACCTACTTACCTTCCCTTTTATGTACATCCAGCTGGTACTGGTGCCCTCTGATTGAAAATGACCGAAATCAACCCTTGGTTACCACAGGCAGAGAAAGAATGTACTGAAAGGATCTTGGACATCTCAAAGAATCCAATCAACAGCCAAACAATCCAACTTCTGAAAGGCAAGGATCAGAGCAGCTAGGGGTGCGCAGGGTGGGTGGGGGGATGTTCAGGCAGCAGGAATTGAGAGAGATGTTGGTATCCTCGTATCCCTCGCCTCTTGGGCCTCCGACTCCAGTGACAAAAGGTGTGACTGGCCTAGCCTGGGTTTTGTACCTCTAATGGCGTAGACAGAGCCCAGTGAAGAGCAGAAGGTCCCATCAAGACGATGGAGGAGGGAAAAATACCCAACGAGTACCCAAAAAATGGTAAAGGGATGCCCGGCAGACAAAAACAAGAGCAGAATAGTAAGAACAGTAATGACGGCCGTGTGCTTGCTAAGGACCAGTGCCTTGTTTACATTCTTGTTTAATTTTCACATCGACTCTATGAGAGAGCGACTGTTCTTCCATTTCATAGATGATGAAATGGGGGACTAAGGACACAAAGCTAGTCCATGACAAAGCAAGAAGACAGTCTCAGTTTACAAGACCACCATGAGAAAGTCATTCAGCCTTATCCTGGGATGTTTCATGGTCCCCACAGACAACAAAATCAAGCCCAAATGCCTCAGCCTGACATTCAAGGGCCAGTCCATGCATCTGACATTGACTGCCAGGCCTCTCAAGCCTCAGCAGTGCCCATGTGCAAGCTGACAGTCACTAATGGCTTTATGCCCTAAGGAAGCAGCTAAGATACAAGGCAGACATGGGTCCGAGTCCCACAGTGGCAGGACACTGCCCTCTGGTCAGCCACCTTAACAGGCTCATTACTGCCTCTGCTCACCACCTCCCTGTGCACACAGACCAAGTATCAGCCAGGCTTTCAGAGGTTTACAGAGCACCTACTCCCAGGAAGGTCTCTTTCTCACTACTCTGTTGCTTCTGAACACTACTCTATTGCATCAGTGTATCAGCATTTTATTATATCTTCAGCCTTACACACCTAGGCAAACGGTTTTAGGGGCCTTCATTTTATTTCCCCAATTTGCACACATTTTTAGAACACCTGTAACATCAAGCCAAGTGCTTTACGTGTAAAGTGTCCACTAGTATTTGACTTGAACCCATTACTCTCCTTGCAATAACGTGCAAGAGGATAGACCCCTTTTGAAGTTAAAAAACATAAAGTCCACGTGGGCAGCTCAGGTCTTCACTTCTGCTTCTATGGACTGGAAACAGTAAAGTCCAGAAGACAGTGGTTTCCCCCAGGAGTCAGCCTGGTCATCCTTTCCTTCTCAGCCCCACAACGTGAACACAGGGGTACATGGTTACATTCAAAACTGATTCTGTTCTTCATAAAAAATAGGCAGAGGCTCCCTAAATTCAGATTATGCTGCTTCCTAGCTGCGTTCTCTATCTTGGCCAGACGTTTCCATCTCTTGTTGTCTCTCTGCCCTTCTAGAGAAAGTCTCTCTCTCTCAAGTCATTCCAGGGCGATGAGAAAAAATGTGCTGAAATAAAAACTTACTACTTTGGCCAATCATGTTGCTGTCCCTGTAACTTTTATCATTGATCTGCTATAACATACATGAATATATTATATATTCAGCATTCCTGCCCCAAAAAAGGTAAGGATTTACAACTGCCAAGATAAAGAAGCAATTGTGGGTTCTCTCTTACACTCTCTGCCTTTGTCATGCTCTCTCCCTCTCATATTCTGGTGGCCACATGCTCCCAAATTGGTAAGCACAAATCTAACATCACAGCGGACAAAAAGCCCCACAGCTGCGTGCAGCCTGCACTCAGAAATGACTCAAACACAGTCAGGGAGCACAGGAAAAAAGAGGCTGCAAACCCTGTCTATTAAAACAAGGGACTCAGTTGTACAAAGAGCTGATTTGACCTTCCTTCTCACCCCTGAGCTTTCACACTTGCCGTCTGATTAGCTAGTGTCTGGAACTAATTAACAGGTGTGGCAAGAAAGAGAGAAGGAAAACAAACCTTGGCAACTTTCTCTCCGGGAATTGATCAGTCTAGATTTGCAACAGCTCCTCTAGCACAGAACTAACTGAGAGAACTCACTGAAGTGGGTTCATTATTCAGACCGTCCACCTATTCAGCCTTTCAAAGTACCCACCCCCAAGAAAGAAACGTTAAAAATTCATCCCCGACTACATGATGGTTTCCTCGGCTATCGAGGGTGCCCCGAATATCATGGACAGAAACACCTGAGTGGACCAAGCCCGAAATCTTGGGGAAGTCAGAGGTAAGGATGTGTGTCTGCTGGGCTCTGGGACCAAGACAACAAAGAAGGAAACACAAATATTTTCCCTCCAAAGACATTACTTTTCTGTAACTACTCGGAAACCTCTAGAAACCAGTACAAGTCGCACAGTACCCTGCAAACATGCCCTCTGCAGACGAAAGGTATAATTATATTCTGTTACTCAAGGTAACTTACCAAGAGCTCCTGAAAGGTTTCTGCAGCCAAAAGAAAATAATAATCTTTAAGTCCCTTTACCGTATTCGTGGCCACAGGAATAGAATACACTTACCCAGGGAGGCCTTTTTTCCTTCTATTAACACACATATCATTTATTGAGTTTAAGGTGCATTGGAGTGTTTCATCAACCTTACATCAGTATGCACACAAAGACTTGACAGTGTACAGTGGTCAAGTATGAAAGAATGAAGACATCTGTCCAACTTAGCCTTCAGTCCTCACTCGCCTGGCTTTTCCCTTTTCAGAACTCAGCTATCAGTCTTAAAGGACCCAGAGTTCAATCCAGTAAGTGCAATTCACAAGATGTGCAGAGCTGGTCATCTCTGTATGAATACAAGTACCACATTCTTAGGAAAAAGATCACCAGCTTTGGAGTCAGAAGCCTGGTTCTACCACTTTCAAAGGTAACTAATGCTGGGTAAGTTTCTTAATAAAGCAAAACTTCTATGGGCTCACCTGGGAAACACAAGGATGAGTTTCAGATAAGGCGTGTCCAGCCCTTAGCATGAGGGTGCTCGTAGCAGGTGCTCAATAAATGGCCAGCCACACCGTAAACACGACAGAAGGAATGACTGTAGAATTTCCAGATGCCCTCCCTCTCCCAGACTGGCTGGGCACAGAGGTGTTCATCCTATAAATTAGGGCTTGCAGCAGAAAACACTACACAGGAGTGAAACTCCCAGACCCATGGAAATACAGGGAGGAGGGCAGCTGTCAATAACGCGGACACAGGTGAACACTCCATCCCTAAAAAGGGATTTGTCTTGGCAACTCGGCAAGGGAATCACTACAGTTCTGTGTGGACAGAAAGGTCTGGAGGATGGTTTCCCTTTAAGAGTCACTCTGAAATCTGGTTCTGCTGCAGAGAAGGATAAAGTCCTTGGAGAGCTCCTTTTCTTCCCCATCCCAAGTGGGCACGCACAGCTGCTCTCATCAACCCTCCCCCGGGTTTTCAGGGCAGCTCAGAGCTGGACCTGAGGACCCACTGACACTCCTCCAACACCCAAACTGGAAGACTTCAACATCCTTGTTTACCACTCATAAAAGAACTTGCAAATGAAACCCAGATTCTCATCACCTGCACCAAACAAAAGACGTGTGTCCACCCTGCCAAACGTTCCCTGGGAGGGAAGCAGTCCCATCCAGAACCTGAAAACAATTAGACAGGGATGGGTTTTCCCAGCCGACTGGCTGCTTCACTCCAGCACAGTCCACCCTCTCCTAGGTTCTGGGCCAGAAGACGTGCCCTGACACACGGGTCCCTTGCTCAATACCCCTGCAGGCGGACCTGAGCTTTCTGATAAAGTGTGTTCTGCCTGTCACATTCTCCCTATTTTCCATCTCCAAATTAAGCAGCCGGTTGGCAAGCACAGAATATTTACTCTACTCGGAAGAGCCTCTCATTGTAACATTCTGTTGGAGAAAGGATTCAGATACCCTCTAGAGATGTTCTGGAGGTCTCTATACGATACTGATGCAGAGAAGACCACACGATCCATCTCAAACCCACAGCTGTGTTAACACTTGGGCCACTCACTGGTAATAACCTGGAGTCCAGTGCTTGGATCTGGTATGAGACTGGCTAGAAACGGGAATTTGAGCCTCAATAAAACCAAACACCCAGGAGAGCAAATGCAAGGGCCTGGGAGGCTGAGTAAGAAGGGTGTTCTATGGCCTCCTCCCCCAGGCAGGAGGGAACCGGCGCTATGACCCATTAGTGCTCTTGTCCAGGAGCTTTGGCGGGCCACTGGCAATCTCCAAACATGGCTATGGTCCCCTCGGTTTTTCAAATGACTGAGCATGAGCTGAAGCAGAATGCTCAAGGTGTTCTACAGAGTCCAGAGCTCCTCGGCAGCAAAGGCTGGCGTCCTAAGAGCATGCAGGTCTGTTTGCAACTGTCTATGAGTCCCCCTAGGCACCAACTGGAACCAGAAGGGGGAGAAATCGAAGCCAGGAACTCTGCCTGATGCCCACGCAGGTGCTGGTAAAACAATAACGGCTATTATATTCAAGTGCTTCCTATCTGCCAGGCCTGTGCCCAGTGCCTTCCATGGCTTACCTCATTCACTCCTTCAACAACCTCATGGAGCAGGGACCGTTACCCTACTTCACAGGTGGGCAGACAAAGCCCCAACCCTCTATCCTGACACCGCTCGGACTCCAGCACGTCCTAGTGATAGTGCCTACCAGAAGGCAAGCCTCTCCATCAATAGCAAGGGTCTCTCCTGGTCCCTTGTTTTCAACGGACAAGGATGGAATAAGATGTGATGTGATCACTGTCACAGAGGGGACCACATTGTTGAAATGCTTTTGCGAAAGGTGATGGAAGTCTTGAACAAGTGCTCTAGACCAGCATTACTCAATAAAAAATACCACGCAAGCCACAATCAGGAGCCATTCACATAATTTCAAATGTTACAGTAGTCATATAAAACAGTAAAAAGAAACATGCAATATTAATTTTAATGATATAGTTCCTTTAACCTAAATATGTGTAATTGTATCATTTCAACAATCAATGTAAAACTTTAACGAGATATTTTACATACTTTTTTTCACGTGTCTTTGAAATCCAGTGTGTGTTTTACACTTACCACACATCTCAATTTGGACTAGTCACATTTCGAGTGCTCAATGCCATGTCCCACACGGGTCAGCACAGCTCCATAGACATTTCACAGTAAATTAGCTAAGACTCAACATTAGAAGGGACCCTTGAGGGGGGGTGGGGGGCACATCCAGGAAACAAGTATGGGATCACTTTATGCCATCCAAGTATTTAGTATATTATCAACACCACAATTTATCTGTTGTCAGCTTCATGAAAGAATTCCTTTTGTCTTTTATCTCTACTCTCCAATTTCCTAACAAAAAATAATACTAATCAGAGGATCACTCAAATCTTGAGAAACAAGCTACCCTAAAGGTAACAATGAATGTATTTGGAGTAAACACAAGATGCTTTACCAGGTACAAACAACAGGGGGGAAAGGATCCATTTAGTCAGTCAGAATTTTAAAAACTGCTGCCACCAAGCCCATCCTTAACACTTACTTAAATAGCTAAAAATTCAGAAAGGTGTCACTTTGGAATATAAACAGTCCTACAAGAGCCATAATCTGATGCAAAACCTCTGGGCTTTAAAGAAAAGAAAAATAAGCAACTAATTTTAGATCCCTAAACCTCCATTAGTAATGCTCACCCATTAGAATATGATGTAACCACCATCAAGAGATTGGATTTTCTTCCCCCCTGAATAAATGAATGTGAGTCAAATATGAGCCCAAATCAATTTCATGGATCGGGAAACCTCTGCACAAGGTACTTGCTATTGATACCTGCTCTTTCAGGTCAATTTCAAAATAGCTGTGTGGCTTAAAAACTGCCTGTATAGCAGCAAACCTGTTTGTAACAATATAAAAGCCCCTTAGCTATGCTTGTCCTTATGCTGTTTGGCTAATGTGTCTCAGTACAGCACAGAAATGGCACAAAAGTCCTCTCTCCCTCTTCCAAAGGATTCTAAGACCCAGTTATGGCCTTAGCAGAAGAGAGCTCTGTGATCAACTAGCAATGTCTGCCATGGCTACAGGTAAAGCTGAAGGGCCTCATATGTCAATCTCCAATCTCTGTGTAGAAAAACTGCAAGATAACCCAGGGTTAAGAAGAAAACAAACACATATGCTACAGACTGTCACTGAATGTTTCTATCTGCATGCACCAGAGGATAGGATGGGCCCCATGTCAACAGAGAGATTTAGCAAAGCACGTACATGCTACCCACACAGATAATTTCAGCAATGAGAATACCAAAGGCAACGTTTCAAACCTGTTTCTTCATGCAGGGGACATTTAGGGCAAATTAAAACCTAATAGACTCTATGACACACCTCTGTCAATAGCAAATGTTCCTGGGGAGCCAAGTGTACCTTAATTCATCCACCACCTACTCTGCTAGAACAGGATACCATCCAGAAAGTCAAGTTCAAATTCTGTTCCTGCCACTTCATGAACTGTCAGATCCCTGCTCTCCCACCTTTTCTTTGGGTCATTTGGCATTAACTGAGGGCATATTTATGCACACACTTCTTTCATAAACCTTAAGCAACAACTATTAAAAACAGGTACCATTTATACCATCCTGTGTGCCTAAAGATTTCCTAGTGCTCTGCACACATGATCTCTTTCCATCTTCACAAGGACTCAAGGAGATTGAAATTCTCATTATCCACATTCTACAGACAAGAAAACCAATCAAGTAAGTATAGGCCCCAGTTAGTACAGAACAGATCTAAGACTCACTATCTTGAGCCAGTAAACATGACTGACAGATCTGGGCAATTCCAAAACCATGTATTCGCCACTGGCCTCTTTCATCTGAATCCACCCATCTCAAATCTCATTTCCTCAAAACCCTGTTAAAGGTCCCTCGGCATCTAAGAGTTATTTCCACAAACTGCTTTGTTTATCTGCTCAGAGGGCTTACAGTTTCCCAAGATTTTCCAGAAATCAATTTCCCCTCTACCCAGCATCTCGAATGAAGGCAAAAACCTCAGGAACCAGCAGCTCCCTCATATCAGTTAATACACTGCAGTTAACTGAGAAGATTTTCGTTTAAAAAACCACATCCTAAAAAAATGTCTGGAAAGACTTCTAATGCCAAAGTCACCCACCCTCTATCACATAAAATAATTTCAGCAGCTTCTGTGCAAATTGACCAATTGAGAAAATGAGGGGCTGATGCCTGAAACTGTCAAGTGATTTTCACACCCTCCACTCACGCCCTCTGCGCACATGTAAGCAGAGAAAATGACTAGTTTTAGAAGAGAAAACAACTGGTTGGGAGAGGAATAAAAGAGGGCAGGCATTGACTAGGAATGTGTTCTAGAGACTTAGCTCCTGCCTAAGCACATCTGGAATGATGTACAGCCAACACCCGTCTAGTGGAAGACATCAGATAAGACGGTCCACGGACACCCGTCAGGCAAAGCCAAGGTGGTCAGTTCGTGCAAGCCCTTCTCCAAGACCAGCCTGCTTAAAGCCAGGCAAAACATCAACATTCATCTTCATGCTCTACAACCAGCTCAAGCAAGCTCTGCTGCCCTCTATATACCTCGTGTCACTATTACCAGAACAACCAAAGCAGAAATGAGAATGCCTACTTCTCCCGGATCAACTCTAGAGCCAACGGCACTTCTGATGCAAATAAACATCCGAGTCACAGAATTTAGTCTAAGTAATTCCACAAAAGAAAAAAAAAAGTTTCTGACCATGAATGCCTAACCCCACTGCCCCATAAGACAGTTGACCCCTAATTAGAATATATCATTTTCAGCAATAGATACCCTAGTGGCAAGTAACAGAAAGTACAAACTTAGTTTCTCCCTTTTTAAAAATGGACTTCAAACACCACGACCATATATATAATATACACACACATACTCTGAATTCTCTTAAGAAAGATAATGACCTTGGACATCATGACTCAAGAGCATGCAACATGATATTTCTGTAAAACACATACAATGATATCAAGACACTGTACTTGTAGACAGCATTAGCTGCTCACAGATGACTACCACCATCTAGAGACTGAGAATTCACAGGTAGAAGAAAGAAGGACGTCTTGTCCTCAAAGGGCACAGAGTCTAATTAGGCTCTGAATCACACGTGAACAATTCATGTGGATGTACCACACATTATAACTACTTAACACCATGGACTAGAATTAGGGTGAATGAATCACCTCCTCAAATCCTCCATCTGCCCATACCAAAAGCTGGACATTCTACTCCACTCAAAGTTCACGTTTTCACATGTTGATGTTGGAAAAATTAAGATATGTGATATTCCCACCATATATGAGAAATCCATACATGGGTGTCACATGCAAAAATTACTGGGTTAGGGATATCATGTGAGAAAAATAAGCTCTTTGGCAAGAGACCCTCGGATGTGACATCTCCGACAATAATTTACTCAGATTTTACTATACTGGTCACTGGCCTAAGCCCTCTCTTACCCACCCATCAACCCCTTCTTGGGTAGTTTAGTAACAGTCACCAGGAGCACTAGTTCTTAAATAAGAAATGTTTAAAAACACAACTTTTTAAAATTGAACAAGCCAACAATTTAGATCAGTAATAGAACTTGCCACCTTACTATGGAATATCTGAGTGGTAGGCCACGTGCAGAGGCAAAAAAAAAAAAAAAAAAGACACAGGCAGGACTACTGCGGAGCTGCAGACTGAGAAGACGGACGCCAGCTCACCAGCCAAGGATGCACGTGCTCGCGCTGGCGCATGTGCAACATGCACATTTACACACACCCAATCCAGGCAATACAAAACCGCAAACGAGTTGCAGCAAAGGAGGAAAAAAAAAAATCGGTCCCTAAGGGTAGAAATCAAGAAATCATCTATGCGGTGGTAAACACCTCCAGGGACCAGCTGAGTATTGTAAATAACCACTGGGGGCCAGGTAAGCGCTCCATCTCTGGGGGCAGCCACTATTTAATTCCAGCTTACTGTTGCCGACACCAAGCAAGACACACGACCTGGGTTGGTACACCTTCCGATTTTCCCGGAGTAACCTAGACTTTTAGGAGAAGCCCCCATGAGGGCAGGAGTCTCCATCTGCTTTGGTCCCCACTGTCTCCCCAGTGCCTGGAACGCTGCAGGTATGAAGGGTATACTTGGTGATGGCACGAAAGAAAAGCCTCAGTGTTTAATTTTTTTTTTTAATACTGAATGGCCAAACAGAGCACACCTGCTGGCCAGACGCCCCCTGCAGAGCTCCAGATAGCCCAAATGACTGTCTCTTCTTCAGTTCTCCGTTCCAGAACTACCCTGGAGGTTTCTTTCCAGACAAAGATTCCTGCCACCACCACCCCAATCCTAAATCACATTGAGTAGTTTTAAAAACCACACATAACTTCATTGGCATAAGCAAATCTCTATTTCTTTTCTTTTCTCTTTTTAACCTAGACTCCAGGAGAAATAAGGTTTCATGCTCAGAAACAAAAATTGCTTATAGGCATTCCATTAGCCAAGATCCACTCACTACCTTGTTTGCTAACTCCCTGGGGATACTCTGCAGCAAGGTTTGCCAGATAATCAAAGGATTATTAGTGCCTTAGGAAGCAAAGCTAACAAGAAGGACCCCTCGCAAATCACATAATGTGGACTGGGCATCTGATCTGTATACTAGAGAAAGGCCACAACCTCCCAAACCACCCTGCCTGGAATCAACAATCTCTAGAACTCCCAAGGAATTTAGAAGCCATTTAGTTAAGGGTGAGGAAAACAACCCCAAAGAAACCGAGGGTCTTGCCCAAATCCCACAGCTGGTTTGGCTGGCTCCCATGGCTAGTTTTAAACTCCAGAGGAAAACTCCAGAACCCAACCATCTCTTGCCAAATACAACTCCCTCAGACATTTTCCTGAAGTCATAATTCAGAGCCTGCAGCCCACACTTAAATGACATATGGGATGATAATAATTCCCCGTTATTATAACATAACCATGTTCAACACCCCAAACAAAAGTTCTCAAATTATAAACTAAATCAATTTAGAGCCTTTTGAAGAGGAGTCAGAAAAACGCACCACCAACAAACTCACTCTATCCACAGTTGTTATCAGCTTATTCAGAAGCTAAAGTAATTTGCAGAAAGGTCATCTCTTCAATGTAACCAAATAAAACCCTATACTAATTGCATTACTTCCTTATTTAATTGTAGCAAATACAGGAAGACACCTTTATTTCACCCAGTGTTTATGGTACTTGCTTATAGGAAAAGTAGTAGCATGAAATACAAAACACTGGGTCTGTCTTTTAATTGGCCTTCCTGTGCAATTAGGAAAAACATCTTCTAAATGAACAGCAACCATTCTGATTCAAAATAATCCTGCGAGATGATTAGAGAGACATTTACAGCCACTCCTACTTACTACAGAGGTGACCTTGAACAAGTGACAACTTCCTTTCAGCTTTAGTTTCCTCATCCTAAAATGGGAATATTCAAGGTTTCTTCTTCCAGGGCAGATTAAAGGCATATTAAAAGCTCTGGCACAACAGCTAGATCATGGCAAGTGCTTGGCGAATGTAGCCTGTTACAACCATCGCTCCCATTTTAGAGATTAAAAAACTGAGGCCCATTTGCTCAACATAAGACTGCTGCAACAGAGCGAGGATTTCATCCTGGACCTCTGAGGTCTTAGTGCGGTCCTGAGTAAGAGGTATGTATATCTGGGATTGTCAGACCACCACCACCACCCAACCCCACTCCCACAGGAGGTTGAGTAACTGGCCCAGTGACATAGCCAAGACCACAGCTACCCAGTAACACTCCCAAGGCCACAGCCGGCTCTCAGCCTCCACATTCACTGAATCGAAACACTTCAGGAAAACTGAACTTTTTTTACTGAATAGAACTCATTTTTTTATAAATAACCATTGCTTTGTAAATAAATCCTCTTCACAATTCGTGACTAACTGGACTCTTGAAAAGTCACTGACATTTTCCTCACTAATCTGGACTATGCTTTTATATTTGGTGAAGTGCTAATGGCTGTGTCTCCTATCCAAATTATTCCAAACTTTGCGTTTATCTGATATAAGTGCACTGTGGAATTTATGTGGCTGCAATGGTATCAGAATTTAAATACCTCCTGGATTCGTCTAATAACTGGTATGCATTCCTCAAAAGTATACACACTGCAGTATCAATCGACAACTTGCTTCCCTCTCCTTGTTAGGAAAATAGTATCACAGACCCAAAAATAAAATTAGTTGTCCTATTTCTTACATGGAAGTGTTACATATTCCATGAACTATGCTTTCATTGCTTCTTTTTTAGTTGCTAGATTTCAGCAGCCAACTGTGTCACTTTGCTACAGCCCCAAAATAGCTAAGTCGAGTAGTTTAAAATTGTATTTTGTTGTTTGGTCAGAAAACCATCATGCTGATTTCAGTTTGCAAAAAATTGATTAGCGGGCAGGAGCTTTGCACGCACAGTGTGAGATTCTCTCTTGTACACTCTTCAGGTCTGAATCCATGAAGCTACAGAGACAGGGGCATAAGTGTGTTTAAGTGTCACACCAGTACAAAATTAAAGCAACACCCAAGACTGCTGTTAGCTTCCCATTTGTGGCACACAGTGAAAACCCAGCAATGACAGTCTCAGGCAGACCCATTCTCCTTGGTTACCACACAGCGCAGCAGGCCTTAGAAGGGGATGGGCGTTCCCGGGTGCAGGGCCAAGCAACTCTTTCTACAAAGGGTAACACCACACAGGGATCTTGGAGATTCACGTACTACATTTTAAGCCCGTGGAAAACAATTTTCCCATTTTAAGCAGGGAAAGTGGAGCCCTTCTCTGCTTTGTGAGCAAGGAGGTATCTCAGACTTCACCGAGGCTTTCTTGTTTCTTTAAACCACAAAATGTAACCATTTTACTAATTATCCATGGGCCATCCTCATGCCAGCCTCACCCTCAACAGCAAATCCAGGCACAAAAACCATGCAAGATTTATGTAAACTTTTTGAAAATGTTTTTGTTTTTACATACAGTTGTCTTTTTCAGTTCAGTTTTCCTGTTTCTATATACTCCTACCCAAATCTCTTGAATACACAAAAAATAAAAATGATTAAGCACTGATTACTGAGCACTGACTATTTACCATGCACAGTGCTAAGTCTTTTAGTGTGTATTCTCATTTAAGCCTCATGAAGAACTTAGGACTCAGGGTCCCATCACTATGCCATTATGCAGAGAGGGGAGTGGGGGGGGAAGGCACAGAGAGGTTAAGTTACTTGTCCAAAGCAGCACAGCTAGTAATGGCTGAGGCAGACTGGCTGTAGAGACTATATCTGGATACACTTTGGTATATTTTAAACAACTTTCCATACCTACCTGGTTTAGAAAGGAAATTAAAAGTATTAAAAAGTTCTAGGCTCCTAAAAGGTTTCTCCTTTCTATATGCAGATACACCAGACAGTGATTCTCCTTTCATGTGAGAGTTGCCTCCCACCCCCCCAGCCCAAGGACAGCAGTAACACCACCCAATTCAGTTAGGGGGGCTTGGAAAAGAGAAACCAGGCACATCTGAACCTGGCTAGCTGTCATTCCCCCACCTAGCCCAAAAAGCACTTTTTACAATGTTTTTTTTAAATAGTCATATCAAGTACTGTAGTCAGACAACTTAAAGCCAGCATAGGCCTGGCAATCACACAGATTGTATTTTTTTTTTCTGTCAAAACATCTTGCTACGAATGATACCAGGTGAAAGGACCCCGGCGATGATAGGTGTCCCTATGGGAGGGGACAACAGCATGTGGAGCCCTCTAGCTACCTGGAGAGATCTTGCACAGCCGGCACCGCTGAACCTCAGCCCTCTTCAAAACAGGAGCAAACCATTTATCTGTTCTACATTTCAATCACCATAGACTTTTCTGAAAATGAAATTCAACTCTATTACTGCCAGACTTACTTTTTTTTTAAGGGACATTAACAGTTCCTTGGTCTTGGAAATTTGAGACAAAAAGGAATTGCAGGAAAAAGCAGGGAGACGTAAACAGGGGTTTTAAAACAGATTATTTTTGGAGTGATTTTTCTGGTTATGATTCCATATAAACAAATAAAAAATACAAAAACAAAACAAACAAAACAAAAACAAAGCCAAGTCAGTAACAGGTATCTTTTTTTACAGATGTGCATTTGATCTTTGAAGTACACAGAACACTGCCATAGTTCTGGGTTTGGTCTTCTAGAAACAAGATGGCCACTCCCATTTCTCAGGCAGGCAAACAGAGGCATCTGATCTCTTAATCATTTGAGAACATTTACTGAGGGCCTAATGTGTACTCAGGCCTCCTCATTCTGGTTCAAATTCAGCGACAGCTGCCAAATTCCACAAGCAGCTCTCGCTGCCTGTTGGGGGCAGGCTCTTCTCAGAAGAACATTCTCACTTTTCTGAGCCCCTCCTTGGTGGCTACCAGCTTTGCCTAGATCAGGCTCGGACGGGGAAATACAAGTGGAGGCCAAGCACATTTCCGTGGCTTCCTTTATTTTATCTGATACGCAGGCCTTTTATTCTCTACACAAACAGCCCAAAATGCAGTTTCAGTGATTACCACTCCATCACCAGATAACGGTCAACCTATAACCAAACCACACCAAGCGCTTATTGGGGTGGGGGTGGGGGTCGGAATCAAGCACTTTTGAGATAACTTCAGATGCTCTGAATTTCTCCCATAAACTCTGACTTATGAAATGTGACCACATGAAAGATATGCCCCAGGATTAAAGTGTTCATCAAAATCTTTGTCCATCTGGCCACTCCTGCTTAGAAATGACAATGTATTGTCCTGCATGCTCTAAGAAAATGCTGAGTGTATATTCAGATTAAAAACAAAAGCAAAAACTTTTCACCACAAAAGGAGGATGGTGAAGCAACAAAGCACTAACAACACTTAACTGCCTTCTCCACGGAGGTACGGCTACTATGTCCAGACTGTCCTTTGGTCAAGAAGTTTCCAGGAAAATGAGGCAAGGGGTAAGGAAGGAGGAGGGGTCCCTAATAACAATTGCTCTGAGGCATTTTAAATGATCTTTCATGAAAGGCAAGAAAGTTCATTCCAATTAGTGCACTGACATGTAGCTGATTATAATATATTAACTTGGGAGTTTTTCAGAATAGAAAGATGAACCTGAAAGGGGTTTTGTATCATTTTGCTGTTGTACAGCATACCCTGTACTGTCTCACGTAAATAATATTATCTTTTATTTCGTGAAAACAGGTCCATAATTAAGGGGAGGTGTCCAGAGCTTCACTATTGGTTAGTTCTTTTTCTCATTTCAGCCAACCTTTCCAATAATCATTCTGCCTCCGGCAATAGCAACTTCCCTTATATCCAAAAGGTTCTGTTTATGTCTATTTGTTCTAATATTCTAACTTCATCAACTCTGCCATATGAACACTATTTAGAAAAAAAAAAAATTTTTTTTCTAAGTTTCTGCTGAATAGTTTAAGAATGTAAAAATACAGTGGGGGAGGTATAGCTCAAAGATTTCATTCCGTGACTGCGTTTAGAGGGACCAAGTTTCAAGACTGGACGAAGATTCTCCGTTTTCAAACAAGACACTTTAGGGAAGGGGCGGGGGTTGCATGATTTCTCACCCCATCCTAAAAGAGTATGACTGCTAACTTACAAAGATTACTTCTGCATTTTTCTAAAAAGGCCATAAAGGATGTCCACCAGGACTAAAGCATGTACATGCAAATACACCAAGAGACCTCTTCGAGGGAAATTCACCAGGCATCAATCATGGCTCTTGCAATTTTAGCACATCCAAGCTACACAGCAGAGCTTTTCCACCTGAAATGTTTCCAACGTCAGCGTCCTAGATGTAATGTAACTACAGTACAAAACATATCAGAATCAAAGAGAAGGGTTTCACTCTGAGGGTGGAAAGAGAAAAAAAAAAAAATCAATAAAAAAATTTTTTTTCTAAGTTTCTGCTGAATAGTTTAAGAATGTAAAAATACAGTGGGGGAGGTATAGCTCAAGTGGTAGAGAGTGTGCTTAGCATGCATGAGATCTCAGGTTCAATCCCCAGTACCTCCTCTAAAAATAATTAAATAAATAAATAAATAAAAACTAATTACTTCCCAAAACCTAAAAAATAAAATAAAATTCTGAAAAAAAAAAAGTAAAATACAAAAACACACTATGTGTGTTAACCCTTTCAGGTAACAAAATTTTTATCTTGGTGGAGGCACTTAAATTCTCAATGACTAAGAGAGAACACCAAATGCTTAAATGAACTATATGTATGATTTGCTTTAAAATAATGAACTGTTAGGGAGGAGGTGGGAGTATGGAAGACGGAAAACTGAGTTGTAATTGTTGTAGCTGGGTAAGGGGTCCATAGGGGTTCATTATATTTTTCCATTTTCATAAATTTTTCTTAATATTTTTTAAAAGATGTAGGGAAAGAACGTACTATGCACTATATCATGTTTGATGCTCTGGAAAGTGGAAACATCACTTGAGACACTAACCAAGACGCGGGTCCCACACGTGCCATACGGTTGTTGAGAGAATAAAAGCCACTGGTTCCCATCTTCTGGGGAAGGACCCATGCGAGAGTTTCCAAAACCCTCCAAATGACAGCTATCCTGTATCCTGGACAGGAGCTGAGAACAAATGTATCAGAAAAGTTGGTGCGATTCTGAGAGACAACAAACAAAATAACTAACAAGGCATTTTGGTCAAGATGTCACAGAAGGACTCTAATCCAACACCAGAAGCATTTCTTAGCCCTCGTGTCAACAGGATAAATGCTTCCCAGGTTAGGTCAGGCAAGGTGGGGAGGGGGTCCCAAAGCGAATTCGAGGTCCCCAACGGTTTAGAGCCGCCAAGGAGCAGCAGAGTGGAGCTGAGGCCGCCTCCTCGCTCCCAGGCTCATCTGCAGTTGCCGAGCCTCCCACCCCAGCCCTGCCACAACCGCGGCCCCATCGCACAGAGGTGGCCGAGCGGCACGTGTGGAGACGGCAGGAGCCCGACAAGTGGCTCGGGGGCGCCCCCTGAGGTCCAGTGGCGTCTCCGCACCTTCGAAAAACGGAAAGCCGGCATCTACGGCTCTGACATTTTAACTTTGCCTGGTTGCAAAGGCTGCAGCTGCACTCTCTCTGGCGGCACTTTTCCAAGCCACAACCCTTCTTCCCGCGCGTCGCACCATTGCCCCTTCCCTTTCCGACACCTTCTGGCTCCTGGACCAGGGAATGGACTATTTACCTCGCAGCGTGGGACACACAGAAAACGTGGAAGGCGGTAACTGTCCCAGTCCCAAGCAGGCGGCATCACTGGTGGTCCCATTTTGGATTTCAGGATTCCTCAGACATCAGGAAAAAGAAAATCCCGGCCGGCCTACTGACTGCACACCCGAGCATAAGGAGAAGGCCAGAAGTGGAATTAAATTCCTTGTATTGCAAGGCTGCTCTCCTGCTGCCCCACATTGCCCCCATTAAAGCGTGACCCTTACAAAGCTCGACCCCAGTGTGCACCTGAGCCCGCTCAGCCGGCAAGTCTACAGCAAAAATGATAGTCTAGAAGGGGCACATGATTAACACAAATAGTGAACAGTGGTGTGGGGGGGTTATTTTAAGGGGAAATGCCCCCACCGCTCCCAGCCCCTGGTGGAGGGAGGACCACGGTGGGCAAACCCCAGGCCTCAGGGTTTGTATGGACGCACGTCCTCGCTCGGCGTCCAAGCTGGGGTTCTGGGCGGTGGTAGGAGTTCCGTGAGGTTCCGGGGACAGGAGAATTCGTAAAAGGAAAAGGGGGATGCTGAAGAAGAGACGGTGCTTTGCCTCTCTGCCCCTCGAGGCCACTCCCGTGCCTGCAGAGGGGACACTCGCTGCCAGTCCCCGAGGGCAGAAGGAACGCCCGCACCCTGCTCCAGGGCGCACGACGGAGCTGGGGGACCCGCGGCACCAAGACCGGGCGCTCGGGCCGCCTGGGGACAGGCGGCTGTGGCCAGGGAGAGCAGAAACATCTGGCGGCACGTTCTGTTTTCTGGATAATCCCCACCTCCGGGAATCCAGGAGCCGGTGGATGAGACGGCAGAAAAACAGGGCGGGGTGGGGGGGTTCCCTGTCCTTAGGAGAGCGAAGGATGACAAACGAATTGCCCCCTTCTTCCCACCCCTTCCCCGACTAGGGCAGAGGATGTGGCCTCCATCTTCGGGGAGGGGGCTAGACAGATTCTAGGGAGCTCGGAACTGTAGCCTAGGGGGAGGGGGGCCTGCAAGAGTGAAAAGGGAGTCAGCTGGCCTCTGCCCTCCCCGAGTTGAAAGAGAAGGGGGGGAGTCGGCCGATGGAGGGCTGGAAGAGGAGGGTCGCCGCGCCGCACACCGCTACGTGCGGTGATTTGTTATCTTCATCAATAGCCAATACTGTTTCTGTCTTAACCTGATCAGAACGGTGCGGGTCTGGGTCTGCCAGCCGCGAACAGCCTGCAAAAGGGCAAAGATAAAGGTAGGCAGGGCGCGAGACAGGAAAAAATCCGCCCAGGCGCGAATTGCAACCCAGCCGCCGACCCGCCCCCCTCCCCCGCGCCCGGACCCGAGCAGCCCAGCACAGCAGAGTTGCGGGATAAAGAGGACACGGGCCCGGACTCGGGGAGCCACGGGTCTTCCTAGACGCCTGCTTCCTACCCTCCCACTGCGCCCAGGTCCCCTCATCCAGAAAAGCTCCCTCGCGCCGGCACCGAAGCACAGCCCGCGCCCCAGCCCGGAGCCGGGGTCACCCCCGTCTCCCGAGACCAGAATGCCGGCTGCTCCCAATATCCCCAATCCTCCACGTCCAGCCTCCAGTTTTCATTCCCCGAACACTATTCTCTCCATAGAGTCAGGGAGCAGCAAATCAAGTACCCTCTTCTGAGCTCCTTCAATCCCTTCATGAGCAAGGGACGCACCCTGGGCCCCCCAAACCCACAGAGGCATCCTCCCCATGGCCCCAGTCTCCCCAACAGTCCTGGACCTCTAGCTCTCCCGGACGGCGACCTATCAGTAGAACGAGTCCTCTTTACTCCCAACTCCTGCTCCCCCAGGCCCCCCAAAACCAGAGCAAGAGGAAGACCCTTGCGGCCCCTGTCCCCCTGGCTAGCTAGCCCCTGCTTCCACCCTCCCCAAACACCAGCCTTCCTAAACGCCGCCAGAGCCAGCGGAACGGATCCCTCTCTCCTCCCCAGGCGCCTGACCCCCCTGCACCCTCTCCCGAATCCCCGGGACAGGCACCCGAGCTCTGTGCCCCGGCGGCAACTCCGCATCCCCCGCGCGCGCCGGCCAGGGCCGCGTCCCCTCGGCCGCCGGCACTCACCGGGGAAGCATACGACATAATGGAGCACGGAACTGGTGATTTTCAGGAACAAAATCCACCAACACGGTTCCAGTAACCTCCGCATGTCCGAAAACGCACATCGAAAAGAGGAAGGCAGGGGGGGTAAACTTGTTGAATAAGTTCTTGCCTCCGTAAGAGCCTCCGCTAAGCCCGGGTTCTTCTCCTGCTCGCCCGCTCTACGGGCCCCCCGCGCTCGGCGGCCCGAGTCCCCCTGGAATCCGGGAAGCCGCCGAGCGCCCCACGGAAAATCTCAAAAAGTGACCGGGAACGTGGAGCCACGCTGGGGACGATCCTCGGCGAAGAACTGCTTTCTGTTCAAAAAGGAGAGAGCTGAGAGGGCAGGGCGAGGAGTCGGCTGGCGGCAGCAATGCCCCGGGCCCGGGGCAGGCAGGGACCGTAGGCGGCGGCGGCGGCGAGCAGCCGAGGATCCCCAACTTGAGTCGGCAGCGCAGCGCAGCCCGAGAGCCGGCGGGCGGCGGCGGGGCTGAGCGCGACGCGGCGTCTCCGGCTTCAGGCAGGCAGCTCCTTCCAGGGCCCCGGGAAGGAAGGAGGCATGTTTGCGAGCGGGGAAGGGGAGGGCAGAGGCGGGGGGAGCGAAGAGCCCCCCAAAATAGAAACGGCCGGAGGAAACCGAGGAAAACACAAAGGATCTCAGAGGGGCGCTAGGACGAGGGCGCCTTCAGTCCATGCTCCTGAAAGTTGTGGCTCCGGCGCGAGCTGGGGAGGATCGGGGAGCGCGGAGCTGGAAACTAGCCATGCCTCCATACAGGAAGTAACATGTGAGCATGGATCCTGGCAGAGACTTTAAAGCCGGCGAGCGTGCGAGCACGGGGCGCGCGGTGGCGGTGGCGGCGGCGCGCGAGCAGGGGCGCGCGGCGGCGGGGGGGGGGGGGTGCGCGCAGCCGGGCTGCCGGCGGCGGGCGCGCGCCTCCCGCGCTCTTAAAGCAGCCGCGCTCGGTTCCCGCCTCATAGGGGTCCCACAGCCCAGTTCTCTCCCGCTGCAGCCCCGGGTGTGCTGCGGACTCGGCCGGGGCAGTTTGGGGGCTGGAGACCGGGGAGGAGGGTGATTGACGTCGGGGACCGACGACTCTTTGCCAGATTAACGTTCTGCGAGCTCTTAAAGACCCCGAGATATGAGCAGGCTTGGCGAGGATTCCCCCACAGTCCTCGTTGCTCGCGCACCCAAGACTTGGGGGGCCCCTGGCTCGGGTATGAGGAGGTAGGGGCGGCCTGCTGCCTTTACAGGGCGACGGGGTTTCCTGTTGGGTTTCATCGCTCTGGCAGTGTCGCGGCGGGGCGCGCCCTGCTCGCACTCTGCTCACTCCCTGCTCGCGCCCCCAGGCCGGCACATTCCCCGCCTGGAAACAAAGCCGAGCGGCCTTTGCACTCGAGCTGCGCGTTGGGGTTTAATTTCTTTCTTTCTTTCCTCCTCCTCCCCCCCCCCCCCCCCCCCCCGTCTTCCATTGGCCGAGTTCTTGGCTGGGGAGAGATGGGGGAGGAGAGGAATATCGATTGATCCAAGGCTTGCAAAATCCAACCATTCTGATTGCCACACGCCCTTTACCCGCGCCACGACGGATCGCTGGCGGAGTTTTTCCCAACTCTCAGATCGAAGGAAGGAAGGTTCCTGCACTCCAGCCCGGCGGTAGGGAGGGCGCTGGAAGTGCGCCCCTTAACTCCTGGGTGTGTGAAAGCTGCGCCGCGGAGTGGGACCGGTTTCCTGGCAGCTACCCGGGAAGCAGCAACCTCTTTAGCAATCGCAGAGAGGCGTCCAGGGGAAATAGGAGGACTGAGCTTATCTGTAATGAGTTTTGTCCCTTGGCTCTTGGTGAGAAAGATCTTTATCGCTTAGACTTCTAAGCGCCCTATTTTCCCTCTTACGCCGGTGCTAAACGTGGGGGAGGCGGGTTTTTGATTAAACGTGTAATTGAGCCAAGGTAATTAGCCATTTGTAATTTTTGCCTAATTTTTCTGCCCCTGTTTAAAAGCCATCTCGACTTGCTTTTAACGTGCCCCCGCTGTTTCATCCCACCATGCAGGGTCCCCACCCACCCAAACATCCCAACCGGATGCTAGGTTTTCAAATAATACACAGATGTTCGAGATCCTCCCGCAAGATGTGATTAGGGAAGCAATTTCACACCCACACTTCCAAAAGAAAAACCTTTGAAAAGTTACATTTGGGAATACGAACTAATAAAAGCCAGGAAGTTCCTGGGGAGGGCCCAAGCTCTATCTTTAGCAGAACGGGGGTGAACACCCTCCCCCAGGGTGGGGAATGAGTCTAGTTTGTTTGCTTTGGAATTTGGTCCTTCCTGGTTTTGTTGGAATCCTGACTCGGCCATAAATGCTCCAGAGGGTCAGTTTTCTTGGGACTGTTGTATTAAAGCTTTGTCCCTTGGTCAGTAGGAGCTTTGAGAGAAGTTCATATGACCTCTGGATGTCCGGCTACCTCATTAAAAACTGAATGATAAAGTGGGGAAATCCATGGAATTTGAATCAGAACAGAACACCTGGATAACATCCCTAGGTGAGTTTATTCCTTTGCAAACATAACGTAATAAAAACTGCCATTTGTGGAATGCTTACTATCTACCAGGCATTGTGCTGAATTCTTTCTATAAACTGTTCATTCCACAAATGTATTGAGCATTTACTGGGGGTGGTGTGGGGGGGTATTACTGGGAACACAGCCATGAACAAAAAGGACAGGCCTGTGACCTGTGTGGAGCTTACCTTTCAAAGTACAGGATACACTCTTCCGGAGTCCTTACAACAGTTCTGCCAGCAGTAAGAATTATTATCCCCACTTATAGACAAGGAAACATGCTCAGGGGAGTAAAATAATAGATCCCTAGCTAGTGAGTAGCAGAGCTGAGATTCTCAGATTCTCAGGTCTGTCTGCCTCCACAGATGTGAAAAGGCAAAGAAATGATGGTTTGAGAATACACTGAAATGTGGGCTTGGGAGAAATGGCTTAGGAGTGGTGGAACCACACATGGGTTTGGAGAGTGAATTATCACTACCCTTATAATATAGGAGGCCCCACACCAAAACTTGAGGGGTCACCTTGGATCTGAGTTGGTGACTGTCCTGGGGCCCCAGGCAAAAGTGTACCAGCTACTGCTCTTGGAAGCACCCTCCCACAACCCAGACCCCACCAGTTTCCCTAATAAAGTAGAATGTTACAGGCATACCACACAGGTTGCCTTTTCATTCATTCTACAACCAGTTACAGAACAGCTCATATAGTCAATCAAGTGGTAGCAGCACAAAATGGCAGGCAGTGGACCTGACAGTGCTGTCACCTGCTGACTACAACCCCCTAGGTGATGTGGGGGCTGCACATACAGTGGGCACTCCAGGACAGTTGGTGTGAAGGGTCCTAGGAGTGCCAAAAAAGGTGTGAACGGCCCTGGGAGTGCTCATCTGGAAGATAAGAAGGCTGCAAAGAGAAGGAGCTGGTATTGGTAATAAATTATCCCCCAAACTTAGTGGCTTAAAACGATAACACATGTATTATTGCATAGCTCTGTAGTTCAGAAGTTGGGGTACACTATACCTGGGTCCTCTGCTTCAAGTTTCCCTAGGCTGAAATCAAGGTGATGGCCAGGAGTCCTCATCTGGAGCTCAGAGCCCTCTTCAAAGCTCATTCAGATTATTGGCAGAATTCAGTTCTTCAGAGTTGTAGGCTGGAAATAGAAAATATTCTGGCTAGCTGTTGGCTAGAGGTCAGTCTGAGGCAGAGGCCACCTTCAGGTCCCAGCCACATGGCCCCCTCATAATATGGCAGCTTACCTCTTCAAAGCCGACAGGAGAATCTCCCTCTAGTCGGCTATGAAGGTGTCTTGGGAGTGAACATCCTATCACTTTGGCCATATAATGTAGCCTCATGAAGGCAGTGACTATCCCATCATATTCACAAATGTCACCCACTCTCAGAAGAGGGGATTATACACCTGGGGTAGGAATTTGGGAATCATCTTAGAATTCTGCCTGCCTCAGTGCTGGTGATCTATTTTGAGTACTGATAGTGATTAAAAGCAGTAGCTCCCAAGCCAGTCTATTTGGGTGCTGAAGTTACTTAGATTTACTTGACTATGGACACCTTAACCACTTTAATTTAACCACTTAACTTCACCACTTGGGTACCTCAGTTTCCTCATTTGGAAAAAGGGAATCATAACTGCACCTACCCTTGAAATGAGATTAGAAGCAGTTGCAAAGAATAAAATACTTAGAGCAGTACCAGGTGCCCAATAAGCATTTAATAAACATAAACTATTACGCTTATCTTCTTAAAAATCTTAAGCAACTGGGAGTGAACATCTATTATTTCCTACCTGCTCAGCTTCCATCTTTTTTTCTAGTAAAAGCATTCCAGTTTCCTTTGCACTAATCTCACCAGATGGTCTTGGTAAGCCTCACCCCTTCTTCGTCCATCACTACCCTCTGCCTCTCCACCTCACTGGGTCAACATGGACATGTGTCCCAGCCCGACTACTTGGAGCATCTCAACCCCCCGGGCCTGACTGACTTAGAGATGGCTTCATGTTTCCACGTGATCTAATGAGAGTCAAACTTCCTTTTGGGTCTGCCATTCGGGATAAACTTAAGCCTCGAGAAGCAAGGAGGACCCCACTTGAGAAGAGACTGCTTGAGGATGAAGCTGACACTCAGAGGAAATCAGAGGGGGAGAGGAGGAGGCCAACACACCTCTGATATCATCACTTGAGTCCTTGGATTAAGTCATACTTGAAGCCAAACCAGACCCTGAACTTTCCAGTTACTTAAGCTAACAAATTCCTTTTATTCCTTTTACCTCTTTGAGTTGGGTTTTTATTAAACTGAAACTAAAACCTTGAAAGTTGGAACTGACAGGGAAAGATAAGTGAGATATCCACATTTTACATTTTTACACAGGAAGAAGCAGCTGCTCTTAGAATTAAGAGATTCAGCTGAGGTGAGTGAGACAGTGAACAAAAGAAGGCTCAAGCTTCTGACACCAGGTCTACAGCAGCAATCATTCTTTTTTATGTTAAAAAAAAAAATCACTCCAAAACTTAGTCACTTGAAAGAACAATCATTCTATCTGTTCTTGATTCTGTAGGCCAGCAATTTGGGCTGAGCTCAGCGAGGCAGTTCTTCTGCTAGTTGTGTCTGAGGTCACACATGCAGCTACAGCACCAGCTTCCAGAGGATCAACTGGTTCTGCTCAGTGATAGGTAGCCTCATTCACATGCCTGGCAATTGGTGCTGGCTGCTGGCTGGAGCCCCTCAGATCCCATTCCTGGGCATCTCCAACAGCCTGTCTCAGACTTACTTACAAAGAGGTCTCAGGCCAGGAGAAGAGAGAGTGGAAGTTGCAAGGCATCTTGAGATCTAGACTTAGCAGTGGCATAGCATCACTTCCACTGCATTTTATTGATCAAAACATGTCTGAAAGCTTAGATGCAAGGGGAGGGGAAAACAGACCCTAGTTCCTGAGGGGGAGGAACAGTAAAATTGCATTGCAAAGGGGCATGGAAACAAGAATGTGAGGAACTGTAACCTTTGCAAACAACCTACTTCATCTACTGTTAAACTAAACGGTGACTGCATGGGTTGAACTGTGTCCCACCAGAAAGATATGCTGAAATCCTAACACTTAGTACCTCAGAATGTGACCTTACTTGGAAACAGGCTCTTACCAGAGGTAATCCAGTAAAAATGAGGTCATTAAGGTGAGACCTAATCTGATATGATAGGTATCTATAAAAAGGGGAAATTTGGAAGCAGATACAGACAAGCACAGAGGGAAAATGATATGCAAACACATGGGAAGGAGACGGCCATGTGACTGGAGTGAAGCATCTACAAGTCAAGGAGCACCAAGGATAGATGGCAGACACCAGAAAGTACGAAAAGATAAGGAAGGTTTCTCCTTCATGTTTCAGAGGCAGCACGGCCCTGCTGACGCTTGGATTTTGAACTCCTAGCTTCCAGAACTGCGAGATAATTAATTTCTCTTGTTTTAAGCCACCCAGTTTGTGGTACTTCGTTACAGCAGCTCTAAGAAACCTAGACAGAGCCCATTAACCTTTTCCCCTAAATGATTTTGATGTGAACGGACCACACTTGCGACTGTGTTTTCTACCTCACAAGTGAATGCTCACAAAACAATAACAACAGAAAACCTGTTCTAGTGGTTCTGACTCTAAATTTGGGAGTGATGTTTTATTTTAGGGTAGAAAGAAATTAAGACTTAACAAAACATGTTTATTCTGAAAAAAAAAAAAAAAACAAAAACCTCAGGGTAGGGGGAGGGTATAGCTCAGTGGTAGAGCATATGCTTTTAGCATGCACAAGGTCCTGGATTCAATCCCCCAGTACCTCCGTTAAAAAATAAATAAACAAATAAATAAATAAGCGTACTTAACTACCCCAGTGCCCCCCAAAATAAATGAATAAATGCCAACTTTATTCTAAAAAAGAAAAATAAAAACCTCAAAGTCCTCTAATAATAAAGATCTTTTTCATTATATAAAACCCTATGTCCAGTGGCCTAAACAGAATAAACAAGTAGTGGTGCTGGTTTAATACACTGCTTCAAAAGTAGGATTAAATATTAATAGCAAACATGACTGATAAGGCCCTTTTGGTTATGAGTAACAGAAGCCCAAAACAAACCAACTGGAAGCAAAGAAAGGAGGTTATTGATTCATTTCACTACTCAAAAGTTCAAGGCTTTGGGTGAGTTCAAGCCTTTAAGCTCCCATGGTTCTACCTCCCTTTACTTGGACTTCCTTGTCTGACTCCTGGTAACTCCTATTCTGAAAAAAGAATCTTCCCCACTGACCATATTGATTCCCCAAAATATATTTTGATTGCCCTTGCTTGAGTCGCAGAACGGCCTGGACCAGGGTACTGGATTTGACCGACTTGGTGGTGGACGCGGGCTCACTCTTGATTTTCACCACATTAGAAGAACAAAGACTAGGAGCAGGAGAGGCAGGCAAAAAGCTGTAATAACTCATTTAATCCTTGGCAGCAGTCTTTTGAGGTTGGAACTATTATTTATCCCTACTTTAAGGTAATACTAGAGACAATAATAAGTGAAAACTAAAGCACTGAGAGGCTAGGCAATTTGATGGGGAACTGGGGAATAAAGCAGAAGCTCAGTCACTGGAGTAACCTAGTGTGAAACCTGAAGAGGCTTGTGAACAGGCTCTAGCCCCTTATGGCCACAATTTGGAAGCTCCTGGAACAGTGTCTTAGACAACCACTCATGAATGACAGAGCCTTTGTGGAAGTCCAGGTTTTCAGAGGAGAACTTCCAGCATACCATTTTTTAGAGTTAAAAAAAAAAAAAAAGAGCTTGGACATACTGGATTGGGCAGTTATTAAAGACTGGTGGAGGAGACTCCAACTAGAAATGCAAAAATAATGACACAAAATTTCAAGGAGATTAAAAAATCAAGGTAACATGATACCACCAAAGGATCACAATAAATGTCCAGTAACCAAAACCATAGACAGAGAGATGTGCAATTTACTGGATATAGAATTCAAAATAGCTGTTTTAATGGGACTTGATGAGCTACACGAAAACACAGAAACACAATTCAATGAAACCAAGAAAATAATAACATAATGAAAAGTTTAAGAAAGAGACATAAAGCATAAAAAAGAATCAAACAGAAAATCTGGAGCTAAAGAACACAATGAATGAAAATTTTAAATGTAGCAGAGAGCAGACCAGATAAAGCAGAAGAAAGACTCTATGAGAGAAGACAGGAACTTTGACATTATCCAGTGAGAGGGGAACAAAGGAAGAAGAATGAAAGAGAGAAGAAAACCTACATGATCTATGGATTACTAGCAGAAGAACCAAACTGCAAATTATTGGTGTTCCAGAGGAAAAGTGAGGGAAATGGGAAAAGAAAGGGTATTTCAAGAAATAATGGCTGAGAACTTTCCAAATCTGAGCAGAGATTTGGATATCTAAGTTCATTAAATTCATAGGTCACCAAAAAAAAAAAAAAAAAAAGATCAACTTAAAGAGATCTTCTCCAGGACAATTTATAATAAAACTATCAGAAATCAAAGACAAAGAGAGAATCCTTAAAGCAGCAAGAGAAAAAAACATGTAACTTACAAGGGAAGCCCCATAAAGCTATCAACAGATTTATCAGGATAAATCTTATAGACCAGGGGAGAGTGAGCTGATATAGTCAAAGTGCTAAAAGAAAAAAAAAAAAAAAAAAAGCCAACCAAGAGTGCTTTACTTGGCAAAGCTGTCCTTCAGAAATGAAGGAGAGATAAATATTTTCCCAACAAAAGCTGAGGCAGTCCATCACCACTAGACCTGCCTTAAAAGAAATGCTGCTAAGAGTTCTTCAAGTTGAAATGAAAAGATAATTAGTTACACGAAAACATATGGAAATATACAACAGACTGATAAAGGTATATAGTCAAATTCAGAATACTGTCAGACTGTAATCTGGTGGAATGTTAACCGGTTAACTCTAGTATAAAGGTTAAAGGAAAAGAGTATTAAAAACAGTCATGGCTACAATAACTTGTTGATGAATACATGATACAAAAAGAGGTAAATTTTGGCATCAAAAACATAAAAGGAAAGGGAGTAAAAGGGTAGAGGTTTTTCATGTGTTTGAAGTTTAGTAGTTATCAGCATGAAATAGACTGTTCTAGCCATGAGATGTTTTATGTAAGCTTCATGGAAACTACAAAGCAAAAACCTACAGTAAATTCACAAAAGATAAAGAGAAGGGAATCAAAGCACACTAAAACAAACAAACAAAAAATCATCAAATCACAGAGGAAGGCAGCAACAGACGTAGAAAGGAACAAAGGAACTACAGACAGCCAGAAAAAATAATACAGCACTAGTAAGTCCTTACCTATCAATAATTACTCGAAGTGTTAATGAGTGCACCAAGGAAAAGACCAGAGTGGCTGAATGGATTTAAAAAAAAGAAACAAGACCTAACTACATGCTGCATACAAGAGACTCATTTCAGCTTTAAGGAAACAGACAGGCTCAAAGTAAAGGGATGGCAGAAGATAGTCGATGGAAGTAGAAATCAAAAGAAAGCAGGGGTAGCTATACTTATGTCAGACAAAATAGACTTTAAGACAAAAATGGTCATTAGAGACAAAGAAGGTCATTATATAATTATAAAGGGGTCAATTTATCAAGAAGATCTAACAGTCATAAATATATACACACCCAACATCAGCACAACTAAATATATTGAGCAAATGCTAACAGATCTCAAGAAAGAAATGCACAACAATACAATAACAGTAGGGGACTTCTGTACCCCACTGTCAACAATGGATAGATCATCCACACAGAAAATCAACGGTGAAATATTGGACTTGAACCATACTTCAGACCAAGTTAATTTAACAGGCATATATAGAAAATACTGTATTGTAGAGTGCAGAGGTAAAACATTTCTAGCTTGCAGAAAGTTCTATTGGACTGGACCAAGATATATTTGACAAATCTGCAAAAGTAATTCAATTGAGGAAAGATAGTCTTTTCAACAAACGGTGCTGGAGCAACTGGGCATCCACAAGTAAAAATATTTTATATATAGAAGAAAAAAATATATATGAATGAACTTACGCTTAAACCTTACAATTTATATAAAAATTAACTAAAATGAATCATAGACATAAGTATAAAATATAAAAGTATAAAAGTTTGGAGGAAAAATGAGAAAATTTCAGAATTTAGGGCTAAGCAAAGAGTTCTTAGAAAGGACACCAACAGCAAAATCCTCTCAAAAAAGGAAATTGATTAAATTTGACCTCATCAAAAATTAAAAACTTTTGCTCTGTGAACGCTCATAAGAAGAGGTTAGAAAGATAAGGCATGGAGTAGGAGAAAATATTTCCACAGCATATATCCAACAAAGGACTAGTATCTAAAATATTTAGACTTCTCAAAACTCAAAAGTAAAAACAAATACACCAATTAGAAAATGAGCAAAAGAAATAAAGAGACATTTCCCCCAAGAGAATTTACAGATGGCAAATGGAATTTCTCTGTATATTGACTATATCACTGTCAATATCCTGGTTGTAATATTGGATGATAGTTTTATTTGATGTGACCTTGGGGAGAAACTGGGTAAAGGGTACTTGGGATCTCTCTGTATTATTTCTGTTCTTTTTTTTTTTCTTAAACAACAGCTTTATTGAGATATAACTCACGTCACAAATTTTTAAATTCAAAACTGTGCAGGTCACTTTCAATGACTTCTAGTAGATTCACAAAGTTGTACAACCATCACTACTATCAAATTTTAGAAGATTTTCATCACCCCCAAAAGAAGTTCTGTACCTGTTACGTACTTACTCCCTATCCGCCATCACCTTAGCTTCTCTAGCTTCTTGCAAGCCCCAATCTGCTTTCTGTCCTATGGATTTGTCTGCTCTGGACATTTCATATAAATGGAATTACACAATATGTGACCTTTTGTGTCTGGCATCTTTCACAAAGCATAATGTTTTTAAGGTTCATCTGCCTTGTAGCATATATCAGTACTTCATTTATTTTTATGGCTGAATATTATTTCATTGTCTGGATATACCATATTTTGTTCATCTGTTCATCAGCTGATGAATAATTGGGTCATTTCCACTTTTTGGATATTATGAATAATTTAGTCATGAGCATTTTGTACACAGATTTTTGTGTGGACATAGATTTTCAATTCTGTTGGATATATACTAATGAATGGAATTGCTGGGTCATATTGTAACACTATGATTTACTCTTTGAGGGATTCTGTATTATTTATTAAAATTGCATATCAGTCTACAGTTATCTGAAAATAATGTTTAATTTTTTTAAAGTAAGTTGCTAAACATTAAAGAATAACTGATTCAACTTTTAGAAAATAACAAGCACATGTATATGTTACCGGGTACACGTAAGAACTAAACTCCAGAGCCGTCGTTGTCAGACTTGGCCACATATTAGAATCACTTTTAAAAGAGCTTTTAAAAATCCCGAGTCAGAGGCCACAAACCATGTTGTTTAAACATGACCTTTAAGGGGAGAACACAGATATCAACATTTTCAAAGCGTCCTAGGTGATTCTAACTTGCAGCCAAGTTTGATAAATACTATTATAGATAGTACATATAAAATTTGATCAGTGTGGTTATGTATTAATAATACAATTATCTCTAATAATATTACAGATAATTTATATATTCTATTTTTTATATTTTGTTTTTTAAATTTCTTACAACTTTTATATACTACATGTGCAATCTCAGAGATAAAGCTATTTCAGTTTTCGAAACAATTTACTTTTATGATGTAAGTCTAGGAATATTTACTAAAACAACTATAAGAACTTATACAGTAATTAAATTTAATTTTATGATTTCTAGCTTTACTACTTTTGAAATAGGAGAGAACTTACATACCTCTTTTGTGTAACCTTCCCTGTTCGTAACACTCAGAAATTATTATACTTCCTTACGAATTGTCACAGTACTTGTTCATACCTATAAACACCAGTCAGGACTCTTATAGTTGTAAGTTACAGAAATCCAACTCAAACTGGTTTATACAAAAAGAGGGACTTTAAAATCCTCAGTAAAATATTGGCAAGTTGAGTCCAGCAATGTAACAAGAATAGGACACCATTCTCAAGTATGGTTTATCCCAGGAATACAAGGCTGGCTCAGTATTTGAAGAATCAGTTAATATACTCCATCATATTGACAGACTAAAGAAGACTACATGATCATATCAATTGAAACAGAAAAAGCATTTGACAAAATTCAACTTCCATTCATGATAAAAACTCTTAGCAAACTAGGAGAAAAGGGACATTTCTTAATCTGATAAATGCCATCTACAAAAACCAACAACTAAACTCATTCTGTATATGAGTGAATTGTAAGAGACTAAATTCTTTGCCCTGAAGACTGAAGGCATGGTAAGGACATCCACTCATCACTCTTATTCAACATTATTCTGGAAGTTTTAGCCAGTGCAATAAGGCAAGCAAAATGAGCACACATATTAGAAAGCAAGAAATAAAACTGTCCCTATTTGAATATGACATGACTGTCTACATAGAAATCCCAAGGAATCTACAAAACAGTTTCTAGTACTAATAAGCAAATTTGTAAAGGTTCTAGGATACAAGATCAATCTACAAAAACAACTTGTATGTCTACATATAAGCAGTGAATAATTGAGCACTGAAATTCAAAAAAATTTATTTACCATAATACAACTGAAAAGTGAAATACCTTGGTATAAATCTAACAAAACATGTCCAGGATTAGTATACTGAAAACTACAAAATGCTGATGGAAGACATCAAAGTAGAGCTAAATGAATGAGAACTGTACCATGTTCATGGATTGGAAGACTGATTATAGTTAAGATGTAAATTTTCAATAAACCTATAAATTTAATGCATTTCTAATCAAAATTTAAGCAGGACTTTTTGTAGATACAGACAGGCTGATTTTAAATTTATGGAAAAGAAAGGAAGTAGAATAACCAACTAATTATGAAAAAGAAGAATAAAGTTGGAAACTTCGCATATTGCCTCATTTAAGACATAACTTACAGGTACATTAATCGGGTCAATATGATTTTGGTGGAATTATAAACACATACAGCAGTGAAAGAGCATAAAGAACCCAGAAATAGACCTACGCAAATGTGGCCAATTGATTTTTACAGAATTGCAAAGGCAGTTTAATATAATAGTAAGGATAGTTTTATTCAACAAATGGAATGAAACAATTGGATATCCACATGCAAAAAAGAAATCTTCTGTCTACATCTCACACCTTACTCCAAAATTAACTCAAAATGGGTTATAAATATATATGTAAAACATAAAACAATTAAACATTTAGAAGTCATAGAATAAAATCTTTTTGATCTTAAGTTAGACAAAGAATTCTTCAATAAGACATCAAAACACAATCCATAAAAGGAAAAAATCAATAAATAAGACCATCAAAAGAAAAAAATTTGCTCTGCAAAAGAGACTATTAAGAGAATGAAAAGCAAGCTAAAGATTCTAAGAAAAGATTTATAATCACATATTTAGCAAAAGACTTGCATCTAGAGTATATACAGTGGAGGATATAGCTCAGTGGTAGAGTGCGTGCTTGGCATGCACAAGGTCCTAGGTTCAATTCCCAGTACCTCCATTAAAATAAATAAACCTAATTACCTCCCCCTCCAAAGTTTTTTTTAAAAGAACTTTTTAGAATTTTTAAAGAACTCTTAAAACTCAACAGTAAGGAAACAGGCAAAAATGGGCAAAATACATGAACAGACATCTCACCAAAAGAGATATATAGATGGCAGAAATGTGAAAAGTTGTTCAACATTATGATCCATTACAGAAATACAAATTAAGTCACAATAAGATATTACTACACACCAATTAAAATGGCTTTAAAAAAAAGACTGGCAATACCAAGTGCTGGGTAGGATGTATGGCATATGAAACTCTCATTCATTGCTGGTAAAGATATAAAATGCTACAGCTACTATGGAAAACATTATAAACATTTACTTACCATATGACCTAGCAATTCCACTTTAGGAATTGAAACAGGTTTGCACAAGACCCTATGTGTGAATGTTTGTTGCAGTTGTATTATTAATCACCAAAACTGGAAACAATTCAAATGTCCTTCAGTGGGAGAATGGATAAACAAATTGTGGTATTTTTAAGAAATGGAATAGTACTCAGCCAATACAAAGGTATGGACTATTAATACACACTACAACTTGGATGAATTTCAAAGGCATTATTCTGGGTGTAAGAAAGCAATCTCAAAAAAGTTGCATTTGTATGGTTATGTAACATTCTGGAAAGATTAAGACTATAGGAATAGAGAACAAATCCATAGTTGCCAGGGAGAGGGGTATAGAAAAGGTTTCACTATAAAGGGGCAGCAGGAAGGAGGGAGTGTTTTGGGGTGATGAAATTGTTTTGTATCCTAATTGTGATGGTAGTTACATGAATGTATGCCTGTGTTAAAACTCATAGAACTATACACCAAAAATTAAGTCAATTTACTGCATGTAAATTTAAAAACTAATTTTAAAAAAATGGGACTTTAGTGGTTTGGAGAATACCGACTTCAGGAATGGCTGAATCCAAGGGCTTAAATAATGTGAGCAAGAAATAGCCTGTCTCCCCTTCTTGTCTCTCTTATTCTAGGCTGGATTTATTCTAAGCCTGGCCTTTCCTTTGATGGGACTGTCACTGGACCAACTTGAGTTAGTCTAGACCATGCCACTCTTTGGCCAGAGGAATGGAATATGTTGATTGGGTGGGCCTGGGTCTTGTGGCCAGCCCTAGTGGCATGAGGGTGAGTGTGAGCCAAATTGATCCAATCCACACGGACTGAGGATGCAGGGGATGTTGTTCCCTGAAGAAAAATCAACTTGCTGTTACTAGAATACAGAGAGTATATGCTAGACAGGCAGAAACTGCAGATATCTCTGTCTTCTACCTGGCATTCTTTAATTCTAGATTATACTATATAATGTGATATCTTACCCATAAGCCGTATGTTCTTTGAAACCAAGGACTCTACCTTATTTCTTTTTAGCTTCCAACATTGTACACATTTTCTTCTACATAGTAGGGTTCAGTAGTATTAGCAACATGCCTGAGTGACAGAATGACTGATAACTAAACATTTATGAGTATGTTTACAAAAGTATATATTTGTGTATACATCAAAAGCCTCTAAAGGTATATTATTTCATGTTCCTCAGAACCACATTAATAACCACATTCCTATTTAATCTTGCTTCACTCTACTGAGGTTTTAACATGTACAGCTCAGTTTTCCAACAACGGCAAATCAATCATTACATCATCATCCATCATGTCTGAGTTCTCAGTAATGAAGGTGTCTTTCTTCCCACATTAGCAATTTGGGTGGGCAAAAGAGCCATAAAGATGTATGACAGAAGACTGGGGAATTGGATTGTACAAGGTTAAACAAGATTCCATTTTCTGGGTCCCTCCTCACTGTAGGGGATTTTGTGGGTCGACAGAATGAAGGGGCCAATTGTTGGGATGCTTTTTCTTCAAGCTCTCAGAAGAAAATCGTATCAAAATAAATTTTTTTGCTCTGTTATTGGAATAGCAGAGAGCTGGGAAAAGCAATGAAAAGCAATGACTTGTTTATTTTGAA
The DNA here is from genome assembly GCF_048773025.1 of Camelus bactrianus. Taxonomy (NCBI): domain Eukaryota; kingdom Metazoa; phylum Chordata; class Mammalia; order Artiodactyla; family Camelidae; genus Camelus; species Camelus bactrianus. The sequence continues at coordinate 24,797,604 of NC_133555.1, forward strand.
GTTATTAAAGGAAATAATTTATCCACCTAAAATCATAATGTGTAACAGCTGTGGGGTCCAGATTAATCCTCGTGAAGTGTCACAATTTAGGTGCTCTCATTTACCCCGCCAGGGTCCTACATGATTTGGCCCTCGTGTCTGTCTCCCTCATTACTTTCCACTCCTTCAGGCCTCAGAATGTTCCATCTACATCAGCCTTTTGCCTATTTCTGACTTAACAGTTAATTCCCTCTTCAGGGTCTTTGCAGTTGTTCATCCCTGTAGCTCAGGGTTTCTTAATCTGGGCTCCACTGACATTTGGGGCTTGACAGCACTTTGTTGTGGGGAGCGGGGTGCTGTGCCCTGTAGGATGCTGACTAGCATCCCAGGCCTCTGCCCAGTAGATGCCGCTCGTCCTCCTCCTACCCACTAGATGTGCCCACCAAAAATGTCTCCAGACTCTGCCAAATACCCCTACCCAGGGGGAAAATCACCCCTAGCTGAGATCACTGCTCTTGCTGGGGTTATTTCCTTCAATTTTTGGTGTGACTGTTCCATTTTTATCATTCTGAGCTCAGCTTCAGAGTGGGTCCCCTTACCACCTCGTCCATCTGGTCACTTTCTATCACTGGACAGTGTTCCCTTTACAATCAATGAGCACATGATGTATGTGTACAGTTGTGCTGGTTTATTTACTCCATTATTGGATGAGCCCTATGCAGATAGGAATCTCATACAACTGCACTGATCACCCCTGGGCCCCCAGAACGTGGACTAGAACATGCACATAATTAGGGTCCAGTACATACAGTTAAATATGTTGGGTTAATGGACAAAAGAGGGATGGCTTTGCCAGCAGGTCTTTTCCCACCTCAGTCATTGGCATTTCTACTACCAAGGGCCTCTACTTCTTAGTCTCCCTCTTAACATTTCTCAGTGTCTCTGTCTTGGGCTTAATAGGAGCAGCAAACATAGGAATTACTACTCAGACTGGCCCTGCCTTTCCTGACTCCATGCCTCTCCTCGTATCATTTCTTAAGCCTGAATGTCTTCTGTCTCATTTTTAGCCAATGTTATCCTTGCCAAGGTTTGAAGATCTAACTTAAATTTGGCCTCCCTCTTCGAGGAAGCTGTGAATGTCCGTAGCACAGGCACGGCTTCTCACCCTTAATGTCCACTCACTGCTGCGTTAGGGCACTCTCTCTCTTCCTCCCCCTCCCTCTCATTCATTCATCAAGCACCTTAGAATTTGCTTAGATCAGAGAGATACTGAGATACCATTTCTGACCTCAGAATTCTTACAGCCCTCCCAAGGAGACATGGGGTAAGCAACCACTTATAACACAATGGTTAGTATTTGCATTGTGAACAGAGTGTACAAGGAAAATCCCAGAGGACCTGGGAAGGCTTTCTGAAACATCTTTCACTTTGTGCTCATATTATAGGTGCTCACATATATAGATTTCTCTCCCTGTCTAGATTTTTCAGGTCCTTTGGGACAGAGACTTCATATTTTCATCTCTGTAGGTGCCCTCCCCAGCACTCAGCATGATGTTCTTAACACAGCAAATACCCAATAACTGCTTATTGAATCAGTGAATAGTTTGCTTTGAAAATACTGATATGGAGAGTATCTTTTCTCCCCCTCTGAATAGAAAATGCACTTCCAGTCACTTTACTTAGCATAAGGACACCTCTACTGGGAAACAAATAAAAAGTCTTTTAATTTATTTGATCCCTCAAAAGACATAATGGGAACTTGAAATGGAGAGGAAGTCAGGTGCTTGAATGAGAAGCACATGGAAAGAAACAGACAAATATTAAAAGTCATTCAGACGGGAGAGGGCTGTTGAACTGGAAAACTATTAATGGTGTTCATCAGTTTCCACTATGAACTGTTAACACTCAGAATAATGTTGAAAGCACCTGGAAGGTACATTTGCAAAGTCAGAAAGCCACAGCAAACATTCTTTTTTTTTTTTTTCGGCCTGTCAACTTTGGAAAACAGAATAAATATAAAGTTTTTTGTAAATGGGAGAAAAAAGTGGTTTTGGTTTAGTTTACAGTCATGTGATTTACAGACTCCTATATTGTTCCATATGGCTAAAAATAGAGGATCTGAACTTGTAGTTCATAAGTGATGTTAACAGGAAAGTTTCTTTCTCGAATTCAGGATAGATGCATTCCTTTTGGCATGCGTTCTGAGCGCTGAAAGTAAGGGCATGAAGAACACGTCCAGATTCAGATGTGGAGGCAAGCCAGGCAGATGGCAAAAAAAAAGAGGGTTTTTAATTTCAACATAGTCATAGACACACATGGTGCTGGCTGTGATTTATGACGACATAAAGACAATTAATCCAGAGTGCTGGGGGAAGCAGAGTGAGAGGGAAACTGATCAGAGGTAATGAGGACTAGAAGTGAAGAGACAGGTCATGGATAACTTGAAATTCCGCTTTGCCAAGCAGAAAGTCTGACACCAAGCAGTGGAATACAGATGCTGGCCTCAGAATACTTATTTAAATGCCTTGACCTGTCAGTTTTAAACAAAGGATCGACTAGATAGCAAAACAAATTTACCCAGAAATGATCTAGCACCAATGGGAAAAAAGCTTAGAGCATCTCAACACCAAACTAGGCTCCTGTGCTGTAGATACCAGCCAGTAACGGGGTCCTGTTTCTGTTTTCCAAACACCTGGCATGGGTTGGGTAAAGGTAGGCATTATTATCCCTGTTTCATAGATGAGGAAAAAGGCTCAGAGAGCTGAAGCGACTCCCTGAAAACCACACCAACTAGTAAATTGCAAAAGCAGAATTCAAAGGCAGTTATTTCTGACTTCATAGGACATACTGTCTTTCTACACTCTGGCTCCTCAAACTGATCCCAGCATCATCACTGTGACCTGTGGGATCCACAGGAGTAAAGAACCCAGGCCACCATCCAGATCTGCAAAATCAGACTCTGCATTTTAACACAATACTCAGATGATTCATATGCTCATTAAAACTGGAGCACAGTTACGCAGAAGTTCTCAACAAAGTATCAGCAAACAGAATTCAACAACACATAGAAAAGATCATACACTATGATCAAATTGGATTCATCCCAGGGACACAAAGGTGGTTCAATATAAGCAAATGCATCAGTGTGATACACCACATCAACAAAAGAATGGACAAAAATCACATGATCATCTCAACGGATGCAGAAAGAGCATTTAATAAAATTCAACACCCCTTTATGAATAAAAACTCTTACCAAAGTGAGTATAGAGGGGGAACATATGTCAACATAAGAAAAGTTATTTACAACAAACCCAAGCAAACATAATACTCAACAGTGAAAAGCTGAAAGCCTTCCTGCTAAAATCTGGAACGAGCAAGGATGCCCACTTCTATTCAACAGAATACTGGAAGTCCTAGCTGTAGCAATCAGACAAGAAAAAGAAGTAAAAGAGATCTAAATTGAAGAGAAGAAGTAAAATAGTCACTATATGTGGATGACATGATACCATTTATAGAAAACCCTCAACAGTGCACATAAAAACTACCAGAGCTGATAAACGCATTCAGCAAGGTAGCAGGATACAAGATTAACATATAGAAATCTGTTGCATTTCTTTACCCTAATAATGAAATATCAGAAAAGGAAAGAAAAAAATCACTTTAAAAATTGCATCAAAAAATAAAATACTTAGGAATAAATCTGACCAAGGAGGTGAAAGACTTATATGCAGAGAACTATAAAACACTGATTAAGGAAATTAAAGATGATTTAAAGAAATGTAAAGATATCCATGCTCTTGGATCAGAAGAATTGATATAGTTAATATGGCCATACTATCCAAAGCAATCTATAGATTTATGTGATCCCTATCAAATTACCCAAGACATTTTTCACAGAACCAGAACAAATAATCCTGAAATTTATATGAAATCACAAAAGACCCAGAATTTCCAAAGCATTACTGAAGAAAAAGCACAAAGCTGGAGGAATAACCCTCCCAGACTTCAGACAATACTACTCAGTAATCAAAGCAGCATGATACTGGCACAAAAAAAGACATACTGATCAATGGAACAGAAGACAGAGCCCAGAAATAAACCCACATACCTATGGTCAATTAATCTTTGATAAAGGAGGCAAGAATATACAATAGAGAAAAGACAGTCTCTTTGACAAGAAGTGTTGGAAAAGCTGGACAGCTACATATAAATCAATGAAGTTAGATCAGTTCCTCACACCACACACAAAAATAAACTCAAAATGGCTTAAAGACTTAAACATAAGACAAGACACCATAAACCTCCTAGAATAAAACATTGGCAAAACATTCTCTAATACAAATCATTAGCAATGTTCTCCTAGGACAATCTACCGAAGCAATAGAATTAAAGTAAAAATAAACAAATGGGACCTAATTAAACTTATAAGCTTTTGCACAGCAAAGGACACAATAAATAAAATGAAAAGACAACCTACAGAATGGGAGAAAATATTTGCAAATGATGCAACTGGCAAGGGCTTAATCTCCAGAATATACAAACAGCTCATACAACTCAATAACAAAAAAATAAACAACTCACTAAAAAAATGGGCAGAAGACCAGTTCTCCAATGAAAACATACAAATGGCAAATAGGCACATGAAAAAATGCTCAATATCACTAATTATCAGAGAAATGTAAATCAAAACTACAATGAAGTGTCATCTCACACTAGTGAGAATGACCATCATTAAAAAGTCCACAAATGATAAATGCTGGAGAGGGTGTGGAGAAAAGGAAACCCTCCTACACTTCTGGTGGGAATGTAGTTTGGTGCAGCCATTATGGAAAACAGTATGGAGATACCTTAAAAAAAATGAAAATAGGCTTACCCTATGATCCAGCAATCCCACTCCTGGGCGTATATCTGGAGGAAACTCTAATTTGAAAAGATGAGTTTGTGCCCCTATGTTCATAACAGCACTATTTACAATAGCCAAGACATGGGAGCAAACTAAATGTCCATCAACAGATGATTGGATTAAGAAATTGTAGTATATCTATAGATAGAGATAGATACAGATATAGATAAATACTACTCAGCCATAAGAATGAATGAAATAATACCATTTGCAGCAACATAGATGGACCTGGAGATTGTCATACTAAGTGAAGTAAGCCAGAAAGAGAAAGAAAAAAAATACCATATGAAATCCACTTATATGTGGAATCCCCCCAAAAAAAAAGACACAAATGAACTTATTTAGAAAACAGAGACAGACTCACAGATGTAGAAAACAAACTTATGGATACCAGGTTGGGAAGAGGGTGGGGAGGGATATATTGGGAGTTTGAGATTTGCAGATACTAAGTACTACATATAAAATAGATAAACAACAAGGTCCTACTGTATAGCACAGGGAACTATATTTAATACCTTGTAATAGCCTATAATGAAAAAGAATATGAAAAGAAATACACATATATATGTATACATGAATCACTATGCTGTACACCAGAAATTAACACAACATTGTAAATCAAATATATTTTGATTGAAAAAAAAATTGGAGCACTGTTTCAGATCTCAATCTTAGCTATATATCGGAATCACCATTAAATCCTGGGAGATACATTAAATTAAATGCTTGCTATACATTAAATCACCATTAAACCAGGGGAGAGTTAAAACCAAAGATGCCAGAACCCACCCCCAGAACAATTATATCAGATTCTCTGTGGGTAGGGTCTGGATCTTGGTAGTATTTTCAGCTCCCCAGGTGACCAATAATTCAGACAGCCGTGCAGTCTCTGAAGCTCCTTCACGAGGTTGTTTAGGGCAGAGTGATAAGGAGGTGGGGAAGGCCTGTTTTTAGGTCTTTGTGCAGTATTTGCCTTTTTTCAAGCCAGTTAGTCTCATCTAATGGTTCTCCATCCTTGGTCTATCAGAACCACCGAGAAGTTTTAAAAATCCTAATGTGCAGACCATACCCCTTACCCATTAAATCAGAAGCTCAGGAGGAGGGACCCTGGCATCTGTAATTTTTAAAGCACCAAGGCTTTTCCCATGTGGAGACAGGGTGGAGAACCCCTGCCTCAGTTAGAGTCTGAGACCTGTATCTCATCAATTCTTCAGCAATAAATGCCAGTTTGCAGGAAACACGGCAACTAGGAGAACAAGTCAAATAACACCATGGGGAAGCAACCAACCAAGTCAAGGAGGCAACCCAGTTTCTCTAACAAAAACATCAATGGCATTAAAAAGGCAGAAGACTTCTGATATTCTACTTGCTCTATTTTGGGGTACAGATGTTCACATTCTTTATAATAAAAAGGGATTTAAAAAAATATTTGAGGATGAAGTCCAGGAATCTGCATTTTTGACACTGTCCTCAGGGGGTCCTGTTGAATATTTACATTTTAAGGATTTCTGCTCCATAGCAGGGAATTCATTAAGCCCCAGGGAATTCTTGGTTCCCACTCAAGTGGGTTCCAGTACTGAAAGCCCAGTTCTTCTCAAGTTTTGGACTGGCTAGGTTTTTGCTGGGGTTGGCTAGACCTGCAGTGCCCAAAACAGAAGCCACCAGCCACATGTGGCTGGTCCAAATTGAGATGTTCCATCAGTGTAAAATATATACCAGATCTCAAAGACTTTGTACAGGAAAAAAAAAAGGTAAAGTGTCAATCATTTTTTATATAGATTACATGGTAAAATATACTAGTTTAGATAAATTGGGTTAAATAAAATCTATTAAAATTGATTTTTGTTTTTTGTAAGATGGCTACTAGAATATTATAAATTACATATGTGGTTCATATTATGTTTCCAGTTAACAGTGTAGCTCTGGGGCTTTGCTTCTCAAAATGTGGTCCGCTGACCCGCAGCAGTAGCATTCTCTGGAAGCTTGTTAAAAATGTAGGCTTAAGTTCTATTCAGTCAGACTCTGCGTTTGACCAAGATCCTTGTGTCTCTGCCTGCCTTTCAGACTCTCATCCTTTAACTTTTTGCACTGTCTGAAACTCTTGTGGCTCAACGAAACCCAGCACTCATTTACTCCATTCCCCTGCCCCAGCATTGCATTCAAAATCTATAAGTACATCCTTATCTTCGTCATCATCGTTATCCACCCTTCTTTGCAGAGCCAGGAAATAAGAAATTTCCTACTCTTTTAACCTCTTTCCTGCAATCCAAGCTTTTAATTTCCAGCTCTGTTCTCAATCACTAGATAACACCAGTTACAATTTTTCTTTCTCTTTAATACTTCCTCTTCTAGGCCTGCTTTAGATTTTGTTTTCTGTTCCCCAGCTAATTTCATCCTTGTCTCCTAGGACCCATTCTCCAGCCCTTCCCATCATGATCAGTCCCTTTTTGAAGGCACACTCAAACAAATTCACTAAATGCTGAGGTGTCGCCAGCCTGTTCTTTATGGTAAATCTGAAAGTGGCTAGTGCCAGGCAGATCATTTGGAGAGAGGACTTTGATAAATGTTCCTGTGTTTGCAAGGTCAGACAAAAGAAAAAAGAAAGAATAAGGAGGGGCTGAACTACCTCCAAGACCAAACAGGAAACAGTAAAGTGAAGTGCTTTTGCCTAGAATGGTGGGGGTTTGATGGAATTAAGTGGAGAGTATGCAGGAATTTAGCACTTCTAATTCTGGCTCTTTCCTTACCTTCCTTCACAATTTAGGAAAAGTCACCAAGCCCAAGTGCCCTGATTTCCTCCAGTACATGCAGACAATGTTACTCTTCTATTCCATAGGGGATTTTTTTTTTAAGGGTGGGATAAAAATAAATAAATAAACAAAAATCAACACTCTTAAAAAATAAAAACAAACCAGTTTCCTTGCTCGTAAGCAACACATTTTACACGGGCCATGACAATGATTCCCTCATTTGAGGTTTCTATGAGCAGTTTATTGGTCAAATGGATAATATCTTCATTTTGAAAACCTAAATAGTTTTTTAAGCAAGTCCTGATTCTAGAACACCTCACTCATCTGAACTACCTCATAAAATCCATTACGTTGACTTGGTGACTCAGGGACCCTCACTTCCACAAGTGAAATGAGCAATTTAGTACTCAACAGAGAGCCTCTTTGTGACAAAGAGGAAGTTTGAGGGCTATGATGCCCGTAGTAAAAGCTAGAGACATTCAGTACTAGGAATCTTTGGAAACTGGAAACAAATTCACTTTTACTAAAGGGATCTCATGGAGAAAGCAGTCCTATAAAATTCCTAGTGCTTTTTTTCCTTCCTCCAGTTTTCAAAAACTTGCCTCATCTTCCAAGGCTCTTCTCAGCTTGGCTCAAAATGAACCCAGGCCTCCGGAAGTAAAGCATTATAACGACCATCTAATGTTTTCCTGCAAAAAAAAGGGTTAAAACGTTAGATTCCCTCCACGGTGTGACAAAATTCCATCGCACTTAACATTTTTATATTTTACCCTTTAAAAATTAACCATATTCTGCATTTCCAAAACACTTTACTTCCAGCAATTAATATCACAGTTGGGAAAGTGACTTTTTATTCTTTTCTCCAGGCAAACAAGCTGAGAGTTTAAGTGATTTACCCTTTCTGAGAGAGGAGGTCACAGATAGAATTCCAGGATTTGAACCTGTACAAAGATCATTAAGGCAATTTTTCAGAGACTTAACAAATACCCACCTGGTGATGTTAAACTACCTTTGAAGAAGGCAGCTGTTGGCTCAAATTGAGGCTTACATGGAACCCTGTGGATTTTGAGGGTAAGGAAGATCTATATGAGGAGGGTTGACGTCCTTCCCAGGAGGCAGCCATATGGAAGGCAAGTGACCCAGTGATTTCCAAAGCTATTTCCTGAACACTGACAGTATGCACAGGAGTCCACTTGTATGACCTTATTATCTCTCCAATGCGCTGAGTTGTATGTCTTATTATCTCCACTTTACAAATTAAAATATAAAAACCTCAGAGAGATGTAACAACTTCTCTAAAGTCAAAGGGTAAAATCTGAGCCAAGAATCTGAAGCTAAAAACTCAAGTTCTAACCAATACCCTCCTGGTATTAACCCTATGATTATATCTGCAGAAGTTATTCACCTTCTTAAACCAAATATCCACACCCACTCTGCTTCATTTACAGAACATCAATCATGATGATTTCTTATTTAAATTTGAAAGCTTAGTAGATTAAATCTTACCGAGTTCAAAGTTAACATTGTTAAAGCAAGACATGCTACCTCATTATTTCTATTTCTTAATTGTAAATTGCATCTTAGAACAGAGGAAATAATTGAGGATGAAATAAATGACAAGGGCATTGATCAATTAAGAGTATTAATAGCTCTTATTTTCAAATCACTGAAAGCGACAAGCTGGGTCTAGGGCATATCCATATCAGTATATCTTTAATTCTCTTTCCATCTATTTTGAATACCATAATTGCTTTATTTTCAGTAAGAGAAAAGGACAAAGAGGCATCTAGAATATTGCACACTTGATTGTAAATTCATTTTATTTAAATGGAGACAATTTCCATTTCCTCCATTATACCATTTTTTCCTACTCTACTACTCTATTTCTTAGAGATTTTTGTAGTAAGCCTTAAAGAAATTACTAACATCATTTAAAAATATAGGTATCTATTAGTATGCAAGCTCATCAGTAACACTAAGATGATGGCAGAGTTTTCTGTGAATACTGCTGTCCATTTGCTATTTATATATGAAGGTCTCATCTTTTCAGCCTTTAGCTAAAGGGTTACTCTGTCATTTAGACCTCCTTATCACATTCTCACTTTTGCTCATGTCATTCTGAAATCATCAGGGTTTTGTTTTTTAGTAAAAGTTTAGACATTGTAAGATTGTAAACTTTGGCTGAATTAAGACCATTGACTTTTTTTTTTTTCATCAGAGTGTTTTATTTGAACTATTGACTATCATTAAAATTCTGGAAATTTCACGTGTGTGCATATTTTTCACATTCTCTTGAAAAATCAGAAGATCTGGATATACTGGGCCCATGTTCCCTCACGTGACTTGGTGGAGAATGCCTTCTAGTGACAGGTTAAGTATTGTCCATTTCACCAGTCCCCACTATCTCATATTCTCAGACTTGGTACCTCCCTTCAGTTGAACTTGGGTTTGTGATCTCCTCCATACTCCTCCACTCCCTACCTCATCTGCTGTGTTCAGAGATGTATTCCTAATATCGATAATAAAACCTGGCACACAGTAGATGCTTGATACATATTTACTGTAAGAACATCGATAATAAAACCTGGCACACAGTAGATGCTTGATACATATTTACTGTAAGAACATGGAGAAGAAACAATAAACACCAATGGATGTGAAGATGAGGATCAAGTCAGTGCCTTGTGGAGGATTTAAAATATGTCTACAACTTATCTGGCACTTCTCTTTATAAAAGGTGGAGATTCCCCTCCCCTTGAGTGTGGGACAGACTTAACCACTTACTAGTAATGAATAGAATGTGGCAGTGACAGTATGTGTGATTCTTGAGTCTGCGTCGTAAAGGATACTGTCACTTTCACCGTGCTATCTTTTGGATCACTCACCCTGGGAAAGCCATCCTCAGTATCCTGAGGCCACTCAAGCACTCCTGTAGAGAGAGTCATATGGCAATGCACTGAGACCTCCTGTCACTAGCTAACACCATCCTGCCAGGCACCTGAAAGAGCCACCTTAGAAACAAGCCCTGAGCCAAGCCTTTGGGTGACTGCAGTTCTGACTGACATCTTAACAGCAACCTCAAAAGAGACCCTGAGCTAGGACCACCCTGCTAAGCAAGCCACTCCTAAATTCCTGACCCTTGGCAACTGTAACATAATAAATGCTTATTTTCTTAAGCCACTAAGTTTTGGAGTAATTTGTTACATGGCACTAAATAACTAACACATGCCTCAGATTAACCTAAGTTGATTTGCTTGTTCATAATTCATGTGTCCTTTTTGATGGATATTGATAACCTCCAATACTTAGGGTGGGTGAGGACTGTAGTTCCTCTTCTTGACAATATGACTGAACAAAAAAAAAAAAAAGCAAAGGCAAGTCTCAGATCTAATTCTGCCATGCAGACCAGGAGACACAAAACAATCATGCATCTAGTTTTGCAAACTCAGTAAAGTCCCTGTTCTTTGTCATTTTAGGCCCATTGATAGCATTTCACACGAAAGGTTTATTCCGAAACTAATGTGACCATGCTGAAATGGCAGGATCTACTAATCTTCTAGTTAAAGTGGGTGAAAGAATTCTCCAGTAAGTCAGTTGAGGTGACACAGAACTGAACTGGGTTATAAACTTCAGCTGTCACTCAGGGGGCCATAGGCTTCTGGGCTCACCAGACGATTATACCTCAGCCATGCCAGAATGAAGACGCCTGTGCAAAACTTCCTGCCAACTTTACATCATTTCACACACGAAAGCTCATTTTTGATATCTTGTCTGCTGATTAATTAAAATTCTAGTGTGGATTCAGATAGTGATATTTGAAGCTCTTGGGGAAGGGGCTTGATTCCTTTTTTTAAAAATATATATTTTTATTGAAGTATAGTCAGTTTACAATGTTGTGTCAATTTCTGGTGTACAGCATAATGCTTCAGTCATACATGAACATACATTTATTCGTTTTCATATTCTTTTTCAGCATAAGTTACTACAGGATATTGAATTTAGCTCCCTGTACCATACAGTATGAACTTGTTTATCTATTTTATATGTGTTGGTTAGTATCTGCAAATCTCAACCTCCCAATTTATCCCTTCCCATCCTCTTCCCCCGACCCCAGGTAACCATAAGTTTGTTTTCTATGTCTATGAATCTGTTTCTGTTTTGTAAATAAGTTCATTTGCCTTTTTTTTTTTTTAAGATTCCAGATATAAGTGATATCATAAGGTATTTTTCTGACTTGATAATTTTCTTTTGTATCAGCTTGGTTTCTTTTTGGTTTCTGTGACTCTATTGTATGCTTTTGATTTGTGGTTACCTTTTTTTTTTTTTCAAGTATGTTAAACTTACTGTATCTGTTTGCTTTAGACTGGTAGTCATGTATGCTCAAACACATCCTAAAAAGAATGAAGGAAAAAAAAAAAAAAAAGAGGAAGAGAGAAACCAAAAAATCTATATTTTCTTGCTCCCATCTCCCACCTTTTATGATTTTGGTGTCTTTATTATTATTATTATTGTTGTTGTTGTTGTTGTTATTATTATTTTTACATCTTCATGTTTATTCTCTTGCAACTCATTGTAGTTACTGCATTTCCAATTATGGTTTTCTCATTTCTATAGCTTCCTGCTTCTTTTCTAGTTAGAATGGGCCTTTCAATGTTTCTTTTAGGATAGGTTTAGTATTGCGGAATTCTTTGTTTTTGCTTGTCTGTGAAATTCTTTCTCTCTCCTTCTACTCTAAAGGATAGTCTTGCCAGATAGGTATCCTAGGTTGCAGCTTTTTCTCATTCAGGACTTTGAATATATCTTGCCACTCCCTTCTGGCCTGCAGTGTTTGTGTAGAGAAATCAGCTGAAAGCCTTATGGGGGTTCCCTTGTAACTAACTCTGTTTTTCTCTTGCTGCCTTTAGAATCATTTCTTTATCTTTAACTTTGGCCATCTTAATTATAATATGTCTTGGTGTAGGTCTGTTTGGGTTCTTCTTGTTGAGGACTCAAACCCTGTGCTTCCTGTACTTGGGTATCTGTTTCCTTCTTTATGTTTGGAAAGCTTTCAGTCATGATTTCTTAAATACCTTTTCAATTCCCTTTTCGCTGTCTTCTTCTTCGACCCCTATTATGCATAGGTTGGCACACTTTATATTATCCCACAGGTCCCTTATATTACTTTCATTGGCTTTTACTTGCTTTTCTGTCTGCTATTCTGATTGGGTGACTTCTGTTATCCTGTCTTCAAAGTCACTTCTGTGTTCCTCTGCATTATCTGGTCTGCTTTTGACTGCCCTTAGCTTGGCTCTTAACTCAGCCATTGAGTTTTCTGTTTTTAACTGACCCCTCTTTGTAGTTTCTATTTCCTTTTATAGTACTCTCTGTCTCTGTTCATAGTCTCTCTTATTGCCTTCAGTAGTTTTATTACCTCCTTTTTGAAGTCATGATCTAGTAGACTGTTGAGATCTATCTCCTTGTTTGCTCTTTCAGGGGACTTCTCTTGTTTTTTTAATTGGGAGTGGTTCCTCTGCTTCTTCATTTTACTTATTTTTCTCTGGCTCTATGGATTTAGGAGTATCATTTATCTACTGTGGTCTTGAAGGGCTGTTTTGTTTGTTTGTTTGTTTGTTTAAAGTGGGAGCGTTTCTATGTAGACTGTGTGCATCTAATAGTTTTGTTGTGAGGGCTGTTCTTAGTATGGATGGTTGCCATGTCTTTCCTCTGTGTGTGTTGGCTGTAATCTGTCTGATTGGGGGTGTGGTTGGTGTTATGGTGATCAGAGCCTGCCCTGATTGTTGTTGTTGAGCAGGGCCTCCTTTTTTGTTCTGTGGTTGTCACAGCCTTTGCAGGGGCCAAGTCTGCTCCCCTGTTGCTGGAATAGAGGCTTCTCAACCCATTTCTGAGCTACGGTGTGTGGTAGGCAGGGTTGGAGCACTTTAGCTGGGAAAAAGGGTCACTGAGTGTACCTCCACAGGAGTTGTCCACTGGGAAGTGCCCACTGGGGTGTTGTCTGTCACTTGTCTTGTGGGCTTACAAAGTACTCTTTGTTGATGCTGTCTTTGTACCTGCCTTAGCTGTGGGAACGTAGGCCACCCACTTAGTGTCCTCCAGGTTCTGGGCCCCAGAAACCACCCATGCAAATCTGCCAATGTCAGGCGCTAGGACCCACCGTAGCGAGTGTGGGGTCACACATCTGAATCCGTGGTGCACCACAGGGTCAGTGTAGACCCCAGCCCTGCCTCCACGTACAGTTCCATATGTTGGCCTATTGTAGATACCTGTAGTCACCCCCGCTGTGCACCACAACTCCGCTCGCTGCTTGTTTGTCCCAGAGGCCTGGTCCACCAGGGATCCAGAGAGAGCAAATCCACCCTCCCTGCCTGGGGCTGTAAGCAAATCTCAGTCCCGCCTATGAAGTTGCAGGGCCTCTGGGTATGGATTCAGCTTTCAGCCCTGCCTCCATGCAGCAGGGATGGCTATGACTGAGCCCCACCTCTCTTCTCCCACACCACACCAACAATGGAGCCAAGCGGAGGAAGTGGCTATGGTGCAGCTGCATTGCATCCCTCCCCACCATGCACACCAGCAGTGGTGCTTTTTTACGAGGGGTCCCAGGCTGTTCTATCCTGCACACACCCCCAGTTGGAGCTCACACTGCCCTCCAGTTTCCTGAGGCTGCCTCTGTGCAGTGGGCCCCAGCCCTCAGCCCAGGCTCCTCACCGCTCTCCAGCAGCCAATCCCAGCTTGTATCTGCTGGCTCGTGTCTAGGGCTGGGGATCGCAGGGGCCCTCTGTGCCAATTTGTCTTAATTCTGTCTGCCAAGTGACTGCCACTTTCTCCTCTGAGCCTCAGAAGCTCTGCTTCTGTCCCCGTTGACCTGCTGGCTGGAGAGGGGGCATTCCAGCGTGAGGGTGCATTTCTTCCTATGCTGCTCCCTCCTTGCAGGACCAGTCCTGCACCGATTTTTTTCTTTTTCCTTTTTTCTTTCTTTTTTTCTCTTACAGAATTTTGTGAGAATCCTCCTGTATTTCGAAGTGAGAGACACCCTGCTAGAGTTCAGTAGGTGTTCTGTGTGATTCAGTGGGTTTGTAGATTAATTCTTGGTATATTTGTGGGAGAGGGCGAGCTGTGAGTCCCTCCACTACTCCACCTTGGCACCTCCTCTCTGGTGTGTTCATTCCTGATTAAGGTTCTTCAGATGCTAACTGAGTGTGGCTTCTTGATTAGGACACTATTAATTCACCACACCTCAGGCTGTGCACATAGATAACACTATATCCTTATGTCTCTGACACATTTGGAAACAAGTTACAGACAATATAAAAATAAGAGATGTTGTGTGGAAAATTACCTGGATGCAATGGTAGCCTCCAAATAATTTGCCAGGCAATCTAATTCAGAGGTTACTTAACTGAAAGTCTCACAAACTAAGATGGTCAAATCATATGGTTTGTCGAAACAATTTAAAACACACATTGCAAAGCAAGGGGAACGAGATGAGATAGGTTAACATACTTAATAGAGGGTACCTATGAGGTGAAAGGGCCACACGGTCTGAATTCTGGAGATGTTTGCATATTCTCTCTCTCTTCTTCTCCCTCCCCTTCTCACTCTCTCTCTGCCATATCAGTCTTCCCAGCGATGGTGTGTTTATGAGGACCAGAGGTGAGGTTTGAGCAAAATACCCAAAATGATAGGTATCTGGGACAACCCACTTGGTTGCTCTGAGACACCTGCAAGTGCCCCTGGTCAATATCTGTATTTTGCCAGTAAGTCAGATAAACAGCTACTCTTGGGCTGAAACCCTGGAACCAGGATGAGTATCAATCATAGGAGCCAATCTAAGACTTCACAGATTGAATATTGCCTGGAGACAACCATTGCATTAATGTAATTTCCTACAGGACACACTTTAAAAAAAATCCTGCCCTTAACGTGTAGAGCAGGAATATTTGGTACCTTATATTTCTTCCCTCCCTTCCTCTCTGCATTTAGCACGGGCATTCCTCTACTTCATTTATTTATGTCTAACGTAGCTCATATGCTACTTGCATCTATGTTTAGTGTCATCTCCTCTCCATATTTGCTTCTCTTACTTTCTACTGCAGAACTGAATAATCTTAAATAATACTGCAAACATACATTACAAGAGATTATCATAGAATTAAGAGATCTCAGGGAAAAAATACTGGTTTTAGAAATGATGATGGAACCTATTATACAAAATTCATTTAGCTTATCTATCTTTGGAAATAGCCAAGGGGAAAACCTATTTGTTGGTGGTTTGTTTATCTAGGGATTTTACCTCTAAAAAGAGAGGGCTTTGAGGAAAGCAGACATTGCAGAATTAAATTCTAAATGGGTTTGTGCAAGTGAAAATTGGAGACTGGCTAATTCAATTAATTTCTATTCATGCCATCAGTGAAACAGGAACTCTAGGCATCTGATCAGATGCAAGAAATCTAGAGAAGCAGGATGCTGGAAACCAAATTACTTGCCTAGAATTCCAGCTCCGACATCCACGAGAATATTCTTGATTGAGTTGTGTGGATCAGCTCAACACCAATACCTATGGTTCATTTATGAGTCCTGGACCTGCCATAGAACACATTCCACAAGGGGGAGCCGATTTGCCTAAATGAGTGAGTTATTTCACTTCGTAAATCACTAGCGATAATTCACCTGTTTTTCTGGAAACTCGGAGTTCTTTCAGCCATCTCTGACAGTTCTAAATCAAATACAAAAATACGCTTCCTTAGAACAAAAGAGAACAGTATGAGAGGGACCCAATTACAAATAAGTTTTATGAATACAAAATCTCATAAATGGGTCCCCATTCAACTGGGCAGTTTATGGTTACATTTCTGGGCCTCACCTGAGACCTCACCTATTGAGTTAAAGTCTCAGGGACTGGGGTCCAGGAATGTGAATTTTAAACAAGCTGTACAAGAGGTTCTTCTGCACACTGAATTTCGATCAACACAACTAAGGAGTTATTTTAACAACGCTCACAGGACGTAGTAGTCTTGTTTGGATTTGTGTAGAAGTTAAAGTCCTTTCTTGTAAGTTTGCAATTAGAACCACAAATCAGCATAGCTGAAGTACAGTGAGTGTTTTCTCTGTCCTTATTAATAAGGATGATGACAGTGGGCCAATTAAAAAAAAACAACTCATCAGTTAACACCTGTAGCATATTTAGAATATTTGGTTACATCTGGGCTTTGATAACTCTTTTCAACTGAGTTTAAATGGCAGAAAAAGTTGGAAGCTAATTTCCTTTAGAGTAGGGTTTACTCCTCTTAACTCAAAGCCCAATGGTTTTTAAAAGACCTGAGATAATGTTTCCAAGTTGAGATTGAATTTACTTAAATGATAATATCTTTTTTTACTCTTTTTTTAATTGAAGTATAGTTAGTTGTGTCAATTTCTGGTGTACAATAGTTCAGTCATACGTATATGTACATATATTCATTTTCATATTCGTTTCCACTATAGTTTACTATAAGATATTGAATATCTGTGCTATACAGTATGAACTTGTTGTTTATCTATTTTATATATAGTAGTTAGTATCTACAAATCTCAAACTCCCAATTTACCCCTTCCGACCTCCTTCCACCCTTGGTAACCATAAGTTTGTTTTCTATGTCTGTGAGTCTGTTTCTGTTTTGTAAATAAGTTCATTTGTCTTTTTTTTAGATTCTACATATAAGTGATAGCATATGACAATCTCCAGGTGCATCCATATTGCTGCAAATGGCATTATATCATTTTTATGGCTGAGTAGTATTCCGTTAAATGATAATTTCAAGCTTAGACTTCTTCCTATATCTTCAGCTCCCGTTTGCCTCATTCATACTTGACTCTTTACCAAGTTAATAGCCTGTTTGGGTTTTGGAATCCTCATCTGTAAAGTGGGAATAATAACAGAACATACCAACTTCTGTTTTCATGAAAATTAACAATAGCCAGTAAAACAGTCCCTGATCCACAGTCTTTATGCTGTGGCCACTAATGGTGCAACTCATACTCATCCATGTCCAGGAAATTGGCTGGAAGACTTTTTTTTTAAAGGGAAAATAATGGATAAGAACCAACAACCTTCCCATTATCTATTTGTCTCAATGGGTAACATGCATTCCAGCAGTTTGCCCACCCTCTGGAACCCCTATTCCAGTGGCTATCCAACTATTGAAACAAGAACTGCCCTCAGGGCAAGGTTTTCCAAACTATCCAGCTTAGAAGAATCACCGAGCACACTTTTATTTTTAATACAGATTTTAGATCTATTCTTAGATAATTTGATTTAGTACACATGGGAGGAGAGGGTGCAGGTGCCAAAAATATAGAGATTCCCTGGGGATTCCTAAGACTAGGTCGGTTGGGAGTGTTGCCTGAGGACATGGCTGCCCCTTATTAATCACAAAACTGATTTCCCTTGTAAAAATATCCAGCTGTTTTTTCCCTCCTGAGACAAACTGGTTTGCATGGGATTGGGCAGCCAGAGGGCTGACTTATATTTTCCTGTGACCCCTACATGGATGACCTCCTTCTTGTCCATTTCCTCAGCTGTAACAATGAGGTTAAGGTGGCTCCATGCGAGGGTGTGAAGAGGTGGAGCTAAGAGAAGGCGTTTGATAATTGAAAAAAATATGCAAGCGTTTTGTGAGCCGTCGTTGGAGGTTTCTCGGAGACTGTGTTCAAGAGGAGCGTGCTTCTTTCCATCTCTGATTTGGCCAGTCAGCCTTGTCTGTGGATGCTTCTAGCATTCCAGAATTTAGCTGCATTAAGTGAACTTAAGATGGGCTGAGTGAGTCCCTTCCACCCACTGTGCTTGCTGGCACGCCCTCTATGGCAGCTCACTGCTTGAAGTTAATAATGGCCTGTTGGTAAACTACATCTGAGAACTTGTCTTGAACTTTTCTCGTGTTCTTCGATGTTAGATGACCTTGGTGAGATGATTCAGGGAGCTACACGTGTTGTCTGCTGCATGTCCCAGGCTCATTTGGCAGGTGGCAGCTCTGGGCACTGTTCCCACCACCACTCACTCTCCAACTTGGTCTCCACGTTGCCTGCTGGGCGTTGTGAAGGACATGCTGACCTTTTCCGAACTGACAGAGGGAGGTGACAGAAAGAGTGCTTGGGCGTGGACAGGTCTGGGTTCCAGTGGCACTTCTGCGATCTTGTGTGTGTGATGTGGGTTTTTCCCAGCCTCACAAGGCATCCTTACCTGTGAAATGGGGAGCGTAGGGCTTCCCTCACAAGTTTCTGAGGACTGAATAATATAAGGTATACAAAGCACCTAGAAGACGGCCTGGCCAGTGGAAAACACTAACATTTTAGCTGCTCTTACGATGATCAATTTTATCAATTCTTAGATGCACATAGTTCTTCACATTTTTAACGTCTTCAGAAATGAGGTTGTGTCTTACAATCGGAAAAAATTAACACATGCCCTCCAGAACCTGACCAGAATCAGGAAGTGTCTGATTTTACTCCCTTCCCTTTTAGTATAAAAGAAGCCTGGATTCTAAATCAGGCAAGGTGATTCTTTTAGTCCGCCTTCTTCTTGGTCTGTTGGCTTTTGGAATAAAGTTGCTATTCCTTGCCCCAACAACTCATCTCTTGATTTATTGGCCTGTCGTGCAGCGAGCAGTATGAGCTTGGACTCGGTAACAGTAGGACTTGGATTATTGTACCACAGGACCTGTGTGTCCTTTGGTAGAACCATATAGCAATGTGTAGGTAATTTTTTCATTTTTTGGAATGATGACTGACCAGTGAATTTTGTCTCCCTTTGACCTATCGGATAAATCTGCAAAATAACCCAGAGTCCCTGATTTCTGAGTGCCTGCTTCAAGAGAATACTATTCACATACCAAAGTGCTTAAGTTGCTTTCCCAAGAAAGCAGACTGCTCTCTCTGCCTGAAGGGACCTGACTCAAAATTCTTTCTTGGGACTTGGGACAGTGTGACATCTGATCCCGTGTTGTTCCCTCCAGCAAGAGGCCAATACATGAGTGAATGAGACAGAGTTGTTACGAACCCCTGTGGCAGAGGAAGAAATAGGTAATTGGCTGTGGCACAAACTGGTTATGCTCACCTAGAACATTAAAGTGCCTCCGAGGCCTGTACACCAGGTCTGTCAATCCCGTCTGGAATCTGCTCTTCCTGAGTTAACCACGTTGACCTTCTTGGTCCTGAAGTTAGAAAGAGTTGAGTAAGCACCTACTTATATCATTCCCATCTATGTCCTCTCATTAAGCACCTGCATGATCTCACTTAACCCTCATGGCAGCTGCCGAAGATAGGAAGCAGCGTAATGAGGTCATATGGAGCAGGCCTAGAGATCTGCATTCAAATCCTGACTTCCTTACTAGCTGTGTAGTTTTGGGTAAACGACTTAACCTCTCTGAATCTCAGATTTCTATCTTTAAAATAGAGGGGAAAATAATACTTGCCTCTGAGAATTAATATAAGGATTAAGCATTGCTTAGTCGACACTTAATGGAGGTTTCCCAAAAGTGGTTAGTGCTTTCCCCAGCACCCTGCAAGCTGTCTGGCATATAGTAGGTGCTCAATAAAAGTCAATCTGTCAGAGATGCACATTACTATATATAAAATAGATAAACAACAAGGACTTATTTTATAGCATAGGGACCTATATTCAATTTCTTGTAATGAACCACAATAGAAAAGAAACTGAAAAAATATATACATATGTATGTATACATATAATTGAATCAATTTGCTGTACACCTGAAGCTAACACTGACTACACTTCAATAAAAAATGAGGATTACAAAAAAGTCATTCTGTCAGAGAGAGAGAGAGAGATCTAAGAGAGGTGGTGCATCAGTAGTTCGATAAGAATGAAGTGTCTCCTCTTATGCTTTAAGCCTGTGCTGGGAACTGCAGGGGCCCAGGCAAACAATAATAGCAATTTGTATTTACATAGCATTTTATAGCTGAAAAACACATTCATATGTTTTCATTTAAACTTCCCAACACACCCAAGACAGAAAGGGTGTTCTTATTCCTATCTCCGGAGGAATATGAAGCCCAGAGAAGTTAAAGAGCAGAGGCGCAAGTACGTGTCCCCACGAATTGAGGAGAATGATTACAGAGCAGAGCTGGTGGGTTTAGCAATCAGGAGGGCTTTGGTGACCTTCCAGAGAGCACGTTCATTAGAGTGATGGGGACAGACGCCAGACCTTGGGGACTGAGGAAGATACGGATGGAGAGGAAATAAGAATCAACCTCCTGGCAGCAAAGCAAAGGAGGGAAATGGGATGCGAACAGGATCAAACAATGGCTTTTTCAAAATAAGGGTGATCTGTGTGTGGTTATCCCTTGGAAATGACTTGTTCAGGCTGATTGGTGACGACTGAAACTTAGAAAGGGACACATCATGGCAGCTGAAGGATCACTTTGAAAAGTGATTCTTTGCTTTGCCAAAGAATTCTCAATAGACTGGGAAAAAAATCTAAGTCGTCAGTAAAAACAGGAAGATGTACTCAGCCTCCCGTATAATAAAATAAATACTAGTTATGGTAAGAATGAGATACCATTTTTCACCAGTGAAACTGACTTAGATGAAGCAGTTTGATAAGATGGAGCGGAGGCAGATTGTAGACATATGGTACATCTATTCAGCAATTGCAGGAACAAGGGGGGCTCTCTCTGTCCTAACATGGAGTGGGGTCCATCCGTTACATATCGATCAGAGAAAAACAAAAGGCAGACATTTTAAAAAAAATCATGCTGAAATATGTAGCAAAAATGGCTAGGAAACAATAAAGGGTTAAAGTTGATTATTAGGAAGGGAAAGGAGTGATTTTACTCTTCATGTTATTGTCCTCTCTACTATGAGTGGATTTTTTTAAAACCGTGACTATGCATTACATTTAATATAAAATACTGATTTGAAAAATTCACCACAAAATCCCTTTAAATCTTTAGGTCTTCTAGTACACTTGAAAAAAAATTCCATTTATAAAAATTTGATCTATTCACTCTGTTTTCCTGGAACACATCTACTGTATTAAGGGACACCAATACAGTTAATGACCCATCACCAATGGGTTTCTATAAAGACTTTCTTCTCCATTGGCCATTTCCTCCTCTGTGGAGGCTTACAAATTGCCAAGAAGGTAGAATTTCCCAACCTAAGTGAGTAGAAACCTTTCATCACCTCTAGTGCAATCAGGCTCATTTAGAATGGGTCTGTGATTACAAAAGAGTGTTTGAGGACTATTCCATTTTGGATTCGTACATGGAGTCTCACAAATCTGATTGATCATTATAACCCCTGGGGCACTTTTTATTGAAAAGATAGATTCTGTTATTGCTTATCCCTCATTCTGATCTGATAAGTCAAGATTGGTGCCTTTTTTTTTTTTAATTCTCAAGAACCAGATTAGGGAACGCTTATCTTGCATTGTGGCAACCCTCTCTTTTATTTCTTAGAAATTACTATGCAATGGTGCAAGTCATTCTCTCTAGAACAGAAGTCTCTATTTATTGGCTCAGCAACTGGGAACATGTTTACAGTCGCCAGAAGTCTATTGACATGCAGAGGGAATGCACAAGTGAGGACAGTGTTCCCTAAACTTCTCCAATAGAGAGTTTCAGTCACAAAGAACGCCTTCTAAAAGATCACAGCTATGACATCTGTTGAGCTAAGATGGTAGGAGGCAAGGCTGATGAGAGCTGTTTAAAGCAGCAATTTCCAACAATCTAAAGACACAGGACTTGTCAAGGCAGTCTACGTAGAAGTAGGGGCCCTTGCTGAAATAATTTCCTCTAATGTCTACATTTGCCAAAGCTTTGCTTATGGTTCCCTTGATAGAGATGGACATCAGTCTCGGAAGAAACGTAGTTTCGTCTTGAATGTAGATATCTTCCCCTCTCCAAACTCTGTCATCTAAAATATTATCCAGTGGTTGGTTGAAATTGGGCTTGGAGAACTGCCTATCAAGATTTTTGATTGTTCCCCTCACCCCCACTCCCAGGGAGACTTAATTTGCTTTTCTTTGGGTTATATTCATTTAAAACAAGAATTATGCTTTCATATTGAAAAAATTGTGCTTGCCTTGCCTGCCTCTCCAGATTGATGTCTCACTGTCCCCACCGTTTTTGTACCCTTAGCTCTGGCTTGAACTGCTTGCAGTTCCCTGAATGCTCCAAGCTCCTCCATACTCTGCCTTCACCCATGCTGTTCCTTTGTGCTTCCTTGCCTTTTTGGGCTTGGCAAACTCCTACTCTTCAACTCCAAACTCAGGCTTTCTGCACCCCTCTGATCTCATCTTCAGTGGTTATGATTTTAATCTCTAAAAATTCTATGTCTTTGTTTATATTTGCAAAGAATATCTCTGGACAATTATTGGAAATTAATACAATTGTTTAGGCAGTTGAATGGCTGGGAAACAAGGGTGGGAGGAAGATGCTTCATTGTACACACACATTAGTTCCTTTGAACTTTTGTACAATGTACATTTATACCTATTCCAATCAGTTCAATTCAAATGTAAAAACAATAACAAATATCAGCTGCAGAAGATATGCTATACTCTTCCCAGATTAACAACTTTAAGGCATATTTCCAAATCTATCTTTTTAAAAAATCTTTATTTTTAATTTCACAAGTAATATGTAAATTTTCTCCATTATAAATGCCAATGCAAATTAGTCTTTCTGCTACCAGGCTTCTCTGACATGATACTCATGTAATTTCTATTCTTGCCTTAAATGTGTTTTGAGTATATATATTAAAAAAAACTCAAGTGTATTACCAACCTGAAGAGGGTCAATTGTTTACAAAATGTGAACTTGAGTTGCTTTTAAATTTAATAATGCTGGGCTTTGTTGAAAGGGTTCATTAGGGTGACCAGCTGTCCCAGTTTCCCCAGAACTAAAAGGGTTTCCAGGACATTGGACTTACAGTGCTGAAACTGGGTAAGCCTCATACATACAGGGATGCCTGATCAATTAGAATGGACATTGGCCCAAACAGGAGGAATGTTTGATGTAAAGCCCCACACTGGGTATGGTGCATGGCAACTGATTACCAGCCCTGGTTTTATAGCTTTCCTCATCTTTCCAGAAGCATTGTTCATCAACTTTATGACATTTTTAAAAAGACCTTAACTTCTACTTTAAATTTCATAATGAAATAAGTGGCATAAAGAAAGAATTTCTTTGACATTTGATGCTGTTATGTTCTTAACTGAAGCTGGGAGATTTATCACCTTTAATGGTGCATGCAAAGTAAATCTTATTTTTAACTTCAGACTCAAGAAGAAAATATACCATTCTGACTTTTTTTTTTTAAATAGCCCAAGGTTTACAAAGTCAAGAACCATTGAATTCAATTGTATAGTATGGCACAAGTAAGTAATTAAAAAGTAAATTAGCAGATGAGAATAATGAATTTGTAAGTGGGAGGGGCAGAAAGGCCTATAAAAAGTACTCAACCTGAGAAAAAAGGAAGATTAATTTCAGTTAGAAGTTGGTCAAGAAAGCTCATTGTGTTTTCAGCCTAAAACTGAAATGCAAGCTGAACAAGGCTGTTCCAGACTTCATTAACCAGTAATCTATGTACGTAAGAGTGACACTGAACAAATAAATGTAGTGGAGTAAAATAAATAAGTTTTTCAAAATAAATGTCTTTTAACAGTAGTTGGCTATTAGTTAAAATAATGAAACAGCTCCAAAAAGCAAGCCTATGAAGAAGTTTTCCTCTTTGATGCTTTTTTTACCCCCCATTCACAATTTTATTTCCTGATTTCAGGAACCTACAAGTAAAGAGTGGATCTTTGCAAAAAGATGAAAGCAGAAGATTGAAGGTTTTGTCCACAGATGGGTTAGACAGCTCACACAGAATATTTTTAAATGGTTTACTTTGGCCCCTTCTGATGGTTTGGGGCACCCAGAGTAGGAATTCTTTACCTGGATACTTTTCTGGAAGTATAAAACCATCTGAAAGCTAGAAACTGTCTGCAAAGCTTTGTGTTTATGTATCCATGGGTGTTTTTCTGCAGAAAAAGTTCTCCATTATCTTTGAGCTTCCAAAGGGTTCTGTCACCCTTCAAAACATTTAGGAAGAATTGAAGTGCTACAGGGAAGTTTTCTGATTCTCTGTCTGTCTCTGTCTCTCTTTAATCGTTTGACAACAGGATTTGAAAGAGATTCTGTTTGCTTTACTTGAAGGACTGAAAATCCAGTTCTATAAGCAGAGAGAAAGATCCCACTCAGTCCTTATCCACTGGGGACACTCTACAGATGTGTAGATAGACCTACATACAGATTGTTGATTGCTGGGAGGAAGTGGGCAGACTTGCAAATGGACTAAGAAATACTCAGGGGGGATAGAAATATGGATCCTAATACTTTCCCTTTAAACTTTAAGTATATACAACATTTCTAATGAGGCCAGCTGACAGAGAAAAAAAAAAAAGATAGCCCTCCCCAAAGGTGAAAGTAACTCACGGTAAGGGTGAAGTCTGAACTGATAATGTGGACTCTATATGAAGTCAGATAAAAGTACCTGAAATTTAGGAATAGGGGAGATATTGCTGGGTGTTCTTTAGTGCAGTGTTGGGTTGACTTTACGTTGTCAGGGACATTTCATAACTCATAGGAGGCGGAGATTAACTTACAGATTTTTGTCTGATAGGGTTTAGCCAGATGAAACGAAATTTTACCTGGTGGAACAGATGACCATACAGGGTACAATTTATGATCCTGTTGGACATTAACCAAGTCTGCAAAAAAAAAAAAAAATTTTTGAGGTAAAATTAACACAAATTAACATAAAATTAACCATTAACTATTTTAAAGAGTGTAATTTAGTGGTATTTACATTCAGAATGTTGTGCAATGTCACCTCTATCTAGTTCTAAAACATTTTCATCATCCCAAAAGGAAACTCTGCACCCATGAAACAGTCACTCCCCATTCCACCATACTCCCAGCTCCTGTAAACCTCTGATCTGCTGTCTCTATGAAGTTGCTTATTCTGGATATTTCATGTAAATGGAATCATACAGTATGTGGCTTTTTGTGTCTTGCTTCTTTCATTCAGTTTATTTTTGAGGTTCATTCATGCTGTAGCGTGTTTCAGTACTTCACTGCTTTTTATGGTGGGGTAATATTCCACTGTAGGGACAGATCACATTTTGTTTATCCATTCATCTGTTGATGGACTCTTGGGTTGTTTCCATTTTTGGCCATTGTCAACAGTGATACTATGATCATTCTCACATAGCATTTTTTTGTTCAAGTTTTTGAGGAAGCACCAAACTGGTTTCCATAGTGGCTATACCATTTTACATTCCTCATGACAACGTACAATTGTTCCAGTTTCTCCATATTCTCATCAATGCTTATTTTCCTTTTTTTGTTGGTTGTGGCTAACCTAGTGGGTGTGATTTAATTATGGTTTTGATTTGCATTTCCCTAATGACTAATGACATTGAGCATATTTATGTCCTTGTTGGCCATTTGTATATCTTCTTTGGAGATGTCTGTTCAAGCTCTCTGCCCATTTTTTTAATTGGGTTATTTGTCTTTTTGGTGTTGACTTTGTATGCATTCTTTATATATTACGGATATTAAATAAACTCATATCACATATATAATGGACAGATATTTTCTCCCATTTCTTGGCTTATTTTCTCACTTTCTTGGTAAAGCCCAATTTATTTATTTTTTGGTATTTTTGTTGCCTTTGCTTTTGGCATCACATCTAAAAACAACTGTCAAATTCAAAGTATGAAGATTGACTCCCATGTTTTCATCTGGGTTTTACAGATTTAGGTCTTTGATCCATTTTGAGTTCATTTTTGTATATGGTATGAGTTAAGGGTCCAACTTAATTCTTCTGCACATGGATAATCAGTTGTGCCAGAACCATTTTTCAAAGAGACTGTTCTTTCTTCATTGAACGGTCTTGGCACCCTCATCCAAAACCAATTGACTATGGATGGATAGGTTTATTGTGTGGCTCTCTGTTCAATTCCATCCTTACCTATCTCTGGACTCTCCATTTTTTTGGTCCCACCTCCAGAGATTCTGATGTAATTGATCTGGGGCATAGCATGGGCACTGCTTTTTTTTTTTTTTTGTTTTAACTCCCCAAGATGATCCTAACTGTACTTAGAGTTGAGAATCACTGTCTTAAGAGAAGTTCTAGTGAAACCATGCTTGATCTAATCTCATTGGTGCCTCAGGATTCTCACTGGGAAAAGTGGCTCTGAGTGGGTGTCACTAAGACCTCTGCTACAACAATATGGCATTTTCTTACCTATTTCAGAGATGGAAAAC
The DNA here is from genome assembly GCF_048773025.1 of Camelus bactrianus. NCBI lineage: Eukaryota > Metazoa > Chordata > Mammalia > Artiodactyla > Camelidae > Camelus > Camelus bactrianus. The sequence continues at coordinate 24,824,547 of NC_133555.1, forward strand.
ACCTGGCACCTAAACTTTGCCCACAATTTCCACTCAACACCTGATCTAACCACAGACCCTTTTATGTTCCAAAACAAAGTAGAAGTACAGAAGTAGGTGATTTCAAGGTGGGGTTCCCAACTGATTGATGAGTCCAGATTCTTTCCATCTTCCTGCTCTACCATCCTCAGTGTTTCAGTGACATGTGTTCTTTCAAGGGTACAGGAAGGCTGCTGCAATAGCAAAAAGCAACAATGTCCAAAAGCAGGAAATGGGGGAGAAAGAGATTTCCTTATTTCTCTTATCCATTTCTCTCTTTATCCCAGAAAATATCCCTTTCAAGGCCCACTGGGCAGGCCTGTGTCATATGGCCACACCTTAACTTCAAGGAGGCTCAGAAATAAGTAACTAGATTTTCAGTTTCTCTTAGAACACGAGGAAGGTTCTGCCGGCAAGAATAAAGGGTAGAAAGATGGCTGTTAGATTGGCAACTAAAAATGTCTGCTTTTCGACACGATGGTAGTAACACTTATTGTTATATGATCACTTTACATTCTAAATGACCACACTTGAGCAGCCTGGCATGTCATATTGGGACAAATGAATTTGCTTAAAGATGCTACAGTCTGCAAGCAAATCCTGTGTTTCTCACTGACCACCCCAACTAACTGAGTCCTGAGTCAATACTGCTATGACTAGGGAACCCTATGCGTCTTTTTCCTCTAGGCTTCTACAGAATTTGTGATCCCTTCAGAGCCAATTTAATTTAATTAATCTAATAAAGGAAAGCACAGGAGAAGGCTGCTATTGTGCTGTAATGCTCAGGAGGTAGCTTTGTGTTTGCTTTTTTTTTTTTTTAAGTTTGATTAAAAATTCAATAAAACAAACAAGTTACAATGTATAATTATCATTAATCTCAGAGCAGATTATTTTCATGCACTAATGAAAAACTCAAGTAATCTTATCTAGTTTACAATTTAGACGTAAAATCACTGAGGAAATCTTCGTCTTTATTCAAGGTTCTACTCTGTCCTAATTCTTAGAACATTTAACTTATTTGTGTATATTCTCCACTTTTTTTTATCAATTCTTATTTTCTCAAACTTACACAAAAATTACTGTTTAACAATGCATGTTGGTTGTAATGTTACCAGCCTGGATCCTTGGACTCTTAAATCAATAAAAGTTGATGAGGCCAGATGAGGAATTCAGGCAAGTCTTTCCGCCCCAAGGTGGGGTGAGTTGGTCCCTCAAATATAGTGAGGGTAGGGGCGGACATGTGGATCTGGCTGGAGGGGTGGCTTAGGTAGTCTGCCCACCCCTTTGGCGGTGTTGTGTGCAGGGATCATGCGTAGTACGCTGCTTTTGCTTCCTTGAAAGTTGCAGTTGCCGGAGGGTGGGAAGGGATCGACTGGGATTTCAAAATTGTAGAATAGATAAACAAGATTATACTGTATAGCACAGGGAGATATACACAAGATCTTATTGTAGCTCACAGAGAAAAAAAATGTGACAATGAATATATATATATGTTCACGTATAACTGAAAAATTGTGCTCTACACTGGAATTTGACACAACATTGTAAAAGGATTCTAAATCAATAAAAAATGTTAAAAAAAAAGTTGCAGTTGAGTCTTGAACGTTTTGTATCGTATTTTTCATAATTTGACCCAACTGCACATCCATGCAGTTATTTTTAGTCTCTTACAGTTGTTTCTTTGTATTCTGTTGCTCAGTGAGATGTTTGTCCGGGTTCAAGTACTTCTGTAAAGGGTCCCAGGTCCCAGCTTACCTCAGTAAGAATACGAATAATATAAAACTATAGAAAGTTATAAGGAAAAGTGCCCCCTCGCACTGCCATCCCCCAACCCTAGCCAATTCCCCATCCTTAAATACCCCTCCACAGTTAAGAATTCAATACTTGTTGTAGGCCTACAGAAATATGCACTTACAGACTTGTGCATTGTTTAAAGAGCACATTACATGTTGTTCTACAGCTTTTTTCCCCCCATTTAACAATATATCCTAGTCAACTTTCCATATGCTTATGTATAAATTTACTTAATGTTTATCACGTATTATATTCCATATAATGTACCTTTTGTAATTTTCAGAATATTTTTATCTTCCACTCCCCTTTTTTTCCATAGAAAAGAGCTCCCCTTGACTAACACTGTAATGACTCTGAGTTTTAACAACGGTGCTAATAAATTTTAGGAATGCTAGAGTCTTGATGGAACATAATCTTTTTCAGCATGAAATTGGATAAAAAAGGATGCTATGATTTTATAATGATGATGATTATGACAACTCCTACTTGTGTTTATACATTTTAAGATAATTTTCTATAAAGAATCTCATTTAAACTTCGTCTAATGATATTTTGTCTGGAAGTGCCTGCATATTCTCCTGATAACACTATTTTTATTGTAATAAAGTCTTACGGCATGAGCTGGGAACAGCATGGTAATGTTGCTATTGCTATCCAAGTAATTACTATTTAATAAAGATGAGAATTAATTGCTCCAACATTACTCCATGCCCATTACTCCTTTCCCAGCTTTGAATGTAGGATTCCTGACTATATCCTGCTGTTTCTTATTTCTGAGCTTCAATATACATGAGGAAAAATGGACAGAATTAAAAGGGAGAAAGACAATTCCACAATTATAGTGCTTGATTTTAATACTCCATCACAGGAATTGATAGAAAAACTAGACCCAGAAAATTAGTACAGACATGGAAAATTTGAACAACACTATCAACCACCTTTATCTGATTGATATTTATAGGAAACTATATCAGGAAGTGCAGAATACACATTCTTTTCAAGGTTTCATTATACATTCTTAAAAACAGACCATAAGCTAGGTTATAAAACAAGTGTCAATAAATTTATAGGAAATTAAGAAAACAAAATACATTTTCTGACTGCAGAGGAATTAATATAAAATTAATAACAATATAATATCTAGGAAAACATTGAATATTTAGAAATTAAACAATGTACTTCTAAATAAATCATGAGTCAAAGATACCGCAGAGGAAACTAGAATATATTTTGAACTATATGATAAAGAACATATAACATGTATTTGTAGAATGAAGCCAAAACAGCATTTAAAAGATAAAACTTTAAATGTTTATATCAATGACCCAAGGTTATATATCTACAAGAAATTAGAATAAGAGGAACAAAATAAACTCAATGAGAAGGAAAAAGACTAATGATAAATTCAAATCAATAAAATAAAAACAGATAAAGAATAAGGAAAATTAACTGATCAAGAAGTTGGTACTTTGAAATGATCAACAAAATCAATGATGCCCTAGGTAGAATGATTATGGAAAAAACAAAACACAAATCAGCAACATCAGGACTTAAATTTTTATTACAGAGCACACAGGCATTAAAAGGAAAATATAATCTTATAAACAACTTTATGCCAACAAATTCAACGAACTATACGAAACTGACAAATTTCTTGAAAAATACAATGTACCTAAACTGATACAGGATGAAACAGAAAATTTCAATAACCCTATATCTCTTAGAGAAATTAAATACATTATCAAAGACCTTCCCACAAATAAAACACCCTCTAGGTTTAGATAGTTTCACTGGTGAATGGTATCAAACACTCAAGGAAGATATAAAACCACTATTATATAACCTTCTATCAGCAAGGAGAGGAGAGAATACTTCCTCACTCATTTTATGAGGCCAGCATAACCTTAACACCCAAATATGAGGAAGACATTATTAAAAAATAAAGGAACATTGATGCAAAAATTCTTAGCAAAAAATAAATTGAATGCAACAATATAAAAAGGATCAGATATCATGACCAAGTAGGGCTTATTCCAGGAGTGCAGGATTAATTCAATATTCAAAACTTAACTGAGGTCTCTTTTTCCTTGCCAGGCCTAAGCACTCCATTTATGCGAAGAGAAAACTAAGACAAGCAGGTGGAGGGCTTGCAGGAGAGACTCAGCTACATCAAGTGATCTGATTCAGAAAGTTTTCTCCCCCCCCGGCTCAAAACTCCTTCTTCACCTGAAGACACCAAGGCAGCAGGGGCCACCAGCAGGGAGATCACGGCCACATCCATCCTTCACCAAGAGACGTCTGGTGGCTTGGCCAAGGTAAACATCTGCCCCCTCAGATAGCACCGGAGGCACCAGGACCAAGTGGACCAAAACAACAACACAAAGTCTCTGAAAATTAAACTGCCATTGAAACCACAGCCTATAAAACTAGATAAAGACCCACACGCTAAACCTAAACAAGGTGACTGACTTCTAAGATAAAAGATTTACACAGAACCCACAGTCTCCTAATAAAAGAGACAAAATGTGCAGAATACAAATGAAAAATCACCTAAAATACAGAGAACCAAGAACATCAGAAGTTGAACGAGAAATGACAACCAACCGACACCAACACTGAGATAAGACAGATTTTAAAGCATCCATCACAAAAAAAAGTTTTTGACAATCAATTACAAATTCTCAGATGGCTATTCTGACTAGTGTGAGGTGATATGAATAGCCATCATTAAAAAGTCTACAAATAAATGCTGGAGAGGGTGTGGAGAAAAATGAACCCTACTATACTATTGGTGGGAATGGAAGTTGGTGCAGCCACTATGGAGGACAGTATGGAGATTCCCCAAAAAACTAAAAATAGACTTACCATATGATCTAGCAATCCCATTCCTGGGTATATATTCAGAGAAAACTGTAATTTGAAAGGACACCTGTGCAGGTGTCCTTTCAAATTACAATGTTCATAGCAGCAATATTTACAATAGCCAAGACATGGACACAATCTAAATGTCCACCAACAGATGACTGGATAAAGAAGATGTGGTATATTTATACAATGGAATGTTACTCAGCCATAAAAATGAATGAAATAATGCCATTTGCAGCAACATGGATGGATCAAGAAATTATCATATTAAGTAAAGTTAGTCTGACAGAGAAACACAAGTATCATATGGTATCACTTATGTGTGGAATAAAAAAAATGATACAAATTCTATTTATAAACCAAAACCAGATTCATTTCTACCCTCAGAGTCCCAGAAGAAGAAGAGAAAGGGAATGGGGGGCTGAAAGAGTATTTGAAAAAGTCATGGTTGAAAACTTCCCAAATTTGGCAAAAGCTACAAACCTACAGATCGAAGAAGCTAAGCTAATCCTGAATATGATTAACCCAAAGAAATCCATGCCACAACACATACAGTTAAACTCTGCAAGCTAAAGATACAGAAAAGAATCTTGAAGGTAGCCAGAGAAAAACAACTGCATTATGCATAGGGGAACACCAATTCAAATGACAGTAAATTTCTCATCTGAAATGTGGAGACCAGAAGGAAGGATCACATTATTTCTGAGGTGTTGAAAGAAAACAACTTTTAATCATGAATTCTAGATCTGGTGAAGCTATTGTTCGTAATTAAAAAGGGAAATAAAAATATTCTTAAACAAAGAAAAACTAAAAAAAAAAAAAAAAAAAAAAAAAGTAGATCAACCCTTAAAGGCTGACAAAGGAATTTCTTCCAACAGGGAGGAAATGATAAAAGAAGGAATCTTGCAGTATCAGGAAGAAAGAAGGAAGAATGGGCAGAGCAGAAATGTGATAGACTATCCTTTTCCTAATGACTTTAATAAATAATATTTGATAATTGAAATAAAATTTCTAACACCATTTGATGTCCAAAGCAATGATATTCAAAAGTGGGGAAAGTAGAGGAATCTAAATGGAATTAAGATATCTAAACTCAAAGAGGCAAAATGTTGACACCAGTATATGTCACATAAGTATGTTAAAATCACCAGAGTAACCATTATAAAACCTATGCAAGGATATGAATTCAAAAACACTATAAATAAGTCAGGATAGAATCCTAATAAATATTCCAGTAATGCAAAAGAAGTCAAAACTAGAAAAAAAAAGGAAATATGAAATCTAGAGGAAACAAATAGAAAACAAATATAAAATAGCAGACTTATGTGATAATACAGCAATTACCTTAAATGTAAACGGTCTTAACACACCAATGAAAAGAGGTTGATGTAGTGTATAAGAAAGCATGACCTAGTTATTAAAAAAAAATCACTTCAAATCAATGACATAGGTAGGCTGAAAGTGAAAGGATGGAAAAAGTTTTACCATGCAAACAATCAATAATAGCAGGAGAGACTGTATTAATATCTGAAAAGGTAGATTTGAGAAAAAGAAAATTACTAGAGACAAAGAGGGACACTACATAGAGATAACAGTGAATCCACTAGGAAGACATAATGATCCTGGATGTGTATGCACCAAACAACAAGCCTCAAAGTACACAGAATAAAAAGTGATAAAGGTGAAAGGAGAAATAGACAAATTCATAATTTTATCTCCTCTTAGCATGTGCTACACATTCTATTTCAATAACACAATCAACCAATAGGATCTTATTGGTGTACATAGAACACTTCACCCCAAAACAGCAGTAAAGTCCATGGAACATTCACCAAGATAAGCCATATCCTGGGCCTTAAAACAAACCTCAACAAATTTCAAAGAATTGAAATCATACAGAGTATTTTCTCTCACCATAATTTGAATCAAACAAAAATTAGTAATAGAAAGACAATAGCAAAAGTCCTAAACATGTGGAAATTAAACAACACACTTCAAAATAATCCTAACTCAAAAAGGAAGTCTCAAAAGAAAAAAAAACCTTAAAGAAAATGAAAACATCAGAGCAAAATGTACGGAATGCAGTGCTGAGAGGAAAATTTATAGCACTAATTCTTAAATTAGAAATAAGAAAGAGATCTAAAGTCAACCAAATATTTCTACCTCAAGAAATCAGTAAAAGAAGCACAAAATAAATTCGGAGCAAGCAGGAGGAAGGGAATAACCAGGAAAGCGGTAGAGAGCAATGAAATTGAAAATAGAAAATAAATTTTTAAAAATCAATGAAAAAAGAGAAAGCTAATTCTTAAAACAATCAAATGGATAAACCTTTGATAAGACTGACAAAAATAAAAATATATAAGAAAGAAACCCCTGATTTTAGGAATGAAAAAGGCGATATTACTACAGATTCTGCAGCCACTAAAAAGATAAGACACTACCATGAAGAACTTTATCCTCATAAGTCAACGACTTAAAAGAAATAGACAAATTCCTCAAAAACCACAAACTAACGAAATCTACTAATATGTAACAATCTGAATAGCCCTAAAATATTAAAGAAATTGAGTTCATAATTTTAAATCTCCTGAAAAGAAGTCATCAGGCTCAGATGGTTTCACTGGAGAATTCTATGGAACATTTGAAGAAGAATTAACCCTAATTTTATACCAGAAAATAGAAAAGGAAACACTTCTCAACTTATTTTATGAGGCCAATATTACTCTGATAACAAAATCAGATAAAGATAGTACCAAAGGAAAAAAAAAAGAAAGAAAGAAAAAAATTACAAAACAGTAGCTCCCATGAACTTAGATTTAAAAATCCTTCACAAAATTTTAACAAGCCAAATCCAATAATGTTTTAAAAAAAATCATACACCATTACTAGTGGATTAATTCCAGGTATGAAAGACTATTTCAACATTTTAAAATCAATCAATATAATCTACGATATCAACAAACTACAAGAGAAAAATCATAATATATATGTTTTAAATAAAATATATTTATAATATGCATGAAATGTATTTTATGTGCTAGCTGAAGATAAAAAACTAAAATTTAAATTCCACAGTAGTCCCCTCAAACTCAAAATTCTTAAAAATCTACTAATGCTATCCAAGACTTTTACAATGAAAATATTGCTGAGATTTTTGAAGACCCAAATAAATAGCTATCCATATACGATGTTCATCAGTTGTAACATTAAATTTTGTTAAGATGTCAATTCACTCCAAGTTGATCTATAGATTCAACACAATCCCAGTCTAAATTTGTCATTTTTTCAAAAGAAATAGACAAAACAGTTTTAAAAATTAAGTGTAGATGCAAACTATCTGTAAAATTAAATGTAGATGCCAAAGCATCTTTAAATGTAGACGCCAAAGCAAAAATAAAAATCATTAAACGTAGGTGCCAAAGCAAAAGTAAAAAAAGAACAAAGTTGGAGGCCTCACTCTTCTTTGGATAAGAGAGCTTCTGTGCTATTTCTATTAGAGTGTTCACCACATTTTAAGGTAATTGTTGTTAATATAATGCATGCTCCTTGAGGACAGGGACCATATCTCCATCATCTCTGTCTTAATCCTCTCTTGTCTTAACACATGTTTTTAATAAACAGTGCTGAGCTGGTTAAACGATAATGGTCATTTTATATTTATATGATTTTATTTTGAGAAATAAAGAGACACTGGGTATCTAAATCATTGAGCATGTGGGTAGGACTCTCTGGTGATTAACATCAGGAATGTAGCCAGCTCTTTTTCCTTCCAAGAGGCAGGTCCAGAACCCTGGGTCTCTGGTTTCCATTTAACACATGGGGAAGCCCCTGGAGGATATTCAGTGAGTTTGGTCTTACATCAAGGAACTATTTGGAGTCTGGCTTCAGCCAACCTTAAGTTTAATTATTCATGGTAAATATTGCTTGCCAATTGACATCTTTGTTTATATTGAATCTGATGATTTCAATCTTTGATTGCACATGGCTTTTCTTCCTTTAACATTATGTATTACTCAATTCTTCAAGGTGAAACAGAGGGACCCCTTTCAACACTTAAGGTGAGCTCCTTAGTTCTGGGCAACATCAGCCAACGAATTTTGTATCTTGCCAATTCTCTAATACTTTATTCTGTGGACTTTTATAAATAGCTTTGACAAATCCAAAAGGCCATCCACTTTCTCTTTACAGAAGTTGCAAATTGGTATTGGTCCATGTGTGAGTATTTCCAAACATTCCTCCTACCCAAAGTTGTTTATTTGCACAGAGCTTTGGTCCAGTTCAGTGTCCATTGAGATTATTCATAATGACTTTTGAAATCATCTGTTTTTTGATTGTTTACCTCCAGGAAACTTCACTGCATACTGCTGAAGTCATCCCAGACAATGCCTGTTTTTCATTCCATTAAGTCATTAAGAACAGCACCAAATCAAGCACGAGATGCTTTTTCCATCTGTAACAAACAACGATGCTCCTATTTGATTATCTGTGTTTTTCATTCTCATATTTTCTGACCACGAAGATTTAAACAGTGTGAAAGTAATGCAAAACAAATAACCTGTTCAGACAAATCAGTCCAACGCTGTATTCTGAGGGTAATTGTGGAGGACAAAACGAGGCACAAGCATTAAATTATCAGGTTCAAATTCATAGGTTTCACCTACCTGCAGATAGTCCACTGGTAGTACCCAACCAGTCAATGTTTATTGAGCATCTGTAACATGCCACGTTAAGTACTACGAGGATTCCAGAGATGAAAAAGGTAAGGTTCCTGGACATACATATGCAAATCAAGCCAAGAAGTATACGACAAAGGTCGATAAAGATGTGTGAATTAATGCTATTGGAGTTAAATCGGGAATGTCAAAAGTCTAGCCTCCAAATGGCTAGGCTTACAAGATTTCATGGAGGAACATGGTATTTGAACTGTGACTTAAAGAATGGATAATAGTTGCACAGGCAAGGAAGGATATGCCTATACATGAAATGGCACATGCAAAAGCACAGAAGTCAGAAAGTCAGAGGGGGTCAAATCCATCTGTCACAGGCTATGTGCATAGTCTTCTGGTCAGCAAAACTTCTGTATGACAGCTCTTCCATTCATCACGGTGAAGTGATGGGAAGCAGTTGATACGCTTGACCAAGGGTCACCTCTGTACAGAGGCCATCTAGGGGTTTCTTATTAGAGGGAGTAGTTATTCTTTTTCAAAGAAAGCTTACTCACTCAGTAGAATCCAATCCATATGTAAAGGCTTTTATCTTGCACACATATACTGATTATCCATTTTCTCCCTGTTGAACAGGATTGAGGGAACGAGGGCATGATCCTGCTTTGACCTAAGTGGGGTCTTGTTAGGTTGAACCCAAAGGTAAAGGGCTTTCCAAAAAGTGAGGTTTATGATTGGTGCTTGATCTAAATACCAACTTTGAGAATTACAACGTTTCTTAAGTAAGTTTGGATTAAGCTAATATTAACATTAGGTTGCAAATACTGTAATTACACCTCAGCTATGGCCATTAAGGATGGGGAAGAAATGTACCTGGTCTTGTACTAAGTGAAAAGTAGATGCAAAAAATTAACATGTAATATTTGTTGAGTACTAAGTACTTGCAAGGTCCTGAGATAAGAGTTCACATACATTGTCTCAATCCTTATAACAGCATTCTGAAGTAGACAGTATCATTTCTATCTTACATTTGAGGAAATTAGTGCATGGTTAATTAACTTGACCAGGGGTCCATAGCTGGTAGGTAGAGGAGCCAGGATTTGAAGCCAGGCAATGTGGATTCAGCCCATGTTCTCAACTGCTGGGCTAAGTGCAATGGGGATCATAATGGTGTATCTCTCAAACCGTTGTTATAATCATAACAAGAGTTAATATATGTAAAGTGCCTTCCTCAACATCTGGCGTTTAGTAACTACTCAATAAAGAATAAAAATTATTATTGGAAGATGAAGTTACTTGCCCAGAGTTGCATGTGGCCAGATTGACTAAAGAGCACCATGCTTTTAACCCTTATAATACTGTATAGATATTCTTGACTTTACTATAATTATGTCAGCTTTTATTGTTGTTTTATTTAATTTTGTTTCAGAAAGCTTAACTTGTTGCAATATTCGACAGGCCAGGCCAGGCCAGTAAAAGTAAAACTTGAATTTCATGTTAAACGTGTACAAATCTAAAATGAACTCAATCACTGTGACTTAAGCCTTTAAAAAAACATGTACGCTAAACCCATATTCCTAGCAGTATTATTCACTTTAGCCAAAAGGTGGAAGCAATCCAAGTGTCCACTGATGAATAAATGCATAAACAAATGAAATCTAGACATTATGCTAAGTGAAATTAAGCCAGCCAGAAAAGAACAAATACCGTATGATTCAATTTATAGAAGGTACCTAAAATAATCAAATTCATAGAGACAGAAAATGGGGTGGTGATTGTCAGGGAATGGGGGGAGGGGAAGTGGGGAGTGATTGTTTAATGAGTAGAGAGTTTCAGTCTTAAAAGATGAAAGAAGTTCTGAAGATAGATGATGGTGATGGTTATACAATGGTCTGACTGAAGTTAATGCCCCTGAACTGTACACCGAAAAATGGTTAAAATGGTAAACTTTATGATATGTACATGTTACAGCAATATAAAAAATCATCTATACAAAGAAATTGAATTCAATATATTCAGACAAATGCAAAAAGCCTCTTGGTCATCACAATAAAAATGAGGTCTTTTTGAAAACAGGTAGAAGTCATTTCCCTTCTTAAATGCGTTGTGAATGTGATGATAAAATTTTTGTTTATTTCAAATATTGAAACATATTAATTGAAGCCTTCAGTATTCAGCTGTTGAATACTGGATTTCGATAATCCTCTTCTCTGCTGTTTTTCTGATGTTCTCATTTCTAAAACCTAATTCTCCTGGGGAATATGCTACTCCTTTTCAGCAGATGAACAGCTTCTATAATTTAAATATTCAAAAATATGAGGCAGCTATGGGGTGGGAGGACACAGTACGGAGATGCTATTATCTTGGGGACACCATATTAAGAATAAATTGGGTTCTTCATTCCCTTCTGGAAAAATGGTTGGGAACTAATATTTTTGAGAACCCATTAGCATCCATGGTTTGAACAACCATGCTGAGAACTTTGTATATATTATTGCATTAATTCTTACAGGACCCTCATTTCTAGAGAGGAAAGAGTCTTGCTGCTACATTGGTCAAGGAGTTACCTTTGTGGTGCAGGATCCAGGTGCTCCCAAATGAAAAGAAAATCAAGAGATGGAGAGAATCAGTTCATCTACATCCTTGGCTCCTTGATATTTTGTGCCTAATGGTTCTTTGTTTTGGAGGCTGACCTACGCACTGTAGGGTGTTTAGCAGCATCCTTGTTCCCCACTTGATATACACGATATACATGTTTCAGGGTTGAGGCTTGGAGGAGAGAAGGGAGCTAGACTACAAGAGGTGGTGGAGTGGGCATTGAGAACAATTTTGGGGGATAGAGAGAGAAAAAGGAGAATCTTTGTAGCTACTGCTATAGACACTGAATGAGAGAATCCCCCAAAGGATTTTTGAGAGTTATTTAAGCATGAATTTTCCCCTTCACAATTTTCTCAAAAGTTTGGATCAGGATTTGAGTTGCTCTGAATTGTGCTTTTTTATCTGGTTGCTGTTTCTTTGAATATGATTCTGTGTTGAAACTGGACCACATGGTAGGGGTTTGTATAGATTTTATATGGGTTACACTCATAACGGTCTTCTGAATTCACATTATCCTCATTTTTATAGATGATGCCCTGACCTCTCTGAAAGGTAAGATTGTACCTGTACCATTCTGCCTTCTTCTGCCCTTTGCCTTCACAAAAGGGACCATGTTTAATTTTCTCAAAATCTTAAAAAGACTAGTATGAAAAGACACTTTTTTTCTCTTTTTAAATGACGTCATATCTTACATTCAGAGGTAGTTTAACATCTAACCATCATATGATTCAGAAAGGTTTGTCTGCAAGTTTCTTATTGCTGCTGTCACAAGTTACTACAAATTTAGTGGCTTAAAACAATACAAACTCACTATCTTACAGTTCTGGAGATCCACCATCAGTCTCAGTGGGCTAAAACCAAAGTGTCAGCAGGGCTACTTTCTTTTGGAGACTCTAGGGGAGATTCTGTTCCCTTGCCATTTCCAGCTCCTAGAGTCTGTGTGCATTCTTGACTAATAACCTCGCATCACTTCAGTCTCTGTTTCTTTTCTCATATCTACTCCTCTCTTTGACCTGCCTGCCTCCTTCTTAATCAGGACACTTGTGATTGCTTTGGGCCCACCTAAATATTCCAGGACAATCTCTCTATTTCAGGATACTTAATCACATCTGGCAGTCCCTTCTCCCATGCAGAATAGCATATTTGCAGGTTGCAGAGATTAGGATATGGACATCTTTGGGGGCCATTTCTTCTACCTCCCATAGCAAGGGTGTAAGAACTTGCGCTATGTGTGGTCTCAATCTGATAACACATTTGAATTGTTCCATCTTGACTTGATTTTTTTAACGTGACATTCTTAGGCTTAGCTGACATTTAATTTTCACACTGGAAAAGTGGTAAGGATTAATTGAATTATAATAATTTTGATTGAGATACTGGTAAGAGTTTTAAATACAAACTCAAATTCCTCTTTAACTTCATTCCTACTGTCTAATTACCAGGTCTGTCCAGAAGAAGAAAGCAGTGGCTGTAGATATTCAAAGATCTTCCACTGAAGATGGAATGGTCTTCCAATAGTCTTCCTGAAACATACAGCATGTGTAATAGTTAATAGTGTATGCGTTAAGAGCATGGACTTGCAGTCAGATTGATAGTGTGTTCAAATACCACCTCTGGCACATGTTGAGAAAAGCCTCTGTTTTCTTGCCTGAAAGGAATGATACTGGTGCCTGTTGCATCACAGGGCTGTGCTGAGGATTCAAGGAAAACCATGTGAAATGCAGACTCAAGTGCCTGGCACACAAGACCACTTAGTAAATGGGAGCTAATATTTGTCGGACTGAATTATTACCTACTAACAGGTAAGACTGTAAAATAGACTTTCTTTACCTTCCTATGCTCATGACTACTTTAAGGAGATTTTCTTAGGAAGAGCTCACCCTTCCTCCTGGAAGGGGGCAAGTAGGGGAGTGAATGCTTAAATGTTACAGGTTGTGTGTGTGTGTGTGTGTGTGTTGATAAAGATGCTTTGGAACTAGATATAGATGGTGGTTGTAAAACACTGTGAATGTATTAAATGCCAATGAATTGTATACTTCAAAATGGTTAAAATAGTGAGTTTTATGGTATGTGTATTTTACCTCAATTAAAAAAAAAACATGGGATGATCTGAAGGGCTTCTTTCTTCTGAAATTTAGGATACATGGATGTGAGGGGATGTGGAGATATTTGCACTGGAATTTGGGGCTCTCAAGCTAAGGAAATCAGAAATTTAAAAGTATAGGAATAATGCCTCTTGTGTCTCTTCTGTTTATTTTTTTCTATTAAAGTGGAATAAAATTAAATTTAATATATTATTTAAAAGCAATTGAAAGTATCTGATTTTAGCAAAGTATTTCTATCCATTATCTAATTTACCTATGTAGCCAAGCTTGTCTCTGTACATATGCAGAAAATTTACATAATAATGTTCACCTGATGGAAATAATAGTAATTTCTGGATGGTGAAATTTGTGTGGATTAAAATAAGACTTCCTCTTATTTTTCTGCATTGTTTGGATTCTTTACATTGAACATATATCATTTTTATGAACATCACTGTGTGATTTTTCTTCAGTCAACCAACTAGCCTAACAAGCATACATGGAAAATGGAGGCAAATAAGCCAAGATGTAATAACAATTAATTCTGGGATAGATACGGTCCATTGTTATTTCTTTTTTCATTCTTTTTTGGGGTACTTTTTCAATTCCCAAAGTAATATTTTAAAAACACATAAAAGAGAGAAACATTAGGAAAGTTGTCTAATATCACAAAGCTGCTAGGGGTGGAGATGGTGGGAGTTCAAAATCAGATTTGCCTGACTCCAGAGCTCAGTTCTCAGCCTTGAGTTAATCTTGCCATAAGTAATATGGTTTTATTTTTCAAAAATTTAACCTAACTGCATTTTCCTCCTGGATTCTAACTACTGACTGAGCCCTGCATGCGTCCTTCAAAATGCCAAGACTGCAGAGGAGGGTATTGTCTGTGCTACCTCTTAAGAACATGAAGCACTCGATCCATTTCAAGGAAATTATCCACCTACTACCAAAATGCCCAGAGATGGAGCATCTGCTGTGTACAGGGCAAAAACAAGAGGCGTTGATCACAGAATCTGAATCTGAAGTTTTCATGGATTAAGATGCCCAGCAGCCTACTGCAGTGGGGGCTCTGTGGTAATGAGACATTAATTTGTTCATGTATCTGCTTACTCACTGTCTGTCGAGTTCCTGGGAACTATAAATGTTTGATGTCTGATTATCACAAATGTACTCCTTAAGACATTTTTGGTTGCAAGAAGCAGAGACCAAGTTAAACTAAAGAAAAATGGAAAGTTTATGACAGAAATACTGAGTGATTTTTGCAGGATTCAAAGAGAGAGATACATCTGAATCTTAGGCACAAAATGGCACTAGAGATAGGACTTGGTGGCTTAGAGCAAATGCTCTGAGGACAGATTGTCTGAGTTAGAATCTTTGCTCTGACATGAGCCCTCTCATCTTGAACAATTCACCTAACAACTCAGTGAGCTCATCTGTAAAATGGGTATAATGATAGTAGGTTCCTCAAAGGTGGTTCTGAGTGTTAAACAGTGATGCTTGTAAAGGACTTATCACAGTGCCTGCTACTTACCAAGCACTCAGTAACTGTTAGCTCTTTAAGTCTTCTTATCATTACAATATGTCACTGTAGACTTGATTTCTTAACTTCCTAGTCCATATGGTTAAGAAGGATCACTCAACCCTACTGATTTTATATGTTCCTGGTCTAGCCACAGGGAACAAATTAAGTTGACATTCTCTTGGTTCCCAAGCCAAATTTCTAGAGAAGAGCATTTGGTTTATTGGAATAGGCATCCATTCCTGGTCTAATAAACTAAATCCGGTAGGCAGGGCTAATCATGGCTGCCAGGAACCCACTGTTGCAACCACGTGGATAGAGGAAAGGGGTCAGGTGGTGGACACTGGCTAAACTGGTATACAATACACCAAGGAAACCTCTAAATGTGCTCCTCTTGGTGGCATTCAATAGGAAAAGGGAAGAATGAAGCAGACAAAAAAAGTCTTTATCTTGGTTGTTCAAAGAGTATCTCTGTGAATTCTTATCTTTCTTCTTAAAAACAAAACAAAACAAAACAAAACAAAATAGTGTTCTTGGATTAAACATTTCAGGAAGGAGACTGCAAATTGCCATGGAGATGATGGAGGAAATTATACACTTGTTCCTTTTTTTCTTCTTCACAGCCTATGCATAGGGATGGACTGAGGTATTAGCCTCAGCTCTTTTTCCACAGTGAACTGAAATGTTTTAACAAAATCTGCCACTCTACTAGCAATAATAGACTTCTACATGCAAGTGTTAAAATCTTTTCATTGTAATAGAGTCAACTTTACTAAACACCAGGCTACATTTGCTTGTCAAGGAAGACGCCCTGCACCAAGCTGTGAATCTGGATAATTTTATTCAAATTTGTGGGGTTTTTTTAAGGATGCCTATCTTCTAATCTGGTTTCAGCTTCCATTAATAATTAACTAGGTCACAAGTATCTGTTACTTGCAATTATTTGGTTGCAAGTAACAAGAAGTCAAACTTGGATTAGCTTAAACAATAAGGGTGGGGCAAGCTTCAGGTACAGGTTATCTAGTGGCTCAATCGGGGCCGAATTTCTTTTTGTTTCTCCATACTGTCTTTCTCATCATTAGTTTCATTTAAAAACTGACCTCTTTTATGGCCACAAAAGACTGGCAGTAGGAAAAGGCGCCACACGTTTCTATTTTAGCAGAGAGGAGAAAGAATTCTCTTGGTAGCTTACACAGAAAATAGAGGCCACTTCTTTCTCAGAATTCCTCCAAAAAGCCATTTACTCTTGCTGGGAGAGAAGGAAACACTGGCTGACACAAGCCAGTCAGGGCCTGTCCTTGGATTCTTGGGAGAGTTCAATTCCAGCCAAGCCTCATGACTGAGAAGCTTGAGGTCTTATTAAAAAGGAAGAAGGCTAGAAGGTATGTGGGGGAGGCAACCAACAAATGTTCTCTCCAAAATGCTTCTTTTTATTTCAAGTTACACTCATTTTGTGTCCTTCCCTAGATTGCAATGCAGTATAATCTTTTTGCCAATTTTGGTGAGTGTGGCTAGACGTCTGGCTTTAGTTAGAGAACTGCCTTAGGAATAAATTAAGAGGGTGGGCTCTCACTTTTCCTGCTGAAGACATCCAGACATCAGAAAGATGAGATTAGTTTTAATTCATTAAAGCAGTGTCTTTATGTTTAATGAAATACTATGCAGACCTATCTTCATAGTTGGAAGGGAATCATGCTGAGACATCTTGATTCTGGATTTAAAATAGTTCCAGCCTGAATACCAAGTCCTGTTCCCATTGTAAAGCTACTAATTATTTAGGCATTGGTGAGCACTACCTTATCTCATTGTCTATCAGCAGCTAAATTTATGGTGAAGCCTGAATTACTTGAAATTATACGTATTAGGAACGTCTGTAAAAAGGAATGTTGAGGGTGGGTAAACGGCATAAGAGAGGCAAAAATCAATTTGGGTGAAATATGGAGACTGACTACTTAAATGATGTGTTTTATGGCCTTCATTGGTTCCCTTTGATCAAATAAAGCAAATTTGAACATCTGAAAGAGTGTGGCTGATTACCAGAGGAAAACAATATGTCAAGATAATCATTCCCTTTACACTACTTTTTACTGGTGACCTGAATATTTACCAGGATCTAACGTCCCCATTTGTCTTGTAAAGGCTTTTGAGATCTTCCCAGTGTTAAATGCTGAAGTCCCATGGTGTCCAGAGAAGTCTATTACCATTCCCAGTAAGCCTGAATATTGATATAATCAAAGAAAACTATTCACTGTCATTAATTTAGCATATTAGGGAGCATCATAACACTTTGTTCCAAAGTATCTCCAAAAGCTTTATCTCATTTTTCTCACATGAAAGGCCCCCCAGAAAAGTAAAAAAGGAGTTAAGCAAATAGTTAAAATAAGTCTTTTTTTTACATTAAAGAACTTTAAGCATTTTTCTGCCACAGCTCTTTGACTGCTGTCCTTAAAACTCTGATTTCTTATTCATTCAGATGAATACATAGAACTTGTTGAAAATTGCTCATATGTTTCTTCTTTTTTTGTATTTTCTGTTTTTTAAAATATGATAGTCAAGTGAACCTGTGTAATAAAAAAATGAATGTTTTAAAAATTATTGTAGTTCTGTGGATGAAAAGATACAGTCTTTGAATTATCCTGTAGTACTTTATATTAAATTTTATTCTGGAAGTGTTGTTGCATCACACAGGTAGAATTCAGAGTGCAAATCCAGGTGAAGCCTGGCTTGTAATACAAACTCTCAGGGGAGATATTTCCTGTTCACCCAGAACTGTTTTCTTTTGGTTCCTTTCCATGCCAAGGTTTATTTCTCCCTGCTTCTTGCACTGAGGGTATAGCCTGTTTGGGTATGTGGGAACTCCAAATCAGCACCCCTCTGCACCCACAACCCCATCCCTGCAGGAACTCACTCTGACCTGCTGTCAGTGCCAAAATTTTAAGGTCCCTAGTCCCAGAAGAATGTCTCCCAGGAGCCCTGGTTTTCTGTTCTTAGCCTCCGGAGGATCTGTCTTTCCATTCTAGCCCAGCGAAGCACTTAGGCAGATGTTTTGATATTTTCAATCTGGCTTTTTACTTGCTTCATTCAGGAGTGTTATTTATCTAGTGTCTGCCCTGCTGACATGAAAGTCCTGAATTGCTTTCTAAAAACGGTCTCTCAAAGATGTGTTTATAAATAATATAATTCTTGGATTTGTGAGGTTATATACACTTAGGAATACTTTTTAAATCTTAGATTTCTCTGTCTTTGTATTTATTTTTAAAAACGATATCAGGTGACCTCCACAATCATCTCAAACTAGCATTGCTGAAGTTGGTTCTGGTTCTTGGTTACTTATTATTCAAATTTTAAATATTTCAGTACATGTCCTGTAATGAGAGACTTGGTAAGGACTCAAATACATGGCGAATCTCTTCTTCCTGGTGGATAAATATTTGAGAAAATAAAAACTTACCTTATATTCATGCATGTGTGGTGCTCTTACACCAACACGCACTAGGAATGCCCTACTCTCTGCAGAGGTGGTCTGTATGGGTCTTAGTCTCTACTCAAAGGCCTTGAGTTTCTTGAGGCTAGGAGCTGCCTTACTCGTTTCTGTGTCTCTTATGGCCAGCACCTTAGCTGGCTTTTGCATGCAGCATGCTTACAAAATGACTGAATTAAATAATTGGTGGCCTTTGAAGTGTTTCTTTCTTCCCGCTGTGTTTGGATATCCTTGACTATTTCCATTTTATTCTTCATCAGTTTTGGCCATAGTTGGAGTCAGAATTTCCATCTGCTCAGGGAGTTATGTGCTTCCCCTATCATCCATACATAAGCTTGAGAGAAAACCGATGGAAGTAGTAAAAGATGCACCTATCTTGGCTGAGTATAACTTTTCTCTTTTTTCCAGCAGAAGTAGAATAATTTACTGTTGCCACACTCTGTGGAGCCCCTGCACTGCCTCCTTCCCTGTTTCAGGGATTAAGAGCTATACATTTACAAGATCACTTGCTGAGGGCAGTAAGTCCCACACTCACCTTTGCATCTAGTTGAAGCCGATTAAAATGCTTTGCAAGGCTGGTTTATTATTCTTATTCTATTCAGAGGGTGGCCCATAGTAGACAGCCATGATTTAGGATAAATGGATGAGTCCACATGCAGAGAGAGAGAGAGAAGAGAGAAGAGACAAGAGAGGAGAGGGAGGGAGAGGGAGAGAGGGGGAGAGAGAGAGAGAGAGAGAGAGAGAGAGAGAGAATGAATTAGGTTTTAAAGTCCTGGCAACAACAATAAAAAGTTTTAATCCTAGTACTGCTATACAGTAGCATATTGAGAACAAGCGAGTAGTTTCATTCTTATTTTCATCAGGGCTAGTAATAATAATCATAATGTTCTTTAATGTTTACGATCCTTGTGCTAGGAGATGGGCTGAGCACTTGGCATATGTCACCAATTGGGCTCTCCAGAAGCAGATGCTAAGATGGAGTTTGGGGTGCAAGATATTCATTAGGGATCAACACTGCACAAGAAAGGAGGAGGAGGCAGGACTGGGCAGAGGAAGAAGGCCCCCCCCCCCCGGATTCTCAGCCAACCTGGTGGAGAATTCGGAGATGAGTGTTGGACATCACGGTATCCTGCATCAGGTTCAAATAGCCCAGCCTCTCTATACACGTGCCTCACTCAGTCACAAGGTACAGATGGCCCCAGAAATGACATGACCTTGAGGGAGGGGCTTTCGGCAGCTGAGGCTAACTAGAAAGAACTGACACCTGGAGTGTCTGCTGCCTGCACTCCCTGCAGCTGGATAGGAAGCTCTTCCTTGAAAGAGGCCGTGGGCAGCCCATCTCCATGCTCACTGTGGCATACATTATTGGATTTATTAATCAGCACAGCAGCTCTGTAAGCTGGATACTATTAATCTTCTCATTTTTCAGATGAAGAAATTGTGGCTTGGGGGGTTAAGTAGCATGTCCAAGTGGGGGAGCCGGGTTATATATCTAGATCTGCCTGACTCCCCAGAACTGGGGCTTTATTAACCTAGATTACATTAACCCCAGGATTGAATATTTATCAGATTCTCAGAACCTCAGATTGGGAGCAGACCATACATTTCCTTGCTTAAGTCAAATTCTAAGGCTTAAACCTCTCAGTGAGATCCCTTCTCCTACCACCATCTATCCTTTATCATTTTTGCACTTGGACACAAATGGATGATTAAAGTTGGGGGTTTAGGGGAAGGAAAAAAATGTTAAAAATAAATACACAAAAAAGAACTTTAAAGAGAGGAAATATGTGTCTCAAATCCCAATCAGAAAGACACAACTCCTAAATGACCTATTTCTGCTTATTCTTCATCATTCCAAAACTACACCTGGAGCACCAGTTCTACACCATTTGTCAATGGGGGGGTGTTGACAATGCCATGGGGAACAACAGGAACAAAGTCCCATCCTCATGGATCTTATTTTCTGGCTTGGAAGGCAAATGTTAAATAATTACAACATGGATACATTTAATTAGAATCTTAATTTCTTACTGTGGCCTGTGAGGCACCATCTGGTCTGGTCCTTAGGTATCTCTCACCTCATCTTCAGCCATTCTCCCTGTTCTTACCAGCACAGCCATGGTCTTTCTTATTTAGCATCTTTGCTTTTGCTGCTTCCTCTGCTCTTGCTCCACATCATCGCTGGATGGATCTGTCTCATTATTTGTGTCTCAGCTCACATGTCAATGCCTTGGAGAAGACTTCCTTGATCATGCTGTCCCATCATCTGGGTTTAGGTACTCACTGCCATACAAAGTTAGTTTCTTTGTTTATATAGCTTCTTGAGAACAAAGACCCTGCCCATTTTATGCAAGCTTATATCTCCAACACCTAAAAAAATGGTCTGGTACATAGTAGATAAGCAATACATTCTTAATGAGTGAAGGAATGAATGAATGATTATTACATGGCAGGGAAATGATGTAAGCTATGAGAATCCTTAAAAGGATCAACTACCTGATTAGGGGTCAGGTACACACTGGACATATTGTGTGCATATGATCTTTTTCTTCAAGTCAGCTATAAACTCCTAAAGGCAGGACCTTACTTTATGCACTCTGAATCTTATTCTGCCAGTACATAGCATGGTGTTTTAAATTCTGAAGGTGCTCACTAAACTAAAGCTATTCAGCATTGAGATTCTGGAACAGAAGCTCTATAACTTTTGATTCCTTCCATGGTTGAGCTTCTCATAGTTTATGCCAAATATTTAGTTGCATATCTGTGACCTTTGTCAGTGAACCTCTTGGAATCTTATTCTGCTGTGTATCCATCAGAGCCTAGCAGAGTGAATGAGTGAGTGCCTTCGAAGACTACTTTTTCCTAGTTTCTATGCCAAAGAAGTCAGCCATCAGTATACCATGTACACAGTGTGTAGCAACTGGGAAGTGCTTAACAAATAGTTGTTGAGAGATTGAATTTTGCAGCCTGGTGCAGCCTAGAGAATAAGTTTGATGTGTTTATGATGAACAACTCATGGTGTTATGTTTTAGTGAGAGGTAAGGAATTGGTTCAGGGCTATCGAGTGACTCCAAGCATCTTCATGCCCCTTTGCTTCTCAGTTTCCCCATCTATGAAATTATGTGGCTAAGCTAAGAACTGATATGTCAGGTCATCTGGATTTCAATCTTGAGTCCACAATTACTGGCACCTGTAAGCCTTGGGCAAGTTCAACTACTCTGACTTCTAGTGTCCTCATCTCTGAAGGGAGAAATAATAGTTCTCACCTTCTAAGACTGTTGCCAGGAATAGGATACAAAATGTAAGGGGATGCCAAAAACTCAGAAGTAAAGATAAATAATACTTAATGCTATATTTTAAAAAATCAAACTTACTGCAAAAATTTATGATTAACAACATATCAACATTTTCAATAAAGATATCACCAGTAGCAGTACTGTGCCAAGCCATAAATAAAAGGCAAAACTAAAAGGGACTACATGAGACCATGCTTGTAAGGTACTTAGCACAAAGCCTTCCAATAGTAAGTACACAATAGATGTAAACCAGTACTATTAAATAATCTCCAAGTTTTCTTCTATTATAAAATTGCTTAGCTACCAATTATTCTTACAAATTGGAATCTTTTGAAAAATGGCAACTCAACTTAATTTTATGCAAAAATATCATAGGGTTGGCACAATGCCTACCATCCTTCTGTAAAAATGTAGACTTAAAACTGAGGAAAATTAAAGTAAACCACACGTCTAAACTTCTATGTGCACTTAGGATACAATTAAACACATTGAGCTGTTAGAATAATTTCAGAACAAAGGTAAGTCTATATGCAGCCAGAATCACAGTCAAACTAAGCACAAAGAGCTTCCATTTGCTCATGATCACCAAAGTACCCATCCACCTAGTCAAGAAATCCATACTGAATGTTTATTGTGTTCCACTGCACTGAGTTAGATGCTGTACATACAACGATAACAAAGGTATAGATTCTGCCCTCGGAGTGTTCTAATGGGGAGAGAAGACATGCCTGAGAACACAGGGAGTCTGTACCACATGTCAAGGCTATATCTGAGGGAAAATTCAGCTTACGTTGCAAAGGCTGATAATGGGAAATTATTTCCATAAGGATTTATTGTAAAAAATCTAGATATATACTCAGAACCTTACCATTCAACACTTTTTGTGCATTAGCACTGACCTAAAACACATTTAAAAAACACTTAAAAGGCATTATGTAAATACTGCAGGAATAATAAAAGGCCATGTGCAATCACTGGTATTTTAAAATGTTGACCTTTGGCTTGGTGGAGGAGTTACAGGGACACAGTAAGATGTTGCACAAAATACCATGGCTACAAAAAGCATATCATTCAGTGAGAGGAGTGATGAGGGGAAGGAGAAAGGAGGAGAGTGAGGATTGTGCAGAGCCACCTTTCACCTCCACATCTACATCAACTCCACATCTGCACTGGGGAGGTGAGACGCAGACAGCGGGTGAGAAGGAGCAGCTTAATGAAAGGCCAAGAGAAGGTCTTGCCCTCTTTATATTCTTTTTGAAGACAATAAAGAAGGAATACAGTAATCTGCTGCTTTGTATCCTCAATTTTGGAGTTTTGTGTTAGAAGTCTTCCAGTGTTTGCGATGAGATGGAGGGCGGGAAGAGGCATGTAGGGTAGGGGCTCCCTGACAGATGTGGAGGGCTGAGGCTCACTCTCAGCTGTTCCCAGTATATATAGGCCGTCTAGCAGGACAAATGTCTTCCTGTTGTATCAAATTCTCCTTTCTATTACATGGTCACAAAAGTTAATATGACCAGAGACACACAGAGAGGTACCTACTGAGCATATTGTTCATCTCCTCCTGGTTTCCCAAGCTGGGTTAAACACCCTAATCTTTGTGCTTTAGAATCGGACATGAGTGACCCTTTGTGTTTTGGTCTGTAATTGATTTTAAATTATGCCAGTCGAGATAGTGTGATCTAAGCATGTGGTTGATTACTTTTAAGCTATACCCTACGGGCAGCCAGTCTCTCTGATCGGGAATATGTTCCAGAGATGGCCAGTTTGCATTTATTCATGACACCACACTCCAGATGAATTTAACCACAAGTGCTTCAACTAAATCTATCCTTGACTGATACCAAAGGTCTTATTAATTAGCATCCTAAATGTTAGAAGTGAGTTTTCACTGGTGAAATAATTGGTGTTCAAGATTTGTAGATTGGCTAAAATATTTTAGAGACATTTCTCAATCTTACATGAAGAAGACATATAAACTCTAGTGAGACTTTTACCCTCCAACTTTCAAAATGGTGTCTGTGGCTCGACTCCAATATGGTCCTACCTCCATCCACTAAGTTAGATGACTCTGGTTGCCTGATGATTCTAGGAAGCTAACTGAATCCTTCCTCAAGAATGTTGTGTGTATTTCAAGAGAATTTATCATGCAAAGAATGGTGGGAACGCACTGAAGGACAGAGAGCAGGGACATTATCAAGCATAGAGGTTAACTGAATGTTTTTGAGCTTATTCACTGATAAATGCTTATCTAATAAATGTTTTTTTGTGGGATAGAATTTAGTACTAGATTCACTTTCATTGCAGCAAGGTTTGGGGGAGGTAGTTTATACTGATCTACCTCTAATTATGCATAAAATATTTGCTTACTGGACAACTCCAATGTGTTCCCTTGGAACTTAGATTCTATTAAACAAACCTAGTAGTTTGTACTTAACCAAACTGGCCTGAGTTGTTCACATTGACCTACTATACCCTTCCAAGCCAGAGAGAGATACATCCCAGCAGAGAGTTTGTTTAGGCACCAACACTTATCATAAAATACATTCTCTGTTTCCTCTCTTCCTGGATTTTATCAGAAAAATAGTTTCTATGAGAGACAAATACAAGAATGCATTTTTGAACATTCATATTTTAAGGCTTCTAGGCTTTTTCCAAATACCTCTTGAGAAGATCTTGCTTTCACACTTGTGTTCTGATCACATGTCTTCCCTCTCCCCTGTGAGAGCTGCTACCCAATGATACAACTTTGTAATGCTGTGATAGCAAAAGATGTTGCATATAAATAAATGAGGTGCTGCCAAAGGGACACAGAAGTGTCAGTTCACTAAGCAAACCCCTCTAATTGCAATTCAACAAAGTGAGTGCTGTGGAAAAGATAACGGAAAAATACGTGGGTATTTAGAGGAGGGAGTTAGTGCCTTGAGCTGAGGATGATTGAGGAGTGGCTTAATGAAGTAGGTGGCATTTGAGCTGGTTCTTAAAGAGTGGCTAGGGTTTGGATATACACCTACATCTGTTCTCCCTTATGAAAAATAAAGGTTAAGACACAGAGTTGTCAATCTGATTTCTTTTTTTTCAAAAGGCTCATTTGATATAGTCACATATAAAATAGAGTGACTGCTCATTTCTCTATGGGGGGGAATCTCTTGTGACAATCAGGTTGGTGGGGAGAGATATGGATGGGATTATAGTACAGTTGTTTAGGCTACGGGACATAAAGACGAAGCTGGCCAAATAAGGTCGTGTGGGAAAAAAGTAATTAAAGAGGATGAGAAGCAATTTTAGTTGCATATTAGCATGGGGGATATTTTTGTAAAAATGAGATTTGCTAATAAATAAGGAAGGGTGAAAAATTAATAAAGCTTTGATAAGTGGCTGAGGCATTACACCCTCTTTCTCTGTTCATCTCTAATAAGACTAATTGAAAGGAGAAATCTGTAAAATTAAGAAAAATTGCAAAAGGGGCATAGTAATGAGTCTCTTTCGCTTAGTTTTTGTAGTAGTGTAAGTTGGTAAAACCTTTTTTGAAGAGAAATTTGGCAGTGTATCAATCAGGTTATTCCACAGTAACTAGCAGCCCAAATGACGGTGCTTAAAACAACAAAGATTCATTTCTCACTCACTCTGTGTGTTCATGGTGGTTCAGCTGAGACTCTGTCCCACGCTGTTCTCACTACAGGACTCAGGCTGGTGGAGCAGCCACTATCTGGAATACTTCTGGTCACTGTGGCAGAAGAGAAAGAAGGCCCTGGAAGGCTTCAAACTGTCAATAAAATGGCGATGACATACGCCTCTTGTACTCACAGCTTACTGACCAAGTCACATAGCCCTTCTACTGGCAAAGGGACCAGGAGATGCAGCCCCATGAGGCCTTGGAAGGCAGAAAGCTGGAAATACTCCAGGAGCTGAACAGATGACTTCCCTGGGCCATAACTATTAAAATTAAAAATGGCTATACCTATGGACACAGCAACTTCATCTTTGAGAGTTCAATCTCTGAAAACGCTCCCATAAACACCCAAACTTGTATGTGCAAGGATGTTCCTTCCAGCATAGAAAACCTCACTGAAAGCCTAAACAACCATCAAGAGCTGAATGATTAAAAAGATGCTCAGCATCACTAACTATTAGAGAAATGCAAATCAAAACTACAGTGATGTATCTATCACCTCACACCCGTGAGAATGGCCATCATTAAAAAGTCTACAAACAATAAATGTGGGAGAGAGTATGGAGAAAAAAGAACCCTCCTACACTGCTTGTGGGAATGGAAATTGGTGCAGCCACTATGGAGAACAGTATGGAGGTTCCTTAAAAAACCAAAAATAGAGTTACCATATGACCCAGGATTCCCACTTTTGGGTATATATCTGGATAAAACTATAACTCAAAAAGATACATGCACTGCAATGTTCATAGCAGCACTATTCACAATAGCCAAAACATGGACACAACCTAAATGTCCATTGACATATGACTGGATAAAGAAGATGTGGTATATTTATACAATGGAATACAATTCAGCCATAAAAAGGAATGAAATAATGCCATTTGCAGCAACGTGGATGAATCAAGAGATTATCATATTAAGTGAAGTAAGCCAGACAGAGAAAGACAAATATCAAAATGTGGACTCTAAAAAAATGACACAAATGTACTTATTTACAAACCAGAAATAGGTTCACAGACATAGAAGACAAACTCTAGTTACCAAAGGGGAAAGAGGTGGGGAAGAGGGACAAATTGGGAACTTGGGATTAACATATACACACAACTACATATAAAATGAACAACAACTACATACTATATAGCACAGGGAACTATATTCAATATCTTGCAACCTATAATGGAAAAGAATCCAAAAAAGAATATATATATATATACACATATATATATACACATATATATATAATTGAATCACTTTGCTGTACACTCGGAACTAATACAACATTGTAAATCAACTATACTTCAATTAAAAATCCAGACCCAGGACCAACAAAAAGTTCTTATTCTGGCACTGAGAATAATAAAAAAAAAAAAGAGTAGAATGATTAAACAAATAATGGAATGTCAGTGCATTGATATTCTATAAAGTTATTAAAAAGATTTAGATGTCCCAGATAAATTGTGACTAAAATTTTAAGGCTTATGTGCATAGAATGATACCATTCATATTAAAAAGTAGGCATTATGTTAAAAAATTATGACTACATTTGCAGAGGTGAAATAATGTAAGGCTGTTGATAATAATGATACTAACATACCTATTGTCTCTTGAGCATTTACTATGGTCAGGGTTAAATGCTTTATAAGCTCTATAAGCATGATTCACAGCTGTGGTGACAGGAATTATCACTCCCATTTTGCAGATGAAGACCTTAAGGCTTGTCCACGTTCACACTGATAAGCAGGTCTGAAGCTAGGGCCCTAGTCTGAGAATAATGGCCGCTTCTGGGGTCAGGGTTTACTGGCAGCACGAAAAGGGAAGAAACTGTATAGCCTTTTTTATGGAGTTTAATAAAATCTTACATTTGTTTTTCTTACAAGACTGTGCTCCTTTTGCAAAAAAATTTTTAAAATATACCTTTTTGAAAAAAACATGAAGTGATGCAAACGAAGAGAAAAAAATAGAAAATTGTTCAGACAGGATGAAGATAGCCATGTATATAAATAGAAACTGAGGATCCTTGGGGGGAAAGAAATCTACAAATGTACCAAACACCCATCCAAGTTTGTGAGTTACAGTAAAGGTGGGAAGGAAATCTTGTATCAAACTGACTGAATGTATAAAACACAGACAGGGTGAGGAACCTAGTGAGAGATGCTGGGAGTAGGGGTCTCTCAGCAAAGAAGGGCAGCCTGGCAAATGGATGTTGAGTTTCTGACAGCCTCCTGGAGGGAACTGTGAAGGCTGTCTTGACAATTCTGCAAACACTGAGGACGATGGATCTCTGAAAACAAGCAGCAGGGTTCATATGGAATAACTCATGTTGGGCAATTTGACAGTTCTTTAAAAACAGAATTATTATGTTAGTGAATAAAAGAGCCATTATGATCCTTTGCATTTGGAGCTCAGCAGGACTGTCTCAAGAACCCCTCCCATATAATTTTTTCAAATGGGCTTCTGCTGGGGACATGGGCATGGACTCAGAGACAGGTAGAAGATAGCTGTTTACATACTCAAGGATGCAAAGATGCATGTACAAGGCTGTTCACCACAGCCATAGGGAAAAACTGGAAACAATCTAAATGTCACCATTGGGGGAATCTGTTAAAAGCATTTTGGAGTGTATGGAGTAGTACATGGAATGCAATATTACGTAGCTGTTTAAATCAGGGGTTGACAATTTACAGCTCGTGGGCCAAAATCTGTCCCCTGAGTTAAGAAAGATTTTTATAGTTTTAAATGGTTTTAAAAATTCAGTGAAGAAGAATATTTCACCACACATGAAAATTGTATGAAATTCACATTCCTGTGTTCATACATGGTTTTTTGAAACACAGCCACGCCGATTCATCGATGTATTGTCAATGACTGTTCACCCTACAGTTCCGGGTTGAGTACAGTAGTTATTTTAATCCCCTGTCCCTTCTGAAGTGTCTGTGCTTTCCTTTCTATCTGGGATTTTTTGCTCAGCTTTCTTTGACATGGTTTAGTTTTTATTTGCTTTGTTTTGTGTTTTCATTTGTTTCTGTCTCTGCCTTTCAGTTGTTGTAGATCATTCATTATTCCAAAAGCAAAAGCAAAGTTAAGTTTTTTACATTAGTTCAGTAATACATAATGATTACTTAAAAAAAAAAAATCAAACAGTATGTAAGTATATACGATGTTGATGTCAGCTTCTGCCCCTGGAATGGAAACTCCCCTAGAACAGTGACTACATGCTCATCCCCCAGCAGGTCGCACAGGGCCTGGCACATAGTCATCCCTCGATATTAAGTCTTTTTAATGAATTACAGCATGAATGAATGAATGAATCATAGTTTAATATGCATATAAATGGGATCATATGCAACACATATAACAACACAACACAAAGCTTCTTTGACCTGTGATTTAAAAAGCTTGAACTTCAGACAGTAATATTTTCTGTGTAAGCTTTTAAAATTATTTTTGGGGGTTATAGCTTGTTTTACTTTGTGCTATAAAATTAACAATATTAAATGACTTATATTCTTAGAATATATGGAGTATCTTTTCTTGCCAGATCAATGCCTTTTTATTGTTGCATTTCCATTTTACGTTTCTGGTCCCAGCATCAGTCCCTTGTTCCCATGACCTGTTTGTATGCTGTCTCAATAAAACTTGCATCAGCCAGTGGTGGTGTGGCAAAAAAAAAAAGTCTGTACTGTCCTTTTTCCTTTGTGATGATATGTGGGGTACATCAATACACTGAGATTAAATTGGATGTGCAATGAGAGAGAGCATTTTCCTTTTTTCTTGGCAACAGCATACACTCCTCTCTGCATGGGAGCTGAGGCCCTTGTAGTAACTTGCCTCTGCACAGCTCAAAGGTAGCCTCAGGCAGGCAGAGTGGATCACAGTCATGAAGCATTTAGTTAATCTGTTATGGGGGCGACACACAGGCAGAGACACAGGAGAATCCGCATGGAGCATTTCCTGGGCCCTCTTACCAAGGGGAGTAATTGCATTTTTGTGCTGTGAGCACTGGCCTTGTTGCTCTTTCCCCTGCCCATTCTCCCTTCTTGTTTCTATTTTCTGACTTGCGACTCTGCTGTCCCTTTCTATCCTTTGCTTTTTCCTAAAATGCTGTGCATGTAGGTGAGTCCGTAACGCTGTGCATCGTGTCTCTTCAGACTTAGATTTATGGATTGTGCTAGGCAAGTCTGATTAGCCCTATTTTATAGACAAGTAAATCGAGGCAAAGAGAAGGTAAATAACCTGCCCAAGGGGAATGTCTGGCTCCCAAAGCATGTTCTAACCACTCTGCTAGGCTGCTTGTCCAGCACACACAACTTTTGCCTCCCATCATAATGCTGTTCTCTGCTAGATGACTAGGGCTTTACTGGCCTCTGTATCCCCAGTGCCCAGCATAGAGCCTGTTCCCAGGAGCAGACAATCTGTTGGTCAGTTAAAAAGATGTTCTAAAAACAAACTTTATGATGCCTCTCCAAAGTTCCATGTGTAGCTACTTTGTAAGCTCTTTCATACAATGCTGTCAGCAGGGGACGAGGTGTATCTGGTTAGACTTTTTTTGAACAGTGACTTAACAATACAGAGCAAAATGTTTTTACCATTGTGCAAAAGCAATTTTACTTCTAGGAATCTGTCTTAAGGAAATAATCACAGATATGTACGTAAAAAAATGTATACATAATGATGTTCATTGCAGTATTATTTATAATCATGAAAAATGGCAACAGTCTAAATAACTAACCATAAAGAACTGGTTAAATAGATTATGATACATTTCTATGAGGGAATATTATGCAGCCAGGAAAAAACATAGTGGGCTAATGGAGAGAAGATACAAATGTTACTCCAGAGGTATAAACAGAAAGCTTCAATTGTGCTTGTGATGATTAATTGCTTAAGCTGGGTGGTGGATTTAGGGTGTTTTTGATATTATTCTTTATAGCTCTTCAAATATCTGAAATATTGAATAGTTAACTGAAAAAATAAATTTAAAAAAATTTTGCTTAGAATTTTTAATAATGTGGAATAATCACAAAATATTATGTTTAAACAAACAGGCTATAGCAAATAATACTAATATAATTCCAACTTTCTAAACCAGTGCATAGGACTGGTTATAAAAGAAACATACTAAACTTTTAATTGTGTCTATTTTTGGGCAGTGTGATTATAGGTGATTTCTGTTTCTACAAATGAACCAGTATTCTTTTAATAAAAGAAATAAAAATAATACTTTTACATTTGTGAGCTCTAATTTATGGCTATTTTCTACTTTATGTCTAGCTTCCTATGTAAGAAACTTTAGCATGAGTTCCAGTTTGTCTTTTTCTTTGCATTCACAGTCCAGTTTTTGCTAGATTTTACTATTTTTTCTTTCACACTTCCTCAATCTTTTCCTTTGTCTACAGTCATTCTCTGTGAGACTCTAGATTTGATTTTTGTTACGTATCTAAAGCAGAGGATCTTTGGGCTACCTACACTGTGGTCCAGTGGTGTTGAAAACCCCTGAATGTTTTCTTTTAAGAATTCTGGGCTTCACTTTTAAGCTTAAGGACAGAGATCACAGGGTCTGGCAATAAATTACTTTGTGAGGAGTCAAGGATGGTGATGAGCTGCAAATCGACTTTATAACTTCACACTATGAGGCACGTGGGGGTACTCACTAGTTCCATTTCATCACTTCAAGGACATTAAATATTAATGGACTTGTGTACCTCACTGCGGTGTGAATGCATCAAGAAGCAGAGTGTGCACACCGGGATGAGTTCAAGGAGGCAACTCTGACATGTCTTCTCTGAGCCTTCTCTCTGTGATTTGTTCTGAAGGAGAACTGGCTTGAAGCACTGGATGGCCATGCTGGGGCTAGTGACCTTGGCCTGGTAGGAAAGTATTCTCGATCCTCAAAGAAAGCACAACTGGAAGAAAGGCATCAGGTGATAGGGGAGGCCAGTCACTCACACAGAATGAAACGGTTTCCTGAA
Source organism: Camelus bactrianus (assembly GCF_048773025.1). Lineage (NCBI taxonomy): Eukaryota > Metazoa > Chordata > Mammalia > Artiodactyla > Camelidae > Camelus > Camelus bactrianus. The sequence continues at coordinate 24,856,502 of NC_133555.1, forward strand.
GAGAGAGAAACAGCAGGAGTCAAGTTCATCCGGAACATTTCAGCATATGTTCTGAATTTGAAAACATTGTGCAATAGGAAGACAAGGAAACAAGACTTTGCCGCAGAGCTTAGGAAACGTGTGGGAAAGTGTTTGCAGCAGGATTCAATTATAAGAGCTTCCTGTCCTTTCCTCATGCCTGTGTCCCTTTTCTTCCCAGACCAGAGTCATTTAGGAAGTTCCAGATGGGTAGATGAACAACCACATCAGATATTTATGGGGGTCAGTGTATTACTGAAGATTTTTTGTTGTTGCAAGTGATGGGAACCCAATTCAAAAATAACTAAGCAAAACCAAAAAGGGCTTTGGTGGCTGGTGTCATTGAAAAGCCCAGTGGGTAGCACTACCTCGGTCATGGCCGGATTCAAAGGCTCGCACATTGATATTAGGTTGTCTTCCTCAGTCTCCTGGCTCTGCTTTCCTTTGAGTTGATTTGATTCTTAAATTGGCTCTCCCTTAATGTTGGCAAAAATGGACTGGATCTAACTAGCTTAACAAACTCAGCTGAAAGCACCTTCTTCTCAATGGCTCTAACAAAAGCATAGGTTGTAAGTGTCACTTACATCATATGCCTATCTCAGAGCCATCACTGTGGCCAGGGAGATTGCCTGCCCTGACCAGCCAGGCCTGGGTTCTGTGCCCATTCCTGGAGCTAAGGAGGTGGTGTTAACCCCAATGAAACTATACAGACAATGATAGGGAAATGGAGGTCTCCCGGAGGCGTGCTGGGATGTCATCCTCAGAGAAGGGGAATAATACTGATGCTGGCCAGTCAAAAGCTTCAGAGGTTCACTCCCTACCAGAAGTTCATTCTTCTGAACATCAAGATAGCTGCAGTATCCAGAACTAGTTTGTTAACAACAGTACATAATGCCAAATTACAAAAGATTGCCTCCGTTGGGAAAAAAGAGGTCACAGTCCTGATTCTTTTCTGCTACGATTTGTTCTGCAACGACTAACTCTTTGGCCAGAAATCTGTGACCAGGGGCTTATTACCATAGAAACTTCCTTTGAGGGAACAATTAGCATCTATTGTTATCACTGGAATGTCATCATTTCATCAGGAGTTGCTAATAACGCTACTCTCTTGGTTTTCCATGCTTTCCTATGGATCGTCACATGGCAATCGGTTCCCTGAGGTCAGGGCCCACATCAGCACACTACCAGGCAGCTAATTAGTGGCTTGTCAGGTGCCCACTTGGTTCTAATAACTCTTCCTCCATATTTTTGGGATAATAGAGGTTCCTGAGGTGCACAAACAGAGAAAAGCTAGAGAGAGTGATTCAGAGTCTGCCAGCCCAAGAACAGCATTTTGGGACTCTAACTTAATAGTGAACAGGGTAAAAAATACATATATAATCATCATCATCATCATCATCCTTATTATAGACAAAGACTACAAAAGGAGGATATTAAAATATTGTGGACACCGGGTCTCCTTTTGCTTCTTAAAAGATCCCACAAGTTTACTCATGTGGGAATGATGGCTAGAGAGAGCTAGTACTGGTCACACGCCCTTTCTCAAAAATGGCCAAGTAGGAAAGTACTGAAAATTCAGGGCAGTGTTCCTCACAGGCTGGCCTTTGGCTCTCTTGCCCGAGGTTATCATGAAATATTGCTTTGGTTGCAAACATCAGATACTGACCAGCTAACTTGAGCAGAAAGGTATTTATTTGTTCAAAAGATATTTGGGCAAGGATGAGGGACAAGGTGGGTACCAGGGAAACTCTTGGGTTAAGAAGCAATAAGCACACAGTTGCCCCATGGATAGAACGGGACATCACTGTTGAGCTGCATCATTTCCATTTTGTCTTCACTCAAAATTCAACGTCTTAGGAGAGGACACGTGATCGGCTAACCTTAGTTTACCAGACAATTCCTTGGCAAAATCAATCCACAGGAAAGGGGGTTTGGCTTCTACGGAGATGAGTGTCTGGATTTGCTCTCCCATCAGGACCAAGCCCAGAGGAGGAGAGGAAATTCTCTCAAATACATTTGGGTTGGTTTTAGGTCAGAAAATGGATAGTGGGCAATGCAAAGTAATAATAATAGTTTCTCTACCTAGGATGCTTGTCAAAAATACCAGTGCTGGGTTCAAAACCCATCTTATTGAATCAAAGCCTCAGAATATGAAGCCCTGTAATTTTTGTTTTTAACAAGCTCCCCAGGTGTGATTTATGTACACCCAAAGTGGAGAACCACTGAACAGTGTGCAGAGGAATATGTGCATATACACACATCTGAAAAAACTGTAGCAACTGGTGAAGCATCAGCACAAATGGGTAGGCAGAAAAGAAAAGACTGGTGCGGTTAGTAACCAAAATTCTAAATATGGACTTCCCCTCCCCTCTAGAATTTGTTAGAGTACATGAAGGACCTACTCTTGGTGAACATTTAAGGATTGCAGAAATTCCTTGAATATTTGGCATGCAGTGCCTGCCATCAATCCATGACATTACAGAATAGACTCATTGAGGGTTAGGCTTGGAAGGGGTTTTACACTCATTTACTATTCACTTACAGTCACAACCTCCATATTCAGTCATTGAAAAGGTAGTAAAGTTGAGTGGTTAAGAGCCTGAGTTCTGCACTCAGACAGAACTGGCTTCAAATTCTATTTAGTTACTAGTTTGGTGATCACGCACAAGCTACTTAACATCTCTGTTTCATTTTCCTCATGTGTAAAATGAGACTTGTAATACCAACCTCACATGGTTGTTCTGAGAATTAAAAGGAATAATGAATGTGAAATTCTTAGCATAGTTCCTAACTTAATATTACCTATTATGATTAAATAACTAAGTATTTATGGATTTCCTACAGGGATGACCAAGAGAAAGATGTTCACTCTCACAGAGTCTAAGGAAGGAAGGAGAAGGCCACTTTGTGGTCTGTAAAGAGCCCACCAGAATGGGAGATGGAGAGTCTTCCCATTGGTCTTCCTCCTTCTTCTTTCCCTTCATTGGACCCTTCAGGGCCCTGGCATCATGTCCCTGAGCTTCTGAGTGCTTTTCCAGCTCCAGTCTTGTAATAATGGTATGTTCTTCCCGTGCCCCGAGTGAGGGAGCTTTCTGTTTCTTCATGTTCACCAAGAGGGGCACCTCTAAGAAAGTCAGATCCTTCTGTTTTCCACACTGATATCTCCTCTAAAAACATCTACCCTTTTTATTCTATTTGAGTAGAGGCTATCTCCCACCAAAACTGAGTAGGGGAGAAAAGAAAAGGGTGAGGGGGTAGGAAAATCACATCAGGACCCAGACACTTGAAAGGTATTCCTCCACCTGTGTAGCATTAAAGGATTTACTAGTCAGTTGTAATAGGAATGGTTACTAGCTAATAAAAATAATAATGTAAATTCGTACTATATGTTGGAGAGGATGTGGAACAACCAGAACTCACAGACATTGCTGGTGGGGATGTAAAATGGTACAACTTTGGAAAGCAGTTTGGCTGTTTCTCAAAAAGCAAACAAACAAACAAAAAACATACCACACAATTCAGCCAGTGAACTCCTAGGTATCTGGGCAAGAGAAATGAAAGCATACATCCATACAAACACTTATAGGAATGTTTACCATGGATTTATATTTATAGTAGCTCAAAACTGGAAACAACCCAAGTGCCCATTAACAGATGAATGGCTAAGCAAATTCTGTTATATCTATGTAATATAATGGAATACTATTCAGCAATAAAAAGGAGTGAACTATGAATCACACACAATGTGAGTAAAAGAAGCCATCCAGAAGGAGTACATACTGTATGATTCCATTTATATAATGTTGTCAAAAAATGTAAACTAACAGTGATAGGATGTGATAATCTGCCTAAGAATGGAGGTATAGGGCCTAATGAAGAGGCACAAGGAGAACTTTGAGGGCAATGAAAATACCTATCTTTATTGTGTTGATGGTTTCACAAGTGAATACTTACATCAAACTGGATCAAAGTGTACACTTTAAACATACACGATTTAGCGTATTTCAAATTATACCAATAACAAAGTTGTTGTCTTTAATAAAAAAAGAATATTGGATTAAAAATCGGAAGGCAAGGGTGCCAGTTCTGGCTCCTATACAAAGTCTGTGTGTGCCCTTGGACAAGTCTTTTTTACTTTGATGTGTCTTCATTCTTTCATTTTTAAATTGAATGTGATAGATCAGCTTATGTCTAGGGTCTCACCCCGTGGGAAAATTCTGATTGTTGAATGGCCTTTTCACCAATAGATAAATCCATCAAGGTATCAGTTCCTTCACTTGATTTTCTAACTCTGTGTTAATTTTTAATTGATTTACTGAATTCTCAGATCTCAAACACAGCAGACCAATAGAATGAATTTTTTCAAGCTTTGAAAAGAGATCGATAGAAGCCCAAAGGCTTCATGCTAAGTCTGTTATCAGTGCCTGCAGATTTATAAGTGATTCTCAGATGAAGAATGTCGGTTAATGATGATTCTTGAGGGTGAGAATCATAAGAGAAATACGATCACATTTCCTTAACACCAGCTTAACAGATTATAGAGTTACTGGACCAGCTTACACACTGTGCCCACTACAAAATCTTAACGGTACTCTTCCGTGCAGCTAACATCTCTCCCCTGCAATCCAGAAGTACTTTGCCTCCATTCTTATTGTACTAGTGTGACTTTGGGGAGATTATATAACCTCTCCATACTTCTCATCTATAAAATGTTAAAATAACAAAGCTACTGTGAGGATTAATGGAGATACTGCACGCAAAATATTTTAGAATAGTTCCTGGCACAACATTAATCCCCAAATAAATGTTAATCATATTTTTAAGTTAATAATATCACCGGGTAATAGAGTTATTTAAGTACGTTTTTCATCTTGAGGGAGCAGCAACTGCTTCAGATTCATTTTGTCCCTCAGGCTGCGCACACAGTAGGTGATCAATGAATGTTGTTTGGATTAAGGCACAAATGATGACTAATGGCAAATATGGGGACTCAGGATGTTAATTTCTTCATTGGACACACAGCCTCTGTATGAATCTTGCTGATTGCAAAGGAAATGTCACCAACTGTCAGAGATACAGCAACACATTGCTCAAGCATATGTACCAGGGAAGCCAGAAACTTGTTATTGTATGTGTGAGAAATCTACAACCAACACAGTCAAAGAAACGCTCGTGGACTCTTCACTGGACTCTAACAATGTATTTATATACATTTCATTCTTTTGTGAGTTTACAAGGATCCTTTATTACTGTGCTTCTTGGGAGCAAGGTCATGGGGCAGAATTACAACCCCAGCTTGGTGGTGCCCCCCAACCTCCTCCTCACTTGTTCTCTGGGGGCTTTTTTCTTCCCCCAGCCTTGAATCATTCACTTTGGAAGCAGCAACAAAGACTTTAACACTCAGAGAAAGAGGCTTCTGACTCAGAGAAAGAGGCTTCTGGCTCAAAGATTTTAGATGCACGTTTATGGAGTGAGTTTCTCCACTCCCCAGAACTTAGTAAGTCTCTGGCTAGGTATGAGGGAAAAGGAGAAGGGGGGCTCCATTCAGACTGGAAGCTGACTCAATTCCAAGGTCATTTTTGGTGCTATTCAGGGGAAACCACCAACTGCCAGTGGCCAGCCCACCTGCCACTGTGTCCAGCTTGAAGTGACAGCAGTGGGTGCCCTGAAGACTCTGGCTGGTTCTGTTCACCAGTGTCCACCAATCCATTGCTTAGAGGCAACCTCCATGCTTGTGCTCTAGAAGTCCCTTCAAACACTCAAACAAAGGATATGAGATATGGACCCGTTATGGCCTGATGATGGTACATTCCTAAAGCTTTGATCAAGGTGGGACAGAAGAGAACCTGCTGGAATTTACCTATGAGCCATGGCACCTGTGAACAATGCATCTTCTTTTTCAGTAGTGAGTAGAGTCAGAAGCATACCCTAGAATCAGACAGCATGGGCTCTAGTCCTAATTCTGTCCTAATTCCATGATTTTCTAGCTGTGTGACCCATGGTACACTTCTCAACCCATGTTGTCATCTTTTCAATGACAATTTATATTCTTGAGTTGTAAGCAACAGAAACTGATTCTAACTTAAACAAAAAATAGTTTATTGTAAAGATAGTAGAAACTCATGGATGTGAAGGCAGCATGCATGCGCTGTCAAGCAGAGGGAAGTCCAAATGGCTTCCCGGCCATAGGAGTCTAGTCAGAATGCGGCCCCTTACAGTCTCATTCTCTCTCTGTCCAATATTCAGATTCTTGGCCTAGAAGACTAAGTTACATCTTGACACTTGGCTGGGGAGAGTGGAACCTTTGTCCAACAGTCCCAACCAGAGAGTGGCTCTGGGAAAATAATTTCTCAGGGGAAAATAGATTGAGAATTGTGGATTCTGGGCAGTCCTTAAACAAAAACTGCCCATTATACTAACTTGTATGATTTTTGTGACATTAAAATAGGTAATGCATGTAAAGCTCTTAGCACAGTGCTTGGAATGAGAACAGACACTCAATAAATGTTAGCTGTTGATCCACTGGAGGGTAAATTCCATGAGGCCAGATACAGTGTCTCTGTATGTCTACCACTGCTGGGCAATATTAATGAGTCACTAAATAGTCGTTGAATGAGTGAATATCAGTACGTGATGAATGTGTCTTATTGTATGTTTATAAAGTACATAGTGAGTATATCCAAAACCAGATGCAAAATGTGAAAAGTCGGATTTATCATTTCTCTTGTTTTGTTCCAGTGATCAGGAAACACTTAGGCTAAACAGTCCCTATCCTTGACTTCTGAAGTAAATCCCACAATGATAATTTCCAGATATTTTAACATCAGCGCTTCTAATTACCCCTGGAAGTACCTGGCTGGTCCTGATTCAGTGACCTCTAGGTGAGTCATTTCCTAGAATAAGATAGAATCTCTTGAGTGATCTTAGCACCTTATTCTTTGAGAGTCATTATTATTGTTGTTTTTACTATAAAGGAGTCAGGCCATGGTTATTGTGTTTATTCTTTATAGGGACCTAACATTTGTGGTCTTTAGGTACTTGAGTTGTGATCTTTAATAATATTTAGTTGTTGGGCTTATGTTCTTAAGGGGGATTTTTTGGTACCATTCATTCATTCATTCATTCATTCTTTCATTCATCAAACAGGTATTTATTGAGTGTCCCCTTTGTGCCAGGGACAGTGCTAAAGGCCAGAGATTCATATGGTCAACAAAAGTAAACATACTCCGATCTCTGTGAAACAAAGCATTTGGGGGTGGAGACTGACATATATCAAATGCTCACAAATGTATGTAAAACCATCTGTTATGAGTGTTATTATGAAGAGGTAGGTGTTGTTTATAAAGGGTCTTGTCCAGACATCAGGAAAGTCTTCCCCCATTAAGTGTTGTCTGAGTTGAGAAGTGATGGACGACCTGGCATTAACTAGGCAAAAAAAGACAGTGAAGAGAGTTTCAGGAAGCATGAGAGGAAAGTCCACTGAGGGCAGAAAGAACTTGGTGAAGACAGGCTGAGGAAAGGCCAGTGTGGCTGGAGAACTGGTTTGGGTGTCAAATTACACTGGGTCTTGCAAGTCATGATAAGAACTTTGGTGAGCAATGGATTTGAATCATGGACAGGACCCAACACCACCTGGATTTAAAAGACTACTGAAAAGGGATTAGAGGGAGTTGGGGAGATGGCAACACTCCAGTATAATTGTGACTCAAAAGTCTGCAGAGAAATGTCTTGGGTTGGTGTGTGTAGCAGATGACAACTGTGGTGAGAACTGTTCCACCAGGCATGTTGTCTCCCATCTATTACCAACATTTGCTAACTGACAACTCAAACACTGTTTAATGCTGGCCTCTACAGAGCCCTCATTAGCAACTAGAATTCTACGTCATGTCTCAAATAGATCACAGTGACTCCCATAAAAAGAAATGTGAAAGAAAAAAAAGATGTAAGACAGATGATAGTTTAATCATCTTTGCTCCAGCTAGATTTTATCCTTCCCATGTTCATTAAAAAAAATAGTTATAATCTTTCTGCTAATCTTCCCTTTAGTTATTTTTCATTCATTTACTCACCCAATAGTTTTATGTTTACTATGCCCACTCTTGTGCTAGGTGTCGGTGAATCAAAGACGAATTAAAGAGTCTCTTCCTTCTTTCAGAGAGAGCACATTCTAACAGGAGAGGATCGAAATGTAAACAATGAATGAATACACTATGATGGATTTTATGGCAGACACATGTATAAAATGATGTGTGAGTCTTGGGAAAGGAGTGGTGACTATGTCCACAGGCGTGACAGGGGAAGCTTTGCTAAGGGTGTAATTTTTGGCTTAGTTACATAGCTGATTGCTCTTATTTAAGAAAAAGAAAATCTAGTGTGTTGGAGGAAGGAAAATATTGTAGGTTAAGCATTAAGTATGTAAGATGAATCTGGTTAGCAGGTATATAAAGATATCATGTATACTTTGAATATATGCCAGGAACTATTTCGTATGTTAACACTGGTCAAAATATAATGTTCTAACCCTGTGTTTGTCCAGTCTGGTAGTCACCAGCCACATGTGGCTATTTATATCTACACTTAAATTAATTAAAATTAAAAAATCAGTTTCTCAATAATACTAGCCACATTCAAAGGTTCAATGGCCACATGTGGCTAGTGGATACTTTGTTGGACGGTGCAGATACAGAGTTTTTCATCATTGCAGCAAGTTCTATTAGAAAGTGCTGTCCTAACAAACCTAACTGGCTTTAGGAGAACATGAATTTATCAGAGTAGTTGGAGGAAGACCTCAGTAAGGGTAAGAGAAGAGGCTGCAGGGGGTTCAGATTCTTGTGATCACAAGGGTGAGGTGAGCCAGCTGGAGATAAACCAAATGAAGTAGAGGTTTGGCTGAGACCCTTCTGATTGTCCTGGCTGAAGGGGTTTTCATCTCATATTAATGACACTATGAGGAGAAAAGCGATGTGCAAATAGATAAGCAGGAATTGTGGGTGGTCTGGCTGGTTTCACTGTGTAGGAAAGCCGGGGAGAAACAGGGGAGGGTTGTGTTCCAGAGGAATAAGGATGAAATGTCAAGGGGACAGTGAGGCTGTAAAGAGAATGGTTGAACCTAGCCCTGAGCTTGAGAATTTACCAGGTATTACAGACCTGGTGTGATTCTGCTGATACAGTAGTAGCTTGTGAAAATCAAGTAAGTGGTGGTAAACCCATATTGTCTTGCCTGTTGACCTGGCAGCCTTTGCCCAGAGGAAATCGAACTGCGCGAGTCAGCAGCACTCCTTCTCTGGGAATTGACTTGGGCAACTAAATTTGTCAGCTTGTGTCTTAGTACTTCCCACCTTTTACTACCAATAAAGAGGGTTCCAGCCTACCCAAAGGTGTTGAATTGGGAGGAAGAGAAAAATTATCATGGGGAAGAGAAAAGGGTGGCTTGGAAGCGCATTGATGCAGCAGGAAAAACTTGTTCAAATTCACGAAGGAGGAAAATGAATGGCATGGGTGGCTGAAACAAACGTAATATGAAGATTGTACTGGTAATGAGGCCAGACTGCCAAGGGTCTGCTGAAATATCATGATAATGGGAGGCCCAGTGGAAAGATGGAAAGATCCTGATCTTTGGAGCCAGAGCTCCTCCAACCCACTGGCTCTGTGATTCTGGGCGAGTTATTTTTTGTGCTTTAGTTTCCTCATAATTATACCCTGTAAGTAGGAGCTTCCTCTTGAAATGAGTATCAACGTTTTAACCATTATAATTTAGATGTGCCAGAAAATAGCTTCTTTATTTCCCACAACTAATCAAAATTCTCGAGTGCCCATTCCCTTAACCTTGCTTAGACATTTGGATAGACCTTCAGTTCTGATCTCAAAGGGTTGCCTCTCTTTCTCCTTCTCCCAAGCTGGTGCCTGTGTCTATGTATTACGTGCAGTGTCATGGACTGGCACCTGGAATGCAAATCCACAAGACTGGTCCTTCCAGGTCTTTGCGTAGTTCATGACAATATCCTTGGTCCCACTTGGTAATTGTCATTGAAGTTTAGAGATGGTAAAATTGTGGTCTTACTTTCTTGGTTAGTTTTCTTTGGTGTGTTTTCCTCCCTTCTCATGCTGATGTGGGCCTTCCTGCTGCAGATCCCTTGAATCACAGCTCCTCCTGCATCTGAGACCAAGCCCTGGTTGCCCACTCCTAGCCTCTACTATGAAGTCACCTCTCATCGGACTGCTGGCCCTCAACCCTGAACAGTATCTTTCTGTATTTCCCACCAGGTGCGTGTGGAAACATCTGTATTCCTCCCATGCTACCTCCGCTGAGAAGATGCCATACATCCTTTTCCTTCACTGCTGCACCTTTGTCAGAGCACTGGAAGTTATCTTCCAGAATTGCAGGTGGAAAATAGGTCCCAAATCCCTGAAACTTTCATCTCCCACCTAATGCTATCTGGCATTTTTACTGCCTTTCTCCCAATCCACCCAAGCTCTTGACCCTGAAGGGAAGTCCCTCTTGTGCCTGACCACTAGCCTCCTTTCCTCTTTCTCCATGTTTCCCCCGAGTCCCCTTACCATGCTAACACCCTCAGTGCCTGTCTGGGCAGCTGGGAAATTTCCTTATGTCATATCCTGATTTCCAGGTTCCTCTGGCTTGTGGTAAAAAGGTCCATTCAGATCTTAAAGTCTTACTTTTAATATGTTAAAAGGAGATTTTAGAATTGCTTTTTCTTTCTCAACTCAGTCTGGCTTCCAAAATCATTGTTTCACTGGTGCGTCATGTCCTAAAGAAATGGTGATTAATGGAAACACCAACAGATGAAGTTGGGGGATGTAAGAATCTTAACTGGCAAAGAATGTAGAAACAGATCATTCGCTGGAGCAGTGTTTGTCACTGTGTACTCTCAGAGGGACAACTTCTCAGGTCCCTCAAGTTCTTCATAAGAACCTACAGCAGTGAATGCTGTTACCTGTGCTGAGTGAAGAGTCTGCCACGTGTGAGATGTTCCTTTGCCATTGTAATTTTTTTTCTAACTCCTCTAACTTCTTTTCCAGCCAGGCTTATCTGGAGATTCTGGCCCACCAGGTGTGCCATATATATTGGTGTAATATTGTCCCAACTCTTTATTTAGTGTTCGTTGTAAGCCTGAATGAAGTAAAGGCCAATTTCCAAAAGGACCCACCCATCAGCCTCTGAGATCCACTCTTGTAGCATGAGACTCCAAACTCGAATTTTATGGTCATAGCTGAGCAATATTTTTTCTTGTTTTAGCACAGAGTTTCTCAGTCTCGGTACTATTCACATTTTGGGCAAGGTAATTTTTTGTCATGGCTATCCTGTGCACTATAGAATATTAAACAGCACCCCTGGACTCTATCACTAGAGTCACAGTTATGACGATCAAAAATGTCGTTGGCCAGTACCAAATGTCCCCTGCGGGATCAACTGTGCCTGGTTGAAAAACCACTGCTCTGCTGTGTACCTGCTCTACTCAGGAAAAGCTGAAACCATTTACTCAAGAGATACAATGTCACAGGGCACATCACGTCAGGGAAATTTTTAAAAATCTTTGTTTAATAACTTATAGAATGTTTTAGTTGTTATGCTATTAAATGAAATATTTTTAAATGCCCAGCATATAGTTTTTCTTGATGATTATTATAAGGATTTTGAACTTAATCCAGTAGCGAAGTGGTTTGCCCCTGAAGATTTTTAAAACATAAACTGACAATGTCAGATTTATGTTTTAGAAAGGTATCTCTGATGGCTCTGTGGAGGACTGATCCAAGGAGATAATGTTGGTGACAGCAAGATTAGTTAGAGTTTAGAAAGAGAATTCTGATTTTCCCCAACACTGATAGAAGAGTCTGGGCTGGCAATGTATATCTATACTGGCTGATGCTAAGCTAATTAGCTGCAATCAAGGAGTTCAGACATTCTCTCTAGAAAGACTGGGAAGCCAATGGATGGATCTCCAGTAAAACAGGTTTGGTTGTAAGACGTTGTAGTACACAAAGTTGTAATGTAAAAAGCCTTCTATTTTTAACCCCGTAGGTGGACCGGACTCCAATCATAAACATTTCAAGTGTGTTAATGTTATAAAAATCCATTTCTTGAAGATAGCTTTTTGCAGATATAGCAACATCATTCACAATACCCAGAAGTCTCCTCTTTGTTAGAATGGAGTAACTGATTGGTAAAATCATTTTGAAAATTCCCAGGGAGAAATGATGAATTGTTTGTGGTCAGCTTTAGCACCGGTATCCTCTCCTGTTTCATAATTTACCTGCTTTAACATAAGGCTTGGCTCCTAAGCATCCTAAGACATAATTCCATTTTGCTGCCTTGTACATTTGGTATATGTTGCATGCTAAGTGGATGAGAAATGGCCAGGGTTGCTGCAAATATGAATTTAGAACTTGAATGGCACGTGGATCAGTAATCTGTCTTGAAGAGAGGGAGTAGCAAGCTGCTGAGTTCTGGAAGGAGCCCAATTATGGGCTAAAACTTGTGCATGCTTTTGCTTCCATTTGAACTGGTAACATTTAGAAGACTAGCTGCTTATCAACCATCAGTGGTTGACAGACACCGCAGTGCCATGCTCTCATTAACTTTTGCAGGTGTGGCTTACAGTAAAGGACATTCTACACTTCCTTTCTTCTTTTGTGTTAGGAAATTGGAGGGATTATTTTTTCCCTCAGTCTCTTTCCAACCTGCAGTCTTTTTTTACTCTCCCCTCAATAATTAGAAAAAATGAGCTTTTATGATAAATTTGCTCTTAACTTAACTTGATGAATGTTCCCCTACAGATTGCAATGTTAAATGTCTCCCTAAAAATCAGTTAACGTCTTTGAAAAGTTTTGGTGTGCTGAGAGAAATGCTTGAAAGAAAAATCCCCAGCATTTTCCTCCAGAGGTGGATGTTTATGGAGCTCCCTCTTCCTTTATGTGTTTTGTTTAGGCCTTGCTTATGCTGTGCTGATTTGCCAATTAGGATTTTCTTTTAAATTTAAGCCCAAACTAGCTACTGATATCCAGCTGCTCAAACCATATAGTTCCTCTGATTCAACACCAGACAATCCCTCTCAATATAAAAGTCATGTCTATAATCTGTTGGCAGGCCACCTAAAGTGGCCTTTTGATATTTCCGAGTTGTTTCATTGTACAGTTCCAGCCTGTAGCTTTATAAAACACTAGTTTCATAGCAGTTGTAATTACCAAGTCCATTTTTCTCATACACGAGGCCAAGGTTTTCTGAAACTTGTTGCTTTCCCCAAATTAACAGGCTCCCTTTCTCCTCCAGTTCTCACTCTTTGACTCTCTTCCACGTCATGCCCTCAGGTGGGGAATGTATTGGAAACTCCACCAGAGTAGAAGAACTTTCCTCTCAAGGAGAAAATTAGGCTCAGGCCTGCTTAAAAAGAGAGCAGGACAGATGGCATTTGCATTCCAGAGTGATGATGATGATGATGGTGGTGCTGCTGTTAATATAATACAGCTAGTATTTGTCGAGAGCTTATCACGCACTATGCTCGATGCTAGGTGCTTCACATGCACTACCTTACTGAATCACCACCACAACGGTACAAAAGCACTACTGCTATTCCCATCGTACAGATGAAGGAGACAAGAGAAGCTATGAATTAATGGTAATTATAAATAAAGAGAAGAAATCCAAGTTTTCCGGGATGTTAATGGTCAAAGGCAATACCTAGTGACATTGATTCATTCATTTATTTATTAATAAAATTTTAACTGTTACCTATATCCTGGGCCCTAAGCTGAGTGCTAGGCTCTAACACTCTCCAAGGTAGTCCTTACTGTGCCTAAAGTGATGGTTATTTTAGATACTCATCAAAACCCTGCAATATACAGAAATTCTCTGCTGACATGTAAATGAAGATTTGCCATGTTGGAAGGCTGGTGACTTGAAAATCTAACAGATACAAGTCCCTTGTAGGATGCTGAACCAAGCAGGGAAGAAATTTTGCCCTCTTACTAATAGTATTTAATCCATTAAAAAATTATAATTATCTGTCAGTCATAATAAAACATTTTAGATAAATTTAACATAAAAAGTGAAAATCCTTAGTCCCATTTATTCATTTCTATTGATGTGATTGGATCTTTCCTTTTAAAAGTATCAAAATCTTTTTTTTTAAAACCAGTGAATTCTGTTTTGCATACAATATGTCCCTCTAAGTTTTAAGTTTTATGCATATTTTGAGCTGTTTAAGAATGGATTCATTTAATCCTGAAATATTAGGATGAGGGGGACACTGAATTCTAGATGAGACAAAAGAATATCTATTTTTTTTTCACATGAGTACTATACTAAACGGAACCTATTTTCTGAGGCATGGCAAAACACAAACACTTAGATTGCTTCTTTTTTTTTTTTTAACAGGCTTCATTCAAACACTTAAATTGCTTTAAAAAAGGCTACATCAAAGTTTATAAATATCAGCTAAGTAAAATCGCCCTTTGAATTTGATGTCAGGAAGGCTGTGCTCTCTTGGGGCTGTTTAATAGTCATCATTCATTGAACAAATACTGTATGTAAGCACGTGCCATGCAATTGTTTAAAATTATGTACATGCTTTCATCCAAGCTCCCTTTCAATAGTGTTACGGAAATGAAAGAGGTATAATAGTAGAGGTTAAGGATCATTTCTTTCCCCTTTAATATAAAATAAAAAAAGAAAAACACAGGTGAAGTTATTAATACAGATATGAGTATGCTCATTGCAGTGTTGTTTCCACTGGCTGAAAATCAGAAACAACCCAAATGTCCCACAATAGGAAATTTGTTAAGTAAGTGGTCATATTAATCAGAATTCTCTCTCTCTATTTTTTTATATATAGGTACATAAGAGGAGATTTATTATGGGAATTGGCTCACAAGATTATGGAGGCTGAGGAGTTCCACAACATAACATCTCAAGCTGGAGAACCAAGAAAGCTGGTGGAATAATTTGGTCTGAGGCAGAAATTCTGAGAACCAACGGAGCTGATGGTGTAACTCCCAATACAAGGCCAAAGGCCATAGAACCAGGAGCTCTGGTGTCTGAGAGCAGAAGAAGATGGATGACTCAGCTTAAGAAGAGAGAGAATTTGCCCCTCCTCCACATTTTTGTGCTATTTGGGCCCTCAGCAGATCGGAAGGTGCCCAGCCACAATGGCAAGGACAGATCTTCTTTACACAGTCTACTGATTCAAAAGCTAATCTCTTCCAGAAGTACCCTCTCAGATACAGCCAGAAATAATGTTGTACCAGCTCTCTGGGAATCCCTTAGCCCAGATAAGTTGATGCATGAAATTCACCATCACGATGATAAAGAATGTAGTCATTAAAACTGCAATGAGGAAGAGTGATGAAGACGTGGAGAAGTGCTCACAAGTAAACTCCTAACAGTGTATACAGTGAGACTCCATTTTCTAAGGTTTTATGTATGTGTGGAAAGTTGATTAGAAAAGACATATTCTAAACATTAGCAATGAGAAAAATTAATGTTAGCCCATGGCTATTTTCCGTAATAAAACAATGGGTGGTTTTATGTTCTTATTTTTCCTTGTCTTTACTTAAGAAATATCCTACATTGCTTTGGTAATTCACAAAAATGGGAAAAATCACAAAAGAGAGAAGGAAAGAAGAGAGAGGGAGATGGAAACATAAAAACCCAACATAGACTGAATAGGTTAATGTTAAAAAATAAATGGAGAACAATATTGTACTATGTGATTTAACTTTTTCTTTCTTTTGCATTTCTCAGGTTCTTCTTTTTTTTTCCTGGGCCCAACTGTTTTGGACCAAGATTTAGGTTTGTTTGACTAGGCAATGAACCTTGTGGTTTACCCTGTGCTATAAATTTCTTGACCCACACATTGCTCTGCTATGGAGATATCTAAACACTTTATAAACGTTTTCCTTTCAATTACTACCACAGGCAGATACTTCAGTAATAGGCACCATTTTTGAAATCTTGTTTACAATTTATGAATTTACAGAATTACTGAATGCATTTCCTGATCCATACCACTCCTGGAGTACAAGTGAAATACAGAAATAAATACAAAACAATGATGGTGATGAGAATGATTAAATCACATGAAAAAATAAAAGTATAGATATTTGACTTGAACCTTGGAGAAAGGTAGTTTGTTATAAAGGTAGGGAGAATGTGTGTTTTTAACTACAGATAAATTATGCTGGAATTAAAACACGGAGGCTGTTATACTATCATTTCCTCTAATATTAATGTGCTCAGGTGATTGAAAATTACAGTATGGATGTAGAATATGATTAGGCAACGGCACAGTTTGCAGGGTTTGGGAAGTCAACCATTATGGATGAATGGGTGTGCTATTCTAATTAGCCAGCCAGCCCAAAGTCTTATGGCCATGCATTCCATGAAGTGGTGAAGAGTGGATTTCGTACATTTGCCATATCCATTAGAATCACATGACCTTCCCATGACCCTCTTTCCCTTTCAAATGCTCACTGCCAAATAGCTGGAAAGCATGCTCCATTTTTACAGACTTAACTCCTTCCTATCCCAGTTGCTCTTTGCTCAATGGCAATCTTTCCCCTATTCCTCCCTTGCCATTCCTCTCTTGAAGGTGTCTGCTTGGATGCCAAGGACCTCCTTGCTGTATCTCTCTTAAATTCTTATATACTTGATGCCTCTTTTATTGACTTTCATAATTCTACAATGACAGTGCATTGCAGTTGATGACAACTATATTGTCTCACCTGATCCTTATAGCAAATATGAATATAGAAAGAACAGGTCCCATTGCCCTCACTTTAGAGATGAGACCAACATTCTGAAATGTTAAGTGATTTTGTTCCAGATCTTTGATATCTGGCAGAGCTAGGACTTGAATGCTGGTTTTTTGATACTAACTCAAGACTTTGTGCCCAGTGTACATGTCAATATCTTACAGCGATCAACAGAATCTCCTCCTTTTCCTCTAATTTGTCTTTCTCCATCTTCCTAGGTGGGTCCTTGTCTTCCTCTTTTAGGGAACATATAGGTGGTCATGAAGGGTCTCTACCTTCTCCAGCCTCACTTCTTAAGCAGTAATTCCTACTTGAGAAGGCTTTCCAGGTTCCTATTGTTGACATGAGCCATTACTCCCTCCATCCTTTTCCCCCAACACTTAATTTTCGTCTCCATATGGCTTTAATCATATAATGCCTCATGGGCTTCACTCCCTGATACAGAGGATCTCTGTCACTCATTTTAGCCTCTTCCTGACCATAATGCTATGTATCCAGGTGTTAAATATCTTTTCATTAACGTGTAGTTGAACTTAAAAAAAAATCTTTGTGCATCAAAAGACACCAACAACAAAGTGAAAGGCAATGTACTGATGGGGAAAAATCATAAATTTCTCCATGACAGGACAATCAGACTCAGTCAGAACTGAAACACATATAACATGCCTCCACTTGTGATGGGCCTTTCCCAATGTTCAATGCGCATCTGCATTAAACATTAACCAGACCTCCTCAAGGCAGGAGGATGTAATCAACCTTTGAAAGAAATGGTCCCTTTCTTCTGATGCCAGCATTGTAATTTTTAAAATTACTATTTCTCTCTTATCCTGTACAGGGAGTCATATTGGCTCACTCTATACATGCATACCTGACCAAAACATCTCTGATGAACTTTATGAATAATGTTAATCTGTCAGTATGATACATGTATCTTTGTATCAAAAATGTATGAAACTGCATCTGTAACTTTATTGGTGGGACATTTCTCAGAGCTTCTGAGAGTGTGTCTCCTGTTTTATAATCCTCAGTTTGTCTTGAATAAAATTCTCTGTTTTTCTTCTTAGCTTGATTGTTAATTGAATTTTTGTTGCCACCACACAATGGGAGAAAATATTTGCAAATCATATATCTGATAAGGGATTAATATCCAGAATATATAAAGAGCTCCTACAACTCAACAACAAAACAAACAACCCAATTCAAAAAGGACAAAGGACTTCCTAAATGTCCATCAACAGATGACTAGATAAAGAAGATGTTGTATATTTATGCAATGGAATACTATTCAGCCATAAAAATGACAATATAACACCATTTACAGCAACATGGATGTCCCTAGAAAATGTCATTCTAAGTAAAGTAAGCCAGAAGAGAAAGAAAAATAACATATGAGATCGCTCATATGTGGAACCTAAAAGAAAAAAGAACACAAATATAAAACAGAAATAGACTCATAGACATAGAATACAAACTTGTGGTTGCCAAGGGGTTAAGGGGTGGGAAAGGACAGACTGGGATTTCAAAATTTGTGGATACTGACAGGCATATGCAGAATAGATAAACAAGATTATACCGTATAGCATGGGGAAATATATACAAGATCTTGTGGTAGCTCACAGCGGAAAAAAATGTGACAATGAATATATGTATGTTCATGTATAAGTGAAAAATTGTGCTCTACACTGGAATTTGACACAACATTGTAAAATGACAATAACTCAATAAAAAAATGTAAAAAAACAAAAAGAGGACAAAGGACTTGAATAGATATGTCTCCAAAGAAGGTGATGAATAAGCACATGAAAAGGTGCTCAACTTCACTAACCATTAGGGGAATGCAATTCATGCAAATCAAAACCACAGTGAGATACCACTTCACTTTCATTAGGGTGGCTATTATTAAAAAAGAAAGAAAGAAAGAAAATAATCCCAAACCCCCCAAACAAACAGAAAACAACAAGTGTTGAGAAGGATGTAGAGAAACTGAAATCCTCATGCATTGCTAGGGGCAGTGTAAAATGGTGCAGCCACTGTAGCAAACATTATGGTGATTCCTCAAAAATTAAACACATATGATCCACAAATTTAACTTCTGGGTATATAACCAAAAGAAGTGAAAGCAGGGATTCAGACAAATAAGTGTACACTGATGTTTATAGCAGCATTACTCAAAACAGTCAAAAGGTAGAAACAGCCTAAATGTCCATTGACAGATGAATAGAGAAACAAAATGTGGTATATATATAATACTATTCAGCCTTAAAAAGGACTGAAACTCTGATACATGCTAGAAAAGGAATGAACCTTGAAGACATTGTGCTAAATAAATAAGCCAGACACAAAAGGATAAATACTGTATGTTTCCATTGTTGTCTGAAATAAAGGCGCAGCTTAAAAGTTGAGAGTTAGGTTTTATTTGGCGGGAGGACTCGAGCTGGGATGACAGCCTCTCAGATGGCTCTGAGGGACTGCTCAGAAGAGGTAGGGAGGAGCTAGGATATACAGGAGCTTTACAACAAAGAAAGAAAAGTAGTTGGAACAATAAAAGATTATTTGTTATCTAAAGAAAAACAGGCATCTCAAGTTAAAGAATTTAGGACTTTTCTATGTATGGGAGGAAGCAAACATTTGGACTCACTGAATTCATTCCTTTGACAAGCATCTAGCTATCTAGGGCCAGTATCTTGTCCTTTCTTATTCTGAGTCCCCTCAGAGTGCACCATTGTGAGTGGCTGCAGAGGCTGAGCTGCAGGCTTGTCTTCACGGGGTTGGGGTGGCATCAGCCGCTGATGACTTGGTTTCAGCATTCTTTGTTTACTGATACGGTTTGCAGTATTTTTCGTTCACACATATATGAGGTACATAGGATTGTCAAATTCATAGAGACAGAAAGTCAATAGTGGATATCAGGGCCTAGGTGGAGGAGGAATGAGGAGTTATTGCAAAATGGGTAGTTTCAGTTTGGGAGGATGAAAAAGTTCTGGAGATTTGACAGTGGTGCACAACAATGTGAATGTCCTTAATGCCACTGAACAGTACACTTGAAGGTGGTAATAATGGTAAATTTTGTTATGTATATTTTACCACAATAAAAAAAATTAAAAAGAATGCAATTGAACCAAATTGCAGTCCAGAGGACATATTTAATGTTCTGCACAGCATCTCATAGGGGTTGTATAATATGGTGGATAAGTATTCTCATTCCAGAGCCAGCCAGCCAGCCATAAGATTGAACCCCAGCCTCATCACTGACAAATTGTGTGACCTTGGGCAGGTTACTTACTTCACTGAGCCTCACCCTCCATAGCTCTGGAATCTGCATGATTAAGAACAGCAACAACCACTTGGGCGGTTATGGGGATTTAGATAAGGAATGCAGGACGTTTCGCAAAGTGCTTGAACTAGAGCAAGCCTTCCAGTTGAAACTACTTGTAGGATTTCACATATTTTACACATGCTAAATAATGACAATTTATAGGGTTTCCTGGTGAGTTTTTTACCTCCTGGGCTATCACTTGGGATGGAATCTTTGTGCAATCATCCATTTTCATGGACGTATGGAGCCTTATTATCTTCAGTTTGCTTTAGCCTCACTTCCTCATCATCTGCCTAATGGACTCAGACCTGCAAAGGATGAGTGAACCAGACCGGTGAGGCTTGTCAGCCATCCTTGGCAGAGATCTATGACATGGATATAGTTTTGCAGCCATTTCCATACTGCACATTTTTGCCTTGGATTGTAGTGCTGGTCCTTATTTGTCCGTGCATATGCGGCTAATGATATTTGGGGTGCATTTTGTAATATTAAGCCAGAGGCCACATGGGATATTATTTAATAAGGACAGATGTGTCTACATGTCCATTTAAGTTTGTTTCTTGTCTTGCTAAACAATTTCACAGAGCATATCTGAGGGCAGAGTTCCCCTTTCAACTCTGGGAGAGATCCGTTCTCAGGTAAGCATCACAGCCTGTGGCACATGAGCAGGAAGTAGGCCCTTTTGGGACCATTAACTACTGCGAGTTAAAAAAAAAAAAGTAGCAAAGTGAAAAGTCTTGTCTTAAATATGGAGAAGAATATTTGCCTTTACTTGTTTGGAATTTGGGTAAATGTAACCATTCTGAAGTTTACCTCTGTACTATCTATGAAGTATGGGGTTATAAGGTAAATGAATCAGATAAATAAGATAGTTTGGGTAAATGTTTAACCCGCTTTTGAGAATCAACTGTTTTTTAAGGATTTAACTGGGCCAGTTTCCAGGAATTCTCCAAAACCCTATGCTCTAGTCAAATTTATCTTATAACTTCCACTTCCCCCTTTTAACCTCCCACTCCCCAGTTTATCTTCTTCCATGCCATTTATTATATGCCTTTGTCCACTAGGCAGGAAAGCCTGTTTCCCTCTCCTCTAGTGCCAACCAGTTCATAAAACATTGACAAAACATTGAGCACAAGTCAGAACCTGTGTTAAATTCTGGAGAGACAGAGAAGTGAAGCATGAAGGCAGATGACTACAGGGGTTAAGAGCACAGACACCGGTGTTAGATGGACATGGATTTGAGTCCTGGCTCTATCACTTAATGACTGTGTCACTGGGTAAAGTTCTTAATCTCTGTGAGTCTCAGATTTCTGATGCCTAAAATGGATAATTACAATATCTTACCCTGACAATTGTTATATAGAGAAAATGAAATAGAGTTATGTCTATTAAGCAGGTATTTCTGGTTGCAAGGGTCAGAAACAGAATCCAAAATGTCATAAGCACAAAAGAGGCTATAATGGCTCATATAACTGAAAAGTTTAGGAGTAAATTTCAGGTACAGCTGAATCCAGGGGACTTAATGTTGTCAACATTCTGCCTCTTTTTCCATATTTAGCCTTTGCTTTCTTCTGTGTTGGCTTCATTTTCAAGAGAACTTCCCAGGTTTACGTTTTTATCCTTATAGCCAGTCATCAAAGCAGAAAGAGACCAACTCCCTCCCAAAAAGTTCTGTCGAAATAGGAACCAGTTCTCTTGGATCAATCTGGCTTATCCCTGACCAATGACCACAGTAAGGGAGATGGAATATTTTCAGAAATTCAGCCTGTTTCACAAGTCCACTCACCTAAATTAAATGGCCCACAAGCGAAGTAAAATCTAGATTCTGTTTTCAAAAGAAAAGGAAATGGATGCCAGTAGACAAAAGTCAGGTGTCCACCAGAGCGGTTAACACAGAGGCTGGCATACAGCAATATCTGTTGTTATTATTATAATTATTAGTTTGAAAATGATTGAAATGAAAATAAAATTAAATAATAAAGTCATGATTTGCTTGAAGTAATGAAAATGATTAAAATGAAAATAAAATGGGACATTATGCAGTTTTCCATTACAAATGGAGAGGATAATTAGGACGGAGCAGGGTTGTTACTGAAGGCATACGAGAAGACACCAAGAGTGACTGAAAATACTTCAAGGACTGTTTGCTCCTTGACAGCTCCTGAAAGTTCCACTGAACGATGGTACATGCCAACAACGAACGCCCATAATTATGACTGTTTATGAAATGTCTTCTTATATAATGTTGAGGGATCTCTGACCATTTTATATTTGACCCTCTAACTGGGTAGCCTGTTCAGTAAATTAATTGATCTTTTATGAAAGCCAGATTTATGAAGTCCTCCTGTATTTTGCTGGTGTCCTGCCCAGCATTTTGTGGGAATGGAATAAAGTGTTCAGTAAATACTTTTTGATTAATAATAGGTAAAAAGAAGTAGCTAATGCACATTTATAAACAAGTCTCATTTACCAATTAAAACTAGCCCTAACATGAGGCCCAGTACTTTGTTAACCATTTTTTCATTTCAAAGGCATGTACTAGAAAAACAACATTTATTTTCTTTTCAAATAGTTTCCTGTTCATATTTTGCTAATTTAGATTATACTCATTAATCCAAATTAGTGCTCTTTTATAGTATTCACACTCTTGAATACTTATTCCTCCATCCACATATTAGTTAAAAGCTGCTTCAGTTTTCCAAAAATGTGATCCCATTATGTCCCTAAGACATTGAGTCATATGTTTTCGCCTGATTGATATTTTTTCTTGTTTTTTCTATTAATGCAGGTTGATCAGCATCTCAGCTTCTGAAAAATGTGTTTCAAGGTCTACTTCATTTAGGAAGAGCATACCATAGACAGGAAGTATAATTAGTTTACCATCGAAATCCTTTTGTTTTTGCAATGAACTTTTAATAAGTTCAATCCATTATTTTCCATCCATCATGCCTTAAGAATATATCTTGCTTGATTTATGATGCACAACTTCATTATCTCCCTAAGTTATAATCAATATCTATAAGGTGCTGTGGTTAATTTGGTAACATTTTATTATTTGTCTTTGCATTTAAGAATCTTTAACTCTTATTTTTTTCTGTGCATTTCTAGAGATTATGGCCAGTACTTTTGGGTTTTCACTCTCTTTTGGTGCTGATTATTTTCTGTTCTATTTGACTCTAGTCCTTGTTCTATTGCCTTAAAAATTCTCCCTAACTAGCAGTTCCTATCACTATCCTCCCTGTCTGTAACTGCCCTTGATGGTGCTGGGGGTTCACCATAGGGATTACCCAAACATTCATTATCTCAATTTGATCATCAGAGGGAAAAAAAAATCCTGGATATACCCATATCACACCATGTGGAGCAGTTTTGTAAAGAAAATACCAATGTTTACATACATATTTAATGCACATTTATAAATACATTAAAAAAATTTTAAACCAACGAATCAGCTTATCTAGGGAATTCACAATGTATTAAAAAATAAAGAAATCAGTTTTCTTTAAATCATATCTGTTGTAATTTAGGATTCATCCATGAGATTGAGCAAAAGCTTTAAAAAAAGTTCTTTTTAGAGCATAAATCTCTTTGGCAAACGGTAGAAAGAGAAGACCAGCTGAGTGATTTCTTACTTTCAAATCATGTATTCAGGTACCCTGTGAATGGCAAGGATGGAGTTATGGTCACCTGAATGTATAAGTTTTAAAATTGAATTATAAAACTATCTATAAAATATCTAGCTATGAAATTGTTATTTTTTAAATCATTATTTACTCAACATCATCCTCCCTTTTCACTCAGGATAGAGGAGGATCCTGGTGGCTGAGAAATATTTGGACTATTCCTACATCTTTATGGGATCTCAAGCCTTAACCTCTTCTAGATGGAAAGATTCTTTGTTTAAAAGATTATAGAAACATCACAATATCTATTGGTGAAGAACATAACATATACTCTCCATACAGTGATTCTGTACTGGGCAATTATATTATACTTTTTATGGATGCTTGAAATGACTAGCTGGTTCTATTTTCTGGAGGAAGGAGATGGTCCCTATAACAACAGTGTGTTTACAGTACCTTCCCAGATGACTAAATTGTCTATATTTCAGGGGATAGTTTTATTGGTCATCCAGGTCATGTAGATGAAGAAGCTACCATAGTCAATACTATCTTAGCTTTAGCTGGTGATGTTATCTCAACACAGTTATATTACTCTTTATAGCCTTGAACGAATTGTTTGTCCACTCTGATTCTGCTAGGATTATTTTTATTTTTACTTGAAAAAACCCAACTTTATTGAGATACAATTTATTTTTACAATTGACATACTATACAATTTACTCATTTTAAGTGTATAATTCATTGGTTTTTTAAAATTAGTTCCCTGTGCTGTACAGTAGGACCTCGTTGTTTATTTTATATATCGTAGTTTGAATCTGCTAATCCAAAATCCTAATTTATTCCTTCCACCCCCTTTCCCCTTCGGTAACTGTAAATTTGTTTTCTATGCCTGTGTCTTTCTGTTTTGTAAATAAGTTCATTTGTATCATATTTTAGGTTCCACATATGAGTGATATCGTATATTTGTCTTTCTCTGACTTACTCAATAGTATGATAATCTCTAGGTCCACCCATGTTGCTGCAAATGACATTATTTTATTTTTAATGGCTGAGTAGTATTCCATAGAATATATATATATATATATATAGATATAGATATATAGATATATATATATATGTGTGTGTGCGTGTGTGTGTATCACATCTTTATCCATTCATCTGTTGATGGACAGCCATGTCTTGGCTATTGTAAATAGTGCTGCAATACTTTGTGGTGCATGTATCTTTTCGAATGAGAGTTTACTACAGATATATGCGCAGATATTGCTGGATCATACGGAAATTTTTAGTTTTTTAAGGAACCTCCATACTGTCCTCCATAGTGGGTGCACCAATTTACATTCCCACCAACAATGTAGGAGGCTTCCCTTTTTCCCACACCCTCTTCAGCATTTATTGTTTGTAGACTTTCTAATGATGGCCATTCTCAATGGTGTGAGGGGATACCTCATTGTAGTTTTGATTTGCATTTCTCTAATAATTCTGTCAGGATTATTTCTGCACAAGCTAGATTGTAAGAAGAACGTGAAACCAAGAGTGGATTGGGTGCAAATCTGTTCAGAAAACAGAGTATAATAAAACAAAGGATCAGCTAAAGGGTTTTGGTTCTGTAAGAGAACCCATTTGACCATTTATTATCTCACAGATTTTAAGAAAAAGCTGTATTGAGGTATAATTTACACACCATAAAATTCACTCATTTTAAGTGTATGATTCAATGATTTTTAGCAAATATAGTTTTGCGATGATCACAGCTACCTAATTTTTGAACATTTTTATCACTCCCCAAAGAAATGCCCATTTGCAGTCACTCCCCACTTTCAGACAACCATTAATCTACTTTGTTTCTATGGATTTGCCCTTTCTGAATATTTCACATAAACAGAATCATACATTATGTGGGGTTTTTTTGGGGGGGGGGATTTGGGTTTTTTTCACTCAGGATAATTTTTTGGGTTCACCCCATTGCAGTATTTATCAAAATGTAATTCATTTTTATAGTATTCCGTTGTATGAATATGCCATGTTTTGTTTATCCACTCATCAGTTATTTCTACTTCTTGGTTGTTAGGAACATTTGTGTTCCAGCCATTAACACATTCCAGCCATTGTGGACACATTTTCTGTTCTCTTGGCTAGATATCTAGGAATGATTTTGCTGTTCATATGGTAAATTATATTCAATATTTTAAGAAAGTTCTAAATTTTTTTCAAAGAGGTTGCATCATTTTATCGTCTCACCAGCAATATATGAGGGTTCCAGTTTCTCTGCATGTTTGTCAACACTTGTTATTGTGTGTCTTTTTGATTATAGATACTCTTCAGTGTGACATGGTATCTCATAGAGTTTAATGGGCATTCATTCCCATCCATGCATCATTCAACCATCCATCAGATAACTGCTGAATATTTACCACATACCAGCCCCTATACGAAGTATCAAGTATACAGAGAATAAATAACATCTCTAAAATCAAGGAATTCACAGGCTACTGGAAGTACAAGACTACTAGATATGTTTCATTGTCAGATCCACTCATGAAGCATTCTAGGTAACCTATCCTCCTTCCTGGCCCTCAGCCACTGCAGGCTGGGCTAGAGATGAACATCTGACCCAAAGGTGGCCACTACATTGGTTGGCCACCTATCTGACTTCTAAGGCATCACCAAAAGTCAGATGAATTTGGCTTCTCAGATACCCTCTCCTAGAGGCTGTCATAGAAGATGGGCACTAGAGTAGGCAAACCATCTGGGGTCTGAGGATATTGCTGCTGGACTGTGTCTCAGATGACCAGGCAGAGAAAGCCAGGCAAGGGGAAGGGGAAGGGGAAGGGGAAGGGGAAGGGGAAGGAGCTGACTCTGAAATGCAGAAATGAGAAAAGCCCCATAGAGAAATCTTGGTTGTTCTGCTCCTCATGTTCTTATCAGCATACAGTGCAACTGAAATTTGTTACCTCTTCTGTGAGAATGCTGTAACAATGAAGCCCCACCGCCCATTTTCACTTGAGCTGAGGTGGGAAGCCCCATAAAAAGACTGGCAGGACCCCCCAAGCAGGGCCGCTACTCTCCCGCCAGAACCATCCGGTTCCCTGGCCCAGAGGCTCTATCTCACTTTTTACCTCTGAAACGGCTTACTTACCCCTAAAATTCTATTGGTTCCCTGAGCTCACTTCTGATTGGTTATTTCCTTCACTCCTGTTTGGTTATTTCTCTCCCTCTTGATTGGTCTATTTCTACAAAGCTTGTTCCTAGTTGGTCAACTATTGTTATACTTTATTTGCATATGATGTTGCAAAGTGTAAATTGGCAGCCTATAAAGGCCTGTGTAAACCTAGAGCTTGTGTAAACCTAGGGCCTGTGCAACCTAGGCCTGTGTAAACCTAGGGTCCAGAGCTTGGAGTGTTAACTCCTCTAGGCCCACTGGTGTAATAAACCTGAGTTCTCCAACTCTCCAAGTGCTGCTTGGTCTCTCGCTCAGATCCAGGTTGCTATCACAACTGAGCTGTAACACCGAGCTGTAACACCAAGCTATAACGCATTTTTCCGTAACAGAGCTACTTTGAGTAGGTTTCTGCTGCTTATAGCCAAAGTGCTTTGAGGGGAAGAGCTATAATGCTAACTTGTGAACATTTTGTCAGCATTCTCACTCTTAGGTGCTTCTATACAGGCCTTTCCAATTGTGACCATTATTTATCAATTTCTTCTTTCTGACTATGGACACATAGTGTCTAATTATGCATATTAGTAAAGGTAAACAAATATGTAAACCAAATCATCAGACCATCTCCTCCTCCTCTCAAATTTCACAGTTCACTTTGTAATGATTAAAAAATAATTATTCATATCACCTGAATACCTCACTGTTACTCATTTTAGAAACTGTTATTGACTGCCTACCTTTTCTAGACACTGCCTGTGATGCTGGAAAGACGAGGAGAATAGGAGGTCCTGCCCTTGGTGAGCTTTCCCATGAGTGGTAGACTTAGAGTTACACTGAGTAACAGAGAAGGATTAAAAATGTATGTGAATACTTCACAAAATGGATACAAGAAAAAGGATGGTATTATTGTGCCTTATCAGGCATATGATGGTGTTATTTCCCTTGTGAATAGTGCTGCAGTGAAGATGGCTGCCTGAGAATTGACCCACAGCCAATCCCTTCCTGACGGATAAATTATTGTAAAATAAAGCAAAAGAAATTCACCTATAGTAATGGAACAAACAGAAGAGCTTAACTGAAGATAATAAAATCCCCAGAATGGTAGCTACATAGGAAAAAAAAAAATAGCAAAAACAAAACAAAAGCCCCTCAAGGATTTATAGTGATTGGAAAGGTGAAGGGGGTGGAGTCCTAGCCCCTAATCCTGTCTGGACTCCCCAGAAACTGACTGGAGAGTCCAGAAAATCTGAGACTTCCCATGGACACCTCAATCTAGAGATGCAGGCACACGAAGAAGTCTCCATGCCTTTGTGCTCCCCTGACCAAAGCACTTCGGAAATAGCTCTGGGAAAGCAGGTGAACCGGATGTAACAGGCTTGGTTGCCTCCCTGAGGAAAGTGAAAGTCCCACGACCGGATGTGAGGAAACAACCGGAAGTCGGAGTGCACGCATTTCTGGGGTGGCGCTCCTGCAGTGGATATCATGAAGTGGGTTCGGAAAGGCCACCACCCGGGAGGAGTGCAAACTCGGGGATTCTAGGGCACTCCTACACCACCTCCAAGAGCATCCGTGGGACACTGGGGAAGCCTGGACAGCCCCTGCCTGGCACCCTCAGGACAGAGCCTTGAAGGAAAGCCTTGAAAGCTACAAGGTGTGTGGTGGGGGGAGGGGGGAGAGCAGAGTCTGGTAAGTGGGTAGGGCTGACACCAATTCTGAGACTATGGAAAATTGGCAGAGTTTTTATCAAGAGAAACACTAACAGAATTGTATCAACTTAAGCAAAAGCTTACCTGCCAGGTCAGACTGCCCGTTCGTCGGGTCACCACGACATTGTTCCGGTTATGCCATGCCTCCGTCCTGGGAGACAATGGGAAGAGCAGTAGATTAGACTCAGAAGAACTAACTTCCACTCCCAGCTTGGTGACCTACTTCGTGATATAGGGCATGTGAACGCAATCATGAGCCTTCAGTCTCTTAAGTGCTAAAAAAAAAAAAAAAATTACACGGTGCCGTGATTCTGCCTACAACCCTGTCAAAGATCACATCTACTTGCCAGTAAATTCTACTGCTGGAAAGAAGGTTCTGAAGTCCCTTCAGCGCTAACTTCAGAACCTGTTCACTTTGCAACTCAAGGACTGAAACCTTGAACTTCTGAATTTGCTGACCTGTTTGAGATGAGGTGGGAGGAAAAGGCTTTTAGTAAATGATGCTCCTTAATCTTTGGTATGTTACTCAAATAATCACAAATGAATGAAATTGCAGTCTTTGGGCAGTGCAGCGAGATTCTTTTATAGCAAGCTTGGCTCCTACCAGCGGACTATCACTCTAAAAACACTCTGGGAGCAATTACACACTCAGTAACCTCTTATTAAGTAGCAATTTTATCTAACCTTACCCATTTCCTTCTGAGTGTGAGAATGAAGAGAGAAATGAATTAAAACACATCACGAGGCTCCATATGCTCTCCTCTTGGTGTGGAGAGCGGCAGGGTGGCATAATATATGCGCCAGTGCAGTGCAGAAGTTAGGGAGGGGAGATTTTGGTTAATACTTCCCACTACCACCACCCACACTTCAAATCAGTTCGAGTTCCCAATGCTATCAGAGAAATGGGGAGGTGTGGGAGGGAAGTAACGACTTGCAGGCGCCATCCCCATTTCAAGTGGCAAGTGTGCATGTAGTGCTAATCCTGTTTCTGAGTTGGGGGTCTTAACCTGAAGTCAGAGACAACTGAGAAACAGCATGAGACAGTCTTTTGAGGAGGGGGTGATCAGCTATTTCTTTATTCTCATTTCATCTTAATTCTTGGTGGTAAGATTTTTAAAACTTTCCTAAACAGACCTAAATTAATTTATGACAAATTGCGCCAGTGTAACGGTGCTGAAACAAATGCATACAGATAAGTAGGGAGATTAAATGGATCTGGAAGGAGAAGGCCCCAGGATACTGCATGTAAAATATTTTTACTGACATCTTTCTTTCCTGTATAATGATTCCAAATTACCTAATAACAAACTTGCTTTCCTTTTTTTTTTCCCCTTCCCTTGCTTTTTCTCTATTTCCTCTGGCCAGTGAAAAAAATATAAATAAAAAATATCCTAGAGTCTCTGCCCCTCCTTTTCCTTAATTTTAGAATCTTTGCTACCATTTTCTCTGCCCTTAGTTTTGGAAGATTTGTTATCAATAATTATGAGATCTAATAAATGTTATTTTTTTCTTGATGATTTGAGGGTAAAGTCTGGGTAAGGACAAACCTAAATTTTAGTTTTTTGCTATTTTTAAGATCACCTCTTTTGGAGTTGTTTAGCTCAAGAGATAGTTACTGTGTCATAGACCCAGACTGTCTGTCCTGTGCTACCAGTTACTAGGCAAATTTCTTAACCCTCTGCCCCTGTTTTCACCTGTTCCAAACAGGAATGGTAGTATTACCTACCTCCTAGGGTTTTGTGGAGGTAAAAGAGATTTACATGTGGAAGGAACAGAAAACCATGCCTGGCACATAGTAGGTCCTCAGTGGAAATTAACTATAGAATTCATTTAGAGAACCAACATTTCTTGAGGACCTGCTGGTATAAGGAATTCTTACAGGCATGTTTAGAGAAACAGGAGACCCAAAATGCGCTGTTACGGAAAATGTTAAAGCTAAGCAATATTTTATTAATATTTTTCATATTATATAACATCATTTAAAAAAACAGACTCCATAGTATTCTGCAATTTAGCTAATATATTGGACAATTATATTGTTGGATGTTCCTCTTTTAGGTGTGGATGTAGCTAATGGAAACACTGGGTCAGCTCCATCATTCTTCAGTTGCTTAGGTGTTTGCATCCTGTTCTGCCTTTTAAAAATATTTCCAGGCATGTTTTGATACATGTTGCCAGATTAAGGTAGGTACCTAATTTGATTTTTCGGTGGATGCATATTATTCCAGAATACTATCAATAAGCCCTTCCCCTTTCTCCTATGACTATTTTTTTAGACTTATTTACTGGCCTTTTTTGCTGGAGAGTAGATGGAGTGGGATAGGCAGTTAATCTGGGCTGGCTGGAAACAAAATAACCTGACTGGCATACTGCACCTGATCTTGTGTCCATCTAATCGACACAGGTGGGATCATAGGTCCTGCCTCACTTCAGGCTCTGAGATCATTCTAGATTTCCTAGTCAGGAAAAACACTGTAGCCAAAGCTTCACAACTCAGTGTCAAGTCAGTGTCAAGTCACACTTCTTTAGGCTTCACTTCTAATTTATTTTCATGTGATCTTGTCACTGGTTTGAGTAGTGAGTTCTCTGTCTTTGCCCCCTGTGTTTGAGTTGCTGCTATGGTTCTCAGCTTAGGAGCCCTGCCTCAGTGATGGTTTTGTCTTGTTCCCCCAGGCTTTGTAGGACCTAGTCCTCCACCATCTCCTTGACCAATTATCTAGATTCTACTCCTGCTCGTGGGTTAATTCTGACTATCTCTTTTGCACTATGGAATCAGATTCATCTCCAAGTCCCAGTCAGCCCTGTTTGGCTAGTTCCACCAAATCTACTTCTGACATGAAATGAGAAAAAAGAAAACAACCAAGTCACTTCTTTTCTCCCTGTTCTGATTATTTATTACTACCTATTACTATTAATGTAACCATTCACCCTGAAACTTAGTGACTTAAAACAACAATAGTCATTTCCTTATCTGTCATGGTGTCTCTGGGTCAGTAACTTGGGAAGGGCTCAGCTGGGCAATTATGGCTTAGAGTGTCTTATGCAGTTGCAGTCAGAGGTGGCTGCAAATGGAGCAGCTGGAGGCTAACCAGCCATCTCTCTCTCTTTAGGTAGTCTCAGGTCTCCTCTGTGCAGTCTCTGGTTCAGGTAGATTGGTCTTCCACAGCATGGCACCCTCAGGGCAGTGGGAGTGCTTACATGGTAGCTCAGGGCTCTAGCAGTGTTCTGATGACAAGGACAGAAGTGAAATCTTACGACTGAATCTTACAAGTAGTGTTGTGTCTCCCATTGGCTATTGGTTGAAACAGTCACAAAAGCCAGCTGACAATCAAGAGGCGGGAACTGGATCCCATCTCTTAATGAGGGATGTGGCCATCTTTGGAAAATGTAATTGATCACATCCCTCTTTCACAACTTCTTCTCCAGTGTCCCTCCAACGTGATGCACTAAGCTCTTTGCAGAAATGGATAGGCAAAATGGGGATTCCTTCTGTGCCCTCTCACCTAGTGAAGGAATGCCTCTTTATCTGTAAAATCAGATCAAGTCCCTCTCCATCCTCTGTGAGGCCTTCCCCAACTTTCTATAGTACGGTCTCCTTTTCTGAGCTATAAAACAACAAACATTGAAATAGTGCCTTATATTTTACAAATCACAGTGCCAAAGATTCCACTTTGTATCTTTATTTCAGATTGTATTGGTGTGTGTGTGTGTTTCCCCTACTTATGAGCAGGAATCCTGAATTACGAATCCTGGTGTTCCCTCTCACCCTCCCACCACCCTAGCATTGAGCCCACGGTAGTTTTACACAGTAGTTTTACATGGACAACTGCTGAATGAAAAAAAAAAAATGAATGAATGAATGAATAAGAGTTAAAAAGCAAAACTAAAGCATTAGGAGTTGTGCTGAAAAACATAATTCATTGAGAAAATGGGGCTTTAAAAAATGCCTTCCTTTAAAATTGTTTTGGGCTCCGGATATCCTGTTTTTGGTGGGTAGTGGTTCAGTCACAACATTCTAAATCCTCTTGATAATAGGAGTTCACTGGAGATACCTGCTGTTTACCCTGGGCATCCCTTGGACTGTGCTGCCTTCTATGCTTAGCAGACCAGTTAAAGCAGAGTTTATGACAGACCAAAGTGTAAATTAAAGGGCTGGGATACATCATTAGACATATGGTCTCCTAGGAATTTAGATCTTCCTGTAGTAGGTGGAATTTGTAACACTGTGGCCTCTAGGACCATATGGTTGTATTTAGAGATGCCAGCAGAAATAAATACTTAAATTCTAGCACAAGAGTCTTTTTTGCTGGCCTTCTCCACAGCCACAGAAGTTTCCTGTGCAAAATTTAAAAGCACAAAATTAACATTTGGTTCACATCATTTTACTGATTTGTTTGTGGTAATTTCACACAGTGTATGAAATGGGTTCATCAAGGGCCAACCCTGCTGAGGGTCAGTGATGCTAGGCTAATCCCTGAGGGGGGCAAGGATCTGTACCTGATCTGTATCACATGACTGTGCACTCTGAGCTACAGCTGATTAGACTGGGCTGGTTCCACACCAAAGACAACAACTGAAGCCAGTGCCTTACGAAATGGCTTGGCTTTATGAGAGCTGCTCTAAATAGAAATGTAACAAAAGAAACAAAAAAAGAAACTCCACTAGCAACAAAGAACTGGAAATTAAAATTACAGAAACAATGCTATTTACAACAGCATCAGAAAAATGAAATACTTAGGGGTAAATCTGACAAAAGATGTTCTAGACCCGTACACTGAAAATTACAAAATATTGCAGAGAGAAACTAAAGATGTTATAAAACATGGAGAGAGAATCTATTCTAAGACGCATTATTAATGTGCTGATTCTCCCCAGGTTAAACTATAGTGTCTGTATGACCCCTTTCAAAATTCCAACAGGCTGTTTTAAGAGCCAAACCAGACCCACAGCCACCATGAACAGCAAAGGTCAATATCCAACAAAGCCAGCCTACCCTGAGCCTCCTGGGAATCCTGTGTACCCGCAGACTTTGCCTCTTCCTCAGGCTCCACCCTACAGTGATGCTCCACCTGCCTACTCAGAACTCTTTTGTCCAAGTTCTGTACACTCAGGAGCTGCCACAGTCCCCATCATGTCAGCTGCACTTCCTGGCTCTTCACTGTATCTTCCCAGTCTGTGGCTACTGGACCTTTAGGTTCCACAGTCCCCTGGCTTATTATCCAGTTAGTCCCATCTTCCCACCTGGTTCAGCAGTACTCGGGGAAGGAGGGTATGATGTGGGTACTAGATTTGGAACTGGTGCTACTGCTGGCAGCTTTCCTCCCCCTCCCCCTGGATGCCCTCCCAATGCTGCTCAGCTGGCAGTCCTGTAGGGAACCAATGTCCTCATAACTCAGCAGAAGGGAAAATTCTTCATGGGCAGCTCGGATGGCAGCTACACCATCTGATGAAGAACCAAGGGCACCTCTGTACCGAGAAAGACATCACATACCTTCAGCACTTCTCACAATGTAACTGCTTTAGTCATATTAACCTGGAATAGCAGTTTAGACACATGTTGTTGGGGTGTCTTTCTGGTACCCAAATTTTCAGGCACTTTTTAAACCTAATATGGAACCATGTAATGGTTCCTAAAGCATTTTGAGATAGTATCCATTCATAAAACGGATGTGGGTGAAGCAGCCCTAAGGATCTTCCTTTAATTCCTCCTGAGTAATACTGTACCATACTGGTCTTTGCTTTTAGTAATAAAACATCAAATTAGGTTTGGAGGGAACTTTCATATTCCTAAGAATTAAAGTTGCCAAATTATTTTGGTGTAAAAAGAAAAGGCATTTCCATATAAACCATTTAGAGCTATTTCAGTTGCAAGTTCTCTCATTCATTCATTTCACAAATATTTGTTGAGCACCTACTATGTTCTAGGGTCATTCAATTTGAGGTACAGCTGTGAACAAATAGGTCAAAGCTCTGCCTTTATGGAATTTAGTTGGGGAGACCAAAAATGAATAAGGTAAGTAAAGCATATAAAGTGTTAGATAAGTGCTTATGAAAAAAATAAATGAGAGAAGGGCTTAGGGAGGGCCAGGGTATGGTGAAGGTTATAATTTTATAAAGGATGAGCAGGAGAGGCTTATAGAGAATTCAAAGGCCATACTTCCAACTGGAATGGGTTTATACTACAAAGAGAATTTATTAGTTCAGATAAGTATAATGAGTCCATCCCTAGGCACAGCTGGATGCTGTGTCTGAAGTGAAGATTTCTGGAATCTGTTTCTTTTCATCTCTCAGCTTTGCTTTCTTCTCCTTGGCTTCACTATCCATCTGGTAGTCTCCTCATAACAAGATGACTGCAAGATTTACAACCTCTCAACCGAGAAGCCCTAGGGAGAAGAGAGATGTCTTCTCCAACGGTTCCAAGAAATGCCTTGATATTGAGTCTCATTGGTCTAGCTTGGATCATCTGAAACTGGAAACATGCTAATGATCCAGGCTCAGCCAGGTGTTTGCCCTGGAGTAGAGCTGGGGAAGCAAGGTCTGTCAACCCAGACCCCAGATACTGAAGGGTGGGGGTGGAGGGCTCCCACCAAAAGGAAACACAGGAGAGATAGGTGCCACACAGGCAGTAACAACAAATGAACACCATCCTAGCCCTCACTTGGGGAGAAGAAGTTGCTGACCAAGGCTCACCAAGCATGTGCCCTGCATGAAATCATAAAACAGCCAAAGGTCAGAACCACCAGTGGTGCTAGGGCTCCTTGCGAACTATTTCTCTGTGAGACATTAGCCTAAGAGTGTCCCTCAATGACCCTTCTTCAAGTACAAACCTACTATTCCAAAAATGCTTCATCCTTAGGACCTCAGATTCCCAAGAGATACTGTTTAAATGAGGACTTGGGTATATCTGAGGGAAGGAATGCAGGGTATATTGTAGAGGTTTGATGTCAGTGGTGGACTGTTTACAGCAGATTCCGTATTGAATCCGCTCCAGGATGACTTCCAGGTTGTAAAGTGACTAGCGTACAGTTGAGGATGCCAGAAGTAAGGGCTGGTGTCCCACAATCCTAGATTTCTGTGCCAGAGAGGCAGAAGAGTACAGTGGCTCAGAGTCAGAGAGATCTGGGTTAAAAACCCAGTTCTACCACTTTTATTGACCTTGAATAAATTTTACCTTCTCTATGCCTCTATTTTCTCATTTATAAAATGAGATAATCCTAATATCTCTGTCTTATGGTTCTTGAATTAATACATATAAAGTCTCAGTTCTTGTTGTTATGATCCTTACTGTTTGTGACCCAACAGATGTCTAAATCAGGGATTGTCCACATGGTATAATTTGGGGACAGTGGGAAGTAGATACTCAGAACATCTGCCCCCCAAACCTGCTTTGGGATCTGAGGACCCCATCCATGTCCTTCATACTTTTGGTTTAAGGGAGAGTTTGTTACATACTCTGGAGTTTTAAAGGTTCCAAGGACCACTAGGGAAGGGAAGGGATGAGGGATCAGATACTCCTTGGTCTCCTCATCCACCACCTCTGGCAGAGAGTTTTACTTATATTTGTTTTACAAACTGACTTCTACATGAGAATTTCTTTGATGAAAAAGTTTAGAAACAACTGCATCAAAGCATCAGCAGTCCCTATTTAAAACATCATTATGTCATCTGCAAAGGAACTCAGGGTGTTTTGCTTGAAGAAGAAAACCCACAGGAGGGATGGTGTTGACTCTCTTCATGTGTCTGTAGGGTCACCATGTGGGTCCAGAAAAACCAAGAAGTCAGTTTCAGCCTGGTGGATAGGAGGAGGAAGATGTTTCTAGAAATTCAAGCTCTTCTTTCAGCAGTCCACTTTTGGGGCAGAGGTACGCAGCTGTCTCTGGAAACGTCACAGCAAAGGCTTCAGGCTATGAGGGATGATACTAAGGAGATTCTGTAGGAGGAAGATGGACTGTGACTGCCAGGATTACATCCACACTGTAAAATTCTGTGATTCTGAGTAACACAGCAAGCTATAATATGTTACACCCCTGTGTACTTCTTGGCGAAATTTTGTAACCTGTATTAGATTCTAAGAGTATGGCTTTAAAAGAATGTACCATCAGACAGTTGTATTTTGAACTTATTTCAGACTTACAGAAAAATTTTATGAACTGTACAGAAAGTTTCATTATCCCTTCCCTCACCTACCTTCTCCTAATATTAATGTCCTACATAACCATGATGCAATGAGCAGAACCAGGAAGTGAACACTGGTGTGATGCTACTAACTACATTAACATTTGAATTCCGTCAGTTCTTCCACTAACATCTTTTCTCCAACAGTGAAAAACCTAGCTCTTAGTATTTACAATGCCTTTCCTTATTTAATCAATGTTAGTAGAAACAGCATAAGGTAGCTTTAAATTAACTGATACCTCCTTGAAAGAAACGCATTTCCTGTAATCTGTGCAGCTCTCTTATCCAGAATCAGGGAACTTTAGAGTTTGCTGTCATCTCAGCAGTCAGAGTTCATCTTCTTCCTCTTGAGGGAATTCCTTCAGTATTGTCTCTGACAGCCCATCTTGGGGAACTTTTGGCACAGGTTTTTGTTCAGAGCTATGTTGTCATTCATCAGCAGATACCTATTTAGCCCCTATCTTAATGTGTGTGTCTGACACTAGGGATACAGAAATGATAGATATGACTCTTGCCTTCTAGAAATTTGTAGTCTAGAAAGAGACAGAGAAACAAATGGATGATTATAATGGAGTAGAATGTGGAATAGAAGAAAGAAAGCAAATAATAATTACACAGCATGGGATTAGTGCTGTGGTAGGATAAATACTAAGGGAGCACAGAGTGGGTACCCTTACCCATCCTTGGGTATCAGAAAGACTTCTAAGAGAAGATGATGGGTGGGCTGTGTCCAGAGGAATTGGACCCCTGGATTCAATTCCTCCAAAGTCTCTTCCAGATCTTCCAACTTCAAGGAATCTAATTCTGAAAGTGACCAGAGACTCGATCTGATCTCTCTTTCTCTTTCATGTATATATTCACACACACATACACACACACACACTCTCACTCAGTGAGCTAATGTATTAAATTTGTAAGGCACTTAACTAACAACCTTGGCAGATCTACAAAATAGATGGTGTTTGGCTACTGTGTGGAGAAAGATCATAAGAAGGAAAGAGTAGAAGCCGTGGTCCTGGCCAGAGATGTTGTAGCTCGGACATAACATAATGAGAAATTAGACCAGTGTCAGCTGGGTCCTTTACTAGCTGTGGGATCTCAGTTGAGTTACGTAACCTCTCTGAGCCTCAGTTCCCTCATATCAAATAGGGTTAAGAATACCTATTTCATTGAACAAATGACAGGATTTGGAATAACATATAAAGTGAGGGCATGCATTAAAGAATGTGGCTGCCATGTTTATTACGTATATCTGTCAGGGTCCCAGCAGGGAACAGATGGTGCACTCAACTGTGATGATTCAAGGAGGGTTTAATTATGGGACATTTTTCAAAGTTATAGGTAGGGTTTAGGGAAACCCATAAAGAATTCTGTAGTACCCCAGGAGTCCTTACCATGTCTAGGCCCAAGAGAACAAGCTGGAGGGTGGTTACCAGAGCTAAGGAGAAAAGTTTGAGTAGAGAGGGTGATCAGAAAAGGGGATCTAATGTACAGCCTGGTAGCAGGAGTTAACAGTATCGTACTGCTTACTTGAAAATTGCTAAGACAGTATGTCTTAAAGGTTCTCTCTACCACTACCAAAGCAACAAAGGTACTTATGTGAGGTGAAGGATATGTTAACTAACCTTATTGTGGTAATTATTTTGAAATACATATGTGTGTGTCAAATCATCATGTTGTACGTCTCAAACTGACACAGTGTCAGATTTCCATTATATCTCCATAAAGCTGGGGAGAAGGGGGCCATGATGATTGGTGGAGGGATATAACTAGATTGAAAGGACCCCCTCCTGCTTCCCTTAGATCTCCTGTGGGTGTTCCCCAGTCGCCAACCCCAACCAAAAGTCAGAGGGTCAAGGACCTTTTACTCTCGGCCATTCAGTTCAGGCTTCTGGGATAGAAAGCAGGCTTGGAAGGGTGCAGAGTGGCTCTTAGAGGGGCAAGTAGAAGGAATCTGGCTCAACCCATGAGGCAAATGGAGAAATTCTCAGAGAAGGGTAATCCACTGCGAAGATACCCCCAGAAGGGTCCACTGTACTTCCCAGCTCACCGTCAGTCTGCATACCCTCTGCCCTATCTCTTGGCCCATCTTTTAAATGGAAACTTTTGGGGATATTTGATATTTTCCCTTCCAGCCTCCATTGTCCTTTTTTCTACCAGCAATACCTGCCCTTTTTTAAGGGATTCATTCTCCCCCTACTGTCAGTCTGGATGGTCGGAGTGGGATTCTGTCCTGCAAGGGTGAGCGTGTGTCCCAGCCTGAGTCCTGTGGTAGTTGGTCCAAGAACGAGCACATGGTTCACTTAGAACCTGGCAGCCACAGTGAGTATTTTGCAAAGAATGCGGGAGAGAGACGGGAGAGAGCTGCTGTTCCCATCTTGCCATCAGGAGTGACAACCTTGAGTCTGAAGATGAAACCAGTCTGTCAGAAAACCAGCCTGAGAGCCCTGAATCCAGCTGTGCCTGAAGGTAGCACCACCACT
Organism: Camelus bactrianus; assembly: GCF_048773025.1. Classification (NCBI taxonomy): domain Eukaryota; kingdom Metazoa; phylum Chordata; class Mammalia; order Artiodactyla; family Camelidae; genus Camelus; species Camelus bactrianus. Next base: position 24,895,747 of record NC_133555.1, read on the forward strand.
GAACTTTGCAGTTAAGAAGGCCAATAAATTATATTTTCACTTGTGTTGTTTTGAGTTGGATTTTCTATCCCGTGTACCAAAAAGAGTCCTGATGTAGAAAATGACCCCACACATTAGTTACTTTTTTCTAGATAATAGTTTCAATGTAAATCTGAATTTAAAAATAAATATTAGGCAGTGTCATCGTTATTAGAGGCTGTTCCATGTATCCCGTACTTTATACTGCACTCCTTCAAGAACAGTGTTAGTGATATTCTAGCATAGCATAAAAGCAATTCACATGGTAATCAGCTGTAAATGTAATAATAGGGTAGTTGAGATCTGTGTTTTAAAACACATTCTTGCATAATTACTTCCCCCATTAAATTCATACAGAAACCTGAGGTTGGAAATCAAGATTGATATCACATCTATCTGCTAAGTGGCTGTCTGGGTAGAAAATGAAAATCGTGCTGAAAGTTAAAATCCACTATATGACTGAATTGATAAAATAGTAAAATTCCAATTGATCTAATTCCCAGTGGCTGGTGATTTTACAATTTTTCTTAACAAGAACTACGATTTGGGAATTATGGGGCTCTCTCTAGATCCCTGATCAGCTGTTCTTATTTAAATGCCTCCATTCCAGTATAATTCTTAAATTTCAGATAATTGAATTTTAGAATGCAAGGAGCATTTTAAGGATCATGACTTTAAAATTAAGATTTAAAAAGTCAGTTCATTACCTTGTTTTTGCTTAGGAATTTAGAACTTGTTTTCTCCCAAAACAAAAGAGGAGGGACTTTTCTTTCTTTTTTTTTGTTAACAGTTTTATTGAGGTGTAACTCACATGGCATAAATTTCACCTTTATGAAGTGTTCAGTTCATTGGTTTTCAGTGTATTAACAAAGTTGTGCAACCAGTATTACTATCTAATTCTAAAACATTTCCATCTCCCCATGGAGAAACCTGGTACCCATTAGTAGTCACCCCCATTCCCTTCTCATCCCAGCCCCTGACAAGCACGGATCTGCTTTCTGTCTCTATGGATTTGTCTGTTCTGGACATTTCATGTAAGTGGAGTCATACAACATGTGGCCTTTTGTGACAGGCTTCTTTCACTTAGCATCGTGTTTTCAAGGCTCATCCGTATTGTAGAGCTGGCAATCTTTTGCCTGCGCTTTCAGAGAACAATGAGGATCTTGATTTGGTAAGATGCTAGTCTCCGTGCATCCCCTCTCTCCTGCTATTCCAATCCATTCTCCACACTGTAGCCAGAATTTCTTACACCTACATCAGTTGATAGCCCTTCTATCTGCCCAGTAGGCCCTGCCTGGCTGCCCCAGCCTAGCTCCTGAGCTCCATCAGCCTCCTCTCTTCTCTTCATTCAGTTCTGATGTACTCCCTGCAACCAAGGGCATCTACTGACACCGCGACCCCCACCCGCAGCTGCTCTTCTTCTGTCACTTTTATTTAATTCCTTAGATTCCTCCTTCAGATCTCAACTCAATTGTCACTTCCTCAAGTTCAGGTCATGTTCCTCAATTACTTTCCTTCATAGCATTTATTCAATTTCTAATTATACCCCTATCAGTGTGACTGTTTCATTAATTTTTATATCCACGTACTAGACCATAAACTTTCAGAGAATAGAGATCATATCTGTGTGGCTCATTTGAAAAAAAAAAACAAAAACCTACAGTTCCTGGCCCATAGAAGGTGCTCCCTTTGCCTCAAAGCATTTTTAAAATATTTTAGTATAGCTTTCGTGTTTGGTGTGTTTATGACTAGTAGAATACTTTGAATATTAGAAACTGTGTCAACCAGAATATTGGACTGACCTTTGCCTGACTAGGCTGTGTAGGAGAGTTCACTGTTCTGTGTTTAATGTTGACCACACTGGTCAATAACAGTGGGTTAGAATCATGCAGAGAGCAAAGGAAATGGGGAGTTAACATAAAAAGCTCCCCAACTCCCCGAATTTTGGATTAAAAGAATCCTCTTCCTCTCTCTCTCCCTTCCACTTTCTCTCACTCCTTCCTGCTCTCACAGCCAGAGGAGAGCATCTTTCAAATTAAATTATTGACCTCTTTCCTTTCCAAATAAGAACCAGCACATACGTATGCTTTGAAAAAAAAAAAAACCCTACATTTTTATAGAACAATAAATGATATGATCTCATCTTTTTACAAGGTAATTATGTTAGAAAAACTCTTAAAAGTTTTACATACAGTTGATTTAAATGCCTTTAAAAACATAGGATAAACTTTGGCAGATTTTCTCTTACAAAGAATAATTGATATTCCTAGGGACCAAATGAAATGTTATGGGAAATCCTGCCTTCACAGGTGTTATAAATTTCAAAATCTATATTGAACATCAGTCTATACCAGTGCCTCTTAGCTGAGGGTGATTTTTCTCTCTCCTTCCCCACCAGGGGATATTTGGCAATGTTTGGAGACATTTAAAAAAATTTTTTTGGTTGTCACAACTGAAAGTTCTAGTGGGTAGAGGCCAATGATTTTGCTCAACATCCTATAATGCTCAGGACAACTCCTGCAATAAAGAATTATCCAGCCCAAATGTCAATAGTGCCAAGGCTGAAAAACCTATTCTACATAAAATAAGTGTTTTGAGATGTTAATACCATTAAACTAAACAGTAGCTTATTCCTTTGTTAATCAACAGTTTGTGGAAATTCTCAAATAACAAAATGTCTTCCTTTATTCACTTGACCAGCATTTCTTTAGCACCTCCTTCATTCCAGGCACTGGACGAGGCACTGTAGTGGCCTTGGTTTAAAATACATGGTGTTTACCATTCAGGTACTTACAGATACAGAATTTGGTATTTAACACATATGGGAAAGATTAAGAGAGCAGTGTAGCAGGGTGCTCTGGTCCCACATACTAAGAACACCGCCTCACCTGGGATTCTAGGAGGCTTCTTGGAAGCCATGATAGACATGGAATGCATCCTGAAGGCTGATAAAAGTTAGTCAGCAGAACAAAGGATATTCTTGGCAGAGGGGCTAGCACAGAAGAAGAAGAGACATGCGAACCAGGATCAGCAAGCTGCTTGATGTTAGTAGTGCACTGAAAGCAAGGAGAGGCAAGACACAGGATGACAGGATGTATAGATTGCAGAAGAGAGGACACAGGTTTTAAGCAGCAAAGCAATGTAGTCTAATTTGCATTTTATATAAATAACTTTAGCTACTCTGGAAGTGATGAATTTAAGGGGTCAGGATTGGAAGCTAAGGAACTAATTAATAAGCTGTTGTGGTGATCCAGGTAAGAGATAATGAGTGCATGGACTTAAGCAATGGCAGTAGGATGGAGAGGTACCCTTTTTTTTTTAATTGAAGTACAGTCAGTTACAATGTGTCAGTTTCTGGTGTATATATAGCACAATGTCCCAGTCATGCATATACATACATATATTCATTTTAATATTCTTTTTCATTAAAGGTTATTACAAGATATTGAATATAGTTCCTTGTGCTATACAGAAGAAACTTCTTTTTTAAAATCTATTTTTATATATAGTGGCTGACATTTGCAAATGTCAAACTCCCAAATTTATCCCTTCCCACCTCCTTTCCCTGGTAACCATAAGATTGTTTACTATGTCTGCGAGTCTGTTTCTGTTTTATAGATGAGTTTATAGTGTCCTTTTTTCTTTTCTTTTCTAGATTCCACATATGAGTGATATCATATGGTGTTTTTCTTTCTCTTTCTGGCTTACTTCACTTAGAATGATGATCTCTAGGGCCATCTATGTTGCTGCAAATGGCATTATTTTATTCTTTTTATTGGCTGAGTAATACTCCATTGTATAAATATACCACAACTACTTGGATTGAGAGATATCAGTGAAACAGAATCAGTAGGGTGGTGCTTAACTGGGTATGAGGGCTGGGGAGAAGGAGCCCGCAGGGAGGACTCCCTAGTTTCTGGTTTGGTTGTCTCTGGGCAAGATGGGGATAGAGAATTTTTGAAAAGCCAGTGATAATTTTGCTGTGGACGTTTTGAATGATACATCCAGCAGAAAGCAAATTTGAAGCTCTTAAAATGTGAGGGCTAGAGATGCTGACTTAAGAGTCTTCAGCATATGGGCCAGAACTAAATTCATGAGATGGATGAAACTGTAGAGTAGATAGAAGGGAATAGTTGACCCAAGGATGGAGACCCAGGTGACTCAAGATAGAAAGTTACAGAGAACTAATTATTATATGTCAATATATATGTATGTGCATATGTGGCTATCTGTACCTATATACCTATATTTGTGTGCATCTATGTAATATTTGTTGGATTAAGAAAATATACAAGGCACAGAGAAGAAAAGAAAATGGGTCATAGAGACCTACTTCTCAGATTACCTTTTTTTTCCAACATTTTTTATTGATTTTTAATCATTTTACAATGTTGTGTCAAATTCCAGTGTAGAGCACAATTTTTCAGTTATACATGAACATATATATATTCATTGTCACATTTTTTTCTCTGTGAAGACTACCTTTGTTAACATTAAAAATTAAAAGTAAAGCATATTGTGTAGGTCAAATTGTGTCCTTCAGAAAGATACGTTGAAATCCTAACTCCCAGAACTTGTGAATGTGACCTTATTTGGAAATAGGTTATTTGCTGGTATAATCAAGTTATGATGAGGTCATCCTGGATCAGGGAGGGAGCGTCTTAATCCAATGACCAGTGTCTTCATAAAATAAGAAAAAACTGGACACAGACACACACAGAGGGGAATGCCATGTGAAGACAAGAGACACACAGGGAGAACACCATGTGAAAACAGAGGCAGAGACTGGAGTGATGAGTCTACAGGCCAAAGAATGCCAAGGATTGACAGTAAGGACCAGAAACTAGGAAGAGGACAAGGAATCAACTCTCCCTCAGAGCCTTCAAAAAGGAACCAACCCTGCTGACACTGTGATATCAGACTTCCAGCCTCTAGAACTATAAGGGAGTAAATTTCTGTAGCTTTAAGCCACCCAGTTTGTGATTCTTTGTTATAGTGGCCCTAGGAGACTAACACATATTCATGGTTGGAATATGTAAAAAAAAAGAAAGACAAATTATAACCGAAAACACCTTTATCCCACCATTTCATTAGATATTTTAGAAATCTGTCTACATTAGCACATAGAGAGCTACCTCTTTCTTTTAGGCTGCTGCCTAGTGGGAATACCAGTATTTGGTGGTTGGGCAGAGAAGAAGAAAAATAAGGAGGTAGGTCAGAGGAGAACTAACTAAGAGCAGCTTTTAGAAGGTTTCTAGAAACCCTAAGTAATCAGTTGAGTACAAAGGAGAAAGACACCCAGGGAAGTCAGGAATGAAAAATATTTTGGTTATAGACACCGTGAAAGTCCTAGGCAACCAATGTAAGAACACGTCTGCAGAGCTAGAGTAGCAGACACTGATACTAAGTAAAAGATCCCCATTCTTTAGGTGCCCATTCCCTGAGACAGGACAATTGTGTAGAATGATACACAGGTGAATGTGAGGTACAATGGTAGTACTGAGATGGGAAAGAATTGATTATAAGAGCTATGAAAAGGCAACATTATATTTTAGCATGGCCTCAGAAGTCGATACTTTAGATATGTACCCACCTTGGGCTCTGTCTGAAGCAGTGTCAGAAAATAGGACTTCAGCATATTTCACCTTTCATAAAGTTGCCTGCTATCAGGATCAAGAACTATGTTTTAAACTATCTAAATGTACCCTCCTAACATTGAGCATTTATTTCATTCTGAGCCCTGTGTCCTAAGCATGACTCCATTTAATTCTTACAACCCTCTTCAATGAGACAGGACCTCATTTTACAAGTCAGGAAACTATAAACTATTTTCTAAAGACAGTTGAAAAGGTGCTAGAACACAAATCGTAGGCTTGTGTGACTTCAGAACCCAGGCTCTAACCACTAGATTATAAAGTACAGCAGGAAGAGGAAGGGAGAGAAGATTGCCTTCCTCTCTCGTTGTTTAAGAGTGAATTGCTACTAACAAGAACAAAGTTCTAGCTGCACTGTGTCCAGACAGCATTATCCAACCAGACTGAACTGATGCGGACGATGGGGGAGCAAGAAAATCTTTTGGCCAGATTTGTTCAGCTACAGGTAAAACAACAGTCAGTAAAGGCTTCCTGGAATATTGTTGACATTTAAATGTGTGTCTTATTATATAATACCACTGCATAGCATTCTCATTGCCTCCAAAAAATGTACGCCATCACAGAAGAACTGAGTTTGATTCTAAGAGCCAGTATGGAGGACAGACTCTTAGCTGTGTTAGTCTAAGACAATGAACTTGGTGAGAGGGGCTGCGGGGATCAGAACTGAGTGGGCTCTGGAGCAGGGACCTCTGGGCACAGTGGGCCTCTCCACTTTACAAGTGGAGACGAAGTGCTTTAGAGAAACCAGTTTTTTCTTTTTTAAATATGTATAATACACATGCTATATACGCCTGTACACACACATATAGAATTACATGTATGTGTACACATATATATGTGTATGTATGTAATTGCAAGCTTACACAAAAGTAAAGCAAAATAGCAAACATTGATGTCAGGGATGGTATGTGCAATGTTAAACAGGCACCCGTCATCAGTCAAAAGAATGTTAGCTGTAAACAAGTGAACAAGCTATACTGATAAACATAACTGACCAAAAGCTCTTTCCTCCCTGACTCCTAAAGAAGTGCTTCTCACTGTAACAGAAGAGCACACTTTGAAACTGAGCTAGTGTTTTTATAAGCAAATTTCTTGACTCTGCCTGGTATATTATTATCATTCAATAAGTGTTATTCATTCATATTTCTAATAAGGCATGGAATAAATAATACATATATTAGTTTTAAATTAAATAGAAACACGGGCTTTGTTTACACAGGGCAATTTCTATTCATTGCGTTGTCTCACCTAAAATGTTCCTATCCCCTTCTCTTAATTTTTGATGTTTTAAAGGCTAGAAAGAGGGCTAAATAAGAAAAAGAGAAAGGGAATAGAAAATTACGAGCCAGTGCTTTTGTTACACACAGTCACGGGGAGTCACCTTTCATAGTTATCCCCCATGCTGTGCTAGCAAGTCAAAAGCGGTTTGTCTGGAAATCCCCACTGCAACACAGCAGAACAAATGTGTTTATTGCTAATTTTGCTGGTGGAATATTTATAAGGGAAAGCCAACTCCCAAGTTAAGAAAGAGTGTCCCTGTCCCTCGTAACGCATACTCATTAATTCATTTCTCCAGTTCTTGTGAGTCACTTGATATGGCCATAAAGCAAGGAATACTTCTCTCTGGATCCATGAACCCTATCTTAAAATAGTAGTGGGAAGAGTGTTAGATAAATCTTGGAGATAATGAAACCTGACTTACCTACCTCACAGGTTTCTTGGGAGGATAAAATAAAATAATGGATGTGAGCATGTTTTTAAAAAGCAAAAAGTGCTGTAAAATTCAAGGCAGTATTTTTTTGCGCCTTGGCTGCAAAGTTGTCTTCTATCAAATTCATTGTTTATTAGCTCTTCTCCACATATATGCATATGGAAAAAGCATTCTTGCTCCTTTTTCTGTATCCTCAAGAAATTAGAAAATTTTTTCCTTTTTCTTTATGAAGGTGGTTATCACTTAGTTTGTCATGAAATTCTCAATTCCTCATTTAGTGTTTCTACACCATCCAGGGTGAGTTTAAGATAAGTACATAGCTGATTCTCTGAGGCCTACTAATCTTTGAACAAATCTAAACAGCACAAATGAAAGGATCTCTCTGGGAGTAACATCTCCAGTCCAGTTTGAACATCTTTGGATGAATCTGCTGTTAAATTAACACTGTGGTGTATCAACATATTATGTCACCTACGTGCATAATAACACACGCACACTTAATTGATAGATGTCTCCCTTTTTTTCCTCCTGAAATGGAAGCCATAACGATTTCAGACTCCCCATTCAAATGTATCTTGTTAGTCTTGCTTCTAAGGCATAATTAGTTTTTTTTTTTATCCTAGCCAGTAACTTCTTTAACTCCAATAGCTGTCCATTCATAAAAAGAGAGATCATAGAAATAATGTAATAATACATTGGAATGGTTTTCATTTTCTAACAATGTATAGCTTTTTATAAGTAAAAACCAAAGACATGAAACTAGAAATAAAATGAAAATGCAGGCTGTATATATTTTTCTCTGAATGCTACTTGGGTAAGGAATGAGTCCCCAGATGAAAGCAGTGTGAGTCATTTCAAATCTAACAGCTTCATATTATCATAAAATTGTGTTGATGTATTTGTAAAAATCCAAGAAGAATTCTGTAAGGAACTTTTGATCTTGGCAGGATCCGGGGGTAGGGATGCAGACTGAAGAGGAAATATTTGTGTTTTTTCATCCAGTGGATTTTGCAACATAGTCACATTTAATTTACTAATAAAAGAGGTATCAGATTTTTACACTAAACTAGTAAGGATGAGGATTTGAAGGCAAAAACAATTGCATTTCCTTCATAGAATGTTAGAACTGAAAGGGGACTTATCATCTAGTGTGGGTATTGGATCCTTCCACATCTCACTTACATTGCTAATTAGTCTCTGCATTCCTTCCTGCTAAGCCTCTAGATGACCTCAGAATCTTTTTCAACACAGACCTCCAGGCAGCCGTTCCTAGGCAATTAGAGGTGACATATGAGTGAAATCTTTATCAATCTTCCTATAGAGCATTTCAAATAATCATCTTTAATTTCCTTCTGAAATATGTCACAAATATTTTTTGCACTGTTATGTTCCAGACATTTGGGCATATAAGAAATCTGAACCTCAGCCTTAAAGAGCTAATAGTTTCGAGAGAGGAAAGTGAGGTTAACAGGTGATTCAGATATAGCATATTAAGAGCCAAGATGGAGGTACACACGGGAGGACCTCATAACACAACCTGGGGTTGGACTTCACATTTTTCTTAATAGATGATGCCTGCCTTTATCTTGAATCATGAGCAGGAATTATGCAGGTAAAGCTGGAATGTTCTAGGACAGCAGTTCTCAACCTTTTTTGGTTTCAGACCCCTCTCTTTGTCCTCTTGAAAGTTACTGAGGATTTCTCAAAAGGTTAAAGAATTACTATATAATCCAGCAATTCCACTTCCAGGTATATATTCTAAAGAATTGCTTGTACAGTCTCAAAAAAAAAAAATGTCCATCAACGGATGAATAAATAAACAAATGAGGTACATGCACACACTGGCATATAATTCAGCCTTAAAAAGGAATGAAATTCTGATTCATGCTACAACAAGGATGAACCCTGAAAACATTATGCTAAGTGAAGAAGCCAGGCACCAAAAGACAAATATTGTATAATTCTACTTATAGAGAGTACCTTGAATGGGCAAATTCATAGAGACAGAAAGTATAATAGAGGGTACCAGGAGCTGGAGGATAGGGGGAATGGAGAACGGTTTAATGGGCAGAGTTTCAGTTTGGGAAGATGAAAACTTTCTAGAAATGGATAGTGGTGATGGTTTTACAACTCTGTGAATTTACTTAGTGCCACTGAATTGTACACCTAAAACTAATTACAAGGGTAAATTTTATGTTTTGTATATTTTACCATAATTAAGAAAAAAGTTATTGAAGACCCCAAAAAGCTTTGGTTTATGTGAGTTATAGGAGTCTTCATTTATGGATTGCAAAATTGAAATTGAGAAATTAAAAATATTTATTAATACATTTAAATGACTATAACTCAATAAAAAATGTTTATATAAAAATTATTAATACATTTAAAAATAAAATAGTAAACCCATTGCATGTTAACATAAATATCATTTTTTTGTTGGAAATAATTATATTTTCCAAAACAGAAAAAATAGTGATGAGTGGTATTATTTTATATTTTTACAAATATCTTTAATGTCTCTGCTTAATAGAAAACAACCAGATCCTCATATCTGCTCCTGTATTCAGTTCGTTTTGATATATTGTTTCTACTGAAATATAAGAAGAAAATCCAACTTCACAGAGATAAGTAGTTTAAAAAAGAAGCATATTTTAAGACCTTATTCAGAGAGTTTTGGGTATTCTGTTTCCGTATTATATCAAAAGTGGAAAAGTCGTCATATTTAAAGGTTAGTTGCAATGTGGAATCTGAAACTTTTATCAATTAACTTTTTGTATGCTGTTATATTACAATCCATTGATCTATCTTGAACTTTGAAAGGATTTTTTATTCATGCATAATTTTATAACATGCATGCATTGGATATTCAGGAAATAGTAGTTCACTGCCTTCCAGTGATATTGAACAGATCTTCCAAATATTGACAAGTTTCATTGCATAGTATGGAAGACATAATATATATAAAAGAAATAATGTATATTACTATCACCACCAGTCTCATCAGAAAAGTACATTTTTATCATTAATGGGGATGTGCTACTGGCATCAAGCAGGTAGAGGCCAGGAATACTGCTAAACATCCTGCAGTGCACAGAATAGCCTCCACAGCAAAGAAACATCTGCCCCAAAATCTTAATAGTGTTGAAGCTGAGAAAACTTTGGGTTAGATTTATGTTTAAATTTTAAGGAAACTTCTAAACTCTTTTCTAATGGAATTGTACAATTTTGCATTCCTAGCAACAAGGTATGAAAGTATCAGTTGCTTCACATCCTTGTCAACTCTTGGTATTGTCATTCTTTTTAATTTTAGCCATTCTACAAGGAGTATAATGGTATCTTATTGTGATTTGAGTGTACATTTCCTTATTGACTAATAAAGTTGAGCATCTTTTAATATACACGTTGGCCATTGGTATATCTTCTGTTGTGAGTATCTGTTCAAATCTTTTGCCCATTTTTATCTTTTTATTATTGATATTTGAGTTCTTTATATATTCTCTTTTTTTGCCTGTTTTTATTATGGTAAATATACATAATGTAAAATTTATCATTTTAATCATTTTAAAGTGCACAGTTAAGTGATACTTTAAATATTCTTGATTCAAGATCTTTATTAGATATTTTCAGCCAGTATGGTATTTGGCTTTTCAGTTCTCTCCAGGATCTTTTGAAGAGCTACGTTTGAAATTTTGGTATGACTTAGTTTACTAATTTTTTCTTAATGATTAATGCTTTTTTGATACCTTGTCTAAGAAATCTTTGCCTTACATCAAAACTTTGTGAAGGTATTCTACATTTTTTCTGGAAGTATCATAATTTCATTTTATGTTTAGATTTGTCTTTCATTTCAAGTAAATTCAAGTAAATTTTTGTATATAGTGTGAGGTAGAGGTTGAGTTTCATTTTTTTTCATGCAATATACATTTGATCCAGCACAACTGGTTGAAACAACTCTTCCCCATTGAATCGTCTTGCTATTTTTGTTGTAATTACTATAGGTTTAAAGTAACTCTTGAAATCAGGTTATATGAGTCTTTAAGTTTAACTTTTTTAAAAGATGTGTTCTACAGATGTATTCTAAACTCTTTGAAATTCCAAGTAAATATTAGAATTACTTTGTCAATTTCTACAAGAATAATACTGATGAGATTTTGATCAGGACTGTTGAATCTATATCCATTTAAAGAGAAGTGACATGTTAATAATATTGAATCTTCTAAGCCATGAAGATGGTATGCCTCTTTATTTATTTATGCCTTCTTTAATTAATCTCAGTAATGTGCAGTGTATAGGTTGTATTGTTTTCCTCTTAAACTCATTTCTAAGTGTTTACATTTTTTACAATTGGTATTTTACAATTGGTACAATTTTACACAATTGTAAATGGTATTTTAAATTCAAATTTTCTGATTATCACTAATATAAATACAACTAATTTTTGTATATTGACTGTATAGTCTATAATCTTGCTAAATTCACTTTTTAGAAAAATTATTGAAAATCTAGTAGTTTATAGCTCAGTTCATTCACTTGTCTGTTACAAGCTGTGTGAGATAAGATGGCAAACTTTAATATTAAACTTTTGGAAGTAGGTACAAGGCCAAGTAAAATATTTTAAAAATTTATTTGTTAAATTTTTGCCACTGGTTTAAAAAAGGTAAAATTGAGTGAAAACCTCCTTTCCACACATGGATCCAATATTCTCCTACCCTGCTTGCCAGAATCTATTTGGGGGGGGTATCTTTTTAGAGTTTCTTTGTATTATTAAGCAAATATTAATATGTTTATTTTCTTTCTTTTTATACAATAGTAGTATATTATGTATAATGTTCTATACCTTGCTTTCTCACTTAAAGTATATTCTGTAATTTTTTTCCAGTTGCATACTATACCCTTGTATTGATGTACCATGTACCATAATTTATGTAAGCAATCTTCTATTGATGGACATTTAGATTTTTAAAAATATTTTGCTGTTAAAATTAATGCTGCAGTGAATAGCCTTATATATAAATCATTTATCTGTAGGATAAATTCCTATAGGTAAAAATGATAGATTAAACAGTATTTGCATTTGTAAGTTGTGATACTGTTAACTCGTCCTCCACTCCAAGCCCAGGTGTTTCAAAAGTATTCATTTCTTAAGTCTTATACAGTACTCAAATTGCTGCAAGATCTTTTTTTTTCTTTGAACCAGAGGAAGAAGAGAGATAACATTTTTTGGAGACTATTTTCAAAAGCAACTTAAAAATCTTTATGAAACAAAGAAAGGATATAAAAGAAAAGAATCATTTAAGGTTCTACTATGTATCATGTGTTATTCTTGATTATTTAAGTAGATGAATCCTTACCACCACTCTGTGAAGTTGGTTTCATTTTTCTTATTCAAAGATTAAAAACTAAGGCCCAGAAAGGTTAAATATCCTACCCAAAGTTGTACTAGTGATTTTTCAACAGAATCCAGAAGCATTTTTCTTCTTTCTTAAGAGGGATATGCCTGTAACTAAGGAGATTCTATTTTTTATCACGATCAAGCTCCATATGCCCTTTGGTGGTAAATCCATCCCATCTCTGATTCTTGTATTAGGATGAACTACTAGGACCATAAATGCTGACCATTGAGTTTTGATTTACCCAAAACTTGGTTGAACGATGAAACTCACTGTCAGAAGATGGCACAGAGTTAAATTATTCAGGGAAGATTTTTTTCTTAGTTTTGCAGAATACCTTATTTAATAATAGCATATTCGGTTCCATAATCTAGGACAAGACAATCAGATCTTTTGCTTAGGGATATAAATTAATTGCTGGCAGAAGTCAGTAAAGAGAAAGAGTATATGTTTTGACTACAGTCCAGTGACCAAAGAATCTTAATTCAGACGGGCCCCTGATTTCTAGGCGACTCAAGGCAAGATATTTAACCATGACTATTTCAGCATTCTATCAGTAAAGGGGGGGGGTCATTATTGATAACAATCACTAACAATGTACTTGGTGGAAAATTAGGCATGATTTCTGATGCAGCGTAAAATGTGAGCTGGGTAAGAGAACAGACTTTGTAGCTAGGCAGATCTGGGTTTGAACCTTCTGCTCTTTACTGGGTGTGTGACTTTGAGAACTTCAGCAATTTTGCTAAGCCTCCTTTTCTTTATCCAAAAAATGAGGATATCAGTAGTACCTACCTTATAGGGCTGTTGTAAAAATTAAATGAGCTCACATGGATAAACTGTTTAGCCCAGGGCCTGAAACATAGTAAGTACTCCTTAAATGGCAGCTATTGTTGTTGTTATTAATATTTATTATTATTATTTCATGTTACTGCTAATTTCTGTCCTGAGATCTCTTAAGCACTGGCTGTTGAGGCAGATTTCTATACCTTGTGAACCAACTTTGTGTGTTTAATATGGCTTTATCCTCGGCTAAGTCAAAACACAGAGGTAAAACTCTACCTGACCTTGTTGGCGATTAGCTTTTGGCTTTTCATGCGATTTGATTATCTTTGTCATTGTCTTAGCTTGTGTTACCTACATATCATAAAATTATCCCAACCTTTTAATATCCTGTCACAAACATTTATCTTTTTGACCTTCAGTGAAATTGTGTAAGATTGCCTGCTCTTGAATACATCTATCTATCTCGTGTAATATGAAATTACCAGTGTTTAAGTTTCATATTTACAACGTGCTCACTTAGATGCCATGAGCTTTGATTCATCCTTGCCACTAGATGGCACTATAATAGAACACATTCATTACACTTGTCTTTTACTGTCTAGGAAGACATGCCATAGACAAAGGAGCCAAAGAGTAGTCTTCTTGCGTAAAACTGAAGTTGAAAGGGCTTTGAAATAGCAACATTTTATAAGTGGAAGAATTTAGAGGTTGAGTGTTATGTGGTTTGGGTTCCTCCAAAAGCATGCCCTGAGACAAAGGCTTGTGTGCTTGTTTATTTAAGAGATGATCTTGTAGGGCAGGAATGAGGGAGCAGGAAGAAGAGACTGGAAAGGAGAAACTTAAGTGTGATGTTTGGGCAACAGGGCTTAATTGTACTGAAACATCCTAAGAATTATCTACATAATGGTTTGGATGCAGAAGTGTTTATTTACTCTTTATTATCTCCTGTTTATTAGTCAAGATTGCCCCTGCTTTTTCTGTGCATATATGAAAACTCTTGCTAGCATCCAAGACAGCCATGAGGCAGAAAGTAAAGATACTCAGTGTGAGCTATAGGTGAGATGCTATCAGGTGAAGCAAATCTAAGCATCTATTGAATTATGTATTACTACCTGGCTAAAATCAGATATAAGTCTAAGCGGATGTGACTCAGGGCACCAGCTGTGTCTTCTGCAGCTACCTAATAAATCATGTACTCTGTAAATTCTTCCATTTGAAATAAACAAAGAATCCTAATGAACCATCTGCAACTCCAAATCCTTGGGGACTAACCAGTAGGTATTCTGGCAAACGTTTAGTGGATAAAAATATAAACGGTTACTTTATGAAATTCACAGGAAGAACTTTTGTCCTTTATATCCTAGTATGAAAGGTCCAAATCTTGATCCTTATATCCCAATGTGGAAGGATTCCCAAATCCTTTTTCCTTGTATACTTGTATAAGATATGGGAACAGGAGATATTTGCTGTAGGAAGAGAAAGAATTTGCTCATATGAAAACAGTGGGTTAGGTAGTATGTAGAGAGCAGGTAGAGAGAGAATTGTATTGGACTGGGAGCCAGGAGAGTTCAGGATCTACTTGTGATGTTGGATAAATAATTTTGGTTACCCTAAATTAACTTTGGGGACCTCAGTGTCTCTTTCTGTAAAAGGAATATATGGCTGAGTTCAATCATCTTAAGGTTTCTTTTAGTCCGAAGAGACTATGAATATTATACATATAGAAAAACAGTTGACTTTTGCAAATGAGCACATTGTATTTTTATGTATATTTATGTTTACATGCATGGTATTAGTTTTTAGACAATGAAATTGATTATCCAATCTCTGGAAATCTCCTTGATCTTTAAAAATAAAAAATCCTTCTTTAAAAATTCAGAATGGTGTGTCTGATATGCAAGCAAATAGAAGAAATACTAATTCTAAGACATAAACAATATATATGAAATCTCTGTTCTTTTTTATTGTCATATGGCATTCTTTTAAAAGTAATTAATAGTTGTTTGGAGGGAGGCAGGAAGGATAAAAGTCACCTTTAGAGACAGAGTAATCATATAATTTATTGCACATACTGGACACTATTGAAAGTGAAAGGGGGCACTAGTAATAACTGTTCCAGAATAAAATCCATAAATCAGAACCATCCCCAGGCAAACTGGGATATAGTATCACCCTACTTAAAGATTGATTTCAACTTTGTTAGTGGTTGAGCAAGTAGTAAGGTAAATTAAAACCAAATTCTCTAGTATTAGAGTAACCTTCCCACTGAGAACAATGATAAAAATCTCGGTAAAATGCAAAACAACCACTGTTTGAAGCCATCAAACAATAACCAAGGTGTCCAAAACTTGAAGCGCTGGCATCTCAAAAAGAAAGAAGTGTAAAGTGAGCCCTACATTTACTGATGCTTTTGCCTTTAGAACCTTTGCTTATTTGCCTTGCAAGGCATAGAGACTGAAGGGAAAGCAAAGACTTAGAGCTTGCAGCAATAATACTAAGATGGAGAACCCAAAATTTAACTTCAGGGCTATTTAATTAGCCAAGACTTAAGGAGCCAAGGTCTGAAGAAATGAGAACTTGAGAGAAGTGATTCAGAATTCACTATACAATTTCCCTTCTGGGCATTAGCTAATTCTTAAGCTGGGCTTAAGTAGAGTAAAAAGCTAAGAACCACCTCCCTACCCCCCGCCCTCCCCAAAAGTAGTTGTTAAGGGGCTAAAAAGCTAATCAGAGCTTTTGACCATCTCACAGAGCTAAAGGAGAGACAAAAATTACAATTTAGAACCTGCCAAGGAGGAGTGATCCCAGTAAACCCCTCAGGCTTTTAAAAACAGACCTCTGAAGTATTATGGCTAATGATTGGATAAATTAGTAATAGATCAACCTTCACAAAGTCTTAAAAACTGCCTCCAATTATTTCAGTCTCTAATTGGATTAAGAGTTCCAGCCTGTCAGGCAGAAGAAAATAAAAAGATTCTCTGGAGAAATATAACATCATCCATATTCATGCATAATATCAGCATTCAATCCAAAATTACTAGCTATGCCAGGAAACAAGACCAAATGACAAAAGCTAAGAGAAAACAAATTGACACTCAAAATAGACTTATGGGTAATACAGATATTGGGGTTAACAAAAATATAATTTTAAAATATGATTAATATGTTAAAGAAAGTAGGTGAAAAGTAGTCTGTTGTCATAAAATCAGAATCTGTGGAAGTATTACCAAATGGAAGTTCTAGAACAGAAAGAATTAAGTCAAAAGATGAGTTTAACTACAGAATAGATACAACAGAATAGAGAATTAATGAGTTGAAAATAAGTAAGTAGAAAATATTAAGTTTGAAGTGCAGTGAATAAAAATAAATGGAAAATAAAATAGAAGATGGAGCCGAAGAAATATTTGAAGGTATACTGGCTCCAAACTTTCAAAACTAAAGAGAGAGATCAAACTGCAGATTCATGAAGCCCTATAAACCCCAAACAGAATAAATACAAAATATCATAGCAAAACAGTGATGACACCTATAAAGAGAAAATCTAAGTCATATTCAGGGGAAAAAAAGATAAATTGCCTTTAAAAGAGCAACAGTAAACTGACAGTTGACCTTTCAAAAAATATGATGAAAGCTAGTAGATACTGAATGATATGTTTATACAAAACTGAAAGAAAATAACTGCCAAAGAAGACTTCTATGCCTAGAGAAAATACCCTTCAAAAGTTAAAATGAAGTAAAGACATTTTTATTCAAATAAAAATGGAGAGGAACTGTTACCAGAAAACCCACACTAAAATAATCACGATGGGGTGATTTTGGCAGTAATTTAATGATCTTATATGGAAATGCAGGAAGAAATGAAGAGCAACAGAAAAGGTAAGTGTATCTAAATAAATAAATACACTGAAAAAACTCTGAATAAATATTGACTCTGTAAAACAATAATAATAAAGTCTAGTGGGTTTAAACTACATGCAGAATTAAAATACCTGACAACAATAGCACAAAAGCCAGGAGAGGAGTAATTGTAGTTAAAATGTTGTAAGATTCTTGTACTATTTGGGAAGTGGAACAATTACTAATAGATTACTAATAGAAAGATTAATAAGTCCTGGATGCATGTTGCAATATCTAAGGTAAATACTAAATAAACAAAAAAGAATATGTAACTAACAATCTAATTTTTAAAAATGATAAAAATCACTTGAGTAATCAGAAAGAATGCAGGAAAGCAGAAAAAAGGAACACAAAAGAAATGGGACAAATGGAAAACAAGTGGTAGGGTGGTACATTTAAACTCAAATATATTAATAGTTATATTAAATGTAAGTGAGTGAAAAATTTCAATTAAAAACAAAGATTGTCAGACTGAATTTTAAAAATAACCTAACTATATACTACTTACAAGAGACATGCCTTAAACAGAAAGACTATACTGTCCTTTTTGTCTTCTATAATCCAAGCCAGGCTAACACATTGCATTTAGTCATTATATTTTATTAATCTCCTCTGGTCCATATGAATTTCTCAGTCTTCTCTTGTTTTTTTGTATAACCTTCACGGTTTTAAGAAGTATCTGTCAGGTATTTTGTAGACTGTCCATGAATTTCAGTTTGTATCATGGTTTTCTTATGATTGGATAGAAATTATGTGTTTTGGAAGGAATAATCTGACATCTGTCAATACTTGCTTTATGACTCAGAGGATGGCTTATTTTAGTAAATATTCCATGTACACCTGAAAAAGGATATGTGTATTTTGCATGTGTTTGGTCCAGTCCCAAACATATGCACATATGCACATAGGCAAATCTGTTAATTGTATTGCTCATATATTCTATATCTCTACTAAATTCTTTGAGTAAAATGCTTAAAAATCTCTATAATGAATATGGATTTGGCTATTTCTCCTTTTATTTATATTTGTTTTCATTTTTATGTAGTTGAGTCTATGACATTAGGTACACAAATTTAAGATTGTTATATCCTCCTGTTGAATTTTCCCTTAATAATTATGAAATGATCCTTTTTATCTCAAGTAATAGTTCTTGGATCAAAGCTTATTTTGTCTACCACTGCTATAGATAAACACCTTTCTTTTGGTTAGTGTTTGTACACCATATCGTTTTCCATCTTTTTCATTTCAGCTTTTTTGTAAAACTAAAGCTATCCTCCCCCCAAATTTATTAAAAATAAAGAGAAGAGGTGGATAACTCAATAAAAAAGTGAGCAAAAAGTTGAGGACCTTAAAAAAAAGATTATTTTGAAATGTCCAATACAGACAAGAAAAGATGATCAATTTAATCAGTCATGAGAAAAATGCAAATTAAAACCTCAATAAATCACCACTACACATCCTCCAACATGACTAAAATGGAAAGACAGACAATACCAAAACTGGTGGGGATGCTGAGTGACGAACTCTTATACCCTGCCCATGGGAGTATAAATTGGTAAGATCAGCATATTAAACTTTTTTTTGGCAGTGTTAACAAAAACTGAACATACACCTACCCTACCTCCCAGCTGTTCTGCTCTGTGAACACGTGTGCTAAAAAACATGGACAGGAATGTTCAGAGTCACTTTATTCATAATAGCCCCAAACAAAAATGTCCATGGATAAATAATTTGTGACACATCTATACAATGGAATACTATATGTTGATGACATAAAAATGAACTACTGTTACAAACAAAAGTATGGGTGAATTTCAGAGACTTAATGTTGAAGAGGAAATCCACACTTCCTGGTTCCATTTATTTACAGTTCAAAAGTAGATGAAATTGATCAATGATGATGGAGGTCAGAATAGTGGTTACCTATCTGGGAGGTAGTGACTGAGAGGAAAAGAGGGAACTTTCTGCAGTGCTGGTGGTGTTCTAAATCTCAGTCTCACTGATGGTTACAGGAATACGTCAACTTTGTCCGCGTTCACTGTGAAGTATCCTGAAGGTTTGTGCATTTAACTGCATGAATATTATAGATCAATAAAAAGGCCAGAAACACAAATCCCCTGGAAACCTGAATTTCAGTATTTTTAAAAAATGTTTTAAAGTTTGTAATTTTTTTTAGAGAGGGAGGTAATTAGGTTTATTTATTTACTTAATGGAGGGACTGGGGATTGAACCCAGGACCTTGTGCATGCTAAGTGTGCACTCTACCACTGCTGTACTCTTTTCCCCACTGAATTTTAAAACATGTTTTCACCTTGCTTTATAATACAAATTATAACATAATGTTTCAGGCAAAAATTCAGTGAGATTTAGAAATGGGAAATGCGACTATTGTATTATTCAAAGATAATGGGAAGAGCAGTTCGGTGTCAGTTCTTGTGTGCACATATCCTTTACAAATCAAACATACATAGAATGCTCTTAGAAAACATCAACACTCTACTTTGAAAACTAATTAATTGGTCTTCTGTGCTTTGGGATTTATTTTATTCACCGCATGAATGGATCCAGGGAGACCAGTTGCAATTATTGTACCAACTAAGGCCAAATTAGGCAATAGATGGTCCTGATGTTGTAATATTGTGAAATGTGGAAGGATCTGTTTGAATGCTCTAAAAAATGCTTTTACAAAATGTGGGCACCTCACGATCAAAGCAAGTTAAGATTAATACTCTTGGAAGATTTAACTAAGAGAAAATGTGAAAGTGAATCAATATCCCTGAGAGGAGGCTGAGAAATAGAGAGAGCATGAAAGCAGGGGGTTTTAGAGCTTTGGGGCTTCCTCTTTTAAAATAATAATTTGTTACCAGTGAGCTACAATTCTTGAGCATTTACTTTGTCTTGGGCAGTGTGGGAAGTTTATCTCCTTCTCTCTCTCTCTCCATAAGTGTATCTATCTCTCTCTCTGTATAGTTATAGGTATCAGTATTATATAATCTTTAAAAAAATTCACACAACTGTGGAAGAAACTCTTGCTCTTCTCGTATTTCACAGATGAAGCAACTGAGGTTTAGAGAGATTAAGTTGCTTAACTAAGGACAGCCTGTGCGTAAGTGGAAGGCCATGATTCAAACCCGGGCGGCTGGCTCTTGAGCCCACGCTCTTATTCACTGTTACTCACAGCAGTATTTCTGAAGTGTGAGTCATGTGCCACCTGTATCTCATCCCAGGGGACACTTGTCAAGTATAGATTCCCAGGTGCCCGGGGCAGGCCAATTCTCTGAAATGGGAGATACAATGAGTCTCATTTTTTTCTTCATGGTCCTAAGGTTGAGAACCACTACTTTCTGCTCTAATATTTTATCCAAACCCAACCTACCAAATTTATACAAATATCAAATAATAAAAGAGAATAATGCTCCTTGAGTGTATACATGCTGTGTTTTCTCATACAATCCCTCTCCCATTCCCTTCCATTCCATCTGAGATTGTTAAGGGTATAGTTCCTTTCCCAGCCAATTTCAAGCTGCTTATGTGTCAAATGTACACAAAAGGAATATTGAGTTTGTTTAAATAAATGTTTATGACTCCCAAGAAGAGTATATGCCTAGTGATTCTTTCCACTACATTCTAAATGTTAAGTTGTAGCAATAAATTCATCAGAAGGAATATTATTCTGCCTACGCAGTTTTCTATATCAGACACCCTGAGACTGGCGGAAATACCAAACAGTGGTATGGCCTGTGTTTTTTTCCAGCATAAAATACAAGACAAAAAGTGATGTAGAAATGATCACATATCATGTAACAGCTAACTCTTTCAGACTTAAATTATTTTAGCATGTCTCCTTCCTCAAAGTATCACTTTCTTGAAAAAATGAAGAAAAGATGGGTGAATGGGTAAACAGAGGTTGCTAATGCTTAAGCCTTACATTTTTTTCCCCTTTCAGTTTTTGGAAAGAAATATCTAATATCATGTTCTGAAAACTTTTTAGTACAGGAAGAGAAAGATAATAGTAAATAACTAAGAATCTTATGCATTAGGAGTATGAGATGCCCTGGGTTTGAGGGCACCTCTTTCATGCAACACTGTGACCTGGGGCGAGTTCCTCTCCATCTCTCCCATCTCCAGGTGTGATAGATAATGGTGCTATTTCATGGGACTGAGGATTCAGTGACATAATGCATGCTCATCATGTACAGCGATGGCACAGTGCCTAGAATGGAGCAATCACTCAGAAACAATAGCTATTATTGTAATTGTTAGTGGCTATTTGTTTCACGATACCTACCATTTATGTTTTAAAGAAAGTTTCTTTTTATAGATGCTAAATGTGAAATATACTATTACGAGTTTCATGACTTAGGGAACTGATGAAATAAAAATAAGCGATCATTTGACAACGTTTCCAGCCCTTTGTGAGTTTAAGAGCTCCCCTGTGCCAGGTGTATGCTGCCTTAAACAGATTCCTCATTGTGTCCTGGATTCTGTGCTTTCTCCTCTGTTTTCTTCTTGGAGACAGAGTTGCTGGTTCCTTTTCGGTGAATTAGCAACTTCCTCACAATACAGGGATAAGATTTGAGAAGAGAAAATAAAGTTGTCTTTTGGTATCAAGGACAAAGTTGACAGAAACTAGTTACCTTGTCAATCCAGTATGTTTCCTGAAGATCTTACTTCCATTGCTAAGTGCAGAATTACCACAGAAATATTGCTCTCTTTTTAAAATAGCTCTCTTCCCTTATACAAATAATGTATTTTCAGTATAGAAAAAATTTTTAATGGAAAAGTAAAAATATAAAAACAAATACTTTATAATCCTAAAGAAAATTACAGTTAACATTTTGGAATGTTGCATTATAGATTTTTCCCTCCTATGGAGTGATATGTATGTGTATATACACACACACACATACACACATATATATGTTTCATATTTTTTTTCTTGTTAATAAATGAAACTGTATATAGAGTTTTTATTGTCCTTTTTCCCTAAGGTAGTATTGTAGACATTTCCCATCAATGAATATTTTCCCAATTTACTTTTTATTAGCATTTAAAACTATACTTTCAAAGAATTAGAAAAGTCTAATGCTTAAGTGAGTTTATTATCTTTTGACTTAATTTTTAACACTTATTTATTGGTTCATTTGATCATCAAATATTTATGATATGTTCGCTATGTGTAAAGTACTAGATTAGGACTCGTTGTGGCAGGGACTTTGATGTTGTTCACCCCTATCCCTAGTGCCTAGAACTGTGCCTGGCATGTGGAGATGCTCAGTGGATATTGTTGAATGAATGATTATTAAATGAACACTTATTGGTATTTCTGCTATCTCCCACCCCAACCAAGGGTTGAAGCTTAAAAAAAAAAAAGCCACATCATTGCCATGAATGTGTGTCTCTTAGCCACTCTGGGATTGGATTCTGACGTGTCGGGGCTTGCCTCAGTGGATAGTTCCTTTTTGTTCCAAGGTCTGGGGAAGAAGGCCTCCTGGGATCCAGACTCAACTTGTTTTATGGTCTCTGACTGTGGAAAGAGGCTCTGTGCACATGACATTTGTGTGTGTACGTGTGTGTATGTGTATTTAGAGATGTACTTTCAAAGAAGTGCTCCACATAAATATTTATTATTTGAACTGCTGTGTATCTGCATTTGGTCTGTTGAGACCCCTTAAATAACTTCTATAATCCCTCTCTGAGTTCTCCCATCAGCCTTCCCAATAATGTCTCATAGCAGAGTACATACTTCATATGCAAACTCAGGCTGGAGCTAGGCAGAAAGTGCAGTTTCCAATCTAAAAAGGTTAATTCCCTCTTTAAGGTGTAAGATTATAATTGGGGCTCAGGAAAAAGGTCTTTCCTATAAGAAAAATGACTTTTTCCTTTGTGATATTTTCTTATTAGGAGCAGGCAGGAGAAGGAGGACCCAGTCTCAAAACTGTTTATGTCAATTCATAAGATATAATCAATACCTAATAAGTCCTACAGCAGCAGATAAAGGGTATTACGGACTCTGGCAATATTTTCGATTCTCTTGGCTTCATCTTTGTGTCTGTAAAACATGCCTATTATGCTGTGACTTTTGTGGTGGTGCAACAGGCATGGGCATAACTTTTAATGTTTGTTAGCTCAGTATTATTTTTTCAGGGCTAACTCTAGAAAGAGGAATGCCAGCTCTCCTGATACACACAAAAGTTGGGAGAAATGGCCTGATACCCATTGTGTTACTGTTACTAATATTTAAAAATTTTTAATATGTTTTTATCAGAGTAATATGTACACATATTTAAAAACCTAGTCATACAGGAAGAAAACATGAAATGCAACTGCACAGAAAGACTTAACATGAAATGCCATTGTCCCCCGCTCTACTCCTCCCCACCACCAGAGGGAGACTCTTTTAATCATTTCTGTTCTCTGTGATTACTTCAATATCTCTCAACAACATTCATTTCCTACTACTTTTTAATTTATCCACTTTGGATTGTTGACTGCATACTCCTCAAAAAGACCACCAGGAAAACCTGTTGATCAAGCAAAGCTAAGTTTATTGGACTTAACTGCAGTAGGGAGAACACATTCACAGAATCCTACCAGTGTCTTAGAAAGGGGAGGTCCGAGAAGGCTATTTATAGAGCTTCAGGTGTTTTTAAGGCAAATCTTACAAGGCAGAAACTGACTGAAATTGGGCTGAGTTTGTGGGAAACTAATTTTGGATTGATAGGCACAGATGAAATTTTGAAGCAAATGTTGGTGAACAAGCTGCTAGTCTTGATAAGTACGCTACATTATTTAGTTCAGTTTTATCTTCCAGGAACTGGCATTCCTCGGAGCAAACAAGTAAGTTACTTATAATTTGGTCCCAATATTGTTTAGCACAGAAACAGAAAGCAAATTTGGTCTGGGTTCTTAGGACAGTGTTGCCTAACTTCCTGCCACGATTCATGAAGACTGAATTAGATTATTTACATCACCCCCCCCACCTCATTCCTCAAAGCTAGTTCCTCCAGTGACCAACTCTACTCCTTCAAATGAGAAACTTTCTATTTCATCCCCAGATAGCATCCATGCCCCCTCTCCCAAACTTTGTAGTATGAATTTGTTCTGTGATTCTGGGTTATAACAAAACATATTTTAGTTTGCCAAATTAAACTGCATCTAACCCAGATCTCAACAGTCTTGTTGGTATGAAGTCTAATCAGTGGTATTTTGGGCCCTCTTCCCAGGGCTATGAAATGGTCACAGAAACTTAAGAGTGTCCAGAAAAACCAGGTAGTTGACTCTTCTGTTTCTCCCTAACCTGGGTTCATCTGGGGGAGGGGGACTCTGAAGACACTCCTCCTCCCTCTTTGTCATGCCATGCTTGGCTACTGAGACTTCCTACCATCTTTCAACACCATTAAGCTTGGTGCTCAGTCCCACATGTTCCCCCGTCAAAGTTTTTGCCCATGGGCATCTTCGTCTTCATTGAGCCCTTCCATTTCCCTAGTTTTAGGGGAATCCAGTTTTTTAAGGGGTCAGACTACTTTCCACCCCTTCAAAAGCCTTTACCTGCGCCACAACCAGGTTCTAACTTTCTAAAATGTGTAGCAATTAAAATTGTAGGCTCTTCCCAGGCTGCAACTGTTACTCTTTCCAGAGCTGTCTATGCCTTGGAGCTTCCTAAGCCTCAGTCTCCTACCTAATGAGAACGATAATGAATCGTACTGCATAGGGTTATGGTGAAGATGAAATAATTTAATTGTCATAAAGATTGATTTGCTCTGTGCCTGGCACTTAGTAAATGTCAGCTATTATTATAATTATCAATACATTGCTCTGTGATTTGAAAGTTTTATAAAATAGTCTTCAACTCTCCTCTGAAATAAGGGGAAGCTTAGTTCTACAGGATGCAAAGCTTGGCTCCACTCTAGGGAGGAGAGGATAAAAATATCCAGAAAGTTTAAAGATTATTTCTCAACGTGTGTATCTTGTTGCATTAGAAGGCTTGGTTTTAAGATAGTGCAGGCCTCCTCTAGATGAGGATTGACAAACAAGGCTGGTAGCTACCCCTTGCCTGATTTTATAAACAAAACTTTATTGGAACACAGCCATACACATTTGTCTAAGTTGTGTTGTAGCCTGAAAGCAGCCATAGACTATCTAGATGTATGTTCCACAAGCCTAAAATGTGTAATATCTATCCCCTTTAAAAAAAAGTTTGCCAATTCCTACACTAGACCATTGAGGTTGTCATTGGATTTGTTAAAGAACACTGAAATCTTCATCCATGTGCATGGGTGAGTAGTGTGGGGGTCAAGGGAACTAATCAACTCAGTGATGCTCAACCTTCAAACCGGGGGAGGACACTGACAAGTCCTTTATGTTCTCTGAGTACCAAATAGAAGTAACTGGGTATCCAGGAGTTTCCTGACTGCCTTGCCCATGTGCTTTAGTGGGTCTCCCAGAAGTCCCTTTTGGTTCTGCCCTTAGACACAAGCCAAGAGAAGAACCAAGTTTTAAACGATCCCCCATAGGACAGATATCCAAGCGCAAAGGTTCTTTTTCTTTTCACTCTTGTAAGAAAGATGAGTAAGCAATTGAATGTATGGCAACTAAGGAGGAATGAATGACCTTTGAACCTGAAAGCTTTGAAGTTTAGGAGGTGAGGGATGGGGAGGGAAAATCACAGCCTCTGTGCCAGGCACAGTCCTATGAATTAGGGATGTCAGTGAAGAAACGTTTCCTGCCCACAAAAAGTCTCAATCTAGTACTTTGCACATAAGTGGGTACATCATCAATATTTGATGACTAAATGAATCAGTAAGTAAGCAGATGTCTGGATAGACAGGGTTCCTCAGATAACTGGGTGATAGAATTTGGGGCTTTTTAAAAAAACAGCCTTTTGAGATATAATCATATACCATACAATTCACTCATTTAAAACGTACAGTCCAGTGGTTTTTAGTATATTCAGTTATGCAGCCATCACCACAATCAATTTTAGAACATTTTCATCACACCAAAACAAAATCCCTACCCGTTAGCAGTCACTCTCCATTTCCTCCCAATCACCTCAGCCATAGACAATCTCTAATCTAATTTCTGTCCCTAGAGCATTGCCTATTCTAGGCATTTTGTATAAATGGAATCATACAATATATGGTATTCTGTGATTGCTTTCACTTCAAGGAATGTTTTCAAGGCTCATCTATGTCATAGCACATATTAGTTCTTCACTCCTTTTTACCGTCACATACTCCGTCGTCTATTCATCAACTGATGGACACCTGGGTTGTTTCTACCTTTTGGCTGTTAAGAATAATGTTGCTGTGAACACTCACGTACAAGTTTTTGTGTGGACATGTATTTTTACTTCTCTTGGCTACCTAGGAGTAGAGCTGTGGGGTGACATAATAAGGCTGTTTAACTTTTTGAGGAAATCCCAAAATGTTTTGCAAAGTGCCTGCACTAGTTTACCTTCACACCAGAAATGTTGGAGGGTTCCAGTTTCTCCACATTCTTACCAACACTTATTATTGTCTCTTTTTGGTTATAGCCATTCTAGTGGGTATGAAGTGGTATCTTGTTGTGACTTTGGTTTATATTTCCCTAAGAGTAATGATATCGGGCGGGTTTTTTTTGGGGTTTTTTTGAGTGTTTATTGGCTATTTGTATACCTTCTTGAGAGAAATGTCTATTCAAATCTTTGTCCATTTCTAAAATGTGTTATTTGTCTTTTTATGATTGATTGTAAATGTTCTTTGTATATCCTGGATTCATGTCCCTTATCTGATATGTGATTTGCAAGTATTTTCTCCTTGGTGCCCTTTGAAGCACAATGGTCTGAATTTTTGATGAAGTCTAATGTACCTATTTTTTATTTTGCTGTTTATGCTTTTGGTGTTATACCTAAGAAGGCTTTGCCTAATGAGGTCATAAAGATTTACTTCTATATTTTCTTCTAAAACTTTTATAGTTATACCTCTTAAATTTAGTTCTTTGATCCATTTCAAGTCAAATTTTCTGCATGGTATGGATCAAACCTCATTATTTTGTTTGTGAATATCCCAGAACCATTTGTTGAGAAGATCAATATTTTCCCCTTTGAATTGTCTTGGCACTCTTGTGGGAAATCAACTCACATTATATTTCTGGATTTTAAGTCTCTTTCATTAATTTACATATCTAGCCTTGTAGACATATACCACACTGTCTTGATTACTACAGCTTTGTGGTTAGTTTTGAAACTAGGAACTATGAGTCCTGCAATTCTGCTTTTCTTTTTTCCAAGTTGTTTTGTCCATTCTGGGTCCCTTGCATTTTCATATGAAAAGGATCTACTTGTCAATTTCTGCAAAAAAAAAAAAAAAAAAAAGCCAGCTGAGATTTTGATATAGATTGCATTGACTCTGTTGATCAATTTAGAAAGTATTACTATCTTAACTATATTAAGTCTCCTAATACTTGAATATAGACTATCTTTCTATTTATTTAGTTCTTTTAAAAATTTCTTTCAAAAATATTTTCTAGTTTTCAGAGTATATACTTTGCACTTCTTTTGTTAAGTTTATGCCTAATTATTTTATTTTTTTTGATGCTACTGTGAATGGAATTGTTTTCTTAATTTTGGCTTTGAATTGTTCATTGCTAGTATCTGGAAATACCACTGATACTTATATACCGATCTTGTATCCTGCAACCTTGCTGAACTTGATCATGAGTTCAAATGGTTTTTTAGTCTAGTTACCACCCAGATAGCCCTGTGCTATCACACAGTCGCACAGGCTTTTAACATCCAGGCTGGAGGGCTAGTCCTAGATATTGGGCTGCAGGGCTTTGGGAGAGTTGCTGGCTGGGGATTAGGTTGGTTTATAATTTCTAAATATTTCAACATGCTGTGTGGTCTCTATTTGTACTCTTTCCCTGGGTCCCAAAAATAACAGGGAAGGACTTATTTTCTATCTATAACTCTACTGTTGCACCACCCTCACCACTGCACACTTGCCTCTAGTTTAATGTATAATATTCTGTTATTTAGATATTCATTTTCTTGGGTTAAGGCATTCCTTTAAGACTCCCCTTTATCAGGGAAAGACTTGAAATGACTCAGGATGTCTGACCACTTGTCAGGCGCGGTGTAAAGTAAATGTGATTAAACTAAGAATATGTCTTTTCAGGGGGGTGGGGGGAGTTGCAGGGAATCATGATCACAGTAGCTGTAATGCCTCTCCCTCTTTAAATAGGAGAAATTAAAGATAAACTCTGTTTCTTAACATCTTAATTCAGGAGAAAACTAGGCTTTTCTCCAAAATGATTTTTTTCCTTATCCATTTTATTTTCCTCTTTTTATTATTTTTATGATGCATTAAATTGAACCATTTACTTGCAGTATGCTAGTTAAGACAATTTCCTTAGCATTATGCTGAATGATTTGGCAGGCTAGACATCCTAGAGCTAAATTGTAAAATCCCATTAAAACCTAGTCATATAAAAATAAAAGATGCTGCCTGGTGCACTCCGTGACACACTATGGTGAGGTCTCATCACGTTACAATAACAAATGCCAAAAAGAAGCGACTACTGTGTAATAGAATATAATGAAGGGAGAGGAGTATATTAGTGGTGCAGCCAACTGCATTTAATTAAATCCCATGTCCAAATTAGTTCCTTGATTGGCATGTTAAAAGAAAACATGTTTACTATGTTAGTTCAAGTAGCACAGTTGTTGTTTTAGCAGACAGGCCTTTTAGCCTGTTGGTTTTTTGTTTTGTTTTTTGTTTTGTTTTTTCTTTCCCTTTTGGTCTTCAAGTTTCTTTGCACCTCAAGCATGAAGTAGGTATTCCTGAGGTCTCTCATCTCTCAGGTGAAGACACAGACTCCCATGGGTAAGTATCTTGCCCAAGTCACCGGCTAGTAAAGAGCAGAGCTGGAATACAAACTTAGGCCGAGAAGATTCCAGGATCTGCGCTCTTCCTTCTGTGCCAAGAGTTGGCCACATATGGCCAGCTGTCTGGTTTTGTACAGTCCAAGAGCTAAGAATGGTTTTAATGGTTGAAAAAAAGATTTTTTTAAAACAGTATTTCCTGCCATGTGAGAGTTATATGAAATTCAAATTTCGCTGTCCACATACAGTGTTTTATTGGGACACAGCCACGTCCGTTTATCTGTTGTCCATAGTTGCTTTCACACCACCGTAGCAGAGTTGAGTAGCTGCAACAGAGATTATATGGCCAGCAAAGCCCAAAACACTTACTATCTGGCCTTTTATAGAAAAAGTTTGCTTGTAACACCCCTTATATAGTAAATTAGAGATTCATCTGGAGGCTGGGGCCCAGGGGTTTGTGTATTTTTAATGAATCCCCAGTATCATTTTAAATACTTCTCAAAGCAGTTCTTATTACTGTTTTATATCATGATTATTTGTGTATTTCCTCTCCTTTCCCATCAACTCTTGAGGGCTAGGGTCATGCTGAAGTGTCTTTGAATGAACAAATGAGGGTTCAGTTCCTGTGCTAAATCATTAGGCATATATTAATGAGTTTCTACTATATGTCAGGTACTCCTCAGTGATAGAACAGAATACCTGCAGCCTGGGGAGATAAGTTAAAGGCCTGTGATAAAGGGACATTGTAAGAGGCCCACATTAATTAAAGAGAATAATACTTGCTATTCATTATGGTGACTCATAAGACCCTTCCAGTGTCAAAGATTAAATTATTTTGGTTCCATTGTAGTATTAGATGTATCTTGTAGATTTTAAGGATTTATACATTGGCAGTACAAAAGTAAGCTGTAATGTGTAGGTATCATTGGAATTTGGGGGCAGGGTGTTAGACAACAGGGTGTTAACTATATTTGGAATGGAATGGTGCACTGTTGTGAATCTTTAGGACTCATTTGTACAGCTGTTGTCTGGCCCTATTAGAAAGAAAACAGATGGATGTCATTATACCATAGATACAACCAGATAGAGAGAACTCATTTTACCTTCAACAGGAAGGAGACTGAAGATCAATTTTAACCCTTAGTATCATTATGATATGTACAATGCTATGTTGAATAAACCAGTGGATTTTAAAGTGTCTTCTAAACTTTGATTTAATTATAGTTATCTAGGAACTATTTAAAGCTCCCTTTGTAAATATGCTGGGGTACCATTTTAAAATGGGAAAATAAATGTTCAGTTGTAATACTACCTCCATCCCTTGGTCATGGAAGGAGCAGCTGTTACCACACTGCCAAAGCAGGGTCAATTTTTGAGAGAAGCAAATACATTCCATGAAGAGTAGAAAGTAGAAAATGATAATGCCATTAAGAAGACAAAACAAAACCCTTAAAAAAGAAAACTACTTTTCTGTAGATTTATGTATTAATTATCTATGGCTATGTAATAAATTATGTAATCTTATCAGCTCAAAACAACAAATGCTTTTTAATCTCACAGTTTCTATGTGTCAGGAATCCAGGCATAGACTGAGTGGGTAACTGGCTCAAGGTCTCACAGACTATATGGCCAGGACTGCAATCATCTCTAGACTCAACTGAGGCTGGAGAGTCTACTCCCAAGCTCACTCATGTAGTTGGTGGCAGGATCCAGTTCCTCATGGGGCACTGGACTGACGGCCTCAGTTCCTCACTGGCTGTTGGCCAGGGGCCACCTTCGGTTCCTTGCCACTTGAACCCTTTCATAGGGTTCCTGACAACAGGGCAACTGGCTTCCATCAGAATAAGCAAGTGAAAGAACAATAGAGGGCAGGACAGAAATCCAGGTTATTTTGTAACCTAATCTCAGAAGTGGCATTCCACTACTTTCATTATATTCTTATTTATTAGAAGTGAGCCCTTATATCCAGCCTACCCTCAATGAGAGGGACTTACCCAAGGGCATGACTATTAGGAGGTGGTAAACCACAATTTAATTTTCTCTTATTACAAAAGTAATGTATGCATAAAAGTTCAACTGTTGAAAAATGCCATTCATTGATGAACTATGTATTGAGTCCCTACTGTGTGCCAGGCATGTGGGATACAATAATGTCCAAAGCAAGTAAGTTTCCCTGCCTTCCTGTAGCTGACATTCTGGAAGGACTGAAGCATTTAGAAACTTACTGCAGGGCGTGATACACAAGAAGGCTCTCGAAAGATGTTAGTTATTTTTATTCTTGCAGGGTAGACATCCTGTCACAGAAATAAAGCCAAGCTGCCCAGCCTGTGGCAGCTCTAATCCTATTGTAGACAAATATGATTTGCTTAACCAGAGCAGAAATGGCCTTCCTTTCACTTATGCTTGAAAGAGGCAATTCATAATGGTTTGCAACTCTACACACTTGTAATGGACTTTCTCACGTTTGTGTTTTTAAAGTGGCCTTTGCCAGAAAAAAATAAAAACCCTACAGGGTCCCACGGAAGTAGCTGTCCTAGTAGTTTTCCTGGAGTGCCCTACTGACCACCATATCCTTTTATATTACATGCATCAAGTTGCCCTAACATCTTCCAGCTCTGAATTATTTTAATTGCTTTCTTTTCTAGATGCATCTTTTCAGTCTCTCAAGTGCTCTTTAAGAAATGGCTTCTTGAACTACAAACAAGATTTCAAATGTGTGCCTAGTTATGCCAGTATTCTGCTGTTGCTTTCTCTAATTAATATTCCGAATCTCAAAAAACTGTCTCAAGATTTTAATTGACTTTTGTCACCCCCATCTCATTCAAGGACTGTGCTGGCTATCCTTGTACATTACTAATAAACCATGCATACTGTGTCTTCCCCCCACCCCTGCCTGGTATTTAGTTCTTTCTTGAACTTTGTTTTGAATGACAATTGAAGGATAATTTATTGTACTGGCCTTCTCACACTAGTATAGTCAGCTATAGTTTGCTAATTAGGGGAAAAAAAGTCAATCAAGACAGTTACTCACTTGTGAGAAAAGACATAGCTTATTTGTCCTGTACATAAATTCCTTCATGGAGTACAGAACTAACCCCCCACACCATTGAGAGAAGTATACTAATAAATCAGAGTTATAAAATATTTAATATTTATTTTAAAATATTTTAAAAAATATTTTGGAAATGTTGATTTAGTCTCTCAGGTTTAGAAATGCATTTCCAAAATACAGTGAAAGGATAAGAATTTAGATGAATGCAGTATTTGTTCATCAAAATGGGTTCTTTGAAAGCATTCTTTAAAATATTTGGCTTAAGTTCTTCCACTTATCCGTCTTCATTGCTAACTTCATAGATTCTGCTGAATTAAACTTTATCCCAGACCCTTTCCCAGATGTTTCACATGGACTGCCACCAAGTTAACATCACTGATGGCAAATGGTAGTTGTCTGTCTAAAGACTGTTAGTCTTCTCTGTGGGTTGATCTACTCATAAGACTTCTAGGCATGGGACATCTACTTGTAGTAATGTTGACTTTTCCCTGTTCAAATGGAACTTCTTCTAATGTTCTTTTTAAGTTCATGTATCCATCTGAAAGGAGAACACAGCCAACTTCTACTCAGATCACCTAGGTGCACGGAAACATGCATCATTTCACTACTGAGTGAAAAGAAAACACATCCCAAGAAGTCTAGCTCAGTAAAGAAGAACTACTGAGGTGTGCATACCTAAGACCTTTGGGATTATTTTCCCCCAATTATCAGAACACTGGAGTCTAAAGATTGCAGAGTCACAAGAATAAATATTTGGTGTTTATTATCTTTCAAGCTAGGTGGTTATAGCCAGAGGAAGGTGGATGGATTTTAAGGAAATTGCCTGGATGTTTTAGGGGATGTCAGGCTGGTCTTTCTCCTACTCCAGGCACACACTGGGCCATCCATTAATGATACCTTCCTGTGGCTTCTGACATATTTACTATATTCTTGCCATTATCCTATACTTCTCTTAAGGATCCTTGACCCCATATCCAAGGCTGCTCTAAAATAAACATTCATCTGTGTGCCAGTCATCTATTTCTCTTCATATCTGCTCCCTGCCTCCCCCTGCTCTACTCAGTGTCCCTGTAAGTGATGTTTCCTCAGCTCCCTTGACATGTGGCTTCCAGCTTTTCCCTGTTCCTTCTGCTAAGTGTAACTAAAACCCCTAGAAATAATACAATACAATATAATATAATAATTATATAAATACAAATTATGTATATTATAAATATAAATAACATATATTTATACAATAATTATACTACTATACAAATATAAAGCATATATAAGAAGACTGTGAAAGGTGGAGAGAAGGCAGACTGGCTAGGGACCTCAGCATCCAGATAACAACATGGCAGTCAGTCCCCTGGGTTTTGTTTCTTGGTTTGTTTTGTCTCATACATGCTAGACTGGCTACTGAAGAAACCGGCAACCCAGAATGACCAATGGGTACAAATAAAATGAGCCCCAGCAAAAGCCTGCTTTCTTTAACTAAAGGACTGGGAAAGGGTAACCTCGCAAGACAGAAACCTTTTAGAAAAAAGCTGCTGTACAGAAAAAATTGTTGCCCCACCCTTACTCCCACCTGCAAATATGGACTAGGGGGCCAAGCCCCAACCATGCCAGGTGACAACTGAGGTGCCAGGACAACAGAGTTGCAAAACATGCAAAACAAAAGTGACAGAGCTAAAACAGAAAAGGACAAACCCACCATTATAGCTGAAAACTGACGAGCAGCTAGACAGAAAATCAGCAAGGATGCAAAAGAACTCATCAGCACCCTCGACCCATAATCTCACTGACATTTACAGAACACTCCATCCAACAAAAGCAGAATATACATTCTTTTTGTGTGCCCATGGTGTATATACCTATGTAAACTATATGTTGGGCCATAAAGCAAACTTTAACAAATTTAAAAGAACTGAAACCAGAGTGTGTTCTTTGACCGCAAATGGACAAGAAAACCAATATCAGAAAGATAACAGAAAAGTTTACCAACACTTGGGAACTAAACAACATACTTTTAAAATCCATGGGTTCAAGTGAAATAAACAGAACTTTGAACTGAATAAAATACTTCATATCAAATTTATGGGAAACAGCAAAAGCAATGCTGAGAGGAAGATTTACAGCATTAATGCTTATATTAGAAAAGAGGAAAGTTTTCAGTTCACTAATTTAAGCTCTCACTTCCAGAGCCTACACTGAAAAGCACTCAATGAAGGGACTGTTGATAAAGGTCAGGGCCGGGTTAAAGGGAACTAACAAGGGATGGTGAAGCACCCCAGGTTTAGCCGTGGTCCAGAATACTACCACCCTTTAGGCCTGAAGGCACAAGAAAAGAGAGTTTCAGCTGAAACCCAGTGAGAACTACAGCTCTAGGATAAGGTGGCCTGGAAGGTGGTCAGCATTCATTAGAAGAACGCAGCCAATACCAGCTTGCAGGAAGGCAGTCGGGAATAAATAGCCTGACTTCTCTCTCCTTCTGTCCTCTGGTCTCCTATGGTGCTGCCCATTGATTGAACCCAAAAGGAAGCCAGAGGGTAAGAAAAGCCTCCTAGAGCACAGAATAGGCTGGACAGTGATGGAGGGTGTGTCTGAAGGGACAAATGGAGAATATTCAGCACAGTCTCTTTCAAGCTCATCCAATAACTTCAACTATAGGCCAAGTGTTTTCTAGAAAATTCTGTAGACTACTTTAACAAGAGAGCTATTTTTAATCATCAAACATGTAGGAATTTGAATAGAGGCATTAGATTTTAAAGAGCTGGAGCTACCTGAAAATAATTGCCTCACTTATTTTAATACCACCCTTCTCCTCACCCTATCTATAATCAACAGTCTATGAAGAACATATTGCTCAAGAACGGTAGACATTAGCTTCAGCCTGGAAATATCATAAGCAGACAAGTAGACACTAGACTCTTGGGTCTGCTTTTTTCTTGTTAGGTAACCTTGGGCAGGTTACTTAACCTCTTTGAGTTTCTGTTTACTCATCTACAAAATAGGTGTGACAATACCTACTTCCAAGAATGGTTGTGCAGCTAACAGAATTAATGAAAGATGCATGTGAAGGCACCTGGGAGGAACTCAATACATTTTGATTGAATTTGAATCACAAATTCTAAATTAGTGGCTTCAAAATTCATGAGATAAGGCTACAAGTTAGAATTAAGAGTGAATTTTTAAAAGAAAAGAAAATCTGTGTTTAGACTGTTAATGTCATCTATCACTCAATCAACAATTATGATAATATGATCAGCAAACTGTTCTCTATTGATGGATTTTCACCACGTTTTGATTACAAATGTGAAATCTTACCAAAATTCAGTTCGTATTAGGAATTCAGTGACTTTCTTAATTATCTGATAGACTGCCAAAAAAAAAAAAAAAATTTAAAAAGCAAGTCCTTAGGGATAGGATGCTGGTTACATCAAGAGTTTGTGCTTCACCCATTGAGTCAAAGATGAGCATTATTGGCGAGTATCAGCTAGAAGGAAGCCTGAGGTGCATCTTTTTGCAGCCCTTCTCAGACAGGTTGCTATGGTAATGTTGACAATCACAAATTCTTAATAGAGACCACTGAGAGCGTGAGGAAAAAATAAATATTGCAGGTAGAGTTTTGATTCGGAAACATTTTAATTCCGGCGGTACTAGCCAGGTTTCCCTTTTCAGTTGCAAGCTCAGATTTGGTTACTAGAAACATTTATCAATTGTAGCAATCTTTGTTTCTATTAATTATCCTTTTATTGGCATATTTGTCAAGAACAAGGCAGCTGTACAATCTAATAGGCAGGTGTATTTTATACATGAGAATTACCCTGCTGAGTCAGAGCCATGCTTTTTGTAACTCGCCTATGACAGAAGGTCCTAGAATTGTATCAATTGGTTTCCCTTCCAAAGCAATTTGAAGACACCCAAGGCTCTGCTACTACTAGATTTTTTTTTTAAAACAAAGGAATAAGATGTAAGGGAGCATCTGTATTTGGACGGTCAACATTTCTAGCAGCAGAACGCTGCTCCTCGGCACGTATGTGTGTGCGTACTCATACAGTCTTACAAAGTCCATTATGCAGTTATAAGCACTGTGACAGTAGGAGTCTCATTCGTTCTGTTTGCACTCCCTCCCTAGTGCCTCGAACGGTGGCTGCCAAGCAGTAGATGCAGTATAGTTTAGAGCAGGTTTCAGAAAAACAAACTTTCCCTCTAAAGGACCAGTGGTAAGTATTTTAGGGTTTGTAGGCCATGTGATCTCTGCCACAACTACTCAACTCTGCTGCGGGAGCAAAAGCAGGCTTGGACGACATGTAGACCAGTGAGCATGGCTGTTCCAATAAACCTTTATTTACAAAAACCGGTGAAGAACCGCATTTGGCCCATGCACTGTAGTTTACCAGCCGCATCTGCCCACCTCTAGCTTGGAACATGGATTCTTCAGCTAGAGTGCCTGGGTGTTTATCCTGGCACTGCCACTTATGAGCTGTGACCTTGTTATTCAGTTACTCATATGAGGAGTCATTAAGTTCTGTGTAAGTGGGAGGGGTGGTAAGAATAGAATCCTTCTGCTGTTGTCAGGTTTTATGAGTGAGTATGTGTGAGGCTTTAGGATAAGGATCTGCCTTGTGTCAGTATTCATTATTATTACTGTTTGCTGAATCAACATTAGGTAAGTTGGTCTTTAAGAGTAAAAAACACAGGGATGCCTTTAAATGTGTAGCATTTTACTTTCTTTAACGATAGCAAGTGACAAGCTAGGGATCACCAAACGTGAAACTGTGGACTTTGGATAATAGTTAAAATTTTCTGTTGGTCCCAGCATCCTGTTTATTTTGTTCTGGTTGCACAGTATTAGAAAGTGCTTAATAAATGGTTTTAAATAGTGACGGTGCTGTTAATCATCTCATTGTGCAATCTTAGGAGACTCTCCAAATAAGCAGAGAAAGCAAAGGAATTTTAAATATCAGGTTTACATACAAACACGAATTAATCTGGCTTCACAAATTAATACATTGGATGTAAATTTGGAATACGATATATTTGTGTGTGCATATTGATTTTTTACATTTTACTTAAAATGTATGTATATGTATATTTATACTCACATACAAAATGCGAATCAGTTATATGTGGATTCTTCTGATGCCTTATAAATGTACATGTGTGTATATACATACACACACACCTATGCATATGAAATGTGAATTAGTTATATGTAGGTTCTGTGGGTCCCTTCATAGAATCCCCATTCCATCTAACTGCTCCTGTTGGAAGCTGGAATGTGGGGCAGGGGGTTATAGTTGTGATTTGCTCCCATGTCTCTCGCCCTCCTCTAATCTGTTCTCCATACAATAGCTTGAGTGATCTTATGCATCAACTACTCTCTTGCCTTCATTGAGCATGCTTCCTTGGTTTCCCAATGCGGGAGCATCCAATCCAAGCTCCTTACCTTGTCCTAAAAGGCCCTGTGTGATCTGGTTTCTGCTTAATTCTCAACTTACCTTGCATCTCTCTGTCTGTGCTTCAGCTCCATCGCACAGCTGAAGTACCTGAGGTACTTCAGCTTGTCCAGCTTTTGCCTCCTTTGGTCCCTTGCCCTGTTTGTAGGCCCGTGGCCTGAACCTCTCTCTGGGTCCTTCCAGGCTGGCTCCTCCTCAGCCTCAGGTCTGGTTAAGTGTCACCTGTTTGCAGATGACCCCCCCCCCCCATAAGGCAGCACCCTCCCCTACAACATTTACTTCATCTCACCACCCTGTCTACTTTCTTCACAGCATTCATCATCATCTTTAGTTATCTTGCTGTTCCCTTAATTGTCATCTTTCTCCTTCTGCGGAATGGCAGCTTTGTGAGAGCAAAGACATGAACATCTTGTTGACCTCTGCCCAGTTCAGTGCCTGGGACATACTGTGTAGGTGTTTGTAGGACAGATGCCTCCAGGCAGGGCCTGATACATTATTTACAGGGCCCAGGGCACAATAAAAATGGAGGTCCCTTATTCAGAAGTTATTAAGAATTTCAAGATGGAGACAGTAGAGCATTGAACCAAGTGCTGATCCCTTCTAAGCTGCACATCCAAGAAGCCAGCCCTGCTTCCAGGCAAGTTACTCAATCTCTCTGGACTCAAAGTCTTCCTCTGTAAAATGGTAAGAGACAGGAGTACCCTCTCATAGGGTGTTTGTGCACATTAAATGGGATCACACAAGCGCAGGGCATAGCCGAAAAGCCCTGCCTGCACTAACCTCTCACTCATTTACATCAGTGTTATAATTAATTATGAGCCTTGTCCATGTGAGACACAGCCCCCAAAGCTCCAATTTTCCGGCATTCCTCCTTTCTGAATAACCTCCCTAGCGACTCTTCCAAGTGATTAACCCAACTCTATCAAATGGGATGGGGATGTGGGTGTCACTTGCAAATTATTTTGACAACATTCAAGGTATGGACCGACAGCATATTTGGCTTGCTGAAAAGAATGTGTCAAACGGAGTTAGGCTGTTATGAAAACTCGTTTGACAATAGGTAAATCATGTCACTCTCGGAGCCCACCAGCGACACAGGAATGATAAATAGTATCTGCCACCCACCTTTCTGACAAGAGTGAGGCGAGAGCATGAATTGGATTAAGAAGAAGCCAGTCAAGCTCTCTGATTTTGATTTTCTTGGAGAGGGGATGCGCCGGCACCGCTTGCTGGAGTCTGTGCCTATTGTCAGACACCCTGTTTACTTAGTCTGTGTGGCTCTGGTTACTGTGTGCATTGTGTAACAAATCAATTGCACCTTGAATGGGAGCTGTTCACAG
Source organism: Camelus bactrianus (assembly GCF_048773025.1). Lineage (NCBI taxonomy): Eukaryota > Metazoa > Chordata > Mammalia > Artiodactyla > Camelidae > Camelus > Camelus bactrianus. Next base: position 24,934,902 of record NC_133555.1, read on the forward strand.
ACTCTCACATTTTGATTTATTTTCATGGTGCAGCCAGCGATTCAAGTTAGTTTAGAAATGCAGAGAGCAGAAGCAGCATGTCTTTTACATTTATATTGTGGTCTCCCTGGTGCTTTGGAACCGTGTGGACTGTGAGATGTGGGCTGACTCCTTGGGAGGGAGCCTTAGTTCACTCACTGGGGGGGAGCACCCTGCGTGGGGAAGGCCAGGGCACTGTGATTTTATCAATGGTTTCTCTTTGCCAGTGGAGGTTAAAATGAAGCGGAAAAAATAACATCTGTGAAGCATGTATTATGTATACGACACTGCCTGGATTTTCACTTGCTCTGAGAGATTACACAGTATAGTGTTTAACAGTAATATGCTCTGATTTAGCAGTTGTATTTCAGTAAAGCTGGAAAAAAGGGGGAAAAAAAAAAGAGTATATGCTCTGGACCAGACAAGTAAATTAACCTCTCCAGATCTCAGTTTCCTCATCTGTGAAATGGAGTGGGTTGGCTGTTTTCTCTCTGTCCCTCCAAGTCTGCTCCCCACTCCTCCCCTGATTTCTGCTCCAGGAGATAAGCTGTGAGGATATCATCAGCAGACTATGGCACCCTGTGCTTCCCATTAAGGCCGGCCCACAGGGAGACCCTGCTACAGCTGGGAGGAACAGGCATGAGGGTAGGGCGTTTATTTCCCAGGCTCTCTTGCTGTGAGGCTGACTTGGGTTAACTGTGCTCACAGGCAAACGTCATGGCTTCTGAGACCATCTCTTTACAACTCACTCTCTCCTTCAGCTTCCGGTAACTCCTCGCTCTCTTTGTAGGCTCAGGGGTGGTGACAGCTCTGCTGCTCCCTTCCTTAGGTCCTGCACTCACCCTTGTAGTTTCCGACACCCAGCCTCTACCTTTGTAAGTAGCCTCTTTGCACCTAAGCCCTCCTCAAGGTGCTTTAACTTGAGTGTGCTGTTTGTTTTCTGTTAGGATCCTGACAGATGCATGGAGATAATCAGAATAGCTACCTCCTGTGGCTGGAGTTTATGTACATGTAGAGATCCTAGGACAGTATCTAGCACGTGTCTAAGACTTGAGTCAAAAAACTTGCCTAAGATCACAAGGTGCGGTGAACATCTGGTGGTTGCTTCACCAGCGTCCGTTCATCTTTCCCCATCTCTCCCATTTAAGGTTTCAACTGGGAACATCTAGGAGTCTGAGAAAGCCGATTCCACCTCTGGAATCAGCCTGTGACTTAAGCTAAGCCACTCAGCACACTTCACACTCCCGCTGCCCACGGCTCGTTTAGGTGTAGCCAGGTGACTTAACCTTGTCCAGAGTGTGGCTCTCTTTTCTTCTGCTGGAGATTCTAGTGCACAGATGCACTAGGGTGCCAGGCATTGGGTGTGGCTGCAGTTGGAGCATTTCGTCACTGACCTTGTTTCAAAATGCTACTGGACAGTAATGCTAATAACAGACCCACTTTTATTGGTTTTTATTGTTGCTTTAACATTCTCTACAGCTAACATGTCTCCTATTGTCTGCACCTTGGGTGGACCAACCCCTGCTCCCTGCCCTTAGTGAGCCACCATCTGCACACAGTACAGATGCTGTGTGCTCCGTAAGGCTGCGGTAGAAAACTAGTCTGAGGGTGAAGCTACAGAGAGCAGAGGAGAGCCCAGCTAGCAGCAGAAACAAAACTGAAACCCTTCTCAAACCACACTCCAAGTCTTTCCTGCCACTGGACTTTTTTCAATTGTGCCAACCAATAATTTTCTTATTGTTGTGATTTTTCTGTAAACCGAAGGCATTCTTACTAATATGCCCTGATTGCATTTGGACTGGAAACCAGGTCTTTCTGGCTCTGGAACCTGATAGTATTTTCATCTGCTCATTTTCTACATCCTTCAACTTTTATAGATCAAACCACACATGATTTTCCTTCAGGTAAGGCTTTTCATGATTCACTTTATTATGTGAGTTTCACGGTGGAGGCCAAGCCTGAGCTGCGATCTCATTTGGTTCTCTTACTGACTTTAGGCAAGTCCTCCTTCAAAGTCTCTGCTTTTCCATCTGTAAGAGGAGGAGTTTGGGCAGGATGTGTCCTTTCCGGTTCTAATGTTCAGTAACTATCTGCACGTGTGATGAAAACCAGTCTCTGAGTTGGTACAGCCTGTTTGGTCAGAGGCTAATGCAGGTTTGTGCCAATTAATAATAAAAATGAAACAACCCTGCTCATAAGTATAGAGTCATGGGCCATTTTCTCCACCTTACATTAATTTCCCCTAATTCAAGCTTCCTGAAATAGCTATGCTCCACATTCTGGCAATGTGGTACACTCTCCCAGGTGTTCCCGAACCACCTCCCACATGAAAGTCTCGTCCCTCTGGCAAAATGTTACGCAGCCTGCAGGCAAGATCCACTGTAATGGCTTCAAGTGCTGCTCCCTCTGATTTCCATCCCAGACCTGTCACCTCCATGTCCCGCAGGCACCTCCAAAGCAACTTGTCTACAGTGGAACCTATTTTTCCTCTCCTGTTTCTGTCCTTCCTCTTCTGTTGCTCACCTCAGTGACAGCACCAGCATTTGCCCAGTTAGCCAAACCAGAAAGCAGGGACTCTTTTCTCACGCCTACTCAGTCTTGTCAACTTGATCTCATTTAATGCTTCTTTAAACCTTATGTTAGTTTTCTAGGGTGGCCATAATGAATTACCACAAACTGGGTGGCTCAGCCGGCAGAAATTTATTGTTTATTCTCTCACATTTCAGGAATCCAAAAGTCCTAAGTCAAGATGTCAGCAGGGTTGGTTCCTTCTGGAAGCTCTGAGGGAGAAGTGTTCCATGATTCTCTCCTAGTTTCTGGTAGGCCAACAATCTTCAATGTTCTTTGGCTTCGTGCTGCATTAGTCCAACCTCTGTTTCCACCTTCACATCACCTTCTCCTTTCATGTCTCTTATAAGGACACTCTTACTGGATTTAGTGCCCACTCTCATCCACTGTGATCTCACCTTGATACTTACTTTACTTGTGTCTGCAAAGACCCTATCTCCCCCAGAAAGGCACATTCTGAGGTTCTGGGTGGACATGACTTTCAGGTAGAGGGGAGCCCACTAATTGACCTACTTCAGACTTTTTCATTCCATTGTCATGTTCTAAGTTTTGGCCCTTCCTACAACAGCCTTCTAATGGTAAACTCTCTGTCTCCAGCTTTGTTTTCTCCTCACGCCCCAATCCACCCTTTACTTAATCTTCAGGACTTTCTAAAATGCCTGTCTTTTTAGTTTCTAGCTCTGATGCTTAAACTTTTTCAGGCCCCTCCCTCCCAATGCTAGAGGAATAGTCTTTAAGCTGTGGCTGGGGCCTTCTAGGCTCTTTATAACTTTCTGAATGTACGTGGATGACTGTCTACCCAGCATCCCTTCCCCCCTCTTCCCTAGGGACAGAGCCCTCAAAGTTTGGGGCAACAATAGGCCCAGCTCTCTTTACCAGCCTCTCCAGCAGTTGTGTTTTTGTTGGGGACTGTGGCGTAGTTCTGGCCAATAAGAAATAAATTGCAAGATGGGACTTCTAGCAAAGGTAGGCAGATTCGACTGGTACATAGGTTTTGCCCTCAGCCTTCATTCTCTTCCTGCTTGCTATGCAGAACAGATGCTGAAGGGGGAGCAGCCATCCTGTGACCATGAGGGTCAAGAGTACCCTAAGGATGCCAAGCCTAGTGATAGAAGGGCCCTGAGTCCCTGGTGGCACCTTCTTGCTCCTGTACCACCCCCAGACTGCTGACCCTGGGAGTCACTGTTGTATTAGAAAAATCAAAACGTTTAAATGTTGGTCAAAGGGCACAAAGCTTCAGATATACAAGATAAATGAGTTCTGGGGATCTAATGTACAATAGGGTGACTATAGTTAACAATACTGTACTGTATACTTGAAATTTGCCGGTACGTCTTAATGGTTCTCATCAAAAACAAAAAATAAAAACAAGGTAACTATGAAAGGTAAGGGAAGTGTTATTTCACTTGACTGTGGTAAACATTTCACAATATGTGCATGTATTAAAACATCACGTTGTACACCTTAAATATAAACTATTTCTACTTGTCAATTTTACCTCAATAAAGCTAAAAAAGGAAAAATTAAATAAAGAGAAAAATAGAACCTTTTATTTATTTATGATACTCTTTGGGCAGATGTTACTCACAGTCAGATATAGTTCCTTACTGAATTTGAGAAGCTGTCTACCTCATACACCTCCAGTTTCATCTCCTATTGTTCCCAACTTCGTATCCTAAGTTCTGGCTGTGCCCCTGCACCATAAATGCACCGTGTTCTGTTGTTCGCCACTGGGCCTTTGTAGATGATGTACCCTCAACCCTACAATATTACCCTTTCTCTCTTAGGCCTGGTCAACTTCTGCTTACCTTTCAGATTTAAGTGCCACTTCTGGATGGGAGTTTTCTAAACCTTCTAGGCGAGGCTTCACATTGTTATCACTCCACAGGTGTCTCCAACCTAGTTCTTTATTGTATCGTATCGTGATAATCTATTTGTCTGTCTTTTCCCCAAGTTTCTAAAGAGAGGGATCAGGCCTTTCTTTCTATGCCCAGTGCCTTGCACCATGTTAGGCACGTAGTAGATATTAAATAAACTCTATATGAGTGCAAGATGGATGGATCTTGTGTGAAACAGTATCAAGCACAAAGGAGGTGTTAAAGAAATCCTATTGAGTTAGATATACATGGGCCACATTTCAACGTTAGTAATGCATATGATTATGAAAACCATATGTAATCAAAGCTTGATCTGAGGCTTCAAAGCAGATTAGTCTTTTGTTATTCAACATTTATCAATTGAGTGCTATACATTTTTAGAAGGCTGGGTCCTCCTCTTATTCACATTTGCATCCTAACATATTGTCTGGTAGCTGAAAAGTGCATGATAATATTTATCTCCTCTGTTAAAATGGGAAAAGGTACAAATAAGTGCGATGAGTTTTCAGAGGAAGGAGAGGCTTGAGAAAAGAATCACAGAAGTGGCATTTGGAGCTGAGTGAATATGGGTGGTGGGGGCTGGGACTCTAGCACCAGCACCAGCAGGGGCAAAGGTATGATGATGGAAAGACAAAAAGAGTGGTGTCTAGTCCTGCTAGAGAGAGAGAAAGAGAGAGATAAAACTGAAAATGTGGGATGAGTCAGATCCTGGAAATCTTAAAATAACAAACCATCTGGTGCTCTGCCAGTCTTGTCACCTGTAGCAAAGGTTACTGCTTGCCTTCCTTTCCTTTTAGTAACAGAACGCTGGGTGCATTTCACTCCCTCCTTTGCAGCTAGGCATGCCTGTGTGAATAAGTTCTGGCCAATGAGAAATAAACAGAAGAGTCACATGGGACTCCAGGAGGTCTACTGGAAAGGATGAGTGTACCCTTCCTTGCTGGAATGAAGATATTCGTGCAGAGATCAAACAGCCATGTGAGACCAGGAGGGTGGGGCTGCCCTCCAGGCATCTCCTCAAGGATGAATGGGAGGAGCCTAGACCGGCATGACATCATGGAGCTGCTAGATCAGTCCTCAGATGACCTCCTACTATGTGAGAATTCTCCTGTGTAACAAAGAAGCAGGCTCATTTTCCTTTAAGCCAGTGTTACTTGAGGGGTTCCTGTTTCACATTGCTGAACATAATCCTAATTGATAACTTGCCCAAGTTCAGTGTTGAAGAGTGCTGGGGAACTAGGATGAATTTTCCATGGAGTTAACTGTTACTCCTGGACACACTCACCATGCCTCTCTGTCTTCCCTTTTCAGAGCTATGATGACATGTTCATCTTCTTGAGGGTCCTTTCTTCCTAAGCCTGGCCGTGGAATGGCATCAAGGGTCCTCAGCCCTCCTCACCCTTTTGCTGCCCCTGAAAATAAGCACATTATCCCTTTCTATTGTAAGGACGTTTATAGATAATTACCATGGTGAAATTGGCCAGGAAGTAACAAGCAGGGGAGTTATGAGTGGTCCTATACCATTTTCATAGCTGCACTTCCTCTTTATAGTCCTGGTTTCATTGGAAGTTATTAGGAAATGTATTAGTTATTTACTGCTGCATAACAAATCACCCTAAAACCTATCAGCTTAAAACAGTAAATGTTTATTACTTCAGAGTTTCTGTGGGTTAGGAATACAGGAACGGATTAGCTGGGTGCTTCTGACCCATAGAAACTGTGAAATAGTAAAGTTTATTCTTAGAGGTTGCCTACTACAGGGAAATTCACTTATCTTCCTGCTCCATTCTTTAATTCTCGGAGGTAGTATGTCTAGACATTCTAAGAAGGTCTCTTTTCTGAGCTGGTGAACCCAATTGTATATTCATTCATTTAACAAGTACTCATTGAATACTAATGTTCTAGAGACTGGGGATGATTGGTCAGTATAATAGCTGTGGTCATTACCTTAAAGCCCAGGGAGATAACCTTGGGCACAACAGAATATGGGAACTCATATTTCCCCGCTGGACATGAACAACTTGGCATAATTGCATATTTTGTCTCTGTACCTCCAGTCTCAGTCATCCACCTCCTCCAACTTGTCTTTAAGGGTCTCCAGGACTCAATGACTGATCAGGAACTTTTCTTCCATCCAGAACATCTTCCATCAGAAATGAACTGAATAGGGTTGGTATGAAGGAGATTTTCTGAGGCTTGCATTCATCCCATCTTTACCCCTTACTAGTTAAATGCTGTTATGCATTCCATTTCTCTAAACCTCATTTTACTTATCAGTGAAATGGAGTCAAAATTAGTGTCTGCTCTTTGGTTGCTGTGAGGATTAAATGAGAAAATATATGCAAAGTACTTGGCAAAGAGTCTGGAACATGGTAGACACTCAAAGGATATTAGTGTTTCTGAATCTTTATTAATTTTACTACTATTATCCATTTGGAAGTAGGAATCAGCATAGGAAAGGAATGCTTCCCCAGATAATCCAGTCCATCAAACTGTATTTGATTTACCTCAAATCCTCTTGCCACAAGCAAGACTGGGTATAAATAAATTAACTAATGAAGAAAAAAGGCTATGTATTTTGACTCGGTATAACTGTAATCCTTTTTGCAATTGGAAAATAATCTTTTGGTAAATAGAGAAGGTGGAACATGTTCAGGATAATAGCGTTCAGTCAAAATGGTCAAATACTTAGCATGCCTGATACTAACGATAGTCAACCTACAGAGCTCTCAGAGTATGCCCTCCCCTTGTGGCATTCATTCTGGCTTCTAAATGCATGCCCAGCCTTTCCAGTGCTTCCTGCTTTAAATGTGTTCTGAGTTTTTTTACACAAGCACACATGCCAGGAATGATGAACAGCAGTTTTAGGAACACATCGTAGAAATGTCAATTTCCAGATGGATTTGTTTTGCTACAAAGTTAGTTAACACTTGATTCATGAAATAGCAGGTGGAGAGGAGGTGCAGAGTGAGTACTTAGACCCAAATAAGGTAAGACCTGCCAAGGGATGGATGGCCAAAAAGAACCAAGAAAACTGAAGCAAATATTCAAATTATCTTCTTTAGATAACTCATCAAAGCTACAGAGAGGAAAGGAAAGGCAAAACCAAAAAATACGCAAGCCAGGATGTAAACATTAACCCTTTTTAACATTAAAGCTGTAAAATAAAGCTGTGAATTGGTTCTCTGAGACGGCCTGTTTTGTTTCCAAATGGCTAAATGTGTGCAGTAAAAGAAAAACCTTAAATCTATTAAATAGTCTCCTTTCCTTCCTTTTCCCTTTTTTTGCTTTCTCTTCTTCTTTAAACAGTAACATCTCTTGGAAAAGGCATGACCCAAGAACCCAGGAAGGCATTAGAGGGTAGCCTTACCTACCAGACTCTTTCTGGATGAGAAAGACTCTAATTTAAACCCTGAAAACGTGGTTGTGTAGTTGCTCCTTCCAGTTACTTGTAGGCTGACTTTCCCTATGAGATACTCAGTAAGAAAGGTTGAAACAGTGAGTAGGTGATGCCTCGGAGTCAGCCTGGGCTGTTGGACTTTGTGCTAATGCCATCTCAGCCTGCAACTGGACATGTGCTATTGGAGAGATGGTGGTGCTGTTTCATCTTCTTCATCTGCAAAACACATGCCTCTTTGGGTGTCTGTGATGAATATGGCATTCATTCATTCATTCACGCTGCAGGTGTTTACTGAGCTTCTGCTATGTGCCAGCCCTGATCCCAACATTGAACTTAGAGAGATGACAGAAATAAAGCTCCTGCTCTCAAGGAGCTTATAGTCCGGTGGGGTGGCGGGGACAATCAACACAAAAAATAAAAGTCTGTGCAGTGTAAGAATTTCTTTAGGATAAACAGCCAGGAGCAGAATTAATTGCCGTCATCTACTGAACTTGACTAAATCACTCTCTGTAACGTATGCACCTGTCTACCCCACCCCCCGCCCCGGCCCCTAGCAAATTAGGATACCTAGATCCCTAACAACCCCTAGCACTATCTAATTTGTGATTTTTCTAAGCACATAGATTTATTTGATTTTCCCCCCTAATTAGCCATAATTTTGAGCATCTTTTTGTATCTTAGTAGTATTTCCTCTACTGTGAATTGTCTATTCATATCCTTTGCTTTTTTTTTCTATGGGAATTGACATTAGGAGTTGTTACTATTAATTTGAAGGAATTCCTTTTGTATTTTAGACCTGTGCTATCCAGCATGGTAACTACTAGCCACATGTGACTTTTGAGCACTTAAAATGTGGCTGGTCTGAATTTAGATTATAGTAGTCCCCCCTTATCCATGAGAGAGTATGTTCCAAGACCTTCACTGGATGCCAGAAACTTTGAATAGTACCAAACCCTGTACATATTATGTTTTTCCCTATACTTACATATCCATGACAGTTTAAGTTATAAATTAGGCACAGTAAGAGATTAATAATAATAAAATAGAACACATATCAATATATTATAATAAAAGTTATGTGAATGTGTTCTCTCAAAATGCCTTATTGCACTACACTTGCCTTTTTTCTTCTTGTGATGATGTGAGATGATAAAAAGCCTACATGATGAGACGGTGAGGCAAATGACATGGGCATTGTGACATAGCATTAAGCTGTTACTGATACTATGTCAGAAGGAGGACTATATGTTTTGGGTGATCCCAGGTCACTGGGCCTTGATGATGTCCATGGTTGGATGTCAGGAGCAGACAATGTCAATGGCTGGGGACCCAAGGCGGGACAGAGTGGGAATGACATGAGATTTCATCACACCTCTCAGAATGGTGCACAATTTAAAACTTACGAATTGCTTATTTTTGGAATTGTCCACTTCATATTTTGGGACCATGGTTGACTGGAGGTAACTGTAACTGCAGAAAGCAAAACCGTGGATGAGGGATGACTACTGTATGATGTAAATGTAAAATACATGTGGGAGTCTGTAGACTTAGTATAGGAAAAGAATGTACATTATTTCAACAAAAACTTGAACAAGAATTACATGTTGAAAAGGTTGATATAAATAAAAACATTGAAATTATTTTTATCTGTTTCTATTGCTTTTCTAATTCTGTTTTAATCACATTTATCAGTGATTTTGCCCTATGGTTGTTGCTTTTGAAATTTTGTTAAATACATCTTCCATGCCTAGGACACAAAGATATTTTCCTACATTTACTTTTATTATGTTAGCTTACACATCCTTCATATGTGGTGTCTCATGAGGATTCAGTTTTATTTTTCTCCATTTGATGAGACAGTTTTTCTAATACCATTTACTAAGCAGTCTATGTTTCCCTCATTGATTTGTGGCATTCCCCATTGTTGTACGTTATTGTATATTAAGTTCTTCTATACACAATTCAATTTAATTAGTTGAAAACATTGAAATATTGGGAGATTTCATGCTAGAGTTTAGATTTTTCAGTTTCCCTCGAAAAAATTGGAAGACCTGGCAGCACTGTGCTTGCTTTCCCCCATGGCAGCCAGCAGCTGGCCCTAAGCAATGGCTGTTCCTTCAGAGGGGCAGGAGTTTCATCTTCCCACAGTCTCCAACAATTCCCAGTGTCTCTTGACACTGAAGCTATGGATCAGCTGTCATTTATCATGATATGCGCATTGCTGTTTTCCTTATGGTAGAGTTAAGAGGAAATGGAAATTACCTTGGGGTGAGGGTATAGCTCAAGTGGTAGAGCACATGCTTAGTACAAACAAGGTCCTGGGTTCAATCCCCAGAACCACCTCTAAAAATAAATAAATAAACCTAATTACCACTCCCCACCAAAGAAAAAGAAATTACCTTGCCCTCCTATGTCTCTCAATAATGGGGAAAAGAGACTAAGCAAGACTACTGGATCTTTCTATTTCCTTCCTAATTCCATAGATAATTGAGTTTGCCTCTTTATCTAGACTAATATTTTTGACAATATATAAATAAACTTTGCAATGAAATTTTAAGTGAATGCAATGAAATTTTAAGTGAACCCCACTGGAACTCTTCCAGTGGAAGGGGGCTGGCCAACTTCATGTGTGTGTGAGTTGTGAGGTGGTACAGGGTCTGCCACACTCAAAAGGTTTACATGTCTGGTGTCACCATCCCAAAATTCTTAATAATTTTACTTTTGAACTTATGTTTGTAAGTGAAGCCCAAGGGGACAGTGGAATGTGCACATGAGCAGAGGAGACAGCTGGGATATACAGTCCTCAGTTTCTTGCCATTCATTTGCATGTAGCGTCAGACGATGCCCCATGAACACAGAGTTCTTGTGGACCTGGGGTGCATGGGAGTTCAGCGAGACTCAAAGCCATCACAAGGTAAGTGAGTTACATCTATGACTAAGTAGAGGGTGAGGCCATATTTTTCATTCAAACCAGAGCTAGCTCCTAACACAGGAAGAAGTTAATAGCATTCTAAGAAACACAAATGACCAAGGAACCCTAACATATCCTTTCTTACTCTTGCTACTCCTCTGTATAAGCCAAGCACTTATGCTGAAAATGATAGGAAAAAAAAAAAAGAAAGAAAGGGAAAGATGAAGCAATCTATAGTGCTTTTTTTAGTAGTTCTTCCTTAGTCATCTGTAAGTCAAGGCAGAGAGTGTTGGTAGAATATGTGCACATCAGGAAGTAAAATAAAAAACAGCTGAGTTCGTTTTGTGCAGCTATTCCATTGTTCTTATGAGAATAAAATACATATGCATGGATAAGCTACAAAATATGAATTGCATAATTTCAGTGATTTTGCACAAATGCTCTTATATTTGCACTTAAAACTGCATTGTACAATAGAAAGGTAAATGGTACAAGTCATGCTAATAATTTAAATTTAAAATTTTTTCTTTACATAAAGTAACACTAAAAAGCAAATAAAAAACACTATGACAAATCAAAAGAGAAACCAACGAAGAAAGAAAAGAGTTTTGTATTTTAATAATGCTGGGAGGAAAACTTTTCCTCTACCCTATTAGCTCCAGTGCTTGGAGGCCTGCAAGTTAAACTGACAAAAGATAGGTTAGCTAGAGAAGAGAGATTTTTATTCACATACATACACAAGAGTTTACAGAAAACTGACTTGAGGAAATGGCTAGAATTTGATGTGTATGCACCATCTGAACAAGGGAAAGGGGTTAGGATTTCAAGGGACAGTAAATGGTGGGCCAGGATGGAGAAATATACGGGGGAAAATAATGGAAGGTTAAGGTTTGTTTTAGTAAAGACTATTTATGCAATTTCTCACCTCTGCGCCAACTGCTCCCATCTGGTGGCAGGAGTGTCTCTCTTTGCCCCTGGTACAGGAAGCCTCCCTGAGAGGGGGATTTATGGCAGCTGAGTTCTTTTGGAAGACTCTGTTTTATGTAGAAAAGGAGAACACAAATGAAACCTCTTCCTGCATCTGCTGATTCTCAAATGTCTTCAGCTCAAAATTATATTTAGGCTACAGTGGTATATTCTGGGTTTCTTCAAATAACCTGCACTTTCCTTCTTTTTGGATAAGGAAGGGAGTTCTCATTTTCATTTTGCACTGAACCCCAAACTATGTAGCTGGCCATGGAAGTGGGGCTGGAGGAGACTAGTCCAGAATCTTACCTAGTAAGCCTATCTCTGTCAGATGCCCATGAGGCCTCTTGGTGGAATCCTAGGCCTCTACTGATCAATAAAGTGGTTGGGATTTCCTTGGCTGGATGGCTGACTTTCTTTGGTATTTAGTTTGTTTTTGTTTGTTTTTTAAGAGCAAGAACTGAAGGTTCTATAAGGAACTTGTTTGTCTACAGGGCCATATGTTGTACAACTCCAGGGGTATTTACATGGACTGCAACATAAATGGTGCCCCTAAAAGGTTGTGCACCACAGTGGCCCTACATATTTACTGCTACAGCAAGGCTGCAAAAAGGAAGGTGTTGGAAATTTGGTGAGAGAAATCAGTGTTGGATATTTTACTTTCAGTTCTCTTCCTCCTCCACGGACTAGCTCCAACACCACATCCTTCAGTTCCACCCCCGATTCCCATTTCCATTGCAACTTGTCAATGGCAAAGCCCTTTAACAATTCCCAGGAAATGAAAATAGAATCTGGGTAATAAAATAAAGCCCAACTTTTTTGCTTTCCTTCTTTTCCTTTGTGCTTAGTCTAGTTTCACTTGCTCATAGGGTGCCAAGTACAGAGGACTTGCACCCAGCACTTCAGACCAGAGCTCGTCGAGTGAAAAGGCTGCACCTGATGCTTGCTGTACTGTGTGCATCAGTGCTGTGCAGGGCACTTCAATTCAAGATGGCGATGGTGGACCACGTGCAGAGATGCCGCAGCCAGCATTTGGATCTGGAGTGCCGTGAGCAGTATAATTGTGCCCATCCCATAAAAACTTCACCCTTCTCTCCACTGACAAGAACCCTATAAAGCAGTCCTGTTGACAGCCTTTTTGGGAAAGCATGTACTCTAGAGCTTGATCTTGCACTTCTCCATTCTTTGATCAAAGAATAAAATTTTCCTTTGTTTCTCAACTGAAATAGGACTTATTCTATTGGTTAGAATGACACTGGGCAGGAAGACCCTTGTTGGGGCCTGACTCAAAGTGGTCAGTAACAAATTCTGGCTACCCAGATAGGTTGGACCATGGCTTTTTTTTTTTTTTTTTTTTTTTGCCTGTATCTATCCTTTAGGCTCTTGGCTTACCCTGAGCTCCAGTGGGAGTGAAAGGGAGCAAAACCCTTTGAGCACCACCCACCAACCCAAGCCTCTTGCTTATAGAAAAGCTGAAGTCTCCCAGGCCTCCCTGAGTCACAGAGGAGCAGGCTCAAGCAGTCGATTAGGACAAGCCTGCAGGCATTGGGGGATGGCAATGACTCTGAACACCTATCTCAGCAATTAACTGAGATTATTCCTTCATTTCTAAGACTTCCATGGCTGTACAGAATCTTTGGAGATTTTTTTTTTTTTTTGAGATAGACGCTGGGTCCACTAGATTGCAGGCATTCTGATTAAAAGCAACTTTCCTTTTTGTTACCAAGGCTGTTGTCTCCAGGATCACACCCTCAACGCTCCCTCAAACAGAAACCAGTTACTTTTGTCTAAGTCTCAGGAGGCAGAGAAGAAACAAGAACTGGTTAGAACCCATCCAGTACAAGATGCTGGAGGATCTGACTTCCAGTGGACCTTTAGCCTCATTATACTCTCACTGTAATGTATTAGCATGCTAAATGACACACCCACCAGTTGACAATTGCCATGACAACAACCAGAAATGCCCCTACAAGGACTGAAAAACTTAACAAGGACTGATTGGCTCCATCACACCAGAAGGAGGACATAATGGCAGAGGCCTCTCATAAAAGTCCACGTGGCCCAACCCAGGCCGGAGCTGTCCCTACCGCCCATCTTGGCTGATAGCTCCCCACTCAAGTACCTCTTACTGGCTCAAGTGCTTTTCTTCCCTTTCCCCTTCTGAGCAATAAAACGGCTGTTCACTTGTCCCTCTGCCTCTGCTGTGTGAATCATTTCACAGCCAGCGGCAAGAACCCACACTTTGGTGGGCTTCCTAATTTAGAGGTCCCTCCATCTGCTGACAGGAGAGCAGTGGAGGCTTTGGGAGTTTTCCTCTGGGACTGACTGCTTCTTGTCTTTGCGTACACTCTGACATGGTAGAAGCAGCAGCCTTTGGCCAAATTCAGAACAACTCTGCCCAGCAACCTGGTACCTGGCATGGTGCTCACGCAGCATAGTCCAGAGTCACCTGGACTGCAGCCCCTTGAGAGGATCATACCCTGGCATCGTTAGGGATCAGAGATTAAAACTCATGCATGTTTGCTCGCTGCTTCTGGCTGGCCTTGCCATGGTACCAGACGCCTGGGGATGATGAGGACCTGTGGACGTGAGGGAGCCACGGCAGTCTTGTCCCCTGTCTTGACAGGACTGCTGCCCTGTACGAGGGCTGTACCAGGGCTTCTACCCTCCTCGCCGACGTCCACGGGTCAGCAGTAGCATTCTCCATAGTCAGTTTCAGGTTGGTAAAGGGGAATGGCCAGCCCCGCAAGCCGGGAGGCGAGACTGGGAAAAGCCCAGAAAATAAGGACCACCTGACTAAACAGAACAAGGACGACTGAGCTGAATTCAGGACGAGGCACTGGGGAGGCCGAAGGGCGAAGAAAGGGTCCCAAGGGAGGTACATGACCTATGACGACCTGTTCCAGTCAGCGCTAGTTTCTCTGAAGTGGGCTGGGGGGCCCTGTGAGCCGCTTGCAAGACCAGGAAACACCCACCACCCGACCTCTCCTCCCCACCTGTTTATGAGGTGAAATTTGCATGATTCTTTATCAATGGAGGTTCCATGGGCTGTCCTCCCGGTATCAGCACGGGATACCAGCTGCCCCACTGAGCTGGTGAGGGGTGGGAATCTCTCCAGCAGGGCGCCGCTCACGAGGCTGCAGTGCAAGATGGCGGCGGCCGGCTGGGCGTGTGCAGAGACGCTGCCCGGGCTCTGCGACCTGGGGCGTGAGCCGCGAGGCTGCGCCTGCCCAGTGAGGGCTCCGCCCCTCCCCTCCCCCGGGCCGGAACTCTGTAAAGCTGCCCCGCCCACAGGCCATCGGGAGCGCCTGTCCTCGCAAGCTCCAGCTCCCTTCTCTCCAATCCTTGATCAGAGACTAAAATTTTCCTCTGCTTCTGAAGTGAACCTTGTCTATTTCTACTAGCTCGAGTGACAAATGGCAGGAGGACCCTTGTTGGGGCACAACTCAAAATGATTGGTATCAAAACTGACATCCTCTCGTAAAATTCTCCGTCTTGTGTTTCTGTCCTTTTGAACTCAGATTTTAAAATGTTTCTCCTTTTTTTAGTTATCAACAATAATGTATATTTATTGTGGAAAATATAGATGATTTTTAAAAAGTAAAAAGGAAGTAAACAAACACTCGTAATGATGCCACCAGAATATAAACATTGTTAATATTTTGCTAAATACTTTTTTCTCCCTTGTACAAAGAAACCAGTGTAAATTTTTTTTACTTTCTTCTTTCAAAAATGGAGTTCCGTGTACATAATACTTGGTTAGCTATTTTTTTTAACTTAACAATATTTCATTAACAGTTTTCCAAGTCCTTTAGTATTTTTTTTCCAACATCCTTTCTAATGACTGCACACTATTCCATTATTATTAATAGGTACTTTAAAAAAAGTATTCTTAACTGCTCCCTACTGAACACAGTTTTTCACTACAATAATGCTTCGATGAAATCCCTGTAGGCAACGGTATTCACACATCTGTGATTATTTTTCTGAATGTCTCCCTTGTTTAATCTTATACATGCATTTCTCCTATTAACCAAACTTTGAATTTCTTAAAATCAGCATTCGGGTCAGTCCATCTCTGTTTTCCTCAGAGAGTTTTAAATGAGGAGGCCTTCCAAAAATGCTTATCAAATGAAATAATTTATTGGTATGCATTCTTCCTTAAATGGGATAAAAAGATAGCAAGATAGGAAAAGAGGCCAAATTAGCCAATATATGGCTGACTTTTTAAAACTGCCAGTGCCTCAGTCTTCAACCACGTGGGCTATCTATGGATCCCCACCCCCTCATCCCCTGTCTTTTCATTTTTGGAGTCAAAAACATCTTGGCTGCATTTTAAATTGATTCACACAATTTATTTCACCAGCCTCTAGGCCCCAAACTGTTTCTAGATAGGCATCAGTGTCTCTGCTGGTAGTCAGTGGGGGCTGTGCCTGTGCCGGGGAGAATGTAATCTACCCTTGAGTCATTATGTTAAAATGATTCCCCCACATTGAATTGTTTAGTGTGAAATAGGATTGTTTGCATTCCACTTACTCTTTACTTTCTTAATTAGAGTGACCTCCAGCTTGAATCTACCAACAATTGGATTTTATTATAGCTTTCCAGGAATCCCTCCTATAATAAGGTTAACTTTAAATACTGCATTTCCTCAAGGATGGCATAAAATTCATTCTCTTTTAGAAAAAAATAAACTTGAGTCTTCAGTTTATGACTCCAAACAGGATTCTAGAAACAATGCAGTCCTGTTATTTGGGAAGCTCTTTCCTTCGATGCTGCATATAAATACAGAATAGAGCAGCCCTGCTTACTTACCTTCTATGAGGCCCTGCGTGCTAGGAGCTGTCTCCAGGGGAAATCAGGACATTATTTACTTGATGAAATTTTACATTCTAAACAGAGCTTTTTAATGTTATTTCTCTTGAGTCTAGAAGTTAGTGTGTGAACCTGCCTTTCTATACTCTTCCTATAAAAGAATGTCAAAACACAATGGTGGGTGAGATGTTTGTGAACCATCCCCCACCCCCACCTCCAGCCATCATGGAGAATGATGATTCTGCTGGTAACCCTCACAAATTCTGAATTCCTGAACAAACAGAAGCATTGCCATATCTTATCTGCTGTGGCCCTTCCACCCTTCCTCCCCTGCTCTACTCACACTTGAGCATTTTAAGCTCTTAGGGGCCATTTGTATGTGTTCCTCCCTCTGCCTGGAATGTTCTTTCCCACTTCTCCCAAGGCTGGTTTTTCTTCATGCTTTTGGACTCGGCCTGAGTGTCATCTTCTTGGAGAGGACTTTCGAGACCACCAAGTGTGATGTTCTACATATTTTAACCACCCTTAGGCATAGGTACCAATGGGACAGGAAGGAAGGGGGCAGGGCACAGCCATTAAAGGAATGACACAGCAGTTAGCACCAAGATGGCAGAAGATTCAACTCCCAGTACACCGTGAGGCCCAAGATAGCTGGAGATTTGACCTCTGGTAGCCCTTGAACTTCATTATACACTCATTATAATATATTAACATGGGAAATGACACTCCCACGGGTGCAATGACAGTTCTGAGGCTAAGCACAAAGGTCAAAAAGTGAGTGGTAGCTCAGTTCCTGGGAATCCCCGTCCCTTCCCCAAAGTAGTTGGAATTATCCTCCCACTCGTTAGCATATAAAGTTACCTAGCCCACAAAAACTAACAACCCCCACACCTTGTGGCTGTTTTCCCTTCTGAGTGAAAAGGACAGCACTCTGTGGAGTTTGTACCTACTTTTACTTTAAACTAAACACCCACCCCCTCCCTCTATGCCTCATGGCCTTTCTGGCCTTATGAGATGGCCTATCCTTGGTCTACGGCATGTACATCTCTCTGAATAAATCTACTTTTACTCAACTATGGCTCACTCTTGAATTCTTTTCCTGTGCGAAGCCAAGGACCCTCACTGGGTGGGGCGTGGCCCAGGATCTCAGCTGAGACCTGGGACCTGACCATCCTCTCATGCCCCATTTTCCTGTATTACCAACTAACCAGAACAGGCTCCAGTATTAACAAATTGTATCCTTGCAATGAGGCTGACCAGGTGAATACCAACTCTTGTTGACCCATTATTTGATTAAGCGATAATGACAATTTGCAAGTAATTACTTGTTCGTGTATTTGCTCTTTCTGTGCATATTCCCTGGTAGATTGCAGTTTCCATGAGAACAATAATTTTTCTATCTTTGTCACCATCAGGGAGGGAAATGTTCCCTCTATCCTCTTAAATTCAGTAGTTGAGGGCCTGTGAATTAAACTGACAAACATTAGCATTAGAAACCACAAATTTTAATTTACTGGTAGATGTGGGAGTTAACAGAAAAATGTGACTCACCAAACAGCTAAAGATAGAGGCTTATATATCCACTTAATAATAGGAAAGCGAGGAGGGAGAAAAGGCTTTTATAGGAAGAACAAATGAGTTTCTTTAGGAAAGACAAATGGGCCTTTAGGAGAACAAAATGGGAGATAGAAAGTTTGTGATAATGTTTGTTTATTCAGGTGCAAGTACTTGCCTCCAACTTCTTTCCAGTAGGTAAAAACTGCCTCAAGAGATTTATGGCAATTTTATTCTCAGTTTTCTTCCTGGGAAGCTGCCCCAAAGAGGGGATTTATGGCATCTCATTTCCAGAAGTTTCTGCCTCTAGTCAGATAAGGGAAGCTCCAAAAATTCTGGATCTGTTGAATCTCAAAGGTTTTTAGTTCAAAATAATCTTCATATTAACTCTGAGGGTCTGAGTGGGTCCCCACATCACCTAACACCTAGTACTACACCTTATATATAGTAGGTACTCAGAAAGTACTAAAACATGTAAAAAGTACTAAAACTAAAACATGACTAAATGAAGTGGGGAGTAGAGTGCTCACTATTTGCTCACGGTGACCAATTCAGTTCATAATGGTTGCTTGACCAAGGTAGAAGTTTACGTGAAAACACAGAAAAAATATTCACAACGACATGGTGAAAATGAATTCCTTAATTTTATAATTTAAAACACGTTTCTTTTGTTGCAATGTTGGTAAGTTCTATGACATGATGCAGATGTAGCTTGGAGGTAGGATTCTTGATGCGGACCTTCTTTTTGTATTATAGGATGAAACACAGTTTTCATAGTAGTCCACTAAAAGAGCTACTATTTGTTTCTCCCAACCCTTGAGGTCACCTTGGGTGAGCAGGTGCTGATAGTAAAGGCTCTGAGAGTTCTCTAAGGGACACTGAAGGAGAAATCCTTATTGGTGGGCAGTTGGGTATGTTCTCAGGAGCATTACATAGTGGGCTGGAAGGGCAGCTTCCTTCCTTGGCCCTATCTCTATTTGAAGGGTCAATAAATGTGATGGCAGCTGCTGTCCCATTACCTACTGTGAAGAGATTTTTAAAACTTTTTTCTTTAATGGAAAACTTCAAGCACAAACATATCATGCACCCATATATACCATCACCTAGCTTTTAAAGTGATCTACATTTAGACCATCCTGTTTCAGCTCCACCACTGCCCACCTCCATTTCCCTTACATTCTGAAACCCCTCTCCTCACCAGGTTATTTTAAAGCAATATATATTATTTCATCTATTAGTAGTTCATATCTTATTTCTAACAGATGAGCACACATTTCAAAAATTATTATTATATTCATTTATTTTTGGTGGGTTTGATAGTTTGCTATTAGATTTTTATTGGTAAAATACATATAACATAAAATTAAACATTTTTATCATTTTTAGGTATATGACTCAGTAGCATTAAATAAATTCACAGTGTTTTGCAACCATTACCACTATTTATCTCCATAACTTCATCTTCCCCAAATGAAACTCTGTACCCATTAAACAATAACTCCCCATCTTCCCGACCCCTTAGCTCCTGAAAAAACACCATTCCACTTTTTGTTTGTATGAATTTGACTACTTTAGTGCCTTATACAAGTGGAATCATACAGTATTCCTCCTTTTGTGACTGGTTCATTAGTTAACTGTTTTCAAGGTCCATCCTGTGTGTGGTATGTGTCGGAATCTGCCTCCTTTTTAAGGCTGAATAATACTCCATTGTTTGTAGATACCATATTGTATTCTTCCTTTCATCCATCAGTAAATGCTTGGGTTATTTCCACCTTTTAGCCATCATGAGTAACACTGCTGTGAACATAGGTGTGCCAGTATCGGTTCGAACCCCTGCTTTCAGTTCTTTTGGGTACGTACCCAGAAGTAGAATGGCTGGATCATGTGATGACTCTATGTTTAATGTTTTTAGTGGGGCACACATTTTTAAAAACACTACCACAGTTCTGTGGCACACCTAAAACCTCACCAATATTTGCTGAATGGCGTAGGCTTTTCAACAACCAGACTATACTGGAATGGCTAACAGCTGAGTCACCAAGCCTGGCTACCTGGGACCTTGGGCATGTCACTAAATTATCCTGTGCCTCAGTTTCCTCATCTGGAAAATGTGGGAAATAGGTTAAGTGAGTTAATGTACACAAAGCACTTAGGCAGTAAGTACAGCCTTGTAAGTACAGCCTGTAAGTGTTGACTCTATTTTACACTTGTCTGTGTCAGCGCTGCCCACAAGAACGCTCATGTAAGTCTGATTCTTGTTCTCTGTAGGTAGCCGAGGGCAAAACCCAAGATTTGGAGGCCTAAAATGTATACATAAAAAGATCACAAAACTAGACTCATGCAAAATTTGGTGTGAAATTTATTTAGAATCTAAGGAAAAAATCACAAACAATAACCAGAGTCTAGGGAATGCAAGCCTTTTCTTCAGAAACTTCTTTAGCCAGTTGATCTGAAATGCTTACAAGGGGTCATTGCTAATTTCTGCCTGGCTTCCCCTCTCATCTAGTGTTATTGTGAGATTCAAATATGTTATTATATATCATGTGCTTAGAACAGTGCCTGGCATGGAAAAGATGCTCTATAAATGTTCATTATGATGGTTGGTAGATCCATTCTCTAAGAGAGGAAATATTGGAAGAGGACGAGTTTGGGCAGAAGATGGGGGCAGAAAATGATTAGCCTAGTTTGGTGAGAGTTTGAGGTGTCAAACTCTCACTGAGAGATCCGAGAAGTGATGCCAGCATTCAATAAATGTTAATGTTGATGATGATGATGATGAAGGTGATGCAGGAAAAATGGATGTGGGGCAGGAGGCGGGCCGTGTCCTAGGCTTCGTTTGAGCCCCTGGGACGTGCCCTGCCAAGTGTGGGTCCTTGGCTTCACGCAGGAAAGCATTCAAGAGCAAGCCATAGTAGAGTAAAGGTAGATTTATTCAGAGAGATACATTGAAAGGCAAGAGAAAGGCAGCAAGGTGTGGGGGTGTGTTGAGTGCTCAGTTTAAAAGTAGGTACACACTCCATAAAGCGAGGGCCAGAAGAGGGAGAGAGAGGGGGAATCTGCTTCGAGGCACTATGTTGCCAAATTTTATGGGCTCAGTGGCTTCATATGCTAGTAAGTGGGAGGACCAGTCTAACTAGTCTGGGGAAGGGGCTGGGATTCCCAGGAAGTTGGCCATTTCCCACTCTCTGACCTTTTGTGGCTAGCCTTGGGACTGCCATGGTGCCTGTGGGCATGTTATTCACCATGTTAATATATTACAATGGGCATATAATGAAGCTCAAGATCTACGAGAAGTTAAATCTCCCATCAGCTTGAGCCTCAAGGCTGGGGGTTGAATCTTTCACCATTTTGATGTGAATTGCTGTAGCATTCCTAGAATGGCTGTGCCCTGCGCCCTTCCTGTCTCAAAGGCAACAGAACTGTGACAACTATTGCCTGTGGCCTGGGCAGGTGTCTTTACTGTTGGCCTTCTACTGGGCAGGCTGCCTGGGAGCTCTGAGGATGAGGGCAAAGACTACTCCCAGCTGATTTCACTTCAGGGAGGGAATGAATTCAGCCGGGTGGTTGTGGATTCTAAGTTGGGGGTTCCCAAATGCCAAAAGGTATTTTTGTACTGTGGGAGAGCCTGCATCCACCCCAGCATGCCTTCTACTCCAGGCAGTTACTCAGCTTCCTTAGGTAAGATTCATCTGGTTTTTCAGCCTGGGAGTAAAGCACTGGCGTTGGAAGGTGGTGGCAGTACAACAAGACATAGCTTTACTTGCCTGGGGAGGGGAGAACTGGCAGGGGAGTGTGGGAGCCACAGTTGCTCATCAGCCAAGTGTTTGCAGCAGGGTTGGGAAGGGGAGGGTGAGAGAGGGAGCTGATAGAACTCAAACTTTCAAAGATGATTTCAATTAACCTCTTTCTCATTCCCAGCCTCTGTTGACTCTGCCCATCTTGATTCTAATTTCTTTAGGGCTCCCCTAAATCATTTGTCTCCTTTCTCCTATGGAGCCTTCTCCATACTCTGCAGCTACTTCCTTACTCCCCCTCCTTCATCCACCAGTAGGCTTCTACCCTCTACCCATCCATCAGAAACTTGCCAAGGTGCTGTATTCATTGATGGCCTACTTTCTGTGCTTGTCTTGGTTATGGGTTCATTCTTTTACTATCATTTATTGGGTCTTGGCAGTGAGAGATGATAAATGCTTATGGTCAACCCTCTGTTCCTAGTGGATGTATTTCTACAGATGTCTAAAAATACCTTTCACTTGAATATTCCACTTCTAAGAAAACAATCTGTTCTCTGGTGTCAGAAGTGAAGGGCAAGGCTGTACTACTGGTAAAGAATTATCTCAATCAAATACGAGCAGTGACAGTTGTCCAGGGCATGTTTCTGTTATCATTAAATTCACTTCGCTGCTGCCTTTCTTTATGGCTTTAGCAAACCTGGGCTCTAATCCTGGGCTAGCTCGGGCCAATGGAGATACTTCAGTTTGCTCTCTTCTTACTGATCTCTGCCAGCTTAAGACCAAGTTTTCTATCTTTCAGTAAGTTGATTAAAAATGCTCACATTTCCCAAATACACAGTTACCAGTTCTGCTTCCTACTTCAACCAGTCAGTTTTAGAACAATCAAGGACCTGAAATAGACTCACCCTTCACAGCCAGTATAGCAACACTGCGTGGAATTCACACAACCGTTCCCCAGACTGTGGAACAGAACAAAGCTAACATACTTTGTTAGCTTTAACAAAAAGCTAAAAAGCCTGGCCCCCAAAGTCACTCATGCCTCTATTTGGAAGGCAGTATGGAGTATGGAACAGAAATTCTAAAGGAACACACCACAGCCTGGAGGTTGGGACTTACTGAAAATCATTGTTTTTATAGACTCATTTTGCCAGCCTTCTCTTAGCTTTAGTTAAACATACTTGGGTGTATTTCTTCCTGGCTTTGGATGTTACTCCCTTGAAAAAAAAAAGGGAGGTGGAAGCCTAATGAGGAATAAATAATGGAAAGGGGGGGAAAATCTTTGTTTGGAAATGTATTGGACCTTATCGACTTACGTAATTCACGGATAATTTCTGTGCTAGACTAAGACTCCAAAGAGCCATTGTGGTAATAAGCGGCTGATGGTCTTAGGCAGGGACTCTGCATACTAAATGCTCTTATGAAATTAGGGATGAAAATATGGGAGCTGAGCATGGCCAATAATCATTTTTAAAAATAAGGAAGTACTCTACCACCTCATCCATCCACCAGCTCCCACCAAAGTCATGAAGAGTTGAGTCAATGGAATGAACTAATTGCCTGAAAAATGTAATTAAAAAAAAAACAAACTCTGTATGTATAGCAGGAAAAAAAAAAACCAAAATAGGGCTCATATTTTGAAGCATAAAACATATTTTAGCACTCAGGGAAAATGAATGAGCCTGTGCCACATTTCATTTCAGCAGCTGCCGTTAAAGCCTGGGAAGTTAAATCAATAGACACCCTGGGTTTTTGAGAAGGGATGGAGGTGGGGTCCTAGCTCTGCCAAGGCACTTTGGACCTAAGTAGCAACACCCCGCCTGGTCTTGCTAGAGAATAGGCTGCCAATTGTGGCAAATTATATGATGCTTTTGAGATGTGCACAAATAAGCCCATTACACTTTTCACAGCGTTCCTTCATTAAGCCTGCAGAATTGTTTCTTTATGTTTTCCTCATAATAGCTTCTGAAAGGTCAAGAATGGCTTACTTGACTTTCTGATGCCCTTCCGGGAATAACATTGTTAACCATTTGTGGCTTTTGCTCTTCCAAGCTGGTATTTGCTCCAAGGTCTCCCATTGGTTCTCAAGACTGGGTCTCCTTTGTTCCCCAAACACACACACACACACACACACACACACACACACACACACACACACACACACACACACACACACACACACATACACACACACCCCTCAGGTGGGGATACGGACTAGAAGGAGGATTCTGGAATCCCTGACAGTTGAGATTTTATTGACTTTCTCTTAGAGTTGAATGTTGAGCTCTGGAAGCATTTGGAAAGCAGTAGAGGGTACTGGTTGTGAGTGGATCAGATAATGAGTTCAAACCCAGATCCACTCCTTCTGAGCTGGGTGACCTGGGCCAAATCATCTCAGCTCTCAAGACTCAGTTTCCAAATGTGTAAAATGGGGATAATGGTAGTACTAGGAAAGACAGGAAGGTGCTTTCCTGGCATAGAGTAGGCATAAAGATGTTGCCTCAAAACAAAAACAGCTCGCGTTGGAAGCCTGCTAAGAGCAAGCCTTGACCGGCATATGCACACCTTTCCATTACCAACCTGATGGCTCCCTCCCAGACTTCACTCAGATCCATAAGGAGGCAGTAAGGTTTGTCAAATGCTGTCTATGTGTCAAGAGTTTACATATGTGTCTCATTTAATTCTTTACACATTACTGTAAATAGGTATTATTATTGCCATACTTACCATTGCTGACACTGATATTCAGGGCTAATGATAATGGCTACCATTTACTGAGTGTTTACTGCATGCCAGACACTATCTTAGATACTTACTTTTACGTGTTCTCTTGTCAATGGGCAATTCAGTCATTTCCATTTTCTTTTTGCTATTATGAAGAGTGCTCACAATGACCTTCTTCAACATGTCTTCATGGGCACATAATCAGTATTTTCTCTGGGGAATATACACCCAGGAGTAGAACTTCTGGGTTGGAGGTATATGAATGTTCAACCTTACCAGATAATATGAAATTATTTTCCAAAATGATTGTACTAAGGTATGCTCCCACCTGTGTGGGATGTGTAAGCCTCCTGTTGAGCTACAGCCTCCCTTGCACTTGGTATTTTTATTTTTCTTAAGCTATTAAGTAGAAAATGGTATTTTGGTCTAGATCTGTATTTTTCTGATTACTAATAAGGTTAGTAATCTCTTTCTATATTAATTGGCCATAAATGTCCCTTTTCTGTGAACTGTTCATGTCTTTTGCTCGTTTTTCTATTGAATTGTTTGCTTTCTTTTGTTGATTTGTAGATTTCTTGGTAATTTTTTTTCATTCTCATCTCTTGGTGGTTATGACAGCTAATTTTATATGTCAACTTGCCTGGGCCAAAAGATTCACAGATATCTGATAAGATATTTCTGGGTGTGTCTGTGAGGGTATTTTTGGAAGATTAGCATTTGGATTCATAGACTGAGTAAAGAAGATCACCCTCACTGGGTGCGTGGACATCACATAATCTTTTGAGGGACTGAATAGAACCAAAACGGAAAGGAAGGGCGAATTTGCTCTCTGCTTGAGTAGGGCCATCCATCATTTCCTGCTCTCAGACGCCTACATCCCTGGTCCTCAGACCTTTGGGAACAGGCTGAATTACATCACCAGCTTTCCTGAGTCTCCAGCTTGCAGAGGACAGATTGTGGGACTTCTGAGCCAACATAATCATGTGAGCCAATTCCTATAGTAAATCTCCCCAGATATATACATATCTTCTTTCTGTTGGGGAACCCTGACTAATACAGTGTTCGCATCATTGCAGATATTGCTCTTCCTGCTTATGATCTCCCTTTTCATTTTCTTTAGGGTGTTTTTAGCCTAAGTCCTTAGTTTTAATGGAGTTGGGTTTATCAATCTTTTCTTTAATGATTAACACTCCTTGTAACTTGTTTGAGAATTTCTCTCAACCTTCTCTATTTCCTTTGCGCATTTAAGTCCTTACTCTTATCTGTAATTGACTTTGGAGTATGATTTGAGTTAGGGATCCAAAATTATATTTTTCTATTATGGGCAACTGTTTTTTTCCCAGCTTGATTTATTGAATTATTTCCCCTCCTCCCCACATCTCACACTGCTGCCATGTTACCTCTCATGTATCAAATTTCTCTGTGTATTTCTGCACTCTGTATTCTATTCCATTGGTTACTTTGTCTTATTTCTGAGCCAATACATATGGTTACTATGACTTTATAATAAATCTCATTATCTTGTGGAACAATACCCACTGTTTCTCTTCTTATTGTAAAATTAATAAATTTCCATTTTAGACAATTGAACAAGTAGAAGAAATTCCAGAGATATTAAAACTTATTTGTAATTTTATCATTCAGGCACAATAACTGTTAACATTTGATATATATTTTTCTACAATATACTAATAGACACTCATACCAACACATACACACATATGTGTATAAATACATGCACATTTATATTCTAACAAATTAAAAAGTTGATTGCTTCCTATATTCAAAGTTTTATGCCTAAAGCTTTATTGTTCCTGAAGCTGAGAAAGAATATTTAAGAAATATGATGATGTTTAAGATACTAATAACAGTGGTAGGAGGAAATTTGCTTTTAATTTGGCAGCTAATGTGATTTCTGTTTGGGTATCTTAGTCCAGGAAAGCATGTAGTTTGAATTCCCAAGTTTTACTACTGCCCTAAACTAAGGAAAAAGATCTCTCCAACCTGAAAGTAACACACTTAGCCTTCATACAAACTACTATTTGCTTGTTTAATAATATAAGAAAACATGGTGTGTTACATCTTTAGAGAACTATACCTTGGTCTTAAAATTAGATTTGTGTTTGAGTTCTCAGTCTGCCACTTACAACCTCTTTAACCTAGACAAGTCACAGAACTTCTTGGAGTCTCAGTTTCTTCATCTTTAAAATGATGTCAATCTCTAACTTGCAGAGTTACAAGGAATGTTAATGTATTTTTTAAAAGCCTCATAAAATGCTTGCCAATATTCACATTTAAATTTTTAATTAGTTTTTATTTTATTATAAAGGTAATACGAGCTTCTTATAAAGTTTTTAAATAGTAGAGAATAATAATAATAATGAATACATACATAATAATAATACAGTGAAAACTAAATTTCCTTCCCTCCAAGTGTACCCTTTTCTCCCCAGTCTCACTCTCCTGAAGAAACAATGTTAAATTCTCAGGACACATGGTTAAGAACATCTAAGGTTCTATGACAGGCAAAAACCTGGAGATCCTGTATAAATATCACATAACAGGAAAGCTAAAAATGTCCAGAACATTTCATTTCTTTAAGATAGCTTTCATTTTAAAGTTTTTTATTTTTTTAAAAAAAATAGACAAATGAAAGTATTCAAATTAAAAAGGATTACAAGCTATTTAAAAACTAACAGTAAATATTTAGTTAGGGGCATGTATTATTTTTTAAAAATCTTTGTTATAATTGTAATGCATTCTTATAGTGATGACAAACAATTGTTAGGTATATAAAGTAAAAAATGAAACTTCCTTTTCACACACCCTCTTTTGCACCCCCCAGAAATAACCTTTGGGAACAGTTTTGATGTCTTAACTTTCATGCTCTTTACCTACCACACTTGAAAATATTGTGATTTAATTGCAGTGTTTTACTCCTTTCACAACAGTATTAGTTTTGTTTTGGTTAGCTTTGTGCTACATTTATTCATTCTTTCATTCCTTAAATTAAGCATTTACTAAAGTGCCGAGCAAGGTGCTGGAGATTCTTGAAGTGTTAGTGCCAGCGCCCTCGTCCCTAACAGGTAATAATAATGTTTCATAAAGGCTTCCTTACAGTCAGTCAGTGCAGGATGCTGTGGGACCGACCATAAGGGAGGGACAACAAACCAAGGTTATCTGGGAAGGCTTCCTGGAAGAAGTGATCTCTAAGTTGAGAACTAAAAGCTGAATAGGTATTAGGCTGGTGCAGTGGCCAGATCTGTGGGATGACAGTGCTTTATATGATGTGCAGCTGGTATGAAGAGCACAACAGTACAGGAGCAAAAGCTGAGGAGGTTGGAGTGAGATGGATAAGGGATTTGCAACATATGCTAAGACATACGCACACGGAAGGTAGATGGGACCCCTAAGAAGATTGCACCTAGGGGAGTGACATCACTACATTTGTATTTTAGAAGCTCCCATCTGGCTGCAAGTGGGAGGAAGAACTGGAGAAGGGCAAGCCAGGAGACAGGGGCAGTAGGAGTTGGTTGTAATAATCCAAGTGAGAAACGATGGAGGATTGGATTAAGGAAGTGACAGCGTGGGTGGAAGGAGGAGATAGATTCAAGAGCAGAGGAGGTCTTCTTTCTGCAAGGGTGACTGATGCCTGGAGAAGGCCACAAAAAGTAAAGCCATTTAATACAGGGACCAATTTTTCAAGCAAATAGCAAGGCTGAAAGACTTGATTGAAACTCTAACTTGAAAAGTTAAACTGAAATTTATTTTTAAAAATCCCTGTTTTAATCCTATAAATAATTTTAAAGGTGATCATCACAATTATGAACAAATGTTTAAGGTGAAGAATGAATCAGGAGCTTTGAGAGCATAATTTTTAACAGAAATTTTATGGCAGTACGATAATGACATCTTTCACTTCACGTTTAACTTTTGCAGTAGGTTCAGAATAAAGATCATTTGAGGGGAAATATTTGGTCTTATCAGTTTGCCCAAAGGTGTCTTCTTTTGCTATTCAGATTATTTTCTTTTTTCTTTTTCTTTTTTTTTTCTTTTTTTGCCCCAGCTGTTAACTAGTTTAACTAGGTCAGTTTGTCATTTGTTAAATGCTTTGCCTGTACCTGGAGCAGTTCTCCCAGATCACTTTGACTTTATGAAGCTCTGCATCCTTTACAAGACTGTCAGTTTGTTTTCACAGCTGATTTGCATTGAATTCATAGTGTAACATGGGTATTTATAATTGGCAAGGCATATTTAAGCAGGGGTAATGTCATAAATGGTAAGTTTATCAGTAAATTTTTTTGTATTATAATGACTTTTACTTTTCTATGCAACATATTGCTTATGGAGATTTGAGTAATGGTTACTTGCATAACGAGAAAACCCTATAATTATCTGTAACCTACTCACCAGAATCATGACCAACAGGGAAATGTGGAACAAAGCTCTCTTCAGGAAGAAGAAAATGGATAAAGTCTTCATCTTCTAGCACAAAATCCTTTGTGCACATCAAAGATGCAACAGAGGAGAACGTGAAATACCTTCTTCAAATTTCTCTCTCATACTTGCTCAGCGGAAGGTATTTCTCAGCAGTGCTCACATCAAAGACCCCAAGATTTGCTGGAAGGATCTCTGTCACTCTCTGGAAGGAAGCCCATATCTCGTTGCCAATAAGAGAGCAGCATCTTACCCACCGATGTTTTCTGAAGGAAAAAAATAACTTTTTCCTCTTTCTCTATGGGAACATAGTGTTTCCTCCACCTGCTCCTCAGCCCCCCTATCCATCTCCAACCAGAGGATCCACAGAGATTATGTTATTGTCTTCATCTTCATAAAGATTTAATTTACTGGGTTCTGTGCATTGATCCTGAGTTTACACCATTGTTAAATCTTTCAGTTGAAGATGCACTGATTGATTAAGTATCTAATTCTCCCCTTCCTCCTCTCCTTCCTGATGCTCTTTCATAAGTATGCATTGAGTACCACTGTGTGCCAAGCACTCTGCTGGGTGTTGGGGCTCCAACGCAGACATAATCTCAGTACAATGGGAAGCAGCACAGTGGAGTGACTGGATCCAATTTATGTTGATTGAGACTATTTCCCTCCCTCTAAATCTTTATTCCTGTCTTGTAAGGCATGACTTGTAAATAAGCAGTGTTTTTCGTAGAAAAGCCTAAGGTATGCTAGCCCTAGCCAGATGTTTTTGTTCTACCTTTTCTGTTTGACTTCTCATTCAATGTCCTTTGTTTGCAGGGGATCTTTGTGAGCAATGGCAGTTCCCATGAGCTCAGATTGGAGTCAGAGAAGTGACTCTGACACCACCGTCCCGTGTACATGGTCCCAGCAGCTTAGGAAGCACACAGGGTCCAGTCTACGCTGGGGAAAAACTTAGGGGGTTTTATATCATACCACAACATACCTTCCTCCAAAAGTGGTCCTCAATATGCAGAACTTTTCCACCCTCTCTTCTGTTCATTGTCTACCTCTTTCCATTTTTTCCCCCATGTGGGCCACTGGGTGTGCTGGTCCAGCATTCTCTGTTCCTGGATCTTTCCCTTCTGCCCATACATATATCTCTATTTCTTTTTTTTTTTTTTTTTCTTTTTTCTTTTTTTTAAAATTTTTATTTATTTATTTTTTTTAACATTTTTTATTGATTTATAATCATTTTACAATGTTGTGTCAAATTCCAGTGTTCAGCACAATTTTTCAGTTATTCATGGACATATACACACTCATTGTCACATTTTTTTCTCTGTGAGTTATCATAACATTTTGTGTATATTTCCCTGTGCTGTACGGTGTAGTCTATTCTACAATTTTGAAATCCCAGTCTATCCCTTCCCACCCTCCACCCCCCTGGTAACCACAAGTCTGTATTCTCTGTCTGTGAGTCTATTTCTGTCCTTTATTTACGCTTTGTTATTGTTTGTTTGTTTGTTTTTGTTTTTGTTTTTTAGATTCCACATATGGCGATCTCATATGGTATTTTTTTTCCTCTTTCTGGCTTACTTCACTTAGAATGACATTCTCCAGGAGCATCCATGTTGCTGCAAATGGCATTATGTTGTTGGTTTTTATGGCTGAGTAGTATTCCATTGTATAAATATACCACATCTTCTTTATCCAGTCACCTGTTGATGGACATTTAGGCTGTTTCCATGTTTTGGCTATTGTAAATAGTGCTGCTATGAACATTGGGGTGCAGGTGTCATCCTGAAGTAGACTTCCTTCTGGATACAAGCCCAGGAGTGGGATTCCTGGGTCATATAGTAAGTCTATTCCTAGTCTTTTGAGGAATCTCCACACTGTTTTCCATAGTGGCTGCACCAAACTGCATTCCCACCAGCAGTGTAGGAGGGTTCCCCTTTCTCCACAGCCTCTCCAGCATTTGTCATTTGTGGATTTTTGAATGACGGCCATTCTGACTGGTGTGAGGTGATACCTCATTGTAGTTTTGATTTGCATTTCTCTGATAATTAGTGATATTGAGCATTTTTTCATGTGCTTTTTGATCATTTGTATGTCTTCCTTGGAGAATTGCTTGTTTAGGTCTTCTGCCCATTTTTGGATTGGGTTGTTTATTTTTTTCTTATTGAGTCGTGTGAGCTGCTTATATATTCTGGAGATCAAGACTTTGTCGGTTTCACTTGCAAAAATTTTCTCCCATTCTGTAGGTTTTCTTCTTGTTTTACTTCTGGTGTCCTTTGCTGTGCAGAAGCTTGTAAGTTTCATTAGGTCCCATTTGTTTATTCTTGCTTTTATTTCTTCTAGGAGAAAATTTTTGAGATGTATGTCAGATAATGTTTTGCCTATGTTTTCCTCTAGGAGGTTTATTGTATCTTGTCTTATGTTTAAGTCTTTAATCCATTTTGAGTTGATTTTTGTATATGGTGTAAGGGAGTGTTCTAGCTTCATTGTTTTACATGCTGCTGTCCAGTTTTCCCAACACCATTTGCTGAAGAGACTGTCTTTATTCCAATGTATATTCTTGCCTCCTTTGTCAAAGATGAGTTGACCAAAAGTTTGTGGGTTCATTTCTGGGCTCTCTATTCTGTTCCATTGGTCTATATGTCTGTTTTGGTACCAATACCATGCTGTCTTGATGACTGTAGCTCTATAGTATTGTCTGAAGTCGGGGAGAGTTATTCCTCCAGCCTCTTTCTTTCTCTTCAGTAATGCTTTGGCAATTCTAGGTCTTTGATGGTTCCATATGAATTTTATTATGATTTTTTCTAGTTCTGTGAAATATGTCCTGGGTAATTGGATAGGGATTGCATTAAATCTGTAGATTGCCTTGGGCAGTGTGACCATTTTAACACTATTGATTCTTCCAATCCAAGAACATGGAATATCTTTCCATTTTTTAAAGTCTTCTTTAATTTCCTTCATCAATGGTTTATAGTTTTCTGTATAATTCTTTCACCTCCTTGGTTAGATTTATTCCCAGATATTTTATTACTTTGGGTGCTATTTTAAAGGGGATTGTTTCTTTACTTTCTTCTTCTGTTGATTTATCGTTAGTGTAAAGAAATGCAACTGATTTTTGAACGTTAATTTTGTAACCTGCTACCTTGCTGAATTCTTCAATCAGCTCTAGTAGCTTTTGTGTGGACCTTTTAGGGTTTTCTATATATAGTAACATGTCATCAGCATATAATGACACTTTTACCTCTTCTTTTCCAATTTGGATCCCTTTTATTTCTTTCTCTTGCCTGACTGCTGTGGCTAGGACTTCCAGGACTATGTTGAATAGGAGTGGTGATAGTGGGCATCCTTGTCTTGTCCCAGATTTTAGTGGGAAGCTTTTGAGTTTTTCACCGTTGAGTACTATGCTGGCTGTAGGTTTGTCACATATAGCTTTTATTATGTTGAGATATGTTCCCTCTATACCCACTTTGGCGAGAGTTTTTGTCATAAATGGGTGTTGAATTTTATCAAATGCTTTTTCTGCATCGATTGAGATGATCATGTGGTTTTTGTCCTTTCTCTTGTCGATGTGATGTATTACACTGATTGATTTGCGTATGTTGAACCAGCCTTGTGTCCCTGGGATGAACCCCACTTGGTCATGATGTATAATCTTTTTTATGTGTTGTTGGATTCTATTTGCTAAACTTTTGGTGAGGATTTTGGCGTCTATGTTCATCAGTGATATTGGCCTACAATTCTCTTTTTTGGTAGTGTCTTTGCCTGGTTTTGGTATCAGAGTGATGGTGGCTTCATAGAATGAGTTTGGGAGTATTCCCTCCTTTTCAATCGTCTGGAAGAGTTTGAGAAGGACTGGTATGAGTTCTTCTTTGTATGTTTGGTAGAATTCCCCGGTGAAGCCGTCTGGTCCTGGACTTTTATTTGTAGGGAGGTGTTTAATTGCTATTTCTATTTCCTTTCTACTGATCAGATTGTTCAAGTGTTCAGATTCTTCTTGATTCAGTTTTGGTGGACTGTATGTTTCCAGAAACTTGTCCATCTCCTCTAGGTTATCCAGTTTGGTTCCATATAGTTTTTCATAATATTCTCGTATGATATTCTGTATTTCTATTTTGTTTGTTGTAATTTCTCCATTTTCCTTTCTTATTTTGCTAATTTGTGCTCTCTCTTTTTTCTTCTTTGTGAGTTTGGCCAGAGGTTTGTCGATTTTATTTACTTTTTCAAAAAACCAGCTTTTGGTTTGGTTGATTTTTTCTATGGTCTTGTTAATCTCTATTGTATTTAATTCCTCTCTGATCTTTATTATTTCCTTCCTTCTGCTGCTTTTTGGGGCTTTTTGTTCTTCTTTTTCTAATTCATTCAGGTGGTGGGTTAAATTGTTTATTTGAGATTGTTCTTCTTTTTTGAGGAAGGCCTGTATCGCTATAAACTTCCCTCTTAGCACTGCCTTTGCTGTGTCCCATAGGTTTTGAGTGGTTGTGCTTTCATTATCATTTGTCTCAAGGTATTTTTTAATTTCAGCTTTGATTTCCTCATTGATCCATTGTTTTTTCAATAACATATTGTTTAATCTCCATGCTTTCCTTTTTTTCTCCTTTGTTTCTCTGTTGTTGATTTCCAGTTTCATGGCATTGTGGTCAGTAAAGATGCTTGAGATAATTTCTATCTTCTTAAAATTGTTGAGGTTTCTTTTGTGCCCAAGTACATGATCGATCCTGGAAAATGTTCCACGTGCACTTGAAAAGAATGTATATCCTATTTTTGGGGGGTGTAATGCTCTGAAAATATCCACCAAATCTAGTTTTTCTATTGTAGTATTTAATTTCTCTGTTGCCTTGTTTATTTTCTATCTGGAAGCTCTGTCTAGTGATGTTAATGCAGTGTTAAAATCTCCAACTATGATTGTATTCCCATCAATATCCCCCTTTATCTCTGTTAGTAATTCTTGTATGCACTTAGGTGCTCCTATATTGGGTGCATATATATTAATGAGTGTAATATCCTCATCTTGTATCACTCCTTTAATCATTATAAAATGTCCTTCTTTATCTTTCTTTATGGCTTTTGTTTTAAAGTCTATTTTGTCTGAAATCAGTACTGCAACACCTGCTTTTTTGGCTTTTCCATTTGCATGGAATATCCTTTTCCATCCTTTCACTCTCAATCTATATGTGTCCTTCTCCCTAAAGTGGGTCTCTTGTATGCAGCATATTGAAGATTCTTGCTTTATTATCCAGTCTGCCACTCTGTGTCTTTTGACTGGAGCATTTAGTCCATTAACATTTACAGTAATTAATGATAGATGTGTGTTTATTGCCATTTTGAACTTATCTTTGCAGTTGAATTGGTATATCCTCTTTGTTCCTTTCTTCTTCCTTTTGTGGTTTGGTAATTTTCCTTTGTATTATCATGGATTTTATTTAATTTTTGTGACTCCTTTGTAAATTTTTGGCTTGTGGTTACCCTTTTTTGTAAATCTATCAACCCATTACTATAACTGTTTTTATTAAACTGATAGTAACATGATCTCAAACCCATCCTACTGTTAAAAAAGTTTAAGAAAGAAAGAAAAAAATATTCTATATTTCCCTGCCTCCCTCTCCCACTCTCAGTGATTTGTATGTCTTCTTTTATAATTTCATGTTTACTTTATTTGTAATTCATGAGTTATCACCTTTCCAGTTGTGTGTTTCTCATTTCTGTAGCATCCTGCTGCTTTTCTATTTAGAGTAGCCCTTTCAATATTTCTTTTAGCATGGGTTTAGTGTTGCTAAACTCCTGCAGCTTTTTTTTGTCTGTGAAACTCTTTATTTCTCCTTCTATCCTCAAGGATAGCCTTGCTGGATAAAGCATCCTAGGCTGCATCTTTTTTTTTCATTCAGGGCTTTGAATATATCTTGCCACTCCCTTCTGGCCTGTAGTGTTTGTGTAGAGAAATCAGCTGAGAGCCTTATGGGGGTTCCCTTGTAACTTACTCTTTGCTTTTCTCTTGCTGCCTTTAGAATCATTTCTTTATCCTTGACTCTGGCCATCTTGATTATGATATGTCTTGGTGTGGGTCTATTTGGGTTCTTCCTGTTTGGGACCCTCTGAGCTTCCTGTACTTGGATATCTGATTCCTTCTTTAAGTTTGGGAAGTTTTCAGTCATGATTTCTTCAAAAACCTTTTCAATCCCCTTTGATCTTTCTTCTCCTTCTGGGACCCCTATGATGCGAAGATTGGGAGGCTTTCTATTATCCCATAGGTCCCTTATGCTATTTTCATTATTTTTTATTTGCTTCTCTTGTAGTTCTTCTGAATGGGTGCTTTCTATTGCCCTGTCTTCTAGATCACTAATTCGTTCCTCTGCATTATCTAGTCGGCTTTGCACAGCTATTAGATCATTCCTCATCTCTGTCAATGAGTTTACCCATTCTACTTGGCTCTTCTTTATAGCTTCAATTTCATTTTTGACATATTTTATATTTCTAAACACTATCTCTTTTAATTCCTTCAGCAATTCGATCACTCCTTTTTTGAAATCTTGATCTAGTAGGCTATCAATGTCTATTTCGTTGATCTTTCTTTCAGGGGATTTCTCTTGTTCTTTTAATTGGGAAAGGTTTTTCTGCTTCTTTATCTTGCTCATACCTCTTTGGCACTGTGGTTTATGGAGTATCAGTTGTTTATTTTGGTCCTTAAGGATTTGATCTATCTGATGCCTATTTAGGAATAGAACTTAGGAAAAAAAGAAAAAAAAAATAAGAGAGAGAGAGAAAGAATTTTAAAAGAAGGGAGAAAGAGGGTTTGAAAACAGTGTATAATGAATAATAGAAGAGTGAGTTGAAGCAGAGTATTAATCGGGTTGAGACGTCCTTTTGAAACCTTTACAAAAAAAGGGGGGGGGAGATGAATAGATGTATTTGAAACCTGTGTCTAATCAATAGCAGGACATCAAAACCCAAGAGAAATAGAAATGAATTAAGAAGTAAAGATTAAGAGAGTAATAGAAAATAGAACAGGTAAAAACAGATTTAAAAAAAAAAGGGGGGGGGGTTGTCGGTGTTCTCCTGGAGTCTGTGTGCTTTTAATGTGAAGTCTTTCTGTCTTCGTCCTGTTTTGGAAGCTCAGCTTGCTGTTTTCAGAGGCCCTCCGTTGGCGCCCTCTTCTGTGCTGCTCCCAGCACCTGTCGGCAAGCTGATCGCGCCTCCTCCTAACACTGGGTCAGGTGCAGCTCTCCTCTGCTGTGGGCGGGCGGGTCGCTGCCCCTCCGGATGCTGCAGTCAGATGTTGCAGACTGGCCGGGTAGGAAGGCGGGTAGTGCCCCCTCCCAGCACCTCAGTCAGGGGCTGTGTTCCTGCCGGAAAGGCGGGGGGCCGCTCTCGCTCTACCTGCAACGCCGCCGGTAGCTCCGCTGCTCTGTGCGGCTGCGCGCGCCGCCGCCCTGTGGTCGGCGCTCCGCGGGTGGGCTCGGGGAAGACCGAGGGACAGCCCTGTCCCTGCTCCGAGCCAAAACCCAGCTCCTTGTTTGTCTTTGTGGAGCAAGTTCTCTGAGGGACCAGGATGGAAGGATCCTATCTGCCCCGGGCTGCATGCCAGTCTCAGTCTGGCCTTTGAGGCTGCTAAGCCCTTCGGTGCGGATGCAGGTTTCGCCCCCGCCCCCGCCTGAGTGCTCAGCACGGAGGATATGGCGGCTGTGCCTGAGCCCCGCCTCTCTTCCCCCGAAAACTTTCCGCCGGTTTTCAGAGATGGGGGTGTGCACCCTTCCCCCGAGAGCACATCAACCTTGCCGTTTTATGGAGGGCCCAGGTTGTTCTGCCCTGTGCACCCACAGTCGCGGCGCGCAGCCCCTTGCGTTCCCCCGGGGCTGCCTCCGTGCAGCCACTTCCGTCCTCCGCCCGGCTTGTGCACCCTGGCCCTGCCTGCCACTCCCGGCCTGCGTCTTAGGGTGGGTGTCGGGGGGACGCTCTGTGCCTGTTTAACTTAGTTCTGTTAGTCAAGGGCTGCTCTGTACAGATCCGAGCCTCGGAGGCTCCCCCTCCGTCCCGCTGGCCTCTCAGTTGGAGAGGGGAGACCCAGCAAGCGAGCGCCAGTCCTCCTTTGCCGCTCCCTCCCCGCGGGACCCGTCTCGCGCTGCTTTGCCTTTTGTTCTTTCTTTTTTCCTTTTCTCCTACCAGATTTTTGGCGTCTTTATCTTTTGAAGAGGGCGATGTTCTGTCGGAGGTCCACAGGTGCTCTGGTTGGCTGAGTGGGTCTGTAGATGTGGGTCTTGGTGTATTTGTGGGAGAGGGTGTCCTGCGAGCGTCCTTCTACTCCGCCATCTTCTCTGTCTTCCATATATCTCTATTTCTTTAGGAAACCAATTCAGTTCTGACATAGATGCTACAGTCTTGCATCCCTACACCCAACACTTAATAACATGGTCTTCAAGTAGGTTTAAAGACAGACACACGCATACAAATCGCTGCACTATAGACGGTGACCTTGTGGATAGCCAATTAAAACCTCTGCAGTTTGCAACCTTGGCCCTAGTGCTCCCTCTGCACCCACTCACTCATTCATTATTCATTCACTGGTATCATGTGGTGGTATCAGCTCCCCTAAAAGCAGAGCCTGAAACAAAGGCTTGGGTGCAGGGAGTTTATTTGGGAGGTGATCTTAGGAAGCGGGAGTGAGGGAGTGGGAAGAGTGAAACTCGGAAGGAGGAAAAGTCAGTAAAGATAAACTAATGAGCTGGTAATTGCTGTGGATATCTGGGGCTCAGTCTCCAGGGTTCTCTGAGGCACCGTGTAGAACACCCCTCAGAATTGTCCTTCTGGAGGATGGGAAGATGGGACATTTATCCACCAACTCGCATCACCCTCTGGTTGAGGATTGCCCTTCAGGAGTGGTCCCACCCCTCCCGTCTGAGCAAGCTCCCACTCAGGAAGCCATCCCCAGGCATGGAGCTGTCTACCACAGCTGCAGCTGAAGTCAGAGAAGGGCCAAGAGCATTCAGTCTGGGGCACCAATGGCAGCCACAATAGATAGCATCCATCATAGGTGTCCTGTAACCATTCCTTCTTGCTTGGTTTCTCCCATGGAATAATGAATTCCACAAGGACAAGGACAGTTCCTCCACTATTGCTTCCACAGTGTTTTGCACAGTGCCAGACTCACAGGAGCCCTTCAGGTCTCACTGGCAGAATGAATAAAGGAAATGGTGAAAGAACAATGAACTGAAACTGGAAACCTGAGTTCTAGTCCCCTCTGGCTCACTAATTTCTGTGTGACCTTGACTATATCAAAATCTCACATATAGGGATCTGGTTATTTGTGAACTTATAAATTCATATATATATATAATCTCAACATCTAAGCATTGTTGTAAAAGGAGAAAATTGCCCCCCCATCAGTGGCTGACCTTAGAATAAAATATTGTTCTCTAACTTCACAGCTGTCTCTAATTCTAGGTTTCCATCCCTTGAAGATGTAAAGGTGGACACTGTTGAAGCAGTGAGGGTGTGTTATAAAGTTAGTTTCCTGAAAAATATTTCACTTCCTACATGATACATGGCTTGGAAAACCTTCACTAACACTCTTCTGTGAAGTGTGATAGAATGCTAATTTCCCACAGATTCATTATCACCATGAAATGAAATTTTGGAACACATCAGAGGTAAATATAATGTGCAAATGTGGAATTCAACAATTCGAGTTTTAGCTGCCTCATGTTTTTACACCTCTGTCAACAAGACCCTCATTAAAGACTTTTCCCCATTATTCTACTTGAAAAGAAAACTGGAGAATATCACATTCAGGATGGAGAAACCTTCTTTCCAGTTAACCCTTTATGAAAGGAACTCATCTGTGTATATATTCCTAATTATTTTTTATCCAATCAAAAATATTTATTGTGCTCAGTACTGTGTTAGGGCTTGGGGATACAATCTTGAAAAAAACTGATACAGTTCTTCCTCCTGTAGGACTTACAGTCTAGCAGGGAAGGACTATATTAATTATTTTAAATGAGTATCAAATTACATTCTGAAATAACACCTCTGGGAAGGAAATGTACTTTTATGAGAGCAAAATACAATGGAAATCACATTGTCCAGGAGGTTAAATAGGTTAACTCCCTACCCACCCTCCACCTAAATGAGATTTGAGTAGAAAGCTGAAGAATGAATAAGTGAAAGGGACAACAGCATGTGCAAAGGCCCAGTGGCAAGAGTAACAGGATGCCCTGGAAGAACTGAAAAAATAGGCCAGCGGAATTGGCTTGCCTGAAACCAGGAGCAGGGTGTGAGTGAGGCTGAGGGGTAAGCACAGGCCAGACTAATCAGACCTCTTGAGCAGGCTAAGCATTATGGTCTAAGAGCAATGGGAATTTGTTACATGGTGTCAGTAGGACCTTGTGACCAGATCAAATCTGCGTATTTTTAACAAGGCCTTTGTTTCCACATCCTTTTTTATATTTTCCATAAGTATATGAGCAATTCCAGCAAAAACATTTGTTTTTGCCTGAATCATGCTGATAGTTGCAGACACACACACACACACACACACACACACACACACACACACACACACACACACACACACACACACACACACACACACACTGTTCTTCCAAAAGATGCCAGTTCAATTTGTTCCAGTATTAACAGTATCTCTCATTCTCATTTAGGTAACATTTACTTTGTACTTCTGGGTGAAGACTGCATTTACCCGATAACTAAATTCCATGGTGAGGCGTCTTGAGGAATAAATAGAGTCCTATCCCCACATATTAAGTGTGCAAGTGAAATTGCCGTTCATTGTTGGAACCTGTGAGAACAACAGCCATTGCATCAACAAGATGGGTCCAAAATGAATCATCTGGTGGTATTTGCAGGACATCCCTAAACCATGTCTATAACATCCATTACTTTCCCCAAATTTCTTAGCATATCCAAAAATGGATTAAGTTGTTTCGACAGGCTCTATTTTTTATGGACCTCTTTGGCTATTACTTACTATGTTATTTTCCTCAAGGTGCTCATGGACTGATTTATGACTTCATTTAAGGTTTTGACTGGTAGTTTGGATACGCTAACTAGCCCACCTTTTCCCGGATCTGCTTTTGGCTGCTTTATCTCCGACACTAAATCAGCCTGCTTAAATATCCCTGGTACATAAGTCTCCACGACAAACACTAGTATTGGAGGTATGTCCTGCCTTAGCTGGTTCTTTGAATATGTTCAAATGAACCTCATCCAGCTCTGCTGATTTATAAATATTTAAATTGTATAAATATTCTTTAACCTGCCTCTTATTAATTCTGTTTGTTGATATTCCCAGAGACTCATTAATATTTATCTTACTGAGCTCCTACTTCCTTCATTCTTTGTGTTAAAGGCAGAGACAAAATAGTAGTTCCATATTCACTGTTCTCTGCATCTTTTGTAATATGTTCTCACCCCTGGTTTAGCAAAAGAAGCCTTTTTTTTTTCTTGGGCATAATGTCCTATTGTATTTTTAGAAGACTTTGCCATAATTTCTTGCTTCTTTTGCTTCTCTGATTCTGTTCTTTCAGCCATCCCCTGGAGTTATATTTTCTTCATACTGTGTATTCTCTCCCCCAAACTCTACACAATTGGATTTTTGCTTTTTTTTCCCCCAAAAGGAAGCATTTATTCTTTAAACCTTGTATATCAGAATATGCTTGTTGGTTATATAATAGCACCCACAAGCCACTTGTGTGTTCTTTTTCTAGAGGATGCACTTGAATGCCCACACCCATGTTTTTCTTTTCAATAGAACAACACAAATGTAATCATTTAGTTCCTGAAAGATGGCTGGATGCAGTCCATTAATTTCAGAGCATGTCCAGAAAATTGATCTGAAACAAACAGCAAGTGAATATGAAACCAAGACAAGGGATTTCCAATTACAAGTTTAAAAAAAGTAATAATAATGAGAAGAGCCCAGGAATATACCTCATCAGAAACACACTGGAAATTTTAATGTGTTTTCAAAATAGTACATACTGTTAACCACAAAATACAAAAAGAGTACATATTGTACCACTACATTTATTGTTTCAAGAATATGTAAAACTGAACTGTGGAGATAGAAGTCAGGATAGTGGTTACCCCTGGGGATGAGTTATAACTGGAAAGGTCCTGAGGGTCCTGGAAATGTTCTCTGTCTTGACCTGGGTATGGGGCACATGGATGTGTATGTATGTGTTGCATAAAAGTGCATCAGGCTGTACATTTGTGATTAGTGCACTTTAAAAAACTGCCACACTTTACGGTGTGTGTTATACCTCAATAAAAAAGTAAAACAAAACAATTAATGTGTTTACAAAGATGACTACTAAAAGCTGTAATAAATGGATTACAGCTGTGGATTACAGTCACTATGGATTACATCTGAGGCTATCTGAAGCAGTATTTTTTAAATTTGGCATATTTGTCATTGGACAAACCTTTCTGCTCAGCAAGCAGGCACAATGAGAATGATCATGGCTACTGTTTCCTGACTGCCTGCAGTGTGACAGGCATTAAACCCATAGTTTGTCATCTCAATATAGAGAAGATAATATTAACCCCATTTTCCAGATGAGGACATGGAACCTGAAAGATCTTTAGTTGCCATGAACACATAGCTAAAGAGAAGAAAGTAGAGATTTAAACTTAGGTTTCTAAAACTCCAAAGCCTATGTACTTTCTCCCCTTCTATGTGGCATCCAAGTGTCCTAGATGATTATGAGGTACTGTTTTTATTAGTCTGTTTTACTATGCGGAAGGTATTCTGCTAGTGCAGCTTTTAAATATTCCCATCTCTTGTTTTAGAAAATAAGTGAATGTAGTTATGAACTGAAATGAGTTATAAGTAATAGAGCTGATGCTCATTGGTATCTAGAATGTGCCTGGTTTCGTCCCAAAGCATCACCTTAAATGAGCACAGGAAGTCGAATAAAGTATTTTTTCCCCCATTTTACAGACGAGGATACAAAGACTCAGGTTAAAAGATCAGATAGCTAGTAAATGTCCATCTCTGGTAGTCTGACGTCAGAGCTCACACCCTTTATCACTCCATTATACTGTGTATTAATGATTTTTGAAGACTGTAACTGGAAGAAGAAATAGACTGATCAATTTTTTAGAATCTGAAAACAATTTACAAGAACAAGCATGAGTAGAAGGAGCATTTGTCAGATTTGCATCCATTATTAAGATGAATTTATGAAACTATATTGATTTATCAGATCTTTTCTGCTATTTAGAAAGCTTAGGAGCTCATGAGTTCAGCGACTGCACAGGATCAAGCATTTTTGCAAGAGGTCATGCAATTGATGTCAGTGCTTACATGAGTGGTTGAAAGCCGAGGTTCCCAGCTCCGCCAGTCATCTGTCTGTGGACTCCTCAGCTAAGAAGACAGGTCCAAGATACCTATTCCTGTCTCCTGACTTCCTTTAATAACTATTTCTGGCACTTCTGTAGAGATCTTGGATTGTTTCACTTTAGTTCTGTTATTTTAAAGGTATTTTCTTATGTGTAATAAAATCTATTTATATATTTAGGGTCAAATGTTATCTCTATAGAGACTCATGTAGATGCTTTGGTCCCCCCAATTTTTTGTATGACCTTATACACTATCAGATCGTCAAACTCTCCTGTTACCCAATTACCACATTAAAAAAAATTTTTTTTGCCACTTCTCTCCCTCCAGATGTGAAGATTTTCATCATGAAAGACTTTCCAGTCTCACTTACTTCCAAAAGAAAATTTGCAAGGGAAGCACAACAATCAGCTTTTTACTCTTCACCTGGATTCATCAATTGTTAACAGCTTGCACGTTTGCTTTATTTTTCTCTCTATACATCTTTGTGTATAAATGCATGT
Organism: Camelus bactrianus; assembly: GCF_048773025.1. Lineage (NCBI taxonomy): Eukaryota > Metazoa > Chordata > Mammalia > Artiodactyla > Camelidae > Camelus > Camelus bactrianus. The sequence goes on from NC_133555.1 coordinate 24,977,751, forward strand.
GTGTATAATTTGAGAATTAGTTGCAGATACTATAACAAATACTTCAGCAGTCATCTCTTGAGAACAAGTAAATTCTCCTACATAACCAATGATATATAATGACTGTATATTTGGGGCATTTAGCCATAATTTAAGATCATCTAATATTCTGCCCATATTCAAATTTCTCCAGTTGTCCCAATCATGCCCTTTATAACTACCCTCAACTTTTTTTTCCCAAACCAGAATTCAGCTGAGGATCCCACATTGCATTTAGTTATCATCTTTATTTATCTCCTTGGTTTCCTTTAATCTAGAACAAAGCCTCAGACTTTTTGGTGTTTCATGAATAACGATCCCCATTTTAAACATCTTCATGTTACCTTTAGCATTCCAAGCATGGTTCTAGGTACAACCTCTCATCAAATACCTGATTTGTGTGTGTGAATTATTCTACTTGAACCCTGCCAAAGCAAAATATTAAAATAATTCTTATTCACCCTGGAAAAGATGGAAACAATTTAAAAATACAACTTAGAACTTCAATGATTCTCTGTCGTTCATTCAGTAAACACAGTAGCTAGACTGAAGGACACAGAGAAGAGAGAGCTTCCATCTCAACCTTTGAGATGCTCTAATCACAGATGGGTCTAAAATCCTTTCGCATTTGCATATGACTTTGGTGTTTTGTACCAGTCTGGGTTTTAGAAAAGAAAGCAAAGTTCCAGCTAGGTCCTTTACTGCTAAAGTCAGCTGAACTGTTGGAAGCCAGGGATACCACAAATGGTTTGCTAAGGAAGAAAACAAATTGAAATGCAGAGTGTGACTAAAAATAAAATATTATTTTTCTACAAGTTACAGTTGTGAACATTTGTATCACCATCATACATAATTTCCTTTGATACCAGGATGAGCTTCTGAGAAAGCAACTTGGGGCTTCCTTGCAAAGCAAGGAAATCAGCAATTGTTCAATCAGTACAAGGACAGTTGTGTGAGAAGTTGCCATAACGACATGGTGAAGCTGTCTGTGTGGCTTAATTTCAGTCACATTGAATTGGGCTCCACGTCATGTGTTAAAATATGAGTCAATATTTGAGGGGTTTTGAAGAAAAGAGGTAAATATGAATTGTAGGGGCCGAGTTCTCTTCTGAATACAAGTCTGCCAGTAGGAGAGTTTGCAATTTGGTCTCCTCATTTCTCCATCAACAAAGCATTTTCCTATGAAGCAGAGCTTAAATGTTGTTTCTGGAAATTTACTTTCACTGCACAAAGAATTTGATAAACTATCAGGTTACACATTGCCATTAAGCCAATCAATATTGGGTCTATCATCCATTAACAAATTAGTAGGAAACCTGAGTGTGCCTTCTCCAAACATTGAAGGCAACGGCAGCCACGAGCCTTTCTGAAGATGCATCATTTTGTTGACTAAAGTAGAAAATCACCTTTAGGACCAGATTTTTCTATTCTAATTGTTTTCAGGAAAATGATAGAATAGCTAATATTTATTGAGTCTTTGGGTTACACTGTCTGAGTGTCACATTCTATCTACATTCTTTCGTTTAATCCCCACAGCAAACTGATAAAGTAGGATTTTATATTATTTTCTTCATTTACAGATGAGGAACCTGAGGCTCAGAAAGGTTAAATGACACATTTGTAAGTACTGGAGTGCTAGCTGTGTTGGAATGAAGGGCAGATTCTGATTCAGTAGACGTGGGATGGAGCCTGAGTTTCTACATTTCTAATCATCCCCCTAAAGATGCCGATGCTGATGATCCAGGGACCATACTCTGCGAGCAACTGTCTAACCCACTACACAGTGGCTCCCATGCTTGAGTATCGTATGCACTCTGTTCAGGAAATAGTGGTGGACCCCGAGCAGTACATCTAGGGACCCTAATTACAGAAACACCAGTGATTAAAACTAGAGTCTAATTCTTTTAAACTGTCTCTCAATTAGGAAATACTACAAAAAAGTTTTATTTTTATAACTGGTACATTTTTTAAGATTATCAATTAAGTGAAAATATAAAATAACTTGCATAAGACATGAACTGTAATGTAAAGTCAATGAACTCTTGGGGTGCCTATGAAATCAAATTGAGAAATGGCACATTACATGTTATGTGGCAGTTCGTAAATCAGTCGCACTGAATGATCCACATTTATGAAGTAACAATTCTCCCAGTTTCCCCGGTTGTTGCTACATTAGTAAAAGAAAGGCTATTATTTAGGAAACCTTGCATAGATCATGATTCTTTCCAAGCAGTTATATTGTATTACTTGCAAAACAAATTTATATAAATTTCATTTTACATGCTTCCTTTCATCAGTGTATAAATAGATACCACTACAGATAGGACTAGAAGGCAAGCTTTTCCATTTTTGATATTCTATTTAGAATGTGTTACTCACAGAAATTGCTAAGAGAAAAGTTCTTATGCTTTTACTGATTTGTTAGGTTAGAGAGCACAGCATGCTCTAAATGAGGGATGTAGCTTTATTGCTGATAGGCAGGTTGGTACACTAACCCACTTAACTGACATTTTAACCTAAGTGACTTTTGTTCAGTGAGAATGTTTACCCGAGGAGAAGAGCCAGGGGAGAGAGAGAAGGGGACGGGCCCTGAGCTGGTGTAGGAGTGTGCACACGTCAATCTTTTTATCCATGCCCTCTGGCAGCAGTATAGTCCTTTGGTTAAAAGATTGGTGCTGGCATCAGATGGAACTAGATTTGAAACTTGACTCTGGCATTGATCAGCTGTGTGGGCAAGTCATATTGGACTCACTGACCTCTTTGGAAAAGGAGCCCTCCAAGTCCCCTTGGATCTCTTTGTCATGAACACCAGCTGCCGGTGGGTTTTCTCTCCCACCGCATGTTCCCTTCACCCCATCTGCTGAGCTCAGAACCAGTGATTGACAGATGTGGGATCTAAACACTCTTGGCTCCCTTGCCTGGTCAGGACAACTCTGAGGTGTCCTGCACCTACACTTTAGAGTGCACCATACTCCTGGGAGGGCTTGTGAAAATCCAACATGCCAGGCCCCACAGCAGAGTTTCTCATTCAGCAGGTGGAGGGTGGGAACCTGAGAATTTGTACTTCTAACAAATTCTCAGATGATGCTGGTGCTGCTGGTCTGGGAACCAAACTTTGGGAATCACTGACCTACACCATCTCCAGAGTTCCCCTGAGGGGTTGAGCCAGTTCCTTAAGCAACAGTAAGACTTTGCTTATGTAGCAGCCTTGTCCCTCTCCTTCCCTTCCCTTCCCTACTCCACTTTCTCACTTCCTTCTCCATGCCTACTAGTCATGGAACACTTCCTAACACTTCCACACAAATTCATGCTTGGAAACCCAAACTAAGACAAGGGCTCCCCTCATAGAGATGTTAGCTCTTGTTATCAAACCTTACTCTCCTTATCTTTGAAAATCACTCATCTTGCACACCTTCCCACCACCCAAGATGATTTCATTATCTTTCATGTAGGGTATATTATAAAACAGTTCAAAGTAATGTTCAAAAAGTTATGTTTTTATAAATATGTAATACTATAATTTTAATATAAAATATTATATTTTATAGACTTTAAACTACCTCTTTCCTGCAGGTGTGATATCTTTTCCCAGGGGGGCCGCCTCAAGTCCACATCCCAAACCCTCTTGGGAATCCCTAAAGCAGAGTGGCCTGGGTCATAGGAGGAAGAGTGCCCTCTTGGTTGGTATGCTGTGCTGTGTGCCTGGAGAGAGAACAGCGTTCAGCTCCTTTAACTACTTAGAGGCGGGGGTATAAGGTGGGTAGTGGTTGCCTTCTCTCCAGCATTTCATGGGAAAGGTGGGCATCAGGGGACATGGCAAAGTTAGGCCTGTCTGGATCTTTGTGGTTTGCATGATCCCAAACTGGGATCATCTTTGAATCTTAGCACTTATTTGTTAATAACTACATATTCTTCTGTAATAGCTAAAACCATGAGATCTCGAGTCAGATTGCCTGGATCACTATTCTGCTTTCACCGTTTACTTGTTTGGGACCTCGGGTGCGTTTAAAACCATTCCAAGTCTCCACTTCCTTATCTTTAAAGTGGAGATAAAACTAGAACTCTCATCTGCAAAATGGTGACGTAAGAGGTTTTTTTGTTTTTAGTTTTTCGCCTGACTGATCACGTAGAGGTGAGAACAGTCCCTGGCAGAGTAAGAACTCAGCAGTGTAATCACTATTATTGTTTTGTTATTTTCATCTCTGTTATTGTTGGTTGTGTTGCTATTATTAGCACTTAAATAGGTGTCAATCATTAAGCAGTGGGTTGGCTACAAAGCTGAACCATAAATCCCAGCACTGAAATGAACGTCTAAATCCTGGGGCGCCAACTTATAATTTGAGCAGTCAGGCAAAAAGGGGCTGAAGAAATTGCTCCATGTGGCCACCTGTGGAGTATCCTGCCATGAGGCTCCAAACTGGGGCCCTGTGTGACCGAAGTCGGGACCTTCTGTCAGTCCTGTCCCACAGTTGGCATCCCCAATCCCTCGGGCAGCTCTGCATGGATGTACTTCCTATTAAGTGGTATTTACCAACTCACCGGGCTTCACCAGATGATAAATGCATCACCAGTTAAGGACTTTACACTTCTTTGCAACTTGTAAACTAAGCTGCTACAGCAGATATGACTCTCTACCTACAATCCCACAGGTGGAAGAATGACTGTATTTCATAATTTTCTTAAATCTCTGTTTAAGTTGTCTCATCTGGCCAGAGTGGGTCTAATTTCAACCTCGGTTGTCACTGGAACGCTTTTCCTCCCCTTGTTTCCTTCTACCACCTTCTACCAAAGATGCTGTGCAAAGGTGTCCTGGGTCTCACATGGTCCCAAAGAAAGCATGAGGTACCATTCTATCTGGCGGTAGGAACTTCTTGGGTTTGGGCACCGGAATCGAGGCAGAGGTAGAACCTGTGTGCTTAGCTTCCAGCCTGCTTAAGCAACCGGAGGAGTTCTCTCTGAGATCCTGGTGCCCCCACAGTGCTGCCGTGGTTAGGCCTTATATCCCAGCTAATCAAATGATCCCCAGCATTTGTCCTCTTCCCTATCTTCCCTGAGAAATGCTTCCCGCTCCCCTCCCACGACCTTTAAAGGAACGCTTCTCCACCAGCTCCAGAAAACCCATAATAATCATTTCAGTGACTTTGGGTTTTCACACAAGACAGGAACTCCTGCTGCCTTTAGACCTCCCCTGAGACAAGAAAGCCCAAAGTCTGGCTCTCTGTTTGAAATGAGAATTATAAAAATATGCGAAGAACCTACAGAAGTAAATACCACCCCCAAATTATCCTGCAATTTTTCACTGGATTGGGTAGCTTCATTCATTTGCTTGTTTTATTGATAGCCCACTGTATGCCAGGCAATGCATCGGGCACTGGGGGCACAGGAGCGAGCCAGACATAGATCCTACCTCTATGGCCCATCTAGAAGCACAATGGCAGGATGTCCTGGTCTGTGTCCAAATCCCACAGGTGCTGGAGACCACAGCCAGCTGTCACTGCCAACTTGGCCATATTACTACTTACCGTTGATGAAACTCATGATTGCTTTTATTTCCTTGGGTGCCACTTGTGGAGGCAAAGCTTGTGAAAACAACCATTTGGAAAGTTACAAAAGGTTATTATCAGGACTTTATTGGGCTGAAGTTCCTGGCTGAGGTATGTCACTTTTGAAAGGTGGCACTAACTGACTGTCACCCTCTCTTGGCAGGAGTCCAACTTTGCTTAGAGTTTTCTTGGAAAACTACAAGACTGAGGCCAGTTATTAACTAACATTTTCTTTCTCACCCAGAGGCTCCTGAAACACTTATTATTGGTACTTAACTATGTCCGAATGATTTTTTGCCCTTAGAGTTTCATCCAGGAGAGTTTTGTTTTTCCAACTAGAGTCTGAGCTTCTTGAGAGCTCAGAACACATTGTTTCCTTGATTCACTCTTCCATGAATTCTTAAAAGCAGAACTATTTGAATTTGCATGCAAGTTAGACTTTGGATGATTACCCTTTTAAAAAAACCCTCCTCTGTACAGTGTTACATGTTATACATGTTACATTTAACTCCCTTGATCAATATCACATATTTGGGCTGTTTACATCTAAATTGCCTTTCTGTGCCTGAATGATGATTTCATTTTATTTTTCAGCAACCGTTCAAGGAAATATATGAGGAAGTGACAATACAATCGGCATGCGGTAGATGGCTTGGCTGGGTTTCTTAAGTGGGAAAGTAGAAGAGAGATAGGTAAGGAACTGACCAGCAACAATCTTCAGCTTTTCACTGCCCATTTATTTGTAGCCCAAATAGCACGCGGTTTATTTGTAGCACACAATTGATACCTACTTGAGAATTAATGAAGGAAAACAGAGGTGCAATCTAATACAGTGTATAAGAATATGGGCTTTGGGATTCTGTGGATCTGACTATGAGTTGTTACTCTGTCCTTCCTTGTTGGGTGACACATTACCTCTCTTGTCCTCAGTTTCCTCATCTGTGAAATGACAGTATTACTATCTACTTCAGAGGGTTGTTAGGAAGAGAAAATGAGGTAATACATGGAAAGTGTCTAGTAGTCAATTATTATTCACTATTATTGTCCAATAGGATATCATTCTACCACCTCCCAGACATTTCACAAAGTTCCCCAGAGCAAAGCTATGGGACAGTAAAACACTCACCATGGACCTGACGCTTTGGGGTTTGTAAGGAGATATTTAAATCAGCTGGTTAAAAGGAAAACAAAACAAAACAAAACAAAAAACCGTGGCTAATATGCATAACATCAACCTTTCTGCCCCCCCTTCTCTTGCCTTGACATATTAAGGTAAAGCAGACGAGTTTGCCCTCTAGCTCTCTTCCACGTAGTTTTCATTATCACGTTGTATATTTCGTGCTCCACTTCACCTGTGATGACTAATTTTATGTGTCTACTTGGCTAAGCCACCACACTCAGATACAACTGTCCCTCCATATCCTTGGGGGATTGGTTCCAAGAGCCCCCACATATGCCAAAATCCATGGGTGCTCAAGTTCCAGAATTGGCCCTCGGTATCCATGGTCCACATTCACAGATTTGACCAACTCTGGATTGTGCGGCACTGTACATATTCATCGGAAAAATTCTGTGTGTAAGTGGACCGATGCAGTCCAAACCTGTGTTGTTCAAGAGTCAACCATATTTGGTCAAACCCTAATCTAGACATTGCTGTGAAGGTATTTTGAGATGAGATTAACATTTAAATCAGTAGACATTGAGTAAAGTTGATTACCCTCCAAGTTATGTAAGTGGGCATTACCCCATCAACTGAAGGTCTTAAGAGAAAAAAGACTGACTTCCCCCAGGGTAATTCTGCCCCCAGACTGCCTTTAGACTCAAGCTGCAACATCAGCTCTTCTCTGGATCTCCAGCCTGCTTGACTACCTTGTAAATGTTGGACTTGCCAGCCCCCAAAATCATAGGAGCCGATTTCTTAGAATATATCTGTTGGTTCTTTATTGATTCTGTTTCTCTGGAGCACCCGGAGTAATACATTACCACCTCCACCCCTACTTGTTAAAAAAATCTGATTGCAAATAGGTCAGGCAGGCTTTTTATATCTAAATAAGGCAAGGGAGAGGATGGGGCATGAGTGTGGCTTGTATCACCACACCCCCAAATAGGGCCTTACATCTGCACCCATGCAACTGAATCTGTGCTTCACTTTCAGAGCTGTGTGCAATGCTCAATCACCCAAGATGATAGATTCTCAAAGGAAGATGAAGTTTAATACACTTTTCTTAGAAAGGCATTTTAATAAAAATTTCAACATTGAGGGTTGGAGCAAAAAGATTTTCTGGTTAATTAAATTAACCAGAATGTGTCATTCCTGAAGCAATCTGGTTAATCCATCCCTTAATGTATTTTGAAAAATATTCACAGGAGACTTAGCGAATGTCTAAAAGAAATTCTAATTTTGAAAGCACAAAAGCTAACGGACAAACACAAGGTTTTCCAATATGACCATGTTAATTCAATCTTCCAAAAATCTGGCCAATTTCTTTCATTTCAGATTTTACTCTAATAGCACTAATTTATCACATGCTTTTAGGACTAATTTTCCAACTGGTTTTCTCCACAAATGACTTAAACTACACTGGAATGGCTTGCATTTCAAGGTGCATAATTATTTAATATTTTCTTCAGAGGCAACATTTGTGCTTAGGTAAGCTTGTTGAACTTTTATGTATTTTAACAATCCAACACCCACTTACTTGGGTTTCACACAGTTAGCACTTTGGCTAACATATTTCCTAGCTACTTTAAAAAAGTATGTTATGTTTTATGTCTAACATAGTAAAATAGGACTCACTTTACACTAAGATAATGCAGCTTAATAGGATATGATATTTGCTGAAAAACAAAACAAAACAAAACAAAACAAATCTTGCTCCCCTTTTAATATCTTGTTGAGCTGTGCATTGAGTTTCAATAAAATACTTTGAAATTTACTTGGAGAAAAAAACACTCCCTTACAGCCTGCATTTATTTTCAGGAAGGTTACCAGAGTATTGCTGAATTTAGTGGGCCATCACGACTACTCTTACTTATTATTGACTTTCATCAGTATTTTCTGCATGGACTCTCCCGGGAATGTGTCTTGAGATTTTAGATGCAAATAGGATGAGGCTAATATCTGCTTGACTGGTGGCTGTGTGTAGAGTTGAAAGAAACGCTGGCTGGTGTGTGTTATAACCACAGAGGCAGCGGTGGTGGAAAGCAAGTGGGGGAGGAAGGAAGATTATGTCCCAGGTTGAACAGAAAGAGCTCAGTGAGGTGCTACTCAAGTGAATATAGGCTCTCTTAGGAAACAGTACTGAGAACAAGAAGCAACTGAAGATGCCACACTTCTGACAGAGCAAAGATACATGCTTTACATTCCAAGCCCTCCAGGATTATTTGTGTTAGGAGAACATGCTTTTGATGGAAGCCTTAGAGTTAAATATAAAACAAACTACAGTTCCCATGCATCTCTGTTCCAGACAGCCCCTGCAATCCCCCTTGGCAGCAAAAACACTGACTTTCCCAAGCACTTGGCTCCATGTAAGAATGAGATAAAACTGGCAAAGACAAGAGAGGTATTAAAATTGTACGCTGCTGTGAAGGATTAAGGAGAGAAAAATCTTATGTTTAGGTTTTCTAAGTCTTCTCTAAGGTGTTGGGTATAAACAAGAAAGGAGTTTGTTCTTCCAGTGTACACTGAACTAGGAATACTGTGTGCTCTTGACAGACTCTACTTGGCTTCTCTTTAAAAACTAGGTTGAACTGGAGAAACTAATTAATTAAAACACACATGGAGACCTTTTATTTTTCTTCAGATATTTTAATTTGTTTTCCTCCCTTATCAAAGAAGAAAAAATGACTTTTGGTTAAAGGGAAAAATGTTTTGGGGGCCAAATGTGTTTGGTTATACCTCACTATCTGCTTTGCAAAAACACTGCAGTCATAATTTTCGTATGTAATGAGTAATCTGTTGTTAGGGAAACGTGTTACGATGTTGGGAATGGAAAATGAAGAGAATCTCTGGCAAGTTGGAACTTAAGTGTTCATTTCATATTATAATGAGGACTGTTTCCTCATTATTTCTTCCCACTGCTTTCTTCTGTAATTCTGAAACTCTAAATTTCTAGGTCTACTTTTGGGATTGAGATGACAGGATGTGGAGGGTAAGGTTTACACCTTCCTCGAATTAATCTTAGTTTCTGTCCTCAGAGTTTATGGTTCATTATTTTTAAAAATATTGCATTAAAACTCTCTTCAAAGGAGACATACAGATGACTAACAGGTACTGAAAAGATGCTCAGATCACTAATCATCAGGGAAATGCAAATCAAAACCACAATGAGATATCACTTCACATCTGTTACAGTGGCTATTACCAAAAAGACAAGAAATAGCAAATATTGGTGAGGATGTGGAGAAAAAGGAAGCCTTGTGTACTATTGGTAGGATTGTAAATTGGCACAGCCACTATGGAAAACAATATGGCTATTCCTAAAAAAATTAAAAAATAGAACTACCATATGATACAGCAATTCCACTTCTGGATATTTATCCGAAGAAAACAAAAACAATGACTTGAAAAGATATATGCACCCCCATGTTCGCTGCAGCAGCAGCATTGTTTACAAATGCTCAAGACATGGAAGCAACCTCCGTGTCCATCAACGAGTGGGTGGATAAAGAAGTTGTGATATATACATACAATGGAATATTATTCACATACAAAAAAGAATGAACTCCTGCCATTTGCAACAATATAGATGGACCTTAAAGGCATTATGCTAAGTGAAGTAAGTCAGACAGAGAAAGAATATACCCTATGCTTTCACTTTTATGTGGAATCTAAACAACAACAATAAAAAAAAAAAAATCAAGCTCACAGACATAGAGAACAGATTATTGGTTGCCAGAGGCAGAGGGGTAGGGGTGGGAGAAATGAGTGAAGGGGGTTCAAAAGGTACAAAATTCCAGTTATAAAATAAATAAGACGGGGATGTGATGTACTGCATAGTAACTATAGTTAATAATACTGTATTGCCTACTTGAAACTTGCCAGGAGAGTAGGTATTAAAGGTGTTCATCACAAGAAAAAAAAATTTTTTTAACTACGTATCTGGTGAGGAATATTAGCTAGACTTATTGTGGTGATCATTTGCAATGTACATAAATATCAAATCATTATGCTGTACACCTGAAACTGATGTTATATGTCAATTATACCTCAATAAAAAGAAAGAAAAACTGTATCTTGATACTGAGTTTTTTGGCACTGCCTTAAATTTTGCTCACTTGTCTCACCCTAGTCCTGCTTTGTGTTTTCTTGTCAACAGCCTTTGGGAAGAAAGCTTCATATGGTGAATGATGTATTTATCCACCAACTAACTGTCCTCGCTGGTTGAGCTATTGCCCTGGAGGTGTTAAATTCCTGAATTTCTGAATGCCTTGCTCAAGGGCTACATAAGCTTCCCAGGCAGAGAAGGAGAGAGGTTGGGCACCGGAGGTGGGAAGCTGTCAGCATGTATGGACCCTGTGCACTGCAGGTGGGTTGGACCAAAGGATCGGGAGTGAGGGGGAACAGAGTGAGGAGTCAGAGCGTGGCCACGGCCAACAGCTAGAAGCATTGCCTCATTTAATATTCCCAGTAATGCCATGAGGTGGGTACGAGTAAGAGTTGGGACTAGGGTCAGGCAAGGGAGTGCTGAAAAACTCAGTAACTGAGATAAATCACATTTTAATGCAACACTTTTAAAACTCAAAATTAATGTACAAAAGTCATGCTAGACAAAATGCCAACATTTTAAATAAAGACAAAACTAACCTGTATATACCCTGACCTACTAGCTTAACCTTGATGCTGGCCCTGGTTCCAATAAAACTTTGTTTACAAAAATAGGTGGATGTAGATTGCCAATTTGATTTCTTAAAATATTGTATTAAAATGTGATTTATCTTGACTAGTGAGTTTTTGGTGCCCTCTTAACTTTTGCTCCTTAGGCTCCTAATCCTGTCTTTGGTACTAGTATTATCTTCATCTTCCAGATGAAGAGGCTGAGGCTCAGACATGTGAAGCAGAATGCTCTAAGTCACATAGGTGACCCCAGGTGACTCCAAAGTGAGCTCTGTCAACCACCAATGCAGACCTTTCTCTCCCAATGACTGTCATTTTGGCTGCTATGTCAAGAAAGTATAGAAATGGTACACAGTTCCCCATTTGAGGCCACTCTTAATTTTTCTCCCACTTTGGGTAAATTTGTGGTTAGTAGGTGCATAGCTTTGCTAGAAAAGTACAGCAGAGTTAAACTGACAGAACAGTTCTAGCTGGCTGCTTATCACACGACACGTAGATGCAGTAAACTGAAAACTTGCCAATTCTACAAAGGTTTATTGACATGTCACAGCTGCAAATGTTTATTTCACAAGCATAGGGTAAAACCTGGGAATATGTGTGTGCTGTAAAAAGAAAAGTTGGACATTTTCTAATTTTTCAATATCTAATAATTGCACATAAATGTACCTGATTTTCTATTAGCTAAATGGGGTTGCCAGAAAGAGCTAATGAATATTGCATGGTTGAGTTCTGTCTCTTTTTCAAGGAGGGACTGGACATGAAATTATTTCTTTTAACACAGAGACAAAGACAAGTGACTTTGGAATTTAATGAAAGGCGCCAGATTGGAAAGCTTGCTTCCGCAGTCTCGCCTCTTCTCCACATGGATTTGCAGAAGGCTCTCAATATGGGTTTGTGGATTGATTGACAGCCTAACTGATGGCCTATTGGGCACAGAACTTTAGGATACAAATCAGGTAAATTGTCCACATTGGTACAAAGCACCTACAACACACTCCAGCTCTTTTGTGTTTGAGTCCTTACAAATGATAAAAGTGTGGGGCAGAGTTTTTTCCTACTGACAACTGTCAGAGATGTTGCTGTGAAATTCTAACAGACTTGGCAAGAACTCTTCTGGAATTTCTGGTGTGGCTGTTTCCATGGCAAGACTTACTAGTGGTGGTCACCAACTCCCTTCCTCATTGCTGATCTTACTGTGCCTTTGTTTTCCTGATGATTGGTGTGAAAACATTTCCCTCTTGATATTCACACAGTGATGTTTTTATGTTGCCTATTTGAATAGGCATTCATTTGCCCCTTTACTTAAAATGATTCTAAGGTTCATAATACAACTGCTTTTGTTATGTCTCCACTGGAGATGCCCAAATGGTCAGATGTCCACTGAATGACCACAGGTTGTGTTTAAGACTCAGCTTCTCAGAAGTGGGACGGCCTACAGGCATTATACATTAAGTTTTGAAAATTAATCTGAAGTGTTGGCCATTAAAAGGACAGAGAATAAATGACTTCCCATGCATCTTATGAGCATAAAATTAGAATGGTGTAGCTTGATTGACAGCAGTATAATGTTATTAGCAATTCTTATCTAGTTAAAAAAGGGAGGGGTCGTGTTTCTTCGAAGTCACAATCTTCATTTTTGTACTTTGTAAATTATTAACCATTCTATTAGAAAAATAATGAGAGGCTGCAGATTAAATGGCAAAAGCATAGTTAGTAAAAAATGCCTTCTGATAATTTTGACCTTGGGAATGTGATGGGTAAGGATTAGAAGCAGACTGGTTGATTCCTGATCTATGTTCTTTATGTTGCACCATCAGGTGGGCCTGGAACCAAATTCAACACGAGAACAGTAAGTCTTTTCCATAGACTAGAATTAAGGACATTATAAATGTATGGGAAGTGTCAGAACTAATTTAATTGTCTGCGGAATGACTTCTGTGGGAAGAATATTGCCCTATGATCTTGAGAAAAAAAGGAATTAAAATAGAAGAGCTGGTCACTGTCAGTGGAGAGTTTGCTGTCTGGCTAGGGAAACAAACAGAAGCATGCAGTAGATGTGCGATTCTACGTAGCTGCAATGTATATGGGTGAAATGAAGTGCTAAATTCTATACTGGAGATAATTTGAGAATAACAGTATTTTTTAAAGGTGCTAATTGTGATGATGATTAATTAATGGAGTTTAAATGGAAAGTAACTGTAGTTAATCAAGGAATATGAAATATGATGTGCTTGCAATCTGTAGGGCATGTGCTACTTCCTTCTGGCAGATCCTCCTCTACCCCCTGTCAGTTCTCTTTTATTTCTGGCCATTAAATATTGGAGTTCCTTGAGACAGTCCTAAATTGTCTCCTTTTCTCTCTTAGCTTTCTCTGTTTGGAAAATGTTATTCATGCCCATGGCTTCAATGACCTCTAACAAACAAATATTTCACAAGTTTACATTTTCAGCCCAGATCATTTCTCTGACTCCAAGCCCACATACCCAGCTGCTTCATGGACATTGTTTCTTGGATCTCTCAAAGGATAAAAAAGCACATGTACTAAACTGGGATTATAATCTAATTGTTTTCCAAACTGAAGTCTCCTTCCATTGTTTTCTAGCTTGGGGAACGGCCCCAACATCTATCTGACTTATATAAGGCTGATGCAAGCCAGGAAACTGGAGGTCATTGCTGAAGCTGCTCTTCTTCTTACTACACTGTCCAATTCATCAAGGCCTGTCAATTTCACTTCCTTTGTATGTCACAAATCCGACCACTTTGCTCCACAGTACTGCAGCCTATGTGTCTGTTCCTTTGCTACTCTCATGACATCCTGTTTCCTCCTTTCATGACACCTATTCATGGTTAGCAGATAGCTGCATCAGGCATAGATAGTTGCCTAATCATCATTCATTCCCACCTTTTTCATTAGCAACAAAACCTGAATTTTGTTCCGGTATCTGCTCCTCCCTACACGACTCAGAGGAGGGTGACTTTATTTCCATCTCATAGTAAATTTCCTTGCCCATGATTGGCCAAGGGGTGGGCGGATAACCAAGTTTGGGACAATGAAACAAAAAGGGAGGTGTACTAGGTGGCTGTGGGGATAGTGTTTCTTGCTGTTAGGAAGAGGAGTCAGAAGGAAACAGTGGCTGAGTTGCCTCAAACAGTTTCGGTCGTCCTGCTGCCAGCCTGGGGATGCAGACCACAGAAAGAGAAGGACAGCACTGAGACACCTGCAAGCAAGTGGAGTCACCTTACTGCCAAACGTCCTATGACAGGTGGCAAATGTCCATTGTTCTTGCCACTTTGAGGTGGCAAAAGCCACTGTTTTTGCTAATTTGAGGTGAAGATTTTCTTTTACTTGAAGCTGGAGCTATCTTAATGGACAAAGTAATCTCATTCTCAACTGTATGATTATTTGACTAATAAAAAGATCTGTTCCCACCCCACTCCCCAACTAGACTATACGTATCTATATCTGATTTCCTCACTGTTGGATTCTCTGTGTGGAAGACCACATCTGCACGTAGTAGGGATTCAGGGAATATTTGATAAATGAATAAAAGCCTTAGTCATGGAAATGACAGGTGACCATATAACAAGAAAAGTACAAAGAACAAAATGAGATCAATGCCAGTGACTGGTAGGAGAAGCTGGAAAGAGAAATAAATTAGGGTGGTCTGGATGACTGCAATGATCTTTGTAGAGGGGATAAGCTCTGAGGTAATCTTTAAGTACTGGCTGGCTTTGTACAGATAGACAGATGGAAATGGTGGCAGTGGGGGAAGGGTACACAAGAAAGGGCTCCAAGGGGAAGAGAACAGAGTAGGACTGAGCACATTTGGGTCCGTGCCTCAGCTCTAAATTGGAAAGACCTTGTAAATTGACAGACATCCCTGAAAGCTACTCATAAAAAGAGCATGGACTCTTTCTGAGAGATGGAGAATCCTTAAAGATTTTTGAAAAGGAGTGTAGCCAGATGCTACGTAGCTTGCTGGTACTTAACTCCTGGTTTGGGGTGACCCTCACTTTACAATATTCAATTATTAGAGAAAGAGAAGGGCCCTGTGTACATGATTGTACAATTATACATACAATGGGTAATGTAATTAAAAAAAAACCGTTTCATTTTAAGCTTTTAAAAGCCTGTCTCTCTAGTTGAAATTGAAAGAATAATTGCATACATGGTGTCTTACCTGTAGGCAGATTTCACAGTCATTCATTTTCAAATATCTGATGTCAGTAATTTAAGTAAGACTTCCAGAACATTATTCCTCTGTGCTACAATATTGGGTACTCAATAATTTCAGATTGATTCATTGTTATACCTAATGGAAAAAATCTTTTTAAGTACTCTACCTATTTTCCCTAAGGGAAAATGCTTGGGGAACCCACCGTTTAATAGCTCTCCTAATGTCATGACTTGATTTTACGTGACTTTTCAATGTGTTTTTAAGGGATTTGGAGTAGAGCTTTAAACATCTTCGAATGCAACTTGAGAAAACTCCTATCTTTGAAAGTTAAATTACTTTGTGCCTTAAAAAAAGGAATTTCGCAAATAAATTTTTTGGAATGATGCATATGAAGTAGACATAAATGCTTGCTATTTTTGCCAGTTGTAGACTTTTTAATATTTGCAGTTTGGTACATACTCTTTTAGAAACACCATATATATTCCTAGCTACACTTCTTAATAAAAAAAAAACAGTTTGAAGCATAGAAACTATACCATGCTTTTTTTTTAAAACATTTTTTAACTGAGTTATAGTCATTTTACAATGCTTTGTCAAATTCCAGTGTAGAGCACAATTTTTCAGTTATATATGAACATATATATATTCATTATCACATTTTTTTTTTGCTGTGAGCTACCACAAGATCTTGTGTTTATTTCCCTGTGCTATACAGTATAATCTTGTTTATCTATTCTGCATATGCCTGTCAGTATCTACAAATTTTGAACTCCCAGTAACCACAAGTTTGTATTCTATGTCTATGAGTCTGTTTCTGTTTTGTATTTATGTTTTTTTTTTTTCCTAATTCCACATATGAGCAATCTCATATGGTATTTTTCTTTCTTTTTCTGGCTTACTTCACTTAGAATGGCATTCTCCAGGGACATCCATGTTGCTGCAAATGGTGTTATGTTGTCATTTTTATGGCTGAATAGTATTCCATTGTATAAATATACCACTCTTCTTTATCCAGTCATCTGTTGATGGACATTCATGCTGTTTCCATGTCATGGCTATTGTAAATAGTACTGCTATGAACATTGGGGTTCAGGTGTCTTTGAAGTAGGGTTCCTTCTGGATATATACCCAGGAGTGGGATGACTGGGTCATAAGGTAAGTCTATTCCTAGTCTTTTGAGGAATCTCCACACTGTTTTCCACAGTGGCTGCACCAAACTGCATTCCCACCAGCAGTGTAGGAGGATTCCCTTTTCTCCACAGCCTCTCTAGCATTTGTCATTTCTGAATTTTTGAATGATGGCCATTCTGCTTGTTTTAACTATTTCTTAGATCTTTATTAGTTTGGCTTCTTTAGTTGCAAGTAACAGAATGGGAATTTGGCTGACTGAAGCCAAAAAGTGGAAGAAGGGGGTCTCAGATTCCAGGGGAAAACTTGGGCCCTCAGGAGGGGTAAGCAGGGGTACAGAATGGCAATAAGGGGGTTCAGGGGAAGTAGGGAGTAGAAAACGGTGTGATCTTGTGAGAACACTGCTGTAGGGGTAAAAAGGTTCCATTAGTTTTCGTTTGTCTTTTGGCTCATGATTCAAATTCCAGGGAGAGAGAAAGGATGAGCATAATTAGCCTAGCTTGAGTCTGCTGCTCACATCTTCCCATCAACCCTGAAGCCAGCAGGGAAGGGTCTTCCCCAGGGGAAAACCAGTTGCTCTTTCCAAAGAAAAGGGACCACTCGTGGACACAGCCCAGGAAAGAACAGCATAGCACTTGATATCTGGGTTCTTAGATATCATTTATCTCCAATCTTGTTTCTTTCAAATTCAGCCTCCACGCTGGCTGCCAGGGTGATCCGCATAAAACCCCGAACTGACTCTTATTCTTCCTGGCTTAATACTCTTCAGTGGCTCTTTAAGGACTTGTCACTTCTCACGTCTTTCAGCCTAGACTTGCTGCTCCAGCCTCACAAACTACTTAGAGTATCTCCCACCTCAGCTTTGCACTGCTCTCCCCGCCACACAGATTTTAAGCTCTGTTCCTCCTGTCCATCTGTATGTCCATCAGTGGGTTTACCACATGGGATTACAACAAGCAGTTTAAGGGCCTGCTTCTTGCAGGAGAATTATATCTCATTCGTTTTTTTTTATCTCTAGGCATTGCACAACACATGGCTTCATTATTATTTATATTATTTCTTAATAAATTTTGATGAATGAATAAATGAATGAATGCAATATATTCTTCCCATACAGATAAAGATGGCAAAACCTGACCTCTGTAATAACCATCATCTTTGTAGAAGCTAACTAGCTTCTAACAGTGCTGTATTATTGTTCACCCAAATCCCTTAAACTGGAGAACAATTTTTATTTGGGAGCCCTATTTCCACTGTGAAAAGAGTCTTGTTTATTTCCATTTGCTCAGGCTTATTTCTTATGTTTCCTTGCTATTTCAGGGGTATAGAGATGAAGATATACATTTTCATAGTGAGGGCTATATTGCTAGGTATTTTTCTAAACCAGAAATTGGAAAATCGTGGGGTGACTTGGAATAACTTAGATTACTGCTTGGAACTTTTCTGTTCTCTCAGTACCAGTAATTTTGTATTGCTCCTCTTCTAGAACATTTACCTCCCGTGCCTTTTTTTTTCTTTTTTTCTTTTTTTTTTTTTTTTTGCTACTAGTAGCACACTGTAAGCTCCTGTGAATTTCTTATTGACTATCACCCCCAAATCCTCTTAAGCCTTTCTGCTCTTTAGAAGAATTCTCAGTTTATGTCTGTGCTTCATAGTATTTTTCCCAAAGTGTATTGTTTTATGTGCTTGTAAATGGAACTCATCACACTTAAACTTGTGTGCCTCTCCAAGGTCTCTGGATTATTCTGTACTGTTGATCTATTTCTCACTGTTTATGATTTTCTGCAAATAAGAATAATGTACAATTTACCTTATGCTTCAGATCATTAATAAAGATATTAAATAGCATGTGCTTTTGCCTTCTGGCTTCCTGCTTTTCCCAATTTGACTCTGGCCTGTTAGCAGTTATTTTTTCATTCTGTCATTTTTTTTCTTGTTAAAATATTGTTTTATATATATATATTTTTTTTAAACAGAAAGTAGCTTGTAACTTTTCTTATGTTCAGCAGATAATCACGATAAATACTATGTCAAAAGACATCTTTTAATTTTTCCCTGGAATATATGTGTTTTGGGGGAATGTCAATTGATTAATATAATATTTATTGAGAGTATAATATATTAATAACAGTAGCTAACACTTGTACTTGCTATATTCTGGAACTATCCTAAGTATTATACACAGAATAGCTCATTCAGTACTCACAACTCACAATATCTCCTCCAATTTGCAGATAAGGAAACTGAGGCAACATGGGCTTGGTAAAGTATGTAAGTCACACAGCTAGTAACCAGCAGAGCTAGGACTCAAACACAGGCTGTTTGGCTTTGGAATCTGGGCTCTTAACTATCACACTATATTGAATTCAAACAAGGCCTCCCTAAGTGAGAGATACTGAAATGAACCAGACAATGGTCCTACCCCAAGATGTTTACAACATAATGCAGAGTTTGCAAATATGCAGCCTATGTCTCCTTCCTCCCCTCACTCCTCTCAGTCAATCAGCAATCAGCTCTCACTTCCTTAATATTTCTTCTCTCCTTCCCCATTATCGCAGCCTGAGTTCAGGACATAACTATCACACACTGAGATTTCTACTGCCATCTCCCTAGCTGTCTCCCTGATTCTACCTTGGGCCCCTACAAAATGCAGACTGAGTTACTTTATAAAAACACAAATATTATCTCAAACTTCCCTGCCTAAAGCCCTCCGATGACTCCCAGAAAACATTCCAAACTCCCTAGCCGGCATCCAAGGCCCCCACCCCTCTCCTTTCCCCATGTCTGCCCCTAAATTCCACACTCCATGGAACTCATCCTGTGCTCACCTGTGTCTAGCCCTTTAAGGAAGTGTTCATTTATCACCCACCACTTATGAAACCCTAATGCCCTTCCAGTGTTCTGATTGGTAAGACCTGAATCATATGCCTACACTTGGAAATGGAGGCAGTAAGGTGGGGGTCTACCCCTTGCAAAATGTATGAACTATGAATGAAGAAAGGGTAATTTCTCCAGTAAAACTGAAGGTTCTGTTGCTGGAATAAAGAGAGGTGAATGCAGATCAGAAAAATACAGTATATGTCCATCTTTCATCAACTATCATGCGCATACAATAGGCACTAAATGAATTACTTATGTTATTAAGGGTAATAAGCATGTAATAGATATCACAGAGGGCACTTTATTTGAAAGTCTCCAACTACCAAAACTGATTTATAATTTTGGTTAACCTCTCCTTTTGAATAATTTTGAATAATCTCTCCAACCAGTAACTCGAATTTCACATAATATATAGAGAAAGTGATCTAAGAAGAGGTTAGGTGATTGAAAAATCATTAAAATGTCTGTAAGGAAGACATCTGAATTTTCTTTGCAACAGAATATCTTTGAAGCAGTGCATGATTCATATAGAGTATTACGACTTAGGGACGATTCTTAAAATTACTCTGTAGCTGAGGTACAGGTATGGCTCTTCTGCTTATCTGCTTGAGAATTTATCATTATGATGAAACAAGTGTCATGAGTGAACTGAACCCAGAACTGCAAAATTCAGTCAGTCTGTTTTGCCCAAGTTCATCCTAATTTCATGCGGAGGTTATCTAAATGGATGTGGTCAAGGTACTTTGTCATTTATCTTTTAAAAATGCTCACCCATCTCTGGAAGTTCTTAGCTTCGTTGGCAAATCAAGTGGGAAGTGAAGCTCATTGAATCTATCTAACCGTTCCTCTTTTATGCAGGATAAATTTAGGTTTGGGGCTTTAAATGTCCTTCAACAATCAGTTATATGGATGAACCATGGACCGTTACCTAAGTTTTATCATAAACCCTGCCATCTCTAGATGTACCCAGTGTTATTAGCCTCAGAAATGGTTGTGCTTTGGGGCCAACACACACACAAAAATCCCCAAACTTTATTCTGACCTTGAATAATATAGACAAAGAATGAAAAATGTTTAGGGACGAGGAAAGACAAGAACATAACGTCTGTGCTCAAGTGAGGTTATTTCTAGCTAGTCGATATTCTCAGACCCTTGAGCACATCCTGAACAACTGCTTTGTCTGGGCTCATTTCTCACTAACGTAGCATTTGTTCAGCTTTCATGAATAATCAGTTGTATTGGCTGGTAAATGAGGCCAACAATTGTTCTTGAAGTTATTGGCATCTCAGCCCAATCCTTTCTAGCCCAGTCTAAACTCTAGATTTGAGTATCAATGGAATATTTTGAGAACTCAGGAATATCAGAGCAGGTTGGGAAGATACCAAAAGCTTTTTGGAGAATAAAAGTTAATTACTGATCCTAGATTTCATAAACATTGAAAGTATGAACCATTTCTTTCTGTTTTTCATAGTCTGTGTGGAGTGCTCTGATGATTATTGCCTTGTAACAAATTTTCCTCAAACTGAGTAGCTTAAAATAACCATTTTATTTTGCTCATTATTGAGTGGGTCAAAAAATAGGGAAGCCCTTATTTGGACAGCCGTTATTTGGGGTCTCTTATGTGATTACACTCAGGTGTTGACTGGGGCAAAGACAGCTGGGCAGGACATCCAAGATGGCTCACTCACGCAGCTGCAGCTGATGCTGACTCTTGGCGGGGAGCTCAGCAAGGCTGTCTATCTGACTGCCTACACATGGCATCCCCAGCATGGTGGTCTCTAGGGTAATCAGATTGCTTACATGGCCTGTGGCTTTCCCCAGAGTGAGCATTCTAAGAGAGCAAAGCAGGCCTTTTCTGTCACTAAGATCGGTCTAGATTCAGAGGGAAGGGACACAGGCCCTCGTCTCTTAAGGGAGGGGCATCAAAAAAGTTGTACACGTGTTTTAAAAGCATGACAAAGGGTATCTGGTGGGCACTTGGATATATCTCCCTCTTGTTGCCCAAGGTAATTTCTGGGAATATACGCCGTCCAGATACTCCAACATTCTTCATAATACTAGGAGTTACAGAGACGTGATTTTGGCTCAGTTTTCCCCATTAAGGCCCAGCATCAAATATCAATGTATTATTTCTCTTCTGAAGCAAAGCCAAGAATTTTATCCCCATTGCTGTAGCGGGAGAAGAAGAACTGAGAAGCATTTGAATCTGACTCAAGAAATTGGGATGTTAAATCTACCTGTGATGCAAAACCAATCTTACCTAGTGCTCTGTAAATTCTCTACTGAGTCTGACAAGATTTTATTTTTAACCCAGCAAATGAAAAACCCATTCGGACTACCTCGTCCTTGAATAGCTGCATATTAAAGATAAATATGAGGCCATGAATGATATGTTGTGTGCTTTGTAAAATCAAGAGAATACAAATTGTGCAGTCTTTTTTTTTTTTTATAAGCAATTTTCTTCTATAGACCTTTAATACTAGCAAATGTGTAAAGGTCTATTGCTGACCTAGATTACCCTATAGAAAAATGAAATCTTTTCAAAGGCAACATTAAAATTCACATTATTCAGGGCTTTCTTTTTCATGGTTTATCTTAGAGCATGCCTATGGGAGCTGTTTTGCTTCACGTACAATAGTATCACTGCTGGCTTTGGCTCAGTTGGCCCTGTGGTGTTATCTATTATACAGAAGAGTTTGCTAGTTCATTAATGAACTGATAAGGGCTCAACTACCTGCCCTCAATTTCATTTCTCTCCTCTGAGAGACAATCTTTCAGATATAATACAATTTGTTAATGCTATTCTACATATGACAGTAAGGCACCTGAGTCTTCACAATTATAGTAGTGGGCTATTACTAGCTCTAAGAAAACTAAATCTCAGAGTAGGCACATGTAGGCTTTGTTTTAATGGCATCCTAATGAATAAATGGGTTTTATATTTTGAGCAAATGAATTAAACTATGTTGTTGCATTTGTACCTGTTGAAAGAAAATGATTCTCCTTGACTTAGTAAAAGTGGAATTTAAGATAATCATGAAAATTATTCAATATTGCTTTTGTTTTCTGTTTCTCAGGCCAAAATACGGCTGGCACATTATTTTTCTAAGGTACTGCTATTAACGTGCTTCCTGCTACCATCTTGATTAAAAAGCAAAGAAAAACAAAGTCCTCTTCTTATTGTCTGTATATTCCTATTTTTCAAATGACAATATTTTTAAAATGTAGAAATTTTTTGAATTGTAAGGGTAATACTTTATGCAAAAAGAAGACAAGAATTTAAAAAACCCTCTTATCTCACTGTCTGAAGATTATGTTTATATTTTTCAATTAATTTCTCTAATATACGTATATACATATGTATATACATGTGTTACACTTGAATAAGTATTACAATTTACTGGTTCAAAATTCAAAAGAGGAATATGTTATAAAATTAAAAATCTTCTGCATTCAGAACTTTAGTTTCCCAATTCCTTTCCATACAGGCCCCCAATGTTCTCTGTTCTTTCTTCTTGCAGAGATATTTTAAGTAGATATAAATCACTTTATGAATATTTTTCCTTTCTCTCCAACCCAAATAGTAGCTTAATAATCAAATTGGTCTTTGTCTTGTTTCTTATTTTACAATCTATCTTAGAGATATTTCCATATTAATACAAAAAGCATCCTCTGTTAAAAATGATAGCATTCAATATATAAGTACATATAAACATAATACAGATATATAAATACACAAATAACTTCAACATACTCTTAATTTATTTAATCAGTTCCCTATTAATGGTCATTTAGGTTGTTTCCAATCTTCTGTTTTGTAATTCTACAATGAGTACTCTTCTGTTTTAGTTTACTGGGGCTGCTGTAACAAAGCACCACAGACTGGGTGGCTTAAACAACAGAAATTAATTGTCTCACAGTTCTGAGGAAAGAAATCTAAAATTCAAGTGCTGGCAGCAATGGTTCCTCTGAGGGCTGCAAGAGAAGGATCAAGTTCCTGGTCTTTCTCCTTTGCTTCTAGATGGCCAGCTTTCCATTTGTCTCTGCACATAATCTTTCCTCCATGCACGTGCCTCTCTTCAAATTTATGGTCTCTATTAACATTTCACTGGCCAAAGCAAATACACCAATGACCAAGTCATTGATATCAACAAGGTATAGAAGTTTGTTTCACTCATAATGGGAGAGAAATGTATAATTACATGTATAATTCTATCACAGGAGAGTGAAGAATTGGAACTAATAATTTAATCTATCATAGATACCTTTGAAGAATGGATGAGTAAGTGACAAATCTCAAAAGTTACAGCTAGAAACCAATTCCATTGCTTTTTTGTTAACATTGTGCCTGAAATTCTAGAAGACTACAAGTCCCACAAAAGATCTTTTTAATTTGAGAGATAATTAATTTTACAGATCAATTAGGACCTAAAGAAGATCCAAACTTTTGAAAGAACAGCCCTGCTTATACACTGATGATAATGTACTGGAAAAGAAAACAGGCATTTACATAAATAATTCCACAGCAAGATAAAAGATGGTACGTGTCCTTCAAAGACCAGTTGCAAGTAAGACAGCAGAGGGATTTACTAAGCAATAATTGGGTTTTCTTGTTTTGATCTTCCAGTTATTAAGTATTTTTGCACCAAAAAGTGTAGAAGAAATTGTCTAATGGCTAAATTGGGAAAATTTTTATTTCCCAGAAATACCGATGTACTTTTTATTATGCATATTTTAGAAGGAGACTATAGGAGCTCCACAGTTTTAGAAAAACAGATTAATGTGTTTCTTAAGCCTTCTGTCGTTCAACAAATTGAACAGTCTAGAGTGTCACACTGAAAATGTGAAAGGAAAAAATCTGCTACTATGAAGAATCATATCAATAAAAATGTAAGACAATCAGATTCATTGTTGAGAAATTAAAAATATCTCTTTAGTCTTTCAATGCATTTAAAAAAATGTGAAGTTAGAGAAACAAACACAGTAATATAGCTCTCTAGAAATAATTTATTTTAGGTCACTGTTAGAAATTATAGAAAATCATTCACCTGTGAGTCTAGGAAACCAGTACTAATTGTCAGTCTTGATATGAAAAAAAAAAAATAGAGCAGTTGGAGAAAAAAAATATTTTAACAACCGTCTCAACTTCTATTGTGTTACTTTGACCTAAATTAATTGAAGGATCATTTTGATGGTGAAAAAAACAGCTACTGAAGCTAAGATTGAGTGCATTTCCATAAAGCTTATTTCAGAAATTGAGATACGGTGATATGGAAACATTATTTTACCTTTAATGATAGAGATGTTTGAATTAACTTTTCCCAACAACTTGATAAGATTTTTATAGCCTATGTGGGAATAATAAAGAATGAAATTGGTAAACAATGGTATCAGTGAACTCATTATAATGTAAAAGAATTCCCCTTTCTTCTGGAGGAAAATTCAGGGCGCAGCTAAAAGGAACAGTTTCCACATCTGTTGATATGTCATAATGTGTTAAAAAGGATGCAAAAATAACCTAACTGGATGAAGACAGTAACATAATAATTTAGGCTCTTGATTACTATGTTATTGGAGGATTGTGAGTTATCTTGGTTTGACAAGGTATATGTTTAAAAATCAAAGTCCACATATATGTATTGGATTATTCTTTGACCAGGTAGAAATTTTAAAATATGAATCTTTTGTGGTCATATAAAAAGAGCATAAAATGTAGCCTTCCAAGATATGATTTTGAGTTCTAACTTTGCCATTTATTAATGAGTTACTCAACTTCTCTGAGACAATTTTCTCCTCCATAAAATGGATGTTAATTGCAAAGTCTGTGATTACTGTGAAAGGAAGTAATTTTATAATATAATAGGCAATATAAAAATTAAGGTAGTTTATATTGTACAAATATATATTATATATGAATATAATTGCCTCACACATATGGATAGTCAATAAATGATAGCTACTATTATTATAAGTGTTTTCTGTCAGAGAGATGACACAAACTATTTTTCTAATTGTAAAAATACACAGATTGCTATATATTTTTGAGTCAATTAAATGTTGCACAGGTATGCTGAGCCATAATCAACTGTCATGATGAGAGGAGCTTACAGAAATGCAAGTGTAAGATGACAGTTACCAATGTAAGATCAAACAGGGAAGAGGGTAATATACATGTGAAAAAAATTAGTATGTTAGTTATCTATCACTCCAAAACAAAATATCCCAAAACTTATCAGCTTACAACAATAAATATTACCTCACAGTGTCTGTGGGCTAGGTATTAGGGAGCACCTTCACGGGGTGGCTCTGGCTCCAGGTCTTTCATGGTGTGGGAATGAAGAATTGGTCAGGGCTTCAGTCATTCGAAAGCTTGACTAGGGCTGGAAGACTCACTTCTAAGATGATTCATTTACATGGTTGTTGGCAGGAAGCCTTAGTTCCTTGTTATTTGGACTTCTCCTAAGGTCTGCTTGAGTGTCTTTATAACATGGCAGCTGGGTTCTCCCTAAGGAAGTAATCCAGGAGAGAATAAAGTGGAAGCTGCAATGACTTTCGTGACCTGATGTTGAAAGTCATACACAGACACTTCTGCATATTTTTGTTTGGTGGAAGTGAGTCACCAAGTCCAGCCCATACTCAAAGGAGGAATATCAAAACATTGTGGATATATTTAAAACCTGTAACAGTCTGTGGAAAGTGTAACTTGATGCTATGTGTTTTCATTTGTAGTTTACTGTTATTTTGACATGTGACTAATCATTAAGTTGAGACAAAGTTTAAAGGACAATGTAAATTTAGTAGAGCTGATAAGAATTGCTTCTTAGGTAGCAGGAAAGAAAGAAGAGGGTAAGGATTAGAGTCTCAATTTGTTAGAATCACTAAGACTTCAGTCTCCATGATTAGAGAATCAGTAAGGTGTTCCTTCCTCGTTGACTTAAAATTAAAACCAAAAATAGTTAAATGAGGACTAGTGAAGCCCTAGGAAAAAGAGATTCAGACCACCGGAACCAGGAGAAACACTTGAGATCATCTGTCACAAATAGGGTGGTTTTGCAAAGTTGTGTTGAGAGATCTCTAAGGTAGGGAAGAAACTCTAGTTTAAATGTCTCAAAGAAATATAAATCAAATATTGATTAGCTGTTCTAATTGAGGGCATTTGGAGTATACCCATTTTTTTTTCCATTTGGCCTTAGATATTATGATTTAGAGAATTCACAGTTCTTTTCTTGTTTGAACTGTGCTCTGGAATTATTATCAGGAGATTGCTTTCCTGGCTGTGTGTGAATTAAGGGGTTTGGAGTGGAGGTGGGTAGGTGCGCTGTAGTACAAAGGGAAGTCAGACTTTTGGATTTGCACTTGTCTCATTCTGTTTTCCATCAGTTGGGGTAGGTGGAGACAAATAGTGATACATGTAGGGTCTAAATTGCAAAATTTTTTCACATCAAGAAACAACATTTCATAAGCATATTGAAGAAATAAACACTAGGGGGAAATCTGGAATGGGAAAAATAGATATTTTAAAGAAAAAAGGTTTAATTGTATGATTTTGAAAAAGAATGTAATTTCAAACTTTTTTTCTCAGTTTGACTTGAGTGTGAAACAGAAAGAGAGAGAGAGCAAAAATAGTAATAAGACTGCTATTCTGGATCAACTGAGATTTTGTATTTGAAATTATATGCGTATGTATATATATTAGGAAGTTATAATAAAATGGTGGGAATGAAGTAGATGTACTAAGAGTACTAAGAAAGAATATGTAGACTCCATTCTATGCTGATAGGGCTGGTCTCAGTCTGTTGACTTTTCCTACAACTGTCTTCATCTGCAGGCAGGGGAACACTGCCTGGGTCTTTGATGGTGGGTCTGTTAGCCACAAATTTAGTGCATAAAGGCATCCAGTGGGAGGTAAGGTCTATTTTTGTGGTGGTAAAGGATTTGCGTTGGTGGGCCCTAATTGTGTTTGCAGTAAATTGAAGACTATTACCAGAGTGAGAAATCAGCTGAATGATCACAAATAATTGGTCAAATGAGTGGCAGTGCTGCCCAGTCAACAACATCATTTTTGTGGTCAGTGGTGTTTAGGGAGTGCCCACCAGGTGCCTGGCATAAATGAAGCAAAGGCCATGATTCTGAGAGAATTACCAGGCCTGATTTCTGTGGGGCTCCATTGTGCTTTGTGCTGAGAGTGCCTGATTCCTTTGTGCCATTGCTACTGTGAAAAATAGTCTTCCACACTCCTGGCCCACCCCCCCGTTTCCTTCTTCTCTCCTCATCTGAGAGGCTTAATCTACCCCTGCTAGCTAAACTTCAGCATGTGGGGCTGCTTCTGACCTTGGTTGGTGGGAATGGGAGGAACTCAAGGTCACTGCTGGGGTGTCTCAGTCTTTATGTTTTTACCATAAGCCTCTGTCAGGGCATATGAACCACTGTACAGTATATAGCTTTTAGCTCTGATGTGCTGGGGACACTTTCAATGCAAACCAGAGACTCAAACCTAACAGTCATCTTCTATGTCTCTCTTTCACACCCCACATCCAATCCATCAGTCCTGTTGCCCCTAACTTCCAAACAGGTTCCAAGTCTGGCTATTTCTTCCTGTCTCCAAGGTTTTACTCTCCTCTCTTTTGCTTGAATTACTAGAATAACCTTACTTTCACTCTTACTCGCTCACACAGTGGCCAGAATGAACTTAAAATACATATATATAATATAATTACATATACATGCTTTAAAAACACCTTGAATAATCCAGACTCATTATCTTGGCCTAAAGTTCTTACTGGTAGGCTCTGACTCCCATCTACAGGATCTTTATACTCAAGTCACATATGTTTATTCCTGTACTGTGAACAAGCCAAGCATAGTTCACCTCAAATCTTTGCTTAGGCAGTTCCCTCTGCCTAGAACGCTGTTTCCTCAGCTCTTGCATGGCTGGTCCATATGACCACTGAGGTCCCCGTTCACGTCACCTCCTCAGAAAGTCCTTTTTTTCTTTATCACACTACCTAAATAATATTTACATGCTGTCATTCTCTATACTCTTACTGTGTTTTAATTTCTTCATAGCATTCTTCAGTACCCAATGGTATATTATATATTTGTTTATTGTCTGTCTTTCCCACTATAATATAATTACCATGGGGGCGGGGACTGGGCTTTGTTCATCACTGTATCCCTAGAACCCAGAATGGTGCCTTGTATATCATGAGCACTCAAAAATATCAGTTAAAAGTATGAATGAACAAATAATGACCACCATAAAGCTGCTATGTCATTCACAGGCTGATTGTTTCAGATTGTACTTTCCAAAAATGGCCACTACAATCTTCCATGTCACATGATCTTTTTACACTGTGACTTTGACACTCATCCTATTGGAAAGTGGGGTTTATGCTCCTCCCCCCTTGAATTTGAGAAGATTTGTGACTGCAGTGGAAGTGATGCTATTTGACATCTGAGGCTAGGTCATAAAAAGGTAAAGCTTCCACCTGGTTCTCTTTGGACTTTCTCTGTTGGAACCTGGCCACGATACAGTCAGGAAGCCCAAGCAGCCACATGGAGAAGCCGCATGGAGGTGTTCTGGCTAATAATCTCAGCTGAGGTCCCCGCTTGTAGCCATCATCAACTGTCAGACATGTGAGCCCTAGGGATGGCTCCAGTCCTTAGCCACTGAGTCACCCTCAACATTCCACTCTTCCTACATGAGACTCCCGACACTGTGGAACAGAGACAAGCCACCCTGGCTGTGCCCTTCCTGAATTCCAGTGACACAGAAACCATGAGAGATGATTAATTGTTGTTCTACATCATTATGTACTTACTTTTTGCATATGACACAAATATATATAGCTAGAAAAATAAATGAGCAAATAACTACCCAGCCTCTTTTCACTCTCCCTTTGTGAGGTGTGGATGACATGGTAGAAGCTGGAGCAGCCACCTTGGACTCAGAGATGGAAGCTACTACTCAATTATGCAAAATGACAAGATAAAAGGATCCTGGGTCCCTGATGCCACAGAGCTTCCATATCAGTTCTGAGTGAAAAGAAATCTAATTCTGTCTTGTTTAATTAAGCCTTCATTATATTTGGGACTTTGTTATTCACTGCAACAGCTGTATCCTGTCTCATGCAAGAACCACTACCACCACCATTTTGTCTGCTAGGCATTGTGCCATATATGTTATTTCATTTAATCCTCATTACAACTGAAGGAAGGTAGGTAGTCTCTTTATTTCCATTTTGCAAAACGGTAAACTGAGCTCAGGTAAAGTATGTAACTCAGCCACGATTTCACAGCTAGAAGTAACAGAGCTTGGATTTGAAGGTAAATCACAGGGGGTTCAGAGCCTGAGCTCTTTTAGCTTACTCTTCTGTCTCACATGAATTAGCTCAAGCTTACTTTCAGGGAAGTGGGAAGTAAGCCTATAAAGAGAAGAAGCAAAGGAATAAATTGTCTGCAACAGCTGCTTTGGCAGGAGAAAGGGCAGCTTATTGGTGCTAAGATGTACCATTTTTTTCTTAGCTATGGCTGTATATAGGAATAACCGTGTCTTCTTCAAATGAGAACAACAAAATATATACGCAAGTAATCTGCCTCAGTACAAATATCTCTGCCTTTCTTTACCACATTCTGTTTTTAGTGTTTTGCACATATGCAAATGTGAATGTGTATATGTACACACAGTCACACATGTGTGCATAAATGTATGTTCCTGCACACATCCTATCATGTTGTTGCCCACTGCATCGTGGGATGCTGCAATTCAGCAGCTGCTTATAATTCAAAATCTAAAAAGATTTCAACAAGCAAAACCCTTTTATAATGCTTGTTTCAGTTGATATGACACAAACGAAATAATACAAACTCTTTTTGAAAAAGGAAGCCCAAAGAATTCTATTAGTGTCTGAGAGATATTACAAGAAATACTACCTGTGTTGTTGGGAGAGAGTCACATAATCTCAGTAAGTCCTCACAACAATTCTAAGAGTAAGAACTACTAACCTATTACAGATGAGGAAGCAAAGGCATAGAAAGGTTAAATGTTTTTCTAAAGGTCACACAGCCAGGTGTCCTATTTGACTGCAACAGAGGATGAAAAATACTCCGTTATTTGCTTTTCAGTATGATAGAATTTGTTGAACCAATTCATACTTTATTTATTGATTTGCTAGAAGAAAACATTAGAGATGATATCTTAATTACAGTTAAGATATAAGGTCAAAGATATTCTTGCCATTTCTTCTTGAAAGAGGTAAAAGCTGCCTATGGTTTAGTTAAAAGAAATGTACATGGTAATGCTAACTATCTTCCAATGTCTGAAAGTTCCAAATTATATGGAAGTAGTACAGAGAATATCAAAGTGAATTATGAAATGACATAAAATAAAGAAAAACCAGTCATGCTCTGGAAGGGAAATTCTTATTTGCTGTACCTAATTAGGTAGTCTTTGAAGCAAGAGCTAAGAGAGTTGGGTGGTTGAACGGATGTCTAATGGAACCAGACTCTAGTAAATGAAAGAGTTGCAAGAGCCAATCTCTCCTCAGATGAGCAGTGGGTTAACTCCTTGGCCTTCCTGGCTCTTTTTTCTCAGCTTTTGTGGTTTTATCCAGAGATATAAATGCTTCTTGTGAACCTTTGCTTGTATTTGGCTAGGATGTGAGATTTTCATTTTTAATTTTTAATAAAGAGATCTCAGAAGAGCATCCCAGACTCTTCTGATTTCATTCTCATCAGGCATACTGTATATTCCAGAAATTCACAAGTTCCTTCTATTTTTCATTGAGCCCTGGGATGAAGAGAATATGAGTTTATTTTGTAAAGTCTGGGATGTGTGTGTGTGTGTGTGTACGTGTGCGCATGCATTTACAGGATTAGTTCAGTACCACACTAGAGGCCAGACATTATTGTTTGTATACTTAGGTTTAAATGGACTGATTCTCTTTATTACATCCTCTGTGTCTTAGTTCAGGCTGCTATAACAAAGTATCATAAACTGAGTCATAAATATTTATCATAAATAACAGAAATTTATTTTACACAGTTCTGGAGGCTGAAAGTCTGAGATCAGGGTGCCAGTATGGATGGGTTCTGTAAGGTTTTCTTCCAGGTTGCAGACTGCTAACTTCTCTTGTATCCTCACATGATGGAAAGAGAGGGCTAGAGAGGTTTCTGAAGGCCATTTTTATAAAGGCACTAATCCCACTCCATTCATAAGGGTTCCGCCTACCTGCCCCAATTACCTCCCAAAGGCCCCATTTTCTGATAACATTGAGAAGATTTCAACATATGAATTTTGGAGAGACATAAACATTCAGTCCATCGCATTCTATTTCTCCTTGTTTCTGACATGTGTCCAAGCATTAATGGGATCAATCAGTTTACAGAATAATAAACAACAGTTACGGATACAGCACAGAAGACAGAATTTTCTTTGATTGACTATTGCATCATATAACTTGTAAAATATCCTACAAAAATTTGAATTTCCCCAACTCTGGGTTTTAAATCAAGGTCAACAAGAGTCAAAAGTGAAAAGGAAAGCTGGCATCCTTAACTGTTCGGTAGACTTCACTAGTGAAACTGTCTGGGCCTAGTGATTTCTTTCTTGGGAGATTATTAAATATTGATTTAATCACTTGAATAGAAAAAAAAAGTTGGCAGAAAATTGCTAGCTACAAATTACCAAAGGTACTGAAATGAATTTGGAGAAAAATATCTTGCTAAACCTTTCTATGGTTAAAAGTTTTTAGATCCACACTTTTCCAAAGTTTGTTATATAAGAGAAAATGTTACAGGTTTAGAACTCCACAATTTGGAATCATTTTGGAATTACGGACTTCTAAAGCACATAAGATCATTAGAGTACACTTACAAGGAATACAAGTCCTTAAAGCAGTATCAAGAACTAAAGTCATTATCACATTTTGTTTCAAATAAATCTTTATCCTGAATGGTTACATCTTATAACCCTTTATTGCATACTTACCAGGATGTGTTCAAACTACTTTGCCAACTTCTCTAGTCTTCTTTCTACCTTTTCCAGTTACAACATTTTTACTGAACATTGTCCATGTGCTGCATGCAACAAAAGGCCTTAAATATTAAGACATGACTCCTGCCCTCAAGGATAACTTTAGATCAGCAAATTAATCAAAATTGGTCGTATTAGTTATCTGTTACCATGTAACAGAGTACCTCAAAAATTAGCAGCTTATTTCAAATGTACAACTTAATGAATTTTGATAGATGTATACACCAATGAAATCACTACCACAGTCTAGATAGCTAACATTTCCATCACTCCCCAAGAGGTGTAGTTTTCAAATTCCCAATTTATCCCCTCCTACTCGCTTTACCCACTGGTAACCATAAGTTTGTTCTCTATGTCTGTGAGTCTCTCTATGTGAGTATGTCTATTGCCATATATAAGTGATATCATATGACATCTTTCTTTCTATTTCTGGCTTACTCCACTTAGAATGATGATCTCTAGGTCCATCCATGTTGCTACAAATGGCATTATTTTATTCTTTTTTTATGGCTGAGTGGTATTCCATTGTGTACATATACCACATCTTTATTCAGCCATCTGTCAATGAACATTTGGGTTATTTCCTTGTCTTGGCTATTGTAAATAGTGCTGCTATGAATATTGGGGTGCATATATCTTTTTGAATTATATTTTCCTCCAGATATATGCCAGGTAAGTCTATTTTTAGTTTTTTAAGGGACCTCCATACTGTCCTCCAAAGTGGCTGCACCAATTTACATCCCCAATAGTGTAGGAGGGTTCCTTTTTCTCCACAACCTCTCCAGCATTTATTGTTTGTAGACTTTTTAATGATGGTCATTCTGATGGTGTGAGGTGATACCTCAGTGTAGTTTTGACTTGCCTTCCTCTGACAATTAGTGATGTTGAGCATCTTTTCATGTGCTTGTTGGCCATCTGGATGTCTTTGGAGAGATGTCTATTCAGGTCTTCTGCCTATTTTTTTATTTGGTTGCTTGTTTTTTTGATATTAAGCTGTACGAGCTGTTTATATATTTTGAAAATTAGTCTCTTGTCAGCGGCATCATTTGTAAATATTTTCTCCCATTCTGTAGGTTGTCTTCGTTTTGTTGATGGTATCCTTAGCTATGCAGAAGCTTTTAAGTATAATTAGATATCACAATAAAGGTGTTAAAAATTAGCAGCTTAAAACAGCAAACATTTATTATCTCACAGTTTTTCTGGATCAGGAATCTGGGCAGAGCTTAATGGGGTGGTTTGGCTCAGTGTTTCCCATGAGGTTCCAGTCAAGTTGTCAGCTAAGTAAATGAAGGCTTGACTGGAGCTTGAAGATCTGCTTCCAATCTCTCTTGTATGGTTTATTGCCAGACCTCAGTTTCTTGTTGGCTGTTTGCTGGATGCCTCCATTCCTCAACATGTGGACCTTTTCACAGGCTGTCTGAGTGCCCTTACAGAATGGCAGCTGGCTTCTCCGAGAGTGAGTGCTCATCTCTGAAGTAGTGTGCCATCACTTCTGCAGTATTATACATGAAGTAGAATTAATAACCAACCTGCACATGAGGAAGTGAATACCAGGGGGTAGGGATTACTGGGGGCCATTTTAGAGGCTAGCTCCAAAACAGGTTTTCCTGAATATCCCTTGTCTTGAATAGTAACATTGCCATCACCCGGTTTCTTAGCATAAAAGCTTTAGAGTCATTTTCTGGATATTCTTCCTTATTTACTAATCTCTATTTACTCTTATCAATTCTATCAATCTCCAAGTCACAGAATCTACTATCTTAATATCCTTTGCATCTTTCATCCTTATTGTGATTGTTTTAGTTCTGACCCTTAGCATCCATTTCAAGGGCATTTTCAATGACTGTCTCTTGTTTTATTCCTCTTTTAAGTAAAGTCATATGGAATTGTCATTTTTTGGAGTCAGTTTCAGCAGTGTATTAGTCAACTTGAGCTGCCATAACACAAATACCATAGACTAAGTGTCTTAAACAACAGAGACTTAGTTTTGCTCAGTTCTGGAGGCTAGAAGTCCATGATTAGGGTGCTAGAATGGTTTGGTTCTGTGGAGGGTTTCTCCCTGGCTTGTAGATGGCCACCATCTCACTGTGCTCACATGACATCTTCTTTGGGTACAAGCAGAGAGATCAAGGGAAAGAGAGAGAAAGATAATATCCTGTTGTCTCCTCTGTCTTCTCAAATCTTTCTTGAAGGCATCCTGAACTTCTATAAAACTTGCATTTTAGGACGGCGCTGTGACTTCGTTTGTTATGTATTGTTAAGCAATGCAAGCCAAAAATGCTTTTGAGGACACAAAATAAATTTCCAATACTCAAAATAATGGCAAAAAGAGAAGTAAAAACATTTATTAGAGAACACTCTCAACTCAAAGTTGAATGGTAGAGGGCAATAATGGGGACTCATGTTCACTGGCTGGGAGGGTATAGAATACATTGCTGAGTTAATGGTTATGAGCTATACACCTACAAAACACTCACGATATGGGAAATTATTTAACTATTGTACTCTTTAATATGTTGTCATTATATATGTGTTTGTATATTAAAAAAAAAACATTACAAGGACAAATAATTTCTTAAAGAATCAGAGTTGTTCAACATGGTATGTGTGATGTAAACCAAGTCCCATTTGTATTTAAAACTGTGCAAGTATCATTCCCTCTAGGAAATCTTTTCTGACACTTTGCTTCCTCTGTGCCTCCTTTTATATGATTGACTCGTATTGATTTGTGATTTGTTGAAAGGTTGATGTGATTTATGACAAATTACAAATAAAATCATCATGACCAAACTTCGATTGAATCAATGAATCAAAGAGTTGAACAGAATCTTAGATGTCACTTTGTCCAACGTCTCATTCAGCAAAAGAAATGGTGTTGCTGGTAGATGGTCGTATTATATCTGCTATGATAGCTTTAATTGTTAGAAAAGTTACCCCTCATGTTGAATAGAAAATTTCTCTAAGTTATAAGCACATGTGGGTCTGAATTTTAACTCTACAAAATGAATTCAACCCCTTTTTCACAAAACAGACCTTCACATGGTTGAGCCCAGCAAGCACATCTTGGGTCTTCCCTTTCTCAGGGTAAACATCTCCAGTTCCTCAGATGACTAGAGTGTGCTTCTTGCAGAGTTTTGGTGCTAGTAGAGTAGAGGCTGGTGTGTTTGGGTCACTTGGCTTCTAAAGCAATCTGATTATACCTTTCATTTCACTTTCCTTTTCTGGGTAGTTTAAGACTTTATCTGTAAGCTGAACTTCATGAATTAGTTATGACTCTGGCTTCAAGTAACAAAAACCTAATTCAAAGCAATTTAAATAAGACAGGGCTTGCTTACTTGATGCGCAAATCTAAGAAATGACTTCAGATAAAAGTAGAATTTGGGATGCATTACCAGCTGGGCCTGCTTCATCTCTCCTCACCTCTAAACTCTGCTTGCCCCTGTTTGACTTAATTTCTAAGTATGTAAGATCGCCAGCAGCCCCACACAGCTACCAATATAGCTTATGATCATAGAAAAGGATGGACCACCTTTTGCGGTCTCTCTGACAACACATCTCTGAGGGAATTGGCTTGGTTTGGACCATGTGCCCATCCCTGAATCAGAAACGTGGCTACGTAGCTTTGAGTGCTTTCATCAAGCTTGTCTTCTCTGAACCTGTTCCCCCAACCTTTGCTTGCCACTTTGGGCAGAAACAAACATGGTCAGCCCCACCAGAGCCCACTGGGTTGAGAAGGGTTACTGTGTTATGAGATCAAGGTTGGTTACCCAAAGGAAGCAATCCTGAAGGCAAGCATACATCTAACAAGTTACTTAATAGGCTATTCTAGAAAGGCCATGACTCAAACATTTGAAGTCCAAAATGCAGAAATGATATGGCTGGACAAAAACAGATGCAGTGATCAGATGGAGTACCTTTTTATAATATGCAGGCCATTTTGAATTCAAAGTATCCCCAATGGTACTCTATACACTATCAGGACTCAAACCATATTTTATTGTAATATTGAGAAGCTGCCTATAATGTGCCTATGTTAATATTTTTAAAAAGTAACTTTTCCTCAAGTGTATTGGTTTAGAGTCATAATGCTCACTTGTTTATGTGTCCAAGTTACACTTCATTGTTTGAAGCAAGGTCATATATCCTGTTCCATTTCTAAATCTATTCTGATTTGAAAGATTCCCTTTTGTGGGACTCCTCTTTATGATATTTAAGAACTACATGGAGAGATGGAGGCTGAGCTAGATTAAAGTTGTACAGATCTGATTAACATCATCTGCTCTGTTTCAAAGGTCAGGTGCACTCAACGAATTTACTTTGAAATTATTTTGTTTATTTTGTGGGCATATACATCATGAGCTTTCTAAAGGTCAAAAGTAGAGTTTGTTCTTGGATTCTAAAGCAATCTGATTTCCATTTACAGTATGCTTTGGTGACCCTAAAAGCAGAAGCAGGCCCAGTTAAGTCATACTTCCAGTTTGTGTTTGGTTTAATTTTCTCAAGAAGAAAATCCCTCCTAGATTAAGGCAGTGCTGAAATACCACTTTCCCTAAATTACTTTTATTTTCAACCAGGTTCATAAAAGAATGCTACTTATAAATGACTCCTGAACTCTGAATTTTGGTTTCACGGCTATTCTGTTTTCAAATATATAGAAGCATCTTAGTCAGCTAAGGTATCATCTGGAAACTAGAGTGAAGGTCAGAAAAGTTAGGACTCCTGGGTTTTATTAACATTTACCTGGTAGGGGTCCTGAAGCTTCATTAATTAATGTATGTAAAGTCACTGTGCGCTTCATAGAGCAGAGACTCCAATAAATTATAGTCTTATTTACTATTCAAAAAATCGAGGATCTAGTTATACACACCAAATATTTTTTCATTAATTATTTTAAACGATTTTTTCCCCTTACCATATGTACTTTACCAAGATAAAAAGAAAACCTCTCAGAGTATTTTATATTCATGTTCATTAACATTCTGGTGGAATAATAAGCCTCAAAACGATTCATGTATGAATCAGTGAGGCATGGCTAATTACAGTTTTCAGCCACACAGCCAATAACATTCACCACAAAACATGGTGTCTGTTAAATACATCTCTCTGAATTTTTGTTGGGGAAGAGTGGTAGGAAATAGGGAGGTTGCAAATTGCAATTTAAAAAATGTCTAAATATTTTAGGAGCTTGTACATTATAAATCTCTTTCAGGCAAGTATTTATCACAAGCATGACATCCTGTTATCAAAACAGACAAAACCCCCACAGATTTGCTTAAAAAACAAAATGAAACAAGACAGAAACAACCACAAGTCCTGAGAATGGACCAGGTTCTATACGGAAACAGAAGAAACTTCTTGAAACATGAGGAAATATGATTTACCATAAATTAAAAAAATACATTTAATACTGAATTTTAGAAATAAATTTTCCTACTCCTTACAAAATCATCTTGCTACTATGACTCTCTCCAGTCCACAAATATATTTAAAAGATGAAAATCTGAAAAGCATACAGAGGACATAGTAAAAGCTGAATGTCACGACTAAATCACTCAAATTTAGAAGCAATTTTGCAATGCATATTCAAAATCTTTTCTATTACTTTTTTGTTTAAAATGTTTCCTTAATGTCATCCATATTGTTGATTACTCAAAGATCACATGAATGAAAACATTAGCACTGACATTTTATTTTTTAAACTAGTGCTACTTCAGTGACATAACTAATATATGGTTAAAAAAAAAAAAAAAGCCACCAACTCTATCTCGTTCCTCCAACCATTGTTCATAATCATAGGGATGCTCCCAGAAGTTTTCTACAGAAGTGCAAGTACAAATCCACAATCTCTTACCTGCAATTCTGAAATCCAAAGAGGTCTGCAGACCAAAAGACTGACTAGATATGGGGCTATTTACAGTGTTTGTTTAACCCAAATGTGTTTTGTTGCAGAAATATTAATATTTGATGACAGGGTGCTGTCCCAAGACTGCTCCAGAAGTGTTTTACAGTAGATGGTATAAGCATATTTTATCTTTCCAAAAATCAAAAAATTATTAATTTCCAAAACAGACCCATCCCCAAAATTTTAAATGCTTATGGACCTTGATAATTATGTGTGTAACAAATAATCCTTTTATGTTTACACAAATAGATCATACCATCTATACTATCTGGACAATACATTTATGGAATAATTTAACATTTTCCCTTAAGACCTTACCATGACCTACATGGTTTAGCCTCTCGTTACCTTTGCCTTCATCTCCCATGATTTTGCTCACATTCATTCTTCTTCAGCCACATGGGCCTCCTTGCTATTTTTCTGTCATGACACGCTTGCTTCCATTTAAGGGCTTTGCACTTACTGTTTCCTCTGCCTGGAACATTCTTCCATAGATTTCCTCATGGCTGTCCTCTTCACTTCACTGAGATCTTTGTTCAAGTAGTTCCTCTTCAAAGAGGCCTTTCTGACCACCCTATTCAAGAGATGACCACTCATCATTTTCTACTCCCTCACTCTGCTTAGTCTTCATGGCATTTAAAGCCCTATCACATATCATGAATTTGTGTAATAGTGTATGGTCTAGCTTTCCTAGTAGAAGTTCCATGAGGGTAGGAATTTTTTTTATTACTAATCTATCGCTGCACCCCTAGCACACATAACAATGCCTGGTGTACAGTAGGTACTCAGCAACTATTTGTTTTTCTTTTGCCTCAGTTAAGCAATTCATTTGATAGTTACAAGGCTCTCAGTTGCTCTTACGGCAAACTAAGAAGGCTGCCTACTAAACCCTCATGAACTGACCCTAGGGACACTTTCACCACTGCCCTATCTCCACTCTAGGTTGGGGACTGATGAATATACTCATTCTGAGCTCTGATACTTGCCATGTGCTGCTTCTGCCTCTGCCTCGAACTCCCTTTCTCATTCACTGTAGGTAGCAGAATCGCCTCATTCTAGTGTTGACTTCTACAGCATCACACTGAATTGCTCACCTGCTTAGTTGTTTATGGACTCCATTACAGTATAATACCAGGGACTGTGTCTGATTCATTGGTGAATCCTGGCCCCGAGCACAGTGCCTATCTCAGAGTGACCCTCAATATATGAAAAACTAAGTTGATTTGAAGTTGCATCCCATTCTGAATGAAATCCTCTACTAAAGAAATATACTTTTTAAATTTTAGGAAATGCTTTTGGTGGGTTTTATCCTCCAGAATGATGAAATGACTTTAAAGATGCAGTGAAATCAGGGCAACGTGTGTAGAGCATAATTTCTTGAAGGAGAGTGATGAAAAATCATAGCTTATCTCTGAGCCACCCTAGTGAGATCACAGCTTGGACACTGAGCTTAGTTTTATGCACCTTATGTTCTAGGTAACTAGGAGATGATTGCAAAAGATGGCAGTAAGAAGGATTAAGTGTGATTATTTATGAGGCATAGTTAAAAGGAGACAGCATGCATATGTTCACTAACTATGGGGAATAGACTGATCTCTAAATATCTGATGAACAAATCCACCCAAGGAATACATTTAACACACAACAACAAAGGGATAAATACGATGAGTGAATTAAAAAAAGGGGAAAAATTTAGAGAATTTTCAGCACAGTGTGAGATGGTTCTTATTAGCACCCAGAATACTCCAATAGCAGCCAAAAAGCTGAGTGATTATGGGGTGAGAAATTTGTGACGAAGGCAGAAACACTTGAGTACAGCTGAATTTCCAACCTTTTTTATACTTTGTATTACAAAAACAATGCATCATTTTATTATATTAAGATATTTTTGTATTAGATATGATTTTTATAATTAAATAAATACCCCTAAAATTCTAAATACTCCTAAAATCCAAAAGTCTGGATTATGACTATAATATATGGCTGAGATAAATTATGCAGAGGGTTCAACTCTTTGACCTGTAGACCTTTCTAGTTCTGAAATTCTGTTTCCATGGTAAAGATTTCTTTGTAGGTCCTCTGTGCTGTTGGACGTGTTTGACTAAGCAGAAGAGTTTCTGACCACCAGGGCTTCTACACATCAGGATGGTCCCGAGCTTCATGATAACAGGAAGCTATTGCACGGTTACTTTGGTCTCTCTACTTTGTGGCTTAGCTGAATGCAATGAGTCCTACAAATGTCAGGCCTTTCTAATACTTGTCCTGTTTGCTTTTTGTGGCCATTACATAGTCATTCTTTTACCACATGTTTATTGAGTGTCTACTATTGGATAAGACAAAAACAAAGTTCTTGCCTTTAGGGGCTTACATTTTATTTGGAGGAGACAGATGATAAACAGAAAGACAAATAAATGGGGACTGTAAATTCAAGTAAAGTTATTCGCTATGAAGAAGTGCTATTATGGCACAACCCACAGAAATCTTTCATAAAACTGTCTTCTACATTACTCCAAAGAAGACACGTGAAAGGCCAACAGGTACATGCATAGATGCTCAACACCATTAGTTATTAAGGAACTGCAAATCAAAATCACAATGAGATTATCACCTAACATGTCAGAATGGCCATCAACAAAAAGACAAGCGATAACAAATGCTGGCGAGCATGTGAAGAAAAGGGAACTTGTGCACTGTTGGTGGGATTGTAAACAGGTACAGCCATATGGGAAACAGTATGGAGGATCCTCAAAAAATTAAAAATTGAACTACCATATGATCCACAATCCCATTTCTGGGAATATATCCAAAGGAAATGAAAATACTAACTTGAAAAGATAAATTCACTCCTATGTTCACAGCAGCATTATTTACAATAGCCAAGACATGGAAAGAACCTGTGTCCATCAGTGGAGGAATGGATAACTCAGTCACAAAAAACAAGAAAATTCTGCCATTTGTGACAACATGGATGGACCTTGAGGGCAGTGTGCTAGGTGAAGTAAGTCAGAGCTAGGTGAAGTAAGTCAGACAGAGAAAGGCAAATACTATATGACCTCACTTACATGTGGAATCCAAGAAAACAAAACCAACCAAACAAAAAAACCCCCATACCAAATACATAGAAGATGATCAGATTTATGGTTTTCATAGGTGGAGGGATAGAGAGGGGGGATTAAAAAAGGTGGTCAAAAGGTACAAACATCCAGTTGTAAGATAAATTAGTACTATAGATGTAATGTACAGCAAGATGACTATAGCTAAGGCTGCTGTATGATATACAGTTCAGTTGTTAAGAGAGTATAGTTTACATCTTAAGAGTTCTCATTACAAGAGGAAAAATTTTTTCCATTTTTTCCTTCCTCTCTTTTCATTCTATCTATGAGAAGATGAATGTTAGCTGAACCTACTGTGGTAATCATTTAACAATAAAGTCAAACCATTGTGCTGTATACTTTAAACTTATACAGACATGTATGCAATTATATCTCAATAAAACTGGGGGTGGGAGGATGAACTGCCTTCTAGGTTTAAAGACCACAGTCTATGCACTTTATGCTTATTTCTCAAAAATCTCAAGTCCTTTATGTTTCTTCAGTATCATGAAATGAACAACACATTATCTCCAGCAATATTTCTTTAAGTTCCCCTTTTCTTGATCTCTTTCTTCCCCTCTCTATCAAACTCCAGTCTCAGTGAAGCCTCTCCTTAAGTCCCCGAGGAGTAAAAGAGGTGTTTGTTATTGTATTTTTTGGTTTGCATGTCATAGCGAGGATTTAGAAAGTACTGTCTTAATTGCTCACACAATGAGGTATACGAGGTGGTAGGCTGCTTTGTCTATTTGTATGTATTTATTTATTTTGAATTATTCTTACTCTGCTTATTTCAGTGATAAAAGTTTGCGGTGAACTAAAGCCACCTGTAGCAGAAACTATTGGTGTCCTGCCAGTATCCTCTGTTCCCTTACTATTTCAGTGCATACAGGCCTGACTTCCAGTGACAGCATGTGCATGAAAGGCTTTCTCTGGCCACTAAGGCAACTCTGCCCTTCCATACAACATGACTGCAGAGCCAGGGACTTAACAGTCCCTGAAAACAGCCACTAATCATTGACTGATGGGAGCTGGCATTTAAACAATTCAGTTCTTTTGTCCCTTTGGGGCAGTAGCTCAATCTAAGGCATGTGTTCCACATTGTTTCCTAGAGTTCCCTAGGAAGATTAAGCTCTGATCACCCCTTGCAGTAACGTTTTATAGTGCATCTTGTAGTAACATGTTTGACAGTGTAT
Source organism: Camelus bactrianus (assembly GCF_048773025.1). Taxonomy (NCBI): domain Eukaryota; kingdom Metazoa; phylum Chordata; class Mammalia; order Artiodactyla; family Camelidae; genus Camelus; species Camelus bactrianus. The sequence continues at coordinate 25,020,554 of NC_133555.1, forward strand.
CTTTTTTTTGTCTATCTTCTCTTCCCCACTTCACTTTCCTATTCTCCCACTGTTTCCTGCAATTACTTCCTAAATAAACTACTTGCACTTGAATACTTGTCTCAGGATATCCTTGTGGGAGAACACAAACTAAGATGCTATCTTCAGGTGATTACTAATGGAATTGCAGATCAGATAGTCATCTCCCCACTGACTGTCTTGGCACTTGGATATCTTGGGTCCAAGGCAAGCACCACGTCTTAAAGCCCTTTGTCAATGTATGTACTGCTGAAGGTCATGCCAGTATATAGCATCATCCACAGCTGAAGTAATTAAGTGTATGTTCATACTTGGTTGCCTGACAATGGTTTAATAATCATTAGACATCACTATTTAGATCTTGAGTATGCTCATGACATTTGCTTTTTGCTTTGTAAGTAGAAGATGCAATGATTATAGGCTGATACTTTCTTAAGAGAAGAGTCTAGTTGTTGAGCTTTCGGTTCATATGGTTCAGTGATTTCTTCCATGTTTGGTCTGGCTACTGATATTTGTGTTGAAATCTCTCATGCCAGTCAGCTTGAGAAAAGCTGGGACTGCTGAGCTGAATCTGTGCTCATAAAAGCTAGAATGAACTGCTGCATCATAGGAAACAACCCCAAAATAACAGAAAATTAGGGTAGGAACGCTGAATAGGCATTTTACTCCCTATGCACAAAATCAGTCTGCACACATATTCATCACATTCCTGCTGTTTTATCTGTAATTGTTTTCAATTTCACCTAGTTATTCATAATTATCTATTATTTTATGTGGCCACGGTGTCTGTGTGATGATCTGTAAACTGACCATAATCCACTGTGACATTCTCTGAGTCAAGCTTCCTAAGACATTAGTATTTCACACCAGGACATTTTGTAGGACACCTCACTACTCTCTGTGGGGTTCAAACATCATAAAGGATGAGAGATCTGAGACTTGGTGTAATCACCTGCATGTAATGAAGCAGGTCAAAGAAAAAAGTGAGAAAAAGAAAAGAAAGAAAGAAAAAGAAAAGGTGCCAGGGAAAGTAGGGACATATCTAAGTGTTTGTCTAAATGTAATTGCTCTTTGTTTCTCCCTTTCACATGTAAAAGATGACTGGCAAATATCTCTTTTCCCTTGGCACTAGGATTGGGAGGAAAGGAAAGAAAAGGGAAGGAGACAATTTTGAAGAAGAGATGTCGCTCTAAGAAGCAGCATGGTGTAGTAACAAGAGTCCAAAGGCCAGGATTCTAGTCCCTGTTTTACGAACTGTATGATATTTTGAAAATTATTTAGCTGTTCTGAAATTTTAAACTGCATTTATTGCAAAATTAAGTTTGCCTCTCATCCTCCACTAGACCAGGAACATCTTGAGCTTAGGAATTGAGAATGATTCAATGATTTCTCCAGCACCTACATGGCACTAGGCACAGAATATACTGAGAGAATGATTTTGAATTTAAAAAGTACAAGGGTCCCATGGTCGTCAGAGATGAAATTTAATTGATCTGCACCAAAGAAAGGTAGAATTGAGAATAATTCATTCAATAACTCAAAATATATTTACTGAATGCCTTACTATGCATACACTATACATAATATATACAATATGGGTGTAAACATATAATATACATAAAATATTATAAAATAAAATTTATAATATTTAAGTATACATAGACTATATACTTATATATTTATAATATAAAATATTAAGCTACATATTAAGTATTTATATTTCTAGGTGTTAGAAATATTTCAGTGACTCAGAAAAAACCCCGTATCTGCATAGATCTTTCATCCTATAGGGAAAGACTGATAGAAAAGATAAATAAATACATTATATACAACGTTTGGTTAATGACAAGTGCTAAGGAGCAGAACAGTACAAACAAGGGAGAAGGGAAGGGACAGGGGAGCACGTGGTACAATTTTAGTCAGAATACCAGGGAGGCCTAGTGTAGTCATAAACTGGACGAATAAGGTCTGCGAGCCCGCGTTCTGAGAGAAACATAAGGCAAAAAAAAAAAAAAAAAAAAAAGCTTTAGTAATTAAGAAAGATCCAGAGCGAGGAGAGGAAGTGAAAGGAAACCCAGACCGCGAGGAACTGTGAGGGCGGTGGGGTAAACTGAGCGCATTTCTGAGGAAAGAAGGAAACAAAAGATGCAGCACAGCCTAAACAACCATGTTACTTTTTACATTTGGAAAAAAACAAAGATTGTGTGAACTATGACGAAATCCCTTTCCAAAGAAATTCTCACCTCAGCTTCTCTCCTGAGAGGGACGGCGTTTCCCGCCCCGAACAGGGGTAGTTACTACGGCTTCTCATTGGACCACTGAAGGTGCACGCTCTGGGTCTATTGGCCCCCACACCTGTCCCCAGACGAGTCGCCATCTTGGGTCCCGCCCCTACCGCGAGGCCTTCTGGGAATAGTAGTCCCCGCTCGGCTGTCTCCAGTCGCGGGACTTTTTGCTCTCTGTTGCTGGGTCTCTCAGGCAGCCACCCCTCTCAGGCAGCACTCGCCCAGGCACCGGTCCTGCCCCGCGCTCCCTCCCTCTGCCTTTCACTTCCCAGCTGCCAACATCTTGGAAGGTAGGGGCGGCGGGCAAGCCCAAGTCGAGCAGTGTGTTTCTCGCGCGCCGGTCTGGGTTTCCACACGCGTGTGGTCCTTAACCCGGCTACCCTGTGAGGCGGGGACTGACTGGGCCCGCGCAGCGCGTTGGGAGGTGGGAGGGGCGGTCTGCCCGGAGAACCCTCCCACCTCACAGAACCTTTCCACGGCCTGGTCCAGAGCCCTGGCCCCAACCCTAACCCGGCCCTTCGTCCGCTGCATTTTATAAATCGGTAAACTGAGGCATGAGGCACGCCAGCAGTTCCAAGGACGCACCGGCCTGGTGGTGGTAGTTGACACTGGCCGCTTTTGGATGGTTTTCAGTTTCACTGGCAAGTAGCAGGAATCTCTTCCCCAGTAGATAAAGATATGTGTTAAACACCCCTCTCTGGGTTCCTCAGAAAGGGAGAGTTTGAACTCGTGTCTAGGAGAGGAGACAAGCAGGGCACAGGCAAAGCAATATTTTGGAAGAGAATTTTACACTTGGTATTTTAAAAACACACAAAAAAGAGTTCATTATGGTGGGAAAAATCGGTACTCTGTTGGACTTCCTTACCCCTATTTTCTAGCTTAATGTTTTTTATATGAAAACGTGGGTATTGTTAAGGTATGTTCCTGTTGGGAAAAAAGGGCCATTTAGTGAAACTGGATTTGCAGCTTTCTCTCTAGGATCAAATTCTGCCTCTGCTGCATGACCTTGGACCAGACATTCACAATGCTTATCTGGGGGAAAAAGAGCTTTAAATCTCCCTGCTCAAGTGGCCCAACGATGCTACCAGGAAGCGAAGTCTAAATGCGGTCTTGCTTGTAAAAGTTTGCCGCTTGTAAACTTACTGTCTGATTATTGTGGGTCTCTCAGAAATGTGCTGGGGACCGGCACGAAAACCGCCCAATGGCCATTTTAGAAAGAATGACGGGTGCTTGGAGCGGGACTACCGAGAGCGGCCGCTGCTCTCACCGGTTAAGCTGGTGTACCTGAACTCTCCCTTTTCTGTGGCTCCATTTTACGGTAGCTGGCGGCCCGGGCAGCCGGGGCTTCTGGGAGTTGGAGTCCAGCGTCTTGTTTCCCATTGGGCTGGTACTCCACCTCCCAGCGTGCCATTTGGCTTGGCCAGGTGTCTCCTGGGGGTTGAAGTCTCACTTCCAGGCGTTCTGTGGAGCAGCCCCTTGACTCAGGACTACAACGTCCATGTGGCCTTGCATTCTTGATTGCCAGCCTCCGCGTCCACCTGCTTGGAGCTGGGACTAGCAAGATGCATTTAGTAAAAATGTCTTGTTTCTTATTGGTGGTGTCGATGTTGATTGTGTATGCTTTCCCCAGTACTATGTAGGGGATTATTGCATATATGCTTTCCCAACTGTATTACATAGGGATTGTGCATTCTTTCAAGCACAAATAACACTCGATTTACAGAGCATCTTCATACTCTCTTAATAATAATGTATTTCTCATTTGTCGATGAGGGAAAAATTTGAGAAGATGGTATTTCCTGGGTCACACACCTACAAATAAAATGTAATATATATTTTTATAAATAAATAGATATTACATTTATTTATTATAGTTTAATCCTCTCAAGATCTATATGAGAGAAATAGCCATTTTCATATGCATTTTCCAGATTAGAAACCTAAGGCAAGAAAAGTTAAGCAACGTGTCCAACTTAACTCAGCTAGTTAATAGAAGATTGTAATCCAGTCTGCTTGAGGGAGCCCAGCCTTTCTGAGTACAGAATTTGGAATCTTTCCATTATACCATGTTGCCTTTGTAGTTAGACATTAAATGTTAGCGCTGCAAAAGCCTCTGAGATCATTTAAATCTAAAGCAAAGATCTTGGATCAGTTCCTGACATACAGTAAAAGTTCCACAAACGTTAGCTATATATAGCTTTATAATACCTTTATTTTAGATATGAGGAAACTAGCTCAGGTGGAAAAGCAGTTTGCCCAACGTCACACAGTTGGTTTGTGTCAGAGATGAGACTAGACCCAAACATCTTGTTTCCAAGTCTGGGGTTATTTTCATTCTACCATCAGTCATCTATCAGGAATGCCAGATGAGAAACTGTTTAGATAATGGTTTCTCCACTAATTTATTCTTTCTACGCCACAGACCAGGACCAATTGTTGTAAAATCTCTTTTCTTATTATTGGTAAGGATATAATATTTCCTTAATTCTTCAAATGTTTTTTGAGCATCTTTATTAGCTCATTTTTCTTTAGTTGCAGGGCCTCATAGATAAAAAGTAGCTAATAGGCTAGGGCTAGAAGAACCTTATAAATCATCAAGTCTAACTTCTTCATTTCAAAAGTAAGGAAAGTGAGGTACAACATGGTCCACAGTGTTTATGTCATGCCCTTGTGTCAAAAGCATTCTGTTTCTGCAAGGTGGCACGTTTCTGGAGGCCTCATTGTACTGTATGTGACCCTTTAGTTTCATGCTTTTTTTCACTTTGTATCCTTGTCTTCACCTTATTCCTGTAACTGTTTGGTGGAATGCTTTATGAAATGTTTCTGTGTCTATATCTTTATTTTTATGTACATGCAGCTTCAATATGCTCCATTTCTATTTTGGGAATTAATCTTGTTTTGGCTCCCAGTATTCATTTCTCTTTTGTTCTTTTAGACACTTGAGAACAAAGTCTAATGCTCTGTTTGTATTCACATTAAAATCTAACCGTCTTAATGTCAGGTCAAGTCAGAACTGAACACATGAGTTGTTTGAATTGTACAAGACTTTTGTTTTAGAAGGCACATTGGCCCTTTAAGTTATGTATTCACAGACAATAAAGCAGATAACTCTCACCTCTCGTGTGTGAAAAATGATTTCTACATAATGAGATGATAAAGTAACAGTTTGATAAATTACTGGTTAAACATTCCCGAGACCGTCACTATGGGAGACATTCTCCCCATCACCCCTTGTCTGCCCAGCACGCTCCCGGCTGACAGTCTGACCAATCAGCTTTCAGCACAGTGCCTGACCACTAGTACACTCTGAAAAAGTATTTGTAGAATTGCATTCATAGCACTTCTGAGCTCTTTTCCCACATCTTTCCCCTGAATCTCAATTTTCTCTTTTAATGTAGAAATGCAGCTTTGAAATATAAGATGTAGCAGGTTACTATCAATGTCTACATTGCAGAGAAAAATCTCAGCCTTTGAGGTCATCCTCTGAGGGGCTGTTTCTTTGGGCATGTTTGGGTCTGTGACTTCTAAAATGAGAAAGTGATCCAAATAGAAAAACATAGCAGAGAGTCAATAGAGAGTGGTAGTCTAGAGGCCTATGATTTAAATCCCAGCTCTGCCTCTTAGAGGTTTACTTAGCCCTTGGTTTCCTCTTCTGTAAAACAAGGATAACAAGCATTTCTGCCTCATAAAGTGAGAATGAAGACTAAATAAAATAGTGTGTTTAAAGCTTTGAGCATGTTGTCAGGCACTCAATAGCTTGCATTCAGTAGCTGAAGAGTAACTCTTATTTTGTTGTTAATAATACAAACTAGCATATGAAAACATACTTATTCAAGATTGAAACCAGAGACATACATCTATTTTATAAAAGGATTTGTCATTTGTTTTCTTAGAGTAGCCAGCTTGGTCATCACATATCAAATATGAAGTTAACTTTAACTCCTGATGACTCATCTTGTCAGCCTAGTGAACCTCTCTTGTGTAGGCCAAGAGGTAGTGAAGCTTTTGGCTCTGAATTGCCTGCTGAGAGGTCCCTGGTCTCTGGTTTCATCTATAGATTTTATCTCGTGTTGAAAAGCAGCTGACTTCTGTCACTGGGGCCTTCTGTCCACTTTTAGAAAGGAGTGGGCCTATCCTGGAGCCCCAGGATTGAAGTGAAGCAATTGTCATCTAGCTGGTGAGTAATCCGGGGGCAACAGCCATGTGGACGTGGTAGTGCTTTTTTCTAAAGCTGACAACTTCAATAGCCATGAGGTTACTGATTGAGAGGTGACTTATAGAAAAGGGGTGGTGCAGGGAATGGGGAAGGAGAAACAAAATGAGGATTATAGCAAGAATAAAGAGCAGATGAACAAAGGAAACAGTTCGGGCCCTCCATTATCCTAAGCATGTGTTTACTGAGCACGTACATCCTCCTCCTAGCTCTGTGGCAGCCACTGCACTATTATGCACTAGAGATACAGCGTTTCAATGTGGCTGACATGGAGGTGGTCATGGTGGTAGGAGGTATATTCTAGACACGGAAGGACTGGAAGGAAGGAAGGAAGGACGGGAGGAAGGAAGGAAGGAAAGAAGAAAGGAAGGAAGGTAGAGTGTATTGGGATCTGATGAGCAGAATGAATGTCTTTGTGCCTGAGGTCTACAAATCAGTGAACGAGTGAGGTGGGACAGGTGAGGCTGCAGAGGCAGGCATGGGTGACATTGTGCAGAGTCCAGTTTCCTGAACTGTAAAAGAATTTTGCACTTTATTCCAAGGGCATTTGGGCAAGCATTTAAAAGTCTTTAAGTGGGGAAATAAAATGAATGGATTTGTTTTTTAAAACATTTGGATGCAGAATGGATGATGAATTTGTGAGAGGTAATAATTGATGTGGGAAAACTAGGTAGGTCTGCTCTTCTTTATTTATAATGTGCATATGAATCTCCTGCTGATCTTAAAATCTGATTCAGCAGATGTAGGATGGGCCAGAGATTCAATATTTCTAACAGGTAGATACTGCTGGTCCCATGGACTATACTTTGAGTAGCAAGTAAGAGACTCTTGAGCTTTCTATTTAGGTGAGAGATGATGTTGATTAAGAGACTGGACTCCAGAGAGCAGAAGACTGATTCTAATCTTGGTTTTACCATTTACTTGCTGTGTGACTCTGGGGAAAGTGATCTAATCTCTTTGAGCCTCATTTTCTTTATTATCTGTGAAATAGGGGTAATAATTTTATTGCTTTAATCATGTTTTAAATTTTCAGTGAGGTCACCCATGGAAAGCATTACCATGCTTAATACAGTGATTGGTACTCAGTGAATGGTAGCTTTGATTTTACTCTTACGGTTATTAATGAAAATCATGATATTATGTACCCTGCTCCATGTTTTCTTGTTTATCATATTTTGAATACTATGTGGAATAGATTACCTTTAATTCTACTGCTTTTTCTTCTGTTTCACATGTGAAGTGCCAAATCCTTTGTAACGATTTGAGTATTATGGGCAAAATAGATACATTTCTCCCATGCAATTGTCCTTCTCTGAATTTAATGGAAAAAATCTAGGATCCTTAAAATACCATTTTATATCTGATTAAGACAAGAATTTGAGGCATCTTACCTCCTAATGTAAATTTATATAGCCCAACTATAGTGTGTGCTTCTTTACATAGTTTTAAACTATTTGGATTGCTGTCCAACCAGTGATTCTCAGCCCTTGCTGCAAGTTAGAATCACCTGGCGCTGGTCCTTTCCAGAAAAATCAAAGTGTGGGAGGAGAGGCAGGAATTGGTAATTTCTTTTTTAAGTTTCACAGGTTATAATGAAGTGCATCTAGGATTGAGAACCACTGATTCTAAAAAGCCTAACATCATGAAATGAATCAGGTACAATCTAAGGGCCTGGTTGGGAAATGAAATAATCTAGAAAGCAGCATTATGAAGGCTTTGGGAGTGAAAGAGATAATCAGCCTAGTCACAAAGCTTGCTTGGAATGTGATGAACTATAGGTTGTGCCCTAGGTTATCTTTGAGATTGCTTTCCAGGGCACTCCCCATGCCTTTTTATCTCTAGCTGTGTGTTCCTGAGTCAGGATTCTTCTTAATGTTGAGTTTCAGACTGCATTTCTCTTTCTGGTATTTAGTTCATTCCATTCCTCATAGCTGAAAGAAAAAAAGTATTAACCCATGAAAACTATGTTCAAAAGAAACTGAGTTACATGTTTTCATGAGCTGTGGCCATGTTATTGAAAAAGTTTTAAAGTATTGTTCAGATAAAATACAATCCATTTTTACTACTAAAATTCTTTTTTAAAAATTTTCTTTTTATTGAAGTATAGTTGATTTACAATGTTGTCTTAGTTTTAGGTGTATATCAAAGTGACTCAGTTATTCTCTTCCCACATTCTTTTCCATTATAGGTTACTACAAGATATTGAATACAGTTCTCTGTGTTGTATAGTAGGTCCTTGTTGTTTCTGCAAATTCCAAACTCCTAATTTATCCCTTCCCACAACTCCTTTCCTCTTTGGTAACAATAGTTTGTTTTCTATGTCTGAGTCTATTTCCTTTTTGTAAATAAGTTCATTTGTATCATTTTTTTTAGGTTCCATATGTAAGTGATATTATATGATATTTGTCTTTCTCTGTCTGACTTTCTTCACCTAATATGATAATCTCTAGATCCATCCCTGTTGCTCCAAATAGCATTATTTCATTCTTTTTTATGGCTGAGTAATATTCCACACACACATCTTTTTTACTTATATTCTAATGCAGTAGTTTGAAAGGAACCACTTCCAGAGAGGCTGCCTATTATAAAGATTTTTTAAAAAAATAATTACGTATCTCCCATTTCAGGGTGGAATAATTAATTTGATTAAATACCTTTAATTTTCTGGATTATCTATAATATATGGACCCCTTTCCTTTTAAAAGTTTCTTCTCCCATATAAAATGTGTATACCTATGTTTGTTTGTATCTGAATATATATATATATTTTTTTTCATGAAAGTAATTTCTATTTTTTATTAAAACACTATTATGATAGTTTCAGGTATACTACATAATTATTTGACATTTACATACATTATGAAATGATCACCAAGATAAATAAGTCTAGTAACAGTCTGTTCCCATACAAAGTTATAGCAATATTATTGGCCATATTCCTTATAACATCACTGAGACTTATTATATAGCTGGAGGTTTGGACCTCTTAATCCCCTTCATCTATTTACCGACCCCCTCACCCATCTTCCTTCTTGCAACCACACATTTGTTCTCTGTATCTCAGTGTCTGTTGTTTTGTTTATTTGCTTGTTTTGTTTTTTATATTTCACATATAAATGAGATCATGGGGGATTTATCTTTCTCTGACTTACTTCACTTAGCATAATACCTCCTAGATCCATCCATGTTGTTGAAAATGGCAAGAGTTCACTTTTATGGCTGAGTAATATAAAATATCATCTTTATCCATTTATCTATCAAAGGATGTATAGGTTGCTTCCATATCTTGGCTGTTGTGAATAAAGCTGCAGTGACCATTGGAGTGCATATATCTTTTCAAATTTGTGTTTTTGTTCTCTTTGGGTAAATACCCAGAAATGAAATAGCTGGATCATATGAAAGTTCTATTTTTAATGTTTTGAGGAACCTCCATTCTGCCTCCATGGTGGCTGCACTAATTCACAGTACCACCAATGACGGTTCCCTTTTTCCCACATCCTCTGCCAACACTTGTTATTTGTTGTCTTTTTGATGATAACCATTTTGACAGGTGTGAGGTTGTATCCCTAGTGGTTTTGATTTGCATTTCCCCAATGATTAGTGATGTTGAGTATCTTTTCGTGTCTTTTGGCCATCGTATGCCTTCTCTGGAAAAACGGCTATTCAGGTCTTCTGACCATTTTTTAACGAGTTTTTTTTTTTTTTTTTTTTTTGATGTTCAGTTGTATACATTTTTTTATATTTTGGATATTAACCCCTTATTGGCTTTATCATTTGTAAATGTCTTCTCACATTCAATAGGCTGCTTTTACATATTGTTGATAGTTTCCTTCAAAAGCTTTTTAGATTGATGTAGTCCCATTTGTTTATTTTTGCTTTTGTTTCCCTTTCCTGAGAAGACATCCAAAAAATATTGCTAAGACCAGTGTAAAAGAGTGTACTGCCTGTGTTTTCTTCCAGAAATTTTATGGTTTCAGGTCTTAAATTAAAGTCTTTTTTTAAAAATTGAAGTATAGTCAGTTACAATGTGTCAATTCTGGTATACAGCATAATGTCCCAGTCATGTGTGTATATATATATATGCACATTCATTTTAATATTCTTTTTCATTAAGGAATTAATGAAAAATTACAAAGTATTGAAGATAGTTCCCTGTGCTATACAGAAGAAATTCGTTTTTTTAATCTATTTTTATATATAGTGGTTAACATTTGCTAATCTCAAACTCCCAAATTTATCCCTTAACACCCCCTTTCCCCAGATAGCCATAAGATTGTTTACTATGTCTGCAAGTCTGTTTCTATTTTGTAGATGAGCTCATTAGTGTCCTCCTTTTTCTTTCTAGATTCCACATATGAGTGATATCATATGGTATTTTTCTTTCTCTTGCTTAGTTCAGTTAGAATGATAACCTCCAGATCCATCCATGTTGCTGCAAATGGCATTATTTTATTCTTTTTTAATTGCGCTTTATAAATATACCACAACTTCTTTATCAAGTTATCTGTCAGTGGACATTTAGGTTGCTTCCATGTCTTGGCTATTGTATATAGTGTTCCTATGAACTTTGGGGTGCATGTATCTTTTCAAATTAGAGTTCCCTCCAGATATATGCCCAGGAGTGGGATTACTGGATCATATGGTAAGTCTATTTTTAGTTTTTTGAGGACTCTTCATACTGTTTTCCATAATGGCTGAACCAAACTGCATTCCCACCAGCAGGGTAGGAGGCTTCCCTTTTCTCCACACCCTCTCCAGCATTTATTGTTTATGGACTTTTGAATAATGGCCATTCTGACTGGTGTGAGGTGATACCCATTGTGGTTTTGATTTGCTTTAGTGATAATTGAGCATTTTTTCATGTGCCTATTGGCCATTTGTATTACATGAAAATCTTTAATCCATTTTGAGTTTCCTTTTGTGTATGGTGTGAGAAAGTTGTTCAGTTTGATGCCATTGCATGTAGCTGTACAATTTTACCAACACTATTTACTGAAGTGATTGTTTTTTTTCCCTCATTATATATTCTTGCCTCCTTTGTTGTAGCTTAATTGACCATGTAAGTGTGGGTTTATTTGTGGGCTCTCTGTTCTGTTCCATTGATATATGTGTCTGTTTTTGTGCCAGTACTATACTATTTTGATTACTGTAGCTTTGTAGTATAGTTTGAAATCAGGGAGCATGATACTTCCAGCTTTGTTTTTCTTTCTCAAGATTGTTTTGGCTATTTGGGTCTTTTGTGTTTCCATATGTTTTGGAATTATTTGTTTTGGTTCTGTGAAAAATGCCATTGGCATTTTGATAGAGATTGCATTGTATCTGTAGATTGCCTTGGGTAGTATGGTCATTTTAATGTTATTAATTTTTCCAATCCATAAGCATGGTGTATCTTTCCACTTGTTTGTGTCATCTTCAGTTCCTTTCATCAGTGGCTTATAGTTTTCCAAGTATAAGTGTTTTACCTCCATGGTTAGATGTATTCCTAAATGTTTTATTCTTTTTTGATGTAATTATAAATGGGATTGTTTTCTTAATTTCTCTTTCTGATAGTTTCTTGTTAGTGTATTGAAACGCAACAGATTTTCATATATTAATTTTGCATCCTGCAACTTCACTGAATTCATTTATTAGTTCTAATTTTTTTGGTAATATCTTTAGGATTTTTGCATATATGTATATATCATGTCATCTGCAAACAACAACACTTTTACATTGCTTTTAAATTTGGATTCCTTTTATTTATTTTTCTTGTCTGATTGCTCTTGCTAGAATTTCCAGTATTTTTAGAATAAAACTGGTGAGAGTGGGCATCCTTGTCTTGTTCCTGATTTTAGAGGAAATTCTTTTCATCTGCAAACAACAACACTTTTACATTGCTTTTAAATTTGGATTCCTTTTATTTATTTTTCTTGTCTGATTGCTCTTGCTAGAATTTCCAGTATTTTTAGAATAAAACTGGTGAGAGTAGGCATCCTTGTCTTGTTCCTGATTTTAGAGGAAATTCTTTAATCTTTTCACCTTTGAGCACAATGTTGGCCATAGGTTTGCTATATATGACACTTATTATATTGAGGTATGTTCCCTTTATACCCACTTAGTTTTTACCATAAATAGATGTTGGATTTTGTCAAAAACTTTTTATATATCTATTATGAGTCATGATTTTTATTTTTCAGTATCACATTGATTGATTTGTGGATGTTAAACTATCTTTGCATCCCTGGGATAAATCCGACTTGATAGTGGTGTCTGATCCTTTTAATATATTATTGAATTTGGTTTGTTAATGTTTTATTGAGAATTTTTGCATCTGTGTTCATCAGTGGTACTAGCTTGTAATTTTCTATTCTTGTGGTGTCTGATTTTGGTATCAGGGTGATGTTGGCCTCAGAGAATAAGTTTAGAAGCATTCCTTCCTCTTCAATTTTTGAAATAGTTTGAGAAGGATATGTGTTAGCTCTTCTTTAAATGTTTGGTAGAATTCAACTGTGAAGTTGTCTGGTCTTGGACTTTTGTTTGTTGGTAGTTTTTTAAATTACTGATTCAATTAATTAGTGTGTTATGTTTTCTATTTTTCTCTGATTTAGTTTTGGGAGATTATATTTTTCTAGAAATTTATTTCTTCCTTCCAGTTATCCCTTCTATTGTATAATTGTTCATAGTAATCTTTTATGATCCTTTGTATTTCTGTGATGTTGTTTGTAACTTTTCTCTCATTTCTAATTTTATTTATTTGATCCCTCTCTCTTTTTTCTTGAGTTTGGCTAAAGGATTATCAATTTTGTTTATCTTTTCAAAGAATCAGCTCTTAATGTCACTGTTGTTTTCTGTTGTTACTTTTAGGCTCTATTTCATTTATTTTTTTGCCCTGATCTTTACTATTTCTTTTCTCCTACTAACTTTGGGTTTGCTAGGTCTCTTTCTACTTTCTTTAGGTGTAGGGTTAGATTATTTATGTGAGATTTTTCTTATTTCCTGAGGAAGACTTGTATCACTATAAACTACCCTCTTAGAACTTCTTTTTCTGTGTCCTGTAGATTTTAGATCATTGTGTTTCCATTTTCATTTGTCTCCATGTGTTTTTGTTTTCCTCAATGACCCATTGGCTGTTTAGTAGCAATTTTTTTAGCCTTTATGTGTTTGTGGGTTTTTTCTTTGCAGCTTTTTCCTTGTAGTTAATTTCTAGTCTCATGCCATTGTAGTTGGTAAAGGTACTTGTTATGATTTCAGTCTTGTTAAATTTACTGGGACTCATTTTGTGACCTATCATATGATCTATCGTGGAGAGTGTTCCATGTGCACGTGAAAAGAATATATTCTACTGCCTTTGGGTGGAATCCTCTATATATCTATTAAGTACATTTGATCTAATGTGTCATTTAAGACCATTGTTTTCATATTCTGTTTGGATGATCTATCCATTAATGTAACTGGGGTGTTAAAGTCCCTTACTATTATTGTGTGACTGTCAACTTCTCTCTTTATGTTTGTTATTATTTGCTTTATGTAGTTAGTTGCTTCTATGTTGAGTGCATATATATTTATAAATGTTTTTATCTTCTTGTTGGGTTGATCCCTTTATCATTATATAATGTTCTTCTTTGTCTCTTTACAGTTGTTGTCTATTTTATTTGGTGTAAGTATTGGTACCCTAGCTTTATTTCATTTCCATTTGCACATTTTGTGTGTGTGTGTGTATGTATCTAAATGAGAGTTTATTGATGAAGATCAGGTCAAACTTCCCACAAACCACACTTTTCCCAAGAACAGATCTCAAAAACAGGTACCTTTTTCCATCCCCTCACTTTCAGTCTGTGTATACCTTTAGATCTGAAGTGAGTCTCTTGTAGGCAGCATATATATAGGTTTAAAAAATTTTTTTTTCCATTTCCTCTGTGTCTTTTGCTTGAAGCATTTATTCCATTTACATTTAAAGTAATTATTGATAGGTATATACTTACTACCATGTTATTAATTCTTTTCTGGTTGTTTTTGTAATTCTTTTTTTGTTTCTTCTTTTGCTTTCCCCCTTTGTGGTTTGATTAGTGTCTTTAGTATTTTGTTTGAGTACTTTTTTTTTTTTTTTTTTTTTTTTTGGTGTGTGTGTCTATTATAGGTTTTTGGTTTATGGTTACCATGAGGTTCATATATATCAACATATATATTAGATTTTTAAAAGATGATCTCTTAAGTTTATAGGCATTCTGAAAATCCTGCATTTTTATCTCCCCCACACATTTAATGTTTTGGCATCATATTGTGCATCTTTTTGTTTTGTGTATCTGTTAACTACTTATTGTGAAAGTAGATTATTTAACTACTTTTGTCTTTTAACCTTCATACTAGCTTTGTAAGTGGTTGATCTTTTACTGTATGTGTAACTTCACCAATGAGATTTTTCCCTTTTATAATTTTCATATTTCTAGTTGTAGTCTTTTCCTTTTTACTTAGAGAAGTGCCTTTAACATTTTTATAAAACTGTTTATTGGTGGTGGACTCTATTAGCTTTTGCTTATCTATAGAACTCTTTATATCTCCTTCAAATCTGAATGGTAGCCTTGTTGGTTAGCGTATTCTTGTTTGTAGATTTTTTTCCTTTCATCACTTTGAGTATATAGTATTATTCCCTGGTCTGCAAAATTTCTGCTGAAAATTCAGTTGACTTAATGGGAGTTCCCTTGTATGTAACTAGTTGCTTTTCTCTTGTTGCTTTTGATTCTTTGTCTTTAATTTTTGCCATTTTCATTATAATGTCTTTGTGTGGCCCTCTCTAGGTTCATCTGGTTTGGGAATATCTGTGCTTTCTGGACCTGGATGTTTGTTTCTTTTCCCAAGGTAGGGAAGTTTTCAGCTAATACTTCTTTACATAAGTTCTCTACCCCTTACTCTCTCTGTTCTCCTTCTGGAATCCCTATAATATGAATGTTAGTGCCCTTGATGTTGTCTCAGAAGTCTCTTAAACTCTGCTCATTTTAGAAAATCCTTTTTTCTTTTTTGTGTTCAGCTTGGGTGATTTCATTACTCTATCTTTCAGCTCACTGATCCGTTTCTTTGTATCTCTAGCCTATACATTCCTTCTAGTGTATTTTTAATTTCAGTTATTTCATTCTTCAGCTCTGTTTGATTCTTCTTTCTATTTGCTAGCTCTTTGTCAATCTTCTTACTCATCCATTCTTTTCTCTACTTCCTTGAGTATCTTTATGATGATTACCTTGAACTCTTTTTGGGGTAGATTGCTTATCTCTACTTCAATTATATCTTTTTCTGAGTTTTTGTCTTGTTGCATTGTTTAGGACATATTCCTCTTTCTCTTCATTTTGCCTGTGTGTTTATTTTATGTGTTAGGTGAATCAGTTATATTTTCTGATTCTGGAGAAATGGCCTTATGTAGGAGATGTCCTATGAGGCCCGGCAGCACACTTTCCTTGGTCATCAGAGCTATATGTTATAGGGGTGCTCCTTATATGGATTGCTTGTCTTATGTTGTGATGGGGCTAACTACTCTGGGCATACTGCCTTGCCCCTGGCCTACTTGGCTGCCTGGTTTTGTGCAGTGACTGCTGTCCCACTGACGGGTGGATCTGGGTCCAGGCAATGGCTAGCTGCATGGCTCCAAGAGATCCCATGGCTGATGATGGCCCACTGGTGGGCAGAGTTAGGTTCCTGAGCATCTGGCTGGAGGGCTACGGGCACTTGGGGCTGGTGGCATCCTGCTGGTGGGTAGGTAAACCCCCTGGGCTAATAGGCTAGAGGGAGGACTCCAAAATAGTGCTTGTTAGCACCAGGTCCTTATAGAACGACCTCCCCAGAATGGCTGCCACTAGCATCTGTGTCCTCAGAGGGTGTTCTAGTTGCCAGCTGCCTCTCCAGGAGGCTCTCCCAGATCAGAAAGTGGGACTGACATAGGCTCCTTTCAAATTACTGCCTCTGCACTGGGACTCAGAACATGTGAGATTTTGCACTCAACCTTTAAGAACAAGAGTCTTTATTTCTTACAGCCCTCTGGCTCTTCCATATAGAAGCCCTGCTGGATTTCAAAGCCAAGTGTCCTGAGGGCTTGTCTTCCTGGTGCAGGACCCCTGTCTGGGGAGCATGATGTGGGCCTCAGACCCCTTGCTCCTTAGGAGAACATCTACAGTTATGATTATCCTCCCATTTGTGAGTTGCCCACCCAGTGGTGGGGGTCTGCTAGTCTTCAGGTTGTTCTCATAGAGAGTTGCTCTGTAAGTAGTTGTGATTTTGTTGTGCCCATAGGAGGAGGTGAGCTCATGGTCTTCCTACTCTGCCGTCTTGGCCAGACCCCTGAATATTTATATTTAGAATTTTATATCCAGTTTCCAGGAGCATTCTTGGCCTGAAGGCATACTACCTATACAGTAATTTCCTTTTTCAACGTTCTTTGAGGTTCTCTGCTCACTAGGAGGTCATTTCACAATGTAGTAGTTTTATTTTCCTACTGTGTTGACTAGAAAAAAAGAGTGGGAAAAGTGTTTTTGCTGGAGGGTTTAATACGGTTTAAAAATTACATATTTGGAGGGTATTTGTATGTATGCCAAGGTTTTCCTTGTAATGATAAATAAGTAGGAATAGAAAAGGAAATAGAGAAATTGGTGAAGAGAAAATTAAGAAATCACAAAAGGCACATGTTGACTGTATTCTGGAACTTAATGACTCTTTTGGAGTCTTTTTATGTGTTTATTAGTATTACTCATTATGGATTTACCTCTTTTTATTAACAATCAGGTTTCTATTAAAATTCAGTATATTTTGCACTTTCTCAGGCTCACTGCCATTGGAGCTAAAACCCATAATAGATAATGTGGAAGTATCAGTACTTCCTCATGAGGTTTAATGCATGCATATTTTAGTTGGGTACGGACGGGAGGAGAGTATGGTCTACATTCATTTCATCACTGAAATTTGTGGTATGTGGTAAGAACACAATTTTTATTTTCTGTAAGACTTGAAGACTCCTTTGCATGTCTTCAGTTTTGAAAAAAAGAGAAAGCAAAACTCACTGCTGTCTTAAGTTTCCACATTAACTAAAGGACAGTACCTGCTTGGTTGTGCCAGGAAATGCTTGAGTAATGCCTAGAAGCTAGAGTTTGTGTATGTGCTTGGAGCCCAGAGGACAGGCAGAGAAAGTTGCTGGAACCTGCTGGAAGAAGGTTGTTTCTCTCAGCCCTGGAGCAGTAACAATCCTTGTCCAACCTCTCCCGGGAAGAAGCCTAGTGAAGGAAGAGGTAGTGATCTGCAGGAGAGCAGGGAAAAACAAGAGGGAGAGAAGCAAATGCAGAGAGTAAGCAGAGGTATAACAACAAGAAAATGGTTGGGTGGAGGGAAAGGGAAGGTTTTTTGTTTTTCATTTCACAAATATGTATGTGAATGGTGCTATCTGAGCGCAGCTTGCAGGGCTCTACACACAGAGAGGCCTGATTAATGGGAGGTGATGTTACCTTCAGAAGAGGGGAAATGGTACCGGGGCTACAGAAACAACAGGTGGCCCCTGCAGTTTGAAATCCCGGTTGCTGGGTTCTGCCAGCTGAGTGGATAAAAACAAGGCCAGGAAGCTTTGCAGCCAGTGGCCACAGATAAATCTGCAGCTGAGGCCCTCCGTGCAGGGCAGGAAGCTTCCTCTAAGCTATGGCTTCCTGTAGCCTTGAACTTCCCTGAGGCAACAGACCAAGGTTTCCCTGGCCCAGAGGAATTAGTTGTGATTCCTAGTGCAGATGAAACAGCTGGGTCCAATTCGTATGGGTCAGAGCCTGGCTGGAATTATATACAAAAGTGGTTAGGCCAGAAGGTTTTGCATTTCTTACAGGCTCCCAAGTGATGCCAGTTCTGCTTGTCCATGGGTCACACTTGGAATAGCAAGGTTCTAGGTCTTTATGGCTTCCGCTCTATTGCCATTCTGTTTTAATGTAATGAGTAGTGTTGTTTAGAGTTCACAAATACATATAGTACTCTGTTGCAGGCTAGGGTGATCTCTGGCAAGTTGTTTTTCTTTGCAGAGTTTTATTTTTCTCTACAAAATGGACATAATAGTACCTACATAACAGGTAGGTATGAATTAAATGGGACTATCTCTCTTTATTGGAGATAATGCTTTGTTTATTGCATTAATATTGTCTATTTTACATCTCAAGAAAGTTTGCTCCCTGAGGGCAGAGCCCTTGATGGTCCTATCCCTAGGCCTATGGTGGACAGAAAGAGTTATGTATGTCTCATCATTACCATCAAGATCTGAAAGTCTGGGTCGTCCTGAGGCTGCTGCTCCGTGCAGATGGGTCATTAATGTTGTACTAGTAATAGTAATTTTCAAACGCTGGGGAGTCAACTAGGGGCTTGCAGGGAGGGAATATAGAGAGTAGCTTTCTGTCTGGCTCTGAGCACTGACTGCTGTCTTTGCTTCTCATTAGCTATGTAATCTTGAGTGAAGTACTCAACCTCTTCGCGTCTCTCTTTTCTGTAAAACAAAGATGCTAATACCACTTAGTATTTAGAATTTTTTTGTGAGGATCAAGTGAACCTGTTGGTGTAAAGCATGCCTTGCACAGATGCGTAGTCAGCACTCAATATATATTACCTGTGTTCAGTGTCATTGTATCTGGAATGTTGCTCTGTCTACTTGCTGGCAAGTAGTTATCCATGTGTGCCAGTTTTCACTTTGATGATCATAGCTAGCTCTTTCTCACAGTATTGTGCTATTTGGTAGATTCTCATATTTGGCCATGAGATAAATGTAGAGGCCAGCAGTTCTGGCCATATAAAGTTTACTGAAAGTGTTGATGAACTACAGCCCAGGAATTAGCACCAAAAATAAATGCTGGTTGATGTTAAGTACAGAGGAATATGAATCAGAAAACAAACACATCTACCATACTATAATATTTAAATACCTCCTCATAAACACTTAAGATTCTCATTAGTCCAACATCGGAAAAATGATAAATATTAATATTTGTCATCAAAGGAAGCCGAGAAATCAAAGCAGGGTAAACAACTGTTGTATTTCAAGGATTACATAATACTGAACTCTATTTTTAAAATTTCTCCATGAGACGATTTAATTATTTTTATCCAGTGCACAAACTAGGAAAGATGTGCATTTAGTCAGAAAAGATTCAGGAGATTTGCTGATTCAGGTCATGTTCTCCAAGACTTGGACTGTGTTGCGATTTGTGTCTATAAAAGAGACCCACACGTGCCAGAGTCAACCTTGTTCTTCACTGATCTCCATCTATTTCAGGAGAATTATGTTGGAAATTGGCTCTGGGTAGATCCAAAGGGCACTGGATGCTTCCTGCCTTTGCTGTGGATTCTTTCCCCAAGCTTCTCTACTCTTACCAGTTCTGAATGTGTCAGGAAGCGTGTGCAGCATTCCTCAGGGTCAGGAGGGAGCAGAGGGAGAGACAACAGGCTGGTGCCATCACTCTGCA
Organism: Camelus bactrianus; assembly: GCF_048773025.1. NCBI lineage: Eukaryota > Metazoa > Chordata > Mammalia > Artiodactyla > Camelidae > Camelus > Camelus bactrianus. The sequence goes on from NC_133555.1 coordinate 25,040,509, forward strand.
GCTGTCAGGATCTCCCTTCCTGCTTTCACAGTGTCTGACATGGCCGACTCAACGTGAGAGGGCCTCCATGCCACAAGAACACTGTCCTGGGAATTGGGAGACCAGGGTTTTAGTTCTGGCTCTCTCACCTCCTTATGCAAGTCGTGTCCTCTCTCTGGGCCTCCCTTTCTACATCTGTAAAGTTAGGGACCTGGATCTGATAATTCTAAAGTCCTGTGCCTCTCCAAAATCCTACGATCAGGTGGAGAGCTTCAGGGATGTGATAAGCCTTTCCTCTTACCCTCTGAAGAAGGATAATTGCCTGGCAAGGCTGGCTTTGGGGCCAGACAGACCTATATCTTGCCTTAGCTAATTTACGTAAGTTCTTAGTCTTCTCATCCACTAAATGGGAATAGTACAAGGATGTTGTAAACACAAGAGATGTTTAGAAAGCATTTAGTGCTGGGTTTGGCATATCACTGGGATTTAATGATACTGCACTTTTGTTGTTGTTACTATGTTTTTATTTTATTATTACTATTCTTATATATTATGTTTATATCTTGTCTGAGCACTTTTCTGTCTCTTTGTGACTCTGTTTTCTCATCTAAAGAATAGGGATAATAAGAAAACTGACCTCACTGGTTAGTTGTTAGGATTATATGAGGTAATACATGAAAATACATGGGATGCTTCCTAGTACATAGTAAACATCAAATACATGTTAGCAGTGGTTTTAGAAATCATTTTTATTATTAATCACAATATGTTGAATAATGTAGTGCTTTCTGCATAGAACTAGATAAGACAAAGTGAATAAGGTTGTTACTTTCTCTAATAAACATGGTGAAGCAGATTTCCAGTGGTCTGAAAGACCCAATATTTTCCCTATGCATACCATTTAGCATAGGGAACAGTAAATAATGTCAAATCTATACTTAACATCAAGTATTTGTATACCACATGGGTTCTTAAACTTGGATGCTGGAGTTTCCTTAGAATCAAATGTTCCATGTAGATATACAAAGGAAACAAAAATAGTAGCTCGAAAAGATAGCTGCATCCCCATGTTTACAGCAGCATTATATATAATAGCCAAGACATGGAAACAACCTAAGTGTCCATTGATGGATGAATGGATAGAGAAATTCTTGTGTTTATATATACAGTGGAATATTATTCAGCCATAAAAAATGAGGAAATTCTACTATTTGTAATAACATGGATGGACCTTGAAGGCATGATGCTAAGTGAAATAAATCAGAGAGAAAGGTAAATACTATAGAATCTCACTTATATATGAAATCTAACAAAACAAAACACAACTCCCCCCCACCCCACCCCAAACCTTCACCAAACTCATAGGGAAAGATCAGATTTGTGATTATCAAAAGGTACAAACTTCAGTTACACAATAAATAAGTATTAGGGATATAACATACAACATGATGACTGTAGTCACTGCTATATGATATATTAGAGTTGTTAAGAGAGTAGATACTAAGCATTCTCACTACAGGGAGAAACTTGCTTTTCTTTTTATTGTACGTTTATGAGATGATGGGTTAACTATATCAATTATGGTAATCATTTCACAATATATATAAATCAAACCATCGTGCTGTACACCTTAAGTTTATGCAATGATGTATGTCAATTATTTCTCAGTAAAACTCGGAGAAATATGATATATCTACAGCGGGGAAATGGGGAAAATAGAAGACAAAATAGTGGAACACAGATACTTCTGGGTATAACAACAGGGAAGTAGGAAAGAATGAGGCAAGAGATTTGCTTTTTAGTTTTTTCTGAAGTTTATGTATTGTCATTTAATTTAAACGATTATATATATTACCTTATAATAAATAAAACATATTTTGTTAAAAGTAAAAAAAAAAAATCTAATGTCCCTGGTCCATGATCTATTTCCACTTATGAGTTAAAACCAAGTTAGAAGAGACGTTAGTTTTTATCAGGTTACTATAAGCCAGGACCCAAACTAAGACCTTTGTGCAAATTCTTTCATTTCATCCTCACAGCCACTCAAGGAAGTAGGTACTTATTATCCCTGTTTACAGATGAGAAAACTGAAACAGAGGGGTTAAGTAAGTGCTTAAGGACACCCAGCTGGCAGGTGGTGGCACTGTGATATGGATGCATGTCATCTGACCTGGGAGCTTAAGCTCCATTAGCTGATATCCTCAGCTGGTTGAAAGATCAAACCTGCTTGATGGCTACTTTTCTTGTATAATGAAGTCTGATAGATCATGACAAGAATGTTAATGGACTTGCTTTTTACCAATTGACATAGCAAATTAACATTCATTTATTGTTTCCAAGATCATTCTATTTCATGTAAAGGGCAGAATTTCAATATAGAATAGACTTATTTAAGGAATCAGCAATATTTTTCTCAAATTGGCAGCATAAAAACTGTATTTATGAAATTAAAACATAATGCATTTATATAATGCAAATTCACTTGGAAACAAAATTTCTTTATCTTTTTCTGTAGCTTGGCTTGCAGCTGTTGGCATCATTCTATTTTTAGAACACAAAAATGAATTGTTTCTTGTTGACTCCATTGGATCCGCAGGCAGACACTGGACAAAGTTGCTGTCAATGAGGCCAACATCTTGGTTGGAGGCCCAGATTATTTTATAAGAAGATGCTATCTGAAAAAAATTTTTCTTACCAACTGTATAAGAAAATAAATTTATTTTAAAAGATAAAGAAAGACAAAAATGCCCCCAAAATGAAGTTACATTGCCATTCCACTCCCTCATGATAGCACTATCAATATTTCAGTGTATACCCTTTCCATCTTAAAAGAGACCTGTCAGTCTGTTGGGTTTTTTTACATTATTTTTTCTGGGTGGGGGAGGTAATTAGGTTTGTTTGTTTGTTTGTTTGTTTGTTTATTATTTAATGGAGTTACTAGGGATTGAACCCAGGACCTTGTGCATACTAAGCAGGCACTATACTACTAAGTTATACACCCCCACCTATCTTTTTAAATTGTATGTGTATATTTGTTTGTTCTGTTAGCTTTCTAAGTTGGGAATCACACTTGTAGTTTTGTTACCTATTTTTCACTCGTCAAGGTATAGTGTGCATTTTCCTATGTCATTAATGACTGTAAGTACTCCACTATTAGAACATGCAATTATTTTTAACCTATCCTGATTGTTTAACATTAGGTTTCCCCCACCTCTGCTTCTGATATATGTTAATGAGGATTATTTGCATATATACATAATCTCATTCATGATTGCTTTCTTAGGATATGTTCTCAGAAGTGGAAATGTTGGGTCATATTGTAAGCTGTAGGAATAAGTACCTAGTTTTTCTTCACTGTAGGCATTGCTCCCCTGTTCATCTAGAATCCCCACTAACAGATACTCCTGGGCTCTGTTTCCTGGGAGCTTAGAGGAGAGACTATGGAGCAGGAAGCTGGTGGGGCCATTAACAATAACAGTTTAGAGGCTCTACTCATCGATCAAAATAAACTTGTTGGGTTGCTGGTACTAACCTTAACATATTTTGTATTTATATGTTTTACTCTGTCAGCTCAGAATGCTTTCAGCTGCAAGTAACAGAAAACTTGACTTATGGTGGTTTAAAAAATTAGAGGATTACTTCAACATATTAAGAAATTTAGAAATGTGTGGTGCTATGGCTTTAGTTCAGCAGCTCAGAGATGTCAAGGAGAATGTGTCTACAGTGTTCTTGTCCTTTTCTTAATGATCACAGGATGGCTGTGGTTGAAGTGGGCATCATACTTGTGTTCATGGCATCAGGGAGGGGTGAGAGAACAGATGACTGAGACACTTTTTTGATCTTGGGAGCTGTTAGCCTGATTTTTAAAAGTGGTGATTTTTTTCTTATTGCAGAAGTAATATATGTTCATTATAGAAAATATAGTTCACCCATAATCTTACCACCCACAGGTAATCACTGCTCTCATTTTGGTGTTTATCCTCCCAGCTTAGTTATAAATACATAAAAAAGTGGGATTTTTTATTTATGTACTGCCTCATAACTGGCCTTTTCCATCAGCATCCATCTCAGTACCTAGCACCTGGCAGATGTTTTAAAGATTTTACTAAAAATTTAATGAATAATTTAAATAATATACTATGAATATTACTTTCCTGTATCTCTCTGTAGTCTTTACAGTACATGTTTTATAGTATAATTTTTAACAGCCACACATCCCTCAGCTATTTAAATGTTCCGTAATTTATTTGACTGGATCGCTATTATTTTACATGTAGATTTAAAAAAATTTAACTATGAAAAATAATACCACATTGTACATCTGTGTGAGTATGTGTGTGTGTACACAAATCTTGTTACTTCCTTAGATTAAATTCCTTTCAGAAGTGGAATCACTGGGTCCAAGGAAATGCCAGTTTTAAGGTCCTTGATATATATCATCAAATTGCCCTCTTCAAATGTACCATTTTACTTACTACCAGCAATGTGAGTTATTATAACCTCATTTTAGTTTTGTATTTTAATACACATTTCTTTTCAGTAGGTAATACGTTTGTCTGATTCAAAAATCAAAACAATACAAAAGGTATAAAGTGAAATTTTGTTCCTCCTCCCGTCCCCACACTCCCATTTCTGCCCCCATTTCCCTTAGGGTAGCCACTTTTACTAGTTTCTTTTGCATCTGTTCAGTACTTTTCATGCACACAGGCAAATATGTATGTAAATCATTTTCCTTCCTTTCTTACGCAAAAAGTAACACCACATACACACTGTTCTGTATCTTACTATATTTGGTTTGACTACTGTATAATGTTCTAATATGTGAATATTCCATAGCTTTATTTATTTATTCTCCTGTCTAGCTTTATTTGAAACCTGTGTCTTTTCAGCCATACTGGCCCAAGTGAACCATGTTATTCTGGCCCTGCAGCTACACCACAAATAGGAGTAGGCAGCTATATCTTAATTTCCTATCTTAATTGCCTGGCCTGTTGCACATTTTGACCTAGCCTCCCAGGGTGTAGTTGGTAGTATCTGAAATATCCTGAATTCAAGGAGGGAGAGAACTGTATAGGTAAGTTTATCCTCTTGGAAGACCCACTGGCCTGCCCTTCTCCCCTACCTGTGATTGTGAGATATTTTCATGTTTTGGTTTAGGTAAATAGTAACTCCTCCATTCTTATCCAAGAGACAATGGCTCCCAGAAGAAATTATGTAGTATGTACTTTTTAAGGAATTAATGGTCACAGAGTGCCAAGCCTGTCATATGCTCACTCAAGAGGCTCTGGGAATCCTTCTTTGCCTCTACCAGCTTCTGATGGTTCCAGGCATCCTTTGGCTTGTGGCTCTGTAACTATTTACTTCACTTGGCCTTCTATATATCTTTTCCTCCTCTGTCTCAAATCTCTATCTGCTTTTCTCTCATAAAGACACTAGTTCTTAGGGCTCACCTAGATAATGCAGGATGACCTCATACCAAGATTCTTAATACCATCAGCAAAGACCCTTTTTCTGAATGAAATAACACTTGCAGGTGCTGGAGATTTGATGCAGACTTTTGTTTTGGTGACCACCACTCAACTTACTATAGGCTTTGAGTCTAGTGCTCTGATTACAGAATCTGTGCTGTGCTCTGCTAGACCATACCCTGTGAAGTACCACAGAGAAAGTCCATTTTCTCTTCCATATGGTAATAAAGGACTAGGGCTTACTTGCTCAGTGTTGTATCTTCATTGCCTTGTACAGTGCCTTGCGCAGAGGAAGTGCTCAATAAAATGAATTGGCTTTGTCAATGAACCTCCATCAAATTTACGAAGGCGGTTTTCATGCCTCTCATTACTTTTCTCCGGATTGAATATTCCCCAGATACTTCAGCTGTTGCTTCTGTGAAGTTCAGAACCACCACCGTTCTGGTTGACCTCCTGTAGGTACTTTATAATTTGGCCAATCTTCCTCTTAAACTATGCCTTCCTGAACTCTTGATAAGATTTAAGTAATGGTGTAGAATGGGACTATTAATTCTTGTGGTTTGTACACTATATTTTTAAAAGTAGCCCTAGGTTATATTCATTTTGGAGTAGCTGCTAAGGTCATTGCTGGTAATTAATGCTAAAGACACACACACACACACACACACACACACACACAACTTTGCCATACTTGTAGCCCTATGTAGTCATGGAGCATTTAGGGCCAAATTCAGCCCTCAGTTATGCTAATGCAGTTTTTGTTAATTTCAGATTCTGGGGATGGATTTTGAGTCTGGAAAGAACTTGAGCCAAACATCACACTCTGGGTTTTAGTACAAAGGGCAAGCATACTCATAGATAAACCCAGTTTCCTCTCTCCATTCTCTTTTGTTGAACCCATGGAAAAAAAGTTGTGTGTTGTAAGAGACCTGAGTGATGATCCACAACAATTTTCTGCAAGAACTAATCAGGATTTTCATGACCAAGTGTTAGAGAAGAAAAACTTTTTCTTCTTAATTTCCACATGTTATGGCCTGAAGTTGGTAGGTTTTTTTTTTTTTTTTAAATCACATTTACCAACTGCTTGTATTAATTTTCATGTACTTGTACCCTGAACAAATTTACGCTCTTGGTGTTGTGTGTGCTGCAAGTTTCACTGCTGTCAAAACATGTTTTTAAAAATAACCCATGGATTTTAACCAGCACAGTCAAGATAAATTAGATTTTTCTAAAAAGTAAAACCTACCTTAATATTTAGATCAGCAAAAAGATGTCGCTATGATTAACTTTTGCCTTTATGTGGCAAGATAGGACTGAGGCATACTAGAGGCATACTAATGCTTCAAATTTCTTTTCTCTTAATCATTGAATTATTTAAAAATAGTGATTAAAACAAGGAAAAGATAACTCCCAGGGTGGACTCCTTGGCTTCATTTACTCCATTATACCTTCTATTCCATCTTGAAGCCTGGTTTCTTTGAAAGGAAACATTTTGAAGAGAAAGGCCCTCTGCTTGGAACTACCCCCCCCCACCCCCCGTCACATCTTACCTTGCTACTATCCTGACCTGCGGTGGTTGCTTAAATGTCTCTTCTATAGGGAAACTTATTCTGACTGATAAGAAGGTTAGTTCTTATCTTATAAGCTCCCTTAGTACCTTGTACTTCATTTGCAGTCTTCATTACCTCAATTTCAATCACCTTGCTACTATTTGTCCTTTACCCCAGGCTGTAAACTCTGTGAGGCAGGAGCTGTGTCTGCTTTCAGCATTCTACCTAGGTCAGTGTCTGGCCCATAGTAGATGCTTAATAAATTTATGTTGACTGACTGATCAGAGGCTGCAAAGTCATTTTGGGCTTATGCAATTTTAACAATATTTGCATTTCTCTCTGTCTGTGTATACACTAAGCTAATAGCTGTGAACTCCTCTTTTCTCTTCTTTTCTTTTCTTGGGGGTGGGGTGGGGTGTATCTGCATCAAATTACTGAAGTAGAAAGAACAGTTGACATTCTGTTTTAAAGTGACCATGTATTTGACCCACTTCTTCTCTAGTAATGTCATCACGATTGTATCTCATTGCTGTGGGTTCTTGGAGGCTGACAGGCGGAACAAGTTGCTTCAGCTCACAGTCCTCATCTGTCATACAGAACAGCTTGCAGATTCTTATTATGTGAATGAAATATGGAGAGAGGGATATTTTTCTTCTTGGGCTATCAGGGTAATTGAAAGTAACCATATCAGGGCACAGGGGGAAAATGCAGGAAAATAGACTGCTTTTGTGAAGGGCAACTTATCCGCTCTCAGAACTGCAGGTGTTGAGCCTTGTCTCCAAGTGCAGAGGCTCGGGAAGTGTTTCCTGTTATCAAAAGGCCAGAGATTCACACATAACATTCTTTCAGTAAGTAAAATGCCTTGGTTCATGTTACCACCCCTTAGCTGCCTGATGAGATGCCACCACCATGGTGCCTTTGGAGGTGTGTCCCCGTGGGATGCAGGGCACAGGCTTTGTGTGTTTTTTAGCCAGGGAAGGGAACCGTTTTAGTATTCCAGATCAATAAACTGTAGTAGAAAATTGGAAATGTGCTATGAAAAATGATTAACTAGGGAAATTCTACTATTCCCGGATTTTGGATCAGAAGAAATAATAACATTTGACTGCTCTTCTTGTTTATATTTTATAAGCTGGGCCCTGGTGCAGTGGAACATCAGATAATACTATCTCAGTGACACTTTGCCTTCTAAATCGTCCATTCTGTGTATATAAATGAGCTTTATAGAGTAGTTTTGGTTCACAGGAAGCTTTTTACTTATCATTGGTCAAAAGTACTAATGTGCTGATGGACAAAAAGCAAGGCACAATTCAGCAGTCATTCGAGTCATGACTTCGTTATATTTTGAGATAGCTTTAAAATCACTTAGTCGAATAAAACTCTAAAGTACTGTAACTGCCAGGTTGCTTTATCTAATTTATGAAACAGAGGCAAAGGAATCAACAATAATCCTCCACTTACCATTATTAGATTAGCTATTACTGAAACCGCAGAAAGTATATAACCCTTTACTTTGTGTTCACTTGAATTTGATTAGTAAGCTTTGATGGAACTTTTGTTTAACCAAGTGCCTTTGTTTACAACAATAAGCATGTTAAATCTTTTGTATTCTGAATTTGGTATGACCGTTTTAGTACATGCCTCCCGCAAAGGCATGTTAAAGTTACAGATTTTATTCATTTATGTTCTGTCAAACATTTTCAATTCAGTCTTGTTAGGGTCTTGTTTTTCTTCCTGTCTTTAAGAAATGTATCTTTTCACTATACTTTTTCAAGAATATAACCAGGCATTAACAAACATGGAACTCTTCTAAGCGCAGTTTCATAAAAATGGATTTTTCAAAATTAAATAAGCATCTGGTGGGCTGGAAATGTTTTATACCTGATATTTAAAAGATACTTTGACTATAGCCAAAAGGAATCACTTCCTTCATGCTGTCTCCCTTGTGGATGCTGTCATATCCCACTGGGTTGTGCAGAACACAGGCTTTGAAGGGAGGCAGGCTTGGCTTTGCATCTCAGCTTTACCACTTACCTGCCAGTCATCTTGGACTTCTCCTCTTACAGAAATCAGTTAACTCTAATTGCCCTCTCCTCTGTATGTAATTGAGATCATAATAGTACTTATCTCATAGTGTTGTATGTGAGGGGTTGCATGTAAAGAACTAAAAAACGTGATTGTTATTATAACTTGTGTTTGTGTGCATGTCCAAACTCTACATACATGTTGTTGACTCGACTGAAAACTTACTGATTGTAAATACGGTAGTAATAGTGGAAATGCTGTTATCCTTTCAGGACTTAATGTTCTAGTATCATGATCACATCTAGTGGTGGCATGGAGCATGGTTATCATTTTGGATCTGTTCAGAGCTGCAGCTTGAAGACAAATCACTGTGAAGGTGGTTATTTCAGTTGCCGAGATTGGAACCCATGAACCAAATCCATATTCCAAAGTAGTCTTTACTTTTAAAGTGGAATGTTAATTTCAATTCTTTTGAATTGATGTAAAAGCTAAGATAAAGATTTTTTTAAATATGAGAAATGGAAATATGTGAGCTTTCCAGTAAGAAGAGCTCCCATTGACAATTTATTGTTAGTTTTTTTAATTCAGTTTATGTTTCTCATATCTGTTAAGCCTCTTTCTAACTGCCTTGCTCTCTTTGAATCTTTTATCTTCATCTCTGTCCTTTATATCCACATTTTTGGGATTGTGTAGATGGGTTTGGAGAAATCTGCACTATGTTATCCAGCATCCTTTAGACCAGTAACCCACAGAGGAGTGACAGGAATTCAGGCTGGGAGATCTGGTCTTTGACATTGGTTTTCTGCAAATTTACATGGTTCTTATGGGGATGGAATTTTTCTCCTTGTGTGTACCATCTTCTGTCTGCTTGAATGATGAATCATGGAAAATGAAAACGTCCTTAACTGTGAAAGTTTCAGCAAGAAAAAATGTTAGGCCCTTGGTTGTTAGTATAATGCAAAATAAGATAGCATTTAAACAGTCTCTGCTTCAGCATCGTATTGACAATGCCCCTCACTTGAGTCAGGGATTGGGGACTTACTGAGATACACCATCTGGCAAAATACGGAAGGCCAGTCTTGTGCCAACTGGAAAAGCTGCATCAGTTCCAACTCTCGTGTGCTTTGCACATTACTGGATGCCTTGCAAAACGTTTATCACTTTTTAATTAGGAAGGACTAAGGGATTTTAGTACCCCAAAGAAATTGTCAGCAACCCAAAGATAGAAAAATTACCCAGTGGATCATAAGGGGTGGTATGTGTTTCACTTTGAGCTTGCACAGGAAAGAAGGACAGCTTCACACTAACATCTTTGCTGGGAGATGTGTGTCCTTGGTCTGTCTGTACGGAACTGGGGATCTGGTCTTTCTATTATTCTGACAATTTCCCCAGCTTGTTTCTCCTTGAGCATGGCCAGGCCTTGCAAGCACATGCCAGGAGATCAACTCTGTTCTGCTTCTTGGCCTATCATGTAAACTGTGGCCTGTCATGTTCATTAAAATGAAAATTTGTCGAATGGAATTTGCCCGACTGGCAGAATAGTTTAAATGTCAGATATTGTTAGGCCTGGGTATAAATATTATGTTTCTATTGTTAATTAATTGCAGCGCCTCAGTACCAGTGATCCAAAATCCAATTTAGTTTGCAATAGGCCTGTGGATAAGGGCCAGAGATAATGAATGCAGAGGGAAAAAAATGTATTCAGAGTTTCCATTGTATCTGTCAATGTCCTCTTAGAAAAATCGCAGATTTTGGTATGTCACTATAGTGCAAGAGGGACAAAACAAGACAGAATTCAGACTCACTGTCTTTTGAAACCTTTCAAATGTTACTTAGTGTTGAATCTATTCCACTGCTAGCCCTGAATCTGTCCCGGCACCGAAGTTTCCAAAAGATGCTGCTCTGTCCCCTTTCTGTGATTTCCTTCCCTATTGTTTCTATCTCCGAGTCTGTTGTTACTTTCTCAGCTCATTTCAGAGTTGTAGAACTGAGGTATCTCATCCTGTAACCTTGCTCAATTCTTTTTGCATTGTTCATTTTCCTCTCTTCCATTTGCCATCAACCCTTCCTTTCTTTTTGTTTTTGTCCTTTGCTTTGGTCCCCAGGCTCAACAGCCTGTCTGTCAACAGCCTGCCACTGTTTGTTAAGATCATTTTGCTTCCAAATTGAGCTGGTGGCTGAATATCACTCAGAATATCACTGCTAGAACTGTCTGCATTAGAAAGAGAAGCAGAGAGCTTGCCGCTGGGGCCCAGACCTCAAAACTGACTGTTGTTGCAAAGCTGTGAGCCAGCAGGCATTTGTGACCGCCACTCTCAACCAATATTTTGTTGAATACTTGCTGTGAGCATGGCATCTTACCTGGCTACCTCTCTGGGTTCCAAAGGCAAATGGGTGTGCCAGGCAAAGGAGGACTAATTAAGACTTTGGAAGGCACGACTAATGTGGTCCAGTGGTCAGGGACCCTCATTTAATTCCTGGCATCATGGTCCATGCCAGCCTCGTTCTGCCCCTGCGATTATGCCAGCCAAGAAACGGGAAAGGGAAGATGAACTTTGGTCTGCTCTGAGTTTCCCTGTCCAGCAGTGTCTGTCAGATTAAAAATGAGAGGGAAGGAGGCCAGAGAATCTTCCAGATGGAGAGTTCAGAGGAGGGCACAACCAGACTCCCTTTCCACAGTGACGTAGCTGGGCCATCCAAGCACTGGGCCAGGAGCCAGGAGGAGAACTGGCTGCTGCCTGACCCTGCAGTGGCATGGGGCCTGGCAGAACAGTTACCCTTGGCTTAGGGTGGAAGCAGATTCAAACCATGCAGGCCACGTGGTAGAGGCAGTGCATTTACCCTGAGGGCTGGGGCAGTCCAGCTGGAGGTTGGGCCCTTCATCCTGGACTCCTCTTGAGGGTCACTTCCCCAAGCCACATAGGCAACTGCAGAAACCAAATGGGGAATTGGTGTTTTCCAACCTTTCTGTTTCTTCCTTTAGAATGAATCAGCTATGTGAGAAAGGTGACCTTAGATAGGCCGGAGGCAGCAGTGACAGCAGTAGCCCTGCATCCTTGGATGGACTTGCATGTGGACAGCAGTTCCAGGCAGCAGGGGTTTGGTGAGGATACAGTGCACTGACACTGGCTGCACTTCTTGGTAGCACAGTTTTATAACTGGATTCAGTATTCATTGAAAAGTATCCGGTATGGATACTCCAGGAACAGGGTTTTGCTTAAATGAGAACTATTTTTTTTCATACTAAGGCTATCTGAGGTCTATGCAGTGACAAAATAACGAATGAGGTTAAACACTGAATATCTGGTTTGATCTTAGAAATTGATTATTTTAACGTTATGTCTATACAACCTCAGTTTCTCTTTGAGATGAACCTCTTTTTCTGAAGTTCAGGTTATTAGAGTTTGGGGAGGGTTTGTGCTATTGGGAGCAGAGCTATTTGACTTGAAATGTCATCTCATTCTAAGAAAACATACTTGGGCCACGTTAGGGCATCCCTGTGCAAATGTCACATTGTCAGAGTGTCTCCTCTTAGGAATAGACTAGCCATGGTACTTCCCAGCCCTGTCTGGTGGTCAGAAAAAGCCACTGACTTCCCATAGCCAGGGTGCCAACCCAGCTGTGGTCATGCTCCCCGACATTGCATAGAATTTGATTTGTTTCTAACTGTTTGAATGTTATGATGCTAATTATTGCCTGATTGGTATTCTGCTCCTCAGATGTCACCTAATGATTTTACAGGCTCATGCTACTTGCAAATTTACTTTTCCAGTGCCTGGCAAATATGACAGCATTGAACAGGTGTGGTGAGGATGAGTTGTGTTGTGTTTTGTGTGTGTATGTACGTGTTTGTGTGTGTCTCAGGCCACAGAATGTAGACTTCTGTGGAGAGATATCTTTTCATCTTATAAAAGAAAGACTACAAATTAAGAAAATGGAAAAAAGAACAAAAATAAAAAACTAACCTCAAGAATTCTCAGTTTTCAGTTTTAATAGCAATACGAACTTGTAATAGTCCTTTATTAAGCAAATTTCTTTGAGTGTATATTATGTGCCAGATCCTAGAGGATGTAGATTCACAAGGAACAAGGAAGATGTGGTCTGTATCTTCATGGAACTTAGGGTCTAGTGGAAAGAGTGTCACTTACATTTTCACTATATAGATCAGTTATCCATGTGACTAACAAAACTAAGAAATATTCTTATCACCCCCCGAACTTTAAATATATCAGTTTCACAAATTCTGAAAATACTCCAAAAATACATCCATATAAATGGAAATAAAACTTCTGGGAACGTATCTGAGAGGTGTCAGGTTTTGAGGGGTCTTTTCTGCTGTTTCTTGTGAGGGTTTATAAATCAGTGTGCAGATTCTCAAGTGATTCCATGTGTTTAAAATACTCATTTATTATAAGGTAATTTAACTAAGGCTATGTTTTCCAACTGCCTAGTTTTCACCCATATGTAGAAAAAGGTTTAAGAATCTTCTCTTAGCTGCAAATTGACTATCATTTGAAAGAATGTTGCAGTAATTTGTCTGCAGTAACAGCTCACTGAACGTGGCGTAAGAACAGAAATGAGGGCTGAATTTATTCAGTGTCTTCATTCTTATGTCTTGTCTTCATTCCTGAATGAACAGACTTCTTTCCTCGGTGTGTAGATAACTGTTACAGACTTAAAGGTCAATAACCAACCCTTTAATGCGGCAGTCAAGACAAGTCAAGTGAGGGCTGCAGAAGGCAACAATGGAGGCAAATCCCTCAGTTCCGGGCAATATTGACTTAAAGGAAGGTGTGGTTGGATGGTTCTCAGATACAGGTTTTAATTGGGAAAAGATGAATCACAATCACAGGAGGTTTCTATATTTGAGAAAGGTGTTTGTTTAAATTCAGACCAGTTTTTAAGGGAGCTGGGGGCTGGATAATGGAGTGAGGGGCTTGAGGTTGATAAAAAAACTTTCTGAGCAGCTATTCTCTGAAAAACCACCAAGATAAATCAGTGTGTTATTGGCCTGTGTTGCTCTGCTTCTATGATTATGTCTTGTAAGAGCAGTTGAAACCTCAACCTATTTGGATTCTTTTATTATTTTTTTTAACGTTTTCTTTTTTTTTTAAAATTTACTTATTTTATTTTTGATTTAATTTTTTTTTGGCAGAGGAGGGAGGTAATTAGATTGATTGATTGATTGATTGATTGATTGATTTATTTATTTATTTATTTATTTATTTATTTTAGACGAGGTACTGGGGATTGAACCCAGGACCTCATGCATGCTAAGCGTGTGCTCTAGCACAGCTATACCCTTCCCCCCACTGGATTCTTTTAAATCTAATCTGTGTCTTGTAGAGGTCATATGAAGCTTACACAGTCCCCCCCACTCTAGAACAAATGGGTGTAAGCTATGCATGAAGGGAATGGAAAAAGGTATAATGCATTACTAGCTGCAGGCAAAGCGTTTTCATGGCCTGTAGAAGTTTAGGTCCTTGGATTTTTGGGGTCAAAGCAAACATGGGAAAGAGAGGACTAGTTTCAGTGGCTGGCTATTCCTGACTTTTGTCCAGGGGTAAATACTTTGGGCACTAGAGCATGAGTTTTCTGATCCTAACCTGCTCTTACTTCAGATTCTAGCACATGTATTCAGATACATGTCTAGGTACCAGAAATACAAACAAAAACTGTAGAATCCACTCGTGTAGTAGACTCTTGAACAAGGAGTGGTAAGGGGCGCTGAGCAGTCGAAAATCTGTGTATGTATAACTTACAGTGAGCACTCTACCTATGTGTGTATGTGTCCAGGATTCTGTGGATTCTACAACCACGAATTGTGTAGTACTGTAGTACAGATTAATTGAAATAAATCCATGTATAAGTGGACCTGTGGAGTTCAAACCTCATTGTTGAAGGGTCAGCTGTACTTTTTTATTTAACAAGTATTTACTGAATGACTGTTTAGTGCTTGTATGGAATCTGGGGCTCACAATACCTGGGCAGGGTAGAGTTGGTTTGAACAATAAAAGCCGTAGGTTTTAAAGAGTTTAAACACTGATTAAGGCCATAAAACACACACGGGAGAAAGTAATAATTTAGGACGGTAGCATGCATGCCTATCACAAGGCATTATGTGACTAAGCTGAGACCAAAGCTGTTTTGGGACCAGTCCCAACACCTGTCCCTTTAACTTTCTGGGAAGTAACCTTCAGTACTGGTTACCCGCTCTCACTCTTCTGCTTTCAGCCTCTTAGTCTCAACTGGATCTTCTCATCACCTTGACATGCTCAGATTTTTTCTGTTTACAAACTGTAAAAAGAAACTCTTACCGTCCTTTGTCCTCCTCTCGTTGCTATTTTCTTTCCTCCCCTTCACACTCGGACATGTCTAAGATTGCCCTTACTCAGTAATGATTGTCCGATACCCATTAATTATTATTGAGTTTACTAGGTTTACCATCATACTTCCTAATTTACTTGTTCACCATTGCTTTCTGTTCCTCACACCTTCCTCCTGGGATCAATTCCTCTTATTCAAGTATATCTTTTGTATTCTTTTCAGCAAAAGTGAACTGCTGTGAGCAGGAAACATTTTTTTTTTTCCTGAAAAATGTCCTTATTTCTGCCATTCTTGAATGATAATGGCTATAGAATTCTATAGCATGGCTATAGAATTTTCCTTGAACTTCCCCCCCCCCCTTAGAACTTAGAACATGTTATTCCACAGCTGTCTTGCTTTTAGTTTTGCTTATGACAAGTGTTTTGCAGACAGTATATTTTTTTCCTCTCTGGTTAACTTTAAGGCTCTCTTTCTATCTCTGGTGTTCTGCGGTTTCCTTCTGTTGTATCTATATGTAGATTTGCTTTTATTTATTTATGGAAAATTTACATTCATTATCTTTTTCATATTGGTCTTCTCCCTTTCTTTTGAGCTATATTTTGTTTAGCATGTCTATGTGAAGTAGAAAGTGTTACAGCTCATTCTCTACATCATCAGATCATAAATCTGATTTTACAAAATGTAATATTATACTATTTTATCTAGTCTTTCTTCAAATGATGTTCCTCCCAACTCTGTTGTAACCCACATAACACAGGGGAAGGAAAATTTTTGATGTTCTCCCATGGAGGGGCCTTATCTCCTGCATTAATGCTCCAGGATTTACGTCACAGCCCCAAAATCAGACCTTGTTCTTTGGTGTTGTTCTTTGGTGGTTGTGCATCAGTGGTAATGGTTTCTATTGTGGGATAGGGGGATTTGAAGGGAAATAGCCCAGCAGGGGCCAAAGCAGTTACTTAGGACATTAAAGAAAAAAAAATAACCATGGGAAAATCATGGAGTAGTTGACCATTCCCAACTACTGCACCTTAAGAGATGTTAGGACCTAGCTACAAGTGAGAGAGAGAGGCGTATTCCATTCATTTTTGATTATAGAGTCAGTATGTGAGAAATGTTGGACTGCTATGGAAATAGCCTCTTGAAACCTTAAGTTATTAGTATTGCTTAACAACTATAATTTACCACGTCTCCTATCATATTGACTTGTGTGTAGTCAGCACGTTGTATGTTTTAGGAGCTTTATTTAACATGTCAAGATTTAATTTGAAATGCCAAGTGTGCCTTCCTGTGTTTTGTGTTTCTCTCTAGTGAGAGAAGGCTATAATCTACCTAGAGAAAGGGGGACTTTATCTGTAAGTTTGGCCACATAAACTCATAGGGACAAGGGGTGAGGTCTGGATTGGGAGGGCCATGCACTGCATATAAATGGAATAGCCTCCCCCGAGTAAAACTTTTAGGGAAATGGAAATAGAATGTGTAAGAAAGATGGCAATATAAGAAATAAGATGCTCGGTAAGATTGAGTATGCTGAATGATGTTAATTTGATTTTGCTCTCTGCACTTTATAAGTCGTTCCTTCTGTTGCAGAGTTCACATCCCAACAGATTTGACTGTAGATCTGGCTAGGTTTGTGTGATTCAATTTTGGGTAGATGTGCGTGCCATTTTCAGTTTATGATTGTGTCTTTCATTGGCCTCTTGTGCAGGAGGTATGAGGCACAAGTTTTATCAGCCATTTATTTGGCTAGCATCGCACGCCATGGCATTTGGAAATTCTACTTAGAGACATGGAGAGAAAACGTTTGGTGTTTTATTCGCAGATAACTCAGTGCTTTCGTTTTTATCTCTTTGTAGCTTTGAAGCTCAGCAAAGAAGGGAAATCCACTGAGAATAGTCTGTAGAGGTAAGTGTATTTATTACATGGCCTTGACAAACATTGCCTTTACAACATTGATTTTTCTTTTATTCAAAGATTTAAACACTCGGATTAAAGATATAGCTGACAGGACAACTTCCTTAACCACCTGCTTGTCCTCCCTCATAGGCAAAAGTGCTGAGCAATAGTTAGCAGAGAGCAGGAGGAAATAAAATGATGTGCTGAGGGTAGCCAAATGCGATTGTATGCTTGCTGACTTTTGCTTTCTTCTCAGCAGTTAAGACATTCCAATGGAGCTAAGTTTACTAAGATTAATGCTAGATGGGAAAAGAATGCGCTCGTAACACTTATGGTCAATAGTTAAGTAAAACCAGCTGGCCAAATAAAGCATTTAAGATAAAATGCAAAGTGGCATTTCAATTGGGTTGGATGAAATTTATCATGAAAGTCAGTTGTGCCGGTGCATGGAGGAGCTAGTTTTGTAGAAAGGAAAGCCAGCCAGTTTGGTGTAGCTAATTTCACTCCACGCAGTCATTGTGGACTCTAAGTGAGTTACAGGAAATGAACTTCCAAGTTCGAAGCAATGGGAAAAGTACTTATTCAGCCTCCTGTGAAAGTTTACAATCGAGTTGGTTTTTACATGGAAAAATGTAACTGTTTCCTCTTTCCAAGATATATTTATAAGCATACCTCTGTACAGCATTGTTCTTTGATTCATTGTTTAATTTCTGTTCTGCATGAAGTATTTTAATTTAAAGAATTCATTCCGGGGAATTATAGGGCTGTGGTTTCATCAAGAGTCTTTGGTGGCCAGGGTGAAATATGCCGTAATTTTACATTTGTTTTCATCATCAATTATGTTTTTGACAATTTTAGGTTTTTTTCCTGTCATTTTTATTACAGCAGTCATGACCGTGACCACTTTAGTTAAAGCTGAAAAGCCATTTTGACTTACCTTATATTTTAAGTTATACCTAACTTTATGACAAATGTACTTCCGGGGCTGAATTTTTAATGTTTGTTTTGAGGGTGAATAAGAATTTTAACAGGGAAATTGGAAAAAAAAAACCCTTTTGAATAATCAAAACATGAGCTATAAAAACACTACTTTGAGGATTTGCTTTGGGGTGACTAAACTCTGGTGCATGAAAGCTGGTTGGCTTGAAATTTTTCTGTAACACTTGGCCACTAGTGAAGAAAAAACTGTCTTAAAAAGTAGATAATTCTCATTTTCAGCCATGTGACTTACATATCTCTGAACCACTGAGCCCTATCTTGGGATAAAGCAGTACTTGATAGAATTCAGAAATAAATTCTCATAAGTGGTTGGACTTAGTGATGATGTATTAGTCTTCAGAACCTTGTGATCTTCAGGTGCAGCTATGGTAGAATATTTTCACACCAGTACAATCTAGTTCCTCTACTGTCTGTGAAAAACCTTTGTTATTCTGGTATTGTGGAGTCAGACATGGATTCAGTCCAGGTTTGGCTTAATATTAGTTATTGGACCTTGGATAAGTGATTCACCCGCTCTGTGTCTCAGTTTTCTAATTTGTGAAGTGGGGATAATGATACTATTTTCCTCCTAAGGTTGTTGTGGAGAGTAGATGAATTATTATGTGTCAAGGACTTAGGCTAGATCCTGGCCCATGCTAAATATTCAGTAGATATTAGCTGCTGTTGCTCTTATTAATATTACTGTTGTCATCATCATCATTGACAACAGCATTAGCATCCTTTTGATTTTATTCCTAGATATTTTGAGAAGTCTGTTCTTTTTTTGAAGCATCAGGATAATGTTTCAAAACTGAGCATGTTGTTACCTAAGAAGGGTGAATTCTGCTTTGGCTTTAGCAATCAAATGATAAGATAACTTTCAGGTAATAAGAGACATGAGCCTCTAAATAAAAAGTTGTCAGGTTGAAGTTTTGTAGGCATCAGGGTAGACAGTATCTTTGGCTGTGTGTGGGCAACTACTAATTAATAAAGTCTTAAGAAATGAGTGGTCTACTGCTGGCTAGTTAGGTTAAGGAATTATTGAAGAAAGCCTTGATAAGTTTAGAGGAACTCCCCGTCCCTCCCCTTTTACTCCTGTCATGTATTTGTTTTCCCTTTCGAACAGTACTTTATTTCCTTTTCCAGTAATTAGAATAGTGGAACTGTATCCGAGGGCTCTACTCAGGGGCCTACACTCAGCCTAGGGATGGGTGTGTGACCACAAGCTTGGTTAAATGGGTGCTTTGTCTTTGGAGTTTGAATCTTGAGCTGAAGGATCTTCCTTTCTCCCAATGGACATTCTGCTCTGTTAGTACCTTCCCTGAGACCATTATAGCAGCCCCTATTTCTTAGCTTCTGCGCCTGTCTTTGCCACTTGTGGTCTTCAAGACATATTTTCCAGTCAGCCATGGATTTGCTGAGCCTCCAGTTTCCTTCCCATAATCATTCTTAAATTAGTTGGTTTCTGTTGCTTGCAATCATAGAACCCTAACTGGTAGAGGAGTTTACACATTAGGGTGCTAGATTTGGAATAAATGGTATATGTTAGGAGGTTTACAATTAAAATGCCATTATGACTTTCTTCCATGATATATAAGTAGCTGAACATTTTTCAGGAGATTATAAAAGGTGAAGAGTTCTCAGTCAGTATTTCAAAAATGAGCTATTTTGCTGGGCTCCCCACTACTCCTATGTTTGGTTAAAAAAAAAAAAGGAGTCACTTTAGGCTGCTCTTCTAAGCTCTCAAAGGATTTGTGTGTATCTGGGGATAGTGTTGGAAATGAGAAGAGAAGCAGAGAGGTCCTCCCTCCAGTTTCTGGGAGCTCGGTCTCTTTGTGGCATGGGAGTTGTGAAGGGACTGTGAATTCCTTCTACTTACCCCAGCATCCCAAAGCAAAACTCCTTAAATACTTTTCTACTTTCCCTTGAATTTTTATTCCTCTTTTGAACACCTTTCCTGCCCTACTGAGCTCCTTCTTTTCAATGATGTGTAAAGTGTGATTGAAAACTCAATTACTTAGGTTTCTAGCATTGCTTGTGGTTTCCCGAGAATGGAATGAGCAAGGTTGCTTTATTTCCCCTTGTGTCTTGTTTGTTGACTACTTCTGTGTCCTGTGCAGTGCCTAGAACAAAACTGGTTAATGATTTTTTCACAGGGACATCAATTTTGCACTCCTACTGTGAATAAATAGCAGGCCAGCATTGTATGGTGGAAACAGCCTTAGCTGAAGTGCTAGGAAACATGCCTTCTAGTTTGGGCTCTGCCGCTTGCTTGCTTTACGACTGTGGGCAAGACGTCTAACTTTTCTTCAGGTCTCAGGTTCTTCACCTGTGAACTCAGGATAACCCTTGCCCTCTGTACTTCATAGGGCTATTTGGAGGATGACATGAAGACAACGTATGTGAACGTGTTTTGTAAATTGTTAAGTGTTGCATAACATCAATATATCATTACTGTTATCATTATCATGCCATATATATATTTATTAAACAGACTGAAAAATTGATATTTTGTTTTATGAGGCTGAGTAGGAAAGGGAGGTAAATTGAAAAAAAAAAACACAAAAATAATAACAACTCTGCATAATGCTTGTGCTGGAATTCTCTATTTGTGCCCCCAGCTCTCATTCCTCTGAAAGTCTCTGTGTCACAGGAGGTTAACCTCTATTGTCAGTATTTCCTGGGTTCCTTTGTTCTCTGGCTTTCCACTGGATTAGCCAGTGGAAAGCACTAGACGAGAATCTAAGAATGTGAGGTTTGAATATTAGCCTCTGCCTTCCTTGCAGCACTGCGGGTTGGGTTGCCAGTGGCCATATTCCTCCAAGGAAGGCCACTGTTCCTGTTGGAGGCCTCTCTTCTGCACCTACAGCTCTTTCCTTTATCTAGTAACTGCACCTTCCCTTTGTCCCTTTAGGTCTGGAGCAGTAACAGTTTATTTTTGCTAACTCCACAGTACTCGTTGTCTCGTCTTGGTTTCCCTTAACCTTGCCTACACCCTTCATTAAATGTTCAGGTGAAGATGCTTTCTTTTTCCTGCTGTGACCTTGATTGCACAAAGGAATGTCTTTCCTTCTGTGTCTTTCTGTCATTCTCAACAACGTCTTTCCAAGACTTACAGTGTGCCAGGGACATAGTAAGTGTTTACTGTACATTTTCAAGAACTGGACATTTTGGTGGTATAGTTGGAGGGATTTTATCAGTCAGTTTTTAAGGAAGCCAGTTTTGGTAAATTAAAAAACTTTATGTGAATCCTAGTGTATAGAGACATCCAATGTTACACATACTGTGAATTATCTTTTAAAATTCATTTTTGTTTTTATTAAAGCAATATACGTACCTTATTTGAATAAAGCAGCTCTAAAAAGCAAATATTGAAAAACTGCACACCTACCCCCTCCTTCTACCTTTTTCCCTCTCTTCTGACCACCCCCCCACAAATTGCAACTTTCAACTTTGATACTTCTGTTTATCTCTTTGTTTCTAAATAATGTGCTTATATGTTTCTTTCCTGATATATCAGTTTTAGTAGTAGATCTTTGATACTCCCCACTCCTACCATTTTTAATCCGCACAGCCTCTTAACATACATTACAATTTTTGTTTAAATCAATATGTAATATTTACATTGTCACATCAGTCTGGTTGGTAATATTTTCTTTAACATATAAGTTTTTGTCTTTCTTGGAATTAGCCTTTGCTTTTAAAATTTTGCTTACTTTCTTTCCTAGACTGTACCTTATGAGGTAGGTAGATATTAATGGCATTTGCATTTTATAGATGTCAAAATTGAGGCTTAAGACTAAGCATTTTGTCCAGAGTCACACAGTTAATAAGGGTTAGATTTGGGATTAAGAGTCCAGCCACTCTGCCTATAAAGCCTGCATCTTAATCATGACATTTACAAACACTGTCACTTCAGTTGTTATCCTAATGGCTACATTAAAACAAACAAACAAACAAACAAACAAACAAAAACCAAAACCCTAAACCAAAAAAAAAAAAACAAACCAAAACCCAAATGAGTTCTGTCTTCAGAGATTCAAAATCAGTAGATCTGAGAAGGGGACCAAGAATCTGTATTTTTAAAAGCTCCACAGGTGATTCCATTGAACAGCAGGTTTTGAGAACTTTGGTTCCATATCTTATCATCACCATAATTACCGTCATCACCATCACTATCATCATCAGCATCACCACCACCATCATCATCACTGCCACCTCCATCAGCAACAACAAATGACAGCCTTGCACAGAGCTCTCAGTAGCTGAATAGAAATCCTGGTGTCCATTAAAGCAGCTACTTTTTGACCTCTTAGGTGAGATCACACTGGTGAGTGATTCAGGTAATGATTTATCCTGTCATTTTTAAGTTTGGCAAGTGCTTTGGGAGGAACTGTGCCCTGTAGAAGTGGACAAGGTAATTTTTTTTTTTCAGCTCAGCTGGTGGTTGCTTTATCTGGTATAAAAGCAATAAGAACACTGTTCCTGTACTTAACCTGACCTTAAAAGGACTCACTTTTTTTTTTTCTGAGAGTCCCCAAAAGTGACATCTAGGGGGAATACAAAGCTCAAGTAAAGGAGAAATTTTGATGTCTTTGTTCTGTTTGATTTCTGTCCTCCCCCTTCCCCTCGTGTTTGTGGCATTTCTTGTTTATCAGGCAGTAGAGAAGCAGTAAATTTTGGCCTGGGGTTTTCTCATCCCTAGGTGTGAAATTATTTCAGAGCTATAATAATAATGCTTTGCATTTCTATAGTCCTTTTATTTGAAGATCTAAAAGTGTTCTGTTGGTGTTAATAGAGCTTCCCAGGACCCTCTGAAGTAGGTAAGTATTATTAGGGAAGATTTCCTCAAAGAACATTTTCACTTCATATCCCATGTGTGACTTGAAAATGCTTTTGTATTGTTTGGGAATTTCAACTAAAGTGGCTTGCATATAGGGCACTTCTTTTCTTTATATTAAATTTGTATTAACTCTTAGCACATTGAAGGAAATACAGTCATTTTTCATGAATGGGTGTGGCATTATTTAGAGAAAATTGAAATAAAGGCATTCTGTTATTGCCTTTTATTTGAATGTTTTGAAAATATTTACCAGCTATGGAACTGTCTTCTAGTTAATTTTCCTTTTTTAAGGCAGCAGGACTTGCAATATATTGAATAACTAGTGGGAACTTGGCCTGGTAGTGTGGTGTCCTTTGTGAGTTCATGAGGACATGTCATGTCAAGCCAATTAAAAATACAAACATAGTTTTCATTCTGAATTAAAGGTTTGATTTTGAAAAATTATTTTGAATATTGCATGCATGAGTGTTAATCACTGCATGCATGCATGCACACTTGGTTGCATTTTTTTTCCTCTAAATTTGGAAAGTTCTATCCCAGTGGTGTTTAGGGTTCTACTCAGTGTCGTTGATGCAAAAGTGCTGTAGATCTGACCTAGCATAGAATATTCAGGAAAAGGCCCTGTGATTCTTAGTCCACACTGGTCACCCTGGGAGGCTCCTTGTCCATGCAGTGTCAGGTGGCCCAGCTGTGTCTGTGCAAAGGAGATTGGAATCTTTCATTGTGGCTTGAAGACCCTAATATTTATTTTCCCAGCATCCCTTCACAATCCTTATCAAAAGACCTGTCACTGTCATCTCCCTAGAGTTTCTGCCAGGGAATGGGGGGCCAGCCTCCACTAATTTAAGGAACTGGAAAGCCTTCAGCTTCGCCCCAGTATCTGGAAAGCCCTATTCCACCTAAACAAGATCAAAGGAAACAGAACTGTTTAAATGAAACAGAACAATCCAAATTTGTCTTTATCCTTGTCCTTTCTGCTGATGTCTTGCACCATGAATTTAGGCTTTTGAAAGAAAAATCCTTAGTGAGGGTTGGATTTTTGAGGGTTGTAGATTACCTTTGAGTGCTTTCTGCTTTTGGACATGCCCCTAAAATAAACGGAATGCAAACTCTGTCACAGTTTTTGAGATAAGAAAGGGAAAAATAGGGGGAAGTTATATAGCTCAGTGGTAGAGTGCATGCTTAGCATGCATGTGGTCCTGGGTTCAATCCCCAGTACCATCACTTAAAATAAATAAATAAGCCTAATTACCTGCCCTCCCCCAATAAAAAAAAAAAAAGAGGGAAAATATACACAGGAGGGGTAACAAAAATGTACAAATTGATACCTTTAAATTATGCTGCCCCAAATTGACCACTGAGACAAGGAGAAGCATCAGCATTTGTGGGATGCTTTATGACTTTCATGATGGAGAGACTATGTCAGATGATCACATGGTTAATACTTTTCCTCACATCTCAGTTGTCTTCCTTTTTGGGAAAAATTCACTCAAGACCCATTATCTGAAGATTTGGAGGAATTTGGGCAGAATTATGAATCTCTATACCATTTTCTCCTGAGTCTTTTGCTCAAAGAGGGTTACATAAATTTGCTGCTAATTATGTGAAGATAGATTTATCAGTGAAAATGGTTTTGGCTGCAAATAATCAAAAACTGTACTCAAAATGGTTTAAACAATAAGGGAATTGAAAAGAAAAAAGCTTCTTACTTTCTCCATGTCTACCTGCTGAGCCTCATGGGTGACATGATTGATGGGAAGGCGTTACAGAATCCTGGCGCTGAGTGTCTGGAATCCAACCTCAATCCACTTTTCCCTGGTACCAAGCAACTGGGGATCCACCAGGGTGCTTTTGATGGTTGTCACTGTGCAGCAGAGAGAGGATTTTGAGCTGTAAGCTGTTGACAGCTTGCTAAGCATTGTCAATTATTTTGTGAATTTTTTTTGCTGACTTACATTTGAACACAAAATAAAACCCATCAGAATACGGAAAATGAATTATTTCAAGGAAGAAGACATCTTGAGGGAAGCAGTTCCAGATTTTGTTAATTCATTGGCTCAACAATGTCATTAAAGTCTTCATTTCTTGCTCTTTTTTTCTCTGCCATCTTCATTGTGTTGACTTGGTCATCAGACTGGCTTACCTCATGGTTCTAAGATGGCTGCTTCATTTTGGGGAGCCACCTGCACATACAGTAGCGTCTTTTGGCATAAGGACTGTCTATTCTTGTATGTCCCTTCTGAAACGCAAGGGGCCTTGCCTGTAACCTTTCTAGCAGGCTTCTTCTAGGGTTGCATTTGGCTGAATTCAGCTCCGTACTCCTTCCTATATCACATGGGATGGGATTACTTTGATTGGCTTAGATTGGTGCTTTCCAATCTAAGTTTGTTCTTGTCATGGTATACACAGAAAATGGTAACATTTGGTCAGCAATTAAGTAAACAGAAGAGGCTACTCACATTTGGAGGTGGTGAGTATGCGTGTGCGTGTGTGTGTGTTGAGGGTGTGGGTGGGGGCTCTGGCTGCCCTGGCCCTGTTCCTGCCCCCTGCCTTAGGGGCTAAAAGTGTGGATATCTGAGCAGCTATAACCCATTTTCTGGTTTAAAATAATCAGGATTGACCCCTGAGCTGGATAGTCTCACCTTCCCTAGGCATTTGGCTTTGTGGAGGGAAGATGCCATAATAAAACTGGGATTTTACCTGTAAGGCGGAAGAGGGGATGGCTGTTTGATAGGCCCTCAGCTGTGTCTGCTGTGTGATAGTTCTTGTCTTTGCATATATACCTAAGTGTCCTTCTTTGAATCATTAGTACCTTACTGAGAAAGGAACAAGTCTTGCAAATTTTAACTGCTCAGTGGTTATTTGTATATTGAATGAATGAGTATGTACTCATATACTAGACTAACCCGTGCATTCAATGCCACTGACTTCCTGTGGTGTGCCAGGAATGTGAGGTATGAGGTGTAAGAAGCATGGGCCCTGCTGATGATTTTACACTCTAAGGAGGGAGACAAAAACATAACTATTAAACAAACAATGCATACATAATTAAAAGTTATGTTAAGTCCTATACAGGAAACAACAGGAGGCAAAACAGGGCAGACGTCATATGGAGTGGTCTGGGAGGGCTTCTTTGAGTTAATGACATTTTAGCTGAGATCTAAAGATGTAAAGGAAGGACAAGGTGGGGCAATCAGCCATGCAGAATGGGGAAAGAGGGTTCATAGTTTTGATCCTTGTAACTGTGTGTTAGGAATCATTTGTTTTCAAAAAACAAAACAAGCAGCAACAAAAACAACAAAAGATGGGGCACTTGCTATAAGACCGCAGGACAGCTTACTGATTTGAGAGTGGGCTGGACTGAGAGCTTCCTAAGGCATTGGACTAGGAAGTGGTTGGCCCTGAAGAGGTAACAGGAGCAGGACAGGTAAATGGATAAACATGTCTGCTCCACACTGTCTCTCAGTGTCTTTATCCTAAAACTCAGTGAGTATCTTGGGAGCTGCACAATGAGTGTCTTGCTACTGCTTCTCCCCGCATACTGGCTGCTCTGGTCTGCATTGCGCCATTCACCCTGACTGCCCCTGCAGCTCCCTCTGCCCCATTCAAGAGGTTGATAGAGACTAAGAGGAATTACCGCATTTCAATTCCTCTTTCCTGGGAGAATGTGTCTGAATGGCTTGATGTAGATCAGGTGCCCACCTTTCTTGGCGTCAGCTGTGTCCTGGGCACAAGGTCCACCTGCCTGGCTGCCTATTTAATTCTGTTTACTCTTACTCAGCAGAAGTGGGAGAGATTCTCTGAGAAGGTGGAATATAGGGCAGGTGGATAGATCAAACCCCTGCTAAATGCAGCTTTTTAGGTTCTCTAATAACACTGGTGGAGTCCCAATGATGTAAATAACTTAGTTACTGAGTTATTTAGTTGAGTACTGATGCCTACTGCAGGGTACTGCATACAGCGCATACTTAAGAAGTAGTTAATGATGGTGATAATAACAAAGTTGAATGTGAGATAGATGGTAGTTCTTTCTCAACGGTGCAGGTCAATTATCTTATTTTAATGGGAATGCTTCTTTGTTTTGCAGATGAAAAACCCTTTTGTAAATGCCAGTCTGTATCTTTTTTCTGCTAGTTTCATTGATGAATAATTGATTTATGTCACTAAGTTTAGGGCATACAGCATGACGGTTTGATCTACATATACTATGAAATGATTACCACAGTAGATTCAGCTAACGTTATATATCTATGTATCTTATAGATATAACAAAAAGAAAAGAAAGGAAAACAGGGAAAAAGTATTCTCCTTGTGATGAGAACTCTTAAGATTTACTCTCTAAATTTTCCTATATATCATACAGCAGTGTTAGCTGTAGTCATCGTGTTGTACATTACATCTCTAGTATTACTTTATAACTGGAAGTTTGTACCTTTGACCACCTTCCTTCGATTTCCCCTCTCCCCACCTTCCACCTCTGATAATCACAAGTCTGATCTCTTTTTCTATGAGTTTAATTTTTTAAGATTCCACATATAAGTGAAATCATATGTCATTTGTCTTTCTCTTTCTGACTTATTTCATGAGCATAATGCCTTCAAAGTCCATCTGTGTGGTCACACATAGTAGGATTTCCTCTTTTTTATGGTGAAATAATATTTCATTATTATACACACCCCCCCCACACACACCCATAACTCCTTTATCCATTGATGGGCGCTTAGGTTGTTTCCATATTTTGGGTATTATAAATAATGCTGCTACAAAAATGGGGGTACAGATATCTTTTCAAGTAAGTGTTTTGTTTCCATTGGATATATTGCCAGAAGTGGAATTGCTGGATCATATGGTAGATCAGTTTCTTTTTTTTTTTGAGGATTCTCCATACTGTTTTCCATAATGGCCATACCAATTTACAATCCCACTGTTGTACACAAAGGTACCCTTTTTACCACATCCACATTTGTGTCAGCATTTGTTATCTCCTATCTCTTTGATCATGGCCATTTTGACAGATGTGAGCTGATGTCTCATGGTTTTAATTTGCTTTACTCTAGTGACTAGTAACATTGAGCATCTTTTCATGTACATATTGGCCTTTCGTAAATCTTCTTTGGAGAAATGTCTGATCAGGTCCTTTGCCATTTTTTAATTAGGTTGTTTGATCTTTGCTATTGAGTTATATGAGTTATTTATATATTTTGGATATTAAACCTTATCAGATACATGGTTTGCAAATATTTTTTTCTATTCTATAGGTTGTTTTTTCACTTTTGGTGGTTTCTTCTGCTGTGAAGAAACTTTGTTTTATATATGTCTACTTGTTTATTTTTAATTTTGTTCCTTATGCTTTAGGTGTCATATCTAAAAAATCATTAACATAACCCATGAAAGGGAGCTTTGCTCTATATTTTCTTTTACAGTTTCATGGTTTCAGGTTTTACATTCACATCTTGAATCTATTTTGAGTTAAATCTTTTGGGTGATGTAAAATATGGGTTGAGTTTCATTCTTTTACATGTGAATATCCAATTATCCTGGCACCATTTATTGAAGAGACTATCTTTTCTCCATTGACTATTATTGGCTCCCTGTCAAATATTAGTTTTCCATATATGCTTGGGTTTATTTCTAGGCTCTCAATTCTGCTCCACTGGTCTACTTGTCTGTTTTTATGCCAATGCCAGAAACTGTTTTGATGACTGTAGGTTTATAGTATAGCTTGAAATCAGGAGTGTGATGCTTCCTGCTTTGTTCTTTCTCAAGATTTTCTTGACTCTTCTGGGTCTTTTGTGGTTCCATATAAGTTTTAAAAGTGTTTTTTCAACTTTTGTAAAAAATGTCATTGGAATCTTGATAGAGACTGCATTGAATTTATAGACGGCTTTTGGTAGTATTGACATTTAATGGTATTGATTCTTCTAATCCATGAACAGAGGATACCTTTCCATTTATTGGTTTCTTCTTTGATTTCTTTCATCAACGTCTTGTCGTCTTCAGAGTAGAGAGCTTTCCCCTCTTACTTAAATTTATTCCTATGTATTTTATTGTTTTTGATGCTATTATAAATGGGATTGATTTCTTTATTTCTTTTGCAGAAAATTCAGAGTTAGTGTACAGAAATGCTAGTAATTTTTGTATGTTAATTTTATTTCTTACAACTTTACAATTAACTGACTTGATGTAATAATTTTTGGGTTGAGTATTTAGGATTTTCTATATTTATAAAATCATGTCATCTGCAAATAGAGACAATTTTACTTCTTTCTTTCCAATTCTGATACCTTTTTGTCTTTTGATATTTTTTTTGGTATCAGTACACTTCTACTTCTTTATTGTGTTCTTTTGTGTAGTTACCATAAGATCTTCCCTTGTGGTTACCATGAGGGTTGCATAAAGTATCTTAAACTTATAACACTCTATTTTAAACTGATCACAACCTTAGTAAAATTCATAAACTTTACATTTTTACTTCTTTTCCTCATAACATTTTATATATTGCATAACTAATAACAGATTATTGTGGTTGTGGTAATTTTTACTATTTTAAAAGAAACTTTAAAACTAGAGTTTTAAGTGAATTATGTACCACTATTACCATATTGCAGAATCTAACTATGACTTTATCATTACTAGTGAGATTCATACTACTTTTTTTGTTTTTATGATGTTAATTAGCATTCTTTTACTTTCACTTAAAGAACTCCCTTTAGCATTTCTTGTAAGGCAGGTCTGGTAGTAACGAACTCCTTCAGCTTTTGTTTATTCAGAAAAGTCTTTATCCTTCCTTTGTTTCTGAAGGACAGCTTCGCTGGGTATAGAATTCTTGGTTGACAGTTATTTTCTTTCAATATTTTTAATATGTCATCCCATTTTTTCCTGGCCTAAAAGTTTCCATTGAGAAATCTGCCTATAGT
The DNA here is from genome assembly GCF_048773025.1 of Camelus bactrianus. Classification (NCBI taxonomy): domain Eukaryota; kingdom Metazoa; phylum Chordata; class Mammalia; order Artiodactyla; family Camelidae; genus Camelus; species Camelus bactrianus. The sequence continues at coordinate 25,070,489 of NC_133555.1, forward strand.
CCTTTGGGGGTTCATTTGTCTGTAACTTCTCTCTTTTTACTTGCTGTTCTTAAATTTTTATCTTTGTCTTTGACTTTTGAAAATTTAATTATGACATGTCTCTGTATAGCCCTGTGTGGGTTCAACCTACTTGGGATCCTTTAGGCCTCATGTATCTGGATGTCCATTCCTTTCCTCAGGTTTGAGAAGATTTCAGCCATTATTGCATTAAATATCCTTTATGTCTCTTTCTCTTCTCCATCTGAAATTTCCATACTGTGAACACTGTTTCTTTTGATTATGTCCCATAATTTCTTTAGGCTTCCTTCATTCTTTTTTTATTCTTTTGACTTTTTGCTCCTCTGACTTGGTAATTTCCAATGTCCTATCCTCTAGGTCACTGATTCTTTTTCCTGCCTGGTCGAGTATACTTTTGAAACTCTATTGATTTTTTTCAGTTCAGTTATTTGTACTTTCAAACTCCAGGGTTTTTTTTTTTGTTGTTGGTTGAACTTCTTGTTTTGCTCATGCATTATTTTTGTAATTTGGTTTAGTTATCTGTGTTTTCTTGTAGTTCACTAAATTTCCTGAAAAGGATTATTCTGAATTCTTTGTCTGACATTTCATAGATCTCCATTTCTCTAGGATCAGTTATTGGAGCTTTATTAGTTTCCTTTGGTGGTGTCATATTTACCTGATTTTTCACGATCCTTAGTTCTTTACCTGGGTATCTGCTCATTGGAGTAATTGGGCTCCTTTTCTGGACTTTATAGGTTTTCTTTGACTCAGTTTTTCACCAGTCAGCTCAGTTTGGGTTTCTGGGTATGTCTGCTAGTAACATCCTTGGGCAGGTGGGGCCTGCTGTTACGGTCTATTTTTTTGGACAAGGCAACTGTTTGAGCTCTGAGAATAGGGGTGGGGGATGTGCCTCTGGCTGAGAACAATTAGACAGAGCTGCTGGCTTGGTTCCTTACCCAAGTGAAGCTACTGAATTATCTCCACAGTTGCCTGAACCAGGCTTACTGGCTGGTTCTGACTGATGTTCAGTAGTAGATGGGGCCATGAATTAGCTTCCTTTCCCTGGCAGGGTAGCAGGACAGGACCTAGGGTCTGTATAGCACATTGTTTGGGGACCTGGATCAGCCCAGAGTCTGGTTAGGTGAGGTGGCCAGTTTCCTCTGCAGATGGGGGATGCTGCTAGCTGTGCTCTCTGTGTAAGCGTGAGTACGCACAGGGCTATTTAATGGGCTATGTATCTTCCCATGCGCTCTGGTTAGATTCCCTGGTTGGATAGGCTGATGGCTCTATTCAGCTATGGGCAGGGTTATGAGTTAGATTTTCTGCCTGGGTGCAGTTGGGAGAAGCAGCTGTAAAGCTGCTAGAGCTCTTTGTTATCTTAACTGAAGCCAACCTGCCTTCCAAGTTTCTTGACTGAATGGGGCCATGGTCTTTGCTCTTCAGACTGTTGGCTCTGCCTACCTCTTGGCTCAGGTGCTGCTGGGTAGCATATCTTCTGGGAATTATCTCCAGCAGTTTCAGTCAGAGGTAGCACAATAACACTTTCCACAATGGATGGGGTTATGTCTCAGCATCCTTGCCTGGTTTGGAGGTGGTGGGGGTTGGGGAGTCCTCTTAGTTTCCCAAACCAGCTCTTTGGTTGGGAGGAGCCATGAACTACCCTCATCCTTGGCTCTGAATTAATCCTTCCGCTTGTGCATAGCCTGGTAATGCTCCTGCCTGGTACTAGCTTTGCTGTGGTGGCAATGAGCTCTGTTTGCCCACCTCTTGGCTTGAGCACAGCCGGGCGGCTCAGCTTCCAGGAGTTTTCTTCAGCCCTTCTGGCTACGTGGGACCAGAAGGTACTCTATTCAACGGGTGGGGCAGTGAGTCAGTTCCTTGCCTGGGTGTGGGCAAACTGGGCTTTAGGGCTGGCAAAATTCCTCTTTTGAGCGTCAGGCAGATCTGCATTCCATTGGGTTCCGTGGTCAAAGTGTGCCCTCTACTTGGTACTGTACATGAGCAGAACATCTGGTTGGGATTACTGTGGGAGCCCATGATTGAGTTAACAAATTGTAACAGACCCCAGCCGCTTGTCTCCTTAAAGAAGAGCAAATGTGCTTAGTAACTGCCTTGCTTGCATAGTTGAGGTTTTAGATAGCACTCTGCTCCTTGCAAAGCAACAACCCAGGCCCTCGGCTATAAGCGCTGGATGTGCCTGCTGTTAGATAGTCTTCTATCCCCAAAGCAAGGAACTGGCTGGGCTGGTGGTCTGCTTTATCATATCTATAAGAATGTATCTTGCTCCCCTCTTCCCATGACTTCCCTAAAGGTAAACTGTAGGCCCCCATAGGAACGAGTCTTGGGCTGGAATGGTAAACAAGTTATGAAAAGCTGCAGACTCAGAGGTGAGAAGGCTGGTTAGCCAGTGATGGGTAAGACCCCCTCTGGGGGGCAACCTAAGACAGACACAGCCACCTGAGTCCAAGAAAAATGTTAAGCAGCTTCTTCTCAGACGTTCCACCCTGATAAGCTGTAAGGCTTGCTGATGTTGACACTTACCAAAACATAAAGGGTCTTCTGACCTTGAGCCAGACTCTACAATCTAGATCCCACCCTGTCTTTCCCTAAATTCCTGCATTCCATCACACAACTGTCAGTGATTCTCCTTTGACTGTACACAATAAATGTGGGGGCATTTGAGAGGTTCGTGGAGTTGGCTCCTGACTGCCTCTCGCTCTCTTGACTTTTCCGCAGGGTCTTGAGTAATTCATTCCATCTTGGTGGAACTTCTGCTGGCCAGAACCCACAACTGGTGACGAACCCACAGATTACTACTTGGGTACTGCAGGTATGACCTTGGTCTGCCAAGATCACTGTGCCAGTTGTTGCAAGCCCCTCCCCCCATCTCCCTCACAGTCAGATTTAGTGGTTGAGCCCCAAAGATTCCCCTGCAATCTCTGTGGTGTGAGATTAGAGTAGGGGCTCCTGTAAAATGATGAAGAATGCTGGGGAGGCAGTTGTACCCCCTGTCTTCTCCTTCCCACTGGAGGAACCAGAGACTCAGGGGAGACCTCTCCACATGGTGCTATATTGGCCTAGGAGAGAGACAATGTGGTCAATGTGTCACCACTTCTCTTATCTTCTAATGCAGTCTCTCTTGGTACAAGGAGGTACAAGGGGGTGCTTCAGCCTCACCCCCATGTTCTAGGATTTTCTCAGTGGTGTGTTCTTGAATAGTGGTTAGTTGTTCTTCTCGTAAAGGGGAGCAAAGTCAGGAACAACCTATGTTGCCATCTTGGTGATGTCAGTCTTACCAGTCTGTATCTTTATTCGTGTTACAAAGGTAGTACGTTTGCGTTTTAGAATATTTGGGAAATGGATCAGCAAAAGAGAAGAAAATAGAAATTGCTCATAACTCTACTGTCCAGAGATGAACACATATGACATTTGGGCATATTTCTTTCCAGTCAGTTCTCTATGTAAATATGTCTTCAGAAACATTGTACATACTGCTTTTTCCATCACATTGTGAACATTCCATACTGCTTTTAACATTGTATTGTGTACATTAAGAATTCTTCCACCACATCATCATTAAGGGCTGTACTGCATCCCATTGTGTGGGATACAGCATATAGAAGTAGATGTACAGATTTGGAAAGCACATTTGCTGCTGAATGTGGTCCTTAGGCTGGGATGGATTGGAATGCTGATCCTGAGGTTGTGTAGCAGGGCAGATATTGCCGGTTGATTGTTGAAGTTGGTCAGAAATTAAGTTCGTATGATAATGATCACTCTTGTCCCCTGGGCCACCACTTTCCTGAGGATAATTTGCATGAAGCTCATTTACTGTTTTGCAACAAAGATGGCTCAGCTTGAGCATCCCTGTAAGGAAAATAATCAGCATCCCCATCAGGGTTCCAGGAAGCTTCTTTGACACTCAGGTCAGGGTGGCCCCTGCAGACTGCACTTCCTTCTCCCGATAAAGCAAATGCAAGCACGCCAAATTACTTTGCTCCGGCTTAACCCTACTCCAGAATGAATCCATAAACGCTACAAAAAGATAGCTTATGAACATACCCTACACAGAACTTAGAAAGCGTCCTGCCTACTTAATCCTTTTCCTACTTCAGAGGAAAAAAAGTCTGTTTATACTTGAACTGAGAATTGAGGGATCACAGAAATGAAGATTGGATGCCATGCTAGAAATCACCAGTTGTGTTTTCTCATTTCCCTTAGAGCCATGGGTTGATTTTTCAATACAGCTGTGTCAGTGGGGAAATGTACTGCTCTTTCTAGAGTTCTTTGATTCACTCCCAGTTATGTGACTGTATCTAAATGCCTTTTGAGAGATGCAAGTTCCCCTTGTTTAAACACAGGGGTTTGTTCGTTATAGTGGATTCTGAGGATGGAGGTAATCTCTTCAGATCATTATCTCCCTGCTCCCGCTCCCCAATACACACTTCCGACTTTTCATTTAGATGATCACAGATGGTGAAGGGCACTTCTCTCCTTTGGTTTCTTGGAGAGATTCTTCCATGGAGGGGTGCATGGAATCACAATGGATGTGCACTCGCTCAGAGGTTCAACAATGGGTTCTGGCACTTAGAATGCATTCTGGTCCTTCTGGTTCAAGATGATTCCCCTGAAAAACAGTTCATGTTTTTTCCTAGCTGGCATACTTGCCTGCAGTCACCCACAGAAGCTGTTCTGGTCAGCTTTCTGACCCTGAAGCACCTCAAATTTTTTATCCCACCCTGCTTGCTGTGGGCTGCCCCACACTGGAGCTCTGGAGGACTCTAGCAGGTCAGCTTCAGTCTCTCTCCATCTCCAGGAAGTGAATATGATTCTCCTGCCTGTGTCTTATTTAATGTGTGTCTGTATCTTCCAGCTGTCTTGGACTAGGGGTCTATGGGGCCATTCGGTTTGACACCAAAGGCACTATCTGTGTATAGCCAGTCATAATGAATAACTGTAAACATGAGTAGATGCCTACCCAAAGGGGGTGTTAGCCAAGAGGTGTGTGAATCTGCTTGGAGGGGCAACAGCTGAGATGTCAGAGTAGTTTACCATCTCCTGGGTCGAGGCATTGGGAGAGTGTTTTCTGTCTGAAAAATATTACTGGCTTTAGATACTAAACTTCCCCTCCTGTGGCTGCAGGTGCTCATCCCTCTGATTTGAAATGAGGGAAGCTCTATGGCTATTAGAAGTGTAGGAGATTGAGAGTGAGAAAGAGGTAAGAAATGCAGGTGGCTTCAAAATGGGAACAAACTGTGGTCATCATCAACCCAGGATATGTTTATTAAGATATGTTCATGAAGTACTCTTTGTACATGATTCTGGGCCCCTCATGCCAATAGGACCACTATCCTGCTCCAGTTTCCCTGTAAACATTAAAAACTGTAATGCTGGCAAACGGGGAAGATACCAGGACAGTGAATGAAAGCATGTGGGTGTCACATTGTAGCAACATGGAACCATTGTGCCATTGATAGTTATCAGGGCATTGTGAACTGGTCCAAAATTGTAGCCAGCATCTTTAAGTTTACAATATATTCCAGGCAATGTGGTAGTCACTTTTCTTGAATTTCCTCATTTAACTTTACTGCAACTCATGGGGCAGATATTTTTCTTCAGAATTTAATAGATGTGGGAACGGAAGTTCAGAGAAGTTAAGTAACTTGATTAAGATTGCACAGCTTGTAAGAAGGAAGCACTTTAAAAAAGAGTGGAGCAGCTCTTTGTCTAATTAGGGCAAGGGAAGGAGAACTTGTCATTTCTCTGAAAAGGCATACTGGTGGGATTTACGCCATGTTCCTTGTAACTTTGGACAGGGTTGAGATAATCTGGTGGCAAGCCCGAGGCATGCAGGTGTTCCTTTCTGCAAAGCTGGTCTACTGTCATACAATTGTTCATTCATTCATTCATTTATGATTGATTCATTCAGATCCACTCCCTTCATTTTTCCATAAATTGGGTACCTGTTTTAATGAGAGCGAGGTGTTAAGGGCGGTGGAAGAATGATCACAGAGTTGAGAATTTGATTGGAGAGGAGGCTATCCAGGAAAAGCTAGACCATAGGCCCTTTGTAGTGAATGTAGTAAGAAGCAGCAGAATTCAGGAGCTTGCTCTGGGAGTTATTGGGGTGACCTCTAGGTAATGTGTCTCCTCCTACTGGGAACCCCTGTTAGTATTCCAGAAATTTGGTTTCAGCACAGGGACTGGCATTTGTTCTGCACTGTCAGCCACAATGAAGAGACCTATTAACAGCATGTGATTTCTTTGTGATGGGTAATTTGTGAGCTCAGACGTGTATGTCTAAAAGAGATGGTGCATAGAAGTGAAGGAAGGACTTTCATATCAAACAGTACAGCAGACTTCCTTTATAATACATTCAGGGACAGCCCCAGACATAGCTGATTATGCAGTGGGCAACCTGCTCATAACTTGTGACACCCATCCCACCCTTCCCCAAGCACCCAGCCTTCACACATGCTCCTTCAGATGCTCAGGGCCCTTCCTAACTCTTTCTGGTGGTTCTGCCTCCTTTAATCAGAAGACAAGATAGAGGGAGGTTGAAAATACTAATATCACTCATTTACTCTTTAGTGTGAATTTAAACCAACAGTTTATTACAGTATTTCATTTGGTACATGAGATGATTTTACATTGTACATGAGTGGACACATTTTTGGTTCATCACATTAACTTTTTTAGGTTTCCTTCTATGACAGGTGATATTGGCTATATACCAGTGATAACTGGACATTTACAGCGGTGATATAAAACTGTCTTTCAGAAAACTTACTGAGCTTGGCAAAATAGAGCTGATTAAAAGAAAAATACTGAATTACTGATAGAACATTGGTTCACAGGTATTGTAAGAGTCATGAAAAGAGTATGTGAATGACCAAAGTTTTAGAACAATTTACTTGGGTGTTTTTGCATCTCAGACTTTAACTGTGGAATACCGAGTTTTGTCTCATAGGAAGAGAGTTTCATCAATTAGGGTAAAGAGAGCACCCCTGAAGTCTTATTTCATAGGTGGCCCTACACTACAGAATTTCAGTTTACCTGTGTTGCACACGATTCGTGTCACACCAGCCTTTTCTCTTTTAGTTGCTGGTTACAATTAAGTGAAAGTGATTCCTCCTCTATAGTATTCAATTTGGTGTAACTATGAGGCTTGTAGCCATAAAGTTTTTCTTCATTAAACGCTCATGTGGGCATAGACTAATACTGGTTGGAGTATGTAACGTAGACATGGTATCTGAAGCAGCCAGAATGAATAGTAGCAATAATCTAGCCATAAAATTATGGAACAGATGTATAAGAGAATAAATAGAATATTAATTTCATGTACCCAAAATAGGAACTGAGTCTACTCCTGAATTTTTTTTTTTCTGAAGGACAGGAAAGATTGTCAAAACAAAGTGAGATTTTCTCTGAAATAACAGTAAGGCCAGGACAGAGAACAAGTGACTGTGATTTGTAGTGGATCTGATGTAGCAGGATTCAGGGGCTTGCTAGCATTAGACTAATTGGTAGGGTTTTTCGTGTTTGAGTGGGTTTGTCTTTAGGCAGAGCCGAGAGAGGGAACTTGGGAATAAGAGCAGCCTAACATCCTGGAATTAAATGAAACTTGCTGGCAATATGCACGTGACAGATCATGTGACATCTTAGGCTCCCTCCTAGCCTGTGATTCTTGATCTTTTTTTTTTCCCCTAGTCCCACAATCTGTTTATTTGGTTAGATGCTTCCTGTAAGTATCACAAAGATCACTCATTCGTAAAGGTCTGTTTTAACATCTTTTCCTGACTGTAGGGGAGAGGTTATTACTACACAAAGTAATTTTTCATCCTTTTTGTAGAAAACAGGCATTGGCATTTCCACAGCATGTATTTGTTTATTTATTTGTTAAAGATTCTGATAGTTGATGAGCAAGAAAAAAAAAAAAGAAGGAAAGGTAAATAGATTCATTGTTATTACTATTTTTGGTCATTATACTTGGTTGAGGTTTTATCCAGTTTGGGGGCTAAATTCTCCTTTCTGTTGGCAAAGAACAGTTAATTACTGTCAGCTAATTTAGGCTGCTATGTCACCAAAAGTTGTTTTGTAAAGCAAGAACATCACTTTAACTTAATAATGTTCCTAAAAACTAGAATCTGATTTGGATTAGAGAAACTGAAGTAGGACTCCTATTGTCTTCACGTTTCATGTTTATGGAAACAGAAAACAAAAGTAGATTTAACCTACTATTTAATGAATTGATTGTTGAGAGGGGAAAAATGAAAAATCTATTTAACGTATTATTTTCTGACTTCTGGTAAAGTGAAATGAACCTAATCAGTACTGGTAGTTCTAAAACTGTATCAAGTGTTTACATTTAAATGCGATTGTTAATGAGCTGTTACTGTCAAAGTTCACTACGTTGCTCTAAATTGCCCATTGAGCTGTCAGAGGCCTAAATCCCCGCAGTTTCTGGAATTCGTAGGGCACAGTTATAATTGACTACAATCCTCCTTATACTTTTATTACAGGAATTAATACAGTGGATTGCTATATGAATTGTTTGATGCTGTGAGGGAAAGGAAGGCTAAGGATTCCTAGATTGGCAGGATTGCCAGTTGATTTCAAGATTGGCAGGAGTTCAGTAGTTTGCAAAGTCAAACTTCTATGTGTTTTCAGACTGCCTACCCTCTTACTTGATGTGTATGTTTTCCTTTGTCTAGCTGGCAAACTGCTGAAGGAAGGGAATGATTGTTTTATGTCAACTTTTTATGGAAGTATAATATATAGGATTTGTGCTCTTGCGAATTTAGAGTATATGTCTTCATGAATTTTCACAAAGTGATCACACTCAAGGAGCTAGCATTCAGAATATGACATAGAACATGAGCCTCACCTGCTGTGTTCCAGTCACTACCCCAGCTCCCAACCTGGCTACCACTATGTTGACTTTGACATCACAAATTGGTTTTGCCATGGTTTTGAATTTTATAGAAGTGGAATCATGTGGCATGGACTTACTTCTCTGTGTGTAGCATCTTTTGCTTAACATTATGTTTGTAAATTTGGAAACTTTTTTGTGCTTAAAAAAATAATATAGGCTTATGGATGTCAAATGAAACCATAGTGTGGAAAATACCTTGGAAACTTTAGAGTGCCGTAGAATTGTAATACTGAGTTGGTTAACTGCGCGTATAAGTTGGGTTATTTTCATGCATATTGGAAAAAAAATAGTGTCATGTAATTATTACTGACTAGTTTAGCCATATAATTTGCAGGTACAAATTTGACAGTGATTTACATGGAATAACTCATTTATATCCAAATAGATAAAACTGTAAGATTTTTGGATGTTAAGTTACCAAAGGTCATCTTAGAAATGTACTCCCTAAGGTTTATTCTTGTAGAGGTTAGTGAATGGCTTCCTATAATTGACTAATTAAGTAGAAGTTTAAATATTTTAAAACCTAAGGCTGTATCTTACTGTTTCTATCTTTTTGAACTTAATTGCTTATCTATGTGAAGAATCGATAACATTTTCTTTTCCAATGTCATATCACATATAGGATTGGCTTACATGTCAGACTGTACACTGGATAGGCTTCTTTTGGGAGGCCAATTATGTAATAATTTTCTAGAAAAGAACATCTCTCACCCCTAGCACTTCTACTCCACTTTCATCAAAACCAAGTCAAACCCTCTCTTCTCAGCAATACATTGCAGTGGCTAAGAACATGAGGACTGTGGGTTCCTTAGCCTTGATGAGCCGTGGAAATGAGAATAACAATAGCACCTCTCACTGATGGTTGTTGGAAGGAGTCCAGTAACACAGAGAACTGAACACGATGTTTGGCAACACCTAAATACTCAATAAATACTGCCTAGGACTGTTATCAGCCTTCCCTTTTATACTTTTCCTTGCAACACATAGGATTTTAATGATTCAAGTCAAACAGGTGATCCCCTATACAATTCTTTCTCAAACTTTAAAGAGAAGCAAAACTCTGTACTCCATCTTGTAAGCAGAACAGGCCCATTTAAACACCATCCAGACCAATGGGATGCATCCGTCATAGATTAAAATTTTTTTTTGCAGAACAAAAAACCCCAGGAAGCAGTGGTATTTTAATGCTGAAACAAACACAGTATCATTTTTCAATGTCTATCTGATGACAATCTGGTTATTAGGTTGTCAGGGTTTTTTGACAAAATGTAGTGCTGTACTAACTAATTACGTTGCTTCTGAGTCCAGTGGGGCTGCTGATCTGTTTCCTAATAATTTTGGGCCAGGGTTATTTTTGTTAAAGACAAACGTATCAGTCATGTGAGAAATGTTTGCTTTTTATGTCCACCATAAAAAATCCACTTAGGCCTGATATTGTAGGGAGCAGTAATAATACATAGTCCTTCTCGGACCCAGATGTCCCATCCATCTGAAAGTTTTAGATGGTTGGGGAGAAATGTCAAAGGGCCAAAAGTTCTCCAGGTTTTATTTTAGTTTATATTTTGGTATTGGAAAATGCACAATGAAATCAGCAGTCTTAAAGATGTACATATAAAAGCACTTTTCGCTATCCTTCTGCCTTTTTTTTTTTTAATTTTTAAAAATCAGGAGTTTCCTTATAGATCTAATACTCAAGCAATGGAGAGTACAAAGTAGAGAAGTACTTTTACATGCCTTCTCCTGTATTAGGGCAGATTCAGGTTTTTGTGGAGTTGGAAGCTTATACAATTTGTGGAGTCCTCTTTAAGAAAAAAAAAACAAATTATGAATACAAAATTAGATGCAGAGGTATTTATTTCAATGATTCAGTTAAATGATTTGGTTCTCTTTCTTTCATGATCTCTTTACTAGAAATGCTTCTTGATGTCTCCTCCCACCTAGATCACTGACTCCCAGTGACTCCCTGCACTTCTGGGACCCGTGCAATAGGGCCCTGAAGGTTAACCTTCATCAGCACCATGTCAGTCCATCTCTCACTGTTTTGAACATGCTGCTGAGTCACTGAGAATATAACTGGTTGGTTGATACTTAGAAAACTAAAGAAGACATCTAGTTGGAATAAGCTATGAAATCAAGTTTCAGATTATTAAGTGAACTGGACAAAAAGTCTTAAATTTTAAAGCTTTCACGGTAACTTGTAAAGAGTAGGATACTTTCAAGATATGAGTCGTTGCAGTGAAAGATCCATTAGAAAATATATTAATGAAATGAAGAGATATTGCTGTTTTCCAGAACACTGTGTTTCCTGAGGTGTTGATTTCTTTGTATGACTCACGCAGTAAGCTCTCTGGCAGCAGAGCTACATCTAGCCTTGACATCTGTGTAAATCTTTATGCTATCTCTGGAATAAGATGATTGCAGCACTGACCTACCATCAGTGGGGCATGAGTTTCTGAGCTGTTATTTGATGAGTCCAACCAACTTCTGGTCTTTATCACCACGGACCTCAGTGGCTCAAACCCTGAAGATAGCTGTTCAGGTGGGAGTTTCATTCCTTGGCCATGCATGCCCCAAGATTTAAGGAAATCTAAAACTCAGGTCAACCTTTTCATTCTGTACATTCATCACTTCTCTAAACATTTATCGCCCACCAGTCACTTTGTTGGATGCTCTGAGATACTGGTATTTGTCAACTATAACTGGCTTATACAAAGATGAAAAGTGAGCTTGACTACTGCTTTGTTTTTGCAGTTCCAAGGGATGTCAAAAGCACACTAGTTTGGGAATGTAGATTAGTTACCTACGTTGTAAGATCAAGCTGAGTTGATTATACGTGTTATCATGCTCATGACTTAATGAACGATTTCCTAGAGCTGTTTGGTGACTTTGATAGAGGGGTCTAGCTGCTGTTTGGATGGAGGATGATGAGAGTGGCAGAGATGGATAGAGAGAAGTTTTAGGAGAGTTTGTACTGGCTTAGGAGTGTATTTTACCCATCTGACACTTTTTCAAGGGAGAATATAAGTTGCTTGAACTACGTTTAATTATTTTGTTTGCTTTTTTAAAAAAAAGTGCTTTGTGTAATAGACTATAAGGTTTTTATATACGTTACTGCTGTTGTTTTTCTTTCATCTTCCTCCTTCCAGTAGCAGTAGGTAACCTTACCTTTGGTTATATTCTTTTTGTTTTCGCATTCTTCCTTGTGGGTTTACAGTGGCCTCATTAGGATCCAGGTCTTCTAGTCTTCATTTAGCAGGTGAGGAGATGCAAACATAGGAAGATGGGGTTTCCCAAGATTATACAGTGCTTTCAACTAGGACTGAGACCCAGCTGCCTGACTCCCATTTCTAATGCTCTAGAAAGACTGATACATAGGCCAGTTCGGATAATGGGACCCTCTCAAGCATCCCATTGCAAGTAGGTACATAGAATTGCATGGCAACATCCTCATTGCCCATTTAATTTATATATATACAACATTTAACAAGATGTTTAAAATACCAGAAAATCCCGAAAAATATGTGATAATAATCTCCTGAAGTTAATAAGTGGAAAAGATTTAAAGGTTATACCAATGTCTTAACAACTGAAAACAAAATTTGGCATGAGAAAAGTCCACTATCTACAGAAGATACATGTGAAATAAAGTGTTTTCATTTGGAGGTTAACCAGCATTGGGCTGTAAAGACAGGATCCTAAGGTTTTTTTCCTCTAGGGCAAACTCTGTATAAATCACATTCGCCAAAGCAGACAGATCATACAGATTTTGAAATCCTTTCCTGATGCTTTATATTTAATGACTTGCCTATTTGTTTAGAAATTGAAAATGATTGTATTTACTTACATAAATTGTATCTGTAATTAAATATCTCCTTCCTCAGAATTGCGGTATAATTGTTTTATCATGGTGGTTCTTGGTTTTGATATTCTGTATGAGTTGTTAGTTGTTGTATTTACTTTAGAGTTAAACCATAATCAGTGTAAGCATATTTTGTATGTACCAGGAGATCTGGAGTTTCCTAATCTGTTTTTATGTTACTTAAAGCAGAGTAGAAAGCATGAATAGATAAACAATACTGAGTCCATGTATCACTGCGGGAAGATGCATGTTGGTACCTTTTCTAGCAACTGCAGTTTCTTAAGCCACTGGTCTACATCCAGCCTTTAGCAATGGGACCCACCCCCATCTCCATCAACTTTATGTGAATATTGTGGGATCCACACATAGGTTCTCAAGTGGTGCAGGTCATGATTCCACCACAAGGGTTCTTTTTTCCATCGCTGTTTGTTTAAATAAAGCAGTTTTATAGTTAGAGTTCAGAGCACTGCAGAGGGCACAGAGTGACAACAAGCAGATGACAAGTTAGAAGGGACACACTGGCTGTGATGACTCAGTGGGTATCAGGCTTTAAGTGAGGAGTAGTGAAGATCAGAGATTAGGCTCCTGTTAAGATGTGTGTATAAAGCCACTTCTTCTTAACCTGGCTGGGTGCCCAAACCTCCTGCTAAAAGAGTCACTTTTAAGTGTTAAATTTATCCCTCAATTTCCTTTTTTATAGTGTAATAGTCTCTTTAGGTTCTCACAGGGTAGAGTGGTAGGAAATGTGTATTTTTCTCTATGAAATTTTCTTCCACTGAAAACTTGTTGGAAAATGAAAACCGTGTTTTGCAAATAAACCCCAGTGGTATAACGGGCTATGTACACATATATTCAACTGTGAAATATTGCCCATTGGAAATATCTTGCAGTTTCTGCCACTGAAGACATTCTAACAATAAGAAGTATCAACACAACATACACACCCATACAGGCATACACTAACTGTGGTTGCTTTTAGTCCTTAGGTAAGCACAATTATTGACAAATAAATTATCCAGCCCCTTTCAGAGTGATAGATAGATTAGTAAATTGCCAAACCAAATAAAAATTCAGCTAACTAGGTTTTTTGAAAAGAGGTTTTTTGTTTTTTTTTTTTTTTGTTCCAGCAAATCCAACCAGAATATAACAAAAAGAGAAATTCTCTGGTACCTGGTGGAGAGGTGATAGGACAAATGGTAAACTGGTGGCCTGCAGGCCATATCCAGCTGCACGCGTATTTTATTTGATCTGTACAGTGTTCTAAAAAATTAGTTTAGTTGTAAACATTTAAAAGTTCAGGTATTTAAAATAAATCTATTATTTTCCAGAATCCCTGGGAAAATATGGCAACATTTGGCCCTCTTTCCTCCATGGCAGTACTTTCCTTGGAGAAGAATAGTTGGTACCTCTCTCAGTCTCCTGGCCACGGTGCTTACGGCTGCCCACCATGTCCTTATTTCCTTATGAGTGGGTGCAACGCCTATTTTGTCTTGCCTAGACCTGCTTTACTCATTTACATGACCTGCCTGCCCTGCCAGCTTTTGTGTGTGACCTCTAATTAAGGAAACCACAACAACTTCCTGGCATGCTTTTAAGGGCTAGGAGAGGAAGAGGCTTACTCTTTATTGCAGAAGAAGAACTAGCATCAGTGCTGGGTGAAGAGAGGGGTTAGGGGTTGGCAGGTGGGGTGGCGAGGAAGCATTCTAGGACATTGGCGCAATGTCAGAATGAATTTTAGATGCTTAACTTCTCAGCCATGAAGCTGTACTGAAAATGTTTGGACACAGTCAGATGACCATATATGAGGGAAAATGAAGAAGAGATTCCTCTGTTCCCTTGGGAACTAGACTATATCCCCTATGAGGAATTCTTCAACGCTCAGATTAAAGAAGAAAAAATTTTAATTGAATAATATAGTCACATAATTCAAAAGTTGTTAGAATGTGCAAGTCCGTTTCCGTCCACTTGTCCCTCATGCCTCAGCTCCCCTCCAGGAGGCAAACATTCTGCCTTTCTTATGTTTTTCCCGAGAGGTTCTGTGCATGTTCACACTTAGTTAGTTTTTAGGTATTACAGGAGTGATTACTCACTGTATACACTGCGCTGCCCTTGCACTGTTTTCCCTTGGATTTTTAAAGCTAAGTTTATCTTAGCGTGTTGAATGTCTTAGATCACTGTATATTGGTACATGAAGAATGGCATTGTTCTCTTCAATGCCTTCATTATGCTCTCTTGTATAGCTGTGCCATAATTTATTTGTTACTGTATTGAGTACGTATCCTCTATGTGTAATTGAGATTATTTTCAATCTTCCATTGGTGAGATTCTGTGGTTTCATAATCTTCCTGTTTTTGTACCTTCTCCCTTTTCCCCATCACTTGTATTTTACTCACAAGACTCCGGTCCCCTCCAGGCTAAAAGTGCAGGCCACTTGGGTCACTATAAACTCCTTCCCTCCCTTTCCCTCTTTCTCAGAAGAAACCGCTATACTTATTTGCATAAAAAAGAGGTCATTGAGG
Organism: Camelus bactrianus; assembly: GCF_048773025.1. Classification (NCBI taxonomy): domain Eukaryota; kingdom Metazoa; phylum Chordata; class Mammalia; order Artiodactyla; family Camelidae; genus Camelus; species Camelus bactrianus. The sequence goes on from NC_133555.1 coordinate 25,085,799, forward strand.
GAATGTGCTAACAATAGCAATTCCAGGGATAGTTTTGTTATCCCACAGTTCTAGATCAATGTTTCTCAAACTTTACTATGCATAAAAATTATGTGGGGAACTTGGTACAGTGCAGATTCTGATTCAGCAGGTGAAGCCTGAGGTTCTATGTTTCTGACAAGCTCTCAGGTTGCTGGTGGGCAGACCACACTTCGAGAAACAAGACTTGTTTGGTCGCCATTCTGTATTAATAAAATGAGTAGTGTTGTTTGATTTCACAGGTACAGTGTTGATTGCATTTCACAAATAGCCACAGTCACCATGTTTTGTAGGCTGGGGTAGTGAATTTGGCGGCCAGTAGTGGTATCTTTTGTCGATATAAAAAGTAGGATAAATAGTATATGCTTTCTGTTTTAGTAAATTTCATCAAATCCTTGATTTAGATATATGATGCACTTTAGTTTGCATATGGTCAAATTATTATTTTAGTCTCTAAACTAAGAGTACAGAGATTGAAACAACTTTTAATTTATCATTTTATATTGTTCTTTGAAGACGTTATTTATATATGAATCCCTCTGGGAATAAAATTTAATTTCAAATTAAAACTAAGGTAGTTTGGCCAAGTTGGGTGACTTATGTTTCTCAATAGACTGTAAATTCCCTGAAGCCAAGAATTGTTTTTTTGTCCTCTTAGAAACTTTCTATTGCCTATGACAAAGACTCTCTCCTTGACCATCCTTTAGTCAGGGTCCTAAAAGAGTAGGAAGCTAACGAAATGGCTTCCCTGATGCTAAAGCTGTTGGCTGATTCATTCTGACTTAAAATTCTTGCAACTTGTTTTTCTCTTTTCTCTGACAAAGCCCCATCTCTGCTTCACTTGCTCAACTCCTTTTGTGCTAAACAGCCCCCAACCTTTCCATTATACTCTCTATTCCCTGTACATTCTTTACCCAGAATATCTTATCCTTTAACCCAAAAACTGTACTCCACAAATATGATCTTGGGCTGGTAGCCTCAGAAGAATGAACAGACCCTCCAGAGTTTCTCCGTGACGCCAGATGGATTCATCAAGATTAAGAAAGATCTTAAAAGCACCCCGGAAAACACCCTGATTGTTGTCGCCTTTCTGTTCTACCTGGCTTTTCTATAAAACCCCAGGGCACCAACCCCAAGATAGACTCATAGTCTCTAATGCACTGGCCTGCTGTGACTCCCCTTAGCCTGGCAAAGCAATAAAGCTGTTCTAACTCTCCCAAAACTCAATTTGGCTACTGGGGTACAGAGGCCAATTTTTTGGCAACAGTCCTCTGAGCCTTCTTGACCTTGGTACTCATCCTGTCTTTGGCCTGCCTAGCCCAGTTTTAGCAAGATTCCCGCTAAGTGATATGCGAACTCCCTGGATATCTGCTGATGTCCCTTATCTCCCACCCTTGATGTCTAACTCCTTGGCCTCCCTTTAGCATGATTCCCGTTAAACCAGTTTAGCAAGAATCTCCCTACTCTTGATGTTTCCTGTTGGTGATTTTCCATCCACTGGCCCCTTAATTCTGCTCCTTGGCTATAAATCCCCAGCTGTCTTTGCTGTATTTGGAGTTGAGCCTGATGTGTCTTCCATCTTGCAGTAGTCCTGAATAAAGTCTCCCTTACCGTTTTAAGAAATGTCAGAATTATTTTTTTCTTTAACATTTGTTTCTTGACCCTCTGCACAATTTTCATTTTGCATCTATTCAAAAATCATTAGAAAGGGACAAAATAGGGTTAGTTCTTACCATATTTCATTTTTCTGTATGGTTTAAACTAATTTAGTATTACAACTAAATTCACATTCAAGGTGAATATCACTCAAACTTTAAATTATTTAAAAATAGCATTTGAAATAAATCTGAATTTTTACCAGTCTTTTAGGTTGTTCAAAGATAATTTTCAGAAAAAGGTAAGCTCATGATTCTCATATAGGTATACGAATAAATATATGCTAAAGACTTTATTTTACTTATATGATAATGAGGGAATTTGGCAGATATTATAACTGGCTTAAAGGAAAAGTCAAAGTAGCACAAATGTAAACCAGTGTTGAGATGGACTGCCGATTAAGAAAAAATGGGTTCTTCCACAGTGTTGTAAAATAAATTAAAATCACTATCTGTCAGAACAAAGAATTTACATGTCTTTCAGTTACTTACAAGTTACAAAGTGGTGCAAAATAGTTCAGTGACTGTGAACAGGGCTAGAATCAGACAGCTGGGAAGGGTGTGCTACAGATGATGCATAGTTTTCTATTGAAGGGCAACATTTTTTTCCTACAAGATAAAGGAAATTTTTTATTTTAAGTGTATGCCATAAGTATTTATTGACTTGCAATTTATCTCTGAAAAGTCCAAAATGATCCAGTATTTGAAGATGACCATACATAAGTAAATGACAAAGAAAGCATAGAGATCAAAATTAGATATGGCCACAAAACATTTGAAAAACTGGAGACGTTTTATAGCACGTGGCCTCTACCCTTCAACCTTGTAGCCTAAAAACTGAAAAGGAAAAGTAGTATTTTCCCTGTACCAGAAAAATTGAACTTCATGGTGTGATTAACTGTCTACCCAGATTGGGCTATTTACAAGAATTCATTTTCATAATTGAGCATATGCGCTTGAACCGGAAAATATTTAGAGAAGATATTATTGTTGGAAATCAGCAAGAACAGTTTGAAACCATGCCTGGATCTAAACCCACATCATTTAAGAGCCACATCCAGCAAATGAATGTGGAGCGGACACGTCTTGTTGCTTTGTTTCTGAGAATGTAAACCGGAAGGCAGCTGCTCAAATTGAGATGCGATAAATCTCTGTGATGAGACTGACTTACCGCTGCCTCACTAGGAGACAGAGCCAGAAAAATGAAACCTCCAGGTGAAACTGGGACTGTACGTTGCACCTCGGGCAACTGCCATTAGGTTAAATTCTTTCAGAAGCATTTGACAGCCATTCTTTGCATGTATTTTTGCACTCATACTTGAAGTATCATTTCTCATTGTGTTTGCTACTTTTATTTCTGTGGATTCTTTTCTACCTCAGAAGTTTGCAGACTTTTTCAGTGAAGGGTCAGATAGTTAGTACTTTAGGATTTGGGACCCTATGGATTCTTTTATAACTGCTCAACCCCACCTTGTCTGTAACAAGTCATAGACAACAGATAATGTGGCTGTGTCCCAAATTTTATTTATGGGCACTGAAATTTTGGAACTTTATGCAACTTTCACATGTCATGCTATGTTATCCTTCTTTTCCATTTTTTTCAACCATTTACAAATGTAAACATCTTTCTTAGTTTGTAGCTATACAAAGAGGCCACTGCCCAAATTTGGTCCTTGAGCCCCAGTTTACTGACCCTGGCTTTGAGAAAGGGCAGCATATAGTGGTTGGATATACATTAGATGTTTTTATTTATGTTATATTTTATCAGATTTTCTCTTCTGTTGCTTAGTTGCTGAGAGATCATGGGCAAATAGGGTTACACTAAAGTTAGGTTTTCTTCCTTTGTAAATTGTACTGGTACCTAAATTCAGAATTGTTTTGTGGACTAAATAAAATGTGTCAAATATGGAGCTCCACATCTAAAAAGCACTAAATAACTGTTTATTTCTCCCCTCTGTTCCTTTCTACCTCATGGTGCCTTGTTTCTTTTAGTTTCTATATAATGCAAGTTTTGAGCAGTAGCTGTTTCATTTTATTATGAATTGAATTTTTGTAAACAACATCCAACTCTTAAATTTATATTAATATAATGTAAATTATAATTATATTTAACAGGAGTAGGAATATAAATTATATTTATATTAGGAGAGTCTGCTCAAGAAAACCCCTGGATTGAACCCTCTCATTAAAGCAGATGGACCACTCCTAACTCAACCGTTCTCTCAGCTCATGTGTCCACGTATTGGATTTCCATATTAGACTTTTGTGTCAAGATATGCTTTAGTGTGTTTCTTCTGATGAGAAGCTTTCTCTGACCACCCTGTCTGGATATGCTTTCCTGGGCTTTTCCATCTGTGACAGGGATGTAGGTGACCATTTCTTTATCATTTGGCTGTTGCTCCTTCACAATGGATGGTTACCACAATCTGAGTGTCTTTTCCTTTACTTATTAGATTATTGTCTGATTCCCCCCACCTCAGGATGGTGAGCAGCACATCTGCCTTATTCATTGCTGTGTGCCTGGTGCCTCCTCACACAGTGGCAGGCAAGGAAGGGGTGCCTTGTCTTATTGCCAGAATGAATGGATAGCATTTGTGAAAGTGACCATATTTTAGGAGAAGAGCAGATGCTCCATAGCTTTCTGTCATACAAGTACATATTTGGAAAACTGGGTTTTTAAAAGGCTGGTGTCAAACAGATTTGAGTTCAGCATGAAATTAAGTGTCTCTATTAAAAATAAAACATACAGCAGAAGGGACCAATTATTGCTACTAAGGAGTTTAAAAATATGGAGTGCTCCTTTAAATGTGAAGTTTATAAGTAAAGACAATCAGAAGAACCATATGCCAGGGCCTAAGAAGCTCCCTAAATAATGTCAGGGGTATTTTATTTTACAATGTATCTGATGAGTGTCTGTTTCTTTGGGAAAGTGATATAAGCAAAAACAGGAGTGTAGGCAGTGAGGAGTAGAGTTAAAAAGAGCAGTGAACTTGGAATCAAAATACCTGGTTTCAAGTTCTGATATGCGGGTAACTTAGAAGGACCAGTAGTGTGACCTTGGGCAAGTCTACTAACTTGTCTGAATGAAATAACAGCTCTCAGGTTTTTTTGTGAGGATCAAATAGTGTGTGTGCCAAGTGGTTGTATAACCTCTTAAGCACTGTACCTTCCTAAGTTGTATATTTCACTGTAAGTCACTGACCGAAAAATGGTGGTATCAACTAGAAGCCAAATATGGTACCCAGTTTTGAATCCTTCCTGCCCTATACCTAAGATCCCAGTGCAAGTTATGTTGATCATACCAGGCAAACGTACTACATAGTTTTTTCCTACTCTGGGTTTCTAGGCCTTAAGAGTCTGCACAAGGTGATGACGATGGTGATGATGATGATGATGATGATGATGATGATGATGATGATGAAGAAGAAGAAATTAATGAGAAAATACAATAGCAGCTATAATTTAATTAGTATCTATATTTCATCAGTCTCTTTGCTAGGCACTTTATATATGTTACTTTAAAAAATGCTCATAACAATCCTATGAGATAGGTTTTGTTATAATTATCCTGATGAGTAAACTCAGGCTTAGAGACACTAGGTAACTTGCCCAGGGTCTCATAGGTATATAGAACAGAGGCTGGGTGACTCTGAGGCTTATCTTTATTCTGTGCCAGTGGTTCTCTAGTTTTGACAAGCATATATTGACCTGTAGGGCATGTTAATAGCCAAATGGCTGGCTCCTCCTCCAGGATTTCTGATTTATTAGGTCTGAAATGAGGCCTGAGAGTTTTCAAGTGATATTGGTAGTGTAAGGACCACACTTTAAGAATCATTCCTCTATTCTACACTGTTCCATAAAGTACTCAGGCTGGTTCCCTTTTTGTGCTCTGCCTTTGTTCTGGTCCACAATACCCAGGAATTCTCAGGTTCTCTTGAATTTTTGAACTCTTTGGAGGAGGGAAGAGGAATTTCAGAAAGGTTCTAATTTGATCTAGGTTTCTTCTAACATCCTGAAGGAGTACCATTGGACTATCTTAATAGGTTATCTCCATGATCTTCCAAATCACTGGCACTTACATCATAATATTATCTCTCCTTTTCCTTTTCCTTGGTCAGCTTTGGTTCAGATCTATTCTCCTGATTTGTGATTGGAGTCTTCACCCCCTAGCCTATTCCCTCATCCCTGGATCTATTGCTTCATTTACGCAGGCAGAAAATTTCTGCATATATTTGAGCCCTATATCTGTCAGGCACCTGGCTGGAGCTGGGGGCACAATGGTGTGGAAAACTAGATATGGTTCCTGCCATCAGGGAACGTTATTCTAGTAGGGAAAGCAGACATTAAAAAAATTAGATAGATAAAGGTTAATGGTGTTAAATGCTACAAAGAAGAGGTACGTGATGCAGTAAGAGCATGTAACAGGGAGATCTGAGCCTGTCTGGAGAGAGGGGATGGTCAGGGAAAGCTTGTTTATGGGAATAATGAATCAGCCAAAATCTGAAGGAAGAAGAGGAATTAGGTAGGTACGGAGGCTGGAGTGGGGATGAGAGAAGAACTTTCCAGACAGAGGAATGGCATGTGCAGAGGCTGTAAGAGGAAGGAGCATGGCATAGTCCTACAGCATAAGATTCTAAATTGGATCTCTCTTTTCTAAGATCTATACATGTATTAAAAGATAATTCTTTTTAAAAACAGAAGAGATCATGACTCTCATACTGATATAAAACAAATATTTATTAAAGACTGTATTTAGTTCAGAGTGTGAAAACTAGTCAGATGTCACAATCAGCCTGAAAAGAAGCCAAAGAACACATTTATAGATCAGAAGTACTGAATTGCATGTTACAGATGGAGGCAAAAGTGGTGTCTAGGGCTGGATGTGTGGTCAGCTGAAACTCCCAACGGACAGGACAGAATTTGCAAGCCAAGAATTATAGACGAGAATTATCTTGCATTACTATAAGTTATCCATAATTTGCAGAATTCTAAAATAGCTCTTAGAGAATCAGAACCTGATAAACGGATACCTGGGAGGACATCTCCTATATAATCTAGACCATATAGTTTTCCATGGGAGCTTTTTTTTTTTACCCCCTTACTTCAATCATGAATATATTTTTGTTGTTTAGAGCTAGGTTAGATTTGATCTCAAGAGGCCTATGGCTCATATGTTGGACACTCCAGAAGCGTGGGGTAGAATTTACAGCTAGACCTTTTATAGTCCACCCTGAGGGTGACACAGTATTTTAAGTGTCCAGCTGGTTAGCCCTTACTAAATCCCTTTAAACACAGTTTAATGATGTCCTATGACCAGTTTCTTCCTTCTTGTGGCAGAAAGCAAGAAAAAAAAGTCTTTGAGAGAAGGCAATCAGAAAGTGAGAGTGGAACTTGGCTTTCATTCAGGAGCCCCTCTGAGAACAAAGGGAGACACCTTTCCAGTGAAAGCCAAAGTAGTTTTGCCAAGTTGAGGTCTGGCACAGCCCCCAGGTGGTTCATAACAAAGAAGAAGAATTTCTTCAAGTGTGTTAGATGGGCTCAACGAGGAAAGGGATAATCAGTCAATTAATAGGATGGCTGGTGCTGGCGAGTTTAAATTGATGACTTGCTTTGTTGAAATGTTAAACCAGCATTGACAGGTACAACTCTTTAACTGGAAACTCTACTCAGGAGCCATGTGGTAAAAACTTAATTATGGAGAATGAAAGAATCACCCTCCTTTTTCCATTGTAAACTGGGTGCGTTCAGTGCCGGCTCCCAGTTTTCTGAATTAGTGCCACATTGTACCAGGAGACAGAATTAGAACAGCACCTTTTAATTTAATTTGTAGCAGGTCACAATTCAAAACTGCAATTTCACAAATGTTTGATAAAAAATGTCACTGGTTTTGATTGAGCTGTGTTATTAACCTCTAGCTAGATAGTCTTTTTTTTTTTTTTTTTTTGAGTTAGTGTAAATGTCTGACTTCTCAGTAATACACGCTGTCCTTAGTTTTGTTTCTGCTAGGAAACTCTTACTAGTGCAATAATGCATTTCATCGGTGGTGCAACACAAAGACTTTAAATAAAGGAACGGCAAAATAAATTACCTACAGGAGACAGTGCTGCTGATACATGTATATGTTTCTTTCTTCTTCAAATATAGTAAAAGATATTAAAACTGTCTCTTAAAAATAGCAATTTGTTTCCTACTGCAGCAATCATGGGTGAAAGTGCTGTGAAGTGTGTATTATTATTATTTTTTGAACTGTGGGTGATTTAGTTAAAAGAAAAAAGTAAAAAAATCTCCAACCCAGAAAAAGGCGCCTTACTGTTTGCTAAATCAGGTCTCTAATAGTAAACAGCTCAAAAAGCCTTCCATAATATTTATGAACAATTTCTCAATTTTATATCCAGATAATTCTGTTGTACTCTGCAAAGGAGATAATCCTGGCTGAACAAAAGAGAAGAGCCTTTTTTTAGATTGAATAGACTGGACAATTCGGCAGCAGAGTGCACAATTACCAATCTTTCAGGCAAAGCTTTTATGTAAGGCAACTTTATAACTTCATCCATTCCAAAGAGAAAAAGCATTAAAGACCATAGGGAAAATAAAAGGCAAAAGAGAAATGGAGAAAAGGGTCCCATCCTTTACATCTCTGTAGCCATGTGTTTCATGGCTACACACGTCGAGTTAACTCAATTTAAAGCCACAATGTAAGTTTAAAAAAGGCATTTCTCTCTTCCCCATAGTAGTCAGTCTACACAAATAATGAGTGGACATGACTGCAGTTATTTTTCTTTCCTGTATTGTTTCAGAGTCTACTCATCTCTCCCACTGTACATCCCTGTGTTTTACTGCTTAGGAAAACAAGAGCCATCAACAACAGCCATCTTAACATGCTACAGGAACTGTCAAGAAACAGTGATTACTGGAAAAAAAATGGGCTTCCTAATTTCCTTATGGCTCACAGTCCTACCCTTACAAAGAAACCGGTGCCATTCTTTTTTCCCTTGAGTAGATGAATCCCTGTGTGCGATTCCTGCCTGATAGTGGATCGGGACATGGTTCTTGATGCTTGCTTCTCCAACCGTCTGCCTCAGGATCACATGAGGCACTTGTGAAAAAGTGTAGATTTGGGAGCTCATTCCTGGACTGATGAAATCTGAATTTTAGGGCTGGGGTTGGGCAGGGCCTGGGAATGTGCAGTTTTCCCAAGTTCTCCAGGTAAATTGTTAGTACTCTTCAACTCTGAACACTGCTTTATGGGAATGAAAAGCCTGGTGATTGGAATAAACTGTTGAATGTGATTTAGGAAGAAAACATGCAGTAGTCATCGCAGAGGTTGTGGATTCTTGATCTTATTCCTTCTTTCACTCCCTGATGTCACGAACTGAAGACATTCTTTGTACCCTTGTGTCAAAGTTCTCGGGAGCCTCTCCTCGCAGAAGTGGGCATTTGCACACAGACATCTCATTTTGCTCCCATTTTCCGGGGGTTGATGAGTCTCTTGAAATCCATTCATGGATATCTATGGATGCTCCTTCTATCTCAGGAGCCCTTCACCTGAGGGGATCATTTTAAGGGGAAAAGAGAAGTGAAAACACCAAGTGAATACTGAAGAAACACAGCGTATGTGTCCAGAGCACCCTTACAGTTGAATATTCTGTGCACTGAACAAAGATGCTCATCAGGGGTGTGGCTGGGATTGAAAATGCAGCTTGCACGCCGCAGAGTTGTACACCCTGGGTTGGGACTTTGTCTCTGCAGGGAGGAGAATCTTTTTATAATTTTCCCTGTATGTATAAATCTCATCAAACACAAGCCTAATATATTCAGCCTATTTTCATCAATGAGACATGCTAACTTCCTTAGTGTCCCTCTCAGTGGCTCAAAAGTTTCATGAAGACCAAATGGAAAATGTTAGCCTTATTTATCTCAAATGACATCACCTCAGATCGCATCACAAAAGACACAGTTATTCACATTATTAAAAAAAAAATTGCAGCTGGGGGGAGCTGGACCAAAGCCTGAGAGACATCAGGTATTTGTTAAAAGAGCCTGTAGTTTTTGTTTCCCCTTGAGGGGTAATAGTATTGGGCAATTGCACTTGGGTGTTAAAAAAACAGCAGTAGTGCTGGATTGGTGTCCAATATCGTGAGACTTTTCCTAGTCTACTTCTTTTAAGCCCTCCAGCCATCACATTTGCTGGGTTGCCGAATGGGCTGCTAGAGTTTAATTTTATGTTGTTTTGTGGTGTCTGTAAATGTGATTCCCTTCTCTCAACCCCAACATAGCTTATAGAGCTTTTTAAAAATAGGGCTTATTTGACTGTTTTTCTTATTTGCTAAAAAGCTTTCATTCCTTCGATCCTTACAGATGCAATTGCTGTAGCGAATTTGAACCTGGTGTTGCTATTTTGTAAAAATGTCCTCAAAATCAAATGTCATTGGAGATAAAAACATTTCTAAAGCTGTTAATGATACGGAAAAGGTAAAAGGAGTGAGCATATGAGGACCGTGTGATGTGTCCTGGCCTTTGTGTCAGAGGTGATACCGTATTTGTAATATGAAGAAGGTAGCAAGGATTGTCTTCATCAGAGAGCGAGAGGTGAAATGCCCTTGTGAGTGTAGCACTGTACACTTAACTAGATAACTGTCTTTAATTTACAGTGTCCTGGAAAGACTTGTGTTCTTCTGGCTGTCTGTGGTTTTATTTGGTTACCAATTATGAAAACTAGTTGTGTTTCAAGAAGCCGTCCAAAAGATGTGCATAGATAATATATCCTGTGCGTTGCTCGATGTACTGAAGGTTCTGTAGACGAGAGGCTGAACAAAGTCAATAGTTGATTCTGCTTTGTGGTGACATTTGCGTTTAATAAAAAGTCATGTTTATTGTAGCTGCGGTATAAATACAACTGGCAACTAGCTTGTTGTGGCAAAAAATACTAAGTAGGAAATATATGCCTCAAAAGGAAAGGTAGGTAGGGACAATTATTGTGATTTTTTTTGTTTGTTTGTTTTAAAACTATTTGGTCCTCTGGTCACAGAGAGAGATTAATTATAGTTCTTGGTTCATGACACACTATCATTCTTGGATTGTGCATTAACCCTATTCTGATTTATTTATTTAATATTATAACAAATAGTCATAAACCTAAGAACAAAATGTTACTAATAATTAACATACAAATGTTTGCCTTTTTTTTTTTTAATATCATCTCTTTCTCCTCCTAAGAGGTAACTACTAACCTCATGTCCATCTTTTTTTTTTAAAGTTTTGTGTATATTCCCATCAGTAGCCATTTGGTTTTCTCTTTTTCCTTTTTCTTTCCCTTTCTCTCTTTTTCTGCCACTATAAAAATTCTTACATATGATTTCTGGTACATGTGTAGGAAAGTAAATATGGACCTGCTAGCAGCTGGAACATAAACAATTCTCACAACAAGACACAGCAAAGCAATTCTGTGACCCTGTCAACGACTAAACGAAATGGCTAAATGGCCCGCTCTTTTGCCTGTTACTGCCTTTCTCTGAGAGATTGCTGCTTCTAGGCCAACTGCAGTCTGCCTTGATCCCCAAACCCCTAGAAAGTCCTGATAACTGCCCTTTAAGGAGATGCTTCCAAGGTGCCTCTGGAGTGCATTCTCCTTTGCTATTGTAAGTTGAAATAACACTTAACTACCAGTGTGTTCCTGGTGTCCTTTCACTGATGAACTTTGGCACATGTGCTAAAGTTTCTCATGGGTATTAATACATACCTAGAAGTGAATTTGCTGGATGAGATAGGGTATGTGAACACTCAAACTTACAATTTTAAAAAGTCTTGCCAATTTCCATCCAAGCGTGTCCCATCACATTTTATTTTCATCTACCATGGAAAAGAAGTCTATTTGACCCATTTCTGCCCACAAATTAAATGCATAATACAGTCTGTATATATATAAATGTCTTATAGCATACGAGCAGCTCACTTCTTTTCTTTAAAGGAATATACGTTTATTTCATTGGTTGTCCTATGGTGTTTCAACAGTGGAATGTGCTTAGCGTAATTTCCTTTACATATTAACCTGAAGTGCATTTATGTTTTAAAAAGCTCAGCAGAAGAACCATGTCCATATATTTTTTTACTTACAGTTCTTCTACTTTTGAGAGTAACCCAGAGCAGTGGTTCTCAAACTTTAGTGAGCATATAAAAATCATTCCAAGATTCTCCATTTGAGTGAGAAACTCCAGAGGATTCCAAGTTGATTTTTGCCTCCTCTCCTAGAAGATGACGCATTGGGATGACCTTGCTAATTATAAAATGATGGTAATGAAGTAGGTAGTAATCTGCATTGGGACATAGTAAGAATTACACAGGGTGTGGCATTTGGTGAATAAATGAGTAAAATGCAGGGGAAATGATAAAAACGTACCTCAAACAGAAACTGTGGCTCTTAAACTGTACTTGGAAGGAAGGCTTGGTATTTTCTTGGATCATTTAAAAATTCATTCCTTTAATACTTATTCATTACTTGGGGTACATGATGAACCAAACAGATATAGTTCTTGCACTTAGGGAGCTTACATACTTGGGTGGGGAGATAGACCATAAGTAAATAATTTCTACACTATTTAGGGGCAATTTTGATAAGTGCTATGAAGGAGGAGTTCAGGGTGCAATGAGAGCGGGCAACAGCGGTCTCTCCGAGTTTGGTATCAAGGTCAGCGATGTTTCTGTGAAGAAGTGAGGTTTAAGTTGAATGGTATGCAAATTGGTCAGGGGTCCCAAGACCACCCCCAGGTTCATTGATTTGCTAGGAATACTCATAGGACGCAGCATGTAGTCATACTCATGGCTATGACTTATTACAGCAGAAGGATAAAAAGTAAAATCAGCAAAGGGAAAAGACATATGGGGTGAAGTTTAGAGGATACAGGTCCAAGGTTCAGAGTGTCATCTCCCAGTGAAGTCACTCAGGGATGATGCTACTTGTGACAACATGTGTGAAACTTTACCTGACAGGAAGCTCATTAGAGCTTCAGTATCCAAGGTTTTTACTGGGTGCTTGTCATGTAGGCATTTTTGCTTAATATGTACCAAAACTCCAGACTTCCAAAAAGAAAGCAGGTGTTTGGCATAAACCATATTGTTTGTACAGTTTAGGCAAAATAAGCCACTCTGATCAGTTCTGGAAATGGTGGGAACCCTCCTGAAATCTGTGTTCCCAGATGCCAGCCAGGAGTCAACTTTGCAAGCAGGCCTTCCTAAAGATAGTGCCTCAGGCCTGTGGTGTAAACTTTTTTCTACACAGCATAATGACTGAAGAAGTTAGGGATGAAATGACATAATTCCTTGGTCTTGTTTTAAAAAATTTCAACAAAGAAGTAAAAGGAGGGGTTAAATGAAGCAAATGTGGGGAAATCTTGATCCTTGTTGGCTCTGGATGGATGTGTGCTTGGAGGTTCATTAAATTGAGTATCTATTTCAGCTTAATCCAGTCAATTCAAGAAATCTTTTATTTTGAATCTGTTGTTTGTTAGTACCTTAGGTACATCCTGTGAAGGGTATAAACATCAATAAGACACCTAATCTTTGTGTCTGTGGGCTCATCTATGAAATGGGTGTGCTTAAGAGTCCCCCCTCACTTGGGTGTTGCAAAGAATTGTTGGAAAGTGAGTAGAACCAGCTGCTGCAAGTTTCACTAGCAGCCGAGAATACTGTAATAAGTGCAGATTGCTACTTTGGGAAGGCATGTGATTCTCTCATTGGCTTAGAAGAATATTCAATGAGGCAGAACCTTCCTGAAGGGAGCGGAAATGATGACAGGGATATTGCCCCAGAGAATTGCCTTTGGCAGTGGCATGGCAGGGGAAAAGGGCCTGTCGGGTCTTCCCTTTGAGGAGATCTGGATGTGGAAGGCGAGATGATGGGTGCTAGCTTTTATTTAAAAGGGAATAGATAAGCTATTGAATTGGAGCACATCAGAGGTGGCTTTATTTGAAAATGCTTTCAAAAGCTGTTTTGACAAGGCTGGGGAGGAGGCAGTGGTATCATTAAATAAGCTGGCAACTCTTGTAACCAGCTTTTTGGTTTTCCACCTCAAGGGAGAGTCAATAAACTTTGATTCCCAGCATTAATGTAATTATTTTGATTTTTCTGGCTCATTCTAGGGAAGGCTGCAGAGCTGCAATATCAGATGGCCGAAAGCAATTCAGAAATCCCTAGTCCCCAAGGACACCCGCTGCCATTCAGGAGTAGCAGGAGAGGGGGTGGAATCAATCATTTCCTCTGATCTTGTTAGTGCTGAGAATATTACAGGAAGGCAAATGCATTGCAGCGCTAATACCTGAAGGCTACTGCAGGCAGAGGAAAAAATAACAAAATTTCTGTGCTTTCCAAAGGTTTACTTTATATATGATTTCCTCTTTATATATTTTTAAAATTGTTGAATGAAGGATTTTTCCTCTCCCCTTCTGATTCTGAAGGTTCTTCCTTCAGAATTATCATGTTGCCTGTCATCCAGGGATTCTCCCTGATACTGTCCTTGGCAGCTCTTATATACTTCTTAATGTCAATTGTTACTCCAGTAATATGCTCGGTTTACATTTAGTGTAAACGGATTTATCATTCTGGGAGGTTTCCTTGGACCCAGTGAAAAATGACTTTCATGAATAATCAGGCGTTCCTGGCTAGATGTATCTGTCACGTGTGAGCCTGGGTGATTTTCACCTGTCCTAGAAAATGTATTTAATTCTTTAAATGCCAGCTGATTTGGAGTTTTTAAGACAATGGACAGTTAGAAAAGGAATAGAGTAATTAAAGTTTCCTAATGATGGGAACAGAGTCAAAGACATATTCATCTTGAGAAGTTAAACTTTGAACAGAGGAGATGTATACAGTTGCAAAAAAAATTTTTTTCCCCTGGGGCCCTAAGCAATAAATTTAAAAGATGATATGCATGTATTTACATAATTCTTGGTTTTTTTTTAACTTCAAGGGTTGCTAGCAATAATTTAAGGCTGAGCTCCTCTTACTGTAAATTGTAAACAAACCTCGAGGCCCAGCCCATGGGCATTGGCTATAAATCATCATCTTCTAAATAATAGCAACTACCAGGCCTTGACTTTCAGAATGCAGTGAATACTGTTTCCTGGAAGCAAACTTCAACTTGTAAGTTTTAGGCCTCTGATATTAGAAGGCCAGCAGCCCAGCATTCCTTATTCAAATATATCTTTACCTGAGAAGGGATTTTTACTCCTATTTTTTCTAGTGACCCTCCAGTTTTAAGCTCCATCTGTGTCACCAAAATTATATATCATGTCTATTAAAGACAAAAAACAAATAAAGCCAAGTCATTAGATGTTTGAAATTCTGAGGACAGGGGAACCTGACAATTTCAACTTTTTCCAGCTGGTTGTTCACTATCATCAGTTGTTTTACTAGTCTCCACACTCTATTTTCCAACCTCTAAAAATTGTATTTCCTCCATTCTAAGAAGCATAGATTTTCCTTATTTTAATGTTTCTGAAATAATGGTATCTTACAATTGATATGCTCATTTAGTATCATATTTCTTCAGGTAGTCTGAAAAGCTATTTGTTTAGCCAATGGTTTTTCAATTTATGGCATCTTAGATTTCAGGATATATGTTATCTCTCAAATTCCTCTTCATCTCTGCTACTATCACCTGATTTCAGCCACCACTGTCTCTTATTTAGACGATTGGAACAGCTGTCTAACTGGGCTACCCACAGCCATCTTATCTGCTTCCAATCTATTTCCCACATTGATGCTTACTGATCTTATAAAAGCACAAATATGATCTTGTCATTCCCCTATTTAAAGTCCTTTAATGGCCTTCCATTACTTTAAGACCTGAAACATTACATTGGCCTGCAGGACTTTGCATGGCCAGGCCCTTGCTTCCTTCATCCATCGTGTCTCCAATCCTCTCTTCCATTCTGACGTCCGTGCTATATATAGCTCAGAGCATCCCAAATACAGTATTTCAGAAGCTATATATTTACCGTATTCTTGTCCTACCTGTATTAATAAAAGGAAAAACTTAGTAAAAGGAAAAACTTTCCTTACTTTTTCTTAAACTTAATAATATTATTTTAAAAGGAAACTTTTACCACCCTAAGTGGAAACTAGGATTCTTCTAATATATATTTAAAAACACTTGAACCTATTAAAATCAAAAAGTTAGCCTTTTGACACTTGAACCTATTGAAATTTAAGTTAGCCTTTTTATCAACAAAAACCAGCTGTATGCCTTCAGTGATTCACTCACCACCTTTTAGCAACCATTTCTCCAACTCAAGTTCTCTGCTCTCTCTTTTTTCAGTGCTTTTTTCCCAAGAGGAGATTCTGTTCAGAGAGTTTGGCCTCTCTTCCTGTGCTCTCTGATCCCTTCCCCTTCACTTAGCTAACTCTTTACTTGTCCTCTTAAATTTCAGCTGAAACAACCAGTGCTCCAAATTCAATCTGAGTCAACGGTTTGATCCCATTAGACAGACTTCCTTCTTTTTATTAAAAAAGTTATGTCCTCTTTATTATCATATAATGAAATTCATATATGATATTACCTACCTTCCACATACTTTAAAAAGTGGTTAAACTAATAATATGAAGGAAAAAGAGAAGGGAAGTGTCTTACAATAAACTAAGCGTTTCAACGTAAATGCCAGGCACAACTACACTTGCAGACACAGTGAGTTAGTCCGCTGCTTACCTCTCCTTGGTCTGAATAAAACTGGATTTAAGAGAAGATCAGAAGCCATTCTGTGGAAGGGGTACGTAAATGAAAGAGGAGAGGCATGGGGGATACTGGATAAAAGCTAGTCTTAGGGTAAATAATAACATATATGATGAGAAAAAGAGGGAAATAGTCTTAGTTGAAATAGGGCTAACATGCTAAGATAAACTACACAGTTTAGAGGTAGAGAACATAAGCAAGTATGGCATTCCTGGAAATGAGTTGGACTTACTTATGCAGGTAGTTGTAAAATAATTCCCTATGTTATGATAAGAAACTGAATGGATTGAAGAATCACAAGGAAAATACCTCTCGTCTTGAAATCTTCCCTCAGATTGAGGCATATATTTGATCTCTAGTTCTTAAAAAGCCCTTCAGTAGGCAACAGGGAATAGGGAACGGATTGGAAAAAGAAATAGTAATATAAAAAGTCATAAAGAAGTTGTGTGGGAGACCTCTAGGGACAGTTTCAGGGTAAGATTGAGAAACAAGAGGCAAATCCAAAATAAGTAAATGATTTTAATCAGTAATTTTTACGACATACATTTCTTATCATGCTGCAGGATTTTTAAAAGGCATATATTACAACAATAAAATGATACATTTAAAGATATTCTCCATGAATGCCATTTGATGAATTCTCAGAGTGTCATGTGTCACGGCCAATTTAATATTTGCTGCTAAGCTTATTTCTCTCTTACATATTTGCATGTGACAGATAGGAATGCAGACTAATACAGTTCTGTTTTACATTGGTAGACTGAGTATCAGAAGCCCCATTGCTGTAAGTGATGTGATTTTCTGAAAAACTGGTAAAGTGCTGAACAAAACAAAGTACAGTCTTCTTTTGGGTGGTGTGCTAACTTCATTCCTGAAAAATTCAGTGAAAATTAAATGTCCAAAAAATACATTGGGTTAATAAATAAAATAGATAATCATAATCTTTTTTTTTCCACCTATATGAATGTCTGGTGGGGCATTTGAAAGTCATGAGGGGTACAGGACCATTTATCATTGTGTGAGCCTGTTCTGCACGTTGTAGAACATCTGCAGCCCTCCAGAAAATACTAATTACATTCCCCAACAGTGGGACAGCCCCTCACACTTCCAAAAAATCACCCTAGGGGACAACATCAACCCCACTGATAACTTTACCATGTAAAAGCCTTTCAGAGGGCTCTGGATTTTCCTCCACACTTAGCACACTTGTAGCAACTTGTTCCTTGGCTCTCTTCTCTGACAGATTGAAGGTTCCGTGGGTTCAGGAACAGTTGGACTCATTTACCATTGTATCCTCCATGTCTGGGGCAATGCCCAACATGTCAAAGACTTTCATTATTTATTGAATGAACAAAAGGACAGAGGCAGCCCCTTAAGTTCTATTTACCTAACTCGGTAAGTCCATCGGAGAGGGTTGGAAGTGACACTTGACTGGAGTACCCAGTTTGCTATGACTATGGTCCGAGTTTGCTTAGGATAGTCCCAGTTTATATCAGTTCTCTGCATCTTGTCCACATTAGCATTTGTTCTGGATATATATATATATATAGAAGGAGTTCAGAATATGTCACCCCAAGCATGCCACTTTGGTATATTAATTATTTTGAATTAAAGGTGCTTAGGAAACAGCCAGTGCAAGAAGGACATTCTAACCTTCCTTGTCCTCCTGAAAGCAGGAGCTAAATCTCCCATGTGAGAGGTACTCTTCCTGTGCTGGGAGGATAGAAGATGTCCTTATCAATAGATGTAGCGAATTTAGGGCTATGAAGGCTATATAAACAAACCTTGCTAAATTAACCTATATCTTCCTAGTTACTTCTTTACCATTTACTACCCAAAGCCCAAACTCCTTTGTTTTGTCCTTTCTTCACAAATATATTCTTTCTTTATCAAAGGTATAGAAGTTCCTGCTCTGGCCACTTCTTCGGGTCTTCATTCTCTTGTGAAGACTCCTATGTACATGTGAAAATTCACTAAAGTTTCTGTTTTATTGAAATTTATATTTTATCCTGTTAATCTGTCTTATATCAGTTTAATTCTTAGGCCCAGCCAGATACCCAAAGAGGATAAAGAATTTTTCCTCTTGTATAATACACACATACATGTACACACACATACACATATATTTTAAATAAAAAATTTTTTTGGAAGCCATTTTTGAATTGGACTATTTTTTATGTCTGCCAGTATAATAAAACCCATTTGTAAGTCAAGTGAATATTTTTAAAATTAAGTAATTGTATCTATTTTTAGTACCCCCTTTCAGTTGCAAAAGTGTTTGGGTTCGGATCATAGATTATTAATAGCCACTCTGCATGTGATCCTTAGCATCGTGATCACAGGTTGTGCTTGTCATCATCCCCAGAGAAAACCTTTCTTCTTTTCCCTGGCCTGGGGTCGATGCTGTGGAAATGCCATCTATGATTCTGCCATCCACTGGTCCCATTTCAGTGGTTTCTCACTTCCCTGAATTTTTTTCTCTGATTGGTGATGACCTTTTCAGCCCTGAAATATTGCCTATTAATTATTTGATAGGTTTACTTTTAACTTGATGAGTTATTTTCTTTCTCTACTATGCTTTCACCTAAAGGGAAGTCTTAATTGTTAAAACCAATGGATTGAATAATGTTCCTATGGCAAACTCCTTTGTATCTTTCCATTGGAGGCAATGAAAATCCAGGAGAAGGAGCAGTAAGCAGTTTTCTGGGGTCCCAATGAGGTTTATAATTCCTTTATCTTCGTTTGAACTTTGCATGTGGGAGCCTAAAATTTTACAAATTTATGTGTTGAATTTTGTTTATTGCCTTTTGTTTGGGTCGAAACTATTAAGATCAGATTTTTAAATGTTTTCCTTTAGCTTTGAGTACAATGGCCATAAAAGAAAATTCCAAACTTTACTTTAAAAGCAAAAATTATATGTCATGTATTTCCATCCTAAGATTTAATCCAAGAGAAATTAGTACATTTGTCCACAAAACAGAGTTGCACAAGAATGTTCATAGCAGCTTTATTTGTAATAACCAAAATCATGAGAAAATCAAAATGACCACCAATGAGTAAATCAATTAACAAATTGTGCTATAGTTGAACAATGGCACACTACCTAGCAAAAAAAGGAAAACCTGATATATGCAACAATATGGATGTATCTCAGAAACATATGTTTATAAAGGAAGCCACAAACAAAAGAGAACACACTGTATTATTCCATTTATATAAATTCAAGAACCAGTAATATGAATCAGTGGTAATAGAAGTCAGAAAAATGGAGGGATGGGAAGGCTATTACATGGAAAGAGTCATAAGGGAATTTTCTAGAAATAAATTTATGTCTTGTTCTGGGTGGAGGATCATGAAGATGTCATGGAGCTATACACTTAAAATTTGTGTATTATACTGTATGTAAATTATCCATTTAAATAAAGCATAGAGGAGAAAAACATACAAAGTTTCTTTTTCATTAAAAAGTGGTATGTGATTATTTAGAAAATGAATAAAATAGAAAGAAACTAAATCATCTCTAGTCTCACCACAAAAATGATGTACTTAATTTTCTTCCAATCTTTAGTTCAGGCAGGGATTTTTTTTTTTTTTCGTCTTTTCTCCTCTTTGTCTCTCTTTACCCCCTTTCTCTCTTTTTGACATATTTAATGTTTGTATTTAACTGGCCTTCTGAATCAGCGAGTAAGTCTTTCTGAGGGAAAAGGATTTCCAGAGGAAAGTTTTTTGTTCTTTTGTGAAGTTTCATCCATGACAGATAGCCTTCACATTAAAAAAAAAAATCATGAATGTAAGAGCCAAGTGATAAAGGCAAATATAACTAGCAAGAACTTGGGATTTTTTATAATTATTTTCCGAAGGGAAAAAAAGAACTGGCTTTCCTGTAAATGAATGATAAGATTCCATGCTTCTCCCTGTATTTTTCCTTATTTTTTTTCTGTTCCCTGCTTTTCTGTTATAAGCAAGGTTGCTGCTGTAGACAAATCATTGTAAACCCATGGATGTAAATAGTATTTTGTATTTTTTTAAAAAATGCATTTAAAGGTCTACAAATCTTGATCAGGTTTTTTTCTTTAGGGAATTGCCATAAAAGTTTTAGTATTGAAAAATTTGGGGGTATTTTGAAGCCTGACAATTCATCACAAACTGTTCTTAAAACTCATATTGCAGCATACTACAATTGGATCCCAGGATCCTTTGTGAAAGAGCCTTGGCACTCTGACTCACCTTCTACTGAACCAACATGACAGAAAAATACATCATTTTTTCCTACCGTGAAAGGAAACAAGTGTGAAAATAATGTAAAAGATGGTAGTCTAAGACAAAGCAACATAATTTGCAGTGTTGAGTTGCTTAATATATTATATAGTTATTATCTCACTTACACTCCCCAGGTAATAAAATTGCTAATATTGAAAAACCTATTTTGTTTTGTCACCTCCACCGAATGTTTTGTCTTGAGACTTCATTAATGCATTTCTCTCTTAAGACACAATGGATGTACCTTTAAATAACTTTCAGGAATACCACGCATTTCAGCCCTGTTTCAAGAGGCAGAAAACAATAATAAAAGAAACTTGGTACTCTATGTTCTCTCTGTAGCCGAAAAGAATTTTGTTGGAATCATCTTTATTAAAAGCAGCTGTCAGTATGGGTTTTTTCCCCCCTGGATGAAAACAAAAGGTGCTACAGAGGAATGTACATAAAGATAGCACCCACGAGGCATTAGGATAAATAAAAGTAGGCAATATTAATGATGCTCATTAGCAGATGTCACTGTTGGGGATGAAGTAAATTCCATGCCAAAGTGTTTCATATATTATACTTTTCAAAACTGTCAACTTTTTGACTTTGATGTATGTCCATGTGAATAGTTTTAATAAGTTCCTAGAGCCCTTTCTTTGCATATACCCTGAAGAATCCTGTGGAATTGCTGGCAGCAATATCACAAAGACATTTTTGCCTAATGATTGGTGCTTCACTTGGAAATGTGAAGGCTCAGATCGTTACATTCCCACTTATTCGTGATGCAAATATTTGTCTAAGAATTAGTTTAAAAATATTGTATGACCAGGCAGATTTTATAGTTTAAAGCCATCTTCCACAGGCTGTTGCCTGTGTAACTAATAGAATTACGTATGCATAAAACCCTTTTACTGTAGAAGCCAAAATGCAGAATAATAGCTTGTCAAACTGTCATTTGCAAGTGCGATCATAGATTTTATAGTCTAAATTAGGTTGTGTTCTTTTTCTTTTTGTCAGGTCATATTCTAATAACCATATTGTGCACTAAACCCTGTGATTATCCCAACACTTGACAGATGGTAGGCTGTTAATTTGTATGTAAGAGACAGTGATTGCCAGCACCCTAACCGTATTCAACAAAATATGAAATGTCAAAATCCACTTTTGGTTACGTTTTGCTTGAGTTCATTTTAGCAAGGTAATGCTAAGTAGAATTTCAGTAGCTTAGCATATGTTTAATTTTACTGCTCTGAATGGTTTTACTAACCACTAGAAATAGAAAGAATTAAGGAAGAAGTAATTTTTCTTGTTTGTGTCGTTCTTTCCACTTTCCTGTGGAGAATGGGCATCAGCTTGAGGGGTTAATTGAAAGGGCTGAATGAGAGCTGGAAGCAGACAAGATTTAATTGCTAAATATTGAGGATAATTGTTGTGTAATAGTAGCATGCACTGATATTTAGAGGTTTGGTGCAGGTCAAAATAATTTAAAAGTTTTAAGTTAGTAGTACATTGGCAAATCCACTAAAAAAACTATTAGAACTAATAAACGAGTTTAACAATGTGACAAGAAACAAAATCAATATACAAAAATCAATTTTATGTCTGTACACTAGCAGCGAACAATCTGAGAATGAAATTAAGAAAGCAATCCCATTTATAATAACAGTAAAAAAGGAAGAAATAAAATGCATAAGGATAAACTTAATGAAAGAAGTATGATATTTGTACACTGAGAACTATAAATATTGTTGAAAGATATTAAAGAATAAATACATGGAAAGACATCCCATGTTTATAGATCAGAAAAGTTAACACTGTTGCAATTCCAGTTCTGCCTAAAATAATCTGCAAATTCAACACAGTCTTCTTCAAAATCCCAGCTGGTTCCCTTCCGCTGCCCCAGAAATTAGTAAGCTGATCCTAAAATTCATATTCAACTGCAAGGGACCCAGAATAGCTAAAACAATCTTGAAAAAGAAGAATAAAGTGGGAGGACTCACACTTCCTGATTTCAAAACTTACTAAAAGCTATTGTAATCAAGACTATGATACTAACATATGGATAGATCAATAGAATAGATTTGAGAGTCTAGAAATACACCTTCATGTTTATGGTAAATTACTTTTTGAGAAGAGTGCAAATACAATTCAATGGGAGAAAATCAGTCTTTTCAACAAATGTTGCTGGGACAGCTGAATATCTTTATGTAAAAGAATAAATTTTGGCTTTTACCTCACACCATACACAACAGTTAGCTCAAAATGGATCATAGACCTAAATGTAAGAGCTAACACTATAAAACTTCTAGGATAAAAGAGGAGTTAATCTTTGTGATTTTGGGTTAGGTTCCTGAGATGCAACACCAAAAGCACAGGTGATAGAATGCAAAATAGATAATTTGACTTCATCAAAATTAGAAACTTGTGTGTGTCAAATGACACCATCAAGAAAGTGAAAAGATGACTCACAGATGGAGGAAAATCATGTATCTGATAAAGGGCTTTGTGTGAGTATATAAAGAACTCTTACAACTTAACAATAAAAAGACAAATAATCCAACTGAAAAATGGCCAAAAGATCTGTAGGAATTTTTCCAAAAATATACAAATGGTTAATAAGCACTTGAAAAGATCATCAACATCATTCATTATTAGAGAAATCAAATTAAACCAAGTCAAAACCACAACAAGATACCACTTTATGTGCACTGGAATGGCTAAAATAAAAAAGACAATGTCAAGTTTTGGTGAGAGTATGGAGAAATTGGAACCTTCAGGTGTTGCTGGTGGGATTGTAAAATGATTCAGCCACTTTGGAAAACCATTTGCCTGTTCTCCAAAATGTTAAACATTGAGTCATTATATGACCCAGCAATTCTACTTCTGGGTATATATACAAGGGAATAAAAAATGTAACTACACAAAACCTTGTACATGAGTGTTCAACCTTAAAAAGCAATGAAGTACTTATACGTGCTGTAGCATGAATGAACCTTGAAAACATGCTAAATGAGAGAAGTCAGTCACAGAAGGCCACATGCTGTATGATTCCATTTATGTGAAATGTCCAGAATAGGCAAAACCATAGACAAAAAGTAGGTTAGTGGTTGCCAGTAGCTGGAGGGGTGAGGGAGAAATAGTGAATAGCTGCTAAATGGTCCAGGGTTTCTTTTGGGGATGATGAGGTCTTACAAAATTGACTGTGGTAATAATTGGAAAACTATGAATATACTAGAAACTAATGAATTATACAATTTAAATGGATGAACTTTATGGTATGTGAAATATATCTCAATAAAGCTGTTTTTAAAAAGCACATTGGCAATAGGATAGAAAAGATAATTCATGTATTATGTTACCGTGACAGTAATTACCTAGACTAACAATACTGCATTAATTATAGAGAAAATTATGTAGTTTCTCATTCACAAAAACTCCAAAAATGGGTCTGCCAAAAATTCTTTCTAGGTAATAGTTTTCTTCCCACATCTGAATGCTAAATAATGACAGGACAAAACGGGTCAAAATCTTTCTTTACAGTACCATACCTGTCTAGATATGCCAGACAAACAGCAGTTTTCTGATTATATGAGTCTATCTTACATATAAAATAGATCAACAACAAGTTTATACTGTATAGCACAGGGAACTATATTCAATATCTTATAGTACCCTATAATGAAAAAGAATAAGAAAATGAATATATGTATGTGTATGTATGACTAAAACATTTTGCCGTGCACTACAAATTGACACAACATTGTAAACTGTACGTCAATTGTAAAAAATTTAAAAAATAAAATTACAAAACAAAACAAACCATAAAAGAGTCTAACCTTTCAAAAACAATACACATAGCACATACATAATAAGCATGCCTTGTATATATTGTATGCCATGTGTATTATACTAATAATACATTATACAGAGATATATGCATACATCATGCATAAACATTAGAAACCTTTACCTAATTTGATGCATGACTGATTTCTCCTTATCAGTAATTCTTCCCAAGGATTATGTCACTTAGTATATTTTTTATCTTATTTTTCCTTGTTAATTGGTTGGACGATTTCTATCTGTAAAGTGTTTTTCCTATATAAAATGAGTTGTTGAGGTTATGATTTATCATAATTTAAAAACCAATTAGAATCTTTTCCCTCAAACCTATATCTTCGTGACTGATCGCACTATCATTAATATTGTCATTTGGTGGGAAATGAAGGGCATAGTCAGTGCAATTGAGAAACAAATATGAAATTTACTGAAGTTAAAAAAATTCCCTGGGTTGGAATAAAGACATGAAATTCTAAAATACATTATAACGTGTATGTTATTGATCTTCAGTATAAGGCAGTGGGGGAAAAATCTTGAATACACATTTTTAAAAAGGTTTAGGGAGTCAATATTTGCCTTTTTTTGTTGTTACTGTTCTGCCACAGATACCTGTTTTTTCACTCTAAAAAATGAACTTTAAAGGCTAACTGCCTAATTTTATTATTTTAAAAATATATTATTAACAGACTGATCTTAAATTTTAACAATTACTCCAATGTGTTTGAATCACCCCTTTTGATACAGCATGTTTTTTTTTAAAGTCCTAATGAAAAAAATTTAAGGAAAATTTGTCAAGTAATTTTTCATTTTAAAGAAATTTAAATATTATACCAGAAATATTACTTTTCTTTTTAAAATGTCATTTTATAACGATCATTTTTAATGGTTGTGTGACTTTTCATATTGTTGTGCCATGAAGTATTGTAGCACGATCCAAGAATTTTAGAGATAAGCTGGAGGGTCTCCAGCCACTTATTTTCAAAGAGGATGAAGGGTGATCATAGCGGGATTATGATCTGGGTATCTTTTTCCCATGTCAGTGGTTAGAGTCATGTTCAAACACACCATTGCCTTCATTCATTTTGCCTTCAGTTCTCAGGAGCACACCCGTAGCACGAAATAATGCATAATCACATTGTTCTTAGATATTGGGGTGGGGGGACAAGAATAAAAGATAGAAGTTTGATACTAAAGCTGCTTTTGATTCAGCAGACTAAACTTTTAGTATGAGGGAGAAAAGGGAGTCGATGGAGAGAGCAATCTACTATTTTCTATACTTAAAAGTGAAGCCAAAATGGGGAAAAAAGATATAATCAGAACTCACCACCATTCTATTTCAGCACAGCATGTAATTCTCAGTTCAAAAAAAATTTTTTTTAAGAGAAAGCACTTTAAGATAATATCTCTATGAGCCACTTCTGTAAAAAGCGACAGTGAAGCTTTGACTCCCCATGAGAAATTGCTTTGCAATTGTGAAGGTGCTGAGAGAGCCTGGCTCTGGAGGCAGATTGGTTACTGGGGGTGTGTGAATGAGCTGATCTGCATGAAACCTGAATAGTAAATGAGAGCCCACTCTGGGGACAGGTTGAACTAGAGTCATCATGGTGATGCGGATTTGCCACAGATGAAGCCCTGGGTAGCCAAGCAAGCTGGGAGCTGGTTAAAAGCTTGGTAGATTGCTTGACTGCTTTTGAGAACTGACATTGCCATTACAATCCTCTGGCATCTGCTGTGGGTCAGTCAAAAGATGTAGCTATAAATGACCTCTATTTTTGACTGAATCTGCAGAACACAAAGCAAAGAACATCAGTTCTTGATTTTTTCTTTTTTACTTTTTTTTTTGTCGGAAACTTTAAAAAGGAACTTGAAGCTACATCCAAGTGATGACTTCTGTGTTCTGTTTTAGAGATACATTCTCACTGCTCTGCTGGAGTGGCTGGGAGAGGGTGCTTGGTATTGACATTCAAATGAACATATCAAACATCTCTCTGGGCTGCTGAATTTCTTTATCTGATATTGCCACAACAAGCAGCTCAGAGGTATTTGTCTGTATGACTCTGGTCCTTTTATAATCTGACTGTTGAATGAAAGGAGCTGGACAACTAAGACTTGTCTTTGAAAAGGCGAAGTCCATTATCAGGATCTCTGAAGCTCTGAAGAGTGAGTACATTCTACTTGGATAAAACCCCACAATAGGTGGAAGGAAGCAAAGACAGCCTTATAAATTTCCCTATGTGCAAGCAGACCTATTGTTGTCTTTATTAAAAATATGCCTTGGAGCAAGTGGTCTTGTTCTGAGTGATACCACTGAGAGTCGGCTTGAAAGTAATCACTGGGAACTTCATGTGGCCCTACAACAGTGTAGGCTGTCTTCAGAAAAGTGGAAAGAGATCAATTGCTATGCTGAGAGTGCTCGATGTGTTGAACAAATTTATTCTCAAATTTTAAAACTTGGAACTTTGCAAATTATATTAATAAAGATAAGTAAGCTAGTTGACATCAACACATGCATTCTGTTTGTTCTTTGTACATCCGTGTACCTCCCAGAGAGGGCTGTGACCCAGATTCCATATGCATTCTAGACTTTCATTAGATAAGAATGACATATACTTATCATTAGAGCTTACTAATTAAAGCAGAAAGTGACATTTCAAAGTAATGGTGCTCCCTAGTGTCTCAATGTAAAATACTCCCTAGTCTATTTTTAATGACCTAGTTGGTATACTATGTATGTTTAAAATTTTAATTTGTTATGAACTTGTGTTTTCATTATTGTCAATGGTGGTGATGACCAGCAAGGTAGGACATTCTCCTAGATGAATAGGAAGAAGACCAGTGAAACCTACCATGGGCTTTGAGCTTTGATCACAGTTACATCCTGGGTGCATCCATGCATTCTTACATTCATTCAGCACTTTGACTGCATGCTTTCTACTTGCCAACCTCTTTGCTAGGTGCTGGGGATACATTAGTTACTAGGACACAGGCAGTTCCTGCCCTCAAGGAGCTTGCCCGACTCCCTTTGATTATGATCAAAGCTGTTCTTTGTATTTCCTCTTCTGTGTCCTCAGTAGCAGCTGGGAGGATGATATATTCAGTGCTGGTTTTTATAAGTATATATCTATCTATCTTCACCTGCTGTTGCAAACTTTTACATAAGGATAAGGATAGGTGAAGAAAGTGTCTCTTTACTTATTCTATACTTTTTCTCACACTGGTGTCTTTTTTGTCTGTCAAATTTGTATTGTATAAATTCAGTGACCCAGAACTGTGTCTGCTATTCCAGTTCTCTGCCTGGTGTACTGTTGATGCTCATTCTCTTCCCTCCCTCTCCTGCTGCTCCCCCTAAGTATTAATAGCACTAAACTGGAAGGCTCTAATGTTTACCTTGTGAATCAGTAATAGTCTCAAATGTCAATAGGACTTGTATTTTGGACCCTGGTTGTGAAAATTTGCAAACCAAATCAGCTTTCATTGGCTACAATAATATTTAGGGAGGAGAGTCACCTTGCATTAAGATTACTTATTTCTAACGACTTTTAGCTCCAGTGGCAGCCAAGAAGTGGCAAATTCTTCAGCCTTCACCCAGTCGGGAAGAGAAGAAGCATGCCCTTTCACTGTGAACAGAAGCCACGTAGGGGTTCTCAAGAGGAAAGCAGAGTCCGAACATAGATGAGCAGCGTGAAGAGTTTCCAAACAAAAGCAGAAAAGAGAAAGAAGAGGATGTTCTTTTTTATGCTAAATCTGCCTATTTCTCATCAACTCATTTTCCTAGTAGTAAAAGCATCATCACCTTCATCTGTGTTATTGTTGTCATCATCATCATTATTTTAGCTATTGTTTATTAAGCATAGAAATCCCATTTAACAGATGTCACTGTTACTCAAATTTTATGGATGAGCAAACCAGTTTGTGTTCAGGGAACTTGCCCAAAGCCACAGAGATAGTCGGGGGGACCCCCCCCCCCCCCCAGCCAGGGCTGACTGTCCTCAGAATGCTCTTGACCACTACCCTCTACCACCTCTCATTATCTTGTATTCTTTTTTATGCCCTTTCTTGTACAAATAGCTCTTAAAGGTCCTTAACATCAGAGATGGTTAAAGATGGTGATGAGTTAAATATTTAGGTTGTCTTTGATGGATTGGTGAACATTGCCATTTTCTGAGCCTTTTTTTGGGTGAATTTTTTAAAAACAAATTTTAGGCCTTGCAATGACTGTGCTCCATGATGGTGACTCGTTTTAGGCTGCTCTTGCTATTCAAATCCACTTAAAGTACCAGTATGTCTACAGTGGTGTGTACCGTAAACCCTACTTGGATGATTATAATGCCACATATGCAGGAGCCAGGATTTGCCATTTGAAAATGAGATCGCTCTTCATGCTACAGCAAAATTTATTGAAGTGTTTGTTAAATGCATACCTTCCCTGCTATTCAAATTCTTAAAAGAAATCCTGGCTATTTATTTTCCTGCCTACTTCTAGAAAGGATTTGAGGTAGTTACTAGTGTATTCACTGAAAGCCAGAAATCCAAAGACAGAATATTTTTATAAAGGAGAGCTGTGATGAGATCTTGATACTGGATCTGAAATTGATTTCTTTAAACACTAGTAATAGTGATTTAGAGTCTGGAATAAGATGGTTCTTGCTTTGAGTATCTACCAGGCTACTTGCTATGTGATCTTGGGCAAAGCTAATGACTTTGGGCCTCAATTTCTTTTTAATTTAATTTAATTTATTTTTATTGAAATGTTAATTTACAATATCATGTTAGTTTCAGGTGTACAGCATAGTGATTCAGTACTTTTGCAGACTATATTCCATTATAGGTTATTAGAGATAAGATAATGGGTGTAATTCCTTATGCTGTATAGTAAATCCTTATTGCTTATCTATTTTATATATAGTAGTTTGTATCTGTTAACCCCATACCCCTAATTCTGCTCTCCCTCCCCTTTGGTAACCACAAGTTTATTTTCTATGTTTCTGTTTTGGTTATACTGGGACTCAATTTCCTTTTTTTTTTAAGAAAAATATTTTTATCTCAGGACATAGACACATGTGTTAGAGTAGTGCACATTATTTTTACAGCTACGGTATAACCAGTTCATAATATAATTTTAACATATAAAAGCACATACTTAATTAGTATTCAAAGTCATATTTAACATGTAATGTGGACTCAATTTCTTGACTTGTAAAATGGGGATATGTCTAAAACTACCTCATCACTCTCAAGGTTACCTGAGAAAATGGCTTGTAAAGCCCTCAGCCCAGTGTCTTGTATGCATGAAATGTTAAATAAATGTGATGATGATGGTTAAATAAGTAAGGTACACTACTTCATTTCCTCAAAAGAAATCTTACATGGAAACTAAATATATAAATCTGGTTAGCTGTTCTCATTGGGTGGGTACAGAGCTTACTTTGCTTGGCACTGCCATAGAACACTGGTAAATGTATCTACACAAATAGTTCAGAAATGATGATTCTTGGCTTCAAATTAGGGAAAAGAAGTGACAGCAGGCAGTGGAAGGGTAGAGAAAGCACCGTGGGCAAGGCACTAGCTGATTTGGGTTGAATTAGGGCTCTGCTGCTTTCAGCTCGCATCACCTTAGGTAACTGTCTTCCCCTTTCTGAGTCTCAGTTTCCTCTTCTGTGAAGTGATGATGGCAGTACCCTCTCACCAGGGCTGTTGTGAGAATTGCGAGATAGAGTGGACTTTTAATATATGCTGGTTTACAAATCTTGGTTTTCGTTGATGAGATTATACTAGGATAAAAATGAGCCTGATAATAGCATTGTAAATGGGACTTTATGGGCTATATGAGAGCCCAAGGCTGTGGTAACTTACTTTTTATTTTAAAGATGCAACTCTCCAGCTGACCTTATTTACTTAGAAATTCTAGAGCAGCAACATAAGACTTTGAAGTCAAGTGGTTGATTTTCTTTGTACGCCTTTCTTCTGGTTATTGGACTCTGTGCTTATGTTCTTTAAACCCTGGCAGTGAGGAAGAAGCCCTTGTGTGACAATGGATTTTATGGGGTATAAATCTACCTAACTACCTAACCAGGATGGGAGCCGTTGAGAGTCGGTCCCAGAGCCCAGCCCCATTAGCCAAGTTAGAAGGATGTGCCGACTTCAACTTCAAGGCATGGGGCCCAGCAGCAAACTGCAGGGAAGCAATAGCAGCCCATGGTGTGGCCTGTTGTGCTCCCGTCATTCTTGTCAGTGTCACCATCATCGCCATTAAGTCTTTATTAAGTGTCAGCGTGTGGATCTCCCGCAGCTGTCACTGCAGGCAGATAGGCAGCTGTGTATTTTAAATAGGAAACTTGTGAAGGACTATGAGAATTAGGGGCCCACCTGCAATCCAAGGCAGGCTCACACACGTAGTTGCATGGGCCGATAAGAGGATTGTTGGTGGCTGTAGTAGGCACCTGTTTGTAGTGTCAGCTAAGCCCATGGCCCCTTTCTTTGAAAACTGCCCCCAACTCTCACCTTCAGGGGTGGCCCTGGTGGTCATGTTTGTGCAGTGTAACTTGGCTCCCGTGGCCATGCCTGAGTGGATCAAGGATGCACAGCTGACGCAAGCTGGGCCAGTCAGATTGTCTTTCCCAGAGGCTGAACTTGGGACTGAGACATATTTGTAGGTAGACAGGGTAGGTAGGTACACTTGGGGACTGTGGGAAGCCACATCTTTGATTAATTCAATAATCCTCATAACAGCCCTTTGAGGTAGGTCTTTTTCTCATTCTCATTTTATAGAGAGGACACCGAGTCATAGAGAGATTAAGTAATTTACCCAAGGTCATATAGTTGAGTAGCAGCAGAGCCAGGCATGAGCCCAGGTAGCCTGAGCTCATGCCTTAAGCCACTCCACAACTATCTTTCTGAGAAAGAGGGAGGGATACAGCAGGCTTACCAAGAGATGCAGATTAAATGACTGTGAGGTCACAGGGAGAGAAGGAGGGAGGGGGTAGAATAAGACTGATTGACCAAGAGGGTAGCTTCCTTGATTCTGTAGGCTTTCCGGCTCCAGGATCCAGACCTTAGTGACTGTGCTTTCTGCCACTGGGTATTGAGAAGTATCTCTGTGACCTTGTAAATAAATTCCCCTTTTTGTGCACAGAGTAGTTCAATGGGATGTCTGTTACTTGCAACCAAAAGAGTGTTGACTAAGTGACCACACTATCACAATTTGTTAAAAAAAAAAAAAAAAGTAGATCATCCATTGGCCTTTGTAGCCCCAGGCATCTTTACATGATCTGTAGGTAGGGTCCGGGCTAGGGGAGGAGAAAGACAAGTGAACCAGTGACTGGGACATAGTGTAACAAGCTCTCTGAGAGAGGTAAGCCTAAATTGCTATAGAAATGCAGAGGCTGGCAAAAAGATGAGACTAAGGTAGGGTGTGAGTAATCGAGGATGGCTTCTCAGAGAGGGGCTATTTGAGCTGTTTTTGAAGAGTGAGTAGGATTTAGTTATGTGAAGAATGGTTGGGAGGAAGGATGTTTCAGGTAGTATAAATAAATGGTGTATGCCAAAAAGACAAAAAACAGTGAAACCTATGATACATTTTGGAAAGGGCAAGCAATTAAGTGTGATGGAGAAGAAGGAAGGAAAGAAGAGAGATAGGACATGTAACTGAAATTCTTGTCTGGACCAGACCGTACAGGGTCTCCAGGGCCAAGTCATAGAGTTTGAACCTTATCCTGTAAGCTAGCAGCAGTTCATTCACTTCCCTCCCTCCAGTGTGAAAATATGTAGATTTTGAAATGTAAAAGATGACATGCTGATAACATTAAAGACAGTTTTAGGGGAAAAAACCCCCACAAAAAACCAGGTGCAGAGTCCCAGCACCTAACACTACTGTTTACATTTTTGCACATTATTGTCTAGTTGTCCTCAACCATGCCTATTTTTGTACATGGTTGCAGTCAATCTACATATCATTTTCACTTTCCTGTAGACCAAAAAGGTTTTCTATGTTTCTGTGTCCTCCTCTTCTATCATAACAGCATGATAAAGACACAAGTTTTTCTGAGTATCCACACGGCTCCTGGTAATGAGTTAGGTTCTAGTGGCCACCTGGATGACCTGAGGATTCCGGCTTTTGAGAACAACACAGGATCCGGTATAATATTTCTGCTGAAGTATTTAGCCATATACATTTTAAAACATGTGGGTTTAATATTATTTTATGAAAAATGTATTCAGTTCTTTGATGATTGCTTTCTCATCCCTTTCATCTGTACTCACTGTCCCCCTGCCCCTACCCACATCATAAATGCTTTGTTGCTAACAAATGGCCACAGCTTCATCTGCTTTCAGTGTTCATGCACTGCTTACCTAGTATCTTTTTCTTCCTCAATTTATTTTTTATATTTAATTTATTATTGTATTATTTAATTATTTTATTTTGGCGGGGGTGAGGGAGGTAATTACACTTACTTATTTTTAGAGGAGGTACTGGGGATTGAACCCAGGACCTCATGCATGCTAAGCACACACTCTACCACTTGAGCTATACCCTTCCCCACCAGTATCTTTCTCATATTTCATGCTCCAAGTCCTCTGAGAGCCTTTTGATGGTTAACCATAAAAAGGCTCCAAATCAAGCCCTTAAGCCAAGTTAATTTGATTATGAAACATTATCTTGATTGTGGCAAGTGTCCAGTTGCCATTTTTTTAACGATACAGGCATCCACAGCCTAAACTAATTACAAACCAGCTCCATTCCAGGGAGGGTGGCATTGCCTAACCAGCCTTCCCATGTCAGACCCGAGTGTGTTGGTGATGTGATCACATCTGCTTTTCCTTCTTCTGGCCTTCTGTGGATAAGGTCTATGTCATTCTCCTTCCCTTCCTGCTTGTGTGTTAAAGAAAGTAAGGGTGATTGGCCAAAATTGCTCCTTAAATTAAATTTTGCCTCCTACCTCCAGCATAATCATAAGGCTCCAAATTAAAGATGCAGATAATTTTGCAATCAGATTTACATTTTGGTCTGTATTGAGTTTAAAGTCTTTTTTACATGCTTTAGTTTTCTCCTTTTATGATGCTTTCTGTTGACTTAATTTAGCTCTGTGGTTTGAGTTCTATTTTGATGTTGGTTTTTGCTCCAGTCTTCATAGCCAGAAGTCCCCATTTTCTTCATCCCTAGTCTTGTATATATTGCAGAAAAGACAGTAATCAGTCGGTCTAAAAAATTTAAAGAAGTTAATTCATTAAAGAATTTAGCAGTGATTCATGATCTGTATAGTGAAGAAATAGACAGGGAAGCTAAGTAAACTATATTCTCTGGAAATCCTCATTTCTGGTATTTCTGTGTGTGTATGTGTGGGCGTGTGTTCAGATCAAGTATTCAAATGTGGGTTATTGATGCACATACTTAAAATGAAATAGGTTGTTACTCCATAGACCTTAAAAACTTTAAAAACTCTCTTAGCCTTAGTTTCCACCTTCATAAAATGAAATAATAATAGTTCTTGCTATATATGATTGCAGGGTTAATTCATTTGATGATGCTACAGAGTGCTGGCACATAATAAGTACTCAATAAATACCCGTGATTAACAACATGGCCCTTGTCCTGAAGGAGTACAAAACATTTTTTTTATTATCTTAATTTGGAGAAACTAATAAATCTTTTAAGTTCACCTCTTTATAAAGAGGCCAAAAGCACTGGAAGAAAGTTTAGACCTTAGGAAAATTTCCCAAGCCATCTCCTCCTAAAATCCTTTCCCTTCTTCCTCATCCTCTGCTGAATGAGTAGTCTTTTCTACCTGGTTCTCACCAGTACTGTCTTTGTGGAAGATTCTCCTGGTGGCCACTGTTATAGCCCCTTGTCTCATCTTTGATTTTAGCAGCAACTATGGTGACCAGTTTTGTATGAGTCCGCTTCCTTCCTCTAGTACCCACTGTGCTCCTTTTCTGCTTTCTTTCCCAGGACCATCTGCCGTGCTGGGAGCCTGCTTGGCCT
This sequence comes from Camelus bactrianus, assembly GCF_048773025.1. Lineage (NCBI taxonomy): Eukaryota > Metazoa > Chordata > Mammalia > Artiodactyla > Camelidae > Camelus > Camelus bactrianus. The sequence goes on from NC_133555.1 coordinate 25,120,258, forward strand.
GGGCCAAAGAGGAGCCTGAAGTGTGGGGGAGTAAATGTTCTCAGGGATTACTCTCAACCATTAGGCCTTTGAACATGTGGATAAATGCTCCAGCCTTCCATTTTTCAGATGCATAATTCTGGATGCATATTGCATACTTTTTAGGAGGTCCTGGCCATATCAGGCACCTTGTTCTCAGTGGCAAACTTGATAATGTACTCCTATATTGACTTTTACTCCTTCCCTGTCTTACTCTGTATTCCCTAATCCCTGCTTTCTGGAATCATTTTTCCGATAAACTTCTGCACCTAAACACTTGTCTCAGTCTCTGCCTTCAGGGGAACCCAACCCATGACAGCCCTGAAATCTCCTAGTTCCTTGATATTTCCAGAGCCTGCCCATGTAATTTTTAGCTCTGGATCATTTCTCCTTCCTTTCTAGTTCAGAGGAAAGAGATGTCTCATGAGTTTTCACGGCTAGCCTCTTCTTTGATCTTGATTCTTCTGCCTCTTAAATCCTCTGGACCTATAGACCATCATATCTTGTTTACAGTTACACCTCCAATGTAGAGTGCTTAGCTCATAGTAGGAGCTCAACAACTACTTACTGAATGAATGAAAGAATCAATTTTTCCCTTTCTCTTGCTTGTTTTTTAATTTTTCTTCTCTCCACACATGCTATTCTCATCGTTGGCTGTTCTTTTGGCCTTTCTTTAGGAGTCCAGAGGTCTTTTGCTTTGGAAGTAAACATTATTACTTGAATCACAGAGCTCCATCTCTTTGTTAGGCCTACCAGCCAACCCCCCCCCCCCCACCATGTCCTTGGTGATGCTGGATCTTGCTGAATACTTTCTTGAACTCTGCCTCACTTGGTCTCTTCAAGCCCAACTCTCTCCTGGTTTTTCTCCTGACTCTCAGGCTTTTCTTTCCTAGTGTTTTTGCTGGCTTGTTTAGCTGGTTCTAAATTTGGCTTTCTCCAGGGCTCCATCTTTGATTCTCTTCTTTTCTGAAGGTATATACTCAACCCAGGTGGAGCCATGACTCCCATCTCTTCAGCTATGCAGATGATTTCTAAATCTATAATCTCCAGATTGACTCTTCTGAGTCCAAAGCTATTGGAAATCTCCATTTGGAATTCTTGCAGATAATTCCAACTTATGATGTTCAAACTGGAATTCATTTTCTTTCCCCCATTTTCACTTCTTCGGACTTTTCCATACCCTCCCTTAAATAATGGGCTCACTATCTGCCTGGTTTTGCAGTATGAAAGCCTTTGTGTGATCCTTAACTACCTTCCCTCAACCATTGCTTTCAAGAAGTAATTTTCGAGTTCCCACTGTGAGCCAGACAGTGTGCTAGGTGCTGGGGATATGTGGACAACAAGATAGACTCTCAAGAGGCTCATAGTCTGGTAACAGTCATAGACATGTCTGATTTATCATATGAATATAGCATTACAAACTGAAGTAAGTGCTGCGGAAGAAAAGTCCAATGTGCTTTGAGAGCATGTCACAAAAGGACCTCATTTATTCCTGGGGTTTGCACAGCTTCCTTTAGGAAGAGTGGCATTTGATCTAAGGGATGAGTTGAAATTAATTAAGAGAGACACTCTTCCCTCTTTATCACTATGCACTGTGTTCATCAAGTCCCACTGATGCTACCTATGATATCCCCACGTTTCTGTTTTCTTTTCTCATCCTGGACCATTGCAGTTCCCACCTTCACCTCCCAGCCCCTACCCATTAATTTTCACATTGCTACCTGAGTGCTTTTACCAAACACAAATCTGACCACGTGTCCTCTACTTCCAGCTGAAAACCATTGGTAGCTCACTAGTGTTTCCAGGGTAAAATCCCATCCCTCTAGTGTGGCAGCCAAACTCCTGGCCACTCCACAGTGCGTTGCCTGTTCTGTGGCCACTGTAGATGCTTTGTCATTTGCTGAGGAAACCATGTCCTCATAGGATTTCACACCTTGGTTCATTCATTTATCAGCTTTGAGTTCCTCTATCTTTCTTTTGTACTTGGTTAGCTCCTACTGATCCTATTAAGCCCTATATAAATGCTACATCCTCCATGAGACTTTCTCTGGCTCCTTATCTGAGTCCCATTATTTGTATTTGCACATTTCCCTCCTTAGAGTTCCCATCCTGTTGCCTTATATTAGCTTAGTTGTCTAGAACATGTGTTCCTCCGGGATCACAGTTGTGCTGTGCTCATCTCTCCCTTCCCAGGGCTTGAAATGTAGCAGGCACTTAGTAAATATGTATAATTGAATTGTCCATGTGTGAACAGGGTAAGAGAGGCAAAGACACTGAGGGATGGAGGAGAGCTGAACGAGGGAAGCCAGACCTTTTCTAATTAAATGAACTGGTGATCCCAAGCAGGGCTTGACCAAGACATGCAGGCGGCCCAGGCAGAATGATCATTTGGTGTCCCTTCAGTGGTCAGGTGAAATAACAGATTTGAACAGTGCTGCTTATGGAGAAGGATGATGACAGATTGCAGTGCCTGGCCTCTGTACCCAGCTCAGCAAAACAAAAGCCCTCTGGTTGTCGGCCCCACCCTATGCAAAGGCATTTTGTTGACTTTGTGTTGTTCCAGAGCTTGCCACTCCTACTCCCACCTCAGCTGTCTCATCAAAGTATTTTTTACAATTAAGCCCAATTCCCTTCTTGAAGAAATTTCTGATACATACTGTCTTCTTGACTATGTTATTTTCTGGCGATACTTTAGTACCTCTTCTAAATTGTACCCTGGGCAGCTGTTGGCCAGTCCTCCTGTTAATCGTACTCTGGTACCAAGGAAGGAGAACTGGGTTGTGCAAAGCTCTTTGTCAAATATTCCACCAATAACTATAAAGAATTCCTTTTCAGGCCTGGCCTATATTTGTTTTACAAAGAAATCTGGTTTTTATTTCTAAATTTTCAGAATGTTGCTGCCAAGTTCATGGCAGAGGGAGCTTGTGTTCTGTTCCACGCTTTAACAAATAACAAGCAGAAGGGCCAAGAGTGGGCTGCTGCCCTCCAAGCTTGCTGAGTCTGCTTGGTGCTTGGGCTGCCTCAGAGGTCGAGCACCCACCCGTGCCATCCTCTCCTGAGCAAAGCTGTTTAGTGATGTCAGTGTCAGGGGGCCTTTCAGTGCTGACAGGATGCTTATGGCCTTCACTGGAGTGTGCCCAGCAAGGGAAGTGTGAAGTGACGACCAAAGATAGATGCTACGGCCATGCCTTTCTGCCCATGTGACTTTGTCCCTGAGATAGCAGCTTATCCGTGCTGATGTCCGCTAAAAATGCAGCAGACAGTAGTTGCTAAGGGACAGGAGCCCTGTGTACTCATTCTGCACCAGACATTGTGTAGATGCTGGGGGAAAGAAGGGGGTATGACACGGTCTTTGTCCTTGAGGAGGTATTATTTTTGTTTATCGAGTTATTTAAGTCCTTCCCACTTCTAAGGGTCAGTGGAAGTGGCAATTAGGGACTGGTCATTTGGAAAATCCAGATTTATGTCCTGAATCTACAAATCTTTCATTGGAACTTAGGCTAACTACCTTAACCCTGTGTGTTTTATGAAATGATTTATATAGTGCTTTGTAAAATGCTTTCAACTGTAAGATCCATTGGAGCCTTATATAAGGCTAGCATCATTATTTTCATTTTAATGATGGGAATCCTGATACCCAGAGGGTTAAGTGTATCATTCTAGATCTCTCAGCTCGTCAGAGACAGAAGTTCCTGCGACCTTTGGTCTTCTGATTCTTTTTCTTCTTTATTCAACTATCCCTGCCTACATCTATCATAAATTTTAACTTTTACACAAACCCAGCTTTTACATATTTCGAATTCGCTTTTATCCTACACACCCCTCGATGTAGCTCTCATCTATTGTGTTAAATATGTGTGGAGACCTCCCTTGTTGGTGTGCCTCCTAGCCATCTCCCTACCTTAGGTCTTCTTTATTTTGCCCAATTTGTTTTTTTGAAAGGCAAAGGGAGCTTAACTTTTGTCCTTTTCCAATCTCACTGTTTTTTACATTTCCCCCAATTCCTGTGCACAATGATAATGGAAAGTGACGAATGATCAAATGATTTCTCTCTTTTATGTTTGCGTTGCTTGGAGATATGCAGTGAATTCATAATTGCTAAGTCTTTGGGGAAATGATGGGAAAGTGAAATTGAGAATATTATCCAAAAGCTCTTAGATCTTAGTTTAGGAAGTCTAGCACAGAGCAGCAGGATTGACGAGGAACATGACACTTGGAGTTACAAGAAGAGGCAGAGACAGAGGTTCTTTTTTTTGCACAAGAAGAAGCTTTCCTTGGACACACTCTGCTAGAAGTAATTTCTTCCTTTTCTGACTTCCTTGTAGCAATTCTTTGTACCTTTCTTATGGCTTGCATTGCTTTTTATACTGTATTTTAGTTATTTTTATAGTTCCCATCTGTCTTCCTAGACTGTGGTTTCTTTGAGGACAGGAATATTGTCTTATGTGCCTTGACAATCCCATGACACCTCTGTATAGAGCTAGAATGTAGTGATTACAAATATTCATGTTTCTGGGATTTCCAGAGACTTGTACTTTCTTCTTTATGAAATACTGTTTTATTTGAATATTTTACAGTAAGAATGTATTACCATGCAATCAGGAAAAATAAAATTAAAGTTATAAGCTTTTTCTGAATGATTAAATGGATAAGTGAATGATTAAAAATTCAAGACTGCTAAGAAAATTCGGAAGCAAGGTATCATTTACTGAACATCTAAAGCACTGGTTTTCCAAGAAGTATAACATTTTTCATGCTTATTACCCTAATTACCTTTGCAGCATTTTGATGAAATGGAAGGGCATACGCATATAGCAGCTAGGATATCCAAAGTTCAAGTCTTTCCTCTCCTGAGGGAAGGTTCTCTAAGCTTCAAAGATCTTGTTTTTGGATTTTCGGTTGTTGTTGTTCGTGTTCAGGTGTTCACAAACGATTTTAAGGCAGCAGAGAGATTATTAACGAAATTGATCCCTGTGATGTGAAAAAGAGAATTCAGTATTTCTCTTGGGCTACATCTCTAGAGTGGAGCCAGTTCCCTGGGGGACTCTAGCTCATTGATTCCTGAGCTCAAAACACGCTCTGAAGTTTTCTTCTGTTTGAGGTCCTTCATCTCTATGCTATCAATCTATCAGCAAGGAGTTGTTCACTCTCATTATTTCAGGTTATGCAGAGCTAGAACACAAACCAGGCTGGAAAAGACTACCCCAGTGTTTAGATACCGCTAGTCACCTAATTTTCTCATTGTCGACAAACAAAATGATTTCGCTGTTTGGCAGCTTCTTATTCTAGGATCACATGGTTCAAACCTTTGCCTCTACGTCTGCATCTCAGATTGAACTGCTATGTTATAGATGAAGACATAGAACACTTTCAGAAAATACAAAGGAGGCAGATGCTTTCCAGGATCAATACTTTGGTTGTAGGATGTCATAGTCTTTTTAGATTCAGAGATGTTGTTTATTCACAGTAATCGAGGTCTGTGAGGCTTTGAGGGTATTGCAGATCAGCTGGTGTGGTGCGACATACAGAATTCAGCAGGGCCTCACTTGACCTCCTTGAGTTTGCCCCATTGAATTTATGTAGGTTAGTTATAGGAGCTCGGCATTTTTCCTGTGTAAGAACAGATTTCGGGTAGGAAGCATGTATTTATGTATGCCAGTAAACCTTTTAAATAACTTTTAAGTTAAGCATTGCAGAGGAAGAAAAACAGGTAGTAGATAAACTTGAATCTCCCAGAGTAAACATTGACAATTGAAAAAAATATATACCACTTGTTTTTTCACAAGATAAGTGTTTCCTTTTTGAGAGCGCACAGAGTTTATTATTCTTTTCTAATCTTAAAACGTCAGTTAAAATCCCAGTAGTACAGAGTTTGAAATCAACAAACTGAAGAAGTCTCCAATGACAGCTGCTGCTGTTTTGGGATCATCACTTCTTTGGCTTACAAAGAGAACACCCAATTAGGACAGGCCTGCATATGGCCCATGTGAATGGGACAACCTCATGAGGCACATGCAGCTCAGGGAATAATGGGAAGCGCGTTTCAGCTCTGGAGAAGCTATCGCCTATAAGTAATTGCAAGTTAGAATAAGGGAAAAATTAGGGAAGAATGCTAACCTTTATTGAATCCCTACTCTCTGCCTTGAATTGTGTTAAATTATATAATTGAACCCTCCCGACAAGTTAACAGGTATTTACCTTTGTCTTTCATTATAACTGAGGAAATAGAGGATTGAGGATATTAGGTAATGTGCCCAGTCATACAGCAAGTAATTGGTAGAACTAGGATTAGAACCATGACTGTTTGCACTTCAAAATTATAGGTTTTCTGTTTATTCTCTGGTCTCACACTGTCCTCTGTAAATCCTATATTTAACAGGTAGGTCTTATACAGTCTTTATTTTTCAGTAGATTTTATTCTTTTTTTCTTCTCTAATTATTGTCCTTTTAGTCCATAATGTCCTTGCATTAAAATTTTTTTATTGATTTTTCATTTCACATTTTAAAAATTAATGATGCAAACCTTCATGAGTCTCTACTTTGTGGTGTAGCACCTTGTCCACAGGTGGTATTCAGTAAATACTTGAATAAGTGAATTTAAAATACAGTATATGGTTACATAGCCTTTATGTTCCATTTTTTACTCATTTAAAAATATTTCTTGTTACCAAAGTCTCTTTTAAAACCAACCAGTCCTAAGCATTTAGAATACCTCCTCTGTGTAGAGCAAAGTGGGAACTATACACAGATATTCTTAAGAAAGCTTAGTACTTCACTGGGGGGCGGGGGGGACAAAACTGGCAGAGGGCTCTGTTTTCTACTCATACTTCAAGGTAACCAACTCTGCCTGTTGTGATTATTGCAGGTATACTTTCCTGGCATTTCATTTGCCTATTAACTTAATATTTTCTTTGCTATTTAAAAGTTTCAGGTGCTTATCTCACCTATACAGATCTTTAATGACATATTCCTTCTGAGAGTTTGTCTCATGCCAAACAGTTAAGTAGCAGAACAAGATATGCCCGGCCGTGGCAGTGTCTAGGCTTCCACCCAGCGTCCAGCCACTTTACCACTCCATTGCTGCCACCTGCACCTCTTACTTGGATAAACGAGGTGGGCTCCTGTCTGGTCTTCCTGCTTCTTGCTTTGCCCCTTTCCATTGCATCTCAATACAGAAGCCGGGTGATTCATTTACAACGTAAGTCAGGTAACTTCAATCTAGAGAAGAGACTGCAGTTATAATCATGGCCTACAAGGTCTTCCATCATCTGTCCCCACCCTGGTGGTTCTCTGGCCTCCTCTCCTCCTACTTTCCCCTTTGTCACTCCATCCAGGCTCTCTGCTGTTTTTCCAGCCTTTCAGGGGTGCTTTGCCCTGTGTTCCTTCAGCCCAATACGCAGTATTCCCGGTACTTGTAGGGTAGGGCTTGTTCTTTCACCTCCGTGAGAGCTTTACTTACAGACTCCTCCAAGGCCTACCCTGACCACTTCATTCAAGTTTCAGCCCCCCTCCCCACCTACCTCGGGACCCCTCCCTCCCCCTTCCCAACTCTGTTTTTCTTTGCGTTATTTATCACCATCTAACATGCTGTATTTTAAAATTTTATTTTATTTTATTGTCTATCTCCCCCAACTAGAAGTAAGACCCAGAAGGCATTTTTTGTCCTTTGTGTGGTTTTTGTTCTTTGTTTCGAACAAGTTCTTTATTTTGGTTTTTATTTTCTGTCTTGTTCACTGTTGCCCCTAGTACCCAAGATGGTGTCTGACCAAAGTAGATGCTTGATAAATATTTGACTGAATAATGAGTGAAAATGTACCTGTGAGACTCTTATATGTCCTAGATGCCACATGCAACTCTTGAGCATTATGAACTCTGTTGATCTATTCATTCATAAAATACTTACTGAGTTCTTACTACATGCCTAGTGACAGGCTATTCCCGAATATACAGTGGCCTTCCTGGAGCTTACTTTTAGTAGGAGAGGCTGACATTAAACATACATAAATATCTAATTATGCAGTGCCACACTTGTGGCAGGGGAGCTTAGAGAACAGTCTGGAGTTGAGAACTAGGAAGGCTTTCCTGAGGAATGCTTGTCTAGCCCTGCTTTGTGAGCTCAGCTGTGAGCAGGGGATGAAGGTAAAACTGCCAGACTGCTACTTCCACAGGCCCCAGGGAACCTCGGTGCAGATTTCTTAAGCCACTGTGATTTTCAAACTTGAGTGGCATCAGAATCATCTGGTAGGCTTGTTCAAACACAGAACTGGGCCTCCTCCCTAGAATTTCTAATTTATGAGGTCTAGGGTAGGGTCTGGACATTGCTCCAGTGATGCTGCTGCTGCTGTTTTGGGGGTCACTCTTTGAGAACAAGTAGGTGTCTGTGTTCAAAATGGGGAGGCTTATTCTGAGGCAAGGGCCAGGAGAACTTCTGATCTTGGAGAAAGGGCTGTCCTCAAGGAACTTTGTGGATAGTTATACCTGCGCAAAACCACACCGTAGGCATAGAAGGCAATGGAGATAATGACTTATTATTTTATTTTATTTTTTTCTGGAAACATTCACAGATTTGAAAGCTTGATCTAATCACTGCTGTTGTTTTCCTTGTGAGAGGCAAAATGCATTTGGCCTGGAATGTTAAAAATTTTGCTCCTCTGGAGTCAGACATAATTGAGTTTGAATTTTAGCTCGGCTGCTCATTCATTGTGGAACTGCAGCAAATGAAAAGCTGGGGTGAGCTGGGAGTGGGGGAGCAGTAGTCTGGCCTTCAAGCCTATCCTGGGGAAATAGTATCTTTTTAATAAGTTTTGAAGGTGGTGAAATTTCGGTAGTTAAAACTGATTGGAAATTAGAAGCTGCAGCATGAAAGCAAGTGGCCAATGCCTTCAACTGCATGGGCGCCACCCCTGGCTCTACCTACTGAAGATAAGCCTTGGCTAAGCCCTGGGTCTTGGTCATTTACTTAATATTCTGGGTGGTAACTCTCTCCAGTTTATCTGTAAAATGGGATTAGTAATACCTACTTCACAGTGATATGGGTACTGGAGAAGATTATGTATGTTGAGGGCTTACTATACTGCTTGATATTCCATAAATATTAAATATTGCTGTTATTGTATTAAAAATGTCCTTTAAAGATCATACCTCCTCTCACTCATTCCCCTTTTCCCCAACCCCAAGGCCCAAGAAAATCCAGATTGCTCTACCAGCCTCACTCTTTACATGCAGCTCTGGTCTAAAACAGGGAACATTTGTGACTACATAGTTTCAAACAGTTTAAACCTGATTTTTTCATTGTTTACCTCTTGAATAAAAGCTGGGTGTTTGCCAGAGGGATTTTTACAAAACTTTGGAAAACAATACCCATTTGAAGTCACTTCTTAGAGTAGAGTGGTTTGATTTTTAGTGTTTTTGAGGCATGTACTTCTGTGTTCCTCCTATATGCTTAGAAATTTGTAGATAATCCATTAGGTTATTCAAGAACTCCTTATGGAGGATGATTATATATTTATAAGAAAAATTGAATTAAAAACAAGCAAAAAACTTTTTGGACTCTTCCTTTTACTTTGTTTTTGACTAAAATAATTTTGGAGTCCTACTGCATCCTGAGTTTTCAAGCAGTCATATGCCTAATATGAGGTAGTTTCAACTTACCTTTTTTGGGTAGCGAAAACATTTATATTGAGTAGGTTAAAATGCCAACTTGTTCGTGTACTCAAATATATTAATTTTTTGTTTTGTTTAGTTAAAAATATGCCACGTGAAATAATACTTCCTAAATGATTTCTTGTTCCAGTATATAAACCAGTCTTTTATGAATTGTGGGTTTTTTTTTTTCCATTTTTTTGATGATTCCAGGGGAAAAGCATTTCTTTTGTACTACATTAACCTCACACTGAATTCATATTAAACAATATTCTTCAGAGAATAAGAGGTTTGGTATACATAGTGAATTATGTACCCTCCTAGAGGCACTGCAGACTGTTAATGCTCAGTGGAACCCAGCAGTTGTAACTGATGAAACATCAGCATGTAGGCTATAAAATAAAAAAGAAATAATTGGGGACATGTTGGGAGCTGGCAAATGGAAAACACTAGCAGATGTAGAACTGAGAAGAGAAAAGAAAGATTAAAAAAAATCACATTTACTAGAGGAGGAGCTGCACAGATAGATGATAGAAGTTAACACTTCACTCAAACAGAAAGTGGATCAGAAATTATCTTTCTTTTTTTACAACTTAAAAGAAATAATACTTGAACGCTCGTAATTAGCTGTATAAAAACTGCTTTTACATCAACCACATTTACCTGAAAAGGATATTTGTCAGGGAGGTTTTCATCCTTTGAAACACAGTTTAGGCATTGCTGGAATCAAGTTGTACGTATTTGTCAGAGCTGATTTAATGTATCTCTTCTCAGCTCTCTGTTCAGTGGTATTAGTCATAGTGAAAGTATTTACACCATGGAAATCGGCAAACACTACAGTAAGAGAATCTCCCCAACCCCCAGACAGTTGTTAAATGTTTACCACCATGCTACCATGTTTGTGTGTTGACTGCCCTCTGTTAAGTGAAGGGTGATGGGAGTTGAAGAGAGACAGAGCAATCAAAGAAAGCCTCTCTACCAGGTTAGTGTGATGGAAAGTCCTAGACCACACAGAATTTTGACCTCTTACTCCTGAACTCATTCAGACACATAGACCAGTGTTATGCCCTTGGGTTTTCAAATATAAAATTCTAATCCTTAGACACATTTCATTCCAGTAGCCATCCTCAACCCAGACTTGAGATGTCTGTGTACTATGTTGCCTGCCATATAGGAGAAAATAGAACTTATCTCTCTTCAGTGTTCTGATACTGTTTTTATACCCTGCCTTCCTAATGTTTCTTTTCTGTTCTCATAGTTCTCCATGCTCTGAATTGTGAAGAATGGGCTGATGGCTCAAGAAACTAGGCCATATTGATACTACATTATTCACATATTTTTTTCTTTTTCTGGGCTGAAGAATATCCATGTTCTACCATTAAGGGAGTGAGCATACTGTGGGGGATAGGGCAGGAAAAAGATGTAGTTTAAAAAGACCATACCGCATACCTACCTTCTGTTTTCACTTTTTCTAATGTTTTGATCATCTTCCTAAAAAGTTTCATGTTAACATCTTACTATTTAGAAAATTGTAGGAGAAGTGCCATTTTTGAAGAATGAATCCTGAAAGCCAATTAGCATTTGGCATTTCTAGGAACATCTCTGGAAATGAGAAAGGTCTCCTGACATTTTAGGTAAAGTTGACTTGCTGAGAAACCTGAGGGAGGATGTATCCTCCAACCTGTGTTCTTGATTTGTTGTTGAATGAATATTTCTCTGTAGCCTTTTAAGTTCAAGACTCCAACTTCAAATTTGGCAATGCTTGCTCCTTGGAGGACTTGGTCTATATGTTGCCTTTCTGTGGTGACCATTCAATATAAACACTCTTCTGCAAACCACACACCCAAGACATATCTAAATATAATAATATTTATTGAATGTCTCCTATATAAGTGATACCATTTCTAAGGGTTTTACAGGATAACCCACAATAATCTCATTTAATCCTTATAGCAGCTCTTTGAGCTTAATATTATTATCAACCCTATTTATACATGCTATTTAAAGTATTAAATGACATACCCTGTGTGACAAAACCACCTCTGTCATCCTGGTGACAGAGCAAAGAATTGAACCCAGGTCATTTGAGTTTGGAGCGAATGCTCTTAGCTTCTGTACTTAACTACCCCTTTTAGCTAAGGGGCCATATAAGAAATTGGCCTTGCTTTTTTTCTCCTCACTGGAAAGTTTTCATGTAATTTTCACAGGAATCTGTGTTTGTGGCAGAACTCTGAGGATATTTGTGTCAGAGAGCCCAGTACATTGAGAAGCAGGGGAAAGAGATACAGAAGTTTGAAGAGAGAAAGAGTGGAGGCCGGGGCAAATTCAACAGCCTGGAGATTTTGAAGAACAAATGGAGGGACTTGTTAAATAGAAGATTATTTTATTGTTTCTACTGATTTTCATTTGTCTAACCCACAAAACCCATGAGTGCCTTTCTTCAGCTTTACACACAAGTAGAACAACCAGTGAAAAACAAAGTTGAGTGGAAATTCAAGTCCAAGGATCCCCAGATCAAAAGTCTGTATTTGTAATCATTGTGCTTCAAGTAAAAAAATGAGAAAAGCATCAAACCCAATCAGAACATCTCTGTGGCATTGTAGGCAGGAATAAAGAAAGTATTTTGGGAAGTGGGGTGCCCTTCTTGGTAAGAACAATAGCAATCATAATGGCCAACACATTGAAATCTCACTCTGTGTCTAGTCATTGCCCTTCCGAGATGTCCACTGGACTATAGATAGTATTTGTAAGAAGGTACGTTCTCATGAATGACCTGGCTGGTCCTTTATGGATACTGATGAAGTGAGGAAAGCCCACTGGGAGAGAAGGCTGTGAATAGGATTACTATAGTGGATACATGTGAATTGCAGCCATAAGCTTATTAAATATAAAAATAGATATAGATTGGTACTGATGACTTCAGAGACCTCTAAGAGCTATCCCACTTTTCCCTGCCAGACTGAAATGAAGATGCCCAGTAGAGGGTCCTTCCTGGTCAGCATTCACCCTCTGTTGGGCTGGTTCACAAACAGTGAAATTGGAATGCCTTGTAGTATGAATGATGGGTCTAGTGGGACTGGTATCAGATTTATCATAAATGACAAGTTCTGCTTGTAAATGAGCTATCAGAGATGATGATGATGATGATAATAATTAATATTAATAGAGAAATAACATTATTAGGGACTTAGCATGTACAAGATATAGTTCTGTGTACTTTACATTTACTTCTCATGATGACACTCCAGTAGGTACCATGAATCTTAGTTTATGAATGAGGAAACTGACACACAGAGAATCTAAGGTAGTTGCCCAGAGTCTCAAACTGGAAAGTGATACAGTTGAGGGTTGAGCCCAGGTAAGCTGGAGCCAGAGCCCACATCCTTGTCCCAATAGGTGAGGAACAGGTTATAGGTGTTGTGAAAACTGATATACTTAAAATGTAGACAGCATCCAATTTGTATGCCAGGAACTTGTCTCTCTTGGCCTTGATTCTGGAAAGAGGGTGACTTGTAGATGATCTACGTTTAAATTCTAGGCCTCTGAGTCAGAATTGTCTCTCCCTTTTTAGTTGCAGCTTCAGAAAATTCTTCCAGTAAACATGGGCCCTTCTTGCTGTGCTCATCAGACTGCAGGGAGTGTCCACTGTGGTCAACCTCCCTGGGAATCTTCAGGAAATAGAAATAACCAGGAGAAAATGAACAGTAATTACCTGGCATTAAGTTGAGACCTTTTGTGTGAAAGGCATGTGAAGATAGGCCTTTCAGCGACTTAATGAGCCTTATCACAGGCCTTCAGATTTTCTGAATAAATTTGGAGGTAGTAAAACGTTGGACCTTGCTTTCAAACCAAATTATACTACAGCATCATTTTGAAAGACCTTTGGAACAAGTGACTGAAAGTTTTTCCCCCTCCTCCCTGAAGATAGAATCAGTTTCTCCTCATTAATGAGAACCCAGAGTAATTTAAGAAGACAGCCAGTAAATAAAAGTGTTTAATGAAATAGGATCTGACTTGTAAAAATGAAGTCAAAGGAGCGCTGCGTCCTGTTTGCCGTTCATAGATTAGTTCCTTCATTCAACAAATATGTTTTGGAATTTCCTGACTGATGCCAGGCACTGAGCTAGGCACTGATGATACTGCAAAGAACCTGGCAGGCAAAGGGGTCATAGATAATTGGCAAGTGGAAAACTAAAGAGAAAATAATTAGAGCTTCCTAGAAAAGTTCTAGGAAAGAGATAACAGGGAACTGCTCTGGGGAGTAATGACTCACCCTAGTAAGTCAAGGATGCAGGCTCAAGGGCGGTGGCATTTTACTGAGGATACTTCTGAAGTATTCATCAGATAAAATTAACAACCAGTCAATGTATATGTTTGTAGAAGAAGAAATGTTTCTTTTAGTGACAATGCATTCAGTCTTTTTTTGGTGTAGTTTTGTTCCCATTGCATTCCTATGCCCTCTTGTATCCTCTGTGGTATCCGGGGCTGTTCAGGGACTTTTTATTGCAAAATATACAGACACTCTTTTTCAGAATACATACTCACTCTTCCAAATCAGTTTCTGGCATTGTATCTCATGGCTCATTTGCTACAAAAGTAAGGTGATTTTAGTTAAAATAGGAAGAATTTCAGGACAAGAATATGCCCCATTTTCCATTCCGTGGTACATTTGATTGAGTAAACTGAATTTAAACAGAAGGCACCTGGCCCTCAAGCAAGGTGACCTCTCCTGGGTGAATTAAATCGTGTCTCATGTTGCTTAAAAGATGTTGCTACTCTAGAGAAATGTTGAGAGGAACAGAAAGCATCACAGGGTTTACTCTCCCATTTTCTATTTGTATTCATCTTACAAAATAATGCCAGAGAGTCCATTATTATATAGTCTTTAAGAATAAAATTGTTGGAAGCTTTCTTTAAAGTTGGCTCATTGTATTTTTTGTACTATAAACTATCTGGTAAATCTAATTTAAATGCAATTTTGCTTAATGACTAGTGTTGATATTATGATTCATCACTCATTTACTTAATTAGTAGCACTTGACTTTATGTACCCAAAATGTCCAATTTGCACACTGATAATTTTTCAGTTAAGTAAAATTATGTTTGGGGAAGATAAAACTTTTTTTTTTCCCTAACTTTGAAGCATGCCTTTTAGTTTTTGTTTTTGACTACCACCAAATATATACCACTGGTGATAGAAGCAAGAAGACTATACTAAAAATGTGTAACAGAGAAGATGATGGTAATCTGGCATAGAAAAGGACTGTCTGGGTTCTAGATATGGTGCCAACACTCACAGTTTGCTCCCCTTGGGGAATGGTACTTCACCTCTCAGTTTCCTCATCTTTAAAATGGTACCTACATCATAGTACATGTACCTAACATGTACCATAGTGACTACTTCTCATGTCAATGAATTTAAAAACCAGAGTGTGATTTTAATATTAATATTATTGTTAATATATATGATAGGATTAGGGGGAATCAAGAGTGACTTCCAGAGGTCATGACTGCAGTCCCTGCTCCAAGTAAAAACCTGCTTAGTCCATCTCAGATTAATTTCATGGTTCTCAACTTAGATAATGAGTTCTACACTGCATGCAAAGCTCTGGACAAGGGCATCCCCAAAGTCATAGGCTAATTGAGGCACATTCATAGCATATCATTTTTACCTCAATATTTGGAGGAATTAAACCTAGGTATATATGTATTAAAATAAACCCAATTATATTATGCAGTAGCATGAAAACCTTGAATGAATTTTTAAAGTACTAGATTAGACTTCAAAATTTGCTTTTATTTGTAGAGGGAAGCTTAAAATTGTACCCTCTCAGGACCCTAGGATGATTTTCTTTTTTTATTCTGGGGACTTCACTTAGAAATGTTTGAGAAACAGTAGAAATATTGATGTACCATTTACCTGTTGTAAATGTTGTTTTTGTAAAGAAGTTCAAGAATTTTCCTCAATCATTCCTTTTATGTTTGCCAGCATATTTAGGTGAGTGGGACAGATTTAATGATGGTATACAGCTGATTTTGTGCAGCTGATAATATTCTAAAGTAACTCTATGTTGGTTTGATGTATAGGGTCATTTTGCTGTTTGGGAGGTAGTCTTGGTCCTGGAGAAAAACTCCTGACTCTTAGCTTGTGGAATTCTGCTATTGTTTCATTCGTATTTCTCATATTAACAATGCATTGTCTTTCTCTTTATTCAGTGCTTCCAAGCCCTCTTCTTCCCAGCCCCTATTTCCCACAAGACATAATGACCAGCCCAGACTTTTCCTCTGAGTTGTATGAACTTATAATATGTGGTTGTCTCCTTATCATCTGCTTTCAACTCTCTCAATGTATTTTGAAGAATATATTCCTAGATTAATAGATGACACCTCTGTTCATCTATTTACCCATACCACAAACCTAGGAGTCATTCTGGGTACCTCTCTCATCTGTCTCTGCCCTCTTCCAATCCATTCTATCAGCCACTTACCTACATTTTATCTTCTGAATATCTCTGAATAGGTTCATTTCTTTTCCTTTTTACTGTCACCCCTCCTTGTCTAGCTACCATCATCTTACTCATTTTCCTTCCATCAATTAGCTGATCTCTGCCTGTTTTTCCACCTCATTGTGCACTACTCTCCCTTACTCTTTGCACTCCAGCCACCTTGTTAGTCATTCAATGCCACCGTTTCTCTCTAGACACAGTGCTTCCTCTTTACCTGGTAAACTCTTAGCTATCCACCAGGCTTCAACTTTTTGTCTTTCTCAGGTTGGTTACGTTGGTTTCTGCTGTTGTATCCTGAGCACCTAGAACAAACACTCAGTCATTAATTTTGAATGAATGAGTAGATGATTTGCCACAGTACAGCCGAGAGAAGTTCACATGTGAATGTGAAGGAAGAGAGAATATTGGCATATCCCCCATCAGTCTACTGGATTGAATTGCTGTTCTTAAAGGAAAATCTTTTAGCACTGATGTCGAGCACAGAGTTGTTTGGACCAAATAATGTTGAGCCTTAAATGGCAGCCTAAGGAGTTTAAACAATGTAAAAATGTGTTGGGGTGCTACTGTAGGTGGGGAATCCCTAGCCTAATGATCTCCAACTGGATATCCCTGGAAAGGGTGCTATGAATTTGTATTTCATGCTTTGCTGAGACCAGGAAGACCACTTAAGCTAAGGGATGAAATAAAACCCATTCCCTACAACTTTGCATTCAAAAGACAGGTCTCAAAGGTCAAATTTCCAGGTTCCAAGGTGAGACTCTTTCTATTCAAACCTGACTAAATGGTGATCATGAGGAAGAGGATGAAAATACATATCACTGATTTTTTCCCCCTCTGTGCCATATTCTATGCCAAGCACTTATGTTAAGTAGGTGGCATTATTATCCGTATTTTATGGGCAAGGAAACATGTTGAGGTCATATAACTTGGCCAGTGCCTCACAGAAACATAAATTGCTGAGCTATAATCCAGGTCTGACTGACCCCAAAGTTCAGGCTCCCAGCTGCCAATAATCACAATAGAACAAACAGTAATAAGAATAAGTGTTATTAACAATAATGGCATCCTTACTACGTGCCAGGCACCAGCTCAGGGATGCACATTTATTTTTCTCCTTTCACTCCTCTAAACCAGATAAGAAAACACTTGTTGCTAGGTTCCTTGGAGGGCTGAGAATTCAGTATGTTCCATTGGCCAGCATCCCTTGGGTCCTACATGTTCATTTATAATAATAATAATAAACTTGAAACAATATAAATAGGAAATGGAGGGAGACCCTGAGGAAAGATTGGGCATGATTTCACTGTATTCTCAGAAGTTCTCTAATATACTTTTGTGCCTGCTAGTGTTTATTCTGTAATGAGTCTTTAATATACTTCAGTAGCCATAGAGGACCTCCTTTTGCCTTCTGTGTCTGTACTAGATTGTGGTGTTCAGAAAAGTTATTCTCGTTTGTTCCTTGTTTGATGCATTTTAATGCAAAATACTGCCCAGCCCAGACAGAGACCATGTGCTGGTCTCTGGAGTCTTGAGTTCAAATCCCAACTTTGCTACTTACTGCCTGTATCATCCTGGGATGTGTCTTAACCTTGACATGGCTGCTTTCACTCATTGTCAAGTGTTTATTGAGCACCAACTGTATGCTGGGTGCTGTGTTTGAAGCTGGGAGTACCATAGGAAACAAAAATAGACATGGCGCTGGTGATCATAGAGTTCAGTTCAAGAGAGAGATGTCAAATAATCACACAAATGAGTTTATGGTAAGTGTAGTGACTGAGAGATACTTGGCATTGTGAGAACACAGAACAAGGAAATGACCAGGCACAGAAGGCTTTCTGAGGCTGTCTCAGGCTATGCAGCTGTAACTGTCAGTCAGCATATGTAAAGCTCTCAGTATGGTGCCCAGTATATAAGAAGTGCTAAATAGTTGGTAGCTTGATAATATATGCTTAATTTTCCCAGGGAAAGAACCATAGAAACAAATAGAGTTAGTGGAAAACAACTAATGTGGTTGACTTTGTCAGCATCTGGATTTCATATTTTATAATATAATCCTTTGAACGTCTTTGTTTTTCTGAGAAAGAAATGAGATTGGGATGGTTGTTTGGAAGAATTGTCCAAGGATAAGCTACTAATGAAGACATCTACACACAGTCATCTTGTCCCATGGTTGGTTCCGAGATAAAGTCAAACAGAAATAACTAGAAGCCAAGGCCTTTGGGAGCATTGTTTGTTTGGTAAATTTTGATTCATAGTCTCATTAATGCCTCATCAGCCTCTTGACCATTAGTCTGGGCAGGTCCCTCTGTGTGGGGACCTTTATTCTCTGGCAGCCAAGACAGGGATGTCCTAATGATGATTGGTTTCAGTGTCTCATCACCGCAGGTCCCCGAATGTAAAGAACTGTGAATATCTAAACAGATTCTCATTGCTTTCAGCCTGTGTGCAATTTAGCAGCAAGAGATTTCATATCTCACAGCATTAAATAGTCCTACTTAATTAGGAACTGCTTGTGAATCAGGCCAGCTGATGGTCATAACTACTGAAGAGGGTGTGTTTTTTCTGAAAAGGCAGAGAAATGAAAAGAAATATCAGTAGTCCTTGGGTTGCTGAGAAAGGAGCCAAGGAGCTGTTCTTACTGGCCTTCCTGTTGGCAGAAGTGCCTTCTAGGTTATGACAACTCAATGGGACACTCACCATGGGAAGGGCCAATGTGAGGAATTAGAGCTTGTAATGAGGTCTGCCTGCCTTGGCTGAGGTGCCCTCTTGTCTCACTGTTAGTCTTTCTCCTATTCCCAAGCACAGATTTTCACTTTGGGGGAAAAATAGGGCAGTACTGATAGAGTGGTAAAGCAATTTCTTCTTTGAACAAAAAGAAAAGCGCCAAAATTATTTAGCACGCATGAAGTGATAAATTTACTTGACTGTACTGCGTGTTACATACTGGTGACGAGCATGGCCTTGGAGTCAGGCAGTTGGCTCTGGACTCTGCCACCTGCTAACCATGGTCTTACAACAAGTTACTTAGCTACTGAGTCTCTGTTTCCTGATCTGTAAAAGGGGACTGTAACTGTGGCTGCCTCAAAAAAATCTACCTTAAAAAACTGAATGAGCTTATGCCTGCAAAACACCATGTATAGAGTCTGGCATCTACTAAGGACTAAATGACTGTGGGCTGATTTGTGAGTTCAGTTTTGACACAGTTTCTGATTTCTACTGGCTAGAATTTATGACTAAATTGAGACAGCAGGGTTGGTTCAAAAGGTACAAGACTTAAGTTATATATATATATATCTCCCTGGGAGACAGTAAGACCTCAATAAATATTCGTTTCTTTCAGGTTGTGTTAGCATTAAATTAATAAGACATCCAAGGCTGAACTGGACGAATGTGGTAGATCTGTAATGGTAATTATTAACATTTGTGTTACTTTAGAATTTAAAAAAGCTCTTTCAACATACATCGCTTTAGTAAGTCCTCACAACATACCTTATTGTATTTAATCCATACAGTATTCCTGGCAGCCAGCGAGGTAAGGGAAGTTGGTTTCGGCCTGTTTGTGCACACATTCTTTCCTTCATCCATCCAATGCATATAGGTGCCTGGAACACGTCAGGCACTCTGCTCGTCCTGGTGAACCAAATACACGACATCCCTGTCCCCACAGTCCTGTCCTGGATAATCCTCCACATGCACAAGATTTTAAGATATTGAAAGGTGAAATGGACAAGGTAGATGTTTCCAGTAATTAATGCTTTATAGATGAAAGAAGTTAAGATTCAGTCAGGCCGATAAGTGACAGAGTCAGATCTTAAACTTTGAATCTCGAGTCCTTTCCATTGGATCCCCCTGCCTGCCTTATAGAATATATAATTTGGAACAAACGCCAGAGCTAGCCTGGTGTAGCCATTCATTTTACAGATTAAAGGTGCTGATGTTTAAAGTGGGTAAATGAGCTGCTCAAAACCATCCGTGCTTTAGGAGTAGCTATCACTTCCAGTGAGAAAACCTTTTGACAGGATGCTAAATCTTTGCATGTATACAGCTTATTCTGCAGTAACATAATAGCTATATTTTAATAAACCTTGTGTTATCAGAAATTGAATGTAAAATGTTAGTTTCTGGAGTGCAGTTTCTGACTGGCAAATCAAAGGTTTTTTTTTTCTTAGAAGGAACTTAAATAAGAACATTGCTTTATAGCCGTAAAACCTAAATGCCACTGAGGAAATCCACCATTTGAGCAAATCTGGCTTTCCTTCAAGAGTAAAGGACTTTCACTTCCTGTTACCCCAGCACTATCATTTTGTGTTTAGACCTTGATTACCCATTGTTACGGGAGATCAAGCTCAAGCCATTGAAGCCAAGCGGTTGTATTTTGTAGATGCAGCGGTTTCTTCCTTCTGCAGTGTGGGACTGCTTCTCTGTGGTGATTGAGTTTTAACCAAAACAGCTGGAGTGCTGACCCTGTTCTAGGCACAAAAATGGATACAACAGACCATGCCCTTATTCTGATGGACCTTACATTCTACTGGGGACAGATAGTGGTTGAAGGAAGAAAGGAAGGATGGAGGGAGGCAGGGAGAGAGGGAGAGAAGAAAGGAAGGTTATGAGATTATGTCAGGTAGTGATAGTGCCATGAAGAATTATCAAGCAGGGCAGAGTGAAGGGGTGGAAGAGGCGGCTGGTTTGTGTGCTATTTTAGATAGGCCCTAGGCGGGCTTCTCAGGGCCATATCAAAGACATACCTGTAGTGAGGGAGCAGGTGTATGGCTCCCCGGGAGAAAAAGTATCCCCGGCAGAGGGAGCAGCAAGTGCAGATCTCTTGAGGTGGAAACATACAGGGCTGCTGGAGGAAAGCAGGGAGGCACGTGAAGCTCGAGGGAAGAGTGCGAGGGGGAACGATGGAGAAGAGGCCTGGGAGAGAGTTGGGGTCAATAGCAGGGAGGGCCTCAAGATTTTACTCTGGGTGAGTAAAGGTACAGGTGGTTTCTGACCAGAGTTGGGATAATGATCTGACTTAGGTTTTAGGAGTCTTCTGCATAAGAAGAGTCAGTGCAGGAGCACAGAAAATAGCTGAGATTGTTATAGAATTATTGTAGCCAAGACACAGTAGTGACTTGATTTGGGAAGCAGAGGTGGAGTTGACAAGAAATGCTTGGATTCTGTTAATCTTTTGAAGGTCGGGCTGAAAGGATGTGCTGGTGAGCTCCCAGGTGTTTGGCCTGTACACCCGGAAGAATAGCGCTGCCATTTGGGAGCATTATAATGTGTGGGCCCAGCTAGGTGTCTGTGTGAAAGACATAGGTACACTGAGGGAGGTGGTTCATTCAAATCACAGAGTGTGTGGAAATGCCTTGTGACACGCGTTCAGACATGACTGTGGGTGGGATTATAAAATATGTCCTCGCCTCCCTGGTATGCATCCCCCGCAACGCCCATGCACATACAGCATTTCTTCTTAGCTGTTCCCCACCCCTGATAAGAAATGTACTCATGGGAGAGAAGCAGTCATTTGGTACTTTTCTTGTGATTTAAAGTTCGTATGATACCTTTCTTAGATGTATTTACATTTAAACCTTACTTCAAACTCAGTGATGACACACAGATTTCATCTCTTATGCTAACTCGAGTCACTGACAGTGGTTGCCAAGAGAACTGTGCTGAGAAAATTTGTGAAGCTGGTTCTAGGCTCAGCGGGGAAGAGGAAAACTTGATAATACCTGCCACTACAGGGACTAGGAGTGGCATCCCATACATGCCTAGTATTTGATAGCCTAGCTTTGGCTGCCACAAAAAGTACCTTTTTGTCCCATCTCTCTCCTTGCTTTTAGACATCAGCATCAGCAAGTAGGCAGAGGAAATATTTTCCTTTTCACTTTTTGAGCACTTGCCTCTGAAATCACACCAAGGAGACCATTGGCCCAAAGATCAGCTTATAATATATAAAGGTCTTGATGAGTTACATGATGCAAAACCCAAGTGCTTCAGAAGAGATAGGGCCGTTACCTTAATGGGCAAAGCCTTTGCTGGCTCAAAATCCATTTTTCACTCTAGCATTTCTCACTGCCAGATGTACTGTAATTAACATTCTTATTATGTGTACTGTTTCTCTCCCCTCTGGAATGTGGGCCACAGGGCAAGGACTTTGCTCTGCATTGTTCAGTGCAGTTTCCCCAGTGCCCAGTACAGTGGCTCTAGGAAATATGTATTGAACGAATGTTGAATAAAATGCCTGAAGAAGCCTTAAGTTGTAGCCCAGAATTAAGGTAAACGATTACTAAGGCAGTCGTACTGTTTTGAAAGCAGAAAGCTACTATTAAAATAAAAATCACTATAGCTATGTGGTTTAATGAACATTATTAATTAGAGTAGTAATATTATTATTATTGAGCACTTCTGTGTGCCTGACCCTAGGCTAAAATACCTGATACTCATTATCTCCCTTGGGAAGTAGATCCTCATTTGTTAGGTGAAGAAATTCAGGCTCAGAGTGACTTGCCTAAGGATATCATGCTAATAAACTGGTATTTCCAAAGCTTAAAAAAAAAAAAACACAAACCAAAACCACCAAGACTTCTCCATCTAGGAAATACTGCCTTCTATCTGATAAATTGGAACTTTCTCTCGTAGAGCAATTCAGAACCATTGGAAAAGTCAGAAAGGAGATTTGGCTACCATTTGCCGTTAAAAACCCCAAAGTTGTGGGAGTTTGGAAGGGCCTCCGGTTTGGTTCATTGTATTTTTTGTTTGTTTTTTTTTCCTGCTAATTTCTGGTAAGAGAGAACCTGACCTTCTCAGCTCAGATAACCCTTCCCAAATATGTTGACTGGCTAGTTGTGAGGATCCCAAGTGTCAAGGCAGAGAGGAAAGGAGTACCTCAAAACCTTTGCACCTAAACCTGCGCTTTTGAGGAAAAATGGATGACTGGCAGCTTGGTAGGAGTTAGGGTTAAGGGAGAGCTGATCCCCTACTGTTTTTTTGCACCGAGGCTGAAGACCACTTT
Source organism: Camelus bactrianus (assembly GCF_048773025.1). Taxonomy (NCBI): domain Eukaryota; kingdom Metazoa; phylum Chordata; class Mammalia; order Artiodactyla; family Camelidae; genus Camelus; species Camelus bactrianus. The sequence goes on from NC_133555.1 coordinate 25,143,427, forward strand.
GATTATTATTATTGCAACATTTTTCTTTAAATTGACTCACTTCTGTTTACTTAACTTACTTTAAACAGAATTTGTGATCCCCCACCATAGACGGGAAGCTAGCATCATTTGCATATAGTAATAATGTATTGATACTGTACATGGTAATAAGATATATATAGTAATGATAATGAAATAGAAAGTAATATTTCTACAGTGAAAATAAGGCAGCATTATTTCATGTTTAAAATTAAAAAATAAAAATAATGAAATATAAATCTAATGTACATACTGGAAAATAGTTTTTTCCCTGTGAGCAGAGTGGAGCTCTTTATGATCAGTTACCAATAAGGGGATATTTAGCTCCTTGTCATTTAGTTTAAAGAAAAAGATGAAAAAACATTTTCCTCCTAGCTTTAAGTTAATCAGTACCAAGAGTTATATATGGATATAAAGTATATATGGACAATATATGTATGTAAATATATTGCGTCTATATGATATATTGTACCTATAGAAAAATATACACATAGTACTTTTTAAAAACCAGGTTGTAACTTAAATTTTTAATACTGAGTGGTCCTTTGATTATGGGAACCTGGGCAAGAGGCAGTAAGCTAAGTCATTAATTTCCATTTGCCTCAGGCCAGGAGTGCTTGGCTGGGTCCTTCCTGTGGGAAGGTAGTTTAAGAAACTTGTGAAATCAAAGTTGCTTTTTTCAGCTCACTCTACCCAAGCCCTCCAGTTCAGGCCTGAGCTCTGCCATTGTAGAAAAACATGACTCTCCTGGAATAAAGCCTCCTAGCTCGACACCGTGGAGAGTAGAGCAGCCCAGGTTTCCTCCAGAGGAAACCCAGACAGATGTCCATCCACACGGCTTTAGGCATTTGTAATCCCACCAGTGGGAAACACTGTCCTAAACTCATTCCCTACCCCTCTGCTCTCTATGGGGCCCCAGCTTGACATTGCTTTAAGCAGCTATAATAAAGTGAATTGGTGCAGTCTTGCTCAACTGTGTCCCAGGGCTCTCATCATTCTGCCGCCAGAAAGTTCATACGCTCAAAATTGGTTCTTAGGAGCACTGACCCTAGTGCTTGTCCTCTGCAAAGGTATCATTTAGGAATAATCTTTGTTAGGTTATGGCAGGATCTTTATGCTTCTGTCTCACAATCAATTAGAGATTTTGCAAGGCAGAGGCATTATTATTATCACAGGCAGATGGTGAAATGTTACTCCATCCTTCTGTGCCTGCTTTAACTTCCTTGCACAACATCATTTAAGGGGTTTCTTTACAAATTGCAGTTTATTTGGAAAAGATTTAAAGCCCTAAGGGTTTGTCAAGAAGCTCTTGGCTATGAGTGCATCTAGTTTGTCTGTCAGTAGCAAAAAGGGCACCACTGATTAATAATGACTTCCCTACAAGCCAGGTAGGAGCAGATGAGGTCTTTGTTTCTTCAGTACTGTTCTGGGGTAAGAAGAGCTTGGAGGTCATGTACCTGCAGCTCCTAGAAGGTTAAGTGGCATTGAGCCAAGGATGGAGGACTTTCTCATGTTGGGCTTCCCTGTGGAATGTAGTGGAGAACTGATTAACCAGAATTCCAAGGGGGTTCTTCAAAAGAGAGACAAAGGCATTCCGGCCAGTCTCTGCCTTCCAGGAGTTATACTATGAAGAGAGGGGATGGATTTTATAAACACAGTAAATGTGATGGCAGGGAGGAAGCAGGCACTGAAAGGATCTGGGGTGGGCTGGGGTAGAGTGAGAGGTAAAGAGAGATGAGGGTTTTTTTTGTTTGTTTTTTGGTTGTTTTTTTTAAAGCAACTGCTTGAAGGTAGAGGAAATGGTTGGATGAGTACGAAATTTAGGCTGTTTTTCTATGAAATGCACTGGCAAATGCCTAGAACCATTCTTCATGGGTATATTGTTAGGCAGAGGCAGGCCTCAAGGCAGCCTGGATTTATTCAGGATATGTGGACATACAGTGCCATATGCATAGGTACTAGGAAATGAAGAATATAGAAAAAAGTCCATGTAGAGTGTGTATCCTATATGTAGACAGGCTTGCTTAGGATTGTCCCACTGTGTGTTTATGAAATTCAAGGGGAATGGAAGAGATCAGGGAAGGGGAGTGTGAATGAGGCTTTCAATTGTAAAAAGAGGTTTTGTGGTCATATTCATAGCTACTTCTCCTGTCCACTTTCTGATGAAGTATAGATATTATTATAGAGAGGATTCATCTGAGTCAGTGAATCTTCTGGCTGAGCTGGTAGTAGATGGATGGTATAGTTAGAGAATTCTTGCAGTTTTCCTGATAGTGTGTATTGTATGGAGTCAGAGAAGGCCAAGGCCGTCTCCCACCATCTGGGCACGTAACAATCTGCAAAACCCATCATCATGAAGCTAATCGTTAGTGAGCATGTACTATGTGCTTGGTGCTCTGCTAAATTTACCTTATTCAGATTGTCCCATTTTGTTCTTCATAAGATCCCTTTTAGTCAGATCCTGTGAGCGTTCCAACTTTACAGGTGAGACTCGTTATAGTTCAGTCAGTCTCCAAGATTTCTCAGCCAGGAAGTGAAAGGCAGAATTCAGACTCCCACATCTGAGTTCTTAAACACTCCAAGGTACTCTTTCACATTGTAATGATCTCTTCAGAAATTCTACTGTGTCCTGGTTATTACTTTCTATTGGAAAATGTATACTTCTAATCCAGTGGTCTTTAGTTTTGGATCCTCTTCAGAGAAAAATACATATATAATATAATATAATATAATATAATATAATATAATATAATATAATATAATATAATATAATATAATATAAATTAGTGCTTTTAAAAAATTTCAGAGATTTGGGGATCCCAGTTGAGTCTGGTTGTTGATGGCTTCCTTTTAAGAGGGAACTAAGTTTTGCTGAGGTTAATGAAGCCTTTCAAGTACTTCCAACATAGCTGAGTCAGATTTGCAACCTGGCTGTTGGTCTACCATGTAACAAGTAACCATTTCTTTTTTAGTTTTTCATTTTTTACTGAAGTGTAGTTGATTTACAAAGTTGCAGGTGTACAGTCCTCAAAACATCCCATCATCTTTCCTACTTTGTTTTATAGGTGAGTGAGGCCTAGGTGCTTGGGCAGACTTTCCCAGAGTCACACAGCTGTTAAGGACGGAGCTGGGATTTGTCAGCTCTGTGTGTCTCTAGAGCCCTGGGCTTTATGAAGAATGTTTTCCCTAAACTACTTAGTTGTTTGGAGCTCCAGATTAATCAGACTCTGAATATTTTCATTGTTTGGGATTTGTTCAGCTAGTAAGCTGGAAGAAAATTTAATGGAATTGTAGGTCATATATTTCTTTATTATTTATTTTATTTTTACATCACTGCTTTTTATTGTTAATCCTTTCTCAGTAAAATATTATCATCAACAAAATTATCTGAACAAAATCTTGCTTCTGAGCCTAATTTCTGAGCATAAATCTCATCTTACTGAACATAAAAATTAAAATAATTTCTTTATAGGGGAACAACTACTTCTCTAAGTCATCTTCAGCCAACTTTTTTCAGTGGGTGCTTTATGTGCTTTTTAGTAGGACGAATCATTGCTAAATAACTGGCCATAATTAAGGCAATAAATTTCATGGAAGTTTGAATAGGAAAGTTTTCAACAAAAGACTTTTTTTTCTGTCCCTTTAAAGGGACACATGTACTTTAGAGCTCTGGGGCCTTGTTATTTTTCTCATAGTGAGTTTCAACAAAAACTTAAAAAATTAATATCGTATATTAAAATAACATTGGTTGTTGACGGGTGAAGAGAGAAGAGGGTGCAGCCTTAATTGAGCTCAGTGTAGCAGTTCTTGGGATTAGGTGGGCATTTGGTGTGTGGAACTGCTGAGTATCTGTACTCTCCTTCTTTGGACTACAACATGTGGATTTTCCCTTGGGGAATAGTCTCCCCCACGGTATGCAGTATTACTGGGGCTGTCAGTCAAACACCTTGCCCTCCCATGGCCGAGGGGTGGTCATGTGACCAAGGCAGGCCTCTCTGGCTCACTCTCCACGGATTTTGAATCTTGAGAACACTGACCCCAGGACGTGAAATGGTTGCATCTCATTCTTTCCGATGATGGTAGCCTGAAAACTAACTTAGTTCCATTAGTTCTCGTCCTGGTACCTGTTGCTTCTAACCTTGATTTAGCTTTACTTTGAAATCTAGGAGCAATTCTGTACACATGGAGGAGTAAATTTCTTTTCCATTTTGCTGAAGTTAGGCAGGATAATTTGTGTTGCTTGTCACTGAAGAATCTTAACTAATATATCAAACTGATGGTGAATGGTGATGGTGAGGAGTCAGAGGAGGAGGGAGAGGAGGGGAGTAGTAGGGTAACAGCCACCGGCATTTATTGGCTGTCTAATTCAGTCTTATGAGGTAGATACTGACATAGGCCTCTGTTTTACAGATGAAGAATCTGAAATTTAGAAAGGATACATTGTCCTGCCTAAGGTTACATAGTGGCAAAGCCAGGATTTGAACCCAAGTGTGATTTGAGAATCTAAACTCCTAACCATTACACTAATTAAAAAGTAGAGAGGGTATACTAAAAGCATACGTTCATTTTAGGCCCATTTTTGACTTAACACGTTATCTTTTCATCTCAAGTGGGACCTTTTCTCTTCTTTGTGTTCCACGATGCAAAACAAGCTGCAAAATATAAGTGCTTTCTTCTTGCCTTCATATGGTAAATTAGAATAATTACTGTTAGTTAAGGGATGTGAATGAAATGTCTTTATCAGCCAGCAAATTAAGTGCAGTTTCTGTTTTAAACCATGGAAGATAATGCTGTCTTGACAGATTGTGAGTGACAGAAAGAGAAGTGTTTTCAGCAGGATCCAAATGGAGATGTTGCAGGAGAAAGCATAAATAGCAGAAACAAAAAGCTCTGGGGGTTTGGTATGGAGTGATGTCATTAATACATTTTACTCTTGGTTCCTGACAGTGAAATAACTAGATACCTTCACACTTTTCCCTGTTGATTTAAAAACAAGTGACAAAAAAAGGGAAAAAGGAAGAAAAACCCACAGACAAACCATTGTTGCTGTTGGTAGATTTTTTTAAAAACATTTTTAATTGATTTATAATCATTTTGCAATGTTGTGTCAAATTCCAGTGTAGAGCACACTTTTTCAGTTATACATGAACATATATATATTCATTGTCGCATTTTTTTTCTCTGTGAGCTGCCATAAGATCTTGTATATATTTCCCTGTGCTATACAGTATAATCTTGTTTATCTATTCTACAATTTTGAAATCCCAGTCTATCCCTTCCCACCCCCCGCCCCCTTGGCAACCAGAAGTTTGTATTCTATGTCTATGAGTCTATTTCTGTTTTGTATTTATGCTTTGTTTGTTTGTTTGTTTTAGATTCCACATATGAGTGATCTCATATGATATTTTTCTTTCTCTTTCTGGCTTACTTCACTTAGAATGACATTCTCCAGGAGCATCCATGTTGCTGCAAATGGCGTTATGTTGTCGGGTAGATATTAGTAATAATGGGCTCCAAACTTTAGTTTTGTTTATCATTAAACAGTTCTTGCTTACAAGTAATTCTAAATATGTTAACCTTTCCCTTCATATGACTGTTGGTGCCTATATCCATTCATTCATATCCCCCACCCTTTCTCTCTGTACAACACACACTCACAGGTACACATTCATATACACTCTCTCCTCAACACACCTGCACAGTAAAATGTACTTATCCATTGAAAGGTCAATGACGTTCTCTATGGTGAATTTGGATAAACATTTCTGACTATGTTGTCAGCTACTAGTTTTGACCAGTAAAAGGACATGAATGAAAAAATTATCATTCATTATTATTTTAGAAGAGACTAGTTATTTTTAATACTAAGAGAGTCGGAGGCATAATCATAGAATTAAAATAATCAAATATATTTAGCTTTATAAAAAGTCACAGTTTTGTCTTTGTTTTTTTATCATTTTGCTTCCAGTGCATGAAAACTTTACTGTGGATTGTCTTTAAAGTTTCAGCCTGCTCTGAGGAGCCACTAATTTAGTCCAACCTTCACCTGATGCTTGCTTCTCTAAAGATTTTTGCCAAGGGACTATTCCATTTATACCTGAATACTTCCAGTAAAGTAGAACTCACTATTTATAAAAACAATCCATTCTATCTTTGGACAGCACTGTTGAAATTTCTTCTTTATATCAAACTGAGTTCTTCTTTATATCTAATTTGTAGCTTCTTCAACTCATTGGTTATGTGGGCATAATTTGGGGCTGAATGAAACAAGACAGAGCCTCTTAATGCACAGTGAATTGACAATTGCTGTCATAGTCCCCCTTCTCATCTCTACTTGCTCCAGAGCTAAAACGGTCTAAATGGAATTGTTCTATGTTTTTCTGATTATGTACTTTCAATTTTTAAAAACATTTTATTAAAATTTTTTTATTATGGTAAACCTTACCATTTTAACCATTTTTAAGTGTACAGGTCTGTGGCATTAAGTACGTTCCCATTGTTGTGCAGCCATCACCACTATCCATCTCCAGAACTTTATCTTCCTTAACTGAAACACTGTATCCATTAAACAATAACTTAACTCTCTCCCTGCAAACCCCTGGCAACCACTATTCTACTTTCTGCTTCTACAAATCTGACTGTTTTAGAACCTCATATAAGTGGAATAATATATTGTCCTTTTGTGACTGCCTTATTTCACTTAGCATGTCTTCATGATTCATCCATGTTGTTGCATGTGTCAGAATTTCCTTCCTTTTTAAGGCTGAATAATATTCCACTCTATGTATGTGCCATATTTTATTTACCAATTTGTCTGTTTATCAGTTGATGGATAGATACTGGGTTACCTGATTATGTGCTTTTGAATATGCACACTCCAACCTATCAAAATCTGTTTCACATTGCTGGACTTAGAGCTATCCATACTGTTTCAAAAGTGGTTTGAATCATTTTACAGTCCTGTGTCTTTTGTGTATTATGTGTATAGCCCCATTGAGCCCCGCTGGAGATGAGTCAGCTCTGGATCTAGTCCTTGGTTTGTTTGATCCTTAAGTGTAGTAGATGGATAAGATACCCACATTTCTAAATTGCAAAGCAGACAGTGTACAGTGCCATCAGAGAACCAGAGATGAATTTGATGCCATAACTGAGAAGAAGTACTGAATGCTTCCACCTGAGTGGAAGTCCTGGCTCTGGGGCTCAGAAAATGAGAAGCATTGTGAACATGCAGAAAGTAGGGAAGGTATTCCTGCTGGAGGAAGTAGCATGAGCCAAAGAGCAGAGTATGAACGTGTTCCTCACTGTTGCCTTATCTATTGACTTTTGGCTGTTGCATACGGTGTTGATATGGTGGTGCCGTAGTGCCAGTTCATGGGACCTGTGCTGTCTTCCTCTATCTGTAGCACAGTGAAGTGTCTTTTATTCTGAGACTGTGTCTTTTCTCATTTGACAGAATTCAAATGGCCTTTCTTCCTTTAAAATGAAGCAGATAATGATAGTTTTGTTTTGTTTTCATGCCCCAATTGGTCAAATAAAAATCTGATGACTCAGACTACTCTCTGTGTTTTTAATATGGTTTTTGTGGAGTATTAAAGGCAGAAGTCTGAAAATAATGAGTCTGGCAAATATCTATTAAAGAATGAAAGAAAGAGAATAGCAGTAAATTTTCATAAAGTGCTTGCCATGTGGCAGAACCATGATATAAGCCTTTTATGGTTGTTGACTCACAACAATCTAAAAAAATCTAAATCAAAATACTATCCTCACTTCAGGTGAAGGAACTGAGGCTCAAAAGAAAAAGTAACCTCCAAAGGTTGCATACCTCTCGAAGTCCTGTGTCAGCTTTGAGTGAAATTTTTTTCAGCTTAAAAACTGTGTGAAAACCACAGGTCCAGTAAACATTCCTCAAAGAAAATAATGATGAAGTAGTGAGCTAGGGGCATATACACTGATGCCCATTATTTTGTACGGGGGAATCACTGCTGTATTCCCATCCCAACCTTCTTTTTCTTCCTGTATTGCTGATATTCCCTAGTTTCATAACTCTTAACCATAGCCAAAATTTGCAATATATTTCAGCTCTTTCCAGCCCAACCAAACTTGCAGTTTCCTTAATGTTTTCCTGGCACTTAATGTTTTCCTAGCAGGATAAGGATCTCTTTTGATATAGAATGCATTCATTATATTTTGTAGATCTCTCTCCACCTTTTGGGTGGCTGGCAACTTGTGTTAGAGAAATAGAGATGAATTTTGAAATCGTGGATTTTATTACGATCTTGGGTATTTGCAAAACAAGAAAACTTTCTTGGCATTGGTGAATATCTCATACTCTTGCAAGGTTCCCTTAATGATTCCTATGGAACAGAATTTCCGATATATTTTCTCCCAAATTTTGTTGACTGGTGCTACAAATTTTTTTTTTTGAAGTATACTTCTACACTTAAAAAAATCCCATTAAGGCTTTCTGTCATCATAGGAAGCAAGGGACTCAGCTTTGATTTGCAAAATTAGCTCTACAAGGTAGCATGTTGTTATTCCATTTTGAAGACTTGAAAGCAGATTCAACAATTCAATTATATTTAATTTGTAATTAACTCCCTCCCAAGCAGCAAATGGTGCATAACTTGGACACTACTGTTCTGGATGGGCAAAGAGAAGACTAAAATGGCTTCTTTTAAAGAAAGCTTATCTTAGACAGGGTACCTATGATTGTAATAGTAACTTCTTGGGGTGACTTTCTGGCTCCAGAGCAGAAGTCTTATCTGAAAGCTGTCCCTTGACCCACAGAGGTGGACTCCCAGCTGCCGGGACTGTGATGTTTGACCCTAATTCTCAGAACTGCTTGATCTAGGGGTAGACATCTGACATGGTTATGCCAATCAGATTCTCCTAAGAATTTGGAATTTTGAACTGAGAGCAAAAGGTAAGTTTTGATGATATTTTAGTCACTTAAATGGCAGTGCTCTAAAGGGAAGTCTTTAAGTTACTGCCTCCCAGTTCTCTGGAGCTACCTGGATTCCTATTCTTCACAAAACTTGGTTGTTCGATTTTTCCTTCCATTTTGTGAGATGCTGTGGTATTTTTCCAAGAAGTTCCTCTTTCTTTTGAGTAGACTTTAGGATTGGTCTATTTTCCTTACCACCAAACTTAATGGCAATACAGTAATCAAAGAAACTAAGTCTCTACCAAATTTGCTAATACAAGTGATGAGAACTGTGTCTACTTGGTAGAAATTATTATAATATTTAATTGTGTGTGTGTTTGATTCAAAGATTTAGTGTTTTACCAGATGCTACAGAGCCTTGTTGTTTTCATCATCATTATCATCATGAGCACCATTGTCATCATAATAGCTCTTGTTTCTACAGAACCTTCTATGATTCAACCACTGTATTAAGCACTTTGCACACAAAATAACATTTATTACATGATTACAACAATACTATCAAGCATACTATCATTATCCCCATTTTATAGTTTGGGAAGCTGAGGCAGAGAGGCCTTGCTTGAAGTCATACTTCTGGAAAGTGATGTAGAAATAATTTGAATCCAGGTTTTTCACACTTCAAAGAAAGGTGATACTCTTAAGCTCTATATTGTAATATACAGATGTGATTCTGCCCCAAAGATGTCATATTCCTGATTCATTGTTTTCTTTATGTTGAATATGAAAATGGGAAGGTGAGAACATTGTACTTTTTGGAAATTTAATACTCTGTTTTAGTTGGCTTAATTATATTATCCCTCCTTTTATGTAGGTTATATTGTTTGAGGAGGGCAGCGGTCAGGCAGTCATGGTACAAGATTAGATAAATTGTCCTGAAAAGGCCTCTTTGAGGAGGTGACATTGGAACTGAGACACAATGATAAAAGTGAGGCAGCTATACAAAGATCAATGACAGGGTGTTCCAGGAAAAGAGGAGAACAAACAAACAAGTATTTGGGAATGAACTTGGTGAGGTTGGAGGAACAGAAAGTAGATTCATGTGGCTGGAGAGGAGTGAACATGGGAGTCGGTGGTAAGAGATAATGGACGGGAAGGCTGGTGCTGGATCATTTAGGATAGTATAGGCCATAGTAAGAAATATGGATTTTATTATAAGTACAATGGGCTAGCCATTAGGAAATTCAGAGGAGAGGAATAATATGATTCAGTTCATTATAAAAATGGATCTCTGCTTCTGGGAATGGTAGAGGAGCCAGAAATCCTCCTATAGAACATCTAGAAAAGTTAGACAAAATAAAGAGAAAATATTTATTTGAAGGCACTGAGGAGTTACCAAGGCAGCCAGAACTTGAGGGACCAAAATCTTGGAGAGAGGAAGTACACTGATGTGACCTCAACATTTTCACTCCTTTTCTGTTTAAAGCATTTATGGATTTGTGAATGATAAAGCTCTGAGAGGCTAAAAAGTCTAGTCGATAGCTCTTGCTAAGAGGTAGGGAAGTTGAGTGGAAATTTTGGCAGTCCTAAGGATGCAAAAATCCTAAACAACGTAGTAAAGACTCAGCAGTATATAAAATAGGTATTATGTTATGACCAAGTTGTATATATTATAGAAATGAGAGGTTGGGAAACATTCAAAAATCAAATGATGTTAATAAAGAAAAACCATATGATCATCTTGATAGGTATAGAAAAGTATTTGATAAAATTCAACATCTACTCTTGGCAAAAACTTTTAGCAAACTAAGAATGTAAGTAAACATCTTTAAAAAAGAATATTAAAAAAACCTTCAGTGAACATAATCAGACTTAAGTGAAATATTGATAACCTTACCCTGAAATCAGGCATGAATTAAGGGTGACATCACTACTTCTGTTCAGCATTGTACTGGAGGTACTAGTGAATACAGTGGGGCTAGAAAAAGAAATAAAACATATAAGGATTGGAGACAAAGCAATCAAATTATATTATTTGCAGAAGATATAATTACATAAATTTAACAAATGAATTTAGCAATATAAAGTCCATATAAAGTCAATATAAAACAGTATTGTATTTCTATATATATATCATCAACAAAGAATTACAAAGTTAAAATTTAAAAGCATACCATTTAAAATGAATCCAGCAACATATAAAAAGGATTATAAACTATGACCAAACTGTATTTCCCAAGAATATGAGATTGACCAGTTATATATCTATATCCAAAAATTACTGTATGCTAAGTACAAAATTAACTTGAAATGCATTACAGAGAAAAACATAAGTACTAAAACTGTAAAACATCTAGAATAAAACATAGAAGAAAGTTTTTAAGATACTAGATTAGTCAAAGATTTCTTAAATATAACACTAAAACCAAGATCTCACAAAGAAAACAGTGATAAATTGGGCATAATAAAAATCTGAAACTTGAATACTTTAAAATATGGTATTCAGAAAATGAAAAGATAAGGAACAGAATGGGATGAAATATTTGCAAATAATATCCAATAAAGGACTTATCCAGATCCATAAAGAACTCTTATAAGTCAATAATAATAAGACAACCAAAGTATATATATTAATAATAATATATAATAATATTTATTATATATTAAGAATATATACTATATAATAGATATAGTATAATATATGTTGTATTATATATACTTTGGTATATAACATAATGTTTATAATAATAATAATAATAATAAAAAAAAATATTAAGCATATGGGAAGGAGCTCATCAACACTAGGGAAGTACTAATTAAAACCACAAGGAGATATCAATTCACACTCATTAGAATGGCTAAGGTAAAAAAAGACAGACAGTAAGAAGTGCTGGTGAGTATGTGGAGAAACTGGAACTTTTATACATTGCTGATGGGGATGTAAATGATACAGCCACTTTGGATAACAGTTGGGCAGTTTTTGAAAAAGTTCAACGTCTACTTACCATATGACCCAGCAATTCCAGTTATAGGTACTGAAGTGAAAACTAATGGAGAAATAAAATGTCTACACCAGATCTACACCAAGACTTCTACAGTCATAGCAGTGCTGGTCATTATGGCTCCAAGCTAGAGATGATCCAAGTATCTATCAACTGGTAGGTGGATGAACAAAAATTGATGTATTCATACAAAGGGGTACTACTCAACAGTACAAACTGATGCATGAAACAACCTCATATATTTCAAAAACATTATGCTAAGTGAAAGAATACAGATGCAAAAGATTCCATACTGTATGATTTAAATTTTATGAGATTTCTAGAAAAGTCCAAACTATAGAGATCAAAAGCAAATCAGTTGTTGCTAGTGTGACGGTGAGTATTAACTGCAAATGGATATGAGGTAACATTTTGGGTTGATAGAAGTGTTCTAAAACTACATTTGATTATGGTTGGACAATTGTATAATTTACTAAAACTGATCAAAATGTACACTTAAAATGGGTAAATTTCATGGTATATAAATTTTATCTCAGTAAAACTGTTTTTAAAAGTTACCATTTAAAATAGCCAGAAAATTTAAAAACAGGAGTAAATCTAACAAAAGATGTGTTAGACCTTTACAGAGAAAAGTATAGAGTATTATTGAGGTAAATTAAAGATGACCTAAATAAATGGAATGGAATAATATATTTAGCTCAATATGGTAAAGAGGTCAGTTCTCTCCAAATTGATCTCTAAATTCAGTGCAGTCCTGACTTAAAATACCAGAATGCGAAGGTCTAAGAAAAGGCAAGATAATTGGAGAAGAATCAGAACAAAGTTGGAAGACTTTTTAAAACTACCAGATACCCATATATTATAAAGCTACAATAATTAAGACAGTGTGGTATTGCACAAGAATAAACAAGTAGATCAATGCAACAGAATGGAGAATACAGAAATTGAGCCATTCTTAAGGGGATATTCAATTTTTTGAGAAAAGTACACCACAGAGCAGTGAGGAAAGGCTGATGTTTTCACTAAACAGTGCTGAGAAAATTGGGTATTCATGTAGGCAAAAAAGGAATGCAGACCCCTTCTTCACATCATAAGCAAAAATAACTTTTAATTGGATTGTTGATCTCAATAAGGAATCTAGAAGATAACTTGGTAGAATATCTTTATGATTTGGGAATAGCCAAATATTGCTTAAATAGGATGCAAGAAATATGAACGAAGCAGCAGTATTTATAAAAGGCCCAAAGTGGAAACAATCCAAATGTCCATCAACTTATGAATGTAAAATGTGATCGTATCCATACAATGGAATATTATTTAGTGAGAAAAAGAAATGGAGTATGGATACACAGTACAACATGGATGAACCTTGAAAACATGCTGAGTCACAAAAGACCACAGATTATGTGATTCCATTCATATGAAAGGTCCAGAATAGGCAAATCCATTGAGGCAGAAAGTGAATTGGTGACTGCTTGGAGCTTGGTAAGTGTGAGAGTGTTGGGAGGAATAGGGAATGGCAGCTGAAGTGTGTGGAGTTTCTTTTTGGGGTGGTTTGAATATTCTAAAATTAGATTATGGTGGTTGTTGCTTAGCCCTGTGAATATACCAGAAAACCTTGAATTGTACACTTAAAATGAGTGAATTGGATGGTATGTGAATTATATCTCAGTAAAGCTATTTTTAAAAATTAGCAAAAAATGAAAAGATAAATCTAATAGACTGCATTAAAATGAAAAGTTTTTGTGCCAAAGACACTATTAAGGGAGAGAAAAGACAGTGCATGTAATGTGAAATGATAATTGCAATATATATATCTGACAAAGGACTAGTGTCCTCTACCAGTCAATGAGGAAAAGAAATAACCCAAGAAAAAAATGGGCAGTGGATTTAACAAGCTCTTCACAAAAGAAGCTGTCTATATGGCTATTCATCATATGAAAAACTTCATATCATAATTGGTCATCCTGGAAATGCAAAATAAAGAGACAGTGAGATACCATTGCACACACATCAAAATGGCTAAAATGAAAAAGACTGATAATACCAAGTGTTGACAAGGATTTGAACCAACTGGAATGCCCATACAGTGCTGTCCTGTTGAAAATGAATACAGTCACTTGAAAAAAACTGTTTGGTAATACTTGCTGAAGATGAACAATTATATGCCCTATGATTTTACAATGCTACTAGATATGTGCCAAAACTGTGAGAGTGTTCATGCCTCCATTGTTTGAATAGCTCTCAAAGTGGAACTCAATCTGAATGGTCATTAATAGTAGAATAAATAAATAAATGTAGTATTCATACAGTGAAATACTTATGAAGCATGGAAAGTGAATCAGTTATTTCAACTTGCAGCATCAAGGGTGAGTCTCATAAATAGAACAAACCAGATACAGAAGTGTGTGTATTGTAACGTACCATTCACTGTAATCCCAATCATGTAAAACTAAACCATAATTTAGAGGTCAGCATAATGGTTACCTTTGGGCTAGAGCAGGGGAGAATTAACTGGCAGAGAGTATGAAGTGTGTTTATGGGGTGCTGGTAGTTTTCTATTTCTTGATTTGGGTGGTGGTTACATGGATATGTGCACTCTGTGAAAGTTCAGTTTAATTTATGCACTTTTCTGTATGCTTGTTACATTCCAACAAACAAGTATTTTGGGAGAATAGATTAGAGCAGTGTGAAAATGAGGGCAGGATCTAGGAAGTTCCAGCTGGAGTGGTAGTGTGAGATTCCAGATAGTGGTTGGGGGAGAAGGAAGTCGACAGATTTGAGAGACAATTTGAGGTAGCCTGGACATGACTTGGTCACAAGAGTGTTATGGGTTGAATGACATCCCCACAAAAGATATTTGAAATCCTAACTGCATTGCCTCAGAATGCAGATATAACTAGTTAAGATGTCATACGGAAGTAGGATGGGTCCTTTTTAAAATATAACTGGTATTCTTATAACAAGAAAAGAAACAAAGACACAGACACATGAGGGGAGAATGTCATGACAGAGGCAGAAATTGGAGTGATGCAGTTACAAGCCTAGAATAGCCAAGGATTGATGACCACTACCAGAAGCTAGGAAGAGGCAGGAAGGATTCTATGCAGAATCTCAGAGGGACCATAGCCCTAATCAGCATCTTAGTTTAGGACTTCTCACCTATAGAACTGTGAGATAATACATTTCTTTTCTTTAAGCCACTCAGTTTATGGTATTTTGTTATAGCAGTCCTAGGAAGCTAACACAGGGAGGATGGAAAGGACACAGGTAGTAAGGATGACTACCTGTTTTCAGCTTCTGGGTGGATGGTGCACTGAACTGACCAACTCGAATTTTATGCAGACCATCAAAACAGAATTAGAACATTTAATAATGGGAATGATAATGGTTTTAGCAGGCAGTAGAACATAATGCATCAAGTATTGAGCACCTGAAGAAAGCATTTTGTTCCTCATTATGTTATGCTTTCAGCCAGGAATTCACCAAAATCTCCTTGCCCAGTCAGGAATATATCATCTTCTTAAAGTGTTTTGGAGAAGGGCTCTCATTCTCCCTTCGAATTATTTGGAAGAATGGCAGCAGGAGGGGCAGGTTGGTGTGAGTGGTTAACATGTCCCTTCTTGTTTTTTCCAACTTGTGGAGCACAGCTGGAAGTGAAACCCCAGAGACGTAGCTTTTCCATTTTATTATGCTTCAGGAAATCTGAACAAGGAAGCAGGGTTACTGCAAATTAGCTGCATTTCCCTTTATGCTTCTCAATTCTGAGTACAGGAGATTGGCTAGGGTCTGGCTTCTTTTCATCTTTTCAGGGGCAGTGGGAGATGGCTCTCTGTCAGAGGCTTCTCTCCAGGCCGCCATGAAATGAGTAGGCAGCGAAGTCGCACTCAGTTTAGGTCTCTGCTCTTTCTCTTTCTGCAGTGGCCCTTTGACAAGATGCCTTCTCACTGCTTTCTGCAGGTTTTATCCAGTGGCCCACATGTGAATTCAAACTTTCTCCTTGTTTTTCCTCCTGCTGTGACAGCCAGGAATGTTTGCCCATTTGTGGGACATGCCCCACTAATCCATCACTTTCAAAGCTACCAGGGTTCTCTGTTGGCTCCAGAAGAGAAATAATTGAGTCTAATCAAGCACCTTAAATATTCAGTATGATTAGAGGAAAAATGGATGGATTTTGTAAAGTTGTATTGATACTAAATTCTACTTGCAGTTAGTCTTGGACATAAATTTCAGAAAATTATATGTAAATGTACTCATTAGTGCACTGTAATATTGAACATCTATTTTGTCTCTGGGCAATTTTTCTTTTCTTAGCACAAAAGCTGTTACTACTGTTATTAAAAACAGTAACTGATTTTCCATTTTTTAAAAACTTGTTTTTCTTTTTCTTCCAGTCCCATTTCATCTCTGCATTTTTGCCATGCATTCCAATAATATTTTCCTAAGGCTTGTAAAAGAATTACATTATGCTCTAATAATTCTGAGGGCAAAGGGGAGGAAGGGCAGTGTGGCGCTACCAGAGAAGCTATTTTAAACTGGAGTGGGCCCAGAAAACAGATCGCAGAATGACGTGTTGAATGGCTTCATGCTAAGGATTTGATTATGTTATGTATTGTTTCATCTGAACATCACAAATCCTATTTTGTAATTAAATCTTTTGATAAAGCCTTAACTAAATGGTGCTAGAGACAAAATGTGGTTTTATTAACAGGCTTTAAAACTTACAAATCAGCCTTACAGATTAGTTGCAATATGAATGTTTTATGTGTTCTTTCACATGTTTGTTTGAATTTACTCTGGTGTAAATTCATTTAAGAAAAAAATACCTTTAAGGTTTCAATGATATTCTTATTAAAAATTTTTTTATTTCAAGTGATTATTATTTTTACTGGTTTGTCTGTTTCATCTTCACAAATAAACTTTTTTTGGGAGAAAGTAATAAAAAATACTTTGTATATTTATGTGATTTTGCAGAGAGATTATAGTTGTCCTAATGTAAATACACTATTATGTATCCTGAAGGGGAAGTGAATGAACTTCTTTTTGCTATTATGTGGATCCATGTTTTAAATGTTTTCAGGGCTCAGCTGAAGACAAACTGAATACAGAGTAATTCTGGTAGTGTGGGGTCTGTGAGTATGTGTGTGTGTGTGTGTATCTTTAATAATGTATCTTTCACACTATCAAATAAATCAGATGGTCCAGGAGATTCAGAAATCATATACTGTTATAAAATGAGGAGATTCTTCAGATTTTTTTTTGTATTTTCATATTTTCGCTATTTATTGTGAACCCAAAATTGGCAGCCTTTGCGATTCATGTCCATTAGGCAAAGTTCCTTGCTTACTGTCTTCCTCCTGCTACTCCATATTCAATCCTGTGGCAGGTAAAGAGGCTGGCATCCAAATTTATTTAAAGTTGTTTACAAAAACCCAGAAACACAGTGATGTTCTCAGTGTAAGGTTGATTGTGTAGTTTGGATTTATGGCTTTGGCAAACACATCCGGCTGTTTATACTATTATTTATTTAGTAAGGTCTCTTTTCAGTCTCTGAGGCAGTATGTTGGTTAAGATCGAGGTGGTAGAGCCTCAGCTATCAGCCTCAATTGAAATCTCAGCTCAGTTAACAGCTTTCGTGACTGCAAGCAACTTTTAAAACATCTGTGTGCCTTAGTTTCCTCATATATCACAAGGAGAAAATTATGATACTGCATAGAATTTGGGGGAGGATTTAATGCATTTAACATTGAGAACAGTGCCTGATGCATAGTGAAAACTCAATTATTAAAAAAATTTTTAATTGAATGTGACCAGCTTTTTAAAAAAAAATCTCACCTGGTTTGTGGTGCCTATGTTGACTTTCATTTTTAGGGGGAAAGGACATGGAAGAAAATGTTTCAAAAATGATATGCATATATTAATAGTATATTAAAAAATACAGACTTACAGAATGCTCAGTTTAAAGAATTCAGCTAATTGCAAAGCATTTCCCAGCTACTGTTACCTCTTTGGGCTTTTAACAAAGTATCTGGGTGTGAGCGAATTATGAATGTTGGTGAGACTATATAAAAAGCTGTTGACAGTATTTTCAGCTTTTATGAACATTATTGCCAGTTTAAAGTCAGGTCTTCATGGAGTTTGCAACTCAGCTTCAAGAGTTATGTAATAAAAATATTACTGGAGATGGTACCACCTAGGAAGTGGTCAATCTTTCGATTGACTAGAATGATGTCATTCTAGTTTGTGTGTCGGGTATAGGAGTGGAAGGTGAGGAGCAGAAGTAGAGCTGGGCGGTTGCGGGGGAAATAGGGGTTGATCACTTAATACAAATAGTAACTATGAGGTTCCTGAACCATGTTCTCCACTCACTCCTCATAGGGAGAAGTGAATACTACCCCTTTTTTTGTAGTGAAGAAAAAGAAAACTCAATATTTTGATGGAAAATGCACCACAAAAGACGAACGACTAATACCCTGTCTATTGTTTATCCCACTGAGATTTTCTGCCTCTCTAGTTATAGCGATGGGTGAATAAAAATTAATTAGAAGCTGGAATCTGATTTTAAGATGGGATGTCAGACACATATATCAAGTTGTTAGGTTAGCTGTAAAGCATAACCCGGGATTTATATATTTAGAAGTCATAATAAATCTGTCTGTCAGGAAAATCAGATTACCCAGTGTTGCATGCTAATGGCTCTTTGTCCTGTGGAATTGTGGTCTCCCCAGCAACTGCCCGCTGGCTCTGCTTTTCTCTGATTTGCTGTCTCCATTGACCAACTAGTAATCCCACTTTCCCTACTTATCAAAGTGCCTCCTTTAATAATTGCTCCTAGGGCCTTTATAAAGAGATTTTTTTCCCCCTGGACCATGACGGCGACCTCTTATGGCTCCCCTTGACTCAGTAGTCTCAGTAGTAATCAATCAGTCCATCAGTTATTCAATTCACCAACCTAACAGTTACTTCCAGGACATTTATTGAGTACCTCTTATGTGCTGGGCTGTTTGCAAGTTTTGGGGATCTAGCAAATATAGTGCCTGCCCTCACAGAGGGCAGTGATGGAGGAGAGAGAGAAGAAAACTCATAACACGTTGTGAGATGGGCCAAGTGTAAGGTATAAGGAACCCAGATTTAGGAGCATTGAGAAAGGATTCTCAGAGGTCAGTATCTTTTGAGTTGAGACTCCTGAGCTGAGTAGTGGGAGTTAGCCAACTGACAGGAGGTGAGGATGGATGGACAGTCTTCCAGGAGAAAGGAACAGCCCACGCAAAAGCCAGGAGGAGAAAGATTAAGGTCCACTCTAGAGTTGTGATGGTGACAGGTGATCAGAGTGAGAAGTTGGAGAGTTTCACAAGACCTTACAAACTGGGTTAGACAGGATTAGTTAAAGGGCAATGGAGAACCATTAAATGACTTAAGTGGGGGAGATATCTTCCTCTTATTGCCGAAAGGTGACATATTACTGCATTCCACCTAGGGTGGCTGCCCATGTTTCTTTTGGTCTTAAAGGCTCTGTGCAAGGTGGTGCCGTATTATCTTTCTGGTCTTAGTTTTCACTCTCGTTCCTCGCCTTTCCTGTGCTCTAGGCATGTTTCAGCTCTGTTACCCAAATATTCTGTGGACTTTTATGCTTCTGTACCTGTGTTCACCCTGAGCCATCAACCATAGCTCCTGTTGTCTCATTTCTCACCTGTCAATCCCTCATCATTCTTCCAGGCCAAATTCAGTGTCATCTCTTTGGGAGGCTTTCTCTGCTTTATCCCAGTTAGAGTTAATCCTGCCTTAGGTTTGTACTTCCTTAAGTAGTGGCTGTCTTCGTTTATTCTTCCATTAAACAAATGTTTGTTAGTTTTAGACTGTGTTCCAGGTGTGTGACAGTGATCAACAAATGGAAATGCCTTCATGCAGTTTATTTAAATAATAAACACATTTAGCCTCCTTTGTCCTGCTTCTAAGTGTGTTTGGGTATTTATACATCTGTCTCCTTGATTTATTTGTCAGATGCATGAGGATAAGTACTATATTCCTTGTATGTGCAGAATAAATTGGTTTTGAATGAATGAATGAATAAAGAGTTTAAAAAAAATGATGGTAAATATTTGCAGAGAGACTTGGCCTAATACTTCGCACTTTCGTGTAAGGGAGAATGTATTGATTTTGGAATTATATTGTTCCAGGTTCAAATCATGCTTCTATAATTTACGACCTGTGTGGCTTTGGATAAAGCACTTGCCCTCTCTGGACCCAGTGTTCTTATAGAAAATACAGTTCTTTGTCATCGTGTTGCGGGGATTAGAAACAATATACGCGAGGTGGCCCTTGGCATATCTCTATCGTTGCTGGTATTGGGTTGATGTAGCAGATAATCTGTTGATCTGGTGTAGAAAACAGGCAGTGTTTAAATCTCAGATTTTCCACTGTATAACCTTTGGCAAGTTACTGTGTCTCCTTAGCTCACTTTTCTTCTCCATGAAATGAAGATGGTATTAGTACCTTGATCATAGGGCACTTGTGAGGGATTAAATGAAAAGTAATGTAAATTGCTCAGCACAATTCCTATCACATAGTGAGCACATAATGAATGACAGCCATTATTAACTTGTATCCTTGCTATCATATTTGTAACCATTATTATTTTCATCAGAGTCTATCTTTCTATTAGACTCAAATTTAACAACAGGAAAAGCATGTCTTTAATTTTCTATATCCCTAGAGATGCCTGACACTTAGTAGGCAGTGAACAGACACTTATTTAATGAATGTATGAACAACAAAAAAGTATTATTTATTATCAAAACACGTTAAAATGTATGTACAATGGTTGGTACATAGTAAGAAATTAATACACTGTTGTTCTTTATTCTTTGTTTAACTTTCCCCAGTTATATTGAAGAGATTTCCTTGAGTTCTTTACTATGGGATTTGGTGAAAAAGACTGTGTGTGTTCTCAATTCTTCTGGTTCACTGAAGTCGTTTGTTTCTCTGCAGTAGTCTTCCTAACCTCCCATCATTTCAGTCCTAACACTTTCAGTTCTTTTGGTTACCAGGAAACTATTTCTCAGTAAAATCCCCAATGGGTGTGGATGCCATCAAATAATATTTTCTGAGTAGGTGTGTGCATGAGCGTTTATTTTATTTTTTAAATTGAAAACAAACCTCCCTTATAGCCCCACCCCACTCCTTGCAAGGTGGAAAGAGAGATTATAAAACCAAATAGGCTGTGAGGGTTAATAGTTCTAGACTGGACAGGAGGCGATATGGCCTCTCACACCAAGAATGCCTAGACGATTTCAGAGAGTGAAGGCAGCTTCCTGCAGTGCCTAACATACTCTGAAGGGACTTTGGTCAGGGGCTAAAATGCTTTTGGTAGAACACTGGGACTTGCTTTGTCCTTCCTATTCCTCAATACCATACTTGCTATTTGCTCACTTTTTCTTACAAGTGGAGCACTTGCTTTTTTCCCCTTCTTAGTTTGACAACTTTTGTCTGAGACTGAACTTAGCCTGGCTTTTCTATGTGTCTGGCATCCTTTCCACAGAACTTCAAGCCTGATGCTTTTCACAAAGGGTCACCCATTCAAATGTCCTTGGAGGCCAGCCGGGTGAGATTCTGTTACTGAGCAAAGGTAGTTAGGTAAGAAATTCTGTAGTTCTATGAAGAATTACAGTCTCTTCATGTTCCTTGAAACACTCAGTCCTCTTAACCCATTTTTCGTTTTCCCACTTGTGATCAAGACACTCCAGCATGAAATATTTGCTTAGATCTTTACCATGAGAAAAACACTACAAATAGGAAGAAGGGAGGTAATTGACATTTAGCTCCAGTGACAGGGAGACTAGCAGGTGATGCCATTGAGACAAACTGCAGAGTGCATTCCCCACTCCAACAAAGCAGCCTCAACTCAGCCCTAGAGGTTTATTGTCATGTAGGAATGTGCTGCTGCCTGTGGGGTCAGAGCTTTCAGCTTTTTTTCATGAACTCTCTCGATTTTACAAATGTTGAAAAGAACTTTAAAATGTTAAAACACTAAGTCAGCCATTACTGTATGGCTGAAATGAAGCAGAGCAAT
Organism: Camelus bactrianus; assembly: GCF_048773025.1. NCBI lineage: Eukaryota > Metazoa > Chordata > Mammalia > Artiodactyla > Camelidae > Camelus > Camelus bactrianus. The sequence continues at coordinate 25,165,400 of NC_133555.1, forward strand.
GGACCATATTTGGCCTGTGGGTCATCAGTGTTCATCTTCTGCTGTAATACGGAAGATGCACAATTTGTATTTTCAGACACTCTTCCATTGCTATTTCAGTTCGGAACAAAACACAATTACAGTTAGAGCTGTCTCCAAAAGTCACTTGAATATCCTTTCAAAAAGAGAAGACTATGGTATGATCTTCTGTGTTTATAGCAAACCCCTAAAGGATTCTATAGGATAAGTGGATTAGTTGTTTTTCACTTAGTTTTAAAGGCTTACGGGGTTTTGTGTGTTCTCCCTCTTGTTTTCCATTTGGCATGCACTACTTATGCTTAAAAAACATTAAACTGACATGCAGTGAGAAAAAATTACTGGAGCCTGAAAGTTGGTTAATATCAATTACATTCTCGTGTCTAATAACCCATGCCTGCGAAACGCAACTTGTTTGCTGTAAATACCCAATGCCAAGTCAAGAATAAACAGCTGCTTTGTTTTAGTTGGTATTTACAGCATCACTTTAACTACTTTAACTCTATTCAAGGAGGTAATGAAGAGCTGGGTGCCAGTGATGTTGATAAACTGTGGCAATTTCTGCATTGTGTCCTTAGAGCTGCCTCTGCTTCAGCCTCCATTATTTAAATTGCTAGTCATTACAGTCATGCCATTAACTGGTAATGCAGCAAGATGACACATGAGAACAGGGCCAGCAGGACACTGTTAGCCCTTATTGAGTACCACATTCTGGGATGGGGAGCAATAGTTATAAAAAAGAAACACACACAGCAGCCTCCAAAGGCTTGAACACTCATGAGCTCTTTGCAGAATCTGGTAGGGTGATTCTGAGTCCCCAGTTGTACATAGCTTTGGACATTAGACCCAAATCACAGGTAATGCTCCAGACTTTAAAAAGATTAACATTTTACTTTTCACTAAAATCGAAAATATTTAAGCATATCTCAGGCTGGTTTATTCTTCCTCCTGGGGAGCAGATGCAAAAGGATATAGGGAAAGGAGGTTGTTCAGTCTGGGATACAGAATGGAATATAGTAATGTCACTTGACTCTTAGCAATGTCATTTTTAGAAAAGCACATATTTTATTACTGCAGAGCCCCATAGACCAAAGAACCTGTCAGTCTTCATTTTACTTGATTAGGACTCACAGTTGAGGTAGTCCATGAATATTCAAGTAGCAAATGTTTTCTTTTGATCTAATAGCATGCACTCCATTCATCCTGACGTACATAGGGAGCCTCTTACAAAAGCATGGGCTCTGGCCAGTTGCTCAAGACCTAAAGGGAGGGAGGGATTGGAGGAGTTCTTTGTTGTTCAAGATATTTTGAGAAGACCTAGAATTCCTTTCTGGTAGGATAAAATCTGTTCCAGCACAAATCTTTCCTTGGAAAACTTCATCCATCATTTATGAGAGTCTTTATATTAAAATTAAAGAAATTGGGTCCTGTGTGCATGTTCTGGGAAGCAGAGAAAGGCCTATTTACCCCTTTCTTTCCTGTCACCTTCCTTAAAAGCTACATGTGCAAACTGTGAACAAATATCTATTCTGCATACTGTATGTACATTTGGAAGGTGAGAGAGGGAAGACCTAGGTGCTAAACTCAGCTCTGTCTTGGGCTTGGTGGTTTTACTGTCACTTAGGATTCTTTCAGATGGAAGTAATAGAAATCCCAGTTTAACTCACTTAAGCAAAAATGTTAAAATACAGATGAAAAATCTAGAAAAATCTCTTCCTTGAATTCAGCAACAACATTATCGAGAACCAGAGATCTTTTCATCTCTTATTTCTCCCCTCTTTCAGGTATTACTTTTCTTTGTAGTGTTGTCCCTGTTGTGGAGGAAGAAATTTTCACCTATCCTTTTAGGTTCTTCTGGATAGTCTAAGAATTAAGTGGAAATGAGACTGTCGACTGAAATAAATGTGCAGCCTAAAAGTTGAGAGTTTTATTTTATTTGGCAGGAGGACTTGAGCCAGGATGACAGCCTCTCAGATGGCTCTGAGGGACTGCTCCGAAGAGGTAGGGGAGGAGCTAGGATATATAGGAGCTTTACAACAAAGACCAGGTAGTTGGAACAATAAAAGATTACATGTTATCTAAAGAAAACCGGGCATCTCAAGTCAGAGAATTTTCTATGTATGGGAGGAAGCAAACATTTGGGCTCATTGAATTCATTCCTTTGACAAGCATCTAGCTATCTAGGGCCAGCATTTTGTCCTTTCTTATTCTGAGTCCCCTCAGAGTGCACCATTGTGAGTGGCTGCAGAGGCTGGGCTTCAGGCTTGTCTTCACTGGGGTGTGGCGGCAGCAGCTGATGACTTGATGGCTTCAGCATTCTTTGTTTACTGATATGGTTTGCAGCATTTTTTGTTCACAAGACACATTAACAGGAGAAGATCAAACAAAAGTTTAATAACATTTATACACTGGAGAGACCCAGGAAAACTAAGTAACTTGTCCAAATGGCCAAACCCCTCACCTTAAGTAGCATCTTCAGCTAAAGACAAAAGAGCGTGTTGGAAGTAATTGTTTAGGACTTCAGAGGGGAGGAAGGCAATTGACACGGAGAGGGAAGAGCACATGTTTGGTAAACAAATGTTTGCTGGGTCTCAAAGTAGACTCTGCTCTCTAGGTCCTGCCACCACCACACCTAGCCCACAGTCTTTTCATATCTCTAGTGATAGCTCTGTGGATATCTCTAGTGACAGTCCTATTCTGGGAACAGGCCCTCTGTCTAAATTCTTTTAGGCAGTTAGGGAGCAGGTCATAGTTTCTTCCTGAGCCTTTGGGCCTTGATTGTTTTCAGCTGGAAATAATCAGCATGCCAAAAAGACATTTTTAGGGTGGCAAATGTTGCTCCTCTACATCCCCATATGGCCCTGGTTGGCTAGGTGTTTCCAGACATCCTCAGAGAACAGTATCTGAAGACCAGAAATGGAGGGGATACTCATCCTTCCATGTGTCCTTTGTTTTCTTAAGAGTGAGGAAAACATTCTCAGTCTCCCAACAATTCTGCCTTCTAGTCGATTGGCCAGAATTTAAACCATACCCTAAAACCATTGCAAGGAGAATGAAGTTACCATGATTGTCTTATTCCATTGAAGCTTCAAACCTGCGGCTGGGTATGACCTAGCCTCTTGTCCCTGGGTATGGGGTGTGGTCTGCCAATAACTGAGCAAAATCAGAATCAAATTCTACTAGAAAGAAAGGAAAAAAAAAAAAAAAGAAAGAAAGGGAGGGACAAATCACTGTCAGAAAGGCACTCAGCACTTCTCACTTACTTCTCCCAACAATTATGTACCAGAGGTACAGAACACACAAAAAAGTGAATTATCTTACCCAAGGTCATAGAGCTATAAAGTAGAGAGCTGAGATTTGAATCCAAATGATTCTGGCTCCAAAGCCAAGGATCTCGGGAGAGACCAAACAAGAAGGTTAATAGCCACAACAGCGCAGTCCTTGCATCATTGGAGTACTCCAGGGTTAACAGCAATGAGTTTCTTTAGCCCACAAATCAGTAGTGATGTAATATTTTTGGTATATAGAAATAATACGTGCATTAAGGCAATTAGGAAAATGTCAAGGAGTATAAGGAAATAAATAAGCATCCTCCCCTATCTAGCCAATACCACTCTTAATATTTTGGAGTATTCCCTCCTTGTCTTTCTACACACACACAAATGTATAATACACCACTTATGCATGCAAAAAGGTTTATTGATTGCTTTCTATGTAGAATAATGTGCAAAAATATAAATATATATGAAAATATACATGATGAACATATTGGATATAGACTTCATAGCCTGTTTTATATTTTGCTGTCCCACTTAGGTTTATAGCATGTATATTTTTGTGCATTTTCCTATAAAGCACAATTCTTCAGGAACATCATTTTTAATGATGCCATAGCCATCCATTTTGTAGGTGGCAAAATGTATTAAACAAGCCCCTTATTTGTGAACCTATACATTTCTCACAATTTCTCTTCATGGGAAATAACACTGTAAATGAGTATCTGTATATGGTAGATTTGGAGGCACAGCTTTTATTATTTCTTTGGGATGTAGTCTTTGAAACAATGGATCAAGAAATGAACATTTTAGAGCTGTGAACATTTGATACATATTGCCAGGTTGCAATCTGGAAATGGTGTACACTCTGTATTTCCAAAAACAGCCTGAGAGAGAGTTTGCCTCTTCTTGATGGCTCTTGACTTGGAGTATTTTTTCTTCTTCTCTTTCCTTTTTCTTTTGGAGTAGCTTTGGAAGTCCTGATCGAGGCCTTGCATTCCACAGATAAATTATTGTGAATACTCATTTGTCATTTTCTCAAGGGGATTGCTGAGGGTCCATTATGCTTCGTGTATTAATTGTACAAGGCCAAAATGGAGCCCCATATATTATTAGATATTGAGAAAAACCAGAACAACTTGTACTGAAGTGATATTTGACATTGTATCTCTAACAAAATTGAAATAAAAACCTCCATAAGTGCTAGTGCCTTGTTAAAATGTTCAGATAAATTATTTGGTTCATAAATAAATAATCTTAACTTTTATGATAATGGAGAGGAGGAAAGGTGGTATGAGACTCTCTGAATATACGAATAATTCATTCTCTTGCAGCCAAGATAAACAGCACTGTGAATTAATGAAATGACAGAACATTGGATGTCAGGCTGCATCATCTTAGGACTGGGCACTTATTAGGGTAGGGATGCATGTATCCATAAGGCTTGTAACGTGACCCAAAAAATTGGTGCTGTCTTCCCTGGGTGGTCCAAGGGAGATGCTCTCCACAGGTACCCTGGAAAAAGGCAATAGGCAGTTGCTATGCAGCACCAAGTTGGCAGCAAAGAGAAGGAGCAGGGGGAAACAGGAGGCTCATGTGCACAATTTCTTCTTTTGTCATTCCTGATAGAGCTGGAGAGACTGCATTGGATCATAATGGGTTAGGAAGACAGAGTTGAATTAGAGACATCTGAGATTTGCAAATTTCCAAACAAGTTTTTCATTTCAGCAGGGGTCTTTTGAGTGAGTTTTACTGGCATGTCAAATATTTTCAGTGACCTATACAAATCTGGAGGAAGGGCACAGTGTGTTGAATATCTACCTCTCCTCTGAACTTCCTGCTCTGGGCTGCATCCTTTGGTCTTCACCCAACTACCAAATGTTTTGGCATACTTACACCTACCTTATTGTGCCAAATTTCTTTCATTCATTCATTCATTCATTCATCCACACATCAAATATTTATCGGTTAAGGTCTGTGTGCTGGTACCAGGCCAATCAAAACGCTGGTTCCCCATCTGGCTTATCTGATCTGATTCTGTCTACAATAGTGTATGCACCTAGGTTTGACTGAAGTTTGATTCTTGCAGCTTATGCATTTTAAATGTGACTTTGTCCATCCTTCTTCAACATTTACCACATCACTTAGTGAACATTTACCATGTGTGGGACATGGGTGGGGCTAAATTCTGAGGATACAAGGAGATTAAAGTCACCTGGGCTGGCAGTGCTGGTAGAAAAGGATGACAGTGTTGAGTGTGGAGTTGTTTTGTACACCTTGCTATGCCTGGCCTTCTCTTTTAACTGTTAAAATCACTCCCTTAATTTAGTAGGTGGGGAATTAAAATGCACAGAACAATACCAGCTTTTCATGCTGTGGTTAGAAACTGAACACTCTGAAGGAGTCAGGAGAACGGGGCATCACCTGTAGTAGTGGTCCTTAATTGTGGCTTCCCGTGGGGTCACCTAGTCATACTGGTGGGTATGGAAAACAATCATGATGCCCATGCCATGCTCCAGATCAGTTATATCAGAATCTTTGTGGTATTTGATCTAGGCTCCTAGTTTTTTGCTGTTGTTGTTTTTGTTGTTCTTGTTTTTTTTTAAAAGCTCCTGAAATGATTCCAGGATGCAGCCAAAGTTGAGAAGTGCCAACTTAGAAAGTGACAGTGTATCGTGTTGAGTTACTCTCTTTCACCCCAGGGCAACCTTTACCACTGCCTTTTCTAGGGAGCCCAATTCCATGATATGTGCCATAAAGAAAATAGTCCATGCCAAATAGTTTTGAGAAACTCTGTCCTCCTTTTTGGAGGTTCATAGAATACACTGGCATTTTAAAGTCCATGAGAAGGCCTGCCATGAAGAAACCGTTAAATTTTAGTGGAATTCTCTATTATATTTGATCCAGGATTACACTGTCTCCTTGTTTTTCCTTAACTATGAATTTCACTGAATACATTTTGAGCTTATATAAGAGCTGATTAGCCTGTGGATGATTTTGGTTCCTTGTTTCTTTATTCTTAGGTCCCCCCAGTTTGGCCCTTTTTCTCATTACCTTTTGAGTAGTCCAGGGGCCCAGCAAAGAGATAAAACTGCAGTCAATCCATTTGTTAGAAGCTCTTATTGATGCTTTCAAACAGTAAAATAAGCTGTGCTTTGGAAGAGGCTGGTAGTTCTCCTCATTTCTATAGTAGTGGTTCTCAAAGTGTGGTCCCAGAATTAGCAGCCTCAGAATGAACCAGTATAGAAGGCAGAGTTATCACTTCCCCAACAATATCTACACCCTGATCTCCAGAACTCTTGAATATGTTATCTTACATGGCAAAAAGGATTTTTGCATAGGTAATTAAAATTTCGGACTGTAAGATGGGGAGATCATCCTGGATTATCTGAGTGTGCCCAGTCTAATCACATGAGCTCTTAAAATTGGAACACCTTTCCAGGCTGCAGTCAGAAAGATTTGGTGATAGAAGAAAAGGCAGGAGAGATTCAAAGCATGAAAAGAACCCAAACCCTCATTGCTGACTTGATGATGGAGGGGATGGCCTTTAGATGCTGAGAATGTCCATCAGCTCACAACCAATAAGGAGATAGAGACCTCAGAACTGAATTTTGCCAACAACTTGAGTGAGCAAGGAAAAAAAAAACCCACCTCCACCCCACGCCCATAGGCTCCAGAAAGGAATGCAGTCTGCCCACAACTTGATTTTTGCCTGGTGAGACCCGTGTTAGACTTCTGACCTACAGAACAGTAAGATAGTGAATTTGCATTGTTTTAAGCACCAAGGTTGTGATAATTTGTTCTGGCAGCAACAGAAAACGAATACATCTGAGAACTCGTTAAAATGCAAATTCTCAGTGCTAATCCCAGACTTACTGAACTTACTGAATCAGAAACTGGGGGTAAGGTGTAGGAGGGGTGCACCTGCAGTCTGTTTTAACAAGCTCTCTAGGTGATTCTGACATGCTAAAGTTTGAGAACTACTGTTTTACAGTAATAGAATTCCCAAATGTTAAGTAGACATATGGCTGCCTAGAACAAAGACTGCGTCTCCTATTTTCATTGCAGGTGGGTATGGTCATTTGACTAAGTTCTCACCAAACAGGTTGTGCAGAAAAGGGTTAACTCAGAAGACTTAGGGTTCTAAAACTCTGCACATTCCAAGTTAAAAACTAGCTTTAATGGATTCCGGGAGATAACCTCTGAGCCCTTGAAATATCCTGCCAGATTAGAGTGTCTTCATATACTTGAGATCTTGGGTTATACCAAGTAGTTTATGCAACTAGTGTGATCTATGGTGAATGCCTTTTATTGTTCATCTGAGGCCTTGGGTCATGTTATGTCAGTTTGACTGCTGAAGGGCAAGGAGAAGTTGGTAGATAAGCACCCCAACCTCTGTCAGTTAGATGGGCAGTTGTGAGATACGTTCCATACAGTTTCTCTCGTGGTCCCCAGAAGCCCACAGATTGCCCACAGACAAAACCAACTTGATAATACAAGTTTTATTGCTGTTCTCCTTCCCTTCCAGTTCTTACGTCCCTCTCTCATTTCAGTTTCCAAGGATCACCTTCCAAATAAACCACCTGAACCTAAACCCTTGGTTCTTGTCTCAAGCTCTGCTTTCAGGGAGGACCCAACTAGGGGAATCCTTCAAGAGATAGAGTGTCAAAGCTTCCTCTTTGCTCCTGATTGGGATGTAGGAAATAATGGCTCATCTGCTGCTTTTGCTCATGTTAAGGAAGGCCATCCTCTAAGAATGGAGAAATGGTAAGTTAGAAGGCATCTCTGTGTGTCATGCATCTGTAGAGCTGCCATACCAGCTCTGGACGGCTGACCTCCAGACCTGTTATATGAGAGATTAAAACTTCTGTGTTTCAGCCACTGTGAATTTAGGTGCAGGGGGTGGGGTAAAGGGGTGGCTTGCATACAATTTAGCCTCATTCTGACCAACATAACAACTGATGGTCAAATGGAGACTTTGGTTTGTCATCAGGTTGAAATTGAATTGTCCCTGACCTTCGTCACTACAGTGATTAAGGGTTGATTGCATGAAGGGCAAACATTATTTTTGGGAAAGAGCATTAGACCAGGAGTCAGGCAACTTGTGTTTTGTGTTGACCCCTAAGGAGATGTGCGTCTTTCCTTCCCTTGGACTCGGCTGCTTAATCTCAGGGCTCCCTTGATTTTTACATACTGTGATCCTATGAATTTAAAGTATTCAAAAATTGGCTTGCAAAAACAAAACACTTGGATCATTATGAAATATAAATATGGGACATCATCTGTATTTGCAGTTTGAAATTTCCTTGCTAATAGAATGATGAGCACATCTTAGCCTGAGTGTGCATTTTTTTTTAAGTTACTCATAAGTTAGAAGGTCCTTGAGGCATTATTAAAGTTCATCATATCACTCACTGTGAAAACTCAAACTTTTCTTGAATGTTGGAAGATGTTTACAAAACTCTGTTCACCTGAAAGGAATTCTTCAGGCTAATAAGAACCTTCACATGTTCTTTTCTTTTGTCTGGATGGTACCCAATCAGTCTGCATAACGAGACAGGCCAAAGGACAGAGAATTATGCCCCAGGACAGTCTTCATTCTGTCATTTGGCTTTGCATGCAGAAACCACAATTTATGATGTGATCAAGAATGATATAAGTTGGCAGTATAATGAGCTTGGGATCGTTGGATAGCCCAGATGTACACCATGACCTTTGCTGGATGGAAAGTGTCAGACTTGGGCACATGCGTATTAGTTGTGGAGAAAGACCCTCCTTTGGGGAGTCAAGGGTCATGAATTTTGTTTCTAAGCAGCATATATGCAGTTGCCTGGCAACCATGAGAGCAGTTAAGTTCTTGCTATATGATGCTGTAAAGGATTTCATCCATCTTGAAAAGCTAACAGCATAATTTAAATTTTCGAAGCAGAGTGTGGGTGTTCTCAAGTGGCAAAGCCTTATCTCACATCTAGTTGTAGACTTTAACTGCATAAACTTGATGCTGCTGAAGTTTTTCAGCATTAGTTATGTTGTAAACAAAAGGTTGGAAGTCTGAACTGAGATTGAAACATCCTTCATTAGAATGTATTCGGTACCAACGTACAGAATACCCAACTAATAGTGTCTTCGTGTACAAGGATGTTTACTATTTTCTGAACAAGAAGCCTTGTTTTAGTTGTTCAGCAAGGACCCAGTCCCCTGCCATGCTTCCGTTACACCATCAGTGGTGTGCTGGCCTTCATCCTCAGGATTGTTGCCTCATGCTCATAGGAAGGCTGCCAGAGCTTTCAACACTATAGTGTCCCTGATTAGCACCCAACCCAGATAGGAGGGAAGGGGGCAGAAACAGCCTTCTTGTGGTGGGTCTCTCTCATTTACTTTTTTTTTTTTTCAGAGGAGGAAATTTTTCCTTTAAGGCTCTTAGCAGATATCTTTATTTTTCTTTATTCAGAACTGGGTCACATGTGTATCCCTTCCTAGTCATTGGCAAAGGAGAATTCAGTTATCTTCACTGGCTTAGGCTAATTATGATTCAGCCTGTTGGGCAGGAGGCAGGGCTTATGTCCCCTGAACACATTACCACCTTCCAGATTCCTGAGAAAGATAAGAGTGTGTTATGTTAGGAAGGATGAAGGCCAGATGGTTGCTAGGAAAGCATCTCACGGTGTTGCTACAACTCCTTTCATGTTATTGCTTATGTGTGGAGGTCAGAGGTTGCAAATTTACCCCTAAAATGTTTTTAAAACATTGAAATTAGAACTTAGAAATAGAAATATTTTGCATTAAAAATTGGATTTTTCACTTCTCTTGGAAAAATCTGGTGATCTGGGAACATTGTCCTCTTCAGATAGAGTATGTGCACCACACTCTTCACCACTCCCTTTGTCATACGGTTTACTTTCCTGGCGCCTCTGGACATTTGTGCCTGTGAACTTTAATCTGCATGCTTTTTTAATTACGTGCAGACATTTTGAAACAAGAAACTTACAATCAGTCTGGTGCATTATGTTCCAAGAGATGAATTGCCACTGTTCTCTTTCATTCTTCCTATATTTGGGATTCTTTTGCTCTTCTGCTGTATGTTTCTTTATTTTATGATTGTGGAAGGGAGTACAGTGTAATGGTTAAGAGCTAGGCAGAAGTGGTCTGAGCCCTGGCAGTATCACATATTAACTTGTGACTTCATATCCACATCTGTAAAGTTGGATAATAATGGTATCTATCTCATGTGGCTGATTAGAGAATTAGCACAGTACTTGGTTCACATAATGCTGATCTTGTTGAAGGTGGTGATAAAGAAGATGATGATGTCTCTATTAGTCTTTACTATATCAGTTCGTACTTGGAGGTGCCGTTTGGGAATGCAAACCAGAGCATTTTCAGAGAGTGAAGCTGATGAACGGCCACTGCATTTCCTGTGAAACTAGAAGAAGGTCCTTTGAGTGGCCATGCTTGAGGAGTGGTAATCACCTGGAACAATTTTTTTCTACCCCTTTCAAGACAGAATCAGATTCACCTAATTCATGCCTCCAGGTAACCGTCACAGCTCCCAGAAGTTTAGTTCTGCCCCCGAGATTTGCTCATTTCTGTTCAGACTGGGGCATATTCTGCATTTATACTGTCAAAAAGCAGTGGATATTTTAGTTTATGCCTTGGGACATGGGAGTTAATTCTGGGTGTCTCTAATTACCTTGGAGCGTCACTTTCCTTACCAAAATATCTATTTTTTTGTTAGCTTTTGGTCTAGGTTCCATGAGATTTATCCATCTGTAACTCAATCTGAAAAAAATGGAAGGTCGCCATATAAATGAAGTCAGATTAAAAGGATTATTTGGGAGAGGCAGGCAGGATATTTTGAGATTGGGTAGTTGCTTTATTTCGTTCTTAAGGACTGGTTGAGTAGGTCCTAGTAAATTAGGAAGGCAACCTTAGGAAACCCATTATAACCCAATTTTTCATAATTAAATTAAAAGTTATTTGGTTGGTGTAATAGCCACTGTGGACAAAAATGTAGGGGATATAGGTACATAGACCCTGTTATGAGTATGAATCAATACAGTAAACTTTGGAATGGATAGTTTGCAACTATCAACTGTAGTTTGAAATGTTTTGACCTCGAAATTCTTTGAAAGGTCTAATATGTGCTATAGGTACACTTGACCAAGTATATGAAGAAGTTCATTGCAGCATTATTAGTAGTAGTGAGAAATTGAAAATAAATAAAATACTCATCAAGGGGGACTCATTATATACAGTATTGTGTGTCTATACATTGAAATTACTCTGCATCCATTAAAAAGTATGGAGCAGATCCCTATAAATTGACATGAAAAGATGCCAAACATGAGTCAGAACAGTATGTATTACATAAATATGTGTCAAAAACATAAATATATGCCAAGCTGTTAATATTGGCTCCCTTGGGGAATGAATTTATAAGGATATGAAGGTAGGGGGATGGGAGGGAAACGAGGAGGCAAAGTTTAATCCTTAGTTTATATACTTTCTTACATGTTTTGCAATGTCATGTACTCTATTTATAATTAGTATTTTACACCTGAGAGTTTGGAGTGGAAACCCGGGGAGTTACAATGCTCCTTTTGAGTAATAGTGTCACGTAGAGGTTAAGAATATGAGTTCTAGAGCCAAGCTGCCTGGCCTGGAATCCTGGCTGCATCACCGACGGGCTGAATGTTCTCAAACACGTCCATGGACTGCTCTAGGTCTTGGCTCATCTGTGAAGGCGGACTATAATAATACCTCCCCTATAAAGTTCTCGTGAAGACTAAATGAGTTCCTGTATGTACACCATTTAGAAAAACATTAGCATAATTGTTATTATGATTGAAAATTTATAGCAAAAATGCAGAAATAACTGAAGTGAATTACAAAGTCACCATAGGCATCTGGAGTCTAGTGTTAGGAATTTATGAAATGCAATGAAATTCCTTTGATATGACATCATATATATGTATTTTAAAAAACTGAGGCTAGAGAGGAGACAAGTGACTAGATGGATAAGGCCTGGAAATGCACAGGCCTTCCCCTGTAATTGAGGAGCAAAGTAAACAGCCTTGAACTAAATATATATCACAATGGGAATCTAAAACAGACCGGCTGAAACTGGCAGATCCAGAGAATCAGAAGAGGAAATAAAAAAGGGGAAGTGTTCAGTAGCTTCCTAAATGTTTCAAAAACTTCAATCATCTCTCTCTTCTTCCATCTCTTTTACTAATTCTTCACTTTATCTTTTCTCCTCAACAACAAGTCCTGCATTTGATTGAGATTTTATCTCTTTATGGGACAGGTGATACGACAGTAATGTATAGTTCATTGGAGAGCTGGAATGTTCTGCAGAAGAGTGAAACAGTCACGTGGAAATGGAAAGACGCGCTCAAGGATGAATGCTGTCTAAAGACATTACTATAGGCATGTGGGCAGCATCAGGCAAAAAGCAAGCATTTGGTGGAGAATGCTTGGGAAACTGGGAAAATCTGACTTCCAATCCTCAGAGTTAATTGAGCTAAGGAACTGAGTGTCGAAATCATTCTCTGTTGTTGCTTAGTTGAAAAGCCAGCCAGGCTGTAAGAACAGTGACCGATCGACATTGACAGTCTTCCATCTGGAGCTTAATCTGTCTCCAAACGTCTGTGACACTGGTATGTCTTTCACAGCAGGTTCACATAATTCTGAAGGCCAGGCATCAAGCAGGAAGCCACAGTTCTAGTCATTACTCACACATCCCGGCCACAGGGCAATTCCTTTGCTTGCAGCTGGAGAAGGTACGATATTCTATGATGTGGCTCTTAATGAGGGGTACACACAGCTGATGGGGCTAGATTGCTAACAGATAGCTCCAGCTTAAGGGAGCTTCGCCTGCACCTCTGGCTTTCTTTCCTGAGCCACAGTTTTGGGTCCTGATTAACTGTCTCCACTGTAGCTCATTAAAGGGCTGGGCCGCAGCCTGTCCAGCTATGGTAAAAGACAGAGCTGCACAGTTGCTCCCTACCTTCCATTCCCTGATGGCTATTGTCTCAAAGGGACTGTCATCAGGTGTTTCATTTGAAGTAGGTTTGTGGGACCCAAAGATTCCTTGAAATATTTAAAGTCTGTTTTCTCTTACTTTCAAGAGAATGTGTTTAAAAATGAAAATATTACTTGGAATGGGTAATTTAAGAAAAGGATACATTATGATGCAGACCTTCTTAAAAAACAGGCATAGGAATAAGTGTAATGAGGCACCCCAAATTAACTGATTTTCTTCAGCTTGTGGGTATTCAGTTTGTCTTGGTGCTTTCTGGCGCTCCCCCCCGCCCCAAGCCACATTGAATTAAATGGCTTTCCTTATCTGACAAAAGCAAAGCATCACCCCTTCACCTCCCCCCCCCCCTTTTTTTTTGGATCCTAATTCAAGGGTGAATTGATTGAGTCTGTTGTGGTCATTGGGACTCTGTAAAATGTTGGATAGTAGAATTTTCAAATTATGTTTCATTCATGAAAGATACTTTAACACAGTTCAGATAGATTGTTTTTTATTGACTCTGTTTAAGCTAACAGCATAACAATAAATTGTAATTTAGGGAAATCCTTGGTTAGGGAATGAATCACTCTAGTTTTCTGTGCCTAGAAGTTGGAGAATTGGGAGGAACAAATGATTATGTGTGTGACCAACACTTCCCGGTGTTTCTCCTTACTGGACTCAGAGGAAAGATGTTGTGTGGTGATTCAGAAGGAACTGTGTTGTGTGGTGATTCAGAAGTTAGATTCTGCATCCAGACTTGTACTTAAATCTTGGCTACACTGTTTACGTCCAAGAGCAAGTCCATACTCTTCTCTGACTCTTGCTTGTCTGTAAAATCGGGATAGTAATGGTAGCTACCCCTAAGGTTGTTGAGTTATGTGAGTGAGTGAATGACAGTGATGTTATTTTAAGGACAATTTTAAATGTACTTTACTTGTGTATGCGTGATTAATCATTTGGAATCGTCACGGAGTAGATAAAACATGGAGACATTGTTCCAGGGCTGTAGAATTGAGTTAAAGCCTTCTGTTGAGTCATTTGTGGAGATTTGTGCTTGTACAATGATAAAGGTGTAGCATCATGAAAATCATGGCTCATATTTATGGAGCACTTACTGCATGGCACACAGTGTTCTAAATGGTCTACGTGGATTATTTCTTTGAATGCTTTCAACAACCTTATAATGATAAAAATATAAAAAAGATAAAACCTTATTTTATCTTTATTTTTTTCTGTGATATTAGAGAACTTTCTCTGTTCTCAGAGCTGATCACTGTTGGAGGTGATTCTTGAACTCTGGTCAGTCTGATTCCAGGTGCAAGCTCTCACCTACTACAGTTAGAAGGTATTATGACCCAAGGAGCCCTCTCCACCAACTGCCTGAGCTGTCCAGACAGTTGTCTTGACTCTTGTTCACTTTTCTTGGTATGGAAAGCCTTGTGTTTTGAGAAAAAAACTTTTACTTGCTGGTAAGATATGTTTAGCTGAATTTATTTTGCATTTTTAGTGACGCTTGACTCTTCACCTGGCTCTGTGATTAATCTGCCACGGGAGTGCAGTGACCCTTTCATTATAGCTTCTTCACTCTCTCTCTTACTCTCCATGTACTTTTCCACCATTTAAGATTCCAGTGGGCATGATGTTCTGAAGGAGGTTTAACCTATATGTTACATAAATTACGGCCTTTGTGTACAAAGAAGAAAGTTTATAGTTTCAGATTTGTGATATTTTTTCCTACCAAAGATACTCACCTCCTTTCTTTTCTGTACTTACTGCATGGTGGTTCTGGAAAACAAAGACTGTCCCACCACAGTCTTTCACTGCGGCCAAACTTGAGTAACATACAGATGCCATGGGAATGAAAAGGAAAAATTCTTGCAAGCCTCCAGTATTGACTTAGTTTTTTATTATTTGGTTAGTAAACATGTAAAAATATGAAACTAGCTATAAGCTTCTATGTGCATAGTTCTTAAACATGAAACCAAAACACATTTAGAAATTAAATGCAATCAAAATGACAAAACCAAATTCAAATTAGCAGCATTAATTTAACATGATGGATGATGATGTTTAAATAGAATCATCTCTGGAAATATCAATATGGGATGTCTGTTATGTCAAAGGTTCTACACAGCTTGTCAAACCTATATTAGTCTGGACTGTGTGATGATGACTCAATTTCCCCCAACACTTTCAGCTTCAGCTCCTGGGACAATTCATTTGTACCTTATTCCTACTTTGAGGTATTGGGGCACAGACACATTATTTAAATGGTAATTCTGCCTCTTTTGTCTTTGGCTTGTGACAATTAACATAATGACGTGCTGGTTTTAGGTGCCATGTAGCTGATCCAGATCTGGAACGTTTTAAATGAGTGTTACCTAAAAGTAAACAAACATGTAAAAATCTCATTAAGAACCTCTAGACCCCCAAGAACATGCCCAAAGACCTCAGTTTGAAAAAGAAGTTGTCAGCACTCCTTCCTTAGTGGACAGGATTGCTGTTTTCTTTCCTGGGAATGCTCTTCCCGTGTAGTGTTGCATGGCTCACTCCCTCACTTCATTTAGGCCATTGTTCAGTGTCATTGCTTGGGAAAGCCTTCCCTGACCACCTGGTCTAGGGTAGCACTCACATCAGCTTGGCACCCTACTCTGACCTGTTTTTCTTCAGAGCCCTCATCCCCACCTGGCATTGTTGCTTGTTTGCTTTTATCTGTGTCCACCATTAGAAAGTAAGCCCCACTGAGAATGGAGTTAGGTTCCCCATACCTCACATAGGAGGTGATAAAGATCTGGTGGACCAAGGACATGAATGGCCTTGTTCTCCACCTCCATTTCTTTTTGCTGCATCCCCAATCCCAGTCCCCACCTGGGTAATAAGTCTCATTTTAAAAACCACCTCCACTTGAGCCTGGATCCCCTCTGTCCCTCATTGGAACACCAAGAGTCTTTATTGAGACCACTTTTATGTTACTCCTGGGCTTTATCTCCTGATATTTTCCCTTCATTTTTATCTCTTCTAGTAGACTCTGAGCTCTTCAAGGACAACATCTGTTTGATTAACCTCTAAAATCCCCCCAGTATCTGACATGAATGCAGAAATGTCATAAATGGGAATCACCCTGAAATTGTAGAGTACTAAATATCATTCACTTATGTTCCACAATATCCTACAGAGTGATTGGCAATGAGAGAAGCCTGATGAGGGTTAGTGGTTAGCAGGTCATGTCAAACATGGTAAGTTGTAGGGATTAAATTCTCTATGACTAACCTGATACTAATACTACATTAGAAGAAATTCGGTTTAATTCAACTGGGTTTTCTTCATCCCCATTATATGCAAAACCCTGGTTAGATGCTGTAATGGCTGCAGTGAGGAACGCATTGGTTTTGAGTTCACAATCTGATAGAAAAGACTGATGGAGAGAGAGAGAGACAGAAAGAGAGTGACTGTTCATTACTCCATTCACTTATTCATTCTTTCTTCAGCTACAGAGTATTACGTGCTTGCTACTAAGTTTAAGAAAAACCCAATAAAGACCTGGGTTATAACCTAATCATAGTGGAAGAGAAAGACAAAATGATACTAATGACAACCGTGGTTAGTGCAAGAAAGGAAAGGAATGTAGTGGTATTAAAATGCTTGTGTAATGTGTCCTAATGTGAGGCAGGGAAGGTTTTCCATCAGGTAGGACATTGAACTGACACCCCAAGAACGAATGGGTCCTAACCAGGGGCAGTGGTAGGGGAATAGCATATTTAAGGGGATCTGAATTGTAATACAGTAATAGGAGTATAGGACAAGAGAGAAAGTAATTCTGACCATAGGTCTGGAGAGCTTCACGAAGGATGGTTTTGTTTTGACAGGGACTTGAGAGACAAAGGTCATTGACAGGTACATGGAAGGGGAGGATAACGTGGTCCAGATATGAAGACCAGCCTACCGTAAGCACAGAGGTGGCAACACATAGACCTCGCTTGAGAACTGTGCAGAGAAAGGGATGGCTAAATTGCAGAGTTTATAAAGAACCTCTCCAGTAGAATAATCAGGTATTATTATCTGTAGACCATGAGTCACAAATTCAAAACATTAGCTGGCTGAAAATGAAAGCTTGTTATGCTTAAAAGGTTAATAGTGTATAAAGAATCAGCTAGGAACATTCTTAGCCAATGCTACTATTAACATTTCTATTAATTAAAGATCTTTATCATTAGCGCTGTATGTCAGACTTTTAAAGCAACTTATCACTTGGAATCAGATCCCCTTTTCAGAAAAAAAAATGAGATAATTTGTTAGAAAAACATTACAAATTATATTGCATTGACATCACTCAATTACAGCTACATTACTGAATTACACCTGTTCAGCCCAGTGCTGGGGAATTTATTAGTGCAGACTCCATTAGAGCTAATGGGAAATACAGTTCCAGGGCTCTCTGAATCCATTGCATATTCTGTAAGAAGTGCTTTTCCTGCTAGGACTGTACTTCAGGCTTGACACGGTGAGCTGTGAGGTCTTTATTTGTCACAGGATTTGGGGAAACCACAACAGTACTGTTTGTTCACACGGACCGTGACATCAGGGACTAGCTGGGCTGTGAAAGCCTGTTCAGATGCGTCTTTTCCAGCCTCCGGATAGATGACTCTGTCCTCAGCCAGAGAGACACTGAAGAGCTGTTCTGTTCCCAGCGCTGTTACCTGTGTTTGAGTTTTCATTACCCAGCCATTATGCTCACTGCCCACAGCCACCTTCGCTTATTGATTTGGGACTTGTGCCAGTTTCTAATTGTTTCCTTCAGATTGGGTTTGCTCCAGATTGCTGACTCCTGTCTAGTAATTTTTCTCCTCCACATTGTCCCCTTCCATGCTCCCTCACTCATTTTTTTGAGTAGGTTCAGAAGCCATGTGTTTGATCCATCAACTCATACTAGGGCCACAAGAACTATGGTGACATATTAAAAATTAGTTTTGAACTTGAGAGCACATAAAAAAGAAAAAAAAATCCCCCAAAAGGCTCTGGCTTCTTCCCCTCCCCTTTTTCCCTCCCAGGACATATTCTTTTGTACAAAGATATTGTAGGTGTCATTCTTGTTATTTAGCTGAGAACTTCTCAAGGGCCATGGCAGTTTGAAGGATTCCATGTGTCACTTTGTGTTTGAGATCCCTTAAGTACTTGTTTTTCATTTTCCCAACAGTCAGTCTCTTCTCAGGATGGATTTGAAAGTGTTCCCCCTGTGGAGGGTGGGTAGGGGGCACCTGGTACTGCTGATCCTCTTTTCTCTGTCTGTCTTCACTCTTATTCAGTGTTCCCTTGGTGAAGAAATGTATTTCATGGTTTCCTATTTTCCTCTTAACATTTATCAAAATACTACAGCAGTTGTAGCATAAAGCAGCAAGCACAATATTTGGAAAGTTATTTTTGTTTACTCTGCACCTGATATCAGGTATTTGGACAAATATTTCTATGACAGAAGAAAAAGCTAACAATCATCTTAATTTAAAAAAATAATAGATTAATTAGCATCTATAGATGGGGGAATTTTGGAACCTTATTATAAATAGTATTTGTTCTAAGCATGGATATATGAACAAATAGGCATTCCTTGGAGCTATCTCAGGCTTGGTTCCAGACCACTGCAATAAAGCAAATATCACAATAAAGCAAGTCTTACAGATTTTTTGGTTTCTCACTGCATACAAAAGTTATGTTTATATTATGCTTTAGTCTTTTAAGGATACAATAGCCTTATGTCTAAAAAGCAATGTATATACCTTTATTAGAAAATACCTATTGCTAAAAAATTCTATCACCTGAGCCTTCAGTGAGTTGTAATCTTTTTGCAGTAGTAACAGCAAAGATCACAGGTCAGCATAACAAATATAATAATAACAGAATAATTTTGAAATATTGTGAGAATTACCAAAGTGTGATAGAGACACGAAGTGAGCAAATGGTGTTGGAAAAATGGCGCCAATAGACTAGCCCTATGCAGGGTTTCCACAAACCTTCTATTTGCTTAAAAAAAAAAACACAGTATCTGTGAAACACAATAAAATGAGGTGTGCCTGTAGTGTAGTGCAGTACTCAAAGGGTAGTCCTTGCACTGGTGACAGTGTATGACAAAATAATCCAGAACTTGAGTAAGGATTTAGAAACTCATGTGCAACTAAATATGAATTTGTTGGATCTAATAACAACAAATTTGGGGTTTTAATTTGAATGCCTTTATATCTATTCACTTACTTAGTAATTATTTTTACTGTACTTTGTAAAGTGTTTATCTGTGGCGAATTGGGACACATCCTTCATTACAGCTTATTTGCAAAACAGTGGTGTGTTTAGGTTAAAAATACAAGCCCAAGCATAGATCTTTCATTGCCCTTGGGTATGTGTCCTAGATATGCTATTTACTGGCTGTTTGCCTGGGCCAGTTACCAAGTCTGTCTAAGCCTGGTACTCTTTATCCTGAAAATGTGGGTAAGATGGTACTATACTTACCTTGCAGGGATTTTGCTGGGATTATTGTTGTAGGTGAAGCTACAGGGCACCATTCAGCCAAATTTGGCAGCCCTGGAAAGAACTTCAGTGAGATACTTGGTACATAATATAATTCAGTGAATGTTTATCATGATTTGTTACTAAGTACAATTTATATATACCTTGTGTCCCTTCTGAAGGACTGTAGGAAACGAAAAAGAATAATATCCTCATTTTGGTTACACATATATAAAGTTCTCTCAGGACATAGACTTGAAGGAAAACTTTATATTTAGTCTCTTCTACATCCCCTCTGTTCCTCATTGGGACACCAAGAGTCTTTACTGAGACCACTTTTATGTTTCTCCTGTGTTTTACCTCTGATAATTTTTCTTCATTTTTATCTCCTCTACTAGACTCCTCTCAAAGATTATTTCCTTACTGGTTTTCTCAATCTTATATCTTCTGATGGTGTATGGAAATTACCAGAACTTCTGTATAGAGAGCATCTTCATAGAGCTGATGTATATTCTTAGACATCATTATAGGCCATGTAACTTTCACTCTGCCTCATGAATTTTGACTGCACTTGGGTAAAATGGTCACATACAACTCAACTGATAGGTTTTCTCAAATTAGGGTGTTAGCTTCCACTACCTTTTTGCATGTGTGTATTTCTTTTCTGGCTGAAAATGTGTGTGTTTTTTATTCATGCAACAGATATCCATCAAAAACCTTTTGAGAACCTGTCATTTGCCAACCAAGTGGCAAAAATAATGGTATGCATAAGCTAAAAATGACACAGGAGTTACAGGAGATAGAGTGAAGATACTTGTGGAGCCAAAGTAGGGGATGCCTTGTAGGTACTGAGACGATCTTACTGCCTTCTACATTTGTGTCATAACCTCTCTATGTCTCTCTCTTTATAGATGCTTAAATGAATATTTTTTCGCATTTTTAACCTCTGCAATTGGGATGTATCTCATACTTGTTGGTCATTTGTATTCATCTAGGTAGGTAGCAGTTGGGACACAATTGTTTTGGCCTGCACATGTGTTAATATTGAAAGGGTCAGCATCAAAACCCACAGAATGGATATTGGTGGCTTGGAAGAAAATCTCCAGAAACAATATTGGAACACCCTTAGAAGAAATATCTGTTCAGTTGATGGCAGGGAGGATGGCAATGTGTGGGTTGTAATGATCTCCCCAATTTCCTACAGCTGGAAATGGAAGAGCCAAGCAACCACAGTCTGGCTACCAGCTTGTGCCTTCAAAAAACGTATTATAGAAAATTTCAGACATACACAAAAGTAGAACTGGTAGCATAAACACTCATATATGCATCACCAGCTTTAATAATGATTAACATTTTGCCAATCTTATTTCATCTATCCCCATTTTATTTCTTTTTAAATTTTTTTGCTTGAGTATTTTAAAGCACATCATTTCACCTGAAAATTCTTCAGTGTGCATCTCTGATAAGGACATTCTTGCTTTACTTAAATACCTTGCCATCATCCTTTTGTAGTGGGTTTTCTTTGAGGAGAATCTAACTGAGGCCCACACACTGTATAGAGTTGTTATTTTGTTTAAGTCTCCTTTACTCTATAACAGTTCTTTTACCCTCTCTCCTCCATGTCCTTGATTTGTAGGATAAGCTGGATTATTTGCTCTGCAGTATGAACTTGGCTCTTTGGGGTAGTGTTTAAGTTATCCCTCAATAGCTTGGTATTTTGGTCTAGTTTTGATTAGATTTTGTTAATTTTTTTAGGTGAGATTACTTCCTAGGTGGTGATCTGTATGTCCTATTGCATCACAGTGTGAAGCACATAATGATGGATTATCTTTCTCTTAGTGAAGCCAAGATTAATCATAGGTCGAGGTTGTCAACCTGTTCTTCTGTTACTAAAATGGCTTTGGTGTCTTCTGATGATAGTTGCCAGCATCTGGACATAGGCCTTATTTCATTAGGGGTTGCAAAATGGTGCTTTTCAAATTATGTCATTCTTCCTGCATTTATTACATGAAATTCTTCTGTAAAGAACTTTTTCTCATCAATCGTTCAGCTACCCTGAAATATAGTTCATATAGACAGAAAAATATTTCAATTTTGGGGTTGATGAATGAATGCCTAGTAACCTCCAATTAGTAACCAATGAGATTTTTAAGTATCTCATGAACTTTAAAAAAACATTTTATGTGTTTCAGTTCATCTCAGTCATTAATCTTTTTGATGCTCAGATTTGCCCAAGTTAGGTCAGTGGGGACTCCTTCAAGTATTCTTTCCATTGATTTCAAGTGTCCTTTGTATTGTGTTATTTTTAATTGTTAAGTTAATGCCAAATGTATATAAAACTAGACAGAATAGTGGACTCAATCCCCGTGTACCCATACCCTGCTTCAAAAGTAATCAACTCATGGCCAGTTTTATTTCTTTTATGTTCCAGCTCACTCTTCCCATATTACTTATGGCTTCATCCTTAACTTAAGTTTAATCCCATCAGCTTTTTTAAAATTATTGAGTTATAGTCAGTTTACAACGTTGTGTCATTTTCTGGTCTACAGCACAACTTTTCAGTCATATATGAATATGACATATATTCGTTTTCATATTCTTTTTCACCGTGAGCCACTACAAGATCTTTTTATACTTATATTTTATTTATTATTTATTTTTAAAATTTTATTTCCCTGTGCTATACAGTATAAAATTCTTTATCTATTCTATGTATACCTGTCGGTATCTATAAATTTCGAACTCCCAGTCTGTCCCTTCCCACCCACCTCCCCTCTGGCAATCACAAGTTTGTATTCTATGTCCGTGAATCTGTTTCTGTTTTCCATTAGCTTTTAACTTCCATCTTTCTACCACAACAAGATGTCCCAGGTAGAACATATACTTTTACACTTAACTTGCTGTTTTGATTAATTAGGGTGGCACCAGCTTCTTTGGCACATAAACTTCAAAATGTGATATGGGTTAAACAAAATGGAAAATTTTCACTCACATCACAGTCTAGTATTGGTGCTCCTGGTGAAGGAGTTTTTCCATTGGGATGATTCAGGAATCTGGACTTATCTTGTGTTTCTGCCTCACCCTAGATCCATGATGCTATATGCATTCAGCCAGTGGAAGGGGAAGAGAGAAAAAGTCTGAATCCAGAATTGGCGCATATTCCATTGGCTAGAACTTAGTCACGTAGCCTCACAAGCAGGTGTCATCAATGAGAATGAATGTCTGGAAGGAAGAATATATCAATTTTTGATGAATAGCTTTTAATTTCTCCCATATTGTGGATTGAAGAAATCCACAGATAATTCTAAAATTCTCACTTTTGTCACCATCGTCATAGTTACCTTTGTTATGACTTTAAAGTGTAGTTCTAGTTCATTACATGCATTTTACTGGCTTAAAAGAACTAATGCTTTCCAAGCAAGAGCATTGAAAGAAATCAGTGATGACTGACTCTTGAATTGAGTGGTTTCCTTTTGTTTTGTTTTCTTTTTTAAAAAATAGGATCATACTTTTCTTTAAGTTACAGATGAGTGTTTCTATTTTTGTAAGGAGGGAAAGGTAGATACCAAGTTTTGAGTTTGTCAGATTTCTGTAAAAACAAGGAATTATATATCAAGAATAAGCAGGGCTGATTAGCAGTGATGATCACACACAGGCAGAAGAAGGGCCAACAGTATTTGTAACTGACAGATCATCCAAGAGACTCAAGAGCAATGGTTACTGCACAGACTTGATGTCCATATCTTAGAAGGTGAAAATTTTGGATATTCCTGCCAATTTTAAAATGAGGGCACTGAGCCTTGTTTTAGTAAATTCTAAACTGGCTTGTGACAACCAATGTCCAGAAAGCACACTAGGGCAGAGAGGAAATGCCCGAGGGAAGAAGGGACAGGCTGCCAAGCAGAGGAAGCCCTATCTCTTTATTATATCACTGATTTATGTGCTTGCTCCCTCCCCACTGGGTCACCAGACTGGTCCAGGCCACAGCTGATTATGGGCTCTCTGGAGAAGCAAAGCTTTTCCCTCTCGGGAGAATAAAGTATAATTAGCTCCCAATGTTGGGAGATGATGTTGCCATGTGATTTTGGGGAAGGTGACTGAATAGGGATGACTATTATGGAACAGTCCTCTGATAGCAGATACCCATATTTCATGTATGAATATTTAAGACACACAGCAAATACCATGCACATCTCTATCACCCCTCACCATTAGGCCACATGCAATCTACTTAATTCTATGTATACTCGAGATTAACAGTTAGAAAATTGACTCTGGGTTGCTTCGTCTCAAACATGCCAAGATACTAACATTACGGTGACCAAAAAAAAAAAAAAAAAAAAAGCAGTGACAGTTTTCTCACTGATGTGCTTTTTAAGAAAGTAGATAGACTAACTTGTTAAGAATATACCTTTCCCTATGGGACTTGATATAACTAGTATCATTTTAGATGGACAAATAAATTGGTGATCCATAAATTTGTACATTTTAACAAAATTGCGTTTTGTGTAAAGTAAGATTTTTACTGACCCTCTTGATCCTCCAGAGTACTTCCAGTCCAACATTTAAAAAACAGAAAAGACTAAGAAATTCTCCAGGTCTGTAAAACTTGATTTAGGTAATGGATTAATGTAGACGCTTGTAAAAAATCATCGTGCCTCTGAGTTGTGTGAGGGGATGAATGTTTTTACTGTGATTCCACAAACGTTTTAGGCCATACACAGTAATCTAACCTTTACAGTTTATTTCTTTTGAGATGATTTTAATCTAAAGCAGGAACTACCTTTCCCATAACATCACACTTTAAGGACCTTCTTGCACTGATTCTTCATACTATAAACCTGGATGAAATACTGTCATCAGAAAAGGGCATAATTTGGACATTCTAAGCAGAAAGTGAGGTTCTCATCTGCCCCTTTGAAGTTTGCAAATGACTTTCCCATCCAAAAAAGCCTAAAGTATTATTCACAAAGACTCCAACCTGTAAGAACTTATTTCCCTGCGATGCTCCCTCCCCTCTACCATAAGTAATGCTACTTGGCTTATGAAGAAGAGCCTGGCTTTCTGAAGAAGCTTCAATTTGGCAATAATATTCTCTTCTAAGTGCTGTAGTAGCACACAGACAAAAATCCCTCACAGCAAATTTTAAGAGAGGCTAGGGTACAAGGGAGCAAAATATAATAAGAACAACTGTAAGCCAAGTTTAAGGCTTGATTGGTTTCCATATAGAGGTAAGTCTCCCAGGAAAGGACTTCAAGTGTCTAAAGTAATTTTTCCCTAAAATGTTGGAAATTGTGGTGTTTCTTACTAGCTACAAGTATAGAAATAGTAAAATGGTAGTGCTAGCAGGAGCAAAATTGAGCATTTGATTTGTGCTGGATACTACTCTGACTATACTTCATGATAACCTTAGTGTTTTAGAAATTATAGCCCCATACCTGCAGCCTTTATGATTTTTGTCATTGTCTCCTATGTTTACTATTGATTTCTTAACTTTTTGTTTAACTGTACCCCTTTAAAATTAATATGAACACTTTGTAAGTACACAGAAGTAGAGAGAATAGTGTAGTGAATTTCCATATGCCCAGTACACGGAGAGAGCGGGCTTCATAGGCATCCAGCCTGTGGAGTTGCAAGGCACCTATGGTTTATTAGGGTCCCGTGTTTGGTTTAAAACTCTGCTGTCACTGTTTGGAGATTCTTAATAATTTATGAGTAAGAGGCCCTGAATTTTTTATTTTGCATTGAGCTCTGCAAATTTAGTAGCCTGCCTGCACTTAAAGTCAATAATTGTCGAAGTTCCTGCTTCATTTTTGTGTATTCTCTTTTCATTTTTCCTCCCCTACCCTGTTCTTTAACTCTCTTGCTCTTTCTTCTGAAGTACTTTAAAGTAAGTCCCAAACATCACTTCACTTTCCTCTGATGTACTTCAGAGTGCAACTCTAAAAAATATGGACATTTTTGGTACTTAACCACGGTGCCATTATCACATCTAGCAAAATAAACAGTGACTGTTTGTTATTATATAGTTCCGCTTCACAAACTTCCTCAGCTGACTTGAAAATGTCATTTACTGCTTTTCTTTTCTTCTTTCACTTTTATCAGATTGAGACAAGGTCTGTGTATTACATGACATATGTCCCTTAAGTCTCTCCTAATCTAGAGAAATCCTATCTCCATTCCTGCCAGAGCTTTGTTACAGAAACAGGGTCCTTTATCCTATAGGATATCCTATCTCACATTTTCATTTCTTGTGGTGTTTTCTAACTTGTTCTTCTGTCCCCCTTATTTCTCATACCTGAAGTTATCTCTAGACTTAGTTTAGTGTAAGTGTTCTTGGCAAGAATGCTTCCTCAATGGTGCTCTGTACTTCCTGCTGCTTCATTAGGAGCCATCCACAGTTTGGAACCACTTCTAGTGATGCTAAGATTCATCAGTGGGTCTGGCAGGTGACAGCCTTACCATTCAATTATAAAGTTTCCCATTAATTTTTCACACAATGGTCACTTCTACTGATGAATGTTACCTAAATCAATTATTTCATGATGTGATTTTAAAAATCATGATTTTCTAATTCTGTTATTTCTTTACATTTATTAACTAGACTTTTTCTGTGAATTATTTTGCCTTATAAATTAGGACTATTTGGAGCCTACTGTTTCTTTTGTTTGACTTACGTTTGTCCTAAGCAATTCTGTTAGTTATGTTGCTGTGCTAGTTATATATGTATAGAAAGCTAAGATACATAAATATATATTATGTATTTAACATATAATATATAAAAATATATATTTAATATGCTTAGAATCAAACTCATAATTATTAAAATAATGTACCACTCATGTACCATCTAATATTGTCTGTTATAGTCTCAGTGGTATATGTGTTAGATTTTGCGAAACGTTATTATTTTCCCTGCTTTACAAATGAGGAAACAAAGCCACTGTGAGGCCAAGCATCATTCCCTGGGTGGATCTTGGACTAGAACCTAAGTCCTCCTACACCAGAGTCAAGCTATAACCGTTGCAGTCTCATAGCACTTTTCTTGGTGGCCAAAGTTTTGTATATGAAAAGGCAGCCTGATGTTTGAGATGGAACTAAGAAAAATTTTTTTTTTTTTAAATGGCAAACCAGTGAGAAAGCCTGAAAGTCTCCGTTAATTGATCTGTGTTCTCACTTTGAGCCGGTGCCGCCTCCATGACCAGTGTGATTTATTGCGCCTACTGGTTGAAATCAATAATCAGAGTGTATTAGAGCCTAGACTGACCTAATAAACTTCTCACACTTCCCCAACATAATGCTTTGGTAGCTTTGGATGAAATCCTTCAAAGAAATGGTCTTTTTACTATTATTCTTGATAATTTAAAGCATATCTCTGTAAGACAACAAATGGAAACCAAGATAATCGTTTTTTAGAAAGGAAGGGCTGTTGCACAAACCAGCCTAGTCAAGGAAGAAAGCTTAAGTTTTCTTTGGGCAAATGATTGCCTAGACTTTTGAATCATAAGAGGAACTTTTGAAGTGCCCTTGAGGAGTCTCTACACCGCAATCCAAATATTTACTGTGAAACTTACATGCAAAAATTTTAAGCCTTGTCTCTGACCGTTTCTTTTGATGTGCCTTTTCAGAGCAGTGAGGTTGAGTCCCACCAAAGACCCGGGAGGGATTTTGTCTGTTGAAACATACATGTTAAACATTATCAAGGAGACAAATGAGTGAGGTGGAGGAATAGCTGGAGCAAAAGCAGAACCTACCTTGCAAATTTGATTTTTATTGGGAAAATATCAAACCACTACTGTCTCACAGTGATCTGTTTTTGGTTAATAATTGAGAAATAAGATAGAAACATGTTAGTTATTTTATGTCATTCATTGTATTTTAAACTTTTGGGAATAATTTATAATGTAGTTAATCTTCTCAACCTGTATGTGAGAAAACTGAAGTCCAGCTGCTTTAAGTAATTTCTCCTGAGAGTAACAGATAATTAGTTGCAGGCCTAGAGTCAGAGGTTTCCTCAGCTTTCCTGACTGACATACCAAGGTATCGTTTCAGTTAAAATATTTGATTGCAATCAACAGAAACTGATTCTGACTAACTTCAGCAGAAGTGTAATTTATATAGGGTAGATTTTGGGTAACTTACAAAGTCTAATGTCAATTTTACTAAATATATATATGTATTTTCTTTTTTCTTGACGAGGTGAGGAGTAGAAATGGTAACCAAAGGAAAGTGTATTTTAAATTTAAATCACAATTGTCATGAGTAGAATGCAAAAAATACATTGTTTTAAAGATTGTGTTGAGTGGCCTATTTGCCCCTTCATTCACTTTCGTGTCTTAATGTGTCCAGTCTCTGGAAATAGTTTTTCTCTGCTCTTCCTGGTTTTGTGTACCAAAAAAGGGGCGAGATGAGGAGGGGTGCTTCAGATCTTGGGGGTGACTCTTAGGTGCTCTGGCCTCAGGGTGGAGAATGTCAAAGTTATTGTGTACATTTGCCTGGAGGATCCACCTTCTGCTAATATGTCTACCTTTCCTTTTTTCTCTAAAATGATCTCTGACTCCTTCCCATCCACAAAAGACCTCCTCAGGTTTCCTCTTCAGGTTGGAAGTTTCCTGATTCCAAGAGGGAGCCATAAGGAGGTCAAAACTGAAACTGTAACCTTCGTGTGGACAAGGTACTGCAGCATGTACACTGCTATATTTCCAACAGTTAGCACAGTCCTTACCCACAGGGAGTCCTCAGCGTGTACTTATTTAACGAATAAATGAATGAACTAATAAAACAGCTCCATAACATAACTGGCTCTCCATAACTAAAACTGGTAATAATTTGGTTGCTAAAAATTTCCTCTTATGCTCTGTTGCTCAAAAATGTTATGCCCAGATGCAAAAAAATGATGCCCCTTGGTCCACTCAGTTGTCATGAGCATCTGAACAGTTAGTGCCTAGTGACCTGGCATACCCTGATTTATTGTTCATTTGATTTAATTTACTGAAGGTGACCTTACTCTATTTTTCTGCCAGAATTCAGGCTGGATCATGGTTGTTGGTGATCCCCAGGGAATAAATTGCAGGCGATGACTCTCAGTCATATTAGGCCTGCCTGTTCAGTATAACTTTCATGTAGTAAACCTAGGCCTTGAGACTGATGATGGCATTTTGTAGACAGGCTACAGTGACCTCTAGTTCTTACAGCTGTAGTTGGATTTATCTGCAAGATAACAGCATTCTCAGTTGTGGGTAGAATGTGTCGTTTTTTTCTGGGAAGTCTGGAAAAAACAATGTAAAGAAAACCCCATACCTTGATTTCCAAAGCTTTGGCATTTAACTGGGATGGAGTTAGGGTAAAAAAAAAAAAAAAATTTGTTGAACGGATTTCTATGTCTTCAAAAATATATGTAAATTAGTAACAAAGTAATCAACAAGTTTTGAGGATGAGACACTCAGGTGGAGTTCCACCTTTTAAGCAGTTGGGTGAATCTGATTTGCATTCTTCAGGATTTGCTCAAAGTGTTTCTAACAAGTGTGGTTCCAGATTCTGGGTGGTAACCTGTAAGACCTTGTGACTGCATATTAATTGAGCCTCTGAAAAAGTATCTGAATTTCACAGTGATAAATTTTAATGACTTCTGTTTGTGTATCATCAACAAGCTTCTGGTGGTTACCAAAACTTGTAAACAAAGTAATTTTGCTGGTGCAGACAGTGTCTTTCTACGCCTGAATATGACCTTGAATTAAAACATACAAATAACTTTTGCTTACAGTCTTTTCCTGCTGGACTAAAATAACTTTGAGATGGTGTTAAAGCATGTCACTCCTCAGCTCAAAGCCATGCAAGGGCTCCTAATTTCACTCCAAGTAAAAGCCAAGCCCTTTACAATGGACAAGGAAGCCCTTCTCCCTACCAGGGATCCTTACCCCTCTGCTTTCCTACTCTTGAGTCACGCTTTCTTCTCACTGTCCTCCAACTCACATGGGCTCCCTTGCTGTTCCTCAGACACACTTGCCATAGGGCCTTTGGACAGGCTTTTCCCTTTGTCTAGAATACTCCCCCTGTTGGCTTACAGCCCACTTCTCCTTTAACGTGACCTCTTCAATGAAGCCCACTAGACCAGCCATATTTAAAATTCTAACTGTTCCTCCATCTTCCTGATCCCTCTAAGTCTGCTTTATTTTCAATTTTTGTCTTTAGCATTTAACCATCTAACCATCTACCCTTTAATTTAGTCATTTATTTTGTTTATTGTTTATTATCTGCCTCCCTGCCACTAAAGTCCAAGCTTCATGAGCACAAAGATCTTTCTCTTCTTTCTTCAGTGGTGTGTCTCAAGTATCAAATTTTAATTTAATTTTAATTAATCGAAATTTAAATAGCCACATTTGGTTAGTGGCTACCTATCATGTTAGTATAGATTTTGAACATTTATTTATTGAATGAATGAATGTCTATCTCTCTAGATCAGTGTGCCTTAAACTCCAGTGTGTAAAGAAATCACCTGGATTCCTGGGGACCTTATTAAAAGTACAGGTTCTGATTCAGGAGATCTAGGGTGGGGCCCAAGAGTGTGTGAATTTAGGTCCCAGCTGATATCCTTTCATATTTTAAGTAGCAAGACTCTGGAAGACTAATGCTGCCTTGCTTTTGGTTTGTATGCTGAAGCCAGGTAGTTCTTTATTTCCTGAACAGGAGAAGTTACTAAAAATTACCTGTTAGACCCAAATAACCAGACTACAGGCCCAAAAAACTACAAAAAAAAGAGAATAATTTATTCCCTTATCCATGATAAGAATATGATTCTCCTTGTCCCTTTCCTAATTTGGTTAAATTCAGTTGGGGTTAATTTAGAAAAATTTCCCTTCAGTTCTGGTTGCTTCTATGCCAGTCTGTAGCTGCCTAATGTGCCCATTTGACTTGCAATCCATTTTTTCAGGTCACTGAAGATGCATGGTTGTTACCCTTCACAAAGAATTTTCAAGTGGTGCCGGACTACTCAGTTCTGCATCCTTCCATTATCTGAGATAGTTGGCTAAATCAAACTTCTGCAGGAAAAAAAAAATCTCATCAATCTTTTCCATTGTTATAATCACATTGTTCATCTACAGAATAAACATCACCTAGTTATTCCCTCAGGGAGGGGTTTAAATCTTGTTCATACTCCTTACATTGCTGCAAATCTGTGGTAGTTCTTCTTAATTATCGTGTATTCTTTTCCAGGTGGATTTTTGTCAGCGTGGTAAATCTTGGTGCAGATCAATTTTAGGTGTTGTTAGTATTTAACAACAATTAAGGCACTGATGAATATACGTCATATCACTTGATTTATCGTTCTTTTATAGGCTTTTTACAAATATATCAGAGGCACAATTTACAGTACCTGTCAGGAGAAAAAGAATATCATCTTAGAAACTCAACTTTTGTTTGTTTTCCTCAGAAGAGGATGGGGAATGGGTGTGTATCTGAACTCTTTGGGCAGAGCCCTGGTCTAGTCTTTCAGCCTTATCTGCTGGGGCTGGGCCTGGCCTGGGCCTGCATGAATGTTCTCATGCATCAGGGCTACTAACGGGTCCCCAACATGTCCTCTGTGTTGTTTGCTTGTTCTCTCTCCTCTGCTTGGAATGCTGCACCTGATTCCTGCAGCCACTCTGCAACACCTTTTCAACTTTGAGGCTGACAACAATAATCATAGTAGTAGTAACATTTGTTGGCCACTTGTGTTTGCCAGGCACTGAGCTAAGCACTTTACATATGTTGTGTCATTTGATCCTCACTGCAATGCTCTGAGCCAGGAGTTACCATCTTCCTTTTGCAGATAAAGAAACTGAGGCTTAGAGAGGCTGCATAACTTGCCCACGTTTACGTAGTAAGTAGGGGAGCCTGGGTTTGAGCCCAGGGTGTCTGATTCTAGACTCCTTCCTCCTAACAGTTAGGCTCTACTGCTCACATTTTTCCTTCTCCCTGGGACTCTCCTCCTTTCTCTCGTTTGCTTTGAGGCACATGACATAGTTGCCATTAATCAGAACCTGGGATCCGAACTCGTGGGTCTCTCCTCCATCTTCTCCTAGCACTTTGTACCTACCTGGGCCATTCCTCCTGTGTTATAGGATAATGTGGCTTCTCTCCCTGCTCAACTGTCTTGGAGGCAGGGAGGGGTATGTTTTACTTACCTTTGTGATCCTAGTGTTTTTCATGAGCTGTAGAAAGCATCCTGACTTCACCAAATTTGGGCTTCTATATAGTAAATTTTCAATAATAGTAGCAGAACTTGAAGCTGTATGCTTACTTCATCATCACATGGGA
This sequence comes from Camelus bactrianus, assembly GCF_048773025.1. NCBI lineage: Eukaryota > Metazoa > Chordata > Mammalia > Artiodactyla > Camelidae > Camelus > Camelus bactrianus. Next base: position 25,197,503 of record NC_133555.1, read on the forward strand.
GGGTTATAATCAGTGTATCATATTTAAATATAGTAATCCAATTGGGTAGGCTCAACTGAAGCTAAAACTTTTTAAACCCCAATTTCAGTGTATTAAAGATGAGCCTGGTGCTCTGCTGAGAGCCTGTAGGTTTCCTGTAGGTTGAAACAATGGTTAGTGTAGTGGTGTGCTGGTATGTGTTTAACCGCTGGCTCTCCGGGAAAAAAAATGTATGTGTGTGTACACGTGTGTGTTAAATGTAAATCTAACTGATTGATATAAAGGATGTGTATCATATAATTTATAAATAATAGTAAAATAATCACTACTCTTTATTGTAAGTTCCAAAAGCCAGTAGGTTCTCATACGTTATTGTTGATTTTGTCAAACTCATATCCATAGCCAGTCTATGTTCACAATTGATGAGCAAGTGTGGTTCTGTCAAAAAAAACACTGCATAATAGTTTTAAATACTGGAAGAATATGTCAATAATTTTTTTTATTCCATTCTGAATGTGACAGCTACAGATGCAGCACGTTTAAGTTTAATCTGCATATTCTCCATCACTTTCAAACGAACAAAACAATATCAAGTCTTGATTTGTAGCATTTGCCGATTTGGCCATTTTTAAGCTACAGATGTGACTTTACTGAAAACGGAACTGGACAGAGATGCAAGTAGCACTCCATTATACAGCATTTCCACCACACAGCTATAATTGATGCATGTAACCTTAGGAGTGAAGAAAATAGTAAAAGAATTGGACAATGATGAGTATTGTGTATTTATTACCTTTAAAATATTTTTATTTAATAGTTTTATTACAATTTATAAAATTATGTAACTTAATTTTTAATAACTGCTGTGTTTAACAACTGGCTTGCAAACTTCTTGAAATTTAACAACAGCTTCTTGTAAGTTTAGAGGTGGCTTCAGCACACCACTGGGTCAGTCCAAGTCAAAAGTGATGTTTGGTTATGAGACCTCAGGTATGGGGAGGATGAGGCTTAAATTCCAGTTCTGTATTTTACTTTCAGTTTATAGATTAAATTATTTACTGTTTGTTTCAGCATGTTATAAATCATAAAGTATTTTGTAAGTCTGAAGATTTCCCAGATCAGGCAAGACTAGTGAAGAAATGTGCTTCTAACATTGTTAACTCTTTTTGAGCCAGGCTCTGTGCTAAGAGCTTTACTTACATTATCTTACCTGGAGTTCTTAGGAGATAAGTTCTATTATTATCTTCCTTCTATAGAAGGGGAAACCAAGGTTTAGAGAGGATCAGAGGCACACTGGTCAGTGCTGGAGGTGGGACTCAACCCATAATCCAGAAACACTGATGGCTTCTGCTGAGGAAAGCAAAAATGAGAGGAAGAGGAAAAATGGAACATGAAAAGTATAAAGGAGGCTCTTGTTTTTAAAATCATGTTTCTGTTTCTTCTTGTTCCTCATTCTTTTTCTTGATGTGGATGTGGTGGTAGGAGAATGTCCCTTTCTTCCTCCAAGTATAAAATTGTTCCATCTTTGTTGTAGGACAACAGAAATTGCATAAAAGTATAGAGACAAAAATAAAAATGACTTGTGACTTTATTACCCAGAGGTAACCAAGATTTTAAATTATAGGATTATATATCAATAAAATTTTATGTACATAACATATAAAATGTAAATAATACATAATATAGCAAAATAAATGTATATTTTTATTTATTTAACAATGATTTCTTTCCATTGTTATCTCCTGAATTTGGAGAAGGTAATCCTTTTGATAATTGCAGCCATTGACTATTTAGAAAATAAAACTTAGGGGCTGGAACTGTAGAAATAGAAGCTATATATAATCACCACATCTTTTCCTATTTACTGCAACCTTTCCCCACAGAAGATAGTCAGTAGATATATTAAGAGGCACCATATGAGTAATTTGAGCTTAACTTCTGTTTCTTACTTTTCCCCATCCTTTGTTAGATGGCAAGTTAGAGTCAGCATTTGGATGGTCCATAAATTCAGTGTCTACTCCCTGGATAATTTCATATTTAATCTAACACTGAAAACATTTGCCATATTTCTTGATCTGTAAACCTGTATTTGTCTGAATTCTGTTTGTTAGTGCCTTTATTGAGAAGGAAGAAAGGTAAGATTTTCATGCCCAAAGTACTTATCCATTCAAAAGGGGAAAGCAAACCAAAATCCACACCTGGATTCAGGCTAGATTTTTACATATCTAGCCCTTTGGAGACATTGCCCATGATGAATAAAATCATACGGAGTGACATTTGGTCACTGACCTAACTAAGAGTACTTCTGGGGCCTTTAATCTATGGCAGCAACAATCATATTTGACCACAGTCAGTGAAACGTTTCCCCTTTTACATTCAGTTATGTGACCAGTGAAATCATTTAATAAGCTCTGTCCTGCAGCCGATGATATATAAGCCCTGTGTGGTTTGGCCTAATAAATCCTTATCACTCTCTTGATCTTCAGATGTCTAACAGGTCATATAACTCTGAAAGAAATGTCAGATTCTGTGTGTAAGATTATATTGGTTGTTTTCCTGTTTAGGAAAAAATAGATGGAAAAAATAATATCTAACTGGGAAGTAGAGGGTGGAGGGAAGGTGGAAGAAGGGATATTTTGTATTGACAATTGCTAAATATAGGCAAGGTGATGTTTAAAACATTATAATCTTTACAGCTTTTATAAACACTGTCTTGAAAACAGTGGCATATGGTTAGGGCTCAAAGAAGAGAAGCTGTCTCTTGTACATTAATCAGACTTACTCTGTAAAGATTGTTTCCTGAGAAACTGTAGTGGTTAGTAACAGAAGCAATGTCTAGTATATTTATTTTATAGCGTATTGTTAATAGCAATGATCATATTTTATTTTAAAAATAATAAAATCTATCCTCTCTTGAAATATTTTGATAGCTTGGTTTAAATTACAGTATATATACAGTTTTGTTACCGTATATATTCCATTGGCATTGTTAAAATAGTCCAGGTTTTGTATTTAGTGATAACTAGCTTCTTGATGATCTTGCGCCCACCACTTTGTTCCGCACATGTAACTATAAATCTATAATTATACACATTTATTTTCTTTAAAAAGAAGAAAAACCAGACAGAAGCTCTTCTCTCCAGAAATGAAACTCAGTTTTACCAGAGAATTTAAAGCTTAGCAGAAGTCTTAGCTGGGTCTTTCCGGAGATGCAGTGTATCCATTTTTGAGTGCTGAGTGGAATAAAGTTAGTATTTAGAGTCTTTTTTTTTTTTTTTAACATTTCTTCTTGAGTTATAGTCATTTTACAATGTTGTGTCAAATTCCAGTGTAGAGTTTGCTTCTCTTCTGTTTGATGAGGTTTTCGTTTAAGGAGAACAGGGTTGAATTCCATGTGAAAACGCTTCGTATTATATATTTTTGTAAAAGTGAGTCCTTTAGAGGTTAGCCTACTCCCTTCCTTTTAATTCCTTAGAAACAGATTTATGACTTAGTCTGTGTAGGTCATGTACAAAGACACTTGTCGATGACAAGAATATAACCCTAGTGAGCCGCAGTATCTCTTCTCTTCTGTTTGCATCATAAATTTCATTTTGTAATATATGTCGTATTATCCCATTACTTTCCCAATTTATGATTGGCTTTTATAATACTGTGTAAGAGTAAAATCATATGAATAAATGAAGATGTTATCTTAGACATTCCTTTTACTCTGGTGCCTGGAGACTAGGTGGTCTGACTTGAATACAACAAGAAATGACAGATTTTCTCTTATAGTTCTGAGTAGGGATATGAAAGAGGTCTGTGGGAGCCAGCTCCTGGGTAATGTTAAAAGCTATAGAGAAAAGAATTGTCTTTTGTGTTAAAACACCAAGGCATGAAAAGGGTTAAACGTGCCACATATACACTATGCAGAGTATAAGTGTGAAAGAACCTACAAGTCACTAAAGGTTTCGAATCTCATTAGATGCTGCTAAAACAGCAGTTCTGATCCCGTATGTGGTAATCTATTAGACTTCCTAGTCAATATGTTGAAGAGACTCAAATATACTTATTCATTGGTCTTATTTTCAAAATGCGCTATTGGCTTATTGATTCTTTCCTTCTTCCCACTTCCTGCATGCCCCTACCAGACATAGAATAGTACCTTGTAACATCTGAAGAAATGAAAAAAGGAAAATAACAAGACTGGACGATTTTACATTTGGGACTTGCCAAAATAGTTTTATATCAAGCTAATAAAAGTTCTTTATAACCAGCCTCAACTGTTTGAACTGGTCTCCAGTATTTCTTATAACATATTGCATGTAATATACAGATAATACATACATAAAGCTAATTATGAGGTAGATAAAGGTGCATGGTAGCTGATACCTCAGGTATTTTATAGATTAAAAAATAAGCACACAGATCCCTTCTGAGGAAGACCAGTCCCGCCTAACTTTTCTACTGGGTAAAAACGGGAAAACCAAAGCTCAAGTCAGAAATTGTCATTTAATTTAATTGTTCATGCCTTATTTATTCCATTACTGTGAGGATGACTGCTGGTCTGTCTAATTTAGAATCTCAGTGCTAGTCTGTCCAGTTTATTATCTTTAAGGTTTATCAGCTGTGCGATGGAGCTGAACTATTTGTGTTTTACTGAAGATAGACACGTTGAAAGAGAATGAGGACCCCAGGGACAACGGAAATAGTTACAACACAGGTTAAATGAGAACACATATTTGTTCCACGTGTGAGAGAAAGACCCCCCCAAAAAAGTGTAAGTGGATGATTAAATTAGACACATTGTGATTTATAATTTATTTTTAGTTTCTGTTAATTTGGCTTTGTAACAAAGGGAAGAATATTGGACAAATTCCATTTTACCTTATCTCAGTAGCCTTATAAATCTTTGCTTTGAACTTCCATTGCTGGAATGATATATTGGCTTGATGTACAGTGTCTTACGGACATCTGACTGACCAACAATCTCGTGAGCCTTAGGAAAGGTTTGTTTTACAGTCAAATTTCTTTTGTGATTAAACCTAGGAAACCTAGAATTAAATAACTCTTTAGAGAAACTAAAAATTGGACATTTGCTCTAAGGTTAAGTAATAAATGTACATGGTGTTCAAATTATTTAAGAGCTATTTAGTTTACCATTTGCTCACAAGTCAAGGTTCTAGAATTCTCCTGCGTCTTTTCTAAATTGGGGAAAAAAAAAACCCCAAGCTTTTCTTTCTCCATGGTTAGTCACTTGTACCCTAGTGCTGTACTGATTAGAGCGTCTTCTGGAGTCAGATAGACAAATATGTATTTAAGTTCTGGTTCTATCACTTAGTATCTAGGGGGACTTTGGGGAAATTCCTTACTGTTTCTCAGCCTCAGTTTCAGATTGTAAAATGAGGATGATAAAAGTACTTACCTAAAGGATCGTTATAAAAATCAATTTAATGCCTATATTCTGCCTAACGCATGGTGTTTAATAAGTAATTGCGGTTATTTTTATTATTGTTATTAATTTGTCCTAAGAGTTCTAGTCCTCTTGTTGGATTTCAGTAGAGTGGTTGCTATTGGCTCCTTCTCTTTTTCCCTTTTTGGTGGACTGTCCAACTTTGAAATGTGCTTTGTTACCACCCTTCTCTATATTTTGTGGCAGTTCTTTTTTTTTTTTCCCCCAATCACTACTACCTGAAGCAGGTGTTCCTTTTCAGTATTAGCTGATTAATTCTTGTGATTTTGAGAGATAGTATAGAATAAATCGGTGCCTTTGTAGAAGATGATGCTCTTCCATTACAAAATTCTTTTTTTTTAACATTTTTTATTGATTTATAATCATTTTACAATGTTGTGTCAAATTCCAGTGTTCAGCACAATTTTTCAGTTATTCATGGACATATACACACTCATTGTCACATTTTTTTCTCTGTGAGTTATCATAACATTTTGTGTATATTTCCCTGTGCTATACAGTGTAATCTTGTTTATCTATTCTACAATTTTGAAATCCCAGACTATCCCTTCCCACCCTCCACCCCCCGGTAACCACAAGTCTGTATTCTCTGTCTGTGAGTCTATTTCTGACCTTTATTTACGCTTTGTTTTTGTTTGTTTGTTTGTTTTTGTTTTTGTTTTTTAGATTCCACATATGAGTGATCTCATATGGTATTTTTCTTTCTCTTTCTGGCTTACTTCACTTAGAATGACATTCTCCAGGAGCATCCATGTTGCTGCAAATGGCATTATGTTGTTGGTTTTTATGGCTGAGTAGTATTCCATTGTATAAATATACCACATCTTCTTTATCCAGTCACCTGTTGATGGACATTTAGGCTGTTTCCATGTTTTGGCTATTGTAAATAGTGCTGCTATGAACATTGGGGTGCAGGTGTCATCCTGAAGTAGACTTCCTTCTGGATACAAGCCCAGGAGTGGGATTCCTGGGTCATATAGTAAGTCTATTCCTAGTCTTTTGAGGAATCTCCACACTGTTTTCCATAGTGGCTGCACCAAACTGCATTCCCACCAGCAGTGTAGGAGGGTTCCCCTTTCTCCACAGCCTCTCCAGCATTTGTCATTTGTGGATTTTTGAATGACGGCCATTCTGACTGGTGTGAGGTGATACCTCATTGTAGTTTTGATTTGCATTTCTCTGATAATTAGTGATATTGAGCATTTTTTCATGTGCTTTTTGATCATTTGTATGTCTTCCTTGGAGAATTGCTTGTTTAGGTCTTCTGCCCATTTTTGGATTGGGTTGTTTATTTTTTTCTTATTGAGTCGTGTGAGCTGCTTATATATTCTGGAGATCAAGCCTTTGTCAGTTTCACTTGCAAAGATTTTCTCCCATTCCGTAGGTTTTCTTCTTATTTTACTTCTGGTTTCCTTTGCTGTGCAGAAGCTTGTAAGTTTCATTAGGTCCCATTTGTTTATTCTTGTTTTTATTTCTTCTAGGAGAAAATTTTTGAGATGTATGTCAGATAATGTTTTGCCTATGTTTTCCTCTAGGAGGTTTATTGTATCTTGTCTTATGTTTAAGTCTTTAATCCATTTTGAGTTGATTTTTGTATATGGTGTAAGGGAGTGTTCTAGCTTCATTGTTTTACATGCTGCTGTCCAGTTTTCCCAACACCATTTGCTGAAGAGACTGTCTTTATTCCAATGTATATTCTTGCCTCCTTTGTCAAAGATGAGTTGACCAAAAGTTTGTGGGTTCATTTCTGGGCTCTCTATTCTGTTCCATTGGTCTATATGTCTGTTTTGGTACCAATACCATGCTGTCTTGATGACAGCTCTATAGTATTGTCTGAAGTCTGGGAGAGTTATTCCTCCAGCCTCTTTCTTTCTCTTCAGTAATGCTTTGGCAATTCTAGGTCTTTGATGGTTCCATATGAATTTTATTATGATTTTTTCTAGTTCTGTGAAATATGTCCTGGGTAATTGGATAGGGATTGCATTAAATCTGTAGATTGCCTTGGGCAGTGTGACCATTTTAACAATATTGATTCTTCCAATCCAAGAGCATGGAATATCTTTCCATTTTTTAAAGTCTTCTTTAATTTCCTTCATCACTGGTTTATAGTTTTCTGTGTATAATTCTTTCACCTCCTTGGTTAGATTTATTCCCAGATATTTTATTACTTTGGGTGCTATTTTAAAGGGGATTGTTTCTTTACTTTCTTCTTCTGTTGATTTATCGTTAGTGTAAAGAAATGCAACTGATTTTTGAACGTTAATTTTGTAACCTGCTACCTTGCTGAATTCTTCAATCAGCTCTAGTAGCTTTTGTGTGGACCTTTTAGGGTTTTCTATATATAGTAACATGTCGTCAGCATATACTGACACTTTTACCTCTTCTTTTCCAATTTGGATCCCTTTTATTTTTTTCTCTTGCCTGACTGCTGTGGCTAGGACTTCCAGGACTATGTTGAATAGGAGTGGTGATAGTGGGCATCCTTGTCTTGTCCCAGATTTTAGTGGGAAGCTTTTGAGTTTTTCACCATTGAGTACTATGCTGGCTGTAGGTTTGTCATATATAGCTTTTATTATGTTGAGATATGTTCCCTCTATACCCACTTTGGCGAGAGTTTTTATCATAAATGGGTGTTGAATTTTATCAAATGCTTTTTCTGCATCGATTGAGATGATCATGTGGTTTTCGTCCTTTCTCTTGTTGATGTGATGTATTACACTGATTGATTTGTGTATGTTGAACCAGCCTTGTGTCCCTGGGATGAACCCCACTTGGTCATGATGTATAATCTTTTTTATGTGTTGTTGGATTCTATTTGCTAAAATTTTGGTGAGGATTTTGGCGTCTATGTTCATCAGTGATACTGGTCTACAATTCTCTTTTTTGGTAGTGTCTTTGCCTGGTTTTGGTATCAGGGTGATGGTGGCTTCATAGAATGAGTTTGGGAGTATTCCCTCCTTTTCAATCGTCTGGAAGAGTTTGAGAAGGACTGGTATGAGTTCTTCTTTGTATGTTTGGTAGAATTCCCCGGTGAAGCCGTCTGGTCCTGGACTTTTATTTGTAGGGAGGTTTTTAATTGCTATTTCTATTTCCTTTCTAGTGATCGGATTGTTCAAGTGTTCAGATTCTTCTTGATTCAGTTTTGGTGGACAGTATGTTTCCAGAAACTTGTCCATCTCCTCTAGGTTATCCAGTTTGGTTCCATATAGTTTTTCATAATATTTTCGTATGATATTCTGTATTTCTATTTTGTTTGTTGTAATTTCTCCATTTTCCTTTCTTATTTTGCTGATTTGTGCTCTCTCTTTGTTCTTCTTTGTGAGTTTGGCCAGAGGTTTGTCGATGTTATTTACTTTTTCAAAAAACCAGCTTTTGGTTTGGTTGATTTTTTCTATGGTCTTGTTAATCTCTATTGTATTTAATTCCTCTCTGATCTTTATTATTTCCTTCCTTCTGCTGCTTTTTGGGGCTTTTTGTTCTTCTTTTTCTAATTCATTCAGGTGGTGGGTTAAATTGTTTATTTGAGATTGTTCTTCTTTTTTGAGGAAGTCCTGTATCGCTATAAACTTCCCTCTTAGCACTGCCTTTGCTGTGTCCCATAGGTTTTGAGTGGATGTGCTTTCATTATCATTTGTCTCAAGGTATTTTTTAATTTCAGCTTTGATTTCCTCATTGATCCATTGTTTTTTCAATAACATATTGTTTAATCTCCATGCTTTCCTTTTTTTCTCCTTTGTTTCTCTGTTGTTGATTTCCAGTTTCATGGCATTGTGGTCAGTAAAGATGCTTGAGATAATTTCTATCTTCTTAAAATTGTTGAGGTTTCTTTTGTGCCCAAGTACATGATCGATCCTGGAAAATGTTCATGTGCACTTGAAAAGAATGTATATCCTATTTTGGGGGGGTTTAATGCTCTGAAAATATCCACCAAATCTAGTTTTTCTATTGTAGTATTTAATTTCTCTGTTGCCTTGTTTATTTTCTGTCTGGAAGGTCTGTCTAGTGATGTTAATGCAGTGTTAAAATCTCCAACTATGATTGTATTCCCATCAATATCCCCCTTTATCTCTGTTAGTAATTCTTGTATGCACTTAGGTGCTCCTATATTGGGTGCATATATATTAATGTGTGTAATATCCTCATCTTGTATCACTCCTTTAATCATTATAAAATGTCCTTCTTTATCTTTATTTATGGCCTTTGTTTTAAAGTCTATTTTGTCTGAAATCAGTACTGCAACACCTGCTTTTTTTGCTTTTCCATTTGCATGGAATATCCTTTTCCATCCTTTTACTCTCAATCTATATGTGTCCTTCTCCCTAAAGTGGGTCTCTTGTATGCAGCATATTGAAGGTTCTTGCTTTATTATCCAGTCTGCCACTCTGTGTCTTTTGACTGGAGCATTTAGTCCATTAACATTTACAGTAATTAATGATAGATGTGTGTTTATTGCCATTTTTAACTTATCTTTGCAGTTGAATTGGTATATCCTCTTTGTTCCTTTCTTCTTCCTTTTGTGGTTTGGTAATTTTCCTTTGTATTATCATGGATTTTATTTACTTTTTGTGACTCCTTTGTAAATTTTTGGCTTGTGGTTACCCTTTTTTGTAAATCTATCAACCCATTACTATAACTGTTTTTATTAAACTGATAGTAACATGATCTCAAACCCATCCTACTGTTAAAAAAATTTAAGAAAGAAAGAAAAAAAAATTCTATATTTCCCTGCCTCCCTCTCCCACTCTCAGTGATTTGTATGTCTTCTTTTATAATTTCATGTTTACTTTATTTGTGATTCATGAGTTATCACCTTTCCAGTTGTGTGTTTCTCATTTCTGTAGCATCCTGCTGCTTTTCTATTTAGAGTAGCCCTTTCAATATTTCTTGTAGCATGGGTTTAGTGTTGCTAAACTCCTGCAGCTTTTCTTTTGTCTGTGAAACTCTTTATTTCTCCTTCTATCCTCAAGGATAGCCTTGCTGGATAAAGCATCCTAGGCTGCATTTTTTTTTCATTCAGGGCTTTGAATATATCTTGCCACTCCCTTCTGGCCTGTAGTGTTTGTGTAGAGAAATCAGCTGAGAGCCTTATGGGGGTTCCCTTGTAACTTACTCTTTGCTTTTCTCTTGCTGCCTTTAGAATCATTTCTTTATCCTTGACTCTGGCCATCTTGATTATGATATGTCTTGGTGTGGGTCTATTTGGGTTCTTCCTGTTTGGGACCCTCTGAGCTTCCTGTACTTGGATATCTGATTCCTTCTTTAAGTTTGGGAAGTTTTCAGTCATGATTTCTTCAAAAACCTTTTCAATCCCCTTTGATCTTTCTTCTCCTTCTGGGACCCCTATGATGCGAAGATTGGGAGGCTTTCTATTATCCCATAGGTCCCTTATGCTATTTTCATTATTTTTTATTTGCTTCTCTTGTAGTTCTTCTGAATGGGTGCTTTCTATTGCCTTGTCTTCTAGATCACTAATTCGTTCCTCTGCATTATCTAGTCGGCTTTGCACAGCTATTAGATCATTCCTCATCTCTGTCAATGAGTTTACCCATTCTACTTGGCTCTTCTTTATAGCTTCAATTTCATTTTTGACATATTTTATATCTCTAAACACTATCTCTTTTAATTCCTTCAGCAATTCGATCACTCCTTTTTTGAAATCTTGATCTAGTAGGCTATCGATGTCTATTTCGTTGATCTTTCTTTCAGGGGATTTCTCTTGTTCTTTTAATTGGGAAAGGTTTTTCTGCTTCTTCATCTTGCTCATACCTCTTTGGCACTGTGGTTTATGGAGTATCAGTTGTTTATTTTGGTCCTTAAGGATTTGATCTATCTGATGCCTATTTAGGAATAGAAGTTAGGAAAAAAAGAAAAAAAAAATAAGAGAGAGAGAGAGAAAGAATTTTAAAAGAAGGGAGAAAGAGGGTTTGAAAACAGTGTATAATGAATAATAGAAGAGTGAGTTGAAGCAGAGTATTAATCGGGTTGAGACGTCCTTTTGAAACCTTTACAAAAAAAGGGGGGGGGGAGATGAATAGATGTATTTGAAACCTGTGTCTAATCAATAGCAGGACATCAAAACCCAAGAGAAATAGAAATGAATTAAGAAGTAAAGATTAAGAGAGTAATAGAAAATAGAACAGGTAAAAACAGATTTAAAAAAAAAGGGGGGGGGTTGTCGGTGTTCTCCTGGAGTCTGTGTGCTTTTAATGTGAAGTCTTTCTGTCTTCGTCCTGTTTTGGAAGCTCAGCTTGCTGTTTTCAGAGGCCCTCCGTTGGCGCCCTCTTCTGTGCTGCTCCCAGCACCTGTCGGCAAGCCGATCGCGCCTCCTCCTAACACTAGGTCAGGTGCAGCTCTCTGCTGTGGGCGGGCGAGTCGCTGCCCCTCCGGATGCCGCAGTCAGATGTTGCAGACTGGCCGGGTAGGAGGGCAGGTCGTGCCCCCTCCCAGCACCTCGGTCAGGGGCTGTGTTCCTGCCCGAAAGGCGGGGGGCCGCTCTCGCTCTACCTGCGCCGCCGCCGGTAGCTCCGCTCTCTGTGCGGCTGCGCGGTCGGCGCTCCGCCGCCCTGGTCGGCGCTCCGCGGGTGGGCTCGGGGAAGACCGAGGGACAGCCCTGTCCCTGCTCTGAGCCAAAACCCAGCTCCTTGTTTGTCTTTGTGGAGCAAGTTCTCTGAGGGACCAGGATGGAAGGATCCTATCTGCCCCGGGCTGCAGGCCAGTCTTAGCCTGGCCTTTGAGGCTGCTAAGCCCTTCCGTGCGGATGCAGGTTTCGCCCCCGCCCCCGCCTGAGTGCTCAGCGCGGAGGATATGGCGGCTGTGCCTGAGCCCCGCCTCTCTTCCCCCGAAAACTTTCCGCGGGTTTTCAGAGATGGGGGTGTGCACCCTTCCCCCGAGAGCACATCAACCTTGCTGTTTTATGGAGGGCCCAGGTTGTTCTGCCCTGTGCACCCACAGTCGCGGCGCACAGCCCCTTGCGTTCCCCCCGGGCTGCCTCCGTGCAGCCACTTCCGTCCTCCGCCCGGCTTGTGCACCCTGGCCCTGCCTGCCACTCCCGGCCTGCGTCTCAGGCTGGGTGTCGGGGGGACGCTCTGTGCCTGTTTAACTTAGTTCTGTTAGTCAAGGGCTGCTCTGTACAGATCCGAGCCTCGGAGGCTCCCCCTCCGTCCCGCTGGCCTCTCAGTTGGAGAAGGGAGACCCAGCGAGCGAGCGCCAGTCCTCCTTTGCCGCTCCCTCCCCGCGGGACCCGTCTCCCGCTGCTTTGCCTTTTGTTCTTCCTTTTTTCCTTTTCTCCTACCAGATTTTTGGCGTCTTTATCTTTTGAAGAGGGCGATGTTCTGTCGGAGTTCCACAGGTGCTCTGGTTGGCTGAGTGGGTCTGTAGATGTGGGTCTTGGTGTATTTGTGGGAGAGGGTGACCTGCGAGCGTCCTTCTACTCCGCCATCTTCTCCGTCTCCCATTACAAAATTCTTTACAATGTTATTCCAGGAAATCATTCACCTGTGCATTTCCTAGAGATCTGTGGAGCATATTAGATACCAAAGTGACAGAGTTGAATGAATCTTGGACCCTGTCTTTAGGGAATCTAATATGAGCCCAGATGTATCATGGCTGATGGGAGTACAAGTTGTGTGAGTGAGACACTTGATTCGTAGAAAAGGGAAAATCAAAACTGTCATGGGAAATAAGGCCTCATTTTTTTCAGAACATATGTTGCCAGCCTTCATGATTCTTGCGTGTGTCCTGAAGCTCCCTGAAGGATTTCCATTACTGTTTTTGTCAGCTCAGTTCATCATCCAATTAAACTTGTTTTCCTTCAACTTACATTCAAAATAAGTAAAGCATACACACGTTATTTTCAGTTGTTTTCATTGCTTGTCTTGCCATAGGACAGTTTTTGTGGTATTTTGCCCTTGCATGTGTACAGATCAGCTTTCCTGTAAAAATCTGAGCGTCCATACCCCTTCGTGATTTGTTTCTGTATTCCTATCAGTGTACAGCTTGTGTTAATAAATTGCCTCTGTGCCTTATATGAGTTTTCCCTTAGGTTGTGCACACACATAGGTAATTCGTAGACAGAGTGCTCCTCTGGGAGCCCCTTGTACACTCTACAGTTGCTCTGAAAAGGCAGGTGCTCATTTCATTAGTGATGAAATGCCATGCAACTGAGGGTTCTCATACATTCTGATGCTGTGAATCAGATTTTACAGAGAAACGTTGAAAAGCTTCTGTATACCTGGACAGCTGCACTCCCTTATCCATAAATGGCCCATTATCAGTAAGCAACTTTCAGAAAGTCAGGCAACATAAATTTAGTTTTGTTTAAGCAAGTAACTCCTAAGTGATAAATTCCTAAATCCCCTGTGTCTTTTTAACAGTGCTTATACTGAAGTGACCATTTCTTTGTCCTGTTCTCTTATTTTACTCTTTTGGCAATTTGGTACTCATTTTTCTTGTTTCTTGTTTTCTACCCTAGGGATTAACTCTATTATTTAAAAAAACCTTTGTTCCATTAATCACCAGGTTTTCATTAATTAGTCATCACCTTCCCTTTTCCTCTACTTCTCATCCCTTGGTCTTTATTCTACCCACCTGCTCCTGTCTTAAATCATGGTTAATGTGATAAGAGGCCTTACCTAAGCAATCAGGTGGCTGATGAGCTGTCAGAGAATTTCTTAAACACATTTACAACTTTTTTGAGAGCACATCCTCTTTGGACCTCCTTCCTTTTGTTTGGGTACACATGCCACAGATGCTCATAGAGGCCTTTGACAGTAGACACATGAAGAAGCGATCTCAGAATAGTTACATCTTTGAACGGCTTAGCAAATAGTCTTCTATACTTACTAGACTGACAACAATTTTTAAAAAGGAAGAGAAAGAAGAAAAAAATCCCTTTGAAGATCTGTGTTGTTTTTCTGTGCTTTGACCAGTGCCAGTCCTTGGAAAGTTCTGTCTTCTTGTCCTGCTTTTCATCCCACTTGACTCTCAAGAAAACAGGTAAATGTTTGCCAATAGTTTCTGTGCTCCCAACTCAAACCCAGAGGCCTAAAGTCACTATACTGACGTAGAATACAAGGGAGAGAGGCAGAGAGACAGAGATTAAGCCACACTCCTCTATGTCCTTCGCCTGCTTTCTTATTCTAACAACCAGAAGCAGAACCATTGCATTGTATCTAACTGAAAGCACAAAACTGCTAATCTGAACCAAGTTCCAGAGTGTTGGTTTGCTTTAAAGCAAACAAACAGAAAGCCATAGTGACATTCCTGAAGGCATGCCTCCAAGTTCTTAATGTAATTACTTCTTGGTTCCTGAGATGTGATTAATTAGATAAAAAGAGATCAAGCGTAATCCAAAAGGATATAGGAGATTTACTAAACAGGAGTGACTGGGCTTCAGAGGCATGACAAGAAGTCACTAGATCCAGGGACACAAATACTTCCACCAATCCGTCATTATGGCTGGAAAACCTTCTGGAATCACGAACCTCAAAGTTAACACGGAGAAAGGTGAGTTGGGAGAATAAAAGAGAATTTCCCCCCCTCAAATCTGCAGGATGTTTTCTTAATTTATTTTCAGCATAGCCATCCTCTACCTGGGGTTGTCTGCTTTAACTGACATCAAGGCCATTTTATTGAAAATTTTTCAGATTCTTGATCAAGCACTTAGTGTGACATACTTTGTCTAGTGTTACTGCTAAATTAAATTTGACTCTGACAGGTGACCACC
This sequence comes from Camelus bactrianus, assembly GCF_048773025.1. Lineage (NCBI taxonomy): Eukaryota > Metazoa > Chordata > Mammalia > Artiodactyla > Camelidae > Camelus > Camelus bactrianus. The sequence continues at coordinate 25,212,661 of NC_133555.1, forward strand.
AAATCAGGCCCCATTTTGTCTGGGAGCTTCTTTGATTTAGAAAAAGTGCCCTATCTGACAAACTCTTCTTTTGTACCTCCTTTTTACAAATATACTCTAACAGGCTTCAAGATGAGAGAAAAGGGGATATTTTAAAATTCCTCCTCGTATTTTTTTTTAAGCTGAGGAGAGTTGTAAAGTCATGAAAGCAGGAAACTACAGATTAATGTAGATCTTGAGCCCCATAGCGGCTGAAAATATGTCCTACATATTCTATCCCCCTCCTTCCAGGCACATGCTTCATCCTCTTCTAGGTAACAAGGAGTAAGTAGTGATGCTTGCCAGAAACAAAGGACACAGGAGAAGAGAAGCAAATGAATATCAGTATTTTCTAGTCGTAGCTAAAGAATCTGGAATCTCATTGCTGGAAAGGGCTTTAAAATTGTACTCTGCGATGGCAGCCTTTATTCACTTCGAAGGAAAGAATACAAATCCCTGAAGCAAGAGTTCTCTATGTTGACAGGCGTGTGGGGTAGTGATGCAGTGATACAGTTTGCATCAGAATCTGGTCATGCTAGGTGTGGGTGTTCTGTTAAAAAATTTCAGGTCTTCTCATCTGAGCTCCTGGCCCCCTTTCCTACCCCTCCTCAATTCTTGGTTTAGAGCAACCTTCTTATTTTATAGATAAGAAAATGGAGGTCCATGGAGAGGTCAAGGGGCTTATAAAGATCACCAGACCTTAAGAAATGCTTCCCCCACCTTGTTTCATTAGGCATTTCTTGTCTCAGAAAGAAAACCATGAAAGAAATCTGGCTGGTATTGCTGTAGGGACAAGAACTATATTAACCCAACAGTTACCTTTGTTCTCAAATAAAAAAATGATTTCTTTTAATCCTTTTGTAAATTAGTGATAAAATTTAACAATGCCATATTTTAAAAGGCCTGGCTTCTTAAAGTTGCCCACCTTCTTCTGTGGTATCATCAGACCATTTCATCTCCTCTTCTTTCTTTTTCCCTTCTCATCTGTTTTCTTTCTGTTGCTGTGCTGAACTCGATAATGTATTTGTGAAAACACTTAGAAAGGGATTATTCTTGAAAATCTGCTACAGAATGAAAGCAGCAGATTTGTATTTTAGGCTTAAAAAGTGAAAAGCCTGTAAATAGAATGCAGTGATAAATTTTTATATTCATGGAGCCATCTTTCAGAAACACTAGAGGAGATTGTTGTTTAAAAGAAACTTGTAATGCTTATGCTAAAGCAAGTGATTAGAATCATATTTGTTTGGGCAGTTCATCATGTCCACAATTATGTGATTTGGAGACTTCAATTTCTAAGGGAACAGTGGATCAAAGAGCAAAATGTGAAAATGGGGCCAGGAAAGCACACTTTTGAATTCCAGAAATAATAACAAGGCAGGAGAAATAAAGTAGAGAGCTCCAATTTCTCTGTTCCCTATGCCTTAAAAAACTTTTGGACTAATTATAGATCTCAAATTTTTTATCATAAGTTTAAAGAGTTGCCAAGAACACAATTTCTTGTATACTGTACATATTGGCATTTTAAAATTAAAAGGCTAAATGATTTTAAAGTATATCCATTTAGATACTATAATACTATAATAATTTTATCCTCACCATTGTCTAGTTACAATATAAACATAGGTTCTTTATTGGTTGAAAACTGTACACCAGTCCTTTTCCTCTTTTAATTCATATTTTTATTTACTTATCTTACAGAATTTTATCAATGAAATATGCCTTAAAATTTTTATTGATCATTGTTTACTCTCAGAACCTTAAAATAAAAATAATTTCCTGAATCCAGAATCCTCTAAGTTTCAAAAATTACCTCTGGATTCAGCTTTTATTATTGTTATTGTTAGCACAGATTGATCAAAACCGCAAATATATATTAAGTATTGGTGAATAATTCCTAAATATAAAAGTTAAATTTATTGGAACTTCACCTGTTAATGAGATGGGCAAGTTTTTTTAAAAAACTAGTTTTTGTATCAAGTCAAATATTATTTATTTCTGGAACAAGATAGGATTTAGCACAATTCCAATTTTTTTATTTTTCTGGATGTAAACATTGAGAAATCTTTCTCACACAAATGTAGATGAGATTAGAGATATTTTTATGTCATTGAATTTTTTCAAACTCCTTACCAGTTTTATGCCAAAAATCACATAATGATTTCTCATCAAATTATTGTTCATGATTCATCCTCTGACAACTCAATTAGTTCTCCTTCAGTTTTGTCAAAAGGAAACACTGACTTGCAAAAGGATTTGTTAATCAGTCACTTGAGGCATTCACTTTCTGTGTTTCTGGGAAGTATACCAAAGACTTACCAAAGCTTCTCAAATACCCATTAATTATACTTGTTGCTCTTTCTCTTAGTGGCACCATATTGAATTTGATATACTCAGAGTTGGGAAAATAGAAATATTCCAAGATTCAATATACCTCTGAAGATATGATTTTTTGGACAACATGCTTTTATCTGATCACATGATTTAAATGTATTTCATCAAACCCTGGGAGCTCATTAGGTTTATGAAAAATATCTACCTATGAAACTTGTTTTGCAAAACTTATTTGCTGGCTCAATCAGCTAGGTCAGGTTTACTTTCTTCTAGGGTGAATTTTTGCATTCAAATAAACTTTCTCATGAGCCTCTGAGGGACTTGTCTTTCAGTTCTGAATTCTCAGTCTAAAATGAATTGCTAGATATGGTGAGGAGGCTTGCAATGACTCTGCCCCTGGGGAAATAAGGCACCCCCTCTGTTGGTATTTCTTATTGATTCCTTTTTCCTTGCCTCTTGTGGGACTTTTTCTCAGGAGCAATGTCTTCTTTGACAATGGCTTGCAGATGAAAAGGCAAGGTCTTTAAACAGAAATTGTCATCCCCATGACTCCTTGACGGCAAGTACATTCTCAAGCATATCAATTTCAGGAAAAAAGTTGAGCATCTGGGAATTGATTCTCTTAAACATACCTGATTCTGTGAACTTCAGCTGGAAGAATACATTTATAAAGTCTGTAAAAATCAGAAGAATGAAGATATATAACAGCCTCGGGCTATCCTGGTATATTGGTGATTAGTTTTAACCCCTTAAAATCCGTTCTGAAAAATGCAGTAGTTAATGTTCCTATTGGTGATCTGGGTTCATCAAGAACAGTTTAATTATGAAGACAACTTTATACCTAAAAAGGCATTTCAGATCAATGTCCATGCAACATGAGTAAAGTAAAAGTAAAAGGTAAGCTCTTTAATACCAAGTGGTAAATCCTTGGAATTCCTGTCTTTTGTACCTAGTTCTCATGATGAAATATTTTATAAATTGTCACCAATCTCTTAAGGATCGGTTTTCTGGAATTCTGTAACTGTGTTTGTAAAAGATTTAGAAGATACTTTAGCTAATATAAGAAACCTCCTATAATCTAAATCTAAGAACTGATAAATAAGCCAGTGCATATAACTGCCCAAAGCCTTTAAGTTTTCTACCTTGTAGAGAGAAAGGAAGCATTAGAAGGTTACCTGAAAAAACCAGAAATTCTTCATATTAGAGAATGTGAATTAAAATCATTTTATTTTTCTATTAATGTATTATTACTCTTACATATACTGAGAGTTCAATGGAATTATTTAGATTATTTTTTCCAACTTTTACTTTCTGTAAAACATAACTGTCAGCTTCCTATATTATTTAATTCTCCCTGTACAAGTCTGCTACAATGAAAAATATTGAAATAGATTTTAGGTCCAATTAACTTATTTTGTATGCAGTTAAACTGATGATATAAGAAATACCAGAAAGAACTTTAGGTATATCTCTTACAGTATGAGCAGTGTCAGTATGGACAGTACTGATGGTAAGCTTGTGGTCTTAGGGCAAATTATTGTTCAGACATTTCACAGTTTTCCTTGGCCATTTGACAGAACAAGCTATGAGGCTTGACACCCCCATCCCTCTCAACTCCCACCCTAGTTGTATGGTCCAGAATGACCAAGCAGCAGGTAAACACTGATGCTGTATGGCTGTGCATGATTCTGTTGCAATCAATTAGATACAATTTTATTGACTTTCACCAAAGCAACAATTCATTTACCATTCCACAAATTGGTCAGATTTGTAAGATTCCTCTTAAAACTAGATTTTCTATATGATGATAAGGAAAGCACTTCAGCATTTCAGAGAAGAAAGCACAACAGAAAAACCAAAGATGACTCTGAGAACATATAAGAAAAAGAACCAGAGCACACACCATGTGGCATTCTGACACCGGGTAAAGGTCATGGCTGTACCCATGTTGCTCTTTCCTTCCCATGTCACTGTCAGTCTTTGTTTTGAAAGAGACACAATGGGACCCCATCTATTACTTCTTAAGCTGGGTTAGAGTTTGTGTTTTGTCTGAATGGCTGCCTCCTCACTCTTCAAGGGGCCCAACAGAATGTAGTAAATAAAATTGGTGAGTGAAATTGCTGAGGAAAGAAACACAATTATTGTGAGGTATTTGTTGGGAGTTTCAGGAATAATAGAGTTTAGAGTAAGACTGAAATATTGAGTAGCTGCATCAGATTGTGGAATGCATTTAGTGGGGAGGTTAGCTGCCAGTTTTCTGCAAAAAATAGTCCAAATTAGTAAGATTATTGTAGTAATTATTATTTAACATGTGCTAAGTGCCCATAGCGTGTTGGTCCCTTCCTACGATTTCAGAATGTCCATGGAAGGAACTGAACTTGCTATTGGATTTAATTAATCTCTCAAGTTAATTGCCAATATGGGCAACATTTCTTTCGTGAGTAAAATTGGACTGTGAGAAAAGATAATGTTCCTCCCTCATTAAGCTGTCCATATTAGATTTACAGGGCAACAGTAAGGCCCATTCAGGCTTATTTTGATGGCTTTCATTACTGACAGCACAGAGGAAGTGGTGATCCGTCCTTTTATTATTAGACTCAACCCAATAGCTATGGCGCAAACACCACCCACCTCTATCAGAGAGGTTTCAAAGAGCTGTTTGTAGTTTGATGGTCAGCTTGTCGTATTTTCCCCCTGCTAGTCCCAGACTCTTTGTTCTCCCAATGAGTGGCGAATTGCAGCACAGGCCATCACCTGACACCTGCCAAGAAGGGCAGCCCTTGCCAACTGCAGCATTCCCCAAAGTAGGAATCGGTTAGTGTCTTCTGTCAATGAGGTGAGTTTGTAGATCTTAGGAGCTTTCCTTCACACGGTTATGTGAATACTCCTCCCACCCCCAACTTGTGCTCGTAAAGCTCTGTGGACAGAAGCTTTAAAAATGGCTGAGATATTGTTGATTACCTGCCCAAACTGGAAGACCATTTATGTGCCTGTCTTTTCATCAGTGTTTGCTTCTATGGAGTCTTAGGTTGGGTTCTTGGTCTTCAGATGGAGATTGGTGTGCAGGTGATTTATTAAGGGAGGGCTCTTGGGAGAAACCAGGAGAGGAGTGAGGGAATTAGGATAGGACGGGGAAGAAGCTATCAAGGATGTGGTTTCCCATGAGATTAGCCTGAGCACATGGGGAGATCTGGAGCATGAATCATACCACAGGGTCAGTCCTGCCTTGAACCAAGGAGCTCCCCCTTCCACTAGTCAGTCATTAGCTATGGGTCCTGGGGGGTTGGCGGGGTTGGGCATTAGGGCTCTTTTGCCCAAGGACAACCCTTTGGAGAAGACTGGCAGCAACACCCGCAGGAAGAAGTGGGCTACCGAACTGGTAAAAGGGATCCCATGGGATCTGAGTGGAGCATCATCGACTTCTGCTAAGTGTAGAGAACACATTCTGCAGTGGGATAGGACATTTGCACGCACATGGGAACACAGTTACCTTCAAGTTACAAAATCCTGTGGCATTACAGAGTCAGAGTGCATTATAATTATTCTCTGATTCAGTCTTTAATAATTAGAGACTAAGAACTGATAGAAGGATGAAAATCAAATAGTAATTTTTTTAGCTTTATGGGAAAAGAAGTTTTAGTTATCAAACAGACCTTTGCCTAAGAAAAAGAATATGATACTTCTTAACCCCACTGAACCTAATTAATCTCACATCCCTCCACAGATTTTTACTAATATGTTGTTAATGCCCCTGAAGGTAGTTAAAAATGGTAGGTGAAAAAATGATTATACTCTCATGCCAAAAAGGAAGTGGGACATGCAAAATATATGTGTGCTACAAAATACAGCCTCTTGTTACATCAAATGACAGGGCCTAACTTTGTGATGTAAACATATTATTGCAAATGTCAGTGCATAGACTGCAAGATGATTACTAAAGAAATAGCAAAAGCAATAAAATATAGACAAACAACCTTTCATTGAGTTATAATTCAAACTTTGTATCACTATGGATGAACCATTTCATGTGGAGAGTTAATTTTTCTATGATAGGCTTTTTTAATAAGACAGCAAGATGAAAGAAGCAACATTTGATATTAAAATATTAACTACCTTAATGGAAATCATAAAACTTTTATATTTCAAACTGCAAAGGACATATTCTGAGGTTCATATCTCCCTCCCTCCCTCCTTCTCTTCCTTCTTGCCTATCAAAAATATCAGTAGCCTACTGTAATAAATCAAATTATGGAAATTTCTACTGTGTAGGTTTCTGAATTTAGCCATGTATATATTTGTATAACTAGATATTTTCTAGAAGGTGGAGTAAAGACTTTATTGACTTGGTATGTCATATATTTTTTACTAAAGCTTCAACTTTGCTAAATTACACTTGAAAGCTCCAATCTAAAGAGGAAATATGTGGTGCATATTTTATTTAAAAGTGCAGTGCATTTCTTCGAATGAAATTAGTTGTTTAAAAAATTGGGAAATTACGAATTTTTTTCTCCAAGAAACTGGTCTTTGGTCCTTGTTTTGATTTTTCAGATAATTTTTTTTAGTCAGAAAGGATATTTTAGATGCAAAAGTTGGTAATGGCACATAGCATAAATATAAAGTGTCACATATCACGTCTAAAATATTTATAACCTTGGATTCATGAAAATTTTTTAATTTCACGAAGAATTTTGTTTTGTTTAGCATTTGTTATGGTCATTGACAGTGCTGTTTCCATGGCAGAGTAATTGTTAAAACGCTCTGGTTCAGTTGTTTGTTGAAATGATAAAAGAAAAAATTTCCCTAAGAATAGTGCTTGAGGTTGCCTTCTGATCTGTCTTTTGACAGGTTAAAACCTCATCCCTATATGGGAGCAGGAATCCATATTAGAAGGAAGTTCAAAACTGCAATTATACCATTAGCTTTGGCTTTTTTGTGTAAAACTGTTTTACAAATTCTCTTTGCCATCAGAATATTTACCAAGGCCCTCATTTTCAAATATAACTTTAGATGGTTTTTATTTATTTGTTTGTCTGTTTATTTATTAAATTTTATTTTATTGAGTTATAGTCAGTTTACAATGTTGTGTCAAATTCCAGTGTAGAGCACAATTTTTCAGTTATGCATGACCATACATATATTCATTGTTGCATTCTTTTTCGCTGTGAGCTACCACAAGATCTTGTATATATTTTCCTGTGCTATACAGTCTAATCTTCTTTATCTATTCTGTATAAACCTGTCAGTGTCTACAGATTTCGAACTCCCAGTCTGTCCCTTCCCACCCCCCTCCCCCCAGACAACCACAAGTTTGTGATCTATGTCTATGAGTCTGTTTCTGTAGACAGTTTTTTAAACAAAATTTTTTATAAGCACAGTGGTAACTGCTCTTGCTGCACCCTACTTTTTTATCCCATGAACTGTCATAATCTGTTGCCTTTCTATGCCGGTTCTTCCCCTTCACATACTCAGATTCTAGAGTTTGTGGAGAAGTAGGGTGCACGTAGACACGGCTGGTAAGAGGGAGACATTCTTTACTTTTAGGAAGACTCTCCAAGAACCCATGCATGTTTGAACTGGCCTCTCAACAGTATTAAAAGTCTAACTTGACTTTGTGCTCTAGGCCCTGTTCCAAGGTGCTCTGAACACATTTTGTCATTCATACCTCACATCAGCTCTAGGGAACATACTCATTATTACTTCATTTCACAGAGTGGGAAACAGAAATTCAGAGACTTCAAGCTATTGTAACCACACAGTCTGCTCTGAAAAAGCTTCTTCTTATGACTAACATTAATAAAGTCATCATATTTACAATAGTCAAATATAGTCTTCCGCTACACACTAATACTCTGTTTAAGGAATCCTTGGTGTCAGTTATAGAAACTCCTTAGTCCTTTGTTAAGATAAGATGTTTATTGTTATTACCATCACCACCATCAGTCAACTCATCATATAAAGTAATGGAGAAATCATAGGCATAGGAGTTTGGCAGATCTGAGTTCTTAATTATAATCGTAAGCAAGTTGGGTAATGTATCTGAGCTTCAGTTTCTTCACCTATCCCATGGGCTAAATAATTCCTATCTCATAGTTTCTAAGGAGAATTAGAGGAGATGGCATATCTCAGTGCTTAGCACTGTGCTGCAAACATAGTAGCCACTCCAGAAATGTTGATTTCTCTCCCCTTCCTGTGTACCTTTCATGTGGAGAGAAAATGACAAGAGGCATAGATAATTGCTAAATTGAGTTGTATAATGAAAAAAAACCTTATTATATATTTAGTAACTTCCATTTCTCATTCATGTACTATGCTTGCGGTCATGTCTATATGCACGGTGTACCTCAGAGCATTTAATTTTCACAGCCACTCTCTGCCCTAGGCAGTTGGTAGCTCCTGATTTTCTAAACAGTAGGAATCAGGGATTCTCTTCTCTATCATCTGCTCATCTATATATCTTCACCAATTTTTTTTTTTTTTTTTTTTTTGTCTTCTGGCCAGTGGGAAACCCAAGCAAGAGATTAGAGGAAGGGAGGAGAGTGAGGTCAGGTTATTAGTTGCTCTGGATCCCTCCCAGTGGGTCTCCCCATTGGGCTAGCTGTGTCCCTTAATCTAAGCCTCTTTTTAAGAGTAACTTCCTTACCAGACTTTCTCCTTTCAGGTTCTGGGCAGGTTTTCTTCTCCCTTTAGGGCTAAGGATAATAGCTCTATAGTACTGGACGTTTCTTATGGTTTCCCTACACACTACCCAAAGTTTTGTAAATAGTCTCTTTTATTAAACCCGGCTCAATTTATATTAATTAATGTGAGTAATCTGTGTCCTGCTGGGACCCTGACTGATAAGGGGAAACTAGGGGACATTTTTTGAAACTGCATGTACATATCAGGCACATTGTTTATTTAGGGTGACTTAGGTGGATGCTGGTAGAGTTTTTTAGTGAGCTAAAGACACTCAAGCCATTCTTGCTTTTACCACTATTCTATTCTATTTTTGATGTTAGGGACCTCCCTTTCACCATGGACATACTCTGTGTTCCAGGTCTTTCATTTACAGACTCTTCACGTGGCTCCAATAATAGATTTTTGTGCTCCTTTAGAGTAGGGACTGTTTTATTCACTTACGTGCCCTTGGCAAAAGCACACCACTATGCTTTAGAAGACACTCAGTGCAGCCATAATTTTAATGATCCATCTGCCTGTGTCTAAGGATAAGCAGGAACTTATGGGGTGGGTGCATTGGCAGAACACATTTTTTGCTTCTTGATGTTGGCTTCCATAAAAGCCCCAAACAATATATTGTTGATGTGTTATATCTGTAAAAATTATATAAATGAACATGTCTGACTGTATTTCTTTTCTTTAGCATCTGCTAGAAGAGAAAAATTGGATAGATGCCTCGAAGTCATGGGCAGTTGTAACATTTCAGTGGCATATACTTGATCTGATTATAATTTGAAATAATACAGAACTTTTTTTTTTGTTTTCTGACTTTTTTTTGCTTATTAAAATTTGTTCCCAAATGTTCTCAATTACTGGATATTGATGTTTCTTACTTTGAAAGCCTGACTGCAGATACACTCGTGATAGTTTTTTACCTTTTAATTAATGATAAGCACTGGAGAAATCAGTATTAGAGTAGTCCCAGCTTTGGCTTTTATGGAGTGTAAGTACAGTGTGGTAGTGAAATGCTTATTATAATTGAATAGTAGAATTATCAGGATTTTTCAAATGAAGGTTTTCATCACTGATGTTTTGATAGGCTTAAATATCAGAAGGATAAAATCTCATAGTCCTTGATCAATTCAATGGCTATATACTAAAGTCTAGTTTGTGAAGAGTAAGAATTCAGCTAACTTTTAAGTTAGTATACATTTCTTACTCTTACAACCAAATAATAGTGTGGTGTTTATATTTTTTCTTTGTATACATATTTTCTTTGCAGATTGCAAATGGCTATCAGTGGGCTGAATATACTGACAACTAGTATGAGTACCTGAGAGAGACACTTTCTGTAGGCTGACAAATTCCTCTTGGGGGAATTTATATACAGTAAATTTATATGAGAGCATAAAGACCTTCTGTCATGCTTTAGGTTTTTTGTTGTTATTGTTTGGTTATTTTATATATATATAATATTACTGCAAATTGCCACAAGCAAGCAAAATTGGTCTATTTTTGATGGGGGAGGGCTGAAACAAAACTTCTTCTCGGAGCATCCCTGATGGATCAGACCTGGAGAAAGCGATGACCATAGAGGTGGAGTAGAGCCAGGACAGAGTTGAAGGAGAACCTGATGCAAAGTTTTGATAAGTCGTTGAGGAGTTTTCCAGCCCCACTAGTTTTCTTCTTTGGCCTGTAAGAAGGGGTATAGAGGGCACTGAACTTGGGGATTGGAGAGGTTATTGGAGGTATGGGCATCTGAGATGGATTTAAGATCTGCTTCCAATGACAGATGCAGATGCTGGGCAAATCGCAAAGGAAACAATAGCTAGATTTGGAATTTTTACCCTGATCAATCAGTAGGTCTGATTTTAAAAAAAATTAAGTTTGGAAATAATTATAGATTCATAGGAAATAGCAAAGAAATATACAGGGAGGTCCTGTGGACCCTTTACCCTTCTTCCCCCAATGGTAATATCTTGCCCAACTATAGTACAATATAAAAACTGGGAAATTGACATTGGTAAAATCTATAGAGCTTATTCAGGTTTCAGCAGTTATACAGACATTTTGTGTGTGTATTGTACGTATGTGTAACTCTACGCGATTTTATCACATGTGTAGTTTCACGAAATCACCAACACAACCAAGACACTTACCTGTACTATCATCACAAGACTCCTTTCTTCCACTCCTTTATAACCACACCCATCCCTTCCCTGATCCCTAACCACTAGCAACCACTAATCTGTTCTTGATCTCTATAATTGTCATATTTCATGAATGTTACATAAAAATAACCATGCAGTATATATCCTTTTGAGATTGGCTTTTTAAAAATTGTTGCATATTATTCCATGTTATGGGTGTACTACAGTTTGTTAAACATTCACCTGCTGTAGTATATTTGGATAATTTCACTTTTTGGCAGTTAGAAATAAGCTGCTGTGAACATTCATGTACAACTTTCTGCATGAGAATAAGTTTTTGTTTTTCTGGGATAAATACATAAGAGTATAATTGCTGGGTCATATGATAAATCCATTTTTAGTTGTAGAAGAAACCAACAAAGTTTTTCCAGAACCACTGTACCATTTTACATTCCCACTAGCAAAATATTAGTGATTCAGTTTCTCTGCATCCTTACCAGCATTTGATGTTACTACTCTTAATTTTTGCCATTCTGAAAGGTATGTAGTGATATCTTATTGTGGTTTTAAATTGCATTTCTCTAATGGCTAATGTTATTGTACGACTTTCCATGTGCTTGCCACCTGCATATGCTCTTTGGTGAAATCTCTCTTCTTCTCTTTTCCCCATATTCTAATTGGATTTTTGTTGTTTTTGTTTTGCTTTTTGCTTTTGAGTGTTGAGAATTCTTTATGTATCCTAGATACTAGTCTTTGGTCAGATAGGCTGTGAGGTCAGCCCAGGACTTCACTGCTGCTGCCAATGGATCAGACTGCCCATTGGTGCCCTGGTGGTGGAACAGAGGCTGGGTTTCCCCCTGGGTCTCTTTTGGGCTCCTCCTTTTCTGGTCCTTTGGCCAGAGGGAGCAGGCTCTTCCTGTTGGTGTTTTGGGGTTGCAGGTCTCTTTGGAGCCCAGACCACAGTATATGGGAGATAAATAGAAAACCAGAGGACTCACCACATTGTTGTCCTTCAAATTCTGAGGTCCCTCGCCAGTGGCTTTCTTTTTTCCAGGTTTCAGAGTTCCTTTTTTTTTTTTTTTTAACATTTTCTGTTGAATAATTTCTAGGGTGTTTAGTTGTATTTAGAGGGAAAAGTAAGCAGAGTAGAGAAAAATGAATTCACACCATCTTTTTCTGGTGCTGCTCAGTAGATTTGGTACTTAAGAAGTCATTTTGTGTCAAACAGCAACAGGACTGATTTTCCTGGGATGTTATCTGACAATGTAAGAGCTTTATAAACTTCTACCTTTTACCATTGGGTCTTAAGTGGCCTTTGCATTATGGTGACCCTTTAAGATTAAAGGCTTAAAGGCGACTGTCTTTAATGCCAGAGCTTGAGAATATTTTCACTAGTTTGAGACACAGGTGTTACGTGGACCCTTTCATGCATTGCCAGACCCTCCTTCAGGAGCTAAGGATTCATTACCCCACCTGCTGGGGATGCTACCCACAAACAACCCCCCTTCAAAGGCACATCTTTTTCATGAGGTGACCTGTCTCCAGTGACTCATCACTGGAGGGTATAAAGACCCCTGTCTGCCCTCTAACCCCAACACAAGGCACCCCATCTTTTTAATTCCCCACAGGCTACCATTGGGACTTCTCCTTCTGCCAATGCTGCTTCCTTTCTCTACCTCCGTTTCCTTCTCTGGATCTTGATCCACAAAGCACTCCTTTAAAAGCCTCCTTCAAGCTAAATGTGTGAACAGTCTGTTTCTTGAGGAGCCCAACTTGCCTCAAAAGTCATTTGTAGGTTTTCTAACATCTTTTCCTAAATGAAACTGTAAATGGAAAGATATCTAGTTCCCCTAGAACTAGAGTGCTTTTATTTATTTGTTCTTTTAAAAAAATGTTTATTCAATGGAGGTGCTGGGTATTGAACCCAAGACCTGGTACAAGCTAAGCATGTGCTCTATCCCTACCCTCCTATTTATTTAATCTTTTAATGAAGTGATGGCCATACTAGATGGAAATCCTATTTGTTTTCAAAATCTTCACTTAGGAGAATAAAAAGCTGGGATGCTATACACTTTTCCCCAGTTTTTGAAATTTGTTAGCTGAGAACCGTGGCTGACAATTCTTTTAGATTTCTTGGGACCATAACCAGTTTCAGAAACTTTACTGAAGTCTGCAGTCACATCTTCTGCAGTTGCTGTTAATATTTAGTTCCTGCATGCTAATTGTATGGTTCCTGGCACTGTGCTCTTCATGTGGCACTCTAGTCTCAAAGTTTCTTTGCTTAATTCAGAGGTTAGAGCAAAACCACGGTAGCTGCAGTGCCATTGTCTTTAAGCTTTTTTTCTTAGCCACCAGCTGATTGCAGTGTGTAAACAGTAGTTTGCACATTACTCAGTCACATGTATCTCCCACCAAGAACTGGTTACTGTTTCACATGTCTCCTGATTTATTTCCCACAGTGCTTCTAAATTAACTACATGGAGATCTCCTATGTACTCTAAAGTCACTCCTCTGCTTGTTCATTTAGAATTGTTTTTCTACCAAAATTACAGGGAACCATGGAAGAACTTGAATAAGTCCATTGCATGTTTCAAAAAAGTTATTATGAAGATGTTATATATTTGACTTTATTCAGTAAATATATACCTAAAGAAACCAGTAAATTGAATTTTTGTAAGCCTAATAAAAATGTAAATGCATTAGAAAAGCTTACTATTCCTATGGCAAGTCTTTTCTTAAAGGTAAGTGATAAGCTTTTATTTCATGTTTATATCAGACTTTTTGCTCTATCAGGGTCTTCTTAAAAATGTGGAAAGTAAGCCAGGTCCATTCTCATATTTCTTTCTGAGCTGCAGTATGGTTCCAGTGGGCTAAAATAAAGGGTAGGGAGGGGACTAATAAAAGTAGACTTTAATAAAATTTAGTGCACTAGATTCTCACAGAGGTTACTGAATACCTACTTACTGATAACAGTCTCCAAGAAAATAATGTCACGTTGAGAAACATTTAATGAGAGTGTGCATCCTCAAAGTCATTAAATCTATCAGTTTATTAAAAAGTCCATGTGAGTATCTATTACAAATATTTATTCAAAGTATTTCCCTGATATTGCAACACATAGCAGCCTCTAAAAATTGTTCCTCTTCAAAAAAATGTCTGTACTACTTACCTGGCGTTTGTCCTTGGAAAATGATGGCTCACCTTACTGGTTAGCCTTCCATTCTGTGGTATCACTTGTTCATGGTCTCTTCATAGGTGTTATAATTATGGGAATAATCTTGAAATTATAAGATTTTATGATGGAGCATGTCCCTTGATTCTTTTCAGGCCGAGTTTCTTCATCTGAAAAACGGAGAAAGTAATATTTGTCTCATAGAGGTCATTTGAGATTTGATTCAGTTTACAGTTCATTGTGGTCTTTAGAGTAATAATCAGATGTAGGCTATTATTTCTCACTTTCTAGATTTTTTTTTCTCTGAAAATATAATTACAATAATATTGTGTCTTTGCCCAGTGTTTCCCAGGTTTTGAAACCCTTCCCTAGACTTCTCTTTGGAGATTCACAGTTGCCATGCCCAGAAAGCAGAGTAGGTTTATTTTGCTATTTTTAATTTCTGTCTTTTTTTCCCAGAAGAGAAAACTGAAAGCTGAGGGTCAGTGGGGTTAAGTAACTCATGCTTAGTCACATATTTAATTAGACCCAGGACTTGAACTAGGCTAGTAGGGTCAAAAACTCAATATTGTAATACAAGGACCAAACAGGCAATGGAACTGAGTGATGAGTGAACCTAATGGGAGTGATGGAAACATTGTAGAACTAGAGAAAGCATGTGCAGTGAGCTGGGAAGTGCAGCGCCACCACCTGGCTCCAGTCAGCTGTTGCCGAGAGGGAGTTCTGGTCTAGTGTGCTAAGATCTGATTTTTATCTTTAAAGAGAAGACTTCAGCTTTTTATTTTTAAAAATATTGCCACCTACTAAAAAGAAGTAAACACAGAGCCAGACAAACACCAGGTAGTAGTAGCGTTTTATTTTTCCCTGTTGCAATTTGTGGTTGTGAGGCACTGCTTCTCCCTGGCTTTGCATCCATTAGATGATGGAGACTGTATGGTGCCTGAGAGCAGGGATCATGCCACATTTATCGTTGTGTCCCTAACTAACAAGGTGCCCATCATTGCACAGTGTGTTAGTATTTGCTCATGAAAGGATGAGTAAAGAATGGCAACAGACCAGAGGGTTCCTACAATGTGTGTCCTGGGACCTGAGTCAGCTCACAGGTCAGCAGTCTGTTGTTTGTTCTGCTCCAAGATGCTGAGAAACACATTATAAATATTCAGGCAGGTAATAATTTCTATATTTGTTTCTTAAATGGAGAGATAATATTAGAGTGAAATTTTTATCTGTTTCTTGAATTACTGAGAAATATTAATTACATGAAGTAGAGATACATGCCAAACATTTAAATTTTGTTAACTTTCAATGATTACAGTATCTGAATACTCATAACTTTCTGGCATAGTGGTATTTGAAAATGATCACTTTCTTCAAGGGACTCTCAGTTCAAATGTGCCCATACTTAAATATGAATTCATTTTTCTTAAAACATCTCCAGGGACCTCTATTTATTAGAAAGGAAGAAAAAAATGCCACATGGCACTTTGGTTGATGTTGATCATGTATACATCTGTAGGTGTGTTGTCATGGATTCAAACACGTAATTCTAAAATGTTTAGAAATACTTTACCTGCTATATTATGAACATCAAGATTTTTCACGGCCAAAGCCTTGGCCCTTTTATTTTTCTTTAGACGATAAAATATAAGCAATGATCTTTAGGTTGGGTCCTCATAGCAACAACAAAAAGCCACAATTAAGACCGAAATCATGAACATGGATGATAGGAACTGTGATTGTTTGTCCTCTCTGTGATTGGTTTCAAAAGGTAGAGATCTAGTTTAATGTAATATTTTATCCCACCCTTAGAACATGTCATTGTTCCCATTTTAATTAAGAAGATTAGTAGCCAGAGAAGCACATACCCAGAAAGCTGCTTGCACCACACCGTGTAGCTGGTCTTTGGGCAGCCTGTGGAAAGCAAGACAAAGCAATCTACCTCCAGCCATCCCGCCACACTCCAACTTCAAGTTCAGCTTCACAATTAAATAACTTGCCAACTTTGAGTTAGTAATAAACAGCAACTCAAGATCTGTAGGGTTTATAAGAAAGTCAGAAGTGGTGCTTAGAATGATTACATTCCTAAGCTCACAATTATCACAGCTCAGAACTAATTTTTATGCCTTAAATAAAACCAAAAGAATCTACACAAAGCACTTCATTTTTCTGGGAAGGTTAAATTAAAACTGAAGTGTTCACTGGAAAAGTCATCTTCTTTAAAATGCATTTCCTAAGAATCACTTACTTGAGGAAGGAGTAGCTACTGTAATTTTAATTTTTCAGGTTATCAGTCCTTTTACTTTCTAGCAACAGATGTAGAGAGGCCCCTAGTATTTTCTAAAGAATGATATTTAAAAAATTGTTCTTCAAGGCTGTTCTTTCAAGTTTACAGAATGTACACATTTACACAGTGTGGTAATTTATTTACCCAAATGGGTAGCAGAGAGGCCTGAAGCTCAAACAGACAAGATTCCAGAGAGACCTAAAGTAGGCAGTGAATAATAGCCAGCATAGCACCTTGGATTATGTCACGTGTCTCCTGCAGAGTCCAAGTGCTTTTGCAGCTCTCTTTGAAACATTCCGTATAACATCCAGGTCAGGGTCTAAGAGAGAGAGAGAGACCCCCAGGAGACTGTAGCCACAGCAACTGGGTTCTTGCTGCATGAAGAGCTAAGAGGAGAGAGAGAGGTAAAGCTGCCTCTCCAGCTTTGGTAGCGCCAGTGTTTTGGAGCTGGTGACAATTTCATCTGATATCTCCACTACCTTTAATATGGTAGGAGTCTAACAAGTTATCTCCTTGACCTTCTAGGCAGATGTGTTCAACTATTTTCCTATGAGCTCTGTCTGGAATGAGTGCCTTTTAAAAAATTTCTGAACATTAAAAAAAAAAAATTGAAATTTCTAGATTCTCTTTAAGAACTGGGCAATCTGGCAATACTGTAACATTGTTATCCCCTCATGGTTTGAATGGGCTGGGTCTGAGCTGGAGCTGTGTGGCTTAGATAGGGTGTGTGCTCCCCACATTACCACACACACACACACACACACACACACACACACACACACACACACACAACTGGTTTCACTCATTTTCTCACCTGTCTGGCTCTGGGGGTACTCCTGAGTTCACAATTCCTAGTGTGCAAACTTGTTGAAGTGATTTTATGTATTCATTTATCTATTGATCTCCAGGCTAAGAGTCCCAGTTTCTTGATGGACATTGCCATCTCAGTGTCCCTTCACCTCCCTGGCTCAACATGTACAGTGCCAAAATTTTTTCCATTTTCTCAGTGCTCAGCGATAGTTTAAGCATTAATCTACATTATCTCATTTGATTTTCTAAAAAGTAGATGTATGTATTTTCCTTTTCACACACGGGGAAACTGAAGCAGCATTCAAATTTAGGATGGTTTGATTCCAGAGTTCATATTCAGTGTCATTACTGTTTCAGGAGAATAAGGGACTATGCCATGCTTTTCTGCTGTCTTTTAAAAAAAACTTTTTGCAGTGTGCTTAAGAACACGTAAGCACAGTGAAGCATGTAACACACTTGGCGATTATGTTGATGCATCTTCTGTATTCTCCATCTTTTGCGACATACAAAACATGCCGATGTGCGCTGTTAGGACTGTATTTGACCATTCCCACAAGAAGAAACTCTTAGTCCTGAGAGCAGTTCAGAATGATCTAGATTAGTGCTGTCCAAATGAAATACAGTGTGAGCCACTTATATAATGAAAAAAATTAATAGCCACATTAAAAAAAAGTAAAAAGAATGAGGGAGAGTTAATTTCAATAAATTGTATTTAACCTAATATATCTAAAATATTATCATTTCAACATGTAATCAGTATTTTTACATCATTGAGATATATTTTGCATTCTTTTTCTGGTAGTAAGTCTTTGAAATCCTATGTATATTTTATACTCATAACATATCTTACTTCAAACTCGTCACATTTCAGTTGCTTAAATAGACACATGGGGCTTGTGGCTTCTGTAATGGACAGCCCAGCTCCAGGGTTTTAGCTTTGCATACAGAGAGAAAGTAAGGCAGAGGTGTATGGTTCCTCTGGTGGCCAAGGTATAACTCAAAATGTCAAAGCCCTGATTCAAACCTTCTCTTTCAACCAGTGCTGTGAGCCTTGGGTTGTGCAAAGAAAGAGAGTTTTGGAATGAATTATTTATTCTTCTTTTATAGATACAGCTGCTCAATGTTTGGTAACCCAAGGAGTTGGGATGATTTTAGTATTTCTCTCCTGCTTTCAGTGCAGTTCTAGGGTTTTAATGGAGGGAGTTAGGATATGATTTCACAGGGAAGTGTTTTACCTCCCAGGGTAGTTCGTATTCCCTTGCCGGCCTGAGGTGAGAGCATAAGTCCAAATCAATTCACTTCTAGAAGAATCAACCTTTTACCTACCATCAGAGGTAGCAAGTGAACACACAGAGAGAGAGACATGTACCATTGTTGGGAGTGTGAGAACTTCGCTGAAGAAGCAACTAAAGAACAATGCAGTAAAGTGTGCAATAAAGGTGCTAAAGTAGTGTCAGGCAGTGCCAGGATGGACAGCCTGAATCTGGAATAAAAGTTTGTTTGTTTGAAGCGCTAGTAAGTATGATTTGTAATACCCAGAGACACAGACTAAATGCGATCAATTATGTATGGCCTGTTATTACTTTGTGAAAACTGGTCCTGAATTGTTTTATTATTTGATAGTGTTTTTCCAAGAAAATAAGCTTTCTTTTGCTACCATTTTTTACTGAGATAGATGGAGGAAAACTCTGAACTGTTCTACTAAGCATGTATTTCTAGCTAGTCTAACGATCTGAATTTCAGGTCATGGTGATACGGTCATAAAAATGTGCCCTGGGCACATTTTTGGCTGATCTTAGCTGAAAAGCATTTTTTAATGCCACAGGATGAGATTTAATGATTCTTGCATTGCGGGTCGGGGTGCTCTATCAGGAAAATGAAATAATTCCATTTGGATTCTTTTTCTATGCTGGAAGCCCTCTGAGTTTCTCTTATTAAAATGCTAGAAAGTGCAGTTTAAACATATTCTCTGAACTTGAATTGTTCTATAGCCTCCTGTTATTATTTTTATTCTTTACAGAGAACCCAGGTACCCGAAGTCTATTTCTAATATAGAAAAGAAGGGACCCTGCACCCTTGAGCTTTCATGTAATACAGACACATTCAGCACAAATGAAAGATAAGGTGTTAGCAGGTACTGGCAGTCCACCGGAGTAGTTTTGAGAAGTTGGTCAGGGCCACAGTTTGACATGCTTCCCAGGTGTCCTGCGCTTTTCTTCCTCTGTTCCCTTTGGTTGGTTGCCTTCTCTGTGGCTGACAGAATGGGTAGATCTGTTTAATAGAGAAAGGGGAAAGCCGCTTTGGGAATTAACAAGCTCCTCAGTGGTCCTGAGGATAGAGTTCTCTTGCATAGAGCAGCCACCATTCGTTTATTTATTTAGCTAACTCTGATCCCCTGAAATGATATATTTTCAAACATTATTAAGGTATTACATACATACAAACAGTAAAAGTTTATAAAGTATGCTGATCTTAAGTTTACAGCTTGATGTTGTTTTTACATGCACGTATCTCTGAGTAACCACCATCCCAATCAAGGTGTAGAACCTTTTAAAGCTCCCAGGCAGGTTCCTTTGTGCCCCTTCCAAATGTTTTCCAAATACATTCCCTCAAGGGGTAACTACTATTTTGATGTCAACATCAATTAGTTTCACCTGTTCTTGAACTTCATATAAATGGAATTACACAGCATGTAGCCTCTCCTTTCTAGCTTCTTTTAATAAACATATTTGTAAGGTTCATCCATTAGGAGTGCCTTTTTATTCTTTTTGTTTCTGTGGAGTGTTTCCTTGCATGAACAGACTACATTTTATTGATCCTCCTGTTTGTGAGCATTTGGATTACTTACAGTTTTTTAAAAATTCTATTCTGGTACCATGCTCAGTACTCACCCAGGGACCCTGGAGCATAGAGAAGCTTTATGCTGATGGAAACCTCCATATTATCTCCGGTAGGTTTGTATTCTACCCTAAGTGACCTGGGTAATTGCTTATTCCCTCACCTCATCCTTCCTTCTCTTCTTTCTAATAGTAATGCTACTACTAATAGCAGCTATTATTCCCTGAACACGGACCGTGTGCCAGGCACTAGTGCTATTCTGTATTACGCGTAATGTCTCATTTAATCCTCACCAAGACCCTGGGAGGAATTACTCTCATAGGTTTTACATGGAGAAATGAAGTCTTTAGTAAGTTAAATGGAGTCCCTAAGACTATACGGCATATTAATAGCAGAGCAAGGATTTAAACCTACATTTTTCTGACCCACACCGCATTTTTAATCACTACATATACTGGCAAAGACAGGATGTTAGTACCTAAAAGGAACTGATATCTTTGAGTGGAATACAGTTTTGTCCATTTTCTTCCTCCATGACCAAAAAAACCCCCCAAAACTGTAGATTTAAAAACATGGGGACCCATCACTCCCTGGCTTTACACCTTCAGTGGCTCTGCTTGTCATTAATATAGAATCCAAAGTTTGCACCATGGCCTGCAGGGCTCCCACCTGGTCTGCTCCCCTGCCTCCTTGACCTTATCTCCCATCCACCACCCCTCCCTCTGCTCTCTGTTCACACTGAACTTCTTGAACAAGCCAGGCTTGTGTCTGTCATAGTCTCTTGCGTGTTGCTGTTCCCTCTGCCCAGAGCACTCTTCAGATCTTTGCATGGCTGGCTCTTTCTTGTCATTCAGCTCTTAGCTCAAATGTCGCCTTCCCAGAGAGTCTTTTCCTGACCACTCCTCTCTGTCAGATTGATTTCCTTCTTACTTGATTTCCTTCCTAATGCTTAGCTACTCCCAAACTAATTTTGTTCTTTAATGAATTACTCACTTATTGTCTGTTTTACCCAACCTGTGTCCTCTAGTCCTAGAAAAGTGCTTGGCACTTAGTAGGCACTCAGATACTGACTGAATAAGCAAAGGAATGAGTAAATGTGCATTTCCAAGATTTCTGGGGCTCTATAGGATATTTCTTTATGTATTTTATAAAGAAGATCTTATTTGAAAAATGTGACTTTATGGGCTGAGGGATCCAATCTGCTTGTGATAAAATGATGAGGGGAGGGGAACTGAGCACATTATTAATTTTATGTGTGGAAACCTGCTCACAATCACAGAAATTGACTTCTGGCAGTAAAGCAATTTCCCAAATGTCAGAACTAACCAGATGATCCTGGAAAGTGATTCTTTCCTTGTTGTCATTGTTTATTGTTTGTTTATTGCTCGTTATGAAATACTAGATTGGGGAGAGCATCTCATGTGTCCAGCCCGGAGCATAGCATGTGAAACAAATCATATAAATTAACACATACTTTTATACTGGAGTTTAAAAATAAGAAGTGTCACAAGAATAGCAAAACTAGATGCTCTCTAATCAGCATCACCTCGTTCTAATATGGCAAGCCTCGCAGTCATTAATGCTCCTTTGTTCTGCTTTAATGCATGAGGTCAATGTGGAGACCTTTAGTAATAAGCTGCTTCTTATCTGCTGCTGCTTTGCCATTCGGAAGGCTGCAGGCCAATTTCTGTAAATTCACAGTTGCCACTCTCCTAGTTGTTGCTGAATTGGGAGGAAGTTTTTAATTTAAGTGTCTTCAGTTTGTGGATGTAGATTAAAATTCCTAGGCCCCAAGCAAACTTTATCAAAGGGACTTGCAACCTATTGCTCCTAGAATATTGCGTACCAGGCACCCTAGGGCATGCACAAGAGTTGTGTGTGTGTTGCGGGGGTGGGGTGGGCAGGAGTGAGATTTTCCGGCCCTATGGAGGAAAGAGTAGCCATGTTAGGAGAAATGTATCTGAGCAGCTGGGCTAGGAGTGGTGAAGGATTGGGCTTCTCTGCTAGCCTAGGCAGAATTTCTTATTACCCCACATCAAACTGCATCCCTTGCCTCTGATTCAAGTCTGCACATTCATCTCTTCCTCCCACCTCGGGCTTTTATTGATGCTTCCACCTCCAGGCAGTGCAGAAATGCAAACTTCTATTTACTATCTCTGACTGATGACATTAATTCCAATATCCAGTGATAATGCATCACTTATTAAACATTGTAGCAATAACCACTAGATAGTAATTCACAGGGAGACAAAAAAGGGTGGAAAAACACTCTTCTCCCCCTCAGTAAAAATGGCTAGAGTTGAACAAAAGTAGAGCTTTCCTGGATATTAACAGAGGGGAGGGGTTAAGAGCCTCCACTGCTGATTTGCTGTGTGATCTTTGAAGAGTTATTTAACTTCTCTGAGCTTCAGGTGACACATCTGTAAACTTGTGAATAATCATTGTACCTACCTCCTAGCGTTGTCACCAAAGTTAAATGAGAAATATATGCAGAGCCCTCAGCAGAGTGTCTCATATGCAATAAGAGCTTGATTAAAGGTCTTGTAATAAGATCTCTTAGTCAGAACTGTGTTATCATATATATGTGGCATGCTGTCTGTGCACTCTGCAACAAACCCAGTAAAGATGTCCTAAAATACAGGTACTGCCTTCCAACATTGCTGGGGGGTATATAAACCAAGAACTTCTGTAGAAAAACCTATTCCATATCTCTACCTTATCACCAAATTATCCTAAATTCTTTAAGAAAGTCATGCCCATTTGAAAAAAAAAAACTTCTATCAGGTATCAATTTACAATCATGATTATATTCTAAATGATGCATTGAATTAAAGATTCTTGAGGTTCTTAATATATTCAGTTTCATAAAGAGCACCTTCTTTCTAGGAAGTCAAGTTGAACCAAGAGACTTAAAATGCAAAATTCTGAGGGATCAAGCTCAAACAAATGTGTCGACTCTCCCCATCCAGGGTTGAACATTCTTGAGCAGGCCTTAATGTTCCCAACCCATTCCCTACTATTCTTCTTTGTTGTGTGTTGATCACTTGCTGGAAGTTTCTTTCCCCTCTGTGTTACTGGTCAGCTCTCACTCATCCATAGGATCTTAGATGGAACATTGTTTCTCCTGGAGAGCCTCTTGGTCCCCAAATCTGTTCCATGGCTGATTCTATGGTTGAATTGTTTCTGGAATGCCTTCATTTTATTTTGTCTTCTTACATGTAATGATTCACGATTATTTGTTTAATGTCTATCCTCCCCACTAGATTTTATCTCCATCTGGGTAGGGATTCTTCTGTTTAGCACTGGGTTACACAGTCCTTGGCACATGTTTGGTGATCTATCTGATAAATATGATGAGTAAAACTTATTCTTTATGAGAATTTTGTCTTTCATGGTGCACATAACTGGTTAAAAAATTAGATTACAGTCTTCTCTTATATTGTAACAGTTCTCATATGCTATGTTTAAAGTTTGCTTTTTGTACCATCAAAACGATCGTATGCTGCTTTTATAGGTTATGATTTAATAGCATTTCAAGCAACAAGCTTTTGATTTTTAAAGAAGTCATTATTTAATACATTGATACGATAGTACAAGGTGACATTCCCTCTCTCTCTAAGATGCCTTAAGTCTTCAAAGCACATCACACAATTTCATAAATGGTAAAGATATTGATTTTAAAATCTGGATGGAAAAGAAGTCAGAGCCTAATGTTTGATTCCTGAGTTACAATCAGATATAGTAAATCACCAAGAACAAAGGACAGATACCTCAACACTTAGAATCAGGAGGCTGAAAGAGAACTTGAAGGACCCAATTTCAATCCCCTTATCTCTTTGAAGAGTCAGACCTCCTGGAAAACCTTTGGTCTTTGTCTAATTGCTTCTCAGCTAAACTGTGGACTTCTTGATACGACTCTATAAAATGATTTTAACTTTATGTCCTTGTTTAGGATTTTGTAGAGCTATGAGCTGCCTTCTATAACATGTTTTTGTTCTGCCTGCTTCTGAAGGCAATTTGACATCAGGCCCTACCCCTACTACTCACATATGATCTGGTTTCTCTTCCATTGTACTATAAATGCCACGTGAGGTATGTCAGTTTCATGCTGGCAACAAAGTAAGACCCAGTCCCTACTCTCAAGGAGCTTATGGTCTGCTGAATGAATCAGGCAATGTAGGCTTATTGAATGCATGCTGTATGCAAAGCACTATCAGAGATATAAAAATGAACAAGACCTCTAAGAACTAATGAGTAAGTGTCTAGAGAATGTAGAATATTTCTAGGTCCGTAGCAATGATGGAATAAATGTCAGCTGCTGTTTCGAATTGCTGATGAGATTTCTGGCTTTAATGTTTGAGTGGGTGGTGAAGCCATCTTTGAGACCCAGGGCCCATGAGGTGGAGCTCAGAATGGGCCTGGGTACACAAATTTAGTTAGAGAAAAACTTGAAATATCTGGGACGTCAGACTGTCAATATCTAGCAGTCAACAATTGAAGAATTTGAGATTCAAGGGCATAATAGGTGGAAAGATCTATACTGAACAGTAAGGAATCCAGACAATTTTATTAGTCTCTTTTTACTTCAGACTATTAGGTTCACATATTTTTTTCCTATTATTATTTCAGTTTTCTTGACTATTCTACAGATTTAACTGTAAGGTATATATGCTGGTAATCAGAAATGAGGATGTAAATATAATTAAGTTAATTTTCAAAAGGGCCATGATTCAAACCAGCCCTCAGCCCACCCTGAATCTAGTGAGATAGGGCAGAAGCAGACTAAAGAATAAGTAAATTGCAAGGCTGGCTTTTATACAGATGGTCATTCATTCGTTTTTAAAATGTGGGCCATGGACTGTCAGGATCAGCATCACCTGGGGTGGTAGGCAACATAATGGCTCAAACATGCGCACATCCTAACCCCTGGAAGAGACTTTGCAGATGTGATTAAGTTAAGGCTTTTGAGATGGGGAGAGTAGCCTACTGTCCAGGTAGACCCAATATAATCAAAAGGGCCCTTGTAAGAGGAAGATTAGAGTTAGTAGCAGGAATTGTGACAACAGAAAGAAGAGATGTGAGAAAGGGGCCACAGGCCAAGGAACTCAGGTGGCCCCTAGAAGCTGGAAGAGGCAAGGAATGGATTCTCCCCTGGAGCCTCCAGAAGGAGCCAGCCCTGCCAACACCTTGATGTTAGTTAGCCTCATGAGACCTGTTTCAGATTTCCAGCCTCCAAAACTGTAAGAGAATACGTTTGTGTAGTATTAAGCTGCTAAGTTTGTGGTAATTTGTTAACACAACAATAGGAAATTAAAACACTCAAGAAGATATTAGAAATGCAAAAGCACAGACTATACCTCAGATTTACCCAAACAGAAACTCTGGGGGTGGGGCCAAATAATCTGCTTTAATAAGCCCTCTGGGTGATTCTGATGCACAGTAGATGACTAGCAGTCTTTGAGGACTGTTGTGAAAACACAGCACCAAAGATGGGTTACAATTTTCTGCTTTAGGTCATGTGCTTATTTTTTCAACCAATCACTGTATATTTATCACAGGGTTTCCCTTGTGACCATGGGCAGTGGGGCGTTATGACGACAACACCACCAGGAACACAAGAAATTTGGAGGAGTTCCTCAAAGGAAAGAGAATAATGTTACCAGAAGGAAGATGACATCGTTTGCTGGAGGGATGAAACAAAACCATCTGCTATGAGTTTATGACTTTACTGGTCAGTTAGAGAAGGAAAGGCATTCTTATATGAAGGAAGAATTTGTGCCAGGGCCCAGCAGTAGCAAATCACAGATTATAGTCCTTCCTATGGTACGAGAGTGTGCGATCGGGGTGACAGGTGTTGGAATATGAGCTTGGAAGTCCTCAACTGCCATACTAATGAACTTGGATTATATTCTGTGGTGATGGGGGAGCATATACAGTGATTTTTAAACAGGAAGTAAAATGATGAATATGAACTTTAGAAAGCAAAGTTTGAGGGGGAGGGTATAGCTCAGTGGTAGAGCACATGCTTAGCATGCATGAGGTCCTGGGTTCAATCCCCAGTACCTCCGTTAATATCAATCAATCAATCAATCAATCAATCAATCAATCCACCCCCCCCCCAAAAAAAACAATTATAAAAAAAATTGAGTTCTTCTAGAAAGCAAAGTTTGGGTTGTCACCATTGCCTGAACATCAGGTCTACTTCTCATTAGTACTAATTTCTGCTATAGTATGTGCATATTGAATGCTGATTATGTGTCACTCTAGGGATTCTCCATGCATAGATTTTGTATCATTATGTGCTCAAGTAATGGTTTTCCCACTGTGGGAAACTAAAACTGTTAGATCAACCACAGTAAGGAATACATTTATACTTACACACACACACACACACACACACACACACACAGACAGCTTCATGAACCTATACCCACTCTGGCTATGTGAGATATTTTCTGTTATTTTTAAATTCAATTCTATTTTAGGTTTTTAAAAAATTCTGGTCACAATCCTCTAAATTGATTTCTTGACCACCATTGGGTTATATCATGTAGTTTGGAATATTGCACTTTAAAGGAGAGGGGCAGTATCTTATTCATTTCAATATCTTATTTTTGTGTGTGTGAGATTAAGGCTTTACTGGGGATCAAGCAGGACTGGGCAGGGACCGCCATGCTGCAGGAGCATGGCCTGCATACCAGGATAATACTGGTCTTCAGAGCATTGGTGGAGAAGTCAGGGCTAAGCTTTGTAGGCCGTTGGTCCAACCAGACTACTCAAAGCAGCGGGGGGGAAAAGAACTAAAGAGAAGGATAGTGTGGTTGGTTTTAGTGTGAGAAGGGTAACATGGGGTTGGGGGAAGAACCCTGCTGAAGAAAAGCAGAGAACTTAAGAGGCTGAATGAAAATGGATTTGAGAAGGAGAAAAAGGGACGAGTAACACATTTGGATAACTATTGGATTTTTAGCACTCTTCTCTGCATATAGTAGACCCCCAATAAGGCTTAAATATTGGATCCATGAAGTTTTAGGTAGAGCTTCAGACGTTCTTGGTGCCATATGATAGTACATTTTCCTTGCCGAGTATTGGACAACAGATTATTAAGATGTATATACAAAGCTCTGAACTTTGGGGTCAGTATATTTGGTGGATGGGAGTGGAATGAAGGGTCAGTAGAATTAATGACACATCTTCCCTATAATAAATGTCAAAGCTTAAGAAGAAGAACATTGGCAGATTGACTTGTAATCACACCACAATGAAGGTCAGGACTTTATATGAAATGAACTTTGCACCATAAATTAGGTATGGATCACTATGAGATGCTAAATCTGTAAAGCTGGTGTCAAATGCAGAATGATGAGAGCTACTGTGTAAGAGTGTACATAGAGTTTGACTTCTGGAAAGCATATCATTGAATAGTATTCTCTTCCCAAAATATCAAGGAGAGTCGTGTACCCTGACTCCTGAGCTATAGTGCTGGGTTAGATGGAAGATGCTGTGGAAAAACTTCCCTTTTGTGGCATTTTCCACTTTCTGAAATTGATCATTTTCATTAGTTTGATAGTATTTTTTGTCTTTACAATCCACATCTGAATTTAAAAAAAATTATATTATTCTTATTCGTATTACTGTTGTGTCTCTGTTTTTTAGAGTCTCCTTTCCATCTTCCAATGCATATTTATAAAAAAATTAAGAAACAGAGAACAGGCCTTAAGAACCCGATTATTTATCCTCCTATAGTTAAATTGATAAAATAGTTGTATGATTCTCAGTCATTAGGTTATAGCGTATATATATATTAGATTTTTATATATAGCTAGAAGTCAGAAAATCTTCGTTCTTATCTCTGTTCTGACAGTGTGTGACTGTCTCCACACCAGGTACTTTCTTTAAGACTCAGTTGCCCAGCTGCAGAATAGAGGTGATTTTTACCTTCCCCACTGAATGTTGCAAATTTGTAGAGCTCAAATTAGTTAACATATAGGAAAGAACTTTTTCATTGGGGTGTTCTCTCCTGGCGATGTATCAAGTCTTACTGGATGGAGTTGTTCTTTACAGCCCTGTGTTGAGAAGGATTCAGAAGCTGTACCTGGGCTCAGCTGGGAAAAGTACTGTTAAAAATTTGGAGTTGTTTTTGTGTGAGTGCAAGCTTTGGGAGTGATGAGCCTATGGGTCACATGCTTGCCATTCTTGAGCAATACATTTAGATGGTCATCGTCTTCTTATCCATCTGTGATAGCCTTAGGTTAGGCCCCAGTCCAGATTTGTATGCTTGCTGATGCGTGCTGCTCTCATGGTTACTGAGCCAGATCAGTACTGCTATCTCTAGTGGCCAAAGGCTATTACAGTGACTGCTCCCATTCCCTCACATCAGCGCTCACCCACCCTCCCCCCAGGGATGCCCCTATTGCCCTGAGGCCTGAGGTGCCTTAGACCGGCCCCCCCCAATCCTGTGGCCAGCGGGAGGATAACATTTGTCTCCCTCCTCCCACCTGACCGACTGCCTTGAGAAACTGCTCTTCACCTGGCCCCTCTCAGAAGATGGGCTAGGAAGATCCTCCCATCAGTTGTGCTTGAGAACAGTGGCAGCCAGCTCAGAAATGTACCCTTGGATCTGCTTTTCCACTTTCCCCGCCTCATTTCCCTCTGGCCTCCCTCTTGCTTCCATGAGATGACGTGCTCTGATAAATTAGAAGCACATGGCATTTGGCTTAGGCCGTGCTTTCTGTGGAATGTGGCCTAACATAACATCTAAATATATGAAACAGTGCATACTAAATATACATATATCAATACACACAGACACACGCACACAGAAATGGAGAGAGAAGGTGAATTGGGTTGAGCCAAAAGGAGCATTTAGAGTTGAGTTTGCTAAGCGTCTGCCTGAGGGAAAGGGAGGTCTTCAAGAAAGCCTTCTGTATATGTCAGGGGGTGTGGAGAAGGCCCGGCCATGAGGAGATCAGTGAGGATGTCTGTTCTCCAGCCCAGCCCCAGAGTGTTGGTCTGAGCTTCAGGAACAGAAAGGCCCAGGTCTCATCGGTCAGGGCAGAGAGCTTAGATTTGATTCTGAGTGTAACAGGAAGACCCCGAGGGGTTTTAAGCCCAGAAAGATAATGATCCATTTAATTTATTTAGAAAGTCCCTCTTGCTCCTATTTTTAGAATGTATCTGCATTTCTGCATGGAACATTTTAGCATGGCTTCAATGCGGGGAGCACTGAGGCAGCCAGGGCTGCTGCTGCCTTGAGAGTCGGCCACTTACAGAACATTTAGTCGTGGCTTCTGGGGTAAGGAAGCAGCTTTTACCCGGAGGACACTGGAGACAAGGTTCATGCCTAGGTACCATCCTCAAGTGGAGAGGCAGAGCGGGGTACCATGGAAGAGTCTGTGAGTGAGAGCAGGCGGGGAATTACTGAAATGGCAGTGAGTGTGTGGTGTTAATATGGCTTCACTTGTACATAAATCAGTATTTATAATGTACTTATATCTATGGCCACTTCTGGCTATTGGCAACTGCTCACAAAGGTTGAAATTCAAAATTAAGAGATGTGATAAAGTTAGGTTAAGTGCTAAGCTGCCAGGAGGCTGCTGTTTACACTGAGATACATACCATTAGCTCCCCACCCCCATCATACTGACTTCATCTAGAGGAGAGTAAAGCACCCAGCATTAATGTCCCCATTCTTCCATCTTTTCCTGAGATGGAGCCAACAAATGAGAGGGCGTGGTCTGAGACCTACTGGGAATATATCTCTGGGACCGTCATCTGGGAGTTATGAGTAGGCAGAGAGGCGATTTTCATTTTCTGTAATAACTTCCCACAGTAAGTAGGTGGGAGGGTGTAGTGATTGATGAGCTAAATTAGATGGAAAGTGGCTCAAATCAGATTCTAGGTGATTGCTCCTGCCTCTCGACTCACTGCACTTATTTTCTATTCCACTCATTTAGCAAATGATTATGGTCTGTCTTCTGACATTTCTTATATCGTTGCTTCATTCTTTACCTTTTTCTGTGTTGTTCTTTACGCTTTCTTCAGCTAGATCAGTTACTCCTTAGAGACAGAAATAGGGGTTTGTTTATTGTTCTGGCCTTCTCATGCTTCCCATGGAGTAAATGTGCAATGGTCGTATAGCATTTGACTGATGGTTGCTGCTCCAGTTCGAATGTTTCCTAAAGAAGTTTTCTGAATTTATCTTGTGTCAGAAAAGTAGACAGTAAGGGTAAGGGCCACACTAAGTATGTTTTAGTTTAAAATATGCAGCCTTTGAGTAAGTGAATTTGAAATAACTTTGTTCTGGCCAGCATAGCCCAGCCATAGAAATGGTTTTAGTTTTTTGTAACGGTGAAACTTCGCTTCTCTAAACAGGATGTAAGGTGAAGTCACATGAAAGTGTCAGTATTCGAGCTACAAATATGACAGTATCATGTAGATCAATCTAATAAGACAGAGGAGCCAATAGTAATTCATTCCTCTGAATCAGTCTGAGGTGGAAATGAGCTAATGGGAAGCAGGCCCCTCTTCTGTTACATCAGTTTGGGGGAGAGAGGCCAATAGGGCAGACGAGTGATGTCAGGGACAGGTATCCCTGAATGACCATTGATTTTTCTCATGAGTTGGGACTTCTGTGGTTGACATGTGCTTTCTGTTCTAATGGTCCCTTTAGTGTCACTTAAACAGGAGTCATAACGGGACACAGAAGAGTCAAGGCATGATAGCTAGGAATTATAACACCCATCAACTGCCAGTCCATCCCTCTTGGAGATGTAGTCAGGGGATGCAGAATGTGGCAGCTCATGGCACTATTTCACAGTTTTCTTATATTTCCTTCCTTGTTTCTATTGTATTCATTACAATAGCCCCGCCTCCTTTCCTCTTTTGATTAAACTCTGGGTTTTGAATGCTGAGTTCAAGCTGCTGATGAGGGAGGGTTAGGGAAGACCTGCTTTAGCTGTTTTTCCTTAATTCCTCTGGTTAACGGAGAAGAGTCTTCTAGATTCTCCTAGAGGAACTCAGATTCACCAGCTGGACAACATAGGTAGGAGGGGGTGTCTTTGCCTTATTTACTGTGGGGGCAAAGAGGAGCCTGACTTCATGTCAGAGAAGAGAGACTAGAAGGGGCAGCTTGAGGACAGGAGGATCTGTCATTGGAAATAGGAGCCCAAGAATCCAGAGGAGGTCTAGGCATTGAATTGATCGGAGGAAGGCAAATTATCAGGTTTATTTTTACCATTAGACCGAGCAAGAAATATTTTTTGAAACTTGGTCTACCCTGAGTTCTGTCATTATTAAAAGCATGACCAGAGCTTAGCTTTTTAGAGTCAGAAAAATGTTGGAAATGGGAAGAAAAGCTTGACATAATCTGCTTAGAACTCTACACAGCCTACAGTTGTGTATCTAAGAAAGAAACAAAGCCATAGTATTAGGAAAAATTAAGGTGTGTTCAAACATTGTAGCACCCCCCCACCCCTCCCACCCCTTTGTTATTACCTGTGGATAGAATCATGGTGCTTTAAACTCTTGATTCACTTATTCCATGCATGAACTTATCAGAGTATGCACATGATATCATTTGTTCCTTTTAACAGCCCTGAGAGTTAGAAAGATAGCATGCCCTATTTATAAATGGAGAAAATGAACCTCAGAGAGGTAAAAACAAAGCAAAACAAAACAAACAAAAAACTCACCTACAGTCACACAAATTGCAAATCAGTTGCAGAGATGGGATTTCAACTCAAATTTTTCAGAGCCAGAGCTTTTCTACTATGCTGTGCTTTTTCCCTCTATACTGGAGGCATCATTAAAAAGGAAGAGGAGTCAGGTGAAATTCCTGCAAGATAAAGGCTAAGGGTAGGCCAATGTCCCAGACCCAAGGAGCAGCAGTGGGGCATGACTGGATGCCAGGTTGGATTTCCTCTAAGAGCAAAACTGCAGCATCTGAGGCCCCAGTCCTCTACTAGAATCAGCATTTTAACAAGATCTCCATGGGTGGCAGAATCTAAGACCCCGAGCACTCCAGAATCAGAATCTATACTTTAAGAAACCTCCAAATGATTTGTAGGCATGTTCAAGTTCAAGAATCACCATCCTATCCATCCCAAAGTTGCTTCTGTATACTTGCTCCGTCTCGGGTCCTTTAGTGACCTGACTCAGGGAAGGAACATGGCTTGTTATTGCCCTGGTATCAACTGTTAAGTCAAATCACTAACAACAGAGGTCATGCTTTTGTTTTCTCTTAACACCCCGTCTTATCTTTCTAGTCTTTTTTTCACTTGCCCATGTGGAAATGAAGTAAGGAGAGAATGAGAGAAGGAGATAAGATTAAGGAATAGGAATTTCTGACCAAGTTTTTTGTACCAGCTTTGTGCTTCCTTCCCAACTGTGCTACTAACCAAAGTGGCTAGAAACGTCTCCCTTCATGGAGGATGCTCGCATCCCGACTGTTCAGCATGCTCTTTTTTTGAAGTATCTATCACAGCACCTTCAGTTATTTGGAGGCTGTGTTCATTTGGTTTCTCATTCAATCCAGAAAACAGTTCTCTAGGTTTTATTTCTGTTTTACACACAGCCATACACTCAAGTACCTTAAGGGTGATTGAACATAAGTATGATACATTTCAACCTTTAAGGACAAATTGGAGAAAACTACCGCTGACTAAACCCCAGGGCTGAGAGTGGTCCATTTTGGTCATAATGCTGAACCAACCATGCTGTAACACTGGCTGCTTTTTACCACACAGGTTCACTCTTAGCCCTGAGGATTGTGGCATTTGCTTCTGCTTTCAGCATCAGTGGGAATGGGCTTCCATGATGTTTTCTCTCTCATTTTTTTTTTCTGTGTGTGATTATGAATGATGTGTGAAGCAGAAAGAAGACAAAAAAATTCATAAGCTGGGCCTACCCTGTGGTCTCAACAGAAATTTAGCAAATGTGACAAGGGGAGTCAACAGGAAACCCATCACCCATCATCAGTCTGTCATGCTGACGATGAGCACTGTGCCCAATTTCTGTGGGGCGTATTTTCAAACATGCCAACATGTAAATTCTTAGACAGGAGTTAATAAAGTAAATCCTTTTAATAGAAATGCAGGTTACTTTTTTTTTTTCCAGTGGGGGGAAAAAAAAAAGAGACAGGGCACTGGAAGTTTTACTTAATAGAGGATCTGGCAAGGAAGCGATCCTTCCTAGTATCTGCCTCCAAGGTAAATGGAATTATCAGGGAGGGGAGTCATCATGAGGTTAGAGCTTTAAGAAAACCGGGATAGCCAAATGATATTATGTACACTGGTGTGGAACAAAGAATGCTTTGTTTTACATGTTACATTTTTCATTCAGCAAATCATTGTCATCCTTTAGGTTCACTAGGAAAACATTCTCTTCACAGGAACAGTAATCAAACAGTACTTGATACTACAAGAGAAAACAGAACAGATAATGGAAATACCTCTTTGTTATGTTAGAGTTAGACTATTACCCCATGATGTTCTGTTTCACTGACTTTTATAGAAACATGCATTTTTTTTTAATGGGAAAGTTCAATGTCTTCGAATTCAATTTGAGATGGTGAGTTTGCATTGGGTTATTTTAAAATGTGTTTGGAGGTAGAACATTTTGAATGAAACATCTCAGTTAACGTGCTTTATAAAATATTTGGTGAAGTTAATGAGCAGTATAAGAAATTCCACCGTGTAGGGCTGATTTGATTTCACTTCAGAAAGTCTTAATCTGAAATTAGTGTTGGTGATGATTTGAATATGTCTGATTCTCTTAGCCTAAAATGCATAATATCTTCCCATTATGCCAAATCACATGCTTTGTATCTAGTTTTAAGTTACTGGTGTGTTGTGAAAACAATTTGGTGATTTATGTAAGCATTTATTTTTAGTGAAATGAAACCGAATAGAATAGAATATACGAGAGTTTACCTAATATGGGCAAAGTATAAGGGTTCTTTATTTTTTGTATATGTATACATGTTCGTTCTATCTATCTATCTATCTATCTATCTATCTATCTATCTATCTATCTATCTACAAATCTATCTAAAAACTATGGTTCACATTCAAAAAAGTTTAAAAATGACTTCTCTGGTGAATTTTGGCATGGTCACTATATGGTATTAGCCATGGTTGGTGCACTGAAAATTTTTCTTCAAATAACCAACAAACTTGTCACTTTTCTTTTGACTTCTCATTTATTTGGGGATTTTCAAATGGCTGCACTTCTCTTAAAATCTTTCTCATTTTAACCTCTTCCTTCTGGAGACTGATTAGTTACAAATCAGGGAAGTAAAGCCACACTTCAAAGTTCAGCATATATTGGCAGTACATAATTTAAGGAAGGGAGGGTTTCATTTTTTTTTTAATTAATAATTCTGACATGGACCTTTCTCATGCCTTTTCAGTTACCGTGACTCACTTTAATCTCACCTTAATACCACTGTTTGACATTAGATTCCTCTCCAGAGAGGAAGAGAATCATTCAGAAATTAGGTGCATAAAGGTTATTAAATTAACATTTAAAATTCTGGTCTTACAAATTTTATTTTACTTGTAATTAAATGCCATGAGTAAAAATCTGTGATCTCCAGTATGCTTTGAATCTGTATCCACTTAAAGGACAATAAAATTACTGGGCGAATTCTTATTTTGTTTGTAGGCTTTTCTCCTAGGAATATTCCTTCTGGCTACTGCCACCAACCATAGTATTAAGTCAAAGCATAATTTAAAAAATATAAAACACATAAAGATTTCCACTTCTTGTAAACTTTCCTAACTTGTTCCAATTTCCAAATAACTAAGCATCTATGGGAAACAGGCTAAAATGCCAACAGTAATCTCTCCTTGGAGCTTCAAGAATTGAGCTACATTATTTGATATCAATGATACATTCTGAGGTCTCATGGCTTGGGTGTAATGTAAAAGGAGATCAGAAATGATGACATTATCAATGAACTGAAATAAATTTTACCACATACATGAGAAGTGTTCCTAATGCCACTGCATCATTTTAATTAGCAGCTAGAGTTTTGTCTTAAACGTGAGTGTTAATCACTCTTGTTGACAGACTTGTTTGCTGCTCTGTACTCTTTGGATGCAGCTCTGTTAGTAGGGACTCCTGCTCGCTGTTCTGAAACCCAGTCTTACTAACCTAGCGTAAGCAGTAAAGGGCATTTACTGACTCATGCAACTGAGAAGTCCTAGGTAGTTTTGGCTACACACTTAGACAGGCCTTCTTTAAGTGGTGATCACCTCACTGAACTTCCATTCTACCAGTTTAACAATCCCAACAGAGCTTCTGTTTCCAGTAGTTTTTTTTTTCTCATAAATTCAAGTACTGATTTTCATCAGAATAACTTGGACCACATGCTTCTGGCTGAATGAATAACTATGGCCAATGGGGCAGAGCAGTGATTGGCCTGGGCTGGTTCACATTCCTCTATCTGTATTCCAAGGATGGGAGGAGGAGCAGGTTCTCCAAAAGAAACAAATAGGCCATTATTACAAAGGCAAGGTTTTATACAGATAGTAGACAAGAAAAAACAGAAGCTTCTACTACAGAGATCTTATTTTAACTATTTAAAAAACTTCATTGTCTTCAGTTTTAAAAAGAACAGTGAAATTATCTCTATTTCCTTATTAAATTAGTTATCCATTTTTAAAATACATATTGAGCCAGGCATAGACATTTCCTTTAACTTCTCTGGGCATATGAATTGTGTGCATGATTTTGACCAAGTGTCTGCAATATTTTATTAGATGATTTTCATCACTCTGGGTAATAAACAGGTGATTTGACTTAGCAGCGTACAGGTGCTATTTTTAATACTTAGTGCTCTCTGGAGGGCTTCCAAATAATAATAGCACCTTTAAAAGCTTTGGATTCCCCAAGGAGCAATAAAATTGTGCTGAGTATTGTCTGTGATAAATAACACATCTCCCTACTCTTCTCTTCTCTATGCCTACTTGAGTAAGCTCCAGATTTCCTGATATTATCTCAGGGTTGATTGCCTAGTGAAGGTCAGTACTTCATTGCTTTCTGTTTTTATGTGTTTCTTTGTGTTTATATTAGGATAATGAGAATGTGATAGGCTTTTTAAAAATATTAAAAATATGTGAAAATAAAAGCATGAACACATCAATAAGGAATATAAGTTAAATTTTTGTTTTCTAAAAGGGAAAAAAAAAACCCTTATTTTATTTTTCCTGATCATTGGAGTTCAGGGCTTGAGGAAGGAGGATCCCAGAGGAAGAAAGTATAGAGAAGTGACTTCAAAATGCTGAATGGAATTTTCCCTTGAGACCTGGTTGTATTCTAGTGTGAAACAAACAAACAAACAAAAACTAGTTGAAACACCTGATGAAAGACTAAAAGGCAAAACAGAGATTTTGGCAGTCTCACAGAGCTTCTGAGGAGGTAGGACCATGATAAACACTGAAAGCTTTTAATTGAGTCTCCTGAATAGCTACATGCTAGGATAAAAGCAAACTGGAAATAGACCAATCTGAATTGAATCAAGATGATCTGCCTGTACTCTGCCTGCCAGAAGAAGATAAAATCATCTTTGGAGGAAGGTAACATTGCTCAAACTTGTATAATTTTTCATAAACAATGTATCTGTCATTTACTAAAAAAATCAGTAGGCATGCCACGAGATAGGAACAAATGACCAAAAATCAAGACAGAAAAAATAGCCAAAAGTAATAGATTCAGAAGTGACTCAGATATTGAAGTTATCATGTACAGACATCCAAATATGACTCATATGATCAAGAAAAGACAGAGAATTTAACCAGAGATCTGGAATCTATAAAAGGAATCAAACAGACAACTTCGAACTTAAAATTACAGTAACTGAAATTAAGAAATCAGCAGATGGATTTAACAATGTATTCGAGACATCAGAAGAGAGGATTAGTGACTTGGAAGATAGGTCAGTAGACAGTATCCAGATTAAAGCACAGAGAGGAAAAAAAGAATGTAAAAGTAAAGAAAATTCCGCAAGAGACATATTGGGTGGTGTAAAGGTCTGGGCCTGGTCATTGGAGGCCCAGAAGGTGATTAGAGAAAAAATAGGTGCAGAAGCAATATTTGAAGAGATACCAGTCAAGAATTTTCCAAAACTGATGAACAACATCAAACGAGAGATTCAAGAAAATCAAATAAAGTACACAGGTATATTACAATAAAACTGCTGAAAAATCAAAGACAAATGCAAAAATCTTAAAAGCATCCAAAGGAAAAAAAGACATTTTCAAAGGAACACCAATAACTAATTTTTAAACCAACAATGGAAGCTAAAGAATGATGGAATGATATATTTAAAGAGCCAAAGAAAATAATTGTCAATCTAGAGTTCTAAACCCAGTGAACATATCCTTCAAAAAAGGTACTTTTAGAAAAATTAAAATGAAGAGAATTAATTACCAGCATATCTACATTGAAACTGTTAAAAGGAGCTCTACAGCCAGGAGAGAAATGATCCCCCATGAAATTATGGAAATGTAGGAAGGCGTAAAAAAAAACCAAAAAGGATAAATATATCAGTAAATATAAATGCATATATACTGTTTAAAACAATCAAGATAATGTCTAGTGGAGTTTAACTCCCTATAATCAACGATGGGACAATTTAAACATCTATTGGAATAGGAACTGCAGTAGTTGGAATTAAATATTTTAAATCAGTGAGTTCATAATGTTAATAATAATTATTGTAATTGGTTACTATAGGAGGATTTTAGTGAACCAACTTATTATTTTTAAAAATAGTATACAAATTTAAAGAACTGAACATTTATTCTGTGTTTGTTACACTACTAAGTTGACATAGATGGGGGGAGTTTTCTCTGGATCATACTATTCCAGCTAATAACTGGAAATAAATAATTGGAATATCTTATTTTTAATTCTACTGAATTAATGGATCCAGGTATTGAATGTTAATGACTCTGAATATTACAAAAATACAACCAGACATGGTGTGCCTGCTGAGGGAGGAACATACACCATCAGGCATGAGTTAGTCTTGCCAAAAACAAAACAACAAAAAAATGAACCTGATTCTGGTTAAGCCTCTAGATCTAACTACCAACAAATAGAATTCACAGATAGCATACATTTTATTTAATATAATACCATAGAAAAAAATCAGACAGTGGAAAACCTCAGTTCAAACAAGCCAGCCTCTCCATTGTATAAATAGCAAGGGGGTAAAAAAAAAGATTTGAGGGAATTTATTGGTAAAATTAACCTTAAAAGACATATTGACCAATCACAGTGTACAGAACTTATTTGGATCCTGATTTTGAAATACCTGTAAAAATAGTTATGACATTTGGAGATTTGAAAATTTACAGAATATTTGATGGCATTCTGGCATTATTGTTAATTTTTTATGTTTGAAAATAATATTGTGGTTAGATGTTTAAAAATATACCTATCTCTTAGAGATACACCCTAAATAGTATGTGACAAAAAAATTACAGGAGATATAATATAATATTTGGGGTTCTCTTTAAATTAATATGCTTGAAGGAAAAGTGGGTGGGAATAAAGATGGAACAAGACTGACCATGAACTAATAATGATCACTGAACCAAGGATATGGGGGTTTTATTAATTCTACTTTTTTATCTGTTGGAATTTTCCATAACAAAAAGCTTGAAAAATAAAATATATGTAGAAATTACAGTAAACAGCATCAATAACACATAAGATGGCAGTGAGGTATGAGGTAAATACAGTTAAAATGGTATAAAGTCCTTACTTCGAAAGTGGTAAAATATTAATTATGATAGATCCTAGTACGTCAAGGAAACACATTTTAATTTCTAGGGTAACCACTTAAAGAATGTATAATCAACAAGCTGAAAGAGGAAGAAAGTAGCATAATAAAAGACATTTATTTAGTTGAAGATAAAGGGAAAATTAAAGAATAAAGAACCACGGGCCCAATAAAGAACATATTAAGGTGGAGATTTAACACAAATGTAACAGTAACTACATTAACTTGAAAGGACTAAATACTTCAGTTTAAACAATTTTGGACTGGATTATAAAAAGAAGACAATTATTTGCTGACTATCCTAGGCACACTTTAAGTACAAAGCCATATAAAGTTAAAAGTAAACAAGAAATACCATACAAACACTGACCAAATGATGCAGTGTAGCTATGTATATGCATGCAAATAGCACTACCTCAAAAATTTAAAAAGTTAGCAACTAGTAGTACTAAAACAAGACATATGCAGATCCTCAAACTTGGTTGGGATTTTACCATTCCTCTTTTGATAATTAACAGAACATGCAGGGAAAATTTCAGTAAACATATAAATGACTCAAATACCACATTTAACAAACTTGACCTAATTGTAATAGATAGAAATAACCTGTATAGAAAACACCAACTGAAGAACATATACTTTTTAAGTACACAAGAAACATTTGGCCAATAGTCTGTATGCCTAGACATAGGCATTTCTCAACAAATCTCAAAAGATTGAATACATAGGCTTTATTTTCTGATCACAGTAATGTTAAAGTGGAAATCAGCAACAAAGTGAAAATGAGAAAATTCCAGTTTTGAGGAAGTAACTAGTATTATTTTCTTCATGTGTCAAAGTAAATAATCACAATGAAAATTCGAAATATTTTTAAGTGATAATGAATATGCAACATATCAAACCTTGTGGATTGGAGCTAAAGCAGTACTTACAGGGAAACTTATAGCCTTAAATTCCTATATTAGGAAAAAAAGAGGAATGCTAATATCAGTGATTAAACATCAGTCTCCGGGATCTAAACAAGCAAAATAAACTCAAGGAAATTAAAAGAAAATAAATAGAAGTGCAGAAATTATTGAAACAGAAAACAAACTATCAAAAATAAATAGAGCCAAAAATTATTTCTTTGAAAAAGCTAACAAAACTTTTAAAATTCTGGTAAGAATTATTAAGGAAAAAAAAGAAAGAAAAAGAAGGAAAAAAGATAAGGCACAAATTTGCTAAAATCACAATTGCAAAAAGAATTACAGTATAAATATTAAAAGATGATAGAAAGATATTATCAAGATTTTATGCCAGTAAATTTGAAAATGTAAATGAAATGGTTAAGTTCCTTAAAAATACACTAACATTGATATAATGCATTTCGGAAAATCTGAATTAGTCTATATCTATAAAGAAATTAACTTCATAATCATACATCTTCTGACAAAGAAAATAGGAGTTAAATTCACTAGCAAGTTCTTCTAAACATTAAGGAAGGAACAATCAGGTATAAATTCACAGTAGGCCAGCATAACCTTGACCCCAATGCCAAGAGGGATATTAAAAGAAAGGAAATTTGCAGTCCAATTTTTCTAATGAAATGAATGTAAAAATGCTAGCCAAAACATTAGTAAAAATTAGTAAATCAAATTCAGTAATGTATAAAAAGTATAATATACCACTACTATGTAGGGTTAATTTGAGGAATGCAAGTTAATTATTTGAAAATCAATTAATGCAGTTTACTATATTAATAGAGTAAAAGTGTAAAACCTTCCCATCATCTCAATAGATGCGAGAAAAAACCTTTTGATAAAATTTAGCACCTGTTTATGATGAAATGTAATAAAATGGAAATAGAGCAGTACTTCCTTAATCAGATATGTGGTATCTACAAGAAAACAACAGAGAACCTCATAGTACTGAATGTTGAAATATTGACAGCTTTTTTTTGTTGAGATTGTGAGTAAGATAAAGATATGTTATTTCCATTTTTATTCATCATAGTGTTGGAGACTCTTGCAAGTTCAGTAAGGTAAGAAAAATAGACTGTCTTCATAATCTTGGGGTGTGCAAGAATCTGTATTTTTAATAAGCCACGAAAGTGATTCTTATGCATGACCAGTTTGGGAAACCTCATGACTAGATTTCACTAAAATGTGATTTGCTTTTTCTCTTGAAGTGGCCACAGTCTAAAAGTAGGGAATATATAAGGGGAATCTCATTTCTGCTCTGGAATGGGATTGCCATTGTCAACACATTAAATCAATCAGATTGGTTGTGGATTTCGCCACTTTCCTTTTAAAATTGTTTCTATTTAGAAATAAGGTGTTTACCAGATCTCTTGCTAATAATTTTAATTGATCAGAAACAAATAATTCCCCATATACATTGTAGCAACTTTCTTTTATTTACCTATAATTCAATTCAAAATGTTAATGGGAGTTTAATAAATTTAATTTTCTTTTGTACAGATGGGATTCAAATGCAGCTGAACCCTTTTCACTGTCAATAGTCAGGATGTAGATATATGCCATAGGTTAGTTAGATTATAGACCTTGAAAAAAATTATATATAATAAAAGTCTAGTGTAATGCGTTTAGTTTCTATGATAAATGTCACCCTCACTATCCTGGCATTACCAAACAGTGACATTATTTTATTGATCTTGTTTTTCATATTTCTTCTATTTTGGTTACAAAATAATGCCTACTCTTAAAATCAAAGCATATAAAGTAATTGGCAAAATTCCCTCTACTTGCACCCCAAACCCATTCCTCATAAGTAATCACTGTAAACATTTTTATTGTTTTTATTTATGTATTTTTATATTGTTTTCACTGAGTCATCACCTTTCTGTCTAAACCTTTCAAAATTCAAGTGTATATATTGAGACTAAGTTTATTCTTTCTGTCAAATTCGGTAAGTGGGCAGTCAGTCCGCTAAACTCTAAGTATTTGTAATGCTTATTATTTTGCCATGTTCTGTTTGTTTGTTTAAAAGATTAAGCAGCACTTTGGGGAAGGAATGATAACCACCAATATTCTATAATAGTACTGTTCCTTCCTTTGTTCCCAGAGCATCACATACATAGTCCCACAAATAAATTTGTTCTCATCTTGAGTGAATCATAGGCTGGAACAAGTAATGCACATACTAGTGCTGATGCAAAGTGGATGAGGAGGTGAGCAATGCAGTTTACAATGTGTTACACTAAGAGTGATGATAATGTCATTTTATAAAAAGACACTATATATTTAACATAAATATATTTTTAAGTTTTTTGATTCACAATTCCATAAGGCATAAACATCTGACAACGACCATTGTGGAATATGACTAAGAATCATGAGAGTTTTTGAAAGAGAAGTATTATTTTAATTGAGACAGACCTCTCAGAGTATAGTAAAGAAAAAGTGTCAGCTGATTGGGAAGTACATTGTATATACCAGATCAAATACTGCAGCTTAGGACTTTCTATGTAAAATGAACCCAAGCCCCTTACCCAATTCATTACCAATTCCTAAATATCTCTTAGATTTGTTGTAATTCTACCATAGCTACTATTGCCATCTTAGTTTAAATTATCACCATTACTGCAGTAGCCTCTTGACTAATTCTCTTGCATCCACTTTTGTCCCGCTTCAAAACATTTTTCAAATGTAGCCTGAGGGAGATTTTCAAAATGCTAGTTTGATCAAGCCACTGCCCCGGTGGAAACCATTTCCACCATTCAAAAACCTAACAAGGCTCCTGTCTTTCTCTTTTGATTCTTTTCATATTATCTCCCTTAGCTCTCTGAGCTCCTCTGCCCTTTCTCCTCCTCAACATCACCCTCCTCCCTCCTGCCACATGGGTCTTTACACATTCTTGATCCTTCGGCCTCTGGAATTTTGCTTCCTTCATCTCCACTGAGTTAATTCCATCTCCTCAGATTTCAACTCCAGTGTTTCCTACAGTTTAGGCCTTTTATTACAGTCTCTCTCTTTGGTACCTGCCACTAACCTGTGTTAAGATTTCATCACTGCCTCCCCAACAAGACCGTCAGCTCTGTGAGTTCAGAAACTGTTTGTTGATGCCCATTTACCAGCTCAGCCTGGCATATGCCAAATGCTTAATAACTGTTTGTTGAATGCATAAAAGAATGTGTGCAAATTTTGTAAATTGAACAGGAGATGAATTACTGCAGCTGAAGATGTTATGTTGCTAATTATAGGAAATAATTTTAAAGGGAAGTCAAGGGCAGAAGTTCTGATGAAACGTAAATTAAAGGACTGAATTTTCACAGGGGCTCAGAGGGGTTAAGAAACTTGCACATGGATGGAAACACAGCTACTAAGTGATAGAGCTAGGATTTTAATCTGGATTTACCTGATAGCACTGCTGTTTTCAAGAGCAGTTACATGTATAAAAGCTTTATGTAGACAGTAAGCATGGCGAGTTCTGAATACTCTATCTCCGACCTGAAAATTCATGAGGACCATTATGAATATTAAAGACTGACAATTCCCGGAGTGAGGAAAGTTGTTGAACTTAGTATAACCCAGTATCTCTTTCATTCGGTGATACCCATGAATAGAATTTGCCTTGGCAAGTACCTCTGCACATTTCTTCATTTATCCTTTTGTCCTGCCATTTGCTTTATGTGTTCTGACACTGATTATAATTCAATTGCTAAATAATTCTTTACAAAGAAGACATTTGCCAAATACTTGAGAAGATGACTCCCCCCTGTTCAAGAAAAAGCATTAAGTCTTTTAAAATTAATTTGTCCTAACTTGGGGGCAAGTGTCTGGAGACATGAACCTCACTTAACCTTCTTTC
The DNA here is from genome assembly GCF_048773025.1 of Camelus bactrianus. Taxonomy (NCBI): domain Eukaryota; kingdom Metazoa; phylum Chordata; class Mammalia; order Artiodactyla; family Camelidae; genus Camelus; species Camelus bactrianus. The sequence goes on from NC_133555.1 coordinate 25,256,520, forward strand.
TGTCATAGATATACTTATTGCTTTGAAATTATGTTCTCCCCCCCACATTATTTAGGCTACCAAATTGCACATGATGAAGCGCGGCCAGACCTGGGATAGCAGTTAAAATCAGAACATTGTATCTGTTTTTCATGAGAAAAAGGAGACATTTGGTTAAACTTGGTCCAGTTACCAATGTTAAAACATACCAGTGTCACTTTCAATATTTACTGAAGAATAAGACTTATCTATCAATAATATCACATCTGTTTTATTTTTAGCTTATTTCATTTAAAAATTAATTTCTGCTAAACAGTGCTTGGTACTAGGGAAATTTGCCAAGACTCATTTCTTTAGAATGGAACATAAGTCTTTCAGGATATGCATATACTGTACTTCTCCAAATTTCTCATAAGTTTAAATATCTAGGTTTTATGTCCTTAGGAAGAGAATTTTACCATGCTCTATTCTTCTATACCAGGTATATTTATATATACATCAACATAGGTATATTGGGAAAAATCTATGCATATCTACAAGCTGACAGAGGGTGCCTTTAAGGATTTTTAGCCTACGTATGACTGCATATTCCAGAAAGCTCCACAACTATGTGATTTTGAATTTGTAATAATTCAACTTGTTCTTCTTGTGTGCGTAAAAGTGTTTTTATAGAAATATGTTAAAGTTCATCCAAAAGAATTGGGAGGAATTGAGTCTGAATTCAACTTTTCCCCCTGAATTAACTGCAAAAGATATAAATAAATATTTAGATGTGCCTGACTACACATATTTATTCAAGAATAGACGTTGGGGCATAAAGGAGGACTAGACATTGTCCCTGCTTTGAAGAAGCTCACCTAGGGGGGTGTAAATGGGTAGAACTACTAAGGAAAACAGTATAGACGTTCCTCAAAAAATTAAAAATAGAACTACCACAAAATCCAGCAGTTCTACTTCTGAGTATTCTTCCAAAGAAAACAAAAACAAACGCTAATTTAAAAAGATAAATGCACCCTTTTGTTCATTGAAACATTATTTACAATAGCTAAGAAAGATATAGACGTAACCTGTGTTCATTGAGGGATGAATGGATAAAGATGTGGTATGTAAACACACACACACACACACATGCACACACACACTATTACTCAGTCATAAAAAATAATGAACACTTGCCATTTGCAACAACATAGATGGACCTAGAGAGTATTATGCTAAGTGAAATAGTCAGAGAAAGGCAAATACCATATGATTTCACTTACACGTGGAGTCTAAAATACAAAGCAAATGAATCCATATAACAAAACAAACTCGTAGATACAGAGAACAAACAGGTGGTTGCCAGACGGGATAGGAGTGGGAGTTGGGGTGTGAGTGAAATAGGTGAGGGAGGTTAAGAGGTACAAATTTTCAGTTATAAAATAAATGAGTCATGGGGATGAAATGTACAGCATAAGGAATATATTGTAATACCTTTGTATGGTGACAGATGGCAACTAGACTTACTGTGGTGATCATTTTGTAACATATAGAACTATCAAATCACTATGTTGTATACCTGAAACTAATAGTGTTGTATGTAAGTTATACTTCAATGTAAAGAAAAGAAGAGGTTCACCTACATGCAGAGACAGATAGACAGCTATGCACATACTGTACTGGTTAGGTACCATGGATTGGGGGCGCGTAGTGAGGGCAAGGCACTGTGGGAACACCTGAGGGGGGCACTTGTCTCACACAAGATCTGGGACTCAGGCTGGGCTTCCTTGAGAAAGTCACATCTAAGTTGAGACTTCTGTGGCTAACAGTTTTGATATGGTGAAGAAATTGAAAGAGGAGCACCTGTGTCCTCCTTAGTTAATTGGAAAAAGAATCTGTAATTGTTTTTGTAGTGAGCAGAATTTTTATGGCAGCATTTTTGACTATCTATGGTTAGAAAAGAAGAAATGATGCTGTCTTTTTCTGGCTCTAGTTTGCTCTGTCTGATTTCTTTGTACTTTACCCCCTTTTTTTCCCTGTGAACTTATATAGACCCACATGAAAATTTTCTCTACCGTTTCGTATCTGATCTCGATATTTTTAGAAATTTATTGATGTTGTTTTGTGTGTGAGGGGGTGTGTGTAAGAGTAGTCTCAGCTTTGTTGGCATGATTGTCTGACCTGTGATCCTTTCTCCGTTCACCCAAAGGGCTGGTACCTACACTTGCGTCTGCCCAGTGTGACCCTCTGAAACTGGACTATTCACCGTTCCTTCTTTGTAGGACACTGACAACAGAAGCTAGTGGCCTAATATGGCCTGCAGATATATGTGTTTTAGATGAGAAAATTTCAGTGAAAATCTGAATTTCTACCATTATAGAGCGAGCATTGAGAAGCAGCAGGAGCTCTGCTTATTTCAGGCCATTTACTCCCAACTCATTGTTCCATACCTGGTCAGCTTCACGCCTTTGATTATCTGCCTGGCCTCTGTAGGTTTGAATCGGTAACTCTTTCTTTATAGTTGTGGCTGATTAGACCAGGTGTGGACTGATCTTGACCTTGGTTGGATTCATAAAGTTTTTTTTTTCTGGTCATTTTGAAGTGGTGCACAAGTGGACACTACTTGGTTTCTATTAAGTTGCAAAGAGATACTAATATTTGGCCATGCCAGTGCCAAAGCCAAGAAAACTCATCTAAAGATAGAGGCATTAGGGCAAATGTTCCAGAAAGTGGAGAAATGTGACCCTTTAGTCTCAGAGAGAGTGTGAGTGTGTCAGCACTGGACCTGAATGACTTCCCACTTCCTGGCTCTGGATCCTCACGAGGCCTGGCTATGCTTCCTATCCTTGTGCTGTTCCTTATCCAGATTCCTATTTTATTTGAGCTCTTCAACTGGATTTATGGTTTCTGTAATTAAATGAATCCTAATTAAGAGGCTTGCACATATTTTTATGATATTTTGGTCTGAGTGGGAAAATGGGATGTAGGTGTCCAGTAATTTGTCATGAATACTCTTAGTTATATTAGAACAAAATCTTGTTCGTCATTGAGTAATAATTGTAATCACTGTGTAATCATTGAGTAAGCTGTTCTAGTTGAGCATTAGAAACCTCTAGGCTACTCTGTTGGATTAGCAAAACAAAATCTTGACGTCATTGAGTAGGGTTTTCTCCTTTAGAAGCCTCTGGGTTCAAGCCTTCCCTGAGATGTTGTATCTATTCTTGAGTTGTTTGTGAAGAACTGATTCTGAATAAGCTAGAAAATTGCTGGACTTCTTAATTTTATGTTTTTTTTAAAAAGCATTATATAATATAATAAACATAATATATTATATAATATATATAACATTATGTAATATAACATAATAAACTAAACACCCATAAATCCACCATTCAGTTTATGGACTATAGATTACCATCTACTCATGTGTTCCTTCCATATCTAATCGCCTGCCTTTCCATTCCAACAATAGCCATTGTACTGAGGGAATAGTTGTACTGGATGCATTTTCCACTTATCCTTCCTTTGCTTTTTCTTTTCTTGTGTAAACTGATTTTGTCACATGTGTATATATCCCTAGACAAGATATATTTTAGTTTTTGAGCATTATAAAAATGGCTTTATACCATATGTCAGTGCGTCCCAACTCTTTCACGTCTTGGCATGCACTGAGCTTAAAAATATTGTACAGTGCCTTGGGATAAATGCTATCTATGTCCCACTAAAAGACTCTGGCCACTCCAGCTTCTATTCGCCCTCAGAACTAAGGGGATCAGTATGTTAGGATCTTTGTAACCTAGTCACTGAAGCATATCACTTAGAAAGCACTGCTGTTAGGCATATGCTGTTTCTACTTGATTTTTTGTTTCTAAGATTTATTCCTGTAGATGCCTGTCACTGTAGGTCATTCCTTTTCACTGCTGTATAATATTCTGTGAACATACAAGCATTTCCATCTAATTCGTTTAAACCCCTTCTTTGCTTTTTATTTACCCTGGGGATCATGCCAGCCTACCAAGACTTATAGAAAACTGATAAATTTGATCTAATGTTTTCCTAGGATTCAAAGAGTTGCTTTTAAATTTTAGTTTTAAAAATCTGTTCAGTTTTGTATTGGATCTGAGAGTCTATGACAACAAGAGATAGAATCAGTTTGATTTTTATGTAAGATACAACCTTCTCTACTTAATTACATTATTGGGACACAATAGCAGTATATGCCAGTAAATCTGCCTTAAATCAGTGGAAATTTAGTTTAGGGAGCAAATCAAGGAGTACTAAATTATGAGTATTTCATAATGTCATCACTGTTTTTGATATTTAACATGTATTGGGATCTGAAATGAACTGTATGATTAGTTCAGCAGTGGCAAATATATTTCACTTCATGTTCCAAGTCCATTTACTTGGTAATATTTGGCTGGAAAAGTGTTTTAAGTCCACGTCAGGGCTCTCTGGTTAAGAATTCAGTGATCCGGCAAAAAAGAACATGAAAGCGAATGTATGTATATTCATGTATGAATGAAAAACTGTGCTGTACACCGGAAATTGACATAACATGGTAAACTGACTAAAACTCAATAAAAAAAATTATAGCTCTGTTTGTATCTCTATATATTAGATTTTTAAAAAGCATTGTATAAAAAGAATTATACAAAATGCACATTTTTATGTCTGGCTTATGCTCAGTTTAATGTTCATGACATCTGTCCATATTAGTGTGTTTATCACTAGTTTATTCCTTTTGCTTGCTGAGTGTTCTCTCATAAAGATATAAAAGATATACATAAAAGATATACTATAATTTGTTTATTCATTCATCTGCCAGTGGACATTTGGTTTTTTAAGAGTTTTTGACCACTATGAATAAAACTGCTATAAATAATTATTCAAAAAAAAAAGAATTCAGTGATCAGTTTTGGATGTCTGTCCTAAGTTTGAAAAATGGGAGTAAGGACATACCTGCTGCACAGTCCTTCCCTGATCTAGTGTGTTCATTTGCTTCTCTTTTTATGATTATCTTGAAACTGTCTTCATTATCTGATTATTATTATATTTGTAGATTACGTCTTTTGGAAAACAAAATTCATAATTAAATCAAAAGTCAAAGAGCATCATATAGTTGTACTCTTTTCTCTGGCCATTTATTATGGTCTCTAATTACCTTCACCACAGGATACTTTTCTCACAAGTATCCAAAATACTCCACTCCTTTGGTAAAGTATATTTTACCACTATTATTGATCCCCAAACTGGAAAATAGATAAAATGCCCTTTAATATCCTCAGTTTCTGGGTTTTGAACTGTACTTTGCATAGATTTTGTTTGCTATAATTTAAAACATTTAGAGTAACAAAGCTTCCTTAGACTTTCCAGAGCCTATTAAACATTGTTTTTAAGATAACATCTTTTCTTGTCCTTCATTTATGAATATTTGGTCAGGAAATGGTTGTAAAAAGCTTCACATCCCAATTGAATAATGCATTCTCCAAAGCAGCTGCCAAGTGTAAATACCACTGATATACATTCATGCATATGATAGTGTATAAATAACCAGGAAAGCATAGCAAAGGTCAATCAATTATGTATAGGTCAGAATGCTTTCCATCTGGATTGAGTCATTTTAGCAAATGACATCATGTGTCCTTTGGAGTCTATTGTGAAATGTGGGTTGAGTCATTATAGATTGGCTTCTTCTCTGGGCTACCAGGGTAGCAGTGGTAAGGCTCGATAAATAAATGTATTGGACTCTGCAGGAGCAGATAAGCATAATTAGGGTGTAGTGATGAAGGCTTCCTATTCTGGAGAGAAACTTGAGCTCTAACTACTAATTTCTAGATTCTTATCCTTCTTGGTTGATTTTTTTTTTTTTAAGAACTTGAAGACAAAGAAGTTGGAAGTGAACCAGATACTCTTTATATAACTGTGGTCCATGAAATTGCCAGCAGGGAATCAATAATAATAAATCTGGTACCCTTCTAATCTCTTAACTTCACCATTGCTCTTTTGGAATGGGGCTGTTTGGACCCTGTAAATTTGTTTTAGAATTTCTGCTTGATCTGATGGGGAGTGGTCACACCAGATTTCCAGAATCTCGAGTGGCTGATGGGATGTGATGTTGTGTGAGGTGGGAAGCGTTGTTGTTGGCATTTTCCAGTTGGCACAACAGGAGCTGAATTTAGCTTATAGACAAAGTGATAAAAGGAGCTGCCAAGTCCAGTTATTTCTGATTAGTCTGGGTTTCAGGAGGTAAATGTTACTTGACAGAATTTAATGTGTGATTTTTCCCTTCCTTCAGAATATTTTGGAAATGTTAAAAAGTTGTTGACTTTTTAAAAAGTAGAATGACTTAGAATGAAGAAGGAGTCAAAATTGCTGTTATGTTTTGTAGACATTTATGGTTGGAATCTAAGTTTGGTTCTGAGCTCTTGGAAGGAAGACAGCTTGGGCATCCTTAGCAAAGATGAAAGGAAATGGTCCTTGCTTAAAGGAAGCTTATAGTCCAGTGGGAAGATGGATAAGCAAACAGATTGCCACAGTATAAAATGGTAGCTGCTCTAATAAGAGGTATGTATAAATCCAGGCAACATTGATATTTCTGTCACCTATTTATATTACATTATTCTTTGTTTGAGCCTTAACTGGCTAAGAAACATGCCTACACTTATTCTTTTTTTTTTTTTTTTACCATTTTTTATTGATTTATAATCATTTTACAATGTTGTGTCAAATTCCAGTGTTCAGCACAATTTTTCAGTTATTCATGGACATATACACACTCATTGTCACTTTTTTTCTCTGTGAGTTATCATAACATTTTGTGTATATTTCCCTGTACTATACAGTGTAGTCTATTCTACAATTATTCTTATTATCAAGGTATATTGAGAATGAACCATAGCCTTTCAAAATGACTAGTCTGTGTTTTGCAACTGAAAGGCAATGTGGCTACCCTCTTCTTGGAATAGTATTTATTATTCTGCCCACAACCCGAAGCCTTAACTTCATTTCAATAAAACTCCGTAGGTACCTGAGGACTCTTCTTTAATTATATCTACATGAACAAAATCCCCAATGGTTAAAAGATGAATAAACAGGTCAAGTTGTCAAGTTGTCAAGTTGCAGTTGTTTTTTGTGGTACCTAACAGCTGACTGCTAGATTTTGTCTTCTTTCCTCCACTATTGGCTGGCTGAGATGACAGTCTGTGATTGGATCAGTCAGCTGATTCACCAAAAGGGGCCTGTTACACCAACCTGTCTTTTATAATCAGGATCACGAAAGTGCCAGCAAGTAGACTTCTGTTTATATCTTATTTTATAGAACCACTCCCAGCTTTAAGGGTGCTGAAATAAGGGAGTTGTGAACAGAGAATGAGTTAGCCAATCAGTGTTTGCCAAACTTTCAATCTTACCCAAATAAAATCACTGTCAATAAATGTGATCATACTGTACCTTACTATTTTTCAATGTGTTTTTCCCCTTTAATAAAATCATGAATATTTTTCATGCTATTAAATATTCTGCTACATAATTTTCAGTGTCTACACAGTATTTCACTTTGTGGTTATACCATAGTTAATTTGAACAGTCTTCTTTTGTTTAAAATTTAGGATTTACAGGTTTTGCTTTTATAAAATAAGTAATGTGATGATGAACATTCTTGTAGCTCTATCTTTTTCAGAATTCTTTTGACCTTTCTTTTCATTTTGATTCTTTCTTTTTTTTTCAAATCTGCAAATAATGATATAAATAAATAACCAGATTTTTAGGCAACTTCTTTATACAGGGTCTGGGGAGAGGGATTCTTTAATTAATTCTGATAACCTAGATTGTATCTACAAGATGGAAAATATCTTATGGCTTTGATGAAATCGGAGAAGCAGTTGGCACATTCAGAGACAGGATAGGGAGGAGGGAAGTGATCTATTTTCTGATGGAATCAATTTTATCAGTTCAGTTAAAGTGGCTTAATGACTTTTGCAGGTGTGGTCAAGGAGATCTGGCAATTTGCTGGTTCAAAATCCCTCCTGCTTAAAAGTATATTTTCATCTGGCATTGCGTTTCTTTTTGTACAAAGGTTGTCAAATGGGAATGTGAATCTCACAGCTCGTTTGTCAGAATGTATAGTGGGCATATTGAGGTTGAAAGCCTGGCATCCACACCAGCTGGAAGCAGAAGCTGCAGAGAAGTTTGGCTTCCAAGGGAGTAATAGGGGAAATGCTGACACTCGCCCCGCTCCTGTCATCATTGCTGTGGTCTTTGGGAAGGGATTAACGGTGCCTTCCCTGGTCTGAGAACTAACAGTGGATCAGCAAAGCTGAGCATAGGGCAGAGAGTTCTGGTACTTGCTCAGTACATTACCTCTTATAACAGAGTTTTAAATGTCAACGCTTTTTATAATGTATATGAGGAACCCTAATTGAGAAGCTGGCCCATATACTTAAACTATATGCAACTATGTGTTTCTTTTTTTGATATTGCAAAATAAAGTTAATTTTTAAGGTGAATATTTTATGGCCTGCTTTCTGTTACATGCCAGACAAATTGAGGGTGATGGAAACCGATGTGTGGTGAAAATAAAAGAGCAGTGTTGACCTTTCGGTAAATCATTCATCACAGTGCTTCATCTGTAAGTGGTTTTCCAGTTGTGGCTTATGTTTGCTAATCACTGTATTTGACTCTCAGTTCTACAGGGGCTGATTTTCTTGATGTGGGTTGCCTTTTTTTTTTTTTTTTCTTTCTTTTTTGTTTTTTGAATTTTGGTTATTGCTGTTATAGCTATTTCATTACCTATTATTTCCTCCACCAGAGGGGGCTTGTGGACAGAGAGAGGTAATGGGAATTAATAATTCAGTTCCCATTTTCTGCTCTTCATTGTGCCTTGCAGGGTTTCTTCTTGGTAGCTGAGATGAACTTTAAGCATTCCATTCACCTACTCTCCTTTGAATTTTATTGTTCCCAATAAAATTAAGTTACAAGATGACTGTGTTTGGCAGTGGCCAGAGAAAAGAATAGTTAACTGGGGTGGTCTAACACCAGAATGATTTTTGGCTTCTCTGTTGATCAAAGTCTCATCTGGGGAAACCAGAGGGGAAAGCAAGAATAGCTTCTTAGTTTAACCCTGGGTAAAATACTAAGAACTATGGAATTCATTATAGTGGGAGCATAAATCTGTATCTTTGACCTGACGTAGATCCAAGGCTGAGCATCAGGTAGAATGTAATTTGCCAACATCATGGACATCTATGTGCTCTTTGTTTCTTGATCCTTCTGCCTGATTCTGGCCAATCCCTAGAGTTCAGAAGTATGTTTAATAAAGAAGGCCCTTGTAGGGCTGAATCATCTTGCAAGATACAGAGCCCAGAATGGACACGTCCTGGCATCTAGTCTAGGTGAGGACTCTTAAACGAAAGATTCTGCCTTAGGACCAAGAGAAATTAACCTTTGTCCACTAGGGAATCTGACCAGTTATAGTGCTGTGCTGATTAGCTCTACGGAGGTTGTTTCTTAATTATGTATTTTAGGGTCTATTAAACTAGGGACTCTGTCTCTTCTCTGGGGACAGGAAATGTTTTGATATTTTGATTGCAATTAGGTGGAAACTGAGAAAACTAATAGGCAGAAACGAATCAGAAATGTTTTACGGTCTCTTTTTTCCCAATCAAATGCAGTATCAAGCAATATCCAAATATTAACTGCACTCTGCCTTGCAGCCAAGCCTGTAAGCGCATGACCATGAAGCCATTCTGGAAGTGTGTGTGTGTGTGTGTGTGTGTGTGTGTTTGGTAGGGTTGACGTGAGGGTGCATGACCTTTTTTTTTTAAATTTTTTTAATGCATGATCTTTTTTTTTTTTTTTTTACTATTTCATGAAGGCAGAAATCATAGGCTTATGGATGCAGCCAATCAAAATATTTTTACCTCATTTTCGATAACAAAGAACACATTTCTTTATATTCTTTTACAGAAACACACACCAAAGAAAACCAAGAAACAGTATTTCTAAACAACAGCATCTCTTAAAAGGGAATTTTCTGAAGTTACTCTTTTTCTTCCTTTGTTGGCAATAGAAAGCCAATCTTCGGGGAAGGGACACTTAGTTCCCAGAAAAACAGGCAACAGTTGTAGTGTGTTAATATCAGATGCTTCTCATGAGAAGAAATAATTCTCACTTGGTGATGACATTTTAGACTTTGAAGATTTTCTCAAGTGTCTTCCATAACAATATGGTATAGTAGTTGGTCTGAGAGGAGGCAGAAATGAGTTAAAATGAATTTCTGAAATCCTGCTTATTGAAAATGCTGATGCTGTTGAGTGTTACTTCTCTCACCTTCCTTCTCCAGATCCACCAACTTATCTAGACTCACACCTACCTTTGTCCCTTTTCAAGACTTGGAGATTAAAAAGGATTTCCTGTGTCTTCAGACTTGTTCTTCAATGCTCTCTTCACCTTTTTCTCTTCTCTATCATGTAATACAGTAAGCAATAGCCACATGTGGCTGTTTACATTCAAATTAATTTAAATTAAACAGTGAAAAAATCAATTTCTCAGTCACACTGGCCTCATTTCAAGGGCTTGTTAGGCACCTGTGGCTATTGGCTCTCTTATTGGACAGTGTGGGTGTACTGCATTTCCATATCATAGCAAGTTTTGTTGGACAGCGGCTGCTCTGATTTTCTTGACTATCCCACTAAAGATATCATGCCTCTGTCAACCTCTCAGGTGGTGGCTGTTTTTACTCTGTGTCTGGAGTGGAGTAGGTATCTTCTTCCATCGTCACTGTCACTTCTAGACAACTTATTTTCATCCACAGGAGCCCTTTTAAAGCACGTGATATCAGCCTATCCTACTGCCTACCCCTCTGAATTTATTGAAGATTTTACTCTGTAGTTCACTGTCTTTGTGCCCATCCCTCTCCTGCCATCATTCTAGGTAAAACTATCCACATAGAATATTCATATCTGGCCTCTTTGAAATTCTCACTTGCAGATTTATCTTTTTCTATCTCATGGCCATACCCCCAGCCAGTGGCTCTCAGTCTAGGAAGTACTACTCTCCTAGGAGCATTTGCAAATGTGAGGGGTGCTACTGGCCTTTAGAGGGCAGGAGCTAAGGATGCTAAATGTCATTCAGTGTGTGGGAAAGTCTACGCAATGAAGAATTATTTCACCTTAAATGCCATAGTGCCCTTGTTAGGAAACACTGTGCTAACCTTCAGAAAACAAGGTACATACCGTAACTTAAAATACTTTATTGCTAAAAAATGCTAACCATCATTTGAGCCTTCAGTGAGTCATAATCTTTTTGCTGGTGGCGGGTCTTGTCTTGTTGTTGATTGCTGTTGACTAATCAGGGTGGTGGTTGCTGAAGGTTGGGGTGGCTGTGGCAATTTCTTAAAATAAGACAACAATGAAATTTGCCACCTTGATTGACTCTTTCACTAACGATTCCTCTGTAGTATGCAGTGCTGTTTGATAGCATTTTACCTACAGTAGAACTTATTTCAAAATTGGAGTCCGTCTTTTCAGACTCTGACTCTGCTTTATCAACTAAGTTTGTATAATATTCTAAATTGTCATTTCAACAGTCTTCACAGCATCTTCACCAGGAGGAGATTCCATTTCAAGAAACCACTTTCTTTGCTCATGAATAGGAAGCAACTCCTCATTTATTCAAGTTTTATCATGAGATGGTATCAATTCAGTCACATCTTCAGGCTCCTCTTCTAATTCTAGTTCTCTTGCTATTTCTGCCACATCTGCAGTTATTTGTTGCACTGAAGTTCTGAACCCCTCAGAGTCATCCATGTGGGTTAGAATCAGTTTCTTCCACACTCCTGTTAATGTTGATATTTTGACCTCTTCCCATGAATCACAGATCTTGTTACTGGTATCTAGAGAATCCTTTCCAGAAGGTTTTCAATTTACTTTGCCCAGATCCATCAGAAGAATCACTCTCTATGGCAGCTGTGGTCTTACAAAATGTATTTCTTAAATAATAAAGTCAAATGACTTCCTGATCCACGGGCTGCAGAATGCTTGCTGTGCTAGTAGGCATGAACACAACATTAATCTTGTTGACCATCTCCATCAGAGCTCTTGGGTGAACAGGTGCATTGTCAATGAGTGGTAATACTTTGAAAAGAATCTTTTTGGGGGGGGGGCAGTAGGTTTCAGCAGGGCTTCAGATTCTCAGTAAACGATGTTGTCAGCAGACATACTATCATCCAGGCTTTATTCTTCTGTTTATAGAGCACAGGCAGAGTTGACTTAGCAAAATTCTTAAGGGCCTTAGGATTTTTGGAATGGTAAATGAACATTGGCTTCAGCTTAAAGTCAATAACTACATTAGCCCCTAGCAGGAGAGTCAGCCTGTCCTTTGAAGCTTTGAAGTCAGGCATTGACTTTTCCTCTCTAGCTATGAAATTCCTAGGTGGTATCTTCTTTCAATATAAGGCTGTTTCCTCTACACTGAAAATCTGGTGTTTAGTGTAGTCATCTTCATCAATTATCTTAACTGGATCTTCTGTATCAGCTGCTGCAGCTTCTACACCAGCACTGGCTGCCTCACCTTGCACTTTCGTGTTATAGAGAAGGCTTCTTTCCTTAAACTTCATGAACAACCACTTCTGGCTTCAGACTTGCCTTCTGTAGCTTCCTCACCTCTCTCAGCCTTCTTAGCATTGAGAGTTAGGGCTTTGATCTGGATTAGGCTTTGGCTTAAGGGAATGTTGTGACTGGTTTGATCTTCTATACAGACCCCTAAAATTTTCTCCAGATCAGCAATTAGGCTATTTCACTTTCTTAGCATTTGTGTGTTCACTGAAGTAGTACTTTTAATATCCTTCAAGAACTAACTGTTCCTTTGCTTTCACACCTTGGCTAACTGCTTGGCACAAGAGGCCTAGCTTTTAGCGTGGCTTAGCTTTTGATATGCCTTCCTCACTAAACCTAATCATTTCTAGCTTTTGCTTTAAAATGAGCGATGTGTGACTCTTCCTTTCACTTGAACACTTAGAGGTCATTGTAGTGTTATTAACTGGCCTAATTTCAGTATTGTTGTGGCTCAGGGAGTAGGGAGGCCTGAGGAGGTGGGGAGAGACGTCTGGTCAGTGGAGCAGTCAGAACACACACAACATTTGTTGATTAAGTGTCTTATATGAGTGTAGTCCCTGGTGCCCTAAAACAATTAAAATGGTAACATCAAAGATCACTGATCACCATGATAATAATGAAAAGTTTGAAATATTACAAGGAAGACCAAAATGTGACACAGAGATGTGAAGTGAGCAAAATCTGTGGGGAAAATGACACTGTTAGACTTACTCTAATGCAGGATTGCCACAGACCTTCAATTTATAAAATGCACAGTATCTTCAAAGTACAATCAAGCAAAGTGCAGTAAAATGAGGTGTGCCTCTACTCATTATCCCTCTCATGCCCTCACATCCCTTCTTGCCCAGAGTAGGCATCATGGTTAGTCTGTTCTTTGCTCATCTCTCTGTGTTGTGTTCACCTGGCACAACTCTGACCTCTCTTAGCTTTCTGCCCACTTTGGACCTGAGTGCAGATGAGTGGAGAAGAACACAAACCCATGCTGATCACGTGACTTTGAGTTTATGTCCACAAAATTCAAGTATGTCCTCTGCTCTATTTGGCAGTCCTTCATCATTTACCTAATACTTCTACTCTATGAGACAACAGTTTTACACCTTCCCCTCGACCTCAAACCTCCACCTTCCATCCCCAATTCTCCCACTATGCTAATTCCCTTATTTCACATTGGAAACAATGAGAGGAAACTACCTCATCTCCAGCAAATCTACACTAACCCTGTTTCTATACGCACTGTCTCGGTGCCCCTTTCTGGTACTGTGCATGAACTGTAGAGAACCCTGTAGTAGCTCCCTGTCATCCTCAGAATACATCCAATCTCTTCGCCATAGTCTCAAGGCCCTTCAAGATTTGGTTTATGCTTTTCTTTCTTATCATGTCTCCTATCACTGTCTTTTTCTGTCCCCGTGTGGTCTGGTCACACTAGTTTCTTGCTGTTCTTCATATATGTCAAGCTTATTCTCACCTCAGCATCTTTGTGTTTGCTGTGTTGCTTCTTTCTGGAAATCTTTTCCCCTAGATATTTCTATGCCTTGCCTCTTTGCCGCACTCAGATTTCTGCTGAAATGTCATCTCTACAGAGAATTCTTCCTTGACCACTCCGCCTACAGTAATTGTCCTCATCCCCCATCACTCTCTATCTCCTTATCTTGCTTAATTTTTCTTCACAGGACTTATCACTACCGGCCATCATTTTATAAGTTTATATTAATTTGTTCATTGTCTGAATATAACTTTTATCAGGGTAGGGATTTTGCCTGTCTTTTTTACTTCTGTATCTTCAGTGCCTAGAACAATATTTAGCACTCAATATTTATTGATTAAGAATTAACACGTTTTTGATATATGAATATTGAATAAAGTGTAATGACTACTGTGGCAAAGGCTCTTTTTATTTGCCATGCCTTTACTGCTCTGAGGCATATGATGACTCAATTCTCTCACCACTTTTCTCTGTTTAAAAGATGGAGAAATCTCTTGTACAGTGTCCCGTAACACCATTTGGCTTTCATTTGATATAAACACATCATTTACATATTAATTCTGCCTTTGTTCTTTTCTCATTAGCCCATAACAATTAAAATAGACCATAACTCTGCCACACTATGAGTTTTTATGATGTCATATCAAAGTCTCCATTAATTAAATAACTTAATAAATTAAGCCTTATTCAATGACAATATCTTTCAATTGCAAATCATCTCCTCTGAAGAGCACAATGGCAGACGTGGGACAATTTTAGCATTAGGACTTGCCAAGCTAACACCCAGATGTGCTCACTGACGCAATGGAAGTTGAAAGCTGTCACGTTAGGTGATCATTTGGTGCCAGTGATACTGAGAACAGAACAGAGTTGATGGGGGAAAAAAAGACAAAGTCAGGCACTGCTATTGGAAAACACAGCTCAATTATCAGGTTGTCATTTAGATTCTTTGGAATGTTAATTGGGTAAAACCATAAGTTAGAAAAAAAGATGGTTGGAGCTATGAGTTTGTGTCTTTGGATTTCAGTTTGAGACACACTCACCTGCCAGGTAAGGTTCAAAATGCTTAGCTTATAATGCGAGGTCCTTATTTAACTGGAAGGTGAATTGGAGTGGAAGGTAGTAAGATGAAGGCAGGCGGAGAAAGGATGCAGTGCAATTGTCTAAGTAAGAGATGCTGAGAGCCTGGGGTAGGGAAGAAGGCATGTAGGAAAGGAGGAGACAAGATGAAAGCTGTATCATATAGAAGAGAGAAAAAACCATGAGGGGAGAGGCAGGTAGAGCAACAGTGGAGGTAGATGACAGATGGATTCTTTTATATTCATGTTAACAAGTGAAGAAATAGAGTAGTGGACTGGCCACTGTAATTTGGAAATTTTTGTGTGTCATTTGTGTAAGGATTGATTACCTTATAGCTTTAAGAGAATATAGTTTGCTAATGTGTCTAAGTGACTTATTGAGAATAGCTAAGTTATGAACCTAAGGTAGTTAGACATGCCTCCCATGGTGTGCAGTACTTGGTACCTTTAGATAATCTCTGACTTTGGGGAAACCATAGGTCAATCTCATGATAGAAATAAGGCCAAATGTATCAGGAATCACAACAAACAAAAAGATGATTCATCCTGTGTGTCAACAGATAGAGATTTCTAAGTTGCACGAAGAAGAAGAAACAGTAATACTCTTTACAAACTGCTTATAAGGGACACTCCTATTAAGAACAATGGCATGGAAGATGGAAAGAAAACAGGTAGAAATTGATATAATACACCATGCAAATACCTTTCAAAAGAAGTCTGGTGACCCTGTATTTATATCTGACAAAATGTACTTTAAAAAATGTTATTACAGATAAAGAAAGTTATTATTTAATGACAAAAGAACAATTCACCAGGAAGATATATTTAATCCTCTACCTACATTACCTAGTAGCACCATTTCAAAAAAATATAAAGTAAAAATTGACAATATCACCATGAAGTATTGCAAACTTAGGTAATTGTAACTGGGGGTTTTAAACATTTTCTCTCAGACACTGAAAAATCAAACTAAAAGACTTAGAAAGGGTAAAGAAGATTTAAATTACATAACTGATTAGCTTGATAGAATAGACATACATGTAACTCTGAACTCCACTACCAGAGAATATGCACACATAGAAAGCCTTACCACTGATTAATAAAAATTACATTTACTACATTCTTATCTCAGAGAAAAAAAATTAGGAGGCCCAAAACAAACATCAAAAACTCTATACACTTAGAAACTCAAGATTATACTTCTAAATCTTGAGTCAAAGAAAAGTGGTGATGGAAATTAGTAGATACTTTATCTTAGATCTTGTGGGATCCAGGTAAAGAGGTACATAAAGGAAAATTTATAGATCCAAATGCATGTATTCACAATGAAGGAGGACTGATTGTGAGTTAAGCATTCAACCAAAAAACTGTAAATAGAATAGCAGAGTAAAGCAAAATAAAGCAAAGAGAAAATATAATAAAAAATATTACAAAAACAAATGAAACTGAGTACAAAGGAACAGCAGAGAAGAGCAGGAAAGCAAAAGATGATTCCTTGAAAGAATAACTAAACACATAGACATCTGGCACATTTGATCAACTGCAGAGACAGAGAGAGGGAGGGAAAGAGTGAGAGAGACAGAGATGGAGAGAGACACAGAGAGAACACAAATAGTATTAGAAAGGAAAATACACTAATATAGATACACTAGAGAATAAAAGGTCAAAACCATGTACCATGAGTAACTTTATGGTAATGTATTTGAAACATTCATTTTAATAAATTTATGATATATTTTTGATATAAGTTTATGATATATACATTCTAAGCTCATGTCACATTAAGAGACTGAGAAACATGATTTCTAGCTGAGCTGAGTTGAAGTCTGGCTTCCTGGAATGGAGTATCATTCATTCATTCATATGAAACATGTTATAGATATCTTCTGTGTACTGGGAATTGTGCTGATGCTAGCTTACATTTTCATGAGGGAGATGGACATGAAACAAATCATTACAAAAATAGATATTTACAACTGAGGTAAGTGCAGTATAGGAAAGGTCAGAGCATTTAACAGGGAACCTAATATTCGGGCAAAGGACAGATTAGCAAAGATTTCCTGAAGAAGTGACATTTAAGCTGTGATTTAAATGATGAGTAATTCAAGCTAGGAGGCAGTACAGGGTCCAAAGACATAGATCACTGAGTGTATGGTAGAAAGATGTGAGAATTGGTTTCAGCAATTGCCTTTGGAATATGGTAAGGATTTATACAAGACAAGCACATTAAATGCACATGTCTCTGTAAAGCACAAACATATTTTCCCTTGCTAATAGCTTTATGTAGATGCTTAAGAATATAATCTGTAAAGAAAGTATAACAATGTGGACAGAAGGAAATAAAACACCTTCATTCAGAGTGGTAATTGCTTTAGAGAAGGAAGAGCAGAGGAGACTTCTGCACCCATTCCTTGTTAATGGTGATTCCCTTCCTGAAAGGATGAAGTTAGCCACCATCATGAGTGTGCTAATTTCTTTATTTAAGTGT
This sequence comes from Camelus bactrianus, assembly GCF_048773025.1. Classification (NCBI taxonomy): domain Eukaryota; kingdom Metazoa; phylum Chordata; class Mammalia; order Artiodactyla; family Camelidae; genus Camelus; species Camelus bactrianus. The sequence goes on from NC_133555.1 coordinate 25,274,142, forward strand.
TATCCTAATCTGGAATGGAGACCTCAATTATAAAACATCAGGCAGAAAATTACGGAAGAGAACTGAGAGATGCTCTTCTGAAGGGAACTGTGGTTTTGCCAATACCACTCAAAATGTGAACAGGGAGGTCAGACCTTGAGAATAAGGGTTTGGGACTACCCTGTCCAACACAGTAACCACTAGCTACATGTGCCTATTGAGTACTTGAAATGTGGCCAGTCTGAATTAAGATATACTACAAGTGTAAAATATGCAATGGATTGCAAAGACAGTATAAAAAAAAGTAAAATATCTCAATAATATTTTTGTTGAAGTATAGTTGATTTACAATATTATATTAGTTTCAAGTGTACAGCATACTGATTCAATATTTTCATACATTACACTTCATTTAAAGTTATTATAAAATATCAGCTATATTCCCTATGCTGTGTAATACAGCCTTTAGCTTATTTATTTTTCACATAGTAGTTTGTACCTCTTAATACCCTACTCTTATTTTGCCCTTCCCCACTCTGGTGACCACTAGTTTGTTTTCTGTATCTGTGAGTCTGTTTCTGTTTTGTTATATTCACTTGGCTGGTTTATTTTTTAGATTCCACGTGTAAGTGGTAACATAGTATTTCATCAATAATATTTTTATATTGATTACATGTTGAAATAAGATTGTGGCTATTAAATTATTATTTAATATTAAAATTAATCTTACCTGTTTCTGTTTACATTTTTTAATGTGGCTATTGGAAAGTTTAAAATCATACATGTGGCTGACCTTTTTTTCCTGCTGGACAGTGCAGGTTTAGAAACTTTTCTAGCAATTTGGCATTACCACAATATCCAAGTGTGTTTTAATTGTATTTTAGTATTATATCACAAGCCCACAGCATATTGGAAAGGAAAAATACGGTCAACTAGTATTTCATCTTAGATAACTAGTGAAGCACTGCTTGAAACCACTCATATATTGCCAAGTGTTCAGCCATTATGCTTACTATAGGAAAATACGTATACTGTTAACTTCTCAGAGCTCTGTGAAATAGTTCAAGGAAGCAACTATTAAACTGACATGCCCTTCTGAGTATGAAAAAAGTGATTCATAAAGATATTATCATACAACCCTCAGATTTGCTTGTATTTATTTTCAATTACATAACCTATATATTAGAGTTAGAGAGAATATAATACAAACTGTGGTAAAGAATACATTTTTGAAAAGTCCAATTGAAGGACTAGTATGCAATCAACTAATTTTGTTTTTGTTTTTTTTATTTTTGAGAATTAAAAAGCAAGGAGTGGGAAAGTACACACCTTAAATTAGTTACTTTGCAGCATTGATAATATACTTAAGTAATTGTCTTCCTTAGAATTTGTTCTATAAAATTGACTTATTTTTTTGTCAGAATGAGCTAGTTAACATTGGACCTAGAGTTTGGCACATGTGAGCTTGTGATTTACAGGGCAATTTTTCTCATCAAAACCAGGGCAGAACCATTTATTTTAAAACCAATATTTATTTTACAATGGGAAGATGGAGCAGATTAAAGGAGCATAAAACCATGATAAATCACCCAATCTTTATCTCATAGAAAATCTTTTAAATGGCTCTTAAAGTAATGGCAGTAAAACCATCTCATAGAGTTTGTATTTGGATGGTTTTCTAGCATGTGGTATAGTCACGTAGATTAAAATCTAATTAATGAGGAATTTGTAAAAATTCAGACATAGTCCAAGTGATTCTTTTTCAAAGGAAAGTTAAATGTTTTTTCCTTAGCCAAGTTTCTGAGTCTTGCTCATGAGTAAAGGGAATCCAGCCTAAAATTCTTAGCTGTTTCAAATCAAAGGCCCAAAAAATGAAATCTCTTTTAGTCTTTTTATTTAATAATCAATTTTTATATTAAATGCTTAAGAACATGTGTATCTGTGTTTACTATAGATTGTTATGCAAAAATGGAATTTTTGTAACTTACCTCATCTCGTTTGATTTGGTTCCCATTTGTATCTTAGGTTATAATAATTTCTATTTTTAAAAATAATGGAGCTACATTTCTCTAATAGTATTCTTTAACACTATTCTAATGATAAGTGGAGTTATACCACATAGAACTTTTGGACTGATTAAAAACTGCTAAAGAGTAGAAAATGTTTGAAATGGAGTGGATCTGCTTGTGGTCATGGTGAATTTTACAAATGGGGAGTCTGTGTCCTTTCGTTGGGTGGATGTTCTATTGCAGATGTTACATCTCTCATTCACTGAAGACTCTAGGTCAGCAGTTGGCAAACTTTTTTGTAAAGGACCAAAGACTAAGTATTGTAGGCTCTTTGAGTCTCTGTTCTAACTATTCAACTCCACTGTTATTGGATAAAAGCTGCTGTAAGTAATATAGAAATGAATGGGTGTGTGCATACTCTTTGACCCAAAAATTCTATGTCTAGAAATGTTCCTTAAGGAAATAATCAGAGGTTTTGGCAAAGAAGCATGTACCAGAGTATCTGATGATCTGATATTACTTCATAGCATGGAAAACTGTTTATGGGCCCTGATTAATTAAATGAAAGCAGCAAAACAGAATGTAAGGTGTGATCCTACTTTGATATGCTGTATGTATGAACCCATATATTAGGTTGACCATGTGGAATTCCAATAAATGGCTCTTTTTTGTCTGCAAAATGAAAATTTTAGATGGTCAACCTAAGAAAGAGACTGAAAGACTATCTACCTGTAATTTTCTGGGTGGAAGAAATACAATAATTTTTATTCTACTCTTTTTCATATGTTCATTTGTCATAAGGAATATATTTTAATTCACAGTGAGAAAATGATGCAGGTTTTTTAGGACAAAGGCAGGACTTTGCCATTCAGATTGTGGGTACACAGCGATGGAAAGGCAGAATGAATGCACATGGAACCCTTGTTGGAGGAGACGGGTCTCCTATGAGGAACTGGGAGCGCTGTTATTCTGTTGGCAAGGCCATTTCTATTATGGCACTGGATACAGGGAGCTGCAGCCAACAAACATTGTGTATTTTCTCCCTCTGGTTGACTCCATTCCCCTGATGCTATTTAACATTCTATTCATCAAATGAACTCCTCTTGTTCAGATTGCTTACACGTCAGATTGCTGTCTGATTAGGATTTGGCTTTGCATGGAGGGCATCTTCAGAAAGGGAATGTTCTGGTTATTCTGACATCTGTGCGACAGTTGTATCACAAATTGTAGACTTCCACTTTGACATTTGGGTGTCATGAGTTGGACTTGGGAGCTTGTTTAATGAAGTCCACCTCCGAGAGATGGATTCTGTCTTGTGTGCTGAGAACCCCAAGGCCCAAGGTGCCCTCCCCCCTAAACAAAAGGTGCCTGGTGAAGGCACTTCCTACAGTATTGATGACCTTCAGTTGGCCCTCCAGGAAGAGAGCCTGCTGCCCTTCCCCAGACTGCATTATGTATGTCTGCATAGTAAGATGCTTGAGTCTTTTCCTATTTGAAATTTTGCCCCTTTCAACTCTCAAGTTCTGCAGTTCTTTAATTTTTCTCTCTTCAGCCCTTGCTTGCTCTGTTTTCCTCACTGCTTCTTGTCACCTGGCAGAAACACAGTGGGAAGGGACTGGTACACAAGAGACATTTTTGCTGCTGGTATTTAACTTTCTCCTGGAGTTTCTGTTGGATGACATTGATTTCTAGTACAAAGGGCGCTCAGCTTTGGAACAGACCTGTAGAGAAACAGATTCCCTCAGGCCTGCTGTGAGGCTAGAATCCCCTTGTCCCAGCTACAGGGATTGGCATCTGTGTGAGACTGTGGGACATGCCCCTAATGCCGGGAGCTTCTTGCAGTGACAATCAGCGTGAAGGAAAGCAATGGACCGTTTCTCTACCTGAGCGAGGCAGGCATTTTGTGAGTTCACATGTTCTTCTCATCAGACTCTGAAATGGTATTTTACTGTATTTTGATACAAATGTTCAAACTACATGTTGGGGATAATTTTTGCCTTATTTGGTGCACAAGTCAGAATGATTGTATCTCCATTAGAGAAAATGAAGAGGCCTCTGTGTATGACACAACTTCGTTGAAGAGAAAATATTTTCCCAGGAGGCAAAATTTACTGGCTAAATATAGCCCCAAATCAAAGATCATTTCTACCAAGAGCTGTATGTCAGCTTCCTTTTTCATGAATTAACGTGGGTCTGTGGAATTTACATTTCCTACAGATTATTTACCCATTTTCCCTTTCCAGCAGATGAGAGAAGATCCTAATTCAAGACACATTCTGTCACTTTGGAGGCTGGTTAGGGCTGAGATTTCTTTGTATTCAAAGAAATCTCCAAAGTGATAGGTAAAACTGCCTACAGAATTTGAGGTTACACATCTTGAGGAAGATTTAGGTCAGAAAATTTAAAAGACTTCAATTCACAAAGTGTTGATGGCATCATTTTGCTTAGTAATACAGTGAAGTCGTTTTTTAAAAGTCAAGAATACATTTTGGCCTCATCAGTGAAATGTACCAAGAATCATAAAGTAGTGAAATAATGTTAAGAAAAGTAACATTTCATTTTTTCTCTGGATTCTTTGTATTGGAAAAAATGAAAATTACCCTCTTTCCCTTTGAGTTCGTGCTACAAAAGCTTATAAATTTTATGTTGGATATTTAGATGTTTATGCAAGAGGAGTTCAATTTATAAATCTGAATGCTGCCAATATGACAATTAATTTTAGAAAATTGTCGGTCTACAGACGTGCTGTGCCTAAAAATAAGATGATTCATTTGCTATATAGGCAATAATGTATGTTGTTAAAAATCAGGAGATAGTCACACAGAAAGGGAAAAATGAATGTAGATCAATAATTTAATTTAGCTCTGACCCGGCTAAGTTCTATAGCATGGTTCATAATGTTTCAATGAATAGACCCTTAACATTTTACATATAGCGCCTCAGTTTTGTATTGATCTTCCCTAATGTATTCTTCACTTCACAGGAGTGAAAACAAACAGAACACACTGTTTAACAAAAACACCTGTGTTGGCGTGAAAATGTTAACCAAAATATGGCCACATATTAATGTTATTTATTGTGTTTTCAGAACTACTATTTTCCCGGCTAATTTAAAAATTTAGAGGAGAAATGGGTAGTAAATGAATGATGGCTTGCTTGGAGGGCAAGTTCATGGAGTTCTGTCTTAGTTAATAGATTCTTAATCTCTCTGCTTTACTTAATTGCTTACTAAAAGTGGAACCCTTGATTTACTATGCGTGGTGTATATTTATTCCATGGAAAATTATTAATTTTTAATGGAACTAAGTGACTGTTTGGACAAGGGACCATAGCTATTAATCAGGAGGCAAGTGATTGACTGATGTTTATGTTTATTAGTTATTCAAGAAAGTTCAATTATAAGGTCCTTAACAGTAAAGAAAGTTTTTATGAGTGAGTGTGTTTGCACTGGTACATTTTGGTACCATGTTCCTTTGTTCATCTAACAAATATTTAGTATGTGCTGCGCACCATGCACTGATGAGTCCGTGATGAGCAAGTTCATGGTACCCGATCCTCACGAAGCTTCCAGAGCAATACGTAAAACAGAGGTGCATCAGTGCCATTTAGGAGACTCGGTTTTGCTTGACTCCCCTCTACGTACAGAAAATGATTCTTCTCTGCACAAATTTCCCGACTCTCCTGGAAATTCAGTCTAGCAAATTCTAATGACCATCTGAGAAAATATTTTGTTTAGAATGATGGGTCATAGTTTCTTAGAGCTGGAGGAGAGTTGAGAGGTCATCAGGGGCTGCACCTTTGTGTTCCCTGGCCTCAGCCTGGGCGCATCCAATGCCAGGAGGGGAAAGTGTGCTCATTCATGGGTCATTTCTGGAATGTGTGGATTATTTGAAAATTCTTCCTAATAGTGAACTGAAGCTTATTTTCCTGCATATTCTCTTTATCGATTCCAGTTTTGTGTCTTGGAAGAAATCATCACATTTTATTTACCTGTTGTTCGGAACACTTACCACAATTATCCATTTATTTGTGTGATCTTTTATTATGACTTTGTTATCCCTATTAGATGTATGTACCCTGACAGCAGAATTGTGTCTGTGTTTCTCTCTAGCACTATTACAGCAGTTGGGAATGAACAAATGAATGAATGTTTTGTCTTGTTTCAGAAAGGTTTCAGGGAAGAATACACAGATTTAAACCATACGGATTAGTCTATTAACTATTTGACAGCTTTTATGGGGCTTTCACTCCAGTTTTTCTCATCCTCAAGGTTCAAATTTTCTCTCTTAACTTTCTCTACATACGACATGGTGTCTAGCCCATCACACCAAAGTCATCTCCTTCCCAATTCCCCATGCCTCCCACTTTGTTAATATAAGAAATGTGCCAGTCTCACCAGGAGGTTTTGGGAAGGCTTTGCAGAAGAGGTGCAGATTGACCTGTGTTGGGTTTTGAAGAATGAGGAAGTGTTCTTCACGTCAGTGAGGCCAGAAAGGGCATTTTCAGTGTGCACTGAGAACAGTGGTAGCAGAATGTTGACCCATCTCGTAGATTTTCACTGTGCCATCTAACTTCCTGGTTAGGTCCTCTTTGGGGAATTTTTGCTCTTTTCTTTCCATATTCCTCATGAACTTCACTATTCTTTCACCTTGATCACTTCCTCACCATTGCCACAGGCTGGAGGCAGAGCTGCCTGAGTTTTAGAGTTTACATTAGATAGTTAGACGGTTTGTATTCAAATTTGGGTTCAACCCATATTTTGCATGGCCTGCAGCAAGGTGGACACTTCTTTAACATTTAGCATTTTCTTCTTTAAAATGGAGAAAATAATAATACTTACCTTGTTAAATAATTGTGAGAATTATCAGATAAATTATATGTGAAGTGCCTAACCCACAGTAGGTACCTAACACACTGTAACTATTATCCACCCTACCCCCGCCTCACACCACCCCCAACCACCCCCCACCCAACTCCTGCTGTAGCTCACTTCCACTGGTATACATCCAGAGGTCCCAGCACATGCGGCGGCTCAGACATATTTTCCACGGAAACACATCAGTGGTATTTAATAGTGTTAGAGTTATTTCAGTGTCTTCCAAGTTCTCAGTCCAATGGACTTCAGCTCTTTCAGCCTCCAGGCTCATGGGATCCAGTAATTTTCTTTCTTTTTTTTTTTTTTGGTAAGGCTGTAAAGGAATCAGAATTGACACATTCTCCTCTGATTTCTCTCCTTTCGGGTCTCTATTTCTCCTGGTATTACAAGGGACTGGATTTCTCTGATCTTGCCTCTCTCGGCTTCATCTGAGTAACCAACATACTCATTTCATTCTGGTCAAGATGTCTCTCAATAGGTTTATTGCAGATGGCTGCAGCTGCAATCAGTGTTTACAATCTGATGACAAGTTGGAGATTAAGGCTTGTCATCACTATTTAATTAACCTCAAATTAAGCACTTTCTGATCCCGTTCTATGCCCTTCCACAAACCCACGAGAGCTGCTAAAACAGTGCCTCGAGTCCTGATAGATTCCGGGTTGCACCACTGGAAAGCAGGCACTGGTTTAGCTGCAGCTCTGAAGAGTAGCACTATTTGATCCTTACTCACTTGCCCAAGGGCAGAAGCTAGGTAATTATTCAAAGTCTGTAAAGAGAGGGGAAGAAAGGAGGGCATTTTTCTAATTCAAGGAAGCAGGTAGTCTGTGAACTGCAGAGACGATGAAACAAAAAAGTATTCCAGAGACAGGAAAAAACCTTCTTGTTCTTAATATTTTAAAACAACTTTGTTCTTGTATTACAGAATAGTCTATGTCAATAGCAAAATTATAAATTGTAATTGTAAAAGGAAGGAGAAAAAAAAAAGAAGAAAGTAAAAAATCATAGAAATTCCTACTCTCCATACCTGCTTTTAAGGCTTACCAGAGCTGTCCAATCTGGTAGCCGCTAACCACATGTGGCTTGTAACTAAAATGTGGCAAGACTGAATCGACACATGCTGTAGGTATAAGCTACACACCAGATTTCAAAGGCTTAGTATAGAAAAAAAGAATTTAAGCTATTGTTATTTTGTGTATGCTGGGTTAATTAAAAGACATCATTAAACGAATCTCATCTTTTACTTTTTTTAATGTGACTACTAGACACTTTAAAATTATATATGCACCCTGTATTATATTTCTATTGGACAATGCTATTTTAGACCTTTTTCTTCTCATATATCAAAATTTTTTAAAAAGAAAAACTGGGTTATTCTATATATAACTTTATATCCTCCTTTTTCAGTTAATAAAACATTGTATGTTTATGCCATGACATATATGATATTATTATCTTTAGTCGTTTTTAATGTTTCATTATATGATGTACCTTAATTGATGAATCCAATCCACTACTGCTGAACACTTAGGTTATTACCATTTTTTAAAATTTCAGATTATCCATGAACATAATTATAACTATATCTTTGGGCTCATCCTTAATTATGCTTCTAGGATTTGTTTCTCAGGCAATTAGTTGAGTCACAAGCCTGCTTGTGGTGTTCAAGCAAATTGCCGTATGAAAGGTGGCACTGATTCATACTTACTCTAGTGGTTTATGACAATGCTCATTTCACCTCACCTTTATCAACATCAGATAGCATCATTGTTCTTAATTCTCATTTTAATGGGGGGCATTGTTATGGGTTTGCTCAGCAAATTATTGACAAAGCCTTAGGCTTGATGGCTTCTACACTGGTCTTGCAGATACTTCAGATGATTGTCTTTTACCCATCAATTATTCTTTTATCCTTCAACTATTGAGCATCTATAATGTGTCCACCACTGTCCAAAGATTTGTAGATGACCTGGTATCTGATTTCAGGGAATATTTATATTTGATATTTAAGTTGGAAAAGAAAAGAAGAGAAAATAAATAGGGCAAGGGCCATGTGAGTTTTATTTACTTCAGTATTTCAGCACTTAAACAGCATGCGTGGTATATGGTAGATTTTCAGTAAATAGAGTTGAATGACTTGATGAATAAGTGTATGATAATGTTTACATACGTGATGAAGAAAACAGAATAAAGGGGTGATGATTTTAAGATAGGGACAACAAGCAAAGGCTGCCTGCCTTGTCTTAACCAAACAGAAGCCCAGAAGGCGTGAGAGCTGAGTCTGTAGAGGGTTGCACAGGAGATGCCAAAGGATCTAAAGGGGCAAACAGAGGATAACCAGGACACCAGCTCTGATGCCTACTCTCTGGGGTAAGGCACTTACCCTTTTTGGGCTTTGGTTTCCTCATCTGTAAAATGTGCATAATTATACCTACCATGAAAATTGTGTTAGAAATGGAGAACACTTAGCACAATGGTATTTTCTTTACTTGCATTCATTAGTGGCTTAGCTGTGTCAGTTTCTTACTGTCTTGTTCATTTATCATTTCTTAAAAGTAAATCAGAAGGGAAAACAGGAGAAATTTACCCTGATAGACTTGGACCTTATATTTAGACTTGAAAGACCCCAGTAAGGTGGCTGTTTGCGTTCTGAACTGTGCATATCAAACCCTTATACTCTGGTAAAAAATCCATAGAATTTTTCATGTAGTTGGATAATTAGGCCACATGCTGTTGGCTCAGCTCAAAAATGGTCATTTAAGTGTTCTTTTATTATTTTTGGCACCCACTGGGAAGTTTAAATAGCCATTGCCAGTGTGATTTCTATATGCTCTTTAAAAAATGCTGAAATTGAAAAGAGTTTAATAAAATTGCTGGACTGTTAACTTTAGCAAGCTGTCTCAGAGATAAACGTGAAAAAACAAACCCCAAACCCCAAAGTAAATACTTCCATAAATCGGGGACTTTTACAAGTGCTCCCTGGAGAGTGTAGTTTGACTCTCATGGAGTTAGTTTATAAACAAGGGTAAAAACTGGCAGCAACTGAGGTGGTTTGACCCCTTTGTTCTCCTTTGCTTAACAGATGCCTGCACTAAAAATGAGTGGCTGCATTTGGAACTAAGGCCTCCTGATGTAACATCTCCCTAATTCTTATGTAGAAAAATGAATAGTGCAATAGTATAAAATAAATATATTTCAGGTATATGAATGTTCTTAAATTACCAGGCCCTTAAGGAATACAATTATTAAATGAATAAAGAAATCAAGTAAGATGAACAGCTTATATTTATCCAACCTTTACAAGATCCTAGTCACTATTCAAAATGCTTTATGCATATTATCTCATTTAATCTTCACAGCAGCCCCATGACTAGAGAGTGTTTTCTCCATTTTGCTGACAAGGAAGCAGAGGCTCTGAGAAGTAAAACCAAGTGAGTACAATCTCATGTTTAGAAAGAAGCAGAGGCAGGGCTGAAACAAGCAGCATTTGTCTCCAGAGTCTGAACTCTCAAGTGCTGTTCTGTGCTATTGATACAAGAAAAACGGATGTGGGGCGTGAGGAGAAACGTGTCCCAGGCTTTGGTTGAGCCCCTGGGACGTGCCCCACCAAGTGTGGGTCCTTGGCTTCGCACAGGAAAGAATTAAGAGTGAGCCACAGTTGAGTAAAGGTAGATTTATTCAGAGAGATACATTGAAAGGCAAGAGAAAGGGCATGAGGTGTGGGGGTTGGGTGCTCAGATTAAAAGTAGGTACACACTCCATAGACAGTGTCGGAGATGGCCATGTCCGAAAAGGGAGATAGAGAGGGCAGCGGCTGTGAGGAACTCTGTTGCCAGCTTTTCTGAGCTTGGTGGCTTCATATGCTAATAAGTGGAAGATACCAGTCTAACTAGCCTGGGGAAGGGGCTGGGATTCCCAGGAAGTTGGCCATTTCCCACTTTTTGACCTTTTGTGGCTAGCCTTGGGACTGTCATGGCGCCTGTAGGCATGTTATTCAACATGCTAATATATTACAATAAGCATATAGTGAAGCTTAAAGTCTACCAGAAGTTAAATCTCCCACCATCTTGAGCTTCAAGCCTACTGGGAGTTGAATCTTCCACCATTTTGATGTTAATTGCTGTAGCATTCCTTGAAAGGCTTTGCCCTGCCCCCTTCCTGTCTCACTATTTCTTTTTCTCTCTTTTTAAAATTTTTTTAAAAATTTAATACAATGTTTAAGGGTCACTTTCCATTTACAGTTATTACAGAATATTAGTTATATTCCCCATGTTGTACAATACATCCTTGAGCCTGTCTTACACCCAACAGCTTCCAAGTCCTGCTCCCCAACCCCTAACTTTCCCCTCCCCGTCCTCCTCACTGGTAACCACTAGTTTGTTCTCTGTATCTGTGAGCTTGCTTCTTTTTTGTTATATTCACTAGTTTGTTGTAATTTTTAGTTCCACATGTACATGATATCACATAGTATTTGTCTTTCTCCGTCTGACTTATTTCACTTAGCATAATGCCCCCCAGCATTTCTTTCTTTAATGTTTACGGAGTAACCTGAGTTTGTTAACGATAGCACGGTTAGCCCATGTGGGATATTCAGGTATATTTTTTATTCCCATAAATTACTGGCAGATTATAGAAATGTTCCTTGGTTTATTACTAGAAAACACCTTCTTAATTGATCTCAATATCAAATCTACTGCACTAGTTGAGCAAAAAGAGTTTTATGGCCAGTGAAGCAAGATGTTTACTGAATGTTCCGTTCATATTAATGATTTTTGATTTTTAATGGCCAAATGTTATTTAAAAATGTGAGTTATATTAGTTACATCATGTGTTGAAACACATCCTTAATTGTAGTACTTTTATTGACTGTGAGAGGATGCAAAGTGGATTCCACAATTTTAATTAACTGTTCCTCCTCTGACATTCCATTACTGGTTTCAGAAGTGACAGAGGAATGGCAGACAGTTACCTGTCAGAATTTTTCTATAAAGAAGCTAAGATGGAGGAATGTTAGAGTTGTCTTGATAATTGAGAGGAAAGACAGAGAAGGGTAAGAAATGGCTATTAACGTAATAAGTTAATAACGTGGTTGGTAAACAAAGCTTCCATTGTTTTAGGTATATTTTAAAAAATTGATCAAACAACAGACCAGTTGAAATAAGAAATAAAGAAATCACTTACTTCACCTATAATTTTTATATTGCAAAAGCAGTATCTTTCTTCTGAAAGTGAGGACCTCCCAGACATCATATCTCTTTACTTGAAAGAGTTTCTGAGGATTTTCTGAGTCAGAAGAGGCAAAAATGTGAAGGTCAAAGATAATGGATTCCCATCTAACACTGGACTGATTTGCCAAGCACCCAGGACACATTTTTATTTCTTTTTTATGGTAAAAGCCAGAGAGAACATGTAGAGTTTAAACACAGTTTCTGTATCTGGTGCCCACACGGGAAGATGAAGGTAAGGAGGCCAATTTATCCAGCAAATGTGCCCAAGCACATAATTACCTCCCTTGTCGTCTGATGAAACTTTACCACATCCCCGGGGAAAGTCTCTGGGCAGCCCTTCCAAGTCATTTTCAGAGATCTCGCATGGCAGGTGAGCTTATTTATTTATTTCCATTTCGAGAGCTTCACCTTTCCAGACCCCCTTTTAAGGTTTACCTCTTGCATAATGAATGGAGACAGCGGATATTTCATTACCAGGTATCTCTCTGCTGCAGGCCCTGCCTGGAGAAGTTTCCCTCTGTTTGGCTTGCAAGCCTCATTTATTTTCCTGAGCTTTCTAATGTGGGCAGAGCCCGGCTGACGGCATTATTAAATTACCATTATTACACTGTAACGTCTTGGCATGATCAGAGGCTGAGTTGAAAAAGTTTGTGGTGGGCAGGGAACACATTTTCTCCCCTTCTCCAGCTGCCCCAAATGGACCTTAGCTGACTTGCTGAGTCTGTATCAGCACCAAGATTCTGTGAAGACAAAGGGAAGATGTGACCACCTTTGAGCCATTTCCTCCAATCAGTGTAAGGAATGAGCAGTTCCCTTTTAAATAGGTTGGTTTGATTTGGGATCAGCTGGACAATTCATGGTTGTGATATTTTTTGGGGGTGTGGCATTTGACATTCAAAGTTATTTGACATTTCAAAAGTTATAATGTCATTTTAAAAGCTCTAATATCACTAGTATATTTGCATGTAATTCATTTACAGTTTACACAGGCTTTCAAAGACTGCCTATTCTCAGTAGAGAAGTTTTAATTAAAAATATTTTATTGCTACTCCAAGCCTCCTTAAATTAAGGCACTGCTCTTTTCTTTCTTCCGCATGCACTCTTGATAATCAACCTACTAGTACTGTCTGCAATGATTGAAGTTATTCTTGTCACATTTTGAGTGTTTTCTCATTTATCACTGTATCACCAATGGTTGTACAATGCTAGCACCTAGTAGGTGCTCACTAAACTCTTACTGAATGAGTGTGTCAACACTGCCCATGCATTCTATGTTCTAACCATTCTGGAATATGTTTTGTCACTCTGTGTGCTCCTACCTTCGGAGTTTTACCCACCTCTCAGTAATGCCCTTTGCCTTTCAAATCTTAGCACTTTCTGTAGTGCTTATTTGTGAGGTCTCTTCTCCTGTCCCCATCTAAGCACAATTCATGGTATATATTACATGCTCAATAAATATCTTAATGAATGAATGAGTTATTGAATGAACACATGTATATAGTTTACCCAAGGAAAAATTGTGACATTTCATAAACTATTTTTATAACATCTAGGCATTCAGTAAAATGATAAAAAGTTTGAAACACAATTTTTCTTGTCCAACCCTTGACTCAAAACTCTTCAGTGTCTCCCCATTCCCTTTAGAAGTGGTTTTCTATTTATATAACCTGATCGTGGGATCATGTCTTTTTCCCAGCTTAAAATCCTTTGAGGGCCTCTCACTGCACTCAGGAAAAATATCATTCAAATTCTTTAAACATGGCTGGGAGTTCTACCTCTCCATCTATAGTCTTCCCCAAACCCCCTTTACTCTTTCATGTCTTGATCATTGAACCTGTGATGTTTCTTCTTCCCAAGGGCATTGGCACTTCAGGTGCCCTCTGCTGGGAGTACTGTTAACCCACCTCTTTCCTTACTTAACTGCTCTTAGGCTTCAGATTTGTCTCATCTTAAATATCACCTTCTCCAGGAGGTCTTTATTGTCCTCTCCCTGCCAGCAGCACCACCCATCACCACAACCATCACTCCCACTCATCTCTACTAGTCTACATAATTTTTCTCCTTTGGAGATATTTTATCAATAAAATGGAATAATCTGAGGGTTTTTGGCCAAATCATATAAAGTATTAAGTTATTGCAGTTTAAATTGAGAATTTCTGTAATTTTAAGCTCTTCTCCTGTAGGTTTTTCTTGAACATTTTGGTGCACACACACCAAATGATATGCACACACATTTATTGAGCAAAGCTGTGCTAAGTGCTTTACATACATTTACTCATTTTCTTCTTACACCAGCCTTATGGTGAATGCTGCTGTTATCCCCCATTTTATCAAAAAAAAAAAAAAGCTAAGTTCAGTAACATAAGAAACTCACATAGCTGATGAATGTCAAGCTGAGGTTTAAATCCACAGCATCTACACTCAATCTCTGTAACCCAAATCCCAACATAGAGCTGGTGATTAGACAGTGTTAAATAAACACCAAGCAAGTATTTGGAAATATTTGAAAGCAGCCTGGTTTTCATGCTGAGTATCTTACATTTATCCCTTCATTCCCAGTTTCTACTCTGCTCTGTGCTGGAAGGTTCTCCTCTGTGGGCTTTATAAATGGACTCCTCCCTTAGCCCTATGTATTGCATTAATCCTTGGTTTCCCCACACCATTATCTTACCTTTGTAAATAGTTCTACAGATTACCCCAGCTTGGAGTTTTGCATGTCCTCTGTTTCTTCCCCCAGATTCTAACTGACAGAGATAAAAAAGATTTTTTAATGAAACCTATAGTTATGGTTGTGCTTTTATATTTCACATACAGGATGAAGTTGTATTTGTGGTTTTCTACTTTGTCTTTAAATTTGTATAATGGAATTGAAGATTGTCATATTGCATGCAATCTTGAAAGTCAGACGCATGCCATAGTCCTGTACAAAGGGCATGTTTCCAAGGAATTTGACTTTGTAAGTAGTTAGAATATAGGCCTACAGAATATTTCCCAAAATCTTTAGCCTGCCATGAGGCTGCTTGCTTTTTGCCAAGAGTTTACCTTTCTGCTTTTCTCTGCTGAGCTCCTTTGACTTACTTTAAAGCTGAATTCTGCTCTGTCTGAGCAGATAGAGTCCTAGCCACCTGGTCCAGGATTAGCTTAAAATATGGCTTTAAAATAACTCAATTTATTTACTTAAATAAGTAATATGAAATTTATATATTATTTCATAAGTGGAAAGCAAAATTCCTTCCCATGAATAGGGGAATTAAACTTTAAAGAGGAATACAACAAAAATAAAATGAAGCTATTCGTATAGCAAGTGTTAGAATGGTGTTTTGACATATTAGCACCAATTAGTACTTTCTCTTTTGATGAATTAGAAAGATAAAGAGAAAATTGAAAGGGATACAACTTTATTAGTTTTTGCTTTCTCCTATCAGTGGACTATTTAGCACCAGACTTCCATACCCTGAAGTTTAAGGAACACTCATATAATCTGTGGTTTTCCCCATGCTGTGTGCTCAGTCAGAATGCCTTTCTCCTCCTGGTTTCCTTTTCCACGTCTTCTCCATCTCTCTTTTTGAAACTTTTCTTCACTCTCTTAGCCTACACAGATCTCTCCTCAGAACTTCCAGGCACTTACTGTTGGCATTTATTGTCTGCCCTACTCATGTTGGCTTCTGACTGTTAATGTGTTGATTTGTTATTTCAATAGTTCCTATTTTGTGTCTCATCTCCCAAACACTGCATAAGGTTCTGTCTGCAGGAATAGACCCTGGGATTTGTGCTTATGGAACCTCATACATAATTAAATGTTCATTATATAACATATATATAATGTAATATGTTATTTATATATATATATATATATAAATTTATATATATATATATATAAAATATATAATAGCTCTATAAATAATTAGAAGTTCATTAAATGTTTGCTGTGTTGAATGAATTTGACCCAAAGTAAGTTAAATAATGTTTTATCAACTATGGATAAAGTTCACAGTCACAGTACGATTTTGTGTCTGACTGGGATGCACAGTTTGTATTTTTGCTTCTTCTTGCCTTCATAGAAATTACATTCTAGAAGGAAATAAAGATAATAAATTGATATACATACACACACATAATGTAACATAAAATGGTATTAGAGGTATAAGGAAAGTAAATCAGCATGCATTGATACTTTGGGTTGCTTTTTAGATTGCCTGGTCAAAGAATCCCTCTCTGACGAGGTGACATTTGAGGACAAATGTGATTAAAGTGAAGGAGGGATGCATGTGAGTATCTGGGGGACAAGCATCCCAGCTAGAACCTATAGTGAGGCCTGAAGGTCAGAGGTGGGCCTGTGCTTGATGGAGGCCAGTGTGGGGATGAGAAGGGAGCGATGGGACATGTCATTGGAGAGGTAGTGGGACTGGATTATGTAGGGCCTTTTCAGCCATGGTAAAGCTTTTAGATTTTTATCGTAAGGGAAACTGCAAGAGGGCTGAAAGAAAAGAAATGACGTTATCTGTTTTATATTTTTAAAAAATAATTCCAGGTGCTCTGGATAGAAGAGGATGAAAGGGACAAGAGAGGCAAGGTGGTCAGTTAGCAAGCCATGGCTCTATGCAGATTTGGTGAGGGTGGCTTGGAGCCCAATGATCCTAGTGGACAAGGTGAGAAGTGGTAGGATTAGGATAAATCCTGAGAGGAGAGCTGACAGTGTTATGCTTTCTAACTTATTTACTACTGTACAGTGCTTTCAAAGTAGTGTTCTCTGTTGGCATTTATTTTCATCTTACAATTCTATTTAAGACAATTTTTCTATTTACCAAGTATTCTTTTATTTATAGTTGTTTTTGAGATGACACTTAATGACTAATTAGTCAATAAAAACCGGAGTTCTGTGTGGGGCAAGAATGTGTTCCCATGGTGAATTTATTTATCCATCATTTTTGAACGTAATTGCATTTTTGTATTCATTCTTGAATACTGTGTTAGAAATGTTGTCATTTCCCCAAATGACTATTTGGGAGGTGGAATTTTTTTTTTTAACGCTATTCTAATTTTGTATCCTCTTCTTTCTAATATCCCCATCTCTACTTTGTATTACAAACTTCGTCAGACCACTGCATGGTATTATAGCTGTCATCACCATGGGGAGAAAATGACTAATTGAAGCTGCTTATTGATATAATAGAGCAGGTTGTGACACTTGGCGAGAATACTGGAATGATGGGCTCCAGCTGATGTTATGTAAAAATATTCAGCCATGAAATACGCACTTGCGGATGGCTTTTTGCAGATGTCTGCAGAATGCAGATAATCTGTATTCTGAGGAGATCTGCAAATTAAAGATCTATGTGACCAGTTAGAATTATAGCAGAACGAGGACAGAGTGGCGCAGTAGGTAATGAAATGGCCTTGAATCTTGGATAATAACAATTATAACCTGCCTATACTTACAAGCAAAAATAGATGATATTTACCCCGACTGCCATTTCAGAGGGAAAGGCCAGTTGGCAAAAAATTGGTGATGAACTGTTGGTTATTTTGGCATTCCTTCATTGCAAGATATATCAGTATCATGAATAGAAATATAAATTGGTACATTGTCTTTGGAAATTATTTGGTCATAACCATCAAAATAAAATGCACATAACCATTTGACCTAGCATTTTCATTTCTAGTAATTTATCTTGGAAATATAATCACTAGATGCCCCCAAATACCTGTGTACAAAAATATTCATCATGGCATTTTGTTTAATAACAAATGATTCAAAACAGCCTAAAAGTCTAAGCAATAGGGGACTAGGTCAATAAATTATGGAAAATCTATGCACTGTAATACAATTAAGCCATTGTAAAGAACATGTCTACAGAGAACCATCTCTATGATATCGAGAAAAGTGTTAGAATATGCTGTTATTTGTGGTCATAGAAATTTAAACTATCTGTATATATATTTATATATGTATATGTTGAAAACTGCATAATAGATTGTTACAAACATGAGTGGGAAGACTTATTTTGCACTGTACCTTGGTTCTTCTTTCAGTTAATTACTTTGTGTGTGTATCATCTATGCAAACATTTTAAGGTAAAAAAACTATAGGGATGGTATATTTGTATCTTTTGACTCCCCCTACATGAAGATGTCTTTGGTTGAACCTGAGCTACACTGCACCTGACTTCTATTTTGGGAGAGTTTCTCAGTATGGATTTTATCATTTCTATCAGAACACCTTTTATTAGGGTATCATTGCTCTGACACCTTCAGTCATGAGGTGGCTCCTCCCCTTCTTTGTTTCTTGCCATGACTCTATAGAATATAGCTCTACCACTTTCTTCGAGCATTCCCGTCCCTCCTGTCCAGGATAACTATTTAGAAAATTGTTTGAATAAATGGTAAAAATCATTCAAATCCACTGGCTTTGAATTTCTAATGGGTGCATTTGTGAAAATGCTGGGGAGCTTCTGGACGCCTAGGCCAGGTCCTTTCCAACAACAAATAGAAAATAAAGACTAGTAATGATGCTTATTAGCAACCTTTAAAAAGTTCTCCCTACTCCCAACAAGTTAAAGAGCTATTGTTTGAAATGTATGGCCACAAACTGTGTCATTATTTACTATTATATGTGGTATCATAAAGCCCAATAATAGTGTTTCAAATTGTTTTAATAATTGTTGTGAAAGGAACTAATGAGTGGTTGCTCACATCATGTTTTGGGGTGGATGGAGGGGAAAAAAGAGAAGGAAGAAAAATACATTTCTGAAAAGTTAAATAACAACTTGTAAATTTCATCCTCTGTTGCTGGAAAACCAACTCATTATACATGAATGTATAATAAAACAAGTGTTTGGCACATTGAGGTGTATGAACTGTGTAGTGTAATCAGAGCTTATTTTCCTGCAGTGGAGATTGAAATTTATATGTTTCTTCTAAGCAGTACCTTTCATTCCATTTTTATTTTCTAAGGGAGAGTGAAATATACAAGGTGCTGCTTAACAACACCGAAAGTGCTAGTTGCTATACAATGGATAGTGAAGTTTACAAGTTGCCTTTTGACGATGCCTACGTTTTTGTTTGTTTGTCCTCCCTCCCCCGTGACAAGGTAGAGTAAAATTTATAAGGTTAGTAAAAACTCTTCATTATTAATATAAGGTTATATTGCTGGTGGGAATTCCACAAATGGCTTATGAACATATCTAAGGGGAAACATAAAGGTGGACATTATGAGGCAGGAAATTCTTTCAGGAACATTGAGTTTATAATCATCACTCAAGAACATGCAGAGATACTCATTCATAGCCTTGTGTCCCCATGACCCCATTCCCTTGGCTCCTTAATTCTGTTATCCTTCAAGTATGTTTCATTGGGCCTTTTAAAAAATTTATTATTATTATTATTTTTTTTGGAAATCCATCTTACTTTCTCTGTGCAGATCTTCCTCGGGCTGTACATTCCTCCTCTTCCATGGTCCTTCTCCTCCAATTCCATGCCCTTCCCTGAACATTCACAGTGGTTATTGTGTACACAATTAATTCAATGAATAGTTCATAGCCTTAGGGCATCATTTCTATTATTATATTGCACTGCTACTTGAATATTTTATCATCACAGTATTTTAATGTTATTAAAATTTTAAGATATATATGCCTTGTTTCACCAATTTTATTATAACAATATCCTTGAGGGCAGATATTGGGCCTTAAAATTTCTTATGCTCCCAGTAGTTGTGTAATTGAAATGAAATGGATGTTTTAGAGGGGAGGGTATAGCTCAAGTGGTAGAGCGCATGCTTAGCACGCATGAGGTTCTGGGTTCAATCCCCAATACCTCCATCAAAAAACTAACTAAATAAATAAACCTAATTACCTCCCCCTGCAAAAAAAAAAGAAAAGAAAAAGAAAAGAAAAGAAATGGATGTTTTCCAATCTCAAGAACAGGGAGAGAAAGGAAGTGAAAAAGGAACAGACACCCTGTGGTAACTGGTCTGAGAAAACAGTTACCAACAAATCCATTCCTGTCTGTGCATCCCTCTTCTCCTATCAAGAGATGAAGTCCTTTTCCCCTCCCCTTGAGTGTTGGTTGATGTTTTGACTGCTTTGGCCAATAGGAAATGGCAGAAATAATATTGTGCCAGTTCTGGGTCTAGACTTTAGGATGGCTGGAGATATCCCTCTCTTGGAGCCCTGTGCCATCTCACCTACAGAAGTCTGATGAGGCAGCAAGAGAGAGACCACTGGGAGAGAGGTCCTGGAGGACGACAAAGTTATGGAGAGAGCCTCAGCCAGCCCCCAGTCATTGTAGCTGAGGGGCATGTGAGTGAAGGGAAGGCAACTTGGATCTTGCAGTCCCAGCTGGATTGCTCCAGTCAACACCACCAGAGAGATGACCTGCCCAAACTGAAGAAGTAGGGCAAATAAGTGGTTCTTATTCTTATTATTTTAAGTCACTAAGTTTTGGAGTAGTTTATTATACAGGAAAGATCACAGAAAACACATCCAAAATGGGTTAAGTTGTACATTAAATTTTGTGGTCTACAGTAGTGCTTTTCAAGCTTTAATGTGCATACAAATCACCTGCGGATCTTGTTAAAATTCTGATTCAGGGGTTTAGAAGTGGGGCCTCAGATTCTTTATTTCTAAGAAGTTCCCAGGTGATACTGATGTTCTGGTCCATGGGCCACATTTTGAGTAGAAAAGTTCAGAGCAGGGAAGAATGTTCATCCCAAGTTTACCAAGTTGCTTATTACAACCAGGATGGTTATAACTTACCTTTCTGTTGAGATTTTAGATCCAGCACTGGCTCTGTCATCTGCACAACAGACACTCCAATTCCAGGAGTATACGATCAGACAAATGTATGTTTTTCAACCAAAGTACTACGCCAGTTGTATTTTCTTTAAGTAACTTTCCTCAGAGTGACTTTATACCCTGAAGCTTGGTGTCTATTTAACCAAGAGGGATGCTCTGTGACAACTGTTAATTATGATAATAATAATAGCAATTACTTCTACATACAGAGTACTCTGTTGTGAGCCAGGATCTGTACTAAGTGCCCTATAAATATCTCCTCATTTCATTCCTATAACATATATGACTGTTACCATTTTGCAGATGAGGAAACTGGGGTTCAGAGAGGTATCAGTTACCAGCCCTAGTCCCCCAATGACTAAGATGGGATTCAATTCCAAGTGTGATCTGACTGCACAGTCCAGACTGATAACTGCTCTGCCACATTGCTTCCAACCAGAAACCCAGCACACTTGAGTTTGAGGCTTCAGGTTAAGCGTATTATGGCTCACACTCACATTCTTTCTTTTTTTTTAACATTTTTTTAATTGAGTTATAGTCATTTTACAATGTTGTGTCAAATTCTAGTGTAGAGCACAATTTTTCAGTTATATATGAACATGCATATATTCACTGTCATATTTTTTTCGCTATGAGTTACTGTAAGATCTTGTATATATTTCCCTGTGCTATACAGTATAATCTTGTTTATCTATTCTACATTTTGAAATCCTAGTCTGTCTCTTCCCACCCCCCCTCCTTGGCAACCACAAGTTTGTATTCTATGTCTATAAGTCTGTCTTTCTTTTTGACTTGTCTCTTGGCACTAGTAGTAGTTGTGGTAGAAGTAGTGGTAGTGGGTAGTAGTAATGGTAGTACTAGTGGTAGTAATAATATAGATATTTTCCTTCCCTACCGTGTAGTTGACTTTGGGAGATCCTAACAGAGATACCTGAAATATTCTTCTATGTGTGAGAGTGTGTGTGTGTGTGTGTGAGAGTGTGTGTGTGTGTGTGTGTGTGTGTGTGTTTAAGGCAGGAGCGGAAACACCTTTGAAACTCATTAATTGGGAGATTTAATTTTTTATAGCAACATTCACATTATTATTGTCAGCATTTTACAGTGGTATTTAAAGTGCTGACACGAAGAAAGTCTTTACCAGAATAAATATAGATGATTCTTTTAAACTTCAATAGTCTCTTGTTTCCACTGTGTGTTGCCTATTACAACAAAATAATTTTACCCCCTCCCTTAACTTCAGACTTGTTTTCACTCTCTATGGCATTTATCAGATAGAAGCTACTAGTCTTGGAGGTTTCCATCAGAGTAGCATAAAATGCTTCTTTTAAAAACCATAAAAGACTCCAATATGAAACCTCCTTTGAAATTAGACTGCCAGGGCATCTCTTTACTTGTCAGTTTGAATGCCTCTTCTGTCCTCTCCTGAAGCTTAAAGAAACTGGCAACACTGGAAATGGCAGTGCCCTGTGGTGCCAAAGCCGGTGCTCCCCAGAGAACCTACCCTGTACTGATTTGGGATTAAATGAAGATACCAGGACGTCTGGCCAGGAGGTTTATTTAGCTCTCAAATACCCTAACTGCTGATGGCTGTTTTCCAACAGGGTGGTGGTGAAGACTGTGTGTGTGTGTGTGTGTGTGTGTGTGTGTGTGTGTGTGTGTGTGCACAGAAGTGAGGTCATTTGGCTGCATGTTTTTTGATGAGTTCAGAACAGATTTTATTGTCTTCTTTGGGTGAAGGGACAAGATGTATGGGGATGGTGACAGAACTTGATTAGGACTTGAATCATTGCTCAGAATTAACAGTAATTTTTCCAAATCACAAAATCCATTTTTCTCCCACTGCCTGCTGTTCTTCAAAACAAGACCTGATCACTTCCTGTACAACAGTGATTTACTTTGTCATTCTGAATGAATCATTTACAAGACAAATGGTCCATTTTGATTGACTTCCTGATCTCTGGACATGAAATATTCCATGTTTCTTTTGAGATAAATATCTAACTTTTCCAACAAATGTAATATTGTAAGTAGCTTTTGGGAAGTATTTAATAAGAACCACATTTTATTTTCCTTGTATTCTTGAGATAGAACCAAGAAATCTATCACCACCTGGAAGAAATCTCTGGACCTTTGTTAGTTACATGTTTCTAACCAGAAAAGTGTGGAATATGCTTTACTAATTTTTACCACTTTCTAAAATACTCTTTTCAAAGAGAAATCATAAGAAAGCAGAGGCTTGCTTAAGTGAAACATTTCTAAAGATGCTTTTCTTGCAGATTTCCAAGAATCTTAGATATCAAATGTAATTTGTTCTGAAGAGACTATGGGTAACAAAGCACTGCTGGTGGGGGTTTGACACAGATCATAGTATTAAGACTGATTCCTTAGCAATCATGTAGGTTGGCCAACAGAGGAGAATTTAAGTGGAACTTAGTAGAAAATAGAAAGTAAGTACTCTGTGCAATGAAGAAATAAAAACACATGTTTGGTAAACACATAACACACAAAAGGATATCATTAAATGAGATTTTTTTGTAGTGTCAACTTAATCCCTTTTTTTCATTTATTGCCAATTAAAGGAAAAATATCTTGGAAAAATATCTTTAAAAATGTGTGATGGTTGTCCCATGGTTTGTTTCCTTAAAATTGGTTACAAATCTGATGTGGGAACTTACTGTAAACCATATTTTGAAATTTGGACAAAAACAGAATAATAGCTTGTAATATATACTATGAAAGTTGAAAATAGTATTGATTCATACATTTTTTTTCTGTCAGGAAGTTAAGTTTATTGTTGTCTTAAAATCTCCAAATTCTTTTGGTTATATAGTGGGGGGAAAATACTCCCTGTACCCTTATGAATTGTTGGCTGAGACCTTTAATAAAAGACCCTAATAAAAGACAAATTAACAAGAGAAAAACAAATGGAAATTTATTAACATGTATACCTCATGTATACATGATCAAAACCCAGAAAAACTGAATAACTCCCCAAGATGGCCCATCTGCTACCTTAAATACCATCTTCAGCCAAAGACAAAAGAAAAGTAAGGAGGATTGGGGTGGGCATATCTGAGGTTACTAGGAAAAGTATGGTAAACAAGGGTAAGATTTGTTCTATAGATTTAATACCTTCTCCATTGATAAGATTCTCCTGTGATTTAAAGTCATCCTTTTCTTCTTAGTACAGAGAGGAAGGTGCTTACAAATGGAGATTTCCTTTATGAATGTGTCTCTTAGATAAGGGCAACTTCTACTCTATTTTCACAGCTTCTCCTATGTCTGCTTCTTAAAATAATCGGCTCAAAATAATGCTTATGCCAAAGAGTCATATTTTGGGGGTGGTGTATTTGCTACCCTTTATTTGCAAGTGTGTAAAACCCAATTCACAATATCCCAAAAGAAAAGAAAAGGATGAATTTTGGTTCACGTAATTGCAGGGTGAACTTGACTTTTGTCTTGAATGGCTATAGGTGCTTTGTTGCATATTCACAATATTTCTTCCAATGGTAAATCTAAGTTTTGTGTGGACATAATTTGGAGAGGCTTCTTTATTAAAAGATTATAAATGACCACATTGCTCTAAAAGGGCCTGGAAACTTAAGTTGTAATAGCTTCATGGTAAATTTTCCTCTGATACCTCCTTATCTCACAGCCCTTTTCTTTTCCACACACTCTTATTAATTTTTTCCTTCAGTCTAAGTCCTTGTGGCAGAATAAATGGTCCCTAAGAAGTTTCAGACTTAGGTGAATTTAACTACTATTAAAAAACAAAATTCACCTTAGTGACTTGGAAGATCTAATTGACTTTATTCAGCAATTCATGAATCAGGGAGCATCCCATCTAGCAAATGCTAATCTCATCTGGAAACACCCTCAAAAACACACCCAGAAATGTTTAATCTGGGAACCCTGTGTTCCAGTCAAGCTGAGTTGTAAAATTAACTACCCCAAATTAAAGTATGGCATCAATAATTAAAATTACATTTAAAAATGGAAACATGCAAAAATGAGAATATGTTGAGCAGCTGGGCTCTTTGAGGGCAAGGGTCCCTGCTTACTCATTTTTGTGTGACTCAGAGCTCCACAAATATCTACGTTCTTGATGTTAAATGAATGACTAAATGAGTGAGTGAATGGCGCTATTACCGCTTCTTTTTGTCTGTCGCCCTGTGTTTTCAGGCTTCAACTCTGGTCATGATATTTATCTCTTCACTGGTTCCTTGTATAAGAGACTTCAATATCTTTCTTTTTTTTTTTTTTTTTTTTTTTTTCATCCTTATCTTTTCTCTTTTAACCTTTGATTCCTGACATTTCCCGTTCCATTTCTCACTTTCTTTTATAGTACAGCTGCCTTTGTCTGTTTCAGTCTCTCTTCTCCATAGCTTTTTATGTCAGTTTTTTCATTCTTCTAACTTTTCTCTTTTTTAGACACTATTGGTGAGCTGGTTACTCTCTTGAGGTAAAGAGGGAACCCCATTGTGTCATCGTAAGAGAAAACTGATTAATTGACTAATGATGTAATTTCTACTGCACTGGGGTCTTTTGTGGCTAGCAACTGGGGAAATGGGCCACTCTATAATGGCATTTTTCTCATAATACAAACCACCTGTACTTTTGTTACTTTTTCTTTGTTTTTCTTTAAACCTACTAGTTATAAGTATTGATTCTTTGACTTTGTCTGTATTCTCTCTTTTAAAAATAATACCCATAACTGAACATATAATTTTTAGATGCTATGTTTATGAAAATCACCCCCCACCCCAGGATGTTCTTTGGCCTCCAATTATTGCTGGTCTTCTTTTCCAGCATAGGAAAGAAAAAAACTAATCAGAGCCCATTAAACCCTCTAGAATTCTGTGTTGGGCATGTAGAAAATACCAGATATGTATAATCATTAGGCTGTTTTCATTAATATGTTTTTTCTACTAATCATTGTTTCATATTATTCAATAAGTATGTTTCAGTAATCTGATTTATTATTTATTTGAAGGGCAGAAAAATATTGTGGCTGTGAACTCTGAATCTGAATTTCTTATGTTCAAATGCTAAGTACTCTGATTGCTAGCTTGGGCAAAGTTGTTTTACCTTTAAAGGATTCAGTTTCCTCATCTGTAAAATGCAGGTATTATTAGCATCAATCACACAGAATTATGAGGATTAAATGAGTTACTGCTGCATCCCTTATGAATAGGGCCTGACACATAGCGAGCATTTTAAAAATGCTAGTTGTCCTTGATGTTTCTTTTTTGTGTCTATCCCAACTATTTTCCTCCCAACTTTTTACTTTGAAAATATTAAAACTTAAGTAAAGTTGAGAGGAGAGAACAATAAATACCCAAGTGCAATTCACAAGAATTTAGTTATTTATTGACATATTACCACTACTGTTCATTTGTTATCTTTCTCTCATTTATATACTTCTGAAAAATCATTTTCAGTTCAGCTGTAGAATTTGCATTTCCACCTGACATTTAACCTTGTCTCTCCTAAGATCACTATGTAACCATAATACTATTATCACACCCAAGAAATTTAACATTGATATCAAATATATTCTCATGTCCCTATTAATGTCCCTTGTACCTTGTAATGTCCCCTTTTCCTTATTTCTGTTTTTTATAAGTCCAATCGGATTACATCTTGTGTTTAGTTGTTGCACCTCTTTGGACTCTCTGTTAGTAACCTCTTACATCAGTGTGATACAACTGTCGTAATTTTAGCAGTAGTTTTAATTTGCCTTTCTCTTGTAAGTGAAGTGAAGCATACTTTCATATGTTTAAAGGCCATTTCTATATCCTTTTTCATAACCTTCACGTTCCTTTGCTTCGCTCATTCTAAACACTAGGTTTTTGAATCCATTTTTTCCCTTTAAGAAGTGGAAAAAAATATATATACATATAAATATATATATAAATAATATTAGGGTGATTGGTGCTTAATCTATAATGTATCTGGTAAATGCTTTTTCCTAACAATCATTTGTTTTTTGACTTTGCTTGTAGTGTTTTTTTCTGTGCTAAAGAACTTTTACATTTTTCATATGATTGAATTTTTCAATCTTTTCCCGTCTTTTTTTTTTTTTTTTTTGACATTTGGATTTAAGTCATAATTAGGAAGATTTCCCCACATCCAGGTTGTAAATGAATTTTTTTCCAACACTTGTTTCATTTTTGACAATAATTGCCCTCGATTTTAAAACTAATCATGCTGAATCTCAAGGGCTGCCACAACTCAAAGGATTCCTTCTAGCAGAAGCCAATGGCTGGAGGAAAGGGGGGAGATGGAGATTCTAGACTCCTTATCTTTCCTAGTGTCCTAGGCAGGGATGTTTGGGACTTTGGATCCCTAGCCCAGGGCTGAGCAAATAGAAGTCATTGAGTAACTGAAAGACTGAATAATTAAAAGAAGTTCTTGATCGGAATGGTGAGTGACTTAAAAATTAGGCTTTCTCTGGAGAACGTGAAGAGTACCAAAGCTAGAAAACTAGGAAGGACAAACAAGTGACACTCTTTTTGGTTATAGGCCAACTTGTTAGGTCTAAGAAACTACGGGTTCCTTGGATCCTGAGGGGAAGACTCAGCTTTTGGAGACAGCTGGACATATCTTATTCATTATAGTTTCCTCTGTGCTGTCTTTTTTCTTGATCGTGGTTACTTGGGAAACTGTTCTATTTGGGGTACTTATCCTCTGGAGGATATAGGATAGAAAAACATGACTTATTCATTATAAGTCCAATTCTTGTGATGCAGGAAAACAGATGTGGGGTGTGAGAAGGGCCATGTCCCAGGCTTCGGGTGAGCCCCTGGGACATGCCCCGCCAACTGTGGGTCCTTGACTTCGTGCAGGAAAGAATTCAAGAGCCAGCCACAGTTGAGTAAAGGTAGATTTATTCAGAGAGATACATTGAAAGGAAAGAGAAAGGCCACAAGGTGTGGGGATTGGGTGCTCAGATTAAAAGTAGGTACACACTCCACAGACAGAATGTGGGCTGTCTCCAAAGAGGGAGAGAGGAGTGGCCATGAGGCGATGTGTTGCCGGTTTTTCTGGGCTTGGTGGCTTCATATGCTAATGAGTGGAATGACCAGTCTAAGTAGCCTGGGGAAGGGGCTGGGATTCCCAGAAAGTTGGCCATTTCCCACTCTCTGACATTTTGTGGCTAGCCTTGGGACTGCCATGGTGCCTGTGGGCATGTTATTCGCCATGTTAATATATTACAATGAGCATATAATGAAGCTCAAGATCTACTAGAAGTTAAATCTATTATCATCTTGAGCCTCAAGGCCTGCTGGGGGTTGAATCTTTCACCATTTTGATGTGAATTGCTGTAGCATTCCTTGAATGGCTGTGCCCTGCCCCATTCTATCCTGTCGCACTCAGAGCCATCATGGTGCCAGATGTGCAATCATTTTTTTTCCTATAAATTTTTGCTGTGTGTTTATGACACCAAATTACTGAATTAAATGTGTAAAAGTGGCTTAGTAATCCAGATGTTTAGAAATATAGTACAGCTTCACTTATTACCACGTGATAATATTATATGACTAGACTGTCCAGATTTTAATGAGTTGGATACATTATGCACAGTTATATATAAAGGAATTGCTACATTAATTATATGATGACGGTTTTTTAATAACTGAATTGTACTCTACAGAGTGTTTGCTCCATGCCTTTTATCTCACTTAGAAGTGTATGTTGGCTTTGGTGACCCAGATATGGGTTTTTATTTTTTCTCTACCAGCTACTATTTTAACTGAAAAAGTGTTTTTTTGTTTTTTTTTTTAATTTAAGTCTCATTTAAAAGTAGGCTTTTAGAGTTTGGGAATGTTAAATAAGATAATGTATGTAAAGTACTTAGCACAATGCTTAACACAAAGCATGCCCTCAATAAATGTCACTAGTCCTGGTTATTGTTCACTAATCCTTATAATGCCTCTTGATTCTCACTCTTATTACCATCATCACTTGCTGCTTCATTTTTGTGTACAAATTATTTTGTATATATAATAATCATAATAACTTTTTCCTTTTGCATCTCAACCAACGTAGTCTTTTTGATCCTCCAAATAATACTGTAGAAGGTAGAAAATTATTTTCTCCACTTTGGAAATGAGGAAATATGGGTTTATAGGAATAAAGAGAATCCTTGAGACCATGGACTTACAAAGTTGTAAGCTGGTAAAGCTGGGACGTATGACGTAAAATCCACTTATCCAGTCTTATTTCCAAAACTCCCTTGTAGGCTCCTTGTTTGATGGAATATGAAAGATTTCTTTCTACATTATAGAGTTAAGAGATTTTCATTTCAAGAGTCAGAAATAGAGCCTAAATTGATTTAGGCTAGAAGGAATTTTATTGACTCATACTACTGAAAAGTCTAAGGGTAGATCTTTAGGCGTGACCAGATCCAGCTGCTCAGACTAGGTTAGGCTTTGTCTCACCCACTTGGTTTTCTTTGCTTCCTGTTGGCCTTTACCTCAAGCTTGGAGCTCCCCTGTGGTGGCAGAATAGCTACCAGAAATACCAGCTCAATATCTTTTTCCATCACACCAGCTCAGTAACTTCTTGTAACCAATATTTCTGTCGGTGGTCTTGCATTGAATTTCATTAGTTCAAACTGGACCAAGTGCCCACCTCTGAACTCATCCCTGTGGTGTAGGTGATGGAATATACTGGTTGATCAGGTCTGAATGTGGATACCCCTGGAAACAGGGTTGGGTCAACCTTTTACAAGCCACATGACCTAAGAGTGGGTGATCTCCTAAATAAAAATTAAAATCTTATTACTGTTGACTGAACTAAATGCACAGCCTTAAAGTTGAGAGTTATGTTTTACTTGGCGGACATTTCTGAGGACTCGAACCCCTTCAGGGATGACAGCCTCTCAGATGGCTCTGAGGGACTGTTCCGATGAGGTAGGGGAGGAGCTAGGTTATACAGGAGTTTTACAACAAAGACCAGGTAGTTGGAACATTAAGAGATTACTTGTTAACTAAAGAAAACCAGACATCTCAAGTTACAGAATTTAGCACTTTTCTATGTATGGGTTGAAGCAAATATTTGGGCTCATTGAATTCATTCCTTTGACAAGCATCTAGCTATCTAGGGCCAGTATCCTGTCCTTTCTTATTCTGAGTCCCCTCACAGTGCACCACTGTGAGTGGCAGCAGAGGCTGGGCTGCAGGCTTGTTTTCACTGGGGGGTGGCGGCAGCCGCTGATGGCTTGATGGCTTCGGCATTCTTTGTTTACTGATATGGTTTGCAGTATTTTTCGTTCAAACTGTGATACTTCCATACAATAGAACAACACTCTGTGATGAAAAAGAGTAAGTTACTGACATACACAGCAAATGGGTAAGTTCCAAACACTTTACACTAAATGAAAGAAGCCAGACACAAAAGACTTATGATTTCATGTATATGATATTTCTGGATAGGTAGAATTATGGGAACAGAAAACAAATTAGTAATTACCAGGGGCTGGAGAATAAGATGAAGGCTTGACTAGAGCAATATGTGATGGAACTTTCTGGAATGATGGAGAGGTTCTATATCTTGATTTTGGTGTTGGTTATCTGACTCTATGTGTTTGTCAGAATTCATAGAAATGTGCACTAAAGCAGGCAAATTTTATTGTTTTAAAATTTTACCTACCTAAGCCTGGCTGAAAAAGCAAACAAAAATTTTTTTTGCTATTATTAAAAAGAGAGGATATTGAACAGATACCAAAAAACCTTAAAACAAAACAAAACAAAACAACAGTGCTCAGTACATAATCCTAGCCTATATAATAGGAACTCATTACTGCTTAAATTAGTAGTTCTCTGTTTTTGTTTTTTGTCTTTTGTTTTGTTTTGTTTGTTTGTTTTTTTACCATGAACATATTGTTGTTGAGATGCCCATGAACTCCCTTGAACTGACAGTGGTTGCTTATAATTCCCAGTACATTTTTTCTCCAATTAAGAAAACGTACCTAGCTACAAGTGAATGAGAATCACACAATGTCATAGGGATAACCTTTCAAAGATATCAAACATTAACAAAGGGTAGTACTTTAGTTGTTATTAGTAATATGTTACTTTAGCAACTGATGTATGATGTATTATGATGTATTATTTTGCAGCATCATGATTGAGAACATTTTGCTTTAGTGACTAAATTCTTTATCCTTTACCATATATATATATATATTTACTATATTATGATTTAGAGTTATGTTTTTTAATTTTAAGCACAAATTGTTACGGAAACGACAGGCCAGTCAAGAAACAAGCACTACTCGGAGGGTTGGAGTACTCAGATGTATTACGCCAGCGGGCTCAGAGGGGCTTCTGCTCCGAAGCTCTGAGCACCTCCAAGACGTGCGCATGAAGTTTTATAGGGTAAAGTACAAGCTTGGGGTATTCGGCCAATAGGCATGGAACAGCTTTAGCAGCATTATCATCACAAAAGTGAAGGTGGGGAGGCAGCAAACCAACATTCCAAAGCCAGATATGTATCTTTGAAAATCCAGCTGGTTAGCAAAAAAACATAAACAGCAAACCAACACTGATTAACTTAGATTTACAAGTTAGTCCAGCAGAACTCAGATCAGTATTCCAATACTTAGACTTGTGAGTTATCTTGTTAGACCAGCCCAGCTTTTCCTTCACAAAATGACCCATACTTACATATTATTCTGCAACATACTTCTTTTGCTTAGCATGTCTTGTGCTACCGTCCACATTTGGAGTCATTTTGTTATTTATGTTCTGTATCTGAAAAACCTATAGCTTTAGTTTTGACTTGGATGGAACAAGCAATGCACGATTTAAGAGTGCCAAAATACTCAGTGATTAAGAAAAAAATATTTTAAGTCAAGAGTATTTTTTAAATCAAATGAATGCAAAAAGAAAAAATCTATGATGAACAAAATATAAAAATTTTAAATAAAAGCCGTCTTATAGCCTGACACAAAAGAAAAATGAAGTTAATTAAATGAATAAAGTAAATTAATTTAAAATTATTTAAGATCATCACTGCTAATGAGAAAATGTCAAACATAAAAACTCTCCTCATTGAAAACAAAATAAGCAAAGAAATAAATGTTGAAAGTGTTATTTACTTTGTATCCATTAAAGCCAGAAAATTGAAATTGTAATAAATTCTGGCCTCAGTGGCCTTCAAAAAAAATGAACCTTCTAAATAAATAAATGAAAATATATAAATAGGAGTGCATATGTAGGCTCAAATGTGATCCAGCATGGCATTAATCTTTATTTAAAATTTTGATATTTTGTTCACCATGGACTTTTTGTATCAATTTTGCCTTTTAAAAATATTGCATTGAAGTATCATCTTGATTACAGCGGATTTATTTTTTTAGCACTCCTTAAATTTTGCACCTGATGTGAGTGCCTCACTTGCCTTACCCTAATCCTGGCCCTGAATCCCATTACCCTTCCTCTGGACCAAATTGAAGATGAGAGCAGTACAAGGCATAGCAGAAAGCACTTTCTGACAGGGTATAGAGTATTTATCCCAATAGTCAGGTATCTTGAAGTTGCCCTCAACTTTTTCCTTCAGATTACCTTTTAGGTTTCCTGGCCTTGACTAAATTGTCAATTAGGCAAAGCAGCTGCTGGGGGTTGGAGGGTGGGGCAAATGGTGGTGAAGGGGAGCAGAATGGGCCACCCCAAAATAGCCTCTTTGGCATAAGAATTATTTTGAGATGATTATTTTTTTCAGAAACTGCAACACAGAAGAAGCTCTGAAAACAGAGTAGAAGTTAGAGAATTCTATATTTGTAGATCTACATTTTTGTAGGGAAAATCTACATTGTAAGGGAAATCTACATTTGTAAAGGAAACTTAGAAACGTTAGAATGGGAAGATAGCTATTGCCAGAGAGAACTTTTTTTTTAACTAGAGATATTTATCTGCCTGGCAGGACAGCCTTTGTTTTCCAAACATCTCCTCTCACCTTCCTTTGAACTAACTCCTTTCCCCTCTTTGAAGCCCCAGAGTCCTACCCTTTTCCTTCACTCAGCCCTCAGTCCTCTGGGCTTCCTTTTGAGTCTCATATCTTTGTGGGGCTCCCATTAAGTATATGTAATTAAAAATTTCTTTCTCCTTTAAATCTCATTTTATAGGGATCTCACCCTAGAAACTCAGAAGAGAAAATTATCTTTCCTCCACTACAGGGCAAATGAGTGGGAGAGGATCTTTTGAGGCTTCTAGTGACCTTTGTCTAGTGTGGTATGTGGTATTGTTAGCACATAGTGAGACCCCCTAAATTAGGAGGCCCACCAAAGTGTGGGTCTTTGCCACTGTCTGTGAAAGAATTCGCAGCAGAGGCAGAGAGAAAAAGTGAAAAGGCTGCCTTATTTCTCAAAAAAGATAAAGGAGAGAAGGTCCTCAAGCAGGGAAAAGGTGAGAGAGGCACTCAAGTAGTGGGAAAAGGTGCTTGAGTGGAGAGCCATCAGCCAAGATGGGCAGTCAAGAAAACTCCAGCTGTGGCTTGGTCCTCGTGGACTTTTATGGGAGGATTCTGCCATCATGTCTTCCTTCTGGGTATGATGGAGCCAATCGCTTTGTCTTCTGTCCTTGTATGGGCTTTTCTGGTTGTTATCATGGGAATTGTCAACTTTCATGGTGCTAGTGGGTGTGTCATTTAGCATGCTAATACATTATAATGGGCAT
Source organism: Camelus bactrianus (assembly GCF_048773025.1). Taxonomy (NCBI): domain Eukaryota; kingdom Metazoa; phylum Chordata; class Mammalia; order Artiodactyla; family Camelidae; genus Camelus; species Camelus bactrianus. The sequence continues at coordinate 25,307,709 of NC_133555.1, forward strand.
ATAAATGAGGCTCAAATTCCACTAGAAGTCAAATCCTCTGCCACCTTGTGCTCAGTTGGCTTTAACCAGCTCTTTTTTCTTCTCTTTGCAGCTGCCTCCTGAGACTTAGATAAGAGTAATTGGTTTCTATTTGAGGGAGGAGCAGGGTATGATCCTGGGGGCAACAGCCTTGGGAACAAAAAGGAAACTTGCTTTTAAGCAGAATGCCAGCAATCTGGTGGACCCTGTGTCCCCCCAAAACCATCTAAGGCCTGGGAGACTTCGACTTTTCTATAAACAAGAGGCAGGGATTCCTGCCTTAGTTCCGGAAGAAGAACTCAAAGATACCATGTCTATTCCTTGAGAAGGAACCAGGGTCCTGCCCCAAGACTTCACTATTGTTTCTTTCTTTTTTTTTGTTTTTAACATTGTCGTTTGTTGACTACTTTGTGTCAGGTACTGTGGCAGGCGGTTTCACACATTATTTATTTATTTTTAATGGAGGTAATGGGGATTGAACGTGGGACCTTGTGCATGGGAAGCACACACTTGACCACCGAGCTATACCCCAACTCCTGCACTATTGTTTCTTGACTGTTCTTCCTTTGTTTCTTCATTCCCTCCCTTCCCTGATTAGCAGCTGTTTGAATTTGCCCTTTGAGACTCAGAGAATGTCAGGGAGGCTGAATGAACTCTATTTCCTACAAATAAGAAACAGGGGCTGCGGAAAGATTCGTACTAGGGAGGACCCCACAAGGTCCTGCTCCATATCAGTATTTCCCGAGATTTCCCTTTTGTGCATTTGATTTGCGTGGTAGAGCTTCTCAGCTACTCCTGATACTCTTCTCAGCCTCTACCATCCTCTTCCTTTGATTTCAATCCCATTTCCCCCTTGTCCCCATCTTAGCTAGAATTTTATAAATCCTGAAATCTTGGTCAGATTTTAACATCTGACAAAGTTGTATCCTTGAAAGAAAGCAGTCCAGTTATCACCAGCTGGGATTTGGTATCCTGGTGGTGAAGCACCCCTGCATAGACATTGAGCAATTGTTGGAATGTTTCCTTCTTGGTGACGGACTTCCGGCATGCTGTTGGATGTGGTTAGAACTCTGTGAATTCTGGCCTTTGGCTCCAGTTTTAGAAGCAGATTTCTGTTATTCACTGGGCAGCTTTTACCATTATGAATCTTGCCTTTTTGCAAGACCAGTGAATTCTGCAAAGGTTTATTAATCTTGATTTAATGTATTCATATGAAAAAATGTAACAGTGAGAGAATAAAGCTTATGTAGGCATTGCAGGGGTCCCTTTGGGGGTTCACTCTATATTACTCATAGCAATGAAAAGTAAAAATGGCAAGTTATATTAGCTAAGTTCAAGATACAAAAGGCAATATTAATTTCACAGGAAGTGTAAAAGGATATGCAAATGTGATCAACTCCCAGGAAAACATTGCAATATACCACTTCAGGCTTTGAAATTATGCAGTTTCATAAACACTTGTTAAGAAGCTTCACACACCAAACATTGAATTTTAAAGCAAGTGTTTCTGATCACGTACTGTTTTTGTGGACCGGCATTATTTTCCTAAGCTTTTTGAACCCTAAACAGAAAGACTGGGGTGTGCAAAGTGGTAGATTTATTGGTAGCAGTCACATGTTCTTGGGAAAGCACAGATGGCTGTGGAAAAAAAAAAAAATTCCATGTTGTTGCTTTTCAATTAAAAGTGTAATTTAGAAGTGTGGGCCATTAGACTAGAACCTGAAGTGAAAATTTCTAAGGCAAATGTGTTTAGCCAGTAACTGACGAGGGAGAATTATCATGGAGTTTTAATTAGTACAGCCCTGATGGGAGAAGCTTTCACATAAGTTTCTTCCCACAGCTTCCTTAGGTCTGTGCTTCCTGGCTAGCAACCTTCATATTTATGTATAATCAGAACCAAGCTTAGGCTTCTACTAAATGTGAAGGGATGTTAGGAAGTTACACCAGATTTTTAGGTCTTAAAGAGTGAGCTGTGTAGGCAGAGTATAAAAATACTCATCTTTGAATGAAGTGGTTTCTCAGATGTTTCAATAGAGGATTTATAGCCTGGGAGGAGTTTTACAATGTTTTAGACACACAACCAGTAATGTTTTGATCTAAATTTGCTTGTCTTGTGCTTTTGTGGAGCTTTTCATTGCTGTTCAGGCTTGTGTTAAGAAATCGAGATAAAAAGGAATTAGGAAGAGTGGTAACGCTAAGTGGGTGAGATGTGGGTGAAGGGAACAGTTATTTTCAAACACTGCTGGTGGCATCTCAGCTGTGTATATAAAGAAGATCTTGTATACTGTTTGATCCAACAATTCTGTGTCTATATATTTATCTTAAAGAAATATTTGGGCAAATTCACAAAGGCATGTATCTTCAAGTAATTTTATTTTAGAGCTGTTTATATTAAAAACAAGAACCAAACATCCTAAGTGCACAATACGCGGTTAAATATTTTCTGTCTTTTGTTGGGGAGGAAGAAATTTTCCTCTACCTTTCTAGGTTCTTCTGGCTGTTCTAAGAATTAAATCAACATGAGACAGATTAACAGGAGAAAGTCAAAGAAAGGTTTAATAGCTTGTATACATCTCAGAGGCCCAGGAAAACTGAGTAGTGGGCTAAAATGGCTGAAATCTTCCCCTTAAATAGCACCTTCAGCTAAAGACGAAAGAAGACACTGAGGGTAATGGCTTGGGACTTCAAAGGGAAGGAAGACGATTGACATGGAGATAGAAAAGCAATTGGTTGGTAAACAGATGTTTGCTGTGCCATGTGGAGACAATGGATCACAAAGTGGACTTGATCACCAGACCCTGCTCCCATCACATCTAGCCTACATTCTTTGCAGGTATCTCAAATTGTTGCCGAGTCCAAACTCGTTCTTCTCGCCACACGACAGGCCAATAAATCGGAAGATGAGGTGTTGGGGGAAGGAATAGTGACTTTATTCGGAAAGCTGGCAGACCGAAAGGATGGCAGACTGATGTCCTGGAGAACCATCCTGCTCTAGTCAGAATATAAGCTCCTTTTATACGAAAAATACGGGAAGATGAGGGAAAATAAGGGAGGGGGTGTGGTTGATTATTGCAATCTTCTTGCTGCAGGCATTCTTTGTTCTAGCAGCCATCCCCGTGGGCTAGGTCATGGTGTTCCTGTAAACCTCCAACAAAACAAAGGTTATTCTCTACTACATGATGGTAGCTCTATTCTGGGAATAGGCCCTCTAGCTACATGCTTGTAGCAGTTAGGGGAAAGGTTAAATTTTCTTCCTGACTCTTTTTGGCTTTGATTGCTTTCAGCTGGAAATAAGCTGCGTGCCACAGAGACATTTTGGGGTGTCAAATTTTACTTCCCTACACTCCCCTACACTTTATACACTGGAATACCATGTAGCCTTTAAAAATGCTGCTGTTGGCAACTCAATAGCATGGATTTTTATGTTAAGTGAAAATAAAAATAAATTACAAGATAGCAAGTATAGTAAATATAGTCTTATCGAATGGAAAGTTTTTAAATAGGTATATATTGATATAGTAATATACTCTAAAATATTAGCAGTTCGAACATTTTGGTTTTTACTTGACTTTAGTTTTTTCCTATAATAAACATGGATTCCTTGATAATAAAAATAATAAGAGAAAAGGCACACCAGTGAGAGACAATAAAATATAATTCAGGTGATCCTTGCTTTATAAAAGTTTATAATTATGAAACAGGTTTGCACTATAAATTATTATTTGCTCTACAGAAAGATTCCTGTGGTTTTGATGGGTGAGTAGTATCTTTAGTAATTTAGGTTTAGTTCACAAGCTCTCCAGTGAAGCTGGCCTGCAGGGGAAGCCTGGGGTTAGGGAAAATGAAAACTAGCTCTTAGGAGATGAAAGGCCTGCAGAAATAGTTTATGCATCTTTGAATCTGCCCTGAGGTCAGTAGGCAAATAGTATTTTATTCCTATACATAGGCCTTTGTATACTATAGTGAGGGACTCTTTAAAAGTAGCCGATAGGGAAATTCCTTTATAACATGGGCACAAGGAAAGGCTTTCTATAATTCTGAATTCAAATACAATAAAATGTGACTGTGTATAATTAAAAAATGTTCTTAAGCTTTTTTTTTTTTTTTGCATGGCAAAAAGTGAAGTCACACCATAAGTGATAAGCTGGGGGAAAGTATTTACAAGATATATTGCTGACAAAGAGCTAACATTCCTAATGTATGACTTGAAGGGTTATTACAAATTACAAATTGAGGAATAAAAAAGAATCCAAAAAACCAAAAGAAAAGTGGGAAATTCACAAAAATTGATATAAAATGGTCTTTAAGCATATGAAAATATGTTCAATTTCACTCATAAGAAGAGTTACGCATTATTGTCTGGACTTATAAAAAATTGGAAACATCCTAAATGCCTGTATATAGATTCTTTGACTGAGTCATGGTACAACTCTTATAGTGGAGTGCTGTGAAATAGAATTAGAAGAATCCTTACAAATTGATATGGAGTGATTCTCAGAGATATTGTTAATGCAAAAAGCAAAGTACAAAGGAATATATATATAATGTGCTACATAAAATGTAAGAAAGAAGAAGAAATAAAAATGTCCCTCCATCTGTCTGTCTATCTATCTACCTACCTACCTGCCTACCTACCTACTTACCTTCCTACCTACCTACTTACCTTCCTATCAGGGTAGGACCAGGGAGGACCCCCACAGAGTCCTGCACTGTTTCTCTCTGTCTCTATCTCTCTCTCACACACACACACAGACACACACTGGGAGTAATCTGACAGATACCACTTTATCCAAAGGATCAAAGTTAACATCACCAACAATGGGAATAAATTCCATCAGGGCGTCCTGATATAATGCAGTAAGAAAGACATAAAATCTCTTAAGTTGTATACCTTTTAAAATGTGTAATATGAATCTAATCCTGAGGAAACAATCAGACTAGCAAACATGTCTTAGAAAGCACAGATCTGTCCTCTTCAAAAATGTTAATGACATTATAGGGAAAGAAAGTCTGGAGGAACTACATAAGATTCAAGAAGACCAAAGAGGGCAATTAAAAGCAACGTAATCCTGGACTGGGGGAAAATGGACATGCAAGACGTTCTTGGGACTGAAGAAATGTAAATATGGACTATGTAAGATAATATTTTATCATTGTTCCTTGAATTTGATCACTGTGCAGTAGTTATGTGATTGTCCTTATTTTTTAGAAGATTTTGATACCACACTACAGGAGAAGAAAAAAAAATTTCCCTCTCCCCTCCTAGGTTCAGTGGCCGAGGCCCTCAAGACAAACTGTCAAAACAGTCAACAAAAGAAACAAAACAAAAACAGTTGATAACAAAAGAAAAAACAGTTTTAATTACTTATGTATGTGTCAAGGAGGAAGAAATTTTCCTCTACCCTTCTAAGTTCTTCTGGCTGGTCTAAGAATTAAAAAGACATGAGGCAGATTAACAGAAGGGGGTCAAACAAAAGTTTAATAACATAGATGCATGGGAGAGACCCGGGAGAACTGACTAACCAAAATGGCAGAAGCTCTCACCTTAAATACCATCTTCAGCTGAATAAAAAGAGGATGTTGAGGGTGGGGAGAGTCAGTTATGGTAGGTTAGCTGGAAAAGCACAGTAAACAAGGGTAATGCTGTAATGCAGATTTAAGCCCTTGCCTTCTCCATTGATAAGAATTTCTAGAGATTTGGCCTGGTACAGCAAGGGAGATGCTTTACAAATAGAGATTTCCCTTATAAATGTAAATGTTTCTTATAGAAGAGTAACTCCTACTTGGTTTTCAGAACTTCTTGTGTGTCTGCTATTTCTTAAAGATAAGCATTTAAAAATAAACCTAGTGCCGAAGAGGCGTATTTTGGGGTGGCAAACTTTGCTCCGCTACGTATCCGTGCACTGGCACTGGAATGCACAAAGAAGAATGTGGCTCCAGGAGGTGGCCAGATGATTGAGGCTTATATACCATCCTGGTATAAACAAAGAAAAAGATTTGGGACTTCTGGGCAAGAGTGTGGGGGCAAATTATGGGGAGATAGTGTTACTGAACAAAAGTTTGTGTGCCTGATGCACTGTGAGGGCAAACAAACCAAAACAATGGAGTTTGGAGCAGAGAAAGGTTTATTGCAGGGCCAAGCAAGGAAGATGGGCAGCTTGTGCTTAAAAAACCCAAACTCCCCAATGGCTTTTGAGGAGGAGTTTTTATAGGCAAAATTTGGGATGAGGGCAGCAGGGTGTGTGACTTTATTCTGATTGGTTGATGGTGAGGTAACAGGGAGTTGTTCCAGGAATCTTGTGCTCAGCCAGAAGTTACCATCTTCCACTTGGGTTGAGGCCTTAATTCTTGCAGCATAACTGAAAGATGTTGTTATATCTATTCCTTGAGGAAGAAACAGGTCCCTGCCCCAAGGCTGTGCTATTGTTTCTTGACTGTTCCTCCCTCAGCTCCCTCCTTTCTCTGACAGTAACTTAATCTGTCCTTTGGAATTTAGGGAAGGTCAAGTACTTGGAATGAAGCCTATTTCCTACTAAGTAGAAATGAGGGACACAGAAAGGAGTTGTACCAGGGAGGACCCCACAGGATCCTGCTCTATTTTAGTAGGAAAGGAAATGTACAGTAAAAAAAGTTACCTGGTTAACGCAGGTAAGAGTCTCTCAGGTGATAAAGTTGTCTCCAGAAGTAGCTCTCTTCTCGGTAAGAAGACATCTTTACGAATGGAAATGTCCTTTATAAATTTTTAGGCAGACAGAGGTAAAGAGCTTTTTCCTTTGCAGGTTCTTGGTTGCCTTTAGCTCAAAATAATCCTGTCAAAGTGGGTACTGAATATACTGTTTTGGAGTGGTTTTCTGAGACCATATTGTGGAAACCTTCCAGCACTTATACTCAAGTAGTTTAGAAAATTATTTTTTTCTTTTCAGTTGAGGGAGAGGGTGGAGATGGGGAGGAAGAGATAAAATAAACATTTCAAAATCATAGCAATTGATGAATCTAGGGAATGGTGTATGGAAGTTCACAGTATGATTTTTATAAGTTTTCTATAGTTTTGAATTTATTTTTTCAAAATAAAATGTTTAAAGAAACACTAACGGCCCCAAAGTCTTTAGTCTTTCAAATGTTTGCCAGGCCACAGAGCCTTGTGTATCAGGGATCCTAACTTTCCAGACGCAGTGAATGTATTTCATCTCTAATTCAAGATAGCTAGAAAACTGCCTATTTCATTCTCTTTAACTCTTGCACCCAAATGACTCTCAGAGGCATTCACCAATCCCACATTATCTCTTGACTAACAAAATTGTTTTACCCGTCCCTGTGAAATTGGGTTCTAGTGAGGCAGGAAGGAAGAGGGCAGGACGTAGCCATTAAAGGAATGACACAGGATGGTGGAAAAATCAACTCCTAATAGACCTAGAGGCCCAAGATGGTGGGAGATTTGACCTCCAGTGGACCTTGAGCTTCATTATACACATTGTAATGTACTAGCATGGTGAATGACACACCTACAAGCACCATGACAGTTCCAAAGCTAACCATGAAAGGTCAAAGAAAGGGTGGTGGCCCACTTCCTGGGAATCCCTGCCCTTCCCTCAAAGTAGTTGGAATAATCCTCTCACTTTTTAACACATAAAAAGCAGCAAGATCAAGATCATGTGCTCTCTCTCTCTCTCTCTTGCCTTGTGAGACAGCTCACACTCTATAGAGTGTGTATCTACCTTTACTTTAACCTCTGCCCCCCAACCCTGTGTACATCTCTCTAAATAAGTCTTACTCAACTATGGCTTGCTCTTGAATTCTTAACTGTGCAAAGCCAAGGACCCTCTCTTGGTGGGGCGCATCATAGGGACTCAACTGAGACCTGGGACCCGGCCATCCTTTCAAGCTCCCCACTTTTTCCTGTATCACTACTGGTCAATGAGTGACAGAATTCACATGCTTCGTCCCTTCTATAGATCCCATAATTGTTTGTGTCCCTGAAGCTGCGTTGAGGACCTTTGCTTGGGAAACGATGGGGTCTCTGCTGAAATAAATGTGTGTGTAGTTTTGGCACAGGGGAGAAAGTGTCTGATAAGACCTATCTGAAATAAAACCTTTTGGAACTAATGTATATTAGTGTTTCATTGTATCTAGCTATAGCATTTTCTGACTTGGTTAATTACAAATGGGTTAAGAAGAGATTTCACCCTTTGTCATCTTGAGTTTCATAAGCCAAATAAATCAAACCAAACAAAAATCACCTTCCAAAAAAGCATATTGGATATTTGATGCAGTTGGTGAGGATGAATTGGGAAGGTGTCAGGACCTAAGTGTTGATTTCAGGGCAGCCCAGCATTCAGGAGAATTCAGTTTTGACGTACTGACAACAATAAAGCTTTCCCATTATGCTAGAATGGGCCTCACTAGGGAAATATAAATTGTATACTACCCTGCTGGGATTTCTACCTGACTTTGATTTCTTGTGCTAACTCCTATGTAGCTGCTTGATTTCTCTCTCTTGGTTTGTGATAGTCTAGTGATTGTGGATGGGATCCTTGACCTCAATTTGGTTGGAAGGTACCTGCCCAGCATGGCTCCTTAGATGGGCATGGCCTTGGGCCAAACAAGGAAGAGCCAACACTGGAGCTATTCAGGTACAGTGGTGATCATCAGACATAAAGGATGGCTTTGAGAGAGGTGGCTTCCTGGCTTAGTACAAGTTATTCTTGCTGGCAAGAAAAAAATAATGCCAATATTGCCTAAATCCATGAAATCTTGTCTTGCAAAGAAAGCTATTAGGGAAGAGGATGTCTTTCTTGGCCTCCACATAATGGATAATAAGTAAATACTGGCTGCATACTTAAGTGGAACTAAATTTAATGAATGTATTTTTTCTACCTTTAAAAATAATATATTCCCATTGTGCAAAATCTGGATAACAGAGATTTCTTTAAAGACAAAAACAGGTATTTCCCATAACCCAACTGTGCAGTTAAATCTTTGTGGACAATGTTATAGTTTATCCATGCTTGAATATTTTAACATAATTGTATTTTCATAGTTACATATCCTTTCACTATATCTATATTGTAAACCCCATATTACAAAGTCGACATAATTTTAATGACTATGTTATTCTCCCATATAGGGGAATTTATTCAGTTATCTCTTTATTGTGAGGGCACTTATGTTGCCGAATGCAAGTTCATGTGCCCAACACACAATGAGGCCGAACAAACTGAAACGTAGTTTGGAGCAGAAAAAGGTTTATTGCAGGGCCAAGCAAGGAGTTCGGGTGGCTCATGGTCAAAAAAACCCCCCTGAACTCCCTGGTTGTTTTTATAGTAAAAATTTGGGGTGAGGGCTGCAGGGCATGTGACTTTCTTCTGATTGGTTGGTGGTGAGGTATCAAGGCAGTGTTCCAGGAATCTTGTGGCTCAGCCTGAAGTCACTGTCCTTCACGGGGGGTGGGGGGGGTAGGGGGAGGGCCTGCAGAAGAACTCATATATTGTTACATACATCCCTTGAGCAGGAGCCAGGATCTTACTTTAATAGCTGCACTATAGTTTCTTGATTGTTCCTCCTTTCTTTCTGTGTTCCCTCAATTCCCTGACTATAACTGTTTGAATCTGCTTCAGGAAGGTCTAGGAGGCTGAAGCCTTTACCCAGAAAATAAGAAACTGGGAACACAGAAAGGCTTTTGTTCCCTGGAGGGCCCCATAGGGTCCTGGTCATTTTCAATATTAATATTTATAAATTTTCTTGAGATCAACAGGTGTTTATTTGTAAGTATAGTCACGGAGATAGAAAACTTTCCTTTATTCGTCTAGGTTCTTCTGGCTGGTCTAAGAATTAAATTGACATGAGACAAGTTAACAGGAGGATATCAAATTTAATTTCTTATGTACCCCACATACACGAGAGTTTCAAAGACAGCAAGGTAAAATGTGGTACATATGCCATCCTGAACTAAGGAGTAAAACGGGGCCTGGGTCTTCCAAAGACAATACGGTCACTCACAGGATGATAAGAAGAGCAGGTGTTTGGTTATCAGATGTCTACCCTGCCGTATAGATGGGGCCAGTTAGATAAAATTTATGTGTGGTGATAACTCTTTTCTGAGAAAAATCCTGAACTTACATTCTTCTAGGTAGTTAAGGGAGGAGCAGTAATTTCTCTTAACTCTGCAGGGTCTTGATTGACTTTAGCTCAAAATAATCCTTATGTAAAAGTGATACCTTTTGAGGAGGCTCACTCTGAATGTGCTGAGCAATAGGAAGAGAGATACAGACTTTGGGAAGCCAGAAAATGGCCACTCTAATCTACATTACAAAAGGCAGAGGAGTTCCCCATGTTACAGATTCCAAGCTCCTAGTGCTTGCTGCATGACAGGTCAGTAAATCGAGGGTTGAGTTGTAGGGGCAAGGAATAGTGACTTTATTCGGAAACCTAGGAGACCAAGAAGATGGTGGACTAGCGTTTTTAGGACATTAGTCCTATCTTGCCCGAGTTAGACTTCAGGCTTCTTTCACACTAAAAAGGGAGGGAGTGAAGTCAAACATTTCCTGGTTCAGGTCAGCCTCCAGATGGGTTGTGTTCATTTCTTTCTTCCTGCTGTCATTCACAGGGAGGCCTGGTCAGGATGTTTTCTGTGAGTTAAATAAGATAATTTAGCCTAACGCTCGTTACCTAGGTAGTAGGGTTCCCCAAAATGGGCCATTATGTATAATTTAAGCTTACAGGCAACCCCCCTTTAGTGAGTAACTTGTAGCAAAGCAATAGAACACAAAGGTTAAAATGAAAGAAACAGACCCAGTATGGAGTCAGATTTGTTCTTCCCTGTTACACCTGGAGGGAGAATTCCAGAGGTGGAGAGCACTTTGGTGAGGTGCCCTGTGAAAGAGGGGGGAGAGTTGTAAATGAGGAAGAAAGCAAGTGTAGCTGTCAGGATTAAAGCTGAGAGCATTGAGAGCAAATCTGGATGACTTTTGTGTAGGGGGCTGTCTATTTTTTGTTTCAACAAAAAGACTATTTACAACTATTGCTACCATTTCACAAAAGAGAACATGTTAACACCAAAAAATCTGGAAGGATGAAATCTCAGGATGTAAAAATGAAATGAAGTAGCTCCATTAAAACCTATTAGAAAGTGTTTATTTTTCTCATTACTCTGTGGACTGCTGATGATTTGGTCACACTCTGGCAACAGATCCCAGTCCATGGACTGCCATCAGGGGCCTTTAAGATCAAATGATCTATAAGGTCCATTGATTCAAGCTGAAAAACTTTACATTTAACAAAGAGCTGGGTCCCAATACTTGTTGCCATGTTTGACCTAATGGGTGGTTTTTGAGCCATACACCCCATGAATATCTCAGTTTTCTGATTGGCCAGCTTAGCTTTATGAAGATCAAGTATGATAGCATTTGTAGAAGTGCTGTTGTCTAAATGGCATGGTACTTTCTGATGTGAGGCTTAGAAAAGGAGTGTGATCAATTATATAGACCCAGGAAATAAATGGCATTTCATCAACCCACAGTTTGTGCAATAGCCCATCTTTTTGCAGTATCTGAGAATGATTGCACGAGATAGAAAATGGAATAAATGAAAAAGATATTTTATCGGCTTATATATACTGGGAAAAAAAAAACAACTGGCACATGGCATCGAGAACTGCTGGACCTAGAAGATCAAATGGTCTATCCATTGTTTGCTCGAAGGCAGTGCCTCACCTAATGGCAAGAGGGCTCCCAGGAATATACACTCATTCCATTCTCCCAGTCAGCAATTCCACTAGGGAATGCTAAGGTTTTGCATTTCTAATAGTTCTAGTGAAAGTTCAAAATTTCAGTCTTATTGGCACTGTCTCAGAGTGGTTGACCAGATCTAGGTTATGAGCCTATTTCCTGAAGTTGGAATCACATCCCTCCCAAACAACATAGACTAAGAATAAGGGTGGAGTAGTTTTTCAAAGGAAACTTGGTTTGCTGATAAAAGAAAAAGGAGGTGTGGGTGATGGTGAGGGAGAACAAAAAGACCTACTTTAAAGTGGTCTTCTAAGCCAGCAAATACAGCCAGTAGAATTGCCTGGCATATCTGGGAAGGCCTATGGATATGACATTTTCTACTGACTGCCACAACATCATTGTTTAGTGGCAGGCAGTGTCTTTGAGATCAATTAAATGCTAATACCACTAAGCAGAAATTAAAGGGCTTTAATGGGATCTTGGACCTATTGAATGCCTAGGACAGTAGATCATGCTACTGATGTGTGGAATCAAATATCTTTACCCACTGGGGATGTCATCATTTAAATGGCCCTATTGATTTGGGGTTTTGGCAGGGCTTCTTTGATCCTGGAAAGCTCCATGTTCCCTAGGGGACATAGTCTAAGATGTAACTTCATGTTATGTAGTCCTGAATTGGACTAACATAATCATGTTATGACAAACTAAATTAATCATAAATCCTAGGGTAATCTGGCCTAGACAGGGTCTCTGGGAAAATTAGAGCAGTTCATTTTATGTATTGTGTTTATTAATGAATTCATTTGGAAAAGCTGCTTCTAAGCATTCCACACGTTCTAGTCATTAAGAAGGACTGCTTGTTTGGAAAATGTTTTAACTATTGTATTTTTTTTTAATTTTCAATTTTATTGAGGTATAATTAACAAATAAAATTGTAATATATTTAAAGCATACAGTGTGATGATTTGATATATGTATATGTTTTCACCGTTAAGAACACATCCATCACATCTCACATGTTTTATCTTTTTCTTTTTTTTCAATTAGAACACTTAAGTTCTGTTCTCTTAGCTAGATAGCTGGTTTCAATTATACAATACAGTATTATCAGCTATAGTCACGATGTTATATGTTGGATCCTCAGACCTTATTCATCTTGTCACTGAAAGTTTGTGTTTACCAGCCTCACCCTATTTCCCCCATCCCCCACCCACCAGCAACCACTATCCTGCTGTCTGTATCTATGAGTTTGAATTTTTGTTAGATTCCACATATAAGCAATACTATGCAGTGTTTGCTTGTTTCTGTCTGTCTTATTTCATTTGGCATAATGCCTTGCAGTTTCATCCATGTTGTCACAAATGGCAAGATTTTCTTTTTTAAGGCTAAATAATATTACATCTAAAGATCTCATTTTTTTAAATCCATTCATCTGTCAACAGACACTTAGGTTGTTTCCTTCCATATCTTGACTATTGTGAATAATGCTGCAATGAACATGAGATTGCAGATACCTTTTCAAGATAGAGATTTTGTTTTTCCTGAATATGTACTCAGAATTGGAGTTGCTGGATCATATGTTAATTCTATTTTTAATATTTTGAGAAACTGCCGTATTGTTTTCCTTGCTGGTTGTACCATTTTACATTCCCATCAGCAATGTCAAGTGTTTTCTTTTCTCATATCCTTGTCTGCGTTTATTATCTCCAGTCTTTTTGATAGTATACATCCTAACAGGTGTGAGATGGTATCTCACTGTGGTTTTGATTTGCATTTCCCTGATTATCAATGCTGTTGAGTACCTTTTCGTGTACTGTTGGCCATTTGCACATCTTCCTTAAAAGACGTCTGTTGCAGTCCTTTGTTCAATTTTAAATTGGGGTTTTTTTGTTTTGTTTTGTTCTGCTCTTGATTTGTATGAGTTCCTTTTGTATTTTGGATATTAACCCTTTATCAGATATGTGATTTACAAATATTTTCTCCAGTTCAGTAGGTTGCGCTTTCATTTTGTTAATGCTTTCCTTTGCCGTGAAGAAACTTTTTAAGTTTAATGCAGTCCACTTGTTTACTTTTGCTTTTGTTGCCTTTACTTGTGGCATCAAATCCAAAGGATTATTGCCAAGACCAGCGTCAAAACAGCTTACTCCCCATGTTTCCTTGTAGGAATTTAAAAAGTTTTAATTCTTATGTTTAAGTCTTTAGTGTATTTTGAGGGTTTTTTTTTTTTTTTTGGATGTTATAAGGTAAGGACCCAGTTTCATTGTTTTGCATATGAATATCCAGTTTTCCAAATACCATTTATTGAAGAGGTCATTCTTCTCCTACTGTATATTCTTGGCTTCTTTGTCAAAAGTTAATTCATCATCTATCAATGGGTTTATTTCTGGTTTCTCTATTCTGTTCCTATCTATATGTATTTATGCTAATATCATACTGTTTTGATTACTGTAGCTTTGCAATATTGTTTGAAATTGTGCAATGGGTCCTGAAATTGAAATTCAGGAATTGTGATGCCTCTAACTTCATTCTTCTTTCTTAAGATTGTTTCGACTATGTGAGGTCTCTTGCAGTTTCATATGAATTTTATAATTGTTTTTTCTAGTTTGGTGAAAATACTATTGGAATTTTGAAAGGCGATTGCATTGAATCTGTAGATCACTTTGGGTAGTATGGACATTTTAGCAATGTTCTTTTTTTTTCAGTCTGATAACATGGGGTAGCTTTCCATTTGTTTGTGTCTTCAATTTCTTTTATCAGTGTTTTATAGTTTTCAGTGTATAGATTTTTCAGCTCCTTGGTTTAATTTATTCTTAAATAGTTTATTCTTTTTAATGCTAGTAAATGGGATTTTTTTTAAAAATCTGTTTTCTACTATTCATTGTTAGTGCACAAAATCAAATGATTTTTGTATATTGAGTTTATATTCTGCAGTTTGACTGGATTTGTTTCTTAGTTTTAAATTTTTTTTGGTGGAATCTTTAGAATTTCTTATATATAACATCATTTCATCTGCAAACAGAGACAGTTTTAGTTCTTTCTTTCTGGTTTAGAGGTCTTTTATTTCTTTTCCTTTCCTAATATTTCTGGCAAATATTTCTAGTACTTTTTTGAATAAAAGTGGTGAGAGTATATCCTTGTCTTGTTTTGATCTTGGATGAAAAGATTTCAATCTTTTACCCTTGAGTATAATGTTAGCCATTAACATAACATACATAGTCTTTATTTTGTTGAGTTGCATTCCTTGTACACCCAGTGTGTTGAAGATTTCTTTTTTTTTATCACGAAAGGATGTTGAATTTTGTCGAGTGCTTTTCCTGCATCTTTTGAGAGGATCATGATTTTTATACTTCAATTTCTTAATGCAGTGTATAACATGATTGTTTGCATATATTGAACTATCCTTGTATCACAGGAATAAATCCCACTTGATTCATGTGAATGACTTGATGTGCGGTTGAATTTGGGCTACTAATATTTTGTTGAGGATTTCTGCACTTGTGTTTATCAGCTATATTTACCTGTGCTTTTCTTTTCTTGTGGTGTTCTTGTCTGGCTTTGGCAGTAGGGTAATGCTGGCCTCATAAAATGAGTTTCAAAGTGTTTCCTCCTCTTAATATTTTTTGGAAGAGTTTCAGAAGGGTTGGTATTAATTCTTCTTTAAATTTTGGTAGATTCACCAGTGAAGCCATATGGTCCTAGACTTTTATTGAGAGGTTTTTGATTACAGATTCAATATCCTTACTTTTAGTTGATCTGTTACAATTTTTCTATTTCTTCATGACTCAGTTTTGGTAGATTATATGCTTCAAAAAATTTATTCATTGCTTCCATATTACCTAGTGGATTGGCATATAATCATTCATAGTACATTGTTGTGATCCCTGGTATTTTTGTGTTATCAGTTTTAATGTCTCCTCTTTTATTTCTGATTATGTGTAGTTGGATCTTTTTTTTAAAATTAGTCTAGCTGAAGTTTTGTCAATTTTGTTTCTTTTAAAAAACAGCTTTTAGTTTCATTGATCTTTTCCATTGTCTTTTTACTCTGTTTTTAATTTATTTTTGCTCTCATCTCTATTGTTTTCTTCTACTTACATTGGGCTTAGTTTGTTCTTTTTCTAGTTTCTTGAGGTATAATATTAGGTTGTTTATTTGAGATCTTTATTTTTTCTTAATGTAAGCATTTATCATTATAAACTTTCCTCTTAGAACTGCTTTTTCTGTATCCCATAAATTTTTGTTTGTTGTGTTTCTGTTTTCATTTTTCTCAGAATATTTTAAATTTCCCTTTTGATTTCATCTTTGACCCCTTGGTTGTTTAGGAACATGTTTAATGTCTACATTTTGTCAATTTTCCAGTTTTCTTCTTGTTATTGATTTCTACTCTATTGTGGATAGATAGATGCTTTATATAATTTCAATCTTAAATTTTTAAAGATTGGTTCTGTGCCCTAGCGTATGATCTGTCCTGGAGAATGTTCCATGTGTGCTTGAAAATAATTCTGCTATTGGATGGAATGTTCCATATATGTATGTTAGGTCTATCTCCTATGTGTAGTTTAAGTTCAATGTTTCCTTATCGATTTCCTGTCTTGATGATCTATCCATTGTAAGTGGGGTATTGACATCCCCTACTATTATTATATTGCTGTCTATATCTCCCTTCAGATCTGTTAATATTTGCTTTATATCATTATATCTTAGGTGCTCCTATATTGGATGCATAAATATTTACACTTATCATATCCTCTTTATAATAATAAAGGGGTCAATCCTGAATTGACCCCTTTATTATTATATAATAACTTTTATTTTCTATTATTGTAATCTTTCATTTAAATTCTGTTTTATGTGATATAAATATAGCTGTCTCTGCTTTGTTTTCATTTCCATTTGTATAAAATATCTTTTTCCTTCCCTTCACTTTCAGGCTATGTGTGTCCTTAAAGCTAAGTGGGTCTCTTGCAGGTAGCATACAGTTGGGTCTTGCTTTTTAGCCATTTATCTATTCTGTGTTTTTTGACTGGATAATTTATTCTATATTCACTTATGACAGTTACGGATTTACTATTACCATATTGTTAATTGTTTTCTGGCTGTTTGGTAGTTCCTTTATTCTTTTTTTCCCTCTCTTACTCTATTCCTTTGTGATTTGATGATTTTCTATAGTGGTATGCTTTGGGTTTTTTTTTTTTTCTCTTATTTTCTCTTTATTTTTTTGAGTATTTATTATAGTTTTTTGCTTTGTGGTTATCACAAAGTTACATAAAGCAGTCTTATAGCTGACAACAACCTAACTTCACATGCATACAAAAGCTCTACATTTTTACACTCCTTCCTTCTTTATGTTTCTGATGCTACAATTCACCTTTTTTAATTTTTTAATATTGTGCACCCATTAAGAAATTATTGTAGTTATAGTTATTTTTAATACTCTTGTCTTTTAACCTTTATACTGGAGTTGTAAGTGATTTCCTCACCATCATTACAGTATTTTGAATTTAACTATGTATTATCTTTACCAGGTGTTTTTATATTTTCATCTTTTCATGTAACCAATTAGCAACTTTTTGTTTCAGCTTGGAGAACTCCCTTTAATATCTCTTTTAAGTCCGGTTTAGTGGTGATAAACTGCTTCATCTTTTTTTGGTCTGGAAAGTTCTTTATCTCTCCTTCAATTTTGAGGTACAACTTTATAGGGTAGAGTATTCCTGGTTAAAAGTTTTTTCTTTAAACATTTTGAGTATATCATCACATTCCTTATGTCCTGCAAAGCTTCTGCTTAAAAATCCAGTGGTCATTTTATGGAGGTTCCTTTGTATGGAACAACTTGCTTTTCTCTTGTTGCTTTCTAGATACTCGCTTTGTCTCTGTCTTTTGACAATTTAATTATAATATGTCTTAGTGTGTATCTCTTTAGATTCATCTTTCTTGGAATTTTTATGTCTCCTTGAATCTTGATATCTGTTTCTTTCCTCAGCTTAGGGAGGTTTTCAGCTGTCATTTCTTTGAGTAAGCTTTCTGTCCCTTTCTCCTGCTTGTCAGACTCCTGTAACCCTATAACATGTATATTGATCTGCTTGATGGTATCTCATAAGTCCTTTAAGCTATCTTCATTATTTTTCATTCCTTTTTCTTTTTGCTCCTTTGATTGGATGAATTACACTTCCCTGTATTTGAGTTCATGGATCCTATTTGCTGTTTCATTGAGTCTACTATTGAACCTCTGTATTGAATATTTCAGTTCATTTATTGTATTCTTCAGCTCTATGATTTCTCTTTGGTACTTCTTTATATTTTCTATTTCTTTGTAGACATTTTCACTTTGTTCATGCATTGCTCTCCTGATTTCAGGGAGCATCTTTATGACTGTTATTTTGAACTCTCTATTGGGTAAGTCATTTATCTCTGTTTCATTAAGATCAATTTATTTGAGATTTACCTTGTTATTTTGTTTGGAACATATTTCTCTGTTTATTTTCCTTAACTCTTTGTGTTGCTTTCTGTGCATTACATTAAATAGCCACCTTTCCCAGGCTTGGCAGACTGGTCTTTTGTAGGTGGTGAACCTCGCAAATCAGCCTGGCCTAAGCTCCTAGTTGCCTCTTGAACCTTTGTGGTTGTCTAGACTTTATCTTTGTTCTCAGTGCCTCCCAATACTTAAGAGTTTGCCAAGACCTGTTAGTGTCCCAAAGGGAAGGATTGCAGTGAGCACCTAGATGCAGGCTGATTAGAAGCCCAGCCCTCAGACAGCTAATGGAAAAGTATGCAGTTAAACATTTTCTAGGGAGAAAATGCAAGATAGGCATTTTTGCCTGCTCTTTCTACAATAAGCCTAGGTATATAGACATGGATTGGTGTTCCTGTACCTGTTTAAAAACTACTTTTTAAAAAACTATAGTCCTGTCAGACCGATTAATGTATGCCCTACTGGCTATCAGGGTTAGGTGATTTGATTGCCTGTCCCTTGGGTGACAGCCACAAAAGCTTTGGACACTAGACTTGAGTAAAAGCTCCTTCCGGAAAGACCTTGTTTTATTGTTGGGAGTGAGTAAGCTGGAGGGAGAAAGTTGGGGGAGTGCCCACTGGCTCCTGTGGGTTCCAAGGAGTATTGTGGACAGCCAGTAGATGTATGCATCTGAACTTGCAAGCTTACAGAATGAATTTTCAGACTATCAATTTTGGTTGTTATTTCAGTTATTGATTGCTGTTAACAAACTATCCCAGAACTTGGTAGCTTAAACCAACAGTGATTCATTATTTCTCAAGGTTCTGTGAGTCTCAGGAATTGGAGCATAGCTCAGCTGGGTAGTTTTTCTGCTCCATTTGGTATAGGCTGGGTCATTCACTAGGTTGTATTCAGCTTGTGGCTCTGCTGGCCAGGAAAGATGGTCAAAGAAGGATTTATTCACATATCTGATGTGTCGGACTGACCTCAATCTCTCCACAAAGTGTTTTACCATTTGGTAGTCTAGCCTAAATTTCTTTACTTCAAGGCAGCTGACTTCCTCAGAAAGCTCAAGTAGAAGCGGGGCATGGTTTCTTAGTTACTACATGTGGCATTCAAATACTGTTATATTTGTGCATTCCTTGGCCAGAGGGAGTTGCTAGGCCAGTCCAGCCCATATTCAAGGGGAGAAGAAATAGATGTTACACCTTGAAAGAGGAATGGCATGAGCGTTCAGGGGAAGAATTGATAGTAGCCATTTTGGAAACTACCACAGTTTTAAAGCATGGTGGAGTATGCTTTTTAAAAACTGTTTTTACTGGTGTATTAAGTATACCTCGGCAGAGTTTTATTTTGGGTATATATGAACTCTGACAATTAAAAAAGTTAGATGAAGCAAAAATGGACATATATACATACATATATACATTTTAAAGTTTCTGTATCTTGAAGAATTAGTGCTTTCTCTTATTTGAGAACCACAATTTCACATTTCATCCTGTTTATCTTTTGACCTGTGACCCAAGAAGATCAGAGCTAAATTAAATCATATTAACCCAATTTAGCCTCTTCTTCTTGTTCATGGCTTCGATATTCTCCTGTTTTACTTACTGTTTGTGTTAACATTTCTTTTGAGTCTTTTGAGGAACAGCTATATACAAAATTTTTGAAATGAACCAAACATACATGTAGACCTCTCATGTCCACAGTGTAGTACAGAGAGCTCTGTCTTCAGAGTTAAGTAATAGAGGTTCAGGTCTTCATTATTCCTTCTTTGTCTCACTTTCTCCATCTGTAAATTAGTTTTTATAAGGAAGAGTTGGATAATTGAAGGGCCCAGTAAATGATAGCAATTAAAAATGGATCTTCACACAGATTAGTGCTTCTAAAACTGTTGAAATTTGAGTAAGGTTAATAGGTTCATCAGTGTCAAAATCCTTGGTGTGATATCTTACTGGACTTTGTAGAATGTTACCATGGGGAGAAACTAGGTAGAGAGTACACAAGGTCTCTTGGTGTATATTTCTTATCCACGTGTGAATCTGTGATTATCTAAAAATAAAAAGTAAAAAAAAAAAAAAATTGCAGAAATATCGCTTCTATGCTATCCAAAGAAAACCATTGTTCTTTTTTTTTTATATGGACAGTATGCTGACTTTGGATATTCCTACTTATAAGATTATTGAATGCAACTGAGTGTTATCTTAAGTGTGTTTTTTATGTATCAACCAGTTGGTTGCCAACTATGAAATTGTTCTTTTATATAAATAACCAATGGCTTTGTTTTTCCTGTTAAGAATTAGTCAAGAAAGAAAAGTAGTTTAACATATTACTGTAAAGATAACTTTTAAAAGACATCATGAAAAAAATTAAAAAGGCATCTGAAGCTCAGGATGTCTTCAGGAGGAACTGGGAGGTGCTGTGCTGATCCCAGAAGAAATTCAGTAGGATTGGAATTTGATCTGTGGAAATTTTGATTATAATCTTCGTATTCCTACACTGAGTGTAAAGCAGCTTTCCCTTCTGTCTTTACCTCCTGGCTTCCTTTTAAAGCTTTCGGGAAATCTACTTTACATAAAACAAATAAAGAGTAAAATTCATACATTGAATGGAGTTGGAGACAAATAAGATACTTAATGTGATTTAATTGTTAACATGCACTCTAATCTTCCTAAATCTGTAGCACACAGAACATGCCCTCAGGAGTTGAAAGTCAGAGTAAAACCTTCCCTCCAATGCTCATATTTCCTCAAGTATCAGCAAACTCATAGCCTGGAAAGAAAGAGACCCAGATTCCAGGCATGATTTCATTACCAGCTTCCTATTTCTTTGGAAAAGTCATTTAATCTCTACAGATTAAATTGATCTGATGGATTTATACTTTCCCTAGTCCAAACTGAGGAGACTGGATTAGAGGTCTCTAAGATTCCTTTTATCTCAGATATTCAGTTATTTTCCTTATAGACATTTGTTTATATCAACCTACCTTTATATGAGTGTTTTCCTTTTATGTTTTCATAGAAAACAGTACTTACAAGGAGGCTAAAAGTACTTCTTTCTAAATATTCTTTGTCTTTTTCTCCCCCAATTCTCCAGTGATACCTTAGCTCTGAGTTGTTTCTGGACATTTACTGCAATCTGGTGAGAACTCAGTACATACCTTTTTTGGTAAAAGGGAGAGTTAAAAGTTTGATATATTATTCATTGTTTTCATCACAAACACTTCTATAGCAAATTTTAACCAACTCATAAAAAAAAAAGACACATATGCAAAAAACAAACAAAGAAAAATCTAAGCAGATCTGTGCATCAAGGTCAAGGGAGGAAGAAGGAGAGGAAGGGGGGTTGTTCTAGACAGTCTTGACTAAGGCTGGTCCAGCTCTGAGCACCAAGCCTCTTGGATGACTAAGGGAAAAAAGAGAAATGAGTTATGTGACTGTCATTAGCTACAAAAGGAAGCATACCACTTTGTCAGGAGGGACAAAGTGTTTCCTAGCTGTAAGAAACACTTTTACTATGCATTGTTATATAAAAAATACATAATTGATAATGTTTGCAAATGTAGTCTAACAAAAGATGCTGTAAAATGATTGATCTAATTGTTTCTTCAATTCACGCCGGATAACAGACCAAGGAATGCTATAAACTGGAATTGTGAAAAGATGTTTCTATACGTTGCTAATATGTGGTATAGATATTTGTCTTTCTTATAAACAAATTTGATATAGGGCTAGAATGTTGAGAAAATGGAGGACTAGATTAGCAGGCATTCAAGACCAGTTTCTTCCTCACCTAATCAAGGAAGAGCCATTAAAGAAGGTGCACTAAAGAATTTGACATATTGTTTTCTATTATCCATGAGTACTTGGAGTTTTTCTCTTCCCAGGCATCTCCAGAACATGTTTTCCATTTACAGATTAGGTTAAGCACCCTGCCTTTCCATCTTGATGTCAACTGCTCTTATCTCCTTTCTCTTTAGTAAGTTTCTAGCATTTGTAAGCGTCAGATTTTGGATTATTTTCTTTTACCACAAATCACTGTGATATTTTGCTAAATACCGTTATCCCTGTGAGTGTTGTTATATGAAGTAATGCTTTTGCCTTCGTTGCTCTCTTAGTCTTCTCATGATAATGACATATTAATTATGGAAAAGCCAAGATGATTTCAGGCAAAAATAATGGCTTTTCAAATTTTCATGAATATTGGATCACTTTCTTATTAGCATAGGCTTCTTGCCAAGTTTTTGAGTCCTTATAATTTGGATGGCAAGTGT
Source organism: Camelus bactrianus (assembly GCF_048773025.1). Classification (NCBI taxonomy): domain Eukaryota; kingdom Metazoa; phylum Chordata; class Mammalia; order Artiodactyla; family Camelidae; genus Camelus; species Camelus bactrianus. Next base: position 25,330,168 of record NC_133555.1, read on the forward strand.
CCTGGGGAAGGATCATATTTGCTTGTATGCTCTGCATGGCATTTGGCCTATATTCAGGAATTCATGGACATTAACCCCAAAATAACATAATCATACTTGTCCAATAAACCCCAGATAATTTAGTCTTATGGGCTCAGTTTTATGTAGCGACATGTTTTTAAAGTAACTGGTATTAAAGCAAGGGTGGGTTTTATTTATTTTATTTGTTCATGTAACAGATATTTATTGAGCACCTAATATGTGTCAGGCTATGTTTCAGGAAAGACAAATAGCGTTTTACTCTTATTGAGCTTTTAATTTTTTGGAGGGAGAGGGAAAATAAATATGCAAACCAATAAATGAACAAGATAATTCAGACACTGAGGATAATTCTAAGGCTTTAAATCAATGTGTCCGAGGTTGTTGGAGGAAGGGATAATTAGGCAAGGCCTTTGGAGGAGGTGACATTTCAGCAGAGAATTAAATGTTAAGCAGGAGCCAGCCATGCAAAAGATTTTGGGGAAAGTGTTCTAGGTATATATAAATACTTGCTGAAGTAATGAACTTGTGATGCATGGAAAGAAAAAAGACCAGTGTGACTGGAGATAGTAAGTGGAGAAGGGAGAGGATAATTGAAGATAAGGTAGAAAAGTGAGTAGGAGCCAATTTTGCAGGGCCTCATACGTCTTGGTTAGGAGTTTGGAATTTCTCTTAAGTGTAGTGGATGACCACAGGGGAATTTTAGGTGAAGGCCTAACATGACCAGATTTATATGTTAGAACACTTACTTTTGCTTATGGGTCTGTCAGTGTGGGTTTTTTAGTGGCTAGGGGAGCACTTTTGTATGCAAGGACCTATTTACTATAACATGGGTTTTTAATTCATGTTTAATTTATTAAAGCTGTGTATTTTAAATTTAAGTCTTTAAAGTATTCAGATTAATTTGGAAATATTATAGTGCAATTTATGAATGTCATAAAGAATAAACTTTACTTCAATAATCCTTTGCATTTACTTAGTTAAATTTCTCCATCAGCATTTTAAAATACATTTCCAAAACACTTTTACTTTCTCTGTAAATACACCTGATACTTGGAAGGACAAGCTCACAACCCAAACAGGCAAAACCTTTCCAAGCTTTTAAACCATATTTGGACTCAAATATGCTAAACACGTAAATATGGTAAATCAAATTATCTTAAACATCCTAGTTCCACTTAAAAACAGTTAAATTATCTTAAAACTCTACCTAAAATCAGAAGTCAGTAATTAATTTAACATTTAAAATGGAATCACAAGGCTAATCTGTCAGATTTTTAAATATGATAAATTCTCTTAAGAATTATAAATACTTGATACTAAGCATTCCAATTGCCCAGTGCCTAACTTAACCCAAAAGTGTGAACACCATGGGTTTCACTCACCTTATGACCTCTCTGTTTAATTCTTATCTTTCCCAAGGTTGAAAAATCCCTTACCTACTGACAGAATATACATTTCATGGGAGTTCAGGTTAGGTTTTCAAGTAACATGAGATTATGTTTTCATGTAAAGTTGTGGAGTCAACAATTTATGACCACAATATGGTCACTTCTTCAGAGAGCTCTGACTGGGATGAACCCGGGGCATACATATACATAAATAATATGAAACGACTCTTCCTTAGCTGGAGATTGATACCATGAAACTTTTTTTTTTTTTTTTGGCTTTCTTTTTCATTGAAGTATAGTCAGTTTACAATGTTCTGTCAACTTCTGGTGTACAGCATAATCCTGAAACATTTTTCATACTTGTTTAGAGTGAGAATTCTTTTGTCAATCCCATTTCTTTGTTATTTACTACCTGTGTAACTTGGGGCAATTTGCTCAACTTTTCTGAGTCTCAGTTTCCTATCTATAACATAGAGATAATGATCACATCCACTGCATACAATAGTTATGAAGATCCTATGCAGAAATATACATGAAGTCAGGACAGTGTCTGGCATGCACTAGGAGCTCACAAAGGTTATATTTACCATTATTATCATTTATAGTGCCTTCAAGTTTTACCTTCAAGTAACTATGGATCTTTTGGACTCAGTTAACGTACATTTTATAAATTTCATGCTATGTGAAAAATGTCAGAGGCCCATTAAATCAAAGATCCCTTTATGCTTAATGAGCACAGTGAACTGATTTGCACTGTTGTAGAGGGACTGAGGATATGATGTGTCTGGGGGTTGAGTCTGCAGACTTACCATGGTATTTTAGGAGCATGCAGAGGAGTAGCAGTTCAAATAAGAGGTCAATATGAAAGGTGGGAGTAGAATGGTCAGTCTCACATATTGTAGGAGGGTAACTCTAGGCAGGGATAGAATTCTGTGGTGGGGAATCCAGGAGCCACAAACGTGGTGCAGAAAGGTGAATGTCAGACGAGTAATAAGCATCAGAAAAGGTTCCCAAGGTAACAGGGTCTGTAGCTCTGAGCAGATTTGAATGTGTAGGTCGGAAGAAAGATTAAGAAGCCAGTGAGGGCCAGAGTTCATTCCTAGAGGGATTTGAGTCCTAGGCAAGTGACTAAAGGAGTCAGGTTGAAGTTCAGGGATAAGAAGAGAATATCGTTGAGCACCCACTGTTGCCTGACAAAAGCTCCCATTTTTCTGTATACTCTGCGTTATCTCATTTCTCTCATGAGAGACTCGAAAAGTAAATCTTGTTGCTTGTATTTTACAGATGATGTGAGGAATAATAAAGTAAACATTTCCAAGGTCATACATTCAATAAGTGGTAGAAGATAAACACAAGTCTTCTTATTTTAAAGGTCATGGTCTCTCCATGACAGCACGTTGCTGCAGAGGTGACTTGATGTTCCCAGAGCATTGATCTAGATAGTCTTAAATCTCTCCTGCAACGTGTCATGACTAGTCCTGAGATGAGGATGAGTGGAGACTGCAGAAGGGAGCTAGGTATCGGAGCACAGCTCCTGGAAGAAGAAGCCTGCAGAAACTGGGTAAGGGTAGAGCCTAAGCGACAACTCAAGTATAGGTTCCCTGCTCTGTCCTTGGCCTGGTCACTCTGCCCTAAATGGGACTCTGCTTTTCCACTGGATGTAGAAGGGAGAGAAAGGTAAACTAGATGACTTATAGAAGTGATTCTTAATTTCTGGATGTGAAAAAAGATTTGAAGAGGTTTCCTAGAAAAATATATGTAGCCTTGCAGTCATGTCATTCCACATTCAGTCTCGGAGGATTCACAGAGCTCTTGCAGCAGTTCAAGGATTTGGTCACCAGCCCAAGAGAATCTTTAGACCAAGAAAATATTTAGATCAAGGATGCAGAGCCTTTTCAGAAGTGTTTCCTTAGAGGAGCGCTAGCATTATTGCAAGATGCTGCTGCTGCTGGCAACAAACATTTATTTAGAGTTTAATAAATACCAACCTCTGTTTTACTTAATTCTTTTTTAAAGTCTGACAACAACCCTACAAGGTAGGTATTATCATTAGCCTTGTTTATACAGGTGAGAAAATGGCTCAGAAAAGTTCAATAATAAGCTCAAGGTTACAGAGCTGGTAAGTAGGGATGTGCTCAATAAAGTTCAACAGTGTCATAACTTAAAAAAAAAACAACCATGTGAGTTTTTGATCTAGTATGGTTGGCAAGTGGGGACAATGTTCAACACATACCATATAAATAAACAGTGATATTAGGTTTTTTATTGCAGGCACTTGCCTGGGGTGACAAATGGCACCTGCCACACTTTAAAATTCCATAGCAGCAAGCCTCGCTGCTTAGCTTTCTGTTGGATTTCTTATGTATCACAGACGTTCATCTGTATTTTGTAAAGGGTTTTGCCAGTGAAAAAATACTCTATGAAATGGGAAGTACTCATTAACCAGGTAACATTTCTTTCTGTTAGCAAATTATACAATTAATATGGAGCATTTTTAAGCAGTGGTTTTACTGCAAAAGGACGTTAAAGCTACTAGCCAATTAAGCTTTCCCATATCCTTATGGAGTCATTCAATCTCAATTTCACCATTTTTGTCCTGTGGGTCACTATTAAGACCTTGCATATGCCAGGACCATCAGACAGAGCCAGCTTGGATGGTTTGTGTACTTCCAGACAAACTTCATGCAGAGAGAATGGTAAATTCATCTGTAGAAGAAGGCATTGCCTTTGTGGGAGAACACACAGAGCAACAAAGGAACTTGTTGAAAGACACAAGACTACAAAGCAAATCCACAGCTCCCTGGGGCAGCTGTGAGTACTTACTTGTACAGGGCTGTTACTAAATATTTTCCTGACAGAACAGAAAACAACCTGCCCAATTTTACATGTGTCTCTTTGGAGAGAGCCGTAGGTGGTTATCAGAAAAAGCATTCAGTGGTTTCAAATCTTTTTTCCTTCAAGTATAATCATCTAGAGGGCAAAATTGTGTCCTTGTGTGTTCTGATTCATCTACTTCAGTTCTGCTTTGCTGTTTTCCTTATGAAGTTGTCGAGGAGTGTTCTCTCTTTCTCTCTCCCTCTTTCTCTGTCCTTTTTTCTCTTCCTTCAAAATCAAACCAAACAACAAACAAACACACAAACAAAAAAAAAAACACAAGTTGGTTGGCTCACTACTCTACTAGTTTCCCATGCATTCATAAACCTTGAAGCTCAAACTTAAGAACATAAGAGTTATAGGCATGTTGCAGGAGTGTCTGATGAGCAGGAAGGTAAATAATAAATAATCTTTACTTTTTGAAGCGGAACAATTTAAGCATCTTTGCCTTCAAACTCGAAGGAAAAACTCTTCTGGACTTCTGTGAGTTGTTGCCAGTCCTTGGTTATATTACTACCCTATAATTCAGAGATTCCTGAAAGGAGTTAAACAATTTTAAGGCCACCATAAATTTTATTATTATTTCCTGGGATGTATGACTTGGGCACTCAGGGTGATCATTAAATTTGTATTCTCTGTGAATCATTCTGAGTGAGGGTTTGTCTCCAAAAGTGATCATTATTTTTTGTTATATTTTCAAAAGGAAAACTGACGTTATGGGCTAATGACTGAGGAAAATGATTTTTGAAAATAACATGGGATTATTTTTGAGCATAATTTTCTGTGTTCAAAAACCTCAGAAACCTGGAAGCAAAACTCGCCAGCATATAAAAATGCAGAGAGAGATATAGTTTTGCTCCTCGAGAATTTTTTGGGGTAGAAGAATTAAAGACAAAAAGAAAGAAGGAAAGACGACAGGAGGGCAAAGGGAGAAAGATGTCCCACTGATGTGAAATATTTGATTGCCCTTTTCCCAAGGTGTCACCCAGAAAGTATGTATTTATTGAAGTCAAAGTGAAGGGGTATTACACTGAGTTACAGTTTTATAGACCCCTGAGGTGGACAATTCATGTTAGAAAATTAGCTTCCTGCCTTCCTACTACAAGTTTTTAATATGTGTCAGGTTGTTTACTGCCTACAAATATTTTTCACAACAGGTGCTTGTGAGATAGAGAAATAGCTGAAAGCATTTCCTTATAGCAGGGAATTCATACAACAAACAAAACAAAGCAGGCAGTTATGGCAAATTAAAGCCTCTTTCAGGAGTGTGTGACGTTTAGGGACACACAGCAGGTAAAATGTACTGTCCCTTTCAGCATGATGTGTTCAGTAAAATGTGTTCACCTGCTTATATCGCAAAAGATGTTTTCTCGAATCATTTCAACTGCATTTGTATTTGCCTCAGCATAATCCTTTTAAAAAACACAGTAGGATATTTAGAGTCCTGAATTACGTGTTAAATATGTAGCCATTCCTGGACATCTTCCTAATTTACAAAGAACCCTTTAAAGATGAAAATTATCATCACGATCTGAGAAATTCACTATTTCAAAAAATGGTAAGATTTAGTGCTAAGAACATTGTCGTGAAACACTTCTGCTGTGCGACTGGTGGTGGCATTATATGTGGGTGAATTCCTTTTGCTGAACAGTTTGACAGCAGAGAGCCTGATCAAAAGAGAAGATCCTCTGAGATAAGAATTCTAGGGGAGTTTTCCAGGCAGTAATGTGACAGAAGTGGAGCAGAATATTCATTGCAGTGGCATTATAATGCTGTCTATAATTTCACTGTGAAGGCAATGATAAAATATGCAAATAGGTTCTGATATAATTTATTAAAATAGTTCTGATATAATGTAAAAAAGAAGAAGATGCAAAATGGCAGGTATGCAGGATCTACAGATATGCAAGAAGAGGCAGGTATGTGGATCAGGACAGGAAGGCAAGAATCACAAATGGAAAGTGGAAACAAATGCAAACAAGTTCACAAGGGATTTATTTCTTTTAAAATCTGTGTTATTGATGTTACTGTTGTGTCATTTTTTAGAAAATTTCATTTGGTGCTTCCTATCCACGGGTTCCATATCTGTAGATTCAAGTAAACAGGGTTCAAAAATATTTGAAAAAAAAATTCCAGAAAGTTCTAAAAAGCAAAACGTAAATTTGCTGCTTTGATGACAACTTGCTATGTTGGCAACATTTACATTGTATTTACAAATATTTACATAGCATTTACATTGTATGAGATATTATAAGTAATCTAGAAATGTTTTGAAGTATACCGAAGGATATACATAGGTTATGTGTAAATACTATGCCATTTTGTATAAGAGGCTTGAGCATTTGCAGATTTTGGTATTCGTGGGGGATCCCGGAACCACTCTCGCAAAGATACCTAGGGACAACTGTAAGTAAGAGTAAGCTGGCACATACATAAATAAGAAAATGCTCCAGTGGGGCCACGCTGACAATGCCCAGGGCATCCCCCTGAAAGCAGGCTAAATGACTCCTACCCCTGGCAACTCTTTTTGGGGTGGCACTCATTTATCATGGTCCATGGTCTAAAGCATGGAAGATTCTTCTTTTCAGGATAGACTCATTACCCAAGTTTGTGAGACTGAGTACTAGCCCGGGATGCCCCATTGTGATTTTACAGTGAGCAATTGAACCATTGCACAGAATATGGGGTCAGTACAACCAGTGCATTCTGTCCTCTATGGAGGCCTCAGCAACGTGGGGATCCAGAGCATCAGAACATTGCCTGTTTTGCATGAGAAAAGAACCAAAGGACCTGAGTGGCATGGCTATGTTTTCATATGATATGACTGTCAGCCTTCAGATAGCCTGATACCAGTCTCACGATGAGGATGGTGTAAGGGAGGAAAATAATTTTCCTTTTACCTTACTGAGTTCTTAGCTGAGACCCTTGTAATAAAAGACAAATTGACATAAGAGAAAAACAAACAGAAGTTTATTAACATGTATACCTCATATTATACATGAGAGAGAACCAGGGAAAAATGAATGACTCCTGAGGTAGCTTAGAATTCAGACTTAAATGCTATCTTAATAGGGAAAGGGTGGGAGTTGGAGATGTAGACATCTTAGGGGAGAGGAAATGATTTTTAGGAAAGATGAATGGGCCCTTAGAAGAATAGATGAGAGGTGTGGTAGTTGGTGGCAAAGTTTATCTGGGTGTGGTGTGGATTTTGTCTCCTCACCTGTATGACAAGTCAGTCTTCCCTGGTTGATGAAACTCTCAAGGAGGGGTTTATGAAAACTGAGTTTCTTTTGGAGGATTTGTCTTTAGGCAGATAAGGGGAGTTCAGAGAAAGCCTCTCCTTGCATTTGCTGCTTTTCAAGTGCCTACAGCTCAAAATAATTAATATACCAAGGTGGCCCATTTTGAGGTGGCATGTTCTCCTACCCTTCAATGGTCTTGCCCTGAGAACTGAAGCTGTGTGGCCTCAGTTGCCTGTAGCCTCCTGTATCTCTCTCCAGAATAGGGGTGCCCTTCTCTGTACATCAGAATACCAAATGGCCATTAACTGAACTCTTCTTTTCCCTAAAACAGTACTTAAATGGCCACTGCCAACATCTGTTTCTGTAGCTCTTCTTTGTCTGTTTTACCATGGCTGACCACTTTTCCCCCCTTTAAAAATGTTAATATATTCTACCAGTTGAAAGTCAAGTTCTGTTGACCGTTTTCTTCCAGGTGATTAAATATCTCTGTATTGATCCATTACGTAGGTAACAGAGCAATATTAGTTTTCTCACTTCTCAGTTCTTGTGGGCATGCACTTTACTGTTGCTGACATATACTGAAAACAGCAGGTGACAGAGTTGAGGAGCCAGGAGAATTTAAACATCAGATGAAAGAGGCAAATGGAAACTGGGATAAGTCAATAGAGAATGTGTGCATTGTGGTGGATTATTTGCAGGTGCCCATGATATTTACTATAAATCTTTGTAAGAAAAAAATGAAGAATAAAATCAAATTTGCTTCATTTGTTCTTTTGCCAGAGCCTACACTGAATAGTAGGGCAAGGTATTTGGATCCCTTGGGACCTTAGCAAAAAATATCAAGAAAGTACTGTCCCTCTTTGTTTGTGTCAGATATGAGTATTTGCAGTTGTATCAACTCCTGTAATAGGAGAAGGTGGATGGGATAATGTGCAGTAATGGTAGCCCTTGCTTAAACTCTGGCTCTCGTTTGTCTATACTGGCACTTCTGGGGTGGCTGTGGAATCTCCAAACCACTTCTTCTCTTCCTTCTTGGTAAGAGTGGCCCTTTGGTCTTTAGGAACCGTAATTGCTCACCACCTGGTTCCCTGGCAAAGTTATTTAGATTAGAGTTGGGATATTTAGTCCAAAATTGGCCTGCTGGGGTCTTTCTTCCTGGAATTTGAGATTCAGAACTGGGCAGTCATTCTCTGTGTGTGACTGGAACTATGACAGGTACACCTGAGATCTGGGGGTGGCCATATTTCTCCATGAGGATTGAAGAGTGGAGAAAGGAGACTGTATTCCGTAGGTTCTTGCCTACTTTCCATTTTCTGGCATTGGGGGAACTGGCTGCATCTCTGTCTCTGAGTTCTTGAGACACTTGTTGTGCCCTTGTAATGAACCCTACTTCCATTTTATCCTAGTTTCTGCTACTTGGAAGAGACTTACTAATACATTATCTACCACAAACAATGGCACAAGAAAAATATTCCTCAAAAATCAGAAGAATTGGTATTACACGGGGGTTATAGGATTTAGTTGAAATAAGTATTATCTTCAGATTTAGTATTTTAAGGCTATTTTTGAATCTCTGGTAAAACTTTGCAAACCCTTCCTGTTGAGTTGTCAGACCTTTTCCTTACATAAGGGACCAGTCTGAGGTCAGTTCCTTGGGACTTGGTTAACCTGAAATCCTTTCAAAATGGCAAAAACTGGACTGTAGTACAATGTTTAAAGGCCAAAGACTGATGAACTCTAAATTGTACAGAATTAAAACCAGTGTCTCAGAAGTTCCCCTTGTCCCTTTCCTTGCTCCCCATCCTGCCCCCAAACCCACAAATATTCAAAGATATTTGAGACTGAGATGGGCTTTTGAATTGCTACTTGATGTTGTAATGCATATCCTGATATAACTGGCCTGGAGCTTTGCTTTTAGAATAAGAAGCAGGAATGCCTATTTGATTGTGTCTTTAGACTATTAAATTCTATTTGCAAATCAGTTTCAAAGAGGTTTGGTTTGAGGAGCTAACATGGGAGATAATGTATGTATGAAAAAGTTTAGCTAAAATTTATCACGATACCCTTATCAAAGACCATTTGCTACTCATTGAGAAATAGCATGTCACAACGAAAATAAGTTGTCAATGAATCTGATCCGTGGATTAATTGGAAAGTATCATTTATTTATAGGGAACAAAAGGGAGCTCTGTTTGTAAGAGAAAGGGCTTCTTGAGTCTTTCTGCTTCTTATTGGTTGTTTCAAAGTGTTGAATTTAATAAGGCACAAGCAAAACTAGAAAGAGAATAGGGAGTGACAGGCATAGAGCAGTAAGTGTAATGTACAGTGAGAGAGGGGCATCCATCACACTGGAGCACTTTCTTGGTAGAGAAAGAAAGCATTGCTGTGTAAAATGGGATAGCTTTGAAGGAATTCCAAGTCTTTATTTTTGGCCATTCAGCTGTAGACTAGGGTTTCACAAGACTCATGTTGGGTTTAGACGTTATGAAATACTGTTTTCCAAATGGAAATATATGGCTTGTAATGTCAAAGGAAAAGAAAGCAAAAGAGAGAGGAATGCTCCTGGCCAGGGCGTCAATAATCCTGTTACTCTGAGATCTGTAATGATCACCCAAGGGCAGTAGCTCACTCTCCTGCTGCCTTTCCAACCCTCTGTATGTTTTTATTTAAAAACCTTTGATTCTATTAAGATATTTCATAACAAGCTATGTCCTGGTATGCACGTAGATTTGTCATTGAGAAAGGTCATGTAACACATGACTTATAAACTACCTGTACCATTTTCTTCATTTCTCCACCTTTTGGAATCGTTCTGTTTTTGTGAGGACAGGCTAGGTTATGCTACAGATTCACCTCCAAACCCCAGTGGCATAACATGAAGGAAGATTTATCTCTTGCTCAAGGTACATGTCCAACACAGGTTGTCTGGGACCTCTGCTTATTATAATCAGCCAGGGACCAAAGGTGATAGAGCCACCTGTGATGCCATGGCCAGAAAATGTGACCTTCTAAGGGAAGATAAACTAGAGAATTAAATGTGTTTTTTTTTCCCTGACTTAACCCTGAAATGAAGTATGTTACTTTTTCTCATATCCTGTTGGGTAAAGCTAATCACATGGTCCTACCAACCAAAGAAGCTGAGATGTGCAGGCATCTCTTACCCAGTGCCGAAGGAGCTTTGCTGATGAAACTGACAGTACCTATAAGAATGTCTACCACAGTTGAACTTTCTTAAGGCTTTGTTTCTCTGTAAATTCAGCTCACAGCAATAACCTCTTCCTTTGAATATCTGTTAACACTCGAGTATGCCATTCATTTGGCCCTTAGCTTTCACTCTCTTTGATAAGCAAATGTACAACTTATGTGCATATGTGAATACGAATAAATCTTTGTATCTTTATGACATTTCCTATGTTTGATTATGAGTTTCACGAAAATGGACAGTATATAGTTCTTGCATCACCCATAGTGCTTTGCATGTCCAGTAAGTGTAGAATGAATGTAGTTTATGGGTGAAGCATGTGTTCAAATGATACAGAATACATAATAAGCAAATTTGCTAATTTTACTTAATTTATTCCACCACGCATAGGAGCTTCCTAATGGGAGGAGGCGTTCATGTCAAATTAATCAAGAGTCTTTGTAATCTTTCTCTGGTCATTGAAAAGACTACCGTGGGCTCTTGTTGCTAAGGACTATGAACACTTTGTGATAGAACACTTTTAATTCTTCTGGCTTTTGCTCAGTGAGGAAGGAAAAAAAAAAGGAGAAAAATCTGAAGAGAAAAAACGTAAGAGTTGAGGAAAATGATTTTAGTAGTCAAGAAGGAGGGAGGAAAATCACTTGAACCCAATTAATCAACAAGCAAGAGAAGGGAGGACATAACAATGTGTAAGACGTGGCGCTTGTCTGCAGCTTGTGAGCTAAGATAAGACATAATTACGGACAAAGTGCTAGATATATAAAGCAATGTGTGAGGTATTCCATCTGCAGAGTTGCTACTAGACAAAGAAACCCTGAGAAACCCTCTGTGTTATTGATATATTGCACTATTTAAACCACTGCATTTCAAAACAAGTTATGCTGAAATGCAGTGGTTTAAAACTGCAATAAATGTTTATTAGCCCATTGTATTTCTGAAGGTCAGGAATTTGGGACAGGCTTAGCTGGGTTGTTTTGTTTCTAAATTTCATATATCAGCTGGTTCTACGGTCATCTGAGGGCTTGACTGGTGCTGGAGGATCCACTTCCAAGGTGTCTTACTCACATACCTGGCAGGTTCCTGGTGGCTGTTGGTGGGAGGCCTCTGCTCCTCTCCATGTGGGCCTCTCTACAGGCTGTTTGAATATCTTCAACATGTCGTGACTGGCTTCCCCTAGAGGTAGGACAAGGTGAAAGCTTTAATGTCTCTTATCATCTAGCCTCAGAAGAACACATCATCATTTATGCAGTATCCTATCCTGTTGGTTACAGAAGTCAGCCTGTTCCATATCAAAGTCAACTATCTAGAGGCAAAAATCACTGGAGACTATCTTAGAGGCTGGGTATCACACCGTCTACACTTTTGTTGGGGGGAGAATCAGATTAAAATACATATCAAGTACATTCCTTTCAGAGGCTGGATAGGATAAGTCATAAAAAAATAAGTCTGGGTGTATTTGTGGCAGAAGTATGGAGCCTCTGGGAAATGATGATGTGCCTGTCTCCAGCTGGGCAGACTTCCTCTCTCCTCCTTGCTGTTTGCTTCTCTGAGTCACTTCTTAGCCACTGCCAGAGCAGGATGGTTTTGACAATTAAAAAAATCTGTAATTGTATGAAAAAGAACTCTGATTTCCCTCTAAGTAAACCTCTTCTGTGGAAAATTAGCTGTTCAGTCTATGTACTCTATTTCTCCTAGGAGCAGCAGAGCTGGTTGGGAGGAAATACGAATTTTTTAGGTTTTGCCAGTGAAAAGATATGGGGCCCTCTCTTGGCCTCAGTCTTCTTATCTGTGAAATGGTGATAACCAGGCCTGTCTCCCAGGGCGTCTTGAGACTTAAGTGACATAACAGATGTGAAGCATCTAGCATAGAGCTTGACGACAACTGGTGCCTAATAAATGCTTCGTCTTACCTCCATAGAGAGTCTCTTCATACTTAGAGGAATGAAATACGTATAAATGATTAAAACAAAAATTCAGAATGTCATAAGTTTTTTAAAAAAAATTATAATTGTTTTGTTTTTGACTTTGTTCTTTGGTCCTTTGTAACACAGGTTTTTTTTACCACTTGAACCCTTACTTTCTTTTTCTCCTAAAAAAAATATGCTGGACCTATATTTGGAACTTTGGGGTTGTGATTATAAGGGTTCAGAGAGGACTAGACTATCAGTAATGGTGATGATGATGACAACAGTAACGATGATGTTTTGGTCAAGGTTGGTCAGTGGTTTTCAACTGAGGACAATTTTACCCCTCAGGTGACATTTACCAATGTCTAAAGACATTTTTGGTTGTCACAATTAAGGGAGAAGGTACTCTAGACATCCAAGTTGGTAGAGGCCAGGGTTGCTACTGAATATCCTACAATGTATAGGACAGCCCTCCATGACAAATAGTTCTGTAGTTCAGTATATCAGTAGTGTTCAGGTTGAGAAACCCTGAGGCAGGCTAACTGCTGTAATGAGCAACATCAAATCTCAGTAACTTAACAGAAAAAAAAGTTTATTTCTTACTCATTCAGAATCCATTGCAAATGTTTCTGGAGGCTGGCTCTCCTCAGAGGTTGGGGTGGGATCTATGTTCCTTCCGTCTTGTAGCTCTGACTTCTTCATTGAGTAACATTCAGAGTCATTGAGAATGGAAAAGGAAAGATTAAGGGGCAGAGCCTGAAAGACCTCTGTGGACCCATCCAGGAAGAAGTGTACATCATTTCCGCCACGTTCCATGGATCAGAACTCAGTCATTTACACCCACCCAGTTGTATCAGAGCTGGTCCGGCTGTGTGCCTGGGTGGACACTAGTGATTTTTGCCAGAAACATGACAGTAACAACAGCATTAACTCCAACAACATCCAACATTTACTGAGCTCTTCCATGCTAGGCATGCATAATATAATTTACCTGATGTTGTAACTGAGGTTCAAAAATGATGATAACCTTTTCCAGTTCGTTCAGAGGTTTACGGGGGAGCCGAGAGGTGAACCCGAGTCTATCTCCTTCCAAAGTGCTTACTACTTGATACTCTAGTTAGAGCAGGAATTGAATACTAGTCTTAGTGGGGCTTCATTTTTATGAAATAAAAACTACAGCCGTAAGTACCATAAAGTGCAGAATGTTTGAGGCTTAAACTTAAAACTGAAACTGCTCAAACAATCTTTCCTAAAGAGCTGCTTAAATCCTTTTTAGGAAATATCAATATGCAGATTGCAATCCAAGTTTTTGTCTGGATCACAAGAGAATAGACAGGAAGAGATGAATATCATGGATGAAGGCTACTGCAGTGCTTTTAAGTCATCCTGTTGCACTTAGGCATTGCAGTCTGTGATTATATATATTTCATATACGTCTTCAGTAGTCCAGGGGGACTGCAGGCCGAGGTAATGAGCACTGCTAGGAATCTTGACATCAAACTCTAAATGGTTTCAGTGCTGCAGAGTTTCAAGAAAGTGGGCCTTCCTTGAAGTGAATGGCTATTTCTGTCTTATTTAGGTAATTTATTCTTATCTGTCTCACATTAGTGGAGGGCCTTGTGTCACATGTAATAGTTATAATAAGACAATGACCAAAGCTTCTTCTTAGGGGTGGATGGCACTTTGGATTTTACTGTCATGGAGCAAGAAGGAAGAGAGAACAGAAGCCCTCACTTCATAAAGGCCACACTGGTAGACAAAGCAGTATGAGTGGCTAAGAGATGTGAACAGAGTTCAGAATCTTCCTTCAGAGTAAAACTGCAGCAGTTTCCTGGAATGTTCTAATCGACTTTTCAGGGTCTGAAAGCTGGTCATAGATGTAATGGTTCTGAATGCTGCTGCCTTCGTTGTCGGCTTCTGCTTTGACCATGTAATAGCACAAAATTCTCCGCAAGTTCTCTATTTTGCACCATTATAATTGAATGTCTAATCTTACTGCTTAAAAGCTTTTATTATTTAAAAAAAAAAAAAACTGTTCTTTTTTCCTCTCTCCTCCTCTGCTGAACCCTGCCTTTCTCTTTCTATTTTCTTACCAGAGTACCTGTATTATCACATTGGTTTAGACCTCTGATTCAATTAGCCATTCAGAAAGTGTTCACTGCATTTGTGTACTAGGTATTAGCCACTGTGCTGGGCACTGGGTCAGAGCAGTGACCAGGACAGACATGGGTCCACCTAACTGCAAGGAGGTCATGTGCTCAGATGAGCGCTGGTACTTTTTGCCACAAACAACAGCACCATCCATAACAGTACTAGCTAACGTTTATTAAGCTCGTATACTTTCAGCCCAGGCAAATTTGGGTTTTGTCTCTGATGATGATGGCCAGAATGTCAAAGAACCTCCACTAACAATCACTGCATGCTCACTTTGTGGTCAGCACTGGAGCAAGGACTTTCCATGTATTATTTCATTTAATCCTCATAAGCCCCTGTTGGAGAAGTTTTTGTCATTATCTCCATTTTATAGACAAGAAAACTGAGGCCCAGAAAGATTAGTGATTTATATCAAATCACACAGCTGGTACGTGGAGAAGCTAGGTTACAAATCCAGAGCTGTCTTACTCCTTAGCTTGTGCTTTAAACTCAGTTGTTCAGAACCACGGAGCATGTTAGGAAGGACATTGATCTTTCCTTCATTTCTAACTAAAAGAGTAAAAGATGTGTCCCAGTCATTAAAACCATCCTTAATAATTTTTTCTGTTCTTATAACTGTATCATGAGTCTATTTTATAGGTGCCCTTGAATTGTAAAAGCCCTCGCTCCCAAGATGGTGTCAGCACAATGGTAAATTATAACTAGCCATCAATGTTTGTAGACTGAAGCTTACTATTTGCCAGAAACTAGGTGGAAGAGGTGACCTGATCCTTGACTTCCTTGTTCTTACAATTTAGAAGAGAAGACAGTCATTAACCAATTAATCGCACATGTGATGAATATTATAAAGGGAGAAGAACAGAGTGCTCTGAGAAGTCTACCACATTGGTATTAGAATGGAGCATGGTTAGGGATAGCCTCCTTCTTAAAATGGGTATCATCTCTGAAGCCAAGTATGAGGAGACATTAGATGAATGAAGAGGATGTGTAGGATATTGTGTTGTCTTGAGGCCTGGCAGAGTGTGGTAGGATCTATGCACTGAAAGAAAATAGCCAGGGGGCAGGGCACAGAGAGGACAGTGTTGGAGGAGGTAAAGATAGGGAGGCAGGCAGGGGCAGGTCATGAAAGGCTTTGTGGATTGCAGTAAGGTTTTGGGCTTTTATCACTGAAAAATGATGAGCCATTGAAGATCTTTAGGCAGAGGGGGGACATGCAATATTTGAATTTTTAAAGGATGACTTTGGCTGCAGTATGGAGAAGGGGTTAAATTGAGAGATGAGTTTGAAGACTTGCATGAGGGTTGTTGTAGTTCTGCAGTTTTTGGAACTGGTAAATCAGCTCTCCTTTCCCCATATCTGTACCTTTTGTAATTTTGAAGACATCAACCATATCGTAACTCATCCCATCACTGTCAGCTGAGAAGCAAACGTATCTGTCTTGAATGTATTACTATTTCAGTTGATGACCTCTGAACCTTTTCCATTGCAGTTGTTGGGGTCCAGGACAGACACCCACAAAATATGCCTCGATGACATATTGATTATTTTGAATTGAAGTTTCTTAAGAAATGGCTAATGCTAGAGGGACATTCTGACCCTCCTTTCTGTCTCCCTAAAAGCAGAAAATAATGTCTCACGTGAAAGGTGCACTTCCTGCATCTGGAAGTAGAAGGACACCCTTATCACCAAAGATAAGGAATTCGCAGCCAAGAAGCCTTTGTGAACAACCTCTGTTACCTCTTTAATTTACAACCTCCAGCCCAAACTCTGTGTAGATTTTTCATTGATTGGGCATTTGAAACCTGAGTTTCTCTGTCCTGTCAATCCCTCACAAATGTATTGGTTCTTTGTCTAAAAAATATAAAAGCTGCCTACTCTGGCCATTTCTTCAGTCTCATTTCTGTGAGACCTCCATGCATACGAAGTAAAATTTGTTTATTTTTCTCCTGTTAATCTGTTTTGTGTCCATTTTATTATTAGTCCTGCCACAACAGCTCAACAGGAGTAGAGTGGGAAACTTCCCCTTCCCTGACGCTGTGTTCCCCTGCCCGCCTCCATGCCCTCTGCCAAATTAAATATTGAGAACAGTCTCCTTTTTCTCTTTATCAAATATTCTGACACACCATCATGATTACAGCTTAATTTCACTCCTCTGAGCAGAAATGATGCATTTTCCTCCTAAATAATAAGCTCCTTATACCCTCACATTACCTAGCATGGATGTTTACATGATTCTTTGCTTTTCTTGCTTGTTTTTATTTCTTTTGGATTGGTTTTACCTTCCTTCTAGCTCATTCGTCTTGTCAGTCTTATATGAAGAGTTTCTTTGGGCTGGAGAGAGGGGAACATACATCCTTCTAGGCTGTGGAAGATACACTACTGAGTATCAGAACTTTAAAAGGGTGCCACTGGGATAAACTAATGAATGTAGTTACTTTTGCTCCATAACAAATGGAGGTTGATGTTAGGGTGGTGTATGAGCTGTGAATGTTTTCTGTTATAAGTAGCAAAATTCAAGTAATATTAACTTAATCCATAGTGATATTTATGTACTTAAAAGAACACAGGAGGTAGGGGGTCCCAGGTTGATTTGGTAGCTCAATAATGTCATGAAAGACCCAATCTCTTTCATCCTGTGACTCTTTCATCTTTTGGCTTGTTGCCTCGTGGTCAAAAAATGGCTGCCATAGCACCAAAAACGAAATTTTTACATGACAGTGTCCAAAAAAAGAAAGAAGAGGTAGGTGAAAAAAAGCTTTTCTCATCGTGTAACACTGGCTTTGTATCAAAAACGAAGATCATTCATGGAAACCCCAGTCTATTTCCCTTCATTGGTTAGAACTAGGTCACATATCTACTGTAAATATAAATCAATAGCAAAAGGAAATTACATTACCATGATTGGCTTAGGCCAATCATTATCCATTATCTAAAGCTATGCACATTGCTATCTGTCAAAATTTAGCTTCTATTATCAAAAAAGGAGAGCACTTTTATTATATTTATATTAAGAAATGATAATCATAAAGCTGTAAAAGTAAGGTCTAAGAGGAAGACTGTAACAGGAATTTTCAGAGAAAGGAAGTGGAAGTAAATGAAATGACGAGTGCCACAAAAGCAGTCTTGAGCAATTTCCTCAATGCTACCAGGTATCAAGAGGTGCGTTGCTTTTTCTACTCATCCCACACCTGTATATGGCGGACATTGATAGTTCTGTTTGTAAAACCCATTTTTTCCCCTCCCTTCCTTCCTAATAGAAATGTGATTTTGCTTGCAGCGGCAATGCCCAGCTTCTTACACTCTGTGTGATCCATTTTTGGCCAGGTAGATGCATGTGGAAGTCACCACAGTTTCTAGAAAGAAACTGACTCAGCTGGTATCCTCCCTTTGTGCTTTGCCCTTGCACTAAACCCCCTTCATGCATAAAGTGAGGACGCCATCCTGGAGGTGCAGCAGCCATCTGTGACAATGAAAGTGAAAGCCCCACCTAAGGCCAGCAGACCCAGAAGACAGAAGGAGCCTGAGACACTGATGACACTGTGAGGTGTTGTCCCAGTGCTCAGACATCTTGTAACATGGAAAAGTAAAAATAAAAAAATAACAGCAATGCAAGCTCTCTGGGTTTTAATCACTGTTGGGCTGTTCGCTAGGTTGCAATTGCATGCAGCAGTCCGTACATCTTCCAAACCTAGAAGCATGAACAAGAGAGTGGAAAGTCGTGTTAGTCAGTGTTACTAAAGGCTAAGGAATACCTTAACAAGCTTTGAATGAGAAAAGTTAGGGTAAGAGGGAAAATGAAAATAGAATTGGCCCAATGTGATCATGAAATGTTCCAGTGTTCTGACGCTTTGAGCATAATCATTCCATTGGTTAATTCTGTTAGTGTTACCACGTGCTTTGAGGGGATATAATTCTCCAGGGGCCCCATGACCTGGAGGAATCACTACACAAGAAATTTACATTCTGATTCTTCTGATGAATCTGAGCAGTCATACTTCCTTCCACTTGGATATTATTTATTTATTTGTTTGTTTTAGATATTTGGATCTAGTGTTTGCTTTTGTTTGGTGTTTATGGTTTTCCACACTAAGGTAATTAGGCTCCAAATTGAGCATAATTTCTTTAGGTAAACGTAAAGTCGTCTTTGCTGTGTTATTGAGGACATTGAAGAGATGATGGTTAACAAATTGGGGGGGAAATCAGATGCTTCTTTGTACATGGAACAGATCAATACATTGCAGATGAACATTAACAGAAAGATAAGCCTATATTGTTGGTGTTTGCAATGCAAAAAAATAGGTACTTCTTTGTTTTTCAGGCTTACTAGCCTGAAAAGGAAGTTCAGATTTACTAATGAGTAGGTAAATAGATAAAATGTGAAACAAAGCACAGTATTAGAGCAGTCATTAAATCGACTAGCATTTTATCTTAAAGGCAGCGTTGCAATAAAGTACCTCACCTAATGCTCAAATACAAAGGTGAAACTTGCTTTCCCCCCAATTGTATTATCCCTTGCAAGAGATGTTCTTCCTTTCTACTTGAGTCCTTTCAAGCGCTGCTTTGCGAAGTCTCAGTGGGCTCACCCAGTGTTTGTTTTGGGTGTTTGTGAACGTCACTTGCTGGAATCAGTTAAAAAACAGAGCAAAGAAACTGAATACAGAGTTAGCCATGATACTGGGAGCTGCTGTGACTTCACAGTTGCAAGTATTGGATGTTGTTTTAAACAGACCTTCTGAAAATCACATTAAAAAGCAATACAAAAGATGGGTATATCATTGACATCGAAATAGTACCTGCAGGAGGTTGCATTTTTATTTAAAAGAAAAAGCTGCTTATAGAAGTGGGTACTTGTGCCTTTAGAGACAACTTCCAGAGACAGCTTCCCACATGATTCAGAGTGCTGTGGCTCAGACCAAGAGAAGAAGGTATGTTCTGGAACACTCTGTTGGAGGAATACAAAAGCAGCTCCTGTATGCCAAAGACACTCATACCAGAGCTTGAATAAAATGCTTTTAAAATCCCAATTAAATTAATGAAATAAAAAGCATAAGCAGATGTTTGAACTATTTTTTTCTGTATCCCCCCAAAATTTACATGTACAAGTTGGCCATCTTCCCTTTCAAATATTTTTAGTCTTTTCTTTGAGAAAAATGGAATATTTCTTTATGTTCAACATTGTCTTATATTTCACATTATTCAATACTTGTTCCAGGTTAGTCTTACTACCTCTTTCATTGATATTTTACATTTTAGTAATATAAAATGTTTTAAACATCTAGGGTGTTCTAGAGTGAGTGATGGAGTGCCATATGCTAACTCATGAAAAATTTTTACATAGTTCATGAAGAGACATGCAGTTAAGTGCCAGACTGATTAAAAGAAATTACTAATCTTTGAGTTTAACACTTGTAGTAGTCAGTTCTCCAGTGAAGCAGAACCAATAGGAGATATAGATAGATAGGTAGATACATAAATACATAGATATAGTGAGAGGCAGAGACAGAGACAGAGACAGAGACAGAGGGAGAAATTGGCTCATGCAAGTATAGAGGCTGACAAGTCCCAAGATCGACAGTCAGCAGTCTGGAGACCCAGGAGAGCCAGTGGTAAGAATCACTACAGCTAAGGATGTAGTTTCAGTCCAAAGCCAGCAAACTCACAACCCAGGAAGAAGCAGTGTTTCAGTTTGAGTCCAAAGGCAGGTAGAAACCAACGTCCCAGTTAGAAGCTAGTCAAGAAGAGTGAATTCCTTCTTATTTAGGGGTCAGCTTTCTGTTCTGTTCAGGCCTTTAGTTGATTGCATAAGGCACACTACAACAGGGAGAGCAATCTGCTTTACCCAGTCTATCAGTTTAAATGTTACTCTCATCTGAAATACCCTCACGGAAGCACCCAGCATAATGTTTGACCAAATATCTGGGTGCCCTGTGGCCTAGTCAAGTTGACACATAAAATTAGCCATCACAACACTTATGGAAATGTGGGAATTTAGTCTTTTTTTTAGGACTTATGTTTAGCCTACTTCCAAGAAAGATGTGTATAAAATATTGTAAGATGAACTATACCATTGAAAAGTATTGCTTGTTTGTTTTAAAAATTAACATTGTAGAGGAGATTTCTTTAGGGACCTCTTGAGTGTACCATCTGCATTCTTTGTAAAGTGGGTCCATGTGACTTTATTCAGGAGATAAAGTTCTACAGGGCTAGTTACTTTTTGATTTTTAACACAAAGATATCATGACACAAAGATGAGTGGTCTTGAATAGAATGGAGTTGCATCTTGTGTGTAAATTGGCAACAAAGAGAGAGTAAGAAGTATTGATTTAAGTAATATAGAGTGTTTTGCTAGATGATCCCCCCTCTATGAATATTTGCTTCTTAGTATATGTGAAATGAGAGCTAGGAGTCAGTCTCATTCTCCTGAATCTCCTAGTGTGAGCATCTCAGTGCTAAGTGTATTCCAGTATTGACATGTTCTGTTAAGCATCAGAAAATATATATGGCCAGTAAACTCATGCCTATGACTTCATCTGACCTACAGCCAAAGGAATAACTGTCTATTCTAATGCTAGAAGAAAGCCTCTAATTGGACCTCCTGAGAAGCTGTGCCGTATTTTTTTGCGTGTGGAGAGTTGGAAAGGTTTCCAAGAGACTCTCTGAGCTTCAACTTAAAAACTACCCCTGATTTAAGATGCCACTGAGCTATCTTTGATGCTGCTGGGATTGTGGCTTTCTTAAGAGGAAATGTTAACTGGCAACATTTTCAATAGGTTTGCTCCTTTTAAAGAGCATTTCCCCTCCGTCCCTGCAGGAGAGTATCTGGAATACAAATGTGGGCTTTCCACTGTGTGCCTGTATGTAGGGGACTGAAGGGTAGGTGTAAAAAGGCTTCTTTAGGGCTATTCCCATGGGTAATAGAGACTTCAGCCGCTCTTTTCTAGGGATGGGAGGGGCATTCACTAAGCTTTGCCCTTTGTGTTGTGGTTCATTAAAAATACAAATAAGGTCAATGGAATAAGACACTATTCAAATAAAGAGTAGGTTATGTAAATTCTGATTAGAGGAAAGAAATTTATAAGACAGAGACACTTTATCTAAAATTTAGAAAGCCTGTAATGTACCAGCTGGTGTCTTGGGTCAGCTGAGAAGAGCCTTCAAAAGATTTCCCTGGACCTGGTTGGGCATAGGAGGTGGCAGGACCAAACCCGAGAGGAAGGATAATGATAGCTGTAATTTATTGATCATCTACGTATTTGATAGGCATCTGGCTCTGGATAAACAAGTGATGAACAAGGTAGACAAGATCTGTGCTCTCTTGGATCTACCTTCTAGTGGGTATGTTTGGGAAGGAGGTAGGGATGGGTAGCATACAAATCAATGAAGAAAGTAGTGAAATGTGATAAGAGCCATCAACAAAATAAAAGATTGATATAATAGAATGATTTGGAGGTGGTGAGGATGCTACTTTAGATTGGAGGGTCAGGTCAGGGAAGGCCTCTCTGAAGAAATAACTTTTGAGCTGGACCTAAAAGATGTAGAGATCCACAATTTAAAGATGTAGAACATTCCAGAGAGTGGGAAGAACAAATGCAAAGGACCTACCTTGGAAATGGTAACAGAGTACCGCTTTGTTATTAGTTGGGCTTGTGCCCAAGACCTTCCAGTGCAGAAGAACACTTTCAAAGGTGGATTGACGTGGAAGGGACGTTAAGTGGGATTTCTTCCCCTCTTTCTCCTAAATAGTACCTTCAAATGAACAGCATGCTCAAGAGTTCTGAGTGTGGGGGCAGTGGGAGGAAATGGGGAAGAATGAAAGTGTTGGGGGCAAGGGCTGGAGCTCTGGACATCACTTTGGCTCATGGGTGCTATTGCCTGTAGCTGGAAAGAAGGCAGGAGAGACAGAAGGGAATGGGTAGCCTTCCCTGAAGACTCAGACTTTTCCCAACTTAGAGGGAGTTTTGTATAGTGATCCTGTCTTAATAAATAGGACTCAATATTGGCCAATTGGATTAGGACCTCCTCCTTTGAGGGCTTGCGGGTAGAGGGAGAGAGATAAAGCGTGGCATGCCTAGTCCCCTCCCCCTTACGATGTTTTCTTACCTATTTCAGGTATGAGGAAGTCAAATACATAAAGAAAAAGTAACTTGCCCAATGAGCAAGTGGCAGAAATAGCATTTAAAAGCAGGTCTGTTTGATACAAAAGTGGATCACACTGCTCTTTTTGCAGATAAAGATCGATCAATGAATTTTTCCTTCTTGTGCCCTAAAATAATTGACTCATCTTCCAGACTACAAATCTTACTCTGTTTAATCAGATCCAGTTACAAAATTTCACTGAGTTTAGCTATTTAGCTTTATTTATGGAATCATAATAATTTTAAATATGTATATTTCATTTAGGCAAAAGTCCTGTAAGGAATTTAGTCTCTTTGTGTTGAGAGGTGGGGGGTATCCAGTTGTCCAGTCTGTTTCCACGGAGACAACTGACAGCAGTCGTAAATGGTATGATCATCCTATCTGTGCTGATAACATAGAAGAGCCAAAAGCCAAAGAGTAATCCTCACCAAACCCTTTTGCATTCATTCCCATTTTTTCTCTCTCTTTCTTTCTCCCTCTCACCTGCTTGTCCTCTCGCCCTCTCCCTCCCAGCTTCTTGCCGAGTGTCTACTTTTTGTTCTTCTCTTGTATTAAAGGTTAACATGTGAAGTCTGCTCTAGCTATAATTACACAGTTTTCCCTTTCAGGAGAAAATTTTGCAACTGATGATAAAAATATTTGGTCTTTATGGATAACTCTAGTAAATATATTTTAAAAAGAGATGTATGTTCTGAGAATAGAGACTTTTAATATCCAGGTTTATGACTGGTTATCTATTTGTTTGGTTCCAAATCCCAAGTCTCTGTTTGTCCTCAATTTTCAATTTCAATTTAAAAATATTTAGTAACTTCTCAAGTGTGAAAACACTGAACTGGGCTGTATTTGGGGCTGGGGTCTACTAAATAATGTAAAGATCGGCTTTGTGAGCTTCTTTGAAGAAAAATTCATTCTATCCAACATTTTAATTCATAAGAATAAAAATAATAGCTACCAATTTTGAATGCTTACCACGTGCCAGACATTGTGTGTATTTTACAAAGATTACCTCATTTCGTCTTCAAAACAATCTCATTAGATAGGTATTTGTGTTCTCATTTTTCAGCCAAGGAGATTGGAACTTAGAAAGGTTAAATGGTTCACTCCAGGTTGTACCCAAACTAAGTGCCAGAGGCTAGATTTGAACCCCTGTCTGTCTAACCCCAAAGTGTGAACCTCCAGTTACCTAAAGAAGCCCAGTTGGAACCAGGGAGTTGAAGAGGGGCCATCTTTAGAGAGTTTGGCCTGGGTAGAAAGAAGGTACTATCACTGTAGTCATTATCCTGCAATACAATAAAAGTTAGAGCTGAGGTCCTTGACATGGGGCTGAGGCATTCAAAATGTCAGAACTTCTCCTTTTAGTTAACATTTTTAAAAGTTGTATCTTAGAAAAGTCAGTTTGGTAAGTAAAGTTCTCAAGAGTTTCTAAATTTGGAGACATAAACTGCTTTAAATGTAGAGGAACTGTGCTGAGGGCAAAGGAGGGCATAGAAAGGAGGGGAAGAAATAAGAGAGATTCAACTTAAGGAAAAGAAGAGAAAGCTATAACATCTGATGAAAAATAATCGAAAGCAGATTTCAGTAAGGCAGAGGAATGGAAAATAGACTCACGCCAAAGGGGAGCTGAGGACAATGATGTTGGGATTAGATCATCTGGGAACTACCTAGTGGCTTCAGCCATAGGCACTCTGTAAATTTGTGATGATGGTGATGATGGTGATGATGGTGTGCAGCAGGAAGTAGGAAGTGCAAACTAGGGAAAAGAGGGAAGGTGTCTGAGCTTCATTGCCCTATAAATCCAGAAGAAAAATATTCTCTCCTCATATGTCAGGGGTAAAATTGTGCCTCAAGTTCTCTATTTCATTTGGCATACCTTATTCCCATAAAGGAACACCCTGGAGGAAATTTCATATGAGGACCCAAAAAAATGAATGTATCACAGAAATGTCAACTAATAGGAAAATCCATTTGACTTTCCTTCTTGATGTGGTTTTACCATAGGCAGAAATTTCAAGGAAAGAAAGAAGGAAGAGAAGGAAAGAGGGAGGAAGGGAAGGGGAAGGGAGGAAAAAATTTCCAGTTTTTAGATTTTTGTGGGATCCCATTGTAACTAAGTGCCAGTAAAAGGACCTCATGGATGGATGTATTATCTAAGGTAAGAATAAATGGATTTCATGGGTTCAGATGCTTTCCTGATAGGGTTGATAGGAATGCAAGGAAATGGAGTCTTCTAGTTTGCTACATGTGTGGTTTGAGCCTCATGTGCTGAGTTATGGCTTTAGAAAGGGAACGCCCAGTCAAGGAGCCAGTCTGCTGAGATGTGACCCAGGCATAAAGAAACGCTTCCCGTGTGCAGTGGATTCATGTATGCCCACTCAGAAACCAGTGCGAGGGTAAGGTCTCCTCCACGCCTAAAGTATACAAGTGACGGCTGTTCATGGGGGCCCCACCCGGAAGCACTAGCTTGCAAAAAAGCAGTTACCCTGTTCTCTACAAGATTTCAATGAGCAGTGTTTGTGGATTGAATGAATTAATACTTAGATTAAAACCCAGCATATTTATTGAGTAACTGCTCTTTGCCGGTGCCTGTGTCTGGTGGTTTTGCATATATTACCTTATTTAATTTTAACAATGACAAATACTCTATTAGTGTGTTAAAGTTATGCAACTTTCATATTAAAACAGTGGAATAGCTTGTTTAGGTCTTCTGCCCCAAGCAATTCTCCAAGGAAGACATACAAATGATCAATAGACACATGAAAAAATGCTCAATATCACTAATTATCAGAGAAATGCAAATCAAAACTACAATGAGGTATCACCTCACACCAGTCAGAATGGCCGTCATTCAAAAGTCCACAAATGACAAATGCTGGAGAGGCTGTGGAGAAAGGGGAACCCTCCTACCCTGCTGGTGGGAATGCAGTTTGATACAGCCACAATGGAAAACAGTATGGAGATTCCTCAAAAGACTAGGAATAGACTTACCCTATGACCCAGGAATCCTGCTCCTGGGCTTATATCCAGAAGGAATCCTACTTCAGGATGACACCTGCACCCCAATGTTCATAGCAGCATTATTTATAATAGCCAACACATGGAGACAGCCTAAATGTCCATCAACAGGTGACTGGATAAAGAAGATGTGGTATATTTATAGAATGGAATACTACTCAGCCATAAAAACCGATAACATAATGCCATTTCCAGCAACATGGATGCTCCTGGAGAATGTCATTCTAAGTGAAGTAAGCCAGAAAGAGAAAGAAAAATACCATATGAGATCTCTCATATGTGGAATCTTAAAAAACAAACAAACAAACAAACAAAGCATAAATACAGAACAGAAATAGACTCGTAGACATAGAATACAGACTTGTGGTTGCCAAGGGGGTGGGGCGTGGGAAGAGATAGACTGGGATTTCAAAATTGTAGAAAAGATAAACAAGATTATACTGTATAGCACAGGGAAATATATACAAGATCTTATGGTAGCTCACAGAGAAAGGAATGTGACAATGAATATATGTATGTTCATGTATAATTGAAAAATTGTGCTGTACACTGGAATTTGACACAACATTGTAAAGTGATTATAAATCAATAAAAAATGTTAAAACAAAACAAAACAAAAAACAGTGGAATAAGCTCTGTTGGAAGGTTTATGTGTTTATAGTTCATCACCTACCTGGTAAAGTATCACTGGTGGAGATTTACTATTTTCTTAAAGACAAGGCAGTTTGAATACCCAGATATCTGTAGGTGGACTTTGCTTGCTTCCTTTTTTTTTTAGCCTTGTTGAGTTGTTTGCTCTCAAACATTTTACTGCCAGGCTTGAATACACAAAGTAACATAACTTGCACCCTACAGGTGATTTAAATGATCTTCAATGTTAAGTTTGACCATACACAACATTTTCTTTAGGCTCTGGTGTTAAAACTTAAGACACCCTCCCTTAAGATATGACTTTACTATATTTGTATATAGGCTGTTTAGATCCTTGGGAATGCCTTAGAATTTCTAATTTACTATATATATATATACACACACACATACATATATATGTGTGTGTTTGTGTATGTATATATGTGTGTGTGTGTATACATATAGTATATATATTTATTTATGAACATTTCATTTTCTTTCACACACACCCATGCTATGTGACACATCTTTATTGAGATAGGTTTAATTTACAAATATATAGCATATTGGTGTGAAGGGTGATAAAGTTTTAATTTAGCTCCAAGTTCTTCTTTTATTTTATGTACTTTCTTAAGAATAATACAGGCATATACCCATTTTACTGAACTTTGCTTTATCGCACTTCACAGATACTATGTGTTTTACACATTGAAGGTTTGTGGCAACTGTGTCAAGTAGGTCTCTCAGTGCCATTTTTCCAACAGCATTTGCTCAATCTGTGTCTCTTATCACATTTTGGTTATTCTAGTAATATTTCAAACTTTTTTGTTATTATTATATTTGTATGGTGACCTGTGATCAGTGATTTCCAATGTTACTTATGTATTGTTTTGGCATTTCTTTGCCAAAAACTATTTTTAATTAACACATATATTTAGACATACTGCTATTTATTGAACAGTTAATAAACTACAGAATTGTAAACATAACTTTCGCATGCACAGGAAAATCAAAAGATTTGTGTGACTCACTTTCTTGCAATATTAACTTTTTTGTGATGGTCTGGAACCTAACCCACAATATCTCGGAGGTATGACTGTGTAATAAACTGTTGTGCCGTACAGATTTTTAATAATATAACTCAACTAAGAAAAGGCTTGCAGAGCCTCCATATTCCAGTGGAGGTTATGTCCACATTTTGCCAAGTAATCTGTATAGCAAAGCAATAAAGCCATAATTGCTTATAACTTTCTTAAAAATTTTATGCAAGAGGTTTATCATATAAGTTACAATACTGTTCTGTCATATCCTTCTTAAACTTTAATTTTAGATACATTGCTAGTAGTTAAAAACTGTATTACTATGTAGCAACCATTGCCTCAAAGTTTGTCATTGTGTATTTGACACTAATAGACAGATACCTTTATTTTCAATATATTTTCATATAAATTTATTAATTACTAGTAGTCTTTGAGGTTGTCCCAGACAGTGGAATTCAGTTAGCAAATGGAGCTTTGTTTAAAGCTGACTGAGAGCTCTTGAACGTTTTGGGGATGATTATGTTTGTTTCTGGTGTGTTTTTATGATGCTCAAAGGAAAGCAAAGTCCAGATATAAATGAATAAGCATCGGTATTGGAGGATATTTGTGTAACCTAGGTATGTGCTGGGGTCCCCTGTGGTTCAGTCTTAAAACAGTATAGCAAATGATATAATTGAGAGATAATCTCAATTTTACTCGTATTTCTCCAATAACCTTGAAAATTATTTTATTCATTGCACATGACGACTCTTCTTTAAGTACCCTCCCATCCTTTTTTTCCTAGTGAGCCTTCATTTTGCACTCAGGAGCCAGGTACTCTCTCTCTTTCACCCCTTTATTCTCAAATAGCTATACTATTTCTATTAAGGCTACAGACTTTGACTTTTTTCCTGTCTTATTTTTCATCCTGGTTTTCCAGTTCTGTTTTGGTTACCATTCACATAATTTATCTTAAAAAAATGATACATCTCTTAGAAAGTGGGTGAAGGAAAAGGCCAAGCAAAACAAATTTCTGGAGGGAGTGGGAGACTTGAACAGTAACATTTTAACAAAATTTGTCTTCAGTGCACTTAAAACCTTGATTAAATACAATGCTTATGAAATTCATTGTTAATATCAAGCTGCAAATAAAGAATTATTAATTCCTTTGAAAATAAGCTTCATGTTCAGAGAGAATTTAATAAATAGGAGAAGTAGAAGCCAAAAAGAATGGAATTCATTAGTTTAGGGCAACTGTAGAGTAGAATATCAGAGAAAATCCAGCAGATCACAAAATTGTAATAAAGTTAGCAAGCAAATATGCACCCTCAGGGAAAAATGATCAGGGGGTCACAGAGGACATTGAATAATAAGGCAGCTCTGTAGCACTAATGAAGGCCAAGCTGAATTCAGAAATAAATTAAGAGAAATGGCAAAACTTTCTTTTCTTCATATTCATTCAGAAAATATGTCTTCTAGCTCTTGTACTGATTCTGAAGATTCAAGAAAAATTTCAGCTAAGTTTAGAAGACAGTTATAGATATGATTAATCACATTTGAAAAGAAAAAGCTGAAGTGTGATTTTTATAAGAGAGGATGGTAACTACTCATTGTCTTGCAGTGTTAAGAATGAACTGATTTATGTAACAGTGAGGCATATTTGGTTAGTCATTGGGAAAAAATTATCACATGATATTAAATGGCAGAAAATGTTTTTTTTAAAAAAGACAACGTGTTGAATCATTTTCTGGGGAAGTCTTAAGAAACGGTTCATCTTTGTCCTCATGTAACTGTGGTTTATGTGTGTAGGGTTTTTTCCTGCCCTGGAATCAATGATTTTATGAAATACCTGGAAAAAAACAATCTGTTTCCCAAGAGTACGCAAAATGCCTTCATTCATTTTTGAGGATATATGTGATTTATTTCTTGTTTCTGGAACTCACTACTTATGCTTCTACTAAGTTCATGAATATATTTTGAATCAATCACCTAATCAATAGAGAAAATTTTCTCCTATTGTATTTGGCAAATTTAACAATGATTTGGCCAAATCATTTTGGTTGAATAAGGTTCTATCAAATGCGACAGCATATCTTTGTGTTATTTATAAGGTGTTTACTAGGGTCCATGTTTCCTTAGACATAGTTAAGTTTCTCCAATAAAGTTATTCTGAATCACAACTGCTCTTGCCTTATTCTGAAGTAAGTTGGACATCTTTTAACTATGTATTAAAGCTTCATTTTTTACCACTATCCTTCCCTCTTGATAACTGGGAAGATATACATACATACTTGCCTTAACCCCAGCATGTTAGGATTGAGGTAGCCTACAAATTAACCTTATGTCCTAGAAATATACCACAATGGTGTTTATTTGAACTCAGAATCCCAGTGTTGTTACCTTCCTTGGATGAGAAAGATGAATGCTGTGTCATTGTTTCTTGCTTATCATGGTGTGCTTGTGTCTGTCATTAACACAGAGGAAAGGAAGTCCATGACTGGCTTCCCTTTATTTCATTTCAGACAAATGTAAGATTTTTACTAAGCTTTAAAGAAATTATATAAAGTCCATTTGGGGAAGTAGCCTGTGTTATTGATAGATAAGGTTTCTAGTTATCCAGGTGTCACTGTGTTAGCCTTGTGCATTTCAGTTTGGGGAGTGAATGTTCAAAAGGTTCAAAATACAGCATGACAAGGAGTTGTGGACTGGAGGGAGATTTATTCTCATTGCTTTAGAGTGCAAAGGATTTCTAAGACTTGCGGGGCTATTTTGGTTGGGAGCACAGAAATGGTAATTTAGACTCTAGGTGGCATTTATGAGGAACTGTTTATAGTGGTGGAAGTCTCTCTGGGTTGTGTTATTATTTAACATTCTTCTGCCAGCATAATAAGGTGGTTGTTTCATTTTCCTTCAGTGAGGCAAAGAACCTACATTATAACACTTTCTACCTCTGGAACCACCTGAATATCTCAGAATCCTGGCTTTTTTTCAGGCCCTGAGTCAGAGGGTAGCCTCTCTGGTTCTTCCTTTCAGCTTAAAGTTTTTAATCTTACCTTCCCATCACATTGTCTGAGAAGCTTTTTAACTCCATTCCTACGTGTATTTTAAACAGTATTCCTTTCCATCCCGACTTTCTAGGGGCAGATCTGATGCTCAGCCTGGCCTAGAAATGCCTGACCATAGGGCAAACCTTTAGTTCCTCTAGGATAGTATCCTGCTTTGTAGCTCTGATCAGTCGGGGTATCAGAGTAGTGGGGAATTCCTAAAATTATAGTAGCATCCCTGACAAGTTAAAGAGGTGCTTCGATGGAGAACCATGTCTTCCCAGCTAGAATGGACAGCAGAGCTATCAGGATGCTTTTCTGCTCCTGAACCACCAGACTACATGGAAAATTTTTCAGATGGCTTAAGCTAATGAGTTCTCCTTTAGATAGTTTGCTCATGTTAACTTGAGTCTTCATTCTTTCAGCTTATGTGGGCTCTCAATTTTAAAAAGGTCTTTCTCCTTTGGTAGCAAAGTAAAAAAAAATACATAAAAACTCATTTAATTTCTTTAGAATCTTTGATAGGCTTAAGTGACTTTCTTATTTCCCATTTGAATATCAAAGACTTTTTCACTATCAAAAATTTTATGATACCAGGAAAAGAAGCCTGTATGTGTCCTTGGTTGTCTAGTTAATAAAATGTCTCTGATTAGGGAAAGTGTTGTGATGTGTGAATGAATGATCCTGATTTGGGTGTCATTTGGACTAAGCTAGGAAAGAAGTCACACTCTGAATTTTTGTTGTTGTTGTTGTTGTTGGGGAGATCAATACTGTCTAGACATGGTCTCATTACGACTTTGCATTGACTAAGGCAGACTCGGTCAACAGTGGGGCTGAGATTCCTGTAATCCAGGCTGTTGGTAGGATGTTCATGTTGCCCATTATTACAGAGAACTCGAAATTTACTGGTGTCAACTTTATGTTCCAGCATCATTCCACTCAACTGTGGGGTTATCCTTGAGGACAGGCAATGTCAACTCATATAACATTTTCAAAGATTCTAGATCCTGGAAGTCCTGGGAACTGCCCTCTAGGATTTCCTAGCATGCCTGCTGATAGTTGCATAGGGCATGAAAAAAGGCCTTAGAGCAGATGAATTCCCTGTAGTCTCTAAAACATAAAAATAGAGACAGTAATTCAACTTCTATCTAAGGGCCTCAGCCCATCTCTGAAAGCCAGGTATCTTCCCTGTCATACAGCCTTCCCATTAATTTCTGCAAATAATATCTTCATGTATAGAAATATCAAGTTAATTTTTGTTTTTCATATTCAGTAGTCTTCCCATTGACAAGCAATTTTCATCTATTTGAATTTATTTTTTTATTGAGAAAGTTTATGATTCCCTACCTGGATCAGAATTTAAGAATCTTGTCTTCTTCCTCTTAGACATTCAGACTCCTGGCTGTGCTGCTCTGCATGGAATCTTAAATCTTTCATTTGTGGTTATTTGTTGGCATTTTGCAAGGGAGTGAAGCAATGTCTGGGCCACTAGAGGCCAGAGGTAGCCCAGCCTGACCAGGTTTCCAATAGAGGAATAAATGTCTGTTATTTATCCAGCATCTTTACTTTTCAGCTGTGGGAAAGATGAGTATAGACACTGAGAAATAATGCTAATTCTACAAAGGATTGCTGATGATAAAAGATCTCTTTCTGGGAATTTAAGCGTTCCAGTAAATTAGCATTATTGATCATTCTCTTTCCACACAGTCTACAGATGATCTTAGAATCCTAAACTATTACTCTCCCCTGTCTGGTGTAATTACCAGAACAAGGAAAAATCTAATTAAAAGACAACAAGGATGCGTTCTAATTGTTCTAATAAATTATGTTAATACACGGTGCATGCAGTTACTTTTCAACAGGAATTTACTTAACAGATTGACAGCTTGTCGTTTACTGCCGCAATCTTAACTTTTATTTCTCCTAAACAACTTAAAAAAGTATAGTTAGGTATCCAAAAATTTATTGGACTGTTAAGAAAATCTAAGTTTCCATGTAGTACATATGGATGAAGAAATGAGTTTTGTGTTCTCTAGATAAAATAGTGACAAAAAAAAAAGAGGCTAAAGAACAGACAAAGGTAAAGTAAAGATCAGTAGAGTCTACAATAAAAATCAGTAACAGATTGTTGCAGTGAAGGGAGTGGACTTTTCAATTGTTCTTTTATTATTGAGTGTAGTGCTTCATGATAGTACAATACTAACTCATGTAACTATGCTTGCTTAGTTTTAGACATTTCACACAAATCTATCAGACATGATATTGTATATTACATGTATGAAATGGTACCCTCGGTAAAGTCATGTCATGACAGGGACAAACATTCAGGAGGTCAATTCTGATAGCCCATATGTTTTCTACAAAAACGCCAGTCTCCCTGCTTATTTGAACATAATTCGGATATAGTTTGCTGTACAGCTGTATGAGAAAGGCCTCCTGGCAATGTGAAAAAAGATGTCAAGAAGGACATGATGGGAATAAAAACCTGTGTAGAGCATGGAGGGAAGGGAATAAGTAAGTTCTAAATCATATGGCCACTCTATGTAGTTCGGAAAAGCAGATTCCCGGGTTGGTTTACGTTGTCCTCCCTTGACCTGACAACCTTTTCACATTTAATTAACAAGCTGATGGGTAGGAGTGGATCTCAGTACTTGTCCAAACTGGAAAGTATTCCCAGAAAGGACACTTTTTCATGAGTTGGAAATGTTGTTGGGAATAATTTTCCACCTCTGAAGGCTTAATGCATTCAAATCGTCAAATTCATCAAAACCTGTAGAGCTGAAACATACGCAGATTCTAGTTTATACTCATAAAGTTAACTTCTTTTAGCACAGCAGCCATAGAGAGAAAACACAAAACAATACATACATCATAAAAGAACTGGGAATTGAAAGAAAGTTGTCTTTAATGGCAAAGCAGTGCAAACAATTGTCTTGCCATGCCGAAGTGTGCCAGCCTAAACATCATAATTTTGAGCTCCTTACTCCCTGTCTGTTAATATTCTAGTCCACACCTTCATTTCCAGTGGGAGGCTTTCACATGTTCTTTTTCTGTTTTAAAAAATATTTTTTGACATTTCCTTCAAGGCCATCAGGCTCTGAGAATTTCTTTCTTCAGGACTGAGAGCTGGAAAGCTCCTAACCCAACTATAGAACCCTCACCACCAGCTCTACATTAGATCAAGTGCCCAGATGGGTCTCACCTTCCTCAGCTTCAAGGCAGGGACACTGTCTGCCTCTGAGAAGAAGCATGAATGTAGCACTCAATTCTTATCTTTCTTTTTTTTTTTAACTTTGAAAAAATTTTCATGTGGAAAAATATGCATAACATAACATTTGCCATTTTAACTATTTAAAAGTATATAATTCAGTAGTGTTGAATATCACATTTCTTTTTAATAATTGGACTAAAAAGGAAATACGGCTTTGGTTAGATAAGCGTTTATATTACCATGTAGAGATGTTTTATTCTGCTTTTTATTTGTTTCTGCACTTTCTGAAATTATTTTTCACCAAAAATTTGATATCCATCTATGCGAAGCCAGAAAAGAATTTCATCTCAATTCTAGAACAGATTCTAGATGCTCATAGCAGGTGGGGAGGGGTATGTGGCTGGGCAAAGGGTCAACATAATAAGTGGGGTTGGGAGCAGTGAAACAGTGCCTGTCTCTGAAGGTTCCCTGGGCATTTCTGGAGCTCAGAATGTGAATTTGACACTCTGCATAAATCTGATATTTTTTTCCCTCAGCTGCTGGCATTGGAAAATTTTCATTTAGTAAATAATGCAAAATATACATTAAGTAATGCTAAGTTTTTGACAAAAACTGACAAAAATTGGGGAATTCAAAGCTACAGGAAAGCTGGAACACTTTGCTTAATGTGCTGCCACCTAGCCATGATCTCATTCAGTGCTACAATGAGACACTTAAATCATTTAGCAGGCAGGTGGAATGTGTTTTCAATGGAGTGTGGAAGGCAGGGGATCAGCTGAGTCTTCTATTTTTATTGGGCATTAATACTTCCTACACGTATAGAAAGTAAATTTTGATACATATTAAAATAAAGATAATGTTAATAATACATTGAAAAGCTACTTTTCAAAAGAGTGTAGTAGTAGCAATCTCTGCTTTGAATATTATGTTCACCAGTTTCATCTATTTGGCAGCTCCCTGTGGCACACAAGATAAACTCTAAACTCCTTAGTAGAGGACGGGGGCCCCGGCGTCCCTCCCTTACCCGCCTTCCCACTTCGTCTCCCCTTGCTCCTACAGATGTCCTGAACTTCATCCAGGCATTAGTTTGTGTCATTTCTCAAATGTGCCATCTTCACTTCTCTCAGGGCTTTTGTATGCGTTTCTCCCTCTTGGAAACTCCTGTTACTACCAATGTTTCAGAATCTCGCTCACACATCAGAAGCGTCTGCTGATTCTCACAAGCAGTGCCGCTCACTTTCTTGATGTCAGCACCATGACCAGCATATACCTGCATTTTTGCACTTATCACATGTCATTGTTATTATTTCTTACATGTCTATTCCTCCTGCTAGAATCAAAGTTCCTAGTAGCCTATGACATTACAACTCAATAGGATGCAGCTTATTGTATATATATACATTTTTATCTCTCCAGACATGTTTTATTTTTAAGTTTCTGCTAAGATTCAGGAACTTAAGGCTTTCAAGCACTGAATAATAATAACAGTCAACCCAGAATCCTGTAACAGTAAACCCAGAGTCAATCCAGAATCTTATACCAGTGAAGACACCCTTTAGGAATGAAGGGGCAGTCAAGATATCCTCAGATGAAGCAAAACTGAGAGATTTTGTCACCAGCAGACCTACTGTAAAAGAATGGCTAACAGAGAGGAAATAATTAAAAAAAAAAAAAAGAAGAAACCTTGGAACACCAGAAAAAGCACAGTAAGCAAAAGTATCGGTAAATATAGTAATCTTACTCTTTCCTCTTGAGATTTCTAAATTATGTTTGAAGATTGAACCAAAAATTACAGTATTCTTTGATATGGATGGAAATGATGGAAATATTTAAGATTATTATATTATAAATGGACTATGATAACAGGACATAAAGGGAAGTAAGCTTTCTATACTTTGCTCAAACTGGTAAGATGACACCAGTAGGTAATGATAAATTATGAATATATAATGCAATACCACTAAGGAAGTTTTACAAGGAGATGCACACAAAAGAACTATATAAATCAAGACAGAATTTTAAAAAATGTTCTAAGAGTCTACAAGAGGGCCAGGAAAAGAAAACAGAAAAGTGCAAACCAGAGAGAAAAAACAGAAAACAAACAAAAGTAAAATGGTGGGTTAAGTCCTAAAATATTAATAATTACATTAAAGCTAAATGGTCTAAATATAGCACTTAAAGATTGGCAGAATTGTTTAAAAAACCTGATCTAACTAGGTACTGTGTATAAAGAACTCACTTCAAATATAATAGTAGAGGCAGATTGAAGGTAAAATCATGGGGAAAGGTGTATCATGCAAGCATTAATTAAAAGAAGGCAGGAGTAGCTATTTCCTTGAAAAAGTTAATGAAGTTGACAAACATCTAAGAAGACTGACAAAGAAAAAATTACCAATATCAGGAATGAAACAGGGAATAGTACTATAGACCCTGCAGACATTAAAAAAAAACAGTAAAGGAATGCTATGAAAAACTCTACACACATATATTTGACAACTTAGAAAAAAGATCCACTTTCCTTGAAAAATAAAATCCCACAAGTCACCAAATATGTAATAGATCATTTGAATAGCCCTGTAACTATTGAGGAAATTGAATTCATGATTCTAAAATTCCCCAAAAGGAAATCTCCAGGCCCAGATGATTTTACTGGAGAATTCTACCAAACGTTTAAAGAGGAATTAACACCAGTTTTATATAGACTCTTCCCAGAAATAAAAGAGAACACTTTCATTTTATGAACTAGTATTACCCAGATACCAAAGTCAGACAAAAGCATACAGAAAGGAAAACTATGGTGTACCAATAACCCTCATCAATATAGACACAAAAATCCTTAACAAAATATTAGCACGTAGAATTCAGGAAAAAAAAAAATCATGCACTGTAACCCAAAGGAGTCTTTTCCAGGAATGCAAGGCTGGATCAATATTAAAGGGCCAGTCAATGTAATTCACCATAGTAACAGACTTAAGGGGAAAAAAAATCCCATAATTTTGTCAATTGATGCAGAAAAGTATTTGATAAAATTCAACACCGATTTTTCATAAAAACTCTCAGAAAAATAAGAATGAGGGGAACTTCCTCAACTTGATTAAGAGCTTCTTTTTTATTTCCCACAGCTGACGTTATACCAACTAGTGAAGGACTGAATGCTTCTCCCCTAAGTCTGAGAAGTAAGGCAAGGATGTCTATTCTTGCTGCTCCTATTCAACATAGTGCAGGAATTTCTAGCCAACGCAATAAAGCAAAAAGAGGAAATAAAAGGCACGCAGATAGAAAGGAAGAAAGGAAGCTGTCATTATTGCTAATCACATGATTTCTACTTAGAAAATCCTTAAGTGATCTTAAAAAAACCTCTTAAAACTAAGTGAGTTCAGTTAGGTTGCAGGATACAAGATAATTTAAAAAAATCAATTGTTTTTCTGCATGCTATCAATGAACATTAAAAATACAGTTTACAATAGCTCAAAATTATGAAGTACTTAGATATAACTAATAAGTCATTTTACAGAACGTGTATGCTAAATGTGACATGATGCTGAAGACAGAAATCAAAGAAAATCTAAATAAGTGAAGAGCCATACCATGTTCATGATTTAGAAGTCTCAGCATAATCAAGTTACCAGTTCTGTACAAATTGATATACATGTTTAATGCAGCTCTTATCAAAATTGCTGTATGGTTTTTAAAATATAGGCAAGATTATTCTAAACCTTATAAGAAGACAAAGGAACTAAACAATATTGAAAAGAAGAGTAAAATGGGAGAAATCAGTCTACCTGATTTTAAGACTTATTATATAGTTACCATGTGGTTTTGTGTCTATTCATGGGGTGATAAACACATATATCAATGGATGAGAATAGGGAAGCCAAAAAATAGACTCAAATGAATATTCTCAACTGATTTTTAACAACTGTGCAAGTCTTTCCAATGGAAAAAAAGAGAGCCTTTTCAATAATTGATCCTGGAGCAATCAGCAAAAAAATGAACCTAAAACTAAGTCTTATACCTTACATAAAAATTAACTCAAAATGTATAATGGACTTAAACGTAAAGCATGAAACTATAAAATTTCGAAAGAAAACATAAGAGAAAATCTCTGGGATCCAGGGCAAGGCAAAAAGTTCTCAGACTTGGCATAACAACACAATTCATAAAAGGAAAAAAAATGGTATGTTAGACATCATCAGAATTAAAAGTGCTCTGTGAAAGACTCTGTTAAGAGGATGAAAGACAGATACAGACTGGGAGAAAATATTTGCAAACCACATGTCTGACAAAGAACTAGTGTCTAGAATATGTAAAGACATGATAATCTCAACAGTAAAAACACCAAGCAATCCAATTAGAAAATGGGCAAAATTCATGAATAGATATATCACTGAAGAGATTATACAGGTGGCAAGTAAGCACATCAAAAGATGTAGATTTTATTATTAGCCATCAGGGAAATGCAAATTAAAATCATAATTATATGTCACTATATACATATTAGAATGGCTTAAAAATAGTGGTAATAACAAACGTTAGTGAGAATTCAGAGAAACTGGATTACTCATATACTGATGTTGGGAATGTGAAATGGTGCAGCCACTCTGGAAAATAGTTTGGCAGTTTCTTATAAAACTAAATGTGTACTCACTATATTCCTGGGCATTTATCCCAAGGAAATGAAAACTTATGTCCACTTAAAACTTGTGCACGAATGTTCATAATAGCTTTATTTGTAACAACCCCAAACTGGAAACAACCCAGATAATCTATACTGGGTGAATGGTTAGAGAAATAGTGGCACATCCACACCATGGAGCACTGCTCAGCAATGAGCCATTGAGACATGCAGCTTCTTGGCTGAATATTCAGGGATTTAGGCTGTGGGGGGAAAAAAGAAGCCAGTCCCCAAAGATTACGTACTGTATGATTCTATTTACATAATATTCTTAAAGCTACAAAATTATATAAAAGGAGAACAGATTGTAGTTGCCAAGGGCTAAGGAAGTACAGGATGAGAGGGCAATGGATGTGGCTATAAAAGGGCAGTAAGAGGATCCTTGTGGTGATGGAGGTGATGGAAGTATTCTGTATCTTGATTGTACCGAAGTCAAAATTCTAGTTGTGTTACTGTACTATAGATTTGCGAGATGTTACCATTAGGAAAAACTGGGTGAAAGGTACATGGAATCTCTGTATTTTTTTTTCAACTTGCATATGAATCTACAATGATCTCAAAATAAGCTTAACTAAAAAGAGGGAGGGGCATATAAACAAAAAGAATTGAGAAGATGAAAACAATATAATTGTAGAAGCTGCCTTAAAAGGCCAGGCACTGATGTAGAAAGAAAAAAAGGTGAAATCTAGGCAGATCCCAGAATGGACCAGGGATTAGTGGCATTAAAAATCTATGAGAGTGGGGGTGAAGGAATATGAAGAGAATGTTGAAGAAACAACACATAACTGTTAGATCCCAGAGTCCTTGCCTAACCTGTGGAGCCTGGGAACTGTCCCTCTCACCCTCCCTCCACTCCTCAAGGTGGGATACTGGAGGGGGTGAACCACAGGATCTGTGGCTGGGGTCACCAGGCAAAGCTGAGGACAGAGCTATGGTGAAGAAAACAGGGGGATTAAGAGAAAGTCCCC
Source organism: Camelus bactrianus (assembly GCF_048773025.1). Lineage (NCBI taxonomy): Eukaryota > Metazoa > Chordata > Mammalia > Artiodactyla > Camelidae > Camelus > Camelus bactrianus. The sequence continues at coordinate 25,369,651 of NC_133555.1, forward strand.
CACCCTTTTCCACGTTTAGATCCCAGAGGAATGGCAGCCAGGTAGGAGGTCAGAAGACACTTTTCTGGGGACTTTGACCAGCCCAAGAAGAGACCTAGAATTATCAACAACCAAGACTTTCTGGAAGCCAATCAATCACTCTAGGCCTACGTTGTCTCCTATGGTAGCCACTAGCAACATGTGGCTACTTAGCATTGAAACATTGTTGGTCTGACTTGAGGTGGGCTGTAAATGTAAAACACATTAAGAATTTTGAAAACTTCATATAAAAATGTAAAATATCTTGTTAATTTTTATTACATGTTGAAATAATATTTTTATATACTAGGTTAAATGAACCTAAGGGATGAATTTCTTCCAGATTGAAAGCAGAAGAGCAACTTTTATAGAGCTTCGGTGGTTTTACAAGTAAAATGAAAGCAATGTGACATCCCATGAAGGGAGCAATCAGCCAGGAAACAGAGAGTAAAGAAAATGTTAGCTATGTATGTATAGATGATATATGTGATGCATTATCCTCTACCTAGTTCCTATTGAAGTCACTTTTTTTTTTTTTTAAGTATAATCTGCTGAATGCCAGAAGTAGCCAGATTATCTGGATATACATATGGATTGTTCTAGTCTCCTGAATTTATCTTAAACTCTGTGTGAGATTAACATAGAATTTGGGAAATAGCAGGGGTCCTCTGTGTATCACTATGTGTCCAATAGGCAATATGTATGATTTGTTGAGTGAGTCAGTCTGTCTGGATTGGAATCCCAGTTCAGGTAACTGTCTATGCCTCTGTAAAACAGGAATAAAAATAATAGTATTCTTTAGGTCATTGTGTCTACGTGATTCAATGTGTGAAAAAGGCTTAGTCCCTGATACATAGTTAGCATTGTGTAAATGTTAGCTATCATCATTACTACCGTGGGCTAGTAGCTCTAGTATTACCTCTGATGCTTAGGACAGCCTGTAGATTAAGTAGTGTTATCTGAGAATCCAAGGCTTCGAGAAGAAGCTGCTCTCCTTGAGGTGGGAAGCCCCATAAAAAGACTGGCAGGACCCCTAGGCAGGGCTGCTGCACTCCTCCCAGCACCCTCCGGTTCCCTGGTCCAGAGGCTCTACCTCACTTTTTGCCTCTAAAGCTGCTAACTTACACCTAGAATTCTATTGGTTTCCTGAGCTCACTTCTAATTGGTTATTTCCTTCACTCCTGATTGGTTATTACTCTCACTTCTGATTGGTCCACTTCCCTAACTTATGATTGGTCCATTTGTAGTACTTTATTTGCATGGAGCTCACTCTTGATTGGTCTATTTCTACAAAGCTTGTTCCTGGTTGGTCAACTTCTGTTATACTTTATTTGCATATGATGTTGCAAAGTGTAAAACTGGCAGCCTATAAAAGGTCTGTGTAAATCTACGGTCTGGGTCCAGAGCTTGAAGTGTTAACTTTTCTTGGCCTGCTGGCATAATAAACCTGAGTTCTCCAACTCTCTGAGTGCTGCTTGGTCTCCTGGATCCAGGTTGGTGTCACGATTGAGCTGTGACACAGAGCTATAACACATTTTTCCGCAACATCCTGGGCCACAAAGTCACTTCAAAACCTGCCTGAGCTTTTTCCATTATCCTATCTTGCCTCATAAATTGTAGTACCTCATTGCTGAAAGAAGCCTTTTAGATCTTCTTAGGAGGCTACTGAACTTGTCTGCAGAATGCATCGTTAAAGGTTGGGCTCTGGAGTTGGAGAACCTTGTGTCTGAATCCTGATCCTACCACTTAGAGCAGCCGGGGGGTCTACTCAACTCTCTTCTCTCCAGTGTGGCATTTTGAGTTTCTCCCTCTTACGCTATTGTAAGGGTTACATTAGACAATGTACAGAAAGCTATTGGCATACTAAGTACTGTGTAATTATTAATTTCTTATGATTTTGATTTCTATTATAAATACTATCTAAATCTCAGGGCTGGTTAGTTGTGGAGGTACACCTGAAACCACTAGGTCTTTTATTCAGTGCTCTCTCTTCTCTACTTTGCTATCTAATTGCTTAGTTTTCATTCATTCTTTTAGAGTCTATATTTATAAAGTCACAGTTCTTAGTGAAGATTTTATAAGAACATTTTCCAAGAGTTTTTTTTTTTGAACTGCCAAGTCCGGAGATTTAGGATATAGCTTGGTGCTGAAGTAATTGGCTCTCTTAGTCTTGCATTATAAGAAGTTCCCTTTCAGAGTAAGGTGGAGAACCATGGGAGGAACTCTCACACTTTGGTGATTGCTTTAAGGAATAACTTACCTTTTAAAAACATTCGTTGTTCAGATGTGACTCCCTCCTTCCTTCACCTTGCCGTTTTGAGAATCTCATTATATATCTTCACAATCTTGTTTTCTGAGTCTCTTGTTTTAACTATTTCCTCAAGTACCATTGCTTAATATTATTTTCTTTTCAGTTTATCGACTAGTTGGGGAAGTGATGTACTTGTTAGCCCTGAAGAGTTTCTAAGGGATACAGAAATGATTCAATCTTAGAATACAGAGATGATTTAATCTTAGGTGAATGCAGAAATGATTTAATTTTCTACCTGTCAAAGAACTGAAGCATCATGAAACTGGTCTTAGCCAGCTACTTGAAGCAATCTGTGCACTATTTACTGCTGTTATATCACATCAACAGTTCGTGACCAGAGATTAATTCAGAAAGTCTCATTAATATATTGAGCTAATGACAAGGATGAGAGTTTTTAATGCTGCCTTGAATGCAACATTTGTTGTTTTTTGCTGTAAATGGGATGGATTTAGCCATAAACAAGACTAAACTCCACGATGCTCTGATATTGATAAAGTGGATGTCTTCTAAACTTCTTTTTAAATTTATTCCTCCTCTTTCTGGTATTTAACCATATAGATTATAGTTTAGTTCTCCCAATGGGGAATTTTAAAGCAAAAGGACTAACTGGTTTTTTTTCCAAAACAACTGAGAGAACATCAGAAAATAGAATTGCAAATGTATTTCCATTTTGTCATAAAGAAACTTAACATTTTCCCCTGTTACTTAGACATCAGTTTAAATTATGACATTTCTCTTGTTTTGACTAGCACTAGAGAAAGAGAGAGAAATGTTCTGTTACAAGGACCTCATTGCCTGAAATAAATCTGTAAGGATACCTATAAGTTCTCTTACCTCTCTCTTCTTGTGGTCTCCATGGTTCTTCTATTGAGCTGCTTAACAGTGACAACTAAACTTTTCAGCTACTTTTTTGAGCTCTTCCTCTCAAACTGGAGATTAGAGAAAAGTAAGCAAATTTCACCCACTCCATCCCCCATAATGGAACACAAGTTGAGCCAGGAGAGTTTTGTATTTATCATTGATCTATTCATCCATCCAAAAGTACTGTGAAAACTGCAGAAGGCACTTTGGACAATTCCCAGACCTCAAGAAACTCCCCTTATGTTCCTTTTTTACTTTCCCGTCTTTCCTCTCTTTAACCAATTTCCCAAAGAATTTGAGGCTCTTTACTAAATTAAAGGTATTGTGCAAGTAATAAAACAATTACCCATAAGACAGAAATGTGACCGTCTTTACTAGTATATGTTGGTATGCCCATGGAATGAATGAACTAAATTTGTTTGTAGTTTTCCTGGTCCCTAGAGCAGAAAAGGAATTTTTAGCTTATGTAACTTTCCTTTTCCGACCAGAGAAAGCATTACAGTTTTTCCAAGTTGGTAGAATCTCTTTGGGATCAAAACTAAAGGTGGAATTTATTGCTTAGAAAGTAAACATTGACTTTAGTGTGATTTCCGAATAGAGGAATAAGTATCAGGAGGAAAGATTGGGGGTACAGATTCCTATCTGTCTTGCTTGTTACTGTGTCCTAGGGCTCAGCACAGTGCTTGGCGCACAGTAGGTATCGGATATATAGTTGTTCAATTAAAATGGACCATCCAGTAGACAGTTTTGCACTGACTTGACTTTCAGGAACAATGAAGACATGCTATAAACTCTGTGCCTTTGAATGTTGTGTTCTCTTTCCCCGGAAGACCATCCTTCCACCCCTTGTTTTACCTCCTTCTCATCCTTCTGGTCTCATGTTAAATTCAACTTCCTTTTTTTAGTATCTCTTAGAAGGATCTGCCCCTTTCCTTTAGAGCTCTTTCCTCAGCTGGGAAACATATACGCCCTGTGGGAGCCTTCTGACTAGTGTCTGTCTCCTCTAATAGGTTCCAGGAGGCATAGATCTTGCTTGATTTTGATCGCCTTAGTGCCCCAGCCCCTAGCACAGTGTCTGGTGCTTATTAGATACTCAATAAATACTTTGTTAACCGAATGAAAGTCATTAATTACCAACAATGTGCTTTTAATGAACTTTGAATGAAAATGAGGAAAGTGGATGAAAATAAAGTTTCTGTTAAACATAACAATTATGATGCCAATGACGATGTTTTTAAAAAAGGCGATGGTAACTGCTTCTATGAATTCTAACCAAGTTCCAGGCCCTTTACATAAAATGAGCCCCTTGCAGCTCTATGAGGAAGGCAAAGTTATTATCCCCATTTTACCAATGAGGAAAATGAGCATAAAGGAGATTGATGACTACGATAAAGCCATGCACTTAATTGGTTGGTAGAGCCTGGGATTCAAATGCATGTTCTTAACCACTATGCAGAAATGTTCTCCCTATGCTATTTTGCTAAAGCATCCTCAGGTTTATGATCTGAAGGAACAAATTGATAGTGTCCTCATGTGTCCTGAATAGTGTGATAAGTTATCTTGTGACAACCCCAAATAGCAACAGTTCCCCATCATTATATTGTGAGGCCTCAGCTGTGTTTCTAGCCAGAGGCAGAAGGTGTAGAACCAGAGGCCATGTGATTCTTTATTTTCATTTTCAGGGCACTGGAGTGTAATTTTTTTCCAGCCATACTCTGGTGCACAGCCCCCTTGCTGAATGCCCTTTGGTGCGGCTCCATTTATAAGGAGTTATCACATATTTCATTTGTTCATCTGAACATCCAATGTTTATTGCAGGGCAGAGCAGCCACATGATTGTAAGTACTTACCCAGACAAATTAAATGATTCAGTGTAGTAGCTCTGAAAAGTCTAATTTCCACGTGCGGGATCACATTTATCATCACCCAGATTCAAAGGCACAAAATAGCGCATTGACATTGGTAACTTATTCATAACATGCCCTGTCTACCTTGTTTGTTTGTTTTGTTGTTAGAAACCAACCCAAATCCCATCTGTAGGATGACACACACAAAAAGATGATACTTAAATATTAGGGCTGTGGTGGGGCAAAGCAATTGAGGCATATCCAGCATTAAACTGTTGCTCTCTGCCTCCTGGGTGCATTATGTAAAGATGTGGTGATTGCCAGATTTTTCTTTAACGGTTTGGCTAACTGCTTCTTCAGTGCCTTCGGGTCTCTCAAGGAAGTGTACGTATACGGCATTTTTAAACACAGTACTGACCCAGGAGGAAGCATCGGGTTCTTTTGGGTTTTCACTTCATGATTACTGAACTTTCCTGCAAGCTTTTTTTTTTTTTTTCCCCACAGATTTTCCCTCCAGGAAGAGAAGGAACATTCTTTACAATTCTAGCCTCAGTAAAGAATGACCTCCTTGCCTCAGAGAGGGTCTTTTGGTTATTAGTGGCCAAAAAAAAAAAAGAATGATCCTAAAGCTAGTTTTTATTTTAAAGCAAAAATTCTAGTTTGGAGGGGAAAAAAAAAATCTAATCTCAAGCCCTAGGACATATAAGGTTAATGGCAAACTTGCTTCAAGGAGAGAAATATAAAAAGCAAAATTGCTAAGTCTGCTGAAGAACTAATCAAGCATATTGTTCCCCTGATTCTATAAAATTACAGCGAGCCCTTTAGAAAGGTTGAAAAGATGTCCATGGTGTGCTCTCAGTTTACTCTGTAAGTGTGCGTTCCCTCTTCCCTGTGGTTCCACAGGCGCTGGTGTGTGCTGAAGGGGTAGGCTACTGGTTCTCCTGGCTGAGGGCTAGTGTCTTTCCAAATGACAGATGGTTCCCTCTGCTGGCTGAACTTAAATTCAGTCCTCCCAGCTGAGCCAAGGTGGGAGGAATCACCATCCTTCTCACTGATTATTAAAACATAGTTCTGAGTCTAATCCTTAAAGAAACCAACCCTCTGTGACCAGTTAAGTGCGCATCAGAACTGGTGATGGGTGTCTTTCCTTCCTTCTTCCCTTCCCTCCAACTTCCCTTCCTCCCTCCCCTCCACCTTCCCTTCCTCCCTCCCTCCTCTCTTTCTGTCTCCTTCCTTCCCTCCCTATCTCCGTTTTTCCTTCCTTCTTTAGAGGAAAATTTTAAAATACAAATGAGCACAAAAGATAGTATGTAAAACACTGTATTTCTACTTTCGAAAAAGGAGCATCTGTTTATGTATGTTAGATTTAATTCCAGTTTGTGTGTTTGTTTCTTGTAAAGGAAATTACTGATGAAACCAATACCCTTTTAACTACCATATCCTATCTTTCCTTTCACTCTCCACTCTCTCAACTGCCTACACCCTCTCCCCAGAATTCCCTACCATAAATTTAGGATGTATTTAATCAGTCTGTTGTTTATTTTTTTTTTTGTACACATAGATGTACCCACAACTAATATGTACTATTATGTTTGTATGTTTAAATTCTTATTGTTTTTTTTAATACAACATTATTTATGAAACTTATCTATACTGATGATTATAAAAACCAACTGATTCCTTTTAACAGCTGAATAATATTCCATTCTATAAAATATAGCACAGTTTACTTACCTATTCCCTTTTCAGGGCAACTTTTAGGTCACTTCCAAGTTTTGCTATACAACAAAACAAAACAAAACAAAACAAAACAAAACAAAACAAAACAAAACATTGCAATAATCTTTTTGATAAATATCTCTGTGTTGCTTGAGCCCAGTGTACCCCACAAGAAGTATCAGTCTGCAGTGGGATATATGTAGTATTACTCCTGATAAATGCAACAAAATTACTCACTAGAATGATATACCAATTCATGATTCTGCCAGAAGTAAACTAGAGGACTATGCTATTTTTTCCACATCTTGAACAACACTGAATTTGTCTTTTTCATGTTTACTATTCTCATAGAAGAAAAATGGAATTCCATTATTTTAATTTGCATTTTCCTCTTGTGAGGCTGAGCTTTTTTTGTTTTTTTCTTATGTTCGCTGTCCATTGAGATTTTCTCTTTTAACATGCCTTTTTTTCTATTTGTTTACTCATCTTTTTCTTGATTTTAGGAGTTCCTTAAATATTCTGTTTATTTATTCTCTGCTGTTAAATATATTGCCACTATCTTTGTCTGGTCTGGCAATTTGAGAAGATTATTATCAAGAACTCTGGCGTATCTCTCTCCCTGCGGACCACTGCAGATCCTTTTGGATCTTCTTTTAAAACATGCAGCAGACAACTGCTCACTTCTCTCTACCCTCTGTGCTATCTGACCAGAACCTTTCTTCGCCAGGGTTACTGCAGGACTCTCTTACGTGGCCATGCCCTTTCAGTGTTTTTTCAAAGAGCCAGAAATATCTTATTAAATGTACATCAGATCTTATGCCAGCTCTGCTCAGCACTGTCTGCTGGCCTGCAAGTAAAAGACCAAGTTCTTCCAATGGCCCCAGAGTCCAGCACCCTCCAGCTCCCTGTCATGGCTCTGACCTTGTCTCACGTGCTTCACTCTCCCCTCCCTGCTCTAGCCACACTGGCCTCCATACTGTCCTTGTAATCCACCAAACATTCTCCTGCCCTGGGCCTTTGCATTTCTGTTCCCTCTGCTTGGAACTTCCTTCATCCAAAGCCATCTTTATGACCATCTTCACCTCACTGAGGTCCTTCCTGAGCCGTTATCCTCTTGGGTAAGATCTTCATTATCTCTTCGCTTAAAGATGCAACTATTTCTCCAGATTCACTATGAGTTTCCTAGGTCTGCTGTAACAAAGTACCACAAACTGGGTGGCTTAAGACAATAGAAATTTATTTTCTCACAGTTCTGAAGGCTACAAGTCTGAAAATGAAGTCCTACCAGAGCCACACTCCTTGTGTAACCTGCAGGGAAGTCCTTCTTCCTAGTTTCCAGTGCGTTGCCTGCAGTCCTTGGCTTGCAGCTGCATAACTCTAATCTCAGCCTTGGTCATCACATGGCATTCTCCCTGTGTGTCTATTTTCACATGATTGTCTTTTGTAATAGAGGCCCACTCTACTCCGGTGTGACCTCGTTTTAACCAGTTACATCTGTATTGATCTCTTTTCCAAATAAAGTCACATTCCGTGGTACTAGGGGTTAGGACTTCAACGTTTTTTTTTTTTTTTTTGGCACAGGTGAAAAAGCCATAATTCAACCGATTACACTCATAATCTTTCTCACTCTGTGTTTCTACGGAGCATGCAGTACTTTTTAACCAGTCTTGTATTTTACATATTTATTTTGGTTTACTATCTGTCTCCCTCACCAGAATGCAGGCATTATGAAGGCAGGATTTGGGGCTATTTGTTTACTGCTGGAGAGAACAGTACCTGACACCTTGGTAGGAACTCAATAAATATTTGTTGAATAAATGATTACCTGTTTTCAGTTACTGCGTGAGCAGATCATGTAACATGATACAGACCAAAAACCATAAGATAAAGAAAGGAAATAAACCTTTTGTTACCTTTAAACAAAATCCTAGGAAATGAATAGGTGTTTATAATTTTGATACTTTTATTTCAAAGAAGGTCAAGTGAAGGCAAAGCAGAAGTAGAAGTCTGAGCAGAGAGAAGCTGATCAGCTGGCGAATTAGTACGTTGTCACTGAGCGATTTATGCGCAGTGGGTCTCCTCTGGTTTCTCTGTCACGTCTCTCCTTTGGAGTTGTCCCTGCGTGGGGCATGGGGTTCTCACTTTGCCTGAGCACCTAACATGTGCCATGAAGTAGTCCTTGGTGTTTTATCCTCATTTTAAAAAATTATTCTCTTGATAAATATACCCTTCATATATTATTATACCCATTTGGCAGAGGTGAAAAGTAAGGTTCAATGAAATTCAGCTGCTGTATAAGACACAGATAGTAAATACATTACTTGAATTCAAACTCAGGCCAGTAGGGCCAAAAAGCCACATTCCTTCCATTGTTAGGTTCCCTCAGATTCTCATGGACACCAGAGTTTCAAAGGACAAGATGTAAACTGACCTGCAAAATACTCTTCAGATAAATGCTTTGGCATAGACCACCACAAAACCAGGGAAGTCCTCTTCCTGCTGGACTTGTTGTTGGCCTTATCATTCTAAATTGAATACCCGAGTGCCAAGACTGGCTGGATCTGAGGAGGGTCAAATAATAATGCAGCCAAAACAGCCCAGGATGAGAAATGAGAAGATGAAATGTCAAAGCACCATTCTGCTGCTTCCTTTATGTGATCTTGTAGGAGTCACTGAAGCCACACTTTAGTCGTGATCTCTCTTGTGCAGAGTAATAATACTTTACAGGAATCACACATGTGCCTTTATTCTGACCTTTTAACAGCACCAATGCAGTCATGCTAGCTCAGTATTCATGGTGAATGTCCCTAATGAAGTTGTACCTAGAAGACATTTGGATCACTGCTGAAATGATCATGTGAATTTCTCATTCATGGTGTAGGTATCCTAGGACTGCCTGCCTGCCGAGACCTTCTATCAAATCTTCGTGCACCCTGCTGCTGAGCATCCAAGGAAGTGACAGTATTCAGAGAGGTAACATTTACTTAATTTAAAATTTTTCATAGAGTTCGGTATAACGGACCTACTATGCGCATCTTTGTAATAGTAGTAAGATTCCCACGTACGTATGAAATAGCACTCTTAAAATGGAAAAATTTCAGGGCTCAATTCCCTTGGAGAATTTACTCTCTCCCATCTTCTATTTGTAGCTGCCACTTAAAACTTGGGAGTATAAATATTATGTCAGTTAAATAAAGGAGTGATGACTTCACTTTTTTAAGAAAGCATTACCTTCCTTTCCATGAAATGTAGTTTAACTGTTACCTGATTGACATGCTACTATATTATTCTCCCCCCACCAGGCACTTACATATATTTCATAATTTTTATGTATAAAAAATAAGGTTAAACAGTTACAAAGTCAAGTTGTTATGCTTTGCATGATTTTGAGAATGATCATGAAAAAGAAATGACATTAGCTGTAGCAGGAGGATGCTTCTGATATGAAACATATCTCCTAAAATGGCAAGGAATTGTTCTTGGTCAGAGAAAGACATAGTGGCATACGTTGGGAAGTGAAGAATAAATCTTATAAAAAGAATTGAAGACAGGGCAAAATAATTACTTGTCTTTGTATGTCTCTGAATGGTTTCACTGGATAAGTTGAATATGCATTTAAAAAATAGCAATAAAGCAAGGGAAATGTGCTAATGGGGCGAAATTTCCCCAGCATGTTGTCAGTGGGCTGTGTTCATTTAACGACCCCCTAGAACTCACATGTGTATACCCCTCTCCTTTTCTCTCACCCCTTCTCGTCTTGACTCCCTTGATAGTTGCTCCCATTCTGAGGTCTCAGTGAACAATTTAGCATGTGTAACAGATATAAATATTGAATGGCCCCATGCGTCAGAGCATAAAGATACTGTATCCTTTTTCTTGCTTTCAGTCAAGACCAAGTCTCCTGTTTCCACTTTACATTGTTTGCCTACTTGCTCTTGGCCCTGCCTTCTATTCTCTCATTCCACAGTCACTTGAAACTAACCCATAGGTTTATGCAAAGTTTACAAAGTTGGGCAAGATTGCCCCCCAAGATTGTTGGACTGTGAGACATTGCTGTGTTTTCTAGAACTACTCACCAAATGCAGACTATTCTGGCATGCGTCAGGCATCCTCACTTCTTAATGTGCCTGATTTCTGACTGGTGAATCACCTGCCTATCTAGAGAGTTTTTCTGGAAGACATAGAAGGTTTAAGGGTAGTAAGTGAAATGAACTGAAATAGAACACTGGTGTTACATGCCTGTTTACTATAATCTTGACATGGAATTATTTGATCATTGTGTTATTGTTCTGGTTGGTATTTTTAAGCCCTGAAACAAGGCTCTTTTAAGCACGAACACTGTCAATATAAAGTATATATCTGAAAGAGTGGCATTTTAATATCAGTAATTAGTGGAAGGAGGAATTGTAGACTGTAACTTCAAGTTTTCAGATCTCCACTTACTCCTTTTTGGTTAAAAAGATTTCTCTTCTGTCTTCTAATAGTAAAAAGCATGTGCTTCATGATTACAAATACCCATCCTTTGCTGTTTCTTTTCTTTAAAAGGACTAATTCAGATTTCTGCTATTTGCTGTGTGATGTCACTTAACTGCTTTAACCTCTCTGAGCTTTGGTATCTTCCTCCATAATATGAGGCTAATTATAAGAAGTACCTCATAGAATGGCTATGAAGCATTAAATGACAATTTTTATAAAATGATTAGCAAGGTATCGGGCACACAGAAGCTCTCAAGAAATGGTAAGGATTGTTATTAGAAGAAAACCTGCACTTACCAACTCTGTATTGGTGTTTAAGGATGTTATCTTCAATATTCTGTTTCTCTTAGGATGTTACCTATTGCACTTTTCAATGAAGCAAGATATAGAGCTATCTGAGACCAAAAAAACTGAGGTAAAATAAATAATGTGGCAAAGTACCATGTAGATAATCTTTGGTAGTCGTGATCCTGTACAAGCCTCATTGCTTTGAGATTAAATGCTGCCAGTGTAAGAGCCAGATCTGATTGATGTTTTATCATCTTATCATTTAACTTTGTGCTGTGCTTTCATTCCAAATCTTCTTATGTATTTGGCAGGATGATCAGGAAAGCTCTATGTCTGATTTAACATTTCTACTTAAAACCAAAACTAAAAATTACCAAATGAGGTAATGAATGGAGGTTCCAGTATGGCTAAGTAAGCTCTGCTGAACCTGACATTTTCATAGGTAACAACTGTAAAGTATGGGGGGAAAATTACCTGAAGGCCCTAGAGAGTGAAAATAAGCAGGTAGATTTGGGAAGGGAATTGAGATTCAAAACTTGGAGGCAGAGACCAGTGCAGAATGAGCTCCCCATTTTACAGCTTTTAGACTGAGATCATGTTGAAGTTATTGTCACTTGGGGTGGCTAACTCTAGTAGAAAAACCACCATCTTTTTGGTTCCAAGACCTGAAGAGCAGGGTTCAAGGCAATCACAGTCACTGAAAAACAAAGTTAGAATTCTACAAAGGAGGGAGACAGACAGGGAAAGCTCCCAATTCAATGTATGTATACTACTCAAATTTTTGACTGACCTCTGAACCATGGATGCATGGAGCAGATAAAAACTAGGACAGCTAATGATAAAAGAGCTGAGATTTGAGCTGCTACCTAGGAGACAGTTTGTAATTTGGGTATAACCAAATTAATTGCCTGCTGAAACAAATAAATCAGTGCTCTCCAGAGAACCATAATAGATTCTGGAGTCTTCACTCCATAATATTCACATTCATACATTCACATACCACCCCAAATTGCATAACATATGAAGAGCCAAGAAAATGGGACCCCTTCTGAAGAGAAAAGGCACTCGTCTAAAACTAATTCCAAGATTGTTACCGAAGGCAAGTTTGTGTGCCTGCTGCACCTTGAGGCCAAACAAACTGAAACATCAAAGTTTGGAGAAGAGAAAGGTTTATTGCAGGGCCGAGCAAGGAGGATGGGGGTGGCTCATGCCCAAGAAAACCTCGAACTCCCTGAAGGGTTTCAGCAAAGCTTATTTAAAGGCCAGGTAAGGGGGGTGGGTCTTAAGGTGCGTGATCAGTTCATGCACGATTCTCTGATTGGTTAATGTGGAGGTAACAGGGCTGTCAACACTATCAACCCCTAGGTGCCAGAAGGTCTCAGGGCTACACACTCTCAGTCATCAAGTAGTAGTTAATTTCTTCCCTTTGGTGGTGGTTTTAAGCATCTGAAAAACTCAGGAAATATACATGAGATGCTATTATCTGGGTACTTCAGAGAGGAGCTACAGCAGAGGATATAGGGGAGAGGTCTGATCCTGGAAGGCCCTACAGGGTCCTGCTCTGTTACAAGGTGACCCAGGGGTGGGAATTAGCAAAGATTTTAAAGCAGCTATTATAACCATACTCAATAAGGATAGAAAGATACATTTACAATGAATAAAAACATAGTAAATAAAACCAAAAAAAAGAGTCAAATGGGAATCTTAGAACTGAAAAATATAGTATTTGAAATAAAAAAAAATCACTGAGTGGGCCTAAATCCATTGGAAGTAACAGAGGAAGTTGTCAATGAACCTGAAGATAGAGCAGTAGGAATTTTCCTTCTGAAGAACAGAAAAAAAAAAGATTAAAAAAAAAAAAACTGAAGAGAAAAAAATGAACAGAGACCCAGGGGCCCACATGACAAAAATAAAAATGTCTAACATACAAGTAATTGGCATCTTTGAAAGAGATGAGAAAGAGAATGGGGCAGGAAAATATTTGAAGAAATAATGACCCCAAGTTTTAAAATTTGGAGAAATAACATACATTTACAGATCAAGAAACTCAGCGAACCTCAAACAGGGTAAATTTGAAGCAAATTATACCTAGGCACATCATAGTCAAACTTCTGGACACTGACTATAAGAGAAAATCTTGATAACAGAGAAAAATGGCACGTTACCTTCTGTGAAACAGGACTTTAAAATGAGCCCTGCCTTCTCATCAGAAACTACGGGGTCCAGGAAAAGTAAAATGATATTTTTAAAGTACAGAGAGAAAAAAAAAATCCTATTAACCCAGAAATCTATGTATAGTGAAAATATCCTTTGAGAATGAAGGCAAATTAAAGACATTTTCAGATAAAAGTAAACTAAGAGAATTCATTGCCAGCAGACCTACATCACAAGAAATGCTAAAGGAAGTTATTCAGGCTGAAGTGAGATAACACCAGATGGAATCGTAAATCTTCAAGAAGGAATGAAGAATGTCAGAGATTGTAAATATAAAAGAGTACTTTTCGTCTCTGTATCTTTAAAATACAGAGGACTTTTTAAAGCCAAATTATAACACTGTCTTGTGGTGTTTACCATGTGCTATGTGTAGATGTTGTTCATATGACAATTATAGCATGAGGAATGGGGGGGCGCATGGTAAATGGACTCATACAGTTGCATGGTTATCAAATTTTATATGAGATTGTATGAAGTGAACTCTTAAGTAGACTGTGAAAGGTCAAGAATGTCTATTTTAATGCTTAGAACAACCACTAAAAATCTGGCAAAATAGAATCCTAAAATTTAATTTAATGATCCCAGAAGAATGCAGAAAGAAAGGAACAGAGAACAAGAAACAGAGGGAGCAAACAGAAAACAGATAATAAAATTGTAGCTCTAAATGCAGCCATATCGTATTAACCATATTTAATTATATTAAATGTTAATGAAATAACTAAAAATCAGAATTTATCAGAATGGATTAAAAACAGAACAACTATACAGATAAATTTAAAGTAAATTGATGGATGTGGGAGGGAAATTACTCCGTGGTAGAGTGCATGCTTAGCATACACAAGGTGCTGGGTTCAATCCCTAGTACCTCTGTTAAAAAAAAAATTGAAATAAGTAAACCTAATTACCTCCCCCCACCTATAACCAAAGAAAAAACCAGAAAGAAAAGAAAAGAAAAAAGGTCAGTTAGTATATAAAAATGATAAATTATATAAAATTGAAAAATATACTATGGAAGCATAAGAAGTCTAGATAAAGTGGTTATATTACAGTATTTCATAATAATAAAAGGGTCATTATATTAAGATAAGAGTTATAAATGATAAAATTTACCTGATAAAATTTTAATGATAAACAACAAGTTCCTACTGTAAAGCACAGGGAGCTACATTCAATATCTTGCAATAGCCTATAATGAAAAAGATTGTGAAAAGGAATATATATGTATATATAACTGAAACATTCTGCTGTACATTAGAAATTAATGCAACATTGTAAACAGACTATACTTCAATTAAAAAAGGGGAGGAAAAAAGAAAAAAAAGGAGGTACATATAACATCTAGTTCATAGAAAACTCATTTTTCCTGCGCCTTCTAAAAAAAGGTGATTTAAAAAAATTCTGATGAGATTACCTGAAGTATTTTTGAGTCTAGAATTTTTTGAGAACTGTCTCAATTGTGAGTCAAGAGACACAGGTGGCTCATCACTGTGAGCTAACAACCATTTCATAAAATTGTGGAATCAAAGCTTAGCACAAGTGAGAAAAAAGCAGAGGTGAAGAGCATAGACATCTGTGTGCCTAACGGCTTATAAGTTTTTCATTACACATTTTTGTGCACTGCGTGTTTGCTTCATTTACTGCGTTTTACATGTTTTACCATCTCCCATGATTCAGGATCAGGCTAGGCATTCTCATAACTCAGTCCCTCGAGTTCATATTTAATTGGTATGCATATTTAATTGGTATTCAGAATAGTCCATTCTGTTTGGTCCCCTCACCATATGAGTTGTTAAATATTTTGAATATCATCCCTGTTCACAGTAGTTATATAAGTTAGAAGTATTTTCTCCATTTGTCAGTGGAAGAATTGTAGGCTCAGAGGTTCAATATATTGGGTAATATCATATAACTGGGTGGCAGAGCCCGCCTTCAAATCCACATCTGTCTGTTTCTAAAGCTTACCCCTCTGCACTATATCATTTCTTCTGAGGAAATATCGCTGATCCGTTGTTATTAGGGTATGCACATGAGGATCTACACTGCCTTTTTCTGGACTCCTTGAGGACAAATGGACATTTTAATGGTATATCTGCTACATTCTAGATACAGTCAGTGGCTCTGAAACATGAGGAAGCTTGCTGTTTTACATAGAGACAGACCCATGATTTTGGCCCAGTTCTCTGGGTACACTAAGATATGAATTACTAAGCCTAAAAACTTCACGTGTGTGTATTCTTGATAGAGTTCTGTATTTCCAGTAGATATGTTTACATTAAGAATTTAGGGATTGTTGACAACGTTCTGATTTCCATGTGTCCTGTGACGTGACAGGAGGGCAGCAAGTGTGGACGGGCGCCCAGCCTGGGGCAGGATTTTACATCAGCGCATGGAAGGCAGAGGGCTAAGTGACTTCTAAACGATATGTAAGAGTTAGGCATTTGAGTTTTACTGCTTCTGATTAATGGAACTTCACTTCTATCTTAAAGGGTCAATATTTCAGGCTTTTCAAAAGTTACTATGTAACTGGATGCTTTTGCAAATACTCTCTGAATCTTTACAACAATGTTAAGAAATAGATATTATCCCCATTTTAGAAATAAGGACACTGAAGCTTCCATATTCTCTCCTCTTAAATAGAAGACATTTGCTCCTCTCTGTAACATAAGACCTAAGCAATAAGTTATGGCTTCACTGTAACTGCTTGTGAGAATCTTTGTGTAATTCCCATAATATATGTGAGGGTCCCTAACCTGGAATCGAGTGACACAAATCCTCATCATTCCTAGCTCCCTTGCTAGCTAGCTAAGTTGGCTCTACCTCATTTGTGATGGTGTATAGCTGATTAAAAATAAGATGAATAAAATATACATAGAAAAGCAGGAAAGAAATCCACCCATCACTATTGCTGATAGAGTGGCAAACAGATACTAAGCACAAAAGTGCTCTCTGAGTTTTCAGGCAGAGCAGAGGAAAGAGGGGCACACAGAAAGTTTCATATTCCTGTGGTCAGAAATGTTGAAACATGTCAGAAATTTCTCATGTGATTCGAAGATCGCTTCCTGTGTTTGTGATTTTATAAAATAGGATAATAACACCTACCTTTCAGAATCTTGGGAGGTTGAACTGAGACCACATGGCACATAAATGTTAGTTTGCTGCTGTCCTTATATAACCCCAGTAAAGGTTCATGGTCGAAATCTAAGGACAGACTCTAGTTAGTTTAGTTAAACTACATAGTCTGAACTCTTTGGATCATCTAGTTACTGTTTATGTAAGGATCCTTATGTTGGCAACAACTGTGAGAAACACTATAATATTCTCCATACAAGATATTATTGTTCATGTTTCATAAATTGGAAACTGAGCCCCAGAGAAGTGATGTCAGTTGACCAAGGCCACATACAAGGGTTTTAGTCAGAATTTGACCCCCTGTCTCTACATCACCAAAGCCCATGGTTTTTCTACTACATTATACTGCTTCTAAAATATTGAATGATTTAGCAGTTTTGGTATTATTTCCAAGAACTCTTCTAGTTTATAAAGCAGTGATTGTAAAGAACAGGTACATACTGGGTTAAAATTCATGTGATGTGAAATCACTGAGGGAATCGTTACTCAGAAGGCCCCACATGTCCACTGACAACATGCAAGATCCTTTAAATATGTATATTTTGTGTTTGTGTTTTATTTTTTTTAAAAAACAAGTTATTCGTCAAGACTTGAGGACTTTGGAGAGTGACAGAGTGTAAGGCCACCCCAGGACCACTAGTGACAACTTTGCCAATACAGTTGGAATGTTTCTGAACTATAAAGCTTATTTAATGAAAAGAGACCCCAAAAACCCTTTTACTAATGTGTAGTGCTCTCTTGTCAGTTTGAAATGAGCAAACTGTGTGCCTACTGATTACCATGCATACAGTATATGCTCATTAAATCATGCACTGTGGGTTCCTTCAGGTTGTCAAACTGTTTAATTGAAAAAAAAAATGTGTTGCTCTTACGGGAAAGAGGCTGGAATCAAAGGGCTTGGAGAGCTTACTCTTAATATTTTGGAGTTTGCTTTTAAGTACAGCCAGAAATTGTTCTATTTTACAGTTTTGATTAAAGCACTGTTCCTTCTGCATCTTTTTTTGTTTTTTGGCTTTGTTTATAATTCAAATGCTGTAATTATAATGGAGTTGCTTTTGTAATAGAGCTACTAAATCATTCTGCTGGCAGATGGAAACCAGAGTGAAGGGCTTGGTTTTTTGTGCTATAGCTATAAGGCTGGCTTGGGTATGTTAGGCTGAAACACACTGGGTATAAGAGATCTGGATGGGTTTTAGTTTTGCCAAATCTTATCACCTCAGTGGATGAATTAATCCTTTTTGACAGCTGACACCCTTAGGCTATCAGGGCCTATGATCATCAGGCTCTGTGCTATGTTTATATGGTAGCTCTAAAATTACCAGTGCTCAAGCTCCACCCTAGACCAGATAAATCAGAATCCTTGAGGGTGACTGTTTTTAAAAGCTCTCTGTGTTATTCAAACGTGAGCCAAGGTTGAGAGAGACTGGCCTAGACTGACTCAAGTTGTCCAGTATTTCAATACAGGACTGACTCAGCAACTGTTGTCATCAACCAACCACAAGGCATCAACCAATGACTTACCTACCAATAAACCCTTTAGGGTTTCAGGTTAAAAACTCTGATTTCTGGGCTTCATTTAGATCTATTAAATGAGATTCTTTGTAGACAGGGTCCAGGAATCTCCATTTTTAACCAGAGCCCTAGGTGATTCTTACGCACTAAGGTTTGAGAATTTGCTCGAGAAACAAGATGATCTTTATAAGTGAAGTTGGGTAGAGCTTTAGAACAAAGTGCATCAATCATAGTAAAATCAGGGTAGGGGTTTTTTTTTTAAACAATAGAGATTTTGGTACATTAATTTAGGCTGACTGGTATTGTGCATGGTTATAATACCATCAGCTTTATTTGTGGGGAACTACCCCCCACCACGCCGTCACCACCACTCTGTAGTACCATGTGAGACTCAAGAATGCACACACACTCCATGGATTCTTTCACCTTTAGATATCTGGGCCTAATGACTAGGGCCAGTGCATCTTTTCAAAGGCCTAGAAAAATATTGAAAACCAAAAGGAAAAGAAAATTATTTTGGCTTCAAAGTATGGAAGAATTGCAGAATCAGAGCAATTAGCTATTTCATGAAATGTCCACAAAATAGAATGTTACGCTATTGCTATTAAGTACTACAATTAGTAATTATAAAGAGCCTGCATTTACAGACATTTTATGAGTTAGCTTTTCTTGCCTCTTAAGAGTATCTGAAAATGCATGATGACTGCTAAGAAATTTTAGCCAGTTTTAAAATTAAATAAGCCAAATGATATGTAACCAAATAATTTCAAATGGCAAAAATACAAAAACCTTCTCAAAGACTCTACATCCAACAGTTGTTTATTGTGGTCTATCAGATATAATGTGGAATTGAGCTTTCCCCAAAACTGTGCCTAGGGTCCAGGAAGGTCATGTGTCCCAGAGTATATACTTAAAAATTAAAGGATGTTTGACTCTCCTGGGCTCCTTTCTCATTGACAAGACCATCAAAATACACCTAAGCAACCCTACTAAACTGAACATTGTTGCTCAACTTTCCTCCTCTAGGGGAAAAAAAAAAAAGGAAAATGCAAAAAGATAAGCAAAAAAAACTGAAATATTTTTAGCTACACATCACACTCTTTAAAAGTACATCACTTACATAAAAGTTGGGACTGTTAATGAGCATCAAATGAGACTGACAAGGCAAACTGCACACTATACTTCTTGCTCAGAAAATTACCCCTAAGAAATTACGATAATAGTAGTGAAACAACACATGACTAAAATAAAAGACAGAGGAGTAGGTACCACTAGACATTAGGAGTCTCTGAGGTCAGTTGGTAACAAGAACTAAATGTAGTTTTTCAATTCTCTGTGCTATTTTCGTACTTTGGTTTTGATTACATATTAGGTCCTCAGTTTTAGTATTCTCCTGATCCATGGATTATGATTCCTGTTGCTAACATCTTACTTGAGGTACATCTTGCCCTTTTCTTGGCCCCCTTTTTTTGTTTCTTTTGTAAAAGATACCACAGCTGTTTTATTTATTTTTTGGTTTACCTTCCTTTTTGACTGTCGATTCTCCCCCCAGAATATAACCTTCGTGAAAACATGAATTATGGTTGTACTTTACCAAATCAATCATGGGGAAGAAAGGGTGGTGACAACTGATCACTTTGTCCTTGCCAGCAGTGATCAGTCAGACTGAGTGTCATGCTGTTAGGAACAATGTTACAAATGCTTAAGGTCAGGAAATATTTTCAAACATCTTTTGTAAACTTGGATTCTGTAACTCAACGTCAACAAATGAGTGACAAGAAGGAGGCTGTATTCATGTTTCACCTATATCTCTTTTACCCCTTCCAGCATCCAAAAGAGGGGAAAAGCCAAAAGAATCAACTTTTCTATAAATTCTGTGACTTCTGGATGAATAAAATGGTTTAATTGTTCACTTGAAAGTGACTACTTTATACTTCTGGAAAGGGGCCTGAAAATTTCTTGGCAATACTTCAACTGATTAATAATTTAGAATGATGATTGACTGGAGAATGGAAGTAGAGCTAATAGCCTCTCATTTTCCTCTTTATTATTTCAGACAAATTGGTAAGTCATGATGGAGGTGTGGGGTGTTTCTGGGTCAACTGGCTAGAAGCTCTGGATTAAAAATGGAGAGAGATATTTGATCTCTCTAAGGTGTTGACTTCACCCTTAATGGAGCTGGATGACATTGTGATATGTTGCTTCTGATGCTTAGCTGCTCAGTGCTGCTATTACACTCCCCCAAAACGTCTGTGTGAACAGCAGGAAACTCCTACTCTGACTCTGCTGTGTGCTACACCATGCTAGACACTGGTTAGGGTGAAACAAGGGATCCAACACAATTCTAACCTTAAGGAGTTCAAAATTCTGACAAGAGAGACACATATGTCTAAAAATCACTCTTCTACCAGGTAAAAAGTACTAAGTATCTTAAGAGAGGGATAAGAACAAATACCACGGGAGCCATTCGCTTATGGATTGATGTGAGGAATCTGCCTAATAGGGAATTAGTGATTTGAAACAAAGTGAGAAAGTCAAACTATCTTGTACGAGCTGTGAGTGCTGGTAACAGCAATTAGAATGAGCAAATGCCTAAGAAAGGAGTGCTGGCATGAGAACCTGGTTGAGATTTCCAGGGCTATGTAAAGCTGTGTGTCTGCCTTCAGAAAGACAGGATTTGGGTAAATTGTATCCTAGAAGGACTGAAGTGAGCATCATCCTAGAAAAATGCACAGGGGTTTACCCGCTGGACGTTTCCGCTGCTTCCTGAGAGACTGTGGCCAGCGAGGAGGAGCCAGTGTTACTGCAGCTATTGCCAGGGGTGCTGATTTCTTCTCCTATCTCTAAGGAAGGAGTGGCTGGACCCTCCCCAACCTAAATGCCACAAATTCTGAAGAGAGGTGGGTTTCTCATCTAAATAAAGCAGTGTGTATATTTGAGTGCCAATTCTGATTCCACTGGTTGAATTTTTGCTAACGTAACCAGGACCTGAATGGAAAGACTCACCTTAAGGAACAATGAATTGTATGTACTTTTCCTGATTCCCTCTGCCCCCCCCCCCAAATCTCCCACAGACTTAAGTAATTTCCAGAATATTTATTTTTTTTAGTATTTGTATATGTTCTTGTTATGGACTGAATTTTGTCCCTTCAAAATTCATATGGTAAAGCCTAACCCCCAAGGTGACTGTATTTGGTGACAGGGCCCTGAAAGAGGTAATTAAGGTTAAATGAGGTCATAAGAGTGAGGCCCTAATCCAGTGGGACTAGTGTTCTTATAAAAAGAAGAAAAGACACCAGAGATGCACCCACACAGAGCAGAAATCATGTGCACACAGGAAGGTGGCCTGCTGCAAGCCAGGGAGAGAGGCCTCTGGGGAAACCAGATCTGCTGATCTCCTTGATCTTGGACTTTCAGCCTCTAGAATGGTTGAGAAGTACATTTCCATGGTTTAAGCCATTCAGTCCGTGGTATTTTGTTATGGCAGCCCTTGAAGACTAATACAGTTGTTGACAAATCCTCCTGGGGGTTTGATTTGTGGGCCTAAGTCAATAGCAAATTAAATGGACCTCTCAATTTGGGCCAAAGCAACTATGCAAGGTCTTAAGGAATGATTCTCCTGTCTTTCTCATTAAGTGTCTAGCGTAACCATGGTATAAAGCTACTCATTTATGCGGAGCAAATTTTTCTCTCAGACGCCTACTTACCAACAAATATTCACGGAGTACCTACTATGTGCCAGTTACAGATTATGATCAGAAGGAGCTGTCAGTCTACAAGAGGAAATATAATAGGCACATAAAATGCTGTGTTTTATGTGCCTATTTATATTTCCTGTCATAAAATACTGTCATGTGTTTGCAGGAATGCCTCGAGCGTGCCAAGAGTGAAAGGATCCTTTGCAAGTGAATGGCAGGGAAGACTCCTGGTGGTGACATTGAAGGAAGGCTTTGGAGGATGGATAGGATTTGGCCATGCAGTGTTGAGCAATGAGGGAGGGACAGCTGAGGAGAGGAAGGAACAAGCAAAGGCTTAGAGGTAGTAACCCTGGGAAGTTTATGGGGAGCTATGCACTTTGATTGACACGTAGAATATGCAAAGGGAAATTTCCCTTCATAAGGCTGAGCTGTCTTGGACTCAAAGACTTCCTTCATAAAGGCATGATGATATGTCTGGCACTGTCCTTCGTACATCATTACATTAACTCATTCACACTCATAATAACCCTACAAGGTAGGTGCTAGTATTATCTCAGTCTATAGATGGAGAAACTGAGGCATAGATGGATTAGGTAACTTGTCAATTACTAGTAAACAGTAGAGGTGGGATTTGAACCTAGGCATCCTGGCTCCAGATTTCTTGCTTATATAAAGGCAGCTTGAGCATCTAATTGGGTGCCCATAATTTGCAAATGGGGCAAGATGCATAGCTTTGAGATAGTGGGCAACTTGTCCTATTTCCTTGAGCAAAGGAAGGGCAGAGCCACTGACTTTAATGACCATGAGGGCATTGCAGTGCCCCTGGCCACCTTCCTCTAAGTTAGCCATGTTTGCAGCCATTCGTGGAAATAAATTGTCGGTACAGGGGAACAAAAGTGTTTTTCAGGCGATTTGCTGCCGTGGTTAGCCTAGGACATGGTTATGAAAGGAGCTTTTCTGCATCTGCTGCCTTCCGGGGTTACATTCTTAGTGAATCCACGGCCTCAAAATGGAGCTTGTTACTTGCGTGTCATCCGAGGGTGGCAATGAGTTGCATGTGTTTGGTTGGGTGCCAGCTCCCAGGGTGCCAGACCTCAGTGGGGGAGCCACTGTTTGTCATGAATTAGTCTTTAAATAAAAGCAAGTTTTTAAAATGGAGCATGCTAATTTGGGTTTTGCTAACCCCCTCTGAAGAAGGCTTGTCCTGTTCGGTGCCAGCTGGCTGAGTTGGCATTCAGTGAGCAACTGGGTCCCTACCAAAAATCACATTGCTTCCCCCTCCCGCTTTGAGAGCAAAATGGCAGTGAGGAGCTGGTTGGCCCAGAGAAACAAGGTGAAACTAGGGGCAGGGACAGCGCAGTGATCAGACGATTAAAAGGAATTGAACTGCCCTGGTGCACCCGTGTCTCTCACCGCCTTAGAAGGGAAAATCTGCCCCTCTCTTTCCCCACTCACGCTATCCTCAGCCACCCATTCAGTGACTTTCTGCATAAAAGGCTTCCTCATCCAATTGCTTATACACTGCACCTTTTATACTCTTCCAAGTCATACTTAAGGGATTATCACTGCAGCTTTTAACTTCCCCCAGAAAGAGCTGAATGAGCGTGAATGGGGCGGAAGAGTCTTCAGTGAGAAAGCGTCCCCCACCCCAAAATACTCACAAAACCCCTAATCACGATGTAAGAATGCCATCCTGTTTTTGGCGGCGGCTGGCTACAAATGCACTAATTAACGATGACTATACGTATAGGCGGTAATTACAGGACACACACACACAACCCTTGGATAGATTGCGGTGCACCAGCAACGGGCCCTGGTTGCCTTACAGTGATGCTGTAATACATGAAGAATCCACCGATCAAGGGATCAAGGTTTTGATTCTTGAAACTCAGCACTTAGCTCAGTAAGTGCTAATTGGGAGATTTGTTTCCTTACACTTTCCAGGTGTATAATCTGATCCTGAGAAATGGCGACTGTCATGCAATCAACAGTTGAAAATAGAAACTCTTCTTTTTAATTATCTATTTCGGTTTTGTTTTGCAAACATCCCTTTGTCTTCAAATAGGTTTGCTCGGTATTGGGAGAGGAGCCTTGTACAAAGGCAAGACAGAAAAGGAATTTAAATAAGCTTTACATTTGTTCTGAAGATTCAGGAAAGATGGAAGCTTTTTCTCAATATGAATGTATTTGTGCAATAGATTGCTGAGAAAAATGAGTCGTCCTGGTTACTAATGTAGTGTACATTAAATTTCCTGGAGTGAGGATTTTTTTTTTCCAACCTGTTTATTTGATGCCACTGCCTCTGTTCCTCTGAATGCAGCATATTAAGTTTACTAATAAACTGACACCCCATCAGTTTAGAGACTTGGCCGGAAAGCCTTCCTGACAGGACTGGAATTTGTTTATTTACAAATGCTGAAGCAAATTTGACAGTGAATGATATTTTGAATATTTGAGTACCCTAAATAGTTATAACGGGGATCTTATTTTTTTCAGGGCAATTACATTTTGCCGTTTCTTTAAATGCTCATTTAATATTTTGGATCTCGGCAGGACAGTGTGTTGCTTTTAAGAATAAGAGCCCATAATGAGCCCATGCAGCTTTAATTTATGATGCATCTGACAGGATTGTGGTGAATCTGATAGGGGATGCATGTGATTATGTTTGCAAGCTGGAAATAAACCAGCTGGTATTTGTTCTGAAAACATTCCGAGAACACCCTCCTGTTAATGACCCGTGGCTTGATCCAGCATCTGGTAAACTAATATATTGTCATTTTTACCATGAAAGTCAGCACAAATCATTAATGATTCTAGCAGCCATTTATGTTCTTCTCCTGTCTAGAATATGCCAATTACCATGAAATTATTCCTATTAGCGACTTGATTGAATGATAGTAACCTGACTGTAACTTGTTGGTAGAAATTCTCTCATAATGACAATAATGAACTATGCATTTGAGTCCTTACTGAGCTCTGTTAAACAGGAAGGTTGAATATTGTATGTTTCCAACCATCATGAACAATACTTCTTAATGACTATGTGAATTGAAGGAAATGTGCTATCTGGCAGATTTGTTTCCATGTGGGAACTTATCATTTTTGTTTAGTTTGTTGGGGGAAGGAATCACCATTTCCCGTTAAAAATGGTGTTCAGGGACCACTTTGCAGTATGCACACATTATGATCAACACCAGTATATAAAGCCTAGTAGAGTTCATCATTGCTCTCATTATAGAGAACTCGGAATTTTTAAATGAAATACTCCACATCTAATCATCACAGAGAATGAAATGGTGTCATCAATGCTAGTGACTCAGAAAAATACAGAGAGCTTAATACTGCCATGAGATTGACAAGTTAATTATCCTTTTTCTCTTACCTAATCTTGATCCGTAAGGCCATATGACCTGACTAACTGAATATGCGTAACAGGCAGATAGTCCAAGGTATCTAAATGGAGTAGTAAAAAGGACAGCTACAGCTCCATGAACATTCCTGGTAGGATATTTACACAAGAGTAGGACAGATAAGCCATATTCTCCAAAGGTCTAAGTAACCTAATTAATGTATCGTACACTTCTTGTGGCCCACCTCATATCCTTTTGCCTCACTTTTTACTCAGGGCATTGCTATGGAAACCAGCTTAGGGCAGGTATTTGGGACTGGAAGTGTAAGAGTTATTAAACCATGGAATAAGCCTTGGCTGTTGAAGAAAGACTATCCTCCTCCATGCTTTGTTCAAACAATTCTGAAGCACATTGTACATAAACATCTGAAGCATGTAAGGTTTCTCAGCGAGTTCCAGCCTGACTGAGCCTCAGTTGCCCACAGTGGTGGTCAACTTGGGAATATACCCTTATATTGGATTTCCCTCCACAGGGGATGCTGTTGGTGCCCCACCAAGGTCAGCACACCATGCCTCAGCTGCTTAGCATGTTGGATGCTAAGGTCTCACAGATGAACCCTTCTTAAGAGAATTACCCTCCACTGAGGGGAGCCACCTTCCCCAGAAATACTCACGAAGTTTCTCAACTTTTGACAAAGGGCAGTCCACAGCCAGTGACTAACTGAAGCTGTCACAGTGGGACGATCCTATAGTGCCATTCATACTCCAGAGCTCCTTATAGGCTTGGGACAAGGCTAGACAGTTTTTCTTGGCTTTTTCATCCCGTTCTCTCATTTCCTCACAGCTTTCTCCTGAGGGCACTCCTTCCATCAATCACTTGCACAAGAACACCCATCTCAGGCTCTACTTCTAGGGAATTTAAGACACCTTTCTTTCCTGTTTCACTCTCTCTAGGCCCCCAATCCTACTTTCTAGGGTCTTTTCCCCAAATAAGCTGCCAGGCATGCCTGTAAGCCTTTGTTTTAGCCTCTGCTTCCCAGGGTGAGGTGTTGGAGCGGGTAGGGAACCCAGCCTGTTACAATGAATGATATCAATATGTTTTGGGGCTTTGCTCTGTGCTGCTCACTGGATTAAGTGCACATGGTCCCTGCTAAGGACCTAACTGAGGGAATTTAGCTTTAGAAAGAATTAGACACCAAAAGATTATACTAGAGTGAACAAGTCAGAGAATACATGCAAAGGTTGAGAGACCTATTATGTGGGGCCAAAGAGGAGATCAAAGACTTGTTGGGGGAAGGGTACTTGAATCCTTGAGGCAAACAAGTGGAAGCCAGAGAGAGGTGGTGGAGGGAAATTCAGCTTGGAGAGACGTCATGAATAAAGACTCTTGAGTGCCCTTGAAAGTCATTAGTTCAAGGGATCCTGGCACTGCCGTCCCTGCAGGAATATAGGGAATTGGATATGTTCAGAGTGTACTTTTGTTTGTTCCGTAGATATCTTTTCAATAATTACCACTTCCAGGCATTATGGTGGGCAATGGAAGTGATAAAATAGAAATTATCCATGCTCGAAATGAACTTGCAAGAGAGCAAATACACAAGCAAACAGTTAAACACATATAATTACCATTTTCTTCCCCTGGGGCTCTGAAGGAAATGAACAGAGTGCAGTGACAGAAAATAACAAGGGTCCCATATGTTAGTTAGATCAGGTGCACAAGGAAGTCATCCCTGAGAAGATGATGTTTAAGCAGAGCTCTAAAGAGTGGAAAGAGGTCAGTACTGCCAAAGGAGGAACATGGCAGCCAGAGGGATGGCATATTCAAAGGTCTTGGGACAAGAAATATCTCAATGTACTAGAGGTACCAAAAAAACAAACAAACAAAAACAAAACAAAACAACAACAACAAAAAAAACCGTGTAGCTGTGTAGTACTGGATAAGGAAAGGAGTGCACAGATAAAGTTGGAAGGTAGAGAGGAGCAGGATTTTAGGAGGCATCTTATGATATTGTATCCTGAATATAATGGAAAGCAACTGAAAGGCTTTAAGGACAGCAGTGATAGTTTCCAATTTTGGTTGTAAAAATATGACTATTGGGTGGAAAATAGATTGGAGTAGGGGACAAGAATAGATGTGGGGAGACCAATAATAAAAAGGCTATTGCAGTAGTCCATGTGAGAAATGATGGTCGTCTGGTCTACAGTAGAGTCAATCGATGTGAACTAGAATTTACTAGAATGTAATTCAAGACAGCAGGGACTTACTCCCATGATCACTGCTGTATCCAGTCCTACACCTGAGGTGTGTGGGGCTCCAGGCAAGAGTACAAGTGGCGGACACATACCATCTGTCTAAATATTGAAAAGTTATAAATCCAGCTAATAAGCTGTTAAAGAAATGTTTTTTAATCCCTCTACCATGACAATATAACTTTTTAACAACAGAATCCAGATGTATAGGTAAAACTCTACTTTTTAATATGACTGAAAATTGGCAAAATATCGAAGATGACTGAATTTGACCACTATTGCATATGTTCTGTTGTTAGGGATGATATTTACATGCATTTTTTAAAGGCAGAAATAATTTGTAAATTATTGCACATTTATTCCAAAGAAGTTATTTTCCTTATCTTTGTTTCAGTAAAATAAATACAGCATTATAAACAAGATGTTTTTTTAAATTGTTTTCATAATTATGTCCACTGAAGGTGATGATCTAATGCAAGAGAACTAAGGCCTTGGGACAAAGTTTGGCCACTCTCCTTCATTTACATATTACCTGTGGTTCCTTTTGTGCTACAATGGCAGAAATGAGCAGTTGCAACCGTCCAAAATGTTTACTATCTGGTCCTTTACAGAAAAATTTACTGACCCCGGAGCTAAAGAATTAAAAACTTAACTGCATTTGTATCCACAGTGTATAAAATTTGAATTTATTTTTATTCATCATCTAAATTCACTATAAAAATTAGAAAGGTTATTTCTGATTTTTTTTAGAAAGTTACATCTTTTGTAAAATATTCAAAATTATTTGTTACAGTTAAAAGGCAAAATGTAGAGAATATTAACTAATATAAACATTTGAAGTC
This sequence comes from Camelus bactrianus, assembly GCF_048773025.1. Lineage (NCBI taxonomy): Eukaryota > Metazoa > Chordata > Mammalia > Artiodactyla > Camelidae > Camelus > Camelus bactrianus. Next base: position 25,398,165 of record NC_133555.1, read on the forward strand.
AATTTAATTATACCAAATTTAAATTTTTTTCATTTTTTGACATTTTAGTTAACTCATTAAATATTTTTATAAAAATAAAACAGTTTCCAGTTTTATGTCCAATGTTGATCTAGCTATAATCTGTTATCTAGTATCAATGTAAAGAACTGATACCAGATTTTATACATGTTATGTTTTGACCTACATATATTAAAATTTTAGGAGAGTGCAGATTATTTAATATTGCAAAATGTGCCTAAGCCACTATGTGCTGCTGGAATTTGTGAGACCTCTGAAACTGGAAAATGGCACCAAAAGATTCTGATGAAAGAACACAAAAGATGTATAGCACTACTGGGAACTAAGTATTTTTTTAATGCAAGAATCTGTTCCACTCATGCTATCTGAGAGGAGAGATCTGACAAATTAATTTGTCTTTCTCTCATTTAAGCCCCATTGCTCGAATCCCGTCTTGTGCACCTCTGTTGCCTGCAGTTTTGTAGTTGAACTGCCTACAACTCACAACTCTTCCTGACATCAGACCAGTCAACTTTTCTTCGCTAACATCAAGCAAGAGAGGTTGAGAAGCATTTCCCTGGGCATTAGACTGCGTTAGGCATGAGAGTAGAAGTTATGAGTTGTGTTGTGCAAGAGCCAAATACCAAATCCTGAGTAACAGAGGCCTAATGTGCTTTCTCATACTTTTTGGTGGAGATATGCTTGTGATATAACCTTCTAAAGTGTGGGGTTCAGGATGTAGCAAATGACAGAGTAACGTAACATGCCATGCGCAAACCATAGAAATGCAAGGAGAAATAAACAGAAGCATAACAACAGAGGATTTTAAACTCTGAATCTATGGAAAAATAAAGCAGATAAAAAATAATCTGATCAAAATAATTGATAAAGATGAGCTAGATTGTAATATCTAAATTTAGACCCTGATAATGGGGACTATATCTTCTTTTCATGGGCCTTTGGGAAATTTGCAATGGCATGGCCTTTAGGGGTTACAAAGACATCACAGGGAATTTTAGGAAGACTGAAATAGTAAAGTCCTCCTCACCTGATTACAGTGCAGTAAATTAGAAATTCATTGTCAAAATCTTAAAATCTCGATGTTTAAAATGCTTTGAAAAGCAACTCTTAATTAAAAGGAAAATTCAAAACCCAACTTGAAAAATAACTACACATTATTGATAATGAAAATATAATGCATGTAAACTTACGGGCTTAGAAGAAAATCTGTAGCTTTCTAAATACCTGAGTAACAACCACAACAAAAACAAAAGTGTCTTTGTCTATTCGGGCTGCTGTAACAAAATACCACAGAGTAGGTGGCATAAACAGCAAACATTTATTTCCTACAGTTCTGGAGGTGAGGGCCCACTTCCTGGTTCTCACAGGTGGTCTTCTTATGTGTCCTCATGTGGAGGAAGAGACGAGAGAACTCTCTGGTGTCTCTTTTATAAGGACACTAATTCCAGTCATGAGGTTCCACTCCTGTGACTTAATCACCTCCCAAACTTCCCACTTCCAATACCGTCACATTGGGGATTAAGTTTTGTTCAGCATATGAATTTTAGGGGTCATAGTCATTCCATAACATAAAGGAATTAAACATCAGGTTTAAGATAAGAACAACAAAATAAACAGAAGGAATGCAGAAACAGCCAAATAATAAAGACAAAGACAAGGTTTAAATTTTCCAATTTAGAAACAAATTCAGCTTCAGTGTCATGAATAAACCCAAGTGCTGTTTCTTTGAAAACAGTGTTACACAATGAAATAATCTTCCTGCTAGCCTAATCAAGGAAAGGATAGAGAGAACAAAAACACAAAATTAAAAGTGAATGTATATGCTTGACTGGGACATTGTACTGTACACCAGAAATTGACTCATTGTAACTGACTGTACTTCAATTGAAAAAAATAATATTAAAAAAAAAAAAGTGGTGAAAAGGGGGAAAGGGACATGGCTAAGGAAGATATTAAAAGAATCAAAGGAGAACCTTTGCAAATACTTGGTGTATAACTTTGAAAATCTTAATGGAATGGATTTTTTTAATAGGTAAATAAGTTACCAAATCTACCCAAGAACAAAACTCTAATAGCATTGGAAAAATCTGAGGAAATTAATATTCCCAGTTCCCATTTTAAATAGCGTTATCATTATCTGTTCCTTAAAAGTTAAAAATAATTTGCCTCTGAAATCATAAAGACCCTGGGGCTTTTTCAGATCTTTGATTAATTTTATATCTGCAAAATGGAGTGCTATGCAGTCATGAGATAGGATGCAGAGGTTTTGTGTATGCCTGTGAAATAATCCCTAAAAAATATTAAGGGGTAAAAAAGCAACTCAGAGCACTGTGTCTATGATAAAAACCACATGAGTGAATCTGTGTGTGTGCATGCATGTGTGCGTGTGTACACCTGTGTAATATCTGTAAAGGAAAACAAAAGCAACTGATAACACTGTTTGCCTCTGGAGAAGAGGACTGGGCAGCTGGAAGACAAGTAGGAGGCAGATACTTATAAATTTGTGCTCTTTTGTACTTTTTGAATTTAATACTGTGTACATATACTACATAGTCAAAGAATTATAAAAACAAACAAAATTATGGTAGCACAAAAAAGGAAAACTGCTGATGTGTTTTTACGAAACCAACATCACACAGATACCAAAGTCTGACAAACACAGCACAAAATAGAAAACTGTAAGTCAATCTCATTTATGGACTCATGAAAACTGACATTAAAAGTTAGTAAATATGATTCATCATATTATTAAAAGAATATTGGTCCTATCAAAAGGGTGCTTATTCCCAGAATGCAAGGATGTTTCTATAATAGGTAATGTGTTAATATACTCTTTTTTATTGATATATATTACATGTTAAATGTAACATGTAACATTGTGTAAAGTTAAAGTATACAACATGCTGATTTGATACATTTAAATGTTGAAATACGATTGGCATTGTAGTGATAATTAGAACCTCTATCATGTTGCATAATTGTAATTTCTTATAGTGTTTGTAATAACTAATATCTAGTCTTTTAGAAAGTTTGATGATTATAATGCAATATGTTGTCCCTATTCACTATACTGTGCATTTGATCTCTAGGACTTATTTACTACTTTGTACCCTTTGTAAGGTTTGTATCCTTAAACAACATCTCAACAACACTCAATACTCAACATAGTATTGTGTCATCTGCCGACAGTGACAGTTTTACTTCTTTCTTTCCAGTTTGGATTCCTTTTATTTATTTTTTTCTTGTCTGATTCCTGTGGCCAGGACTTCCAATACCATGTTGAATAAAAGTGATAGGAGTGGGCATCCTTGTCTTGTTCTGGATCTTAGAGGAAATGCTTTCAGCTTTTCACCATTGAGTGTGATGTTAACTGTGGGTTTGTCATGTATGGCCTTTATAATTTTGAGGTATGTTCCCTCTAAGCCTGTTTTCTGGAGATTTTTTTTCTACCATAAATGGATGTTAAGTATTGTCAAAAGCTTTTTCTGCATCTGTTGAGATGATCATATGATTTTTATTCTTCAATTTGTTAATGTAATGTTACGAAGTGATATTTAAATAGATACATAGTGTATGTGCATGTGTTATTCGCTTAGTAGTATTTATAGAAAACTTTAAGTAAGGATCACTTTTGGGAAAGAAGTTGGAGGGTAAGGAGAGAAGGGAGCTTTTATTTTCTGTCTTTATGTACTATTTGAGTTCTCTAACCTTATTCTACCCTCACCTTTATTTTAACAAATCAACAGGATTTTTTATGGCAGAGAGATGTAGCCATTTGTTCCTTTGTTGCAGCAAAAGGTGCCAGAGAACCACCCAGATCTCCTAAGGTATCATCCACCAGTTTTGTGAGTCTCACCTCAGCTTTTCTTCCAATGGCTTTTCAGGACCACATGGAGGCACTGACTTCACTAGGCCTGTGGAAAGCTGGGAGGGCAGCCCTTAGTCAAAGATCGAGTAGGGAAGGAGTGTGAAAACTCAGGTCTCTTGCCCAGGCAAGAACCAAACCCCAAATCCTACCTTTGCCTGGCTTCCTACCTTTCCCTTTCTTGCTTCTTGCCACTCCCTCAGCGTTTTCTCTTGGGTGCCCTCCTGTAATAAATCACTTAATAAATCTTGAATCCTCTTCACAGCATCTGATTCTGAAACCTAACACATCTGTGTTCTACTTTGATTTTACAGGTTTTAAAAAAGCTAATTTTAAGTGTCCTTTGTATGCATACACATGTATATAAAAGCAATAACGTTCAATGGATTCAAATTATATTGAAACATCAAGGAAATAACAAGACTGGCTTCCTTTCAGTGGGTCTTCTTGTGTCTAATAGACACTAGAATATTTTATTTTTAATTTTTTTAACCTGATTTCTGTCTCTGCTACTTCACTTTCAGTAAGTGGACATCTGCCCACCAACTTCAGCACAACCATTCATTTTCCTGTACATACTTAAAGACCACTGTTCAGCTACTTATAGTATTATGCAAGTTACTAACAACTTTTGGTCTCATCTTGGTAAAACAAACTATCAATTCTCAGTAGGGGAAAAAAAAGAAATTGTGTTATTGAAGGATAGCTAATGGCAGAAAAGAACTCTACTTACTCTAAGATGGTCCTATATTATGATTCCTCAGTAGTGGGCCTCGGTGGGCAAGTGAATTACCAAGAAGCACTTTGCTTATAGATTGCATTGGTGCCTGTGAGTCCACAGTTCATTGTCAAATAAAGCTTGTCATTTGGGTGCAGCATCTTTGCATTTTTAATAATGTTTGATCTTCCAGTTGCTCATTTGCAACAGGTGTGACGGTCAGTGTGAACCAGCAAGTCTATGTTGCAAATGTTTATGATCCTCAGGCAGTTTATTTATTCTGGCAATTGTTGAAGTATTTATAATCTTCCTATCTTTATTCTGAGTCTATGCCTGCATTTAGAACCATAGATTTCTCTGGATTTGAGTGCCTGTTGACAGCATGGTTTTAGCTGTGCTATGCTCTGTTTGTGTGTGTATGTGTGTGTGTCTCTACACACTTCTATATACATGGATATTATTCTCACACTCACTAACAGGATAATTTATAATAGCATAATGCACATACAGGCTTTAAAAAAATCCCTGAACCTGTCATTAACAGCTGAATGTCTCCTCTGTAGTGCAGTGCTGGATATTACAGGGAAAAAACCCTGTGTTTATTTAGGCAGAAGTAGATGAGGAGGTCTTGGGCAGAAAGCCATCCTGACTGGAGCTTGCTTCTTCTGCTGTTGGGATATCTCCCAGCAGTCCCTGAGAGAGGTCACCAAATCTTCGGGCCAGCTCTGCCTTTGTTGGAACCAGATCACCATCGGCAGGAACCTGGAAACTAACTCGTCAGTGAGTACCGATGGGGAGACACCAGTTCTGAGAAGAGTCATGTATGCAATTGAAGACAACAAAATAGTGAAACATTGCATGCATTTCTGCTTCTATTCCTTTTATATCTTTAATAAGGATGCTGTCCACTGCTGGTTGTCTCTGACTTTGTTAGCATTTACTTTGCCTTCTTAAAGGGAGACGAAGATTTAGGAAAGTGAGCCTTAACTGGGGATTACATCATTCGCACTAGTCCTCACAGTATTCAGTGTTGGCAATTTGTTGATACTTGACCGAGATCTATTTTTCGCTCAGGCAGTTGGGTACTAGGTGCCTCAGGCATCCTCTATTGTTCTCATAGTTTTGTTTTATTTTGCTGGTTTTATTTCTCCTATAAGATTCGAAGCTTCATGAGGCCTAGGACTAAGCTTTGTGTTTCACTTGTATCTCCAAAGCATTGTTGCATTTCCTAGCAGAATACCGGGCGCATGGTTGATGCTCAGTAAGTACTGATAGGCTGGATTTCTTACGAGGTGTTCAGCCTCTCCTTAGGCTCAATGCTTAGTTGATGTTTAGGTGGGAAATTTGAGTTAAATATTTACTTATTCATTCAGTAGATCAGAGTATTAGTATATGGGATTATTAAGTAGGTATTTTGTTGGGCTTATATTGGTGGTTTTCATGGTTTTTTTTTCTTTTTGACTGAGGAATCCTTTCTTTAATGGACTTAAGTGAGGAGAATGTGTACAATATGTGTACAATATATGCAATATGTACAACAGATGAAAAGGGAGTTGCTTTGTTTGAAACAGGTAGAAATTGAGGTCCCAACTTGAGTGGCCTCCTATTCATTGCTCCCTCTTCTTTCCTGCTCCATCTCCCCCAATGTCTCCAAACCAAGTGATCAGTGAATCCTCTCCCAGGATTGATGGTGACATCCTCTTTTGTCTTTAGCTGGAGATGCTGTTTAAGATGAGAGTTTCACCATTGTAGCAAGTTACTCAGTTTTCCTGGCTCTTTCCTGTGTATACATATTGTTAAACTTTTGTTTAATTTTCTCCTGTTAATCTGCCTCGTGTCTATTTAATTCTTAGACCAGCCAGGGTAGAGGAAAATGTCTTCATTCCTGACATATTGTACAGTTCTTTGTGTTTTGACAAATGCATAATATGATATATCTACCATTATAGTCTCATACAGAATAGTTTCAGACTTCAGAATGCCTTGTGTTCCACCAATTCATCCTGGGGTCCAACATTTTTTAAGGTACACTAATGTTCACAAGAGTGGTGTTGGCAGGAATCAGCTCTAATACTATAAAAGTTCTACTCTGTGTCGTCATCAGAGTTGGAAAAAACTCCAGGTTTATATTTCCAAAGAGGCAAATTGGGATTACAGATTACAATCATGATCTGCTTCTGATAACTCAGTAGACCATCTACAGCTTTTGTTTTAGAAGAGCTATAATTTATCAGTGAAGCTGGATGTGAAGGTAAATTTCACCAGAACGATGCCATGTGTTGTTAGAATATGTTGTGATATATTTGAATCTAACGTGTATTAATATGTGGGCAAAGGTTTATTTTGACTATTTTCATGTCCAGATTCTAGACCTGTCCTTCCAAATACTGGATTTGTGACATATATTTTCCTTATATTTGGGGCCTGTCTTTGACTTCGGCGCATGGCTAATTATACACGCAATTTTAGAACAACACTGACAATGAATACAAAATATTAGTAAACCAACAAGACATGCAGTTTTCAAAAATCACATTATGTATACTTAATGCTTAACTGACCTTTTCTGCAGTTACTTAAATCTTTTAAAAATTCATTTAATTTCAAAGCCAGAGTATTAGCCTATTTATATGTAAATTGTCTTTAATTCATGCATTGATCTAAAAGACTAATCCAAAAGATCTTTTACCATGAGTGTGACCTTTTTGACTCTACACTTCTGGGAAAACAGTGAAGTGGTTTCTTGGTGACCCCACATCCACCTGTGGTACAACATATGCCAAGTCTGGTCTGTATAAATCACTCACAATTGTATAGTTTTCAGCCAACATTGAATTATTAATGGTGTAATTGTTCTAGTTACTATCAGAAGTTCCACAGAACCACTTACAGGGATTTTTTTTTCTTTCTTTCTATTTTCATCCTCATCCAGCAAATCTAATTAGAAGCTTTACTAAGAAATATTGTCAGTTATTCAAAGGACACAGAGTTAGATACTTAGCAGTTACTGCCTTCAAAGAGTCTGGATGTTAAAGAAGCTTAAATTTATAATACTGCCTGCCATACAGACATAAGAATTCGGAGAATCTTAGGAAAGCAAACAAAACAGGTTAGCGTCAGTGTTCTTGGTCCAATGTATATATTCATTCAACTCTTTTCTACCTGCGTTTAGGTCAGTTTAGGGACGGTCTGAGGACAGTGCTTCAAACAAGTTCTATTTCTTTTTCTGGTGATACCTCTACTTTGGAATTTTCTAGTGTTCGTTGTTAATGGGCAAAATGCAAATAATTTTGCTCATAATCAACATAAAACATTTGAAGTAAAGTTAAAATGTGCCATATATGATATCTATGTATTTCTCTATTAAATATCTGTCAGGGTTTTAACCTGAGGTACACGATAGGAGATCAGGAATGCCCAGAATCATATGCAGATATCTGTGTGTGCATATTTGTGTGAAGTGTCACCACGTTGAACAACTCTTTGTGATGAGAGGGTTCCCTTAGACTATAATGTGAGTGCCAAGAGCGCTCACCCCTACTCTGGAGCTGTGCACATAGAGCCCTATATGTCCACATACTTCCCCTAACACTACTCCTCAGCCCTCAGTATCCATGTCTTTCTAAATTTTAGAACAGGTTGTATGACTCCAGAATGGTTTAGAACAACCAAACGCACATACTTATGTACATACATGTAAACTTATTAAATATACATATATATGTTCAATATATATGCAGTTGATTCTCAGTTTTTTCAGTAGTTGTGTTTTATAAAGTTGCCACAAACACTGAAGTAGTAAATACTATATGATTGCTCTTAGAAGAATTTAAGGGTTAGGTTCCTGTGAGTCTCTGGCCACAACATTTTTGTTAACTGATCAATATATAACCTTGTTTTACATTTGTTTCTGTTTAAAGATACTCTAATATACACTGTTGATTCATTAACACTGAACTTCACATGGCCAACAACACTATAACACACCTGAACAAAACTTATCAAACACTTATATTTTCTCCAAAAGTCACACCACAGCTTTCTTGCACTTGGGAACATTAGCTGGTACTTCAGCACCACACATGGAGGCCATTTTGAACTGCGAGATCACCAGGAAAAAGCACAAAAATGTGGAAAAAAAAAGTGGCAGTAATTAGACCACAAAAAGACACTTGTATGCAATACAAGAACTAGAACAAGAAGGCAGAGTATCACCTTGTTCTGCCTCTGTTGGGGACGGGTATGTCCAGTGACAAATTTTTCACCACTCTGCACATTTCCACAAATGGCTATAAAAGTCCCATGAGCATTGATTTTGGGGTTATAAATACATTTTAGCAAGGGCAAATTCACAAGTACAGAATCCACAAATAATGAGGATCAACTGTACACGTATGTATTTGTGTACCTGTTTCATGCAAGGCATGTGTACTTTGGGGTGATTTCAGGGTGAATAGGCAGACAGGAACACTGACTTCATAGAACCAGCTGACATCCTGGAAGGGGATGCAGATATTAAACAATTATCCAAATAACTACCTCATGACAGCAGTGGGAACTGCTCTGGTGGAAGGGCACCAGATACTTTTAGAGCATGTAACAAAGTACCCACCCCAGGCTGCTGCGTGATGGAGGGATTCTCTGAGAAAGTAACATTTAAGCACTGCTCATAAGGATGGATACATATGCCAGAAAACATTAGTGTGTATGATAAACGTAGCAGGGATTTTCTGCTAATTCACATTTCCTGATAACTTTGCTCTTCTTTCTTAGAGTTGGTGGCATTTAAATAAATATGTATTTTCCAATATAAGAAAGCATTTCCCTTTACACCTGTGATAAGATTTCACCCACATGGGTCATTACTTGGCAGCCTCTGCTTTTTATCCCTTCGTTGGGAACTGTAGCTAGAATATGCTGACAAAATAGCACATCACACAGTTACGGGGAGTAAAATATTTCTCTAGGATTGGAAGACCCCTTCTCTTCTCCATCTTTTTTTTTTTTTTCTCTTTTTATCTTGTTTCGTCCCCTCCTCCCTCATTTCCTCCCTGCTTTCTGTTTTTTTGAACTGACTTTCCCTTTTAAGATGATTAGTAGGATTCTGAAAGATGAAAGAAACCCTCTGATTTTTCCCAGTGGGTTAAACTTCTCACTGGAAGTTGAATAACCAGGTAGTATTTTTAAGCTGTAAAAATGCCTCTGGCTTCTCCTACTCCTTACTGAATAAACTCAGAGAACCTGCTGAAGTGAATCAATTTTTATACTCATTGAGTTGAATTTAAACTCTTAAAATGTATGTTGTTTTGCTTGTCTAGACCAATTTGGTAATATATGGACATCACCCTTGATGGAATGAGAAAATCCAGCTCATTCATTCATTCGTTCACTCATTCATTACTTACTCACAAGTGGTTGTCAAACCCCTCCTTTGTGATATGCCCTGTGCAAGGCACGGGTGATATAAAGATGCAAAAGATAGATACCTCCTCATGCCTGTCTTTTCTCAAACTTGTCTGACACACCAGCTTTTTCAGATGATAATTACAGTGGCATATAAACGTCAGTTGGGCACTAAATTCTGTGCCAGGTACCATGATAGCATTTGACATGCGTGTCTGAAAAACGTCCCTATGAGGTCCATTCTATTACTATTCCCATTTTATAGATGAAGTAAGTGAGACTCAGGGAGATGAAATAACTTATTTGAGGTCAGTTACTGGTAAGTAGCCCAGCTAAAGTTTGAATCGTCTCCATTCGTAAGCATATTACACTATGTTTCTTCCTGAAATCCTCATGAGTAACTTGGTAACTTGAGGAATTTTTGTTTGAGATACCAACAAAAGTAAGCTTATAAAATGTGAAGATTTTAAAAATTACCGTAAGTTACTATGGATTATGGTCTCGTTTCTCAGTTTCTTAGTGGAAAACAGCCATCTACAGAATTTTGTAGATGAGATAATTCAGGAAACTGGTAGTTAATGGACTTGCCTAGGTCAGTTTTTTTGGAAGAAGCACACCTGGGATTCAGCCCAGGACTGTCTTATTTTGGACTATCAAGCTATCCTTCTATAAAGGACTTATTAAAAAATATATTGCTTTTTTCCCTGACTTCAGTAAGCATTCATGCTGAATGTAGAAATGTTAGAAAACAAATACACATGAATAACAACAACAAAAATAAAACATTGAATTCTTCTGTCCGTATCCCCATGGATAGCCCCATACTCTGTCACTCATGAAAAGTGCATTGTGGGTTTTTTCCCCCGTTTGTTGCCTGTGCATTGGTTTTGTTTCTTGCCTGAAGCTGTTTGCTCCTGGAGGGAAGGGAAATTTCATATAGTTCTCTCTCCCACAGCACCTGTCCCCTTACTAAGCATATGGTAACTTCTCAGTAAATACTTGTTGCTTTAAATTGAATTGAAATCACCTACTGCCCATCATACACCCCTTTTGCGACTACAGGATACAGTAACACAACCCCAGAGGCCTGAAGAAGGAAGGGAATCCTGCTTTTCTCTCATTCTCAAATTCTGTCCCCCTGTGCTTGGGGAGTTGCTTAATTGCTATGCTTTTCTCTGGGATGAAACTCAGAAGACACCAAGGTCAGCTTTCAGATGCAGCCAGGAGCAAAGCAGCAGCAGTGAATTAATTCTCCACCAGTCCCTGGCTTATATCCAAAGTACAGTGATTGTTGGCAAAATGAATCAAGGAGGCACTTCCCTCCATGGGGGTTTAATGGTACGCTCTCTGCCTCTGGTGTAGGAAGTGGGCTCACGGACTTCGCCTGGACTACACGTTTCATCAGTGCAGCAACTCCCATCCTTACCATCTCCCTTGGTACCAAAGATCTCAGTCACCATACCCAAGGCTCTTCTCAGTCATCACTTTCTGACCTGCTTCTTCTTAGCATTCTTGTGGTTTCTGGACAATATACTATGTCTGCTTCTGCTTCTTTCCAGCTGTTATTTCTCTGTCCCTTTTTTCAGCTTTTCTTCCTGCTCCCTCATTAGGCAATTTTTAAAGTTTACTCATCCATCCACTGCTCTTGTCTTTTGATGATGGTGTTCCACAGACTTCATCCAGAATTCCAGTTTCAGTGATCATCACTGTTTTGGAGTCCATTCTGACTACATCTCTGGCCTTTGTTCAGACCCCCATTTTCCCAGCAGAACCACAAGGGAGAGTGTAGTGACCTGATACCAGCAGGGGCTCTGACCCCTACTCTCACCCCTGCCCCAAGTCTGAAGGGATGAAAGGAGAAGCAGAACCTGGAAGGAGGTACCTGAGTAGAGCAGGCCACCTGAGAGCATGCAGTAACTTTCAGAGGTTGGATGGAGCCAGCCTAGGTGACTCATTGGGTGGTCCCAGCCCTGGAATTGTCTGATCTCTCACCAAGACCTCCCATTGACAGGACACATCTTTAGCCTCTAAATCCTTACTCCTCCGACCCTTTTGGACTAAAGACCACCCTAAGTCTCCACGAACTTGTGAATGTTCAATTAAAGAAGTCATATTGGTGCTTCTTGACCCTCTAGTGACCTGTTGAAGGACCCACAAGGAAAAAGTGTGGCTAGTGCTTCCACGTTCTCCCCTTGCAGTTTGGTTCCAAATTTCTCCTTACAGCCTAACTCAATTAGCCAAAGCTGAAAGCAAAGGAACTTGGTACTAATGAGAGATTGTTTGGGTTAGCATTAAGCTTGTAACCAGCTTCTCTCCATCAAGTTAGGGTTAATTTTCTCACGGTGATGCCATTTCCTTAATACACCTCTCTCTCTAGCAAGTCAGTTCTGCATCTGGTCCCTACCTCACAGCCTTAGCCTTTGGGTTTCCCTTGCACCAGGTTTGGTGAGGGATTTTTCTCTGTCCTGGCTCCCTTGCATCATTCCAGTCTCCGCTGACATACTACCTCCCTTGAAAGGCCCTCCCTCACCACTTCAGCTAGAGACCACCTTTCTCCCCCATCCCTGGTAGTCACTTTCTGTGACATCATCTGTTTTATGGGCTTCATACTGATATGTATTAAAATTATGTGTGCATATTTATTTCTTTGTTATGGGTGTCTCCCTGTCCCCCTCCTCTATTCCCCACCAGTAGAATTCCATTCCATGAGGGCAGGAACCACATCTGCCATGCTCACCAACATTTTTTTTTCAGAACTTAGAATGTGACACTCAATAGGTTCTCAGTCAGTACATTTTGAGTGACTGAACTTAAGTTTCCCTGGTTTTGGGGGCTGGAACCAGTGGTGAAACCCCTCTACACAGTTCTCCTTTGACCAAGTTCTTCTGACTTTGGAACTAGTGTTCTGTTTTGTTTGTTTTGCAGTTTTTGTCTTGAGTATTCTGTTTTTAAACATGACAATGCCTTTAAAATATTATAAAATAATTTTTGGATAAATTACACAAGTGTCTTACTACCTCTGCTACCTTCCATCTTTCATCATTCAGCCAAGCAGTACCCTCTCCTGGTGCTTTATTTGCAGAAGAACTTATGCTTTCCTTAAAGCCATCAATTTGTTTTCTCTTGTGGTCTTTTTACAGTAGACTTTGTAAAGTCAAGAGAGCTAGTAATATCATGAACTTTGACATAAAGAGATTGGAGCCTTAGAGAGGTCAAGTGGCTATAAATCTGTCTCCTTTTTAAGTTGAAAAGTAGTGAAGAACTGCAGGTTGGTGGGCCCTGTTTCCTGTGATTCATCCCCCTGCCCCTTTTCTCACTCTTTCTGCTCTTTTAGTATTAATCTCCTTACTAGTCTTTCTTTCTTAGGATCTAATATGCCGTTTGTTCTACATTTTCAGTAATTTTCTGTAGGTCCCTAGTTCCTTTATGGACGTCTCACTGGTGTGCTTCCTGACCAGTAAAGAAACAGTCTTCCAATTTCTGCTGTGTGCCCTAGGGTAGCATAGAGGTTGCCAGAGGGTAAGCGTGTTGGTAAAGGGATGACTTTATGAATCAGTAAAAGATATCCAACTTCTCTAGAGGCTAAAGCTTGGCAGTTAACAAGAAGACTACTTTAAGAAAAATACTGAACTGATAAGAATGGGCTCACAAATGCCCTCTCTCTTCTTTTGGCATTCTTCCTCCCAGGGAATGTAAGTTTATTGGAAACAAATGTCACTCCTTGGAGGCAGAAAACCTGGGTGTTGTCGCTGGCTTTTCAATTATTTGCTATTTGATTTTAGTAAACTCACTTCAGTGCTGAGTTCCGTGTTCCCTCCTCTATAACAGAGGCTTTCAAACTGTCCTTATTTAAAAGCCAGTGTACCCTTTGTTCAAATGATGATCTTATTGGATTGTTAAAAAAAAATATGATTCAAAAGGAGCTGTTCTGGTTGAAACCATGTCATAGGCTTGGTATACATTGACACGGTTTAGAAGTCAGTTTAATAAAATGGGCATAGTAATATCTGCTCTGCCTAGCTCTCTGTGTCCTCTTAAGGATGAAATGAAATAAAACATGTGAAAGAGTTTTATAAAATCTACTTTGTTCTATTAAGTATCATGTCATCATGAAGATAATTTTATCATTTTCATACCTTCCTTAAGCTCATCCACCAAACATATAACTGAAAATCCAGACTGAAAATTTTAGTCTTTAAAAATTGAGGCCACATTGTAGTAGGAATGTATTAATTCAACTGGAGGACTGAGTTTAGAAACACTTGGAAAAATGCTATTCAAGAAGGTTATTGAAGGCAAAATGAGGGTGCAGCTGTATGAAAGAAGATGGTATTAAGCCAGAAATTGGGCTAGCATTGTTTGGCATTAATTAAACTTGTAACAAGTCACAATAATTCGACTGTAGCCCATCTGGGAAGCTGTTATCTAGTTCCCAAGTGAATAAACCATAAGGCCAAAGGCCGAATAGTTTAACAAAAGGGAATTAGATGATTATCTTGTAAACTAGAGGAGCAATGATATTGTGACTTAATTAAAGAGCTCGGTTGGAAGCTCAAGTTACAGCAAAAGTCTTCAAGCAATTGCCTGGTCATTTGCAAGATGCTGGAATGGTTTAATTTATGAGAAAAAAAGAAGTACCAAATGGCCACTGACATCTAAAGGCTGAGACTCAGGGAAAACACAAATGCCATAATGGCACACAAAGAACAGTTGTGGGGAAACACGAGGGAGAATGATGTGATGGGGTGTTTATAAAGACTAATGGAATAAACGGAGAATGCTTCATTAGTGATCAAGAAAATTGCTTTGACAGGTATTAGACATTCACGTGATCAGGGGGATTAAATCTAAGGAGGTGTTTAGGCTTAATTGGACACAGAGCTAGAGAGGGCAGTAATAAACAGATATCTTGGGTTTTGATCTTGGTTAATTGTTGGATTTCAACTGTTTTGACATTTCTTTGATTTGGCTACTGCTGTGCAGGTCATAACTGTTAATGTCAACCTTTTTGCCTGAAATTTTTGATTAAAAATTGATGATTTTTCCTTGAAATTCTCTCATTACTTTCCTATGACACTCCATAGGTAATGTGATAACATGGTTCTGGTTAGTGACTTACCTACTCTGGTTAGTGACTTTATGACTCTATAATTTCTAAGCATACCGATAGATAGATAGATAGATAGATAGATAGATAGATAGATAGATAGAGAAGAGATGTGAGCAATTCATAGTCCATCATCTGTATGTTTAATTTTTATCTCAGTAGTGATCTGCATGCTTCTGGGTACCAGATAACTAACTCAGGTCTTATGCACACATCATAGGGACAAAATCATTCTGAGTTTCAACTGTAACTTTTTTCCACCTGAAGAATGCAGCTTCTGGGCCACAGACAGTCATGGGACAGTCTAGACCAACTTATTGGTTCAACTTTGGGTTAAAGCAGAAATCTGTGTAAATCATTCTGTCCCACCTCTGTTTTTTCTCTTCCTGGCACTGTTAAAAATCTGTCATCAGTGCCTGCACTAATCTGCTGTTGCCTGGATTGGGCACCCTCTGATTTTCCTATGGAAAAGAGCCAAAATTGTGTCTGCAGATTTTCGGCTTCATGACACCTTGACTTAATGAAAATTCTTGACGAAGACAATGTGATTTTTTTTCAGGTTCCAGGCTGGTGAAAATGAACAATTTTGCATAAGAAATAAATCCTTAGTATTAAGATAAATGAGAAGCACTGGTGATGTGAAACTAAGTTTGCTTTGACATAGATAAGGGGGCTAAGTAGGAGTCTGTGGGAATTCACACAGTGGATCTAAATCTTTTTTTAATTACTGCATCAAGAATTGTGCTTTTTCCCTCTCATAAGATGACTATTTAAATACTTTACTTTAGCACTTTTAAAACAACCTTCTTCAGTGGCCTAACTTGACCCTGTGCTCTTATACTAGAATCCTGAGAAGGTACTGAGACCTTCCTCCTGAGGGGTGGCATGTAGGTACCTACAATTTGCCTGAGTTACTCGGTCCCTTGCCAAGCTGGGAAATGGGACAATTCCTGGCATTCTTGCTTGCTTTAACACCCAGACCACTCAGCTCCTGAAATTACTCTCACATGTTTCTTAACCCTTTGGAAGGGCTATGTAAAGTATAAAAAGCAGACAAAATTTTTTTTGAAGACTGGGATAGAGAGATAAATATTGGGTTCAAAGCACTGGTGTGTCCAGGGACATACTTACAACTCAAAAGATAAATGAAGAGCTAGCTAGGTTTTGACTTAGCCAAAGATGTTGTCATGCTGACTGACAGGACAGTATATTTCATATAATAACTAGGCAAGCCTTAGGCTAAGAAAGAAGATTGAGCTGGTTTAAAAGGAGTGCAGGTGATATTCTAGAACTAGGAGTCAGTCTCATTCACCACTTAGGGCTTAGAGATAAAAGAGGGCCATGGAGATTCCACAGGAAGACATAGCCAGATTAGCATTTCCTGAGAGGGAAATGTTAGGCTGTGAATGGCTGACACGATTATTTGCCTGGACACTGGAAGTAGGAGAAGGAAAATATGGTCAGGAGTATGAGATGCAAACACCGGAGTCCACTCTGGCTAGTTTAAATAGAAAAGAAATTTATTAAAGGGTATAAGGCATTTCAAACATTGGGAATCCCAGAGAAACAGGCTTGAAGCTCAGCTTCTGGGAACAATGCCCAAAACTATCCTGCAGAACTGCCTTGGTAAGAAAAAATCCATTGACACTGCAGCTGGCTGTAGAGCCACGCTATGGAAGTGACTGATGAGGGAATTGTCACCATCCATTCACTGGATGCCAGAGAGTTTTCCTGACTGTAACTCCTACAGAGACCAAGGATTTTAACCACAATTTTTCCTAATGAAAGCTAGACACCTTTTCCACTGCCTACACCAGCAAAATAGATACCCACACAGCCTGTTTGTTTTTTTGTTTTTGTTTTAATTTTTTCTTGCTTACTTTCTTATTGCAATGAACAGACAGAGATACTCTCAGTTTAGAGGATGTTTAGATTCACTTGCCTTGTTGACTGAAATACAATTCACTTTGTATGAAAATTCTCCCATAATCATTATTTTATGTTTAAAATGACAGTTATTTACCTATGTAAGCTAAAGGTAGAATCAATGCTAACATCTGTAAGCTCATCTCAAGACGTGTGTTTTGCAAAGCAAATGACTCAGTGATGAATTAGGTTTGGGAAATGTTGGAGTGAAGAAACAAAGTTTCTTTAATATAGGGCTACGATATGAAAAATATCCAAAAAGGTATTGAGTATGCCACACTTCCTGAAGTATTTGGGCCATGGAACTCTTTTTACAAGGGACACATGTTCTAAGGAATACTGTTTGAGAAACACTGCATTAGATTGTGGCCTCTTTGAGAACAAAGATCATAGTTTACTCATCTCTGTATTCCTAATACCCAACTCAGTGCCTGGCATATAGTGACATTTACTGACTTGATCAAAATGATGTTGTGGGGATGAGACCTCTTTTCAATCCTAGCTCAAGACCATGACCTATCTCTGGAGTCTTAACTTGAGTCTCCTGCATCTCTTGGAGTCTTGAATTCCTGGTCTACCATTTGAAAAGCCTCCTCTGTTACATGTTAGCTTCTGAGCTTGTTTGAGACAGTGGAATTGCAAAGGACAGAATGTAATAATGTGTTATAGAATAAAGTTATTAATGCATGGCTGTTCATGATCGTCACCATTTCCCTAACTTCTACACCGGAAGAATTTGTGCTCCATTGGTAAACTTCTAGGTCCTCTCAAAATTAAATAAAGTGGAAGAAAATGAAAGAAATTGAGAGGTTGTGTTGAACTACATAATAAAGAGTTGAGAGATGAAGTGGGAGCAGGACTGTCTGCCCAGGCTGAATGAGAGTATTTGGCTAAGGGTCAGGAGGGAGAGCCTTCACGAGCCAGCTGCCAACCATGCGAGGAATCTTGAGAGAGGCAGCAATGCAAGAAGATAATGTTAAAGTGTTTTTTATGCCTTAAACATGGACTGCTCCCTTTTAGGCTTTGTCATGTGTCTAAGTAAAAATGTAAACTATCTGGAACCTGGGTTGCGTTTCCATCTCTGTGACGTGGTACTATGACTGGATCACGTGGATCCCAGTACTTTTAGTGAAAGTGTATTTGATTTTTTTTCCTGGCCTTTCGCTCAACTTTTCCCACTATCCTCCCTCCCTAACCAAAATGGGTGGGCTTCAAATCGTTAGATGAAATCTGTCCTTCTATTTTAAGCAGTGATACTAATTCTTGTTTGAAAGGAAACTTGGTCCACATTTTGAATATCTGTGAATCTGTGACAAATTCCCTTTTGAAAAGGTAACCCCTCTTCTGGTGCCTAAACTTCCTAAACTTCCTTTTGCTAATGTAGCAGAAAAAAAAAAAAAAAAAAAGACACGAGGTTTTCTGACGATCTTCAAGGCAACATCATTCTAGGCGGTACAGCTTTTAGTGCTGCTTCTCATTTAATGAGAGGTCATTGACACGGTTCTGATAGCATGTTTAGAAGCCTTCTTGTTTCAATATCCTAGGGACTTCTACCCCAGAGCTAGTCTTTCGTCTTTGAGCTTTAAATCTTACAGTTCCTCTTTTTTGCCTTATCATGTCCACTCACCTAACCAGCTGAAAGAAGAGAAGTTAACTTCTGCTTTGCCGAGGCCAGTGCCATTGAGGCAAATATCTGACTGCTTGTTTAGCTTATGAAAGGCAGATGTTTCCACCTGAAAATCCTGGCTTTGACACTGAGTTGAAAGTGTGGTGCTTTACCTCCATTTGTACCTTGTTTGGTTTCAGATAAGACTGAGTATGACCATAATACCATCTTGGGATTTTTTCTTTTTTAAATCAATACTCCCTTGTTCTTTACTTTTTATAAATATCATATACAGTGACTCAAACTATTCATTTGTTATTCCCAAAGAACTATGTTTAATAACCTGTAATTTAGAAATAGAAAGTCACAGAAAGGTTAAGGTGAAACTTTTCTTCATGTTCTTTCTTGGGCATGCCTCTTTGACAGTCTGGGTTTGCACTGTCACTGCTTAACAGCAATGAAGGTTAAAAGAACTTTCACCCTGCAGTCCACTGTGCCATTGTTAATACAGTCCATCCACTTACCCACCCACCCATCCTCTTACAACTGAGGAAATCCCATTTCATGGGGAAATTGGCCTGTTTCTGAAAAGCATCCTGTGAGTTTTCTGCATCCCTGACTGGACTGTTGTAAAGCCATTTTGGCCAATGCAGTTACAGTGTATGTAGTGCGTGCATGTCCACGCGTGTGCATCTTCCTACCCAGATGGGACAGTTTTTGCCTCGAGGGGTTGATAGCATACCCTATCAACTCTAAGCCCCTCAGGGATGCTGGGAGCGACAGGTGTGCTGAGTGTGCAAAGTGTGCTGGGCTGGATGTCAGGAGGTAGGCTTTCCAGCCCTGCTTGTACCGCTAATTTGCTGTGTGACCTTGGGCAACTTACTTAACCTCTCCAGGAGTCGATTCTTTCACCTGGAAAATGGACTTAATAATATTGTTCTTTTTGATTCGGAGGGCTATAGGGCAAATAAAATGAGATAGTGGGTGTATGGGAAATTTGAAATGGATAAACCCAGCCTTCTGTAGGTAAACTTCAGGGTACCCGACAAGGGGTATCTTTATCTGAAGTGAAAGGCAGTGTTAGAGACAGTAGCTATTATGGAGCAGTCTTCCACTTCATCTCAAGTTAAAATGCTGTCCCGGACAAGAGAGCTAGCAGCCCTGTGATACAAGAACCTTGATCTGTTTATGTGCTGGGTAATGCGCTGATACTGTTTTTACTTATATAAGGTTACCTGATCGCTTTCCAATTCTGTATCAGCAAATACATTATTAAGGAACGCAGTTCATCACCTGCCAAGTAACTTCACAGTTAAGAGCTTCGGCTTTGGCATCATTCAGACCTGAATTTGAACCCTGGTTTTGCCACTTCCTAGCTGGAAAGCTAGGACTAACCTGGGACAAGTTGTTTACCTCTCTAATCCTCAGTTTTGTCATCTGCAAAATGGACACAAAAATAGTACCTACCTCCAAAGGGTAGAGTTAATGCATTAAAGAGCTTCATACACTTCCTGGAGCAGAATAAGAACTCAGAAAAGAAAACAATAGTTATTAGCAGGTAACAGTAGCTTTAGGGTGGAGGGGGTTGAATGTTTCCTTCCTTGTGCTTTTCTGAACTTCCATATGTTCAATAATGACTTTTTTCCCAGCTTTGTTAAGATGTAATAGACATACGATATAATGACTTTTTAATGGTCAGATTTAAAGATAATTATTATTTTAAATTGATGTAACCATAAATGAAGAATATGGTCATGAATTGGCACAGCGAGCCTGTCGTGACAATGCTTCCTAACATTTCCACTGGGCTTTACAACTTACATAGCCCTCTTACAAATGCTGTCTCATGCAGCTATGTAGCTCTCATAACCAGCCTGTGGAGACAGGACTACGCATATTCCCATTTTGCAGATCTGGTGGCTGAGGGTCACAAAGGAATGTACACAGTTATAGAGCTCATGAAGTGGTAGATACTACGTGTCAGAGAGGACTGCTTTCAGCTGTAATAAACAGACACCCAATTATATTATTGGTGGAGTAGTCAGGATTCTTCAGAGACACAGAATCAATAAGGGAGATCTCTCTCTCTTTCTCTCTGTCTCTCTGTCTCTCTTTCTCTCACACACACACACAGAAATATCTATCTATCTATGTATCTATGTATCTAGCTCTCTATCTAGAGAGAGCAAGGAAGAGAAAAAGAGAGAGGAGAAGAGAGATTGATTTATTTTAAGGAATTGTCTCACAGGATTGAAGCTGGCAACTCCAAAATCTGCCAGGTAGGCTGGTAGGCTGGAGACTCAGGAAAGAGTTGATATTGGACCTCAAGTCCGAAGGCCGTCTGCTGGCAGAATTTCCTCTTCTTCTGGGGAGATTTTTTTTTTAAGGTCTTCAACTGATTGGCTGAGGCCCACCCACATTATGGAGGGCGTTGTGCTTTATTCAAAGTCTAGTGATTTCAACGTTAATTTCATCTAAAAAATCTCTTCATAGCAATATCCAAACATGTTTGACCAAACATCTGGGAACCACGGCCAAGCTGAGTTGACACATACATTTTATTATTGCAGTGGCTTGCCCAAAGAGGGGTTTACTTTTTCCAGGATACTTAAGCAAATTCAGAGTTATCAGGACCCAGCTCCTTTTGTCTTCCTTCTTGGTTATGTCTTACCATGGGATTTTTGGCCTCGTGGTGCAAACTGGCTGCTCCATCTTTGGCCAGAGGCAGGAGAAAAAGGAAGGGCAGTGGGCAAAAGGCACAAGCCAACAAACTATTTGTCATCTGAGTCTTCCCTCTCTAACAAGCTTTCCTGGGAGGCCCACCTAGCAACTTCTTATGGATCTTATTGGCCAATTAATATATTGTTGATCATCCTTAGATGCAAGGAATTCTGGGAGCTGAGTATTTTTATGTGTGCCACTCCAAGCAACAACAAAATCAGGGTTCTATTAGTAACAGAAAACTGGAGAATAGATATTGATAGGAATGTGCTGGTGTCAGCTACACAGGGTGTTTTGATGCCATATCATTTACTCTTTGCACCACAGCAAATTGCTCACCATACATACGTTGAATTGTCTACTCTTGTTTGGACTGCTTTTTGTTTGATCATTGAGTTCTCTTTGGATATGTGAGCCCAGGATCTATATGAAATTACCTTAGATTGATGGAAGCAAGTAGAAAAGTAAGGAGAAATTTATTAGACATTGGCTTTTCTTTTCTATCTCCTTGTGTCCTAAGTAGAGAAGCTTCTCTTTCATTACATAGGTGGGAGAGACACCAAAGGAAAGTAAGGGTGAGGAGTGAGGGGAGGGAGCAGGCATGAGTAGATGTCTGTGCAGCTGACATATCGTACGATCCAAATGGTTTTTCAAAACTAGTTTGCATTATGTAATGTGTGCCTGCTAGAGGGCATGAAACGGTTTATCTCACTTTCATGGCCACAGTTCAAGTGTTTAACTGAAGGCCAGAGAAAAACATCTGTATCTCATTGGACTTCTGTGGCACCTAGGAATGTAAGAAACAATAATTCGAAAAAAAAATAGTAACAGAGAATATTGGAAAGTGTGTTTCGATAATTGCTTGACTTTGTATTTTTTTAAATTACATATTCTGAAGGTCTCCTTTATATTTATTTAAAAATAAATATTTCAAAATCCATTTAATGAAAATCATTTGGAACTAAAAGAGGACCCATATGTTACATGATGGAAGTGTGACCAACAAAGTGTTTTTACTTTAAATTTTGGTCAGGGAGAACAAAGCAAAGAAGTACACATTTTATCTTGCTATCTCAGACACACGTGCACATACACACACTCACACATACATAACTACAGATTCTGTCTCTCTGTTATCTTCTATTCATTTCTTATTCCTTTCTCAATATCACCATGAAACTACTTTGTTGTATAATTTCCATGTAGCTCTTTTGGCATTTTTGCAATTCTAATTCTCACTAGTTATTGCATTACAAAAGAGTGGAGGAAAAGTGAATTTGCATGCAGGACATTTAAATTCTAATGTCAGGGGTCATTAGTTTTGTTTGTTTGTTTGTTTGTTTTTTGATATATCTAGGAGCTGGGCTTTTACATACCAGGGATAAATTACAAGCAAGCTTTCAAAAGTAGAGTTTCAGATTTATTTTTCTCATTCCCAGAACCTGAAAGGCTAAATGAGCAAGAACCTACAATAAAGATCATTTCCAGATCTTTAAATGTTGAATTGCTCTTCTGTTGGGGAAAGCGGGAATCCCCATGCTCCTTTTAGTTCAGCTCATTTTCAGTCACAGCGGCTGGCCTACACTTTCCCCTTACCCAGGTCCAATGAGTATCTCCTGTGGTAACTTTAGGAGAACACCACCAAATGCAACATTTGGAATTCTTGTAGCTTCGGATGACTACGACTTCTGTGTTTTCCTCACATGACTATCTTCTTTGTTTCTCTACCTTTGACTAATATTAATGTTTCTCATTAGTATTAATGGAATTTATAGATTCACATCAAAGGCAGTTTGGAGCCCAACACAATCCTGCTACCTGTCCCTACTCCACCCACTTGCCCTGGATGACAGTTACAGACTCTCTTATCTCCTGAGACCTCCAGTGACTCCTTGCTGCTTTTTGTGTTATGTGGACGACCTGACTTGCTATTTCACTGAGAAATGCTCAGTCAGGAGGAAACCTCCACCTGTTCTCCCCAGCCTGTCTGCAACTCACCATGTGTTTTGTTTCAGAGGATGAACTGTTCTGCTCCTACCCACGACCTTCATGGTGCCCTGGATCCCATCTCCTTTTGTTCCTGCTTTTATCTGCTCTCTCTTGCATCATTCAAGTTCCCCTCTTTCTGCTAGATAATTCCCAGAACCATTAAAAACTGCTGTAATATCTCCCAAATTTAAGAAGAATGAAAAAAAGGAAAACCTGCTTAACTCCTGCTAGCTACCAAACATTTCTCTGCTCCCCATCGGCAGCAAAGAACATCAGAAGAGTTGTCTACACGTGTTCTCTCCATCAGACTTGCAACACCACTACTTCTCAAAATATTGTCTGAGTCATTACAAGCCCCTTCTTTGCTAAATCCATTACTCTACTCTCAGTTCTAGTCTCACTTGATCCATCAACAACACATGACCAGATGATCACTTCTTTCTTCTTGAAATACTTTTCTCAGTTGGCTTTGGGGACACCATCTCCTCTAGTTTTTCCTCTTACCCTTACTGGCCATACCTTTTCAGTTTCTTTCACTAGGTCCTCTTCCTCTTTCTGACTTGTCAGTCCACAACGCATCAGCATTCCATCCTTAGAACTTGTCTCTTCTCCCTCTGTTCACTCCCTAGGTGGTATCATTTAGACTCATGGCTGTGTACTGATGTTTTCCAAATTCCTGTCTCCAGCCAAATTCAGACTCCTTGTCTCAACTCCAGGCTTTGATTGTTAATTAATTTTGTGAGGTGTGGTAAGAGTATTGTGGTTATGGAGGAGAATCTTTGTTTTTTGGAGATGCAAGTTGAAGTGTTTAGGGCTGAAGTGTTAGCATATCTGTAGTTCACTTTAAAATGGTTCAGCCACAGATGCCTACTCATCCCCTCCGTGGGCGTCTGCAAGGCTTGTCAAACATAAATGCTTCCACCCTGGTCCAAGTCACCAGCATCTCTGTCCTAGCCTTTTGCCTTAGTGGTTTCCCTCTTTCTATCCTTGCCACCGTATTTCCAACACAGCAGCTAGACTGATCCTTTAAAAACTAAGACATTTGCTGCCACTACTCTGATCAAAATCCTAATGAGTTCCTTTCTCAAAATAGAAGCCAAATGTTCTAAGAGGGGTTGGTGGGCTTGTCCTGTCTGTCTCCCTCGCTGGGTAGGCTCCCGACTGTCCTCACCACCTCTGCTCCAGCTACACTGGCCTTTCAGGGTTGCTCAGTTCCTGCCCCAGCCTTTGGGTTTCCTCTCCCGGGTCGTGCTTCCCTTGGCTATCATCACCACTTAACGTCATCCCTAACTTTAGGTCTCTGCTCAAATATCGCCTTTAAAGAAAGGAAATATTCTCTCTTGTTTATAAATCTCCCACTCTGTCCTCTTTAACTGTTTATCATGAGCGTGTAAGATATTGTTGATTTGTTTATTTCCTGACTCTCTTCTAGAGTGTAAGCTCCAGGAGAGTAGATATTTTGATTTGGTCTCTGCTCTTCCCCTACTGTGTAAAATAGTGCCTTACAAGTACTAGGCACTCAGTAAACATTGATTAAATAAATGAGAAATTGAATGAGAAATATAAATCTAGATAGTCAAGCAAGAGCTCTTTGTAACTGGCCTGAAGTCAAGTATTGGTGACTATACATTGTTTTGTTTTCTGAACTTTCACACCCATGATTGTGGCATTTTATCTCTTTGGTCAATTTATGTTATTGGTTTTCCTGAGGGAGGAAAGAGGTGCATGATTTCTTGCTAACATTTTTGGGTTTGTGACCCTTAGATCACAAACACAAAGCATCAGCAGAACAGGATATTAGTCAAGGATCACAGTATCCGAACTATTCAAAATCAAATCTTGCCTCTCCCTGTATCAATAAGGAACCCAGCAGGAAACAGATGGCTTACACAAATAGGGTAATTTGACTAGAGTTTAATAAAAGTATCATTTTCAAACCCCAAGGCCCTGAGTGCAGTGCCTTGAGGCTAGTAGCAGCCTTTTCTGGTACTACCCAAGGACTGAAGGCGAAAGGAGAGGGAAGGTACATGGGGACAGAGAGGTGCTGGAACCCAGAGGGAGAGCTTTGGGAGAGTCCATCTGACAGAGGCCACCTG
The DNA here is from genome assembly GCF_048773025.1 of Camelus bactrianus. Classification (NCBI taxonomy): domain Eukaryota; kingdom Metazoa; phylum Chordata; class Mammalia; order Artiodactyla; family Camelidae; genus Camelus; species Camelus bactrianus. Next base: position 25,423,614 of record NC_133555.1, read on the forward strand.
ACAGGACCAGCATCCTTGACTGAGGGATACAATCAGACCGTAATAAACCCCAAGGGCTAGGCTAGTGGCGAGCTAAGGGAGTAAAGATCCCAACTTCTCCCTCCTCCTTTCCCCTGATCTCTTGTTGGGGCTTCCCAATGGCCAAACCCAACTGGAAGTCAGAAGGCGAGGGAACCCTTGGCTGCCATCTATATAAGCCAGCCTCTGAGGTAGACAACAGGATAGGAATGTGTGGAGGGTAGATCTGGACAGTGAATGGTGCATATCCAACAGAACATCCAAGTGCTATCTCCCAAGCTACAGCCTAGTCTCCCACGTCCACACTAGTCAACTTCTCACCCATTCTTTACACGTCAGCTGAAATAAAATCATTGCTCTGTCCACAGTGGTCCCTTGTAAGACCAAATCATTTAACAGCTTTCCACTTAGCTTAGAATTAAATCCAGACTCACTCTATGAAGGACAAGACCCATGATGGCCTGTCTGACTGGTTCCTACCCACTTCTCCCCTTCAGCTCGTACTACACAGCCCACTCAGGCTTGCTGCATCCACTCACGGTGGTCTGCTGTAGCTTCCCAGAGCAAACTGAGCTCATCCTCACTGGCTCTTTGTAGACTCACAAACCTCTGGTTGGAATACCCTTTCCTCAACCTCTTACGTGGTTGACTTTTTTCTCCTAATTTAAATCTTACCATTTGAACATCTTCACCTTAGGGAGACCCTCCTTGTCCTCCCTGTCTAGAGGATGTCTTCCATTTATTCTCTGTCAGAGCACCCCAGTATTTGCTTCACAGCATTTATCACAAATCATAAATGGCTCCTTCCCCTGCCTCTCTCTCCTTTGCTTTGTTTAGTCTGATTCTAAAGCAAAGCAAATTCCTTCCATGGGCCTTCTCTGTCTTCTTCACTCTATCATCCTCAGAATCTAGGACAAATTCTGGCACAGGTGGTTTCTCAATAAATATTTGGTGATTGAGTTAACGAACATTCTTTTCAATGAAAATATCTTTCCATTTATGCATTAAAAAGGGGGGAGTTACCTTTGTTCTTACCTTGAATGTATTTGAATTTCTATCTCTCTACTATATGGCGGATCTTAAATATATTAATAAGTGCTTAAAATATATTTGAATAAAACACATTTACTGGCAACAGGACAGATTTTCTATAGCTTGGCAGATTGTTCTTCATGGTTGGTCTATTGTTTCTTTAACAAAAATTAAGCTAAAAGATGAACAATACCCTATCCCTAGTCTGTAGCTTCACAGCATAGCTAATTGAATGCCACTGACTGTCTTGGTGACTTTTTGGAAGCTGGCTTTATATAGTGACGAGTCTTGAGCTTTAGAGCCAGAAAGACCTGGCCAAACTCCATTTAGGTGACTAACTGGCTGGGAAAGACTACGGACAAGTCACCCAGCTTTTCTGAGCCTATTTCCACATCTGTAGAAACAAAGGTATTGTGGTCTAATTCCTAGAGTTGTTACAGGATTACAGGTGGCAGCAGAGGTCTTCCTCTTTTCTCTGTGCCCATCGTTTTCCCTTCAATATAAAAAAACAGGCACAAATCCTGCTTCTTCTCTCCTTAGGCTTCTACTTCATCGATACTCTCTCCCAGGTCTGTGTTTTATTAATCTTTGGATCTCATGTCCATATTCTGGTTATTGGGAATCTTGCTGGAAGGCTTTTCTGTCCACACTTTCCTTCATAAAGTTGAATTCGCTCTCTGGTGGAAGCAGCCTGGAGCTCAGTTGTGTTGCGCCCGTGACAAATTACAGACCCATCAGGCTTTTCAGCTGGCATCATATTTGCCAGACAAAAGCAGACAGCACTTTCGTGCAGCGAAGCACTTTGTTCGTACTTTGAACCTCTAAGGGACAATTTGAGTTGGTAAAAAAAAAAAGGCGTTGAAACCTTGTACAATCTTCACCCCATTACCCAAGGAAAACCAAATAAGTTTATCTGACAAAAAGGTATGGGTATGCTTTTGGTAAAAGAAGCCCAAGCCACAGGGTGCTCTCTCTACTCTACGGAGAGACAAGATGCATGGAAGTTTCATCTTTTGTTTCTTCCTTTTAGTTAAGTTTAACTACAATGCTTTGAATGCATTCTTTGTGCCAGACATTTTTCTTTACTCTTTTAGATGAATTTAGAACTGTTAAGGTTATAAAGTAAAAATATTTAGGTGCAAGCAGCTTTTACTAAGAACTGACCAAAGAATGGGATCCTTTGCTGACAGCTGGGAAATTTATTCGTACTCTACGTGCAATGTGGCAAAATTAGATTTCTGCTTTATGAAATGGTAGTCTGGCGTCTGGTTCCTTGAAATATTCAAATCAGCTCTGATCAAACCTATATAGTTAGCACTCCTGAATAAAATAGATAAGGATATAGTCCCGGCCCACCAGTGTCTTACCATCAGGCTCAGTGTTCCTGAACTTTTTTGACCAATGTTCTTCTTTTCTGAATATAAATATTTCCGGCCCCCCTTACATTATTTGAAGCTTCAGCAAAAGTTGAAGACTAGATAAATCCCTGCTCAATTTCCAAGTTGCATATAACATGAATTTGTCTCAGTCTCTTTGGGGCATACTAATCTAGTTGGTGATGTCGGACATACACATACACCTCTTACACACGTGTCATTCATCATTAAGCTTCATGTGTTTGGTAGAGACCAGAAGTTGCACATTAGTGGTTCCCTGGGTCCAATGCAGATCACAGAGCTGTTGTCTTCTTAACTTTCTTAACTGAGCCTACATTTACAGTTGGGATATTTCACCTAAAATGCAGATTTTTGGCTTCTCTTAAAACATTGGAAGATCTGGTGGCAGTGGGCCTGCATTCCCATATGGCTCCAGTGGGGTGGGGCTGACTGGCTGCTGCCCCTTCAGGTGGGGCATGTGCTCTCTGGTTGCCGTGTCTCCACCACTCAGCAGTGAATACGTATGTCTGAAAATTGGCTTGCAGACAAATTAAGCCCCCTGGCTCCAGGGAAACTTGGGTTTGCGAGCTCTGATAGAGTCCAGAGAAGGGAGGTTGAAGGATTTTTATCTATTGAGCAGACAGACCTTGAGATACTGGTAGAATTTATAGTGTGTGTGCAGTGCATGTTATGTGTGTATATGTATAGAAGGGATAGATATTCACAACAACAGTACCACTGCAGCAAGCATTCAGATTTGTGAAAGAAAATAAAGCTGAGAAAAAATGCCATTCCTTGTCTCTCTCCCAAATGATAGTCAAAGTACCTCTTCACAGTGGTTGAGTCAATACCTGACAAAGGCAGCTGGACCTGTTAGAAGAGCTAACTATGGTGAGTTTGACCAAGACATCTTTAAGAGTGGGTGTTTTGTCGTCAGAGATGCTCAGTGTCCTGCAGTGTTTTCCAAACCAGACTCGCCTTATACATGGGATTCCTCCTGTTAACATCACACTTAAGACAGTGTCTCGAAAAAGCCAGTTTTGGAATAAAATTGCCCCTATAAGTAGTAACATGTTTATATATGAGGACCTGCTGCTCTTTTGCAGGGTATCTAGCATTTGCCTGTCAGGCAGAGGGCTGTGGAAGGGAGTGGGGTGGGGGCTCCGTTTGTTCTGTTTTGTTTTGTTTTGATGTTGTTAGGGAATTTCAAACAGAGCAGTCTGATTTTCCTGGCAAAGCCAGATCCCTTCTACAGTTCAATATTTCCTTGGTCTTCAGAAGGCCCGCCATAAGGGTTTATTTGTGTTCAATTGAAAACAGATCTCCTTCCAAAGGAAAGACCCTTTTATTGATCCTGACCTTTTCCTTTTGCAGGTAAAGGCTTGATGAGTTGCCTTTTAAACAACCAGAAACCCCTCTGTTTCTTTTCCCTGTAATCTTTTATTTATCCTGTTCAGAGATCTTACATGCTTGAAAATAAATTTCCTATGGAAATAATAAAATAGTCCTACTCAGCCAAGAGTTAAGACTATAGAACACTGTTAACAAATCACACATGTGGCTTGTGGGGGGGAAGGTTAACACCCAGTCCCTCCCCCGCCCCACGTCCCCTCTTCAACTCGCCTTCCCTCTATTGTTTCCATCTGTACCTTGTGAGATCCCACAAGAGATGCTTTAGACTTTATTTCATCTAGTAGTGCCCTGAGAAAACTTTAAGCACTAAATTGGGATTTTACTAGCGGGAAGAATCAAGAAATTAATTTCCTTCAAGAGAACAATGGCATGTCTGGCCAAACAGCATATTGCTTAATGTAATAGAACTCCCAAATGAAAGGGGGGAGCAGATCTTTCCCTTACCTGGGGGATATGAGATTATTGAATTCCAGATTCCTGTATAAATTATCACCCGACCGAGTGGGTCCGCCCTCTACTCTGCCAGCCACTTCTCTCCGTCCCAGGGCCTTCTGCACGGGAGTGTTTCTGTCACCCACCAGAGGGCCGCATATCTTCAGCCATCTCTAAGTCAGGGAATAAAAGAATTAATGGATCGGAACTTAATCCATAACTCCCTAACTCTACAGCTTTATTTTTTTAAATAGTTCATAAACTTCGTATTTTCCTTTTTAGCCTAGATTTCCTCTGTGGTGAAGGAGAGGTTTGCCAGCCTTTGGCTCTGCCTCATAAAAACACTTTAAAGGACAATGCTAGGTTGTGTGACTGCCTGTAATTCACCCTCATATAATATTCCGGAACTGTCTCAGAGTTTGTGTCTGAATTTGTTCTAATGTAAGGAACCCTGGGGTCAACAACACAACCATTTCCAGCTGGATTAAGTTGTGCATTCTTCAAGACCTAAGAGGCCAATGTATATTGCTTCTCTTAGAGCTGTCACAAGTGGCGTTATTGGGAGCATGACAGATGCCTCATGGGATACACGGAGATCATTACTTCAAAATTTCTAAAAGGACGTAGTAGGGTTTGTTATTTTTCACAATAACTAAATTAGGTGTCTGTCTTTCTGAATTAAACTCTCTGTGGGCTCTGTTTTATCACCTTTTGCCCTCCTCTGGGTGATAGAATTGGGAGATAAATCAGTAACTGATTTCTCAGAGAGTGAGGTTTTGAGAAAAATATTTTGTAGGTCACATGTACCTTAACAAAAAAGTTCCTAACAGCAAATAGGCACCAATGGGATTTTGAAACAGTGGCATTTGCTGTCAAGAGGTGAAAATTTCTAAGAGTGGGACTTATTGGAGCTGTAGGTTTGAATAGTTTGCAAGGTCAAAGGCAAAAACAAAAATTAGCCATTGTTGAGAACGTGGACTGAAAATCTCACTGGTCACCACTAAGGTGCCCTTTTCAATCAGAGAGGGGCTGGCCAGCATCTATTGGACCCAGGCTCCTTCTGGTTTTCAGTGTTTATCCACAGCCTCCTGCTAGGAACACAAAAGCCTCAGTTTAGTACATGTACTTCCTATGAGAAATCCAGTGCATGGCTGATTCCCTTCTTTTCAGGATTTCACATTTTTCTGTTGAGAAGCAAATATAAGTACAAAATCAAAGCATGCATGTAATTTGTCTCATTTCTTTCTGAGGTGTGTATGTTTTCTTTTTGAAGGGAAATATCCATTGCTCAATGTATTTTTCCTCCTAAAATGAAAAATTTCCCCACCTCAATTATTGATTTGTGCTTTTGGGATAAATAAAAGAAGAGTAAGACTCACCTGAAATTGAATAGTTGGAGATATTTAAATTTTATAAATTTTCGTTCCTAATGTCTCACTATGAATGTCCTTAGAAGCATACAAAATTTTCTGTGATATGTATAATATTCCACATGTCTTTTTGTAATCTAGTTGTTTCTTTTAACTTGGTTATCATCTATGTTGATAAATATGCATCTATGTCATCATTTTAAAAGACTGCTTAGAAATCCATTTTATAGATATAGCACATTTATTTAGCCAATGCCCTGTTGATAGACACTAAGATTGTTTCTGGGGTTTCAATATTACAAAAAACAATAGAATAAACATTCTCATACATACATCTTTGTGAACTTTAAGGACAAGTTGTTTCCTCAAGGTGTAATCCTAGAAATTAAATTGTATATGTAAAATATAATTAAAAATTCAACAAAAACTGCTGCCCTGCAACTAATTTCTGCTCATCCCATCTGCATGTGAGAGTCTCTGATTCCATTTAACACCACGAACACTACTAGGTAGTGTAAATCTTCTTAATCTTTATCAACCTGAAAGATGCAAAGAAATGGTTCATTGTGGATTTTGTTTGAATTTCTTTGATTAAGAATGAGGTTGAACATTTTCCCTTTATCGGTCATTTCTATTCCTACTTGGGGAATTCTTACCTATTCATATCTCTTTTCCTGATTTTCTGCTAGGCTTTTTGCCTTTCTCTTATTGCTTACAATAGCTCTCTGTAAATTCTGGAAAAATGTGATTCTTATGCAGCATCTGGACAGGATCTTGTCAAAAAAAAAAAAATACTGGAGAAGAAAACAGCATTAAAATGAAAGAAGCATTTACTACTGTGAACCCAAGGTGCCCGTCTAACCTCTCCTCTTGTCTCCTCTTGTATAAAACCAGAAAGGAGCAGTCATTCATTTCTCGGATTTCCTCATTTGTAGTAAAGCCGATACTTGTTAAAGTGAAGCATTTTACCCACGGAGCTTCCATAGTGAACACTTTAGTGTCCTCTATTGTTTTAACTACCCTCTACTCACACAGTGTTGGAGGAAGAGATTTCCACCCTAGGGATATGGGGATGGCCAAACACACGACCCCCAACACTGGAGAGATGAGATTGACAGCAGTTTTTTAGCCACATATACTCAGCAGCCTGGGGGAGGAGAGTGCTGGGCCCCCCACAAAGCTCCAAAAGGATTGCCCTTGGGAATAGAGCGAGTAACCAGGGGCTGTGAGAGGCAGTACCAAGAGGGTGAGGGACCCTTGGTTCCTGCAGGAAGATGTAATTGGCTTGTTTGAATAATTCCAGGGGCTGACAGGAAACTGAAAGCCTTTACTCAGGGATAGATAGGAACTCTGTCTGGTCGCTGTGATAAGGAGAGCTGCTTGGCTGGGGGACTTTAATCCCCAGGAGCACGATGGGAAGAGGAACTTGTGGTTAGGCCACTGGAGGCCATCCTGATTTTCCCCACATGTCAAGGTAGCATACAATATTGAGGCCCAATGTTAGGTCCTATACCACAACTGTCTCTAAGATGGGAGTCCCCAAACTCAGTGGCCTTTTCTCAGTCCTCATTTCCCTTGCTTGAGTTCATTCTGTCCACTCTGAAAAGTCTTCCCCTCCAGCAGCCTCCGGACCACAGCCCTGTCCAGATCAGCAGCATAGCCTGAATGAGATGCTCCTCAAGTCAGACATAGTTTTGATCTCACCTCTGTCACCAGTTGTATGGCCTCGGGCAAGATCATTATTCTTCAACCTCAGTGTTTATCAAAAAAAGATAGTACCTACTCCACTGAATAACATAGGAAAAGTTTCTGGCATAGTGCCTGGCTCATACTGGGCATTTAGATCTTAATTCTTTAGCATCTTTTACTTGTTCATCTTCCTATTCCTGCTGTCTAAGTGTGAGTGTTAACCAAGGTTTGTTACATATCTTCCAACCCTCTTTTTCTATTCCTCAGCCTTTAAAGACATAGCCACATTTTTATGCTTCCATTTGTACATTAAGGCAAATGGCCCCCAGTTGCATTGCTTGCACTAGTCACTCTCTGGTTCTCTGGTCCCACCTTTCTAACTATTTCCTAGAGAGTTCCCCTTCAGTGTCTTTTTTTTTTTCTTAGCATGTTTAAAAAGTTTCTCCTCAAACCAGTATCTTCCATGATACTTCTTGTTTTTCTGGCCGACTTCCTCATTAGTGTCCCTGTCATTTTGGCTTAATACAGACACACAATAACTCAGCTGTCAAGGGCTGCTGTTTCTTCTGTCACAGGACAGCTTGCCTCCATCCTTTCTACTTCATTCCCAGAAATCAGTGGTTTTAGAGTCAGAAAGTTGCACTAGGCTCTGAGTTTTTTTTCTTCTCTGCAAACTTCAGTCCTGTCTCCCAGTCCAGCCTGTGTCCGCTGCTGAATAAATCTTTGAGAGATGCATCTCTGGTCATGTTTCCTCTACTCTAAAGCTCCTTGGTGGCCATAAAATGATGCCAGTTTTTTAGCCTGGCATGCAGGGTCCCTAACAATCTAGTCACTCACTTCCTAACATCGATGTCTCCAGCATTGTTGCATACCATCAACTTGATCTTTTTTTTTTTTAAGTCCCCAGTACATGGCCCCAAAATGCCTTTGTAATTTTAATTTAAAAAATCTATGTTTTATCTGTGTTTTCCCTCTGCCTAGGATAGCCACCTTCCCATCCTCAATGTTTTGAAATCTTGTGTTCAGAATTCAAATCCTGGCTGTGCTGGTTATTAGCTATGTAACTTTGAAAAATCATTTAACCTCTGTGAACCTTGGGTTCCTCATTTGTTAATGGGGATAATATTATCCTGTTGCATTTATGAAAACAACTAACATGACACTTGTGTCACAGATGTGGAATTGTTACTGCTGTTGCTCCCATCACCTCAGCCAAAAGTGAGCTTTGCTTCCTCTGAATACCTAGTTTGTTATACGTAAGGCACTTGTTTTATATGCCTTGTGCTGTGTTATATTTCAAATGGTTATATCTTTACTAACTACACTAAAAGTTCCTTGAAGTTGGGCATCACATATTGCATGTCTTCATTCATCAAAGATTTTTTGGGTATTTTGTATGTGTCCCGTGGTATGCTAGGGGCTGGAGATACAAAAATAACAAAGATTTAGTCCCTGCTGTCGAAAAGTTTGCACACCATCTAATTATCGAATGCTACCTAGACTTAGTTGAGATAAGCCCATTGAGAGCCCAGAGTAGAGGCTGCGACTCACCTCAGAGTTCTGGGTGGTGTCCTGAGGAAGTGACATCTCAGCTGAGACAGGAAGAGCGGTAGGCATCAGCCAGGTGCAGGTGGGGCTGTGCAGTGCTGCAGGACGAGGGAGGGAGAGCGTTCAGTGCAGAAAGAAGCATGTTTATGTATGAGGAGGGGAAGCAGAACAAAATGTTCTGGGAACTGCAGAACAAAATGGCTGTGATCTCAGTTTTGAAGGAGAACTAGCAGGAGATAAAACTTGGAAGGTAAACCGAGGCTGGATCACCAAGGGTTTTTCAATTCTTTCTGCCATTAATAGTGCCCAGTACAGTGCCTGCATCTGGTAGGTTCAATAAATGTGTTTCTAAAGAGTGGATGCACATGATTTAATTTCAGTGTTTACAGTCAAGGAAATCCTGTCTGGCAACAGAGCAGAGTCTCAAAATTGCTGAAATCCTTTATTGTATTTCTTAGAAATGGTGAAGGAGAACCGTATATCTGACCCAGGCCACATTTATAAACACACTGTCAAATGACAAAACTAAAATGATTTAGTAATGAGTTTGATGTCCTTTGTTCAAGGGAAAACAATCTATGGGATTGGAGACGTCCAGGGCAGAGCAGTGGAGTAGCCTTCCTGAGGGATTTCGGGCGAGAGTGAGTTTGATGGAGCATTAGAAACAGGGCATGATTGTGAGATGAGCAAGTCTGTTTTCTAGGGCAAGGTGAGCGCTCTAGAGCTGAGTTGGAGGACTGTGATGGGTGTGTGTTAGGTTCCCCTGACAGGTATTTCCCACAAGTGCGGGCTGACTTAGGTTTAGATTTGTGACATGAGCTGGGGCCGCTGGGCCAGCTTCCATCTTGTGGGTTCTGATTTATGAATTAGCTTTATCAAAAGACAAACAAATAAACAAACAACCCTTCCGCTCTTACCCACTTTCTACCCACGTCCATATCTTTTACTACAATAATGCCTGCAATTTCCTAAAAGTAAAACCAAAGCAGATGTCCTCTCTCCTCCATCAGATGATACACTTTTGTCCTTCCATTCCCTCAGTACTTTGTCACCGAGCTAGACTTAACCTCTCTCCAGCCCTCTTCTCCCTCTGTCTCTCTCGTCCTCTCTTTACTTCCACAAAAGTCTAGAGAAACTGGATTGGCAGAAACTGAGCCCCCCTCAGGTGACCACAGGTTAATAATGATTGTCCAAGCACATATGAGGAGTGAGTGAACCATTCTGCGCAAGGACCAGAGGCTGCTGCTGAGAATCTGGAAGCCCCGTGTGTGGTGAGTTGGATCTACCCGAGAAACTCACCCTTCCATTTTCAGAAGAAATTTTATCATTCAGGATTCTGTTTCCACTCCCCTCCTTCCATTATTTCTCCCAAACCCTGAATCATAAACTTCGAGAAAGCATTGTGAATAATTTATATCCTTTTATTACTCATTGCCTAACTCCCTTTGGGGGAAACGAAGAGAAACATTAGTCTTCTGCTGCTTGTTCTCCTGTGGACTGAGACCATGTCAGCTGCAGGCGATAGCAAAGATTTATGACCACAGGAGCTGTCATTACAAAACAGTTGATTGACTCGTAGTTTTGATTAACCAAAATATTTTTTGTTTTTTAAAAATCAGAAACAGTGCTAATGACACTAGAATGGAAATTCAACATTTCACCAGCTTCCACTGAAATTTGCCTGTTACCATCTTTCTTTTCACTACTCAATGGCGAGTGCTTTCTTCCCTGCCTATTTAATTGGTCTTCCTGTGGACTCTCTCAGAATTTGTAAATGCAGATACAGAGCTATGATGACTCAGAGCGCATAGGGGTAACCCTGCGGCTGGGGATGGAGGAGTTTAGATGTGCTTATGCCCTGTGTGGTTTGGTCTTTCTGAATATCTTTACTCAGCTCCACAGAACCAGGGATTATAGTTAGTACCTGTCTTGGGCCATTGATGTGCGTGTGGCACATTGGGTTGGTCCCAAAGCAAGTATTGTCAGAACTTGACTCCATCACCTCTAGCACCATTCCACCCAAGTCCAAATTACTATCCCTACTAGACGTCTTTAGTCTAGCCGATCTAGACTAACTGGCCTACCTGAACTCACACTGCCTCCCTTCTACACAAATCTATTTTTTTTTCAAAGCATAAATATGATCTTATCAACTACTACCATCACACTCTGCTTAAAAGCCCAAAAATGGCTTCCCATTGCTCAAAATTCTTGAAGTGGCCCACAAGGCCTTGCATGGCCACCATTAACACTCTTCTTCCTCACTTTGTCCTTTTGTGGATTCTTCACTCCTGTCAGACTGAACTCTGTTCAGTCCCTGTATTCACTCTGTTCAGTCTCACCAAAGGGCCTTTGCTTGTCTGGTATCTAGAGCCTGTAAATCAGCTCAAGTGTTATTTCTTCTGAGGTTGTTTTTTTTTGTTTTGTTTTTGTTTTTTGTTTTTTGTTTTTTTTTTGCTTCTGTTATATCCACTTAGCCAGACTCCTTCTTTGTTATAGGTCCAGACACCTCTCCTTAGACAGCTTTCAGAGGGTCAGTTTTGCATTGGTGATGTCTTTTGATTACTATCTGTCTCCCCTAGACTCCTTGAGGGCAGGGTCTCTCTTTGTTTTTACCCACCTTTGTATCTCTGGCACCTAGCACAGAGCTTGACTCTTACAAGGCACTCAGTAAACAGGTATTACGTGATTGGATGAATAAATGAGATTGAGTATACGTTTATTCAGAAAATGGGCCTTAGCTTGTCTTCTGGGGATTTATCTAGTTAACAAGAAAACCCAATGAATCTCTGTTGGAACAGCCAAGAGTGAAAATGTATTCAGCTGTAGGAAGGCTAGAAGCAGACTGTAGCAGACGACTAAATCCATTTCATTCTGTTTAAAAGGAACGGACACCACTGATGATAACAGTTTTGGGTGGACGGAGAAACAGTCTCCCTGGGGCTGTTGGAAGTTTGTATCACCCTGCTGTAGGGGTCACAGCTGTGGAGCGTATATTTTTCTCTCCTGTTTCTTTGTTTTTTTGAGGGACTTGTCATGCATTTCCTATTAGAACAAAGTTGTAGATACTCATTAGCAAGTTGTGTACAAATGAGCTTCCGTTGTTTCGCTGATCCATCCCAGTTAGCTCCCCTGTTTGTCTTTATCCTCCCTGCCTAGGAAACATGAAATATCTCACTTGGGAGGAGGGATGCAATTCTTGGGCAGATAGTATTTTTTTTCTGAACATTACTTCTTGTCTGTAAAGGAGAGAAGTGAACTCTTTCAATGGGGAAAAAGCAAAGAGCATATTATGAGTCTGTAGGCCGAGTAGAGAGGCAAGAGAGGAGAATTGCTAGGCATTGAAATAGTAGCTTTCCTGGTCTCGGGTCAGAACATCTGTCTGTGTCTCGGGGCAGATTTGGTTTAAGACCAAAACAAATAGCTCCCCTCCTGTGGTTCTGACCCCCTATGGCGAAGAAAAGGAACTAAGCTCGTCCAACTGTAACTGCTGGGGAAGTCATTGTTCTCTTCAACCTTCTGGGAGCCCTAAATAATTAGCTGTGCAAAGAGCTAGTTGGAATCAGAATTCCCCTCCAGGGTTTTCTGTGTCCAGCCAAAGAAAGCGAGCTGAGCTGAGAGACAAATAAAACCAGCGACAGAGGTCGGGTGCCAATTCTCCGTTCTGTCCCTGCATTTCAGTTCTGGTCCCCTAGATCTGTGTCCTCAGCTTCCTTGTCTCTCATGATCCCCTGGGCCCCTCATCATGTGTAGCCCAAGGGAGTTTTCTCTTAATTAGAGAAGCCAGTGGGCCTTTCTCAGGTAGAAGACTGGCACTGTGTTTTAAGGACTCATGAGGGCTCTGGAGGAGCAGGCTGGCCTGTGGAGAGATAGCTCACTTGCTCGCAGATTTTCTGATGTTTTCAAAAAGGAGCCAGAAATCTGCGCTTTAGTGTGAAGTCACCTGACTTAAAAATGTTTGCTTTATGTTTTGTTTATAAACAATGTGCAGGTCAAAACACACACACACACACACCCCAACAAGCTTCATGAAGGTGAAGGCTGTATCTATCCCGCTCGCTTTGGTGCCCCAGGACCTACCACAGTGCTCAGTGTCTCTTGACTAACATGCATGGGAGTCTCACACTTGCCGAGAGTCCCTTGATACTAACTACAGTGCTAAAATATAATAATAATAATGGTATCAACTACTTTTTATTGAGCACATATTAAATGCTTTCCATAAAGTTCAATCTGTACCCTGACCTTAGAAGCTGCACATTTTTGTTACTCTCATTTTACAAGTAGAGACAGAAACTCTGAACCTTAAAAAGGTGACCCCAAGCTCAGCTAAATGAGTCGATTCTGATTCAGGATGCCCGGCCTCCAGAGGCAGTGTTTGCAACCCTAATGCTACAATGCTTCAAGCTGTGCTCTGTGAGCAATAGCCAGAGGGAGCCAGGATGAGCCCTCAAAGGGTTAGCCCTTCCAAATAGGCGACACCACACCTAATGTCTTGACTGTCTCCCAGTTTAGCCTCCAGGGTGGACACCTGAAAGGTGGGTATGGTGGGTGCCATCCTTCTTTTATTCTTGCACAGCATTTTTGCTCCCCTCTAGCTGTAAGCTATGGAAGGATTCCTCATTTCCCATCACTGGCTCTTCGTGGGGAATTACTCTGCAGGGAACTTTGATACCTCGTGGCTGTCATGGTATCATACTGCACCCTTCAATGGTACAGAACAGTCTATATTCAGGCCTTTTTCTAGGACTCAGGGGCCCTCAGAACTGAGGTCTACAGAGTCATTGTTTGGCTTCCTTAACTAAAAGCCAGAGTGGTGACTCACCATCAGCTTAAAATACAATTAAACCCACCCGTGGTTCCTATAAGCAGAACACTGTGTTATAGCCTGCTGGTCACAAAACACATTTTTCTTGTGGTGCAAATACTTTATTATGGGTATTGAAGTGTTAAAGCATTAGTTTACGAGAGACACAAAAGCCTGACTAATTTTGCAGAGTGGGGTAGCTCTCCACAACAGCTACCACTTGATGGACTTACGTTAATGGTTTCAGCTACTGGGGGATCCTTTTAATCAGAAGAAATGGCAACGGGAATGAAGAATACAGGAAAACCTAATTACATGCTCACGTCCTGCTTTCTCCATGGGCTCTTTCTCAATGTTCCTTTTGATATTTTTCAGGCTATCATCCTAGTTTGAAACCCTCTTACCCTTTAGTAAATTGTTCTCTAACACAGAAGGGTTTTGCAAACTGGACTATGGGTTTTGAGAAGTGGAGAGGACCTTTTTAAGGAAATCTGTAGGAGTCATTGTCCTGGCTCCACTGGCTGAGCCATCATGCAAAGGTTTTGCACTCTTGGCCTCTGTTGGTCTTTGCCAAAACCTTGTGAGCTGGGCATGCTTACCCTCAATTTTACAAATGAGAAAACAGGCTCAGGGAAGCAAAGTGACTTCCCGAAGGCACACAGTAGCAACGCTTGCCTATTTTTTCCAGCACATTTGTACATCACAATATTTGGTGAAGCTTTTAAACAATACACTTTCTTGGGTCACAAGCTTGTGGCCTGATGTCTCAAACAGGGTGCGCCCTGAGAATTTGTATGTTTTAAAAGATCCCCAGTTCACTGTGATGTATGGTTAAGGCTTTGAAAAAAATTGCCATGCATCACACCACATCTTTTGAAATAAATCAAAGTGCAGATTCTGTTTAGAGGTTTCAATGGCTGTTTTTTGTTTGTTTTCTTTTTCAACACAGCCATCTCCACTTCTGCCTTGGGGGCTACAGGAAAGGCTTCTCAGGGGAGGTAACATTTTTGTGAGGTCTAATGTGTGAATGAGAAGGGGAAGGGGAAAGGGCATGGAAACAAAGTGATCCACAGGTTGAAGTCACAGAGCTGCCACTGGATTGAAGTGCAGAGGGGGATGTTACAAGGTCAACACGCCTGGACAGATGGTGACAGATGTACCATATATGTTATCAGCTGAGTCCAAGTGGAGACTGTCTTGGGAGGTCCCACTGGCAATGCAGCAGAATTGGCTTCAGCTGTGGCGCACAGACTGCTCATCTCATCGGCCAGTTTTCTCGGCAGTCTGCTTCAGGGCATCCTTAGCTGCCTGCTTCTGCCTGACCACTTGCTGGAACATGATCAGGCAAGGTGCTGACAGCTCAGATAGGGTTCCTGTCTGCAAACGCCTTAAACTCAATTGCGATAGTATCAGAAATGACAGCGGACGGAAAATAACTTGACACAACACAGTAGGTGCTGAAGCAGAGGTTTGAGGTGGAATTAGGAACTCTTTAGCTATATTGAGGAGTAGGCTACAAACAAGAAGTTTTTCCCCCTGGAATGCTTCTGCAAAAGGATGTGGATTCTTGACAAAGGAGGTTTGTTCACTTTCTGTGGAAAAGTAAGTGCATTTGATAGTTCAGACCCAATGACTAGTCTTTTCCCACCACTTCCAGGCTACCAAATATGTATGTCCAAAGAGTTCCTTCTGGGATAATACTGTGTTGGGGAGTGGGAAGTTTCCCTCTCTACCCTTCTTGAGTTCTTGTGGACAGACTAATAATAAAATGGACACTAGACAGATGAACAGGAGAAAGAGAAACATTTTAATTCATGCGTGTGGAAATCTCATAGAAATGAGACTTAAGAAGTGGCCAAAGCCAGTAGCTTTTATACTTTTTAGACAGAGAAAGAATAAATTTGTGAGGAATTGACAGGAGAAAGAAACTTGGGTTTTGGGTGTTCAATTAGTGAGGAATCTGAACAGATACTGGGCTTGGAGTAGTAAATTAAAGAAGTAACCCAGAAAGATTTGTTTACATCAGCTTCTCAAATTCCCTATCTCTGGATTAAGGATGCCCTTCTACCTCCAGATGCAGGGAGTGCACCTTTCACAGCAGAGATTTAATTTCTGCTTTTGTTGCAGGAAAACTGATGTGGGGTGTGAGGAGGGCCGTGTCCCAGGTCTCGGTTGAGCCCCTGGGATGTGCCCGCCAAGTGGGTCCTTGGCTTCGCGCAGGAAAGAATTCAAATGCGAGCCACAGTTGAGTAAACATACATTTATTTAGAGAGATACATAGTGCATAGAGTGTAAGGCAAGAGAAAGGCAAGGAAAGAGGTATAGGAATTTGTTGCTCAGGTTAAAGTAAAAGTAGGTACACACTCCATAGACAGAGTGCCAGCTGTCTCCAAAAAGGAGGTAGCGATAAAGGGTGCTAGGTGTGGTGTTGTCAATCTTTATGGGCTCAGTAGCTTCACACACCTACAGGTGGGACCATTCCAACTGCCCTAGGGAAGGTGCTGGGATTCCCAGGAAATGGGCCATCGCCCATTCTTTGGCCTTTTGTGGTTAGCCTTGGGGCTGTCATGGTGCCCGCGGGCATGTTATTAATCACACTGTTATGATGAGCATATAACGAAGCTCAAGGTCTGTTAGAAGTCAAACCTCTTAATCCTCAAGGCCAACTAGGAGACGAATCTTCCACCATTTTGGTGAATCTTCCACCATTTTGGTGTTAAAATGCTGTCATTCCTTGAGTGGCTGTGCCCTGCCCCCTTCCCTCCTGTCTCACTTTCTGGAAGACAGAAAGGAGGGTCAGAGTGTCCCTGTTGTCCTAGATGTTTCTTAAGTAACTTTAATCCAAAATAATCAATATGCCATTGAGGCACATTCTGGGGAGGCCTGCTGTGGGCCCCAATGATTAATTAGATGCTCCAGTGTTAACTGAAGTGGGGAGTGCAAAGAGTTCTTTTATGATGGTAAATATGGTGGGCAGGCCCCATGGTCAGGAGCGCTTGTGACCAGGTTTTGAATTCTCTGTTAATTGCCTCAAGATAGATGAATCACTTACATGTTACTCCTAGGATGTGACTGATGGATACTAAACTCATCAACATAACCCCAAATGGCCGTTTTAAGGGCTATTACTGTTCACCCTTTAGGGTACTGAGTGAATTGCCTTTAGTTCCATTTACATGTTAAAACCTGTTCGTAGCTAAAGAGAAAAACACAAGTTTTATTCTGGAACCATTGCAGTGGGGGAAAAGAAACCTCAGTGTAGAACTGGGTTCAATTCCAAATGAAATATGGACAAGTGGGGATTTATAGCCAAGAGGCAGAATGGAGGGTCAGTGGATGGGAACTTTTTAAGGGGAAATGGTAATTCTTACCAAACTGACCTAAGGATTCTTGCTGAAGGCAGATCAGAGTGATCAGATACCAAGTGTGGGGGATGGGGAATTTGATGACCTATTGAGGGTGAGGGTGATTAGATAATAAAGAGTGGCTTTATTTTTGCTTGTTTGCTAAACCGATTTAAAAAGATTCCTGCTACAGCTGGGCCATGCAGACCTGACAAGTTTAAGACCAAGAGGGATTAGAGGAGACTGAATGAAAGTTGAGTCAAGGAGAGAAGCTTTGTCAAACAAAAGCTTAGTCTTCATTTCTTCCAAAGATATTTTTCTGGATAAGAACTGTTCTAAACAAACAATCAAGGGGGGCGGGGAGGAAGGAGGAGTTTCAGTTTGGGAGGATGAAAAAGTTCTGGAGATGGATGGTGCTGATGGTTGCACAGTAATGTGAATGTACTTAATGCCACTGAACTGTACATTTAAAAGGGTTAAAATGGTACATTCTATGTTATGTATATATTAGCCCAGTGAAAAAAAGCAATCAGTGCATAAAAAAATAGAGAGGCAACAGAATCAGAAGCTGGTAACAGCTCTTGTTTTCCCAGGTTTTGCTTTGTGGCAGGTATTGTGCTAAGTAAGCACTTTACAGTGATGAGCTCCCCTTCACAGAAGAGGACTTGAGGATTGGAGGGGGTTAACGCACTGCCAAGGTTCGCGCAGCAAGTCAGTGGCCGTCTCATGGCAGAGCTCTCTCTGTCTTGGCTCATGCTCAGGCTAAACCACTTCCTGGGACAGTCCTTTCAGTCTGAGGCTCCCCCAGCTACCAGTAAACTACAGCAAACTACTGACAGGAGTCCAAATGACAAAAAATTCACCTTATCAAATGACAGCAACTCTGATATATGTGCTAATCTTGCTTTTAATAGCAAACTCTGACTTCTTGCTTGCCTAGTCACACAGAAGGATACTCTTATACTTATTGGAAAGATGGTTAGCTGGACATTGCCCTTCTCTTTGATGTAGGACTGTGATAACGCCACCTTTCACTTAGTCTGTGAGTTCCTCAGGGGCAGAGACAGTATCTTCCCATTCATCTTCCTACTTGGCGCATAAAAGGCGCTCAATAAAATTTTTGTCACGATGAACTACCAGTGATGTTGAAGGTGTAAGTGTAAGGTTTTTATTTTTATTTATTTATTTTAATAATTAAAGGTTACTATATAGTTGTCTGATAGGTGAATTTATCTCCTGAAACCTAAGTACAATAGAGGTGATTCTCAACCAGAAGTGATTTTTGCCCCCAGGAAACATTTGGCAATGTCTGGAGACTTATTTCATTGTGATAACTTAGAGGGGGTTACTTCCATCTAGTTGGTAGAGACCAGGGACGCTGGTAACATCTGAAGGGTAGCATGTTCTGTCAAAATATGCCTTTCTCGAATAAGGATTATTTCCATCTGATTATTTTGCAAAACTGCGAACACAGGAGAAGTTCTGAAAACAGCAGAATTTACCCTTTTGTAAACGGAATTTATGTTAGAAAGGAGCCTGTAGGTTTGTTCACTGAACTTCTCCCCTCTCACCTTCTCATGATTGCTTTCCGCCTTTGAAGTCCTAAGACCCCTTTTCCTTCCTTAGCTCCAGAGAGTATACAGTCAGCCCTCAGCACCCTCCGGTTCTGCATCCATCATTATGGGGGGCCAACTGTGAGGGGCTTGAGCATCTTTGAATATGGTATCTGCAGGGGTCCTGGAACCAACCCCCAACAGACACCTGGGGATGAATGTATAAACCTTAATTATCTGGTCTTTTGAGTCTCACATCTCTGTGGGCCTCCTGTAGGTATATATGTATTTAAAATAGTTTTTTTTTCTCCTGTTAATCTGTTTTTATGTCAATTTAATTCTTAGACCAGCTACAGAACCTAGAAGGATAGAAGGGAAATTTTTTTCCTCTACGGAGCCCCCAGAAAAAAGAATTATCTGGCTTTAAATGTCAGTGATGCTGAAGTTGAGAAACTTGACTTTAGGGGTTTTAGTCTCTCATTCATTCATTTCACATGTATTTATTATCTAACTCCACCCTCTGATCCAAAGGTGAGCAAGCCTGTTTGTCCGAGGTCACCCAGCTAGGTGGTAGAGATCTAGGACTTACACCAGTGTCTCAGGGAGAGTTCTTCACATGCATGAAGGTGGCCTCTTACAGCCTGTTACTGATTCAAATGCCATCTTTGTGGTCACGGTGAACAAGTCCTGCCGAGACCAACAGGACTCTGAGCCTGTGCCCGGTGCCTGGAGCTGATGGAAAGGGCAGTGATCTAAGACAGCTTGCTCAGGCTGCTGAAAGCCCCGGGGCTCAGACTAGCTGATTCTGCAGAGGCAGGGACCGTTTCCCGGGCTTCCTGGGGATACCACACTCCATTGCTGGGCCAGTCTCTCTTCGCTGAACTGGAACATTCTCTCGCCACCCTGTTTTCACAGCACCCCTAGAAGCCGTATTACGGACTTTGTTGAAAGAATTATCATGTTCACACAGCTCTGTGTTTGCAGTAGACTTAGGACGCTTTTCAGATTTGAGCACTGGCGGTCTTTAATGTGATCTGCTTTTCAACACACATTGCATGCTCTCCCCCTCCCTTTGCTCTCCGCGGTCTGGGTCTGACTCCTTGCTGCCCTCTGATTATGGTCAGTCTCCATGTGCGGAGAACCTGCAGCTCGGTGTTACAGGTACTGTCTAAATCTCAAGATGGTTGAGTTGCTGGATTTTAAACAGGTGAGTACAGTTAAATGCAAATGCCCCTTTAGCTGAGGCTCATAAACTGGGCTACTCAATATTATGGTCCTAAATATTAGTTCAATGCTCATGGCTTACATAAATGACTCTCCTTTGGGGTTAGGTTAGGGGAAAATCAATAACAAGCAGCTGGAAATGCAGAAGGAAACTGTGTACTTACACTCTGTCATAATGCACCCCTGCTCCCACCTGACACCACCTCACACTTATTTTTTTTCCAGCTCACTTTTTTTTTTCTTTTGTCACATTTAGGGCTTCACAGTGATTTGAAAAGCCACCGTGGCTCCTCCATCCATTAAATGGGAAATGCATATGAACAAATAGAAGAATTGCACCATATAATACAGCTGAAATACAATGTTATCATCATCCCACCCTGAGCATTTCTCAGGATGGTTTATGTCCCCGCAGTTAATCGTTTGCTATTGTTGGTGTACCGACACAATGCTATTAAGCAGCACAGAATTCTCAGGCTTACTGTTTAGATTGTCTTCATGTAGGCTAGCCAGAATTTAGATATTTGTAAACGGGATTTGAACAGTGGCCTTTCTTCACAATATAAAATTCAGATTAGCGTAACCAGTCATGGCCCAACTCTTGTTTATTAATTAAGGGTTTATAATATGGCACCATTTTTGGAAGCTGTGGCTTATGCAAAGGGGAATACTAATTACATTCTGCATTTTCTGTAATAATGGGGCAGCGTTTCGGACAATGCAGTTTATCCAGACAATGCATACAGCTCCTAATGCAGTTTATTAACAAGAAAGCTCTGCATGTTTAATGGGAGACTGATACAGCTGTGAAAGGGTGGCATAAATAATATTCCTGGCCAGGCTGGGGCAGTGGCAATATGTTGCAAGCTGTTAATCTCAAGAGGTCTCCAAATACCTTTTATGTGTGCCTGCTAGATATCTGTTGGCCATTTCTTGATACAAACGAAGCCAAGTGACCCGAGAAAATATTTGGTAATTTTGTTTTCCTATTCTCTTAACATTTGCAGAAGCTTTAAAAACAATAGGTCTTTACATCTGTATGGATTTTTAGTTTCTTTCCCAAGAATGGTCATTTTTATAATTATCATCATGGATTTCTTATACTGGCCATGGTGAGAATCAGAATAGGCTACTGTTTTTTTCCATTAAAATTTTTTTATTGAGATATAATTCCTATACCATAATATTAACCATAATATGAATTCACTACGTGTATTGTGTACCAAATTGTGCAACCATCACCACTTTGTATTCCATAACATTTTCATCCCCCTGACGAAGAACTTATGTTCCCATTAGCAGTCACCACCCATCCCCAACTCCTTCTAGCTCCTAGAAACTCATGGTTTCTTGCTCCCCCCCCCTTTTTTTTCACTTCTCCAACAGATTTAGTATTATTTTTTAAAGGAGTGAATTTTGAGGAGAGAAAACATGAGGCAGAGAGGTATGGAATGGAAAGCAAATCCAAATGTAAGCTGTTGTGCTAACTGTTTTGTAGCCACAACAAATTAGTACAGAGAATACTGTAGAACAACACAGCGAAGGTTCAAAGATGGAAGCGTCCTCTTAGGCAAGGCTAACGATTTCAGTCGCTGATATTTGGAATTTGGGCTGCAATCTTTGTGTTTGGATGGATCACTGAGTGTGTGGCATTGTCCATTCTTCTAACAAATTTGAAAAAAAAATGGTCTTTTGGTTCAGGTAGAAATAGATGAAGTGTTTGATTTTATGTGTTATGTAACGACCAAAGTTCTTCCCCAGGGTACTGTGCTAGGTGGGGTTTATTTCTTGTCAAACTCTCGCTTTAGTATGGGCTACAGTGTCCTTTTCTGTGTTATGTTTCTCCAACACCTGAGCAGCACACTCCACCTGTTTCCTCCTTCAGCATGTCGACATTTTTGATTGTAGCCTTTCAGTGGCACACAGTTACAGAGGAACAGGAGCTGGCTGTCCTTAATGGTCTGGTCACGGGGCTGGTGAAGCTCAGACCCAGCAGGGAGCTGTCAGTGCTACTGCATCTCTCTCTCTTTTTCTTTTCTTGGAGGGGGCAGGAGGGTATAAACTCTATTGACAGACGTGTGTGTGAACACGTGCGTTACAGCACATGACACACCTGTGGGACACTCGTGATCCAAGGAAGAAAAAGAGCAACGTGAGGAGGCGCCGGGGATCAAGGGTCTGCTCTCTCCTCTGCAGCCTCCTCAGCCTTTCCCGGGCCTCTGTCCCTGTGGATTTGCCTCTTCTGGACATTCATATACATCTGCCCGACAATATGTGGTCTTTTGTGGTTGGCTTCTTTGACGTAGCATAATGTTTTCAAGGTTCACTCATGTTGTCGCTTGTAACGGTACTTCATTTCTTTTTCGTACTGAGTAATGTCCCATTTATGAATATACTATGTTTTGTTTACTTTTTCGTAAGTAGATGGACATTTAGGTCATTTCCACTTTTTGTCTATTGTGAATAATGCTGCTATAAACCTTTGTATACAGATTTTTGTGTACACTCACATATATTTTCCCCTTCTGAAGTTGAATTGCTAGGTCCTATGGTGACCCTATGTTTAACCTTTGGGGCATTGCCAGACTGTTTTCCAAAGCAGCATTTTCCTTCCCATCAACACTATATGAAGTTTCAGATTTCTCCACGTCCTAGTAACACTTTTTATTATCTTTCTTTTTAATTATCACCATCCTAATGGATGTGAAGTGATGTCTCGTTGTAGATTTGATTAGCATTTCCCTGTTGACTAATGATGTTGAACATCTTTTCATGTGCTTACTGGTCATTTGTATATCTTCTCCATGGACTACCACTTTTTTTTACCCCAAACTTTTAAATGAGAAACAAAGGTGCTGAGAGGAAATAAGAATTTACCAGGGTCACTGCACAAGGTAATAACCCATCAGTACAGAATTTAAGTGTTCTAATTCAGTGATGCAAAAGCTTAGAGGTTCAGCACCCAATAATGAAATAAACTATAAGCTATTTGCATTTAGTTAAGACTCTTTCATTTGCAAGTGAGAGAAACTCAGCTCTACCTGTGGCTCAGGGATTTTGGCTTACCTATCTGAAAAGTGAAGAGCTGTTTTGCCTTCAGGAATGGCTGGATTATGTTGCTCAAAGACAGCTTCAGAAATCTGTTTCTCTCATCTTTTAGGTTGGTCGCTTCTATCATGTTAGTGTCATGCACAGGCAAGGTCTCTTTTTGTGGTGGTCAGATGGCTACCAGAAGTTCAAAGTTTGTATCTTACCAGCTCAGCATGCCAGAAGGATTTTCTTCTTTAACTCCTCTTTCCCAGCAGTTCCAGTCCAAATTTCAGGATTGCATGGCATTGGAATGACTTGAGTTCATGAATGTCTCCCTGTATCATTCATCAAATGAAATACACTGGTTGGTCCCTTGCCCACTCTTGGTGGTGGGATGTGAAGTTAACTCCATCCACACAGTCTGGCCCGAGAGTTGGAAAAGAGGTGGTTCCCCAGAGGAGAGTCAGGGTGCTGACTCCGGCATAATGAGGAATGCATGCTGGGTGAGCAAAACTCATAGATGTCTACTGTGCTCCTCAGCCTTTCGCATGCACCTTAATTTATCATTTACTGGTTTCTTATTGTCTGTCTATGGGTTTGGCTTAAAAGGCAGAGTCTCTGAAAAGTAACTTTTGGTCTCTTACAAGTGAAGGATTAACCAATCAATCCACATTTATTTTCTCCAGTATTGAGGGATCATTTGTTTTAATAAATGCTAATAAGGTTGCTTGCAGTTAAAGGTAATTGGCTTTTCGTCGTAATTTTTGATGCTGGTCTTTTTGTGTCTGAGTTGTTCTAAATGGCTTTGGTTCGACATTTGAGAAATGAAATAGCCCCTTGAACATAAATATAAAAAAATAGCTATTTATTTATTTACTTAAACTAGTAATTCCTGTGAAGTCATTTACCCTTTATATATTTCAGTATGTTTTATAAGGCATAACAAAAGCAGCTTCATCACATAGTAAATCTTATTCAGGATTAAAATCTAATAGGTAAGGTAAATATGGCATAGCCATTAAAGTAGAAGTATTTTTTCTTTTTCACCTTTTCCTAAACCCTTCAACTTTAGACAACTCTTACTTTCCCCATTTTAAGTTATCCAACTTCTAAAATATAGAGAAGTTGAGAGGTAGCAGAAGTTATTTATTATGTTTTCTCTTTCATGACCCGTAAAATTGAGTGTATATTAGATAAAATTTATCTTATCCATTTGACAGTACTTTTCACTCACATACCAACTCTGTTTTTCAGACAAGATGCATCTAGAGTGCTGTTAAAAAGGTTTCTAAAGTTGCATTCAGACTCAGCAGAAAAGAATGCTGTGATCAATTAATGATGTCTGTCACAACGCCCAGGACGTGAAGGAAACGGCACTTGTATCATATGGTTTCCCTCCATGCTTACATCTTGAAACTAAGTTCCAACACTGAACATTTGCAGGATTGGGACGGTTGCCTTGATGATTCAGATCAACAGATGTCTTCTTCTTTCATTGCCCAGATAAACTGTTTTGCCTTGCCTGTACAGCTGAGTAATTGAATCCTCAAGATTGCCTGAACTATGGAGAGTTGACTTAGACTTACTATTTTGATCCAAACATGCACCAAGTATAAGAATAAAAAGTGCTGGCCCAGCAAATTTAGGCAAATTGACTGTTTATTCACCCAAAGTACGCATCCAGTGCTTTTGGGGGTGTGTAACACTCTGCTAAGTCCTTAGAGGGTGTGAAGATGGTAGGAGTCAGGGGTTTTAGCTTTAGAGTTGTAGTCTAGATGTAATTAGAGGAGGAGCTGGAGGGCTTACAAATGGAGCACAAAGTGTATGTATGAAGGCTGAAGGGATAAAACAGTTTGATAATGAGGAATGAAGAGTAGAGTGATCCAGGGAAGATTGTGTGAAGGAAGTATTTTCTTGAGTAAAGTCTTAAACGAAGTGATGGCAGAGATCGGTGGAGATGACGAGTGGTTGGAGTAGGGGGTAGTTGTAAAAAAGACCAAAAGCTACTGGCTGAAACATGGTATAACTCAGACGTCTCACTGTATCAGCTCACTGGCAAAACACAAACAAAAAACCAGATGTCTACTGCACTAGAATATAGAAATATAATACAGTGGGAAAATGAAAGATATTATGCAAAATTAGAAAATAGTAGAAAATCTGGAGATTTTACAGAAAGTGCGGGTTTTCTTATTTTCCTGTAAAAGCTGGAAGATCTCACAATGTTGAGCCTAAATTCCTAGTTGGCAACAAATGACTGGAGGCGTGCAGCAATCACCACTCTAGACAGTTTGCCACAGTCTTCACCTTTCCCTGAAGTCTACTGACACTGAGGTCAAAGTCATTTGCCATCTAGTATCTACTTGCACTATTGAGACTCTTTATAACTACATCTCCAGCAAATTTTGTCAAGTTAAAAATAAATTTTGAGAAGTCTCTGTTACGAAAAATAAGGAGCAGGGAGACAGTGTTTAATATGCAATCAAGTGTAATGGTGTCTATTTTTCTTATAACTAGATTGCTTTATTCATACATTTACATGACATTCCAGAGCAGTAGGCATTTGGGTTTCTATTCCTCCTGGGATTAGCAAAAAGTAGCAGGTAGCATTTAGTGAGAAGGGTATAGAGAATGGTAGAGAATTCCCACCTAGCTGGGATAGATACCATTGTTTTTATGATATTTTATCTGCAAAGACTTGAGGGATAGGCTTAATTGGAAAACTGAAGAATTTAGTTTTGACCTGTCTAAGGGATGGGTATTGAGGGTCAGAAGTATTGTTAACAGAGATGTTAATGAGCATTTGAAGAAAGGAGTTAATGTGGACTTGCCAAAAATGAAGTGATCGGAGGAATCTTCCTTTTTTGGCAGGGTTATTAGAGTAGAAGATACAGCAAAGTTTGAGAAATAGCGTATTTCGGCAGTGTGTATGTATCTCAAGATATTTCTGTGGTCAAGACTGAGAAATATGACACGGTCGATAGCACAGCCATGAATTTTGAGCTGGTAGGAGAATTTTTAAGTTATCTACAGAATTGTAAAGGTTTGCCACAAGGTTTAAGCTCTGTTATGGAAAACAAAATTGAGGTTTCCCTGTCTATTTGGTTATAGACACAGTGTGCTCCTTTTTATTACTGTTTCATTAATCAAATAATTTGATCCAGGTTCAATTTATAAAATAAATTTGGGTATTTTAATAATAGGATAAACACTCCTTGATCTCCTGGATGAGCTTTAGTTCCTGGAGTCACATACTAAGTTATCTTTGCTTTCCTATAATTGGGCTCCTGCCTCATTCACGTTTTATATTGATACAGTTTTCTGACCATACGAACTATACAACAGCATCACAGTAGAGTCACTATCTGCCTCTTTTGCTGTTGGCTGGATTAGTCTTATCGTAATTATGTCTTTGACATAGCTGCCCTAGCTTCTCTATCGCTTTCGTGTTTATCTCAGTTAAAATATATAAAAATGTATTAGCAGTTCGATACACTGGATTCTCTGGAGGGCTGAGCCCTATATTAAATTGTAGTTTCCTAAATATGGGGAGAGAGCAGAGGGACTTGCAACACTTCTGATGCTGAGTTTTTATTATATGGTGAGCTTTCCTTCAGCACTTTAAGGATCCGTCTTTCTCAATATGGGTAGAAGTGGGGAAACTGAAAGGGAAATTGTTTTCTGCATCCCCTATAATGGTTTTTATTTAAGAATGATAAAGCAATACTTGGCTAAGCCCAGACCAGTTCCGCAACAGACAGTGCTGAAAATCCCAGGGGAGTTGCGGTGATGTTTCTGTATTGGGAGGAAATAAACTTCAAAATGTTATTTTGTATATAAAGTTATTATAAGTATATTGAAGATGGTTTGCTTAGTGTAAAACAGACTCAACTTGGAGCTGGTCTAGCTAGGCTTAACCCTTGTATGTCTAGTTGCTTCTGTTCAGAAACAATATCGAGATGCTTAAGAGAATAAAGACAGTCTAGGGGGTTCAAAGCCTTACCCTACTTCCTATGAAGGTCAGTTAACCTTCTAGGATCTCCTTTTACTTCTATACAAAATGAGAATAATAGCAGTACCTATCTTACATATTTTTAAACATTTTTTATTGATTTATAATCATTTTACAATATTGTGTCAAATTCCAGTGTAGAGCACAATTTTTATCTTACACGTTTTGGATTAAATAAATTAGTTACCATCATTCAGGTTCTTAGAAAGAGTGTTCTATAATGTAAGACTCAGTAAATGCCAGCTATTATCACTGTATTTATTATTAAGGACTCAGCTGATATGGGAAAGAGAATTAGACTTGAAGTGAGGAAAGCTGGATTTTCTGCTCTAAAACAATTTGAACTCGGGAAAGTCGACTCGCTTATTTGTCCACATTTTCTCCATTGGAAACTGACCAGAATCTCCCTTCCAGATATCCAGGTCTGGAAACAAAGTGGTTAGTGAAAGCAAAACTTTCAGACATATGGGAACATGTTCCCAAGGTCAAGTTGCTCTACAGATTCAGTCTTTTCAAAGCTATTTTTACTTGCATTTTTCCCTGTAGACAAACAGGGATAGGGTTTCAATTTTTGAAAATTGATGCTCTCTATTATATTATTGGTAAATGAATTCCTAATTCTCAGATTGGAAGTAATTGACTTCATATCTAGATTTCTAATCCGGTTCTAATTGACTCACTTCATCAATCACCTAGTCACTAATGCAATTATTGGAGTGTTGACAAAACCTTTTCAGCCATCAGATCAATCTTGAGTGATGTGATTTCTAGCCCTTTGTTGGATTAGAAAGGGAGACCAACCCTTCTTTGTCAGTTCCCTGACCAGAACTGGAAATGTCAGTGATGAATGCTAGATTTTGGCTTGTTTATTTTTGGATATCCTGCATATATGCTTACCTACTATTAGAAATTGTTATCAGGCACTCCTTAGCCCCCATTTTCCAGTGCTGCTCCTTCACTCAATTTACTATCCTTTTTCTTGATACCTCTGTGACCCAAGGAAAATTACATTAGTGAGCCTCACCCTCAGGAGAAGGTATCCTACCATTCTCGTGGTGTTGATGGGAACATTGTATAAGTTAAAGCATTTGGAATGCTTATAAGTTAACACATGTTAAATGTAAGCATAGCGTCTGGCACATGCTAAGTACTAAATAGCTGCTAATTACTATTATTACTAATAGTATATCAGTTAATAATAGTAGTACTAGTCGGCTAAGTATAATAGTGCTGCTTTCTGAAAGAGCAGACTATTAAGCATATTCCTAAAGTAGAAAAAAAAATCAAATGCAAAAGCTTAAAAAAGGCTCTCAGGCTATTGGTCATATTCCTAGATTCTATGTACTGGTATCTGTTTAATACCTAGTGTAGTCAAAAATTATTTTGGTGGGCAGGAAACTATCTCCGGAGGTGATCAAAAGATGGCACAGGACGACTGGATATTCACATACAAAAGAATGAAGTTGGAGCCCTGCCTCACACCATATACAAAAAAATAATTCAAAATGGATCAAAGACCTAAATGGAAGAGCTAAAACTATAAAACTCTTAGACAAAAACATGGGCATACATCTTCATGACCTTGGGTTAGGCAATAGTTTCTTACATATAATGCTAAAAGTACAGCAACATAAGAAAAAATAGATAAACTAGACATCACAGATTTAAAAATTTTATGATTCAAATGGCATTATCAAGATGGTAAAAAGACAGCTCACAGAATGGAAGACACTTTTTCCAAATCATACACCTGATAAGGGACTTGTATCACTCTTACATCTCAATGCCGAGAAGACAAATAGCCCAATTAAAAAGTGGCAAAGAATCTGAATGTACATTTATCCAAAGAAGATATACAAATTGACAATAAGCCCATGAAAAGATTCTCAGCATTATTTATTAGCCATCAGGGAAATGCAACTCAAAACCACAAGATACCACCTCACATACACTAGGATGGTTATAATCCGAAAGACAGATAATAACAAGGGTTAGTGAGGATTCCAGAAATTGGAACTCTCATACACTACTGATGAGAAATAAAATGGCAGCTGCTTTGGAAACCAGTTGGGAATTTGTTAAAAAGTTTAACATAAGTATAACCCAGCAATTCCTCTCTTAGATATCTATCCATGGGTAAGGACAGCATAGGTGCACATGAAAACTTGTACATGTATGTTGACAGCAGCATTATTTGTAACAGCCAAAAAGTGGAAACAACCCAAATATCCATCTAGTGATGAGTAGATAAATAAAATGTGATATGTCCATACAATGGATATTATTCAGCAATAAGAAGAAACGAAGTACTGATGACATGCTACACCATAGATGAACCTTGAAAACATTACACTAAATTAAAGAAGCCAGTCACAAGAGACCACATATTGTCTGATTCTGTTTATATGAAATATCCAGAATCGGTATATCCATAGAGACAGAAAAAAGCTTAATGGTTGCCTAGGACTGGAGGGTTGGGAGGAAATCGGTGGTGACTGCTAACATACGTGTGTAAATGGTTAAAATTGATAGTGGTGATGGTTGCACAACTTTGTGAATATACTTAAGACCATTGAATTGTATACTTTAGAGGGGTTCATTGTATAGTGTGTCAATTATATTTGAGAAAAAGCTGTTATAAAAACAAACAAAAAAGAGATGCTACAGGATTTGTTTTAAAGTATACGCTTTCCTGGTCACTGCCACCTAAGTTCTGTGAGGACTAAGACTTAGTTTAATTGCCTGTTATAAACTCTGTGTCTAGAATTAGAGGCACACAAAAAAATATTTGTTGAATGAATGACTGTGTTGGTGGTCCCCAGTACTACCTCCAGGTTCCCTAATTCTCTGGAAAGACTCATGGGACTCAGAAGTTGTTACACCCGTGACTGTGGCTTGCCACAGTGAAAGGATATGAAGTAAAATCAGCACAGGGAAAAGGTGCATGGTGTGAAGTATGGAGGAAATCAGGCACCACAGTCCTCTTCCAGTGGAGTCCTCTTCCCATAGAGTCACGCAGGATGTGCTTACTTCCTCCTGCAATGACCTGTGACATCAAGTACTGTCTACCAAGGAAGCCCATTAGAGACTCTGCATAGAGTTTCTGGTGGGGGCTAGCTTGCCTAGCACACCCCCAAATGCCAGTCTCTCAGAAGGGAGGCAGGTGTTTGGCATAAACCCCATTATATGTATGGACAATTCTATCATTTAGGAAATATTTTATATCAGTGTCGGGAACTGTTTACCAGCCCAGGTTCCTAGATGCCAGCCAAGGGCCAACCTCGCAAGCAGGCCTTTCTAAGGATAGGCTGTCTGAAATCTGTCATGTTAACTCTTTCCTGCACAATGAATAGAAGAATGCCAGGTTCTAAATTTCCATGTGATCTATAACAAGACTACATGTGCACAAAGTAATAGGAAGGGGAGCAAGTGTGCCCTGCAAAGAGTGTTGCCTTGCACGCAGCTGGCAACTCAATGCATGCTCATCTCTAATGAGGAAAAGCAGTGTAGAGGCTGGTCTGTATTCTTAACTCATTCTTCTTGCTTGCTCAGAATTAAAGCTTTAGATAACAGTTCTCAACCAGCGTGGTTTTTGTCCCCCAGGGGACATTTGGCCATGTCTAGAGATATTTCTAGTTGTCACAACTAGGGAGGGAGAGCCACTAGCATCTATGGGGTAGAGGCTAAGGATGTTGTTAAACATCCCACAATGCACAGAGGACAGCCCTTCACCAAAGAATCACCTGGACCAAAATGTCAACAGTGCCAACGTTGAGAAACTCTGCCTTAGAGAATATTTATAGGGGACAGGAGAGCCTGAGATAGTTACCTGTAAATCTACAGAGTGGAGTGAGACAAGTAAGGTACTCAGGCAATAACTCCCCACCTTTTATGCCCACCCCAGCCCACACTCCCCTTTCTCATTTCTTGAAGTTATGACCTGAAAATCGTAAGTTCTTTCTCTGTTCTGTATCTACTGGTAAAAGACGCCATGGTCAGGGGGAAGAAAGCAACTCCTTCTCTGAATACAACAGCCTTGATTTTAGAGTTTTAGATCTGTTACTTCCGATGGGTTGCCCAGTCACTGACTCTGAAGGAATGTTTGAGGACGGAGACACCAGCTTTCATGTTTCCATTGTTGAATTCCTAATAGCTGAGAATTATTCCTGACCGTGTCATCTGTGAGCCCTTCCTATTTACCACTGCTGTTTATAGCCTCATTTCCCTCCTTCTCTTTTCATAATATCTTTCCAAGTGGAAAGCTAACGTGAATTTTCGTGCTCTCCAACTCCTAACTCGTATGTCTAACGCCATCAGATTGAATTAATTTGAACTATTAAGCATGAAGTACATATTACCATGGAGCTTACTCCAGATGTATTATTGCTAGCTTAATTGTTATGGCTAATCATTGATTGTGGTTTTTCTGGGTGCTGGAAATAATAACAATAATAATACTCTTTTTAATAGTGCCTTTTATACGAGGATCTTGAAAAGCCTGCATCCTGGCACCACTTATTGTAAAATTGTCATTATCTGTGTATTCTCATTTGGCTGAAGTTTGAGAAGGAATATGCCAGTGTATGATTTAAAAAGCCAAGAAAAATTTGTATTCATGAATCATGGTTTTTTAAAAAAAATTTTTAAAGCAATTTACCAGCAAGGAGAAAGAGGAGGAGGAGGAATTTAGCCCACTGAGACATTATTTCCAGAGAGCAATCCTGTGCCTTTTATAATAATTCTTTAGCCTTTGTGTTGGCTTCGTATCAGCTCTGACTTGGTAGGTTTTCATTTTAAATGGTGCTCAGATTGTTTGAGACCTGCATTCTGCTTTGTATGGCAGAGTGAGGCATTTTGGTTCAGGGTAAGTGTGTGTGTGTGTGTGTGTGTGTGTGTGTGTGTGTGTGTGTGTTTTAAGGCCTTAAAAGAGATATAAAGCTTCTTGAGGTAGTCTTCATTGCTTACATCACATTTTGAAAAGTTCAAAACAAGTAGGCGAGATAGTATAATATATCTGAAGTTAAATCTATATTTATATACACAGAAGGTTGGTCATTAGGGAGAGGGGCCCTATGAAAGTACAGTTTGGTCTCTTGATGCTCCAAATGTTTCAGTTGTGAAGGAGACAGAAGATAAGTTCAAGTGGATCCCAGCCGACCTATTTCTCGTAGCCTGGATAAACACTCGGGAAGTCTAACCTTTTTAGCAGTTGAAATTAATTGCTCCCATAAAGCCACTGCTTCAACAAAACAATTACGGCAGGTTTTTAATGGAATCCTGGTGAGTTTTGTTAAATCAAGACTGAACCCTCAGGACCAGAATCATCTTCACTGGTTATTGCACCTCCTCCCAGCAGTAGTTCAGGCAACTTGGATTTCCCAAGAAAGGTTTCAGTTTGGCTTCTGTGATGCATGGAGAGTTTTCACCATCTGGCTGCTGTCACGGGGCCCAAGGGAAATGAATTGCTGGACTTTCATTACATGGATTCTTATTGTTGTTCCCTTCCACGGGAGAAGTGAGGCCATGGACTCATGCCATAACTAATGAGGACTCTTCCTGTCACTCAGCATGCATTCCTCTGCAAGGCTGGGAGGCCACAGAAAGAAAAAGGGTAAAGCACTTATTCTCCATTGTGGCTCCACACTGGAATCCCCTCTGGAGGTTTACAAACCCTCAGGTGCCTGGGTCCCACCCCTAGAGATTCTGATTTGATCAGTCGGGGGCAGAGCCTGGCCTTTGAGAGGTTTAAAAGTTTCCCAGGTGATTCTGATCATTAGGCACCTGGAGCACGGCGTGGTGTCTAGTTTTTAACAGGGTAAATATTCAAAATACTCAATAACTGGTCCAGCACTGTGCTCTTGTTCTCTACCAGGCACTGTGCTAAAAGTTTTACAGGTGTCAATCCATTTGATTATCACAATAGCCATACAATTGACCATTCATCAATTCATTTATTTATTCAACAAATACCTATGGGATGCAGGCAGTGGGCCAACCAGTGTGTCAGTTGTTGGGGAGGAGGGTCAGGGAATACTTTCAGGGTTGATGACATTTGAGATGACATTTAAAGACTGAGGATAAGGTAACCAGTCAAAGAGGCAGGCAAGGAGGGTGGCTTTTGCAAATACACTGTGTTGGGAAGGAGGATGGCTAGTTTCAGTTTGAAAAACAACAACAACGAAAAAAAAAACAGTGCTTCTGGAGCAGATGAAGCCAGGAGGAACAGGAGGCAATGTGTGACGCAGAGGTGGACAGGGCCACCTCAGTAGAGGTTGTAGGTCTGGCAAAGGCTTATGGCCTTTATTTTGAAACCAAATGGAAGCTCTGATCTCATCTGCATTTCCTAGAAGATCGCTCTGTTTGCATTATGGAAACAGATAAGAGAAAAGCAAGAGTGGATGCATTGTGATGACTTGGGTGGCCATTGCTGTCAATTTGGACAGGAATGAGAATGACTTGAACTAAGGTAATGACGGGAGAGAGAGGTGGCTACCTGAATGATATTTAGATGATACAATCCTTAGGATTTGGAAATGGATTCAAAGGGGAGGAAAATGGCTACCACTTCCAACTTTACTATGACTACCCCCGATTTTCAGATGAACTGATGAGAATCAGGGTAGTGCTTCTCAAACTCTTAATGTGGGTAGGGATCACGTGAAGATCCTCTTAAGAATGCAGATTCTGACTCAGTAGGTCTGCGATGGGACCTGTGATTCTGCTGAATAAGCTCCAAATGATGCTGATGCTGCCAGTCTACGGACTGCACTTTGAGAATCAGGGCTTAAAGAAGTGAAATAACTTACTCAAGGTCTGGTGGAATGGATCCTGCACTTTTAACCAGATCTGTCCCCCTCCAAAGCCCATGGCCTTAATCATAAACTCTATGGCTCCTGAAAGGTGGAGCCGTTGTTATAAAAAGTCAGTTGGAGGCAACCTTGGGAGGTTGTACACCAGGCTAAGAAATTTGGATTTTATCTGTAGGCAATTGGCAGCGGTTGAATATGTGTCAGCAGAGAAGGGTCCAATCAGAAAGCTTATGTTACAGTTTCTGGATGTATTTCCTGTGAGTATTTTGTTTCTGCTTTTTAATGTCGATCTCTTAGTTCAAATTGAAGTGCAGTTAAAAGGGGGGGAAGAAAAGAACTAGGGCTCTGAACTTTGTAAGTAATAGGAATGGTTTATTAGATCATCTACTCTGTAATAAGGGCAATAATTGGCTCTTATTTAGTGTTTCCTGCCCAATCATCCCAAGGCACTTTACTAATAAGCATCATCTTTCTCTCAGAGCTGAAGAAGCCGATGGAGTGAGGCTAAGGGACTTGATGTAGTTGGGCTGGCTGCTGGGCATGTGTTCATCATTTCGGTGGCGTCCAGAGTCTTCTGCCACAGTTCCTGTTCACACCTGAACATCGGACTTAACTGCTTGATTTGTCAGTGTCAGCATTTCCTGAATGTGTCCCAGGGACCAGTCGCCGAATAGGAAACTAAATGAAATTAAAAGTGTCAAACATTTGGAAAATGCTGTATGCTTTATCTCCTTCATATTAGCACAGTAGGGCTCTGAGAAGTCCCACAGTAAAATAATTAGTTTGACTCTGTATTACTGAGTGGTTTTCCAAACTAATTTGTCCTTAGAATTACCCCCAACTCTTTTCTCCCTTCCAACTCTTGACATTCCATTCAACAGTTGTTCTGTCTGCTGGAGATTGTGAAATGCTGGTCTGTCCTCACAAATAACCACAGCCTTAGCATCAATATCAGTTTCCTGGACTTATGTTTTTTTTCTTGGGTGACTGGCAGATTCGCCGTTTTGGCATCTAGGTCAACAGCATAGCCTAGTTTTTACTTTGCTTTTATTTAAGCCAGGTGCCTTTACAGTTGTTAAAACTACATGTCCCTACTCCGTGGCGAGCTGGAAGGAAAGTCACTGACTTATCTGCCTGTTTCCCTGTTGTCTGGAAGGAGTGAGTTGTGCTTTTGTTTCTTTTCTTTGTTTCCACATGTTTAATTCTATTTTGGCAGTCATAGAATCTTCCTTCCCACTCTGTTTCACATAAAAGATTCTAGGAATAGGATCATTGCCAGACCTGACATTTACATTGAGCTATTTTTTTGTTGTTGTTAAGTATATAACATGAAACTTGAATAGTTTTTAAGAATCTGAATTAATTTGCTAATTTGAAAGTGAACTAAATTTGTCTTTTTGCCTGGAGGATGTAAGGATCTTGCATAAGATAAAGAAAACCTTTTTAAAAAAAGTCAGACTATGTATATGTAGCATTCATATGAAACCAGAAAATTCTGGCTAAATAAGTTTCAAGATGTTGGTGGAATAACACACATGGTAAGATACAGTACCATACTGAGTGAAAACAAATGTAATAACAGAAAGAGAAAGTTGGATTTTTAAAAAAGCTATTGGGTATTTTAAAAGATGAATTTATAGCTACTGAATAGACTGTCTAAATGGGACCAGAGTTCCCTGAGCCATCAGTGCATGCGCTGTCCTCATCTTTGCTAGAGCTGGTTTCTTGTAGACAGCTATAACATCTTTACTCTAGAAAAAATGGCTTCCCATTTTGTTAGGCAGAAGAACAGGCTTATGAAGCTCCTTAAAAATACAGACGCCTAGACTTCCCCCAAGAAGATTCTGATTAGGGAGGTCTAGCAGGACACATAACGATATGTATTTTCAACCCCAAGACAAATAATTCTGAGGTAAAGTTTGAGGACAACTGCTCTAGATTACTCTCTCAAGGTCTGGTGTACCCAAGGTTCACACGGTTTGTTAAAAATGCAAATTCCAAGCCACAACTGTTTACCGTTGTGCAAGATGTGCAGTGCATGACCCACACTGCTGTTCTCTTGCCCCTGCCTCAACCTCAGATATTCTTCTTTAGAAGGTCCAGGACGGATTTCAGGAATGTGCATTTATAACAAGCACTGTGCATGATTCTGATGAAAGGGATTCAAGAATCATATTTTGAGAATCATGACTCTAAAAGGTAATTCAAAATGGATAGGCTTTGTGGCTGGACTAATGAATGGCGCCATAGGCTACCCAGATAAAGATCTATGCAGATGAATTAGCAGGTCACCTAGGTTCTCTTTGGCCTTGACTCTGAGGAACAGCATTGCTGCTGCACACACGAGTGTGACCCTGAGAGGAAACCAAGAAGCTTTCAACACTGAGGACACAATAGTGAATGTTGTAGGAAAAGGTGGATCTGCCACCAGCCACTCATGAATTAACATGCCTAAGAAATGAGCTATAACATGGTGACGAGGACTTTCCTCTTTGTCCGCAACTAACTTTTTTTTGGTCAGACCCAGATATTGAGTCTAGAACAGCAATTCTCAAAGTGTGGTTCATGGACCCCTGAGGATCCCTGAGACCTTTTTGGGATATCTGCAAGGTCACAACTGTGCTGTCATAATAATACGTTGTTATTTGTCTTTTTTGCTATACTGACATTTGCACTGATGGTACAAAAGCAATGGTGGGTAAAACCGTAGCACGAAGCAAGGCAGCAGCACCACACTGTGCTATTTATTGATCTCTTATTTTTTACCACCATGACTTAAAGTAAAAAAAAAAAAAAAAGCCAGTTTCATCTAGAAATATCCTTGATGAAACAGTAAAAAGTATTAATTTAATTGACTTTTGATTCTCAAATATACTTTTTTTTTTAGTATTCTGTGTGATGATACAGGAAGCATTACATAAATAAATGCAGCTGCATACCGAGGTGTAGTTTGACAAAAAGCACGTGTACAGCTGTTTCAATTGTGAGCTTAACGGGCTCCTTTTATACGGAACACTATTTCTTACTTGAAAAAACAATTGACAGATGAAATACGGTTATTCAGACTTCGGTATTTGACAGACATTTTCTCAAACTGCGTAAAGTGAGCCTGTCACTTTAAGCCACTGGGCAGTATCTGTTGCCAATGATCAAATTCAAGCTCCCAAGCAAAAATTAGAGTTTTGGAAAACTTGTGTCTGCCACCATGAACCTGACAGCTTCCCAATACTTAAAGACTTTTCTGATGAGATCAATGGTGCTATTAACAAATGTGATTCTCTTTTATATCATGTAATGAAATGTGTCAACGTTTGGAAGATCTGCATAATTCAGTGAGCCAATAAATTCGACAAGAGAAATGCATGCTTTTACAAATTTTTGCATGGGGAAAGGATCCATTCAAAGTGCAACAGAGACCATGGATTTTCACATAATAGGGCACTAAAAGTTTATTGATACGTTTTCAGATTTCACATTGCAACTAGCTATTAAAGAAACTACCCATTTGCCAAATTTTCATGTAGTACCAAAGAAAAATATTCACACTTATTTGAAAAAGCTGTTAGAATACTCCTCTTGGGGAATTGGAATGGGGCAAGATAGCGGCAGGGGATTAAGACATACAAACTACTGTGTATAAAATAAATAAGCTATGAGGATATATTGTACAGCACAGGAAATAGAGCCAATATTTCATAATAAATATAAATGGTGTATAATCTATAAATTTTTGAATCACTATTTTGTACACCTGGAACTAATATTGTAAATCAACTATATCTCAATAAAATAGCCCTCTTGGATTTTCTTGACATACTTTAATCCAGAACAATAAATCATGATACAGTGCTGAAGCAGATCTGAGAATCCACTGGCTTCCTGTTAAGCTGAACATTAAAAAGAGTTTCAAAACTCTAAGACAGCCATTCTTCTCACTAGTTTTTTTTTGTTGTTGTTGTTTTAGAAAATATATATGTTAATGTATAATGGGTTTATTGTTGTTTTTAAATGAATTTGTAGTGTTTTGAAATATGGTGATTTAATTTCTAATGGGGTAAATATCCATAGAGATAACCTACATAAGGAGAAGTTCTTTGGAGCTTTTAATGGTTTTTGAGAGAGTAAATGGATCTTGAGACCAAAATGTTTGGGAACTGCTGGCTTAGGGAAACATTTACTGAAGATGTTCCACAGAATGTTCTTCCTTGAGATGCTTAACAGAAACCCAGCGGCCAAATACAAAAGGCAACATTAAACAAGAAGAGCTTGGTAGTTAAGTTTAGAAATGCTATTAGCTACGGCTCCTTATGGAGACAGAGTTCGTAATAGCATGTTAAAGTTTCAACCTGAACGTTGTTCAGTCCTCACTCTTCCCTAAACCCATTTAAGCATGAAAATACTTTCTTCCATGGAATAAACTTTGGGAAATACTGTTCCCTTGCCAACAAGGAGTTTTATCATTTTAAATATTTTCTAATATGATAGGTTAAAAAGTGGTATGTCATTACTCATTGACTTCTAAAATCTGGAGTTTTGTTTAAGGGTCAATCATGTTTTCCTTTAGACAGGAACCTCTCTACTCACGCCACCAGGGAGGTAAGGTTTGGCAGCTACAGAATGTTTCACAGCATTCTGGCTTTTCAGTTTCAGTAAACTCAGGTTGTTTATCTGGCTTCAAAAGACAGGCAAACTCATGCAAACCAATGATGGTAAGAATGTGTTCATGCGCTTACATCAGTGGCCTTGAGAAGAGAATCTTTGCTCTAGACAGAAGGCAGTTAACTCAGCAGACTGTGCCTTTGCTTGAAATGAATGTCCTTTTGGTAGGACCTGATTTGTCCTTTTTGAGTTAGTGCATACTCAGTCATACGTGCTATCTGATTTGGTTTCTTCAGAGGAATTACCCATCATCAAGGCTACGTAAATAAGCAGTGTCAATTTTACCATATATATTTTTCCTACTAAACAATGATATTCTGGAATTCTAATTTAGGAATTGGTTTGTTGAGCATTAATTCCTTAGTTGCTAGGACAAAATTATACTTGAAGGTAAACCTTGCTAATGGCTGTATTTCCACTTCTAGGTGTCAATCCTAAGGAATAAACAGAGCACAATTTTGAAATGTACTTACAAAGATGCTCTCTGTAGCATTATTTATTATAACCAAAGTTGAAAACAACTAACAGCTGACAAATGTGGAAACAATGAAAAACTATAGTGTATTCACATGACAAAATGCCATACAGACATTAAAAGTCTTGTTTTGAAGAATGTTTTAAGATAGAGAATCATGTCCCCCAAAAGTATCAGTGAATACAGTAGGGTAAAAACATCATGCTATGTGTTATCAGACTGCATTCCAGAAAGGTTGTTACAATTTACATCCCCACCATCATCTTCGGGCATGCTTCGTTCCCTGTACTCTTGCCAACTCTGGGTGTGCTTTTAAATAATATTCTTCAGTTTGACAGGATAAAAATATTATGTCATTCTTACATTAAGTAGACATTCAACAAGGATGACAAAGAGCAGTAATTGGCATTTCCAGAAGAGACTTGACTCTAATTGTTACTTTGTAGGCAGAACTTTGGGCCACACTGACTACAGATGGGCTAACTCTGATTACTGACACCTGACAGCTCCCAGGGTCTGGGATAAAGTTCTAGAGCCCAGAGAAGTGATTTGAACCAGATTAAAAATAACCAAGAAAATCTCATTATAGTCAAATTTAGCCATTTATAATGTATCCTTGGATAGATTAAATAAATACTATGTTAAGGTCATCTCCATCCATCTGTCAAACTCTCATATAAACATTTAAAGAAACTGAGAGGCAGAGAGAGAATGTATTCCTGTCAGTCTCTGGTGTGTCAGAGGCTTTGTCATTATTAAGTCCTAGTAGATCATGGAATTGTCTGTCAAGTGATTAAAATTGTCATCAAGGTTTCTACTTTTTATATCCTTTACTTCGAGCATGTATGCACAACGTTTGCAGAATGCCTGTGGGCTTTTTGGAGCCACTAAAGGGACTTGTTGCCTCTTTCCATTCCCTGCCACTCACCACAGATGTGCCAGTCATGCCTACAGAAATCTTTTGTCATAGTCATACTGCAACTAGGTAGAATATTGAAGGAAATGTCAAAAATGTAGCCATGTGAAAAGAATCAGGAGGCAGTGTTGTTATTCAAAGAGTTTGCTTCCGGCTTGGGCTCCTGTCTGCACGGACCAGGCTGGATATGTAATTTCAGTGGTGCAATTAATTCTCGGACAAGATGAAGAAAGATGTAACTGCCACATTTGTATACATTTGGATGTCGCTTCACTAATTCATGTACTTATTTTCTTTGCGATTTCATCTGAAAGCATCTTTTGAGGGCTTTTTGTCGTTGTTGATTTTTTTTTATCTTTTGAATGATGAAAATGGACAAAAACAGAATTCAGCAAAATGTAAATGAATCAGAGCAAATGGGATGCAAGAATATATTGTGCAGATCCGGAATGGAAATAGAGATATTTGTTCTTCCCTTTTTTTTGAGAAGAATCATAAAACTTTCCATGGTGCGTCAGACATTGTGTTTTACATCCTCTATCCCCAGACATTTAAAGGGTGGCAAAAAGCATTTTTAAAGTGTCAAGGTTATTATTGTGCATTCCAATAATAAATTGTTTATTCTAACACAGGGATTTGTTCTCTAACCCTGGTGTGATCTTTCACAACCACTGTGAATTTCTTCTCTTTGAAATAATAATTTAATTTTTAATGTTTTTACTTTTTTCTATAATGCAGTCTCTTATTAGAATTATGATGATATCCCAGATGCAGATTTTAAAAAATATTCTGAACTGAATTGTGCAGAATGGCTATTGTCTATTGAAGAGGAGATCTTAGGATCCCAGCCTGTGCATTGTTGAGATGTATTTTTGAGAATGCTGTAACAGAAAATATACACTTCTAATATATTCTTCTTTAAAGGAAAGATCATTTTCAAACCTTACTATATGATAGAGAGGCTACAATATTAAGATAATCTACTGGGACTTGCTGGGGTGGGAGAGTAGAGGATAGATGGAGGGTGGATGGGTAGCAAATGCATGAATAGCTTCTTAATTAAACTACAGAATATTTAGGCTCCTTTCCATAGTTATGTAGTGAATTTTAAGTTTTCGTGTATATGTGTGTATACCATTTATAACTACATCAGTATGTTCTTCAAAGGCTTGCACACATTACTGGAAACTGTGGATTTCAAAATTGCATTCCTCTCTGAGGGATCTAGTAATGGCATAAAACCACCATAGCCAAATGGTCCTAAGAGACCAGCACTGAATTTCAAACTTTAGTTTAATACAGTTGCTTTTTAGGAAAACATATGTGTTAGATCAGAATTAGTGTCCTTTGTGCCTATCATGTGTCTGTTTCTTCTCTTATTTTTATGACTCTTTTTGTTAATGTTTGTGGTGACCAGTCTTCACTTTATTAGCCTCGCAGCCTGGCTGTGCAGGAGGGCAAAGGTCCTCAGTTCCCTCTGGTTCTGTTTTCTGATCTGTGAAAGAGTGTTATTGACCGTCTTTAATGTCACTTTCATCTCTAGAGTTCTGTGTTTATGTCTCCCTCCTCTTTTATCCTGCATTCATTATAGATAGACTATGAGGATAAAATATAGAAAGTATCATGAAAGTAGTTTGAAAATTGTAATGCAGTGTACAAATACAAAGTATGGCTGTTGCTATCTGGTATCACTTTCTATGATTGTTCTTCTGTCTTCGTGAAATTGCATTTTTCCAGGTGCATAGTATCTTAAACCTAAAAGAAATTTCCACAGTGGACTTAATATAGCATGTGCTAAAGAAACACTCGTGGATTGGCTCATTTTCAAGCTAGGGACCATATTTAGCTATTGAACAGAGTAGCAGTCATTTGAAGCTCACCAGCTACTTTTAGGCATTTCAGGAGGCTAAAGGCCAGGCTGGGTATCTGAAAGGTAAGAATATATTCCCAGTCTTCCAGATAACCTAGCAGTTAATGGTCAGTTTTGAGAATATTGTTTTTAAAAAGTAGCTATAATGATTTATCAGAGGACTGGCCAGTGAACAAAGTATGACCTGTGACTTGAATTGGACCACTCTGTTCTTCTGATTTGATTTGTGTTTAAAATCCTGACAGAATGATGTTGAAGAAATCAAGATGCAAACGCTAATTGGTAAAAAAAAAGTTTCATAGTTGTTTTTATGTCTCTTTGTGCCTAGAGCAAACTCTTGATCCACGTAACAAGAACCCCTTGAAATGCCATTTAGATTGGAAGTGCTGATGCAACACTAATGATTTTAGAGCAAATATGTTACTCTAATTTCCTCCATCTGCTATGAATAAAAGGATACAAGTTTGAAGTCTGGGAGAATTGTAGGGAAAATTGCTCTTAGAAAAATTGAAGGTATTTTAAAATGTGTGTAGGTATAAGGGAAGGATGATCCTTTTTAAAAAAATTTATCAAGTGTTTCCAAAAGAATGGGAGCTTTATTGTAGCTCAATGGAAATGTCAATAATTTTTCTGCATAGTTTTCCTAAGGCTCCAGGAGAGTATCAAATGACTTGAGGACCAAACACCTAGGTTTTATTGTGACACAACCCTGATGATTTGGATGAGAATATTCTCTATGGGTTTGTTTAGAGTTTCTAACAAGGGATAAGAGCTACTGCTCTACCAAAAAGAATGGTTCTTTTCTTTCTTTGAGGATTGTCCTCTTTTGATTCCATCCATATGCAGTGGTGGGGGAGGAAAGGACTATGTACCCTGCTGTGTTCCTCGTCAACTCTTTAAATCAGTGTTGGTATCAGTAGAATTTGAAAAAATTATATAGCCATTTATTTGAAAATCTAGAAGAAACAGTCATTCTTTAGGAATATATAAAACATCAATATTCACATAAGAAAAGTAAAAAAAATTAATAATAATAATTGTAAAAGAAAGTGGAGGATTGTTAAAGAGATACCATTCAAAAAGGCACCAGGCCCAAACGGTTTTATAGCTAAATTAAATCTTAGCATGAAAAACATATACTCCCTATGGTTATCAAACAATTAAGACTCTAGAGAAAGAAAGAAGGGGCCTCAAGTAATTGTACAAATAGAGCATAACTTTATATCAAAACCTGATATAGATAGTACTAAAAATATTTTCATACCCATTTTATTTTTGTGTGTAGAAGTATATACATTTAAAAATAGCAACTACAGTCCAATTGCTTATGAAAATATAATAAGATGTTTGAAATTGGGTTTACTTCAAAAATTATAAACTGGTTCAGAATTAAAACTTTATCTGAACCATTCATCACATTAGCAGATTAAACGATAAAAAAAATGGTATGATTATATCAATACATGCTGTGTTAGTTCCTGAAGGTTATTGTAACAAATTATTAAATTGGGTAGCTTAAAACAACAGAAATTTTTTTTTCCTCTCACAGTTCTGGGTGCTAGGGGTCCAAAATAAAGATGCTGACAGGATCATACTCTCTCTGAAAACTAAGGGATGATCCCTCCTTGCCTCTTCCTAATTTGTAGTGGTGCTGCTAGTCCTTGGAGTTCCTGGGCCTGTAGAGATTTTACTCCAATATCTGCCTTTGTCCTCATGTGGAGTTCTCCTTCACTGTCTGTCTGTAGCTCTATTTTCTCTTCTTAGGAGGACACTAGTAGGTCCTCATCTTCATTTAACTAATTATATATGCAAAGATCCCATTGCAAAATAGGATCCACAGGTGGCCATAAATTTTGGGAGGACTCTATTCAACCAAAAAAGAATTTTATTAAATTTATAAGCAATTTCTAATAACTATGTAAATAAAATGAGCATTGAAGGTAGTTAATGAAACATAAAGAATATTTGAAAAAACCTATTATCACATTATTATATTAAACAGTGAAATTTAAAAGCCATTTCCATTAAGACCAGGAAAAATGCAGAGGGATATTTCCTTTTTTACCCTCCCCCCTTGTTTTTTGTTTACTTAATGAGGGTAGGTAATTTTTTTAGGTTTACTTATTTGTTTATTTTTTTGAACAGAGATACTGGAAATTGAACCCAGCACCTTGTGGGTGCTAGGCATGCACTCTACCACTGAGCTATACCCTCCCCCGAGAGGGATATTTCCTGTCAACACTGTTATTTAGCACTGTGTTGTAGGTTCTATATGATGTAATTAAATAATGAAATTAAGCAGTATAAATATTGGAAAAGATCAAGCAGAGTTATCTTCATTTTCAGATGATATGATTATATTTCTAGAAAACTTAAGACTCTGAAACAGACTATTACTAAGAAAACATGTAAGCTGGATGGCCACAAGATAAATATACTTAACAATCAAAGCTTTTTATACCTTTAATATCCAGTTACATAGAAATAGAAAAAAATTCATTTATGTAAACAAAGAATATAAAATTCTTAGTAATAAATTTACCAAGAAAA
This sequence comes from Camelus bactrianus, assembly GCF_048773025.1. Classification (NCBI taxonomy): domain Eukaryota; kingdom Metazoa; phylum Chordata; class Mammalia; order Artiodactyla; family Camelidae; genus Camelus; species Camelus bactrianus. The sequence continues at coordinate 25,467,741 of NC_133555.1, forward strand.
GCAATAGTCATAATATGTTTTTTAATATTTCCAAATATTATAAAATGTAATTTTTTCTAAAATAATACATATATTAATGGAATTCCAGTCAGAATGGCAACAGGTTTTTATTTTGACTTTTCCTTCTAGACATTAGAACTTAATATAAAGTTGCTGTTATGTAAACAGTGTGTTATTGGCCATGAGAAGAATTGATCAATGGAATAGAAAAAAGTCAGAAACAGATCAAAATATGTAGTAATAAGCTAAATATTTAGTAAAAGTAGCTTTTTCATTCAGTGGGAAATGTATGTTTATATAAAAAAATGATGTTGTAAAAGCAAGCTTTTCATATGTAAGTTGTAAGTGATAGACCTCTATTTCACACCATAAAATTAAAAAATAAATTTCAGTTGAATTAAAGATATAAACAATATAAATATTAGAAAACTAGGAACTCCTATACACTGATGAAATAAAATTATACATATTTTTTTAAATGGCTAAGGGTACTAACTTGCAATTCACAAAAGTCAAAATTTAAATGACCAATAGATTTATTAAAAACTGCTCAAGCTCACTAGTAGCCTTGGAAATACAAATTCATATTATAATGAGGAAGCAGAAAGCTTTCGTTCTCTGATAGATCTGGAAGCATCTATAAAAGTTAATGATATACCTGCTCAGTGACACTGCACCTCTACTATTGGGAATTTTTATCATGTAAAAATGTATAGTCAATGATGTGTGCTGCATTGTTTGTAGTGGCAAAAACAAAACATTAACCAAAATAGCTCATTAATAGGGAAATTATTGAGCATATTTATAACTATACTGTGGAATATTTTGCAGTGAGTAACAATAATTAGGTAGATCTATATGTGATGTCCAACATGTCCATGATAAAATAAGTGAATATTCATTTGGTTGAATAATTGGGAAAGTATGAGCCCATTAAGATGAAAAAGGAAAGAGTGGCTTTTTATACAAATCTGTGTTTGTATATATTTTGTTTGAACCTAGAGATAGATGTGGAAGAATAACCAAGTAATTGTTTGTATTTTCTGTTTTTGTTTTTCATTAGTTACCATGGGAAAATGGGATTGGAAATAGGGCTGGTGGAAAGTATTAGTTTATTTTATGTGTGTGTGTGTGTTTAATTTGTTAAACAGAAACATATTTGTCAGAATACATATGTATGTGTTTTTTTTATTTGTTATGCTGAGTATGTATTATTTTTTAAATTTAACTAATTACTCTGTAGCATTTTTCTGCTTTTATATGTATATGTATTTGTCTTAAATCCTCTTGGTGTTATTGTATTTTAAGATAATGCTTTTACCTCATTAAGAAATGAGCAAAATATTTGAATGGTAATTCACAAAGGAGAAGATATAAAACACCAGTAAAATTTTCAGCTGCATTAATTATCAAAGCAGTGATAATCAGAGCAATAATGAGATTTTGTTCAGACTGTCAAGTGTCCTAGAAATGGATACTTCTCAATGTTATTATACAACATGTCTGCTGTTAAACAGAGTTATGTACATCGCTGGGTAAACTTTCTGGAGGGAAGTTTGGCAATATTAACTTAAAATTTTGATAATGTTCATACTTTCCTGTCCAGCCATTGCTACTTCTAGAAAGTAATGCTAAGGAAATAATTGTAAAGATTTGCATCTTGATATCCATTACAGCTTTGTTTATAATAATGAAAAAAGCTGTAAATCTCTATATTCTTGAATAGTTGAGTATTTAAATAAATCCATTTACAAGTTGTATTACAATTAGGTACACACATAAGGCCACAAGTATGAAGTTTCGTAGTTATAATGAAAATTCATGTATAGTGATGTAAATTTCCTATTTGTTGACTGAAGAAGAACGCACAACCTAGAAGTTTAAGGCAATAGTTGTTTACCGGAATGGCAGGCAACGTTCCCTTTCAGCACACTTACGACATAGAAAGATATGCATAAAACAGTTGATCAGTGTGTTAGATTCCAGTTGTAACATAGTATGAGCCAATCTTCTGATATATTTATGCATTAAAATGGATGGAAGTATACACACCAGATTTAGCAGTAGTTTTCTCTGGGTGATGAGGTAGTAGATTATCTTTTATATTTTCCTGTATTATTTTTAACTTTTGGAAATGTGCTTGCTGTACTTTTGCTATCCAGTGAATCTCTTAAATACATCCTATTAAAAAAGAAAAAAGACACCAAGGGTGAATTGGAAATGTTTTAAAAATTAAGAGTGCAAGGGGAACAGTAAAACAAGGTAAAAAATATACAGATGCGGTGAAGAAAGCACTGCTGTTAATAGTCTCAGTACAAACTGTTAGTTGATAACATAAGGTCTATGGAGAGTCCTTTGGAAGGTCTGTTTTGAGTCTATTATTTCTTAAATACTTGACCTTTTTGAATTAGCTCTCCTGCCATAGGAAGCTTAACAAGGGATTCCTCACTACATGTTTACTTTATCTCAGTTGTTTGAGGGTGGCGTTTCCAGTTTTTCCCCAGGGAGAAAATTACTTAGTGTAGCTTGTTCCCAAACACTTATCTCGGAAGCAGCACACTTTTCTGACAGAAGGCAAATGTCATGACTGAAGGCTTGGGACAGACCCTGATTGATATTCCTAAAATGCCTCTTTTATGTTCCAGAAGCCAAATCTGCATTCTTTTGAGTGGTGTAGAATGTCAGTACAAATGCTCTATCTATGCTGAACCTGGTGGAAAGGGGGAAAAAAAGCCACATTCCACTTCTTTATTTAGAGTTTGCTTTGAGAACAGCGAGCACTATTTGAAAGGTCATCCCATTTCAAGTAGCAGATGGATAGGAAAAAAAAGACTGGCTTTTACAAATAGTTTAATTGAATTCTCCTTGCCATTTCTGCAGGCAATTCAGGATATTTTTTAAAGCATTGATCCATAATTATCTTTCAGAGTGGTTAGTATTGTTAGACAGATGTGTAATTCTTCATGTATGAGGGAGCAATATAGCATGCATTTTACCTGTTTCATTGTCTTTTCCTTTCCTGTGCAAACAAATGCACATAAAAAAAAAAAAAAGGCAAATCATTGCTTTGAGAAAAAGAGCAGATTAAAATTTTTTTCAGATTTGTTTGTGACTTGAAGCTCTCCTTAAAGGCATGGCTGTATTTATAAAGGTCAACTTCTTTGCCCTCCTATAAATAAATTATAATTTGCATCTATGTAGTCTACTTTTGTTTATAGTCCGTGGGCACAGAATGGGGGGTGGGGGGGCAGTCACAACTTTGAGACCCAAATTTATCATATTAATAGGATATAAAACTGGAATTACCAAGACTTCAAAGAACACATTGTATCTGTGGTTTATTTTGCTCTTAAAAAAAAAAAAAGTATTTGTAATCTAACTGCTATTCTGATTGGGGAAAGTTTGCCAGATAAAAATAAGAATGCCCAGTTCAATTTCAATTTCAAATAAATAGTGAATACTTTTTTGGTATAAGTATCACCTATGTAATAGACTCGAGAGTCACCTCAGAATAGACTATCCTATTTAAATAAAATTGTGAAATATAATTAATATAAAGAAAGTATATAGAACATGGATGTGCATCTTAATGAATAATTACAAATGAACACCCATGTCAAGATTTACTCAGGTCAAGACGTGGAATATTTTCAGTGTCCCAAGAGTCCCCTGAAAAACTTTCTAATCTTAGTCCTCTCTCTGACCACATTAGAGGTAGTCACTATCCTGTCCTTTGCAATAATTATTTCCCTGCATTCCTTCATAATTTTATCATCAATGGCTGTACTTCTAATCACTATAAATTTTAAATTTCGTATGAATGGAATCATGCTACATTCATCTTTAAAGGTAAAATATAATAATTCAGTGTAATTTGGGGCAAATACTAGTGATAATCTCTCCATAAAATTATGACAACTCTGTTAAGCTCAAACAGACTTGGGTTTTCTATGTAGCAAAGACAGAAAGGTAGTTATTTAAAAGAAATCTTAATGAGTTCACTGATTTAATGGTGCCAAAATTATTTGCATTTTTAAAATACTCTCTCCTCAGACTGTTTGTTCTCTCAAGCCTCATTGATTTTCCAGAATTTGGGGCCAATCCAGTGGTATTTTCAGTAGGTTTCAGTTTCATTGATATCAGTGGAGTAAATCACATCACCAATCTATCTAAGGTCATAATGTTCAGCCATAAATGGATAAAAAGCCTTGTGATTTATTATTCATGTAGATAACAATACTCAGAATGACTAAGGAACATTCCCTTTTATGCCATAAATTTTGTCTGGTGACATTTAAAAAATGTCCTCTAGAGCCCAGACCTCTGATCCAAGGACTCTTTACTTTGGTTAATGGCACCATATTTTGCTTTCCTCATTTCTCCTTTATCTCCTTAATGCTGAAGAAGGCACATTTTCCAAGTTGCTTTGAAGAGCAACCATCATGAAAGCAAAATTAATAAAAAGCAATTTAAAAACAGATTTCTTAATGTTCTAGGAAATAGGCAATTTTGCACGGCAAGCACTTGAACTCAGGGGTGATTTATTATTCATTTGTCTGTGGTAAATACTCATAATTTGCATGTTAAATTAGAATTATTGAGATTTCTGTTTAACCTCAAGAAGTTTGGCCATGTATGTCTTTAAAATTTGAATTTACTGAAATTCACTTTTCAAGAGACAGAGTTTTCTACCTAGAAGAAACCTTGAAAATAGTCTGGTTAAGTTCTCTCTCTCTCTCTCTCTCTCTATATATATATATATATAAATAAATAAATATATATATATATATATATATATATAAACATTGAATGTTTTGTAAAAGACTAGAGTGATACAGAGATTTTATGAGGGCATACTGGTATAGAACTATGGTTTGCTTCCTTCTCTCTTTTTTTCCTCCTGTCTCCTTCCCTCCTCCCCTGTCTCCCTCCCTTACTTTTTTATTTATTTATTTATTTATTTATTTATTTATTTATTTATTTATTTATTTATTTATTTATTTATCTTTTAACGCAGCCAAAGAAAATGTCTCCCATAGTTTACTTTGTTTGAATGGAGAGTGTGGCTGGGCTCTGTCTTCCTTATCTCCACTCTACCCCATGGGCCCCCAGGCTACCACTACAGAGCCCTTGGGGTTCCATGATCACAGTTTTAAAACTGAAAAGAGCTGAATAATTTATTTATGAACACATTATGTGACAGACACGCTTTTAAACATTTTTTACAAGCTGTAACTCATTTTCACAATAAGCTTGATATGGTTATTTATTATTATTAGTCTCATTGTACAGTTGAGGAAAGTGAGGCACAAAGAACTTAAATAAGTTACCTCAGATCACACAGCTATTAACTGACAGAGCCTGGACAGCCCTGTTCTTACTCAGAAGGTTTTGCAGCTTCTCCCTAGGAGCAGCAGTTATATTCAACTATTACTAGGAGCTTTACACGTATTATCAAAGCTCTTGCTCCCAAAGTAGCCAGTGAGGTAATTATCCCCAGTTGACAGAAGCAGGAAATGAGGCATAAGGAAGTTACATCACATTTGTGTAAGGGGCAAGGCCAGAATTTGAACCTTCACAGCTTGACTTTAGAGCCCATGCTTTTAACCATTTGTTTCACAAGCTCTCATAAAAATGAAAATACTCGTTGGTTTTTAAAAAGTTATGATGCTTTTCATTTTCTTTCATGTTGGGTTCACATTGGCTAACAGTACCAAGAGAATATCTATATTTTGAGGAGCCCACCAGTTAGCTCTACCAGGACAGGATCATACCTAAAGAAAATTTAGTATCTGAGTGTTTCTTACCCATGTCCTAATGGGTCTCAAATTTGCCTTCTCATCCTTCCCAAATTAGCCTGCTTAATTTTGTCCATATTCTTCACAGCTCTACTAAACAACAAATGCCATCAAGTAATCATACTTATCTGACAAAGACTAATGGGTTTCCTCCTTGGTCAGTCCATCTGTCCTTTGACTTAATCCTCCTGGAGATACAAAGTCTTTGTCTTGTCTGATTGCAGTGGTAGAAATGTTACACCCTATTGCAGGCTAATAGCAGAGGATGCTTCTTTTCAGTCAGTGCTGGTCCAGCTAAAGGACTATGCATCTAGAACAGTTGTGGCCGGCATGCAAGTATAAGGTGATTCTTATAGTTGGAGCAGTGAGAAGCCTGATGGCCTAAGATCTGGTACACGTGGATGAATGAGTTTATGGTGTTCTTTAAATCATGTTGTGCTTTGGCTCTTTATGGGCAGTGCAGAAAGTTTGCAGGGCAAGCAAGGTCATGTGAAGAGTATTGGTTGCCATGTGGCCTTCAGTACTGGCAAGGTAGAAAGCAGTGCTGTGTTAACTCTGTAATAATGTGTTTCTTTTAGAAAGGTATAGCTTATTCCTTAGAACTTAATATGCTTTTGTCAATTTCCTCTTAATATTTACCTATGACTTTAGCCTCTTGAGTTAAATCTTGGGTAAACACAATGATTTCCGGAGACCAGTGAGTAGAGAAATACCTACTTGGGCAAATCAAAACATATGGAAATCTCACTCCTAGGAACCTCCTATCCAGAGAGAAACATTTGAAAATGTGATCTTTTACTTCTTCCCCAAGGAAAAGTAGTGCAGCACAAAATTAAAATAGATAGGCCATGGTTCTACCTTATGTAAAGGAAGAAGAATTCTTACCATTAGAAAAACATGCTCACTTTATATAATTTCTTAAGTTTGCATTCCCTCACAAGGGAGTGAGTTAGTAGGAATAGCATCTTATCCAAAAAGAGATTGACGAATGCGTGAAATTAAATTGATGCCTGGATAGTAGGCTCTAATACAACTGCTCCCAATTTGCTATTAAAATACTCAAGAATATATAGTTTTACTACCAAAAGCCAATCATGCATATATATACATATATTTGTTTTCATATTCTTTTTCATTAAAGGTTATTACAATATATTATAGTTCCCTGTGCTATACAGAAGAAATTTGTTTTTTATGTATTTTTATATATAGTGCCTAACATTTGCAAATCCCAAACTCCCAAATTTATCCCTTCCCACTCCCTTTCCCCCATTTGTATGTCTTTGTTGAAGAACTGCTTGTTTAGGTCTTCTGCTCATTTTTGGATTAGGTTGTTGGGTGTTTTGTTATTAAGTTGTATGAGCTGTTTATATATTCTGGAAATTAAACCTTTGTCAGTCGCATCATTTGCAAATATTTTCTCCCATTCTGTAGGTTGTCATTTTGTTTTGCTTATGGCTTCCTTTGTTGGGCAAAAGCTTATAAGTTTAATTAGGTCCCATTTGTTTATTTTTGCTTTTATTTCTATTGTCTGGGTAAACTGCCCTAGGAGAATATTGCTAAGATTTATGTTAGAGAATGTTGTACCTATGTTTTCTTCTAGGAGCTTTATCATGTCTTATCTTATATTTAAGTCTTTAAGCCATTTTGAGTTTATTTTTGTGTGTGGTGTGAGGGAGTGTTCTAGTTTCATTGATGTACATGTGGCTGTCCAGTTTTCCCAGCACCACTTGCTGAAGAGACTGTCTTTTCTCTATTGTATATTTTTGCCTCCTTTGTCAAAGATTAATTGACAGTAGGTCTTGGGTTTAAAAACCAGTTCTTATAGTCAATCTATTTTAAATTCCTGTAGAGGAGCCTACTAAAGCAGAAGTTTGGAGGAACTAGAATGAACCATTTCAGCTAGCGGTTCCCTTATGCTATGTTTAGAAGAAGGAAAGTCCTTTAATCTTTTGGCTGCAGTCATTCCCCTGGTTCAGAATTATGCAGAGAGTAATTACAAAAATAAATGAAAATTCCTATACAATGTAAGCACTTTTTTTGAAGTACCACTGTTAATACAGACTTTTATTTCTAAATTCATGTGGAGAATGCAGATAGTGATTGACCAAAGAGATGGTCATGTATTAGTTTCTTACGGCTTGTGTAATACATTACCACAAATATAGTGGGATCAAAATAACACAGATTTATTATTTTAAATTTCTGGAGGTCAGAAGTCTGAAATAGATTTCATCAGAATAAAATCAAGGTGTCAGGGGGCTGAATTTCTTTATGGAGTCTCTAGGGGAGAATGGGTTTCCTTGTCTTTTCCAGCTTCTGGAAGTTTCCCACATTCCTTGGCTTGTGGTCCTCTTCCATGTTTAAAGCCAGGAATGGCCAATGAAGTCTTTCTCATATTGCACCACTCTGACTTTTCTACCTCTTTCTCTTCTTATTTAAGGACCCTTGTGATTACATTGGGTCCACTTGAGTAATAATGGATAATCTCTCTATTTTAAGGCTAGATGATTAGCAACTTTAATTCCATCTGCCAGCTTAATTCTCCTTTGCCATGAAACCTAACATATTCATAGCCTCCAGGGATTAGGATGTAAACATCTTTGGAGAGGTCATTATTCTGCCTAGTACTTGGGTCAGTAATATGTTTGGAAGTATATTTGTCAATATCTGTCATAGTTAAAGCACCTTAGCTATGCCAAAGGTAAAGGAGGGGCTTGGGGATTCTTGCGGGTTTTTTTTTTTTTTAAATTCAGATTGGACATAGATCTAGGCAGTGGTGCTAGAAGATTCTACATCAACTCAGGGAGCTCCACTAGATGGAAAATCTGCTAGAGGAGTAGAATTGGGATGTCAGTCCTGCAAACTAACTTACAATCCACCTTTAGAGGATTCAAGTAACACATAAGACAGTCATCTTTTTCTTGGCAGATACTGGCTCTTTCATGATAAACTAAAAATTAAAAAATCATGATGGAGAAGGAAAAACGAACAGTGTCAGTAACAGTTGACCTTGAGGATGATTTGCCACAGGAATATGAAAGAACTTTTAGAAGTTTGGCATCATCAGTAACATCAGGAAACAGAGAGAGAATAAGCTTAGACTAAAAGAAAGCATGACGGTTTGGAAAAGGAGGCAGGTTAGTCAAAAAAACATGGAAAAGAAACCAGAATGCTTTATAATTAAAATCTACATTAGAAGATGAAAAGAAATCAGCATTTATGTGTATATATATATATATATATATATATATATATAAATATTTAATATTTAATATATTTAATAAATATTTAATATTTATATATAAAATATTTTAATATTTAAAATTTAAATTTTTATAAATTTATATAAAATTATATAAAATTTAAATAAAATATTTAAATATTTTAATATTTAATACTCAGTAATAATAAATTCCAAGATCATATTTACAGAGACCAGAAATTATGATAAATCCTTAGTTTTTTCTAGGGATAGACTCAACAATTTCTAGTATTCAAAAGTTTACAGCCGAATATATCCTTTATGCCAATACAAATAAATTAGTGTAAACTTCCCTATTAGGGAAAAAAGGCAAATAATTTGACCAAATAGTCCATCTGAATATTGATGTTCAGCAAGAGCATATTATATAATTGTTAAAAGCCATGGGTTTGAGTAAGTCTTACACTGCTGCATATTACCTGAGTGATACTGGGAAATATATTTGGTTTTGAATTTCCTTACGCATAAAATAGGAATGATATTTTCTATGTACCTTACACATTGAGAAGAGCAAATGTGAATATGAGAGCATTTTGTGAAGCTGAATCTCATTATAAAATAATCATTAAACTAGTCTAATAAAATACAAAAAGTCTTCATTTCAGGTAAGAAGCAAAATTTGAAGATGGTTACTGAGAAGAGGTACACCTAAAACAAAGTGACTTACTAAGATAAAAAAAAAATGCATGGGCAAGATTTATCAGGCAAAAGCAAAATGAAACAAAAAGTAATCTTGGCAATATTTAGACAAAATAGACTCAAATACCATAAAAATATTAAGTTTGATCCAGAAAGTTTTATTTCCTTTCGAAGAGTTAGACTTCACAATGAAGGTAAGACTGTCTTGAATTTTCACTAACACATTAATAGCCACAAAATGCATGAAACAAAGCTGCTAGAAATATAAGGAAAAATTGATAGAAATAGAATTGTTGTCTGAGACTTTAATACACTTTTATTGATCTTCCGTGTATCAGATAAACACAGAATACATAGAGTATTTTAATAATCTAATAAAGCTGATTTAATAAATATTTAATTAACTTTGTTCCCGAGAAATAAAAAGCATACTTTAGGGAGTCATGAAACATTTGGGATAAAACTGAGCATATATTATACCTCAAAGAAAACCATATTAAGTTATGAAACATAAAATGTTTATAGGCTACATGCTCTGCCTACAATGAAATAAAACTAGAAATCAATAACAAAAGTTTAAATGCAAAATTCAACAACTTGGAAAACAGCAAATAATAACAAAAAAATAAAAACTTCTCCTAAAGAAAACTCTAGGTTCAAACAGGGAAGCAATCCTGGTATAAGAATCTGTTAGAAAAATGAGAACTGTATGCATCTACGTTTTTAAATGACCAAAGCTGTATTTAGCAGAAAACGAATAGCCTTAAGAGTTTTTGTTACTAAAAGAGAGTAACAAAATCTTTCTGCATAAAATAGAATAACAAATTAATATAGTTTCCTCTTTCCTATTAAATAAGACAAGAAACAAATAATACTCATTCAGTAAGTTTGGAATAGGATGAACATACAAAGGATATTACAGGATATCTATCAGAAACCTATAGCAAAGTACCCATTGGAAATATTCCCCTTACTGCCACCAAAGAGATGAGTGTGCTTGCTCTTACTATATTTTAACACTGTGTTATTCATTATACAACATGTCCTGGCCAATGGAATAAGGTGGTAAGATTCAATATGAGCTATATATACTATATATATCCTGTATATATAGAAAAGAAGAGATAAACTTGTACTATTTTAAAAGGTATAATTATCTGTTTTAAATATCCAAGAAACCAAACTGAAAAAAAACATTGAAACTGATAGAGTTCAGTAACATAGCTAGATGTAAGATTCCATTAAAATATCATTAAGTTTCTTGTACATTTATAAGAACCACAACTATAAGATTCATAGGTAAACTAAAAGAAACTAACAGTTGAACTCTACCAAATAGGTCGATTCTGGAGGTGAATTGACACCTGGAAGAAGGGATTTGCATGGGTTAATTTCCCATCCTGAGGTCAGGGTGTTATACTCAGTGCCCCATGGGGTAGCTGAAACTCCAATAGGAAATCCATAGCCTTTCAATCTGCAAGAACCAGAGGGCACAGTCTTGGGCAACATAGCCTTTGGAAAGTGAGAGGAATCTCAGAACAAAGGGAGTCAGAAGGGGGAAACCAAAAATTCTTAGTATAATTTCTGGTCAAATCACTGGTTGATCCTTGGAACATAAATAGACAGGGCAGATTACCACCAGTCAGTGAATTTGATGATAGATCAATAAAAATTTTCTCTGTGAAGAGCAGAGGGGGAAAAAAAAGAGAGAGATATTGAGAAAAAAAGCCCAGGATTTCAGGGTCCTGTGGGATAATAGCAAAATTTTAACATATAGCTAACTAGTGTCCCAGAAGGAAAGGAGATAGAGAATGGGGCTTAAAGCAAATTTGAAGATATAATGGCTCCAAACTTCCCAAAGCTAGTGAAAGATATATACTTACATATTCACAACACGGAGGCACAGCATAATCAACATGTTGAAAAGCCAAGACAAAAACTTGACATCAGCCAGGAAAAAAAAAAACATAGTATATACAAGGGAACTGTATTTTAAAATACTACCAACCTATCTTCAAAAAGTATAAAAGCTGGAAGACCATGGAACAATATCTTTAATGTGCTGAAAGGAAAAGAAACCATCAATCCAGAATTCCATATCCAATAAAACTATACTTCAAGAATGACAGCAGTATAAAATAAACTACAAGGATACCAAACGGGGAATATAGCCAATATTTTACAATAACTATAAATGGAGTATAAGCTTTAAAAGTTGTGAATCACTATGCTGTACACCTGAAACATTTTGTTATTTAATATTGTAAATCAGCTATACCCCAATTAAAAAAAAAAAAAGAATGGAGACAAAATAAAGTCCTTTTCAAATAAAGAAAAACTGAGAAAGTTTATTGTCAGCAGACAACTTATACTACAAGAAATGTTAAAAGAAGTTCTTTAAGATGAAAAGAAATAAGAGCTAGAGTCTAAGATAAGATGGAGAACTTAGATAAGAATGGAGAACATGAGAAATCATAAATAGTAAAGTAAATATAAAAGCTCATTTTTCTCCTCTAAATTTCTTTTAAATACTCTAAGTGAAAACAGTAATGTCATCTTGTGGGATTTATAATACATGCAAATTTATAATTCAAATGACAATTCAAATGAATGGGGAGGGGGTTTGTAAATAGTACATACATTGGCAAAGTTTCTATATTTTATGTAAAATAGTATAATATTAACTCTAGGTAGATTGTGAAAAGAAAGATTACATTGAATTCCAGGTAATCTGTGTAAATGAGAGTGCTGGTTCCTAGAATGAATGAGAAAATATGTGTACAGAAAAGAACTTTGCAGATCTCTGCAACCCACATGTTAGGCAGGTAGAAACATCACCAGTTTCTGTTTGGACTCTACATCAAGCAACTTGGTTTTGACTGACGATACTGAGTGATCTAGGACAATTTAGAAGACATAGCCTGATTTCCTTCTCTTGTCCATCTTCATTTCCTAAGTAATAGCATACAAGCAAGTCTAGAAAAAAGAAAGGGGATGATATTTAGCATTTTTTCTGCCCTATACAGACTTACGGGGACATTTAAGAAATCACTATTAATGGGGAAAGATACAATAGTTACTTCTAGGTTGCCTTGGTGATCTAGTGTTTTTCTTGAACTTGACTCAGGAAGCTCAGGTATTGGAAAGAAAGCCAAGAGTACATGATGGAATTTGTTAATGGGCAGCTCAGCCTTTTCAGAATCTCCTTGGTAAAGGTTCTAGAGCTAGAGGAGCAGAATACTGACCTTGCTTGGAGGTAGGGCAGACTGAGAGGAGGTTGAGGTGTAGGGAGGGACAGAGATGACAGGTCACTTGATGTGACGCAAGACAGCACATGGAACAAAAAGATCATGATCTCTGGAGTTTGCACATCCTACATCTGAACATCTATAGATGCCTGCTGTGTGACCTTGAGCCAGTGTGTCAGGCTGAAAACTGGTCCCTAAAAAAGTATTCATGTCAAATTCCTGGAACATGTGAATGTGACCTTATTTGGAAAAAGGACCTTTGCAGGTATAATTAAGTTAAAGTTCTTATGATGAGGAAATCATTCTGAATTATTCCTGGGGACCCTAAGTACTTATAAGGTATCCTTATAAGAGAGGGGCAGAGTGAGCTTTGAGACACCCAGAAGAGAAGGATATATGACTTTGGAGGCACTGGAGTAATGTGGCCTTAAGCCAAGAAATACCAAGAACCATCAGAAGGTGGAAGAGGCAAGGAAGGGAATCTTTCCTAAAGTCTCTGGGGTGAGCAGGACTCCACCATCACCTTGATTTTGGACATCTGGCCTTCTGAACTTTGAGCATATAAATTTCTGTTGCTTTAAGCACCAAGTTTGTAGTAATTTGTTATAGTTACCATAAACAGGAAAAGAATACAGCCTGCTACAGAACTCCTTGAATCTCAGTGCCCTCATCTCTAAAATAGGGTCATACTTGCTATCTTTTAGTGTTGTTGCCAGGATTAAGTGAGAAAATGTGTAAAAATAGAAAAGGAAGGAAAGAAGCAACCAAAGCGCAAAAGATAAGGAAAATGCTAGGAAAAAATATACACATCCCTTGTTTGATGTGAGTAATTCGTACCTGATGATCAGATGTTTCGCCCAATAATAGTTTCCAGGAGACAATGAGAAAAACGATAATGTGTTATATGTCCGTCCAACCCCCCAACCAATTCCCTGAAATGTAAGTAAACCACGGTAAAATGCACATATTTGAACAAGAAGCTATTATATTAGGATTTAAAATACTTAAAAAAAATTGTATCCTTGTTCACCTAACAATTAACATGGTTTGTTAAAAACATTTGTTTTGTGTGTAGCGACTTTTCTTGCTTGCTTTGCTTCCTTCTCCACAATTGTACTCACTATTTTCTTAAGTCTTTGGGGACTCCAACAGTAGGCAAGAGAACAGCTAAATACGAAACGCACTGCGGAAATGTTTTCAGTTCAAGCGGCCACTGGCAGAGCGTGGCTCACAGTGATGCTAAGATGGCCTGTTAGCACCAGCGGCCTCTGAAATGCGTAGCCCTCTGTTGACACTTGGCAAGCTTTTCAGAGTACCTACACATGGTTCTCGATTCTATTGAGCATTATTTGGAAAGTGTCTTGAGAATTTTCCTTTATATCATTTTGTTGAAATTTTTCTATTGAGTTTTGGTGTCATGAATCTACATTTTTCCAAATGAACACTTGCATAAAGTATCTATTATGAAGTTTGGATTTTAAGAACCAAGAGGCATTTTACCAGGAAAACTTTAATCATGGTGATATTCTGCAGGCTATGCCTGTATTTGTAGCATGTTTAACAGCAGAAAATAAACATGAAATATGTAAAGAGTTACTATAAATAATCAGAAAAATGAATAGAAAAATAGGTAGTATTCTGTACAAACATAAACTGGAAAAGTAACAGAAGTGGCCAATTAATGAATGAAAGACTGCAACCTAAAAAGTAATCAGGAAATGTAAATTAAAATCACCATGACATAGCTTTTCACATCCATGCAACTGGCAAAATGAATCTTCAAATCTAATAATACCAAGACTTGATGAGCTTGTGGAGAAATGAGATTTTCATTCACAGGGCAAACTGGTGCAGCCACTATGGAATATAGTGTGGTAGCCTCCAGAAAGGCTGAAGGCATGTGCATTGCCCATGACTCAGGTGCCCAAGGAGATGTCTACAAGATACTTACAAGTGCATTTTTTTTGGTAATTCAAGGAAAAATAAATACTCATCAATGGCTAATAAATAAATGTTATTAAATATTTGTACAAAAGATGGTTTTTGAAAAACAATGAATGAGAACAATATATTCACAAAGATAAATCTCAAAAATATTATTGAGTAAAAAGTTTTACAAGACAAGTTGCATAAGAATGCAGTAACGATTATGCATAAAGCTAAAGCATACAAAACAAAATCATTTTTAACTACTTGGCAAGTGTTAAATATAATGATACCACTACTTAGACCAGGAGATGGTAAAGTCTTCTTGTGGTGAAATTATGCATAGGGACAGCTACCTAGAAAAGAAAGTTTTTATATTTTTTGATGCAGTAATCTCATTTCTAGAAATCCTTCAGAAGGAAATAGAGATATAGACAAAAATTATTATAATTGTGTATTAATATATTAAATATTCTATTCAATTATCTTTCAGTGAATTGGGGAATTAGGTTATGGTACGTAAGGTAGCATTTGAATATCTTTTTAATATTATACTTAATGACATGGGAAAATACTTACAATATAATTTTCAGTGAAAAATAATATAGAATTGCTCTGCTTATGATCTATATTTGGTTTAAAAATCAACAAACAGTAAAAACTGAAGGCACACATATCATTAAGTCTGGGAAATTCAAAACGTTATTAGTATTTATCTCTGAGTGATAGAATAATACATGATTTAAAAGATGCTTTGATGTAATTTTCAAATTGGGTGCAATGAGCAGATATTGTTTCCATAATTATAATTAACAACTTCATTAGCCTCTTTCTAAAATGAGTAGGTCTTAATGAGGATTGTGGTTGTTTTTACCCACTGGACAGAATCTTGTAGTCTGTTTACTCCTATATTGTCAACTTCTGCCTATGCTTGAGATAGAGGTTGGAATTCTGTATGAAAGTGCTTAAAGGGGCAATAGGAGGTAATCTAAGTCATACGGGAATTGTAAGCATTTAATGAGGTAATGAATGAAAAGAGCCTAACACAGTTCCTGACACAAGTCAGTACCTAATCATTATCATTATTGTCACTGACTGATTATTGCTGTATTTTTACGTTACAGATGAAAGTTTACACATCATTTCTTTTTTAGGACCCAAAACAGATTTCCATATTACCTACCAGTACCAGAAACAGTATGATATTAACTGTGCTACTCATATGTCTGAGATAGGAAGAGTTTGGGGGAAGAGCAGAAAAAAAAAGTAATTAATTCTTGTCCTTAGAAAGAAAGGGTCCTCTGTCTCCATTATAGACATCTGCCATGCATAGGCTGGAGCAACTCCTTAGGCAGAATCAGAGACACTTGGAAACAGTAAATCTTTTGTAATTTAGGGTCATAATCTATTTATCCCCCCAGCCCTGGGTTTTCTTGTGAATAACTGATTCCATGTATACAGCTTGAGCAGAAAGGGCAGGATAAGGGCCTGGAAATTGTTAAACTCTACATATGATGGTACTTTGGAGACCTCCTTATAGGAAAATCTGTCAGTTACATGGCCAATCAAGTTGCTGGGTGGATACTTGCTAATTGTACATTCCATTGAATGGTGATATATAATACACCTTGTGATTCTGCAATAAATCTGTTTTTTTCCTCTTATTTTCCTGCTCTAGATTGGCATCTATGATAACATACAGTTGCTAGATGAAAACAGAATTGTGTTGCAAAAGAGACAAATGATTTAGTGAATATGATTTATATGCCAAAAAATGTACATTAGCAGGTTTTATGATACGTGTCCTTGAAGGGAAATATGGTGAATTTGCATCTGATTTAGGTCTTCTCTAAACAACTTAAAAAAGAGGCAAAAACGAGCATAAGACAGTTTTATCTCTTTGGATGGTATAAAAGGGTTCTTGCTGGGAAACTTGTGACAGTGACACCTCCTAGTAATTTCCTGTGTTTGAAGTGTATAGTTAAGGAATTGGTCATGATCCAAACTTATTTGGTCTCAAAGCTTCTCCAGGAGAGATTGTAGGCCTTTTCTTATCTTGCCTGGCATGTATGTAACTGCAGATATCATCTCTTTTAAGGTCTTGGATAACTCATTTTGGTTTCGTTCTCTGGGTGACATCTTTTTGCCTGTCCTGAGTCCTCCAGTCTATTATGGTAGACTGTAAGTTCTGTAATGAAACTGTGTCTAACTTATTTACCTCAGTACCCTAGTCTGGTAGCACTCAAAAAAAAAAAAAAAAGATGTTGAATAAATAATGAATCTTTTGGTTTTATTATCTATCCATCTAACCATTTATCCATCCATCCATCATTCCATCCATTTCTCAAGGTTGCTGTTTTCACAAGGTTTCTACTGACACAAAGCGTCAGCTTTTGTTTCCTTGATTTGGAAAGTGATCATTTAAGTTCACTGCCGCTGAGGGACTGTCAAATCGCTGCTATTCACATTTGCTTCTCTTAAACATATTTAATTTGTGACAAGTTGGGAGCCACCTTCTCTTTTCTGAGGTGATCTTTGAAGAATGATGTAATTAACTACAGGCTGTTTAGATTGTTTATCTGTATTTAAAGCCCTAGCCAGGTATTGTCTTTTGTCTTTAAGACAAAAATCAATAAATAAAAAGTTGTCATTGAACATTCCTAAACAAATACCCTCCCCCACTTCGAAAAAGGAACACTGCTTAATTTATTTGAGACTTCTTTCTGAGAGTTCATTTAGCTGTAGGTTCACCTTTATTGAAACATGTTGAAGTTAAAAATCATATAAGGGAAGTTTATTCTAACCCAGATGCGTTTGGAAGCCAGTGTTATTACTAAATGCTGTTGGTTTTGATAAGCTCTTTGATGAGCTGAGATCAGATTCTATCACAAAGAAAGTGTGGTTCATTGTAAAAGAGTGTAAACTGCTGCTGGGGTGCAGTTGTCCCTGGTATCTGTGGAGCATTGCTTCCAGGACCCCTGCTCAGATACACAAATCCATTCATGCTCAAGTCCCATATAAAAAAAATATATTTGCGTATAACTTACACACATCCTCTCACATACTTTACTTCTTTTAAAAAATTTTTTTCAAAACAAATTTTGTTGTGGGGGAGGTAATTAGTTAGGTTTACTTATTTTATTTTTTTAATGGAGGTATTGGAGATTGAACCCCGGACCTTGTATGCGCTAGGCATGCACTCTACCACTGAGCTCTGCCCTCCCCCCTCTCTCATATACTTCAAATAATCTCTAGATTACTTATTATACCCAATACAATGTAAATACTACATAAATAATTGTAAATACAATGTAAATGCTGTGTAAACAGTTGCTGGCGTGCAGCAAATTCAAGTTTCGCTTTTTGGAATTTCTGGAATTTTTTTTGAATATTTTCAATCCATGGTTGGTTAAATCCTGAGATGCAGAACCTATGAACATAGAGGACCAATTGTATAAGGTATCACCAATACATAATTACCTCCAGGAAAGGACTAGCTGTGGTGTGCTGCTGAAAGCTGATGAGTTAGACCAACTGAAATGTTTATGTATTCTCCAAATCTCACTGTAAAACTTATCCTACCCAATTGACCTTCAGAGCTTTTGTAAAGAAAAATTATGGAGTAATTTGAATTTCCTCCCTCTCCTCATCTGGCTTTCCCTGTTCCTGGGGCAGAGATATTAGCTGTCAATCAGGCATTCAAGAACTTGGGGAAAGGAGTGAGAGCAGGAAGCCTGGAAAATTCATTTGATAAGTACTATCCATCATTCATGTGTACTGTGTAGCAGCAGGTAGTCAGAGAAATAGGATCATTTGTAAAATTCAGGTATTGGAGATGGTAGTGAGGAAAATATTAGAGCATTTTAGTTTTCAAAGGTGGTGGTTGTAGAGAAGTAAGGACTTCTGTCGCTAGCCACAATGAAGTGTCTGGTACAGTCTTGACCTCCTTTTATGAAGAATTATAAAATTAAATTAAATGTATGAGGCAACTATTTTCAGGAATTGGCTAACAGGCAATGCAGGACTTTGATCTTTAGCAGAAAGTAACACTGGAAACAGGCCTTGCATTCACCTTGGTTTTCTGACTAGAGGTGCATTCACTGGACCAGAGAGTAGGCCTTATATTTCACTTATCAAGAATGCATTCAAGTTGGAAGAATTATAGTCTCCCTCACACCATACGCTAAAATTAATTCCAGCTGGGTTAAGGCAATAAATGTATAAAAATCAATCATTAGAAAACCAGAATAGAAATGAGCGTTTATCCCAAATGCAGTGAGAGAAGACCCTAAAGGCAAAACCAAAAACAAATAATATAAAAGAAAAGAGTAGTGGACTTGACTCCATTAAAAATTAAACTTCTGTTTGTCAAAAACCAAAAACCAAAATGGAGATACATGTGTGCAGCAAATATGAGGTGCAAGTGCCTGGGGATCTTAAAAGACCAAGAGCTCACACCAATTGATAACAATGCATAATTCCCATAGTTAAATGGGAGGTCAGGCATCCACCCTTTTCCATCCTAAAGCCTTTATTTTCAATCTTTTCCCGCTGAGTGGGAGAACTCAATTGCCCTTCCTGCTTGCTATTTCATCACTTCTGTTTCGGAGCCTCAGCAGGGACCTGGCCTTACATTCCATTGCATTCCCTGCCTGGGGCCCTCTAGCTCTTACAGGCAATCTTTAGTGATGTTTCTATGAGCTCTTAAAAACTTGGGGTTTCCCGGCAATATTGTTCTGTGCCATTTGTTATTAGATATCGGTGTTTCATACCCATCTTTTATTGGAGACGTGGTGGTTTCATTTCTAGGGGAAAAAAATGTGACATGTTCCCCTTTTTGACTTCCTACCTTCTCTGAAAAATTGAATGTTTGAAGTGTGTGTGTGTGTGTGTGTGTGTGTGTGTGTGTGTGTGTGTGTGTGTGTATGTGTGTGTTCAGGCATAGGCTAGAGGGGAGTAATGAAGGAAGTGATGGTGGGGAAGTCTGCTCCAGCATCACCACATTTTCTGATCCACTGGAAGCAGAAAGATGAGTGTGATGACCTGATGGAGCTGGTGACCAAGTGAGCATATGTTCTGAGTCACATTCCAGTAAATCACACTGAACAAGATTTCTCCCTGTTGCTCCTATGTCCATTTACATGAGCGGGCACTTAACAGATAGGTCTGCTCCACTGTACAGCACCCCCCCAAAATATACATAAGTGTTCATTCATTCATTCATTCATTCATCTATCCATCCATAAGGAGAACCCACTATGTTCTCTTTGTGTAAAATACACAAAGAGAAATTCTCAAGAAGTTTCAAATCTTAGCATCTTTGGATGTACACAAATATAAGTTAAAGGGGGTTAATTGCCATAAGAAACTTGAATGGAAACATACAATACAAAGTATAGTAAATGGGGATTTTGGCCCAGCATAGATAACATAGACCTAGTTTTCCCCACTTCCCTATTAAGCACAACTATGAACTCTGAAAGTGAAGTAAGAGACAACCAAATGAGAACTCTGGCAGGTTACAAGGAGAAAGTGAGCTGGAGTGAGACTCTAGGACTGGAAGAACAGCACAGTAGCATGGTGCCTAGGGTTTTTTCTCCCAAAAGAAGAAGCTTCCCAGACCAGGTGCTTCCCAGCTCCCAACCCAGTGGCAAGAGAAAGCCTAGGGAAGTTGATTCTTTCCCTGATGGCATGGGAGTTTCTCTGGCAACATCAGACAAGTTTGACACCTCCAGTAAGGGGAACTGATCAAAGCCTCACCAAAAATAACTGGCCAGAGGAAGTGCTCTCTTTCCCCATTGAGTCTAAGACTCTCCTTTCCAACAAGAAATACTGATACTGGCTGGTAGAACAGCAAGAGAGACCCAGTTACAACAAATAGACTAATCCAGGAAGAAACTTTTTCTCTGAAGGCTTCAAATGCTTCTCACCTACCCAGAGACATTGCAGCAAGTAGGCAGAACCAGAAAGGGGGTTGTAGCCATTATAGGAATCCCCTTTGTCCCCATATGCCTGAAATGCTTCTTTCTTGACCAGAGATATGGAGGCAGCTGGGTACACTGGTAGGAAGTTCCTACCACATCCCTCTCCCTCGAAGAGGCACCTGTGGCCCAGTCTGAGGAAAACTCTTCCAACCTCCTCAGGCAGTAGAATTGGAAGAAGGGACCAGTTGGAGCCCCAGTGACACCAGGTAAATCAAGCAGGCCAAAGTAATATCTGAAAGACTGTGAAAATTACAGTGCAATTGGAGCCACAGCCCATTAAAGTAGCCAAGCCCAACATGATTAATTTAACATGGTGACTGCCCGCTAAAATAAATGATTTAATTATAACCCAGTGTTTCCTAATATAATAGACAAAATATCCAGGTTATAAATTTTAAAAATCACACATCATACCAAAAACCAAGAAAATCACAAGTTGAAAGAGAAGACAGTCAACTGACACCAACACAAAAATGAATCAGATACTAGAATTCTCTGACATAGATTTAAAAGCAGTTGTCATGTAAATGGTTCTCCAATAAATTGCAAATTCTTCTGATTATAAATAAAAAAATAGGAAATCTCAGAAAAGAAATAGAAGTTATGAAACAGAATTAAATGTAAATTATAGAATTATAAATTGCAATAGCAGATATAAAAACATTACTGGATAGTCTTAATAGTAGAGTGGAGATGAGAGATGATAGAACTATTGAACATGAGATGAGAACAATAGAATCTGCCCAATGTAAACAAGAGAGAAAATAGATCAAAAAAATGAACAGTGCCTCAGGGACCGGTGGACAATAACAGAAGATCTAACATTTGTATCCCTGAAGTCTCACAAGAAGAAAAAAAAAGTGGTGTTGAAAGAGTATTTGAGGAAATAAAGGCTGAAAATTTCCCCAGATTTGGTGAAATATACAAACCTATAAATCCAGGAAAGTGGATAACCTTCAAATATGATAAACTTAAAGAAACTCATGTCAAAATACATCATAATTAAATTTTTGAAAATGGAATCCCAAGAAGAAAAAAATCTTGAAGGCAGTCAGAGAGGAATGACAGATTACCTATATAGAGGAATAGCAAATTTCACATTTTATACAATGGAGACCAGAAGGAAGTACTACAATATTTTTCAAGGAAGCACTGAAAAAACTGTCAAATGTGAATTCTATATCTGGCAAAACTATCTTTTAGGTATGAAATAAAAATAAAAACATTTTCAGATGAATGAAAGCTACAAGAAGTTGTTGCTAGGAGATCTACTCTTAAAGATTGCCTAAAGGAAGTTCTTCAGTCAGAAGAGATTAAAAAAAATGAAATATTGGAAAATGAGAGAGGAAGAAGGAACATTATGAAGAGATTTATAGATATATACAGTAAACTTATGAATTTCATAAATCATATTTGATGATTGAAACAAAAATTGTAACAGCGTATTATATTCAAGTCAATGACATTTAAAAGTGGGAAAGGTAAAAGAACTTAAATGGAAGTGAGGTTTCCGCACTTCACTCAAAGTAGTAAAATATGATAACTGTAAACTGTAGTAAGTCACTTATTAGATGGGGTTTATACTTATTAACCTGGGTATTATAAAAACTATACAAAGAAGTCTATCCAAAACCACTGTAAATCAAGATGGGATCCTAAAAAAACATTCAAGTAATCCATAGGAAGACAATAAAAGAGAAAGAGAGGAATGCAAACCAGACAAAAGAAATAGAAAACAAGTAATACGATAATAGACTAAAGTGCTAACATACCAATAATAATCTTAAATGTAAATTATCTAAATCATTTATTGAAAGATAGAGATTGACAGAGTGGATAAAAGAACAATCCAACTATACACTGCTTATGAGGAACTCATTTCAAAGTCAATGATTAAGTTAGTTGAAAGTAAAAGGAGAGAAAAAAGTATACTTACAACTATTAATTTTTATAAAGCAGGAGAGGCTATATTAATATGTGCTAAAAGTAGACTTCAGAGCAATTAAAATATCTAGAGACAGAGTGATATAATATAAAGATAACTTAACCCAGAAAACTTAATGATCCTAAATGTATACACACCAAATAAATCTTTAAAATACATGGGGAAAAATAAACAAGCTAACTAATAGAGTTGAAGGAGAAATAGAGAAATTGAAAACTGTAGTTGGAGACTCTGGTGCCCCATCTCAACAGCAAATAGAACTGCTGTGCAGAAAATCAGCAATAATGTAGAAGATCTGAGCATCACAACTGGCCAACAGTTATGTAACTGACATATGTAGAACCCTCCATCCAACAACAGCAGAACACACATTTTTTCTTCAAGCATCCATGCATTCACAGAAATAGAGCATATCTTGGATCACAAAAAAAAAAACCTTTAACAAAGTTTTAAAAATTGAAACCATGCAGAATGTGTTCTCTGATTGTAATAAAATCAAACTGGAAATACATTACAAAAATATAACAGAATAAGTTTTAAACATGTGAAAATTAAGTAACTTCTACATTATCCGTAGGTCAAAGAGGAAGTCTTAAGAGAAATTTAAAAACACATAGAACTGAATGAAATGAAAACACAATATATCAAAATATGTAGGCTACAGCTAAAGCAGTGCTGGGAAAGAAATTTATATGACTGCATACTATATTAGAAATGAGGAAAGTTCTCAAAGTAATAACCTGAGTTCCTACCTCAGGATTAAAAAGAAAGAAAAATAAACCAATAGCAAACCAACCAATAGCAAAGCAGAAATCAATAAAAATTTAAAATAGAAAAAAGATTAAGTCAAGGAAACAAAAAGCTGGTCATTCTAAAAAATTAATAAAATTGATAAATGATTAGCAAGCCTAACAAGAGCAAAATTACCAATATCAAGAATGAAATAAGGATTATAATATAGACCTTAGTCATTAAATTAACAAGGATATACTATGAACAATTTCATATTCATATATTCAACTACTTAGAAAAAAATGGATCAATTTTTCAAAAACCATAAACCACCTAAACCCAATGAGGATGAAATGGACAGCCTGAATAGCCCTTTAGCCATTAAAGAAATTGAATTAGTATTTAAAAGTCTCTCCCAACAGAACTCTCTAGGACCATATGGTTTCACTGGAGAAAAGATGTTTAGAAAACAATTAACAACAATTTTATATAATCTCTTTCAGAAAATAGAAGATGTAGGAACATTTCCCAACTCATTTTTATAAGGCTAGTAAAAGGCCAAAAAAATAAAGGAAGAAAGAAAGACTATTCTAGTCTAATATCTCTTGTGAACTTTGACACAAAAATACTCAACCAAATATTGGCAATCAAGTCCAACAATATGTAAAAAGAATTACATAACATGACCAAATGGGATTTAATACAGATATGCAAGGATGGTTCAGTACTTTAAAATGGATCATTGTAATCTACCATATCAACAAGCTAAAGAATAAAAATGATATGATCACATCAGTTGGCCCAGCACAAGCATTTGGCAAAATCCAACATCCATTTATAATAAAAACTGTTGACAATTTAGGAATAGAGGTGAATTATCTCAACTTGATAAAGAGAATCCCTGAGATTGGGAACAAGACAAGGATGTTCACTCTCACTACTTCTTTTCAATATTGTACTGGAAGTTCTAGCCACTGTAATATGGCAAGGAAAAGAAATAGATATGCAGATTGGAAAGGAATGAAGTAAAACTGTCTCTATTTGCAGATGACAGGATATTCTACCTAGAAAATACCTCAGAATATACAATAAAAAAATACTCCCAGAACTAATAGGTGAGTTCAGCAATTAATTAATCCACAAAATTAATTGTATTTCTGTATGCTAACAATGAACATACAGAAACCAAAATTTTAAGCACAATACCATTTGCAGTATATCCAAAGAAAATGAAATACTTAGATATACACTTAACAAAATGGGTATAGGAATTATATGCTGAAAATTACAAAATGCTGGTGAAAGAAATCAAAGAACTCCTAAATTAATGGAGAGACTTGAAAGTCTCAACATAGTAAAGATGTAAGTTCTCCCCAAATTGATCTTAGGTTTAATGCAATTCTAACAAAATTCCAGCCAGCTTATTCTAAAATTTGTATGTAAAGACACAGACCCATAATAGCTAAAACAATCATAGCATAAAATAATAAAGTAGGAGAAATTATTCTATCCAACAGTAAAGCTATAGTAATCAAGCCAATGTGATATTGGCAGAGGACACAATGGAACAGAATGGAGGACTCAGAAATAGACCCACACGCATACTTAAATTATTTTTGACAAAGGTGCAAAAGCAATTCAATGAAGGAAGCCCAGCCTTTCAACAAATGGTGTTGGAGCATTAGACATCTATTGGCAAAAACGTAACATTGATCTAAACCTTATACCTTATGCAGAAATTAATTCAAAATGGATTAAAGAGTTAAAAGTGAAAGGTTAAATTATAAAAATTTTAGAAAAATAAGCATAAGAGAAATTTGTTGGGATCTAAGTCTAGGCAGAGTTCTTAGACTTAACACCAAAACATAAATCCACAAAAGCAACAGTAGCTAGATTGGATTTCATCAAAATTAAAACTTTTTCTCTGTGAAAGTCATGTGAGGAGAATGAAAAGACAATCTATAGGCTGGAAGAAGATATTTGCAACCACGTATTCCACAAAGGACTAGTATCTAGAATATATAAAGAACTCCTAAATCTCAACAGTAAAAAATCAAGCAATCCATTTAGAAGATGGGCACAAGACATGAACAGAAATTTATCTGAGGAAGATGTACAGATGGAAAATAAGCATACTACAAGATATTCCACATTCCTAGCCATCAGAGAAACGCAAATTAAAACCATAATGAGCTATTACTTCACATTTATCAGAATGGCTAAACTAAAAAATTACTACAACACCAAATATTGGTGAGGATGCAGAGAAACTGTTCACTCATATATTGTTAGTGGGGATATAAAATGGTACAGCCACTCTGGGAAACAATCTGGCAGTTTCTTACAAAACTAAACATTGCCACTATCATATGACCCAGCAATTGCCCTCTTGAGCATTTATCTCAGAGAAATGAAAATTCACATTGATGTAAAAACTTGTATATAAATGTTCATAGCAGCTTTATTCATAATAGACAAAATCTGGAAATAGCCCAGATGTTTTTTAATAGGTGAGTGGTTAAATAAATTGTGGTACCCATGGAATTCTACTCAACAGTCAAAAGGAATGATACAAACAACAACTTGTGATATTCTCCAGAGAAATATGTTGAATGAAAAAAGCCAATCCCAATAAATTACATACTTTATGATTCCATTTAAATAACATTTTTGAAGTGACAAAATTTTAGGAATGAAGGACAAATTAGTGATTGCCAGGATTTAGGGATGAAGATGAGGGAGGGGCAAGCGAAAGATGAGTGTGGTAACAAAGGCACAACATGAAGGATCCTTGTGGTGATAGAACTACTCAATGTCTTGGCTGTGGTGGTGGATACATGAACCTACACCAGTTGTACAATTTTATCAAACTTAATACATACACAAAAACACATACACTGAAATGAGTACAAGTAAAACTGGGATTTGGGGGAATTCTGAATAAGATTGGTGTGTTGTATTAATGTCAATATCCTGGTTGTGCTATTATACTATGGTTTTGTTTTACCACTGGGGGAAACTGGATAAAGTATACATGCAATCTCTTTATTATTTCTTGTAACTGCATATGACTCTGCAATTATCTCAATCATTATTTCAATTAAAATTATGTATACAAAACACTTTTTTAAAAATATAGATATATGTACCACTTTTTGAGCACTTATTATATGTCATGCATTGTTCTTAATAACTTCATATCATTAAAAACTCCATTTAATTCCCCCAAAGCAATATTGTCCCCATTTTGCAATGAGGAAACCAAGACGCTGTGAGATTAAGCAACTGGTCCATCATAAAACTAGTCTGTGGCAGTATCTGGATTAGAACCCAAGAATTTTTGGTGCTAGTATCCACAGCCCTGACTAATAGGTTTTCTCTCTTTATCTATAGATTACTTATAGCTGACGTCATTAGGAAGGACTTTAGAGAGAAAATGGCAGTTTAAACTTCTTCGAAGGGGAAATTGTGATCTATGTATTGCACTAATTGTACTGTAAATAGGAGGAACTTTAAATATATTTGTTGAATCAGTAAGTGACTTACCTTCTTAAAACCACTAGATGATACCTTCAATCACTGATTATCTGCCAGGAGCCTAGGGTTTGCAAAATGAGAAAATGAGGGACCCAGGGCAATGAGCTCATTTTGCTTTATTGCAGCATTGACTTTCTCCCAACTGAGGTCAGTTTTCCCAAAAGGGATCTATTGGCATTCTTTGTGCATGACAATTCTATGTTGTGTGGAGATAACACAGTGCAGAAATTTTAGCAACATTTAGAATGTCCCCCAGATATCAGTGTTGACCCCCAATTACTGGAACATTGAATAAACACCCCCTCCCCATTTCCTAATTTCCCAGTGTACTTAGTCTCCCTCTGGTTATCAAAGCTCAGATAACTCATGCAACAGAACTGCAGGATTCACACGATTCAAGAGGGATGTTTCATCTTTCTCCTTGGCATGGCCCCGGGGATGGGATAGAAATAGAACTTCTTGCCTTCACTGGCTCTAAGTTAGTTTGAATTGGTCTAAAGTGTTCATTTTGCTTTTTTTGTTCTGGTTGTTCTTTTTGACGGGCACAAAGAATTTTCCCCTTTCAGAGAAATGCTGCTGAGCACACACCACGCAGCATATCCCAGACCGATCTCTTTCAGTCTCAATAGAAAGAAAAATATCTGAAAGGGAAAAGCATTAATGGATTATTTTTGTAAACATGGCAGATCTCTTAGAAGGACAATTTTCTCTTGCTGACTGGCAGGAAAACAGTGGTGTTAATTATGTTGCCTTGTTAAATCTGAAAGAACGTAGTGAACGTTGGAAGCTTTTCTAACTGCCTTTGTGGAAAGGCACCTAAGGGATCAGAAGCCATCTCTGTGAGAGAAGTGCCGAGGCAGCTGCGCCCCTTCCTAGGCACTGGGTCTGGACGTGCTCAGGGGAAACGCTGGTGAGCTTGAGCCCATGGGACTTTGGGGGAAAACTCATGGGGAGGTGAGGGGTGGGGAAAGGCAGAATTTCCACTTCAGGTTTTAAGCACTGGCTATTTCTTCCCTTTCCCCGTGGAGAGAGGGGAAGAAGGTAAATTTGAACAAAGAGTTGCAGAGGTACCTGCATTCATCTGAGTGCCTATGTCTTCACACTTGGCTTGGTTCACGTTGGCAGATAAGCTTTCTAGCCATGAGAACAGATCTTGCCCCCAGTAATATAGTTCTCTCAAAGAGCCCAGGCAAAGTGTAAGGTTTAAATAGAAAAACAAAAACCAAACAATGACTTGCATAAAAAATGGAAACACAATGTTGCTTTCCCACAAATCTAGTTCCAGCATAGAAATTTTGGGTAAAGAGAGAGCCCCAAAATGTAGAAGAATGCCATTCGAGGTGAAAACAGGAGTTCAGAGGCCCAGCTTTTGTACCCGGTTTGAATTTCAGATGAGATAAAACCAGTAGCTCTGCTAAGTTGCAGTGCAAAAGATTACATGGCTTCTGGAGAAAAGCAATTTATTTTAGATTATAGCACAGCGGCTATCATTTAAACTGCTAGCGATTGTAACTGAACTCAGAACCAGCCTTCTCTGTGAACGCAGGGTGCAGTAATAAGTTACCCAGGCTGTTCTAAATAACATGGATGCCAGGCCTTCTAGACAGTTGGCCATGGTAGCCCAAATATCTAATCACTAGGGTCTTGCCAACCTTCCCACGACCAACCCATTCAAAAATACATTCCGGGGAATGTATCTAGCTGGGTTTTCACATGTGTGCTTGTTGTATATTTGGGGGGATATATTAATATGAAACAGCCAAGAGGCAGCAATCTTGAGGAAATTAGAGAACATGTAATTAGCACTGGGGAACTTTTTGCTCAATTTTCATCGTTATTTAAGGTCATGAAGGGGTTTGCAGGGTGAGGCAGGGGGGTTGTGTGCGGGGAGAATCTAGGATAAAGAAAAGAGTTCCTCTGGATGCAGGAAAAATCTTTGATTTGATAATGAAGGGGATGTGCTTACCCTCCAAACCCCAGAATGTCATCCTGTCATTAAGTCCTAATGAAAGCTTAATTGTTCTGCTGGGGAAAAAATGTTGTGTCTCATTTCCGTACCCTCCTTGTAAACAAATCCACTTATACAAAGTTCGGTATTCCTCCAGAGTTGCCCAGAGACTCAGAAGACAATGTTTCATCCGGGCTGTATTTATTTTTGTTTCAGTAGAAGAGCTTGTCACAGTGCAACTTGCTCCTTTTATAACTTTTTTGGTTTTGTTTTATGAAAGCAATGACCAGTGCATGGTTTACAAATCAAATAGTTTAGAAACACTTATAATGAAAATTGACAATTCTCATCTCAACCCTTCCCCCTTCTCCTTGCACTCCCTAAATGCAACCACTGTAACCCATTCTTGCTTTTATCTCCATATTGCTAGTTTATCTTTCATCAATTTATATGTTATCTACTAATTTTCTTCACCTATTTTATTTACACTCACCTTTTCACATCTTCCCATTATAACATGACATTATTCTCAACTTCCATTGGTCTTGCCACTTGTGAATAATATTTAACCCCCTCCGTATTGGTCCATCAATCTAGTCTGTATCTCTTACCTCCTTATCATAGATGAGATATGAGCACTCACACCCTTTCCTTCACTTTTCTTCTCCCTCTTCCGCTTTCCATTCTCAATCTGCTATACCATTATTTTTGCACTGTCAACTTTAATTTACATTTGATCTGTCACCAGAAAGGTCTTTCTTGATAATTTTTTCCAAAGTTGAGAATAGTGAAAAGGATCTGCATCATTAGGACTTTGCTAAATCACTTACTGCAGACCCAAGTGGTTTCTGTGGTTTCAGTGTCACATGGCCTGTGATATACAAAGGCGGCTGTGTCTAGAGTCAGGTTCAAATGGATTCTCTTTGTCATTTTGTCAAAATCATTTCGTCTTTTAGTGTGTGTAACATATATTTGAAGTCATTCTTATAAAGTTATCTGTGTTTAATTTTACTGGAATTTCTGATGTCCCCTTGCCTTTCCTGAGTGTGTGCTTCCGTCTTATCTTCAAGTTTTTCAAGGCTCATGTTTGCACATTCTGTCCTAGTGGTCCTCCCTCTTTCTCATTAAATCTCCATTTTGCTCTCCTTTAGATAGGTTGTTCTCTAGACCTGCTGGATGGAATTAGCCTGAGATTCCACTATTCCTCTCCAGAGTTGGATTCACCATTTGTTGGATCTACTGGGCTTTCTCTTTTTGTCTTTCCTTCGAATTTTGCTAATAACAGTCCATGAAAGGGTGAATGGGAAGTAAATTGAATCCTTGCAAGTTCTCAGTTTTTCATTCTGCTCTCAAACATGATTGATCTCTGGGAATAGATTTTTGTATCAAAAATCATTTTCACTATTGTTTTTTAGCATCCAGCTCTGCTGCTGCTGAATCTCATGTTACGCTCATCCTTCCTTTTCTGTAGGCTGCATTTTTGTTTTGGTCTTTTTAGGAAGCTATTAGGAATTTCTCTTTATAACACTTTACGGTTCCTTCTCCTTCACTGAGTAGATGCCTATACTTTGAAGATTCATGTGTCCCTTTAGCTCTGGGAAATTTTCTATTTCTTTGATAATTTCCTCCACTGCAGTTCCTTTTTTCTCATTCTGAAACTTCGATTAGTCCACGTATAGACCTCATGGATTAATCATCTATGTATCTTCTTTTTACTGACATAGTGTGTATTTAGTATATAGTCTAGGAGATTTCTCTACGTTTGCCATTAAGCTGTCTTTTGAATTTTTTATTTAAGTAATCATGTAGTTCCCAAGGGATCTTTCTTTTTATCTGATTTTTCTATTAAATATAACTCTTTTTGTTTTGTAGTTACCCCATCTCCTCAAATGATTCTTGAGGATATTAAATAGATTTTCTTTTTTAAGTTTGTATCTTTTCCCCAAATTGTTTTGATTCCATGGTGTCATGTTTTCTGTTGTTTTGCTTGCTTGCTTTTTTGTGCTGGCCCTTCTTGGCCTATTAGATTTCTGGTGATCTATGGTTGTATGTAAAAGGATGAGGTTAACGGAAGGGCTGTTTGCAAGCCCTTCACCATGTGGATTGGCCTTGTAAATTGCGTGCTTGAAGGGTTGAAGTTTAGAGTATGTGCATGGGAATGCGGGGCGGGGAGTTGGTGGGGAATCTTGACATGCCAGCGTGAGGTTTCAATACTGCGGTAACTGTCCTACTCTCCCCAGACATTCTTTTTATTTTGAACCTATTGCATGGCTTCAGGCCTGCCCAGATGGAGAGCCAGGAGGGAGGGAAGTTTCTGTTACATAAAGTGACCTATAATTAATAGGCCTCTTCTCAGCTCCGCCCACCTCTTTCACCCTCTGTTGTACCGGCTATTTTTGAGAATTGAGTCTTTCTGGCGTAGCGTCAGGCGGGTCTGTTCTCTTCTTTACTAAAACCCCCTTTTAGGTTGTGGTTTCCTTTGCTGCGTTTTATCAGTCAACAGACTTTTACTGAAATCACTCATCTTTTAACGGCTTCTTCCCGTCTGTCTGTGGTGATGGGTTCACACCTTTGTGCTCCTTTAGTATCATTTAGAAAGTACTATGGGTAGGAAAGGAGGTAAATGGGTTTGCTTAGTTCCCCAATGTAAAACCAGAACATATTCTTTTTAGAAAAAGAGTTTGTGATTTTCATATGCCGGGTACTACAGAAATACCAGGTAGCTCTTCCTTTTATTTTTAACAGTTTGTTAATCTGACACTTGGAATCAGCTGTCACAGAAAGATGCACAAATATGTGACTTACTAGATGGAGCCCGTATAACATATACTGGGGAAAAAAGTGTGTTCTGCTGTTTTTTCTGTATCTCTTAACTGATCTTGCTGGAAGTCTTTGTTTTCTTAGGTTTTAGTGAATTTGTAAAGGTAATTAACGTGCTTAGAAGTTCTACTTTTATTTTATTATTGAAGAAAACATGATTGGATGTCTTCAATCAGAATATTTCCCTTCTTTCTTAGTAGATAAATGGGCAGAGACCTCAAGAGTAAATGTGCCAAAGGAGAAACACAATGTCTAATGAGTATATATTATTCAGTGACAGATTTAGATTAAAATCGGTTTCTATGTCACCTGTAAAACCAACAAAGATTTTAAAATATGGTAAATAATTATTGAAAACACACTGTAAGAGGGTTACTTTTATATACCTTTGGTAGTAACAACAAAATTTGGTATCAACTTTCAGGTACCTTAAAATGTTTATAATATTTAACCTAGTGATTTCCCATTTTAGGAACTAAAGTTAAGCAAATAATCAGAAATTAAGATCAAGGTTTATTTTTCAAAATATTCACTATAGTATTATGTATAACAGAAAAACCCTAAATGACCATACATAAAGGAAAAAAGTATAAAATTTGGCATAACTATGTCATGGAATACTGTTCCTACATTAAAATTATGTTTATAAATGGTTGTTCATGAACAATTAAAATGCTTAGGTGTAATTTAGGTAAAAATAAAATCTAGAAATGGTATAGTATTGAGATCTCAACCATTCAAAAAAGAAAAAAATACCTAGAAGGAATTACACTAAAATTTTAACCGTGGTTGTCTTTTGTTGTTAGAATGTCGATATGTTTTCTTTTTCTGCTTATTAATATTTTGTTGTATTTTCCAGGAGTTTGTTCATGAATATGCTTGGTTTTGACAGGAAAAACACTTTAAATTATGTACTTCTGAAATGTTGCCATGCTGAAAATACTTAAAAATGTCACCAAATGACCCACGGGGCTTTTCCCCTGGAACTTTTTACCTTTTTCTATCACAGAATCAAGAGTGGACTGTTTAAAGTAGTGCATGAAATGTTTTCAATTATTGAAAGTACCTCTCAGATGCATCTGGAATAGCTAGCTAGTGTGTTATGTTAGCTTTGCTGCTTTTTGCTCTCTGTTTCTGTATCTCACAAAGTCTGACTTATGTCAACATTAGCTAAAGAAATATTCAGATTCTCTAGAAAGAGGAAACTACAGTTGCATCTTTGAAGGGAATTAGAGATGAAGTGATAATCAGTGGACTGGAAGGCAGACCGTTGGTTTTAGTCCTGGCTGACTCACTTGGTGACTGGTCTGAGTTTTCTCTTGTGAAAAATGAGGGCATTGAATTGAATGATCTCAAAGGTGCTTCTAGTTCTTTTGCTCTGACTTTGTAAATATCTTACTCTGGCATAGAGCAGATGAAGCTAAGATACAGAAATGACTCAGTGAGAAGCATGTGTTCTAATGGTATGTTTCTTTGGTATTTTCTGTGCTTTAAAAAGAGCACCTTGGCTTTGTCAAGTTAACAGTTTTACATGTCTGTTTGGAAGATGAGAAAACATAGGCACCAATAAGTCTGGTAGAAGGCACAATTCCCGAGGTTCCTAGCTGTATTCTCGGTCTGAAAGGGACATCTTCTGCTCTCAAAAGCATTGTATGGACTGAGACTTTTTTACCCACAGGATATAAAGGTAAGGCAGAGAAATGATTTGTTTTGGTGCATTTGTTTCCCCTCCCCAATAAAATGCACAGTCAGTGGAATTTTGTGTTAAAACAGAAGCCATTTTGGGACAGGTGTTAGTGCTTTGTGCAGGGAAACCCTCGTAGGCTCTGGTGGGCCTCTGCCTTTTCTGTATATTGCTACTCCTCCTCCTCCCCTCCTTACTTTAAACAAGATCCAAAGTAGAAATTGCTGTGGGAATTTTTTTTGGATTATAAAGGGAATACCTGCCTATTTTATAAAATTAAAACTAAAAAAAAAATCCAACACCACAGGAAAAAATTTTTTAAGTGAGTATCATTTATTGTCTCACTGCATGGCAATAACCTTGACTAATGTGATGGGGCTATTTCCTCCTAGACTTTCTTCTTCATCTGTGCACACACACACACATGCACACACACACTCAAGAGATGATATATCCAATAGCACTTTTGTAATTTATCTATATTTCCAGCATAGTAGGAATACTTCAATTCACCTAAATTATCCCCATTGGAAGGGCTCTTAGTCGGCTTCCAACTCTGGCTCTTAGAAGCAGTACTGCAGTGAAGAACCTCGTATGTGTATCTTTGCAACCTTGTTCAATGATTTCTCAAGCAGGAATTCACAAGAATGAAATTTCAGTGTCAACATGTGTAACACGTGCATACAGTATCTGCATGTGGGCATGTAGAAGACACATACCTATGCACCTGCAGTGCCAAACTGGCCTCGGTGAAGGCTGTTCCAGACGGTGTTTCTGCGGCCACTGCCACAGCTTTATTCCTCCACCCTGCCTTCTCTCCACTCAGTGTTCCCTCAGATGCTTCCAGCTGAAGAGAAGATCAACAAACCACCCTGGGAGGGGAGTCTGGCTTCATGCAGGTGTGACTTCAGTGAGCTATTAGTAGGAGTTCAAACTTCCCCCTTACTTAGCATTTCATCTTACTCTTTAGCTCCAGGGACATTTTTGCTGAACAAGAAAAGCAGTAGGAGTGTTTTGCCTTCACTCTTTCACCAAATAGCAGGTGTCCAGTTGACTGCCTATTACACCTAAGTGCTCCCACGCCGGTTTCCCCTGCATGTGGTTGATGTTTTGAACATATTCAATGCTCTGTGTTTGTTTTGCTTTAGGCTTCTACCTTCCCCCAAACACTACACCCGCCACCCCCAGCCTTTCAACCTGGTGCACTAGACCAGGGTGAAAAAAACACCAACATGCAGTTGTTCTTAAGCCTAGAAAATTGATTTTCCCGAGTTTAAGCGGGCATCATGAGTTGTTAACCCTGTTAGAAAAATACAAGTTGGATTTATGATTCTCTTACACAGGTCATTGGGCTCTAATTTTAAATTCTGAGCCAATTGATTTACACTATATTGCATTATAACATAACAAAAGTGCAGTTAAGTTCAGGTGATGTATGAATTTGAGCCTCCAATTATGCAATAAATTATTTTCAGTTCTTTAATAAATGATACCTAGGCTGACATCACCCTGTCGGGGTTCCCTCTGCCTCCTCCTACTCTGTAACTCTCTCCTCTTTCCTCTCACTTCCATTTTTTCTCTGCTTTCCTAACCTCGCAAGGCTTAGATATGCCTTGATTCAGAAATCCAAAACTTGCATATTAAGATATTGAAAGGAAATTTTGTGCCTCATCCCTCCCCATAAACTCTTGTTAACTTTTCATTTCAACACACAACTTATGTCTGATGGGTCACTGTTATTGTCTTGCTTATAATATTTGCTATAAAGTCACCAGTTATATAAATTGCTTTCTTGTGTGTGTGACAGTTTCTCCAGCAGATTTCTTTTGAAATATCGATACTTTCTTGCCCTTTCCACAAGATCCTGTTGTGGGTGCTTTTAATAGGCTAGATTTGCCTGTACTTTTCCCCTCTTTCTGATAATTTCCCCATTGTATTTATTTTTAGCTGGTTGTGTTTTATGTGTTTCTGCAGAACATATCAAGTTATTTTTGGAATGAGGGTTGGATATACATAAATAGTGCAAACTGCTGGAGTTAGTTTTTGGAAGACTTGAGTTAATCAGCAATCAGAGGCAGTTAATTGGAATCTATATCTCAAATTTTGTCTTCCTTTGACAAGACGTTGTTATTTTGAGTAGGGGACTATTTTAAGTGAGGCTTTGAGCTTTGTCAGAGAGATCAAGGGGCAGAAAGAGCAAAGGACAAAGTGGGGTCGTGGAAAGAGCCCTCGTTTGAGGGGCTAGAGAACCATTCCTTCTAGGAGGCCGTGGGCAGGTCACTTCTCTCTCATTTTCCTCTTTGTAATGTGACTTCCTCATTGCTAAGGCCCTTCCTGATTTAAGGAGTTTATACCTCAAGTTTGCAACTTTGGAGAAAATTCTAGCCCCAGACCCATTTATTACTCTTTGTTTGTGCTGCTTTTAACTCTCACCCTTCCTGAAAACAAATTAAATTACCTGTTGCAGAGAATTAAAAGCACTCAGGTATTGGATGGCAACCCTGAAAGAAATATTTTCTGTCTTGTTGTGCAGAAAGTAAAGATACTGGACTCTTACCTGCCTTTCCCCAGGGGGTTTGATCTTCTGGGTGTTCATTGCTGAAGGGTTGTTTGTACGGAAGACCACGTAGGGTTATGAAAGAAGGATATGAGGTGGGAGAAGGAAGCTGTTGGGAAAAGTCAGCATTGCACTAAATAACAAGCTCTTGGTGCACCTCGGACCACTTCGCGAGCATGTGCGATTCTGAGCTATTTAAAAAATAAACTAGAGCATCATGATTGCTGAATGATGACCCTGCAGTGTTTGCTATATGTGCTCTGGGTTACTTAAAGAATATTTTTCTCTATTCTTTTCCGTTTCTGGTAAATTGGAGTAAGGCGGGTGTGGGTGGGGTGGGGAGTGTTCCGATTTAGATTAGGGCCAGGTGAAGAGAGTGAAATAATTGGCCGTTTTGGTTTTTTTCCACATTTACTTTTATAGCTTTAATTATTCTAAGTAATTCCACCCCCACACCCTCCACCTTATAAAATCATTGGTAAGGTTCTTTTCCTTTCCAAAATCTGAATACTTTTCCTGATTTCATGTTTCCTAACTCCCTCTAGGGTAAATAAAATTTCCCCCAAAAGATAATCAAATTCTTATTTTTCATAAAGTTCTCTAGAGAATCTTTAAAACGTATTTTTTTGGTTCATTAATCTAGTCATTGTAGATCCTGGAGAATAAATAGATAAAAAAAAACTTGTATGGAATTGAATCTGAAGGTATCTTATATTTTATTGTGAATAGATGTAAAATGTTTTATTTTTCAGCAGCTAAGGATCTTTATCATTTATGATGATTAGACATCAAACTTCACTATTAGAGAATTATTTGTTTAAAATTGGGCTGTTTATGGAATGCTCTCAGATGGATAAGGGCAAACTAGATTTAATATCACTTTTCTCACTTTGTGATTAAAACTGTGTAAAAATACATTGATATATGATTTTTACATTGCTGGCCCACATTATTTCTCAACTTAGGTTATAAAGTCTTAGGAATTTGCTAGTTCATTCTGGTAATTACCTATTCTCTAAGTTGCAAATACTGTTCAGTAGCTTTTTAAAAATACAACTCTGTACTGATTGTTTAAAAAAAATTTAAACCATTCTATTAAAAATAATGATCCAAATTTGGTAAAGTTCTTTCTGACCATCTGGGCTTTTATAAAAGTTGAAAAATGTAGGGCACTATCAAGAATGTCACCAACAGCTAGTAATTTGAGAGTAATTTAATGTGTGAGGAATATGCTGGAAGGCTATTTTAAATCTACACATTTCAAGTAGGTTTCATGTCTTCTAATCTGGGAACATATGAATTGGAAAATTCTCAAGGTACACTTTTGGTTGTAGAATCTCTTATAAGGATAGCTGCCACCCAAATCAGCAGTGATCAGTGAGAATTGGAGATTATTGTTGAATTAGCGAGTGCTAAGTCTCTCATATTGCCCTGAATTAAGTAGTTGAAGTTGTTATAGAAAGTGCATATAAAATATCACATACACAGATGTATACATGTGCCACATAGGAAACAGAATGTTAGAATGGGTCTCTTCTTGTCTCAGTTTCCAACTGAGCCAACTGTAAGATAGTTGTCAGAAGACTGGCTATCCCGTTTGTAGAATGTCACAAGCCTGCTCCATGGCTTTTTTTTTTTTTTTTGTATGTATATATTTTTATTGAAGTATAGTCAATTTTACAATGTTGTGTCAATTTCTGGTGTACAGTATAATGCTTCAGTCATGCATGAACATACATATATTCATTTTCATATTCTTTTTCAGCATAAGTTACCACATGATACTGAATATAGTTTCCTGTGCTATACAGTATGAACTTGTTGTTTATCGGATTTTGTGAGAATCGTCCTGTATTTTGAAGCGAGAGACACTCTGCCAGAGTTCAGTGGGTGTTCTGTGTGATTAACTGGGTTTGTAGATGTCATTCTTGGTGTATTTGTGGGAGAGGGTGAGAGGTAAGTCTCTCTCCTCTGCCATCTTGGCACCTTCCCTCCTGGGCTTTTGAATATATGGGTCAAGAATGGATTAGAGAGGAAGTTTCTTTGGAGAGAGCTATGGTCATGCAGTGAGTAGTCACCATCTTCTGGGAGAAACAGTGGTGAGTACGGTCTTATAACGCCAAGCCCACAGAGGGTCACGAGACTAATCTGAGAATTCTGAATTGTGCTTCTTGAGGTTGGAAGACCGAGAGGCCGGATGCCTAAATCACGCCTGAAGAATTTAGTGGCCTATGCACTGGGGACTGACTCACCTTAGGAAAGGCAAGGCAAAGAAAGGCTGGCCAGCTGCATGGGTGTCAAGATGGGCGGGTTGATGGCTGGGAACTGGTCTGCCTTCCCAGTCTTTTCAGGGCATGAGATATATGAATGTTTCCTAGGAACAAGAGCTGGAGTCTGCGGAAGAGAGAGCCAATGAGAAGTCATTTTGAGTCCAGTCCAGTATGGTAACTGAAGGGACTGAGGGACTGCAGCATACTCAGATCCAAGGCAGATTTGCTAGATGCCTTAGGGCTCAGGAAAGGGGTTATGAAGAAGAATCCATAAAACAGTCCAGGTCCAGTGACCTGTCTGAGAGAAGGACCCAGCAGGGAACCTCTGCAGTCCGTGAAGATTCCCCAAGAGACTTCAGCATGCGCTGTCACTATCTGCCAGATACACACAACTGCTGGACATATGCTCATACAATACAGGTGCAGAGAGAGCAAAGCCAACTTATAACAGAAGCAGCACAGGGAAGAGCTCTCCTGTCCCTTAATTTCTTCAACTCTGGGAGAGTCAGAACACTATAGAGTAAAGTGAGGGGATACCAGGGGGTGGGGGTGGGCATGGAGGAGAAGGAGAAAATCACCATGGCCATCACCTAGTGGAGGTTTCCAGTATGAGGCAGGGCCAGGCCGGGAAGGGGACAGACAAAGGCCAGGACAAAAGTCTGATTAGTGGCTGTGAAGTTTCTACTTTCTGCATTCAGACTGTATTCATAACCTGTAGTGGCTCTAGAACTGAACATTACTTGGGAAAAACGAACTCATGGGCCTGCTTGAGTTTTTTTGTTTGTTTGTTTTGTTTTTTTGCTTTTCTGTTTTTTTGTTTTCATCCAAGGGCAGAGGAAGATTATTGCCACTTAGGTTTAGAGGGATAGTGGGAAAGAAAAATAAAAATGTCTTGTTTTACATTGTGATACAATGGGGTTGTCAGAGAGCAAGTATGTTAAATTTTCTCTTTTTCAATCCTGTAGTACCTATCTATTCTAGAACATCTGTCCTCCAGTATAGCATTTTCTAAGACATGAGCCTCAGGATAGTAAGAGGAGTTATTTCACATAAAATTGGTTCTTGGTGAAATGTTTTGGAAATACATGCCCATCTGCCAAGGCCTACTTGCCTGGGACTTCTCAAACTCTTCAGTGTGTATTGTAAATTTCCATAGCGCGTGTCTAGTACATGGCACTGTTTGAACACGGAACATTGTTGTGCTGAGGGCCGTCCTTTAGAAACATGCCTTTAAGGGCCCTGGTGGACTGTTCCAAATCTGATAGTTACCTCATAATACAGAGAGATAGGCTATAGATTGCAAATCTTAAAGATATCAGACGATTCCAATAATAATCAGAAAGGATTATTTACAGATACTAGGGAATATATTCGGCTGGTCAGTTTTCAGATTTGGAAGACTTACTGTAATGCTATTACCGTTGATGTATAGAATGAGTATAATGGAATAAAAATGCCAGAGGAATGAGGTTGTCACTGTTGATTTTGTGGCTGAGGAAAATATGGATAAGTATATTTTTTTTAAAAACCTGATTGCAAGGCTATATATGCATAACATATGCATGGACAGAGGAAAGCAAGCAGCTTGGTTTCAGCAAAACAGCTTTCTGCATTTGTATGCATTAGATCTAGGATTTAGCTAGGTACAATCAGGATAATCTTGCTGAGTGTTTGTCACTTTAGTATTCATTGGATAAATAATATCTTCCGGTATCTTGGGTAACTTAGAAACACTTGCTGTGTGAACTTCCAAATCTTTCCTTTTGTGAAAATGGTCCAAATACAAGTAGAATTCTATGTTAGTTTTAATATGCTTTAAAAAGTAACTATTCTGGCAACGTCCATCTGTCCATGTGTGTAAGTAAACAGTAAGTCAGGCTAATCGAGGTTTAAATTACTGCTCCATTATTTATTAGATGATTAACCTCGGGAAACCATTGTACTTCAAGTCCAGTTTCTTAATTGATGGCAACGTTTACCAAATTTTGCAGAGACTGCTAGAACTTATTCGGATGCAACATCAGAATTTGGGGAGGTTGGATGGGATTCTAGCTTCATCACCCCCTAATAAACTTAGAAAAACTCTTTTTCTTTCTACCTGATACTGAGCTTTACTTAGCATTTCATTTATAGCAAGGGTCTTATGGCTAAAAGAGTTTTGAACACCATCTTCCTGCATCTTGGATTGTCAGGATTAAAATGAGATAGATGAGGAAGAGGAGGGAGGTAGGCAACTATTAAAAGCTTGGAAACAAATCCCAGCTCTGGCTGTGTAGCCTTCAGCAAGTTATTTAATCTCTCTCTTTCTGGGCAAAATAACTAATCTCATTTGATTATCGGGAGGATCATGAGATAAAACTTATTAAGTTCTGTCACTGTTCTTGTTACTATTAAAATTCCTTGTACAGTAAGCTACTGTAGTATACTGAGTATTCAACGTATGTCTGCTCCCTTTTCTACTTTCCTGTCATTCATTCACCGCACCTTTTCTGAGTGCCTCTAAGTGTAGTTCACTTAGCTAAGCTTTATGGGAATTCAGAGATAAATAAGGGACCAGACAGAATACACACATACGGAGCCCCTGACACATGTGACAATAGATTTTGAATTGGATATAAAGCCAGATGGAAACGTGACCAATTTTATTAGCCATAAAAGTGTTTAAGTACTCAAATCATGGAAGAATTTGTTGCTTACCATGAAAATAAAAATTTTAAGACTTTTTAAAAAATTGGGCTTGAGTTCCAATAAAGCCTCAGTTATCCTGAATGTAGCTAATCATTCTAGATAATTAAGATTTCTCAAGTCCTTTGGGTTTCAACCCTTATTGAAAACCTTTAAAGAATTCTGTGGTTACCTTCCTGCATTAGTAAATGCTCCCCAGACTATGGCTTGGAGTAGTTACAAGTAATTTTTTAGAGCAGCAATTATACAAATTACGGGCTATAAGATTAAGTTGGATATATATGAATCCTAAGCATAATTTGTATGTTATTTTTTAAAAGATCCTAATTTAAAGATTATTTTCTTAAAAGGGATATAAGGAAAAAAAGGGAGTGGGCAACTATCGGCTAGTTGAGAGTTCCCAGTAATTTAATTCTGGGGAAAAACCCTACAAAATTGTGTTGTATATTAAAAATTTAAAAAAAAACCAAAATTCAGACTATACCTTGAATGGAAAAATGTTCTCTTATAGTGAAGACTCATTCATTCATCAATAATTGGGTGCCTCCTATGACCCAGACAGTATATGATGGCACACAAGGGCACACGCGGTCCTTACCCCATGGAGCTAATACTTCAGTTGGGTAGACAGACACTATCAAACAGTCATACCAAAGTATCTGAAAGTGATTCCATGAAGGGAAGGTTCTGGGTGCTATGGAAGTATGCCTTAGGGCTTTTGACCTCATTAGGGAAGTTGGAAAAGCTTCCCTTGGGAAGTGGGAGTTGAGATGAGATGGGAGTAGGAATTATCAAGAGAAGGGAAGAAAGCATGTTAAGGGTAGAGGAAGCAGCAGGTGCACAGCTCACAATGGGAGGAGGCTGAGTTGGCATCACCAGCCAAGACAGGCCTCCACCCCCCTGGAGAGTGAGGGGACCAATGGTGGCAGTTGCCCATGGGAATAGACCAGTCCACAAGGGTCTAATTGGCCAGGGTAAGGAGCCCATCCTTAGCCTAACAAGGCAATGCTCCTCCCCAGCTGTCCTTGGAGTTGGGTTTCCACTTTTGGTGACTTGGCTATGGATTCTCTTTAGTAGAATGGTAAAGCCCCATGGAAGATGCAACCCAGTTTCCCTGCTTTTCTGTCCATTTAGTTTGGAACTGTTTTATACAGGAGGAAAGTTTTTATTTTACAAGTCCAAGTCTGAGCAGGAGTGGGTGCTTAACCCAATGTTCTCTGTATATATTGTGAAACGATCTGTGATCCCTCATTGTTTTCAGGCCTCCTGAGAAACATTGTGAAATGTTTAGAAACGTTCCCACTTTAACTAAGGATCTGAAACCACAGGGCCAACAGAGTCAGAGATTTTGTCAAATCGTTCTCTTTGCAGATTTGAAGCCCTTATGTATTCCAGTGCAGTGTACATTCTCCCTTGGGGGAGTGTGCTGGTTATTCGCCATCCTCTACCTCCTAGTCTATTAGACAGTCTTCTCTGCCCTGCTTGGTGACCCAGGAGACTGATCTCTGTAGATTGCATGGCCTGGGCTCCCATGCAGCTTCCAGTTTGTTTTGGTCATTGGGAGATCCTGAAAAGAAATCAGGCATTGGGAAGAGAGAGAGAGGCGGGAGGGTACTTCTCTCTGCAGCCTGCCTTTGTCATCTTATTTCTAACCTCGAGGACTCTGTCACTCCGTAGCCCCAGCCTCCCTTATCTCACCAGGCTCGGGACACATTTCCTTCCTTTGCTCTTTTAGGCCCAGGGAAGTGAAGGCATCTTGCTGCAACTAGTCCCAGGTGGCTCAGCATCCTTAACTTGTAACCCTACCTGCATCTCTGAAAGTAGCTCCTTTATTTAATTGTCTTCAAAATTGCATTTGAATGTGACTTCTTCCTGTCGGCATTCTGACTGATACCATCAGCATCTGTTTTCTTCCTCCAGTTTTCTTCTCCCCCTTCCCATACCTGGGTAGGCTTCAGATTGAGATAACTGGGGACTAGAAGAATGGTGGTGAAATCCCCTGGGTAATATGCACTCACTTTCCTCACTTTGGGCTCAAAATAGATCGGTCTCTGGGGGAAGGAAGGGCACTGTTTGTCATCATATATCTGCCTGGCTGTCATTCACAACCTAATTGGACTCTCTTAAATTTCATTCTGTCCCTGCTTGTCATGTTTCTGGGCCCCTGAGAAATTTCTAGCTTTGTGTGTTCTGAAGCAGGACATTTTGATGCAGCCATTTTAATGTCGTGAATGTTTTGATCTTCAGAGCACAAAGGATAGGATTTTGGTCGTAGGCACAATAGAGCGCTCAGAACCTGATGTTCACCCTCACTTTACATATTTTGTTTTTACTTTTTAAAAAATGGAAATAAGTATATATTTTTTTCTGTAATACTTTAAAATGAATCCTATTCATTATATCATTTCACCTATAAATACTTTGTTATGTTTCTTTAACAGATAAGGGCTGTAACTCTACTACACATACAGTGAAATACGCAATGATTCTTTAATATCTGATCAATAGTCCATGTTCAGTTTTCCTCTGTTCCCTCTAAAAATTTTTTTTTTCAGCTGAGTTTTTAAATCACAAGCGGTACAATATCCACAGATTGCATTTGGTCGCTGTGTCTGTTTTCTTATCATTTCTAACAGGGCCCTACTTTTAAATTTTTATTGACAAATAGCAAAAATACAGCAGGAGTACACAAGTTAAGTGCTCAATGAATGCTTAGAAAATGAACAGCCCATGTAACTACTACTCAGATAAAGACAGAGCACATCACTAGTACCCCCAGGAGTTTCCCAGTCATTATGTGTACACCTGCCCTCCAAGATAGCACCTGTCCTACTGCCATAGATTGGTTTTGCCTATTTTTTCACTTCTTATAAATAGAATCATACAGTGTGTCATCTTTTTGGTCTGATTGCTTTTGGGGAAAATTCAACCATCCTTTTAAAACTCAACTTACAAGGGTATAATTTATATGTAATAAATTGTAGCCATTTAAAATGCACAGTTCAGTGAGTTTTAACCTCTTGAATCGCCACCTCAGTGAAGATACAGAACATTTCTGTTAACCCTGAAAAGTTTCCTCATATCACAGTGTAGTCATTCCCTCCCCTCAGTCCCAGCTCTCAAGGCAACCATTAATTTATTTTCGGTCACTACGGATTATTTTGCATTTTCTAGAATTTTTAATAAGTTGAATCATGCAGTATGTGCCCTTGTGTCTGGCTTCCTTCAGTGAGCACAATGATTTGAAAGTTCATCTGTGTGGCTGCAGGTGTTAGTGTGTTTGTTTCTTTTTATTGCTCAGTAGTATTCTTACTCGGGCAGCTGCCCTTTTGTCTATTTATTCATCTTGTGTATTCATTCATGTTTAGGTTACATTTGAGTTATTTACAGTTTTGAATTATTACGAATATAACTACTTGTGGTACAGATCTTTGTGTGGACATATTTTTGTTTCTCTGGGATAAATAAGTACCTGAGAGTGAGGTGTCTGGGTTGTATATTATGTATCCATGTAAAATGTTAAAGAAACCGTCTAGCAGTTTCCCAAGTGATTGTGCCATTTTACATTCATAGCGTCAGAGCATGAGCATTCCAGTTCCTCTATATCCTTGCCAACCCTTGGGAAAGTCACTCTTGAAAATTGTAATCTTTCTAATGG
Source organism: Camelus bactrianus (assembly GCF_048773025.1). NCBI lineage: Eukaryota > Metazoa > Chordata > Mammalia > Artiodactyla > Camelidae > Camelus > Camelus bactrianus. The sequence continues at coordinate 25,512,437 of NC_133555.1, forward strand.
ATATGTAACTGCATATGTTATTGCAACTTTTAATTAGTATTTCCTGATAACTAATGATGTTGACCATGTTTTTATGTCCTTATTTGCTGTCTGTATAACTTCTTTTTGTGAAATGTCTTCAAATCTCTGCCTCTTTTTCCCCCCTTTGAATGGTAGGGCTTCTTTATGTATTCTGGATACAAGTCCTGTGTCAGGTATGTCGCAGATGTTTTCTTCTGTTACATGACAGTGGATTTTAAAAAGCAGTTTTTAATTTTGGCTTATTATGTTTTTTTATTTTTTCTGAGACATCTTGGTCTACTCCAAATTTCCAAAGATTTTTTTTTCCCCTATGATTTCTTCTAAAAGTTTGGTCTATGATTTATTTTGATGGGATATTTATGAATGGTATAAAGTAAGAGTCAGTGTCCTACCCTCACTGCGTTCTCCCAACATCGTATCCAGTTGTTCTAGCACTGTTTATCAAAAAAACGATTTCCTCATTGAATTACCTTGGCATCTTTGTCAAAAATCAATTGACTGTTTATGTGTGAGTATTATTTCTGGATTCCCCATCTGTTCCCTTGATTCATTTATCTACCCTTTAATAACACACTCTCCTGATTAGTGTGGCTTTATAGTCTGTCTTAAAATCAAGTAGTGAGAGTTCTCCAACTCTGTACTTCTTTATTAAAATTGATGTGGCTCTTTTAGTTTATTTGCACTTCATATAAATTTTAGAATCAGTTTGTCAATTTCTACAAAAAGTCCTGCTGGGATTTTGACTGGAATTGCATTGAAACTTTAGATTGATTTTTGATACAAATGCCATTTTGACAATATTGAATCTTTCAATCCATGAATATGCTATATCTTTCCATTTATTTAGCTCTTTAATTTTCTTTTTACAATGTTTTATAGGTTTCACTACAGTGGTTTTGCATGTATTTCATGTTTTGGGATGGCATAGTAAATGGAATTGTACTTTTACAACATAATGATTTGATATTTGTACGTATTGCAGATAATCACTGCAGTAAGTCTAGTGAATATCTGTTGCCACACATGGTTATAAGTGTTTTTTCTTGTGGTGAGAACTTTTAAAAATCTACTCTCTTAGCAACTTTCAAATATATAATACAGCGTTGTTAACTATAGTCCCCATGCTGTGCATTACATCTCCATGACTTATTTTATAACTGGAAGTTTGCACCTTTGACCACCAGAAGACAAGCTTTTGACAGTCTTTTTAAGTATTTATTTCATGTGCAGGAAAATATAATACATCCATTTGCCACTACTATTTCCTTGTCTGTGTTATTGTTGCCATGTAATTCAGCCCTATGCCAAGACATTTTTATTAAACAATCAATATTTATTTAGATTTTACCCACATATTTTTTTCTTCATTCCAACCTGAATTTTATGCTTTTGTCTGGGAACATTTTCTTCTACCCAAATAGCTCCCTCTACCCTAAAGAAAGTATTTCCTTTCATGTGAATTTTGTTTTCTTCTTCCAGAGAGATGTTACTATTCTGGCAGGTGGATACTGAGCAAGTCATGTTGATCTAATCAAGAAACGAGATTTTTTTTTTTTTTCCCCAAAGCTGTGTCTGGTCTCTTTCCCATTTGTCCTGACAACACAAGCCCTAAGGGTTTATTTCCTGAACATCTGGGGTGTTTACCATGGTCCTTTTTCCTTAGCAGGTCCTAAATTCCAATTTTTGCCTCCCCAGCACTGTTGGACTGACAAAATCGCTTCTTGAATTTTTAGTCTCTTTGCAACTGGTTTTTGCTTGGTTTCTTGGCTTCTTGCTCCACAATTTTGTAGCTTAGGAATTTGCAAATGTCTTGAGGGCAAGTTGCACTGGGAATGTTGGACTGACTTCCCTATGGTCGCCTTTATCAGAAATCTAAGCCCCCCAAGTCCTAGCTGTTTCTTCTGTAGCCCTAAACTACAAGCTTTGTCTTTTCAACTTAGAGAAACTGCTGCAAGCTGTAGGTTGCTGCTTACTACTTTGTCTACTCCTCCACAATGTAAATTAGTAACACCCTTAGGACAAAAATCTTCTGTAATTATAGGTCTCACCTCAGGGGGCTTCCTTTCTTTGCAGAATATAGGCTGCTTGAATCCTGGTTGCCTTGGTGGTTCTGCAATGCTTTCAAACAGCTGATCTCATTTTTTATTTCCTGCAACATAATAATTCTTTTCTGTAGGTAGATTAATCATATGCACTTTACTCCTTTATAGCCAGAAGAATAACTCTTCAAGGTATATTTTAAGAAAGGCACTCTCCCCCATCTACCACCCCCATGTTTTTAAAGATGCCATTTGTTTGTTGAAAAACAATGAGTCATATTTCCCCCATTGAATACCTCACACTCTGAATTTCTAATTGTGTCCTATACTGCCATTGTTTAACATGTTTCTTTATCGCTCATCTTTCTCATAAAAATTTAATTAGATTTAGAGATTGGGCCTTGTGTATCTCCTACTGTGTCACATCCTGAGCCACAAAACACGGCGTTTCTCAAACTTTGCTTTACATTGGAATCACCTACAGAATCTTTAAAAGAGTAAAAACAAAACAAAACAAAACAAAAACAAAACTACTGATGCCTGATTTAATTGGTAAGGGACATGACTTGAACATTGTTTTGTTTTGTTTTTTAAGCCCCCCCCACCCCAGGTGATTCAAATGTGCTGCAGAGTTTGGTCACCACTGACATAATGTCTGGTTATCCCACTTTCTGTTAGGTTAGGGCTGATTCAAAGATTCAGGTGTTCTCAGTCTGCTCCCTTCAATATCAACTTCCCCATCAAACATTAAGCCAGTGTTTTACTGGCCATTGATGATGGTTGCCTGGATCCATTATTTCATTAAGAGATGTAAAATGGGAATTTCTTAATTCTTTCATTCCTCCTGCTCTTACTAGCTATGAATCTTCATTAAAGAGGAGCTTTCAATTCCTGTTTGGTTACCTTGAAGTGCAGCCCATACAAGAAAGGCAGGGTAAATGCTTAATTCTTCCCCTTTATTTATATATTTTCTCTATTATGAGTTGGTGCCTTAATAACTTGTAAAGGTAATCAGTGATTTTTTTTTTAAAAATCATTATGGAACTCACAGATTTTTATGCATTAGATCTATTTCATTTTACCATATTCATGTTATTTTTGATGTTGAAATGGATTCGTCTTTAGCCAGTAGGAACCCCTTTTCAGTTGGCTTTAAGTCCTTTTGATATGACTCTACGAGTGTTTGATAGCTTCCTGTGACAAACTTTTCTAACTCATTGTGTCCACTTCCTGCCCCAGATCTGAAATCAGCCATTTCTTCAAGAATCCCTTTGAAAGGAAGTGCTTAAAAGACCAAAATAGAGGCTCCAAGTACAACCCTGTCCTTACCCCTCAGCTTGCTCCTCACTCCCCCCGGTTTATTTGGCCAAGAGTAATAATAACATCATCATTTTAGTTCTACTACATGTTGGATGTTTGTCTTAGGATACATGCTTGACTTCTCTGTCCCTGTGTTCACATCTATAAAATGGGGATGGTGATAGAAATAATCTAGGCATAATGCTTGCCCCATAGGCTTTTCAAGAGAGAGCCAACAGGAATAATGGGGTGGTGGTGGTGCTGGCAGTAGTTGTTCTATAGCAGTAATAGTAGTAGTGATGGTAGCAGTTCACTTTTTCAACAAATCATTGTGAACCTACTCCATGGAAGCATTGGGCATTGGCAGAAGTAGTAACGGTACTAGTAGTAGAAGTCATCCTAACAGTAGTAGTAGTAAGTTTTTCAGTAAATAATTACGCGTGAGGTATTGTGCTGGCTGGGCATTAGGGATGCAATGGTAGTTAAGACAGGTATAGTCATTGTCTTTAAGGAGAAAGACAGAAAACAAGTAAAGTGGCAAATATAAATTATGAGTATGGGTCCAAAATTGTTCACTTAGGTATTTCTCTAGGTTAAGAGCTAAAGTTCCAAGTAGTTTCTTACCACCATCAAAATTACTGCTTGAAAACGGTGCTGTCCAAATGGCCGTATTGAAATGTCTTCTGTCCAGTTGTCCCATTCATATTGCTGAGTCACTCCATTTTTGTCCTAAGCACCTTTCCCTGGATGAGGATTACTTTTAATAAAGGGTGATTCTTTGAAGTGATCAGAGGATTGAACAGACTGGGGCTTATCTTCCTTCTGCCCCCTTTTCTCTGTTGCTGCCCTGGTTCCTAGTGAGCAGCTGGCCCCCAAGGAAAGCTAGACCTCCTGGAAATGGGAAAATGCCCTTTCTGAGGACTTGGCATCAGAGGAGTGGAAAGGTGCCATCAAAGGGGGGAGTTTCTACAGATCCCGGAGGCAGGAAGCCACTTGGCTCTCTCTCTTACTTCAGAGTGAAAATGAGGTCACAGGATGTCCCTTTCTATGAACAACTGAATAAAAGGCCAAGAGAAAACCTCCTCTTGTCCTGCAGCTAAAAGTATCCTCACGCTGTGAAGGAGTCACTTTTTTGGCTCTTTGTGCAGTTGCCGAAAGACAGTCTCGGCAGGGCAGGAGTGTAGGTAGCCGGCAAGGTGAGGGAAGTTATTTTCCTCTCTCACACTTCGGGTGATGCTTACTTTCTCCATATGGAGAATGCCTCTTAATTGGAAAGGGAATAACAGATTTTTCAGCTTCTTGCCGTGCCTGATCCTTCTTTACTTTTTTTTTTTTTTTTCCTAACTGAATTGGAATTGCCCCGGCTTCAGCCTCCTCTTAGTAAGTGTACCAATCCATGCATGGAAATCAGTCCAACTCCCTGTGGTGGGAAATGGACTGTTTCAGCTGCAGGAGGCAGGAGGTGCCTGTGTCTGGTCCTTACCCTCAATGATCCTGCAGTCTAGGGGACGAAGGTAAAATTCATTCATTCTGCATATCTTAACTGAATCTGCATGGGGTTCTAGAACCAAAACACAAAGCCAACAATACTTGCTATCTGCTCCTTACAATAAAGTTCGCCAATCCGACTCTTCGACACTTACCATGAGGCTTCTTTTCTGTGGTATAATGGTCATGAGTATGGGCTCAGCGTTAGATGGCCTTGGCTCCAAATCCTGGCTCAGCCACTTACTGTGTGGTCTTAGGCAAGTCACTTCACTCCTCTGAGCTTTAGTCTCTATCTGTCACAAGGAAATGCTATGTGTCACTCAGACACTAAATATTTATAGAGTGTCTATGATGTGTCAGAAACTAACTTCCTTCTCAGGCACAAGAATGAAGTTAAATAACAAACATGCGCAAAAATAAATGAGATGGTTTCACATTTTGATTAATAGAGCAGGGCAGTAGTTGGGGGGTAGAGTAGTATGGTTGTATGGTTTGTGTGTTTAAAAACAAATGGTCCAAGGAGGAGAAGGTGGCCACCTGTCAAATACTGCTAAGTGGTGAAGTGAAGAGAGGCCAGAAATTGGCCACTGGCTTTATCAAGATGTGGTTTGTTGGTGACCTTTACTAGGGACATGCTATGAATAGCCTCCAACCTTTATATGTTTGTAATAAAGGGAAAGTATATGCTGATTCTGACTTTTTAAAGTACCTAGAGTGATCCTTTAAAGGGAAAGAATCCTATAGTTAAGCTGAATTTTTTAAAAAAAATCAGTAGGGAATGTTTTATTTCTGACTCCAATGATTGCATTATAGATAATGGGGGGAAAAAATGGCTGTCAATTGCCCTTTTAGCTTGTGTTAGTTATTAAGGGCTGCTGCAGTATCTCCAAAATATCCTGTTGTTGGGGTGCTCATTAAAAACATTTTTAAAATAACAATCTTTTACATATGGGAGTGACCAAGTCAAAATGCGGGGACTTTTAAACCCACATCAAAACCAACATTTACAAGCAGCATTTAGGGGTAATTAGAATGGACTCCTTTCTGAGTGTCTGGGATAGAGACATGTTCTCCTGAAATTCTTTCCCTCTTTTTTTTTATTTATCACAGTGATTTTTCATCTTGTTGCTCATCTCCAGCCATCAGAGGAAACTCTGGCAACACAGTGCGGCATCACTGGGGAGAAAAAGGCATTTCCCTGGGAAAGGAAGGGTGGGGGGGGGAGGCCAACTCCTATTGATTCTCGTTTCTCAGACAGGATGATGCCTTTAACACTCCATAATGAAAAATTTTATATGTGAGAGGGATTACCAGCGCTGGGCTGTTACTGTCCTTTGATGTGCCCCAGAAATACTACAGAAGAAATTATTAAGGAATAAATTGTGGGGCACCAACTGTTCTGCCGACGTGGCCTGTCACTTTGCTCCTAGCCAGTTTATGTGGTGGTACATTTGCTTTCTTTTCTTTTTTTTTTTTTTCTTGATTAGAGAGGGATGTGCAAGTAGATTGTCAACCTGTTTTACTTCAGGACAGAAAACAAGTGGCGCCTTAAAAATGAAGGACAGCATCTAGGCGTTGGTGTGGGGTGTGCACATCTCCCTGGCTTTTGCCCATTTTATAGACAAGGAAAGTGAAGCTCAAGGAAGCCAGGGGTTGGCCAAGGTCACAGTGCTAAGTGGATGCCCACCTGGGGACGTGAAACTGGCTTAAGCTACTCATTCTGGTAATTTCCCCTTACAGCACAGTGGTCTCTGTGTCCCCCCAGAAGGAAGGTTAAAATTGTTTAAAGCCCGGGAACTGATGAAATATGAGGAGATCATGTGCTTTGAGACCATGCGTTCCCCAGCTTTCTGCTGAACTGGAAATTGCTGGGGCACCACTGTGGGTCTGAAACCTTTCCCTGGCAGCTGGGCTTGGTGCCCGCAGAGGCAGACTGTGGCTCTCGGTTAAATCGCGCAGATGGAAACCGGGAGCGCTTGGGTACGGGCTCATGCTTTCTCCTCGCCTGCTCGAATTAAGCTGCCTAACTGTGTTCCTGGGGAGGCTGTGGGTTTGTCAGGGGTCAGCTAGCATTTCCGAACATCTCTCCAGAATGCAGGGAGAATACATTTCCCTTTTCCAAGTGACAGCAGACATAGTCACTGCAGAACAGCTCAAAAGATTTTTCTAAATTTGGATTGCTTTACCTGGCAACTTTTATTAATCCAAAGGACATCGTATCGTGCCATCTTTCTCTTAACTCTGTTTTGATCCTTGATTTTATAGATTCTCAGGTAAGGAATGTTCCAAGAGTGTAAATATAGAATTATTATTAACCATATTTCTAATAATGATAACTGTTTTCTATTGTGTGTTTCCTGGAGGTCTAGGCATTGTGCTAACAGCTTTACATGCATTTGTTTGATTTAATCCTTGCAATAAGATTAAATTAAATCCTGCTATATAGGAACTTTTATTATTTCTCTTTTACAGATAGAAAAACTGAGAATTCAGAAGGGTTAAGTAATTTGCCCAAGATTGCACAGCTAATAGAGGGTGCAGTCAGCATATGGAATCAGAGGGTTTTACTTATACCGTGTGTTTCTAACAATCATACACGCTGCATTCTTGGTGCAGGTTAATTAACTATGAGGGTGTTTTGAGCACATTTTTCTGCCTATGAGTTAAAGGCCTTTTTATTTATTTTTAAAATAGGGATTGGCTTTTATTTCAGGTTTGTCTTAATCTACACTTGCATTTTTCACTGAAGCTCAGAGAAGTAACATGTCAGAATGTGGCTCGGTCTTCTGACCCTCTCCCTCCTTCCTCCAGTTTCCTTTGCTTACAGGGTACCCACTTCTGAAGGAGTTCAGTATCACATTTCAAGGCTCTAACTTGGTTAGTGCTCAAAGGCTGAAGAAGCTATGTTTTTTTTTTTTTTTTTTTTTGTCTTTTCAAGGTCTAGAATGAACCTCTGTTATATTGCCTGAGAAGGTGCTGAAGGAAATACATCAATTTTTAAAAGAAAGAGAGAACTTTGTTTTTTAACTCTTTCCTAGATGACTCTGAATTTTAGAAATAAGACTTACTCAGAAAACCATGCTTTTGCCCTGCATTTGAAGAAGGGGCACCTTCCTCTAACAAGTCTGTGTTCAGATTAATCAGATCGTCTGTGAATACAAAAGTAAAACACTTTGAACCCTCTGGTAATAGGCCCATTTCAACTTTAACTTTGGAGCTAAGACAGTTACATTTTGTCTAAAAAGATGTACATGTGTTAAAAAAAATGTGCTTTAAGTGTTTCCTGTGGAAAATCTGGTCCTCCCATGCCCGCGGTAACTGAGGAGATCAGAACTCCTGGCACAAGTCAGAAAAACCATCCTCATACATCATTTTCTCTTTGACTACTGACCATTTGTAGAGGAACCAACATTTTAAAAATTAGGTAACCCTGAAATCGCTTGTTGCTCTCTTCATGGTTTTCCCCCATTTCCAAAAGTTAACAGTTCTCTGAGGATAAAACGCCACCCTGCTTCCCCAGACTCTCCCCAGCCACAAACAACACATTCCAGTGGAAACCAGAAGCTTCAGCTTATCATGCTAGAGGCTTTGGCACAATTATTTAAAATTTAGGAGTTCTTCCCATGGTGTTCCATTTACCCATCTCTAAATCTTACTAGAAGATGCTGGTTATCTGCCCAGTTCTGTGTAGCTGTGTAGTGTAAACAATTACAAGCCGTAGCTAACTCTTTTTCCATGCTTCATCTCAGAGGAAACTGGGTTTTTGTGGTACCCAAAGTGACTTATTGTTTGCTGGAGCAAATGAAGAGAGTCAGGCTTTAAAACAGTTTGAAGATTGTTCTGGAGGAAAAGCGCACTCTCCGTGCAAGTCATTGATTATCTGGGGGATGCTGTGTGATACACTCACACACACGCCGCTGGCATATGGTGGTGGTGGATGGACTGAAGCCCAAAGAAACTTTGGAAATTATTTGATGGATTTCTCTGAGACTCTGAATTAGACAGTGCCCCAGGAGATGAAAGTAGTGTATCTTTCATAAGTTTTTTCCTCCCCTGCTAACTTCCCCACTTCTCTAAGGGTTAATTAATTTTTGTTTCTTTACCCATGGAGCTTGACTCTGGATTAGGTTGATGACAGACTGATGAATGGACAGGTCCAGCAAGCACGGGCATTTTTGCCATCTGCCTTCTGTGTTTCTTCTTGGATCCTTTTGGTATAAATCAGAATAATAGTTAGTGAAACAGTGTACAGGCATTGAGAAAGACAGGCCCCTATTTTTTAGGCTCTCTGGAAATTTTTCCCTTTATTTGATTTTGGTGGTTTCAGTCCTATCTTCTAATACAGTTTCATACAAATGTAATCTGGCTTCAGCAGGCTCGTACAACCCAAATCAAAATGATATTATACCTCTTCACAGCTGTAAATCCTTCCTCAAATTAAAGCTCTGAAACTTAATCTGCTAGAGGTCTACAGAGAAGGAGGGGGGCCTCCAGCACCCCACCAAGAATAGCAGTAAGCATCTAACGACAACTTGACGGAGACTTTTATCTTTTGTCCCCTGTGAAATAAAATCTTCAAAGTTATCTGCCTTTACTTTGAAACTTAGCACAGGCTGTACTTGGCCAGGTGTCTCAAAGCTGATACCAAAAGGGCAAAGACTGAGAGCTGGTTTTTTTTTTTTTTTCCACCCAGTTGTTTCTGGGCTGACTTTTTTTTTTTTTTTTTTTTTTTTTTTTTTTTTTGACCTGGGAAGAAATGAAAGTAAACTCTTAAGACGTGGCTACTTTCCAAAAAGGTTAAAGACACAGAGTTGCAGAATCCCAACAGGGACTCAAGCAGGAGACTGATGAATTAATTGACCTCACCAATTAGCCATTGAATTCATTACTCTGTGTAAAGCAGACTGAAGTCAGGAAAGGACAGCTGTGGGGAAGTCTTAGGTGAAAGGGAGGTTCAGAAAGACAGAGATCTGGTTGAGGTGAAGTTCCTGGCTGAGCTCAGTGAACAGTGTGAGTGAGCACGGAGGGTCTGGGCAGAGCCTGCCGGCAAGGCTGGTGTGAGGCTCACTAAGTTGGTGGATGTTAGTGCCAAGGTCCCATATAAGAGAGACACCAAATCCTTAGGTCTAGAACACAATTAGTTCCAAGAGAGACCTGTTGTGGTTCAGTGGCTACCTTTTCATCCTGTTTATCAGGAATTTTCTAGGGCTTCTAGACCTGTTCTTTTTAAGGCTGCTCTGACTGCTTTGGGAAGAGGCCTGATTCTTTCAGTTCTAAATAAGAGGACAAGCCTCTGTCCGCTGTGATCTTCCAGGGGATTGCTAGGGATTTAGGTCTCCCTGTGGCCTGTGTGTGGGCTGATTATGCAGAATCATTTGCCTTCTTTTCAACAGCATCTTGGAGGGGGTCAACTTCTTCACACCGCTTTTCATTCACAAAATGGAAGGGACCACGCTTTGTTCTATGGTGCCAGGTACAGATACACAAGAATATACCTCTTGTTTCCTGAGATTACTTTGAAAATGAGGCCAGACCTCTTGGCTAGAAGACTCTTGGGATATTTTATTGATGCATAGAGTCCCTGAGGACATAGGTGTTAGGTAGGGTCCCAGTATGAACCAGTCTCTGAGAGGATGCTTTCAGGAAAATACTGTAAGACAAACTATCCTTTCATAGTATTCATCCCCAGGGCAGCCAGTATGACAAAGGAATAGGAGCAGGTTATCATTCATTCAGGAAAAAAATATCTTTTGAGGCAGCTAACAATTGTCAGGCCAGCCAGGCAGTGTTTTAGGATCTGGGAAAACTGCAGTGATGAAAATAGATGGTGTCCCTGTTCTCATGGTGGTCACATTGCCATCTTTGAATAGATACTGTGTTTTAAAGATTGTAAGTGGCCTGAAATGACTTGGGATTTCTTACCAGAGGGATGCTGTATGCAAAGACACCTTATATCAATTATATCAGGAAAAACAGGAGAGATGTTATTCTGGAATCTGGCAAGTGAAAGCTATAGCTTTAAGGGACAAGAACTTATCAAGAAAAGTTGGCAGATTAGTTTTATTTTATTTTTTCCCTTGAGTTTAATTCTGCTTCAATATTAGACATTGCTTTGGTCACGCTAAGCTAGGTTCTGCTGCAATAATAAGCAGTCTCTAAGTCTCAGAGGCTTACAGGGAAGTTTATGGGAATTTTACTCTTGGAATGACAGTGTGAGGAGCCCCACAGAGCTACTCCCTAGTAAAACAACCATAACTTGTGAAAATAATAAAAAGCCCAACCATTTAAAGTCCTTGGAATTGTCCTAACCATATGCAGCCAATGAAGAAATATTTATTTAAGAGAATCTACTGGATTTTGGTAAGAGCAGCAAGGGTCTGTGGGACTCGAGGTGCAACCTGCTCCCCCTCTAACCTGCCCCATTGCAAACAGCCCAGCCACATGGAAGTTCCTGTCTGGGTAGATGTGGTCAAGAAGATGGAGCTTAGCTTTCCCTCAGATTCCAGTCTAGGGATAGTGTATTTCTTTGGGAACGGCAGGTCTTCAGCTTTTCTCATCCCTTCTGGCTCCGAGTTACAGAGGCTCAGTTCCTGATGCGGGTAGCTGAATGTTTAGAGATGACCTTCTTCTACCCAGCCCATACTCACAGGGCAGAGGCTCCAGCCCAGGTGCAGCAGGCTGAGAGTACTGGGATGTAGATCACCCTTGCTCCGCTTGCTAGAAGACAGAGGTTCCACCCTGGGAGAGGCAAGTGAAGAAGACCAAAGGCTACCACCATTAACTAGTTTCCTGCTTACAAAGCAAGGATGTCAATCCAGTCCCCATCTCAAGAGCAGTGGCTCAGAGATTTTACTAGAAAGAGAGGCAAACTTTAAGAATAGAGAGCTCTGAAGCTTCCCATAAGGAACTCAGTTTATTTGAAACAGTGTAGGGAATTTTAAGCCTAAGTCGTGCTCTCCAAAACGATAGCAATTGGGGTGGTGAGCAATTAGAGAAAGTTAGTAGCTCTATGAGAGCAACAAACTGAACCATAGCTCACCGAGTTTACCAGAGTGTATCAGGGGAGAGCTGCCCTCCTGGAGTTAGAAAAAACTGAAAAACTGGCCTCAAAACTACGCCTGCAAAAGAGCCTGAATTTAACTGGATCAAACTGTGGAACAATTTGTGCTCCCAGGGCATTATGGAAAAAATAGAACAATCAGCTGGAAATTAGTGAAGCCAAACAGCTGGTTGTGATATCCTCAATGATGCAGACAGCCTAACAGATGAAAGCATGTTCTCCAGTGTACATGGAATGTTCTCCAATTACAGAATAGAACAAGCCTTAAAACATTTAAAAGAATTGAAATAGTATATAGTATGTTCTCTGGCCACAGCAGTGTAGAATTACAAATAAATAAGAGAAAATTGGGAAATTTACAAATATATGGAGATTAAACAACACACTCCTAAATAACCAATGGGCCAAAAAAGAAATTACAAGGAAATGAAAAAAAACTTCGTGATAAATGAAAATGAAAACATACTAAATTTATGCGATACAACCAGAATAATGCTTAGGGGGAAATTCATAGCTCTAAGCACTTGCATTAAAAAGGAAGAAAATTTTTAAATCAGTAACCTATACTTTCACATTAAGAAACTGTAATAAGAAGAGAAAAGTTAATTCAAAGCAAACAAAAACAGATATAATAAAGATTAGAGCAGGAATTAATGAAATAGAGAAAAGAAAAACAAATAGAGAAAATCAACATAAGCAAAAGGTGTTCTTTTGAAAAGTTCAACAAAGTTGACAAACATTTAGCTAGACTGACCAAGTGGAAAAGAGACAAAATTCAAATTACCAAAATCAGGAATGAGGAAAGGGACATTATTACTGACTTTACAGAAAGAAAAGATGATAAGGGAATGCAATAAACAAATATATGCCAATAAATTAGACAAAATTGACAAATTACTGGAAAAATACAAACTAGTAATGGTGACTCAAGAAGAAACATAAAATCTGAATAGATCCATAACACATAAAGAAATTGAATCAGTAATTCAAAAATGACCCACCAAGAAAAGCCTAGGTACAGATAGCATCACTGGTGGGTTCTACCAAATATTTAAAGAAGGATTAATACTAATTCTTTATAAACTGTTTCAAAAATTAGAGGAAAAGGGAATACTTCTCAATGCATTCTGATCCCATACTGGACAAAGACATCACATGTAAAGAAAACTGCAGACCAATGCTACAAAACAATATAAACACAAAAATCCTCAACAAAATACTAGCAAATTAAATTCAGCAAGATATGAAATACATTATATATCATGGCCTGTGGGACTTATCCCAGGAAAGCAAGATTTGTTAAATATGTAAAAATCAATGAATATAATATACCATGTCAACAGAATAAAAAACAAAAAATATATGATCATCAGAATAGATGCATAAAAATTTTTGAAAAAATTCTATGCCACTTTATAATAAAAACACTCAAGGAATTAGGACAGTAGGGAACCTCCTTAACCTGGTTAAGAGTATACATTAAAAACCCACAGTTAACATCATACTTAATAGTGAAAGTGTGGATGCTTTTCCCCTAAAATCAAGAAGAAGACACAGATATCTTTTCTCACCACTTCCATTCAGTATTGCACTGGAGTCTATAACTAAGGCAATTAGGCAAGAAAAAGAAACAAAATCCATCAATATATGAAATGAAGAAGAAAAGTTTTCTCTATTTGCAGATGACATCGTCCTGTATGTAGTAAATCTAATGAATACACAAAAAACCTATTAGCAATAATAAAGTTCAGCAAGTTTTCAGGATAAAATTTCAATATACAAATACAAAATATAATTGTATTTCATTTCTCTTGCAATAAACAATCAGAAAAAGAAATTAAGAAATCAATTTCATTTACAATGGTACGAAAAAGAACAAAATGTTTAGGAATAAATTTAATAAAACAGTGCAAAGGTTAAATCTGAATCTACATACCATTATTGAAAGAAATTAATCAAGACCTAGGTAAATGGAAAGACGTTTTGTGTTTGTGGTTCAGAAGACCTGATGTTGTTAAAATGTCAGTACTCCCTAAAATGACCTACAGAGTGAATGTATGCAATCTCTATCAAAATCCCAGCTGGCTTCTTTGCAGAATAAACAAGATGATCCTAAAATAACATGAAAATTCAGGGGATCAGAATACCCAGTATAACCTGAAAAAGAAGTAGAAAGTTGGAGGACTTCCTGATTTCAAATGTCACTTACAAATCTACAGTAATCAGGACATGGTAGTACTGGCATAAGGAAAGACATATAGATCACAGGAGTGGAATTGAGATTCCAGAAATAAACCCTCACATTTACTATCAATGATTTTCAACAAGGCTGCCAAAACAATTCAATAGAGAAAGAATAAGTTATTTAACAAATGATTCTGGGACAACTCAGTATTCGTATGCAAAATAATATAGTACCTCACACCATATTCAAAAATTACTTTGAAGTGGATCAAAGACCAAAATGTAAGAACTAAAGCACAAAACTCCTAGAAGAAAACATAAGTATAAATCTTGCTGTTGGATTAGGCAATGGATTTTTAGGTATGATGTTAAAAACACAAATAACAAAAGGAAAAATTAGATGAATTGGATGTCATTAAAATTAAAACTTTTTTTTTTTGTAAAAGGATACCATCGAGAAAGTGGAAAGATAATTCATAGAATGGAAGAAAATATTTACAAATTGTGTATCTCTTACAAATTATATAACTCCTATACATAAGAGACATAAAAGCTTACCTGTGAGTGTTCAGAGCAGTGTACTTGCCAAAAAGTGCAAACAACTCAAATGACCATCAACTGATGAATGTATAAATAAAATGTGGTATATTCTTCCAATGAGATATTATTTGGCAATAAAAGGAAGGCACCAAATGCATGCTACAACATGGATGAACATAGAAAACATTATGTTACATGAAAGAAGCTAGTCAAAAAAGACCCCATATTGGACAATGAGAGAGTCCTAGGCATACTTAAAATTATTAACATTGCTCAGTAATTTCCTTAATATTCTGAACTTTTAGTTCTAGTTCTGCCTACTTTGCTGCTTTGTTCTTTTCCTCCTCGATAAAATTCTCTTCCACCCTTGGGAAATATTTTATTTTCTGAATCATTGTCAAATCCATTCTCTCTTTCCATTCTTATCACCCCTATTCTTGTTCAGGTTTCTATACTCTGCTGAGATTTTGCACCAGTTTCCTAACTTGGTCCCCTGGCCTTCTGTCGGATTGCATTCAAGTCTATGGTACCTGTAGGGATTTTCATAAACTTTGTATGCAACTCTATCGTCCTCTGCCTAAGCTCTCCAAAAATATATCTATCACTGTCAGATGAAGTTCCAGCTTGTCAACCTGGCTTACTTAGAATGTAAGCCAACCTTTCCTACTTGTCTGTCACCTTGACTCCTTGCTTCTTGCTTTATGTTCTAGCAGCATTGAACTGTATGAAGTTCTCTACATACATCATGCTGGTTGTTGTCTTTACCCTGCTATCCACACTATTCCCTCTCCTTGGAATGCTTTCCTCATCAAATTTTCAGCCACCTGACTCCATTAAGGTGCATCTTTTTAAACAGCTCTACTGCCAATGCTGTGGCTGAGTCAGTTTCTCTTAGTGTTACTCTAACATTGTACCCATCGTTTTTTTTGCTGTAACTATCTTTTCATGTGTTGTAGGATTTTTTTTTAAAAGTAAAGACTGTGCATTACTCATTACTGTACAGCACATTGCCTGGTGCATAGGAGGTACTGAAGGAAGAGGGGAAGGAAGGAGATAGAGAGGATGACACTGGCCCTAAGAAAAAACTTCCATCCCCCTCACCTGACTTCAGACAAACTAAAAACCAACTCACATAAGACAGATAGTTTGCCAGCCAATGTTTTCTGAAGACGCTCCAGAATTAACACTTCCTTGCTCTTTCCAGGATTTTACCACCATGGCAATCCATTTCTAACTGTTGTTCAATTCATATTTCACCAATATTATATCCTCATGCTTGCTCCTTCTGTTCTGGGTAAACTGAGCATGGTTCACCTAAGGACTTCTACATAATAGTCCCTCATAAGACGTGAACATTGTGGACTGAAACTCTAGAATCTGCAGTTGAGTGATGCAAGTATATGGAACTTCATTTTAGGACAGAACACAGTCCATGCATATGAAAACGACACATGTTTAGCAGCTAAAACAGAGTGGGGTCTAAATCCTGGTTCTGTTATTTACTAACTTTTAGACTACAGCTTGATTACTCAATTTCTTTAAACCCCTGATTTCTCATTATAAATGGGACTATAGATTTACATAAGTATTACATGAAATTAAGTGAGATGGCATGTAAAATTTAGAGCATACTATTCAGCACAATTATTTTTCGAGCCAGGAGAACTTGAGCTTGGCACTGGTAATACAAGGGTGGTTACTGGTCTGAGGAAGCTGAACTTTGGTTTCAAATAGATCCAGCCATGCAATTACATAACAAAATAGAAGATTATTTCTTGCTCATTTAACAGATTAATGAATATTATTGTGTGTCTACTCTGTGCACCAGGGGCTGGCCTAGGCACCACAGATGTGGCCCTGGACAAGACAGGCAAGATCTCCCAGTGCTCCTAAAGATGGGCTTCATGGGGCCAAAGGCTGTCTGTGTTTGCAGCCACTTGCAGGTTAAGATACATGACCCTCAACAGCAACATCTCCAAGTCATGGCTGGGGACAGCCTCTGAATTGTCTGATTGTTGGATCCCTGCCTGGTTGGGTAGAGGTGCCTTGTGGGATAGTTAGATGGTTAGGATACGTAGAAGAAAAGAGGATGCTTCTTTAGAGCACAGAGCTCAGAAACTTGGCAAAGCCTGAAACTATCAGTGCAGGATAAGGTTTTGAAATAATGTACTTTTTAAACCCTTGCAGGACACAGACACCCCTTTCTCATGAGCTTCCCACTTTCAATAAGACATGCCTTCCCTGAGACCCCACCCCTGCTGGAAAAAAAACCACCCACAACCAACCAACCAGCCACCACCACAACAACAAACACCCCTGAGAACAGCAGGGGCCTTAAATCCTCCTGAAGAATGAGTTCCAACGCATGAATCCAGTCAGCCCAGGCTGAGGTGTTTGAGGTGTTGACACTGGATTTATTTGCATGACTTAATAGCTTATTTCACACTCATCTCAAAAGCTCCTTTTTCCACTGAGTTGTGATTGTTTTGCTATATTCCCTGCAGATGGAATTCATATAAACACTGGATTACTATATATTTCCCTCTGCCTTTCTCTCACTTAACAGTGGTTTGTCCTACACACCTAACGACAAAAACAATTTCCTAAGCAACTGAGCACCAGTTTGTGTGAAAATTCTGCCTAGAATTGTGCCTTTTAAAAAGCCATGTAAAACAAACAGATAAAAATCTATGTGATGAAATGTGGTTCACCATAAAGTAATAGAAAGATGGAGCCATGATACTGAGTGAGATGTGAATATGATCCTGTCCCTGTTGGATGCAAATGACCTGATCAGCCAATTTAGGGCTATGAGAAAAGGGCCAGTGGGTGCTTGTTACCTGTAGAAGGTACTTTGGAGTGGCACCATGAGACTTGGAGGCTTGACTGGATTTTGAATCTCAACGCCATTGCCAACCAATAAGTCATTTTGAGCAAGTTACTGCCTCCCTGAGCCTCAGCTTCCTCACTTCTAAACTGGGATTAACAATCCCTACATGGTATACAGCGCTGAGGGCTCAAATAATTATTAAAAATGAAAATGGGTGGAGACTATTCAATGGAGACTCCATTGTCATACTGGTTGTGCAAAGGGCTAGTTCCCTCCAGAGTTTAAGTTAGACCATGTAGCTGTGCTTCAATGGCCTTTTTCTTTTTCTTCATGGCTCAGTCAATTGCCCACCTATCCTTAAGCATTTCTGGAGTCCCTGCTACATGCCCACCACTGTACTATGATCTGGTAAGACAAAAGAAATTTCAGATTATAGAGTGCCAACCATAGAAATGTATTTTCTGAAATAATTTTTCACGTAATGTTCAGCATGATCACTAGTGGATACTTAGGAAAAACTGCAAGTTTCAGAATAATATGTACAAAATGTATAATATGTATAAATAAATAATATGTATAAAATGGTTAACATATGTTCAGAAAACTTAGTGAACATGTACCCATATATAAGTATATTAAAAAGTAGAATGGAAACATGCATCCCAAATTATTAACAGCATTTACCCCTGGACATGAAAAAAAGAATTGGTATCAAAGAATCACTTGGGACTTAAATGTTTTGGTCTGTAGGCTTCTAAATGGTTTGAGATTCTTGCAACAGGAATGTAATCATGTATTACTTTGATTTTAAAAAAAATCAGTAGGCTTTTTTTGGAGAAGTTTTAGGTTTTTAGAAAAATTGAGCAAAAAGTTCAGACTCTGTACATACCCCACTGCTCTCCCCAAGTCCCTTTTTGTTAATACCTTGTGTTAGTGTGGTCGGTACATTAATTACAATTTGGATACATTGCTCCTTTGTCAAAGATCATTTGACTATATTTCTGCGATTCTATTTCTGGCATCTCTATTCTCTTCTGTTGATCTGTTTGTGTCTTCTTTTGCCAATATGCTACTGTCTTAGTTACTATGGCTTTGTACTAAGTCTTAAAGTTTAGTAGTGTCAGTCTTCCAAGTCTATTCTTCTCCCTCAGTTTTGTGTTGGATATTCTGGCTCGTTTGCTTCCCCATGTAAACTTTTAGAGTCTCTTTTGTCTACATCTACAAAATAGCATGCTGAAGTTTTTATTGGGATTGCATTTAATCTGTAGATTATGTTGGGATGAATGGACACCGTAATAATATTGAGTCTTCTTATCCATTTACATGGAATCTCTCTTTTTTTATGTCTGCTTTGATTTCTTTCATCAGAGTTTTATAGTTTTCTTCATTTAGATCTTGGGCATGTTTTGTTGAAGTTATACCTAAGTATTACATTTTGGGGGGGTGTTACTGTAAATGGTATCATGTTTTAAATTTCAAATTCTGACATGTAAGAAAACAATTGAGTTTAGTTTATTAACCTGGTATCCCCCAATCCTGCTAGAAGTCACCTGTTACTTCCAGGACAATATTGCTTGTATAATTTTATGAAAAAGGAATAGAAGGAGATGGAGGAGTAAGCTGATCAAGCACATCTATACACATCATAATCATTAAAAAGTGATGAAATACTTTGACACTAGGTATGGCTTACAGCTGCTTTTGTTTATATTTGAAAATGAGCAGAGTCACAAAATAAATTAAATAGAACACACACCAGCGTATCTGGGGTGAATTCATTAGCAGTGTGGTGTGAATAGGTCCTGTAGACATCTAAACAAGTGACAATATATAGTACATGTAAACATGTTAAGTCAATTGACATGCAAATAAGCAAATCACGTGAAAAAGAAGAGTCTAGACAATGACAGTTCCAACAATTGTGACTCAGTGACAAAGGTATAGTAACTCAGAGACACATCTCAGTTTCAACACAGAAAGCAGGGCCATGTTGAATTAAGCACTCTGTTCTCATCAGCCCTCTCAGTGTACAACAGTGAGGAAGATCTCCTTTGTGTGCACTTATCTGATTCCCCAAAAGATGGCTTCTCCATCCCTTTGCCTTCCACATATTTTCGCTTCTCTGGTTGACAGACTCCTCTTGTAACCATTCAGAGAAGAGTGTTCTGAGATACATAGTTTCTGCCATCTGCTTTGCATTGCAGACTGCTGAGGAGGAGTTAGTGGTTAAGGATTGACAGTAGATCGTCCAACACAGGCCAGTTACTTATTTTTACAACAGGGGATCCTTTCCCTGCAACTTTGGTGTCTCCAGAGTCTACTTTTGTTTTTTAAACATATGTACCAATGATTTTTTTAATATACTGCCATACTTACCTGACTTCACCTATAGAGTGACTAAAGAAGTCACTTCTATAGTTTTAAAGCACTCTTTTTGTATATCTCTTATATTACATAAGCATGTTATACTTTGTATGATAGTTCTGAAAAATGTCTTTTTCCTCTATTGGATTACAAGCCTCTTGAAGGTAGAGCTTCTTCCTTTTATGTCTGAATATGCCTTGCAGCATCTGACAGTGTCATGCATATAGTAGGTACTAATAAAATATTTGCTTAATTAATTAATGGATAAAATTACTTAAAATGCTGTTATGATCAGTGTAAATCCCTGTGTAGGTGAATTGGACCATCACTTTGTTCTGACTAGAATCTGTAACTAAAATGAATGTCCCATTTAAATTTCTGATTTATTAGCCCCTTTTACTGCTGCTTTTTAAGCACAGTAGCCTGGTGGTTTGCACTGGTCATTAACTTTCAGTCTAGATTCATGAAACGTAGTGCAGACTTGATGCATTTAGCCTGCAGAATCACGTTTCCTACATGATCATATGTGATGTCTGAGAGCAGTTGAATGGCTCTGCTAACGATTCTAGAACACTGCAGTGAATGACAAATTACTAGTGTCTAATATTATATGATTGGTAAATGACTGTTATGCAGTTTATTTCCATCCCTCCAGGAAGGCTAGGTTATTCCCAAATAGCAGATTGCCATATGAAAATGCCAATATTTACTCTCTTTTGATCCAAGGTAACAATTCAGGAACAGTCACTTGATATAAGACACTCTTATGATTTTTTACAAACTGTGTAACTAGTTGGAAAGAATGACTCTCTAAGGCACCCTGTTATGGCTGGGCTGACCTTCAGGTCTAATAGGGTGGGTTTAGCAAAGAATTTCTGTGCTATCAGTCCCATTATTTTCTGAATATAATAGGCATTTGATTTTATTTTGGCTCCCAAATTGATTTAGGTTATTCTTAAACCTCAGAACACTAATTTTGTTTCCAAAGTGATATTAACATGAAAAATTCAAATAAAACCAAGAAAATGCCTACTGGTTTCTCATGTGGTGCTGACATTTAATTGGCACATCTCTTTTCCTTTGTGTTAAGTGTTACAAAGCCATAGTTTGTCACTTTGCTTTTTATTTCTTACTCTTGGTGCCTACCTACTTGTTAACATCTATCCCCCAGGTCTGTTTCCAGTCATGGCTGCTTATTAATATTGCTACTTTGCTTGCTTGCTTCAGATTTCTCTCTCTCTTTCCAACCTGCCTCTCTTCCTGCCTTACGCTGTCTTCTGCTCTGTTGTTTTTCAGCCAATCATATTAGGACACTGCTCCTGGACTTTGTTGATCCTATTTGTGGACCTTCACACACTCTTCACACTTTCTGCCTCATTGCCTCCTTCTCACAGGTGGCCTGTCCTCACCTCTACTGGGGAGCATCCAGGAGCTCCCAACTGCTCTCTGTCTCTAGAATCCCCTCTGTGCTGCCCTGGATGGTGGGTAAGCTACAAGCACCCTAGTTGTGAGGGCTGTTGTAGTGGTTCTTTAAAGCCTAGGGGCTAGTGGGTGAGGGTGTCTAAAGCTTGGACAAGGGAAAATAAGAGAGAAAGAGAACAAGAAAGAAAGAAATGAAAGTTAAAGACAAGGGAATGGGGAGAGAATGGGAGGAAGATGCAGGGAAAAGAGGATGAAGAATACAGGAAGGTGGGAAGGGCTGGAGGGTACAGAAAAGAAAGGTACCATCGTCCCTCAATATCCACAGAGATTAGTTCCAGGACCCTCCAAGAATACCAAAATCTGAGGATGCTCAGGTCCCATAGTCTACCTTCCATATCCGTGGGTTCCACATCTGCAGACTCAACAAATTGCAGATTGTAAACATAGTACATGATTCATACTTGGTTGAATCTGCAAATGTGGAACCCCCAGATATCCAGGGTTGACTATATTTATAGCCAAGAAAGCAATGGCTCCTATGAAAAGGTACTCCTCATTTAGCAGCCAGGGTTTTCCCATGTATTTGCTAGACCTCAGCTTCACTCACTTGTACCACTGTGGTTGTGATTCCATTGTCTTGACCCCTTTGTTGCTCACCTTACTCCCCATACCATCTCCCCGTCCTTCCTGCTTATCACTGGACCGTGTCTCCCAGCCCCAGCAGTGTGGACTCTCTTTCCTCCTCTCTCACTTTGCATCCACAACCAGCTCTCAAGATAACACTCATCCTGGGACTGTGAGACTCTTAGATGTTACAAACTTTGGCTAGAACTCAACTTGAGGACTCTTCTGACCTAGAAGAGGTCTTTACACTTTATAGAGGGGTGGGTAGGGGAAGCAAAAGTCAGACGTTCGAGTGATAAGAAAGAAAGTTATGGAGAGTGGTGGGTTATAATCCCCTGCTGATACTCAGAGCCGTGTTCCTGTAGGCAAGATCCCCTTCCTACTTTATGTAAGTAATGACATTTTGATAATCTTGATTCTCAATACTGGAAATGACAGTGAGGATAATAGAGTCAATCTCATAAAGTAGGGATTCCAGATAGCTTTTGTCATTCATGCCAGGTGTGATTTGTTGCTAATATTTCTCTGAGATGCTGTACTGAGAGGCATTTGAAAGCTGTGGAAAGACACAGTGGAAACAGTTCTGTGCTCGGATAATAATGTCTGCTATAGCATGAGGAGGAAGGAATGGTGGTCTGTGTGCCATGCATTTTCTTCCTCTAGTCTTAAAGTTTTTATAAGAGCATTTGGTATTCTTCACAGACAGACACTGTGTAGATTTAGCTAGCCAGAGAGGAATAGCATCCCTTCAGAAATTTTTGGAATGTAATGATCCTTCACCACCACCCTGATTGATTTTCTTCAGCCTTGGCACAAGTAACCTGGCTGTAAGAAGTGTACAGATGTTAATAAGCAACAGATGCACCTTTGCCCCCATATTAAAAATTATCTGGTAATCAAATATCTATCCTTTGCTGTTAATGTAAGGCACATGGTTCTTTATAACAGTATAAGAGGGTATTTTGTTTCTTTCTTTGTTGTGTCTTTTGGTGCAATTGGAGAAGATGCAATGTCTTTGGATTCTGTAACAGACATATTTGCTGTGAGGATGTATATATCTACTTCCATAGAGTCTCAGGGCTGTAAGGCAATTTAGATGACTCTCAGTTCACATGAATTGGAGAATGAAGATCAGAGACTCTGTGACTTATTCAACGCTTCACACTTAGTTCATAACGCATCTGTTTTTTATATAGAGGATTGACCTTTCTCTTCTATTGGACCGCTCTGCTCTGAAGGCCATGGAGAGCCCACCCAGGCTAACTGCCGGAGAGGAAGCTGTAGGGATGGGTGTGGAGCTATGATTGGGAGGTATCATTTCTGAGTGCCTTTCAGCGAGTGAGAGTCTTGAGGTGAGGCAGGCAAGGACCAGGTGAGGAATGGGGATCTCGTCAGGAGCTTTGAAGCCAGCAGAACAGGAACAAGGACAGTATCAGATGCTATACAGGAGCAACGTAAGGGAGCCTGGTGTGACAGCCTTGAACAGAGCTGGAGCGTCCCCATTCCCACTGCGTGTACACACACACACACACACACACACACACACACACAGACAGACACTCGCAGACTCACAGAGGTAGCTTTCACTGACTGTCACCTCTGTGGTGTGCGGGTAGAACCAGTTTATTTAGGACAAGAATAATACCAAGCTACTGGATAGTTTATTCTAGGCAGACATCTTTTGTTAGCCGTTCTGCTCCCTGATTGATGGACTCAGTTATTCAGTGATGGGGTAGTAATATTCAGACAGGCAAATGTTTAGACCTTGAATGGGCCTGGAAGTTAGGAGATCATTGTCCTATTATACGTAAAAATGGCTCTGAAATTCCAAAATACTATGTAAATAAAAGGTATTATTCTGATGCTAATGAATAAACAATTTCTTTCCTCACACATGTGAGAAGAAGTTGGGACTAAGGGGCCAGTCCTTTCTTAATGTCCTATTGTGTATTTCCACGATACTTGGCTTGATCCTGGTTTTAACCAAGATCTAATATCTACATGGTGGTTTAACCAGGATCTAAATATCTGCCTGGGCATGTTTTATTTAAAGGCACATCTAGTCTTCCTCTTTCTCTTTGAACAACTGGGCTTTGCGTTTCACTCTGGGTCTTCAGTGTTGTATTCCAGTGCCTAGCCCGGTGCCTGGTCCACCATAGGTGCTCCATGAACATTTATTGGGTCAGTGAACCTCCGCAGGATAAAGGAGGTGCAGTGACTGTGCTAAAGAAACCTCAGAGATCCCAGCAGCTGAAGGAGCAGCTGGACCCCTTGGCTAGAGCCTCATGGCACTATCTCATTTAACCCCCACACCCATGTAAGAGCGGCTATCGTGACTCTCATTTTACAGGTGGGGAAACTGAGGCTTAAGAGTAAGTGCCCGGAGGTCACACAGGGAGGATGTAAGTGCTAGGACTGCAGCTGGGGGCTCTCTGATGGGAAGCCAGTCCCCCTCCGTTGTACCATCACTCCTTCCGAGAGAGAAGTAGAGCTCTCCAGACTGGTGGAGGGAGAGGCCACTGTGTTCCTGTAGAGCTGGAATGACAGGGAAAAGCAAAAGAGAGCTCCTGGTAAATTACTTCTTAGAAATATGCAGTAATCTAAAAGAGCAGCCTTGAGGTATTTTGATTTTTTTTTATTAACTTTTTTTTGAAGTTTGCTGTAGTTATCTGAGCCCTTTCAGACAGGCTACTCTGCGGGTCCTTAATAATTTTTCATATTGATTCCATGACTGTCCCTAATAGTTCTCTCAAGAAACTGAAATAAGGTCAAGTTGTTCAAATACTTACACAGAACTTTGGAACCTGTTGTGCCCATGTCTCCTGAAACACTCAGGATTTTATTAATGCCGGTATGCCTCGTTCTCTGGGGAACTGTGTGGAAACCAGCACGGAATTATCTTTCAGGGTAATCAAATCAGATTCTTTTTTGTATGCATGAATTTGTTCTGTTGTATCTACTTCTGCATTTATTTATTCCTTAGGCTTAAACCCCAATATCTTTAATTAATAGAAACAATGTCAATAATTGAAGCACTGTAAATATTTAAGTGAATCATGATATTATTTGGCAGATGGAAGTGGGTACACCTAGGAACTTATGATATAACTTACACTTGGCAATAGACAATTCTAACTGTTCTCACCATGCAAATGCACAAAAATTGCTTAATACAAACAAATTACTAGGGGAGTGGAAGTGAGTATAGTTTTGACACGAGTAGAATAAAACTCACATGCATAAATATAATAAAAATAAGAATGCATTTTATTTACTTATGTGGTGTCTAGCTACAGCTGTATTCTAGCTGCTTTGTAATAAAATTAAAGCAACCGATTAAATACCGATTAGCTGGTTAGAGACAATTATAACAACAATTAAAATCAGTGTAGAACAATGTATTCAATCAGTCTGCTCTTCCTTCTGTAAACACAGTCTTGGAATCAAGTTCTTTATTATATATGTGCTTTGTGTATGCAGTGTGTTGTTCTGAGAGCAAGAACTCTGGACTTGATACAAGGAGAGTTGAAAGCTTTACCCAATTTGACCCCTAAAAATTGAGACCTTTGAAGGACATCCAGCTGGGGGTACAGTGTAGGCGATGTGCCTAAGTAGAGATGAATGGGTGTGCTCTACATGGGGCAGGGTGGTGCCTGCCTGAACTGAGTGGACAGAATCGTGAGAAATCCTTTTCCATAAGAAGCAAAAGGTGGAACTCCATGGAAGGGAATAGGGAGCCATATGCAATACCAGGATAAAAGCAGTGCTGGTGGATTTTTGGATTCCCAGTGATGGACATATGAATGCCTCCCATACATGGAAGAGTCTTGAGTTTACATACCTGTCAGGTAGAATGTCATTTTCTTTTGAGTAGGTTTGAAAGCAGCAAGATCTAATTATCATGTGTCAGTCTCCAAAGTGGCAGCATAATCTATCCATGTGCCCCTCACACAGTTTTGCTATATCTGTGTATGACCTGTATATGGCATTAATATATATTTAATATTTCTTTGAATTGAATTACTTTTTTTCTTTCTTAAAGACTTTATTTTTTTGAGATCAGTTTTAGGTTTACAATAAAGTTTAGTGGAAGGTACTGAGATTTCTCGTATATCCCCTGCCCTCACACATTCATAGTCTCTACCATTGTCAGTATCACTCACCAAAATGGTGCTTATTTTTTTTAAACCAAGGATAAACCTACAATGACACATCATAATCAGCTAAAGTGTATAGTTTACCTTAGAGTTCACTCTTGGGGTTGCACATTAAATGGGTTGAAATTTAGATGATTGATTTTAGATCTTTCTTCTTTTCTACTATATGCATTCAATGCTATAAATATCCCCCTAAGCATGGTTTTCATTGCATTCTACAGTAAGTTGTTTTTCTTTTTTTCTTTACATTTTTTTAATTGAGTTATAGTCATTTTACAATGTTATATCAATTTCCAGTGTAGAGCACAATTTTTCAGTTATACATGAACATACATATATTTGTTGTAGCATTCTTTTTCGCTGTGAGCTACCACAAGATCTTGTATATATTTCCCTGTGCTATACAGTATAATTTTGCTTATCTATTCTACATATGCCTGTCAGTGTCTTCAAATTTCAAACTCCCAGTCTGTCCCTTCCCACCCCCTCCCCCTTCTTTCTCTCTCTGTGCTTACACAGAGCTCTGTTAATAAGTTGTTTTTCATTTTCTTTTAGTTCAGATATTTTTTAATGTCTCTTGAGATTTCTTCTTTGACCTATGTGTTATTTAGAACTATGTTGCTTAATCTCCACATATCTGGGGATTTTCCAGCTATCTTTTGCTATTGATTTCTGGCTTAATTTCAGTGTGGCCTGAGAGCAGACATTGTATAATTTCTATTCTTTAAATCTGTTAAGTTGTGTTTTATGGCCCAGATTGTGGTCTGTCTTGGTGAATGTCATGCGAGCTTGATAAAAATATGAATTCTGCTGTTGTTGAAGTAGTCTTAGATGTTAATCATATCCAGTTGATTGATGGCTTTACGGAGTTGAACTATCTACGTCCTTACTGATTTTTCTGCCTGCTGGTTGTGTCCGTTTCTGAGAGAGAGAGGAGTCGAAGCCTAACTATAATAATGGATTCATCCATTTCTCCTTGCAGTTCTATCAATTTTTGCCCCATGTAGTTTGACACTGTTGTTAGGTACATACACATTAAGAATTGTTATGTCTTCTTGGAGAACTGACCTCTTCATCATTATGTAATGCCTTTCTTTGTTCCTGATAACTTTCCTTACTTTGAAGTCTGTTCTGTCTAAAATTAAGATAGCTATTCCTGCTTTCTTTTGATTAGTGTTATTTTGGTATGGTATATTTTTCTCCAACCATTTATTTTTTTTTACCAAGTTATAATTTTATTAAAAAGTATTAATTTTTGAATTATTGATTTAAAATTTTCATTTTTATGCTTTATTTTTAATCAATTATGTCTTCTTCCTCATCTCTTCTTTTTAAAATTTTTAAAAATTGAAGTACAGTCAGTTACAATGTGTCAATTTCTGGTGTACAGCACAATGTCCCAGTCATGCATATACATACATATATTCATTTTCATATTCTTTTTCATGAAAGGTTATTACAAGATATTGAATATAGTTCCCTGTGCTATATGGAAGAAACTTGTTTTTTTTAATCTATTTTTATATATAGTGGCTAACATTTGCAAATCTCAAATTCCCAAATTTATCCCTTTCCACCCCCTTCCCCTGGTAACCATAAGACTGTTTACTAGGAGAATTGACTTACCTTTAAAACATGTTTGTTTTTAAAGGAAACTCTGCCACTATTTTAAATGGAAAACCATGCCACCTACCATGAAGAGAAGGGAAACATAAAAATACTCAGTGAAATTAAATGATCACAAATTAACTCAAGGTAGATGTTGCCTGAGATCCACAAGTGTTAGCTGGTTAAAACAGGTGGCACCACATTGAGCCTTTTCTCCTTGATATAATAAAAAGGGTTGAACAGGAATTTAAACAAATGTATTTCTCACCACATGACTCAGTTATTTAATGCCACCTCTGTGCAGTGCTTAGAGTCCTCTTCTGTGTGTGCCTGGTGGTGTGTGCCCAGCCTGCAGGAACCAGTTGTCCAGCGTGACTAGCCCTGGGCTGGAGGTGGGAAGGCAAGTCTCCTGTTTCAAACCTGCTGTTCACTAGTTGTATCCTGTCTAGCTTTTACTCTCTCTTAACCAGCTTGTAGGCATATTTCAAAGATGATACAAAAAAATATTTGCTCTAGGCCAGAGCTACTGGGGGATTAAGTGTATTTAATTCTGAGGGTCAATGTTAGGGAGTCTGTTCTACTGCCCCTTTCTTCCTCTGCTCTCGAAGGAACAAGCTTGCCTGCCAGGGCCACAGTGCTGCTCTCTCCTCCAGAGATGAGCTCAAACCTGGCAGGGGCGGGGCTCAGAATTTTAAAGAAGGGGGATAAGGTGAAAGTCTCCAACAATACTTTTCGCCTGCTGCTGTTGTCAGTCAGGTCGCTCCTCTCCTTCACAGGGCATGGTGAACACCTTCTAAAAGCTGCGTGGGAGAAAATGTCACCAAGAGCAGGAAAAGTATTTTGAACTTGTACAGGCTTCCCTGGATGGATTTATGACGTTCTAGTCTCCGGTCCAGAGGTCAAAGTATAGAATTTACCAAATTTTATTAGTTCAGAGATAATATGAATTGTAAAATATACCAATAATGTCATTATTAGAGGACTTAAAATTTGCATTAAATATGCACATCTACATTAAATATGCACATCACTTGAAAAGAACCTTCATTTATGAAACATTAAAACATGAGAAAAAAATGGTTATTTTAGAATTAAAAAAGCATTCTGTCATGGTTTTCACTACTTTACCGTCATCTCATTCCTTTAAAGCTTCATCAATTCATATGCCACCTAAATACTTAGTACTAGTCTCTCTGTTTATGTGATTTTAACTGAATTGCAGAACCAAATATGGATATACATCATTTAGGATTAATTTTTTTTTCTTTTGTATGATAAATTTTTTTTTCATCAGGCTTAAAAATAAATTTGGTATGTGGCATTGGGTTGAATGGACCATGAGCTTGTGATATTGTAATAATGATATTGGATCCAGTTCCTATTTGGCCCAACTCTTTTTCTTCCTGGAAGATAAACACACTGACAAACACACACACACATACACACAGAGACACATACACACATGGAGGAGGCCAAAGGAAAGCTAAGTCAACCTTTGTTATTAGGTGGATCTTTCAACTTTTGCACATACAAGAGTTGGACTGAACTTTTGGTGATTTTTTTTTTTACCTGCATTGAAGTAGCTTCAGTGAACTGGCTCCAGAACAGACTTTTTCTCTTCTGCCCTAATTAGGAGTAAGATCTCACCTGGTAGGGGCCGTCAACACAGAACAGCCATACAGCAGGGGAAATGGATCCAGAGAGCAGGAGAGAGCATGTTCACCTCTGGTTGGTGTTGGTTCAAGCTATTTGCTTCAAGCCTTCTAAAATCAGGCATTATCCTCAGGGCTGGTGGCCACTGGGACTGAAAGGGGTGGTGGGAGAGAGAGAGAGAGGGAGAGATGGATTTATCTACTGCATGAGCAGAACGAAGAGAGAAGAGAGAGATGAACAGTGTACTATGTACATCTGAAAGCTCTGTCTCAGGGAAGCAGAGTACTCCCAATGGAATTCCCTCCCCTCTGAAATGGGAGAATTACTTGCCCTTAATCCTCATTCACCATGAGAAGATAAGAGGAGATGGAGGCAGGAAGAGAAGAAATCTTGAGTTGAGGCAGATAAGCTGCTTGAGTGTTAGACTAGAGGTGCACTCTTCTCTGTCCATCTTTTCTGTTTCCCCTCTGATATTCATAGAAATATAGGTTTCTGACCTACTTGTGAAGAATAGATATATTTTTCAGACAAATGTTTTCCTAAACTAGTGAAATGTGTACAGAAGCAGAAACTTGTAGTTGGACTGAATGTTAGGATGAGAAGACGGAATGATTGGATGGGGTGGAGGAGGACTGACTTCGGACTGTTTGTAAATGTTGAAGACGTGATGCTTATCAGACGCGTGATTTGGAAAATTGTAATTCTTGCAACATTTACTCAGTGCCCAATGAATGTTCAACACCTCTGCTACCTCACTTAAAAATAATCAATCTCTATCATCCTGATGAGTGACTCTGAAAATAACCACCAATCATCCCAACTTCAGCAGAGAAGATAATATACTTCTAATTGGGGGCAGAGTGGAGTGGAATATAGAGATACTAACAGATATTTGGTAAGAATGCCTTCTGCATCCTAAAAAAAGGATTCTACCATTCAACAACCCTTGGAGATAGTGAGCATGAATGTGATCTCTTCCAAAGAGACTCACTGAAGAAGTGCCTTCTTACCTCCCTGGGACCCCATGAAATTAAGTAAGATGCCCATTGACAATCCAAGTCTCCTGTTTCTGTGATCTGGGAATTTGCATCATGTTAGGAAAAAAGTTAGTGGTTTCCAACTTGAGAAAGGGATGACTTGGCTTTTGTGGTGTGGTCATTGGTGATTATTTTTTGTCCTCAGATATGAATTGGCTATCATATAGAAGAGAGACTAAAATTTACTCTTTCTAGGTTCTCATGACAGACCCTAGTAATAGGGAAGCTGATTTTAGCTTGAATTAATGACTTTGTAGAAAGTACAGAGGTCTATTGTTGGAATGGTAAGCCTCACAAAGTAGTGATATTCCCATTAGTGGAAGGATTCAAACTGAATTCAGGTTCTTTGGAAGCAAGTAACACAGACCAACTTGGGCTGACATAAGTTAAAAAAGGAATTTATTAGAAGGCTATCTGGGAAGTAACAGAATCAAGATGGGAGCAGCCCAGGCTTAGAAACAGGAAAGGAATCAAGATTGAGTTCACTTGGCTATTGAGGTACCACTGTGGTAATGAATGAAAGACTGAGTTGTGTGTCACCGTACTCAGGACTTAAAGTCCTAGAAGAGAAGAGCCAGTGGGCTGAGCTTAGGTTTTATGCTCATTCTTTGTCCATGTAGAGTGGGGACAACAGAACATCTACCAGAGGTCTCCAGGGATCCTTTCAAATTCTGTAGTGGAAGGGTAAGGCATCCAATTTACTATCCTACAAAGACTGTCTGCAATATGAGGAAGTTCCCCCAAAAGGAATCAGGATGCTGTTACAAAAAAGGAATAGGGGCTGAGGAGCCAAAAATTAACAAGCAATATTTACTACAGAAATTGGCTGAACATCCATTAGGAACATAATAGAGGACGATAGTTCATTGGGTAGAAAATTAGGTAGAAAGACTTGGTCCCTCTGGCTCCAGTAACACTGATGGGCAAGAAAAAAAATCCCTGAGAGAAAAGGGCTCCAGCTTCCTTAAAGATAGCCAGGTAAGCTTGGGTAATAACATGCTCTGGTTTCAAGGATGATATGTCTAGGACTGGCTTCCCTTCAGATGTTTTTATCTGGGATAGAGTGACCAAATACATACCACAGAAAATATTCACATGCCCAGAGTCTTGGAATTCCTTACCATTTTCTCTGTCATCCTCTCTGATCTCCTGTGAAAGTCAGTTTCTAAACTCTACTTCAGGCAATCTCCTCAAAACTCCCCCAGGCAAAAATAGATACCCCTTCATTGTGTTTCCCTAACACCTTCTGCCCACATCTGTAGCAGAACATAAATAAAAATCATATTACATTGTTTCCCACTGGACGAGGAGCTCCTTGATGAAGGGTCTTGTCTTTTATTGCTGGAGTTTAAACACACAGTGCGGGGACAAGGAGATGAACAAATTGAAAGATTAAAAAAGGAATCATGACCAGAGGCCTCCTAGGGTTGGGTTCCATATTGGCGCCTTCTCCCACTGCCTTCTCAAATATGTCCTAATCCATACACTTCTTGGTCCTAAGCAGTGTGAATATTTGATCTCCTGGTGTCTGTCAGGAGAAGCTGAAAGCTTTTTGCTCTATTGATTTGTTCTCACAAGAGCTGAGCTGTGAGTGGTAAGTAGTCATTTGTTTCTATTATCACTGTCAATAGCATGATTTCAAATGACTTTTATCAATTGGTTTCAGGGGATCACACCTTTCATTTACAAAGCCAACTCCCTAGAACTGAACCAAATTAAACCAAACCATATTAAGCTATCCAGCTTAAGATTTCAGTTCATGGACATCATTATTGCGGGAAATCATCTTTCTTTCTTGTTTTGTGTCTGTGTGTTTGAGTACAGAATCCTTAATTTAGATATGAGCAGAAGTACATACACAAGCATAGAAATCCTAAAACAACAACCACGACTAGAAAGTTTTAGAGAAGAGAGAAATCACAAGCCGAGAGGAGTCAGAATGAAGTCAGAAACCCCTTGTTTCAAATACTGTGGATAGGTTTCTTACCCTCTGATTACTGTTGCTCCTGGTGAAATGGGGATGGTAATAACAGTGTAATTCATAAGGCTGTTGTGAGGGTTAAATAAACTTGTTGGTTCTTGGTTTGCTTTCCATTCTTCTTAGACCCAGACCTTGGTGATAGCTGGGGAGAGAGTGAGCAGCGGCTTCTTCAGTCCCGTGGCTCATCACATAGGACACCAAGAGCCTGCCCCTCCCTGTTTCCTACTTCAGGCTGTTCCCCGTGCAGTTGAGAAGCCAATGAGTAGAATAGGGCTGTATATATGTGTGTAATGGGCTTACCTACATTAACTTGGTCAGAGTTGCCAGGAGAAGCAGCACTCAGAATGGCAATACTCTCCAGAGTGCCCTTTTAACCTGACGCTTTCATACTTAAACCAAATCCTTCCCTTTCAGAGCTGAACTGCTTGTGGTGAAAATACATCTTAAGCTACTTCTAGAACTTTTAGATCATCTCCCAAGATGGAGTTGGCTCTGTGTGTGGCCCCAACTCTAATTACTGTTTCCTTTATTAACATGTGATTTTATCTTATAATATAATGGTTGGAATCCTGTTTCCAGGACAACTAGAAGTTGACCAAGGTCCCCTGTAGGGTCAGAATCCTACTATAGTTTTGATTCCTCTTACTTTTGTGGTCAAAATTATTCAGTTAGTTCCATAACTCTGCCAGCTTTCTTTCCTTGTGTTCTCTCTCCACACAAGGTCAGGTTCACCTGTGTAATTCCTCTAAATATATATATATTTTATATATATAATATATATATATATATATATATATTATATATATATATATCTCCTATATTTCTAAAAGCTAACTTCGATGGCTTTCTCTTCTACTTAGTGGCTCCCATTATAAGGGCTTCCCACTGAAAAGTGTTACTGCATTGTTACTGAAATCACTTGTAACAATGCTTAGCACATAGTAGGTACTCAGTAAATCTAAGCTGCTATTACTCTCATCATCATTATTACTAGTACCACCTTATGGTTATTCTGAGGATTAGATGATAAAATGACTATAAAGTATGTTAACATATTACCTAGCATATTGTAGGCACTCAATAAATGTTAGATACTGGTGATAAAGGAGCAGAAGCCAGAGATTCATTTAAGAAAATAAAACACAGCATCTTCCAGGGTCATTTCCATGGTATATTCTTATATCCCATTTCCTTCTAGTGTTCTTTACAATGAGGATTTGTTTTCAGAATGATGCTTTATTCCAGAGGTACTTCAGGATGTCTGGTCATCAAAAAAAATTCTCTAATACTTAGTAAGTCAGAAAAGTAGTGTCATAGTTTAATGTATTTATCTTAGGGTGATGACTATATATTTTTGCAAGTAACTTATGCTCATCATTAAAAAGGTGAGCAATTCAGAAAAGTATAAACAAGAAAGCAACACATCATCCTAAATCCTACATCCTACCTCCCAGAAATATCCACTGTGAACAGTTGAAGAGCATCATTCTAAGTCTCCTAATGTATGTATATATTATAGGAAGATGGAAAAATAGGCAGTAAGGATTAACATATAAGAATGGGGGTAACTCAGAAGTAACTCATTTCTTCCAACTTCCCCCTCAACCTTCCAGCATTGTTGCTTGCATAACATTTGCTCTGACGGGTTTATAGCATCCTCATTCTGTTTTGCAAATGTTAATTTGCCCATTTGTTTAGTTCTGGTTCTATTTTTATTTGGACCCACTGCTCATTACTAGTCTTTTCACTGTGGTTTGCACATCCCAGGATTATTTATTTTGACTTATCTCTTGGTTGGATAACATTCTTCATCAAGATTTTTTTTTTTTTCCAAGAAACTCTTAAGAGGGTTGTATTTTCTGAGATTTTTCACTTTTGAGAATATCTGTCTACCGCTTTTATATTTGAACAGCAACTTGGCTGACAGGACATTCTTGGGACACCTTTTCTTTCCCTCCGAAGCTTGCACATTTTGCTACATGATTTTCAGAGCCTGGATGTTGTTATGGAACGCATGAGGCCAGGCTGATTCTTTTTCCCTATTGGCGTTGATTTGCTTTCTTTGTCTTACATGTCTGAATACTCTAATTTTATCTTGACGCGTAATAGGTTAAATAGGATATATTAATGCTGATTGTTACTTTTTTTTTTCTCAATATGATGTATCATTTTCATTCTGTGCATTCAGTCTTTTATCTTCTGGGGAAATGTTTCTGTGTGATAACTCAGTTTTTCTTTTTTGGGGCCACTGTTTCAGGGGACACCAGTCTTTTGTTGGGTTCCTTTATTCATCTTCCAAATTAATACTGTACTTTCTGTTTGCTTTAGCAAGTTCCTTGTCTTTTCCTTAAGTATTCATTATAATTATTTTGAATTTCTCTGTCATTCTATTAATTTGGCTTTGACTTTTTTCTATTTCTGTTTTTAATTTAGTTATTAGATCTTCAGCAGTATGTAGTATTTTTCATTGTGTCCTTAGCTCTGGAATTTCCTTTTATCTTCTCAACTTTGAACTCCTATTGAATATTCTTATTTAGTTTTTTACTATTAAAGAACACTCATTGGGTATTTATTTCTGTTCCTTGGGTTTTATTTTCTTCTTCTGAGTTCATCTATTCTTTGTGTTATGTTCTTCTCCACCCCCACCTTTCTATCCCCTGCTTCAGGTAGTGTGTCTGCATGGTGATCATGTCTTCTTTTTTAATCTTATTCAGTTTTTTTTTCTCACTATTATTCAATTTTATTTTATTTTTTATTTTACTTTTTATTCTTTTAATTGAAGTATAGTCAGTTTACAGTGTTGTGTCAGTTTCTGGTGTACAGCATAGCGTTTCATCCCACTCACTATTAAGATGGATGTTTCTGTTTTTTTCTGAACTAATGTGAGAAGATCTTCCTTGATCGCGTTTCACGTTATTTGGGATTAGTTTGTCTTCCTTCTTCTTAGCCAGAGTTTGAGAATTGGATGCTGTTTTATACCTATTTTTCTAAAGATTGGTTTTCCAAGTGTGGTCCTGAGACCAGCAGCATCGAGTAATGAAGGAAATTCTTGGACCCCAGCTCATACTTACTAAGTCAGAAACTCTGGGGATGGGGCCCCGCAGTACCTGTTTTCATAAGCTTTCGAAGTGATTCTGATGCATCTTAAAATTTGAAACCCACCACAATAAATGTCGTGGAGACCTGGGACTGGAAAGCTGTGGTGAAGTAGAATGCAATCTGCCACAGGGGGACCTGAGTCCTGCTTTATCTTCTGAGAGCCTATTAAATTTCCTGTCCCTGGACTCATTCCTCAACTACAATTGTTCTTCTCTTTTGGGCTTCAACGAATCCCCTCACTAGCCATGTTGCACTGGAAATCAGCAAGCTCCGGTCCTCTTTCCTTCCTCTCTTGACAGAGACTGTCATGAAGGTTGTCCCTGCATAAGGACACCTAGGGGTTGAGTGGGGACAAAAATCCAGTCTGCACTGTGCTCACAAAGAGAGTGCCTGGTGCAGGGCTGCATCAGCCCAGAGGAGGGGATGCCATTTCTAAGTGATCTGCCCAGAGGGGGGCATCTTTTCATACAAGGAACATCTTTAGTATGTATTGGCAGTCCTGATAAGGGCTTAAAATGACATGTAGGACTTTCTATAATAAAGCAGTATTCCTTCAATTTGTTTAGCTTTATCTAATCACTCCCTTTCCTTCAGTCCATTGTCAGGATTCTGTCTACTTTCTTTCTTCAGTGCTGCCCCTGGGTGCATGTAGGGCTGGGGTGGGGAGAGTTAATGAGGTTGACCTTACAAGAACTTCATTTTCGTTTCTTAGCTTGTAGTTTAAAACTTTCTATTATCAGCTTATAGCACTTCACCGGTTAAATTTTAGCTGCTGCTAAAATTTTAGCCTTTAAAAATGTGTATTATTTTGTTATTGAGGTGTGTTATTCTGTACTTCTGCCTTACTCAATTGTTAATACACAACAAATGCATTAAAATATTTTTTTTCAGCCAACATGAATGAAAACAATTATTTTCTGCTTAGCTTTTTATCAGTAGATTTCCTTGGTTGTTAGCAGTTGTATACTTTGCATAACTTAGGGGGAAAAAATGAGATTTGAGAGGATTCTGGAAGAATATGAGCATCTTTAACCTGGGTAGATTAAAGAACAAGTTCTCGAGATGAAGCGCTAGCAATTGGTGCCCTCAGCAGGATATATTGATGGACATTGAGAAGTCCCTGGCCATGAGATGAATGAGGTCTAAGTACCTACTGGGCATATGATGTGAAGGGCAGCCCAGCCAGTGCAGCAGGGAGGGGTTTTCCTGTAAAGCATTGGTTCTCATCAGGGATTGATTTGTTCCCTGGCAACCCACCACCACCTGGAGACATTTAGCAGTGTCTGGAGACATTTTTGGTTGTCTTAACTCTGGAAGTGATGCTACTGTCGTCTGATGGGCAGAGGGCATATATATCTACAGTGCAAAGGACAGCGCTTCACAGCCTAGAAGTATCTGATCTAAAATGTCAATAGTGCCGAGGTGGACAAATCTACCCTAAAGGAAGAGAGTTTACATAGACAAGAACAATGGCTGTTCATTATACTTTCTAGTTGGCTAGTGATGAACTTTCATATTAATCCAGGAATAAGTATGCATACTGGTTTCATTGAGACTTCAAGTAGAGTATTACATTCCTTTTTTTTTTTTTTTTAAACCTGTCTTTTTTTTTTTTAACCAAAGAAATAACCGTTTTACCTCCTTGGAGGTACAGTCATTGCGATATTGTCTCACCCTTGCACCAACACACAGAAGTCAATTTTAATTAACTAAAGAAACTCACGTTAATCTTTCTCTTAATGGTTAAGTTTGTTTGTAACTCTAATGGAGATTTTGCAATTAGATTCCTACGTAATAGTCACCATAGGAACTATAGGAAACATTGATTTAATAATAATTAAAAGTTTTAGGTCTGTACTGAAAGGCTATTATCTTTGAGCTGTCTGGGCAGAAAATGTTCCTTCTTCCCTTTTAGGTTCTTCGGTTGGTCTAATAATTAAATTGACATAAGACAGATTAACAGGAGAAAAACAACTTTTCTAATATATGGGAGCCCCAAAGACATGAGACCCCAAAACAGTCAGGCAACTGAGGCTTATATGCCATCCTGAGCAAAGGAGAAGGGGGCAGGGGGCAGGGGCTTCAAAGAGGAGGAAGAAAAATCACAGGAAGATGAGAAGAGCAGATATTTGGTAAACAAATGTTTGCCATATGGATACGTC
Organism: Camelus bactrianus; assembly: GCF_048773025.1. Taxonomy (NCBI): domain Eukaryota; kingdom Metazoa; phylum Chordata; class Mammalia; order Artiodactyla; family Camelidae; genus Camelus; species Camelus bactrianus. The sequence continues at coordinate 25,550,005 of NC_133555.1, forward strand.
TTTCTGATATCAAAAGTTATCTCTGAGGTTAGCTCTCTTCCTGGTACAGGCCTTCTATCTATTCTTTTAGCCAGTTAAGGGGAAAGTAAACAGCAGTTAGTTTCTGAGTCTGCTGAGCCTTTCAACTCCAAATAATCCACGTACCAAAGTGGTATATTTGAGGGTGGGGGGTGGAATAGTCTCCTCCCCCTCAGAGCCTCACATCCTTTGAGCAAGACTAACAGGTAAGAACTACCTGTCGTTTTCTTAATCAAATGGCTATTTACAAGCGACCTGTTGTTTGTCACGGGGCAACCAACCATGTGATTGTGGGGACAAGTTGCTTAAGATCTGCAGACTGCAGTGTCAACAGCACACATATTTTAAATGGGTATGGAGGAAGAGATGAGCCTCTTTCTGTTCTAACACTCTATGCACTCATGCAATGCAAGTGATGCAGGCTGGATGAGCCCTTCCCTCTGGAAGGCTGGGGACAGGGAAGCCTTCTGCTTTGACTGGTTCTCTATGTTTTTGGTAGATACCCCAGTGCAAATCTTTCCTTAACCTCTCTTTTGCCAGGATGCCCGCAGCAAGTTATAATTTAACACTGCACATTAATACGTTTTAATAGATTTTAAATGAACTTTCTCTAAACAGATAGAAGAAAATTAGGAAATCCCCTGGCAGACAAACACATCTATCAGTGATTTGGCAGCCCTGGAACAATTTCATCAGACTACATCAGCAGTTTCTCACAATGTGAATAGTGTGTTTGCCAAAGACACACACGATCATGTCTGAACCTCACAAACTTCTCTCAGTTAGGAGGAGATGTCACTGTCAAAACTCTAATGCCTCAAATGATCCCAACCACAAGTTTGTAAAAGAAACAAAACAAAACAAAAAACACCACCAAACTCAGAACTGGTATCTGAAAAGCCATTTAATACTATAGAAGTTTCTCCCCGTGATCTGTAAGCAAAACAAAACTTGACAGCATTTCTCAGTGTTGATAATATGCTAAGATGTTTATCTTTATGACTTGCTGGCATATCATATGTGTGGTATATCATTATATAAACTTGGTTTTACTTCTAATTAAACATCGAAAATACAGTTGCTTTCCTTTGTTCTTGTGACAAGATGGATAATTAAGTAACTTTTGTTGCCCAGTGGAATTATCTATGCTCAAAAACTCAACCCAAGCTAATTTCTGTTGGTGAAATTCATTTTTAAATACTATAACCCTCATCATTTCAGGAAAATTAATATTCCTTGTGAACAAATATTTTAACCAAAATGTGGTAAGCTTATTAATAACTCTGAGTGGAGAGAAAACAAATATTTGAAAAGATGGTCGACATTTTGCTTGATGGTTACTTTTTATGTCAATAATTATTTCTGAGATTTCTAAGCAAAAGAACACATTTACTCAGTTGCTCTTCATTAATCTGGAAAATGTCCTTTCTTTTAATTTTTCAAAAAAACCCATCTAATTGTTTCTGAATGTTACGTTTCAGTTACTTTTCATATTCATTCTGTAATATGAAGTCTGGGATTAAATTTCTTCTATGGAAGTTGGATGATAGGTACTTACCATGGTACCTCTTTCCAGACCTTTTTGCAATTTTAAGTTGAAAGAACATGATCTAAATATCCTTACCTCTAATGCCAGTTTCTCTATGAAGCCTTCCCAAAACCAGTAGCTGTGAACACTCCTTTATTTTGTACCTTTGTGGTTATTCCCTTTTTCATTGTATCAGACAATCCAATGGTGGTGGTGTTCTTCCCTTCAACTAGACTGGGGCTCTTTGCTCCTTATCTTGGTAGTTTTGTCTCCTTCACACACATGTTGTGTAGTTTGGGCCATTGGAATCTGATGACAGGGTCTGGATAAAACAAAAAGAATGAAGCCTTGAAGTTCAGTTGATAGCATAAATTTTAAAAAGAGTAAGCTTCCATTTAAACTTCCTTAGAAGAGAAGTCAAGACTTACCCTTAAATGTGAACACCGATAATCTTAATCCCCTGTCAGTTCCTTGGTGTTAGAGACTGAGGATTTAGGGTTGGGCTTCACTCAGATCCTCATAGACTCTAGCCCTGTGTTTGTGGTGGAGGGAGAGCTGGGTAATTTCTTTGGATGGTGACTGTTACTTTCTAACAATGCTTTGGGAGAGGCAGTGTGGACATGGTTAAGAGTGAATAAGAGTTCTTGACTCTGAAAGACCAGAGTTCAAGTTCTGGTTCTGCTGGTTCCTAGATGCAAGACTTTCAGTAAGTTCCTGAATGTCTATGAGTCCCAGTTTCTTACCTACAAAATAGCGATACTGCTCTCTCCTCTATGTGTTATAATGATTAAATGTTGAATGCTTGTTGGCTGCTGTAAAAATAACTTTATAACAAAAGTTCTCACTCTTGTTATTGGAAGTCAATGAAAGTGTTTAGGACTCTGGGATGCAGGGCTGTGAGAAAAATCTTTCTACTCATCCTTTCTCCCAGTGCGAATGTTGTCCAAAGTTGACTTTGACTATTTCCTTTGCACTTGCCCCTGTTTTGCCCTCATTTCCTTAGTATTCCTTCCCCTTTTCCCTCTAGAATAAATATACTATGATTCTACAGGTCTTCTTTCTCCTTGAGTACAGAAAATGATGTAGAAGTGATGCTGTTTAAAATAATTTAAGAAACAGTATGTTTGTACAAAACTGAGGATACCAGAAATAGCTAGTAAATTTGATGTCTTCCAGATAATTAAAAGCACTTTAAAAAAAACCCTGAAATTTCTGGAATCATACAGTAGAAAATCCACAGGGGAAAATACTGATACCTGTTTTCACATTATTAGGTTCTGTAGAATTTAACTCTCATCTCTTAATGGTAATGGTGACAACAGCCAGCATGCTGCCATCGTGCTACGAGGTGGACACTGTTGTACTTATTGTGTAAGTGGCCAGACCCTAGAGCGCATATCTGTTATGTGTCCAGCTCTGTTCTGAGACCTGGATAAGATTTAGTCTTTCCCTATGAGGAGCTCACAGACGAAGAGAGAAGTAGGACACAGGTGCAGATCACCTTACGATGAGTCTGCACTGGACTCTGCTGTTGGTGACTCAGACACCAGCAACAGCAACAGAGGACTTAGTTGTCTGTTCCTGGGGAGACAGAGGGAATGGCAGTTTGGCGTGGATTTTGGAGATGAGGTCAAATTTCCATAGCAAAGGAGACTGAGGAATGGGAAAAGAGGACTGGTTCAGCTAATAGCTGAACTGAAGAAGGGTCCTGAAAGATAGTGTGCTGCCTGAAAAGCCAAAGTTGGAGAAAGTCAAGGTGGACCAGGAGAGCCTCTAGGGGCTGCAGGAAGGCACGTGGTTTGGGCCCAAGGCCATCATTAGTGACCTTGGAAAGTGATCCTATTAAAATGGCAGAGGGAAGAAGCCGACTTTGTATTTGGCTGGGGAGACAGTGAAGATGAGGTGGTCAGAAGATTCTTTCAAGAATGTTTGTGGTTAAGGAAAGGAGAAAAAGAAGTTGGTAATTTGAGAATTTAACGTGCATGAGAACATTTGTGAGAAAGAAGAGACATAAAGATTAGTATAGGAATCAACAGAAAGGGGAAGACTGAAGACAAAAAGGAAAGAAGAGAGTGTTCTGAGCCATGGAAGAGGAATTTGGTGAGAAGTGCTTTATTACACCTCGTGTGGGATTTGAATGCTTACCTGGAGACTGTGTTGCAAAGGAAAATATAATTTGGGCAGAAATGCTTGGTGATCTTTTCTATTGCTTTCCTTACAGGTGTGGCTCACCGAGGTTTGCCCTAGCTCAGTATAAAGAAAACGGTGATTAACGTGTTGTCCTCAGCTTAATCCTGAACAGTTGCATTCTTCCTAACACGGTTTCACTTTCCTCTGATTCCTCTTCTCCTGACTTACCTCTGTCCACTCCCCTGTCTTGATGTTGGCCACCTATGACCTCTCCACCAGTTGCTATCAGCTCCTGGCTTTTTTCTTTCTTTCTTATTATCATTATTTTTCTTAGCTTCCAGATCTTGGCCACCCAGTTTGGGCTTAAAATTTAATGCAGGTAAACCAATCTGTAATGATCCCTTTTCCTGGCAAGGCCAAGGTGTTGACTTTTCATACCCTGTCCTCACAGTAGCCCCACCGTGCTTAGCCCGGTGGATGCCCTGTGACTGTTCCCCCACTCTCCTGGTGACATCTGTGGGACACAAGAAAGGACACAGTAGATGACAACAAAAGGTGCAGGAAGGAGGAGGAGAGAAACATTGAAAGAGAAATACAGGTGGAAGCATCAGCCCAGAATAGAGCAGGAGCAGTTCGTCTTTGAAAGGATAGTCCAAGGCAGCAGGGAAGCGTGAGATGCTGTAAGATGGGGAGGAGAGAGCTGAGAGAGCTCCTAGCACAGAGCCTAGGAGGCTAGAGAGACTCCAGGGAGAACAGGGTGTGGAAATAAACAAAGACCACTCAAATGAGGCTATTCAGCCAGAGCTTGCTAATGCAAGGGAGTCTGCCACCATACTTGCATTTGGCAGAGACTCAAAGGCAATCACGGGAACAGAAGCTTTATAGAGGAAAACAGCGAACACTTAGGTGTGCACTGACTAGAGGTGGCTGACATGGGGAAACTGAGGCCAGGCTAGGTAGAATCAGGACGTCTTCTGTTGTTGGTTAGGGGAGTTTATTTAGGTTTCCCTGGTTGGCCCTAAGTTGGAAGACAGGGGCAAAAATTGGGGAAACTGGGCATTATTTAGTACTAACCATTTGGGACTGGTTGCTATGGAAGTGTAGTTTGGCTTCCTGGACTGGTTGCTGCAGATTGTGGATCAGAGTTCTCTTTTTGTATACGATCTGGCCATCATCCCTCGTGTATTTGGTCTCTCATGGGCTGAAGTTACAGATGTCGTTTTTGTTGTGTGTGTGTACCATATTTTGCAGGACAGGCTTTGACTTGTGGCCTGGCCAGATCTGAATTATCACAGAATTCTGCACTATTCCAGGTGGTAGGATATCAGAATACACTATGTTTCCACAGACTTTCACGTACCCCACTTCAGTAACTAAGGGGGCTGGCTTCTAAACTGAAATTGGAAACAATATTTTTTAGATGTTAACTTCTTTGGAAACATTAAGAGTAACACCCAAAAAGCTTTTATTTTGTGTTTAGTCAAATATAGTTCCTCAGCTGTGGCTTTCCGAGGAGCCTAATTACTTTCATATACCATGAACAGTCGATAGAGCACTGGGAAAAGTCATAGCTATAAATTTATATTACTTGAGGGAGAATATTTGGTCTTAGAAATGTTAATGCAGCCTCCCATCTCATATTATAGGAATTAGTTTTATTTGGGAAGTAGAATTTGATTGACTTTCTGACCCACCTAAGAATGTGGCACTGGGGAGAAGTGTTTTGCAATTGGCTGGGTCTGAGTTCTTAATTCTAGAGATGTCAGCTCAAAGGAAGGGCACTGTGTTCCTAAAAGAGATGTACTTGGATATCCCTCTGCCTTGTTCATGGGAGAGGTCAGCAGGATGGAGTAACAGAGAGTCACACATGGTGTCAGACAATTAAGATGTCAGTCATTTCCAGTTAGCACAGAACTATAAGGTACCCCAAGAGTATTTTTAAATTACGATTTGTTAATTTCATTGGGCAGCAAAAATTGAAAGTTACAAATGTAGAAAACCAGGGAGCAGTAGGTAACATCCTGGCTGTGAATGTTTTTCAGCACTAATTCTGGGTCTGTTGTCCTGGTAGAAACTCCAAACACTTTTCTTTAGTAATATGTGTTGCATGTATAAATTAATGTGCAGGGAAAATTATTGTGGGGAAGTGTCATGTCACCTGGGTTAGTGCTTTGTTTATGATATTGTAACATAATATCAATTCAAAGTAATACTTCTCTTGGGCTAGTTGGTATCATAAGGACAAAAGGTGGTATTCTATCTCTATTTTTGATCAAAAACAGTCTTACCTATGATGTCAAGCGTGCGAAGTGAGAGAGTACAACTAAGTTTAACCAACTGTAGATTACTACTAGAAGAATAGTTCGTGCCCAACTTAATGAGAAAGCTTGCGTGTCCCCCAGAACTTGGAGAAAGGCTCTGGTTCTTCAGGACATCCTGGTGACAAGCAAGCTGTTCATTATCCCAGTTGGAACCATCAGTTCAAGGTCAGGCTTTGCTATTGCTGTAGTTTACTTCTTTCTTGCCAAGCACTTCCCTGGGGCCTTTGCTGTAGCCTTCAGGGCAGTGCTGAACCACAGCCATGTACACAGCAACCACTCTTGAGTCCTGCCAATGCCGGGAGTTGGAAGAGGGCAAGTTTCCCCTCACTCTTTCCTTCTTAAGTAATCCAGCTCTATTGCTTCTGGGAGCCTACCTAACTGCCTAGAATAAGGACTATGTTTCCAACCGTCCATTCTTCTAAGTGTGCCTGTCAACTAAACTCTGACCAGTGAGAGTGAGGAGAAGTGATACATGCAATAACTAAAACATATCCTTGATAGTTGGAGGGAGGAATGAATAGATGGAGCCCAAGGGATTTTTAGGGCAATGAAATTATTCTGTATGATACTATAGTGGTGGCTACATGTCACTATGCATTTGTCAAAACCCAGAGAATGTACAACATCAAGAGTGAATCCTAATGTAAACTATGGACTTTGGTTGATAATAATGTGCCCATGTTGGTTCATCGATTGTACCAAATATGCCACACTGACAAGGGATGTTGAGGGTAGGGGAGTATATATGTGTGGGTGGGGAGGGCTATGTGCGAACTCTCTGTATTTTCTGCTCAATTCTGTTGTGAACCTGAAACTACTCTAAAAGAATAAAGTCTATTAAAAAAAAAAAAAAGAAAAATAAAGTTTGAGGTTTGCCCCATCTCTATCCTGCTGCCTAGATAGTGGATGGGATGGCTGGAGTGCCATCTCGGACCATGAGAATGAGGGCTATACCTGAGGGGTGGTGAATCTGGAAGTAGCTTCGGTTTTATGTGACTGCAGAGTTAGTGGCTGGACCAATTCTGGTCTGCTGGTCCCCAGACTTATGTGGGAGAATAAAAACATGTCTGCTTAAACCATTGTTATTTTGAGCTGTGCATGTCGGTCCATGGGTATCTGTGTATCTGTGTATGGTAATACATAGTTGTACAGTTATATCTGATTCCTAACCAATAGACTATGTATATTTTTTCTTTGCATCTCCTTTCAGCTTCTCAGTAAATTATTGTGTCACAGATACATGGCATTTCTCTTATATATGTGTGTGTGTGTGTATAAATTATGTGTGATATATTTATAATATAAATATATTATACATTTTTATAGTGTAAATTTTTTCTACCTAATTTTGATAGGATACATGGAGTTCCAAATGTTATAAGAATACATACAGCTTCTAATTTGAAGGTCACGTAGTTAAGATAAATCACTGTAATAGCCTTTTGTTAAAGGGCAGGTTTGCAATCTGATTTTCCTTTTATCCCACCCCTACCCCTACCTTAAATTCTGAAAAGAATACATTGGAAACTGTTCCACTTGGCACACAGACCATATAACCAGAGTGACTGTAGCAAACCAGATTGATTCCTCTTAAATCACTTCAGTATGGTAGCAGTAAATATTCCTGATCTTCAACCTTCCTGAACTCTTTCTTCTCCCAAAGCTACGTAATCTGGGGATCTTGGAAATGTCTGCACTTAGGTAGAGCCAGGCAATTCGTCCCCAACAGCACAAGTTAGTGTTCAAAGTTGAATAATTTCTTTATGGAAAGCACTCTTTCCTGCAGTATATTTGAATGAGCCAACTAACAAATGAATCTCACAAGGCTCATGTCCTTTTCCTGTTTGCCATTTTCATCTCGTTTCCTACGTGGCATATTGAAGAGTTACCAACTTTAGTCCTCCAAGATGTGGGGAGGGCCAAATGAGCATACCTAGATTTTGAATTGTTTTCCTATATGGATTAAACTTCATATGTGTGTAAGTGTTCGTAGCAAGTGGATTTATACAGCTCAGTGGTGATTTTTCCTTGTGGATATTCTTTGGGACATTTACTTTGAACCAGTTCCCACTTTAGGCCTCCTTGCTGTCAAAATAATATAAACACCAGGGACAGGAAATATATCTCAGTCCATCAAGTCTATCTCCTTCCTCTATGACTGTCTCTAATTAGGTTCTGAAAGTTTTAAGTGCAGAGAAGGTGAGTCTGAAAACCAGACATTCATACTGCAGTTTAATGGGGGTGAGAACACAGGGATGGAATTGGGGAGCACATTCTGGAGTCTGTAAAATGCTCGTTCGATTTTTCAGGGTTGGTGACAATGTATGGTATTTGTAATGAAAAATACGTTTTAGTTTGAGAATGTGTATATGTGGTGCTAAGCTTTACTTTTATTCTTATTGGACGCTTCAGACTTTAAGAAAAATTCTTTGGGATTTTTATTTTATGTCAAGAGGGCTGAACATATTCTAACCCTGGCTTGCAGTATATCAGGTGGATACCAGTCAATTGTTGATTTTCACTGGGTTTAGGTCAACTTCTATGATAAAGCAATATTTCCCTGATTCTCTTCATTTTTTCTCTTGGCTGAATTCTGTTTAGGAAGCATATTAGATTGCTTCCTCCTGGAAGCCTTCCCTGATTCCCTCAAGACTTTATTAGAATCCTTTTTTTCTATGATCCTACTATGTATATATCCTATGCTCTAAGTCTTCTGTCCCCCTGGCTGAATCTTCCACCTGGCTGTTCCTGACTCAAAGGCAGTGGCTCTGCCTTATTTTCTTTGACACCTATAGTGCCAGCTCAGTGCCTGGCCCATAGTAAATGCTCAGGAAATTTGTGTTGAATTAATATATTTTTCCAGAGGGACTTATATTACTTATGGGATAAAATTTTTAGGCATGTGCATAGAAGTTGCAAAATAAATATTAGTTGATTTGATTTCCAGTGCTTAAGTAATTTTCTGTTGCAAAGCAGGATCTTCTAAAAGACTCATTAATGGTTTGGAATATTATTTACAGCATTAAAGCAGTTTTCTGAAAGTGCATATATATTATCCCTCTTTCCCTTTAAGTGCATGAACTCAGTGAAAAATAAACAATAAATCGATCACATCCTGAGAATTACTGGAAGAAGCAGCTCGTTGTCTGCTATTCCCTGGAGGTGGAGTGTAGAGGTCATGGGTGAGGAGAGCTTCTGATTTGCTGTTGTGACCATCAGTGACAACATCTGTAGTATGGATTTTGATTAACATTTGAATCCATGAAGCAGAGCATTTGAGTCTATGGTAGATTTTGTTTGAACCACAATCCTGCTGTCTGTTAAGGAGGTTTGGTCCAAAGCATCCAACAGGGTCCCTCTCCTCTTGTAAATTTGAGCAGAGAAAATTTGTCTAAGTTTTTTGAATTTATTTACATTTTAAATTATTAACTGATTAGAAGAAATATTTTATTTTTGCAATTTATTTCTAAATTTTCAAAGAGCAAATTAAAACCTTTCAACAACCTTGTGGTTGTGTAGTTTCTTGGTGCATCACTATTTACCTAGGTTTGTAAATCTAGAAACTTAAGTTTGTACTTTTACCCAGAGTTGAGAAGGGTCAAGGCCACTGACTCATGCTTACCTAACTCATAAGAAGATGATAAATTAGAATGCCAGTGTGTTCATTCTCTAGGAGAAATATAGCTGCCAAGTTACATTCATGTTATCTGGTCAGCACTTTCTCCAGTAAGAAGTCATGGTGGCAAATTAAATTAAAATCAGAAATACGCTGTACTGATGAGGGTGTGGGGGAAACAAGCAGCATCATTTACTATTAATAGAAATTTAAATTGCTACAACCTCTTTGGAGGGAAAAAGTTGGCAGTATCTCACATAAAAATGCATGTGTCCTTTGCCCTTGGAATTTTGCTTCTATAAATTTATCCTTAAGATAAATCTCCATATGTGAGCAAACATATGAATAAGAGTGTTCCTTGTGGCATCATTCAAGGAATGAAAGAAATCTAAATAACCTTTTCAAATGTGAATTGATAAGTTGATTTATGGTCTGTCTCTGTGATGTGAAACTGTGATGCTGTTAAAAAGAATTACATATGTAATATACATGGATATGTGATGTAAAGAAGGGACTCCAAGGTGTGTTATTGAGGGGAAAAGGAAAGGTACAGAACTGTGTGAATGATGGGCTTCCTCTCACTGTGTTAACAGAAAGGGACACACACATATGTGTGTTACTCCACAAAGTGTGTTTCTGAAATTTGGGAGACAAAGGCTGGAAGGGCTAGGGTGGGAGAAAGACTCATTTTTTCACTTCAGATGCTTTGCATCTATTTGAATGTATTACCCTGTGCTTGCATGTTTTATGTTTTCTTTTTTTTTTTTTAAGTTAAAATAACATTCAATTAATTTCTTGTTGAGTTTTCTTTAGTTTAAAATTAGCGGCAAGGAAGGTGGGCTTGTTGCATAGTCTTGTTCTGGTTGGTCTCCTGCCACAGTCACCTGCCATGCAGATCCCATCACCCCAGAGAGCAGCCTCTTTCAAGAGAATTTTCTCATCCCTCTTTCCTGGATTCAGCAGCCGTTGTTCCCCATATGTGACAGCATTATGTTTATGACCAATTCCCCCTGCAGCTGAACTCTGGTTTTTTGAAGGAAACTTGGGAAATACCCGAATCTCTTAAGCAACTCATTTACAAGCCACTTCATAGGTCAGGTTGACTTTTGTGTAAATTATCATCACCAGGGGAGCTTATTCAAATACAGAGTCCTGGTCCCACTTCAGAGATTCTGACTTGCTTAGTCTGGGATGGGGTGAGGAACCCCAGCCTCAGGGGATTCTGGTGCAGATGATGTCTCTACACTCCTCCCTCTCTGTCTTCTGAGAAATTTAGAGAATGGTGTTTTTCAGATCCTGTCCCTAGGTTCCAAAGTTTTTTTGACTGTGTGCCTCCTAGAAGATGACACATATTTTAAAGAAATCAGTAGCAAATTATTAGCAAGTTCATCCATTCTGTATCAGTGTATCTTTAGTAGATGTGGGAAGAAAGGAAATATGACCAAGTTCAGTTTCCTTAAGGGCCAAGAGAATGGCTCCTCCAAGGTGTCCAACTTATGGGAGACCCAGATTATTTTATGCACACTCATCTCAGCCTAAATCCTTCTTGGACCATGTGGATGATGGAAGATAGTAATATGTCTCTGAAAGCCAGGAAGAAAGAACATTTGAATTAAGTTATGGGCAGCTGACCTTTGATTTTAATCACAACTGCTTTTAAATGGAAATGGAAGGAGAAGGAGTGGCAGAGCAAGGTGGAATGGGAGAAAAGAGAAAGTCAAGTGAAGTGCATGGGCTTTGGAGTTAAGCTGACTTGCCTCCTGATAGAAATTCCACCCCTAGCAAGCTGTGATGTTGGACATGGTATGAAAATTCTCTGTGTCATGGCTGTGAAATAAGGATAAAACTGACTGTATTACCATGCTCAGAAGATACAATGCGAGAACATATGTAAACAGCTTATGCAAACAGCTTAGCACAGTTCCTGGCATTTATCAGAAGCTCAATAAATAATGGCTAATTGTTTTAATAAAGGAGCAGGAAATAGAGACAGAGATAATCACATGGGCTTGTCAGCTGCTTCCTTTAGCTCAGTGGACCCATTAGTCAAGAGATCCACGTAGCAGCCCCAAATCTGCCAGCAACTAATGTCTTGCATGACCTTGATCAGACTGTTAAATTCCTTGAGCCTTGATTTTCCCATTTGTGAAATGAGAAAGTTGAGCTACTTGGCCTTTTCACCACCACTGTTTTTACTTCTCAACTCTAGGGAAAAACCCAACTATTTGTTAACATTCCTTTCTTTATCCCAATGTAGATCAGGTAATTACTTTTCTTATATAGAGCTTAGATGGAAGGAAGTATTCTCTCTAAATTTGTGATCCTAGCCACAGTGGTTGAATTCCTGTTTCCAGTTGATGCTCCCTAGCAGCAGGTGAAGCCTAGTTCTTTAAAAAAAAAAAAATCCTAGTTTTGAAGTGTTTGATGAATAGTTTGTACACATCTGACAATTTAAATGAGTAAATATTAAGTTATGGGAGCTATCAAGTAGGTCATGGGGAGGTTATTTTACAGGATTGCTGAGCTCTCACACTGAACCCCCTTTCTTAATTTCGATAATAGCATCTGGAAATGGGTGAGGAAGACCTGAAGTATCTCAGAGGAAGATACCTCTGCTGTGTCATCTCACTGCCGCCAGTGTGCTCATGTGAGAGGGATCTCATATGATTCTCCTCTCTCTCTATTGCTCTGATTTTGGCAGTCATGTTTAAATCTTAGCTGTATCCTATGATCCAGCATTCTTCAAAGTGTGTTACATGGGACACTTGTCTCTTGAGGCAATCCATGAGAAGAAAGTTCTTTTGGTTTTAAAATGTGTAGAAAATGCTGTACACCATACTGCCCTCCTTGGGGAATCCCAATGCATCTTGGTATATTAAAGGCTCTGAGAAGTCCCCAAAGAAGGAAAACTTGTTAAACTCAGCATCTTCCAGACTGACTGAAATTTGGAACTTTTTAAAAAATACTAAAGCAACTGTAATCTCTCTGATAATAGTGTTCCACTGAACCCAGACTGGGAAATATTTTCATAGACTATGAAAGGACTCTGGGTAGTTGATTCTGCTTTGATACTTGTGATCCAATCAAAGGAGAAGGAAAAATAGGTTGCTGGGAGATTTGTCTTGTAAGGCAACTGTAGTTGGAATTTATGTAATGAGGTGGTAACTTGATGCTAAAATGTACGTTTGAGTGACCAAGCCTGGTTAAATTTGTAGGTGCCCTCTGTTGAGTCACAGAGTATTGATGGCTTTCTTGTTTTTGCTGCGAGATTTTGTGAGTCTCAGAATTTCATTTAAATATTTTGGTGGAGAATGTGTAACTAGTTATGGATCTGAATGAAAAATAACACATGTGAGTCCATAAATAAATAATTAAAATCGTGCATGAATAACCCCAGGGTGAATACCACCATGGCCATATAATGTAGAGTTTCAATAGAACTCCAACAAAATACATCTGTGTCTGGCTCCAAAAATTGCTTTCTGAAGATTGGAGAGGTAGATTTATTAGAGTCTACACATTTCTGATTATTCACGAATATGTGGTTGTGAAGTTTCAGGAACATTCGAGTCCTGGGTATTCTTTTCTAACTCTTACAGAGAAATTTGTTTCAGAGTTAGGTGTAGACCCCTCAGCTCCAGCCTATTCTTACATAAACTGTTATCATATTTACTGACAAAGAGCGATATAATCCCCCTTCAGATATTTCAGCCCAACTAGTAACTGATACGTTCTTCTTTATTTTCAGTCTTGCAAAGCTAAAGGGAAAGGGTTGTACAAAAATGGTTTTGTTGATGCCTGAAGTGATGCAAAACTAAGATGAAGGTAACAAATTCAGAAAAAAAAAATTCAAAACATTATGTTCAGATTAGGTTTATGGCCTCATGTAGTTTAGTGGAGTGAGACAAAGAACTGAGAATAATCAGAGAACCTTTCGCCTAAAAACAAACACATAGTCCAGGAACATTAAGGCATGGCTAGTTATTACAATGTAAGCATTTTCATTCAGCAATAGCAAAAATAAAGAAGAAAAGAAATGGATTGGAGCTTTGTGGATAATTAGCCAGCATTACATGAAAGTGGAAATGGCACATTTTGGATCACAGTTGTACGATGGAGTGCAGTCCTTTGTAAATTCTTTCTCCTTTTCCATGTCAGAAGGACACATATAATTAAAGGAAACAAAAGGTTCTGGTGAATCTTCAGTTCTAGGCAAAATGTTTGAATCCTTTCGTCTCCAGTTGACCATATTTAATACAAAGTGAGGACATATTTGGGATTCCAAAGGGAGCAGTGGCTTAAGGATGATACAAAACAGTGATTGATCCTATATGCACTTGTTTATGGCTTGGGCAATACCTACCTTCATCTGGACTCACTGATATTGCCTCCCTAGTTCATGACACACACATGAGTGTGTGTGTGTGTGTGTGTGTGTGTGTGTGTGTGTGTGTAAAACAGATCTAAGAGCAGCTTCTTGGTTGGAAGGGGGGTAATGGGCAGTAGTGTGCTGATAAATACTTAACAACTGGCTCTCAGAGGGAAAAAAAATCTTGATATGTAGCATTGGAGGATTTGGGGATTTCTGTAGGGGAAATGCTCCTGCCATGACTGATTTCAGGTTGTCAACCTGACATCAGCTGGCTCACAAAATCCTGAAAATGTAACAAGCAGTTCTCATGAGCCAGTGGGAGCTGACTCCAGGACACCCCTGCTGGATGTCTTAACCGTAGGTCATCGTGTGGGGCTGTTTCTGCGGATACCTGTAAGGCCCTTGCAGGCTCCGGAGAATGCCTTTTGAAGACAACTGGCCTTTATGATCTTTTAGATTCCTTTCAGATTGCAGATACTATAATCCTTTCCCAAGAAGTATTTATAAGGACAGAATACATTGTAACCATGTGTGATAAAATGTTTTAAAATATCAATTAATACTGATATTATTTGTTGTTTCTAGTTGTTCCTAGAGAAATGGTGGTTTAACTCAGACACTTGTAGAGAATTTATTTATAATATTAAAAATTGGTTTTAGACAGAAACAGATTCACAGACATAGAAAACAAACTTATGGTTACCAGGGGGAAAGGGGGTGGGAAAAGATAAATTGAGAATTTGAGATTTACAGATAATAACTACTATATATAAAACAGATAAACAACAAGTTTCTACTGTATAGCACAGGGAACTATATTTAATATCTTGTAGTAACCTATAATGAAAAAGAATATGGAAATGAATATATGTATATATGACTGAAGCATTATGCTGTACACCAGAAATTGACACAACATTGTAAACTGACTATACTTCAATTTTTTAAAAAATTGGTTTTAGGGAAGGCAAGCGATTCTGACACAGTGGTGCCTGTGGCTATTTTTGCTCTTTAAATGCAGCACTATTGCCAGATGAGACCTCTGAACAAGACAAAAACTTTGCATTATGGCAAAAGCCCTTAATACAGGGTATCTTATCATGCAGGATAGGGACTGGCAAATAATGGCCCATTCACCAGATCCAGTCCACTGCCTGTTTTTGTGGGGCTCATCAGCTAAGGGCTATTTTTACATTTTTGAATGGTTGAAAAAAATCAAAAGAGGGATAATAACTTTGGAGGCATGAAAAAGATCGTTTCAGTGACCGTAGATAAATTTCTCTTGGAACACAGACTCGCCCTTTCGTGCGTATCACCAGTCATCTGTATTACCATATCATCCCTGGCTGCTTTCATGCTATACAAGCGGAGCTGAGTAGTTGCAGTAGAGACCATGGGCCCTGCAGAGTTGAAGTAGTTACTATCTGGCCCTTTCCTGAAACAGTTGCCAACCCCTGATCTAGGAAAAAAAAGTCCCTGAGGAAATGTGATCAGTTAGTTCAAGGTTCTGAGCAGTGACTGAAGAAGTAGCAATACGAAGGCCAAATTCATCCAGAATGAGATTGAAAGAATTTGGAAAAAGGAATGGAGAGAGCCACAAATGGCTCAAAATATGAAAAACAGAAAGGGAATAAGGAATTTCTCACTTTGCCCAAATCACTTCCTTTTAGGTTTGTTTTTTAAAAACAAACAAACAAAAAAAAAACCCTAAGATGAAGAAGGTTCTCTTCTCATGCTCTCATGTTGATGTGTTGTGAGGTAGAGGGTCTCCTGCTGCACAAGGAGCCTGATGCTATCATTGGAAGGTACCAGGCTGGCTCTGGAAGGCAGACAGGTTGGGATCATGTTCTAGCTGAGCCGCTTACTTGATGTGCGGTCGTGGACACTGTTCTTTCAACAGTTCTCATCTTCAGTTTTCTCACCTATATAATGTAGAATTATTCTGAGTATCAAGTAAAATATGTAAATTGCTTAGCATCAAATCTGACACATAGTAAGTATATAATAAATGTTACTTTTTGTTTGTTGTTTGTTGTTATTGTTATTCTTATGTTTGTACACCTCAGGACCTTCCACACAGGTGTATATTTAAGTTTTGGGATAAGTTTTTAGCCTTTTAGTTTTAGCAGGCAGAATTAAATATTTAATTTGGCAGTATCTTAACATATAATACAAACTCTTTTCATCCCAAATACTCCATCTTCTGGAAATTGTCTTGAAAAGAAACTCATGCAAGTGTTACAGTCTCAGTCAATATTTAGACGCTGGTCTGGTTAGGTTGTGTCCCCATTTCTTCCCAAGAGGAGACTGCCCTCCAGTGGAAACAATTCTGGTAAGGGGAGAAAATCATTTTGGTAGTGAAGACTATGCAAAATGTTTTGTAAAATTATTTTCTGTTATAATGTATCAGCTTATGAAATTTAAGCATACCTGCAGGAGAGAGAACTCTCCCACTGTCCAAGTGCCTCCACAGTCTGCTCTGATCTGATGATGGCATTCACCAATTAGACATTCATTCCTTCGGCAGCCATCTCCTGTCCCCCCACGTAGTACATGCATTGCTTTAAGCAAAGTGCTTCTCAACCTACGTTTCAGAATAGAAATCTAAGGTGCTCTAAAATATCCTGATGTCTAGGTTGTTCCTCAGTTCAATTAAATCAGAATCCCTGGGGGTGGGAGCTAGGCATCAGTATTTTATTTTTAAAGTCCGCTCCACGCACTGAAACAAAGTTCAGCTTACAGCCGAGGGTGACAATCACTGCTTCAGACTTTTTGGTTTTTAAACAAACTTGTTTTCAAATGAAGTAAAGCAAAATTCCTGCCCTCACGTTCCTAAGGTGTTTGTTCTCCTTCAGCACATGTAATGCATCTGTTGTCAAATGCCTGCACTGGAGTCTCATCTCCAGGGAAATTTACTGATACAATCTTTTTTCATTAGCTTCTTAATAAAGAAGGAGATTTTAGGTAGTAGAAAAGAATGATAAGAAATGAATCTTTGTTACTTCTCCAACTGTAAATGCCACTGCTGGGTTCTGTTTGGGACCAGTGATTAGACTTTGATAACCTCATGGCTAAACTGTCCAGAGGCTTTTGAGCTTACCAGTCAAAAATGCATTACATAGCATGAATTTGTAAAAGAATATTTTCTGTATATTCCCTGATAATCATGTGAGGGTTTTTTTTTTTTTTTTTTTTGGTCTGGTGGTTGCTAAATTTTCTAAATTTGCTAAGTGCTGCTAAATTTTCTTCTCATTAATATATGGTTTCTTGTGTTTAGTTCATTATAGATATTTTATTGATCTAATCTTGTACTTAAATACAAATTGCTATAGTTTTGCTGAGTTTGAAGCTGCTGAAGGAAGGTTAATTAATTTTGTTATCTGTAAAATAAAAATAATGGTATTACCTACCTCCTAGGTTTGTTAAGAAAAGGAAAGAGATAATATGTGTGAAACAGCCTGGCTCAAGCAGGCATACTGATGCTGTTGTGACATTGAGACACAGTGCAATAGCGGTCATGAACAAAGGTACTGGTGTCAGTCTCTCTGGGTTCACGTCTCATCTAGACTACCTATCAGCTCTTGGTGATGTTAGGCAAACTGGTTGCCCTATTTAAATTTTTATTTCCTTAGCTGGAAACTTCTAGCTACCTTTTGTTTGGGGGAAGGTGATAAGGTAGTTGAAAATTAAGTCAGTTAAGTGAAATCATGTACTAATGTGCTTGTTACTATTCCTGGCATTTGGTACATAAAATCGGAAGAAAGTGTGTGTGTGAGAGAGAGACAGAGTGAGCGAGAGAGAGGTTACATATTCCGTCAGAGCTGGAAGTGACCTCACCTCGCTCCTTGTGGTCCCTGGACCACCAGGGTCAGCATCACCTGGAATCCTATTAGAAACGTGTGGTTTCACAGCCCCAGACCTACTGAGTCAGAATCTGCATTTTAAAAAGATCCCTCGTGACTTGTGCACACATCTGAGCAGCACTGCTGTAGTCAGTGAATGCAAATATAGGGTGAAATTGCCACCACTCCCCTGTAGAACACCTTTGGCAGGCACCATTCATCAAGGGTGGCACTCCACCCTCAGCATCCCGCCGAACCACTCCAGATGGCCTCAACCAGTTGATAGGAATTGTCACGGAAGGTGAAACCTATAGGAGAAGAAGCTTATTGCATGGAAGAGTGACTTACCTGAGCTAGAAAGGCAGTGAGTTGTCAAAACAGTACTTGAACTCAGGGCTCATCAACGGCAAACTGGCACTAGTGTACATTAGTTTACAGTGCCTCTGTGGACATCACTCAGCAGCAGACAGCTCTGGTATAGCTGGCTTTTTGCAACAGTTAGCAGGTGAAAAAGGGTAATCAATATTAACCAGAAGGATAAAACAGGATTCAGCGGTACCATGGGGGATGAAAAGAAACAGGTTAAAATCAGCTAACGGGGTAACTGTGATTAAAATCCAAAGCTTAATGGTAATCCCTGTTGTGAGAATCTAGGCATCGTGAATTAGAAAATCTGGGATGATCAGTTAATCCCACTGATTTCCAAAATTCATTTCTTTTTCAACTTTTTTTCATTTAAGCACTTTTCTTTTTAACAAAGGCTTGTAGTCCTTGAAGGTTGAAGTCACTGATGTGACCACTGAACCCATTAGACAATATTTCACAAAACTAACATTGAAGAGGACACCAGATGAGATTATTTGTATACTACCTTTGCCTCTTACGATTGTTTTTGCTTGAAATTTTAAAGCTGAGGGCTGGAATGAGCCTCAAGACAGCATAGGATTCAGCTTCTGTCTCCTGGGAAGGAGGGGAGAATTTTGTTTATCACCAACGAGAGATAGGGTCTGCCTGGAGCAGGAATGAAAACACCATTCTAATACCTCTGAAATTTATCTTGAGCATCACGTCTGCTGTTGCACTGAGGCTGCTAAGCATTTTCTGACTCGTTACTCAAATGACTTATGCTCCATTTAGTGTGGTGGGAATACATGGAGAAGTGGCCAGATCCAACCGAGTGAGTAAGCGACTGGCCAGAGTTCCCTGCGTTTTGTTACCTGGGTCGTTAATTTGCTAGAAATCTCAAGATGTTAATGTTCCTCTGAAGTGTCTGGCTGACATGGAGAGGATTCTTTCTCTGCTCTAGAGAATATACCAAAATGTGCCCTTCTCGAAATGAAACAAGGGATTCCCAATTTTCACATTTCAGGTTTATTGTAATAATAGTTTAGGTAATGTAAGACAGATTTTATCAATTAAAAAAAACTACATATATTTATATGTATATATAACACTATATTTATACGTCTGTGTATCTATGTATTTGTGTATATATGCATGTAGTGCATTTTTGTGTGTACTTATGTACAGGCGCATATGCGTGTATATGTGTGTATATGTATACATGTATGTTGTTTTGCTTTAACCAGACCATAGTCATTGGTTTCAGAACTTCCAGGAAACAACAATTCTTTCTCCAGTGCATTAACTTAGTCAATATACACATCATTTTTTATGATTTGGAAGTTTTCCACACACAACGATGTTTGACTCTCTGCCACAGAGAAGGGTGAAAGGATGATTGCAGATGCATGGAAACCAGAACCAAGGATCTATGACAGTGTCTCTTGAAATAACGTTAAAGGTCAGATCATAAGACTACTTGTCTTTTTTGAGTATTTTATTTCTTTGCTTAGAAATAATTTTATGTCCAAAGGCATGGTATATGAAAGAAGCCATCTAGGAAGTGCTTTCTAGGAATTAGCTCTCCTCAGTAGTCAAAAAGGAAATTTGGAAATCTGCCTGTACAAATAAATATAGGCACATTTATATCAATTCCTTGTGACTGTCTTCAGTGGTGATGGAGTGCGACTCCCTCATTAAAATTTTCATTTATTTTAGAACATTAAGGTAAGGATCAAGACCCATTTTTCTCCTTGGAGTCGACTACTTTGTTTTACATTAAAATTTCAACTAGTTTCCATTTAAATTATTCTTAAAATGTCTGCCATATGAAAAGACTGTGTTCTGCATAAGGTAGAAAATAAACTGGCTAATTTCCAGCAAGTAAAATTATGCAGGTAATTTATAAGAAAAAGATTTTTCCCCCATTTTAAACTATAGGCTGAATAAGAAAGGGCAGATAATGTAAATATTTCTAAACTAGATAATTAAGCAGATTGTAGTTATCTATCCCTGTGTGTGTTTAAATGACCATTCCCTGTGTTGAGAAACAGATTTGGAAGACACGTTGGTCTTTGTTCATCATCTTCCTCCCGCTAGTGCATGAGGTTGAGAGGAGCTGTGCAAAGTGATTTGAACACACTTAGTCTCAAGCCTTAGGAACTTAAAGTGATCTCTTTAGTCTCTCAGAGAGCTTGCTGTGGAACTGGAGTCACCTGGAGTTATTGAAGCAATTGAATTATTGTTAGCTAATATTAGGAAAGTAAAAGCAGAAGATTGAAGCCTGTTTTCATAGCAACTAATGAGGCAGCTAATGATTCAAATGTCACCCTAAGCTCATCTCATTAAGACAGAGCATCTTGTTTTCATAAATGTTCTAGGGTAGCTGGACAAGTCCATATATTCATTTAATTGAAATAAGTAACAAAGCTTTCCAGCCAAATTCAAATATGAGAGAAAGCTTTTTAGCATTGCTGTCTTCCAAGTGTGGAAATACGTTTCTTAAGAACAGCATGAGAGCAGTTGACTCTGCATCTTTATTCTTACCTAATTCAATTTTTGGATTTTGAAAGTGGACTCTGCCATCAAATTAAATGCACCATTGACTACATATTTATTAAGAGATTTATTACCAGCTGCCTTATTTAGTGTACTTTTATATAAATACTACTGCAGCTTTCATGTAAATACTCCTAATTTAGATATTTCATGGCAGTCACAAGGCAGTGAATTTTCCCTGTTATTTTTGACCCACAAGAGAGCAAGGGGCACCTAACTTCAAGGGAATAAATTCAGGGGAGGGGAGGGGAGTCTGGGTGGCTCCCAGACATTTGGGAAACCTCTGTACTTGATTTTTCAAATTGCTGCTGAAATGCGGCTCCAGGATTTGGTTATGAGAGCTTAGTTCCTGAACTGGCTCAGTGTTCATTTAAGAGAGCCAGAATCGTGGTGTGCTTGTGATAAGATCAATGCCCAGTAACTATCTGTTGAATAAATGAATGAATCAATGAACTGGTATTATAATTTGAGGGCAATAATCTCCTTTTTATTTCTTCAAAAAACAGCATACGGATGTTTTTCCATATTTAGATTTCTGTTTTAAGATGGTGATCTCCAAGTTGGATATGCAGGTATCAGTGGGTGAGGCCAATATGTATACATCTATATCAATCTACATATAGATATAAAAATGTGTTTAGACTCACAAACTGTAGGAAATGGGGAGAAGTATGCAGGTTTTCAAACTTTCCAAACTGCCTAGAAAAATGGGTATTAATACTGTTGGCTCCAGAGATACGGTTTTTCATCAGTCACCATCTCTGTTACATGGAAAGCCCTTTTCCCATTACTTTTCTGTTTTAAATCTATTCCCCTGCCCTGGCTGATTGAACCTTTCTGAAATGTGCCAGGCAGAGAATCTCGCCTCTTCTCTCAGCTTGGAAATAATAACATCTTCACATTTTCATGGCCTTTTCTGAAATGGGGACCTTTCATTTATGTTTTACTCTCAATTGAAATAAATTGATTAACGTCATGGAATTGTGTTTCACCACAGACCTTTCGAAACAAAAAGCTGCTTTTCTGATGTGGTGAGGGAACAGATTGTCCCAGATTTCTTTATGCTCCAAGGACTCAGGAGCAAAGGAACTGTTTTATCGTTGCATGTTACTGAATCCTGAAGAACGATCAGGTTTCATCGCTTTTGCTGTCTTTTTCCCCGGAGCATTCCTGGACACCAGACCCTTGGCATTTAGTTATCACAGAGCTCTCTCTGGGACCCCTCTTCCAAATTTCTCAGATTGTTCATCTCCTTATCTTTTTGCCCTACAAAAATTTCTGTATCTTGCCTTCCACTTTGTGTGTGTATTTTTTTAATTTTAGTTTTAATAATCATATTCTTAATTTCAAACAGCCCTCTTGCCTCTTACACTCGGATTTTTCCCCTCTCATAGTACCTGTGTTGATTAATCTTTTTTCCCCAGGTCCATTCCACACTCTTCCCTGTCCTGCATCCCCTGTACTTCCTTGCTGGCTTGCTCAGTGGGAGGCATCGGTGGGAGTTTGGAGGATGAGCTGAGAATGAAGTCAGGCTGTTTCTTATCCCCTCTCTTTTGCTCGCAGCCTCATCTCTAGTCCTGGCTGTGTCCTTCTGTTACTGCAGCTCCCTTGGCCAGCTTAGCCTCTGTGGGTAGTGCTCACTGGCCTCAAGTAACACACTTCCTCCCCTGTCCCTTCAGCGGTAGCAGTGGCAGTGGCTCCCCGTGTTGGTAGTCTCTGGTGCCCACCATCTGTCATTTGTTTTTTTAACAATACTCACACCTTTATTCAATACTCTTCATACGGACCATCAGAAATGAATTCTGTTTCCTGATGGATAAACAACCTGTTCTTAAGTGCAGACTATTCTTGATCTCTTTGGGAATTAGAATTTATGTTTGTAAGTTCCCATTTGACCCGTGACTTCTCTCCGTCTCTGATGCCAGTTGTTCTCTGTTAAGAATGTTAATTCTTCTTAATGCTTTTATTCTTTCCAATGAAAATCTTGTTTGGTGAAAACAGGAAACTGGTAAGGGTTTCCTTCACTGCTATGTAAGCCAGTTTCTACATCCGATGGATCTCCCTGCCTCCAGTTCCCGTCCACAGCATCCTTCTGGACATCATGGCCAGATTAATAATTCCTTGTACACCCCTCTCTAAAATCTATACCAAAAAATATTAGAAGGTTTTGTGTAATATCAAAAGTCTCTGAGACTTTGGATCTCAGTTTACCTTTCTGATTCCCTTATCTCAGCAGACTCTGGACCTAGACTTCCCTTGCTTCCAAGCACAGTCTTTTCATCCCTCTTTCTCCACCTGTGCACATCTGATTTGTAATCATTCCTAATTACCTTCTTAGCCAAGTCCAGCGATCCTTTCCTCCTTCATTTCTCTATCTGACCTTTTAACCTCCTTGTCTCACATATTTCACTGTATGTCTTGTCTTACTTACTAAAAGGTAAATTCTTGGGAGACCAAGGTTTTTTTTTAATTTATTTTTTAATTTTTTTAACAGTTTTTTCCTCATTTATTCACTCTTCACCCCTTCAAACACTTTTGTCTATCATCTCTAATCTTAAGGCTGTCAAGATGAGACAATCACTGTTCCCAACCTCAAGAAGCTTACAGTCAACTGGGGAGGTAAGTACATAAATAAGGGGAACACAGCGTGCTAAGGGCCAGGACGAAACATGAGGCAGGGAAAAGAGGGAGGTCTGGGAAGGCTGAGAATTCGGCTGAGTTTTCTCACGAAGGCAGGTGGAAAGAATGACAGAAGATGACCAAGGGACACTCTATAAACATGGGTCACATGATGGAGCTTTGTTTTTTTAAGTTAGTAACAGTGGGTATCCAGGGCTACACGTAGCAGTAAGCTTTGGTTCCAGAGTCATCAATTGGACCATGGTCTAGTCAAGGTACAATTGTTGTCAAAGGATAGACTCTTCATAATCCTCAAGTTTCTTCCATTCCCAGGGTGTGATTCTTGACGGGTTAAGCTGAGAGTATAGGACTCACTGGTGCTCCACAATGCATGCTTTTCAACTGTGGCTAGCTGCTTTTCTAACGGCTTAGCCCCTGCCTCAGCTGTGTCCCATTACCAGACAACGGACAGCTGGTACTGCTTGACGCCAGTGTAGTACTTGCTAGTGTTACTCTGAGCTATGCTAAAAGTCAATTGGAAGAGTTATGATTTAAAAAAAAAAATGTGTCAGCCGTGGGAGGCTGGAGAGGGATCGAGGAAGTGAGCTGCCCAACTGGAAGAAGGCGCGAGGAGCCGACATAGAGCAAAACAACACCTTATTGCAGTACGAGCAGGTGGCGTGCCCCTCGGGTGTACGCACTTGTCCTTTTATAATGCCCGCGCATGCGTATTGTTCATAATGCTGACTCATGCTATTGGCGCATGCGTATTGCTCATAATGCGTCATAACGCTACTAGCGCATGCGTACATTTACTTCTTACCTCACACAGGCAAATTATTGTGAACTCCGACCTGGGTCCCACGTCCTACTCACTTAAGACTGTGGACAAAAAGCTAAGGTGAAAAGAGAAGATGAAGAAGGAGATGCAGTGCTGCAGCTGACAGTTTCTGAGCTAAACTGCAGCCTTCTGTGGCGTTGCTGAAGTTGTTCTCCTTACCGCTCTGGGAGAAAAGGCCCAAAGCGAGAAAGCAGAAGGCCGGAGAAAAGGAGAGGGCGCGGCAGTCTTGAAGAGCTCCCAGCGTCCGGGCCTTTTCTAGCTTTCCCAGCCACTGGGTTTCATTTCTTAATTGAGAAGCAGAACATAGTAGTGGAAAGTCTGCAAGACCTAAGTGAATATACAGTGAGTCGTCACCAATGAGAGAATCTTCAGTTTTCTGTCTTGAGGGAGAAAGGTCAGAACCCAGGTGCTGAGAGTTAATTGACCCCGCCCCCCGCTAACCTTTAATTGGGTCAGCTGACCTTCCCTTCCATTTTGGAAAAGCCGCAGAGAGAGCTGAGAGGGTGCTGTGTCTTCGTTTCCTGGAGCTGCTCTGGATCCTGCAGGTCAGTCTTTGGTTCAGGGAGGGAATGTTTAGATTCCTGGGGAAAACAAGTCCACACTGGAGGCCGGTGGAGGGGCACGAGTCCTTCAGGCAGAGTTTTGCAGTGCGCTGGCCTCTCTTCCGTATTCTTATTGTGGACTTACAGTTTGGGCATCTGAGGCAGGGAGAAAAAGAGCAGGAGATGCGACTGGGAGGTGGGCTGGGGCATTCGTGAGCAAATAACTGCTTTTCTGCAGAAAAGCAAACCCAAAATGAGATTGGGAAAGGGGCTTCTGCAGGGGAGGGAAAGTGTCTGAAGGAAACGGTCATAATTCCGGGCAACGTGCCAGGGTAGCCTCAAGATTTGTGTCCACCTCGTGGAACTGGGTGGACGACTTAAACTTCTGAAGTCCACATTTTCTGGCACACAGCCAGGAAGTTCAAAGCTTGTGCTTTGGCCCTGGACAGACATGAGTCCTGGGCCTGCCACTTAGTAACTTTGGGACTTGGGCAATTCATTTTTCTTCTTTGAGCTTCGGTTTTCTCAACCAAAAAACATTAGAATAGTAGGAACTACCTTTTGTAAGGATGCTGAGAGGACGAACTGAAACGCCCCACGTGGAGCAAATTGCTCGTGGTGATTAAATAACTTCCCTGATGGCTGACCAAACAGTCCCGATACCTGATGCCTCTGCCGCTTTCCTTGTCCGTCTCCCCCGCCAGCATTAGGCTCTTTTTACACCAGGTGTTTAGGGACCTTTTGACTCGAGTCAGAAGAAATAATGTGGTAAATCTGACCCTCTCCCCTGTTTAAAGGGTTCTATCCTTCTGTCAATGGGCCAGGTGTTTTTTGTTTTGTATATTCCAGGACTTGGGATAGTAGGAGTTGTGCTCGGGGTAGAGCAAGGGCTACGTGGAGAAAACTGACGGACGTCACAGTTGGATACCAGGGTGGGGATAGGAGGAGTGGTCTTTCTGAAAATGTTGCCTGGGGACGTTTAAGCAGTTATGTTATCAAAAATCTGTTTTTCCCCCTCAGTGTTATTTGTAAACATGCCTAGAGATTAGGATGTGATGACGTATCTAATAAAAAGAGTAAGTATTATTTATGAATTACAGAGAGAATGCAGCCCACTGATGCTCAGCTTGGAGTAATTAGAAAAAAACATTCTATATATATGTTCAGAGAAGAGTATCAATTACTGCTTTTTTGTACCACCTTGAAAATGGAGATTTTGCATCTAATTTCTGCCCAAATACTTCTAGTTGTTACCTTAGTCAGTTAACTATAGATGGGTTATCTTGTAGTGCTGGTTTCAAGTGACTATGATTTAGAATTCAGACTTTAAATCCAAAAAGGGACCTGCAAGATCTTTTAATCCAGAATTTTCTGACATGAGTTGAGAAAAATACCACTCATTTGATAAGGTCTTTCTCCAAAGAATTCCGTGCTTGGGGAAATGCTGCAGATCGCAGCCCCCTCCTGGAATCCACATTAATATAATTAACCTGTTGCCAAATCCTAAAAGGAAGAAATCTGCATAGCAGGGTTATTCAACCCTTTCCCAAACCTACTTGAACAGGGAACATTTTCTTCATGTAATGCCTGTTAAATCTCTCAGAGCAAACTTGGGGAAACACTATCGTGTTCCAAGCCTTCATTTTAGAAATGAAAAGCAAAGGTCAGAGAGATGATTTGCCCGAGTTTGCTGTGTGGTGAGGCCTCCTATTGTGGGCCTGTGCTCCAAATCAAACATGATTATCTTGTAATTGAAGGGAGATGCCAATGAAAGGGAATTCTAATAGCTTTTGTTAACTTGTTTTCTGATCTTTTCTGCATTTTGGTTTTCAAAGAACACTCTCTTTCCAGAGAGGGTACTTAATAGTATTGCTTATTGGGTAACCATGTAAGCTCTCTTGTAATTATAATTTTATTTCTTTTGAATCTAAGCTTTTTCTCTTCCCTCTAAAGCCTGCCTACTTGCCTTTTATTCCCACCCCCATAACTTTACACTTGCAGAAATGTCACCATCCTTTGTTCTTCCTCCTGAACATTACCCCAGGTAATCAATCTGAGGACTTGCCTTTTACTCCCAAAGTATATGCAAATTCCTGTGCGCTGTAAAATCTTCTCATTCTCCTTAGAAGCTGAAAGACTGCTGCCTAATCAGCTACTGTAAAAAAAAAAAAGAATTAATTGATATTAATTAATCTGTTTCCCCTCGATGAAAACGTTTTTCTTCATCTCCCTGTTGGCGATACATTATCCAGTGTTCTTAGTAAGAGCTTGTGGTTATGCCATTCATTCACTGGAGTTGCTAAGTACCCTAAGCAATGCTCCACAGGATGTTCTTAAAGAGCCAAATTGCAGGTCTTGCTTGCCAGTCTCCTGCAAGCTACGATGGCCACTAAGTGTTCTGAGAACTTTGGAATGAGTGTTCTCTTCCTTCCTGGGTTGGCAATACTGGTTGTGAATTCAATGTGGTTCCATCCAATAGACTTTCATCTACTCAGTGTAAAAACATGTGCTATGTTCTGGGAATTTTTTTTTTTTTAATGTATTTGGTTTTGTTGCTGCCTGTGAAGTGTTCACCTTCTAGTGAGAAAGAGCAGCATCTAAATGAACAAGACACAGGGTGGTATAAGCACTGTATTATGTGGCGTGCAGAGGGCTAAGCCACAAAAAGGAGTAAATTCAGTGGGAAAAGGCTTCATGAAGCTCTTTAATGACCTCAGAAGGCTGAGAAGCTTGGTAATTGCTTGAAGTGTGATGGATAAGCTGTGGGCTTCCATCCCGTCATGGTCCCTGGCCCACTTCTAAAATTCTTGTTCCCAATTAAATGCTCTCTCAGAATATGCCGTACGTGAAAGTGTATTACTGTCAAATGTACTACGTGTGAAAATTCATCCTTTCAGTCCAGATTATGTAAGTTCCAGTGTAACTCTTTAAACATGTTTAATCTTCCTCACTGTGATTATTCCCACCTCCTTTTTGTGTGCTTTATAGGTCAGTCTCTGTGCTGAGAAGCTCCCATTTCTTTTTGTGTTTATTTTTCATGCAATCCTGACAATGATCCCGTGAAACATTGCTTCCCAAACCTGTCTTCACATTGAAATTCCCTGGGGAGCTTGACAAACTACTGACACCTGTGTCCCAACTCCAGAGACTGATTTAATTGATCTGGGACATAGCGTGGGCTTGGTTTGTTTTTTTTTAAATATCCAGGTGGTGATGAAAATGGCTTAAAATTGATTGTGGTGATGACTGTCTAATTCTGTGACTAGATTAAAAAGCATTGTATTGGACACTTTAAAACAATGAATCATGGCATGTAAATTATATCTCAATACTGCTCTTAAATTACAAAAAAAAAAAAAAACCCTTGATGAATTGGAAAGCACTGCTATAAAGTAAATGGAGAAACTGGGACTCGGAGAAACTTAGTGACTTGCCCTAAGTTTCATAGCTAGTCGGGGCAGAGCAAGAACCCAGGCAGTCTAAGGCGAGAGGTTGCTCTTAGCAGCTACATCATCTTGCTGTCTTAAACATGAAGAAGGTTCTGCTAACCGGTGACTCAGCGGCATATGCTTGGAGAAGTAGTGATGGATTTGCTCCCATCTATCCACACGCCCTCAAACATGTCATGTTATATAACCAGTGGATCTAATTTGCAGAATAATTGGTTTTAGGGCAAGATAAAGGAATTGGCCTCCTTGGGAATAAAATTCTCAGTCGCTTTATCACAGTACAGAAATGAGCTGAGCCAGCCTCCTTTGGTGGCCAGGAGGCAGCCTCAGAAGCACATTGAAAGAGGGACACGCGTATATCAAAGTTATACATTCAAAACCAACTGTTCCACATCCTGGAACCTGAAAATAGAATTCTGTTTAAAAGATGCTGCCTGGAATGTTACCTTGCTCTTTGTCAACCCTCTACTGAATTTGGGGATAAAACGCACATAAAAATAGTTCAACTATAATGGGAGAAATGTTTGGGTTTTGGCTGTCGATCGGAAATGAGAAGGCAAGCCTGATTGAAAAGCCTGCTTTTTCTAGTCCCAGGAAAACAAAAGGAAATACTAAATCTCTTTATAATGCATTGTCATGAATGTGCTTTCTGGAAAGAAGACTGAGGGTATATGTCCCCAGAGCAGCATGGTGACTTTGCAGAAAGGAGTGCTTTGTCTCTTCTACATAAAGATGATCGCCGCTGACCTCTTAATGGCCGCTGCTGCTTTACCTACGTGCTCCCTTTTTGAATAAAGACTGAGTTCAAAAAGATGAGCTCAGTTTAGAGCTGAAAGGGAACTCATTAAAAAACGGCCTTTCTGGAGGCTTAAAGGTTGAGATCCAGGGACGAATTTAGTTCGTTTTGCTCTAGTCATTAGGTGCCAACCATCTTCTAAAGTGTCGAGAAGACTAGCAATTTGCAATCTATTTCTTACAGCCAAACATCAACTGGATGAATGTTATCGTAAATATTCGGGGTTAAGAAAAAAAAAAACTGGCTTTCTGCACTTGCCTGAAGTGTTTGTTTTGTTTTTAAATTAATAACGTCCCTCTTTTTTAAGTCAATGAGGTTGATTGTACTGCTGGTTTTTGAGGAAGGAGTTGTGCCTGGGAGAATCCAGGAGTGAGGAGGAAAGTAGGACCTGAGCCTTTTTGCGTTTTCTAGCAAATGAAAAAGTTGTATTGTTTATGAATTATTTTGTATTTGAGATGAGCCCAGCTGATTGTTACTGATCATCAGTCTGAGTCCCCATGTGTCCCTTAGGCGGGTGGGGGCCCTGGGTCACCGAGTTGGTGTGTCCACCTGCATGCCTCCCATGGCTGCTCTGACCCCCCTTTTCTTAACTGTTTGATCACATCTCCATCCATCAGTAAGTACTATTAGCTCTTCTTCTAGAACATGTCCAGAATACGACCACTTCCCACTCTCCCACTGCCGCCCCACTAGTTCAAGCCCCTGGCTCCCCTGTGTAGCCTTTTCACCGTTTGGGCTGCTTCCTTTCTCGCCTAGCCATATCCCGTGTGCCACACAGCACTCTTTAAAATTTAATCTAGATCATCTCACTCCCAAGCTGAAAACCTCCATAGGCTACCCATTTCAGTAAAAATAAAATGTAAATGGCTTAGTCTGGCCCTGCACGTATATGTTTGTGTCAGCCTTACCGAACTGTATCTTCATCTGGGATCACATTCCGTTTGTCTGTTCCACCAGGCTCCAGCCATGTTGGCCATCTTTCTGTTTATTTCATACATAATTGAACTTGGTCCACATAGGGCCTTTGCACTTATTCTTCCCTTTTATTAGAAGGTCTTGAGGTCCCCCCCAAAATAACAGCCCTTTTCCCTGTATTCCTCCGATTTGTCAAATAAATTGTGAAACAAAGGAATGGCTGTTAGAGACCAGGCTTGGTGGACATGGCCTTGGGTCTCAGGCAAGGGGGCTAGCTCGGGTATTCTTAAAGTCTTAATATACATATGAATTACCTAGGGATCAAGTTAAATGCAAATCCTGACCAGCAGGTCAGGAGTGGAGCTAAGAATTTGCATTCCTCACAAGTTCCTGGGTAATGCTGACACTGTTCCTCCCCAGACCACACTTTGAATAGTAATGGGCTGGCTGGTATTGAACTCCTCAATTAGGCCAGCTAACTTACCTTGTAAAATATCCAGTGCCAGGCTCCTCTTAAAACCTGGGAGTGGAGAAAAGCAGGCCACTCGAACAAACACCCTGCCTGGATGGCTGGCTGGTTTAACGCACTGATCTCAAGAGAGACTTGGCTTCTCAGAGGGACCCCTCCTGACCATCCAGTCTCCATCAGTGATCCCACTGCCCATCCCTCTCAGCTCCATTATTGCACTTTGTTATGTTTTCCCATTTCTCACAATGATCTGAAAATCTTACTTTTCTTGTCTGTTGTCTTACTCTTCGTTAGGGAAGAGAGCTTATCTTGGCCTGTTCATTGCTGTGTCCCTGTAAAGCGTAAAAGATTGTGCTTACTATATATAGTTACTGAATAAAATACCATGGAGTGGTTAGTCTAAGACACATTGACCATAAGTCCCATGATGATGGAGCCATTTCTTTCTTGTTCATCATTGTATCTCCAACACCTAGCACAGGACATGGCACATGATAGATGGTGAACAAGTGAATATGAGCTCACAATAAAAACAGATAAAGTAAGTTTTAGAGTAATAGTTAATGGATCAAGTTAACTGACAGGTGTTACTTTATCTACGGGTAGGATCATATTCATAATTTCCCAGTCTTTGTTTTGGTATTAAGAATTGTGCCTGAGTAGTTGGTAACAGACCTCTTTTTTTGTGGGGGTGAGGGGAGCAGAGTCTATTATCAAGAGGCTGCCAAAGTCTGTGCCATTGGATAAGAAGCCATTGTCACCAACACTTCTAAGCAGAGATACAAACATTCCTGATAGTGAGCCATCAGCCCTCTATCTCCATCTCTCATTTTCATTTCACTGATACCAGGACTACAAAGTTCAGTCACTGAGTTGCCTTTTCAAGATACAGTGGATAAATGACCTTAACTTTTTTTTTTCCATCTCTGTGACATTGGGGCTGTTTACCTGTCCTTTGCCCAAATGGCTACTGCAGATTTGCTCATTTCAGTGTCCTTGACAGAGGGCTTTTTTTTTCGTTTCCATTTCATCATCATCTGAGGCTAGGAAAAGTGGCTCAAACATTCTTTGACTAGCTCTTACTCTGTCAATAGAAGTTTTGAGGATTCTAATTCTATAACTGGGCTGCCACTGGCTTAAAAAGAGGACAGGAGGGAGAGAAGGAATGAACTACAATTTGAGTGTGTCTTACAGTCTAGGTGCTTTGGAAGAACAGATATGTAGAAAATGTGGCCTTGGATATTGGCTTTGTTCTTTGTTTCTAGAATGGGATTGGCTTTGACACAGGTCCTGCTTTGCATCTATTGGATTGGTGATTTGAGGTCTGATTCCTCCACGGAAGTCAGTGCTTTAGGGCATTCTGCGGTATTGGTTTGGTTTAAAACAGTAGGCTCTTACAAGATACATTAAGTATCAAATACTAGAGATAGGGACCTTGAAAAGTGCATTGAATGAATCCATTATTCAGCTGATGTTTTTTGGCTCTCCGCCATTTGCCAAACCCTATGCTGGCTGCTATGCGTATGGGAATGGTAAGTGGAAATCTTATTTCTTTCTAGAAGGGAACTTTGCTCTCTAGTCTCTGGCTCCTTCCTTCCCTCCATCCCTCTCTTAGACACATACACACGTGCACAGACACACACATACTTTTTCTATTAGGAAAAGTAGCAACTGCTCTCTGCCTGGTGACAGCCTAGCATTTCCTGGACTCTAGCCTACGTGCTAGTAGGGGAATGTTCATCAGCTCAAAGTGGAAAAGGAGCTCCACCCTGCCTTCTTTGTCTTGGACTTGCCCGTGGTTGTGAAGGGTACACTGTCAGTCTCCACTCAGTAAGTGACCTGCCTGTTTTCTTCTGATATACAATTTTTAACCTTGGATTGGGGGAGAAAGTCAGATGAGACCAAGCCCTATGGTCCTGGGTTGGGGAAGCAGGAAGACCCACTTGGTTTCTGGCTTAAACCAAGTTATTTAAGATTGACTTAACGAATTCAGAGACTCCTGAAACTGCCCAACCATTTGTAAAGATGTTCTTGTCTCTCCTAAGTTAGGCTTCCAGATCTGCTTGGGGAGGGGGGCTGATTGATAACCCTGACTTCAGATAGCATTCCCTGCCTTCAAGGTGATCATGATCGAGGATGTGAGGTGGAAAGTTGAATGCATAATTATAGTATAAGTGAGGGGTATGATATTAGGAGTGTGTCCTACCTACTGTAAGACAATGGTAGGACAGTCCCGCTACATGTGTTGCACTAATGGATTAAGACCTCATTCTTCTGCAACAGATCACATCTTTAATAGTCATGTTGATAGAAGGAAGTTTCCTCTCAGTATCAGCTGCAATTGTCTGTGCATTGTCTTGCTTGTGTACCTGTACACTGCAGTCTCTTAGTCAGAGCATACCATGCCACACTTGGACTTCTGGTATTATTTACTGTGATCTGAAACCTTTGGTCAGCATCATCCTGAAATGTGTATTTCTCTGAACGTAGAACTCTGGCCTGTCCCCGGCAGCCTAGCATGCCCAGAAAAGTGAACCACCAACACAGGAAGACTCCAGCATTTTAGCAGTGGGCTTTGACAGTTGAAGGGGAGTCTGGAAAACAAGCTGATTTATTGTAATAGTGTTTAAAGGATGGCTTTGTAAAGACAAGTGCCTGTAGGAGAGACATGCTTTTCTCTCCTGTCCTGGAGCTGGGAGGTTAAACAGCCCCCAGAGAGATATGTTTTCTCCACCCTCTGAATGAGTTAGTGGGGAAGGGAGGTTGATATTAGTGAGCACTTGGTGAGCAAGAGACCTCTTGTGGGCCAGTTTTTGAAGATCAGATCATTAATACTGCACATTGTCCTCTGAAGTCAAAGAAAGTGCATCAAAAACTTAAGTAGAAGCATCAATAAAAGAAATAATAAAATCTTGTTAAATGCACTTTTCCAGGAGTTTTCCATTTAACAAAATTGAAGTCAAGAAGGGTAGTCTTAGCAGCAGCAACCTGAGAAAATGTCATCGGAGGGTTTAGCTGTATCCGAGCATGCTTCACAGTGAATGTGCTCTTGACTCCTCGGTGACAGTGACACATCTTTTGTAAGCCTTTCTCAGTGCACCCTCAAAATGGCTTAACGTTTTCTTGCTTTGTGTTGAATTTCATAGAAATTAGTACCCCAAGGGAAATCTTAATTGTCTCTATTTCTTTTTTTCTCCTATAAATTCTCTCTTCAGTTGAAAATTAATGTTACCGTGGATTTACAGAATTTGCTAATTAATAAAAAGCTTGACATTTACTAATATGAAACTAGGAATAAAACTACTAATTTAAAAATTGTCACCATCAGGATGTTCCCGTGGAAGCCCAGAAGAAAATGGAGTCTTCAGATATTTATTAACAAGGTGATTAGTCAGAGGATTATCATAGGACATGTTATTTCAGTGCTAGAAGTTGATTATTCATGTTCCTAATTTGAAGAGTTGAGATTCTGGGAGATAACATGTGTTATCATATCTTTAGCTTGAAATGAATAGAACCATCTCAGGGCTACCATGAAAGCTTTTTCTGGATCACTAGACTAATGTCTAAAACTGGAGTAAGAAATAGGTTTTGCATGAGATGCAGCAATTCCAGTCGGTGAGGACTATCTGGAAGGCTGTCTATTAAGAAGTTCCTGCTGGAGAAGATGTTATATAGCTGGTTAGTGATGTCAGTCAAGGGTACAGGAGGAAGGCATAGCTGGAGTGCCAGCTGTGGACCCTTCCTGATACTGGTGGAGCCAGGCATCGAGCTTCCAGAGCAACTCTTACTCTTCTCATTGGGCATCAGAGCACTTGGGAATCTGGGTTTAGCAGCTGCAATATTCTTCCTGGACGTTGTGGCAGGAGGAGTAAACAATGCTGTGCTAAACTCTAAAGAGCATGCTGAATGAGACTCTGACCTGAGCCATGAAGTGGCTTCGTGCCATGTGTGTACAGGGAAGCAGGTCAGGGCGATCACAAGAGGCAGAGTAGTTCAGAATTCATTTCCGGATGAGAGGAAAGCTGGGGCAGGGCCTTAGAGGGCACACCTCTGTCTTGTGGGCAGTGATTCCGTGTGTGGCTTCTGACAGCCTGCAACCTGGCACACAAAGGCAAGGACTGTAAAGACAGGAGCTTCCTTGTGCCAGTAAAGCTTCTGTCCCAGCAGGACTCTTGAAGTCGGGATCATCTAAACAAAATCACTTGAAACTGGAATAAAACTTTTCAAGAGTTTTTTTTTTTTTTTAACTTTTTTTTACCGAGTTATAGTCATTTTACAATGTTGTGTCAAATTCCAGTGTAGAGCACAATTTTTCAGTTATACATGAACATATACTCATTGTCACATTTTTTTTCGCTGTGAGCTACCATAAGATCTTGTATATATTTCCCTGTGCTATACAGTATAATCTTGTTTATCCTACATTTTGAAATCCCAGTCTGTCCCTTCCCACCCCCCGCCCCCTTGGCAACTACAAGTTTGTATTCTATGTCTATGAGTCTGTTTATGTTCAAAAGAGTTTTTTAAACAGTCCTTTTGGTGTTTTGTCAAAAAGCAACAGCCCCTCCTCACATTTGTCATCAAACTGAGGTTTGAATGTCTAGGTTACTAACAGCTGGTGTTTGAAATGTCATTTTTAAAGCAAGAGTCTCTAAGATTACAGAACTCTAGACACACCACTCTGGGAGAATGCTTAGCATTATTTTGCGAGGACTCGAAATCCATTCAGCAGTACACACGAGCTTCATTAGTGATTGCTTGTCAGCCTTTTAATTACTGTGTTGTACTGTTCTGCCCAGTTGGCAGTGAAAGTTGCCGTAAATGGCCCTTAGCAGTGGCACAGGCTGAAGGCAGAGTTGCACCTAACTCTCCAAGTCTGTCTCACGTCCCGGGTGAACCAAGTGAGTAGGTGCAGCAGAGCCACGTGGAGAGCTGAGGAGCTGGACTCTGTCCTTGGCCTGTTCCTTTGGCCCTCAGAGACCCGGCCTCGCCACCTTGTGGGCTCCGAGTAATCTCTTTCCATCTATGGAAAACCAGACTGACTTTGTGGGCAGCAGCATGAGTACACTTGAAAATTAACTTCTTTCCTGACAACAGGTCTTTTTCTGCCACCACCTTTTCCTACCCACTTGGATGTAGACATTGCCATGACTATTTACAATAAGGAAAGTACAAGTGATGTGTGGTAGAAGATCTTTCTTAGCATTGCTGGATATAGAGAGGAGACCGGTGTCAGAAGTCCTGGGTGCAAATCTTAGCTCCACCTTTTACTTGGAGGCTTAGGCATGTGACATGGGTAGAGTGTCACACTCTGAGCGCTCTCCTCTGCCGTAAAATTGGGGTGATGAAAATACCTCCTCACAAGCCTGTGAAGAAGATTTAGATATTTACATAAAGCATTTAGCATAATGCCTGGTTTATAGGAAGGGCTGCAGGGCTATTAGCTCATTATTAATATGATTAACAAATGCCACTTTTAAATAAGTTATCGCATGAGTTTTCGAACTGTCTCTACACGGTGGGTGTCAGGAGAGGTGTTCTTGCTGGTGTCATATGTATAAATGCTGCCCCCGACTACTGAGTTCATAAATGGCTCCTCTAAGCTTTATAAACCTTTAGAAGATGCCCTTTCCCCTGTTCCGCAGTCATTCCTAGACACAGTTCAGCCTGGTGGTCACGGTGGGTATGAGGAAGCAGCTACACAGAACACGGGTAGAGTGTCACACCTGGGCGAGGCCACTGCTCCTCACCTCTGATGCTGGCCTGCATCACCTTGAGGTGTTGCCAGTCCTCAGAATCCACCCCCAGCCCTCATCTTGCTTCTCTGAGCAGTGCTCGGTAGCCAATTCGGCTTACTGAGAAGAGCTTTGAGCTCTTAGGTAGTAGTCGATCTCGATCGAGCCATTTGACTTCTTTGGCTTTTATTTTCTCAATATCTCCTGTATAGGCTTTTGGGGTTTAAATGAGCTAGTGCAGGTCAATGTCTAGTGTGGGCCGTGGCATATAGGAGTGTACAATGTTTATTTGTTGTCTTTGGTACAAGGCTCTTGCTGCTATAGAAGTATATGAAGTCCAAGAAGAAATGGATTTCGGGTCAGTCCTATCTCCCTCCATTAACTACAGAGACTTCCCTGTCATAGTTTCTGGGGAGACCAGCTCATTCTTCATCCTGTATCTTTTTGTTTCCCATGGATCTGGGCCTGTCTTTCTTAGGTGCTCAGAAAACTATATAGATGTCAATTAGTATTTATCCAGCACCTCTAGTGTTTGAGGCGGCTTGCTGGACACTGTGGGAGATGTCAACAAAGGTTTTGTACAGACACATCACCCAGATGATTGTAAGAGCCTCCTTTTTCTTTCCATGTCAGGAGGAGATCAAAAGTAGCAGTAAGAAAATGACCAATTAGTCTTGCCTTTGAGAGCTCTCAGCTCTAGTAAGCCCTTACACAACTGAGGAGGAGGACAAGGAAGAATGAAACAGTGCGGTGTTATTATAAGGGAGGTAATAGCCCATATGTAAATGAGTACGACCACACAGGAAAGCTGTTGTGAGTCAACGTGAATCATAAGGCCAGAGTGAATGCATAATAGCCACCCTGCAAACTCCAGCTCTACTACAGAAGCTAGCCTGTAGATAGAAGCATCCGACCTGGCCTAAACAATGGAGCCATGTGATGGGATTCAGGTGCGGGTCTCAGTCTGTGGGCTCGTTAGTGCTCGATGATGCTCCCCAGTCAGCAGCCGGAGCCTCATCACTGTCCATAAGAGTAAGCTAATAATTAAAGAGTTCTGAATTTCCAAATGGTGACAAATAGAATGAAGGGGTAATGAGATGGATAGGAATGGAGATCCCCTGACGAGTGCCGATCACGGTGAGAGGATAAGGAAATGAAAAAGACACCATTGTCACTCTGAGAGCTGCTGTTAAATGTCTATTTGTCTGTGGCACAGGGAAATGTGAAGGCTTTTATCAGGCACTGAATAGCGAAACTACCCTGAATGGAGCCCTGGATGACGCTGAGCTGCAAAATCCATTCTGAGGGGAAGAAGGGTCCAGACTTGGAATGACTTTAAATTCAAATTTGATTTAAAATTTTGTGATAGTGAAATATGCAGAAGTGGGTGTGGGAAGGAGCTCTGTTCCAAGACCCTGTGAGTGAGAATCTCTCTTGGTTATCTGCTGCCCCAGTAGAACTGACAATGTTGGTTCTAGTGAGGACCTAACATAGAGGCTATAGTTTGACTTTTTGTGATTGCATTTAACCAACATCTTCTGAGGACCAGAGAAAAGCCAGTGGATGGTTGGTCTGGAGTGGCCTTGGGTTCAAGGCCATGAATTTAGATCTTACATCAAATGAGTTTCTCATATGCTGTTGAACAGGATTGAAGGAAGATCTTCCTATAGTTGTAAACCTGTACCTTTACTGAATTATACCACCTGTAGTAGATTGTTAATAGGTTTTATCAGTCATGTAATTATCTTCTGAATGCACAATTCAAAAATTGCTAAATATAGTAGCACACTTAAAATAGAAGTATGTCTTTATAAACTGCAGGTGACATGTAGCTATAATTGACCCTGTCATTAGCCTTACTATTCCATTTTTAGCTGAAACCTGTAAGTGGCATTGCTTCACCACAAAAATCCAGACATTTCACATTAGTGAAAAAGGGATGGAATCATCTTTCCTCTGGGAAGAGATGGTAATCATTGTCTTGTATTCATTCATGTTGAGAGCTTTATTTTGTTCACTGTTAATGTTTAAAATATAACACAGATACTACACATTTTTAAAAACATGACAGAAACCTTAAAAAGAAAAATTGAAAAGGACCCTGAATATCTCTTCACCTCTGAGAGGCCTGAGCTCTGATGAAGCAGTAACCACTTCCAGAAGATGGCAGTTGGTAGATTTACCATACAGTCTTTTGGTACCAGTTCTGATTCGATGTTCCCATGTATCTATCCAGCCCATGGAGGTGAGCTCACATGAATCTTTATGACTATGTGAAGAGTATAGTATGAATGGGAATGCAGCAGAAAATGATCACTCCAGAGAGATACATGACATTAAGGTGATTTTTCAACCTGTAATTCTTTCCTAAGTATTGTTTTAATACCATAACCTGTAAGTTTCCCTTCTGCCATTGCCATCCATAGGATGATACGGTTTAGGTTATTTCCGCTGTTGAGATGAATCTCTGCCTCCATCACACTGAAGTCATGACATACTTTGTCCTTCAGTTTAGAAGTCTTCCTTTTTATTCAGGCTTCTGTCTTTCCCACCTGAGCTGTTACCTACAAGCCCAGGGTGTTAATTTTCTAAATGGCTCTAGGCCTCCATGCTGGTGTTAAAGACCTTCACCGGCTGTGTTTGCTTTGGCAGGCAACATTTTAAAACTGACATAAATAATTTTAAATTTTATACATTTTGATACGTATGGAACTGTGTTTAATACTCAAGGTCAGGTTGAAATGTAAAACATATGGAAGTCATCCATTCATTCCCTCTATCTTTCTCCACTAGATGAAAAGATCTTTAGGAGCAAATTTTTCTTTTTATAGGTGGGCTTTTTTTTGAAGTACAGGTCTCTAGTGGGTCAGTGGGAGAAGGGAGTCGACAATTCACATAACACAGGAATACTTGACAAAATTCCCTTCAAATAGCTTCTCCAGTGCATCGTCATGGCAGAAAATAGAAATATGCAGAAAAGATAATAAAATTTATTCCAGATTGATTTTCTCAGAAGAAAAGAATTCTTAATTTCCAGATTTCTCCTATGTATACTTGCAGTCACACAAATGATTTTAAAATAGCTTCATATGTGCACTCACTATTTGAAAATAATTGACTTGTATTTCTATAGCATAAATGTAAAGCTATATTCTAATTATATAAATATAAGTTTATATATAATTATATCAATATAAGGGTGTACATGTTATAATTATACCAATATCAGGTTATGTATTTCATCAATAGAAGGTTTTGTCTTATTTGTATTTCTTTCTCTCGTTGGATGCATCAGCTATGAAGCAGGTATCATCACTGAGGGGTGGGTCATGGCAAGAATGTTATAGGTCCAAAGACTCTGGGGCAGTTCAGGGAGTAGTAAATACTTAATCGGGAAGTTGGCAATGAACCAGCAGAAGTAAAGGATTCTTGGCTGTCACTGCACATTAAGATTACCACGAGAACTCTTGAAGAAAAGAAATGACAAAACTAGAAAAGGTCCTGATGCCCAGATCTCCGTCAGACCAATTAAATTAAACTGTATGGGAGTGGGCTGTTGATGAGGATGTGGAGAAATTGGAACCCTCATTCCTTGATGGTGGAAATGTAAAATGGTGGAGTCACTAAGGAAAATAGTTTAGTCGCTCCTTGACAAGTTAAATATAGTGTTCATACCACCCAACAATGCTACTCCTAAGTACATATCCAAGACAATTGAAAGCATAACATCCACATGAAAACTTGCACCTGAATGTTCATAGCAGCACTATTCATAATAGCCAAAACGTAGAAACAACCCAAATGTCCATCAACTGATTCATTGATAAAAACAAATATAGAGCACACAAAAAATGGGACGTTGTCTGGTCTTTAAAAGGAATCTATTACTGAAAAATGCTACAACATGGATGCATGTTGAAAACAGTATGCTAAGTGAAAGAAGCCAGACACGAAAGGGTGCATACTATATGATTCTATTCATACATAATGTTTAGAGTAGGCAAATCCTTAGAGACAAAGTAGGCTTGTGTTTTCCAGGGGCTGCTGGGATGGGGAAATGTGGATTAACTACATGAGGTTTCTTTGGGGGATGATGAAAATATTGAGAAAGTAGATAGTGGTGATAATTGTGCAACTTTCTGAATGTACTAAAAACCACTGGATTATGTATTTAAAATGGTAAATTTTATGATACATAAATTCTATCTCCGTTTTTAAAAATCTTAGGAGATGTTTGGGCAATGGGGACCTTTTTTAAGCTCCTGAGATGATTTTAATGTACAGTAGTAAATACATTTTTTTTCCAATTAAAATTTGAAAACTGAGCATTCTGTGGTTTAAATCTTGGACATCACAAGCTTCTCATCACTGACTGAATGTAAGACCAAACAGGGTCTTGCATGATCTGCTCCCTATCCTGTTTCCTTCAAATCCATCCTCTCACCTCTCCTGTCTTGCTTCCTGTTCTCAGACTCATCTGTCCCACTGTTCCTTCCCTGCCTCTAAGACCCTAAGTTCATTCTTGCCTTGGCACTTGCTGTTTCTTCCACCAGAAACCTTCTGGACCCAGATACTCATACATAGTGGGCTCTTCCTCATTCAAGTCCTGGATCAAATGTTAGGTTCCCTTTCCATCCACACTAAACCAGCCACTACTGCTCCCTCCAAGTCACTACCTGTCTTTGCCCCCTGATTATTTCCTTCAAATTGCAATCAGAAATGGTTTTGCTAGCTGACTGATTTGTGGTCTCCACCAAGTTCCTCCTCACCGTGCCCCTAGATTACTCCACGTGTGCAGGGGCTGGCATGTCCGTCACTGAAGGAGTACTTAGAATATGGCAAGTATATAATACTTGTTGAATGAATCACGTAAGTGGTTAGAGTTCAAGGAATGACCAATCCAAGGAAAGATTATTTCTGTGTAAGCAATTCTGAAATGCTCTGTTGGAGAAGGGGAAGAAATCAGTGAGAGTGAGGTTAGAGATTCTGCACAAGCAAACATTGTAAAACAAACATTAACGTGTCGAGGGGAGGGGAGCAGAGGTAGCTGATGAAGTGAAGTCTTGAAAAAGTAGCTGGCATTTTCAGTACCTATGTGTTTCCTGTTTATAAATAGTTGAGCTTTGGTATTTTATTTGACTTGTAAACAATTGAAAATTCTTCCTCAGTGACACCATAGGTTGATAACTTAATACACTTGAGTAAAATTTGTTTTTTTTTCCTTTGTAGAAAAATGTTACAGCTATACTTTTGTTTGAATTCTGAGGCATTTGAAGCTGTCTTCTCTTTCTCTTTGTTCTTCTTGTCATTTTGTGGGATATTCGTATGCTGTC
Source organism: Camelus bactrianus (assembly GCF_048773025.1). Taxonomy (NCBI): domain Eukaryota; kingdom Metazoa; phylum Chordata; class Mammalia; order Artiodactyla; family Camelidae; genus Camelus; species Camelus bactrianus. The sequence continues at coordinate 25,591,435 of NC_133555.1, forward strand.
TCTTGTGGAATTTTGATACGCCTGTGAGCTTACCATGTTTTATACATCATCTAAACCTAAATGTACGTCTCCAGCTATCCATTTATGCACCCGGATTGTTTTCTAAGTCATCCATAAAATGTGTTGGAGAGCCTGGCCAGCTAAAAGTGTGTTGTTCCTCAGTTAGCTGACAAGTCATTTTTCCTGTTAAGGTTAGTCTTCAGATCCATTAACCAGCAGCTTTTCAAATGCATTTACATTTTTGGTTAACATTTGAGCCCCCTGTTTTTAAGTGAAGTGAACTGAAATAGAAGCATATTTATTAGTTAGTAGAAGTGTCTGGAGTTACTTGCAGTGTGGCTGCTTCTGATGACCCCCAAAAAGGATTGGTCATGCCTTCTGGAATTGGTTTAGATTCCTCCTATTCGCTGAGTCATTTCAGCATACAAAAATAGCAGATTTTTTAAAAAATAAATCTTATCACCCCAAGCCATAATGGAAGAACATGTCTATCTTTCAAGGTAAAAAAAAAATACAAGTTTTTCATCCTTTTTACCAAAAGAACAGTACTTCTTTTTCATCATGTCTAGCTTCTTGGTTGCCTGGGAGATGTCAGTTTTCATCGCAGATTGCTTTAGATAGGATACTTAGTAGAAGTCATTTTTTACAACATGATATTCCTAAGTAATGACAAATTTTTATTAGAGATGTGGAGATGTGCCCGGTGTTGACACAGTTTGGGGGAATGGCTCTTCTCCCTAAACTACCTGTGAATGTACATTGTTAGAAACACATCTTGGGAGAGATTGAGCAGTACAGACCAATAGCATTGAAGGTTCAATATTCTTTGAACACAGCGGTTCTCAAATCTGGGAATTAATGCACAGGAAGTAATTGAAGAGACACAGAAATGTTGAGGTACGAAGAACCTTCCTCATAGGGTTTTCAGGAGGATTAAGTAAGTTGTTACAGAGAAACCGCTTAGAATGATGGAAGTAAGGGGTAAGTGTTAGCTGTTACTTAATCAGATGCTACTTTTTACCTGATGTTGCTTTAATTCTAATACAGAGAGGTTAGCAATCATCTAAGGGCAGTGCAGTGCCAAAATGTTTTTTAAAAAATTTTACTTAACTAAAAATTATATGCCATTTAGATGACAAGCACTATTGCAAGCAACTTACCATTAACTTATATATTAGTTGACAGTTACCAATTTTTTACTGGATAAAATTGGGCATTACTTTTTGCCAGGGTAAAATACTAACAACATGATGACTAACATTTATTGAATACTTATTAAATGCTTTATGTGTGTCCTTGAGAAGAGGTATTACTGTAATCTCCATTTCACAGACTGACTCTGTGTTCTTAACCTCATTATCCCAGAAGTTCTGCTAGGTTTGGGCTAGGATGGAGAATTGTATTGTTAGGAAGCTATCCCAAGATAATTTCAGTAAACCTAGTTTTGGAACCGGTGCTCTGGGAAAGTACTTCTCAAACTTGAATGTGCATGTGACACAACTGGGAAGCTTGTTAAAATACAGATTGATGCAGTAGATTTGGGGTGGAGCCTGGGAACCTGCATTTCCAACAACTCTCAAGTAACACGGGTATTGTTGGCCAGCAGACTGCACTTTGAGTAGCCAGCCTACTGTACTGCTTGTGGAAATTTTCAGACTTTTCATTTGTCCCCAAGAAATCATTTGCAATAGGGAAAGGTAATCATGAAATAGTGTCATGGTGGTCTATAGATAAGGATTTCACATTCTGATGAGAATGGCCCATTAGGTCATTTGCTGAAATCTTGAGTTTCTCAAACTTGAGTAGTTGGACTTTGAAGGGTCCTCACGTTCTCAGAAAGAAGTTTATATTTTGTGTTCTTCATTTGGTGAAATACTATGAAAAAAAAATAGACATAAGACATATTCTGAGTCACCAGCATACCAACTTATGAGAGTATTGCTATGTGGTTTTGGCACCAAGGAATCTCCGAAAGTGCCAGTTATCTTTAATTCAGTGTTTCTGGGAGTGGGGTCTCTGAATTCCAGTGTAAGGAATTCTTAAAATGTACCCTCCGTAAGTAGTATCCTCTAAAGGAGAGCCCCTGGGTTCAGAGTGACTTTGAGTAAGCCACTTGACTTGCTAGACTTACTGAACATCTCTAAAATGAGAGGACTGGATCTAACTAATCTTCTTGGATCTTTTCTGCTCAAATTTTAGGGTTGATTTTTTTTTTTTTTTGAGACAGAAGCATATCACATTTAGTTGGCCATTAATACAGCATTTACAAGCAAATAAGGAAGAAACCTGATCTACTCTGAAATTAGCTGTTGTCACCTGTTGTAAATGGGGAAAATTTCACATTTTGGGGCATTTGCTTTTGTGGCCATTGAACTTACAAGTTAGGTTGCCTATTTAACCGTGTCAAAAAATGACTGATCAAATTCACTGAGTCACAAAATTAAATGTGAATAGCAGAGGCCTTTTCATTACTTCCTTTCTGTTCACTAAATTTTGGAGGTACAGTTCTGAAAATAATGTGATGCTACTAGCTAGTGAGAATTACAGGAGACAGAGGGGGTAGAGATTGGTTATAGAAGGTAGAGAGATCTAAATAGCTTTCATAGCTGAAAAGATGGGACATGGAGACTCATTAAATACCTTGAAGTTACATAATTTCAGTTCAAAATAAGTAATTACTAAGGAATACATATAAAAAAACCAATTAACTAAAAATGTACCTTTGGTTTTCTTAACATACTTAATTCTGTCATTGGTTTATAAAGAGACACATGCAGGCGTCAGTCACTGTTTCTGGAATGAACTTACTTCCTTCTATTTCTGTCTTAGCTAAAGCCTACTAAAAAAGAATAAGACCTTAAACCTTAGACTGAGGTCCCTACCCCAGGACTTGGTTTTCTGGATGCCAGAAGCCATCTCCATATGTATTAAGAAACAGAGATCCTCGGAGGTGATTTTCTCCTGAAAATTCAACAGAATATTGGTACATCCAGCTTTCTTGTTTGGTTGAAAAAAAAAAGATTTCAGCAATTTTACTTTAGCTTAAAATAAAATTGCTTTCTGCACTTTTCATGTGAGAGGAAAGTATTTAATATTTATCTCAGCCTTGCAGACCGTTTCAGATCCTGGAGATGCAGGAATCTTCCCGTCACACAGTATTGGCTCTTAAACTTTTCTTTACCCCTGTTCCTTTTATATTTCTTGGAGTACTTTTCTTCTTGACTGGAATTAAAACTTGAGGAAGCATGTCTGCTAGCAGCCCAAGTAGACAGAATTTTACCACAATTAAAAGAAGAGGCAAAATTGGATTTGAGCAAGGAGATAGAGAAATATTACCATTTGGGGCTGCCTGTGTCATGTGACAAACGAAGTGAGATATGCATTATACACCTTGTCATCCATTATTTTCAGATGAGGTATCTGAGGGTGAGAAGTTCAGTGAATTACTGAAGGTCAGGGAGTGACGGAACCAAGACTCAGGGTCTGTATGCTTTGAACACTCATTCCATGTCTTCATGATTCCTCTAAATCAAGGACTTTGTGAATTGTTTTGACATACCAAAAGGGAAGGAATAGTGAAGAGGGTAGTCAACTTTTCAAACTGTTAGCAGGCTAAACTCAGGAGAAGAAATGTAATAGGAATGCGTAAGCTCATTGGCAAGAGTGGTGCTTGAGAAGGAGAGAGGTGAGAGGCAGGGTGGCCTTGAGTAGAGGAGAAATGGGAAATAATTAAGCCTCATGTGTAACCTTAGGAACTAGATTAATGGATGGATTATATTCATACTGATGTTTATCGGCAGTTAGATGGATTAGGTTGTCTCCCAAAAGGCATCAGGAAGAAATAAAAATATGAGAAGACTGAGAAAAGAGTTAAGGGGGAGAATGAATAGAAGTGTTAGATATGTTGGAGAGGGAAAATTTCCCTTTCTACCCGTCTTGAGTTCTTGTTACTGGACTAATAATAAAATGGATTTCAGACTGACTAACAGAAAAATTAAAAAAAAAATCATGTGCATGGAGATCTCCTAGAAATTGGACCTTAAGAAGTGGTCAAAGCAGGCTGCTTTTATACTTCTTAGACAAACAATAAATTTGTGAGAAATTGACAGGACAGAGAAACTGAGGTTTGGAGCACTCCATCAGTGAAGAATCTAAACAGAGTTTGGACTTGGGGTAGTACATTAAAGAAGTAACAGGGTTTGTTTGCGTAGGCTTTTTGCCCTGAACTCCATCTCTGGAGGTAAGGGTGTCCTTTTACCTCCAGATGGAGGGAGTGTACCTTTCATTGGAGAGATTGGTTTCCTGCTTTCTGGGAGACAGACAGGAGGGTCAGAGTGTCCCACTTGCATTGGCTATTTTCAAAGTAACTTTAATTCAAAATGATCAGTATGCCACCATGATACATTTTGGGGTGGCCCACCCTGAACTCCAACAGATAGGATCCCTGAAGGGCAGAGAAGCAAGTTGAGACCAGGGGATATTTGGAAAGGTAATGACCAGGAATATAAAGAATCCAGTGAAAACTCAAGACCTCATATGGAAAAGATTCATAGTCGACCAAGCAGGAGAACTCGGGAAAGTAGTCTATCATGGTTTGAATAACGTTCCTCCCCAAGAGGAACCTCAGAACTTCACCTTATTTGGAAATAGGATCTTTGTAATTAGTTAAGATGGGTTTATGCTGGAATAGAGGGGGTCCTAAATTCAATGAATTGTATCTTCATAAGAAGATGAAGAGGACACACAGAGAAGACAGCCCTGTGAAGACAGAGGCAGCTGTTAGAGTGATGCATCCTCAAGGCAAGGATTGTTGACAACCAGCAGAAATGAGGAAGAGGCAAGGAAGGATTCTCCCCTAGTCTTCAGAGGCCCTCCCAGCACCTTGATTTCAGACCTCTACCCTCCAGAATTAGGAGAAAATACAGTTCTGTTTTTAAGCCTTCCAGTTCATGATGATTTGTTACTACAGCCCTTGGAAACTAGTGCATAGCCCTACACTTAGGCTCTTAACAATTCTGAGATTAGAAACTACACCATCTTCCAGTGAACAGGAATCTGAATGTTGCTGGACTTCTCTCCATAGCAATACCAGAATGTGAGAGGGCAAAGGAATATATTTCAAAGTGTTGAAACAAGCAAACTTTAAGCTTAGGATTTTATTTCTGGTTACTTCATTTAATGGGAGGATAAAATAAAGATACCATCTTGTATAATAGCTCAGTTTGCCACATACTGACCCTCTCTGAAAGTACTTGTAGAAAATTTGTCCTAGTGAAAAAGGAAAAGAAAAGGAAAAAAATGAAAAGTGGAAAAATGAATCCAGGAGGAAGAAATGAAATGTGGGAAATAAGAAGAGAATTTAGTGGGTTTTTTTTTTCAGTTTTCATTTTTATTAGGTAGAATTGTTACAATTTGACTGTACATATACAATATATTACATGTAAATACATATATACAATATACTGCACATGTTTTAATTTACATATATGTACTGTTCATTGTTTCTAAGAACAGTTTAGAGCTTTAGCTTTTTAAACTTACATAGTTATCAAAGGAATAAGGCCAAACACAAAATAAGAATCAACAGAATGCAGTAATCCAATCATAAAGGACAGTCAAATCTGCTTACACATAATCAAGAAATCAGCTGAGTTATAAATAATTAGTTCATTTGTGTCTTTTTTTTTAAGAATCCACATGTAAGTGGTATCATGGCATTTTTCTCTTTCTGGCTTACCTCACTTAGAATCATTAGGTCCATCCATGTTTCTGCAAATGGCATTATTTTATTCTGTTTATGACTGAGTAGTATTCCAATACACACACACCCCTGCACATCTTCTTAATGCAGTCATCTGTTGATGGACATTTAGGTTGTTTCCATATCTTGGCTATTGTAAATAGTGCTGCTATGAACATTGGGATGCATGTGTCTTTTTTAATTATATTTTTCTCTGGGTATATGCCCAGGAGTGGGATTGCTGGATCATATGGTAGGTCAGTTTTAAGTTTTTTAAGGAATTTCCATACTGTCCTCCATAGTAGCTGCACCAATTTACATTCCCACCAGCAATGTAGGAGGGTTTCTTTTTCTCCACACCCTCTCTAGCATTTACTGTAGACTTTTTAATGATGGCCGTTCTGAGTGGTATGAGGTGATACCTCACTGTAGTTTTGATTTGCATTTCTCTGATAATTAGTGATATTGAGCATTTTTTCATGTGCCTATTGGCCATTTGTGTGTCTTAATTGGAGAATTACTTGTTTAGGTCTTCTGCCCATTATTTGATTGGGTTGCTTGTTTGTTTGTTTTTTCATATTAAGGTGTATGAGCTGTTTGTATATTTTGGAAATTACTCCCTTGTCAGTCGCATCATTTGCAAGTATTTTCTCCCATTATGTAGGTTGTCTTCATTTTGTTGGTGGTATCCTTAGCTGTGCAAAAGCTTTTAAGTTTAATTAGATCCCATTTGTTTATTTTTGCTTTTATTTCCATTATTCCAGGAGCTGGTTCAAAAAATACATTGCAGTGATTTATTTCCAAGAATGTTCTGCCTATGTTATACTCTAGGAGTTTTGTAGTATCTGGCCTTACATTTAAGTCTTTAATCCATTTTGAGTTTATCTTTGTATCTGGTGTTAGAAAATGTTCTAAGTTCAGTCTTTTACAGGTAGCTGTCCAGTTTTCCTAGCACCACTTATTGAAGAGACTGTCTTTTCTCCAGTGTATATTCTTGCCTCCTTTGTCATAGATTAATGGACCATAAGTGCGTGGGTTTATTTCTGGGCTTTCTCTTCTGTTGTATTGATCTATGTGGCTGTTTTGTGCCAGTACCTTACTGTTTTGATTACTGTAGCTTTGTAGTATTGTCTGAAGTCAGGGATTGTGATTCCCCCAACTCCTATCTTGTTTTTCAAGATTGTTTGGGCTATTCGGGGTCTTTAGTGTTTCCATACAAATTTTAACATTTTTTTGTTCCAGCTCTGTGAAGAATGTCGTTGGTAATTTGATAGGGATTGCATTGAATTGGTATATTGCCTTGGATAGTATGGCCATTTTAACAATATTGATTCTTTTAATCCAAGAATATGGTATATATTTCTATTTGTTTATGTCATCTTCAATTTCTTTCATCAATGTCATAGTTTTTGGAGTACAGGTCTTTTGCCTCCATGAGTAGGTTTATTCCTTAGGTATTTTATTCTTTTTTGTGTAATGGTAAATGGTAATTTCTTTTTCTGCTATTTTTGTTGTTAGTGAATAAAAATGCTACTGATTTTGTATTAATTGTGTATCCTGCAACTTTATCAAATTCATTGAGTTCTAGTAGTTTTCTGGTCACTTCTTTAGGATTTTCTATGTACGGTATCATGTCATCTGCAAACAGTGACAGTTTTACTACTTCATTTCCAATCTGGATTACTTCTATTATTTTTTTCCTTCTCTGATTGCTATGACCAAGACTTCCAAAATTATGTTGAGTACAAGTAGTGAGAGTGGGCAACCTTATCTTGTTCCTGATTTTAGAGGAAGTGCTTTCAGCTTTTCCCCATGAAGTATGATGTTAGCTGTGGGTTTGTCATTTCTGGCCTTTATTATGTTGATGCCCACTTTCTGGAGAGGTTTTTTTTTTTTTTTTAATCATAAATGGATGTTGAGTTTTATCAAAAGCTTTCTCTGCATCTGTTGAGATGATCATATGGTTTTTATTCTTTAATTTGTTAATGTGTTGTATCACATTGATTGATTTGTGGATATTGAAAGATCCCTGCATCCCGGGGATGACTCCCATTTATTTGATCATAGTGCATGAGCATGTTAATGCATAGTTGGGGTTGCTTTGCTCGTACTTGGTTAAGGATTGTTGTATCTATACTCATAAGTGATAGTGGCCTGTTATTTTCTTTTTTTGTGTGTTATCTGTCTGGTTTTGATATCAGGGTGATGATAGCCTCATAGAATGAGTTTGGAAGTGTTGGGAATTTAGTGATTTTTGTAGTGGAGATTTGGGGGGGGGGGGAGGCATTGAAGGGGAGGCCAGAAACCAAAGAGGGAGGTCAAATTCAGAAGAGGGCATAGTGCTGAGGCCACTGCTGCCTGGGGTAAGGAAGATGTCTGTAGATCTTTGTAAGTAAGATAAAAAGTACGATCACTGGAGTAAGTGGTGGCTAAAAGCCACAAAAAAAAAAACCCAGCGTATCAAGAGCTATTTCAAATTATTACCAAATATTGTTTCAAAACATCAGAAATTGGACATGGGGAAGATGGGAGACGATATCTGAAAGAGATCCAAGGTGGGAAGTGTATGCTAAGGGCAGAGACACTGATCTGCTTTTATATAATTGATGAGGGAGTTGAATGTTAGTATGGACTGTAATAAGAATAACCACTACTGTCACAAAATAGAATGTATGATTTTCATACCATAGGAAAAAACTTGATCTAGGCAGTGGCAGATAGGAAAGAGAAAAAGGTAAAACAAAAAGATGAAATAGTGTGTTTGAAATAAGCTCAAGGAATAATTGGTATAAATGAATGGGGTTAAAGTAACCAAGACAGACTGTCCAATGGAGAGAAAGCAAAGTGCTATAATGTTTATTTAAAAAAAAAATTTAAAATGAGACAGGTTGAAGATACTGCGATGAAAAAACTTAACACTTGTCAAATAGAGACAAAAGAAAAAGGAAGAATAAATCAAGGGACTAAAACAAACAGGGGCATATGCACTTGCCATAATATAAAAAGCAGTCATTTCTGGCATTTGACATTGATTAAACAATTGCCATTAGAAATCTAACACTGATGAAACAATGAGACAAAAAGTAAGCAGAGGAAGATTTGTATAACAATGAATTTGCTCTACCACATGTGTAAAACTTCTTAACAAATGCAGAATATATTATTTTGGTGGTCACGTGGATTTTAGGCACATGCTTCATCTTTTAATGGATTAGGAAGGAAGCCTCGAATTCTAAAAAATCAACACTATAGAGGTTCTTTTCTCGAACTACAGTGCTTTAAATGCAGTCATTATTAACAGAAATGTAACAAAAACATTCCATATGTTGGAAGTGAAAAGACGTACTATGAAATAACCCCGAGGCTAAGTAAGAAGTGATAGTAAGAATAGCAAAAATTTAAAGCTAAGGGATAATAAAAGCAGAATAGTTCAAAATTTGAGAGAGGAATCTAATGGAATACTTCAGTGACAGCATATACTTTGTTCCCCAAGAGAAGACTAGGAAGTCTGAAACCCTGTAAGCTCAATGTTCTGCTCAAATAATTAGAAAAACTGCAACATGGTGGATTTGAAGAAACAAGGAAGGAAAAATGTAAGGGGGATCAAATACAAATACAGAAAATAAGGAACAAAATAGAGAAAATTAAAGAAAGCAAAGAACCAGGAGGTGGTCCTTTGAAAATTTTCATAGGCTACATATAATAATCTGTTAAAGAATATGATGGTTGTTATCAATACAGATGAAAATTTAGGTGAAAAGGATGTATGCCTAAAAAATTGATGCAAGAAAAACTTAATCAACAACCATTAAATAAATTGTAATGATTACCAAATTTAATCTTCCCTGCAATATAAAAAGGGGCCCAGTTTGACAAGTGCATTCTGTTTAACTCTGAAGGAATAGAAAATCCTTTTTATAAAACTTCTTATAGAACAAAGAAAAAAAAGCTAACCTATTTAATTTGATTTTGAAAACAAAAATCAGGTAAAAAAAAAATTGGCGAACTTCACTTATGACATTGAAAAACACTAAGAATTCAGATCTAGCAGTGTATTGGGACTAAGTTGAGTTCATCGTAAAAGAGAAAGGATGTTTTAGTATTTAAAGTCTGTTACTATTATTTGCCACATTAATGGAAAAGAATGGGAAATTGCATGATCAATGATAAAGAAAAGGCATTTAATAAAATTAAGTTTGTTCTTTTTCAAATGGAATCAACTCTTAGCAACTTAAAAGAGGAAACTTTTTCTGCTTGACAAGGGCTTTCTCCTAGAAACCTACGGCGGATATTATTTTTAATGGAAAAAACAAAACTTGAAACTCATTTCTATTAAGGTTGGGAACAAGATAAGAAGGCCTATGCTGTTACTTCTTCTTGTCAACATGTTACCAAATACCTGACCAATGCAATAAGACAAAGAAACCAACATAAGCAGAATAATTGAAAGATATAATTATTATTTCTAAGTAAAGTCACTTCTATAGAAAACCAAAGAGAATAAGCAGAAACTATTAGGAGTAATATAAGGGTTCATTTATGTTGCCAGCTTTTAAGAGCAACATAAAAATATCAATAGCTTTTGTCTGTATTGGGAATAACCAATTATAAACTATGATGATGATAAGATACCATTTACAATGCTGACATAAACTAGAAGCTATCTAGGAATAAATCTAAAAAAGAATTCATAAAACATATAAGGGAAATTTAAAACCCTATTACAAGAGTTTTATTATGGTATTACAAAGCATAAATGCATCCTTTATAAATGGATTGATTGAATATTGTGAAGATGTCATGTTTCCCCCATTAAAATTTAAATTCAGTTCAGTGCCTAAGCGAGAATGTTTTTGAAGGGGCAAAGCTGAATCTACAGTTTATATGGGAAAATAAAGATAAAAAAAGACCTTTTCTTCACAAGGCATTAACATTATACAGCCCATGAGGCAAATCCAGGCTGCTGCCTGTTCTTACAAATAAAGTTTTATTGGGACACAGCCACATCCATTCCTTCATTTATTGTCTATGGCTGCTTTCATGCTGCCGTAACAGGATATGAGTATTTACAACAGACTGAATCTGGCCCTTTAGAGATGAATTTTGGTGCCCTCTATTCTCTAGCATCTGGCATACAATCAGGATATAATAAAGTCCAGATTCATTCCTGTGCGCATATGGGAGCTTAGTGTAATCATTCCCAGCACTTGGTGCTAGGAAAGTTGGCTCACAAAAGGAAAAAAATGAAACCATTTCTATACTTCATACCATAAGCAAAGCCCCAAGTGGATTAAACACCTAACACTTAAGAGTGAAAATATGAAGCTGATAGACAAAAATTTAAGAACACAATTTTGTAACCTTATGGTAGGGAAGGGTTTGTTTTATAAGATTCATAGAGCACAAATCGTAAAAAGAAAATTGATGAATACATCAAAATGAATGCTATTTGTTCAGTGGAGTTGATGATAGGAAAACTAACAGATGGTGAAAATATAATTGTCATGTTTAATAGACCAAGATCAATATTTAAATATACAGTGGACTCTGGAAAATAAAAAAATAGAAGGAAGAAAACCAATGCAAAAAAGGGCAGAGTATGAATTAACCTTTCATACAAGGATAAAAGTACACACACGTATCACATTGGAGGCAAGCAAATTAAAATTAAGGGATCCTTTTTTGCCTGTCATACCAGTAAAAGGTAGGAAATCAGATACTCCTGAGTGCTGGCAAGGATATGGAAAATTAGAAGTCTATTTGTATTGCTTCTGGGAATGCAAACTAGTGCATATATTAAAAAAAATCTATGTGTATAACCTAAAACCCAATAATCAGACTCAAGCTTAGATACCTAGGGAAATTTGGTAAGGATGGTCATCACATTGTTATTTGTGGTGAACGATTAGAGAAAGCTAATTCTTCAGCACTAGAAGAATGAACAAGAAAAATTGCAGTGGAATACAGTGAGAGAATAAGCAGTGAGAAAGAATGAATTACATCTATGACAACATGCATGTGTCTGTAAGACGGTGTTTAAAGAAAGGCAGAATGAGATTTAAAGCATGATACAACTTCCATACAGATACAAAAACCATATGCAAGAGCCCTGTGTGTTTGACATATAAAATATTTATTAAAATGCAAAAAGGTTATAACCACAACATTCATTATTAAAAAAAAAAAAAAGAGAGAGTGAGAGAGGCCCTGCGGTGGGAGCAGAAGGAATGGGACTGGGCACTGAAGTTGAAGGGAGAGTGATAAGAAAAATGAAAACAAAAAGAAGACACTCTGATGGACTTGTAATAGTAGTTCATCAACTGGAGCCTCTGCTAAAGTCAACCCTGTACAGTTATCCATAAGAGAAAACACTCCAGGAATATTAGTCCTTCCAGCACTGTTAGATCTAGGTGCACAAACAGTGTGATCAGGTATTGGTCTCTTTCTGAACCTTGGCTTTCCTGGCCTCAGCGTTGGCTCTCATATCAGGCAGACTCTTTTCAGTGTAATCTCTAGCTCTACCAGGTTCATGTCCTACCTGTTTGGCAATTTAGCAGAAAGCAAGCAAGCCCTTTCCCTGTAGTATCTGCGGTAAGCCACTCACGGATAGCCTTCTTTGAATGGCTCCTTTTTATTTTTTTTGTCCTACATCCATTCCTGAAACAATCGTGTGATGAAGGACTAAGGATGCCTGGGTCACTTTCCCATGCCTAGAATCTGGCTGTAGGAATAGCCCAACCTATGGAATATGGTGGGTGTTACTCAAAGAAAGATGAGAGTGGTGTGGCCAGAACTACAGAAAGTGGGTACTGGGGAGGCAGAAAATCACAGATGGCTGCGGGTGATTTGAATCAATGCTGTCTATAGAATGACTGAAATGAGTTGTCATGTTTATTCTAGAAAAACTGGGGGAAATGAATGAGGATTAACTCCAAATATCTAAAGCGTTTCCACTTGAATGACCCCAAGGCATTAATCCATGACAAAAAGGTGGACTTGGTATATGAGGTGCAACTGAATAATTGCTGGAGTTGATTATCTTAGAAGGAATGGATAGCGAGCTTCCTATCACTGGGTATAGTCAAGCATAGGCTAGCCAGCTACCTGGCAAAGATTCTTCTGTAAGGAATGGATTGAGAGAATGGTTGGATTTGGTCAGCGGTTCTGAATCATCCAGACCGCTGATTTAAAGCGTAGATTTTTGGGCCCTTCTGCTAGAGTTTCTGGTTTGGTAGGTTTGGAGTAGCACTCAAGAATTTGCATTTCTAGTAAGTTTCCAGGTGATTGTTGATGCTGCTGGTTCAGGAAACACCTCTTGAAAACCACTGAGTTATATGATTTTCAGCATCCTACTGACCTTTCATTTTTATGAGGTAGTTGTAAATGTTCTAAAAACTAGTATTTGTATCATTCAGCTAAACTCTGTGCTTTATTTCTTTGTACCTGAAATACGTTAAATTCTGGCTATGTAGGTGCTTCTACAGTAGATACATTTTACCTGGCCCTCTGTAACTTTCGGGTCATTGAGAACATTAGAATCATTAAGCAATTACGCATTTATTGGTATGCTTTATAAAACAGACAGCCATTTTCTGATGTGACCTTTTTTTGTATTTGTTTTCCCATGGCTCATTGTATTTTCATCAGTTTTGTAGTAGGGTGGTTCCTAAATTAGAAAAATGAAATGGTTTCCCAAGGAGGGTGTGTCTTAGTCATTCAGAAAGTAACTTTGCCATGTATTGGCATTGACTGATGGAAAATCATTCATTGGTACCCTAGGTACCAAGTGTAAAATCTGGCATCCCCTTGTCTTCTCTTCATCTCCAACTCGTGGGTTTTCCCCCCAAACAGGGTATGGAACATTTCCCATATCTTGCTGCATACTGCCTCTGTATCAACCAGGAATTTTTCTGATCTTAAACTCATTTTGCTTCTTCTTCCTTTTCCTCATTTTTTCCCTTTAATTTTGGAAATTTTCCTATAATAGTTCTCTAGGATACTCACATATTTTTGTACTTGTAGGCAAGGTCAAACAGTGTTTGTACTTTTTCCTAAATTGCTTTTATATAAACAAAGATAAAACCATTTGAGAAAAGAACATAAGACTGAGAAGGTTTATAGTCAATGCTTAACAATGAAAATTTTCTGCTTAGCAAAGATGATGAAACGGATGGTTAACAAGAGTACCTGACAGATTGGACCTCGTGGATGTGGATTAACATGGCTACCTGAAGTGCAGAGGGATTTAAGAGGACAGTTTATTGTCTACATGGAAGCTTCTGCTTGAAAACACTAAATCCAACCAAGGCAGTGCTGGTAGGGAAAGTGGAGTATTTTAGGAGGACTCCCAGAATACATCTTAGTGGACATTACATGGGGAACAGTTTAAATAATGTCTTTACAACTAAGAATCTGTAGTAAGGGACTTTGCTTTCTTTAAAGTCATATATGATCTGAGTTTCTCACCTGAATTTTATAAATGGTCATTTTCTAAATAATTTTCTCTTTCAGTCTTCACTGTGAGGAAATGTCATTCAGATTCGGCCAACATCTCATCAAACCCTCTGTGGTGTTTCTCAAAACGGAACTGTCCTTTGCCCTGGTGAACAGGAAACCTGTGGTTCCAGGACGTATCCTTTCTTTTATTTTTTTGAGAGAGGAAAGACAAAAAGCCTCTCAATCTCACAGACCAAATGACGAATATAGGATTGACCTCTGATGTCTGTCTAAGAAGGTAAACAAGGGATCTGCCTCCCTCCCCCTTTGGAGAAACAGGTAAGGTGTTACATTTATTCTGAATCCAGTTGGTGGCACCAGTAATATGCTTGATCAATGTTGCAGAACTTCCGAAAAGAGTTGCTTAGCAACCGTGGCTTTGGAGGTGAATTTTTACTTGACCTTTTCACTATCGTAGCTGTGTACATAAATAGGTGCTTCTAAAACGGATCCAATGAATTTTTTGAGCACTTGGTTTTCAGTTATCAGTTGTGACTTTTAATAGTCAAGTAGAGATGGGTGGCATCTTGTGATGTGAAAGGAAAGTATTACATGATTTGAGACTGACCTGGTTTCTTTAAGTCCTGGAGATCATTCAAGCTATGAATTTTAATTAAATTGAAGCACATAAATATACTTACAAAATATTTTTTTCATGTTGGAGTCTGAGATAGCATTTTCCCTTGGAAAACATCCCAGCTTCTAGATCATTGTCCAGTGCCATTGGTAGTAGAGTATTTTTTTTTTTCCTTCTGACCATCGATTTCAGTAGAAGCTTTATTCTTTACAGTGGGAGCAGCAGGAATTGGTGAAATGCCCTGGAGAGGTATTTTTATATTGTTGAAAGTATTACTCATAACTGTATGCATGTAACATTTGTACTGACTCTTCAGAAAGTTTTCTTTCCTCCCTAACTTAATTTACTATGCAGAGGGCAACAAAGTATAAAATTTCATGTTGTAAGATAATAAGCATTCCCACATGGAGACATGATTTTTACTTTGAAATTAATTTCTCAGTAATTCTGAATCTACAAATGTGTCAAGATTTTTTCCAGAGTAAATTATATATATATTTTTTACTTGGATTTTTCAAAATGCTTGAGAACTTTATGAATAATCTTCTTGGCCATGTACATTGAAAAAAAAAAAACAAACAATAAAACATAAACCAAAAGATCCTTGTGATTTATGATAGACTCTCAAATTCCTTGAATTCAAATTTTAACTAAATTTTGTACATTTGTAACACTAATGATCATAGCAATAAACTAGTAAGTAATATTTACATTTATCTTGATAATTAACTTTTAAATTTATAAAAATAAATTGTAAATACACAATATTGAAAAATTTTATTCCTGTTTATGGAAGTAAAAATATCTCAAACTATTTAGAAAAATCCTATAAAACAAGTTTTTAAGTTGTACACCAGTTTTGTATTGAGTTTTTCTAAAATACCTTGAGGTTCTTGAAATAACAGGCATTTTATTTTCTCATTTGATTTTGCTACAAGTTTGTGGTTGTCTTTTTTCTTTGAGGATTTTTTTTTTTAAGCAAAATGTCTAAGAATTCTGATGTTAAAAGAATATTGTTTAAATGTCATCTTTTTGGATGCCAGTTTTAATTGACTTTTATCAAAGAACTGAGGGAACTTGGGATGAAAATTTGAATTTAGATGAACAAATCTTAATGCCTTCGACTGAGAGACTATGAGGTTGTAGAGATGTACTTTTTTTTTTTTTAATGATTTATAATGGAATGAACTTTGTGATTTAACTCATATCTTGATAGTAAGAAACTTGATTTTTCGTGGTCTTTTTAACCAACTGAAAGTGTGATGTGTGAAGACCTGGCTCATACTGGATAGTGAGCAGAGAGTGAATGATGACTAGGTTTGTTAGCACTGGAATTGTCATTTGGAAATGAATGCTCGTCATTCAGTGCTGACCATCTCTTTGAGTAAATGCCAAGGACACGGGGAACACTGTATTAAAATGAAAAAAACAAAAAAACAAAAAAACCAAAACACTATTTGGAAGGTAGCAAGAAGGACCCGGCCCTTTCTGGGGATGAGAGCAGTGAGAGCTGGAACGTTTGTGTTATCCAGTATACTCTGTAAAGCTGTTTTACATCTGCGGTGTTTAAAGTGGTTTCAGGGCCAGCGGATGATGTATTCCAGCAATCCTTTTTATATGATGATTCGGTAACTTTTTATTTTACTTTACCTTTGTAAACTGTGTTAGGTGACAACTGTGAGAAGAATCTCAATAAGTTACTCATTCGCTTGTAGAAGGCAGTACTCTTTTGTCCTGCAGTTTGGGAATTGAAGCTGTGGATAGCTCTGCCTACTAACATTTCCTGAAATAAAATGGTGAGATGGCTGCAGTGGGCTTTGATCCCCCGGTGCTCCATCTTGTCTACCCTGGATGAGGCCCTTGTTGTGGGTCTTCCAGCTGTTTGCACCCTCTCTGCCCCTGGACTTATCTAGTTCAGCCTCCACCTCACTTTAAACCACGGTGCGGACCATACCACTCTCCTGTTCCCTTGTAAACAAGCCACTGATGAATTTAATGAATCTCCTTTTTTTTTTTTTTTTTTGAGGGTAAAGTTTAAATTCCTTAGCATACTTTTTAAAAAGATTTTCATTATCTTGACTGTTCTTGACTCAGCCTCCCAACTTTGCAGTTATTTCCCTTTACCTGCTTCTCATCCTTTTTTTTTTTCCCCAAATATAGTGCTTTGATACCTGTCTTGCCCTCTTAGGAAAAAAGAATATTCTGTCCTTCTTGTGACACTTGGCTCCTTATTCACATGTTGACTCATTCAACAGTGTATACTGAGCTCCTGTTCTGTTCCAGGAACCATTCCAAACACTGATCCCAAGGGGGCGGGGTCTAGCTCAGTGCATACACAAGGTCCTAGGTTCAACCCCCAGTACTTCCTTTAAAATAAGTAAATAAACCTAATTACCTACCCCCCAGAATTAAAACAAAACAAAACAAAACAAAGAAACCCACCGATCCCAGTCTGCCTCATAGTGGAACTATGTTCATTGCTGTTTGTCTGCGTGGAGTCACGAGTTCCTGGGAAGGGCTGGGGGCAGAACCTACTCTTCTACATCTTTTTCTTAGCACCTGGAAGTACTCTGTTGACTGAATTTAAAGTGAGTCTGTAAACATCAGGAGCATGTGGATAGTTTCAATTAATGGAATGGGGCAATAAAGGTCCACTGAAATCCTTCCTTTTCAGTCTTCTCATGCCCAAAGCCATGTCTTACTACCATTTTATTCCAGATTTTTCAGTATCTCATTCAGACTGCATTTTCCCAACTTTCCCTACTTGCTTTGTTAGTTACAGTCCTGTTGACATCTGTTATGAGTGTGCTGAATTAAATCTAAAAGCAGTGAATGAATTGATGGCAGATAGGAAAAGATTTTTTCCTTTTTCTTTCTTTCTTTTTTGCACCTTAATTGGCCAATGGACAAGTCTATATTTGAAGGGTACTGTATTGGTATCTTTCTGTGAACTGGAAGGTTTTACTCTGTTTTTGATGATTTCTTTTTTTAAAAAATAAGAGTATTTAGGTGGCCTTTGGGGAATGTGCATTTCATAAGAGACTTGTAAATGTCATCTTTGAATTTGTGTCCTCACTAATGTTTTGCTCCCACCTCCTCAACCCTTTTTTCTTTGGACTTTGCTCTCTGACTTTCTCAAAGCTTTCTGAGGAGGAAAAGAACTGTCAGATCAGGAGCTGCAGATAGGCTTTTGAAGCAAGACTATCTGCTTCATTCTCAAAAGAGCCACTTGAATTCCTCCTTGTCCCCCAACTAAAGCAAACACTTCTGCTCGTTGCAAATAGTGTTTAAAGCCGATTGAATAGGCTTGGCCTCTGTGGTGCAACACCCTGGAAGAATGTCAGAATGTCTTTAATCCATTAATTCTTGTTACTGGAAAATGCTTTTCAGAATGTCTTGGTGAGAGAACAGAACAGTTTTGGAGATTGCATCTTCAGAATTCTGCAGCAAACGTATTGTTCGTGTACCTTAGTACAGCCCAGCTATTGTTCATGGCTTAAAAACATTTGAGCCAATACGGTTAATACTTCTCCCACCCCCTCCCCTTGCACTGGGCTGTGTCTACCTCTCATCTCAAGTTGAGCGTGAAAAATGGATCTGAACATTAGTGGGATCCATTTGGGGACTGAGGCTTTTGCTGTAAATAAAATTATTCATTTGTTATGTCCTGTTGTTTTCAGCAGACAGTGTATTGATCTTCAGATTGCTATTCAGAATGGCATACGGAGCTCTAACATAAGGGGAATACGGCCGTGTTTGTGGATGGGTGAACGCGTTGTGTAATAACAGAGACAAAACTTGCTTGCTGGCCATACTACATTATACAAATCATTTGTCAACAGTTTATTGAATCAGTTATTAAAAGAGCAGATTTTTCCAAGCTGGAGCCTTGCACACAGAATGTTATCGGGGCCAAGCCATGTTAGGATGATACATTGAGGACAGCCTTACAATGTGTATTTGTGAAGAATTAGACTAGGTAACTTAAAGGACATTTCTGCTGACATATTAGAAACAAAAGTTTGGTACAATGGAAATTGTGTTCTAAGGTCCAACTTCAAGAGATAAAAAGGAAAAATCTGACAAATGCCTTTTAATACAAAATTTTAACTTACCAAACAAGAAGTGTTAAATTTTCTGTTTTCAGACCATTGCCATATTGAGTGCTTTTGAAATAAATGAACAAATAATAAAAATAGCTTCATTGCTTAACAGTGCTTCTTACGGAATAGATGCTATAGATAAAAGTGCCCTTTTAGTCCTTCCGCAAAAATCAGAAATGTTTGTCATTTCCTGAGTAGGTTGTAATCTTGTGAATTTCTTTAATGGTTCAGGAAACTGCAGTTATTAGGGATCTGATGATCTTTCATTTTGCAAAAGAGTTTCTTTTTAAACCTTCCTGTGCAAATAAAATGAGCTCAAGTACTATTTTAATATCTTTACTACTAAAGATAGATTTTTGCTCTTAAAATTTCCCTAAGCATATGTCTTTTCTTCTCCCACTTCTTGCAAGCCTATTGTATACTAGCTAGCTGAAAATACTCTTGGAGAGATGTTCAAAGCTGATCTTACTGTCTTACGTCCTGATCTGTACTGGGGCAAGTTGGTTTTCTTGTCGTATTTTTCTCAACTTTGTTTGGAAAATCATTGTGTTGAAAAGATCTGCATGTAGCGGTGACTGTTCAGTGTTCTTATGCTGTTTTTTATGGGAAAGGTTTCCAAATAAAAATGTACCTACCTTTGGGTTAGTAGAGTACATTGCTTCCAGCTAGAGTCAGTTCCTGATGGCATTGGTCAGCAGGAACAAAGGAAGCTCTTGGATGCTTTCATCATTCACTAAATTGACTGGCATCTTTTTTCAGCGTCCAGACCCTGCCACAGTGGATCCTGCCAACCCCCATTGCAAGACAAACCTTGTATGACTGTCATCCATCTTGACTTGTCACCTGGGAAATTACTGCACAGAGAGCAAATGTGTTTTACCTAAAAAGCCATCTCTTCAGCTGGTAGTGAGCTCATAGTGTTGAGTAGGATTCTGAGGCTGCATGCAGGGTCAGGGGGCAGTAACTCCCATGGGTACCAGGGGAGAAAGAGGAGCTCTCCTTGCCGAGGTTCTTCCTCTCCCCAAGTTCATTTTTTGTTCTTAGGGCTGAGACTGGCATCTCCATTTTTATTATAGACAGAACGATGGATTGTTGGCACCTGAGACTGAAGGGATTAATAGATGCTGTGTGTGTGTGTGTGTGTGTGCGCGCGCATGCGCGCGCGCAAGGAACATTTGAAATTGGATGGAGAAAAATGTCTGCATGTTACACATTTTGCCCTGGCCCCTTCAAATAAAGGCAACTGACATGTGAAACAGCATGCTTGAAGCATGTGCAGACTGGTCTCCAGACCTCATCCGGGCCCCTTCCTGCTGTCCAGTGTCTCTCCCTGGCTCCTTGGGGCCTACTGGTTGGTGAGGATATGCATGTGTTGTCTTGTGGTTCACTTTGCCCCTGTGCTTAATTCTTTAGTTTTGATTGTTTTCCTTTGACCTTGATGGCGCATAATAGGGTTTACCTTCCAGGTTCAGGCCCTACTGTGAGCAGGGTGAGGTGGGCTGGCCTGACCATGGTTATGCATTTGAGGAGGAAAGTCCAGCTGGCTTTTTGATCAGAGCTTTTAGGAGGTTTCTGTAGTCTCTCAAAATTGCACAAAGTCTGTAGAATCACTTTGATAACCAGAAAAAGATACCTTTATCATCTTCCAATCTGTTACAGAGTATACTTCTGTGAGTGTGTGTTTGCATATGGGGTGAGAGGAGGACCATGTTCGGGATCCTCTCTCCCCAGCTCTAGCAAATGGTATAGGCTGATAATTATATGTATTAAAAAAATACTTTGAATATTTCTTATATTAATTGCAAAAATGAATATCCTGTGACATGAAAAGCCATTCCTCATTTCTATTTATTTCTATGTGAAACTTTCCTCAGGTAATTTTAAACTGTCAGAGTAACAATTACTGAACTGTGTTCATTATATTCTGGGTTTATTTTTGACCTGCTTTCCATGCAAGTCATCAGATCGTGAGGAATAGGAAAAGGCTGGTCACGGTGTTGCCAGCCTTGCACTTGTAACAGAACATAATTAGAAGTAATGAATGGAATAATACATCATTATTCATAAGAAATGTCATGTAATTAACTCAAATAATGCAAAATATACCCTAATTTCCATTTGGAATGAAAATAGATTTGTTAGAACATCCGTAGGCAGTTAATGTTTATCCTATATTTTCATACACATATTAAAGCTGTTAAAATCTATTGAATGAATATACATGGATTTTCCACAGCACAATAAGTCAAGATGGCTTTCTTTTACTAATAGAGCCTTATGTATATTCCTTGTGTATTATATGTATGTAATTTATATATGTTCAGTTCTTAGAATTAGCATAATTTATATTTATTGTAAATTAATGACCTGATTTATTTACTTAGCTCCCATTTCCTTTCTCAGACTAATTGACTGAAAAAATAACTATTAATTTGCAAACAGCTCTTGGGCACAAATCCTAAATTGGCCTTATCCTAAGAATCCTCTAATACTAGATAGCTGAACTAGTTTTGTGATCTCAGTTATTTTCCTGAGATTGCTGCTCCAGGTTTAAATGTGCCTCAAGTGTCTTGGTTTGGCGAAGATGTACTTACAGTTGGGGGAGGTCAGGGTGTGAGTGGGTATGTCTCAGGCAGGAGAGTTATTTTTATGTGTAACAATTCGTATGACACATGGAACTGACCAATGCCAGTGTAGTTCCTGAAAGTTGTCTGCTGTGCCAGACATCAACCCATTAATTTCTGCATTGTGGGGCGATCTGAAGGGTCCTGGGGGAGGGGGGCAGAGGCATGAGCGGCCTTCAGGGGGCAGTAACTACAGAAGTATTTCAGTATTTTAATACCAGGAATGGACGTGCCAGTGGATACAGTCTGACTGGTAACCCTGGTTTCAGGGAGATGAACACTGATAGGCAGAAGCTGCCATTATATCCTGGGGCTCAAGCCTGGTGTTGCTTCTTCCTCACCGTTGAGTCTATCAGAATAGTGCAGTCACCAGGGAGTTAAAAACAACACAATTGTTTCTTTGTTCTGAGGCCGTCTTCCTCACAGTGAATTGGTGGCCGCCTAACGCCAGTCTAGGTGAAAGCTGAACCGTAGCCAGGGGCGATTTCGGCAGTGTGTTCTGGGTCTCGCTTTCCCTTATGTGTGAATGTGGTGGGGGTGAAGAGTGCATATAGACACATCCAACTTACAAATAATGCCTTTTATTAAAAATAATATTGCAGAAGTAAATTAATGGAAGTAAATTAAGTAAATTAAAATAATATTTTATGCCGAGCAGTGCTTTTTGGGACTCTGTTTTGTTCTGTCCTCCCTGAGCAATGAGCAGTTGAAATGGGAAAGCCCAGAGTCAGGCCAATGTTAACCCTACTTCCTGGGAGTCAAGACTTCACCCAGAACTCTGGATCCTCATTCTCTTGTTCTTTCTGCCACTTCTGGTTGCCATCGCATGTGCAGCAACGCTTTTTGTATCATTAGTTAGGGGTCCTGAGGTGTTATTTTCCTCAGAGTCTTAAACATCCCCATTATTCCTTCTCTCCAGTGCTCTGTTGTAAATCTATACTTTGTAACTTACACTTTTCATTGACATTTTGGTGGTTTTGTGGTTTGGTCATAATCATCATCATCTCAGAAGAGGACTAACGTTGGTAACTTCTGAAAATCTCTAAGTCTGGAACCTGTCTCTGCAGTGCCGTGAGTGTGGCGCTAGACACTTAGCTTGGTGAGCACCATAATTTGCTCCCAGGGAAAATGAGTCTAGGAGGAGCGAAATTCATCTGGCTCTAATTTTCCTCTTTTCTAATAGGTTTTGAAATGGCTGTAGTTATCAAGAGATCTTTTCATCTTCAAGATTTACTTCCTGTTCAAGAGATGTGTTGGAACTAAGAATTATCTGTTGAGTGCTCATACTCTTAACAGTAAACCATGGTCCCCCTCCATTCACCAAAGGTGATTGCTTTAAAATTTGTTAAATAAGATGTGTCAAGATAAAATAAATCAGCAGAAATTACATTAAAATTTAGCATGTTTCTCATGCAGACAACTAGAATACTAGTTAGTATTTTCTATTCTGTTTAGGGACCAAATTACCCCTGGGAGCTTTTTATCATGGTGCTCTATCTGCAGTAATATAATTGAAATTCAGGGGTGGAATCGGCATTCAGTGGGACTTTCCGTATTGCCTTGGAAATATGAGCAGCTAGGGCCCAAACAGAAAGGCTGACATCATTCTGAAACAGAGTCAGAATGAGGAATGCTGAGAAGCTCTTCTCTTCCCTCTTTCTGGAGTGAATACTCGTACTGCCTCTGAAAGTCATGTGCAGAAGGTAGCTCAAAGCCCTGAGGGAGATGACTTTAACAAAAGGATGCTGGCATCTCGTTCCCTGGCTGGATGCTGGCTGAGCTGCGGAACCTGCAGGCTATGTAGACACTGCTGTCAGATGGGAGCCTGGTGCTGAACAAGCTCCTTAGGAGGGCTTCCCAGTTGCCTTACAGAGTTTGAGATGCACACGAACATAGACCAGTGCTTACATCTCACTTGCCTGTGAGGGGATAGGGAGAGCCTTTTTGCAGGGCAAGAAGAGGCTGAGGTGTAATTTTCCTGAGAGAAGATGGGAACAACTTTTTTACCCCATCCCAGTTTCCTGCAGCCCTTGGAGGAAACACACAGGTAGCTCCTCTAGTTCCTGTTAAGAAGGAAAAAAAAAAAAAAGTGAATGTCAGAGTAGCAGGTAGGTGCCTCAAGGCTGCTCACATAGACCCTGGCCCAACTGAGGCACTGGCCTATCCACAAAGGTGATTGAATCATAAACCACTGGCAGAGTTACAAAGGGAGACACGACGGTCCTTTTGTGAATGGGTTCTCAGAAGCAGCGTGAGGGTGAAACTTGAATGCCTTCATTCTATCAATTCTGAACTCTGCAGACACCACCATGTGTGCTGAAGCTCTCAGCACATGAAACTGGAGCTAGACCAGGGACACCTGCCTTTCACTTGCCGACAGACAACTCTGCCTCTGTGACCAGAGTGGCTCAGTCTCAGGGGCGGGAGAAGTTGGTAGAGAGCTCTTAGTGATCAAGGTTGCATCTCAAGCCTGTGCTAGATAGGACTTGAAATTTTAATCTGAGATTGGATTGTTAAACTAGAGCGATGCTCTTAATTATGACTAGTCACTTGCAAATTTACAGATTCTGCCTAAAATGTTGGGTGGGCTGGGAAGGGACTCAGCATAGTATGACTGGAAAAGCAAAGGCAAAGAATGTAAGTGCGTCATGTCTTTGCCCCCATTGAGTTTCTTCAGTCATTTTTTTAAAAACATTTTTTAATTGAGTTATAGTCATTTTACAGTGCTGTGTCAAATTTCAGTGTAGAGCACAATTTTTCAGTTCTACATGAACATACATATATTCGTTGTCACTTTTTTTCACTGTGAGCTACCACAAGATCTTATATATATTTCCCTGTGCTGTACAGTATAATCTTGTTTATCTATTCTCCGTATGCCTGTCAGTATCTACAAATTTTGAACTCCCAGTCTATCCCTTCCCACCCCCCTCCCCCTTGGCAACTACAGTTTATATTCTATGTCTTTGGGTCTGTTTCTCTTTTGTACTAGGTTCTTTTTTTTTTTTTTTTTTTTTTTTTAGATTCCACATATGAGCGATCTCATATGGTATTTTTCTTTCTCTTTCTGGCTTAGTTAGAATGATGTTGTCCAGGGACATCCATGTTGCTGCAGATGGTGGTGGTGTTGTTTCTTATGGCTGAATAGTATCCCATTGTATAAATATACCACATCTTTATTTAGTCATCTGTTGATGGACATTTAGGCTGTTTCCATCAGTCATTCTTTATACAAGCAGAGTGATGACATAAACCTTAAAGAAAAAAGTGATTTGTCACTGAATACCATGTTAGATAGCAGTATGTGATTTGTTGATTGCTTTTATTCTTAGCAACAGAATCTTGAATATAGTAAATATGTTTTTATAGGATAAATTTAATTTTGGTTCAGGATGGTTAGATAAAGGGACATTCATTTTTTTTTAATGGGTATCTTTGAAGGCTCACTATGTGCCAGATTCTTCTCATCTTCTGCAGTCCTCATGTAAGTTTGGCATACCCTTGAACCAAAGAAGTACCAGTTCAGTCTAAAGGTTGAATGTTCTTAGACTTTTTTTTTTTTACATGACAGCAGCCAGAATGATTCTGTTAAACATGTTGAATCTGTGTTACTTCTCTGCTTATAACCCCATAATGGCTTCTTAATTTTCCTCAAATCCAAGCCAAAATTGTCAGTGACCTACAAGTTTCCTACCTGAACTTCATCTGCCCCACCCAACCAATTGTTACTGCTGATCTTATCAACTGTCATCCTTGTAGTGGGTTGAATGGCGATTCCCTAAAAGATATGTCTGTGTCTTAATCCTCGGAACCTGTGACTGTTATGTTGCATGATGATAGGTCTTTGCAGATGTAATTAAGCTAAGGATTTTGAGATGAGGAGCTTACTCAGGATTGGCTGGGTGGATCCTAAATCCAATGGCAAGTGTCCTTTCAAGAGTGAGGAGGAGGAAACATGACCAGGGAGGCAGAGACAGGACCACTTTTGCCAAATCTTTTCCAGACTGGGCATAGTCATTTCTCTGCTCTCCTTGTTCACAAAGCCTCCCAACTACTATCGCCCCACCCCGTGCTCTTCAGTCTAACATCACATAGCATCTGGCTTGGTTTTAATGTAGACGTTGGATCACACGCTTCCCTTGCTGTTAGAGTTTTCAGGGGTTGTTTTTTTCATTTAGAATAAAATCTCAAGTCTTCACCTTGGTCTCCCAGATTTCTGGTCCCTGCCTCAGCTAGCTGTTCCTTTGCACCAGCTGTTGTCTCCGCAGGAATGTGCCTTCCACTGACCTTCACTTGCCTCCTCGGTTCTCATCTTTTCTATTCTAGTTCCTGTGTCGTCACCTCAACACAGAGGCCTTCCCTGACCCCACTACCGAACCCAACCATGGAAGCAATGATTAGTGATGGTACTTGACGCCCTCACTCTGTCCCTTCATCAGCGTTGTTGAACGTGCAAGGAGAAGAAAGACTGCCTGCCAAGGGGTCTCATGTTTCGTTTACGCTCTTTGGGTGCAGAACCATTTATTTATATTTGTCGAAACTACCAGTGAGCTTCAGACAGGGCGTTGTTGAACCGGATTTTAGTCCCATTTGGGGGACCCTAGTCAAGTCGTTTAATGTTTTCTTTTTTGTTTTGTTTCTTCGTCCAAAAGTAAAGATACTACCCTTACCTGCCTCCTGGACTATTCTGAGGACTAAATCCAGATGGTGTGAGAGTCAGAATTATGAATTAATTTTGCATTGGAAGCATGGCATCATAATTACACTGTTTTCATTGTCCATTATCCTAATACTTTGAGGCTGGACAAGGGTTTGGGATTGGAGAAGGGGTGTCTTTTAATTGTTGCCCTAAATTCATAAAACCGAAGCTTAAATGAAATTAAATTCCTGAATTTCTATATGAATATCATATAGCAACTGGAATAACCGAGACCCACTTTTAAACTACTCAGCTAAAAATGGCATTAAAATAACACACAGGATTTAAAATAAACCTGCAAAGTGATGGGAATTTGATATTCTATGAGCCTTTTTTTTTTTTTTTTCTTTTCTGTAAGGCATGGTAAGAAAAGATAATCTGATTATTTTCTCCTGTTTTTAGTTCCTGGGAAGAGTAGAGAAGTGAACAATCCTGGGGTTCACTTGTTTTGGCTGAGAGTTGTTTTGCCAGGGTGGTTTTTAAATTAAAACCTCAGGGGGTTTAGATTAGGCTAGATGCTCAACTTTGATTAACCGTAATGGGAGTTACTGTGTACGTCTCTTTCCTCCACACACAGCTCTGAAAAATGACCCTCTCACACCACCTTTGTGTCTTGGTCTTTGAACTAATTTTAATGGATTTCCTTTTTTTTTTTTTTTTTTTTTTTTTAAGTGAAGCATCTCTGTGCAATCCTCAGTGTGATGAGATTGTTAACAATTCCCTAATAAGCAACAGGTCTTCCTTTCGCAGTGCTGGACCCACACGTGGGGGAAGGGTTTGGCCAGAACTGACTCACTTTCTGGACCATAGGCTGCTTTGTTCAGTTTCAAATGAAGCTACTCTTTTTTTTTTTTTTCCCCCCAACTCTTCATCTCTCTTCCCTACCCCCACCCCCATCTCAGCCTCCTGATACAATAATCAGTACTCAGCACTTTTAGGGTTCTGAAACTGCTGAAATGTTACAGTGAAAAGGAATTAACCTGTATTCAAAGCATTTGGTATTAATGCAGTCTTAGTAACCAGTTAATGAATTGCTTCACTAAATAAATGTTTTGTTTAAATTATGTCTTCGGAAAAGCAGTCTAGTTTCTATCAAGTGTAACACATTTTAAAATCTTGCATTTTTTTCTAATTATAAGAATATCTTCCCATACAGTAAAAACTATCATCTCATTAACCCAAAAATTTTACCCTGCTAAAATTCTAGATTTTCTTTCTAAATTTTTTTCTGTTTTTTTTTTTTTCATGTTTCCTCAGGAAAGAGAAATATTTGATAACCTGATTTTTTAAAACTATTGCATTTTCTGATGTTTTAATAACACTGAGATTTTTAATGGTGGAGTAATAGTGTACCACACAGATCTATTATAATTTATTATTTACTATTCAACCTGCATGTGATGAATATTTCAGTAAAGGATCTTTGGTCACATCCCTGATAAATTTCTTAAACTGGCATCACTTGCTAAAATGTTATTCATTGTTTAAATTGACAAATATTCCTAAATTTGTTTTACACCAGCAGTGTATGAAAATACACCTCTCATTATATCCTCATCAGCTTTAAAAACTTAAGATTTGGGGGTCTATCTTAACTTTTGCCAAGTTAATAGATTTTACATACATCACTGTTTTCCATTTAATTACCTAATTGATAGTAGGATGAACTTTGAAGTGTATTTATGAATTATTTCTATCAGTTAATTACCTATTATGTCCTTTGCTCACTTTTTTTTACTGGAGTATTTATTTTAAAACTCACGTTGTTAGAGATCTTCTAGGAATTAGCCCTCTTCCTGTCATATCTGTTGCAAATATTATTCCTATTTTGACTCATCCTCTTCAGTTTGCTTATAATGTTTAAATACAGAAATTTCAATTTTTTTGTAGTTAAACTCATCAACCTTATCCTTTGTGAGTTTTAATTCTTTAAAGCTTACAAAGTCTTTCAATCCTGAGATCAGTTAAATATTTATGTAGATTTCCTATGTGTTTTTAAAAAAGATCTTTCTTTCTTTCTTTCTTTCTTTCTTTCTTTCTTTTTCTTTCTTTCTTTCTTTCTTTTTCTTTCTTTCTTTCTTTCTTTCTTTCTTTCTTTCTTTCTTTCTTTCTTTCTTCCTTTCTTTCTTTCTTTCTTCCTTTCTTTCCTCCTTTCTTTCCTCCTTTCTTTCCTTTCTTTCCTTTCTTTCCTTTCTTTCTTCCATCCTCTCTTTTCTTTTCTTTTCTTTTCTTTTCTTTTTTTTTTCTTTTCTTTTCTTTTTTCTTTTCTTTTCTTTTCTTTTCTTTTCTTTTCTTTTCTTTTCTTTTCTTTTCTTTTCTTTTCTTTTCTTTTCTTTTCTTTTCCCTTTCCTTTCCTTTCCTTTCCTTTCCTTTCCTTTCCTTTCCTTTCCTTTTCTCTTTCCTTTCCTTTTCTCTTTCCTTTCCTTTTCTCTTTCCTTTCCTTTTCTCTTTCCTTTCCTTTTCTCTTTCCTTTCCTTTTCTTTGTCCTGTCCTGTCCTGTCTACTATCACCAAGAACTTCATAGCACTTCATAGGCATGCTTTAAAAATTCACTGGATCTTCCTGGCAGCCCTTTGAAGGAAGTAAAAAATGTTATTCCCAAGTTATAAAGGAAGAGACTGGAGGTGCAGCAGTGAACCAGATAGTCTGTTTCTAGAGGCAGAGCTGTGCTTTCACATTCTATAAAAAATAATAGATGGTCCCTGGCTTACGGTGGTTCAACTAATGATTTTTTTTTTCTTTTGATTAAGATGATATGAAAGTGATACGCATTCAGTAGAAACTTTTCTTTGAATTTTGATCTTTTCCTTGGCTGGCAATATGCTCTTGTGTGTTGCTGGGCAGGGGCAGCCTCCACAGCTCCCAGTCAGCCACAGAATCATGAGGATTAACAACCAGTACACTTAAAACCCAGAGAACCATTCTGTTTCTCATTTTCAGTACACTGTTCGATACATTGCATGAGATATTCAATATTTTATTAAAAAATAGGCTTTGTTTTCGTTGACTCTGCCCAGCTTTATCAGCTTTCATTGTGCCACTCATGAGAGCTTTGCAAAACTGTAAAATACTGCTACTCTTCGCAGTAACTTTGTTTTAGAAAATATCTTTATTATAAACATATTATTTCTGTTGATGTGATGTGGATTTATTTTAAGTAAATCATTAAATGAAATGTTCTCGGTTCTAATTTCTAAGTAAATATCAATAGGTACAATCCACATAAACACAAGCTCTTGGGTGTCTTCAGTAATTTTCAACAATTTTAAGGGGTATAAAGGCCAGGAGTTTTGTGGACTGCTCCTCTGAAGCCCCCACCTTTGCCTCAGCTCTAGAGTCTCCCTTCTTCCTCACTGTTTCTTCTTCAAGTCTCACTTAAAAAGAGAGCAAAGATTCCAGTCTTATCTCCTAAGGGCAACTGTGGTTTGGCACACAGACGGCAGCCATAGAGCTGAGGAGTGTAAGCTTTGCAGCCCATGCCTCCCTGTGAATCTTTGCTCAGCTCCTTGCAGGCAGCACCACCCGGGGGTTGCTTAAGCTGTCTTTGCTTTAGTTAACCTTATGCTTAACATGGGGTATAGTGTCTGCCTTATGGGGTTGCTGTGAGCGTCGTGTGAGTTAATATACGTGATACACTTACATGGTCCCTGGCATGTATGCAGGGTTCTTATATTAACCATCTTGTTAAGTTTGTATGCAGGTACCAGAGTTCTAGAAGACTCGAATGTAATGTTCTGTTCCACAAGTTTTCTTGAAAGTTTTCTCTTCTTTGTGAGTATTTTTATTAAAGCCTGAACTTCCCTTGCTAGTTTGTTTTCCTTAGCAGGGCCAGGTCTATGAAAGTGGACTTCTTAAAAATTACGTGGTTAGTTCCCTTTCGGGTGGGGTTGGTATTGGAATGCATTTCTCTTCCTGTAAATCCATAAATACTAAAGCTATTATCCCTCCTTCCCCACAGAATTCCCTCAGTTGTTTGCAGTTCTTGTCCAGTAAATGTATAGATTTTCCTTCCTCCCTTCCCCACCACATCAAGGGTCGTGGTTTATATTCTGTTCGCTGGAGCTTTGCAGCCCTTCTGCCTGCTGTAGTCAAAGTTGCCTCCCACTCCAGGGTACACAGTTGGTTTTCTTCATGGCTCCAGCTCACGCTAGTTTCATATTACCTTTGCCTAATAACTTGTTTCTCAAGCTGCAATCCTGTGCTCCAGGTCAAAGATTTTTCTCCAGGCACCACTGGTCTGTCTGCTTATTTTTAGTGCCTACTCTGTCATCTGCCTTGTTTTACCTTGTCTTCAGCAGTTCAGTATCCCCCCTGGGAACAGAGCCAGATGGCCTCTGTTCACATGCTCTTCTGTCAGATTAAGATCGGTCTTCCCACAAGGGACTCCTCAGATGAGACACCAAAGACTAGTGTCAGTGTGGGAGGCAGAGGGAGAACCCTCGTGGTCCACTGATGCCCTTAGCATCTTTGTCTGTCTGAGTGCATCCACATGGCCTCCCTTTCTGCTGATGGATCTGGGAAGATTCTTCTTCTCTTTACTGATGTCCAGGCTCTTACTGACCTTGGAGATAAAATGCTTGTGATAAAAACTGGAGGATATTTAAACTTCAAAGGGGATCTTATCTTGTCTATTCTCAACTGAAAAACATTTGTCTCTCTCTCTTTTTTTTTAATATGGGAAGAAAATCATTTTGCAAATTAAATATTTTGAACTTTGCTTTTTTGGGCCATTCCTTTTGCCAAAAATGATAGGAGCTGACTTACAAAAATAGTTATAGCATAACAGATTTATTTTGATTGTAAGTGAGAAAGTGGGGCAACGGAGAGATATCTGGGATATTCCAAATGTACTGTGTGAATGTAATTTTCAAAATAAAAATAAATAAGAATAAAAAAAAGTCAAAGAAAAGTTGAAAAAGTTTTATGATCACCTGTTTCTCTCTAATTAGGATTCATCTGTTTTACCTTCTTGATATATCCATGCTGTTTCTCTATAGTCAGACATCTCCCTTTTTCCAAGTCATCCAACAGTAGGGTGCTGCAGATGCTGAGACTTCTCGCTCCTGAACGATGCAGCATGCATCTCTCAAGAATCAGGGCACCCTTCTGTACAACTGCACGACTGTTGCTGGACCAGAGAAAATCCACATCAGTTCAGTGACAGCATCACATCTCCATGCTCAGATTTTCTCAGTTGGCTTCTTTCCTCCATGATACACGATCCAGTCAAAGCTCATCCCTTGCAATTGGTTATTAAATCCCCTTAATATCTTCTAATCTATACTACGTCTCTACCTCCTCCCTTGGTTCTTCATGGCATAAATCATTTAAAGCTTCCAGGCCAGCTGTCCCATGTAACATTTCATTTTCTTGATTCATTGATTATTTTCTCATGATTCAGATGAGGTCAGACATTTCTGACAAGGATATCAAGTGGGTTATGTAGCCTGCTTGCCACTATATCATACCAGGACACACCATGTCTGGTCAACTGAATTACTGCTGGCACTGTCAAACTTGACCACTTGGGCAGATGGTGACTATCAGACTGGTCTTGTTATGAAAGACATATTTAAAAAACAATTACTATGTAGTGGGGTATTATTGGAGACCATCACTCATTCTCTAAAATAAAAAGATAAAGTTGAATTTATTGTAAGGGAGGACTGTGCTTGTCAGCTACCATCTTTCTGAGCTGATCAAACTGGGAAGTATGGAGTGAGGTTGAGGGATTGGCAGATTTTTGGAGCAATAAGTGCATTGATAACAATAGTAACATGGAAGCATGTTTACTGAAAGTGAGAGGGAAGTTAGGTTGACTAGTTACTTGGAGATGTGCGAGTCTGGTTCTGAGTGGCTCACTTTCAGCAACAAAGGCTGTCAATGGTTGGCTAGCACAAGAAGGTCAATTGAATAGGCTTCAGTCTGGTTCTGGAGGCTACTTGTTACCATGGCTACAAAACTGTCTTTTTCTAGGTGTCTGGCAGCTTGAGGTCTCATCTGAGTATCCTGTTCCCCAATAAAATTTCTTTCAGTGGTTTAGTTTTAGCTTTCACGGACAGTCTTTTCCTTAGTCATTTATAATACGGGGCTTACAAGATGTTTGCTGTCTAATTCTATCCTTTTTTTTAAGCATTTATTATCTAGCACTCTTCTATAAGGGGGAACATAAGTCTTTTTTGTTGTTGTTTTTTAACTCAATATCTGACTTCCTTTCACCTAGTGAACTCAGTTTTTGTTTTTTTTTTTTTTTTAAATTCAAGTCATTGTAATCCACAGCCATTATAGCATTTTGGGCTGCACATTTACACTGTTTTGCAGCAGATACCCCTGATAGAACTTCCTATGTCCTTTTGATATGACTCAACTAGTCTTTGAGCAATTCCTTATTTTTTGGCACAAAATTTTCCAATTTCACATTGTACCTGCTCCAGCCCTGGAATTAGCAATTTCCAAAGAGCCGTGGCTCATTTTAGGAGAGAATGATATTTAGAAACCAAGATTTAGCTGCTTAATGTGCTCATTGCTACTGGAATAGCATTGTTTCTGGACCCTTATTGTGGAAGTTCTAGAAAATGTATATGTATGTATGCATATAATTTAAATCATGGGTTCATACTGATAATGCTGTTAAAATCCAGCACTGTGAAGGTTCTTCCTCACATTCCTCTATTTCAGGGTTGTATTTCTCTTCTCTTATTTACTCTGCAGTCCCACAGCACACTCAAAATAATTTCAGAATTACAATTAAGATTTATAAACTTCTGATCCAAAGGTGAGTAGTCTGAGTTGAAAGTATCTTTAGAGATACCTTCGATTTTGTTCTAGTTACAGCTTGAATGGCTCAAAACACACCAAGAAATGTTTGTATGCTCAGAAGAAGGCATTCTGAAGGGTGAGAACCATTGCTGTAAAGCTCAGTGCTGACAGAATTGTGGTAGTGCTAGTAATTAACATTTACTGAACAATTACTGTGTGTCCAGCACTGTCTTAAGTACTTTGAATGTTCTCTCTGTTAACCCTCATAAAAAAAAAAAGGCTAGTTTTTTTTATGTTAGTATTACCTTCTTTATTTCACTGTTGAAAGTCCTTAAGCAAAGTCACAGTGTTAGTAATGGGCAGACATGGGACTCCAGGCCAGGTAGTCTGAAAATAGAATCCAGACTCTGAGCTTTTATGTTGTATATGTGTTTTATAATTAATAAAAATAGCCTTTAATTTCCCTTCCAGAACACTTCTCGTCCCTTATTGCAGTGACTTCTTATTTTGTCTTTGATGTTAGACATAAGACCTGAGAGGTGAGCGATCATCATTCCATCACTTACTATTCAATCTACAGCACACATGGTACAGAAACGCACTCAGTGGACTTTTAATAACGCCGTGTATCATGATTCCCATCTGCCAGACATTGTGTGAAAACCTTATGCTTATTATTTTGAATTCTTAAAGCAGTCCTTCTGGTTAGGTATTACTATCCATATTATGAGATAAACAGGTTCAGAAAGGTAATGTGATTGCCCAGAGCATGTCAGGCAGTAGATACCAGAGCTGGCACTTGCCCCCAGCTATCCTTGGCTTAGGAGCCTGTTCTTCATTGTCTCCCTTGGCATCTCTGTTTTGAATGAAATTCTTCCCCATTTAGCTCATTGGTACTGACCCTAGTGGAAGGGTAGACACTTGACTGGCTTTACAACAAACGACAGAGATAAAAGGCCAAAAAGGTGCCATTATACTGAGTAGATACCCTATCCATATTCGAGGAATAAAAACATATAGATGAGATTAAAAAGTCCTAGGGATCCTGAAATCCTTGTAAGGAGAACAAGAATGAAGCATGGCTGCTTTAACCAAACTCTTGTAGAAACTTAATGGCGATTGGACTATTCTGGGCTTACACAATGTGTGAAATTGGATTTGAATTTCAGATGAAACATGTACTGCAGACATTGGCCGTAAATTCCGGCTTAACTGTGCTTGGTTTTCAGTGCTGATTCAGTCTTCCCCTCTCACTAGGAAGACGTCCTGCTCAGGCCTCTGATTTCCTTTTGTACCCTCAGTCTCCTGCGTTCTTCATTCCTGACCTTGGTTTTATGAGTGTCAGTGTTTTGCTCTCAGAGCTGTCATTGCACTCACTGTCAGGAGACAAAGGTGTAAAGGGGGCGTAATAAGAACACTGGTGACTTGAGGGATGAGTGCCCTTTGTGGTGAACCTTACCAGCCTGTAGCCTGAAGCTTTTGGGATTTGTCTCTCTGACTGACATCTCTGTAAATGATCATGTTGTTAACGGTTGAATTGGTAGCTAGTTCTCCTAACCAGGCACATGGAATTCTCAGTGAAAGAAGAATCTGTAAGGAAATGAAAACAAACACACACATCTTCTTTATCTCTATTTCCAAAGGAAATCTCTATCCAAATGTTAAAGGGACTTGTTGGACAGACAGTTAGCTCTGAGAATGAAACAGATTATTGTCAATAGAGGATGAAAGATCGTTCTGGATTAGTAAAATAGCCACAGAAAAGTCATGTGAAGGTGAAATGAAAACATAAATGTGTTTAGAGGACTAGTTAAAATGGACATACTTTTTAAGTTGTTTGTCACTGACAAAGAGCAAAATTAGCAGATGCAGTTTGTATTTCATTGTAAGTCCTGAGTGGTGCACTAAGGCAGTAAACAAATGTTACTGGGCTTTTTACAAATTAAATTTGAAATATGATAGTAGGAAGCAGAGAGGGCATGCATTAGATCATGGATCTGAGATCAGACAACAGAAACGTGAATCCCAGTGCAGCCATTTCTTATCTGTATGACTTTGGGCAATACAGTTATCTTCTTTGAGAATTAGCCTCCACTTTTATAAAAATCAATGGGTTTGGAAAACTATGGGAAGCAGATCAGAGACTCCAAAGGAAAAGCTGAACAGTATCAGGCCTCAGAAATAAATGAGGGCATCTCTGGACATCCTGGTTGCAGAAATGACAGTCTCTTCAGGATGTTGCCATTGAAGTGATGCAGCTCCAGCCATGCATGTCCCTCTGTCACTGGGAAGTTTCAGAGTCAAATTCCCAGAGTAGGACCATCTGTTTGGCCTAGCCAGAGTCTCTTTCCTGGGGCAGATGAGGTAGTTTCTGTCTGACTGCCTACCAGAGCTGCTTGCTGTGGGTAAAGGCAGATACCCTAAAAGAAATTGGGTGAGAATGAAAGCTTCATTGGTGGATACTACAGATGTCTGCTCTGTGGGTTTGGGAAGAAAAGCTGTACCAGAGATACTTCTGTGTGTGTGTGTGTGTGTCTGAGCATGTTCACTCTATCATGGTAGCCTTCTCTACTTTCTGAGCCAGGTGTAGAATTAGGACTTAAAAAAATAAAACAAAACAAAAACAAATACACAGAATTTAGACAGGATGACAGCTGTGCTTTATAGTTGCCTGTTTCAGTGGCTAAACCATGATTCCAGGAGCCATTACGCCAAAGATTGTTGGAATTTCTCTTTTAACTTGTAGGACACAAGGAAAAAGCCTCATAATTTATCTTCCAAATCTCATGTAACCAAGAAAGAATTCGAGCTAACTCAAGGAGCAGTGTCTTTAGCATGTTGAGGTACTTTATAGTACCATTGAGATGTGTATTATGATTATGTCTATATAGTTACATTTTCGTTTTCATCTTTTCTAAAAGGATAATACAAATCACATTAAAGGAGAAAACTCAACTTGAATTCCTAAATAAATCTATATTGATATTCATCTACTTATTTAGAGCTCTTTCCTAAGATTCACAGTTTTCACACATGTGATTTATGTATACACCATTATTCAGCAATAAAAGTTTCCATCTGTAACTGGTGGCAGGAAGTTTAATTTACCTACCAGTATGGGTTATTTTAAAGTAGTCGAAATTAATTGATAAACTAAGTGACGTTCATAATCCACTGACATTATTTCTTATATTCCTTCTTTACTGTAACATGCGTCTTCTTACGGAGAGTGGTATTACAGAAAGTCCCTCCTCCCCTCCTGTCCACTACCATCTTCCCCAGGGCTGGTCTGGCCAGTTTTATTTCCTGAATTTCAACAACTCGTCTGTGTCTCTAATCTCCAATGCCAGCACCTGAACTCAGGCTACCCGCGTTTCTCACCTGGACTGTTTTGTTGCATTCACTCTAACTTCTCTTCAATCCATTCTCCATGTAGTTGTCAAAGAACATCTCAGAAAACACAGATCTGATCACAGGATCCCCCACTTCATCTCCATGAAACATCTTTTGACAGCTTTCTGTTTGCATTCGAAATGAAGACTCACTAGCTTTCTAAACATGGCCTTCGAAAGCCTCTGGTCTTGTCCCCGTCTTTCTCTCTGATCTCACCTCCTGCCAGCCCTCCCTGCACCTTCCGTGCCCCAGCCATGCCAGCCCCTTCTGTTCTCCACCACATCAGGTTTTCTTCAGCCACTCGGCCCTTGCACTTTTTGTCTCCCTTGATGAGAATATTCTTCCACTGACTCTTCACCTTGATAACACCTACTTGTTCTACTGGTGTCAACTCATGTATCTGTTCTTCTAGAACAACTCTTCTGACACATTCGTCTTGGTCACCTTCCATTACTGTATGCTCTGTGGCACTATGCTTCTTTCCTTCATGGCATTTATCTGGTCCTCATTGTACATGAGCTCAGATGATCAGGTAATTTTCCATCTCTTTCCTCTAGACTGTGAAAGCAGGGATGGTATATGCCGTCTTCTCATCGTGCTAGCTGTTTTGCACATAATAAGCACTCAGTAATTTCTTCCTGAATGACGTAATTAAGATTTAGGGATAGCATATCAATCAGTCAGCTTTTGTAGGGTAGCAAACAACTCTGGAATCTTGATGTCTTACAATAACATCTTCACGAATTTCTTGCACACAGGTCTGCAGATCAGCTGTGGCTCAGCCAGGCTTGGGTCTTTTCTATGTGTCTTCTTCCCCCTGCCCAGGCTGAAGAAACAGCCACTATCTGGAACATGCTGCTCTTAGGGTAGAAGATAGGAGCTTAAGAGGCCACACTGACCATATGTGTATTTGAAAGCTTTTGCTCAGGAGGGCCGTGTGTTATATCCACTCAAGTTCCATGGACCAGAACAAGTCCTATGATCAGTGGAGCAGAGAGAATGAATATTTGTAAATACTGCCATCTACCACAGATGGTAAATAAACCAGTCCAAGCTCTTAAGGCAAAGGAATACCTGCTTCTAATACTGACTCTGCAGGCATGGATTTGCCAAACACAAAGAATCCCTCTGGTATAGGAAGCAGATCATGAATAATTTCTCCCAGGTGATCAGTGTTGAAGAGTTGATATTTACAAAATAAAATGAGCTTTGTATTTGTGCTACAGATCCTGTGGAATACATCCATCCCTTCCCACCTAGCCACCATGCCTATAAAATTACGATGGTGGGAAAAAAGGCATCATGTATGACATGTAACAAGTATTTATGGACTCCTTCATTATTATCCCCTATATAAAAAGAAGCTGTAAGATGGCATGTGAAGCTCAATTCCATTGATTGTGAAGAGTATTATCATTAGAAAATGCCATCAAGCTTTCACATTACTCTAATGGCTTTGTTGATTAATAGGAAGAAAATAAGACTAAATATAAAGTTGGTCATAGTTAGGAAATTGTCTGAAAATGAGGATTAATCAAACCTGACTTTTGCCTAATGGCCTCTTCAACAAAAAGCCGAGATGGGTTGGTAAGAGGAGGCCACACTTGGTAACCTTGGGGTTAATGTCACCAAATTAAAACTTGCTAATATCATAAGAAAGATGATATAGAAGTTTTCAGAATTTGAAAAGAGCCCTTTGCCCATGCAGGTGAGTGCCGCTAGATGCAGAAATTGAAGAGTTTATCAACATCTCAGCCAGGACAATCAGCAGGGGATTTGGACAGCTCTCTGAGGTTTACCACAGGAAAAATAGTAATCGAAAACAGAGCCTGAATAATGTAGTTTCCCCATCCAGCCTGATTATCATAGACTGATAGAGCTGGGAGAAACCTTGAGAGATGATCTCATCCGAAAGAGAAGTGAAGGTGAAAAGTATAAATATAAGAGAGAATGTGGACCTACATTAGTTAGAAGCAGCTAAAAATATTTTTTTCGACTTTGATAGGAAACATTTAAAAATGAGTTTTTGGAAAAACTTCATTTCTAGTTATTAGAAATAACATTAATTAATAAATGCTTTTTCTATAAACCTTTTCCTTTCACTAAACAGCTACACATATTGAAAGCTGACTGATTTATTTAACTGGACTTTACATGTATTCAGGAAGAAATCTAGCATGTGAGAAGTAACCTGTCAAAATTCATCCAGCTTGTAAGTAGTGGAGTCTCAATATGAATGAGGCAACTCCAATTGCAAAAATCATTTCCTTAATCACTGGACCATCTGGTAGGTCTGGAACAAGCCTTATTCTGGTTAACCTGTCTGACCTGATTTAGCCCTTTACTTAGTTAAAAAAAAAAAAAAATAGTAGTGGGTTTCAGGTAGACTGTGTCTTGGTGTTTTGTCCCCCTTCCCCCACCTCGGTTTTATGGCCCATGATCTCGGTAGGTAAGGAGAAAATAGCTTTGACAAATGCCCAAGGACTCCTAGAACTGCAAACCTTTTGTGCTGATGGAGAGTAAGGAAGTAGGCTCTTTCCCCGACCCCCTGGTACCTGTTGGCTCATTTTCATGATGTCATCCTCGTATACGGCGCTTTGATTTCTACCCTGAACTCAAAGATCAGAATTTTTTCAGCTCATTGAACATAATGTAGTTATTCCTTTTCCTCAAAGTTTGAAAAATAATTGTAAATTTAATCTCTGCTAAATTTGATTTCCCTGACTGGGCTTACCGTAGGGCAGAAAGGCTTACCCAGCCATGTAGTTAACAGTTATATGATTTTTTTAGGGAATCGTTTCTTCCTTTTCACAAATTATTTTTAAGAAAAAAATC
Source organism: Camelus bactrianus (assembly GCF_048773025.1). Classification (NCBI taxonomy): domain Eukaryota; kingdom Metazoa; phylum Chordata; class Mammalia; order Artiodactyla; family Camelidae; genus Camelus; species Camelus bactrianus. The sequence continues at coordinate 25,630,661 of NC_133555.1, forward strand.
TTTTTAAAGGGCATTATCTCTTCTGAATTAATCTCCTTCATTATTTGGTTAATCACTGGCACATTTGGGGTCATGGTTGAGAACAGACATTATGTGCTATCACTGAAGCTCTGAAAGCTTCATGAGACTCCTCGGATCAATATAGTATTGGGCATTAACTGTATGATACAATTATTCTATAATTAACAAATGGCTGTGATGTGAAATGTTTGGGTTAGGATAATAAAGACTTTCAAATTACTTAACAGCTTTATTGAACCAATTTTTTTTAAGTATAACTTTCTTTTTCTAAGTATGCTGCTTTATTTTATCGTGGCAGAGCTTTTCAGTGCTCACCAGGAAGCCTTTTGCCCATTCCTTACTGACATACTACTTTTTTCTAAAATTGAAGTACAGTCAGTTACAGTGTGACAATTTCTGGTGTCCAGCACAATGTCCCAGTCATGCATATACCTACATATATTCATTTTCACATTCTAAAAGTGTAACTGCTGACACTGGTGGCTGTGAATATGATGGGATAGCAGGTATGCTTATTCAATTCTTGTTTTGATCATTTGTGCCGGTGGACCTTGATCCGTGGAGTAAAGTTAGTCTCACTTTACTCTCTGGTGACACCATGTAAAACAGGGTTTATTTTTCATTTTGCATGTATTGGTGATGAATAAAATGAGCAAGAGCCTAATGTTGTTCATTTTTTTTAAAATTCACCAAAGTGTGAAGAAGAAAGTAGAAAAGACTGATAATCCCATACCCAGAGATAATCCCTGTTAATCTTTTAAGGTGTTTTCTTTTCTTCTGATCGTCTCCTAAACTGTGTTAAGTAAAATTAGCATCCTACTCTGCGTATAATATTATATCCTATTCCTTCATTTCTGATATCACAGTAGTTTTTCCTTATCATTAAAACAGTGTTTGTTGACTTCTTTGTCAGTGGTTCCATAACACTCCATTGATTAGGTTTTCTATAATTGACTTGTTTCATCTGGTTTTGAATGTTTAGTTTGTTTCTGAATTTTCATTGTTACAAGTCATGCTGCAAATATTGTCAAGTTTATGTATTCATAAGCAGAGTAGGGAAACATTTTGCTATGGCATAGATTAAATAGCAATAGTATTCTTCCCAGACTATGTTAGTTTTATAAGTGCAAATGGTGCCATGTTAATTTGCATTTATTTGATTGCTCTCAGTGTATTATGATTGGACATTTTTTGTAAGTTTATTTCAATTTTATTGATTGGGAAATTGAGCTTCGGATAGGCTTGGTGATTCCATCAGAGGAAGAGAACCAAGAGTTGACCTCATGTTTTTCTGATTCTGATGCCTATGTACTTAACCAAAATTGTATAAATCTTGTTATCTCTTAGAAGCATTCCACTTCTCATAACATTTAGGTACAGTGCCACCAAGTATTACCAATGTGTCACAGTTGATCTAAATGGAAATGACTAAGCTCTATATGTTTTTTACCCCTAAACTTTCACCTAGTGGACTTGTGAGAGGTGACCGTCTTTATCTGCATTTTTTATGTGGCTCTTATTTATTTTTTACTACAACTTTGCTAATACACAATTCACATACTCTACAGTTAACCAATTTCAAGTGTGCAAGTCAGTGACTTCCTACATCCCAGGGTTGGCTTCAGCTATCATGACCACAGACTGTTTTGTCACTGCCGCTGGCCAAGACCAGCAGTCTGTTCCACTGAGTGCCTAACACAGTGTCTTCTTATACATGGTAGCTGCTACATAAGGGTTTTCTGAATGATCAGTTCAAGAGCTTTTCTTCATGTGTGACATCATTGTGCCAGGTGCTAGGGGAGTTGCCAGGAATTTAGATGCATACCCTCCTTTCCAGAACTTGACAGGGTCATTGGAGGGTTAAGAGCTGAACCATGAGGAAAGTTAATTCAGGATGAAGTATTTGATTAGATGTCAAATGAGGAGACCAGCCAATGATTTTTATCACAGACAACACAGGAAGATGAGAGCGTGCTGTGCAAGGTCTTCCAGGACAGCGTCTTAGACGTGGGGCTCCATGCTGGCTCAGTTCATGGTACCCCACACTGTCATCCCTCTGTGACCACTGAGATGCAACCACATTAGGCCATGTTGTGAAACCTTAATAATCTTTCCTGGGCTGCTTGGGTTAATAACTAGGAAGGCCTTTGTTTTTGCTTTAGTCTTTTGGTGTCTGAAGATTGAAGCTCTTAACTAAGAGAACAAAGTCCTGGAAAACCCACTGAGTTTAATATCTGCTATCACTTTTTTCCTGCCTGCCCCAGCTCCCAGATACAAAGAAGGCCGTTTTTCACATTGCTGACAACCTAGACTGGCTTGATTACTTTTTTCCTCTGAAATCTTATTACACTTCTACTCATTGAGCTCTCAGTCATGTATCGTAACACTTGTTAGCACCATTTACGTGTATGCACCTTATCCAGGAGGCTCCTTGATGGCAAAGAGACTGTGAGGCTACTACGTCTTAGGTTTTCTTTCAATACTTTGCACCTACAAGTGCTGTGTCTGTGTCTGTGCATAATATACGGTCATATGAATGAGTGTGAGTAAAGCATATATTATCATTTGTTTATCTTCCCAAGAGAGAAAAGCAGTGATTGCAAAATAATTCACCGCTTGGTATTTCTTCTTCTTATGGATATATGAAATTTTGATCTAAAATAACTGAGATGCCACGTGGACTAAAAATCACCTGAAGTGTTGGTTGAAGTGAAGATTCCTGGGCTCTGCCCTGATTCTTCCACCCTGGGGATTCTGAATTAGAAAGGTGAGTGTAGGAACCAGGAATTGGAATTTGAAACAAACAAATCACCCCAGATATTGTGATGTACATCTGTACGCCAACCCTGAGAGGCACCCTGCCGGACGCTCAAGGTTGAGAGAAGCTACGTGTGGAAGTTAATCACGACTGAGAGAGGTGGTAAAAATGCAGGTTAGCTAGGGATCTCTTAATTGAAAAGAAATATCTATAGAAATGAGTTCTATAGGATAGTATGACAGTTCTCGAAGGCTGTAGCTTGAATTGTTTAAATGTTGTGTTTATGCATCTTTATAACTCAAGTAAGATAAATAACGGCTGCTTGTGGTAAGTTATCAAAGAACAGGTACATTGAAAGTGGGATCCTTCTGTCATATTACTTTGTCATCCCTTGTGAAGGGTGATGAGAAATGGTTTCGGAGGGACAAGCCTATTTGCCAGAATGACTTGTTCTCAGATGAGTAGTCAGTTGTCTGCTGACTAATTCTACAAATTGGCCTGTTAGTGCCTCTGGCTCAAACAGTCTACTTCAGGTCCATTCAGTTTCCATTCAAAAAACCTTGAATGTTACCTGCTGTGTGCCAAGGCCTGTGCCAGCTGCTCAAGATGACATATTTTTCAAAGCCAGTGTTTGCATGGTGCTTACTGTGGGCCAGGTGCTGTGTTAGTGCTTTCAGTGGATTAACTCATTTCTCACAGAAACCCTTTAAGTGTCTCCATCTTACACGTGAGAGGATGAACTGGGAGAGGTTAAGTTCTTTGCCCGAGGTGGACCCAGGATCTAACCTGAGCAGACTGATCCTGGCATCTCTACTCTCAACCACAGGGTTATACTGAGAAACAGGTGGTTGTGGCTTATATTCTCTTAGAACTTTCTTGGTAGAGCAGGACGCAGTATTTTTCAGTCTTTTTTTTTTTTTTTTTTAAACTGTAATTCAGTTTTGATTTGTGTTGTTCAGGGGTCTGTTCCTGAGGAGATGGGAACCACATGATCCCTGGCTCCCAGTGTAGCTTCCACGGAACTCAAGCTGCCCACTGCACATGTTGTATGTACATGTACAAGTTTGAACCTCTGGACCAGCACTGGCCACTAGAACCTTTTGTGGTGATGGAAAAGTCTTAAAAATCTTCGCTATCTTAGTATAGTAGGCATAGGTAGCTCCTAGGTATTTGAAACGTGACTTGTAGGATTGAAGAACTGAATTTTTAAATTAATTTTAATTAATTTGGATAGCCACAGATCCTCGTGGCCATACTGTGTTAAGCAGTGAAGCTCCAGATCAGTCTTTGCACCCTTCCTTTCATTGACCTGTTTCAGGCCTCCCTGCTTTGGGGTCTGTCCTACGTGCTGGCCTAATGCATGGGGCACCATGACATCTCTTGCTAGGTGACACTTAAAACCAGCTTTGAAGGACTTTACTTTTGGGCTATAGGATTTTAATTCAAAAGTACTTGAATAAAAACATGCTATGGACTGTAACCCCTTTAAAAGGCAAGGACAATATTTTAGTGACTTTACGTATTCAGAACATAAACTATGCATTGGACCAGAAGTCAGCAAACATTCTTTGTGAAGGAACAGATAATAGTTATGGTCTTTGTTGTAATGAGTCAACTCTGTTGTAGTGTGAAAGCTGCCCTAAACATTGGGTGAATACACGAGCATGGCTATGTTCCAATAACATTTTATTTACAAAAACAGGTGTAAAATGATTTGGCCCCTGGGCCATAGCTTGCTGACCTCACATGAAACATACAGTTGTCTATTTTGAATGAATGAATATGTTCATTTATCATGTAATAAGTATTTAGTTCCTACTATGCTCCAGGCCCTAGGTATACAATAGTGAATAGGCAGATAAGGGTCCTACTTTTATTCCTGTGTGTAGAGGTTGACAGTGAATGATTAAACCCATAAATCAAGAACCACATGATGTTAGATGATAAATAAAACAAAACAGAGACTGCTTGAGACTGGGTGGTCAGGAAAGGCTTCTTTTTGGAAGTGACCTGTGATCTAAGAACTGAATAACAAAGGGAGATAAGCCCCGTGAAGGATAATGGCAGAGAATTCCAGGTAGAGGGAAACAAAAACAAAGGTCCTGGGGCAGAAACAAGTTTGCATGCCCAAGAATGTTTTAAAAACAGAAGAAGAAGAAAAAAAAAAACAACCCTATTGGGGGTAAAGGATAACAGGGAAGTGGGAAATTCTTGGGGGCCTGGAACCAGATTAATAAGGCCTTCGAGGGACTTTATTTTAGTGGAATGAGAAACCTTTGGATTTAAAGATGGAAGGAAGGAAAGAAAAAGATACATCTTTTTCTGCAGTCATTTAGGTGTCCCCACACCATGCATTGCTGTTTCCACCATCCTCCATCCACAAAGGCCCAGGTCTCTTATAGGCCCCGGATAAACAGTGAATGAGGCACGTCCATCTCCAGCAGCCATTTGGCATCCTTTCCAGGAGAAGTCATTCGTAGCTTCTCCAGGCAAGGCAAACACTATCAAGCATTTACTGATCGCATAGTTCAGATCTGTCATGAATTAGCTTATTCATGCCTTCAGTGCCAGTTTCAGCACATCACATTGAGTATTTCAGGTTCCTGTGTAATATGAAAATTCTTGGACTATTGGGTAGTTAACAAAATCTCTGTTGTAGAATAAGTTACCAGCAATAACCAAGTAGGAATATCCTTAGACAATCTTGGGGGCTTTTTCTTTGCATTTAAACCTTTTTTTTTTTTTTTTTAAGTGGAGCTTAAACTTAGTTAAAAACTGAGTAATTGTTAAATTTCTTTGAAGTGGATTTGTATTGCGTAGATCTGGAATGTAAAATGGAACTTGCTGATTTCATTCGGAGAAATTAAGGGCCATGATATTGTTGAACTGTTTGTTCAGCTTTGCCGAGTGCAGCAGAATACAAATATTTGACCTTCTTGACAAAGACAGATGGTTTGAAGTTACATACCATGATATCATTAGGTTGTCGAATAACATCATTATTCATGATTATAAGGAATTATTCAGGTGAAATGGCAAACCTAATAGAAAGCTGTTATTTGTGCCGGGAGTAGAGTTTCACTGTCCTTGTCTTTCCAACCCCTCAGTCAAATTGAAAATAAGATATATGTATTTATTTTACTGCAAAGAATCATTAATAACATAATTTAAACAAATGGAACCAATTATAATTGGTAATTTAGTAACTCAGATCATATAACATCCTTCCAAAAAGAAGTTGGTATACTGTAAATCTAAAAAAGGAACATTTTCATCATTCATGGGCTTGTTTCATATTTGTGAATTCATTTTTAGTTATGTAACATTTCTATAACAATTGCAATATATTCAAAAGTATACTTCCAGGGATTTGAGTCATGTCTTAAGTTTCAAGCAGTATTTTAAAAAGTAACATCATTTTTACTTATCCTTCCAGGTGTTCACAAACTATGGCCTAGAGCCAAATTCCACCCTATTTTTGTAACCAAAGTTTCATTGGAACCCCAGCTGCACTCAATGCTTGCTGTGTGTCTTGTGGCTGCTTCTGTGCCGCAGCGGCAGAGTTGAGTAGTTGTGACAGAGACCATATGGCCTGCAAAGACTGATACATTTACTATCTGGCCCTTTGTGGAAGAAGTTTTCCAGCCCCCCAATAAAATTGTGCCCAGGTTCATTTCAAAGCAAGTTCAGGGAACTCCCAGAATCCATTAGGCTGGGAAAAATTAGCAGCAGGAGCTGTCTAGTTAAGGAAGCATGAAGGCACATGTGATACAGGTCCACCATTCGAAAAAGTCAGCTTCTTCAGAAAATTGACTAGAATTATTACAGTATGCTATAAAAACAGGAAAGGACTAAATTAGCTTTCTCGGGGATGGTTTTAGAATGTTCTTGCCTGCATCTGTGATAGAATAGATAAATCCTGAGTTCCTCTACATAACTCTGTATAGAATGAACAAACACCAAGAAGAAATGTGCAAGTAAAATGTGATCATGAGCGTGAGAGTATTTTTCCAAAATATGTTTCCAGAAATAAGTCAATAAAAAGTACTTAACCGCCATCAATTCTAGACATTAACCCTGTGTTTATTTGTTGAGTTATTTAAACTTTTGAAATTTATGAGCAATTTTCAGATAGTAAAAATATATTGAGAATAATGGGTCAAACATCTATGCGTTACACAGATTTTTTTTAAAAAAATTAACATATTCCCATTCGCGCTTCAGATCTTTTTTTTACAATACAAAGTTACAGATGAACCCTGTGTCCACCAACTCTCATCTTACAATCCTTCTTCCCTTTTTCAAGCTGGGTTTCTCCTCTCTGGCGCCACTGACATTTGGGGGCCAGAGGCGTCTTCCCTGTGGAGGGCTGTCCTGTACCGGCGGTATTTTAGCAGCTACTCCGGTCTCTAACACTAGATGTAGCATAGCACACTTTTTCCTACTTGTGGCAGCCAGAAATGTCTCCACACATTTCCAAATGTCGTTGGGAGGCAAAAACACTCCCTTTTGAGAATCACTGCTTTATAGATAGCCACCATCTGGAAGCTGCTCTGTTGCTTACCTGCTTAGGTTCATTTGCTTCTTACATGAGTCTGTGTCCCTACAAAGCAAATAGTGTGGTATGTTTGATATTTCCACAGACAGCGTCCTTCTGTACTTAGTTTCTTTTACTAAGTGTTGTTTTTGAGATCTAGCGACACTGATAAATGAAGATCTAGTTCTTTCACTTTTACCTGCTCTCTGAGTAGATGTATTCCACTCTCTTGAGTAGATGACTAGCTCACTTCCCATTCCCTTTAGATTACTCGTAACTTTTTTTCCACTGAGACAATGTAAAGTGAATATCCTTGTGTCCATGGTTCTTTGGTGAGTGAGCCTTTATAGAACATTTACCTAACAGTAGAATTTCCATGTTGGAAGGAATACATTTCTTCAACTTTGGAGAGCAGTTTTGCAATCACAATTAAATGAATGTATCGGTTAACACTCCCCAGCAATGTGTGAGAATTCCTGTTTCCCATGTCCTCATCAACACTTGTATCAGTGCCTCTTTTAAATAAACGTTACTCTGTTATTGCTATAATTTTCATTTCTATAGTTATCTGTGGGGTCATACATTCTTTCATTTGTTCTCTGGGTGTCTTTTTTGGGTCACTTTCCTTTGTGTATTCTTTGCCTGTTTTTCTATTGGGTCATTGTTTTTTCTACTAATTTATTTTATTTGTATTTTCCAAGTTTAATTTCTTTGCGATTCTATGCATTTCAAAATATATTCTGAGTTTTGGCTTGGATTTTTAGTGATTTTATGTCTGTGTGTGAACTTTCAGATAATCAAAATTTTCTATTTTAATGTAGCCAAATTTAGTGTTTTTATTAATGGTCCATAGATTGGTGGATCTAGTTTCATAATTTTTTCCCAGTCGTGAGGTCCTAAGAGTATTTTGCTATAATTATTTTCTAAAATTTTCTTATTCTTTTTTCCTGTGTGCCTTGATGTTATCTGAGTATTTTTTATGTTTGGTGTACATTATGAGCCCACTTTTCCTCATACAGGTAACCAGTGTTCCAGTTAATTCTTCCACCCCCCACAGTCTTGAGATGAATGTGTGTAGGTCTGTTGCGTGTCTGAGATCAGTTGATTTCTTTGAATTTTAATTATATGGTGCTTTGATTACCATGGTTTAAGGTTATTTTTATGTCTAGGAGGGTAAGTCATTCCTTACTTTTTATCACATTTTTGGGCTGATGTTTACCCTTGACTCTTTGACGTAATTTTTTTTTCATCATTTCAAATTCTGTGGAAAAAACCCACTGAGATATTTTGAAAGGAATGACACTGAATAGGTAGATTAATTTAGGGAAATTTGACATATTGTTGATACTGGGTTTCCCCAGCCATGAACAATACAGATCTCCATATTTCTTCATTGTCTTTTGTTCTTTTATAGAATCAAGTTCTGATGTCAATAATACCTTGGATTTTTAATTTAAATTGATACTTTCATTGGCTTTTTAGCTTGGAAAAATTAGGGGGTGAACACTCATGTTTATTTACCTCACAAACCGTGAGCACAAAGCCTTATACATTTTTGGAATAATTTTGGAAAAAAGGAAAATGGAAAAAAAATTGAACACTGAAGGATTTGGCTGTTTCTTCTTTACAACTATTCTTAGTTAAAATATATTTGAAACATTATGCTAAGTGCAAGAAGGCAGACACTAAAGGTTGAGCTTTGAATTTCCTTTTCAATGGATGAAAACATTCTGGAAATAGATAGTGATGAAGGTTGCACAGCATCGTGATAATGAATTGTATCACAATTAAAAAATGTATTTGTGTATATACATATTTTTTTAATGGAGAGAATGTGCTCTTACTTTGTCCATCCCTGTCAAAAGGATTCTTAATTTGCCCATACGCTCATAGAAATTATATAAGTCATCTCTAAATTCTAATGGAAAGTCTTAACCAAATTGACAATTACTTTTTTTTTTTTTAAAGGAAATGTCCATGTTTAGCTTGTGGTGACTTGGGAGAACCTAAATTTCATGTTTTATCTAACACTCCACTAAGCTCTTAAATAAGAATCTAATAATTTGCTCTTGGAACATTTTTAAAATCCAGTTATTCTAATTACTTAGAATTTTAGATAATCATATCTCTGCTTATGCTACCTGAAGTTCAATATCTATGAGTTGTCAAAATAAAAGTAGACTTTTTTTTCTTTACATCCACATTTAAAAATGGTAATGAAATAGAGCATTAAACCAAAATTAACATGATGGTATTGAAGGTGTGACCTAATTAAAATGCAAATGTAAGCACACCTCTTTAAAATGGACATTGAAGCTTAGATACTCCCCAATAGTGGGACTACTGCTTGTTGATAATTTGATTTGACAGATTCTCTTCACAAGTTCATTGCTTTAACCTCATAGCTTAAGCATATATTGGCTTGCCTGATAAGATGAGAAAATTTAGGCAAATTCAGGAAGCTTAACATGAAATTTAATGAGTTATGATCTTTCTGGATATATGCACATCCTGCTTATTAGAGACGTTTGGAAAATGCCTGCCATCCACAGATTTATTCATTGTTGGAAGTCAGTATTTTAAGTCTAAAATTCACAGCATAGGCACTTTTGTCCTCATGTCTATTATCTGTACATCAATTTCATGTTGTTCCCTTTACCTAAAGCTACCCGTATTTTCTCTACTTCTCTGAATTCCAGCCACCCTTTATGACGTCTTCTCTGAGTAACAACAATCTACTCTGAATTCTCACTTTGTATTTTTCCTGGCTCTTATTCCTTTTACCCCATTTCACAATTGTGTGTGTATACTTACCGTGTTTGGTATTAGATACTTAGGTCTTTAAGATCAGGAATTACTCCCCTAGAGCAAGCACAGATTAACTGACAGGAGCTCAAAAAGAAATCATTGAAGGAACAGTGTAGGTGAATAAGAAAAGACATATAAGGCTATAGACAGTTAACTTAAAAATTGCTGTCACTCATTCCTTAATAGTGATGGTTGTGCATTTTCTAGTTTATCCAGCCAATTCTAGACCTTAAGATCATCACCTAGATTCCTTAGCCTTTTGCTAGCTCCCCAAATTATTGAGATGACTCCCCACAGATAAGTGTGGTTTTTAAACCAGGCTTCTAATGCTAAAATGTGAGAACCACCTAGGTATTTGACTTGGTGACCATAAATAGAGGCCCACATTTTAAACTCTGAATGTTTGTGTTCTCATGTATCTGCTGTTGTTTTTCTTGTTTTCTTAACTGTTGCGTGTTCCCTCCATTATTTGCACCATATGGTAAAATATAGTTTCAGCCAAGAACCTGCGGGAAATGTAAACCTGAGCACAGTAAGTTTTTAAAAGAATGTCAACCAATGAATGGAAATAAGACATTTCACTTTAGGGAATATGACATATTAATTTTCCAAGAACATTTATGTCAGCGATGTCAACATTCCAGCAGGATACTTTTTAGAGGGTAATAGCTTTGAGGAAGATTGTTCTATGTAAATAAGACTAGAAAGTTTTTTTATTTGAAAAGGAATGAAAAGGTTTTAAACTAACTGAAAGTGTAATACAATTTCAAAAAAACTGTGTTCTAAAATAGACATTAAAACAAATATTATTGAAATGGAACATGTAATTCTGTTTCTATTGTAAGAAATCAGTAACAGCCTAAAGATGAAATTGGTAGCCTACCCCAAATATCTCAGTGCTTAAATAAAGGCTTTCTAATCTCACATAGCTGATGCTTGTAAAATGAAATGCGTTTAAATCCATGGCTGAAGATGATTAAAATATCATACAGAACCACATCACTCCAGCTGTACATGTTCATTAAATTGACCATTAATAACTTGTGATAAAAAGGAATATTACCGCATTCATAAATTTTGTATGCAAATTTTATTAAGCTGGCATGTTATATGGATTGATTGTCTGACATCTTCTGGCTGTGGCTGAAGATAATAGTGTTTCATACGCATTTTCTAAAATCCAAGACTTCTGATGGACTGTTTCTAGTTAGTTATGTTTTTGTTCCGGTTGGCATTTCTTTTACCTGGTATACAAATAGAAGGTATAATTACAGCTGTGGGTATGATATGTCATAAGATTGGTTGTGTCAGCATTTCTGTTATAACCTTGTTTTTTGTACGGCTCCTAGCTGAGAGAGAAGAGAGTGTGCATGGAGATTTGGGAAACTGTGTGCCAGTTTGGCTGACTCTATTTCCTCCTGCTAATGAATTATTTCCCTTTCTTGAACTGTAAATACACTCCAGCTTGCTGTTGCTTAATTTTAAGATCATATTTCAGTAGGTTATTGTTTGCCTTTCACATCTGAGCTGATTTAATAAGTCTTTTAAAGTGTTTCTAATGAGCAACTTGACACCATTTGATTTTGTCTGCTTACCAGCGAACCACCAGATCACCTTCCACCTTGAAATCAAGAGGGATCCTGAGTTTGGAAATGCAAGGAGGGCTTGAGTGCAGGGGGTCCTTACCAGGTTAGGAGATTGGTTTATCGCTTCTGAGCATATCATACCTCACTTCTTTCCCTTGGCGTTGCAGTTATCTTCTGTTTTCGGAGGCCGAGTGTCATGTAGCACAGGGCTCAAATCAGGGACCCTAGGGTCTTGGTTAGAGGCCTGAATTTGCTGCCTGTGCGAGGGAATTAACATCTTGGTACCTGTATCCTCATGCTGGAAATAGTGTAATGATAATACCTACCCTGTACGTTTATGTTGAAAATTAGTTAAATCATGTGAAGGGTTTAGAGCGAAAAAAAGCACTCAGTAATGCTAGCTGTTACTAATTCCTGCCTGAGCGCATTAGTAAGAGAGAGAAGAGGTGAAACTTAAATCTAATCACATTTTTTAAAATACAAATCAAGTGAGATATGATTGAAATCACGCCTGAATTCCTTCCATGCTCAAGTTCTTTGCGAGTGAGAGGTTTTAGGGCAACACCCGGGCTTTGAGTATTTACGGTTTCGGCCTTGAGAAAATAAATTCAGCTCTCTAAGCCTCAGTTTCCATTCTTCTAAAATGAAGAGTAATTATGGTAAATACATAGTGGGTTGTTAGGAATAAATGTTACCATTTATTTGAAAATAAAATGTACATCAGGCACACACTTTGAGTTAAGTAGCTGTTGTCTCTTTTCCTGGTACCTATATCACATTTTGTCACCTGTTCAAAGTGAGAGTTTGGGGAGGAGCAGGAATGGTGTCAAATGTAACATTTTCGTCCTTTAATGACTAGAGATTATGAAAATACTAACCAATTTTTTTGGCTTAATACATACAGCCAAGTAAGATTGGCTCAACCTGTGTCTGGCTCACAGAAACATTGTGGGAAACTGATGATTTTAGCCTGTGTTTACCTAATTGCCAGTAGAATGGTGTCCTTTGTGTTGATTTGTTTATTTCAGGTTTTAGAACGTGGCCATGTCCCTACATTTTGAAATTAATTGCCTATTTTGGTCAACAGTAAACTTATTCAGAGCTAAAGCTAGAAGGGTTACTGTCCACCCTACTACATGAACACCAAGGCCCAGATATAATAATGCGGCTGGCTCGGAGTAATAAAGAGCCCCAAGCCGATGACATGCGTTGGATGCCTTCTGATTTGTGCTTGGGAAACTGGAAGTGGTAGGAATTCCTCATAATTTTTGGCTTATATGTGAACATGGCTGTCTTTGGTAATGAAAACAAGTGCAGGCCCTCTTTCCAAACATGAAAAAGAAATGAGAGTAAGCCTAATGAACATTAGACAGGGAGGCTCAAAAATTAGCATGTTGACCGCTTCTCCTTTTGCAATAAACGTTTGAAAGCCCATCGTGTAAGTTGAGATGTGCACAGAATCTTTAAAGTGGGCAGATGTGCTCGCTGGTGTCTTAGCAGAATGGTAGAAGCAGTTGTGAGTCAGTTGTGGGTGGGCTCAGGTAGGTTTGGTTAATGCACGCGAGGTCAGTGCTACGTATTGTCTGGGCCAAACAGTACAGGCTAGATCTAAGGAAACTCCAATCTGATCTTAGTCTTTGTGTCCTTGTTTAATTCAGTGTGTTTTTCAAAATTTGAGCATTGATTAAGGGAGTTTTAACTAATGCTCCACTAAATCAGACAGTATTGGAAGCCAGTGTTTTGATGGCTTTCTAAGAAATGAAAAATTCAGGCATGTGCTTTCTACTGAGAGCGTGTGTTTTTCTCTTCTACCTTCTAAAGGTGATTTGCTACCTATGAGTTTTATTTTTCAAATTTCCCAATCAGGACCCATACCTCTGAGTGAAAAAGGTAAAATGTATAGGTAACATTATGATAGAATTCTCTTCCTGTTCTAGGGGGACATAATAATGATATTTACTTAAAGGGAGATTCTATTTTTCTGAAAATGTTACTTCTTATATATTAAGCATTATGATAACATTGTTTTAGTAACACCTCTCAGGATTGTTCTTGCTGTCTCTTAGAAATCCCAAATCATTAAACATCACCTAGTTCAAACCTTGGCCCACATGGAAGTCTTGTATGTAGTGGGAAGTGTGCGACACAAGGTTCTTGCCTCAGTTTTACTTCCAGCTTTTCATCCTGGTCTTTAGATCTTTTAATCTACTGAACTTGAATGAGAGAGTTAAGTACTGTAAGGTATTTATGACTAATAAAAAACCATCATATATGGAAGAGTAAAGCTTGCTGAATTGGAGAAAGTAAATTGAAAACTTTTTTTCCTAGAATGTTTACACATTAGTTATTTGCTGTGTTTTCAACAAAAACTTTCAGAAAGTCCAAGATAACCTATTCTGTTTATGTGAAATCTACATGGTATTTATTTGTTACATAACACTATTTAGCTGGGGAGTTGCCTGAATATGGGGCTTGTACTTGTTTATCTACACTGGATGACTTAGGGCTGCTGAGATTGTTAATCATAAATGCTGCTTTCATCATACTGGTGATTAAAATATCAAACTAGATCTGCTGCACATGGCTATTGTCCTGGCTTCCCAGGGGTGTCCCTAGCCCTATCATTCTAGCTGTCCTAGTTTCCACCCCAGGGTCCCCCAGACCCTCCTGTGATCCAGCAAGCATAAAATTAACCCTCAGCTCACAGAGGGCCTCTAAGACCTCCCTCCCACAACACTGCCAGCTTCTTGGTGCCCTACCATTTATTGAATGTTGCCTCTCAACAGTCCTGCAATGAGTGTCAGATTAATAAATATAAGATTACTTGGGATGAGATACAAAGGGAAAGTATCTTTAAATCTTGCTGTGAGGTTCCCTACATTGCATAATCAAAAATCAACAGCAAATCACAGCAAACGTAAGTTAGGGCTAGGACAGAGCTTAAGTGCTGAAAACACTACTGGGAGCATAATAGGGACTCAGGAAATAGGGTGACGGCCTGAGCATCTCACATATAATCTTTTAGCTCAATCATAGGAACTAAGGGATTGTTCAGCAAGACCCCCGCTTCTTTGGTTTTTGATCACTTAACAAAGCTTCACATTTAAATCAAAGCAAACTTGCACTCTTCTTTATTGTTTGAGTAGTTGGGAGCCTTGTCAGAGTTCTCTTTCTAACCTTTCTTTCCTTCACAGAACATCTGCACTTGGATTACAGAATGTTGGCTTCACAGAGGGTCTTGTAAGTAACTGAATAAAGAACCTCTAATCACTGGGCATTTTTAACAGGCACTTAGAAGATGCATCCAAATTCCCTTTGCTTTGGCTGAAGAAATAGATTTTTCCAAGTAGTGAACTTGAACTTTGTCACCTGGTTTTATCTTTGAGATAGTAGAAAAGAAGAGATGGAAACAGGAGGAGAGGTTGCTGTCTAAATGGCTTGGCATTAAAGGCTTCACCGTCTCTAACTTGTCAGAGAATGAGCTAAACTCAAGACTCATGATTTTGTGGTATAAAATGTGATGACAAAGTGTTTTGAACTTAAGATAGGCCTTATTCTATCCATTAGTGAGTTTGAGATAGCCAGCTACCATGGAAAACCCCAAGCATGAAGTAGTGGAGAGACAAGTTCAAGACAGATGACTTGTAGCCTGTAGAAGTGTATAACTCACCCTAACGCTGCTACAGTATAAATCTGCATTGTCTTTATGTTGAAGGCGTGTGGCATGGGAGGCGAGCCTTCCAAGTGTCTTACAGCAGAACTTAGACTTAATTGTTGCTTCCGTGGATGGAACTCCTACGTGGATACTATTTCCACCTTTGATGTTTCTGACTCTGAACAATGATGAAACATTACAAATAAAAACAGAAGAAAAGGTAATTGTGAAATTGCAGGAGCTAGTGCGAGTCAGTTGCTCATTCTACTGTACGTGGATCCTGTGATGTACTCAGAATATTCTTCCTGCTTATGCCTCCCTTCGTGGAGCTCTTAACTTGTGTCTCCGAGTTTGGGGTACAGTGTCAGTGATGAGAGTGTAGTTGGTTGGTTTGACTTGCCTAGTTAAGTCTCTTACTCAGCCCCTTACTAGCCAGGTGCCCTCGATCAAGTCATCAGATCTTTCCAGAGGTTGTTATGAGGACTCAGTGAAGTCGAAACGAAAGAGATTAGCCAGGGATCTGGCACACAAAGTCCTTAGCAAATATTAACTCTTATTTATCAAATACCTGGTGTGTATGAGCCAAGTTGCTTGATGGAGTTAGTTCGAAATCATTTTTTGACTGTCTAAATCAGTCATTCCAAAGGTTTCTGAAAAATTGACAGTCTGTAGATGCATTTTGTGATCTTTGTGAAAGAGCAATAGGGCAGTAGTTTCAATTAAAGCATATTTAAATTTTTGTTTTTGAGAAGTAATAATAACTTAAAAAAATTAACTGACAGTACAATAACATTTTTTAACAACTAGGTTTGGACTTAATGTTTATGAGACAATTGGAAATTTGAATGCTTAAATAGTTACTATTGTTAATTTTTTATTACTTAAAAAATTTTTAAAGATATTTAATGTCAATTTGTTAGATTTTTAGGTGTTTTTTAAAAAGTTTTTTTAAGTCCTTTCTCAGAGAGGTAGATACAGAAATAAGTAAGTTGAAATTACATAATGACTGTTATGTTTCCAAATAATATGTGATTGGGGAGTGGGTTAGATTAAGATTGGCCATGAATTGATCATTTTTGCAAGGTTGTGGGTACATCAGGATTCATTTGTCTATTTCTGTGTATGCTTGAAATTCACCACTTAAAAAAAAAAAAACCTAGGTTAGAGAACCTTGAAACCCAGTCGCTATGACTGGTGAACACATTTATCACAAGCTCCTCATCATCTATACCTAGGTAACCAGGGTTAATTACATGTATATAGTGGCTGATGGCTAACAGGGGTAGAAATTGTGCAATAAATGAGAGATGGGACACTGTCTGTTATTGTAAGTTCACCCAAAATATATGAAAATTTCCAAATTTATTTTATTTTGGTGAAAGGACACTCATTGGAAGATAAAATATGCATTATTAGATATCTTTTTGGAGAAGAGAAGTGTTTGGCTTATGTATTGAAAGCACAACTTTGAAGCTTGAAAGTGTTTGTATTTGAAGTTACCAGGATTTACAAGCCTCCAGAATATTACCTTAAATAATTACTGGAGGAGACATCAGAACCTGCTCCTCTCTGACCTATAAATCTTTACTCATCACTGACAGAAGGAACGGCATGCAGTGCATTCTGTGCCTAACCTCTCAGGCCCCTTTGGCGGTATCCTAAATTTGCTGATAGATCCTAAATGGACTGGCTAATGTTGATGTTAGGCAGCTTGGGGGAATTGTTCAACGGATTATGATTGTTCATAGTGTGTGGAAATACATTCTTCTCAAGATCAATTCAGCCCTAGCTCTTTGTGACCCTCTATTTTATGATTAAATTATGCTTTTAAAAAAACCCTAAATTGCTTCTGACATATGGCTTGATCTTTCTTCGCCTGTCTAATTAAAAAATGAAACAAAATAAAACTTCCTATTCACAATTCCAGCTTTGAACCACTTACTTTCTGTTTTTGTTTCTATGCCCTCTCATTTCAAGTATTCTGTAAATATTTATTGTACTGTCTGTCATACTTTGGAAATTGAACCTTTTCCAATTCCCATTAGAGATGACAGCGTATCAGTTTATAGAGAGCCATTCTAACAAGGACACCCTCTATGAGGTGCACAGAAATGTGTCCTTTACTGTGCTACTTCCTGTTGGTCAAAGAAGTCTTAGACAAATGAGTAATGATAGGGAAACTGCTCTTTGGAATATCTGTATCTTCATCTCAGAGGTAGACTTTTATTTTTTCTGTGATCTTGCTGCCATTACTGATCATAGCTTGGGGTCTGTATATGAAAAGGTGAAAGATCTGTGGGTCCCTCATTTTAATACATAATTTCAAGGCCTTTGATTCTAGAGGCTGTGTCTGTTTCAAATAACTGACTTATCCCGCCTTCCCTATCGTCTCCCACACAGTGCCTTCTGACCACTGCATTTTGAATCAGTCAGCATTATGGTCTTCTCCTAGGACACTGAGGCTTTGTATCTGAATAAAAATATTTGCAAATGCTTCAGGGCACTGTTGCATAGCAATATAACTTTGATGTCAGTTAAGGGACAAAGTCATATTTTCTTTCTTCCTTGGAGAATCAGTAATGCGGTCATACTTGTAGAGACAGGCATGTCTGAACCATGGGCAGGCAGTACATTATTTTCAAATCTCTTTTCTCCCAAAGGTCCCTCAAGTCTAGTCCTCTTTGACAGTTTCATCATGAATGTTCTATAGTCTGGCTGTCCTGGGCAACCTGAGAAAAGTTCCATGGAAAACAGTATAATTAACACAGTGTCTTTTACTGGATTCCATCTATTATCCCCAAAACAACAGTTACATTACATTTCATTTCACTAGCACAATCCATGGTGTGTGGCTTGGATTTGATGTGGAGTGATGATTACTCTCTCGTTGAGAATTTTGACCTTGTGTTATGAATAATTTCTCTATACCTTTAATATACTATTTCTTTTATTCATTCATTTATTAATGCATTAAAAAGTGGACTGGCTGTAATGTGTAAAACATTTTTCAATTTAAGTGAAGGAACATGCAGCACAGGAGGGAAAGAGGTGATATGTGATGCCCAAAGCATAGGGCCTGGCACATAAATGGTGGCGGTTTTAATGGAAAATCTTACTGCTGCTGCTTCTCCTCTAGATTCATCACCATCATCATCATTTGTCTAATGTTTTTGCTAGATTTCATTGTCTTGTTGATATAGGACACAATTTCTTTCCTGAGAATGGCACTAAGAAATGTGATCATGGTTAGGTAACTGGTGTGCAGGTGACGGCAACATATCAAAGTCTAGCAAGTTTTCAATAAATGAAGTTCATTCTGATTTGCTAGACTCCTTACCCTTGAATTTGTTGGCTGCAATTATCTTCTGATACACTGACCAGGACAGGACCAAATGCATTAAACCTGATTACTGTGAAGGACACTGGCTCTGCAGTCAGACTGTCTGAGGTTCAATCCTGGTTCCTCTTTGTGGTATCTGTGGAACCTTAACCCTCTGTCTGATTTCTTCATCTCTAAATGGGAATCATAAGGCTAATGCTTGTTGGAAGGATTAAACGTGATAGTGTCGTAAGTGGCTCACCCAGTGCCCAGCAGGTCGTGAGCAATCAGTACACTGATGCCACAATTTTTATTGTTGCCCTATTTGTTGTCATTACTATTATTTGTTGTTACTTTTGGTGCCGTTGTTGTTATTTCTACAGTTGAGGACCAGTTTCCTGCCTGTTACCTAGCTAAGAGTCTCCATGTTTCTGTGTGCTGTGTACCATCTACCTTCTGAAATCAGCAAAGAGAACTCAACCCAGACCAAGATAATTTACCTTTCATTCACATCATGAACGGAGTGGAAGTGTGTTGTTCCCTACTCTTATTAGAGAAGTTTGGGTGAAATCATTAAGGGCTGTAGCTTGATCATTAATTCAAACTCTGAGCCACCATGATGAAAATGTTTAATACGTCCTCTACTTGATTCCTGAAACACAAGGTTTTGTTCTGTATGTGATGATACCTGCCGGCCTGTACTGATTGTTATAGATAAAAACTTCAATTAACTTTTTGACATTAAATCCATATAACAAAATAATAATGTATGATTCTTTGCAGTGATTCTAGAATGCAAAAAATTAATATGAAATGTTTTAATAACAGTACTGCCCTCACTGGGCTGTGTGGAGGTCTATAGTAATTGCTACATAATGTGGTTAGGGTGTTACCTGAGAAGATAGTTTACATCCAGTAAACATAAGTAATAATAGCTGTGTCAAAGAAGACTTAACAGTAGACTTAACTCTGTTAGAAACCCGAAGACATATATAAACACTCAAATTCCCTCTGTGCATTTCTCTTCAAGGAAAATGAGTAGATAATGACAGGAGAGGAATGAGATACTTCCCAGTTCTCTTAGTGGCCTTTTGTGCATCAGCCATTTTTCTGGGATTTGCCGTGTTGGAGGTTGTGTGTGAAACATTCTAACCAGGAAATTGCATTCAAAGAAGAACTTAAAAAAAAAAAAAAGTATGAAATGTGTATCCAAAACCTTCAAGCAGTTAAAATTACTTCTCCCTCTTCTGTGGATTAATGAGAGACTGTCTTTTAACCTCTTTATATATTTCTTACTTTTACAGGAAAAATGTGTTTAAATGTGATATCTTAATGAATTCCTTCCTTAAAAGTACAGAACTGTATATGTATAGTTTTCTTTATGGTAGTGTTAATCTTTGCTTGAGCCCCATGTTCCTGGAAAAGAGCAATAGATAAAGAAATCCCTCACCCCTGTGTTCAGGAAAAAGGCTTGCAAAGAACTGCTCTTGCCCACATGGCTTAACTAAGACTAAAGAATGCCTCTCATTAAAAAAAAAAAAAAAAATTGTTGAATATAGTTGACTTACAATGGTTTGTTCATTTCTGGTGTACAGGACAGCAGTTCAGTTGTGGATGTACCCATAAATATTCTCTTTCATGATAGGCTATTACAAGCTACTGAGTATGATTCCCTGTGCTATACAGTAGGACCTTGCTGTTGATCTACTTTATATACAGTAGTTAAGAATGCCCCTCTTCTGTACTTATGGCAAGGCCTGACCCAGACACTCCATTCTCTTTCTTTGCCTTTGACTAACCTGTTTTTACCCTCTGTCCACAGACTTGCTAACTTAAACTGACCAAACTTGAGTCAAGCTTCTCTCCTTCTCCCAGGCCCATGAGCTGTGGCCTGCTCCTGAGCCACAGGAAAGCAGCACAGCACCTCCTTAAACTCCTCTCCTGAGACCTGGCTGACTTCAGGGAGAAACTTTCCTTGATCAGTGGTCCAGGTAGACCACTTACTCACCCCACTTTCCCACACTTGGTTCTTTCTAGCTTTGTTGACCTCTCCCTAGAAAAGACAATTCCTCTCTGTTGACCTTGGAGATACTTACATACCCATGGTCAAAGCTCTCTCCTCACTGCAAGAGTCTTCCTCTTCCTATTGTAATAGTCCTTCTCCCCTTACTACAATTGTCTTTTCAAATAAAGTCTCTCTTTACCTAACTCTGGGTTTGTTTTTATCTGACATTTGCATTTATCCCTCTGTGGCCTGTAACTGGGGCATGGTTTTAGTGTGGAAAGCATCTTCATACAAACAACAAAAGAGACTGCCTATGTTTCAGACTCTATGTATGATATTTTTGATATTTCAGTTCTATTTTTCTGTCTCCTACAGGATAGTATTTTAGTTTATATTTTTATCCCCGGGAGCAATAACATTCAGATATGTTAAGTAACTTTGCATACCCCCTAAATGAGAGACTTGGAATTTGAAGACTGTTATAACTGACCTAATAGCTCTGTTTTTCTACTATCCTTGCCTCTCCGAGCTCCTTGAGGTCGTGGTTACTACTGAAAACAGTAATAGCAATGACAGCTGTATTATCTAGTGAATTGTGTGCTAGTTCTTGTGCTAAGTGTTTGGTGTGCATTTTCCCATAAAATGCTGATGACTGACAAAGCTGGGAGGTTGGCGCCATTAGTGTCCCTGTTTTGTTTCCACTAGAGGAACATATTAGGGCAGGTTAACCGATAGGGCCAAGCCCATGAAATTGGTGAGCATCTGAATGTGTATCTAAGTGAAGACAAAACTGGTACCCTCACCTTGAGATTTTCTACAGATTCCCCAGGTTCCTGGTTACAGCCCCTCCATGCCCACATTGCCTGCTGCA
The DNA here is from genome assembly GCF_048773025.1 of Camelus bactrianus. NCBI lineage: Eukaryota > Metazoa > Chordata > Mammalia > Artiodactyla > Camelidae > Camelus > Camelus bactrianus. Next base: position 25,652,221 of record NC_133555.1, read on the forward strand.
CTTCTGAGCTCACAAATGCTCCTTCGACTCCATTCAACCCTTGGGTGCTTTGCTAGTGTGGGTTTCTGGTTGAGGATGGAGCTTTGGTTTCAAAATAACAATCACAGTATTAAATTTGATTTCTATTTATGTTGAGTTTAATGTTTATTTGTTGTTTCTTATGTAAATAAGTCATTGACTAGAAAAATTAATGCTTTTCAGACCTGGTGGCATGTGTCATTTTATCCAAAAAGAAAGATCTTTAAGTAACTGGGTTCCTTAACTTCCCTGACCTTTGGTTTCCTCATTAGGTCAGCAGACATTACAGGATACCTAATTGATATAAATGTTGTGAAGTTGAAAAAGATAATAAACAGAGCCTCTGGCCCCATGCCTGGAACGTAGTAAACACCTCCTCAGTTGTTGCTGCCATTATTATTTTTACTCCTGCTCTTTTCTTTGACAAGCAATTGGTTTATATTTAAGGGAGTATTACAAGTAACGTCTTTTTCTTACACGAGCAAAGTTCCAGATATGGGAAATGGCAGCGAATTCCACTTGGATCATTGTAAAAGTCAGTTGTGTTTGCTATTTAAATAAAGCTATGTAAAATTTAGAACTATGTTTTGTTAAGAGTAATACACAGGTGGCAGGGAGCCTCCTGTGCGCCACTTCTACTGTTTTGAGGATGTAGTTAATGACTTTCTTATCTAAGCATTCATAAATGCAAAAACTGTAATAAGAAAATGAATATTGTGGAATTTCCATAACCCTCCGAAACTACTCATTAATTTAGCCCTGTAAAATTGGTCCGTAAACATGACTGGTGTTTTTATTATACATGAGTGTGACAGGAGCCCTTAGGGGCCTCATCCATTCTCTGTGGCTACATTCAGTTGATAGAAGACTCTGAGGCTAATTTTTTCATTAATTCTGAATTTTTCAAATTATTACAATGTGAACACAGGTTTATCTTTCCCTGGATGAAAAAAAAAAAAATAAGCTTGATGATGAAAATTGTTTAGGCTCCCTCTATCAGAAGAAAATCTCACCTGTGGTGTCAGTACAGTCAGGACTGACCCTCTGCCCCCTGTCGGCCTCATCGCCTTCATCCCTGTTGATGGCTGTGTAAGCAGACACGGTCCCTGTCCTGATTGTGTCATTGCTGGTGGTAGGGAGAAAAATGCACTGGGATTTATGGAGATGCCTTTTTCCAGTTCTGAGTATAAAATTCTGTAACTGTCTCCCCAAATAACGTCTCTGCCTCTGATAAGTCTCCCAGTGCCATTATCTGTGATTCTCTGTGCGGTCAGATTTCATATGCAAATACCTCAAACTCAGTATCTCCAAAAGAAAACTCTTTCCTACCAGATCACTGCTTCTCCCTTTTTGTTTGCTTGGATAATGACCTTCCCATTGTCACATTTTTGAAGCCTTGAAATACTCTTCTCTGTTCTCCCATATTGTCTCTCAAGACCCTAGTCACTCTCTCTCTCGTGACTGTCTCTCCCATTGTCCTTTTCTGTTTCCACTTCTGGGTCCCAAGTCCTCCCTCTGTCTCTGTCTCTCTCCTGTAATATATTAATAAGTTCCTAATTGATCCCCCCGCCTTCAGCTCCCCTCAGCCGTTTAGTTAATCTTGGAACAGTGTTCATACAAATTAAGTGCTTTAATTACTGTTTGATTTGAGTTGAATTTTATTGAAGAAACCGGCCATCTATGTGGGGATGGAGTTTTCAGTGCTGGTGCTTATCTTAACAACCAGCACCTTGAGAGCAGAGAAGTACCACTTTCAAGTGTATATATCTATTTGTTAAATTTTCTCTGCATCATTTACTATAACACACTTGGATTTGTAATCAACATAATAGTTTTTGCTTTTTCCAATTTTTCTTTTAAAGAAAAGGATCAGCTTTGGGACATGCATCTCATTAATATTAAAAGTACTCTGTCTCTGTAAAATGAATATAATAAGAGACATTTCTATAATATAACACTGAAAGAGATAAATGTCGGGTTGTCAGAAAACTTAAATGAGTAATGGTAGTTGAGGCATTTGTTTTTCTTGCAATTTGAGATATGATAATTACTGCTATTTAAATTCCCCCCACCCCCAACTAAGCTTCCTTAGATGTCTTGGGGGTTGGGGGGCTTTTGGACACATAAGGCATTTTCCTATCCTGTCAGAAGTTCCTGAAGGATTACGAATATTTTTATGTTCTCTACGAGAAAACAAAGCATGTCGAATTGAAAGGCAGCAAAGACTAGACTGCTTTTAAAACAGAGCATTGTACAAAGCTTTGCGGAATCAAAAGAGTGGGAATTTAGTTTTGGGGGATAAATGGGCCTAAGGACGCATTGTTTAAAAGATGAAGTCTTACAATGCCATCTTGGTGTAAAATTAGCTTAATAAGTTAGTAAAAATATGATTAATAACAAATTAATCCCTTTATTTAAAATGTGACTCTACTCGTCTAATTCAACAGTGGAAGACTGGGCCCAGAGGCCTTTTATTCATGTCAAGAATGCAGGGGAACCTGGAAAAATCTATTTCTGCTCCTTGGGTCATGCGTTTTTGAGCAAAAGACAAAAGGATGTTTTAGTGGGCTCAGTCCTGCCATGGTGTTGCTTGTTAAGTAGGTGGTTTTACTTCTACACTTTCAATGGATTTAAGGGGAAATTAACATCTTGTGGTGACACTCCCAAACTCTGCAGATGAAAGACAAATGATGTATTTTCCCACAAAGGGAGTTTCTGATATTTCTCTTTGCAGCAATCTTGCTAGAAGGACCATGGATCCAACCCAAACTGGGTGTTATTTCTAAAGTTATATTATTTGTGGAAAATAATAATAATTATTATTAAAAAAAACCCTACTACTACTACCCTTTATTGTACCAGGCTAAATATTTAATCTTACCATCATCTTAGATATTGTTACCAGTGGATGCTGAAGCCTAAGGGGTTAAGTTAATTGCCCAAAGCCAGAGCCTCGCCTGGAGTTCAGTTTCTTCTGATTAAAGGCCATGTCAGATCCGAGGCCATCCCTCTAGACACACTGGAACTTTTCCTGTGTGGACGGCTTTGCAAGATCATGAGTATTAGAATTCAGGATTTTATGCCTTTCCTCTGCATAAATGATGGATTTAGTAGAAGTTTCCTTTCTCTCTCCAGAGAGGGAGGAATGGAAGAAGGGACAGAGGAAGGGTGGGGTAATGTGCATTTAATCACTATCAATGGAATTATGGTTTTAGGGCCAGTGGTTTTGATTCAAAGACTGAATCCCATGGAGTTCTGCCCTTGGTCAGGGTTCAGTGGTTGGTCTTATGTGATTAAATCCTTATAAATGTGATTAAATCCTTACACACTGAAAGAAGGAAAGTTATTTTCAATTCAGAGAAATAAAAACAGATACATCATTTTCTGTCAGTTTGTGGAATTTTTTTAAACAAAACCTGATTCCCAAGAGAAAAAAGAAAAAAAACAGGACTTTTTTCCTTTTCAACATTTGTGTAAAATAAGACCTAAATACATTTAAGTCTGAAATGTCCTGTGCTATTCAATAACATGATACAGTTTCTGTCTCCTGCCGCCTGCAAATTGGGAAAAAATTTTTAAAGAGAATAGCATTGTTTTAAACTTTTCTGTTCTCAAAGTTCCCCTTCTGTGCTTAAGTTTAAGGAGTTGATGTATTTTCCCACATGATGAAACTTGGGTGGATGTTAGTTGGAGCGGCTCCTAACAAGTTGGTCAGTCCATGGCAAGCTGTGGAATGCATCAGGAACGTATAGAATGATCCAGAATGGGGTTGGTTTTGTGTTGTTCATTCTTTGAGGGGAAAACCATGCCATGTCAAGCCTGATCTCTGGGCAGTGACTTCCCATCAGTCTTAAGATGAAGACAAAAACTCCTTACGGTGGCCCACAGGCCCCTACGCAGCATGGCTGTGATGCATCATTCTCCTGTCTCTCGCCGTCAGCATCCCGTGCTCACCACCCTCCCTGAGCACGCTGGCCTGTAGCCCTCCATGCTCACCCCGCCCTTCCCCCACCACAGTTCCTTGGCTGGTGCTTTGACGTCTGCCCTGATGCTCTTCCCCAGTGCCTCTGCTGTAAGATGGAGATGTCACAGCACCTCACTCTTAGAGGTGTGGTGAGGATTAAATGTATTGATGTTGGAATCGTCCTTGTGTAGAAGGGGCTTGTTATTTGGTAGCTCTTTTTATTATTTGATTAATGACCATCCTTCCATTAGACTTGAACTCCAGGCAGGCAGGGGCTGAGAGTGTTGTGGTTCAAGGATGCCCTCTGCACAATGCCTACGTCATTGCTGGCACCCATTCAGTGTGTGTTTTTACTCTCTCCTAGCACTGATTTAGGCATACTGGAACACTTCAAACTCTATTTGACTTAGTACTTGAATCAGTAAGAGGATTTAGATATGTGTTCTTGGCCCAGAGCTGTTGCTGGTTCTTAACCAGCAGACAGGACACTCTATAATGTGGCCCTTTGTTCTGGGCCTTCAGGTATAAGAACTGTCTCAGCAAACAGGACATGCTACCCAAGATTCTCACCTTGATGCAAGGGTGAGTCGTGTCTTGCGTGTGTCCCACTTCCATTAAATTCGTGGTTTTCACATCTTTATTTTTAACCTGCACATTGGTTTTTTTTTTAAATCACTAATAATCTTACACTCAGTTTATCAAACAGATTCCAAATGTGGGTGCTCTACTTAGGGCAGAGCATGGCTTGTTTGGGGTCTCCCATCCTTAGCCTGCCTCCGAATGCCTCCAAATACCTTTGCCCTAAATAACATGATGGTCTGTTTTCCAAGACTCTTAGGTGAGAGACAGACTCTAGATGCTTAATAGGCAAACGTGGAGGTAACTTGCAGAAGGCAAAAACTTCCCACCTTTTTACTTCAAACAGAGAGTAATGTGAAGTGGTCATCTCATGGATAGCTGAGCAGTTCTCACAGTGATAGAGAATAGATCCCACTATAATAATATGCTTTTTAAGGCAACTGTATTGCTGCCTTCTTTCATCTTAAAGAAAGGAGGTATTAAATACGGTGCAGATAACGAAGTTGTAATTCTTTTTATTAGTTACTTGATTTCATTTAACTGAGTCATTCAGTATAGTCCTGTTTCCCAGGCTGCTGGGGAGTCTTTGTATATATTTATATATACAGGTGTACCTCATTTTATTGCAGTTTGCTTTATTGTTCTTCACAGATAGTGCAGTTTTTATAAATTGAAAATTTGTGGCAACCCTGTATTATCAGATAATAGCATTTTTAGCAATAAAGTGTTTTTTAATTAAGGAATGTACGTTGTTTTTTGTTTTTGACACAATGCTGTTGCACACTTAGTAGACCATATAGTGTGCATTTAACTTTTATATGCACTGGGAAACCAAAAAAAATCCTGTGACTCACTTTATTGTGCTAATTGCTTTATTGTGGTGGTCCAGAACCAGACATGCAGTACCTCTGGGGTGTGCCAATATTTATGTCTATAGTAGAGAGAACTCAAGAGCAGGTTTGTTTAAGAATGTTGCATAATATAGTCCAGGTCCTGTGTTGCTACCAGTCTAAGATTGGAAATGGCAGAACGGGACTTTTTGGAATTTTTTAAAGCATGATTAAAATTAGGACTAGGCTTAGGGGGCTAACATACTTAATACCAGAGAATTCAATGAAGTAATCAGACCTTGTTTTGGTACTTCCAGAAGTAGTCCAAATAAAGGTCTCATTTTTCAGGGTGAATAAAATTTTTTATTTGATCACACAATGGAATGAGGAAGAGTTTTTTTTTTTTTTTCCTTAACATTAAAGGAATTTTCTTAAAAGTTTTCTGTGCCAGGGTTGTAATGTACGCTCTTTTTTGTTGTTGTTATTTTTTAACTTAATTTAAAAATATATTTTCTTGAAATAGAGTCCTGAGTTTGGGATTGATGACTAAGGATCCCTTAAATTCATATCTACTTAAATTAATTCACTACTTCCAAAATGAATTTTTCTGAGCAAGCAATGAAAAAGATATTTAGCTGTTATAGGCCATCTGGCTTTAAAATGTGGAGAATTTTCATCTGGCCTGCATCTATTTTAAAGTGACTATAGGATTAGAATTCCAATGAATCCAAAACAGTAGCTTCACAATTGAAACTTTAATGCTTTGGGGATTGTAAATCACAGCACATATGGGAAAATACATGTTTTGGGAGAAATGGATCCTCCTGGCCCACATGCAAAATTAAAACTGTCTGTACTCTGTGTTTATTGAATACAGTTTTTGTTTTTTTTTTTACCAAGGTGGGTCTGAATAAACAGTTCTTAATTTTTAATCTTATCATTTGAAATAACTAAAAACTGTAAAAATGTCTTTTTGTCAAATTAGCACACATTATAAATGCTCAGTGATGTTCTCTACTTGCAGGTTTTCTCAGAAAAAGTAACAGCTCTCCTTGTTTTCTTATGGTACGTTTTAAAAAGTCCAATACACAACAATGCAAAAATGTCTTCTCATCGTTGGAAGGAAGCTATGATTCCTGTGGTTAGGCTAAAGATGTGGGACTCCTTTCCCCATAGACCTCTCTCTCTCTAACCAGGCAGGATATTCGGATGGAGATTTTCATAACTAGCATAGCCGAGAAACTTGGCTTTCATTCAGTGTTTCTCAAAATAGGCCCTGGTGAGATTTATTCCCCAAAGGGTAAGAAGGAGAGTTCAAGCCAGGTTCAGTTGGTGTCTCTACTGAAAGACTTCTCAACCTTCAGATTTTTTAATGTGTATATGTATCGAATATGCATTGTAAACTGTGGAGAGAGGGGTGTGGGGACGAGGGTGATAATAGGCAGTGATTTCAAACTATTTGACTCAGGAATATTTTGTGGGACTCTTGTTTTGCTGATTGGCACCTCAGAAGAAGGACTTTATGTATGGCTGGTACATGTAGTTCTGTCCATACAGACTTCTCCGGGTTCTATCATGACATCAGATTCCCCTGTCTCACCTCACCCCAGGAAATTTTAACGTTTCTGAAATTGGAATGACGTTTACAATCATCACATATACATTTCCTTTCTTTAACTTCAGGAAAACTATTAGTGAATTAGTGATGCCTTAGAATTAACGTATTAAGTAATGCCGCTTTAAAATCTAATTTATTCATTATGTTTATCCTAATCCACACTTGGTATTAAATGTAAAGAATTGAACGAGAGGAGAAGCCTACTCTGTTTTGTGGGAAATTTGTTTACTACTGTATCCTGAGCTCTGTTTTCTAGAATTTCTGGAATCTGGCTAAAAAGCAATAATCACTCATACTTTAAAGTTACTGTGATTCTGGCCCAACATTAAGGGCTTGACAGATGTGGGTCTGTGGTAGGTATTACTAACCTTATTTTTAAAATGAGAAAAATTGAGACCCAGAGAGGTTCAGTAATTCACCTTAGAGAATGAGATTTTAATGTCAGGCAGCCTGGCTTTCCCAGCCTACTTATTTAAGTTAATTGAGGATTGTTACTTATTTACTTCACGTATACTTTCTTACACCTTTGCGTTATGACTTATGCCAATAATTCTTTAAACAGGGTCATTATTAGAACCGCCTTGGGAGCCTTTGGAAACAACGGATTCCTGGACCCAACCCCAAGAAATACTTAGTTATTCATTAGCTCTGGGGTGAAGTATGGGAAGCTGTTTTTTAAACTTTTTTTTTTTTTTTTAAATATAGAAAGTCCAAGTGGTTTTGATGAAGCTAGATTTTGGCATGACTGATAAACACATTTTGAGAATTGCTTTTCTTTCTATTAAGGATTAAACTGTAACAAAATGCAACCTGCCCCCAAACCATGACGAGCATAATTGGGTGTTGTATGACCTGAAGGCCGAGTTGCATCAGAGCGCTGATTGCTTGCTTCTGTTATTGGCACTTGGAGGTGACAGTCAGGGTGTGTTAAGAAAGCAGATATGTGTAAACCTGCCTGGTACCTTTGTCTGAAAAGTATAAGGGCGCCCTCATGCCTCCTGATCCACGTGGTCCTCTTGCTGTTGCAAAAACTTTGTTTAGGAATAACCTCAATGTAAACTGTCACAGATGGATATGGGTAAGATGTCAACATTTAGGCCCTTTCAATCTTCAGTGCTGATGGCAATAAAAAAAGGGAGCCGAGCCCCTCTAATCTGCCTGCAAATAGCTGCAGCTTCCTTGATCTGGTCTAATCAAAGGAACAAGCCCATAGGGGTTTAAAGGATTCCACGTGTCTGCTTTGCCATTAATTTAATTGCTGCAGTACAGTGATTTATGGGAGAGTTGAGTTAAATGCTGAAGTCTTTGGGGCAAGAGAGTAAACAGGTTAGTTATATAATTAGAGTTGTCTTTAAGAAGGGACATGGTGTTCCCTAAAGTGTGGCTTTGCCTATCTGACAGTTGTGTCTAAAGTCAGCATGGAAGGGAAGTAACAAGTCAGTTCTGGTCTTGGGAAGTGGGCAGGCCTGAGCATGACAGAGTATGTGTGAAATGCATACTCTTAAACTTTGGAGAAGAAAGACCTGGGCCACCCTCATTTGAAGCTTCCAGGAATTGTCAACCTTTCTTTTTCCCTTGAGCTGTATGATAAGTGAATAAGATACACCCTTTTAAATATTTATACTTATAAATATTTAAATGCAACTCTGTGTATTTTGTGTTGTACAAATCCAGCTGTGAGCCAACATGATCTGGGGGCATCTGATCAAATGTGAATTAATTGAGTCTGGTGGCCCTTTATATGCCAACTCTTTCTGCCAGTCTAGCTCACTGGCAGTGCCTTCACACATGTTGATTGGACATCTTTTGGATTAATTGGCTCGTTAAATTAATCAGCTCATTACATGAATCCAACCAGTGTTGGACTCAGTTTATCTAATTGTTAATGATGTTTCATTGGAACTGCATTTAGTAAGTGGGTGTGTCTGATAGTGGATTTTGATCCTCTGAAGTAAGACAATTATTGGTTTTTTTCTTCTTTGTGCATTTCCTTTCTCTGATGCCAGCCTAATCCTGGCCCATTTCCTCCTATTGATGAACTTTTAATAAAATAATTTACCTCCAGTTGAGCACGTGGTTGTTAACCACAAATCAAATAGGGCGCTTCATTTGCAGGATTCCTCCTTTGCAGAAGCTAGTCCTTTGTTGTAGTTATTTCTCTCTAGTCAGTTGCATAATCTTGAGAGAAGGGCATCTGGTCTGGGCTGTTACCCCTATACTAGTTAAATGACTCTTTTTAGGAATCATGATACTATCCATAAACATTATTAATAATGGAGCAAACATATGTGAAGTGCCCACTATGTGCCTGGCATTGTGCTAAACAAAACAGTATCTCATTTTTATCCTTATAGAAACCTTGAATGCATCTATAATTGGTTCATGTGGTTGGTCCTAAAAACTTGCATGCAGGTAATTTGCTTTCCTACTGCTTTATAAGGAAGGCCAGATACCTTGCAAATGCTTGGGAGAAGGTTTCTGGTATGAAGCTCTATAATGGGGGAAAAGTGGAAATAACATGGGAAAACTTCACAGTCTGATGGGAAATGCGTGGACCCTGACTGAAAATTGAGTTCTGTCTTTGGTTAACAAGAGAATCCTGTCTGATCTTCATGATAAACCCAACCTGACTGGGGTCTTACTTGAAATCCACTTTAACATCTGACTACAGTGGCTGAATAATTTGCTTTCATTTTCCTTCTGCCACCATTCACCCCCCGCAACATCACTTTCTCTAACCTCATCCTCACCCCTGTCTTATTTGTATTTTGAAAGTGAGTATAGCTTTAAAATACTGAAGAAAAGAAAGAAAATAAAAATACATTCTCAAAGTGCCTATGCTGCAATACAGTGGCTATGGACTTTGAGTTCAATTTTGGGTTCAAATCTTAGCTCTAATATGTTTGAACTAATGAAACTTGGGGAAATGGCTTAACCTTTCTGTGCCTCAGTTTCCTTATCTTTAAAACTCTGAGTGATAGTAACATCTCCCTGGACAGTTTATAGGCGATGAGATCACGTATCTAACAATCTTAGCACAGTGACTAGTGCCTAGAAGGGGCCCGAGACCAATGCAGGGCCTTTTCAGAAGATGAATTTGGGACTTTAAAAATTAAATTAGGTTAAACAACAGTGACTGTCAGTGCTGTGGGATTTGTGAGCTCAAGGACTCGTGATACAAGAACAACAAACATGAGCCTGCTTATTTAATAGAACATGCCCGCGATGAGGGTCTGATCTGCTTTCAGCTTGAGGAGCGCTTTGGAATTTTAATGACTTAGAGGAGCTTCCCAGGATAATAGAAGTTGCTTTATGATTGCTTTCTCTCAGTGTCAAAGTGAAAGGATAATTGTAACAAATGAGCATTTAGATGGCAAGATGTGATGCAGCAAATGAATTTATGGATGATAATAATGGTCGTCATCAGCGCGGCCGGAGTCCAGTCTGATCAGTAGGTGCAGACTGCTTTCTTCAGATGAAATGGTCATTTAAATGGACACGAGATCTTTTCTTGAAAGTTTTTCTTGGACTCTGAAGACCCGTTACCTGACATTGTCTTCCCTACAACTGCATCCTTTCAGACTGAGCTGCTCCGGAAAGATTTATTGGTATTCCTTGGTGCTCCTATTAGCATCCTCTACATAGCTCATGATGACACTTGTTATAATACAAAAGGTAATAATAATGCAGTGACCATTCTTATGGCAGCTAGTATTCATCGAGCATATACTACACTCCAGGAGTTCTATTAAGAGTTCTGCATCATCATCTGATTCTCACAACACCTCTCTGAAGTAGGGATTTTCATTGCCTCCATTTTCTGAATGAGGAAGAGGTTGAGTTAGAGAGCTTAAGTAACTTACCTAGAATCACACCCAGGAATAAACTAGATCTGACTGTGGAACCAGAGTGCATAGACACAACTCAGAGCTGCCTCTGTTTCACAGTTCCCCGTTTGTTTCCAGTCTGCTTGTCTGTGACTAAGATCCTGTGGCCTCCTTTACATCCTAGCATGGAAGCTGGCAGGTGGGGGGCTTTCAGACATTGGAAAGAATGAATGAAAGCGTTTAGCCCCCCAGAAAATGGCGCCTCATCATTAAGGGCTTCAAAGTCAAGTGAGAGAATTTTAAATAGAATCATTTTAAAGTGTGAAGACCACTTCTCTGTGTCCATAGAAAATTTGAGATAGTGAGAGAATGGCAAAGCCGGGTTAGAAGCATTCAGATGTAGAAGTCTATGGGGCACCTGAATTTAAAAAAAAAAAATCCGTTCAGGCATATAATAATTAAACTGTTCATGATAGCATATAATTGCGTCGTTATGTGTTTATGTACATAACTATGTTACTATAACTTGGATCATAAGAGAGCAAAGTGTCAAAATCTTTCTAATGTGTTTAATTTTGTTTTAGCTTTTCCTAAAGGATGCATTTAGTTTGTACTTTAAACTTGTAAACTTTTGTTACATCTTTACATTTCTTTTCTGCCATGAATTATTCATGAAAACTATAGACATGACTCACTGTCCCTTTTTCCTAATTTGGAGTCTGATCTTCATGTGAGGTTTAGGTATATGTTTTAGTGTCCAAGGCACCTATATTTGCTTCCTTTTAATGTACCTTATTTTTTAACCTACTGTCTGATTTGGAGTTAATACTGTTAATATATAATCTGTAAGAATAACAACTCAATTTATTCAAGATTGTTTTAATTAAAAATATGTGCTAACCCTTTTGGGACCAGGTGGAAATTTGCACTTCTCTGAAGACAGGGATTGCCGAGCAAATTAATAATGTAAACAAGATTTTGGAGAGCATATTTAATCAACTCAAGAGAAGAAACTTTTCAAGCAAGCTGCAGCACTTTAGAACTATCCACTGACATTCAGAAGATTGATGTGTTAATTACTAATCATTCTTTCGAATTAATTAAACTGGTCACTTTAAATACCTTTGACTACATTCTGTTGGTCTCATACAAATTTCAGTATGCTTCCATTGTAACAATGCTGTGGGTTGAATCCTTCCTTAATAATCACTATTTACCACCCATTTTCCACCAGCTTACTAGTCCTGGAACATGGTAAAGCGAGTCTCATCTCTTGCATCTGTCAAACAGAAACTTATAGGGGTTTCTGAAACTTAACTGAGATAAAGCATATGCATAATTTACTCCAGTGCTCAGGAAATAGGTTGCTAATTTTTAGCCCGAATTAGGGCAATTCTACTGACTGATTCTACTGCAAACTTTTTGCCTTCAAGTTGCACTGTAAATTCACTTATGCAGAACCTAAAATGACATATGGTTAGACTGTTTTACCCCTCAGATTTAGGCATTTATTTATGTGAAAAGTCTCACAGAAGTATAGAAATAAAATGTGATATATTTAATCATTTGCCTTTGAGCAAAATAAACTTGTGGAAAATCACAGGTCTTTAAAAAATTTTTTTTAAATTGAAGTATAGTTGATGTACAATATTATCTAAGTTGTAGGCTTACAATATAGTGATTTACAATTTTTAAAGTTTGTACTCCATTGATAGTTATTATAAAATATTGGCTAGATACCCAATATTGTATAGTATATCCTTGTAGCTTATTTCATATGTAATAACGTGTACCTCTTAATTCCCCACCCTCCTTCTCTCTCCCCACTGGTAACCATTAGTTTGTTTTCTGTATCTGTGAGTCTGCTGCTTTTTTTGTTATATTCACTAGTTTGTTGAATTTTTTAGATTCCACATATAAGTGCTATGACATAGTATTTGTCTTTCTGTTAGCACAATACCCTGCAAGTCCAACCATGTTGGTACAAATGGGAAATTTTCCTTTTTTAATGGTTGAGTAGTATTCCATTGTACATATATACCACATCTTCCTTATTAATTCATCTGTTGATGGATACTTAGGTTTCTTCCTTATCTTGGAAGCTTTAAATAATGCTGCTGTGAAGAGTGAGGTGCATGCATCTTTTCAAATTAGTGTTTTTGTTTTTATGAGATATTTTTAGTTTTAGTTTTTTGAGAAATTTCCATATGGTTTTCCACAGTGGCTGTACCGATTTATATTCTCACCAACAGTGTAGGAGTGTTTCCTTTTCTCCACACCCTCACCATTTGCTGCTTGTGTTCTTTTTGGTCACAGCCATTCTTACAGATGTGGCCATCTGCGTTTCCTCTTTGGAAAAATGTCTATTCAGTCCTGCCTATTTTTTAACTGGGTTGTTTTGTTTCATTTTGTTTTGATGATGAGTTTTATGAGCTGTTTATATATATGTTGGATATTAACCTGTTATTGGTCACACCATTTGCAAATATTTTCTCCCGTTCCGTAGGTTGTCTTTCCATTTTGTCAATGGTTTCCTTTGCTGTGCAAAACCTTTTAAGTTTAATTAGGTCCTATTTGTTTATTTTTGCTTTTATTTCCTTTGATTAAGGAGATAGATCCAAAAAATATTGCTACAATTTATGTCAAAGAATGCTTTCCCTCTAGGAGTTTTATGGTTTCTGGTCTTACATTTGAGTTTATTTTTGTAGATGGTATTAGAAGGGTTCTAATTTCATTCTTTTACATGTAGCTGTCCAGTTTTCCCAGCACCGCTTGTTGCAGAGACTGTCCTCTGCATTGTATATTCTTGCTTCCTTTGACATAGATTGATTGACCATAAGTGCATAGGTTTATTTTTGGGCTCTCTATCGTGTTCCATTGATCTGTGTGTTGGTTGTGTGTGTGTGTGCATGCGTGGGTGTGCGCACACACACTGTTTTGATTACTGTAACTTTGTAGCATAGTCCAAAGTCAGGGAGCAGAAAATCACAAGTCTTGAAACATCAGTTGGAGTTTCCCACTAAATTGTGCCTGGAATTTGCAATTTAGGAAGCTGCTGAAATTTGAAACTGGGTAGACCCGGAATCCCATGTGGGCCTGAAGTCCTTATCTTTAAGTTTTCTTCATAGTTTGGATCTTGTTCCTTTGCTAAAATTGTTTGTTCCCACATTGGTAGAATTGGTCAAACCTTCTGGCCTTATGAATTGGCCCAGTGCCACCTATGGGGTTATGCTAAGTGTGGAATGTTTTCCATTATTGGCGAGTCAGGCATCCTTGCTTATTGTTATTTTCCTTGGTATTCAAATAAGAAATTTGAAATAATTTTCTGTTGTACTAATTTATTTTTATGCAAAATGAGATTTTGCATCAGTAACTCATATTGTTTATTGGAGTCATGGCACCAGCGTCATCAATTGATATTCAGTATCCTTTGTGGAATTGTATTTACCTGATATTTTGCATTCATACATTTTCTGAAAAGGAGCATGGAGAAAGTATGTGTGATATGGTCTCTTTTATTTCTTGCTACATTTTTCTGGAAAACTCTTACAGTTGAAAATGTCAAGGACAAGATGTACCAGACAATTAAGGAGATGGTTTTGTTCAGGCTCTCATAATACAGGAGAATGTTCATGAATGAAGAATGTCTCAAGGAAGGAGGAGAAAAGTTGGGGTTTTATGAAACAAGGGAGTCATTGAGAAAAGGTGGAGGAGGGTCTTAGAATATCCAAGGACATGTTGGTCCTTGTGGTTTTGAGTGTTGGAAACACAAAAGGGTTAAGATTTCTTGACCTTGGCTATTTTCTGTGAGTATAGGGCTCAGAATAAGTTCAACATTGCCAAATACATAAAAACATGTGAAAATGATTTTTTTGAATAGTAATAACTGCATATTTCGTTTTCAATTAATTGCTATTTTGACAGCATTTAATTCAAAGCATTTTAATATTATGATTGCCTTCTTAGTTGGCTTAAGTACTAGAAACAAATTTTCATTATGCAAATTACAAGTATCTGTGTTAACTCTTAATTGTTGGAAACAATTTGGAAGCAGTTCTATCTGCTTATAAATCTCATTGAAATAGTCTATGTGGTCTGCTCCCAATAGTATAAGAGATTATGAATCTCCTCATATTGCTAAACAGAAGCCAGCTTCATTTTCTCTGTTAATCCAGGTAAAGATTGACGTATTTCATGAAATATTTCTTCTGAAAATTGAGTTTTACATTTTAAAGACTTCTTTGATTATAAGAATTAAGCATTTATATTAGAATGTTCTTTTTAATACCCTCCTACCCACCCAGCAGATGTTAAACAAGCAGTTTTTACCCAAGTTCCCTGTGAAAGTCCTGGGGTGGGGATCCCCCCCCGACTGTAAAATGTGTACAGTGACCCCTGCCCCAGCCCTCCCTCCACCTGAGCCTGCAATCGTGAACCTCAAGTCCAGCCTCTCACTGGACTAGGTTGTCTCACATGTTTACAGCTACTTTCTGATATCCCACAGATACTTAAATAATCTTAAAGAGTCAAATTTATATTTAACCCTCAACAAGTTCTCCCTTTTGACTCCTTCATTTCTATTTTTCACACAGATACTCTGAATCATTTTGAAAAAAAAAAAAGAACAGAGCTCTCCTGAAGAAGGAAAAATGCTGATACATTTTAATATTTCACTTGTTTTCTTTCTGGGTAAGAAAGCCGGAGAATACTTGAGGATGTTGAGTGTCACCTGTGATGCCCATGACACAGAAATAGGGCTGTGGGCATTTAAGTGTGTATCATGCTTCTTTTTTCCTATCTATCTAAAAGCCCAAAGTTGTTCTCATCTACACTTGCCTAATACACATGCTGGCTTATATCCCGGTGTGGTATAAAGAGAGGCAACGTAGTAAGGTGGGCAAGGAGCATGATTCCTGCAGTCAAATCTTTTTTGAACCTGGCCTCTACCACTTACTCTCTATAGGGACCTGGCAATAGATAAGTTGCTCAGAGTCTCTGGTACCTAATGAGCAAATCAGGGGCACACTTTGCCTGGGCTTGTTGTCAGATCAAGCAGAATCCTGCATGTTGGTGTTTTTGGTTTATGGTGCCCAGCACACAGATTTTTCTGTAGCACATGATTTTCTGTTAAAGAGTGAGTCTGGTCCACTGCTGTTTCTTCCCAGAATTCCACACTTACCCAGTGCTCATTAGCAAGACTCTCGGGGACCCACTGCTGTAGCCAACCTTTGTACTCCTTTCCCTCTCCATTTGCCTGGACTGCTCTGCCTTTTCCCCATCACTGTGGAAATGCAGCATCTCCTCTCAGGCTTACTTCCTCTGGGTGGTTTAGTGGACTTCTCCTGTCTGCTTACTTTCGCCTTGTCACTTGATAGTCTTTGGCATCTGGATAATACGCACAGCTTAGCCCCTAGTGCTCTGTCTGTGCGTGCACGCGCACATGTGTGCACGTCATATATATGTGAATATCATATACGTTATCTTATGTTTGAATAGTTTTGGAAGTGCTTTCACAGGTGCCACCTTTACAAAACAATCATGAGTCATCTTTATTGAGAAAACTGAAGCTCACAATGTGACTCACTCATGGTTGAACAGGTGTTAGAAAAGCCAGGAACAAGATTTTGGCCTGTAACTGGACATCAGTTCCCTTTCCTCTAGTGCTTAGTAAATGCTCCTTGAAGTGCATATTTGCAGTATGTGGTTTCTAGACAATTAGACCAGGCTTTACCTCCCCAAAGATACTTGGTCTAAACACCAGTGTGTGATTTGCAACAGCTCTGAGGGAGCAAACTCTATGGATCAGACACGGCGTCTTCCCATCCTTTTTGTATCAAGTGACTGTTCTTGATGCAGGCCTAGTAACCTGGGAAAGGGGATAATCTAGGTGTTCATTTTCCAATATACTTAATTTCTTATGACATGGTGGTGAAGGACCATTTGGAAGGAAGTCTTCTTAGAACTTACAGTGACTTACGTGGCCAGTGTGCAGTAGCCCCATAGAATGAACTTCCTGGCAAGATGTAGTCAACACATTGCAACCACATATGAAAGATTTCATAAACCATGTTCTTAGCAAAATGTGCTTGGGCAGAATCACAGCTCCCAGGATGTCATTAATTTTATATTTAGCTCAGCATTTAAGGACAGCCAAAAAAGGTATATGTTTGTAATCTGTAGTCACATTACTAAAGTACAGGGAACATGAAGCTGGACATTTAAGATGCTCAATGCAGTCCAGGCGGCCAGTAAAGCAGTGTGTTGGAGGACTTGGGATGTGGCATCCAGGGACCTGGTTTCTGGTTGGCGCTCTCCTACTTAGTACCTAGAATAAATTATTAAACCATTCTGTGCTTCATTGTCCTCATCTATAAAAGTGAGGATCCTGACAGTATTTACCTTGAAACGTTGTGAGGATGAACAGATTTCATGTAATGTCCCTGACCCAGTGCCTGCCACATACAAGTAATACTCCTTTCCCCCTCATTATTTGAAACTGCACACCAAGCTGAAGTCATTTTTATTTATTGTTTGTTTGTTTGTTTTTAGGCCTAAGTGAAGGTGTTTGGTTTGGTTTGGTTGGTGACTCAATCTTAAGTCTAGATAATTGTGAAAATCAAGCAATTAGCTTAGAAACGTTCCATGCTCTGCTGAATTTCCACATCCCCATCATACAGGTGCCTGGGTATTTGCTCTTAGTAATGCCATCCACGGAGGGTAGGCACATTACTGAAGACACTAGAGCCCTCTCAGCAGGGACCCACCATGTAGTCAGTTAAAATCCCAGAGGAACTGACATCACATTCACTATGGATAATCTCATACCAAGACCACTGACACGTTCTCAGGCTGCCTACATGGTGACGAGCTCCTGATTCCTCAGGCAGGATGTCCTAACAGGGCAGTACTCTCAAAGAGCCATCCACGTTTACGATAAAGAGAATCCGTTGCTGCTCTTTAGCTTCCTTCTGCAGGTGAATTCTCAGGAATATTAGAAACCACCGCTGCAGATGACACGTGGTAATGGGAATAATTGAGTTATTTTACTGTCCCTCTCATGTACGTCTTCATCCAAGGCACTATATTATACAGAAAGGCTTAAGGCAGATGGCGTCCCTGTGCAAATTTCTATCTCTTTGCCTCAAGTGAGGCCAATTACTGGCAACTATGGGAGTGATATTCTGTCAGCAACATTCTCATCTTGTTCCCTGATAAGCATAAGGGTGTGCATCTTGTCACTTTTTTTTTTATTATTGCATTAGATGAAACCATTCCTCTGCCTGCTGTCCATCTATCATCAAATATTTATCTAGAGTGTCTCAAGTACTCTAAACCATAACATTGATTTGTGGTTATTTGAAATTTCTGTTAAGGCTGCTGACAAATTAAAAAAAAATGGCTTGACATATTGGTCTTAAAGGCGAGCACTGAACTGAAAGAATTAGTTGATATCTTGTTTGAAATGGAATATATATATATATATATATATATATATATATATATATATATATATATATATATATGAAATCACATTTGTAGTCACTTCTTAAAAATTGTTCCTACATAGCTTTTGCAGATGAGGTGTTAAAATTTGAGTTTGAATGCCAAATTTCAGAATAAAATCATTGTTTCTTGGGGGAAGTACTCATATGACTGTATTAAATTTAACCTGGGGACTTCTGCTTCTGGCTAAGTTGAAGTCACTTATGACAAACCAGTGATTCTTGGAAAACAATAGAAAAGCCACATGTAAAAAGAAAAAAATCTGAAAGACACCTAATTTGAAGACATCAAAGAGCTGCCAAGAAAACCCAGACTCCTACAGTGAGTGAACTCTGGAGTGGTGAGCCAGCATCCTACAAGCTACGTTGTCCTGCAGAGAACTTGCCAACTTTGGGCTTGGGATGAAAGGCTGAGAAACCAGGCAAAGGAGCATGCATTGGAAGCTAAGAAGGCACAAGAACTTACGACAATCTTGCAAGACTGGAGAGACCGACAGTGAACTTTGGGGCTGCTTAAGCAGCCAGGATTTGAGAGGCCAAGATCTTAGAAGACAGGTACTAGATGTTAGCCTGAACCTCAGCAGTTTCACCCCTTGGGGCATTTTCCCTAATTCTTACACCTTGAGGCCAGGAAGCTAAGAAGCAAATCAGTGAAAAAGCAAAGCCGTTTTCCACCGTCTCCCAGTGCTGAAGGTGAAATAATTGGAATTCAGCACCTATGAAGGATTTGGGGTACTGTTAGCACCATAGGGTTTCATACTGTGTCCAAGAGTGTGAGCAAAAGCGGCCTACCAGTCTTTCAAAACCCCAGCCATCTTTGAGTCAACTCAGTCCTGAAATGGATAAAGGTGACTTGTCCTATCTCAAGGCGCCTATCAGAGACTAGGATGAACCTTCTTCGGAATAAGTTACCATCATCCATTTTCTCTGTGATTTTTCATACATAGCATCCACAATGTAACTTAAAATTGCTGGACACATCAAGAAATAAGACTAGGTGAGAAACAGAAAAATAGTACCCTTCCCGAGGGTGACTCAGTTATTATCCACGTGACCAGAATGGGACTTCGGCCTGGAGCTAGTTAAGTAGCAGCTTGCTCTAGGCGAGGCTGGGACTCTGAAGTTCACCGTTGTCCCTGCTACTCTCTCTTGCCTTACTCCTGGCTTGATCCACTAAATTACAGTATTTATGCTGTAAGGCATTTGGGTTTGCAACTATTGCTTTATAGCAAAGAGTATATCTGGGTTTTTTTCCTTAGATATTTGGTCTTTCAACCACCACCATATGGATTTGCACACGAAAGACATGGAAATGTTGCCAGCAATCTAGCTTTCAGGTGATATTTATTTAATCATCCTTAAAGAGTGGCTATTACGGTCTTATGTATTCTTTTGCATCGGATGATTGAGTAGAGGGGTTACAGTGTGAATCTTGATATAAACAGAAATGCTTAATTTTTTTTTTTTTGTCTGTGAGTTATTTCTTGCAAAGGAAAAAAAGTCATGAGTGGCTACGGGGGAAGAAAAGAAAAGCTAGTTCAGACAGGCTCAAATAAAATTACTGTTGTCCCAATGAGTGGCTTCCTGGGAATGTGCAATGTGCATTTTTGACATAGACTGCTCACATCTATCTCAAATGATAAAGGATCAGGAATGAGACAGGCCTTTGTAAACCAGAGTCAGCTTGCTCTCTGTTCCACGTGAAGAGCCATAACTTTGTTTCATTCCCCCCCCCCCCGCAAACAAAAGAGGATAGCCTCCCAGTGCAGCGTTGTGATTTTGAAGATCAAGTTCTTAGAAGGGCAGACCAGGATCTTTCAAGAACAGAATTTTAGAAGCAGAATGAGGGATACAGCTTGCCCTGAGTGCTTTGGAATCACAATGCTCTAGAGTGATTTTTCGACGTGTGGTTTCAACCTAGCATTTGGCATCACTTGTGGTCTTGTTAGAAGCGCAGATTTGGGGACCCCCACTCAGACCTAGTGATTCAAAAATCTCTGGAGCTGGGACTCAGGAGATGATGTTTTTGATAAGCTCTTGAAGTAATGCTTTGGTGTGTTATCTTTGAGATCCCCTGCTCTAGAGCACTGACAGTAATCCATATGGAGTGACTAGGTAGGGCCAGGATACCTAAGCTGCATTTGTGGTGATGCTGTCAAGACTGTGTCAAGAAAATGTTAGGCTGTTCATTTATCAGTCTTCTAATCTAATGGAGTTAAGGTCTTTGGTCAGTCTCTCCTCTGCCAGAAAATCATATGATTTATCCCGTATCTTAGAGAGGATTTTTAATAAAAAGACAGTTGGGTAAGATCTTGTATTTTCTATAGACCCCCTCACCACCCACCACAGGAAGTTCTTTCTATCCTGTGTAAAAAGGCTTTGATAATTAGGAAGGTGAATCGGGCACCTCAACTGGATAATAAAGCAATCAGGCATTGTGAGGAAATGACATTTCTTTTGAAAGAGAGAATCATATTCCTTATAACAGTGACTGGTAGGAAAATGACCTAAAATGACAGACAAGAATAATGGTACTTGGAGAATAGAGTCAACTTTCAGGAGGACAATGGAGAGTTGGAACTGAAAGCTGAACTTTTAAAGGCATCCCTGTGTGCATCATAAAATGAATTTTTTAAAGAAAATTAATATTATATGTACAAATTTTTAAAATATCAAATATTAACTCAAACTTTTAATCTAAGATTTCCAACAACTTGACAAAGATTTCATTATATTAAGCAGTTTGGATGTGACTTAAAAAAAAAAAAAAGTGTGTCAGGGTTTTGTGGCTTGATGGGTTAAATGTTTTTTTTCCTGTGTCTATTCTCTAAAGTAAACAACAAAATGACATGGTTGTTTAAAGAGAAGTTTGAGATGATAAATGATTTTAAAGATCTTACTGTTTTCTCGAGCCCACTTTTTAAATGATTCACTGAGCTTCTGTATTGTTAAGTGAGTGGAAACTCTTCTTGCTTCCAAGAAAAGACTTTAAGAAGAGTATCTATATTTACTGTTCAGAAATCGCTGGCCATTTTTAGGAACTTGTACAGTTTTGTGAATTAACTACCCATTGACATTACTAATAGGCAAGTGACTTGGTCAGACTTACTGTCAGCACAATCTGGAAGGAATCTGAAGAGAATAAAGCTAGAGTTTATCAGCGATTCATCAAATATTGGTGAAGTATTAAGAGTTAAGTCCTTTCAGTATAAAATTGCCCTTTTTTTTCCTTAAAATTTTCTGCTTTTCTGTCTGCTCCACCCGGTAAACACAGTGATGTCATCTGGTTCTGCATTACTGAGGTTTGAAAGAATTCTAAGAATAAAACAATTGAAATAAGAGGGATGAACTTGCAAATTTTCAAGAAAGGGTGACTTGCTATAGCTGGTTATTATATCTAAGACATTCATGATATGTTGCTCTTGCTGGGCTGTAATTTGCCAGAGTGTCAGAATCATATTCCAACCTAAACACTAAAGCACCTTACATGATAAATACGATGCATTACCCAACATTACTTGTGCTTAGGTTCTGTTCCATCAACTTGAGGAGCTGGAGGGAGATGCCAGATAAAGTCTGCATGAGAGAAAACACCCTGAAATGAGAAATTCTAGAGATTCATTGCCCCACTGAATATTGTAAAAACAGTAAGAAAGGAGAAAAGCCACTATAGATCTTCATACATTTTGTTTGTTTGCTTACATTTCGGGATTCTTTGACTTACATAGTTTAAACTGGGAATTTAACATAAATGAATTCACATTCTCTATGACTGTGGGCAGGGTTTTTATGCTTAGCTTCCTTCCTCATGATGGGATAGCAGTGGTACATTCCTCACAGGACTCCTGAGAGAATTCAGTGATAATGTAGGTAAAGTTCTAGGCATGGGACTTAGTACATAGAAAATGTTCAATATATAGTCTCTGTTGTTACTTAAGCATGTAACAAATAACAAGAATTTCCCAAGTCTAAGATTCCTTTTGAAAATTAGAGTGCCTGTTGTGTAAATGACTGCATTTATGTGTCACCTTCCATGTAGAGATAGTAGGGACATTCGGAATCAAATGACTTAGAAATGCAGCAAGCTCAATTTCCCCGACTGGGAGAAAAAATCTAGTCTTGGGTACTGATGGCCGGGTGAAGTGCCAGTTCCTAGTCTGGAATTGGCAGGAGGAGGAGATGCAGGCCCAGGGCAGTGTTCCTGGCACCACTCAGAGAAGCTTAGGAACCATTTGGTTTTTGAAGAAATTTTTGACTTAGCTCCATTGCCTCTATAAAATGAGAGTCAAGGGGCAAGGCTAAGTTGAAACTTGCAAGGCTGTGACTAAGTGTAAACAGATGTGGGGCTGCCGAGGTGAGAGTTCCTCAGTGACTGATGGGAAACAGTATAGGGAAGCAGCATGAATGTGAGCATGGTTTTGGTGCCCTAAGACCGGTGTGTGGAATCTCTTGCTCATAAAGCAATGTAGAAGGTGGGCAGGTACTTTTGAACAAGCCCAAAGAGAGCCTGCTGTCTCCAGAATAGCCAGTTTTTTTTTCAGAGATACTCTCTTTGCAACACTTTGTCCATTATAAATGCTAGTATAAGCCCTTCCATGGATCTGAGAATTTAAAAGGAGGGATTCTTGACATCCAAGGGTCAGGAGATTCATGATGCCCACAGAGAGGCGAGTGCCAGTGCCACCTCACCAGGCTGCTCGGTGTGGTTCTGATGGTTTCAGACATCAGAAGGAAGGTGTGCCCAGTGGAATCATTGACTCAGACCTGTAACTCAGGGTACCATCCCTCTGAGCACCTCTCATCTGACATCAGCTCTTGTGGGCCCATAGCCAAAACAGACAGCAGAGTTCAGAAGTGGTTGTGAAATACTGTGTTTCAAATCTTCTAGCACAAGGAATTTATCCCTGCATGTGCCATATAGAAAACACAAGTTAGAAAAGGAAGAATTCAAGTTTAGAACTTTGGAGGAACAGTTGCCTAAATTAATTCATTAACTGGTATATCCATAAACTGAATAAGTAACTGAGTCCTTATTTTCTGCCAAGCAAAATGCTGAATACTAGGGATCTAACAGTAAATGAAAACGACACAGTTCTTGCTCCCTTGGTGCTTACAGCCAAGGATGAACACAGCCAAGAAAAAAGAAAAATCTTCTATTTGTAATAAGGGGGCATAGAGGAAGTGAGAAGCGAACAAGACTGGAGGGTCAGGAAAAGGAGAGGGGATGATGCCTGTAACAGGTGAAGAATGGTGGAGTGAAGTGTAGAAGGAAGAGCAAGTGCACAGGCAGGAAAGAATGGCCAACCACGGTGACTGGGGACATTACAAGAAGAATTCCAGGGAGGAACAGCTTGTGCTTAAGCAGCTGTAACTCAGGACATGAGGACAGACTGAGGATCTCAAAGCTGACACAGGTGAGCATGCGGTGAGAATATATGGTGTGAGGGCAATTCTGGAAGCCAAGCCCAGGAACACAGCCCATCTGACCTCTAGCTCCCCATGGCTTGCACACAGTACTGTGGAAGGCTTTTTGCTCAGGTCCTTTATGACTTCTGTTTTGTCAATCAATTGAAACATTTGGCAAAAGCAACAAATGATTTAATGATTAAAAAAATTAAATACTATTTAAGCATTTTATTTTAACTTAGGACATTAAAATGTGCATTTGTTTGCCAATCCTTCTTTGGATCTAGACCCTATTTGAATATGCATTTGCTATTTGGATTTCCACCTTACTTTCTTGGATGATAGTCAAAATCTGTTGCTTTTGATTTCTTCAAAGTAGAGCAAAAGCATGGACACTTGCAAAGCAATCTAAGGCATAATTCTTCTGGAATTTTACCATGTTTTTTTCCTACCTTGTAAAGTTTCTCTTCTACATGTAATATAAAGCCAATCATTCTCCTAATTTGGATTGATCTCTTCTTTCCAGGGAAGTAATGGAAGCAGTGGGTCTCTTTTCTGCACTCACATTTCATCAACTTATGTTACGCTTATATCGTGTAAATACAATCACAAGTCTAATAGGCTTGGGAATGGATGTGCAGATTCCTGGCTGGACACACAACTGAGCTGATGGAAGCAGATGGCGTAGTGTGCTAGGGAGTAGCTTAGGTGATTCGAATGTTCCCAGCACTATACGCATCACTCATTGTGTTGTAAAAGGCATTGCAGGCTTGGATTAATCCAGCAATGTGATGAGTTGATGATCAGCAAGAGTGTTTTTATTTTCTTACTGTCTTAGTAAAAAGGAATTAATGGTTAAACAGGAATAATTCCTATTAAATTTGAATTATAGAGCTATTTAAAATAATAAGTCGGCCTAGATAACTATAATGAATCTTAATTTGTGAACAATTTGTTAAACACTGTGATACATCATTCTAGGCAGCTGTTTTTGAACTTGAAGTATGTAGATGTCTATTAATTCAAATGACTAGTCGTTATTTTGGAGCATGGGGGTGGGGAATACCTTAAATCAGGCAAAAACACCTATTAAATACTTGTTTGTGAAATGGGATGTTTAGATCAGGGTTTTCCCTGCATTCAGATATGGATTGTTTTGTACGTGGCACACTCTCTATCAAATTTAGTCACATGAATTAGAACTGTCGTCAGCTGCCTTCCACTTTTGTTATTGGTGTTCAGTTCTGAGAGTTTTTGCTGACTGTCTGCTACAGTCAGGGCATTGTGAGAGATGGTGCTGGAGAGAACAGGTAGAATTAAAGACACAGACCCTCATCTCAGGAGCAGTGATCTGCTTGGAGAGAAAGCATGTGTGTTCACAAAATCAAGCAGATATGATAAAAGAGTCAAAGTCTCAAAATATGGTTGGGAAAAGGAGGAAGTAAATTTGGACTGGGTTGGTCAAAGAAGCATCATAGAGAAACTGAGGGCTTTTTTTTTTTTTTTTTCTTTTTTAGGTTTAGTGCATTAGGAAAATTGGGGTTTTGCTACTTACTAAGAAGAAAAGTAGTGTAATAGTTAAGAGCTGGTCTTTGGAGCTGGATTCAAATTATTCCTCACCTCTTAGTAGCTATGTGTCCCTGGGAAAGCTACTTCTCTGTGTCACAGTGGTACACCTATACTGTGGGGGTGATGGAATCCATCTCATAAACTTGTGACAGTTGAATGAGTTTTTACATTTATAGTGCTTAAAATTCTCATCGATACTGGGTTCCACAAGTACTAGCTGCTGTTACCATTATTGTTATGCTTTATTCACAATTGTGTACACAACAGTAGAAGCAAGCTTGTATTATTTAGAACCTAAGTCTAGTTTTACCACTGCCTCTAGCAAATCTTGTGATCATGGGGAAAAGGCTAACTTCTTCTTTTTTTAATTGACTTTTTAAAAATTAATGTACTTATTTTCCTTTTAAACCTTTATCATGATTTTTTTGAGTTCATTTTAAATCGAATTATAGTTGTCTTACAGTGTTAGTTTCAAGTGTACAACATAGTCAATATTTTTATAGATTATACTCCATTTAAAGTTACTATAAAATATTGGCTATATTCTCTGTACTGTACAATATACCCTTGTAACTTACTTATTTTACACATAGTTTGTACCTCTTATGCTTCTACCCATATCTTTTCCCTCCCCCATTACCTCTTCCCACTGGTAATCACTAATCTGTCTTCTATATATGTGAGTCTCTTTCTACTTTGTTACAGTAATTCATTTTATTTTTCAGATTCCACATATAAGTGATAACATACAGTGTTTCTCTTTCTCTGACTTACTAAGTATACCACCGCCAGGACCATCCATGTTGTTGAAGATAGCAAAAGGAAATGGGCTAACTTCTGCAGTTCAGCATTCGTTAGGCCATAAAGTCCTTCTCAGCTCAGAAACACTAGGCTGATGATGCAGATGAATTCACATACTAAGCAACTCATTTGGAAATAGTCAAATGGAGTAGTTAAGACTATAGGCTTACCCTCTATCTAATACCCTAAACAAAAATCAACTCAAAATAGATTAAAGACTTGAACATAAGACCTGAAGCCATTAAACTCTTAGAAGAAAACAGAGTGGGTAAGCCCCTTGACGTCAGTCTTCTCAGTGAATTTTTGAATTTGATACCGAAAGTAAAAACAACAAAAGAACAAATCAGCAAGTTGGACTATATCAAACTAAAAAGCTTCTGTACTGCAAAGGAAATCATCAACAAAATGAAAAACTTATAGAATGAGAGATATATTTGCAATCTTATGTAATAAGAGGTTAATGTCTAAAATATATAAAATTATCATGCAACTCAGTAGAAAAAAATTGATCAAAAATGGTCAAAGGAACTAAGTAAGATATTTTTCCAAAGAAGACCTACAAGTGGCTATCAGGTACTTGAAAAAGTATTTCACTAATCTGGGAAAATGATGATTTTCCAGAGTGAGATACCACCTCATACCTGTTAGAATGGCTATCATCAAAATATAAGAGATAAGTGTTGACTAGGATGTAGAGAAAAGGGAACCCTGGTGCATTGCTGGTAGAAATATAGATGGTGCAGCCATTGTGGAAAAACGTATGCAAGTTTCTCAAAAAATAAAAAATAAAACTACCGTAAGATCCAGCAATCCCACTTCTGGGTGTGTATCCAAAAGCAATGAAAACAGTATCTCAAAGAGATACCTATACCCATGTTCACTGTGGCATTAGTCATAGTAACCAAGATATGGGAACAACCTAAGTGTCTGTCAGCAGATGAATGGATAAAGAAGGTGTGATACATATACACAAATAGAATATTATTCAGTCCTAAAAAAGAAGGAAATCTTATCATTTGAGACAACATAGATAGGTCTTGAGGGCATTATGCTAAGTGAAGTAAGTCAGACAGAGAAGTAAGTCAGACAGACATTATGCTAAGTTATCACTCATCTGTGGCATCTAAAGAGGCTGAACTGATAGAAACAGAGACTATAATGGTGATTACCAGGGCCTGAGGGGTAGGGAGAAAAGTTGGTCAAAGTGTATAAACTTCCTGTTATAGGATGAATAATTTGTTGGAGATCTAATATACAGCATGGTGATTGTAGTTAATACGGTATTATATACTTAAATGTTGCTAAAAGTGTGGATCTTAATGGTTATTATGTGACATGATGAAAGTGTTAGCTGAAGCTAAGGTGGTAATAATTTTGCAGTACATAGGTGTATCGGGTCAACACATTGTACACCTTAAACATATCAGTGTTACATGTCAATTTTATCTCAGTAAAACTGGGGAAAACCATGGGCTTAGGAGATTGACGCATCCTCATTTGGTCCCTGATTATTTAGTTTGCTGTTTGACAAGAGCAGACAACATAACCTCTCTGAGTGTCATTTACTTCATCTATAACATGAGGATAAAATTTACATTCAACTTCCAGGGCTACTCATTGATTAAATGACATGAGGCATGTAATCATAGACAGTGAACTCAACACACAGTAGTGATGATGATCATGGATTGTGCCGGACACAGAGCAGGGATTCAGTAAGTTTTGAGCCGAATGAATGATTAATAGAGCTTTCCTTTTTTTCCCTCTAAGTTAAGTGGCTGACAGGAAGCCCTCCTAAGGACATATAGAATTTTATAACTGAATGGAGTGTATATTTATGGCTTGGATGTATCATATAATCACTTCCCTTTTAGTGCAAATCTGCCCAGCTTCTCTCTGCCTAAATGACATCAGTGTCCATATTAAGAAGAATCCTTGCCTGGCTCCAGCAGTCTTTCCCACATGTCTGTCTAAGATTTACTGGTGCCAGGTATTGATCAAGAGCCTCAGTGATGGGTTTTTAAGGTAGATGATCATCTCAATTTGTTTGCCACTTTGTGACTTTTCAAGAAAACCGTACTGAATTTGAGGTTTTAACAGGCCTCATCTGGGAACTTGGGGCAGAGATGGCTGTCCTTAAAAAACAAGATCAAGTAGGAAAGTATAAAATAAGAGGTACACATTAAACGTTCTCCTTCATTTCCACTTAGGAAGAAAAAAATGTTTACTTTTCCTGTAGTCTGGGCAGTTTCATTCTCAGCATAGCATTCTGCGAAGTAGGTGAATAGTTAAAACAGTCTGAGACCAAAAATGCTTTTCCTAGACATCAGGCAAACATATTACAAAGATGATTGGTGTTGGAAAATCCATACTCTTTAGGAAAAGGAATACAGTTTGAACTGGGTTAATTTCAATATGAAATACTTTAGAAATGAACATCTTTTGGGTCAGGTCTATGAAGATGAATAAAATTCACTGATTAGAATGTACTCGATGACAGCACCGTTCTTTAACCTCATTGGTTCACTACTCTGTTCCCAGAACCTAAGACAGCACCTGACACATAGTAGGTACAACAACGTTCATCTGTTGATTCGATTGTTGAATGGAAATAACTCAAGCTGGCATTTGTCTCCACTCTGAAAAAGGAACCAGGAAAAGGTCTAGGCTTTCTTTTGCCATGAGGCATTAACCTCCTTCTTCCTCACCTGTGTAAATGAAATGTTTACTTTGATATTTCAGCAGGCATATGCATCATCCTTCATAAACCAAGCTGGTGGTTAAAAAAAAAATCATGTTGTTTTAAAAAAAATTACATCATGAAGTATATAATTCCCCAATACTATATCAACTCCTGGGTCACATCGGGGGATTGTGAAAAACTGCCTTGCCGTCATACCTGAATTTTTCATTTAAAGATCAACTCCAGTAACACCCTGTCATTTACACCTGAGACTCCCTGGAAACGTTGGTGGCTCTATTTGCATACTTTATCCATTTAAAATGTTTTTAGAGGACAGGAAGTTTATGGTTGGTAGTTACTCCCCACAGGGCTTTAGCCAAGGGCTGGTATGAACTGGACAGCCTAGGTTTCAGCACAAGTCACAGAGGAAAACATGTGCATGCTGATGGCTTGCCGCTGGCACACAGTCATCTTGGCTGCTGACTGATGGATAAGGGGTGGTCCTGTGATGCATTGCTGCTTTCCTTCTGTGCCATTGATTCTGTCCAGTCAGTACAGTTTAGTCATGCACTGTGTAAATTACCTTTCCCATTGCGCAGCCTAGAAAGGGAGGGATACTATTTTAACCCCAGATTTATTTGTTTGGAGGTGATGTAAAATAAACTAGAAAGGAAAACCTCTGATAGATGTTACAGATGAGAAAAGCCTTGTTACAAATGAACCTCTTCCCTTTGGTTTAACTATAAACGTTGCAGTTAGTAAAACGTTATTTCAAAAATGATACCACAAAGTGTAAAATCTATGATTGGCGGATGGGTGCGAATGGGTAAGGAATTTAAGAGATAATTTTTATTTAATGGGGCTGAGCAATCTACTGCAAAATGTTTCAGAAATAATTAACAGGCAAGATGCAGGAGTAAATTGAGAGAAATTATTCTTTCTGATACCTCCTTGAGATGAAGCAAGCATTTATCTAGGGTAACGCTAGTATAAGTCTGTCAAGGCATTAAAGAAAATGGCTTGAAAAGACAGTTTGAATTTATTATTAAAACCTGAAGTGAAGACAAGGTAATGTATATCAGGCAGCATTTCCAGTGGCAGAGAAATGTGACAGTATGATTCCAGGCAGCCTTGTTTAGGACTAGGAGGGCATGGTTATTCTCACTGTGGTGGGTCAGATGGATGTACACCTTGAAATTATTTCGTATGCACCCCCGCCAGCCCCACCCCACAGCATGAAGGAGAAGGAAGGGAAAGAAAACATGTCAAGAAGAGAAAGATACAGTCATGCTGACCTTGGCTTCCTCAGTGTTTAAGTTGCCTGTTCTTTCAAAGTGACTATAAGCATATAAATTTTCATTGAGATTTTGCTGTCAATAGTGATGGAAAAGAAAACTCTTATTCTGCAAATGCCACGAGGTGGGCAGTGGGATGCGGCTTTGAAAGATTCCTGAAGGGAAATGCAAACATTGAGAGAAATACAGGGCATGGAAGAGGTAGACAGTAACCACCAGACCTCACTTAAGCCATTGTTGACAGTTCTTCTGCTATGTGTTTTGATTTCTCTTGACCTGACCTTATAAGTAAAAAACAAACATGAAACATGTTTTTAAAAAAACATCCTCAAACTTAAATGAGTGTATTTGGTAATGTGATGTTAGTAGGTGGCAAAATCCGAGAAGGCACATGGTTTAGTGTGGCAACATTTTAACTTGATTCCATTACAAGTTCTCCCCCGGTAGAACTATGAGTTATATAGGCCAGGGGCTCTTTCTCCAAAAGATGTTTAAGGATTCCATGACTCTTCTCAACGGTGGAGCAGTGAAAATTACAATTTATGTTTATTTGTAAAGTGGCCTGCACTCTAGTTGTCTGCTGCTTATGAAGTATTGATAAGCCACCCTCAAAGGTTTTTAAGAGAGTTTCTGTGTTAAGATAAAAATGCCATATATTTGGCCTCTATTTTACTTTGTACTGAGTTTTTATCTTTATCCCATCAACATATTATAGATAATTCCAATGGGTTATGTATATAGTACCCTATTAACCTAGTGGGTTCTCTGTATAGATAACCCAACTATTATGATATCGAACCCATCTATACTATAGATAATCAATACGAATACATACTCACACACTGCATCTCCCCACTCTTTCCTTTTCTTTGGTAATTATGACCAGATTTTTCTCTGGTCTCTAGATTGGGATCAACACTCATTTTACTGAGCACCTACAGTGTGCCAGGAACTATGCTCAGCTCCGAGGGTCAAAAATGAGGGCCCTGCCTTCAAGGAACTTTGTGGTGATGGAGTAAACAGAGGCATAAAAAAAAAAGAGGGTTTTACTCTTTCCATAACAGAAGCAGGCAAGGGGTCTTGGGTACACAAATGGATCAGTGGTTCATTTTGTCTCAGGGTGAACAGGAAGGAACTATGAGAAGACTGAGCCGGCGTTAGAGTCAGTCAGTGCTCACTGTGAGGTGAGTTTGTGAGCCCTTTCAGCAGAGGGAATGATGGAGGCCTTAGGGAAGAAGGAGGATCGGCTTTGGGATGACAGCTCTGCTACTTACTGGTTGGGTGGCTTCAGCCAGGATATTAATAAATAGTTTTAAATAGTTAAAATATACAATGAAAGCATGTGAGTTCATTTTTAAGGAAGTGTAGGTGGGAAGTGTTGAAATGAGTTTGGGGGTTGGGGGGGGTCATTGGCAAAAGATGAGGCTGATACAACAGGCAGGCAGGTAGACCGCTTAGTGTTCTGAATTGAATTGTTAGGTGAGTGGGAGCCAGCAGAGGTTTTTTAAGTTGAGAGACAGCTTCCACCCTCCTATACTGTGTTCATTGTTAATCAGTTTGTCAGGAAAATGTAAACACTTAAATTCTCAGGCCAGTATCATAAAAGGAAATTATTGGAGCAAAAATGTTGGATGCTAGGGACATAATGGAATTCATGGTAATTTATTTTTAATCATGAGATTAAGTAAGAAAGGAAAAGCAAAGGAGAAAAGTACTCAGGAAAACCAAGACTGAGGAAAGGGAGCAATCTTACTTTAGAACAGATGAGGATTATCCGGGCCCAGAAACTCTGCCCTTGAAGCTATGTGCCTAATCTCAAA
Organism: Camelus bactrianus; assembly: GCF_048773025.1. Lineage (NCBI taxonomy): Eukaryota > Metazoa > Chordata > Mammalia > Artiodactyla > Camelidae > Camelus > Camelus bactrianus. The sequence continues at coordinate 25,684,133 of NC_133555.1, forward strand.
GGATGAAAACTTCTGTTAGTGACAGAAAGAGATCTGTGGTTAGAAGAGTGTATCAAAACCTTTTATGGATATAATCCCACCGTGTTCAGTAAAAGCTTGGAGTCATCAAAGAGTCAGGGACTATTATCGACACTGGATGGAGATAAGTGTAGGAAGCAGAAACACAAAAATACCAGATGAGATTTACAAAAATATGGTGAAGAGTAAAGTACACTGATTGGGGAGATAATGATGTAAGAGAATAAAATGCAATCTTCTCAGTTAATGTGATTTATAAAAATAACAGCGCAGGAAGGCAGCTTTAGGGAGGGGAGGAAAAACTCAGCCTGTAAGCCACCAGAAACCAGAGCAAAATGAGGTACACTCAGTAAGAATCCAGTTTACCCAGAAGGAAGACACACCAAGGAAGTGTGCTATATTTAGAACTCGTGAGGTGGAAATCAGAAATAGGTTTCTCTATTCAATTTCTCTTGCTCTTTGTGAGCAAGAAGAAAACTGACATTTGTTTAAAAAAATGGCTTGTGTGTTTCAGCCATGGTTCCAAGTTCTAATGAGTGGCAATTAGAGAAAAAAAAATCATTCTTAGACACCTCAGTAAACTGATTACTCACTGTATTAGTCAGTAGTATGTGACAGCATCACTGTGTCCTCCCAGCTCTGTGGCCGAGCTGGAGACCTTTTTATACTGCACGCTGGCAGGTAAGGGGGTGGCTCTGCTCACATGTCTCACGTTGGCACCCGGAATGGAGGCTTCATGGTTGAGCCTCTGAAACATGTTCTTCTCAAGGTAGTCAGGAGCTCGCAGAGAGCCAGTTGTGAGCTTCAGGCTGGCGCACTGTCTTCATTCATGTTCCATGCAACTGACATGACCACGTCCACTGTCAAAGGCCCAGGCAGGTATGCTTCTCCCACGGACATCAGGGAAAGGAAGGGAATGCTTGCTCAACAACCTCATTTACCTTCTCACTTAGTCTCTTGGTGCCTGCACTTCCACATGTCTACAAGGGTGTCATGATTATTACCTTAGAGAGTTGTGGGGATCGTGTTTCTAAAATCACATCTCAGTGTTAACAGATAAACCTTTCTATCTCTCTTCTTTACCTTTTCACCCTCCTCCCCAGCCCATCTGGTTTGTTAGTTCTGTCCTGAGCCTCCCCATCCCCCTGAAGAGCAGTATCAGAGCGTATCCATCACCGTGTGATCCATGTCAGTCTGGCAGGGCCTGGTTAGATCTGCTGACTAGAGATGCTCTTGTCGAGGCATTGTTTATTCTCTCTGCCCATCCCTCTGGCAAAGCCAACTGGAACCTTCATTCCTCTTGTTTCCTTACCCCCTGTAGGATGTGAAAGTGTTGCCCCTGTTGGTGAAATTTCTCCTAACTCCCCACCTCCTTCCTGCTTGTGTTTCTTTGGACTTTATCTGAATATTCAGCCCCATCTACTCTTTTGAAAGTCTTCCTGCATGATTTTATGTACTCAGATATTGACCAGAAAATGTCCACTTTTAGGGCTTTTAAAAATTTTTTTCTGATCCTCTGACGATGAGTGGAAGAAATCGATGAAAGTTTTTAAAAAGCTCTTAAAGGAAGGTATTTATAAAAATTTTAACTGACATCTTGTTTTATTTGTCATAAATTAGAACCAACTAGAGTTTTTATGAATGTCATGTCCCCAGTGTATGGCAGAAAATAAAGCTGTGTCACTGAGATATTTTCAGCTTCAGATGAAAAAAGTTAGATATTTGACTGTTTACATGTTTGGGGCAAGTGAGCTAACTCAAAGTTGTCAAGCATATCCAATTACTTCATTCTTTCCCTTCATTACAAAAAAATTCCACTTATATTCCAGTGTTTTCTTTGGGTGGCATGTGATGAATTGAATGACACTAGAATCTACCTCCCTCCTCCCATGGGAAAAGTACAACTGTCCAGAAGATCTCATTTCAGTAATGGTGCTTATGTCCCAAAGGGAATTGCTCATTAAGAATAATCTCAGACACACAGGGGCATCTTTGCTTCACTTTGATTTTTAACTGAGTTGGAGCTTGCCCATTCCATTCACCCCTTTGACTGTCTTCTTTGTCCTCCCTCCCCTTCTGTTCCCAAGTTTCCACTTTAAACACTTCTCAATTTCGGTGTTTATCATAGCATTTAGTAGTCAGTGTTTAGGGAGACAAGGATCAACAAGCAACATTGTTAACATTGTCCCAGAGTTTACAAGCTGAATAGAGACTCAAAACATGCTCTGATGAAGTTACCATGCAAGACATGGGTCAAAGTCACCCTGATGGTTCAGTAAGGGAATTTAGAAAGAAGGGACTGAAGACCTTGTTAAGCTTTCAAGCGTGATTGACAGGGAAAGTGGTCCTATTGCCAATATTCTAGGTGATGGGTGCAACAGCCACCACTGATTGGATTCCTTTTCATGTAATCCTCACAATAACCCTGTTAGATAAATGTTATCTTCCCTAATAATCAGATAGGAAACTGAGGCTCAGACATGAAAAAATATTATGGGGTCATTACAATTAACAAACAGAGCTGAGATTTGACGTTTATATGTGTTGGATTTTAAGAGCCCATTGGAGGTGACACTACTTCCATTGCCTTTTTAAAGACTTCCTTGTAAATTCTTAAAGATTTTGAAATAGGTTTTTGATAAATTAGGAAAAATGCCAGGCCAGTAGTAGTAAGAGTGTGAATTCCATCAAGAATAGAAAAGAGGTCTTGAATGTGAACTGTGTTGGTCAAAAGCCAACAGGAGTTGGCCCATCATTGGTTCTAATCATGGAAAGGGGAGAAGGTGAGTCTCCTAGGGATGCTTGCAGACGAAATGTTGGGAAGATGGAGCTGTCATGAACAGGACTGGCCCCATTTAGGAGAAGTTACTTTGAGCCAGAGGCAAATGGGGCAATAACTAGGGAGATTTTGGACCCATCCAATTAGGAGTTAGGTGCCCACATGGAGCTGACCATCAGGCAACAGGAAAAATAGGACATGGACTTAAGAGGGAAGAATAGTCTAGAAATCTAGAGATAGCTACATATAGATGACTATTAAAGTGGTTCAACTGGACATGATCACCCTGGAGAGTGTTGAACAGAAGAAAGACAATATACATTTAAGTGACTGGTAAAGACAGTGGAGTCACGGAAGATGGTAGAAGGTAGAGGAAAAAAGGGAAAGTGGTGCATTCGATTTCTAATACTGTCTAACAAATTACCACAAACTTAGTGGCTAAAATAACCCAAATTTATTATCTCATAGTTTTCATGGGCTGGAATCTGGCATGTATTACATGGGTTCTCTGTAAAGTGTCCCTCAAGACTGGAATCAAGATGTCATGTGTCTTGTGTTTTTATCTGGAGACTTGAGTAAGGAAAGATCCACTTCCAAACTCCCTCCTATTGGCATAACTTATTTCTTGTGGCTGTAGGGTTTAAGTCCCCATTATCTTGTAAGCTGTTGGACAGTGACCACCCACACTTACGCCCTAGAAGACACTCTCAGGACTTTGCCATGTGGCCTTCTTCTTAATCTCTCTGTTACAACATAGAAGCTTACTTTTTTCATGGGATGCAGCAGAATTTCTTCTAGGTTTTGAATTTCTTGTGTCTAGAAGGGCCCAGTCTCTTTTAAGAGCTCACCTGACTAGGTCAGGTCCACCCAACATAACCTCCCCGCTGAGCAACTCAAAGTCAGCAGATCTGGGGGGTCTTATTTACCTCTGCAAGGTCCCTTTTTGTTCTATAACATAACCTAATTACAGAGGTGGATGGCATCATACCAGAGTCCTGTGCATGCTTTAGAAGAAGGAATTATATGGGTTATATACAGCAGAGGTGGACATCTTGGGGGCCCTTTTAGAAATATTTTTACCACTGCGGTAAAGAACATAGTCTAACAAAGCAATTTCATTTTTGACAGACTAGTGAGTACCAAGAGTGTGGGTTTGGGGAAGAAGCTCCCTTCTAGAAGTCAACAATCTAATGACAATGACAGAACCTAGAACGGGGAATGGTTTTACTATTCGAGAGAAATGAGAAGATGCTGACTGATGATAAAGGGATGTTAGATGTAGGCATGAGGCTTTCTGTAGTGCTCTGAGCAGAATGGTGGGGGCTAGGGTCAGGTTTTGCATGGCAGGGGAATGAATGATCATGAACAAGCAATACATGCATATGTATGAGAGTCTTAAAAGGTTTATCACTGAAGGGAAGGAGAGAGGAGATTTTTACAGGGTGTTAACAAAGTAGGGGACCTTTTATCATTTTTGCTTTTTAGAATGGTTGAGACCTCAGAATGTTTGTAGCAGTAGAGAAAGGATCAGTGGAATGGGGACAGTGAACATGTTACTTTCCTTCCCCATTTAAATCCTGTCAGCGCTTTAGGAAACTTGAGAGTGACAGAGATCTTTCCTGTGTCTAAATAGCATTTCACTTATTTCACGGTTATGCAGCACTTACTGACTGCCAGGCCTTATTTGGAAGTACTGGCAAGTATTAACTCATAATATATGAAGTTTGCATGACTGGCCCAAGGTCAGTGAGCTTGTGAGTAGTAGAGTTAGGATTTGAACCCGGCAAGTTTGGTTCTAGAGGCCATGCTCTTCACCACTGCACTATGACCAGCAGGCTTTTCTGCATGGTTCTGTTGGCCATTACTTGCAAGAGGCCTTGTGAACCACCCTCGCATTTATTGCCCTGCAAGGCAACCTTCCTCATGCTACGTATCGATTCCCCAGCCAGATGGTAAGCTCCTGGAAGGCACAGAACCTGGCTCCACACTGCCCTTTCTTCTTCACAGAATCTTAAATGTAGTAGATGCCAATAAATATGTATTGATTTGATTTAAGCTAGGATCCTATCATTTACTTCCTCATTTCCCTTAATCTCTATTGATTATAAAATTAATGGGGTGGTATGTAATTTGGATTTAACTACTTAGCCTGTAACTGTGGTTTTATGACTTTCAACATCATGATAAATCTGTGACCTCTTTGAGGCGGTTCTTCCTTTATAAAATAGATTTCACCTAATTAAAAAGAAAAGGGAATGACTATACCATAGTTCTGAGAACCATTATCAGTAAGGGAAAAGAGATCATTGCCTGCTGGCTTCTTGGACTGTGTTTTATCTCTGAATGATGGAGGCACCGAGTAGGGGATCGCCGTGGACTTGAATTGATATTACTGAACATCGGAGAGGGACATCATTCAACTTTGCCAGAGGTCTTGTTATTCTTTTACCCCCTTGCTGGTATTTTATTTTCTTTTTTTGTAAGGAATTAAATAAAATAGTGACTTTTTGGTTAGTGCCAGTCACTATTAAGAATTGAGCCTAATGACCATTTTTGTATTCATGGTCAGGCCTGTATTCAAATGCACTGCAGGATGACACTTACCATCCCCTGGCATGTATGGGTGCTTCAGATGGCGACAGCTGGCCCCGATAGAGATGTGGTGTGCCCATTCTGCTTCTTATCCTTGTATGTGTACCACAGAGGCAGGCAAATCCAGCAAAGGTGCTTCTTCTTTGCCCACCTGCATCTGAGAAAGTCCCCTAATTTGCCCCTTGTGTATTACAAAAGTATTTGCTATGAGATTAGGAGTTAGAAGATAGGATCAAAACTACTTTTTGATTTATTTATGAATGAAAAAGGTAACTACAGATGAAGACTTCTGAGCCCAGGAATCAATTACTTTTGGTTTGATCACCAAGATGCACTGCAGGTAAAGAAAACAAACCTCATTGCTAGAAATGACACTCCCCTGGGGACTGGATTTTACAGCATTTTTCCCCCTTCAGAATGCTGTCTCAAGAGTTACTCCTCTGTGTTCTTCAGAGTGCTTGTACATGAAATAAACATTAAGATATTTGTCCCCTGCTGACTCTGTAGCTATATTTGATCAACAACAAAGAGAAGAGAGCCAATTTTATTTTTCTCCCACGTATTTGGTGCATGTTTGTGCATGAGTGGTGTGTGTGTGCATATGCACAAGTATGAATGAGTGTGTAAGTGTGGGTGCATCAGAGAACAAGAGATTGGGGCTGATTTGAAAACAAAGCTTTTAGGATTTTGAACATTAAGGATGATCATGTAAACACTAGAGTGACAAGTTTCCAACTTGGGCTTTGCAAGCTCTTTAAAAAATACGTTTGGTTTATCTTCATTCTCTTTGTATAATAGCGTTTATTTGCCTGCATCTCAAAGCTTTGAGATTCCCATAAGTTCATTTTCTAATAATCTTGAGACATGTTTTCCAATACCATCCAGTCCTTTCCCTAGCACTTTTCTATATTGAGAAGGAGTATAATCTAATGATTAAGAGCACTGTCCCTCTGTTCAAATCTTGTCTTACAACTGTGTGACTTTGGGCAAGTGATGTAGTTTTTCTGAGCTTCAATGTTCTCATTAGTAAAATGGTGATACAAAATAGTAGTTACCTTTGAAGGGTTTATCATTATCAGATTAAAGGCGTTAGTGTTCCCCAAGTGTTGCGAATAAATGCCTGGTCCACAAATGCTTCCACAGAAGTATTTGCTCTTACTGCTGTAATTATTGTAGTACATTTATATCTAAAGTCAAGGAGGAGTACGGTATAAATTGTCACATTGTCAGTTTATTTTATTAACTACTTTACGTTTTGGAAAGATTGAGGGTAAAGGATGGGGGAAATGATTTTATGATGGTATTTGGAAAACTGCACTTCAGGAAATAGGTATTCCATTATGAGAAGGTAATATGGGCTTTTGTACTTACCCCACCCGTGGAAATCCACATTAGTGTGGGATTTCAGGTGTGCTAATGGTCACCTGTGTTTCTTAGCTACACTAGGACTGGCAGGAGGAGGTTGGGGTATGCAGCTCTAATAATTTTGATTAACATTTGCAGCATTGCCTTGAAGCTCAGAGAACTATGTTAAACCTTAAGGTAAAGCACATGAAAAAATCAGGAAACTTGCATCTTAGTCTTTAGGCATTACTAGTCAGAAACATGTTTCTAAACACTGAGATTAGGCTGTTCTGGTAACACAAGCATTTCTGTGAAGTCTATAATATTTCATAAGTCAGAGAAAAGCACCGATTGTTTTCTTTTTGTGATCATATAAAGCATGCTTTAGACAGTTTGATGAGACAGTTGGCTCTATTCCTCATGCTCTGTTTGGTTGGATGTGTTGGTTGTGATGTTTTATGTCATGGGCAGAAAACACAATACAAGAAGTTTAACCTTAAGGGAGTTTACTGGCTAGGATCATTGGACAGTCTGAACGTAGTATGGGTTTCAGGATTGCTTGATGCAGCAGCTCTGAAGTCACCATGGACCTGGGCTCTCTTTGTCTCTCTGTTCTGCTGTGAACAGTGCTTGCTTCATCTCTAACTGGCTCCTCATAAGCATGGGATGCCTGCTCGGGGTAATTGAGGCCGCATGTTCCCTTGGATATGTCCAGAGGAAGGAGAGCTTCTGTTAACGCATTCTATTCCATTCTAGTATTTCCCCTTTATAGTAAAATTAAGGCATTATAATGACTTTAAAGTTATGATAGTACCTGAGGAATGTAGGTAAATTATTTTTATGGTAGTTTTCATTCCCAGAGACTAAAGAGGGCATTACAAAATGCTTGTATGAAAATGGGGTTGCTCTGCTGGGGTTGAGAGCCCTGAGGTAGCGTCTTGGAAGCCACGTTGAGGAATCTGGACTGTATCCTTAGGACAATGGAAACCCTAGAAAAAGTTCAATATGTAAAGTCACATGATAGGATTTTCATGATAAAAAGATCACCAATGTTACTGTTTGGAGAAGAGATTAGAGGGGGAGAGTGGTGTGTCTGAGAGACCTCACTCTTTTACTCCATTATGAAATGAAAGCCACATTTACGTCTAACACCTCACCAAGGAAAGCCATGCCAATTTCAATCTTAGTTACTGCAGCTGTCTTTTAAGTTGCCCTTGAGTTGATGCAAATCACAATTGATCGTCCTTCAACAATAGCAGCACAACAAAAAATAGAATGTTGTAAAGAACAAATATTGATTCTTTTACATATTTAAAATGTGATAAGATATGAGAAGAGCCTCAGAAACCTTAGAATAGTTATGAAGGGGAACGGTTTTGAAGGATGTGCTCTGTTTCAGAACATGCAGCTACTTTATCTGAATGCTGTTTGATCCCGAGCATTGAAACACTGGCTACGGAATCGATTCTCTTGCAGAACTGCTCAGAGTTAACAAATTTATTGCCTGTTCTGTCCTCATACGTCAAGCTTCTGGATGTACATCTTTGGAGTATTTCTACACTGTCAGTGTTAGCACTTTGGGACACATTTCAAAGAATGAGAAGTACTTGAACACTGAAAACTGGATTTGTATTTGTGCAGTCAGGCCAGAGCAAAATGGTACCCCATTGTAAGCAGGGATAACTAGGCCAAGGTTTTGATAAGCAAAATTGAAAGTTGGTTAGAAATGTAAAAGTTCAGATGCTTTTCAGATGTCAGAATATGCCCTCACCTTGCCTAAGAACTCTCTGGCAAATCCTGTTAGCTCACCCCTTAAAATGGGTCTCTAATCTCTTACTGTACACTTTTCCCATGAAGTTTTGTGACAGCCTCTGAAGGGTCTCTCTGCTTCGCTTGGAATTTTCTGCACCCGTGGGAATAAAAGCTGTGCTTTCTTAGTTCTCTGGAGGGTTGGGGGGGGGTAACAGAATGTCCTCCATTTCTACTTATTTTACCATAATATTTTCTTAAATACTTGGTGTTAGCTCCCAAACAAGCAAAGACTAACAAATTGATATTAATGGGGGAAAAAAAAACTAGAGAAAGTTAAGTTTAAAAACTTTTATTTGGGGGGACTGTGCTTGCTGTTTTGTTTTAATAATGCTTCAATATAAAGAAACAGTATACTATCTCTAGTAATAGATAGCATGTCTAATATAAACTAAATAAAATGATGCTTTGTTACCTATATCTCTAATATGATTTTCTCCTAGGTTGAAATGTTTTTAGTTCACAGGATGAAATTTAAAATGTCATGATTTAACAGTGTTTTGCAAAAATAATTTAAGTTTCTGGGTCTCACTATCTGAAGCTATCTGAAAACAGCTGTGCTGCTGGAATTGAACCCGCTTATGCTAACATGTTTATTGATTGAACTAAACTTCATCCAGTCAACAAGCGAGTGAGTCTGTGAGCTGGAAGCAGCCTTATCTAGGATGGGATTCAGAATCCAGAGAGGGAGTGAGGTTAGATACAGTAAATCAGTAAAACCAGACCGAACCTGGCAGCTAAACAGTTGAAGTGGAGCAAAACAGAATGTGGAGTTAAAGCAGCAAAAGTCAGAAGCCATAAAGCAAAGATAGATGGCAGTGGTAGGAACAAATGGGTCCCAAACCACTGAGCAATATTTTTAAAATGCCAATGAAGAAAACAGTTTTTCTAGCCATCTCATCAAGACTGTCTTTGGTCAAAGCTTTATTCTCCCTTTGGAAAAAAGAAAGAAAGAAAGAAAGAAAGGCTGGAGAGAGGGGGAGAAATCTTAGTTCTTTATGGAGGTAATTGTGATGAAGGAAAGCAAGGAGTAGAGGAGAGAAAGGGCTTCCAAAGCAAGAGGGACCATCATGGAACGTGGGGTGGAGGGATTAATGGGCACAGTAGGGCATGGTAAGGCAAATTTGGAAACAGAAATGTGTTAAAGCGCATATTCCCCTAAACAGTATATATTTGACCATAAGCACATTCAGATGCAACCAGTAACCCAGGTGAAAAAAACAAAAAACACAAAACTCCACAGTGTTTCTAATGCACATGACACAGACCAGTAGTTAAGCCACTTAAATGCCAAAATCCTCCATAAAAATGTTTTTTTAAAAAGTCAACCAGATGCAGTAGGCAGTGGATGTATATGAGCAAATTATAGAAGAAGAAAATCCAAATGACTGGTAAAAGGGAAGAATTAATCTCAGAGAACTGCTAAGTAAAATAAGATTTTTTCATCCATGATTTGGGCAAAACTTAAATATAGGTAACATCCCATGCTAGTGAAAATGCAGAGAAATGTTGGGGGCAGTTTGACCCTATCATTTTAAATTAAAAATAAACCTTACCTTTGACATAATAGTTTTGTCTTTATGAATCTATATCTTATATATATATATATAAAGTGTGTTTATATATAATGTATATATTATTCACTGCAACATTGTCCATAGTGGCAAAATTAAAAAAAAAAGGATTTTGTTCAGTAGAACATGAGTTAGACTGTGGTATGTCCATACTATGAATCATTATGAGATTAAAAATGAGAATATATATTTGATATGGAGGATTGCATGTGATACATTATAAAATTAGCAAAGCAAGTTACAGGTAATATGTAAAGCACGATGCCGTTTTTGGGGGTAAAAGCAAAACAAAACCTTCATATTTGTGGTTACAGGTATAAAGTATAGAACACGATGAAAGGTGTTCAGTTAAACATATCAGACTGAAAGTTAACATTGAAAAATTATACAGGAAGAAGGAATAATAAATTAAAAAAAAAAAGCAAGATTCTGAAATCTCCAAACCACTTGATCCCAAACCTTTGGATATGTACTTTTATAAGAATTATAAGGGATATAACAGACATTTAAGACTGCTACTGGAATTATGGATGCTTTTAATCATCTTCTGTTGCTTCTTTTGTTTTTGTTTACTAAAATGGACCTGAATTCTATAATTGGAAAAAATCAAATTTATTTAAAAACAAAGGGCCAACTTGTAGATGATATTACCTCCGTTTTGTCAGTAAGGATACTGAACCTCACTGATAACAGTACCTTTCCTAAAATTCCAGATTATATACAGTGGAAGTGTGATTAGAGCCCAAGTTTTCACTGAAATGACGGAAGTTTATAGACTAACGTGAAAAGGCAAATTAAAAGTAAGTAATTTGAGAAGGAAGGAACTTTTAGGAAAAAGAATATTGGAGTTAAATACAAACCACAAATGTGCTAATGGAACGGTCAACCACCACAAAAACTCAACAGCCCCTCTCACCCCCGTCACCTTCACACCACAATAGAGAATTAACTCATTAGACACAAGGTGGTGTTTGATGACCTTGATCTGTGTGTAACAGATTGAGGAGATTTCAGGAATGTAAAAACCAGTAATTTTATTTGGAGCTTAAAGTGGTTGGTGAGAGAGGTCGGGAGGAGGAGCACAGAAACCGTGTTGACTCTTTGTCCTGTTTTACGTTTGGCAGATGAGAAAAGGCAGTGAATAAAGGAGTTTCACATTATGGCTGGAACAAGATGAAGACAGTTCTAGCTAATGATGATGGAGAGGTGACTGTTCAAGGTGCTTGCTAAACTAAGCACTACCTTGTTGTTAAATCATTTAACCTTCACAGCAACTTTATGAGGTAGATACTGTTTTCTCCACACTGTGAATGAGGACACAGTGGAGATAGACCTTTGTCAAGATGACATGGCTAGTAGGTGGTGGATGTAAGATTTGAGGTGTGTCTGCTTGACTCCGGGGCACATGATCTACACCCTGGTGCTGGGCTTTTGAGGGGTAAGAAGGGGCCAGGACAATGCCTTTCTAGTTAGAAAAATTATTCAGGTCATTTAGGATACACAATTTGTCTTGGGGCTAATGGAGACAGAATCAATTTGCTTATAAAACTTTGTAGTTATGTATACTTTCAGGCCCTTTCTTGTGAATACACAAATCTGAGGATGCACACACGTGGAGTTTGGCAGCTATTTTACAAAATTTAGATCACCATTTGCTATGTGGTCAGCAGCTTGCTTTTTTCCAGTGGATAAATCACAGATATCTTTCTACACCCATGCAGATTTTCATCAGTGTTTTTTAACCTCTTTTTAATATTCCATTATGTGTAATTGTTCGAGTAACTTCTTGTTCATTATTTTGCTAGACTAAGCAAGTAGGAACGAAAAAGGAATTAATTTCTGCCTCCAACTCTTCCCTTGAGTCCCTCCACTCCCTGAAAAAGGAGGGGAGGTTAATTAGCTGCATTTCAATTAACTAACTTTAGGAAGGGTTCAAAATTATTTCGGTTGAATACCATTTAGGAGAAGCAAGAAACAGACCCTAATAACTGTGCTGTCTTAGTCTGTAGTGTGTGTGTGTGTGTATAAATATATTATTATACATAATACATATTATGTAATTTTATAACCTAATACAGTAATATTTTAACATATAATTTAAAACAAACAAAAAGCCTTCTCTAAATCCTTCTTGATTTCTGATTTTTGCAGTTCTGCTTTACTTAAGGTGAGGTAAAGGAGGGTTGGGGTACATTCTGCCACCTAAATGCCATTAAGTCTTTTAGCTGAGATCGCAAAATGTAATGAATAATTTAATGCACACAGATTAGCAGTCTTTTATAATACTAATTGCAACAGGAGGCCCATTTGTTCCCCATAAAATACAAACCTTGCCTGTTTTATTTATGAAACAAATGTACATCTTAGGCACTTGCTGTCCTTTGTAGGAAGACACTGGCATATTGGAAACTGTGAGTTGATCACATGGGAGTTCATAAAATGCTCAGTAGAATTTTGCACCGTTTGGCTGAGACCTTGTGAAAGGAGACAAACATGTAAATGAAGTAAACTTCACAGACCTCTGGGATCCATTACAGCTCAAGATGCTCTTAACACATAATTAGCCAGGGCTGTTAATCACGTTTAACAGGTGTTGAGTAATGAACTGAGACAGGGTATCTGCTGTGACCACTTTCTTCTCTGATTTGGTTAGGGAAGCCAGAGCTGATCGGATCCCCACCCCACACACACTCTGAGATGTGACTCAGCATTCTGTTTTCTCCATGCTGTTATCAGTCCTTTGCTCACTAAGAACTGTGACATTCACAATAAAAGCACAGAAGGAATCCTAAAGTCCCCTGGAGTGCTTTTAATGAATGCATGTTCCTTGGCTTTATTCTCTTTTTTTTTTTTTTTTTGCCTCTTGTTCCAGTCTGTATCAGATTTGTCAGTTAATTGTTGAGAGACAAATCCAAACACTTGTGAGTAGCAGGTAACTCAGTCTCAGCAAATGGACTGCTTCTGCGTCTGGGATCTCAGAAGGTCTAACGCGCAGTGACCCACCTCAGGCTTTCTCAGTGCTGCGTAGTGCTCTAAGTACCAACTCAGCTCTTTTAATCCAGTCCCCTCGGACAAAATGAAAGTAGTACAGATAAAACTTATCCTTTTACACCCCTCACCCTCTCTTTGGTCCCCTACCCCTACAAAACAGTATGTGCTGATTCTTCCAAACTTTGAAAAGAATTGTATTTGCATGCCAGTAGAGTTTTCAGCAGAAAACATACAGCGTTGTTAAATTAGAATTTTTTATTTTTGCTTTTGTTTTTAGTGAATGGAATCAAACTGTCCCTGTAGAGTCGCAACTTTCTCAGTTTATCGAGTATCTTTTTATTAGTATCTTTTAGAATTACTTAGTTTTTGTTTACCAGCATGGTATTCTAGGATGTAGATATACCACAGTTAACTTTTGTAGCCATTTGCCTGTTGATGATCTGATAGTTGTTTTCAGCTTTTCATAGCTTTAATAAATATCTTCATCCATGCGCCCTTGTTTGGGTGTGCAGAGACCACTGTAAGCTGGCAAACAGTGAGGGGCCACTTAGCCAAATCCAGCCCACTGCCATTTTTGTGTGGCCCACCAGTTACGAATTGTTTGAACATTTTAAAATAGTTGAAAGAAGCAAAAGATAAATAATATTTCTTGATGTGAGAAAATTATGTGAAATTCAAGTATCAGTGTCTACAAATAAAATTTTGTTACAAGACAACCATATCCATTCATTTATGTATTATCTGTGGCTGCTTTTGAGCTGCAGCGGCTGACTTGAGTTGTTTCCAGGGACACTGTACGGCTCGCAAAGTCTAAAATATTTACTGTTTGTCCCTTTACAGAAAAAGTTTACTGACATCTGTTCTGAGGCCAGTAAGGAGAAATAGAATTTCTGTATGACACTATTACAAATAATGAACAAACTGCCAAATGCCCCTGTTTAAATGACTGTATGAATTTGCAGTGTATAGGAGAGAGTATTTCTCTATATTTACCCCAATTTTTTTATATTATCAAAGCTGACTTTTTTCTAATCTTATGGGGTACGATGGTATTTTGCTGTTGTAATTTCTTTTTACCTTTTTCTAATTCCAGTAAGATTTTCTTATGTTTCTTGGCTCTTTGTGTTTCTTTTTCTCTATTTTTATAACCGCATCACATGCCTCTTAGAGATAATATGTTAATAAACAAGAAGTAAGAATGACATTTACTGAACATCTCCTGTGTGCAAGGTACTATGCTAAGTGTTTCACAAATGTTTCCTTATATAAGTGCCCCATCAATCCCTGCACTAAAGGTTAATATGACCTCATGGGTGAGGAAAGTGGCTCAGAGAGGTTAAATCACTCACTCACACTCACACAGCTGAACCATGATAAAGACAGATTTCTTTTTTCCCCCCCGCAGGCCTTTGTCTCTAGTCCCTGTCCTTCCCTGGTAAACACTCTGTCTCTGAGTCCAGTGCAGGATAAATACATCAAGTGAAATATTAGTGGGAAAAAACTTCAAGCTAGGGGCACTGTTCTTGATTCATGCTCTTGGCTGTCCAGCACCTTTGAATATTGTCAGGTATCCAAGGGTACTCCAGAGTCTCAAGACAGAGTTGGACCTTGATTCTCTTTGATTTATAAATCTGTATCACATACTACTTTAGGAGAACCTGTGGTTGCCAGAAAATCACGTAATGATTGCTGTAGTTTCACAGAGGTTTGTAGTCACGAGTTCAGTGTAGAAAACGTTGATCTTTTTTTGGAGCCAAAACCTTCCATTTGCATCTTGACTCCCTAAGTTATTTGCTCCGTAACCTTGGACAGTTATTCTGCCTTGCTAGGTCCTGTTTTCCTCATTGCTCACTTAAATATGAATAATAATATTGCTCAAGATTAAAGGAGATGTTTTAAAGAAGTTCCCAGCGCCGTACCTGGCACATAATAATCCTTCAGTAAGACTTGCATCTCTGGCAGATGCGTAAGAGATTATTCATCTGGGTTTTGCCTTTTATGGGGAACCTGGCTTGAACTAGGCATTTCTCACAAACTGTAGTCCCTAGTTTACCAATGCCAGAAGGTCTGGGGAGGGCTATTAAAATTCAGATTCCTAGGCTTCATGTCATCTGATTTAATCATCAAACTCTGGGGATGCCCTTGGAAATCTGCACTTTAAACAAGTTCTCAGATGATTTGGGGTCAAGCAAAAGTTTGAGAACCACCAAACCATCAAAATTCTAATGGCTTGCTATCTTTTTATAAAAAAAAATGCTAATTAAAAACTATCCTCCTTTGGAAGCCAGTTAAGTATTTTAAACCATTTGAGGTCAAGGGTATCATCTTTACATGTAAGTTAGAGTTGCCTGACAATACTTGTAAGATCATATCCTCTTCTATTAGCAGAAATGCCTTCTTTGCCATAATCCTTACAGTGTGGCCCTCTGAACTCTTGTTTTCTTTGCTAAATATGCTTTGATAAGGTCAAGTTCTTTAGATGATAGATGATGTACTAATTTAGAAATGCTGTGTAAAATATTTTGTTTGATTGTGGAGTTGGTTCTTTGTATTCCTTGATTGAATTTCTTACAGGTTCTTACCTTAGAGGATGGTAATAGAGTCCTTCCTTTTGGGAAGGAAAATGGTCTTTATTGTCTTCATTATTAGGCTGACTCTAAGTCCTAGACAGGTTTTGAACTTGGCACTGATACTGTCATCAGTCATCTGTAAGGATGTCTACAGATTTCTTGCCTAATCTCCCAGCCTTTGTTCACGCACTATGCTGTAGACCAGTTCTCAAAGTATGTTTCCCAGTGCAGTGTCAGGATTACCTGGGGACTTACTAGAAATGCAAACTGCACAACTCCAGAGCTCCTGAATTAGAAATGTGGAGGGGGTGGGGCTTAGCAGTCTGGTAACAAGCCTCCTGGGTGATCCTGATGCATGCTCAAGTTTGAGAACCAGCTAGGTTTTAGAGTTTAGATTTAGGTCTTTCCTGACCACCTGATCTAAATCTCTCCGTGGCTCACCCACCTGTCTTGTAAGTCTTGATCATTGCACCCTTTCTACCCTCATGATTTGTAGTTCTGTATTTATTTGTTTTACTTGAATACCGTCTGTTTTCTGAACTAGATTGTAAACTTTGTGATTAGGAAAACTATACTTGTTTTATTCACCAGTATATCCCCTAGCCTGTAGCACAGTGCCTGACATGTGGTGGGTATTAAATAAATATTTAAGCAAATGGTTGAGTGATCTATTAATATGAAGTGACTCAGATTACATTTCTTCTCTGCATTTTTTTTTTTTGCTTGTTTGCTTTTTGGTTATTGAGTAGACAACCACACAATACCAGTTTCATAACTAATCTGTAAGCAGTTTACATGGATGATTTACAGGCTGCACGCATGCACACGCACACACGCGCACACACACACTCTCACACTGCATCCTGCAGTCAGCCTGCTCTGCAGCTTTCAAATCCAGTGGCAACGTCTTTACCATTATAGATGTTTTCATTTCAGGGGAGAGACAGTGTTCAGTTCACTTAATATGCACTTACTGAAGAACTAACATGTAGCACATCAGGGTCGGGCAACCAGCATTGGAGTTTTCATGGTGGTACTTGACTAAGGTCTTGAACTCTGCTCGCCTAGCAGCTCCAGTGTTCTAAGCCACACTCATTGTGATGCTTCACATCAGGAAAACTCCTCCATACCTCTGCCTTTCTTTTCCTCAGTAATTCTCTCCCTCTCTCCCTTTACCCATCCCCCAACCCTCTCTCTGGTCCTCCCTGTAAAACTTCATACTCGCTCAAACTGTCCTTGAATTTATTTACTCCTTGGTGGCTTTCCCTTCTATTTAATAGATTTCTCCTCTGATTAGTCCTTCAGATCTTCTCTAAAGGGCTGGTGAAAATCAAGTGCTGCCTGCAGGTAGAAGAATTTCCAGTCTCCTAGAAGTGGACTCTCTTTTTTCCTATTACCATCAGCAGCAGCAGCACAGGTTTAAGAGGTGGGTGTGGATTTGAATCTCAGCCCAGCCCCTTCTTGGGTGAGAAAGCTTGAGTCAGGTTCTTAGCTTCCAGGAACCAGAGTTTGCCACCGGTAAAATGGACAAAAAGAACAATTACCTCCTGGCATGGCTGTGAGAACAGTGTGAGATCTGCAGATCACCCAGCTCATCATTGGTGCTCACTGTATGATCCTTACAATTGAAATATATTGGGTACAGTTCCCATGATCTTCGGAGAGACTAAGAAAGCTGCAGAGGGGAGGAGATTTTAACAGGCTACATTAAAGTAAAATTTAAATCATGGCAGACGGATGGGAGATGGAGACTGAATTTCTTAAGGACCTAAATATGAAAGTAGTCTCACCTTTCTGTCCTCCTACACAATTGAGAAAGGACCTGCTAATGGATTATGAGGAATGCAAGCTAATACAGGCTCCTTTCTCCCCTCCTCTTCTTAAATAAATGACAGTAAACTGGCCCCCATTTTATTTTGATAAACATTCCAGGGCTAAAATCCTGAAAGTGATGATAACACAGGCGAAAAGGTTTTCATTCAAAATAATAAAGTTACCTTTGTAAAAATCCTGTTTTTGTTAAGAGTGGGACATTTAAATTTTTTATATTTTACCCCAAATTATACAATGTGTGAGGTCTGTTGAAAGCATTTTCTCTTTCATAATGACCATCTGACACTTTTTGTGTGAGCTAATCTAAAACATGATTTTTAAGTTTTTACCTTGCCAGTCCCAAAATAAACCAGCATCTTCCCTGTCATTTGCATTATGTGGGAAATAAACAACCTTCAGCTGGAAAGACTCAAGCCAGAAAGATCAGCCAATACACTGCCAGTAGGTCCAGAATTACAAAATACATGGTATTTAGCAGTGACTGTCTGAACCCTTCAGTGCTTGGCAGTTCCTGAGTGTTTTTGTAAACGGCTCTGTTCCCTGGGAGTCTGTACTCCCAAGTATAGTGGTAGGATTACTGTCCTGGGCACATTAAGTGGATTACTTTCTCAGAGGAGAGGAAGTTATGGAAAATGATGTGCCATTGCTCCCCCTGCAGTAGGTGCTGGGCTCTTGGATCATTTCCATTTTGAAATAAGCTTTCCCTCTTATCTTATTTCTTAACGGGAGGCAAAATGTCTTACTAAATAGACTGGAGAAAACCAATTCATCAGATTTAAGAACTAATTTGAAAATGATCTGATTGGTAAAAAAAAAAAAAATGTTGACATCAGTCTCTTGTAATCCAGGCTTTCTTGGGAACTTAGATCCTTGTCCACCTGTGCAGATATGAGTGCTCTATGTGTATGTAACATATGTGACTTGAAGTCTTGGATATATGTATGGGGAGTTAATGCTTTCTCCCAGCCATTCTCCTTGACTATTTAAGTTTTCCTGTCTACCTCAGGATCCTAGAACCTTTGGTTAACAGGAAGGTAGATGTATGTGGCAAAGATGAAAACTTGATGTTTTCTGTCTTTCTACTGCATGTAAGAAGAGAGAAGATCTTGGACTGTGCTGTGTGTTTGCAGGGAGTCACCAAATAAGCAGAAGGCTTACGAGGAGAGAAACAAGCCTGTATATATATAAACCTCTTAAATAACATTTGAAAAATGAATTTTAGGGTCGTGAATCTTCTGTCCTACTCAGTAGTTTTCCAGGAAAATTACTTCACTCACTAACTCTTGTGTTTATAAAATAAAATGAAGGAGATACTGTTCATCTTACATATGGAAATTCAATTCTGATTTTTAATACAGTGTTATAAAAAGTGACATGTATATATTTTAAATACTTATCCATAAGGTGTTACCTGCTTATGTCCATTATTTTCAAAATTTAAAAAAAAAAAGCAGTTTGAACACATTATAAATTTACCTTTTGCCAATGAAAATATTTTAAATCATTTCTTTTAGTATTGTTGGCCACAGTCAGACCTTGTGAGAATCGTTTGATACTTGTTTGGTTAAAAAAAAAAATAATGTGCATCAGTCTTGTAACTAAAATGCCCCCTATAACCTGCTGATTTTTCTTCCTTTCTCCTCTTTTCGATGTTGACTTCCTCTTCCTCAGTACTCTGAATTCCAGAGAGGCTTACAAATCTTCAAAATTACCTGTCACATTGTATCATCTGGGTAAAGACTCATTTATTCCTGTTTGCTTCTCAGTGGTGAACAGTCTCACCTAGATTGGGCTGAAGTGCTTAAGATCTATTTGCCTCTCTATCTGGATGCAAAACGAACAGCTGCATCACAACTTGACATCACTTTTTCTATTTAATTTTGCCTGTGCATTGAGCTAAACAATGACAGATTTTCAGTATTCTGAATTATCCTCTGTTTTGCCTTTATTCCCTTAAATTTGTATTTCTTATTAGAATTATTAAGCATTAAAATGGCACTTTTGTTGTTAAGGTTGTTTTTGGTCAATTTTCCCACTATTTAAAGTTGAATGTTTTTTATTATTAACGTTGAAAGCTTCTTCAGCCTGCTTTGTCTGTATCACCCTATAAGATTTTAAACAGATGAGATGCCTGCTTCTTTGCTTTTTAAAACATAGTAAATATTCCTCACAATTAAAGTTACATCCAGAAGAAAACCTAAGTAGTCTGTGTTGCATACGAATACTTGGGCTTGCTAAATGAATTTGCATTATTGTGAAAAATGAAGATTTTGCATTGTTGTGATGATAATCTGTTTCTTTCTTGTTTATTTTAATTGGAAAATAACTTGCTCCCAAGGAAGGATGACTTTAAGTGTATTACTGAAAGCAAGAAAATGTTCTGCTTTTTTTCACAGCTTGAGTAAGTTATAACTAGATCACTGAGGTCTTAGTCAGTGGTTCTTAGAGGATTAGGTAGTAAAACTAACTTCCTCTGGAAAAAGAAATAATACAGACATCCCAACAAGTGGAGTTTCTCGTTATAAGCATCCAGAGTCTGAGGTTACAGATTGACTGTTATTTGTTAAGGCCAATCTTTAAATTTGTACATAGATCATTGCCACCTTCAGTAAACTGAATTATGCAAATATTCAACTTTACAAGAACTTGAAAAGTACAAATTTGTCTTAAATTTGACTCGCTTTAGACTACTTTCTCTAAATGAAGGATTATGATTAATCTGGGAATTAAATTTGCAGTAGCCCTTGGGTCAATCATTTCTTTACCTAGTTTTTCACTAATGGTTCTGAAATTAATGGTCATTGACTTTAATTATAATTGTAACCAAGGCAGACTAAAAGAACTTGGAGCTTATGATTTAATTTTCCAATATCCACTATCATATTCCATCTTTACAGGAAC
The DNA here is from genome assembly GCF_048773025.1 of Camelus bactrianus. Classification (NCBI taxonomy): domain Eukaryota; kingdom Metazoa; phylum Chordata; class Mammalia; order Artiodactyla; family Camelidae; genus Camelus; species Camelus bactrianus. The sequence goes on from NC_133555.1 coordinate 25,704,544, forward strand.
CCAGTGAAGTGGGTATTCTTCTGTTTTGTGAAGGAGGAAATGAAGGCTCAGGGACACACTAAGGAATTGGCAGAAGCCACCCAACTCTTAAGCTGCAGTGCTGAGAGGTTTGAGCCCAGAGAGTATGACTCCAGATTTTAGACCCGTGCTCTTAATCTCTGTGCTATATAGCATCTTATTAGCATCCACTAAAGAATACGCAAGTAACTCTTCTAAATACTCTAAGGAAAGCCATTTAGGATCATAAAAAGAAAGTCTAGCCTCAAGAATGGGGATTGGTCTTTCCTTGAGGGCAGGTGCCAAGATAGAAGTGCATCAATACCAAAGTTTTGATACTAATATTTAAAAAAAATACTATTTTTTCCAACTTCTGTATTATCTACTCTACCAATAGCTCTAAGGAAATACCAAATCGGTAAGTAGATGACACACTTGGCCCAAGTTCCTGACCTTCATTTTCTATTGTCAGTTACTCCTAGTTGCAACCCTCAGCGCCCGTTTTCTCTCCCTGACTTGTTTCTCTTCATCTCCCTCATTTCAGTCTTCCCATGACTTTGCTGTGACCTTTTTGCTTTCCTTGTTGTCTTCATTTTTTGTCATCTGCCTTCGAAGATCCTCAGATCTTTTTCTTTTTGTTCATTTCTTTGACTGTGATTTCTAGCCTCATTGGATTTCACATGGAGTGAACTTCTTGGGTATCTGAGTTCTTAAACGCTATGGATGTAGGTAGTTGTTCTAGGAGGTGCCTAGTAGGCAAATATGGATTGAGAGTTGGGTGCGGGGTCCTAGGATGGGATTTGTTTTAGAATTAAATATTCAGATCTAAGTCTGGAAGCCCAGTTTAACCCCAATCTTTAGCTCAAGTCTCAATTGAAGAAGTATGCTGATACATGAATCATGTCCAATGTGTTTAGTGAGCTTGACTTACGGGCTGTGATGTTGCAAAAGCAGCTTACTTGAAATGAGTTTTTACAGAGTAGATGTGTCTGTGTATGTCCATGTATGTTATATATAAACTTGCCCATGTTTTCAGAAAGGTACTTGATAGGTACTGATCGAAGAAACTTGAAGAAAGTTCTCTTAGATACCTTCAAAATGAGGCATGTACTGTATGTACAGAGTAGAGTCCTTGTTTAGTATGTAACTGATGCTTAAAAATCGGAATATGGCTTTCACTGTTAGTAGTGTCAATGAGTCCTGGGAATAGTTGTATGAAACTCTTCTTTATGGATCTACAGTTCATCAAAGGGAAAAGAAATGTAGAAGTATTGTTAAATATATATCTGTGTGTCTTTATGCATATTTACAAATATTTAAATATGCATCTTACCTTTGAATATTGTCTAAACTTGGATATTTTTCCTGATTCAGAAGTTGCATGAGTCCTTCATAATAGGTGTCTGATCTAGATAAATTTTGAGATACTCAAGAAGATTTAATCACTTCCTTACGTTTTCAGGTCGCCTGATCTATAGGAAACTTTGTAGTAACACCCTTCTTGGCTTACTGAGCATCTCTAATTGTTAGGCTTCCTCAATGTTTCCTGTTTCACAGACTTACCAACTGAGGCACAAGGTGGGTAGCAGGTAAATGAAGGAGAAGCAGAAGTACCATACCCTGACTCCACATCTGTGCACATCAGTAGAGTTTTGTAATGTCCTGAGCAATCCAGTGTTTCTACCAGTAACAGCATTGCCTTGGTTTTAAGCAAAAAGAAGTAGATACTACTTAGATTAAGCAAAAAATGAATTTATTGAAAGTCTCTTGGGTAGTTCACTGTACACTTGGTTGGTGATTGGAGAACGAGACATGGGAATGGGCAGGATGCGGTAGAACTTAGTTACAGACAGCAAGTGCTACTTAACAGTTTTATGAGGTTACCACAATTGGAAGCAGATATTTCTAGTTCTTTTGAGTCTTTTGGTTACTATCATCAAGGTGCAGATTTCAAGGTGAGAGTATCCAATTGGCATCAATTAGGACATGGGCCCAATCTTGGCAAGGGCACATCTTCTCCAATAGTGGGCAACGGTGGAGATGATGATTTTGGAGTACAGTTATCAAAAAGCCAGGGAATAGTTGAGTTGCTGGAAATAACAAAAATCTAGTGTAAATATCCCATCCTTCTTTAGAATTTGGCTTCCTCACGAAATCTGCCAACGACTTTCCAGTGAAAGCCCATTTTGAGATTGATCTTTACATGAAAATGATTAACTTGATCCACAAAACCTACAGTAAAAGCAAACGATAAAGAAAGGAAGCTAATAAAGGAAATTGATTTATTTGAAGTGCCGTGTGTCTCTTTCGCTTTCCTGCATATAGCAGGACAGAATTAGTGGCAGCCTTGGCTCCAGCGGTCTGCCGGGCCAGCAGTAATAGGTTTAAACCACGCCTCGTTTGATTGTATTTTGTCTGAATCAAAGGACAACACAGCTTTGAGTTTGCCTGTAAGATCGCCTTGTTCTGAAGATCAGGAACTTTTCAGAGGAAAGCATTCTTAATGGAATTAGAGGAATTTAATTTACTGTTTTGCGCATCGTGTCCCGATAAACTTTTTTGTCTTATGTGTGTGCCTGTGTATGTGACCATTTAATAGACAGTCATTCATCAACATTTATCAATTGACTGAATGTGTTTTGAGCACTAGGGGATATGAAATTACAATACCAATTTTTCAGATAGTCAATAGGGTACCTAAAATTCATAATAAGTGCAGAATAAATGTTGGCTTTTGTTATGGTAATAGTTACTACAAGTATCTAATAATAATAAGTACTTACTATGTGACAGGCTCTACCAGTTAACACTTAGGAAGTTGATGGTTATTGCTTTGTTACCAGTGAGGAAATTGAGGCTTAGGAAGGCAAAGATGGCCATCTTTATTTTTTTTATAACTTTTTTTTTTAATGGAGATACTGGGGATTGAACCCAGGATCTCGTGCATTCTAAGCATGTGCTCTTCCACTGAGCTCTATCCCCCACCCTCAAGATGGTTATCTCTACTTGTAGACAGAAAAACTCAGTCTTGCCCAGGCTTTCTCTACCCTGTCGGTGTTTTCTGGGGTGGGTGAGCGTTGGGGGACCGTTCTCTGCACTGTGGGACGTTTCGCACCATCCTTGGCCTTTATTTGCTGAGTACCAGTAGCACCCTTTCAATTGTGACAGCCAAAAATATCTTTAAAAATTGCTAGGTGTCCCCAGGCAGCAGGAGGGTAGGGGAAACAAAAGCACAAAATTGAACCCAGATGGAAACCACTGGTCAAGCTTGCTTGAAGGGAAAAAAGAAATACACTGCAAGATCTGTGTGACTGCCACCCCCTGAAGCCTGGATGTCCTTTTGTCACTCTCACTCAGAAATCGGGTTTCACGGTGGCTCCTGCTGCCTTCTGTTGCTTTCTGAGTCAGATACCAGGAAGACCTCTGTCATGTAACTGTGCCCTCCCGAATGGGAGCCTGGGAAAGTGAGTTCATTTCTCTGGCTTGGTGAGTTGAGACCCATAATATTGGCAACTGGCTGGGGAGATGGGACCCACAATATTGGCAACTCCTCAGATATTTAGGCTTTTGTTTGGGCTATGTACAGTCTGGTTTCGGGACTTAACTTGCATTCAACACATCCAAAGCCTGTTGTTCCTTAAGTGTTCCTGTAAGCCAAGCATGGTGGCAACTACTAAGAATTCAGAAGACAGGCATGGTCCTAGCTCTTATGGAGCCTACCATCTCCTTAGAGACAAAATAACAATGTGATGTAAGTGCAATGACAGAGCAACCAAGAGCTCTCTGTGTAAATCGAGTGGAAGGAGTATCAGCCGGGGCTTAGGGAATGTATCCACAGGACATGACTTTAAACCTTGTCCTAAAGAATGAATGATTTTTCCCCCCAAGTCAGGAAGGGAGAGGGTCTCAGCACCTGCCAAAACATATAGTTGGTGGCCTGAAATGATAAATTCTCATTTTTATAGGATACAGTTTTCAAGTGTCTTTTAGTTGTTAGGTTTTGAATAGCCTCTTCAGACTTACATCTGAGATTTTGAATTCTTTTCACAGTTCTGATGGCTTACCATGTGTTGACAGTCTTTTTGTTCCCTGGGCTGTCTTATTTCATTGCCACAGAGTTTTCGGTGCTGCCAAGGGAGTGCTAAGTTATATAAGGCTCCCTTTTTCAAAGGGAGGGTTAACAACTTAGATTAGAGACATGCAGGTGTTGAAGAAAACTTAGCACCTAGGTGAGCCCCTCTCTCTTTGATATAATCAGAACAAATCTTTATTGAAGGGGACCTTATTTTTCTTGTTTATATATTTTTTTATTGAAGTACAGTCAGTTTGCAGTGTTGTGCCAGTGTCTTGTGCACAGCACGATGCTTCAGTCATACGTGAACATACATGTAGCCCCACTTTCATATGTTTTTCATTATAGATTACTTAAGATACTGAATATAGTTTTCTGTGCTGTACGGTATGAACTTACTGTTTATCTATTTTATATATATTAGTATCTGCAAATCTCGAACTCCCAATTTATCCCTTCCCTCCCCTTTCCCCTCCAGTATCCATAAGTTTGTTTCCTATGTCTGTGAGTCCGTTCCTGGCACTTTACTTTTTAATTGGTGTATCAGGCTATTGGAAGATAATTTTAATTCATGACAATTGATGGTATGTATATTCTTCTTGTGTGGCAGGGCTATTCCACACACATTTTCAGGTATAACTCTCTTATAGGATTCAACACCACCAAATAGATCTATGGGCATAACCCTTGATCCTCATTACCTGAGAGTTTATGTTACAAACTTGTCTCCTTGCTCCTCTTTTCAGCCCTGCATTTGTTTTGCTACTAAGGAAAGCTTGGGAATGCCTGACCACAGTGGCCTAGGAAAAGATGTGTGTTTTCCTTCTAGTGAATGGCACTGGATGGTTCTCAGGAAAGGAGCTAAACAAACGCTGTATAATTCAAGATTTGTTGAAGGGAAATCCAAGTGCCACCAACTCCTGAGATAATTTTAACAACCAGCACTCTTGGAGCTGCACGAAGACAAACCTTCTAATCACTTTTTCCTTTGTCTCACTCTTCCACTACAAGCCTGCTTTTTCACACGAGTCATTTCAGTACTTCTTGTTCTGTCTTTGTCTACCTGGGCTTTTCTTTTCAGAGGAAGTAAGTACCACTTGAGGAAGATGGGGCCTGTGGGCTCCCATTATCCTCTCTGTAGGCTAGGAGGTACGCTTTATATGCTTCAGCAGAGAACCAGTGAGAACCTTTGTGTGGTACTCTAGAATCTCTGTCACATAAGGATTGCATTCTGGGCACGTCTGTATCACTGCGAAAAGGTGGTTCTTGAAAGTAGACGCTTGATCCAAGTGTCAGTATGAGAGTGGGTAAAGTCTCAGACAGTTGGCTGCAGCAGCATTCTTTTCATTCTACAAACATTGATTGAGCATCTAGTATGTGCCATGCTCTGTGTTTATTGATGAAGATACAGTGGCTGATGTTCTCCATCCTCAAGGAACTAAAAATCTGTTATGTTCCATTTTGGGACTATTTCTAGCTCTCAGTGCAATGCCAGTTTTAATACCAGTAAAATACTGTATTTCCTAAACCAGCATCAGGCTTTCTGCTCTGAAACTTAGATGATTTGAAAACAGGTGTCTGTGAGAAGTCTAGTGCATATGGTTGCAGTCCTAGGTTTTCAAAAAGTGAGTAGAATAAATCACTTGTAGAAAATAAAGCTTATTTTCCTCTACCTCAGCCCAGAGAGAAACCAGGCAGTTCTGAGAATGTGTCTCTTTGAGGGACACTACCTGCCAGATCTCATTAGTTTTACAGAAGATAGTAGCTAACCCTAAAGTTTATGACACTAGCTGTCACCACCCCAAAAAGTGAGAGAGTTGAGTGGCAGCCACGGTGGAGTCCAACCCACCAGACTCTTGACTTTGGAATTTCCATCACGGTTGACTTCTGCCACCCACACGCTCCTTGGAAAACTTCCTCCCCGTTTTGCAAGTGACTGCAGGTTATTCTTAGATTTAGACAGGAAAACAAAAACGGTGAGTGACAAGACCAGATGCACTTTACCTCGGTTATGAATACAGTCTGATCGGGTGTCTGTGGGATTTTCTTTCTTCTTTTTAAACCCTTCTTTAAGTAGAATGCAAGATGATAAGGATCGGGAGATGGCAGGGAGGGGGAAACAATAGCCCCTTAATAAGACTCTTAGTAATCAGGCAGGCATTTGTGTCTTGCGTTAGGGTTGTGAAAGTGACAGACTGACCATTCTGAAGGCTGCCATCAGTGCAGATTGGCGTGTTTCTAATTACACGCGGAATGAAAGGCTTCAGAGAAGAAATGACCCAGAACACTCAACCGTTTAAGTATCTGATTGAGGCAAGGAAGCCTTGTAAAAAGCAAACTGCAAGATTGCGCTTGTCCACATTTTTTTTTTTTTTAAACTCATTCAGAATCAACTCTTCTTCTCAAGCTTTTGTCACTTTTTTTTCTGTCCAACTACTTTTGTACCCGAGTTTGGAATGTTCATGTCTGAACTAACAAGTCACAGTGGAAAACAGACAGCACAGTCAGAGGACTGAATGGGAGGGATTTTAGTAAAGGGCCTATTTCTGAGGTATGGGCAAGCTTTAAGGGCACTTCGAGGAATGGGGAAGCACCAGGGATGGGCACTGGCAGGAAACTGGTCCCTTCCCTAACCTTGGAGGGACAAGTGTGTTGCCAGAGGCATCCAAGAGCTGACCCTCTCCAAGGGGGCAAACGGGTTATTGAAGCACAGCAAGAATGGAAGCGAGTAATTACCCCATGTACTCTCCCTCCTTGGCCAACGAGATCGCTGATGCTTCTCATTTGCTACACTTAAGCAGAAATCAAGGGATACACGAGTCTGGTAGGTAACTAGAAAATAACGCTCTGAGACACAGATTGGGAAGAGCAGAGAATGGATCTGGGAGGCAAATAGCAGCACAGCTGCTTTCGTTGATATAAAACCAATATGGAGATCGCATGTATATCAGCAGGTAACTTGCGTTTCACCTGCAAGTATAGAACCAAGGAGTTCACTACAGATGCACTGTAGGCAAGGAGAAAACAACCATTGTCATTGTACAGCAAATGTCTTCCCTCGTAGATGAATCCTTCAAATCCTGGCCCATCAGCGCTTGCGGACCTGGTGCCTCCAGGGGCAGATGGACCACAGGAATGAGCGAGCTGGGCCAGGTGCAAGGTGACAGTGAGTGCTGGGTCTGTTACGAACCCTGAGCGATTGCTGTCTCTAAAGGCAGCGGTCACTGTGCAGCACCTTGGAATTGAACCCTGACATTTGAATTCTCATTTTCTTTTTAACTAAAGGAGTAGTGTACCTGAATTTTTCTTTAAGCATCTCATTTTTAAATGTGGACAGCTAATTCAATTTGGTGTTTTTACAGACCTCAAGCTTAGGCTAACAAACTCCTCTCATTGGGTCCTGATGGCCCCTAAGTTCCTTGGTCTTTTGAACTCCCCTTTCTTCTGTTCCAAAGGCAGTGGCCGGAGGCCAAAGCTGGGAGGTGAGCCAGTCACCTTGAGCCGGGGATGCGCTGTGGTCCGAGCAGTGGCAGCAGGGCGGTGGGAGTGCAGACTGAGCAAATACAGAGTACTGGGGTGCTCCTCGTTCCTCCTGCTCTGATCCACTCCTGTACCAGGGTCTAGTCAGTCCTGTGTCTGCTTCATTCCTGAATAGGCCCAAGATTCCATCCGAACAGCCTTCCTACACAGCAGCTTCCTACTCCAGGTGGCCAGAAGGGAGTTCCAGGCCAGTGTTGTCTCCCAGGACATTAACACAGTAACCAAGTTTACTGGTGCTGGGGCTGCCACAGTTGGGATGACTGGTTCAGGGGCCAGCATTGGAATAGTGTTTGGCAGCTTGGTCATTGGTTATGGCAGGAACCCGTCTCTGAAGCAGCAGCTCTTCTTCTGTGCCATTCTGGGCTTGGCCCTGTCTGAGGCCATGGGGCTGTTCTGTTTGATGGTTACCTTCCTCATCCTCTTCGCCATGTGAGGCTCCATGGAGGTCACCTACCCATCCCTGCTGCTTTGACTCCAGGCCATGCTCAGCGCTGGAGTGTGCTAAGCTTTACCATTAAACACAACATTTGTCTTTAAAAAAAAAAAATTACTTCATGTGGTAAGATCCCCTGCCCCCCGTGCACCAAACACGTGTGGGGTCCTGCTGTGCTCTTGCAGCATCTCTTGCTCTGGGTTCCTGCCTCTGTGTGCATGCTGCTCCCCTCGCGCCCCCGCCTCCCAGCCTCTTGCCTTTGCTGACAGGCAGATCTCTTTACCTCTTCCTCCAATCCTGAGGGCCACCCACCCAAGGTGATTGTTTCTAACAGACTTTTTCTGGAGGTGTGGCGGTAACAGAGGATCATTCCCTGACAAAGCAGGACTGTACTTCTGGTGCCAAGTCTGAGGCCACAGACTTGGCCACTCTCTTCCCTGGAGCTTCCCTCAAGCTCTTTCCTTCCTTCTCAGGGCTCAGGCCACGGTCAGAGTCCTCCAGCCTCTGCTTCCTATTCCAGTGCCTCTTCCAGCTCCTCTCTTCTCCAGGTCCCTGAGGTGTCCTGTCCCCTCCCATCCCCAACTATATTACAGGCCTTGAGACAACCCCCAGATTCCTTTGCTGTCTATTCGAACTGCTGTCACAGACTTTTTGTTGCAGTGTTTCCTACTTGAAGGCTAAGCACTTAGATAACCAGAAGACCCACTGAAACAAGCAATCCAACTGAACAGAACATTTATTTTTCACCCTGATTGCTGCCACCCTCCTAGGGCAACTAGCTGAGTCTGCTGACTTAACATAGTGCAAAAAAAAAAAAAAAAGACAAGTGCACCTTTTTCTTCCTCTTCTGGTAACCTAACCGCTTTAGTTCCTTCCTGAATGCAGGAAGCAGGAGAGTATTCTGAATTTAGAAACAGGGTTTACTTCCAAAGAAATGTCAAACTCTGTAAAGTTTGGTAATAGGGAGCAGCAGGGGCAGCTTGCCAAGCTGAGATACACAAAAATTTTTCTTTAGTAGAAGGCATGGGAAATCTAAAAAAAAAGAAAAATATTTATGTTATCATGACTGATGAGATAGGGATACACAAGCTTTTCTTTTACAAGCCACAGAAATCTAAAAAAAAAAAAGTACCTGATGAGACAGGGACTGGTTTCAAGGCTAAAAGGTGGTTAGCATCGCCCACATCACCCATACAGCTGTTGTAAATGGTGTCCTACTTTGTATTTTTTTGTTTATTACAGGCTAGAGGGAAATAAATTACCACCTCATTGTCAGCCAATAATCATTTTCCAAGAAAAGGTAATTTCTCCTCTGAAAGGCAGTATTCAAACCGCTCACCTTTTTGATTGCTCCATTGTGTGTGTGACTGTTAGACTGCCTACTGACCACGAAGTAGGTGTTTCTTTTTCCCAGATCCCAGGTGAAACCCTTCCAGAGTGGGGGGTGAGGCAGAAGATATGTGATCAGATTGCGGTTTGCATCCTGGCCTTCTGATGGTGGTCACTGTGGGAGACGCTGAACGTCACAGGAAGTTAATACTCTCAATGTGTCTTATCTCTTTGAACTTAACTTTGTGGGCACTACTCTGTCTTTACAAAATATTGGAAGGTACCACTTCTTCCATCCTGAGGCTTAGGTAAGAATGAGAGAAAATCGCATATTCACTTTACACTAGGGAAAAAAACAGATCTTTCCTCAAAAACCCTTAAAGTTAATAAACTAGATACTATAACAAGACAAAATATTTCTTAAGATGTAATTAAAATGCTTTAAGATATACTTTAACTTTTAGGTGGTTTATTTAGTTCCTAGTTAGCAAATAGTTCCTGTAAGGATTAGAAAGCTGACAGAAAAGTGCATTGTATTTTAAAAGGGACTGCTTGTCTGAACTCAAATAGATACGTTAGCATTAGCTTTCAAAATACACAGTTAAGCATAGTATTTACTTTTCAGAATATGACAAAATTTTGTTCTTATGAGATAGCCTTTCCCTATTCTAATCCATCGTATTTTAAAAATTATGTGTGTACATACATATACAAATGCTTTTATTATTTGTATTTTTACAAATAATGACAAGCCTTTTCTTGTCACACATCTAGATTTTATTGTTTTTTCCCTCAAAACATAGATTTTGTTTCCACCTATGTGGTATGCAAATAATGTTTTTATTTGGCCCCGTTAAATAAAATAGATGAATTCCAGGTACCTTACTCCTCCCATGTAACTTGAGTTATTGATTCATATAGTAACCTTCATGTTTTCTAACATGTCAGCTGTGTAATTTACTAAACATCTCTCTAGATTTCAGACAAAAATTACAAATACATAACTGGTACGTTATAAAATGCTCAGATTGCTCTACAAGAACAGGTTTATTTCTCATTTGGGGTGGGGGAGTGCTAGCAGTTAAGTGAGTGACCCTGTTCCCCATATGGTTAAATGGACAAAAATCTGCATTTCTTTGAAAAACTTCCAATTAACGTTAATTAACTGTCACACTTGATGTGCAGGAGCTGACTTGCCATTCGTGGATTACACCCTTGGTTTTCACTTGCTCATTTGGTTAGTTTCTTTGCTGCCTGTAATTTTGGTTAGAATGTAGACACTTGCAGTTTCATTGCTTTGTGTTTTCCTTTCCATTCCTTCCCTTAGCAGTAACCTCCCAGATTTAGAGGGGAGCGGCTGTAGAAGCTTTTACTCAAAAGAAAATTGGGTATCAGTTTCACTTTTCAACCAGTCACATTTTCCTGTCCCTCACTGCTGGAAGAGGTAGAGCGCTCACTGGCTGTCAATTCTATATAGTGAGGACTTCGAAAGTCTGTACGTGTAGTTCTATGAAAATGTGCCACTCGGAGATTTTGTGGCAGGAGCATAATTGAAGAGCCCAGCTGCTGTTTTGGATCCATCATTGCATCAAACTGAGGCCACACTTCTGTAGCCAACGAACGAATGCAGGTGAGCTAGTGGTGCAGACCCACACCTGTGGTAAGCGATGTTCCTTTATTGGAAGGTGGCTCAGGGGCGTCTTCTGTGCCCCCCAAGCCTTTCTTGGAATTACCTTGGCGCCCAGGACTCTTCCTACCCACATCTCCTACCTTCTGCCACTTCTTCAAAGGACTCAGACCTGCTTTGTGTTCTGGAAGCCAGCTCTCCCTGCCGGCTCCTCTTCCTTCCCTCTGCCCCCCAGTACATCTCTTGCATGTCAGTGTCTGCTGGGTAGAGAACCTGAACGAACCCAAATAGCAAACTAAGCTCTGCCACTAAACTAACATTAAAGGTTCGTTTCTTTTCTGCAGTTGAAGTTACTCTTTGAACATTTTGAGTGGACAGGGTACTATCTTCACGGTAAATAATTTGTTTATCCATGTGATTCATTTCCTATGTCCTTACATTGTAGTGGTGGCCATAACCCATAGAGAAGTTGTTTCATTGCTGCCCTGGTACATTTTTATATGATTCTACGGGAGAATGAAGGGAGAAAGAGGGAGAGAGAAAGAGAGAAACAATACTTTCTGCCTTCTCCCCAAATTAAACCCAAGCATGAGAGAATGTTTTCATTTTTCATAGTGATATTTTAAATGTTCTGGAGAAAAAGTGGAAGTTCTCTTTATTAGTCTACATCCTAGAATTTAATCTTTTTTCTCATGTAAAAAATATATTGAGGTGAAGTTCATATAAAATTTATCATTTTGAAATGAACAATTCACTTGTGTTTAGTGCATTCACGGTGTTGTGCCAACTTATTTCCATCATTCCAAAGTAAAACCCCTTACCCATCAAGTAGTTCCCCCTTCTTCCTTCCCCTTGTCCTTGGTAACCACTACTCTCTGCTCTGTCTCTGAGTTCATCTATTCTGGATATGTCATATAAATGGAATCATGTCTGTCTTCTGTCACTTAGTACCTGTAATTTAATCTTGTGTTTATTTCCTAATCAAAAATGTCCTTGGCTATAATGATCACTTCACCCTGCACAAAAGTGATTTTTTTTCCCATCACCATCTTCTTTCAAAGCATTAGAAGAATCTTCATTGTATTTTTTTTCCTATTGTCACTTCCTTACAAACTCTTTGCCAGAGAGCAAGGCTCTTTGCCCACATCACATAGCTGCTTTCTCTAGATCCCTATTATCAGAGTGACAGAGAGCGTACGTGGTGACCAGGAACTTTGTATAATCTGTAGTGGCTGTCAGAACACATAAATTGTTGATTTTCTGATGGAATAAACAGGTATTTCAAGTTCCAAGGGACTTAACCAGATATCAAAAAGAAGGTCACACTACGAATAGCAGAGGTAGACTGGACTGGTTTTAAAGACTGACTTGGCTTGGCCACTTACTGAGTGTGTAGTTGTGCACTACACCTTAGGTCATTGTCTGTAAATGTGGCTAATGGTGGGACTAATCACTTGGGGGTAGTTGTGAAAAAATGAAATGGGGTATTGGCCCCAATTAGTGTGATACCTGATGAGTAGTAAGCTCTGTGTTAGCTGCTCTATATGTTACCTGTTGGTGTGGGTGTGATGTGGTGTGGTATGGTTTGTGGTTGTGGTGTTGTACCAAGTCCAAATGCATTCTGCTCACCCTACAACGGGAGATGAGGTGTTGAGGCAAGGAATAATAACTTTATTTGAAAAACCAGCAGACGAAGAAGATGGGGGACTCATGTCCTAGAGAACTATCTCACCCAAGTCAGAATTTAGGCTCCTTTTATACTAAAAAGGGGAGGCAGGGTGTGGCTGATTGTTGCAAACTCCTTGGTGTTGGAACTTAAGTTTTTGCAGCTGTCCTCATAGGTCAGGTCATGATGTTCCTGTAAACCTTCAACAAGGCAGATGTTATTCTCTATTCAGCAACATTTTATCTCTATATGAATGGAAAAGTGATATACCCCTAAAGATCAGAGCCTTGAGAATGGGCTCTCCTGTATGTTTCAGGTTATTGGCAACATTCTTTTACAAACGGTGCAGAACCAGCATGACTGAGCATGGGAAACAGAGCACAGGGTGAGAGCCAAAGGAACACATCTAGTATAGAGTCAGATTTGTCCTTCCCTGTTACAGCGTGGTGTGCGGATATGGTGTGATGTCCTGTGTGGTGGTTGTGTATCAGCTGTTGTGGAGCTGAGTTATTTACTACCATAGGATGCACATCTCTGAGGTTAATGTCTTTATAAGGATAGGATAAATTCTAAACATTGACAACCTTCTGAGCAAAGTATACTAACTGCCCAAGCTGGAGAAAAGGACCACAGATGATTCCAAAATTCTACTGTAAATAAATGTGAATTCACAATTTTGATACCTTTTTTTTTTTTTTTTTTTTTTTGGTGAAACTAAGCAAATGAAGCTACTTGATCTACATTCTAACTGAAACTGGCACTTGATCTTGGGGTGAATTGCTTTTCTAACTGCTATTCAACTTAACAAATGTACCTGTTTGCCATTTAGCCCCCAGTTCCCTCTTCTTCTTTGTTTAAATGCTTTTCTCTGTATTCAGAGCACAGATGAGTCTTGTGATGGCTCTCTGCCTGCTCATATATGCATTACCTTCCTCTTCCTCCGAGGCTTCACTCATTCACTTTTGCCTCTTGACATCTTGTATCTTTCTCTTTGATTACAAAAGCACATAGATTCCTCTTCCTTTTTATGGGAGGAAACATAGCAAATGGTTAAAAGTGAGGGCTCTGGATTCTACTTTTAATCCACACTGCCTAAAAGCTGGGTCCTAACCTCTGACAGCCTCAGTGTTTTCATCTGTAAAATGGGGAGGCAGTTATGCTGAGGACTTACTGAGATAAACCATGTGAAACACTTAGGACGGTTCCCCATTTATGGTAATTATTGTCTAAGAATAATAATCATGATGATGTGGCTCCTAGTTTCTTTTACCTTGTAGAAATTAATCTCACAAGACAATACTTACTGTCAGATCATCCTCTTGGCTCAGACCTTTCTACTGGATTCTACTTCTGCCTTTTCAACTGCTCTCTGAATAGTTCCACGTCATTGTTCTCCTGTGACCTGAAATGTGACTTCTCCCAACATCAGATTCTTTTTTGACCCTCTCCATCTCTGTTGTCTTTTTGTATCACCCAACTTTAGGTTCATGCAGTGATCTTTGAATACTTCTGAATGCCTCTCCCCCCCCCTCATTTCTAAAATAACCAAGTCTTATACATTCTTACCTTACAACCCCTTTGTCTTCTGTTTACTTCCATTTCTATGTCCGCAGTCACAGACCAAACCTCAGACACCACCCTTCAGGACACAGTACAGTTTTTTAAGTGGCGTCAGCGGTGGCGGTGGCCGTGATGTTGATAGAAGCTGCACAGCTAAAGTTTATTGAGCTCTTTGTGCCAGGAACTCTAAGCATACACAACATGTATCACCTCACCTAATCATCACAACAGCCCCCTGACAGGGGCACTATTTCCTCCGCTGGAGATGAAAAAACAGAGGCTCAGAGATACTAAATGACCCGTGGCAGGCTAAGGTACTTACAGTTTGTAGCCTAAGGATTTGAACCCAACCAGTGTGACTCAGACACCTCTGTGCTTAGTGGTTGTCCACTGCTGCCTGAGCCTTACTCCTTCATTGTCTCAATGCTCTCCCAGCTTGCACTCCCAGCCCTCTTGAGTTTGGCCACCCCTGCTGCCAGATGACTATGGTATTCATAGGTGTTACTCCTTGACTGAAAGGATTGGGTGTTGGGAGGTAGGAAATGTTATCCACACTTAAGTGGGCCTATAAATATACTGAAATTGCATGCAGACTGAGTTGATTTATTTCTCAAAAGGAAGCTAAGAGCTGTAACTTGGATAATGTCTCCAAAGCTCCTTGAGCTGGCATTCAGAGCTGTCTCCAGACACTCTCTTGTTAGTGTCCTCTGGCCCTTCTCCCAGTGTTGCCATTCCTACACCTCACCCAGTCTGACCAGTCCATTCCCTGTTTCACCTGACTGTACACATCCCTCCCGCACCTTCCCTCCTGAAGCTTTGCTTACACACTCTTAGTGTCCTAAGAGACCCTTTCCCCCTCCTCATTTTCTTCCCTATGCCTTCTCCAAAGTTTACCCTCAGTCCCACCCCCTTTTGATATCTTCTCAGACGACTTCAAGCTGGTAATTAGAGAACTTTCCTCCACTCACCACAGAACACAAAACAGGGGTGGCCGTCTTGGAGGCCCTCAGGAGCCAGGCAAGAAGCATGGAGTGAAGCTGGCCAATGGTTGCCGTGTGGGGTTAAGAGCCCACTGTTGCCAGAAGGTCCGGTTTTTCAAGAGGTGATGAAAATTTGGATATTTAAGTGCAGTCTCCTGAATTTTTAAGTTGATAGTTAATTTAAGTTAAAAAAATTATATGGAGTGAAACAAAATTTGTGTGGGGCAGCCATTGGGTTTTGACTTCTGTTAAGGAGTATGTTGTCCATATTCATCAATTAGAAGTTGCTTCTACTGTCTGCTAGAAGGAATTACCTACCTGATCAGAGTTTCCAAAGTTGTTTGGAAGAAGCTGATGCTCGGTCCTTTTGTAAAACTGTCTTTTCCCATAACAATTAGTGCAGAAAATATGGGCATAGTAGAATCATAGTAAATACTAAGTAATCAAAATAGTCACTGTAAGAAATTAATCATAAATGGTACTACCTTGTTTGGGTGCCACCTTCTGTCGCAAACAGTGATTAGAATTTTTTTAAAAAACAGTCATTCAGTAAAGGTGGCAACAACGAGTTTAATAAGCATTTGGCTTAAAACACACTTATTTCAGAACTTATTATAGTGAATTATCAGGGAGCCTTTCAACTACAAGTATTTTGTGAAGAGTGAAAGTTCTCTAGCTGGAGAAAATTGGGCTGAGTGCTTTTCTTGTTTTTAATACTAGAAATTGAGGTTTGAAATTAAGCTTTTCTAAAAAAAATTGAATATCCATATATTGTTGCTCAGGTAAACAAATTATTTTCATTTGGCAGTTTTGAAGCAAGTAAGTGAATCAAATTAGAAGCTGATAACTTGTAATTACATTGATTTTCATTTTCCTTCTTGGGTGTTCTTCAAAGTGACAGTGCTTAGAGCAAATGTCACTTTATCAACAACAGCTTTGCAGCACCCTAATTGCAGCAGACAGATAAACGGTGAGGACATGTGAGAAGTGTTCTCAGTGGAGCAGATGAAAGGCTCTGTCAACCCTGAGGGATGGTCGGCCATCCCACTTGCCCCTGAGGCCCCAAGAACTTGTGTGGTGCTTGACTTAGAAAAAAATACAGAGATGATGCTGTTGGGGGTATACATAGGACCCTAAGAAAATGGAAGGTGGCAATCAGTCAAACAAGCAGGGTTTCTTCTGACCGGTGTATTACAGGCTAGGGAATAAATAATGAAAGAAATGACTACTTAAAATGTGTTTACTTAAGTGGACAATTGCTTAAAATATGGTTGCTTGGTAAAGACCTTATAGACTGTACTTGGCACATAAATGTGATACTTACATTGAGGGCTAATGAATTTGCTCACAGGTGGAGGGATGGGTCGCCTGTGGCCATGCCTCTCTTGTTTGCATTGGACAAGTCGGATCCAGAAGGAAAAATACTCTCGTAGCCTTTTAAAATTTGCCAGGCCAGACACTCGTTTTAGAAGCTGTTAGGTAGTCGTAATTTGGAAATTATAAGCAGAAAGCCTGTGTGTGAGGACAGATGACAGTATGAGGAATTGTAGACAGAATGTCCCCTCAGGTGTTACTGAAGCAAGATGCCTCACCATGTACTTTCTATCTCCATTTTGATAGTGAGTCTCCAAAGGGACCATTGCCCAAAACTTGCTGTAAATATTGGATAGAGTGTCAAGTCTAAAACTGTAACATGGGTCAGAATTACCTGGAAGGCTTATAAAGTCCCAGGCAGTTGGGCCCCAGCCCCAGAGTTTGTGATGCAGTAGGTCTGGATAGGGCCCGAGGATGTGCATTTCTAACATGCTCCCAAGTGACACTGATACTTCTGGTCTAGGGACCACACTTTGTCAACCACTTACAGAGAAACCAAGTTAGTGAATGCAAATGAATTACTAAATCTAGCCCCTATACTGTTGCAGCAAAGCGTGTTACAGCTCAGTTGTGACAGCAACCTGGGTCCAGGCGGGAGACCAAGTAGCACTCGGACAGTTGGAGAACTCAGGTTTATTATGCCAGCGGGCCCAGAGGAGTTAACACTCCAAGCTCTGAACCCTGTCTGCAGGTTTACACAGGCTTTTATAGGCTGCCTGGCTATACTTTGCAACATCATATGCAAATAAGGTGTAACAAAGGTGACTAATTAGAAACGAGCTTTGTAGAAATGAACCAATCAGAAGTGAGAAATGGACCAATCAGGAGTGAGCTCCATGCAAATGAGGCACTGCAAATGGACCAATCAGGAGTCAGCTTAGGGAACCAACAAGAATCCTAGGGGCAAGTTCCGGCCTCCCAGAAGCAAGTTACTTCAGAGTTAAAAAGCGAGGTAATGCCGCCAGGCCAGGGAACCAAACGGCGCTGGCAGGAGAGCAGTGTCGCTGCCTGGGGGCCCTGCCGTCTTTTTTATGGGGCTTCCCACCTCAATACAAGGATGCTGCCAATCCAGGGCAATGGAAATTAAGGTGATTCTCAGTTAGGAACTTCCTGCCACACGAAGAACAGCAGGCTGACTGAAAGCAGCCAGAGTGATGCTGGGGGAAAGGTGGGCTTTGTGTTCAGAGAGTGTGGGTTCTTGGAAGGAATATCTTCTACTTCCTAGCTTTGTGACTGTAGGCGAGTTACTGAGCCCCCTGTGCCTCCTCATCTGTTAAATGCAGATGACAGTAGTCCCTATAACATGAAATTTGAGTGGGGAGGGGGAATTCCATGAGAGGAAGCAGGAAAAAGTTTTAGCCCAAAAGCAGGCCTGTGGTGAGAACTGTAGCAATACATGAAGATGTCGTAGTGTGCCAAAGGAAAGTAATTATGTATGAATGCGTGTATGTCTTAGTCTCTTCAGGCTGCTGTTACAAGATATCAGACTAGGTAAATTATAAGCAAGAGAGATTTATATCTCACAGTTCAGGAGGCTTGAAGTCTGAGATCAAGATGGCAGCATGGTTGGGGAGGGCCCTCCTAGTGGTCACAAACTTCTCACTGTGTCCTCACAAGGTAGAAGGGTCTCAGGAGCTCCATGGGATCCCCTTTATAAGGGCACTAATCCCATTCATGAGGACTCCACAGTCATAACACGATCACCTCTCAAAGGCTCCGTTTTCTAACATCATAATGGTTGTGCAGAGCCCCATGTGTGAATTTGGGGGCAGGGAAACACATTCAGACCATAGCAATATACACAGGAGAGATAGAAAGGCATTGCTTGTCCTCTCAGATCCAGGTGTCTGGTTTGGAGCTACTTAGCCTTGGAGACTTGCCTTGTGCATAAAGCTACCTGACGTACAATTAAGGTGAGTTCTTTGTCCTATCAATACCGTTTACTGTGCTTATTTAGGGGTTCATCGCAAATGTGGTGAGGAATATTTCACCTGAGATTGTTACAGGTGCATGGTGTGTCAGTGAATGCTGTAGTCGCAGCACTGGTGGCAACAGTGATGCTGTTTGAGAGTTGTATGGAGGCAGAAATGGAGAGGGGGAAGAAACAGGGGTCGAGAAATAGAGGTGGAGAAGAGAGAGGGCAGAGACAGGTAGGTGAGAGAACTGGGAATTCAGGGCTATTGCTGTATAACAATGCTTTCGATGTAAGAAACTCAGTCTTTCTAAGAATTCTGTTAATCCTAATCTGTGTGCAACCATTTATACCATAACCACTTAGGTGCTTACTGGGTGTGAGGTGCTGTCTGCTCGTATTTTGATTAATTCAGTAAGTTCTGAGCATGTTTCTTAGGGAGTATAATAGAAGCGGAGGTGAACAAAGCATAGTGTCTGCCCACAAGGAGAATGCAGACAAGTAAGAGAAATTGAAGGGTAAGATATCCTTAGGAAAAGGAGGGAAAGGAACAATATTACCAAGTATGGACTTTCTAGAACAGAATCCTGGTTAGAATCCTGCCTTCAGTGATAACAAGCCACGAGGTCCTGGACATGTTGCTTGACCTTTGCTTTGGTTCTGCTTTAATGGGCTGTTGTTGATGCATGTAAAGCACTCAGCGTGGGCCATTGATTGCCTGGGAAATGGAGTTGGCCCTTCATTAATGAGGTAATGGGCTGGATGGTTTATTGGGTACTATTCTTCTGCAGGTAGAGGACTGGATTTTTGGTGGGTGGTTTTCAGCTATGTGCACTGTGGGTGTAGCAGCATGTAGAACAGAGACATTACTGGGAGATGAGGCCAGACGTGGAGTGTGAGGTCACGCCAGCCTGAAGAAAGATTGCGACTTTTACTAAAATGTGCATGACCTTGTCCTCTGGGTGTACGCGAGAGCTGGCATTGTAGTCAGCG
This sequence comes from Camelus bactrianus, assembly GCF_048773025.1. NCBI lineage: Eukaryota > Metazoa > Chordata > Mammalia > Artiodactyla > Camelidae > Camelus > Camelus bactrianus. The sequence continues at coordinate 25,724,027 of NC_133555.1, forward strand.
GTTTCTATTGAAACAAAAAAGGGTACAGGAAGGGGAACACGGGAGTGGTCTACTAACCATGGATGCTTTTATAGGCACTGTCAGGTGAGGTTGCCCTTGAATAGTTACCGCCCTGTCACTACTATTGAATTGTTTTATGGTGGATTCTACGTCCTTGAATCTCTCAAATGTACTGGCAGAAAGGTGGTTCCTCATCCACAGACAGCTCACGCATTGACGGTTGTAGATCCTTGGGTTCAGATCATGGCTATTTGGTGATAATCAAATGATAGGAAGGTAGAGGAGCAAGAAGAAGGTATGGAAGGTGGGAATCTTCTGGAGGCAGAAGAGACCAGTGAATGTGGTATCTGGAGCCACGCTGCCTGGACTTAAAGTCTTGGCTTTGCTACACACTCGCTCTGTGCTTCCAGCCGTTCCTTGCTCCACGCTTGTGTTCCATATGGAACGTATCATCGACTTAATGTGTGTATAGCTCTCAGAGTTAGCACTGGAGGGTTGGTTAGTTATTTCTGTTTCATGTGTGGAAGGATTTTCCCAACTTACGGCAGGTTCCCAAGGGCACTGAAGAAATGCAAGGTTGACTTCTTAGAGTAATACTGTAAAATCATATTATATGAATATTTAGCTCACAGGAATTGTACTCCATGTGCCATTAGGATAACCAACTTAAATGTTATATATAATCATGCATATGACTGTCCAGACTTGCTGTCTTTTTCTTTTAGTCTTCTGCATCTTTAGCTCTAATTTGTAGCAATAATTAAATACTATAAGCTTTTTCATGGGCTGCTTTTTGTTTACTGTGCCCTGTAGTATATATTTATACTGTGTGTACATAATATAGAATTGTATACACAAAGCTATTTATCTTGTATTTTGTGGGTGATTTGAGGCATTGTCAAAAGTTATTGAGGACTTGGGAGCTTTATCCAGCATGGATACCTCTCCACCATGGATGGTTGGCTGGTGGTCACCAAACTGCTGCCTTGTATCCTTCATCGGCTGGGGTAGATTCTTACTAGTTCTGTTGCATCTTAAATTGTAGAGTTAATTAGAGGTCAGTATTGGACACCAGGGTTAGGCAAGGTGATAGGTGTATAGGAAATGTTACTTTGCATGAATTTTTTTCTCTTTTGAATTGTACTAAGAGTCTGTTCTTATCTGTTCCTTTTTCCTTGCTATAGTAATAGGGTTTTGCTTAGAAGGCTGTGTCCATTACTGAGTGATTACAACAAGATGAACATGTTTAAAAGCTGCATGGAGTAGAAAAAGGGAAATGCATTGAGCATAATGTTAGACTCCTGACAACAGGTTTTCATTTAAAGTTTTTTTTTTTTTTTTTTGCCTAGTACAGAAATGCCTTCTAGCTTTGTTCCTCTCTCACACAGTGTTTGTCCTAAAGGATTGTGTGTACGTGGGGAATAACAAGTTTATTTCATTTTGTGTACAGATGTGTATCTCTTGAGTGTACTGAGTAGTTGCCATGGTTCGAAGTAGTGGTTTGGATTTTTTTTTTTAACATCTTATAATTATGTTCCATAGTGATTCAAAATGGAGCTAGCCCTTGGCAGTTTTTATGTAAGTGAAAGCCTGATTCATTGTTGAGTTCTTTGTCAGTTCCTACTATGACATCAGAATGCAAGGGTGAAATGTTGGTCCTTTTCTCTTTTCCAAGTTAGAAGATCAAGATACTTTCTGGAATATTTAATTCATATTTTTAAGATAAAAATAACATCATACACAGCACAAGTTCTGAACCAGATGAAGACTATTTTGGGTCACTTCTTTTTATTCAATGAAGACTAGTATTTTATGAAATAATTGATTTGAAAATTCAGAGGCAAAGAAGTGACAATACTTACATGATGTTTATTTTCTCAGTTACTGTTTTAGATTATTGCATTCCATTAATAAGAATTTAGACACCACTTTCAAAGTGCAAGCATTATCTTCTGCAATTAAAGCATTGATACTTGACATTTTCTTTTGCTGGTAATGTTAATAAAGACTTAGGACAAAGAAAGTTGTAACAGGTGGATGCAGCATGTTGTCAGATATTAAAATCCTTTAATGGTAGAAAATGCTGAGAGATACTGCTTCCTAATCTATGTACATACATGTACACCCATGACTAGGCAGTACATGGTAATGAAATGACAAAACAAGAATGGGACTAATAATCTGTTAGGTTTGAACTACTGTGTATTTGCTTTTTTTGTTGTTGTTGCTTTGTTTTTTTAATTTTTTTTGAAGTATAGTCAGTTACATTGTATCAAATTCTGATGTACAGAATAATGTCTCAGTAATGTGTGTGTATATGTATATATATATATATACACACACATGTTCATTTTCATATTCTTTTTCATTAAAGGTTATTGTAAGATATTGACTATAGTTCCCTGTGCTATATAGAAGAAATTTGTTTATCTATTTTTATATATAGTGGTTAACCTTTGCAAATCTCAAACTCCCAAATTTATCCCATCCCACCTGCTTTTTTCCTGGTAACCATAAGATTGTTTACCATGTTTGTGAGTCTGTTCCTGTTTTGTAGATGAGTTCATTAGTGTCCTCTTTTTTCTTCCTTTTTTTAAGATTCCACATATGAGTGATATCATATGGTATTTTTCTTTTCTCTTTCTGGCTTACTTCACTTAGAATGATGAACTCCAGGTCCATCCATATTGCTGCAAATGGCATTATTTTATTCTTTTTTATAACTGAGTAGTATTCCATTGTATAAATATACCACAACTTCTTTCTCCAGTCATCTGTCAATGGACATTTAGGTTGCTTACATGTCTTGGCTGTTGTAAATAGTGCTGCTGTGAACATTGGGGTACATATATCTTTTCAAATTACCTCTGGATATATGCCCAGGAGTAGGATTGCTGGATCACATGGTATGTCTGTTTTTAGTTTTTTCAAGAATCTCCATACTGTTTTCCATAATGGCTGCACCAAGCTACATTCCTTTCAGTAGTGTAGGACAGTTCCCTTTTCTCCACACCCTCTGCAGCATTTGTTGTTGGTGGACTTTTTAATGAAGGCCATTCTGACCAGTGTGAGGTGATATCTCATTATAGTTTTGCTGTGTATTTCTCTTACAGTTAGCAGTATTGAGCATTTTTTCATGTGCCTGTTGGCCATTTGTGTGTCTTCGTTGGAGAATTGCTTTTTTAAGTCTTCTGCCCATTTTTGGATTGGGTTATTTGTTTTTTGTTTTTTTTTTTCTTATTAAGTTGTATGAGCTATTGATGTATTCTGAAAATTAAACCTCTGTCAGTCTGATCATTTGCAAATATTTTCTCCCATTCTGTAAGTTGTTGTTTTGTTTTACTTATGATTTCCTTTGCTGTGCAAAAGCTTATAAGTTTAATTAGGTCCCATTTGTTTATTTTTGTTTTTATTTCTATTGCCTGCGTTGCTTTTCCTTTTTGTAGCATATGTGAAAGAAAAGTGCATTACCACACCCTTGCATGGGCACAGAGATACCAGACTCTCAAATTGTAATTGGATTCTCTCAAAGACAAGGAACAACTTAATGCCACTTAATTCCACTTCATGCCATCATTTCTGTTGTAAACTCTATCTTTAAGAATTATTGAAGTCATTATTATTAAGTAGATAATGGTACCTATAGAAGTAAAAAAAAAAAAAAACTTTCTCTAAAGTTATAAGGTAATTTTGACATTTTTCCAGGGGTTTTTTTTTTTTCTTTTCCATTTTTTAGGTTTGTAAAGATGGTCACACTTTGCTTTCTAGTAATTAATGTCTTTTTGACAGCAAGAAACTTGATCCAATAATACTTAAATGTTGATGGTAGATTAAAAGTAAAATTACCCTATCAATTAGGGAGACTAGATCAATAATGATTGAACAAATAGCAAAATACCCCATGTTGAAAAATATTTTTATTAAAGATATACCTTTTCACTTTCTAATTGTAACAGTGCCTTTGTTAAACTTGAAATCTATGAGTGGTCAGAGGAATTTTTTCCCCCCAGCAGCTCATGTCCATACAAATTGTTAAGTCCCTGAATAATCAAGGTAGGTGATAGTGATCAGACATTCCTTTAGGATCCTATTTTTCAATCTTAGCATTATTGACATTCTGGGCTGGATTATTCTTTGTTTGACAGGGGATTTTCCTGTACATTGTAGGATGTTTAGCAGCATTTCTGATCTCTACCCATAGATGCCAGTAGCACCCTCAACTAAAAATGTCAGTAGGCAATGCCAAATATCCCTAAGGGGTGAGGGAGGAGCAAAATTGCCCCCTGGTTGAGAACAGCTGCTCTAGAGATTTGGGATAGGAATACCTAATTCAAGTTTCCAGTCATGTATGTTTTATTAGTAATCACAATCATGACTGGAAAATCATTAAGCCCTTTATAAAATGAGATCTCACTCAGTGGTCATAGCTAAAATAAGCTATATCACTTTGGCCCCATCGAAGCTTTAGGAATTCACTGGAAAGTAAGCATGAAAGAGATACCCTAGTCCCAGCCTACTTTTCTATCGGTATGCATTCTTATTACCCTGTTTTCAGTGCCAGTTCATTTTAGTAATACAATTCAAATGCTTTAGAATTGCAGCAGATAACAGCCTACCCACTAAGTAGAGTTCATTTCTTCCCAGTGAATGAAGATGTGAAAGGAGAAATGTCACTCTAGATGCTTGTGTATTGCGGATTTTGATGACAAAGTAACTGTGACATCAGCAAGAGGTCGCTGGAAGGTAAAGGTGGTGTAGCAGAGAGTGGAGGGATCATCTGGGATGATGATTGCTAACAGTAGCTAGAGGTCTGATTTCTCCTTCTCTGCCTAATTCCAAATGTGTCTTGTGCTTGGTGCGCTTGCCATTTAGAAATCTGGACTAGACCAGATACTGCATTTGGTATGTTGTATACAGTTCTTTTTGGCTGATGAGAGGCCCATTGGAGTCAGAGTATCCCAGAATGATTTCTAAGTGAGGAGAAAAAAAACTCTGATTAGGTTATTGGTGTTCCATCAGAGAAGAGTACAGACACTAGATTGGAGCTGTTAATAGTGGCACAGTTGTTTACTTAACAGAAAAAGAAGAGCAGTGATATTTAGAGGGTAAAGTTTTCATGTAGGCAAATAGGCATTTTAAAAATTGTATCAGTATTATCTGTATTACTGATTTGTAGACTATTTTCTGGTCTCTCTTGGAATATACCTGGATTGTGATTAGGGATGATAGTGAAAACTTTATTTAACTCTGAGTGCTTGGGGGAGAGTACCTCTTTCATGCTTATTTTTAAATGGCACATGGAAAGACATGGGTAACCTCTGAGGTGTGTTTTCGATATTTGGCAGTTTTATATTGATTCTAAAAGAAGGTCCTGGGCCAAATAAGGCTCCTATGTGGCCACCATTCGCCAGAGAGACATCACTGTTCCAGGCACTGCAATTTTTTCTCCTCCAGGAAGCCAGTTCTAAGTAACCAGTGTTGGCAGTCGAGCCCAAATCCATTGGCTGTTCTTGTTTTAAACCCTGGTCAAGGTAACTAGTCAGGAAATGTTACTCCAGATCAGAACAGTCCAGTAGATCTGTATTGGTATTGTCCAGTATGGTAGCAATTAAGCCACATGTAGCTATTGAGAACTTGAATGAAATTTTTCACTTAATCATTTAATTAAATTTAAATGTAAACAGCCACTTACAGCTACCACGTATGATATTGGACGGTACAGCTCTAGGCTTTTGAAAAACATTTTCAGAGACAGTTTTGGACCTGGAATTGTGGTTACTCGGGGCCTTTGGAATAGGCTGGACTCACAGTTACAGAGCGATTAATCACAGCCTTAAGCCACTTGGACAGAAAAAGAATAATTGTTGTATTATGCCAGCAGTCCTAGTAAGTTAAGGTTTCAGAAGTCTGATTTATAGAGGCTTGATATTAAACCTAGGCATCTCTGATATTGAAAGGGAGAAGGGGTGTCAGTGCAGACAGACACTTTTAGATCCACTCTCTTCCTTGGTCTTTGAAATTATATGTACACAGTTTAATAGCTCATTGGGTTTTTTGTTGTTTTGTGTATTTTTTGTCCTTATGTTCTCCATTCCTCAACTTAGCACACCTCTGCTTAAGTTGAGGAAGAATTTTGGGTAGTGTAGAATTGTTTATGTATGACATGAAACATCAAGGTGCAGGTTGTGGGCAAAGGACAATGACATGGAAAGGAGGGTTAACTTGAGCCTGTTTGCTAGAGAGAGAAACAGAGGCTTCTGGGTGCTGCTGAAGTCCTCCTGCTGACTGTCTGGCTTACAATAAACACCCAATAAACACTTTAAAAAAAAAATCCACGAGCTACTTGATTATATTACAAATCATGGAATTTCATAGGCTGTAAGGTCCTTGGTGGTGATAATTAGTACCAGGAACCATTGTACAACTCTTACCTGGTTACCACCTTGTTGCTGAAACATGGCTTCTGTATCCTGCTTACTGAATTGAGACTTGAAGACAGAGTTTTGGATGAAGAAGGCAGCTTTATTTCTTTGCCAGGCAAAGGAGGTCACAGTGGGCTAATGCCTCTAAGACTGTGAGCCTGCTGGGAAGAGAAGGTAGGGGGATTTATAGTAAAAGTATAAGGGGTGGAGCTAGTTTCCATAGAGGTGGTAGACAGGGTAACAAATTGTTGCAAAGTTGTTCTTGGTTTCGCAGATGCAGTGATCCCCTTCCCTCTGCTAGATACAAAGTTCACCTCTGGCTTTGGGACTCTTAATATTCTTGTACCTAGAACAAAGTATGCATAGGAAGGGGCTCCATGGAAGAGAGCTTTAGCAAAAAAATTGTGCAGTTTAAAGTCAGGTTGATAAATGCTTTTAGCCTTTTAAGCATGCTGAGGCATGGGACCTCCTGCTGCAGTCTGAGGCCTGCAGCTGGAACAACAGAATAAAAGGAAACCATGAGGGGTCAAAAACAACTGCATACAGGCACAGTTGGGAGGAATTACGGATAACAAGATGCACAAAACACCCAACTGCCATTTCTGAGGTGTTGGGGTCAAGAGGAGGGTATTGGGGGCAAGAGCAGGGCACCAGGAACAAGAGCAGGACACTGAGCATGATGCCTGCACACAGCACCATAAGGGGTTGAGCAGACCACCCAAGCCTCCCTCCTCCTTAGCCTGACTGGTCAGCAAGAGCGTGAGAAAAACCTTTAAACCATTATACAGTTAGGCAGTTACAAACACCATTACAGATATCATATGGTCACTGATGACAGTAGGATGACAGTAGGGTCCTGCTCAGTTACAGCCTTGCTGGCATAGTGCAACTAGGAAGTGACGAGAGTTTATAGATACTTTTGAGTTTATAAAACTTCTAGTCATGCTTGGACTAAGACATTGCTAGCCCTCTATTCTCTAGTGGGTATCATATGGTGAATGAAATCACCTAAGAAACATCCCTCCATCTCTGCCTTGTCAGTTCAGAAGGCTTAGAGTGATTGGTAGTGACAATAACTGGTATTTGGTTTGTATTTCTAGTGCACGTCTGAAAAGATGGAAGATACTTATGCAGTCACCCAATTTAACTTGACATATACAAAACCATGTAGATATGCACAGTAGCTCTCCTCTAAGGTAATTTTAAATTTAAAAAATTTGTTTTGCTTTATCTTTTTTCCAACAAGATTGTGCAACCTTGAGAAGTTACTGAGTCCCAGTCTTGTCTCTGAAGAAGCAAAATAATGAAAGCACCTAACCCTTAGGAGCACTATGAGGCTTAAATGAGATAATAAATATTCAGAAAATATTCAGATTCAGTGTCATGTGTGGACCACAAAAATTGCTCCCTAACTTGTAGCTATTGTTACTGATGTGGCCTCTGTTCTGTATCTTAAAGGTTATATATTAAGTAAATGATGATACTGTAAATTCAAATGTACAAAGCCTGTGGATGTCACTGGTAAAGAAATACTTAGGCAGGTGTTTTTTTCGCCCCTCAACGTGGGGATTCTTTTGCCAAGCAAATCAGTCTCCCTTAATTTCATTTGTTTTGTAAATTAAGAGTTTTCTACACCAGGTGTTCTGAAAGCTGGACACATTCTTACCTCTCAAAAATGGGTTTCTAAAACTTACCAGATGGTTTATTGTGATGATAAATAGGTGTATATTTTAAGATATTGTCTGATTACAGAAAATCATGTTCTAATGACTTGAAAATACTTCTGGTAATTTTCTTTTTATTGATGACCTGCCCTGAATGCTGGAGTAAATGGCATGCCAAGCTCACTCTTACTGAACCAAGAGTACTCAGTTTTCTAGTTACGGAAAGTGAGAAGTATCTCTAACTTATTAAATTGAAGAGTTAGTTTAAAGATACAGTTCCCTAAGGAAGATTATATGCTATGTACTGTCATATTTAATTAATGTCCAAAATTATCAATGTTGAGTATCTGTAGTGCTTGGATTAACTAGTTAACTCAGTCATTCCCTCACTTAAAGCAATATTTTGAAGGAAGTTTGATTCATTTGACCTATTTCATCTACGAAGTTGGATTTTGATTATGAGAATTATCTGGGAAAAATGCTTCTCTTTTCGGGTGAAAGAATATATTTAAATTTAGAATGAAATCTATTCCTTACGGCCTCAGGGTGCCTGTGCATTAATGCAGAAATTAATATTGGGATAAAATCCTGAACAATTAGGGATAAGTATCTAAAACTCAATTAACCTTTAGCAGTTACCCCCATAGCAGCAAGATGCTCTCATTTTCAATGCTGTGGGATTAAATGGATTCTTTATCATTGTATAACCAAAGGCAAAAGTCAAATTCTGCAAGACCAATTTCAGCCAGGGCACGTGAACCAATCCCCGGGAACTGGGGATGTGCACCACTTACGTGGTTTGCAGAGCTTGCCATAGGTGACAGTATTTTCTTTCCTGTTACCATTTTATTTTCATGAATCTATGTTGATTCTGTCTTCAGGTTACTTTTTGATAATGAAATGAACTTCCCAGCCTGGGCCGTGAGGCTCAGATTCATGTTAATAATCACCACGATCTCTGCATTACTTGCATAGCCCATGTGTTTGATGGTCAGGAATTGCTACCAATATTCCAAGACATTTTCATTGTTTTTAGAAGACAAAAAAGCAAAATGTCACACCCATCTTAAAATTACTTTAATAGTAAAATAATTTTATCCCATGAGTGACACATTAAATCTGTGTAGGTTGTTCTGTACTTGACAGATACTTCCCTTGTTTAAATTATTGCTGAATGATAATAGCACTTGGCAGAACTTTTGTAGTATTTTAACCTCTGAATGATTAATTTAAATGTCTCTAGACCCATCGTGAGAAGAGACATGAAAGGGGCACATGTCTTAGTTTGTAAGCTTTACCTCCTAGGCCTCCTGAAAAGATAGGAACACACACCAGATGAAAATTTAGACACAGGTTGTAATTGCACACTTTTCTGTTGCTCTCTATAGTGAGCTTATTTGTGATGATACTACAGATTATAATAATGGTCCCCACGCTGCTACATTTCTTTCAGAACATTGATGCAATGAGCTGCCCTCTTATATATTTAAACCATTCACTAACTGCCTTAATTATTAATCCGTGAATTTCTGTAACACATATGCATTATTCAGCTTCTGTGTGTTCCCCCATCCCCACCCCATGTTATTTTGGATTGAGTGTCTTGGATTGAGATGAATTTCCTTATAAGAGGAAATGCTTCTCACTAGCATCTTTTATTAAAAATTATAAATGAAAGTTCTTCGGATCTCTGTGTTGCATGCATTTGAACTGTCCTCATCGTAATGATTCTGCCCCAAATGAGCTATCTGCGTCTTCTGAGTGCTGCTTTCCTTAGGGCTTTGTATTTTAGATGTAGTGTACTTTTCTGATTTTGAATGTAGACCGTGTGTTCTCTTGTGAAAGATACTGTGACTGTAAAGGGTGAACGTACGTATGGAGACATGTGTAAACGGATGGATGATCAAACCAGCTAATTAAGAATGAACAAACTAAATGTATTTCTTAGTGAATTACAACCACTGTTCTTCTCTGGAATTCATGTCTTCATCTGCACTGTCCATAGCTGTATGTCAGCATTCCCACTGGCGTTATTATAATATCTGTATTGCATACTATATTATAGCAATATGTTTTTCTTTCATTTTCAAAGTTGATAAAGAATAACTATTGAGCATTTATCTCTGGTGAAGTTAACATGTTTAGAAGGACTTAAGAAAATTAGCTACTATGCACTGAAGATAAAATGGTCATTTAAACTAGGAAGGGACTGCTGCTTTGTGTCAACTTTCTCCTACCATCCTTTGCTAAGTTGTGAATTGGTTTGGCATTGAATTTTCTCTTTTACAGAAGAATGTCATCATTTTCACAGCCAGAACAGATTTTAGAGCAAAATAGAAGGCTCTTTTCTGAAGGCAGCTGTGTTTGTATGTGTGTATATGTGTGTTGTGTGTGTGTGTATATGTTTAGGAAAAATCTGTGGCAAACACATTTTCCTGCAGATTTTAATAATTTTTGGTAATATTTTCTGGACTTTACCAGAACATTTACACTTTGTAAACAGCTAAGGTTCCACTTTTTTTTTTTTTTTTTACATCAACCTTTGGTATTCACAAAGGTAAGCAACAAATTAACATCTGATATTAAGTGATCAAAATAGGGAGAAGTTTTATCTAAATGATTAAGTCACTCAGTAGCTCTTTGTGTCAGGTGTGGACTATCAGTGTGGGATCAAGACAATCTTGATAGTTTAGTGGGGAAGATGGTCATTAAACAAGTAATTATAAATACTACATAAGTGCACATGTGCCAGGTGCTACAAAGGAGATATGCAGAATACTAATGAAGTAAAAGAACAGAGACTTTGTCTGCTGGGATTTTGTATGGTAGTAACCTCTAGCCACACATGGCTATTTAAATTCAGATTTCTTTTTAAAATTTCTCTTTTTTTATTTTTAAAGTTATTTAATTATGGTGAACTTAAAAATTGACTCCCTCAGTCATACTACCATATTTCAAGTGTTCACTGGTCACATGTGGCTACCATATTGGACAACATGAATCTAGACTATGTCCATCATTGCAGAGTCCTCCTGGACAGCATTGTAGCTATAGGTTCTGAGAGGATCTCTTTGCAGAACAAATGTTTAAACTTAAACATGATATCTGAACAGGCAATGACCCAATGAACATTTAGGACAGAAGGGAGAATAGTCCTGGTAAAGGAAAGTTCTAGCATATAGAAGTAACCAGAATTAAACCTGAGGTGTTGTGTTCGTAGAGTAGTATTACTACCATTGCATGTGTGCCCCTTAAAAGATGTCTAATAGTATCGATATTCTCAATATTACTGTAACCATATAAAATCAAGTCTTACTGAGCTTCTGCTTAAGGATGGTATCACATTCAAAGAATAATAATTCTGGCATCGAAAATAAACTCAAAAGCATTTAGAAATCTTTTAAAATCTTTACTACATTTGTTTTGGCAAAAAGGAGTAAAGTATGAATTCTTTCATAACATGAAGTGAAATCTTTTATCATCTTTCTCTCCTTTCTTTCGCTAACATATACCGCTAGTACTCTTAAAGTCTCTCTCCTTCCAGAATCTCAGATGTCTTGTACATCTTGTCTAACTCAGCTTTTTACCACATGGTTTAACTTGTCCTGTTTCTCGTTGTTGCCTGTTTCCCTGCTATCCTGTTATCTAGCTGTTGGACAACAAAGGAAACTGTAAGAGCTGAACCAGAAAGTAGCATTCTCTCCTTCTTAACAGACTTTTCCAAAAAGACGCTGCCACTCAACTATTACCACATCTCAACATTAAGGAAACTTTCTGAGTGCTTAGGGGACAATTGATGATGTTGTGTGGTCTTGACTCCGGGCTCCACAGGTTTTAGAATCAAGTTGTTACTTTGATAGGCATATTCTTTAGTTCCATGCTAGAGTTCCTTCCATACAAATAACATTACTTTGCCTAAGAGGCTCTGTTTTAGGCAGTCTAGTGAGTGGGTTTATTTTTTCATTTTCTTAGTACTTTGGAAGTAAGAAAGCGAGGATGGAAGACCCCACTGTCTGTAACTTCAGGTCTCCATAGTCTGTTATTATAACTCACGTGGACATGGTTTTTCATAAAAGATGTGCTATCACTCAGTTTAATACTTTTAGTCCAGCTTGTAGAGTAACATTAAGTAAAACCTTATGGAACTGAATTAGCAGGGGAGGAAGTTAATTTTGAATCAGTAGAAGCTGAGTGATCAAATATTATTGAAGAATTAGGGACTTACTACTTTCGACTCCAAAAAAGTAACTAAATCTAGTCTGTGTTGTATGGCTCACATTCTTAATAGGCCTTTTTAAATGATAGCTAAGAAATGTTTATAATTAAACTGTGAGTTGTCCTTTTGTTTAGTTGCTAAAGGATTTGAGATTAATTAAATATTTGTTGGCTTCATTTCTCCATTTCAAGCATCTAGCAGGGTCAATTTTTATTTATACTTTGTATTTGAAAAAGATAATTGAGATTTATGAGCATATTCTAGTATCACATAAATTTCAAGAGGACCCAAAATGATTAATTTTTAAAAAACTGTATGTAATAGTCCTAATAAGGAAACTCACGATATGCTATAGATTCTACTCTGTGGCTCCTATTCGACTTTTCTCTGCTCCTGAATCACCAAGATTACTTGCTTAGACAATGATTTTCTTACTAGCTTTTCTGCTTTCAGTCCTACTTACTGCTTTAACCTACTGGCACATGGTTGCCAGAGCTGTTGGTACCAAAAGCTTGATAATAGAGATTTAGACATGGCAGTCTGGTTAGAGGTTGGAAGCGAGGGCAGTTCCAGTGCAGTTGTACTCTGCTTTCCATAGATCGCTTATTCTTCGTGGTGTTTTTCCCAGTAATTAACGGACATTATGGGGATAATCACTGCCCTCCTCACTATCACCAAGAAATATTGGGTCTCTTCACTAAGCCAGAGGGATCTCTTAACCTAATCATGTCCATCTGCTGCTTTGAAAACCTTTGTTGACTTCCCATAGCTTTGTAGCATAAAGTCCTAAATTACGAAGATGGGCTCTGAGCTCCTATGATGGTGGCCCTGTTTATTTTCTGACTGCCCTGATACCATTGTGCCTTGCTGTCTGTACTGCAGCCACACTGGCGTTGTCTGTTCTCAAACATGGCAAGCTTCTTCCCATCTGCTGCTGTTCTGTCTGGAAGTGCCCTGAGTCCTCCTCATTCTTCAGGTCTTCGCTTAAATGACGCTTTCTCTTTCTTAGATCATCCTTCTCTGCTCCCCACCCACAGACTAGGCTAGAATAGCTCCGTCAGCTCCCTCGTGGCAATGGTCATAATTGTAATTACAGCACTTCAGTCTTTGATATAAAATGAATATCTGCATTCTCTGCCAGACCAAAAGCTCTTGAAGGCAAGAGTGGGGTCTACATAGGTTATGTTAGTAACCCCAGCACCCAAAGCTGCGTCTGGCACATAAAGGCCTTTACTAACTATTTGTTGAGTATTTATATTTAATACAAATTTAATACAGTGTTGAAGACACTTTAGAATTTGGTTTGGTAGATTTTGGAACAGAAACAGGTTTTTCTCTATTTGATTATGAAACCCAACACCAGCATATTAAATTCTTCCCTATTGACTTAAATCTTCATAACCAGCCTAAGTCATTTGATTTCCACTCTAAATGTACTGAACTCAATATCTAAAGAAACTTTAATTTCAGAGGAAGTGCACTGATCATATCAACCACCAAACATAATTTTTTTAAAGTCTGTGGGGGAAGTAGGAACTACAGATAAGGAAGAAATGAAAGACATGCTAAAGCATATTGAGAATCGCTGATAAAAGAAGCAGCTTGTTTTTTAAAAAAGGCTAATCCATTTTGCAGTAGATGTCACTAATTTCATATAATTTTGCTGTCAGGAAGTCAGGAGCTTTGGGTTGTTCATTGAATTTGTACTCCTGACTCTTTTGGTCTTGGACCAATAATTTGTAACCCAAGTGTTGGAGGTAGAAGAAGGAAAAGAGACCAAGAAGAGAAAGGAAAAATAAAATGAGAAGGAGATATGCAAACAGACTGGTGATTCAATAACGTTTGCAGTAGATAAATGACAGATAGACCGCACTCATGGATGAATCCCCCACTCGTGTTCTGTGGAGTGTTAATAGGTATTTTTGAAGGAGGAAGAAATGGTGGTGCTGGGCTGGTGGATGCTACGCAGGTAAGTTTGGAAGGTTGGTCTAAGTGAAGCTTCACAAGTGTCTTTGTTTTCTGACCTTTCAGAGAAAGAGGTAGACTATTCAGCATTTCCTAGTCTGGCTAGTTTGGGTAACAGTATCTCTAGTTCCCAAGCCTGACATTTCTACTAGCACGTCTATTCAGATACCATTTGGGTGAAGCTAGAGGAAGCATTTAAGGCATTCCAGAGATAAGTCTGCAAGGCAGCAACTTACGTAACGAATATGCCTCTTCTTGGCACCTCTTTCATAAGCTCAAAGGTCTTATGGTGTTAAAATATAGGAGTTGTCCCTAGCAGGGCAGTGCCAATTTTCGTGTGATCGTGAGAATCCTATTGTGAAAATAATTAGAATTTTAATGGAATAGATCCCGAAACCTACCTTTAAATTACCTGTTAGGCAAACATCTTGGGTTTAAAAAAAAAAAACAAAAACAAAAACAAAAACACCAAATCTTGCAAAATCAAGATTAAGTTGTCCAATAACCATTCATTGCTTCCCCCTGCTCCTATTTTTGCAAATGGCCATCAAATAATTTGTAAATATTCATCTACTTGGGTATATATTTTTAGTATACTTCAGATACAGCATTGCAACTTTATTGTATTTTCTAAATTAAATCGTAGAAAAGAGTGATGACTTTAATATTAGAAATTATTATTGCTTTTCATTCCAGTAACATTGAAAAAATAAAAGGAAGGGTCCTGAAGCATGTGCTATATTGTCTTAGTTAAAAACTGCCACTGACAAGGACACAGTCTGTGTACTTCTAGTTACCTTGGACTGCTTTGATTTAATCCTCTTTATTTCCTTCGTGAAGGTTTACTACACTAAAAAATAAATGCATTTTTAATAGAGATTTTATTATAAAGCACGACCTCTGTTTCTCTCACATGATTCTAGTACCATTTTGACTCAGATCCTGGAATGTTAAAGCGAGAAGCAGCATTAGGGACAGTCTAGTCTTACTCTCTTTATAGGTAGCTAGTGTCAGAGTCAAGACAGAACTTGGGTTTTCTGGAGTTCTGCTGTGCTTTCGCTTTCTTTCCACCTCTAGGTTTCCTCTTCTGTGTAGAGGCAGTAACACCCACCTCACAGAGTTACCCTGAGACTAAACGTGGCAGTGCACATGAAACACTGCGACAGGCTGCTCCACACATAGTAAACGCTGGTTGACCACTAACTAAAATTAACATCGCTAGCATCATCAGCCAGTCAAATATTTACTGAGCATCTACTATGGGCTTTGGAAAGGAATCAGTCCTAATGGTTTGGAGCCATTCCAAGCTCTTTGTGGCCTAGATCTGCCACTAACCGGGTGTCATAAGATAGTGCTCTAGAACAGTTTTCTGGTTTTCCCAAACTTTCTCTTTTATAAAATGGGTATGAGATAGAGAGAGAAGCTTGACGTAAAAAAAATGCAAGATGATTTGTAAAGTCCAGATTTGCTAGGGATAGTCATTTGGGCAGATCTGTGCTACTAGGTTGCCAGTTCAAATATTTTGAGATAATTACTGAAAAATCAAAATTGCTTGCCAAAGGATCATCACAAGATAGGGAAAAAACCCTAATCCCTCGCATCTTTGGACTGTTTCCATATTTTTGTCATGTATTGCTGTATGTGTACTACATATCTATCTGTAGTATGTGTATACTATACTGTATATGTGATGACCAAAAATGACGTAGATTTAATAACTATTCTAGTCATAGTTTAAAGAAAAAAGGAGAGAAAAATAGAGGCTATAGGCCGTGGTTGGTTGTGACAAGAACTAGATACTTTTTCTGAATTTTAAGGAGCTGGTTGTCATACTGTCAGCTTCGGTCATAGCCCCTGGGCAATGCCCCACACTTCACTTCACATTGCTGTTTGTAGCAGTTTCTGTGTTCCCTCTGTGCTTTAATGGAAGTGGCTATTTTCCTGTAACTCATTTCTCTGTCACCCAACATTTATTGGAGGTACCCTGTGGATGAAGCCCTGTGCTAGATCATGGGCGAGGAAAGATACATTTGTTACACTTGCTTTCCACGAGGCATTTACAATCTCGTAGGGGACCCACAGATCATTTTAAATGTAGCGTAGTAAACGAAATGGATCAAGACAAAACGGAGGCTAGAAGAACCAGGCTATTCTACCCTAGGAGCTGAGCGGTGGAGATGTTTGATCCGAGTCCCAGGGATGAGTAGGAATTTAATCTCCAGCAGATGGCCTGACTTGTGCAAAAGGTTGAGATCCTGAAATTTATATGACACATTCGAGCAACTTCTCAATGGGTTGGGTCTGGCTAGACTGCAAATTATTGAAGAGGAGACATGGGACTTAAGGCAAGGGAAATGGGAAACAGCCAAAGCAGCGTGAACTTTATGATGGAGATGTTACAGAATATTGGGTAGCATTTTAAAAGAGGGAAAGACACGGTGAAATTGGTGTTTTAAGAAGAGCACTGGGGAGCTGTTTTGTGGATAGATGGTAGGGAAGAGACCATCTGAAGGATATGGAAATAGATAAAGTGAGGGATGAACAAAAGGTTTCACTGGAGCAGGGATGGAAACAAGGGACAAACTTGAGATATAATTAAAACCAGGAAATACTGGGGCTTAGTGACAGATTGGATAAATAAAAACGTGAAGGAGAGGAGAGAAGGGAGTCCAATTTCCAAGTGGCATGGTGATAGTATAGCCAGAATGGAAGTTCCAGAGAAGGTACATATTTTTGTAGGAAGAGAAGGAGTTACGTTTCAGAGATGTTGAGTTCAGGGTGGATATCTAGGTGGATATTTAAACCTGGGGGAAGGTTTGATCTTGGACTGTTGATTTGGGTATCTTCAGTGAATTGATGCTAATCAAAGTCCTAGGAGGAGATAATTTCATTGCAGGGGAGGGTCTGAAGTTGAAAGAGAAAAATACTCCCAATGAAATTAATGAGCACCTGAAAGGGTATGGAGAGGGTATCTATTTTTATGTCAGCATTTAGCCAGTTTTGTTTTGTTTTGCTTTGCTTGACCTCAATTCTAACTGAACTGGGCCTCAGAAAACATGAAGTCATTTTGAATCTTGGCCAAATAATGTTGTTAATTCAAGCATATATTCATCAACTTAATACTTACCACAAAAGTTTTTCTAATGTCTCTTTCTCTAACATATTTTGAAAAAAAAAATGATACTATGTATGAAGAATGAAGTTTCCAAAGCTCTCTGACATAGGCAGTGAACCACTTACTGCTATAGCAGACACTTTTCTTTATTAGGCTAATATAGATATGTTACCGACACCTTTTTATGTAGTGTAGAAATTATTGCCGACATGGTTAGTCCTGTTTTCCTCTGTAGCTTAAAGATAGTACATAAAATACTCTTGAGGCCGTTTTTATGTTGGTTACCTTGATTAGGATTTGACTTGAGCAGTATTCTTCCAAAGGCCATCAACTGAGATAAACGTGTAGCTGGTGTACTACCTACCAATTTAACGTTAAGATTGAATATCAACTTCTGTGTCATTCATGAAAGAGGACTGGCACCGCTCACCATACCACAGTAAACAACTATAACACTGGGCAGAATGTCTAAGGCACCTGATGTAGATATTGGAAAATAGCCAGTATAGGTGTGATCCTTGAGAGGAAGGAAACATGCAGGACTTCCTGGTACCTGTGTAGGAGGGGAGGCCACAGTGGACAGCCGTAGTCTCACTGAACTTGAGTCTGAAGTTCAGAGCTGTTGAATTGGCTCTGAAATTTGCCAGTCAGGGTACTGGAGAGGAGGAATCTGTGCAGAATCAAATACAGAAGAAGACTCATAGTGGTTCCCTGTGTGTCATTTGCCAGGGGCTGTGCTATGCACGCCCCAAGTGGAACTCTGTAGGACCTAGCAGAGGGTGACTTCTGCGCAGCTAAATGCTCAACAGAGTTTCCAAAGGTGCTGAGAGATGCTAGAGTCCTGGGTTGTTTTGTTACTTGTAAAGTTAAGCATATACCTTATTACCCTATAATACTACTCTCCCTGGTATTTACCCAAGAAAAAAATGGAAGCATATATCCACAAAAGATTTTCTACACAAATGCTCATAGTTACTTTATTCATAAAGGCCATATATCTTGAAGTAATTCAAAAATCCTTCAAGAGAATAAATAAACAAATTGTTGGTTATTCATGTGTATAGTGGAATACTGTTTGGCCATCAAAAGTATAACTGCTGGTAAACACAAGAACATGAATGAATCTTAAACAATTAAAAGAAGCCAGACAGAATTCATGCTGTGTGATGATCTGTGAGGATTAAAATCAGATCAGCAGTTGGTTATAGAGGTGATGGGGTTTGACCGTCAGGGGCCACTGGTGAGCTTTCTAGGGTAATGGAAATGTTCTCTAAGCTGATTAGGGTCTTGATTTCATGTATATATACATTAGTCAAAACTTACCTATTATACAATCTGTTTCACTGCATGTGACTTTTTCCTCAGTTATTTAAAAATAAAGGATTCTTAAAAAATAGGCAGTGAAATAATCAATTCAAATTGCTAATGATGATTTTGCATAAGTCAAGGTCAATCTGTGCATAAACACAAAGTGTTTGAAATTCATCTAGTGCATTTTGGCTAAAAATATAATCTAGGAGGGTTTATTTGTTGTTTTATGATTTGGTTTGGATTTTTCATACCTTTCACGGTGTTTTAGGATAGAAGTTGGCTTAGAATTTTCATTGTCTTCAGAAAGGAGCAGAATTAGGAAATTTCCCTCCAATAAAAACAAGTTTATTCCCTAGACAACTCACTGAAGTGGAATATGCTTTAAATTTTTTTGAAAAGATACTCTGGAGAGACACTGAGGAACACAGGGTATTCTGTCCCCGGGAATTGGCTCCTGATGGAGAAATAGGCCCTGGATAATTGAAGTCGTTTTTCTGGGAGCTGAATGTCCAGGCAGGAATAGAACCTGAGTTAATTGAAAAGAATTGATGGTGTAACATTAAGAGCACTGATCCTCTGAGAATGAAACTGAAAGGGCCAGACCAGGGTCTACAAGCATTTAGCATTGATAGGGGAAGGTTGTGCTCATTTTACAGAATAGTTTTCTGATGATGAGGATTAGTGATAACGGACTAAGACGAAAATCTCTTCCTCTCCCCCTCTCTCCTCAGAGGGCAGGTATAACAAGGCAAAGAAGACTTGCAAGCTGAACCCATCATGTGGATGTTTTCCATTGTCATGTGTGTCACCTTAGCCTATGTGGGTGGTCAGCATGATATCCTGAGATAGAGCATGAAACGGTGTGTCAGAGACTTAACTGCTTGCTAACTGTGTGACCTTTGGCAAGTCTCTTAGCATTTCTGACCTTGTCTCAAAGAGTTGCTATGGGATGAAATGAGATATCATATAAAGAGTGCTTAGCATATGGTATGTTAACTAAAGGTAGCCCCTTCCTCCTTTTGCAAAAACTCACTTCTATTCAGAAAAGTGGTTTGGAGGGTTTCTTGGGGATTCTTTTTTTTTTTTTTTTCTCCTTAACATTTTTTTAAATTGAGTTATAGTCATTTTACAATACTGTGTCAAATTCCAGTGTAGAGCACAGTTTTTCAGTTATACATGAACATACATATATTCATTGTCAGTTTTTTTTTTCGCTGTGAGCTACCACAAGATCTTGTAAATATTTCCTGTGCTATACAGTATAACCTTGTTTATGTATTCTGCATATGCCTGTCAGTATCTACAAATTTTGAACTCCCAGTCTATCCCTTCCCACCCCTCTCCCCCTTGGCAACCACAAGTTTGTATTCTATGTCTATGGGTCTGTTTCTCTTTTGTATTTATGTTCTTTTTTTTTTTTTAGATTCCACATATGAGTGATCTCATATGGTATTTTTCTCTCTTTCTGGCTTACTTCACTTAGAATGACATTCTCCAGGGACATCCATGTTGCTGCAAATGGAGTTATGTTGTCATTTTTTATGGCTGAATAGTATTCCATTGTATAAATATACAACATCTTCTTTATCCAGTCATCTGTTGATGGACATTTAGGCTGTTTCCGTGTCTTGGCTATTGTAAATAGTGCTGCTATGAACACTGGGGTGCAGGTGTCTTTTTGAAGTAGGGTTCCTTCTGGATATATGCCCAGGAGCAGGATTACTGGGTCATATGGTAAGTCTATGGGGATTCATTTTCTGAAACGGAAATAAATGATGGAAAGCAGTAGCCATTCACTGGCAAGTAAATAGTTGCCGTATTATTTAGAATGCCAATGTTTTTGGTCATTAAATGGAGGCAAAATGATTTGTAAATACTAAGTACCATTGAAAGAGGTATTGGCGTCTATGAATTTTGCATGCTCCTTGGACTAGTCTGTTAATCAAGTGTGTTTTATTGATACGTATTTTCATCAGAGGAGGAAAAAGTTACACAGTTACAGCAATTGAGAGCGAACTAATGTTACTGAACATCTGAAGAGTCAGATTATTTAAAAACCCTTGATTAGGAATTGACACTCTGAACAATGTCATCATGGTAGATCTTAACAGCTAGAAAGATGCTAAATCTTTGCAGGTCTACATGTAAGTGTTAGACCTTTTGCTCTATAAGAGATGGTCTCTGAAGTTCTAAGAAGAAAAGGGTCTGTGGCAGTAATGCAGTCTTCTTTGAAAATAACTATGTGAGAAATGAATGAATCATGGGGGGGAAGAAAATATTACCTAATAGACAAGCAAGTTGTTTTAATGAGTCATTAAGCTAGTTAGGTGAATTCAAATCACTTACTATTTTAATGTATTTACGTATATATATTGCTTTAAGGTCTGTCTGAGAATTTAAAACTCAGTAACTACTGAAAAAATGACCTTCATTTGTCAGCAATTTATCATGTACTTTTTTCAGTAAATTAAGTCATTAAAGAAAAGATGTAACCTCCAAGCCTAGATTCAAAGTATACCTTGTTTACCTCCCCTATTGTGTGGTTTTAAATGAAGTTTTAAGTGTATGTTGAATTTGGTGTTCCCAGAAAGGTCTCAGTTTCAGAGCTCTCAGTATTTTGTGCTTTGGTGTTCCACATTGCTAAATGGATGGCCAGTAACAATAGATTTGATGGGTAAAACTGTGTAAAGAATATATGTGACACAGCAATATATTCATTTAAGCATTCATTGCTTGTTTGTTTTTATCTCCTGGGTACCAGGTATAGTAGTAGATGTTGAGACTCAGCCTTCCCCACGTGTATACAATACAATGTGTTATCAAGGTTGTAGATATCTATAGAGTATGGCTGATGGAGCCCGTGATTCTTCCCATAGTGGGGTCAAATGACGTTTGATTATGAAAGAGCTGCCTTGAGAAGCCATCAAGCCAGAAAGAGTGGCAAAGCCTTTTATTTATTAAAAGCATGGAATGTACAGGCACATAGCTGTAGAAAAGCACCGAATATTTGGAAAAGTACGAGTGGTGTGGTGCTTCCAGACCACAGACATCATTTGCAAGGCTGTATTTCTCAGTCTCAACAGGAAACAGATGGCACATTCAAGTCAGAGTGAGCTGAAGAGTTTATTTACAAAGGGACTATTTACAAAGTTGTGGGCTGGTGTAGGGAAACCACAGAATGTGTATAAACTGGGATCAGTAACAGTAGAGCTGTTAACACTCCTTGACTGGAAGGGACAAGGGGAGGCAGCTGATATTGGAACCGCAAAGGAGCGAGGTATGGGGAGGAGCCTGCCTTGAGAGGACCGTGACATTTGGTTGAGGAAACCAGATCGTGGTGACCTTCCAAAGAGAAACCAGAGGAATCAGTATCTTAGCCAACTCTCTTTGCTTCTTCCCATCTCCTGCTTGGCTTCTCTACACAAAAATAAGCAAGTCTTTTTCCTGGGCAGATGGAATTGGGGATTCCACCTGCTTCGTTTACATCAACTTCCCTGGAGACTTTTACGTGTCACTCACATTGCTTCTCTAACCATCATCTATTTTGGGACAGAACAAGTGTGTTTCCATTTTTCTTCCTAGAGTCATCCACCATGGGTAAATTGAAGGGGCTTCTTGAGAGGCTAGGTGTACCTCCCGAGGCTCTGTTACGACATCACTGTTGTTTAGCTTCTTATTTGTCTGAAAAGGGTGTTGGTTCTTTGGCTTTCATTTTGTTTTTGCTTTTGTTTCATATTTCACTTGTATTTATTAAAGGCTCAGTAGGCTTTTTGTGTATCTTAACCCTGTTTATCCCTCATCATATGGGGATAATATGGGGAGGGCAGTATGATGCACACTTTACTGATGAAGAAAACACACGTTCGTAAAACTGGATGTACCACTGAATAGATGAGGTGTTCAACCTCATTCGGCTATGCAGTGATAACATATTTATTTAGACTATGCATGTCCTTGACTGCTCTCTCCCATGGTTAATTTAACGCACGCCAGACACTATGCAGGTGGTGGGATAGCAGAGACCAGGACGGCCCTGTTCTTACCTGTGATGAACACACAGCTCATACCTGGCAGTATCATTGGTACTAGAAACAAATGACAAATAGGGTAAGAGAAACTAACTGATCAGACAATGAGATGAAAATATTTTTGCCCCTCCCCACGCCTCCCGCCAAAAGTCGGAACAGAAAAGCTCTCCTCTTTGGCAAGTGTTGTGCTGCCAAGAATTAAATCACAATTTTAACCACAGATTCACGGCACCTGTGTCAGGAGATTTCTGCACAAATTAGTTGAGATGCTGTGTGATGCTGCAGATTTGAGCTGACCTGTGTCCCTTGCTTTAAGAATGGAGGGAAGATACTTTTTTTTTGAAATGGGGTCTGTAATGAAATAGGCCTCTGGATTTGACTTTCCCATGAGTGGATCCATGTGAGGTTAGGTATGAGTTGACATTGAAGCTTGCTACCCTCAAAACGACTTACCCTCCTGCCACTCTTTAGTGCTTATGGGGGTCAGGAGGGGTTGTGATAAGAATATTTATTTCAAAAGTAGTAAGTTCTGAGTTCACTGTCATTGAGATTAAAATTCCCCCTCTCCAGCCCTTTCTTTCTTCTTTCGGGCAGGGGAGTGCTAATGTCTATAATACTGTGTCACTTTTTTCATCTCTTGTTTGTTTGATCCTCAAATCTCTACTGTCTTTATTTTGAAATTGATCCAGTAGTTGCCCAGAGGAACTCTTGATCATTGCCTTTGCATCTTCTGTGAGGAACCTGTCCTTTGTTTTACTTGGTTCCTCCTGGAAAAATCTCTTTACATCCTAAATAATTACTCAGTTATGCACTTACTGCAGGAGTGACTCCATTGGAACTCCATGGTACATGAGGTGTATCTTTTACGTAAAAAATAGAGGTTGCCGTGTTTTCGTTTATTTTTAAGTTTTGTATCCTGAAAGAAGAAAAGAGCATCCTTCTCCAATTCTTTGCCTGGCACACACCTCTTATCTCTTGAGATGCTGCTCAGATAGAGCCTCCTCTCTGTGAGATTTTATCCTATTGATCCTACAAAATTAGTTTCCACGTTTCTATCTCATGTTTGTAGCATCGTATCACACTCTGTTTACTTATCTCTCCCCACTGAACTCTCAAGGCTGTGATTTATTCATTTTTGCATCTCTAGTATAAAGTATAGTACCTGTATTTGAATGGCATCCAGTGCCTGTTTATTAGATGAATGAATAACTGAGTGGCTAGAAACAGGGGACCATTGCAGGGGGGCACATTACATCAGTGTTCTCCAGAGATAATCCAAGCAGTAATATGTAGGGTGAATTGGTGGGAGGGTAATCAAGAGGGTCAGTTAGAAGGCCTTTACAAAAGTTTGGACTTGGATTTGGATTGTGGCTGACAAAATGGAGATAAAGAGATGGAAATGAGTACTTTTGGGGGGATAATTTGGGCACTCCATTTCTTTTTCTTTTTTTTTATTGAGTTATAGTCAGTTTATAATGTGTCAATTTCTGGTGTACAGCACAATTCTTCAGTCATACATGAATATACATATATTCATTTTCATATTCTTTTTCACCGTGTGCTACTACAAGATATTGACTGTGTTTCCCGGTGCTGTACAGTATAAATGGGCACTCATTTCGAAGGTGAGAGGTAAGGCAGTGATCAGTCAGATATTCTAGGCTTGGATCAGTGGAGATGAGGTGACCCTATTAGTAAGACAGGGCAGTTGAGAAGGGAAACTTACAAGAAAAAATTGTGGAATTGATTTTGGCCATGTTGATTTAGAAGTAAAGACCTGGCATCTGATCTGATGAAGGGAAGAGAAAAGAATGAGTTGGAACACCTACCACCTCATTTAATACAGAATGCTAAAACCATTCTGAAGAGATAATCTTACCTATAGACTGTGATGGCAGTGTTATTTACTTTTGTGAAAATCACCAATAGACTACAGTTCAGTGCTTTTGAAGCACAGTAATTATGTACACCAGTATGAAAATGTACGCTCCAGAAAATA
Source organism: Camelus bactrianus (assembly GCF_048773025.1). NCBI lineage: Eukaryota > Metazoa > Chordata > Mammalia > Artiodactyla > Camelidae > Camelus > Camelus bactrianus. Next base: position 25,748,747 of record NC_133555.1, read on the forward strand.
ATATGCCTAAGTATGACCTCTACAGAACATTGTCATGTTGTGCTAATCTTTCTCGCTTTGAGTAAGGGTTTATACCAGGTGATCCTTAAATCATATGTAAAACTTTGTTGATAAATGATCATTTAATGTGTTGGGACCCATTAAAAATGATCTTGGCTGGTGTTTGCTAGCAGGAGACTTGATCATCTGAAGCAATCCCAGTTTTTTTTTTTTTTAATCACTTGAGAATGCCTACAAAGTATTTTGGACAGATCAAAACCTGTCATGGACCAGTAGACATGAACGGAGGAAGACTAACTTCAACTAGAGCTTGACTGTGTTGTGTAACTTTCCTCAACAATGTGATTTTTTCACCTGTTGCTTTAAGGGCCTCTTTGGCTGACCTTGGACTGCTTTCATAGTTACTTGGGGTTGATCTAGTGCATGTAGAGTACCTGTCCCAGTTCCAGGCACATATCTGACATCAGATTTTTGTTCTCTACCTGAAGGGTTCAAGCTGAAGACCTAAGGGGCAAATTCTCTTTCCAAGTTTTAGTAAAGGTGCTTTTAGGGTTTAAATCTTTCTCTAACTGTCTTATATACAATATACCCTTTTGACTTTGTTTTCCGTAAGATGGAATGGAAAATAGTTGTCAGTCTCACATCAAGTATCTGATATTCATGGTTCTTTTGATAGCTTCTTTTTGGCATCCTGTTAAGCCTCTGAACACCTTGAAATGGCATGTTGGCTACCTACACTAGCTTTGTATTTCACTCTTTCTGTATAAGAAAATAAAACTGCTAAGGGTTTGTCTTTTTTGAAAAATTGTCTTGCCATCCTAAGTTCTACTTTTTCTGAAGGACACAAAGAAGTAAGCCTTCATAACCTTCCTCATCCTCACCTTTGTATTTGCTAAGGAACCTTGAAGTTGGACAAGTGAGAACCCGGGATGAACTCAATCCGTTCAACAGTGAAATATGTAGTTGGTGTGGTAATAGGAAACTGTCTCTGGAATATTTTTGTATACATGTCAGAAGGCTCTGTACTTATTACCTTTGTAGCCATTATCAGAGACTGATAGAGTAAACCCCAAGTTTGTAGGTTTTGTCACCCTTGGACACACAGACTGTCTCTCTCAAATATATTGCCATAAATGTAAGATTATTTCACAATAATGTTTTAATTTCTTATAACTCAAGTTCTTTGTCTAGTACAGCATGAACTGCAGTGCTCTCCTGTGACACAAAGTTGCTTACTGCTTTGTGAGCTCTAATCTCATTGATGTAAGCCATTTAAATTGACCATTATGCTTCTTGAGTTTGAGTGTCAATTTGATAATAATTCAGTGATTAAACTAAAAAGGCATCTTAAGGATGACCAAGACAAGGAACAATTTTCACTAAATGAAAGTATTTATGTAATTACCTATCCTCTAAAAAAAGATTACAAACAACAGACAAAGGAGGTACACCTGTGAATTATAACCTAAAGCGCTTTTGAATTGATGATTCGTATCAGTCGGCATTTGTCATCTCTGGATAGATTTTTAAAAATTTTTATGATAAAAATTGAAAGAAAAACCTACTCTTATTTTTTGCATAGTTCATTCTACTTGTAGACAGCTGCTGCTGATTGTTTCCTTGCATGTCCATTGCATTTTAAAACCTATTCCACTTTGGCTTCAAATTTACTTTTTTAATAGCAATTTTTTATTTCATTTAGACACTAGAAAGTGTATGTAGCCTCTGAAGGTTTTTTTTAAAAAATCATTTAATGTCATTTTCTTGCTTTGCCTTTTTTTTTTTTAAAAGCCATCTGTTTAGTAAACATGGAAAATTGATTGATATGAAACCCAAAAAGTTCATAACGACAACTAAATAACAGATGACAGATTAGATAAGAACAAGTCATTAAGTTGGCCTATAAAAGGACAGCCATCTGCACCACTAAAACAATCTTCCTATTGATGACAGTAATAATTTTCTGAGTCCATGACAGCAAAGAATTTATAGAGTAAAATGGAAAAGCTAGTAAATTGAGACGTGAAACTTGATTTTGGTAATTAGCGTAACCATTTTGTTCCAGTGTTACATGCTAAGAGAGTCAAAATTATAATGTCCTTTGAGAACAAATAATCATTTTTCCTGTGTCTGTGTGCATTTTATGACACAGAAAATGACTAATTTACCATTGTTTTGTCAGACTGAATTATTAACAAATGTAGAGAGTATAATTCATTGACGATTAAAAAGATGTATGCTTCAAAAATGTTTTAAATCCTAGTTTACAGATTACTGATTTATAATTAAAACAAATTTCGTGGAGATATTTAAGGATAACCAATCACAGACCCGTAGGGCTTAAAGGGACCACAGGGCCATCTGCGCTTAACTTTCCCATGCTGTCATCACAGTTGAATTCAATTTTATAATCACCAACAGAATACCAAAGAATAACCAGAATGCAGTGCACTGCTGATGCTCTTTCAACGATATTTAGCAGGGTTAAACAGAATCAGGTACGAAGAGTTGGACCCGGTTAATTTGAGGGAACCTGTATCTGCTGACATTTAAGAGCCAGATTGAATTAGTTGTACATTTAGAGTAGTTTTTCAGATTCATTCATCAATGAGCTAATCCTCTCATTAATGCTAATGATTTGAACCTTTGCTCTTTGACATGGACGTATCATTAGAATTAAATTTGGTGAAAGTGATTTAACTGGTATTGGATTCTTTATTCTTTCTCTGTTTCTTCACATCCTGCATGGACATGTCTTAATTGATGTGTGTGGAATGAAACGCTGTTGAGATTGGCTTGGTTTAGGACTTTGTGGAACATCTTCCTACATCAGAACCTAAAGAGATACTATTAAAACTGAGTCTGTATTTAGCGGCGTATGTGGCTTTGATGCTTTCTAATCCTATGTCTTGGATTTTTTTTCTCATTTTTCTGGCTCTGATGGGTCACACATAGGTAAGAAAAGTTTAAAGTAAAAATATAAAGAAGAAAACAAGTCACTGGTAAGTCTACCTTTCACAGGTAGCTTATAATACCACTTTGATGTGTATACTCCTTTGCTATGCATGTAATTATAATACAAGGCAGAAGTGAAATGATAGAGGTCGCACAGAATATTAGGGAAGTAATGAGGAGGGACAGATTATCAAGGAAGTCTTCTTGGAGTAAGAGGTACCTAGTTAAGCCTTTAGAGGTCACAGGGGCTAGCCAGAACTAGGACTTAGAAGTAAAAAAAAAAAAAAAAGAAAGGAAAAAATTGTGCCATGGTTTATAATTGATTTTTTTGTGTGTTAAGAAATAAATTGAGAGCAAGGAATGACAATAGTGATTGATTAGTTTCTTTGCCAACTGTGGATACTGTTTGATTCTCTAGAATTCCAAATGCTTTAGGCAGTATAGTATTAGATTTCTATAGGAATTTTCTTCTTACTGTCCTCACCACATAGTGTTGTTCTTAGCTCGTTATGGTAGTATCTATTAGCGCATCCATTACTTTAAATTGTAGTTAATACGTTTTCATGATGTAACTTTGAAGGAGGTTGGGTGATAAAAATTGCTTTTCCCCAGGCCCTTTTGCCCTGACCCTGCTCTTCTCCACCCCCGTTTCACGTATCATCAAACATAATTCTGAGTCAGAGTCTTCCTCTCCCGTCAGCCCAGGCATGTCTTCCCGTGGTGCTGAGGGACTGCAGAACAGAGCTACTCAAAGTATCAGTCTGCCATGAGATGGAGAGTGCACTAGAATGTAATTCAGTGCATCGTTCCCTTCATTGAGAAAGTCTTACTATAAAGAGTAAATATCAGCTGAACTAAACAGGGTGCCTGCTGACATAGTTGACGTGCATCCTGGGGCAAGGTCCTTGTGTTAGTTTCCTATTACTCTGTAACAGATCACCCCAAACTTAGCAGTGTAAAACAACACACATTTATGATCTCATTTTATGTGGCTCAGAAGTTCAGGTGTGGCTTACATGGGTTTTCTGTTGCAGAGTCTTACAGACTACAATCCAGGTTTCAGCTGGGGCTGTGCTCTGGTCAGCAACTGGACTGGAAAAGACTCTCCTTCCACATTCCCTCGGGTTGTTGATGGAATTCATTTCCTTGTGGCTGTAGGAGTTGGGGCAGCTTGCTTCTTCAAAGCCTACAAGTAAGAGACAGAGACTAGTGGATCTGGTAGCCAGAGAGTCCTCCACAACATAAAATAATCATGGATGTAACATCATATCACCTTTGTGTGCTTCTTGGTTCTAAGCAAGTCACAGGTCCTTCTAACACCCAAGGGAGGGAGTTGCACAAGCTGTAAAGGATTGTGGACGTTACCTGTCCACCACACTTGGTATGTCTTCTGGGGCCAACAGCAAATAGGTTGAAGAACAGCAGCATTCCCTAAGCATGCTGTAAGTGTCATTACTGGTGGAATACAACGAGGAAGAGGAAGGAAGAAGAGACACCTCTTGCTTCCTTTTAGTTTCCTTGACTAGGAACAAAGATGACACCATCTTTGGGAGAGCACAGGTGCTTAAACATGTTTTGTTTGTTCTACGTAATGGTTGAAATAAGTTGTGACATCATTTAAAATTTTGGAGATAACTATGTAAAAATTCCTCTTAGTTGTTCCATCTGTAATTAATAGAAAGCTCTAGCAGCTTGGGACCCTACCTCCTGCATGGCAAAAATTGACTAGGGCTTGTAGCAGAAACTGTTTTGTTGTTTTTTTTTTTTTTTAAAGTTAGGTTTACTGCCATCTCTACTGCTTAGAAACCAAATGCACGCATACCCTGAAATCAAGCCTTTTCTGCTCATTTATTACCTGCCCTGGCTTAGCAGGCATTTGGAATTGACATCCCCAGGACCTTTAGGTACCCAGTTCACCTGGCATTGCTCCTTTTACTGTGGTCCTTGATCATGTCACCCCTGCTATAGGTGAGGGATTATGTATCATAATAATCTGTTAATTGTATTTCTATAGAACATTATCTTTACTTACAGCAATTCTAGGTGAGCGGCTACCACACTGACACCATTTCTCTCCTGTTGTTTTCTCAGAATAATGGTTTCTAGTTCTTTAGTTCAACTGCTGCAGTTGCAGGAGTAGAGAGAATGAATCTGGGAATTGTAAATACTTGAGAGAACAGCTGTCAAAATAACCAGGTCTGATCCTCAGGGAGCTGACGGTCTAGGAGGGAAAATGTGACTTCAATATGAGAGTAATAGATGGTTTACATCATATGCAATTAGTGATGGGATTTGCTTTTCAGTTTTTCTTTTTCCCTTTGGAAAACATTGTCAAAGTTGTAATAAAGTTTTAAAGAAGTGATCTTCAAATTTCTTTGCTTTTTCTCAAGAAGCTGAAGTTGCTGAAGTCTTTAGTTTATGATCTGTTTATCCAGAGAGAGATTCGTATTTTTGGATTTTAGTAGACCCAGAAAAAGTTAGACTTTTGATTGGATCCCTTGGAATATGGTTGCTTTCCAGTTACATATTTTAAAAATAGATATAAAACTCCTTAATTGTAGGGAGTAGTCAGTTTTTATGTTTAATCAAGCATTCCAAAATGCATTTAGAAATCCATATTATATTTTTCTACATGGTAAGCATTAAGTTATAACTGTTTTAATTTCTTTTATGTAGCACACACTTGGTCCCACAAAATCTGTAAACGTAAAGTCAGGGAACATTCTTAATATCTAGAACAGAGGTTGATAATTAGCAACTTGAGAGTTGAATTCAGTAATTCATGTGTTTTGTTGGATTAGCTTCCCACACTTAAAAACTGAGATTTTTGCCTGCATCTTACCTTTTTTCTTTTAAAAAAACAGGAAATAAATAATGGTTTATTATTTTAATAAAGCATAGCACTAGTTTGACTTTATGAAACTTGGCTCCTCAGTTGAGAGGATAAATCTTACTGTAAAGCTTACGTGTGAGTATGTTGGATGTCATGCAGTGCCACACTACAATAATGTTCAGTGCTTATACATCTAGAGTCAACTAAGGCCACCCGGGCAACTCGGCTGAACTTGGGCTTTCTTCACTCACATGTCTGGGTTGGAATGATCTAAGCTCATCTGAGCTATATTTGACTAGAGTGACTCAGCTCTGCTCCAAATATTTCTGTGCTCTTAACAGGCTAGACCAGGCACGTTCTTGTGCTGATGGCAACAAGGGAGAGCACAAACAGAAACACACAAGTGCTTCTGAAGCCTATTTCTGAGTCACACTTGCTAATATTCCATTGACCAAATCAAATCACATGGCTAAGCTGAGCATCTGAGGGTGAGGTCGAAGGCATAGTGGGAGGACACCGCGCAGGTACACGGGATTGTCCTTGCTGTCTACCAAAAGTGCCACAGTCAAGTGCCCGCGACTTATTTCAAAATCCTAAGTGTACTTATACTGTATGTGTCTGTCTTTGCCTTTTTTACAGCTATAAAACTAAGCCCTTTCAAAGGCTGAAAGGTAATAAATAATTGTAATCATTGTTTTCTTTAGTGGTTTTTAGTGTTCCTCTTAGCATTCTTTGTGGAAAAAGAATCGTAAGTGTATTCCTATGAAATCCTTGGTTTTATAATAGATTCTTTGCCCTTACTGAAAAATATGACACTATTTTATGTGAAAAGCCTTTAACATTATTGGAAATATACTGCATAAAATGGTTATTATTTTGCTTAAAGGTAGAAATACAGGATCCAAAAAAAAAGATCAAGCAACAGTTATTAACAGCCTCGCCTAAAAACTCCCCTTGCTTAAGTAATTGTTTTGTTCTTCATTCAGTTGTCCATTCATATGTTGAATGAACATTTGCCAACCCTTAGGTGTGGTTGAAGAATCAGGGTTTTATAGAACTTTGTATTTTGAATACAATGGTATGAATAGGCACAGTTTCTCTTGGTGTAGATTTTGTCTTTGCAGGATTATTCATTTGATCATGGTTTTCTTTTTTAATGAAAGGATAGGCAGATTTGGGGTAAATAATATAAAAATAATATTTTATGTACAAAAAATTTTAGTGATCTCAAAACAGGATTGAATGTTTTAAATTTTGTTCCAAACGGGAGAATCATCTTGGGGCTATAGAATGAGTTTTACTTCTTAAGAGACATTTTTTTTTAATACATACAGCCGTTTGCATCCAGGATAAATGTTGATGTGAAAGTGTAGTTTTGTTTTTGTAAATTGCATAAGTAATTGTCCCCCCAGTACTTGCTAAGTTGATGCTTCCTATTTTAATGGCTGTAATATATTTGTAAACATGTTTCTTAACTTACTTGAAAACATGTTGGTTCCATCTCATTTATTTGCAGACAACTTACTGTCTGTTGAATCTTTAGCTTCTTCTTTTCTAATGACTCCTTTGAAATATTATTTTAATGAACCTGTGAAACACATCATTGTATTCTTTATATTGTGGTTGGACTGCTAATGAGACTCATCCATTAAGTAAATGGCTTTGTAGGCAATGCAAATGTAATAAATAAAGTTAGTCTGTTCCTCTTTACTACTTTTCTGCTGATGGGCATACCACATGCTGAGAAGGTAATGTTTCATGACCAAAACCGTTCAGTTGGTAGGCGGATTGGGAATCTTTGCATTAAAAAAAAAATGAAGAATATCATAAAAGCATATTTGCAACCCCAACTTTTTCTTTCATCAAATCATAAGGTAATATATTTCTAGTGCCGGCATTGAATCTCAAGATACACAGAAGAAATTGTGTCCATAGATCTCTAGAAGAAAAAATACACTTCTCTGGAAATAGAAGAAAAAAGAAAAACCCTATTTAAAAAAGGAAAATTTCTAAGAAAGCAACTTATATAATAAGTTCCATATAATAGACTGCATCAAAAAACTAAATTTGTGTCCTTTTCGATTTGAACTCATTATGGGCTTTGATTTTTCTCCCTTATCATAAGAACATACAGGTGTCAAAAATAACCTTGCACATCACATCTTGGTTTAGTGGAATGTGGTTGCAACTACCACCTCCACCTTGGAAACCCAAGTTTTTTGATGGTTGGCAGTAAATATTATAAGCATTTACCCCTGAATATTTAATTGACAAATCTATGACTGTTATTGTTGGTATTATTTTCACATTTGTAATTGAATGGTTTTCTTTAGGCTTATGGCTGTTCTGATCAGTAAAAACAATAAAATGCCATTGCCAACTGGTTATTTTTCTGCTGCTAATATGGGTAGCATAGTCTGGCTGTGCTGGCAGAATTTCCAGATCTCCACAGTTGTCAAGGGCACCAGCCACTAAGAATAAAAATATTAATTGATGAACATTTTCTGGGTCCCTCTCAAAGGAGTCACTCTGGGTTTGGGCACAGACAAAGGCAAACGTTGGCAGGGAACAGGCGTTTCTTCCTGGGCCAGGACTTTCTCTCTTGTTTTAAACCCATTGCCCTAGGGGTTGATTTGGTGGAAATGGAATGTAAAAGGGAGGGCGAGATGAGATCATGCTTTGCACAGCAACAGAACTGAAAAACGACCCTCAGTTGGAAGTGATTTTCTTCCCAAATCAAGAAATTACTGGTACAAAACTTCAAGTTACCTTTAAAAAAAAAAACAGAATGCATTTGTGTGCTTAGTGTTTGTGAAATCTTATAAACTGATAGGATGCCATAGTTCTTAAAAAGGTATATTTTCTTAAATTATATAAAATAATGGTTAGTTTTACCATGCTGTCATCTAAGATTCAGTCATTTACTGTAGTTTGTGATTTTATTGCTTAATTCCCATTAAAGAGTCTGTAATGGAAATGGTGTTGCTGTCTTCAGACAATTCATACTTTCATGAATTTGGCTAAAGTAACAATGTCCTCTTGTTAGTCTCAAGCATGATTTAGCACGTATTTTAGATCCCTGCTCTCGTCTATAAGCTCTCATCTCCTCCCTTGCTAGCAACCCTGAAATCCTAATTATTTATCTTTTTCTGTGAGCTTGAAAAGGCAGTTTTCAATAAAATGCTTTCCATAAGTAAAAGAAAATACACTTCACAGAGGATCTTTGTGAAATGATGATTAATTGCATTTTAAAGGAATTATTCTAGAGATATGCTAAGCTACTTAGCAGTCATTTAAAGTTGGCAACCTGTTAACAGTTCCCCGTCTGCTCCACTGAGGTCAGCCAGCTTCTGTTGGATAACTGTAGTCACAGAGTTTGAAAGCAGAGTGCAAAATGCCATCCTTAAAATTGGAGCTGTCGCGTTAAGTTATGTCACATTTGATGCCAGGTCACAGGAGAAAGTGATACACGATTCTATAAACACAAATCACCAAAAGCATGCTCATTGGAATTCTAGTTGTCCAGCATTGTTAGGATAGAGGTTACTTTCTGTCAAAAATTAACAGAATCTGGGACTTTTTAAAAGGACATTAAAGCAGAAAAGAAAAGTTTCTCTGTTGTTGTGGACAGTTCTGTCTTCAGTGCTTTAGAATGTGGATGGGGAAAGAAAGAATGAACCTAGGCTTGCTAATTTTAAATTGCAGCCTACAGAAGCAGAAAAAAAGCAAACATTATCAATTAGGCTACACAGATGTTATGACAATGAATATTGGGGAATTTGAAGTGATGTTTGTGACACATATGGGAAGCATGGGGAGGTGGTACCACATCTACATGCACTTGTTCCAGGGGAAATCTAACCAAACAGCCAAATCGATAGCTTGAGCAATGGGTATAGAGTCCTAGCTCTTCCTCTTCATTGTGTGCTGCTTTCCTGTGGTTCTGCCTTAGACCGCTAGAGAGTGTGTCCATTTTAATCAGCCTTATGATCAGATGTCCTTCCTGCCCCATCCCTCTGTCCCACCCCCATCCTCCATTCCCCACCCTTAGAGGATTGCAGGTGACTTTCAGTATCTCAACAGATTGTTCAAAGTAAAAATCTCCTCTTGAAATATCAGTACTTGTGTTCTAGGCACCCTCACACCTAGCAATTTACACTATCATTCTGTAGTTTTTTTCAGTGTATTGAGTTACACTGAAAATACTGTACAGAAGATATAATTCATTCCATGAACTAAGATACGCAAAAATATAACCGTTTTTTGTAATTTAAATTGATTTCTATTTCAAATATCCATTCTGTCAAGTTGGTAGGAAGAAAAGATACTAGTATGTTTGGGATTCTCTTTCCCTTTTTCCTGGGTTGTATCCATGTTCTCGGGATGAGGCAGGGTCCCATCTGGTTCCCACTGTCATCTGTCCACTCCTGGCATTCAGGGAGACACCCATTGTCCTGCGTGCAGACTGTGGCATCACCACGGACCCGCACATTGCTGGTGTCTGCACAGCATCTGGAGTATGAGATTTCTACTCTGCCCGTGGTCCTGTTAGGGCACAGGGCTGTTTGTCTGCTTGTATAACTAGTTGGAGCACTAAGAAATTTGGGTAGGAATGTTGTATAAAATCCTGAAAGGAAAAAAGCTGAGACAAGAGCCGTACCCCTTTCATAGGGTTCTCCCTTGTGGAAGGAGGGGTCAGGTCTTACTGCTAATCTTGGATCCTCCAAAGCCAGCTGGGATGTTTGCCGTCTCCCAGGCTTGGCCGGGGGAGTGGGGAGATCTGAATCTCCTTTATCCTTGCTTTCCTTCATTTCTTTCCCCTACTTCTAGTCCAAGTTGTCTAGATGGAGAGAGTGGTGTTTTGGGTTGGGGTGGGGAGAAACCAGGTTCTTAGTTGTGGTGTTTTCTTGTATTTTTGTTCTGCCTTTTTTTTTGTTTGGTTTGTTTTGTTAACCCGACTTATTCCTTCAAATCTTAGGTATTGATTCACAGAAGCCAGAGAACCCTTTGGTTTTTCCTCAGCTTTCTGCTTTGTCACATTCCTCCCTGGAGGAAATGAATACCCAGTTGTCTAACTTCTGAATAAAAAGGACAAATGAGGACAGACAAGTCCAGGGGGTCGCTATCAGTTGATGCCAGAAACACACTTCTGTAGATTCTCTCTTTATTTAGAGGATATTAGTGTTGTCTTGATAGGAGAAAACAGTAAAGCAGAGCTCAGCCAACATAAAAGTTGGAATCTATCAATATGGGCTTGAATTTGGGCTTAGTTACTCGCTCTGGGCATGTGATGTGACTTCTTTGTGTCAGAATTAGATGTAAAATTGGGCTGCTGCTGAAGTTGGGTGAGACATCTTTGTGACAGCATTTGCTTCAAAAGCCAACAAATGTGAGTTTATTCCCAATCTTCCTGCCAATCCATTTAACCTCTTCGTTTCTAGATACTCTCATGCTCGGCGCTGAATGCCTCCAGACAATATTTTTACCTTCTTTGAGTCTCAGTTAAATTTTTGGCTCCTTTTGCAAAATCTTATCAGTGTCCAAGTTCTTCTTTTACTATGTTCCGTGTTGATTTTGAGTCTTCATGTTTTATTTGAGGGGAGAAGGCAATTCGGAGTTTTATAGGATGATATAAATCATCCTGCTGTTGATCAGAAGACAAGGATACTCAATCTGGTTTTTTAGAAAGAAGGGTAGTTCACAAAGTGAATTATGTATAATGCCACAGATATGTACCCTTAAAAATGACTAAAATGGTAAATTTGGGGTTATGTGTATGTATTTTACCCCCAAAAAAGAAACCATACAGCATTCATGCCCAAACATAAAATATTCATCAAGTGTGAATCCCAGAAACTCTATTGTATCTACCAGATTAAGGGATCAAAAGAGGTTTTTTCAGCGCCTTTCAAATCATACCAGGTTATGTGCTGCCTGGTTGGCTATGCAGAGAGCTGCCTCTGCTCTTTAAACTTTGCTCCTGCAGCTGTTCATTCAGTAACTTCTTACTAAGTCCATGCTGCTTGCAGGGCACTGGCCCAAGGGCTATGTGCGTTTCCCTGGCAGCCCGGCCTGCAGGCTCTGCCTGCCTCTCATTAAAATACCCAGGAAGACACAGAAAGAACAAAGAAACTTTCTGCAACACCCATAATAAAGATGGAAGTTATCCTAACTCTAGAATTTGGGAAAGAATAATACTAATTATAAAGCAGATAGAGCTGGCCGGAGGGATCTGCTTAGAGTTAAGCCCATAGCATTTCCTACCTTCCATCTATGAAAAAGATGTCTTAAGACAAAAGGGGGAGAAGCAGTAAATACTCGGTTACATTCAAGGCCTAGCTCCTGACACAGAGCTGAGAGTACACTAAAGCGGACTTTATACCTGTAGTTCTGATGGGAGACGGAAAGTTTGCCATTCTGTGTTGCCACTGTCTTCATGTGGACCTGATTCTTGAGGCTTCTGCAGAGTTCGCGTGTCTGTGGGTTTAAAATATAGTGAAGCAATTGAACAGATTTTAATTTCACCATTTTAAAATTACACTGCTTATTTAATTGCTTAAAATGATAATAAATTTAGTATATTATTGTCAAAAAAGAAGGCCTAATATAGAATTACCAGTATGAACTAAAGTGTGATGTGGATGTAACCAGCTCAAAACAACACAGCTCCACAGTGGAATAAAACAAATATGCTCTCTCAATAATTGAGTAATTATCCTGCAATCTATCATCTTGCATATTTTGACATGCTGCTTAAAACATTCTCGAGTCATTTCATTTGTGTATATTTCATCTTTCTTAACTAGATAATCAACTATTTGATGTCAAAGTCTGTCCTTGGTGTGTATCTCTCAAGACCAACTCATAGAGTCTGTTGCGGGGCAAAGACGGCAGAAGCCCTGCAGAGGATTCCCAGGGTCTGTCATGGGCCCATGAGCAAAAATTGGAGCTAAAGGGTCCCTTACTTGTAAGTTCTGGCTGTAGGAACATAATACATGTTTATTGATTATGGAAAGAGTTGCCAAGAAAATAAAGCCCAATTATTTTTTTTTCATACCTTTATATTCATAGAAATATGTGACTTCAGTTGCAGGTGTCTCTTCTCACTTGGAATTGATTTTGTAGAGTTTTTAGTAATGATTTCAAATTACTTAAGATGCTGGATTAAAATATAGGAATTACATAACTATTTCTGTAATAAGATCTCGATTGGCTTAATTGCTGATGTAGGAACAACTGAGTTTAGAGAATGAAACTTTAAAAAAAAATGATATCCCCCCAAAAAGATTTAGAGACAGAAGAACCTGTGCCAGAGCATAAATTGACATGTTTGCATTTAAAATCAAACCAGAGGTGTCAAAACCCATCTGTTTAGTCAAGGCGTCGAGTGAATGATTGGCAACTTTCAGAATCTACTCTTTCGGAAAAAAGAAGGATCCTAAACTTTTTTTTTAATTTCAAAGCCTGCAATAGTTTGGGGAACATTGAGAATTTACATGAATAACAATGAAGTGAGAAAAGGCCCACTGTGTTGCCTATGGATGATTTACACACGATGCCTGGAACAAAAGCGCTTGAGTCAGTATCTGAGCGCACATCTGCTCCAGAGCACAATGTAGTTAATTTCAGTCACTCGTGTTTTGATTCACAGCTGTTATGAAGTAGGGATTCCACTTTTGTCATGTTGGCTACAAATATTTCTGTCTAGCAGATGGGATTCTTTTTTTTTTTTTTTTCCTTTTTTTTTCTGAGGGAGGAAATAAAATTCAAGAGGGTAAAAGAGATTAAGTAAGGAGCTTGGATGAACCGATAGGCTGGAGTCCCTTTGGAGTGTCCTTGCGGTGTTGAGAGCTGATTTCAACAGAAAGGCTGTATGTGCTGAGCACTTTGAGGGTTGAATTCCAAGAAATTACTGGTGTCTGATAAGTTAACTTTCTTGTCTTCCATGGATGTATTAGGTGAGAATTGAAAATAGGCATATTTCAGACATTCTCATTTGTTTTAAGGTAAGGCCAAGAAATACAGCTTGTTGGCTCAAAATGAATCACTTCTTATTTAACAAATCCTGAAGAGATTTGGGTGACCTAGGTTATTTTCGGATGCTGACATCCAAATCCAGAAAGAAAATAAGAAAGAGAAGTTGATAACCAAAGGAAATAGTTTGAAGATTAAAGAGCAAAAATCATTTTATATATTAACACATGCATATGCACATACGTATTTGCTCATGCATGTATTAAAGTGATAGAAATCTGAATATATAAATGTGTATATTCACACATACGTAACAGAAACAGCAAATGTGGAGACCAGTAAGTGGTACCTGCCATGGACATGGGGAATGGATCGTGGGGTCCATAGTTCCTTTATATGCCAGACAGTATCTTCTTTTCCTTAATCAGTCACCTCCTTCATTTCCCATGTGAAGTCTGGAAAGAAGGCATTGTCCCCTCTACTTCAGAGTTAAGGAAACCGAGGTCATGCAGCTAGGAAATAGTGTGCGGGGATTTGAGGCGGGCCCACTCGGCTCCCACAGCCACACCACATTTCCACTCTCTCATTCTGAGAGAGGGCTGATCTTGCTGTTGGTGCTTATTAGATCAGTTGGTCATTTATATGCTCAAATAAACACTGTTCATCCCCATAATGGTGCCACCATGATGATGTGTCATGGTTTTCTGTGTTCACCAGAGCTGGTCAAGATACATCATATAATGTAGAAAACACTGGGCACCATCTCTTTCTTGAGCAGCATCTAAAACGTTTAGTAACTGGAAATCTTGACCATCTTTTCTGAACTCACTTTTGGAAGACAGTGTGATGAACGGTTTTTCTGCCAATTCCAGGTACAAGAAATAATCTGGTATATACACTTTGGATGTTAAACCACTGGAATTTGGGTATATTTTTATGATTTATAGAGACAGTAAGAGAGTTTCTGGTAGCACAGACTGTTGGAGAAATTCAAGCACATATGGTCTATCATATACTGCCACAGGGTGAGGCAGGTCTCCAGGGCACTAGCGACGAATGGAAGAGCTATATCGCCTTGAGTGGAATGTGGTGGAGTTTGGGCCGTTTCCTATGGTGAATGTTATTGATGCAGAAAATATTTATGCTTCTGTTTCTCAAAGCTTCTCTAGAAATTGTGTTTCATCCTGCTTTCTGCTGCTTCTAGGGCATGATGCTTTTCTCCAGGTCTCTGTTCAAGTGAGATAGAACAACTTTGTTTTGGACTTTTTTTTTTTTTTTTTTTAACAAATGGCAAGTTGGATATATGAGTTTTCAAACTGTTGTAAGTGCTTAGGCTTGATGATCATGGGTAGTTACGTATTTGGGGGTACACTTCAGTGTCTTTACAAGGAGCATAAAGAGTTTGATTGTAGCCAGTGACCAAGATTGGTAACTGCTTTACGAGGCTTCTAAACATTCCAGTTCCCATGCCCCTGCTGTCTGTGAATTCTTTGGAAATCCTGAGTGATCTTGTATCCTGTGTGGTCTCTCAAGGAAGGTTTTAATGTCTGTCTCATTTCAGCCCGCTCTTCTATTACCATAATACAGGGTTTTTAGAGCAACTCACTGTGCTGGAAATGTGTGCAGTACAATACTAATAACTTGTGCACCCTGAAAGCAGCCTTTGGGGGATACAGGCAGTTCATGGTATTTTTGCCATAGTGTTGTAGTATTGTCGTTTAAGTAGTACTTGCTCACTGTGGCAAAATGCTAATTATTAATTTTAAAATGCATAGCACAAAGTGAGAAGGGTTGCATTTGGTAAACAGTCATCTTGTCAGAAATTGTGTGCACCAAGGTTGTTTGGGCATTTTCTAGTTTAGGCTTTACAGGTGAGGACATTGAGGCAGAGTGCATGCTCACATAACCAGAAAGAAGTAAAGCCACAAAAATCAGTCTTTGGGGTTCTAGAGGCAGGCTTTTAATTACTATTTGACTATTTTAACTCCCTGGTACTGCTTTGTTTCTTCCTAGTGAGTGAGAAGAAAGAGAACTTGCACAGAGTATTGTGGTTTTTTTCCTGCCTTCTGATTTAAAAAAAAAGTATTCTCTAATGCATAGCACCACAATTTATCACATTAAGGAGGGAACCAGTGTCTCAGTTGTGAATTTAGCCTAAGAAGAAAAATCACTAAGCCTAGCTTCCTCTTGTAGAAAAGTACAAGCTGTAATTCATCAATTAGCTGCATCTTTTGCCCTGAATTTTAGTCTGAGTGTGGCCATGGCAGGTATCTATTTCTGTCCACTTACTGTCTCCATCTCTAAGCATAGCACATGAGCTCGCCAAACTAATAATGAAAAGTTCCTTTGGTTTGGTTTGACCTGATGTAACTGCACTGACGGAATATGTTTTGTTTTAAAATAAAATAGTGCCTTAGTTTGCATTTCAGTCACATGCCTTTCTCCATCCGACGTCGTCTTTTTCAAGTTTTGTGTGTTGCTAATTTATTGCGTGTTATCATCTAATTTGACACTGTCCAACAGAACTTTGTGCAATGATGGAAATGTTCTAAACCGTCCTGTACGGTAGCCAGTAGCCGTATGTGGTCACTAAGCACTTGAAATGCAGCTATTGAGATTAAGGAACTGAATTTCTCATTTTACTTATATTAAATTTAAATAGCCACATGTGGCTGTTGGCTTCCATTTTGGACAGCACAGATTTTATTAGTCTTTGACAAGTGAGGTGGTGGTTGACCACACGATGTCATCAATGGAATCTTGAAATCTGTGAGACACTTTTAAGCTATTCTTAAGTGTCATGAAATACGATGTCCTCTAACAGTTGACTCTTAACCAGCATTTTCATAGTCCTTCAGGAGACTAATGTCTTGTAACCTCGTTGGTAAGTGAGAAGGAGCAGAAATGGTGCTCACCTGTCTGGTCGGGGCTTGGTACAGGCCTTAGCGATACACTTGCTTCTGAGTCAGCACTTTGTATTTGCCGTATTAAGAGAGGAGTGGCAAAGTAGTCAGCCAGGAAGCAGCCCCAACTTGTTGGGATTTTCAGTGCGTACAAATGCACAGCTTGCTGCTGATGGACGGCATGTGGGGAAAGCCCGTGGAGAATTACTTCTCTTTCATGATTGAATGCTGGTACTGGGTGGTATGTGGAAAAACAGCCTCCTCCTCGTGTAGGCAAACAGCTGTTTTTATCTGAAAACTAATCATTATGACAGAAAGCACACGTTTTTCATGTTTTCTGTCAGGTCTGTCAGAATATGTTTTGTGTTAAAATGTGCACGTTTAACCTGAAAAAAAAGTAATTGGTAATTTAACATAGTTAAAAAAAAAAGTTCTTAGCTGGAAATGGAAGTTTTTTTTTTTTCTTACCCTCTATACCATTACTGCCCAAGAGAAATAAAATGCAAGGCACAGATGTAATTTAAAATTTGTCTAATAGTAACATTTAAAAAGTAGAAAGGTAAATAGATGGATTTAATTTTCATGTAGTTCATTTAACCCTATATATCTAAAATCCTTAAATGTGTAATCAGTATAAAAAATTAAGGAGATATTTTGTATTCTTTCTCTGTGGTGAGTCTTTGAAATCTAGTTGTATTTTACACTTACAGCACTTTGTATGGCCTGGCCACGTAGCACATGTGCAGTAATGACACGTGGCCAGTGGCGACCCCATTGGACAGCACAACTCTAGATCCTCATATAGGGCATAGTGATCCTCATATAGGGCAAAATACCCTCAAAAGAGGAATTACCAAATACCCAGCAGAGATCATTAGCTTATCTGCCGCATTGCCAGGCATCAATCCAATTTAGTCTGAAGCTTTGGTCAAGAGGGAACAATAATTTGGGACCGTTGGTGAGAATGTATTTAGGGTTAAATTTTTTCTAGACACTTTTGGTGCAGTTCAAGTTTTCCTTGCTCAAATTGCGACAAGTTCTGAAGACATTTTGCATTCTAAGTTTATGGATGTTATGTCATTTTGTCACTGTTCCAACACATAAACCATAAAATTTACAATTGTCGTATGAACTACTTTTTTTTTTTAACTTTACAAATCAAAGACTGATTATCCTGTGGGTGTAAAACAAAATATTTCTCTTAATTAACTGTAACTAGTACTTTAGGTGGTCTTTTAATGCACCTTTACTTTGTTATTACATAATTTTGTAAATTAAATTCAAAATTTTTAAAAAGGCAGATGTGTGGGTACGTTTAATGGGGCTATTTTCAATTGCAGTTAAAAAAGGCATTGAAAAATTCTGTTCTTTAAGTACTGTATCTGCACAGATGCTTGATGACAGACAGAAAAAAACAGTATTACTCAGATGCTGTATCTATGTTAACCATAAATAGTTGGTTTAATTAGTATGTATTTTTTATAAGTAGGATGCTTGAAATTTGGACTGAAAATCAGGTGAACCTTACTGTTTTGGTTGTGTAAATACCCTTATATAAAGTAGGGTCTCTGGAGTCTGATGCATTGTCAGATATTTGAGTCTTGAGTATGTTGCTTTTAAAATCTGTCTGAGCCTAATTTTCCTTGAGTGTAAATAGTATAATCTGGCGCAGAGTTGGGAGTCAGTAAAGTCTTGGTCAGAGGGATGGATGCTATGGGTACCTGGGTACCACCACGTCCAGAATATTGTAAACACTCAAGGTTGGCTCTGTGTATGTGTGTAATTGCTACAAATTATATACAGAAAATATGTAGGCTAGCAAGTATTACATATAGGAACCCTTATATCTAGGAAGTATATAATACTGTAGGAAATTAAATATATGTATTCCATGTGTTATTTGTCATATTTTTTTCTTTAATTTCTTGTAACTTGGGAAAAAAATTCATAACAAGTGAAGGGGCTTTGAATAATTAAATGGTTTGAAAGGAAAGACCTGAAGTTCAAATATACCTTTTAGGTTATAGTATCTTAGCTGCTTGGCTTTTCAAAGTCATGTCGAGCTGCTCGAAAATCAACACCTGAGAGGTAGTTGTTGGTAGAAAGGAACGCTGCTTTTAAGAATGCCAGCAATCTAGGGAGAAAGTGGACCTCCGTCCCCTAGAAGCCAACTCTGAAGATACCGCTCAGCCGTGAGAGTTTTTAAAGGGGAAAAGGGAAGTCATCTCAGTTAAGCATTGAGATAGGGGATCAAACCCATAGCCATCTCCCACCATGTGCAGGCTTGTCAGCCCCTCGTGGTCTGTCTTTGGATGCTGTCTTGTTCACATAGTTGTTTGCAAGATTTCTGAAGGGGAAGCTAGGGAAGAGATGTGGCCATCTGTTAATCACTTATTCTTCATTCCTGCTTCTTGGAGCCACAGAAAGAACCAACAGGTTAGGCAAGTTACTGTATGATCAAAGGTTTAAAAAGTGTGCTCCGGCAGGCGTTGAGTAGAGGATGGGGGTGACTGATATAAAAGTTAGTTACAAGGTAGCAAAAGCTACATTATAACAAGGAAAAAGGGGTTTCCTGCTGAGGGGGGTTTCCTGCAAAGAGCTGCTTACACTTCAGCACAATTCTTTTTCTAATGTGAAGTTTGTAGAATGAATCAACTGTATCTACATCTTGGACTCCATTAGAAGCAAGAGATCTATGCTTTCTTTGGGAAATAGTCGAATGGTTTCATATCTCAAATGTTACCTTTGTTTTCCCCCTTGACTCATGGGAGAGCAAGAGTACAATTAAATTGATTTTAAATCACATTTAGCATTACGTATTGATTAGATACAAGTGCTCTGAAGCAAATGTCACATTGTTCAGCTCCAAAAAGCATCTGCATTGGATAACAGAAGCCGCAGGAGCTTTCATTTCTGTTAAGTAATTCAGCCGATGTTGTAAGTCATGAGAGTGAGATACACGTGGCTAGTAAATGGCTCCCAAACCTTATTATTGAAATGCAGCCTTCAATTCAGTTTATTAGCTTGTTCTTTATCTCATTTATATTTTATTACCTTGGAATACAGTCATAGGATCCTGGAAATGGAGTTTTCTTTACATAAATTGTTCCTAAAGTTTTAGAAGTCTTTTGCTAAGTGATGTCTAGGAGCAGACACAATGTCGACCAAGCCAGGTTTTGAGATAAGGGAGGGTACAAATGTTTCTCTGAGTCGACTCTGATACCATCTCTATGTTACTAGCTTTATTTCTGTCATCTTTGTTTCTGGAGAGCAAATTCTTGGTTGTGTTAGAGGTGGAGAGAGTCGAGGGATGGTTTAGAAGGAAAGAAGTTGGATATATAAAGGCTTGTATTGTTAGAAGTGGTTCTCCCCAAAGTAGTTGCTTTTTCATAGCAGGGGATCCCCAAAAAGAAAGCAGTAAGAGGAAAATCACCCAGCGAGTTACCTGGCTGTCACTCCAGCCCCCTGGGGGCTCCCGCAGGCTCTGCCTACATACATGGGATTCAGAAGTGGAGTGATTATCAACCCCTATTCTCAGCTCATGCTGCGCCCTCAGGGAGGAGAGTGATGCAGCTGTTGAGCTACTCTGTCCCTCTCCTTTTTATCACTTTCTGTTGCAGTATGTCCCTTGGATACCCTGCCTGTTCTTCATTCGTAGTCATTTTTTTCCCTGGTGGTATCAGGTGCTTACATTTTCCTCCTTTGCTCAGATATTCCCCTCTAACCCATCTCCTTCATCTAGGCCCAGGGGCTAAGTCGTGGGTGTGTTGGAAGGGTGGCATCACTTGGTATTTAAGGGCATGGATGGGGCAGTCAGCCTGTCTGGGTTCAAATCCTAGCTTTGCCATTTAATAGTTTTGAGAATGTAAGTGTTTTTTTTTTTTTTTTAACCTTTCCTGTCTACAGTAGAGATAATAGTAGGACATGCCTCCTTAGGTAGCTGTGAATACCAAATGAGTTAATGTGTGTAAAGCGTTGAGAGTGGTACCTGGCATGTGGTAGAGTTAGATACACACACCCCTCTGGCATCATAGTGCTTAATAAACATGGCACTTGTTCTTCTTGGCATCTCCCCTGTTCGACTCACCCCTCATTTTTGTGTACATAGTACAACTTGTGAAGAGGAGCATGTGGATTCAGGACAATTGCACCTCAATCATGTGGGAGAAGTATGAGCAGCATCTCTGAGGGCATGCTTCCCCAGTCAGTGGAGTCCATTTCTATATTAAGGAATTGGGAGCAAGAAAGAAACTACACAGGGTTAGCACCCAGGGCAGATGTGGGAGTAGAGCGGGGAGTTTGCCCCCAAATTTATTTTTTGTCTTCCAAAACATGAACAAGCTATATCCTCTGTCTGCTTAAGAGTCCCTTGAGGAAGACAGCTAAGAAATTAGCAACAATATCATGTGTAAAGTACCAACATACGTGGAAATACATGGAGAGAGGACTCTCAGAATCACCCATGGAAAGCATGGGAGAGGGATGAGGGCAGGATAAGTAGATGTAACTGGGCCAGTGAGGAAGGAAGGGCATTCCAGGCAGAATGGATGAACAGCATGTGCAAAGGCCTGAATGTAAGAGCAGGTGGTGAAATCAGTGTGGATGAGCGCAGTGTAGGTGAGGAGGGGAACGGCAGTGGGTAGGCTGAGGAAGTAAGCAGGATTTAGATTGTGCAGGGTCTTCAAACCCAAACGCAGGCATTCAGAGGGTTCTGGTGGCTGTAGGAAGACTTAGGAGAGTGTTTAATAAGAAGAATCTGGGGTCATGTTTGTACAATAGAACTTAGGTTTGGTCACATTTCTGAGAACTAAGAGATGTGAGCAAGACTGAGTGCTGGAACTTCTGCTTTAAAATACACAACAGTGGCTTTCTGTTTTCCAAAGCACTCAGGACTGTGATGTTCCTTTAGCTAAAAGCCATATGTAGTCTGCTGCTGGCATTAGGTGGCAAGACGTAAATGTAACAGGTGTAAATAAGATTTTGCAATCCAGCTCAGAGGATAATGAAACTGAGATTGATGTTTTTCCAGTCTTCTGCTTCCATAAAGAACACAGCAGCCAACAACCTTGTTCATACGTCTTTTAGGCACTTGTCCAATTATTTCCTTAGGATAAATTCCTAGAAATGGTTTGGTGTTTTAGGGCTTTTGATATATATGGTCCCAGAACGATTTGGATGTCTGCAATCATGGTAGATAAACAGGTGCTGAATTTTGTGGCAATGCTGAAAGCACAGATAGAGAAATGAAGTATGCAGTGAGCAGTCATGCCTGGACAGGCACACATGTCGAAGTTTTCTCTTTGGATGTCTTTGTGCCACTGTTTCTCTTCCCTGGTTGCGGTAAGACTTGATTGGATGAGTACCTAAGACTGACGGGGTGTTTGTCTATAATGACAAGTGCTTGACTGTAGCAGCAAATGATGAGCGGCCCTAGGGAGACATCACCACCCACTCGAGAGAGATCCATGAAGGGTTTATGACCCGTTTGAATCCTGATCGAGCATCACTGGCTTGACCCTCAGGGAACCAATTGTCTGGAATACTTGCTCTGTCAGTCTGAGCGATGTGCTTAGAATCCCTTGGAAACCTAGGAGCCCGATTGTTTGTAAGCCACAGACTGAATTATCAAGATGACCTGGAGACTGGAGCTGTGTTACTGCCACGTCGCACAGCCATGTTTGCTAAGTATATTGATGAGCTCATCAGACCCTGTATCCAATATGTAGCTTACCACATTCAACTATAAATTATTTGAAATTACAAGGCAATGAGTTTTTAACCTTGATCATACCAAATAAAATGGTTCTGTCTTTGCTTTTTGGTCCTTGTCTACAGTAGGAATGTTTACTTGCCAAATACAATGCAACAAATTTTAATGCTCTATAGAAATGTAAACACATACATAAATTGTTGGCTAGTAGCTGTGAAATGTTTGTCTTATCTTCAGAGTTTCCTCAACTGTGTGTGGAGGGCAGCGGGCATCAGAGGACATGACAGAACCAGGATAGAGGGCATCACAGGCATACAGGGTGGGCCAGCTTGGTTCTCACTGCCCCACTTCACCTGGATGTCCCCTTGAAGAAAGGCAGGAATGCAAACAGGACAGCTGTATGGTCTCAAGACTGTGTACTTTCTGCTGGTAGTTACCCACTAAGCCTCCTCCCTGAGTCCTAACTCATGTACCACACTTGACTTGGTTCTTTGGTAAAAAAAAGAAGTGAGCTCTGCCCTCTGTTATCAGCCAGGCTAGGACCATTATTACTAAAGATGAAGGTAGAGCACCTTTATGGTTAGTAGAGGCATTGCCTGGTGGTCCATAGTCTCTATTTCCTTTTCTTTTTGCTCATGAAGATGTTCTTGTTAAAATCCTCTCATGGCGGTGTGGGTCACCAGTGGCCTCTGGTAAGGAACAAGGTATATTTTGCACACAGAGAGGCTGCTCCTGGCTATTTTTAAAAGCTTAAAAGCTAATGACCAGAACCCTCAGCCAGAGAACAGTGGTCACGAAAGCTTCATTAAATATTAAAATGGTTAGCTAAACTAAAAAAAAAAAAAAAAAAAAAGGAGAACTCCTGTATAAGTAGGTGCTGGAAACATCAATATTGCTCATTGAACAGTCTATTCTTCTAATTTGAAAAGAACAACTATTTGTCATGGTTCTCGTCCTTGAGCTGGCAGTTACCTAATTAAACGCATATGAAATTCAAAAGACTTTACTAAGGGACAGTAATTTTCCTCAGTGATTTTTAAAGTTGCAGGGACAAAAGAATTACGTTGAGCAGATAATGGATGGATTCTTCCATTGTGTGCTGAGGTCCTGAGTCGACTAATCATGCCATGGTTATTCATCAATGTGATACTTTATAATTTGAAATTAAAGGCACCCCTTTCATTTATTGCTGACTCTAGGAGTCCTGTTGGTTCCAATTTTTTGAAGACTGTGACCTGGGTGGGGAAGCTGCCCCTAGAAAAGACTGCAGCACAAGTCAAGACAAAGCTTTGGCTTGGGGTAGGTCATTGTGTACCCATGGGAAACATCCTGAGCTTTGGTCACTTTTGTAATTCTCTGTGTTAGGAGTGTTTAGGATTTGAGAGATTCATGTCTCCACTCAGCCAGATGATCTGGTTTTGATTGTAACTGATTAATGTGTTGGTTACTCTGCCCCTCTCACCCTTCCCTGTCTCTACCCCTTCTGCCTTAGTCTGTGTCGAGTCTCTCTGCCCCTTTCTGTCCTGTGGACCACATTGCCCAGGGTCCTTAAAATTGGATCTAACGTGATGGTTAGGCAGGAAATCAGAGGATTGGGGCAGAAAGCAGTTGGAATTCTCTTTCCTGTTCCTTTGAGCATTGTAGCTGGCATTGGCTACCCTTCCTGGTTGCCCTCCTCCACCCTCCAGCCCTCACTGTATCACCACAGCCTCCCCTTGTCCTCTGAGTCATAGGGATGCCTTGGCTTCCAGCTGTTGCTACTTTGATCCCTTGCCATCTGACATTTGAACTGAAAAAGGTGACAAACCCCCAAACTAGATCCTGGGAATATATTGTAAATAAGGTGGGCATTGTCCATTATCCACTGCCGGAGATACAACAGTGAAAGAGACAACCCCAAGTCCTTTCCCTTGTGGAGTGCATTTTTGTGGGGGATAAAGAAGCCAATAAGGGAGATGAGATATAAAACAGACTCTGTGTTATAGAATGATAAGTCCTAGGGAAAGAAAGAAAGCCAGGAAGGAGGATGGGCAGTGTTGTGAGTGGAGGGTGCTCTAACATACATGGAGTGGCTGGAAAGATCTCAGTGAGGACAGCTTAATCCTCATTCTCCACATTTGTTTCCTTCATTTCCCACTTCTTGTCTTCTCTCACTTATGTAATTAGCATTGCCAGATTCTATCAAATTTAAGTCTGGAAAGTAGAGTGTTATTTTTCAATTACTGGGGTCCACAAGTAATAGAAAGGTGGTAGGAAAAATGGCAGTGTTTCTTTAGCCTTGGAAAATTTTTCCTCTAGACAGCATTTTCACATGTCTCTTCTTCAACAAATGGGAGATACGGTTACAGCGAAGGGATGTCTTACTCCAGCTCCAACCCTCAGCTGATGGTTACTACCGCTAGTAAGTTCTTGGCAAAGGCGAAGAATTCTGGCGAGGGAGACCATGCATCTTTTCAACACACATTTATTGTGTGATGGGCCGGCGGGGGGATGCACGTAAAATTTAGGACGTTGGCGAATTTATGGCTAGCTGATGGTCAGATGGTTATCTGTTTTGTTTTAAGTGAGATGAAGTGCCCACACTAGGTATATTTGAATCTTGTTTCCCTTTAATTACAAAATGTAGGTAGAAACCTTCTGTCACATGGATGATGGTTATATACATTTGGAAACATTACAAGAACAATTGTAGAGTCCAAAATGTAAATGCATTCAATGAAAGTATGACATAACATGTTTGTTACCCTGTAAAGCTAATCTTCTTGGTCCTCTCTACTCCAATAAAAGCCCTTCTTGCAGGGCAGAGGACACTGATTCAATTTCATTCTGAAGTGGCCATTGTAGTTTGACTCTGTATTATTACTTCCCTTTGGTTTGGTTTATTACATTTGAAATTTCTTCAACTATTGGAAATTTAGCTACATTTCTATATTACTGTTTCATTAGCCAAATCCTATTTGATCCAGAGTAAAAAAAAATTATTTTTAGCAACAGAATACATTTCTGTTGAAAAACCCCAACTCTCAAGGCATTTCTATATGCTAAATTATTGTTCTGTAGCTTTCATTAATTAGATTTCTGTAAAAGAAATTTAAAACAAAACACTTTCACTAAAGGAAAAACGTGTTTAAAACATTTCAGGTCTTAGTTTGTGCAGATGTGCAAGGAATTTATTTTAAATATATTAAACTATGTCCAGTGCTTACATACTGCATATTATTTAATTTATCAAAAGTTTCTAGTGACAGTCTAAACTTAATATCTGGTTTAAGGGGTTTAATACTGATAACTTAATTTGGAACCATCTTTGTCTTCAAAAACCCTCTGGCTACTTAACAGAATGCAATAAAATATAATTATGAAATATGTAGCATGCCTTCATATTTCTAAATTTCCAGTGTGTGTTTTTCTTCCTTTAATCATCTATAAAAATATGTACATGAATAATATGAAAAAACTCCAGTTTGCTATTTCATTCTCTATCTACAAAGTGCTGCTTTGTTCCTTGACAAGTACCAAGTTATGAGAGTTAGAGGGACATGGTGGAAAGAATCTGGTCACCTTTATACGACCTTAGGAATGAATTCATAAATACCTGGAAGGCTCAAGATCATCAAGTAGTCTTCACTGATGCCTTGTAATTAAGAAAAGGGAAAACCTTCTTACTCTCCAGAGGATTTAAATCCATTGAAAGTACTGGTTTAGTAACCATGTTAACCAAAAAAGAAAAGAAAAGAAAAGAAAAGAAAAAGAAACGAATGCACCAAAATATTAGCCAAGTAAAAGGAGACGTGAGTTAAAAGTGATTACCTTAAAGAAAGCAAAAAGTTAAGAAGTCAAATAATGAAAAATCCTCAAGGAAGCAAATCAAGCCATATAGTAGATTCCTAAGGTTCTTCGTGTGCAATTTATTTATAACTGTGCAGTAGCAGGGCCTTTCAGGAAGAGGAAGCTTTACCTCCTTAATCCTCTTTCAACCGGAGCAGCTATGTTGTCAATACCACTGTTCAAAACTGGCATTTCTGGCAAGCTTGGGAAGTTATTCCTTTCTCTTCTTTCAGCCCTGCTCATTAGCCAAAGGGAAGTTTTACCACCTTTCCGACACTTGCTAATCTTTTTAACAGTTTGTGCACAGGCCCCAGGCTCAGAGCCTCAGGCAGGGATTCCTTCTATCAAGAGTTTAATCTCTCTTTTGTTTGGAGGTTAACTCTCTATCTGTGGCAAGTGATACTGGTTTCCCAGTTATGTTGAGATACAACATTTCCATTATTTCAAAGTAATTTAAGGACAAACTGAGCAGATGTAAAGAAAATAGACACCAGATGATCACGCAGGAGGCACCAGATGTGACCAAAACCATGGAGATGATGGTAGTTGGGAAACTGCTCCCAGTGAACTCCTGGGGTGTGTGGAGTCTGCGGTCCTCAGGGCCCTGGCCTGGCTACCATCCTGCAGTGTGACCTGGGGCAAGTCACAGAACCTCTCTGAGCTTCATTTTCTGCATCTTTTGAGACGCTGGCTTACTGTGGTCTCTTTAACGAGACAACATGTGTAAGTGACCCTCCAGAAGTACTCAGAATTGCCCTGGAGGAAGTTTTCACCTCCAGAGTTCTCATTCTCTCTGCTTTCCTGTGATTGGCAAAGTAAAACTAATGGAGAAATGATGGTGGTTCTAAGGTAAGAAGGCTGGAGGCAGGCCAAGTGGATACTGGAAGTAATGCATTGTAGGATCTGAATTCTAATTAGCATTTTCGTTTTTTAGCTGAGTGATCTTGAAAGAGTCACTGTACCTCTCTGGACCGTAGACTTCTTGTTAATGAAACAGAAGGACTGGGCTATAGAATGTTTGGGTTGCCCCAAGTTTGATGCCTCCTTTGTGCCAGTTGGCTCAAACCTTAATGGGGTATAACAACAATGTTTCCCTGTCACCCTTGCCAAGTTAATGTGATGTCACATGTGGTAACGTATGTGAAAGCACCTTACCACTGTAGACATGCCATCTATTTCAAATATTTATACCATTGTGATATATTGTTAATAAAAAAAACAGAAGTTTTAGTCCTAATATACTTGCAGATCTGTTGAAATTTGGAGACTAGGACTTCTGTACATGCAGTAGGCATTAGGATTGCTCGGAGATGTGTAATAAAAACAAGACTTTGGGCCCGCAGTATTTCTGTGGGCTGTGCCTGTACAAGTATGTTTCTAAAAAAAATTCCACAGGGAATTCTGAAGTGGAATCAATGTGGAGAAGCCCTGAAGGTTATAGGAAGTCCTTGAATTCCAGCAATTTACCTGTAGGCTTGGGGGTTCTTCTGTCACTTGTTAGTTTGTAATCTTGAGAAAGTTATTTAATCTTTCAATGCTTCATTTCTCATCTCTAAAGTGGGGAGAGGGACACTCTCTTTCAAGTTGCTGGAAGAATTAAACGGGATGTTGTCCTTCTTTTCTTTGCGAGGTGGGTACCATGTAGCAAATTCTCCCTATCTAAAGAAATAGTTGGGAACAACTATTATCTTTGGGGCAGCCCTGAGCCTACAGAACAAAGAGGACCAAGCCTGACTGGCAGATCCCTGACCAAAGAGGTAACAAGCTGAAAGAACTTTAATGATTTTCTTGATTTTCACTGAAATTTGTTGCTTCATTGTGGCCGTATCATTAGATTTAGTGTATAATCTAACATGTTTGATTTAATCAATTAGTGAAATGGATAAGCATCATGATTTGGGTTTCAGTTGAGTCTTTGAGGCAGTGTTTGTTGATATAAAAATATTAAGTAATTTTAAAGAATTATCAGAAAGATTAAAATTGTCCTCTATTTTAAATTTATATTTCACTGATTATAATTAATCATCTTTCCTTTTATGTTTCTTATAATTTTTAATTTAGAGCACAAGTTTTTATAGAAGTGTATGTGTCTGTGTTTATTTGATTGGATTTTTTAGGTCATTAACTTTATTATTTTTTTAAGATTTATGTGAATGTCTGAAATTGGTACCAGGAAGATAATTGCCACCTAATGCAAATGTAACCTTCAGGATATACACTCTTTCTCCCATTCGAGTAACTGGACAAGGCTTAACACTTGAATGTAAATCAGGGTAAAAAGCATCATTTTTAGTGTGCACTTGTTAAATTGCTTCTTTATTGGAAGCTATTTGTGATGTGATTAAAAATCGAGAAAAAACGTTTTATCTCCAGTTAGCCATTTTTGTCACTTGTTACTACTTTGTCTGAGTGTACTTGGGGCACTCAAATTTTATTCTGAGGTTTTTGTCCTGGAAATATTTTCTCACCCACCACTCAGTCACACTGCCATCATCTCTCTGCCCCTCCACCTCCAGCTCTTCTTTTCCTTCAGTGAGTGTGCTTGCTTCTAGAATCTTACGCAGGATAAAGAAAATGAAGCAGAAGCTTAACGCTGTAATTGTTTGCATCAGTATTGAAACAACAGGAAAGTGGGAGAAATGGCTGGATGAATTTCACTGAATTTGAAAAGTTTGTTTTAAATAGTTTAGCTTAAAATACCAATTGGGTGGTGCGTATGGAAATTCACTTTAGAGAGACTTGTATGGGAGAAATTCAGATACAAGCTGTCATCCTAGGAATCACTTGAAACCGAGGTACCAAATGAGCCCCAGGTGCCTGTTGTTGTAGAGAGATGCTGTGGTGCCCCCTCTTACTGGATTACCCAGAAGAGTTCCTCTATTTTTCTTCCTAACAAAACCCTATCATGTGTAGGCATTTCTCCCACCTCCCACCCACACCCATACAATTATAGGAAGAGGACTCTGTCCCCAGGACCAGGAGTCCATCCTGGTGTGAAAAGACCAAAAGTTAGCAACCCAAAACACATTATGATAATTACACTGCAACACTACGAGAGAACAACAGCTTCCCTCAGCATCTCTGGGAACTTCAACTGTTATTACTTTATTCATGTGGTCTCACCATGGCCACGCTGCAGTTCAAGTTGGACCATCTGCTGTCCTTGCCCCGTTTTTCTACGTGCCCATAAGGGAAATTCCCGTATCTTCCCGTAAACACAGTCTGCATATTCCAGAAAATGTGATACGTTTCTGTAGCTCCACTTGAGGGTTAAGCACTGTCTCTGGCCTTTTCCTGGCAGCTAGTTATCCCAATCCATACAGTACTCCATCACCTACTCTACTCAGTGTGTTTGTTTCTGAGAAACATCACCCTGTCAGAACGTATACTCAGTTGCAGTAAAAAAATCAATTTTATGTATTGATCAGAATTTGTCAGCACATCTTTTGAAGATTCATAGCATCCAGTTTGCTTGGCCATTGTGGTGGGGAGTCCCAGACCAAGCCCTGTAGAGTGAAGAGGGGTCACTGCATGGGTAGGTAGGTGAATGAGTAGATGAGTGAGTTAGTTTTAAAAGGGAGACTCAGAGAGATTGTAGAGGCTGAATGGTGGCCTTCAGATATGTCCACATCCTAATTCCGGGAACCTGTCAGTGTTGCCTTATGTGGCAGAAGAGTCTTTGCAGATGTGATTAAATGAAGAATCTTTAGATAGGGAGATACGCTGAATTATCTGGGAGGGCCCAGTGTAATCAAAGGGTCTTGGTAAGGAGGAGGCAAGAGAGGCGGCATCAGAAAGAATGAAATATGACAACAGAGACAGATTGGAGTGAAGCTCTTTGAAGATTGCAGAGGGCTCTCAAACCAAGGGATACAGGCAGCCCCTAGAAACTAAAATAGACGTGGTGTTGGATTCTCTCCCCAGAGCCTCCAGGAGGAGCCAACCCAGCCAACACCTTGCCTTAGCCCAGTGAGACTGACTTCAGACTCCAAAACTGTAAGAGAATAAATCTCTGTCATTCTGAGTCACTAAGTTTTACAGTGACTTGTCACAGCAGCCGTAGGAAGTTAATACAGAGAGATTCGTCAACTTATAAAATGTCAGTGAATGAGGACTGAAGTCAGACTGGACTATAGTTCTGCTGACTGGGCACGCAGTGCTCTCTGCACCACATCACATGGTCAGGATGCCAGTAATGGTGGCTTTTGACCCTTCTCATGGGGTGTATGTGCTGTGACAAGGCCCAAAGGAACAGGGGCTTGGGACTTGGATGGAATTTACTTGACACATTTCACTGTTTCCTTATAAGGTTTTTTCCTTCTTTTTTCTTCTCTTCTCTTTTCTTTTTTTATGAAGGAACATTTCCCTCTACTGCTCCCATACCTTTTCTTCAACTTTCTCCATAGTTGCTTTTTCTGATTTCTGTTTCACTCTTGATCAGTGCTATTTCTTTCAGAGAAGAAAAATAAAACTAGCTGAGAGTGGGCTTGACTTTATCCTGGCCAGTTCTTTCTTTCAGCTTTCAAGGAAAAAGGCAAGCGGTCTTTGCTTCTTATTGTAAGTTGGGAGGCTAATTTTCAGTTTTTCCTACATATAATTGTCACATTGGTGCAGTGATTTGTTAGTGGAAAAATATCATTATTTTAATATTTTTATTAGCAGCATTTTTATGAGGTTCTGTCCCCCACATACCATATGTTAGTAGCTTTGTGGTAGTTAAGTATTGCAATACCCATGAAATTTGGGTATGGATGGAATTCATTGTGAATAGTAAGCCATAGGAAAATCCAGTGAGCAATGGAAGAATTCTAGCAGACCGTCTGATAGAGGGATTGTTTCATTTTGATAATGGCTACATTTTGTGTTTATCAAAGATTGCAAATATCAGTCCCAGGATAAATATAATTCTCAGGAAGGTTTAGTTACGTATGCATTTGTTATGGGGATTGATTTTCAAAAGTCCTTAACGCAACTTTGTTTGGTGGGTCTTAATACATACCTGTAAGGAAAAAAAGGAATTTAAGTTGATAAAGGTTATTTGATTTTTTAAAACATAAAGTTGAGTGACAAATTGAACCTAAAAGTATAAGAATATATATTATCCACTTAAAATTGACACACTGCTGCAACCATATATTTTGCTGTCATTTTTTTTTTTTTTTTTTACAAAATACAGCTTGGTTTACACATTTTATAGTGAATAAGAATCATATGAAGTTACTTAATGAACTTTCATCTTGGGCATTTTACCAAAGAGATTTTATTTTAGTCAATTAAGAATGAACTCTGGAATCTCTGTTTAGCATTCACTATAGATAATTCAAAAATCCTCAGGATAGTCTTTAAGAAACCTTGCAATATATTCTCCATCAATAAAGAAAATAGTGAGTGTGTGCTGTGACATTATTTTAATAAATTCCTGAAGTCTTTTTGGAAAAATAGTTCTCAGAAACACTGTTGGCCGTGTGTAAGATATGCTGTGCTAAGTTACAGGACACTTGAGAAGGTTTCATCTGCTTTGAGTGAGCCTGTGGCAATAGTAAGGTTCTGGATTTCACTCAAGTTTGTAGCAATGCAAACGGCATCCTTTAGATGTGGCTGTAATGCATTTAGCTCAGTGACAAGGAGACTGGTGGATATTTCCATAAGACATACCTACTGAGAAATAGTGCTTGCTGCCAGTACCTTGATCTGTGTACACTGAGCGTTTAATAGTTTGCATTTTTTGCTTATTTACTTGTCCTAAATGCTTAATGAATAGGCTCTGTAAGGCTTTAATTTTCCACCAATCCTAAGTTTATTACTAAAGTTTATTACTAAGGTTTATCAAGCAATAAACACACGATTGCACTTATACTGTCATGTTTTTATAAAGCAGTTTATAAAAGGTGACATCTGGCAAAGAGGCAGATCTATAAAAATCATGCTGGTGGATGTAGTGTCATTTTTTCTGCCATACTCCCAGAAAGAGTAATATTATTTTGACACACACATACATCCCCACTGTCAAGCTTCTATTTTTATAGTTAGCTTACTGCACATATCCTTAAGCTATACAAAACCTTTGGGCTAATGCAAAAAGTGACATTTCTGCATATTTATTACAATGCTATTTTAGAGGTTGACTTTGCCTGATAGGATTTTTCCAAGAACAGTGTCATTTTCATGACAGTAGAAATTGTTGAGAACAATACTACTGTGCAGTTAGTCAGAAAAGGTCAAATACGGAAGGACAAATCATAAATAGCTTGATTTAATACTTGGCATGATTATTTCTCAATATTTGCTAGATATAGGGGTAGAAAATAGGTAACAACATAAGCCTGATGAACAGTTCCGTAAATAGTCAGAATCTGAACTAATACTTTAGTCAACGAATGCCTTACCCCACAGTCCAGAAACCCGATTCCTGGAGAAATGAATGCATTTATCCACCAAAAGACTGTACAAAAATGTTCAGAACAGCTTTATTTATTAAAAAACCCCAAACTAGAAGCAGGCCAGATGTCTGTCAACCGCCAAATGGATAAATGTAGCAGACTTATACAATGGAATATTTCACAGCAGTAAAAACACACCATCTACTGCCCCTTAATGAGTGAATCTCACAAGGGCAGCTGCATGAAAGAAGCTGGCTACTAGAGTGTACCTACTGTATGATGTGCAGTATTGTAAAATTCGAGAACTGGCAAAACTGACCAATGATGATAGAATTTAGAATAGTGTGTGTGGGGGGGGGGAGTTTTTGAGGGCACTGCATCATTTCACTATCTGGGTCGTGGTTGCCTGTGTGCATACACATGCAAAAATGCAGAGAAGTACACTTAAGATGACCTCACCTTACTGTATGTTCAGGATACTGACTGCTTTGTAATAAACCAAAACTTAGCAGCTGACACTGATTTGTTGCTATCATGACTCACACTGGTGTGGGTCAGGGATTCATACAGGGCATTGCAGGGAATGATTAGCTTATCTCAGTTTAGTAAAGTCTGGAGCCTTGACTGGGTTGACTCAGATGGCAGCAAGTGGGTTAGGCATCTCTCTATCTTGGGCTTTTTTAGGACATGTTGACCTCAAGGATGTCAGACTTTTTACCTTAGAGCCATTCACGACTTTAAGAACTGGTGTTTTAAGAGGTTAAGTAGAAGTACCAGCTGCTTAAGCCCTGGACAGAGTAAGTTGTGCTGAATTCCCTTGGTGGAAATAGTGAGCCCACTAGACTGAAGGAGAGGGAAGACAGACCCCTACCTTCCCCTACCTTTCACTGGAAGGAATGTTAAAGATTTTGTTGCCAGCTGTATTTTGACACACTGTGTATGTGTGTGTATATACGTATATGTGTGTGTGTGTGTGTGTGTGTGTGTATATACATATATATATATATCTTGATTAAGAAGTTTTCTTAAAAAAGCTAAGATCAACTATGACTCTCAAAATGTTCTTTCCTGTTGGAAGGTATTGTAAAATTTAAATCGAGTTCTGAAAAACACAAACGACAAAAGAGACCCTCCATCTGAAATCACAGTTTCCATCAGATCATACATCTCCTCTCCATTTCTTTTTGAGGTTGAAAATTCTGTGACTTTTTCTTCTGCTATTTGAAATTTCTGGGCTTTGAGTTTTATTTTTGCCAGGCTTGGGTGAACTTTTATTTAATCATTTACGGCCTAGAGTTAACTGTCAGATTGAACTCAGATAAGGCTTCTGATACGAGTGAAATCCACTGCGCCTTTTGATTTATGGATAATGAATTTGCCCTCTTACAGTCAAAGTATGATTTTTAAAAAAGAAATCCTGTATCTCTTTTTAATCATCTATCAGACCTAGGTTGCCCAACAGATCTCTTTGTAAAAGTCCTTATTAAGAGACGAGCACAGGACAGCTGCGTTGATGCAGCGAGCTTTTATATGAGATTGACTGGAAATGTTTATTCAGGCTAAATAAAGCCCGCATGAAAGTGGAGTCTTTTAAACTATTCGAACATGCCACTGATGTAGACAGCTTGGGAAAAGCAGCGTGTGTACACACAAAACCTCATTATCAAACATCCTCCTCGCAAACATCAAAAGGTTTCAATGTCAGCACACCAAGTATCTCCAGCAGAGATAATTACCGCATCCGCTCCGGGCATAATTTGGGTCAAGAGAATCACTTCAGCCGGATCGTTAAACAACATTGTACATCTCATTTGAAGAAGTTTTCGGGGCCATATCTCAATTTTGTGCCAGTAACTTCAAAGTCCATTTTACAGAGTCAAGATTAGAAAAATCTAAACTCACCCTCCCAGATTTTCTTTTTAATGAACTGCAAAAACGCTATCCTCTTGCTCCCTCCCCGAGCCCTGACCCCCACCAGACCAGAAAGGATTTATGCAGTAATTCCATATCACCATAATTTCAAGACCCTGCTTTCATTTGTCACTTAAAGAGCTTTCCTGTACATAAAACCGTCAAGCCAGCCCCACAGCCATATCACTTTGTCAAAACAGAGTTGTTTGCACTTTACGTGACAACCTATTTGTATAAAGTGCCAGGATTTGAACTAAATGTACCACATGAAATGTAAGTTATAGATGGTGGAATCTTGTTTGCGGTGCTTGTCATTTGCTGCTCACTCTTTCCCGCCAGCTTTCTAACTCAGCTCCCACCCCTAATCTAATGGGACTGTTTTTAAGAGACCCCTTTAATTTAGACAATATTAATGGTGTTGCTTGAGCCACATCAGAGGGCACATAGTTCCAGCGTTTAACACACTGATTTCCTCTCACTTACCTCTGACTCTTGAATACTGTAGACTATTGATAACAAGTGCCCAGGTACACATCTGTATACTTGTTTATATAAATGTCACGTCTGAAGCATGTGTATGTGTGTGAATAATATCCACGGGTGCGTCAGTGAGTATGAGAGACGTAACCTTCAGAACTTTCTGGATTCTGATCCATTTCCCTCTACTCTCAAGCCCTGGGACCTT
Organism: Camelus bactrianus; assembly: GCF_048773025.1. Classification (NCBI taxonomy): domain Eukaryota; kingdom Metazoa; phylum Chordata; class Mammalia; order Artiodactyla; family Camelidae; genus Camelus; species Camelus bactrianus. Next base: position 25,783,926 of record NC_133555.1, read on the forward strand.
GGACAAAAATAAGATGTTTTAATTTGTTTGCTCATCTGTAATTTTGGGGAGATAATCCCAACCTGCAGAACTGTGGATGCACTGGGTCTCACGTGTGGCGTATCAGGAAAACCAGGCAGTCCCAGTGTTCTTAGGGCCGTCACAGCACATTTTCTCTGCTGTGGGTTGAGCTGATTCTCTTTGGAAGATTTTTTTATCTTTGTTTTCATCTAAGTATTTCCAAGAATTAATTATTCATACTTAAATGGTTAAGAAATGAAAAAAAACTATATTTGATACCTACTTCATGTAGATATCCTTCACCATAAACTAGGTCCTTCCTGGATGTGGTGTTTCCACGCTGCTTCTCAAAGGTGTCCATAGGCCAACACCAGTGGCTTTGTTATAAGCCTGCACAAAATATGGAATCTCAGATCCCATCCTGGACCTGCTGAAATGGAAACTGCATTGCATCCTTTATTTATTTTCACATTTCAGTCAAGGAAGAACTTTTCCAGTAGAATGACTCCTGGCTCTTAAGTTGGAAAACCTAGGTTGTCATGGAATTTGTTTTCAAAAGTTTCTAATCATGACCTTCAGTAAGAAATGGATTTTATATTATTACCCAACAGAGGGGAGCATACACACTCATAAACACATACATTTAAAACAAAAGTTTCACCAGAGAGTGTTTACCCTTGCCATATTCTGAGCACTCAGGTACTTTTTATTTTCCATTTAAAGCATGCCAACCATGGCCCCTTAAATGGATTTTGTAACAATTCATAAGGGACCATGGTATTACATGACCTTGGGCAAGTCCTTTTTTTTTCCTCCCTAGGCCTGGATTTTCTCAATTGTAAAAATGCATGTGGTGGATCAACTGATTTCAAATGTCTCTTAGCTTGGGCAGCCTGTGATACACTTTGAAATGTGAGAATCTGCCTCTGGACTGCATTTTAAAAAGGACGTGTTCATTGGTTATTGCATGTGTTACTTTATTGAGGGGGCCTGAAGGAGCACATACAAACAGTGACTCACAGACCACAGCTTTTGCATAATAAAAGCTCCCGGCCCAGAATGGTAGACAGTGTGAAGTGAACAATTCTGGGCAGGTCCTAAACATGTGTCATGATTTAAGACAGAGAAAACACACTTACAAGGTTTTGAAAATGCATATGTCTTACACATACTTTTATGTGACTAAAACATAATGAACTAAATCCTTTTCCTGTCAAATACAATCAGAATATTAAGCAGTCTTCTGTTTAGAAAAGAATGGTAACTCTATAGTGGAGAAAGCTGACAACATCTTGACCTGTGATCAGAAGTGACATCACCAGTGAAAGGTAGACTGTCGCTGTGTCCCTCCTGACACAATGTGACCAGTGTGGTATTCAGGCCAAGAATCCATAGCATGCATCTGCTCTCCAGTACACATCAGAGAAACCCCAAATGGGGAATAGTTCTTTTAAAACAAAAATGTATGTGGGAGGTGGGGGTGGGGATATATTGTGGAACAAAAAAGTCAAAGACAAAGAAATGTTAGAGATCAAAGGAAGCTAAAGAGACATGCGCAGTAAATGAGATCCTATCCTGGCTCTTACACTGGAGGAGGAATGCCATAAGGGATGCTACTGGGTTAATGGACAAAACTGAGAAACAGGAGATGGTAGATTAGATAAAATATTGTACCGATGTTACGTTCACTGAAGTTGGTTGCTGTCCTGCGGTAGTAAGACAGACTGTCTTTATTAAGAAACATACACTGAATGCAACTTATTTTCAAAATAATGGCGGGAACTAACTGGTATGTATTTAGGCAGAAAGTGCAAATGATAAGCAGGTGGGGGAGATACTAACAGTAGATGAATCTGGGGTGTATATAGGTGCTCCTCGTGCTATTCTGGTTCTTGGGATTTGAGGATAAATTTGGAGTTCATTCCAGATGACGATGTTTTATTATGTAAGCCCGTTTTCCCCTTCCTCTCCTCTAATTGTGTACCTGTGTGTTCCCAGAGGGCCTGGGGTGCTTTTGCCTTGCGGGCCGTGTCTGCTGAAGGCCAAGTGAGGCTGAGCTGCAGTCCCTGGTGTTTTCTCATGTCCTGGAGCTGTTCTGTTAGCTTCCCCCAGAGCTGACAGTGTAGGCCTGGAGTGTCTACCTCCTGCCTCTGCCCCTGTCCCTTGGGCTTTTCAGTGTGTCCCTCTTCTGTCAGACCTACCTCTGGTCTAGTGTCCAGATTTATTATTGATTATCTGGTTCTCTGAGTCTCTCTTACTTGGCCTTTGGCTGGCCTTGACCTCTGCCCAGTTCTTGTCTTCCTGCCCCAGTTAACTAAATCCTCCCACCTTTCAGCACCAACGTCTCTGAGAAAGCACTGCTCTCTTTTGGTCTTAAAGGAACCCCAAGAACTTCTTTTGAAAAACACTGTGGAACAGGGACTCAGATACCAACAGAGGTTTGCACATACCAGGGAGTCCAGAGGCTTCAAATGAAAGGTCTTAGGCGCTCCTGAAACCATAAATCCACAAAACAGCAAAAAAAAATTTTTTTTTTTTTAAAAAGCCATGGTCTCCCTTTCCTGTGGCAGAGGAATGCTGGAGGGATAAACAGAGGTGGTTCTTGCTTGTCTGCTCTGCCAAGTGTCCACATGGCCAGACAGATTTCAGAGCAGTGGCACTCAGTAATTGTTAATTATCCTTCAAATTACCTATGTCCTTGTCCTCATGTAGATGCAGTCTTATTGATGAGGTGAGACACTTGAATGGGAAATCAACTGACAGCTTGTGTGGTTACGTGCATTAAAAAGTACGTATAATACACAGTGAGATAGGAGAAACCAAGAGAACGTTGTGACTCTAGGGGTGACTTGAGCTGACGAAAGAAGTTGGGGAGCGGTGAGGATGTGTCTCCCAGAATCTCAAGAAAATGGCTCTATGATGGGAAAAAAAAAAGAATGCAGGAAAGGGACCAGCACTGGGGCACAGGATGTCATACAGTTCCCTGAAAATCAGATCTCAGGGTCTGAGGGGTGATGGAAGAGGACTCAACCCTTAGGCCTCGGGCTGCATTTTCACAAAAAAGCTTCATTTTAGACTCTAGAATTTTTTTCCAAAAGAGGAGAGTTGCATAAATGTCTGGTAGGAAGGTAAAAGCCCTGTCATACCTCCTGACCACTCGCCTGCCGTGCACTTGGGGGAAAAAAAAAAGTCATTACTTTATAAATATCCTAAGTATCCTGGTCTTATTTTTTTATGTTCAAAGTGTCTTTTTTAAACATGGACTATACTTTTTAGACCACTGGCTTAAGATTTCTTCCTTTTTATTTTTTAGCATACCAAAACCCACAGAAGTGAAAGTGGAGGTCTCTCTCGCTTCCTCTCAGAAGCTCTGTCCATCCCCACCCATAGCCCTGTAATAACTCATCTCAGAGTACATCTCCTGTACCTGGTGAGGCAGATTTCCTCCTCTCCTGGCCACCTCCTCCAACCCCAACATAAACAGTTCCAACCTTCTATTGCAAGCAACGTTGGTGTTCACTTTATTGGTAATTAATTACTAGCACTTCCTTGACAGAACATAATGGAACGACAGAGCAATCACTTAGAAAGGGAAACGACTGTCAATTACCACTCTAATGAATCCTGTTTAACAGAGGTAAGGGCAGCCCGGCTGATGCACAACCTTCTGTGCAGTGAAAGTGGATCTGTTAAAAACTCCATTTCTGTGCTGTTTGTGATTTGCAAGATAACTTCTCTCAAGGCCAGATTTTAAAGTGGCTTCAGCTGTGGGTTACAGTGTGGCAATTTGGAACTATTCTTAGAAGTAGTTATTAACTCTTCCCTGTTAATATTTGAATATGAATAAACAGAAACAAGATTCCTAACATTAAAAATTGTAAATAGTATAGTAGTGGTGATAATTATTGAGCTGATCATAGCAATGATGTAATAATGGGTGACATTTATTGAATCATGTGACAGGCCCCTATACTGAACATTTCATATGCATCATCTCACTTAATTTTTGAAATCATCCAGTGTTAAAAATCAATTTGCAGAAAGGCAAAATCATGGCTGTTAAGCAAATATAAAATAAACACGGTTCAAGATCTTAGCTCATTAATTGATGAAGGTGAGGAATCTAGTAAGATGTTAAAAATCAATCCCAAAGATCATTTGAGATTATATATGTGTATATATATATGCAATTCGATAGGTTATTGGGTCATATACAGAACAGGGCAACATCCTCCTGGTCTGTAACAGCTCACACAAGTTACTGTCTCCCATCAAAGTTGTAAAATAGCCCAGTAAACAGAAATCCAGGCCAGCTGTGGAAACCCTACACTGAAGGAATCCAGTAATCTCATTTGCTTATTTCCAAGTTTCAAATGTTTTTTTCTAATGCCTTTGAGGTAGGTAGTGCTATAATCCATACATTACAAATGAAGAAACCAAGGCTTTATGAGGTTAAGTATCTTGCCCAAGGTTATAGTAAGAGATGCAGCTGAGTCTGACTCCATACGCAGCTGGCACTGTGGTGATAAACAGCATGGGCTCTGTAAGCACACAGATTTGAGTTCAACTCACAATGATCTTGAACACAGTTAACTACTGTGCCTTTATTATTTGTTTTTAATCTGTGAAGTAGTGTTGCTAATAGTTTTTAACTCACAATGGTGTTATGAGGGTGCAGTGGGGTGACACATTAAAGGACTAAGCATAGTGTGCACCACATAGCGTCCCCTCTGTAAACGTTGGCAGCTATTACTATCCTCAGTAATGATTATCAAGATCATGCACCACCAGCGTTTCTTGAAAATAGCAGCGACCTCACCTTCTCTACCTTGATTGGCCATGGTTACCTTAAGAGTCAGGGCACATCTAGCATATGAGCTCCAGGAATCACCATCACGGAAAACCAACTCTGTATCACAGTCTGTGTCTGGAATTTTGACCACCTTCAGCTGACCCCAGGAAAAGATAGGTAGTGTAATATTTGGAAAATTATCTCTTCCCCCTGGGAACAAAACAACGACAGTGCCACGTAGCTTATAAAACTATTTGCCCCTGCTGTTTTTTTAACATGTCAGACTTTAAGGGTGAGATCCATGATACTAGTAGTAGGTATCATTTTAAAAACATACTCCAAGTAAATATCTGTGTCATATAATGCATGCTGGAGTAGATTTTTCTTGATGGCAAAAATCCAAGCATGGCATTCAATCCTAGCTTCCTGGAACTCTTATTTCCTTGTATCAGTGACAATGGAGGTTAAATGTTTAGCTCTATTGAATATTATCTCACTGTCTTGCTTTAAGCACATTAGATGTTGGAGGCATTCCTGTGAATCTTATCTTTTGGAATTAGGTGGTGCTGAACAACAGAAACCAAAGGTCTAATGACAAACTGGTGTGTGCTTGGTGAATTTATGCTTCTTTTTTAAAAATAAGACTTCTCCATAGATACTTAGGAATGTATAATATTTGAATAGATACTTTACTGGAGACACAGTTCTATACTGGCTCCTCTGAGATGAGAGCCTTATTGAAGTTAGCATATCTACATTTAGTTACTGAGACGTATCAAAAATTTCTCTTCATGCTCTCGTCTTCATTGTATGGGTAGAAGGAAGTATTCATGTTAAAAGGGGAACATGATTTTTTGATTTGGAATTCTTCAAGAACCCATAAAAGGACTGTCTTCACAGGATTCATGTGTTACATTTTTGTCTAATCGCAAAAGAAATGCAGTGGCTGGTCTTACTGTGATCTGGGATGAAGGCACATACTCATGATTAATTCTTTATGATTTCTTGTTATTATTGATAATACAAACAATATGTCTGTACTATTTGAGAGCTGACAAGCACCAAGTATATTTTCAAACATGCCAAGTGTGTTTAGTACTTCTCCTGCATACTTCCTTAAATTTGTAAATTCGTGAAACATTTGTTTTTTGTTGCATATTTAGAATTACTGTCTTATAAACTTCCTCACCATTGTGTGAACAGTTCAGAGAAACTCTGTTGAATTTTACACCTACATTGTTGTGAGGAATTGTTACGAAGATCTGCTACCAAAGGATTGAACAGTTGTTCCTAGAGTAAATAAAACGGTTTGAAAGAACAAAGAACTGGGGAACCTCTCAGTCGAGAGACATATAAAGAGGCTTGCAAATGATATCTTAGCAACTCATATCAGGATTCCCCTCCATTTTTGCAGTTTCCATCTTTCTTGGAAAGTCTACAGACAGGGTTAAGTATTTTAGCTCAAGTTTCTATTCTGCATGGCTTTGACACCCTCATAGCAAATATACTTTCCATTTTACTCTTAGTTTTCTCAGCCAAAATGAGACTTAAGTCACCAGTAAAATATTGCAGAGTATGTTGACTTAGGGGAGATACGTTTTCTAATTTTACCTTTGGAAGTTCATTTGATATAAGTATCCTTCACTGTGGTTTGCCAGGCGTTGTGTTCCCTAGTTCTAATCAAAAGTCAGACTGAGTCAAGAAGAGAATCGGGAGTTTGTGAAATTCACTTTAACATTTGTGTCTGTTTTGCTTCATAACAGAGATTTGTCCTAAACTTTTAATTTTTAAAACCACTCGTGAAGACATAGCGCATTACTAAATGTGGCTTCCTTTAGAAAGTAGTGGAATTATGTTTTAACTGTATAGTCATTAACTGATGGAATTCGCCTTTTCCAAAATACACATTTTAAAATTAGCCTTCATGACCTTTAAAAACATTCTGAATTAGGATAGAACATAAGTAATGCAGTCTCATTAACGTTAATAAAGTTCGATAAAAATTCTAAGTGTAAAAAACTATCTTCTTGAAACTGTATTATTGCTAAAGCATTAAATAGAGCATCACAGTTTAAAATTAGTAAAAATTGCTAAGGATCCATTTAATGTGAGGTTTATTTTATGATTGCAAACACCTCTAAAACAAATCGACAGTCAATTGCAGTGCATTTTGAGATGTAAAAGCATCATTAATTACTGTTAATGGTACTTCTCTAATGTATGTAAATACATCATCTGCAACGGAGCTCTTGGCAGTTATTTCTTACTTCTTTCTCAACAGTTTAAAGATCTTAATTTATTAATATTCACAACAAGCAGGAAGATAAACACATTGTTTTGAAGCTTTTGATGAATGGCGACTGGAGACATACTGTGCTTGGGCTCAGAGTAGATATTAGCTTGTTGGCAATAACTCATGTCCGTACATGAAACAGAACCTGGAAGGAAGACCAACAGTTTACAGTGATGTTATTAAGAGTCTCTGGAAGCACTTTATTCCAAGGTACCTCATTTGGAAATTTTATTCGTCTCACTACATCTATTTCATTATTTGTCCCCAGAACATGAAACTGAGCTCAGATTCTTGCTGCAGTAAGCATTATTTTTGATTCACTTTACTGAGTATGATTGACAAGGACTTTTTCAGGAATACATCAGGAGAACAGTGTTTCCTATTATGTCCTTTTATCTCTGCCTGAGCTAGAATATTCATGCTGCTGTTTTAACGGGCTTCTTGTTGTAAAAATAGTAAAAAAAAGGATGTTCTGTGTTTTCTTGTAGACCTCACCCCCAAATCCAAACGAAGTGAATGCCTTAGAGACTCACAGGTAGATTTTCACCAATTGAGATATAAAATGTGAGAACTGGCAGAATCAATATATCAACATCTGGATTCTTCTCAGATGCCACAGGCTGTGTAGTAGGAAAGGGAAAACAAATTTTTTTAATAATGAAATGTGTTTTGGCATTTTATTTTTATCATAGGCTAGATTCAAAGTTTTTTTTTCTCAGGTCTTCTGTAACTTTCTTTGATAAAGACATGTACAATCAACTTACCTAGGTTGCTTAATAAAGTTAAAAATAGTATTGATGACAATTTCAAATCTAATTTTTAGTTGCCAGATTTAGCAATAGAGTATATAGGAGCCCAGATAAATTTGAATTTCAGACACACGGTGAAAATTTTTTTAGTGTCACAATGTCCCTTGCAATATGTGGCACATACTCACACAGAAGTTTTTTGTTGTTTATCTGAAATTGAACTGCTCATCCTATGTTTCATCTGGGGACTCTGGTTTATGGTGGTAAAAGATCACTGCTTTTTGTGAGGATGTAAACCCACATATCTGTTTTTTTTTTTTTTTTGAGGGGGTCAGTAATTAGGTTTATTTATGTAATTTATTATTTTTTTTTTTTATTTTTTTAGTGAAGATTCTGGGGATCAAAACCAGGATCTTTGTGCATGCTAAGCGTGTACTCTACCACTGAGCTGCACCCTTCCCCACACTAGTTTTTTTAATCTATAAAATGGCAGTGATCTCCCAAGGCTGTTGGAAGTATTAAACACATGGATACAAGTAAAGCTTGGGGAACGGTTTCTGGAATTTAGTAAGCACTGTGGAAGCATAAGCTTTTGTTTCCTAGGGCAGTGGTCATTTGTTCCAGTGTTAGACGCCATCTCTGTGGCAATCCTGCTGATACAGATGGGTAAAAATGTGAAGGAATCTTTCTTATAGGACTGACGGCAACCGTAGTTCATCTACCAAAATAGAGGTTGGCCCAAGTGACCCTGTGAGTGAACTACGTGAAAGTTCAACATGCTAGCATGCTGGCAGGCATTGAAAAGAGCCCCAACAATAGTAGCTTTTCCTTTTGCTTTTTACCGGGACATGCTATATTTATTATTATAGTGGGTCAGGTCTGCTCTGGAACATAGAGTGCTTAAGAAAAGATGTAGAGAAAGGATAAGGGAGCCAGGTAGAGCCAAGGTGCTAGTCACAGGTGGTTGTAATCAAAATGAAGGGACACAAGAATTCCCATTATACCCTATGGAAGTTCACCTTGGTCTTAGTGGGTGTTTTAAATGTAAGATCAACCAGTTTTCCTGATTATTAATTTGTGAACCCTAAGATGCCACGTACTGGCCACTCCTGTCTCCTCTCCCTGATCTGAGAGTCAGTGTAGAAGTCAGAGCAGGCTGGGTTATAATGCAGTAACAGATGATACCCAAAATCTCTGTGGCTTAACCAGCCATCATTTATTTCTCATCCTTGCAAGTCCCCCAGTGGTTCCAGGGGTCTGTCCAGGACTGCTCTCCTCCAAGGGGTGGCTCATCATGTTCATCACTGCTCTCTTGTGGTGCTTATTTCAAGACGTCAAGATTTACTATAATGGCTGAAGAGAGGCCTGGTCGAGTGCCCGTGGGCCCATGTTAAGCGGAGCATATTACCCCCTGATCACACCCTGGGGGCCAGAGTGGTCAAGTGGCCCTGTCCAACTACAAAGCAGGTTCTGGAACAAAGGCTTCCATGTGTCCAGCAACACAAAATCTGGGAGAGGACTCAGAGCAATTAGCACTCATTTGCCACACTGGCAGATGTCGCGGACTGTGCTCTGTCCTTCCACAAAACCCACAAGCAACTTCAGAATTGCCCTCCACTGCGTGGCAGGTAGTAGACGGCAGTCAAAGCTGGCAAGAGCGCTGAAGCCCACGAGCCATGGCTGCACCGCCCCCGCAGGCCAGTGGAAATACCTACTACGGTAGGAATTTGGATGTCATGCGTAGTGATGAGAGTTTTAGAAATGAGTGGAAATAGATTCTTAGGATAGACTTTATCAGAGGCATATTGATTTGCATTTACCATCACTACAGGCTCTGTTGGCTTTGGGAGAAGGTGGTTTCCACATATGCCAACTATCTATCTTGAATGATAATTTTTTAAAAATTATCTCCAACTGGCCTGAAATTTAAGTCCTCCTTGGCTTTATTCCCAAGCAACAAAAATATTAGTAGTTTTTTGTAAGTGTGACGAAAAGGGGAGAAACTTACTAACCAAGCTTGCAGTGAAAGTTGAAAACTGTTTTTTGAGCCTGGTGTAAAACGGATTGGCATCAAAGCTTTTTCCAAGTCGAGGCAATCTTGTCTGTAATTCCTTAAAGTGCTTCTTGATGAAAAATTCGGATCAGCCCCCATTTGAGCCTGGCTATTTCAGCTCAGCTTTCACTTAGATGAAATTTTCTGGTGAATGACACTTTCTGCCAATTAACTGTGATGAAGGGACGTAGCCTCAGAATGTTATCCAGTCAAGAATAGGAGTTTGAACGTCAGTGAGATCTGGTTCTTGGAAGACTGGAGGGGAAAAAAAAAAAACAAAAAACCTTTGAAAGGGGAAATTACATTTCAAAATTTTTCTATAGTGTGGTTGTTCATACTGGCCCTAGTGAACAAAACTTGTTGTTGTCTTGCTTTCTTTTGAACAGCTGTTTCATTCAAGGCTCTGTGCTAGACAGTGTGATGAACATTAAGTTATAATAGAGGTATTTTCTAAAAATAGAAACTGTAGCATTGGAGAAAGAGAGCAATATGGGCAAATATGTAATCAAGTACTTAGCTGTATTTTTCAGGAAAAAAGTCAGAGGAGCTAAGGCTGGAGAAGTTACTCAGGGTTGAATCACTCAGGCCTGTTGTAGGAGGAAAACACAGTGACTATTCCATTGATTAAATATGCCAGGAGGAGAGAGAGGATGAAGGGCACACATGGAAGCCACAGGCATTTAGTCAGAAGCTGTTTTCCTTGCCTCTTTCAATAAAAGCCAAGCTTTCCTTGAACTCATCTTTTAATCACTTGAACTAGTGATTAGAAAAAAAAAAAGGAAAAAAAAAATAAAACACAGAAATAGGGTCATTTAATTCCCACAGTATTTTGAATCAAAGTGACCTTCAGTTAATTTCTAATTGGAACCTCCTAATACTTCTTTTAAAGTGCAATTTTAAATAGATCTGAAAAATATTAGTCTGGCATTTAATCATAACCACTTTAAATACATTTAGTCAATGTAAGTATTTAATTATCTCCTGAGAGTAAGCACTTTTTTTTTTCTTTTGTAAGATTACTCATAGTTTCCAACTGACAAGACCCATATTGAATATTTAATGCATGTTTTTAAAACCACAGAGGTCACATATAAGCCCATTTTCATTGTTTAAAATTCAGGCACTACAGAAAAGTAAAGAGTAATCTGTACTCCCCCTTTCCCGCTACCCCTCTCCCCCTTAGTCGTCCTTCTCTAGCAAGAGGCAATAACTGTACAAAGTTAGGTGTGAAATCTTTGGTACCTTTCCTGGGTGTTTGTTTTGCTAAACCCTAATGATTAAAGGTCATGAGCCACGTACTTGAACTCCCAGGTAGGTTTATTAGCCTACTGCAGCAAGGGTGAACACACACACCGAAACTGCAGGGTGTCTCAAAAGGAGGAATTAGGGAAGGGACACTAGAAGATGTTGGGGGCTGGGATTAGTCATGAGATGTCCTTAGTAGGTATTTTTCAGAATATGACAACCAGGCAGTTTCTGGAACAGTTTTTGAGTCTATGAGGAGAATGCATGGCTCTGAATGAATTAATGGTAAGATCTTCAGCTTCATCTGTAATCATGGTTTGATTAGGTACTAAGCTGCTTCTCTATTTTGTGAGTCATAGTGCAGGTTTGTAAATTGCGGTTGGTATTTCCATTCTCAAGTGATAACATAAGTAAGACTCTCCTGGTGAAACATACGAGCTCTACTGTGTTTTTAATTTTTCTTCCTGTCCTTGTGAAGCAATGCTAACGCCATATGTCACAGAGTTACTTGCCTGTTTTAAAGCACTAATGTTTTATTTTGCTGATCAAAAAGCTATTGAAGAGTTAGAATAATGCTTTGAGATTAGACTCTTATTTGAGAATAAATCACTTAAAGGAAAACCATTTCATTGTTTTGAATGAATGAACAAGTGAGATTCCTGAGAGAAGGGAGCCCTGAAGTGGATCCAGGAATCTAAGGCATCCAAGAGAATCTTGGATGCTTTGGGGGCGGGGGGATATGACTTGGGTCCTGGAAAGGGGGGTGCTGTTTAAAAAAGAGCTTGAAGCCAGTATGATGCCCATAATAATAGCAGTTAGACAGAATGGGGGCTTAGTTTAGGGCAGATGGAGTGAAGTGGACAGATCTGAGAGCTATCCACAAGTATAGCCTAAATGTGACTCGGCAGATGAGTGGGTAAATGAAATGTGATATATCTGCATCATAGAGATTACCCAGTGTTCAAAAACTTGAATGCATCTCCAGAGAGTTATGCTGAGTGAAGAAAGCCAATTTCAAAAGGTTCCATGTTGTACGAGATTCCACTTATATAGCATTATTAAAATGACTAAAGTGTAGAAATAGAGAATAGATGAGTGGTTGTTAGTGGCTAAGGATGGGTAAGGAGGTAGGGTGGGAGGGAAATGAGTTTGGTTACAAATGGGCAGTATGAGGGATCTGTGATAATGGAAATGTTCTTTATCTTGAGGGGGAAGAAAACAAAGCTGAATGATCTAAGTGAGGCTGTAGGTTTATTTTTGTAATTGTTATTTTAGGAACAGCATGTGATTATAGTCAGTTTCCTCTTCATGTCCGTTGGTGTTTAGAAACTAAAAGTATAATGAAATTTGTTCATTATTCTGGTCCAACTTTGTTGCCAACTAACTTGTGACCTTGGTCACATTCTTCCTATTTGCTGGAAGTTAGGTTCCTCTTGAGGGCTTTGGAATGGTTACTGTCAGAGGCCCCTTCCAGCTGTAGAATTTGATGGCTTCATGTTTGAATGCATCGGTTGCATTTCAGCATCTCAGAAGTACACTCAGACATGCAACAGTGGGTCTGTTATGTTATTTATTTCATCAAGAATGTTTTTGCATGAGTTATTTTAACATATGGAGCTTACCAGTGTTTCTTTTCAACCATGTCATAAGTCAAGACCCCCAGTTCCCCCCCTTGCAGTCAGTTTTTTAAGTACCATGCTTTCATTCTTTAATTCCCTCTTGTGCCTCTGAAGAAGGTTGTGCTACTCATGGGAAGATGTTGCAGATGACTCATAATGAATGTTGATTGAAAAGGAATTGTTGGTTTCAGGGTAGACTGTATGACGGAGGTTGCTTTTTAAAAATGAAATTTACAGTGGTTTTTACTTTGCAAAGAATTCCATGGCACTACCTGAGGCATAGTTCACATGCTGAAATTTGTTTGTTTTTTTGTTTGTTAAGATTTGGGGTTTTACCACATGATGATGGATCTTAGCTCAAAATAGGTCTTTACCACATAAAATTTTATTGACATGATTTGAAATCTCATTTTTTTTTAAACTCTAAGTACATCTTGTGAACCCTTAAATCACCTGTTACTCTTCATCTAAATTGGCTTAATTAGCCCAGTGCTCACTGTTGATTTTCCCTAAATCCTGGGGAGGGAACAGACTGAGAGTTACACTTTGTCAGGATGGTTTTCATGGCATTCCACATGGTGCTGCCTCATTTCCAATGCTAACTGGTAGGTATATTTTAGTTTCTTCCCTTATTCCCTATAATATTGGGAAGAAAACATGTAGTCAGGTGACCTTGAGAGCTAATCCTGACCTCTTTCTTAATTAAGAGACCTGTATTAAACATTTTCTGCTCTCAGGGAAGGTTGATAAAGTACATGCTTGTTTCACTTCTGTGGAGACCAGTGTCTTTGAAGTCAAAGGCTAGGATCTCTATACTTCCTTGGTTTGCACCACCGTCCTATCTCCTTAAGTTTTGTACTTTCTAAATTCTGTGGTATTTAACTTGAGCTTTTTAGGAAAAGTACAAATTAGGAATAAGTAATTTGTCACTATGGGCATGGAAATCCCAATAGTCAGAATTTGCAAAGTCAAAACACCTCTTTTCACCATTACAATGAATGACCCAATAGCATATTTAGACTGATGTTTTCACATAGAAATGTAATCCTGGGAAAGAAAGAATAACTATAAACCAAGGTGTATATTACAGTGTATTTGAACATCATCTCTACATTACTTATGCTTTCAAAGGCATTTTTATACTTTGAAAACTGGGTTTAATGTATTATATATATTGGCATCAGGGGAACCAAAATGAAACATCAGTTTGATTTAGGGTTGCTGTGGAGAATATTTAAATGTTTCAATTCAATAGTTTATAATATATTTATGCATACTTATATGCATAGACTTCAGCACATTTTTAGTTTGGTGAATGTTTTTTAATTGACTATCAAGATTTAGTAATACCCATTTGAAACAAAACCAACAAGCAAGAAAAAAAATACACATTTCAGTTTCATTTTATGACTGTGTGAGAGAAAGCGCTGTAAAAGAATTGCACACTTCATAGAAAGCTTTCTGTGATCTTTTTGATATGCCTACTTATATTATTGAATATTCATCCTTTGATTTCCTGCTTTCATTAGTTAGTATTTATAATTGCTTGTATGTAGCCAGCAATTTAATTACATCAGACTCTCAAGTCACAGATAGAATGATATTGCTCTGATCGTACCATTTTGTACTGGTATGATAATTACCTTACACTGTCTTCTAAAGCTTTCTTAGAGCAGGACCTCCTGTAAAGGTTTGGTTTAACAGTTTTTGAAGTAAAAGCGCACAAGAGCAGTGAACAGCAGCTAACATCCAGGTCAGGAAGGAGTCGCTAGATTTCCTCAGGCTCCTCAGCTTTTGTTCCTGAAGGGGAAGGGCGACTCTCACATGTTGAGTATCCTTTTTGTGCCTGGCCCTGTGCTCAGCTGGAGATGATTCTCAACCCCAGTATAATATGCATTTGGTTTGTGCTTATGATTTGTAATTAAATCTCTTGGAATGATCTTACAGGAAAAAAAATTTTTTTTCTCACCCGTTCACTTAAGAGTCCTTATTTGCCTCTTCCAGCTTCTGGTGGCTCTTAGGGTCCCTTGACTTGTGACACCCCAGCTCCAATCTTTGCCCCTGTCTTTCCTGCCATCTCGTTATGTCCCAGCCTCTCCCTCCTTTATCTTATAAAAACAACAGACCATTGGATTTAAGGCCCACCCTAAATCCTGGATGATTTCATCTTGGTAACCTTAATTAATCTTATGTATGCAAAGATCCTAGGATCAAGTCAAAGCTAACCCCAAATCAGGAAGTGTAAAATGAGGCCACTTGATTTTCTCAGGTTCCTCAGCCATTTGTCCTCCTCCATCTCCCAGCAGCCCCTGGGACTAGACTGCTCAGACTCATGAGTTCTGGGTGCAGGAGCCTCTGTGGGTGCAGTACCTCTCCTCCTCACCCCTGCATCTCCTCTGCCTTCTCCCGTCTCCTCTTGTTTCAGAGCCATGTTTATTTCAGTCACACCATTTTAGCTCTAGGGAAATGGGTTCTGACTTTGAAACAAGCAACACACAATCCAATATGAGGAACAGAATTCATTGGGAGAGACAGTGTAATGCAGTGAATGAAGTACAGGCTTCAGACTTAGGAAGAGCTAATTTCGTTTTCCCATCCTAGACCTTCCCTTGCTGGGTATGAAATGCAAGTGAATCATTGACCGTCTCTGATGTTGCTGTGTGTATCCTGTTGTAAGAATTGGAGGTAATTCTACTTCCAAGCTGACTCACAGGGTGGTGGGTAGAATTCACTTCTAGGGTCGTTGCACTGTTGGATTCAAGTCCTTGCCACATGGGGCTCTCCAGTGGGCACTTTGCTTCATCTGAGGTAGCAAGCATGAAGAGCCAGAGAAAGACAGCGAGCAAGATTGTGTTTTCATAAACTAATCTCAGGGTTAACATCCCAGTACTTGTGCCACTTCAGTTCATCTAAAGGAAGTCACTATATCCAGCCCACAAACAGGGGGAGAGAGGATTACACAAGGGTGTGAATCCCAGAAGGTGGGATCATTAGGAGTCCTTGCAGAAGCTGCCAAGATCAGTGGTCTCCCTGACAACCCATCTTAGTATTTTTCTTCGGAGTATCACCTAGTATTTCTAGCTTGTGGTATGTACTGACTCTTGTCTCCAGCCATATCTTCTTAGCACAGAGGGGCCGGATGTCACATTGGAATACTGAAGCAGAGGAGGTTAAAGAGTTGGCTTGGGAAGCCACAGAGAATCAGAAACAGTATTGTGACAAGAACCTCAATCAGCTGATGTCCTGGTGGGTCATTATCTCTTGAATTATTTTGCTACATGATTACACATGAACGATAGAGCTTCAGAAATAAAGCACCATAGTAGGTCAGAAGGGAACAATCTGAGCCGTCATTTAGAACGTGCCACCGCCGAGAGAATTGCTAAATGGCAGTTCTTTGAAACCACTTTACCAAACTATAGTTTGTAGGTCGGCTGTAACTGCTCCTTATAAGAAGTCATAGCAGCTCCACTCTCATGCCTCGTTCTAACCCCTCGGTTCTGAAACCACCGTTGCAGGAGGATGTTCTTGGGAGAACACTGCAAATCATTTCATTTCTAGGCATCTCCAATTCCACATAATTAGAATAGAAAGACTTTCAAGTCAGCTTCAGGTTTTAGCTTGTTATATAAATAAGTTCACAGGAACCTCAAATGCTTTACAGAAATCTGACAGAAACTATAAAAGGCTTTTGAACATTTTTGTTGCCAAAGTCCCAGGGATTGCTGGAATCTTAAATAGCCTGTTTTAAGCTCCAATTCAGAAGCTTTTTGTCATGTTTAATAATGTGGTGAATAATTCCTTTTCTGTTAGTCATTTCCTCTTTTATAATCCACAAGGATCTTTGAGCCATAGAATGGATATTTTCGGGAGCTATAAATTAAAGGTCTTTTCGATCCAAAACTGAAAATGGCCTTTTAATGTACCACTTCTGTAAATCCATTTATCTAGGTCTAAAGATTCATTAAAATCCATTTAAATGAAAGCATTGTATAGGTATATGTCCAATTCAAGGGGTGATCATTTTGAAATGAGAATGCCATGGAAGACATTAGACATCCCTGTTTGCAGTAGGAAATTTGGTAGGAACAAAATTATTTTATTTGTAGAGAATTAAATATGAGAACTATATTTCCTTATTTCCTCCCCTTTCTTTTAAAGTATAAGGGTAGCTAGAAGTTTAGTCCAGGGTCCAGTGACCTCTATTAAGTCCATGGACAGTATTCATGACATCTGTGAACATTAGTGGGAAAAAAAATTACATCTTCGTTTACACTTACCTCTAACTGGAATTTAGCATTTCTTTCAAGCGTGTATGTAGGCATAAGACCACAGTAATGTTGGCAGTACTTGTGACTTTGTCATCGATGGAAATCACAGACAGTGTTTAGTCATATAACGGCTATAGCAAATATCTCAAAATGTCATTTGGCTTCTCGCTCCTCTGAAAATACAGTTGTTATTAGACTTGCTGTTGGATTTCATTATTTGGCGTCTTAATAAAGAAGCACATATTGCTATATCACAAATGCATTTTAGAATATTCTGACAGCTGTGTTTCCATATAACTTGTACTCTATGTAAGTCTGTGTACTTAAAAAAAAAAAAATACTATTCTTAGAACTAGTGCATAGACTTCATCAGGTGGCCAAAGGGATCCAGGTACACACACACACATGCACACACATTGTGCTAGAACCTAGAAGACATATAGAACGAATAAGGAGATCTGACATTCAATGAGCAAGTTGGCACTTGGAATAGATGATGTCCTTTAATTTTTCCACCAACTCTGTGAGGTATGTGTCATCATCACTGGCACTTTACGAATGTCGGGTCGGCATGATCCTCATCTCGTTGTATTCACCCTCTAGTGATGTCCACTCCTACGTCTTATCAGGCTGATCTCTTTGTCCAGTAGAGTACGGGGGAGCAACAGTGTTTGACTTCTGAGGGTTCGAAGTGTTGAAACCAATCCCAATAACAATTGTGTATGTTATATTTTTACCTGCCTGATATCCCAGGAAGTAACTGAAATTCCATTTGATCTTCACAGTAACCTTGTCAGATAGACAGGGACGTGACATGTCCCATTTTACAGATGACTGAGTTTAATGTGAAAGGGACTTGGTAAAGCAACATGGTTTTTCTGTGTTAGAGACAAAAGTAGAGCCTTCTCCTGATTTGAGTTAATCTCCTATCCTGCTAATACAGAAGTATTGAAAGATAAGAGTCACCAGGCTAATTAATTTGTACAGCATTTATTTGAAGTAATGCCTTCTCTGCTTGTGTAGATACAAAAATAGTTGAGCCTTTAAACTTTTCTGGAAGAACTTGCATGAAGACCATCTTATATTTGAATTTATGTTCCCAAATTGGGGGAAGCAATGTGCACTGGTGACTTGATCACCAGATTATCCCTTGACCTTTTGGTGACATTAAAATGAAAGAAAACTAAATGAAATGACATGTCTCTGCAGTGTTCTAAGCCTTGTGATATAAAAACATAATTTAAATACCAAACGCTGACTTTCCCTATTGCTCTTCTGATTTTCAAATAACATTGTTATTACTGTTTCTATAGTAGATTATCCTGCTAGTTAGGAGGAAAACTCAAACCAAAATACATTTAAACTTGTAACTATCAGCGTATTCAAGAGAAAGACTGGGCACTGTGAGAGTTATAGTAAATTACTTAGCTGATACGCATTAGTATTGAAAATGTCCCTTATAAGTACTTTATTTAAAAATTCAATTCGACTCAATAAAATCTGCATCCTATCAAGGCACTTAGAGATACATAAAACTAATAATAAAAGTATATTTGTTTGTCAGAAAAGTACTCATAATTCATGTCATTCATAAAGTTAATTTCCCTAGTTTATGCAAAGTTTCTAGAAATCATTAAGAAAATGATCAGTAATCTCATAGTAAAATAGCCAAAGAACACTGTGATGTGTTATGTTTTCTGAAAATGGCCACAGCTGTATTCCCAGTTCCATGTGTTTTACTAGAGTCTCTCTATGCTAATGAAGAGGTAAGGTCCCTTCCTCCTTTTCTTGCACCTAGGCGAGTGTACCTAGTGGGTCCTTGATCCCTTGTTGTTCTCTCTCTCTTCCCACCTCTCCCTACCTGTCTCACCCTCCCTCCTCATTCCTCCTTGCCCCATCCTCACTCCCTCCCTCTTGGGAGACTTTCCCTTGGAATCCACCTGCCATGTTGTGAGGGAGCCCTCACCATGTGGAGAGGCTAGCCAGGAGGTATTAAGTGTTCTTGTTGACAACCCCAGCCAAGATCTTAGCTGGAAGTCAGCATCAAATCTGTGACTTCTGAAGTCCTCTGTTAAAAACTTCTAACTGGTTAAGTCAGGCCCACCCAAGATAATCTCTGAAAATTAAACTCAGTTGCCTAGAGACTTGAATTACATGTGCAAAATCCCTTCTCAGCAGCCTCTAGATAGTGTTTGATTGAATAACTGGGGAGTATAGTTGAGCTTAGCTAAGTTGACACATTAAAGAGCCATCACAGTCACCATAAAAATGTCATAACTTATAAATATACCTTGCATTAAGTATATACCTCTCTCATTTTGTAATGTGACTCAAAGATACATTTCTAAAAAGGGTGAAGTGGCAGATCCCTGTCATAACTCATGGGGCATAAACCTTTTTGGCATTCTTAATGATCCCTTACTTGAGTTGATTTACCTCTCAAAATATTGGCAAAAACAAAAGGGAGTTTGTTGAAGTTGTTGCATTTGATGCTGCACATGTCTAAAACTGTATTTTCAGTTGAAGCCCTTAAATAAAGCTGAGGCTTTTGCCTTGTCAATAAATAATGCTGTTACCTATTGTCAGTTTTATTCCAGCTTGACTGTCACAAGGCAATTCATTTAAGCCTTGGTTTGTACAGATTCATGAAAGAGATGCTGGCTTTATTTTTTTTTTTTTTTAATTTTAAACAGATGCTTGATGGAGGACAAAGTATTTTTCAAAGAGTTAAAAATATGCCTCTAATTCACATAAAGGATACATATCTGCCAAGTTTTAATAAGTCTTCATTGAGGAAACCAAGTGTAATCCAGAAGCATTTTAAGGAACTGGGTACGTGGGTACTTATAAATAACTTGTTAACAAAAGAGGGAGTGGGGGTAAGGAGGACACAGAGAATACTTAATAAGACTGCTAAGTTAGATTTAAGACTGGTTAACATCCTACAGGGCAGTAAAACTGTGACATTTCTGGTAGTTTTTGTAATAGACAAAAAGCTACAAGTTCACCTGTTACTTCACAGTAGCTGTACAATGATCAAGAAGTAGATAGAATACAATGGAATACTACTCTGCCATAAAAAATAAAAATAATGCCATTTGCAGCAACATGGATGGACCTTGAGATTGCCATTCTAAATGAAGTAAGCCAGAAAGAGAAAGAAAATAGCGTATTTCACTCATATGTGGAATTAAAAAAAAAAAAAAAAGACAAGCGAACTTCTTTACAAAACAGAAACAGAATCACAAAAAGACATAGAAAACAAACTTATGGTTACCAAGGAGAAAGGGGGTGGGAAGGGATAAATTGGGAGTTCAAGATTTGAAGATACTGACTGGTGTATATAAAATAGATAAACAACAAGTTTATACTGTATAGTACAGGGAACTATATTCATTATCTTGTAGTAACTTATGGTGAAAAAGAATATGAAAACAAATAGATGTATGTTCATGCATGACTGAAGCATTATGCTGTACACCAGAAATTGGCACAACATTGTAAACTGACTACTTCAAGAAAGAAAGAAAGAAAGAAAGAAAGAAATATATATATATATATATATATACACACACACACACATACATACACACACACACACACACACACACACACACACACACACACACACAAAAGTACATAGAAAAGTCAGACACAGATCTGTTCTCCTAGACAAATCTTTAGGTGGGCTTCTTAAAGAATATCCTAGTATGATATTGAAAGGATGTTCCACATTCCACTGCCACCTCTATCCTTGTCTTATTTCCAAGTTTGATAATTTTTCTTAACAAGGGCCATTTTAATTTTTGTGTCAAAATAGCTGCCACAGTGAAATTCTTAAAAAAGTCCATGTGTTACTATCTTTCAAACATTCAGATACCAAAAGAATCTTGAATGAATCTTTCAATTCTTTCTTTAAATTATTCTGAAAAAAATGGGTATAAATTAGCAAGGAATGTAAGAAAAATAAGTTATACAAATGTAGTTATCTCTTTAAAGTATCCATCAATACCAGAATTTTTATAACATGGTTTCACTCCCTAAACAGTGACAATTGATGGTAAAACTAACAAAATTATGGTTACTTTGTAGATGACCTGCCTTGTAAATACTACCAAGTAGGGGCGGTTCCAGAATTAACCCAAAGGAGAAATCTGAAATGAGACTCCATCAGCTAATAATCTCAGTTCTGCCACTGACACATACTTGGAACTCTGTTCACTGGGATGATGCTGATTTCATTAACATTTTGTCTAATTTCCATCTGAACATCTACTTCTCATTTGTCTTTGCATTTACCATTTGCCAACATCACACATTCCACTGCTAAGGTTCTTAAATGTAATTGAAACCCATTTTCAAGAAATAAGTGTTTCTTCATGAAGGGTATTTTTAGGTTTATGGTAAATTTATTCTCATTTCTAGTTTGTTCTTGAGACAAATCGTGCAATATATACTGTTCTTCCTTATTCTTATTGAATATTTTCTACTAAATCTACCTCTTTATGATTCTGAAATGCCAGCTTCAGTTTTTTTATTAATTCATACTGACCCTGTGCAGAGCTGTCTGTCTTCACTTAATGGCTATTTATAATATATGGATGGCATTCCCCTGCCATTAATGTTTAATGAATTGGCTCCTGATCCAATAGTCTAATAAAGGTAATCACTGGAATACATTGTCTTTCTGCAGTGCCCTAGAAACTTTTTAATATTCCCTATTGTATACCTTTGGTCCATAGTTTCCTTTTTTTTTTTTTTTTTTTTTTTTGCCTCTTCCTGTGCACTTTCTTTCAACCTCTTTTTCATTATTTAGTCCAAATGTATACATTTTCACACTTAATTTTTTCCCGGGTCAGAATGACTGTCTTCTGTTTGGAAACTTTAATAAGTTATCAACCTACGTGATTGCTGGGGTAAAGGAAACCTTCCTAAATATGTAAATGATACAGGCTGGATAATGTACATAATAAACAAACATTTGAAAAAAATGAAGGATTCTTCTTAACAGGCCATCTCTTTAGCTCATTGATTCTTGTGTGTACTCTGAATTTCAGGCATGTGTTAAAAACGAAAGTTGGGTTTTGGAATTAGATTGTGATAATAGATGCATGACTTTGTGAATATACTAAACACTATTGAATTTTATACTTTAAAAGGCTAAGTTTTATGTTAAGTGAATTATATACACACATAGACATGTATATGTATCTCAATAAAAAATACTGGACCTGCGTAAGCTGGAGTGAAGCTGAGCACCTCCTGACACACACACACATTTTTGTGGTTATTCACTTTCGTAAATCAGTTATTTCCATGTCTCTTGTGAAGGGGTTTTGGTATGCTTACGAAGTTCATCCACTCCGCACCTTCTTTTGTTGCTGGAGAACATCGGCTCAGGCCCTCTTTACACCAGTGTGTACTTTCTGAAGTCCTTCCCTGAGAATGGCTCAGTCCTGAGGGAGTTGGGCTCTGCCATCCATGACCTCTAAACAGCTAGCCAGTTACCCTCTATTCTTTTCAATTCAAGTCTTACCCTTGAAACTAAACCTGTTTCCAAGCAAAAGACTGTTGTATCCACCTTGGAGCTCTGTGTAACTAAGTGTAAGTAAAGCCGTGGACTTAACAGCCTTAAAATTCTTCCTGTCTACTTGAAATAGAAGTTTCTGGTTTCTGAATCCCATTCCCAAAGAGCATCCCAAATAACTTTTTTGAGTTAAGAAAAAAAATAGATTTTATCATCTAGAACAGTTTTAAATTTATAGAAAAATTGAACAAATAGTACAGTCTCTGTAACCCCCACCCTCCACACAGTTTCTCTTACTAACATCTTACGTAAGTGTGATACCTTTGATACAATTAATAAACCAATATTGACACTTTATTATTTCAAATCGATAGCTTGCATTGAAGTTTCCTTTTTGCATTGTACAGTTCTGTGGATTTTGCCGAATGCATTTTGTCACATATCCAGCCATTAAGGTATCACACACAACAGTTATACTGCCCCCCAAATTCCCTGTACGTCCTCTCTTCATCCCTTTCTCCTTTCCCCTGAAGCCCTGTAACCTCTGTTCTTTTTATTGTCTCTACAGTTTTGAATCTTCCAGAATGTCAGATAGTTGGAATCATATTATAAAGCCCTCAGGCTAACTTCTTTCACCTAGGAATATGCATTTGAGATTCCTCCATGCCTTCTCATGACTTGATAGTTTGCTTCTTTTTATTACAGCATAATATTCCCTTGTATGGATGTGCCACAGTTTCTTTATATGTTCACCTATTGAAGGGCATCTTGATTGCTCCCAGTTTTGAGAAATGCATAAAGTTGGTAGAAATATTCCTGAGTAGATATTAGGTGGAAATGTTTTCATCTGAACTGGATAAATGCCTAGGAGTATGATTCCTAGATTCTGTGGTAGGACTGGATTTAGGTTTATAAGAAGCTGCCAGTCTTCCAAAGACTTTGTCCCACATTGCATTGCCAGCAGCAGTGAATGAGAGTTCCTGTGGCCGTGCTTCTTTGCCAGTATTTGGTTGTGTTGGTTTGTTTGGATTTTAGCCACTCATCTAATCATTGTCTAGTGGTATCTTATTTTTCTGTTTTAATTTGAAATTCTTTAATGATACAATGCTCAGCATCTTTTCCTGTGTATACTTTCCATCTATGTATCTTCTTTGATGAAGTGTCTTTTTAGGTATTTTGCCCACTTTTTTAATTGAGTTCTTTCTTAATGTTGGGTTTTAAGAGTTCTTTATATATTTTAGATATAAGTCCTTTATTGGGTATGTGTTTTGCAAATACTCTCTCCTAGTCTGTAGCTTGTCTTTTCATTCTTTTAACAGTATTTTGTAGAGCAGAAGTTTTAACTTTGATACAGTTTCACTCAACATTTTTTTCTTTGATAGATGATTCTTTTGGTCTTGTGTCTATAAAGTCATTGCCAAACCAGTCATGAACTATTCTTTCAGTGTTATATCTATAAACATTACCAAACCAAGTTTTAATTTTCTTCTTTGTTATCTTCCAGAAGTTTGATACTTTTGCACAGTTAGTTCCATGCTCTATTTAAATTTTTGTAGAAGAGGTAGGGTCTTTGCCTAGATTATTATTATTTTTTGCATATAGATATCCACTTATCTCAGCAGTATTTTTCTTAAATGTAGTATAATTAATTTATCCTCCTCATTTTTCTTTTTTTAAATGAAAATATAGTTGACATACAATATCATGTTAGCTTCAGGTGTATCTCATAGTGATCTGACATATCCATACACTTATAAAATGATCAATACGATAAACCTCATAACCATCTGTCCCTGTGCAAAGTTATTAAAATGTTGTTGACTGTACTCCTTATGCTGTATGTTACATTCTCATGACTTACATATTTTAAAGCTGGACATTTGTACCTCTTAATCTCCTTCACCTCTGTCAGTCATCTTCCACCTCCCTGCCTTCTGGAGACCACTTGCTTGTCTTCTGTATCTATGAGTCTGTTTTTGTTTTGTTTTGTTTAGATTCCACATACAAGTGAGATCATATGGTATTTGTCTTTCCCTATCTGACTTGTTTTATTAGCGTAATACCCCTAGATCCATCCATGTTGTCCTAAATGGCAAGATTTTATTTTTTATGCCTGAGTAATATTCCTCTGTGTGTATGTATACCACATATTCTTTATTCATCCATGAATCAGTGGACACTTAGGTTGCTTCCATGTCCTGGCTATTGTAAATAATTCTGCTGATATAGAAGCATGTAACTACAGTAATTTATCAGGTTAAGAAAGGCTTTTAACAAGGGGAAGGAAGTTGAACTGAGAGAAGAAGGGTGACAAGGAGAGTGGAAGGAGTAGAAGAAAATGGGGCAAAGATCAGTCCAGGTACCGAAAACAGATACATGTGAGAACCTCCAGGAAGAAAGTAGAAGAACTCGAGGACCAGATACTGCCAGAATGTATTTTGTCATAGTGTGTTCTTTAAATAGTTATCTTTAAATGTGGAGTATTTTCATGAAGTTTATTTAAGTGCTTCTTAACATTTAATCTATACAAATGCAATACAGTTATTAATATCTCTGTATGTTTCAGAATGTTACTCTTTCTGTGATTTTAAACACTGATGAAAGATCTTTTAACAAGTCCTTCGTAAGGATTGAGTGCTTGTCTTCCTACCTGCCAACAGAAACAGTGCTTTCACATTAAATAAACAAACCTAGAGCTTCTGAGGTACCATTATGTTAATTGCTGCCTTGAAATGGTTATTTACTGTCATTTTTTTCTTTTTAATTGACAGGGACTAGAATCACACCAGCAGTATAATCATCAAAAAGAACAGTGAGGCTTTTCTTTTAAACAGATGAGTGAAACTTCTAATTTAACAAAGTTTCTTCTAAGAGAGAACTGGATATTAATTCGAGGAAATAGGAAGATTTTTCTTTTACCCTGTGCTTATGCAGAACATTAGAGAAATCCCCAAATCTCTGAATTGTCATTTTCCAATTAGCTGAAAGGTCATCCTAAAGTTGCCTGTGTAAGCAAGTTATTTCTTACTATAAATCTCTTATGCTGAGCATAGTACCTCATCACATCTGATACGTGTGGTTTTTACACCCCTGATCCATTGTTTACCTTTTAGAGAAATAGTGAGCAGATTACTATATATTGGTGAGTCAGTTAAATTCAAACTGAATTCTTAGAGTTATTTCAATAGTCCCTGCAAGGCCCGATTCAAAGGACACCAGTTGATCCACCATCCCTGCTATTGGTGGTGAAAACCTGGAGCTCTGGAGTTCCATTCTCAAAATCACAGGGTTTGTTTACACATGACATTATGGAAGGAAGGCCTTACACCAGTGTGTGCCAAGGCATTTGCAGTTGGAGATCTTGTCTGTCTTGATTGATAGGTCCATCTATGTTCCTCTCTGCTGAGCTCAGGGACTGCGATTTCGAACATACCTGTCTTCATGACCTCGTACTCAGTTTGTACAAAAGCGACCATTTAGTGACATCCTTGTCCTCACTGAAGTTATGAACTTCAGAGTATTCTCTGGTGAGTTTTGGGAGTCCTCTGGCAGTCCAGCTCTCTACACCTCAGGATTTGGTAAGTGTAATTCCAGAAAATTGGTAGAATATGAAGGAAAAAGAGGTCATCATTATCACTTCCTACCAGGTGCCCTGTACCCCAGGCACTTTGCTTTTCCTGGTGTGTGATGTTTCTGCTGAATATTATCTGCAGATCTTTGCAAATCGTCTCCTTCTGTATAAGGCCAAGGCCATTTGTTGCTGGTTTTTGCAGCTTCCCTGATTCTCCCATGCTAGGTAAGAGTTGTGTTTCTGTCTTGTGCACCTTGAACTTCCTTTCTAGGAGTGCTTGTCAGGTTCTGCTTCTTATTGGAATCCGTTATGTTAACACCACTTTAACTTGTGGAGAGCAAGGTTATAGTCTTGTTGGTTTTTGTATCCCTCGGAGCATTGACCATCTGCTAGTCCATCAGCCGAGCATGGCTGCATTCATTAGAATATGAATGGTGGTGTTGCAGAGTGGTGCAGGCCTGAGAATGGAGCTAGGCTGACGGGATCCCCCCACCATGTAGTCGCCTTTATGACCTTGGACTGGCTTCTGTGTCCCATTTTTCTCAGGAGGTTGTTGTGAGGATTTAATAAAATGATACATATAAAGTGCTACACCTGGAGTTTAATAAGTGCTCACAAAATGTTGAGGCACCTCCGACAAGAATTCAGAATGTGCACGAAGCCTGAACATTATTGTCTACTCTTAGCGTGTTCACATGTGTTGTTTGAGTATCGACTCTGTGCTAGGCATTATGCTGAGGATTCAGACTGCAAAAATGAAGGCTAAATATCTTCATAAGAGGGAAAGGAAGGATCAACACCAGCAACAGAACCTCAGTGTAGCTTAGCATGGCACTTTTTTTTTTCTTTTTTTGATGAGAATTCTTAGGTTTTACTTTTTAACAACTTCCCTGTGTATCTTACAACAGTGTTAACCATAGTCATCTTGTTGGATGTTACATCCCATCCTTAGTAATTATTGTCTAACTGGAAGTTTGTTGTTATGTTTGAGATTTCACATGTGAGATCACAGTGTTTGTCCTTCTCTGTCTGACTTCTTTCAGTTGGTATAATGCTGTTAAGATCATCCATGTTGTCGCAAGTGGTAGGATTGCCTCATTTTTTATGGTTGAATGGTATTCCAGTGTATATGTGTATGTGTTAATGTATATATATCACAACTTCTCTATCCATTCATCTAAAGGTAGACACTTAAGTTGTTTCCATATCTTGGCTGCTATTAGATATAATGCTGCTATGAATATGAGGGTGCAGGTATCTTTTTGAGTTTGTGTTTTCATTTCCTTTGGCTGTATTTCCAGAAGGGAAATTGCTGGATTATATGATAGTTTTTTTTTTAACTTTTTGAGGTGCTTTCTTACTGTTTTCCATAGTAAATGTACCAATTTACATTCCCCTCAACAGTGCTGAAGGGTTCCCTTTTCTCACATCCACACCAGCTTCTTTTTTTTTAAACCTCTTATCTTTTTGATGATTGCCATTCCAGCAAGAGTGAGATTTTAGTTTGCATTTCCCTTATGACTAGTGATATTGAGCACCTTTTCCTATATCTATTGGCCATTCATATATCTTCTTTGCAAAAATTTATGTTCCGGTCCTTTGTCCATTTTTTTAATGCTGTTGAGTTGCGTGAATTCCATATATATTTTGGATGTTAACCCCTTACTAGGTATATAATTTGCAAATACATTTTTCCAATTTGCAGATTGTCTTTTCACTTTATTGATAGTTTCTCTTGCTCTATAGAAACTTCTGGGTTTGATGAAGTCCCACTTGTTTATTTTTGACTTTGTTGCTTATGCTTTAGGTGTCATATCCAAAAAAAATCATTACCAAGACCCATGTCAAGGAGCTTCATGCCTTAGCAAAGGACATTTTTGTGGTAGTGAGTGATATGCTGAAGTGCATTCTGTGATAAAGGAAAGTACATGTACAATGAAGTGCGCATCATTTGATCTAGATATTTACTAAGCACTTTGTAATGCATAGGGCTATAAGATTCTAGCATCAGTAAGTAAAATTATTTTTAGACCATTTCTTATCTCGATTTTAGCCAATTTCTAACTCTTTGTTGAACAAGGATATTATCAGAGGTGCTAATAGTGTGCTAACATAAACTAAGGTTTTACTTCCTTATCTTTCTTGCCTGTGCTGGCTTGTCAAAGATAATAAACTATCAGTAACGTCTAAGATGGGCAGCTGAACGTAGCCTCCAAACAGCAACTGTCTGCTGTATCTTTCCATAGATTCTTGATAATAGAACATAGGAGGCACATCCCCCAGAGGTCAGACCTGAGTCCCGTTCTGATTTTGGTAGAGCAGCCTGCTTCCTCTAGCTGGAGACCTTTGAAAGTTGTCTTTTGATGCCCTTTCTATCTCTCATTGAAAGGAGATCATCTTTTGTACAGTCTGCTGTGCAACATGGTTTAGTAGAAAAATAGGCTTTCTCCGGGAAGATAAAATCCTTTCCAATGTTCATCCCTCTGCCTCTGTGTGGATTCTCTTTCCACCGTTACCTCCTTATCTCCTATCTCTCTTTCACACTTTGAAATGGCCACAACTGAATTAATCTCTGAAGCTGAATAAAGAGCCCTGCTTTGAATTGCAGCCCATTTTAATTTGAGCTTTTTTTTCCTATCTCATTTTTGCTGGGAAAAAAATCCCTCCATTTGGCTTTTAATAGGGGTCATTTTGTGAATATTTCATAACCAGTTAGAGTTTTTAAAGTTTCGCATTTATATGGTAATTTGTAGTTCAAGAGCTTTTATACTTTCACAGCCATTTCTGAACTCTGCTGCCTGGTCCCTGAAAGGGGAAACCGCCTCCTTATCCCCATATTGCAGGTGAGGTCATCGAGGCACATGCCTGGGCGAGCTCAAGGTGGAATCTGTCTCACAAAGAGAGAACTACCTCATTGTGCAAGCAACAGCGCCCATTCAAAGTAACTCAAAACAAAGTAAGGATTTTATGTTAAGGACACAAGGCTGTCTCAGTGCAACAGAAAATAGAGCAAAGCCTGAAAAGGAAAGGCAGGGAAGAACTGCAGTCGTAGTCTGAGTTTCTGTGTCACTGTCTTTTCTCTGTTTGCCAGCTTTCTCTCTTCCCTTTGCCCAGAGCCCCACATGCCTGCATGACATGGCCTTCTAGGCTACTGAATCTTTGCCAGCTGCCTTCACTTGATCAGCAGAGATGAACTCTTCCCTTGAATGATTGAGAGCATCTGATTGGCCGGCCCATGTAGGTCTGAGGTACCCCCTCAGTCATTTCACTTCTGGCTCGGTATAGGGGTGAGCAGAGGGGTCATTTTCAGAGAATGATTATGGGCCTGCAGAGACATTCAAAAGAGTCTTCTAACCAACCCATGAGTTTATAACTCATAGGTTCAGAGTATGTTGATCCATAAATATGTACCTTTTTATTGTTTATAATTTTGAATAAACTTTTAAAATGAAATTAGTCAGAGGTTTTTTTTTTTCTAAGTCCCCTTAGCACTTGGTGGATTCTAGTCTTAAACCTTTGCTTTGTTTTAAGACATTTCTGTCTGTTTCCTTCACTAGACTAGCTGCTTGAGGCCACTCCACCCTTGACCATGTGTTATTCAGTGACCATGTGTTAGTCAGCCTTCAGATTCTCATTGTCTGGCACAACACTTACAAACTGCTGTGTTCAGTAAATACTGATCAGGTGAAGAAACAGATAAAAGTTGAATTATTTAGATCAAAAGATAGCTTTTTATGTTCCACATCTGTAAAATCTATCTTGTGCTTAACCCATAAACAACTAAAAGATAACTTAGACCAATCTATTTGCCTAAGGTGGTAAGGAAAAGCACCTTTATATTGTTGAGACATACTGCCACATAGTGAAGTTACAGAGCACTTGGAAAACATCAAGACCCTGGGAACAACCAGTGGGTGATTCTCAGGCATTGTAGCTGCTGGTTATTGGGAGAAAACTATTTACAATTTGAAGAAATTGTAGATTTCAAATGAGTGGATTAATGGATAAAACTGAGGTGATTGAACTACACCGATTTAAGGTTTCAAATAATTTGAAGATGTGGCAAACTAAAAATACCTTAAATGGCTATACTTATTTTCTTGGATGTTCTTTTTCAACTGTTATTTTTATTTTTTTAAATATTTATTCCTTAAAACCCTATTCATTTTCTATTGTATCCATAAGTGATTACCTAAAACTTAATCACTTAAAGCAATAAAAAATTTATTTTATAGTTCTGGAGGTTATCAGTCTGCAAGAGGTCTCATTGGCCTAAAATCAAAGTGCTGGCAGGGCTGTGTTCCTTTCTAGAGGCTCCAGAAGAGAAGGCATTTCTTTGCCTTTTCCAGCTTTTAGAAGCTGCTAGCATTCCTTGGCTCATGGCCCCTTCAATGCCAGCAAGGTCCAGTCAAGTCCTTCTCATTGCTCATTGTGTCCTCTTCAACCTCTTTCTTCCATCTTTTAAGGACCCCTGTGATTACACTGGGTCCCACCAAAATGATACAGGATAATCTCTCTATTGTAAGGTCAGCTGGTTAGCAACCTTAACTTCATCTGCAGACTTAATCCCCCTTTGCCCTGTAAGGCAGTGTATTCAAAGATTCCAGAGATTAGGAGGTGGATGCCTGTAGGGGGCTATTATTCTGCCAACCACACCTATCACAGGTACTATGGAGGATATAAATGTAGACAATGTATTACAATCAAGGAGGGGTTTTTTTGTCCAATGGAAAAATCAGTTCCAGGTAATCAGATTCATTTATAGTGACAAATTCTCTGTCTCAAAATTTCTCTCACCATTTACTCAAACGTCTGGCCTCTTGGTCTTGGAAGGTACCTACCCCAGCTCATGTTTCTTAGCTATAATTATAGGGTTGCCATTCTTGAGCATGTAGTGTGTGTGTCAAGACTTAGAATTGTTACACTGCGCTATATTGCTGTAAACAAGACATCACTTTTTAACTAGCCAAATAAATATATTATAAATAAATTATAAAATAAAAATTTCCCCCTAAAACTGATAGTGATCTAATATGAGAATGAGAAGTACAAATTACAAGTTATCCCAAAGTTATAGTTAACATTCTCACTCTAAATGCTACAAGAGATACAGATTCCTAAACAGGAATATTATGCTAAGCACTTTAAAGTTTGGACTCATTTTCAAGGAGTTAAAGCAATAGCGTGTTAATGGCAGAAAATCTTCTTTTAGTTACCTTTTTTCCCATTTAGACTTCAAGGACAAGTTTGAGGATCTATGAATGATATCCATAGTTTGCATTTAAATTTGAAGGTTATTTATTAAGTGACATTTTCAGGGAGATACAAAACCTTCTTCCTGGTTAGTGATTGCGCGAAGTCATTTTTAGTACGTGTGAGAGCAGTGAATCAGAATATTTATAGTTTAGCACTTTTTAAAATGTCCTTCAAATATGTGTGCATATAATAGCTTCATAGAATATCAAGTGCAAGTTTTACGGGACGTAGGCTAAATATCAAACTCAGTTTCAGTAAGTGGGTTTGCACCCTTATGTTCCTGGTGGTTACAATCTAGAAAAAAAATATAATGCCAGAAAAGTAATGTGTTAGGAGCAATCCTGGACTAGATGTTTTTGTTCCACCTGAACTGGTAAGTCCTTACATATTTGCTGAATGAATGAATTAATGATATATAAGGTAGAAAGTACTAAGTGTAGAGGAATAGTCAGGTGCCAGTTAATCCTTACGCTTCTCAAACTGGGATTTTGTAGGGGTAATTGGCATTGTGTTAGGAGGCCCATGGAGATACAGGATAAACGTTGTGCATCTTCTTAGAAAGGAATTTTACTTAAATATTTGAGGGAACTAAGTTAAACGTTTTACCTGCTGAGTAATTTAAAATATTTTATGTTACCACAAAAACCATTATATAGAAAAAAAAAATCCTTGGGAACAAAATTCACATTTTTTTATAATAGCACTCTTTAATGTCTTCTTTTTATCAAGTGTTTGAAAATTTTTCTTACATTCTACAACTGGCAAACACTTCCCATTGATTGTATGTGTGTGTAAAATCAAGTAATTCTACAAGGTTCGTTATTTTGGAAAAACAAACTATAGTATCTTTTTCCTTCTCCCTCAATCCCTATCCCTTTTTTAAACTGAGCATTTTGTTTTTTTACCTCCATGTCTCTAAATGGTGTTTTAATAATGCTACTTTTTAAAAAATTTCAAGCTTTTAAAATTGATTTTCCACAACAGAAGCAGAAGACTTAACTATCCTTCATTCTTCTACCCGTGTTCCACATTGTTCCTCTTCTTCTCTTCTTTATCTCAATATAGTTTTACTCTGATTTTGATGAAATAAATATTCAGTATTTGTAACAGTGCACTAGTTAAATGCCATCTAAACCTAAACCATGGACTTCCTACCTTCACTGTCCCTTTCCTGCCTAGTTGTATTCTCTTTAGGTCATAATTGTCTTGTTTTGTGATTTGTTTGGTTTTCTAAACTTACTCTGTGTCAGCCCTAAACTCTTCACCAGCTGTCTCAATACCTTCCCAAGATGCGCACACGTTTCCCGTGTTCTCTCACTTTCATATTCCTGAAGAAGTCTCTTCCCAGAGCCTTGCTCTCAGTTGCGCCTGGTGTACTCCATGTCCAGAGACACTCAGGTTTGCCATCTGTAGGAACAAAGCTTAAGTCATTGGACAGGATTAAGGGCACAGCAGTCCCCTGGCTGCAGGCAGTGGGAAAGAGAACCTGGGTATCTGATGGTTTCTTTCTCTTTGTTTCTAATTTTTTTAGGTGACAGCTTTATTGAAATATAACTCGTGCCATACCATTTACCCATTTAGAGTGTACAATTCCATGGTTTTTAGTATATTCAGAGTTAGGCAACCATCACTATAATCAATTTTAGAACATTTTCATCACCCCAAAGAAACCTCATATTCATTAGCGTTGACTTTTTTTCTCCCCAACCCCTCATCCCTAGGCAATCATGAATCTACTTTCTATGTCTTAATGTTGGTCTCTTCCAGATATTTCATATAAACAGAATCACACAATATGTGATCTTCTGTGACTGGCTGCTTTCATTTAGCATCATATTTTCAAGGTTCATCTAAGTTGTAATTATGTATCAAAAACTTCATTTATTTTTATTGCTAATAATATTCCATTTAATTTATTTTTATCATTTGATGGATGTTGGAGTTCTTTCTACTCTTGCACAACTATGAATAATGCTGTTCATGTACACATGGTTTTGTTTCTCTTCGGTATATATGTTGGAGTACAGTTGCTGGGTCATATAGTAACTCTATGTTTAACCTGTTGAGAAAATGCTCTCATGTTTTCCAAACTGGGTGCACCATTTTACATTACCATCAACGGTATGTGACGTTCTAATTTCTCCCCATTGTCAGCACTCTTTGTTAATTGTGTTTTTGGTTACAGACATCTTTCTGGGTAGGAGGTAGTATCTCATTGCCGTTTTTATTCGCATTTCTCTCATTATAACTGACAGTGTTGTTGTATGTCTTTTCATGTGTTTATTGTGTTTGGAGAAATATCTATTTAGATCCTTTATCTATTTTTAAAAATTGGCTTGTCTGTTATATTGAGCTGTAAGAATTTTATATATATCGCACACAAGTTTCTTATCAGATATATGGTTTAAAAATGTATTTTCCTGTAGTTTTGGTTGTATTTTCACTTTCTTGATGGTGTCTTTGAAGCACAGACTTTTTAATTTTAAGTACGATTTATCTATTTTTGTTGTTGTTGCTTTTGATTTTGTTGTCATACCTAAAAAACAAAACAAAACAAAAACTATTGCCTAATCTGTGGTCACAAAGATATATCCTTAAAGTTTTAGAGTTCAAACACCTGCATTTAGATCTCTGATGCATTTCAAGTTAATTTTTGTATATGGTGTGAGGTAGGGGCCCAACTTCATTCTTTTACATGTAGATATCCACTTGTTCCAGGATCATTGTTAAAAAGACTATACTTTCCCAGTTCACATAATATTTTAAGGTACCAAAGCTTACATACATTTCCCTCTTTGCTGAGTGTGTACACATATGTGTTTCATTTTCAGAGCATACATTTCTTCTTCATTTTCATTATGTGCTGTATTAGAAAAGTTTGAAAACAGTTGGTAAAAGGAAGACAAACTTGGGTATATCCAAACAAGAAGGCTCTTAAAAATAGACTTTTCACTGACAGAAGCCATTGAAGATATGCAAGGAAGGCAAACATTTAGCTAGAAATCAGGTTTAGTCATGTATTCTCAGTGGGGGATGATATGATCCCCAAGTGGGTGAAAATTAGTTTTCAGGAACAATAAAAATCTTAACTCTTTTTATGCATACATGATACAGAGATAGCACATAAACAGATGTATAGGAAATCTGTGACATTAAAACTTTAGTGAAAAATTGGGAAAAGAAGGTCTAAAAAGGCTGGTTAGGGAGACGATGCGTAAAGGGTTGAGAAACACTAGGTTACATGAAAATCACTTTTCTTCCAAATTCCTTAAGTGGCCCATGATGTATACATAGTTTTTGTGTATAACACTGTATAGTAATTCTTATGTACTTGAGCATTTGATAACTATTTAAATATATGAAAGAGGAGAGAAAAGGGGAGTCTGTATCCAATTGCCTGGTATTGAAGTCATTTCCAGTAAAGGCTTTACAGGGAATTCTAAAGTGTTCACTTTGTTTATTCCTTTGCACGTTTATATAAATTATCAATCTGTTAACTTAATGTCTTTTAATATGTATGTCTTTAATTTTATGATGATGAAATTTGACATAAGAGCCTGCATCTTTTAGTGGTGAGATGTGATGTGTGCCTGGGGGGTTTTCAAATATTTTCTTAAATTAAATATTCCTTGTGATAACCTTCCTTTCTTCTTCTTTTTTAAGTTATAGCTTTTATGGCCACTGGTTTTGATATGTACAATGTGAACTAAATTATTGGTCGAAGGGCTTTATTAATGAATGTACAGCTAAATGAATTGAAACTCCCTTTTTTGCTTGAGTCTGTGTAGCCCTGCTTTTGATTTTGCTGCTTTATCATGTCTTTGCAGAAGAGTGTTACATTTGCTTGCCAGGTTGCCCCTGCCTAGAGAGTGATCCTTGGAGAACATTCCCCACCACCCTCAAGAATTTAAATATTGAAAAGTAAGGATGAATGGAGGATTTGGTGGAAGGCTTTTTCTTTGGATCCATCTCTGTTGTTTTCCCCCTTCATTTTGGTGAATACAGTGGAAGATGGAGGCATTCTTAGCCAACCACCTCAGGACATAACAAGTTTAATTTCAGCAGATCAAATTGAGTCAAAAGAAAAATTTTTCAGATTTTTAAAAAGTAATTGGTAAAGTTCCCCAAATAAATATAAAATATCTTCAGTTAAAAAAAAAATTTTTTTTTCACTTTCTCCCAGACTCATTTTCTGGGAGACTACAAATTATTCCAGTGTAATTAGCTACATTGTAAAGGAAGACTGTGTTGAAAAACATGTTAGATCCAAACACTTTATTCCTTTAGTTTTTATTTTTGATATAATTTATGTATAAGAAAACACACCTATTTTAAGTGTACCATGTATTGAATTTTGTTAAATGTATACACTTGTGTAACCACAGCTATAGGATAGTTTCATCAAATAAAATAATTCCTCCACACTCTTTTGCATTCAACCTACCTATTACCACCTCTAACCTAAGGCATCCACTAATTTGCTTTCTGTCACTATAGATGAGATTTCATTCTTCTAAATTTTCATATAAATTGAATTTATATGAAGCAGCGTTTACCTTTTTGTGTCTCGTCTCTTCTCATTTTTGCTATTGCATGTAGCAATAGTTTATTCTTCTTTATTAGTTAATAGTAGTGTATGATTATACCAAAATGTGTTACTCTAGTCATCTCGTGATGGACATTTGGGTTGTTTCTACTTTATGGCTATTATGAAGAAAGTTGTTACAATTTTTCATGTACAAGTCTTTTGGAGAAAGTGTTTGCATTTCTTTTTAATAAATACCTAAAAGTGGAGGTACTGAGACACATTTTGTGTTAATAATTAACTTTATAAGAAATTGCCAACTGTTTCCAAAGTGCTTATATCAGTTTTTACCCCATCAGCAACGTATGAAGGGTCTAATTGCTGCCTTTCCTTGTCAGTGCTTGATACTGCAGGCTGTTTAATTTTAGCCATTCTATTGGTTGTAGTGGTATCTCATTTGGGTTTTAATTTGCATTTCCATAATGACTAATGATAAGCATCTTTTCTTGTGCTTATGTCTTTTCTGTGTGTGTGCAATGTCATTTCAAGTCTTTTACCCATTATAACTGGGCTGTTTTCCTACTGAGTTGTAAGAGTAATTTATTATTCTGGATGTAAGTTCTTTATCAAATACATGTATTGTAAATATTTTCTTCTAGTCTGTGACTTTTTTTAACTTTTTCTTTTAAAGAGCTAAAGTTTTTAACTTTCATCAAATCTAAGTCTTTTTCTCTTCTTTTTTAGTTTATTCTTTGTATGTGCTAAGGAATTGTTTAATCCAAGGTAGTGAATATTTTCTACTGTAATTTTTTTCCTGAAAATTTTATAGTGTTACCTCTCTTGCTTAGAACTATAATTAATTTTGAGTTATCCTTTGTATATGAGGTGAAGTGATGGTTGAGACTTACATCTTTTCCCTAGGGATACGCACTTTTACCAAGACCATTTGTTGAAAAAAACTATTTTGTTTATTGAAGTACCTTGCCACCTTTGCTGAAATTACTGACCATAAACATCTGAATCTGTTTCTGAATTCTCTATTCTATTTTATTGAGCTATATACTTAAAATAATAAACATGTCTTGATTACCATAGTTCTTTATTACCACATACTCTATATAAGTTGTTACATACTCTTTATCACTCTGTATAAGATATGAAACTAGGTAGTGTCAGTTTTCAGACTTTGTTTTTCTTTTTCAAAATTGTTTTGACTGTTTTCTTTGTGATTTCACGTAAATTTTATAATTAGTCAATTTTTACAATTCAACACATGTATTAGCAGCACTAAAGAGAGTTGTTTCATAGTGAAAAGCGGGCCAGTTCATCAGGAAGACCGAACAATCCTGAACATTAGGGGAGAGGACTTAAGAATTGGGATTGTTCATGCAGTCACTGGGAGTTGCAGTTGATGAACTCAACAGGAAATGTGTTACCTCTGTGCCTAGGTAATTTGAGGGTTATACACAGTTTTAATCTTAGCTAACCATGAAGCAAGGAATGGGAAATTGGCTAGAAGTAAAAGGGGGTGGATCTGTGTTTGGTCTTCTCACAGGCAAACATCTGCAGTCTTAGGGGAGTTATGAGAGAGCAGGAAGAACAATTCTTACCTGAATCATACGAGGAAGGGTGGTTCTTTTCCATAAGCCATTTCCCAGAATAAAATAGGCTTTGGAAAAGAAAAAGTTTAAGAGATTTCTTAACTATCACTATTTTTCAAAACCAAGGGCTCAGATAATGGTGGATGCTGTCATTGCTTATTTTTACTTGACTTTTTAAATCTCTTTGAGCTAACATTACTGTTTTAAGGGAGGAAGAAATATTTCCCTCTACCAATCTTAGATTCTCCAGCTGGGACCCTGTAAATGAGACTGGCCGAAGACCAGGAGAAAAACAGAAATTCATGAAGATGCTCGTGGCCCATGTATACATGGGAGCACCTAGTGATGAGTAACCCAAAGGGATGGTTTAAACTTTGGTCTATATGCCACCTTAGGCTAAAACAAACAAACAAAAAAACAGTTTGGGAACACAAATTATAGGAAGGTGACCGGGAAAAATATGGTAGACAAGGGTTGTTTAATAAAGCTTGTTAAGCCCTGAAGTCAGTGCCTTTTCCACTGATAAGATTATTGAGTCCTACTCCTCCTAGAATGGGAGGAGACACCTTTACAAATGGAAATTTCCTTTATCAATGTAAATTTCCTTTACAAAACAAAAACTTATGTTCCTGTTTTTCAATCTCTTTCTGAGTCTGTTAGCTCAAATTAATCCATATGCCGAAGAGGCATATTTTGGGTGGTGTATTCTGGTACACATTACTAGCTTGCTGGTTCCTTCATTAATAAAATAAATTAATTTTTGACACATGTTTACTTTACATGAAACCAATATTCTTAACTTTAAAATATTTTACACTGGCATGCCTTAGATCTTGCTGTGTACTATGTATTAGTTGGTAGGCACATTTATAAAGCCAAGTTTATCTCTTAATTTATCTCCTCAATTTAGTTAACCATGAGTGCAGTCTTCATACTGACACAGTATCTAATGTTGGCTGGTTTCTTTTCCGTGTATCTTGACGTTTGTTTTTGCTTGATTCCTGAGACGTCAACAGGGTTTCTTAGATATGAATAGATCACTGTAACGAAAAATTCCTGTATTTTATGATAGTGAAGGAACTTCCACATCACAAAGTTTGATGACTGTGACTATCGTATTTCATTGTTTTTTTTCATTCTAAGATGCACACTTTTTCATTTTCATCCTCTTTGACATCACTATGTTCATTACAGTTAGTGCCATCTTAGAATTGGTGGAATATGATATACATGTCTTTTGTCTTCCTTTTCTCCCATGTCATGGGCATAAGGAAAAAGTGATGTAATAAACAATTTTATTAGAATTCATTAATATTTCAGAAGCATTTATATGCAAAGCATGTTCAGTTTATCTAATAATTGTATAATGTCCTCAGTTTGATCATTTATTCATTTGTTAAAAGTTTTCAGACGTTTAAATAAAAGTTAATACACCAAGTTTCTTAATACTCCCACCTTGGAGGAAGAAAAATAACTTCTGTATTTTACACTTTGTCTCTCCTGACACCACATTCATTTTTTTACAGAGAGAAAAGTCTTCCGCAGTGGCAGTAACTCAGTAAGCAAGGTATTTAAACATCTGATGGTGTTACCCACTAGTTTGCAGTAGTCTTCGTGTTTAATTGGCACACCCTGAAGTGTGAACCAACTTCCTACACCTCCATGGCCCTTGGCACTGGTAGATGTTTTTATCAGGTCTTCCCTAAGAACACATTTTTTTTCCCCCTCAAGTAACTACAGTAGTTAGATGCATAGAATTCTGACTTCTGTTTTCACAGACGTTTAAAGGTGTTTTGAATATTGTCTTATCTTAAAGCTTAGGGAAAGAAAAAAAATCTTTTCTTATCTCTCATCTTAGTTTCTCAGGTTGGGATCCTGTAAATGAGGCTGGCCCAAGACAGGTAACCAAGAGAAAACCAAACAGAAACTTATTAACATGCGTATCATGCACATATGGAAGTGCCCAGAGATGAGTAACTCAGAGGGCTGATTAGAACAAAGATTGAAGTCTGTGCTTTCTCTATTGATGAGAGTCCAACTCTACCTGGTATAGGAGGAGACACTTTTACAAATGGAAATTTCCTTTATAAATGTAAGTTTCCGTGACAAAAGGAAAATAAAATTTTGTACCCTATTTGTTTTTAGACCTTTTCCTGAGCTGGTTTTAAATGGAATTCAGCTCCAAGTGATCCACATGTCAAATAGGCATATTTGGTGGTGGCGTATTC
This sequence comes from Camelus bactrianus, assembly GCF_048773025.1. NCBI lineage: Eukaryota > Metazoa > Chordata > Mammalia > Artiodactyla > Camelidae > Camelus > Camelus bactrianus. Next base: position 25,823,656 of record NC_133555.1, read on the forward strand.
TGGTGCCTATCAAAGTAAATCCCTTTGTACTTTGTGCTTACTGAAGAACTGTAACCCCTGGTTATATTCTCCTCTATGCTCATTCGTTTGGGTCCCCGCCAGGGACCATTGTTAGTCCACCCAGTAGGGGATTGTCCACTCCTAGGTCTCCATCTCAGCCTTCACCTCTCCCTGAATTCTTTCCTTATCTCCCCATAGCCTCCTGATGAAGTTCACACTCCCTGGTGTGGCAAAGGAGGTCTGACCTCTTGTTTACTTTTTCCTTTCCTCCCAATTCCAGATTCCAGTGTCTGTCGGATACCCTTCCCTGAAGCCCTGTGGGAGCAGCAGTTGGGAGGCATTATTGCAATATGGTTTTGAGTTGGACAGCCCAGCTACTTACTGTCTATTAGACCCTGGGCAAGTTAATTAACCTCTCTGAGGCTGTGTTCCTTTTTACATTAAGTGGGGATAATAATAGTACTTAGCTCCTGGAGTTAACTTTAAGGGTTTAGTGAGGTAATGAATATAAATTACTTAGCCCAGTTTCTGCGTATTTTAAGTTTTTATTTTATTTTTTTTAAATGGAAGGCATTATATTGTGCTGTTTCTGTAACTTAAGCTCTCTCCATCCTATGCTCAGAATGTTTTGATGTTTTGTGGCAGCCCTGAAGCATCTCCCTCCCCCACACACCCCCATTCATCTTCATCCTTTGAACCTTATCTTTGGTTTGAATTTCAAAGCTTTAATAAAGATTCCGTAGCTTTTCCTTGAACAAATTATATCTCTAGTTCCCAGCCCCTCATCAACAATTAGCAATATTTCTTGAAAGAAGGAGAACTGAAAACTAGTGTCCATTTCTCAAAGTTTTAATTTTCAGAAATTTTAAGGATGTTAGGAAGACTCTCTGCCCACTTCTTCCTATTTCCCCAGCCTCTGCAAAGCCTGGGCTACTGCAGTGATTCCTATGCAGTCCTTGTTGCCGAAAAATCAGCCTCTGCACCCCCAAAAGCGAATTCAGACTCAGAGGCAGAGTTCGGGGAGAAAAGAAAAGAGCAGCTTTATTGCTTTGCCTGGCAAAGGGAGTCACAGCAGGCTAGTGCCTGAAAGACTGTGAGCCCATCCTGGGGTTGGGGTCTTGAGGTTTTATAGAAAAACTGAATGCAACAGAAAAGGTGAGAACAATCAGGGCATTTTACAGGATGCTACATTCCTCTTAACCTCAGTAAATCTTCAGGAGGAACTCCAGACGGTCTGTCCATCCTTCTGAGATTATCAGCCTGTTATGTCCTACTTGGAGCATAGCCTCTGGATTAAAGTAATTCTCAGTAAAGAATGAATCAGCAGTTTTGCATCAGGGCAGTCAGTCATTTACTTTGCTTTATACTCCTTCATTCCTACGCCTGTAACCTTGGTAGTCACATTTTCCCTCCAGTTTTATTGAGATATAATTGAATTAAAAAATGTACAATGATACAGTTTTTATTTAGGTATACAATATATTTTGATATACATATAAATTGTGAGATGCTTGACACAGTCAGGCCAATTAATGTATCTGTCATCTTACAGAGTTACCTTTACCTTTTTTGTCCATTTAGTGAAAATACTTAAGGCAGTCTTAGCAGATTTCAAGTATACAATACATAATTTTTAACTGTAATCATGATGTATATTAGGTCTTTAGAACGTATTCATCTTATAATTGAAAGTTTCTACCTTTTGACCAGTATCTCCAGTTTCTCCTACCTCCTGTCTTTGGGTAGCCACCCTTCTATTCTCTGTTTCTTACACATTTAACTTTTTTTAGATTCTACATATAAATGACATCATGCAATATTTGTCTTTCTGTATCGGGTTTATTTTACTTAGCACAGTATCCTCTGGTGCGACCTCTGTTACAAATGGTAAGATATTCTTCTTTTTTAAGGCTGAATAATATTCCATGGCATATATATATATTTATCACATTTTCTTTATCTTTCAACAGACGCTTAGGTTGTTTCCATATCTTGGCTATTGTAAATAATACTGCATTGAATATGGCAGTGCAGATACCTCTTTGGGGTAGTGATTTAAGTTCTTTTCGATATATACCCAGAAGTCAGATTGCTGGATCCTATGACAGTTGTATTTTAAAATTTTTGAGGAACTTTTGTATTTTTTTTCCTTAATGGATACATTGATTTACATTTCCATCAACAGTGTCCTTTCCTCCACATCCTTGTGAACACTTGTTATCTGTTGACTGTTGATGATAGCTGTCATGACAATTGTGAGGTGGTATCTCATTGTGGTTTTCATTTGCATTTTGTTAATGATTACTGATGTTCAACACCTTTTCATATACCTACTGGCCATTTGTATATCTTCTTTGGAAAAAATGACTAAAAAATGAGATCTTTTGCTCAGTTTTTTAATTGGATTATTGGTGTTTTTTGCTCATCAGTTATATGAGTACTTTTTGTAGTTGGGATATAAACCAGATACATGGTTTGCAGATACCTTCTCCCATAGGTTGCCTTTTCATTGTGTTGATTATCTGTTGTTGTTGTTGTTTTGTTGTTGTTGTTTGCTGTGCAGGACTTTTAGTTTGATGAAGTACCTGTTTATTTTCACTTTTGTTTCCTTTGCTTTTCACAATATGCAGAAAGTCATGGGCAAGACCATTATCTTTGAGCCATTCCCCTGTGCTTTCTTCTAGGAGCTTTACTGTTACAGATATAACATTTAAATCTTTAATCCATTTTGAGTTGATTTTATGTATGGTGTAGGATAAGGATACAACTTCATTTTAACTAATTTCAGTGGAGGCAGGGGTGAGAAAATCTTTCAGAACCACAGGTGTGGACGTCCTTTTCCTATTATTATGTTTAATATACCGTTAAGTCCAAGATTACATGGTTATAATCTTGAAAAGTGCCACATAAAGTCACAGGCTTTTCAGAGTGGACCTACTCTTTGGAATGTCATGTGTCAAAGACATAGTGTTTTGGACAATTAAGGGACTGGTTTTATTCAGACTATTGCGTAAGAAGAATATACATTGATAAAGAACATCTCAAAGGAAGAGGTTATGGGGTTTTATAGAGGCAAGTAAACAAGAGAATCCTGTTGAAAGATGGGGGCATGAATCTTTCATAAAAGGGGTAGTGAGGGTTTCTTAACCATCCCTGTCTTCTTGGAGTACAGAGCTTAGGTAAAATTCCACATTGTCAACTAATATTCCATGGGGTCTGTAAACCCACAGGTTAGGTAAGCCACCTTCCTGGAATGTCAATTTTAGTATAATATTTGTGACTGGAGATACTATGTTTCATGAAAACCCACACTGTATTAGGGAGTGGATTAAAAAAAAATACCCTGCATAGATTTTTGAGATAAATCATGAGGCTTCAGACAATTTCTGCTTGTTATTCCACTTTATTTTCCCCTCCTCCCCTTTCTTTCGTCCTAATAAAGCAAATAGTAATTCTGTTGTCTGTGTTATTTCCATGAAAAGGCTTGAGAAGCACAGGCCTGAAGCATCCACAGCAGCTATTAATATTGAACACTATGTGAGTAATCACATTCCAGGTGAAAGAATTAGCAGCAACATGGAAATAAAATTGAGGGTGTAGTGGATATCTGCGACTGAAGCAATTCCTTTGCGCCTATGTGGAGGATGTGAATGGCTGAGATGTGGGCTGAATATACAACTAACAGACTAGATTGTAATGTTGGATTTGACCTACAAGGTGAGGTCTCTGGACTTAATTCACTTAGTAAGTGGTACCTGTTGAAAGCTTTTGAGCAAGGGATGGACCTGTTAGGAACTGGACACATTAAAAAAAAATAATTTTCAGTAAAAGGTAAAGATGTGACTCTCATACAGGTAGAAAAATTAACAATGTGTTAAAGATTTTAGTTAATTCATGAGGGAACCTGAAGATGCTGTAGCTGGTTCAGAAGAGAATCCAAAAACTTCACATTTGTAGAACAGGAATATTGAGATGAATGTGCAAATGGTGTCCAAACTGGTTTTCCTGCAAATAATGAGGTGGGGTGGAGGCAGGGAAGAAGTCAGTTAAACCTTTACTCGACAGGCAGTAATTTTCATAGCTAATATTTTGCATCCCTATCAGTTACATATAACTTAAAATTGTAAAATAAACAATAAACACGGATTGGCAAGGCATACTTTTCCACTGAAGCATGCATTTTTTTTTCCTGAAGGATATGTTAGAAGCTGAACAGTAGTAAGATCATAATTGTGTGAAAATTTGGTTTCAGGAGAGACAAACTAGAAGCATTAAGAATAGGAGATTATTGCAATGTTCCAAAGGGGAAACCCTGAGAGTTGTGATTAGGGTGATGGTTTTGGAATGGAACAGAGTGAAAGAACCAAGTCACTAAACCAAGGTCAGATCTACCAAAATGATTAGTTAGAAGTAAGGTAAGAAGAAGAGCCTTGTGGCTAAATTTGGACCAACATTTGGATCCTACATCTACCTAGTCATGTTGACCTCACACAACTGTGAGAAAGTTGTTTGAACTCTCTCACTTGGAGTTTCCTCATCTATAAAATGGCATAAAACACCAACATAACTTGTGGTTTTGTGAAAATTAAGATAGCGCATATTAAGTAAGCGTGGCTCATAGTGAAAGGTCACTAAATGTTAGTGACCATTGCTACTATTATTACATCCCACTTCCTCTTCCTTCCCCCCTCCCTTTTTTGGGGGGAGGGGCAGGGCTACTTTAAGGTTTTAAAACTGGATTTGGGGAATCTGAATTTTAAAATATTGATTGATTTGGGAGTCATCCTGAACAGAGTAAGAGTAAAAACCAAGGAATGAATGAAATCATTACATGAGAAAAGGCTTAAGTGTTGAAGTTTCCATTTATTAGGCAAGAAGTCAGTGAAAAACAGATGGATGAGTAGTGTCCATTATCCTTTATTATCGAATCACAGGGTAAGGAGAGTGTTGATCTAGGAAGAGTTGGAAAGAGCAAGATACTCATTGCTGCAGTGAAATTACAGCATGTGAAGGCTAGAGAAGGACATGAGTTATCTCATGATTTGATAATTTCAGTTACTAATGAGTTGTAAGAGACATGGAGGCAGAGTTTAGAATAGGCGCTACAGGGAATTTAAGAGTCAAGAAGAGAGAATGAAGAGCTAGCTGAGTACTGGTAAACACATTGGAGGTCCCTGAGCTCAAGATCAGCTCATCTGGGTTATCATGATCATCGAGTCATTAGAATTCATGCATTTTTCAGCACAGTTCACTTTTGAAAATCAGGCTGTAAAGCAGATCTAATGTATTCAGTTCAAGTGTTTCACCCAGGGGCTGAGTTCCGTGTAAGAGCAAGGCATGAAATCAGCCATAGTGCTGACCATGAACCCCAGTAATGGATACCTGCCCTTGCCCATCCAGAGTTGCAGACTGAGCTCTCCATGGCCAGCTGGAGGCCACAGACGATTGTCCCTGGTCCCCTCGTCTTTATTTATTTACTGGTTTTTTTTTTTTTTTTTTGAAGAAAATATAAAATAGCCACTGAAGTCTTAATTGGGATGTTTCATATAAGAAATACAGATTTTGTATTTCTTTTAAAAAATCTCCTGCTCTGGCTGCACAGGGTCTGCACTCCATGCCTGAGACCAGTCGGTGAGGAGCCCAGAGTCTCCTGCCTCTGGATAATGCTTGCTCCGCCCAGTCTGTTGCAGTCCCCACTCTTCCCTATCGTCCTCAGAGCACGTCAACTTGACTTCTTTACTTTACCTGCCAGGCCCCTGTAAGACATCTGTCTTTGCAACCCGTTCTCGATCCTACACACTTACTGTGCAGGGTTTGGAGTTGTCTAAGTGGTGTGATGTTTAAACCCTGGGAAATCCCTTTACCTTAGGTAAGTAACACTGAAATGTATTCCCCCAGCTCATTATACTCATCCAAGGTGAGACAGAGTTGTTTATACCTCAGTGAGAAAAGCACTGCATCATATCTATTAAATACATTAACTTTATGGAAAAGTTAGGCAGGAGGAGAATTCTCATGACACTTTATTCTTAACCTACATTATAAAGGAAGAGTTATTATAATTCTGCCATCTGTTCAAGTTTTTAAAGCCTTTTTGGTAAACTTAATGCTAATGCAAAATACATGCCTTAGCACTAATTAACAGAAAAATCTGTTTCATTCTTCTCAGATAATGAAAAAAAAATATGTCAAGGACATGATTTCTTAAAGAAAATCTAATTTATGGCACTTAGTTAGGCCTTTAAGCCACCCTTGTGATGCACTCGTGAACACAACCGCAAGAATAACGAGAAGTGACATCAGACATTCCCATTAGGGAAGTCCCCCGACTACAAGCTTTAGACATTTACAACTGTGATTTAAATTGCTCTTTCCACTTAAATAGTACCGTCCTTTTTGGCTGATGGAAGGTTGTGGTATTGATTTGGGGCTGGGTGGAGGGCTGAAGAGCACTGGGAGTGTCTGTAAGGCCAGAATTGATTTAATGTCCAAGTCCAAATTCCACATTACTTCTCTGGAAGCCTAATTAATTGAAATATGTGCTATTTGAGTATATTTATATTAAACATTGTTGGCCAATGACTTTTCAAACCTCTTTAGCTTTCTTTTCTTGCAGGAGTAGAACAAATCCAGTCTCATTATGTTTTTGCTAAGACCCTCTGTGTTTTGAATTCGCCTTATTTTCCCATCACTGTTGTCTAGTTTCTGTCGTATCTTTGGTGTCTCATCGCCAAATTAGCCTGGAAAAAAATACCATTTTTATTTGATCACAAGCTTACTCAAAATTCTTAGAATGATTCTTCATTTTCTTTTAGGTAACGTCTGGACTCCTTAGGGTCTTTACCGCCTGTTTTCTGGCTATCTTTCTCTCTCTCTGCTGTACTAAACTCTTCACTTCAGGGAGATGGTTTTACCCAAGTTACTGAATTCACCTCACACAAGGCTTAGGTCTCACTCTGTTTTGCAGGGGTAATGAAACCTCTCATTCTTCTCTGAAATACTCAAGCCACAAGGAAGAACAACAGTGAGTGCATGCGTATGAGTGTATGTGTGTGTTTGTGTGTGTGCATCCACACATGTGCACTGAGAGACAAAGTAGACGTGGCGAATGTGAATGATTGAGGGGTAGATAGGTATTTATTGTACTACCCTTGTGACTAACCGTGGGCTTGAACAATTTCAAAATAAAGTTTAAAGAAAAGAAGCAGCTGAAGTCACATCTGTCACTCACCAGTGAAGTTGGCTAGTTCGGGGATATTTACCAAATATTTAATTGTAAGTAATAGTCATAGGTTCCCTGTGTTCCCTGGAGAAAGATGTTGTGTTTTATCCTGGTCTTTGGTTTCATCAGTTTGCTGCTGTGTGAGGGTGAACATACCAGTTGATAAGAAGGTGAATTTAGTACTCTATTAAGTTTTAGGTTGAAATCGTGACTTCTTTCCTCCCAAGTTCCTAGAGATCTAACAGGGAACCTCATACTGTGTCTTAGGGAGATCACAGTCTTGGAGAAGACAAATGAGAAAGTCAGTGATAGCAAAACAGAGAAAGTTTTAATGATTCCACACTTATTTATGTTTTTGCCACATAAGCTGCAGTTTTGGCTCTGCACGGATTTGATATCACGTCCTCAGTGCTATGCTTTTGTAGATTATTGGCGACTGATTGCCATACTGACTATAATGAGTAATATCCTTTGTCTCATTTCACATCATTCCAGATTTCCATTGAACACAGTGGTGTTCTTATTAACTGGAAGCAGGCTGGAATATTTCTCATCGACATGTTTTGTTCTTCTTAAAATATTTATTCAGAATACCATGGTGAATTTTTCCCTTTCTGACATTCAATCATGATTTGCTAATGATACCCTTCATTATAAGTAAAATTTGTATTAATTATGATTAGCCTTTTTGGGGGGTTATTTAATTTGCTAAATTGGCTATACAGTGCAAATTAATGCTTAGAAATTTAAGTACTTTTAAAACTTGAACATTCTTTGTTTCTTTAGCACTGTGCTAGACTGGGAAGTCCATGAGGCCACAGTCGATGCCTTTAATTGGACTATTTTGTGAGAAGCTGCTGTTTTCCAGGTGCCATGCTAGCTGCTAGGATAAAGATGTTTATCACTGTTCAGTTCCTACCCTATCGGGGCTTCAAAACTTCACCAAATGTGGACTTTTAAGGTTGAAGGGATCCTTAAGACACATCTCTCTTCACTATCCAGAAGGAAATGATTTCAGAATATCCTCATCTATTCTTTTTTTTAATTAATCGCCGAGATAAAACCCTGCCATCGCTTTGACCATTTGTGCAGACTTTACTTCATGTGGTCTGATGCATCTTTGTGTGGCATCAAGCGTCTAACTCACATAGCCTCTTAAACAGTGTAGCTCTTGGAAAAATATTTTTGAGTGAATACATTAATATGATCGTATTCAAAATTTGCCTAATAATGAAATCAGATACCTGTGGAAATACCTGACACATGGTTGGCATTCATGAATGAAAGCCTTCTCCCTTTATTCTGATTGGGTTACCTTTGGAATACATCTTCTAGAGTTAGTGTGATTTTTAGCTGCACTTGGAAAGCACTGGAATGCCTTCATAAACTCAGAACCACTCTCTTCTGCCCTCTATTGTTATGTGGTAAACAGAGAAGGAGACTTGTCTCTGTCTTACTGCTGTGTTTATTGCACTTTGCACATAGTTGGCACTCAATAAATACTTGTGGAATGAAGGATTAACAGAGCTTTGAGATACATGTAAGTTTTCTGTAAGTAGGAATGGAAAGGTAAGAAAGTGTATGTTGTGTAGAAGAAGTGGCGCGAGCAGTGACTCAGAGTCTGGATGAGGATACGGTTAGTTGAAGGAACCTCTAACTAGAACTGTCTGGACTTGATCAAGGATGGTTTTTAGACTTACCTGCAACATACATGGATTATATTCTTCTTTGCAGTCAGAAACTAGAGTAACAACTCTCATGCCCAGGTTTCAGCACTTACAGTACAGTTTAGAATGCAGTCTTAGGAATCAGAGATAGGGTTTCAATCTTGGCTCTTTCACTTATGAGCTGGGTGATAATAGGCCAGAAAACCAACTTTTTCACTCTTTTCTCGTTTTTTTTTCCAAATGTTGCTAATAATACGTTTCCTCAAAGGAAATGTACTGGGTGCCTGGATGGAGTGAGTCCTCACATTTGGCAGGTGGATAGTTGGTGTCATCGTGATCATTATTCCCTTCCTACTTCCTCTTTGGAGAAAGCTGAATATTCTGTAACATCAACACAACCTGTTATAGCTCCTCTTAGGAACATATAATAGTCAAGTGCTATTGCCCTCGAATTTAAAGGCCTCTGGCTGTTTTTTACAGATGTGATGTACTTTGTTGCTAGAAGTAAATGGAATTGCAATAGCTTGATCCAGTGAGAGCTATCTTTCCTCTTTGTTGCATAAAGCTCAAAAAGTATGTCTTCATAAAACTTGTACTGGTGAGGCGAATGTAACACCCACAGACAAGGAATAGGCTTTGCTTGCTCATTTCCTAGGGGGTACTTAAAACTCGACCTCTTTTGTAAAGGATGCTGAATAATCATCATGTCACATTTCACTTTTTGCTTTGGTTTTGACGACCCAGTCAGACAATAATTTTGGAGGAGGCTCAGGGTGAGGGTGTGGCCCTCAAAGATCTTGTTGGGGCAACTTATTTAGAGGGTGCTGTACACATTCGCATTTGTCACTCAGCAGGCAGCAAAACCGCATCTAAGCATTGGTTGAAAATCCGGTGGTCCTTTTTTTCTTCTTCTCTAAAGAAAGGTACCCTGGAGTAGTGGGTAATTGCCAAGTCTGAAGAAGAAAATTATAATAAAAATAAAAAGGCAGAATTAATTACAACATGGTTACTCCAGAAATCTTCAAGATGAATGAGAAAATTTAGCAGAGCTCTTAAATGTCACTGTAATTTAGCCCCATGCCCCAGAAATTCTAAATTGTAATTGACCCTAATTATATAAATACCCACTGGTGAGAAAAGATCTATTTTTTTTAGAAGACTGCTGCTGAACTTCACAAACAAGTCACTCATGACTTCAACAGATGTTTTGTACTTCTTTGGCCAAAGGGGTTCTTAGGAACCAACTTTCCTCTCCATTTGGCAGCAAATGATACAGTAATGCTCTCAGAGTATCAGCATATGAGGTAAAAAAAAACGGGCTCCTTTAATCATTGCTCGGACTGTTTTTGTCTCGCCTGTTAGTATGTAAAGGTTAGTTTCACTTGCAAGCTACAGAAAAACAGACTGATGCTAGCTTAAGCAACAAGGACATTTATTGTTTCAAATAATAAAGTGCTAGATTTGGCTTTACACAGATCTGTCTGGCTCTCTGTCTCTGTGGGTGTCTTGCTCTCTCAACTCTATGTCCTTGACAGTGAGCTCAGTCTCCAGCACACTTTCTGATCTGGTCTGATCATGGTTACTCCCCGCTCTGGGCCTTCCTCTCCCCTCCACTGACGTTTAGTAGGAAGCAGGAGTGTCTCTTCCCGTAACTGTGGAACAAAAAGCCTGGACTTCATTCTGATTGGTCCACCTTAAGTCTCTTGCCTATCTCCGAGCCAATGACAATGGCCAGGGGGACAGACTTATTCTGATTGTTCTAGAGGAGCGCAGGGGAGGCCCAAGGGATGCAGTCACCCTCCCCACGGGAGCACATGGGGTTTGTCGGGGAGGAGAAGATCCTATTCCCAGGAGAAGAGTAAATAGAGCTTTGGTGTGTCAGATGAGGAAACCGTACAGAATTTTGTTTTCCCAACTTCTTAGCAACAGGTTTCCCCCACCAACATTTTGTTATAAAAATCGTCAAGAATATGGAAAATTGAAGGAATAGTGAAACGAACACTGGAACACCAACCATTTAGACAGAACAATTGTTAATGTTTTTTTAGCACCTTCCCTTACGTGGCAGGCTCTCTCCTGTTTTGTACCGACTCTTGACAAATTTCTCAGAATTTCTTCAAATGAAGATTTTCAAAAGTTCAATACTTGAGAATTCAGATGGAAACTAAATGTCATTTCCATGGTGCTGTGTCCTTTACCTGCCTTCTCTCTTTTGTTCTCTTGCTGAATACAGCCAAGAATCATTCTGTTTTCCAACAAGCTGTCTTGTACACCCTGAAGGGAATATTATAAGATTAAATGCAGAGGAGCACTCTGCGAGCAAGGTGAACGCTTCTCATTACAGAGATCCCCAGTTGATCTCCTAAATGTAATTCCCTGATAATGTGAAACTTCTGAATTATTTATTATCTCATATTAGATCAGGAATATTATTCCTGAAAATAAATTTGTTACCATCAGCAAATCAGCTTTTGAAAGTTTCCTGTATCACAGAATAAATCAGGGAGTAGATTCTCAACTCCTAGGGGGAAAAACTGAAATTTATTTTGAGGCCTTCTTACAGTGAGAGTGTTCAAATGCAAAAGAAGAAGCATACACTGAAGAATTACAATTTCTAGATACGGTGGTAAGTAATTCGTGTAGTGGATTATTATGCTAAATAAGTCTGACTACAATTCTGAAACCCAGTAAAAATTCCACACCAGGGTAACGAATTTCAGACACGTCCTGTTCATTCTTGAAGACGCCATCTTTTCTCTACTGATCACTCCATGGGATATTGGTAGAAATAAAGGAGATTTACTGGTAGTAAGTTGTGGTTAATCATAACAAAAAGAGTAATTTTTAATAGTAAGGGGCTAAACACGTCACTGAACCCCTAACTACTTTTTTTTTTTTCTTTTTTGAGACATTAACATCACTACTGTGGTAGTTTTATCTTTTTTTTTATAAATTTTTTTAAATTGAAGTATAATCAGTTTACAATATTGTGTCAATTTCTGGTGTATAACACATTGCTTCAGTCATACATGAATATAGATAGATTCTTTTTCATACTTTTTCACTGTAAGCTACTACAAGATATTGAATATAGTTCCCTGTGCTATACAGTATAAACTTGTTTATTTGTTTTATATATAACAGTCAGTATCTGCAAATCTCAAACTCCCAATTTATCCCTTCCCAACCCCTTGCCCCCTTTTAACCATAAGTTTGTTTTCTATGTCTGTGAGTCTGTTTCTGTTTTATATATAAATTCATTTGTCTGGTTTTTTTTTTAGATTCCACATGAGTGATTTCATATGGTATTTTTTACCTTCTTTTATTTAATAGTTCTAACAACCTAGTGAGGTACATACCATTATTTTTCCCATTTTATAGATGAGGAAACTGAGATATAGTATATTATGGAACTTCCCCAAGGCCAGACATGTAATAAGTTATGGCATTTGGGTGTGAACTTTTGCTAATATGATATGGTGTTTATTCAACGCATAAAAATTAGCTCACTTGTGACAGAGCTGTCCAGTTGAGAATCTGAGGCTGAGTGTAAATGATCATCATGAACTTTAAGATCACTGTTACTTTTGGACATGCGTGCCAGAATGTTTGATTTTGTAAACCCAAGTTTTTCCATGGCAGAAAAGATTTAATCTCTACCTGTATAGAAGTATTTTTAATAGACCTTATTTCTGAGCACTTTTAGATTCAGCAAAATTGAGCAGGGTCCAGAGATGTCCCATATACCTGCTTGCCCATTATCAGCATCCCCAACTAGAGTGGTACACGTGTTATGGTCCGTGAACCTGCATTGACACATTATTATCACCCGAAGTCTGTAGTTTACATTAGGGTACACTCTTGGTGTTGTACATTCTATGGGTTTGGACAAATGTGTAATGACATGTATCTAGCATCATAGTATCATACAGGGTAGCTTCACTGCTCTAAAAGTCCTGTATTCCACCTGTACAGGTATTTTTATGCTACGTACTAAGTCATTCTAACTTTATAATACTTATTAAGTTGTTTAGGAAAGCCATTTACAAAATTCAGTAAGAGAAAAAGGACCATTTAGCAGGTCAAGAATTGGTCTCAATGGCAGCAAGAAAGGCTGTAGGCTGTGTGGAGAATTTCATAATTTATAAATTGGTAAATTCTAATCGAGGCTGAAGAGCAAACCAATTCCCATTAAATAGAGTAAACATAATTTAGCAAACCTGGCCACAGAGCTTGCACTCCACTCAGGAGATGACTGCTTAGAGACAGTTAACTCTCACCCTCAAAATGCCTTCTGTAGTTCAAGTCCGTAATTTTTGGCACCGGACAGAGATGTGACCAATATTCACCTTGTGGCTTTTCAGCCACCTGCTCTGCCTAATTAAAGACTCCCATTTTCTGCTCTGCTGGCCCTATAATTTGCAAATAAACAAAATCCACAGGACATTTGATACGAATGTTAAAACAACCTGTGAACCATTTCTCTTTTTCATTTGTGAAGTGTAAAAGGGACTCTTCCCCTTTTTCCTCCTCTGCCACCTTAGGAGGACTTCTTTTCCCCTCTAGAAGTAAAGAAACCCTATGGAAATGGCTTGGTATTTCTCCTTTATGACAACGTGCACACACTCTCTTTCTCTCTATATATATATTATAGTTTTAGTATATGTAACTAACTAGTGTATATGTATAAAAAAAGTATATATATGTACATATATAGTTCAGTTAATATATTTTTATATATAGTTGAGTACACTTATTTAGTGTAATTGTTCTAAAAACTAATTCATTTCTCTACTTTTTATAATTTTCTACATTTCTACCTCACTTGCCTGTGTTATTGCAGTGCCTCTTATAATCTGCCTGATTATATCTGCATACTTTTCAAAACTGTTCTCTAAAGCAGAGCCAGGATAAACTGGGAAACTTAGAATATAAAAATAAGCATTTTTTAAACAGAAAATTACGCAGTGAGTTAATGTTATTTAGTTAAGCATAAGCTCGTGCAAAGTTAAGAAACCTTTTTATTTTTTGCCTTTGGGCTTACAGTTATTTATAAAAATGCACTTATTGTTTAATAATGTGCTTTTTTGTTACACAGAATTTAATACATCTAGTTTTGTCTAATTCTTAATGGCCGTCTACTAATAGTCCATTATGATTATGATGTAATTTCTAGATCAATTTCTAGTAACGAGATTTATATTTTTTCTAATTTTTTTGTTATTAGAAACATTTCTGCAGTTAATTTTTTTGTACATGAAGTTATGCCTACTTGTGTTATTTCAGAAGAAAATTGACTGGAATTAAAAATTTCAGATAAGAGGTGGGAACATTATGCATATTCCTTAACCATCTTTATAAATGCTGATAGCATCCTATCTGTCAATATTTTTTCAGTTACCAAAGAATTTTCATCCCTAATATGGTAGGCGAAAGAAGTTTCACAATGAAGTTGTAGAGTTCAGTGAATCAGTTGGTCCGATTTGCTGACTTTATGCATTTATTGTCTGTGTTTCTCTGGGTTAAATGGCAATTATGAGAAAGTATGTTAAATATTGAGCCTCAAATTCAGAACTTTTTCAAGGGACAACAGGTTGTGAGAATTTTTCTAGCCTCCGTGTAGGCTGAACTTCAGCTCTGAGCCCTCTAGTAGAAGCTGTGTGCATAATGGTTAACCCCATGTACATTAAATAATTTTTTGCTACATCGAAATGCAAAATTATTGGCTGCAAGGAGACTAAAAGTGAGGCAACATTCGGAAGATCTTTGATGTAAAATATGCTTCTGGACAGATTTACTGTGGTTATTTTCATTATATTCATTAAATGAAGTTCATGACTTCGTGAATTCATATCCATATTCTGTATCCTAGGGGATCTCACCACTGATGGAGGCTGTATTTCTGTCAACCATAGTGGATTAGTTGCAGTTTTTACCTTTTAATTAAACAGCTGCTGCCGCTAAACACAATTTTGAATTATTTAATAGTCCGTATTACTTTAGTCAGTGCGCACTGCTTGAATTGTTTTAATTATGAGAAGCTATACATTTTTTATGATATAGCTTTCCTAAAAATGAGTTGACAGGCAGTAATACTTTTTTCTTTTGAGATGTCAGGAATATCTTAGCATATTTTAAAATAATTACAACTAAAATTACAAGCCAAGCTGATCAAATACAAGATTTTTTGCTTTGAAAAATGTGAAATATATAGAATTTTAAAACTCCCATTTGAGGTGTTGTTTGTAGTCTGTCTCATAAAGAAGCTACATGTGTGGTAAATACTCCTGCACACAATTCGAAAGACAGGCGGTGATCCTCAGGCTTCAGTTTCACATTGAGGCCTGATTTCAGAAATGAGTTGCTTTACAATTCTGTGGCTTCTTGGGAAACAGAGTTTGTTTCGATGACACCCTCATTCTTAAACAGAAATCAGTCAGCCCCAAAGCTATTTACTGTTAATCAGCATGAATTTTTGTGATGCATTCATGATTATCTTGTTACATTATTCTGAGTTATATTCAGAAGTATTACTTAAATTTCTAGTTTTAATAAGATTAAATGAATTATTCAACGCAGCTTAGAAGATTACAGATCCTGGGAAATTATTTTTAGAAAGTAACAGTGGTGTGACCTTTCTTCTCATTTTCTTTATTTTTTTGAAAACACCAAAAATCTCTGTCTCCAATTAGACATATTAGTATATGTGTGTAAACACATGTATCTATATGTATCCTATAGGCAATATCTGTTTGCTGATTTATAGGGTAAAATACGAATTACAGTAATTGAAGTATTGAACATTGGAACGAACAATTGAAAATATGTCACATTGTACTTTTAGGTTCATAACTACATCTGAACTTTCTGAGAATTGCTGTGATCAGAAAAGCCACCTTCAATATCTTGCCTTGACAAGAACTGGTATCCTTAACGTCACTCTTTGATTGAATTTCCTTAGGTGGTACAAGCAAAATGAAATGGTCTAAGATTCATCTAAGTTTTTTTTTTAAAGTACAAAGTATTTAATAGAGCGTAGATGATGGTAACTGTCAGGATTCCTAGAATAAATAATTTCTAACTGCTAACTCTTGGAGAACATTATTTAGAGACTTCATCTGGTCCTGTGTGTCTGCTCTGTGTTGACTTCTCATTGATTTTTTTAACTCCTTTCTTGGCTTAAAAAACAAAGTAAAAGTTTATTACAGTGGAGTAATAGTGTAAAACAATGCGAGGCATCAGCTGCCTTTATTGTCGGTTACATCTTCTGAGTATAAGAATGTGGTTATCATTCTTGTGGTTATAGATGTGTTTCCCTATTCAAGATAACAGCTTCTACCGTCAAACTGGTGTTTGCAGATTAAATAAGAGACGTTGCTTCTGTCTAATAAAGGAGGTTTTTCACGTGGAGCATCAGGTGGAATTTAATCAAAAGACAGTCATTTATTGAGCTTAAAGAAAGTAGTGATTTTTAACCCCAGTCTCTACGGTGTGCACAAGCCAAGTTATACCCTTCACTTTAATTCCCTCACAACAAGACCTTCTTGGCCATACTGTTTTATTAACCATTCATGTCTAATTCTATGAAGACAACAATTTATTGCAGTTTTGTTTGTTTCTTCATTTCACCCATTAGAATGTAAGCTTTAGAAGTGCAGGGACCCTGTCGATTTTGTTGAGCCATTGAATGAATGACTATGTAAGAATAATTGAGTTTTACTCACGTCAGTGTTCTGTGGGTACTGCTTAACCAAGCCGTCATCCAAGTGGGCAACGTGAGGATGCCTAGAGATAAGCCTGTGTTTCTGTTTGAACAATGGCAAATGTGTGGCTTAAAGTGGAAAAAAAGAGCAAACAATCTATTTACTTTTCTGCAGTGTTGAACATGAGTGTCCCATGTCTAAAATTTTCAGTTTGTGACAATACTGACATCATAGTTATAGGAGGAGAAAGCTGATTCAAGGTCATGGGTTCATTGGAAAATGTGTCTATTGATTCAAGAAAAGCATAGGGAGTAGATTACTGTCTGTTTCTCCCAGTCTGTTGGTATGTTGAGAAAAAAGGAGCTGGAACGTGGGGAAGTATGTTTGTATATGCACTTGCATGTCATTTATGTAATAAATGCATGGAGTAAATATGTGTCTGTGCCAGGAGGAGGAACCATCTAATTTAGTGCTGTTTGGTAGGACTTCTCAGCCATTATGACCACATTTTATCTGGCAGAGAGAAGGAAAGGAGGAGCAAAAGCAGTCAACTTGAGATTGGAAGATGTGGTCTCTATTTCAGGGCACCATATGCGCAGCTGAAAACCAAGCGTGCAGTGACCAAGGAGGAAGAGCTAGGCAGCTACTGATGACATGTCTGGTAGGAATATGTACTTGGCCAAAAAATAAACACTCAAATCGGTTTTGTAAAACTGTAAATGAAAACGCATTTAAGTACTGAGAAACAATGTGAGAGTGAAACACAGAATTTCAAGCCAACAGGAAACATTTTAGCCCTTAAAATAAATGTGCTGTGAAAAGAAGTAAAATTATTTTGCTGGAATGCTCAACTACAGATAGGAAAAAAATCTACCAAATGATGCTGCAAGGTTTGGTTTGTTTTTGGTAACATTCTTTTATACTTACTCATATTAGAGAAGAAGAGAGGGCAGAAAATATGAAATGTATTTATGTTGACTTTTTTAGTTGCTCACCAATATTACTAAGGCTCTAATAAATCTTTGACATTTTAGTGTAATTTACGTAGCCTCCTTTTATAATGATTACATTGTGATTTCCATTTTTTATCACTAGTAATTGTGATCAGTTGTTTGATTGTTACCAAAATTCTTCTCTACCTAGAAGCTAAGGAACATATTAAAATCCTTTGGAAACTTAAGTAAATAACAATGAATTAGGAAATTACTGGAGGTGACAGTGATTAGGAAAATAATAAAACATAATTACAATAAGCCCCACTTCTTCTTCTTTTATAATAATCCTCTTTGTTCTAGAAATAAAATTTAAAAACAAAAGAAAGCTAACTCCTTCTTAGCTATGGATGTTGGTAACCGCCACCTGCTCCCCTGCCCAATGGTTAGGATATGGGGTAGCTCTCTGGGGATGGGTCCGTGGAGTCAGCATTTTCCAAGTGGTCAGCACTCTTTCCAAATGATTCCTTGACCTCTGAGAACTTGTTTCTCTACCGCATCTCTTTGCCTCAACTCCCACTTCTAATCTGCTGCTTCTCTCTTCCTTTCAACTTTGTGGAAAAGAAAAATGCTCTAGGTTAGAAGGAACACAGTACTGATGTAGTATTGATCTTCTTGGCCTGAGTGTAATAAACATCTGTAAATAAATGTATTTTTTCCATGTTCATCATCTTACTTATTACTGGAAAATGTCAGGAAGAGTATTTGAAATCCCTGAAAAACTCAAGATTTTCAATGTAAGTGTACAGAAAATACCTAGGTCATGATAATTAAGACACTAGAAATTACCGGCACGTCTGGGGCTGTTTCTGTGTGTGAGCCACAGTGCGGACCCTGGGGGTGTAAGTGGAAAACACTCATCTCCCGGAGCTTGCTGCTTCCTGGGAGAAGCTGAAAGCAAATGGGCAGTTTTATTGTGCTTGCCATTTGTGTACTGTTTGTTGGAGGAAAGTAAGAAAGACCTTGTAAAGGAGAAAAAAAGGGGATGGTCTTTAGAATGGGGCTTCATATTCATTCTTAGCATTTGATACATTTTCTCTGTTTCCTTGGCATCTCATTAAAATGTGAATCCCACTAATATTACCTTCAGGAACAATCACACAGGATTTAGGAAGAAGTTGAGGGGGAAGTCCTTTAACAAACAAAATAAGCAAATGTGTATTTAAAGTGCTTTGGTGAAATGACCTTCATCCCATTCATTTCCTTAAAATGTGTTGCAAGTGCCTAACTAGTTTCAGTGTTTAAAAATACTCCCTGTGACGAATTTGTATAAAGGAGCAGTTGCTTCTAGATTCTCACAAGTAAGTGTGCTTTGCTGTAACAGGTGCCAGCAAGTCCTGAAACAGTTTCCTTAATTCCTCCTATGTGAGAAAACCATGGCATATTTTGGTTGTTCTAAACTATTCTTTTTTCTCCAAATAACATGACTTACTCCCCACTTCCCAGTATTTATTTCAAGGGAGTTACAACTTTTGGATTTGAGGGTTGCTGATCGGTTTTGAAGCTATTTGCAAAGGCATCATCTTCCCACTGCCTGCTGGGACTTGGTTGCCACCAACACAGGAGTGCAGCTTGCTCCGTCCTTTCCCATCTCCCTTCCTGCAGGACCAGCTTCTCTCCCAAGTGCCCCGCTTCTGTCATCCCTCCACCTCCTACTTCTTTGTTCCCTGTTGCTTGAATTGGATAAAAGTGAAATTATTCTTGGGCCAAGGCAAAGTCCTCTTTTACAGGGTAATTCATTTGTGGTCTCGTGATGTTTTCTCTCATTATGCAATAGTTCTAACAACAGAACACATTCCTATTGAAATAAAGGGTTGTAATCTTGATGCTGGTCCTCTTTAGCCATGTTGCATCCTTTGTGGCATGTGCTTTAGATGATCTTGTATTTTGATGATGGAATTACAAGGGTTTAGTTACTAGTTTTTTCCAAATTGCCAAGTGTAACTTAATAGCTACAGAACTGGTTCTTAATGGGTATCAGCAACAGAAATGTACATTTGAAACAAAGACTTTTTTTTTTTCATTTTCTTCAGTGAAGGCTCTGATTTTCTCTTAGGAGATTCAGAAGGCAGTAGAATGGCTTCTGTTGATCAGAATCCATTTTATAGTTTCCAGTGCAGAGTGACGTGTCTCTGACTTGCTGTGGTAGATCAACGCTGTGGATACTGAGAATCTAACCTGGTAAACTAGAACTAGTAATTATAACGCCATATGCTTGTTCACATAACATTATATAACTTTCAAAACATTTTCCTATCTGCTGTTTTACTAATCTTTATAAGGGCATGTTCTGACATCCCCATTATATTCGTGAGAAATGGAGCCCCAGATTGGTTGACTGCCCAGCTAGTGTTCATAAGGCCAGTCAGAGGGACAGCGGAGTGAAGGACCAAGGCTTTGGCTTTTTGGATATTGTATTTCTAGACTTGTCTTCTGGACTCTAAAATGAAACCAGTTTATTCAAGTCCAGCAATAAGGTGGTCTTTGATTTCCTTAAATATTCAGTTTACTTTATTCATTTAGTGGAAATTGAACAAGGGGAAACTTTGTGGATCATTTTTGTTTATTTAAACTTTAAAGTTAAAATTATACACATTCGCATGCTTTGGGGAAATTTTTGCCTGCTAGAAATCCGATGAAAATTCTAAGGACTCGACAGCCACTTCACTTATTTCTCATATCCAAAGCAAAAGAATACATTTTAACTGAAGTATTAATTGCTTATTTGACTGTCATATTCTCAGGAAGCAGAAAAAAGTATACAATCCCCCTCTTTTTATATTATTATTGTTATTATTATTTTATACTTGAATGTTCAATTTAGTTAGAATATCAGAAAAGGTAAAAAAATCAACACCATGTTCACATGCACTACTTCCATTTTCTATGTATTTTTTAATGATAATTTACAAACTTTTAGACTGTTCATAAAGTGCTTTATCTGCAAAATAATCACTATAGGGCACTTTTACCTTTGGTAGGCTATATGACAGTGTTAACATTTTTTTCCTTCTGATTTTATTTGAGATATAATTGGCACACAGCACTGTACAAGTTTGTGTACAGCATAATAATTTGATTTACATACATCACGCAATGCTTATTTACCCCACTAACTTCAGTGAACATTCATCATTTCATATTGATACAAAATAAAAGAAAGAGAAAAAAACCAATTTTTCCTTGTGATGAAAACTCTTAGGATTTATTGTCTTAACTTTTATACATAACACAGCAGTGCTGATTATATTAATCAAGGTCTACATTACATCTCTCATCCTTATTTATTGAATAATTGGAAGTTTGTACCTTTTGACCTTCTCCCCCCACCTGCTCAGCTCTGGTAACTACAAATCTGATCTTTTTTCTTATAAGTTTGTTGAAGTATAATTAACCTACAACACTGTGTTGTTTTGTGGTGCACAACATAGTGACTTGATATTTCTATACATTACAAAATGATCATGGTGATCAGTTACCATCTGTCATCATTCAAAGATGTTACATTATTATCCACTGTATATCCCACCCTGTACATTTCATCCCTGTGACTCATTTATGTTGGAACTGAAAGTTTGTATGTCTTAACTTCCCTCACCTGTTTCATTCATTCTCCCACCACCTTTCCCTTTGATAGCCCCCCCTATTTTTAGATCTCCCAATTTCAAAACACAAATATACATGAGAGGAAAATGAAGGTCAAAAACTCTGGAAATACAGACTTTTAAAAAATGCCTCTCAAATTAAGTTTGACTTTTTGCTCACAAATATTCCTGCCTGGAAAGGCTGTAGAATGAGAACAGACGTGTGTTAAGTATGTACATACTTGGGAAAATGCCAGGGATGTTCCTAAATGTTTTTCTCAATTATCTATGGAACTCCTTGGACCATGTTCTAGAAAATGGGTTTAAGTTTCTTTGAGGGATTATCGTAATTGTAAAGGTCACAGGAACACAGTCCATTACTAATGTGTTTGTACTTGCCACTTGCCAAGGCTCAGTCATGGGGAATCTCTCTGGTTTTCATATTCAGTACTTTTCTTTATGCTTTGTTGTATGATGAGGGAGAAGAAAGTGTTGGCATCGAAGGAGAAATGAATCTGGTGCCAACTTGTTTTTTTGTTCTTGCGGCTCTGATCTTTGCCTTTCCTGAGCCTTGTCATCTGTCAGGCAAACTAAGAGTACTACTACATTAAGGGTTTTAAAAATGAATCATTCTGTACTTGGAGAAAACACATTCGAGTAATCTTTAAAGTACCATTCTTGTGTAGGCGATAGCTTCAAGGTTCCAGCATAACATATGCATAGTGAAATATTTTAACCGTTCATTTCATGCTTTCCAACATTTTAGAAAGCATTTTTCTGTTCATTTTAGTTGGTGCTAAAAGATGTGACTTTTTTTTTCTCAGTAGAACTACTTGAGCGATGTGAAAGTTACTTTGTTTCCTTAGTACTAATTTTTCTTTGTAATATCAGGACAGATTTCTTAAATTAACAATATAATTATGAGGGTTTTTTTTTTTTTTTGGCCAGGGTAGAATTTTTAAATATTTAGTATTATTAAATATTGTCAAGATATAATAAGGACAATACCCATTCTCATAGTTTACTAATTGTCTATGACATTTCATGTCTTGGATATTAGTTCTGAAGGAAAATCTGAGGAACTCATTGAAAAAGGGCAGATGTCCAATGAAGGTTTTTTTTTTTTTGTTGCTGCTGTATACATATTTGTATTCTTTTAGAACTGATTTTTCTAAGCATCTGTCTAAAGCCACACCATTTGTTCAAATAATAGGTGGATAATGGTGTTTAAAACCAGGATCTTGGCATCAGGAAAGAGTAACAACATGGAAGAGTTCAAACTGAGTATCACTCTGGTGAGAATTCTGAATTCTCAGGCTACTGAGCCTGTCCTGGTGTGGAGTAGAGCTTGGGGCCTTTGGGAAGCCAGCCTCAGTTTGGTCATCGATCAAACAGGAGTTAAATGTTATATCTCATCAGATGTTAAGAGGCTGAAACAAGGTAGTTTATGGGGAGACACTCATGACATGCTGTCCTTCCTGGTGTTTAATCATGAAGTGGTTTTGAATCCAAATTTGTGTTACTGAGATGTGAGCTGAAAAGAGTTAAGTAGGAGCCCCGTGGTGTCTTGTGGTATGTTTCAGTTGGACCTGTGTGCCGATCACTGTGACATACAGTGAGTGTGAACATAGGTGATTCATTCCACATTGGGGTAGGTTGTGTAGAACATAGTTGGTATCATCAGATTGAACCAAAAAAAAAAAAAAAAAAACAAACAAAAAAACCCTGCTAACATCCAATATATTTTAAGGGTGAGGAGAAACAGTTTTGTACCCTGGTAAGCTTTTTTATGTATACTGTTTAACTCATGAATTCCTGGCACCTTTATATAAAGAGACATTCAGGGATTTTTCAGGGAGTCTTTTTTTAAGAGTGAAAAATTGAAAAGCATATATTTCAGTCAACATGAAAAGGATTAAATAAATAAACTATGCTATACCCAAAGTATGAAATGTTAGCAGTTAGATTATGAGGTATGTTTCTGACATGGGGATGTCTCTGAAATATTGTTAATTAAGCACAAAAGTTTGCTTTTTTTCCCCCACATATGTACAAGACTTCCAACCAAACAACAAAATATGTATGTATATGTGTATGCAGGAACATGGAAAAAGGTCTGAAATTGATAATATATGTTGCCTCTATGGAGGGAGGTAGGTTAGGTGCAGTAGGAAGGGAGAGTTTTCAAGTTTTTAATATGTTGTTTAAACTTTTTACAAAGAGGCTATTTTCATGTATTACTTGTATACATAACTTAAAAAAGAAAAGAAAGGAAATAAAGTACTGAATCACTTTGCAAAATCAGTAGCCTCAAATTGGTGGATTCATGGGCGTCTCCATTAGCAAAGAAGAGCAACCAGTGATTAAAAAAATACATAAATATCAACCACTCCTTAAGGAAGTACTGAATGACTTATGATGGTGTATTACACAACAACAGATTGCACAACAATAAATTACTCAGTCATAAACCCAACGTGCCAGGGCAGTTCACCATCATTTAATGATCATGAAATGAACTTCAAAGTTAACAGTGTTCAAGACTGGAAAGGTAAGTAGGTGATAAACTCTACTAGGCATGAAATGAAAGTGTAGTGGTGGGCATTGGGTGCTAACTAGGAGTTTAAAGAGATACTGGCTTGCTTAATCCATTCATTCCTCTTCTTTTATTCTTTCATTCAATGTTTCCTGAGAAGACACTTTGTACCAGGCCCCAAACAAGCCACTAGGGACACAGGCCCAAGTAAGGAGCCATTTTTGTCCTCATCCAGTAGGTGTGACAAACATTTAGAAAGTGAAATGTAATGTGTTGTGCAAATGCCAGCCATTCAAGCATGAAGTCAGTAAGGTCAAAGCATATAGAAAGGTGGGATTGACTTGAAAATGAGAGAATAGTCAGGAAAGCTTTCTGAAGGAGATGGCCTCCATCTTGGTTTTTTGTTTTTTGTTTTTGAAGCAAGAAGTGTTTGGGTAGCTCATAAGCTCACGGGTGTGGGGAGAGCTGTGTACAGTAGAAGAGCGTGTTTGGGGAATTATATGCAGCCTGCAGATGCTGGAGACAAAATACAGGGGTTCCTGTGGGTTTTCAGCAAGAGGACTTCCAGTCTGGCGCTACTCTGAACACTGAAACAGATGGGAACTCTAGTGATAGGTTGATTTTTTTTTTTTAATGAAATTTTGGGAGGATCTTTTGCTTTTTGCTTCTATTTATTGTAACTTCTCATTGGAATCTATCTGTTTATGGGCCATAACACATCCTCTTTCGTCCAAGTAAGGGTGACAACTTCCTGTTGTGATGTTTTCTAGGCTCCCTTAATGAAAGCGTCCTCAGACTGGGCCACCATTGCCATTTGAATCACTTGACTGTAGGCTGTTATGGGTGTTCCTTTGCTTATTAACTTTGACGTTAAGTACCAGTCTTTACAGACTGTTCTCTTCTTGAATTTTTTCAGATGTTTGGGGAGGAAAACAATATTTAATATTATGTACATTTACAAGCTGTCTGTCTTGGCAATTCTTTAAAGATTTAAGTATGTGACGTTTTAATTGCCTTGAGAGAGAGGGAGATGGGGAATGGCCTTTGAAGTTTAACCGAATGATGAGGATCTGGGCTGATCCAGTTTTACGGAATGGATGGATTTGAGAAGCTGTGTCTTCCTTTTGCTACTGTTCCTGTGTCATTAGGATTTACCAGTTAGAAAGCCGAATTGCTTTAAATGTAGTTTCTGTGGGTTTGTATGTGTCTTAGAATCTTTGTTCCATTTCTTCTGTGTACCAGCTCAGAAGTCACATGTTAATCTAACACTACTCCTGGTGCTCTTGGGTTCCCCTAGCCCCAGAATAAATTTATGCTTGGGAAGTTAGATATATTAAAAAAAAAAACAAAACTATACTGTATCTATGATAACTGGGTATAGTTATCCCTGAGTGAATGATGCTGAACCATCATTATTAAAACAACCTTTGAAAGAGGGTTTAAAACCTTCCAATCTGTGTCCTATCACAAGTACGTTTATGTTTCTCCCAAGTTACACAAAGAAGCAAGCTCTGAAGGTGACACCCGAACAATGGCCAGGGAATGTAAGCTTAGCTTGGATCTTTGAGATTAGAAAGAGCTATCTCTTCTTCACAGCCTTATAGGTCAATGGGGAAAAAATCTTAAAAATCAATTCTTTCAGCAGCCAGGAACATCTGAAAGGAAATCAAAACTTGCTTATTATGCTGACATGGTTTGACACCAGCAAAGAATCTTAGAAATGAATTTTAAAGCCTAAAGTCTGGCAACAATACATTTAGCAAAATCTTTTGCTGGAAATACAGCAATCACAAACTGTCATTTCTTTCTATATTAACCAAGAGTAATCTTATCATACATTTGGTATCAGAATAATACTATGTATGTGTGTTTGTATGGATATAGTGTATGTAATTCAAAGGAAAGTTGCAAGTATTAATTATTCATTAATTATATTAATTTGTGTAAGGGTTTAATTATTCATTATGTTGATATATTTAATTCAAAGGAATTCCATAGGTATTAACTATTCATTAAAACTACAAATATGCATTTAAGGATAATTTAACTTTCTAAGACATTAGTTATTCTTTTTGAAGTTCATGTGATACGGGAGCAACCTTAATGGTCAGGTCTAATAGAGGGAGCATTGAACAGGTCTTCGTCAGAATCCTATTTTCATGCTAGGCACTACTGTAGGCACGAGGAACATACAAGTGAACTAGACAGATGAGTTTCTGATTTTGTCTGAGCACATATTCTAGTGGTCCAGGAGATACTGATGATAAATGGCTTATTGTAAAAATGATTTATTCAAAAAGTAACATGATTTCAAAAGATATGCTTTATGAAGCAAATAAAAGAATGAAAGGAAATAAGAGGCCAAGTTAGGAGAGGGGAGTGGAGCAGGTAGGTAGGAAGAGGGCAAGGAAGGAAGATGCCTTTAGATGGCACATTCGAGGAGTTTCTCTTGAGGAGGGATGCTGTCTGGAGGAGGAGGATCCACCCTTGAGAATATCTGGGGGAGGACCCCTCCAGGATGAGGGAAGAGCATACTTCAAGGCCCTAAAGTGTCCAAGAGCGCAGCCAGATTAAAGCACAGGGATGACCCCTGTGGCTCTCTGGTAGTTAAACGGGGTCGGTGGAGCAGGGTACCGGAGGAGATCTGAGAGTGGTGAGCAGGAATCACATCATAAAGGGCCTTTTGTACTAAGGCAAGTTCTTGGAATTTTGCTCTAAGTGTATTCAGGAGCCATTGGGGGTTTTGAAGCTTTTTATTACAAAAATTTCCAACATCAAAAAAATGGAAAAGTATAATGACTCCTCATGTACCCATTTCCCAGCTTCAATAATTACCAGCTCGTGGCCAATTTTGTTTTATCTATGCTCTCTCCCCAACTATATCACATAATTTGTAGCAAGCAGCCTGCCATTTTATTTGTGACTATTTCACTATGTATCTCTAAAACATGGAAACTCTTTTTAAAACCATAGCTGCAATACCATTATCACACCTATAACTTTTCAGTAATTCTTTAGTATCATCAAATATCTGGCTTCAGTTGGGCTTTTAAGCA
Source organism: Camelus bactrianus (assembly GCF_048773025.1). Taxonomy (NCBI): domain Eukaryota; kingdom Metazoa; phylum Chordata; class Mammalia; order Artiodactyla; family Camelidae; genus Camelus; species Camelus bactrianus. The sequence continues at coordinate 25,850,416 of NC_133555.1, forward strand.
GAGTGGTGATACTTCCTAATTTACAATTTTAAAAAAGTTCCTCCCCTGTTGTGTATATATCAGAGCTCAGTGGAAGCTGGGAGATCACCTAGGGACTCCTTGTTTTGATTTGGCATCAGTGTGGCCTGAACAAGGGTGTTTATGATGGAAATGGAGGAAAGTGGCCAGTTTTGGAATATACTTGGAGACAGAACTCACTTACTGATCATTACTATGATTTTTGTGCCCAAGACATTGATTCAGTGGAATAGAGCAAGAGGTGAGATGGAGAAGACTTGAGGAGGACAGTTGTGGAAAGGGAAATTAAGAATTTCATTTTGGTCTTAATTTCACCTCTGATAATGGAAAACAATTTTTTAATCAGCCTTAAAAAGAAGAAGAGAAAATAAACAGTGTATGCATCCATATTTATTGATACTTATCTTTAGTCCTGCTCTGATATATGTTATGGGGAATATGATAATGGAAGAAATAGTTTCTGTTCTTAAAAAAATCTTACAGGTTTACTTGAAATCTATTCAGGTTCAGTCAAGGAAAGCCTTTCACTGAGATTGCTTTGAAAGATAATAACAAGTCTGAGAAGTCTGGCTGTCCAAAAACGCTTCCATTTACCAGCCTGCCACAAATACAGTGACCTTACTTTCTGAACCTGAAATTGAGACCAAGGATTTGAAAACTGAGAGTATACTTAGAGGGACAGTATGCAAGAATATAGGACATCAAAGCTGGCTTGGGGAAGAAAACCTAGAAAGTTTTATAACCATGATGCCCACCATCTCTACCATTAGTTCCCATTCAGGCATGCTCTGCAGACACTGGCTGTTGAATTGGTTTACCATCTATTATTAGTATATGTAAATTAATGTATGATCCTTGTTCAGTTTTACCTGTTCCAGAAAAAGTCTCTGCTCCCTCCCCCTCTTCCTTCCCCTTTCTCTTGGAAGCCTCTGCCTCACTTTTGAGACCTTGCATTTAACTAAATCAGACGCACCCAGGATAATCTCCCTAATTTACAGTCAAATGATTAGAAATTTGAATTACATCTGAAAAGTCCCTTCACAGCAGCACCTAGATTAGTGTCTAACTGAATAAGTGGGGATCATTACCTAGCCAAGTTGATGCATAGTGTCCTTATCTATTTCAAAGGGCTAGTGTCGTCTTCTTTTGGGAGTTGTGAGTTAAGGCTTTGTACAGCACTGAGTGTAGTATTTGATATGTGATACCTCCTTATTAAGGGTTAATTCTTCTATATGGTGCAGTGGGAAAGCATCAGATGCTCATCGTCTTATGGCAGCAAAGACGATCTGCCAAAACTAGGTGGCATCTTGTTGAGTGACAGAAGCATCCCATGCATGTAAGATACGTGAACAGTCAGAATTCACCCACTAGTGCTGTTGGAAGTCAGAATATTGGTTACCCTTGAGGGAATGGCCCCTGGAAGGCTACGTGAGGTGGACACTGGGGTGCTGATAATATTCTGTTTCTTATTTTGGATGTTAGTGATATGGAAGAGTTTAGATTGTAAAAAATTATTGAGCTTGTATGTATATGTATATTGGCTATAGTTAAATAAAAATTTAAATGCACTAACAATACAACTGACACAATATTGTAAATCAACTATATTTCAATGAAAAAAGATAAATACAACTAGATGATAGATACCAACTGTATGGGTGTGTATGTGTGGGTCTGTGTGCTTTATCACTGCAAAGTAGCATAATTAAGTAGAAAATATTTTCCTCCCAAATTACAAATAAGATAATTGCTCAGAGGAAAGTTGATAGAGGGCCTTCATTAGCATTTTTGACCTTGTCTCGTAAGATTATTTTACTTCTGGGCATTTGCCATGGTGATATCTACTGAAATTGGAATGGCTATCAAAATATTTTGAGGATTTTTTTGGACAAAAAAGTATTCTACTCACAAGATTATTCACTCAGGCAGCAGAGGAATTGAGCTTGCTTTTTATGTCTTGAACTTTTCTTTGCAAGGCCAGTAAGTTGTCTCTCTTTCAAAATACAAATGCAGTGAGCTTGCATGCTCATTATCTGTTTGTCTTATGCTACTTGGATTTTCATTTTTTTGATAAGACAAACTCTAGAAAAGCAATTTTGTTTTTGAAAAAATCCTACATTTACACCAGCATAATATGATCTGACACTATTGTCTTAAGAGTATAAATGAGAAATTCTAATACCATTTTACAATGACAAAGGTGAACATTTATATTTGTAGATATTTGCTTGGATGCCAAAGCCCATTTTTAGTATATTAAATAAAATGTTATGTTTCTCCTTAATTTTTAACTGTTGATGGTGTGATTTTATATTTTAGGTCAGCACTGTTCAGTAAGATGTTCTGCGCTGATGGTCATGTTCTGTTAGCTTTGCTGTGCAATATGGCAGTCACTAGCCACATGTGGCTAACACACACTTGAAATGTGCCTAGTGAACTGAGGAAACACAATACTTATATTATTTAATTTTAATTGATTTAAATAGACACATCTGGGTAGTGGCTACAGTGTTGGAAAATGAGGTTTGAAATACAAGTGAAATATGCTATTTGGACCCACGTTACTGGCTGATTGTGCTGAATTCTCTTCAAAGAACTTCTCCAAATGCGTCTACATAATATTTTTCTCAGCCTTGTTACTCTTGTCTTCTGCTGGAAAGTCCCCTTGTAAAGATAGCAGGAGGTCTCAAAGTTCTGAATCAGGTGGAAAAAACACCTTCTTTTGTGCTTTTACCATTTCATCTGTTCCTTCATTTCCTTAATCCCTGGGCACTGTCCTTTCTCTCCCATCACAGGAAATGGCTGTCTTGAAGGTTGTGTCCCCAAGATTCTGGAACATAGTAAGAAGAGAGCAAGCAGTTCATGTCCACAATAGGGTGATTAGTAGGTGCACGGGGAGGTAGTGATGTGCCACTGAAAAGCATGAGGTTCAGCTCTGACATTCCCACATCTGTCACTTAGAGGCTCTGCACCTGAAGCAACTTCTTCACCCTTTCCACATGTTTCCTCATCTGTAATATCAGGATTATTCTACTCACCTTATGGAATTACTGTGAGAATTAAGTAGTAGTAAAGGGAAACTTTATAGCTCACAGCTTGCTGTAGATGGGTCTTGGCACCTTAAATCCATGGTCCCACTCAGTCCTACAGTCTCCCTGTGGGTTATTACCCCCATTTTATAGACAAGGAAACTTAGTTTTGGAAAAGATGGTAAGTGGTAGGGCTGGGGTTTGATCTCCGGCAAACCTCCAGGACCATAATAAGTTGGTCTGTTTTATTTTTTTAATTGTATTTTTTTTATTTGTGATATAATTTAATATAATGGAAACATATAATATGTCAGGGCCAGAGGTTTGAAGCCTTACTCTATACTACTTCCAATAATGCAAATAAGTATCTGCCACATAGTGGGAGTTTGGAAATGAAAAGATTATATTATTACTGTTATACAGTCTGGAGTGACATGGTCATCTGTTTGCAATTTGTGATGAGCCAAGAGATATGGAAAATGAATTTACATGATTAAAAACGTTTAAGTGATTTAAAAAAACAACAACAAAACTAAACTAACCTGATGGACCTTTCTCTTGTCAACCATCTCTACTTTCTCCATAGTTCTTAAAACTTACTTAATAATATGTAAAACAGTACCCACTTTAATAAAAAAGTTGTCAAAAAGAAGAGGCAAAACAGAGAGCAGTAACTAAATAAAGCAAAAGCCAGTGCCAGTTCCTCATTCCATAGACCGTTGGCATTGGAAGCCATGTTGGGAGTCAACTTCCTTCGTTCTAAAGATGAGATAACTTAATCACGGAGAGTGTTAAGTGACTTGACCCCAACTCAGAGAACTAGTCAACATGTAATACTTGTTTTATTCAAGGGCCTTGTGGAAATAGTTTTGAACAATGAGGCATGGTTAACCTAATGGGAGATAAATGCTGTATATATTAAAACAGGATCACAACAATTGTTCACTTAAGTCATATTCTTCCTTATTCCAGGAAATCACTGAACAGAGGCAGGTAAAACACAGGCGCCACAATATTTGCAGACAGCCCTCACGTTTCAAGGGAAGATACAAATTATGAAAACATAACACACTTGAATTAAGCTGTCTAGCTGGCAAGAGTCAGGCAACTTTCATTTCCTTACTTCCCCTGACTTGGGTAATGAAAATATTTCCAGGGTTGTGAGGGTGGTCCTGTGGGGATCCGTTTCACTCATAGGCAGAGTGAAGGTATTTGAGTTTTGAAACGTATGCCCCCAAATCCAATAACATATGAAACAGCCAAGTATGTTCATTTTATTAAGAATCTCAGTGAATGTCATTTTTCTGGAGCCAGTGCAGTTCTATTAAACTGATGGGGAGTGTTTGGGGATTCCACTGAATCACTGATGGTTCCAGCTCATTGCTCCAACCCATCTTTTTAGTATGTGTTATGTTACGCAGTTTAGACCGAGAAGAAAGCTTATTTTGGTTTTATTCTTTTACACGAATGGGAAGAATTTTGATTTGCTGCGTATCCGAGCTCTTGGATGTTTTTTCATCATCCTAACTGCTAGGTGATTGAGATTAAGTGCTTTCTTATGTGGATGCATGGAAAGGACTTTTGATTTTTCTTTAAATTAAATCTGACTCAGTGACCACATTAGATAGATAGATGTTCCTGCCAGGGAAGAGAAAGGCTCACGTTCACGTGGAGGACCAGACAGTAACAGACAGAAGGTGGGACCTGAGTATCCACAGAGGGATGCTTGCTCAGAAACTGAACTTCTCTAGGAAAAAGTGCTGTAGCATGATGATTACTTTTCATTCTGATCCCTAGATGCACACACATACTTGCCCAATTTCTTCTTGGCTGTTCCAGTTTCCTCCGTCTAGACTCTGCTGACAATTAACTGTTGCTTTCTCTACTTGCTCCCTTCCAGCCTTGAGACTGCCCAGTTTTCATTTTCCCAAAGTACTCCTTACCTGCAGTCATGGCATGTAGCAGACACACCAAAGCGTTAGGCTAAAGGAGGGACATTACAAAACATAGCAGTACAATGCAGGCAATCATTTTTAATTGGCCAGAGGAGAGCTCTGTTGTAAAAATCCACTGGTTGTTCTTCGGCACAGGGCATTTCTCCCAGATTGTGTGCCAGGTTGTGTTCCTCTGAGTCCAGCTGTTAACATCTCTTCTTTTGGCCAGCCTCATCTCATGATCCAATATTATGTTTTGTAAACAGAGGACCCAGCCACCCTAGGTCCCTTCAGCACAGAAAATTCACAGAAGTGTTGAAATGACCGTTGTCCTTCAACATGATTAAATTCCTAAGCAGAGTTTGTCCTCTACCAATCCTGTTAATGGAAGTACAAAGAAGGAGAAGGCGTTAGTCTGTCTTAGTCCAGAATAAGCTATTCAGAGGTCATCTGTCCCCTCCTCCTGTCCCGATGGTGCATTGTGCCAAGTTGCAACTCAATTTTGTCAATCCCCAAGTCATTGTCTCAAAAGTGGATAGATATTGCATTAAATGCTTATTATTTCTGTATTACTTAACAGAACAGCTTTTGGGAGGTAAGCCTGTGTACTGCTTCTACTTACCTCCCTTGGGATATTAAACTCCCACTGTCGGGTGCCTTGTGGCTTACTAGCAGCACACTGTAGGCTTCCTTGTATGTGCCCTTTCTTTTCTCTCAGCCTGGGAGGGCCTCTCCCACTCCCTCCCGCCCTCCCCAACCCTCAGGACTTCTCCACCTGGGCTGTACATACCTCCTGGTCCTGGAGCCCTCTTTCTGAACTTTCTCCCACTCCTCTGGCCTAGATAGGCGTTCTGTCCTATTCCTTCCAGTGTTCTTTGCCCCTCTCATCTCACAACTCTCTCATTTTCTGTCCCATTGGCAGTTGTTCACTTAGATGGTAGATAACTTCAGAGGAGGCACATACCTGTCTATCTTGTTTCCCTTGGCTCTGGTGGCACAGGGGACGTCCCCAGTCAGTGTTTGCTTAAAGGAGTGAACTAAGGTGGGACATTATAAGAATACCTAGTTTAGTTTGTCAGTCTGTAGTTAACCGCGTTGCTGAATAAGGCATCTTACCAGGTGCCCAGGGGATAAAAGCGGAGTAGGGACTCAGGAGTGCCGGGGGGCAAAGCAGAGTGCGGGCTGTGACTGTTATAGTCAGTAAGGGGTAATTCCTGAGAGGGGACATAAGCAAAGGGCAGTGGAAGATCCAGTAATGGGGAAACTATACCTATTTGTGGGAGAAGAGGGTTTAACTCATGAATTGATTTGAAATCTAAAAATCCTGGTGAAAGATAGAGAAATAAGGCCCAGCCTGCCCTCATGGAGAGCGTGGTTGGGGAAGCCATACGGTTTGCCCTCCCCAAGAGGAATTTTGCGAGAACAATGCAGTTTAACTGGAACTTCATGGTTGCCCTCGTGATAATCTCGTAGGAACATGAGTACAAGGAGAGACTTGGTGAAGGGAACATTTCAGAAGATCCTTGAAAAGTAAGTGAAGACACCTATGAGAGCTGATTTATAGGTCTTTGAAGTAAGAGGAAGCACACTCTTCCTTTAAAAAAATTTTTTTCTTCAATGCTTAGGTTAATTAACTTCTGCTTTTACAGAAAAATTGATCTGTCTCCTGTTATTTGTCATAGCCTTATGGATCAGCTCAGGACAGTTTACCTCAGTGTGTGTATATATACATATACTGACAGTACCTGGTATGTGTAGTGGATCTTCAGAATGGGGGTCTGGAACCAGGCAGCTTGGATCCTCCTCTCACCCTGACTTTGGGCAAGTTATATAACCTCTTTAAACCTCACTTTTGTCTTCTTTAAGATGGGAATAAAATAAGTAAGCTAATTCACAGGGATTCTTTTTTTTTTTTTTTTTTTAGAAATAAGTATGTTAAAATTCTTAGCATGGCACCTGATAGGAATTCAAGAAAGATGAGCTGTTGTTGATAATTTTTTATTGCATATACGTCACACTTTACGTAGGACAGGAAGACATACTGCTGCAGGGTTGTTTAAAAGCTGCTGAACTCAATGTGTTGTTTTGAAGGCCACACAAGGATCCAGAAAGAAGGTGAAGCAGCAGGTGCAGAACTGTGACTTCCCTGGGCGTGGAGAGTGAGGAGGCAAGGCTCGGGGGCAGGCCCGAGGCAGCTGTAGGATGCTCTGACTTCTGATGGGGCTGCTGGAGGGGAGAGAAACCAGATGTCTCTTCCAGGTAGTGAGATCCAGAGGTTCATTTGTTTATCAGAGAATTCCCAGTGGTGCTAAGAAAGCCATTCACACCTATATCTGGGGTGGAGACTTAGCAAGGGTCTTTGGAAGAAGCCCTTGGCAGGCTGTAATTATGAAAATAAAAGCTTAATAGTATAAAAGACAGTGATTAGATTAGTGACACTTAAAATCAGTGAATAGAGAAAAGAGGGCTGAGCTTGAAGAGTCTCAACAAGCTTGTTGCTTTGGAGTTGGGAGGGGAAGTCAGGTGTGCCTGTGCAGGTTTTATATTAGTAAATAAAATAAATCAATAAAAGCTCTCCTGTTGGTACATCAGGAAAGAAGTGTTCTCATTATAAAGCAAAGCCTGATGGACTATGCACTGCCTAGATCCTGTACAATACAGATGTTACCAGAATGGACTCTGGTGCCTGACACACTGGAACCTGAACCCTGCTTCTGTTGTTTACTAGCTGTGTGGCTGTCTTAGCTTGGGCTGCTATCAGACAATACTGTGGACTGCGTGGCTTAAATGACAGACATTTGTTTCTCACAGTTCTGGAGGCTGGGAACCCCAGGATCAGGGTACCAGCATGGTCAGGTTCTAGTGAGGACCCTCTCCCGGGTTTGCAGACATGTCCACCTTCTTGCTGTGTCCACACATGGAGGAGAGTGAGCCCTCCTGTCTTCTCTTCTGTTGAGAACACTCATCCCATCACGAGGCACCAGCTGCATGACCGAATCTAACTCTCACTACCTCCTACTGGCCCCACTTCCAGATACCATCACAGTGGGAATTAAGGCTTCAACGAATGGATTTGGGGCGATGCAAATATTCCATCCATAGTAGTGACCTTGAGCAAGTATTTGAGCTCTTCACACCCAGGTCTTTCCCTGAGCTCTCCTCATGGAACTCGGCTGTGTTATGCCTGCCTGAGGGGGGCTTGTACCTCTGGGAGAGTATCTCCCTTCATTTGTAATAAACTCTTTCCCCAAATATGGGGAGAGATCATTTTAGATGAAAAAATATATATGAATATGTATATTTGTGTGTGTTAATAGCCAATGTTGAATTGCAATGTGATTTGGAAAAATATATGTGTAAAAGTCCCAACAAACTCATTATTTCACAGATATTGCTACTCAGTGTTGAGGCTAGAGTTAAACAATGTTGGGTGGGGGAAAGAGAAACACTGAGTAAATAATTGGTATGAGTGGTTCTCAAAAAGGGCACAAACTGTACAGGAGGGAAGGTGAATGAAGACTGGGGAACATGCAAGGGAGGGTGGAGGAGTACATTTTCTTCTCTAGAGCTTTTATTTTTCCCACCATAGTTAGAGGGACCAGGACTGAGTGTTTTCTCAGAAAGGAGATATTATTTCTCGTGTTTGATGAAACATCAACCAGCTGAGTCTCATATAATCTCAGACCTAGCTCCCTTAGTTATCCTCTGAGTGGAACTACTAACTAGCAGGTTGATTTTTTTTCATGCCAGATTTTTTTTTTTTTTTCCCCAGTGCTTACTGCCTATTGGATTCTATTCTAGGTGCCGGCAAGATAATGAGAGGCAAGATAGACAAGGCCTATGTCCTGATGGAGTGTAGATTTCCATGTGTGCACGAGTTTGTGTAGAGATAATTGTTAAGAAAATACATAGGAAAGAAAGTAATTTCACATACTAAGTGCAATGAACAACCTCAGCTAGGGCAGCGTGATTGGGAGTGGGGAAATGGGTGCTCTACTCTAGATAAGGTAATCTTGGAGGAGGTGATGTTTGAACTCATATCTGAAGGAAGAGAACGCACCCACCCATAAAAAAAAAAAAATATGGTAAGAGTATTCCAGGCTGAGGAATCATCAAATGTCAAGAGTTCAGAATGGCAGGGATTGGACATGTTTGAGGTTTAGTAATGAGATGGAACAAAAAGAATTTTCAGAAGTAAGTAGGTGGCCAGATAATGAAGAAAATTTGCAGGTAAGGAGCAGAAGTTGGTATTTTATCCTAAGTACAGATCAAAGCCCTTGCAGGATTTTAAGCTGAAGAGTGATATAATATGACCTGCTATTTTCATACATGACTATGGCTGTTGAATAGAGAGCAGATTGTAAGGGAGCCAGGTAGGGTCAGATTTACCCATTAGGGGACCCCTAGGGCAGCCCAGGCAAGTGACAGTGGGAGGCAGTGTTCATACTGAGCTGCTGTTCTCCTGGTGAACTTGTCTTTCTCCCACCAGAATCTTGACTATGTGTTCTTAAGAGTTCTTCCGTTTGTCTAAAACAAAGCAAAAAAGGTTCCGAAAATAAGCAGTCTGTTGATCCTAACATGTACTGAGTTAGTGGATGAGAAAGGAAGAAGGCTAGATGGAGTGGTTTTTCTACTTAAAAATACTTGCAGTGGATGTTTTGCTTTCCGTTGAGCACGTGGGACCAGTTGAATTCATAGTTAGGTGGTTCTTGGAAGCTGTGAGGGTATATTAAGAATAATAAGGAGACTGGTTAAATGCTTTAGGCATTATGGAGTGATAATATACCACATGTCTTATTGTTAATTCATGTTGCTAGCCCACTCTCTTAATAGCAGCCAGGAGCCATAATGACACATGCTGTGAATATATATTAAAACAATCCACACAAGTTGCTCTAGTGGTATTGGTTAATTGGATGTTATTTGGGATCCAGAAAGGCTTCACTGCAGTTCAACAGAAATGGAGTCTGTTGTGGCTTTTCTTTTCTAATGCTGCTGTGAAGAAAGCGCCAGCTCTTAATGCTTGATCTGGGGCTTCCCCCATCTGTGCTCTGGTCTGGAAAATAAATTTTTGGTGCTCCAGTCCCTAGATTTGAGCAAGTGCCCCTGCCTTGTCCTCCTTTTGACCAACATAGCATTTATTACTGAAGTTGTATTTAAATGTGGTGGGAATCGGTCAGAACGGCCATCATCAAAAATTCTACAAATAATAAATGCTGGAGAGGGTGTGGAGAAAAAGGAACCCTTCTACACTGTTGGTGCAGCCACTATGGAGAACAATATGGAGGTTCCTTAAAAAATTAAAAATTGAGTTGCCATATGATCCAATAATCCCACTACTGGACATGTATTTGGAAAAGACAAAAACCCTAATCCAGAAAGATACATGCACCCCAATGTTCATAGCAGTGCTATTTACCATAGCCAAGACATGGAAATAATCTCTATGTCCATCTACAGATGCTTGGATAAAGAGCATGTAATATGTAAAATAGAGTATTACTCAGCCATAAAAAAGAATGAAATAATGCCATTTGCAGCAATATAGATGGACCTAGAAATTATCATACTAAGTGAAGCCAGACAGGGAAAGACAAATACCATTTGATATTGCTTATCTGCAGAATCTAAGAAAAAAATGACACAAAAGAACTAATGTACAAAACAGAAATAAAGTCACAGACACAGAAAACAAATTTATAGTTACAAAAGGGAGGAAGGGAGAATTTAGGAGTTTGAGATAACAGGTGCACACTACTATATATAAAATGGATGACCAACAAGGACCTACTGTATAATACAGGGAACTATACTCAATATCTTGTAATAACCTATAATAGAAAATAGTCTGAAAAAGAATAGATATAGATATGTCTAACTGAATCCCTTTGCTGTACACCTGCAACTAATGCAACATTGTAAATGAACTACACGTCAGTTAAAAAACATTTTTTAAGTAAATATGGTAGGAAATGTTTTAGTTTAAAAAAGTCTAACTGATCAAAAAATTTGTATTTTTAGTTTTCTCCCTGAATATTAAAAGAATGTATAACATAATAAACAATTACATATTGTTTGCATTTGTCTTAAAATTTATCCCATGTATCATTTTTTAAAAATAGAACTTGAAGTATATATATACTGTGAATGCTTTGCTATCAGTTGATTTTTTTCTTTTTTGCTTAATAGTATCTCTCAGACATTATTCATATAATTTAATGGTGACAAATACAAGGGAATAGCCAGACAATGGAAATCAGTGAAAAAATAGTGGAGGAAGTATATTCAGGCCAAAGCATATTTTTGCCCAGCTTTGTCAGACCTTCTAAGTTTTTAAAAGAAGCTTGACTTTTGAATTAATATATGTAATCCCCCAGTTTTTAAATTATGTTTTTAAAAATTATGCTGGCCCAATTAGGACCAGAAGCATCCACTTTGTCTCTGATGTGGATTTACCTCATATTAATCTAATTGCCTATAGCTGAACATTTAGGTTTAAAAGTCATATTTACCACCTATTCTGATTTGTAGTTATTTGCCACTTTATTGTTGAAATAGGCTTTTGTAGCCAAGAAACCCAATGTCATGAGTCACTGTAGAGGATTTTCCTGGGAAACCAAAGTACGAATAGATAAATAAATTCAGTAACTATAAGTTTACTGAAATATTTAGAACTTAGATAAGACAGATCGAAGTTTGGTAGGATTTGAGTCTTATGTAATTTTTAGAGCCCTCTCTAGCATAAAACATACAAAATTAAAACCACACAATTAGATTCAGGGTCTTGAAAGGGGCCTTAGAACGAGGGACCCTGAAATCTCAGATTCATGAGCCCCCCGGGGTGAGGACAAGAAGAAATGGAGTGACAGGGAAAAAAAAAAAAAAAAAAAAAGCAGAGGAATTTTTTTTTTTTTTTTTTTTGAGATTCACAAAGGAACTTGGAGGTATCAGCCATGTTGCATGTCAACGGAGATAATAAAAATATCCTGTCACTTGATCTGGTTATATATTTTTAAGTAGTATTTTCCCTAAAATTTAGACTACTTTCAAGGTTCCTTACGCTATATACAGTTTACTGTTTTAACCATGAAAATGTCAGGAGAAATAATTCATTTCAAGAATACAAGCTGCCTTCTGTTTAACATAAATACATTGACCTTGGATAGAATTTTATTTCAATTACTGGAGACTCCAAACTCTGATTATTTACAGTATCTTACACAGACAGATGAAACAGATATTGAACGAAGAATAGAACCATTAAGGAAGCAAAGATTTCACAGTCTTAGACTTACAGTAGTCAGAAGGCTGAGGAACATCAGTATTTGATATTGAATCTGAAAGGACCACAAGTGGAGACAGGAACCCAGCATTGCCAGAGAAGTGTTCAGGAACAATGAAAACCTAAAAGAGAAGACTGCTGTAATGGGAAAATTAGATAGTTTTTTTTTGTCAGACAGAAAAATGAGTGGATAGACTCTGGATAAATAAATAATTTTAAGCTCCAAATTATTTCATTTGGTGTTGGTTAAAATTATAGTAAAATCAGAGATGGCGAGTTACAGTGGTGCTTCCAAGGGGTCTTTGAAGACATTGCTGGAATAAGTATTTGAAGAAAATAAAGCCCTGTTGGGTTAGCTCTTTTGTTTCCAAGGAGGGAAAGAAATGAGGTTAGTTTATATACACACATAGGCAGTATAGCGTTAAGAGTTCAGACCCAGGCTTCCAATTCCAACTCCTGTACTCATTTAGCTGTGGAACCTGGGGCAAGTTCCTGTGCTAGGGCTGAGGATAATAGTATCTAAGGGTGTTGTGAAGTTTTAAGTTAAAAACTGTGAAGCTCTTAGAATCGTACCATATAGGATTGTTGTTGTAATAATGACCACTGTTACTATTGAACACATACCTTCTATCTTGCCATCAGCAAATTGTTTTTTCTATTAAGAACTTCTCTATTCTCAGATCAAAACAAATCTAAAGGTTTAATTGTGATTTTCAAGCATTTTTGCCTTAGAAGTTTGAGGCTATGTATGTTTGTTATTAAAGGTGTGACCCTTGTTAGAGTCTTTTAAAGGAGGAAACTGTTCATTTAAAGATGTAAGGTGTGTTTGTCATGAGAAGTTGAATTTTCTTATCAACTCTTAGAGTGAATACATTACTTAGGACCCATCCTAACCTATCCTGTTACAATTTACTTAGCAGTATATAAGACTGGAGCATTGTCTTTACAAGTTAGCAATATTGCATGAAAGTGTTCCTTCTCAGATGAAATGTACTTAAGTAAAACTTAAAACAATTATTTCTAAAAGATTGAATATCAGTTATAATACACTCTCTCATTCTTTCTAAAACCATAAGGTAATTTCTCATGCAGGTTCTTAAACTTTTTGGTCTCAAGAACCTTGATACTTGAAAAAATTTTCAAAGACCCAAAGGGTTTTTGTTTATGTGGTTGTTATCTTTTGATATTTACTATAATAGAAATTAAAACCTAGAAATATTTAAGATGTTAGTTTACTTAAAATAACAGTAGTAAATTTGTTATACATTGATATAGCATTAAAACTCACCAGTATTTTTGAAAACAAAAAATATGAGGAGAATGTTATTGTTTTATAGTTTGGCAAATCTCTTTAATGTTTGACTTAATATGTAAATTAAACAGAGTTGTAAAATCTGCTGCAAAGAAAAATTACATGATCCTGTGAGAGGTATAAAGATACCTAACATATTTCAATGGACCGAAGAGTAATTCTCTTAGGAAGTGACACATAAATCGAGATCGGAACAGGATAGAAGGGAACCAGCAAATGAGAACAGGGCATAGGAAGACCTTAAGCATGGGAGGCGTTTGATGTATTTGGAGGGTGGAAGGCAGGCCTCTGTTGAATATATTGAATGAGAAGAGTTGAGCCTCATGGTGAGTCTAAAGAGAGAAGCTGAAGCCAGGGTGATGCAAGTATTTGGAATCCATGTGGACAAGTTTGGATTTTATTCTACGAGGAAAAGGGGCCATTGATGGAATTTAGGAAAGGAGTAGTGAAGATGACATGCCCCAATTTGCACTTAAAAAAAAAAAAATCTCTCTAGCTCATTAGAGACTAGACTGAGGTGTTGAGTAGAATCTAAGGCTCTAGGAAAAAAATTTAAAAAAAAAAAGATGGTAGCAGAACATGCAGGCATATTTAGGAAGTTGTACGAGATGGAACTGTTGATTGATTGGATATGGTCAGTGAGTTAAATGAAAGTAATTAATGTTTTATTTTTCTTAAACTCATCCATTTTCATCAAACACACGTTTGTGTTCTTAAATCTACTGGGGGGAAGAAACCCAAAACATCAAGTTAGACCATGAAGCAGAAATTCTGTGTTTGAGTTAGGAATTTGGATTTATCATCACCTGGGTAGAATCTTAGGAAGTATGCCATCTTTCATCCTTTGAGAATCACAGCTTTTGTATATTCTATCCCATCTTATAGATGCCACAAAACTGTGCTTTAAGAGAAATTGTTCTAAATCTTTGGCTTGAATTAGTCTTTATCAGGTGAAGCTATTACCCTCCTCCCTCTTTAGGCTCATTTTATATTCTCATAGCTGGGTATTTGGATACAGTGGAATCTGTCCATCATAGCAGTAGCCATCCTGAGTATCCAGATGTTGGGGAATTCCTGCCAGGAAGGGAAGACAGCTGTTTGGAATGGGGAAGGAGTAGAGGATCCTGCAAAACATGTCAAGAGTTTTATCAGGGGAATGAGATGACAGTTGGTAGCAGAAAAGGGTGAGCAGAGAGTAGAGCATGTCTGGAAAAATCAACTTTGCTTGTGTCTTAGTTGACAGCCTAAGACGTTCCAAAAAGCTTCGTGTTTGCGAACCCTGTGTGTGTCTGGATTGCCTATCCAACCAGCCTTGTTTAAGTTATGAGCCATAGGATTAGTAGATTGCAAACATGCTTTGATCAGTGTATTTCAGCCTAATGTTAGATAGACTGGCAGTACATTGAGTAGTTTTATAAGTGGTCTATGAAAGTTTTTGCTTATGACTATAAGACATTTGGAACATTGCAATATTGCATCTTACACCCAGTGAGAAAACAGAACCTGACCTATCATTATTACATAGAACTTCAGGTGCGTGGTAAAATGAAATGGGTCTTAAGTTTTTAGCTTTTCTTTGAACTAGCATTTTAGTTTTAACTCTTAGATGTATTAGTATTTGATTTTCGTCTCTGAATAATAACAAACATTTAACTCTTAGAAAGAATTGTACGTAGCTGTCCTGGAGAGGTTCTTAGGACTACCTGTTCAGATTACCCGGAAAACTTCTAACCTTCTTAAAATTGCCCACTGTTTATATACAGATTCTCTTGTTTTGCAATGTACTAAAACCTAGTACAGCAGGTGAACCCATAGTCAATGGGCCAGTATTTCTTCCCATCCCTGGTCAAAATTTTCAGCTGGCATTCTGAAATATAGTCTTGGTTTTGACGTTCCTTCAATTACTGTAGACCACACATGGGAACTCCTTTCTTATTGCCATCTTGACTTACAGAGATGTGTGCATGTTCATTTTACTATGATTACACATGCCAATATATGTCTTTATCAGGGTAATTAAGCCTTTAAAAAGTCATTCCCTTTTGGAAAACAGATTCAAAAGTACTCCAAAAATTATTCTTTTTAATTATAAAGTCATTAAATGTTCTCTTAAAGATTATTGGAAACTTTATGTTACTAAGTCCAGGCATCGTGCATATTATGTGTATGCAAATGGAAGAGAAGTACTGTGGAATACTCTTTAAATATTATTCACTCCTGATTTTAAATGTTTTCAACCAAGGTGACTGCTAGAACTATTGATTTAATAAATAGCCTATTATAGGCATTTACTAGATAGATTCAGCGATACTTGATTAGATGGGTAGGTAGGTATTCTTGCTTGTTATGTCCATGTTTGGCACTGGTGTTGCTTTTAGAAGCTTTGAGAGTTCAGGCATAATTCTAAAATTCTCATGAGCATTTTATATAACTTACATATTTATATGTAGTGTAAGAACTCAAGCATAGGATACTATGTTTTAAAAGAAATGTTTGCAAAATAGAATTAAGAAAGGCAGCCTGGTGAAGTGAAAGAATGCTGGAGTGAGAAGTGGATGATCTCAAATTTAGTCCTGGCCATTGATTTAGGAGCTGTTTCCTTTTTGGTAAAATTAAGTGATTAGACTAATGATACAGTTTTTTGGTTGTCTGTGTAGTTTTTCTGTCTCCATCTCCTTTTCTTTTCTTTCTTTCTTTCTTTCTTTCTTTTTTTTTTTTTTCCTCTATGGCAGTACTGTTCTTTTCAAACAAAAGCTAATGTGAACCTCTCAAATAGGACAGAGATTGGAGACAGAATCTTTGACCTTCGGTTTATAGTGGTGATAGGATCTGGAATCTTTAAGGCTTGGTCTCTCTCTCCTTGCCCTACCCCCATGAGCACCCTCTGAACTTCTCACTCCAGGAGATATTGCTGCATGACCCCCGTGTTCCACACACTACAGTTTCAAGGTCCCTGGATTACGGGGACAATAAAATTTTTCATGTCTAGAAAATCTTTGATTGCATTTTAAATGTGTTCCATTTATAACATAGAGACAGGTAATGTGGGTAGACCTGCTTGCTAACGGTGGCATTTTCACATTGACATGTCTCTGTCTCCCTTAGCTCCTGGTGCTGTAAGCAGTTTTCATCTGCTAGCTAGTGATCACAGTCAATTAATGGAATCTTGAAGGGATATGTCTGCAGTCAGTAGGAATTAGTCCTTGATGATGCCCACAGTGAAGATTCTGCATCACACCTGCTTCCTCACAAGGCATGTGTTAGGGAAGTGCTGTAGTAAAGTGTAGACAAGGCCAAAGTCGTTCGAGATGACCCGGCCCCCAGAGGGTGAATAATCTTACTGAAAGGATAATGGGAGACACCTGTTGTTAGGATCCATTGGAAAACTGCTCCTTCCCTACCCCATGTGGTTCCGATGGAATTCTCAAGCACAGTGCATGGGGTGGGTGCTTGAGTTGGGCCTGGACAATTTTGGTCTCACAGGCATATACCTTTGGTGATGGATCCATGGAGCCAATGCTTCTCCTAAGCAGGGCCCTTCCATGAGATTTGATAAATGAAGAGAGAAGACTTGAAATAGAAAGCTGTGGATTTGAGGTTTCAGAAACTGCCTGTAGAAGTATGAGGTAAAAAAAATCCAGGATAATCACAGACAAACAGAATTTGGAGATCGAAAGAGGAGATGAGGGAGAGAGAATAAGAAAAGGTACATATGTACCTTCATCTGGATTTGCCGGACGTTTTGTCTTTAGAATGCCTAGTTACATCAGCCAATGAAGCCTCCTTCTAGCTGAAGCTAGAGGTCTTGAGAGTCCATCTTCTAATAAACAGAGGTCTTTTAGACATAAACAAATCCATAGATACAGGTAGACAAGGTTGTACATGTGTGTGTATATGAACATACACACATAAATGTGTGTACCCATAGACATACACACATTTGTTCACCATACTCTCTTTGGTAAGTTTTGGATTCTCTGACGTTTTTCCTTAGCAAAATACCTGGTGAACACTCCATTGCACTTCCTAGAGATACTTCGTTTTTTCAGTTACAAAGTACTCCATTGTAAGGTTATATCATGCTTTATTCAACCCATCTGCTATTTATAGTTATTTGGATTATTTCCAGTCTTTGTTATAACAAGTAATGCTGCAGTGAGTAGCTTTGTGAATATGCCTTTTTTTTCTTTGCAAATATGTCTCTTGAATAGATTCCCAGAAGTAGAATTTCTGTGACAGAGAATAAATGCCTAGGAGTTTTGCTCGGTGTTGACAAATTCCCTTCCATAGGGTTTATAATTCACACCAGAACTATAGGCGGATTTCTGTTTCCCAAAGTTTGGCCAACATACTATGTTGTTGAACTGAAAGATTTGCCTGTCTGATATAGATGAGAAATGGTATCTAAGTTTATTTTTAATTTGCATTTCTTGTCTTAAAAGCAAAGGTGAAATATTTTTTTTTCATATGGTTAAGATCTGTTGGTTTTTGTTTTCCTGTGGCTGGTCATTTCATATTTCTAACTCATTTTTCTATCTGATTGTTGACCCCTTTCTCTAATTTTTGAAGCCCTGTATATATTGGAAACTTTTGTCTTTGATATAAGTTACAAATATCTTTTTTCCAGCTTTTGAATCTTTTCCATACAAGTATTTAATATAATCACAAGGATCTTACTTTTCCCTTATTACCTCTGTATTTTAAAGCAGAGTTAGGAAAATTTTCCTTATTCCTAGGTTATGAGAAAGTCACCTACGTTATCCTAGTACTTAATTTCACTTTTGATAGTTAAATATTTGATCCAGTTGGAATTTAGCCTGGTTTATACTCTAATGAATGGATCTGATTTTATCTTTCTTTATGTGGCTATCTAATTATCCCAACAGAGCCTATTAAAAACTTCATTTTCCCTCTCATAATTTGAGGATGCAGTATTTATCATATACTAAATATTCAGTTGGATTTATCTTCTACCTCTTTGTGGAGAGTGAAGAAACTTCCTCAAAAGCCCCACTTAACAGACTTCATCTTACTTTCCTTATTGTCTAAAACTAGGTCACATGCCTTTCCTAAACCACTCCCTTGCAAAAGGGATGGGGCGTCTATATGGGCTTAGTGAAAGTCCAAGGCGCTGTCAAGGGGAGGGTGAATTGCCTGGACCAAATCAGAGGTAGTTATGCAAGAGAAACGGAGTGAGGGGAAGATGGGAATGCACATCGGGCAACCAACAACGCATTAGTTTTCCTTTCTGGACCATAAGCTTCTCAAGGTCACAGGGTTCTAATATGTCCTTGTATCACTGGCCGTCAGTACAGTGCCTAGACACATGACAGGTGTATAAATGCTTGCTAACGAGTCCTCAGCTGGCATCGTACTACTTACTGTGCTTTTATAATAGACAAACTTTTTTTTTTTTTTGGTACAGACTATAGTGTGGTGAAATAAGGTATTTTAAAATACATTCATCACTAGGTTCATAAGGCCTGAGTAAGTTAGGTAAATGTTTTAGCATTTGTTTTTAAGTCCTATTTTGAATTTTGAATGCTCTATATAGAATATCTTTATTCTGAGAATTTCAATACATTTTGTCAACATTTGTCTCTGAGTTGAGGTAGATGAAAAACAGTAGATTGCAGATTTCCTGCAAGGCATAATCAGTGTGTTCTTTGTGACTCAGCTCTGTACCTGAAATAATGCAGATGTTCTGTTAATATTTATCAAACAGATGAATGAACGCTGTCTCCGTTTTACAGCCAGTCATGGAAACTTAGAGCTAAATGGCTGTCTCATGTCACTCAGCTGAAAGAAAGGTCTAAAACTTTGGCCCATACAGAAATCCATTGCCTTCCTTCATGATTATATTCTTTTATATCCTCAGAGCTGTACATTTATAGTCCACAAACATGAAATCATACTGTTGAGATACCAAGCTTTTGTGGTAAATAATAACCAGAGCTTTGAAAAGATGGAGAAATATTGCTTAACAGAGATGGAAAATACATATATTGTATATAAAAGAATGAGTTTATTCTTAACACGTGGCTGCCACAGAAAAGTAGCTAAACTTAATTCTTAAATATACTCACCGTATTAGCTTAATATCTTAATGTCTCTTCTCATAATGTAGGCATTGGGGATTTTTAACTTCTCAAACTTTGACTTTTGTCAGATACTTAAATGTCAACATCTGATTTCTGAAGATGAGTTTACAATTTGGTGTAAGTGATTTCAGAGTACACTTGGCTCACCTCAAACTTGGCAAAGGATAAAGATAATTGGTCAAGTTCTGAAAAACCCGTACCTCTTAATAAGCTTCTCCAATAAAAATGTGATTAAAATGTTTCATAAGGTTAGGGTTTTGCCTGTGGCAGTTTGAATTTCCTCAGCTTAAGACACCATCAGTATGACATGTCACGCTTGGCTTTGTCAGCCATTCCTGTACACAGATTAAGTGTAAACACATTTAAAATGACAGATTTAAATGTATCCCCATTTGAAGGGAACTGCTGGCAAACTGTTTCTTATAAAAACGTGATTGTCAGGTACTTACCAGATCTGGTTGGTGGCCTCAGTTGAACATTTACACTCTTGGCTCACGCAGTTTGCTGGCTCCTGGCCTTTACCAGGTGGGAGTTGACTCGAGTAAGGTATCATGTTCTAAATTGTGCACAGGAAATTTCACATTCATCCTCAAAAGGAATGCAGCCTCTATTCTAAGAAGACACTATCCCCACCATACCCTTGCCAATGAACATGTTGAGTTTTCATATTTTGTATGCCTAACATTTTTCACATGTTCTCAACATAAGGCCAAAAAACCATGCGTCCAAAAGACTTCCTTTAAGGGGCAGGAATGAAACTTACATATAGATGTATTCCATTGCTTTTTGACATTTTCTAAAGTGTTATATTGATTTTCACACCCCCCCTTTTTTTTCATTTCTAAGTATTTATTGGTAGACATACAAACCCACACATTCTCACACTCCCTCCTTAACATATTTGAGAAAGTACTTTGCCTGCTAAGGAAATAAATTTGGCTTTCTTAGGTGTGTTCTGAGAATTTTTTTTTTTAATTCTTTTCCCGTATCCCTAAAAATCACCTTCAGCCCACTTATCATGGCTCTGTGTGTGTGTATGAATGTGTATGTGTTGGCTCACAAAGATATTTGTGTAGTCAGTTTACAATGTTGTGTCACTTTCTAGTGTACAGCATAACGTTTCAGTCATACATATACATACGTACATTTGTCTTTATATTCTTTTTTATATAGATTAGTACAAGACATTGAATATAGTTTCCTGTGCCATACAGTAGAAACTTGTTGTGTATCTGTTATATATATAATAGTTGTTATCTGCAAACCTTGAGCTCCCAATTTATCATTTTCAGAACAGAAAGACTCACAGACATAGAAACAAACTTACGGTTACAAAGATACTCTTTTGAGGTAGGTCTAATGGGGGAATCTTTTTCTTCCTCTTTATTGAAGTCAGAATTTCAATGAAATAATGAAAATACATGTGAAATTAAACTGAAATAGTGATTGCAACAGAAGTATAGTCTGAAAGGTACAATTGACTCTAATTGCCTTTTTAGAGGGCAGCTTCTTTTTATTATCTCAGACACACACACACACACCCAAACACACACACCCATTCAATAAAGCACCCTATTGAACCTTAGTCTGTCTACTTAGAAATGCTTACTGAGTCTGTGTTTTCCTGAAACAGGATAATTTAATGGCAGAACTGCCTACCTGTTCTGCACTCTTTTAAAGAATTATGCTAATCATACAAGTGGTCCTGCATTGCATGATTGATAAATTCATTTTGGTTCAGCCCTTGCCTCCTTTATGCCTTAGAGCTTAGCTGTAATGGATTAGGTTCAATTCTTACAGTCTTGTGTTGTTTTTCTGACATGTTAAGTCAAGACAGAAGGGGAAAAGATGGTGCTTTTGGCAGTAAATCATGGCCTGAGAAAGTCAACCTCTACCCAGACTGGCCAGGTGACCATCTACAAACTATAGTAACTCTGGAGTCCTCAAGAGCCACTTTCCCTCTGAGGCTTCAACACACAGGATAATTTACCTAAGATATCTTGGAGCTTGGTTTTTATATCACAGGCACTGGGTCTTGGAAGCAAGAAAGGAAAAGCACTGTGCCCTCTCGACTTTAACAGCAGCAAGAAAAAAGAAACCCAAGGGAGAAAATTTTGGAGGATCATCTAGTTTAACTCTTTTTCTGTGTTATTTTTAAGATACAAAATAAGTTTTAAAAACAAAGTTTCAGAGGGGAGGGTATAGCTCAGTGGTAGAGTGTATGCTTAGCATAACACGAGGCCCTGGGTTCAATCCCCAGTCCCTCCATAAATAGGTAAGTAAATAAATAAATGGTAATTACTCCCCCCACCCCAATTTAAAAAAAAATCCCTTTAAAAAGTATATGAAACAAAAACCATAGTTTCACACTCACCATCCACCGCCATCCATCCCACTTCTTCCCTGTGCAGATACTTCAGGGAACAAGCTCCTTTATGGGACTTCGCACGTATTGTGCTCAAATGTTAATGATTGGTGGCTGAATCTTTGGGCTCAGTCTCACGCACAGTCTCTTTTACCCCAGTGTGTCATATAAAAGTTGTTCTTGTGTATTTGTGTTGAGATGTTTAAACAGTTAGGAAGTCCTGACCTATGATTACACTTCTCAGCATACTAACGTGTCAGTATAGCAATCCATATGTGTCTGTGTGTACTGACACACACATATCTGGAAGGATTATTTTGGTTATCATTTTACAGCAATGAGATTTTATTTACTCTTTTCTCTTTAAAGAATTATTTCTGGAAATTTCTTTGAGACCCCCAGATAGCTCTAATTCATTATTTTGAGTGACTGTAACATAATTTTACAACTAGTAGTTTTAAGAAAGAGCTTTCTGTGATGAAAACTTTCAGTATGATCTAGGGGTGGGAAGGCCATTTCAGGTCCCATATCTATTTTTAAAAGAGATGGTCTTTGTCTTCTGGAGTGAATATTAGTGCCTTTTATGCCTTTGAGGGATATTAATTTTGTTATGACAGAAATATTTTTTGAAGGATAGTGAGGATAAACCCTCTTGTTACACAGTGTCTGAACTTTTGCAGTTACTTTTTGAGTCTCATTTTCAAATGTACAGATTTCTTCCCTATTTGGAGATTATCTTTTTTCTTTTTCTTCTAACTTTGTCTTTTGAAGTAATTGTGGATTCTCAGGAGTTAACAGATAATGTACAGGGAGGTCCCGTGTACACTTCACATAGATTCCTTAATGCTCATATAGATTCCTTAATGTACTGACAACTAAATTGTCATTCATGTAATCCACAGAATTTATTCAGATTTCACCAGTTTCACAAGCACTTGTGTGTGTGTGTGTGTGTGTGTGTGTGTATTTGGGTGTGTGTACAGTTCTATTTGAGTTAACTTTTTACTTGAGTACATAAAACAGTTTCCTCTATCAGTCAAATTCTAAGCTCCAGATTAATAAATGAAAGTAGATAGAACTGAGGTCATAGAAAAAATCGGGTGTTGAAGTAGTTTTGAGTGATGCCGTGGAATGCCCTTCTGGGTGTAACCTTACAAAAATCTAGAAAGATGCCCCAAGTTTGGTACAGCTCCACATGGACCCACGCAAAGACAGAGCGTACCTAAAATGCTCTCTAAAGGGCCCACGGTCGCCACATCTTGGCATTCTCATGAGAAACGGGGCTCGGCACTTTTTATACTGGGCCGGTGGGGACTGTCTCTTATCTAAGAATAAATAAATAATGAGTATTTGTGGAAAGATATGTTCTTCTAACTACAGTGGCACCTGCTGAGATTGCTTGTTTTGTAATTTTATAGCAGTCTTTCCCTAAATTAATTATCTGTCTGCAGTCAGGCAACCATAGCTACTCTTGAGAAGCAATGTCTCACGTACAACCGTGAATAAGTAAACCAGCGCCAGCTAGCATCTGACTACATGCTGTGAGAAAGAAAGTGTTCTCGCGTGGCGGCATCTCCCTTCTCTTTACCAATTGTCTTAGAGGGTCTTTAACAGAGTCAGGAAAGGCGAAGGGAGTATTTCTGATCCCCCTTGGAAATGCAGCCTCAAAATATTCCATATTCCAGTGTCCATGGGCTGCAGAGCCTCATAGGTCCAACTCCTTGTATTTTCTTGTCAGTAAATGTGGTCCACACAAGTGAGATGATGTCCTTAAAGACACAAAGATAATTAGTGATAGAGTCTTGGTTAACATTCAGAAATCTTCCTGTGGAAAGATGTTTTCTCCACTGTAATGCTGTAATACTCTGCTCATTTTTATGCATTGCATCAATGGATTGAGAAGTCCAAACAGCCTGCTAATAGCCTACAAAATTGTCCAAGGTTGTTTTTTTTCTCTCTGTAACTAGATGGCTCTAAAGGGATATGGGAGCTCCTGGGACAGGTAGCCGTCTCTTGTAATAGACACCTGACTGGTAAGAGTAGATTTGATGCCTCTAATTCTTTTGCTAGGCTAACATGACACAAGTCAAAGTTTTCTAAAACGTTCCTTTTTTTTTTTTCTTCTCCCCAAGGATCCAAAATAAGTTTAACTGAGGTCTAGTTAGGGTTTTTGCTGAAAGTTTGGGTAGTCTCTAGTTCCGGTATACAATAGACTATTTCAGCTGTGCATTAACAGTGGCTCTCTAAAAAACTGTTACGGAATATTCGAGATACCTGCAAAAGTAGAGTGACTAGTATAATAAATTCTCATGCCCTGGCATTCAGGACTGCAGTGAGTGCTCAAATGTTGGTTTTGAAATATGACATATGGATGATTTTTTTTTCCTTATAGATGGCTGTCCTGTTCTCTCGGTGGAGGAGAGGTTTGGGGTGGGGTGGTTGTTAAATGGTTCTTTTCATCTGATTGACTGCCTTCTGTAGCATCTCTCTTCCTCTGTGCGGGTCTGGGTAGTACTTTACAGTGTTGTTAGCAGTAGTGGTGGTACTCAGAAATATAAATACTCAATGTAGAATTTAGAATAATGATTGAAGTCTGCTGTGGGTGACCATGTTGCTGTTTAAGACATGAGAGGGAGCTACATTTTCCACGGTGAAGCTGGCCTCCTCCAGGCTGGTGAGAGCAGCAGTGGAACATCTGAAGTATGTCCAGGGTGTTGGAAGTAACTGTGGCTGAATGGCTAGACCAAGGGTGATACCTGTGTTAAAGGGAACAGTAAAGGCCAAGTCTTAGAGATTGTAGCCTTCATATTTGGCTGAGTAACAACCACCTACGTTCTGTTGTAAGCTAGGTGAGTGGCTGTCTTCCTCACTGGACTTTAATAACCACTATTGAAGACAGGAACCATTTTCTTCTTGCCGCTTGTCTCTCCCTAATGCCTGGCAATAGATGTTGATGTTTGTTGAATGGATGAGTGAACAGATGGGACGTGTGGATGGACAAAGGACTGAAGAAGGGCATCTTAGGAAATAAAACTGAATCAGGGCCCTCAGCATTTCAGATATCAGAGTGTGATGTTAGAGTGTTTCAGAGGCTGGCCTGTCTTCAAGCCGATACCATTAGGAGCGATGTAGCATGAACACAGGCCATTCTGTTACTGTCTCAGGTCACATTTTTGGGAACCTAATTAAAAGTTCAGTGATGGCCTTTTTGAAAAAAAAAAAAAAAAAAAAAGAGGCGACAAAAAGATTATGATTCTAGGAGAAATACACTGGGGCCTCAGTTTAATACTGTTCAGACTGGATACTGGGTAAAGGTAAGACCTTGTCCTTTTCACATTTTAATGATTAAATTCACTTATTCCGGGCTCATTGTACACTAAAGTCCATTCTGTAAAAATACTTTTGGTAGTGTGTAGCGTAATTCCAGTGATAGATCCTGAGAGAAAGGTGAGACTAAGACTAGACTGTGACACGTCAGGGAATCTTGTGTTCTGCTCAGTATTACTCACGACAGTAAATCAAATACAGTAGAACAGGATTGGTAGAATTCCTGTAGTTCTTTAGGTCACTGTCAACATCAGGCCCTGAAGCACTGGAAAGGAAGTTAGCTGTCATTCCTCATTTGGCAGATGGGGAATGAATATGTAGAAAGGGAGTGGATGAACCCAGTCCTCTGGGTAACAGGACCCTCATTAGCATCTCAGGGGCATCCTTAACTCAGTATCTCTGCCTCCATAACCTGGACCCAGTACTGTTCTCTGGATGGAGGAGCTATGCCCCGAAGTCCTTCCACAGTCCCCAGGTCATTCCTTGTCCATGTTACCTAGAGTCAGTTCCTTCTGTCATTCATTACCCCATAAGGGGCTTTCTCTTTCACTCACTGTCTTCATCCTCTTCTGGATCTCACATGGTGTGTTAGCATAGGGCTCGAGATGCTTAGGCAAGGGATAGCAGGATGTGGAGTAAAATCTTCAGTATAATGAAAAAGCGCCAGTTTACTTCACACAGATTAAGGCTGTGGAATTACTGTATGTTGGTATATCGTTTCACATGTTTAGCCACGTATGTCTGGCGTCCCCAGTACAAAACAGAAGGAAAATTATCTCAGATCTCTCCCTAAGGCAGGAGAAGCATGTTACGTGTTCAGAGTTCTCATGGATGCCTTCTTAATTCCTGAGTGTTTTCAAGTTTATACTTAAGCAAGACTTTCTGTAATTCTTGAAATGTACACAGAATGTTTTAGAAATTCACATACCCAGGCTGAAACATAACATATACAGAAACTGGTCACAGAAATTAAAAGGAATCCTAAAGGCCAGTTTTAGGAGAAATTACAGAATCCTGTGCCTTTTTCCATCTTAGTCTCCTGACATTAATTTTCTCGCTGCCACCCCCTTTTCTTGCCCCCGCCCCAACTCGAAGTTAGGAACACCCGGCATTTGGAACACTGTCCCCTGAGGGCCTGCAATGAAATGGCAATAAAATGAGATGGTGATCTCCCAACTCCAGTGATTCCCAAATTTCCCTATTCCAGATGTCTCCGACTGCTGGTTATAACTCATTCATGGAGTGTGATTTCAATTTAGTCTGTCTCACCAAAATTGAAAGAAAAAAAAAAAAGAAATAGTGCAGAATAGGTGATGACTGAGAGTATCACATGTATTCAGTGTTGGTTTATAACAGTTTTATGACAGCACCTCTCTGTGTGTGTCCTAGATTATGATGTAAAATGTCCACCTAATGACAGGCAATAGTCCATCATCCCCCCCAATGGAGTGGGGAGTTAGAGGAAGGAATATTAACTCTTAACCTAAAGTAACTCTCAGTATCTGGCTTTCCTTGGCTTATTACCAAGTCCACTGTAATGATTTACTCTTCTTTGGACTAAGAATAATGAAGCACTAAGCCTTTCCCACTGCTAACAATAGCACGACTCCTGTGACAACTTTTTTGGAAAACAGTACCTCAACCTGGCTATGCTGAAAAGAAGTAAATATTTTAGACTTACGCATACCCCATTACCCACGAGGGAAGTCTTTTAATGATCTTGCGCTCCACATGGTTTAAATTTATAGTTTAAATTTTGTTCTCTGCAGTAATACTGCCGTAGATTATTAATAAGCTTTCATTCCTTGTGAGCCAATTTGTTACCTTTACACCAGTGCAAATGCATTTTTTTTTTCCAGTGATTCTCTTGAATTATTCCATCTAAATTGGAAGAATTTGCCAACAAGATAGAAAGCGAGATTGAGAAATTGAGACTTGGTTAGTTAGAAAATGACACCAGAGCTGGCCCTCCTCCATTGAGTATTTCTCAAAACCATAACTTGGCAGTGATGGTGTTTTGCTGGTGGTTCCTGAATAGACAAAAGAGAAGAACGTGACGAGCCTGTTACGCATGCGGGTTTTCTCTCCGGGATACTGGTAAAAGAAAATTCAATCAACTCACGACCCCTATCTTGCATATCTCACCTGGGAAGGTATACATGCAAGAGGATAGGCACTGCTTAACATTAATCAGCCTCCTGAAGTCATTCCATTCATGAGGAAATGTAATTCACATGTGATTACTTTTTAATTTACTCCGTAATCACATCCTGAGTGAACAGGCCAAGCTTAAAATGAAATTTAAAAGTCAAATACTGCTTTGTATTAGGAATTCACAATTTTTATATGCACTTAGGTTAATAAAGATTTTACAATAACCATTTGTGACGGAGCATATGATAATTTTTTGATGAAAGTTAGTGCCATACCTCAGATAAAATGGATTTGATATCCTTCCACGTATTCAGCTGGACCCCGTGAATCTCAGAACTCTACCCTGCTGAATTCTTGCTTCATCTAAACTTTATTGGAAAGAAAAAATCATCCAAACATTCCTCATTCCCAGATCTGAAGTTGCAATGAACTAATGTATTTTTAATTCCTGCTGTGCCTGTGAGGGCTATCCATTTGTTTCATCCATCATCAGAAAGTGTGTACAGAACCTTATGGTAACTGACTTAAGTTCATCAGTGGGGAATGCCAGCGCCTGCAGTGAGAATCTTCTTCCAACAATGTGGTCTTTCAAGTTTATTAAGTTACAAAGCTGCTGTGTTAGTTTCACAGGAGCCTTTTGCTTTAAAACTAAAGGTTCAAAAGCCTCAGACCAGCTTGTTGTGGTTAGCAGAGAGTAGGTTTGTGTTTTGATTTATCACCCAGAGCCAAGGTCAGTGTAGAGAAATCTACAAAGGATTTACAGATTTCCAGTCAATACCAGGAAATTTTTTTTTTTTTAATCATTTGGCCCTACCTGGCATTGGATTAAATAACCTCAAAAGTACTAAGATCTCTTTCCCAGAAAATATTCAAAAGCTGGATTCTGTCGTCTGGGGACAGTATGTCGTAGTACCAAATATCAGTTATTAACTTTGAGGTTTCAAAATAATTGTGAAGTCTTTATGCTAACTTTACTGTTACTTACCTCATCTCAGTTCTCTTTGTTTTAACTAATGGGATACTTTGCCTTTGTTCTAAGCTAGTACTATTTAAGAAAACTATAGTGCAAGGCACATAAAAAATTTTCTAGTAGTTACATTAAAGAACAGAAAAATCAGCAGGTAAAATTAATGACAATGATGTGTTTTATTTAACCCAATATATCCTGGTTATTATTTCAACATGTGACCAATATTACAATTTTTAAAATGGGATCTTATATATACATATATATATATATATTTTCATACTTGGCTTTGAAATCCTGTGTGTATTGTATACTTAGAGCATGTCTCGTTATGAATGAGTCATTTCATGTGCTCAAGAGCAGAGCCCCTTTGATTACTGCCTACTGTATTAGGTAGAGTAGTGTTAAGTTACCATGTTCATGAAATCATGACATTGACATGCTGGTTCTGTTTTCTTAAATGCATGCTCATTAAATGCATTTCCTTTCAAATTATAAGCAAAGCTTAATTTAATAAATGATGTATGGAAAATACTTAATAAGTAGTTTGTTTATTTAGCAGTAACATACTGCACTGGGCTCTGCATGGGTGTCTGTACTTACTGATGGTCCCCAGCACATGAGCCATAAACATATTTTTAAAATTTTATTCATGCAGAAGCATAGCAGAATTTCAGGGAATGAGACTGATGTAATCCTACTTTATGTATTTCTTATAAATAAAGCGTTTACTCCATATAGTTTGTATATAACATAATTATATGTAGATACTGTGTATAACACACACACAGTACACACACACATATACACTACAATTATTAATAGGATCAGATTCCTTACTATCTGCCTCATATCTGAGGCCAACCCAGTTGTAACACCTGGCCTGAGAAGTAAGACTCCCCCGAAGATCGAATCTCTCTGGCCATTGCCTCTTTTATCTGCCCTTAGGGCCCGTGTGGGATGTCTAACCCATTACAGCAGGCAGAATAATGCACCCCAAGGATGTGCACATCTTAATCCCCAGAACCTGTAAACGTTACTTTATATGATACAAGGTACTTTGTAGATGTGATATACATTAAGGATCTTAAGATGGGGAGGTTATCCTGGTTTCTTTGGACAGGCCCCATGTAATGACAAGGGTCCTTCTAAATGAAAGAGAGAGGCAAGAGAGCGAAAGAGAGCCAGGAGGAGGCGACGTGGTGATGGAAGCAGAGGTCAGAGTGACTTGACGTGAGAAGGACTCAACATGCTGTAGGGCCTTGGACTATGAGGGGGGGTCCACAAGCCAAGGAATGCTGGTGGCCTTTAGAAGCTGGACAGGTCAAGAAAATGGATTCTCCCCTGCAGCCTCCAGAAGGAACACAAGCCTACTGACATCTTGATCTCAGTTCAGTCAGACCCATTTTGGACTTTAGACCTTCAGATACCATAAGATAAGTTTGTGTTGTTTTAATCCATTAAGTTGTGAAAATTTGATGCAGCCGCCATGGGGAACTAACACACCCATCCTGAGCAGTAAGATGATTAAAAATGCATCACTTTAACCTTCTATCAATTGGAAACGCAGCCTGTTTGGCACCAAAGTCAAGCAGCTCTTACCCAGGGAGACCTTCTGAAACTACTTTGGTGGAGATGAGGGCTGTCCTTTCCTTCTCTAGCCCCTACTGTTATTCACAGTGCTAGCCTCTGACACTGCTCGTATTACTCTGTTGCAGTAATGTGTATGGAAGCCTGTCTCCCCACTAGACTGTTTGCAGGACCAAGGGATCGCATCCTTACAGCCCCCAGAAGTTTTTGAATGTGTGGAGTAAGTGCCTCAAGACCTCCATCCTCCTCTTTAATACAGTCAAGCCCACGGTCATACGGGCATATGTTCCTTCTTTTCCATCTTGTCCATACCGGTGTGGTCAAAGGTTGTCCACTGACTTTCTGCAATTGTCTGAGGCCCTCTTGGGAACTGACATTTGAGAGCTCTTTAGCCAGCTGAACAGTGGTGGTGTTTTTATTTTATTTGGTTTTCTTTTAAAAATTTCTTAATCACTTCACGGGACATTACTGGGAAGTTGATGTGGAGTCTAATTATCTCCTCTTCTGTCAGCCTGAAAAGATGCATTAGTTTAAGACCTTTGTAGCCTGAACAATGGGTGTCACCCATCGAGACCCATGGATAGGAGACAGTCTCCTCATTGCATGCCCTGAGGCAGGTCTGTTCTCAGGAGCTGTGTTCCTTCCTCTGTTCATTGATCATACTCATACCTGCATTTAGGTTTAGACACGATTATGGTAATTCTTGTAAAGTGCCTGCATGTATTTTCAGTGTTCATACTTTTGAAGTGTATATTTTGTTATGCTCCTCATGGTGAGGGATTTTAAGCTTTGAAAAAAATCTTCATTTTCCTATCGAGCACAGTCTGGTATTTACAATGCTGCCTTTTAAGCAAAATGTCCTTCCCTTATTTTGTGGTCATCTTAACCCAGTGTCACTCAGAACGAATGACTTAAAAAAGTACAAGAAGTATTCTGTCACTGGCACTGGAAGTGATGGATCAGTTACTTCAGGAGGAATTTGTGTCATTTAATTTATGGAGTTTGCACAGAATACAAGCAGTTATTTGAAGAAGCTTCTTGTCGATTGTGGCTAGAAGTTAAAATGAGGCATGACTCATTCAGTTTGCAGTTTTTATCAGTTGTACTTTCTTGAATGGTGGTGGAATCATGCAAGAAGGTAGTTAGGACTCAGAGGGAGTGTATGGGGTCAAATAGAGAGAAATATGAGGGCCTGGGTAGGTAAGCAGCATGTAGACCGAAGATGGCAAATATATGGCCCGGGCCACTGCTCCCCTGTGGCTAATTAAACTTGGAACTCTCATTCACTTAGCTGATGTACATGGCCTTGGAATCATCTCAACAGAGACATCTTCTAAATTGATCAGAACTGGCCATTGAATTGAAAACTGTTGTTGCTGGGGTCTTGGTTTTGTTTTGTTGTGTTTTTGTTTTTAAATAAGGAAGTATAAGAGGCAGAAGAAGGCAGAATATGGAGGCAGAGTGATATCACTCAGGCAAGTGGAAGGCTGATTTCTCTGAAACTTGAATGGTCCAGAATTAGGAAGGAATGTGGAAATAGGAGGGCACAGATCCTAGAGGGCCAAATCAGCAGTGTCATTGCAGGCCTGCTCAGTTTATTAGGAGCAGGGAGATCCCAGACACTCAAGGGCAAAGTAATCTTAAACTTAATTTTATATAAATACTACCTGGGGTGCATGTGAAAATGCATATTCTGATTCACTTGTTCCCAGGATAGGACCTGAGATCCCATTTCTGACTAGCTTCCAGATGATGCCAACGCTGCTGGTCTGGGAACCATGCTTTGAGCAGCAAGGATAGCGAATGTGGCCAAGGCACCGATGCCAATTCTTAAGCTAGTTTTCTTTTTTTTTCACCACGCCCTTCCTGCTGGGACTGAGGCCACTCAGGGTTTAAATCTGCCAGGACCTGTAGGAAGATGCAGAGATGTTGTAGGTCAAAAATAATGCAGCCAAAGCACCTCATTTATTTATTTCTTTTCAAATTGTTCCAAATTGTTCTGGTCTTTGTATTTCCCCAGAATTCTCTGCTTTTCCCCATCATGTGTAAAGGTAGATGGTGCAAGCTGTTTTCTCTTCTGCTCGTCCTTTTCAGTTCCCTCTTTATCTCCAAAGCATTCGTCATCGTCTCTATAGGTAGCGCTCCTAAGAGTGCTCAGCTGAGTACCATTAATAGGCAGTGAGCCAACCTAATTTAATTAGCAAAGATGTAGGCATCTTAGTGACGCTGTAGGATTTTGACATGGGAATGGCACTACTCCAGAAGGGTTGCTCTTCTCACCCCCAGTGCCCCATCAAGACCACCCTTGGCTCCTCCACTGAAAGTGTTAGGTCACTGGGGTATTTCTGTGGATCCTAACACAAGAATTCAAATTGGGTTCCAAGAAGAGCAGGAGGCAAGATCTGGAAAATTATCTGAAACACTGATAGCTCTTCTAGGGGGAGCTCTTTCTCTCTTTCATGTTTTCTCATTCCTCCTTCTTTCTGTGTGCACACAAGTGGTCTCGGCCTTTTCTGAATGGGGAAAGGAAAGCAGAAAGTGGTTTACTCAGTTGATTCTGCTTCTAGCCCCACTCAATCTCCCTTGTTTATATTTCTGAACTCCTGTAGAGGACACGGCCCAACCCAGCCTCTGTGTGGATAATGCATGGGTCATGTTTCTAGCCTTAATCAGTTACCTGCCCACAGAGGAAGGGTAGAATCAGAGATTGCAAACTCTGCCCCCATCTGGTAGGTAGGGAGGCATGGTCTCTGCTAGCCTTTGTGCAAAGCAGCTATTAAATGCCCATGTTTCCAGCCTCTCTGCAGAGTTCCACACGTACATCCCTGTTTGTCTGCTTGCTCTAGGACTTTCTGCGGGACTCAACTGACCGCACATCTCTCCTTCAGGATCACTCAACTTTTGCCTGTTTGTCTTTTTACCTTTATTTTTAGTGAGTATTTGGTTGGTTTATTTTCTGTTTATTTGCTTAAAATTATACTGAAGTTTTGGCTTTCTATGTCATTAGAGGTTTTGTGTGTGTGTGTCCTTTAGGTTTTTCTCACTGTAGGGATGTCTAAAATTTTTTCCAGGTAATTTTATCATTTTAATGTTTTTCTGTTTTAAATAGGACATTTTTATATCTTTGATAAGCCTTGAATATATTTCAGATAAGGTCTCAGATAGTGATCAAATTTAATCTTTCCAACAGCCTCATGGTCCCAAATAACATTTGTTGATTACTTGACTTTTTCCCCACACCAGATTTGAAACGCCATCTTTATCATCTACTACTTTTCTTTATGTTTGAGTCAATTTCCCTCTGGCTCATACGCAAGTACAGTAGTGTTTTAATCCCTGTGTCTTTACGTTTTTGCTTGTGAGTCCTTACAGTTGTCCTTGTGTTCATACAGTAAGATCCTTTCAGGTCAGTAGACTTTCTACTAGAGAGGCTTCAGATGGTACAATAGGTGACAACCTGCCCCTCCTGCAGGACCAGGCCAGTCAGCAGATGGTTATTAAGGTCCAGAAAACTTCGGTGTTTTTATTTGAAATGTCTCCCTTTTCTTGGAGCCTTTAATAAAATGGATTTTTTTAGGCATTACTTACTAGGCGTAAGTCCTGTTCCTTTACTTCTGTTTCTTTGACTTGGTACCAGAGTTCTGCTGTCTGTGTCCCTGTGCTATTTTCTAGTTCAGTCTGGCTGACTCTTTGTAAGAAGGAATCATCTTTCTTTTCTTGTAGGATGACTGCCTCACTGCTAGGAAAAAGGTGTTAGAAAGACGCTACCACCAGGTAACAAAGCAAATCCTCAGTGAGATTTCTTAGCTTCTAAGAAAAGGCAGAGCAAAAATAAAAGTTCAAAATCTTCCGTAGTATTTTTACTGTGACTATTTTGGCCCACTTTAGAGTTATGTGTACATTATCTTTGACCCTTTTCTACCTCTTTTCTTTTAGTTGTTTTCCCTTTCTTTCTGGCCATTAGCCACTTCAGTGTGTCACTTCTGAGCAAACTGTCACACCCATCTCAGAAAAGCAGATCTGACTGTTCTAAAGGAAACAAAAGTAGCAGAGCAAGAAGAGACTATGGGACAGTATTTTGGTTCTGTGATGTCATCAGTCAATCAGAATCCGAATTTCCAAGTGTTGTTTGCAGCCCTGTTTAAGATTGTGGTGTTTTGACTGGTTGGCTTCTGCGGATGGTCTAGCATCATTCATTCTCCTCTAAATAGTTCTTCCCCCCTGAAAAGCAGCTGACTTAAAAGAAACCCATTTCAAAGCTGAGTAAGAGCTGTTATTAACTGACCTGGATGCAGGTCAGATGGATTCCTAGGGAACGAGTGCTCTGTGATTCTTTTTTACTCTTTGATGTTAGGAGGGGTGGCCACTCTGTGCAGACATGGCTTCCACCTCTCATTAGCAGTTTTGCTGAACAAGTGCTGGATTATCAAGAACTTAACCAACCAACTCCCAAGAATACAGAATGTTTCAGAGTTTCACTTTTTTTTATCAGAACAACTTTTTCAGATCTTATCAGAGCATTCTTTTGAAATGGAAAATTGTGGGTCAATGTCAGAGAGATGGAAAACTATTCGTGTCATTTCTAAAACATTCACATTCAAGTAAACCCAGTCTCAACCGAAATCTGGGCAATTCAGTAATGACCATATAATGTTGAGGCAGGTGTTCATAAGCCACACCTTGCAATAATGCATCAAATGACAGGGATCCAGATCCAGAAAGGTCATTTTTCTATAGTCATTTGTAGCCTACTTAGAAGGAAAGGAAGGGGGTAAAAGCAGAGTTGTACTGTGAAGCAAAAATGCCTCAAAGTGTGAAACTAAAAACCTGGATGATTGATTGTGGGAAGATTTCAGTAAATGATACCCAAATTAAAACATTAAGCGAGTGACTTTAAGCAAATTGACTTGCCACATGCAGTTTATGTACTGAAAAGGAACTTTTAAAGTAAGATGAATAATATATTAAAAACAAGGAGATGTAGTTAGGTAATACAAGCTTTTCTTTTTCTTTTTTTCCCTCTCTTTTCTTCCCACCCTCAGCTTCTAAACTGAGCACCTGCCAGATTTTCTTCCCTTTCATTTCTTTGACTTGTCAGAGGAGAAAGGTCAAAACTGATCACCAACTCTACTTTTTTAACAGACAGAAGCCTGTAATTGGGAGTAATTCCTCTGCAATTTTGTAGGCAGGGGCTGTTTCAGGCTGGCTTTCAAAAGCGAGGGTAGGAGAGAAATGAAGTATTCTGTAAGTGAATCAACTTTATACACCCGGCCACAGATCATTTGTGATTTTCTCCAAAACGCAAAGAGCTGCAGCGCTCACGTTAGTGTCCTTCTTTTGGATGAATAGGAGTGTAATCCATTTTTAACATCTCCTGGGGTACCCTGTAGATATAAAGAAATTGCTTTGTGAGAGAGAGCCCAAAAATGTCTCCTTTTGAAATTCTGCATTCTGAAGACAGTAAGTGGTTTAATATTAATTCTTTTTCTGAGAAGTTTGCATCCATGGTCAAGACTTCACTTGAAATGAAAAATTTGTTTGTCTTTAACACAAATAGATGCAGTGTTTATCATCATCCTATGGTATGTATCGTGATGTAATTTAGAACTTTTTTGAAGTTGCTGAATTGATTTCTTAAAAAAAATGGTTTCTGTCAAAATATGAAGGATAATGAAGGCAACCTTTAACTCACTATATGAAACTTTGTAAAATCTGTGTCTGTGTCCAAAACTTTCATTGCTCACTAAGGGTTTTATGTTTGAAGGAAGGTGCATAAAAAAAAAAAAATAATCCTTCAGAAGAAAAGTTAACACACATTGAATCCAACTTAACTCCTTGCCTTAACTCCTCTGACTTTACAGATTGCAGTCAATTTTTCAATTAAAAAGTATCTCCCACCCCCCAAAGTGTAACATGTGATAGATGTCTGTCAGCATCTACAATATAACGTATTCATTTTTACCAAGTGAACAGGTGAGGTAGAAGAAAAGAGAGGTAGGAAAAAAAGGTGGAAATAGCTTAATTTGAGAGAACTGAATCCTGTTTCCCTTGAAGGTAATAATGTTACAAAAAAAAATTGTCAAGACCCCTTAGCTTCCTAGTTGCCTGTTACCATCTGATGTTCAGATGTTCAGAGGCTCCGTGTAATACCGATACATCGTTTTCAAAATGTATGGTACCATTCCAGGTCACTTTGAATAACCTCTCTTTTCATTATTATCATCTAATAAGCATTCATCCTGGAGCCATTAAATATAAAAAAAAAAACCTCTAAATAAATAAGTAGAATTGTGATTAAAAAAAAGCTCAATCTGAACCACAAAACGGAAGAGTGATTACCAGCTCTGATCAGGAAGCCTGAATTATATCATACTTAGAGGAGAGACATGCAAATGAATGAATTAAATTAGGAACACAAATCTCTTCTTAAATCAGCATCTCTGACTATCAGAACCTGGACTAGAGTGCATTATTCTTAATAGACTGTGATTTGTATTGAAATAGGATAGTAAATCTGTTTATTAAAATTTATTTGCTGCTTATTGTTGGGTTGTTCTGGCTCTGTGAATGGGCAGGGTGAATACAGTGGGTAGGGCTGGTGGTTCTGCGGGATGCCTGCCATTTCCATAAGTGTTCGCACACTCTGAGGACGGAAGACTGATGAACATGGAGATGGGATCAGATTTTACTTTGCAGGGCTTCACGGGAAACCCTGTTCCAGTGATGCAAGAGTCTAAAAGTCTCCTCTTCCATGGCCCATGGAGGAAGTGCTTTTGTAGACTTTGGTCCTGCTAGTAAACCCTTGCAACTGGACTTGAGCTTCATCTCTTCTAATTCTGTATTATCTGGGGTTGTTTCCTCCATCTGGTTCCTCACTTTTACTTCATGAAATCAGCTTAATAACAGGCTTAGGATGTGTTGATCCAATTTGACATGAGGAGGTTTCACATTTTGCAGGCTGACTCCAGCCATCCTTTTTGTTTGGTCTTCCCTGGATATCATGGGTAAATGTGCAAGAGGAGAATTGGAAAATGAATCATGGTCTGCAGCCCTGGATCCCCCACAGACCCCCCCTGCAAGACGAAAAGTTTGCTTTGACCTTGTCTTGGTCTGTGTGTTTTCAGCAGCCTCTAATAATGAACTCTTTCATTTTTTAATAAAATGAATTCTACATAGATGTGCACTCATGAAATGCAAAATGATCACACGGCTTTAATAAGCAGTACACATTAGAATGAGTTAAAAAAGAAAGCCCCCATTGGAATTTCAGTATCTTGTGCCTCCTAATTTGAGAGAACGTGGAATATAGGGAGAGAATGGGACATGATCATATTTGTTAATAAGTAAAATTACATGGCCCACCTATAATGTTCTTGGGCAGGGCATTTTCTACTCTTTTTACAGCTTTTCTGCTCTAATTTCTCTTCCCCACCCTTAGCATTGTCAGTCTGACATCCTCTCTCCTTTGCTCTCAGAGGTAATGAGGTCCAACTATACTAGCAGAGCATTAATCAGGATTATAAGTCATTGAGGAATTGCTGGACATTCTATCCATGGCCTAGTTCCATTTTGATAATTTTAACACTCTTGGTCTGTCCTGCATACACAGTGGTGATGCCATCGACCAGCCATTATCAAGTTGCTCTTGGCCTAAAGTTCAATCTCTCTCTTTTCTTGGATTTTCACCGAGGCTGAACTTTTTAAAAAAACATAGTTGACTAACCCATGGAAGTTCAGTCATTTTACCCTGGACAAAGGCACTAAGGCAGTTCAAAGGAGAAAGGATAGTCTTTTCAGTGGACGTTGCACATGTCACAAAAATTAATACAAAGTGGATGATAGAACTAAATATGAAATGCAAAACTACGAATTGCTTAGAAGAAAACATAAAAGAAAAATCTCTGTGAACTTGGGTTTGGTGATGGATTCAGTAACCCCTCATTGAGTTATTGGTTAATAATTCTGAAACCATTATATATGTACACTATCATTGAAAAATTAAGTAAATAGATAAGGGGATGGTGGGAGCCAGGTTTCATACTGCTGAAATAGGAGGTTACGGATACACAAAGGGAGAAATCTAGAATGATCCATGTGGTGATTAATTAGGATCAGAGACATCCAAGTCTATTTAGTTTAATATAGATACTGATAATCACATGTAGAGATGTTTGCAGATAGGTGTATATGCATGGATTAGAATACACATATATTTTTATTAATTGTCAGTTGAGAGGATCTAGAAGTTATGACATCCTGAGAGCAACAAGACCACTTAATGCCCAGATCTTGATTTCCAAAGCCATGTTCCCCAAAAAGGAGCCATAGCTCCTTGAAGAAATGGCTGATTCTAGGATTGGGGCAAGAAATACACAAGATAAGCCTGGAGCATCTTGTAGTGCCAAGAAGCAAGAAAGTGCTCAAAAAATAAAACAAAATAAATCCACAATAATGAGGGTGTGTCAGAAGGACACAGGAACTGACTCAGAGGGCTCTTGGTACCTAAAGATGGATCAATTTGAGCAATGAAGTAGTATTGGATTATAACCCAAAGTATACCCAAAGTGTATGCAAGTAGATATGAATGTAAATAAATGACTGAAAAAGAATTCCAGATAATTTATGTAGATATTCTGCCCTCAAGAAGGTAGAGCATAACTTTCTACCCCTTTCTTGTGGGCTATACACTGTATTTGTCCAAAGGGAATAGTTTTAAGAGGAGAAAGGAAGGAATTTTAGAGACCAGTAATGTTAAGAACTCTACCTCAGCCACATGACCAAGATTAACATCAATAGTGATGTCATGTCGATAGTATGTACCCTTGATATGACGTGATGACAGTAGCACTTTACCTTTGTCCTGTTCTTCCCCCCAAACCACAACCTGGATCTAATCATGAGAAAGACATCAGACGCATCTCAATTGAGGGACAGTCTGCAAGATAACCTGACCATCACTCCTCAAAACTATCAAAGCCATCAGACACAAGGAATGTTGTATAAACTATCACAGCTAACAGGAGCCTAGCTTATGAGCCAGTGTTAAATGTGACATCCTGGGGAGGAAAAGGAGTAGTATTAGGTTAAAAGCTAAGGAAATATAAATAAGATGTAGATTTTAGTTAATAATGATGTAATGGCATTTTAATAATTGTGACAACTCTACTATACAAATGGAAGATACTAATAATAGTGGAAACTGAATGTAGGGTATATGGGAACCCTGTATTGCCTTCACATTTCTTTTGCGTAGACTTAAAACTATTCTAAAATAAAACATTCATTAAAAAAGAAAGAGTTGACTAAGATCAGAATCTGCGACTCAAAAGGGAAAGTTTTTTTTCTGAGTAAAAGTGGCCACAGTTGGGCTTGGTTTGGAAAGACTGTTTGAGTGGGAGGGGAATGTTAGCATCATTTAATTAGTTTACAACTTAGACATTGTCCAGTTTTGAAAAATGTGAGTGACATGCAACACCTGAGCCTTTGGTGGGATTGTTGGTAAGTCCCCAGGGGGTCTGGACCCTCTGGTCAAGTCTTTGGAGTATTTAGGTCTGTGTGATTTGATTGAGGACAGTATCAGTCAAACTTGTTAGTGATGGTGTGGACCCCAAAGAAAAGCGTCAAAACAATATTCCCCTCAATTTTTCTAGGTATTTTACTTTTCAGTTGGTTGTACTGAAGGTGATACCTTGTATGAGAGACCATGAGAAAGAAAGTACTGCATCCTTTTTTCCCTTAAGTGGGTAGAAAATGTAATCATTGATAAGAATGTAATCACTGATAAGATCTCTTTTAGAAGGGAGAAGCCTCCTTCAGTCTATTCTTTGATTTTAATTTTCTGCTTTTTAATCCATCTCACCCTCACATTCATAAGGAATAAAAGAAGAACCTACTGACTCTTTTGAGCCAGTTTTACAAAAGAAAGAGCATCAGCTAAGATTTTGCCTACCTTCTAGATGCAGTTAAATATGATCTAGGCTAATCTGCTGGTGTGTCTTACACTATTTGAAGGTGCTCGTAGGTGCTGCTCCGACAGCAACGATGCATCATGGAACTGTTGGCTTTCAGTGTATTTGAGAACAGTTGATACTGCCTTGCAAGCCTGGAGGAGCACAATTTAACGAAATGTTTCTCTTTCGCTAGAGATTCTGTGCTGTCGTCTCTCTATACCCTTGCATATTTCTGATTTTTTTTTT
The DNA here is from genome assembly GCF_048773025.1 of Camelus bactrianus. Taxonomy (NCBI): domain Eukaryota; kingdom Metazoa; phylum Chordata; class Mammalia; order Artiodactyla; family Camelidae; genus Camelus; species Camelus bactrianus. Next base: position 25,890,691 of record NC_133555.1, read on the forward strand.
TTTTTTCCAGCAGTGGGTACAGGAGGGTTGTTCAGACCTAGGCAGCTGAGGGAAATATCAGAAACTAGAGAGCAACAGAGGAGTATGTATCAAAGAGAGAATACACCTCAATTTCCTTTTAGAGTGAGATACGGAATAAATTAAGGAATGCCAATTAAAATATGAAGGGAATAATAGTGGTCAGAGTGACAAGTGTGATGGTTCCCTATAGGCTATGAAGAGCTACGGAAATAGAAACTAACATCAAAAAATGCTGAAGGAATGCTCTGAAACGTTTCAGTTTATCAACGTGAGACCAAATTACAACTGTATCAAGTTTTCATTTTTATTACTCTCAAGAGGCTTTGGACTTGTTAGTACATCTAAACTCTGCTTGTCTGTTCTATAAATGTCACTGGTGACAGGGATGATTCCGACTCCCAGCCTCTTAGCTGTATGTCCTTGAGGAGTTCCTTTCCCTACACCTAGGCATCCTATCTTTAAGATGAAGATAGTATCTGTAATCTGCAGAGTCGTCATAGAGATTAAGCATACTACTCACAGAGCTCTTGACTTTGTGACTTCACGTAGATCCTTGGTAAGGAGTATCGTCAATGTGGCAGTTAAATTCATGGTAGTTTAAAGAGACTAATTTTTCTTCCTAAATCACATTTGAAAGTGGGAAATAAAAGAAAATTGAAGATCATCAAATAAAGAGTAGTTACTTAGTTTGTTTAAAACAGAGTTTTTTAAATTTTGAAAATGAAATATAAAGGAGCATCAGGATACCTGATTCTCTATATTTAATCTTACAGTGTAGTAATTTAAAGAGAAAGTGTGAGAGTTACGCTTGGTCTGTGTGGATGTGGATTTGAATTCTAGAATTTTAATTTGGTCTTTCATTTAGGTTCTTAAAAATAAATACTCATTGATTTCTCTGAAAGAACATCAACACCAACTCTGATAGGAAGACCTCTCGCATTCTTACAATGGGTGCTCTTCTCTTCTAATAGGGAATTAAAAGAAAAAAATATACATCATCCTGAATGCCTAAAACAAAATAGGAGTTAAAATAGAAATGAAGCTGTTAGAAACAGTACTTTCAGAATATTTCTCCCAGAAAAGAAAAATAGTCTGGCAGAACCAGTCTCTGCTGGATTTTGTTATCGGTGAACATTCCCTTGGTTTTCTTTTCAGTTCTCGGGACTGGGATGAGGGTGAAATGCAGAACAGCAGGTGGCCCCTCATTCTGACAAACCCAAACCTTCCTGTCTTGTTTTAATGATTCTGTTGCAGGTGTGAGAAGTTTTTTCCCTCTCTCCTTTTTATAACTTGTGCATAGCACAAGTTGGGTTATTTTTGTTGCAACAGCATGATAGATTTCTCTACTTTTCATTTAAAACTAGACTCACCTCCCCCCGTTGATCTTCCTAGTTAAAAATCGCTTGAATATTATCTTGTGAATTTTCTCTTGAAGGGCTTGTGTGCTTTTTGGCAAGTCTTTGTAGACTGCATTAGTTGCTTCAGTGTCCTCGCCCACCATCTTGCCCGCAGATTGCTTTTTCCCAGTCCATATTTTGAGGTTCCCATTGGTCATGTCCATGTGATGGAGTCCCCATGGAAGATTACACCACAGTTGGTGCCCTTCCTCAAAGAATTTGGAATTGTGGCTCGGATTGCATTGTAAAACGACTTGATCTCATAAACAAAGAGAGAGATTTGCTGGCGAATTACTGGTAGTTGTGTTCTTTCACGTAGCAAGGAATACAAAGGAAACCACGGTAGAAAGACAAAAATGTCAGAAAGGGATGAAAGATGGCTTGGGTTTTCCTTGGTGTTCTGGATGCTGGTTGTAGCTTAGGCCACAGTGTTGGCTGTTCTCCTTTCATTGGATTTCTTAAATCTGAAGAATCCTATTGCCTGTTTCTTGTGACCTAAAGAAGTTTGTATTACAAGCTGATCTCTGAGGTTCTGTAACAATGTATTTTAATTTCTGTAGAGTTTTCTGTCTTGGCAGAAAGATTCTGTTCCTTAATATATGGTATGTCTTCCAAAAATCTAATGTTGATTGACTGTGGCATATGCTAGCAAAGACAAGGTCACAGAACAAGTTGAATTTCCATTTCAAGAGTTTACTTCATTATACTAAGCGGATGGTTGGAAACAGAGGGAAACCATTAACAATGTTGTGATGTCACACATTTTTTCAAATGATTTAGTTTTACAGAAATCTGCAGTGTGGTAAGATTACACCTGTGTGATGCTGGGGATAGAGCACAAGTCTTTCAAATCCCTGCTTTGTCATCTCTTGGCTACATGACCTTGAGTGGCTTGTGTGGCATTCCTCAACTTTGGTTTCCTCTTCTGCATGAAGGAGAATGCTGACACCAGTCACAGGATTATTGGGATGATGTACTGATGTTGAAAAACTCCTAATGGAAAGCTGCCACACAGCAGATGGCAGTAAATGCTGGTTCTTTCGCCTTTCTTTTTCTACCCATGCAAAGCTAAGTCTCAGGAGTGTTTGCTTTCCTCTAGTATCTTTTTGCATACTTACTATGTGTTGAGAGTCTTACAGTGTAATTATCTTAAGGGTACCTCAGTAGTTCCTGAGTATCCCATGGGACTCTAGGTATATGGTGATAACTGGGGTTTTATAGAGAGAACAAAGGAGAAGTGCTTCCAAGGCCAAACATTTTGGGACAATTTGGGGGCAAAATCTGATTTCTTTACCTCAGAACATCTTAGAGTCTTAAATATGCTCTTGCCTTGGTAAATATCCAGAAGGAGAATTTAGCATTTGAAATTTCCTTCCATATTTGATTTGTGAAAGCCTTTCTTTAAGATACATCTTGTGGGACCAGAATGCTGAAGAAGAGAATCTTTTTTTTTAGGAGAAAAAAATCTTAGTGAATAAAGTATTATTTAAAACTCACACTCAGAGTGGATGAAGTAAATTTGACTTGATATACCTGTGCCTCCTTCTGCTAGTGATGGTTTTCCCTTGCTAACACTTTTGGGAAGTTAACAATTACATGAAACGATGGACTTTATCACAAGTGGTGTACGTGGAATAATCAAGTGGGAATCAGAAATGTCAACGGTGTCTTTGGCACTAATCAGCCCTTTGTTAGTTGCTCAAGTCTTTTAAATTCTTCCTTAGCCGAAATTTCTTTTGATGTTCTATAAAATAAGGTATTGGAGCACTTTTTGTTAAACTTACGTCTACAAGCCTACAAGCTGGTTTGGAACCAGTTCTAACCTCCATCTCCATAACTGGGACCATTTGCATTGAGTCATACTACTAATCCTGACCAGTGCATCAGCAACTAAAATTCTTGGAGATCTTAATTGTATACCTCCTCTTGGATTCACTACTCTGACCTGGTCCAACTTACACTGAAATGTGACTGTGACACAGCAAAGAAAATGACACTGTTTTTGGTTGGAATCCTTTGTAGGAAAGAAAAAAAGTCTTGCTAGAAAAACTCCTTATCTGAACCTTCAAGTGATGAGAGTGTCCCTTAGTTGGCATAATTATATCTCAACTGACATTGTGGAGTGCACCGTCATAGTAATACCTTAGGAAGTGATTCAGAAATCACTCATCTCAAGGTGTAAAACATGAGTGCTAAAGCTGGTACTTTCAATAAACACCTTCCTCCACGCGTGTTACGAGATGGGATTTGTCTCCTTCCCAGCCCTGGTAAGCCTGTGCTCTGTTGGGACCGACTGCTCTGTGAAGGGACTGCATTTACAAGCACAGTCTGTCATAGTACTTGTTTTGTTGTGCTTTTTTAATATGAAGGTATTGTTAGGGAAAAATTGATTATAAGTAATTCTTCTGGGTTACCAATATCTATGTGAATACATTCAGGTTTGTTGCAGCCAATTGTGCAAGTACATTTGTCTGGCATTTTCATTTGTTCTGCATTAAGCAACTGCTGTCAAATTCTAGGTCACGTTTTCCTGGCTTTTGTTTTTTTCTTGCTTGCTGTATCATTCTCTTGACCCCTTTCTCCCTCCCCTACTTTTATTTGATAGCAAGTATTTAGTTTTATGTGTAACATTTCTAGTTCCTAGGAGGCATGTAATTTGTGATTTTGTACATAATTTCACAGAGGTCCTTGCCAGCTGCTTGGGTGTGCTCTCTCCCCTCTGAGTTTTCATCATTTTCTCACTGGGAGCATCTCATCTTCTTACAAGCATTTCCTTTCCTCCCACTATTTTATTTTTCAATTGCTGCTTGCTGTTTCTGGTCTCCTCCTTTGGATTTCCTGCCTTTTTCTTTGCTTTGCCCTTCTCAGTTTCTTCCCAGGACCTCCTTTCCCCAGTCTGAGGAATTGGAGAAAGCATTCAGTAGACAAGAAGGGTTCCCATTTCCAAGGAACCAATTTTACGGCTTGGCATCGAAGGCCACAGCAGGACTTCCGGTGACACAGACTGATACAGCTCTTTTCCTTAAACCAGCTTCCTGCATATGTGTAATCTCGTATCATTCGTGTTACATTTACCCATACTCGTCGGTGCAAGATGGCAACCTCCCTGGGAAGCCGGGCTCTCGGGGTCTTTGCAAGTCCCTAGGACACCCACCTCACTATGAGCTCTCTGCTCTAACTCAACTTGCATTTTCCCCGTCTTGCTCCATCTCTGCCTTGACTGCCTAGGCGGTGGCCTATTTCCATGACATAGGATTGTCTATTTCCATGTTATGTTGAGATATGATTCTTCTATACTGACTGTGTTGAGGGTTTTTATCATGAAAGAATATTGTGTTTTGAAATGCTTTTTTCTGCCTTTATTGAGATAATCATCTGATTTTTATCTTCCATTTTATTAATGTGATGTGTTACAGCTATTATTTGCCTGTATTGAAACATCCTTGCATCTCAGAGATAAATCTCACATAGTTACATTGTATGATCCTTTTCATGGGTTGTTGAATTTAGTTTGCTATTATTTTGTTGAGCATTTTTGCATCTATATTCATCAGGAATATTAGTCTGTAGTTTTCTTGTGGTATCCTTATCTGGTTTTGGTATCAGCATAATGCTGCTCTTGTAAAATGATTTTGTAAGTATTTCCTCCTCTTCAGTGTTTTGGAAGCAGTTAAGAAGGACTGACGTTTATTATGCCGTACATCAGAAGTTGTCACGTTGTAAGTGATTGTGCTTTAATTAATTTTTTTTAAAAAGAAGGATTGATGTTTATTCTTCTTTAAACATTTGGTAGAATTGACCAGTGAAGCCATCTGGTCCTGGGATTTCTGTGTTGGGAGGTTTTTGAATACAAATTCAATTTCCTTACACATTATTGGTCTGTTCTGATTTTTACTTCTTTTTGGTTCAGTTTTGGTAGGTTGAATGTTTCTAGGAATTTGAGGTTATCTGTTTTATTCATGTAATCTCTTATGATCTAGTGTATTTCTGTTGTGTCAGTTGTAATGTCTCCTCTTCCATGTCTGATTTTATTTGTCTGCTCTTTTTTTCCCCTTAGTCTAAGCTAAAAGTTTGTCAGTTTTATTTTTTCAAAAAAAAAAAAAAACTAGCTCTTAGTTTTATTGATTTTTTTCTATTATTTTTCCTGCCTCAACTTATTTATGCTCTGCTTTTTGGTTTTTTGTTTGTTTGTTTGTTTGTTTTGCTTCTCCTAACTTTAGAATTTGTTCTTCTTTTTCTAGTTCCTCGAGGTATGTTAGGTAATTTGTTTGAGATCTTTTTATTTTCATATATTTATTTATTGCTCTAAACTTCTAAGAACTGCTTTTGTAGCACCCATAGGTTTTGATGTGCCTTGTGCTTTCATTTTCATGTGAGATTTTTAAAAATTTCCTCTTTGATTTCTTCTTTGACCCCTTGGTTGTTCAGAATGGTGTTGGTTACTTCGCACATGCTCTTAGATTTCTCAGCATGTCTCCTGTTGGTTTCTAATGTCATACCATTTTGAAGATCCTTGGTATGATTTCTGTCTTCTTAAATTTGCTAACACTTGTTGTGTACTAACACCACCATACTGCTGGCTGGCTCTTTTGTAATTCTCTCATTCCTTTATTCCTTGCTTGCTGTCCTCCGGTGTGAACTGATGATTTTCGGCAGTGGTATGTTTTAATTCCCTTCTCTTTATCTTTTGCATACCCATCGTAAGTTTTTCTCTGTGCTTACCATGAGGCTTACATAAACCATCTTATAGATACACCAGTCCATTTTATACTTATAGCACCTTCAATTGCATACAAAAACTCTACCCTTTCATTGTCCCTCTTTTATGTTTTTGATGTCACTATTCACCTCTTTTTATATTGTGAATTCATAAACAAATTATTATAGCTATAGTTATTTTAATATTTTTGTTCTTGAACCTTTTTATTAAAATGGTTAATACACCACCATGTTGCAGCTTTAAAGTATTCTGGTTTTTACTATATACTTACCTTTATCAGTGTGGAATAACTTTTATGTTATTAATTAATGTCCTTTTGTTCTAGCTTGAAGAACTTTTAGCGTTTAGTGATGCCCTAACTTTTAAAGGAGGTGAAGGTTTCACCCTGTTGCCCCTCTGAAAAACTGCATTTCTCATCTTTATTGTCCTTTGTGGAATATATAAAATACTTAGTTTTTGTCTGCTATCAGGCCTTCTTTTTTCCAAGGTACACTTTGTGATTTTGCTAATGTTGCTACTTAGACCTTCCAAGGAGCCATTATATTGTGTAAAAATAACTTAGTCTTTTTGTTTAGTTTTACCTTTTCTCTCCTCCTCCCCACGTCTTCCCGCTTCTAAGGTATTAGAGCAGGAAGAGCTAATATGTGTAATTATGCCATTATCTCAGACCCTAAGATGCCCCATCGCACAAGCTCAGCACCATTTCCAGGCTAACAGCAGGAGGCTCATCCTACTCAGAATTCCACATTCTCCTCTTTGGGCACTCAGATACCATTAGTTTTATGTTTAATGTAGCAGTGTCTAGCTTAGCTTTGCAGAGTTTTAGTATGCAGACATCCAGTGTACTGCGCTCTGATTATCTGGGTTCTAAAGCTTCGTGTTAATAAACAGCCAGCTCTGTGGGGAAAGACGAGGATTTGTTAACATGTGGGCTACATGGATAGGTTGACATAGTGTCATTGTTACAGAAGATAAAATTTGAAGGAGCATTTGTGGAGCAGTTGACAGCAGATATTAGAACAGTAGCTCAGGATTTCATGGTGGTTTATTCATTACCTACCCCCATCCTCTTGCTCAGTCACTCAAGCTTTATTTCTTAAAGTTTGCTACATGCCAGGCACCGTGCTTTCTTCTGGGCTGATTCAAAGGCGAGAGGAGGCAATGGCAGTGAAGAGAAGTGAGTACCATGATGGAGGAGAAAAACACAAGGTCTGTTCCACAGGCCTCTGACCTGTGAGGCTGCCCAGGGCCCCAGGCTTAGAAGGGTTCCCCACTTGCCTTAATGGCCTGCTGTCACTGGCTTGGGATTCTTAGTAATTGTAAAAAGAGGCCCCATATTTTTATTGTACACTGTGTTCTGCAAATTAGGTAGCCCATTCTGGTGCAGTGAGACATAAGAGGGTTACCTGATCTAGATGTCGCGGATTTGGGAAGGCATCCTGTAAGAATTGACATTTACGCTGAGACGTGAAGGAGGAATAATTGGTCGAACAAAGAGCGGTAGAGAAAACCTCATTATAAGCTGTAGATAGATAAGGCAGAGCTGTGATCCTGTGGGTGAGTGTCACCAAGCCAGTATGCCTCCATCGTCATCTTACAAACGTACTTGTCTCATGGACCTGCCCTTAGAGGCCGTTTGTTTTTGCCCTTTGATTTCTCTTTGTATGACTAGCTTTCTTCAGACAGGAATCTGTAAGATTGATCAAGCTGTAACATCTGACTTTCTTCACAGACAGAGGTTACAGCCCAGATATTGATAAGAGCCTGCTGGGTGTATGAAAAGTTAATTAAGCAGGCCTGCTGAGGTCTAGGATAAACTGAAGAGGCTTTCTTCCTTCAAGGGTTCAGAGCACCCATCACACTGGACCAGCACTTCCATGACTCCAAAGAGAGCAGGAAGCCTGAATCTTCATGTGACGATTTCTCATTTTGTATCAGCAACAAATATAAAGTATTTGCATATACTACTAGCCAAACAAAACATGTCTGTTGCCATATATTATCTTTGCTACCAGCGTGCAAACCCTGAACTCCTTCTTTCTAAGAGGAACCCGAATGTTCCTCTCACTTCTTTACAGATGTAGCCCTCTTCTACAGAGCACTGATTTCATTTTTTTCCATTTTTATTTTCAAAAAATAATTTTTACTTTGGGTTTGGGAGCAGCCTTTTACATAGGTTAGTGGTTAAAAGTATGGACCTTGATACCTCACACCATGTGAAAAATTAACTTAAGATGGATATATAACAGATAAAATTATAAACATTGTAGAGGAAAAACAGGAGAAGATTATCATGACCTTGGATTTGGTGATGGTTTTGCATGTATGATACCAAAAGCATAGGCAACAAAAGAAAAAAGAAGATAAATTGGACTTCATTCAAATTAAAAACTTTTACACTTTAAAGGATACCATCAAGAAAGTAAAACAGCCTACATAATGTGAGAAAGTATTTACAAATCACATATATGATAAGGGTCTTACATCCAAAATACATACAACTCAAATATAACGGCTGACAACTCAAATGGGCAAAGGACTGAACTGACATTTCTCGAAAGAAAATATACAGACAGCCAACAGATACAAAAAGATGCTAAATAACGTTAGTCATTAGAGAAATGCAAATCAAAATCACCATGAGATACCACTTCATACCCACTAAGATGGTTTTAGTCAAAACAGCAGATAATAACACATGCTGGTGAGGATACAGAAAAAACCTGGGACCCTTGCTACATGGCTGGTGGAAATGTAAAATGGTGTAGCCACCATGGAAGACAGTTTGCTAGCTCCTTGCAAAGTTAGCATTACCATATGGCTCTGCAGCTCTACTCCCAGGTGTATAACTAAAAGAATTGAAAACAGATACTGAAACAAGTTTGTACAAGTTTTTTTATTTTAATAACAGCACTATTAACAATAGCCAAAATGTGAAAATAACCAAAATATCCATCAATGGATGGATAGATAACCAATTTGTGAAATATATATGATGGAAAATTATTTAACTGTAAAGAAACAGTGAAGTACTGGTATGTGCTGCAATGTGCATGACCTTCAAAAACATGCTAAGTGCAAGAAGCCAGACACAAAAGGTCACATATTGTATAATTCCATTTATGTGAAATGTCCAGAATAGGTAAATCCATAGAGACAGAAAACACAGTGATGATGGCTTGGGTTGGGGTAAACAGAAAATGGGGGAATAATTGCTTAATGGGTAGGGGTTTTATTTTGGAGTGATGAAAATGCTTTGGGGTTAGATAGAGGTAATGGTTGCACAACATTATAAATTCATAAATGCCACTGTGTTGTTCAGTTTTAAATGATTACTTTTATGTTATGTGGATTTTATCTCAGATGAAAAAAAAGCACAGACCTTGAAATAAAATAGACTTGTAATAATTTACCAACTTGGCTACTCATTAGATGCATGATTTTGGTCAAATAAGATCTTTTCTCTGAGCCTCAGTTTTGTAACATGAGGATAATGGTAATACAGAACTTTTAGGGTCGAAGCTGATTTCAGTGTGGAAATGCAGGACAAATGGTTGGTCCAATGTCTTGTGAATAGTGAGTCTTCAATGAAATTTTGCCTGCTATCATCATGATCTATAATAATTGTTGTTTTAAGTGATGATTATTATGATCCCTGGAGAGCAAAGAAAACCATGTGGAAGGGTGGAAGGAACCTTAGACATAGTATATCCATGAAAAACGGAGGTAGGGGAAATGTTTTGTTAGTTGCCAGTGTGATACAGCAGTGTTTAGGTGAAGCAAGCAGAAAGAGGTGGAATTTTCCATATTTGTTCTACTGAGTTGTCACTTAGCTGTGCAGAAAATGTGTTGAATTGAACCAGGTTTGTTTCTTTCAAGAAGTAAGCTGGATCCTTCCTGTTATTCCTAAAATAAAGACCTCTCTTCTGAAGCATCCTGGAAGGTCCTACTTGGTGGAGCCTCTCCCCAGACTTCCTCTCCCATCTCACACCAGCCTTGTCTTGGTGTCCAGCCACTGGCCACTTTTTCCCACCACTGAATCTGTGGACCTGCTATTTGTTTTGCAACATCTTTCTGTCCCACTTCCTTCTTCCCCATTCCCCTACAACGCAACTTCTGTGCCTACTTAATACCTCGCTCTCACCTTGCATCTTCATTCCCTTAAAGGGCCTCCCCTGACTTCCAAAATTGAGTTTGACATCATGTGATTACTTGAATCAAATCTGTCTCCCCTGCCAGCCTGGACTTTCCACTAAAGCTGGGACTGTAGGGGCTTTTATTCAGGATTCTCTTCCCAGCACTGGCTCCCTACCCAGCACATGGAAGGCATTTAATAAATATTGAATGAAGAGGGAAAAAAAGAAGGATTAATTTGAAATAAAAAATGTGACTCCAGTAATGAAAGGTTGTGACTTAAAGTGTGACCCAATGCTAGGTCCCAACAAAAGACTGAAGTGGCAGTTTTACTCTGCAATTTTCCATTTGCTTTGGAAAAGAAAGTGAAAACCATTCAAATGTTCAGCGTCCAGTTGGCATCTACAATCGGTTGTCATCTTTGAAGTCGCTTTTGAGAGACGTTTGCTTTGTGATAAGAAAGAGTCATCAACTAGAAGGGTGCAGTTGGGGTACCATATCATAGGGTCAAATAAAACATCAGCCAGAGGGTTCGAAGTGCACACAGACCTTCCTTTACATGTGGTTGTCTGAGTTTTTCTGCAGAAGAGGAAGAGACATTTGCTGCAAAATAACATAGGAGCCAACAATATAAAGTCATTTCTGGGAAAAACTGTTTTGCATTAGCTGAAGAAAAGAAGGTATTTTTTTCTTTTTAAAGCCAGCATTCTTTATAAACACTGCCTTGCATTAAAAATTAGGGGGGGAAGCAAAATAGTAAATTAAAAGATACAGATGTTTTAATTTTCTTATGGTAAAAGAAAATGAAAGTGTTTAATTTTACTTGGTTCCCTGTTGTCAGCTGGGAGTAGGAAGTCGGGCATTTTGTTTGTTAACTAGATCTTTGGTTTTCCCCCCAAAAGCTGCCTCCTTGTTTTTGCTTACCTAATTAAACACCTCTAGAAACCAGGGGTTTGAGTTTGCATGCCTTCTTAGGAGAGTTGCTCAGCATTTTGGCGCTGGTGTTCTTGTTTGTAGGACAAAAATGGATAAATAAATGGGCTTGCCCATTAAAAATGTGGCATGTAGATTGTCTACCCATAGACATCTGCTCAAATCTAGTAGTGTGTGGAAGTAATGATTTGTTGTGAGTTAGACACGGGAGAATATTAGTTTTTGTCCACTCTGTTTAATCTTTCTGGGATTTTGGCGAAAAGGACAAATATGTTTTGTGTTTCATTTTTTTAAAACTGTGAATTTGGGAGATAATTCTTGAGTCAACAAAGAGCCATATTAAAAAATATATATATCTATTCATTGAACAGGTGTGTGAAGTCTCCTCATACCTACCGGTCATTGTTCTAAGGGTTGGGGTTACACTGAAGACCAAGACATGGTGCTTTAGGTAAGGCAGTTTGTACTTGTAAAGTTCAGTCCACATTGTGTACCTCATGTGAAATGGATTTAACAATTGCAAGTAATAGAAACATACAGCATAGTAACTTCAGCAAAGAAGGTAAGTTATCATCTCAATGAGGACACCTAGCTTCCTTCATGGCTGCATTTAGGGACTTGCATTTCATCAGGTTTCTCTGGCCATCTCTCAGCTCTACTTTCTTGTGTGATACCTTTATCCTCTGGAAGGGTTTTCTTACCTGTCACCCTGCCACCTCCAACCATCTTATTAAACCATTGTCAAGGAAATCTCCCTCTTCTAATAGCTTCAACACAAACTCTTAGACCAACGCTCGTAACTGGGACGAGGCCTGGGGATGGAATGTTCTGGCTCGCCATGTACGTGTACTGAAAGGCCTCCTCTCATATTACACGAACTGAGAGTGGGCAAAAAATGATTCTCCCAAAGGACAGTCAGATCAGATGAATGGATGCTGGGTAATCAGAAACAAGATGTCTAATCAGGGCAGCATTATAATTTCTGGTGTATATACTACTGCTTTTTTTTTTTTGCTACTTGAAGCAGATTTACAGATTAATGCTGCAGGTTATTCTTGTTTGCATTTTTATTCTTCATCTTACCTCCTGGCTATTTCCTTTTGCTGCATTCTTAGGTTGACGTTTGACTGGCCATGTGGCTCCAAGTTCTTCTAACAGCTTAGAGACTTCTGCTGAATGTCACCAGGCAGTCGGGTTTCTCTTCCCCAGAGCTTCTTTATCTCTTGAAGATGTGTAAGAATCCCCACTGTCATTGACCCTTTATTGATTTGAGACATTACTTTCCTGAAATGTACTGAGGATTATCCTCACCTTTGATGGGAGAACATGGATAGTGCTGTTTTTAAGGGACTTAACACTTTTCTGTTTCTCTGTGGGGTTACAGGGATTATCTCAATTTGGCTTATAGTTTGTCAATTTAAAACAGTGATTACCACAAAAAAAAGTTTTTAGATTTTTGTTACTCTTTGCCTCACCACCCACTGGAACAAGGAGCACTGTGTGAAATTTATAAAACAACAAACATATTTTCGCAGCTTTTACGTAAAGCATCCCTCCTGCCCTGTAAGAGATGCATATTTATTTCCACATTATTTTGGGAGCCCAGAATATTCACAGTGTTTTCAGGGGTAGGTATTATAGTACCCCCCCAAAAGATGGTTAAGGTTCTTCATGTATTCCTTTCATCAGTATGCTCCCATTTGTCTTTTGATTTAGTTTTGTAAAGTGGAAGGCTGGGGGCAGAGAAAGTTGGGGGCTGACTTGTCTGCACATTTTCCCATGACTCTGGTCCACATCATTTTGGGCAACCTTTCCATTAGCTTGAGGAAGTGTGCTGACCCGAAGCATTTTTTTGTATTTGGCCGAAGAGAAGCCAGTGACAGTGTAGGTCATATGTGCACTTTCAGCCCATGCTCAAAGGTTCCTCTGGCGGTGTTTCAGGTGCCCCTGAAAGGGGCCTGAAGCTGGGCAGTGAGCGGCATCACGCATCCTGATGCGTCAAGTCAGTGTTTGAGGTTTGATGTTTGCTGGGGTTTGCAGCTCTTTCACCCAAGAGCTCTCATCAGGATTCGCCAGAGCAGAGGAGGAGAGGAGGAGTCTGCAGAGGCCAGAACACTGTGGCAGAAAGAGTATCAATCATTACAGAAATAGCCTTTGACCTTTTAGCGTCCCTCTACGGTGCCATTGACGTGTCTCAGGCTATATACCGTTGCCCAGCATAAAAAAGCTGACATTGATGAAATGCAGGCTAATGTTCCCAGTCTTGCCTTCCTTTTTGTTTTATCTTCCTTGAAAGCGAAGTCAATAATCTGAACCAATATGAATCAGTAGATTTTCTTTCCTCTTCCCTTGATGCTCCCACTCTGAGCTGGGACAGCCTCTGGCAGGAAGGCAGTGGACACCTGCTACTCCAAAATTATTTACGGAGATGATTCTTCTTTGACTCCTGGGGAGACATGCCCAAGAGTGGTCCTTCACCTTGGAGCTGGCAAGCACAGGTCATTAGTTTGATGGCTGGTATTGGCAGGGATCCATTGACAAAAGCCTCGCAAACTCAGAGCGCTCGTGAAAACCGTTAATAGGCAACGTACTTGAAAATGAGGGATAAAACCTGCTCCACGTGTCAGATTAATTACATCAGCCTAACAGTCATAGAGAAGGAGGGGTGGAAGATATCTCTCCGGAGGGTTGAAACCTGTCCGTCTTCTGTTTCATTCATTCTTCCAATGGGGATTCTTTCAAGTGTTTATTGCCAGACCCTTACCTGAACACCAGTTGAAAACTGAAAAGGAATCTTTGAAGCCTCTGTTTCCATGATCACCAACTGAGAAATAAATTCCTAGTTAACTATGAGGCCTTGATCAGTTCAGAAAGATTGATAATAAATTTAAATTTCTATAAATGTTAATAACTAAAGTAGGACTCAGCAGTTCTCCATTTTCATGGTAGAATAAGCAGCAGGAGGAAAACAGATTCTCCACAAAGTTCATAAAGATGGCACATTTTATTGACAAATAACACAACATTGTTACTCATGAATTAATCACTCCCTGTCCTTCACAATTTATGCAAGGTCAAGTTCCTTGTGAGTCCTGTGCCTATAAGTCAATTGGTCTATATTGGTTGGATTACCAGTATTTCTCATGCTAATAATAGTAAAAGTATTTATTTTTATAAATATAAATTTTTAATGTCTAAACATCAAAATGTAAACATGCATGTATCTATCAATATATAATACATACATGCGTGTTTGCATATAGTGATACACGCATACATACTTTGATTTAGAATGTGTACTGAAACACCCAAAAAGACATGTTTCAAATAGTACACAGCTTATTTTCTCATTCAACCGATATTTATTGAGCCTGTACTGATGTTGTTTTGGGGGCTGTGGGTATCTCCAGGGTTTACAGTAAAGGTGGCAGTCACGAAGCACATGAATGTTTTCATCTAAGTGTGAAGAATAACACGTAGCAGGTTATGGGATAAGGGAGTGGGAGCAGAGCTGTGTTAGGCAGGGGGAGAAGCAGAAATCTGGTGGAAGTGAAGTCTCCTCGTTTTGAGGACCTGGAGTGGTAGGGGCGCCTCCCAGGCAGGACCCACTCCCGCAAAGCACCAGGTGTGTTTGATGTATTTGAAGACCGGCAGGTGGTCTCAGAGGAGCACTAATAGAGAGACTGGACTCTGGGCCACAATGACACAGTTGAGCTCCCGTCTCTGGGGGGACAGATACAGTTCCTGTAGGTCTTTGCTTTCTGCTCTTTTTCTCCGCTTCCCACCCCTTTGAAAAATCTTTCTTAATAATTGAAACTGACAAGTCACTGCCTTAAGCCACCCCCACCCCAATAAAATGGAAATCTAGTTCGGCAAAAAGAAAACAAAAGTATGTTTTACCTTCTTGATGTTTAGTGGGGAAACCCAGGACATGAAGGATCACACTTCGTTTGTTTGTTTGTTTTTTCTCTCCATAAATCTCTGGCTTTTTAAAAGATACAGTGTGACGCGTGTAGAGTCCAGGTTGTTCAGGTTGATTGCTTTGGTTCACCTTTGCTGGTTCACCAATTTTTGTGTAACCTTGAGCCTTAATTCCCTCATCTGCACATTGGGGGATAATAATAAGACCTTTTTCTCAGGGTGAGCATGAGGATTAAATGAGACAGGCTGTGGGCGGTGCTTAGCACAGTGCCTCACCTGCTCTGCACACTCGGCACATACTGGTTGTGTGTTTATTCTGAGGACAGATATTCTTGGAAGCTTGACATAGAAACCGATGATGAGTATGCTTGCCAATTCTTACATGATTTACAAAAAAATATTCAACTTGTACCTTGGAGTAATTGGCATGTAGTCTGAACACTTTAGATTTATAACTAGCCTCCCAAATCCTTCCTCAAAAATATGCTTTGCATTCCTTGCACTCCTGGGGGATGCTTCTCTCCTCATCACCTCATACACAGGCATTTCTAGATCATTCTTTTTTTAAACCAGCCTCAATGAAGTAAAACCAAATCCTTACAACAAAATCCAACCAACGTCAGCCACTTCTGTTGATTCTGATGATTTAAGTGTCACAATATTGGAGAGATAAGAAAGAGCCTCCATTATAGAAGATTTTCCATGATGAGAATTGAGATAAGTTGATCTCTGGTGCTTGTAAAGTGGGTCTTTATAAAGCGGAAGATAAAAAGAACAAAGTAGATACTAATAGACATAGAAAGACGCCCAAGATGTTAAGGGGAAAAGCGGTTTCTGTTTATGTCATATGCAGCTCTGGAATTGTTCACCAAGGCTACCTGAGTAGTGGGATATGTAGTTTTCATATTACACTCTTCTGTACTACTTGAAATTTTTACCAACATACATTTTATGGTTTCTGAACATATTTATATTTACACTTGTATTTTTAGTCCTTGTGAGTAGTAAATGGGAGAAAAAAACGAATTTCTTTAAGGAGAGGAGAGGAGGCTGGAGGAGTACTTTATTCCTTTCCTTACTTGAGCAGAGTAGTGTCATTTTAGTCTTGTTCGATATCCTTGGTCTTCATTTTCTACACCCAACAGGCTGCGAAGTTTTTTGCAAAATTGTATAGTCTCTCAAGTCACTCTGAATAGTGCCCACCTATCACTTATGACAATATGGACTCTGCATTTCTAGAAGTGACATTAATGGTGTCCCCTCCAGCAGCAGTGACTCCCACTCACCCTTTGGCTTCATTTAAAAATTCTTGAGTAAGTTCAGTGCTTTCCAAATGGCAGTTGCACTGAAGGCACTAGAGATTCAAGGCACTCGGTGAGTCACTGAACCCCTGAAAAGTGTTCTGGCGATGGATGGAGCTCAGGACCTGGAAGTAACAGGGTAGACACTCAGACAAGAATTTGTTCATTCAGCAAATACTAATTGACCCTCTGCTCTGCATGAGGTGGGCCTTGGGCCAGGTCATGAGTGTCACCTGCCTCCCTGGCGCAGTGGGTTGTTCTGGCAACACTGAGCTTACAGTCTGTCTCCCTGTGTTTCATGGTCCCCATCAGTCCCTTTTCACTCCCACCTGGGTTTCCTGACTCGTGTAGGTTATCCGCCTGACTTGTGAACATCCGTGGGTTTCCTATTGCAGGTCTCAACTTCCTAAGAACTTAAATTCCATCTGAATAAAACTTGCTTTTGTTTTGTGACCCTGTGCGGCATTTGACAATAGTGGGTTGTTTTTTTCGGGGTTATTTGTCCTAAAATATCGGGGCTTGGGGTGCCAGAGTCACAGAATGATAGGGAAGTATCAGGGGTTGGACCAGGATGGAAGTAGAACTGGGCAAGGAGAAAGCTTGGTGAAAACAGAATTCTGCCTTCCCTCTAGGCTTGGATCCACCTCCTCCAGAGCAGGGTGCAGTGGCGTGGCTGGAGAGCACCGACGCCATGCTGGCGAGTGTCATTTTAGGCCGTGCGTAAAGGTTGCTGAACACACCTGTTGACCAAATTATTAGCTTGACAGCTTTATAGAAATGCTCACCTTTTCTCTCCCTTTTGTGTTTTTTTTTTTTTTTTTTTGGACCAATTACTTTCCATAATGATGGCAAGTCAGCATCTCCCCCTGACTGTGTTGAGAGATTATAATGTCAGAAGGGCCTTTGTAATGTCTTCTGTGTCTTAATAAACCTGTCAGCTGAGGTTAGGTTATTTTCTCATTTCCATCAGGGAAACACGGACTGGTGCAGCTGGGCAGAGACGCTAGGTCATAGGCTGTGTTCCGGTTGGTGGGATATGCCATGTCCTAGCAGCACCATGGCTGCTCAGGAACACTTGCCAAAGAACAGGCTCTTTTAATTAGGGCCCTGCTGACGTTTTGGTGGGATGTCCTTCTGTCATCCTAGCGTGATGTCACTGGCACTGTTAATAACCTTACCCGCCCCTCCAGTAGGAAGTTCTTCTCATGTTCTCATTGTGTGGTTAATATCCATCCTGCCCAGAGCCTAGATGTGGTGGCGTTATTTTTAGGTTCAAAAAAGCTTCAGCAATTGTCCATTAATTACTGACTTAAGTATATGATATCTGACTATGCCCTATTTAGGTACAGATTCAAACAGTGTTTGTTTTTCTTTGAATCCTGCTTTGAGCCAGGAACTACCCTGAACCCTTGGTATATGAGTATAAACAGAAGCTGACACTGTCCCTGCCTTCATGGGACTCACTGTCAAGGAGCAGAAATGGTAAAATAATTACATAAACAAGCCCAGGTTGATGCAGTGGGGTCAAATAATCACATAAGCAAGCGTATATTAATGTTCTGAAGGTCAGGAAGCTGGAAGTGACTTCGCTTCCCAGGGTCGTTCAGCAGTGTCTGGAGACTTCTTTGGGTTTTACAACTGAAAAGTGGGTGGTTACAGCATCCAGTGAAGGCTGCTTAGTTTCCCCAATGCACAGGAGAGACCCTACACCAAAGGATCGCCTGGCCCTAACTGACGATCGTGCCTCGGTTGAGAAACTGCTCTGGAGCATGGGCAACTGGCTTGGGACAGGGAGGCTCCCTTGTGGGAGGATGGGCAGGAGTCAGCGAGGTGGCAGAGATGGGTGGGGAAGTGCTCTAGGCAGGAGGACGCGTGTACAGAGGAAGGGGCACGGGGTCAGGGAGGGACTGAAGGAGGCGCTGTGAAAGGCGGACTGTGAACCCGGAGAGCAGATGGGGCGTGCGTGAGGGGCAGAGGTTGTGGGCTGCTTGTGCCTGGGAGGCCCCAGAGGGTCAGGAAAGCTTGTCCTATGAGGTGACATTGAACCCTGGTGTCCCAAAAGTAGATGCCTCCTGAACTCTGGAGGTAACGCAGCAGTGTGTGTTGCCGCAGAAAAGAGCACAGATTTGAGAGGCCAGTACAGCTCCCTTGATTTGAGCCATGTGAGTTTGGACACACCGTTGCTTGACCTCCCCTGTCTTCTGTTTCCACGTGGGTATAAAAATGCTCAGCTTGGGGAGCCACCGTGGAGAGTGGCAGAGATGACACCCGCACTGTGTCTTCTGCAGAACGTCCCCTCTGATCTTCAGTCCTGACTCAGGCTAAAGGGATCTTGGCCAAAACCAAGAGAACCACAGAGGAACTAGGTCTCTCTTTAGAAGCTTTTTTTTCTTTCTTTCTTTCTTTCTTTTTTTTTTTTTTTTTTTTTTTTTTTAAATTCTGAGCCTTTCCATTAAGGACAGAATGTCCCGGACCCTGGTTAAACTGTCACCAGCTTTGTTGTGAGCTTGATCCCTTTGCTGATAGGAAAGACCCTCTAGGGTGTTGTGGTGGATGTATTTACCTGAGCTGGAAATTCCACTTATCATTCAGGCATTCTGATATACAGGGGAGCCCCAAGGGGACAGTCTAGCTTAGGAATTCACTTGTGAGCAAGTTTACTCGTGATGTGTGTTTTAGAAGTTGACGGGGAGTATAGTGTAGTGGCTAAGAGTGCAGGCTCTGGAGTCAGCCCTGGGTTCCAGTCCTGGCTTCTCTTATTAGTCATTTCTTTGCCAGACAGTTTTCTGTCTGTAAAGAGGGTAAAAATGAAACACATCTCATAAAGGTGAGCGTTAGGATGAAATAAAATCTTGTGTGGAAGCATATAGTGGGGCAGTCAACAAAGCCAGCACCCCTAACAAGCAGTGCTGCAAGCGAGGTGAAAGCCGGGTTCCCCACGACAGGGAGTCCCGTGTCATTCTGTTCCATGAATATTTAGGGAAACTGAGTCTGGACCGCAGGCTCAAGTTGGTTAAATAAATGAATCCAGGAACAAACCAGCAAATGTGAGAATTCATAACTGACACAGCTTCTGCTGCTTGGCCCAAATCCCATCATTGCAGCTATAGAGGATTTAAAGAGACAAGTGAGTGTAGAAAATGTAAAGATTAGTTTTAACAGTAAAATGGAAAGATCTACCTTAGAAGTCACTAGAAAACAACAAACACAATTTTTGTAAATACTACAAATGGTCTTTCCTCTGTTGGAAGTCTAAAACCCAGTGCCCTCAAGAAAGCTTTTCTTTCCTATAGAAATAGGGTTGGAGTGACCTTTAAGAGGTCACTCTGCCCATCCCTCCACCTCGTCACAGAGCTGGGCTCCTAACATTTCACAGGGCTCTCCGCCCTTCCCTCACACTGTCCGAGGTGCATTTCTCTCGGTGTCCTGTGCTGTGGTGTGGCTTTCCTGTTGGACGTTCTTCCCAGCATCAGGCTGACCTTCTCCCTGCTGTTTTCATCAGCATGGCCTCTACTCCATTCTCAGCAGAGCTGCACTTGTGCCGATTAATCCACCCTCTGCTAACACAGTGAGATTTGAGAGGAAGCAGGTGCCGTTGAGCCGGATGCACATTGATTTTTCCCAGGTGGCCCCTCTGTATATGTCTCCATATGCTGGTTGTGACTTTCAGCCTGGTCTTCCTTTCGTTTAGTAGAAATAAGGGCACACAGCTGCTTGCTTATTTCTGCCTCTTTCTGTTGGTTCTGGCATGGTTTTCCCCCGAAATGGGGTCTCTCCTGAGTTACCTATCTTGAAACTCTCTTCATGTGCAGTATACCTTTTGTTCCTGGCAAACTTCCTTTCCCCAGAGTGTGCCCCTTTGTTTTGCTTCCAGGAGGAACAATGTCCTTGGAAGTGTCTTCCTTCCTGTCGACGAAGCCATGTCAACTTTTACAGAAGCAGGACCCAGCTCAGGCCTTGTTAGTGGACTTGGCATTTGTGAATTGCGTTATTAATAATTGTGCACATGAAATGTCCACAGAATCCTAAGGACTGGGCACAGCTCAGGCCCTGCCCTGGTCACAGTCAAGGAAATTAAACATTTATTCAGGAGTAGCCGTGACGGTGGCAGGCAGTTTTGCTTTTGCAAGCTCTGCCATGAAGACGAGGAGGGGGCGGGTGTTTGTTGTGCCGACTGCGACAGACTCTTCAGCCATAAGGACGACACAGTTGGCAATGTTACTGATCTACCACCTTTTAATGGCCTAATAATTAAAAATGATGGGCAGATAAAAATAGAGGAGCCAAACATAGCCACACAAGACAGTTCTGCTCTCGTGATTGTCACATTTGTCAGGAGGGCTGTGGCTCAAGGGCAGAAGCCAAGTCAGACTGTAACTGGCCAGAAACTCACTGTCATATCTCTTTGCCATTACAAGCATGTTACAGAGGAAACACATGTTTCCATGTCAGAATGTGGAATGGATAATGGCCCTCTTTTGCTTTGTTTGAAATAGAGGTAAAAAAACACCTGTGAAAATGATCGGTATCGTATGGTTTGTTGTTCCCACTTCAGGAGACATTTGAGTCTGTGTTTGAATTAACTTCTGCTCTCACGGCTGTGCTCTCTTGCTCTTGTCTCTCCCGCTCCCGCTCATTCAGCTCTGTTGTACAAGTAACAATGTGTTATTGGTTTGGAATTGATTTGGGTATCATATGTTGTCATTTGATAAAAAACAGTTTAGCTAAGCTGCTTGACATTAGAACAGCTGGTAATGTCACTTTTGTTAATGTCTTTAACCACATTTTTAACAAAACAGCAGATGCTCATCACAAAAGCCAATTTCCTTCTCTATCCATTTGTGTAAAATCAGCTTCGCTGAAGGCTCTGACTTGAGCAAGAAGTCCTGGGAGTGGTTCGCTTGACCTCAGAAAGGGACCCCTTTTTTAGGATTTTGAAATCTCTGGCAGTGTTCGAAGCTAAGATAGTTGTAAAAACCAACAGTCCAAATCTGGTTTCTTCTGTGTGCTGAATGCTCTGAAGATGTGGACGACATGGTGGTACCGGGGGGGAACGGGAAATACTGACTCTCTGACTGCACAACACAGACACTGAGCACAAATGAGCCCTGGTGGCCAGTGGAGAGGCAGCGCTTTGCCATCTCTGGCAGCTGTAGGATGTCCTCATCGCTTTTTATTTTTTTTTTATTTTTTTTTATTGAGTTATAGTTAGTTTACAATGTTGTATCAGTTTCTGGTGGAGATCACAACTTTTCAGTCATACATGAATATGCATATATATTCATTTTCACATTCTTTTTCACCATGAGCTACCACAAGATCTTGTATACATTTCCCTCTGCTATACAGTATAAACTTGTTTATCTATTCTGTATATAGTATCTACACCTCATTGCTTTTTAATTCCTGGTTTTTAGGGGAAAAAAAATATCCACCTTCTTCTCCCTCCATCCCTTTCTTAACCGAAGCATTTTTCAGTTAAGCAGACACACACACACACACACATACACACACGCATACACACATACACACACACACACACACACACACACACGCATACACACAAAGAATGGGATTAGTCTTATGAAACATTTGACCATCATGCAGCATAATGTGAAAAAGTCTCCAGAAAGATTTCCACTGACATGCTTTTCTGTATTACAGACATGTAATTTTTAGGTCTTTCTGGATGTTCGTAATATTCCATTGCTGTGTTCATGAAAGTGTCGAAGTGCTGCCAGAATATCGCTATGCATACCGACTGGTTTGTTTGTTCCTAGCGTTTAGCAAGTATTTATGGAGCCCCTGTTGAGTGTGGGGCAGTGTCTTCTCAAGGTTAAGAGCATGTCTCCTGGAGTCTGTCGTCCAGTCACGTGGCGTCCCCGCTGTTAATGAACCCTGGGACTTGGGTCATGATGCTTAACTGCTTTGTGCTCCAGTTTCCTCAGCCTTAAAGTGGGAAAAACTGTGGTACCGATCACGAAGCGTTTGGATGGATAAAATGAGTTATTCCATGTAAAAACTGATAGATGCGTAAGAGCGATGCCTGGTGTATAGAAAGCACTGAAGAGATGTTAGCTGTTATTATCTCTGCATGTTGCTGAGACGGTATGTGCTTTTTAACAGATTGCGATGGACCCCTCCACCTCCGTTCTACCCCTACGTGCCTGAGTCTAAGCCATGTGGAAATGGGTTCATAAATGTGTATGTCTGTGTGTTGAGGGGATTGCATTCTTTGTATGTATAAAGCACAGATGTACATACAGAAAATAAACAGATTCAGTATATCTGTGGTATTAATATTTTATGGGTTGGAGACAATTAGGAAGAAAATATCCAAAGAGGCTCCTTAGGGGGACAATAATGAAAAAAAGAAGCTTGGCCAAGCAGTATTGATGCCCGCCAGCTGGAGACCACCGGGAAAACACCTGGAGTGGAACACGTTGGGTTTATTATTTGTTGCAGGAGGGAGAACACACACCACAGAGGACCACGGGGTGTCTAAGAAGGAGCGTGTTGGAAAGGACTTGGACTCTGGTTGGGAGATTGAGAGAGGGACCACGGAAGTGAGGTTCATTCTGGGTCAGGTGCTGTCACAAAGTGGGGCGATTCTATTATCGGGTGTCTCAGTAAATCCTCTCTGGGGAGGGCAGCCTAGAGTGAGGCTACAGCCGTGCCTCGGGAAGAAGCAGCTATCACTCACATGAGCCCAGGGAAGGTAGTGCTTGGTATCTTGTGGGCTGGGCAGTAACCTCGTTCCTGTCTGTGCTTAGACGAAGTTTTCAAGTGGTCTTGTCTTACTTTTTCTTGATCTCATAATGACCTTTCCTGAGTTGTTGGTGTTCTGTGAGGTTGTCTGTGTCCAGCAGGAGCACGGTGTGGCCCAGCTGTGAGCACCAGGCCGGCTTCTAACACTGAGGCCCAGCTGTCAGTGTCAGACCGGCGCCCAGATGTCTGAGGCCCTTGCTTTCTCTCTACCTCTCCCTGCCCTTAGAGTGTTTCCATCAAGCGTGCCAGATATTGATTCAAACATGAGCTTGTCTGAACCGACTGGGGCCATGGAGCAGCGGGGAGAAGCCTGCTAGAACCTCTAAGAAAGAAAAGCTGGTCTGTCGTAGGAATTGAACAGGGAGGCACAGGGCACCTCCTGGCAGCCATCCGATCAGCATGCAGGGAACTAACCCTGGGGCAAAGCCTCCGCAAGATCTGTGAGCAGGGAGCTCAGAAGGCCTGGGGCCACGGCTGAAGCTGCAAGGCCCTGGGCCTGCCTGACCTCGGCACCTCCTGTTGGGGAGGTAGTGACTTTCCAGGTTCTGTAGCTGAAACCATCCTGACGAAGGCTCCTGCACATTTCTATCTGTGAGGTGCAGCCATGTTTGAAAGGTCATAGGTAAAGAAAATTTCCTCTTTTTAAAAATCATGGACATTTAATTCCTTTTGCAAATTAATTCTGGGAAGAACTTTTGAAAATATTTAAGTGGGAAGATGATGGGCTCTTTGTGCGTGGGGTAGTATTTTGCCCTGTAAGCCTTACTCTCCAGGCCAGGTTTCCCTCCAGCTCAGGGAAGGTTTGCCGCCTCCTCTCTGTCTCTTCCCAGATCTCACATGCAGGCTCACTTTGCCTCCTGCCTCTAGCTGGCCACGCACCAGCCTGCGCTGGCTTCTAATCACAGGGGCTATTACTACTCTTTCCTCAGACTATCACAGAGTGTTCAAGCTGGAAGGGACCTCAGAGGTCATCTAATCAAAACCCTCATTTTAAAGATGAGTAGACCGAGACCCAGGGAACTGGGACTTCACAAAGGTCAAGCAGCTCCTGGCAGAGAGACTGGACTTTTCCAAGCTGCAGGGGAGTGAAAAGACACGTGGTGTGCCTACTGCCACTTCTGAATCCTGCGTCCTTGGCAGGCATGACTAGTCATTCACTGCGCTCCTTTCAGCCAAGCGTCCAGGCCATCTCACATCCCTCAGCGCTGTGCTCCCGCAGCCCACACCCATCCATCATTGTTGGCAGAGGCGCTGGAACCATCGCTATGCGTGTGCGCTTTGTAAGTCAGTATTTAGTTCTTATTAAGGGATAGCTATTTACACATAGAGATGCATTTGAATCATAAGTGCCATATCTAACACTTAGGTCTTGTACTTCAAACATGTAACTATATATGAAAGAAGTAAAATTTTTCTAGCATATGAATGCATGTTAATTAAGGCCCAATATTGTTTTAGTTCCCAAGGGGGATAGACTCACAATGTGGACATCATTGTCCAAAATATTGAAGAGGAATGGACCTGCACTTTTGGTTTGGTTTGGTTATATTTTTGGTTATATTTTTAATTTTTTGGTTATATTTTTGGGTTTTTTTTTTTTTGGTTGTATTTTTAATTTTTAAGATTATCTGTCTGATGTCAGGCTACTGTAATGACTGAGTTTTTAACTCCAGTTTAAGACAGTTTCTTAATTTTAAGTATCTGAAGGATCTTTTTTAAAAAGTTACTTTTTAAGCTAGAAAATAGTTCTAATCTTGTGATGGTTACTAAGCAACAATTAAAAAGAAATCTCAATAGATTTGTAAAGCTTCTATTTACTTAAGAGGGAGAAATGTGTGGCTTTTGCACACGTGGTGTCTCTTGGTCGTAAGTGACACTGGGGGCTGACAGGAAGAATAAGAGGGGGGTCGGGCTTTACGTGGATGGCGGTTGAGTTGGGACAGATGGTCCTATTAAGTTGTTTACCTTTCATTTCTGGCACCCTGCAAAAATTACAATGAACTGAAGCTAAAGCATGGAGTGAAAATGACACGTGTTCCAGGAAAGACCTGAGAGACTCTGCTGGGGTCAGGATCCCCCACCTGCATCAGAGTGGGAGGATTTTGATGGTCCAGCCTGGCTCATGACCCTCCCCTCTGCCTGTGTGAGGGACGAGTTGTATGTGACCACCTAACCAGGACCACGCGGATAGAAGAGACAGGCAGTTCTGCAAAGGAGAAAACAATGTTACTGTCAGAATTGGGAAAGGATGCTGGGCAGGAAGTAGTAACAGAGACTGCTTTCTGCAGTTTCGTTTCATGTCTAACTGCCTGCCTGGGGTGGGACATGGTGGAGATCGTGTCCTGCTTTTGCTGTGTTTGACTCAGGATCTGTGGCTGGTTTGCACCTGCAGGTAGAACAGTTGAGGTTTTAAGGAATGGGAGAGTGCCAACAGACAAGAGAACTGAAAAACGCTCTCATTCAGCTATAGGACTGAGATTTGCAGTTTTACACTTTAACACACATATTACGTGAAATGGAAAGTGGTACCTGCTCTGTGACCCTTTTTATTCTTGAAGAACCGGACTTATTTCTGGGATTCTCTGCCACTATTAGAGAGATTTCAGTGTGATGTTTCTGCCTTTCTTTTCGCCATTGAGCAGTTTAAATATAAATTGGCTTTTCACAAAAAAGCGAATGTTTCATATAGGAATAAGTAAACTGTCATAGAGATCATTTCATAGCAGAAGATGATTAATTGTGCCTTTTAATCATAGTTCCATTATCATATGAAACATTCATGTCATTGGACCCATTTCACTTAATGAAGGTTTAGCACCACTAGGAGCATATTTGCATTAATGAGGCATCACAGGTTATTAATTGAAATCTAATAACAACTTAGAATATTATAAGTTTGCATTAATTGGAAACAGAATTGTAGATTTATTGGCAATATACCTCTTGTCATCTTAGAGAAATTATTCCTCAGTGGGCTATAAAGGGGCCATTTTTGTACCATTTGGAGCTCTGGTTCTTATATGTTGATTTTACTTTAAACTGGAATAACCCTTTATGAGTGATTTCTGAAGCAGAACTTGTGGTGTGCCTAGTACCATCCCCACCTTTGCCTGGTCATCAGCCGACTACTAAGGGAAGGTATAGGGAATGACCTGAGCCCGGCTCAAGGAAGGAAAGTGCATTGACAGCTTTTCTGTTCCTGACTCAGCTCCCCCAGGGAACCCTTGCCTGGCCACCCTGACCAAAGGCTTTCCCTTCATTCAGCTCCACTAGTGCTCTTGTTTATTTCCTTTATAGCATGGATGGCCGATTATAACCATGTCTGTTCACCTGCCTTCTGTCTGTTTCTCTCCAGTATTATTACCAAAACTCAGGTCTGGCTGCTTGCCCTTGAAAGCCAATACTTGAGGCAAGTTATGGTAGAAAAGGAAGTCTGCTGTATTCCGGAGGCTGGGGGACAGGGCAGAGTCTGCTCCAGAGGCCAACTCCCCATTGCCAATCAGTGGGGCAAGAGCTTTTAAAGAGGAGTTTGAGGGGTGTGTAGGCAGGGGATGGGGCTCCATGCAAAACAGCACAGTCAGCTCTGACTCTCATCTTGAATCTAGTCATGTGGTGGTCTGATCAGCGTCATGTTGATTGTTTTAAGTACAGTTTATCTTTAGTTTCAGCGTCCGTTTGTTCTCGTTTCTTTGAGGCCAGTTTTTGGAATTGTGACAGCTTATGTGACGCCTATAGTCTGGTCACCATATAGTTAACTATTTCCACCTGATGGGGGTTTCAGTATCTCCAAAACAGTTCAGAGGATATGGCTCAGAATATTACCTATTGCCCTTGAGGAGGAACTAAAAGTCACTAAACTTTGTTTAGTTACTAAACTATTATTATTTTGTTTTGCCTGATTATTTCCCTTTGTTTCTCTGTATGTCCTTATTTCTCTGTTGAAACTTATTCTTTGACTGAAGTTTGTCTACAGACAAGAGGCAGGCGGAGGACACGGGGTGGGGATGGGGTCCGTGCTGGAAAGGCCCGGTAGGGCCCTGCCCCGTTGCAGTATGGCATCTCTGGAGAACAGAGCAGCATCTCTCTTGTCCTTTGCTGTACCTCCAGCACTTATTGTGATGTGGATGTGCTGTCAGATGGTTAACTGGACCCTGGCTTGGACTGGAAGAACCTGGGGAGGGGAGTTGCCTTTGAAGCTATGATAATCTTTCAATGTGGGGTTTAACCTCTGGGTCTAGGGCCGAATGATAAAATGTTGGACCTAAAATGTACCCTTAAATCATTCTGTGTCCTTGGCATTCCAGACACTTGGCCTGAGGATATCGCCGAATTTATTTCAGTCTGGATTGTTGTCCCTGAGACTGAGGAAAACAAGGAATAGAAAGAGTCCCTTGGTATTGTGTCTCATGACAATTGAGTGAGTGCCGTGTTTTCTAACACTTCTTAATTAAGAATTTTGTAGAAACCAACATTCACGGTAAGCCTCAAAATAGAATTCCAGTGTAATAATTGGCACTTGTGTTAACGCTCACAGAAACCAAGCAGGCAGACTCAACTGGATGCAGTGTTGAGGTTACAAGGAGGTAATCACAGTTGGAGTTGAGAGTCCGTGACGGTGGGGGTAGAGGATTAGCGTTGGGAAGCGGCCTTCTTTTTTCTTATTCTTTTCTTTATGGTGAATTATGTTTAGAACTTACCATCCTTTCACTTGGTGTGAAATTCAGGATGGTGGCACAGTGGAAAGAGCTTGCATCAGGCCATGGAAACACGAGTCCTAGTCCAGGCTTTCTCACTTCATAACTGACAGACTAAAGGAAAGTCCGTTCCTGAATCTCACCTGGAGAACAGAGACGACAGAGACATTTGTCTGGTAACTCTTACAGAACTTTTGCTAAGATAATTGGGGCGGATAAGTAAATGGACTTGGTAAATTGTAAGGCAAATGCAAGATACTGCTACTATTCATATGTTGGCTGAGGAGGAGGATAAACAGTAGCAGCACAGAGGACTTCCCAGGGCTGTCCTGGGTTGACTCTTGGTTCAATAGAAGTAGCAGGTTCTATTTTTCATTATACCGGACTTTGAAGAGTCTCCCTAAGTTTTCCCACGGAGCTGTAAGAAGTTCCCTTATTTTTTTGACCTCGAAAGTGAGCTTGAGTCAATGCTGAAGTTGCGCACTAAGCCACTTGAAGATTTCCCGGAATAAAGCAGTCAGATGCGGTGTTTAAGCTACCCATCAGGAAATGACTTAGCACCTCATCACAGGCAAGGGCGTAACTCACTGGGCATTCTCATACCCTGCCCTGGGACAGGGGAAGCCCATGCAGTACAGATTGTAGGCAAAGCAATGTGTAGAAGACCATTTTGGTGGAGAGTTGGGGCGGATTTGTAAAAGAACTGTCTTTTCAAATTTTCTTTTGCTGTGTTGCATTTGGATTCAGAGCAATTATTTGAAACTTCTTCCTTTTTCTCTTGATTGGGAGCATGTTAGTTTATTCTCTTTTTGTGTGTTGTGTGTAAACTTCCCTTGGGCAGAAAAATCCATACATGTCTTGTGTATACATGCCCTGATTTTTTGACCCTCTGGAAGTGGCTTTGGCCTCCTCTCCCTCTTGGAGAAAGCTCAATATTTTTTTTTCCCTCTGGGTGAGGTACCGCATTACTAATACCCAAAAGAATATTTTTAGTGTAAAAATACAGTCAAATTATTTAAGATATCAGAAACCAGTGCAGAGTGTGTGTGTGTCTGTATGTATGCTTCCTACCAACTAAGGGATGCTTTTCCCTGCTACAGAGTCTCACAATAAGAAATAAAGTCACTTTGCCTACAAACTTTTTAATATGCAAATATGCTTGCCTTTCACCGAACACTGATGTTCACCAAGCTGTGTCATGAATAGTGGCCTCTTGAATCATGTGAATAGATTAGATAGTATCTGAGCATGGGTTTGCCTTCGAATCATGTTACGGCAGAATTTATTTATTCATTGATTCATTCATCCATTAATTTATTCATTCAGTCACCAAATATTTATAGAGTAACTTATTTGTGCCAGGCTATGTTCTTTGTTCTGTGATTCAGCAGCAAATAAGACAAACAAATTCTTGTACCCAGAGAGATTACATTTCAGTGGAGAAGACAGATAATCAACCACACAACAAAGAAATAATGTAGTTGCAGGTAGTGATATGTACCTATGAAGAAAATAGAACAAGGGGATAGTCTTAAGAAAGGACACTACTTTTTTGCATTCTTTTTTATTGACGTATAGTCAGTTTACAATGTTGTGTCAATTTTTGGTGTACAGCACAATGCTTCAGTCACACATATACATGTATATATATATATTCCTTTTCATATTCTTTTTCATTATAGGTTACTGTAAGATATTGAATGTAGATCTCTATGCTATACAGTTTAAAATTATTTATTTTATATATAGAAGTTAGTATTTGCGAATTTCAAACTCTAGTTTATCCCTTCTCACCCCTTTACCCACTGATAACTGTAAGTTTGTTCTCTATGTCTTTGAGTCTGTTTCTGCTTTGTAAATAAGTTCATTTGTATCTTTTTTTCCCAGATTCCTCATATAAGCAATATCATATGATATTTTTCTTTCTCTTTCTGGCTTACTTCACTTAGAATGACGATCTCTAGGTCCATCCATGTTGCTGCAAATGGCATTATTTTATTCTTTTTTATGGCTGAGTAGTTTTCCATTGTATAAATATACCACGTCTTCTTTATCCAGTCATCTGTTGATGGACATTTAGGTTGTTTCCATGTCTTGGCTATTGTAAATAGTGCTGCTATGAACATTGGGGTGCAGATGTCTTTTCCAATTAGAGTTTTCTTTAGATATATACCCAGGAGTGTGATTGCTGGATCATATGGTAACTCTATTTTTAGCTTTTTTAAGGAACCTCCATACTGTCCTCCATCATGGCTGCACCAATTTACATCCCCACCAACAGTGTAAGAGGGTTCCTTTTTCTCCACACCCTCTCTCTAGCTTTTATTATTTGTAGACTTGATGATGGCCATCCTGACTGTTGTGAGGTGATACCTCATTGTGGTTTTGATTTGCATTTCTCTAATAATTAGTCATGTTGAGTATCTTTTCATGTGCCTTTTGGCCTTCTGGATGTCTTCTTTGGAGAGATGTCTATTTAGGTCTTCTGCCCATTTTTTTGATTGAGTTGCTTTTTTTTTTTTTTTTTTTTTGATATAAGCTGCATGAGCTGTTTGTATATTTTGAAAATTAGACCCTTGTCAGTCACATCATTTGCAAGTATTTTCTCCCACTCTGTAGGATGTCTTTTCATTACGTTGACAGTATCCTTAGCTGTGCAGAAGCATGCTATTCTTAAGCCTGACTAAACGAGTAAGGGTTGGACAGAATTACAAAGCTGTGATGACTCTCATGTTCACTATGTTGTATCCAAGTTCTTTAGATACATTATACTCTCACTAGAAGATGCCAGTACAAATTCATCCAGCTTTATGCCTGACAAAATATGATATTGCCATGTATGCCTTATTGAAAGTCTGTAAGTCCACTGTGTACTAAGTATAAGTTCATTCTGATTTTTCTATTATTAAGTTAAGCATTATCTTTGTATCAGAATGGTCAAAGCCAGATGAAATTCATCTCTGGGTTTTGTCCTAAGGGTTTAAAACATTGCCATCTTCTGGTTAGGGTAGGGGCAACAGAGACTGACTCCGGTATATTTTATCCCTAAAGAGAGATTACAGAGCTGTATTCCCAAAGTCCCACTAAATGCCTGAAGGCCACCAAACGTTGTCTGTGCTAACCAGCAGTGGTATTATGGCTGCAGAAGTTTGAACAGAAAAGAATACGCTTCTTTTGTGATAGGTCTTGGAGACTTTCTTAGAGCACATTGGTTGGAATGGATTAGGTCATGTGTCTTAATGCTCCACAAATCCCTATGGCCAAGGGACTGTGACATGCCTCTTGGCTTAGCGTCCAACATGCTCTCAATCTTGAATGATGGAGCCCTCTTATGGACTTAGAGTAGGATTGAGTCCCCACATGATGCCAGGCCCACTGCTGGAGGGAGGGGGAAAGGACTGGGGAGTGGTATATGTTCACGGCCCCATGATGACACCATGGCATCTTCAGGCTCCCTGCCCTCTGTGAGCTCTCCTGCTGGTACCATGGAGCTCAGGACTCCTAGCTTGAGTGACAGAGATAATTTGGTTAAATAAAATAGCACAAGTTCTTTGTATTTGCTTTTTTCTCATAAGGGACAAAAGAAATTAAACCTTGAGATAGTTGTCAAGACAGCGCAGTGGAAGAAACGCATTTTGGTTTTCAACACAGCCCATCAATGTTGATCCTGAAAAAGCATGTTGAACAGCGTATTCAATAATCCTCTATTTCCGGTGGTTTAGTGTAATCCACCTGCAGAATTCCCTCTTGGACATTGATGTTGGTGGTGCCTGTTTTCAGTTGTTCTTTCCAAACCCCACTGCATAGATGCCAGAATGTGAATGCAGAAATGCTGAAAAGATAAAGAAACAACAACTTAATTGTATTTAAATTCTTACCACAGTGGTTTCATACCTTTAAGATCCTATTAAGTGAATTGATTTAAGGAGCTAGTTTACAGAAAAGTTTCCATGTTCAAAGCAAATTATTTTACCACGCATGTCATAACTACAATAAAAACATTACCACAGTGGAGGGAACCTCCTCTAGGTGGTAGAAGAGAGATTGCTCTAAGGATTATTGTTACATATCCAAGATCAACAAACAGTGGCTAATGAATACAACAGGGAAGAAGAGGTGGCAGAATGAAAATTAGGGTCATGTGTATGCTTTGTGGAGGCTAAACGTGTTTTTCAGGGAGAAGTTCTACCTTTGTTAAAATAGTCCATGCCTAAGAATAAAGGAAAATACACTTACATAGCACATCTTTCTCTTCTGAGCAAGGTATGTAAACTCAGGCTCTGAAAGAATCAGTCTTAATTCTGCAAAAGGTAACCCCTGATCTCTGTTATGTTTCCTTACTGGAGACACTGACAGATATGTATTCTTTAAATCCAGTGTAGTATGACCTGTGAAACAATTCAGATGCCATGTCTGATTACTTTGCACATGTAAACAGTCTGGAAATCTCCCTCAACACATTTTTCCACCTAATATCTGTGGTTTTATGTGTAAGATGCTACTGAGATTACCTCCAATATTAGCAAACTGTCCAAAGGTGAAATTGTAACCAGAAATGTCAGGTATAACTTAAGAGGATAAAAATGAAATATGCTTCAGCTTCTCCTCATCTGCCCCATATACCATATGTATTTTTCACTAGGTAATTATAGAAAATGTTTACTTTTCTTTATCTTCAAACAATTGCCTTGGCTCTCATCTGTGGAAACTATTACTCTATTTAAAATACTACTTTGCATGTTTGCCATGCATTTATCCTTATGGCTTGCTTAGTTTGGGATCTGGGGTTTACTGAAACACACAGTAGTATAATAGTAAATTGATGAAAGAACCGAGCGTTTAGCATTTTTTTTTCCCACTGTGCCATTGGAATGGAAGGTAAAAATTAACTCATTTTTGTAAACATGACCATCTCATCACTGGCAGTGAAATGTTAAAATTTTAAGATCCTCTTCTTGGTCACAGCAAGCAACATGTGCCCCTTTTGCTTCCTTCATGAATCTGGTGCACCATGTGGAAGAGACAGCTTTAGTATGAAACTCCTACAAGGAAGCCACTTCATCAGTGAAAACACTTGGCGACCGTTGAGTCAATCAGAGCCTTCCGGCCCCGTGTTCCACTGCCCTAATAGTGGGCCAGCTCAGCAGTCCGGCACCATGGAGACAGACCTGAGAAAAATGCCTAAATGGGCTTGACTTTTTTTTTAACTAATAAAGAGCATCCCGGATGTCATTTGGCAACTGCTACATCCCTTATGTGGCACATCACGCTATAGCAGGCAAATTCTGGTAGCTGACTTGATTCAGTGGCACAGAGAAACTGTGGAAAGGTGGCCTTACTCAACTCCTTTGTTCTTGGGGGAATAAAGCTCAAGTTTTCTTTGCTATTTTCCTGCCACCTTTTTTTTTTATTGTTGTCGTTCTTTTGTTACTAAATGAATAAGAATAAATTGATACAATTAAAAAAGCAAAACAGAACTCTGTGTGGACAAGCAGTAAAAGAGCTGTCCGGGATAAAGCCACAGGCTTGGCTTGATCCTCCCTTGCCTTGGGTTTGACTTGAACCTCTCTATAATGGCATTCACAGCGGCCGAGCCAGGAGTGCAAACACACGGTGTGTTACATCTTGTTCCTATAATGCCTCACAGTTTGAAGGCAGGATGTATCAGTTTCCTTCTAAACCCAGAGCTGCGGAGGTCTTATCTCTTGAATCATTGGTAAGACTTGTAGTTATTAGAGTTCTTATTCAGAAATTTCCACTGACTCTCTTACTTGGCTGGCCAGTGAGATTGCTTTTGCAAAGATAGAGACTCCAAAGAATTCCTTTGGCTTCCAGTCCTGAAAAAGGTTTTGCAAACATTTTGTTTGTATTGTTGGAGGCTTTTTCCTCCTGGTTGGGCTCATTAATACCCTTTTGTGAGTAATATTTTGCTTTTCTTGAATAGCTTTTTCTGAACAGCTTTCTCTGGCGGAAAATCCAATTTAGTTGCAAGAATATTACCAGTTCTGCTCCTTTATTTTTTCTTCCTCATTGGAAAGGAAGATAAAAGATTGTGTGTCCGAATGGAGATGTACGATTTATGGCATTAGCGCTTCTATTAATACATTTATGTGACAATTATATATCTTCACATTTTGTTTCTATCCATGACTGAAGACAGCTTCTTTATGTTGCAGGAGCGTATTTTCCTTCAAGACACATTTTATTTTCTTGGATCTTAAGCTTTTGCCCCAAATTTCCATCAAAATGGACACATGGTAGCGTGTTCTAGCTGTTTTACAGACCCAGACATGGAGTAAGTGTTGCTTTAGATTTAATCTTAGACCTGTTGAAACTTAGATGGACTTTGTGGTAGTCATCTGCACAGAGTTTCTTAGGACTAACCTTTTCTCATTTCAGGTGAATCCTGCTTCATACAAATGATTTGAAAGCAGCTCTGCCCGTTCTCTTTAGCTCCCAAATTGGGTGATCAGAATACTTTATTCTCTGGCCATAGTGTTTGGTTCTAAGAGAGCAGATCAGAAGCCAAGCTATTGAGAGTCCTTCTGACCACAGTCCCCTACTGTCATCTTTACCACCGCATCATGAACCTGAGAATGAAATCAGACGGAGCGAAGCAGAAAGGGGACAGGGAGATGGGGATAGTTAGGGTATCACTTGAGTACCTGGTGTATCAGTGTTAGTTCAGACTAGTGCACAAGGGCCATTTGTTAAATTTTCAGGAATTTTGTAAGCTGACTGATGACATGTTGGTAGCTTGATATTGACAAATGCCACAAGTCAGCTTCTCTGCATTGAAAAAAAAAAAAAAGTATATTGTTAAATGTTTTCCAACCACCACTGCCTGGACCCACCTTAAATAAAATCACATGATCTCCAGTCATGTGAGCTAATTAATCCCCTATTCCCCCCCCCCCTTATATCATTTAAGTTAGTCTGAGTTGATTTACCATCACATGTAATATGTAGCCAGCCAAGTTATGGCTTGGCAAAATTATTTATCTTGCCATATGATAAACAGCTTTTATGTAGAAGATCAAGTGAGGGAACCAATACAACTTTTGATTAAAAAGCTGCATATTTCTCCTGTGTGTGACAATATCTCTGAAGGAAGTCATATGAACACTCTGGAACTTTTTGATGGCTCATCATAACAACCTGATAGATTCACACTGTTCTTGAGGATCCTTTAAATGGCAAAGGGAGGGAACAACAAAATTTGCTTTGTGAATCAGCAGTTACGGTGTAAGATGAGTAAGTCTTTGAGGGGAAAAACCTGGGTGGCAGGAAGTTCTGAGATAGTAGCGGCAGTTACTTTGTTTCTGGAATAAACTTGACCTGAATGAGTGTGGTTAAGAAGCTACTTGTTGTGCCAGTTGAATAATCAGTTGAATCAAGCTGCCATGTCAAGTAGACCCATCCGTGTTATTACTTTGCTCGTGTGAATTCTAAGTTTGCTTCAGTTTCTGATAATTGGTGAATATTGTGGAACGGGATGCAGTCTCAAAGAACTACATGCTTTTGCAGGGATTTAGTGCCTTTAAACAGTCCTACAGGTCTGTTTTAAGTCATCTGAGCTAAATTTGAAGCAGAATGCATAAGAAATGCTTATATCCAGTGTTCACTAGGTTTCAATATAATTTCTCATGATTTATGGCTGGTTATTACTATGCATCCCACATGCCATTGTTTTAAAGTCATTTGATACTATGCAAGCCCAAGTGGTGAAACATAATTTACATACAATACGGGTGCAAAATCTGTCACCTATTTGGTTGCCAAGAGAAGGAAAGAAATCAGACAAAAAACCTTATGTGTTCAACAGTGGAATTTCCTGTAACACTGAGGTCTGTGTATTATTTTCAGTAGAAGATAATTCAAAGGAGAATAACATTGTAGGTTGTCCATCTGACAGTGAGAACATAAGAATGAGATGTGAGATGGGTCAGAGTTAGTTGAGGGGTGGTGTTGAGGAATTGGGCCAAAGTTTTTGGAATAAACCTGGATCAGTGGGATATTCTAAAATAATACCATTGGGATGGATGTTTTCTGTCTCAACCGGCTGGATGGTGTCCACAGTGCATCACAGTTCTTTCCGTTTACAAAGGTCTTTCTGTTTGGCAGAATATTTTCACAGACCAGCTGAAATTAGGGAAGCTTTCTGTTTAAGAAAAAAAATTAAAACATCAACCAATCCACAAAACGTTGTGTTAAAGCAAGTAGTGATCAAGTGTATCTACTATAATTTTGCCTGCTAAATAGCAAGGAAATCCTCTTAAAACAAGGGATGTCCACGTGATCAGAGTTTCTCTCTGCAAAAACTGAAAGCAAAAGGCAAAGTGGGTTGAAGAAAGGAATAAAAGTAGCTACCTTCTTGGGTTATCATGAATATTACCTGCTTCGAGTGAAATAGTTTATGCCTCATGCTCAGCACATTGTCTTGCACATTCATACTGATGGCTAGGTGTCAGCTATTATGTGTGTTATTATAGTTACCAGCCTTGCTCATAAGAATCATTAACTGTGGCTAAATAAATTAATCCCTTCTAATTATTCTGTTCTTTGCAGTCTGGACAGAATTGCCCATGTGAGACACTACCTAATCTTAGATCAACACAACTGTTTGGAACATACGCCCTTGTGACTTTAACATAAGACATGCATTTGGAGATTTTTATTTTTTCTGTTCAACATCTTCATACATAGGGCATCTCTCCTGAACTCCAGGCTCGTGGGCCACTTGTCATGCCCTGGGCTACTTTGGAAACTTTTGGCCTGTCTCTTTAAGGTATAACCTACTCCCCCAACACATCCCACACGCTAGTGAATTTTGCTTTTGAATTTAGAGACTCATTACATCAGACCTATCAATTTAGTTTTGGTGACTGTCTGGGTACTTTAATTTAGTATGGTAAGCAACAAACAGAGCTTTTATTTTACCTATATTAATTATTATGAGTGTCAGAAATCATAATAGTGAGGTTAGTAAGTTTATAAATTGAAGCTATGAGGACATGTACTTATATCCTTTATGCTGCTTTTTATCTGGGCCGTGGCAATCCATTTAGAATACATATTTTTGACTTACAGTTGTCAGTGTGTATACTGCTTAAAAGAACTGTCATTTGGTTATTGTATTAGTTTGCTACTGCTGTGTAACAAATCACATAAATAACCCCACATTCAGAGGTTTAAAACAACAATTCCTTATGTCTTTGTGAATCATCTGTGGTTTGGCTGGTCTTGGCTGGGCTCAGCTGGGTGACTCTTATCCATACTGCATGAGCTGATTCTGCCTCCTGTCTTTCGTCTTCCTTAGGCTAGCAACCAGACTAGCCCTGTCACTTGCTTCTCATGCTAAGGCAGAGATACATTAGGGCCAGCAGAAATACTTGAGACCTTTTAAGACCAAGAACTGGAAATTAGTTAGGACATACTATCATTTCCACCTATGTATTAAGGCCAAAGAAAATGCTAGGACAAGAGTTCAAAGCCAAGGTGCAGGGACTACATGTGGACCCAGAGGCCATGGTACAGGTGTGGATGCATGGAGGGGTAAAGAATATTGATTATGTGCTCTCCCAGAGATACGTGTATTGACATTAGTTCTGTATGTTCGCTGTCTCACAAAATCACTATACTCTACTGGGGTGTTTAGTGTATTTTAATTTCATGGGTACTGAGAATTGTGCGGCAGACTACATTTTCTTTCTTGTGCTGTGTGTTCGAAAAACCCAGTCTTCCCTCCTATGTGTCTCTGTTACCAAGTCCAGACGTGTTCTACTCACCACATGACAGGCCAATAAATGGGGATATGTGATGTTGGGGTAAGGAATAATGACTTTATTCAGAAAGTCAGCAGACTGAGAAGTTGGAGGGCTAATGTCCTAGATAACCATCTTACCCAAGTCAGAATTCAGGCTCCTTTTATACTAAAAAGGGGGTGGGGTGTGTTTGGTTGTTGCAAATTTCTGGGTGTCGGAATCCTTTGTTCTTATAGCTGTCCACGTGAGTCAGGTCGTAATGTTCCTGTAAACCTCCAACAGGACGAATGCTATTTTCTTTTCTGTGACTTGTGATCTCTTTATGAATGGAAAAATATTAATACCCTTAAAGGTCAGAGCCTTGAGAATGGGCTCTCCTGTATATTTCAGGCTACAGGCAACATTCTTTTACAAAAGGTGCAGAACCAGCATGACTGAGCATGGGAAACAGAGCACAGGGTTAGAGCCAAAGGGACAAATCTAATATGGAGGTTCCCATGTCCCCCTCCCACTTTGGATTTCATTCATTTATTAGAGCGGCTCCCAGAACCCAGGAAAACATTTACTTCCACTTAGCAGTTTATTAAAGGTATGGTAAAGGATACAGATGAAGAACTAGATGAAGAGATACGTAGAGCAAAGTCTGGGAGGGTCCCAAGTACAGGAGCTTTTGCCTCTGTGGAGTTGGGGTGCACAGCCATCCAGGTACATACATGTGTTCGCCAACCTGGAGGCTCACCAGACCGCAAAGCATGGAGGCCTCCTCAGGTAGGCATGATCAACCATTAACTATTTACAAGAGTTTTCCTTCTGAAGAGAAGGGGCTGGGAGTGGGTGGTAAAAATTCCACACTTTCTTCTTGTGGGTTGGTCTTTCTGGTGACCAGCAGTCATCCAGGAGCCCACCCAGAGTCACCTCATTAGGACAAAAGACAATTTCCTCTCACCTAGGAAATTCCACGCATTTCTGAAGCCCTGTGTCAGGATCTCTGGACAATGACTGAACAAAAGATGGCCCTAGTGCTCTTATAACTTAGGGAATTACAAGGTCTTTAGGAGCTCTGTGCCAGAAATCCAAGGCAGATAAATATCTGTGTCCGTCTATAGACTGTTGATGTGAATCTTTATGAATACTGTGAATATGTGAAAAAAATATATATATATGTTTTTCTATTATCTCACACATTGGATGCTGGAAAGCCTAAGACAGATTTGTAGTTGCAGCCACATCCATATGATTCTTACTCTTTGTCACATTCCTACCTTATTTTTGTCTATAACCTTTGTTTTACTTGCTTATTTAACCTCAATTCTTACATTGGGCTATTTTGTTGTCTGTTGTATGTTTTTGCAAATGTCTGGCATCATCTGTGGTGCAAGAAGAAATGTAACTATAGAAATAAAATTTGAAACAGCAGTTCCCTTCCACTATTCACCTTTTACCCAGCAGGCAAGGTTACAAAGACTACAGTACTAGCTAGCATTTATTGAACGCTTCTTTCCCCTTCGGGCCCTGTGCAGGAGGGTTTTCGAGCAATGCCGAATTCTCTTCCCACAGCAACCTTATGAGATATGTAACTGGCGTCATCCCTGTGGAAGCAAATGCAGTTTGTGTAAGTTTTTCAGCGTCTGGCAGGTGGTAAATGCCACAGCTATGATTTGAGCTGGTGAAGGCTGGCTTTAGATCGCTCACACTTGGTCATTGTTATGCTGCTTCAGACCAATGTGCTAAAAGGGTAAAAAGAATGGGTAGTAATTCTTGCCTTCTTTCATGAGGCCTTGACTCAGGTTTCATTCCTTGTTCATCTTCTACTTTTTCTCGTCTCTCTGGTAAATATGCCTAATTAAAATGTCAGCTGCTAATGGCTTAAAAATGCCATTTAAGCTGTGACACTTGGCATTTCCATCACTGCGGGTTAAACAGAAGACTTTGAGGATTTAGGCAAATGAAAATGATTTATGAAACCCCCTTACCGGTGTGGATATGTTTAGCACAACTGTCCTCGTATTTATGACGAGCATAATACTTCAGGTACATTTTATGTTTCCTTGCAGAAGTTTGGTGGTAAATGTGGAAATTAAACTGGGAAATATGGATAAATCAGCACAATTCCAAACACCTGCTCAAAACATTCATTTTATTGATTTAACAGTTGACTCTTTAGGATGTTTTTATAAAAACATTGGCTCTAGGCAGAATAAGTATTCTCAGTGAATGTATTTGTTGACATATCACTTAGAAACTACTGCACTGACAGATTTTAGAAATTTTACATGAGTTTGAATGACAAGCAAAGGCCATTTTAGATGAGAGTGGTTCTTCCTGTGTTTTACTGGCTGATCTTGTATTTATGTAATGTTAGTGAATAGACTTTCTTGTTTTGATCTTTCACTCTCACATTTGGCTAAATTATTTGGAAAGTCTTCAGAGATTTTTTTTTTTCCTTAACAGACATCATGTTGTCTCAATATCATTAATGGCGTGCAAGTAACATCTTTGGGAGAAACTTGCAGTAATCACTTCTCCTTCAAATCATTTCTAATTCCCACAACCTGGAAAGTCTCTGAAGCCATTTTAGTAATGATCATTTTCTGATAATCAGTTATCTGTGCATATAGACCAATGAAGGGCTTCTTGGGTTTTTTCCTTAATTCTCTTAAGAAGGGCCAAACCCCCTGTTGGCTCCCCTTGGGATGACTGCTTGGTAGGCCACTGATAGATTGGGGCCCCCAAAACTGAGTTCCATTCTTCCACTACTTTTAGTCATTTCTGTTTCTTCAACCAATAGTATAACTCTGGTAAATGAAAACCTGTGAGCTCCTTTTGGTGGTACAAGACAGCAACGCTGTGTGGTTCCTTACCCTCCAAAAGGGATTTATTGACCAGTGGTAGCTTTGGCATTCCAGATCCAGGTACCCAAATTGATTTTGTTAAGAATCTATATCTCTCCATCTTTAGGCTTTGATTCTGCTATGTTGGCGACTTTCTTGGTTGGGTATCTTATATCTCGTGGTGGCCCTTGATGAGCTGAGGCTTCCAACTTACCAGCAGCAGGAATCGCAGCAGAAAAAAGAAACTTTTCCCACTAACTCATTGCCAGAATCTCACATAGGACTCTCTTTGGTCCATCTGGATCATGTGCCCACCTGAAACCCCAAAGCTGAGGTCCAGCCCCTCACATGAATCCCTTCCCCTGAAGCAGGTGGCTGAGACTCCCTACAGGAAGATCGAGGTGCTGTTACCAGAATGCAGGAAAGGTTGCTCAGTTAGCAAGAACAGTTGCCTATTACTATCTATAAATGTACAAAAATAAACTATAGGGATATATTCTTCATCATGTTACCAATCTATAATCTGCAATTAACCTATTTTTATAATGAAAGATATTTAAGGTAGGGGGAATGTTTTCTCTTTTTTAAGTGGGTGATCAATTATATTTTAATCAATAGAATGTCCATTCTGGAAAGGACTTCAGTTAGGAAGTAATTTTATCACACATACTTACTGAGCATTTGTTACGGGCCAAGGACTAGGCTATGTTCTGGAGGTACAAAAAAATGACATAGTTCTTGCCTGCCCTTGACCTCCCACCCTGATTCTTACAGGATTAGTACAGCAGACAAGAAAATGCGTAGTTGCACTTCCATGTGATAAACGCAGTAGCTGAGGGTTGTTCAAGTCTTCTTAGAAGCTCAAGAGGGATGTCTAGCTTAGACTGAGGATGCTTCTAAGCTGACGTGATAGACTCTTCGTCATCTGGCCCTTTTTATGCCTCTCCAGCTTCTTCGCTTCCCTCGCTCCCAAATGTACCCTTCACTTCAGTTGTTCTAAATCCCTTTTAGCTCTTCAGTTAACCCATTGTCTATCATGTCTCCACGCGTTTACCCGAGCACTTGATCTTGCCTGATTTTTGGTTCTCACACCCTTTAATTCTGAGCTGCCTTTTGGATAGCACACTTGCGGGAGTAGATACAGTGATTGGCCTCCAAGGAGCCTTTCTAACCTCCTTGTCTTGTGCCCTCCTCTACTGAAAAGCAGGAAAGCCAGTAGTTGAATTCCGCAGACTCCCATACAGCTGAAGTTCTGGATGTGATCCGTGTTTGAGTGTCCAAAGGCAGAATTGAGTCTGAAGCCACGTTTTGTTTTGTTTGGGGTGAGAACATTTAAGTCTTACTCTGTTGGAAAATTTGAATTACACAATATAGTGTTATCAACCATAGTCACTATGTTACACATTAGATCCTCAGACCTTATTCATCTATAATGGAAAGTTTGTACCCTTTTAAACCTCTCCCTGTTTCTTCTCACACCCTAACCCCTGGCAACTACCTTTCTATGTTTCTATGAATTCAACTTTTTTTTTTTTTTTTTTTTTTTTTAAGATTTCACGTATAAATGGAACTATGCAGTGTTTGTCTTTCTCTGTCTGATTTCACTTAGCAGAATCTCTCCAGGTTCATCCATGGTGTTACACATGGCAGGGTTTCCCTCTTTTTTTTTTTTTAAGGCTTACTAATAGTCTATTGTATGCATATGCCACATTTTCTTGATTCATTCATCCACTCAGACGCTGAGGTTGTTTCCATACTTGGGTATTGTGATCATGCTGCAGTAATGATGGGAGTACTCATACCTACTCGAGCTGACACTTTTGTTTCCTTGGGATAAATATCCTCCAGAAGTAGGATTGCTGGATATTATGATGGTTCTGTTTTTAATACCTTGAGGAGCCTTCATACTGTTTTCCATAGTATCTACACCAGTTTACATTCCCAAAAACAGTGTACACGGGTTCCCTTTTCTCCACATCTTTGCCAACATTTATCTCTTGCCTCTTTTGCAACAGCCATTCTAGCAGGACTGGGGTGACACATCACTGCAGTTTTGATTTGCACTTCCCTGGTGATTAGTGATGCTGAGCACCTTTCCATGTACCTGTTGGCCATTTGTATGTCTTCTTTGGGAAAATGTGTATTCAGGTCCTTTACTTATTTTTTTGTTGGGTTATTTTTTTTCTCTTGAGTTGCATGATGAGGCTGCCTTTCTCTTTTCTCCACAGTTCCTTTTGGCTAGAACATTGGAGGAACAATTGGGTTTTTCAGAAGCAGAGTTCAGTATCCAGCTCCTAACTTCAGGGTCATTGGAAAGCAAAGTTGGGGCATCTGTTTCTTTGCTGGTGTGGTTTTCTTATAAATACAGAGGTGTTGATGATAGCAGCTTTCTGAACCCTGTTGACAATCCTGGTGATATATTTCCCATGTCAGTGGTTCTGTCAGCGGCTTCCTGATTTTCTGTCTTCCTACTGGTGGCAGAAGTAGCATCACTGCTCATGAGTCATTCTGGGTGTCTTCCTACAGCCCACACTTCCAGCCCTTCCAGTGACCTTGGTGTCTCCCATCACCCTGTTTTATCTCTGTTTTGAGCAGCTCAGCTTTAGATGATAGAACCTCTCACTTCTGAGCCTCATTCTCTATCCAAAACTTGGAGATTGCAGAGCCTCACTCTTAAATTTTCCATGAGAGTGCAACGAGCAAAGGCATATAGCAAAGTTACTCGGTGAAGGGCTCCTTGGAGCAAAGGGTTGTTGTTAACTAGCTTGAACTGGCTAGTTTGTCCATTAGGTGAGAAGATTTCTGTCTACAGGAAACACTGTTGAACTCAGGAAAAATATTTTCCCTCATCTTTTCAGAGGAAAGATGTCTTTCTACTATTTTTTTTGTGACTTGGGTTCCACATAGCCTACCTTTGCTCAGCCATGGCCAAATACTTCCCGACTCTTTCTTTGGTCTCTAGTCACTCACTTGTGTGGTTCACGTGTTGTGTTCAGATGATGTAACATGAATCGCTTCTCATGCTGCAGGACTCTAGATGGAATAACTAACTTTTGACTTCCTTTGCATCCATTTAAGAGTGAGATTTTTGTCGAGCCAGAAACCTCTGTCCCAACACAGAATAATGAAGC
This sequence comes from Camelus bactrianus, assembly GCF_048773025.1. NCBI lineage: Eukaryota > Metazoa > Chordata > Mammalia > Artiodactyla > Camelidae > Camelus > Camelus bactrianus. The sequence continues at coordinate 25,934,306 of NC_133555.1, forward strand.
AGAGAACTGGGTTTTACAGATTACCTTTGATCTAAGCCACTGAGAGTTGTGAACTGAGTTTCAGACTTCTTATCTTTAAAATGTGTGTAATCATTGCTGCCTCACAAAGTTGTTTGGATCATTAAGCTACACAACAGGAAAGCCCTACAGACTTGTAATTAATATGAAAGTGGAGACTGAGAAAGCGTTTGATTTAGTCAGTGGGCCAAAGGGTAGAATAAACAGGAAGCCATTGGTTTTAATTCCATTGATACTCATCAGTGTCTCTCACTTGCAGACGCTGTTAAAATCTTGATGTACATGACATCGCTTTATCTTGACAGCACGCTCCTTAGGTAGGTATTCTTATCCCTGTTTTACAGGTGGAGGTGTTGACTCAGTGGAAGTGACCTGTCTGAAGTGATGTTGTCTGTGTGACTCTAGTTCTCAGCTTCTTTCTTTTAACTATAGATCGAGAGGCTTCAGATGTCCTGAAAAAGTTCCAGGTATTTTCAGCTCTAAAGAGATGATGCCTGACAAAGATAATATTTAGATTTTTATCTGGTACTGCTTTGACATTACTCCCAGGTTCAACTCCATTAGTATCCGTGCTCTGGTTTTGCTCCATTTAAATCATGACGTCAGTGCACATCTCAGAGCCACAGGATGGCTGAGATAAGAGGAACTGACAGCTAGCTACTTAACCATATCCCTTCCAGAGTGGGGATCACAGATGTAGGGCGTTTTCTAGTCTCACTCACACTTTAATTATTCTTTCTTTTTTTTTTTTTTTTTTTGTTTTGAAGTTTTTACCGAAGCATGACAATATGTCTCTCTCACCCAGATGGGATTTTAGAAGCTCTTATAAAAATGCTTTTTGCCTTCCAAGGGGACTCTTGTCCCTCATCACTTTCACTTTCTGTTGTGAAAGAAAATGAGAAGTGAGTTCAGTTGTTAAAATGTCATTAATTACCCATACAAGGTGGCTCTGCCATCGGGTGGGGAGTCCTTAAAAGGAAACCATTCTGCCCTAGGGAAGCACAGTACTGTTTGGGAAAAGCTGCTTCATGTTTTCTTAATTAACTTTGTTGTTTCTGTGCATTTAGTGGAAATGTAATAATCTGTTAGTTCTCACTACCTGTGTATTTTGAAATAGAAAATTGTTTGAATAATACAGCTCCCTGGAGGGACCAGTGCTAATGCCGAAAAAATACTATATTTTTTTAAAGTTTCTAGTGAACTTTTCTTCTGATTAGAACAGATGACATCTTAAACTAGAGGTGATGTGATCCATCTTATTAAGTCACTGGGTTTTATTTGCCACACACTATTGAGTTTTACCCTTTCCTTTTTTTTTTTTTTTTCCCATCAAGACTGTTACTGGCCTATAGGACATATTTGTGCAGAATAGAAAGATAACTCCTTCGAGGAGACACAGCCCCACACTAAGATGTAAGGCATGATGAGAGGGGCCCAGCTGGGTATCAGCTTCCAACTCATCTCATGGGCGGGCACTGTTGTGTCTGCACAACTGCATGTTATAGCCGCCGGTAACAGAGTTCTATATGGGAACATAATTCCTGCACTTGTTTGCCACTGGGGTTGTGTGAGGATGCCCTGAAATCACACCCTCTGTAAGGATGGAAATTGATCATGGCTCAGCCTGACTGAAACCACTGTGGGCAGCTTTAGGTTAGAAAAAAAGAGGAAGTCCATCGCCACTATGTGTATGTGAGTCAGAGAGCTAGGTGGGGTTCTGGTAGTAGTGAAGTGGTCTCGGAATCTGAAATTAAGGTAGATTTGCATAATAGCACGAACTTCTTAAAAAATTTTCTTGGTTATGGCATGATGAAGACTACAGAACCCTTGGCTCTGCTAGTGCGATGCTAGTGTACCTCCAGCAGTCGGGAGATATAAGGCATGGCAGCTCCAGAAGTAACCTTGACATTGAGGACTCCAGTGACCTCCCTCCCTCTCCTCCTCCTGTCTTGCACGGTTGGAGGTGTGCTGATGTAACAACACAAGTAGCAGCGAGAGGTAATACTGGTTGGGCTCCTGCTGTGTACCAGGCAAACCACCAACAAAGAAAATACGTATCCTGTGTTGACTGTGTGCCAGATACAGGAGATTCAAGGATGAGCAAATGTAGACTCTGTCCTTGACCTTGTGGAGTTTACAGTTTAGTGGAGGAAATGGACAGTGGGTAAGACAAACACATTACTATGAATGATGAGAAGTTTTGTGCGAAAAACACAGGACACAAAAAGTATTAGTGGAGTTGTGATGGAGGCTAATTTGGATGGATTTAGATTTTTGAGCCACTCTGCCAAGAATATGGAAGTATGGGAAACAAACCCCACTCTGCTCCCAAATCCTTCTCCTGGAGAACTCTGAAGTGTTCGAACACGAGCAAGTCAAAAATCAGCAACTTCAAAGAAGTCCCTGTAGCCAAGGGGTTAGTGTCTCTGCCACGTCTTCTAGGGGCTCGGTGGGCTTCTGCAGTGAAGACCTCGGCCCGCTCTCAGTGTCTGAGAAGGTCCGGCAGGTGACGAGTGGTTGATTTTCCTTTCCCAGTACAGAGAAATCAGAGCTGGGTTACTTCCATTAAGACCTCCCTTTCTCTTCCCAGATGTGGGAATGTTTGTGCTCTTCTCTGTGCTGCGGCGAGAGGCTTGGAGAGGGCAGAGGTTGCAGCTATTCAAGTAAAGGGCTGTGATTCAGACCCCATTGTAGATGTTTCACAAATATCTGGATTGGATGGATTTGTTAGCTCCAGGCGGTGGAGACAGAATCTGGGCTTAGCCGTTTGACCTGCGCCGTTCCCCCATTTACACAGATGCTGGGCTTGTTGCTCAAGCACCCTCTCCCTTGTAACCTTATAATTGATGCTGTTGGCCTGGTCCCCGGACGTATGTTGAGGATGTGACCGTTGATCGACACAGCCCCAGGTGCTGATCTCATTTATCTGCATATGCTCCTGGCAAGGAGGAGACATCATCGGGGGTGACATCCTTGGGCTCTGACCTTCTCTTCTGAAGACAGTTCACCTTTTGGCTCCTGTGGCACTGTCTTCTCTCCCCCCACCTTCCCGTAACACCTCTGACAACTTCCTTCTTTTTCTTGGGTCCCATTCCTCTCTTCCCGGCTGGGTATTTACTTCCTCACCAGCTGCCCTTTCCCTTCTGTCTCTGGCTACCCTCTTGCCTCCCATTTTCCTTTCTGTCCATCATTCCCATTCCTCCTCTTCCCCTCTACTCCACGGCACCCCACTCCCCTCTATTTCATGTTTATTGAGTGTATACTTGATAAATACCCTAGGGTTGGAGAAGTGTGTGTCCATGTCTCTCTTCCTCCCTCCCTTCCAGGATTCCCCGGCAGGAGAGTTTGAGCACAGACCTACTCTTTGAAGAAGTAAGACCTTGTAAGACCCGTCAGTCTAGGCCGGGCGTGGTTGCACATGTATGTGTGTGTGTGAACACAGTCACTGGGTTGTCTGTTGTGCTCAGTCTTTGAGCCGGGAAGGGACAAACTTATGACATTTTGTAAAGGCAGATGGCTCCCTGCCCAGAAACTCTGATTCTCTCCTTTTTAAAAAGCTTGTGGGTGAATTACGACCCGGGCTGAGAACCACTACATTGGGAACTCTCAAAGGGAACAAATGTGAACAGTTCTCTAAAGTAGAGAGGAAGATACTGCTCCTATTAGATTACCTTTTCCTGGTGTGTCTAAAGCTAAGCGACTGAGTGTGTCACGGATCATAAAACGTTGTGAATGTATTTATTTGAAGCTTTCTTGTGGAAAACACCATGGCTGTTTTCCCATCTCTGTCTTGGCCCAAATTCATTAGCCAGTTATTTATGTTTAAACTTGATTTCTTCAAAAATACAGTTAGATCAGTTACTGATAGTCCCCCCACAGCTGTCTTTTAACAGCATTTCTCCCAGAATGGTCACACTGGAATCTGTCTTTCTGGTGCAACATGGAAAAGACCTTTGGTTATATTGTGTCTCAATGGTGGTAAAGTCAATCTTTAACAGTTAATGTAAAAACTGTGCACAGTGATAAATAGACCTAGGATTCCAGCTGGCACAAAGTCTGATTTTAGATTGAATGACAATCAAGCTACAGTATTTTCTCTTTTTCAAGGGAGGGGGAAATGTCACAGAAATGGAAACAAGGGTTTTTTGTTGTTGTTGTTGTTGTTTTCCCTTTACTTTAGAAGCTATTTGAAACAGTCATGAGTGTAAAATACCCTATTTTTAACTTCAGGTGGCTTGAAATGCTTCCTCTTTAAAAAAAAAAAAAAATGGCAGGAGTACCTATGCTGGCGGGTCATGTTGGGAGGGCTCTGCCCAGTAAGTAAACCGGTTTTCCTGCTGCCTCGGCTCCCACACAGCAGGCCTCACCAGAGACTCTGAACCCTGCCCTCCAGGCCCACGACACAGTCTTCTAGATCTGGGGGCAGGAGCTAAAGAAATAAGACAAAGGATCCTTCCAACTTTGGATGACCCCTTTCCCTTCTTTATTTACTTTTCGTATTAGCCAGTATACCAGAGGCTTAAGACCCTGAGCCATACGCTCTGTCATTGTCAACTTACAATGTGGAGAGAGGTCCTTGCTAACTGTGACTCATGCCTTAGTTCATCCCTCTAGACAGAAGATGTCCTGGCAGGGGGCTTTCTCAAAGTGTTATGACGAAATTTGTCTTTTACTGCTTCTTTCCTGGTATTTCATTAGGAAAGTAATGGTGGAAGTTTGTCGGGTGGGGTGGGGAACAGACATGGAGACTTTGGGGTGTCTTTAGCTGAGCATATCTGATTTTAAGGTTCATAGGTTTGGGGTGCACCCTCCCCAAACAGTGCTGGCCCTCATGTTTTTACCATCCAGCATGGCAGTGAAAACTTCAGATGTTTTCAGAGCTGTAAAACACGTGTCATCCCAGTGGTAAGGACTACCAGCTTTCCATTAGATGTTTTAATAACAATGCATATTAAATCCCTCTCTGAGTAGTGTTTCCTATTTCAGTAGGTAAAAAATCACTTCTATTTTTTAAAAATTATCTATTAGATGTTTATGTCTTAGCGTCTACACTTACTATTTCAGAATCTCATTTATCTCCAATCATCGAACTGAGGAGCAAATTTAAGTGTGATGTTTTTCTAAATATCACTCACATATAATAAAATGTGTTAGATGGTGGACTTAGAAATGGAAATTTTGATTTAAAATTTATTTCTGTCTCATGTGTTACTGCTGATCAGTCTCTAGAGTTTCATTTGATTTACCTTCACCATTGAATGCAGATCCATAAAAATCAGTGTAAAATAAGGCATTAGAAAGGCAAGAGCAGAGGAAATTCCCTGAGATTTTCATCCATCCAGCATATCTCGACAATACTTAGCAATTCCTTAGCCCTGTTAGTCACACGGAACATTCTCCTTTATTAACTAACAGGTATAGATAAATTTGAAAACTACCTTCCAGGTAGGGATCATACATCAAATATGTTAAAGGGCTATTTCCATTCTTCTAACATGTCTCAAGGGCCTATAATAATGTTTGCCAAACCCCTTAAGTTTTGCTAACCTTTCTTTTTTTTTTTTTCTCCCTCTTTTCAAATGAGTTTCTTTTCTTTCTCTTAAAGTGAAAAAATCTGAGGTCATATGTTCATTCTTTCCATTCTTTAACAAATAATTACCGACCATCTAACCCGTACTGGGCTGTGAGTTAAATGCTAGGGAGAATTTATCTATGAGTAAGACCAGCCTGCTTCGCACCTTGTATCATAGTCAGTGAAGAAAGAGCACACATACACAAGCACACACACAAATAAAATAATGGTCAATAGTAACTAGTATGAAGGAGACAAGGATGAAGGGAGGCAATGATGGGGGCAGGGCCAACTTAAATAAGGGGCACATGGAAAGCTCTGTGGAAAAGGAGTAATATTTTAGCCCCTAAAGATGAGAGGTTCTGACCAGAGGAGGTAGGTGGGAAGCAAGATGTCCTAGGTGAAGGGACCAGCATATGCAAAGGTCCAGAGTTGGGGGAAAAGCTCATTCTGTTAAAAAAAAAAAAAAAAAAAGAAAAAAAGGGCCAGCTGGCACATCTGGGCAATTGACCTCCAAGACAATGGAAGTTTGTTTGGATTTCATTTCCAGTGCAGTGGGGAGTCATTTTCAGTGCAAATAGGTTTTAAGTGGGGGAGTGGCCTATGTGATTTGCTTTGAGAGAAGATCACATGTCTTTTGTATGGAGAATGGACTGAGGAGGGCAGGGTGACCAGGCTTAAGGCTGTTATCTCAGTGCTGACTAGGAGAAATGACTAGGATCTCACGTAGAATGGCAGCCGTGGGGCTTGCTGATGGCATTAGCTTTGGGGGCTGGATTAAGAGGCAAAAGGGATGAGCAGTCTCAGTGCAGCAGAAAAGAGGCACGTCTGGAGGTGCTGGCTTGTGGGGGTGAGGGGTAGGGCTGGAGCCACTCTTACCGCATAGAAACCTTGTTTTGTCAAGGGTACAAAGCACAGTCAGTTCTCTTGACAAGTTGATGATGTAATATGATTGAATAATGCTTATATTGCACTTAAGTGGAGATTATATGTATTTGTGTGAATTGATATTAATGTATATGTATGAAGTTTATACATTTATGCAGTAAGACATTTTGAAAAACTTGCTAGAGTTTATTGACGTTCTTTCAAGTCATTTGGAAGAGAAAATAATTTTTCAACAATTTGGGTGTTACTTATTTTTGTACTTGATTTTGTTATTTATGAAACTCACATGCTGAATGCTTTCATTTCTTAAGCTGTATACAAATATAGGAGATCAATTGATAGGAGAATGTGACACAGAATAAATAACGCAACTTGAGAGTCATGCTGCCCGAGTTCCAGCCTCAGACTCAGATTTTATCGATTGCAAAGTTACTTTACCTTCTGAGCCTAATTTTCCTCAGTGATATAATGGAGATAACAGTGGTGCCCACTTTGGGGAGCTGTTGTGAGCGTTAAAAGTGATAATCCCATCCAGTGCTTAGCTTGATGCCTGACACATGTCCAGTACAGATAGACTGGTCTTGTTTTACCCTCCAGTTTTACAGATGAGAAAATCAAAGCCAGATATTATACAGTTGGTTAGAGGCAGACCCAGACTTGAATTCTTTTAAAGTTTCAGTGATTGCTCTGCAAGATCCCTTTTCACCTTTTCCCTTAAAATTGATTCCCTGGGGGTAGGGGTGGGAGAAAGAACTTTTAACAAAGGTAGAATTAGAATGGCATATCACAAAAATACATAGACTGTGAATTTGGATGTTGAATATGTATGTGAGAGAGAGCAAGCTATGGAGACAGAAAATCCCAGGAAGAAAGGCAGAATCCCGGAAAGACATAGAAAAACACAGAAAGAAAGTGTGGATTAGGTAAGAAGAAATACATCTTTTGAATGGATATCTAACTGAGTATCACTAAGGTGAACCAGGTAAAAATGAAAAGTTCAGTACATTCCATAAAAGAGATAATAGCAGTTTCTAAGACCCAAAATTCAAGAATGTGCTGGATAATAATCTGAGAGGGTCTTATATCTCCGTAATTTAAATCTGATCAGAAAAGAAACCTTGAAAAGTTTGGGGTGGGAAAAATAGGCACCAAGGATGAATGAGGCATAATATAAAAACAATTAGATAGATTACACATTTGAAGGGTCATAATCTTTAAATAAGAATGAGAAAAATGCCATGGCTTTAGAGTGACTAGGAAAATACAGTTGGCTCTTAAAACAACAGGGGTTTGAATTGTGCGGGTCCACTTATACACAGACTTGTTCCAGTAAATATACAATCAGTCCTCCATATCTGAGGATTTCACATGTGGGAAATATCCATCCATGATTGGCTGAATCCTCAGATATGAAACTCATGGATTCGGAGGGCCAACTGTATTTGTTGTGCTACAACGTTTTATGTAAGGGACTTGAACATCTGTGAACTTGGGTGTATGCTGGGCTCCTGGAGCCAGTCTCTCAGAGGGATATGGAAGGAGGATTGTAATGTGATTGTTCATACCAGTATAAAAGTAAACCTACTTACAGTAGAAATAGGGCATCTCCTAGTCTCTTATATGCATATTGTATTACTCAGAAGAAAAGAATTAGATGGTGCTTTATTAAGAGATTGGGAATTTGAACAGGAGTATGTAGCCTGAGAAAGTTTTCAAGTTGGCTTTAAAGCCCTTCCATATGTAGGTAGCAGAGGGTCATATATACATATATATATGAGACACATTTGTTAAATTCATTCAGAGACTCTCCTTGTGGGAAGCTGAGATACAGCAGCAGAAATTCATGTTGTATTGAGAAAAAAGGAGAAGGAGAAAAGAGGATAGAGTAATTGGAAAGGGAAGATTTAAAATCAATGAGGTGTTCAAAATGGCAGCAGAATTATATTGTAAAGAACTAACTAAAGCAGTTCATCCAGGCATCTACCAAAATGAATATCTACTATGTTCAAGGAACTGTGTTAGGGGTTTTGAGGAATATGAAGGTAGAATAACCATGGAACTTGCCCCAAAGGAGCTTTCAGTCCAGTCAGAAAGATGGCATTCATGCATCTGTTTATTTGTATCATGTTGATTGAGCGTACATGAATGGACTGTGTCATTCCCATGGCTAACCCTATGGCAGACATTGGTAATCAATCCCAGCACTCTTTCCACCTGATCCTCAATTACTGTATTAACCAGTTGGCTGTAGAAGAATTATTCCCCCTCCTGAGCTTGGTCCTGGTCTGCCTTAAAGGCAGAGATTGTGTCTTTTTTGCCATAATATCCTGAACACCTACCACAGAACCCAGTACCCAATACTCATTTTATTCATTGAACTAAAACTTACTTACTTAGAGCTATTCATTCTTATTGTATGTGAAATGCTAAATATTAAATCAACAGTGATCCTCAGGTTACTTTGAACCTGTGTGTGTATGTGTGTGTGTGTGTGTGTATTTTTGGCAGATATAGACATATATATCTGCAAAATTTAACAATCAGAATAGTAAAGTCAGTTGTTTTACTGAATTTGTGTAGCTCCTCAAGGCTAATAGGGTGTACTTATTTAAGTTTAAAGAGCGAAGTGTGTATGGTTTCTGGAGAGTGACTTCATGTATATGTGATCTTGTTGAATAGGCGTGAGGTTCATGTCACAATGTCACGGAGATTTTATTAACAGCTAATAGCTTTGTGAAGTTGGAGAACATTTCCAGGGCTGGGTAGGAAGAGGGAGGAAGTTATTTTAATCACTTGCATAAGCCATTTATAGTCCTGTCATCTTCTCTGTCATAAAGATTATCACTTAATTATAAGAAAACATGATACGCTGTTTAGATATCAGAGATAGAAATGCACAGGCCGGGATCAAAGTGGAAATCAATTCTCAAAAGGTCTGGGTACTAATTAATAAAACTGGTGCAGCTGTGTATCAGCCCAGCTTGGGTCGGGGTGTCTATTTTAAAAGCATTAGATGAGCTGAGATCTCTGGCTTCCAGGTTGGAGAAGATGGCCACCTTTAAATCCAGAAAGGATAGCTCCAGCAAGTGGGAGATTGCATGAGCAGAGATCAGTTCTGGACATGCCTGATCTCACCATGCAGGCCCACAAAGTGCCAGGATATTTCGCCAGCAAGCAGTAGGGCATCGAGGGGTCCTTTGCATAGCCCGCCTGCACTGTTCTTGAGTTGTGCAAGAAAACGGCAGATTCGGTAAATTGAAAAAAGGCTGCTAGTTATGGAAGCATGTGTCTCTCTGGAGGTGAGTGTTAGCTTGCAAAGGAGGGAACTTGTAAGCAAGTGGATGCATGAAAGTGTGATAAGAGGATAGATTCCAGTTCTCCCTGACAGATAAAGTGGGCTGAGTGTGGCCACATCTGAAGAAGGGTGGGAGGAAATTTCTGACCACTCACACTGAAGTTCCTTTTATCAGGAACATCGTTGAGGTAAACCCAGCAACACTGCTGGGTTTGACAGGGTGTGCTCTAGACTGGGTTGACCCTGGCCTGAGTCAAGTTCTGCTGCTTCATACTTACAAGAGCTTTATATCTTGGAGCTTCAAGGATTGTTGTTGTTGTTGTTGTTGTTGTTGTTGTTGTTGACAAAATGGGTATCATAATTGTAACCAACCTTAGAGGTGTAGTTTCTGTCGAGCTTGGCATACTATATACACCCAATAAATGGTAGCTGCTTATTATAATTTTTGCTGTAATGGTTTTCATTTTTAGAATCCAGCAAGGGCAAGAAATTACTTTTTGTGTTTACTGCTTCATTTCCCAACTCCTAGTATGAGTACAGGGCTTGCAATGGACTCTAAACCCGAACAGAGGGCACGCTTAAATAAGGATGAGCTCAGGAGAGAGTCTTCCAGAGGGCCCAGTTAGAGAACTGTGGCTGAGGTGTAGGGGGAACCATAGGGGACCTAGGGGGAGCAGCAGTGGAGTTCTCGTGACTCAAGCCCAAAGAGATGAGGGGAAGGAGTGATCCTGCCACATAGTGAGACAGAGAATTGACAGGAGTGGGCTGCCTGGGAGGAACAGTGGAGCCCGGTGAGTGGGGACTTGACCTCCCCTTCATCTATCTATCTAATGTCCTGCTAGAACTCTCACTGGCCAATTTATAGGGGAAGCCCGAAGGCAAGAGGCCCCAGCAGGATATTCGATGCGGTTAAGCCTTCTGGGGCAGAGAAGAGAGCAAGAAGTGGGGGAATGGATCTAAGCCCACCTATCACAGTGTCTCACACATAGTAAGCTCTCAGTAAAAATGTGTTGAATGAGTAACATCTCGTAGATAGTTGGAATCAACTCTTTTTCTTCATACCATTGTTTTCTCAGCACCTCCGTTGTGCTAAGTGCTGTAAAGCATGGAACAGTGGAGAAGGCCCAACTGTAGCCCTCCCAGTATCCACAATTCTCCCCTTTTGAAAGTACTTTATATGTATATTTTTTCATTAACTTGTACCGTCTCCGTCTAAGGTAGGATTTATTATCCTCATTTTATAGAGAAGGAGGCCTGAGTGTTGAGAGGTTAACAGACATGTCCAAAGTCAGGTAGAGAGTGGAATGGGCATCCAAACCCTGGCTGCTGGGACCCTCACAATTCATTAGTCCATCCTGGTTCTATGACCTTTTGAGGTCAGAGTCTTGGAGGGGCTACTGGATATCTTCAGAGAATGGACTATTGATCTGATTCAGCATGCTTTTTCTTTTTTCACCTAATAGTTGAATGAATTCAGTATATACAGTTGTAGATTGTTTTAGCTCTGTCTCTCCTGTCTTCGCCATATCCTCTGGGAACTTACTAAAATGCAGAATTTGGGGGATCTCCACCAGGGCTAATGGATCAGGTTGGACCCAAAGTCCTCAGAGGATGGGGCTAGCCAGCCTGGCTGTGGACTCTGCTTTCCTGAATCACTGATGTAGCTCAAACCCCATATTTTACAAATGAAGAAAATGAAGCCTGGAGAGTCAGAGTGACTAGTTCAGTGGCCCAAGGCTAGTTGATGTCAAACATGGGTTTTCATGTTGGCAATAAGTAAAATCAACAGCAAATAAGAGTAATACTCACTAAAGTATGTACCCTAAGAATGGGTGCATAAAGCCTATTTGGCTATGTGCTCTTTTATAGGTGTGCTTCTGACAGCTAAATGTGAATTAGATGGCACTTTGATCAGAGAGGATGCAACCTATCAACAGCTAGTGATTTAATGCATATAACAAAGTGAAATGCTGCTCCCCGACATCCAGATCATTTTCAAAGGCAGGATAATGGAGCTGCCTAGCCGTCGGTTTCTGCAGATGAGTGTAGGCTGAGTCATAAAAATAGGAACCCAAAGATGTGGAAGGGCACAGTCACCAGTGAAAACAGAAGATTCCACTTTTGTTTGTAAAGTAGACATTTTATTAATGCATCTGATTCCAGAGCAGATACTGGCTAGCTTAAAAATAAGCCTTTAATGACAGGATGAACACTGGGACTACTAGTAGACCCGTGGTCTCTAAACTGGTCTTGTGTCTCTAGGAGGTAGATAAATCGTTAAAGAAAAAAATACGCAATGCATTTCTCTTGATAGATTGGGAACTTGGACACAGTTGAGTGGCTGATAGGAGCATACTCAATGTAGCAAATGTTTCTAAGTGTCTCTCATTCCAGGGCGGATCACTCCTGAAGTATAATGATAGATTATGAATTCTTTTAACAGCACTTGTGACAGTCTAATCCATGGAACTTTAAATGGGAACTGGCATTCTTGCATGATTATGGAGATGAAGTTGACAAAGGAGGATTTCTTAGGTAGCTGCTGGTGTAGTTACAGCAGTGATGAGAGTTCCTGTACTGATCATTTGAACGTCTATTTTAACAGACTCTATCTGCATTGGTATTAGAATTCAGTAATTCTTTGTTCTTTCAGTGTAGCCAACAATATTTTCTATAATTTGTTTTATGAATCTGAGTATTTGTTTTTGTTTTGTTTTTGAGAAAGTGGTTTCACACATCCTCTTGCCAAGCCTGTGTTTAGTGAGTTTATTTGGTCTCTTAAGGAGAAATAATTTAAAGCCTGTTATTAAGACAATGGCTTTGACTTTAGAATGAGTTTACGTCTTTAAGGATAGTTTTCAGCAAATGAGCCAGCCACATGTTAAATCAAATTTAACATCTATTATGAAACACTGAATCATACTTTATATCTCAGTAATGATAACAAATGATCGCTTACCTCATGGTCTTCTCATTTTTACTACTTCTCATCCATCTTGCTAATATTGCAAAGATTTATTAAATGAACAAGTACCCAACTATAACTGTTCATATTAATAGTGTCTTTTTCTACTTTCTCTTGCTGCCTTCCGTTTGCATGCTTGCTTAAGCCCACTTTAATGTAGGTTTTAAAAGTAATAGTTTTTCTTATTCTGAAATGATAATTAACAGAAAACTAGTAAGTTAGCAGTAAAATTATTTCAGTGAAACTCCAATTACCCCAGCCTATTACGCGGCAGAGAATTTGCCGTGCTGCGCCATTGGAAGCGAAGATCTCTTTTCACTAGAATAAAACAGTCGATTTTAAAACTCTGGGAACATTTCAGATCCCTTATGACTTAAAATTGCTACTTGTGCAGTAAAAGTTTAAATCACTTGAGTAAATTTGTAATTTAATCTTTAAAGTTTAACTAACATTTATTCTTCCTTTCTAAGTGCTTTCTGTTGGTGTAGATTGTGAAGAGTTGCCGCTATCTTTTCATAAAACGTTACTGTGGGGTCTTTAACTCACTAGCTTCCAAACCAAGAGCTTGCTCTAGGCTCCTCCACCATATTGTCACTTCTCCCAGGCTCTGAATATCAGTCACGACTTCTAGTTTGTGTCCTACGTTGAATGTTTTCAGGTAAGGCTGCTTTTTCCTATAAAATGCTCTTTTAGATGTTTAAACTTCTCCTGTGGTCTTGTTACCAGACTCTTTCTGCCTCACCCCTAGATTTCTCCCCCAACCTCTTGGTTGAATTCCAAAACATATGTTTTTTTTAAATCCATCCTGCATTCCTGATGAAACTAATCTTACTCAGTGTTCATGATTCCTTGCCTTCTTTCATGAACTCAGATGTGCCTTGAAGGCAGGGATTCAACACAAACTTGTTTGGTATTTCCCAGAATTCCTGCTTTGCATCAGATAACACATATCACCTAATTTTATCTAATGAGGTGTTTGTGAGCAAAATTTCTTTGTAATTGGTAAACATCACACATGTATAATGTATTATCTTTATTGAAATAATAATAATAAAATGAACATTTCCTAAGTTGCTTCTGTGGGTTGGAAGTTTTATATCTATTTACCTCCATTTCTTTCTTTCTTTTTCTTTTCTTTTTTTGGCCTTGGGGGAGGTAATTAGGTTTGTTTATTTTTAGAGGAGGTACTGCGGATTGAATCCAGGACCTTGTGCATGCTAAGCAAGCACTCCACTGCTTGAGCTATACCCTCCCCACTATTTACCTCTACTTCTTGGACCAACCCCAACAGGGGGAAATTATTCCTGCTTAGGATGAATGCTTCTTTGAAATTAGTAAAATATAATTGAAATTCATGTGCCTCCCTGTAACATTTCTTTTATTATCTCTATGTGTTAAATTATTATTTTTTCAAGCTGCAGGAGTTTTTTTGAACATTTTTTTGCATTTCTGTCTTTTTTCCTCTCAGAACTTAAGGCCCTTTAGGTGCTTTGTTTTCTATGTCTAATAATACCTAGAAAAGCAACTTACGCTTAGCAAGCATGATAAATGATTCTTGGTTTGAGTAAATAGTAAAATAAGACCAAATCTTTAAAATATATATATATATATATTTTTTTTTGACTGACTATAGATACAGAAATCTGGTCAGACTTGAGAAGAACTATGAATAGAGGCTCAGGATTTGGGAGGCAAGTTCAATTTTTGGGGAGTCTTTTGTGAGATTTTTCATAGACTTAGAACCATAGAGATTCAGTTGCGGAGGACGGAGAAAGGGGTGTAACTCCCAAGGTCACATGTATTTCATGGTTGCAGGGCTGGGGCTCAGCGGTAGGATTGTGGCTTCAGATGGGAGGGCTGGGGTGCAGCAGTAATGTGTTCTATCAGGAGAGGTGTAACCCAGGTGAAATGGAGCCATGAAAGTTACTCTTATTCACATGACTGAATTCATCTCTCTGCAGGGTCAGGGATGGGTTCCCATGGAGAGTGAGATGGCAGGCTGTCAAGTCAGGGCCTCACTGATGTTTTGTCCTTTTCCCTGTGTCACCTGGTCTCAATCTCCTGATCTGTGAAGTGGAGATAAAGCTTACCCACAGGAATGTTGTGGGAATTTAGTAAAAATGCACTTAAAGTGCTTAGAATAGTGCTGGGTAGAGCTCAAAGACTCAAACTGCTATTATTTTTATAATTATAACATTAATATAATATAATATAGTTGTATTAGTGAGTATGTGTACTTCACATTAATTTATTTCATTTAGCAGCATTAATATGTAACATATAATTACTATTCCTAATAATGGTGGACATTGGCCTTTGCCTTCTTAGTGATGTGATTGCTAAGGCTAATGAACCATTATAGGGGTGGTTTAAATTGCTCATTTTCAATTGGTTCAATGCAATGAAGACATGATCAATGGGTAAAAACAGTACTGCAAATCACAGAAAAAAAGTTTGAAGTTTTTTTTTAATATCCTTTGGGGATTTCTGGAGGTAAGGTAGATGAGGAAACCCTTAAGAATCTCCTAAGATTTTAGAAAGAAAGCCTTTGAAAATGCTATGTCAAAGAGAAGGTGACTTCATTTAAAACCTATCACTAAACTTAAATGTAAATCCAGGCAAAACCTGAGAGCTGCTATGTGAAGACTGATATATTGTAAAGCTTGTTCAGTGCTATGTAAACAAATGGTAAAAATCATCTATTTGAGACATAATTAAGGCAAGAAGAATTGATAAGCTCAGACACTGAGCAGTAGGTTGTCACCACCACCTGCTTCCTAGATGCTACAGAAGGGAGAGTAAGTACCTGTATTGAAATTAGATGGTTACCAAAGCTTGGCACGATGCTGAAGACGATACTGCATTTTCTCCAATAAGCTGTTCAAATACTTCCTTATAAAAAGCATTTGGAATATTTCCCATTTGATCCACAATTAGGCTTACATTCTCAACCCTATAGTAAATTTTTATAATCCAGTCCGTGCTGCTGTCATATTCTTAATCAAATAGGAAATTGCTTCCCTGGGTTCGGCCAAGATTGAGAGGGAAGATTGTGCATTATCAGCATCATATTATCTAAAATGCTGCCATTCATGGTAGAACCTAATAAAAACCCACGGATGCGTAGCATGGGACCAAGAATTTCAATTCAATGAAGTCTTCCTTATAATATCCTTGACCTGTAGTCCCTTGGCTTTAGCAGGTGTTAGAGCTTTGTTCAAGATTGTGTGTTTCCTAAAAACCTACTATGTGCAGTTCACTATGCTGAGCTCTGTGGAGGAAACTAAATTAAGACCTGGCTTCTGCTGCCAAGAAGCTAATTGTCTATTTGGATAGAGAGACGGCACCACGTGGCACGGCTTTGGGCTGTTATAAGCTGGTGGTCCTCTGTGCTGTGAGAATGCTGAGGTGGCAGAAATTTATTTTGATGGGAAGACAGGAAAAGTTGATGGACAATGTGACTTTTGAGCCAGACCTTGAAAGTTTCAACTAATAAAAATGTGGCAAAAGGGCTGTAAGTTCTAGAAATAGTAATTGGACTGATTAACCACGGAAGAGGCAACTGGCATCTATGAGACTGGAACAGAAGGATCCTACATGGATCTAGAGGATCCTAAATGCCATTTTGGGTGCTTTGGACCTGATTACGAAGATCCAAGGGAACCACTGGAGGTTTTAGAAAAGGAAGTAACAGGATCAAATACGGTTTCATGAGAGTATACCTTCTCTGTGTGGTGGATTAGATTGGTGCTACAGTAGGGGGAATAGTTGAGGTAGAAGATCTGGAATGAGAGAAAAGGCTGAAAAGATAGAAATGGAGTCATCAGGACTCAATGAGTACTTTGATGCTTTGGTAGGAGGGGCAGGTGTGTGCCAAAAGTGTATTTCCAGGTTTCTAGACGAGATGAGTCTTGATTTCCTTAACTGAGACATTGACAATAAGCTATACAGACAGAACGAATTCATACAAAGCCTTATTTCAGAGAAATGATACGTGTGTATAACACATACATATACATCCATATCACAGTTTCTTGATTCTCTAGTGCTGTTGGTTGTAAGAATAGCACTGATCTTGTAATATTTTGGAAAAAGGAAATGCCACCATATTAAACACATAAGTCAATCGTAAGATGCAACTCCATTTACTTACATTAAAAATGTAAAAATCAACATCTAAAAATTTAGGAAATATGGCAATGACCCTTCAGTTATTAATATCTACTAACTTCTGGTTTATTGGACAATCAAATAATTGTAGCAAGTATATACTTTAAATTATTAGAATTTAATTCTTACCTCTTTTTATATACTGACTCTCTGTGACCTTGGAAAAGTCACTTCACCTCTTGGGGGTGGGGGGCCCCAAAGATTCTGAAGCACATCGAAAGAAAAGCACCACAGGAAGCCCTTGATGTTACCGTATCTCTGTCATGTCATTCACCCCTGAGCACATCCCATCATTCAAATTAAAATGAGTGATCATCAAATATTACCTGTATTTGAATTTTAAAACGTTGAAAAAAATCTAAAGAAATGATCAAACCTAGCTGCACATCCGCATTCACTATGAAGTATGTTAACAGACATGAAAAATTAATAGTCTGGGTCTCCCCTTCACCTCTTGAATCAGGATTTTTGGAGAACAGATTTCAGAATCCCATCTTCTTAATAAGCACCACAAACGATTCTGATACACAGAGTTGATACCCAGGGTGCCTGGGCAGCCTTACGTGGATTCTGAAGGATCGGCATAATGACCCTACAGTTGGTGGCCTTTTTGAACAGCCTGAATGTTGTGTAAGGGGCAGGGGAGTTTTTCTGGTCACTGGTGGTCACTACAATGCTGCCTCTTGCCCACTCTTATCATCTACCTTTGCAGCCAACTTTTTAAATGGAATCTGCTTGTGTTAATTCTCTGAGCATATATGTGTCTGGATACTCACCATCAGTGAATTGTTGGTTCTTTGTCATTTGCTTTGTTACAAGTTTAATAAAAAGGGGGCACAAGTTAGACATAATTCACAATTTTCCCAATTAACCATAGCGTGCTCCTGAATTCTTAAGAACATAAAAAATCTAATTATCTAGGCGATAAACAGTGTCTTTTTTTTTTTTTTCCCAGATAGGAAGTAATGGGCTTTGGATCTGTCTAGATTTAATGCTGACATTATAGGACAGGAATCCTAATCATTGAAGCTGCAGTAAAAATTTTAAAATGTTAAAACCTTCTTTCTCATACAAAATTATATTCTAAATTTAAAATGGGAAAAGGCAATTTGAGCTTGAACTTCTATACTCTCTTTCTGGAAATTTACCCCATTCCATTACCTCTTCTACTGTTTACCCAACTTCTTACTCACTAAATACAGATGTTTGAAATGTCTTTGGCCCCTAGGGCTCCCAGACCTGTAAAGAAATAATCTTTCCCTTCTGGACCTCAAAACCAACTACTGGAAATCTTATCATCCATTTAGTCCAATGCATATTAAAATTGAGCAATTAATTATCTCTAGTTCTAATCCAGTAAGCGTGTGCAATGAACACCTGGGATTCAGTTCATCTTTCTGCTGACTTTCTAATTTAAGGTTTGGGACATAGTGGATCTCCCTAGAAGATATATTTAACAAGGATTATTTTCTGTATTTAAATCTTCTCTGTTTTTTTTTTTTTTTTAAACCCATGCTGCATTTTGTGCAGTATTTTCCTAACACTTTTCAGTTGTAACTTTTTTCCTGGAAAGAGATTGCCAGCAATAAGTAACTCTGGGGGGGAAAAAGGGTAAATTTAGTTGTATCGCTTAATTTTTTGATTTTCTAATAACAGGTAGTATGTCACAAGTACCTGTAACAGAAAATGACTTATCAAAGAAATAGATACACAGTCTTTTGCCACATGCTGTTATTTTGGTTGCCCTGCCCTCTCGTCTTGGTTAAACTCCCCTACCTGCTTGCCTGATACTCGAAGTTACTCTAAGATTGGGTAAACCTTTGATTTCACTGCTAGAGAATAAGTAGACTAAGTATATAATTATAAACACCAAGGAAGGGTTCATTTGAGAGCCCTAATTCACACAGTGTTGTAATGAATGAGAGGGCTCTCTCCTTAATAGCGATAATAATTTGAGATGGTCTGTAGAAAGTGGGTTGTCTTACTCCTAGAGAAACAGTGGCTGAAGGAGGCTGAGGAAGGTGGGAACTACATAACTGATGGAGAAGCAAGAAAACACACTGAAGCTGGGCGTTATTATTTTTACTAGAGGCTGAGGTTCTAGTCCAAATGTTGATGCTCCCTGTTGAAAGCACCTTCTCTCACTGTTCCACCAGATGGGGGCTCCAGCCTTTTCACATAAAGCTTATATGTCACCTCCTCTGAGAAGCCTTCCTGGCTTTCAACTACAATACCAGTTCCCAAGCCTTTATGCTTCCATTTCTACTTTACTTTGTAAACTTCATACCAACACGTGCTTCTTTTCCTAAAATATTCCATAATGTCAGGAGCTATTTTTATGTCTATTATTACATTTTCTCTGTCACAATTCCTCAGCATAATACAGTGGCCTACCATAAAATTAACAGAATAAATGTATCTAGAGAGTGAATATTTACAAATTATTGAAACTATTTTTAAATATAGCTTCACTTTATTAAATAATATTTGAAAAATACAGAAAAATAAGAAAAAAACAAGTCTACATTAATTCTACTTATAAGACATAACCATTATTAAGTCAGGAGAATCTCCTCCCATTGCTCTTTTCTGTTTATAGCCAAATGCAAATAAGCATCTTTGGGGTCTTTTGTATATGTATAAAATTTTATATTTGCGCATATATACTTGCACATTTCATTTTAAATTTTTTTACACTTAGCTATGTCAACTTTTTTACGTTATGAAGTATTCTTTGGAAATCTGATTTCTTAGTGTCTTTTAAATATTAGCCATTGCATATCAGAATTTAATTAACTGTCTCTTTTTAAAATAGTTTTGTTATTGTTATAGATAAAACTGACAAATGTCGTACTAGTAATCTTTGTCTGGATCTCTGATAATTACACCGGCATAAATTTTTGGAGGCTATGAATAAATATTTTGATATGTATGCCAGTTTGCCCTGAATAGTATTGTATACTTATGCCTTCCTCCGTATAGCTTCTTCAGATATGAATATTTTTATTGGGGGGAAAAAAACCTCTTTGCCTAGTTCCTGGTAAAAATGCTATTTCATTGTTTAAAACTATGGTTAATTGAATATAGTGAATTTGAATATATTTTTCATATCGTAGTTATCCATTTATATTTCTTATTTGGTGAATTCTTCATGGCTTTAATTTAGTTTTCTAATGAAGTGTTTTCATTTTATTGATTTGTAATAGCTTTTTTTTCTAAAGATACTAGCTGTAAGTCTGTAATACTTTTTTCAGACACATTTTTCCCATATGGTTTTTTCACTTCATTTTGTTTGTAATGGTTTTGGGGTACTGAAAGTTTTAATTTTCTGTAGTGATAAGTATCATTTTTTTCTTTGTTATTTTACTTTAATGTCTTTATAGTTAAAAAGTCTATTTCCATCCAGATATATTGTCACATTTTTCTTCTAATTATCTAATGGCTCCATTTTCTGCTCTTATTTCACTAGTAAATGTGTGTCTTGTTTTAGTATTTGACAGAAGGAAGAGACGTAACTGTTTATGTCCTATAAACAGTTAACCAGTGTTTCTGCCATTGTTTGTTGCGATCTGTTCTTCCCTAGGATTTTTACTGCCACCTTTATCAGATGGTGACCTTTGTTTATGCTCTGATCTCTTTCTGGCTTTTCTCTTTTGTCCATTGACCTAAATATCCTTAAATCAGTATGCTTTCAACTATTACAGTTTCATTATTTATTGTTATTGAAGTATAGTTGATTTAAAGTTATATATATATATATATATATATATTTATATATATATATTTATATATATAAATAATATGCTTTTTCAGATTTTTTTCCATTATAGGTTATTACTAGATATTGAATATAGTTTCCTGTGCTATACAGTATTTTAAAGAATTTTTTTGTTTTTTGTTTTTTAAAGAAGTTCAGCCCACAAGTATAAGATTTCTAATGTTCTCATTTAGTTTTGGAGTAAGTACCATTGATATGTGTTAGTGTTACCAAGTCCAAGCCTGTACTCGTGGTCTCACAATAGGCCAGTAAATTGAGAAACAAGGTGATGGGGCAAGGAATCACAACTTTATTCAGAAAGCCAGCCAGTGGAGAAGATGATGGACTAGTGTCCCAAAGAACTATTTTAGTTGAGTTAGAATTCACATTTCTTGTATCCTAAAGGGGAGGGGGTGTGGCTAATTGTTGCAAACTTCTCGATGTAAGAATCTTTTGTTTTGGGAGCTGTTGATGTATAAACCTCCAACAAGACAACTGTTACTTTCTCATCTGCAACTTTTTATCTCTATGTGAATGAAAAAGTGGTAAAGATCAGAATACCGGTAAAGATCAGAGGCCTTAAGAATGGGCTATCACATATATTTCAGGCTGTAGGCAACATTCTTTTACAAAGGTGCAGAGCAGCATGACTGAGCACAGGCAACAGAGCACAAAATTTAGAGCTGAAGGAACAGATCCAATATGGAGTCATGTTTGTTCTTCTCTGTGACGTTAGTGTATGTGCTTAATCACCTGTCTGCAAGAACAGGGGGAAGAGTTTGTCAATTAAATAGGAGGGTAGTAGGCCATTTGAGAACAGGATACTGTTGCTTATTTGTTCTAAAACTGGTTCAGTGTCAGGACTATGTAAGAAACAGAAAACCTGTGTCCCAAGGACAACCTTCTTGACCTTTCTGTTCCCAGGGTCCCCTCTTGTGAATTGACAGGGTGGGTCCAACTTCCCAGAATGATGATACACAGGAACACAGCTACCAAAAGCAGAAATAGGATATGACCCTGTAAGCCTGGCTCCGAAGTACACCTTCTTTAATCACTACACCACTAACAGAGTCCATCTAGGAATCCTTGGATTCTTTTCAGAAGACCCTCTTACCTCCCTTAATCATTTCTCTGAGTCCACTTGTACTAGCAGAAATGTTACACAAAGCTGGAAGGACTGTAGTGATTGTTTCATTCATCTTTGTGTTGCAAGGCAGAACTCTGCAAGATGATCGGATGAGTTGGAAGGTTGTAACCTACTCTGCCTCTCTCTGCCCTTAGAGATTCACACTGCATGTTTGTACATTGCGTGCTCAGAAAAGTCCTGATGTTGAGGCCAGCATTTTCCAAATCTTTCTGACCACAGACTTGTATCATCATTCTGAGGAGGTGGCCCCACCCCATCAATTCACAAGAGGGGACCCTGCGAACAGAAAGGGCAAGAAGGTTGCCCTTGGGACACAGGTTTTCTGTTTCCCGTATAGTCCTGACATTGGACCATTTGTGGCCTATTTGAGTTGTGTGAATCATTACGTTTATGATCAAAGCCTTGAAAACTAGTCCTTTAACATTCCTAGTAGTTTTTCAAGAAGCATCTATCGAAGCAGTCAGCTTAACATGCCACTTTGGGCAATTACTATCTTATTAAAAGAAAGGCAGGGGGAGAAGAGTAAATATGTCATTGGTTTACTTCTGGCCACTCCTGGGGGTTAGCTGCCTGCTGAGAGCTCAAGCTTCATCTCCAGCCTATAAAAAAGAGCTTCGCCTACAGAAAGGTCAGATTTGTGCAAACACAAGCAAGCTAGCTGAGAACAGGCTTCCAGAAGGTCCCTTGAGTTCCATTTTCACCTTTTCTTCATGCTCAGTCTCAATACTGTAGGATATTTATTTATACACAAGCCATTTTCTGCAGCATTTAAGAAAACCATTAACCACTTGCTCATGTTATTCTCATAATTTATATCTGGCCCCTTCTCTGTTCTGCTTTGCCAGACCTGCTGGGATTTGCAGGCTTTTGGAACAGGAACCCTAAGAAATGCAATCCTTCCGGTTATTTGATCCAAGAAATATCTTGTTTATTCTCTCTTTAGGAATAAGCCAGAGACAGTTTTTTTGTTTTGCTTTATTTTATTCCCTAAAGACTCAAGTATAGAGTCAAAATGGAGAATCATTTCGCTTTTGAAGCTGTGTTTTATGGCACTTAATACCCTCTGAGAGGCATGAAATGACTTGACACGCGCCAAGACAGACTTTGCTGATGAATTCCTTGCGTGAGTGATGTTAACTGAAGAACTGACGTTTCTTTCTGGGCTCTTCCGCTGAACTTGGAAAATCAGTCCCATTTGAATACCTGCGGTAGGAGAGAAGGAACATCCTGGCTGAAACAGCATTTCTGTGTTGTCCTTTCAGTCTCTCTCTCTTCCTCCTCTCCCTCTCTTCTATTGCATCTACAGCCCAGTTAACAGTGTGTGAGGTCTTCTAGTTCACAAGCTTTCTGCTGGTGCCGTGGGGGCCAGCTCCGATTACCTGTAGCGGAGAACTGCTGGGTTGACAGTGAGAACTCATGAATCTGTGAGTGGCTGAGAGCCAAAACTTAGAAAAAAGAAGGAACTAAGGCAGGTTTGAGGGCCAGGGAATGAGAAGCACAACACATTTTAGGAAAATCAGTCAGACCAGGAGGCCTCTGTGTCAAAGGCCCCTGCAAGGAAGAGGGAAAGGTCCAGCTGTAGTGGGAGATGGACACTTTGTATCCAACTGAGAGTCCACACAGTAAGAATTCCAGCAAAACAGGACAGGGGCAAATACTGGATAGGCAGAAAATAAAAACCAAGCGAATACGCCCAAATTACTTAATTGTGTTTTGGCTTAACTGGCTGAGAACCAGCTTTTTAGCTAACTCTGAGCTAGGTTTAAGGAGCCCTGAAACAGTTACCCCTACAAGTATAGAATCTTAAATTGTATCTAAATCTCTTGTCTGTCTCCTCAGTGCAGAGGGGCTCCCTCAAACAACTCAAATAAAAATGTAATGCTTTATAATGGAAATAACCGCAAAGCACACTCACTGAATTATCTTTCAGCTAATTGTAGGGGAATGACACATATGGTAAAAATCAAGCAAGGTCAGTCTCCAAATCCATAAAACTGAATTAAGATTAAATTGACCAACCTGTTCAAGTAATCAGACTAGTGTATACATAAAGATGAAACTTCAGAGAAATTTTTAAAGAGCTTTTGTCTACTCTAAATGCCCTTTCAAAACTTTCCCAGAATAGTGTGTGTGTGCACGTTTTAATTAAATGATTGAATTTGAAGTGTCTCATCATATAGATAATGCCTTTTCAAAGCAAACTGAGTTTGTTCACAGAGGGAAAAACCTTTCTGGTATTTATAAAAAATTGTATTGAAAAATTATCTGCATTTGTAAAGTCTCTTTTAATCTCTTTCTTGGTAGGTTATTCTGATAAGAATGTGAAATGTGTATCTGTATTTTTTTTTTTTTTATCTTTGAGAAAACCTATCTGTAACACGATAGTTGACTGTGAAATTCTATCTATGTTATATGCTCGGATATGTAGATTGATTCAACCACCACAAAAGAATGCTTTGTGTAAAGAAAAAAAAAAGCATTAAGACTTTTTAAAGGTCAACATTTGTTTAATCACATAAGCCTTTTCTTAGGAAAATATTGGCCAGGTTTATTTTCAAATGCATGTAAAATATCAGATTTTTTTTTAAAAAGAATTTATTCACCTATTATAGAGCCAATGTGAATGATTGCTCATCTTTCTTAGTTACATTCAGACATAAATATAGGAGAAGCCTATATTCCAAAACAGTTCCATTTCCTTATATACAGAGCAATTTTCATTAGGAAGTTTTACATTTCTAAAGGATTCCAAATTAAAAAGGATAAAATATAATTTTATGTAATGTAGCTATATAGAGGCCCTGTCTAGGTGGAGCTGGATTCTGCCTTCACAGTTTTTAATTGCCTGAGTGCTGGATGTCTTCTGCCCCGCACTAGCCTCACTCCTAGAAATGAGAGACCAGTGGGGCAGGTACCACATGCAGCCTTTGGGAAAACAGACAGGATTAGGGTCTCTCATCTCTACTGAGTTATACCATTGCCCTTGGCTGGGCATCTGAAATTCTTTGGGTTTGATTTAGAATTCTTTTCTCTAAGAATTCATCCCTTGCCACTATTATCACTACCCTTTTGCTCTTTTCCTCTTCTAACATAATGGTAGGAGTTTTTAGAGTGAAAATAAAATCCTTCAAGGTGGGCTTTCAACTGGAAAAAAAAAATCCACATTTATCTTCTTACAAATTTGGAGTTGAAAATTTGGGTGTGAAAGCTGCCGCATCTCACGTTTCTGTCTCGCTAGCATATTTAATTATACATGGCAGATCAGAGGAAGTTAGCTCAGGGTAAAGCTAATTAAGAGTTGTTTCTTTACCAGTTCCATTAGCTGACTAGAAAGCACAGCTTTGGAGTTTCATATTCTTCTAGGTTTCTACTCTGATCACTAAAGCAGGCATCAAAGGTCAGGTGAGGTCTGGTCTTCTGCATTTCAAATGTAAGTCCCAGCAAAGTAGAGACATCACAAATATCTCAATCCTAAGAAATAAGAGTGTTTCTCTCTTCGTGATTTGCCAGGTATTCTGTTCCATATTGGGACAGAGCACAAAAGCTGTGTCACTGTATGCAGGGTTATTGAGAGATTGTGTGTATGTGTGTGCGCGCACTCCTATGTGCATTTATTTCTCAGTGCTGTACGTGAGCAAAGAAATCTTACTATTTAAAATAAAGCCACAATCAGCTTTAAGGTAGGATAGGCAGCTTAAACTCTGAACCAGTGTTTGCTTGGCATGTTGTTACATTAAGCCTTTTCCTGGAGAGTTTGTACCCAAACAACCACCTCATTGTTGGTTGGGGAAACAGAATGAGTGGTCTTAATTAAGAAGTGTGATGCTTTACTGTACACTTGTGAAGTGCAGGGAGCAGTCACCCAGCCAGATGTTGAAGCACACAAATTAGGCTTAATTGTGCTCTTTTCTTGTTAGATTTTCATTTTATTTTAAAATACATTAAGACAGTAAGAGCTTCAAGAGGGGAATTAAACAACCCTCTTCGATCTCGGATTTAGCTGACTGTAGATGGTGGAGTTTGAAAGAAATGTCATTCTCTTTTCTGAAAAGGAGGTTCTTCTGTTCCCCCTGGCAACTAAGTTCAGTGGGTTCTCGGTTACTTGAGTGGCTAAATTTGGATTCAGTTTTGGTGAAGTAGATGGTTTCTGTGGTTTTCATTATGGTTAATAAAATGTGGTCTGGCATAAAAGGAAGTCTAAAAAGGCCTCAGTTTCTCTTTCTGATCTCATATTCTCAGAGGTCATTAATTGAATTTTGCCTGATTTCAGGGTTACTTTTATCGCAAGTTCTCACCCTTCACCTTCCAGTGATTGTTCTTCCTGTGTCATCATGGGTTACATTGTATTTGTCAGTGAAAAAGATACATCCGCTCCTTCTCTCTCTTTCTCTCTTTTCTGGAAGCCAATTGATTATAAACAATAGAATTTAACTCATGCTCCCTCCAAGACTCTCACATTGTGTGTTCAAGTCATTCTTACGCTCCTCTTGGTACAAAGTTGTTTATAGTCATTTGAAATGATTACGGTCATCTCAAAGATAGTTACACCCAAGGCAATGAATAAGGACGCTGAACGCCAACCCCATTTCTTTATGTCCAGTAGGTTCTCACGCAGAGTTGGCATTTCAGGAACACTAGTCGGTTGATGATGGGTTGGCAAGGTGACTTTCTCAAGGCTACAGCAGCCACTTAGGGGTGAAAACTAAATGAAAAGCTATCTTTGGTCACATTGTTTAGTCTGTAGCATGCTGGTTTGGTGACAGTCTTTTTTTTTTTCTTCTTTCAAAATGAGTTCTGAATTTTGTGTTGTGGCATGATTATAAAAGAGTCTACCTTTCTCACTCCCAGCAAAGCCATTTAGGAATCAAGGGATGTAAATTTGAAACAGAAATGTAAGCACTTATCTGATAAAAGGCCCATTATGCACAGGCAATGCTTTCTGTCTGCCTCAAAAGCATCTGCAAGGAGGGGGACCAGATATGGCTTGTAACTCCGAAAATGATCTGCTTTTTAGAAGTGATAGCACTGTGGTCCTGCCAGACATCCTTAAAATTGGTTTAACTTAATATTCAATTGAAGTGCAAATGAAAACGTATTACTGGGTGTGTGTGTGGGGGGGGTGCAAATATATGCAATGTATTTATCAGGCAAAATAAATCTCTCACTGAAGGAACACAGCCATCTCCCTTCATATGACAGCAGGAGGAGAGAGCTACCCAGAAAGGAGAAAGTGGAAAAAGGATGATCTGGATCACACCAAGAGGTGTGCTATAAGCTACCTTTTTTTTCTTCTTTTTTTAAGAAAAAGCATAAACTTCCTAATTTTCATGCTACAGTGGTGAATAATATTAGCTGTTTCTTGTGCTCAGAAAGAAAGAATTGGGGAATTGTTTGACTTTTGACAGTTCCTCATAGAGTGCCTTCTCAAATGTATGAGCAATTAAATGCATCCTTGCCTATAACTGTGATTTTATCTAATAGAAGACTCATGTACTTTAGTATGTAGGTGTTATTTCTCTTTATTTTAAAAAAATTATTCTGCACATCCTTTTCATTTTATTCTCCTGTGAATTTTATAATGATCTTGGTGACAATGGTCTTTATGAAACTCTGAATGGAAATGAAAGGAAGCTCTGCAGAGGGAGTGTTATTGACATCGGTGACCTTTATTGCTGAGAAATGCTTTATTACACATAAAGATGAAGGTTGTTTTTAAAATCTTACTCATCTAGTGTTGACTTTCCAAAATAGCTCAATGGGCGTGTCAGGAACTTTGGATTTGAAGACACTTAAACTTTGTGTCTTTGTGGGGCGTTTTGGATTGTAAGCATATGTGCCCACAGACCTGGAGGCTCTCCTAGAAACAGAAGGAAAATCTCAGAGCCTTTTGGGTGAAGAGTCTCCTAGTGTTAGAAGTGAAAGTAGAAAGTGCCTGCGCATTCGTTGCGTCGCCTTCCCCTGGGCCCCCCTGTGTCTCGTCTGGAGTCTCTCCGTCTCTCGCGCACCCACAACACTGGGGACTTTTCACGAGGTGGTCTACTGTGCAGTGCAGTTACTGAAGCCAGCTTGGCTGCTCCGCTTATTGGAAACCCTCCGCCTTATCCTCCACTGAGCCTAGTGACTGAGATACGGAGGGTGCTCAGTAAACGATAGGTAAGCTGAACTCACTCATGTGTTTAACATTTATCGAACACCTACAGCATGCCAGATACTGTGTTGGAGTTAAAGGCGTGATTTAGCCTTAGTTCATACACTTTTAGGACTCACCCCATGAAAGGCAGATATTTTAACAGAGTCTTGCTGCATTTAACTTTACCTTGAGACAGTCAAAGATTTCTTTGAAATCCTCGAGGAAGTAACAGTTAAGCTGGGCCTTGAGCAGGCCAGGACTTGAGTTGGGTAGGGGAAAAAGTTGTCCTAGCAAAAGGCAAGAGTTGGTGTAAAACTGCAGAGACAAGAAGAAACAGTGACGTGTTCATGCCGTAGCAAGGGACTCAGTGTGTCACGTGTCACTGATGAGGTTGGAAGGAGTGGCAAGGGCCCAGATAACGGCAGATCTTATAACGTGAGGGGGCTTGGGTTCCTTTGTTTATTCATGCCACAGACCTTCTTTGCATATATGTGACGTGTTCCAGGTCAGTAGGTGATACAGTATCCAACAAGACTAACGAGGTCCTTGTCCTCATGAAACTTACATTTCAGTAGGGAAAACTGAAAATAAATAAGTAAACTTATAAAGAAGATCATTGGAAACAGTATTAAAAAAATCCCTGGAAGAAAAAAAAATATATATATATATATATAAAGAGATTTTAAAAATGGCAGAAGTGGAGTTGGGGACAGCAGAGGTACTTGGAGAAAAGGTAGAGAGGATGTTCTGAGGAGGTGATGCTTGGCTGGAGTCTCAAGGAGGAGCAGGAGCCAGCCGTGGGGAGGTGAGAGAAGGGGGCTCCAGGCCTGTGGAGCAGCAAGTCCTCAGCTGTGAGAGGAGGCCAGCCAGCCTAGAGTCCAGGAGGTGTCAGGGCAGGTGGCCCAAGGTGGACACAGCTGTTTGGACATGTACCACGTGATATCAGACGAGCCCTCGCAGGCCAGCTTGAGTACAGTCGGTACAGTGGGGTGCCATTGAAGCAGAGGTGGGAATAACCTGACTGACATTTGTTTAAGGCTCTCTGGTTGCTGTGGGGAGAATGGATGAGTGGGGCAAGAGGGGCCGCTGGGAGGCCCGTTAGGAGAGGATTTCACAGTTCTCTCCAGGTAAGAGGTGATGGTGGTTTGCACTGGGGTGGTGGAATTTGCGACAGAAAGAAGTGGGGCAATTTCAAACCATAGTTTACAAGTAAAACCAAAGGAATGTGAACTGTGAATAGCTTTAGTCTGCAGAATCAGGACCTTAGCTCTAGATGGCTTTATATGTAACTGTTCTTTTGTAGAGAGCAGAAGTGGATCTTTAATATCACTCACGCAGTAATAGAATAAAATTAAGTGAAACAAGGACATGCTGGTCTTTAGTTTGATCTGATTGCTCTAGCAAGCCTCTACCTTTTAGTTTCAGGGGTAAAGGAAGAAGTCATGACTTTACTATTAATAAGAAGGGAATGAATTCATTCTCATGTCCAGGTGACTGCCGTCCTCACACTCTGTACTCCAGGACCGAACGTTCACAGTAATTTGTGATGTTTCTGATGCAAGACCATAGAGGAGACTCCGTGGAATAATGGAGTTTGAATAACTCAAGGTCATGGAGTAAGTAAGGCAAAGAAAGCCCCCCTAAATATGCCTGCAGGAGGAAACAACTTAGGATTGAAAAAAAAAAAACAAAACAGTTTTTATAAATAACACAATCCTGGACTTGTCCAAATGCCAAAAGGAAATGGTTTTGTTTGCACCTTGGCACCAATAAAGAATTTTACAGTTTCAGACAATCACAGAGTTTTATAACAGCACTTATTGGCTGGAAAAGGTTTTTTGGTTCTGCCCCGAGCCTGGTGAGAACACACTATCCGGATGGCCCCGACAGGTCAAGGTCAGGGCGGTGCTCTCGGCAGACAAAGGGGACTCTGGGCTGCTACTGTTAGAAACCTTGATTCTTGACAGCTGTTTGAGCGGAGATCTTCAGCAAACACAACGGTCACTAGTAAAGCGCTGTGGTGTGTGAAGCACTGTGGGAGGTGCTCATTCAAGAAAGAGAACTTGAGCGTCTGCTGTGTTTCAGGCAGTGTGAGTGCTCTGCGTGTAGATCAGCCAGAATCCCTGCTTCCTCCAGGCTTATGCTCTCCTTGGTTAGAGGAGGTGGTGCATATACCAATATGTAAAGTGAGTCTGGCGAGAAATTACCAGGGCAGAGCTAAGAGTGTGCAGAGGAAGGAATGGTAACGCGCCACTGAAGCATTCAGAGAGGGCTCCAAGGAGTGGGAACAAAGGCCAGTATTACAGCCTTGGAGGGACTGTTGGAGGCACAGGGAGCTATGGGCTAACAGCTCACTCTCAAGTCCTCCTGCTTTGGTCTGAATCCCAGCGGAGTGATGGTGGGACCTTTACCTTCCAGGATCTCACCTGTGAAATGAGGATTAGTGTACCTCCCTCCTGGGGTGGTTGTGAGAATGTTGTATGATCCACACTTTGCGCATTTTCTGGGACCTACAAGCTATTATTATTTTTACTGTTGGAGCCCAACTGCTGCCTGATCTCATCTTAACGTGTTGTTGTCTTACCCTTCCCCTTGGACACCGGCAGTGATAGACGCTCTCCCCCTCCTAGGCTGTCCCATTATATTTGTGAGTCATCTCAAATGTCAAAAGGTCTTAATTGGCAAATTAAATTACTAGGAAGGTGAGGAAGGGAAGGCCTTTCAGTAGGAAGACCTGAATGAGAAAACACTAGTAGAAGTAAGTGTGGGGCGTGTTCCGGCAACAGCACATGATCCCATTTGGCTGGAGGATTTGGTTTTGGGTCACAGTGATAGAGGAGGTGAGAAGGACAGATGCAGGGGGACTGGAGAGGCCTTGAGTGCCAGGCTCACCAGACAGATCCAAACAGTCTACTCCATCTCAGGACTAGCCTTTCCGTATTAGAGGTCAGGACAAGGGTCAGATCAGATGAGATAACAAGTGGTGAGCTAACAGAATGTTTACTCAAGGCGACCCTAGAAAACTGGAGAGAGATAGATGTCCAGTGAACACAGTATACCTGAGAGGGAAGGTGTGCCCTCTCTGCACTGGTACCTGGGCTCGTGAGCAAATTCCTCTCATTCTGTTCAGACGCATTCTGAAGGTTAGGGAGTAAAATCCCCCTTTTTACCATTGCATATAAGTTTGGATTGGAGGTGGGTCTTCCAGACCATTGGATGGATGTTGGGTTATCTAGAGGGGATGAGCCAGTCCAGGTTGAGGCTGGTAACAAGACTGAGGTTTGGAGGCACGGGCCAGCAGAAATCCTCACTTGAGATTAAAGTATGCTTGCACCTGGCCACCTGGTCCTCTAGATTGGGATCCTAACTCTTCAAAGACTCTTGCTCTTCCTTTCCTTTTATTTCCTAGAGATGTACCCTCATGTGTGGTCCTGCCCCTTCCCCAGCCTGATGCTGGTCCTAGTCTCCAGGACCTCGAACCAGTGCTCTGTAAACACGCTGTGAAACTTTGGGCTCCATATTTAGCCAGCAGTTAATTCCTTTGAGTCTGTGTATCTGCTTTAGTTGGAACTGGGGAGAAGGGAGGGAAACACACAAAAATAAAACAGAAACCTGCCACCAGAATGTCTGGGAGCAAGAAGACAAACAGGAAACAGGCCAACAGATGACCCCTTCAAGATATACGTGTAAACCCATTCTGTCTCTCTGACTCCCTTCCTCCTGAAGCTGGCTGCCCTGGGGGTGATGTGAAGAGTTGTGGGGAGCCCGCTGTGAGAAACGGGGGCCCTGGGACTTAATCCTGGATGTCAGTGACCCAGTGATATTCGGGACTAAGTCACTCACCTTCTCTGGGATTGGATTTCTCAACTTTAAAATGAGGTGGCTGCATCAGATTAGACCAGTTTGGATGGTCCTTTGCAGAGCTAACGGGCTATGGTTTTGCCTCTCTCAGTCCCTGAGAGATTTGATTAATCTGATTTTTCAACAAGCCTACGTGGCTGATTATCTAGAAAAACATCTGTATTGAAATAGCTGAGAATTGGATTTAGTCCTTTCAGCCCGAGCTTTCTGTCTTATGTGCTTGGCTGCCTGGTAAACAAATAGCCTTTCTCCTGAGCAAGTCCCATTTGTGATACTGCAGTTTCCTAATCAGAAGAGAGGAGGAATATGCATCTAAAAGAATTTCTTGAGCTTTTATTCACTGTTTGCTTGGTGTGGTGTTATATTTAGCCACATTTTTAAGCTCTCCAATTTCCTTTGAAATGCACATGGGAGGGAAATGAGAAAAGCAATTGGAAAACAATAGAAAAGGCATTCAGAACAAATAGAGAAAGGCTTGGTGAAACCTACAAATGTTTGGGAAATACTTCAAGACTTTCTATAAAGCCTTAAACACACCACCTGTTTCTCCCATTTGGGGCGTAAATGGGATGTATGCACTGCTTTCAAAGCTATCAAGGGCTATAGAAGTATTGCCTCCAAGTGAATAAATGTACAAAATGCACCGTCTCTTACTGTTAGCGCATCCCGCTTCAGACCTTTTTGAAGATAAGGCTCTATCTCAGCTTTTTACTTCCTACTTTATAATTGCCCAGCTAAGCTAATGAAGCCCATTTGGTGTTGTGAACATTCAAAAGCACTCATCTGCATAAAAGCCACCGCCCCTTCATTATGTAAAACAGATATTAAAAAAAATAATTCCCTGCCTCTAACTGGGATCAAGACTCCAAGGCTGAACCCTGAAATCTAAGCTCATTCAGAGTTGTCCTTTTATGCTCATAATCATTTGCTAAACTTGAAACGCTGTGGCGCTTCCTTCCGAGGTGTCATCTTTCTGTCTTTTTCTCCACCTCGCCTGCAAATGACGGTAGAGTCCCAGTGGCACCCAGCGACCACCCTGTTTGCTTGGTGACATGACTCCTCCAAGTTAGGAATCGCACTGTAGGGAAATAGAATGTGGCTTTGGCACTCGTTCCCCTTTCACAGGTGTCTTATTACATTTTGACAGGTGTCTGACATGAGATGTTGTCAGAACTGGGGTTTAACCTTGGGATGCCACCTTCGATTAAGGGCGTCTCTGGATAGGAAACTACAAAATGGATCTGAGAACTCGATGCCTCAGTATTATTCTATTTAATTTCATTTCTGTACCAAATGTATTGCCTGTATGGGCATTTTTATTTTTTTCAGGTGCTACAAAAATAGATGCTGGTTGTGTTCTGTCACTAGAACTGTGACTTTGATGAGTTGTTCTTGTTGAGGGAGTCAGATGAAGCAGAGCTGTCATCCTAAAATATATTCATTGGAAGGCAAACCTGCTATTGTTCTGATACCTTCGCACTTAATGGGGTCTTAATTTATCATAAATGTCTAGACTGCTAATAGCAATGAAAGTCGTTAGAAATCATTCTGCACATAGACGAGATAGACCGAAATAAATGATTCAGAACTTGAGACGGGGAAAAGGCTGTGAGTGGGTAGATTCCCTTAGAAACTGTGCGCTGGGGAAATTCAGACATTTGCAGACACTGTATCCTGCCCCCCACCCCCCTCTCCAAATGTTATTTGTTAATTTTGGTTTTCTGATTTTTTGAAATTTTTTGGTGAAGAGCACCTTTATTCATCTCTGCCTAGCAAGAAAGTATGACTCTCATACCTTATATGTACACAGTTTATACAAATGAGAGAAACTCATTTGTCCTTGTGGTAGTTGGAGATGGACAGGTTTTTAAAAAAAGAAGTGGATTTGAAAGATGGATTCCTGTAGTAGCAGAATACAGACTATCCCCTCTTCTCCCCAAAGATGTCCAGGTCCTAATCCCTAGAAACCATGGATAAATATCCTTACATGGTAACGGGGAATTAAGGTTACAGGTGACATTCAGGTTGCTAAGTAACTGACCTTAAAATGGGGAGATGATCCTGGACTATCCCAGCGGGCCTGATGTAATCACAGAAGTCTTAAAAGTGGAAGAGGGAGGGAGGAGAAGAGGTCACAGTGATGCCATGTGAAAAGGACTTGACCAACCATCGCTGGCTTTGAAGGCGGTGGAAGGGGCCATGAGCTCAGGAATGTAGGCAGCCTCTAGAAGCTAGGAAGACACCTTCAGAAAGAATTCCAGTTCTGTCCACACCTTAATTTTAACCCAGTGAGGCCTGTGTCAGACTTCCAACCTAGGTAACATGACGATGATACATTTGTGTTGTTTAAAGCCGCTTAATTTGTGCGAATGTAATACAGCAGCCATAGGAAACTAATACAGTGTGTCATAAGTGAGGCAGTGGTTTCCTCATTTTCTTTCCTGATATTTGGGTATCAAGCAAAATTGTCCTCCCCTTTGGAATTTCTCCCTCTCTGTGACAGAGATGCTTCTTCTGGCTAAGCTGATTCTAGCATTAAATATGAACAGACACATGATCATTTTCTCCTCCCTGCTTCCTGAGATCATGTGAAGATATTAGTTATAATCAGGTATTAAGACCCTTAAGACCCTTCATGCTGATGTTTTTTCTTTGCTGGCAGGGTTCTTTGCTCACGGTGAATGTCATTGTCATTGTTGTCATGATTTGTGTTTCTATTCTGCCATGCCGTCCAGCTCGGACAGCTTTGCCCGTCTTGTTAGACTTGAGTTTGCCTGGGTGTCGTTCTGCTTCCCTTTCCCTTCATGTGTCAGTCCTCTCCTGATGGCTTCTTGTGAACTTTGCTCTTACTCTTTTCATCCTTTGCCTGAGATGCATGCTTGAAATAAAGGCAACTCTAGAATGAATAATCAAGAAATGTTACCATGTTGTACGTGGTTTTTTTAATTTAAAGAAGTGCCTCAATTTAGAAATTGTGTATTGGAAAAAAACATTACCTCGAAAATACTTTACACTGTTCCTGCACTACGACATAGACATAGACGTAACACTGCTTTCTACATCTTCTGTAGCCAGTCTGCCTTCTGTCTTTGGAACAGATTGCTGTTCCTTGAGATGAGAACTAGAAGTTGGCTGTGTTCTGAGGCCATGCCATACAAAGACTATCGATCTTTATGCTAGTGAATTCCACGTGGTACCCAGCAGATACAATTGAATCAGTGTAAATTAGCTGTACTTATGCAACAACTCTGCTGTGTAGTCATTCAGTCATTCAGGTTCATTCATTTAGCAGATACATAGTGAATGTCTGCTACATGCTGGGTAGAACTTCTGAGAAGTGTGGCTATTATTTGGTTGCAGGTATATCTGGAGGACACTGTCTGTCTACTGTTTCTTAAAATGTCTTTGTCTTTCTTACGTGAGTCAGGGGTAATAGGGCCCGCAGGCAACAGGTACCAAAGGCAGCTGTCTCATTTTGATGAGCAGATTGGGGGTACCTTGGTGTACCCCCAAACCAACCTAATTCTTTTCTGCACAGGAGGTGCCTCAGAGAGGATATTTCTATGCCAGATGACTAGAGCCTCCCCATGCCTTCCCCACCCCATCCCCCCAGGCTGCCCAAAATTGTCAGCCATCTATTCTTCAACCAGCAGGACCTCAGACCTGGCCAGGGGTACTTCAGGTGACATTTCGGCTATAACACCAGAAAGTTTTTTACTTTCCTGTCGTCAAACCAAAGACTCTTCCTTCCTATAAATCTTTCCTCAAAGCTTTTTTTTTTTTAACTGCAATTCAGCTGACCCAGACAAGCTTTAGCAGAGTTCAGAAAGAGTAAGCTTGTGAGAATAAAAATTCTCACCTGCTAATCATTCCTGCTTCTTAAGGTTTGTGAAAGTCAGCTCTGTTTCAGCTGCATTATTTGCGTTTGTGAAGTTCCATTTGCTAAATAAGCTGCTGTAGAGAAGTGCTTTTTCCGAGGGGAGAAGCGCCTGTCTCTGTGTCCCTGAGCTGAGGTCTGGAAGTCAGTGGTCTTCTGATTGTCAGTCTGAACATTGTGGCTAGCTGGTCATGAAGGATGAGCATGATGAGATAACATTTTGAAATATCATTCGGTGTTTCTTCCCTGTTCCATCTTGCTTTGCTCATTAATTTCCTCCACTTGTACCTTGAGGACATCCCCTTCTCCCCCAAGCTCAGACAGCAGATCCTCTCACAGTACGTCCATAGCCCATTGGCTTCTACGAAGCAATAACTCTTATCTCCTTCAGTCAGTGTTTTATCCAAAGTCTATGCGATCTGATTGGTAGCAGGTACACGCTGAGCCAGGATCAGAGGAGTCCATCAAAGACACTTTTACATCATGTCAGTTCCACTGTCCAAGACTGCAGCGTGTCACTCTCTTGGTAGATAGTGGAGAGAGGGTTGTCATCTTCACTTCATTGGTCATTCTAAGAGGCTCCCTTCCCTTCAATCACTCATGGGTGTCAGGAGAAGAAAGAGAACACTGAAGAGGTATTATATGTTGTGGCACTTCAAAGGTGATTACTTTTTCTTCCCATCAATCATGTAAAGACAATTCTTCTAGCTCACTTGATAAACCTATTTTTCCTTTGAAGAAGGGAAACTGACTTGCTGCCAAACAAGCCACCAAATTAGCAGTGCCATTACCAACTTTCGGACTCATTAGGGCTTATTTAGTATTCCCAAGCTGTAGAAGGGTCTGAAGAGTAATTTTTCCAGTGATGGATATGAAGGGGGCAATGACAGTTTTGCAGGAAAACAAATTGCAGATGGAGTCTTCAGATTTCCAGGCTGGAAAACCACATAACCTTGTTGATTGGGCACTTAGTGTGGGGTTATATTTGCTTCCAGAATTAAATGCTGCCAGGTCACCATGGACCATTGTTTTGTGTGTGTGTTTGGGTCGGGGGTGGGCAGCCATGATAGGTATAATTTTGCCTCCGGATCAGGAAAGAGTAGTCACTTGTTTTGCACATGAAGAATTAGGGGTTTACATCTGTGAAGCATTGAGAACAATGCCTGGCACACACCAAGTGCTGTATTAGTGCTGGCTGCTCTTGGTTTTGTTTCTGCTGTTATTGCTTCTATTTTAATTCGCACGTGTTTGTTGTCCTGTCATCTGTAGGTGGGTAAGCCTCTTACCTCTCCTATAATGTAATGAGACTGACTTTTTTGTTGTTGTTGACACTTGCTTTTATTATTTGGACTTGTGACCCAGAAGGCCATCTGGCTGGCTCGCTGACTTCCTTTCATCCATCCTCTCAGCCACGCATCCAGCCCACCATCTGCACGTTTATTCAGTCAATGTTTATTGGGCTTCATGGACTCTGTGCCAGGCAGTGGACATATGCAGTTGGGCCGGAGAGTCAGTTTCTTCCTACATAGAGCTCATTGTCTGTTGGGGACACAATCCAGAAAAAAATGGAAGGAAGGAAGGAAAAAATAAAAAGAAAGAAAAAGAAGAAAGAAAGGAAGGAAGGAAGGAAGGAAGGAACGAAGGAAGAAAAGTACTAAGCAGATTAATAAAATTAGTGTAAACTGTGATGAGTGCTCTAAAAAAAAAAAAGTGTATCATAAAGTCAACAAAGATTAATTACTTGTGTTTGTTTGGACCACTGATGGTAGCTCTGTATATGAAAGCAGCTTGAACTAATCCCCTGATATCCAAAATCACCTTTTGTGGAATCATTTGGAATTAAGTAGCCAGCTGTCATTTGTTCCCCACCAAACCGTGGACTCCATCTCATAAATGATAGTTCATGGTGGCTTTGCCATCACACTCGGGGCCATTTGTTCTTATAAGTCCCCAGTGTCTTTTCAACCTCTAAGCCCCCATTTGGGCAAACTAAACTGATCTGAAAACACATTATCTTGAAAATGTTACCTCACGTACTCCTTCCTGATCAAGTCTGAGTATTTATGTACTCATTCAACAAATAGTTATTGACTGCCTACCATGTGCCGGGCACTTTTCTGGTGCGGGTTTGTAATGGTGAATCGTAGATCTAGTACTAATTATGAGTCAAGTTCATTATCCAAATAAATACATTTGTTGGACATCTGTAGTGAATGATAAGCTTTTAGTGCTTCTATAACTTTGGAGGTTGCATTGTCTTTAAATGGAGTAAATAGGGGATGGAGCAGTGTTGCATCTCTAAAGTAGGGTGGTTTCTAAGAATTGCCGTAAGAAAGACTCACGCACAGTGTCTTCAGTTATATAAAGGAAGGAGAGGTGTCCTCTGATTGTGGAAACCAGGAGTGAGATGACCTGTAAATGATAGCGAGGGTTTCTGTGACGTGCTAATGTGGGATAGCATTTCAGACGCAGGGAACATCGCTTGATGTAGAAAATGATACACTTTGCGGGAAGAAGTAGCCAGCGTGGCCATATGACTAGTTAGTGACAGCTGGAGACCAGAGTGAAGGGCCCCTCATGAGCATTCAAGTGTCCTTTCTGATCTACTCTGTGATCTTCCTAGGATCGTGTCTCTAATTGTGAAACTTTATATCCAGAGCCACCTTTAACTGATAACTTTGCATGTATGAGGCATTTTTCTAATGGTTTTTCACTTATCCTCCCAATAATTATGTAGATCTGGTTATAATCTCTTTATACAAATGAGGCAACTGAAATTTAGAGAGAGTAAGTGACTTTTCCAAGGTCATACAGGCAGAAAATGGCAGGTTTGATAGAACGGTACTTGCCTGAAGGGCACAGGAGAGCCCCCTTAAAGGACTTTGCAGTAGTGTCTCCTGACCTGCTCGCCTATTGTTATGTTTGTTTCTGACTTTTAATAAATATATGAGGTTCTGAAATGATACCACCTGACTTTCGATTTCTGTCAAACTGATGGGAAAGTTCTGGGAAAACATTCTGGAGAGAAAAGAACATTAGGATTTGTTTTGGCTTTGAAGCCCTGAGTGAAAATATTTATTGTCAAGAAAGCAATACTACATATTTTGGAATATGCACACAGGCAAGAGTTAGTACTCTTTTGGTTTATAGCCGCTTATGCGAAAAGGGAGGGTTTACTGTAAGTATATACTAGTGTCTTTTGGAACCCATGAGGATGTCACAGGGCTTTTGGAAGAGCCTATCACTGAAAAATAGAAAACTGGGTGAAATGGGCTGCCCTTGGTCATCTTCTGTCTGCACGAGTGCCCCATTCTTTTCGGATCCCAGCCCTTTGGAAAGGGAAAGCCATTTCCAGAGAAGGCACTGGGCATGCAGCTCAAACGATGGTGCCTCCAACATAGAGAAGATGTCCCTGCCTCTCGCCTCTGATTAGGGAGAAGGAGGACAGGAGGTGACTGAAGCAGCAGTAAGGTCAGAACACATAACCCGTCTCTAATTCTGAAAATCTGAAAAGTATAGCAACATCAGTGCTGACAGTTAGCCAAGGAAGACTTCTCAATGCTTTGTATCTTAGAATTTCAATTTAAACCTTTTTAAAATGGCAGTCATGATTTCATATCCATAGTGATTTCAAGAATCTTGTAAGTAGATGCTATGCGAGGTCCAACACTGCTCTATGCTGCGTCTAAACTCCTTGGCATGTTTACTCTTCGCTCTTTCTCTGTCTCATCTGTATTCACTGCTGCAGATTTTACACGGCAGCAATAAAGGGCTATGGTTTTCAGTAAACAGTTCACTAAAGGCATGAATGATACCGTGTCTCCTTTGTATTACTGGTCGTAATTGGCGTTTTAGCTTTACTTGTATAATCATTTAATTAATATCTGTTTGCCCACCTAGACTCTAAACTCCATGAAACCCTCACTGCTAGTCTGGTGTCTGGGGCGTAGTGGTTACTCAATACATATGTTGAATAAATAAATAAATGAACAAATGAATGATTGCTTGACAGTAGCATCGTCTGTAAAGCTTAGGTGGGAAGTAGTGGAGACGGGTTAACAGAAGTCTTCAAGCATTTGTAAGATTCCAAACTCATTTTTTCAAATTATTTTTTTCAACTTACAAAGGTAATATATATTCACATTAATAACTTCGATGGCTACAAAAGAATGTAGAGGAAAAAGCTGGCTGTCTTCTCCTTCCATCCTGATCTCATAATCCAGAAGTTAGTCCTCCGGGTATTTTGGTTTCCTGATGATTATCTATTGTTATACAGCATTGTGTGTGTTTGTCTGTGTGTGTCTTTTTGTGTCTGTGTATACACAAACATAGGATTGTGTTTTGGTTCTTGTTCTTGTTTTTTAACATGATATTTCTGTAAATAGTGTGATTTTCCCCCCCACTCACTATAAGGTGGACATCTTTCTTGTCATTACGTGGGCCAACACCATTTATCACCCAAGGGTGAACTCGATGCTGAGAGACTGTGGCTTAATTATCAGTACAGTAGAGCATGGCCTCGTATGGTTAGCAGCTGCCTGGCTTTTGCCTAAGATGATTTGGGCTGGGGTTGGAAGACTCTAGCCTGCAGTCCAAATCTAGCCTGCTGTTTGTTTTTCTAAATAAAGTTTTATTGGAACACAGGCATACTCATTTTCTTTCCTAGTGTCTGTAGCAACTTTTAGGCTTTAATGGCAGAGTTGAGATATTATAGCAGAGACCATCTGTCCCTCAAAGCCTTAAATTTTTATTCTCTGGCTAAAAATTTTTTTTTTTTTTTTGCCGATCCCTGGTTTGGTCTATCTCTGTCTTGATGACCTGGCCAGAATCCGGTATCAAGGATAATGCAGTAGACTTAGCCAGTTTGTGGAAACACACAAAAACCACTTAGTATTTGTGGATAGTTGAGTTTCCCCTGTCTTTTGACAGGTTTTGACAAGTGATCCAGGTGACTGGAAAGGAGACAGGGAAGATGCCCAGCCTGGATGCTTATTATTAGTGTGGTTTCACTAATTAAGATTGTGTTTACATTTCTTGAACACTCACACAAGTAGACACGTACTCCCCACATCTATTTGTTTAGAAGGGGTCTTCCTAGCTTGTTATTACACAGTTACTAAACGGGGACATAGTTAAGTAATAGCCCACATTTATTACCATCACTCAGTAAGTAGCTCAGTGCGTGAAGTACGCAGTCCTGGATTTCTGGGTTGGAATCCGTCCACAGTCAATATATTTGGATGGGATTTGCTGCTATCTCAGTAGAAGTATGAATGATGAGGCAGAAGTTTCTTGAACAGGGTCTTATTACCAGTGAGGAGCTCTACCCTAAGTTGACTGTAGTTGACTTCAGGATCGCTCTGGCTTTCTTAGTGCGCCAGGAGGGAGTGTGACGCGGGGAAGTGAGTGGGGAAGGGTCCAGCCCTGCCTGGCTGTGACAAGGCTTTGAAGGCATCCATTCACTGCAGGGCTTGGCCAACTTGACTGTAAAACAGAGCACCTCGGTTTTGTCAGAGGACTGTATCTTAAATTTTAATATCTAGAACCACCTAGAACCTTGTTTAAAACGCCAGTCCCAGGATCCCATCCCCAGAGATCTGGGTTGGGGCCCAGGAATCTGAATTTAAATAAACCCCTTAGGTCTTCTGCTGGGAACATTCCCTGACCAAACGTGGAGAAGCACAGCCTTCATTTAGCATTTATCTGCCTCCGCCCAGCCCCCTCCTTTTCTTCTCTCTTCTCTGCTTTCTCTTTGCCTACCTCCGTGCCTTTCTCATTACGTGCAAGGTACCTTGACGAGAAGCGTGTGCACACACTCCCGTGCCCGCATGTGTATGCGGACCCCCGGGAGGGACACTAGGGCTCGTACCTCTGCCTCTGCTGCTTCCCAGCTCACGCTGTCCTGGCAAGTTCAGGAGTACATTTCTCTCTCCCTCCCTCCCTCTCTCTCACTGTCACAAATGTTTGCATCTGAGAAAAATCACTGGATTCAGTTCTGAGTCCAACTTTGTCATCAAGTAATACTCTCGTTGGCCTTCCTGAGTTACGGAGTTACCTTTTTCTCCCCAGTTCGGTTCCCTTTGTCTTTGTGATAATCAAGCAGGGTTGAGAATCCTCACCTGCCTCACCCTTCTCAGAAAGTCCATGAATTCAGATGAACCAAGACAGACTGGCAGCTCCATGAGGCCTCAGGCCTGGCCTGTGTTGCTCGTCATGTGATAGTACCTCGCACAGCATTTGGTGACTAAGTAAAGAATGAATGACATAATCAACACAGATGAAATGAAGCAGGGCAGAGGAGATCTCAGAAATGTTACTAGTAGCTGATAAGGGCTAATGAGGCTTTCATAGCATGCGATCTACCGGAAACAAAGTCTTCCCATCTCAGAAATGGTTTATGTTTAGAGACTTGATTTGAAAGATGTTCCTATCAGATCTGAATGTGTACCTGGCAGCTGGCTTCCCTCCTAGCAGCTGGCCACTGACTCCCAAACACAAGTTTGTCATCAGGAGCATTGTCAAGCAAAATACTGGATATTTCCGTTGTTCTCGGTTTTCTAAAATCAAGGAAGGTATTCCAGGAAAGTTATTTTTGAGATTTATGTACTGTGTTAGTTGTGTTTCAACTCTCACGACTTTTTTTTTTTTTTTTTTTTTTTTTTTTGGCTGGATACACATTTTGAACTGTCAAATAATGGGGAATCACACTGAAATGAACTAAAAAAATCTTCCCCCTCCCCTTTCAGGATTATACATTTGGGAATTAACTCAGATTGAGTTATAAACATTCTCCATCATTAAAATAATGACAGTAAATGATAGTTTTCAATGTCAGAACACATCAGAATGGAAAAACCCACGATTAATCTATCTTTACAATAAGTCGTTAATAGTTAACATAAAGCCACTTAACATTTTTAGGCATTATCCAGAGCTTGCACCTCTCTCCCCTTACTCATATTCTGCTTTCCTGTTAGAATCATCTGGGCTTTGTCAAGGGCTGCAATTTCTGGTTG
Source organism: Camelus bactrianus (assembly GCF_048773025.1). Lineage (NCBI taxonomy): Eukaryota > Metazoa > Chordata > Mammalia > Artiodactyla > Camelidae > Camelus > Camelus bactrianus. Next base: position 25,977,002 of record NC_133555.1, read on the forward strand.
CTCAAGAGGTTAGTGTGAGCTGGAGGAAGAACTTAAACCTTGGCAGTTGGTGGAATAAATAAGTGCTCACAATTCATTTCCTTCCCACGCATCTTTTTTGTACATTTGGAATTAATATTTTTTCAAAACAAAAGCAAATGAAAAATAAGAGGGGAGAAGGTAGTTTCTCAGGAGGGGGTGGCATGTGAGTGATCAGATGCAAAAAGGAGGGAGGAGAAAGGTGGTGAAGGGACAAGGAGCAGAAAAGGCCAAGAGGGAACAGCTGGCAGGAGCTGGGAGCCAAGGGAGGCTTGGCAAAGGGAATTAACTATTTTTAAATATTCTGAGACTGCTGTGAAAGTGAAAAACCAGTCCCTCTTCTAGAGAAGCCTCCACCCACATCCTCCCACTCTGAAAAGAGTAATGTTATCTTCAACTGTATGGAAACTTTTTTTATTTTAAAAAAGCCCATTTAAAAGCAGGTGTGAGGCACCTGTGTTCCCATTCCTGATGCACCAGCATTGTGAATCCAGCGCTCACATGACCTCGTGAGATTACCTTTAAAACAGTAATGCCCCCTAGACATGATGCTCTATTTTTAAATTCACAAAAGTAACAGTAGCTATACTTGTTAAAGGCTTCTGTGAGCCAGATCTTGGGCTTTGGGCTTGCCAGCATCTTCTTTGTCCTCATAGAGACCCCGTGAAGTCATGTTAACTCCACTGAACAAAGAAGGAACTCAGCCTCCGTGAGACTGAGTCATTTGTTGACGTTTACCTGTAAGGAGCAGAGGTGACATCTCAGCTCACGTTGGAGTGTCTATTGGTCTCTCTATTTTAACTTTTAATTTTGAAATGATTTTAGACTTGCAAAAAAGTTGCAAGCATAATGTGAGAATTCCTCTACACTCTTCCTTCAGATTCCTTGGATGTTAATTCTTGATTGCACTTAACTTCACCTTAGTCTCGCTCTCTACATAATTGTTTTCTTGAAACCTTTGGAAGCAAAGTACAGACATGATGCCCCTTGGCTTCTAAATGCTTAAGTGTATAATTTCTAAAAAGAAGGGCATTCTCTTAGAAAAATACAGTACACTTATCAAGCCAGGAAATTAACATTGATGCAATACAACTTGTGACACGTGAACCTTACTGAGATTTTGCCAATGTCTTTTTTTACTGGTTCATGATGCATTCCAGGGTCACACATTGCATTGAGTTGTCCTGTGTCCCAGAATCCTTCAGTCTCAAACAATTCCTCACAGTCTTAGTCTTTTGTAACTTTGACATTTTTGAAAAGTAAGGATCTGTTCCTTATTTGGGGTTTGTCTCATGTGCTGTTTCTTCATGATTAGAGCCAAAGTTTGCATTTGTGGCAGGAACACCACACACGTAGTGTTTTATGTTTCTTAATGCATTACTTCAGGAGGGGCATGATATCTGTCCCATTCTTGATGACACTTGTTATCATTAATAAGGTGTCTATCAGGTTTCTCCAGTACAAAATCATTCCTTTTCCTTTTGTCATTAATAAGTATCTTATAGGGAGAGACTTTTTGACAGTTTGAATATGTTATGCTCTTGTCCGTTCATTTTAGCATTCATTAATGCTTCTTACCTGAAACAGTTAGTATGGTGATTGACAAGTAATCAATTTAATTAATCATTTCAATTGTATTTATTAGTTGGGATTCTGCTATAAGGAAGAACTTTCCTCTCTTTTTATTTATTTTTTATATCAATGAAGACTCATAGATTTATTTTTATTCTATGGGTTACAGTCAGTCTCTGTTATCATTTTGTCCAGATTTAGCCAAGGGAGCCCTTTATTGCTGGCTTGTGTGTCCTTTTACCAAGCCTCCATAACTTGTTTTCAGTCATTTCTTGCCTCCTTGCACCACAAGATATTCCAGGCTTATGTTTCCTGTCCTATTCATGGAATCAGTCATTTCTCCAAGGAACTCTGGTTCCTTTTATTGGAAAGTGGTATTTAGAAACCATGGTCTGGATGTCAAATACTCCCATTGGTACTGGGGTACCATTGCTTCTCAGCCTGTCTGGGGTTATAGCTAGGAAACACATGTATGTGTATTTACACATTACATCTATCTTTTTCAGTTTGTGTATTAAAAACTATGAATTCACGGTGGTACTCTCTATCTATAATAAGTCCTCTGTAGGCTCCTCTCTTTCTGCCTTAAAATAGATATTTTGGAGTGCTTAAGAGATGTTTAGTGGTCATTGTTTTCAACAATACTTCTTTTTTGAATGCTGTATTTTCACCTCCATGGGAAAAATATATTTCTGTATCAACTAAGTTTTATCTATCTTATTTAACCAGTTATTCATTATAAACAAATCACCAGCATATAAATACAGGCCCCAAAAACATACAAAAAAAGAAAGCAGCTTAACTTTTTGGCTTAAATTATCTTCAGCTGTTGTTTCATGGGGAAAATTTTATTTTCCCACATTTAAACCACCCTTAATCTATCTATGTCTCCCTATGCAAACATGCATTACTAATCACAATCCGTTTCTAAAATCATCTCTCCAAAAAAAAGAGAGAGAAGAAGAAGAAAAGAAAAAGAACAAATTTCTTCTAAAAGCTTCTGGTTCAGCTTATTACCCCATGATTTAGCTTGTTAAAAACACTCCAACCTTCCTCCACGAGTAGCATAATGGGAGTGTATGGAAAAAATACCAATCATTTTCTAGTTTGGCTATTTCAAGAGAGCACAGTAGGCTTTTCTGAATTTCAGGCATATCCAACTTAACAGTTTAGTACTGGGCTTCATCCTGAGTATTTTGAATATTTATGGTGCTTGATGTTTGGGCTTTTTAAAAGGTCACTTGAAATTGAAGTCACTTTCATTTTAAAGTAGGAGAAGGTGAACATGAAAAAGGAAAGCACTTCTAATGGAACTCAAGATGTTTGTTCTCCTGCAAAAGGTCGTAGTTTACTGCAGTAATGGTATTTCTTAAGGGCTTTCCTTACGGGAGATGATTGCATCTTGATAGACAAAAGTATTTTGGCTCGAGGTTCAAGGCTCCCACAACAAGTTGACAGTCATGTTTACCTGGGACTTCTGTTCCAGCCCAAGGGACCATTGCAGATATGAACGAATCCGCAGTGGGCACTCACAACACCTGTATGCATGTTTTTCTCAGTTGAGAACATGATAGTCATTTGCAAACAGAAGTACCTTTTGTTTAAGCTTCTCAAGAGCAAGAGGAGACAGCATTATAAGGATTTGGGAATGTGGCATAAACCATAAGGGGAGAGGCTGGTCTTTATGAGAGGGGCAGGCCACAGGACCAGGAACCAAGGGGGACCATTCTCTTAACTTTGCTGTGTGTCATATCCTACGTGACCGCGTATTACCGAGAATGACAGTCCAACGAGAGGATCCCTGCTAAAGGGGAACTTGGATCAAATTACTTTGGGAAATACTCTATGTCAAGGCCACCAGCTCTTGGAGGTTTATAATACAAAGAAGAATGTTAAAGGATCTGAAAAGTGTCATGATAAAGAAACCTACTGAACCTTCTTTTTTAACCCAGTGATTCTCAAACTCATTTGACCGTTGCTTTGAGAAGCTTCATTTTAAACAAACCACTTGAATAATATAGAATTCAGCTTAATTAAACCCACAGAGTACTATTGTATTCTTTTTTTTTTTAATGATATGATTGAGAACTTATTAAGTGACTGAATCAGGGTCGCACAACTTTTTTTCAGATTCCTGGTCCAGTGCTCTTCATCCTTGTGCTTACATTTGCAGACCTTGGCTAAGGGACTGTTTGCTCACAGCTGTTGACTTCATACCCATACTCCAGGGCCCTAGCATTTGAAAGAAGCTCCTGCTTTAAATATAGCAATTTGTTATTTCATTAGTTCTCTTGACAGTCAGTCTGCTGTTTCACAGACAACCCATCAATTCTAGTCAAGAATATGCTTTTACTGCCCGTGTGTGACAAATAGTATCTTCAGCTATTTCTGGTCATAGGCACTTTGCTTCCAGATCGTGGTAAGGTTTTTTGTCAATCCAAATGGTGACGTTTAAAAGGAGCTGCAATTGGCTGGCATGTTACTCTGCTTCTTTTGAAGTCAACCAAAATAAGTTTTGTTGGGTTTGCCTTCATGTTCACTCATTCAGTTTCATTTCTTCCTGTCCTGGATCCAGTGGGAGGCAGGGGGTGTGTCCAGTGTTACAAGAGGCTGTAGATTCAGTGACCTTAGGGAATAAATCAGCTTACCCAAATGGACATGAGTAAAGACAGCCAAGTTTTCCAGAGATAAGTCTTCTGGGAAGCTGGGAAGAGTTCAGATGAAAGAAGGTAGTGGGATATCAGAAATGAAAAGCTGAGGGAGGTAATGGGGGGGATAAATACCAAGAAAATAAACATTTCTAATTCCTACCAACAAGAATAGCATGTTCTCAAACTGAAGCCCCTCCCCCCATAGGTAATTAGCAGGAATAACAGAAACAGTTCCATCAGCACATCAGAATATGATGTGTCTCTTGTCCAGGAAGCTGGGCCAGGTGTAGTATTAAATGCCGTTGAGACAGATATTTATTTCTAAAATGTAGCCATTTGCTGAATGGATGAATGTATGAATAAATTTTAATTTGGTTCTATCTAGGGGTATGAATTTTTGATGCTCTGAAGTCCAAAGATGAATGAGACATAGTTTGCCTTGGAGGGGGTTATAATGTAATAAGGCAGAGAAGCCTGGATACACAGAAGCACCACGGGAGAGCTAACCTTGTGAAAGTTTAGAAACAAGGAAAATTTCCACTGGGGTCATCAGGGAATACTTTAGACAAAAGGGGGAAAAAATGAACAAAGGTTTAATATTTGTTACAAGTACATCATTTAGCTATTTCAAAATACTTCTGTATAACAGACCGTCCCAAAATTGGTGTCTCAAAACAGTCATCATTTATGCTAACTCTTGTGTCTGTGAATCAGCTAGGCTTGGCTTGCCTCCAGGCAGCAGGTTAGGTTCATGTATCTTTCCTCCTCCAGGATCTAGCCGAAACCAACACAAATTCTTCTAATGGAGAAAGGCAGAAATGCAGGTCATATTTCAAATCCCTGCTCAAATCACATTTCTAAGCATCCCACTGACCAATCAAACCTTCTATTCAAAGGAGGTGAAAATACACTCCTCCCAGGAGCATTACCTGAATAACAGTCTCATCCACTTCTGTCGGGAATAAAGGGTTATTTTGTGTGTCTGAGAACTGATGGAGAAGTAGTAGGATTTAGGTCCTAAGAGGGATAAGGAGATTGCAAGGCAGAGAGGGAGAGATGATAATATCACAAAGAAGTGAGTTCTTAAAGTGAATCAGGGTCCACGGGATGGTCAAGGGAGATGGGAACGAAGACTATCTGTTCGAAAGCATTTACGTAGCAGGCTGATTTTGAGATCTTTTGAGAAAACAGGTTCAGCAGAAGAATAAAAGCTGCAACCAGACTGTAAGTAGTTAAAGGAGAGTGGAGCAGAGGCAGTTAAATCAATACCTCTTTTGAAGACTTGAAGGGCTGGTGAGAAAAGAGGTTTTGAAATGAGAGCAGAAGTGAGACACACACACACACACACACATATGCTTTGAGGGCTTCTATTCAAAGAAGGACAGTTCTGGGGTCATTTTGTGTCCCAGGATAATGAGACATAGATGACAGAAAGAGAGCTGTCATCCTTGTCTTTCTTTCAACATAAAATATTTTGTAAGATGGGTAGGCAAAGTTAATGAGTAAGGCATTCCCCTCTCCCAGTAGCTTTGTTACATGCAAACTTCTAAATGTGACATGTTGAAGGGGTGCATGAAACTCTCCAATCGTGAGAAGATCACCCTTCCTACTTAATATGCTCAAGGGACCTTATTTTCAAACATTAGGTGGGGGCACAATATTTACCTGTGTGGTTAACAAGCAACTTACTGACAGTTGAGTTGTTAATTAATGTTTAATGTTTTAATTGCTCACACCTGCAAAAATTTCCTCCAATAGGAGAGAAGACCTAGTTTCCACCCTGGGTGATTAGGGTTGGAAATTTTTTCTATGAATGTTTAAGTAATTGCAACTCCTTTTATTTCCTGGGATTTAGTGACATAATGCGATTATCCACTGAGTAGACCAAAACCTTAGAATAGGACACATTGGTATGGGGTCCAAACAGGAAAGACTGGTATAGGGAAGATGGTTGAGTCTCGTTCCTTAACCAGCAGCCAGTCTAGCTGGGAAGAGGAGGCAAGGATAAATGAAACAGTGAGTAATTAAGAAAGTGCTACCCCTGGTACCACAGAATGCTAGCCGGGATGCTGTCAGGAGAAGATAGTACAGAAGATGTAGAGTGGTGTGTGTTGAAAAGGTTAAAGGCACAAGCTCAAGATGAGATAGTGAGGGTTCAAGTCCTGGCTCATCCACTTACTAGCCCTGTGACATTGAGCGAGTCACTTGACTTTTTGGGTCTCTGTTTCTCCATCTGTTTAATGGGGATAGCAATATTGGCCACCTCAAAGAGTTATTGAAAAAGTTAAGTAAATTAATATATAAAGTGGATTGAACCATGCCTGGTACATGAAGAATCATTCATAAACTCAGGTGTTACTGTCTTTGCTGTTTTTGTTGGTGGTAGTGTTTTGTTGTTGTTGACTTGGTTGGATTTTTGTTATTGAAGTGGTATAAGCCCCTCACTGTCTCCTCTTTCCTGACTTTGTGCAGGATGGGGCTTTTTAGTATTAAGTGGGCATTGCCCTTAAGATTCTCCAAAAAGCATGGTCCTGGGTTGACTAGATGACTGGCCGTGAGGGTCAAAAGTAGGCTAAGAAGTTGGGGGTTGGGGTGAGAGAGAAAAGCTGTCCTTGGAGGTATAGGTTGAATGAGAAGAATGCCCAGGGCTTTCAGCTTTTCATTCTTTCGTGTCCCCCAGTGGATTGGAATGCTGATCGAGGACATTTCATTCATTTCTTTAGAAGCTCCTGATTGAGTACATTCTAGGTGATGGGCCACTGGGGACCTGGCTTAAGATCATGACTCCACTGCCTCCTAGCTGAGTGATCTTGGACAAATTACCTAACCTTTGTATGTCTCAGTTTCTACTTCTGTAAAACTAGGAATAATTCTGCTTCCTTCCCGGCATTAGGGTAAGGATTAAGTGCCTGCAGTGTACTTGCCAAAGCCCCTGACACACAGTGAATAGCTAAAGCTGTACCATTTGTCAAATGAACTGCGGTTCACAACTCCACCTACTGGCTTTGTCATCTGGGGCAAGCTGCTTGTCTCAAGTGTATATTTGGTTCCCCATCTTTAAGACAGGGGAAAGGCAGGACTTACCTCATATGGCTATTGTGAAGATGAAAGAAGGCAATCTACCTAAAACCCGTGGGACAGCGCCTGGGATACAGAAAGCTGCGTACAGTGTGAGCTGCTGCTTCTGCGGTTGTCATTAATTATAGCAGTAGGAGGCGGTGGTAGTTGTACTTGGAGGCAGAAAAGAATGAGCTAAGGAAAGGTCCCGACAAGGCTCTCTGAGCGCTTAGAGAAATGCGAAGTTGGGAGGAATCCAAGATTATTTTGTTTTCTGATGGGGTCAGCTTAAGACTTCAGTACTTGGCTTATTTTCCCTGACTGCTGAGCCGTGGTCATTGGTGTGCAAGAAATTACTTTCTTTCCTCTCATCATGTGTTTTCAATACTTGTTAAGCTAATGTGTCCTGTTGTCCCAATCTCAACTGCCCGTGGTTAAGTGGGTGGGCTTGTTTCCTGGAAATTCGCTCAGTAACCTATGCCAGGAAAGAATGCAGCAGGCTCTGCATATGAGTGCTTTTGTTTTCTGACTTTGTGTTGTGTGGTCTAGGCTGGTTTCAGTTGCTGGACTAACAATAGAATTGTTTATAAAAAATGTGTAAAAACTCCTGAAGAACCAAAAATACAGTGTACATCAGAATGTCTGGCAGATGGAGACTCAAGAACCAAAGGAACCTTGTCTGTGTCTTGTTCTCCCATCAGGTTATGGGAGCTGACTTTCAGGTCCAGATGATTTTTGCTGGCATCTTCCTCCACCCAGTTTGGGGGTGCCTTTGCTTACAGACTCATGACTCTCCTAGTAAGAAATGGCTTCACCTTCCCAATGAGGGGTGTAACACAAGACCAACCATTTTTAACCTGCCTCTGATACAGGAAGTCAGTGACATCTGACCCCCTCTAGCCTTCCCCCCTTACCTTTCCCTCAAGAATGGGTTACTTCGAGGAGAGTTGGGAAAAACCACTGCTGACCAAAGCCAGACGTTCTTAAACTTTGGTGTGCATCAAAATCACCTAGAAGCCTGATGAAAATGCACAGTCTGGGGAAGGTCCCCCTAGATCCTGAGTCACTGGGTCGGCATGGTGCCTGCGTGCTGCATCGGAGGTGATCCCAGGAGCATCATACATTGAGAAGTAAGTTTCCCCAGCCCGAACCTGTCTGTAGACTTTCTTGTCAGCAGCCTCTTTGCAAGGCGCAGAGTTAGAGGAATGCTCTGCACTAACATGGCAAATGCTGAGCATCTCCGAGTGAGGCGTGGCCTGTGGAGCGGTCTCGGGTGGGAGCGAGGAGGGCTTAGCGTGCCAGAATCCATACCCCTGCCTCCTCCTGCTTCAGCCAAAGAAGTGCAATTTTGATTTTTTTAAGTTATGTCTAGCATTCATTTCTATTGATGATTTAGTTCAAATAAAAAAGATTTCCAAAGTTCACTATACTCCAGGCTCTGGGAATACTTAAGAGGACAGGGTGGTCATGGCCCCTTCCTTCCCAGAGTTTGTGTTGTAGGGTAGGTGCTTATACAAAAGAGTGATGGGCTTTGCTTAATGCCAAGGAAAGCTTGGGACAGAAAATAAATACGTAGAGGGGACAAATTATACGTGGGCTGCTCAGGTAGAGCCTTCTTCCAGAGATTCTAAGAAAAGCTGCATTTGGAAGGGTGTGTGGCAGATCAGGCAGGCCAGGGTGGAAACAGTCATCGTGATGAAGGCAAGAGCTAATCCAAAGCCTCAGAAGTGGGGAAATGCTTATCATAATAATGGAATGAAGAGGCCAGTACAAAAAGGTGGTGCTGTCCGGTGCCAGCCTCACACGTAATTTTGATTTTTCTAGTAGCCACATTAAAAAGTCAAAAAAAAAAAAAAAACCAAGTGAAATTAATTTCAGTAATACATTTTATTGAACTCAGTATATGCAAAACAGTCTCATTTCAACATATAATCAATGTAAAAGAATTATTAATGGGATTCTTTTACATTCTGTAATTTCTTATACTAAGGCTATGGAATCTGCTTTGTATGTGACACCTGTAGTACATCTCAATTTGGGCTCAGTTTAGGTGCTCAGTAGCCAGATGCAGCTACTCGACTGGACAGAGAAGAACTAGACATGGGACGCTAGGGACAGAGTGGAAAGGATGAGGTTGGAAATAGAGGCTGGAACAGATGGGAAAGGACTTTGTAGACCACAGTAAAGCCTGCGTGCAGTGAGACAAGAGACCCCTCTTACAAAGAGAGTCCCAGAGCAAAACCCAGTTAGTAAATGACAGCGAGTCTTCGTGTTGCCTTGTGGGTGGATCTGCAGAAGCTGCTCCCTGTCCCCGCCCGGGAGTCTGCACACAGCAGCAATTGTAGATAAGAACAGTGCCTTCTAACTTGGGAAGAAACGATTTAAGAAATTTACTTTAAAAGCTCTCTGAGTAAAGTTAGGAAGGAAAATTCACATCACCCCACCTTAATTCCTTCTGTCACGCTGACTCGATTCTTAGGCTGAGCAGAGGCGCCCTGCCTCTTGGCCTGCCCGTGGCTCCCTCTGCTTGAATCTCATGTCTAAACACAGCTGAGCGGTGGGGGCCTCTGCTGCCATCCCCAGGAGTAGCGGAACACTGGCCTCTAAGGAAAATGAGAGAAGCTCCCAAATCTTGGTTGGTCTCCTCTGACCCACCTGCCACGGGACGAGGGGGCATGCGTGCCAGCTGGGTTCCTGTGGCCACTCCAAGTATTAGGTAACTTCATCTTAATGATGAAAGCTATGCAATAATTGTGACCTTGGTTCATTTCATGTCATCATTCAGCACAAGTGTGGCACACTGAGGGTGCTCAGTAAGTTATCTGTTGAAAGAACCAGAGGGTCAAGGAGTGCATTTTTGGTGCTCTACTGGGCACCAAAAATGCACAGGTGCTGTTAGACGGTATTGGTACAATGGCTAGCAATGTGGAGACAGACACAGTCCACACCTCTATTATAATTTCTTGGGATTAGCTGCTTCAGAACAGCTCAAAAGCTTTTAAAATGATGGGTGGATGTTGTGTTTTCCCCTGCGTGTGTCAGACTTTGAAGCCGAGGGGGGATCCAGGGCCCCTCCCACTTGATTCTGGCCCCAGTGCCGTGAACAGGGACACCAAATTGCCATCACAAAACAGCATGGTCGGCACCTTGTGGGGGTTGGGGTCGTGGAAGCGTGTAGCCCAGAATGCTACCTGGAAGAGGTGGCATCCAAGCTATAAAGTGAAGGTCAAGGACACGCTGGGTGAGTAGAGAGCAGGGGGAATCCTGTGCCAGGCAGGAGGAGGTTTTTACTATAATAAATGTATATTTTCTTGCTCCTGCATTATAACCATCCCTCTCCCAGGACGCCGTGTATGTGAAAGTGTTTGGCAAGATAGAAAGCCCTCTTAGAATGCAAAGTTATTATTTTATAGATTCCGTTTGAGGGAAGCTAAGTTGATTGATGGGTGAGGGGGATGAATATTTGATAGGCAGGGAATGAGCCAGTGCCGCACAGAATGTGTCTGAGAAGGAGCTTCAGCGGAAATACAGCAGACCTCTCCCTCCGCCATGGGGCCCCAGAATGTTGTGGTTAATTGAATTATTTAATAGGCAAATAATGGTTAATCTGAAAATCTCTCTGAGTACATAGGCCTCTTTGACTGGCTTGGACTAAAACTTCAAAAGGGCAGAGGCGCCACCTGTCTTTTTACTGGACCTCCAGTGCCAGGAGTGTGTTTTACGTAGTGCACCCGCTCCGTGGGCGCACCTGTCGGAGGGAGTCATGGAAGTGCACAGGGAACGTTTGGAAGGTCACCTTGAGATAATTCGGTATTTTGTCGTGAATCGTAATTGTTGGGATTAAACTATACATAAACTACCCTGGCAGTGTTTTGCTCATTCTGGAATATTTATATATTTTCAGAACACAAATAACACAAAAATAATCCTCACTATATATAAAAAAATATTTCAAAATCCATAATACAAGCCATGAAATTCCTTTTTTGACCTGTCTCTCCCTCAGAGTTAACAACGTTAAGAATGGTGTATATCCTTTCAGGCCTATCCTGCCCCCTAACGTCTTTTCATGTACCACATACAAAAATTTAAGAACTGTACTAAATGGGATTACATTATTTCTATTGTTCTGTTTCCATTTTTGCCTTAAGAGTAAATTTTGGAGCTGTGTCCTTGTGAGGGAATTTGTCAGGTTACCTGTTCTTTTTAATGACTTCATAGGATTTCATGTATGGAAGTCCCATCATTTATTTAGGCACTCCTGTGTTTTAGTAATGTCACTTACAGTATTTCAATAAGCATCCTTGTATATGTATTTTACGCACATTAATGTGTTTATTTAGCACAGATTCTTAGGATGTTCCAATTGTCTTTGAAGAAAGCTGGGTCCCACCTCAGCTTTTATTCAGTCATTGTTCTGGTTTTTATGGCCTCTTTTTACTAAAAATCTGATACAGAATAAATTGGGTTTTATGAAGCATTTTTAGCTGGCACCTTCTCATTTGAAAATTTCATTGGGAAATTTTAATGTATTGCAGAATCAAGTATTTCATCTACACAAAAAGGAGTTTCTAAATGTGTTATAGAGAATTGGATGGTTTGTGCCTCTCATGCCAGGGAATAATGTCAACCCAAGGAATATGCTGCACTGCCATGTGTGGTGTTCCCACCACTCCCCCATCATAGTCCTAGCAGTAGTGCCCCTGGACTTGAACAGTGCACAACCCGCACAACCATAAGGGGCCACCTTGATGTCTGAAGTTTCCCATTGTCACTATTGTTATTCTTTTCCTGTTCTCAGGACTCCAGCTTACCTCTGGGTACTTTGGATATAGAGGCAGGGTTAGTTACGTTGTGCTGTTGAGAAAAATTAGCTAAGATATTTGAAGCTTGGAAGTAGACATGGAGACCTGTTGATAAATGTTTTATTAAATGAACACATATTTGAATGAAACTGAAACAAATGAAACAAAACTTGTGGCTTCTCAGACCATTTTCTACATCAATTATTGCTCTTTAGAATGTTGACCTGAACTTGCTGCCCCTGTGAGGTGTGGGCAAGATTGTACTCGTTTAATTGGGACATACTTCTGAATAACAAGTTCTAACTGGGCATTGAATGATGGAATGGGGCTGCCAGGTGGAAATTCCCAAAGCCTGTGACACTTGAGCCTTCATGTGGACAAAAAGAAAAAGTGGGGTATTGCTGTACAAGGGATTTTAGCAAGAAACAAGGTCTTCCCAGGTCAATATCCACCAAACAACAAAGGCAATTGATAAGTTAAGCTGTGATGGGCCAGACTGCCCGTGGGCTCTCTTGACAAATGCAACTCACCAGTCCTTTACATTGTACATCACGCAAGGAGGAAAGCAAAGAAGAAAGTAAGCTATCTTTACTTTGCTGGCTTAAATGGAGCATGAAGTTTTAACCACCCATCTATTTTAGTCAGATTATTTATCTTTAGAAAAAAGAAAGAGCGTTCACCTAGAGTGAGTTTTCTTGCCAGGTGCACGTGTACACGTATTCATTCACTCAACCCGCATTTGTTAAGAGGCTGTTATGTGGCTGCCTTCGTGCTAGCCTAAGGAGATACTCTGATGTCTGTACAACAGAATGTACCCATAAATACCATTGTTTAAGGTATTTTCCCTCACAGAAATCTTATCTTTGCCTTTAAACCTTAGTATTGAATTACCTGAACAGATGATTAGAGACTCATAGTCATGGACAGGTTTGCACCAGGGTTGGGTGCGTTTAGCCCTGGGTCTTTTCTTAAGCTGTGCTAATTAGTTGGGGAGGATGGTATCTATTTTAGAGGGCTGAAAAGAATTTTTAGAGTACTAAAAAGAATTTAAAGAGAATTTTTGAAGTGCCTACCACAGAGACAGGTGCTAAAAGTTACTAGGAAAAAAAATTATAAAGCCCTTTGTCATTGCCCACAAGTTTACAGTTGGGTCAAGGAATAACAACAAATAGTTAATTAGCAATACAAGGTGACATGATTAATTAGCAATACAAGGGACCAAAAGTTATGGAGGCATCTTTGAGACAGAGAGGTTAATAGGGTCAGAACAGTCTAAAACTCCACCTCCTTATACCCGTGTTTCACACATGCACTGTGGACATGAGCATATAATGCATGCACAGAGATATTGACTGAGTGCTCTAATTAGTCAAACATTAATAATCAAGGTAAAAAACAACTCAACTTCAGAAAAACCTAAATTCTCTGAAGTACTGGGCCAGTGTGGAAAAGGGAAGCTCTTGAATATCATTGGGAAATTCATTCTGAGGATCACAATAAAAATGAGGACAAGGTGAGAAGTGAGCTTCAAAAGTAAACTAGAAATTGACTCAGATTTCAATTGACAAAAAATAAGAAAAAAAAAAAAAAAACCAGAGCTCTCACACTTAAGGATTTCCCAGACAGCTGGCTGTCCTCAGATTTTGTACTAGCACCTGCCATCCCCTTGGTTCAGGGTATGTCAGTATCCATAGGAGAAGGAGCCTTGTCATTTAGGAATGAGTTCAGCTGCAGGTAACAGAAAACCTGCCTACCAATGTCTTAAACACATATGAGCGTATTTTCTTATGTAACAAGAAGTCCTCCTGGAAATATGCGTGTCAGTTATTTTTCTGTTCTTTTGCAAGATAGCTGCCCTGTTTCCTTGCATCTTGGTCAAATTCATGTCTGGATGAAAGAGAGAAAGGTGGCAGGAAGAGTGTCTGTTCTTTTTATTGGAAAAGCACGCACTTTCCCAGAGTATACCCTCAAGCAGATTTTGTTCACCTGTCACTGATAAGAACTTCATTGTGGCAGCCACACTTGGCTTCAAGGCAGGTTGGGAGAGTAGTTAGATTGCCATGGGTTGGAGGTAGGCAACCAAGGGTTGGAAATGAGAAGTGGATGAGCCGACCAGCTGTCCCTGCTACTGGAAGTTTGGTAGAGGTGGCATTCAATGCAAAATAACTCATGTCTAACTTGAGCGGCATCTTGTCCCTGGCTGATCAAGTATCCCTGTTTTCCTGCTGCAATGTTCTAGAATTTTTTTCAGATACTTTTATAATAATTAAGAACTTTAGAATGTCATACAGAGTGCATTTCTCAAGGAGTTACTATGTCCTAGGTACTTTAAGTGCTTAATACACTTGCTTTCATTCATTCCTCACCACCTGTGAGGCAGGCACTATGATGCTGTCCATTTTACAGATGAAAGCAATCAGATTAGGGGCAGGTTAGACAACTGCCTATTGGTGACATAAATAGCTGGTGTCCGGGTCGGGATTCATCCCAGGGTGGCTGACACCAAAAACCTTTCTCTTAACCAGTAAACCGTGTAGTTCACAAGGCAACTTCACATATGAATGTGTCCCCACGTCCTGGCTGTATGTACAATCCACATGTTTTCATGATTCTCATTTTTCAAAACTTCCGAGTTTGGGTTTGGAAAATCCTCTCCTCTGCAGATTGAGTACTTTTTACCTGACCTGTGTTTGACTGCAGAGTCTCAGCAGAAAGGTCCAGACTGGAACCAGGAATGAGTGCACTGTGCTCTCTTGGCCTTGAGGCCGGCTGCGCTTACAGTTGAATCCCACTTCTGCCGCTTGCTGGCTCTGTGACTTTGAGAAAGTTACCTGATCTCTGAGTGCCAGTTTCTCCATATGCAATGGAAAGATCACAATCTTAACCAATGGCTTTTTCAATGAGAAGTAAGTGAGGGGATGCACGTGAGGTGCCTGACGTAGTGTCTGTCAAGGTATTAGGTGATGGATGACTGTGGAGTTGCCTAAAGCACAAGGGAAGTAAATGCAAATATAAACTAAGGTTGGAACACTTTGCAAATGGTAAACATGCTTTGTCCTCACAGGGATCTCCTGCATTCTCACTGTCCGTGTGTGTGTGTGCGTGCACACTTGCACAGTTTGCTTTGCCGCACGTCCACTTTGTGAACTCACGTCAGCTGTAGCTACAACAGCTCTAGGGCCCTGTTTTATGGGTGGTCCACTGTCTAACCTTGTCCCCCATACTTTCATGTTCTACTGATATGACTTACTTATCTTAGACCAAAATAGCACATGCACATAATAAAACTCCAAGCAGAAAGCAAAGCTTTAAGAGGAAAAGTGAAAGTCTCTTTTTCTTCTATGCTTTGATGTGCTGGCCTCTTCTCCTCCAAGTATTACCATCCTGAAGCTGCTTCTATAAATTTTCACAAGAATAAATTATACCAATATCGACATAGAATCAAAGGGATACGGACAGAGCCTTTTAGAACTTTGTTGAGACGGCATGATTTTATATACATTCTTCACACCTTGATCTTTCACATTATACTGTGCCTTGAAGAGCAGACCTACCTCGTTGCTCATAACAACTGTACATACTGCTTTTGTTGATGAACCAAAATGCATTCAACCCAACTGACGGCGTATAGGTTCTTTCTAGTCTTTTTGGTTTTGTATACAATGTTACAAAAAAAATTCTTAAGCGTTATTTTTGCATATTCTTGTAAGTCTATCTGTAGGGAAAAGTCTTAGCAATGAATTTGCTGGGTTAAAGGGTATATCAATTTGTGATTCTTGTTAGAAATTGCCAAATGTCCAACGTCCAGGAAAGCTTGCACCAAATTCTCCCCTTTAACAACCAGGTAGAAGTACCTCCTGTTCTTTCCTTTCCCCCAGTGTCATTTGCTTGTCTTTCAGTAGCTTTCTGAAAAAAAAAAATTGAGTGCTCTGTCTGTTAGCTTGGTTTTATTTAGCCATCCCTCTGGGCTTTTTTTGCTTCTAGTGCTTTTCAGAGAAGAAGGGAGGCCAGTGAGTTGCAGTGAACACAGGGAGTCATTGTTCTGCCTCTTCTCAACCAACATGAATTGGGCTGGACTATATTTTTAATTAGAGAAATCTCTTAAGGTATGGTCGTGTATCTGGGTTATATTACTTTCCCCAAATGTGAGATCATTATCACTATCTCATCTAATAACTGTCCACAAAATTACTTTATTGCCATAGAAGCAATCTGGTATTCCACATGTCAGTGGGGGTCTCACCTACAACCGGCCCAGACCCGCAGTTTCACAGTCTATGAGAATTTAAAGGTTTCTCGCCACCTTCTGTGAATTTCCCAGATTCCTCTGTCCACGTGTCATAGATGTTTTGTCCCACTCAACACAAGGGGCAGATTGTACACATTTATCCATCACAGTCCTCTCCCTGGGCCTCTTTCAGAAGCTTAGTGGCCAACTGGGAGAGATGTGAGGTTCATTCACCTCTTTCTGGTCTCTTCCTGGCTCCCTGGCCTCTTTGGTGTTTTCCCTCCTCGGTGAGGACTTGCTGACCACCAACATCCATGCCCTCCAGTCCTCACATCTAAGTGGTCAAAAGGGCTTGTCTTTCAAGCAAATATATATTCTACCAAAGAAATTTTTAAAGGAGGGGAAAAAAAAAACGCCTCCCCATCATTAATTACAATCTCATTCCTTTAATCAGATTGGGAGCATCTCCCTTACAGAGAAACTTCCCCACGTGGCTTTTCTGTTTATTGCTGTTTCTGTTTAATTGGCTGTTATTGGGCTGTAAGGATTAGCAGAGGGAGGCTTTCCCAGGTTAAATCCAGCACTTCAGCAGAAGACAGAGCGTGACTTCTGGAGAAAGGGACACCTGGGGTTAAATTCAAGCCCTACTATTTACTTTCTGTGTAACACAAGCAACTTAACTTTTGAACCTAATTTTCTTCAGTAATCTGCAGAGGATAGTTCTTAACGGATTGTTTTAAGCGTTGGAAATCATAAATATCGGGCATCTAGTCCAGGGCTTAGAAAGCAGGGGGTGCTCAGAAAATGGTAGTGTTATGACCAGAACTATAACTTAATCTTCGTGGCCCATGTCGCTGGATTGCGAGGTACGTGTTTTGTGGATTCACGGTGTGAAATACACACGCGTTCTCACTGTTCATTGTTTCATTGCTTCCTTTTCTTAACCCCATGCTGAAGTGTCTCTGGAGAAGAGCAGGTCTAATTTTCTGGTTGGTTGTTGAGAATACATTAGGTGTTCCATCCATACTTATTGATTGGTGTTTTATCGATTAGTAATCTTTCAGAGATCTGAAAATTCTTTTTCCTTCTACCTTCTTGGTAACAACCAAAACATACAGAAATTCATTGTATTAGAGAAGTTAGATTTCTTTCCTGCCTGCCTTACTTTGAGTCAGATTTCTATGTTCTGACATGAGACTTTTCTTCATTTTTTTTTCCTTCTGAGGATTAATCAATCTTTTTCGTTTCTTGCTCTTTTCCAAATTCCCCTTTGTAAGTCTTTCTCTTTCTCTCCTACACACGAATTCTCTCCTATTCTTCTGGTTGAAATCCTTCTCTGGTGTCAAAAATGCCATTATTTCTTTATGATTCTCCCATCTTCTTTCCCTCCAGAATGTATATTCACCTTCTTTAAAAGAAAACATCATTTGTTTCCTAGCATCTGATCTGAATAACAGTGAAATGCTTGTTTAAAATTAATGCTTGGAGGAAAGAACCCTCTCTGTTTACTTGACTGGCAATATTTTAATATTTAACATGCTATGATGTAAAACTTGTGGAAGAAAAATATCCTGGTGTGATCCGGTTGCCTAACAATTTACATTCAGCTGCAATATTTTATTTGCTATAATTACTCACTGACAAAACAGGGAATCGAAATGCAAAAATACAAAATGCTCTCAGTTTGCATTTAATTTTGGAATGTGAAAAACCCACAGTTCTTGGGAGAGCATAAAAAAGGAAAGCGAGCTTAGTCAGATACCTGGTTGTCACCAACCAGCTCTTCAGCATTAAGACTCAAACCGGGGGGAAACTCAGAGGGGTTTGTAGAGGGGCCTTGTGATGGGGACTCAAGGCTGGAGGGCAGGGCCCAGGATCATCACGTTCCATCTCTTACTCCAGAGTCTCCCTGTGATCTTGCCTCGGTCCTTTGACTGAGTAACATCTACGGATCTGCTCTTCAACAATTGAAGTTTCTTAGATGAAAGATGGGAATCCACTGGGCTCTTGTTATAGAATGTCTGACTCCGGCACTCTCTCCTCCTCCTATTATTTGCATCCTTGAAAGGGACAAGTTTTCAATGGGACTGTGATCTGAGTGGTGCAGGACAGCTCACACTTCCATGTTGTGTGTGCTGACTAATAGCTAGCCCCTTGATTTCCACCACCACGAAAAAAAACCTTTCCCTGAATTCAGAGGTAGAAGCTCTCATACACCCAGATCTTAGCTCCTTCGCACCTTCAGCCCACCTTCATCTGCAACTTGAAAAATGAAAAGCATTTTTATTTCTGAGATTCTAAATCGGATTGCCGCAGTGCATGTTTCCAAGGAGTAACCGATAGAGAAAATCACAACAAGATTCTTCTTTATGATTAAAGTCAACACATACTCTCTAGTTTAAACAAAAAGGAAAACAAAAAGACCAAAGGAATTGATTTTTTTTTTTTGTATCCCACTGGGGGCAAAAAGTGGTTATACATTCTTTAAATTTGAAAATGACTAAGACAACCATGCATTGATTCCTTATAATTCAAAACATCATTTTTCTCCTCATAAACTGCTTTATTCCAAATGTGCAGCAGTTTTCATGTAATTTATTCAAAATAGGTAGAATTCTTTACAGGGAAACTATACCAAATAGTTTACCATGAACAATTAATGTGCATTCCAGTATTTCTGACATATAAAGTAGTTAATGCAAAAGATTAGTCATTCCATAAACCACACGTTGGCAGGATTTGGGGAATGTTATTAGAAATAAAGACTATGTTATATGATGCATATTTAAAAAGTGAATTTTCTCCAGGCAATCAATAACACAGGATTTACTGATCCTTAGTTAGTCCCCAAGTATTCATCCTGTGATCTCAAGTCATTTTAATTTGATTTTTAGAGAGCTGAAAAGTTGACTTTTAAGTTGAAGAATTTCTTTCTTTACAGAAAAACATTTTTTTTCTGGTAACATGAGGATGGATTTCAGCACACATTTTATTTTTTAAGGCTAATGATAGTGTGTTCTTTATTTTTGTTTATGCTTTACACACAAGTTTTAGAGGTTCCCCAGGGTTAAGAATACCGCTTTCCTATCGCCATATTTCTAGCAATAATAAGAAATTGGACGACTACCCATTTTTCTCTGTGCATCTGAGCATGTTGTCTGTCAAAGCACAGAAATCTCATGGAGCAGAGTAAAATGCCTGTGAACTGAAATTGCTCTCCACGGATGACACGTTATATGACCACTACCTTCTGAGGCCCTGTTGAAGTTAAGACTATTTTAGGTTTAAGGAATAGATACACAAGTTCCATAAAGGGAAGGGAGATTGATTGCAAGGCTGCGTGGAATCTTGCTCTAGCAGGAGAAAACAACAGGCAGTGAGTAAGCTCTAGGCAGCCCTCACTCATGAACTTCATGGTTGCAGAAAATCTCTGATATTTTCAACCTTATGAGCACCTAGGTTTACTTGCTTACTTGGTTTCAGTTCCTTAGGAAGTTCAGCTTGTACTACACCATCATGGTCTCTCTGCGCCATAACCTAGGCACTTGGGCTATGTCTCCCAATTCATATTTCCAGGATCAATTAAAAATGTTTTGTTGTATTTTATCCAACATTTTTGTGTGTCATTGTGAGAGGACTTTACAAATCAGTCACGATATTTCTCTCTTTTGTACTTGGAAACATCCTCAGAATCCTTCTTAACACTGGGTTCTTAGCAGCCACTCTCAATGGGTTAGAGTATGTATCTGAGGTCAATAAGCTTTTATGTCTTTTTACCACTGACAAGAGGTAATTCCAAGATGGAGCTTTGGGGAAAAAAGGCAGATGTGGTTTCTATAAAAGGTAAAAGCAGGAAATATTGTTATTTTTATCGTGGTAAAATACATATAATGTAAATTTTGCTATCTTAGGCATTTTAAAGTGTGTAATTCAGGGGTGGCATTGACCATGTGAAGACATTGTTGTGCAACCATCACCTCTGTCCACCTACAGAACATTTTTATCATTCCAAACAGAAACTGTGCACCCATTAAGTAGTAACTCCACATTTCTTCCTCCCACTGGCCACTGGTAACTTCTGTGGTATTTTCTGTGTCTCTGAATGTACTCTAGATACCCCATGAAAGTGAAACTATACAGTATTTGTCCTTTTTATGTTGAGCTGATTTGAGTTTGCATAGTGTTTTCAAGATTCCCTGATGCAGCATGTGCCAGAATTTGACTCCTATTGAAGGCTGGATTATGTTGCATTGCCCCCACACACATACACATACACATACACATACACATACACATACACATACACATACACATACACATACACATACACAAAGACACACAATTTGCTTATCCAAGGGATGGCATTTTTAAACCAGGCTCTCCAGGGCACGAAAGGGACAGCAAAGCAGCTTGGTGGCGTGGGAAGACGCATAAGCAACAGATCGGGCAGGGGCCATACTCTGGATTCTTCTCATTTTCTACTTACTTGTAGCATGACCTTTGACTCTCCTGAACCTCTTCTTTGTCATCTTCCCTCTGGACATAATAAGACGTCTTAAAGTTTTCTGGTGATGTTTATATGAGACGATGCATAGGCTATGCCTTGCCTGGCTCACAGTAGGTGTTCAGAAAGTGACTCTTACTTCCAGAAACTCCCATCCGTGACAAGAATAAAGAGGTACCTACTAGTGAGTGTGTTTCGCTTATGGTTTAGGGAAGGAATAACATAGGGCCCCGGTGCCCAGGATGTGGATTTAAGACCCTCAGACTGGTAGGAGCGGCTGCCAGAATTTTTCCACTCCTGGCATCAGGAACCAGCAGGGGCCGGCTCTGTGGGCCAGGATCTCAGGGGAGAAAGGAAAGCATGCCTTTCCATCTGCCATGTTGAAAACACCTCTTCTCAGATAAAAGTGTCTGCCCCTCTTCCAAAAAGCTTTTGCTGCTTTCCATGAAAAAATCTTTTTCATTTCGATGAAAAGCGATTTCTGTCCTCCTGCCAAGCCAGCAAAGACTCTTTGAGAAGTGCTTATGCTTTCCTGGTATCAGGGTGTAAAATCTGCATGACATGGAGACCGTCGTGGCCTCATTTCAGCAGCTGGCAAGGGAGATGGCTGGAAGGACAACAGAACAAAACACATCCCCTCCTCTGTTAACGCGCTCCGATCACAGGCGCATGCTCGGAATCTAACTGCGGGTCGTTTGCGCGCATCCAAGCTTGCGGCAGAGTCAGGAGTGCAGAGGAGTTTTTGTAAAAGGACTTCCTGCAAATAATAGAATGGGGATGAGGTGATGGAAATAGCCGAAACTGGGTACCATTTCCTCCTCTCTTCCCCCAGCTCCAGTTTATTAAATGGTTACCTTCAGGCAGAAAATCTTTTAGTTCCAAATAAATCAAAAGTAATACAACTTGAAGCAACCTGAGCTTTCTCATCGACTCCAGAATTTCTAGGGGAGATCCTCTGTAGAATCCATTCTCTCCGTGGGTCTCGGAAGAGTTACACACAAGTTGAACTCAGAGAATTTAAAGCAGAAATGTTGCATGCTGACTTTTCACCCAACGCTGCCCTAGAAACCCTGCGCACAGAGATTAAAGAATACTGTGGGCGCTTACAGAGGTGTGTTCTCGGGTATCTTCCTGAAGAAGGGGGCTAGTCACGAGTTGTTTTTGGAGGACGTGAATGAGATTTGGTTGTGCGTGGAATGGCTCTTTGCACATCTGAAAGCTCATGTTTCTTATTAAGTGTCTGGGTGGTATCCAGCATATCCCTGTCATCTGGCTGATTTCACATGCTCAGGGAGTCCTCAGGAACCCCTCTTCAGTGTCTTTGAAGCTGCGTAGAGAGGTTTTGTGATGCTTGAGCTTGAGTGTAAGTTTTGGAATCAGATCTAAGTTACGCTTCCTGTTGCTCAGAGCTGTGTGACATTTGGCAAGTCATTTAACCTCTCTGAGCTGAAATCTGCTTCCCTGTAAAATGACGATAAGCCTGACTCTCTGACAGGTTGGTTCCCAAGATTAAATAAGATCAAAGAACTTTTCAGTGTTTTGCACAGTGTTTGCCATATAACCAGTGCCCAGAAAATGTTGGTTTTCTCTCTTCTTTCTTCTCCCAGCTTGCAGTACACTTTTTCTTGGGGCAAATGCCACAGAACACGAGCTCTGTGCACCACATCTTTAGGACATAGAAACTGGTCTGGAAGCTCAGGAATAAAGCTGAGAATTCAAAAGAAGAAGAAAGCTTATCACCATACATTTCTCAGCTGACACTTCTTTGCCTTTTCTAGTTAGGGTCTTTCATAGTCAAGTGGCTATTTATTTACTTTTTCTTATCCTTGAAGCCTTGTGTGTGTAGGATCATGTTTGACAGGCACGTTGTGTGTGCCAAAGTACAGGGAAAGTGACAAGGAGAGGCCCATTTGAGATGTCACTTCCCTGTGATGCAAGCAGGAGCTGACAGTGAAATGCCTTCTGCAAAACCGTGATGGTGGGTTGGAGCCTCTCAGTGTCAAGGGGAGAGAGAGGACCTGCATGGTCAAGGCTGAGAAAGGTGTTTCAGGGAGAGCACAAAGAGAGGATGCTGTACTCTGGCATGGGGAGGGGGATGGGGTGGCTATTCTTTTTACATCTACAGACAATCACATTGTGACATGATGTTTTTTAATTCTTCCTGTAATGGGCAACTGTCCTCTCTGATCAAAGACACACACACACACAAACATAAGTGTTACCTTCGGTGAGAATTTGGAACGTGTAGCAAAGGCATCTATTCTCATTTCATTGGTTCTGTAATTTAAAAAAAAAATTCATTTCTCACTAGTGAAAGGTGATGAAATATTGCTGGGGAGGCCAAGGATGAAATTTAACCTTTTTTATGTCAAGACTTACTGTACAAAGAG
Source organism: Camelus bactrianus (assembly GCF_048773025.1). Classification (NCBI taxonomy): domain Eukaryota; kingdom Metazoa; phylum Chordata; class Mammalia; order Artiodactyla; family Camelidae; genus Camelus; species Camelus bactrianus. The sequence continues at coordinate 26,000,227 of NC_133555.1, forward strand.
ATCTGAAGACACAAATAACTACAGCTACCACTGTCATAAGAACAAAGAAAAGGTCGAACTCGTGGACTCCTGTCCTGTGCTCAGCAAGCACCTGACGCCTAGGAAGAGCTCAGTCAGTGCTGGTCTTGGTATTAGTAGTAAACAGGTTAGGCAAAAGTCTTGATGTCGGTTGCTCAGTGTTATCTTTAGGGAAAGTATTGTACAGCTGTCAGGATTCTGAATGGACTCCCTTGCTCCATCATTATGGTAGAGTTCCCAGTAATTTCAAAACCAGGATGCCCATGTGCAGTGTTGGCTGGGGGACCAGGGGTGGGTATATCAGAGCAACATCCACTTCCACTGGTGACAGGATTCTAAGATGCATTTACATTTGTTCTTTTGTTTACTTGGCAGGAGAAACCTTGTGGGTTTTTTTCTTGCCTGACCTTGGCACTTTGATTTATCTCACACACGTAGAAAGTATTTTCTAGGTACTATGTTAGGTTTTTTTTTTAAACTTTGTAATTCAAAGTGATGTTACACTGTGCAACTCTCCTCCTTTTGCTTTTGTCTGTTCCTGTTTCTTCCCAATAATTGTTTGCAAACTTGTCATTTGGTTCCAAAAAGAAATTTGAATCTAATCCAAAACTTTTGTAAATTTTATTATTAAAAAGCTAAAGAACTCATATGTAGAGTTGTTAGCAAGTTAAACTGATTTTTCTACTTGCAATAACTTGTATTTATAAAAATTTTTCATTGATTAAACAAAGTCGTTACATTTATTCTCTCAATAAATGCATGTGGGTGTTTTTTTTTCCCCCTCTCAGAATAATCTTAGAAGACTACAATGTACATGCTTCCTGATTCACATACACAAAATGCCTAACTCAAGCAGGACTGTGGATACATTTATCCTAAGAAGTATATTGAAAGAAAATATTTAATTGTATATGTATATATGTGTATATATGTTTCTAAGAAAACTTTTCCCCTATCCTTGGAGTTTTTTGTCCTATGAGCATCATATCAAGTGACATTAGGAAAGGACTGTTTGAAGGAGGTGAAGGAGGTGAAGGGAGGGGGTTACAGTAGGAAGAGGTGAAGAAGGCCGAACAGGCACAGCCTAAGTCCCTGATACGACTCGTAAGAAAGGAAAAGGATTGGGGAGTGTTATCAAATCGTGGGCTTGATTTCTCCCCAGCTTTTTACTTGCCTGGAGCTATCTTTCCTCAGGCATTAAAGTTAATAGGGCCTTGACCATCCTCCATCCTTGTCGTCCACTCATCTTCCCTCTGTGGGCTGTGTGTTTTCCCTTGATCACCAAGGAAGATATTCTCTTATTTGATAAGGAATTGTTGGGCACCTTGTATATGGCAGGCAGGTTGCTAGATGCTTGGGATACACAAGGGCAAAAGAGGTCCCCGACATAGGATGGAGACAGTTAAGGAAAAAGTTTAAAAAATAATAATAATATTTAAATATAATATTATATTTAAGTTTAATACTATATTTAAATAATAATAATAATAATAAAATATTATTATTATTATTATTATTATTATTATTATTATTATTATTATTATTAGCTGGCATATGTAAATACAGAAAGGAAAGGAAGTGATTGGGATAGCGTGCTTGAGATGGTGTGGTTAGGGAAGACCTCTCTAGGAGATGTCATCTAAACTGATAGTTGCAAGATGAGAAGGGACCAGTCACACCAAGAACAAAGGGGAAGAGCCTTCCAAGCAGAGAGAAGAGATGGCAGCCAAGGCGGTGAGGTGGGGAGGAGCTTGGCGTGTTCTCATCCTCCCAGAAGGTCAGTGTGACCAGAGCATGGGGAGCAAGACAGAGGGTGGACTACAGTAAGACTGGGAATAAGAAGACGATTATTGAGGTCCAGGTCACGTGAGGACTGTATTTTGTGAAATTTTAAGTGCTTTAGGTTGGCAGATTGAGCAAATGAAAACACAAGACTCCCAGTTAAATTTGACTGTCTAATAAATAACATGCTTTCTTCATAGAAGTATAACCCAAATATCCCATGGGACATACTGAAACTAGAAAAAAATAAGTATCCATCGTTAATCTCAGAGGCAACTTTAACTGGATGCCCTGTATTTTGTCTGGCAACCCTAGAAAGAGGGGAAGAGTGTGATCTGATTTGTGTGTATGAGAGATCAGTCAGCTTGGTTTCCTTGCTGAATATTCAACCTGCTACTTTTCTGTTTTCCAGAAGTGGGAGGAAGAGTGCTCTAGCTGGTTCACAGTATTAAATACAGAATGGTTTCCAGGAGTCCCTCCTTTCCTCCCTACTCTTCTTAGGTGATCTGCCCACCTTCTACCCCTCTACTGGGTCTCAGCCTAAATGTGGCTCCTCCTGAGAAACCCATCCTTCCCCACCCACACACACCTCCTTAGGTGGCCTCCTCCTAAGCAGTCCCAGAGCCCCCCTCCTTCCTTCAGCAGAGCATTTATGCCCTGTGTCATGACTGCCTCTCCTCTGTCTGCCCTGCTAGACCAGGAGCCCTCTGAGGGCACAGACTGTATCTTTTTCGTCAGCACTGGTGTCCTGGCATCTAGCCCAGGGTGTGGCTCAGTGGATGGGTGAATTAACTGCAAAGTCTCTTCGGAGTAACTGTCGCGTTCATCAGCCAGTCTCCTTTAAGTCCAGTTTCTGAGATACCAACTGCTAATGGGCTCATATATTGAGCACTTCCTGCTGTCAGGGACTCTGAAAACTCTTGGCAGTATCTGAATCTAGGTCTCTGCCCTTAAGGAGCTCATAAACCAGTTTAGAATAAGAGATAACCCAGAATGTCGATAGTGAACAAAGCCACAGGGAAGACACTGAGGTATTAGAATAAGTGGTAGAGTCGGTAAGACATGAGGATGGAACCTGGATTCCGTGGACTGCAGGACGCTATGTGAAAAGGCTTGGGGTAGAGGACTGAAAACTCACTGGGTTCACGTGCAGTGTCATATGCCTGTGTTTCCTTCTAGTGAGAGAGTCTCGAGCTTTGATCAGATTCTCAAAGGGGAAGCACCTGACTCCAGGCAGAATTGTTGAGAACCATCTGATCTGAGTGCTGTAGACATTCATAATGAACTAAAGATCTAAATATTAAAGAAGGGAAATGGAAAAGATAAGAAATTTCTTTACAATTTCACACTATTGTAGAATTTCTTAAAATAGTGGAGCTAAAACTTGAGAAATTTAAGTCATAATTAAAGACTTGTGTTCAGTGAAGGGAGTCATGGAAAAAATTAACAGAGGACACAGAAAAATATTTAAAAAATTTATTAAAGCTAACAGGAGATTTATATCGTGGGTATACTTTTTTTTTTAACTTTTGCTAATTAGTAAACAAAAGTTTGAATGGCAAAGGCTATAAATTGGCATTTTACAGAGGGGAACCTTGAATGGCTAATATGTTTCTGAAAGTGATGTTCAGTCTCATTAGTATTTGGAAACATGACTATTAAAATAAGAGACATTACTCTAGTCACCATGTTGGTTAAAAAAAATTGGAGTCAAATAATATATGTCAGTGGGGATGAATGAAAATGGGGATTTCGGGGGTTGTTTGGTCTGGCAAAGAATTAGAAGCAACCTGTCTGCTTGCTGACAGGGGGATGGAGAAGTAAAATTGTGGTTTATGCTTATGAAAAAATACTGTGAAGTGGTCAAGGGGAATTAAAACCTAGAGCAGCAGTGTCACATAGAAATTTAATGTGAACCACATGTGTTATTTGAAGTTCTTTGGGAGCCACATCAAAAAAGTGCAAAGGAAGAGGTGAGATGAATTTTAATGTTGCATTTTTTTTCAAGCCAATAGATCCAGAATTATCATGTCAGCATATCAATATAAAATTATCAATGAGGGATTTTTAATTTTTTGTACTAAGTTTTTAAAATCAGGTGTGTATTTTACACTTACAACCCATCTCAGTCAGATGCTCAATTTTCATTGGAAATACTTGATCCTCATTTCCATATTTAGGTTTCAGAAAAGGTAGAGCTGAAAACAAATAGATTTACACACTTAGAGTGTTCCAAAAAACACTTAAAAGTGTTGCAATCATTGGCTAGAATAACAATTTTTAAATGTAAATGAATTAAGATTAAGAATTCAGTTTCTCATTTGCATTTGCCACATTTTAAATGCTCAGTAGCCACATATGAGTAATGGCTGCTGTAATTGGATTGCACAGATAGGGAGCTACCTGTAATATTTAGGTGCTTTTCATAATATAATGGTGGGGGAAAAAGGAATAAGAGTGAGATGTTTTGTAAAATGCCATTTAAATAAATTGAACATACCAAAAAAATCAGTACATTATTATTATTATTATTACTATTATTACTATTATTATTATTATTATTATTATTATTATTATTATTATTATTATTGGAAAAACACATATATGTAATGAAATACAAGGGAAGTATTTGAGAAGAATTTACCTGTATCTACAGAGGTAGCATCAGGGAGGGATGAAAAGGGAAAATGTAAGTGACGTCTAGGGGTGTTCCAGACTGTGGGTGTGCTGTGGGTCAGGGAGCTTACCCAATTCAGTTCTGGGCACCTGGAGTTGAAACAAAGCCTTGAGTAGTACATCCATACAGTGGGGCATTATTCAGCGCTAAAAGGAAATGAGCCATGAAAAGACGTGGAGGAACTTTAAATGCGTATCACTAGGTAAAAGAAGCCAGTCCGAAAAGACTGCATATTCTGTTTGATTCCAACTATGTGACATCCTATAAAAGGGAAAACTATGGGGACAGTAAAAAGATCGGTGGTTGGCAGGGGTAGCAGAAGAGATGAGTAGGTGGAGCATGGAGGATTTTTCAGGGCAGTGAAGGTGCTCCGTACGATCTTGTAACAGTGGCTGTATGTCATCTTACATCGGCCCAAACCCACAGAACTACAACAGCAGGAGTGAACCTTAAGGAGAACTCGGGGCTGTGGATGGTTATGCCGTGTCAGTGTACGTCCATCCCTGGTAGTAGCTATGCCACTCTGAGGGGTGACACTGATAACCGGGGAGTCTACACATGTGTGGAGACGGGGGAGATTTGGGAAATCTCTGTATCTTCCTCTTAACTTTGTTGTAAACTTAAAACTCCAAAAAAAAAAAAAAAAAAAAAATTCAGTCTGTAGAAAAAAAAAATTTTTTTTTTTTTAAAAAGCAGTGAGAACTAGCTCTGCTCAAAACTGTGACAGAGTTGGAATCTTAATGCAGAATTATGGTTTCATGATGACATTTTCCAATAACCCAGTTGATGTTCCTTTTAAAACAGCAAACTGTATCATGATGGGAACTCCCAGACACAGTTAATGCCATCAGAGGACATTGCTATTTAAAAACAAAAAAAAAGATTAGAGAAGATTTGCCTGAAGGCCCTTCATTCTTCTGATAAACATAGTTTCTAAACATCATGTTCAATGTAGAAAATCCAGAATGAGGTCCTATATAATTAAGCCCTCCCAGGCCAGAGCGCAGTGCCACCCTTCCCTCACTGCTCTGTGTTCTGATCAGCACTATAACATGCATGCTGTTCAAGGCTAAATTGTGTTCCCTGCAAATGTATGTTGAATCCCTAACCTTCAGTATGTCTGAAGATGACCATATTTGAAAATAAGGCATTTTAGTAGGGAATTAAGTTAAAAGGAGGCCTATCCGATCTGACTGGTGTCTTTAGAAGAAGGGATGCACACAGAGATAGCAGGGAGGTGCTTCTGCAGAGGGGAGGTCATCTGTCAGCCAAGGAGAGAGGCCTCGGGAGAAACCAGCCTGTGTGCACCTTGATCTTGGATGACTTGTCCCCAGAACTATAAGAAAGTAAACTTCCTTTATTTAAGCCGTCCAGACCTCACACTGGAGAGGCAGCACAGCGCTGAGAGCAGGGATGCTCTCCATTTAAGCCCTCCCAAGCCAGAGTCAGGTAGGACTAGCCTCAACCCCAGTCTTTAAATGACTAGTTCTGGGACGCAGCATGCTACGTTCTCACTTGAGAAACAGGAAGAGTCATTGTACCTAACTCCTGAGATTATTGGGAGGATTAACTGAGTGAAAGGAAGTAGTTGCTATAAAATGTTAGCCATCACTGTGACTGTTCAGATTGGACGCCAAGCTTGTGGCCATGACTGGTTGTCATGATTTCTCTGCTCACTAGAGCGAACGTACCCCAAGAACCAGAGTTACAACACCCCAGTTCATTCCACGTGTGGTCTTAAGAACCATGAGCCAAGAGATTGATTTGTTAACTGTTGAATGGTTTCCCCATTATTTTCAGTGGTTCATGGTTTTCTTAAATCATGGCTTTGAATTAAATGCTGAGGTTCTGAAATTGAACATGATGTATTTTAAATCCCCCCCCCCACAAGAATTAACGTGGTCAGTGTAGATATGTGCCCTTTGGAAGCAGTGAGAAACCACACTTGGTGGTTAGAGGTGCAGGAATAAACAACCACTTTAAATAGCCTTATATGCAAGCACCAGCTTCAGAAAGAGCCAGCAGTGTAACAGAATGGATTCCATTCCTGTGATACTGCTTTTCCTCTGGAATGACTTAAGGGCAGAATTAGCCTTGGACAGTCAGAGGGCAGCCCAGTTATTCACCCACTATTTTGTTTTGTGGAACATTACAACCATATGCTTGCACTTTAAAATACAGCAAATTCTTACCGAAGTGTCACCCGATGAATGCACTCAGCAGGATGTTTAAGTTGGTTACCTTTGCACATTAAGCTTTAAGAGACAGAAGTGGGTGCTTAATATTCACTGGATATGCTGTGAATATCTGTTTCTATGCTCACTTTCCTAAAATCACATAACCTTTTGTTATCTTGTACTACATAAAAGAGATAGTTGGATCTGAGAAAGCTGTTACTGTATCAGATAAACAAGTCACAAAGTTCCCTTTATAGTACTTAGACCCTGCATGGCAGTCTGCCTTGGAGTGGAAACTTGCCCCAGGAAGCCTAGTCTGAGTTCTTGGCATATTTCTCAGGAACATGTCTGATTTTAAAAATGCTGCTAAGCCTGTTTTTTAGAGCTCACATACTCGACTTTCTGTGAAACATGATTGGCTATGTTTGGTGATTTCTCGCCTTTCTCCTCCCCTCCTCCCCTGTGTGTTTCCCTCTCTCGGGGTGCTTCTCACCCAAGTGCCCTTTCTCAGACAGAGGCTGGCTCTGTTTGTCTTGTTTATTTCTCCCCCTAAATTCGTGAACAAGTCCTACTGTCTGTGAAAGGGGAGGACTAATGGGATTTCCTGCAGGCAGTCGTACGTACTTTTGACACTTGCAGCCCAGAGCTTTGCAGTTAGCCTGCCGAGCCCGCTTCCATTCCAGCATGTGAACAGCGATGGCAGACCGGCCCGCGCAGCCACTGCCAGGTTCCGGCACATTGCATGGCGGGCCCAGCTGGCTTGACCGTGCTCGCTCAATTGATTGGTGTTCCGTTCAAAATTCACCTGTTTATTGAACACCTGTGTTTGCTTAAATTCAGCATCTGATCCTACAGAAGGTTCAAACTGGCCATGCTAAAATTAGGCACTGGGAACTAGTAAAAACCCAGAGGAAAAGCAAATTCGTTCAGTATCTCTGTTGGGTTAGATACTTGTTCTTGACTTACACCAGTGGCCCAGGTCTGTCTAGCATTATTCATGTATGAAAGATTAGGTGAGGAACACAAGATGAATCCATAACTACTTCTGGAAGTACAAGCTTATTATTAATGATAGAAGAAACAGAATTTTGGAGGGCATAGGGTTTGACTGTAACTGAAAATTAGAGTTCCCAGTAGAAAGACGCAGCATCTCTGCTCTAACTCTCCTTTCTGAGCTCTGGATCCGCAGAGCCAGTTGCATGCTGGTGATCTCTGCTTACATGAACCTCCCACACCTTTCCAACCCTGCTGTCCTCCAGAAGTGCTCTGTCCCCTAGGTTCTCCGGTTTTCAAGAAACTTGGAAATCACCCCCATCCTGCCTCATCTTCACCTTGACATTCAGTCACACACTGCATCCTTTCAGCAGTGGAGGACTGTAAGACATTTGGCCAGTGTTTGCTGAATGAATCCAAAAAAGAAAACCAAATTAAGTGGCAAAGAAATTTTTTTCATAAATATTCCTCAGATATGTCTCCTCTTTCCATCCCCAAGGCACAGGTCTTCCCTGCAGGGGGCGGACAGAGCAGGAGGGGAGAAGAGAGGAGAGAGTTATTTTTCTTGTTAAAAAAGTTTTTATTGTGGTAAAAACATAAAACATAAAATTTATCATCTTAACCACTTTTATGCGTACAATTCAGTAGTGTTAAGTATACTTGCATTATACAATAGTTCTCCGGATTTTTCTCATCTTATAAAATTGAAACTCTATACCCACTAAACAGCAATTCTTTCCTTTCTTCCTTCCTTTTTCCCCTCTCTCCCTCTCTTTCTGTCCTTCCTTCTGGCCACTGTGGACAAGCAAAAGAAGGTAGATAAGACTTTGGGTCAATGTAATATCAGTTTCTTAGCATTTGTTTATTTTGACATGACAAAATGAGGGGTTTTACGTGAGACCACTCATGGATGGCTCTGGTTTTACCAGCTCACAGTGTTCACAGGGCTGGGCCTGAGACTCCGCCCCGTATCTACCCCGGGTGTCTCACACTGCCTTAATTTCAACAATCTGAAAAGAAGTGGGGGTGACCCAGGATATGTGCTTTTGTTGGATTTTTGCCAGTTTATCGATTAGAAGAGAGCTTGTCGTGGAATGCTATAAAAGATCTGGATTTGAATCTCATTTTCATCATTTATTTGTGACTGTTTGCCAGCGAAATCGTGCGTCATATGAACTCTCGGTTTTCATCTGGCAGATCACTTGCCATGTGCCTGTATCGGGATGTTGTCCACTGTCTTCATCCTCTTCCTCCCCCGCCTCTTCCTCTCCCTCCATCATTGTCATCACGTACACTTTTGAGATGCTTACCTAAGGCGTGCTGGAAAAACCTAAGAGGGATAACATTGGCTTTGCAGTGCTGTGGCGGAGCTGAACCCTGGGCGCACATACTGGAAGTCCACTGAATAATGTTCTAGGCCCTTCTGCATGTGTCGGCAGGGCTGTCTCCTACTTAGAAGTTTAAAGACACTGTCCCAAAACTTTAGGATGTCAGTGGGTAAAGGTCAGTTGAGGAGTTAAATCTTGTAAGAGTGATTCATAATAGGCAGCTCATCTATCAAGACACGTTTGTTCTATTATAATTAAGGATCTGTCAGGTCCTTCCACCTTCTTGAGTAAACCCACATTTTAGTGATTTCAGGGTTTTACTTGGCTGTAGAATTTCCTCTGGGCTACAAAGCAGTGCATGTAATCTGTTCAGAAATGAACTTTTTAGCAGAAGTTAAAGGGAAAAAAAAAATCAATTTAACTGGTTTTGACTTATCACGGTTAAAAGAAAAATGGAAAGTATTGGATTTTGGATAAGTAGTTTTGCTTTGCAGTTGGAGGGTTGAGTGGATGTTGAAGTATCACTCACCACATTGGCCAGTCATTTAGATCAACCTGTTTTACTATTTTGAAGCTATAAAGTCAACCAAGTAATTAAGCAGGCTTCACGTTGTCAGATGTTCCACATAAAGAACTGTTAGGCTTTTCAACACAAATACGAATTGGTTGGCTCAGGTTTTTTTTGGTTGAATATGTTATTTCACAGGTATAGACATGAGAAAAAGTCACAAGTTTCTTTGTAATAAGTGCAAGGTTTACTGCTAAAAGATAAGCATTGATCATAGATTTTTGGAGGGTGAAAATAGCTACTTCATCTACACACACACACACACACACACACACACACACACACACACACACACAATTGGGCAAATGACAGAAGTTCTGAGATTGAATGAGATACTAAAGCATAGAGCTTCTGAGTGTGGGGTTTTTGTTCAAACACCATGAGTTCAGATTTTACCTCTACTGTCTATTAGCTGGTGGCTTCGGCAAGATACCTAATCTCTCCAAGCCTCAGTTTTCTCATCTGTAAAATAGAGTTAACGGCAGTCACATCTTGTGAAAAGGGCATTAAATTGTGCTTGGCTGGTGCCTGGCACAGTGCCGGAAAGAACGTAAGTGTTGTGAACAAAGTATGGTATTATCACTTTTCTTATTATCAACTAGGCAAGAAGATGGGTGGTTTGCCGTCATTATTTATTTACACACAGTTCTTTTAATTATCGTGGGCTTAGTGTCCCAAGGAAATTGGAGACAGCAGAGAGGTCCTTTCCATGCTGATGCAGTCGATGAAGCCATTGCTATTGGCTGATAAGTTGAGGGCCTTCTCTATCCCAAGCCTGCTCCTGCTCTTAACTAGGGCAAGGGAGAAGGAAGTAGAAATTTGCATTCTTTTGCAATCTGAAGATTGGTGCTCTCGCTCCTCCACATTTCTGCAGGATGGAGAGACTGGCATAAAAAGAAGGTAGATGCAAGAGCGTGGAGATTGCATTTTGTTTCTCTCTGTTTCGCCCTGTGTAACAGAGCATGGATGCTCATTCAGGGCAACGGACAATAAGAGAAGTGAATGACCGTCGTATTGTTCCTCTTTGACAAATGACTTTTTAAAGTCTACCTACCTTGGTGTCCTTATTAAGAAGGAAATATGAACACAGAGACAGACACACACAACAGGAAGTTGATGTTTAAGGACACAGGTAAAGATGGCCGTCTGCAAGTCAAAAGATCCATCCCTCCCTCACAGCCTGCAGAAGGAACCCACCCACCCTGCTGACACCTCCATTTTGGACTTCCAGCCTTCACACTGTGAGATAATCAAGCTCTGTTGTTGAAGCCACTGACTTTGTGGCACTTTGTTGTGACAGCTCCAGCAAACTAATTTAGTTCAAATACAACAAATAATGTATGCAGAGTAGGGCTGTTGGAGAAAGAAAAGAGAAAGATACTTGAGGTTACACTTTCTATTCAGGTGTAGGTTTACTCATAGCATGTGATTTCAGTGCTCAGCAGCTGATAACAAGGAGCTGTTTCTGATAAATTTTGAATGCCCCCTCCTAGGGGATTTGGTCGAACACAAGAGTTCCGAGTAAACCTGGAAGAGACACCTCCCAGCATCTGCAGGAGGCGGGCTTATGCGCGCCATCGGTAACATCCTGGGTCGCTGGCAGAGTGGGCCTGCCTCTGCGAGGGTTATGTGGAAAAGCAGCCAGGATTGCAGGGGCATGTAAACCAGAAATGCAGTTCTTAGCAAATGCTTCTTGAAAATGTGCTTCTTGAAAAATGCTTCTTCCAAAAAGTTAAATAAAATATTTCTTAGAAATGGGAGTACGAATTAGGAATGATAGGAAGAAAATATTTATGGAAAAGTGATTTTGATTGTTTTTGTTTATAAATCTTATTTCTCAACCTGTCCTCTTATCTGTCCTGAAACACAGGCACAGGTGTTGCAGAGAGGTTAAAAGAGACCATTTCCTGCACTGATAAATAAAGCTGCTCAGTCATTGGGAAAATAATGGCAGAAAACAATGAAAGTCCAAGTTTCTCCTGTGGGTGTCCTGCTTGGTTCTCAGGTGGGGTCTTCTCCCCATGACAGCAGGGTGGGTGTTCCTTCTCCTTCCTCATTCTGGTCCATGCTGGATTGACAGAAATCGGGTCTTCGTAGACTGACTGAGATGCTAGAATTATTAAAGACCGTCGTAAATTGAAGACAAGTTCTAATCCAGTGTTTCTTGCCACCTTCTTTGGCCTAAAGGTAAATAGGTCTATAGCTAATTAACTTGGAGTTTCTCGGAGACACTTGATTCTACCCCCAGGGCAGTAATTATTATTCAGGGCATGACTACCCTTTGACGTTTGCCTGAAGTGTAAATTATTAGTGTCTCAGAGAAGTCATTGGCCCAAAAGGAAAACATAAGAGACAGAATAAAAGGAGGATCAAAGGACTTTCTGAACTGGATTTCCTTTCCTCCTCAGAGCTTATCATCAAGGCAGCGAATGTCCTGATGCACGGGGATGCCTCCTGCGAGGCTGAGGCTCCGGAGAGCGGTGGGCGTGACAGTCTTCCTCCCTAAGGTCATGCCAGGCGTCTGAGCACAGGTTGCTAATAGGACGGTTCAGGGATCGGAGATGGGGCAAGGGAAAGTATTCCGTGTGTAGGTGTTTCTTGTTCTGTGGACTTGTTCTAAAGTGCATCGGGAGTTTCTCCAGTCAGAGAAATCCTTCAGGGATGGATTTTGGATACGTGTTTGTCATTCCCAGTTTGTCTTTCTTGCAAACTTCCCTTTTCAACTTTTGGGAGAGTCATGGGCTTGATACTGTGAAATCCAGCTACGTCTGAGGCCCTAGGGTGGTTCAGTCCCTCCCCAGAGTTGCATTCAAGAGGTACAGCTCAGATTAGGGTTAATTAAAAGGAAACTCAATCTTTCCTTGCATCTCTCAGAAAAACAAGAGCCAGTCCATTTCCCCCAGCAGTATTTTCCCACTTGTCAACATTTTGGGGCCCTGGGGCTGCTCCAGAGCCATTCAGACACCAACGCTCCCATCTCTCCCCCTCGTTCTTACCCGGTCCAGATGTTTTCCTTTTGCTTCCTCTCCCCCATTCCAGATTCTTGATAATATAGACCTCGCCCCCTAGTTCTTTTTTTTTTTTCTGTCTAGGCCCATTGAACCACTTTTACAGATTTGGAAGCACAGGGGGGCCAGGAGCCAGGCTTGGGAGAATGGGATGGAGGAGGGTGAGGGTGAAGAGAGGAGGAGACAGTCGCACTTGGATGATCCAGGGCTCTGCTCCATCCACGCTGATAACAATCTAATGATGCTGCAAAGGAAGAAAGAAGGCAGTTGGCATGTGTTAGGTGCCTCTCGTTGTTCCAACCCTAAGGTTTGGTAGATGTGTTTCCATGTGTCATCCTAAAGATGACTGATATTTGCAGGCACACCTTTGCTTGGGAGTTATTTCCTTCTAGTAGGTGTGTTCACCATTGTGTTTTCACTCTATCCTACACTTGGTATATATCCAGTTCTCCATAAATATTTACTGGATTGATGAAATAATGAGTGGAGCGGTGAATCTTATAGCCAACTCGTGAAATTGGATAATCTCCTCACCTCACAGAAGAGTATACTTAGACTCTGAGAAGCCAGATATTTAGCCAAAGTTCTGACGGCTCAAAAGTGGGGATGCTAATGTTTTCAACTCAGTATATTTGGCTCAAAGATCTTCTGCTGGACCCCATGGCCTGAGGCACAGTCTTCCTGCATCATCGGTTCATTCTGAGAGTATTGAATTTGCTAAAAGCAAACACTTGTTAGGGCTGTCTTTTGCTTTTGCTGCTACTAAAATATTCCCATTGTAACGGGAAGATTGGAACATGAGGCTAATTGAAAGTGACATATTTAGTGCAACACTATCTATGTGCACAGGATCTTGGATTCGTGGTGAATCAGTTCTCAAGTATATACTAATTAGTTGTTTTGATTGTCTGAATTCTCCAGGGACTCTTGCCTCGTTCGTCACCTTGTGCAAGTTTGGGGGCATTAAACCCCATTCAAACCACTGGCTTTTAAACAGTTTCTGTTCTGTTTTCAGTGAGACAGTCTTTCGTGACACGTGATCTTATGCCAAAACCGCGTGTGTCATACTGAGAAGAGCGACTTTTCTCAGAGAAAGGGAGAGAGCGAGGCTCTCAGAGCTCCTGCCCCATCTCTTCTGATCCTCAGGCTGAGACTTCTTAGAGCAGAAATGAGCACCCGCTGACCTAGATGAATGTTCTTAATTTTATGGTTACAGAAACCAGGTCCAAGGAGGCTAGGCGACTTTGGGAAAAATCACAGAATTACTAGTGACCCAGGAAAGTTGAGAATCAGGGCAGAGAGCATCTTACGCTGCGCTGTTAAGAGTCACTAAATGACCAGGAGAGCAGCAGCGTGCCCTGACTGACTGTTACGTAGTAAATCTGTGCAACAACTCAATGAGAGAGCCGCTGCTATTACCCCGACTCTGTGGATAGTGAGACTGCGACAAAGAGCAGCCACTCATGCTTCCTTCAGGTGACTCAGCCAGAAAGCAGGGGTCGACCAGAACCACACTCCTAATCTCTCTCTCTCTCTCTGCTTCCCCTCCCCTCCCTCCTGGTGTGCCATGTAAAACCATGAATTCTCTCCCATTAACTTAAACAGCTTGCATGGTTGTTTTAGTGTTATCTTCCCACCGCTGATTCTTGCCATGTACTGTGGGAGGGCGGCTCCCAGAACTCTTTGCTCTCTGACATGCACGTGGATGTGGATCTGTATGTTAGATGCTGAGACTCGAGTGGAACTGCCTGGGGCATGTGAGCTGGAGCTCTGCTTCTCCTCCCTCCGAATGGCTTGGGGTGCACCTTGCACCAAACTGCATCATGCGTTGTGCTGTGGAATCGTGGTTAAGAACCACTGCCCCGGAGCATCTTATCCACAAAATACATAATTTAAAATTGTGCCGCGTTGACATAATAGCTCTTCCCTGTCAGGTGAGAGACTAGCCCTGTGTCTGCCCACACTTAGAGGCTGTTGAAGACAGCAGAGGTCATTCCATATTATCCTAAAGTGGAGTTCTCTCAGCTCTATTTATCAGTCTCCAATCTTCAGCTTACCTGGCACAGGTGACCCTACCCTTCTGCAAATGTACTTTCCTCTTGCCTTTCCAGACACCTCCCGTTCCTCCTATTTTCCTGTGTGTTGGAAATTCCTTTTTACTTTCTTTTGTAGACTGTGTCTCCAAAGCAACCCACCAAAATGTTGGAGTTCCTCCTGGCTGCATCTTGAGTTGCCTCTTCTCTTAGCTGATCTGGAGAATGCACTTGCTTTTCTGTGGCCACCAAAGAACTAGCTACATATTAGAAAATTTGACCTAGACTAATTTTGCTCGTTGCTCTGTCTCCAGTGCCTTGGCATAGTATTTGGCTCACGGTAAATATTTAGAAAGTATTTATTAAATGCATGGTCAGTCTGTCTTGAATTGACTGAGCTTCCAAGCTTTGTCATTTTCAACTTAAGGTTTGTTCTAGCAAAATTTCAAAAGGAAGCTAATGCCCCCAGAATAGAAAAAACAATCACCTCTCTCCGCAGATAGCACCAGGGCTAGTTGTTCAAAGTGAAGCGTTGTGCCTCCACGCAAGTCACCAGTACTCCAGAGGAAGTGATAAAGTATTTGAATTGTAATCGATATTTAGATCTTACAGGTTTCCTTTTCATACTAGCTCTAGCCAAATTGATATTTTCAAGGACTGAATCTCCGTTCAAGTCTGGTGTTTTACGTTAACAAATGTTTATTCTCCCTGTTTCCTTTTGTAAAACTGAAGCAGACATTGGAATTTGGCTATTGTTCCCTTGCAGATTATCTTGTTAATCACTTTTCCAAGTGCAGGTGACCCTTGCAGCTAAGCATGGCAGGTTAGATTTTCCAGAGAAATGGCACTTGATAATGTGTATTATACTATGTGTTCTTACTACAGTGTGAGGGTGATGCTCTTTTGAGAGGTGAGGTCTTTGTTCCCTCCACTTGAATCTGGGTGGACCTTTGTAAACGCCTTGACCAATAGAATGTGGCAGAAGTGAGTCTGTGTGAGTTTTTAGGACGGATCCTTAAAGAACTTTGGTTTTGCTTGGTTCATTCTCTCTCTTGGGATGTACGTCTTGGCTACCGCAAGGCAGCATGTGAGAAGTCTGGCCACCCTGAAGCCACCGTGTTGGAGAGAACACATAAGGATGCTGTGTAAAGCTAGGGAGGGATGCCCCTAACGGTTTGAGTCTTCCCAGCTCAGGTTCCAGCCACGCATAAAAAGAAGCCTTCAGTATGACCCCAGCCCCAGGCATTGTCTGACTGCAGCCTCATGAGAGGTTCAGGGATGGATCCTATTGCTGGAGATGCTCCAAAACTCTTGACCTGCAGAAACCATGAGAAGTAATACATGATAACTGTTGATTAAGTCTCTGAGTTTTAGGGCATTTCATTATACAGAATTAGATTACCTAGAATCATAGGCACTGTGTGTGTTTAATTTTTGTATAGAAATTTGATTACTGTGCAGTTTAATCTTTCTGATCTTTGTTTCATACCTTAGAAGCTGTTTCTCAATGAATATTAATTTTCTTTTCATATTGCTTTCTTCTGCCGTATTAGAACATTGTGCTATAAATTCTTTATCAGCAGTGAGTGACTTTCTCAGCTAAAACATGTATCCCTTTCATTTGTTACCAAAATTTCTCCCTTGGGAATAGTTTCAGCGGTGTTTCAGGTATTTAATGTTTTGCACTTTAATGAAAGCACAGCTCATGAAAACAGCTGTTGAACTGTTGAAGATTTCATGAGTGTTGAGACAGTATTAAAATCGAAGAGAAATGCACTAGCAACTGTCTGTAGTCATATGTGAAAATGTACTTCTTTTATTTTGACAAATATCTAGAGAATGTTTATGTTTGAAGTAGGTATTGTGGACTCTTGGAAAAATATACAATATTATTTATCATAGAATAGTTTTGGTAGATCCTGTATGAATGATAGCAGTGGTAAGTATTTGCAAATAGTCACATTTTGTTCCCACTATATTCTTTTGAATCAAGTAAGAAATACTAGATTCAGATCAATAATGATGGTACATAAAATAATAAACCCTTTTAAAATGTAAGAGTATAAATTGTATGTGCTTGTGAAATGGAAAACTGAACATAAAAATTTAAAATATTATACCTTGAAAACCAAATAATTTACCTTTTGAAATATAAAATAGGCAAGCTATCATTACTCTGAAATTTAATAATATTGCAAGGTGTTTGGATGCTTTTTTCTGCTTAGTATAGAAGCAGCTCTGAGTACAATTTAAGACTTAACTTGCTCTGAAGTAAGCTTCCTGGATTAAATGGCCGTCTGGATTGTTTATCAACTCTGGTGAGACTTCCTAGTGCCTGTTTGGTAGTATGGATAGTAGACAGATGCGTTGTGTGTGTGTGTTCCACCTTGTTCGAGAAAGAGTACAATGCAGCTTACATAAATGGGAAGAGGACACCATAAAATAAAAACAGGGAACACACCTCAAAGCAATAAAGGCCATGAATTGTAAGCCCGCAGCTTCCATCATTTTCAGTGCTGAAAAGCTGAGAGCCTTTCTTCTAAGATCAGGAAAAAAACAAGGATGCCCCTTCTTGCCACTTCTATTCAACTTAGTATTGGAAGTCTTTCCAGAGCTATTAGGCAAGAAAAAGAAATCAAAGACATACAAATTGGAAAGAAAGAAGCAAAACTGCCACTGTGTGCAGATGGCATGATATTATACGTATATACAGAAAACCCTAAAGCCATCCACAGATTCAGTGCAATCTCTATCAAAATTCCAATGCCATTTTTCAAAGAAATAGTGCAAATAATCCTAAAATTTGTATAAAAACACAAAAAAACCCCAGAACAGTCAAAACAATCTCAAAAAAGAACAAAGCAGGAGGAATCACATGACTTGATTTCAAATTATATTATAAAAGCTATAGCAATTAAAACAGTATGGTATGGGCATAAAAATAGGAATATAGATCAATAGAACAGAATAGAGAATCCAGAAATAAACCCACACAGATGTGGTCAGTTAAGGAGGTAACAAAGAGGCAAGAATATACAGAATCCAGAAAGGAGTCTTTAATAAATGGTGTTGGACCACTGTCTTACCCCATACACAGAAATCTACTCAAAGTGAATTAAAGACGTGAATGTAAGACATGAAATCATAAAACTCCTAGAAGAAAACATAGATGGTAAGCTCCTTGACAATAGGTCTTGGCAATGAGTTTTTAAAAATCTGACTCCAGAAGCCAAAGCAACAAAAGCAAAAATAAACAAGTGGGAATACATCACACTAAAAACGATTCTGCCCAGCAGCAACAACAACCAAAAAATGGTCGACAGAATAAGAAGGCAGCCTACTGAATGGGAGAAAATATTTGCAAGTTATGTATCTGATTAGGGGCTAACATCCAAAATATATAAGGAACTCATATAACTCAATAGCAAGAAAACAAACAAAAATCCAACTTAAAAATGGGCAGAAAATCTGAGTATAGACATTTTTCCAAAGAAGACATGCAGATAGTCAACAGATACATGAAAAAGAGGCTCAACATCATGAATCATCAGGGAATGCGGGTGAAAACCGCAGTGAGAGAACACCTCACACCTGTTAGAACAGGATCTTCAAAACCCAGGGAGTAACAAGTGTTGGCAAGGACGTGGAGGTAAAGGAACCCTTGTGTATTTTTGGTGGGAATGTAAATTGGTCCAGTCGCTGTAGAAAACAGTATGGTGGTCCCTAAAAAAATTAAAAATAGAACTACTGTTATTGTCCAGCAATTTCACTTTTAGGTATTTATCCAGAGAAAATGAACATACTAACTCAAAAAGATATATGCACCCCATATTCATTGCAGCATTATTTATAGTAGCCTAGAGATGGAAAAACCTAAGTGTCCATAGATGGATGAATGGATAGAGAAGTTGTGTGTGTGTATAGGATTATTATTCAGCCACCAAAAGAATAAAATCTAGCTGTTTATGACAACATGAGTGGGCCTCGATGGCATCATGGTAGGTGAAATAAGTCAGAGAAAGAGAAATACCATATGATCTGTCTTGTATGTGGAATCTTAAAACAAACAAAAACCCAACATTTAAAAAAATTAAGTTCATAGATACTTAGATCCGTTTGGTTGTTGCCAGAGGACAGGGGGTGGTAGGTGGGAGAAATGGGTAAAGGGGTATACGTTTATTAAAAAATAAAAAAACTTAAAAAGCAACAGAAACCAGAAGCACAGTGCTGTGCATTCACCATTAGTGTGTCATATGAAGTAACTCACCACCTTAAAAAATCCCCTCTGCTTCCATTCCCCATCTGTTCTTAAATGTCATCTACTTTTCCCATTAGAACCGTTGACATTATTTTTAAAAATATAAATAAAGCGGATGAGTTAAGTAAAACAAAAGGACAATAAAAGAAGATAAATTCAAGAGTGTGGTTAAAACTTTTGTGAAGTCTCGCTAATGATGTCTTAATGATGAACCAAAACATGGTTAATGTAGGCAATTTTCTTCCTTCCACGGGTAC
Organism: Camelus bactrianus; assembly: GCF_048773025.1. Lineage (NCBI taxonomy): Eukaryota > Metazoa > Chordata > Mammalia > Artiodactyla > Camelidae > Camelus > Camelus bactrianus. The sequence continues at coordinate 26,019,326 of NC_133555.1, forward strand.
TCTCCACAGTTGTCCAAGATTTAGTACATAATCTACATTTTTCCCCTTCTTCTGATGATGGAAACCAAGCTCCTCTCACTAGAGGCAAAGTTCTTCTAGAGCTGGGTTGAGGAGTGGAACTGTGATGAAGGATACACGTGCTGTTATTTCTGAATGAAGGTGACTGTGTTAAATAGCTTAGAATCTGTACATCGCGGGCACTTGTATAGTGGAAAATACAAATCAGTCTTAAGATATGACCCGGCATGTTCTTGCCTTGGGGAAGGGTAAAAAGTACGTTGCCTGGGCAGTCACTTAACCTTCTGTTTAGAATTCTCCCGATCTCCGAGGACAGCCATGTAAAAGGACAGGGCGTACTCTTAAAACAGGGCTGGGAGGAAAAGAAATGAAAACAGTTGTTGGTTTAGGGTAGCAAGATTATGGGCTCATTTTTATTTCATCTTTATGATCTTTGTAATGTTGTTTTAAGCATCTTTGTGACATAAATAAGAAGAAAAAAACTTTTAAAAAGGTTTATTACATATCCAGAATTACTGGCCTCCGGGGTATTTGAAGTCTTTGAAGAGGAAACTCTCATTACGCAGACAGCCTCACTCCATCATTCCAGCCAAGGCATTGTGGGAAGCGCAGAACCCCAGGGGAGACCCTGTTCTCACGGAGTCATAAGGGCCTTAGGAAGTGAAGTAACATGCTGTGTATATTAAGACTGTGAATAGTTTTCTTTCAGCAAGAAGTACCAAGATTGTCTTTCTGAGAAAGCAGAAGCCAGCCCCTACATGTAAGAGCTGTAAGGTTTGGGAGATGTGGAGCTAAGGAGTCATTAATGGTGTTGGACAAATATGTTCTCTTCTCCTGCCCTCCAGGCACATGGTCGAAATGTCCTTGTGGTTCACTGACTAGTCGTGGCTAGGGATTGTGTCTCTTTGGGACTAAGTACCTAACTTCTGGTGCAGGACCCCACAGCATTTTCTTCTGCCCTGGCATGTCTCCAAGTGACTCTCTGTCTGGCTGCCTATGTGACGAAGGTGGACAGAGCTGGTGTACTGGCCCCCAGTGGACAAGTAACAGGCAAGAAGTTTGTCATTACAAGCCACTGAAATGTGGGGGCTGCTTGTTGTCACAGCAACACTTAGCCTAATCTAATAATAGAAAGGACCAAGATACCTAGCAAAAAGTGCATTTTGGTTGCAGTCTGGAGGAGTTAGGGGGAATGGGCAGAAACAAGGTTACAAAGAGCCGAGAACTGCCGTGGCATGCCTGGGACTTTGGGCTAATGATTAAGAGAAGGCAAGCCTTACACTGTGTCTGGGCCTTGCCTTGAATTCATTGTGTTACTCCACGTTCTACCCCAAACTGAAAGTTTTGCAGAAACTTATTTTTAAGGGAGGGCACTTCCTATAAAACCTTGACCAAGCTTGGGAAACAAAACAAAACACATTACTGGTTTAATATCCAACATTATGCCTTTCCTCCACATAGTGGCCATTCTGCCAAGTCCACGTAGCTGTCCGGCTGCCCTCCCTCACCCCTGGACCTCAGTACTCTTCCTGGTGCCTTGTATGGTGACTGACAGGAACGCAGCACTAAGCGTGATTTTTTAGGGGGTGGAAAGAATCTCTCTCCCCTGAGCAGATGGCTTGATCCTCCGAGTCAAGTTTGTGTATTCATTGCTCTGTGTTATCTTTTTCTCCAGAGTGTGATGAAAATGAGTTAAGCTTTAGAAAATGTTTGAAGAGGCATCAGGAAAAAAAAGAAATTCTGTATGGATGAGATGGTAATAATAAAGTTAGAGCTGAACCAGAGATTGATGCAAATCAAACTAAATTTCCTTCACCAAACAGGCTTAATGCTATGAATGACTGGTAAATTTAAATCTCATTTCTGAAGTTCTTAAACATTCCCATTTCTAACCAGGGATTTAATATCATTTTAATGTAGTTTTTTACATGTGAATTAATGTAATAAATGTCAATGTTGAATAGAATAAGGTCACATTTTACTACTCTGACCAGAAGTGTAATCTTCCAAGATTCAATTTTATCGCTATTATAACGGTCATACTGGATAAGGTCACCAACATTTCTTTCCAAATAATATAATATATGACAACAGCTTTTATACCAACTTTAGTTTTTGTAATCTGGATTTATATTCTGAAACATGTTGACAAAGACCTACCATGGATGTTTCTTGGTCACATGGCCGCCTGGGGAAGATTGCTTCCTTCCAATTTATGGGAAATTTGAAAATGGATAAATGAAAGAGTTGACATGTAGCATTTTGTTGATCATATTATCCCCTTGCTTACAGATAATTAATTTCTTGAGGGGTCCAGCTTGAAAGGGAAAGGGGATGTTTAAAGACCTTTCAATAAGTGAAAAGAAGAATTGCTCTCTGTTTCCTGGCTATGTGCGAGCCAGCTGGCTTGGCCTGCACAATTCATTTGAGTGACATGTTCATTGAATCAGAAGAGTTCAGGGTTGTCAGGGATGTAAAGGGCAACTAGCAGAGCCATTCACCTTGACCCTCCTCTGCAGCGTTCTCACCAAGTGATCAATCTCTGCTGGCATCGCCTCTGTCGGGGGTGGTAAGGGTACCTACCTTAGGACATTGTTGCGAAGACTAAAGGAGGGAATGTGTAGAAAAGCCTTAGATTCATGCCTGCCACGTGAGAAGTGCTGAGTAAACGCTGCTGTTTTTGTTATTAGGAGTATTTTGTGGGCCACCACCTCCGGAGACAGTGAATTTCCATTTTCATAGAACTCTCACTGTTAAAAAGCTGCTTCATATATTGAGCCCAGAGCTAACTTCTGTACTTACTAATTGATCGTCGTTTTGGCTTAAGGGATCGTGGATAATAATGATGATGCCAATAGCTGCTTGTTAACATTTATTGAATGCTTTCTCCGTCGGTCACTATTCCAGTGTATTGTCATATTCAACAATCACTCTAGGTTACTTGAAGATATTTCTAAAGTAGTGAAAATAATATAAAGGATTCCCATTTACCTTCAGCCAGATTCATTGGTTATCTAGATTTTGCCACATTTTATCTATGCTCTGTTTTTCTTCCTCGAATATTGTAAGGCAGTTCTTAGATACAGTTTTATCTTAACTGTATATACATCGGTATTCATCTTTAAAAACTAGAAATTTCCTAATGTAACTACAATGCCATTATAATATTTAACAAAATTAATAGTAATTTCTTGATAGAGTGCAATAGTCAGGTGTCTGTGATTGTTTCAAAATGTCTTTCTGTCACCAGTTGGTTGGATCAGAATCCATATCAGATCTTTATATTATATTTCCTCATTTACTTTAGCACTTTTTTGATGCAGTATTTTTGTGACATTAATTTTTTTTCAACTGGAGCAGTTTTCCCAGAGTCCATTGTATACCCTGGATTTTTCTGTTTGCTTTCCCTTGGCGTTACTGGACTTGGTTCTCTATCTTTTGTGTTTTGTGAAACTAAGTTAGCTCTCAAAAGGGTTATCTAGTAGTATAGATACTAACTACATGGGCCTGTTTAAATAAAGATTAAACAATGTTAAAAATTAAAAATTGAGTTGTTCATTTGCTCTGGCCATATTTCTTATGCAGCTGATGGCTGAAATATTGGGTAGCATAAACATACACCATTTCCACCCTCTCAGCAAGTTCCACTAAACAGTGTGGTCTAAGGATTGATTCTTTTCAGATCCAAGCATTTGTGATAGTGCTGTGTGCTTCACGTCACACCTTGTAGGGAGGCACCATGTCTGCATGTCCCCCTCTATGGCTTCTGAAATTGATCAGGTAGTGGCACCCTGCTCTCTTCATTATAAAGGTCCCATCAACCTTTCATCTAAAGCAAGAGTTCTTAACCTTTTTTGTTAGAGGGGCTCTTTTGGCAATCTGCAAAACATGTAGATCTCATATCTCAATAATATTTTTAAACAAGGAAAATTAAGTATGTACAAACACAAAGGCAGTTGATGTTACTGAATAAGAGTTAGTACAATATCTAAGAGCAATTTTATGACATAGTGAAATATATACCACTTTATTACATAGTAGATAACCAGAACTGGTGGCAGGTATAATCACTACTAGAATTTTATAATACTCCATAGCATTGATGAATATTGTGGAGTAAATGATATTTCAAGATATCTACAATAACCATAGTTATTATTTTATTTTTTTAAATATCTGTGATATTTACTAATGAAAAAATCATTAGTACTACTATTATTTAAAATTGTGATTTAAGGAGGTGCAAATTTTTAGTTAGAAGTTAGCGAAAACAAATATGCACCCTTTTTCTCATTCATTTTTATGTGTTCCCGCTCTTCTCTGCTTGCATCTTCTCCTAAGTGTCCATGGAACTTCACCACCCAGGTTAAGAACCCCTGACCTAAGCCCTGAATCATCCATTAATAATTGTACATGAATCAGTTGTTTCATTAGGGATTAAAAATGGTGGTTGGTGTAAATCTGTTACTCTGCTCACTTTAAAAGCTGAAAAACTTTAAATAACTTTCCATCTCTAGAGCTCTTTGGTTATCTTGAAATATACAGTTCAAGCAAAATAAATGATACCCATTTTGCAGATAGGATCACTGAGGCTCAAAGAGTTTATTTTCCCAAGTCAAATATGTAAAATATAGTCAAGTAGAATGTGGATCCAGACCTGGGGCACCAGACATCACATGTGCTGAATTCAAATTCTGTTCTACCATTTGGTAGTTACTTTCTGTTCTACCATTTATTTGTCAGTTAACCTGCATCTTCTGTCCTCCCTAAATGACAGCCTTTCCAATGCTGTGGTTTGAAGATTGGCCCTTGTTTCGTGTTTCCTTTTTCTCTGTTCTTCCTCATCCGTACTTAGTCCTTCTGAGAATGTGCTGTATGCTGTCCCTGGTGGCTCCCACGTTGACAGAAAACTCCACGAGTAGACTTGCCAACAAAGATCAGGGTGAGAAATCGCATCCCTCCAGCCAGTACCAGACTTGCACTCACAGTCTGATATACAGTGTGTTGTGTGGAAACAAGATTTCTCTGTCGACTCGTCTTGAGCGTATTCTCAGCACAACCTCCCAAGCTGTTCTCACACATGTTGCTGTGAAGTGAAACTCCATCTTGTAGTTTAGCAAATGGCAGGCTGGATGTGGGGAGCTCACAGAAAGGATGCCAACCCAGAGAATTTTCTGTTTGTGGTTATGAAGCATCATACAGGAGAGGAACCGTTACCTACTTTTCACTTATTAAATGAAGATCATAGTTTCACTTTAATTCATATATTAATCTGTCATTTACTTCAACAGACATGCATCCAACTAGTCATTCATGCAGACATTTATTCAAATCATCCACCCACCCACCCACCCACTCTTCATTCAGGGTTTAGCAAGTGCTTTCTGTCCAGGAACGAAGCTGAGTATTAGGAGACCACTGAAAAACTGACTCCTACTCTCATTTTAGTTTATATTCTAGATAGGAAATAAGTAAATACTACAGTTACAGTATTTGAAACAGGTTCTGAGAGACACAAATGTATGAGGAGTTAGGGGAGAAGGGTGCTTTAAGTGGAATGGACAAGTCCCCTAAGAGGTGACATTTGAAATGAGAGCTAGCCAGGACTGGAAGTGTTGGCCTCTGGACTGAGAGATTAATGAGACGTGGCCTTTGTTTTTCAAGAGCTTGCAGACTGGTGGCAGGTGATGTACTGTGGAAAGGGCCAATGAGGGGAGGGAGACAGCTACACCCGCAACTTTGTTGTCTCAAACCAAGGATTTGGGCAGGAATTGTGCTTGTTGCTCATCATCCATACGAAATAGAAGATACGCCTTGATGTTACCATTGTGTAATCCCTTCCCCTTTATAGACTTATGTACGAGGGGACATTTGGTGGAGAAAACTTAAAGCTTAACAGCAGATTTAATGATGCATGCAGGGGTCAGGAGGCAGAGGTCAGGAGGTTTGATAACATGCGGTTCTCAACTAAGCTATTTAGGGAGAAAAATAAATTGTCACCTTTACTTTTGCCAGAGAGTCTGTTGGGAGAATTCAGGAGCATATGACAATAGGTGCACCCTTCCTGCACAGGATGTTGGATGAATACATCTTTCTCAAATCACCCACAGCCCTTGAATTTCTTCAGCCCACTCTGTCTTGCTGTTACTGATATGTACATGGAGTGCGACACTAATTCCTGGCACAGGATTTTAATTTGTGACACATTAGCCATACCTTTTATTTGCCCTAGCCAGTATTTTTCAAGAATTTGAAGTACCGACAGCCTTCACTGTGTACAGCAGCATGGGACTGAAAAATGACCATGCAAACTGGAACTGTGCAAAACGGTCTTAATGATCAATGATGAAAATTATGATGGTTCCATGACCTTTAAAATTTTCATCCAAACTATTTTAATGTCTGTTTAAAGCGTATAGGAAAACAAAAAATATGAAGACTAATACTTTTACAGTATACCAATACTAATACTGTGTAGTTTAAAACATTAGAAACATTGAAAAATCAAAGTGCTTTTTTTTTTTTTTTTTTTTTTTTTTTTTTTTTTTTTTGGAAACCACTTATCAAGAGTAGTTTGAACTTTACTTGCCCTCTTTTTCTGGTCGCCTGACTTACAATGCAGACCGAGCATATTTTCTATGCTTTAGCAAGTTGTCATACTCCTTTTGATGTTGGGATCAATTTCCAACTTTTTATCCCTTGTGCTTTCAGTGTGGTAAAGTATGAATTTTTTTTTTTAATGTGAAGTTTTTTGCTGGTCTCATTTCCTCTGCTACGTCCTCTGCTACGTCCTCTTCCTTCTCATCTTTATCATGTCCTACATTTATGTCAGTTTGCCTTCACTAAGCTCCTCTGGCTGCACATCTAGAGTCTCTGGAATAGCAACGTGGTCATCATTCCCGTGGTCAGCTGTTTTCTTCTATGACTTCATTTACATTCGGTTCACATTTCACTTCCAGCATTATCACCTTTTGTTTCTTTGTTGCACTTTCATATTTGTTGGCCAATTCCCTCTTCTGATGATCTGTGTATATAAAATGTCACTGAGGTTTAATCAGTGGAAGACCAGGAGCCAACACAACTCCATACTTTGCTGGCTGTGTGTGATTGAGTGACAGATGCATACTGACCAATCACTGACAGACTTTGAAAGAAGTGACATGGGATATCAATAACATTGAGAATCCATGCAACTAATCCCTTTCAATTTGAATTTTTCCCCCCCTTTTCATAGATTAAGCTGAATCAGATGGGATTCTGAATAAAAGTATCCTTTCAGAGAGAGGCTTGTCTTTTATCCATATGGAAACATTAATGATGGAATCTCTTTACTCTGTGGCTTAGTATTTGAAATTGCAGCCTACTGGAGGAACATTGAGTCATCAGTGAGAAACTTGTAACACTTTTACCTTAGCAGTGATCGTGATTCAAGAAATTTCAACCTTCTTTTAAGTAGTGATGGCAAAGATGGTGGTGAGGTTGGTAATGTTCGTAATGAGAGATACTGAGGCCAGTGTCTGATTCCCCATGCACAAGACTGTTGGGTGGCAAAGATAGGTTTTTAATGTCTGAGCATATAAAGAAAATACCAGTGAGGTTTAGGATCCTGCAGGGAGAATGATAATGTATAAACGTAAAATTCTTACGGAATTGCCAGAACATCTGTTTCCACAATTTTTGCTTTCTTTAGGAGTGATTAATTTTTTTTTTCAGTTATATACAGAATGAAATTCAAATATGTAGAAATCTTGAGTTCAAGTTGGTATTTTTATAGATCCTTTTAGATTATTTGGTCGCCTAATTTAAACTTGAGGCAAACCGTATCGTGTGCTAACCAGCATTTGAAAAATGATGGGCCAAAAAAATTCAGACTCTAAATGAACTTAGATGTTTTAAAATTTTTTCCAGAGTTTGTTTTGAGGATTTTTTTTTTTACTGTTAAAAATGACGTGTTGAAAAATTCAAACAGGTTTTATAAGGAAGAAGAAATTATAAGATAATGAATTCCTAGACCCTGCTTCCAATGATGCAGTGATGGATTATAATGGACAAGGAAAATACAGAAAGAGATAATATGAGGGGATGGAATTGAGTAGGTGAGTGGAATGTGGGAAAATGGGGGTGAAGTTTTCAATGTGGGATCAGTGAAGTTCTAGATTCTCAATGATGATACTGGTGGTAGTCAACAGTATTTAAAACGCATACCCACGTTATGGTCGCAAAGGACAGAGAGAGGTCGTTAAGGAATTCACTTCTACTGACTTTTTTTTTTTTTTTTTAGCAACTGTTGTTCAGCTTTTACTTTATGGTCTGAAATATACTATTGCTAAAAAAACAAACAAACCCCCAAACCCCAAAACCTTATATAACACCCTCGTAAAGTTGGTACGAGTATTAACCTAGCATTAAAAATGACTCGAGCCTAAAGAGATTTGAGGAAAAAAGAGTGGCTCAGGAGGAATTTCTGGTTTGAAACCTTGTAATTCTGAATGCATTTCTTCTATTATTGCTGTTTTAAAGATGTCAGAGCCTCCTTTATCACTGGCAGTTGACTTTATTAGGCGAAGAGTTTAGGCAGCTTGGAAAGAACAAAACTTTTTTCCCTTTGCAGGCTTTGGAGGTTTAGTGACAAATGCTGAGCTATATTTGCATACAAATCACTATCTTGAAAAAGCCTGCTTTCTTGACACTCAGGCGTTGTTGTTCCTTGCTGAAGTTTGATTTACAAAAAAAAAATTTTTTTTTAAATAACTTGCCATTTTGTTTTTAAAGGCTGCCTGATTAACTTACTCTATTCTGGGAGCTACCAGAGTGACATTAAAATGTCTTTTGCTTCCTGTTTTGGAAACAGTGGCGGAAATCACTTGCTGCTTAGAGTTCTCACTTTTTTCTGCTAGGATTTTTCTGCATTATTTTTTAGTGTTGTAAATGATTTAGCCTATTCTTTAATTTTGAATGGATCACAGAATCATCTTTATGTGTCCAGCTGTCTTTTGTTGGAAGAGACGCATCTTAAATTGTTCACTGCTGAATAAGATTAAAATGACTTAAGTGTTAGGCTACTTAAGAAAATCTTCAGTTTGTCATTTCTGGGGAGTTCATCCTCGCGAATGCATTGTTCAGACGTAGAGTAAACTTCTTTTTAACTGTTCAGGAGTGAGTCTATTGGATTCTATGCTAAAATGAATAAAAGCGTGAGCCTGTTTTTAACCATTCTCTTTGGGATGAATTTCAAATAATTCTGCTAATTTAAATCAGTGATTCTTACCTTTTTGGGGTCAGGAGACGAATGTTTTGTAAGATGAAGACCTCTGGAGAGCAACACACATGCACACACTATTTTACAAACAATTTCAAGAGATTCAGAGAAGCCCTGGAGACCATCCACATGCCCAGCTTAGGAAAGTCTGTTTAGTCAGTTCTGAGCAATCTGTAAAGTCAGGAAGGGAGGGTCTCTAAATGGTGAGCCACGTGACACAGACTCCGCCTCCCCAGTGTCCTGAATTACATCACTTCCACTCACGACTTAAGCCAAAACCCTGGCGTCGTCTTTGATCCCCTCTCTCCTCTGCCTCCCACCCACATCAGTAAGTCCTGTTGCTCCTGCCTCAGAAATTTATCTCGAGTTCTCTCCATCTCCACCGCCACTACCGTAGTCCAGGCCTGTGTTGACTCTCTCATCTAGTCTCCGGTAAAGACAGCCCCAGTGGCCTTCAGCTGTCATCCTTGCTTTGATTGAATCTCTCTCTCTTTTTGTCCCCTATACAACATTTAGAGTGATGTTTCTAAAAGAGCACTCAGATTCTATCATACACCCTCACTCCCCACTGCCTGCAATGTTTGCGAGGCTTCCCCAGGCACACACAATAAATCTCATATGAGATGCCCTTCCCTTCACGTATCAAAGGCACTGCTTACATTTTAAATGGAAAACCTGTAGACCATTAACTATGTCTCTACCTGGGTATCTTTTAGATTAGGAGTTCGGGACTAAGCTTTTCTTTTTTTTTTTTTTTTTTCCTTTCCTTTTCTCTTTTTTTAATTAGAGTTAAATACGTTTCCCTCAGTTACTTTCATGTAAGTAAGTTGAGCCTGGTCTGATTCAGTGGTCTCTTTAGAAACTACAATTTTTCGATTTTTGAACTAGTTTGAAGAATTGCTTATAAGAAAGAAATGTTTCCCAGATTAAGCAGTGAATAAGTATATATGCCATTTATACCTTCCCCCTAAGTCTGTGTTTAAGGTCTGCTCTGCATTAAACACTGTGTGATACCAGGAATGCCAGGAACCTGTCTCCTAGAAAATATTCCCTATCTTCTGAGAACGTACTACCTGCTAAATATTCCCTGTTTATGTCTTCCTCCTTCTTTCTATCTCTGATTTTCTTTCTTTTCTCCCATTAGAAGTCTTTCCTGTATTTACAATTTGCTTGCTCTTTGCCTTCACGTGGTGTCTGAACTATCATGCATAGGTTGGTTCATTGGCTTGCCCGACTGCACAGAAGATCTGATGGGAATTGGAATTTTCAGTGGCTCTTGAGGGGCATAAACAAACCTGAAGTTGGAATCCATGCTTTTCAGGACCTGAGGGAACTTGCCCCTGGAAGGATTCTATCTGCACAGGAGCTTGGGTTCCACCCCAGCTACCCTGTAGAAGTAGGTACTCAACATGCTCTCTCCTTACTCCCAAACTGGATAGAATATACATGTATACATGGTAAAGTGCTGTTAAATTATGTATCTTGCTTGTAGTTCTTCATCCGATCTCCGGTGAATTGCAGATCTTTAGCATTACTTTCTGATTTATGCCAGACTAAAAAGCTTTTCATAGGGTTTTTAAAGTGATTCTCATAGTAGACTGTATACGGAATTGAAAAAAAATCTTTCATTGGGGATGATCCTTAAATATTTCTTTCAGCTGCTGGGCGTACTTTATTTCTCTTCTATCACAATACTCCTCCAACTCTTAACACCTAAGAGCATCTTTACAACAATGCTTGTTGGTGTGTTCTCAGTCCTGTGCGTGCGCATTATGGATAGATACTTTGGAGTGGCAGTAAGTTTGTTTTTCAATACTCTCCACACCAGAATTACTTAAAGTTCACATACATCTGTGTATCTCCAGGACGATACCAGTAACACTAGATTTTCATAATGGTTTCCAAGAGACATTGTAAGACCTAGAAATGATTCCATATCGTTAAGGAAGGGGGAAGGGAGTCTGGGGAGAAGTATTTCTTTTCCTTTCTAATTAAAGACTGGCAGATCCTCAGTGTGCATGCTGACCGCCTGCCTTCCCTCCCGATAGCTGAAACTAATCAGTGCCCGCATCCTCCCCTCCGATCCCCATCAAGGCCTCAGAATCCTCTTCAACATACTGCTCCAAGCAGTCACACAAGTTAGCTGGTGTGAGCCAAAGAAACAAAACCCACTGAACAAACTTGCTGTTGTTAACCGAGCTTGGGTTCAGCTGCTCGCTGCGCAGAAGCCAATACTCAACAGCAAGTGTTGGTAGAAAGGAAAGTTACTTTAATCAGAAAGCCAGCAATCTGGGCAGAAGGCAGGCTCTTGTCCCAGAAACCGACTCTGAAGATTCTGCTCAGCCAGGACAGTTTTTAAAGGGAAAAGAGAAAAAGAATCTCACTGAACCATCAAGGCGGGAGGTCACCCTCTGGGGTATTTTCCCTTGTGTGCAGCCTGGCTGACTTCTCGTGGTCTTTCTTCCGATGTTCCCATGTCCATATGGTCTGCCTGCAGGATTGCTAAGGGGGCTTCCGGGGGTAGAAGCTAGTCATTCTTTAACTACTTAATTCTTCGTTCCTACTTCTTTTCATCTATGGGAAGAATCAACAGGCTAGGCATGGCATTGTGTGCATTTAGTATAGCGCAGAAGTCAGCAGTTAGGTTGAATGTTACCTAGTGATCTCATAATGAAGGTTTAAAGGGAACAGAAGTAGGCAGGCAGGAAAGGGGCAAAAGAGCTGCTTACAAACCCCCACTTGTCATTCCATTTCTGTGGGACTAGGGGGTTAGGGGTGAAGGCCTGTCTTCTGTAACTTCCTCACACTGACGAAGGGTGCCATATTCTCAGAGTGGAAGATGTGGACGGGGGTTTGTAACATCTCTTTGCTGGCAGTGTCAGTTGTCCACTTACATACACAGGCAGAGCAAGTCTGCAATTATTTCAGTGCCCACAAAGGTACAGATTATTATGAGCAGTGATGTTAATTCCGTTCTCTTGAGGCCACTTGTTGGGATGGTGCTATCCATAGACGGAGCCGCTTCTGTCACGGCGACAGCTTGGTCATCATGCAGTTAGCTTTTCCCCTCTGGTGGCGATGATAGTATCCACAAAACAACTCAGGAACATGTTTCAGACTCTGGAAGATTCTGTGACTCCATTGTCCCAATCATCAACTGCTGGAGCTCACTCTTACAACTTAGGGAGGCCTGGGAGACTTCAGCTTTCCTACAAACAAGAGGCAGGGGACGTGGCCTCTTGTCTGTAGGACCAGAAACAATAGAAAACCTATTTTACTTCATTTCATTCATTCTTTGACTACACAATGTATTTTTTTTTTCTGTATAATGTCTAATAACATTTCATGGAAGCAGTGTCCTGGTGAAGCACTGTAGTAAGCACTGCGCTAGAGACGTGGAGATGTTTATGACTTTGGGAGGCACTGTAGCAGCATAGATGACTTTAGCACCTGGCCCGAGGCAGGAGTTTTACTTTATATGACCTTGGATACGTAGTTTACCTTTTTGGGCCTCAACTTCTGAATGTGGAAAAATGGAGGTGATATTATCTACCTCAAAGAGTTACTAATCATCACTGGGGCATAATAAGGCAACGAACAGTGCTATATATATATTTTTTTTCCTTCCTCTTCTGAGATTTTTTACTTTCCTCCAAATATTCAGTTTAATATAAGCATGTAACTTTTTTCTTTTTCCAATTCTGATTCTCTTAAGATACTCAATATAGGATTCTTTGGCCTTGAAATATTCACAGACCGTGTGAAATTTAAACCAAAGAATCTGCCCCCGAGTGCTTCCAGGCTGCAGGTCGCTCTTTCATTTTACTCCCTTTGGAAACCACCTGTTTACTTCTCCCTGTTCATGTGATTCTCACCTCTGACCATCTCGATCAGGACAGAATCTTTGGGGATTACTCAGGGCAGATCTGCCTGGAGAAGGATCACTGACTCCTCTCCTGCTGATGACTCAGGACTGTTTTGTGTCCTGGAGAATGCTTTGGGCCAAACGTGAGTAGATACTTGTGAGATACTTGCCTTGAGATCCAGGTACCAGCAGAATACTATCATTATCTTAATCACACTGTCCTGGAATTTATCATGTTCTGCAAATTAAATTTGCTTAAAATTACATCCATGCCATGCACGCTTATGGTTGATGACGATCTCATAGAGCCTGCATTGAGTTACTAAAGTGGGTTTGTTAATATCCAGTCAAGAATGGTATGGTTCAAACGGGTTCGTTTTGGAGGTAATATTTCTACCTTTCTGATAGAAAAATTCTCGGAAGTGCCTACATTGTGAATAGTAGATTACTTTTTGAGATGACACCTTCTTTGATTTAAAACTCTGCAACTTTGCTATTTAAATCCAATCAGTTGAATCTTCTCTTTAAAATACCTCATGGTCCATTGTGGTGGTGTGTTTTTGAAGTGACATTAAGAATTATTTTTAAACATTTGTATTGACTAGGATGATTTATTAGAGCAAATAATTCATTACATGGGTCTGCAGAAGTCCACAGTGCAAGCTGGGAAGTCCCTTGCTTGTCATTAAACCTCATACTGATCTTTAGTAGACAGATGAATGCCGACTCTTCTTTTTAATTCTGAAGAGTGACTAATTCTTCATCATATTATTTGATGCTGACTTACTCTATATTCATATATACGCATGCTAATCAGCTTCATTGGAATCAGTGATATTTTGATGGTCTGATTTATTTTAGTGACTTTTATATTCTGTATCCCTAGAATAGATCAGATATAGAAAAATAAATGGAAGCAAGTCTGAGCAACTCTGAGAATAATATTCTGCTGTCGTCTTCAATTAATCACCTGAATCAGTACATTTCCATTTCTCTGTCATGGCTCTATATTTAAGTATTTCATGTTTGTCATGGAAATGCTCATAAAATTATTTTTAATCATCAATTATTATCCTTGATGAGCAAATCTCAGACTTACCAAATTTTTTTGAGTAAAACTGTAGCAACATAATGCTCATTTGATGTTGGGGGACAATTCTCGCTTTTACAGCATCTAGTTTTGTTCTTGACTCCACTAGACCTTTGCAATTGTTTCTGTGGTTCAGGAGGTTGTGTGGGAGGCCACAAAAATAACACACAAGTCTCCTGTTACATGCCCTCTCTGACAGGTGGTGACTGCTCAAGAAGTCAGGGTTGACAAGGATTCTGAGTCTCAATAGTTCAAGGAGAGAATTGTGTAATTGATTATTGATGTCTGCCATAGGTTTGGCATTGGAACATAGTGGCAAAAGTGCTACGTTGTGGTTTCTCATGGGTATTGGAAAGAGGTTTGGTTTGCAAAGCTGAACAGCAGATCAGAACAGAAGCACAATGCCGGTTGTGCTTGTAACTAACTGTGTGACTTTGAGCAAATCAACTGATCTTTCTAATCCCCATTTTGTCTCACCTAACAGGAATGATACTGGGGTAGATACTGTGTAAGACCCATCCCTAGTTCTGAAATGCCTTGGATGCATATACTCACTAGGACATCCAGGATACCTCGGACATCTGTTCATTTTTCACAAAATCCCCAGAACTTTTTTTTAGACTTACCAACTGTGGTAGATTGTTATGATCCCCCACCAGTGCAGTGTAACTTCCAGTGTCCATACCTCTTTTCAATGTGGTCTTTCCACTCCTATCAGGAGATGGAATTTATTTCTCTACCTCAAACAAGGCTGGCTTTTGATATCCTTTGACCCATAGAAGGTGGGAGAACTTAAGCCTTAAGAGGCCTCAGAGATTCCACCTTTGGTTTAGGATGAAAGAACAGGTAGAGTGCGGGGCCCAGTCCCAAGCCAGCCTGCCTCCTGAAAGCGGTTGCATGAGAAGCCCGACTGAGACCAGCAGCAAAAAACCAGACACAGAATCATGATAAGAAAACAAGCAGTGTTATTGGAAGCCCCTGCATTTTGTGGATCGTTCGGTATGCAGCAAGGGATAGCTATAGAGAAGCTGGAGGTCGGTCAGTGGCTCTCCTGGGCCTAGAAGTCCTCACAGTTGCTGAGTACCTTAGTTCTCCGCCCTGCGGCTCCTGTTCCACTAGGCTAGCTGGGCTTTTCCACAGCGTGTTGGTCTCGGGGTTCCAAAAAGACAGAAAACAGAAGTTGTAAAGTTGGTGAACGCCTGACCTTGGAAAGTCACAAAGTGACACTTTCATCACATTCCACTGATCAAAGCAAGCCACAGGCCAGCCCAACTTCAAAAGGAGGGGAGAGAGACTCCAGTTCTTGATGGGAGAAGCGGCAGTCACTTGGCAAAGGGTCATGTAGGATGGGAGGGCTTCTTGTGCTACTATTGATGAATAAGCTCCCACCATATCTCTAGGTGCTTGACTGGTGCAAAGATGCCTTTTGATTTCTTTCTTGCATTGTGTGTGTTCTGAATTAGCGGTGTGCCAGCAAGAGCCCGGGGCCTGGCATGTTGTCACATCACTTTGATGTGGCAATAAACACTCTCTGTGCTCATCCAGAAAGACAGAGACAATCACTTGTGGGCTGGTGGTGAGAGTGGAAAGGAAGAGGGGAAAGCAAAGGCCTCACCAGGTTTCTGGTAGTCCTTGGTGATGTAAATGATGCCATGAGGAAGTCAATGGCTCCCAATAATTAGGCTGTCCAACAAGTGAAGGGATTTTCAGTGTGTCTGACAGCCTGACTCATTGACTATAATATCTGATCCTCCTCTGATCTGCCAGCCCAGGGGAGGTCACCTTGAAGCAACCCAAGCTCTAAGATGGAAAAGGGCAAAGATGCAGGCTCTGCATCCCTCTGACCTCCTCTTGCCGATACAAGATGGTTCTCTCCTTCTTGATCCCCTTGCTCACGGTTCCCTGTTAGGACTAGGGCACTCGCAGTGCTTCCTTTGCCCAGCACTGAGGACTCCTCCTACTGTGGGATTTTATGTCTCCTCTGCTTTCTTTGTTCGATGCTGGGAGTTTCCTAGGCATTGAGCAGTTTTGCATGCACAATATCTTTGTATTTCATGAAGAGTGTGATTCTCATGTGGAGTGTGCTGTTGTGCACTGACTTATTTTCTCTATGCTGTAATTTCCTCATTTGTGAAATAGGAATTACGACAGGACTCCACTGGCTCATTGGAAAGATGAGGGACATGAGACTGCATGTATAAGTGAAACGATGATTTCAGCTGGAAGAAGAGTACCTGACGACTTTCTTTGATGCATAAATTGTAGTCCATTTTCAAGGACAGATTTTGGTCCAAATTTGGAGAAATCGTTTCTGAGTTTTAGAAAATTGAAATGCAAAATCATGCTGAAAAGTTTACCCAGCACCCCAAGCAGAGTTAGAGTCGGCCTCCTCTGTGCTCCCACAACATTCTGTACTGATCCGTATCAGTAGCATTCATCACTCTGCGTTCTATGATCTGTTTATACTACATGACAGGTGGGGACAGTAGACTGTGAACTCTTCAAGGCCAGGTACTCTCTTGTATTCATCCTGCCATCCTAAATTCCCGCACAAACCCCAGACCGAGAGGAGGCTGTAGTTGAGGGATGGATGGTTGAGTGGGTTGCCAGCCAGCCTTCTGGTTGAATCCCTCCCCTATTTGTAAAGTCCACTTTCAATCTCATCTGCACTAAAAAGTCTTCTTTGATTTTCCTGTACTGTGAGGAATCTCTTTGTTGACCATAGGAACTAAGTTGTAATTATTGTCCTTCTCTTTAAAAAAAAAAAGTTATTACTAAATGAAAGTCTCTACTTTAGATTATAGGGAGAGACCAGATCCCATTCGATAATCTCTTTCGCAGGCTTTCCCACACAGTGAGTCCTGGATGGACATATGTTAAATCCAGTTGAGTAGATCACCTGCTTTGAGAGTTACTATTGCATGTCAGCTAACGTCTCTTCAGAGGTGTTAATTCTAAGCAAAAAGCAAAGAGGACCCAGGAGAAGGTGTGTTCTTAGAGCCTGTGCATCGTGTGGGATTTGCCCGCTAACAAGGCCTAAGAGTCTCCAAATTAAATCATACCGCATCTACAATACTACCTTAAAGGAACTGGCATATAAACAGTGGCAGTAGAATTTCAAGAGCTGTCTGCTCTTCTTCAAAATTAATTTGCTTTCCCTGAGTTAGCACATGCAACCCACCATCTTCGGGCAATATAATGTTTTCTTCTAAGGTTTATGTGCTTTTTTGAGAAAATAATTTTATTCTCAGATGAATTTGTGAACAGGACACTGTTCTGGCGCTCTCATGTGTTTGCAGATCACCTGCTTCATTTTTCTCGTTGGAGATGGCACAGACTCCTTGAGTGGCATCATGGAGCAATACTCATGATTTGTCTATGTGGTGTCAATACTATAACACGTTTTCTGCTTGTCATTAGTCTTTAAAAGCATCAGAGATACTACACAGAGCATGAAAATGTCCTACCGTGCTCACGTATTTTTCTTAGAAAGTTCGTTTTTTAAAATACCGTATTTTTCCAGCAGGCTGTTAAGATAACTTTGTAGTCCTCAACATAAGAAAAGAGGAGTAGCCTCACCCCTGCTCCCCGACCCCCTAATACCTTCCTTTTTTTTTTCTTTTTTTTTTAGTTACTTTTTTTCTAATGTGATTCCTGTCAATCAGGGGCTGACCTCTAAGGGCCATGACCCAAACCTGGCCAGCTTCCTCTTTTTGTAAATAGAAGTTTACTGGAATATAGCCACACCTGTTAGTGTTTGTGTTACTGGTGTCTCCTTAGGCAACACCCACCAAACCTAAAATATTTATCAGCTTGGCCCTTTGTAGCAAAAGTTTGCTGACCTGCTTTGCATCCTTTGTGAACCTGTGCATGTTTTCAGGTAGCCATGGGAGAATCCATCCCACTCAGAGGTTCCCCGTGGAACCTAGAACCTTTGCCTTACTCGGGTAAAGGTCACCACTGCCCTGGGGGTTGCACTGGCTTCTGCAGCCCTCTGTGTGCCTCTGGGCTCCCCATGGTGCTGCGCTTGCCTGTCTCAGTGGTTGTCCTGGACTGGAAGGGTAGGGACAGCTTCTTATTCCCCTTTGCTGTTTCCAAAGCCTAGTACGTGGTCTACACTTAACTGATACTCCATGTTCATTGATTGAATGAGCAAATGAATTACACTTCCTAGTCACAATATAAAACAGCATATTTATAGATGTAGTTTATCTACATCTGACTCTGAATATTCTAGGAACTACTTTCTAGTTATAAAAGGGTTTTTTAAAAAGGATTTTATCTTCATAATTATATTTCCTTTGGGCCCACATGAATATTAGTTTCCATTAAAATAAGTTTATATTTCTCCACCTCTCATCCAATATGAGCTCTAACTATGCTAGATATTAAGAATAAACTTCTTTGAATTAAAAAAAAATACCGCAGTTGACCCCAGTCTGGTATAGATGATTGAAAAGTAAATGAATGTTGTCTCCATTTTGTCAGGGTCTTGGTGCTCAGAGGTGATTGATACGAGGGTCTGGTTTATTATTTATTCGTTCATTCCAGCATTTCTTATTAAGTGTGTCTGGTGTTGAAGGTGATGGGGAAACAGCAGTAAGCAGGGCAAAGTCTTCACTTTCCGGAGCTTCCCTTCTCTCCCCGGATACGCAGTACACAGCCAGGAAAACTGCCAGCTGGTGGCGAGGGCTGTGGACAGATTGAAATAGGTGCTACGAGAGTGAGTAAGCAGGGAGCAGTTTAAACTCCACAGCAGTTAAAGGTTCTTTTGAGAGAGTGGCAGTGGAAGTAGAATCTGCATGATAAGAAGCAGCCTTGTGAAGATCATTGCGAACTGAATTCTAGGCAGAACACATAACCAGCACAAAGGCCCCCACATCTGGGAAGGAGCGTAGTGTGTCTGAAGAACAGAAAGAAAGCAAATATGGCAGATACAGAGGATGCCAGAGAGGGGTGAGGAAAGAAGAGGCTCAGGAGTGCAGCCTGTGGTGGGGTTAAGGCACAGGCTCTTCTCTGCTCTGGTTATAAAGGAAGTGAGGGGAGATGGTTGCTGCTGACTATCTGATGCCCAACTTGTGTCTACAGTGGCTCCAGGTGG
This sequence comes from Camelus bactrianus, assembly GCF_048773025.1. Lineage (NCBI taxonomy): Eukaryota > Metazoa > Chordata > Mammalia > Artiodactyla > Camelidae > Camelus > Camelus bactrianus. The sequence goes on from NC_133555.1 coordinate 26,038,659, forward strand.
GGGAGGTGGGGGATGGACAGAGATTCTGATATTGGCCACCTCAGCTACTCACACTGCACCCAGGGGTTCCAGAGCCCCACCGTCTGTCTGTAACTCGAGACCCGTCTACCTCCCGCACAGTGAGGTGGCGCCTACTTGTGTGGCCATTTCTAGGTTGAGATTCCTGTTTGGCCATCCTCTGGGGACAAAGGACAAAGACAACGATCACCCACACGAACGCCTACCTAAGTACGCAGCCATGAAAGTTATCTCCATTTCCTCTTACTATTATTTGTATCACAATGCATGTGTGTGTGTTATATGCAGATAAGATGACTTTTTAACAGAGGGTTGGGTTGCACAGGGTATTATGTCGGGACATTGTTGCTTAAATGGGTTGGTGAAAAATACTCACCTGAATGAGAATGTGTTTAGCCTGTTTAAGTGTTTTGTGACATTGTATTACTATTATTAATACTCAGTTAAAACAATAAATGTATGTGATATATCCCCCTGCGGTTAGGTATACACAGGCTAAAACATCTCATAGATTCGACCATTTTGATTCAGTTCTGTAAACAGTCTGATTCATTAAACATTGAGTCAAACTAATCCTCAGCATCAGGCAAGCAAAGTGGACAGGTCGTAAGATGAGATTTTTTATGGCATTGAAAAAAAACTTTCAGATGTCACTGATACTGCTCAAGTTACATTAGACTCAAAGATGGCCAGATTCATTCCACCAGTATTCACAGTGAGCGATTGTTTAAATAAAACGTTATTCCTTCCCCGCTTAGTTGTTGTGTGTAGACACAGCCAACCACAGCGATTATGAGTATTGTTGGAAGCTTGCAAAATCATCACCTGCCTGTGGTTTGGTGAAGTCAGAGCCTAAGGGAGGGTGTAAATTAAAGCAGGGAGGAGGAAGATGGGGAAAGGTCTCTTTTCACAACAACAAAAAAAAGCAACTCAGTAGGAGTGGAGGCTGGCAATCTGCTGAAAGGAAATGAAAGGAAATTCTTCATTTCTAAATGGTTCATTGACCCATGATAATAAAGCAGCCCTGCCAAAGACGGATAATTATCTTTTTAAGTATCAGATGCCCTGTGGGTGAAGGCCTCCCTTCTCCTCTCTTGAAAAATGAACTCAGATTAAACAAATAGTCCTTTTCCTAGTTTACCATTGACATGAATTTCCTGATTATGAGCAAAATTAATCAGTTTTCCCTCTTTCTTTTTCCCCTCTTGTCTTATGGAAATCAGGCCTGCCCAGCTGAGCTCAGTGCATTTCCCCTTGGGCCCTGAGTCCTACCGATAGTGTGACGGGCTAAAATGCTTGGTATTCTGGTGAGACTAGCAATTGCAGACTTGTGGTTTTATTATGCCCTTTAGCTGCCTAGCTCGAGGCAGAAGCATACTCTCTTAAAACAAGAAAAGAGAAGGAAACAGAAAAGAACATTAGCATGTTTTCTCTCCTGCTGGTACCTGAAAACTAAACAAAAATTAACGTAGCCTAGGTGTGTATATACACATATGCAGTCATGTATATGTATTGTATACAGCCATACATGTGTGATGAGTATGAATATAAAAAGGAGCTAAAATGTTATTGATGGCGTAACACGGAATATCTATTTGCTACCAACAAATGATCAAACTTAGATCCTTTTCCTCCAGACCTTGTTGTTTGTTCAGATAAATAGCATAAATATATGTGGACTCGTCTAATTCGTAGAATGCATTTAGCTGGTTTCATTCACATAGGCAGACAACCCTTTTCTTAAATTAATGAATTACTGTCACCTCTCTTCTTGAATTCCTAATGATCAGTTTGAAGAACGCTGGTCATAAATTGCTTAACCACATGGCACATCTCCTGGTTATAGATGAAGTTCACTGTACATTTTCAGAATGTCTATATTCCTTTTAAAAATAATAAAGAAAAACAACTACTTTTGTAATTTTGATTCTGATGCTCTGCATGGAAAAACCAACTGAAGATGCCAGTTGGTTTTCCAACCCAGGGACTTCTTCGGCTGCTTGAGAAGACAGAGCTTTAGAATAGGGGTCAGGAGATAATGGTCCAGAATAGATCTTGCCTCGTGGCATTATTATTTCAGCCAGCATGTGAGTCTCTGAACACTAACATCCTTTTCTCTTAAAAGAATTTCTTCAGTGCCCCACAGCTTCTCCTTCAAAGTATAATTAACCGTGTTTGTAAGCTCTCTTTGAACTCCTTGGAGTTCGGTGGTGGGTAAATATTTGTTCTTTTATTCCTTAGTCTTTGCAGGTTCAGGCCCTGGGCCAAGGGGATTCAGTACTGTGGGTATAAACTTCTTGGTAAAAAAATACTCCCCAAAGCAAGCAGAGTGTTCCTTAGCAGACCTCACTGCAGATGTCCTCGTGTGTCCCCTTCGGCCAGTGGAGCGCTTTCGAGACCTGCGTCCCGATGAAGTGGCCGATCTGTTTCAGGCAACCCAGAGAGTCGGGATGGTGGTGGAGAAGCATTTCCAGGGGACCTCCCTCACCTTCTCCATGCAGGTGGGTGTTCAGATAGCACAGACATTATTTTCCTTCCTTCTCAAACCCTAGCATTGGTCTCTCTCCCTTGTAAGCTGACATCTCACCAGGAATGCAGCTGAGGTTGTTCACATCTTACATAACAGCAGAAAAAGACGTTTGTCCAGGACCACCCTACTGTCCACAGGCCCCAAGGTGGACTTGGTGGACAAGGCAGATTATTGGTTGAGACAGCGCCTGCTGCCTTGTTTACCAAGCAGGTGGGAGTACAGTCATTTAATGAGTGCTAAGACATTCCAGATCTTTTATTGGAACTGGGGCTGGACAAGTCTTTTTCATTCCAGGATAAGTATATTTGAGCACTGCATGGACTTAGCCCAGCTCTGTTTCTAGGGGTGCAGAGACATGCAGGTTAGCTAGGGCCTCACCCTCGTAAGGCTGACCTTTTCTCCTTAATGCAGGTCTCAGTAATTGATTATGGGTTGGTATGAAGCTGGGTTGACTGCGTATTCAGTGTGGCCCACTTCCCAGTAGAGAAGTTAGACCTCCCCCGCCCCCCAGTCACTGGAGATCTTTAGGCAGAAGTTGAACCAACATTTGCCAGCGTGGGAGGAGGGCTCTGTGCTGGGTCATCAGCTGTGGGAATTGAATAAATAGTGACTTACTCTGAACCCCTTCATATCCCCTAGGGAAAGAGCAGGGGGGATCTATACATAACGAAAGTCCTTTATGGCCCGGAAATTTTATGACTCTGCAATAACCCTTTGGAAAGATGTGAGGTCTTGTCCTCAATGCTTTAGTTAAACTAGGTGTTTACTGCCCTTCCTCCACCCCCCGCAGCTCTCCCCCACAGACTTTCAAAGAGAACAGATAAAGAAGGCTGCTGTCTTCAGCTCTGACTAGAAATGCTCATCTGCATGCTTAAAAAAAAATTGCGCTGCCATGTCTGTGTCGAGAGTCTGTAAATTTCCCTATAAAATATCGTGTGTGTGTTATACGTCAACCCCTTTGAGTCACCTTCAAGCAGATAGTTAAGGTCAGGGTGGGTTTATCAGACTTATGCTGCAAATCATGTTTCCAAATAAAGGAGAGCCCAAATAAAGGCAGATGAAGACATCTGTCATGTGTCAGTGTTTAACAAAACCCTAGAAGAAAATTCACATTTGTGGGAAATGGCCAGTGCTGGTTATCAACCTTGATTTGATAGAAAGTTAATTCCATAAACATAGGAACTGACTTGTACCTAGCACAGAGAGCATTTTCATATATGTGGTGTTTTCAAGCTTTTTATCTTGTTTATTTATTTATTTTGTTTCAAATGGAGGCATTGGGGATTGAACCCAGGACCTCGTGCATGCTAAGCATGTGCTCTACCACTTAAGTTATATCCTCCCTCCTTAAACTTTTTAAAACTTGAACCTACAATAAGATATGTATTTATTTCACAATCATGTATTCCCCTCACCCCACACATAGGTGTGGATAAAGGAAACCAAAGTTTCACAAAACAGTGTTTACCCATTCTATGCAGTTGAATAGTGTTTGTTCTGTTATCTGATTTCTCTTGGGCTTCAGTGCTGATCACAGCCCATCAAGGTGACTCTATGACCCACTCGTGGGCTGCGACTCCAAGTTCAGAACCCACTGATTACACAGGGCTGCTTAATCCTGGCCGCAGTAGGGTGAGAGTTCTCACTCTGTCAGTCTGTCCGGGTCATAGAGGTAGGAAGACTTACCTAAATTTGCAGAGTTCTAATTCAGTCTTGATGTTTCTGGGTATAGAAACATGGCTTGTTGTGCCATTCCAAACCAGCGGAGTGCTTGCTTTTGCTTGGGTGCATGGCTGGTGACTGGACGGGTTTGCTTATTTTCAGCTAAGCAAATAGTTTGTTGGGCTTCAGAAGGCAGGGGAAGGATTCAGAAGGCAGAAAGAGCCCAGCCTCAGTGAAGGCCTCCACCTTTTCTCCCAAGGTCAGGAACACCCAGAGAGGGCTCACTCTTGGGAGCGCCTCCTACATGAGACAGCCCATATTCTTGCTTAATGGAGTACATTGATAGCAGATTTCCTGAATAGAGACTTAAAGCCATCAGACATTAATTAAATCACCTCTGGTTAAAGATAACCAAGAGGTGTGATACTTCACCTCCCTAAACGTTTCCAGTCTTCCTTTAATGCAGTTAAAACCATAGCCAAAAGCAAAGAGCATGAAAAGTAGGAAGAGGGTTGGCTGACAGGGTAATTTATATCATTTTTATCCATAACTTCTCACCTACTCTTAGGCAGAAATGGAGAACTGTCAGGTCCCACACATTTGAAGCAAATGGCCCCATGAGAAAACTATAAATTAACACACAATGAAATTGGATCCAAATTATTAATGGGCGATATTTCTGAATAAGCAGGAGATACCATCTACCTGTTCTCACCTGTGTTTTTCCTTTTTTTTTCCCCCCTACTTCTAGGATGGCCCAGAAGCCGGTCAGACTGTGAAGGTGAGTGCTTATTATGTGTATACAAATCAACAGGGGGCAATTATGAGAACGAATGAAAAGTCACACAGAGTCATTTGGAGCACTTTGCTGTTTCACTGTGTTATCTTTGAGGTCAGAGAGACCCTCGGTGTTAGAGCCATAAATCCTGACATTATAAACTTTGCCAAGCAATATGTTTCCTATTAGTTTACAAGACATTAAGTTTTGTAGTAAAATTACTACTGTGCAAATGCTAAAACAGAAACTAAATCCTGGAGTCTTGAAACAGAAACTGAAGTCAAAGGAGCTCATGAGAGGAAGCGTCCAGGAAACAGCCCCTATGCCTGGTGTGGGCTGGTGAGTCCCCTCTAAGCCTGGGCGTCTCTGACATGCGCTAATTGACATGATGTCCCCCCGTTCCGCCTTCGCCCCTCGCTCCTGTCTTCTCCTTCTCTCCCCCCGCACACCAACTCTTTCCCTCCCTTTGTGCTTAATACTAAAGTTCAGTGTAATGGAGTCAGAGGAGCTCAAAAATGGCTTTTTAAGTGTGCCAGAAGAGGGAAGGAGGGTTTATTAGGATAGTCTCTGCTTCCCTAAGAAATAAAATAAAAGAAGAAAATCCTGGCTGATTCTGAAGCTGGGTTTCAGCCTCCTTCCTACAAATGCAACTTCCTATGCAGTTAGTTCCTATGCTTAAATCATAAAGAGGGTCTTTTTTCTTTCTTTCTTTCTTTTTTCAGTGCTGGAAATCAGAAGCAAGTCTAACTGGGGTGCTAATGTTATTCTTTGCAAAATAAGGTTCTATGGCTTTCAGATTGGCTATGAGCAAATAAAGTAATGTTGGGTACCAAACAATGCCAAATAGACACAGTCCTCTTTTGATATTAGTCTGCGTGTGGCTTTCATGTTTTATGTAGCTACTGTGGGACTTTAGAAAGCTCTCGGAAGTATTTTGGAGGAACGAATGGCCTATGGGGACTGCCACCAAATTCCTTGTGATAAAAAAGAGCTAGCCTTGCTCTAGACACACAATGTGATAAGGACAGAGGGGACTCGCAGCTTTCCTCTACCTCCCTGCCAGGCTTCTAAAATACGCAGATGCTTAAAAAAAACTGTATAATATAAGTAGCTTCATTTTGAATTTGTTTCTTGAAATATAAAACATAAATGTTTAAGTCTGGTTACTAGATTTTTTTTTTAAGCAATATTCAAATGTAAATTCCAATAATACCAGATGAGTTAGGTGCTCTGTGCGGGATCTGTTTGATGGAATTCCTTCAGCCACTGAAAGTCATGCTGCAGAGGCATGGCTAGTACCATGGGAGAATGTCAAACCATGTCAAGTGGAATGCACAGACTGGTAATATGCACAAATGAAACACACCTAAAACTTACATGAATATATAGGTTATATGATTTCCAATTTTTATTTTGGAAGTTTGAATGGGCATTAAAATATTTCCTAGACAAGCCGGTGTTGAATAGAGGCAAAAAAGTAGATCAGTGGTGACCCAGAGCTGGAGGAGGAAGGGAATGGGAAGTGCCTACTGATGGGTGCAGGGTTTCTTTTGGAATGATGAAAATGTGAAATTAGATAACGGTAGTGGTTGTGTTACCTGAAGACCGGATTTCCTCATGGTGGGTGTCGAGCCAATGGATCCAACCAAGACAAAGAGTGGGAGAAGGAAGGACTGATTATTACATGTATCATGTGAGAAGAACACCAGAGATCTTTCCCAAAGCAATGTCTCCTTAAACAGCAAACTTGGGGAAGTCTTAAGCTATGGATACATGCATATTCATGAAGGGGTTTGGGCAGAGGGGAATGCAGCATAGAACTGGGGCAAAGGTCGACAGAGTCCAAGCTTTAGTTGTTTGAAATCAGGAGGGTCAACACCATCACTCCATCCTCCACTTGGGTGCAGAACTCAAAGACTTGTAGCAGGTTGTTCTGTACACCCCTGGAGAAGGAACTAGGGCTCAGTTTTATTGCTGAACTCTTGTTTCTTGACTGTTTTTCCTTTGTTCTTGCATTCCTTTACTTCCCTTACTTCCCTTACTGAGATCTGTCCAAGGGCAAGCACTGTGGCCAGGCTTGGATCACAAAATGGCACAGATGCAGAAGCTCATAGATGGAGGCCAACCATAAATTACACACAGATTTTCACTGTGCAGGAAGGTCAGTGCCCCTCACTTTTGAGTTTTAAAGGGTCAACTGTACATATAATTAAAACCTCAACGGTTGGCAAAGTTTTCACTGTCCTCTTAGACCAAGTCTACATACCAGAAGTTGTCTGATCGACTTTTTGTAAGTGTTAACCTTACACTACCTACGTGAAAATGAATTTTATTGTTAGTTTAAAACAAAAAGATATTTCTATTTTTATTGTAAATCCCCTGATTTAGAATCTTTGCACTTGGGGCTTGAGACTCTTCATTGTTGACAGGCCCATCCCATGATTCTTCTCAGAGTGTAGATACCTGCCGGTCTTGCCATTTTATGGTGTGAAGATAATAGGTGGGAATGGACACATAACCTTGACCCCTGGAAGCTACGGGTCAGCCCCTCCAGGCAGCAAAGTCACGTCTTCAATACCTAGCTCTCCAGTGCTGAAAACTGCAGCTCACAACTGAGCATTTCAAATGCACTGCTGAACATTTTGAGGCAGTACTTGACAGCCTTCCACGGGAAGCGCAGGACTGTTTTCTTCATCTTGGCTTCTGTGTCTGACTCTTAGAATCCCGCCTGACGTGTGGGTTTCTGAACCATCTTTGCCTCGTGCTGGGTGGTAGCAGCGCTAAGCTCGGTAATGATGTCCTCCCCCGAAGCCACGGTGGTTGTTAGCGAAGGTGCACCACTGAGTCAGCCTCCTGAACATGGTGCCCCTTTAGGGTTTCTTGTTTTGTGGGCTTTAAATTCTGCTTTGCGAAGAACAAGGGTGGCCTGACTCAGTAAGACATTTGTAACAGGAAAGGCAATATCAAATGGAAAAAAAGTGACTTCTTATTTCTTGATTTCTCGATTGAAGATTCACTCTCCTTTTTGAGTGTATAAGGGGGAGGGCACTGCTATCCACCAAGCGATTGTTGCAGCAATGTGGACATCCTGCAGGCTTGAGAGACAACCCTTCCTTCTGTTCTCAGCTGTGCGTCACCGTAGGCATTTACATACACCGTATACATGTGCAGCCGTTTGTTGCTGTATCCTCAGCCTTACCGCCCCTTCCCATCTGAAGTAGCCCTCCCCTGACCCCGTATTCCGCATCCTGTTTGCCTTTGTTGACTAAAAAACAAAACAAAAAAACCACAACTTAAAAGTTGTGAGTTATGGTTCATTCAGAGACCTTCCTGAGGACTGTAGCCCAGGATGCAGCCTCTCAATAGCTCTAAGGAACTGTTCCAAAGAGGTAAGGGAGGAGCCAAGGTATATAGGAACTTTGGCAAAAAACAAGCACACAAGAATTACTGCTGATCACAAAAAAAGAGACATCCCAACTTAATGATCTGAGTGCTTTTCTGTGTACGGGAAGAGGCAAGAGTCCAGGCTCATTGAGATGATTCCTTTGATCGGCATCATTACTCTCTAGGGCTGGTAGCCCGTCTTCCTCCGTCCTGAATTCCCCTCAGGGCGCACCACTGGGGTCAGCAGCAGTGGCATCTTGGGTCAGGCAACACCCTCTCTTTACTGAAAAGGCAGGTGACATTATTTTTTGTCCACACCTTATTTGATTTCCTTCAAGGCATTCTTTACTGTCTCTTATTTATTTGCATGTTCCTTTTTTTTTTTTTTTTTTCCTGTACCTGTGTTGTTTCTTTAGTCCCTGGAGGATGTGAGCTTCATGAGAACCTGTGTTTTGTCATTATTCACTGTGGCTCTCTTGGGCAGTGCAGGGAGAACGGAGATGATTATGGTACTTCACGTGATAGGACAGGTCTGTACTTCTGAGTTCCTGACTTCAGTTAACATGAGGAAGCAGATGATATGTGTTTGCATTTCAGTGTGCAGTCACGGGCCTGGGTTTTCGGGGATTTCTATCAGGAATCTCCTATATTCTGGTATCACTGACAAAAGCCAGAATTTCCAGTAATCAGGTTCCCAGATCATTCTCCGAAATATAATTTCAGCCAGCCAAATCATTAAGGCAATCAGTCCATTAAAAGAGATACTACTGAGGAAGGTTAATGTGAGCTTTCAGAGCAATTACTATGTGCATCTCCGGGTGGGAGAGTGTTTTAGGTATATTAGAGAGAGAGATTTATGGCAGGCAGGTAATCTAGAATTTTGTAAGAGCTATTAATAAAATATGCTTGCTTACACTCTTCTGTGTTTATGGCACTTGAATCTTCTACTTAGATATTTAATTTTATAGTATGAATGCAGTGAGAAGTGTCTCTTAATAATTGTTGATACATTAGCAGTTACTTTTTTCAGACTGCTTTGGAAAGAACAGGAAAAGGAATTCGTTGAAGAACTGTGATTTAAAAATGAAAAAACAAACAAGTGCTTATTCACTAAAGAGTTTCTTTGGTTTTTTGTTCGTTTGTTTGTTTGTTGTTGTTGTTGTTGTTTTAACCAAAGGAGATTTGGTAGTCTTTTCAGTTCATGAACTTAGAGGACATTTTAAGTCTTAATAAAGTCCAAAGAGTTAATACACTGTGACATCAGTCAAAGGCGCTGTTGGAATATTAGCTCTACTAATTTGTTAGCTGTGTGACTTTGGGCCAGCCTCTTAACTTCTCTGAACATCTGTTTCTTCATTTTTTCAAATGGAGAAAACCTACCTATTGTACTGAGAAACCAGTAAGAAGATGTGAATAGATAGCTTAGCCCACGACATATTGTCTCTGAGGCCACATGCGTGCTTCTTAATTTTAATCTTACCCTCAGTTTCCTCATCCCTAAAACAGGCTGAGTTTTCACTTTAGGAGAATGTTTGTGGCCCTTCCAAGTTCACTTGATTATACACTGAATTGTCTTATTATTAATTACTGCCTTTTCACTTAAATTCATGAAAAAAAACTTTCTTCTGATCATATGACTTGTGCAGTTTGAATATCTAGTTTAAACTTTCATAAAACTGACCACTTGGACATTCATAAATGTGCCTTAATAATCTCAGGGAAAAATATCTGCTGAGATATTTTTAACCTCTGCTGCACCCCTAGGTGGTAACAAGTAAGTTGTGGTCCTGATCCAACAGTGTACTTCACAGTGACTTGAAGTAGGTTTCAATAGAACAGAAACCTGCCTGCCCGCTACGCTGATTCAGTAGGTCTGGTGTGGGACCCAGGACTCTGCATTTTAACAAACACCGAAAGTCGTGCTCATGTATATTTCACTCCAGTGCAAAGCCACTAAGCAAAGAAATGACACAAAGTGGAGGAATCTCCTCATAGTGACTTGCTTTCTACCCCAAAGAATTCCTAATATTTGGTGTACACAGGAAAGAGAAACCAACATCTTAAGAATAAAAATGATTTTACTGGATCTGTTTATTATTTTCACTTGGAAAGAAATTGCAAGAGAGCTATAATTTGCCAGTGAACTTTTATCTTTGATTAAAGCCATGAGGAAAAGTGCCTTGCCTCTGTTTATATCTAATGCATGCATTTACTGCTGAAGAATTAGTATCTTCAGGATGCAGTAAGCTTTTATCTTGTTCATTTGCCTTACAATTTGCATCTTTGCCCTGAGAATGAATCCAGTTGTTTGCCTGAGTTTGGTAAACCAAAGCCAGTTCTGGTGCTCCAGGCAGGGATTTGGGCGTGCATATGGGAGTGGATGCCTCCAAGCCCACCTTCCCCTCGGCAGGTACATGTCTCTGACCCCCCTTCTCCTCCTGGTGATTTGGGGGGCAAAATCCCTGGTCTCTGGCTCTCCAGGCAGGAGAAGGGAAGATGAGCCTGTGTGTCTCCCGTGGGAAACTTCGTCTTTCCCACTAAACCCTGAAGCCCTCTTCTAAGTAAGTATCAAATCTCTGAGTTTTACCATTTCTAATTAGTTGATTTTGATTTGCACAATGCCATTTGGATCAAAGCACAGAAAGAAAAATTAGCCAAGCTCCCTGGTATTCCCCTATTCCTATTTATTTATTTTCCCCCTGCTCTCTCAAATTCACAGGCAGCTTGGGTGGGTGGGACGGGGGATGCTGGAGATGAAGTGAGGGTAGAGGCGAAGTACCATCAGGACCGAAACGTACTGAGGAAGAGTGAGGACTGCTGGAGCCAGATGGCCTGGTTTCATTCCCAGAACTGCCAACTATCAGTTTGCTGACACTTGCCAAAGTCAACCTTTCCTAGTCTCAGCACCTACTTATAAATGTAAAAAATTGGGGACCTTTCTACTATCTGGCCCCCTTGGGGTGTTGTGAAGACCAAACAGGTTAAAATCCCTGTAAATGCCTTTAACAAAACACTTGAAGCATAGGGAAGTCTCAGTAAGTTTTTGCTATTTGTTTTATAATTTTCACTTAATCCTTTCAATCCTCAAAATTGGGCATTGATATTTTACACTTGGGAAAACCAAGGTTTATGGACGTTGTCACTTACCAAAAAAGAAAACAAAAACAAAACAAAAAAAAAAACCCCACAACTGATAGGAGAGCTGGGATGCAAACACAGGCCTGTCTGAAAGCTCGACTTGGCATTCTGTCATCTATCTTTCTCTTCCTAAAAACACCCTGCATCTCGTACGCATAGCCAGAGATGCACAAAAAGAGGTTTTGTAAATATTTTGTCTCCCTCAACACAGATTCCTGTGCATTATTTTCCCCTGCTTAGAGTAATGTCGGCTTCCATCTAAAAATACCCAGAGGACTCCCTGTGTAACTTTATTATGTAGGTGGAGGGGAACTAACCTAAATGCCATCTGTCAATTTACAGCAGAATTATATGTTTTAGGTGTTTAATTTTTCATTTAGTGCTACCAAACAAATTCATTATATAATTGGAGGCCCTGACACTTAGCAAAGTGGCTGTTTGGCTGTTAAACTTATTTTGAGATCCATGACACAAAAAGTGTGGCAAATATTGCAGACACATCCTTAACGTCAGTGTCTTACAGGTTGCAGTGGACTGTCTTGTACACCTGATGCTCAGAGTTTGGGGGTTTTATTTCATCGCCGTCAAATCAAATATCGTGTGAAAGGCAGAGTGCTGTATAGACCCCCAAATGCTACATAAATGTAAGGCATTCTTTTTCAGAATCTCCTTCTTGCCTCTGTTGATGCAGTAAGGGTGGTGAGTCACTGTTGTCATTTTGTCGTGGAATACTGGGTGCTCAGGAAATAATCACTGAAGGCACAACTCTCTCTCACTATTTTGCTGAATATGTTTCAGGCCCAGGACATGACGTATGGAATTCTCTAACTCCATATAGCCGCTTCATTTTAAGGTCAAGGTTATAAACCTGTGAACATTGAGATGATTGGCTTGGCTAAAACGTTAATTTAAAATAAAAGAAGTCAACTCAGTCCAATTAATCATTTGACAAGGATTCAACAGTTTTGATTAAAATATAAATGGTCAGTTCAGGCATTGTAGTTGAGCCATTCGTTACAGAGTTGCAGCAAAAATTATAAAATATAAAAGGTTACTTCTAGGCTATCTATATAAGTATAAAAAATCTGGATCTATATATTGCTTAGAAAAATGGACGGCATTGGATTGGGATTCCCCTAGAATGAGGTAGTGAGGGAAAGGAACACCATGGGATGTCAAGGGTACCCAGGGGCCTTTAACTACATACCTAATAAGTTCCTGGTTTCCCGTTGTTATTTGTATTTAGTAATACCATTGATATTTTAGATGTATTTTAAAAGAAAACATAAGAAGCTACCTCTATAATGGATTTTTATTTCATAGGGGTCCTATTAGAAGAATTTTCCACTCTAATGCATTCTTTTTTCTATATTATCTTCAGCGTATAACTAGTTCTCACACCTCCTACGGTCAAATCTCTGAGGGTAGGGCCCCGTAAAAGGTCATAGTGGATTCTGATGGTTACCCAGCTATATGGACTCTTCTTTTATTTATTTATATAAATACATTTTGATTCTTGGTCTCGATGACCTAGACTTGATTCTTACTCCCACATTCATCTGGAATTACTCAGTTCCTCTCAGGGGCTCCTCTTTGCCCTTTATGCCAAAGCCACTAGTAAAGTAATTCTCGAAGCTCAAAACACAGCTGGAAAAGTAAGGGTTTGATGACAGAGTCTGGGTCAGATTGAAAGCCTAATGAATAAGAGACATGGCAACCTGCAGAGCCATAGACATGAAAGAATTAGAATAATGACCTTCCTAAAAATATTGGGTTAGTGAGAGTAACGGCCCTCAGGCCAGACCCAGTGAGAAATTCTCCCCCCACTTCTTTGTGAAGTGTGTTAGCGCTAGGAAAGTGTGATTCTTTAATTTAGCTTTACATGTCATGAGGGATCAATCCTACGCCTGGGTTCTCATTGCAGATCCCCTCTCTGGAAAAGCTGCTCGTCCACCAAGATCAGGGAAATAGAGACAGAAGTTGCTGGAAGCATTCTGAATGGGATTAATCCCAAATGTCTGGGGAAACGGGCAAAAATGATGGTTTAAATCCTTCTGGGCTCATTCAACATAAAGATGATATTACTGGATGCTGATAATGAAAACTCCCATTTCTTTCCCCCATAGTTTGTCCTTTTAAATACGCTTTTTCTTGTTCTTGATGTTACGTGAAAAATAAACATGACGTTGTTCAGGATGTCAACCTTGCCTAACGTGGTTTAGAAGAGTAAACAACATGGAGCGAACAGAGTAAACTCACCAAATATTCTTCTCCTTCGTGGTGAAATCCATTTATCTGAATGTTCACATTCAGATCTCCCACCCTCGGGTCTGTATATCAGTACTTGTTCCCTGAGAAAATATTTTCTTACCATACCTTCTATACTGGTGCCCTGAAAAACAACCCAGCAGGGCCTTTTATTAGTGTTTCGATTCATCTGTTGGTTGTAAATTGTAGAAGCTCCCAGGTGTAAGCAGGTTCTGGCATGAAAAGGAATAAATGAGATTCCAAGCTCAGCTCTGCCATCAGATGACCAGAGATGAAACTCAACTCTTGAGGAAGAAACTCAGAGCCTGGGATAACTCAGAATCCCCAGAGAGGCAAGTGACCTTGGAAGTCACGTAGTACCTTCTCCTCTTCTACAAACGATCCCTCGTCTGTAGCCTTTACATTGGTCTTTTATCTTCCTCTCCGCCCGGGGACCCAGTGAGCTCTGAGGTAGCTGCTTCTGGTTGGAACAGCTCTGGTCTGTGGTGGATGGCTTGCTCACTGCCGAGAGTGCCCTATCCCTGCCTCCTGGGAAACGAACATCATGCCTGCTCGTGTTTTGCTGTCTAGTATTCTTTAATTTATTCATCTGTTACCTACCGTGTTCCAGCTTTTAGCACGGGGCCTGGGAGACCAAGAAGAGTGAGTCGTAATCCTTGTCTGTCTTTGAGGACTGTCGTTGAAATAAGTGCTATAACAGAGTAGGACTGAGTGGCTTGTATAGTTCATATTAATTCTTCCTCCCAGTAAATGTTGACGGAGTCACCTCCTGTGTGTCAGGGGCTGCTGGGCCCCGGGTACAGTGGGAGGAGGGGGCAGCCAAGGAGCAACTCTCACCTTATTGTCTGTCTTCCTCTACACCAAAATGAACAAAGAAAATAATTGGAGATTTTGAGTGGTATCAGAAAGGCGGTAACAGGGTGCTGTGAAAGGAGTAACATGGGGGGAGGGAGGGCAGTCGGGGTGGTGTGGCTGCTTTAGGTAGGGTGGTCAGGAAGGGCCCACTGAAAAAGTGACCCATAAACCAGGGCCTGAGGAATGACAGGGATCCAGCCAGGTGAAGATCTAAGGAGGAAAGGGCGTTCTGGGCAGAGGAAATGGCGGTGGGGATGAGCTTGGCACAGTCTAGGACATTATTGAAGACCAGGTGGCAGGAATTTGGGGTGGAGAGAGGTGGTGGAAGGTGAGTGTGAGAGGTGGGCGGGAGGGCAGTTCTAGCAGTGTTAAGTACAGTGCCACTGTGAGGAATTTTAATTCTATTTTAGATGTATTTGTTGTTTGGTTTATATTCTAAGGGCAGAGGATATTTCACATGTGCTTAATATGATGAGTCCCCTAAAATTAAGTTCCTGTTGGGGGACACAGCAGACCAGTGTGCGGGCTGGTGCGTGGGCAGTAGGAGGATGTACCAAGACAAAGAGAAGTTTAAGAACAAAGGGAGATTTGATAGATACGCTGCTATGGGCAACAGCGGGCCACACAGACGAGAGATGCCTGTGTGAGCACTGAGGGTGAACCTGCAGGGTCTTTTATTGAGGGCCAGGGGCTGTGAACACAAGGGGTAGGGGGCTGCGTGATCAGTTTGTGCACAGGTATCTGATGGGTTGTAAGGCTTGTCGGGGGCTACTCTGAGTAAGGGGATTTCCTCTGCTAAGGGCAGGATGCTTGTCTGCAGCCGTTTCCCAGGGATGGTTAGTTTTGTCAGGGTAACCACACATCGTGGGAAGATGTTTCTGTGTCGCAGAAATGCAGGTATGCAGAGGGTCCTGAAGTGAGGAGTGGAGGTTAAGGGTGCTAGTTGGCTCTAGGCACATGGAGAGCCCAGGAGTGGGGGTTTTATGGACTTGAGAGCGGCTTCAAAGAGCGCCAGCCAGCTCTACCGTTTCTAAGCCAATTTTTGAAAAACTTGACTAATTTGATCTCATGTCTATTCTGAGCCCTATGGTTGTCTCCCCAGCATAGTTTCTACACTACAGTATTTAGCAGCCAGGAGGACAGTCTGTGTTTGAGTCCGTCTATAGCTTCAGGTGTTAATCTCCTTTGGTCTAATCCAGGGGCGGGCAAACTTCTTCATAAAAGGCCAGATAGTAAACATTTTAGGGCTTTGAGGGCCAGATGGTCTCTGTCACAATTTTACAACTGCCTTTGTAGCACAAAAGCAGCTGTGCAAAATATGCAAATAAATTTGTACAAATGGGCGTGTCTATATTCCAACCAAACTTGATTTGCAAAAGCAGGCAGCAGGCTGGATTTGGCCCCGAGGCTATAGTTTGCCCATCGCTGGCCGAAGAAGCCAGTTCTCTTTGCCACAGTGAAGACTTTAATTTTCACCTACATTGCTCAGAGTGTAGAATTCTGTCAGCTTCAGGGATGATTGTTCCAAGTGTCTACCGAAATAAATGCACAGCCTAAAACTTAAGAGTTGCGTTTTATTTGGCAGGAGGACTCAAGCCAGGTTGACAGCCTCTCAGATCACTCTGAGAAACTGCTCCAAAGAGGTAGGGGAGGAGCTAGGATATACAGGAGTTTTACAACAAAGACCAGGTAGTTGGAACAATAAAAGATTTCTTATTAAGAAAACCAGGCATCTCAAGTTAAAGAATTTAGCATTTTTCTATGTATGGGAGGGAGCAAACCTTTGGGCTTACTGAATTCATTCCTTTGACAAGCACCTAGCTATCTAGGGCCAGTATCCTGTCCTTTCTTATTCTGAGTCCCCTCAGAGTGCACCATTGTGAGTGGCTGCAGAGGCTGGGCTGCAGGCTTGTCTTCACGGCGGTGGGGGAGGGGGGGCAGCCGCTGACTTGATGGCTTCAGCATTCTGTGTTTACTGATACGGTTTGCAGTTATTTTTCGTTTACACCATCATCATGGAGGACTTGTGGGAAGAGACAATTCTCTACTATTGCTTGTAAATAAAGCAGTAACCCTGCTCGCTGCTGGCAGCACTCTTAGGACTCTAGGGCAGCCTGCTTTAGAATGAAGCAGATACTGAGGCCGGAATGGCAGAGATAGAAAGAAGTCGGATCCTTGGTGACATTGTTGCGTGGCTGAATTAACCAGCCCCGAAGCCTGCGCTACACGTAGACTTTTTCGCTTAGGTGATTCAATCAGGTCTCCTATTGTTTAATCCAGGAAGAGCTGAACTTTCTGCTGCTTCCAGTGGAAAACATCTTCTATGTGATCATCTGCTCTAAAATATTCAGTTACTGTTACTCCTTAATACGCTCCACTAGCAGTTTGAGCGAATGATTTCTAAAGTGCTTCTGCATATCTGCACTACTCATCACATGCCAGTGGGAACCTTTGAGTGAAAATCTGTGAATCAATGGCCCTAGAAGAGCTTAACTTCCAAGAGGCTCCCTCCAGTGCATGGCCACAGGGTAATTCCATTAACTTTAATGACGGTGGTGCTGGACGGAATGGGCCCAGTTAGTCTATTCTTCCCCTTCTTTTTCCGCCTTAAATTTTATCCTGCAGCTAATTCTTCAAGGTAAAGTATGTGCACGATGCCATTCATTTCTTGGCCTTTATTAGTATAAGGACTCTCTCTTTCAGGGAGGGAGCGCTAAGTGAGTACATTAAAAATGAATCCACTGCCCCATTCATCGACTGTGAGAAAACCCCAGAGTCAGGGACATCAATGGATTATTATTGATTGTTGTAAGATCCAATAAAATCATAAGTATGGCTCAAAACAATTACCGTGGCCACATTAGCAAATTATCAAATCCATAACTTGCATTCAAGCCTGGCTTCAGAGATTTAAATAAAGTGCCAAAGGGAAGAAAGTTGCATTTTAGGGATGTGACAACCAGAGCTCGGATAGAGAAATTTATGATTTAATTTGCTGTGCAATCTAATTGAGAATAACTATAAGGTTTTTAAAAAGTGAACTTTGATTGGGTTTTAGGTGTCAGAAATAAACTGGAAATATGGCTCAGTTTTATGTTTTTCTGTGAGTCTGTTGGGAGGGGATGGAAGGTATTCACTGCGAGGAATGACTTTCCTGGGTGACCTTCAACCCTGCCTTCTGTGTTCTTATTTCCTGTGTTCAAATAATTGGGTTATGCTTGAGACTCGCTGGCTCTTCCCAGAGACCTGCTTTTTACTCTCTTCACCAAGTGTCAATTTTCCCCCATTTAGAAATAAATCAATTCAAAATGAAATTACCCAGAGCATTCATTTTTCACCATCTAGTAAATGAATCTCTCTAAAGAACACAGGGTTCTCCGTTTTCAGTTAAGGCTTGATGAAATTCTTCTCTTAGAAGTAGTGCAGAGCTGTTGTTCCCGCCTTCTTCAAGCTTTTCATCTTTGGTGGACTACGTACAAAGCAATATTTGCTCTGCAAAATGTATTATTGGCCTGTTCATAGATTCTTGTGCATATTTTCTGAAGCTCTAAACTGAAATCTACATTTCTAACCCTTAGCAGTTGGAACAAAACTGCCCGTGGCAACATAACACCCAGTAGCCATGACAGTAGTTCGTCTGAAGCCCCGGCCTCAGCCGCACTCAGATAACATGCACATAGATGGCTAGATTTTCAGGAATGGATTGGCTCATCTTTTGGCTCACTTCAGTTAAATAGAAAAGCAGTTTGCACAAAGCTCAAGGAGATTTCATGGTGATCTGTGTAGAACTGGCTAATGGATTTCTACAGGCAGTCAGCGAAAGCTTGAAAACTCAAATTTATCAGAAATGATAAATTACTACTAACTGTCCTAATTATTCCTTGACATTCTGTGTTGAGACCTGACCAAATTTTGCTGAAACTTACAAATAGGAAAGAAATTCAAGGTTTAATGAATTATCCATAATAGAATTGCTTAAAAGAGAGAGAGTGCTGTAGCAGAAGGGTTCATATTGATCACCCAGAGTTCCTTCAGCCTTTGCAAGAGGTGGGATTAAGTTGGGGGAAATATGTTAGATAAATCAGTATTTTAATCGCCAACTGAATTGATTATCCTCAGCATGCTTCTTAGGTTAAGGAAGACTCTGGGTCACCTCCCAAGGTCATGAGGTTAATAGACGCGGTAAACGTGTGATTTGTGATGAGCTGATTTGTGGAGACCACCTTCTCTGCAAACAGCATAATCAACATACCAGTTTTAAAGGGTCACATGCTAAGTGTGTTTGTTTCTTTGTGTTTTAGTAGTCTTTTTGGTACTTACCCACCTTTTATGTTTTATAGTCTTAGGTTTAGCTCATATGTACATCCTTGTAAAATGCCTTGAATGATGGCTAGCTTCCTCTTTTTTTTTTTTTTTTTTTAACAGCTATCTTAATTCCTTTTGGATAACTCCAGTTAGAAAAGTTTGCTTTCACACAAATAGGGATACACAATATAAGGAACTATATTCAGTGCCTTATAATCACCTGTAATGAGAAAGAATATGAAAAGGAATATATATAAATACACACACACACGCACACGTACAACGGAATCATGCTGTACACGAGAAATTAACACAACATTGTAAATTGACTAACTTCCAATAAGTAAATCAGTAATTAAAGTTTGTTTTTGATGTTGCTATTGCAACTTCTTCTTCTCCTCCTTCTTTCCCTCCTCCACCTCTTCCTCTTCTTGCCTTTCTTGCTTTCTGTGAATCGGCATCCCAAGAGTGGAATGTTTGCTCTGTGGCCATCCTCTCTGGAGTGTGGGCGTTCTGGATTGACTCTGTACTCCCTCTCCTTTTTGAAACCCTTGTAGGAGTCGGAAGAAATGTGCTCTTCTCGCCCTAAGGAATCATCAGTGCCTCTAACTATGTACACGGCACAGTTTCTACTCCTTCGCCAAACTGGTTCCCCACACCTGAGTGTCCTCTCTTTGGTGACTCTGCTCCTTTAAACATGTTGCCTAGAATCATGGAATTATCCAGAGGACAAGGGGACAAGTGGGTAATTGCAGTTCTTGGAACGTAGTAGGCTGTCAGTGTATGTCTGTTGAACATGAGGGTGACTTCCCCAAGTACGGAGCCTCAGGTCTGGACGTTCTTGCTGCAGACGAAGACTGTAGAAAATGAAATGGCTAGAAAGGTCCTGTTGATGGGCACTGCCGTGAGGTGGAATTCGTTGTCTCCTTTTCATATTTTGAAGCCCACCGAATCTGGTCCCTGCTATGGGGTCCTGTGGTGTCAGCTATCTTCAAGATCCACTAATATTGATAGAGTTGCTTTTTGATCTCACTGTGGACAAATGCCAACAATGGAGTGAATTCTGAACTAATATTCTGAAATAACTGGTGATCTTTGGGGGCTCTTTCCACACTTGGGGTGTTTGCAGAGACTGACTCTTTTCATAACTAATACCCACCAAGCTTTCACGCTTATCATTTCCATTCTCGCAGGCATACAAAAGGCACTTGGAGCCCTTTGGACTTTTTGAGGGTGACAGAAGTATAATATAATGAAAAGTGGCTAATTTATTAAACTCTGGCTGTTGGAGGATTCATAGAATCTTTCAGGTCTGAAAGCTATGGGCATTTTCTTTGGAAAATTTCAGGTACACACAAAATGTGGCATTTAACTTCAGGACTCTCTTGGCCACCTGACGCTTGTCCATGCACCGCTTAACCGAACTTACCTGAATTATCTTCATTTCCTTGTTTAAGAGTAGTTAATATTACCAGCCTAAGTTGATGGGATAAACCTTGAGGCAGATCGCAAGGAGCCACATTCTCCCCATCTGAGAGATTTTGATTTGTACAATGTCTTCCTTGCTCACAAGAATTTGTTTGCCCTGAGGATTTTCCTGGGCCCATTCACTCTTAGCTTAATGGCTTTAGGCAAGTGGTTTGACTCTCTCTTCCTTTGTTTTCTTGTCCGTGAAATTGAAGTAAGACTACAAGTCCCTCCTGCATGGGATTTTGTGGGTCTTACAGGAGACCACAGATGGGAAACTTTCCACACAGTGCTTGGCGCAGCGTATTTTTATTTACCCATTGTTTATTGAGACCCAGCTGCACGCCAGCTTCTGTTCTGGCTTCTGTGAGGACAGCAGGGAACAAGATTAGGCCCTGCCCTCAAAAGCATCTCCTCACTTGCTTCGTCATCATCACCTCAGTTGTTTCCCCATCACCCCAGTTTCAGAGAGTCAAAGGAGACCCTTGGAGAGGGGTGAAAGTGGATTTCAGCTTATGTTCAGTCCCCTCGAGTCACCCTGTTCATGGGTCCCAAATTCTTACTAATGGTACGCACATTGGTTTCCAAGCCATCTAAGCTTGACTCACTAGTCAAATGGAAGTGAATGTGCAGGGCTAGTTCTTTATGTTGAAAGCAGCGACGTCTCCCAGGTGCCACTGGGGAAAGGGAGTGGAGTTGTCTGCAAAGCATGGCCCCCAAGACAGGTGTTCACTCCTTTGAGGAGCTGTGTGCTATCTTCCTTGTATTGTGGATTCTTTAAAATTGGACAACAGCATGATTGAGTAACTATTCTATTTCTTCCATAGCCCAGCCAAGATGGAACATTCTTCTGATGTTAAATTTGCACAAGAGAAAGTGGGGATTTTCTTAACTTCTGAAGACTAGGTGTGACCTTAAACCAGGCTCATAAGTGACAGGAACTTATTCCAATCCGCTGTTGAGGTTGACTTCCATCTTCAAGAGACTAAGCTTGAGTTGGAGTTCGAATTTAGAAACTTGAGAGTTAGGAATTGAGATTTCAGAGTTAAAAAGTGTAGACTTAAGAGAGTAAAATCTCAAGTAAATTTAAGAGAGTGAAGTTGGAAGTTTAGCTAGAATTGAGTTCGAAGTTACGTTTTCAGTTTGATGTGTGAGTTTTTATTTGTTAATATATTCTTAATGTCCCTGCTAGATTTCCTTTGCAGCTTCCTGTTGCAGCCCCTGATTTTTGTTACCCTGGACATGATTGTCAGAAGAGCAGAGCTAAGGACATTTTGAGCTTAGACTTATTCAGCCCTTACGGGGTGGGACGTTTCCCCAGCAAAGTTGGGGATTGATGGCTACACTGCTGTCCCAGGAGAAGGTCCCTGCCGCCCCTCCTGTCCCACCCGCAGCGACACACCACTGCCACCGCCATAGGCTGACCCTTGAGAACATTTGTTATGCAAACACTCTGCCATCTGCTGTGCTGCGGAGGCTTCCAGGCTAGTGCAGAAACAGGTGTGGTGTCAAAGTAACTTAGTGAGTAAACAAGTTGAAGGGAGGATTGGAAGGTAGCCCGTTCTCTGATGAGCTGCATCCTTGTCTCTTGGACCTGGACCAGCAATGCCATGCCTCATCAGTGGTCAGGACTTTGTATCCCTTTTGGGCTCCAGTTTGGTACCACGAGGCTCTGTGGATGGATGCTTAGGGCTGGCATTTGACTTGCAGGTGGAAACCGGCATTGTGCTGTGAATCCCTCCGTGGGATTCATGCTGCACTTGTTACTGATTTCCAGTGGAAGCACCTTCCTCAGCCTGTTTTTCAGAGGCTTTGTGTTTCCAGAGCGGCGAGAATTTGTTCCTTTTGTCAGATGATGCCCGGGATTTTTTTTTTTTTTTTTTCCATTTTAAACTCCAGGAAAGAATGAGTTCTTTGGTTGAAGTGATGTCAGTAGAACTTTTGTGATGATATGCCAATTCATTTCTAAGTGTTTCTCTGCCAGTGGTTTGTCAGCATCCCTGAGAGAAGTGTATGTGCTTTCACTAAAGGAATTGATGGTTACTTCATTTTTTAAAAGCTGTAATAAGCATCTATTTGTGTTATTAATAATAATACTTCACTTACTTTTAAAACTGATTTTAAGTTAATAAAGCGCTTTGTGTCACGTGATTTAAATTATTTGTGTGTGGGGCATAACAGCACAGAAGATAAGCCTCTGGACCCAGAATGCCGCAGGTCAAATCCTGACTCTACTGCTTACTAGCTGTGTGACCTGGGGCAAGTTGTTGAACATCTCTGATCTTCAGTTACCTCATCTGTAAAAGGGAGAAGGCTTTTTGAAGTTGTTATGAGGATCATAAGAGATAAGGAGTGAATAGGACCTTTATCACAGTGCCTAGTGTGTGGTGCGCCTCAGGAAATGTTAGCTGTTATCATTTTGACACTAACAATGTTATTACTGTGTTTCCGACATTGTGTGACGTGTGAGTTTTATCTGTATTTTAAAGTTGATGTGACTGAGGCTGAGAGGGGAAAAGTGATTTGCTCAAGATCTGGAATCCAGTCAGAGGTGCAGAAAAACAGAGACCTAGACCCATGACATCTCATTTATCGAGGAAACGTTGGCAGAGTCCGACCGAATCTGCTCCCACAGCCTGGTTTCCACAGCCCCAGCCTCATCAGAATGTGGTTAATAAGCTGAGCTCCCAGCAACAGCTTTCACACCAGAACATTTAACTGCCTATGGCAGAGGAGAATGGAATTGGGTGAAAGTTTTCTGGGCAGAGAAGACTCTTCCTCTTGGGTAATGTTTTCTAAACTGAGAGGGTAGAGAAATTTTTGTAAACTGGCGTGAGGTGTCATAAATCCCCCCCTTTGCAGGCTGAATAAACACCTCTCTTCCAGTAAACATGCATTCCACCCTCACGCTGATATTATTTTAGAATATTCATATCACTGTTTTCACATAGCCCACAGAAAACCAGTGTTATCTTAAAACAAAACAAAACATAAAAAATCAATGGCCAGCCTAAAAGAGCGTGTGATGAACACAGACACACAGTATTGACTACATACTCCGTAGGGTGGTGTTCTGATCTTCAGATTTAGAAGCTCTGTGAGACTCAGTATGTCTCTTCCAGGGGATTGCAATTGTGTAGGAAGGATAAGAAGTGTGCATAAAGAGCCCTAAACGCAAGGCAGCATGTTGTAAGTTCAAGGGAAAAAGCAGAGACCGTGGATTCATATGGTTAAGGAAGTCCTCTGGATGTAAAATAACTTTCTCTCTCAGGGAAGCTGTTCTGCAAGGAAAAGAGAGGATAATGCGTTGCCTGTGTGAAACAGGGGAGGCAGCAGTAGAATTAAACATGCCTGGTTATTGTTAGTTTTTAGCAAGTTGTCATTTCATTAATAGTTTGGACTTCTTATGGGTAGAATCATTAAATCCGGTCTTTAAAGAAACATACATCAGCTCAAATAAAGTTAGTAGCTGTGTGGTAGATTCATTATTATTATATCCAGAAATATTTTCAGTCCTGTTGCCATATTTGGGGCCTGAGTCTTTATTGCTAAACTGTTGCAAAGTTGTGGTGGTGATTTTCACACGTTCTTTCCGCTCTGTGACTAAGCTGCTGTCAGTGTCTGCTGCACAGATAACATCTGTTTCTGGTGTCTCTCTCCTGCTGTACTGTACACAGAGCAATCCTGAAACCCTTTGGAAGATGAAGAATCATAGACAGGTACACTGCAGCATATTCTATGTAAAAAAAAAAAACCTCTAGTAAGTGTTTAATAAAGTTCTGGTGCTCTGTATTCAAGGGTGAAATATTAGATCTTGCCTTAGGTTTTGATCATTGGCTGTTTGATCCAGTCCCTGGGAATAGTCCCTTTGTAGCAGCCTCCTGAAAGTCCTGATTGGTGTTGGTGCATACTTATAAAGAAGCATTAGTAGGGAAATAATTTGGTTTCAGTGGACATGACATCCATCGATCCAGCTGAAATATTCTACAAATTGATTTTAGCATTAGTATCCCTTTAAATTGGAACTGGCATATGTATCCCCCTTGGGAATTTTAATTATGAAAGCCGTTCTTAAATGTACATGACCAGGGAAACAAAATATAAGTCACTGGAGGCTGATGTCTGCCTTGTATTTGCGGGGTTTTGATGGCAGGCCAGCTCTCATTTGTTTAGCTTCAAAGCAACTATGTGCAGAAATGAGTAATAGTACTAATTCTGTAGCGGAGTATCAGGGAAAAGAGCAGTGAACGCTAGGCTTTGTGCTCTGTATTTTTATCCTACACTGGCTACTTGTATGGCTTTGGACAAATCTTTCATTGTTCTGCCTCTGTTTTCTTCCTTTTCATTTTCCCCTCTCCCCCATCTCCTTCTCCTTGTGTGTGTTAGGACTTTGTCTGTTGCAAGTGATGAAATGTCCGAACTGGCTAAAGTGAATGGAAGATTTATTGAACCATAATTAAGGAGTCCAAGTGAAGTTTGTGACTTCAGGTATGGCTTGATCCAGGGATCCAGTGCCCTCAGAACCCAGTGTTTCCCTCTCCCTCTCTGTGTGTTCCTCTTTCTCCACACCGGTTATAAGGCAGAGGGGCAGACATTAGCCTTGTTGTGGAGACGGCAGTAGTGAGTTGAGCATCCTGGGTGACATATGTCTGTGTAAGGAGCAGCAAGGAAATGAATGCCTCATTAGCTGGCTTGGAGTCAATTTGTAAAGATACTCAAGAGCCAGGGTGTATTATCTGAATTTAATTCACAAAACATTTAGGACCCAGTGAAATAATGAGGAAGAGACTGAAATGAAAAGAAAGATACTTCCTAGAGAATAACAAGATAGCAGTGCTTTGGATGAGATTGAAGATTGGGATACTGAAGTACCAATCTGCTTGAGATTATAATGAGCCAGGGTGAGGCAAGTGAATTTATAAGGAAGTGATAAATATGAGTAAAATTCAAGATCCCATTAGCTGGAGGATTGTGGTCAAAGCCCATACAACCTAGATTTCTAGCAGGATCACTTATGTTGTAGGTCACATTAGATCAAACAGAGCAAATACTGGGTGATACATCTTTTTATCTGAAGAAAGTCTTAGTCCTCTTTCTAAATACCAAAATACCATGAACCGTCTGTATAGTCTTAGGTTTTATCCTGTAAGTTTCAATTCCGAAAGGCTGTGATTTTCTGTTTGCAAAGTCAGGCAGTGCTATGAAATCTCATTCGTCCATTTATTATTTACTAAGAACCTGCTGCATAATGCCCATGGCCACACACAGCCTGGCATTTTACGTATCCGTTTTGCTAAAGAGTGCAGATGTGGTCCCTAACCTCGTGGAGCTGACGGTCTGTCAAGGTCTGTCAATTCCCAAGTTTACCTAAAACAGCTCCTCCTGATTCTTAGATTATTTCTAGGAAAGACATCTGGAAAAGGTAATCTGTAACCCTACTCAGCTTCAAACTCCTTCTCACAATACCACTATATGTTTAAATTTTTTTCCTAAATTATTTCCTGAAATCTTTTACTCTTGATTTATGGCTAAAAGCTCTATCATGACTATTTTTAAAATGACTTAGTAAACCAGTAGTCTTGCTGTTCTAAAGGCCAGTAGGTCACTTAAGTGTCATTTGTTAAATGACTTTGGTCAGTAAAACCCCTCCTGTTGTCTTTCCCCAAGTGGCCTTTGAGCCACGTGACACCAGCCTAGGTCTTTGCCCATCTTGCTCCGTCTGCTTTGGGCTGGCGTGGACTATTAGTGATGGTTCCTTCAGAGTGTTAGCCAAGAGTGATCACGATGCGGTCACAGTAAAGGTTCACAGAGATTAAATGCTCTAATTAGGGAGGGAAGTTGAGGAGTAAGCAGTTTTTAAAGTGGATTGAGATCTGGTAAGTGAGCTGGTTCCCCTCATATGCTTACAGCTAATTTGAAACGCTGACTGCTTGCTTCGTAGGGAACAATATACTTTCTCTAAATGCATATTAAGATTTCACATTTATTCATTTAATAGCTGATTTAAATGAACTAGTAACTGAGGAAAAGCCACAGGAAACAGAATTAGGAATCATTCTGACTGAAGCAAGTCGGCGTCTTGGCACTGCACGTGTTCGTCCCTCCCTGCTCTGTCTTACAACGCCTAACAGCTCCCTGAGAGCAAACAGAGAGAGACCTCATTTGGAGAATTTTTTTAGTTCCTTTTCTGATCGCAAAGATAAGACATGTTTTTGTTGTAGAGATTTTGGAAATTACAGAAAAATACAAAGCCAGAAATTGAAATTATCCATGATTAAATTTTTATTTTGGCTGATGTCTTTTTTGAAACCACCACAAAAAGAAGCCTATATAATACGTGAAGATTTAATTTTCCCACTGAATGTTAAAAAACAACAACACTGTAGAAACAGCTTTGCTCAGGTTGTCTGATCCTTCCTCTGCAGTGTCCTTGAGACAAATGAGTTCTCCATCCAGAGAAGACCCTGCCAGTGGAACCAAACTCTTGGTCATCTGTCTGTTGGTCTGTCGGTCTTTCTGTCTCTGATGTTTGCGGAGAGGAACATGTCATTTTGGCGTAATGGTATTGTCGGCGATTAGGTTTTTGTCTTGTCACAGAAAGAATTCAGAGATGAGACACGGAGGTCAAGAGAGTAAAGTAAGGATTTACTAAGCTGTAGATAATACGCTTTTAAGGAGACAGCGGGCAGGTTCGGGTGAGCAGCTGTGCTGAATTTCTTTGGCAAGCTGCTTACATAGGGTGTGAAAATGAATGGGTGGAATATCCACTGGGGAGGGAAGGGTTTGCGGTCATATTCCCTGATTTTTCATCTCAGCTCCACCTTCCCGAGGGGAGAAGGGATTTTTGTCCTTATTTAGTCTGGATTGGAAGTGTCATGGAGTTGGTGCATGATGGGTAATTCTAATCTGCAAGGCTAATTATATTGTAATGAGTGCATAATGAGCAAAAGGTTACTTTCGGACACTGGAGATTCCTGCCTTTTCCCACCTTTTTTTTTGCCTGCCTCCAGGACACTTGTCACCACAGAATGTGTGATCTCTTACCAGTCCCAAGTTTCCTGCTTTTCTCTGTCTGCCCAAGGACCCCCGTTATTCACAAGATGTATGGATTCCTGCCATTTAGCCTATGCCCCCCCCCCCTTTCTCTGCTCATATCTAGCTATCTGCCTGCTCTAACAGTCTCTTGGAAATGGAACACAATCTGTGAAAAATAAAGCTGTGTGAAAATTAAGAAGAAAGGTAAGGGTGGCAGGTAGGAAGTTCCATGCTCCCCGCAGATGACCCCCTGTGAAGACACCACACTCAGTGCTGATGTATTTCTGGTGCAGTCAACGTAGTGAGGTCTCCTGCTCTTCCTTCTGTTTAGCTGTAGATTGTGAGAGATAGTTTTTTTCTTTTTTCTTTTTTTTTTCTTTTTGCAAAATTGAAGCTCCCTTTTACCATATTTCAGTATTTCAGACCCCAAACAGCCCAGCCCTCAGAGACCCAAATGCCACAGTGAAGTAGCTATTGGGAGTGACTCGTCTCCCTCTGGTCTGTAAAACTCCCGGTTGATGGAGGAAACGTTAACCCGGATGTGAAGGAGCAGTGCCTCGCTCTAAGCAGAACAAAAGAGAGGGCCTTCCTTCCTTTCCCAGACCCCGGCGAGGAGGCTTGGCATCAGAGTCCTTTGTCTGAGGAAGTCAGCCCTCTCCTCCCCTGCAGCTCACCTGACCTCATGAGAAGGCTGCTTCCCCTGCTCTCACAGGTTTCCGGGGAGTCAGGCTTCATGGTGTCTTCCTGTGCTGACACCATCTGCTAGGTTGGGAGCTGAGGGGAAGCTGCAGAAAATGAGAAGGTTGGCCTTTCCTAAATGGAAGCCACTGGAAGGCAGAGGTAAGTCACCATTGATCTATTTTCTGACATTCCCAGGTAGTTGAGTCACTCACCTGCCCAGAATCTCCTCAGAGTCTGCGTGTGAAGGCCTGAGGCTAGACCCTCTCCACCACCCCCACCCCTAGCTGCCCCTCAAAGTGGGAGCACGTAGAGAACGCTCAGTGCATCCATTCATGTGCACGCTGCTGGCACAGGTCACAAGGCAACCCCCCGCCAACACCACCTACTCTTTTAGGACTTTGCCCCTGTTCCCGCTAGGGCCCCCATACATACCATTCCCCCATCTTGGGGTGCTTGTCTTATTCCTGCTCCCTAAACCCCTACACTTGTTGAAGACCTTCACTTAAGTGCCACCTCCTCAGGGTGTTTGCCCCTTTATTCTGTGGTCCTGATCTGAGTTGGACACCCTAACGCATACGTGTAATTATTTGATTAAAACCCATTGTCTCATGTAGACTGGAAATTCAGGAAAATGGTACCGTGGGTATCCCCACTACCCAGTCGAATGCATGGCACACAGACTGAGTTTAGGAAACACCCAAGTGAGTGAGAGCTGTTGTGATACGACGACATGTTGGTTAGAGTCTATTTAGTTAAGAAAGAACAGTTTCGCTTTCTTACTTTATGTCATCATGTTGTATACGGACCAAGAAGAGATTCCACCAGGGCAAGAGGGATAGACAAGGAAGAGGACGGTGGGAGAGAAATTCATGAAGTGTCTTCAATTTTTAATTCGACTTTTAAAAGGTAAAGGCAGATATGTTCTCTAACTGTCTCTGCATTTGTAACGAAGGGAACTTTGGAATATTCCGCACGGAAGGTGACCTGCAGTGTCTCCGGTTCAGGATCGGAGGCTGCCTGTTAATTTCATATTCTCCTTTTCTTCCAGATTTCCAGGAAGAGTCAGAGCCTCACATCTTTTTACTTGAAAAGCTCATACAGATTCCCTATAAGCCCCCCAAATGTATGAAATAATTACCCAGGAGACAAAAGAACAGGGCTCCTATAGATAGATATTCATTCAAGAATCTACATGCGGCATTGTTCTGTCTTGGGTCAGATTACACCCTGTTCCCTCTTTCAAAATATATTTCAAGTTACATTATTAAAATGCACCATAAGGCGTCTTTGTGTAAAAAATCGAAAAATAGGACTTTAGACGGGGCAGACATCCCTAGTACCCCAAGTTTTTCATTTTCCTTGCAACATGTCTTCACTTTGAAAATTGTAAGTAGGCCACGGAGAGAAATGCCTGATGTGAATTTCTTCCAATAGCCCCAAACTCTTCTTTTCAAATTACTACAAAAGCAATTCAGCATTTTTGGTGCCAGATTGATGGGGGGGAAAAAGTGCATATTAAGCTTTCCTTATTAATTAAAGGCAGTGAGAAAAGAGTCATCCTAGCTCAAGTTTATGAAAACAAATAATGCTTGGAAATGAGCTTGCAGTCTGAAACCAAGAGATGCTGTGTGTGGATACAGTTTGTGTTCATGTTGGGTATCACTGCCGTTGAAGTGTTAAAACAGCTAACCACTGGTGGACAGGAAGAAAGAGGAAGTTCACAAGATTTTGAATATGATTTCAAATCAGACTTGTAAAATCATTTAGGAAAAAACCCCTCCAAAGAAACAGTTCTGTTTTTGCCCTATGAGACCAGCAAGATGAACCAGCAGATCATCCTCAGCTCTAATTCTGAACCTTGTTCACCACCAAGGTTATTTATACCAGGTGAATGATGATCTGGGTCACCCCCAGAACTAGCTGGTACGAGGAAAACTTTTACAGCGTTTCAGAAAAAAAAAAAAAAATACTACTTTCTCATACTGAGAGTCCCTTGGGCTCTGAGGAGGATCCAATAACAGCGATACAGCCAAGGGAATGATTCTTTGGAAAGTTAACTACGGTAGAACTAAAAATGAGGAGGGTTGGGGAGAAGATGGTCATTGGAATTTTAAGCATTTTCCGTATTGTCTTTCTTGACCATCTTTCTAAAGGTAGAGTGTTGTTTTTATTTTGACTGTTTCTTCATGCTGAGAAATGTTCAATTAAGAATCTTAAGAATGTGGACATTTTTCCTTCTTTCTTTGCTTCTGGAGCTAATGATTCTGACTTGGTTTTTTTGTTTTGTTTTGTTTTTTTCAGGAAACTTAGCTTGATGCAATTTTCTGGTGAGTGGTCTTAAACTGTGGTAGGGGAAGAGAATTTTACCTTCTTAAGTTTTATGTCTGGGCCTGAAAATTTAACTGAAAAAGACAGATAACAAGGGAAAAACATTCAAATTTTATTTGATGTTCGTATTTTTACATGTACACAGTGGCTTATTTGGGTATGTATAAAATGAAGACCCAAAGACATGGATAGGCCTGGGAGCTTGTGTACCATTTTAACAAAAAAACAATAAACCGTGCAGATGGGGTTTGTGCGAGGGGCAGTTAAATTGTGGGAAAGTGACCAGGAAATATATGCAGGAAACCAATGGAAGGCATGAGTTATTTTAGTAGGTTTGTTTGAATAGATTCAATTCTGCATTGACTCCCTGTCTCTGGTAATAAGAATGCTTTCTTCTTCCTGGTACAGGGAAGGCACCTTTCTCACGGGAAATCTACGCTCTCCTTTTAGATAAAAGGGGGCAGTCAGGGAGACCTTCCTGCATGCGCTACTTTTCGACTGCTTTCAGCTCAAAATAATTAGTATGCCAAAGTGGCATGTTTTGGTGTAGCGTGTTCTGATCCCCCTCATTCTGAACTCCTCATGGGCAGTGTTTGTGGGGAACACAGGAGAAGGTATTTGTTTCAAAAATTGATTTTCTTTTCCTCCTTTCTCTTCCCGCCTCCTTCCCCTTTCTCCTCCTTTCCCCCTTTCCACCCCTCCTCCGTCTCTCTTCTCTCTGAGTGAGTGATGTGATGTCAAGGGGACCAGGCTTTGTAAATATATCACAGATGGCAGATAGGTTGCATCTTGAGGTCTTTCTCTGGAAGATCAGTCATGACCGTCTGGAGGGCTA
Source organism: Camelus bactrianus (assembly GCF_048773025.1). NCBI lineage: Eukaryota > Metazoa > Chordata > Mammalia > Artiodactyla > Camelidae > Camelus > Camelus bactrianus. Next base: position 26,069,943 of record NC_133555.1, read on the forward strand.
TGCTGTGAAGGACTCTGAGGCTCAGTCTAGGCTCGACGGGAGAATGATGGGGAATAAATGAATGATGTCTGCCAAAGGCATGTGCCGTGTATATTTGCTCAGTCTGCTGTAGGGCACCCTAGACTCGTTCCAAATCCCACTGACTTTTTATTTGCGGGCTGTTTGTTTTAACAGTCTTTAATCAAAGAAACTAGGGTCCTCACAGCTAAGCAATACCTGTAAAGTTGAACTATTTCCATGGGATGGGAAATGCCAAATGGAAAAGATAAGAATAGGTTAAGTTGCATCTTAGCGTTTTCTAAAATATGCATGTAGATGTTTTGAGTATACTAGAAAATTGCTTTATTTATATGTTTTTTTTCAGGATAGGCATAACTTTTACCTAAACCACAGAGTTTATTGCTTTCTATGGAATGATCATGATTATTTAAAGTCACACTTGATGATATCCTAAGGTTTTACAAACAACTCCCTGTGTATAGAGTTTTGGCAAATACTCTGCTTTACCTGGCCAATGGAGATAAAATGGAATTCTGTACCATTTGGAAGGCAGAGTACTTTTTCTTTGAAATGGAGATCAGTTAGTTTCTGCAGGGCACATTTGAAGTCGCCAATGCCAGTTTAATCCCCAGGTGGTCATACAAACATTAGACCTTTCCGTGTCCAGAAGCTGCACACACTGCTCAGCTGTCAGAGTCAGACCAGGCAGCTCTGCTGTGCTTCCGGGCACAAGCCACTACAAGGAAGATGTCCCAAAAGAATTTAAAAGCAAAATATATCTCACTGTCCTGTAATGGAAACTCTGCTTCCTTTCAGTACCTATCTATCTGCTCCAGTTCTTTTTTTTCCCCCTTAATTAAAGTATTGTTGATTTACGATGTTGTGTTCATTTCAGGTGTACAGCAAAATATTTCAAATTATATATATCTGTGTTTGTGTGTGTGTACATATATTCCTTTTTAGATTCTTTTCCATTATAGGTTATTATAAGATATTTAATATAGTTCCCTGTGCTGTACAGTAGGTCCTTATTGCTTATCTATTTTATATACAGTAGTGTGTTAATCCCAAACCCCTAATTTATCCTCCCTCCCCTTTGGTAACCATAAGATTGTTTTCTATGTCTGTGAGTCTGTTCCTGTTTTATGAATAAGTTCATTTGTATCATTTTTTTTTTTAGATTCCACATAAATGATACCATGTGATACTTGTTTTTCTCTGTCTGACTTACTTCACTAAGTATGATCATGTCTAGGTCCACCCTCATTGCTGTAAAAGGCATTATTTTGTTCTTTTTAATGTTCTTGCTCCAGCTCTTGATTCGAGGTTGTAACTAGATCTCAGCATATCTGGATTGGTGAGGGAGAAGTCTACTACGGATGGCCCTGCTACTACTCTTAAAATTAGGGACCGCACTTAAAGCAGATGTGAACAAGATCGTGATATGCAGCCCATGGAATCTGCCTCTGCCCAGCCCAGTCATGCTGGATATTAAGTAAGACTGTAATCTTTATTTTGTCCCTCATTGCAGTCTCAGTACCTAGAAGCACCCACACACAGTAGGAGCTTGAATCATTGAATGCATATTTTCATATGCATCTGTTACTGGTGGTCCCCTGTGACTCACCCTTCTGGTACGTGCGGAGGCCATCCTATGACAAGTGCCTTCTCCACCCCACTTCAGGGCTTTCTCTCTGCAGTGTAGGGAGCAGGCCTGCAGTGCTGGGGAGTTAATGTCTCCCCAAGAGCAGCTCTCAGCCAATGACAAGTGAGAGTTGAAGGATCTGTCTCCCAGCCTCCTTGCCCTCTGATGGGCAAGTCTGAGGCGTGTTCCGTGCTACGACTCCCAGCAGGTTGAGCCCCAGTTGCCTGAAGCAGCCAACTGCTTACGCTTCTACCTTGTAGTGGTTTTCTTCCCTCCCCTGTCTGGTTTCCTCCACTTACCTCAAGGGGCTTCCTAGGAGCAAATCTCAAGTAATCCATTTGCATTTAAGTTCTTATCTCAGGCTCTGTCCTGGGGAACCCAGTCTAAGACAGTGATGAGAAAGCATGAAGGAGCAGGATGAGAAATTGAGTGTATCCGCTGCTACACTTGGGAAAACAGTTTAGTACCACCTGTTCAGCTGTCAGTGACTCAGGAGTCTCACTTTGGTACGTTAAGAATAGCACACTCCTCAGTAAGAGGCAAATGTATATATATCTTCACCCATCGGTCACAGGATATTGGTCCTGTAAGCATTCTGCTACGTTGTACACTTGGGTAATCAGAACTCATGAACATGCTCTGTGCCCTGTTCTTCCAGTCTCTGGAGGCTGTTGTTTTTGGCCTGCCCAGCACCCTTTCCTCTCTCATTGCCCAGCTGGTTATGTAACTCAGCCCCCTTTGGCCAGAGGAGGAGTAGAGGAATGGATGCTTGACCCAAGCCAGGCCCCTCTCTTTGCTTATTTGGGGCTTTGCTCATTCAGATGGGGACATTCTCCCATTCCTCTCTGATTACTAGGTTGGGAGCTTCCCGAGGCCATTTCCCCAGCCAGGCTGTTACCCTTCTGAGACAATGAAGCCAAGACCTGGAGAGGCAAAGGCCTGTGCCGGCTCTGCCTTGCCATTCCTGGGGGGTGTTCATGTGAGTCAGTAATAACATCCCTGCTTCTGATCACAAGGAATCCTGACTAATAACATATGATGCATAGGACTTCATCTGTTACCTTTTCCTTGCTGCAATCTTTAATTTACTAAGAGAAATGTCAGGATTTGATGATTATGCCAGTTACGTGTAGAAGTCACCAGCATGGTCCAGAATCACAGTTCTGAGAGGACAGGGACTACGGCTGACGTCATTGTTAGGAACGTTCTCCACTTTGTGTGTAGAGTACCATCTGACGGTCGTGATGCTGTTCAAAGCACGAGTTACAGTGTTTTAATATACTGATGATCAGGCACCGTCACTTACCTGGCTCAGAGATTCTTTCCATTCTGTAACAACTGGTCTGTACTGAATACTGAGTGTAGAATCTTTAAAAACAGATTGCAGAGGGCAGAAACTCATTCTGAAATATTCTCAGAGCAAAACTGTTATTGATGATATACTTCACTTTAGCTGAATTGGTTGGTGCTAATTCTGTAGCCCACCGACGTACTTAAAGGACCTTCATCCTGTTGCTTCTGGATCCTGCTCTTTATACAGTAAGTTAATTTTTTTTCTCCTGTAGTTTTATTTAACTTTGGACTCTCAAAGTATTCTTGTGGGCCTTTTTGTTGCCTGCAAAGCTACAATTAAAAGACAAATTGTTCACATCTTTTTTTCCTTTAAACAGTGATCTTTAGGGAAGTTACTTTGTGTTTGTTTAACTTTCTAATAGGATTTATAAGCCCCGTCTTCTGGGCTAAGGTAGCACTTGAGAAGAAACCCATACATCACTACTTATTCAGCTAATGCAACGTGAAGAGCTCTCTTTGAATAGTCTGTTTATCTCTTCCTGTTGTCACTAGGTGGAGGTAGGATCAGCCAGTGCTCAGCACTTGGACAGCACCTGCTCAGAGATAAGTGAAGTCAACTGATTTTTAATAGCCAATCAACAGTGATTTTTGGTTTTTGGTTTTTGGTGACACTGGCAAGAATGTCAACTAATAGATACCTTGACTCCTTTGGGATTGTGACACTTTCTATCATAAAACACAATATCAAATTAACCACACCAGGTTTTTCCTTGAGTTCCAGATAGTGATTAATGTTAATTCCAGAGCTCAAGTTCTTCTGAGTTCATTTAAGGTTAATTTGGTTTATTGAGGCCATTCTACATTAAATGTTTCATGTTTGTTTAGCCTCTCTCTTTGACCACTTATCCTTCTAGAAACTCTGTGAGAACTGTTACTTATCCATGGCCATCATTTTGTAATGTATACAAGTGTCAATCCCTTTGCTGTACACCTGAAACTAATATAATATTGTAAGTCAGTTATACTTCCATAAAATAAATAAAACAAAACAAAAAAAGAAGAAAAATTAATGCAAAAACAAAAAAAGAATTATTAATTATTGAGGGCATCACTGTACCTTCACATGTGGGCGCTTAGATGTGTTTCTCACTATGAACCTGAGGCAGTGTGGGCAGAATGGCAGGCCCTGGGGTGTTATCTATAGCTTAGATGATGCCAGCCAGGCACTGCCACTGTGGGAATCTGTACAATGAAGAGATTTTTCAGGTCCCCACTGATGGCCTCCTTTCTAGTAGCAGGAAGTCAGAGACCGCATTTCAAGGACAGCAGTAGAATCTGGATATTGGCTTTTTCACTGTAGTGGTGGCCCTTTTTCCAGGTGACTTATGTTATCTTGACCAGGTGACCAGATGGAACAATAGAATTATCCTGAAATTTAGAAGAAAGTTCAGGACAGGACAACACCAAGTTCTCCTTAACATAGAGACATTGCACATATGAACATTGAAGATGAAATTAAAGGAAAAAAACATGTATTTGGATTCAGGAATAATCTAAAGCACAACATTTTGCTAAGGTCCACTTCCCTGAGATGTTCTAAAAAGTTTTATTTTCTGGCCATAAAGAAATCTATTTTACTTAACGTTCTTCCACCAACGTTCTTCTTTCACCACGGAAATGCTGGTTTTTGTTGGTGGTGTTTTGTTTGTTGGTTTTTGTTTACACAGAATAACAAACTTTTGCAGATACTTGGTCTGTAGTCATTCTTTGGTAATGTAACTACCAAGATTTGGGGGGGTGTTATTATTAGAATTGGGGTGTCCATAATTTTAGGTTCATAGTCAGGATTACACTTGATGTTAGCACACATTGGAAATTATGGTAAGTAGCCATTATTATCCTTTTTGAGATGGAGTCAATTCATGTCATTCCTCTGCTTGAAACCCTCTGATGACTTCCCGTGTTCATTAGGATAAAATACACTTTCTGAATCAGGGGCTCAGCCCCACTTCTCTCCCCTGTGGAATCGTATCATTCTCTCCCTTTTGTTACTCTGAACCCACACTGGCGTTTTCTCTCATCCTTAAGCACACAAGTGCTTTCCCTCCCCCTCAGTACCTGGGGCTCCTTCTGCCTCAAATTTTCTTGCACCCGATTTGTACACGAAGATCCCTCTTCTCCTTAATCCCTTCTCCCTGGTCACTTCTCAGAGCCTTCTCTTGGTCCCTGAGCTGAAGTAGCCCCTCTCTCCTACCTGGGTAGCCATCCAGTTGGTTCCCCTATTTTATTATTTAACTCAGAGTATCTCTTGCTATCAGAACACTTCCTATTTAAAAAGAAAAAACTGTTTCAGCCATCTCTACCCCCTGCTCCGTACACTCACACCGCGGAGTGTAAGCTGTCTGATGCACGGGCTTTGTTTCCACCCCAGCATAAGAGCACGTGGTACTTGTGAGCATGACAAAACACTGAAGTAGGGAAACGAAGAGAAATGCCACCATTTATGGAGAGAATCAGGAACAGCTCTTTGAAGGAAGGATGGAAATTAGAGGTGTCTCTGTAGGGTGGAATTCCTGCTTCAGAAGCCAAAACGAAGAATCTGTCAAATCGAGACTCGTAGCCTGATCTCACAGTCCATCCATGTTGCTCCCATGCCTGCTCGAAGCCGTTCTCCTGCACCATGGTAGCGGCCCTCAGCTGTGATCCAAAGCACCTCCTGCGGTGGTGGAAGGGACCCCTCACCTCCTATGTCGGGAGGCTACCCTTGACCGTGACTTCTCCACACTGAATTGAGTGTCACCTGATGCTCCTTAGACAGCTTGGCATTCCAGAGAGTTTCATCACCGCCTCAAGCTCTTCTCTGCCCTCCCTGCACCCACCTGACATAGGTGATGAACCCTCTGGAATGCCACAGCCCAGGACAGACTGCGGCATTGTGGCTACTCATAGCAGCTAAAGCGGAAACAGCACACCTGTGGGTCTCCGCTAAAGCTAGGGCCCCTTTCTTTCCTTCAAGGGAAGAACCCAGATGCGTACTTCTGGGTATTGCTTCTAGGAGTTCAAGGATCCCGCTGTCCATTAGTTAACCACTCCAGGCTGGGAATGAAGCTTCCTCACTGTTAGCAAAAATGAGGAATAAATGCTCACGCCACTGTCTGAATCTGTGATGATCCTCAGTGGCTGAGTTAATTTAGTAAGGTGGCTTTGGTTTCTTCAGACAGTGTCAAAGATAATGGGTAGGAGGGAGAAGTGGGGAAAAGAGCAGTTAAGCTTAAGTGGTCCTTTAGACTATCTTTTCACCGGGGAAGGAAAATTGACAAAAGATTCAAATTTGTTAAATTAGGTAGAAAAGTCAATATGGTGTATTTGCCATCTGTCAGGCACATTAAGTCTTCCTCGTCAAACAGTGTTGCCAGCGGACCTTAACACGCTAGGAAGGGCTGACAGAGAGCTGCGGCTTCATCCCCCAGAATTACTAGAACCCCCCATCATGGAGGTGCTGTGTTCAGTTTGCGATTGCCAGTGGTCTTGAGATGGGAGGATGGTGGCACTTATTTTCACAGCTTCTGTCTAGTTGAAAGTATGTCCCACGGGCTCACTTCCCTGTGGGAGACTTGGGATTCTAAGTTGAAGCATGGGGAGCCCCACCCATTCCTCAGACACTTGGTGAGGCCCCATCACATCTTGGCAAAGAGTTTCAGTGTCCCCAAATGACCTGGAATGTTCTGTGAAGCCATGCAGATCCTAAGCGGGCTTCATCAGTACTTTCTTACCTTCCCCCACCCCTGTGCCTGAGATATTTCTGTTTAGAAAGGATTTTGTTATCCATAGAAAAAATAATCACAAGGGCTTCTCTAAAATATTTGATTCCTGTGGGTGGCATTTTACAAAATACTTTCTTCTCCCAAGACTATCAAGTAATTTATAAGGTCTCCGCTCTAAACATGTTCAATTAAACATCTTGTTTTCCATGAATCTTGGAAATAAAAACGTGCAAAGTATGTGATAAAAATGCATCGAGGGAAACGGTAACTTTCGAAATGTGTCTCCGGCTCTGATGAGTTAGGTGTTAATGCATTAACCGCAGTAGCATTCTGTGAGTCTGAAATGCTGCCTCATTTCCCCAGTTCCTTCGACTCACAAGGCCAGCGTCAGCATCTTCCTTGGTGCTTGGGGGAAGTGATTTGGAAAAGCCTGGGTGGGTCCTGGCTCTGGGGTAACTCAGCCCCGGTGTGGCATTTTTAGCCACATCTGTCCCAGCAGTCTTCAGATGTTTAACAGGGAACAAAAGCAAAGTTAGAAAAGAGCAGTCCCCCACCAGCTCTGCAGAATGGTTTGGGTACATCTGTCTGCTTAATTCCTAAGGCTCCAAGTGCAGAAGGAGCCATTCAGTGAGAACTATTAGCTTTCTACTTGCTTCTCACTAGCCTCACCTCTCCCATCGCTTTGAAACTTGACACATTTCTTTTGGGGAGCAACCTGGGACCCTGAGGAGCAGTAACCTGGTATGCTGGGAAAATGCAGTCTTACCAATACCCAGGCCTCTGAGTTGAGTTTTAGCTTTTTTATTTAAATTAAAAAATTTTTTTTTAGGTCCTGGGCCCTTTTGAGAGTAGCTTTGGACCTTCTCCTGAGAAAAATACACTTCTCTCTGTTTTTCAGTCATTTCAGACACTGTGGCGTCCCCTCCGGCCCCGCCCTCCAGAGCTCATACAGAGACCCCTTGGTTGTAAGCGTCGGCTTGGATATAGATTCAGGTTGTTTCAGAGAACTAAGTAGAAATGAGAGGTGAACAGAAGTGCACGGCTAGTTAATGAGCTCTTTCACTATTCTAGTCTCTAATATTTATGGTAGGGCTTTTAATGCTATTTTAAATATTCAGATCATGGGTGTAGCTCGTTACATGGGAGTGATTTCGGGGCTCTGACTTCAACATAGTTATGTGGTAGGTGTCTCACGTTCCATTTTCCTTTTCAGGAATAGATGAAGTACTTTTTAAAATAAAGGCCTAATTGGCACAGAAGGAAGCCCTATAAACACAGCTTCAGGTCGGGGCTTCCCCGTATTTGTCAGCCGAGACCAGAGAGCCTAGTACGTGAGAGCACCCAGGCTTTGAAGTTTGAGTCCAGATTTCGGTTTATTAGCCATTTGATTGGAGCAAGTTGCCTCAGCTGTTTTCAGGCCTCAGTTTCCTCATCTGTAAACTGGAACTACCAGTGGTGCCAGGGTTATTGGAAGGATGAACTGAGATGTTTCGTGAAAAGGCCATACCTAGCAAAGTGTCTGGCACGTAGTTAACGCTCGGTAGATGTGTCTAGTAATACTGTGCACTTGCCTGGTGATGTCCTTAACCTGTCATTTCATGGCTGTCCTTCTAAAACAGAATAATACTTAAAAACAGAGCATGGCCCATTCATTGACTGTCCACGTCTGAGTATTCCAATGACCTCTTTCTCTCTCTTTTGCCATTGTGTCTCTGTCAATTAATAAGCAGAATAACTAGGGCTGTTAGACACTTGGCCTAAAAAAAAAAATCAGTGTCCTTAATTAATTAATTCATTCATTAATTTGGCTTTGCGTGTAAGTCTTTTGTCCTGAGGCTACAGATAACTGTCTACAAATACATTCATATCTGGCAATGAGAAACTCTCTTTGCTTTAGATTCGTTAAGGGGGACCATGAGGGGACCATACCTGGTGTCTCACGTTAGATTACACCGTGCCTCCACCTTGGCTGCTGTGACCAGAATGTAAAGTGAAATCCAGTTTGTTTGTTCACGCTTAGCGCACAGAGAAGACTCGGTCATCGTATGTAATAACCTCTTTGAGGCCTGGAAACATAAATGCGTTTCTTCGTTTTATGACCCTTTTGCTTGGCTGCTGTCGTGGCCTTCGGTGGGTTCTTCCGCCGGGCTACACGTCACTGCTGCTGCGGCAGGCTGGCTGTATTTTAAATAAGCGCTTCAGGGATGCCGACTTCTTCACTAAAAATAAATCAAAATGTTGGGAAGGGAGCATCAACGGTAGTTATCTTAGCAAGGAAAGCCCTCCGAGTAGCTTGCAAAGAGGCCTTGATAGATAGAAGAAACAGCAGGCCCGAGTCTGGGGTTGGGGGGGGTACTAGCCTCATGGTAAAGGCTGGACCATTGGCAGATGCAGGATTGTGGGAGAAACACTCCTGGTTTATTTGACACTCAGTTGTCAAATAATTTACAAAATAAGCTGAAAATGCATTCTAAATTCTTAAACTCTTTTGGTTCTCGGGCCTCCTCTGATCAGCTGATGAAAACTGTGTCCTAGCTCTATGAGAAAACAAAAAAGCATATTCCCCGACAGTCTCGCTAGGTTCTCGCTTGTTCCCCGGGACTGGGGGGAAGAAGTATCCTGCATACCGCTCCTCCTGCTTGAATGGTTGGCCTCTGTGGGCAGGAGCTCTTTGTTGTGCTTAAGTTTATCAACACCGGAGGGCTCGGCCTGCTGTTTCACTTGACATTTTGAAATGACTGGCCTTTGAATCTAAGCTGAAATGTGCTCTCCCTTGTCAGTATTTTTAGGGCAAGTCCAGAAATGAAGATGTCTGGAAAGCGCCAAGGCGCATCTAGATTCATTTGGTTTCGGCAGAGATTTCAAGCATCACACATGTTGCTTGGTTGTGGTGGGGCTGGTTCGGGGGAGGGAACAGATGCAAGGGGACAGTGAACACTAAGGTTGGAACCCCTCCTTCCTTTCTGCTTTCCCAGTTCTCTTTCCTTATGACCACATCCATGACATTGTGGTATGTTTGCCTTTGTCTGCTTCTTAAGACAAAGTCCCTAGAAACCTTTCCAATGTCACATTTGGAGAGTATCTAATTCTTTGAGAGTTTTTTTGTTTTTTTTTTTTTGTACTTGAAAACTGTGCTAATTTGCCCAAGATGGTAAGAATGATGGTTGCTGATTGTTAACATGTTTCTGCAGGTGGTTTTGGATTTGTGTATACCACATATTATTCTATTTGGGGGAGTCGGGACAGGGAAGACAGAACATGTTGATTCTATGAAACGCATTTGCTCTACAAAATGAAATGCTTCCTCTGCTTGTGTGGTTATTGAAAGTTTTCTTCGCTAACGTTTGTTGTGTAATTACTAGTGTGCCCAGGAGCTGTGCAAAGCACCTTATAATTATCATCTCATTACATCATCAGTCCTTTGAGCTAGTGTCCTTATCATCGTCTCCATTTTAGGGGTAATCACTTGGGGCACAGAGAGGTTACGTGACTTGCCCAGGATCAGCATTTAAATTTTAGAAGCCAGATTATGTGACTGTGGAGTGAATCGTTCCTTCTCCTAATTCATGAAAAGCACTAGGCACAGTGCATATAGTAAGGACTCATTCATCCTTTCAACAAATAATCATTTAGAGTCTCCCAGGTCCCAGTTGCTGGGGACAGCAGTGATAAAAGTGATCAAAAATCCCTGCCATTGTAGAGTTTACCTTCCAGTTGAGGGGGTGGCGGCGCATAAGAGATAGCAAACAATGCTTGTGTCAGCTGATGCTAAGTTAAGCGGAGAAGAATAAAGCCAGCACAGGGACTAGCACGTGCTGGCGGTATTAGACTCTTAGGCATAACTGGAATCATTTTTTTGTGAATAGTTGTGGCAGAGATAAAACCTCTGCTCTTGTTAGACTCGTCTACCACGTGCTGGTAAGATCTGGGCTTGGTGTAGCACTTTTCTCTCTACTTTGGACTCCCTTTTTCACGTCCCCGCTCAACCTTTGAATATGAGACAGCTTTGGAACATGAAATTGGAAGTCACCTGCCTAAAGTCACGTTCAGCTTTTAGTACGAGTTTTGTGCTCTAACATTTATTGGGTTTGGCTGCTGTGTGCAGGGCAGCCATTCAGATATGGGTAAAATCAATGCTCTGGCTCTGATGCAAGCACGGTTGCCTTTCACAGAACCATCCATCACCAGGTTTGCTGATTGCATTAGTGCCACTTACTGTGCGGCAGCATTGAGCATGAGGAAATGCCAAGTAGATGAGGTAGGGAGTAGCCTGTGTTTGTTTCTCACGCTGGGTGAAGCCGTTTCGTATGCACTGAAACAGTCAGTACGGCTAGGTCAGAATGGCCTAAACACTTAGAGCCTTTAGGTGGGTGTTTAATTGCACAAGTGAACCAGCCCCATCATGTTTAGGCACACATTTTAAAAGGCCAAGTTCACTGTTTTTGCCTTTGAAGAACGTCTGGCACAAGAGTTTCTACACACATTACACAAATGGAGGCAAAACCATGCATGACTTTTCGTATTTTTCTTTTGTTACTCGGACAATTTGTAGAAGACCGTCTGTCATTTTGCAGTTGGGGTACAGCTTGGCCAAGCAGGCAGAGGTGACGCTCAGGGGTCCTAACAGTTCGCTTTGGCCTGCCTTTATGGCCAGTATAGATTGCTGTGGCTGTAGCAATTATGAGGCAATCCATATTAGTTGTTGAGAAATGCCATTGCGGCCCAAGAGGACCATATTCTTCTTTTTATATGGCACTGACTAGTTTTTTCCCCCCAAATTTTATGCGTGAAGCCGCCACAGTGCCCTGTAAACTATGGCTGCTGTAGTCCTGCTTAATAGTAGTACCAGGAGGAACAGGACGCTTTCAGACACTATACCCGTATTTTTGTCAGTGGAGGGAAGGTAGAAAGCCTCTCCTAGGTCCCAGAAATTGAAGGAATAAGAAAAAAATTGAAACCTGGTCTTTGGCCCAACTAACTTCAACCAGCAAATATTAATTGAGCAGCCAGCGTACATTTATGCAAAACCCTAAGGATGAAATGTTGAACAAAGGCTAACATGCTCCCTGCACTCAGAAAGTCTCATAGGGTAGCCGGAAATTAATTTTAAAAAATACCAAAACATAAAATCATGTGTCTGATGTGTGCTTTAAGGAAGACATATTAGTGCTGGAAGATTTTAGTCAAAGAGAATGGGCCTCGTTGGGAAGGCCATAAGAGATCTCATTTAGAAATTGATGATTGAATATAGATGTAGAGGATGGATAGGTGTTAACTAAGTAAAGTCAGAGACAGGGAATAAATGAGGTAAAGGAGCATGTGCAAAGGCCCCGTGGCAAGGAAGAAGGGTTTATATGATGGGAGCATAAGACCAGAGAAGACTGAAGGTGTCAGATGAGACTAAAGATAAGCAGGGCCAATTAAGGTCCTCTGGGTTGTATGGATTGTATTTAGGATCATGTTCTTTGTTGCATGTACATTGGGAAACCCCTGAGAGACCAGAAGCAGAGGGAATCAGATTTGTGTTTCAGTAAGACCATTGTAGCATTTGAGTGGAAAACTACTTGGAGGGGATATGAGTGGAAAGGAAAAAAGAGTTTGCAGGACAGTCAAGAGTTTGAACAACATGATAGGACGTATCATTAATTACCATTACCAGGGCTGACTTACTGCCAGGACCTGGAACGTGGGTTCTCAGAGCCTGGATTCCACTGCTCAGAGAGTTTCATTATTTCAAAATCTGGGACAAGGTGGAACCTGCAGAGAAAGGCTGTCTGGCCCACTTGTGGGAATGGGGATCCAAGAATAATGAAGGCCAGGTGCCCTCTGTGGTTTCAGTTGAAGGCCTGGTGAATATGTGCTCCCAGACCCATACAACTGACTGAAATTTATAGTTTACTGCCAAAGATACGTTCCCAGCCAAGCATGCCAGGAAATGAGCTGGAATAGTTGGTGAGCCAAGCTTCTCAAGTCTCCCCCATTCCTCGTGGGAGACGTGCTAGACTTGGTGGCAGTGGTAACTTACTGTCCAGAGTTAAGTGGCCCTGTGTCTCTCAAGGCCCCACGCGGGGCTTATCAAACTTCTTAAATATGCCGCCAAATTAGTCAGAAACTCCAGAGTATTTTTCATATATGTGTGTCCCAGCTGAATTTAGCAAGTCCCACACCTGGGCTGTAACATCTTAGTTCTCAGTACCCATTCTTACTAGGACCTCAGTGCCATGTTGCTATGTCGTCCACAGGTTACATAATAGTGACGGGGCCCCTCACTTGGGCAGCTGTTTACCAGTGACTGAGTAGTGAATATTATCATCCATCCAAGGCTAGTGAGTGACAGTGTTTATCATGTCTGCTCAGGCCCTACCAGAAAGTGGTTGAATCTTTATAAGGACTTAACAGAGACAAACTAAATACAAGAAATGAGAGAATAAAAATTGACTTTGGTAATATTTATGATTGTATTTTATTGCCATTGAATGTGCCCTTACTGTAGGCTAAGCCCCTTGGTAACTCACTTTGTCTGCACGGTGACCCTTGTAATGGGCATAATCATGTCCATATAACCATTGAGGAAACTGACTCCTAAGGAGTTGACTTAGTTTGCCCACAGGCATAGAACAAGTGAATGGTGGAACCTGCACATGAAAAGTTTGTCTGAGCCCAGAGCTAACCAAGGACCTTATGTGGCTTCCAAGATGTTTTTCTGCCATTGTTTGATGCACATGTTCTAGAAGAATGTTGGTCATTCTCTTTGCCTCTTGGCAAACTGTCTCAGCTTATTTCCTGTCAGGGAATTGACTTACAGGAGTGAATCTCTCCAGGTTCCTCACCTGATCGTGGAAGGTTGTTAGACTCCAAACAGAATTGATAAGCCCATCCCACCCAACCTTAGGTCCCGTTCATGGTGTTGCACTGAAATTACCCATTGAGTCAAGGATCCTTCAGAAAGAGCTGTTCGTGTCTTTAATCTCCAAACACAAGACAGTTCTCATTATAATGCTTTTTCAACAAAGATAATAGTGGTGGTGCCCCTTTCCCAGGTGTGTTCCCATTTTTAAGAAAAATAGTCTTGCCTCTATCAAAGCACCTGCTATCTGAAGATTTCCTATTCACTGTAATTTTTTTTTAATCTTGCGAAGCTGACTGCTTTCAAATAGGATTCAGATTGCTGAAGACTGAAATTCATTTCTTTAAACTTTATTTAACTGGGCCACAGAATCATTCTGAGAGAATCATTTAAATTAATATGAGGTGTTACAGCGTTAAAGGGAAAAGAAAAGTTCACCGTAATTCCCAGTTTCAGAATTTGTCAAGACCTCTGTTCGGTGGCTGTGACCCCATGACTGTGTGCAGCTGCGGTGGCTCAGCAGCCCACACACATCCTGAGGTCACATTTTCAGGCTCTGAGGCTTTGGGGACGAACATAGAAAATTTATTTTATCTTCCCTGGTCTTTCAGTCAGAAATCACGGATTCACCAGTAAACCCTTGTTAAATGTGCAAAATCTGGGGGGAAAAAAAAGGCTAGAGTGGGAGGTGTAGGGAGGTTTTTTCATACCCAGCGGTAATTCACCCCAAACTGTGTTCGTTTCAGATGAGACAGCTTGTATGAAAATTTAGGAGTCCTGGAAAACACAATAACAAAAATTAACAAGTGGCAGGATGAGCAGCAGAAGGGAAGATCGAGCATATGCTGCTCGTTTGAAATGTAGTTTCATTAAAAGTCTTTCCCGTTGCACCCTAAAACAGTCTGTCCTTGCCAGACAACGCATCGGACGCTGGGAAGCCCGTTCCCTCCGCTTGCTTTCCTGGTTGTAAGGCAACCATTTAAAAAAAAAAAAATGAGAAAGAGCCCAGCTGCTCGAACAAACAAAAAATGTCAGCTTGTCTTTGGAGGTAAAATATCAAGAGGACCAACCGGTGCCTCTTCCCACCACTTACCGACGGTGGCAAGGAGCACTTGGCTGTTTGTGTTCAGTCAACACTAATCAATAAACATCTGTTGGAAGGAGCATCGGTGCCTCTTTACGATTCATTATGCTTCATTAGGAATTGGTTCTGTCTTCAAGGGAAGGGAAAAAAGAAATCTCGTGTAATTAGAGAACAGTATCTTGTGCAGCCATATTTTCCCCCCTAAAGACCTAAATTCTTTTAAGGCCATTATTTACAGTACATTTATCTGTATTTAAATGTAACTACTTTTCCTTGAAAAGACCATCTGTTCATAAAGACCATCCTTTTTTCCACCCTCCCAGAGGTAAACGCGGGAGAGTGGTGATACTCACTGAGGACTGCGGTGAAATGAAAATATATGAGACTCAAGGCAGGGAAAGGGACCGTGGTGGCCAGCAAAGTGGTGCTCCATCGTGTCCTGGGGCGGGGGTGAAAAGGAGTGGTGAAGTCTGCTGGAGGGAGACGCGCATTCGAAATGACAGTCTTTGGAAATGATCTTACCAAAGGGAGGTGTTAAATGGGAAATTCTCAAGGCTGGTTAACTTCAGTGATCCTTTTGCTGGGTTTATTATAGACAATTTAAGTGGCCCCTGCAGTATCTGGCGTGCAGTACATTTTGTTATTTTACTTTTGAGGAAATACCTTGCTTTTGAGGGAGCTGCTGGAAATGTTAGTATAAATGATGCGGCTGTTCTAGCGTAAGTCACCTTAAAGGCGCTATGACTTTATTGCTGCTGAGGGAAATGTCCTCGGGTGAACTTAACAAAATACAGCTAATACACACAAGTATACAGATGAAGTCTAAAGTCGCTGGTAATGACCTCAAATTATGCAGACCATGGTGAAGTTTCCGATTAGTTGAAGGTTTATTTAACCAGAGCTTTTCCTGAACTGAAAAGCGAATGAGGGCTTCAGAGAGGGCAGAGCACAGCAGACGTCAGGGTGAAATTCAAGAATTAATGAAACATTGGCATTTGCTTTTCCTCTTAACTCACATTAGGATCCCCAAATATAGAGATTTGGGGAGGGGGGTGCTGTTTGGTTAGGGTAAAGGCTTTTTTTTTGAGAAACAGTCTTTAGGAGTTTCATTTAAAGCCTGTTACCGCGCACAAATGAAGGAAACTGAAGAATCACATGGAATATGATCAACTTTTATTTTTAAATAATAGAATGAAGATGGGAATAGAAATAATATTAGGCATTCTCAAGCAACACAATAAATGTGCACAGAGTAGGTCATATCCCTGTGGATTTAGACACAGGGGACTTTTTCTTGTTGTTCATAGAAGTGAGGGATAATTACACTGAGTATAATGCATTTGTGTGCAGAATATGGGAAATGGATTTCTCATACCATCTAGCTGACCTCTTCGTTGTCTACAGATTTCCCAAAACGTGTTTGACAGAACTCTCGTCTGTCAGGATGTTTAGCCAAATTAAAAGGTGAGGAGACCTCCCACGAAGAATGTTCAGGAAATGTTGCCTTCTTGGTCTCTTGGACATTCAGAGGCTCCACTGGCATCTTAAAGGCACTGAGAAATCTAGCAGTAAATAAACAACGTTGGCTTTGTTGGATGCCAGCATCTCTCAAACTTATTTGACAAGCAAACCCTTCTGTTCGCAGAGCATGTTTTCACATCTCTCAGCACGAGTGTTTGTGGAAACACACTTTGGCAAAGGGTGACCTGCAGTGGTGTCTTCCAGGCTGGCGTAGAACTGGTGCACTTAATGGGGAATAAGGGATTAAAAGTGCTGAGACGCTGTTTCTGCGGGTCTCTCGGAGGGTAGAAAACCACAGCGCTACAGCTGGAAGCGTTGTGGGGGTGCTGGAATCTGATCTTTGGAATCGGGACATGAAGGATTACTCCTCGGTGGAACAGCCTTCCTCTGAGAGATGTCTTGAGGATGCATCTCTATTTTTTGTTTTTGTTTTTGGCCCACAGCCCATCCTGTTGAGTCTGAAATAGATCTTAAATGGGTCTGGGATTCCTGAGCTGCTTAAGATTCACAGAGGTTCCCACCCTCCTTCTGGACAGGTCCTCACTTTATCAAAAACCCACAGTTGATATTGTGAAATCAAATTGAAATGGTCTAATCTCATCACCTGCTTCTGGGAGTCCTGGTCACCTGACCTTTGTAGGAAAGGGCACAGTTGAGATCACCTAAAGCAAGTTTGCCTTCCACAGCCTATCATATATATGAAAAGTACCTCCCTAGAAAGAGAGGTGGTATGTTTCTTTATTTCAGTGTCCCTCCAAATTGGTGAAGGAGGAAAACTTCTCACCTACCTCTGATCCTTTAGAATGGTACTGTTGCTTGTGTTCTGTTCTGCTGGATTGAAATGACATTTTTCCAGGGCTACGTGAGAGACTGGGTCCTATGTCTTGCATGTATCCTGATTATTTCTTTGTTCTTTATTCCTCCTTCGTTTTTTCTTCTTCCTAAAGTTGTCTCATTTTCCCCATTCTCTTTTTGGTTTCCCCTCCCTTTCCTCCTCCTTTTCCTCTTTCCCTTATTTTTTGTTGCGTCTTTTCTTCCATGTCCCTCCCTAAAAGAACACTAAAGTAACACTAAACACCTCACACGATATTTTTTGGCATTCCTGGGATACACCAAGCTCATCCTGCAAACGTAGAAGCTGATGTGCATCTGGGAACCATGCCGATTCTTTGTGAACACCTTCGGCAGATTATCACCAACAACTTAAAAATAATATGTTTTAGAATTGCACTCACTTGTATCAAGCCTGTAAGCTATAGTTAGTTCTTTTGATCAAGGGGCATTTATTCTTACACAGATGAAGGACAACCATAGGTGGCTTGCACAGGTTATGTCCCGCATGAAAATCCCTGGCCAAAGGGGAAGTGAGGATGAAACGCCGTCCAGGCTTCCACTGTAAGCCCTGCACCTCGGGACCAAGAAAGGGCACTTTCCCTGTGAGTGCTGTCTCCGTCTCCCAGGCCCTGCCTGTTTCCATACTTCTGCTTAGGATGCTGAATTGTCACAGGCTCCCAAAAGCAGTTCAGCAGTTTTATCTGCCAGTTCTAGAGCTGTCCTTTCTTGGACGCCCTTGAATGTGGTAATGCTTTCTCAGGGACCCTCACATCAGTTCAGCAGTTTTGGCTGCCCGTTCTCTCCCTTCACCAAGTCTAGAAAGGCCTTTGAAACAATGCCGTGGTCCCCTGTAGTCTCATTTCCCTCTGTCTTGGCCGTTGGTTCTCGCAGCGACCAGTTTGATGTGCTTTTCCGAGCTCCATCATCCCTTTGGGGAGAGCAGAAAGGAGGAAACGAGAAGCTGATTCAATGTCTTTACTGATGATCTGGTTGTATTTGTACATTAAAGGATTTTTAAAATTAATAGATAGTTTTGAATAGCAGCTTTAACATAAATTTAGTTGTAGTCCTGGGTATTTTATTGTGTGGGCTGGAAGTTGGACTTACTTAGTCTTCTTAAAAGAGTCCCTTTTAAGAACCACTTAGCAGTATCGCTTTGTCTGATAAACATAAACCCCAGTGTTAGGTTAGAAAGGTCTAACCTGACCTTGGAAGGTTCCCCCACACCTCCTTGAGGGTGGGAGAAAGTTGGTCACTCATGATATGTTAATGAAAATTCCTAGAATATGTTCTACTACCAAGAAAATTTATTCTCTAGTTACAAGAGGACACAATTCTGCAAGAGACAAAATAATTTAAGTTAAATAAAAAATACTGTCATCTCTTAAATAATACTCTCTTGCAGTAAAGGTATAAAGCAAGCAGGGAGATATTTCTGTAGCTCTGTGAGATTTAGTGTTTAACTGCATACATTCTCACATATATATGCATACATATATGTCAGATATATCTCTTTAATGGAGATATATATTTTGTGTATATTCTACCGAAGCAGATACCTGCATCCATATATTGTATCTCGTGCTGTGTTCTGCCAATTTAAAGCCTTACAAATTTAGCAAGGAGTATTTAATAAAAATGCATGCTATTGATTTATGTCATAATGCAAGCATTGTTTTGCTAACTCTATGATCTACCTATCTTAATACCCCCCTCCAATAGATATTTCTAATTTAAGATTTGAGGTTAATAGAGCAGAGTGTCACAAACCTTCTTTTTCCCCCGAGAACACTGTTTTCCCCATGAATAAGACTTTTTTTGCTGTAATAGATTTTTATCCTGATGTTAATTTGATTTATGGAACTGATGTTGAATTTCTTCCTTTCAAATTTATGGCCTGATAGATTTCATGCTGCGTTTAAGATGCTGAGCGTAATGATAACTCACATTGGTGGCATTATATTGATTTGTTTCCATTTGACATATAGGGCTTTTAAAAATAATAACACTGAATAATTATACACATACAGTATACTTTTCTCCTGCTGATGCGCAGTCGAATTAAGATTTATGTTCACCATCATGTGACTAATTTTATAAATACCTAAATTCAGAACTCTGAATTGATGGCATATTTAATTAGGAAGAGGTAGAGCTGTGTCTTGTCTTGTTATTTCCAAAAGGTTCAGTATTTGAGCGCTGCTATTTATTTCTTACAGTCTATTTTATGGGCTTGGGGGAGCATTTTATAAATAATTTACATATAAACATGAGAAGGACCTTTTGTTTTAGTTAACCAAACCCTAGAGAAAAATTGAGTAACTAGCCTTGTATATGATATATAAAACCCTTATGGTTTTATGCTACACTATGGAAATGAGTTACACATCCCATCACATAGGGTAGTGGATGTGAACATACTTTTGTATAATACATGTCTGTTAATAAAGTAATGGATTAATGAATGACGGGCATTGGTCCTCGCAGCCTGTTGTTCATGAAGAGTAAAGGAACATGGAAACATGACTGGCATGTTGTATCTGAAATACACCCAAATCTCAAGGCAATTTCAAACGTTCCTTTTTCATGCCTTTGTGCAAAGGAACTTTCCAGAGCTTAAAAATCAATGTTAGTGTAATATATTTGAGCTTTTACCATGAATAATATATGGTCTATCAGTAAAGAGCTTGACCAAAAAATTAAAGTTATTAAACACAAAAAAAACCCCAAATTATTATGCGTCAGTTTATTTACGGTTTCTTTATTTGAAAAAACCATTCCATACAGATACTTGGCATTAAATGAATTGAAACATCTTAGTTGGTTGACCAGATTTATTCCCTTTTTAACCAGCTGTGCTTTTTTTGCACAAAAACAGCTTTGCTGAGGCCTTTGCCAACAGACAGCAAACTATTATGATGAAAAATGTGACTTTTTAGTGACATACATCTGTTTACCAGTTCACATCCAACATTTTAAATTGTGTTCTCTTAATTTGCTTGCCTCTGTTCCTGTGAAACTCCATTTGTTTATTTACTCACAAGATATTTTAAGATGAGCTATTTCCCCCAGTTTGTAGTGAGCTTTATCGAAAAAGAAGTCTGGAGCCCAACAGATCTGTCCTTCAAACTGGGGTTCTACCACTTATTCATGAATATCTCTGGAGAATCACTTTGTTCTTCTGAACCTCAGTTACTTAATTTTGGGGAACAAATGAGATTATAAATATGAAAGTTCCTAACATGGTACTAGAGCACTTGAAACATGGTAGCCACTCAGGGAAGTTTGGGTCTAACTGTGTAGTATTTAACCCCTAGAATTCAGACTTGGACTTTGAACAAACTTGCATGAGCTTTGAGTTTCCTGACTCAATCAAAACCCAGAAAACTTTTAACACTACCGATCCTTTATGCTTTTTCTACCGTATACCTGGCTTATGAGAAATAAAGTATTGGCAGTGCTGAGTTCTATGCAGAATGCACAATACGTGCTTAGTGTGTGTTTTAAAAATGGATGGATCTAGTTGTTCTATTGTGATTTTCTTCATTGTGAGCCTCATTCCCACATGTCACATTTGTGCCCTTGAACTAGCAAACACATATGTGAGCAATTGCTTTAAGTTCAATTTTTAACATTTAAATAAAACTTTCAAGGAACATGAAATTGTACTGAGAAAATAGTCACTGTTTTCAGTCAGGTCCCTTCCGTGGTTAGAAAAGACATGCACATATAAATAGCTCTGTCGGGATGGAGATGGTAGCCAACAAGCCTGGGGATTAAACTCTCTTTTAGGAACTCATGAACCATCCTTTCACTTAGAACAATAATAATTTAACACCTTAACACCTCCTCACCCCCAGTGATACCGTATTTCCTTCCTGGGGCTGTCTGCTTTTCAGAGCTTTTGATTGATACTTAAAGTTAGCTGAAATATATTAAGGTGATCCCGAAGAGTATGGGTTTACTATAAAAAGATTATGTTTTCTTTTGGTTTTGGTTAAACTCTGGACAAAGTAGGTCTTAAGAAGAAACAAAAAACAGAGTGTAGGCACCATCAAGTATTTTCCAAGAGCCCCATGTCTACTTGGTGGCATTTTTGTTCAAAAACAGAAGGCTGACTCTAGTCACTATTTTGATATTCTTTATAAATAATTTGCCATCTGGGTTGTCTTTCTAGAAAACATATGAATAATATTGTTCCTTTTTTTCAGATGTGGTCAGGGGTGCTGAATTAAACATTTTGGCTCAAAAAGCCTATTAATGGAACATCTCTATGGTGTCAGACAAATTATTTTGTGGGATGTTTCTGCTCTGTATTGAGGATTGCTCATGTGGTTGCATTAATTCATTTGTGCTGTGCCAGACACCGTGCTAGACTTGGGGGATTGCAAAGAAAAATGAAACCAGTATCCTGTCTCTCAGAAAACTCATAGCTTAGCATCAGAAAAATATGAAAAAAATGAGCTTTAAGATAATGTGAAAGGCCTAATAGAGGGCTCTGAGAACAGTGAAATGAAGTGATTTTCTTCTTGAGGAAAGAGGTGTTGATTAAATCTGAGTGGTTAGTATCTAATCATGAAGTAATTAAACTCATTACTTGGTACGTGTATTGTATTTACATGATTCTAGGAATGTTTGCCACTGGGGACTGTTTCATCTTTACGTTTCCATTTCTATAACTATCCGTTTGAGCTATAAATTGATCAGGCAGTAAGCTTGAAGATGAGAAAAATGGCTCTAATAGCTAATGTGTCCTCACTTCTTCAAATTTTCCAATTAGTCATGGTGAATTTAATCCACCCTAAAACTGAACACTGGCAAATCCTTTAGACATCAAATTCTGGGTCCAGCCCCTCACCCTCCACCACTTTCAAACATTTTGGTGTTCATGATAGGAAGGCATCGAGAATCATCTTGGAATCTCAAAGACAGTTTCTTTTAATACACTATTAGTGAGTGAACATAATCTATTGCTTGCTGTGTTAGCCATCAGGATAACCTGCCTACCTGGAGTCTCATCTGGATGTTCTGAAGACTGGTGACTGATCCTCTCTCTCTCCTCATTTCTCAAATGCTGGAGTGGCTATATGGTTACATACTACAAAATAGATATGCAAAACCACTCTAGAAAATAGAACCAAGGGAAATGTAATTGCAAACTGAAAGTTCTGTTAATGTGGAAATAAAAGAAAGCTGCAAATACTCGTAGCAAAAGGAGAAGTGATTGGAAGAATACAGTTAATTAAGAAGCGTGTTTTGCCCAGTTTTCCGTGAACATTGTTTTCCGTAGTACCCCTTCTCTATCCCTTGAGACCTCAACAACCATCTCTATGTATGCAATTAACTCTCAAGTCAGTATCTCCATCCCAGACTTCTTTGCTTACTCCTAACATGTATCACCTGACTACCTGTGGGGCCTCTCCACTGGGGAGCCTAGAAGGTACCTACAAGTCAGTGGGACTACCTTCTGGAGTTGCTAATCAGGGAATGCCACAACTTAATGGGTCAAGTAAGAAATCTATGGATTACCATTGATTCCTTCTGCTTCCTTATCTTCCCAGATCAAATTCATCAGTAGATTGTTTAGATTCTACCTCATTATGGTTCTTAAATCCATCCATTTCTCCTCACAAATGCTGCTACCATGTAATTGAAGCTACCAGCTTCTCTTATCTGAACCACTAAGTGACCTACTGACTGGTGTCATGGAGACCCTACCATGCTTCCCATATTATTTATGCCCCTGAAGTCTGATTGATTATGGAAAAGCACCACTGCCACTCCTGTCCATCTTCTCCCTCTCTCTTGCCCTCTTAAATCTTTGATGTTTTTCCACTGCTACCCCAGGCACCTTTATATGGTCTGACCCCTACTTGCTTCCCCAGGCTTTTCTCTTATCACCCTTCCACTCACTGACTTGTTTCAGCTACACTGTCCACCAGCTCCTTGAACACTGCATGTTCCTTCCTTCCCTGGGCCTCTGCACATGACCTTCTTTCCTCTGCAGAGCTCTTCTTTCCACCATCACCTTTCTCCCACCTAAGTAATGTGTACCCACTCTTTAGTTCTCATCTCAGGCCTCCTTTCCTTAGACCTGACGCCCCAGCCTAAGTCAGGCTTCTTTGTCGTGGGCTCCCATTGGACCATATTCCTCCTCAGTGTTGCCATGTGTTTTATGCATTGAGGTGAGAGCTGATACCCCAAATGGCTAAGAATATGGGTTTCAAGTCAAAACACCTTTGTTAGAGTCTTCTGCTTAACGTGTTACTTACCCTCCCTGAACCCCATTTTTCTATAAAGTAGAGACAGTACTGTCTTATAGGTGCAGCAGTTGAAGGGATTAAATGAAATAGCCTGTGCTCAGTTTTGGCATACTGATTATCTATAGTAAGAAGTCACTGAGTGGCGGCTATGACAATGATTGAGAAGCATCAAAGAGCTGGAGGGGGGATTCCATGGCTTTGGAGATGCTGATGATCTCCATCACTGCTCCATGCACAGAGCCCAGCATGCAGCCGTCCTCAGTGCATTGCTATCTGGCTGTTGTAATTACACATGAAAGCAGGACAGCACTGCTGTTGCCGCATAGCCCTCCTGCCAGAGGAGAGGATCCTGGAGGGCATTCCCAAATCTGGACCCCCAGCAGTTACTTCATCTTGTCTGTTACAGTTTCGCCTGCTTACCTCAATGACAGTCGGCCTGGTACTGCTTTTCAAGGCACGTACCAAAGCCTCACATAATTAAAATGACACTAGGCGGAGAGTAGAGGTTGCTGTCTTGAGTCTGGAGACTGAAAGCTGATGCTGACTTGGCTGTACTCTGGGGGAGTGAGTTGGGAGTCTCAGGAGATTCTAACTTGTTAATCCCAACTGCAAGAACAGGAGTGAGGAACGAGGAGAAGAGAGGAGAGGGTCATAGAAGGTTACCACTGGAAGGGGCCTTAGGGACATCTGACCTAGCCATGCTCACGTATTTTGTAAGTGGCCAGCTAAGCTTTCAGAACTGGAGCTGGCAGCGCCAGGGTCTGAAGTCCGCACCATTTTTCTCTCTTAATGGCATCAGTGCAGAAAAGTAGCAAATGGCAATGCCGACTTTATTAGAGTCCCTTAACTGCAGATTATAACGGTAGAGATTTACATTCAAAGTGATTTGAGAAGAGTTCTGAGTTCTCATCTCATTTCTGGACCTGATGTGTAACCTTAAGGCTCTGGCTTCCTCATTTTTAAAAGAACAAGATTGGAAAAAAAACTATCTCCAATGCCCCTCCTTGAATTTTAATGTAATCGTATAATTTAATTTATATTTTAATTTGAATTTATAATTTAAATTTTACTAATATAATTTAACATAATGTAGGAAACTTTCCAAAGGAAGCCATGAAATACTTCCAGTTCTTAGTGCCGTTCTGGCCTTGAGTTCGTGTTCAACATGAGCATGTTGAACATAAACTCATTTAGTAAAACTTTGACTGTGTGTGTCTAGTACTTGCCAGACAGTCTCCTTTCTAGGTGTTGCTCAGGCTGTTGCTCTGCCTGAAGTGTCCTTTAGTCCTATCTCTTTAGAGTCTCAGATTCCAGATCCCCCCAGGGGAAGTCTCATCCCTTCCCCTTCAGCACTATTCACAGTCCTCCTTAGACGAGGGGGAGCGTGAGTGTTTGTATGTGTGTGTGCGCTGTCCCCTAACTTGTTTATTGCCAAAGGGAGGAGACCCTGATTTTTCCTTCCTTTTATGTCTACAAGAAGTCCTAGCACAGTGCTTTTCTCAAATGTTTGTTGAGTTGAATCATCTGCAAATGATGGGAGATGTATTGAGTCCTGAAAGCCCTGGGTCTTTCAGGGATTCATGCAGGTGTGCTGGAGGACTTTGAAAGGATCAGACCTGTATTTTAACAGAGAAGCACAAACACACATTTGGAAAAACAGAACACAATAGCCATAAAACCCTCTAAAATTCTTAGGTTCCCTCCCAGTGGTCTATAATGTGGTGTGTCTGGAACTCTGGCTTTGGTGATGAGATGACAACCTGAGTGTTACACCTAGAGAGCTTAACATGCGTCCGGGTGTCCTCACAGAGGTGCTAGGTGGGTTGTTTCAGAAAGAGCCACCATGGAGTTTTCAGTTTGCGAGGCGAAGCAGTTTGGATGATGGGAAAAATCCAAAGTGTGTCCATAGCATTAACCATGTCTTCTATTCTTGGCTGTGTTGTATTTCTGATGCTTCGACACCTGGAACCTTCGTGACCCTGCAGGGACTGCCCCTCCTTCCTAGAGAGAGTAAAAGACTAACCTGCGAGTAAGCCTTTCAGGTGCACACCAACCAGCCCAGAGTCCATCCGCCCCGTCCGCCTTTTGTTATGAGGCTGTCACAGGGCTCATATACCCCAGGCCACTGCCACCTGCTATACTCATCCTGGGACCAGGCACCAGGCAGCCTGGGGCCGCCTCTGTGCTCTACAGCCTGCCAAAATTATTTGAATTAGTGAACCCTAAGCCTGCTGATCCTGCCTTGCCCGTTCCTTTGCACAGAAACCACGTAAGGGCTCTTGCTTCTGGTTTCCCCCCCCCCCTCTGCCTCCTCACCAACCCCAGTTTTCCTGTCCCCCTTCTCCTTGGGAACCTGAAAGGATAACAGACTGTCTTTTCAGTGGCAGTCCCCTTCTGATCCTTTGGTCTCACCATACTTAAATAATAATGAATTCTGTGTTAAAACACCATAAGAAGAGTAGCTAACGTGGAAGGGAGTGAAATTCGTTGCCTAAACGAGGAAGCAAGGAACTTCTAGGTGAGGCTGTTGTTGGTTGGTCATTCATGGTCATACTAGGGATGCCCAGGATGAGATCCTAAGCCAGGCAGGGATGCCAAGCCCACGAGGCCCCATGAAAAGCCTCGCAGGGGAAGCAGCTGGAGGCCACAAGGGGTTGACATACCCAGTAGTGCAAGTTGAAAGGAGGTGACTGTTGAGTGAAGATTGTAGATGCTTGTTCTCAGGGGCATTGTGGCCAAGAAGAGGCCAGTCCCAGTTCTTAGCTTTGAGATGTAAAGGTCGTGGCTGAGGGAAGGTGAGCCAGGAGGGTAGCTGGGCTGGGAGGGGCGATGTGATGGGGGACAGCTGAGTAAGGGAGCTTTCCAGAGGGACAGTGGTTGTGGGTCCCAGGAGAGAGGGGATCAGGGAGGGAGGAGGCTGGGGGGAGGAGCTGGTGACTGTGTGGGACTCAGAAACTCTGAAGCTCTAGTGGGCATTCAGATGTGATATTGGACAGGAGGAGTCACCTCCCCAAGGTGAGAGGCTTTAGGCCTGCTGGTCCCGCTCCTGAGCTGAGGGTCTAGAGGCAGCTACAGGGTCTTGAGTGTCCGGAGCGCTGGAGGTAGCTGAGGCATTGCAAGCTGGTGTCAGGGTCACATTCAGAGTTCTTGTCTGGGTAGAACCAGAAAACGCTGGCATATATTTTTATACCCATTTTCATAACAGTGTCCTTGTCTTTTGGAAGCAGTGGCTGTGGCCATGAAAGTTGTCAACTCATATGATTCTGGGGGTCACTGTAGTTTAGGGGTCCCACTCAGTACGAGGGGCTATGGAGTCCTGGAGGCAAAGGAGTGCAGAATAACAGCCTCCACCGCTCTGTGTTCTTTCTGTGCCATGGACCCAGCTGAGCGCACGCTGGTCCCCAGGAAGGGAATACACACTGTTTCCTCAGGACTGTGCAGGGCGGGGCTTGTAGCCTGACACCACCGCTTACTCTCTGGGCAAGTCTCTTAACCACCCCAAGCCTTGGTGTTCTCATCTGTAACACGTGAATAATTGTAATACTCAGGTTAGGGGGTTGTGGTGACACATGTACAAGCTAAGATGATGTGGACAAAGAAGGTAGGGAGAACTGTGAAGAAAATTGAAGAGGTAAACTGAAAGAGAGGTGGGTAATAGTTCTGATCGGAGGGTGAATCAGGGGCAGGCTTCGCTGTGGAGGGGCATTTGCGTGTGTGGAACCCCCAAGGCCACAGTGCGCCTGGTGTTTGGGGGAAGAAAGGAAGATCAGGATGGCTGGCGTATATGAACAAGGAGAGGGAGAAGGGGAAGTGATGTCAGGGGGGAGGTGGGAGCGGAGCCTGGAGACCCTCCTTGAATGGCTGCTGTTTTTCATCTGCCGTATAAAACCAAAATAATGAAATCCATCTAACTAACTGTGGTGATAATTCTTGAATTTTATATCATGCTTTTCCTTTAATAAACAAGTGGGCCTGTTACTCCACATGATCATTAGAACATCCATGGCAGAGGCGCGGAGAGAGTGAGGGGAGAAAAGTATCCTGTTTGTGTCTTTGTTTTACAGCCAGTGAGGATCCTGAGACCCAGGGAGATCAGGAAACAGGGCTAGAATCTGTACCCCACCACCCACGTTTTCTTTACCTACACTCTGTCTACAACTCCACCTGTGACCTGGTCTTCCTTGGGGCTTTCATTCCTTTGGAAGAAAGACTTGGCAAAGCTTGGGTATCTCATTTTAAGTATGCATTGTTGTGATCTACAGTAAGGAAGATAGCTGTTTACTTAACTCCAGGCCACACCTTGCATTCCCCTCAGCCATGCTCACTAATTAAACATAATAAATACACAGATATAAGGCTTGGAACAGGTTAGAGGTGCTAAACAATCGCCCGTGTATTGAATATGATGTCCATACGTAAAC
Source organism: Camelus bactrianus (assembly GCF_048773025.1). Lineage (NCBI taxonomy): Eukaryota > Metazoa > Chordata > Mammalia > Artiodactyla > Camelidae > Camelus > Camelus bactrianus. The sequence goes on from NC_133555.1 coordinate 26,097,615, forward strand.
ACAGTCCACAGAGCACAAGTTCTGAAGCGTGTGTGTGCTTAATTAGCCAAGTCTCAGCCACAGGTTGGCATAAATAGATCCTCCTCAGTAAACAGCAGCGTGTCACCGTGTCGCCATGTTAGCTCTAAGTGTGGTAGCCGAGAAGACGTTAATCACTAACACGCCCGGGTGTATGTGTATTTCTTCTTGTAATTATCTTTCCAAGGTATTCAATGATTTACATTTCTCCCAAGCTGTGTAACCATGACAACCATAGGTTTTGATTTGGGTTGAAGTCTTAAGAGTAACTGCATGAAAAGCCAGGTCTGTTTGCTTCAGTCACTTGGTGGACATCAGTGGAATGCCAGGTGGGTGCCCAACTCTTAGCATGACTCTGAGGAAGGCAGACGTGGATTCTGCTTGTAGATTAGTGAGGCAGTGGGCAGTGCTGTCTGCGGAGGAGTTGAGGTAGAAAGGGGTAAGGATCCTAAGTGACACTTCTGTAAAGAAGTCAGAGAAAGAAGAGATTACCTTCAGCTGAAGGGACCAAGGAAGGATTCCTAAAATTTAAAGTTACTGATAAAGAACTCACATCTAGAATATTGAAAGAGCTCTCAAACTCTATAGTAGAAAAAAAAAAAAAAGAAAAGAAAAATCCAATTAGAAAATAGACAAAAGGAGTAGGAGACATTTCAGTGAAGAAGATACATGATGGCAAATAAACACATGAAAAGGTGTTCAACATCACTAGCTCTTGAAGAAATGCAAATTAAGACTACATGGGCTATCACTACATACAGATTACATCAGATAAAATAAAGTGGCAACACCAAATGCTGGCGAGGCTGTAGAGAAACTGAATCTGTTCGATGGAGATAGCAAGCGCTGCTGCCACTCTGGAAGGTAGTTTGCAGTTTCTTAAAAACTCAACGTACGCTAACCATGGGACCCAGCAGTTTACACTCCAGGGCGATTACCCGAGGGAATGAAAAGTTAAGTGCGCACAAACACGTGGACATGAATGTTCACAGTCGCTTCCTTGTAGTAACCCAGAATTGGACACAACCAGACGGTCCTTGAGGGGGTGAATGTTGTCACAAACTTAGGTCCATCCCGACCATGGAGCATTGCTCAGCAGTGAGAAGGCAGGAGCTATTAGCATCAGCCACTGCTTGGTTGGATCCCAGGAGTGTTAGGTTGAGTGAAAAAAGCCAATCGGAAATGGTCAAATAAAGTACAGTTCCTTTTGTATAGCATTCTCAAAATGACAAAATTACAGAGTTGGAGAACAGATCTTGGTGGCTGGGGCTTAGGGGCAGTAAGGGGAAGGGTGCAAGTGTGGATCTGCAGATCTTTATGGTAATTGATTTGTTCTGTATGTTGATTAGAGTGGCGGTTGAACATCCATTCATGTGATAAAACGACTCTGACCGCTCCAGCATTGGCACTCCCTGGGTTTGACACGGTGCTGTGGTTAGGTGGTACTGTACCTACTGCATTCTAACAAGACTTTCCACACCGTAACATACTTCCAGCTCGCAGCCCCTTCCAGTTCAGCTATCCCTGCTCCCCCGCAGCCCTTCTCACCTTAACAGACCACGTCACACCTCGTGCTCTAGGGCTTGATGTCAGGAGAGTCCAGGGGCGCTGGCCCTCCAGGTGTCTGAGTGTCCTGGGTCTCTTACGGCCCTTGCAGACGTCCCCGTCTCTCTCATGGCCCTCGTGATAGTGTGGCTGCTGGAGTGCTTTCAGTCTCACGTGCTGCTGCCCCAACTCACATGGTGTGTTGAATCCAAAACGACATAGGCCCTCAGAGCAGACGTAAAACCAGTGGAGAGCTCCACTCTAATTGTATAACTGCACAGTGCCCACACCAGGAGGCTACAGGACATTTTAGGACACAAGAGAATGTACCATGGGAGGCCTTTTGCATGGACGAAGTAAAGCCAAGGGTGAGAGACAGAGAGAGAGAGACAGAGAGATGGAGGTCATAATGTAGAGCGATTTTCAGGAGAAGGAAAAGGTAAAAGGCTGGTGAAGACATTGGTGTTTTGGCTGCATCCTTGCTCTTTTGGCTGAACTCTGATTTTGACAAACCTCAAAGGTAGTTTGAGGCCTCTGCCCACCCCACCCCACCCCCATGCCTTGATCACAGAAAATACTGTTAAGAATACTTGACAGTTTGAGCACAATCACCTTACCCTACTCTATACACAAAAGTACGTGCCATCACATTTATTTCTGTTATTTCTAAAAAGAATTGTATCTCCTAGTTTGAAGTCCAGTAGAAATTGAAAATCAGGAGGTTCTCGCAATCTCTTGAATGTTGAATACAAATGCCTTCTCTCTCCTCCTCCTCCTATTTCCTTAATCGGTCCATTCTGTACCGATCTACTGAGTGTCTTCTGTGTGCCAAGCATCCTTCCAGGGGCTGGGGTCACAGTTGAGAATATGTCAAGAAAATTTTTTTTAAAGTAAACAAATAGAGATTGTAATTACAGGTGGGGAAAGGGGATTGTGTTGCAGTGAGGGGTCTTTCGTATTAAGGAATCGAGGAAGTCCTTGCTGGGGAGGGGGCCTGGATCAAGCTGCTGTAACAGGACACCACGGACTGGGTGTGTTAACAAGGGCACTGCTCACGGATCTGGAGCCTGGGAAGTCTGTGATGGGGGCAGCTGCAAAGCCGGTGTCTGGATACAGAAGGTATCCTCACATGGTGGGACACAGACAAAGGGGAACAGACTGGCTTGTGTCTTTTGTAGGTTCCCTAATCCTATGCATGAGGGCTCCACTCTCGTGACTTAATTACCTCTCAGACTCCACCTCCTTGTACCATTACACGGGGGTTAGGATTTCAGTGTTTGCAGCATAGGGCACACAAACATTCAGTTTATGGCATGAGGTAGCACTTGACCAGAGACCTAGTGATGACAACTAGAAAAGGAGCTCAAATTGATGATGCGTTTTGTGCAGGAGCTGCACTTAGGGCACTTCGTGCATTACCTCATCTAATCCTCTAGCTGGCCATTTGAAGAAGGCACATCATTATCTGCATTTTACAAATGTGGAACCCAAGGCTTACAGATGTAACACTGTTTCCCCCGTGTCACTAAGGAAATGGAAGTTGGAATGGGAATTTCATTCGAGGTCCTGTGACCTGAGAATTTGGCCCTTTTAACCACCCAGCTCCACTGCCTAAGGATTTGTATCCTTAAGCGGGGAGCCCTCAGGTCTCTGCTCTGGGTCTCTTTCCCCAGTGGGTTGAAAGCCAGGGTTTTCACACTGTGCCCTGCAAAAGCCCCAGGGCTTCTTTGCATCCAGGACACGTGTGCGGGGTCTCATGTGGGGTTCTGAGACAATGGTTCTACTTCTGTCTGTTTTATACATTAGGATTCAACCAAATACAATTTCAAAGGATGGACTGAACTCCTTAAAAGAAAGTTGAAAGATGACTTGATTCATGAGTGTTTATTTGAAAATTTAATGTAAAAAAATTAAGATGTTTTGTGGTCAAGCCCCAGTAGTAGAGGTGGTGGCAGCTCGGTGACAGCGGCAGTGACAGTGGTGAACACTTATGCCAATGCTCACTCAGTTCTGGGCACTAGTCTAAGCACGTGGCAATACTAACCCATTTACCCCTCCCAGCCACCCTCTGAAGCGGGTTCATCTTGCAACAGAGGACTGTGAAGCTCTGAGATGGGTGACTGTGCACTGCCGGTAATAAGCGGGACCAGGACCTGAGCTCAGATGGCCTGGCTGCAGAATCTCTCCATCACCATTGCATGGCACAGGGCTAGAGACCTGAATCTTCTGTGTCACTGGGCTGAAAGTGGACACTGTGCTTGCTCTGAAATCTAGACTTGGTGGCTGCGTGTCCACAGAGAGCCCTTGACAGCTTGCACTGGCTATGGGAATTGTCATTCACTCAGCATTGCCTGGGGTGCTCTCTGCTTAGACTTTTGGCCAGTGTAGGTATGACATTTCTTGGGAGCAGAATTTGATTCTCAACTTTTGTATCCATTAGCCTGGCATGGCCTGCTTGTGCAACTGATTTCAGCAGATGGATTGTTGGCTAAACACATTAATGAATTAAGCCAATGCTGGCTGTAACCAGGGCCCAGCAGCTTCCTAAACCAAAACAAAAAAACATTTGTTTCTTTCCATGCAGCAATACACAGCCAGTCACTGAATGGCCCCCTTGACCAAAACGTAATAGTGAAGGTTAAGAGGCATAGGAAAGTCATCATAAACTGTTTCATGTGACCTCACCTCCTGCACAGCCAGTCCTGACCCATGCCGTGGGGGAGCATTCATGCTAAACGTCCCTAAAAGGTCTCCAGCACTGGAAACCTCGGGTCTGTGGCCAGGTTCCTGGCAAACTGAAGATGTCATTAAAATTCTAGGGCATTTCCTTCTGTAAAGGAGGGTTTGGGCTAAATGACACAATGCCGTGTGTCTTCCGTTAATGGGCAGTCCCTGGTGAGCCATGGAGATTGAAGTTAGCAGGGCTTCCATGCTGGATTGAAGAAGTTGAGTTAATAGAAAGCCCAGGGCCTCCGTCACGGAAATCATCCAGAAAAAGAAACATGATGGATTTCTCCTATTATCTAATTTCTGGGTACTGCCCATGGAATCACCCTGTCTCATTGAACAATAAAGTATATTATGAGAAAGATGAGGGCTGGTTCCCGGGCTTTCGCCACTGCCCATTTCCTTTTTTTTTTATTATTATTATTGCCTTAGTGCTATTCATCGTTTGCACCTCAAAGCTGTCAGACAAGTTCCCACAAATCTCCCTGGCTCCCTGTGTGGGATCCAGCCTGCGATGATATGCAGCCCTCTGGATGCTCCCCACATCATCATTCTAGACCCAACCCGAGATATGATTTAGGAGGTCCCTGTAAAACTGGGGGCCATTGGCCTAATCGGAATCATTTATCCTGTCTTGAGCTATCAAATCAGTGCTCATGGGGTGCAGGGAGTTGGGTGGGAGTGGTTTTTCTGGTATATTTTACAAAGACTGCTTTGAAAAGAATCTCATTTATGAAGTTAATGCTCTCTGTAGCGTGTCTGGGTAGAACCCTTTGAAGAAGTAGCAGCTCCACTGAGCAGCTCTGAAGGCGGAGATTTACTCCATCCTAAAAAAAGGATGTCATTGCTAAAGCGGGACTCCGAAATAGATACCTGCTCGCTTGAGTTAGAAGGAAAATGCAGTGATCTGAAAGATGGTTCTGCCTAATTCTTTCTAATTCAGGAACACTGGAAAGCAAGAAAGCATATGGACCAAGAGAAAAGCAGGATGTCACACACACACACACACACACACACACACACCCCAAGGAAGAAATATGATAAAACTTGGATCACGCTAAATTCTATTTATGCTGAGCGTTTTATGTTGTTGAAGTCATATGTGAAAACAGCCATACTGAAATGGTGGAAGGCTTGTGTTCAACTCGTGTGAAGGAAAGAGAATGTTCGTTTGAAAGATTTTGCGGTAACAGTGAAAGTGAGGAGCGAGTTACTCATAGCAAATTGTCAAATATTAGGGAAGAATACACACAGCTCCTCTTGGGAACTCGTAGCTGCTTGTAGTTTCTCCTGCAGGCGGCAACACAGGCTCAAAGTGTTGCACAAAGGCCTGGAGATGCTTATTCACACAAGTCTCACTGTGTAGAATGAGTGCTTCTTGACAATGTTTGAATAAATGGGGGGGGGGGGGGGGCGGGGCATCGCTAAAGCAGGCCGCCGTGTCCTGAGGCGACAGCTGTCACTTTAACGTGTTTCATCGCCTCTCTGCAAAGGCCGGGTATCTGGATATCAGCACATCACAGAGGATCTTTGTTACTTGATTTCTTCTGACATCTTTTTTTTTTTTTAAACCCACCTCTAGTTAAACAATCCAGTCTTCGCTGTTGGACAAAGAGAAAAGATATCCATTGTTGTGCTTTAGTGATTTTTAAAAGCACCCGCTTTTTGGAACACACTTTGCAAAAGTTATTTGAAACAGATTAACCTTTTGAAATGATAATGCCATAAAATTATATTAAGTAATTGTCTTAAAAAAAAAAAAAAACTCACACTGAAAATAACATGTGACGTCATCAACTTGAAGCCCAGCCTAGGATCCTGTCTGGGTTCAGTTACTTCAGGGGGACTGTGTGATGCTCAAATCATGTGTCTTTTTCCACGTTCAGCAATGTCCAGTCTGTGTTATCCTGACTTCCCCCAAATTTATGGGTCGACTCCCTGGTCTCTTTCTTAGCACTAGGAAAGGACTGAGCACAAGCTTGCCCTTCGTGGCTGACCTTTCTGGGCTTCTCATTACTTTTGTTTAAACCAGGTATTAAAGGCGAAAACTACACTAGTGGTGCACATGGCTAGCGAGCTAATTAGGAATCACTGTCTCCATAATTACCTCATCACTGTCTCTGGAGGGACATGAAAGCGTGCCCTGTCCCTTTAACAGGACAAGTTGCTAATCCCCTTAACATTTTCCCCCCCTTTGGACTGATAATATTTCATAAAATTTTTGCTTTGTAAAATATTCCTAAAGGGAGGCTTAAGCAGTAATGCACAGATTATGGAAATGTTGCTCATTAAGTAGAAGGCGAGACACTGGGAAGCCACGGAGCTGCTCGAAACACGTAACCTCCATTAGAGGCTTCATTTGAATGTTTATTCATGGAGCAGTAAACCTTTATTATTATACATTTTATTGAAACATAAATTAAAGAACTGTAATTATGTGTACGGCAAACAGTAAAGCAATGTGCATTTGTCACAAAACGAGTAAGACAAGGAAAAATGCCATCACTGTTTCATTTGCATCCAAATCCTTTATTGTCTACCCAACAGAAAGACACCCAGAGGGAATAACTCTGCAGCAGATGAATGTTCTGATATGGTATGCAAATAAAAAAAAGTACATATTCTGGATATTCTTTCTAGCAAAGAGCGCATCCTGGAATTAATTTGTGAAGGTCAGAAACTATCCAAAGAAAGGGTGGGTTTCTTCTTCCCTCCTGAGACAGAACCACAGTGACTCTTGTTAAAGTTAATGCTGAGTAAAGTACCCATCCCCTTGGCAGTCTGCTGGATGCTGACTGTTTTTAAGAGGAGCTGTTTGCTCTAGACACTCAAGCGTATTTGAGAAGTTTACTTAAAGGACACACAGGAAGCTGGAAAGATAAGCCCTTCAAACTTACACCTTTTGGTAAAAAGATACTTTTCAATGGGGAAGAAAGGTATGTGAGTGCCGTCCTAGTGGGTCCGCACAGGCCACATCCTTGTGTGTCAGGAACTCTTAAGCAAGAGAAAAAGGTGAGTCATGATGAGAATCTCTGTGTGCAAGGTTTCTTGCTTCCATTTTTTTTAAGCAAGCTAACAAAGTAAGAGCACTTAGTCATCTGCCCGCCCGCCCGCCCATCCATCCATCCATCCATCCATTCATCCATCCATTTGTCCATCCATTTGTCCATCCATCTATTTAACTACTTACCCATCCATCCAACAATTACACAATGTGTCCTCTAAGCTAGGAATCTGGGGGAGGGAAAGAATATAATCAGGAGAAAAATATAGTTAGGAATAACTGAGACTAATTCCAGACTAATGAAAGAGAGAAAACTGTAATTCTGATATTTCATGATAAAAAGCAGTCATTGAGAAACATACAAAGAATCAGAAGAGCCCTGGACAGCCTGAAGGCTACACAGAGGAGGTGGCATTTGAACTGCCTCATAAAGACTGAGTTGCAGGTGGAGAGAAGGAGGGAAAGGAGCTTCACATGGAGGGAGAAACACGTTTTGTTAACCTACCAAGAATATGTAAACACAGCGACTACAATGATAGCTGATAAAATGCAAGGGTGTCAGGTTCGGAAACATTCTTTGTATCTCTTTAAAGTTGTTTTACTGGTGGTATCACCAATGCATTCTGCCTGCAAAGCAGCAAACAGAACCACTTTCACAGAGAACCCCTGTGTGTGGTTGAACAAGAAAACTCTTTATCCTGGAAAGGATCTCCCTGGGGTCCTATGCGCCTTGTTGCTGAAGCATAACCTCTAGGAGTAAGAATGACCACATATGAGAATTACCATTGTTTCGTAGCTCCTGCTTGAGTTAACTTTTTTAAGGGCAGTGATTACAAATTCCATTCTTTTTGCTGAACAGTTTTAAGAACTTGAAGCTGTTACGTCACTTTATAAATCAGTCATCAGCTGAAAGATAATACACAACATCTTGCAAGATTGATCTCGATTTTGTAAGAAATATTTTCTTTCATGTGCCTCTCTTGCACAAGTGCTCAGTATCCTAAGGGTGAGCAATGTAAAGGGCAGTGGGATTGTAACTTCTGCTGGGCTCTGCTTAACTGGGCTAGAGTGCCAGTAGGAAGTGTCCGACCAGGGCTTCGGAGCTGAGAAAACCTACCCACTTCACCTCCCAAGACCTCTGTCTCTATATCTGCAACTTCTCTCATCTCGCCTCATCTTTCTCTCTTTTCCCTCCCACAGAGTGGTGGTTGTTGTTTAAATAAAAGATGCATTTGCTGAGATAAATGTTCGGGGGGTGTGCTTTCCGCATATTCAAAAGGATATTCCAAATTTATGCCCCTATCTGTTTGCTAAGTCTTTGAAAATTGCTTTTCAGATTCCAGTAGGCAGGTAGGTGATTTACAGATTACCCTCCCCCAATCTCAATGGTCTATCTTAACAACTCATGGTGCCTCATCTTTTGAATGGAGATAAAACTAGTATTCTAACAAAGATGATTATTATTTGGATTATATGAATTATGTAGGTAAAATGCCTAGACCAATGCTGGCATATTCCAAATATTCAGTAAATTTTATTATTACTATATTGTACGATAGTAGTTTTGAAAATATTTTTGACACTTTGCTTCTGCTCTAAATCAGAAGGCTCAATTCTTCAGTGAGGCTTGCTAAATATAGCCCACTCTGGACCATCACCAGCCCCAGAGTTTGTGTTTTCTTCATGGCTGAGTTCTGTCTTGATTTGGGGACATCTAACCTTCTGCTGCTAAGTTTAGGGCCAGCGTGAAAGCACTACCAACTACTTAATTCCAAAATAAATGTTCTTGGAAGTGCTTCCACTTACAGGGCCTTGAGGACACCTTGACATGGTCAACTCAGGAATAAATTAGTTGTCTGTCAAAATGCATAGGCACAGTGATGGTTTCTGGCCCTCTTGCTGATGAGTTGCTTCCTTTAGAATATGGCAGCTGGTGTGCCTTTCATGAAACAGAGGAAACACACTGTTTTCTAGGTGCCCCGATTGTCCCAGCCAGGCTGAGAAACTTTAAGAAAAAATAAAAGATACAGAACCAGTTCCATTTCAAAGAAAAAAAAAATCGCAGAATTTGTGGAGACCCTGTGGAGTTTCGTGGCTTAACAATTGTGTTTTTAAGCCATACATCACTGGTGGTGTTCCAGGTGTGAGGTGTAATAATATATCATGAGAGGGATGGTGCTCTCATGATATATGGGTGCAGTACATCATCTGAGCATCACAGCTTTGATGATTCATGGCTCCAAACCACAATGAGAGTTTAAAGGAGCTTTTAGTGACCAGGCAGCTTTAAATTTCAAATTAAAAAAAAAAAATTAAGGTCTTTTCAAGTCAAATAAAAGCAGGTTGATGGAATCCAATGCTGTATAAAGTGTCCGTGAACTCTGAGAGCCTGGGTTATGTGTCTTTTCCTTTCGGCTTTAAGCTCTGAAGATGGAAGTAATTGTCAAGCTCTCCTTCAACTCCTCCTCCACAAGAAGAGAAGCCCAGAGAACTGAACAAACATGAGCTAGTGTCAGTGCTTGTCAGATCAGTTTCCCCCATCTTCCACACCACAAGCACAAGAAGCTCATCTTCGTGGCGAAGTCCTGGGTCACATGGGATGCTGTGTTAGGCAGTGGGTAAACCCAGGAGAGGTTTGTTTTCTTTGTTTTAAGGAACCCTTCCACTGAAATTTAGAACAAAAAGAACAGATAAAAAGTGGATCAACTCCTTAACCCATTGCTCACAAATTCAAAACAGGACATAGGGGAAGAAAACTCACCTTTTCTATCATTTGCCTTTATAAGGGATGCACTGATTGCAAATGAGAAGGAAAAAAGGTGAATAGCATATGGACTGCTAACCCTGAGCAGGAAATGGGAGCTGTTGTCATAGTGCCATCACCTTTCATGTTTTAATCATGTTTATAAGATGGCAATGGTGCTTATGAGAATGTATCCACTTTGTTTAAAAAACAGTCATTTTTGGGGGTGAGGAAATCACTATCAGTTAAGGAAGCAGGTGCTGGAAGAACTTCTCCTCCTTTTTTTTTTTTTTTTTTTTTTTAACCCTACTGCAATAAACAGAACAAAATGAGAAATCTCCCTACTGTTTGTGTAATAGACTCAAATGGGAACAGCAAGAGACAATTACATTTGAAGTGGCTTCTTCCATTTTCCTTTACTAAGTGAATTAAAGGGAAGAATGGTGGCAGAGTGACTGCCATGTGGAGAGAAACATCTGGACATGGGGCATTAACACAGTCTCCCTTCCCATTATCTTGCCTCTAGTTTTTCACTCCTTTGGCTTTTTCCAGGAGATTCTAACTCTCAAATTACTATGGATTTTTGGTGTCTACCTCCTACCTCTCTCTGACTTCCAAAGGGCAGAACACCCTCTTTTCATCAAATAGAATCATTTATTGTCTCAAAAAGAAGTTCTAGGCTTCTATTCTCCTGTATTAATAGCTGAAGTGTATAATCTAGGTCATGTAAGGGTTGAGAACAGGTCTCCCCAAGATGTATTTTGGCATGTGGATTATATTGAGTCAAAGGCCATGGAGATCCTGTGGCCTCAAGAGAAACTCCTTCCCTTCCCCAAACTGTGTAGAAGAATTTACATTGTGGGTTTTTCCCAGAAAAAGAGTATTACCAGAGAGAAATTTTATGTCAGTGTGCCTATCTATATGGCAGGGCAGACATCTAATCACCAAACTTTGTTCTTCTTCATCCTGTGAATGACCCTCTTGTCCTTAGAAGCATCTGGTCCCTATCCCGTTCCTTAGCTCAGGATGGAATAGCTGCCTCATTTTAGTTTTCTGTCTTGAAACCTCTTGTGTATGTAGGTCTCCTGTATGTGCGATATTTAATTTGATTTTCTCCTGCTAATCTATCTCGTGTCAATTTACTTCTTAGACCAGGCAGAAGAATCTAGAAGGGTAGAGGCAAGTTTTCTTTCTCCTTGAGAGTCACAAAGACATGTAAATAAATGCACCACCCACTATTCCGAGGCTGTCAGTTGAAAAACAGGAGTGAGGCTGGTGTGGCACTTGAGAGATGTGGGCTAAATCATGGGTTGTTTGAAGAATCCTTCAAATTTAGTCTGCTTATTTTCTATAGAGAGAAATCTGACACATCATTTCATTATTTCTTTTTCAGAAGGTAAAACACTTCACACATTTATAGTACTGTCATACTGTTCATCCACCCATTTTAAGTCATTATCAGTTATAATATTCGCTACTTCCTAGGCGAGAGCATTGTACGCTAGTAACTGTGCATAGAGTGCTATACACTTATTATCACATCCTCTTCCAAACACGAAGGCATGGGAACTGTTACTGTCTCTGTTGTTCCAGATGAGGAAACTGAGGCTTATGGAGAATAAGTAAATTGTCCAAGGTCACCAAACTGGTCAAAGTGACAAAGCTGAGATTCTAAGCCCGATGGAGGGGATGCCAAATCCCAATTTAGTTACGCTATCCTCCTTCCCAATTAAGGAACTAATATTTGGGTGAGTGTACACCCTGCTTTATTTGGAACAGTCCAAGTTTAGACCTTACGCGTATCTTCTTCAGCTTTTAACAGGGTTGCATCTCAATAAACCCATTGTAAGTGGATATTACTCTAAGTTGAAAATGCATTAATACACTTAACCTGGTGTACATCACAGCATAGGCTCACCTGTCTGAAATATGCTTGGAACACTTGCATTTGCCTACAGTTGGGCAGATTCGTCAAATGCCAAGCCTATTTGATGATCAAGTGTTGACTATCTCATGGAATTTATGGACGACTTTCCTGAAAGTGGCAAACAGAACGGTTGTCTGGGTACAGGTGGTTGTGAGTGTGTTTGTTGCTTACTCTTGTTTAATCGAGTGGCTGCCTGGTAGCTGCGGGGCTGCCACTGCCCAGCATCATGAGAGGTCATCAGACCACACATGGTGTTCGCCTGGGAAAAGATCAAAATTCAAAAATCAAAGTATTATCTCGACTGAATGTGTATCATTTTCACACCATCTTAAAGTGAAAAAAAAAAAAAAACTTGTAAATAGCACTGTTGTTAAGTTGGGGACCATCTTAAGTTATAAACAGGCCCGTGAAGTCATGTACAATATTTCCTGTCACTCTCTCACTCAAAAAGTTCCCCTTTGGATGATAAACTATATGACCCCTAACTAGCAGTATGTTTCATGCTGGGAAATCTTATTTCTTCTGGTTTTAAATATTCTCATCTGCCTCTAGGGTGGGAAGCAGAGAAGAAAGGGAAGGAGGGAGGCAGGCTCTTGTGCAGTTTTTGTAGAGGATGGCCTGCAAACACTGTTCCTATGTTTATTGGCTATTTATGCATCTTCTTTGGACAAATGCCTGTTCATCCTTTGCCTATTTTTCTTTTCAGCTGGGATTTTTGTCTTTCTATTACTGAGTTGTAATATGTCCTTATATGTCCTAGGTACAGGTCCCTTCTCAGCTGTATGATTTGCAGGAAAAAATTTTCTCCCAGTCTGTGGGTTGCCTTTTCACTTTCTTGACTGTATCCTTTGAAGCACAAAGTTTAAAATTTTGAGTATGTCTACCTTCTTCCATCTTTAAGTGATTGCCTCAGGTGCAGGTGGATAACCCAGGATCATTCATACTCTACCCATTTTAAGGTCAGCTGGTAGCAACATCAGTCCTCCTGCAGCCTGAATTCTCCTTTGCTATATAACCTAACCTGTTCACCAGCCCAGGGATTAGGGCATGGACATACTGGAGAGACACATTATCTGCCTCCCATGGCAGTGTGTTTATTATTCTATAGAACCATGTTGCCTTCTGTGGTTAGCCATTGGTCTAAGGGAGAGGGGTTCACACTAGGACACCTGGTGGAGGTAGATGGACAGTAGTTACGGCGCTGGGAAGCTCTCTGTCTCCATCCTTGTCTGCCCTTTCCCCTGCCATGATTTTATCCCTTATAGCTGAATTATAATATATTCTGACAAGGACAAAAGACATCACTGTGACTTACTGACCATCTTCAGGTGAGTAGGGGGTAAAGTAGATGTGTTCAGAAGCATGGAAGGAGGCACACAGGTAGAACAGAAGAGGCAGGACCTGTGAAAATGTTGTCAAGGTACTAAAGCTCAGAGAGATTCTATACTAGGAGAAAAAATAATGGAAAGGTCCTTTAAAGCCTAAATTTGCTCAAGCAGGTGAGCCAGGAAAGGGTGGATCTGCTGCTTGGTGCAAGTTACATAACATTTATACATTTGGGGGGAAAAAAAAGACTTGGCACTGAACAACTTGGCTGATCTCTATTATCTTGGGTATGGCTTTGCACTAGGAAGACATGAGATAGAAATGGGACTTAGGCGATCACACCCCTGCTTTAAGTGAATTGCAGTCTCCAGGCAAAGGCACATCCCGTCCCACAATGGATGTTAGTCCAAAAGGACTTGTGATGAAAGACATTACCGAGAAATCACGATACCTGGGAGAGGCATCAGGAAGCCACAGCAAAGAGGTGTCCTTATATCTGGAACTGGGGGAGGCAGAGTGGCCTCCTGAGGGCCAGTGCCGTTTGATGGTGAGGAGCAAATGCTCTGGCATCTGCTGACAGACTCAGGTTTACATTTCAGCTCATGGTCACTCCCTGCAGCAGCTTGGCTAAGTTGCTTAACCTCTTTGGAATGTTTTGTTACCTGAAAGAAGTCACTTAATCTCTGTGGTCTATCTTGTCACCCGGAAATGGTGATGCATTTATTAACTACCTCTAGGCAGTATTGTGAGGATTCATTGAAATAACACTACAAATCAGCCCAGGGACTAGCATTCAATAAATACTAACAACATCACTCCTATTGAGGATGGTGATGATGATGATTAAAAAAAAAAAAAAAAAAAAATAATAATAATAATAATAATAATTGTAGAAACTGGTAGGCTCAGGAACCTTTAACCAGTATTTCCTCAAAATTGATTTCCTCCCTCCTCTGCAACTGCGGCCACTGATTTCCTTGCAAAATGCCTTTTCCTTGGAAAATTTGTGCTTATGTATCTCCCTTTCTCCTTCTACTCTCTCTTAAATCCACCAGTTTTTTTTTTAAGGAGTTTTATTGAAATATAATTCATATACCATAAAATTCACTCTTTTTAAAGTATACGATTCCATGTTTTCCTAGTAAACTTACAAAGTTGTACAACTACCCATCATGACTCTCATTTTAGAATATATTCATCATCCTGGAGAGAAATGTAACCCCCGGTGGGCAGTCACCCCCCACTGCACCCGGACAACTGCTAGTTTACCTTCTACCTCTATGAAGTCGCCTGTTCTGGGCACTTCGTAGAGATGGAGTGAGACGGTATCGGCCCTTTCGTGTCTGGCTTCTTTCACTTAGCACGATTCGCTTAGCGCAGTTCTTTCACTTCGCAGTACTTCATTCCTTTCTGTGGCCAAATCATATTCCATTGTCTGGCTATACCACGTTTTCTGTATACATTCATTCCTTGGTGGGCATTTGAATTGTTTTCCCCCTTTAAGCTATTATGAATAATACTTCTGTAAAGACTCATGTACAAGTTTTTGTGTGTTCATGTTTTCATATCCCTTGGGTCCATACTTAGAAGTATAATCCTGGGTCACTCTGTGTTGAACTTTTTGAGGACATTCCAAACTATTTTCCAAAACGGCGCCTTTTTCCATTCCCATCGACAGGGTATGAAGGCTCCATCTCTCCATATTCTCACCAACACTTATTATTTTGTTTATATTGCTCTCCTATCAAATGCTCAGAGATAGCTCAGTGTGGTTTTTATTTTCATTTTACTAATGACGGATGAGGTTGAACATCTTGTCATGTGCTTTTTAGTTAAGTTTTATCCTCCCGATTTCAGCGCAACCAATTCAAGCTTTCAGCAGCGCAAACACTGTTGATGACACCCTCCTTCTTGAAATTCCTTCTTCCATCAGCTTTAGAACCTACCTTCTCTTGTTTTTGCCCCCTTCTCTGCTATATCCTTAAACTGAGTCCTGCTATGTCTCTTATCAAACTTCAAACGTTGAAGTATCCCATTTCTGCATTTTCAGCTCTGCCCATTAGTTTTTGTTTTTGTTTTTTTCATGATATTTATTGCCACCAGAAATTAAATTGAATATTTATTGGCTGGTTTATTTTCTGCATCACCCATTCCAGCGTAGCTCTGTGGAGGCAGGGACTTTTGTCTTGTTCATTACTATATCCTTGGTTTCCAGAACAGCACCTAGTTATAAATATTTTTGCATGAATAAATGTAAGTATTAGAACAATGTGAATAGATGTTATATGAATGAAGAGCAGAGATTTCCATAATTGAATAAGCTTCTGGATTGCTGACTGAACAAAGTTAACTGTGTGTCTTTCAGATGGTGAAATTTTCATTGGCCGTGAACATTTTTTTGGTGTGTAGTGTATCATGGATTTTTTTTTTAAGTGCTCTTCCAACTCAAGCAGCTACACTCCTTGAAACCCCAGCAAAATTTATACCCTAGCAAAAAAAAATAAACCCTAACAAAATTTAGAGATTTTGTTAGCACTTGGAAAAGTAAACTGTGATCACCAAAGCTCAGTATGAATTCACTATGAACAAATTATGTCAAATTATCCTTGAGTGTGCTGTTCATGGAGTTTTTATCAGAATGCCATTCTGTTGGAAGGCCTTGGCTGTGGTAGTCCTTGACAACAGCAGGGTTTTGAGCTGGCTTTATCATATGATTTCCCGTTTCTGAGAAGCTGAGTGAGTTGTCAGGATCTTGTGATCAGTCTGTCACTTAAGAATTTATGTCAAGATATCAGGCTGGGTTGAGATCTATGCCCTTGGGGAAAATCACCTATACAGTGAGCTATTTGCTGTCATCCATGTCACGGTGAATTTAAAGTGGTTACCAATGATCAAGAGTGGCGTTTCCAGGACGGGGTGGTAACAGAGTCTGTAGAGAGAGCCCTGAACACTAAACCCAGGAGAGGAAGGTAAAGAAAAAGAGGGGTGGGGTGAGTTGACCCAGGAGGTCCCCCTAATGTGAGTTCACAGCTACCTGTATGTCATAAGTGGCAAGAACAGCCATATTCCTAAGGACCAGGCTCAAAGGGTGACCAGACAGCAGAAGCCAGGAAAGCATTTAGTCGTGGGTCTCCCGTGATGCAGTAGGTCTGGCAAAGCAGTGGGTGACCTTGGTGGTGGCATTAGCACATTTTCAGAAGAGGTCTGGAGCCAGGTGGATAGTCTGGACTACTGTTTCTCAAAGTATGGCCCTGGAGCAGCAACATTGGCGTCCCCAGGAGTTTGTTAGAAATACAAATTTGGGGAGCCTGGTGATCTGTTTTTCACCAAGCCCTGAGCTGACACTCAGATTTGAGCCACTAATCAGAGTGACAGAAATAAGCTTTAGCAACAGAGTAACTATAACCATGTCCCATTCAAGGAGCTTCTGAAATACCTTCCCTACTGGTGTGGGAAGCCACCACTGAACGTGATCCCTACTTGGTCTGCAACTTGGTCTGCCTGTTAAAAAAATAATAATAAACATAAATGAAAAATCAGAGTAATGCTACTGCAGTTACATGTGTTAAGTACCATGTCCTCAGCAGCGTGCTTAGCAGATTTGATCCTAAAAGCTCCGTGGGGCTGAAACGGTGGCAATCCGCATTAGAGATGAAGATACTGACATCTAGGCCTATGAGGCAAGGCCACACAGCTAGTAAGTGGGGGTCCAGGACTTGCATTAGGTGGTTTGGCTACAGAACACTGGTCTGGGATACCTGGTTACTAGAAAGTACAAGGGAGATGATGGATGGATGGTTGGGTAGAAGGGAGGGAGGAGAGGAGGAAAGAAGGCGAAGAGGAGGAAAGGAGGAAAGAAGGAGGGGAAGGGTAGCTGCAGGTTTGGGGAATAAGGACCGAGTGACACTTCCTTCTTAAGGTGGCCTGTTTCCTTGTACCGCGGCGTTTTCCCATCTTGGTAAGTCAGCCAGTCCGTGTGCATCCGTCAGCTTCAGCCTGGACCCAGCCTGCACTGCTTCCTTCTAAGAATTTGGTTTCACGGGTGGTTTGTGATGTATTTTTCCCGTTGGTTTTTCCTCCCTGTCTCCCACTGCTCACATAGCCTTTGTGATTTAGATGAGCGCTCTTCCCAGTTGCTGAGGGATCCATGCCTGGCTCCGTCATGGACTGGAGAATATTCTGGGAAACCATGTTGTTCTTTGGGGACCCTGTGCTCAGGGGCTGATGCGAAGCTCCTCTCTGCTTCGTTCACCTTGGACCTCCTTGTTCCCAGCCTCTGCTTTAACAGCATATCATTTTCCCCTCCTCGCGTAGCAAAGCCCCAGGGACACTTAATCTCGTGTTCTCCTGAGGCTCTTTGGAGGCCTGGAGCCTGATCACTGTAATCAAGAAGGGGTGGGTGTGATGAGAGGCTGGGTTTGATTCTTCACCTAAGGTTCCTCATTTAGGCTTTTTGCTTTTGCATTCCTCCTCAAGGTTTGTAATGACGCGGGACGCAGCTCAAGGGCAGGAATGAGGTTTAACTTCAGCTGAGGTACAATAGAGGCTATTTGGCAAGTAAAACTTCCAAATGGCAGTTTAGCCTTGAAGGATATATGGAATTAGATATGCCGCGTGCCTTGATTCATGATCTCTGCATAATCGCATTGCTATGTAGATTACCTTGGCACTTTAGTAGACTGGAGAAATGGGCCGTTTAAAAGATTAACTTCCCCGAATCAGTGTTATGTGCTGCTGAAGAATGTGGGGGTAAGAGCCAGATGGGCTGGCTACCTGGGCTGACCCTACCTACTACTTCCTGTGGGGTCTTGACCTCTCTGAGTGTAGATTTCCTCATCTGTAAAGTGTAAATCATAGTAGTACCTGCATCACGGAATAATTCAGAGCATTAAATGAGATAAATGCCAATCACAGAGCTTTCTTATCATAGAAATTAAATGCTTAATAAGTGAGAACTATTTATATTACTATTATAAAATTATTATTTGAAGCGCCTTTTCTGTAGGTCCATACTCCTTTCTACTCTCAGTCATCTGCTTTTTTATGCACTCTCCGTTAGCCAATTCTTATTTCTCGTCGGCTTCACAGTCGCTGTGGTCACCTTTTAAGACATGCTGTCATTTCAGAGCACTGGCTAAATACAACCAAGATTGGCAACTCTGAATAATTCCACAGAGCCCCTAAAACACTCTGGCATTTCACTCAGACTCTCATATATGCCACCACGTTGTTCTCTCTTGTTTTCTGCCTCTGTATTCTCTGCATATTTCAGACATGGTTACTGAAGGTGGTCATCATCTTCCTCTGAAAAATAATCCAGCAGGAACCAATGAGGAGTAATTGGGCTTCAGGAGAGCATCACTGTCAAGTCTAGAAATCTGTGGGGGAGATAATCACATTTCATTTTTTTTCTTTCTTGTACATTTTCAGCATGTTCACATCCACGTTCTTCCGAGGAAGGCTGGAGACTTTCACAGGAATGACAGCATCTATGATGAGGTAGGTCTGCTCTCTCTGGTCTTATTGTTTGATCACAGGGCCTGTCACTGTGATGAAGTCAACCTAATGAACCAGGTATCACCCTGGATCTATGGTCTTAAAAGGGATTCCTCCCAGTAAGATTTGGGAAGTGGCGGCAGAGGCCCAGGAGCCGAGAGTGACTGTTTCAGGAACAGAAGGCAAGTGGATTATAATTTTCTTTCTCAGATGAAATCTGGCAGAAACCAAGTGTCCTTGTAATTTCTGTCCTGTCATTGACCACGGCACTAAACATTTGCATGGAGAATACAGCCCGGAGGCTTCATAGGAGATAATCTGTAGTGCCGTCAATGGAAATCAAGCAGATGGATACATGGTATTTTTGGTCAAATACTACATTTAATTTTAAAAACACTATGGAACTCAGTTTATCTTCTCTAACAGCATTTATTCAGAGTGGAACTTGGACTGATGGTCAGCAATAGCTAGGCTGGTTTCGATGATAAGTGTGTAACCATAAGTATTTAACAGTTAATGTGAGTCTAGATACGTCCATTGAAAGATATATGTGAAACCACTATAAAGATGAACAGCAGGAGCCAGGGGTCTGGTCCCGGAGCCTGGTTTACATGAGAACCTTCAGATATCTGTCTGCGCTATGTGGGGCGTATCCCATGTTGTTTGTGGCTATGCTGATGTCACCTGTAAGAAGATCATTTCGGTTTGACTACTTAGACTAGCCAGGGAAGGGGAAATGTGCTTCCCATGTATAAGAGCTGATGGGATGGCAGTGGTGCCTGGGAGTGCTTGCTTGGAAAAGGCTTTGAGGCTGTTTCTGGATGCAACAAGGAGAAGTGCTGTGATTGATTAGCCATGTCTGCCATGAGTATCACATAGGAGAGAGGAGCCATTTTAGCCGTCTGTTGGACACTCCTGTCCTAACCCTTAGAGAACGATGTTTAAGGTACATCTTACAATTTTGGTTCTTTGTCACATGGCTCTACCCCTGGGATATTCCGACTTGGTTTTCAGCAGTCCGATAGAACACTATTTTTTAAATATACTTACAAGGTTTTTTAATGCATCTTTGTAGTATTTATAGTTTCTTTGCAGTAACTGGGTGTTAAAATGGCTACCCAGACCCTGAAAATAAAGAATGAGAGGTCAAAAGTTAATAATGAGATGTATAATTAATTTTTCTGGGACTCACTGGACCCTTTGAGGTGACTAGTGATCATGCCTTTGGGACATAACTCCCTATCTTATGCAGCCTTGGTTTTCCAAGGACTGCAGTAGACCTGTGTAGGGTAAATAGGCTCTAATCACTGATCCCTAAGTGCTGGTCTGGGACCAACTGCCGCAAATCTCAATTCCCATGAGGTCCTATCCCTGGAGATACTGGTCCAGTATATTAGAGGGGTACGTAGGAATCAGTAGCTCATATGAGCACAAGAAAGTCCCCAGGAAATTCTGATGCATGGCTAGATTTGGAAAGAGGCTTTCTCCCAAATTTGTGCTCTCTGAAAACTGTATCCTGTAATACTTTATTTTGAGCTTAATTTTCATTGGATGTGGAATGTAGTTTGGGGTTAGGAAGAGCTTAGTTCGAGTTGGAAGAAAATCAGAATTATGGAGTAATTATAAAGATGCATTTTTAAAAAATACAAGTACTGATCTTATTAGCATAAACTAAGGTTAATAAATTGTTGCCAAGTACAGGCTATTTTAATGAATAAATTAGCACATGATTTATATACAAGTGAATACTGCTAAAGTGGTATTAGAAGTGCTTGAAAACACTGTTTTCTTAGGCTGAACTGTCACCTTGGAATCTTGTTTATATGCCAAATGTGCTTGTGACAGAAGCTGCCAGGCTGCACTTCAGCCCAGTTGGAGACGCGATGTCTAAGGTGGAGGCCGGCGTGTCGCGTTTCTCTCCTCCTTACTCGTTTGCCCTCGTGTGCAAGCTCTCCCAGTGTCTCGAGCCCCACAAGTGAAGCAACACATGTTCCTACCTCCCCTCTATTTGGAGAAGCATCTCAGGAGAAGTAATTACTAAAAGTTTCTGTTGTTGTTGTTCCCCTATCAATTGCTAAGTCGTAAGTACCCACTAAGGGAGATTGTGGCGCCAGACTGTGAAGAGATTGAACTTTGGGGTCAGGCAGAATTAGGTTCACACCCCAGTGGCACCTACTAATTGTGTGACACTGGTCAAGTCATTTAAATTCTAGCTTTTAACACCCTTTTCTTTAAAATGGAGACAATATATAATATATACACATCAAAAGATGGTTGCCTGTAATCTATGACATACTGTTCATGAAAAGCCTCCTGTAGGGATTGGTACATGCTAGGTGTTTATTAATAAGTAACTGTATCTGTTCTTAGTACCATTATTAGTTTTGTTTAAAAAAAAAAACAGAAACCAGCAATGGTGGGTAGATGGAGAACCTGGACTCAAAGCCAGGTCATTGGATGCCCCCATCTAGCATTCTTTTCAAGGGGCAGTTTCCAATTTTCCCTCTGTCTTGAACCACTCATTCTGAGATTCATCTTCCTCTTTGTACAAAAATACTTCCCCAGTTTGAGGACGTAATAAGATAATGTTTAGGAGGTAGCATGAGAAGCATGAAGCATGGTACTGGCATTATTGGTGCAAGACGGAATGTACATTAGACGGATCGATCTTAATTTGAAATGACGGCATGATGAGGGGGGTGTTCTTTATACTGACGGGAGGACTCACTCTAGATGGTGCATCTCTCCATGAAATACAGCAAACAGAAGGCCTTGGAGGGTGGGGCGTGGGAGCAGGGACAGCAGGAGGCTGAGCTCCATAAAATGTAATTGTATTCCTACTGCTGCCGAAATAGAAAATGATGCCTAGAGAACGTCTAGATTATAAATTGGCTAGGAATGTTGTGTTCTCCCTGGGCACTGTTTGCAGAGGGATGGTGACAAACCGGAGAAGGTTCACGGAAAGGTGATTGAGATGACAGAGGCTGGAAATGGTTACCTGGGGAGTCACTGAAGGTGAAGTTGTTCTGTTTTAAGAAGGGAAGGCTTGTAGAGGGAAGACAGTGACAGGGGTCTCTGTTTCTAAATACCTGAAGGGCTGGCAGGTAGAAAAAGTATTACATATGTTCTGTGTGCTGCAGAGGGCAGATTTGGGACTGCGAGGCATCAAGGAGGCAGATATCAATTCCACATAACAACAGGTCAAATCGATAGAAAGTTCTGAACACGCAGAGTGCCTTGCAAGGGGGTGAGCTTCTCATCCTGGGATCTATGCGAGCAGTGTGGATGGCTAGGATTCTTCAGGAGGACTTGTACGTTCAGTTCTTGGATGGACCGCATACTTCCGTGATTCCTGTCTTTACTTATCTGGCCATCTGATGATTACCTCTCTTTTTAGATTATGCAAGTTGTGTAACAAATAGTATAGGGTTTTTGTTGTTGTGGGTATTAGAGCATTTGGATCATTGCTTAGTAAAACACATTCTTTCTTGTTCAGTTCATGGAAATGTATTAACTCTTCCTTGAATTATATGAGACCACGCTGTAATGAATTTTGCTCATTCCCAGCCTACTTCCTGCTTTTCCTCAAGCTGGCTGTTGCATACTGTTGTTCCACGGGCTTCGCTTACCTCCTCACACGTGTTTTATTTTGCTTGCGAAGTATTATTTAAAGACATGCTTTGTTTTGCCTGCAAAGTATTTTTTAATGAATCTGGATGCTTTTAGGCCTGTCACTCATTCTCCGGGTCACTACCACTCCCTGCCCTTACCTGGATTGCCTCGCTGGTTTATAACACCTGCCTGACCCCTGAAGACATTTAAGTTTGAGATTCCTGCGTATTTCACGGGCTACTCCTCTTCTCTCTACAAGTCATACATTACTAGTCCCCAGGACCCTCTGTCTCGTCTGTGTGCTGCTAATCTGTAACATCCATCCCACCTCCTTGCTTACTTGTTGACAATGCTCTGGCCTTGGGTGAGTGCTTTAACTTCAGTAGTGAGTCTGCCCACCTCCCCTGCTCCTGTTAGTCTCATTCTCTCTCTCTCTCTCTGCTTGCTTTTGTCAAGTACCTAATTCTTGTTCCCACCTCAGGGACTTTGCACATGTCGTCTTCTTTGCCTGTAACTTCTTCCATCTTCTCTTGCCCTTCATATGGCTTCACATCTTCTTCCAAATCTCAGTCCGTGTATTATCTCCTCAAAGAGTCCTTTTCACCGATTTCCCACCTCCCCACTCCGTCTAATGTAACTAATCTTCTATCCACTCCATGGGAAGACTGTCCTATTTCCATGTTTATTTCCTTTTGTAACATTTATCACACTTGAAATCATTTATTAGTTCATTATTCAGTGCCTGCATCTCCAACTACACTGCAGAGCCATGAGGACAGGGACCTAATCTGGTATAGGAATAGTAAATAAATACCTGTCAAATGAATGAATACATGAAAAAACAGGACATTGAAATAGAGGAACTTGACATTCCTCTACTGATCCTTATATAATTTAAAAGGAGGGGTGGGGAGAGTATAGCTCAAGCAGTAGAGCACGTGCTTAGCATTCATGAGGTCCTGGGTTAAATCCCTAGTACCTCCTCCAAATATAAATAAATAGACCCAATTACCTCCCCCTCATTAAAAAAGAAAAGGAGAGAACATCTTGGTTTGCAGAAAGTCACTTTATTTACTCATACCTACACTGGTGACATTCTGACATGGTGAGGTCAGCCATCCGAGGTTAATTTAATGCAGCACTGATGGAATGAAGTCTGTTGGTCAGAAATCAGTGTACAAACAGCTGCAAATCATGGCATATCATAAGGGCTTGCTGAAGTAATTATAAACCTTGTCTGATTGCTAAGCAAGTCTGGTAGGCATGTGTGAAAGCTGATAAGCAACTTGCCTCCCCCCAAACCTAGACTTGCGTGTCGGGAACAGATACAGGTGTGGAATTTACTGAAAGCAGGCTGAGAGTCTCTCTCCCTTTCTTTCCAGGCTTGATTATCATTTCTGATTGTATCTTTATCTGCTCTTCCTCCAGCTCTCTGTCCTGAATTTGTCTTTTTGCATTTTGTTCATAATTTGTCTTCCTCATTTCAGAGGATGAGTCTCTGTCCTCTCCCTCAAAACTCGGTTCAAACTTCATCCTTTCCAAGGCAGAATCTCTTATAAAGCTCTTTCTTTGTGGTTCTCTGTGCAGATCTTATTTATCTGGTGCTCTTAAACCCTTTCTATATCTATGTTATTTCAGTTTCCATGAATTATATGAGGCCTTCTCTGAACTCCATTATCGTGACGAGTTGATGAACATGATGATAATGACATAAATGGGTCCTTGGATAAGGGAGCATGTATAGCTAATGTGGGGGATGGAAACAACCATTGCCTAATGCCATGGTGCATGATCTCATTAATTCAGTAAGGCTTACCCTAGCAGTGTCCCAAATAAGCAACGCTCATAACTGCATTGGACAATTCATTCAACGTTTATGGGTGACATTGAAGAGTTGTGATTGTGCACTGTATAAAACCCATTACTGATGAAGGAAGTGACTATTATTAAAGCAAATGGGAATAGCAATCAGAAACTGGACAAACTCAACCATGAATTTCATAGAGCAACTGTGGGTTCAAGCATATCATGGGAAGCAATTGCTTGGCTTAACAAAATGCATGAACAAAATCAATTTGCTAAAATGCAGGTCATTTGGCCCTCAGGGCCGGAGAGAACGATTATATTGCTGATAGTATTTATTGTTGAACTTGGGTCTCTTTCACACACCATTTGACAATGGGCTCAAAGTCCACGGGTCCCCAGTTGACTCTGCAAAAGGGAAGGAATGTTTCACTGAGACAGTTAATTAGCCTTTTTTTTTCCCTCTGAGTTCAATGATGTCCGCATACTAAGGGACGAGTTTTCTAGTGTTTGAGAATTTCGGATTGAAAACTGTTAACTCTTGTGAAGAATAAAGTTAAGAACCCCTTTGGTTCTTCTTAAACTCATGAGAACTTTTAACTCAAAGAAGCTGGATGTGATATAACTAACAAATATATAGTAATGGTAATTTTTCTTATAGTAGTGATAATTTAATGATCTCTAACCTCAAATTCTCCCTGAATGAATCTCTCAGTGCTCTGTGGATACCTATTTTAATGACAAGAGAACTTGGTAGACATCTGGTTTACCCTCACCTAGATCAGATTCTTACTGAATTAAATCTCTGTGTCCTTTGAAAAAGAGAAACATAAAAACTACCAGAGAAACATTTATCTGCTTAAAAAAATTATTCCCACCCCTTTTTCTTAGTAAAGATAAGAATTCAGGGAAGGCATAATTCAGATTAGTCACCTTTGATGGAGTCTGTCATGAGGAATGTTGAGAAGCATGAAGAGCTATAAATGGTGGTGATGGTGGGCTGGGGGCCTCCCGAGAAAATCATGAAGTCCTTGGACTCTTAAGAGGACAAAAGGAATGAGAGAGGGCAGAAGAGTAGCAAGATGATGGAGGACAGGGATCTATAGGATAAGCCTCAAGCCAAAGGATGCGGCTTTTATGGTTTTTCCCAGGATCAGCTTCGAGAACTGCCACCCTGTCTGTTTTCCCAGAGCTGCTGTTCTCTCTCATTTGAATGTGCTCAGCTACACAGTGGGGAGGAATAAGCAAGAAGAAGTTAACAACATGCCAGTCTATCCCTAAAACCACTCCATCAAAGTGCTCCATGTGGTCCTTCTTCATTATTTTCTAAATAAGGCTTTGTTGTGTGCCCTCCACAGAGAATTCTCTCTCGAAACAGACATGTTCCAGCAGAGATCTGTAGGATGCTTGCTAGTTAAGATGGAGAATATTTGCTCCAAGAAGTCCTTCTTGCCAGGGTGTCTATCTGTCCCCTGCCTGCTTCTCACAGTGCTGTTTTCAGTCACTGATAATTGTGTCAAACCTCAGTTAACATCAGTACTTGAAGACTGCGCCGCTTGTGTGTTTTTCAAAGTCTTAATTAGGTTTATCATCAAGGTTCTTGGCATAGCTATCAATGAAAAGTCACTGGAGAAGAGTGTCCAGAAAGTTTTGATAACTTTGGAGCCTATGATCCACTATCGAGATCTCACATAAGAATTTTTTTATAAATCAGTTTACTTAGAGAATTGAGAGTGTGGGTAATAGAGACGGAAACAAAGTTGCAGGAGGAATAAGTTATGAGCAGAAATGGATAAATGCAATAAGAAAAAAAGAGATATGAATTAAGCACTGACATTTTTGTATCAGTATAAATTATAATGGCCTCAAAGAGAAAAGCTCCCAAACGTTTGACTTGATCTCTCTTTTAAAGAAGAGAAGCAAAATAAGTAAGAATTAGAGGGGAAAGGAAGATAAAAATTAATTCATTGTTAAAGCCCAAAGCATTTTTTTTTTAACAGAGTGATTCAGATTTGTTTGTTTTTTTTTTTTAACATTTTTTATTGATTTATAATCATTTTACAATGTTGTGTCAAATTCCAGTGTTCAGCACAATTTTTCAGTTATTCATGGACATATACACACTCATTGTCACATTTTTTTCTCTGTGAATTATCATAACATTTTGTGTATATTTCCCTGTGCTATACAGTGTAGTCTATTCTACAATTTTGAAATCCCGGTCTATCCCTTCCCACCCTCCACCCCCCTGGCAACCACAAGTCTGTATTCTCTGTCTATGAGTCTATTTCTGTCCTGTATTTACGCTTTGTTTTTGTTTGTTTGTTTTTGTTTTTGTTTTTTAGATTCCACATATGAGTGATCTCATATGGTATTTTTCTTTCTCTTTCTGGCTTACTTCACTTAGAATGACATTCTCCAGGAGCATCCATGTTGCTGCAAATGGCATTATGTTGTCCGTTTTTATGGCTGAGTAGTACTCCATTGTATAAATATACCACATCTTCTTTATCCAGTCACCTGTTGATGGACATTTAGGCTGTTTCCATGTTTTGGCTATTGTAAATAGTGCTGCTATGAACATTGGGGTGCAGGTGTCATCCTGAAGTAGGGTTCCTTCTGGATACAAGCCCAGGAGTGGGATTCCTGGGTCATATGGTAAGTCTATTCATAGTCTTTTGAGGAATCTCCACACTGTTTTCCATAGTGGCTGCACCAAACTGCATTCCCACCAGCAGTGTAGGAGGGTTCCCCTTTCTCCACAGCCTCTCCAGCATTTGTCATTTGTGGATTTTTGAATGACGGCCATTCTGACTGGTGTGAGGTGATACCTCATTGTAGTTTTGATTTGCATTTCTCTGATAATTAGTGAAAAGCCCAAAGCATTTAAAATCACTTTTGCTTTTCAATTATCATCTGTCCTATGTTAGACAAAACAATGATAATATTATTTCAAATAACCTTTATAAGTTAATCCCCTTACCCCTTAGGTTGGAGCAGAACTTGTTCTTTGAAACTATCATGGGTCATTTGTGAGCAGAGAAGAGCAATAGGGCTCCGAGTTGCGTGCTTCAAAGAAGGCACAGAGAGCCCTGGAAATACAGCCTGGCATTTGGAATCCCAGCTTGGATACCCACAATGTGGGCATCCTTCTTGTCACCATCAGGTGATGTCCATCATCAGTGTTCCCAGTCTGTACTTTGCACGTTGTGTTCTAAAGCAGCACTGCCCAGCAGAAATATAATGTGAATTACATATGTAATTTGAAGTGTTTTAGTGGCTACGTTAAAATGAGAGAAAAGAAATAGGTGACATTAACTATAATGGTACAATTTTTAACCCATTACAACCCAAATAGTATCATTTCAACATGTAACTAATATAAGCCATTATTAATGAGATAGTCACATCCTCTTTTTGTATAAATTCTTTAAGTACCGTATGTATTTTACATTTCCAGCACATCTCAACCTAAGACTAGCTGCATGTGGCTAGTGCCTACCAAAATGGATGGTGTGGTTCCAGAATTTATTAAACCCAGTTAGCTTCATTAGTTTTCATAAAGTGTAATTTGATGTAAAACCTCTCAGTTTTTTTTCACCCTGACCCTCCAAATCCAGGGGATACTAATTTATTTTTCCTGGTCCTGAAAATCATAACACAGGAATTGCATCATCAAACAATTGAGTTAGGTTCCATCATCCTTGATCAAGACTTTGTTGAAGTTTTAAAGATGAAATGACCTCAAAGATGGCCAAATGGATCCCTCTACACAGAATTTACTTTTTAAAAAAAATCTTTTGGCTACTGATTTCACCAGGGATGCTCCCATGGTAATCCATGAATTTTGGAGGACAGATAAGCCACCATACTATTTTGATCATTGTTTCTGAAGACTATAGCTTTTCTGTGGGTGACCCAATCAAACATTATTCAGGTTCTTGTTCCACTTTTGAAAAGAAACACATTAAATGTCCTTTTGAGGTATTATCATCTTGGGGTTAAGACTGGGGCTCTCAGGGGAAGATTATAGCTCATGGGTAGAGTGCCTGCTTAGCATGCACGAGGTCCTGGGTTCAATCCCCAGCACCTCCATTAAAGATAAGTAAATAAATAAACCTAATTACCTTTCCTCCCCCACCCCCCATTTTTTTTTTTAATTAAAGGGGGAAAAAAAATACACACTAGGGCTTTCAAGCCAGATTACTTGGTGTTCATGCTCAGCTCTGTGTCCTTGAACAAGTTGCCAAACTATTCTGTGTGTTAATTTCTTCATCTGTATAATGGGGATTATGGCGGGGCTGCTGTGATAATTATGTGTTATTACGTATAAAGCCTGCAAACAATGCCTGGTGGTCAGCTGATGCTCGGTACCTAGCAGCTTTTACGATTTGTGTAGTTGTTAGCACTACTGTCGTCGTCATCGTCATCATCTTCATCGTCCGCCTCATCCTGAGCACGCGTCAGACTAAGGAGTTGGTGGGGGTGAGTGAGGAGTCTGACTGGCCAGAGACCACCTTCTTGGAGACCCAGGAGTTTTTCCAAATCCTAAGAACCCATCAAGAGGCAATCGTGCGGGTTCAATGTCATTACCAGTGACTGTCATCATGTGTGCCTGTGGGTGAGAACCCTTCCGAGACATAGCAGCTCAGTAATTTGTGAGCACATTAAACTTCTAAGCTGCCCCAAGTATGCAGCCCGCACGATCCAGACATTCAAACACAGTGAGGAAGTCTCTTCCGAGAAGAAGTTCTGGCTAAGGATTTTATTCTAAGACTTTCAAATTGCTTTAGCTTACTGGGAAACAGATCTTTTTAGAGATTTTTATGAGCCCCTGATTTCGAGGAGCAAGTTGAGAGATGCCTGATTCTCTTTCTAACCAAGAAAAATCTAGAAAAGGCTCCTATACCTACATAGCTCTAAATTCTATACATTAGGTCAGTACAGTAATTTATTACAAGTTCTTTAATGTTGAATTTGCTATTTACATCTCAATGTCTTTCATGTGTCTCATATTTAAATTAGGAGGAAAAAAATCCAACAGCATTGGGTTCACAGTAACAAACAATAGATTAACAGTAATAAACAACTCTAGTTCTTAATCTTTGTTCCTAGGGAGGGGTCTAATGAAAAATAATAATAGAATAAAATTGTTACAGTTATTTAATGAGCACCCACAATGGGCTGGACTCTATACTGGGTGCTACGCATGCATTACTTTAATCGTCGTAAACCTTACAGGGTACGTGTTACTGATACCATTATATTGAAGCTAAGCCTCACAGTGGGTGAGCGTTCGTCCTTATCTTATAACCAGCTCAGGGTCAAGCTTGTTTACACGAAAGCCTGTTTAACTTTAAAGCCTTTTGTGTGAGGAAAATATTATCTTTCTTTTTGTGGAAAATGCAGGAATAATGAAATAACTGATTTTCTTAGAGACTGTGCCTTCCAGTGCTCAACCTTGAAAAGTTGCCAGATCTCTGTTCAACCTTAGAGACATTCATACACACACACATATACACCCCACCTCTTGGATTTCAATTAAACCCTATAGGCTCTTGATATGCCACTGCTAATCAAGTATGTAAGACTTAAAATGTAGGAAATTGGCATTTTCCATAGTTAGATATTTTCTCTGCTTTTAGGATATAACCTACTAGCCCCCAGCTGGGCACTTTATTATAATGCCTTTTTATAGGTGTTTTTTCTTTTCTTTTCTTTTTCTTTCTTTCTTTTCTTTTCTTTTTCTTTTTTTTAAACAGGGCGGTCATCAACACTCTCTAGCCAAGCTTCTACAATTCCCAAGGTCATCCTTTCTAAGCTGGCTTTTTGCACTGAACCTCTTAGATACTTTTGCATGCCTTATAGTGCATGCATGTCATGATAGCACACTAAAATATTTACAAGGAAATTGCTGCCTTTTTTTTTTTATCCCTCAAAACGAAACAGTCCTTGCTTACAACTCTCAGAGGACCATAAATACCTTGTAGGCCAGCTGCACCAGTACCTGCTGGAAATTCTTCTTCCCTTAGCAGGAACTAAGGGACTCCTAGATTATTCCCTCTGCACTGAAATGAAGCCTTGTTTCGGCATCTTCTTTTTCCCTTAAAATAATTTGGATTCTTCTTAGAAAACTCTTTGGAGTTATTGAAGAGATGTTTGCAGATCTGAGTCAAATCCATGTGTGAACTTCCGGTTGGCTTCTCCAGTCATCTTGGCCGTTATCAGTTGATGTGAAAGTGGAGGCTGAATTTTTTTTCCCCTGAAATAACCTGAAATAAGCCATCTGACTTGTTTTCTTGAAACATTTTCCCTCCACATGATGTGTCTACCATTTACCTTCCTTCCTTGGGGGCACTGAGATAATTTCTTCTTTGAGATTTCATCTCAAATTCAACAGCGTGAGGAGCTTGAAGGAGTTTCATCTGCTGGTCATCTTGGCTGAACCAGATGTTTTAAGAGAGGTTAGGGACAAGATTTTCTTTGGTTGGTGATACTGTCCAGTGGAGAAGGAGCATATGGTAGATTTTGACATCAGCATGCTGGTGAGTTAATGCAGCCGATAACATACAAGATGGGGGAGTGAGTTATGTTTACTTCCAACAGAGAAATAAGAAAACTGAGGCACATAAATTTTTCTGAGGTCACAGAAAAAAGAAGAAACAGACCTGAGAGTCATACTCAGGCTTTCTGGTCCCAGGATCTGGGTTCTCTTTCACTCTGCCACCTCTGTGAACTCCCAGAGATGTTTACCTTTGTCCTTTCTACCTCCTCACAACCTGATAATTCCCACCATCTGATGGAGGAGGTTCTCAAGAGATACCTGTTCAGCTGACTCCCCAACTCTCTGAATTCAGAGGCGGGTTCTCCCATTCCTCAGCTCTCTGGCTTTCCTTTACCAGCTGCAACCCTACCCCCTTTTCCTGGGGACTGTCTTCCTTCCTGTCAAAACCTCCTCTCTGCAAGGATGTATGTCAGTTGTTGCTCAGGAAAACAGAGAGAAAACAAGCAAACAAACATGAAGGCCTCCTGTCAAGAAAGAATCAGGACCTTCATGAGAAGAACAGTTGTCGTCTTTCCTGAAATTGATGACATATTTTTCAAACTTGCAAAGCCTGATAGGAAAAGAATGGGGTTTTAAAGCCGAATTGTCGATCCTTTTTCCAGAGGAAAAGTGAGACTTTGCTGGGAACTCCAGAATCAAATCACAAAGGCCAGCTCTAGACCTTGTACCCATTTCTGGAATCTACTTGAAATTAGTTTGCTGAATGGCCCGCTGAGGGCCCCATTGGCTCTCTAAGTTAGACCAATCCAAGATAGTACAGTACGCAGGCACCTCCCTGTTTTGGAATTGTGTCAGCTTCCTGCAACGAGAATAATAGATATTTCTGCTTTCTCCCCTTCTAGGCTCAAAAGTGTTGTTATCTGTGTCATAGTTTCCAAGTTACCTCAGAGCATGTGTCTGTGAAACTTGTATAACTTACCTATTTAATGTGAAAAAAATCTTCGCCTGGGAAATAATTTAAATGCCAAATAATATAGGATTTTGGTTCAGTCATATGTGTTCATACGTATCAGTGAGTGTTTTAAAATAATTTTAGTGACATAAAATACTGGAATATAATGTTGAGTGAAAAGAGTGGCGCGTAAACCAAGAACAGAACAGAAGCGTATGCACCTAGTAATTAAAAGGGGCTGTGTCTGGATAATGAAATTAGACATCACTCCTATTTCTTTCTTTATATTCTTTGGCATTTCCCTTCATATAATGAATGAACAATAATTCTGTAATGTAAAAAAAACAAACATTAGGAGTCATTTTTTAAAAGCAGACATTCTATGTTCCTTTTTATTCATTGGCAGAGACCAATGGTGAACAGAGTAAAAGAAATTGACTTTCGTTTTGGAAAGAACCTCATGGGAAATAGTTGTGTATGACCTACCACTTAATTTGAAATATCCAGAGAAGTAGCCTTTGGGGGGTTTCCAGTCTCTGACTTGTTAAGGAAAAATACTCTTCAGGCTAGCATCTCCCCTGAGTTCTTGCTCTGAGGGGCAGGGGCAAGGATACCTTGAAACAGGCATTCGTGCTGATGGGACGCTGTGCAGTCTCATGTTCGCCATTCACTCTGTCTCGTCTCAGGTTTCCTCTCAATCACCAAGTCACTTCTTCTGTGTCTGAGGTTCATTTGAGTGTAACAGTTATTAATTTCACGTTCACCAATTTGACTATGCAAAAATGAAATGTTCTTTATTCCCCAGATTCAGTTTCCTTCTGGGCTGTGACAGCAAACCACTTCACTGGCCCAGAGTCACATTTCGTTCTGCAAGTTCAGTGCTCTCTGGGTGACTTCAGGTCTGTAATTCAGCCCCATTCTGATATATAACCTCTCTATTCAGCATCCTGCTCCCTAGGGCTGTTACGAACAGTGTGTTGCATGGAGCAGGCAGGGATTATGTGGTCCTTGGCTCTTGTTTCGCTGGCATATGATATCCAAGTAATCTGCCTTAGCTGGTCCTTGGGTGCATCCCTGGTGCATGCTGACACCCATCACAAGAGCCATCATCCTTTGGGGGTTGGTGTTCATTGGTCTCCTGCATCCCTGAGGTATCTATCCATGGTCCTGACGTGGCCTCTGGTCACAGCACATGAAGGCCACCCACTCAATGCCCTTTGCCAGCTTTTCAGCATTCTTCTCATGGGCACAGAGAAGTCTTTCTGTTCTTCCACACTTACCTGAGGTCTGCAGGAGGTTGAGGACTCCCTGGCAGGCACTCATGTTGTCAGTGACTCTCTTAGCAGAGTTATGTACTTCCAGACCTGCCAACACCTTAATTTTAGCTGATTGAGACCCATTTCAGACTTCTGACCTCCAGAACTGTAAGATAATGAATATACATTGTTCTAAGCCACTAAGTTTGTAGAAATTTTTTACAGGAGCAAATATAAAACTAACATACTACCAAACCCCGGGATTCAGCTTGGAGCTTGGGGAGAAAGGCAGGGATAGAGCATGTTGCCCTACTGTGCACACTCTGTCTTGATTTCTCTTTCTTGCTTTTTTGCTTTTCTCTGTCTTAACTCTGTTTCCTCTCCAATTTGAAAGTGTTTTTTCAAGTCTGGGGACAGAAGGGTAGAGCTATTCAGCCTCCTTACTCTTCTGCATGAATTGTTTCTGCCTCACATGGGGGCAGTGCCTTCTGCACTTGGAAGCCAAGCTGGTGAATGGAGGAAACTACTACGAACCAGCAGGTGCACTTCCACTCAGCCAGGAGAGGGTCAAGAGGGAAAAGGCACATGAGTGATGACTCTGAATTATTAACTTGCCTCATACGGACAAGAAATGAGCAACCGTGACTACGGAGAGACTAGGAAACCCTGAGCACCCCAGGGCAGTGTGCTCTGATGGAGGGCCAGCCAAGTTCAGGGAAGGAAGTGACCACCTTCCTTCCCTCCTGCGGGGGCTCGTGTCCTAGCTCCGCTGCTAATGAGATTCTGGCAGCTGCCTTTGTCTGGGGCTCAGTTTCCCTCTCCTCAAACTGAGAGGCATTCATCTCATCTAGGTCACCTCTACGCACGCTTCTAGCTCGGATGCTTTGTGATTCTGTGATACTAACTAGTTCATCTGAGTTGCCCTGAGGACGCCTTCCCTTTGATTTCCACATGGCAGCCACATTAGCATAGCAGAAAGGATATTGACACTGCAGTTGACTTTTAAAATTCACCGAGAAGGGGAGATGAAATGAAGACACACCAGATGGAACGTGCGCTCCCTACTATTTCAAAACTTAGGCATTTCCACTAAATGTTGGCACAAACTTAAAATTAAATATCATCTCAAGTGCTATTTCCAGTTTTCTAAGTGACAACAATAGTCTTTTCGAAAAGAGGAGAGACTGTTCTAAGACTGCTTCTAAAACTCTTGGAATTTTATTTAATGATTGGTGATAATAAGGGAATAACGGAGATCGGAAGGAGGAACATGCAGGCAATTGAGACACAGATCTGGCCCCACCACTGAGTGACTGGGACTTCTAGGAACCAGTCTCGAGAAGCTCTGTGAATCTGGCTCTTCACCAAAGAGTTTATTCACTAAATAAACTTTTGGTGTCTTTCATGTTTAGGGGTCCACCATGCTGTGGTCCTTGATTCGTTTGGTAACAGTCCCCTTGGAGAATGCTGCTGAAAGCCGGGAAGTTCTTAGCTAAGAAAAATGTTTAAATATTTACCCAGATACCTTAAAGATTTGCAATTAATAGTGGGATATTTTTAAGTCCCAGGTTAATAACTTGGAGGAGAGAGAAGAATGTTCTCTCTAGGAGGTTAGTAATACTGATTCTCTGCAGTTCAGAAAACTTGATGCTCTCCAACTCATTCTTGAATGTCACCCTCTGTAGCTATTGTTCACCAAATGCTGCCAGTCTTTCCAGCTAAGCACCTCTTCCAGTTCTCCCCAGTCTGGGCTGGGCAGGAGTTCAGG
Source organism: Camelus bactrianus (assembly GCF_048773025.1). Taxonomy (NCBI): domain Eukaryota; kingdom Metazoa; phylum Chordata; class Mammalia; order Artiodactyla; family Camelidae; genus Camelus; species Camelus bactrianus. Next base: position 26,132,297 of record NC_133555.1, read on the forward strand.
AATTCTACTCTCCAGAGTTTTTCTGGGGCTTTCTCAAGTCTGCCAAATCTTTTTCTCCGTCTACTTCTCTCTTGATTGTGGGTGAAATTAGAGAGAAATCTTAATTTATATTCTTTCCCCAATCTATATTTGAAGGTTGGGGTGTACAATTTTAGTGCCACCCCATATCACACCAAAATTGCCTTCTATTTGTTTCTTTCCCTCCCACCTTCCCCCTCTTTGTTCCTTCCCAACTTCTTTTTTCTCATCAGTTGCCTCTTTGAATCCTGTGGCTTAATTTGTACTTGATTTCGCATTTAGCACCGACTGGTAAATTTCCCCTGGTTCTCACCATTATTTTGTGGCTGTTAGTGTTGGTTTTGTTAGATGCTGGGGAAAGAGGAAAGTTCTTTCTTTTACACCTGTCACCTTTATGATGATGAAGGAGCCTGTATTTTGTACCATTTATTTTGTGTTCTCATTCTTATCCTCTTTCTTCAGGACCTCACCAACCAGTACTTCCAAGCTCTGTTCCAGCCACCCCTGTTCATTATCACATAAGCCGGCAGTTTCCCTTATATTCAGTTACTGACATACCAATGCCCAAGCAAGTCCAAACTTCTTGGCGTATGCTTTCAAGACCCTTTGAAATCTAATTTTGTCTCTTCCTCCAACTAGTCACTGGCACTCATGAACCATTTGCTTAATCAAACTGGCCTCCTCATGGGTCCAGTAGTGAACCAAATCATTGCCCCTTTTGTGCTTACAGATTGCTACTTAACAATAATTTGAAAAGCCCTTGCCTCCACCCTTGCCCTGTCCAAACTTGGAAAGGGATTTCCTAACGACACCAGTCCACACTAATCTTCCTCCTCTAGACCTTGTTGAGTATATGTTTAAGCACTTACAGAGTCTCAGAATAACTGAGTTGAAAGGCTCCAAACAATTTACTGCATTTTAAATATGGAGAGACTGATGCTCAGGTGGGTTAATGGTAATAGCAGTGACCATTTTTTGTTCCTAGTGTGTGCCAGACCCTAGGGTGAGGACATTCTATGTTTCTTAAATGAGTGCTATATTCAGATATAACTAGAATACCATATAGTTACCCATTTGAAATATTTGATTCAGTGGTTCTAAGTGTACTTACAGAGTGTGAAGTCATCACTATTTAATTCCAGAATGTTTGATTACCCCAGAAATAAATCTCATGTCCAATAGCAGTGACTCCCCGTTCCTTCCTTCCTTCAGCCTCTGGCAACTGCTAGTCTATTTTGTGTCTCTATGAGTTGTCTTTTGTGAGCATTTCACATATGCGGCATTGTATGTTACATGATCCTTTGGGACTGACTTCTTTCACTTAGCACCACATTTTCAAGGTTCGTATACCATGTAGGAGGATTCAGTACGTCATTTATTTGGTCAAATAATCTGCTGTTGTTTGGCTGTACCCCGTTTTGTTTATCCATTTGTCAGTTGGTGGCCATTGGGGTTGCTTTTACGTTCTCTATAAACAACACTGTTTATGAGCAACACTTAGGAATGCTGCCACTGTGAAGGCTGCTATTCCTGGACTAGTGTTTGCGTGGATGTGTATTTTCATTTCCCTTGTGTATATGCCTAGGGGTGGCATTGCCGGGTCCTATGGGAACTTAGTGTTCAACCTTTTGAAGTAATGTTAAAGTGTTTCCCAAAGCAGCTATACCATTTTACATTCTTATCGGAAGTGTACAAAAGTTCTAATTCCCTAATTCCTTCATATCCTCATCAATACTTATTTTCCAAGTTTTTGAGTATAGTCATTCTGGTGTGTGTGAAGTGGTATCTCACTGTGGTTTTGATTGGATTAGCCGTCCCGAATGGCTAATGACGTAGGGTGTCTTTGCACGTGCTTTCCGGCCATTTGTAGAATTTCTTTTGTGAAATGTCCATTTGGCTCCTGTGCCCATTTTTAAATCAGGTTTTATGTCTTTTTATGGTGGAGCTGTAAGAAGAATCTTCATATTTAACTCATTTAACCCTTGCAGTGTCTCTCTGCGATTGACATACTCACCTATGTTTCGTAGGTAAAGCAACAGAAGTTCAAAGGTGTCCGCTCATTTGCCCAGGGTTCCGTAGATTGCAACAACAGCTCAGCACCAAAGCACTGGCTTTCTGACTCTGGCCCAAGGGCATTTCCCAGTGGTGTGCCCACTCTTCTGTTCTTTTCTGTTTCGCTTGAAAAATAAAACAATGAAGACTAAATGTGACCATAAAAAATAACGTTAGTAAAGTTCAAAAAACAGTGTAGAAATGTGCAGGGTTAAATGAGAACAAAATCCAAAGCATAAGGACAGTGAGGTACTGAGGTTAGCAGATAAAACAGGAAGTACACTTTTGCTTCTTGGAGTCACGTGAGTCACACGGTTGGAAGGAAGACAACTGGCCTCAGGATTATCACACCAAGGAAGGATTGCACAGGCTCCGAACGACGTGGCTTAGGGCAGAAGCCGCCCCTGGTCCTGATGCATGCTTGGTACGCAGGGAGTGAGTGTTTCAAGCACAAGAGGATGGCTTGGTGCAAGGTGGCGCCAGGAGTGGTGCCTAGAGGGAGTCAAGGGGTGATGCTACGAGGAGAGGAGAGTTGTTTGGTTTTGTCTCAGTGTATAACTCTGAGCATCCTTGTGCGACAATTCCTTGGGTACTGTAGCCTGTCATCAGTTGACTTTGATTTAGCCAAGGAGCTCATATATCCTGTGGTTGAAAGGCCACGTCACCTCACCTGTTCTGCTGTCCAGCCTGCCTAGCTGCTGGGAGGAACCTCATTGTCCTCAGCACTGTGGGGCTAGTCTGGGACTGCAGCCACCGAAGGCCTGGTCTTTAAGCACCGTCACTGCTCAGGCGTCTACCTCTGAGGGCTGGGGCTACGTAGAGAGAGGAATCCAATAGGCGCCATCTGGTATGACCCCTGTCACTGTGCTAGATGATGGTGAAGAGCAAGTTCAGTTCCCTGCTGAGCTCTGCTCTGCCTTCACGTTGCCTAGCTCAGAGGTTGGCAAACAATGGTGAGTGGGCCCGTAGCCTACTTTTGTAAATCAAGTTTTACTGGAACACAGCCATGCTCATTTGTTTACATATGGCCTGCAAAGCCTGAATTATTTACTTTCTGGATCTTTATAGAAGGAGCATGCTGATTCCTGGCCTGGCAGAGTCCTGGGCCCATGACAGCTAATCCTCCATTGACATGCATCCTTTCAGTGTCACCTGGCTGTCACAAAGCTACAAGCACCCTTTGCAGAGCCAAATTTTTGTTGGTTCCACTGAGACATTGTCTCCCTAGTGAGGGTTCCTTGATGCTCAAGGCTGGGTGGGTGCCAGCAGAAGTCACAGTGCCAGTGTTTTCTTTAAATGGTTAAAACCTCTCCTGCCTCCCTACTCCAGGTGCGTCAGCCCTCCCCCAGCCATCATCTGCCTACTCAGATGAGATCATTTTCCATTTGTGAAAATGTCTGAGGCGTTCAACATTTTACCTACATCATCTCATGTGCCCACATGTGTCCCTGGAGGTAACGTCAGCTCTTATTTCTGAAGTTCATTGCTAGTGGAGGAGCAGAACACAGAAAGGTTATGTCACTTGCCCAAGGTCCCCCTTTGAATGCAGCTCAGGCTCTAAATCCAAGCCAGGGAAAGTGTGGAGGGATCCAGCTTTGCAATGGAGAGATGGCAGCAAGGACTCTGATGATAATCAGACCTGCAGATAGAACTTTCTGCTGATTCCCAGGGTCACCTGTCGGAGTCTTGGTTTCCTCATTCATAAAGTGCGATGAATGTTTTCTAGGTCTGGGGAGGTTTGGAGGATTTGGACAATGTCTGTTAGTTGCCTAGTAGAATACTTGGCTTGTGATGCTCAGTAAACGTTAGCAGCCATTATTATTATCGCTGTGTTGTTGCTGTTGTCGCTTCTATTATTGTTGTTGTTGTTATTATTATTATTATATATATTTTTTATCTTTGTAAGTGAGAGATCAGTGTCTGAATTTGAGCTTTGTGGCTCTTCGTTCAGTGTCTGGAGTTACAAAGTCAAATGCCCACAGAAGACCGTCAGAGAGCATCAAAGATTAAAGCTGGCTAGGAGTAAGAAAACAGAATCTGTAGGTTATTTTTATTATCTAAAAGATGCAGCTGCACGTTCCATTCTGTTTCATTGTTACCAAGCAGGGAAGTGGCATTAAAATCGCCCGAGCTAATCATTGTTCCTAGAAATGTTGCACATCTTAGTTTTAACATTAAAAAAAAACAGTTTCCATTAAAAAAAAATACACATGACAAAAGTACTATCAAATCTGAAGGTCATATCTGGTTTGCAGCTTCTTGTATGAAGTCAGTAAAACATTCCCTGGGGAAGAACTTTCCTGGGAAGCTCTGCTTATGTTTGTTCACGTCTAAAGATAGTTTCCCTGTCTCACTTGAGCATCTAGCAAATATTTGCCAGATATTTCTCACAAGCCAAGCACTCACCTAAGGATTTAGAAATGAGCCAGAGAAATTCCCTGTCCTCAAGAGATCCTCATCTGGTGGGAGGGTCAACATGGCATAAAATAATTACGATAGTGATAAATGGATATTTTCAAAGTGTTTGCACTTGCCACAGGGGGCACAGGAAGGGCATTGTGGAGGAAGGAGCATTTGAGTTGAGTCTTGAAGGATGAATAGGAGTTTACTGGATCAATAAGGGAGGGAGTAAGGGGAACTGTCCAGGCCTGTGCTGTGTAACAAAGAAACCCCTTGCTCATATGTGGCTCTTTAAATTTAATTTAAGTACAATTAAATAAAATGGAACACTCAGTTCCTGAGTTGCATAAGCCACATTTCAGGTACTCAGTGGCCACATGTGGTTAAGGGCTCCAACATTAGACAGCGCAGAAAGTCCTCTTGTGCTTTACTGTTGTCAGTAAAGATACAGACACCCCAGCACAGTAGCAAGTTCAGAACACCGCCAGCCTTGGGGTTTTGCTGGCTTGGTGATAACTGGAGTTGAAAAGGTGGGCAGGAGGCAGAGCAAGCAGATTGAGTGTGTGGCAATTTAGCATTGTTCCTCTTGACCTTGACTCTGCTTGACTCTGTACGCCACCATCCACCTAGTCTCCCAGCCACTGCCAACAGACTTCTGGCTTTTTTTCCCTTTGTAGCGGATAGGCATTCAAATATATCACATGGTCTTAAAAAAGCAACAAAACACTTGTATACAATCCAGGTTTCTGCAAGGGCTGACACACTTGTGTTCTTGCCTTAGATACTGCCTGTGAATTTTAAATATTTTAAATGATTTTTTTTTCACAGTAACAAAAATTAAAAAGGGAAAACAGACAAATTTATTTTTATACCATCCTGGTCGTCATTGCTGAACCATATTTGGAAACTTATAAAATCATTGCTATGTAGCGAGCATTATGAAAATCACTTCATTGTACTTTCATTATTTCATTGTCTCTTTGCTTGTAAAGGATTTAAAAATATAGGGTGAACTTTAATTTAGTGCTCATAAAGAAAATGAGAGAGATTTTTCTACCAACAGATTGGTAATTTCATTTCTGAGTTATATTTGGTGATTGATGCACTTTAACCACTTTTATTATTTTGATGATTAGTCTTATGTTGGATTGATCTCAGTTAAACACAGGATGAAATTTGTGGTTTAATTTGGAAATGCTAGGAAACTCTTTTGCAAGTGTTAGTTCGAACATATTTCCTTCCAGCTGATGTCTTTTTTCTCTTAGTTTACATCTCCATATACATATCCATCCATTCGTTCTTCAGAAATCTATTCATTCTACAAATGTGTATTGAGCCCTCACGCTACACAGGGCACCGTGCTTGAGATACAGCAGAGAACTGAACCGTCGGGTTCCCTGCTGTCACAGAGCTGATATTCTGGTCGGGGAGGAATGGCCAACGTGTGAGTATAACCAGACAAATAAAGAGTAAGCTCTCAGATTGTGCCTCATGATCTTGAAGGCAATAACAGAAAGTGATGTGTCTGATCAAGAAGGCAGTTCTTGATTTTGTGTAGTCAGAAAATTTCTCTCTGATGAGCTGAGTTTAAACTGAGTCTTGACTGACATGCAAATGCCAGCCACGTAAAAATCTGGAGGAACAACATCCAGGCCATTGCAGAGGCTCTGAGGGGAGAAGGAACAGGGCCACTATGCTTGGAGTGTGAAGAGGGGGGCAGGTGCCAGACCATATAAGGCATTTTACCCACCAATGAGGACTTTAGCAGGTCTTGAACACAGAGGTGATATGCCTGACTGGTGCCTTTAACAGGTTATTCCTGTGTACAGAATGGAATTTAGAGGTCAAGACCAAAAAGCAAGGTGACCCGTTAGATATGTTAATGATGGTTACTTGCCTAATAGTAGTAACAGTGGAGAGAAGTGAGTGGATTCTAGAAGTATTTGGTGGAAAGCTGACACACCTTAGTGATGAGTTCTAGATGTGGCACCAGTTACTGCTGTAGGGAAGATGGGCACGTAGGGGAAAGGGACAGATTCATTAAAGGTGTCTCATGTGCTAGGTGCCCACATAAGCAAATTCATGTTTGCCTGTATCTTTTCTTTTCTCCTTACTTTCTGTGACTTTGATGTGGAAGAAGTACCTGTTCTGTTGTGGAGGAAACTGGTGATCTTCACTGCTTTCTACTGTTGCAGTTCATTCACTCCACAAAAACTAATACAGTCCCGAACAAGTATTCGACATCGTGTCAAGCACTGAGGATGCAGTCGTCTCTGCCTTTGTGGGGCATCCAGTCTAGTGAGAGAAACAGCAAATCAGTCCACCTGGATCTGTATTCCATACTAGTGCCAGGTTTTACATCAGCACTATTGATGTTTTAAACCAGATAATTCTTTTGTTGTTGTTAACTCAATTCATTTTATTTTATTTTTAAAATTATTTTTATTGAAGTATAGTTGATTTACAATAGCATATTAGTTTTAGGTATATAACATAGTAATGCAGTATTTTTATAGGTTATAGGTATACATATATACTTTATATGTTTAAAGTTATTATAAAATAATAGCTCTATTCCCTGTGCTGTACAAAATATCTTTGTAGGTTATTTATTTTATACATAGTAGTGTGTACCTCTTAATCCCCTAAACCCATCTCTCTATTTCCTCCACCCTCTCCCCATTGGTAACTACTGGTTTGTTCTCTATAACTGTGAGTCTGTTTCTGTTTTGTTATATTCATCCATTTATTTTATTTTTTAGATTCCACATATGTGTGAAAACATACAGTATTTATCTTTCTCTGTCTGACTTTTTCCACTAAGCATAAAGTCCTCTAGGTCCGTCTATGTTTTTGCAAATGGCAGAATTTCATTCTTTCTATGGTTGAGTAATATTCCATTGTATGGAGTATATACATAAATACACACACATATACATATACCACATCTTCTATATCCATTCATTTGTTGAAGGACACTTAGATTGTTTCCATATCTTGGATATTATAAATTGTGCTGCTGTGAACATTGAGGTGCATGTACCCTTTCAAATTAGTGTTTTTTGTTTTCTTCAGTTATATGCCCAGGAGTAGAATTGGAATTGCTAGGTCATAGTGTAGATATATTCTTAGTTTTTTGAGGAACCTCCATACTGTTTTCCATGGTGGCCGCATGGATCTACAGTCCCCCTACAGTGTACTAGGGTTCCCTTTTCTCCATATTCTCACCAACACTTGTTAATTGTAGACTCTTTGATGACAGCCACTCTGACAAATGTGAGGTGATAATCTCATTGTGGATGACTGATGAACATCAAATAAAACAAATGGACCAACAACAAGCTATGGTTAGGTAAAAATGTTAGATCAAAGCATGGTGGCATGAAGATAATAATGTTGCTAACTAACTGACACAACTATGTAATTAGGAATTTTAGATATAGTTTTAAAATATAGTGTGATATAATGACATGTGTGTAAGTGATTCAGCTTTTTAAATATGGTCTTAGGACTAGTTTTAAAAGTTCCTATATATATTTTTATACGAAATACAAAAACACTTCAGGGATCCGTATTCTCAGGATGTCCAAACATAGCCAAGGAACACGTTTTGTCTTTTTGATGTTAGGCAGTATTTTTGTGATTCACCCATCGGTGGTTCATTTTTAGCAAAATCTTGATTTTGGCTGGGTTTGATCTTTAAGGACTCCCTAGTCCAACCTAAATTATATTTCTGTGCACAGGGCATTGATTAAGTTTTTTTTCCCTTTAAAAAGTAATTGAACAAGCTTCCCAGCATTAGCGATGCCCTGTTTGCGTGTAGGTCCACAGTGCTCGCTGAGAAGTACCGCTTTGTAAGTCTTGCTCTTGACATCTGGCTTACTTTTCCTGTTCCTGAGTCTGCCTCAGTGTAATCTGACCCCCAGCCTCTTCATCATTCAACACTAGGGCTCGAAGAAGTGATGACTTCAAATTTACAGTTGTTTACCTGTCAATCTTGCTGACTAGAGTTATATGTAATAAAGGAGACGACTAATTGCTAGACTGTTTTGTTAATGTTTTTTTTTTAAATCACGCTGTCTGCCCTACTTGGTGTGGAAATCCATTAGGCAGGAGAGGCAGGAGACAAGCCATCGCGGCAAAGGGGTGCTGATGCTGGAAACTGTACTCCAGAGGGCAATTTGTCAGTTTGCTTAAGAGGTCCAAAACTTACTTTGTTGGGCTCAAACACCACTGCCTGTTTGGCTACATCCCCCCTGATGATGTAAGAATCGGTTAGTTCCTCTCTTTCATTGTTCTTCAACTTGCAAACTATAGGGGCATTATTTAGAGTAGACAGAGCCTATAGGCAATTTAAGAGTCTCGGAAGATAGGGACCAGGCTAACTCAATTTATGGATGGGACCATGATTTCACATCAGATCATTGTCAAATGGCACGTTTGTTTAGCTGCTAAGTTTACTTCCATCTTTTTTCTTAGTTTGGAAACAATGACGTTTTCATATATCTGCTTTTCAACATTTCTCTAAATTCAGTAGTTCTCTAAAAGGAACTATGCACTGTGCAGGAAAATCTAAACAGAAATCTCAGAGTGGGTGTGATTCCTTGCTTCCCAAGGAATTCACTGCAAGGATTCTTCTAATAGGTCATTCTTCATGGTCATATAAAATGATTTTACTTATAGGACATCCATGAATATCCAATTTTTAAGGACACTTTTGTTTCACTAATGCCTATGCCTACACTGGTGCCCATCAGACGGATGACTAGGAGGGAAAGCTTGCTGCTGGGAGACATGGAGAGGCCTGACTGAGCAAGGTGAGAGGAACACAAATTGCCCTCTGGACTTGGTCCAGACCTGCCGTTTAGCAAGATGTGAAATGTGGGCACTATGGTTTCCTGCTGTGAAGGAATTAGCTAACATTTGTCCACCCCATCATGGAATTTTTAAGATCTAGATCCTCTGAGACCTTTTGGCTTCTCTGGGATGTTGGAGTTGGGGTGGAAACCTTAGAAAGACCATCCACTTCCCATCTGTAGCTTCAGTCCTTCTCATCATGCTGCTTCCTCATCTGTCATCCTCTATCTGGAAAACTCCCCCTGTTGGAGTATAGTTCAACAGCCAGTGTATGTACTAGCTTTCCTTTGACCCTTCTCTTTTTCCATGTCATACATCTCATGGCTTATGTTTAGTTGTCTGTGTCTCTGTCATGGCGGCCTCCCTAGGGGCAGAGGTCACGCCGTACTCATATTCATGTCCCTGGTTCCTGACATTTCCACTGTCACTGAGTTGGTCCTGGACCTCAGCTGGACATCAGGAAGGTTGGATTTATAGTCTTTAGTTCATAGATGTTGAAGTTTCTGAAAAGTATGTTAAGTCATTGAATTGCATGTCCCACCAGTTTGGGACCTTACCCTTGAAGAGCACATTGCCTTTATTCTGACCTGATGTCGGAGGACTGCTGAGGGTATGTTTGTGTGATTACATCACAATTGATGGCAGCCACCGAAGGCAGAGTGCAGGTGCGGGCTAACTTACACCATCACTCCCCAAAGTGTATTTTCTGCAGTGAAATGGGGAAAAGTGAAAACATTTCTTTGGTAAATAACCTGGGAAAATGCTCAGCTAAGTGGAATTAAATATAATTCTGAACTGAAGAAATTCTCAGACCTTAATGTTCTTCCTGAAACTTCAAGAAGAGGTACAATAAGCAGCATTTCCAAAAATGCTTCGAACTATAATTTTTTTTTCCTTTTCTCTCTCTGTCTCTGTCTCTCTCTTTTTTTTTTGGCAGAGCAGTTCTTTGTAATAGTGTTTCAGAGACCATACTTGGGAAATGCTGATTTAGACGGCTAGGATTCATTAACTGGGTTGGCTGATTTCACAGCAGTTAAAGAGAATGATAGAGTTGGTCCTCGTGTTGTATATGAATTAAAGTAACCATTTTGCCTTGGGAAGCTAGCAGATGAATTTCAGAACAGGAAATGAACCGAGGCAGCCCTGGTTACTCAGGGACCTAAGGCTGGCCTCCCCTTGGGTCCCTCCTGTGAGGGAGGGCCCGGGAGCCACATGGCGGCCCTTTCTATTCCAACGGTTGGTTTTCTATACGATCTAAACGAAGAGTCCCAGAGTGATTCCCAGGACCGTATTTATGGCTCTCCTAGCATGAGAAATATGAAAAGTGGAGAACCATCTGTGGAAATCACTACGATCTCAGGTCTAATTCCCTCCCTGGGATCTCCAAAGAGCAATCATCTGCTCAGAGCAAGTGAGGCCTCCAGAAGCCCAATGGTCTCCACCCTCTCAAAGAAGTTAATTTTGTAACTTGCAAATAATGAAATTACTGATGGATCAGACTGGGCTCTCTGGTATTTAATATCGCCTCCATCTCGGTGCCTCGTGACACTGCTGTCGATTAGCTGTAATGCGGTATTTTGAGCACCATTTAGATATTAATTATTTTTTAATAACCTCTCCATTGAAAGCCGAAAGCTTTGCCTAAGATTATAATGAAAGTTTTCATATGAAAGAGAGGAATAATATTAAACAGGCACTAATAAACCCTCTGGAGAAAATTCGATACAATATCTCTGACAAAAGAAAGGAAGCCAGAAAAGAACAACACACGCTCCCAGCCAATGCACATTCTCTCATTAGGATGTTACATTCATTACTGCACCGTCGCTGCAAATTACTCTGTTACGTATGTGCTTATGAACCCGTGAAAAATTAGCGTCTTCTTAATGAGCACCAAAGAATATATGTACTAAAAACCCTTTAACCGTTCTGTTAAAGAGACATCATTTATTAGCAATTATGTCTTGGGATTAAAAAGCATTTTTCTTTGGAAGCATTCAAAGCACATTTCACTGCCTTCTCTTACCTGACGTTTGAGCATCACTTTGAGGGAGAGTGGGGCCAAGGCTGCAGTTTCTTTTATGTGGGAGAATGAGTTTTCCTAGAGGATGTAATTGGCTTGGCGGTGGCTGCCCAGTAAACAAGGGACCATGGTAAGGGCCTCCCTCCCGCGGTGTAATTTAAGGCTATGCAAAGGCTTCACTGAGTCACAGTAGTTCTCCTACGGACCTGTGGCACATGTACTAGAATTACCACCACTAGACGTTCATGAATTGTCTTTTTAGGCATCCAGTTAAGAAGGCAAATTCTTGGGAAGGGGCCCGTATTATCATCAGGACCTTTGGAACAGCTTCGGTGGGATGGATGGCCAGGAAGTGCACCCTGGGAAGGCTGGGTTGGCTGATTGCTGGCATTCCATCCCATTCTGACTGGCCAGTGCTCCTGTACTGTTGAACATGTTTGAATATCATCCCAAGCAGTAGGGAGACATTTAGATAAGTCAGATGAGAAACACAAACTGAGTCCTCTGAAAGGTCGTACTGAATAGGCCAAGTCACTGGTGGTGGACAGACTAGGACTCAGGCCCACCTCAGTCACATTCACCCAGGTTTCTTGGGGAAAATCAATAAATATGGACAATATTTTTTCCTAGTGTGGAGCTGATGTTTTAAAAAAAAAAAAACATAGCCTTGGTCTTTTCCCCCAGATTTTTCACTGCACAGTGCGTGGAGTAGGTATCATTAAATAATATATATCCCTTATTATAATGTTGAAAATGAAATGAGTGTGATAGTGGCTATTGTGTATTTCACTCAGCTCATTTCTTTGCCTTCAGTTTGGCCCTTTCTTGTGTGCTTCCTGAAAGGAATTTGCTAAGCTTCAGTTTCACAGGTAGTATAAACATACTTTTCTCCTTATTAAAAAAAAAAAAAGAGTTCATATTCTTTATGTAAAAAAAGGTGACTCTCTGTATATGCTATGTATGGTCATTTAAAAGTTATACAATTAACTGGTTAACCTGGAATACACAGTCCCTTGGCTAAGGCAGATATCTGAGTATAGTGGCTTTCCAAATCCGAATTACTGGGTCTGAATTAAGAGGCAACTCATTAAAGAAAACAGACTCCTTTCTTTCTTCTTACAGATTGCCCTGATGGCAACCGAATCCTTGAAATCCTCAGGGGACAAATTGGGGGCAAAAGTTAGGAAGCCCACCCAGGCTTATTTTCTAAGCTTTGAGCGGACCCAAGAAGAAAGACTGAATTTAATCAAAAAAAATTTTATTGATGAAGGTATCTCTCCTTCAGGCTAAACTTTGGCCCCTGCCTGCTAATAAAACCATCTCATTTCTCAGAAGTAGCCTTCTGCATATAATCTGGGAGAGACCGTGGACAGGAATACATCTTGGGGAGAGGGACGTGAAGACGATCGATCAGAAGTTGGCAAGGTCCCCTGCCGGCTGTTGCTGAGGCAGAAGGCAGGAGGCACTCACCTCTTGTCTGGGCCTGCTGATTTTAATTCCTGGGCAATCACCTGGATGTCTCTGGATTCCTGGAAGCGAACGGGTGGCACTGGCTGCCTCCTCTGGCTCGCGCTGAGCCCTCAGTGATGGCTCTCTGCTGTTTTACTTCCACGTCATCTGCACATGTGGCACTTTTACTGCCCAGATATGACGAGGAGCAATCTAGAGCTTTGAGTTTTTATGAGTGCTAATTAGTACTCTGTTTGTGCCCTTTTAATCTGTTATTATAATAGGATGGCATGACGTCCAGTCTTCTTTTTTTTCTCTCTCTCTCTTTTTTTGCTGCAGCCAGAGAGGGCTGTACTTTGCACTTTCTCATTACCTATGTGCTGGAAGAATATTAATAAAGATGAGTTTAAAAGGGCAGGCTGTGTTCTGAAACTTCCACGTCCTCACAACCTTCCATCCGGAATTCAGCTCCTGTCCTTCTCAGCGCTGTGGAAGAAAGCTCTTGCCCCAAAGGTGACACTCAGACTCCAGTGAATAAAGTCAGGCCATGGAAAATGTCCCTTGGCTACTGTTCTTTCTCTCATTCTTTGTTTTGCTTGGAGATCAGCAGAGAGGGGGTGTCTCCAAGGCCAAGGGAAAGGGAACAGGCTGGAATGTGAAACTGGGGCTCTTCAGCTTCGTACCTGGGGGCCCTTGGATGATTTCTTTTCTTTCCTTTGTTTTCTCTCTTTTCTTCCATTCCTGTGCCTCCGTCCCACTGAGCCAGCCAGCCAGCCGGAAGTTTCTTAGCGACTTGCCTAGGCCTTTGCTTCTCGGAGCTCCCCTGAGATGTGAATTCCCTAAGTTCAGGGGTCACATTTTTCTCTCCTCTGGAAACTCTGCAGCACAATTTCCAGCAAGTAGTTGATGCTCCCTCAGTGTATATTTACTTAGTGAAAGAGCCTTACTTTCCTGATCTGTAAACCCGGGTTCCAAACGTCACCTCTCCAAGGCTATGGGGAGAACTGCAAAGTGCCTAGAAAGTAGTTGGTCCTTAATTAGTGTGGGTGAAGTTCCTTCTTCCCTCTGAGCCGTGTGAGTTGAGATGCTCAGGGAAAAGTGGCTCCAGGCTTATGAGAATGAATGAGTAGAAGTTAAGGGGAGGTGAGAATAGGAGGAGCCCCCTTTTTTGGCCAAATGACCGCTTTGGGGGAAGAGAGGGTTTCCACGCTGTCATATATGATGGGCACGTGGAGTACGTTGCTTCGTCTGCTGCCTTCATGCAGTAGAAAATGTTATGTGTGACCATAGAGCTATAGGATGCTGACATTTGGAGGTAGAAAAAGTTGCCATAGAACCTCCATGTTAGAGTTTGCCCAATAGAAAATTCTCCCTCAAATCAATCTTTTTGCTCTCAGCCCACAACCCTCCTATCCTTGTAGCTAAAAATGCCTAACATTGTCTTCTCTTACGGTCAGAGTTCTGAAAATTTCAAGGAGAACAAGCAAATGTCCTCTTGGCTGAGACCTGCCTCTGCTGGTTTTACCCATCTTGAATGTGTGTCAGTTCTTATGTGCCACAATGGGGGACCTGGCACATGCTTGCAATTCCCACTAGAAAGCTGGTTGGTTTCTTCTGGGGAATGGAAGCCAGAGCCTGTGTCCTTCTTACATGTCTTGAGGCTTCCATGGAGGAAAATCAAAGGAAAAACCCACCTGTTGGTAACACCCCAGGCTTATATACTTCAAGGACTGCCAAAAAACAAACAAAAACAAAAACAAAAAAACAAACCCAGCATTCAAATAGCAAAGCTTTGCAAGGAAGATGCAGTTAAGATGTGAAGCTGGAGCTTGGAACCTGTGGGATCAGACAGTGCTGTACTCTGCTAAATTATAATCCAATAGGCTGCAGCTGTCGGCGTTCTCATTCTATTACGGATGCTGAAAAGAGCTTGGAGCAAATCAAATCAAAAAGGTCAGCAGTTTAAAAGAAAACATACAGCACTATGTTCTTTGCTAGAAGCACTTTGGGTCTCTCTTCCGGGGACACATCTCTCTGTGAGGTCACTGCATCCTTCAGCCTCTCTTGAGTGGAGGGGACTTGCGGCAGTCTCCCTGTGCCTCTGAGTGCTTCATCTTTCTTAGGCTGTTCATGTAGTTGGAGCTGAGCCTGAGCCACGAGGAACCTGTGGCTTTCAGCAGCTGAGCGCAAAGCGCATCCCATTTCTTCTTCTCAATGTTGATGAGAAGTGTGCTTCTGGTCCTTCTGCATGATTCTAATTGGGGAGCTTTCTTAGGGGACATAAGGGTGATAGCAGAGAGAAAGGCTTAAAAAAATCTTTACTTGGAAACATTAAAAAAATTTAGCACAGCTATTTTGGTACCCCATTTTTTTGTTGCTTTATTTTTGGTTTTGGTGATTTTTTTTTTTTTTTTTTTACTGTTTCCTGAAATGTAAAACTGCAGGCAATAGTTGACTTAAGGTTTCTCCTCTCCTTGAAATCAACTGAGTTAACAGTTCTAAACTATTTTGAATACAATCAAATACTGAATAGAATCTTTTAATAGTATTTCAACCTATACAAAGTATATATCGTCCCAAAGCTTTCTCATAAATGACCTTTCAGTTCAGTATTTTCCATTGCATCCAGTAGCTACTTCTCCACAGTTTCCTGGCAGCTGACAAGGTGTTGACTTCGCCCATCCTTCCCGGCCCACTAAAGGTGAATTTACCCACTGCCCCCCAGCAGGACTCCCCTGTCAGCCCCCAGAGTAAGAGAAAAAGATTTTAGCTTTGTCACTGTCTGTTTGGGGAGATAGCTGGTATAGCTGCTACAGCCAAATATTGGTAACTTTAGAGTTGTGAAAAGACTTCACTGAGCTTTAATGATGACTTTATAAACCTCCTAGCCTCTAGTTTCTAACTATAATAAAATTGTCCCTAGGAAAATTGAATGGTCATCTTTAGCTACTTACATTTATTGTATTTGTATCTGCTGGCATGCTGGTAAATGTTTAAAAGCCATCTCTTCAGGGAAAGTAAATGTGTATGTGAATGTCTATTTCTGTATCTCCATCCATACGTATGAGTTTATCACAAAGCTTACTGATACAAAGTGTGTGCGGTGCACGATTTGATTTCCCGCAGACCGCTTTTGTTGATGTTGGCTGAACTCTTGTACTCGTAGTCAACCTGCGATTGCAATTCAGCCATGATTTGAGAAATTCCAATAAGGAATGATGCTGGGTTACTCTCCAATTCAGAGAAATTGCTCACGTCATTGACAAACAAGTGTGCTTTGGACATGAGTGGTAGGTGATATTTTGTTTATATTAACACCTAAGACGAAAGGGTAACAATGAAGATAGATGCCAAAACCTTATTCATGCATCGGTAACAGGAGTGACTTTTTGCTGAAAGATGTAATAGATTTAGGATATTGGAAGAATATTTTCTCAACTTGTTGTGCTAGTCACTATGTAACAACTAGAGACACAACATGCTTTTGAGTTTAATTAGGGCTAGATAACCAACAGAACAATGAATCTATCACGTTTCCCAACTTCATCCAATCACCTTTGCTGATTTCAGAATACAGACTTGACATTACTGCACCCAGTCAAAAAGAGATACTCAGTGACGTGCTATCTTATGGTATTTCCATATACGGACACAGTTGACATAAATAACCTAAGAACATAGATAATGGTAAAATGCAGTGAAATAATTAAGAAGCGAGGAGGTTTAAGTATTATCTTTACTTTGAATATGTATTTAATTATAGGAGACAAAATTTAAGTTGCAATGACTTTTTGAACAACCAGTTTGCAAAATTTCTGAAAATTCTACAAACAGCTCTTATAAGCCGGTACAAACCAGTTCCAGCACTTCACTGTATCCTACTTACGTGAATCCCGAAATAAGCAAGAGACCCAGAAAGTTTGGAAAGAATGGAGGTTTGCTGACCTAGTAAGAACACTCCCGAGAAAATAATTTCCACTGAAAACTTTATCATCACCCTCTTCTCAGAAAGCACATTCATAGCCAAAGGCAATTTAGTTTTGCCTTTTACGATCTTGGGAAACTTTAGATCAGCTTTAGACTTGGATTTTCAATGTTGAGGACGACGCATGTTTCTTTAGCGACAAAGGACAACCAGGGCTCATCAGGGAAAGGAGGGCCTAAGAGCCACGATGGCAGGCATTGCTCGGAGGCAGCGCTGTTTGTGACAGTGTCTGCCTCCCTCTTCACAGTGGGTTTCAGTTTTCTGGACGTTCTTCCCCATCATCTGAAGTCGTTTGAGGCCCCTGACCTCTCTGTACCCCCACCATCTCTCCTTGACAGTTTTTGCGGGAACAGTTTGCTTTGCGGGAAGGTGAAAGTTACCTATCTCCTTGATTAACGCCATTAAGGGGAGACTCTCCATTGCCAAGTCTGCATTTCTCCACCAGGCACCAGCTGAGAAGTTTCTAAAAACTCAATTCCTGGCGGGGCTGCTTGTGAGCAAAAGCAGTGTGCTGCAATAATCCCTCCTCCTGATAATTTGACTTCTGCACTTGAATATTAACTTTTTTTCTTTACCTACCCAACTGAAGTTGAGTGAAGACTTTTCAACAGATGATTCCCCAGAAAATATTTCATGAAGTATATTAAGTGTATAATTCCAAACACATTAACGTTTATATGTTTTGGGTTTTTTTTTTTTTTTTTTTGATACTTTTTTTGACGTGTAGTCAGTTTACAATGTTGTGT
The DNA here is from genome assembly GCF_048773025.1 of Camelus bactrianus. Lineage (NCBI taxonomy): Eukaryota > Metazoa > Chordata > Mammalia > Artiodactyla > Camelidae > Camelus > Camelus bactrianus. The sequence goes on from NC_133555.1 coordinate 26,149,827, forward strand.
CAGTTTCCGGTGTACGGCACAATGCTTCAGTCATATAGGAACATACGTATATTCATTTTCATATTCTTCTCCATCGCAAGTTACTACAAGATACTGAATATGTTTCCCTGTGCTCTACAGTATAAACTTGTTGTTTACCTATTTTAAAAGTTTGCGTTTTAAATGTTCCATCTTCCATACCTGAATGTCCTTTATAGTGAATGCAGGCATTTTAATGGGCTCCTATTTTAAGCATGGCTGTACCTGAAAGTGTGCTATGTTTAATCTGAACAGTAGGCAAGATAAACACCTCACATGTGAGACTGGCTGAAAATGAGAAAAATATTATTTTAATTAAAATGAAAGTAGGAAATAAAAGTTTTTAATGTGAATAATTTCAGAGCACCTAATGTGAACATTTTTTCCTGTATTTATTGCTGTAATTTAGTAACTAAAAGTTTGCCTCATTTCTCATCTGTTGGTGGAAAAACTGACACTATTATCTGTTCAGAAATTATACAGCAACAGGTCTGTCTTATCTTCTTTCATTTTGCATTTAATTGGTAAAAATTGCATTATTACATGTTAAGCAAATATCCTTAGCTTTAGAGTGTAACCAAGAAAAGAACTTTTAAACTCTAACATAACATCCTTATGTTTTAGCTTAATTTTTTAAAATTTAATCTTGTTTTGCTTATTTTTATTTGAAGGCGATATGGCTATCTGGAAAGGAAGTGAGTAAGATTTGAAGTATTTATAGGGCTGGATTTTTACCCTGGAGTGAGTGGTTCATAGCTTGGCTTTGGGAGGTTTCTCATCCTCTGGAAATTATACATGAACTTATATTTGTACGTGCATTTGCCTCGGGGGCCATAGTTTTAATCAGAATCTGCAGGGGGCTTAAGATGATCAAAAGCTTAAGAACTACTGCCTTATAGGGAAAGTGGGACCCACTTTTTTCCAGCTCTCCCCACCTCTCTGAAATGATGTTTATTAATGAGCTGTTGTCTACATCTCCTTCTTTTATGTCTCTTAAAAGATACTTTTTGCCCCAAGTTCAAATCAGTGAAAGGATAAATACCAATAAATACCACATTGGGCCAATGTAGCAGAAGTAATACATATGGTCAGTCAGCAGCTTGTGGTGGGTTCGAATTTGGCCTCTTTAGAAGCAGGTATCTCTGGAGCCAGGTGTCTTGCTGCCATCTTATCCCTGCTACTTGGAGCATCAGAGGCATCCAATTGCATGATGATGGAGTGGATGAGCGATAAACTGTTTAGTTTTGGGAGCCAAAGGTACAGTGTCACTGTCCATGACAAATGTTTGTGCGTCAGATGTGTTTGTTGCTTTTAGGAGTAGACCCGTGAATCCATCATTGTTCTTTGGCTTTTAAATGCTGTTGAGACGTCCAGCAGTGACATTGCTGTTCCAGGTGCTCTCAAATGGGAAGTGATTGATTGTATATTTATTGGTACTCCTTAAAGGGACTGAAAGACAGGTACCTATTCTTCCTGTGTGGTCTCAGAATGTGGCAACAGAAGGAACACAACATTGTACTGGCTAGTGTGTCCATGTGAGAGCATCTTAATCTAAAAATCTATAAGGATGTAGCTCTGAGGTAACTCTTTGGCAGTTTGAAGCCATATTTCTTTGTCTCTGCGACCTGAGGTCATGCTCTTCTTGTAGAACTCTCCTGTCTTGTGGTTGGTTTCCCATTTCCTCTTATTTCCACGTGGATGTCTCCTTCTCTGTTGGTGCCTGTGGTGGGGCACTTGGCCATCATGCTGGTGTTGGGTGGGGGGCGGTGAAAATGATTTCATTAGTTAAACCGTTGAATTAGAGGCTCAGAAATAATGTAGCCAAAGAATCTTAAAGAATATAAAAGTACTGGAGGAAAGTCCATGAAACCACGAACTCAGCCAGAGTCATCATTACTGTCATGGGAAGAATCTTCTACCTGTTGGGTGTTTCCCAGCCTAGCAGTTGCTGTGATTATCCCGTTCCTTCCAGGGTCTAATATAATGATTGTATCTAGACCACGTTATTAACTTTACTTTCCATTTCTTTGACCCTGTAGAATGTGCACTCATTTGTGTTTTGTTTGTTGTTGTGTGTTTCTTTCCAGGCAGTTCAATTTTCTCATGCATCACACAGTTAAGATTTCATATCTTGGCTTCATCTACCCCATGATGGCAAATGGCGGTTGATTAGGGCTTTCTTTAGATCATTATCAATTGTTTCCTACCTTGCAGGTAGTGCTGTTAGGATGAATCTATCACAGCCCAGAGATGCTCTATGGCTTGTTATTTCCAGGTGATTTATTACTCTCACCGTGGAAATGTCGTTAGCGAACATTGGAGAAGCAGTGAGGCTGTATTGAGAAATATCAATGTATCCTCATGTTCTGGCTCGCAGTGACAGTCAGAGATCCATCTCGCTGACAGTTACCTTGTTAACATTTTGATCAGATGGCAAATTTGTCATTTTTCATGGTAACAAGTATAAGTTTGCACAAGAACCATAGATAGATGGAAAAGATAAAACAGGCCTCTCCTAGTTTTTCTGTGTGATGTCATCCGTAATCTTGGGGAGAAGTGAAATAATTACTCTGTGAAAAGCTCATCCACTGGAAAATGTGTTTATTGTAGAAAGCTCAAATTTTTCTTCATTTGGAGAAGATGTGCGCACGCTCTCTCTCTCTGTCTCTTTTTTCTTTTTTCCTTTGCTGACAGTTTGATTAACACACCAAGTCTCAGTGAAATAGTGAGACAGAACAAAAGAGTCTGCAGTTGGAATGGTTTGGTTTAATCACAGCATAAAATGTGAGCAAGGTGGGTAAAAATAACTGCAGGCAAAGGTCTCGGATAGAGTGCGTGGGCTGGGGTTTGAGTCTTCGCTCTTCCCCCTCTTTAAACTTGTTCCCATACCCTCTCTCATTAGCGTCAGTGTCACATAATGTATGCCCCTCTCCAAACCCCTGTCACAAACCATGAGGCCTGCCATGCCTGATGCCTCGCACAGTTGTTGTCTCTGTATTGTTTTTCTCCTGTGTTCTCCCAGCCGGTGCTCCTGGGGCTGTGAAATCTCTCAGCTCCCAGCACTTCAGAAAACTCTGCCTCCTCTCCGGTGCTTAGAGGGTGAATGTGTTTGAGCAAGAATTTCACTTTTAGGGGCAGCATTTCTTGACGCTGTTTGAGGGTCAGAAACGGGCTTCTGACCTTCCTGTGAAGATGACAGTTCTGGGTGCAATGGACAGCTGTCAGTTAGAGGTAGTGAGACTCTCTGACAAACCAGTGTTATTGAAACTCATGTAAGAGCAGCGTCAGGATGACTGGGAAGCCACCTGATGTGGGAGGACAGGGCTCTCGTTGTCAAATACGGGGTTCTCCCTGCACTGTCATATCTCACACACACACACACACACACACACACACACACACACACACACACACACACGCCTAGAAGCCCAAAGCAGAGTTGGTTTTCAAATGCTTCTGTCTGGTAGCCATGGCCTTTGGAAAAATTGTATTATGGTTTTATAATTGCAGTGGAATGCAGCCACAGAGAGGAAGATATGCCGAGTGCAATCAATCATTCTTTTCATTATGATATTTTTTAAAGGCAGAAAATGCTCATAGCTGCATTTATATGAGGCACGTTTTCTAATTATGGTGCAGCTATTAACCTAACATACAGCTTCTTATTCCTTGTTAGTTTTGCCTGTGTGCTCGCATTCCAATGAAGAGTTGAAAGTAAGCCATTGAGGTGAAAACCATGTTTCTGACCATCCTGTTTAATCTTTCCACACTTTGACCGGGTCTGAGTGAGGGTGTTCCATTCTTGGTCTCGTTGGTTACCAAACTCACTGGGGGAGGGGGGCTTCCTCTCCGTTTGCCTCAATACACCCATTTGAATTTGTCATTCTGATGACGAGTATCCTTCTAGAAAATATATAGAGAGAGATAGGAAGTCATAAAGGAATCTCTCATTTTTTAAAGGTAAAGGAGATCCTGTGAGATTCTTTATAGCTAATATTATCTGAATGCCTCCAGATTTTCCATCTTTCAACTTTACTTTTGTCTTTGCTAGCGGATGACCACAGCCCAAGCCCCTATTCTGCGTGTCTAAACGAGGTCATTGTCTTAGGTGAATTCCTCTCCTATCACACTTCTGAAGACCCCTTGGCTTGTTTACATGTCCCACGAGTCCATCTCTCATGTCACTTGTCACTTCATGCCATGGGTCACTGCTCTGGGCCTCCCTTACTGTCACCTCTTGCTGTTCATAACCATGTCTTCATGTTCTTGAGGCCCCTCCCAAGGCTGCTTCATCCCCTCTGTCGTCGTCAGCCCCCTCCTAATTCACCAAAGGCACAGACAGCACTAGACTGTCACTTCCAACAAACCTTTTTTTGACGACTCAAGGAAAACATGAAGGAATTACAATTCTGAATCAGGCAAAATGTCTTTTGGCTGCACATTATAGAATTCCTGATTCAAAAGATTCAGCCAACGAGAAGTTCAAAAATCGGTTATTCCTCATTGGCACAAACATCGTCATCTGAAATATAATTTCTTCCCTTTTTGCTGCTCTGTGTTCTCTCAGTGCTGGCCTCTTGCTCAAGGGTAGTGACCTTCAGGGTCACAGGATGCCTGCGGTGGTGTAGCCATCCCATCCAGAACCAGGAAGAGCTGGAGAAGACCGGTGCCCAGCTCTTCCTATGTGTCTCTTTTCATAGACAAGGAGCTCTTCCACACTCTCTGGAGTGTGTTAATGGGCAGAACTGGGTCATCTGCCGATTCCCATGATAGTTTAGACCAATTCAGTAGAGGGTGGATTAGCTTCCCATGAAGAAGGTGGACAGATGAAAAAGGGAAGATTCTCTTAGGGAGGTGAATAGGGGGAAGGAAGAGTGGAAGACAGCAATGGTGTCTACTACTAATGCAGGAAAGAAACCTTAAAGCTGCGTTTCAAATATTGCTGCTCTTAACCTTTAATGGGGCTGGGGTGCCCTTCTGGTCATCTTCACCTCTGGCTTGTTAACCACGATTCAGGGGCCCACTTGCCCCCAGAGATAGGAATGCCCTCCACTTCTCTTCACCCTTGAAGTCTCTCTTTATACCCCAGGACGACTGACAGTGGAACACTGGTTTCCTCTGAGGGACGCGCCATCCCAATCTCCATAGTAGGGCAGGGTCTGCGGCTCCCCCACTCCCATGCGGCCCTGGTGGTGAAGGCATGAGACCAATCACTTGTCTCAAATTGTCAGTTTTTCAGTTTTAAATAAGATCTCTTACTAGACATCAAAATTGCATACTAGACAATTTCAAACCTGATATAATGCATGTTACTGTTCAGGAAAAAAATAATAATCTCTTCAAGACCACAGTTCTTTGTTTAGATATCCAATGTATATGCTTTGATATTTTTCAAAATTATTTTTAGAGTTATAAAATATACATACCAGAAAATGTATGATCTTAACTCTTCTAAGTGTACAGAACAGTGGCATTGAGTACATTCACACTGTTGTGTAAGCATCATCACCATTCCATCCACAGAACTCTTTTCATCTTGCAGAACTGTAACTTTGTACCGGCAAATCTCCTCATATCCCCTCTCACCCCAGCCCTTGGCAATCACCATTCTTCTCTTTGTCTCCTGGCTTTCACTACTCTAGATGTAAGTGGACTTTCACTACCCTCATATAAGGGGACTCATTCAGTATTTGTCTCTTTGAGACTTATTTAGTGTATCGTCCTCAAGATTCATCCGTGTTGTGCTCTGTGTCAGAATTTGATACCTCTTACAGCTGAATAATATTCTCTTGGATGTATATAATCCACTTGCTTTTTCTAATCATCTGTTGAGGGATACTGGGTTACTCTGACCTCTTGGCTTTTGCAAATAATGCTGCTATGGACATGAGTGTATAAAAAGCTATTTGAATCTGTTTTCAATTCTTTCGGGAATATACCCAGAAGGGGAATTGCTGGATCATATGTAATTCGGTTTTTGATTTTTGAGGAATAGCCATACTGTTTTCCACAGTGACTGCACCACTTCACATTTCTACCAGTAAGTGCCCAGTTTCTCCACTTCCTTACTAACATATGTTATCTTCTGTTTTTCTGATCATAGCCATCCTAATTGAAGTGAAGTTGTTTCTCATCCTGGTTTTGATTTGCAATTCTCTAATGATTTGTGATGTTGAACATCTTTCCATGTACAATTTATATTTTTAAATAAATTTCTTAACATGAGAGTCTGAAGCATCTGTGTTCAGAATACTTTGCTGACTGAGGACTTCCCCAGTTTTTCTCCCAAAGGGAGGCATATGCCTTGTATTTACAGGACCGAAAGTGGTTTTCTGAAATAATTCCTTCCAAAAAAAGGATCCATCTGCCCCAATGTCAAATCCAGATACATTTCTGTAACAAAGACATTGCTTATGCAAAGACCCCTCCTGCCTTTGAAACAAAACATTTTTTTTCCAGCCTCACCAATTTTAGAATCCAGACTTCACCTCTAAGAAGCCATCTCTAGAATGGTTAAAATAACAACTTGTCTTCGTGACACCAAAGCCACAATTTGCATAGCTCACACCCCACACAGATTAAAGAAATAGCTAAAAAGAACAATAAATGCTGTGGAGGAGATCGCATGGCTAATGCATGTAAATGCCAGTGAGGTGATCCTCAAAATGACCTGGGCATTTGCATCCGTTTTCTTGTCCTAACTTGGTAGCTTCTCTCGCCCACACGGCATACGGTATCAGCGCTCACATTCAGTGCTTGCAGTGTGGGTCCTTGTGAATCGGGGAGCCTTTTAGAATAGTGCTTGCCATTGGTGATTTCATGGAAAGCCAAAGACACATCACTCGGTGGTTCTTTTATAACTTGAGGGAAGATTAAGCATGCGAGCTAACTACCTAGGAATAGAGAACTTCTTCAATTTGGACTCTACCGTTCTTGAACAGAAAGTGTTTTTCACAAAGCAGAAGAGTTGTTTCTGACCCTAAGAGTATATGTGCTTGGGAAACGCTCTGGTATCTTAGGAAGTGATGCGACCGGTGGCTGATGTCTGGATATTACTCAAGTCCATGTGACTGTGACCCATGGATGCCATGTGAATCCTTGGCACCAGCCATCTTTCCATAATAGACTACTTCAAAACTAGTTCCCCTTGTGTTGTCAAAGCATGAGTAAGTCTCTGCGAATCGAAGTTCACCCAAAATAACTGTCTCTAAAACACATTTCCGGCAAATTTTTCCTTCCCTAAAAACTGAGAGTAAGCAACACCATCTGGATGTTCCTAATATTACAAAAAATATAAGTAGTTATTTTAAAGGCTTCTCCTTCACCACACTGGCGGGATTATGAATCACAGGACACTTTCTCTATTCCCTGAACAAGGATAACAGACCCAGAAAGAGCCCAGCATGAGACAAGTGTCTTGATGACTCCGGTGAGAGCACCTTGGCCCACACTTCCCGTTGTCGCCTCCCCAAATGATGATGAAAAGGTGAACCCGAGCGATGTCCTCGCTGGGAGATGGAGACTCTGAAAAAGTAAACAGTGAGGAGCAGTTAAGGAGAAACAGTTGACACCTCTGGCAGTCACCTCAGAGGTCAATGAGAATGCAGGTGGCTTTCCCAGAGGCCTTGGTGACAGTGACAGAGGAAGGCAAACGTCCTAAATCATAGTCTGAATTACTGCTCCCTGGAACCAGTCTGAGGCGCTTCAGACTTGGCTTTACGTGTCGGAGTGAAGCACTGCTCTCCGCACGCCCTGTAACAGATGAGGACGGGTGGACTGATGCCCCTCCCGTCTCCAGAAGGGACTCAAAGGATGTGGCTGGTATGGACCACACTAGTAAGGGTTTTTCCACGAGATGATCAGAGTCACAGAAAAAGGAAAGCATTTGCTAATAAAGGGGATGCTTCTAGAATCACTTGGTTTTCTGTTCAGTTTTGTTATCCTGGCTTCTTTGGTTTGGATTTTGAAAAATGGGACCTGTCTTCTGGGGATTTAGAGAATGATGGAAGGTGCTGATTAGCAGCTGATAAACAGAGCAGCATGCGAGAAAGAATGGAACAGGGCTCGGAGAAGAGCTTTCATCTCTAAAAGGGGAAACCACAGGGGAGGAGGAGTCGGTGCAGTGAGAAGAGGCCCTGCCCGTCCTGTTCTCCCCGCATCCCGGTGCCTAACATGCTGCCTGGCACAGGCGGGGCTGGCAGAATTTCCACCTGATCAGCTAACTGGGACACAAATACCCGAGCAAGCAGTCTGATGAGAACTCCTGACCTCCCTCCTCTCTCACCCAGCCCACCTCCACAGAGGCCCAATGCTGAATGCTCCAACCTAGAGGAAATACGCAGGGAGCAGCTGGCGTCTTCTAGACCCCTAGCCCAATGGCATCAGCATCACCAGGCAACACCTGAGAAATGCAAACTGTCGGACCCCGCCCCTGACCTGCTGAAATCTGAGAGTGAGGCTCTGTGATCTCGGGTTTAACAAGCCCTCTAGGTCATTCTGACAGACAGAAAAGCTCACAAACCACTGTGCTAATCAAAATTACTGACCCACTTTTAAACCTCCTGAACTTTTTAACCAGATGCATTGGCATCTCTCATGAGTGGAGGGTGAGCCCTTTGTATTAACGTGTGGAATGAGGCTGTTTCCTGGCTAGATCAGTGGACTGGACTGCTTTGAACTTTTTGAGGCATTTAGGGTTAGGATGACGTAGAAGGGTATCTATGGGAGATAGAACTTTCTGAGGAAAGTCAACAACATTTATGTGATTTTTTTTTTTTTTTGAAGGGCAGGGATAGTTTACAGACTTTGTGCCAGTTTTTCCTCCCAGAACTGCACAGAGGAAGGAAGAACGCTTTGGGAGTCAGAAGTAGGGAGGTAACGTAGTCTGTCTTCCAAACTGGGACATTTTTAAAGTGAATAATATGCCTGGGATAGCAGGTGTAAACTGAGTCTCACCCTAGATGAGTGGTTCTCAACATGTGGTTTTGTTGTCTCCACCCTGCTCACCCCTTACTGCCCCATTTGCCACTCCCACCTCCCCGGGGGCTCTTGACCGTTGTCTGAAGGCACCTGTGGTTGCCACACCGGGGGTGGGGAGGTGTGCTGCTAGCATCAAGTGGGTTGAGGCTAGACATTCAACATTTTACAGTGAACAGCACAGCCCCCCACAACAGTCATCCAGAACGTTGCCAGGTTGAGCCAGCCCCGTAATTCTGTTATTAATGATGTGATTTTTAACACCAAGGTGTTCTTAGGTGGTTTAAATTGGTTGGTCTTGCTGGTGTTTTTATCTTTATTCCAACTCTCTCAAAGAGATGTCTTATCTTCATCGATTCACCACTATCCTGCTCTGCTGCCCCAGCCTCCAAAAGGCATCAATTCATGCCTCATGCTAATTTGTGCAGAAGCAACTTTTCTTGATCTCATTCTCAATTCTGTTGTGTTCTGTTTAACTCCCTCATGTCCTTGGATTGTAGAGGATAACAGTGGCATTTTAAAGCATATTTTGAACAAGTATGTCACTTACAGTCCCAATTTGTGATGAACATTTTGCTTGGCAAGGTCTTCAGAACCATAGCAGGCTTCCTTCCATACAAATTCAACAAGATCATGTAATCTGGACAGAGGTGGAAGGGATGGAATAAACCTATTTTATCAGGAAATCTATGCCTTTGTTTATTGGGAAGTTCCCACTGTATTTTGAGTTTTCCTTAAGAAACAAGTATACAGTTAAAAGTAATGCTTATTTAGTTAAAAAAAAAAGTTTCATATTTTAAAAAAAACGTTTTATAGTTATTTCAAGGATGAGTCTAATACCCATGGGTTCGAAACACTCTTTCGTGGTCTCCTGTTTTATTTTTGTTCTATATTAATGAGCTGAAATGTATTAATATTTATTGGGTTGAAGATAAAATTGAAAGCCAAGGTTGTAAGCCAGCTCTGGCTGATCACCAAGGACTTGACCCTGGCAGGGCAGGAGGACCTGGGCTCTCTAGTGGATCTTCCTTCCCTACGCCCGTCCCTAAGTCTGATGTGGGTTGAGGTTGGTAGAGGAGAGTGTTCTCAGTGTAAACTAGTCCCTGCCCCTTGAGCTCTGGGTCCTGGTAGGAGGGCAGAGGCTGAAGGAAAATGTTCTGAAGCTTTGAGGGCTCTTGAATGATATTTTATAAACAAAAGGAGGAGCATTCCTTTTCCTTCCCCCCAATGAGAAGATGTGCCACCATTACTGTGGATATGCCTGACTGCTGAGAGCTAGTGAAAATTCTATTTCCTGGAGACCAGGAAACCCACAGACTATCCTAAATGAAAAAAAAAAAAAAAAAAAGAGAAAATCTCTTTCCACTTCATTTCAATAAAATCTTATTTCGCATGAACAGGAGAGACGTTGTGCTGAGCACCACTGAGTCACAGTGAGGATTATGCTCCTTTGCAAAGCCTCAGTCAGTTTGAGAAGAAATTATCCCAGGACCCCAATGGTAAAGTAAGGTTCAGTTAGATGAGTTGACAGAGTCAAACCAGGTGCAAAGTGAGTTGAAAACCATAAGAAATGACATGGCCTTTGTGGCTCAGAAAAGGCTTTTCATTGCTGTGTTGTGCATCAGGAGTGAATTTTTAGATCATTTTGGAGGACAGAAAGAATTCTGATGAGGTAAGGAAGCTAGCAGAGAGGAGGAGCAAGAAGCCGGGAAATTCCAAAAAGAGAGGAAACAATGTAAAATAGAATTAAAGCTACAGAAACAGTTATTTGGATGATGTGTCTATTATGCGAAAGAACTCAATTTGCACTGGAGCAATGGTTCTCAGTGGGATGGCTTTGTCCCCAGGGGACATTTCTAATGTCTTGAGACATTTTTGGTTGTCACTTCTGGGAGAGAGTACTGTACTGGCGTCTAGGCGGTAGAGCCTAGAGATGCTGCTACATATCCTGCGGTGCCCAGGACAGCTGCCCACAATTTTCTGATCCCAAATGTCAAAGGTAGCAAGGTTGGAAACCTTTGGCTAGAGGCTGGGTAGGAGAATTAGGTGACCGGGGTGAAACAATTAGACTGGGGCTATGCTGCTGAATACTAGGATGAGCTGAAAACGAGTGAGCAAGGGGGTATTTTGTTAGAAGGTTCTTTGTTCCCGGCTTCATCTTCACTGCCCAGTCTGATGGCTGGCCCACCATAAAGGATCAGTGAATACGCTGTCTAAAGTTTGTCCATCCATCCAACAAATGTTAGCCGAATACCCACTATGTGCCAGGCAAATTGCTGGCTGTTGAATGTGTAGGTGGCCTTTACAAAGGTTCACTGAGCACTGTTTCAAGGATGGATTGGAATGGGTGGTTAATGGAGATGAGGAAACAAGTGAGGGGTCCAGAGGGAAGGCAATGAATGCTTTACACAGTGACACATTCAGAGGGTAGAAAGGAAGGAGGCGAGATCTTATCAAAAATGTGTGTCTAATCCAGTTATAGGATTTGACACTTGACTCATGTCAGGGTGTGAAGGTGACTGCAGGTGTCCAAGACTACTTCTAGATTTTTGAGTCTCAAAAAGAGACTGGTGATGTCAAAATAAGATCTCCTTTTTGTGGGAGAACTGATATGTTTAGTACCTGCTGAGCTCCATGTGCTAGCCGTGTAAGTTGGAGCCGCCCAACAGGCAGTTGGAAATGCGGATCTGAAGCCTGGGAACAAGCTAATGGGAGCATCTTGCAGGATTCACTTCTACATCTGAGCTAAGGCTCCAAAGATTATCCTGCCATCATCACAACAGTATAGGATGTGTGGTTATGTGCTGAGCCCTGAATCTGTTCTCTTCTTGAGAAGCATTTTCGGAAACATCTCAAAGTCTGCAAGCTTTTTGTTTGTGTGTGTGTGTTTTGCTGCTTATCTTTCTAGATATGACTTGCTATGTGACCTAAGGGAAAACTTCACATTCAGCCCTGAAAGTCTTCTGTTAACTATAGCTATTATTCTTCCCCCAAAAGGGCTATTCCTCTGGAATTTCCAATATCCTTCTATGCAGTGAATTTTCACCTTCACTGACATCTCCTTTTCCTCATTCTCAGGTAAACATGGATGCATGGGATTTTTAAACACTGGCTTTGACATTGAATCACCAGGAATAAGCCAATCTCCTCATCTGTGTCCCTAAGTCTCCTTCTAAGCCTCCATGTGTTGCTGATTCTTTTTTAAAGTAATTTGTTTCTTCTGGAATTGCCTGAGCCCGAGTTATCATTTACTTGTTAATTATGAAATTGTGTTTGAGTATTATGGTTCCCAAAATGAAGCCAAAGATGCTAGCCTCCTTCTCCTGTGCCATTTTTTCCCCCTCTCCTCTGCTGAACCTTTGGGAGGGCCCCCTGGGAAAAGTGTAAATGATGGCTTAAATGGCTAATTCTTGCTAAGCACCATTTATGTAATTGACTAATATAACTGGAGGGTTTCTTCTGAGATCAGTCTACACTTTGGAAACTATGTGCTACCTTTCTTCTAATAACTTCAGATGAAAGGGTAAAACAAAAAGTACTCTAAGGATGGATGGGACAATGAATAGTACATGAAAATGCAGGCATTCAGCACTGAACACAACTTGATGAAGTGTATTTTTTTATTTAATGTGGTCTGTAAGTAGGAAATTTATCAACTGTGAGTACACTGTGGTTGTGGTTACAGAATTTGGACAGAAAAAAAAAAAAAAAAAAGAATAACCTGAGACCTGAGACACCCTTAGGCATTGCTCATTCTTCTTGACTCAGCTAGTAGTAGGATCTGAACTATTTGAGCTTGTTGTTTTATGAAAAACCTTTTATTTCTAATTTTGGAATCAAAGTCCAATATAGAAGAAGACCCAGATTTTCACTGTGTAATAAACTTACTTGAAATGGCAGTGAACACCTGCTATTTCTGTGTGGTGATAACGTTTGACCCTTTTTGATAATACTACCCCATTTTACTGGATAACTATTTTCCCCACATTTCATATGGTTTTGGGTGATCTTCTAATCATAGTATCCCCCTTCCCAAGCCTTAGGATGAGGGTGCGACCCGACATATGTAAGGAGGGTCTTCCATCTCTTGGTCACAATGATTGGTCGAGGGAGTGAGCATATGATTCAAACAGATCCAATCAGACTCTTTTCCTGGAATTTTATATATGAACAGTAGGGAAGAGAATGTTTCTTTTTCTTTTTCTTTTTCCTTTTTTCTTTCTCTTTCAATCTGGACTCACTGTGCTGGTATAATTTAAGCCTAGAAATGACTAAAACCAGCCCCTTCCCCCTCCAAGCTCTCTCACATCAAGATGAGCAAGCAATTAGCCCAACACCCATAGAAAATCAGGTAAAAGAGATGAAGAATCTGAGGGACATTATTTTGAGTTGCCGAATGCCATGGAGTCCAGGACTAGAGTTGCTTCTAATGCTGGTTGGAAGCAAGCGTGACAGGTCTTTTGGGTTCTGAGTTGCCATCAGAGAAATGCATGGGGAGCCACGTGGTACTTGGTGGGGATGGGGCATAAGCTGACTTGTAGCAAAACAATACTGAGGACAGGGTGGTGTGATTCAGGTCTTCACATGTGCTTTCTCTACCAAGGGATTCATGAGCCCACGTTCTTTTCCCCATCTATCGATAAGGAGAAATGCCTTGTATTAAACATTAAACATTATCATTTTGAAGCATGTGTGCTGACAGTCATAGGAAGAAAATAATTCTTTGTGTGTGGAAATGGCAGATTACTAATCTTATTCCTTCATAGTATATTGTGACTAGGAAATGGAAGAATATTAATCTCCCTGCTTTAGAATCCAGAAGGCGTGTTTGTAGAGAACTGGTGTGTTGGTATATAGCAGTGCAGAGAGAAAAGGGGTCCCTTTATGGATGTATTGATTCTTTGAGAAGGCCATTTAAAAAAAATACTGAAATTAGCTCTTTTGGTAGGGCCATGTTCAGTCTTTACAGTAGTAAAACACAATAAAAAGAGATAAAAACTTATTTTCAAAATGTTTTTAGAGCAGTTCATTCACTGAGCCCAAAAGGGCATCAGGTAAGAGTAAAACATGCTAGGTTTTAGTCCCCAGCCTTTTGTGTCACCTTGGTCTCTACTTTCTCCTTGCACTCAGTTTCCTCTCTGTAACAAGGTATTATTGAAGTAGACACACTGTAAGTTGCCTTCTCACTTGGCATTTTGACCACAGAGAGGTTTATCTCATGCCTCAGGATGGTGAGGCCACCTCCTAGGGTGGGTATCGGGGAGGATTTTGTCCCTGGGCTTTGAGGAAAACTCTTAAAGTTCTAGGAAATGTGTGATGCATGGTATTGGGTCCTGAATTTTGAATTAACTTTGGATTACATAGTGGTTTTTCTTGAGCTGAAGCACACAAAAAAGGTGAAGCTAATAGATTTCCCTCTGGTTCTAGATAAAAGGACTAAAGCAATCACACAGGAAGAAAAGAGAGGGGCGGTTAGATAAAGTAATCACAAAATAAAACAACTTGCCTGAAAGCAAGTGAAGTTGACATTTCAGGGGTAGACAGAGGATCTGAATGAGAATATCCTTCTTCTGGTTTCTGAGTGTGTGGGCAGTAAGAAATCTTAAAAGGCAGGGCAGTTTCTGTGTTGGGATTTCCTTTATAATGTAATTGTGCGTTCTGAAATAAATTCCTTTTGCCATAATGTTCATTGAGAATTAGTGTAGTAATGACTTACGTTTTGATCTTACATTACTTCAGTAACTTCTGATAAATCACCCTTTATTATAGATGCAAGTAGAATGTATATCCAGATTTTAACACGGGAAGGGCAGACTCCACAGGACACAGAGAGAAGGTGGATAATCTTCATAAACTGCTATTAATGACTCATTCTCTTATTAGGTTCAAAATGGGTCTGGTGATTAGTAAGATAATTAGAGCCATCAGACTTTGCCACACATTGTTCTGATGGTCTAATGTGTAGAGTCATTTAACTAATTAGATACTATGTGTATGGGATGGTTGTAAAAAAAATAATGCAATCCACACATTAATGAAGTTCCCAAACCCCGCATTTGTCATAGGAAGCAAAAAATAAAGTATTCTGCTTGTGACCACCTTCAAGTGAACCCAGAAGGGGTCCCAGCAGTGGTGAGTGAAACCTTCTAAAGTCCTTGGCCAGATCAGGAAGCAAGAATGCAACGGGTGAGGAGAGACAAAGGCAAGACATTCTGGTCTCAGCTCAGAGATGTTCTGCTGATTCTTAGGCAATCCGTTAACAAGAAGCTATCTGTAGAAGCTGTGATGTTTCTGTTCTTTCTGAGCATTATCCCCCAGCCTCCTTCCGCCCACGACGCATCTCACCCTCCCCTTCTCAAATTGTGGTCATTTGTTTCATACCATCATCGAGTACTATCAGATTTGCTTTTAAGCAAATAGTGTTTACCATCTTCACCGTTCCTCTCTTCTGGGCTTCGTTTTCTCTTGCGTGGCACATTGTAAGTTTCTTTTCACTCTTCTGGCCTTCAAGAGTCTTCTTGCCCCTGAGAGTCTATTCTACATGTGGCGGAAGTCTGTAAAACTTAGACCTTGCCATGCACCTTTTTCCAACCCTACATTGTTTTCCGCTCATCTTACAGTGACATTGGAAATCCCTGTTTGTGTCTGCGGGCCTGCGTGGTCTGCCCTCCTCACCTTTTTCACACTCCTCTTTATTCATCAAACTCCAGTCACATGGCCCTCTTCCTGTTCCTGGAGATGCTGAGCCTGTGCCTCTGCAGGTCGTCGTACTGGCTGCTTCCTCCGCCTGAAATCTTCCTCTCCTAGATCTCCTAGATCTAGGAGAGGGCAATTTCTACTTATTCATGGCTCGACTCAAATTCCACTCTCTCTGTTGGGCTTTCTCTGACACCATATTTGAAAATGGCCCTTATCCCAGGTTCTCTCTTACCTCATCATCACGCTTTCTTGTCTGTGTACCATCTAGGTTATCTAAAATGTTCTCATTTATTTAGGGGTTTACTGTCTGCGCCTGGTAATATTTATTGAACTAATGAATTATTTTAAGAGTAGGAGCAAATTGCATATGCTGTCATTCACAGAACCACAGTGTAGAAAACAGACGAGAGAGGAACCACTGTGGATGCAGTAAGTGGAAGAGACAGCACTGAACCCACATGGCCTCTCGCACCCACGCACCACCTCGGACTCCGTGAGCGTAGTCTGAACTACGGCGGGGAAGGGGTGGTTTGGTCCATTTCCACTTGTGTCCACCTGGGTCCAAAGCCTGGCTGCCCATCTCCCCGTGAATCAAGCCTGTCTCACTTGCTTATTCTTTGTAGATGAGCAGTAAGTAGGTGGCATGGGGTAAAAGCATTCTGCTAGTGAGTGAATGTGTCTTAACAAAAGACCTGGCTCCTTTCAAGTCCTGCCGAGGCTCTGATCCAGAATCCCATTTGGCTCCTCGTTACATCCCAGGCCCCGCTTCTGAGAGGAGGTCATTATTTCAGCCTGTAATCCGACATCAAGGCTTCCCGTTTTTCAGTTACATAAAGTAATATAACACACATCTCAGCATCAGACGTCAGGATTAACACTGACAAGGCTTACGCTAAAATGTTCCACCAGCAGCATCTCTAAAGTGAATAGAACAGCTAACGTGCCTGCACAGTGATTCTTGCTTCATGGCGAGGAGGATTTTATGTTTAAATACTATTAACATTTTAACTGTGACAGCCATGGTTTAAAAGAATTGTATTTTAATATAAGGTTGAATGCGTTTCTGTAATAATACTAATCCCATATTATTGATTTTTTTTTATACTTTTAATTTTGATAACCCAACTAACTAGTTTGAGGAATGTCATTTCTTCTTTGATTTAATTTCTTTCTTTTTTTTTTTTTTTTTTGGTTAAATGGAAGTACACTATTAAGATAAAGTGCACAATTTGGAAATGGGGAGCTGTCAATTTGACTTAGAGTGTAGGAGTCAGAAATGGGCAGTTTTCAGTTTAAGCTGAACATCAACCATTAATTAGCAGTAATAGTAGTGGAAGGACAAGTAATTATGAGCCTGAAGCTCTGACCCCCTGGGGAGTGGCAGCCTTGATGGTCGAGGAATTGCTCTGGAGATTGCATGTGGATGGAAGAATTAGGACTCCCTTCTAAATGAACAGCATGTAGAAAGTTTTTCTCTGTCTCATGACTTTAGAAAGGCCTCTTTGGATGGAAGTGGTTAAGTCCAAGTACCCTCTCTGTCTTCTTCACCTAGAAAAGCAATGCTTGTTAGAGGATTTCGTTGTTTCCAATGAGAAGATTAATGAGTGCATGAAGATGTAGTATGCATGGCAGGTCGTGAGAGAAGAGAATGTACAAGTCATATTAATCTACCCAGGGCCACTGAATGGAGGGCTGTAGGTTGTCCAGTGTATCAGTCACAATGGGCTTGGTATGCCTTAGTAACAAATAGCCTTGGTACCTGAACAGTAAAATGTATTGCTACCTTATGCCACAGATCCTTTACTATTCACTGGGCATTCTATAATATGTCGCTTTCACTTTAGGGATATAGGCTGATCAGTGCTCTCCTACCTGGGAAATTGCTGGTTGCTAGGGCACAGGGAAAGGAATATGGTAACTCTTGGAGGCCCCTACCTATAAGTGCCTCACTTCCGCTTTCATTCATCGGCCATAGCAAACCGCATGGCCGTACCTAATATCACAGGAACAGGGAAGGGCAATTGTCTCATTCATAGGAAGAAGGAAAGCCATAAATATCAGTGTGCAGCTTTTATGACCACCACAGGCACCCTGCTGATGATGGGTGCACAGGGGTGAATTCCAGTCTGACTTCCTTTTGATCAGCAGAGAGCCCTGGCTTAGGGCTTTACTTGCCTTGAGTAAGGAACACCTTTTTCTAATTTATAGGAAGTTATCTCAATAGTAGTTCAGTCCCCAGATGTACAATCCATTTTGCCTGATGGATGATGGTAATAATCTTCATTCGTTCACTTATTCTTATATTCAAAAGTAGTTACTGAGTCCCTACTCTGCATTAGACACAGGGAATGGAGCTGTGAATAATCAGATGTGGTCTCTGGCCCCATTGAGTGTATGACTTCTCAGACAAGACAGATAATGAAAAAGAAATAATTACAAATGTGATGAATGCTAAAGGGAGGAGATGTGTAGGGTGGCGTCATGTGACAGCAGGCAAGTTATATGTGCACGTGTTCTTCCTTTTGATGCAGCAACTTGACTTTGCCATTCAAGGCCAGCTAACAGTTTTGGTCCCTTAGATAATTAGACTAAGGCACAGATAATTTCAATTACTTGGTCTTTGAGACCTTGATGAGCCCTGGAACAATCTAAGCAGTAATGTGCATCCCAAAGCAGGTCTTGAAATGGCCATCTGATGGTCTGTTTGTTGCTCACTAAGACTTTATCTTGGAGAGAGAAAGAGAAAGAGAAGGAGGGAGCGGGGATAGAGGGAGACAGGCAGACATTGCCTTGGTTTAGAATCAAATGTTTATCCCGGCTTCTCAGCATTTCCCCTTGAAAGGACCCTGTAGTGGAGCTGTCCGTGTGCTGCCCATATGGCGGGGACACTGACCATTCCGCTGCACATCGACACTCGGCTTCCATCTCTAACCGTGACATTCTGGTTGAGGGCCTTCTGTAGCCACTGGCGTCTACTTCGCCTGTGTGCAGTACAGAATAGACTGAAAGTGCCAGAAATGTAATTCCCCCCTACCCCACCTGCCCTTGGTAGCAGCCATCACCAGTAACTAGTGGAGGCTGGTGGATAAGTACTTAGGTTCCCTCACTTCCTGGGTGGAATAACTCTGAAATGTGTCTACACTGCCTCCCGGGGGACTGAGTCCCTCTTGCCAAAGAAATAACCTACTTGATAACACACGCTTGGAGGATGTATTCCTCCAGTCTCACTTTCCCTCTCTGTGGTGCATTCTGGAATCACCTTCCAAACCAACTTCTCACCCTCAGTCTTGTCTCAGGATTTGCTCTAGAGGCGCTCAGCCTAGATAGACAGATTTAAACATCTAATCAGGAATCCCTGGAGTCAAGGCCTTTGAACTTTTTTCTGTCTGCAACTCTACAAATGCAGTACTAAGGGGGAAAAGGTGACATTTGACATAGACAGCTCGGAGAAGTAGCGTGTGAGTCCTGCTAGATGACTGTGGGTCCTGAGATGCTGATCGCTGTTGTGATGGCACTGTGGAAAATACGGCGCTGTTCATTTAGTCATAGTTTCTGCAGCTGGCAGGGTACATGGTAGCACCAATTGCTGTTCTATTTGTTTTTCAAAAAAAAAAAAATCTGTGGTAATTTGGCTTTTGTGTGTTCATATCAGCATGACTAGGGCCAATTACATCACAAAGTCCTTTGGAGAAAAGCACTTTAAAGCAGAACTAAGGCTGTAGAAAATGTATTTGGTAAGTTGGATTTTTTCCTTCTGAACACCATGTTCCATGTCCCCTTCCAGTCCCTCATCCCTTCCCTAACTGCATTGTTTACTATTTGACTTTGGGGCATAGAAATACATTGATTGGAGAAATAAATTAGGGTCCAATTTATGGAAATAGACTTCTTGTACTTCAAGGAAATTCATGTGGTGCTATTTGGAAAAGGTGATGAATGTAGTTTTCAGTAGAATATCTGCATAAATTATGATTGATTTGCAATTCATCACCTTCCTCTCCTTGCTCCCCATCAGTGACGAGACCTCCTTCGTGGATTATCAGGGAGGGAATATTTTTAGGGATGTGATTATTCCGCAGAAGTGCTAATAATGATGGGGGAATTTTTCAGAAAATGTATCCAAACTGGAAGTTTCTGCAGCTTCAAAAATAGCACCTTGAAAGTTTGCACTTTCAATCTTCCAGGCAATGCTTTCCTTAAATGACGTCTGAAAATGAATGTTTTGCCTGTGAGTTAGTGCACAAGTGGTTTTAGCCTGAAGCTTCAGGATGTGGCCTGTGGGGATGTGGGGGATGTGAGGAGGGCACAGAAGTGTGGCCAAGGCTGTCTGTTGGGCCACCCCCACCCTATCCCCCAGTCAGTATCACTGAGAGCTCAGTCTTCTTCACCCCCATCATCTTTGTATTTGGTCTTGGCATCCATATTTGCCCCAGAATGGGTCATCTTGTATTCTCAGCATCTTTGAAATAGATTTCACTGCCTCCACACCACCACCCAGGCTTCCTTATCTCCACATGCTCCTGCTTACTTCACCTTCTGCCAAGATTCCATTCTTCTCATCCTGTCAGCCAGTGAATCCTACATCAAGTTTCTGTTCAGTGCCACTTCCTCCAGGAAGCCTTCTCCATCAGTTCCCTCCCTGTATGCCCCCTCTGAGACCAGGCAGAAGGTGGCCTACAGTGATGGAATAAAAGTGATCTTTGTGGTCCTATGGACTTGGGGTCAAATCTTGGCTCTGCCATTTACTACCTGGGGGAGCTTGGTCCATTATGGAAACTCCATGTCTTACAGTTTCTGTATCTAATTCTTACCCACTGAGAATATTCTGAAGAATAAATGTGGCAATAGACATCGAGGCCCTAGTTTGGAGAGAGTGCAAGGAATTTGAAAGCTTCCTTTTATTCCGCCCTCTGACGTCCTCTCACACCGTATCTGCCTCTCCCTGGCAGTTCAGTCTTATTCTTTTCTTTGCCCTTTTGTATTAGGGCATTTATGTCTGTTTCGTCTCATTCTTCACGTGAAACCCGAATGTAGCTGTGCTCTCTGGGCTGCCCTGTGCTCCAACACCTGTCATGTAATCAGCCTCGTACTAGTCATGAAACCAAGCTAACAAACAGGGTCATGGACACATGTCTGTCCGAATGGTGCCAATGAATCATGGGGTTGTTACTGGTGGCGTCTTGGAATAATGGAAGGATTTGTTACATACCCAAGTTCATTCAACTTTTCTCTTAACATTCTTCTGGTCCTAGAAGTTCCATTCCCTATGGCAATTCTTTGCCCATCTTACTGTCAACATCTGGCTATCAATTTTTTTTCTTACACATACACCCCACCACTCTCCCCTCCCTTCCTTATACTGACTTTACCTTTTCTTTTCTTAAGTTAAGTCACCTTGCTTACCTTTGGAGGTTCTCATTAGCATCCCTGCTTCTCAGTTATTCCCCGCAAAGGGTCCCCTTTAGGACCTGAACTTCTTAGAAAGCACAGAGGGATTCTAACCATACACAATGTGATTTTTCCCTGAAACAAACTGTTGTCTCCTTTTCAGAGCTCAGCACTTTTACTAGTTCTTTTTTATTTCGAAGCTGTTTCAAACCTGTAGAAGAGTTGCAAGAACTCACATCCCTTGTACTCAGATGATTCGACTTTTAGCGTGTTAATCCATTTATTTTCTTTCTCTTTTTCACAGAGACACATAGAGATTCTTTTTTTTTTTTTTTTCCTGATGTGATGCCCCATTACTCCTAATTATCAGTGTTTACCTTCTCATGTCTACTATAAGAAACCTCCTGTTTGGGAAATCAACACTGATGCAGCCCTGTGAACCAATACACAGACCCCATTCAGGTTTTGCCCGCTGTCTCAACAATGACTCCTTTTCTTTGTTGGTCCAGGATCCTACCCAGGAACATGTGTTGTGCTGGGCATTATTGTTGCTCAGCAGTTTCCTTCGATCTGGAAGAGTTTCTCAGTCTTTCACTCTCTCACGTTTCGCTGTAGAATGAGCCTGTATCTGAATCTCAAAATTTCTTCATGATTAGACTTAACGTCATGTATTCTTGCATGCATTCCTGGCACACACCGCTGCCCCCACCTCTGTGTGCCACCCCCTCCCCACACTGCCCTCCCTCTTTGGCTATTACCACTCAGCACCACAAGATGCTCCTCCTCTCTCTCCCCACCTGCCTCCTAAGACTCTGTCACTTCTTCCAGGAGGGAAAGGGAAAGGAAGGTGGGAAATGAAGGGAGGGGAAGATCACTGTTTATGCCTTTTCACTGATGGGTGGATTTGGGGAACTCCCAAACACCTTTCACAACACGTGTCATCTGTGTTGAATGAACAGATCTTTCTTCTCCGTTCCCTTTACCCTCTCAGCATTGCCTGCCTCTCTCCAAGGCTGGGTCTCAGCATGGTTGAAGATGGAACTCATTTAATAATGTTCATTGAGCCAACAAGGCATAAAGCTCTTACCCTAGAGGAAATTAGGAAAGCTGGATGGTATGGGCTGTGGTGTCAGGCGACCAGTAGGTGGTACCCAGAGGTTCAGCTCAAAATCTTTCTGTCTCAGGGCTTACTCACTACCCTCCTTCACCGTCTTCTTTTCTCTGTCCAAGCTCTTTGAAAATATGTTAACAGTCACTGTTCTCAGTATCGCTGTGGACTCAGTATCGCTAGGGACGCTAAATGATGAGAAACACATTGTTGGTGTTATCCTTTGAAGGTGTCAGTACTACAAAGACAAGCATAAAGCCTCTTAAGATACAAAAAAAAAGCATCTTGGACAGCATAGTAATAAATGGTGTCACTGGGTAATCTTTAACAGAGGTGATGTTTTCCACACTCAGAGGGCAAATTGATTCTTAAATCTTTGTTAGTTCTCTGTGTCTAATCGATAGGCAGGCTTCTCTGGGGGAAGAAGAGAGTGGAACACTGTATCTCCTCTACTGATTTTTTCAAGCCAGTGGAGTCCCCAGGCCTCATCAGTTCCCTGCCACTCATTTTTCCTTCAGTTGAGAACTCTCATTCATCTCCCTAGATTGCTTGTTTGTGTAAATAATCTTTTCCTATGAAAATATGAAATGGATTATTGGCAGCATTCTTGGTTACCTTAATGGAATAAAGCCATAAGCCCTGCCTAAGGGAACTTATCATAAATCTTATATCCCAGGGACCTGGCAAAGC
Organism: Camelus bactrianus; assembly: GCF_048773025.1. NCBI lineage: Eukaryota > Metazoa > Chordata > Mammalia > Artiodactyla > Camelidae > Camelus > Camelus bactrianus. The sequence continues at coordinate 26,172,706 of NC_133555.1, forward strand.
GTTCCAGGTGGTCAGGGAAGTGGCCAGAATGTTAAATAAATTTTTAAAAAATCTTCTGACCTAGAATTTGTGGCAGAAGTGGAGGGAGCTGCCACGATATATCTGATCTCTGCTCAAGGTTCCCCATGCAGAGATGGATAAATGGCAGTGTATCACTCACTCCTGCCCTCTGAAGCCTTTCCGTTAGAAATGCTACAATTTAATCTCATCTGTCACAAATCAAACCCCAACTTAAAAACTACCTTTCCCAAAAAGGTGTACACATCCCATACTCATGGGAGGAACTCGAGTGCCTCTCAGAGGAAGTTCTGTGTCCTCGGTAGCAGCTATTAAAATTGCCTCCGACTGGAGGTGTCCACTGTGCACCCGTGTCCAGACTGCACGTGGTTGTTAAATTCACCTGGCTTTTTGCAAACTGTGTGACTTTGGGCAAGTTGTGCAAATTCTTCTTGAACTCAGTTACTTCATTCCTTAAATGGGGCTAGCACTCTCTATCTCTCTGGAAGGTTATGAGCAATAAAGGAGTTTTTTTTTTTTTTAAATTGCTTAGCTAAGTAAGTAAGCATTTGATAAATGGTAGCTATGACTCATTACTGCTTATAGTTGCGTCCGGACACCGAGCCAAGGGCTTTTCCTCATTAATTCTCCTGGAATTAGAGAGATACTATGAAAATACCATTTTTCAGAGAAGGAGACTGAGTGTTGGAGCGCGCAGATAACATTCCTGCATCATACAGCTAGGAAAACGGTACGTTCCGGAGCTGATGTGGTCTTTCTAAGCTGCTGCCTGTGCACTGCAAATAAAGGTTCTTACGGATTTACAGCTGAGTGCCCTACGAAGAAGGATGATATGCTTCTGTATTTATGAGTAAAATGAAACCGTAATTTTCTTCTCTTGTAATGTTTTTGTCCGGGCTTGGTAACAGGGTTATACCGACCGTATAGCATCAGTGGGGAATAAGATCTCCGTTTCGATCATCTGGGAAAGTTTCCATAAAATTAGAGTGATCTCTTCCCTTGAAAGTCTGGGGGGAAAAAACTTGCCTCTACAACTGTCTAGCATAATGTTTTCTTTGTTCAAGTATTTTTGACCACTACTTCCATTTCTTCACACATTTGCAGACTGAATGAGCGTTTGGGTATTTTTTGTGCCCATTCTGGAAAGTTGGGCATTTATAGGTTTGTGCATTTCATCTGTTTTTGAATTTTGACTCCGAGTTGTTGATTTTTGTCTTATTTTAGCTGTTGATGGCCACCTTTTCATTCAAAATCCTGTGTTTTTTTTCTTCATCTTCTTTTCATCTGTCTTGCCAAAATCTTAAATTTTATCAAAGCACCAACCTTTGGCTTTTGGCATCTTCTCTTGCAAATATTTGTTTTTTGTTTCATTAATTGTGCTCTTATATTTATTATGGGTTTTTTTCTTCTGTTAAATATGGACTTATTTTGTCTGTGTACTTAAGACTGACATCAAGCTTGTTCGTTTTGAGGCTATTTTCTAATATTAGTTAGGATTTTGATATGTAGTGTTTCATTATCTTTAGTTTTAGGTAACTTTTCATTTCTTACTAATTAAATAGTAAGCGGAGGACAGGTAAGCCCACAGAGAAAACACAGAATGTGTGTTATCCTTTTTATGAAAGTCGAAACCAGCTAATATTATAAAGCATTGCAGGAACAATTAGAGATGTGTTACGGAGTGAATGTTTGTATCCCCACCTCAAATTCATATGTTGAGGCCCTAACCCCCAGTGCGATGGTTTTTGGGGGGCAATTAAACTTAGATGAGGTCAAGAGGGTGGTGCTCTCGTGATGAGATCAGTGCTCTTACAAGAAGATGAAGAGAGAGAGAGAGAGAGAGAGAGAGAGAGGGAGAGACAGAGGGAGAGAGAGATCTCAATCTTCCCCTAGTCACAGATGGAGGAAAGGCCATGTGGACACAAAGTGGGAAGGCAGCAGTCCGAAAGCCAGGAAGAGAGTTCCCACCAGAACTCACCCTGATCTGGGACTTGAGAACCTCCACAACTGTGAGAAAATAAGTGTCTGTTGTTTAAGCCACCCAGTATATGTTACTTTTTCTTTGCATAACAGCCTGAACCAGCTAAGACCATGCAACAAAAACCATATAAAAATAAGACACAGGAACGGTGATCCGGAGACTAGATGATGCTCACTTTGAGTGGAGGAGGCAAGGTGATAAACTGAGGGAGGTCCAGATGGATAGACAGAGGTCCTTATCAGTCAGAGCTTTTTTTTTTTTTTTTTTAAATGTGACATTCATGAATGCTTATTGCATTCTTAAAAATAACTTGATAAAATCAGGAGAATTTTTTGTAACTAACATTGGACAAATGCTTACCAGGTTGCCAGTCCCCTGAGTCCTCACGAGGGCAGGTGAATGTATTATCTCCCGTGCAGTCCTACAGATCAAGTACTGAGCTCAGTGAGTGTGGGGCCAGCCTGCTGGAGAGGTCACAGCTGTGATCATTGGATATGAGTTACGGAAGAGCAAGCTGAAGTCTTTGGAGTAACCAAGGTATAGGAGGAGGTAGAGAGCTCCCTGTCAGGGGAAAGATTCCAACAGAGACTACTTGCTCCTTCCAGGGAAGTGCCGTTGATTGAGACCTGGCTGCGTGAGCTTTGCAGTCGTCTTCATATTAATATCAAAGGCTTCAGAGCAGTCTGGCTGCTCCACTTGCTCACTTAATATAAATGTTGTTTAGGGAAAGGTCCTTTATGGTAATAACACAGGCTCTTGAGTTTCCTGGACCTGGGTTCAGATCCTTGCCCTGTTACTTACTAGCTCTGTGCCCTGTGATACGTGATCCTCTGTCCCCAGGCCTCAGTGTCTTTATCTGTAAAAATCATGAGATTGTTGGGAGGATTGTGGACTGTGCTCTGTGTCGTGCTTGGACTCATGGAAAGGGCTCTGTCGCATGGAAGAGAAGGAAACTAGAGCGGCTGAATTTATGATGCCAGAGCCTGGATTCCCTAAGACAATGAGCCGATACGCCCATGAGGCAGAGCAATGACCTAACTGATGAGTGGGATGCCAAGTGGAAATTCACCTGGGGAACGTGACCTCTTTGCCTTCCCCTCCCTGTTCTTCAGCACATGCGATGTGAGCACGCTGGAGTTTTCTCTCTCCAGCTTCAATTATTTATCAGACGTATTTGTGCTCAGTGACACGTGTAGCAGATACAAATCCATGCGTTCTTCCCCCTGGAATGCTTCTGGGCAAGTTATACAGCAGGGACCCTTTAAAGCATCAACGCTGAAGAGCAGAGATTGATTTCCTTCCCAGACTATTCTTTCGCACATCTAGGCTTCTCGGGATTTCCTTGCAGTGCAGGGCTAATGACTTTTGATACCAATCGATGCAAAGCTAATTAATTTACTTCACAATTTTCATGTACTCAGACTGCTCAATGGTTCAAATGATTTGTTGTTGTTGGTTTGGGGGATTTTTTTTTTTTTTTGAGTCTGTTCTTTGTCTTTCCTTTACGTGGGGAATAATTAGCTCTCGATGACTTTATCTACTGATGAGATTTGAATTGTGGCAGGAGTGTGGAATTACAGGGAAGAAACGTTGGCATTCCGTGCCTTCCATGACTTTCAACTCCAGAATCTTCAGGACAGTTAGGGACTCTATAGTTTAAATAAGTATAATTTTATTTTGATACTTAGGGAAATTAGGTAGCTGATTTTAATTGTCTCTGGAAAGTTCCAACGTAGCATAAGAGGAAAGGGGTCTCTCTGTCTCTCTTTCACACACACTCATATAATAGAGCATGAGGAAAATAAAAATATACCCATGGGAATTATTCTCAATCTGGAAATTGTAAATTCTCTGTTCCTCAATTTAACACATCATCTCTTTATGTTGATACTGATGATTTTGTCAATTTAGATTAATCTTTGAGTTTGGCATTTTAAAAAATATTTTGAGGATATTCGATGGACCAAAGATCATACTTTGTCACATGATGTTATATTTTAAGTATGTCCTACTGCAGTGATAAAAATGATAGGGTGTGAAATTCACTGAACTTGGATTTGAATCTTTCCTCTGAAGCATGTAATGACTAATTTGAGATCTGTACATTCTTTGAGTGTCAGGTTCCTCCACTGTAGAATGAGGATCATAATATCTTATGGGGTTACTTCAGAAATGAGTATTCATGTAAAGGTTATAGCCTGTTTCTTGGTACTAGTAAGTATGTGATAAATTCTAGGCACGGCGTTGGCAATGTTACTAGTTGGTAGTTCATTCTCTTCTTCTACTCTCTACTCCAGGAAGGAAAAAGAAAAATACCATTCAAGAGTAAAAAAGGACAAACTTACATGGAAGGCCTCCTCCTAGTTTCCTTATGGAGATGGAATGTGGCTGGCTGGGGGGCCGTGTGCTAGAGGCCAGGACTGCACTGCACATTAAGTCATTCATATGGGATTTGCAGAAGCTACTCAGTACAATAGTTTTTTTTTTTTAATTTAAATACTTAGAAAGAACTAATATCCCCCTACAGGGTGGCTCTTATTTCTGTCTAAGCTGAGATTCATGCGGTGTGTACTGAAACAAGATTAAGGTGTAAATTAGAATCCGTTCCACAGGTATGTGTGACTACTCTTTGTCTCTTAATTGGAAGGTTCCTACTGATTTATTTGAAAAAGAGCTCCAAAGTCATGTCTGATTTTCATGTCAGATGCTTGTAGGAGCTTTAAATTCGCAGTTTAAAAATAATACCTCCGTGAAGAAACTAGTATGACAACGAATGTAGAATCATTGGCGGGGGGGAGCGTCAAGGTAAATTCTGGTGAGAATGACAACGTTTGATGAGGACACTCTGTACTGTTTGGGGCAAGGTACTGTGGGCTGTTGAGAACACAGATGCATTTAATATGCCTGATGTCAGGGTGATAGGAACTTCTCTGTGGTGTAGTTGTGACTGAGAGCAAAGCTAAGCCTTGTGTAGGTTGGGTAGGGATTAAGTGATACTGAATGGCCCTGGAGTTGGCCGGACCTGGGTGTGAGCCCCAGGTCTACCACTCGTTAGCCGTTTGACTTCAAATGGGGAACTTAGCCTCTCACAGTCAGCTTTCTTATCAGGAAAATGAGGCTAAAGATGGATCCCTTGCATGGAGGTTATAAGGATTAAATATAATAACATATGTAAAATGCTTAGTGTAGGGACTGACACATAAGAAATGCTCTGTAAATTGCTACTTCTAATCGTCATGATTCATAATAAACACTACATTGTAACTGACATTTAACTAATAGCTAGTGAGCTATGAAAGTTTCAGTTAACTGATAATAAGCTGTACCAGTTTTTGCGCTACGAGAATTACTGCTACCACCATCAACTTCAGAGGGCACGTGTGAGAAGATGCCTCAGCCGACGGGCTCAGCCAGGATGACCCTGTCCCAGGATCTGAGAAGAGCCATCTGGTCCTCATCTTCATCCAGGATGGAGAAGACCTTGCTCCCTTAGCTGGGCTTTGGTTTGCCAACCTTTGTGAAGGAAGGAGAGTGGAAGACTTTTAGAAGTCGCACCTTCAGCAGTAATCTAGTCATTCTCAAGAAGAGGATCTTTGGTCGAGTGAGAACAGGTTAGAACATAAAATCGGGCCCAGTGGGATGCCCTCATTGGCCACCTCTCCCCACCACCGCGTGGCATCCTTTCTGTTATCTCACCACCACATGTACGAATGCACAAAGGCTCTTGCTTGTGGCAAGTCACACCTCCAAGGTGACTTTTCTCAGACTTGTGTGAACCTTCAGTCATTGCCCAGATGTCTGGGTGTCAAGTGATGAGTGTGGGAGCTGAGCAGAGAGGTGATATGGCTTTAATTGATATTTTAAAGAAAGTTCCTTGGTAGTGGCCATCTTTCCTGTCCCTAACCTCTCTGGCTAGAGAGCCTGAGCTTGCATCAGCTCATTAACTTTAATAGTTTGGCCTTCAGCTTCTCCGCCGTGTGTGATGTTCCAGGCTTCACTTCTGCTGTGTAATTTAAGAGGAGAGACAAGCCACATTTTTTTATCGGAGGGCTAGGTCTTGCAGGGTTACTCTGAGTCTGAGTTTCGTCTTAATGAGACAGTGCCAGAAAAAGAACAGAGGGTGCCATTCTTCAAAGAGAGATACCCAAACCATTGCCCATATGTAGGACTTGTGAAGCTGAAAGCTATGGGTTAAGATAGATATGGATAAAGAGGCAGAGTTGCCAAATCAAAATTTGCTAGGGAATATTGCAAATTAAAACATTTTTCTGCCGATAATGAAAAGTGGCAGTTTCCTCTGCTTAGATGCTCAATCCAGCATCTCTACTCTTACAGTTCACATGGAAATAATGAATGTTTTGTGTTAAGACCCTCCCCTTCTGGGGAACAGAGCTTCACCTTTATGATTTTTATTGAATTAGCTGCCAGCACGCTGGAGATTTCACGTTAGCCTTTGGTCCTGGCCGATCATTTCAGAAGACTTTGAAAAACATATACCTCATTAAAATTGTATGAAACAAAACCCAGCATGGCTTATCTTTAAGGTTGCACACATAGACAGTTGTGTATTTATAATTTATTTTAAGGAACTAAAGTCAAAGGTAGCTTCTGTGCACTTAGAATATATTCTTACAGTATTGCTGAATTCTGTCCAAAATCGAATGAGGCTTTTCCTTCACTGCAGAATTAATACATATCTCAGTCTTTGAGCTATTCATATAACATATATGCTCATTTCAGAATTATTCATTTTTATTTCTGAAAACAATGCTAATCTCTCTCTCTTAGAGAGACGTAAACTTTTAGATATTTTGCTCTTATTTGAAAACAACCAGCTCCTTCCTAGTAAACAGGTACCTCTTGTCCATCCTTTCCACACCGGCCCTCGGGAAGGCTTAAGGTACAAATGTACCAAAGCCGTTTCTCTTCCACGTCTATGTATATGTGTTAGTTGGAGGCCTAGGGTACTTCGCAAGCTACCACTCAGATTAGTCTTGATATTTTTGCCTCCATTTTATGGTAGCCTGGACACAGTTCATGCTTTTATGCACCATTATTTCGTCTTGTCCACGTGCATTTTACAATGGGAGAGCCTTGTTTTCTGACAAACAACTATGCATGTTACCGTAAATGGAATTTGCCCACAAAGGGCTTCATATGTGAGAGCACTGCCCTACACAGAATTTAGGTGATAATGGAATTTATTCCACTGAAGGTCAGGTGATGCTTGAGCAAAAAGGAGTTTGTAAAGCCCGCGAAGAAAGACAGTTGCAGCTCTGTGCTCAGGGGGAAGGATGAGACCCAGGGACCCGGCCGTGGGATCTCTGTCCCTCAGTGTTTTACTGTTCCTGGAAATGTAAGGAATTACCTTTGAAATACTACTTTTCTAGGAGAGGTTTTCAGGAGTACTTACGTGGCACCACACTTGCAGAGGCCGCTTAGTTAGCCGAGCCGAATGCCCGCAGGGTGTGTGGCGGCCTTCTCGTGTGGTACCAAAGCAGGGCACCGTAGCACAGGTTGTCTTTTCATTTTATTACCCATTCCCCTAATGTACCCTTAAACATGAATACTTTGGGGATTTGGGGATTTCAGAAAGAAAATGATCGTGTTAACACAAAGGAGTCACTTACTATGTTTGTATTTTTAAAAAGTAATTTCCCAAAGCTCCAACAGTATCTTAGAAGATACAGATATTTCTGGAAGTGTCCAAAGGTCCAGAAACCTGTTGAAGGGCTGTGTTCTTTTCTGCCTTCTTAGTATGCCCTGTCTGTAAATACAGATACTAAAATAGAATCGATTATCCTTCCCAATTCTGTCGATGCCTCTGACTCTGTAAAACCTATAGATCACCACCCAGAATTGCTCTTCCTCACGAGCAACCTTAACTGCTTCATATTTATTAAAAATATTCAGTTTCAAAGGCTTCTCGGGGCTTTAGGGGTGGGCGTGTCTGTGTGCACGTGTGTGTGGTAGGTTGGCTTCTGGGGAGGCAGGGCTGAGCCAGAGTCCAGGGTGTAAGGTGTTTAACAGACATCAGCACCTGTGAAAGAAGGGGCAGAAGAGGATGGGGCGGAGGAACTGGACCAGGACGGGCCTTGTGAGGCATTGCCCAGCCCAGCTGGGAGATCCAGAGTAAGACTTGTTCATCAGGGTTGTCCTGTGATGAGCTGAAAGGGCAGTGCCTTTACACACTTGCCTTGCTCAGTTAGGAGATGCTGGCTGCCCAGGGAAGGGGTGACTTCTAAGGAATCATCTGTCTGTTGCTGAGGCCACTTGAAGTCACTCATGGCTGCACCCTGTTTGCTGGCCCCCTGCCTCCCAGTTGGGCAGGATGTCCTTCGGTGAAGGGGACTCTGTGGGGGGTGTCTCTGCATCTACCATAATACGTGTGTCCTCCTGTCCTGACCGCGACCCGCAAACACCTAGTTTAGCATAGAACTATTACCTTCCTAAATGACAGGTAACCCAGACAAGATCATCTGACTTTCTTTTTATTTACACCGTATTCAGTCGTCAAGAGGGCTATGGATTCTGCCAAGAATGTAGCAAGCCCATTTGACCTTCAGAGGGAAAACTAAACCCCAGAGGTGACTGCAGTGAGACCATTGAGACTCTGCAACATGGAGCTGTGAAATGAGGGCACCATCATTCCTGGGTGTTTTGACAGAATTGGAATGTGAAACAGCTTCCAAATAACATTTACTGACCTGTGACTCTGTGAGCTAAGTGATTCGTACCCTGCCATCTTATGTAAACCTAGGGCTGTTATTATCATCCCCAGTTTACAGATGAGAAAACCGAGGCTCTATGAAATTCCTTAGGGTCTCAGAGCTATCAGGTAGTAAGGCAGGGGTATGAACGTCTAGGCCCACAACAGTTTTAACCATTCCCTGAGAGCTTGACCATTTTTATTCATGGGTGCACTGGGGACATTCCGTTCGAGCTGTGTAACCATGCAGAAGGGGGCAGAATGAATGTCTCTGCATCTTAGGGTTTTGGAGTCAAACATTATCAGATGTGGCCCCTGCCCTTCAGGAACCCATGAGGAGAGAATTCTACACCCCAAATTATAAATGTATAGCATCGTAGTTCCACACACATGCTTATGAAATAACCCCAGGTTTCAGAGGGAGGGGAAATCACAGGCTGCTGGTGGGGGTTGGTTTCAGCCACGCCTTTATGGTAGGTTAAAAATAATTTTTTCACTCACTCATTTAAATGATGCAGGCTCTCCAGGAAAGGGATGCCCTCTCATGGTAGTTAGTTGCCACCATTTAAAAATTAGAACATTTCACCTTGAAATCTTGATTTCTGGCAACACAGGGTCTGCATTCCTGTGAGATGGCGGTATGCTGGGGGGGCATTTGCCATTCTCAGGGGGCCCCCTTATGCCTCTATGTCGGTCACCTTAGTAGGGACACAAATGTGAGACTGTCATTATCTCATGCAGACACACCTCGTTCTACTGCGCTTCACAGATGCTGCAATCTGACAAACTGAAGTTTTGTGGCAGCCATGCGGGCAAGTCTGCTAGTGTCATTCTCCCAACAGCATTTTCTGCCACATTGTCTTTGTGTCATGTTTTGGTAATTCTCATCATATTTCAAAAATTTCATTATAATTATGTTTGTTGTGGTGACCTGTGATTGGCGATCCTTGATGCTACCATTGTAATTGGTTTGGGGCGCCACAAACCACACCCATGTAATGCAGTAGACTTCATCCATAAACGTTGTGTGTGTTCTGACCACTCCACTGACTGGCCGTTCCCCCGTCTCTCCCTCTGCTCGGGCCTCCCTGTCCCCTGAGACACAACCACGTTGAAGTTGGGCCAGTTACTAACCCTACAGTGGCCTCTCCGTGTTCAAGAGACAGGGAGAGTCGCATGTCTCTCACTTTAAATCAAAAGCTAGAAACGGTTAAGCTTAGGAAGCCATGTCAAAAGCCAAGACAGGCCAAAAGCTGGGCCTCTCGCGCCAAACATTTAGCCAAGTTGCGAAAGCAGAGGGAAAAGTTCTGGCGGGTATTAAAAGAGCTACACCAGTGAACGCAGGGATGCTAAGAAAGCTGAACAACCTTATTGCTGATACGGGCAAGGTTTTAGTGGTCTGGGTAGGAGATAAATCAGCCACAGCATTCCCTTAAACCAAAACCTAATCCAGAGCGAAGCCACGCTCTCTTCGACTGAGAGAGGAAAGGAGGCAGCAGACGCTGCCGTAAGTAATCCAGGTCTAGCTGAGATAATTCACGAAGGTGGTGACACTAAACAGATTTTTAGTATAGGTGAAACAGCCTAATACTGGAAGAAGACGCCACTAGGACCTTCATAGCTAGGGAGGAGAAGTCAGTGCCTGGCTTCAAAGGTTCTAAAGGACAGGCCGACTCTCTCATTAGGGGCCAGTGCAGCTGGTGACTAAGTTGAAGCCAGTGGTCGTTCGCCATTCCAGAAATCCTGGGGCCCTTAAGAATTATGCTAAATCTACTCTGCCTGTGCTCTGTAAATGGAACAACGGAGCCTGAATGACAGCATGTGTGTTTACTATGTGATCTACTGAATATTTATGCCCAGTATTAGACCTACTGCTCAGAAAAAAAGATTCCTTTCAGAGTATTACTGCTCACTAACAATGCACCTGGTCACCCAAGAGCTCTGATGGAGATGGTCGATGAGATTCACATTGTTTTCATGCCTGCTAGTGCAGCATCCTTTCTGCAGCCCGCGGATCAAGGAGTCATTTCAACTTTCAAGCCTTATTGTTTAAGACATACAATTTGTAAAGCCATAGCTGCCGTAGACAGTGATTCCTCTGATGGATCTGGGCAAAGTCAATTGAAAACCTTCTGGAAAGGGTTCACTATTCCGGACGCCACAAAGAACACTCATAATTCACAAGAAGAGGTCAAGATAGCAACATTAAGAGGAATTTGGCAGAAGTTGATTCCACCCTTCACAGATGACTTTGAGGGGCTTCAGAACTTCAGTGGAGGAGGTACATGCAGATATGGTGGGAACAAGAGAACTAGAATCTGAAGTGGAGCCTGAAGGTGGGACTAAATGGTCGCAATCTTATGATAAAACTTGAACGGATGAGGAGTTGCTTCTTCTGGATGAGCGAAGAAAGATGGAATCTTCTCCTGGTGAAGATGCTGTGAAGGAACAACAAAGGATTTAGGATGGTACATCAGCTTGATGACGCAGAAGCAGGGTTTGAGAGGACTGACTCCAATTTTGAAAGAACCTCGAACTTGGGTAAAATGCTATCACATAGTATTAAGTGCTATAGAGACATTGTTGGTGAAAGGAAGAATCAATCAGTGCAGCACATCGCATTGTCATATTCAAAGAAATGGCCACAGCCACCCCAGCTTTCAACTCCCCCGCCCTGGTCAGTCAGCAGTCAGTCAGCAGCATCGAGGCAAGACCCTCCTCCAGCAAAAAAATTATGACTCACGGAAGGCTCAGATGATGGTTAGCATTTTGTAGCAATAAAGAGTTTTTTTTATTAAGGTCTGTCCATTGTTCTTTTAGACATAATGCTTTTGCACACTCAATAGACTACAGTATAGTGTAAACACAACTTTTACATGCACTGGGAAACTAAAAAAATTGTGTGCCTAGTTTTGTTGCAATGTTTGCTTGTGGTGGTCTGGAACGGAACCCAGAGTATCTCCGGTGTGTGCCTGTCACGACAAGGCTGCATTTTGCCTCTCTGAATGGAAAAGCAGAGCTCTGTAAGACCGAGGGCATGCCTTTCCTTTAGGGTAGGAGTTGAAGCCGGAGGCCAGAATCTCACCTTGCCCGTGCTTGTAATTACCTGGAGCCAGAAGGTCACGTAGCCCACAGAGTGACAGCTGTGTCCTCTTCTGACCCTTCCTGTGGCCTTCCTTTGGTCCCCCACTCACCATAGCCTCGGTGCTGAGAAAGGCCGTCACTGAAAGTGAGAGATGAGATTCAGTGGTGAAACTGGAGGCTGAAAAGTCAGTAGAAGAAATAATCTGTAAGAGTGAGGTTTAATGCCGACTTCTCCCCCGAGGGGCCTTGTCACTTCAAGCCTTTAATACCAGGCCTGACAAATATTTAGAAAATGTTCAGGCTGGAACCATTTCACACAGGGAGAGGACAAGATGTCTGGACAGATTTTTTTCCTCCTTCATCTCTCATGTCTATGATCCTCCGAATCCTGCTGAGGAAGCGTGGAGCTCGGCAGCTTTTCTCTGGCTGGCGTTTGGGGCTGGGGCAGAGAGCGTGGAGCTGGGGCTGGAGTAGATCTTGCCAGAAAACGGGGAGTGGGGGTCAGGGGATAAGGAAGCCTGGGCCTGTTGCTCAGGGAAATGGAAAGGGAACCACTCGGTGGGCTTAAACTTCTAAAAGGGTGATTTCTGGAGGAACAGGCGGGGAGCAAGGCGTTGACTAGCATGTAAGTACTTACTGAAGGAACTAAGCATTTAGGGGTGACTCAGGCTGTGCTCCAAAGGCGTGTACAGACTATCTGGGGAGACGGCAGCATGGTCATGGGTGAGAGAGATCGCCGAGGGAGGCAGTGTGTGAGCAGGGGTGTGGGTGTGTCTGAGGATCCAGGACTACGCAGGGCAATGATTTTCTTCGTTCTTTTTTTTTGGAATGGTGCTCTTCCCCCACCCGCCACCCCCACTTAAAGGTTACCCTGATCCTAAATGTCTAAGGGAACTGATCAAGGTGGTGCAGCTCTGGCTGAAGCCTGGAGGCTGGGGCTGGAGGTCTGACAACCCAGCCTCCCTTCTGTTCCCTGCTCCTGCCTTTTAAAGTGCTGTTACCAAATCTTCGAAGGGCAAACAGGAAGACTCCGGGAAAGAATTGGGATGTGTGCAGAGTGTGTTTATTCAAGCTTCCTAATAACCCTGGGGAGAGGACAGAATCAATCTCCATTTTACAAATCAAGAAACTGAGATGCGGAAAGGTTGCACGGTTCAGTCAGACGCCTCCTGCTGACACGGATTGAAGCTGCGATGTGAACCCACATCTCTAAGCCGAAACCTCTGCTTCCCTGCCCTGCAGCACACACTAGCATCCCAGGCCAGAGGAGGTCCGCTTGGCTGGGGAGGCCCGGAAGAGAACACAGGAGCGGAGCTGGGTCTTGACATTGAGTGGGGAATGTGAGCGTGGGCAGGGACTGTAAGGACTTTCCCAGCAGGAAGCACCACAGGAGCAAAGGCGGAGGTGACAGGATGCGTGGGGTTTGAAAAGCACGTTTGGGCTGGTTTGTGAGGGGTTTGCAATGCACGGCAACCTTGAGGTCTGCCAGCTCGGCAGTGGGGACGGAGCCGTTGTAGAGGAGCAGGCCGGGGCCAAGACGACAGCCGAGTCTGAGGCAGGTCTGTCTGGCCGTGGAGGGCAGGAGATGGGTGGAGGGTGAGGCTGAGGTCCGGAACCCAGCTGCAGGAAGGCCATGCCAGCCAGCTCGGCAGGAGGAGGACGCGCGCTGGTTGGGGAGACCAGTGATGCTGAGGCCTTTCAAAGGCAGGGGCAGGGCAGGAAGAGGGAATGGCTGTGGAGGTGAGAGAAGAAGGGAGAGACAGAACAACTTTCAGAACCTGAATCTGGAGAATGGGTGGGAGATGGTGCGATAACGCTGGCGATGGCAGTAATGATGATGGCGAATGTTTACGTCATGCTTCCTGGATACCAGGCTCTCTCTCAGCTCTTTCCTGCTCCCTGACTGAATCTGCAAAGAATCTTCTGGAGCAGATCTGCACCGACCCCTGTTTTCCACTGGAGAGAACTGGATATAAAGAGGTTTAGGGATTTGTCCAGGGTCTTAGAGCTACTGGTTGTTGAGAGCAGCATTCAAACCCAGGCAGTCTGGTCCTAAATCTGTGCCTTTGACCCCTGTACAGTGGACACCACATCACATAGAAGGTGAACCATTGCCGTGACCAGAGCAGAGACCTTTGCCACACTTTGATGTGGAAACCTAACTGTCTCAACTGTTGCGTATTTATGTAAACTAGAATTTCTCAAATGGTATTCCATGAGACATTTATCAAAGATGTCATGAAAAAATATATATGGAGTGAGAAAGAGTGACTTAAAATTCATCCTACTTTTGCACTCCGGGACTTCTCGGGCCCCTTTTTAATAAGATAACAAACCCTGAGAATTGCCAGGAGGAGCCGGCACAAAGCAGTGCTTCCCAAGAACATTTGAAAAAAGTAACTCTTTTCTTTTCCCACAGAAAATTCGCTTGGGTTTCTCCAAGCACGAGTGTTGTGTGGGATTTGGGAAATAGTGTCAGATACATTATGTGAGTTTTGGACCAGAAATAGCACTATGACAAGTACAGACCGACCATTAGGAGGGAAGAGAGTGTCTTAATCAGGAGCTGGGCCAGTCCTGTCTTTGCAGGAGCTCACTCAGTCCCCTGCCCAGGCTCTGCCTGTCTCTTAAAGGCGGCTTCCTGCTGAGTCTGGGGGTAACACACAGGGCGGGGGTTCTCTTTCCCCGGTAGGAAGTGGCTGCACCTGCTAACAGCCTGGGCCCAATTACTCTAGAAAATTTGGACTTCAGTTGCCGCAGTGAAGCACCAGTCTTCCAGCCTGTTCAGCCCTTAATAATTTGATTTCTGATGACACTCCTAAAGAGGCCATATGCCATATTTTTATGCAGAGGGAAAATCTTAGGGCCAAGCTCATCTGGTATGTGCAGAGGTCAGCCGCCCAACAGCACGGGAGGACCAGGGAAGGAAGAAAGGTCCCCGAGTGGGTTTGCTGGGTCCTGTTGCATCTGACATCCTTACCGGTGGCTACCCACCTACTCGGCCTCCTGCTGAGTTAGCCCGAGCCTGTTAACAAATACATCAAACAGCACTAAGTGTCTTTGAAGGGATGTAGTACAGCTAACTTTCTTTCTTGTGCATCCATCACATAGGACGAGGAGGCCCAGCCTAATGGTACAGAGTAGTGCAAAGGAGCCCAGCCTGTGAAGTCTGCAGAGAATCACAAACGGTTTGTTCATGTTTTAGTCTCTTGCAGCATCTAGTGAGAAACTTTCTCCTCTCCACTGAAGGCTGAGTCTCTTTGACCTGTGAGTCTTATCCATTTAATAAACTCAGGGGAGGACTCTGTGGAAGGTCTGCTGTCTTCGTGGGCACCTATGGATATTCTTGACTTAGGACATTATAGGGAGCAAGGGAGGATGGTAAAAAATCTGGGTACCCAACCAGACAAGATGTCCTGAGCCCGTTTGGGAACCATCTTCTCTTAGATGACTTGTGTCCCCTTGACTTACTCTCAGACTGTTCACTTGTTCCTTTAGAAATACATCATTTGACCAAAATTTAATCATCCAGTGTCTCATCCCCTCAAGGCCCTGGAATTTCTTTGTAAGATGGCGAGAAACTAATCCGATTGTTGAGCTAATGGTCTTCAGGTATGTGGGTATTTCTTTTAATGCATCTGAGAAAGATGCTTCTCTACAGGATATTGTGATGCAGAAGGTAATTTTCATGGCAGCAAGGTGTGTAATCCTGAACTAACTTGCTGAGGAAGACTTGCTAAGAGTAATGTCTCGAGCCCTCAGACTGCTCCGATGCTGCCTCTTGGTAGGTCGGGACCTGATCTTTTATGTGGGGAAACTTGGTCAGACCCACCCATGGAAACGAGGCTCCCTCTTGACAGTTATGAGCGCGTACTGGGTTACGGCTGACATCCGTAACGATGTCAGTATTTCTAGCTTCAGCATAAAACCCCTAGCTCTCTTGTCTTCGTACCTTTGTGAGAAATGTTCCACACAAGGACTCTCCATGTTACGAAGGTGAGTGAAGATGAGAAGGGATTCATACGGAGTACGAAATATCGTCGGATAGAATAGATAGGAAGAGAAAGAACGCCAAGGATGAAAAACAGAAATACCCTCCTTCTCACTTTTCTTCTGCACCTAATGAAATGCTCAGATCTTGTTTTGACTTCCAGACCATTATCGAGATCCTAAGAGCTTTTAGTCCATTAAAGAGGGAGAGTGCAAAATCTGTGATAGTGACTGTTTTGGCCCAGGCTGATGTAAGTCAAAAAGGCCTCTGATCCACACAATCAATGTGGTGAGCATAGACAGTAAGTCTTAGGGAAAGACTGTCTTTGCAAAAATAGTAGACTACGTATTTACAGAACAGGGGCTACGTGTCTTTATAAAATTGGGTTGATCACATTCAGTTTGAAAAAAATAACAGGAAAACCACCAACAGTGCAGTGTATTAATTAATTTAAAACTGTTTGGGAATCTGTTGAGAAAATGGATTGAATACTCGATTTCCGGTCATTTATTTAATTTAATTTTATATAGCTAGATAGAGAAGTGGATCTTTACATCTACAGATTTATGCATTGAAATGCCTTTCTAGGTGCACATATCTGTATATAAAGCATGATGAATGGAACAGTGGGCATTCCAGTGAAGTAAGGACACTGGAGTCGGAAATACCTAATCTGAATGGATTAACTAGGACTTATACTTGGGGTTTCCTGATCTGTCAGCCAGCATGTGTGACCACTCTCCTATGTTGCGTCCCCTTTTCCTTCTATCTCTTTGTATAGTGTACTGCCCTCTCGCTGTTGAGTATTTTGTGTATCAGCCTTAGCTGCCGTCACAAGCAACCCCCAGATAAACAGGTATTTGCTTCTCACTCACAAGTCTGTGGTTGGCAGTGGCTCTGCTCTGTGTCTCTCATTTCAAGACCCAGGCAGAAAGAGAAGCCCCCATCAGGGCCATGCTGTTCTCACTGAAGAGAACAGAAGACAAAAGGATGAGTTAAGCCTTGGAATTGCATTTACAACTTCTGATTGGATCTGGCTATTTCACATCTACTTGCATTCCATTGGCCAAAAGAGTCACATGACCAAGCCTGACCGTGTGGTGCGAAGCCGCAGATAAAACGGGGATGCGTAATTCTCTTAGGGCAAGAACAAATGGTTGGGAAAAAATTGCCACCTACCTCAGTGAGGGAGGGGGTTAAGTTACAGAAGATATAACTTTCTGTGACTCACTGGATAAGAAATGACTGGAAAGATCTAGAAGTAACTTTTGCCCCTTGTCTTCCCCCCATGGTTCCTGAAATTGAGAAAAAACTAATCAATATTCTACTGCTAATAGAGGCACAGAGTGGTTCCCACATACCAGCTTCTTCTTCTGAAAGACTAGAATGAAATGAAGCATGCACTGTGACGAAGGATGGGCTGGCCAACCAGATGTGGATGCTGGAGTGGCCAAGGCCTTTTCCCAGTGGGGCCAAGGAAATTTGGGCTCTTGGTGAGCTTGGAATTCTGGAGCCAAACAGCATAGACCCCATACAGCGCACATCAGGCGAGCAAGCAGGTCACTGGGCAAGCCCCAGGGAAGGGGATAACTGGTTAATTTTCCTGGGTGGGAGGAAAAACAGATGAGGACAGCTGGTAAGAGGAAGCAGGACCAGGGGAGGAAAGACACCATTGGCATCACTCTCCATGGCTGCAGTACAAACTCCATCATCTATCGGCCACAGACGGAATCTGAGGCTAGGAACAAATGAAGAGCAATATCCTTTAAGCTCTCCCGTACCTCTGGCTGTTTTGTTTTGTTTTGTGCACCCCTCCCCTTTACCCCACTCCTTCCCTCCATAAATGGTCTACTTCCAAGCAGAATTTCCACCCCCTCTTACCCCGATTCTCAAGTTTATTCAGGAGGCAGGACACTCAGACATTGAAGCTCTCTAACAGGTTCTTGCTGCTGGCAGCTGGGGTATTTTCCGTACGTTGTGGCTCCGTCCTGTGAGAACAGCCCCATGACGTGGTGCTGAGTCAGTGTCAGGACAGCGAATGGCTGCGGCCGTGACTGGGTAAAGGCAGGAGTGCGGGGCGGTGACCGAGGGCGCGGGGTCCAGGGTCACACGGCCTGGCTTCTCCTCTGGCTTCATTCCCTCTTTGATTCGAGCAAGCTTCTTAACCTTTCTAAGTCTCAGTGTCTTCATCTGTCAAAAGGAGGTAATATAAGTCTCAACACGTTGCCCTGAGGATTCAATGAGACAATCCACATAAGACACTTAATAGAGTGCCGAGCACATGGCAAGCACTTAGCAAGCGATTATTATGGCTATCATCATATCATCACCATCATCATAGATAATGGGGAAGAAAATAATGGTATCAATAATGCACCACTGATGTTTTCTATCAGTGATGCTCAGTCACGAACGGTTAACAGTTACTGAATGCCTTCTCGGTGCCAGGCAGGCTTCTGAGCTCTTCTCAAGTGCATCTTCACAGGAACCCTAAGGGGTAGGACTATAACCACCACCCCCCCATTTTACAGATGAAGTAGCTAAGGTTCACAGGTGGTTAGTAGCTTGCCAGGGCCACGTAATTAGGAAGAGGTGGAATAGGTCCCTCCCCCAGGTAGGCTGGCTCCGGAGCCCAGGCTCTTAACATTGCACACCGTGCTTCTTGCAGTAACACAGCGTGCTAGCTCACATCAGTGTTTCTGTGGGACCGGAGTGACTGGACAGGATGTACACGCCTGCACCCACATCCTCTGTTACCCTGTGCAGCTCGGGGAAAGCAGGCATGCTATTCTCAGAACCACCGGCCTTGTGAGCACATGGTGTATAAATCATGCAGTGAACAAATGGCCCAATTATAAAGGCTGGCTGCAGGGCAGGATCAGAGCCTCCTTTCCTGCTTAACTGTGAGTCTCTTTGAGGGCCAGGCCTCTTCCTTTGCAAAAGGCCCTGCTCAGGGGCCAGCTGGGATTGACTGTCTGTGCTGTGATGGACCCGGCCCACAGATAATGAGGGAATTTATATCAGCAGAATTATGATGTTCTATTTAGGGTTTAGACTATGGAAGGGTGGGAGAGTTGGAAGGTTTTTCTAACGATTAATTTTAGGCATGTTGAAGGAAACTGCACACTGTAAAATCCCAGAGATTTTTTTTTTAACAACCTTTGATTGCTTTTGGAATCACAATGTGTAACATTTTCAGGAAACAGTTTTGACAGGGTGCATTTCAGAATCCCTAAACAGGGAACCAATTATGCATCTACTTAGCAGTAGGGATATTGCCGAGTATCTGAAAATGTCTCGGTCGAAGTCATATATTTATTCCCAGCTTTTACCCCAAGTGAAAAATTCCCTAGAATTTCCTTCTTTCCGCCTTGGAATGTGGATTACCTAAGTGGTTGTCTAGAGTTCCTCCATTGGAATAGGTATGAAAATAAGTGTTTGGTGGTGAGCATCTGTGTCCTACTGTGGTACTTCTGATTAGTTTGATGATCTTAGTAGCTGATCAGGGTAAATTACACTGTATTAGAAATACCTTCCCTCCCATTTAGTAGCATAAGACATCCAGCTCATTTGCCGTTTACACAAACTGTTGAGGGACTGGTGGCTCTCAGGGTCAGCTCCTTTACAAGCTCCCTAACAAGGGATCCAGTCTCCTACATGTTACAGTTTTGACATCTGGACATGCATCCTCCATGTCACTGAGGCAGACAAAGAAAGAGCTGGAAGCTCGTGTGCTGGCTCTTAAATTCTCTGATCCTTAATGCAGTATTTTCACTCAGAGCACATTGGCCAGAACAGGTCAGAGGGGGCCCCCACCTGCAAGGGACTTGCTAATGCAGCCGAGCACGTGGATGGTTCCGGAGCAGTGTCACTGTGTCTTCCACACTTCCTAATCAGTTCAGCTTTCCGAGGATGGTGAAGGCTCTCAGCTCATGCATGCTCTGAATTCTATAGCTTAGACAGCATGGGGGAACGAGGAGGCAGAGGCTTTCCTGGCTGAGTCTTGCATGGTTTCTCCCACCGATCTGATTTTGAATTTGAGGGCTTCTCGGCCTCTCACCTTCTCCTGCTGCTGGTGCAGAGATGCGGGACTGTAAAGGCCCGTGAGCACAGAGGATGCCAAGGAAGATCACATGTTTAACTTCCCTTGCCTGAGACCTTGACTTGTGAATGTGAATCTTTTACTTGGATCCATACAGGTTCACATAGAACAAAGATAAATTTTCAGAGGCCAAGGCACTGGAATTGTGCATCTTTAATTCTGCAGAAGTTGCCTCAACCCACTTAGTATTCTTGTCCACAGTCGAAATTCATGTTATTAGTTCCATGTGATTTAACCAACCTGGAGTGATTATTGTAATTAACCATCACCTACTTCCTGGTATCCAATGGATACCATATACATGTAAAAGAAACACAATTCTGCATCACTTTTCATCTTTCATTTCTTTTATAGTTGTCTCTTCACAGGGACTGTGATTAAACCAGAAAGCCTTGAAACACTTAATTAAGGTTTTCTTTCTTGGAAAGTTCATTTAACACCAAGTGAACTGAGTAAATTAGTAACTTGGTGACTTGGTGGTGTGTGTGCATGTGTGTTCGCATGTATCCCTCGGTTTAAAAAAAACCCTCTATTCCTTAAAAGTGCAAAACTAAACCAACTGCCTACTTTTAAAACACTACATAGTATTAGAAAGAGATTTTCCCACAAATCTACCTTAACCCAAAATAGGACATCTTTGAACTGTTATTTCTCATTGAGTGGTGAGCTAATTTTCTTGGACCAAAGACTTAAAGGAATTTGGCCCCAGAAGTCAGGCAAGTGCTTGGCAAAGCCTGTGGGAACATGTCACGCACAGTGATGCACCTGGGAACTTCGTGCATCTCTCTTTAAAAAATGCAAACTTCCAAGAATCGCCCTTTATTATCTGTAGGCACATTCACTCGGCCGGGAGAGCTCTGCTGCAGTGTGAAGTTGAGTTGTCAGTGACTAAGAGATCCATCAAATGTTCCAGGAGAGTTGTAGCAGAAAACCAAAATTATATTGATTCCTGAGAAGTTACCAAAGCAGCACCATAACTTTCATTCTAGATTTTCCTATTCATTAGGGCACACGCCAAGGGGAAAATGTCTTCAATCCCAAAGGCAAAGAAAATGTAGTTTATTTCCTTTTCTTTGTTTCTTGTTTTTGATGATCATTTTCTAAAAAAAACTGTCTGAAGATAGAAAAAAGGATTACAGCCTGACAGTGGAATTCAAACATGAAAACGCAAATGAAACCACAATTTCTTTGCCTTAAGCACCAGGTAAATAATCGATTATGTTTCTGCCTTATTCGCAGAATTAAACACTTGTGTCATTCGATGATGTTGCCCGAGTTTGGCTTTTCATGTTAATTTTAGGAAAGATCAGAAAAAGATTCATTTATAAGTCTCTTCAAAAGGAATAGAGATGGACCTCTAAGTGCTTATTTAATGCGGGGAGTTGTAATTCATTTCAGGATGGGCAACTTATGATCAAATGTCAAAATTTGCAGAGACCAACGTATTAGAGCTGTAAAGACTTACCTGGAGTATAAGGTAGAGAGGAAGGCAACACATACTGCTTTAGAGTTAGGCACATACATCTGTTTATCTCCTTGGATTTGTGCTGATACAACCAAAATAGACCAAAACTGAAAATTTCAGGCAATTAAAAAATGTTAATTTGTCACATCGTAGTTAACACTCTTGGGCGTCAGACGAACTTGAATTTATGTACTGGCCCCACCAATTTCCAGCTGAGTGAGACCTTGTTCTTTCATTTCTCTGAGCTCTAATTTTCTCTTCTATAAAATAGGGATACTTGTAGCATCCGTGTCAGCGATTAATTAAGACAGAACGTGGAAAGCATTTTGTATAGCTGCTGTCAGTATCGGCATTTATGTGAGTATCTGTATTCAAACACATACTTCGTTGTCACCCAGCAGAATGACATTCGGTGCCACATTAACCACACCTTTCAGTGTCCTGCAGCATAGGGCTTTGTATCCAGTAGACAATCAGTAATTACCTGTTGATGTTCTGTCATAGAAATGTCTGTTATTTTTGCCATCGCCGACTTTAGCTGTCATTCTCTTAGTCTGTGTTGTTCCAATTTGACTCATCAGCTTGTCCATCATGGTTGAGTAACTGACCAGTGCAGTGAAAAGAAAGCGGTCAGACTTGTGCTCTGACTGCACTGCCCAGCTTTCAGCCAAAGTGTGGGGAGGGATTAGATCAGATACTGACCTCAAGGGGCCCTGCACACCGCAGCCCTGGTGGGCGGGGTGTCATTTGTGGTTTAAAAGTTATTGAAGCAGTACCCCATGGAAGCCGTTCGTCCTCCCGAGACTGAGACTCACTGATGTAAGATAAACGGAGGCCTTCCTTCAAAGCCCATTCCTGAAATTGTCTGTGTGCCTAAGACACAGCTTCACTCCTCTACAGACCCAGGGAGTGAGCTGAGTGAGCGTGAACATTTTTCTAAATGTTCATACTCCAGGCTGGGAAGCACACTGATAACTCGAGAAGCCTTCGTGGACAGACGTGGCCAGTGTTCTCAGGTCCTCTCCCTCTCTGTGAGGCCACAGAAGTGACATAGCATGGCCAGAGTTGCAAGAGGATTTATTTCCCCTCTGAACCACAGCAGAGCTCCCCTGTCCCCCTAGAAATTGAAGTTGTCTGGGATAATAAATGAAAGTGCCATTAACACCCACTGAGGCCCGTAGGAAGTTGTTCTGCCAAAAGATACATCTACTAAAAAAAAAAAAAAAAAAAGCACATTTGAAAAGAAAATGACAAGATGTGAAATTAAAGATCAAACAAGTGGGGATGATCTTCATAGAGAATCCATCCGGAGAAGAAATACGAACTAAAGCAAACAGGCACCCATACAGCAGCATATGCGCTGTTGAAAAAGGATCAAACTCTCTGCAAGTCGGCAGGAAGGGAGCCTCTGGAGGTGCCGGTCGGAAGGTAGTAGGAGGCCCCGGGGGGAGACTGCAGCATTTCAATCAGCACACCCAACCACACAAACAGAACCTTTGCTTCGTTTTACCAAAACATACAGAGAGCTGCTGATTTCAAGAGCTCTTTGAAAGCACCTTTGTAGAACTAGCTGGAAAATCCTAACAGCAGAGCTTTTCTTTTAGGAGAAATTTTCAAAGGCTTAGGAAGAACCTCTCCTCCAAAAAAAAAAAAAAAAAAAAAAAAAAAAGAAAGAAAATTAGTCCACTACATTTGGGATGGTGAGAGAAATTGATGGAAGGGGTAAGGAAAAAGCAGTGGAAAAAAGCGGAGAGAGGGGTCAGAGAACAGTTAGAAGCTGGAAACTAGCACTGGACATTTAAACTACTTTGAGCATGTTGATAAAACGCACTGCATCTTCCTAGGAAGGTGGTGAGCTCCAGTCTCTCTCTAGCGAATGACTTCAGTGGAGGCATCAAATATCACCCAAGCCAAACAGTCTTACCACTGAGAGTGCAAACAGAATGTGGTACAATACAGAATTCTTCCAAGTTGTTTAGCATGAATTTTGCTGCATGGCAGTGGGAAAATGAACAAAGGATCTGGCCATTCAGAGGCTGACCTGCTTTCCCTGGCTATTCAAAAATAGAATCATAACTGACAGATACTAAGTGCTCAGGGCGTGTCAGGTATAACACTGGATGCCCAGCACATGCTGGTGCCTTCAGCACGCACAGCAGCCGTCAGGGCTACCCGGCCGCGTGGGTCAGTCCCTGTGACAGGTCTCTGGCTCCTCCGCTGGTTGCCTTCTACACTCTGCCTCTATTCTTTCCTTTCTTTTTCCCTCCCTTTTTCTTTTAACTCCATCCCTCCTCCTTTCTCTTTCTCTCCTTTGTTCCTTTTGTGTCTCTCTCCCAATACATTAAAAAAAGAAACTCTTTGAAGAATTGGGAGCAAAAGGAAACAGTTCTAATCTTGGCACTAGATGCTTTTCCGGTTGGTTCGTGGTGGGCAGGGGCAGGCTGGCTCGATGGCCCCTGGGCTCCAGGCATCAGTGAGCCAGCCCTGTTTGCACTACTAGGCATTGTTAGAGCTGCACCGAGGGAGAGCTCTGCAGGGCAGGGGCGGCTCCAGCTAGCATCCCATCTGCGCTGTGGGAAAATCATGTTGCACCTCCCAGGGGGTGGGTGCGAGGAAAGCACATGAAAAGGCAGAACTGCAGCTGTCTCCTTGCAGATGATGGGTGTCGGGTGTTGTCCATGGACGTTTCCACAGGAAACTGGCAGGAGGCACCTGGTCATTCTCCTGAGGCCATGCCTGCTGAGCCCAACAAAGACTGCGCTCCAAAGCCCACGTCAGTTGCTTTGCTTCCACTAATATTATCTGTGTTTATTTTCTCGCACCCTCCTGACTACTCCTTCGCACGTTCTTCCTTTGCCAGCCCCTTAACTGATGGGGTTCTTCACAATTTCTTCCTGAACCACTTGCCTCCATGTGCGGTTTTATCTGGTCTCGTCTGGTCCGCTTCATGAATTCTGCTCTCATTCCTCAACGGTAGCGCCTGAGTCTTCATTTTCTGCCCCAGCCTCTTTCTTGAATATTAAGTTCATATTTCCAGCTTTTTCCTGGGCATCTGTATCTGCACCTTGAATTCAGAAATTTGCTAACTTGGCTGCTACTCACCTTGTCATAAACCTCTTTCCTTTCATGATCCTCCTCTTGGCTCATGACATTCATCCAGGTTTCAGGTTGCAAAGAGGAAACTGTCGACTCCTTTCTTTCTCTTATTTCATATATTCATCTGGCCAAAAGGTCTGTGGATTCCGTCTTGGTGTGTCACTGCCCTTACTTTTTTTTCTTGTCTCTCGGCCTGTCCCTAAGCCCCTCACCATTCTAAATCGTCCCCATTCTCCGTATCACCAGCGGGATCTTTCTAAAGCAGAGATCTAAAAACCATTTGTGAAGACCCAGTGGTAACTTTTTTAGGATAGAATCCCCAGTAGTGGGCTAAGCTTGGGATACATTCATATTTTTAGAGCAATTCAGGTAATTCAAGTGAACACGTGTCGAAGAACAAATAACCTTTAAACTCAGGCTTCTCAGACATTGGCAGGAGTAAGAATTACCTGAAGAACTCATTTTCAAAAGCAAATTCCTGAGCTCCAACCCTAGAGACCCTTTGGTTCTGCAGGGATGCCCAGGAACCAGCTCCTGAATATCCATGCTGTGTGATTCTAAGCTTATCTGAAGTTCATACCCTGAGAAACAGAGTGTTTAAAATTAAAGCATGTTAGCCTGGCAAATATAATCTTCATCA
Organism: Camelus bactrianus; assembly: GCF_048773025.1. NCBI lineage: Eukaryota > Metazoa > Chordata > Mammalia > Artiodactyla > Camelidae > Camelus > Camelus bactrianus. Next base: position 26,197,792 of record NC_133555.1, read on the forward strand.
TCTTGTCCTCACCCACATGTCCAGCCTCTTCCCCAGCCAGCTGGCTGGAACATCCCACCCATCCACTGGGCTGTGTGCGCTGTTCTCAGAGCCTCCGTGCCTTTCCCTGCAGAGCTTCATGCACGAGGAATGTCATTTCTGACTCTTCTCTAGCTGGAGAAATTCTGCTCGTTTTTCTCTGGCCCTTTCCTAATGCCGCTGCTTCTAGAAATCTCACCTCACCTGTTAACAGGCTAAATTGCTTCCTCCTCTACTCTACTTTAAGGATTTGTTCGTAATGCTCATGCTTTGTTATCTTCTTTTTCTCATTAAGTATATGCACAGGTGTCTCCCATACTAGACTGTGATTCTGTTCAAGGACAGAAACATCTCCCTGTAACTGTGCCTGCCAGGTCTCCTGAACCGAGCAGGAAAGAATCGGCGCTCACACTGTGGCTGCCTGTGTGCAGGTTCCACTAGCTGCCTTGGGTCTAGGGTGAAGGCAGGAGACGTGCCCAGGAAACCAACTTTAAAGAAGTACTTTTTCTCAGGGTCATGCCGATGTCAGCCCTGCACCTGCCTGATGCTCAGAGTGAGTGCCTCCCTAAGAATGAGGCTCCCACAGCCTTGAACGTCACGCCTTGGGCACCTCACTCACCTCAATCTAGTCACAATCCCTGCTGCTCAGGGTGCCCCCTCTGGGGGCTGATTCCTGGTCAGCTACTCGAGTGTATTTCAGTAAAGGGATCCTGGAGCTGGCATCTCAAGGTCAGATGCCTCAGGGGGCAGCCAGGAAGGAAACTGAAAGGAGTGGAGTGGGCTGCATGGATGGGTGCTGTCTGAAGGACTCATGCCCCATCCAAAGATGGCAGCCAGTACTAAGCACCAGCTGATTGTGTTCCTGTCCTTCCTTCCAGCCAGCCACTTATTTTCTGTCAGTTATTTTCTATCCACTTATTTTCTATCAGTTCAATAACTTTTTTTTTTTAGTGACTACTATGCACCAGGCATTCTTAATGTTGGGATTGGAAAATAAATAAAATGGATAAAAACATTTGCTGTCACGGAGCTAATATTGGAGTAGGGGGGACAGACACTATGGAATACAGAGTAAAAGATAAGGCATGTGGAAATGATAGGAGAAAAACAAAATAGGAAGGGGGATCAGGAATGCCGAGGAAGGGTTAGGGGGGTGGGTTGGGGGAGTTGCCCTGATCCAAACTGGCCTTAATCACTAAATTGTTCCTTTTTCTCGCCATGTTCTGCTTTCCTCATTGTCTGGGTCACTGCCAGTAAGTTTCCAAAGCATGAAAGCACCCATCTTTCCTACACAGCTAGTAACTTTGCCTGTGGTGTACAAGCCTGTGGCCAAATAGGATTTTCTCCTAATAGAAGTGAAAAGACTGCATTTTTCTATGAAACTATTGATTCCTAATTCAGTTAAAACAAAACCTCCGCATGACTTAGAGAAAAGACACATGTAGGCTCTAGTCCATTAAGTCATTCACCTCTTGAGTTAGAATATGGTGGCACCAACGATCCGATGAAACCTGCATGGTTCAAGGTGTACAAGCATTTGGATAATGAGAATATTGGCACATATTTCCCAGTAAATATGTGTCTGTTGGAGTAAACCACTCTCACTGCAGTGTGAAAAGCGTGGCCTCAGTACTGGGGGGCTGTGGCCTGGACCAGCTGACTGCTGCGCTCGCCCACCCCCAACAGAGGAGGAGATGTTGGTCCAAGGAGGATAGTGGCTCAGCCAAGACCACCTGGACATTAGTGACAGAGCTGGACTGAAATCCAGCCCAGTTTTGTATTCTTTCTACAACTCCAGCCTGGTCTGGTTATAAGTGTTGAAAATGGAACCTATGTTTTTAGCAAATTAAGAGGCAAAGTATAAAATCCATCAGTGGAGGAACGGGTCAAGAAATCGTGATGCACCCATTCTATGGTATGATTCTAGTTATGTAGCAACTGTAGCAACAAAAATAAGACATGACTGTATACTGAGATCTGTGCAAATATACAGACAAAGGAATAGGAGCCAGTCTGGTAATACTGTTACCTCCAGGGAGGGGATGAGGACTGGGGCAGTGTGGTGAATGGGGTCATAATCTTGTGTCTATTTTAAAGTTTTACTCCATGAATATATGAATAAATAAGTTTGTAGAGCTAAAAATATTTTTTAAGAAAAATAAAATGATGAGGAAGACTGGTAATCATCTTCACAAAGCAATATGAAATACAGACAGACATATCGTCTCATATGAAATAACAGAGACACAGTTGCTAAGACAGGGAATTTCTGGGACTTAATTGGGTCCAAACCCAGCAAGAACCTAGAAAAATGAGTATGTCGTTTCAGTCTGGGTTACAGGAAAGGACTGGTGAAGAACTTAAGAGCGTGATGCTTTCCATAATTAAATGTGAGCAGGGGACTCGAGACGGCTAGCAGCCCTCCCCTCCCAAACGCAGAGCGTGTGAGGGATGAATGTTCCCTTTGCTAACCCAGGAGGCCATATTGTTAACAGAAGTTGTATCCGATAGAAGATCTATGTTTAAACTCTAAGATGCAACAGGAAAAAAGAAACACAGCATATGGAACTGTTTCTACACCACTTCAAGTCAACAGAGACAATATTTTAAAAATAACCAGGAGAATTCTTTGCAATGTTTCTTTTTCTCCCTGTCGTCTCTGCATTGCCATTTTTACTGATTCTGACACACACGACGCATTGCAAAAAAATCCGAAGCCAAGGGCTGATCTCTGTGGTGCTCACATAAAGATCTGTTGCCTTTAATAAAAGCAAATTTTACTTTTCATAAAGGACTACCAGGTTGAGCTGGAGATTTTTTCAATGGTAAATTGATTTCCATCACCCGCACTGCACCCCCCCACCAAAAAAAAAACAAAAACCCTTATTTTTCAGATTGGAAAGAAGACTTTGAGGAGGTCACATGTCTTCCTCCTGGGCTGTTATCTTACTGTGAATGACTCTTAGTGTCAAGGAGATGAAATGCCACCCCCTTCCTTTGAATCTTGAAAGGGAGCTGGTATTTAGCAGCCACCGTCCTAGACAGAGATTCCCTCCACAGCAGAGCCGGCCGCTGAGCGAACCCCACTTAGGAGCGGGCATCCTCATGTGTTTATGTCGGCAAGCCTTGCCCGTGCTGTGCCCCGGGGGGGAGGCTGAACCCGCTGAATCGTGTGCCCTCGGTAGCCACACATGCTGGGGGAGGGGCAGCTAAGCCGGTCCACGATGAATGTTCCTTGTACTTAAAGTCGGGCAAAGCGCAGGCGATTGTTACTTTGCTTTGAGGTTTGTCTCCCTCTTCGGAGTGGGTCAGAGGTCTTCTTTTTTCTCTTTGCAGAATTCATACACACTCTTTATGCAGTGCGCTCCTCTTGGTACGTCTCAGCTGTCATGGTCCCCCGTACCACCCGCTCGGAATCCTGAGGTTGGCTGTCCACTTCTCATCTGTGTGGTTTCCCCGCCCTCCCGTCTTCCTCTCCCCCCACCCCCTTCTCTTTCCCTTGTCTTTCCTGGAGTCCCCTAGAAGCTCCCGGGCGCAGTTTCTGGTACTGCTTGCTCTCCGAAGAGCTTTGCAGCCTCAAGTCTGGCTAGTGAGACAAGGACTATGAGATTTTTTTCTTCTTCTTCTCTCTCTGTCCTTTTCTTTTTTTAAACAAAGGGGAGTTTGGACTGGCAAGAAAACTGTTGTGAATAAAACCGGTGAAACTGGCATCCCACGTTGCTTGGAAGCGGACGTGAATGTGAAACAAAGCTTTCTGGCGCGTTTCAAAAGCTGGAGGAACACTTCTTTTGCAACTCTAGGATTTGTCTTTCTTCCGACACCTAACACTGTGGTAGCCACGGTGTGGGGACCCAGATTAAAACTGCTCTTCTTGGGCTGTGCCAAGAGACCGTTCCCCCACCTGTTCGGCCAGCAGTGCAGAGAGATGGGACACCCGTCTTCCAGGCCAGGCTCTGTGGCCAGCTGACTTTCCTCAGATCTCGTGCACCACCCCTCTGGGACAGAGAACCTGCCAAACAGGTACACTACCGGCACACACAAACATTTCAGTTAAATTAAACTCTTAAAGCCTTGAGGCAACTAGTTTTTAGAAAACAGAGAATCTTGAAGATGGTAATTTAGACAATTAATGCAAAAACACCATCTGCTAAACCTCCGACCTACCAAGACTCTGGGGTCTGCAGGGAGCACGGGCTGTGTGTGTGGGGGGCCGTCTCCATCTGCTTCCGCCAGATCCCTGGGCATCTTTCTCACTGAAAGATCAGTGATTGGGGCCACTCTTGTCCAGCCCCTGTGAGCCCACCGCCATCCGTGACCAGGCGCTTGGCAAGAGACCCTCTGCCCCACCCCAGTTTTCTCCCTTGAGTTCCTGTCACCTCACTTGGGGCATGCTGATTTTCTAAAGCTCTCCAGTGTGCACGTAGCACACATTTCCTGAGCATAGACCAATTGCCCATCCCTGATGGGGTGTCAGTGTGGATTGAGGGCAGCCCGCTCTGAAGACAGGGAGGATGCTTCAGGAGAGGGGCTAAGGTTGGCTTGTTAGGAAAAGGGGATGAGGGCTGTGGGACTGGAGAGAAGACAGGTTTCTCACACTGTGTGTGTGTTCAGCACTTCGTCATCTCTGCCCCTACCTTCTAGTGTGAGTGTTTCCCTTCGTGTTCCCCCAGCTCTCGGTACTGTCTGAAACAAATGATGCACTTAGGGGACCCCGCATGGCTCCACTGTTCGCACCGGTAATGATTGGTGAGCCTGACACCAGGGCCCTCTCTCGGCCCCTTCCCGGGACTCCGGGGTGTTACGGGGAGTGTCCTCTCCCCACTTCCAGGTCGTGCGAAGGAAGAAGCCCACAGATTTGTAGGCCCGTGTCCACTGGGACTGCTGCCTTTCTTGCTGCTGTTTACATTTTTAATGAAAGCCAAAAGGCTGCATCAAATAAGCACAAATCATACGGAGGACGACAGCATGGGAGCAGTTAGCGGTGGCCACGGGCCGGGTGTGGCAGTCGTGTCTTCACGCTCATGATTGCAGGTGAGGATCCCAGCAGGCCTGCCACCTAGGCCCCAGTGCCCCCACTTCCCTTATGAGAAGACTGAGGCACAGGGGGATGCGCTGGTTTGCCCACAGTCTCACGGGGACGCAGGCGGCAGCCCCTGTTCTTTGGTGTTTACAGTTTCGTGGCGAAGACAGGCTTTCCTCCCCACCCTGAAAAACCACCCAAGAAAACAGGAATATCACTAGAGGATCAATGAAAATCTTGCCTCCTATGAAATTCTGGACATCCCTCCCAGCTTATTCTTTATTTGTTAAGCTTTAAAATCAACCTGCCTGCTCCAAAGAATACCTCCAAATGCTTGCTCTAGTCTCTCTCAAAAATCCGTGAATTTGGAGCCCACGTTTATTATTAACTAAGGGCTCCAAGAATTACTTTTCACGCGTTGTGCTCTCGGAGCACGCCTTCTTAGGCTGGCAGAGAAGCACGTAAGTCTTCATGCAAAGCTTTTCAAGAGCCAGGAGCCGCACATTTCCAAAGTGTAAATACGCAGTCGATGTCCTGGGCCTGAGATGCGGATCCACGTGAAGGTGTTCAAATACAGTAAGGTTGACGGTGCCACTTCATCAGAAAGAGGCAGTGAATTCGACCTTAGGAAATGCTTATAAGCCTGGGGAGTAAGGTGCTCAAAGACAATTACCAGCTAAACATTTCATTAATGAAATAATGATTAATTATAATTACTAATCGAAATGCAGGATTATGCTGTTGGTTTTGAGCATTAACAGGAGTAATGACATTACCATTTTTAATGGAATTTCAGAAACGAAAATTATAGCAACTCACCGAAAAGATACAGCTTGCAAGTGTGATTAGGAGTTAACTGTGAAAGCCAGGGGCATGGAATTTTCCCTGCTGGTGAACTGAAGTTAAGTAAGTTTAATGCGGTGTAATTTAATTACTAAGCGTAGTTTTCTTCTCGGTGGGAAGAGATCCCAGGTTTATACATTAAAGAACAAAGGAAGAACGTAAATAGCTATGGGAGATGACTGGCTACTAGCGGGAAAAATCAGAGAGCATTTAGCTGTCTATTGCATAATATTTGAGGGTAGCTGCATCCTGGCTCGGCTGGAAATTTTATTTAATTAATGCTTGGAGGATTAACAACAAAGTAGCCCGTGCAGACAGGGAATGGGAGTGCTGTCAAGTGTGTCGGGAAAGCGAATGTCCATAGGAGGGACGGCTCTGCTGAATAATTAACGCACGAGACTTTTCATAAATGTCAAATTCCCACAGGAAGCGGGAACTTGACCCTCGGTAATAAACCACTTAGGATTCATTAAATGTAAGCATCCTTCTTAAACTGTTTGCCGTGGCCAGTGAGCGCATCCATAATGCAGTGTGTCCGCCCGCGCCGCGGGGTGAAGACGCCCCGTGCGGGCTTTGGGGCGGCTGGAATCGCCCCGGGGGCGCCTGTGTCCGCCAGCCCGGCTCAGCGCCAGCCCGTCCCGGGGCGCGCCCGCTGCCCGTACCCGGTAGGGGGCCGAGCACAGGCCGGCGTCAGCACGGGCGCTCGTGTTTGGCAATTCCGTAGTAAGTGCAGGCAGGGACTCGGACCCTCTGCAGACCCCTCAGTCTCCGCACCATTTTCCCTTCAGGCCAGATCGTTCTTTGCTGGGGTTTGTCTTGTGTGATGTTGTGGAGAGACTTCCCTGGCCACCACTCACTAGATGCTGGGAGAAACTCTCACCAAACACCCCAGAGTTGTGACAAGGTTACCCGGACATTGCCAGATGTCGCCTGGGGACGGATCACCCGTGGTTGAGGACCGCTGTTTCTGGGACTCACTGGAGTGTATCTATTTCTGGAACTTACTTAAGTGTACCCTTGAGTGTAACAGGGTCAGTGAGTAAGATGGAACTGGGCCCGAGAGGCTATGGAAACCCAGGGTCCCTGGTCACCTTCGAAGCACTGCCAGCCACAGGACCAAATGTGTCATTGCTCTTAAATAGCAGCAACTGCCCCTTACAGATCCAAATGTGGCAGTCACAGCCGCAGTCACTGTGCCATTAAAATCGGAACTATTCACTCTGCTGACCCAGGGCGGCCTTATAATCCCATTCCTGCAGAAATGACTGTTTTCTTTCCCTTGTGCATTAAAATGACTGGTGCTATGAGCAACCACCATTCTGGTTCTGGATTTATAAAGAGTCTAGTAAATCACCAAGCTGTTTTCTTTTTCTTTTCCTTTCCCCTCTGAGATTCGTGCGGGGTGAGGGGAGGGCACAAATGAGCTCCCCTATGGAAGATTTTTCTCAAACTGTTTCTAAAGTCTGAAAACAAATCACAGAGGCTTTTTTTTTTTCTTTTAATACACTATATATTTGATTTCTTGATTTAAAAAGAAAACAACAACACCCTTTTAATTCTGTCTGGGCATGCCGGCTGCCCAGAGACTGACTAAAAAAAGACACATGAAGCTGTTTGGAGAATCACTTTGTCTGCACAAAAGCAGAAGCCAATTTGACTAATGATTTTTCTCTTCTTTGACTTTTGTTTGAACCAAAATGAGGAGTTATTTATCGGTGCCCTGCAGCCATCGCCTCTGCCTTCTGTTAAAAATCATGAAGGTCTGACGCGTTCAGCAGGCGTGTCTGTGGGTGACAGAGGGGAGGTGTGTCGAGTTCGAGTGACATAGAAACTGGACACAACCCTTTTGCACCAAGAGGCTGAGGCTGGTCAGTTACTGGAGACCCTACAGGGTTCTGATTTTATCCGGTGACCATCATTGCACTTCTGCCTGTGGATAACTCACACCCCGGCTTGAGAGAGGCCATTGTTGAGTAATGGTTTCTTTCCAGTATTCCACTGTCAACAGACACACTTTAACCAACCACACAGACAGCTCAGAAATCTGAACCAATGAATAAAAAGTCTACTTGGCTCCAAACCTCAGAAAGTCTTATTAATTCAGAGAGTAGAAAGCTTACATGTGCTAATTACCAAAAGTACTAATTAGCTTTAATTATGAGCTTGGAAGGAAGTGGAAGTGTGTTGCATTTGATAGTGCTGTTGACCTTTTCAGGGTGCTTTGTGGGGCGGGGTTGGCCGGGGAGAAGCAGAAAGGAGGTGTTATGACATTCATCAGAGAGCAATTAATTTAGGTCTTCTGATGCATATGCTCTAAATGAACACATCCATGCATCTCAGGACGTAAAGGCGTTTTAACAGAGCCTTACCAGCGTCAACGCAGAGCACCCAGCCAGTAGAGAAAAATGTACTCGTGTCAGAAGTGGTTTCTTTGTCACTGTTACAAACCAGAGGACAGGCTGGGTGCAGCCAGGTGGATGCTTATGTACCTCAGTCGTAAGTGAGGAGGAGGGCTGGCTTTGACTGATTTTGGAGGGTCACTGGGAGGAGCTGTTCTTACAGATATTTGAGGAGATGCTTAGAAATGTGCCCCGTGCCAAGGTCTGGTTACCCTGTGTCCATGGCCCTCTCACCGCAGTCTTTGCTGTCTCTCCCTCTGAGCCCCTGCAGTCAGAAACCACTGGACGTGGTTGGGACCCTCTGTGCTGCTTCTCTGCAGGCACGACAGCTCTGCACCCACTCCTCTCACTAACACAAGGCTTCCGAGGATCACACACGCAGCCTTTCACACCCCCGGCCCCGGGAGCTGTCTCACTAACCTGGGGGAGGAGCCCAAAGCCGTCTCCCATCTGTTTGTCTTTCAATAACGTGTAAACCCTGAGTCCCTTATCCTCTAGATGTGAAGATTCCTCCGTTCGCCTCTCATCTCTTGAAACTGGCGTGTCTCTTAGTAACCACCAGAGGGATCCCATATAATGTGATAAAAATTAAAATCAGCACGGAGGGACCAGAGCTCAGCCAGGTCGGCGTGCACTTGCCTCTGCGGGCTGAGTCTCTTTCTGGAGAATCATGAGAAGAGGGAACAAAGGATGGGCAGGGAGGGATGAGACTCTGCTTGGCAGCTTAAGGGAAGGGATCGCAAAGAAGGAGGAGCAGATGTGAAGACAGAGGGCTCTGAGGGCCAGTCTTTCTCTTCACTGGGAAACAAAACAACCAGACAGAGGAATAAAATAAGTCCTGGTCAGTAGAAAGAAGGTACCTTTTTAAGTCACTAGAATTGGATACCACTCATTTCTGAAGCTGCATTCAGTGGTTGAACTCCAGATACAATGAGATTTCATTTTAAGAGCTAAAGTCTTTTCTATTTTTTTAAAAATAGGCTTGAACAATTGTATAAAAGAGAGAATCCAGGCTGTTCTATATAGTTTGCTTGGGCCACTAGAATAAATTTTCGTACACTTGTTTAAAACAACAGGAATTTATTCTTTTCGAATTTTGGAGGCTGGAAATCCAAACTCAGGGTGCCAGCAGGGCCATGCTTCCTCTGAAGGTGCTGGGGCAGAGTTCTTCCTTGTGTCTTCCTCGCTTCGGGTGGGTGCTGGCCGCCCTTGGCCTTCCGTGACTTCCAGCTGCATCTCTCCAATTTCTGGCTCCGTCTTTACATGGCATCCTTCCCTCTGTGGGTGTCTGTGTGGCCCCAGATCCCCCTCTCTTTATAAGGACACCAGTCACTGGATTTAGGGCCCAGCCTAATCTACTGTGACCTCATCTTAACTAATTAAGTCTGCAAAGACCCTCTTTCCAAATAAAATCACATTCGAATGTTTTGGGGAGACATGAATTTTTGGACACCACTGTTCAACCCAGTACACAATCCTTAACTATTTTTTTTAAGAGAACTTTTCAACTTGTGGTCCTAGACACGAAGCAGGGCTGATATTCTGGTTCTAATATGATTTCCAGGTGATGCATGAAATCTGTTATCATCATCTGGAAAGTGATATTTCTGTGATTCCCTTAGATCCCAGCTCTGATTTTTTAATCCAGCTTCTGACATACGACCTGTCCTCTAAGCTGTCGTAAGGCTGGTGTCAGAGTGTTTATAGCGGCTTTCATGCGTGAGTGGGTGTTGCGTCCGGACAACGAAGACAGTGTTTCTACCTTACGGTCCCTTGGTAGCTAATTTTACTGCCCTTGCCTTCCGGTTTTATAGCTGGTCCCTGAGGTCATTGGGCCAAATCAGTGCAGTTAAAGCTCAGATGATCCTTGTTTATCCCTTCTCCTCACACCTGCCTGGCTGCGCTCACGGCCGACTGAAACTTCAGATCCGCTCAGCAGAAACTATACACTCAGGTCAAACATGCTCGAGGGAGAAGGTTGTCCGCGGGGTGTCAGTCAAATTGGCGAACAAGTGTCAACAAAACCGGAGGTGGGAGAGGGCTGTCAAGGCAGGAAGTCAGCGGGCAGAGCGGAGTTAGCCAGACCACGTGGTCCATGACACCGCCGTGGGCGGCCAGGCGGGCGCAGCCGGGGGCGATGATGAGGGAGGTCACCCCATGGGGCTTGTCACAGAAGCCCTGACTCCCCGTCTCTTCTCATCTCATCCTTTGTGCCTGAGCCCCCAGCACATGGGCTCCCAGCCTTGGCCTGAACTTCAGGATCAGGGAACTCAAACTCACTACCCAGCCCCCTTTCAAAGCACACAGGCCTCCTGCAGTTCCAGATGTATTATAAGAACATCCGCTTCCCCAGATGCTAAAGGCCACACATTGTTTGAGTCCATCTCTGTGAAATGCCCAGAGGAGACAAATCTGTAGAGACAGAGAGCCGAGCAGCGGTTGCCAGGGATGGGAGGGAAGGGGCGAGGGGAAATTACTACCTAATGGCTACGGGGTTTCCCTTTAGGATGGTGAAAATCTTCTCAACTAGATAGTGGTGACAGTTGCACAGCATTGGGAATGTACTAAATGCCACTGAGTGACATACTTTAAAAAGGGTAAAATGGTGAATTTTATGTTATGTGTATTTCAGCACAATTTCAAAACAAAATAGAAAAAAACCTTCCTTCTGTTCCACCCACTGGTTCTCACTTTGCCCCTTGAAACCAAACTGAGGTCCGGTGTCTTGTACATGGGGCCAACTTTTAAATGTCTTTTTCTCCAAATCTGAGGGTGCTTTTTGGCCCCCATATGTCTACTTTTCCAGGCTAATCACCCTTTGTCCCTCAAGTGTTCATCTTTGAAGTCCCTTATCCAGGGTAATTTCCACTGGATAAACACCCCTTTTCTATCGCTTTATGGGAATCATGGTGCCCCTGGGGGATACTGCAGCTGCTGTGAATCGTGGCCAGCATCTGTTATGGTGGGATAAATCGCCTGCTTTGACCTGGGACTTAGGACGTCTGGGTCTCAGCCTGAGTCCCAACTCTAAATCACTGTGCATCCCTGAAAAAGCCAGTCAACCTCTCTGGGCCTCAGTTTCTTCACTTGTAAAATGAAAGTTTCTGCAAGGTCTTTTCGAGCTCTCAGCCTTCATGCTGCTCGGCTCTGGACCTTATTCCAGTTGATGGCTCACAAGAGGGAATTCCCTTTGAGCGCTGATGCACCACCCCGTTCCCCCGGGTTAAGTTAGATCTCCCCCCGACCCCGCCCACCCCAAATGTATGATCTCGGATTTGGGAGGCCAGATGAAAGATTCACTGGGATTCTGATTAAATCCTATATCATTAGATAGAACACCGCATTCTAAAATATGATTTTAGATGTTCATTGAAATATCTAACCTATTTATAGTCCTCCTACTTTGCTGAGATACAGAAATCTCTGGAGGTCCTCAAGCAAGTCCCTGCAGAGTCTTAGGAGGGGGTCCGTGATGGCCCAGGGGAGACCTCGTGCCTGCTGTTTCCCCCCATTCCCTCCAGATCAGCTCAGCAGAAGGGGAGAAGTCATGAGCCCCTCTTGTGGGTTCTATGATTTCCTTCCTTCCCCAAAAGAATCAGAGAGAAAGATATAACCTGATATGATGGTCACTGTGCTAGAGATGTTTGAGGTCCTTCCCTGCTCCAGGCAACAGCACCTTCCATGACTAAAGCCACACTAGTGAAGAACGGGCACATCTCGCCCGACGCCAGGCTGTATGTAACAGTGCTTGAAGCCCTAGCCCTGACAGCCAGTCCCCGTGTTCAGGCGTCACTACTCAGAATCCACGTGCCCCGGACGGTCAGATTCCGTGTTCCTCCTTTCGTGCGGATATTCTTTTTCTTCTTTATGAAAAATCCTTTGTTTGAGATGACCCTTGCCGAAGCACATAGGGAGTTACTACGTGGCAGTCTCCCTGAGGCTGTTTTATTCAGGCTTGGTTGTCCAGGGCAACCGATAACGAGAAACTTGGGGGACAGAGCCCCTTTGCTTTGTCGGGTCGCCTTTGATAGCTTGAAAAGGTCAAGAACTTCTTTACTTAGCCGCGCCTCCACGTGACTTTGCTAAGCAACGAGTGAGATGGAGATTCTCTTTAAAAGCCTGACACCCTTCCGCCTTTGTTCGTATGCAAAGTGTTTTCTTAAAGTGAAGCCCTCTGCCTTTGCCCGTCCTCACATGCTAATGAGACCTGTGCGGCTGCCAAATCACACTCGGGACTGTTAATGCGGCAGGAGGCAGCGCGCGGCTCCTTTCAGTGAAGGCGCTACGGCGCTCTGCCAGATGAAGAGCAGCCTCCCTAATGAGCACCAGGAGATGACAGGGAACCGGCAGCCTCGCCTGGCCCCGCGCACGCCTTTCAGGTCCTCGTTCTTTGGTCTTCTTTCTGTCCCTACAACTTGGGAAAAATGGATCCTGTTCGTGTCTATAAATTGGAAGAAGTATCCTAGACTCTTGACTCTAATTCAGATAATTAAAATATTGAGCTTTCAGTTAAGTGAGTGGGAGGGAAGGGATGTGTGCTGCTTTTTGGTGTTTAAATCTAGTGGAAACAGAAATGCTGAGTTTCCGGATTCAGGTTTATGATCCTTCAGCTGATACTCTCCGAGTGCCTTGTGTGTGTGTGTGTGTGAGCCATGCTGCTCGGCGGGCTGGGGGTGGCACAGGGCAAGAATTGCACCCAATGTGCACTTTAAGGAGGGTGCGATCTAGTAGCACAGGGGAGACGTATAATCAGATGATCACCATCTAAGGTGGAAAGTGTTCAAAGAAACAAAGGATGTCATTTCAGAAGAGAGATGATTTTTCCCCCTCTCTTTTCACCACTTTCTAATCCGGGCCACCATTCTCTCTCCCTGGGATGATGGCAGTAGTGCCGTGACTGTTTCCTGGTCCTCCTCGAGCACCTACTGTGTGCTGGGCAGCGGGAAGGGAGGAACATTAGACATATAACAGGTTTGTATCTGGGCAAAGGCAGAGATAAGGTACTTCCAAAATAATAATCCATGGCAAACTGTGTTCCAAGGCCTCAAACCTGTCCACAGGGGCAAGGCCCTAGCAGTGAGTGAAGAGAAATGGGCCAAGGATATGAAGAATTAAAAGAAGATTCTTAGAACAGGAGCAAACACTTCCAGTCTAAACCGGGCAGTGGTTACTTAGGTACAATTAGTTACTTTCCAGCAGGAAAGCAGGGGCTAGAACCGCTAGATATGCAGACATTTTGGGAGTACCAACAGTTACTTTTAAGTCTTTCTAACACTGGACAAGCCATGCAAAGCATTCAGAAGTCCTGAGCTGGCCGGGAGGGAGCCTGCCACTTGGCAAACTCTGGGGTAACTGTGGTGAAAGTTAGAGTCATCCAGCACAGCCAGGAGTCTCAGGAAAACTTTGTGGAAGAAGGAACATTTCTTACAGGTTTAGAAAAATGGTTGGAGGCAGGACCAGGGTTTTCCAAGTAGAGGGAAGAGTGAGCGAACATGTGGACCTGGGAACCTGGAGGTTGTGGTCCGAAAAGTCCAAGGACTCTGGAAGCTGGAGCGGAGCCCAGGGCATGAGCAAGGGTTGGGGGACCAGCCATGGAACCTCAGGCCAGAGAGGTTAATAGAGGCCAGATTCTACAATGATGTTGTGCAGGACTCTTACCACCTTGAAACCTCACTGTTGTCTTCTGTACAGTGAGGGTAGTGACATCTGCCTCCCAGAGCTGCTAGAGGAGCTCATGAGAGCATGCATAGGAAATGCCTGGCATTGAACCTGGCAGTGATACAGAGTGTTTAATAAGTGTTGGTTCTTCCTTCCATTTAATACAAAGTTTAGACTTCATTCTGCTCATGCTATGACATTAGAAAAGAGCTGCCTTTTTTTTTCTTTCTTAAAGATTGAGTTTTCACTTATTTATGAAGACTAAACATTCTGAAATGCACAAAGGAGAAGATAACAGCCACCTATGGTCTCACCACTGAGAATTAACCACAGTTCAGCTCTTCGCAGATTTACATTTGTATCCAGTCTTTCCCAAAAAGAAAAAAATCATTATTGATTTTGTGAAAAATTATAACATATCCATCATAAAAATTGTTACAAAGTAAAGTATAAAAAGTGAAAGACAGGCATTATGTCCAAAGATAATTACCTTCGGTGTGAATCATTTCACGTAGGCTTTTGTGCGTTTTGGATAAAATGACAGAGGCTTCCTATATTTTGAGGAGGTTTTGGGGTTGCTGTGAGGATTAAATAAATTTATATGCTAATATAATATAATGCTAATATAATACAGTAGCACAAGGCCTGGCCCAGAGCCTGCAGTCCACGTTGGATCACAGTGGTTGGCAGTGAGAGCAGATACAATTGTGTCGTTCTGGAGAGAAACTTCTGTATCACATTTAGTAGAGGACCCCAGGCTTCAAGGTCTCCTCTTTGTCTCCAGTTGGCAAAGAAATAGTCACCACCTCTTTGTGGTAAACCAGGAGGGGAGATGACCCTGAGTCGTGATTTAGCTCCGCCATTTGTGAACTGTGTGACAGTAGACGCGTCACTCTGAGCCCCTGCTTTCCCGTCGTCAAGATGTGAGGAGTTCTGCCAGCCTCCCAGGGTCCTTGGGAAGTTCATGAGCAGATGCACGGAGAGCTGCGGGGACAGAGGAGCTCATCAAGTGTTAGTCCCTCTTCTGCCCACCTCTCCCTCCCCTCCCTCTCCTCTCCCCTCCTTCTCTCCCCACCTGTCTCTCCCCCCCACCTTCTCTCCCCACTACCTCTCCCCTCTTTTCCTGTTTTGTTTAACACTCAGCAACTAGCATATTCAGAAAAGGCTTACAGAGTCCTCCCAGTTACATTTTAGCCCCCCCCCTCTTTCCCCGGAGTTCCCCTCCGACCCTGAGGCTGGAGTGAATGCGTATTGATGGTGAGGCCTGTGTTCACCAGCAGCCCGAGTAAAGGGTGCATGTGTTGGCAGCTGCTGGCTAACAGCTCAGCTGAAGACAGGAAGCGAATTAGCTGTTAGAAGGTAGTCCTTTGCACCTGAAATTCATTATAGATTTAAACCCATTTTGAAAATTCACCTGTAACTCCAGGAGCCAGAGTAAAAGCCTGGGCCACTTGGTGAGAAACCCGTTTTGCTTAGTGATTAAAAAATCTGGCACTGCCGGGTTCTTTGAGTGTTGCTAAAATTTGCTGTAGCTTCTTTTCACCATAAAGCAGGTGTCAAGCGAAGACTTTGTGTGTGTTCGTGATCATTATGTTGTATTAAAGAGTCGCGTTGAGTTGCAGAATGAGAACAAGCATGCGGCATGGTCTCTACCTGCAAAGCAATTAAATTATCGTCTGACATGTTTATAGCTCCAGAACCAGTAATCAGCTTTTAGTCTGAATAGGGAACGTGGTGTTATAATCCAGGGCTTTGCTGAGAGGTTCATATTGAGCATTTGCATTTGATAATTTAATTTAAATAACACCGAGCAAGCAGAGTTATGCTCCTGGCGTCTGGCAGGGTGACAGGGAAGAGTGCAACGCACAAAGTGGATTCTTTGTAAATAATTGTGTATTCCTGAGTGGTTTTCACTTGCTTGTTATTGACCTCTGCTGCCCTCACTGAATAAACTAGCAAATGGTAGTAGCCTCTGAAATCGCAAGTATTATGTCTCTCTCTGTTTCTTTTTTTCTCTTCCCATGGAAACAATATCTAAGCAATCTCCAAATTTCCCTGAGATTGTGAGAGGCCCGCAGTGAACCATTAAAAAAAAAAAAATCCCCCCAAAGGGACTTACTTCTTGCAAGATGCCTTTATGTATTAGAGATCAATTTTCTGATAAGATTCTCTGTTCCAGAGAATATTTGGCAATTTTAGCAAAAGTAAGTACTTGCCACAGGAAGAGTGAATCCCAACTTAATGCCCAATAATATCACAAACTAAAGGAAATAAATTGTAGAAATGGTCTCTTCTCTCCAACATCCCCCCTCCAGAATAAAGTTTGTTGGATGATTCTAGAATTTTCTTTTACAGAACTTCCCAGCTATCACATTTCTTTACAGGAATTGTTTGCTTCAGGGCAGCACGTCCCGGTGGGTTTCCAAATCTGAATCCCACTGCCGTCCTCACAGCATTGCTATTTCTACTTTTCCTTTTCTACTTCCCCTGCGCACACACACACACACACACAAAAACACACACAGATTAGTCCCATCTGTTGGTGCCCTTGAGATGACAGACCTTGAGAAGGAAAGTGCACTCATTCTGCCATGAGTTGTTTATTTTTTTCCTTAAGATATTTTCTCTCCATTTGGCATGGTTTTATAACTTTGCCCAAAATGATCTGCCTGAGCCTTCCTGGGCACCAAGTCTGAATTCGAAGTCAGGGAGCTCAGATGAAGTTGTTTGTTCTTACTGTGCCCCCCCGGTTCCCAAGACCTGCTTCGGCACCTGAACTGCTGATGGGTTGTGTATGTTGCACGTATATCAGCTGATAAGCACCTTCAAAGGAAGACCCTTTTGCTGTAGGATGGAATTTTCTGACAGATGTTGTTTAAAACTGAGTGAAAAATAAAACTATTTCAAGAGATTTCCTAGTGTTTCAAACCCCTCCTCGGGAATCTTTCCAGGGAAGGAAATGGAGTGCGAGGTGGAGATGGGCACCTTCCCTCTGGTGTGTTTACGTGCAGGATAGGATGGCAGGCCGTGCGTAAGCTTTCTGAGCGCACACCAGTGTAGCTGCGGGTGAGCAGAAGCCTCCGTCTTGTTCATATTTCAAATGTTCTGAGAAGTAAGGCCTTGAGTGTGTGCCGTTGCCCTTTGAGAGGGCTCCCTTTCCACTGAAGAGCAGGCCTTGCTCTGTGCCAGCCCGCTTTACGTATCTTAGCAGATAGCCTGTCCGTGTGTTAAACCCTTCGGTGTATCTGTGTGTGACCTTGGCCTTTGATCCATTTCAGTCACCCCTGAGCCCTCATCCACTCTGGTGCATTGGATTATGAAAACAGTTGCCAATACCCAAGAAGCGGGGATGCAGCCGTACACGGGGCCTTGTGTGTTTCAGTAACTCACAGCATCACAGGATCCGTGTGGTGAGAGCGTGAGCCTTGGTTTACTCTTCGTCCCTCCCGCTGCCCAGCCCAGAATTGACCCACATCCCAAAACACTGTACGTGGGTCTGCTTTGCTTCATCTTAACCTCTGCCTTCATGGTTAAGCTAGTGAAGTAGAGGGCAGCAGATATCTCCGGGCGGGGCAGGCAGCCTTGCACATCTTGGCTCTTCTGGGACAGCTTCAGGTGTTCTAGCTATTGTGTGAGGGTTTAATATTATCAACAAAAGAGAGGACTTGAGAGAAGGATTTTGATTTGCGTGGTTATGATTCTGGACTGTTTCCCAGCCCAGAGTCTCTGAGAAATGGATCCGTGTTGTTCAAGAGGCAACTACAGTTGGCAGCCTCGGGGGGCAGTGAGCAGTGATCCAGGGAAGTTGGATGCACTGCTCTTGTGGTTCAGGTTCTTCACAGGGACTGGCCTGATAAAATCCTGCAAACATAGATACTTTATCATAGCAATTGCAATGATTTTCATTTGTTTTAAATCCATGATTAGTTCTGTTAATAAAAACGTCTATTGAAGCTATTTAAGACACCCACTAAAATTCTCTAATATTAATTTCATGGAAAAATTCCAACAGAACCGTATTAGTGTTTCCCCCCATTAAGGTAACATTATGGACTTTTAATGGAGCTCTCAGCTATAATGGTTTTTATTGACCTAATTATTAAATGAATTAAAATCTGTCTCAGTGCCTTCACAATTATGGAATAGTGGCATCAGAGGGAGGGCCATGGTTGGTTATTGAGGAGGCAAACAGGAGAAGCCCTGAACATGTCCCTTTATGTATTTGTGCTTCATCTAAAAGGAAAGATAAATAATACCCTAGTTTCGTTGAGTGGATCTGCCTTTTACTAGTTGGGACCTGGGTCATGTCAAAATGCTAACTTTGTGGCAAGTTATACTGTAATCCATGGGAAACTTGTGTTTTCTCTTCCTTGCCTGTCTCCTCTGCATTTTCTCTTTGGATGGTTTGCAAATATAATGTTAGAATTTTAGTAATGATGTTAAATCTAGGATGGAATCTTTGAAGAGCTTTTTATAATTAGTTTTTAATACAAAAGTCATGTGGTCACTGGAATAAATTGTGACAGTGCAGAGGGAGGAGAGTAACATAGCAAATCCTACTTTCTGGAAGGATCATCGTTAAAAGCTTGGGAATCTGTTTATAAAGTATCAGTTTTTGCCTTTTAATATTTGACTTTTTTTTTTTTTTTTTTTTTTGGCACAGATAACTTAGATGTGACACACGCACCTCTAGTCCCCTCTCCCTGGCCCAAAGCAGACATTACTAAGGGATTGCTGCACCCTTTCTCACCTAGAACAGCGCAGCCTGAGCATCTCACGCCTGACTCTCAGGGAGGCTTGGAAAAACCGGTCTGATGTGATTTGACATGGGAATTGTAACCTAGTTTGCACCCCTGATAATCATTCACATTACTATAAAGTATTTCCCTAGACACACACGTGAATTTCATTTGCTCATCAAAGACATTCTGTAAGAAAGAGAGGAGCTTCCTCAGTCCTGTGTAGCAGGCAAAACCCCAAGACTCAGTAGGAAGGGACTGAATCAGGGCCCAGAGCTGGTAAGGAGTAAATGAGAATGAAAAGACACAGCTCCTGACTCCTGGTCTATTAATAACAAAGATGGCCAGTCTTTCACTCATTTCTTCCAAAAGTACTTACTGAACACTTCCTCTGTGTCAGGCACAGGATATTCAGCAGGGAGCCAGACAGGCACGGTCTCTTCCCTCAAAGAATTTCCATGCTGGAGGAGGAGACAGATAATAAACTCACAAATAAATATCGATGATTTCAGGGAGCCATGCATCCCGTGAAGAAAAGAATGGAGAGAACTGTGGTGGTTTAGTGGGTTGCAAGGAAGGTCTCTTTGAACACGGACACTTGAACCAGAAGAAGGTGCCACAATGAAAACCCTTGGCACAGAGTGTCCATCAGAGTCAGAGGGAGGGGAGCTGGTGTGAAGGGCTTAGGATGGAAGGAGCCGTGTGTATTTAGGGAAACCCACCCACAAATGGGCCTGGGAGGAAGGAGAGAGGTGGGCTGGGGCCAGAGTGTGCAGGACCCTGGGGCGGGGTGTTGAACACCCATCAGAGACCATTAAGCAAGGATTAACCGAACCCAATATATGTTGGGCACAGCGTGGAGACACCACATCCTGCTTCCACGACATCTACCCAATCACCAGACATAATTTAGTCTTGAATGCAAATTAGAGTGAACCATGTCTTGCTGCAGGGGCACACTTCTACTCTGATGAACTCAAAAATAGTGTTTCCTGTCTCCATCTCTTCCCCGGAGCCATGGACTGGAACATATCCAAGTACCAGGGGAAAGATCACAGGACAGGATGCTCAGCAGAGGTTCTGGCAAAGACAGGAATGCAGAGAGAAGTTCACTGTGTGTTACGCCAACACCTGAGCAATGCATGACTCCCCGAAAGGAGGCAGATCCCCAAGCTTGTCTGAACTGGTACGAGAACGGACTGAATGTAGCTCTGTTCTACTTAATGAGGCTTCTCTTTAGTCCTTAACACACAAACCCTCCCTCACTGTACTGTTTTGGTTTATTTTAATCCCCATATCCTTCATAAGGTAGCCTTACTTTATATGAAAATAGTCAGAGCTATTACTACTATTAACCATACTAACAGTTGGCTGAGTAGTTACTGTGCGCCAGGCACTGCGCCGTGCATCCTCTCAACCCTGGGAGGTAGATGCTATTATTTTGTTGTTTTACCGATGAGAAACTTAGCCCCAGAAAGGAGGACGAGGGCTTGCCCACGATCAGGCAGCTGGCAAAGGTAGAGGCCAGGAGCTTCAACCACGGAGTCCCTGCTCTTCACCAGCACAGGCCCTTCCCACACAGTGACGAAGGGAACGGTGTGTGTGAACTTGGGCATAAACTGGGTTTTTGAGACCCATCTCGGTTTCTTCCACTGTGAATTTATCATGGCCCTGAACTCAAAGGGTGTTTTTGGTGAGAGTAAATGAGATGTAAGGAGAAACACAGAGCGGAGTGCCCAGCGCACAGCAAGTGCTCTCAAGCCATGTCACCTGGGCACTAGGTCTCAGGGCCCAGAAAGGGCAGGTGATACGGGGCTGCTGAGGGGATGAGAGGAGGCCGTGTGGCAACGCGTCCAGCACGGAGCCCTGGCTTTCCTGGGCTCTGCGTAAATAGTG
The DNA here is from genome assembly GCF_048773025.1 of Camelus bactrianus. Lineage (NCBI taxonomy): Eukaryota > Metazoa > Chordata > Mammalia > Artiodactyla > Camelidae > Camelus > Camelus bactrianus. The sequence continues at coordinate 26,218,365 of NC_133555.1, forward strand.
ATGGCTGCTCTTGGTAATCTAAGGACCAGTGATGGCTTGAATTTGCAACACCCTTTGCAAATCAAAGTAACAACTGAGGAAAACTCATTCATATTTCCTCCCTAGTTTCATTTCTGGCAGAGGAATGAGCACTGTTACTGATAACAGGAGTGTATCTGTAATCGAGTTGCAGTGGTGGTAACGGGCTGGCACAGCTTTTTTATTCTGTCTGATACTGTTTTCAAAGAAGCCATTTGTGCTGTAATGGGAAAATTCAGTCCAGACCTTTGAAGGAAAGCCTGATGTTTAATAGTTTAAGGCAACTTCTGACAACAGTATGTTCTAGAGAATTGCAGATGCTCCCAAATCACATACTATTTCTCTAAAAAAAAAAACTGTGACATTTATCTGATAGAGCATCTGGCATGGGGCGGGGGGGGGGGGTCAGATTCTTTTTTTCATCGGTTAAAAAACAAAACAAAAAACACCTTTGCCTAAGTTCGTGCAAAACATCCTGCATAAGTGAGATTAATGGGTTCTGAAACTGTGGACCATGCTAAAAAGCTGCACAAGGTTCACATTAATGTGAAAGCCAGCTGGGAAGTGCTCTGGGCTGTCACTGCCCCACTCTTGGGGGTGCTGTGTTAACAGTGAGGAAGAAAAGACAAGCCCTGACTTCACTGGGCTTGCTCTCAAGCGTTTGGTTTTTTGCCCTCTGAAGTCACATTCCTGTCAGTGAAGAACAGAGAATGGTGTCCTCCTTCAAATGAGGCAGCAGGGCGAGCGCGTCACTCCATAGGTTTTCATAAATTTCCTTCAACCCTTTCTTGTAAAGGCCTGTCCTCTCATGAGACCCAGGTCATGCAAATCCTGCATTTCCTCAAATTCTCCTCTGGCAATGCTCTCAAGGAAATCTTTTTTGAATTCTTGCAAAGACTGTGCTTTGGGGGAAGAGGCCTGGGATGAGGGAGGTGACGGTCTAAGAGCCAGGAGGCTTGGATACGCTCTGCCGCTAGTCACGTGACCTTGGGCAAGACTTGGCTCTCATTGTCACCTAAGGTGAAGTGAGAGACTTGGCCACGGGTTCCCATCATGTGTCACACTGTGTCGACACCACCTTTGCCCTTCCTCTCTTGAGATTGATGCTTGACTGCGTATGATTTTTTTTTTTCTGGCTTATAATAAAGAAAGGCTGCTTCTTTATCTGGCCCTCAAATTTCCCCACTTTATTTTTAATGATCGCCTAAAATAGAGGTTCTTACCCTGGAGTCTCTAGACAGACCCCGAAGTTAGATGCGAAAGCTTGCATATAGGTGAATATTTAAGGAGCAGGGGGAAGGCTTTATGATTTTCATGTATTCACTCAGCGAATATTGAACACTTACTCTCTGCCAGGCACCGAGCTAAGCAAAGGAAATACAATGGGGGTCTGAGCAGATAATAGTACCTGACCTTCCAGAGCCTCCATTATAGTCAGGAAGATTCTAGAAACAAGTAAATGAGCAATCACAGTGCAGGGGTGTAGAGGTGTGGGGGGGTCGGGTGGAACAGGCAAGGTGCCATTGGAGATTGAGAGAGGGGCCTCCTCAGACTCCATCAGAAGTCTAAAAGCATTCCTGACTGTAGAAAAAGGATATGAACCTCTGACCTACAGGAAAGGGAACTTGACAGGCGTGATGCTAGAGTGAGCAACACCTGGAGAAAAGGCGGCAGGTGGACATACACACCTGAGATGTTAATTCATAACGAATAAGGCATTCAGCACTGCAGAGTCTGGTTTAAAGTCTTGAAATGATCCTGATCATTGGTATTATGACGATCATAGCTAGTGTACACTGAGCTCTTACTACGGACCAGATTCTTGCTAAGCATTTACCGCCAGTAATCTCGCTTTGTCTTCATAAAATGTCTGCAAGGAGGTAGCATACTCCTGTCTTACACATGGGCACATGGGCATTAAGTCATCTATTCAAGGTCTTCCAGCCAAAAAAGTAGCAAATCCAGGATTTAAACCCCAGGTCTGGGTGATCCTTGAGCTTAGCCTTAGTATAGATTTTTGAATCACAGTGAGATCTCACCTTCCATACAGGTTGGAAAGTCATGTTTTCTTGAATTGCTTTGCCCCAGAGGGCCAGGCTTTAGATGTTAAAACCAAAAAAGCAAATGTCGGTGCCATATGTTCCTCCCCACAGTGCAAGGTGCTGTCTCTTAGGCTCTCAATTACCAGCTCAAGTGAAACTGGTTTACTACAACTGGGTATGGTCCCAAACCAGTCCTTCAGAGAAGAAGCAAAGCTCGAAGGGGCTTATTAACAAGTTAGCATTTCAAAAGCACGTGGGATTTTTAATTCCATTTGCCACAGAACTGCTGTGATAATGATGAAGACTTAGTCACTGTAGGAACACGGTCTTATGCTAAGCTCCTGTAAGATCCTCCTGGTCTGGCCCTTCTCTCTCTCTCTTCCAGTTGACCTTGACATCTGCATTCCTGAGTGTCTGTCCGATCTCAGCCTTCTTTTATGAGAGTTTGATCCAAAATGTACAGAACACCCCTCCAAGTAGCTCCTGTTGCTAACCTGACCCCCAAAACACCTGACCCCGAGGAAATGTCCTCGCCCCAGAAGTGTGTTGGTCTGTTCACTCAACAAGCTTTTATGGGGACAAGGGCGTGTGCTAGACACTGGTGGTAGAGGAACGAGCCAGCCCATGCTCTCAAGAAGCTGTGGTCAGTAGACTGCACCTAAGGAAGTTAAGAGCTCCTTTGACTGCAAGTGACCCGAACCCAACTCCAAGTGCTTAAAGGGAGGGAGAAAGGATTAATCAGCTCGTGTATCTGAGCAGTCTAATGGTAGAGCTGATACAGACATGGCTGGGTTGAGGGACACAAACCATCACCAGGGCTTTGTGTCTGTACTTTCTTCAGGTGGCCTTTCCCCAAGGAAGGTAATAGGAACGCCAGCAGCTTGAGGGACGGGGCCCTCTTTCTTTTGTGATGACACCCACCAGCCCCAGACCACCATATTTGCAGTCAGCACAGAGCACTGTCACCTGCCTGTTATCATTTCCTCCTATCCAAGCGTTTGGGGTTCAAAACCCATTTTTTGATATGGAGGCAATGAAAACCTGGCAATGCCGCTTTTACATGACTGCCTCTGTTATGCAATCATTTAAACAGATTATACGATTCTATAACCAGTCTGGTCATGAAAAGGTTCCATGGTGGAATCTGCCCTCGTAGGCATTTCAAGGGGAGGGGAATTTACTTGGCCATTTACACCCTTCTGAAAATAGCAATGGGTGGCAGCGATGAGACTGCCAGCTGCTGCGATGAAATGACATTTACCACGGGACCCTCTGTGAGTGATGGGAGAGGTGTGCCGTGTGTGCGGGGATTCGCCTCTACACTGTGGCTTCGATTCTTTATTAAATGAAAGCCAGATGCTTATAGTTACCATTTTTAATCGGTTCCTTCTCCCAGGTAGCTCATAAAATCCCACTAATAAATCAAAGAGCCCTTCTTAACAGAATGTCAGGGGATGCCATGATGTGGCTGATGTCTTAATGAATTCAGGGCACTGGAAGCTAGTTTCATAATTTTTTCCGAAGTCTCCACTCCCTCTCCTCCATATACATGCCTCCCCCCCCCCCCAAATAAAAGAAAGATCGGAAAAGGAAGTTGGGGATAAATGTCTCGCTGTCACAGCTACAAACGTGTCTTCCACAAGACAAAGTGAGTTACTAAGAGAAAAATTTCCAAGTGATTTAAAAGATACCATTTAAATTCTATTAGAATTTTTGGAAATAAAAGGCAATGAGTTAAGTGAGAATAAGATGTGAGCCTTCCTGCAATATTTGATTGCTAATGAACAGAAAGTATTAATCTTAGCAACCAAGAAGAGAAAAATGCACAGTGTTTTTCATTAAATCAACTAAATGATTAAATGAGTTAGTCAGTGGAAACCATTTTAATTTTCTGAATGTGAAATGTGCAGCTTATAACAAATAAATTCAAAGCACCTTTCTAAGCAAGTTTTGACCATAAAAAATGTGGGTTATAAAGATGTTTGGTATTTTCTTCTTTATAGATAGCCAGTATTTTAAGGCAGTGACATTAATTGTGTGGAATGAAATGCCCCTACTATCTGGGATTAAAAAAATGTGGCATCTAGTGTGACATTTCTAATGGATCTTCAACACTATTACAGAATGATGGATTGTTGTCGTAGTCATTTTAGCAGCTTTCCGAGCTGTTGTATTTTTAAATAAATTGGCTGTGAATTTTGTAAGTGGCAAAGGTTGATAAACTAGCGCTTGGCACGACATTAGCGCAGTTGTCATAGTTGGTACATTTATGTGCATAATCTTCACATTCCATAAGCCTCTTTGGTCTCAGGCATTGATCTGCAAGATTACTTGCTGTTGGTAGATGGGGAAAAAAAAACATCAAAATTAGTTCAGCAGAGAACCTGGTTCTGGGACATCACTTAATGGGCTGAGAGGAGGTCTAGCCATGGAAGCCCACTGTGAATTGGTTTCTCACCCTCCCTTCTTGCACCTCCTCAGCAAGGGAAAACTGGGGCGTAGGTCAAGGTGCCAGTTCTTCCACCAACACGTTCTGAGAGGCCCCTCTGAGTCACGCCCTGGGCTGGGTGCTGGGGAGACAAACGTGAGTCTAGTAGGAGACCCAGGCACTGATCCATCCGAGCAAACAGGGACCAGTTTGGAGAACTGTTCTCAAGGAAAGGGCCAATCCATCATGAAGGAGCCTCATTAGTCAAGGGGTCAGACAAGGAAGGCGTCTTCGAACAGGTAGCCCTGGGGCTGAGATCTGAAGGTGGCAGGACGGCCAGTCTCAGGAGGAGGGGGGGCAAGTGTGTTCCCGGCGGGGGAGCAGACGTGCAGGGGCTCTGGGGTGGCAGGAGGCCATCTGAAGACCTGAAAGAAGGCTGCGGGGCTGGAGTCCCGAGCAGGAGTGAGAGGAGAAGGGGAGCACTTTCAGCCCTGGATACACTGTCTGCGTGTCCGGAAAGCCCAGGGGAGCTGACTAGACAACCTCAGGGAGAGCTGCCACAGTGGCTGCAATCAAGGCAAGATGTTCAGATGATCGTGAACCAGAGGGCAGTCCAGTCTTGGATGTAGCTGAAGTCTACTGGCCATGAGAGAACGAAAAATCACAACCCAGGAAAGGGGTATGAGAGGGGAACCTGTTTAACAGAATTGCAGAACGTGGGGGCGAGAACGGTCCTCACAGACTCTGTTCTTCACGACCATCAGCTTGCAAACCAGGAAGGCGAGCCCCAGGGGGGCTGATGTCGCACCGTGACTCACGGTGACTCACCAGCCTGCTTCGTTCTTAAAATGAGGCTTCTTCCTGAAACACTAAGTCGCTTTCCCAGAATTTCTCATTTTTACTCCTGGATAAAATGATTCCCTTACTTATCCAACACAAAGATGCTGGCTAGGAAAGGCTTGCAGAGGACGAGGTAACATAGCAGACGAGAACACGGTTTCAGAGCCAGAGAAGCCTGGGTTTAAATCCCCGACCTCGCTGACCGACCTTGCCAAGATACATAAGCTCTGAGCCTCGGTTTCCACATTTGTCCAGCGGGGCTGATAGCAGTGCCTCCATCATCGGGTTGTAAGGACTACGTTATCCTTCATGCAGAGCACCTCGTGTGATCCCTGGCATATAGGAGGTACCTAATCCATGGTAACTGCTGTTTCCTTAGCAAAAGTGAACTACTCAGTCTATCAGTGAGTTAATTTTGTTACTTGCCCTTTGTAGAAAACGAAAAGGGGGTTTCTCTTTTCATAACGAGTCAGAGAGATGCCCTTGAAATGTGTTGGAATTTTTTTTCTTCTACTGCTTGTTCGTATTTGTGCGTGAGAAATTACTTCTCTGGGCTACTGGTTCTTTCTTCATGAATAAGTACCTTTTGCTTCAGGTAGTCTTCTAGTTACGGGTACGTGACAACCAACAAATAATATTTAAGGACCGCAGATATTGAAGATTTAACCACAACTCCAGGAAGGAAAGGAGTTGACTTTAGTCAGCTCATCATGGAAAGAATTCAAGCCCTGGAGTCACACAGACCCGGAGTAAATCCCAGCTGGGACACAAGTTGCCAAGTGAAAACTTGTGCGAATTAGTTATCCCTTCTGAGCCTCAGTTTTCTCAAATAAAGATCTTTCTAGTTATTACACAGTATGTTATGAGATTTACCTAAAAAGGGGCAAAATACCTGACTCACAATAGTAAATACCCCAGGCTTTTGCCTCTTCTAATTAGGCAGCTCAACCTGCTGGTCATTCCCACTGAGTGCACCATTGCGTGTGTGTTTTGGGGGGATGTGGAGTGGGGACCCGATCCCATTCAGTTACGCAACCTTTGTTTCTCAGATGGGCACGGTGGCTGTCATTTTCTGCACTGCCAGAATGGCGCCCCCGCCCTCCCAGAAGCTCGTGTGCTCAGCTTGTGCGAGGTCTGCAGTGAGGCCTTCGCAGCAGCACGTGCGGGAACAGCTCAGTGTGCGGAGGGACGCTCACAAGACGGATGGCTGTGCGGAGAGATCGTATTAGTGAGTGAAAATTGCGTGTGGGGTAAACACAGCAGTTACTTTCAGCGGCGTCATCGCCATAGTTTCCAGCGAGAGGCTGTGCAAATTGCAAAGGAGGGAAAAGAATATCTCAGTTTTCCTGCGTCGTGGTTACAGATGAGCCACAGAGCTCCCATTTGTGTGTGCAGGCGGTTTCAGTCATTGTGCACGCACGCTCACCCTGGCAGCATTTCAGAGCATTATTCCACATTACCGTAGTCTTTCATCACGCGTCGCAAGTCTGACACGGTTCTCTCCTTGGCAGGAAAGTGCTCCAGGCTAAGTTTCAGATTTTGTCAGTAGGAAGAAAGGAATTGTCACAATCCAGAAGTGGCTGGGGAAACACACCTTCAAGTGCTACGCGTTTGTAAACGTAAAGCCCCAGGTGGAAGGAAGGACTGGAAGCAGGCGAGCTGATGTCTTGCTGGTTTCCGTGGGTCCTTTGCTGTGCTCCCTGGCTGGACCCGAGACGCAGCCACGCCAAGCCACGAGTGCTTCGGTGGCCAGCAGGGGTGGGGCTCTGACGCGCCCGAGTGATTCTCATCATCAGTTCCCTGTCTTCTCCATCCCGGGAGCAGGGTTAACGTCCTCAGTGACACGGATTCTCTGCTCACCTCATTTTGCCCTTCTCTTGGTGTGGCCAGATCTGGCTAAAAGAGATGATGTGTTTCCATTTCCTCCATTCAACCAAGATAGGTTTATCCAGTATCTTGTCTCTGCCAAGCTTCACAGCAGGCACTGGAGAAACCACAGTAGGCAGGACAGACATGAACCCAGAACCCACAGGTGCCACGAGGGCACAGGTGTCCAGGGTGCTGGGGGGGCACGTGGGTGGGGCGCTTACTCAGATTTCAGTGGGGTGACATCTGCATCAAACTCCAAGGAACACGTGAGCGATTACGAGGAACAATTCTTGTCCTCCTCCTGCCCACTCCCCCTTCTTTGACCGTCGCGGGGACAGGGAAGACTGGGATGTGGAAGAGTCTGGGGCAAGTTCATGTAACTCCTCGTTTTCCAAATACCAGTTGTTGGTCCCAGTTGTTGCTATGTTAAGAACCGCTTCTACTCCTCTTTGTGTGTTTTCAAGTCAACTTCCTTTTCCTACCTGAATCCGTTCAGTGAAAAAGGAAAGGTTTCATCATTCTTGTAACAGAAAAGCAGCGTGACATGCCATAAACAGGAGGCAGCTACACAAGTTGGCACGATGGAAAATAAAACGGTGTTATTAAATTTCATCTGGATGGTGTAGTTCGAGCATGAGGGCTGTGCTTTTCTGGTATAAAATGGGAGACCATGGAGCGTTAGAGCCGTGTGAAGGATAAACACCGTGCTGAATGTGCTCCCGGAGAGAGTGCGAGGAGGAAGGATGCTGGAACTGAATACCGCCGTGAAAACCCACGCTCTGTGAGGCCGTGTCTCTGTGCTGTCTGTAACCGCCTTGGGCACCAGACAGGAGTGCGTCCCGCACTTTGGGAGTAACCAAGAGGGTCCCGTGGAGTGGGAACTTAGAGCTGTAGGTAATGAACTGAGAACGGTAATTCACAGCTTTGCAGTCCTGGTAAGGAGTTTGGATTTTATTCTGAAAGAACAGAAAGCCGAGGAAGCAAGCCAATGGCTGGCTGAGGTGATCGGATCTGCATTTCAGAAAGACGGCCCACCTGCATGGGTGGTGGTGGAGGAGTGGGTGGTGAGAAGCAAGGCCAGAGGAAAGCAAAGACAGGATGCTTTCAGGAGCCCCGGGGAAAGAAGATGCGGGCAAAAACTGGAAGAGTGACTGGGGAAGGGAGAGGCAAAAAAATCTGTCAATGATTGACGGATGAGGAATATAGTGGGTGCTCAGAACTATTTCCACATGATGTGGCTGCTAGACATTCACTCTAGAGAGAGTTCAGTCCGTCCAGTCATTCTTACATCATTTTTTTTTTTTTTTTGGCCAAAGAATCCATAGTCCTCAACTCAGCCCTTACTGCCCTCCGCGGGCCCCCTTCCCCCTTCTAAGAGGTCTCTGGCTCACTGAGATTCCTGGGAGGTGGGACCTGAAAAGCCGGCCTGAGAGTTGGTGACAATGTAGCCCCTTTGGTTCCTCATGGCTGAGGGAGTTGTCATTTTCTGCCATCATTTCCCACTTGTCTTAGGACATTGCTTTTCACTGGGGTGGTTTACCCCGGGGACATCTGACAAGGTCCGGAGACCTTCGTGGACGTCACAAGTGGTAAGGAGAGGTGTGCTAGTCACCTCAAGTAGGCGGAGACCCAGGATGCTGCTACACAGGACTGTCCCCACCACTGAGAATTAACTGACCCCAAATGTGACTAGTGCCTGAGGCTGATGGAGGCTGAGGCACCCTGGTGGGACAGTGAGAATGGCCAAAAGTGTCCGGTGAGGGCAGCGAGTGGACACCGTGGTGGGCAGGCTCTTCCATCAGGAAACTATTATTTGCCCTTAAGAACCTGTGTGTTATTACAGCTGTGTGTGTTGCAGGACCAGGAGGTTGGGAGTAGGGAAGCGTGGCGTCCTCTGGGTCCTCCAGGACTGGAATCACGCCAGAGCAGACAGCCAGCTGGAGGAGGCAGTAGCTCCAAAGAAGCCCCCCAGACTCCCAGCCCCCCAGGCTCTGCTGCGCTGGCTCTCAGGAGGCTGGGGGTGACTCTCCACAGGCAGATCCCGTGCATCCACAGGGGCAGCTCGCTCAGTCCGGTCCTCCAGCAGGTGTGGTGAAGTGCCCAGAATCGTCACACTGTCTTGGCTAATCTCCAAGCCTGCCCAGAAAACAAGCATCTCTGTTTTCAGAGGATGATAGCCACGATCACTTTTTCCTGGGGGGAAAAATGCCAGAAAGATACACACTTTGTAAATCACGGCGTGTTTCCTGCCTGCGAGCTTTGAGTCTCTTTGTGAGACATTTATCTCCTTGTACACTCACCTCCCTCAAATTATCATTTAATTAATAAACCTAATAGCCCGAGGTGTACCAATCAATAAGGAAAAGAATGCAGGAAGCTGAACCGGCTGCATCAGGGTATTGAACTGTGTGTGGAGAGGTCTGAGGCCTTCCTTTAAAAGGAGCACGCCCCCAGTCCATGGAGATGGGGAGAGGGGCCGCCGTGTTCCCACAGGGCTGGGGAGGCAGGGAAGTGGCGGACGAGGGCATCCTGTCCTGACTCATGAGTGACATGGGCATTGAATTTCCCATTGTTTAAACGGCTGTGATCTTGGATAGGAACGAATCACCTTTCATGCCAGCTGAGAGCTCTTTTCCCTTCTGTGACCAGAAGCACCCCTGTCTTCATGGTGTGAATGTGGCAATTGCTAGCCAACTATGTGATCAAAAATGTGTGGGAAAAAACCCTCGTTAAATCTATACACATAGTGAGAGACTTCTTCATGCTTCCTGAAGAATCAGGCAGATCTAGCAGACAGAGTAAGGCAGGCTAGGTAAGAGGGAGCCCCTTTCAAAGTCCCGCTTCCCACTCTGAACTGGGAGTGCCTGCTTCTCCAGCCCCTGCTCCACCCCCACGTTTCCTCGCTGAGCGTCACTGCGAAGCCTTGAAAACTAGGTGTTAGAGAAACGCAGATCTAGAGCGTATGTGCTTACAGCAGGGGTGTCCTGCTTGGTTTGGGCACCGAAGTCCAAGTCCAGTGGTAATTTTAACGTTCCCATCATATCTTTGGAAGTAAATGACATCTTGCAAAGGCAACCCCTCCCGTGGGCTACATCTTTTTTCTAGGGCTTAGAGCACAGGGGTCACAGAGAGAACCTTCATCTGGGGCCAGGAGGAGGGAGAGAAATCCATGTGTTCAATATGCGGCAGATGCATCCAGGCCGACCTCATTGATCAATGTTACACAATGAAAATATCATTCAAATTCATTAGCAGGACTGAACCCAGAACTTTCGCCACCCCGGAGCCCACTGGGGGCCCTTCCTTTGTGAACTCTCAGGCCAGGGATTATCTTTTCATTGAATTACAGTGAAATCTGTCTTAAGTGATCACCTAGGGACCATACAAAATTGGTAACTTGGTAGAGGCTGAACTTTAGCGAAAGGTCAAACAGAATTCCTCCGGAAACCTTAGGGGTTGCTTAAAGGTGAAATAAAAAGCCGAAATGAAAATTGACTTAATCCTTGGTTTATGAACCACATAGCAGAGCTAAGCAGGCTGAGGGATGCATCCAGCTCACAGATGCATCTTGACTTACTTATCTTTCTAATGCCTCATCCCTTCCGGCAAGTGCCGTGGCCTTTCTGGCTCGTTAGTCATGTGCCTAATGGTGCTTTCATGGTCCAAGGATGCCCGTATATTTTGAAAACCTTTGGCTGCTCCTTTGGGACCCAGGGAATTGGTGATGTCACATACCATTCCAGGTCAGGCTCTACAGAGAATGCTGCCCACAGCTCACCAGTGCCTTTAGGATTCTCAATGTCTGAACCTGGGAAGAGGGAAATTGGCTTAACTAACTTCAGAACATACATTCAGTGTAGGAAGGAGCTTTTTTGAAGGAGGGATCTGAATTCTAGTCTGTTAGGCAAAGAATTATCTTTGAATTCTGTTTATCTACTTTGCAGGGCTGCAGAGATCATTCGGTAACGTGGCAGGTGAGGGCCGCCAGGCCAGCCCGCCTCCTGCCTAGGGGGGGAGTTCACAAAGTCACTGATTTCCCTTCCTGTAGAGACAGGCACTAACTGTGTGTCCCAGTGCACTTCATGACCATGCGTTGCAGAATCCTGTGAGGATCTGAACAGATGTGTTCTCTGCGTCCTGAGCTGAGGGTTACAGGCCCTGCTGTATACACTTTAGGTCCAGCTGAAATGGAGGTGGAGGAAAAGGAATCAGGGAGGTGGCCCTGTGGGGAGAGGCCCTGGCTTAAGGATCTCCTGGTGTGGAAGCAGGATTAGCTCTGCATGCCCAGCTCAGCATATGTAGGCCTTTGAGTGTTCTGTCTTAATGTTAATGCACATTTGGGAAACCTAAGTTAGTTGATATACAGAGGAAACTGGTGTTTTGAAAAAGAATGAGATTTTTATGAGGTGAAGCCATACGCACACACACTCTATGCCTTGCTTATGTAACTAAAGACTTACTTATGTTAATGGGAACGGCGCTAATGTGACACACAGGCGTCCATCAGCTGAGCCCAGTACTCTAAGTGAAGGCTCCCTGGAAGCCAGGCAAACCACCACCACCAAGGCAGCCCATGGACAGAGCCCTGCAATGGCTGAGGCACGTGAAGACCTCAGTCTGTTGGCTCCAGCTTCCTGGAGCCTGGCTCCTGGTTTCTGTCCAGACCACTTTCCCTCTTCCCTTAACAATATTTACTTTTCTGATCACAGGTGGTGCTTCCAGAAGCACCCAGAGCGAGCATGGCACACAACAGTGCCATCTTCTTCCTTTTCTTATGCCCAGGCTAATGAGCCAACAGCTAGATGGCAAAGGCTCCCTGAAGGCCCGCACACTGGGATGCAGCTGTGTTCCCTGGCGCCAGTCACGGTGACACCAAGCCACTAGCTTCCCTTGAGGTCAGTAGAACCGACGATACCGCCGGCCTTTCGAATGTGGCCGCTAGCACAGGCGTCAGGCGTGTTCAGTCCCTCTTCATCAGCTCGAGTATGTTCAACTCCACGTGACTGTGAGGTTTCTTACTAAAGCTGTTTGATTCAGGAGGAGGGTTGAAACCAAAGCCTAACGGGAACCTCAGATCTGCAGCTCAGGTCTACTCCTGTCTCCAAAGGGCTTCAGAGAGGATTCAAACTGAATAGTAAGCCTATGTTTTTATACACAGGATCCTTAGGATTCAACCGAGGCCTATTTCTCTGTGTAGCAGGCCTGAAGAACATTTTACCAATGAAGACCCTCCCCCAGGGTTGCCAAAATGTATGTCCCACCCGCCGAGTCGGACCTGACACTTGTTTTTGTCAGTCGTTTGATAGGAACACCATCGCGTTCGCGCTGCGGCAGCAGAGTCGCGTGTCTGCAGGGCGGGCTGGGGCCTGCAGAGCCTACAAAGTGCACTACATCCAGCCCTTTAAAGGGGAAAAAATGTGCCCACCCCCAGTCCTATCCTACCCTAAAATGAGGATGAAAAGTTTAAAAGCTGCAGCACAGGCTCCCCGAGGGCAGGCAGGGGCTGTCTGGCTCAGCTGTGTCCCCCCAGGGCCTCGCGTGAAGGGCGCTGGCCCCCTTCCTACTCCCTAGGCGTCCCCCTCACTGACCGTAGGATGGGAGTCCCAGCACTACCACGTCTCCAGTCTTACCTCCCCACTGGCATTTTGTTACAAGCAAAGCTTACAGACAAATGATGTTCTTCGTTAAACCAGTGCTGTTGATCCCCCTTAAAGGTGCTGGCACGGGGGATACAGGTGTGAATCAGCCAGGTCTTGTTCTAGGAGATTCCTCTAGCGGGCGAGGCAGACGGACGCAAGTGAACGCGCAAACGTACATCGTCTCGGACAGTGAAACAGGGTAATAGGATAAAAATATGGGCGCAGGAGCCGATGAACTTGGGTAGAGATGTCAGAAGAGGCCTCGCCAAGGAGGTGTAACTGGTAACGGAAGGGTAAGAGGCAAGTCTGGAGAAGCTGGGGGCAGAGAACTTTCCAGGAAGCGGGAACGGTGGCTGTGAAAGCCGCAGGTCTGGGATGAGCTCGGCGTGTTCAGGAAACAGAAGGCAGGCCAGTGGGTGTGGAGCACGGGTGAGCGGGCAGGAGGAGGTCTGGGTACAGAGGCAGGCAGTGGCCTCGAGTCTTGGAGGCCAAATGAGATGGGAGTTGGAGGGCCTCAGACAAGGAAACAGCATGATCTGAATTTTACAAGGATCACCCTGGCTGGGTTGAAAGCAGATGAAAGCTGAAGCAAGGGGACCGATTTGGAGGTGATCACAGTGGTTTATGGTAGAGATAATGGTGCAGGGGAGGTGGAGGGAAGTAGGCCATTTGGCAGTGCGTTTTGGGAACACGACAGGTAGATTTTGTTCATGGAGTTGAATATGAACCCTCAGGGGCTAAGAATTTCTCGCATTTGGTTTGAGTAAGCAGCTGGATGGTTAGTGATATTTTCTGGAAAGACTGAAACAGGATGGGGACTACAATTCAGGTGTTCTCTTTTGGTTATAAGAAATAAGAGTTACTCGCCACCCAGGCAAGAGGACTCATCAGGTAGGCTGTGAACTATCACAGTCCCGTCTCTGTGACTGAGCCATGAGCTCCTCAAGAAAAGGGCCCTGTCTTGCCACTTCCCATCCTTAGAACTTGCCTTTGGTCCCCAAGCAGCGTGTGAGGGTGATAACGTCGAGCTTTCGGCACTCAGGAGAACCTCAGCTGTCCCCACAGTGTCACAGGGGAACGGACACGAAGCACAGCGCATTTCCGAGGAAACGGGGTGTAGAGCAGTGGGAACAGAAAAGCTACGAGACTCTGCCTTTACAGACCAGCCAGGAGGAGACCAGCCCCTAAGGGGGGGTGCTTCCAGCCCACGGGGTGGGGCTGTCTCCCCAACAGGCACACAGAGCTTCCAGCCTCATTGAAATCCTGTAGATCGTGCAGAGAGCTGGGCAGGCGATTCAAACTCATTTTCGAGGTCAGAGTGCCCAACGTGGACTGTGTTAGCTCACAGCACCATTAATGGAGTGATGCGCTCCATCCCTGCATGGGGGAATCAGAAGGACTTTAATGGGGCTTCATTACATCCATCTGTCTATCCATCACTTCCTCGCCATCGCTCACCACTTGACTCCAGAAACGGGAACACCCCCTAGCTAATTAGGTTTATCCTAATCTCCTTTATGTGCCATCAGCCCTCTGAGAGGCCATCTGTGAGTTTAGAGTTCAGACCTTTGAGAATTATGCTAATCAGTCTTTTTCTAATTGAAAGTGTTCAACAGATGACCACAATTTGAAACTTCTTGCTGTGGCAAATGGGAACCCATCGTAAGATTCTGTGCTAATTTTAAGCGCCCTCGTCCTCTGAAGTGGCACAGAACGGGCCATTTCTCAGAAAATAGGCAAAGAGCGTTGGGCCATGGAGCCAGGGAACAAGGAAGCCAAAACAGACTGTGTGCAGAGGATTTTTGTTGGTTTGTGATATGAGTAGGAGATGACTTGCATTTATTTGTAGAATCAAAAAGGAAGGCACCTGGGCTGTTAAATGTAGGAATGGATGTCTGTTGTGGTGGGGCAGCCGCGGGTGTGTAGAACGCAGAGGAGAACCGATTCACTGAGGTAAGTGCCCCAAGGGAAATTATTGACAAGTGGATTTTCGACCCCCTGTATCCTCTGGGCCCGTGGCCTGGCCACTGGAGGCTGGCGTGGAATGTTAAGCAGATTTCTGTGCAGAGAGGTCACCCCTGCGCTGCAGTGGTTTGGACCCGGCAGGAGAAAGGGCACCTTCTGACACAGCACAGTAACGTTCACTGCAGAACCTAAACACCCCTGGGGCCTTCATGGAGTGAGTAGGAATAATCAGCTCTGGAATTAGGGGGTTGGACATAGTGCTCAGTGGAAAGACCGATGCTACCGTGAACTGCTTGTTGAGTGAATAAGCAGGGAGTCTTTACTGGGGGTTACAGCCCAGAGCACTGCTTCCCGAACTTACACATGCCCGTGAATCTCCAGGACATTTTGTTAAAATAGAGTTTTTGATTCGGTAGTTCTGGGGTGGTGCCTAAGAGCCTGCATTTCTCACACACTCCCAGGTGATGCTTCTGGTCCAGAGACCACACTTGGTGGAGTAGGAGAGGCTAAGAGATTGGGGAGCAGGAAGAACCAGGTTCAAGTGCGGGCCACTGACTGACCAGGTAGCCTTAGGCAGATTACCTTCCTGTGCGCCTCGACCACCCAGCAAATACTTACTGACTTTCTACCATGTGCCAGAAACTGTGCCCAGTTAAATAGCTGGTCGATCGAAAATGTCCCTGCTCTCCTGGGGTTTTTAGTCCGTTGGGGCAACACACAAGAAAAAAGGTGACAAAGCAAAGATGTCTAATTATACTTGGGGTAACGGCCAGCAGTAGTAGCACTGGGGGCTGGCGTGTATGGAGAACCTGTTACGGAGTCCAAGCTCACATTGCTCAGTGCACGGCAGGACGAAAATAAATCGAGTGGCGAGTTGTTGAGGCAAGGGGCAGTGACTATTCAGAAAGTCTGCAAACTGAGAGGATGAGACATTCATGTCCTAGGGAATCATCTTACCCAAGTCAGAATTCAGACTCCTCTTGTGCTAAAAAGGGGAGGGGATGTGGTTGGTTACTGCAGACCTCTTGGTGCTGGAATCTCGTGTTCTTGCCTCTGTCCACAAAGGTCAGGTCACGATGTTCCTGTAAACCTCCAAGGAGACCAGTGTCATTCTCTGTTAGGCAACTTTTTATCTCTATACGAATGGAAAAGTGATAATGCCCTTAAAGGTCAGAGCCTTGAGAATGGGCTCTCCTGTATATTTCAGGCTACAAGCAACATTTGTTTTACAAAAGGTGCGGAACCAGCATGACTGAGCCCAGGAAACGGAGCACAGGGTGAGAGCTAAAGGAACAGATCTAATACGGAATCAGATTTGTTCTTCCCTACCGCAAACATACTAAGTGCGAGGCACAATTGAAAGAATTTCACATTATGAATTGATTTTAACTTTATATCAACTCAGTAAGATAGGTACTCTTTTCAGACACGGTAGTAAGAAACAGACATGAAGTACCTTGCCCAACGTCAGGTACTGGAAAGTGGTGGAGACCTGACTTGGAGCCGGGCCGTCCCCCTCTGGAAGCAAGGCTCCCAACCAGGGGTCAGCAAACTTCTCCCGTGAAGAGCCAGGTAAATACTTATGCTCGGCAGGCCGTGCAGTTTCTGTCGCACCTGCTTACTTCTGCTCCTGGAGCACGGAGGGGAGGCACTCACGGACCATACGCAGTGAGCGAGCATGGCCGTGCTCCAGTGAGAGTTTATTTACCAAAACAGGCACAGGGCCAGAATGGACCCCGCGGCTGTAGCTTTGTCAATACCGGTTCCTGCCCGTTATCCTAAACCAGCCCTTCTCAACGCTTCAAAGCAGCCCTTTGCAACATAAATACAATATGAGACACCCTTGTAATTTTAAACTTTATGGTCACCATTTTTTTTTTGAAAAAAAGGAAACATAAAATTAATTTTAATAATATTTTTTATTTAACACAAAATACCCATATTATTATAATTTCAACAGCTCACGTGATAATTACTAATGAGATATTTCACATTCTTTTTTGCACTGTCTTCTAAATCGGGTATACAACTTATCCTTCTAGCACATCTCAGCGCAGACTAGCCATGTTTCAAGTGCTCTGCAGCCCCTCGGGGTAGTGGCTCCCGGAGCTGGACCAGGCACTCTAAGTACTTAACGCGCACAGGCTGGAGGCTAAGGTGTGCGTTTCTAACAAGCCCGTAGATGGCGCTGGTCTGTGGGCCACACCTGGGGTACAGGGCTGCCCACAGCCCCGCTCTGAAGGAAACCTACCATGGTGGGACTGGAGAGGGGCAGGCAACTTAGGGTGTTGCCAGGAAGGGGTT
Source organism: Camelus bactrianus (assembly GCF_048773025.1). Lineage (NCBI taxonomy): Eukaryota > Metazoa > Chordata > Mammalia > Artiodactyla > Camelidae > Camelus > Camelus bactrianus. The sequence goes on from NC_133555.1 coordinate 26,235,470, forward strand.
ACATTCGCGTTGAAACCCAGAGGCCAGAAGACATTCGTGTTACAGCTATGCTGTGCAAGACACTGATGGGAATAAAGATGGAAGAGGAGCAGTAGAGCTCCCCAGAGTGGCAGAGCCAGATGCAGTAACACAGAAATGCCCGCCAGTGATCGAGGAGCGGAACTGCCCCGATCCAGGTGCCCGATGACACATTACACATCTCAGTAGTGCCGAGATATCGCTGGGCTCCTTGGGGCCAAAAGGATCCTCTGTAGGTTGAAAAGCTTGTCACCCATGGAGCCCCCAGGGGAGTGTCATGTCAAGTGCCTGTGTTTGTGCACACATTTTTCTAGGAAAAGGAGTCATAGCTTTGATCAGATTCTCAAAGGTGCTGTCATGCCTAAAAATAAGAGCTCCTATTCTGAAAGAACTGGGATGTAATTTGGAATTTGTGAAAATTCTCTGCAGTGAGTTGCCTGTAGTTTTAAATGTGAACTTGTACACATACCAAGACACACATCGACACGATGTGTCCAGAAGGAGGGAGGCGGTTCTCCTGAAGACTTCCGTTGTGTCCTAGGGTGACCCCTCTGTGTTGCTCTCCTCCGTGGGCACTGCCAGTGATCAGCTGGGCCAGGGAGATGGGCGGCCTTGGGCTAAGGATTTCACTGCTCAGAGCCCCCATTTCCTGCCAAGTGGGGGTGATGACAGCGTCTGCTTCACGAGACTCTTGGGGAGAAGTGAATAGTTTCACTGTCACACACACAGCAGCTGTAACAGGCCCTCAGTGCACGTGAGCTTCCTTCATCTGGCGTCAGGCTCTCTATCGGATTCATTACAGGAGTCATTCTCAGAGAATTGTCTTCTTTTTCTTTTTCTTTTTTTCCTTCTTATTCCTATGCTTTTGTTCCTGGACCAAGGTTGCCTCTCTTCCCAAGACAGTCTGTGTCCGTGGCCTCTCTGAAGCAGGCTTGTTCTCTGCCTTGCTCTTTGCCTCTGTTGTGACATCTTGGAAAAGCCCGCCTGTCCTTCGCTCCCACCTCTTAGTCACTGGTTTGAGCTGTTATTTGCTGTGGTCCCCTCATGCTTGTCATCGTTGGCGAGTGAGATTTTGGCCCATTATCTTCTCATGTTAGAGGTGGGGAGAGAACAGAGTATGACCGCTGCCCTCACTCTACAAAAAGGTAAATTCTGTTTAGTTGCCCACGGAAACAAGAAAGCAGGTATTTCCAGCAGTCATTCTGTTTTAAATCCAAAGCTGCATATAAACTTGGAAATAGCCACCACGTCAGCTGTACTCTTCATTCAGAAGCACTGAGGCAGCCACGGCACGCCAGCCGTTCCTGGGATTCGCTGCACCGATGCTCACCGTCCTCTGGGGCAGAAGCAGCAGGTGGGGCCAAGGGCAGGAGCTGGGGAGGCAGAATAGCCTGGGTATGGCCTCCACCCCTGCCTGTGACAGCGCTGTGGATCACGTGTGGCCTCATCGCACAGCTCTTCTGAGCCTCGGCCTCCGTACCCTGGGGAGTCAGAATATTTGTACTGTGTTCGTCTGCTAGGGCTGCCATCAGAGAGTGCCACATGCTCTGTGGCTTGAGCAGAGGAAATCTGTCGTCTTACAGGTCTGGAGGCTAGACATCTGGGATCAGACTATGAGCAGGTTTGCATCCTTCTGAGCGCAGATCTGTTCCAGGGCGCTCTCCTCGCTGGTAGCAGTCTGCGGGCAGTCCCTGGCACTCCTTGGCCTGTGGGCCATCGCCCTGACCTCTGCCTTCATCTTCATGTGGGCTTCTCACTGTGTGTGTGGCTGTCTCCGGGTCCGTGTATCCCCTTTGTCAGAGGACATCAGTCCACTATCAGCGACCTTCTTTGAAACTGACTGCCTCTGTAAAGACCCTGTTTCCAAACAAGGGTGCCTCCTGAGGGCCTGCGGGTTGGGACTCCAACGTATTTTAGGGGAGGATGCAATGCAGCCCGTAACACATACCCGCCACACAAGGTTGTCAGGGTGGTTAGGTGAGATAATCTACAGAAAGGGCTTAACACCATGCCTGGCACTTAGCAAACTCACTTAGCAAGTTAACTGGTTATTATCCTTGTGGGAATGGATCATGCCCTCATTCTAGCAGAAACTGATCTTTCTCACCTACTCGTCTCAGGGGTTTTCTGTGTCTGTTGCTGCTTCTGCTTCCTTTTTTTCTTCTTATTTTTCATCAACCCAAAGGCAAATGGAAATGCGAAAGGCAAAGAAAGCACAGAGTGGTCAGAACATGGAAGGTTCTGCATTTGACCATCAGAACGTTTTATTCTTTAATATTTCCTCAGCCTGAGCTTATATAAGGTTAAAAAAAAAAGATTTTTGTGACTAAAAATACACAGAAATCTATTATTTCAGTCCAGTCTGTGTTAATTATCGGAGAAGCTATCTAAAATAGCAGAATGATTTTGTTTGAGGGAAAACTTTGAAACCTAAGTAATTATCAGATGGCCATTAAAACAAAAACCCAAAAAAATGAACCCACTGTCTGAGAAGACATAATATAGGAATCAAATAAGCTAGTGGCATTAATCTGCAAATTCTGTGTGTACTGCTCTGGTATCTGGAACATAATTATCAAGCTTAAGTTAATTAGACTAATGCTCAGAAAATCTGGCCTGGCAGCTTGCTGTAAGTAATTATATATACTGATTAAAAATGTAATGCACTGTGAGCAGAGGCACAGGAAGCTCCATTTGACACAATCTGTGCACATATACAATGAAGAATCCATGGAAAAGAGTGTCCACGATGAGAAGGAACTTTGTAGAAACTGGCAGGCATCTTGCAGGGTGAGGTCTGCAGGGTGAGGTGACGCCCCACCCCCCACCCCCAGCCAGTGTAAGACGGGAGGGCGTCAGGACGGGGCTGGCGCAGAAAAGGGACGTGACTGTAGGCACTCCCCGGTGGAGCACAGACAAAACGGGGGCCTGGCCGCCACTCTGTTGTCTCCATTTTCTCTCAAGCTTTTCCTTCAAAGGAGGATCAGCTGTGGGACCACTGAGGCCAGCCTCTGTGGTGATTTTCCAGCCTCTGAAGAAATGAAATTGTCATTAATGACGGATCACAAGGAAGGGTGGGATGCTGACCTCCAAGTGGGCACAAGCGTATCTTTCATTTGCCTCCTGCTCACTGTGTTTTTCTCCCCAGCTGTCCTTGAAGGAGGGGAGATGCCACTGGGAAGTCATCGTCACAGACCAGGGATGCCCACAGTTCGGCTCTCTACTCAGAGCCTTCATAAGTTTATTGTCCCCTTGAAATACAGTTAGGTAAAACTAGTTAAGTTTCAGGTTGATGTGGGCTGCAAAGAAATCTTGGTTTGTCCTGTGTCCTCCTTCACAGCGTCTTGTCTCCGTTTCTGCATTAGCATTATAGCATTTGGCCTAGAGGACATAATCACAGCCTTCCTTGAGGACTGACGATGGTGGTAACTGTCTGAGTATCTGTTATGGTTGGTTTCTTGGGACAAGAAGTGTTCCGTGGACACCAGTTATGTTCCTAGCTCTAGTTTTGTAAGGTCGCTGCTAAGGTATTAGATTGAACCATGTGGCACTGACGTTTTGAAAGTTAAGGAAAGACTGAACATTGTTAATGAGCAGTGGCTCTCGGCTCACAGAACCTCTAGGTTAGTGGGGAAGACAGACATATGGGAAAGCGCTCACAACAGGATAACCGTCCTGAAATGGAAACTCATAAAAGGGCCCCCGGGGAGAGCCGCGGGGGCGCAGGGGAAGCAGTGTGTTCCATGTGCGAGGCTGGTGCTGACAGATGGAGCAGGTTGTCTAAAGAACCACTTCTACTTAAGTAGGATGGAAACATGCACGGGGCTGAGAGATGCGGGTAAGTGGTAAGTGAGGGCCAGTCACACCAAGAAAGCCGAGTCAGGGACCAGCGATTCTGGACCGGAGCACAGACAGCAAGGGTGGAAAGTCTGAGCTGAAGCCACGCTGGCCCGTTACCCAGAATTTAATTTCTGCTTTTGAATAAGGGATCCTCCAGCATGCGCGTCCTCAGTTGTGACGTCCCAATGCAGGAACCACATGCAGGCTGCCCCTGTTGTTTTTAATAGAGGGTCCTTTTTTGTAGAGAAACATGCTGAGTCTTTCAGCCCAAGACTGCAGGAGACTCAAGCAATTCACTTAATTTCTCTGAACCTTTGTTTCCTTCTCTGTAAAACAGGGACAACAGTGTTATGCCTCCTGCCCACCCCACCGATGATCCAAGGAGGTTCTGTAGGCAACAGGGCTTTGGTTTAGATTCCTCAGACTAGTCCCCGGTGCGTAGCAGATGTTCAGTACTGTTTTCTGAGAGAGGGGATGCAGGTCCCACCACCCACGAGCTGCAAGATCGCATCTCCGAGCCTTAATTTCCTCACCTGCAAGTGGAGAAGCCGGCACCATGAGGCAGGTACTCTGAGGAGGATGGAATGAGATCACCTCCATACCTGGTACTCAGCAGGCACTCATCAGGGCTCCGCCAATAATAACAAAAGTCGCAGAACAACAGAATGATGCTGTCTGTAACCCTGGGCCCCCCATCCTTCTATGTCTCCACTTCCCTAGAGCAGAAGGGCCCCTAGTATTGGACTAAGAGCATCCCACCTCGGCCAGGCGTTCATTTTCCTTAAAGCAGTGTTTGCTTCTCGAGATTCAGCTGCCTTTTGGCTGAAAAGAAAAATTAAGTCTCGAATCTGACTTGTTTTATAAGTAGATGAGTCGCCCCTCCACCTGAGGCTCAAATAACCATTTGCAAAGTGAAAGGACAGTCAGTCAGCAGGTTGTTTTGCCTCTTGGATGGCAAAAAATTAGTTTGCTTGATTTTTAAACATTTTCCATTTTGGCTTCCAGTAGACACAGGCTGAGTAACAAATTAGGAACCAGTCGCAGATGTTGGACAGGTAACTTGGCTACTGTGCTTCAGTCTAATGTCAGTGAGCGGGAGTCAGATGTCACCAAAAGCAAACGTTAGCAAACGTTACAGTGGGAGAGGCACAGTGTCGCTTGGAAATTAATGACTTTTTTCAACATCGTGTCTGTGTTTCCAACCTAAAGAGCGATCAGCATCCTTTTCGTTGCCCCCACTGGTGGGCAGCAGAAATGGAGCTTAAACTGCAAAGCCCCTAAAGTGCAGGCTTGGTGTGGGAATCGGCATAAAGAAGAGGGCTGTGGAATGTAGGAAGCGTGTGAAATCTGTATTTCTACCGCAGACATGTTTATTAAAATCCCAGCAAGTATTACTTTTGCTGCAGAAACAGGACGTAAGAGCAAATTTACGGAGAGGAGAACGTTTGGAGGACTGTCTCACAGACATAAAGCTCTGAAGGCAGAGCAGGTTTAATTAAGAACAGCACCCTGTGTGAAGTGTTAGACCCAAAATAGATCCCGGGCTGGGGGATGCAGTGAAGGGATAAATCCATTCCAGACATCTGGAATCCAATTAATGACTTCAGTGCTTCTACACGGCAGACGCTATGTTGTAATTCTTACAGAGGCTCCCGGAATGGAAGCAGGCTTTCCGGAGTGAGGGGAGTGGCAGCCATCCTGTGTTGTAATCCCACCTGCTGCCCATGGACGGTCATTTCTGTTTGCTTTCATTCAGGGCCTGCTTTTAGACATTATGTAAGCAGTTATAGTTAATGGCCAATGAGTATCTTCATACCCTATCACGCAGAACAAAAGCCACGATTTTGATGTCCTACATCTAACCATGTCATAGGCCCACACTCCATCCTCTCCCCTGCCTTCCCCTCACCGAGCTCTCCATCACCCTGAGTCCCTTGGTCCCCACTGCTTCACTTCTTTTTACAGCGTTTTAGGCATCTGTATGTGTTCCTAAAAAACAACTCAAAAACATATACTTTCAACTTTGTAAAAAAAAAGACAAAAGATCATGCTGCATATTATCTTTTGGGAATAATTTTTTTCCTTAATAGTATGTTATTAAGATTAGTCCATATGGCCTAATTGTCTATCAGATAATTATTATGGTCACTGTGCAATATTCCATGATGTGAATGTATCCCATTGTAGTCATCTACTTTCTGAAGACGAGTGGTCATGTCCTGGGTTTTGCTATTTTAATCAGAGCTGCTTTGAAAAGTCTCACGTATGTGAGCAAGAATGCCTCTCAGGTGCACCCCTGGGTGTGGTATTGCTGGGTTAGAGGGTGCTGTGAACATCAACTTCAGGAGGTAATGCCAAACTGTTTTCCTAAGAGGTTGCTTCAATATACTCTCTCGCCAGCAGTGCCAGAGCACCCCTGAGGGTTTATATCCTCTCTAGCCCACGGGTTTGCCATATTTAAATGTAGCTCAAATTCACTAATACTCAAAAGTAGTAGTTTTTTTTACATGTACTTGACCTTGTGCTCTGTGACTCTTAAGAGCTGAAGCTAGGACTCAGGGATAGAAGTTGGGGGAAGGGAGATGGCAGAACAGTCTCCTAGCACAGCTACGAGGGTCAGGTTGTCTGGGGGAGCAGTAACATGTTCACCCCTGGAGCCCTGCAGCCAGGGCATGAGCGCCCCTTGGAAGCACTATGGCAGAAGGGATATAGATCAGAGACACCTTGCGGTTTGGACCGGAGATTTTTAAAGATCTGTCTTGAACCCTGATTCTAGGACGAGGCATTTTTCAAGTATTCCTTTTTGGACCTTTAAGTAGGTACTGAAATTATAAGAAGCTATTTTAAAGCATTCTGATCTTTTATCTTTTAAAACCAACCAAATTCGTTTAAACCCTTGAGCAGCATTGAGGTGAGATTAATTAAAAGATTAGGTCTCTTAAAAGATTTTTATGGGTTTTTCATTCATGAAGTTATAACTCCCAACAATATTTTCAGCTTTAATGGGAAGAGCAAAGATACTAATATTTTAAAATCAAGCCGTATATATGTGAGCCAGGCCTGGGGTTTTTGCATGTGTGTGTGTGTGTTTATGGTGCCTCAGGAGCATCTCAGTAATAAATAATTGGGAGATGCACAGTAGGAAGCTGAAAAAGGTGAGGGTATCTCTTTTCTAGCCTGATGCTTCGAAATAGTCACGGGCCTGGCATTGCATTTTAATTTTCCACTCTGACAAAGCAGGGTATGTGCGTGTTTGAAGTCGCCTTCTATCTCTATTGTCTGTGCTGATTTTTTGGATTATGGTCACTTACAGGGTATATAAAATGAACAGTTGAGCCCATAACAAGGAAATCTCTGTTTCTTTCCTTTTAAGCCGTCAGGTATTTAAAAAGTTTTACAGGCACTGGAAATCGTCTGTGAGAAAGATCTGCTGTCACGCATGGTAAGCTGGTGTTTCAGCCTCATCCAAGGCCTTATATCTTCATTAAAGAAGGTTTTTAAATGAAATAGAGGCATTTGGGAAAGGCTGGCTCCTAATTTGTTTGTGCAGCTCACACGGGCCAGGTTCTTTGAAGGGCACTGGAACAGCTCCATCGGAAATGAATGGATTTGTAAGTGACAGAGGGGAGGTTACTGCCAGGGGGTGCGCTGCCCCTTCAGAAGGTGCGGTTTTGTAACCAGAGGCAGAACGATCGCCTCGTGGAAAGAAGGAAGCAGGACCAATCCAGCAGGGTGGTGAGTACCCTTGGAATACAGATTTTTCTGTTGGTCATTTCTCACCTGCCAACACGTGGATCCTGGTGCCAGGCCCCTGGCTGGCTGGCGCCAGGGGCGCTCCTTTAGCTCTGCCAACCAAATGGTGGACATTCGGAGAGAAGTTGGTGAGGTCAGCCCGGGTCCTCGCTGCTCCATGGTGCTCGCCACTTGTGCAAATAGCTTGAGCCTCCCCTGCTTTTCTGTGGAAAGTTTCCTGTTAGCAGGGCCTGATGTTAAGGTGAGGGAGGGACTCGGTAAGCAAAACTCAGGCCAGGCGGCAGCGCTGCCCAGGCTCAGAGGCAAAGCTGGGCCCAGCTGCTCTTCTCCGTGCCAAGTCTGGGCTTACTGCCTCTTCACCCAGCTACTGTTCTAAGCTGAGCAAAAAGTTGGTGCGGAACAAGGGTGATATGACCAGTGAATCACCCGTCTCTCATCTCTGGCAGCATTTGCGCCTCTGGGCCTGCAGGGAAGGGAGAGCCACCCGCTCCTCCCCCTCTCGCCTTCTCGTTGGTCGCTTCCTCACTGTCTCCAGTCACTGGCCTCCAGCAGGTTCACCGCTCGTGCAGGTACCCTGTCCTTCCCGGGGATCTGCACTGTGTGATCGTCCCTGACCATGCTGCCTAACAGGGTTCTCTTTATTACTCTCTCGTGGTAGTATCAGATTTCAGTCCTTGCTAAGCTGCTGCCTTCTCTCAGGTGTAAGCCTCCTGAGCCCACTCAGGCCCGTCCGGCTTGCTGGCCACTGTGCAGTGTGACGCACGGGGCCAGCTCGTGGTAGCCACGTTACTATTTGTTGAATCCTCGAATGAGTTCTGCAGAGAAACGAGCTTCCGATGCTTGAGGGAACCCATATTTACAACCCCCTAACCTAGTTCTGCCTCTCCAAACGGGTTTTATTTTGAGAGCCCAGGTGTTGCTGCCGGGAACATTGTGTTAAGTAGGATTCTGAGGCCATGTTGATGGCGGTATATTGTTGGTTGTTTGTGGGCTTAGCCTGTGTGTTGTATATTTGCTTAGCACCCTCCGCGGGGATGGCTATCTTGTCTGGATCGCATTTCTAAAGGTTCTGTAAGGTGTCTCTGAAAAAAGAGGAGAAAAAAAGCAGCAAATATGAAATAAAGTGTTCAGGAGATTCCAAGGAAGCCAGAAATGGGCCCTTTGCCTTTTCCCTTCCGTCACTGTGAGTACCACAGGGCGACCTCACTCTGGGAATAAAGGAGAACCCTCTTGCTCAAACACCAATATCCTCAGCACGGGAGACAGGCTTACGGAACACAACGGGCTGAGGAAATTGGTTTTTGAATAAATGTTTCCTTCTCCCAGTTTTGCTTCATCACAAACCTCCCTTTCAGAAGGCGTTTCATTGCCTTTCTCCGTGGGCGTGTTTTTAGAAAGAGGAAGCCCTGAGGATATCAAATTGGTTGAAACTGCTAGTGCCTGTGGTGTCACCAATGCCTGATGCACTGGAAAATCAGGAAAGCGCAGACAGGGTGGAGCCTGCGGCAAGGGGCGGCTGATCAGCAATTATTTACTGAAAACTGCCCTGGGAGACGATTCTCCCCAGGCCCAGCCAGACCCTGATCCCAGCTCAGAGGCTGATCTCTATTTGCATATTTGGTTCTCTTTTCTGGGCCATTTGATCACCCATGTTTAAAAAGATGTTAAACTGAAAGAAAATTTCCAAGAATTTCCTGAGGGGACCTAGGAGTGCACTGGGAGCCAGCGGACGGTGTGTCTAACCCAAACATATGCTGTTCCCCTTGAGCCACGTGATGTTCCTAAGAGGCTCAGATGTTTCATCTGGAAAATGGGAAGGATGGGCCTGAACAGTCAGTACATGGGGAGGGAAGGCGTAATTTAGAGACCCATGTGACAAGTGCTTCTTGGAAGCCTACCCGGCAAGCGGTGAGGACACAAAGATGAGTGTTACTGTGACTTGGTGATTTTGTACCATGAACACGGGAGCTAGATGGAGGCTTTTTACAGTTGGAAGAGCAAAGAACGTCTGGGTGGCTGTGATTGGTTTCTCTACCAAACCACGATCACCACGCTCTGTCGTAGGGGATTTTCGTCTGAAGTGCTAAGGCCAGCTGCTAGGCAGGGCCGGGTTCATCCCTGACAAACAGGAGGCTCGGTCCAGTAAGCTGTGAGGAAAATGGTAGCAGGCGGTCCTGAAGGGTAAGCCGTTTGCCCTCCGCTCTGCCTGTGCCGATGACTCTTAAGTCAGTGACTCCTATATGAGACCCCGTGGTCCCGTTCCTCAACTGCCCTCATGTCACGTTGTAGGGATGTTCTGGGTGGTGGCCTGCCATGAGGCTGCGCGGCAGATCCAGGTGAGCCACCTTTCTCAGATACACATTTCAGGTTAGCCTGACATTGGCTTCCTTGACACAAAGTGACCCTTTGATGTGCTAATAGAAATCAGCTCCGTGTAGGACAGGTTGCCACAGTTGCTTTGTGGTGAGCGGCTTCTCAGCTTCTGATGGAAAACTGCAAACTTTAATGTCCCAGCGATTAAAGCGATTTTCTGATGGTAGGTGAGCCCTCCAGCAAACCGGAATGGCCCACCTTGGTTTGTGCAGGTTTATAGGGCGCATGGGGCGCCCTGAAGACCATTCACGGCGCGATTAGTAGGGTAATACCGCGTCCAAACTGTGCTGCTGGCAGGCTCATTTGCTGCTTTGGCAAGCGGCTTGACAATGTGATACTTTAATGTATAATTGGATAAGCAGTTGGGTTCTGTTATAGTACAGTGGTTTGGCATAATTATTTTCCAGTGCTGTGATTTTCTAGTTAATAAATACTTTTGGGGGTTACAAATTCTTAAACATCAACACTCTATACTCCTTGAAAGTAGGATGCCATTAATTAATATAAAAGCTGATTTCAGCATTTTGGCCCCACTGACAGCGTTAAAAAAAAAAAACTTCCGCTTTTACTCAAGCAAGTTAGGCTCAAGTCAAAGCTTTGGCAAGTAATCAAATGATGGCATGCCCTTTTACTGGAATTTCTCTCCATAAGGAGCGAAGAACCACACTTCAGAAACTTGACAGTGAACAGAGGGAACCAGAGGGCACCTGGTCGCAGTAATCTGGTGGTTAGTCCAGAGTTCCAGCTCACATGACTCAGGGTCTTCCCCATCGAGAGAAAAAAGGGAGGAAATTATGTTGCACAAAGAAATATTTGAAGAATCTCAGGGTTCTAAGGAAGCAGAAGTGGCAGCAAGAGGTGGATGACACAGGACTTTTTTATGTGTGTGTCATGTGAAAGCAAGAGGTAATTCACTAGGACACCAACAAGAGCCCAAAGTGGATGACACTTAAGAGAGAGGCCATTTGGTGTTTGGGGACAAAATGCGTGCTCCAAGGATGCTGGCTGTAGCGTGTGTGAGAGACGGAGGGAGTGAGACAGCATGCGCGTCATGCAGTAGAACTTGGTGCCCGTATAAACGGTCCAGGAAGGGGACTTTGGGGAGCGTATGACTGAAGAGAGAGGCGTGTGTCGGGCAGAGACAGAGTGGTTTTCACACTGGTTCAGAGCAGCCTTGGGCCAGGGAGCCAGGATCAGTGTGTGCTTTACACAGCACCTGGAAGGAAGCATCAGAGGCCAGGGTCCGTCTACAGGGACACACACGCGGCACCACCTGCCCGCCACACTGACTTTGGCACCTGGGCCCCCCTCCCCACTTCCCGGTCCGAGGCACCCCAGTTCCACCGTTTCTTCTCTGACTACTGCGCCAGCTCGTCTCCCTGTAACTCATTCTCCAGCCAGGCTACTCGTCATGAAAAGTCATTTTCGCCCTCTTACTTCCCTGCTTTTCACCCTTGCATCTCTTCTCATGGCATCAAAAAGAAAATCGTAACCTCTTAGCCATTCCCACTGGCTGCAGATGCCCTGCTCTCTCCCGCACTCCTTGGGCCACTTAGTCACATGCCCAGCTGTCTTCTTCCTCAAGGCTCTGCCCTTGCCCTTGTCCTAGCTCTTCACTTGATGGACGGCTAATCATTGTCCACGTCTCAGCCGAAGTGTCACCTCTCCAATGAGGCCTTCCTCCACATCCCTTCCCAGAGTTCAGCCACCATCCCTGCAAGTCACAGCTCTGATTTTCTTCAGAGCTCTTCTAATATGAAATCATTCTGGTTTCTAAGCATCTGTCATAAAAAAAAAAAATTCTGCAGCTGTCTGTGTTCAGCTCAGTAGAAGCAACCCACACCCGTCTGTCTGGGCCACGTGGCAGTGTCACGCTGGCAGTCACTGCCCACCTCTGGACCATCTCCCAAGGTGAATGCCATGTTTAATGCCATTTTCCCCACATTTTTACTTAATATGTTTTCTAAACTGACTCTTCTTTTTAACTTAAACTTACTTACTTTTGAAAGGCAACCTGAGATATCGTAAATGGGAGATGAGCCCCCGATACATGTGATCTATACAAAACAATCTTACATTTCAGCTGGAGTCTGGATGGCACCTCTGGTTCTGTCAGAGGACACGCTGGTACCGTGTTAAGGATAAGCTAGTACTGACGGGGACTTTCTTCTTGACTCATCGGAGGACTGAGAGATGACTGTGAAGGCAGTCTCTTTCTTGGTAGGATTCAGAACTATTTGCAGCTTTGAATTGTACAACTGGAGGCCATCTTTTGGGCTATTGGGGTGTGTCTCCCATCTTTAAACCACAGAATGTCAAGGCTTCTTAAAAGGGCAACTAAACTGCAGCTCTCCTGACAACTGTGACAAATGGGCAGTGTGGTCCGAACGCCAGGGCAGGAGTCGTCAGGAAAGAGCGGTCCAAGCAGTGGGTGGAGCTGGCGCCCACTTTGCCTGTTTGCCGAGGCTCTTCCCACGGCCCAGAACAGCCCTGTCCTTAATATCCCATCACCGTCTTTGAAGCCAGTGCGCATCCAGGGTTTTATAAAGTCAACCCCGGACCCTACCCCATAAGAGGTACTCTCGCCCGCAGTTATCCTGCAAGTGCTATGATAGAAATTCCAGTCTAGTACTTATCTCAGGCTGACTTAGACTAAGTGATGTTTGCATGAATTTCTCCATGCTGTGGGGTGGTGAGACCCCACAAGGCAAAGGTTTTTGTCTTACTCTGTTCTAACAGTGCCTGGAATGTGTCATGTGCTCAACAGATACTTCTTGGCTAAACTGAAAGCAGTAACAGAGGACCAGATTTAAAACAAAACTGAAGGATTTACTTCCCAATTCATTGCAATTATTTACCTTGCAATACTTTGTATAAATACCTGTCAGAACAGAACCATCAACCCATAATGGTTTCTTTAAGCTCTCTGCTCTTCACGTTGTTTAATAAAACGAATAATGAAATATACGGGTGAATTTTAGAACAACACCCAAGTTTATATTCAACCACTTGCTTCTTTAAGAAGCGGCTTTCACCCGTTTTTCTGCTCTTGGAAAACAATGTGGCATTTTACTCCAGGTTATTTCTGGTTCTGAAAAAACATTTAAATTACTGTCAATCATTCCTCCTCCTGTACTGCATCACAGAGCTATAAAAAGTGCCAATAGCCAAGGCAGGTTGAGTGTTACATCAGGGAAGGCGTCACCACCCCACATGCCTCGTGAGAACACACTCAGGGCCCAGAAGGGGCACGATGTTAATATCGACACGTCTCAGTTCTTCGCTCAGAAATCCTGGTACCACTACCTTCCCCCCAAATCATTTCAGGCAGATAAAGCAAGATGACTAGAGATATTTTATATATATATATATATATGTCTATATATTTTAATCTCTTCTCTAAGCCGTATAGAAATAGAATTCACTTTGACACCGTTTATTGTGGGGACTGTCCTTTCCCCATTTTGTGTCGCTGGCCCCTTCGTCATGAATTAACTGAAAGCATACACGTTGGTTTCCTTCTGGGCTCCCTATTCTGTTCCTCTGGTCTGCGCGCCTGTTTTTTGTGCCAGAAGCTCAGTGTTTTGGTTACCGTAGCTTTCTGACGTAGTTTGAAGTCAGGGAGCGAGATGCCTCAACTGTGTTCTCCTTTCTCAAGATCATTCAGGCCACTCTGGGTTCTTCCCTGGTCCGTAGGAATGGTAGGATCATTTGCTTTTTGTTTCTGTGAAAAATGCCATTTGAATTTGGTAGAGATTGCAGTTAACGTGTACACTGCTTTGGCTGGAAAATGTTGTTTTAATAATATTCTTCCAATGCATGAGCACGGAATATTTTTTTCTATTTATCTGTGTCTTCAATTTCTTTATCAGTGTTCTGCCGTTTTCCACATGCAGGCCTTTCATGTCCTTGGTTAAGGTTATTCCTAGGTACTGTGTTCTTTTTGTGTGTGTGTGTGTGCAATTATTAAATGAGATTGATTTCTTAATTTTTCTTAGACTTCTTTATTAGTGTATGGAAAGTCAACTGATGTTTGTGTATTACTAAATTCATTGATTAGTTTTACCAGGTTTTTGGTGGTTTGATGTGGAAAACTGGAATTCAAAAATGCTGATGTTCCTATCACATCCAGATCATTCACAACACCCAAGACATAGTGAGTTATAATACTATCTTCTCATAGTGCCTCTTAGCAGTATATAGATTCCTACAAGGGCGATTAGCTTAACCATTTTGGATGAACTGGATCTGGGGGGGAGCTGTTTTTCTATAGTGAAGTTTGATGTGTTCTCTGCTTTTCTGTCATGGTTTTGACATGGTTGATTTAAAAATATGTATGTGTGTGTGTGTGTGTGTATTTAATTTCCAGTAGTTTTAAACACACAGAAAGTATGCAGTAGCAGTGAAGTCTACTCTTTCTCTGCAAGCTGAGCTTTTGCAGTCATTGTTGACGTAGCACATGCACCACTTAAGATGAAAATCTCTGGTGGGCTTTTCCCTCAAATTTTGACACTCTACCACCACATGATCCCCAGTGAGGAATTGTTCTGGTTTCTACTTCAGAATTCCATCCACAGACCCAGGGAAACTTTGACTACCTGCCCCCACTGTATGGCAATGTGTGTTTCTATTCTGACCCAGTTTTCCTTTCCTGGAACTGTTTTTGTTTTTGTTTGTTTGTTTGTTTTTTCCTCTCCTTATTTTCACAACCTGGACCGATTTTAAGTGCACAAGATGGGTATGACGTGGGTGGCCTTTTCTGCATGACTTCTTTCTCTCAGGATGTTTTCAGTGTTCATCCGCGTTGTGACAAGTGTCAGCACTTCATTCATGGGTTTCATTGTGATTAAATCTACACAGCATGACTTTTACCTTTTATACCACTTTAAGCACATAGCTCTACAACATGAAGTAGATTTACATTGTTGTAGAAATACCCTCAGCATTCATCCCTGGCACTCGTTCTATTTCTCCAAGTGAAGCTGCATCCATTAAACAGTAGCTCTCCTCAACCCCTGGCACGTACATCCTACTTTGTACTGTTGACTTTGACTTGTCTGGACACCTCGTACTAGTAGGATCATAGACTGTTTGTCCTTTTCCGGTCTGGTTCGTCTCACTGGGCATAGTGACTTTATGGGTCATCCACACTGACGTTAGTTTTGAAGGCTGAATCCTTTTGTATTGTGTATTTACCGCATTTTGTTTATGGAATCATCCATCCATGGACACTTGGGTTGCTTACTGTGAATAACACTGGTATGAATATGGGTGCAGATGTGTGTGTTTCAGTCCCTGCTTTCAAACCGCCTTGATTACTATAGTTTTATAATACAGTTTGAAACCAGGAAGGATGATGCCTCCAGCCTTGTTGTTCCTTCTCAATGTTGCTTCGGCTTTCTGGAGTCTTTTGCAGTTACATAAAAATTTTAGGATTCATCTATTTCTGTGAAAAATACCACTGACATTTTGATAGGGATTGCACTGAATCTTTGGGTAGTATGGACATTGTAAGAATATTAATTCTTCCCATTCATGTGCACAGAATATCTCCATTTTTTTGTGTGTTTTCTTCAGTCTCGTTCATCACTGTCTTGCAGTTTTCAGTGTACAGGTCTAGCACCTCCTTGGTTAAACTCATTCCTAGGTATCTTTTTCTTTTTGATGAAATTGTAAATGGGACTGTTTTCCATATTTCTCTTTCTGATATTTTGTTACTAGTGCACAGAAACACAACTGACTTTTGTATATTGATTTTTGTATCCTGGAACTTAACTGATTTTTTTTTTACTGGTTCTAACAGTTTTCAGGTAGACATCAGTATTCATGTAGATTTGCTTACCTACAAGTCAGCATTTAAAAACAGTCACCTTTTTGCATCAGACTCTCTCTCATATCCTTTTCCTTCTGACTAAAGTACATCCTTCAATCAGTCTACAGGCGGCAAACTCTGTGTGTTCATTTGAAACTGTCTCTATTTTGCCTTCATTCTAAAAGTGTTTTTTCTCATTAGCGCCCAATCCAGAAGTGGGCAGGAGGCCTAAACAAGCAGTTCTCCAATGAAGACACAGAAATGGCCAGTAGGCACGTGAAAAACACTCAATATCACTAATTATCAAAGAAATGCAAATCAAAACCACAATGAGGTATCACCTCACACCAGTCAGAACGGCCATCATTCTAAAGTCCACAAATGATAAATGCTGGAGAGGCTGTGGAGAAAGGGGAACCCTCCTACACTGCTGGTGGGAATGCAGTTTGGTGCAGCCATTATGGAAAACAGTATGGAGATCCTAAATGTATTTTTGGCAAATGTAAAGACAAAATCTTAAAAGCCATTGGGGAGCCTTTAAATGTAGAAGGAAGCGTACAGGGCGTGTCTGCAAGGGAGACTGGTTTTGGTGGAGCGGAGTGTTCGCGGACAGGTGCAGTGGGAAAGGTGTGCTGGGACCAGTCTGGAGCGTTTTTGAAAAGCAGGTAATGCGTTAACACGTAAACAGTTTCTCTTCTCATGGATGTATGATTATATGCCCAATTTAAGTAGGAGCAGATTTCTACCAGAGTAGTAAATATATAACCAAAAAGCATGATTTGAGTTTAGAAGAATGACTAGCGTCTGCTGGGTCTGATTTTTATCATTCCTCTACGTTACTCAGTGCAAGGAATTTGTCTCAGAGTGAGCGCCACAATTCCAAATTCATGGATTCCCCTGAGCCACATCTTACTTACACTAAAAAGTGATCTGTGTGAAGGACATCATTGAAATGAAGTGTTTTTTTTTAAAAACTTGAATTAACTTTATGAATAGTGATAAGGCTTATAGCCAAGGGGGAAGAGGTAACACAGTGCTTTATGGTCAGTCATTCATCTGCGTTCATGCGCTGACTTACAACCTCACAGCCTCACAAGTGGTGGTTCCAAGCTACGTGGCATTATGGCAAGGCCAGAAGTGGCCAGAATTATGCACTCCCCAAAGTTTCTCCACCTCTGATCATAGTGGCCAAGTGAAAGGAGGAATGAGTTGCAACCCCTGATCTTAAGATTGAACCAGTGTCTATAGAGTCCAGAAAAGTCTGGTGGGGAAATCAGACTGCTAAGTGAATTCAGACTAGTTGGGAAGTTTCGTAAGCGTAGGTAGTAACTTAAAAAGGTATGCAGGACTCTGCATTCATCTAAAAATGAAATCTGATTTTTTCTGAAGACCCGGGAGCCCTGAGTTGGGGGAATAAAGGTGAGTCTGGGGAAAGTAAGGTAGCTAGAGAGAGGCTATAGGTCAGGGGTAGAATGCAGGGCTAGCATGCAGGAGGGTGTAGGCTCGATGGAGGAGAGGAGGAGAGGACTCATGGCCCGGATGTGTGCTTATGGACCTCACTGAGGCTCGTACTCACCCCGAGGAACAGCAGTGCTCAGCTAGGAGGTCCTGACTCTCCCGCCGTCTGTATCACATTGGGCTCTGAAATCGTGCGGACATTTCTCCATCTGCTGCAAGCTGCCAGGGTGCGGGTTTCTCAGTGAGAGTGATTTAGACCTGAAACAGCAAACGCCACTGTTTTAGTTCAGAGATTTTTTTCCTGAGTCGACCAGATTGTTGGTCAAAATCCGACTTTTGGGTGAAGGCACGGGGTGGGGTGGAACAGGATCTGTGGAACTATTCACTCGCTGGCTTCCTCCAGGGTAGACGAAAGGGCAAAACCTGTTGAGAACACCCCTCACTATTGCTTCCTTACTGGGTGGTCTCTGACAGGTGAATAATTTGCCTGTAACCTCCATTTCTCCCTGGTAAGATGGTGCAGAGTAGCACCTGCCTTGTGGATGGGCTATTGTGAGGATCCAGTGAAATGATGCAGGAAGAAATGGTGATACACAAAGAGGAAACTGCCCTTTGCATCACAAATACTGGCTCTCATTGGTGCTAGTAAATAGTTTGCCTTAAAACACGAAATACTTACATTGCGCCTCCTGTAAAGAATTTATACCTTTAGCATTTTACAGCGTCTAGAGCCACACACAGCAGTAACAAATTTAGTTACTAAGACTGAATTGCTGCAGGAGACTGGAGGGGGGAGAAAATTGAGCTCTTCTAATGAGGGGAGTTCTGAGAACATCCTCTCTCTGATATGAGTGAAATTTTATTCACTCTATATGTAAATCTGAGACATATACACATTGTTTTACATAAATATGGGTATCTGAAGAGGATTCTAAAGTGGGCCAATTGACTAAGACCCATCGTTAATTTTTTTTTTTTTTTTTACTGTTTGCCTGCTTGGAGCTTCTTTTAAAGCATATACTCTTATTTATTACTTGGTACTCAACAGCCCTTGTATTATTATCATAAATGACCTTGGGCTCACTGAGGAAAGGTGCTCAGAGCTCCTTTGAGAGAGGCTATGCCGCAGAGCGGAGCAGGTGAAGCTCAGGCGGCTTGGGGACTGACGGGTAGGTCAGCAGCGAACTCTGCCTTCAGGGTCTAGGAAGTGAAATGAATGGATGACATGGGCCAAGCCTAACAGTAGAGGGTGGCGGGGAGGCCCTGCAGTCTGTGAGCCCCAACCCCACCTTCAACAGGCACTTACGGGGGTGGGGGGCGGTGAACGGACCGCAGTGTAGCCTACAATCTGGTTATTGTATTACAAAAGCTGAAAATGTCGATTTTTACCCCAAACCTTCCCATTTTCAAATTTTGACAATGAATACAATAAACAGACACGTGTCCCCTGGCCTCTGATTTTCGAATTCTGTTCAGCTACCCCCACAACACCTGTGCCAGGAGAGCCCAAGGACCCTGTAATGAGCCTTTTTGGTTTTTTTTCCTCCAAAGCTCCAGAAACATGACAAAGAGGAGGAGGACTCCCCCACCTTGTGGAGATCGGAGGAGGAGATGGCCGCAGAAGCTGCAGCGCTGCGGGCCTACTTCCAGTGATGCAGGTAAGGATGTGTACTTCCTGCGGCATTGCTCAGAGCCTCCCAGGGCCTCACACAGGAAGGGTGCTCCCTGCCCAGCATGGGACACAGCAACGCAGCTGCACTCAGGAAGAAGACGTGGAAGCCAGAGGGGAGAGGACCTCGACCTTCGAGGCACTCACTGCACCCTCCAGGGCTCTTCTTCCCATCTGCATGCCCCCTACTCTCCTGTCTGCTGCCTTCCTTCCAGCCCACCCCAGGCCCCCTTCCCCTCGGTCCCTGCCCTCTACAGTCCAGTCTCCACCCAGCAGCTGGAGACAGTTAATAACAAAAACCTGATCAATTAAAAAATTAAAGCCCGTTGAGGGAGTCACGCTGCCCTTGGGCTCAAGTCTCGGATCCCTCTGTTGGGGGCAAGGCTCTGCGAACCAGCATGACCCCACAGGCAGACCCTGCTGCGCCTTGGGCGTCCTCTCCCTGCTGCTGTCTGGTACGCTGCCTCTTGTGTTTCCCTTTCCCTTTGGCTGCGAGGAAGCCCAGGCCGCAGGGAAAGGTCAGACAGGAGAGAATTATCTCTTTGCATTAATGATGTTTAACTGTTGGGAGAGCACAGCTTTAAGACTCTGGTGGAAAGCTATAGCCAATCTCCGTTCCAAATTCTTACACAATGTCAAGGGGTACATCCATCTCCTGAAATTTACTAATAGGGTTTCCATGAAACATTGGGGCATATCTTGACTAGAATCCGTTGTTTATCTGAAATTCAAATGTCACTGGTGTCCTGTAGTTCATCGGGCAACCCTATTAATAAACCTCCTTCGGGATGATGGACCCCAGATAAAGAGCCTCTTCTCTAAATCATTTCTTTTGTCTGCTTCATTGGGCCTGTGTAAATGTGTTTATACTATAAGCAACCAAAGTAGATCATATGCAAATTAAAAAGGCAGTTAGTGAACAAATACTGCTAACAACTGAATTATATAAAATTATATCCACTACTTAGAGATCATGATATTTAGCTAGAAAACACATTCGTTGTCCTGTTCCGTTTTCAACTTTGGAATGTAAGTCTGTTTTGGTTAGTTTAACATAATTATGCATTTCTTTCCCCATCCTCCTCCTCCAAGCATTCTAGTTACTTAAAGACCCAGTATCAGCGACCTCTCCCCCATTTCTGTCAGCTATGCTGTTGTGCTCAGGCCCTTGCTCCTGGAAAGCTGTTTCTTTTCCCTGTGATTGGGTTGTCAGCTCTGCACTCAGACGCCTAGAGGGACGTGGTAGCCTGGTGGTAGCTGTCTTTGATATTTTATTTTTAACCTTTTTCACTGCTGTCCTCCTCCTTCCCTTCCCCTCTTCCCAAAGGCAGCCTGTTCAAATGGGGTCACCATTCTTCAGACTCATAAGCTGAATTCAGACTCAGCTTCACAGACTGAATTTCTCCCTTTTTTTGGCTTTTTATGTGATGGGTACTTTCAGGGAGAGGCGAGGAAGCTCTAGGCTTCTCCCTGGGGCTTGCTGAATGGTAGGATTCTGTCTTACAGTGTGCTCTCAAGACAGTTTAAGAGAATTGGAACTTCTTACCCGAGTGTCCTGCAGGGTTTGCTTTGTCAGCTTTTGCTTCTCTCTTGCCTTGAGGCCGAACGTCTCCTGTCTTCCAGGTAAATGAACTTGCCTTCTCAGTCTTCCCAGAAAGACATCCACCTCATCTTGTTCTACAGACCATTGTCAGGGCGCCTGTGGGTTTTTAATGAACTAACATTAGAGTCCTTCTTTAAGGGTCTTTGGCTACAGACAGAACAAATCACCTACAGTTTTCCCAGCAGTCAGACGTGGGACGTGAGAACAGGAGGGAGAGAGCAGGAGGCCTAAGAGTTCACAGCTCGCAACCTGGAAGTGAGGGACCTAAACGCAGGGGAGGGTCCTAGGGCTGGCCTGGAGCACCCCCACCCCCTCGTAGTGTGAGGGAACTATTTACGGCTCTCCTTGGAGACAAACAGAAAGGGAAATGTTCCTTTTGGGAAACCTGGTCATTGGGTTGGTCCACCTGGTTCTTTGATACCCACTCTCTTCCCTCTTCAAAATGCATCTATGCCCCAAATGTTTCCACAGTGTCGACGGGTTCATGGAATTTTCTGAAATGTGTTAATAAATAGGGCTGTCATGCAAGCTAGGCACATACCTAGACTTAAAATATTATTCAGATGAACTTGGCCTCTCCATGCTTTCCTGACTACCCCTCAGCAGCAAGGCAGTCTTTTCGGACCCTGGTATTGCTCATTCTCCAGGACTGCACACAGGCGGATACCGTGGGGCTCAGCCCCGGAATTGCTAACTCTTGCCAACATTGCTGAGAATTTTTACAAGATGTAGGTTCTGTTATTGCCCCATGTTGCAGGTGATGAAAAAACAGAGACTCAGTGATATAAAGTGGTATTCCAAGATAAATAGTACGTGATGGAGTGCAGACTGGAACCTAGACAGCCCCCCGCCACCAAGCTCCATTCTCTTTCTCTCACCACCCACCTTGCTGCCAAGAGCTCCCGTCCCCAGCCGACACCCCCGCACTATCCCAGCTCCCCTTGCATCTTCTGAACGGTCTCTTTAGCCTCTTCCCCTGGTCTGCTGGCCTCCCCAGTTCCACTGTGAGGCCTTCTGTGCCCTGCAAGACTTCCATGCCAGCCCCGTCAGGGCCACCCCGTCCAGCACCTGCCTCCCTCGCCAGCCACATTGCAGCCAGGCCGCAGGCACCCAGATGGACTGAATCTTCACCACTTGATTGGTTCTGCCTGGGCTGCCTGCCTGCTTTTCTCCACTTGACCATCGGCCTAAGTCACGTGACCTGGGGCAGGCGCAGTGTTTCCCAAGCATCATTTATTCCCATTTCATCCTGATTTTTCCCATCTTTGTGCACCACTTCTTACTTATCCAGTTCACTCTTACAACTTCAGTTCATCGGGCTTAAACTTTGTATCTTAGCCTCAATGACAAATTAAGCATAAAAAGAAGTAGAAACACAGTGCTGATCACTTCCAGCTCTGCATCGCTGCTTGGCCGTAGCCGTCAGGACTGAGGTTCATGCTCTTCTTTGTTAAAGAGAGAGGCTGCTTGTCTCTAGAGAGGTGTCTTACTCTGGCACCAAACCAAGACTCTCCATTTCCCTATTGAAAAGGATTAAAAGAGAACTACCTACAGAGGGAGTCCATGCAGATCAGCTAAAATGATCTTAAACAGGCCAGTGATGCCCATCTCTGGAAAACAGCAGTGGAAGTCAGAATTCAAACCCTGACCAAGCAAACTCCAGACCTGCCCCAACCCTTACCCCAGGGCTCTCACCTGGCCCGTGGAGAACATAAGTCCATGGGGGAGCCCGGAGTAAGCTCCCCTGGGAGTGAGAGGCTGCTCTCTGGTGGATGGAGGGCTACAGGCGCGACACCACACTGCCTCCCATAGGCACGCTCAGTCTCCGGGCCGATCTCATCTGTTTGTTTGCCATTCATCCACCTGAAGTGCACAGCAGAAAGGGCAGCCTGCTGCCCAGAGCTGCCCTATCCAGGAAAAGGAACTGAAGTAGGCCGAGAGCTGCTCTCTGCTGCATGGTCTGTGTGCAGAGACCTAGCCGCCCCTCGGTAGGTAGTGAGGCCTGTTCTACGGCTTCCTTACGTATAAACCCAGTTAAATCCTCAGCACGGCAAGACTGCCATGGGGCCACAGAGATGCACGTTCCCAAACTGGACAGTGTTTCCTCCACCTCTTGAAGCCACCACGCACCAATATTTCACTTAGCTGTATAGAAGGATTCGCCTGATCTTTCCACATAACTCTGTAGGGTATTTTGGCCTCTCTCTGTATCTTTAGCTGAGCAGAAAATGACTCTGAATTGCGGTTGCTCCAACAACCGTAAAACTCAGACGACGCCTTCACCACGCACAGGAAACGGCACCAGCCCAAAGGCTGCTGAATGAAGCTGAGGCTCACTCTCAACATGTAAGGACCCTGAGGAGGTCAGCGATCCTTCAGTTCCAGGAATTCACCATCTGCCTTCCGTGGCTCTTTTAGTCTCTGTTCTAAACCACCTTAGACGACAGAGGAGCTGCATTTCTTATCTCACCTTGCACCCTTCTTGGAACCTAGTGGTCTTTAGATGTTTAACACTTGGGTATGTAGAGGCAGCCAACCCAAGTTCATCATCACCTCCCACTCCCACCCCATGTTGGAATGGAGTGGGCTGTGTTGTTCACAAACTGGGCAAGCATCGCCCCTAACTTGGAGAGAAAGCCAGAGCGGAGCAGGTCTCCACGCCCTGCTGTGTCAGCAGGTCTGTCTGTAATTCATCACACGCTCCTCCATGCCTGCCATTATCTTCTAGATAACTGGTTGCCTCTCATTTACCCATAACAGAGCCGTGCAATTTGAAAGCCACTGAGTCAGCCCAAAACAGCATTATTAGTAGTTCCAGATATACTCTCAAGGCAAAATTTTGACACTGGCATTTTTGAAAAATCACCATAATTTCAGCCACTGGACCACACCTACCACTGTCATGGGTAGTCAAGGTGGACGAGAAAGGGCGGGTTTACTTACTGAGCGCACATTTGGGGCACAGAATTGTACCTTTTGAAATCTGCCCCACCAGCCTGGAAAAAGCTCACCCTTCTCAGAGAAGGTCTACTCTCAGCACAGCAGCCTCTGCTGAGAAAGGCCCAAGTTGCAGATCGTAGGGCTCATGTTTTCTTGGGGGAGACAAGGGTTACCTTCAGCTCCTTGGCCAGCTCAGTCCTAAACCCACCAGGTCATCCCCATGTAAGGGTGTCATCCACACCGCTGAAAGGGTTTGCCAGCGCTCCCGCAACCCACCCCCACGCTGACACAATAAAAGGTTGTCTTCAGCACAGGAGGGGCCCTGCCCTTGTTTACGGCTAGAGATACTTCAGTATGTTCCAGAGCTCTTTGCCACATGAAGGGCCCATCATCTTAAATAAAGCAAGAAAAGATATTTTAGTTTGCTTTTCCTTCCTCTCCAGTCCATGTTCCTACCGGATTATGCTGCGTCTCCCATCGTTCTGTGCAGACTATGTTTCTAGAACCATATTTCAGTAGGAAGGAATTAAAAGCTCAATGAGTGGCATTAGAGAAATATAAATCAGGTCCCCAGGGCCTACAGTGGGGACGGAGAACCACACACTCAAAGAGACTTTAGAAGTAATCAAATCTAGTGTCCCGTTAAATCATTCATCATAACCCCAAGATTAACCATTTAGCTAGGCTTTGAAAACCTCCCTTTATAAACATTGAGTAAGTCCACCCCATGACTCCAAAGTGCCTTTTTCTTTTAGTGTCTTTCTTTTCTAAATGTTTCACCAAGGTCCAGCTTTCTCTCACATGCACCCAGTAGTTCAGGCAAAAGAGTCCACAGGCCGCTCGTGGCCAAACAAGCTCCGGGGCTGCTCCGCTGAGGTGTGGCTCACCTCAGAGGTCGCAGACGTGACCGGTGTCCAGGAGGTAACTTTAACCCTCCTGAACCTCAGGAATCTGTAACCTGTCAGCACAGAGTCTTTTGCAGAAGAGTGTAGTCCAAATGCCAGGAGTAGCTTTTTAAAGTTTTCAATTTTACCTGCATCCTGCAAAATCATGACGCCTAGCACGACCATCATCTTCATCCTCACCTCCACCCTTCTGTGGCAAAAACCTAGACATTTCTACCCACTCTGAAGACTCTTCCTCTTTCCCTCCTTGCTCCTCCCCACCCTGTGTGGTCCTTTTCTACTTTTCTCATTCTGTCTTTGTCTCTGCCAGAAAGGAAGGCGGGGAATAGTCTCCTAGAGGTCATGGGAGGTGAAGATGAAGAAGGGCTGTGAAAATTCACATTAACAATCTTTGACTCATCACTTAATAATAGCTAATATTTATGCAGTTCACTCCATCCTATGCCTAAAATGTCCCTCAGCCACGTCCTACATAGTAAGTGCTCCATTATTTTGAGACTCCAGGGACATCCGTCATGGTGGGCACTCAACCAATCAATCCAGGCTACGCTAGCGACGGCAGCTCTCAGTTGTGCTCCTTCTGGTTCTGATGATCCAAAAGACACTGCAGGGTGTTCTACAGCCTCTAACTGGTGATGAATGGTGAGCAGTGGGGTCTGTGTCTTTTTAATTAAAGTCAAGTCCAGAAAAATGGAGGGACGAGAGGGTAGTGGGAGAGGACATTTAGACAATTACAGTGTCCCACAGGGACTGCTTGTCTCAGGGGTGTTGGCAAAATGAGAGCCCAGCCCAGTTTGATGCCATGTGCCCTCTCTTCTTCCTCTTTTCCCCTCCTTCAAGTAATGCCGCACGTGTCCTCGGGTGAGGGCAGCAGCCGTACAAAGACAGGCACGGAGAGCGCTGGGGAAGCCCTCCTGGGGCCCTGCCTTTACCCCCCTGTACCTGCCACTCCCTCCGTGTCCCCCAGACCCCAGCGCACGGAGCTATTTCAGTTCACTATGGCCACTTTGCAACCCTATCACAGGGCAAGCCTTGCACCCCTACTGCAGCGCCACGTAAATGACCTGGAGTCAGGAGAAAAAAGTCAGACGGTGGGTAACACTTCCTCTAACGCAAATGCTTGTCTTGAGCTCTACACTGAACTTTCCAAAACGTGCTTTGAAAAGAAAGGGCCTGTAAGTTAAACATGATAGTTCTGCAAATACTATGTCCCAGCCCTCCAACCACCCCCCAGGAAAAGTGAAATCTATTTTTCAGTCACTTGTCCTAAAAACCAGGCATATCCACCACCACAGGAAGGTATGAAAAGACATTCTGCAGTCTCCTAAGAATGGTGTCTCTATCGTCTACCCATCTTGCTACCCATCTTTAAATAATTTTAGGTGACTCCCCATCCACAATGCCATTAAACTTACTCTCTGAACTTGGACACATCCATCACTCTTTTGTACCTCACTTTCCCTATCTCTGAATTACTATGATGGAAAGCGTTTTTATTCTATCCCAGAGTTATTATAAGGATGACAAAACAACAGGTAGAAAATACACTAGCAAAAGCAGCTCTAGGTTGTGCTCCTTCTGGATTCAGTACTTCTCTGACAATCCAAAAGACATCTCAGAATGCTCTGCTACCTGCAGTCTACACTGAATGGTGAGCCATGGGGACTGTGCGTCCATTAGCTATGCCAATGTGTAGATTCATTATTTGCCCTCTGACTTCTATTGTATTTTAAAGATAATAAATTACGGTGATGTTCAAGTTATGAGGAATTAGTTCAAACAGTAATTCAAGAGTGAAACCTGGAAGGCAGGATGTTTTCAGACTGTTTGAAAAGGAAGCATGCCTTCTGCTTCTATTACTAACAGAGCAGATAATTTGAATCAACCTCCCCACTGTGTTCAACTAGAAAAATTATACAGAATATAAGAAAACATCTGTTAAAGGTAACAAAGTAGCGAAAGATGACGGGGTCAAGATTCCAGCAAAGGACAGAAAGGCAGAGAGACGAGCCCGGCATGAAGGGTTGGTCACCTTTCCCAGGAGGGCACCTGCGAGTCTCAGAGAGGAGATGCAGTGACAGCAGTCAGAGCGGGGTTGCCGATGGCACAGCCCTTTCTAAACCTCCCAGTCCTGTGTAGGACTGTGAAGGTCTGGGAAAGGGAGACCAGCCCTGGTCAGCTGCAGCCCAATGTCAGATCATCTGGGCAGTTGAGAAAGTCTCAGTCCCAGAAACTGAATTAAGGTGATTGTAAATTGCTAGTCCCTTTGGGTTCCTGGAAGCAGCAAATTAAAAAATAACCTCTGGAAGAAAATAAGACCATCCAAGACCTTAATTTATTTCTACAAGTAATTTTTTTTCCTAATAGACATGAGTGTGCATACGTACACCCCCCCCATACAGCATATGAGGAGACGAGTCAATATAAATAAGGTAGAATCACCACACACAGCCATTAAAATAACTTAGGCTTACTTTGTTTCTGGATAGAAAAGACTAGATTTTTTTTTAAATTCAGCAGAGAGATGGAATCTATTAAAAATACAGAGATGATACAAAAAAGAAACAAATAGAAATTCCAGACCTGAAAAATACAATAACCCAATGAATGGATGAATTTAGCAGCATGTTTCTTATAAGCAAAAAGAGAATTAGTGAACTTCAAGATGAACCATGTGAAAATACTCAGAATGACCTATGAAGGGAGAGGGGGAAGACATGAGAAGTCAGAAGACACAGAGTATAGCGAGAAAGGCTAATAGAGGATTATGCACACATCCAAAACGGAGTCCGAGTGAAAGATACACCAAAAAGGATAATCCAAAAATTCAAGAACATGCCAAAGCCAGGGTGGAGGGGTGCAGAATGCGCACTTACGTATGTCATGCTAAAACTACAGCAAATTGAATCCAAGGAGTAATTTGTCAGATTTGATAACGTGGAGGCAAAAAAAAATTAAAAAATAACTTACTTTTATAGGAGTAATAATTAGACCAAAGGCGGCAACAACAGAAAAATCAGAAGACCACGGGGCATCTCTAAGGAGCTGACGGAAAATAGCTTCCATACTCAGTCACACGTTCTTATAGAATGAAGGTCAAATAAACAGTTTCTGACAAACACTGAGAGAATTCATCACCAGCAGACTCATACACAAGGAATTCTAAAGAAGAAATCAAGTGGAAATTGGAAACAATTTTGAACTGAATGAAGACAACAAAAACTTGTGCCTGCAACTAAAGATGTGTTTAGAGGGTAATTTACCTTTCATTATGACTCATATGCATTTACTGGAAGAAAATAAAAGCTAAAAGTTAATATGCTAAACATCTTTCTGGATATTGTAGTCATTAAAAAGGAGAAGAGCATATAATGAATAATTTTAGACCAATAAATTTGAAAACTGGTATTAAATTAATATGGCTAGAAAAAAAATGCAGTTTACCCAAACTGACATAAAGTGAAAAATAAAATATGAGTGATTTGATAACTATTAAAGAACGCCAACCTGAATTAAAACCCTTCTCACAAAGCAAAGGTCAGGCCCAGATAGCGTCACCGATGAATTCTACCACACAATAAAGAAGGCAACAAGAGTCTGAGTAAGATTCTTAGTAAGAATCTTATGACTAGTGGAACAAATTCGGCCAAAGGGGGAAAAAATAACCTCTCCCACTTCTCAGTTTGTTGTGTGAGTTGAGTTGCCTTACACGTGAACCTGACAAGAACATAAAGGAAATCTACATACGAACTGTACCTGAAAGCAGAGATGCCGAGGTCCTAAAAGATACCCGAGGGGTAGACAGAAAGATTGTGCGTGTGTGTGCACGTGCACACGCACTGTCTATGAAAAGGGTAACACGTTATGACCAATGCAACATCAGTTTCACATCAGACTCATCTTAGGTCTGTCACCAGACTAATCAAGGCTAAATGATAGGGCCGTCCCAGTAGATGCCGAAGAAAATGCTGATCAAATTCAGCATCCAACTTAATAAATATAACAGTTCTAGAAAACCTTGAGCTAGGAAGGGATATAGCCTGAAGGGCGAAATGTTGAACGCTATGCGTCTGAGATTGCAGATGAGACAGGAATACTGACCATCAGCCCTGCTACTTCACACTCTACGCAAGGTCCCAGTGAACGCAGCGAGGCAAGAATAAGAAATAAGGAGGATTAGCAAGGAAGGAATGAAACTGTCATTATTTGCAGACAATATGATGCATGCAGAAAATTCAAAAGAATCTACTGAGAAACAATGAGAATTAGTCAGTAAGCTCAGCAAGGCCTCTGAATATAAGATCAACACGTGTAAGTTTTGAATTTCTCAGCCACTGTCTGAGCTCAGGCTGCCAGAATAAACCACCACAGACTGGGAAGCTTGAAAACAGAAATTTCTTTCTCACACTTCTGGAGGCTGGACGTTTAAGATAAGGGTACCAACATGGTTGCCCTCTGGCAAAAGCACTTTTCCTGGCTTGTCACCAGCCACCTTCTCATCTCACTATGTGCTCGTGTGGAGAAGAGAGAGTGAACTTTAATCTCATTCTTCTCATAAGGACACTAATCCCACGATGGGGCCTCTACCCTCATGACCTCATCTAAACCTGGTTACCTCCTGAAGGCCACACCTCCTATTACTATCACATTAGGAGTGAGGGCTGCAACATGTGAATGATGGGGGGAGCAAACAGTCCCTAATAGCCACACAGTTAGAATATGAAAAAATTAAAAGTTAGCTTATGTTAACATCAGAAATCAAATGCCAAGGAATAATTAAAGCTATGCAAGCTTCTAGATAGAACACTATAAAATGTTACTACGAGGCATTAAAAAGGAATTAAATAAACGGAGGGATGAGTGATTCAATTTTATAGACTCAGTTCTTTTCAGATTTACCTACAAATTCAATAATATATCAAAATTCCCATAGTTTTTGTTCTTGGTGGGTTTTGGGGTTTTTTTTTGGTAAAAACTGAAAAATTGATTCTAAACTGCGTATCGAAATGTAGCCAGAGACTATTAAAAGAACAAGACAGAAGCATAGGAGGGCTTACCCTAAAGACAATGACTTATTACAAGGCTACAAAATTTAAGAGTATGGCATTGGTAAAAGGACAAATAGACTGATGGAACAAAATAGAGAGCCCACAAACAGACCCAGGCACATATGAACACTTGATTTATGATAAAAACGACATCACACAACTATGCGGAGAGAAAAGTCTTTTCAGTAAAAGGTTCCAGAAAAATTGGATATCTGTGTAGAAAACTAATGCAACAACACCCTACCTCACACCATACGCAAAAGTCAGTTCCAGGTGGATTATAATTCAAGAGCTGAAGTATTTAGAAGGGACTATAGGAGAATATCGTCATGGTCTTGCCAGAGGGAAAGACTTAAAATAAAAAGACATGAAAGCATTATTATAAAAAACAATTGGTACGTTGGACTACATTCAAATGAAGAAATTGTTTATCCAAAACGCCATTAAGAGAAAGGAAGAGAAAGACAAGACACAGAGAGAGAAGGTATTTGCCACATACATAACCAATGAAGCATCAGTATCCAGAAGATAATTTTTTTTAAGAAAAGAAAAAGAATAAAAATTATAAGCCAATAAGAAAAAGTCAACCGGCCAGTAGAAAATACAAAAGGCACTTCATAAAAAAAAATAGTTCTCTAAATGGCCAACAATCTTTAGTCATCATTTAGTCAAACACAATGAAACACCACTATGTATACCCACCACCATAGTCAAAATTTCAAGAGACAGACAACATCAACTGTTTGCAAGAATGTGGAACAAAAGGAACGCAGAAGAATACACACTGTGTGACTGCATTCACAAAGTTCAAAAACGGGCAAAACTAAATTACGGCTTTAGAGATAGAGTCATTTAGAGGATGCAATTATAAAAGACAGCAAGGAGCATCACCGTGAAATCAGCCCCGTGGTCACCTTCGTGGGGGAGGCAGGAAGCAGCCTGCGACTGGGGAGGGGCATGTGGGCTGGGGGGGCCTGGCCATGTTCTATTCCTCGTCACGGGCGGTGGGAAGATATGTGTTGGCTTTGCATTAATTCTGTGAGTCAACCATAGACGCACTCTTCTGTATGTGTTATATATACTTCACTGGAAAAAGAACTAAAAGTAAATCACAGAAATGAAAAATTTTACATTAAGGGCATAAGGAAAGGAAGAGACTGAATTTAATGCATGGTCTAAGTGCTAGCTGGATGTGCAGTTGTTCCTCAATAGGTTTAAACAAAACAGGGTAATTGCTGCATATCATCTTCACACTGTGCGACTGCATCGGGAAGTCCGTTCTCCTCCTCGTGGCCATCCTCCCTGGCTTTAAGGGGCCACACTGGCCAACGAGACCACTATTTCAGCAACTGAGTGGTGGAGGCCATCGCAGAGGATGCTTCATTAATGACTCTTAATGACACCACTCATGGCGATCTCATTATGGGCAAGTTACACCAAGCACTTAACAGGCTTTACTTCAGTTAAACCCCACAACAACCCTCTAGAATTGTCCCAATTTTCAGATGTGGAAACAGGCTTAAGGTCACTATGGGCTTTCCCAAGGACTCTCAGGTTTTTCGTGGGGAGTCAGGGCAACCCAGGCAGCCTAACTCTGGAGCCCACACTTACGTTTACACTAAAATCAGTGGATCTCTGTATAGAAACGTCCTCTCTTGCTTAAACTCTAGCTAACTGAAGACAAGAGTTGTACAATGAAGCTGGGGTACAAGTTAGAGATGACTCTTGCTTTCTCAGTAACTTCAGGAAAAGCACCAGCATTCGGTGATTCTGTGCCAGGGGCTTTGCAACAGGTCACTTTACCCACTCATCACAACCACCCTGCCAAAGAGACAGGGCTGGTCCTCCGTCCCCGTGCAACACGTAATGGACTGAACATTTGCCTGAAAGCTAAAACTGCGTTTGGTGAACAGGAGTGAATCACGGCTCATCACCCTTGGACCATAATGCGTAAGATGTTGCATTCCTGGGATCAGTGAGGACTCCCGAGGCCTCCAGTCAGGACCCTTCAGTTAGGGTTTCCTGTAGAGATACGGAGTTTTCACCAAGAGTCTGTACTTAGCCCTGGGGTTTCAAAACATTTGGAAATCTGTTAAGAGACTCAAACAGAACATAGGACGGGTGTAGCAGACATGGGAATTTGGAACTGCCAGTCTCATCCAAAGACCACAGTGGTAGGCACGTGACTCCAGCTTGGCCAGTTGGAGTGCTTCTCTTGCATGTGGTGTGTGGACGTAGAGAGCAAAGCCTTGGAAGGGATGACAGAGACTTGAGGCTGCCGGCAGTCATCCTGCTCGTCATTTGGAAAAGTCTGATGCAGGAGAAGCCCCCAGAGTAAAGAGAGACAACAGGTAAAGACAGGCGATGGATTCATACCTTCACCCCTTCCTTCACAGGGACAAGGTCAGTAAGTCCCTTTTCTCCAGAGGCCCATTTGAAGTGGGGTTTCCTAACCTGCCGCCAGGAGTCCTGGCTACAACCTGGGCACAGATTGCTCGCCTCCCACAGGACCTCTGTAACCTTCAGGTTCTAAAATCAGTCACCAGCTATTTGTTGAGATCCCACTTTGAACCCAACGCTGCCTGAGACACAGTGGGTGAAGCACCTCCCTGCCCCAGAGATGCCGACCGTGCACCTGAAGCCAGACGGCGGACTCAAGAACAAGCATGTAACTGTGTTCCGTGCGAGGCAGCGGCAGAGTGTCGACCATCCCTCTGACCAGACTGATTTCTCTACCTTATCCCACCAGGAAGGAGTTGATGCTGTGTCAGCTGTGTCTAACCCCTCCATGCCCACACACAATTGCATGCCCTCCAAGAGCCACCCCCACGGTCTCGGATTAGCCAATCCATTTTGATGCGTATTTAAGAGATTTTTCAAAGTGTGCAAGTCAGTGCGTAAGATGATAGATCGCGTAATATTTAAAGCGTTAAAACAGCCCAATTGAGGATTCTCTTTCCGCCAGCAGATATCTCTAGGTCAAGAAGAGCTATAAAAACCAGCAGATCATTTCCATTCCTTTAAGACAGGCAAAAAAAAAAAATGGCTTTGAATGTAATTAGATGGTCTTAGCCCTTTTCCTCTGCTAAAGCCCCATATCTTGTTCCAAAGAGGCTCCAGAAAAGTTTAGAACTGTGGGCACTCCGAGCTGCACACTGATGGGGGGTATTGTTTTGAAGAAGTGAAGGCCCCAGATACTGCATGACTCACTTTTTAATTAGAAATGATAAGCCTGAGTCATACACAGCAACCGGAAGGGAGGCTTTCTAACAGGCAGAAGGCCTGCCTCGGCCCCGCCGAGCTCCACGCTGCTCTTAGAACTCTGCCCCCTCTCTTATCCCATCTGTCTGGCGTCTCCTGCAGGTCCTGGAGTTATCTATTTGGAACCAGGAGTCTCCCCAACGCAGTAAATCAGCATTTATCTGTGATACCCCTATTGAGAGTTTGCTTTATTACTTTCCTTTCAAGGCTCTGTTATCTACCGGGGCAGTTTTTTTCTTTTAAATTGGAAGACCTTGTTTGTGGATACTTTTAATTTCGGGGCAGTTTTTTTCTTTTAAATTGGAAGACCTTGTTTGTGGATACTTTTAATTTCTTTAGTCCTTCAAAAGAATGAGGCTCAGTGGAAACAAAAAAGTTTTTAAGACAATTGTTTCCAGTAAAACCTAAGAACTCTCAGCTTTCGGGATACTGCAGTTAAAAATACAGCTTCTTGATATAAAATATCTTATGCCAGCTGTTGACTGTGACTCTTAAAATACACATCAATACCCTCAAACTCACCCAAGGTCACAAACAAGAATGAACACATGAGAACAGGAAATATATTAAGATCATGATCCTTTGAAATGGGAAGTGAGATAGCTTCCCGGGCCGTCCCCCCGGGCCCGATCACACAGGGCCTTGCAGGCCACAGCAGAGGACGGAGGATGAAATCCGGCCTCCTCTCCCCTGACCCTCCCCGACACTCACTCATCCAGCTTTCCAGATTTCTTGCTGTTATAAGATTGTATCCAATAAGCTCCCACCCTGGGGCCCTGGCACTTTTTGTGCCCCCCTCTGCCTGGAATTCTCTCCTTTCCTCCCTCCATTCAGTATTTGACTCAAGCATCACCGGCTCAGAAAGGCCTTCCCCACGTCCCAGGCTAAAGCAAAGCCCAATTTCCTCCTGCCCCTTAAACTTGCCTTTTTGTCTTCATTATCCTCACCATCATCTGTCATATTATAGACTCATTTGTTTGTCTATACCTTCCGCTAACAAGTAAGCGTCTGAGTGTCATCATCTCTGGCACTTAGAACAGTTCCTGGCATCACATGGGTGCTCAAAAATGCCAAGCGCATGACTGGGTGACAATAATAGACATTTCTTTAGAGTCCAGACCTCCCTCTGGGCCACGTGCTTTACTTGTATCATCTTTAGCCTTCATAACAACTCTGTACATGGTGGAACTGAGGCGCAGACAGGCAAAGTACGTGATAAGGTTACACAGCAAAACAAGTCACTGGCCTCACTTGGACCCAGAGCCATGCTCTTAAATACTAAGTTAACTCTTTAGAGACTCCCAGAGCGCCCCGCCCCAGACCAGCTTCCCCGTGCTCTCCCCCGACCCCCAGGGTGTGCTGGCTCAGAGCAGCGCTGTCCAATAGGAGCAGAGTGTCAGCTGCACATGTCCTTTCACATTTTCCCAGAAGCCACATTGAGAACAGGTTACATTAATGTTAATCATATCTTACATTTACCCTGTTAAATACTATTTCTGTATCTGTTTAATATTAAAATGTATAATATAAAAATGCTACATAAATATAAAAAATAATGTGATACTTTATATTCTTTGTTTAGAGTAAGTCTTTGAAACCAGGAGATGTTTTACAGTTTCAGCACATCTCCATTTAGACTAGTCCCCTTTTTTAGGGCTCATCAGTGACACGTAGCTGGTGGCTACCATGCTGGACACTGCAGCTGTGAAAAAAAAAACCCTGATCTCTAGAGTTAAGTGGATCTGATCCTGCACTTACTGTGTGACCTTTTCCCAGCCGTAAACTGAGGTTATGATATCTACCCCATAGGGCTGAAGTGAAAACTAAATGAGTTTTCCATACATAAGACTGCACACCCCTTAGCACGGGAGCTGGCCAATAGATGCTCTGGACAGATGGCTCTCCGTTCTAACCTAGAAAAGAGAACTGCTGAGCCTTCCAGGCCTCTCTTCTCACTCCAGTTGAGCCTTTCGAGCCATAGCCTCTGTTCCCACTGTCTGCCGTGAGTGGGGAGGTCTCCAGTGGGAGACCTTGACCCTCGGACCATCAGTCTGAGCTTTGGTGGCTCCGTGAGCCTTCTGGCCCACCTGCAGGGCATGTTTATATGGCTCTGCAGATGCTCAGGGGTCCCTTCCGGACAAAATACCGATCGGTCCCCACAGTGGGCTATCAGCTATCTCTCCTATCAGCGGCACAGTCAGCTTCCATCTCCCTCCTGGGCACCTTTGGGCTGGAAGAGAGTTTAAACAGTATATAATTCAACCTTTTGCTCTACAAAAGAGGAAACTGTGGGCTAGAGAGTGGACAGAACTTGTCCCGGCACACACAGTGACCGGAGAGGCTGAAAACCGGACCTTCCGTATTTACAGTCTGTATCCGAACACACGGAGAGATGGAACCGTGGAGATCCCGCTGTGCGGACAGCTGATGCCTCTGTGCGGCTGGTCTTTTCACAGCCGGCACTTCATTCTCAGCACTGGAAACTCTGGAAGAGCAGGGTGCTGCGAGACAGCCTCTATTCCCCACAGCCTTCAGCTGTGTTTTCTTGCCAGTTTTCAATCTTTGATCTTTTGGTGCCACATAAAACTTGACCATAATTCAGGTTCCCCTATTTGTGAGTAATTGAAGTAAACTCCAACTTATTTGACCACCGATTTCACAGCATTAAAATATAGCACTAAAAGTGTAATCTCTTTGTTTTGGATGAGAGGCTCCGCTTCAAGTAGTAGACTTTACCCGTTAGCCTGAGGACATTTGATATCATAATCTCAGCTCGCGCACAAGGCAAAAGAAACAGCCTTCTGTCAACCTCAGTACCTTTTAAATGGCAGAAAGGGAAAAAAAATATAATAACCATTGAGTTTTTCCATCTGCTGAACCCCGACAAACTCTCAACATGACGATGCTTGAGTATTTGTCTGTAATCCCTGAGCAAATACACCTTTTATTCAACCACAGGGTTGCACACACTCCAGACACAAGTGCCCTTAATTAAATAACACACTCAGCAAACTCTCAGAGCCATTAATTATCAAAGGTAGCCTGCTCCATGCCTGGCTCTAAAATTCTATTATAACAGGCGCACACAACTAGAGGGAAGGAGTATGCTGGAGGAAGGTCACCCTCAGAAGCACACTAAGCAGCAGCTGTCAGACTAAGTAAATGACAAAGCACGCGAGCCTCTTAGCCCTTCCCTTGCCCCTCGGAGGGTCCGAAGGCAGGGAAAGTGTTGCACACTGGAGGGGCTTTCTTTTCTCAAAATCAGTTTCTCTCATGAAAGACACAAGTAAATATAAAGTAATCCTTTTTCATTTCGACTGAGTCTCAGGGAAAAGTAATATCAGCTGAAGATTTAGAGACAAATAAAGCCTGTTCTTCATACACTCTATCAGAAAGAGAAAACATTGTAGGGAGAGTCTTGCAAGGCACAAATGCAGGGAAGTGGAGGTCCAGGGGACAGACAGGGAGGATGGAAGCCTTACTGACTTCACATGGGACACAGGAACCTGCCCAAGGAGCAGCCTGAGGTCCCAGGGGTGGGTAGGCTCTGTTCTGACTCCTCACTCCCACCACCAAGCCTCAGAGCCCCTGCAGTTTCCTTTGCCCGGACAGGATGGGATCAAAGAAGCGATAAGCCCTGCGGGGCCGCGGTACATCACTCACGGCTACAAGCACTGGCATCATCTGTCTTGTGCGTTCGCTGCTCTTCGCGTTTGATTTATCCCTTCAAAGACAAACCTGACGGTGCTGGGTCTGTGGCCAGTCCACAAAGGACAGTCACGTGGTGAGCCCCAACCTCGCCGCAGGGCAGAGGTCTGCGTCTCCCCTCCTGAGTGGGCTGGCCATGCGGTGCCCGGAGCTGCTTTCTGTGCCCCTCTCAAGGTGGCAAATGCAGACGACTGGGAAACAGACCCGATTTAACCGGAAGTTAATTAACATTCCCTCCTCAGAGGAGGTTGTGTTATTAATCATCACGCATGACAAGTGATCAGAGAATAGTTTTGACTGAGAAAACTGTGCTGCGAAGTTGCCCGGCTCTCCCGAGTCCATCCTCACATCACTGGTTTCTGACCACTGCGCTCGGGGTAACCCCTTCCTGCCTCTAAATGAAAGGCTAATTGCATCGCCTCCGTTACTAACCAGAGCGGCTCTCTGATCCTTGCCATTTCTCCCCCAGCTTCTTTTTTACCCACATACTGTAAGAGATTGCCAACAGCGGCTTTTGTGGTCCCATTTTGGAGACCAGTTTATTAAGAAAAAGCTGAAATGTAGGGGTCAGAGGTGCCTGCCCTTAGAAAATTGCTCAACTTGTTTTTGGTGTGAGCAGAATGACTTTCCAAGACTGTCTGCCTGGGTCTGGAGCCTGCTACAAACTAAGACTTACTTAAAAAAAAAAAAAAAAAAAAAAACCACACACAACGAAAAACAGCTGTTACAGAGGAGTTTTATGTTAGTATCTCAAGACTGTTTTGTGGATGAGTGTGGTTATTTTGTTCTAAAACCATTTCTGTGTCAGCCCTGGGATGGATGCAAAGCAGGTGATTTCAGTCATCCTTGTGGGCAAGAGGCACTGCCTTTGATGGGCAGTGCTTGTCCTGTCACGTGGCTCTGCTAAAACGGCAGAAGACAGACAGCCTCAGCAGAAGTTGGGTGTTTGCAACTGAAACCTCCTGAGACCTGCCTCCGGCATCTGGATTGCTTTGGGGCATTTTATCAGGAGCACACTTTGGAGCAGGATCGCGTGGGAGACGGGCTTGGTGGTCGTCACCTTCATGCCCAGTCATTCTCTGCCAGCGGCCCAGGCCACACTCCAGGCTGGCCGGATCAGAATCTCTGGGGGTAGGGTGGAGGTGTGGCGTTGTTTAGATCTCCCCAGGGGATTCCCACGGAGCAACCAAGGTGAGAAGCACCACCTGAAAGAACCAGGAAGCTAAGAAAACAGACCATTATCTCTCTCTCTCTAGAATAATCTGGCTGGGAGCTGACCACAGGCAGTCTAACTGGGTCGAATGTAAAAGGAACATTTGAGACCACAGAAGTTGGGGGCAGGGGTCCCAAAAGTTCCTTTCTGTGGTCCCCAATGTTCCTTTTACACTCAACCCGGTTAGACTGCCTGTGGTCAGCTCCCAGCCAGGTTCACCTACAGAGACAGAAGAGGCTGTCCTCTGCTGGGCCTCTAGGACTGCAGGAGGAATGGAGTTAAGACAGAGGAGCCTCCTTCATCGACACAGTCAGTAAAAAGAGGTTGCCCTGAATGCGGTGCTGAGGGCAGCTGGATCTGTTGAAAACACAGGACTCTGCCCCATTTTTTTTGACGGAGAAAGACTTCCTGGAGCCTGGCGATGCCTGCATGCTTAAGGAGAAGTCAGCATGGTTCAGTTCATACCCTCAGTTGGATGCCTGGGTCCCTGTGTTTTCATCCAGTACTCACAAAATCATGACAACAAATTGCGCATCGACTTCACAGCCTTTCCTGAGGGTTTCAGGGAGATGGAGGAGAGGATTACAGCCCACACAGCAAATCTTACTCAAAACTTATTTAAATTTTTTTTTCCATCAGACTATTCTATTTTCCTTCCGAATTCAAAGCTCCCCTCTCCAAAGATCTCTTCTACTGTCTAGAGCCATGGGGCCTCCTTTCTGCCTTCATTCCTTACTCTGCAAAACAAACGCCTGCTCTGAGCTTCAGGACACTCTCTGTCCCTCCTCCAGCACGGCCTCGAGGGAAGGGGGCAGTCTCAGTTCATCTGCACTCTGTTTATTAGGAAACAGAAATATTTGAAAAGCACGAGGGCAGAGGGATCGGTCAAACTTCAGACATTCCAGGCCCCTGTACCCGGAACTCCTGAAGCCTCCCCTGGCACCTGATTACCTACTGCCTTGCCTCCCCCTGTACGAAGTGTTTCCCCAAGGACTGGATGCGCCTCGAGGATGCCATCCTTTACCTCTTGGCACCCTCCTTAGAGCCGTCATCACACTTCCAAACACACATTTATCAAAAGCCCCCATAGCATTAAGAACACACTGCCTATAGGTGACAGCACAGGGACCTGGAGACATGAGGGCACATAGTGTATGAGGTCCAGCCAGACGACAGGAGGATGAGGACGTTGCCCAGACGCGCCCTCCGTGATAGTGAGGCAGATCCAGTCCCTGTGTAGCTAAGCACCGACTCACTGGCTGTGCCACTGGTGGGCCTCTGTCGTCTGCCAGCCCCTGACGGACAGTGCAATGCAGAGAAAGGACTGATCGTGATGGTCGCAGAGGGTCACACGAGTGAGTTCCAGGCGCTGCCCTAAGCCCTTTCCGTGCGTTAACCTGCTCAGTTCTCCCCACGCCCCAGCCGGGCACGCTCCCATCACCGGGAGATGCACAGCCCGTGAGTGATGAGACTGGACTTCAGACCCAGTCTCCTCGAAGCCCAACATGCCCCCTCACTGAGCCCTGTGCTTCCCACAAGCCTCCCAGCTGGCGGGGGAGGAGGAGCTGCTGCAGACGGAGCCTGAAGCAGCCAGGCAGCCCGCCTGCACGCCACGGCTGGGTGCGGGTGCGCCGCAGGAGCGTCGGAAGCAGACTGACAGAAAGCCTGCTCCGGGGTGGACGGAGGCAGCCAGGGAGATTCAGAAATGACGGGGCTGGTGTCGGGAAGGGCGGGTGAAGGAAATAACCCGGGGCCGTGATGTGCAAAAGACCAAAAATAAAACCAAGGGAAACTTCTCCTAGGACATAAATCTGCCCCAGACAGCTGAGGCGGAGAAGAGGAAGGGCACATCCATTCTCAGCCTGCACAGATGCTTCCGACTCAGACTCAGTAACTGTTCAAGGACAAGGGCGATGATGGATGAGCGGGAGATGGCGCGCGTGTCCACACAAGATGGGTGGTGTCCGGAACAACAGGGGCCGACCCCAGTGTCACACAGATAATGAGACAGACCCCCTTCTCCGGGCTGTACATGCCCCTGACTTTCCACCCCTCGCCTCCAGACACCCAGGGACCTGGGCGGGAGTGGATCCCAAACTATAATGTGAAGGCAGAAGCAGAAGTGATTAAGGCTTCTGTGTTCTGGATTCCAGCAGGGAGATTTAATTCCAAAGGGATGCCCTGCCTGCCCTTTGCTCTCTGACCTTGTTATGAACTTACAGAAAAAGTGGAGTACTAGACTCACTAAAAACTCACCCCAGGTACCAGAGGCTGAAGTGCGTGCCGGTGGGTCCTCAGCCGGTGGGGCTGAATGGGCTGGCGCTGGGGACATCCTTGAGCTGCTCACTGGAACTCGCAGGAAGCTGGGTCTTTGCACCTCAGCCCCCGCGGCACCCGCCCCTCACGCCTCCTCAGAGACCTGTCAGTCTTCCCCAAATTGTACGAAATCTAGCCCGTAAAATTCTCTTTTGTCCGCTCCTGTTTAATGTTCTCTTTCCTGCAATGGTCTGTCCTTCCCAGTATCCTCCGAGCAGGTCGCCCTGGCCAGCCCAGCCCCTGACCGCACTGGTACTGGTCCCAGTAACTAAGGCGCAGAAGCCCAGGCTCTGACAGGGTCTCCCTTGGGGTAAAGAGATGGTTTCAGGGCTATGAAACTGCATTTCTACAACCTAGGAATTATCTTTTTTTTTTTTTTCCAAATAAGATTAAAGGGCTTCCCTGCACTTTCCTATTTTGTGAGTAAAAATTATTTGTTGTAAGCCTGGCTGAAATCCTTCAGGTAACTTGGCCTTGAAGCAAAGCTGATTCTGCCTGCTACACACTGCTCAGTCATCCTCCCAGTCCAGGGCTGGGGCGCCTCCGACTCACGGGGTGGGCTTGTCAACAAGCACAGATTCCCGGCTTTCTCTCCAGGCCTGCCAGTTCAGAATGTGGGGGGCAGAATGCAAAAATCTGTGTTTTTAACAAGCTCACCAGGTACTTCTGCTAATGGCTGTGTTTGAGAACCTGTTCTTACGTAATTAAAGGTCTGACTTGGCTTCAGTGTGTATGTAAGATGTGTGTCCACAAAACGGAATCTTAAGAGACCACGCAGCTGACCTCGGGGGCTGGGGCTGAGGGCAGAAGCCATGGGCCATGCGGGATCCAGGGAGCACGGGCATCAGCAGGGCTGGCACCCACCTGCTTCACATCATCTGCCCAGGACAGGAGTCTCCGTGGCTCCTTGTAAAATGCTAATGGCGATCTAACGGATTAGCAGTAAGCAAACTGACATTTTGTTTACTGCCATGATTCAAAAAAGCTATTGGTTCTAACTAAATGTCTGGTTTTATGTTGTCATTTCCAGGCATGAAAGAACTGGAACAGATCCTAGAGCGTGAGGAAATGGGCCTCGTGCTCTCGGACCCCGCGGCACTGGAGATGAAGCTGAGCAGCCTTTATGAGCTCCTACAGTTCCACAACCTTCCGCAAAGCATTTTATTACACTTGTGGAAGCCACTGGGGTTATGTTTCAATCACAGTGACTGACAGGCCACCTTCAAAACAACGGCGCCGACAGCCCGTCCACACTTCCTTGGCTGTGTACTTAGAATAGAACCTTTTCTAAATTGTCCCTTGGCCTGGAAAGGAATAAAATGATAGTTAAAATATTTATCTTGCATGTCAGCTAACTTAAAAATTGATATTTGGGGACCTCTGAAAGGCACAACTGAGGAAGTTGATCTCTCAGATCTACCCGGGCTTCTTGTAAACCAAAGGTTGGTTAAGGCCGAGCTAAGATTTAGAGAGTTTCCATCGCGGTGGGGGAGGTAACAGGACGAGACATGGACAGTCTTCCCTGGGTTGTGTTCTCCTCCTGCCTTGGGTGCAGAGAGGCAGAGCCAGAAGAGCTTACGTCGGCAAAATTAGCTTCCGGAAACTAATAAGCATGCAAGGCAGAGACTGGACAGCTCGGACCAGGCTGTTGCAGGGGTAGGAACGTAAGGAAAAGAATGGAAAAGCTCTCGGCGTTGGTCTAGGAAGCAGGCGCCTTGCCCGTAACAGTGCGTTTCCTTAAGAAAGGATGACAGAAGTGGGCTCTTCCTTTCCTCTGGGAGATTAGTCAAACAGGGGATTAGGGTTTATAGAGAAAAGTGAAACACACCAATAGCACTGCTACACAGAACCAAAAGCATGATTTTTCTTTTTCACAAAAAGCCTCCTGGAGAATCTCTTTGGGCTTACGGGCGACTCCCTGACCCCAGCACCATCACAGACATGCGGTGTGCAGTTCCCTGTGACTGCCACACCAAGTCCCCACAAACGCGGTGCCTTACAGCCACAGAGGTGTGTTCTCCCACAGTGCCGGGGGCCAGACGTCCAAACTCTGGCCAGGCCGCGCTCCCTGCCGAGGCTCGGGGGGGGACCCCTCCCAGCTGCTGGTGGCTGCTGGCACACCTGCAGCTCCTTGGCCTCATTCTGCGCTCTGCCTCTCTCTTCACACCCGTCCTTTCTCTCTGTGTGTCTCTCCTCGCTGCCTCTCTAAGAAGGACACTTGTTTTTGGATTTAGGGACCATGCAGATAATCCAAAATGATACCCTTGAGATCTTAATATCCTTAACTTCATTACACCCACAAAGCCGCTTTTTCAAAGTAACATTTACAGGACCCAGGGATTTGACATGAACATGTATCTTTTGAGGGGGGCACCACTGAGCCCACTACTTAGGGCATTTGGCCTTTGACCGTTTCTGATACAACATAAGCCAAGAGACTGAGTATGACTGAACTGCATCTTGTTTCCAGTCTTCCTCTATGTCTGCCAAAGCCTGGTTTATTGCCAGTTGTTAGCAATGCCTTCTTGAGACTGAGAAGCCTCTGGTTCCCAAGCCTGGTCTGGGATGCTTCTTTCTTAGCTGAAGGGGAAAGCACCACAGTCTGAACAGGATGCGTTCAGAAGGTAAAATGCCAGGAAGGAAAAATGGCAACTACTGATGAGTTCCCCCAGCTCAAGGGGGGCCGATTTGTGGTCCAAAGAAGAGCCCTAAAGATACCAACTTCTCTTATTCCCAGCACGTCATTGATTCCATCTCGGTTTCAATAGCAAATGTCACCAGAAGCCCTGCCCCCTGCCTTTAGGGCTAATTCCACATTTTACTCATTGGCTTTCAGTCAAAGAAGGGAATGAGCGCTGAGTCCCTGAGGAACCAGCTGAGTCAGAGGACAGGCCTACCTGCAGTTTTGTTTTCCATTTTGCAGTTCACACCCACAGGAGCCTTATTTCCACCTGCCATCCCATGGACTCCCTCACCTCTGTGTCTTCCTGTCACTCCGCCACGGCTTGGAGGCTGTGGGGGCAGAAGGGCAGCCCCAGGACCCCAGGCTTGGCTGGAAGGCATGGTAACCCAACAGGGACTGTATATTGTGCCTTTTAAGAGATGTTACAAAGCCGAGAACTAAAAAAGCCTACTGGTCCAAATAAAGTACAAACACTACTATTACTCCATTTGCTAAGGTGGGTCTGGTCTGCATGGAAATGATACAAAAAGCAATGGGAAACAGTGCTTAGGTCAGAACAGCGTCCCGAGCAGAAGCCGCCTTTTCCCTCTCTGATTTCTTCTTGGGCCCAAATACCACTAGGGTGTTGCTGTGTTGCTCAAGAGCTGGAGGGCTGCTAGTTTTATGCTAAACAGTGGACGACTGTACTTGGGGAGGGGGGCACTTCCAGCCCTGAGCTTGTCACACAGAACAGCTCAGCAGCTACTCTGTGCGTTGACAGCAT
Source organism: Camelus bactrianus (assembly GCF_048773025.1). NCBI lineage: Eukaryota > Metazoa > Chordata > Mammalia > Artiodactyla > Camelidae > Camelus > Camelus bactrianus. The sequence continues at coordinate 26,278,833 of NC_133555.1, forward strand.
TCCCCAGGAAGGGGTCTGCTGATGATCTTTGAGGACTCACTTTTCAGGCTCTGTTGTTCCACTTGCAATCAAAACCCAAACAGTGGAAGCGAATGATACTCTGTCTTTGGCAAGGAGCTTGAAAGGACCTTTCCCCCATGGTTGTCTTCACCACACTGAACCCAAATTACAGAATAACACTTCTTACACCCCATCAGTTCTTTCAGACGGTGAGAAGGAGCTGTGTATTTCCTGGAACAGAAACCTTTCCCATCGAATTCTTCTCTGTGTCCAAGCTTGAAACTAAGGTCTGGGCGAGGGCCTCCTTTCCCTGATGGTCTGTGTCTGTTGATACCTGCCCAACTTAATGGTGAAAGAAGGAAACTAACTTTTGGCATATATTTATTGTAGACAGATACATTTGCAAATGTTGCTTAATGCACACGAGGTCCCTATACAATACAGATGCAAGTTTAGGCTCCAAAAGGCAACTTGCTCACAAGGTCACAAAGTTGTTTGTAAGGGGATTTGGGATCAAATCAGGTCCGATTCCCAAAAACTATACTCTTTGGAGAAGAATTACTAACCAAGGACTTTCAGCAAATGTGATAAACACCATTTTCAGTTTCTCTCCTGAGCTGTCCGTTGAGTTGACCGGTTGGTCCGTTGCAGTGATGTTCACAGGGAGAGGGGGAGGCACAGGTAAGGAAAGGCAGGGAACCCCCACACCTTCTCAAGAGGAGAGCATCCCTTTAATCACATAAATGAAGGCAACTAACGGCATTTCTGCAACTTAATAACACACGGGAAAGGTGTTGCCAAAAATGCTTATTATGTCTGTGAGGCAAATGTGTTAACCAAAAGGTTAATGATTACCTAGTCTAGAGAAAAAAGAAGGTAAAACAATTAACCTGTAATTACTCAGTTAAAGGGATTGAAAATACATCAGTCCCACTGGAACAGCCACCACCACCAACCCTCAAGCATGGCCACACGCTTGCTGTTCATTTCAGTTCTCGAGTCACTGTGATCACCTACTGTGCATTAGACTTGGAGGCTATGGACTCAGCGCCAAAAGTACCGTGGCCCCTGAGGATAGCTGGAAAGCGGAGTGCCTGTGGGTTGCAGAAGGCAAGGCAATGGGAGGAGCAGGGCTAGATTCTCAGTAAGAACATACGCCCAATTCTTGGCACCCAGAGGACTTTCCTAAGTCTGTTTTTCTTCCTCCTCCTCCTCCTCCTCCTGACAGACACCACTTACAGTACATCTTTGTACCAAGAGCCACGCAGGCATTTTCAAAGAATTATTTCATATAAGCCTCACAAAAATCAAACAATCTTCATTCTTTCCTCCCTCCCTTCCCTTTTCTTTTATTTAACACTTATTCAACACCTCTCGTGTGCCCAGTATTGTCTGTACAGGAGCCAGTGCTTCAATGCTGAGCAAAAAGGTCTGGAAGTAACTATTACCCTCCTTCTGCAGAGGAGGAGCCTGGAGTTTAGAAGTCTGACTTGCTTAAGGTCCCACATTGGTAAGAACGTGAATCCACGTACTGACGCTGTGGCTTTGCCTCCAAGCCAAGCTCTTTCTCAGGGGGGCAGGAGGAGAGGGCACAAGAGATGCCCTATGGCTAACTGCGGCTTTTCCCTGCAGACCAGGACCAGTCAACACCCCTGCTTTCTCCAGGTCAAAAGTAGCTGGGGAAACTCAATCTACGCTACTAAGGTTCAAACTTCATCAAGTCAAAGAGCATTTACTAAGTATGCTCCGTGTGTCCATCCTGGGCGAGCCCTCCATCCTGGGCGAGCCCTCCATCCTGGGCGAGCCCTCTGTCCTGGACCCTCCATTCGCCCTGGAAATGCCCCACCGTCCTCCCACATGTCTGACAGCATGGCAGCATTCTGGTCACTCTGAGCAGTCTGTCCAGTCTCCCTGGCCTGGGGTGAACATCTCCCTGTCCCACACTGTTTCTAAGGAAGGCTCTGGAATATTACTCCCAGACCCTGGACGAGCCCCATGCTGCTGGGCCAAGATCACACACTCTAGTAAGCAGACTTCCCACCAGGTGGCTGAGGGCTTCTTTGCCCACCTTTCTGATTTTCTCTCCTGTCCTTCCCTTTTTTTTTTTTTTCCTCTTTTTCCCCCTTTCCTCTTTTTTCTTCTCTCTACCAGAAGGTAAGCCCACAAAAACAAGTCCATGATCTGAAGAGACAGTCTAAAGCACTGGTTCGCAAGCTTTAACCTCCGTCAGTGTCACCAGGAGGGCGTGCAGAACTGACTGCAAGGCCCCACCTGCAGAGTTTCGGATTCTGGAGGTCTGGAGTAGGGCAGGGCCTGACATCGTCCCAGGTGAGGCTGGCACTGGCGGCTCAGGGCCCACACTTTGAAAACCACTGGCCTAAAGGGATGATTTTTTTTTTCTATAAATAAGCAGAATTTGTTCTCAGTGCAGAATCCAGCTTGTCTTCTAGGCCCTGCATTTAACGGAGCTTAGTCTAGAGGTAATGAATTTCAAGTTAAATCCAATCAGGCCACTCAAGCATCTCCAGCAGGTTTTTAGAGTTATTTAACATCGCAGAAGACTTCTTGTCCTGGCTAATTACGTGATTAGTTTAGATCGATAGTAGATGAACAGAGGGAAGGTGGGGCAGCTGCAGCTCACCGCCAGCTTAATAAAATGGTGCTAACTTCAGTCAAGAAGAGTAACATGGGTTTAAAGCTGGGCTTAGCTACTGACGACATCAATGTTTCTATCTTAAGGGGAAAGAAGCTCACTCCTGCTGTAGCTGGATGTGCTTACGCAAAAGGACTCTTACGAATGCGTGATTTGCTTGGCTTGCCTGGTCAGGGAACTCCAACAGAAGGCGAGGGTGCCATTTTGAATGAGTGACATTCACATCTGCCTCCCGCAAGAGTGAATATCCGGCATCCCAGGGTCTGGGAAGGCAGCCGCACTCAAAAACCCCACTGTGGTCACGCTACCGTTCAAAATTAAGGTACGACAGCCGTGTTATCTCTGTAGCTTTGGAAGTTTGTATCAGCCTGTGTGTCTCGCATTTTCCCGGAGAAGGGACTGGCAAGGGATTAGCATTCATTGTGTATCCACCACGGACAACTGACTTTTAGAGGCAGGTACTACCAGTCTGACTCACAAACAGGGAGAGATGACAATGGTGATGATCAGAGCACCTACCACTAAGCACTTAACCATGAAATTATGTTCTAGGCATGTTTTCTAGGTATGCTCTATTTTTCACTCAATCAATCTCCCCAACAACCCTATCGGTAACTTCTACTATTATCCCATTGTACAGATAAGAAAACTGCAGCACAAGGATGTGTAACTTGCCTGTGGTTACCCAATTAATAAGTGCCAGAGCTCGGATGTGAACCCAGGTGGTATGAATCCAGAATCTATGATGACACTTTTCCTGGCTGAGAAGCAAACCTGAGTTGACCAAACTCTGAAGTCCCATCTCCCCGCTGCCCTGACCTGATATCCCAGGGAAAAAGCCTGGTGGGGCTATTTCATTCACAACCAAAGACTAATGCGAAAATATTCCCCAGCACCATCTCTTCATCCCACTGGAGAGCTGGGCTTTGCATATTTGTCAAGACTCACCAATGGATGCATGGAGCCAACTGGCTTCAAGAGACAGTGGCTCCACCTTGAAAATAAAGAGGGAAGGGACAATACTGCACCAAGTGCAGTCTCCCCTAACTTCAATCCTCTGCAGCCTTCCCAGCCTTCACCATGTTTGCCTTATCTACGTAATACCTAGGTATTACTTCCTTTTACTCACTTCTCATTGTTACATGTGTACAAGGAAACTTAAAATCACTGCAGCAAACGGACAACCAGTGCCCTCGCCATAAATAGAAGCTACCCAGAAGGATGAATATAAAGTTACGGAATTCCAACAACCAGCTGCTGAGAGCCCTGCCTCGGAGGCCTGGCTTCTCACTTCATCAGAAAGGGACGCTAGGACGTGTTAGTGAGGTGTTAAGACACACAGGCAGCCGGAGTCCTGCCCCTTGAGGACTGAAAGACAGTGGACAGAGAGGAACTTCTCACCTGGTGATCTGATGGATTTGGGATGCTTTGTCCACTGGCCCCTGAGAATCCCCTGCCGCCCCTGGCGCACGACAGCCCCAGCTGGGGGGCACCCGGCGGAGCCCCGTCAGCCCAAATGAGGCTTCTCGGCGGCTTTCCCTGCAACAGGCGCATCTTGAAAAGGAGAAAAGTTATCTCGGGTTCAGGTGCCTCGGGGAAACAAGGCAAAATAATCAAGGCGAGAAAAATGATTACACTGTCAAAGGAGCCGACGAAACTTCCAACGGTAATAGTGATCATGGAGGAGTTTCTCCTTTGAACAGAAATGCCTTTGATAGCGCCTGCCTCCGTTCTCCTGTTATTTTGTTGCAAGAATGAATAAGCAGGAAGAAACAAATGGGCACTTCTGTGTTTTACCAGAATCTGCTGTGGAAGAAAAGTGATGGCCCAAATCCAAAGGGGGGAAAAATCTCTAAATTTTCATATCCATCTAAAGAAGGAGAAAGGAAGAGAGAAGGAAGGGGGAACAGGGAGCCAGAGAAATAAATCCAGCAAGAGGGTTGGGTAACACGCCCCTGTAACCCCGTGGGGCCTTCCCAGGACAGACCCTGCCCCATGTCCTCTGCTGGAGCTCCTCGCTGAAGTACCCAGAGAGAGGGGTGCCATGTGTATCTCCTGAGCTTTTCAGGTGCTAAAAACCACCCTGTTATGGGAGTTAATAAATGCACTTAAACAGCTACTAAGCAGGTGAGAGGAGAGAAAGGAATAAGTAATTAAAACAGATAAAGGAATAACCAGACCAATGTGTATGAAACTACTGATAAATAAAATGACTCAACCCCACTTACCCTGAGGGCCAGGACCCCAGCCTGCATTCCCACCACCACTACCATTCTCTGGATCTAATTCTGTGGTTTAATTGTCCAGGGTTCTGCCCCCAGGGAGCCGTGAGTATCTGGTGATGACTGTGCTTCCTCTAGAATGCTCGTATCAGAAGGAAAGAAATGAAAACAGAAATGTGTCATGTCACCGTCTTGATGTTTCCAGGATCCGCAGCTGACTGACAGAAAAGTCCCCACAGAAGCCAATTCTGAAGTGTCTCACTGGTTTGAGTTTTCATGCCAGAGGCCATGGCGACAAAAGGAAGTGAGTCAATGGAACCAGATGCCCTGTAGCTTTTTACTGCAGATGAGAGCGGGGAATCCAGCAGGGCTCTCCTTACAAGTGTGAAACAGTGAGCGGCTCCTTGTATCTCTCACCCTCTCTAAAAAGCTTTCTTACAATGTCTCACTTTCCTCCTTTGTGCTTTAATATTGGACCCTACGTTCCCTGGGATCTTAGAGGCCTGAATTCCCATTGTAGGCGTCTGACTTTTGTTGCTACATGCCACCGTGCTCTTTTGGAGACAGAACAGGATTGAAAGCTGGTCCATGGACCCAGAGCCTTCCCTGCCGTGTCTGACGCTGCATAACTGCTACAGACGGCAGGCCAGGCTTGACTCCTTCACCCGAGAGTCAGGAGCCACGTCAGAAGAGCTGACCTAAGGGTTCCTGAGGCCACAGCCCAGCGCTGTCCCCGGGCCAGGCTCTGGGTGCAATTCTTCCCATCCGTTCTCTCATTTGATCTTTACAACTACCCTCTTAGGTTTCCTTCAGCCCACCGAACAGATGAGGAGAACCTAGCTCGCAGAGGTGGAGTGATTTCTCCAACATAACAGAGCAAGTAAGTGGCAGAGGCTGGGTGTGAGCCTGGCCCCAGGGGACTCCAAAGCCTGAGACTGTCATCAGAGGGCCTGGAGGAGTCAAAAGGAGTGAGCTTTTAGGGACAGGGTCAGCAAACTGCGGCTCACTGGCTGAATCTGGCTACCCACCTTTTTGTGAAAAAAAAAAAAAAAATTAACACAATATGACCAGACCTGTCATTTCTATACTGGCAATGCATTCCCTCCACAACGACAGAAGTGAGCTGTGACAAAGAACTTATGGCCCACAGAGCCAAACACAGGCACGACAGGCCCTTAAAAGAAAAGCTCTGCCAACCTGCATTTAGAACATCGACCCTGGGATTCAGTCTGGCTTAAGCATCACTTCCCCTGGCAGCTGTGTGCTCTCCAGCTGTTCTCATCTGAGACTTGAGGATCCCGGGAGCACTGGCCTGGGTGAGGCTTCAGTGAGGCAAGGGTGAGACACTGCATTCCAGCAGCGAGCACAGTGGTTGGTACTTAGCAGGCACCTAAGGAAACAGCCTCTTTCTTGCCCCACAAGACAATGGGACATCCCAGTGCAGCAGGAGCATGTGCCAGGGCCGGTTAGAGGACAAAGGGGCATGACTGCAGCCCTGGTTGGGGGCATAAAGGGTGAGGACTCACGCAAGCCATCAAACCAGCCTTTCTGGAAGGTGTGGGGCTCTGGTAGCTGCCCCATCAGAGCAACCCAACCCCTTCTTTGCCAGACCCTCCCAGGCACCCACTTCCTGGAGCTGGGCTCTAGGAATCAAGGTCAATCTGAGTTGTTCTTTACACAGGACACTGTCCCATCCCACCCCCCACCAGCCCAACATAAAAAAAATGGCTGTAAAAAAATTAAATGGCTCATCCAGGAGTCTGTTATCTCACTGATGTGTCAAGGACTCGCATGCATAACTCCTCCTGACGCCAATGAGAGCAGAGCAAATATAGATTGATTTTCTTTACTGCAAAGGTCAAAAGTAAGTTTGTTTATCCTCTGTATTTGAAAGTTATCAATGATGATTAAACTGAGGGAGGAGCTGAGTGAGACATGCTGAATGCATTTTTATGCCAGCTTCCTTTTCTTCTTCTTACAGCCTGAAGACTGTCTTGAAAAGAAACCACAGGGCTCCAGTTGGCTTCAATGGTGTCCACCCAGGGGCCCTCTGTGATTATGCTGACAAGTAATAACAACAATCTGATACTTATCTCTTAGCACAGCCCAGGGTTTTCTCCCACTGAAAATTACCTCCCGTTAAAGTAAACGTAGTGCAGGCACCGTGCAGCATGAGAGACAGCCCAGAGTTACAAGGAAGAAACTCATTATGTGAATGTGTTCTCCTCAACACCATCAGTTTCCCACCCTAAGGTCTTCTAGCCAGTGAGCTCAGTGATATATTGAAGGCTTAACTCAACTTCATTCATTAACTGGAGCTAAATGCTAACATGCACTGTACCAGCTTCCAGCACAAATTAGCATCCATAATAAAGCATATAATTAGCCACATACGCAAATGCTCTCCACGATGAATAACCCACCCACCCCCACCCCCAAAGCCCCGGGGCTGCTCTTTGATTTCCCTGAGATGGGTCTGTGACAGTAGCCTGGTTCCCAAAAGTCTCTCGTCCATCAGCAAAACGAGCATCTGAATTGACAAGGTTCTGGACAAATTCACCCAAAGTCAATAACGGAAGGTCAAGGAGAGTTATCTGCTTTCCTGTGGTAGGAAAGGCCCAAAGGGAGTTAAGCTCAAAATCAGGGTAGAAGTGGAAATAAAATGCAAAGTTCTCCCAGTCACCTGCACTGGAGCCCTGGTCAGTGACCACTAAGAGCCCGTGGTAAAACCAGTACGGGCACGGACATTCCCAGAAATGTCTCGCCTCATCATGACCCCTGCATCTGGGTGGCTGGCTGCTTACAAAGGACTTGCAGACCTGCCACCTCCTGGCTGAGAGGTTAGAGGATTTGCCCTGAAAGGTAGCAGAAGGTGCCACCCCAAAATATGTCATGCTGGCACGTGGAGCTGAAGGCAATAAACACCCAGCAGACTCAGGAAAAGCTTTCCACCTCCCCCTTAACTGCCTAAAAGAATTTAGACCAGGGGACTATACCAGGAAGAGAGCTATTACCAGAGATCACTTTTTAACCTGAGAGACTTATCTGCTGGGCAGGGCGACCTTTGTTTTCCAAACATCTCTCCTCACCTTCCTATGAATTGCCTCCCCCCTTTGAAGCCCCAGGCCCCTACCCCGTCCCTTGCTCAGGATGGCATATGAGCCTTGTGCGTCTGGCTGCCTTTGAGTCTCATGTCTTTGTGGGGGTCACGTGCACACACGTAATTCCATTTTTTCCTCATGTTAATCTGTTTTTTATTACAGAAAGGTCTCTACCAACAAACTGTAAGCAGAGAGGGAAAATTATTTTTCCTCCCCTACAGCCCAAAGGTACGTAAGAGGCAAAGACTGAATCTGAGCCTAAAACTCCAAATATGGTTCCCTTCAGATCAAACCCTGACTGAGCACCTACTCCAAGCCATCTCCTGTGCTACCCTCTGGGGACCCCTCCCACCCAAATCCATCACCTCCTTTCAGCACATCTCTGGACTCAGCCTCCCCCTCCGTCTTTCCAGCCATCACTCCATTCTTGCTCCTCTACCACCACCCTAGGCCAAACCACCATCACACCTCTGGAATGATTTTGGTGACAGCTTCCCATCCCCTTCTCCCAGCTTCTAATCTCCTTCTCATTTATTCTCCACACAGGAGCCAGATTCTCACTAAAAGTCAGCCAGAGCCCATCACTTCCTACCTGAAACCTGATCATGGTCCCTACTGTACACAGAATAGGAGTCGAATGCTGGTCCCTGGCCCACAAGCCTCTCTCGGGTCCCGCCCCACCTGTTTCTCTGACATTGCCCTTCCCATTCCTCCCCAAGCTGGCTTTCCCTTTTCACAATCTCGGATATACCAAGTTCTCTCCTGCCACAGTGCCTTGACATCTGCAGTTTTCCTCTGCCTGGAACGCCCTTCTCCTGACTCCTGTTGTAGGTGGTTCTCCCCTCGAGATTCAAATCCTCAGCTAAAACACCACCTCCTCTGCCCACAGTCTGGGGTGGGGGGTGCTCCTCCGCAGAACACGTCGCATCAGCCTCTTGTTCATTTCATCCCTCCCTCTTGTCATGCTCAGCAAGCATCCTGTTGATTTGTTTCCTCCATCTCCCTCACTAGAAGGCAAGCTTCATGAGGACAATGGACTGACTCTTTTATCTGTGCTGCATCCACAGCACTTACCAAAGGGAAACACAGTAAACGGTGAATAAGAATCTGCTGACTGGATCAATGACGAAGTGAAGACCTCACAATCCCGTGGCAGTGCAGCACCCTCACTCCCCCACTGCTGCCGTCACACACAAAGCGGGACTCAGACTCCGAGCAAGTGACTCCTCCTGCAGGACACAGCAAGTGCCTGGCGGAACTGAAAAACAAGTATCCCCATGCCTTTTCCCCAGGACTGCACCCACACTCAGTAGGATATCCATTAAGCAGACAAGCCCCCGGGCAGTGGGAGATATCCGATCAACCATTCTTTACTTGCAAAGGAAACCTCAAGGGTCCCCAGTGCAATGGGCAGACCAAGGAAAGAGGCTGACAGAGGGAGAATGTGAAGGTATAAAAAGATGTGCTCTTTATGGTAAAGGTGGTTCTAGAATTCATTTTTGGGCTTCTCCAAAGGGCAAGCCTTGCGAATATCCAGATCTACTGAAGAGGTGTCCCCAGAGGTCCTATTCAGGGACTCTTTACTGAACCAACTACTTTGTAAGCTTGAAGGAACTTGCAAAAGAGGCTCCTCTTAATTTCCCTGCTCTGGAAGCATTGCTTTTTCTTTAGCTGAGAGCACAGGTTCTGAAAGCTTATCACTGCGGGCTCTGGGCCCAGGGATCTGAAAACCCTTCACTCCAGGACACAAGGCCAAATCGAGAGCTTCGCCTTCTGGACTGCTGCCCCTCGAGCCCTACCCGCCAATGGAGTGCATTCTGTCCAACTGAGAGGTCACGCCCCCACCCCTCCCCTACCCCTTTGCACCACTTGGGCCAGTTTTGTGGAAGCCAGCTTGAAAAAGATCCCCCAAGTCCTAAGTAGGATGTACTGTTCAGGTTTCCCTGTGGTCAAACCTCCCTAAGCTCTGGCAGGCCACCAATGGGCAGAGGTTTTGTTCAAGACTTTGTACAGGGGTTCTGGCTGGCTCCTCCATCTTTCTTCAACTTTTGTTCATTTTATTTACATGTTTTCAAAGTATATGTTTGGAGAGAACTTAGATACCTTAAATACAGTATTGTTTGTTTGTTTGTTTGTTTTTTCACAAAGGCAGTAAAACGCTGATAGACAGTGATACCAGGATCTCTAACCAGGATCTTTCCAACAAGTGCTGGTGGCTGCAGCGACTACAATGGAAAAACAAGGAACGGGCATCTTCAGCAGGACCTGGCCAGGAGCGGGGCTGATGTGCGGTCTGTGGCAGAGACGTGGGACAGCTCAGCTAGGAAAAGGAGGATTTTGGAAAACGTAGTTTATTGCTCCAGTGGCGAGAGCAGTGACTCTGACAGACACTTGAAACCTGACGTGGCAGTTTTGAGCTCTGAGATGTTCAGAAGAGTTTCCACGGGATGCAGTGACTGAATTGGGTGCGTATGTGTGATGTGCTGTGGTCTTTTTAGAACTGTTTATTTTAAGCCTGTTTCCCTTCACATGGCAAATAAATACATAAAACCAGCTTGTGAGCACCAGGAGGGCTCCACAGACAAGGAGGTGTCGATTTTTCTGTGTAGGGATGTTGCCTAGAACAAGGTCAGGAAACGAACCTCCGCTTACTTGGAGGTTTGATTACAGCCTTCTGGACAGCCCTGAAGGCAAGAAGGTAAGACTATTTTTTTTCAAAAATTATTTGGCTACTGTGCATTAAGAACTGTTTTAAAGCTCCCATGCCTCCCCCTGCAGTGAGCTGCTTTTCCGTGGGTACTTGGTCTCCTGTGCATGATAAGTAAGTAGGTCTGAGGAAGGCGCTGCTGAATATATTCATTTAAAACAGTCTCTGCACTGATGGCTGAGAAATTTCCAAGGGACTGTTGCACTACAGTGCTCTGCATAATTGAACACTGTGTCTGCAAATAAGACTAATAACCATAGTTGTCCAAATGATTACCATACCATAGATCATAATCGTCTACTGGAAATGCTTCTCACGGGAAGACTATTTTTCAAGGTTAGTCAATCTTGCACGGACAGTCGCCCACACGCTGGAATGGCCATTCACTTCTCTCTTGGTCATTTTCCTACTTCCCTCTGTTCTTGACCAAATTACTCCACTTACAAAAAGTGGAAATGGGACCACAGGATCTCTGAGGTTGTTGAAAGGGCTAACATCCTTTTTGGATTTGGAGGAATAAAAACATTCTCTTTCACATACTCAGTAAAAACAGAAGCAACCTGCCATGGTTACCCAGCTTGGAGGAGGTGGAGCTGGTGTTCTGATCGTCTCTAAAGCCCTTAGTTCTAACCAGTGTGCTGCTCTGGGCAAATAAAAAGTCAATGACAGAGCCATTCTGTGTGATGCAGGAGACTCACCCAAAAGGCACAGAGAAATACATGCAGTGCCTACTGGGAGCTGGGCAAGACTGTCCAATTCTCAGTAGAGATAAATGTGGAGCTTAGGGAACCAGTGTCACAGGTTTGGTTCTTACATTAGTTGCTGGAATTCTCTGTACAGGCTGGTTGTACTATCTTCTGATTACTCACTTGGTAAATAAGGATGGGTCTGCTAGAGTCCCAGAGATCTGGCGAGAAAGAGCCAACAGCTTGGTGGAATTCGCTCACTAACACAACCAAACACATGTGTGCACATGCACCCAGCTGTTGGCGACAGCTCAATTCAGGACAACCAGGGAGACTTACTTTTTTAATGAACTTAGTTAACATATGTCCATGAAATGCGGTGCCCAATGGGCACAAGTGAAATATTTCAACTGCTTGCCGAGGCACCGAGGCAAGTATCCTGTCTGCAAAGCTATCAGAGCAACCTCACAGTCCCCACCGCTTCCTCGCTGCCACGGACCCTGGGGGCCGGGCTGTGAGCTCTGCAGGAGGAACACGCCAACCAGAAGGTGAGCGTGGGCAGCTCCCAGGCGCAGCGGGCTCTCTGGTCTCCTCCAGACCATGGCCTCTGCAGATCTGCTCCTGCTGCCCCTTCTGCCCGGCAGGGGCAAAGCTGAGTGATGGTGACCTGGAGCTCGGGTGTCTGGGCCCACATCACGGCTTCTCCACTTCTGTGGTTTGGAGAAAGCACATGACCTGTCTGAGCCTCACTTTCCTGCTTTACAGAACGAGTATAGGTAAGGTGTCAGCCTCGGTCAAAGGGCAGTTGTGAAGATGAACTGAGATCAGGCAGCGCGTAAGGGTGTAATTCTGTCCTTGGCAAATGATACGCACGGTAGGAGTTCCCTAGTGATGCTGTCTGCAACCAGTGATCACAAGCTTGGTGTCTTAGACAACACGAATTTATTATCCTACAGTTCTGGGAGTCCAAAGTCCGATACCACTTTCCCTGGGCTAACATCAGGGTGTCGATGGGCCAGCATTTCTTCTGGAGGTTCTAGGGGAGAATCTGTTTCCTTGTTTTTCTCCAGCTTCTAGAAGCTGCCTGTATTCCTGGCCTCATGGCCCCTTCCTGCATCTTCACAGAACATCCCTCCAACCTCTACCGCTGTCCTCCCATCTCCTCCTGCTGCCTCTGACTCTTTCTCTTGTAAAACTCTCTGTGGTTACATCTGCCCAACTAGACAATCCAGGATTACCTGGGTCCACTTCAAACCCTCAGTTTAATCACCATCTGTCAAGTCTCTCTCACCAAGTGATGAAGCATGTGTACAGGGTCCGGGGCTAAGGAGGCAGACGTCCTTCAGGGGCCATTATTCAGCCTCCACATGCACACATGTGGGATTTTTACCAGTATGCTCTCCCTCTCTGCCCTTTTCCTTCTCATTAGGTAAAATGCACGTACAGTAAAGTGACAAATCGGAAATGTTCCGTTTATGAACGTTTACCCAGGTACCCACCCCTCAAGCCAAGATGAGAAGCCTGACAGCCCCCTGCCCGCCCACTGCAGGCTCCCTCGTGCCCCTCCCGGTCAGGACCCGCCTCCATCCACCCTGAGGAAATCACTGGTCTGATGTGTATCCTCACAGATGACTCGTGCCTGTCCCTGAAGTTCAGATGGGCCGAATCACACGGTGTGACCGTTTCTGCATCAGGCTTCTTTTACTCTGTGTGACACCTGTGAGACTCCGCCACGCTGTGGAGTCCAGCACTCCCTTCTTCTGCACGGTCACAGGGTGGATATTATGCTGATTCCTCACCTGTCCTTTCTAAACACATCCAAGCCTCAGACCATAAGCATGCTTTTAGTTTTTCAAGGACCATGTCAAACATCACCTTGTTAAAGCACGCCCTGGTAGCCACATGTCCGCTCCGTCAGAAATACCGTCTGTAGCCACCTCCTCGTATAGAACCTTGAGGACCCATTTACCTTTCAACCCATATGACTCATGTCATGCACTGCTTCACCTGCTCCTTGTGGACAGGAACATTATGCTTGTCTTTGTATCAACGTCAAATCTAGCAGCCTGCCTACCTTAGAGCCACCCAAGCTCAACCATATCTACTGTTTTACCTCCATGATAATCTGTTTCCTCTGAGAAAAGACACATTGCTGCTTATTAATTGAAACCCACATGTGCAAAAAAGCATGTCTGTTTCCTGTACGTATCATAAGACCTGCTAACAGGAGGCAGCCTGGAGATTTCCACACTGTCTGGTTTTAATACTGATCAGAAACAAGTGCTGGGATGCAAGGCTTGTTTGGGGTAGGCAGGATTTTGAACCCTTGATTTCTATGAGCTTTCTCCTCAAAGTAGAGTAAGAAACTACAATCAAAACTCTAAGTCTGTTTCTGAGGTTGGACTGCTGATTCCTTATGATAAAGCCCCGTCCTTCCTTGTTATGACTTCCCCCACATCTGGGCAGGTCCAGGGAGAAGCTCGAGCTCTCCCTCCTTTGACCCTCACAGGGAAGGTCAAGCCACTGAAACCTCAGGCTTACAGGGGACCCTCGCCCCAGTCCCAACCTCCAAACACTGTAAGAACCTGAAGCCACCTGATCCCTCCTCCCTCGGCTGCTTGCCTTACTCTGAACAGAACCTGAGCCCTTCTCAGGGAATCCTTTGGCTGTCTGTACAAAATTAACAAAGTTTATTTCAAATCCACTGGTGCCTCTGTGTCACGTATCCCTGCATCTATACACTTTGGGGTGGACCCACCTGGCATTCAGCAGGGGATGCCTGGTGCCCAAATGAGACAGACGACATGCGTAAGAAGCTCCATGCTCCAGAGTGACAGTGAAACCTCACCTGAGAGTGCACACTGGTCATTTGTGTATACGTGTACCCACTGTACCTTTCTCTGGAAGGATCAGCTTGATTCTCCAATTCTCCTATTCTCCATCCATGCATTTGGGTTGAGGCTGATGCTGCCTTCAGCTGCTGGGCTCCAGGGTGGCCCTGACCTCAGCCTGGGCAAGCATTGCATTATGAATGGTCCAGGGCGGGGCCCATGACCTGACCTAATCCAGGAAAACTCAACCCTGGGGATCTCCTTGGGATTTGGAGAAGGAAGTACTCTCTTTGCACTGGGTTTGTTGGCTGTAAGGCTAATCTAAACCTGGAGTTGCTGGGACGCAGGGGACTGAGAAGTCCCTGCCTGGCATGAGGGTTCTCCCTGGAGTGAGGCCAATGTGGATGAAAGCAAAGAGCAGAGATGAGGGAGAGACTCCTAGTCCTCGGGGTATTGCGGAGTCCCTGGATCAAGCCACGCTCAGTGTCAGATCCGTCTCAAGATTTTGGAGTTGCATGAACTAATCAATTCCTATTTCAGCTTAAGGCACTTTTAGTTGGGTTTCTACCATTTATGCCTGAAAGATTCTTTTGAATGATACGGTTATCACGTTTTTTGGCTCTGAGCTTTTTGCTCCTCTGGACACACTGAGGCCAAATATGCCATGGAAACCACACAGCCTTGGTTCCCCCATAAACACTGAAACATTCTTTTTTAAAGTTAAAACAAGCAGACTTCCTAGAAATAGCATGACAAATCTTGGGCTGAATTACCATTCTACCATGACCAGAAAACGCCTAAATAAGCAATACTAAGTCAACAGTTTGCTAGAAATACCAGCTGAATCCGAATGCTGAAGCCTCCACTCAGTGGAATGTCATGTATTCTGTGCACTAGGAATTCTACGTCAGCAGAAGCTTGTGCATGATTTTCCCAGTTTCTACTCAGTAACTTTTAAGTTTTTTGTTTGGTAATTTCCATTCCAGGACTGGAGTCAGTAAAGTAAGCTAAGCTGATGCCAAAGTTCTGTTCCATACAATAAACAGCAAGAATTCACTGAATGCTGTGACAGGCAAAGTAATGGTCCCCCAGAGATGCCCACATGCGAATCCAAAAGCCTGCGAGGATGTTATGCTGCACAGCAAGGAAGAATTCAGTTTGCAAATGGAATTGAAGTTGCTCATCAGCTGACCTTAAGATAGGGACTGACCATGTAATCACAAAATTCCTTAAAAGCAGATGACACAGGCAAGAGAGAGATTAGAGAGACTCAGTGTGAGATCAACTTGACCCGCCGTTGCCGGCCACGAAGCTGGAGCAAGAGGGCCCCAAGCCAAGCAATGCAAGCCAGCTGGAGGAGCCGGAAAACGCGAAGAACCACATTGTCCACTGGAGAATTGGTTTGTATTAGTTTGCTAGAGCTGCCATAACCAAATTCCACCAACTTTAAACAACAGGTGTTTATTTGCTCACAGTTCTGGAGGTTGGAAGTCCAAGGTCAAGACATCAGCAGGTTTGGGTTCTCCTGAGGCCCCTCTGCTTGGCAGATGTTACCTTCCCGCTGCTTCCTCACCCAGTCCACAGTCATCCCTCTGTGCACACACATCCTTGGCGTCTCTGTGTGTCCACATTTCTTTCTCTAATAAGGACACCAGTCAGACTGGATCTGAAATTAGGATCTACCCTAACGGTCTTGTTTTAATTTCACCACTGCTTTTAAGACCTTATCTCCAAACACAATTACATCCTGAGGTACCAGAAGAGTTGGACTTCAACAGATGAGTTTTGGAGAAAATAATTCAGCCCATAACAGGTTCCAAAAGGGAACACAGCCCTGCTGATGCCTGGATCCTAGCCCGGTGAGACCCGTGTCATACGTCTAACCTACAGAACTGTGGGATAATAAATGTGTGTTGTTTTAAGCCTCTGAGTTTGTGGTCATTTGTTATGGCAGCCCCAGGAAACTAATGCAAGCATTTACTACGTGCCTGGCTGTGCTAAGCACTTCGACTTCCCACCGGCCCATCAGCCTTACAGGAAGACATCATCTTGATCTCCATTTCACAGATCAGGAAATGGAGGCAGGGCTGAGCGTCTGCCCACCACCACGTGCTTACTGCTAGAAGCGGTGAGGCTGGAACCTGAACTCAGATGCTACTGCTTCCAAAACCGGTGCTGCTCCACCACCTCCACCCCCACCCACCGGAAGGCACTGAGGGCTTGGACTCTGCTCTCCTTCTTAAGCAGGATAGATAAAGTCACCAGGCGATCAGGCTTGCCTGGTCCTGGCCTCTCATTTTGAAAATGAAACGAGCAAAGTCTACAGTGAT
Source organism: Camelus bactrianus (assembly GCF_048773025.1). Classification (NCBI taxonomy): domain Eukaryota; kingdom Metazoa; phylum Chordata; class Mammalia; order Artiodactyla; family Camelidae; genus Camelus; species Camelus bactrianus. Next base: position 26,295,363 of record NC_133555.1, read on the forward strand.
GAAGTGGGTCCCTGACACCCAGGGTGAGTTCTCTGGGGCAGAAGTGGAGTCCGGGCCTCCTGACTCCCAGCCCAGCACACCAGCCACTGTTGCTCCTCTAACGATGGGAAGAGTTACCTCATGTTTCCATGGCATCTCGCTGAATTGCCTTACACAGGAGGAAGCAGAGACCCAAAGCCACAAAGTTAGAAAGTGGCAAAGCCTGGTCTCAGTCCCACGGCCAGTTCTAAGCCCTTCCACTTCATTAGACCTCTACAGAAATACCCCATTAGGAGAATGCACATTGAGTGTTTAAACCTATCTTACATTCCTGGGTAGGGGTCTAGGGCCAGGCATGTGCCCTCTCTTAAAATCAGACTTAAGGCAACTTCAGAAACGGGAAGAACCTTTGAAATGTGGAGGTTCGTTCAAAACTTTAGCCAGGATTCTGGACAAGCAAGAAGGCAAAGGGGCTTCATGCCTACTGACTTGTCCAGAAAAGTCAGCAGTAGCAGAGAGACCTGTAAGCAACAGACTGTGAAGCTGCCATAGGAATGTCGACCTAAGGCTTTCTAGGGCGCGTCACAAAGACTCCTACCGTGAAACCTCCCAGGGGTCAGCTTTTATCCCCTTCCCCAGACAGCCTTCATTTCCATTTGTGGGAAGTGTGGCCACACGGCTGATGACGCTGGAAATGGACAACTTCTTTACACGATGCGGCGTTCAAATGCCGTAAATACTCCTAGCTAGGAACAGAACTGGATTCATCTGATTGCCGACGATCATCACCATCCTATCCTGGTCAAGATGGAGAAAACCTGCTGTCCTTGCACATCTGAGACTGGAGGAAATAGCCATGTGCTTCAGCGGGCGAGCCTGAGAACCCAGGTTTTCTCATCACTGAATTTCAGCGCCACTGCCTTCCTTTCTGATCTGGGAAGTCTCTGGAGGGGAATTTGCAGGGGATGACAGTGGGCTAGCGGTGGATATTTTTGTATTATATGTTGTTTGCTCAAATATTGAGAGTGAATATCCCAGAAAGGTCAACTGTATTTATATGTGTACAGAAAAGTTCTCATGAGAGTTGTTTTCAGCAAAATTTAAAGGATAATATTCTGAGCGTTTAAACAGCAATGTAAAACGTGGTGAAAACTGCCACTTTTGATTTGCTTTAGGTTAACGTCCTGGGGTTTTCACTGCCCACTTAAAACGACTGAACTAGCAAATGAGAACACGCATGGTGCTGCTTAAAACCAACCTTCATTTACATGAAATGAGACCAAACTCTCCGCAAATTATGGATTTACTTAAACTATTAGGTTGGATTTTATTTGCAATGAATTGAGGAACACCAAGGGGGAGGGTCCAAACTGAGGTGATTATTTGTGATGAAATAGGTAGTCAAAGATGAGGCAAACTAATGGTAAATTTTTAAAAAAGAGAGAATAGGTGTTACTGTATTTGGAGCATTAGTGTGCTAATGTATTGGGTTTTTTTTTGTTAAGAGCTTTTATATGTTTCCTGTTCTCTGGAATATTCTTCATTTTGTTACAATATTTCCCCGCTGGGGCAAAAGGAAGCGGGGGGATTAGGAAAGGAAGAGAACCAAAGGTAATTACACAGTCTGTTTAAAACGTTGCCATCACGAGATCTTACTGTAAGGAGTCCTGTTACCACATCCACATCCCATGGGCTCAGTTCCGCTGTCAATATGCTCACATCACTCACGTGAAGCTGCAGGAGACAGCTCACTATAATTTCTTGTGTGGTTTAACACTGTCAAGGGATTCTTTATCTGGTTCAAATCTCTTTAGTTAAACAGACACACACACACACACACACACATACACGCATCTCTTAAAACTTTTCCACATCGGCCTCGAAGCACTCATTTGTGAAAGTTCCCTTTTGATTTAATAACACTTTTCATTAGTCCAGAGACTATAAAGGCATATATATGTCATTGCCTGTCATGGTTTTGGTCGATCAAATAATAGAATAATCAATCATTTCTTCTCTCAGAGAATGGCATGATCAAAGGTATTACAGAGGCAATTGAATTCCTTCTCAGGAGGCGGCTGAACAATTACAGTGATTGCCACCTGTTAACCGCTTCTGATAAGTATGTAATAACCCCAAGTATTTCCCTAACATCATGGAAATTAAAATCACCTCTCTTAGTTGAGCCCTCTCTCCTAAAAAGGATGGGACCTGTAGAAGACCAACTTGGCTTTCAATTGCTTTCTTCAGATAGATCAAAATAAAATTAAGTCCAAACCTGAAAAATACTGATTTAAACAAAGATATCCACTAGCTCATACATTATACATCAGCCACCCTGCTATAAGTATACATTGGATTTAAGTGTTAAAATTATAGCTGATTAGTTTCAAGGAAGAAAGCAAGACGGGCAATTCGTTATTCAAATTTTCACTCTGCTTCTACAGCTGGAATGCTTTCCCCCGGACTTTGTGAGAACTTGGTAATTCCCAGTGAATTAAAGACATTCCCACCGGATCCTCCTCTGGTTGGGAACTCAGCTGCTGCCTCGGAGGTCCACTGACAGAGAAAGGTGGTGTAGGATATGACCACTCCCATTTCACAGACCAGAAAACTGAGGCTCCAGACAGAGGCAGTCCTTCTGGCTCTAAATACAAAATTTCTTCTCCTTATTCTACCCTGGCCTGTAGACCATGTTTCATAAGAACATTTTCACTCAGCAGACAACGAGGTTGAGGTTAGATAGAAAGAATTTAACAAGATTTAAGTCCTGCTGGGCTTGTGGGAGTGACTGTGGAATGTGTAGCAACTGAGACACTCCATATGAACCGAGCTCTGGAGAGACTCTTCAGAATGGGCAGTCGGACCCATGGGACAGAATGGGCAGTCGGACCCATGGGACACCTTTGCCTTCTTAAGGTGATGGCAGCACTGAGAGTGATTCCTCCTCTTGTCCTGGTTGACCTGCTCTGGAGGACACGTGCTGAAAGGTGCCAGAGTCCCAGAGGGAGGGCTGGCTGCTGTCCCTTCAGCAGACACGACTGCCTTTTCTGACCAGCCCCTCACTGCCTCTGTGGTATCAGTACATAGATTTCCTGTGGGAATTTCTCCACTTTCCACTGGGCCTGGGACCACACTGGGCCAATCAGCTCATCTCTGGGAAATCTCTCTCCTCTCTCTTCTCACGTGCAGCATGGGACAGGTGAACCCCAATGGTGACCCTTCTGCTAACTGAATCCTCTGTCTGCTCCAGGCTGTCCTTTCTGAGGCCTGACTGTCCATCCTTTTCCTTGATTCTGGCAGCAGCCCATCTCTCCTTCTGGTCAATGCTAACCTTTTGCATAGGTCAGCCAGATAGCCCTGTTGCTTATGACCAAACTCAAACACTTAACTGATACAGAAGAGATACGGAGAGAGCCATTTCCAATGAGTCTGATGGGCCTGTTTGGGGTCTGCATGTGCTCTAAGTCAGCTCCTGCTTCTGCTATGACCTGTACTGCCAGGAAAAGCCCTTGTCACCCCACATCGTGGTAGTCTGGGAACAAAGCACTGCTGTCAGAGGCTGACTCAGGCAATGGACAAGGGCAAAACCTTTCACATTGTCAGTTCCGTCTGAGGAGAGAGCACATTCTGACGGGCCGGCAAGAAATTCATGGGCCTTGGGTCTAGTTTGGGTTTGCTTTTCAGCAAAACTAAGATAATGGCAAGTGGTGACGTCCTTTTGTGTCAAGCATGCAGGCACTGACCTCTGAAAGGACTCCCTGAAGTCACGGGATCGTGGGAAAGACATGTTCATTTCTCGAAAACAGGGTGACAAGTGCCAGAACATGTCGGGTAGAGCCTGTCCTGAGGTGAAGGGAGTGTTTGCTCCTTGAGATTTGTGGGGGCGACTCTGCTCACTCCCCCACCCAAACTCTGCTAAACACCTTTCAAGGCCGAGAGAGGTCACAGTTGGGGGAAGAAAAGGAATCTGAACTTGAGCCTTATTCTTCAACAGCGGACACCGGCGTACTGGCTTTCCCTACCCACGGGGATCTGATGGGAAAGGAGGAATCAGATCCCTAACTAGGTAGCCTCATCCTCCTACAACTTACTCTTCCCTCCTGGCAAATCCCACCACAGGAAACAACGACCACGACAACTGCCATTAATCAGACACTTAATATAATCTGGAGACAGTGCCAAATGCTTTATGTTCGTGGCTTCATTTAATTTTCACACCAACCAGTGGAGTGAAAGATTTCTGCTGGGCTTCAGATCAACATGAAGAGATGCTCCGACACACACACACACACACACACACACACACACACACACACCCCGTCAGGTCAGGAGCAGGGGCAGCTGCACCCCTCATGGGACAGGTGGCTGCGAATAACACTGTCCGAGGAAGATGGGGATGTGCTGGATCCCAGGAGCTCAGCTCTGCTGCGCTGCAGCCCTTGTAAACCTGGTACTTCTGTCACCATTTTGGAAAGTACGTAACATTCTCTGCACTTCTATTTGCAGAAATGTGTGTAAACATCAGACTCTGCTGGTTCTTGAACTAAACTCCATCTCAGAGAAGCCTCACCTGCATGCTGAATGGCATCCCTAACTCAAAGTGCTGAAAAGCTCACATCCCCACCACTGTTGGGTGCTGTATTCACATCTCAGTGTGACAGAGCTAGGAAGCAGAGGCAGGATTTGAACCCATACTAGAAGACCTGCCAAGACACTGCCTAGAGCCCTAGGGGGACTGGCCTCATCAACTTGGCCCAAGTGTCCAGAGCCTGAGGGCCTGGCTGCCTTTGCTGCACTCAACAGGGGCTGCCCTCAATGACCCTCTAAGGTGCCACCTATGAGCCACTGGCTGAGGTCCTCCCTTGACATGCGACTCGATCTGTGATTGAACATGGGGCTCTTCAAGACAGGTGGAGGGAAGGCAGTCGGCATGGGCAGATGTATTCATTAGCCGCCCGAGAGCTACACAGTCAGGTTTAGGATTAGGTTCTTAAAGCCTCTCCACACTCCCCCTTCCTCCAAGCTCCTAGCCCTCTGGGGTTAGGAAAAAAAGAAACAATCCCTCTTCACTTGCCCAGCCCTCTGGCCCCTGAGGCCAGAGGCTCCAGCCTCCCCTTCCCAGCTCTGCTCTGTAGGCAGCCCCGCCTCCCTCCACGGCTCTCCTGCGTCAGGGTTTTCAAAGCCAGCCCCATCCAGGTCAGGTCACTCTCCCATCCTCAGTGCCGATCTGGGCTGTGGCTTGGATGCTCCAAAAATATCTGTGTTACAATCTGCCCCCAGGCTGTTCCAGTAACTAACATTCCTATGAGACAGTCTGCCAGGTGGTTTTAGCGATGTAACTTAATTTGATTCTCACTCTCATCCTCTAAAATGGCCATTCCCATTGCCTTTACTTTCTGGGCAGGGAAAACACAGCAGGTATCACCTGGTTCAGCGTTTTGGTTTTTTTTCATTCTGGGGCCCAGTGCTACTGAGATGTTATGTTCTAAAGCAGGAGAAAAATTGTACGTGGGCAAAATACCCTTAACAATCCTTAACAATCTTATGGTCACCGGGGGTTGGGGGGAGGGAGTGGGGAGGGATAAATTAGGAGCTCCGTATTTGTAGATACTAACTACTATATATAAAATAGATAAACAACAAAGTCCTACTGTATAGCACAAGGAAGAATATTCAACAGCTTGTAACAGCCTACAGTGAAAAAGAATATGAAAAGGTATATATATATACACATATCTATCTATCTATCTATCTATCTATCTATCTATCTGAATCACTATGCTGTACACCAGAAATTAACACAACATTGTAAATAAACTATACTTTAATTTTTTAAAATCCCTTAAATAGCCATGAAGTATAAAATGCATATTTTATATTACCAACAACACACAGCAAATCTTATGTAAACTACAGTTTGAGGGCCACCAGGCTAGAGTAAAGAAACAAACAAAATCAAAGTCTATATGCAGATGTGGGAGTTTTCAGACAACTTCACCTTTAAGATAACTATCAGTTCTTCAGAGGTAGATGAGGGATGAACCAAAAATTCTGGTGTTCCTGCTTACTGCCGTTTGTAGAATCTTATTTTAACAGGATTCCTATTTAATCATATATATATATGTATATACATATAAAATACTTAATTCTATTGCATATAAATCCTCCTGATAACAATGCATGCTGTAGATCTGTGTGTTTTGAGGTTTGATTCATATAGTGGATCCTTATCTAATAAGGAGGGGTCTGGGTACATGGTGTTTCAATTCAGCCTAAAAATTAAGCTCCTAGATAACACATCTTTAATGCACAATTGAGAAATCCGGGCTCCAAAGGGAAGGGACCCCCGAAGGCCATACAGTGGTCATATATACGGAACCTTTACCCCCAACCCCTAGACTGTGCCTCTTGCTGTAACATGTCCATGGGTCACTGGGAATCCCTAAGCCGACGCGGCTGAAACCGTTACCGAATTGATCGGCCCAGAAGTGACTGGGGACATCACTGAATCACATCCACCCCACAGGGATTATTATCTTCCCCGTGAGTTCACTCCTGGAGACTATTTTAATGACATCAGGAGGCAGAGAAATATTCCCACATTTATCTCGTGTTTTTCTTTCCTGTTTCTCTTCTGTGACATCCAAGCAACCATTAATTTAAGGTATGGGAGGGGATTCTTAAATCAGATGTCAATCACGGACAACCATGGTTATGAGGACTGGGCCCTGGCAACATGCCAGGTACTCTACCAAATGCGTTCTGTGCGTGACCATGTTTAATCCTTGCTAATGAAATCAGAATTTTTTTTATCCTATTTTAGAGCTGGAGAAACTGAGGCTCAGAAAGGTCAACTCACTTGCTCAAGGGCACACAGCTAGAAACTAGCAGTGCCTGAATCCAGGCCTGTCTTGCTCCCGCTCCAAACTGCTGTTGGAGGCTGAGGACGTGGAATACTCATCGTCAGCGGCCTTGGTGCAAAGAGGCTGCCCAGGTGCGAGCTGGACAGGACGGCGCAGCGCCTTCCAGGCCCTGAGCACAGTCACGGTCAGGGCCCTGGCCGCCAAGCGTCCTCAGTGCTCTCTGGCTGGGACCGCACAGCGGCCTCATGCTGCTGTCTACACAGACGCAGGCGGTGAGCACAGCTCGTGAACCTGGCCCTGGGTGCGGCCCCACCCCCCGCACCTGTCAGGCCCTCCCTCCTTTGTCTCAGGCCCACGATGCTCGGCCACAGTCCACCTGGGGCTGCACACTGATCTCTAACACCCCAATGTGTCAGATGGAATCCAGAGAGGTGATAACGTGCCGCCACACGCTGAAGTGAGAATATTTCGAATTATTTATGGTCTAACAGTTAACCAGTCACTCAACTTGAGGATTTTGGCACCATAGGGCTGTTTTATTACCCTTAGCATAAAGACGCCTTGTACATAAACAACATTTACTGTGACAGTCTGCTCGCTGGTTTGTTATAACCATGTTGTGTCGGGACAGGATTGTTGTAACCGAAGCAGAGAGCACCTTGTCACTGCTGTCCCCCTCTGCAGGAACAAGTTTAGCTCACAGGAAGGACTCACATTCTCTGGATAATACGTTCATCCAACAATTATTAAGTGCCTACTAGGTGCCAGGCTCTTCTCTAGGCACTGGGGACACAAAGGAGAAAAGAGAGCCCCTGTTACTGAGAGGTTTACTTCCTAACTGGGGGACGAAACAGAGATGTCAGGGCTTTAAAGAAAAATAAAGCAGGGCAAGGAGGACTGAGCCAGATGAGCAGAGGTGCTTCAGTCTAGGACAGCTCCTCTCTGGGTGACATGTGAGCAGACACGTGAATGAAGTGAGTGAAGGGGAGAACATTCTAGGAAGAACCAATAGTCAAAGCAAAGGCCCTGAGGCAGGAGCATGTGCAATTTGTTTGAAGACCATTGAGGAGGCCAGTGTGGCTGAAGCAGGTGAGTCAGAAGAGGGAAAGGGAGGAAGTAAGAGGGTTGACAGGGAGACCAGGGGTGTGTGACAGTCTGACTGTATCAGGCCCTGGACACACGGTGAAGCCTTTCGATATTTATTGAATTGATGAACGAATAAATGAACAGGTGCATTACTGAAGGGAAGTGCTGGTTCTGAGTCACGTGTTAGGATGAGAGACACCAACTCCTATCTATGGCTCCAGGACCAATCAAGCAGCCACCGTTTACTGAAAACCTAGAATACGCCATGCTGTCTGCTGGCATTTGGCAGACATGATCTACTTTAACCCTCCTGACTGTGCCGGTGCGGGGCATGTGACCCTCTTTTATAGACGAGGAAATGGAGGCACAGAGGGATTAAGCAATCCACACGAGGTTGCACAGTGGTAAGTTGCAGAGTCGGGGCATAACCCTGTGCCTCTCAGTGAGACCCACACCCTAAACCACTCCAGCTCCAGGGACCCTCAGCAGGAAGATCTGACTCCACAGAGGAAAGAGTTTTCAAGACAGCAAAGTTCCTTGAATTTGGAATGGGTCAGTCAGAGAAGGGAGGCACTCCCAGGAAGGAACGCATCCCAGCACATCCTGGACGTGGGAGCGGAACCGTGAGCGTCAAGTCTACCTAGCTCCACATCACCCCCATCTGTAGGGTGGGGTGAGCTCTGAGCCCTCATCTAAGTCGGAAAGTCTCCCAGGGCCTCCGTTTCTTCATTCAGGCTGTTGTCCCTGGTAGCCAGGGAAAAATACCAGGGAAAATGTCCTATTTGCCATTTTTATGTTCTTTTAAAGAAACGCTAAGTAATCACAGGCCAATACTGGCCATTAAAAGTGTCTGCAGCTTGTTAAATGGTAATTGTGCAATGTATTAAGTCAGAGTTATTATTTACATACCTATTCTGGGGAGCAATTGTTTTTCCTTAAATTGCAAAAGTAATACATGCTCACCCAATGAATTTAAAGAGGACAGAAGAGTATGTAGAAAAATGGACACTCCTTCTCTTCCTCCGCCCCTGCAGCTGGGGACGTTTTCCCCCACCCTTCCCTCCAGGCAGGTCGCAGCAGGTGTGGGCGCGGACACACAGCCTGGCCTGCAGGCAGGACGGGGCCTCGTACTCCACGTGACCAGCACTAAGGGTGGAATGCACTGTAACTGCTGCACTTTCTAACACACCAGCGGGGAAGCCCAGGGCTCTCCCTCAGAGGAAGATACCCACATAAACATTTCTTTTTCTTCTTTTCTTCTTTTCTTCTATTTTTAAAAATATTACTCTGAAACTTGCTTTTTTTTCTTAAAACCTAACAATATAACGGGGGCACCTTTCCATATCAGCAACTATGTTTCTAACATATCCTTTTTTAATAGTTGCTTAATATTCCAAAGCATAGATGTATGTAGGTATCAGTTTACTTCACTGTTCATCCATGGATGGACGTTCAGATAGTTTCTTGCTGTTGTATTATATCAACAACGCTACGATAAAAAATAAAAAATTCCTGCAAAGTATACTTATATCCTTATGCTTGGAATAGATTTCTAAGAACAGAATTCCTGGATGAAAGGCATGCACATTTAAATCTGTATAGATCGCATGAGATTATTTTCCAAGCACGTTTTTGGCCTGTCACACCTCCATCAGCAAGGCTGGATGGGCAGTAAATTGCCTCTCTTTCTCTCTTTTGTTTTTCCTTGACAACTAACTGAACATCTTTTGAAGTGCTTATTGTCATTTACATTTCACCTTCTCTGAACTGTTTATTTGTATCATTTTTCCAATTTTTTTTCTCTGGCCTTGTTTTTTTCTTATAGATTTAGAGGAACTTTTTTAATGAACAGTCATATCACACCTCTTTTTCTGTCTCCTGGCACTTTTCTTCTGGAGCACTGTTTGTCTTTTTACATTGGTTATGGTATTTTTTGCTATGCAAATGCATTTAATTCACATGTGTAAATTGGTTTCTTTTCTGCTTGATGGCTTTGAAATCTCTGCCTTACTTAAGAAGGCACCCCCATCCCAAGATTATACAAAACTCACTCTATTTTTCCTCCTATCTTTAAATGTTCAAATTGAGATGGAAGTCTTACAACACAGATTAGCCACTGTACATTTTTAAATGTACAAGTGAGTGGCATGTGGGACATTCACAAAAGTGCACAACCATCACTTCTCTCTGGTTCCCAAACGCCTTCATCAGCACAAAGGAGACCCCATACTCGTGAGCAGCCACTCCTTGGTCTCTCCCATCCCAGCCCTTGGAAGCCGCTCACCTGCTTCCTGCTCCTATGAATTTGCCTGCTTTGTATATTTCATGTAAATGGGAGCATATAATACGTGTGACCTTTGGGGTCCAGCTTCCCTCACTTAGCATAATGTTTCCAGGGTTCCTCTCTCTAAGGGGTAGCATGGATCAGTACTCCATTCCTTTCCATGGTTGAATATTGCATTGTATCAATAACATCCTTACATTTTCACTTCGCTTTGTTTTGCAACTGGAACCTATTTTTGCATATGATGTGAGGTAAGGGGTCTAACTTTATAAAATCATAGATATGAAAGGGTTAATTTAAAAAAAATCATAGAGGCCAATACCCAGAGGGAAATGAAAATGAATGAAAATTCTCCAAATACAGAATTATACTGCATCACCCACATCACCCAGAGATGTAAGTTCTTTCAACACATCCGCTAGTGACACAGCCAAGGATGAACCAAGATCAGCCAAGTACCAGCCCCTCCCCTTAGCGGTTGAAGCAGTCGTACTGATTCCTGGATGGCTCCCCCTTTGTCTTGGGCACTAGCAGGCTGGTAGAGTGACAATTATTCAATCAATGTCTGAGCATTCCACAACTCTTCTTAAAAGACACTTAGCAGGGATAACGTTCTGTTCCAAACCCGTGTGAGCTGGGAGTTCAGAAATAGCACTGGTATTCTGGTTAATTTATTTTCTAATTGTTCATTCCGGAGTGGAGGAAACTTTTGACCTTGATGCTGATTATGATTAGCATAGCAATCACTCTTCTATAATTAAAAGGCAGACGAGAATTTTCTTTGGCTTGTTTATTAATTCCCTTATGAATCCTTTTTTCTTTTTTTCTCCCCCAGCAGTGAGGGCTGAGTGTTTTGTGTCAGTCACGAGGGAATGTGCCTGTATTTACTCCAAAGATAGAGGTCGTGATCCTCCTTAAAGAATAACCACTGCCTTGTGGGTGACCCTGAAAGCAGTCCTCTCTCCGCATTCTCCACTGTTCTCCCTCCCCTTGGCCTGGTGGTAAGTTGTGCCCACACAGCCCTCATGATTCGCCATAGGAGTTACAGTCATTGTAGCTACTGGTGATTTGAAAGCCCAGGATTGGGGGCGGGGGGGGGGGGCGGCCAAGACCCTCTTGCTGGAAAGGCAGTGGCTGGTGGCCCCTGCAGCACAGGACAGCTGTCTCTTAGCCTCGCCTAGTGTGAGCCTGATCCTGCTCCACGCATCTGCCCCTCCTCTGCGAGCCCACGCTGCAGCTGGGAGCGATGTTTTGGGTTTCAGTTTTGATAAGGACTAGTTATTTACAGATCACATGATACACATAGGCACCGTGCTAAGTGCTATCCTGCATCCTGTCATTTAACCCTCTCAGCAGTGTGAGGCCAGTATAATCATTCCCACTGCTCCCATCAGGAAACTGGCCTCAGTGATCAATAACCTGTTCGAGGTCATCCTGGAAGGAGGACGTGTGAGAAGCAGGATCTGGGCACCACCCTGCCTGTCCCCTAGGCCCTGACCCCTAGACCCTGACTCCAAACCAACACACTGTCCTGTCTCCCCAAGGCTTCACCTAGCCACTTGGCTCTTCTAGAACTAACGCTTCCTCTGAAGACTTGCCCCTTAAATAATGATGTCATGGTGATGGTGACAGAAAACCCAGGTGTGGGGTTCTCTTCTACACACTTCTCATATGTAGCTGGCCAGTAATCCCATGAGATCGCTTCTACTGTGATTCCCATTTTACATGTGAGCCCCTGTGGCCCAGTGGGGTCTCCCAGCAGGGCAGCAGGAGGGCCAAGCCTGGACCTGGGACTGTCTGCTCTTCCCTGCTGCAGGTGAGATACAGGAGGGCAGCTCGGAACCCTTGATGCTGCTGGGCAGCCCTGCAGGGGCTCAGCGGTCCAGTCACTGAACTGGGTCTGTTGTTCACTCCCGGGAGGGGTGTGGGAATTCCTCTTTCCTGACATCCTTCCAGGCTGCTTCTCTGCAATTCCTCACTGGCCACTTCTGTCAAGATCCTCAATGCTCCCTGCTCCAGGATAGTTTTTCCTTATAATACTCTCAAGACTGGGGGCTCATTTCTGTGTCCCCTTTGTGCTCTACCGGCCTGTCAGTCCTGCTGGGCTCCTACGGTGTCCTGCCCTGCTGCCTGATGTGGCACTAGCTCTAACCCAAACAGGCTCCCTGTGGGTTATTGTCCAAATCTCTCCCCAGAGCATAAGGGAGCTCCCTCGGCTAGGGGTGCTGGGGGTGGAGAGAGAGAGGATGAAATGGGGTCTCACACTGGAGAGAACAGAACAACTGAGGCACGGACTGGGGAGCTCCTTCGTGCTAGAAATGGTCCACTATAACTAACCTGGCTGCCTTAGACTGGGGCAAATTCATGGACTTCTAAGAACAGATGTGAGAAACCATTTGTCAAGTTTGGGATGCTGAATTCTGTGATCATCCTTTCGATGTAGTCCCAAGATGACCTCAAACAGTAACTAAATAGTAAATAAAACAGTAATTAAATGGTAAATAAAATAACTAAATAGTTAATAAAATTTGCGTGTTGTCTTGCTTTAAAATCACTATGTACCTAATAAAATAACAATGATAATGGTAAAATTACCAAACAATATTTATCGAGAATTTTTTATGTAACAGGGACTATTTAAGAGCGTTGAATGTACTAACTCTTCAATTCTTAAGAAGGAAGGGCTATTTTTTTCCCTATTTACAGAGGGGGAAGCAGGGATTAGGTTCAGAGCCCAGCTGTGAGAGGCGGAGCCAGGATTCAGTTCCCACCCACTGGCGGCACAAGCCACACCCCTACACCGTAGGAGGACTTGCTGAGACAGAGCTCCTCACCAGGAGGATGAAGCTGTGTTTTAGGCCATAATTGCTAACATCTATTTCTTTGAGTCCTGTCAGTGCCAGGGCCTTTTACACACATCATCTCATTGAGTTCTTACAACCGTGCTCCGTGGAAAGTAGTACCATCACCCCACTTCAGAGAAGTGCAAACTGAAGCTGAGAGCAGTTAAGGTATTTTTTAAGGTCCAGTGGCTGGTGAGCAGCAGGGTCAGCCCTTGACCTCAAGCCCTCCTTGACTCCAAACCTAGTTTTTTTAAGGATGTATTACTCTGTGCTCTTTCACAACAGTACAGTGTAGAAAGAAGAGATGATTAATTTTTAAGAAAGTAAGTATCTTGCTAAGAATAAAGATTAATGACTTTTTCCCATTATTTCTTGAACTTGAATGTAACTTCATACCAAAGTAAATGAATAACTGTAGCACCGACCTTGAAGGCCTGTTCAGTTTTTCATTCCTGTTGAATAACTTTATTATTCAGAAACCTGGAAATATTATAGCTATTCAGTTGTGCCATTCATGGGGAAATCTTCTATCTTTCCCATCTTGCCTTCCAACATACATTTTTTTGTCCTTGGACCCCTTTTCTTTCTGTATCTCAGCATTTAATCCAGCCTAGCTTCAATTCTTCTACCCAAGTAGGTTATTCCTGACCTGTAGATCCAGCCCAGATACCTCTCCCAAGCTCCAGACCTCATTTCTACCTGCCCCTGGGACATTCATCATTGCTGAAACCTGACAAAACATTTCCTGATATGACACACACAGCCCTGCCCCTCAGGCCTCAAACTCCAGGATCATCTTTGGTATTTCTTTCTTCCGCAAAACCAATCTATTCTTCTTCTTATTCAGTGATTTATTCACCGTTCATGAAAGGGATAGAGCACAAGTAACATCCATCATTCACTCAAGTTCCATGCCTCTGCTACTGCACGGCGGATGCAGGGCCAGACCAGGCAAAAGCCGGCAGTCGGAGGGCTTCTCCTATTAGCCTGTGACAGAAGCGAGACAATGAGACACGCACCAAGCAAGGTCTGCGTGGGTGTTCAGAAGACGGGGAGATGCTCTGAGTGGAAGAGCAGCTGGAGACCACACATCAGATCACATCGCCTCCCCTCCTCCATGACCGCAGCCATCACAGATCCCAAGCATGGAGACGTGAACCCAAGCTCAATGTTACACTCTGAAATCAAGACTATGACTCAGTGGCTACAGACCCCTCCCCCGTCTACTCCAAGCTCAGTCCAGCTTTACATTTTGATCTGTGTTTAACAGGAAGCTTCAGAGAGTTGTAATCAGAGAAGAGCATCATTATCTACTTTAGGACTTTCAAACATTTGCTCTGGATACTGTGCAGGGAATGGATTGTAAGGGAGTAAGAGTGGAAGCCGAAAGGCTAGCTGGGCACCACAAAGTAGTCCAGGTAAGAGACTGGAATTCTGAAGCCTTCATGGTACTTTTGTAACTGGCTCCAACTTTCAGTGACATAAGAATTTGCTTAATGTCTGTATTTCCCACTGTAGAAAGTGCTATGTGGGTGGGGACGTATTCACCACTGTATACCTAATGGCTAGCACTGTCCGTGAAAAGATAGGGTGCTCAATAAATGCTCTGTTCTGAGATTGGATAATTAATGAAATGACATGATTGGGAGATGTTTAATGGATTCTGCATTAAAAAATGAGTATTAAAACATAAAAAAATTTCCCACTGATGAAATAGGCATAGCAAATGGAGGACCACTCCCTACAAACTGATAGGAAACAGATGCCAACACAAAGAAAAAATAAGCAAAATATTTGAATAAGTAAGTGCCCACAAAAGAGGATATCTAAATAGCCAATAAACACATGAAAAATGGTTTCAACGTCATTACTCATCATGAAAATGCAAATGAAAACCGCAATGCAAATGGCAAATTAAAAGCATGCACATCTACTAGAATGGCTGGAATTAGAGGCAGGAAACACAGAACATCAGCAAGCATGGGAACGTAGACTGGCACACCCGCTTTGGAAATCTGTTTCATGTTGTCTGCTAAAGCCAAACGTGTGCACTCCCTGCGACCAAAAAGAATTACACGTATGTGCTCACCCAAAGACGAGTAATAGAATATTAACAGCAGCACTTTAGGGAATAGCCCAGGCAGGAAACCACTCAGACACCAATGAATAGAATAGACAGCTGTGATAGACATGTATCTCACACACACACGTGCACGCATACACACACACACGGGAATACTATGCAATAATAAAAAATGCACCTTCTGTCACTACACAACAAAATTGATAAATCTTGCAAATGCAGTGTTGACAGAAAGACACTAGACACAAAATGAGCTCACTTAGATGGACTAAAAAAATCAGATGGAACATAGTTGTGCTATTAGAAATCAGATTGAGGTCATCCTTGAGGTGGGGCAGTAACTGGAAAGGGGCCACAGGGGGCACTTCTGGAGATTTGATGTTCCTTCTTGATCTGGGTGCTGGATATACACGTGTATTCTGTTGTGAAAATTCGTCAAAAGTGTACTTAGGATACATGTACTTTTTGTATATTATAAGAGAAAATTAAACATAAAATTGAATTGTTTGATCACTTTTTAGAGTCACTAGTGTGCTTCTGGGCATAAGAAAGGTGAAAGACATTTTCTGGAACATGTATCATTAGAAAAAGGCTATCTTTAAAAAATCTATAAGGTGGCTGTTCATCATAGAGCAGGAGAGACCTTCATTGATCTGCTCAATCTTATTAGAACTAGATGAGCACTTTGCACTGGAGGCCATTAGTGGTTTTCAGAACACATTAAGGACAGTATCTTTGAGAATGGAGTCAAATAAAAATAAAATATCAATGATAATATTTTATAAGATTAAAAAAAAAATACCTGTTCTACTTCCACTTCTACATGAGAGCCTCACTACAGGCTTAAGTGGCCAGGAGAGTTTATGCCCATAGCACAGGTCAGGAAACTGAGGTCCAAGGAAAATTAAGTCATTAGGAAACAAATGGCAGAGATGGCCTCCTAACCCTCATTCAGCTGGTCTCCCATTATTTCAGTATTCTAGGACTTCCCAAGTAATATGAACTTGAAGACTCTCTTTCAGGGATGAAAAATTTTTAGAAGCCCTGAACAGTACAATACATGAATGTTTTATGCAAACTAAGAATATGTGTAATGACCAAAACCCACTGTGAATTTAGTGATGTTTTAAAGCTATGCATATGTGCTTAAAAAGCAGTTATGCAAACAAGTCATGATATATGTATGCATTCTGAGGATACTGCTGAATGCATACATGGATTCAAAGGTATCAAATAATCGTGTGGTCAAAGAGCCCAGGGGTCAGGGACCAGAGAGCACAGTCTGGGAACCTGTGCTGAGCCTGTGGTTCCTAGTCTTCCTTCAGATTTCCTGCAGAGGCTCTCAGAGGCTACGTGTCATGCACGCTCCAGCCTTCCATGGCGAGTGCCAGCTCGCTACTTACGAAATCTCCAGCTTGGTCCAGTAGAGAGCGGGAGCTTCTGTCTGCCTGCTGTTCACGCGCCTTCTACAAATAGCACCGTGTTTCACTTTGAGGAATGCCCTGCCCCTCTTCTCAGTTCTCACCCCACCCAGGGCTGCCCATTTCAACGGTCCATTCCCTGGGCCCAGAGACATGTACAAGGCTGGACAAAAAGAACCAGATTGAGCCAAATAATAGTCGTGGGAATGTGGGTAAAAGAGCTGGGAAATCTTTCTGCTGGGAGACGTCTTTCTGCTGGGGTTGCTGAGCTGGTAGCACACAGCCTGGGGTTGTCGTGGCCACTCCATGTGGCATGGAAACAATCTCCTGGGAGCGAAGCTGACGCAGAGACAACAGAGCCCAGACACGGAGGCAAGTCTGGCAATACCACTTGGGCACCTAGATTCACCTGTGCCTGAAACTAGATCCACACCCGGACTTACAGTTATAGCAGTTAATAGATTCCCTTTTTTACTTAAGCAAGATGTAACTGGGCTTCTGGATTGGCAACCAGAGTCCTGACTCGTACACGTGGGCAGATAACTTAGCTTCCCTCTGCTTTAGTTTCCTCACCTGGAAAATGGCAGTGATTATAATACCAGACTCAGAGGTGATTATGAAGAGCAGACGAGGCGATGGGTACAAAAGTGCATGGTAAATTATGAACCGGTAGAGAAACGCTCGTCAACGCGTGCTGCAGCCCTTAATGACGGACCCACGGAAGAGGACACTACAGAGCCACAAGAGAAGGGCCTTGCCTCTTCTTTCTTCTGGCATAAAGAGATTCTGGCAAAGTCTAAGAAGGGCTGAACACATGCCTGTTCATATAATTCCTTTTCTAATTCAGACCTGAAATCCGAAAAGTTCAATGGACCATGTGGAGGGAAGATTATATTAAGCTCCAGGCTACAAAGTGAATCCATGATATAAAGAGCAGCGGCTGGCTCTCTAAGGAGATCTCCTCATCCTACCTGCATGCTGAAGATACTGAAATCAAGATTTTGGCCGCTGGGAAGGAATTACAGCAGGACAAGGGTTTATTCAGACTACAAGCAGCAGCAAGGCACTGATCAGACAATAAACGCATGTACTAAAAATCGTCGCCAGTGACTGTAACATAAAGCCTTCTTTTAAACGCAGAGGATCAGCCTAGCACAAGTTGGGGGATAAAAACATTTGTGCCTGGTTCCTGGGTCCAGTTTCTCTGGAGTCTGCGGAGGGTATCTCCCTCCCCAGGCAGAGCACAGAGAGGGGAACTGTTCCCTGGTTTCCTGGGAAAAAGCCTGATCACCCCTCAAGGCAGCCATTACTCAGGGAATTCTAAAGACCAGTCTGCCCTGCGGGCTCTAGGCCAACAAGAAGTTTTGATAAAGGTGGCGTCTGGAATATCTGCTCAGGGAGACCTGGAGCCAAATTTGGCCAAGGTGAGCACCTGCTTTTCCTTTTTAAAGTGGAAATCGCCTTTCCCCTCCCGGATTTTAAAAGTAATGTGTGCTTGTCACCAGAAACTGACACTACATTGTAAATTGGCCATACTTCAATTAAAAAAAAAAAGCTTAAAAAAAGACACTTCAAAAAGTATAGAGAAGAAGGAAAGGGTACTCATATATCTACTTATATCTACATCGTAGGTATGGATAGTAAGAGTGAATTCTATTTTTTCTTAATGTAAGATCTTTTTTTTAATTGACGTATAATCAGTTTACAATGTTGTGTCAATTTCTGGTGTACAGAATACTGCTTCAGTCATACATGAACATACATATATTTATTTTCATATGAGTTCTATTTTTTTAAATTGAATAGTATCACACTCAACATATTGTTTTCTAATCTGCTTTTGTCACCTAACGGTGTAGCATAGACTTTTTTCAATGTCAGTAAATATAAACCAACATTTTCCTTTTTGATATCCCATAATTTATCATAATCCAAACTAATAGGAACTTAGGAGTTTTCTCTTCAATCTTGTATTTTTTTAACAAGGGGGCCAAGTTTGCATCTATGATTAAATCTTTAAGATAAAGATTTATTTAAGAGACATTCCTATGACACAACATTGTAAAATGACTGTAACTCAATAAAAAAATGTTGAAAACTTAAAATTAAAAAAAAAAGAAAGAAACATTCCTAGAAATGGCATTACTTTGTCATTGGTACTCAAAATTGAGGCATCTGAACATGGCTAATTTATACCCACCAGAGTTGTTCCCAGTGCATACAGAAGTTATGTTTACACGATACTAAGTCAATTAAGTGTGCATTGTGTCTAAAAAACAATATATATACTTTAATTTAAAATACTTTATTGCTACACAATGCTAACCATCATCTAAGTCTTCACTGAGCCACAATCTTCTTTCTTGGGGGAGGATGTTGCCTCCAGGCTGAAGGCTGGGGTGGCTGTGGCAAGTTCTTAAAACAAGGCAACAGTGAAGTTTGCCACAGCAAATGACCCTTCCTTTCATGAATGATTTCTCTATAACATGAGATGCTTTTGGGTAACACTCTACCCACAGAACTTCTTTCAGAATTGGCGTCAATCTTCTTAAACACTGTTGCTGCTTTATCAAGTAATTTTATGTAATATTTTAAGTCCTTTTTTTGTCATTTCCAACAGTCTTCACAGTACCTTCCCCAGAAGCACCATTACCAGGATTCATCATCTCAAGAGTCATTTTTTGGCTCATCCATAAGGAACCCCTCTTCTAAAGTTTAAATTTATAGCAAATATATTAATAATAATAAAATTTAAAGTATGAAAATTGCCAAAATGTGACGCAGAGACATAAAGTAATAAATGCTATTGGAAAAATGGCACCAACAGACTTGCTAGAGACAGGGTTGCCACAGACCTTTAATTTGTAAAAAATGTAACGTCTGTGAAGCTCAATAAAAGGGAGGTATGCCTCCATTTGGGAGCACATGTTTTCCTGTATCCTTAACCATACCTGACACCATCAGTCTTTTGATTTTTTTTTTTTTTGCACCCTCTTGACCTTGAGCGTTATCAGAGGGGTGACCACATAGGCTGAAAAGGAAACCACAGAGAGAACAGTTGGGCAAGGAAGAACGTGAAGAGAGAAGAAAGAGCAGGGCACAGAGGAGACAATGTGCTGGTCACATCTCTGTGTCACTGGTCAGCGCTGGAATTCTGTGATGTGACTGAACCTTCTGATAAACGTACACAGATTACCAACTAAGAAGTAAGTCAAAATCATTGAGAGGATCACAATGAAAAATGCTCGTATTCTGACTAATACTGAGAGGTCCTTACAGACCCCTCTAAGATGTGAAAATTATATGATCTCTTGTGAATGAACGGACAGGAGACATTTTGGAAAGGGTCCAGTTCCTGTGGGAAGCTTCCCGACCATCACTATTGGTCACTGTAAACCTCCCTGGGTACACGTGCTCTCTGGAAGGATGGAAGATCAAAAAGGACAAGGACTTCAGGAATGGAGCGTGATGTATGTTGTCATGGGGGATCTTGAACCAACTCTCTAAACCAACAATGGACGCATCCAACAGCGTGATTTGGTACAGCCTGCCCTTGGGCAGTTGCTGGGATTCTGGGGGACCCAAGGTTTTAGAAGGCCTGTTTACTCAGGGGCACCCCAGTGCTGGGCTAGACTTTGCCCTTGCTTTCTCCTCTGCATGGGATGTCCTTGCAGCCTCCCCTCTCTCTTTCTCCAGTTCCTACATTTCCCCCGAGTCCTGACATAAATGCAGGCCCTCCTCAGTCCCCTCTCCTCAACAGTGCTGCAAGTTCTTTGAGCTCCTTCAGGACCTAACTCCTTCCATAAACTCAACCACTGTGCTCAGCCCCCTGTGTTGATGCCATGAGCGTGCATACTTGTCTTCCCACAGGACTCAGAGTGAGGGCAATGTGTGTGCCCTTCTTACGTCTAGTATCCCTTGACCTGCTTCCTGCCTGCCAGAGATGAAGTGCAGTGTAAGGGTGTGTGCAACTGAACAGAAAGACAGGAGCCACTCATAAATGCTGAGTGTTGACCAGGTATCTGTTTACCTGTATTTCATTTCTTTCCATGGAGCATTCAAAACACAACAAAAGAATAAGTAAGTGCCAAACAAGCCCACAAGGTCTTATCATTGCCCCTATTTTATGATGGAGGAGAAACAATGGATGACAACACAGGTGCTTACTGAGATTGTGCAGCTCCTCCAAGGTCACAGAAGTAGGGAACAAATACTTGAACCTGGGCCTGCCTGACTCCAAAACCTGTGCCCTTAATCGTGACCTGTCCCTGCCTCCAGCTCTCGGACCACATTGGGAGACTAAAGACTGAAGATCTGGAGTCTGTTGTGAAAGGCACTCCAAACCGAGTGGGGTAGAAAAGCTCACGGCAAACTCATCCATTTCTTTTTTTCGCACATACCCCACTGTAAATGGGTTCTCTTTGATGTCTTACAGAGAGAAAAAAAAGAAAGAAAGAAAGAAAAAAGGAACCTATCAGAGAAACTCTAAATGAGATGAACCATCCCAATCTGCCATGTTTCTCTTTGCTCCGAGTGGGTCCAGCTGGAGACGAGTGGGAATAATAGTTTTAAACAGATGATAAATATGCCCTGCTCTGAATGGAAACAAAGCATCAACAAATCCTTTGATCATCAAATCAGCACACATGAAATTAAAATAAATTAGACTTGGAAACGATAAAGTTATGATTATGCAAATGCTAATTAAATTGATATTGACAGTGTTCTAGGCTGAAGTCTAAGAGAAGCTGGCCCCTGACTCCCTGGCAGAAGGTAAGGCCACCTTGAGTGGAGTGACATCTGGGATGGGGACGGGACCTGTGGGTGACACGTGCCAGGACTGCCACGTAGGCACAGGCTGCCCTGGCCCCCTCACTGTCAGTGAAGGGCAGCCACACCGGTCCTCCGGCAGAAGCTTGGCATCCTCACAGCCCCAGCACCTTCCGCAGGGACTTTTTGTCTCACCCCCGCAATGTTACTACCCACTGCCAGACCTGAAGTGACATCTTCCTTCTTTCTTACACTGCCTGTCCTTCCTGTCCCAGCTCTCAGAGGCTCATCTGTTCCTTTGGACAGGAGTTTCATTATTCATCCATTAATTTATGGAGCACCATGATGGGCCAATCTCTGTTCAAGGTACTGGGGATACTGTGTTTTGCTGAGAGTCTTGGGCCTAATGTGATATACCTTCTAGTCAAAGAGAAGGATTAAAGAAACAGATACAGAATATAATGCCAGGTAGTGATGAATGATGTGAATTAAAATAAAGCAGATTAGGGGATAGAAAAGGAAGCAATGTACCAGTTGATATAGGGAAGTCAGGACAGACTTCTGTGATGAGATGACACGCAAGCAGACACCAGAATGAAGTCAGGAAATGAGCCGGGAAAATCTCTGGGGAAAGTGTGTCCTGGCTAGAGGGCAGGAAAGAGGCCCGAGGCAGGAAGAGAGCTATGCGTGTTCAAGAAGCAGAAAGGAGGCCAGTGGTCTGGAGCTGAGCAGTCAGGGCTGAGGGAAAGAGGTGGGCTCAGAGAATTAGCTAGTGGGCAGATCACGTCAACACTGCGGTGAAAGGGAGCGAGAGAAGGAACAGGAGATCCAGGTGAGAACTGATGTTGCCTTTGACCAGCTGGTGGGGTGGAGGGGTAGAGATACTGCGTGATCAGATTTGAGATATATTTTTCAATAGAACCCACAGGATTTTCTGATATGTCGAATGTAGAGAAAAAAAGAAAGAGGGGCGTCTAAGAGGATCCTGAGACCAGTCTGAGATGAGCAGAGACTCTGACAGGCCGAGAGTTCCATCCAGACTGTCCAGCCTCCAGGGGTCTCTGGGAAACCTCCAGTGGTACATGTGGTCTAAGGAAGGCGCAAGGAAGAGTGGCTCATTCATTCCTGCGCCTGTTTACTGATGCTACTGTTCCCTTCTTCTTTCATAGAACGGCCTACGGCAGGGGCTAGAGAGATGAATAACGTAGGTTTTTAGTAACCAGCGTTGCAGCGACTATCAACATAAAATTGTTGATAAAGAAAAGAAGCATCTCGGGAAAAAGACACTGAAACTGGTGAAGTTTCGGACAGGTACTTTAGAGACCAGGAACATTAGTCCCATCCCATGACCTGCTGACGTCCCTGGGCAGAGGTTCCCGACCTTGGCCATACTGACATTACGGGTCCAGTAACTCTCTGCTGTGGGAGAGTCCTCTGCACTGTAAGATGGTTAGCGGCATCCCTGGCCTTGACCCACCAGAAGCCCGTGGAGACACCTGTCCTCACCTGCAGGTGTGGCAACCAAAAGATGTCTTCAGATCTTGCCAAATGTCTCCTGAGGAGGAAGCTGTCCTTGCTGAGAACTGCTGCCCTCGGCGGGGGACTGTGGGCTGCTCAGGGTGCCAAAACCCATGCACGAGGGATGCACACCCAAGTGTCTCTTGTGGCAGCTTTACACACGGGCCAAGCTCCTCTCTCTCAGTGCAGTCAAGGCGCTTTTCAGTGCCTCTTCTGCAGGGCAGTCTCACTGTTCCACCCAGCGGGGAGACAACGCTCCCTCTTCTGAATCCAGAGTATTCATCTCGCTCTACCCTGGGTCGCTTTCAGTACACCTCTGTCTCCCCACCTGCACTTACTCTGGGCCCACAAACCACTAGGTGCTCTGCTTAGCGTCTTCTTTGGTTAGTGTCCATTTCACCAGTTGAATCCCAGCTCAACTCCACCCCATGACTGGGGTAAGTGCCCCCTTGAAGCTCCAATCTTATCTTGCCCAGCCCCCCCTTCCTATAATGGCTTTTCATTCACCATTTTATTTACCTTTGAGAACTCATGTGATTGTCAGGTTCCCTCACAGGAATGTGACCTCCATGAAGGTGGGACTCTGGCTATTTTTGCATACTTGTAAACCCTAGTCACTAGCATGGTACTCAGGCTATGATAAGCTCAAAGCTTGTTGAATGAACACGTGATTAGATTAATTAAGAGAATGTTTGTGAGGTACATTGTGACATTGCAAAACATTGTCACAGCAAACACTCAATAAATGGTGGTTGTGATATTACTTCTACTATTATGGTGATTTATAGTGAGGACAAGGGGACACACTCAGGGGTTGCAAAGTCATGCCCGCTGATCAATCTCCTTCCTTGCCTCTTAGTTCTCCTTTTTTCCTCTTTCTGCTTTTTCTTCTTGTTCTACAATAGTCTCAAGTTATGAGAGCAAGCTTCTCTGTATTCAAGATTTTATGAAAGTAAGTCTAAAACTTTCACAGATACCTGGCAGATGATTAAATACAACTAGACATTATTGTAAGCTTCACCGGGTGCAACTGAGACAGCTCCAGCTCCACCTGGGTTAAGCTCCAGGGACAGCTGCTACACAGGACAGTCTGAGCCACAAACCAGCCTTCTTCTCCCAGCTTCTCAAAAGGCTTTTTCCCATGGGGCTGCTATTTGGGGTGAGTGATTAAGGCCGAGATGGATGTCCCAGAGCTGAGTAGGGCAGAGAGCACACCCAACCAGAGCTGAGGTCTCCTTCCCAGAGACAGTCGCATGTCATCGGCAATTGGATTGGCTGCTCAGAACTGGGAGTGCAATTGAATTGTCTGTGACAACAGAGCCCAACTGAGTTGTCCTCTTGTCTCTGAGGGAAGCTTTGTTATTCCAGGAGGAGTGTCCCAGCACCCCTATTTTATCTTTGGACTTCCTGGAGCAACTTGTCTGCTCTAGGATCTTGCCATCTAACGACAAGCAAATATGTGTTGAGTTCCACTTCCCAGCCCGTGGGATAGTTAACACTGATTAAGTTTTACTGGGTGGCGTGGGTAGCACATCTCACATGTGCAGTAGTCAACAAGCAGTTGTCAGTCCCTCCCCGAGTCAGAGTCTGGACTGACTCTGGCGTGACTCCTTCCTGCTCATAACCAGGCCCACTGGATGAACATCAGATGGGGGGGCCACCTGCCACATACACCCAAGCCCCTAAATTGCCTTTGGATGTGTAAAACTCTGGGGTATCCAGACACTCTTCCCTTCCTCTCCATCTGGAAACATCTAGAAACACCTGGAAACGTAAGAATGATCACCATGACCAGAAAGTAAGATGGTAATAATCTCTGGGTGTGCACCTACATTCAGTGTAAGTGATGAGGACACACAACCTTTCCCAAACACAAATAATTTGCACGCAGAAGGTTCTCACTGAACAGACAACTTGATCTGAAGTGCAGACTAACTACCTTCAATCTACTGTGTTGAGCCTCGGGACCCCTCCCCCCACCACTTCACCCCCCGAGCTCCCTGCTGTGCTGGATGTAAAGTCTGAGCTGCCCCGATTCAAAAGACATGTACTTGACCTCCTCCCTCGTTCCTTGAATCAGCCCCTGAGGCTACTTTGTGGAATGTGAAGTGGTCTTCAGAGGCCAGTTTGAACTCCATCACACTACTCAAGATTCTACATGTCTACACCACAAAAGAACCCACTTGAGAACCCAGTTTTGTTTTCAGTGGAGAACGCGGGCCCTCAGGCCCCACCTTTGTTCAGTTCTGTTGGGCCTTTGATGAATCAAGACCTGGGCTTATGGCTGGTGGTTTCCAGACAAGAGGACCTGCGAAAAAGGGGCAGGAGCTGTAGGCCCACCCTCTCCTCTGTTCCTCCAGCCACGGTTCCTGGCACAGTGCAGCCTGCGTCAAGGGACAGGGACACATCTCCCCACTTTGCACAAAGGCACACAGCAATAGCTCTAGCTCATCTGTTAGGGTCTCCCCCCAAACCCACATTCTGGAAGCTACCTCCTTGATTAAGAATGAGAAAGCTCACACACAGCAAAAAGAAGTGAGGGCACGAGCAACAGACAGGAATAGCATTACATGGAGGGCGGAAGTCAGATGTGGATCAGGGATCAAGTTCAAAGCTTAGAAACCTATCAACGGATACACGAATTGTGCCTACTGTTGATTTTTAAACACATGTTTGCTGGGCTTGTTTTGTTCACATACTTGATAAAGGAACCAGGTTTTATCTAAGTGGATGGAGAAATGAATTGATCGGAGTAAAAGGACAGGTTTGTTTGGAGAGACTGGCCTGGTGGGGATGCAGTTTCTTTCTCTGAGACTTGTCACCTCCCCGCCCAGCACCAGGGCCTGCGGGGCCTGCAGGGAGGGGCTCCGCCTGCCCAGCTGACCTGGCCACCTCCCCTGCGACGTGCTCCAGAGCAGTGCTGTTCACCCACCAGGCGGGGCAGGTCCCCCTCCTCTGCTTCTGGGAATTAACAGGCAGAGGTGAAAAAAATGATCCAACAGTGTTTTAATTATTGTCTAATTAGGCTCCATGTCATTACCTCAGCAAGGACTCTTACAGGGCCTGTCTGGCTATCAGGGGGAAAGCTCGAGGGGAAATGAAAGAATTTCTCCCCGCTCTGTCTGCAGCCACATTCCTGGCTTGCAAGGTTTTCTCATCAGTCCAGTTAGGCATGAAAAGACACGAGAATGCCCTTCCCTCAAAAGCCCACTGGAGTGGAGGCAGCAAGATAAAGGCGACTTTGAAAGTGATAATTAAAAGAAAAAGTCTACCTGGGCCTTTCAAGTTCTCTTGGGCTCAAGAGTCCTTTCGCTTTCCTCCAGTGTCTGCAGCTGCTCCCAGGGGTTGGAAGAGGACGCTTCGTGGGGGCTGCTTTGATGCTGTGCAGCAGCCCAGGCTGGTGGCTTAGTCAGGAAGGTAAGCCACTTTCTCAGGGACTCTCTACATACCCCAGGGCATGAAGGGGAAGTCCCCCATGTCAGCACGCCAAGACAACACAGGTGGCATCTTCTGAGGATTAACTCTAAATTTGAGGGATTTGAAAACGGAAGGGGGTTAGAATTCATCTAGCCAATCAACCACGATTCTGTCACGCCTTTGAAATATCTCATCCAGCCTCTGTGTAGGGGTGGGGAAAGGGCTCACAACCCGACAACACAGCCCATCATGCAGCTGAATTCCTTTAGCAGGCTGTGTGCATTTCCTTTCAGCAGTCCATTGATTAAATAATCACTTCAGAAGTAGAGTTGAATCCTAGCTCTGTCACTTGCTAGCTGTATGATCATAAGTACCTAGGTTAGTTTCTCTGAACCTCAGTTTCCTCATCTGTAAAATGGGGGTTAAGAATAGTACTTAGTTCTTATAAACTTCAAGATCTTGATATAGGGCTTCATAACATATTAAACATGTTCTATTATACAACACAAATGCTAACAAAGGGCAAACTGAAACTCAGGAAGAGCTGAAGCAACCTGACCAAAGCCAGGTGGATTTTAAGAGGCAGAGCCAGACCTAAACCCAGGTCACTCAGATGCCAACATCTATGGTCTTCACCACCTTCGTGCTGTGTATGAATGTAAGCTCTGAAGAATGCAGGCTGGACAAAGAGAACAGTACCCGTAACACAGATCGTGAGCTCCGCAAAGGCAGGACTTGTCTGCTGTGATCACTGTCGTGTCTCTAGGGCACCTGGGAAGGCCCCTAATGCACTGAGGATGCTCACTAAGAGTGGGGGGGGGGGGAGGGAGAGAGAAGGGGAGAGAAGGGTAGGGAAGAGAAAGAAAGAGGGAGAGGAAGAAAGAGAAGAAAGGAGGAATGGATGGAGGGAGGGATGGAGGGAAGAAATGGTCCTTGGGAAGATGGAAGTTAGTGTATTCTGGTTATGAAAACAGAAGGTCAGAAGAAGCAGACTCACTAGTGGAGGTTAGGAGCTGGACTAAATGCAGGGGCCATCAATGCGTGGAAAGGGACTGGGGGCCAGTTTTAACCACTAACAGGTCAGTTCACACTGGGCACAGGCTTGTTCTGTTCCAGAGAAGGCAAGCTGCCAGGAACGCCCCTCAGAGGAAGGAGGGGAAGGTGATGTCAAGAACAGTACGCTCTCACCCACAGGAGATCTTCAGAAACACCAATAATGCCTATTTTGAAGACTCTTTAACACTATTAAGACACCAGTACATAAAGTACACCAATATATGTATGTTTACCTTCTAGTATCTAGAATCAAAAGTTTGGGAGGATCATTGCAAAATAATCTTGATCTAAGTAAGAACCAAAACAAATATATAAAGGTTAAAGATTTATATATGGCAAAACAAATCATAAAGTTAAAAAAAACATGCTGGAAAATTTATGCAAGACATTTGAAAGACAAAGGACAGCATTAATACCAAGAATAGGACAGCGCTCCTGTGAATCAGTAAGAAATAGACAAATAACTCCTTAGAAACATGTGAAGAGACTATCAACAGGCATTTCACAGAAAAAAATGCAAAAGTCCGATAAATGTTTGAAGAGACTCCAAGCTCTACAGAAGCTGGGGAATTGTAAAAAAAAAAAAAAAAAAAAGAAGAAGAAGATTAGCAAATTTTTCTAAAAAGATTGGTAATAGTGTGTTGGTTCGTATGTGGAGAAATAGGCCTTTTAATAAACTGTGGGTCAGAGTATAAATAGGTGAAGCTTTTGGAGAAGGGAATTTAACAGTGTTCATCAAAATTAAAAATGGACCGATCTTTTGACTCAGCAATCCCACTTCTTGGACTTTATCTCTCCATTTACACATGGGCATAAAAATGGCATCACTAGGGTAGTCATAGCAATGTTATAATAGGAAAAATCCAGAAGCAACCTAACTACTTGTCATTTAGGAGAATGTTTAAATAAATTATGGTACATTAATTCTATGGAATCAGTTGAAAAGAATGAAGTAGACCTACATATACTGACAAAAAGATCTCTAAGACATATCATTGGTGAAAAAACCAATTACAGAATAACATATGATGTCATCTGTATTAAAAACAAGGACATATGTACGTCTAAATAAATGGTCAAGTGCAGAGAGAGGGGACTGGAAAAATGTACCCAAAACCAAGGACAGTGCTTCCCAGGACCTCTGGGAAGCAGAGCTGGAGTAGGAAAAGTTGAAGGAAGACCTTCATTGTTTGTCATATACGTTTATACACGACTTGAATCAGAATTATTCACATATTACTTATTCATATATCATGAACATAAATTTTTTAAAGAACAA
The DNA here is from genome assembly GCF_048773025.1 of Camelus bactrianus. Classification (NCBI taxonomy): domain Eukaryota; kingdom Metazoa; phylum Chordata; class Mammalia; order Artiodactyla; family Camelidae; genus Camelus; species Camelus bactrianus. The sequence goes on from NC_133555.1 coordinate 26,323,965, forward strand.
AAAAAGAATTTTAATTTTTTTCTGAGCCACTCCTAAAACTGCATCACCATACTGAGTTGTTAGCCTTTTGCTTAACTGTTCTTTACTCATATCAAGAGCTAATACTTCACATATTTTGCTACACACACATTCAGATGCCCACATCCACTAACACCATTCACTTGGAACCACAGACTCATAAAACACTGCAAATGCCAGAGACGGAGGTGTCTCATCCAATCCTCTTGATTTATTGCTAAGGCACCTGTGAGGGTTAGTTGTGTGTGTCTATTTGACCAGGCGAAAGCTGCCCAGGTATCTGATTAAACATTATTTCTGGGTGTGTCGTCTGCGAGGGGGTTTCTGGAAGGCACTAGCACTTGAGCTGGTGAACAGGGTAAAGCAGATGGTCCCCCCTAGTGTGGGAGGGCACCAGCCAATCCTCCGCAGGCCTGAATAGAACAGAAAGGCAGGGGACAGTTCAGTTCACTTTCCGCCTGATTGCTGAGCTGAAACATGGCTCTTCTGCCCTCAGTGCTCCTGGTTCTTAGGCCTTCAGACTCAGAATGGAGTCCACATTATTGGCTCTCTGGCTCTCAGGCCTTCAAACTACACCACTGCTTTCCCTGGGTCTCCAGCTTGCAGCTTGCAGACTGCAGACTCTGGGACTTCTCAACTTCTTTAATCACACGAACCAGCACCTTATAATAAATCTCTCTGTCTCTCCACATGTATATATGGACAAGCCTGACGAGCACAGCACCTAAAGTAGAAAAATTCAATGGCTTGCTTATGGTCTCCCAGTAAGGGTGGCAGGAATAGAGCTTGGCCCTAGCTCTTGGCTCAAAGTCCGAGGTCTTCCCATGACACTGGGGGGATGTCCATTGCATTAGGAGAGCCTAGAGGTCGCCAGGGGTCTCAAGGACCACGCGTCTCCGTCCACTACATGAACACTGCCCATTACCCACCCACCGAGCAGATGGCGTCTGAGGCCACCGGGCGTGGAGACTTTTCCCAATGCTGGGCAATTTACACAGTACCTGCCCTGAATAACCCTGACCGCTCCACTGTGAAAATCCCCTAAGTGCTCAACAGCCCTTGAAGTTTCTCATTTCTGACTTGAAGTGGGTGAAGTGCTGCTGAGAGGCTGCCCGTTACAGGACCAAAGAAGATGTGGTACCAGACCCCCTCACACACGTGCTGCAAAGATTTCGAGATCTCCGCCTACTCACCTAGGCCTTTGTTCTTATAAACGCTATTTCATGGTCAGCAAGGTGTTGACTGGGAGTGCTCTGTCGTGGCTGCACCTTGTTTAAGATACTTTATTTAACTTTCCTTTAGAAGTGATTTATCAGTCATTCACACTAAAGGTGAGCTTTTAGCTCCATTTTGTAATTGTTCCTCTTTAGATTAACCTCTTTCTATGAAATAAAGTCATTCCTAAAAGGTCATAATATAAATCTCATCTGACTTGAATTTTATTTTAAATGCTCTAAAACAGCACTTGATTTAGAGGGATCTTAAGATGACTTATTTTTTAAATGCCATCATTTGCTATGTCTGCACTGAGTCACTGGGTACCCACCACCCACATGTTGCCTTTTTTTTTTTTTAACATTTTTTATTGATTTATAATCATTTTACAATGTTGTGTCAAATTCCAGTGTTCAGCACAATTTTTCAGTTATTCATGGACATATACACACTCACTGTCACATTTTTTTCTCTGTGAGTTATCATAACATTTTGTGTATATTTCCCTGTGATATACAGTGTAGTCTATTCTACAATTTTGAAATCCCAGTCTATCCCTTCCCACCCTCCACCCCCCTGGTAACCACAAGTCTGTATTCTCTGTCTGTGAGTCTATTTCTGTCCTTTATTTACGCTTTGTTTTTGTTTGTTTGTTTGTTTTTGTTTTTGTTTTTTAGATTCCACATATGAGCGATCTCATATGGTATTTTTCTTTCTCTTTCTGGCTTACTTCACTTAGAATGACATTCTCCAGGAGCATCCATGTTGCTGCAAATGGCATTATGTTGTCGGTTTTTATGGCTGAGTAGTATTCCATTATATAAATATACCACATCTTCTTTATCCAGTCACCTGTTGATGGACATTTAGGCTGTTTCCATGTTTTGGCTATTGTAAATAGTGCTGCTATGAACATTGGGGTGCAGGTGTCATCCTGAAGTAGATTTCCTTCTGGATACAAGCCCAGGAGTGGGATTCCTGGGTCATATGGTAAGTCTATTCCTAGTCTTTTGAGGAATCTCCACACTGTTTTCCATAGTGGCTGCACCAAACTGCATTCCCACCAGCAGTGTAGGAGGGTTCCCCTTTCTCCACAGCCTCTCCAGCATTTGTCATTTGTGGATTTTTGAATGACGGCCATTCTGACTGGTGTGAGGTGATACCTCGTTGTAGTTTTGATTTGCATTTCTCTGATAATTAGTGATATTGAGCATTTTTTCATGTGCTTTTTGATCATTTGTATGTCTTCCTTGGAGAATTGCTTGTTTAGGTCTTCTGCCCATTTTTGGATTGGGTTGTTTATTTTTTTCTTATTGAGTCATATGAGCTGCTTATATATTCTGGAGATCAAGCCTTTGTCGGTTTCACTTGCAAAAATGTTCTCCCATTCCGTAGGTTTTCTTCTTGTTTTATTTCTGGTTTCCTTTGCTGTGCAGAAGCTTGTAAGTTTCATTAGGTCCCATTTGTTTATTCTTGCTTTTATTTCTTCTAGGAGAAAAATTTTTAAATGTATGTCAGATAATGTTTTGCCTATGTTTTCCTCTAGGAGGTTTATTGTATCTTGTCTTATGTTTAAGTCTTTAATCCATTTTGAGTTGATTTTTGTATATGGTGTAAGGGAGTGTTCTAGCCTCATTGTTTTACATGCTGCTGTCCAGTTTTCCCAACACCATTTGCTGAAGAGACTGTCTTTATTCCAATGTATATTCTTGCCTCGTTTGTCAAAGATGAGTTGACCAAAAGTTTGTGGGTTCATTTCTGGGCTCTCTATTCTGTTCCATTGGTCTATATGTCTGTTTTGGTACCAATACCATGCTGTCTTGATGACTGTAGCTCTATAGTATTGTCTGAAGTCTGGGAGAGTTATTCCTCTAGCCTCTTTCTTTCTCTTCAGTAATGCTTTGGCAATTCTAGGTCTTTGATGGTTCCATATGAATTTTATTATGATTTTTTCTAGTTCTGTGAAATATGTCCTGGGTAATTGGATAGGGATTGCATTAAATCTGTAGATTGCCTTGGGCAGTGTGACCATTTTAACAATATTGATTCTTCCAATCCAAGAGCATGGAATATCTTTCCATTTTTTGAAGTCTTCTTTAATTTCCTTCATCAATGGTTTATAGTTTTCTGTGTATAATTCTTTCACTTCCTTGGTTAGATTTATTCCCAGATATTTTATTACTTTGGGTGCTATTTTAAAGGGGATTGTTTCTTTCACATGTTGCCTTTTGAGCACATGACATGCAGTTTGTCCAGATAGAGATGCATTTTAAGAATAAAATACACACCGGGAAGTATATAAAATATCTCATTAATAATTTCATATCAATTACATGTTGAATAATGATATTTTGGATACACTAAGTTAAATAAAATATATTATTAAAATCAATATTCCCAGTTTTTTGGTTTGTTTGGTTTTTTTTAAAACCTTTTCTACTACTAAAATATCTAAAATTCAATATGTGGCTTGCATCATATTTAGACAGCATTGTCTAATAAATTAGTCTAAGTAATTAGTTTGATAACCTTGAATTTTTTTCAAGCCAGTTTTCTTACGGAGAAATCCATCTATTCTCAGAGCATAGCCATAACTTGCAATTGTGGGTAAAAGCTGGGCTTTTAAAGGGAATGTTTAATTTAACAGTTAGTCAATTAAGTGTTTATTTAATATATTCAGGATGCAATGCCCTATGGATTGACTCTTGACCCCAAGGAGCTCACAGTCAAGAAGACAGATGAGGCCACCAATGCATATGATTAATTAGAAATCCAGCCTTCTCCACTGTCCCCAAACCTCAAAAGTAACAGAACAGTTCAAATGTCTAAAAACCTTTTCTAAGTAGAAAGATTCCAAAACTTCAGGTTGAGACCACAAGTATCTATGTGAGATCTAGAAGATAATTAGGAGTGCTGTGAAATTTATAGTCTCCCAAATCAAAAACTATAATGAAATAGTAAAAACATTTTTAAAATTATATTTTGTGCCTTTTTTTAAGAGAGGAAGAAGTCCTCATTTATTTTTTATTGCCATGGTGACTTGCACGGGAACAAAGGGCAGGTTGGCCCAAGGATCTCTCACTTCTCCACCTCCAAACCAAAGAATGTGTGTGATTAAACTGAATTCAACCATGCATTCATGGAGGCCTATGGACATTAATCTGATCTTCTAAAGGTTGGCAAGTTTTGAAAAGTGGAGCGCCCAATTTCTGAATCCTTCTAGCTAAACACTGAGGTACAGTAATATTTTACACACACACACACACACACACACACACACACACACACACCCCTGGCCTGGGTCCCTGGATGCTGGTTATGCTACGTTACCACTTGCCTGGACCTGAGTTGATTGGCCTGAGCTGGGCCAACCAGATGATCTCTTGTACCATATTTGGCATTGGATCAACAGATCACAACCTCAGCCTGATCTCTGACTGTAGGGGACAAGCCAGTTCAAGATTGAGGTAACAACAAAGGAAGCCAGTGGGTCCAGACTGAGAGCAGACAGGGAATGAACAGAGACAAGAGTGCGTATGATCTAAAAGACAAAGGGAGGGTCAGCCTGGGGTCCAGAGGCCTTCCCAAACCTCACATCTAATGCCTCTCAGCTCTTAGGTTCCCAGAAATACACTGTTTTCTTAAGCTAAACGTCCTTTTTGCCTACATTATTCTCAAGAGGTTTCAACCTAGAGTCTTAACCAAGGTAGGCAGGGTGTAGAGTAGACCCTTGGATCTGTCCCTGCGTGGGGGGCACACGAGGGACCTATTCAAGACGTTCAGCCCCAGACTCTCCGAATGAGAGATGGCAGGAGGATGCTCCCGTCTAATCGCCCAGCAGATGGTGCCTCTCCTAAGCAGAGGGGCTCAGATGAAGGGGCACGAGCCTGGTACCACCCACACTGGGTGACGAGCACTTGGCATTGCCAAGTCACACTGTCCTTGTTTCATGCCATTCTCCCTTGTCAGGAAATGCAACTCTCGGGGGAAGTTGAGAGGGTGTCCTCACCAAGGACGCCCCAGGGCACACGAGCTGGATGAATGTGACTCCCCCTTGTATTCCCACTGCCTTTCCTTTGTGCTGATGCTCCAAACCTCACCTGGAGGCTATTTACAAAGTGGCTACAGAGTCTGGAAACCTTCTCTTCCACAGATTAAAGAGGATCTTGATGCTATGATTGATTCTTACCTATTTTCCCTGGTTTTTATGGAGCCCTGTACATATGTGTCTTTCTCCCTTTCCAGGTGGTGTGTTCCATAAGGAAAGACAGCACATTTTACTCATTCTTCTGTCTTCCCCGACACATTTCAAAGCTGCTCTGGCAATACCTGGTAGTTATTCAATAAATGTCCACTGCTTGATGCCCTGAAAAAAATTTTCCCTGAAGACAGACTATTCTTTGCTCATCCTTCTAGGAACCAGCCTTCCTCCACTCTTGCTGGTGTCTGCCTTTCAGCTTTCTAGAGCTCAACTCTTTTGGGCCAACTTTTTCTGTAAAGGGCCAGATTGCACATATTTTATGTTTCCTTAGTCTGTCACAACTGCTCAACTGTACCATCAGACTGTGAAAGCGGCCATGGACGATGCTTACATGAATGGGCAGGGCTGTGTTCGCATACAAGTTTATTTACAGAAACAAATGGGAGACCATATTCGGTCCACGGGCTGTAATTTCCCAACTCATGTTCATGAAGAAAACAGAATATTACACTTTCAAACAGTCAAAATACCCCATGGAAAAAGTTTATCATTCTTCTCTCTCAGAATCAGTTAAAGGTAACCATTGCAAACACCTTCCTATGCATTGTTCCAGAAAATTTCCACATATATATGCACATGTGTACACGTGTATGTGTTTGTACACATATTTTTTTTAATTGGAAAAAAAAGTCAGTTTACAATGTTGTGTCAATTTCTGGTGTACAGCACAATGTTACAGTCATACACGAATATACATATATTCATTTTCATATTCTTTTCCACTGTAAGCTACTACAAGATATCGAATCTAGTTCCCTGTGCTCCACAGTATAAACTTGGCTATCTGTTTTATATATACCAGTCAGTATTTGCAAATATCGAACTCCCAATTTATCCCTTCCCACTCCCTTCCCCGTCGGTCACCATAAGTTTGTTTTCTATGTCTGTGAGTCTGTTTTTGTTTTATAAATAAGTTCATTTGTCTTTTTTTCCACATAAAGGTGATATCATGGGGTATTTTTCTTTCTCTTTCTAGCTTACTTCGCTTAAAATGACATTCTCCAGGGCCATCCATGTTGCTGCAAATGTATGCACATATTTATAAGCCCATTTTAAATACTATGGTGAACTCTGTACAATACTCTATACCTTGAATTCTTCACTTAATAATATGCCTTGGAGGTCTTTCCGTATAAACAGCTGCCTCATTCTTTCAAGCACGAGCTCCCATGGTACAGATGTATTACACTTTATTTAACCAGCCACCTATTAATGGATATTTAAGTTCTTTACAGATTTACTTTTCAATATAAACAATGCTGCAATGAACACCCTTGAGTACATGAACAAATGCTCATGTTAGATAAATTTCTGGAATGGGAACTTTGGGTTAAATTCACGTGTTTTAAATTTTGACGTAGACCGCCAAATTGCCCACCTGAGAGGGCTTACAATTTATATTCTCATCAACAATGCACGGAAGAAGAAAAGCATTTTATCTGAGGTGTGTGTATCTGTGTCAGATAAAGAGGTCATTTATATAGAGTATAAATAACGTATAGAAAAATCAATACCAGGTGACATTAAATAAAAAGCAGCTGAATTTAGTGTAACTGTTTCACTTCTCTCTTAAATTCTGTAACAAGGAATTTAAAACTATACAATAAAAAAAACCTTTTTATTTAAGGTAAGATATAAAAGTGCTAAAAAGATAGAAGGAAGAAAATGCTAAATTCAGGGAAAGCACCTGCAATGAAAGAGGGACAGAGAAAAAGGAAAGAGACACAGAAAGGCGTCACACAGTGAGACTAACACTGGATGAAAGAGAATGCCAGGGGCCAGTAAGATGGAGACCGGGCTCTCCTACCAGGCACACACTGATTGCATGCCTTTTCTGATTATTATTATGCATGTGTGATATTTTGTATCTTTGGGCAGGTGGGTTGCATTGTTGGCCCTCATTCTGCAGCCTTCCCTTCATCCATACCTGTGTCAAAGCCTCATCGTGGGCAGAGTGTACTCTCCCATCCCTTGACTTTGGATGTGGCCACAGGTCTTGCATGAACCAATGGCATGTGTGCCAAAGTTCTGGTGGGCCAGCTCTGAGCCTGCCCTTAAGAGGCCTCATATGTTTCTACTGGTTCTCTTGTGCCTCTGCCATTGCATTGAGAAAAACGTGCCCCAGATAGCCTGCTCGTCCAAGGAGGGTAGGAGACTTGAGCAGCAGACCTGGACCCTCAGTCCTACAGGGTCACGTACAACCACGTCAGCTGGGCCCAGCCTAAATCTGCCAACCCCAGCTGACCTGTGGGGTCAGCAGAGCAGCCCCAGCCAAGCCCAGCCTAGATTAGCCAACTCTCACTCAGCGTGCACACTGCACAAACAATGATAAATGGTTGTTACCTAAGCCACTGAGTTTTCAGGTAGTTTGCTGCATATGAATTACTCAGTAATGAACTCATCATGCACTCAAAGAGGATGGATTTGGCCTATATCCTCACGTCCTCCCTTCATTCAACATTTAATGCCAGCATAAAATGGGGTTCTGAGTACCCAGCGAAGAACAAGAGAGATGGGGGCCCTGCTCTTACAGACCTTTGCTAATAATGGAAGATGAGGTAATGAAGTAAACAATGAAAAAACCAACAAATACTAACATATTATGATAGGATTTGTCAAGATGACTGGCTGGCTGCTTTAGAGCACTTGGACAGTGAAGTTCTCTGTGAGGTGACATCTCAGTCCAGGTTTGGCTGACAAGGAGGAATATGTTTTAATTTTCATGAGGAGAATGTTCCAGGCAGAGGAAACAGCTGAGTGGAAGGGACCCCAAACCCCCAAGAAACAGCAAGGAGGCTCGTGCGGCCAAAGATGTCCTGTTCCTTTTAGAAACTTAGTGCCTCTTGGTAACTGGAAAAACGGGCTGGCTAAGCTGGCGAGAGGTTCTGTGTCGACTGTATTTTCATAATTCCAAAGACCTTTAATAAACTTGGCTTGGTCTTCAAATAAAAATGAAAACCTACCCTCGCTCTGTTCTCGTTTAGAACAGACATCCGCTGCTGACTCTAATCTTCACTAATAAATGAGCACAAATGAAGTAACATGACTACCAGAGAGCTCATGGGCCAGAGGGAACGCAGGCACGGTTCCCATCACCAGGTTCAATGCCCAGAGAAGTGACATGGGGACAACAGATTTTCAGATGTGGCAGCTCTGTAGTTCTGCTCTTTCAAATTGACTCTTACTTTGGTAGACGATGTCTGTGTCTGAATAAAGGACGCACAGACAGATTTAGGTGGTTTCCAGAAGGAGTGAAATTTCAGGCTGAGCTGGAGCTTGAGGGTGTAGTGAATAAGGTACAATTATTTTTTTTTCCCCTCAGAAATTAACTTCCCACTTAGGTATTAGAAAAAAAGACACAGTTCAGCCGACGGCACCCCACTAATTATCCTGTTACCTTGTTTGGATGATTTAACCTCTGTGAGCTTCAGATTTATTTATGAAATGATGATAATAACTAACCAGCTACAGGTTGCTGTGAGGGTTAAATAAGATAATATGGTTTTTGGTCCTGTATAAACCATGAAAGGCCACGAAATTGTCAGGCATCCTAATTATTAAAGATGTCAACCCACCTGAGAGACTAGATTGCCCTCTATCCCCACCGGTCAAGAAACCTGCAGTACAATATTTTGACACACAGATAAGACATTTTTTGTAATAAACATGGCATGTGCTATATTGTCTAAGTGATAATCAACACCATTTTATGATTCTTAATTCATAAATTCTCCCAAGACTCCTAGGGGGTAAATTACCACCTTGTCTTTCTCATAATTTTGCTGTGGGGTCTCAGGTGGAAACAGAGCAAAGAGGGATCCTTCCCTAAATATTCCTGCGTGGAAATTCTGATTACATTCCATTATACATCAGTGATGAGAAACCTAAAACCTGCAATGTTAGAGACAAACAGGCATTTATCTTGGGACAATGTTTACATATTGTTTATGTGATAATCTGACATGTGAACCCCCCAAATATTTCAGAAATCTCCTCAAAGCCTCAAAATCCCTTAATTGATCCTTTTCCCAGCTAGTCACTTTCTTCCACATTAAACTTTTAAAATCTGAGTTATAATTAGCTGTGCGCGCGCACGTGCGCACACACACTCTGCTTTCCTTACAAACAGAGGCAACTAACTTTCACAAACCCACACGTGGTCCTGGCTGCTGCTGGTGTCAGATGTTGTGCAGGGAGTTCATCCCGGCTGTTGCTGGTACCACTGGGACCAAATTACATCCCCTCCCCTGCTTTTGGCTTCCAGACTTACAAAACCACAATGAACCATATTAACTTCCTTCACTGGCTTGCTCTGAGAAACCAGTACCCACGTTGCCAACCAAATTAAAAAAGGCTTGACACAAATGTCACAACCCCATTCTAAATGATGTTTACCTTGCAGAAATATGTTTTTCCTCTTCTTGGCATGGCACATCTAACCATCTGGCTAAACGTGTGCCTTGGTACTCCTTACGTAAGAAGATACAATGGGATCTGATATTTAGATTTATCAATAAATGAATGTGAGACTAATGACGGTTCACATTATGTAAGATTTGCTACTTCATCAGAGGATCTGTCAGCTTTCCTGGACCATGTGAAATGTGATCCAACTTATGCAAAATCAATTGACAGGTTACTTTTCAAGAATGTATTTAATGCATAAGGCATTGGACCTTCTGGATTTTTCAAACAAGTTCTGTCTGTCTGCAGTGTGTCAGGGCAGGACTTTGAGGAGGTTATACTGTACACTCAGTAGGTATTTGATAAATATGAGGTGAATGAATGAAAAAACAAGTGGATGGTTGTGTGCAGAGGTGGGTAGCTCCCACTGATTCTTCTGTTCAAGGTGACCTCTGCATTCCTTCCCTTTCTAGGGAAACTCCATTCATTCTCTGAGATCTGACATTACTAGCTGCTTATCCCCAAGCTTTCTAGGGATCCTCTTCCCATCCTCCAGGCCCTCTCCTCTACTCGATTCCCACCTCTGTGTAGCAGGAGTGGAATGACAGAAGCAATCACCACTATTACAGGAGGGATGGGAGCAGTAAAAGGCATAATAAAAGAGGGAGGAAGAGAAGAAGATAGATTTAACGAGCATTTACTATTACTGGACACTGGGCTAATTCCTTTCCACTCATTATTTTACTGAATCCTTACAAGGGCAATCATTACCATCACTCTGCAGATGGTGAGCCTGAGGCTTCAAGGAGGCATTTAAATTACCTGGAATAACCCAGCTAGTAAGTGGTGGAAGGTGAGATTTGAAACCCAGGCCTAACACAGTCTGGAGCTAAAACGCAAAACCACCACGCCCTGCTACCACAGCACATCTCATCACACTTGTCAGTGTCTCCACCTCCCCCACCGCCATCTTGAAGACAGGAAAGGACCCCTGTGGTTCTAATGTCCTGAGTGTTCAGTGCCTGCTTGTCAACTGAGGAAAAGAAGGTGGCATGCCTCCTAGAGTAAGAATGGGCTCGTGGTGATCTCAGCTGGGCCTCTGGGAACAGTTTTGGAGGTGGCCAGGGGGAACCAGGGTGGGCTCTGACCCAACTAGACCTGTCAGTTCCAACACAGGGATGGGAATTAGGCAGGAGTCATTGCAGTATAAAACAGAGTAGTTCCAGGGTCAAGAACCCCTTCCTCCCTGGGCACTTCACAGTTTCTCGGCCGCACTTCCAGCTGCCTGGTGTATTTAGCTGGATGTTTACACAGCAGGGTCTATGCGAGCAGAGGAAGAGTGAGTGTGTCCTTCCTCGGGCAAGCTTATTGAGACTGACACCAGTCAGATTTGATCTCCGTGGCTATTTCATCTCCTGGAGGCGCCCTGAAAAGCTTTCTTTACTCTAGATGAACCCTGGCTTTCAACTGCTGTCAGAGCACATCCCTCAGTTCACTCTCAGTGAGCACTGGGGACGGCTTGGTCCACACTCACACTCCTGCCATTTTTCTCCACTTGTCACAGCTCAGGACTGCCCTCACTGTCCATTCCCTGCATTTATGGGTCCCTATCCATCCTCAGATCTCCCTCTCTCCTAACAGTTCAGAACTGTACACACATTGCTCAGGTCACACGGGGTAGAAGGATGACTCTGTGCGTTGTACAGCATCTTGTGACTTATCAAAGGTCTTTGGCTTCTGTTAATTACACTTTCACGTGAGTTTACTGCATTCTCTCTCAGAGAAAAACTCTGAAGTCCACTTAAACCTTTCAGATTTGGGAGATGGGAAGCCTACAGGATGTCCTTAAAATCTTTTCAATTTTATCAGAATGTTCTTAGCATCTACTAAATGCCAGTTAGTAGGCTACGCCCAGGACCACAGAGATGACTGAGACAGTATCCTTGCTTCCAAGGCCTGCTGCTTTATAGGAGAGTCACAAAAGCAAGTGACTGCCAACAGTGAGGAAAGTGCTGTTTAAAGAGGCAGGTACTTGAGGACTGGGCACTTGGACGCCTCATGGCTAGGGTTGACCAGGAGTTGGTGAATAGTGAAGGGGTTTTCCGGATGAGCACAGCAGGAAGGGGAACTATTCTGAGGTCAGCAAAGGCGTCTTGACTGTCTACCACATTCTAGGCAAAGGGGATACAACAGTGGATAAGGTGCTGTCCCTTCCCGCAGGGAGCTTACAGTCTAGTGGAGAGAGCCGGGCAAACAGGTCATTACGCTCAACCCTACAGGGGCTGCAAAAAGCTGTGATCCTTTGAGATTTGTGCCACCAAATGATAACACCCTCCTACTCCAGCTCCCACCATGTCACGGTCATACACAGAACATTCCTCCCCATCCATCAGAGCTTTGAAGAGCTGGCTCATGGACTTCCACTCCACCCAACCCCTGCTTTTTATGTGGCCACCCATCCACACCCCACCTCTCAGGTTCTAACAGCCTCATCTCCAATGAGCCTCTCTTCTATTTGCCATTTGTCAACTACTCACAGGCCACACCGTGGACACTGTGAGCAGAAGAGGGTATGTATTTTGCCTTCTCAATCACTTCAGGGTAGATGGCCTTGCCACCATTTCCTGTAGATGCACAGCAGAAATCCATCCATTCTCAGTAGGCATTTACTGAGCACCTACTAAGTGCCAGGCACAGTGATGGACCAGGTGGCCAGGGACACGAGCTCAGACCTTATAGCCTATGGGTGACCAAACATTCAGAAGTCCACCATCCAGACGTCATCTCTAAAAATGCTCATTAATAAGAAACCATTCTTGTTGCTGACAGTTAAATCCACTTGCCTTCCACCCAATTCTCTCCAGGCTCCAGAGAGAGAGAGAGAAATCCTGACCCATCCTATTGTGATTCTGCATTGTTGACTGTATGTGCCCTGTGGTCAGGGTATTCCAGCACAGAGTGATCTGTTAAAAGATTTCAGTGCCATGCTGCGTCCATATTCAGAATCCACAATAGCTCTCCTACCTTCAGGTTTAAGTCCCAGCTCTCAAATAGGACCTGCTAGGCTCTAGATGACATCTCCCTTTCCTGCCTCTTTCTCAGCCACAAAGGTAGCCTCCTGGTCTCTCTCATAGAACCGAAGTCATTTTTATCTTCAAGGCCTTTGAACTTGCTCTTCCCCTGCCTGGGACGTGCTTTTCCCAGATCCTCCTATTCCTGGCTCCTGCCTGCCATATAGGTCTCACTACCCAATGCGGTTGCTCCTAACCTCACCAGTTCCCCCACTGTGTCATCCGGTTTCTTCAAACGCTTAGCAGGTACCACATTTGTATCTTTTGGCTTGTTTATTTCGGTTAGTTTATTTATTATTTCCACCCTCACTTACAGTGTGAGCCACTTGGGAGCAGAGAGCGGGCTGATCTTGTTCATCACGGAGTAATCAGAGCCTAGAACAGTCCCTGGGACTTAGCTAACATTCAGTACATATTTCTGGAAAAAGCGAGCTTGGAAAAGTTGAGTAATTTCTCCATCAAAATGCCGTCCCAGGCCACAGCATTCAATCCACACATAAATGCTTATTATGCAGCACCAATGGCAGGCCAATATGCAACACCCACAACACTGATGAACGAGTCTCCCTCGGCACCGTCCAGACACACTTTCGGCTCAGGTGATTCAGAGGTGCAATTAGTCGGTGACATAGTGACACCACCACCAGCTACCCTGCACCCTCTACTCAAAAAAGCACAGCGCTGGTGGGGTTCCCGGCAGGTCAGGTGCTGGAGGCGCCCCCTGTCCCCCGGGCCATGCCCTTTAGAAGACGGGGTCAGTTAGGCTGTTCTCTCCAGGAAACAGAGGTGGTGGTGAAGGACCAACGGAGAATAATCCTGGTGAAAAGAGGCTGAAGAATTGTTGATGTTGGTAGGAAGAGAACAATACTGTTTCACAGCGGTCCAGTTTGAAATACCCAGTCTTTTCCCAAATGTCTGGGCAGATCACGATGAAATGGGCTTAGCTGAGCAACTTTGGAGGGAAAGGTGCATTGTGAAGACATATGGGCTGAATTTTTATTTGTGTGCTCCACGTGGCCCCGAACACCAAAGCCTGCCTCTCAAAATCACTCTGCACATTTTACCTTTTTTTTCCAGTAGCTACTGTAAACATACCTTAAGGGATCATAAACGCTTGGATTAACATCAGCCAAGCTATCCTGAGCACATATAAATTTATATGGCTCTGTTGATTACATTTCCACTCAGCGAGAGTCAGGAACCTGACACATTAAACGAGACCAGGATTCAGAAAAGCAAGATTTTTTTTTCTGTCCCTAGGATTTGGTTATGAGTATGTGAATCAAAAATAATAATCATAATAATAATCACTAGCATTTATGGAGGACTTTTTCTGTGCTTTTTATACGTGAACTTCATTTTTCTTCACAATGACCCCAGGAAGCGTTTTATCAATCAGAGCACAGTCAAGGCAAAGATTTGGAGCAAGACCACACAGCTCGTGAGGCTGGAGCTGATTCCAGCCCAGGCTGTCTGACCAAAGAGCCGCCTTCTGAGCTGCTCCACCCCACGGCCTCCTTGAATCCCAGACCGCCCTTCCGTCACCTGCAGGCTCACAAGCACCTGTGTATCCTACTGCATCTGAGAGCATCACTCATGTCTGGTTCCTAATGCCAAGCGACTCCACTGTTAACACTTTGCAAAAAATCAGAGTGGCCTCAAGCTTTGCCCAGTGACAACATAGTTGGAAGGTGGGAGGCCAGCTGAAGGGATCTGTGCATTTTTCTATTCATTCATTCATTCACTCACTCATGTGGTCACTCCACAGGTGCCCAACACATGCAATGCACTAAATGCTGAGGAGGTAACAGGGAAGAAGCAAGTCTACATTCTCACATCTACTGTGTGCTAACCCAGCGATACGATACTAACACTGTGATAAATGGGGTAACAGGAAACGCATGGAAGGAGGGGGTTCCTGATCTTGTCCAGAGGGTTCATGGAAAACCTCCCTGAAGTTGACATGGGAGCTGAGAGATGAAGGCAGGAGTGAAGCTGAGAGTCGGCGGACAGGTGTTGTGAGCAGAGGGGACAGCCTGAGGGAAGGTCTGAAGGCAGGAGAAATCCCAGCCTGTTCCAAGACTACAGGGAGGCAGGAGTGGCCAGAGAGTAAGGAGAGGGGTCAAGAGGGTGCCAGACAAGGCTGGGAGGAAGGCAGGCGTCTACCAGTCTGCAGGATACCATTCTCGGCCCTTCCCTGCATTATCTCAGCCAACGCTTCCTATCCCCATTTCACAGATGAGAAGAATGTCACCCAGAGTAAGGGGTAAGTTTTGCCCATGGTTATACAGCTAGTAAATGGAGGATTCAAACCTAAGAACCCTGGCTCTGAGCCTTCACGATTAACTACTTGGCTACATTGTCATGATAGGAGATCAAGGAACAGAGACGTTAAGCAACTTGTCCAAAGTCACACTGCAAGGGAGTAGTGGGGCCAACCAAACCCAGCCAGTCTGTCTCTGGAGCCTGAGCCACTACCCACAGTCCTGCACTGCTCATGGCTAATTCCGGATGCCAGCTAGAGGGACCTGTGCTCTTCACGGGGCAGGGGACAGACCAACTTTATTAAATAGGTACGGCCTTCACCAGGGCTCGGCAGACATGCTGTTGCCCCAACACCTGGAGAAAGAATGATTTGGAGGGCATTCCATGCTCCGTCCATCCTCCGGCCCCGACAGACAGTGATGCCTGAGCAGAGCGACCTTTCCTTGCCCTGGCTCTCAGCATGCTTTCCTTTCTGTGGGAAGCAGGTCTTATTATCCCTGTTTTTTTCTGGTAAGAAGAACAGCATCTCAATTGTCTTCCAATTGGAAATGCACAATAGAAAGATTCTTCCAGAGACAATAAAAACAATATAGCTCAACTTGAGGGTTTGTTTTTTTTCTCCTAAAATGTACACGTCTTATTTTCCTCTGTGGCCTGCCAGTACTTTGCTTGTGTAACAAGGAAACTGGCTCCCTCCTTACAGCCTGATGCTTGACATGACAGCAGTTTCCGCCAACCACCTTTGCCAGTGTTATTCTATGAGTCCCGGCTGTTTGTGGGCTAGGGGAGAGCTCCGTTCATAGGCATCTGGCAAGATCGAGGGGTAAAAAAATATATAGCCTGCTGCTCCTGCTGCTGCCTGGCGCTCAGAGCCTACCATACGCAGGCAGAAAGACCAGCATCCCATAAGCCAGGGAGTCACTGGGAGCCAACAGCCATCTCATCCATCTCTCTCCCTCTTTTTTCTTCTCTTTGTTAGCGGTGGGCCACCAAATGGGCTCTCATGTCGGTGCTTAAGTTTCTTCCACTGTTTCTGCAGACACCAAATACAATTTTCTACAGCAAGCTGCCTCCACCTACAGACACCTCAAAGCACCATCCCAGAGTCCCATGCTAAGGGGAGCCTCCTTTTTAGCACTTAGTGGATAAATTCTTGATTTTGCTTCCAGGGCCTTGGATGTCTAGCACCCCCTCTGTATGATGCTCTGATGCTCCATGGTGAGAGGGCTTGTCTTCCTCTTTGCACCACCAAACCCCTGCCTGGTTGCAAAGGTGCCAAGTCAGAGGATTTTTCTCTGCCACGTGTGAAAGCAGGTGCTCTGCCCCTCTCTCTAACAAGGGCTGTCATCGTCACCGGGGACCCCGAAGACTGAGCCTCATGCTGAGCTGATTGCACCCGACGGTGCTTTGGGTCTCTGCTCCATCAGTGAGACTGTTGCACCTGAAGATTGAGGTGAATTAAAAAAAAATTTTCTTCTTACCTGTTTTTCTCTTTCTTTCTCTTTAGATACAGGGAGTTAAGAGTGGGGTTGTGGGAGACGCAGGCACAGAGCCTCCCCACGTCCTTCTCCCTCCCTTCCAGCCTGTGCGCCTCTGCAGTTCGCTCTCAGAAACTTCCCAGGGGATCCTGAGCCCCTTGCCTCTCATCTGAGTGAAAAAGGGTAAATTCTCCTTTGAGCTGACTCGTAGATTATAACCGCCATAGGAGAGGCGCCCCTGGGATTCTGAAACACGTATTCCACTGAACGTCAGCTCTGTCCAAATATCGTCCATCTTTTGGGTCAGACTATTTCCCCCTGCTGCCCAATTATTTGAATTTCAATCTTGTTAGAATCCATTCACTTAGGTCATTTCACTCCCTCCCTTTGCTGCTGAAGCAAGAGTGTTTAGCAGAGTTTGGAAGACATTTTATAGGTCTCCAGTGCTGTTTGAAGCAGAGCCTAACCAGAAGTTTAGGCTAATACTTTGTATAACAAAGCAATTCAAATACGTCTTGCTCTCTGGAAGCTAGCCGGGTGCAGAATAGGGTTCTATAAAGGTATACACTTCCTGAGTGGAGAATTTTCCTGTCCTTCAATCCTAAGGGGCAGACGTTACATTGAAGGGTGCTGATAAACAGTTATGAGGCTGATTTGGCTTCTTAAACTGTAGAATCAATTCATAATTTTAAGTCGCCCTCATCTACGTAGGTGTTTATAACTTCAATAAAAAATAAAGCCAAGCAAAGTGAAAAGACAACCCAAAGAATGGGAGAAAATACTTGCAAGTCACATGTTTGATAAGGGCTTAATATCTATAATATATAAAGAACTTCTATAACTCAACAACAAAAAAAAACCTCAATTTTAAAAATGAGCAAAAAAGACTTAACTAGACATTTCTTCAAAGATAAACAAATGTAAAATAAACACATGAAAAGATGCTCAACATCATTAGTCATTAGGGAAATGCAAATGAAAATGGCAATGGGTTCTACTTTGCAGTCCCTAGGACGGCTGAAATTAAGAAGATAGACAATAGAAGTGCTGGAAAGGATGCAGAGAAATTGGAACCCCACCCCCACCCCCACCCCTGCAACGTTGCTGGATTGCTGGTGAGAAAGTGAAATGGTGCAGCTGCTGTGGGGAACAGTTTGGCAGTTCCTCAGAAAGCTAAACAAAGAATTACCATGTGATCCAGGAATTCCACTCCTAGGTATATATTCAAAATAACTGAAAGCAGAGACTCAGATACTTGTAAACCACTGTTCACTGCAGCATTATTCACCATAGCCAAAGGTAAAAACAGCCTAAGTGTCCTAAACAGATGAACAGATAAACAAGATGTAGTATATTCGTACAATGGAATATTATGCAGCCATGAAAGAATGTAGCTCTGAAATATGCTACAACATGGAAGAACCTTGAAAGCATTATGCTAAATGAAATAAACCAGACACAGAAGGACACATATTATATGATTCCACTTAAGTGAAATATCTAGACACGGTCAATTCATAGATACAGAAAACAGATTAGAGGTTACCAGAGCCTGGGGGGGAAATGGGGGATTATTGCTTAATGGACACAGAGTTTCTATTTAGGGTGAGGAAAATTTTAGAAATAGACCGTTGTGATGGGTGTACAACACTGTGAATGTACTTTATGCCACTAAATTATACACTTTGAAATAATTAAAATGGCAAATGTTACTTTTCACAAAAAAAAAAATTATGAGAAAAAAATACAAGGGAAAAAAAATCTAAAATAAAAATTTTCACAGTCAAGTTTCTTCTGCAGTTCCCATTGCTAAATCTCAGAGTCAGCACTCAAAAGCAGACCTTCTGACTTTTGGTTCAGGGCTTAATCCATTAAAACGTTTAGCCTGATTTCGCAGTGTCTTTAAATTACACATTCATTGACTCGACCCAATCATTTTTCTTTCAATTTTTCAGCTACTTATAGTTTGCCAAGTAAGTGCTCAGTGATCAAACACTGGCAGTGAAGGGTGGATGGAAGAAACAGATTTTAACATGTGGTCTATGTCAGGGTCTATGCTTTCCGTGACACACCAGTTCATCCTTCCTCTGATGTTATAAATCACGGTCATCCCCATTCTATAGCCGAGGACCTGGGGCCAAGGAGGGTCAGGGGGACTTGCTGGCCGCAAGCAGCAGAGTTGGGATTGGAACCTACATCTGCTGGACTCAAAGCCCTCCCTGCCTCATGCTGTTCGTTCTTTCTCCCTCCCTCCCCCTCCTTTCTCCCCTCACCCACCCCCAGTTCCCTTGGATTCTTGGCTCTCCCACTGTTTTCAGGAACCAGGGACAGCTTCAGAAGGAGAAAGCAGCTCCCTGACAATGGCTGAGCATTCCTGTGACAAGTTCAGGGTCAGTTAGGGTTGCTTCTGTTCCCAAGGCTCAGATCTTGCAGCAATTGCTCTGCAGCTGGAGGGGGAGCTGCCCCAGGGGTCTGTCTGTAAGGATGGCAACCTGATGGCCCCAGGCACAGCAAATAAAAAGGCAGCTGTTACAGGTGAGGGGAGCTGGCAGGTCCCCAAGGTCAGGAGCCAGGCCAGCAGCAGGTGTGCCCCTACTTTCCACGGGCTGCCCGACGGGGACAGCGGTGGGTTCTGCCAAGCCTCAGTTCCCTGTGTCTGTCAGCAGGGCATCCCTGAGTCTCCCTCTGCAAGCTCATTCTGGGAGAGGTACTGCCCCCGGGGCCACAGAGCAGCCCTGGTGGCCAGGCCCAGCCAATCGTAGGCCCACTTTGCTCCTATGAGCAGGTAGGGCCAGGACTGACCATAGCGGGCAGGACAGGGCATGGAAAAGCAGAGATGCTTCAGAGTCCTGTCAGGGGCCAGGGGGGATCTTGTTGGCTTCCGGCCAGCTGGGCCACCCCAGATTCCATCTCTCTGCTGCGGCTTTTGAGATCGCATTGAAGAATTCCACTTTCCCCCTGCAAGCATACAAGGCTTGTTCCTGCATTCATGAGAGCTTTATTAACTCTGCATGTGGAGAACCAGCACATTTCCAAATCAGCAAGAGATGGGCCACTCAGGAAATGAGTAGTTCTTTCCGTTTCCACTTAGCGGTGAATTTTCAGGTCATTATAAAATGCTCCACTCACGTGAGGGCTTAATGTACCTCCCAGGCCTCTGCTCATTAATACAGCTAAGGAGCGTTTGCACGGTATTTAAAATCGGCCTGCTCGCTCGCTCTCTCTGCTCAGTCCCTGTGGTGCAGTCCGGTTTCTGGGATGAAGCTCGATCGATAACCACGTTCTTTCTGTCTGTTGAGACTTTCTGTCTTCCAATTAGAAGAGACAGGGCAAAACATGCGGCTTTATGATACAGAGGCACCACTCAATTTTGGCTCGACGCTGAATGGGAAATGCTCATTTTTCAGATGTTTGTGTAACAGAAACAACAAAGCATCTGCTTTGAAGGCAACAGGACTTTTCTTAGCCAAACTACACATAAGTGGGCTCTTTTAGCAGCCCAAGGAGGGCGGGAGGGAGCAGGTGCGCAGGCCCCCAGGGACGGCTGCCAGCCACCATCCCAGGTCTGGATGTGATAATCCAACGTGAGGTGGCAGCACAGAACCCTGCAAGATGGGCTCCATGTCTCCCGGGTATCACATCCCTGAGTGGCTCAGGCAAATTCTCTAATCCGCACATGGTCTGGACCCTTCGTCTGTCAGGGGCCAAGTGCCGAGATGCATACCCCACCATCAGGCTATTTCCTATTCATAAGCCTTTCCACCAAAAACTGAAGGTGTAAGTCCTCTGGGGTAGTCAAATTTTAAACACCACACATAGGTCTTCTTGTTCCCCAGATGACACTGCTTTGGACTCTCTGGGACTAAAAACTTTCAATTAAAAGTTTGGAGGAAGGTTAGGGAATGTCTCCTGCTTGTGGCTCACTGCTAACATTAATACACAGAGAGCCAGAAAAGGGAGGCGGGAGGAAATGGAGAAAGGGAGAGAGATGAGAAAGAAGGGGAGGATGGAAGGAGGGAAGAGGGTAAGCCACTGGTCTGAGAGTCAGGACACATGGGTTGAACTTACACCTTGCCGATCATGAACTCAATGACACAGGGCAAAGCTTATTATCCCCATGTGTGGCTGGGAAACTATTCACAACTAAAACCTGATGAATTTCTATCACAGGCATAGGACATAAAGGTCAAAGCAGAAGATGAGTATGAAAGCATCTTACCACCAACGGAACCCAAATAAAACTGGGCCACCATGAGGCCAGTCTCAGCACAAAGTTACTACACACACACACAAACACACACACACACTCTTCCAAAAAGTCTTGAAAAGCAATGCCCATTTTTACTGAATGACTCTTAAAGAGGTAGCAAAGAGGATTCATACTCCACAACCTGCAAAACCCCCCTAAAAGAACTCTGTACACATCTTTTTCCCCACATCCCATTTGCCAAATGTGTGGGCTTCCAAAAATGACTGACGTCTCAAGTCCTTCAATTCCCAACCTCTACAAGTCAGGACGTCTCAGCCCAACAAAGAGACCCCTTAAAATGATCGAAGGCAAGTCCCTTCCTTCATTGCCACTGCCACGTCTGGGTCTCAGAATCAGTAAATCTAGAACAGTTTCTGGATAAAGAGCAACTCCAGGAAATTCAGCCTTCCTTTTTAAGGCTGAATAATATTTCACTGTCTCTAATCAATACCACCTTCTGTTTACCCACTCAACTTTTGCACTTTAGCTATGGTGAATTTTTTTTTTTCTATTTTTCCTTTCATTCTACAAAAATGAGGCTACTCACTTTTTTCTTAATGTTAGCACCAGGCAGAGGCAAGCACAGGATGCAAGGGGCTGTGTAAGCGGTGAGGTATTTCTAGCAAAACGGTATCAACTGGTGGTTAAGAAGTCCTTCTTTGGAATCACACAAACTTAGATCTGAATTTCCATGCCACTGTATACTAGTTGTTGGCTAAGGACACATTATTCAGCTTCTTAAAAATCTGTCTCCTTGGGCCAAAGTCTGGGGTGCTGGTAAGCTGTATCACGGGGTTACAGAGCCCGCCGCCTGGGCCGGCACAGTCAGCACTCAGAAATGGAGCAGGGAGGAGACTGGCCTCCTTTTGGCTCCTCGGACACTCAGGTACCCTCGTTCCTGCCCCAGAAACTTCCCACAGGCTGTTCCCTCCGCCTCAGACTCTCTGCCCTCTCCCCTTCACGGTATTAACCACTCTCACCTTCCATCACTCCCTGGTCCCATGTTCTTCCAAGATGCTGTCCCTGACTGAGCCAATGCCCCCTCCTGTTGTATAAGCTTGTAATAAGGTGGACTTGCCTTCCTAACAGTTACGACTCCTCCAGACTGAGCAGTATCGGGCCCACAGCAGATACTCAGAAAATGTCTTTTAACAACTCAATGTATGAATGAATGAAAACTCCAGAAAATTAATGATCCCAATTCCCAGAGCGGGGGCCTGACATCTGCCTGGGCAGCCAGTGCTGCTCCACGCCCCCTTCCCGCCCTCCTCCGTTCTCCATCCCAGCATCTCACCTTCTGCCCTCCCGGCCCTGGCAGTCTCGCAGGCCCTCAATCTTCCAAGTGGGGCCTGCAGTGAAAGCAGGAGGGGAGGAACTACGAGCCTTGCTAGGGTTTAAAGACGCGCTCACCTGAAATTGCACAATTCATCCCGTGGGCTCAGCAGGAATGTGGCATTTGGAGAAATTACACCTCTGAGCTGCCAGGATATATTCAAACAGCCAAGCACAGAAGCTGGCCCAACTGGGACCCATCCAGAGAGCAGCAAATATGCACAGTGAGCTCGCTGGCAAAGCGTTTCCATTTCTCAGAGGAACGTTCAAGAGTTTCTGCCTATCTGAAGGTCCTTCTCCTTGGTTCTGGGGTAATTCTTGTCAAATGGTTTCTAAAACCAGCACTGGGGAGGGGAGGAAGGAGAGGAGCCGTCCCTGTGACTTACTGCCAGAGCTTTGGGCTGTCATAGCCCAAGCCCTTACTAGCTGGTCTTGGGAGGTGAAGGGAGGTGAGAGCCCAGGTGTCTGCACACCCACAGAAGGCCAGTCTCCGCCCTGCTCCACTTCTAAGGGCTGACCTTACACCTGACCCTGGCTGGACTTCCAGCTTTACAACCCCATCACCCAGCTCCAGAGCATCAAATCCTGGCTCTGACACTGACTAGGAGTACAACCTTGGTCAAGTTTCCTCTATTCCTTGTGCCTCAGTTTTCTCATCTGTAAAATGGGGATCAGAATAGCGCCCTTCTTCACACAATTAGTTTGAAGATTTCAACTGATTCTTCTCCACCAGAGGGTCTGACTCAAATCTGCAGATGTGTTTCCTTCTAACCTTTTGTTTTGGAAAAACAAAATGACAATGAATTATAACCAATATTTTAAAATATGAAGATGTCAAAAGCTAAATTTGAATCGGCTCTTGAAAAAAAAAAAACAGATCAGATCATGTAAAGGCCCTAATGCCTTTCTGCCTGGAAACAACCAGCTGGGACGGAACACTTGCCCCTCGGGATGTCAGGGTCTCCCCAGGCCCCATGGTAGCAGGTAGCTGAGAGGGAAGAGAGACAAGCCTAACACTACAGTGATCCTGAAACATGTGCACGTGTTCTGATGGATGGAGGGGTGCGAGGGTTTAGGAACCCTGGAATGAGGTTTTTAAAACCAGACCTTAACCTAAAAAATTAGGACCACTTTTAAGAGCATGCTGAAATGGTGTTGGCCCCATGGGGGGCAGCATGGGGGCGGGGAGTGCAGTGACAAAGCACTGGGGAGGAGATAAACTCACATTCCTTTAAAGACATGGCAATTGGACTAAGAAACTGCTGAGTGATGGAAGAAGTCAGGTCAAATAAGTGATGACTTGTCACAAATAAAAAGAGTCACTATTAGTAGGAAATATTCCTCCTCAGTGGGAGGGGGCTCCTGCCAAGAGCCTGGTGGTCAACTGAAAAGTACAAAATATCACTCCCTGGTGGAGTAGCACTAACACTTCTGCATTGGTTCACTGGTGGGATTGTTTGGAAACTGCTTGATTACATGAATCTGGGACATTATAGCAATTTTGAGCTGCAGCAGGGCCTCGAGGTCATCTGACAAACCATTCTATAACTTTGGAATCCAAGGCTTTGAGAGGATAGTTCCCATTTACTTGGACCCGCAGTTTCTAGAACAATTTTCAGAGTGAAAATCAAAACTCTACAGCCCAGTGTATATGAGTCACTTGAACCCTCGTTATGTCGCAGATTCTAATTCAGTAGATCTGGGCACGGCCTAAGGTGATGATTTTCTAGCAAGCTCCCAGGTGATGCCAAGTCCTCTGGTCCAAGGACCACACTTCCCTAAAAGTACATGGGAAATTTAGACTGAACGTAGCCAACTTGATGGTAATTTTAAAACTAACCCTTTCTGGGTGAAGGGAAGCAAATCCTTGGGGAACCCAGGCAGGAAGTTTGACTCCTAGAGTACCGAAACCAAACTGCCTTGATGATGTCCTTAAAAAATCCTCCAGCAAAGGATTTCATAGGTCACCATTCTCCTGCAGAAGCTTCCTGTAAAATCACAGGCTGTATTTCCTAATGTGCCCACTCTGAAAACTGCTCACGTGGAAGATTCCAGGGGGGCAGGTGAACGCAAGACGAATGGAAAATAATTCTGCTGTGAGTGCTTTCTTCTCATTCCTTACCATGTAGTCTTGAGATTCCAAACTCAGATCCCCTGCGATGACTCCCCACCAAACGCAGCCTGAAGTCAAGCAGAAGGTCATTCAGGAGAACCTTGCACCCTGCACCAGAGAACTCAGCAGTGGGGCAGCTCGGCTGGCCAGTGGGGATTCAGAGCATTCACAGCCTGAGCATTTGACCTCAGGTTTTATATCTGGTCCTCAGCCTCTGTCATCCTGCTCCGCACTGGAACTGTAGGACGAGCTACAGCCAGGGCGGCAGTCCTCAGCCTCAGCCCTCGGGACATCTGGGCTGGGCAAGTTCTCGTCATTGTTGGGCACAGTGTTTAGGAGCGTCCCTCACCTCTATCCACTAAATGCCAGTAACAGGACCCACCAAGATGTGACAATTAAAATTGTTTCCAGATGTGGCCAAATGTCCCCTGGGTGGGGCAGGCAAACTGCCCCCAGTTGAAAACCCCCAGTCTATAGTCAGATGCAGGGATTCAAACCCCAGGGCTCATGCTGATTATCTTTGAGGTCTTGGGCACATGACTTATCCCTCAGACATCAGTCTCCTCATCTGCAAAAAGGACGCAAAAACAACACTAATCCCAGCAACGTTATTACCTCGTGAGGCCTCTGGGAGGGTTAGACGAGCTAATGCATCAGAGCTCCCAGAACAGTGCCTGGAAGAGCGCAAGGGCTAAAGAAGTGTCTGCTGTGAGCATGACGGACTTAGACCCTCTCCCATCATGTCACCTGGCCTGATGCAGGCCCCTAGCACCATGCCCAGGCCGTGTGGGGCCTGCTTGCCCAGTTTTACAAATCTGGACATTTAAGCCCCTTAGTCCTCTCTCTGTATTATCTGAAAGCTAGGGAAGCTAGTGGCATGGGAAATGCTTTCCCCTTAAGTTCAAATGACACAGTGAGGAAGAAAGCAGGGAAGAGTGTGAATTGAATTCCCAAAGAGTACACACGTGAGAGGTTGCTTTTATTCCTAAAGGTTCCGTGTCCCCTGGGAAGGTGTGCAGATCAACCCTCCCAGCATGGGCCGAAGCTGCCCTGGCTCCTTACGACCCCACCCTCCCCAGCGCTGTGTGTCTGTACTCTGTCTGTCTGTCTCTCCCCGCACACACACAGGCACGTGTGCACGTGCTTAGGAGAAGCAGGAAGAGGGGGAGGTCTAGGATTTAGACATTTATTTTGCTTCAGCAAAACTACCACTGATCTAAGAAGCCAAAGACTTTTGCTGGTTTGAGAACCTCAGTAGGAAAAGGCACCCTAAATCATTCATTTGTTTTTCAAGAATTTGTTTCTATTCTGCTTTTAGAATCAGTCAGGGCAGCAGACACATGGTCTGTGGGGCAGCTTTGTATCTAGGAGACTTTTATAGTGTCAACACTGACTCTCATTCCTCAACCTACGAGGAGCAACCTCTGTCCTCCTAGAAGGAGCCTGAACTCCAGGCCATTCCACAAATCCCACGGTGGGAGGCGTGGAGGAAGGGGGAGGCGCACTGAGTGCACTGTGACATCCCCCGCAGCTCAGCGTGGTGACCAGGGCTGAGCGATGAGACTGCAGACACCACCCTGGCAGCGTTTCCATCAGAGGAAGCAAGGGAAGGCCAGGGGGATCTCAAGGGAGCCTGGGAAAACCAACACGATGCCTGGGCTTATTTTCTAGATGGGATGAATAAAATGCAAAAAAAAAAAAAAGGGGGGGGGTTTAAGGAAGATAATGACCCAAGAAACAGTATCAGCACAATAAACAAGAGATTGCCAAGCTGCAATTGCAGGTTGGAGGTTAGGCAAATTCTTATACATAACAAACAAGCAATTTAAACGACTCCTGGACAGTCTCCGAGGCATCAGCTGAAGTACCACCTTGCATTTATTTTGCAGCAGTTGCCATGCCAAAGGGAAGACTGTATTCCAAAGGGTAAACGGACGCTCCACCCTCAAACTGCCTTACACCTAATGTTTCCACCATGCTGGGTTTCTCACTGTTTCCCAGACCAGCCATGCTCCCTCCCATCCCCTCAACACCCTCAAAAGTTGTCTTGGAGCTGAAGTCTTCCATACCCCGAGTCCCTCCCTCTCCTCCGCACTCGGAACACTCTTGTTCACAACCCTGCAAGTATGCACGCTGGCTCCAGGGCTGGGCCACGAGTCCCTCACCGTGGCCGGAAGCGCTCTCAGTCCACCCTCCAGCCGAGCTGGGTATCTGCAGGTGGTGGGAAAGGCTGGCTTGGAACGCCACAGAGATGCCTCAGAAACCCTCTCTCCCGCCCAGGGTGGTTTTCAGGCTGCATTTTCTTTTTAAGCTACACATAAAGCAATGAAGAAAATGCCTCACACCAGAGTCAATACCTTCATAAATATCCACTGAATGGATGAACAAACGAATAAACAATGAGTGAGCGAATGTAAGATGAACTGGGTTCTTACCCTTACTCTCTTTTTACTCACGTCTAAAATGGATCTGCTGAACACTGGACAGCACATCACAACAGAGTAAGTCACCCCAAGTTTGGAAATCTAGGCTGCAGACCACTCAAGGACGAGGACCAGCTCTCTATTTATGATTCCAAACACAGGGTGTTCCCGTGGGGACACAGACAGAGGGGCTCTCCTGTTCACAAATAGCTCAAGAGGAAAAGAAAACAGAATAAATGCCATTCTATTATATGCGGGCATGCTTAGTTAAACATTTATATAAACATCAATATAGATGTTTGTTTATGTTTGGTTTATTCATATTGTTAATGTTTCAGAATCTTGATGCTCCAATCATCGGAGAACAGAAGGATTGCTTTTCTATCTTTAGCAGACCTCTTTTCCTCTTTGCCTCTGTTCTCATCTCAGACACATTATCAACATGATTTCTGACTTCTCTCTTAATTAGTGGCCTAGTTTCAAAGCAGAAGGCAAGGAAAGTGTCCCAGTACATAGGGACAGGGAGAAAGAGGAGAGAAAGAGGAAAAACCAGAGTCTTGACGTGCTTGTGAATGCTGGCTAGCCTTGGAATACAGGGGAAAGGGGACTTTTAGTGACCTCCAGAGCTGAACATTTCTTTCACTGTATCTCAAATTCTAAGCCTCCAATGTCAGGTGCTCTTGGGCTGATCCGCTTGGGAAATGACAGTGCTCAACAGTCCTTGAAATTTCTCATTTTGGACACATCTCAGGTAGAAGGGCTGAGAGCATGCCCAGTAGCACGAAACTCTGACAAGGAGACTCTTCTCAGAGGTTCTGTAACGACCGGTAATTGCACCACCCGAGTGGACCTCTGGGCTGCAGGTACCTACGGTCTGATTTCTGCATCATCATGCAACTGCCTTAAAAAGCGCTGAGAGGGAGAAGCAAGCAAATTCTTCAAGGGAGATTTAGGAGATACGTATAAGAGATGTAAGATATGAGTGTCTCTGCCTTGGAGCAAAGGAAGCCAAACTAGAATCAGCTGTGAGAAGAATGCAGCTTGCCTGGGAAGTGAATCCTCTGTCTGTTAACCTTGAGGAGCTGGTGAGGACCCCAGGACACTGGATCACCTAAGAGCTCGAAGACAGGATGAACCCCTGGGAGTCAGAAGCCACTTCATAGACTTCTCATGTGAATCTCCTGGCGCCCAGCACTGCCTGGCGGACATAGTCAGCGATCAATAACCATCACCAAAAATCTCTTAATCTGTTTTGAGGTAGAAAATTTTATCTCCCTATAAATGTTTGGAGGTAATAAGAGTAGAAAACGTATCAGAATCAAGAGATGGGAAAAAGAACCAGAAAGGTATGCATTCAGATCTCTCCCTCACTACTTGCTTATTTATATACAAACTTAGGAGAGTAAGGCTGCCTCGGTCTTTCTGTCTATAAAATGTGGACAACACTAGGCCCTACTTGGAAGAGGGAAGTGAGGACTGAAATGTGAATAAAGCACACCGCGTGGTGCCTGGTCCACTGTGGTGCTCACACAACGCCAACTACTGCTGGTGACAAGAGTGAAGCAGTAAGAGACTGGAATGGTATGGTTTGCTCAGAGAAAAAATCCTTTCCGTGTTTACTAGGTAGAGGATGTGTCCAGTCTTCCATTTTGACTGGAAAACAAATCATTGGTCCTTCAAAAAGACAGGCTTGAGCCTGAGAACGACTAACACATGCTGTACAAATAACTCTTTGTCAGAGAGGATTATGGTTAGCAGTGTGCCAGCAACTGTCCAACGACTGATTTGCCAGAAATATTTATGCATAAACAAAAGTATAACTTTATTAATACGTTCTACTGATACAGAAGATATGTGGTATACAATTTACAAGTAATAATAAAACATACAATATTCTCTATTTTAAACTCCAGTTGATTGCTAAAGAATGCTTTTTTGATTTTTGCTGAACTCCTACGTTCATAGCCATTCAGCTTTGATGTAACTTGTGTTTCTAGTAAAACGGCTCCTGAGGCAACACACTCTTAAGTGTAATCTGTGTTATCACCAATTTTTCCATCACCTTCTTAGATCCAGACAGTTGACATAACAACGAATCCAGCCCCAAAGTGTAGCTTTCGCTAATTTCCTGGTAGAAATTTACTCCCACCAAGGCCAGTCTCCAGCTAGGAACAGAATGTCAGTGGGTGTGGAATTGAGCGGAGATGCTTTCATGGTGCATCATGATACAATATTGCTCGATACAGGTACGATAGATTAAATAACCTCGAAAGCAGCGATAATACTAAAATGTAGTAAAATAATTAGGAAGCAATGAGTGTTGCATCTTTCTAATCTTTGTTTCTAATGTATTTAATTGTAAATTTATATCTAATTTTTAATTAAGGTTGTGTTTAATGACTGGCTGATAAAATTCCTGACAACTGAGTAACTGGCTCTGCAGCGTGCCACCTTGAGCACGAGGCATCTGTCTGACCCAGGCCCTACTGCTTCTATGCCTGAAGGAGCACTGCAATGAGCTGAACGCTTTCAATCTCTCATCTCACCCATTTGATTCCTTCCACCCTTCTCTCATGTCTAATGAGGCTCAGCAAACTTTCTCTGCCCTTTCTTTTTACTCTTATTGTCACCTGAGTCAATGCCTTGGCCATGTGGCATTGGGCCAGGGCAGAACCCTCCTGTCTCCTGTTCTTCCTCTGCATCATTGTAGGCTGTCTTCCCAGATTCACTGTCCCTGCATGCTCCCTTAGGCCAGTTTCCTGCTTCCAAGCCTTCAACAGTTCTTTTAAGCTGGTAGGACAGAGCCCTTTAGAAATTCTGGAGGTGAGTGCAGAAACAATGTGAATGCACTTAATGCCACAGAACTGTACACTCAAATAAGGTTAAAATGGTAAATTTTTACATTTCATCTGTTTTACTGCAATAGTACAATCCTTAGAAAGACAACCAAGGCCCTAAACAATCTGCCTTTGTTTAGAAATTACTAAATTAAACCTGGCAAGTAGCGTTGGGAAAACTGGACAGGACCATGTAAATCAATGAAGTTAGAATGAACACTCCCTCACACCATACACAAAAACAAACCTGAACTGGCTTAAAGGCTTAAATATAAGACAAGACACAATAAACCTCCTAGAAGAAACATAGGCAAAATATTCTCTGACATAAATCTTAGCAATGTTCTCCTAGGGCAGTCTACCCAGGCAACAGAAAGAAAAGCAAAAATAAACAAATGGGACCTAATTAAACTTGTAAGCTTTTGCACAGCAAAGGAAATGATAAGCAAAACAAAATGACAACCTATGGAATGGGAGAAAATATTTGCAAAAGATGAGATGGACAAGGGCTTAATTTCCAGAATATACAAACAGCTCATACAACTTAATGAGAAAAAAACAAACAACCCAATCCAAAAATGGGCAGAAGACCTAAACAAGCAATTCTCCAATGAAGACATACAAACAGCCAAGAGGCACATGAAAAAATGCTCAATATCGCTAATTATCAGAGAAATGCAAATCAAAACTACAATGAGGTATCACCTCACACCATTCAGAATGGCCATCATTCAAAAGTCCATGAACGATAAACGCTGGAGAGGCTGTGGATAGAAGGGAACCCTCCTCCACTGCCGGGGGGAACATAGTTTGGTGCAGCCGTTATGGAAAGTAGTATAGAGATTCCTTAAAAAAAACTAAAAATAGACTTAATCTATGATCCAGCAATCCTACTCCTGGGCATATATCTGCAGGGAACTCTAATTCAAAAAGATACATGCACCTTGATGTTCATAGCAGCAGTATATACAATAGCCAAGACATGGAAGCAACCTAAATGTCCATCGACAAAACAGAAACAGACTCACAGACATAGTAAACAATTTTATGGTTACCAGGGGAAGGGATAAATTTGGGAGTTTGAGATTTGCAAAGGTTAACCACTATATATACAAAATAGGTAAACAACAGGGTCCTACTATATAGCACAGGGAACTATATTCAGTATCTTGCAATAACCTTAAATGAAAACAAATTATATATATATATATATATATATAAACATGACTGGGACATTATGCTGTACACCAGAAACTGACACATTGTAACTGTACATTTCAAGAAAAAAAAAAAAAGAAATCACTAAACTTATCCTTGACTTTCATTACCACTGCTACTCTGCTCACTAATCCCATGCGCCGGACGCTGTGTTAAACAGCCTACCTCAGTCCCCAGTATAATCCTATAAAATAAGTATTCACCACCACCCTTTTGCAGGTGACAAAACCGAGGGCTAAGCACCATGAAGACCATCCCGCCCAGAGTGTTGACTTGGTGCTTCTGTCACCAGCCACACAAACGTAATAGCTCAGGCATCACGACTTCTCTGTGACAGCTTTCCGTTTAAGGGCCAGGACCATGGTGACCTAAGCGAGGCACTGCCCTTGAATATTAAATAAAAGGGCTAATAAAGATAAACACTATTTAAGGCAACATCTTAAAAATCAAATTTAATACAAAACATGACAAGCAAAATTAATTTAAATTTTAAGTAAGAACAGTGCCTGACCCTGCACTTAAGACAGCTACGTCTCACCCGTCTCGCCCTAGTCCCTTATCTTTCTTCCTCTACTCCCTCACCTGCTCCCTCCTCCCATCTCTAAGGTCCCAATTTTTAATCTTCCTGCTTGTTCTACCCCAGAGAAACGAGGCTATTTTACACTATAGGAATTAAGAAAAAAAAAAAAACGGAGAGAAGAAACTCTGTAAGAACAAACTATTTTGTTATTGTTGTTACACCAGACTATTTCTAGGACCCAAATTACATTTCTAAGATGAAGAACTATTGACATGCCTAGGTCAATAAGGCATCATGTCAGTAAAACAGGGTGTTGGCGTTTTTAGCCAAAGATTCATAACAGTTTGATAACTTACATACCACTTGGACATTCTTTGAAAACATTATCCCACCAGTGGTTTGATCTATTTCTTGCTGAAAACAATCGCTGGCTTGCAGTACTAGGGGAAAAACAAATTGCCTTCATTTAATCTTTTAGAGGTTGAGATAATTTGGAGCTGGTTTATAGAAAGGAATGTCTTCTAGTTTATTCTTTAGGTAAGAAGGCATCCTCATGAGAAACTGCTCTTTGTATTTTTTAATGATTAAATGCCTAGGGCTTTTGTACACACACACACACACACACACACACACACACAAATGACACACACTCAGACACACACGATACACACACAATTCAAGAACTAATTAAATAAAATGGGCGGCATAGCTTTACCGAAAGGCCCAAAGTTGTAATCAAAGCATGGAATTACTTATGGGCTTGATGCTAATGCACTTTTGATGAGTTTTACCAGGCCTGAGCAGCGCTAAGATAAGATACTGGAGCAACACAAAACACCAAATGGACACAGAAGGGGAACCTCCAGACACAAAGGGGATCTTTGTTAAAAGTACAAAGAAAGGAAGGACCAAACAATAAAAGACCGAAACAAATAAGTACATACACATCAGAACCTGCAAGCAAGAAGTAATTCCCCGAAACAAAGGCGGCCACAAAATCTGAATGGACCTGATGCTGTGGGGACCTTTTGGATAATGAGAAGCTGGGAGCTGGACTTGAATCTACAACAAAATTACTGCAAACTTTGAATACTTTTCTTTCTCTGAGAGGAAGACTAGAAAAACTTCCTTAATCTAGAGTTGTAGCATGTAAGACTGAAATCTACCAGAGTTACAGGTGGGAGAAACCATCACACACTGAGACATTACATGCCAAGACATCAGACAGAGCCCACAGCCTGCATCACACAATGAGGTACAGGTCCAAGTGGACATGTGGCACGGCAACCCCCCACAGCTGCAAAATACACATAAAAATGAACACAGGAGAATCCCATGTTTACCTGCTCTGTAGTGGTATTTCTGTAATTCAGGACATAAAGGACTTATAAAGAAGTCCCTACCCCACCTCATCCCAACACCAATGATCAGCACCATGATTTTTAGGGAAAAAAAGATGATCTGTGCAAGAAAATAAAGAACCATGAGGGAGAACCAGCGGATACAATAAGTAGGAGAATTCACATTCCAAGAACTGAAGATAATCATCTGATTGAAACTATAAAACCAATCTATAAAATCAATGGGCTCAAAATCAAAGATAAAGAAGGCATAGGAACCCTAGAGATAGAACAGAATATTATTTTTAAAGGGCCAAGAAGATTTGAGAGAAAACCGAATATAATATTTACAACAGATCATATCATAGTCGTTAACTTTAAGACCACAATCAGCAAGTTTCATAACGCATCAGATACACCTGAAAAAAGAACTGGTGAACTGGAATTGAGGAAACCACTCAGAATACAGTATCGATAAAGAGACAACATAAAAGCAGTTAGGAGACAGCAGGGACAGATTCCAAATCAATGTTTCATAGAGCCTCTAGAAGAAGACTGCATGGGAAGGCAAAGAATTTTCCAGAATTGAGACATTAATATTCAGTTTGAGAACGTGTGATGAAAGAATTCTTTTTTTTTTTTTTTTGCTTAGCAGATTTTTTTCAATTATTAAAAAAAAATCTTCTGCAGTTGACTGAGTCCCTAAGACTCAACCCAAGGCCAGTATCTATAGCAACAGCATTTTCTCCAGAACATCACAACTGCCCGGTAGGTCAGGGCCCTGGAGGAAGTAGGCTCAGTTGCAGTCAACCTATTTTGGAATGGGCTAAGAAATCCAGCCTAGATAAATCATCTATAATATTAAAATCACACAGAAAGAAGGATAGTAATGTGGACACGAAATTGCTTCTCAGATACTCTTCAAGAACGCACCTTTGTAAAATGGAAAGCTATTTACAAATGCCAATAATGTTACCTAATCATAGGTTTTGCAACAGATAGTTATGAATATGCCTTGCTCTGTGCTAATGCCCTTTCAAGCATTTTTTCATTTAATCCTCACAATAACCTTTTAAGATAGGTGTGTGTGGAAGTGTACACATACATGTAAGCACAGATTTTTAAATAGATGAGTAAACTGACTTACAGACCTTCAGATTCTTGCCAAGGGTCTCAGGAATAGTGGGACTAGGGCTCATCTGCTTGATCCTGACTGACTGATGAGTTTAACTGTTACTCAATGTGCAGAACACAGAGGAAGGAGGTCACGACGATTTAGCAAAGTAAACAGGACCTTCCGTTAGGAACATGTAAACTGCAAGAAGTTTCTGAGAATAACCTTGAAGCACTGCTGTCCTGAATCCAGGTCACCCAGAGAAGGTCAGCCTTCCTGATGGCTAGTGACTCCTCCACCTGGGTGGTCAGGGCAGAACAGAGTTCTTTCAAAGGCCAGAACGAAGCAGTTACCCAGCCACGCTGGGTGTACTGATGGTGGAAAGTACATTAGCAGTCTCTCATCCTGGAGGCTCATAAATATTGTTTGGTGCAGAAAGGGAAAGACAGCTTGTTTATTTCTGAGCGTGGAGTGTGTTACATTCATTTTTTAAAATGTCAGGCATATGCACGTAAAATGTGCCTGTTTTCTAGCAATATGCTTTTCCCATAGAACACTGAATTAAAAATAAATTGCTAATGGAGACACAAGTGAATGAATCCGAAAGAGAGTCAAAGGGAAATACCAGCGCTGTTTCTAGCTGAGCACATCTTGCAGGCTTTTTCCAGAAGATTACAGCAGCTTAATGTAAGCCAAAGTGGGCTTCTTGGCACAGGCGGCGCCAGGCACGATTTTTTTTTGCAACATGCTCTCCCCAAATGTAGGATAAGCACTATTTTGAAGTCAGTGCTTTTAGCAAGCCTTCTATTTTTCACTGCAAAGAAACCCAATTTATTCTTTGTTCAAAGAAAAAGTGGAATCACAGCCATCTCTGCAGGAACTGATGAAAACATTGGCAAAACTTTCAGATAAAAGAGATCAAATTGCTTACCAGTCCCTCATAAGAAAAAAAGGTATACAAATATATATTTCGTTTTCTTTTCTCTCACAGGCATTTTGAAAGAGGGGAGCAGTTTTGGAGGGTAAGGGAGTGGCTCTTACATTCTTTCTTCTGGTAGAAAAACCTTTAAAAGAAGCAACTCAGCATTTTAATCATTATACCAGGTCATATGAAAAAAAATAGTTAACTTTCACTCTGATTTTTATTTCTTTCCTTGCTCCATGATGGTTTTTCATGTGTTGACAGAAACAGGTTTCTGGACTCTCCAAAGAAACCTCATACACACAAGGCTAGCTTCCTGCTTGCTCTTTCTCGGGGTAAGATTATCAATTTTTAAGAGTTTTTTCTCTTTGTCTGAGGTACCCATATGCCTGGGTGAAGATTACAGGTTAAACTCAACTGAAAGTAATTGAATTAGTTTGCCCTTACCTTTCTGGTCAATACCTTTGCCTGTGGATTCAGGCTTTCTACTGAAAATTCTGATTCTTCCCATGCTACTTCGCAACTCAGCCATATACTCAGATGTACAATTGTTGGTTTGGAGGTAAATAGGAGCAGAGAAAAATTTAAATGCTACTCTTTAGTTTTGCAAATTAAATTTCTGGGTAAATGTCAAGGACGACCCCCAGTTAGCATGATCCAGTTTCTTCTAGTTCAGTAATGACTTCCGTCTCCTTGTCAGGGAAGGTTTCTGAATAATTGGGCTTGGAACTCTTTATTGCCAGTGTCTGCCTATAACAAAAATCATAAGGTGGTGAGTGGGCCAGAAAGATGGGAAATGTCCTTCAGTGCCCAGAGCTAGTGCAGTTCCATCCCTCTTTTTTAAAGGCATTTGACCTGGCACTTACAGACACACAGGATGTGGAGCTCTGCTCTATACCATGAGGACAACCAGCCTCAGTCCACCTAAAAGGCACTAAGGCATGAAGGCACCAGGCACCAGTTCACATTGAAATACATGGCACATGTGACTTAACTCCTAGTCATGTACTCAGAGCAGACATTACTAATCAATCACTACACTGTTTTCCAATAAATACAGACGAGGCTTCAGATCCTTCTCTACAGCTCTCTCCAGGCAACTCCTACCAGTAGGATTTACAACTCTCATGGAGATCCTGATTTAATCACCTTCCTTTTTTCAGGGTCTTCAGGCAGATGACCAGTTTACCTTGTAAGGGAACAAGGTATAATAGTAAAAAATTTTGAGTAGCAAGATGGAAGGACCAGATTCATGCCTCCACTGTGCCATCAGCAAGTTCTTTGTCCTCAGCCAAATCACTGGCCCTCTTTAAACTTCAAATTTCTAATCTAGAACAAATAATTTGGATTTGATCAGAAGATGTCAATCATGACTCCAGGAGCCCTGCGAAGAGCATGATTATTGCAAGAGGGCTTCAAATCCATAACATTGTAAACATTGTTTAAATCTGAAGTGAATGACATTGTAACTAATTTTCCAAAGTAGATAGATGTTATTGAAATGAATGAAATACAAATTTATCTAAAATTGCTATTGAATTTATAGCGGTTTTGCCACTCTGTATTTTCCTAATCAATAGATACTCAAAATAAGGTTATTGTTCATCTGTTCAAGCCTCAGCACCCTAATCTGTTAATAGCATTAAAAATGAAGTCTATCTCACATGATTTCTGTGAAGATTAAGTGAGATAATGCATGAAAAGCGCTCAGTACAAGCCCTGCCTGGCCCAGGGTAGTTGCTCTGTAAGGCACAGAGGAGGAACGGGCTTTCCAGGACACAGGATGAGGAGAGGAGGCTGTTACTCTACTTGCTCACATACTCTGCCTTCTCCCACTAGACAGCGATGCCAAGTGTCAGCCAAGAAGTAGGAGAGTATGATGTCTTTAAATACTTCCTTAAATTTAAGTGGTTAAGTAGTTCTGGGACATAGTTTGAAGACTGGTTATATAAGCACCAGAGGGCGATGGTACTGTTCTCCTGACTCTAACAGGATTCTAATCGCTGCAACTTCCTTTGTCCTGTGGATCAAGCTGTTTAAGTAAATTTCCATGTTTTTGGCTAGCGACATGGAAAGTTTAATCTATTCTGCAGAGGCTGTGTGTTTGGCATCTTTCTTCCAGCCCACATCCCATTTAAAGGAGGCAGACAACTAATAGTATTACCATTATACGGATATCCATACTTTATTGTTATGGAGGGGTCCTACATTTTGAAAAGCTGAGAACTAATGAGGCAAATGGTCTAGAAGCTTCCTCTAGTTCTACAACATGATAGATTTTAGAGTTAAATGCAGCCATATATAAAAGGCACTTTTAAAAGATATGTCTGGGAAGAGAAATGCTTCAGTACTAAATGAGATGGTACTGTCACCCAACCTTGCACAATCAGGAAACACTAATAGACATGCAAACCCAGGAAAGAGAGTGGGAAGAGAGGTCTTTGCTCCACTTCCGATGCTGCCAGTGATGCCAAAAATCCACCAGTTTCTCAACTCAGAAGCCTGGGAATGATCTTTGATTCCTCCATTTTCTTCCTGCTTTAATGTCCAGTCTATCAGTCAGTTCTGTCAATTTCCCAAAGTCATTTCTCAAATCCATCCCCACCCTTCACGTCCAAGCTCATACCTTTACTACAACATTGCCACCTCCCTCTCACTTTTTCACCACAGCACCCACCTAACTGCTGTCTCCACTCTGTCTCCTGCTCTCCCCCACGTCACCCTCCACTCTGCAGGCAGAAGAAACTTCAATGTTATATACCCTGTTGATGTCATTCTCCTATCAGAGACCCTCCCTAGACTTTCCAGTGGATTTCAGCTGTGCAGGGAGCCATGTGTACTTTGACTTCTGCCTTTTATCATCAACATGATCTGTTCTTCTCTCCTCTTTGCTCACTGTGTCCAGCCACCCTGGCCTTCCTTTAGTTCCTCACATGCATCAAGCTCTTTCCCAACATGGGGTTTCATTGTAGGGTATCTACTCTGCCTGGAACAACCTTTCCCTCCCACTTCTCTTCCCACTGAAGCCGGCATCCCGTCTTCTGTCTAAAGCAGCTCAGTATCTATCTCACCACTGTGTGTGCTTCTTGAAAACACGGATCATCATTTGTAAGCATTCATTGATCTGCTTCTTACTTTTTTTTGTTTTGTTTGTTTCTGTATATTAGATTATAAACTCCTTAAGAGCAGGGACCTTGCCAATTTTTTTTTAAATGCGTTATCTCCAGAATCTAGAGTATAGTCTGCCAGTCAGAAATCCCACTGATAATCCCAATAATGATTGGTTGAACTGACAGGAGAGATCACCATGATAATGATTTTGATGGATAATTTTTCACTGTTGTATACAAATGAACTTCGTTGTGTGTTATGAAACAGTTGTGGACTCTTTCCCACTTGAAAGCCTCTAGTGCTGCATTGTCCAATATGGTAGCCACTAGCTGCACACACCTTCTATATCACAGGACCACCCACCACCCCCAAGAGTGCCAGCAGACAGAGTCCCTCTGGCATCTGGTCGAGCTGAGTCAACCCCTTTCAGAGGAACTAACATGATGCACCGCTTCCTAATCCTAATGAGAACCGGTTATCACCCGAGGTCTTACATGGCTATCCTCCAGCAAAAATATTTCATTTCTCATCCTCTGTCAGCTTGGTTTACCAGATATGAAAACTGTGATTGACAATGGAGAGCAAGCCTCTTGCTGAGAAATATGAAAACCAGGAGGAAGTCTTGCTACTCCACTCAAAAGGTTTCTTTTTATTTCAACTACAAAAGCCCTGTGGAAAATGCTAGTCTTTTGTTACTGGACTACTGTTTAATATTTATCCATCACCAAAAACTATGCTGAGAGCATGAAATGGAGCCCATGCGGGTCTCTGCCTTTAAGGACTTACATTTAATTAGACAGATGGGGAAAAATACCCAAGTGTGGTTCCCAGTCACATTTATTAGTAAGAAGCTGGCTGGCTGCTTCCAGCAGGACATCACGCTGATGGGAGGACGCAGCGGAAGCCCCTCTTATTGTGCTGGGCAATGAACCCGCCACCTCGGCTCGTGCTGCTACTAGGGCACAAGCGCTGCTTGTAATACAAACATCTCTGGCTTGCGCTCAACGTGGGCTTTTGAAATCTTGCTGAGACCCTCTCATCTTGGGATTATGTCACCCTGACCCAGTTTTCCTTTTTGGTGTTGCTAAAAGCCTCCCTGGCACGCCCTGTAAGGACTGGTCTGATCCAGCTTTATTTTGCTCATTGTCCCTTGAGCTGGGACACGTCTCAGGGCATGTACTGACACAAGTCTAAATGCCAGTCGGCCAAGCTTGAGGGACACTTGTCACATCTTTGCCAGGAAATGAAGGATGCTTCTCTAACCAGGAGGAAGAGAATCCACAGTTCAGCCTGGGCCCCATTTTATCACCCATCTGGGAGGACCCAAAACTTCTGTCTGTACCTTTTCTCCAAAGAGGTCTTTCAGTTGCATCTAGCAAAAGTCACGCTCCTTTTTTTCCCCTTCATTTTAACAGCTTCATTGAGATATGATTTACATGCCATGAAAACCATCCATTTTGAATGCACAATTCAATAATCTCTTATTATATTCACAGAGTTGTGCAACCACGACCACAATTTGATTCTGGAGTATTTCTACCATCCCGGGCAGAAGCCTCGGTGCACATTAGCAGTCACTCCTCGCTCCCATCCCCGACCTTTGGCAGCCACTAATCTCCTTTCTGTCTCTATGGATTTTCCTGTTCTGAACATCTATATAAACGGAATCATCCAATACCTATTCTTTTGTGTCTGGCTTCTTTCCCTTAGCATAACGCATTTGAGATTTATCTACGTCATAGCGCGTATGAGCGTAGCACTCCTTTTTGTCATGAGATACTATTCCATTTTGTGGATATGCCACAATTTGTGCATTCACCCACACTCACAATTTTACACACAAAAATAAATTACATCAAGGCCTTCATTAAGAACCTTATTGCCTTTTACCTATTTCAATAAAGCTCAGAAAATGATTTCCTTTATCGTATTCTCAAGTCTCTATATCCCAAAAGATAAGCCCTTCCCTTAATACATGCACACAGTTGTATATCTTTCAGAAATCACTTTAAAGCAAACACACCCGTAGGTCTCTATGTTTGTCAATGGATGCAAATTATTTTCTTGGGAGAAGTTATTAGGCCAACTGCTGACAGGAATAATCACTGGTGATATAACTAAACACTGTCAATCTCAACGAATGGCTTGTTTTAGCTGAGGGCAATGGCAAAACTGGCAACAATAAAGTATTTAGATATACAGCAATGATATAAAATACAGCACCTTCTCTGTATGCAGCCATATAAGATATTTACGATGATATAGGTTGTTTCTGTTCAACAGGCTACGTGTTCCCCAGGTCCCCTGCTTTCAGCTTGAGCAGATGGATGCTGCTTGGTTGCCCACGTTGGCTCTTGTTTAAGCGGCACCAGGACTCATGACTCTCATTTCACTGGGGATCGTGTTCTGAAGCCGCATGAGGAACGCCTGGCCATCTCTAGACCCATTTTTACGGAGCGTGGGTGCTGACTCTCCCAGACCCTCTCCACGTGGTGGTCTCTATCTTTGTCTGCCCTCTTTATACCCCATCCTAGCAGCTGAAAAATCCTTCTTTCACTGCAACTCCCATCTCCCATACCTGGGAGAATCCTTTCTGTCTCTCAGTCTCATTCATTCATTTTTTTTTAAATCTACATTCCCAGTACAACTGATAAAACACATACCGACACACAGCTCTTCCCCATGGCCCGGAATCTCCTATTTTTTCTCTTCTTTTTCTGTAACTGATTAACTTGTAAACATCAGGGAATTAGTGTCATTCGCTTCTAACGCATTGCTCTAGAGAATTATCCACAGTGCGTACTTATGCAGTGATGACATCACTTTAAATGCCAGAATCCACAACCTGTAACTGTAGGTCCTTACCTGGTTTCAGCTCATCTGTGGAGTCTGATCTCAAAGACAGCTCTGCTGATGCTTACTGGATTTTATTATTATTTGACATAGATCGACGGGGTTAACTGAACGGCCACTCTGCCAGACATTTTACCGAGTGCTTGACACCCGTTCTCTCAGCCTTACGAGGCTGGCATCATTTTGCCCCAGATCACAGACGCGGAAGCTGGGGCTCGGAGGCTGAGCAACTTAGCCACTCAGCCAAGGTCACAGAGCTAGTAAACGGCAGAGCTGGGCGATGAGTCCAGGTTCACTCTGATTTCAAAGGCCATGATTTTCTCACAGCTGCCCCCAGCGTTCAGGTGACCTGGGGTTCAGCTGTGTCACTTGTTGAAAGGTCGAGAGTCTTTCACTAACAGCCAAGAGAGTCACCACACTGGCTGCTGCGTGACCTGGACTTGTCAGTCACTTTCCAGTGTACACATCCCCCTCAGAAAAATGGTCATGAAGGGAGGATTCAACAGGCTCAAAAGGAAAATACTCTGCCATTTTGAGTGTTCGGTGTCCTGTTTCTGCAGCTCCATCCTCACCTGAGGAGAACACTTTATTCACCATCTACCAGCAGGGTATAGATTCTTTTGAGATATTCTTGAGCAGCCAAAATGCCAACTTTCCTCTCAGTTACCTCCAGGGCTTTGAATCTATCCTGAAGATCAACCCAGGAGTCTGTACCTTTGGGAGGAAGGAATTTTCTCTCCCATGCCTCCCCTGGGTGCTCTGTGAATCCACTTGCATCCTTTGTGTCTGCTGCAAATAACAACAGCCAGGCAGACAGCCTGCTGACCAGCGCTGCAGTCATGAACCTTCCGTGTCCTGGCAGATCTGAGAGGGGCAGCTGCTCTCACGGTTTCTGGGATTGACTGCTTCCTATTTGTTCCTTTTGCACTGCAGATTCTTGTGGTCAGGCCCTCTGGTAGCTGCCACATGGGGCTGACCCAGTCAGGATGACCTGAGTCCTGAAGATGTTTGATGGGATGTGATGTCACCACTGCTATTTAATATGTGTAAAGGGTAGTCGGCACACTTGGCACCACTCGGACAGGCAATGTGCACGGCCGCTCCTCCTTCCTTCCTCGCCACAAAGAATTTGACTGTGGGGACTTAACTCGCTCAGAGATTCTGTCCTTGCTGATTTCCTTAACCTTGGAGCTCTGTTCCCTGCAGGTGTCCTGGGACTGTCCGGTGGTGGCAGGCTTCTGACACTAGCCATCCTGATTATGGATGAGATGTCGAGCGTAGAACTCCCGCCACCTCGAATTAGCCTGCATGGGTACCAACCAGCAGCCCTGTGGGGACGTCACCGACCCTGAATTCCTGTCCTGCTCCTGCCCTGGGCAGCCTGAGCTCAGGAGCCCAGCTTCCTGCTGCCGTGAGACGCCACACATCCAGCAAGAGCTTCTGTTACCGCTGCCTACAGGCTCTTGGGTTCTTGCGAGCACTGGTTCCTCAGAGCTCCGGGCGACTGTCACCTGGGCCGTCTTTTCAAAGTTTGTCGTCCAACTTGCTCGACACTCCACCCGAGTTGCCTCCTGCCTCGCATGCCGGAGGTGAACTCTGCTCAAATCACCTTCTGGGTGGTGCGGCTGCCTCTCTGTTCTCAGAGTTTCTTGCTTTTAACAGCTTGTTTAAGATCCTGTGAACAAGCTGGCGGCCTCCAAAGGAGGGAATGGTGCTAGAAGCAGTGTGAAGCGCTAAAAATAAACACCTTCTGCAGATAGGGACAGACCCGCTGCACGAAGACATTACCTGGCACCCTCCAGACCTGACTGCGTCGGAGGCCTGACTGTTTCCCATTCGGAGCTCATACAGTGTTTGCACAGGGAGCACCGCATTGCACAGGTGCTAGAAACCAATTTTAAATTGCCCATCAGCTGGGCGGCGACAGGCAGCAATCTACTGTTCGTCGAATGGGTACAGGCTGTCTGAATGGCTCCTTACCAGTGAGTCACCAACAAGGACGAGACAGCCTATTCTTAAAGACTGCAGTGTGACTTAGAAAAATAAGGGCTTACCATTCTTGTTTTACACGTGCATTTATTTTTGCCTATGCAAAAGCTAAGAGGTTTTGATACCAGCAAATACATTTGGCAGAGAACACTCACAGCAGTATTAGATACATAGGATGGCCTTTGTATTACATCTGGGGCAAAGCTGATCAAAATAGCTGTTGGAGTGATAACAGCACACACGGTGAGCATCCTCGATTGCATAACACAGTTCATTCATTACTGCCGCAAGGGGAAGCTAGCGGCTTCCATC
Source organism: Camelus bactrianus (assembly GCF_048773025.1). NCBI lineage: Eukaryota > Metazoa > Chordata > Mammalia > Artiodactyla > Camelidae > Camelus > Camelus bactrianus. Next base: position 26,367,010 of record NC_133555.1, read on the forward strand.
TCGGGGGTACATACTATATGCAAGCTGTCTTATATCTATTAGTTCTGTTTCTTACAAGAGTCCCACAAAGTCATTTTTACAGGGAAGAAATGAGAATGTTGAGCATTTAAGTGACTTGTCCCAGCCCAGGAGCAGAGCCCTAGAGCCTGTAAAAAAGAAGACTAACCACTGGAAAAGGTCAGCTGGGCTAAGGGCCGTATGTACATGACGACAAAAGAAGCCACTGGAGAGCAGGGCCCGGCCGTCGCTGGAACGGATTCAGTGCCCACCTTCTCCTTGTCGGTCAGTTCCGGCTGGGGCAGGCGACCGTCTGTGCCCTTGCGAGGGAGGGGCAGAGGTCCGGGTCCAAGACAGGAGGCAAGGGCCCCCGCTTTCCGGCTTGACTAGGCTGCACACTTATTTTTGTACCCAGGTCATGGCTTACAGAAATCTGACAGGGGAACCATGTTAAGTATCCTGATCCCAAGAAAAGGTGATAAACAGATTTTGCTTTAGTAACAAAACGCTACTTTACAGCATAAAAAGTGCCCCATGGTGAGGTTTCCACCAGCAGCAGGAAAGACAGCACCCAGCATCCAGCTTGCAAGGAAACAGGGCCGGCTCCTTTTCCTGCGCTGGATGTCACTGCAATTTCCACCATGAAAATGGGTTAACTCTGAGGCGCTTTCTATTCTGATTAAACATTTTCTCTCCGTGGTGGTGTCAAGGTTGTAAAACACCTAGTAGGGCAGTTAATTATAACACCATGAACTCCTTTAACCTTTACAGTTATTTGTGTTTTCTGAGGCTGAACCCCTCCCTGCTCTCACTTACGGGTTAGTCATGCTCAGAGCAGGGGAGGGGACGGACCGACTGGAGAGCAAAACTGGGGGGAGACTGAAGAGATAAGAGCCCAGCAAAAGGTTTTAAATCCACCCCACTACTGCCTGCGACCTATTTCAGAACCCCCCGGCCCTACCACAAGACAGCAGCCCGCATCAGGTCTGCCACCGGAGCTCCCTGCTTCAGGAATTTTACAAACCACCAGCCCAGCCCTTTGTTCAATTCTATCCTGCCTCTGAAATCACTGGGTAAGAAAAGTTTGATCATTTCATGCATGTCGCAGGAAAAGGTGTCACAGAGTAACTGAGCCAGACTTTGCCAGTTGATACTACTAACATTGTTTTTTCCCCAAGGTGGCAGATTACAGAAGCTTTCTTTTTCCCCAATATTTTTGGAGGAGGAAATACCCCTCGGCAACACCGTTTAACTTGGTCTGTGCTTCGCTTCATCCCCTGATGTTTTCCTTTGGGGCCACCTTGCCCCGGCCGTCTAATAAGGAACAGGAGAGCTGTATTCCCAGAACGGCGTGTCAGCCATTAGGACACGAGGGTTCCCCTCTCTGAAGGGGACCTGAGAACCTGATGTTGGGTTCATGCCATCTCCCCGGTGCAGCAGGTAAGTTTGTTAATGAAAGGACTGCCCTCCCTCGGTTGCCCACGCCCCACCTCACCGTGACCCCCTATTTTCAGGAAGCATCCAGCCCGTAACACCCAGCTCAATTAACCGCAGGCCCTCATTCAATCAGACAGGGCACCAGGCTTCTCATACTTGAGAACCACATTTTTATTTTAAATACTCATTTTAAAAAAGTCAGTCAAAAATGCCTTTCAGTAAAATGTAATCTGTGAAGGCAGCAAGGTCTAGGGTTGAACTCACAGGTTGTCAGCTGATCTGGGTTTGAGTCCTAGCTCCTTTATTTCACATCCATGGACTCTCAGTCCCATGCCTTAATCTCTGGGTCTCACGCCCCGATCTGTAAACTGGGGGTAAAAATAACACCCACATCACTGGATTATTGTGAGGATTAAATGAGTGAGTCTGGGTGAGAGTTTAATGTGGTGCCTTCCAACACAGGATGCTATCAATTACTATTCAAATATGTAAGTAAGACATACTTATTTGGGGCTAGGAGGTAATGCTCGGTGGACACAAGTGTGAGAAAACTCCTACAGTACCTCCAGGATCCCCAGTAGCCCGTGCCTTGGAATCACTGGGGAAGAAAAGTTATCTACCACCACACCCCTCTCTCAAACGCAAACCCCTACGCTCAAAAATAAAAAATATATAAAGTTCCTATTTGAGTTTCAAGTATTATTTGCTTGGCTGGATTTTTAGGAGTGCATTTTTAAAAAATGTAAATAGAACCCACCCTTCCCCATGACGAGAAAACACGTCTTTTAAGAGCCTTGTTTGAAGTAATAAATCAGAAGATCCCACTTGCTTCTTATTAGACGTGAGTATCCTCAGGTAGTGGCTGAAATGAAGAATTTGCATTTAAATGGAAAGATTAATGACTAATACACAAAGCCCGTATTTAATCACCATTTCCTTAAGGCAAATAATTTATATTTGTATACAGGTCATTCACCTTAAGCCAGCAGTCGAAAATGATAGTATTTTATAAAACAATTTCTGTGCCACCAATCATGCATCTCAAGTTATAAATACTTCTGAGGCTGCTGGTTTCACGCTGCTGCTTGGGAATGACCTAAATGTTGGTACAGTAATTTAGGTGTAAATATATTTGAGAATGTGTGACTCTCACCACATACAAGTATCTTCAGCCGAAGGGAAGGAATCATCTGGGGATTACTTACTCAGTACATCTGTTTATTTGCTCTTTCCGTTCAAATGTGAGCCAAGCATGCTTTACCCCCCATTCCAATGTTAGACAATGGTTTAAAAAAAAAAAATAACCTGATGCCCCCTCTTCTGGAATACCTAGTGGCAAAACCACAAACGGGATATTTGTTCCTCCAAAATAAATGTGAAGAAAAGTTCTGAGAAACCAAATGCTTCTTCTGAGAGCCCCAGAAACCCCGTTAGTGGTGTATTTCTCATCAAGGGGAATGATACACTTTGGCTTACCAACTGGCGGATCAAGAATCATCTTGCTTATTCTACACTGTTCTCCTTCAGAATCAGATCCACCCTCCCCCATCCCGGCCACCACCACCATTTATTCCATGTCCAGGGTGCATCATATAAATACAGAAGATGCTCAGTGGATCTGGGACCTCTTTCCTAAAGCCTGATCAGCAGAACAGCAACGTTGGACAACTCTGTCCTGGAAACGGCCCCGATGCAGGAGAGATTACCCCAGACATATCTGTTCTCTGCCTGTGGCTTTAGGCTTAATATTGGGCAAATGCTGAAATTTGATTTACACTAGCTGGAGAATTATAATGAAATGACAACTTTGCATTAAATGATCTTTCTCAGTGGGGACCAGCCGAGAAGAGAGTCAACAACACACACGCTGCCAGATGATGTAAAGCTGCGAGGTGATATGACATCATCCTGTAGGCCCTGATCATTTGTGAAGATTTTCCAATTCTTTGCATCTCCCTTGCCCCCACTACATCTTTCTTATTCTTCCTTCCCACCACCCTTGCCCTCTGGAAACCGTAAGAGCAAGTGACACTAGCAAACAAAACAATGATAACACATTGGAAACCAGAAAGACGAAAAAGTTATTAAACCTGCTTTTCCCATTCTTCACTCTTAAAAGCTCCATGTAATTCTGGAGTTTGGCATGCCGTTTAAAAAGTAACACCTCCCCTATGAATTGGCACTTCTGCTCACTGATTGATTCCTTCTGATTGCTGACCAGTAAAATTAGTGCCACTTCCTTTGCCATTAAGAGGACGGGGGAAATGTTAAGCATTTGACTCAGAAAAGCATGCCAACAGCCATCCTCTTGGGCTGAGGGTTTTTTTTTAGCTTCCAGGATCCTTGATGGGCACCAACAATGAATACATCAGGAAAGGTGGTGTGACTTTGTGGGTGGTGGTGAGGAGGTAGGGTTCCCTCTGGTGGTTGGGTCCAATCCCTGGGCAGGAGATCTCGCTTGCATGAGGGAAGTCTAGATCAAAACCTTTCCTACAATTCTCATGATTGCCAGGTCATCTCTGAAGAGAAAGTCTGGCCACATCATACTCATTTAGAGCTGGCCTCTATGGAGAAAGCGGCACCCAGTTGAAGTTAATTGAAAATACATACAATGACTCTCCTTTCTGAAAGATGTTGGGAAGGAAAAAAAGTCTAAGAATTGGTGTCTAATGGGCCTTCCAGACTCAGCGAGTAGCTGTATTCACTGCCCTTCGATGTTAATGATCCCTGGTGTGTAGTAGAAAAAGATGTGGTCCAGTGGCTAATGAAACCAGAACAGTACAAAGAACACATAGACCTTAATTTATTGTCCCTCTGTTGCATTTGGATTCTTATCCCAAAGACCTTTTAATTAAAGCGCTCTCAGGTGGGAATGTGTCCGCCTTTTCAATAACACATGGATAATAGGAAAGAGGCAGACCACGTCTGTTTCTCACCAGCACTCAATTCACTAATCGTCATCCCCAAATTCAGCTCAGGCTTCTGCCCGGGTTCATTTCATCTTCATCAGCATTGCCATTTTCTATCTCATGTTTCAAAGAGCAATTGGAAAGCAGATATTTAATCAGAAAAGTTTGAGACTCATTTTTCAGACACCCAATCTGTCTTCAGAGGCTTCAAGACAGACAAAATTACTGTTGACTGTGAAAACAACCCCTGTCTGTGTCCTTGAGGAACACTGAAGCCTGATGGAAAATGCATTGGCTTTAGAGGCGGCCGGATTCAAATCCAGCTTTGCCATCTATTAGATGTTTGATCTTGGATGGTTTGCCCAACTCTCAGAGCTTCAAGCTTTCTTATCTGCAAAATGGGGGTAACTCTCCAAAATGTCTGTTTTTTAAAGCTGCTATACACATTGTATGTAAGAAAAACCAGCTTGAGCTATCTTGGGCCAAAGGCGGGTTCTCTTACGAGGATAACATTGAGGTCTCATGGAAACAGGGCACCTGTGGACTTTCTTGTCTAAACGAAGAAAGGGGCACTAGTATAACTGAACTGGATGAACGAGATCAAGCTGTCACCCTCCACAGAGACCACAGCCAGGAGTGCGGCCAGGCCTCAGGAAAGGCTGATGTGGCCACGGGATGCTGCCAGGAATGCGCAGAGTGCGCTCTCCCCATCTCTTGTCTCTGTTTCTCTCGGGGAATCTGTGTGATTCTTTCCCCTCCCTGTAAGTGGCTCATTTTGCTCCAGGCTGCACAGCAGAAGACAGCTCCACTAGCGTTCCCGAGTGTAGCTGCTACATGCCTAGCTGCATGGAGACAGTCTCCCTGGGCACAAGGGACCCAGCTGAGGCAAAGGCCTCCCAGGAGACAGAGTCAGCTTTAAACAGATCAGGCTGGGCCATCACCCTGCCATCTTCTAACGGTGCCGAGTGAGAAACGGTCCTCTGTGTCCCACCCCCTGGCCTCCCCCTTCCCAGGCTCCAACCCTTGGCGGGGGAAAGTAAAGGGGGCAGAGAAGATAAAAAATTCAAATCCTGCTGTATCCCTTCCCAGACTACAGCCTTGAACAGCGTGAGTGGCAGGTTGCACCCCCTACCTCAAACAGAAACATTTAAATTAAATAACTAAAGTTATTGATGAGATTTGAAAGTGACCACAGAGCTCAGAATGATCAGAAAATTCTGAGACTGGCTGATCTTTCAACTAGGAACCCTGAAGAACATCTTCCACTGAAGGAACTTTGAGTGGCAAGTGGCCAGGGTAAGACAAAAACAAAGTCACTCCAGCAATGGCATCCCAGGAATCCTACTTGTTCAACTTCCTGGTGGCCTCTTCAGCTATTGCCATGGAAACAAAAGTCCAGAGACGCATTTGTAGGTCAGAAACAATATTACCAATTCCTCTGGTGAGCAAAGGTAACAAGAGAAATGAAAACACTTATTATGTTTAATTTCTTGGGATTTCTGACTCCTGGGGTTAAAAAAAAAAAAGTTCCTGTCACAGAGGCTAACACGTCTGTTGTCCAGTAAGTCCAACTGACCAGCGGCTGTAGACTCCGTTCAACCACTCAGATCTTTGGAAAATTCAAATCAAAATGTGTGAATTCTCCTGCCTGAAACTCATCTACCACTCTAATTCTTTCTGGTTAAAAGCCCTTTAACAAGCTTATAAGGCCTTTTATGATCTGACCTTACTGGTCTCCCCACCATCCTCTCTCTCAGCACTGAGGCTCCCAGTTTGACCCGCCGTGATCAGTGCAGGCAGCATGCCTCCACTCCTAACTATGGGCCACAGGCTCCTCAAGTCCATCCACCAACCCTTCACCAGCTCAGTCCAACCCGGCTTTCAGGCTTCAGTGTAGGTGCTGCCTCTCCCAGGGAGCCCTCCTAGACATTCAGTGCCTCTGTAGGGGCAGCCCCCAAAGTGCTCAGACAGCCCAGTGTGGTGGAGTCACACTCTGTGGTGTGGTTGTGTGTTTCCATCTTGTCTCTTTCATGTACCATCAACATGAAAAAGTCAGGGAACCACCCCAGCTCCTACTCCAGGGCCTCCAGAAATGTTCAGGAGTAGGTGGCAAGACCAGAAATGGCCCAGATCAGAGCCATCAATGCATCAAGAATGCAGTTAGAAATTTTGCAAGAAAATTTTCCAAAGACAACACAGGTCAGAAGTTCTAGTGGGTGAAGGCACAGACAAAGCAGCAGGGGTTTACCCATCCAGGTGAGGCCATGCTGCGGATCCCAGGTGGGACTGGAAGGGCAGGTGGCCCGCTATCACATCCCTGTGACCTCAGTCTGGTTGAGGTGGATCTACCTTGGTCAAGAGCTATTTATATTGAGCAGCACATCTTGCAAAGAAGGAGTCCAATTAGAACGCTAGTCTTGACTGCAAAAGGGGTGGGGGAGTAGGTGAAAGCGATAATTACTGTTCAGCCCTAATACTGTCCTTCAGTAATCCCTAGGCTGCTTATTACTGGCAACGATGCTAAATAAGAAGTGAAACACTACCTGGGAATCCTTTTCAATTCCATGATCTAACATTTCAGGGTTTTCTCCCAGAACAGAAAAGAAAAAGCAAGTACAGGTTTCCTTAGTTCCTTAAAATAATACTTTGCCAGTTCTTAACTGTAAAGGCCTTCTTGCTTATCCACGCTCCCAGTACACGGTCAGAGCCAAGTCCTCACTCTACCAAGTGCACTATTACAAGTGCCCAACTTCTCCCCCACATAGGGATTCTGGTGGGAATTTCTGCTTTCAAATTCCCATTTCTCATCATGGCTCTGAGTTCTCTGGCTTTGGTCTGTCTGTCTGCCTGTCTGTCTGCCTGTTTCTCTCTCTCTCTAGCTGCATATTTTCTCATCTTTGCTTCTCTCCTGGAAATCCGCTGCTCTCTCCTCCCCTTCTGTACTCTGGTCCCCTCTGACTCCGTCTACATGGCACAAAGATAACTCTATTCTCTCCATTTGCTCACGTGGTACACACCAGCTACATGCAAATACTGATGAGCAGACTCTAATTCAATTCCAAATTCAGAGAACGAGAACCTGACTGGCCCTACTTGGAACAGCTGGCCAAACATGGCTGTAGGTAACCCACCTCCACACGCGTGAAGGGAGGAGTAACGGTGGGTGAAGGGCAGTAACTGTGACCTAGACAGACCCTCTGAAACGTGTTTACTGCAACTGGGTACCTTTTAAAGGCATGGTAACCGAAATGGAAATCAGAGAATTGGGATAAATAATTTATATTTAATTATAAATTGTACTTTCTTCTTGAGGGCACCTAAATTTAAGGAACAGAATAATTATAGCAGCATTTTCATAAATTAAGTAGTATTAGGCTTAACCCAAGTCACGGCTGGGTGCCCAGCACAGCAGGGGTTTAACAAACGCTTGTTAACTGTCTAGAACTCTGTTGAATTTAATTTAGCTTGATTTAGCATTTCCTATACGCAAAGTGCTTGACAACAATTGCATTTCCTGATACTTGCAGTCTTCCTGGGAACCTGAAATGCTGTATCTCTATTTCATAAGTGAGAAGATATTGTGGCCTTGAGAACTTCATTTCTTTGGGGACGGGGGAGAACAGGTGACAGCTGTGGTTGAGGACACCAGATTAGGTTCAGATCTTGGCCCCTCCACTCACCAGCTCCATGCTCTTTGCCAAGATAGGTGAAGTTCAAGGAAACTGTGTATCTCTTAAACTGATGTGACAGAATTTACCATGTCAAAGTTTTATGAGGATTAATTGAGAGCTTATGACACAGAAGACACTCAATATGATGGCTTTTAGTAAATGCAGCAGCTATTGTCATACAAAATCTGATTGTATGTTAGGGAACAGCTCCTTTCCTGAAGAAGAGTCCTGGGAACACCGTGACATGAATGGTTTAAGAGCTCATGGTGCTGTCTGCATGAGCTCCGTGTAACTGGTACTCGCTGCTCATTGGTTCAAGTCCACGTGCTCTGTCCTAGAGTCACAGAGTTTCCCCTTTCCCTTGGTGTGCATCTGTTGGGTCTTCCCCTTTAAGGGACAAGCCAAGCTCTGGAATATTGACTTAAAGGGCTGGAGGAGTAATTACCTGACATAATTCAGTTATCTAGCTGATCTTACCAAAGAGCAGCAAAGCTAAGTGTCAGCTATGGAGAAGCCACGCAGCTGTCAAGGCGGAGAATGGGAGCGTTGTGTGAGCAATGGAACAGAGTCAAAAGAAACCTGAGCAAGGAGAGAGCACCTAGGGTCCAGAATGACCCTGGGCTACCCTCAGCCTGGTGTGTTCATTCTGGAGGCAGAGGTCAGATGTCTGGGGAGAGGAGCTAGTGTTTAAAGGCACCAAGTTGGGGGCAGAGGCCATTCATTATGCAAATATGCTATGGGTCTCAACAGACCAGGAAGTCATTGACATGCTAATTACTGTAATAATCATATGCTAATTATGGTAATATGGTTGTGTGTGGATTGGCTCTCTCACCACCAACTGGAAGAACTCAAAGCTGTTGCCCTACTAATATGGTTCATGCTGTTATCTTCAGAGAAGAGAAGTTAAATCAGACTACAGGATCAGAGTTGGTGCATCCATGTTGGGTAAAATTCTTGACTTCATTACTAACCACAGGTGCAGAGTCCTCTTCAGTTCAAGTGAGAACCACTTATTCATTCATCTACTACTTCATTTATTCTACCACCACTGTTGAGCAGATCCCCATGAGACCTGAATCATCCTGGCCCTATAGTCTCAAAAGAGAAATAGCTAAGTGCACCATGTATGCAAATAGTGAGTGTTTAAATGGCTTAAACTTGCTTCTCATTAATTTGGGAAGTGGAAAAAGTAAAAAACACAGGAAAGTTGGTAGGTACAACTCATGTCTCTTTTATCTATGCTGCCAGGTCTAAAAACTCTTGCCTGAGCTACAGAAGGTCTACAGATGGCCAAAGCATCAACCAGAGAAGCAAATTCAGCTTGAATTCAGCTCATCAGGATTCTAGGTCAGCTTTCAGGCAGGAAGCCTGACCCCACAGGTCAGCAGAAACAGACAGGGGTTGATCTGATCGCCCTTCAATATTAAGACCTGCTGGCTCCTGTCAGTGAGACCGGCAACATGGAAGGAAAGGATAATGGTGCACCTTCAAGCTGGAGAGTATATGAATGCAGCCTATGCTTACAGTCCCACATCAGAAGGAAACAAACGTGTTCTACAAGGCTTTGTTATTCACAGGAAATTGCTGTCTTGGGAGACAGTTCCTAACCTGAGGTCCTCAAATCTGGCAGAGTTTACATAGTTAAATCCCAGGTGAGACTTCACGGTCAAAGGTGTTTCTTTATAGTGTAAAGACAACTTTCAAGAGAGTTAGCAGCACTGGGCAGTGGTGTTGTGATTCTTGTCCTGGAGGAAGTGACCACTGAAGCAAAACACTGCTGTTCTACAAGTTTTCTATTCATTCACCTAATCTCAGGGACCTACCAGGTAAGGGATCACTAAGAATTTCTGATTTAGAGCAATGCAAGGTAAGCGCCCTCTTCAAGAAGAAGAGAAGTGACCGGTCAGCAAGAATAGAGCAGGGGAGAAGTATTCAGTGTGTGCCATGTCCTGAGGCATTAAGCTATGTGGCCTGGGGACTTGTGGAGGGAGGACTTTGCCCTGACAAATTTTATTAAGAGAATGGATGAACAAGAATGCCTTTCAATTAAGATGATACTGGGAGGGATGGAGCTTTCTGTCCTGGGAGAAGCCTTTGTCATTGCAGACCACGCTATTAGAATTCCCAGGTATTTCTCACTTCTTACGTTGCACCAATGCCAATAATGTCCTAGACATTTCTAATCACCAAAATATGCAGAAGCTTTCAGATTTGCTCCTCTGGGCACAGTACACAGCACCTGATCTGTAAGCACTCCATGAAGCATACCACATCTCTGTCCTCAATCCAGACCTCAAAGAGACTCCTTCAATATTCCAACTCCTCAGGAAAGATTAAAAAGGGATATGACTTCAGAAAAATAAAGAAACCAGCCCCGGTTTGCTTCATAGAAAGAATGGAGATTTAGTAGTTTGCACATCGGTATTTCTTTTCACGTGGTGAAAGGATACGTCATTCTCTGTGTAATTAATTATGGACCATTTAAAACACACTGCCAATAAAACAAGAGTGTTGTGTCCTGGTGGGAGAAGAAGTGAGATGAAAAAATGTGCCTGTCCCATTATTCATTTGTATTGATCTATATGTACAACCCTATGCATCACAATTTGACAAAAGGTTAAATATTAACAGAAGAATCATAAATCTAACAAAACAGATTAACACAACAATAGCTCTCCTGGTTGGCTTTGTGTACACCATGGGGGCTCTAGATGGACTGAGGAACCCTTCAGACTAGTGTTCAGTCCCTCTCTTTACAGATCCGACAATGAGCTGGATGGGATCGGAAGAGAAATACAAAGAGGTGACTAATTGAGAAGGTCTTATTATAATGATGGAGGGTTCCCGCTTTGAAGTGTCAGCCACATAAACTGCAGAGACCTCTTACAAATGCAAACACATGAGACGTCTACATGCAGCTTGGCACAAATAAATTTTTAAAAATGATTTTCAAAGTATTTTAGGCATGATACTGTCTTCAGGGACAGAAGGAACATTTAAATGAATTTTAGCTGTTCCTCCAGTTGTATTTCAGTACATTTTTCCTCTGTTGAATTCAATTCATTTTCATAAAATGCTTTATTTTCTGTGCCCTTCTGCCCTTCCTTCCCACTGTCCTTCAATCCATGACTCCATCCAGGCACCCAACCCTGCATCTGTCCATGCTCCTATCCATCCATTGCTCATGCACCAACTTGTTTATCCATCCATCTGACATCTGGGAGAGTAACTTTTTGGTGGAAGATGCGTTGGATTTTGGACAGAGGGGAAGGCTGAAGCCTGAAGATGATGAGTGACTTACCCAAGAAACTTTGATTAAATCTTTCAGGGTGTCCTGTTTTGTTCTCTTACTCGTAGCTTATAAATAAATGAAACGCCAAGATTATGGGTATTTACTGAAGATCACAATTTTGAAAAATCACTACGTAAACTGATAACTTCTCCTTAAGAGTTTAAAGAGAAATAAAAACCAAATTTTCAAATAAAATATCATAAGGGAGACCTGACCACTATCAAAATTATAGTCTGAACGTTTATACTAGAAAAGCATATGCGATTACTTTCCATAAAAATCATTTTTCCGAAGAGAAGACAGATGACATTTCACTTTTACTAAGCCATGCAAAACACCTCTGATCAATCCCAAAGACATGTCACTGTGCAAACTTATTACATTTTCAATGATCTTATGGATCTATTTTAAATCATCCTTAAAATTATTGCCCGTATCAACCAAAATTGGATACTCCACATACAGAAGCAAAATACACACACTGATATTCAGAAGAGGTATCAGATTATCTAAAGAGTAGGTGGGTGATCAAAATTAAAGGGTCCTTCTAACCGAGACCTGGCTTTGTATTTTTGTCATACTCTTCTCATAATACATCCATGATGTGAAGCTGTTGTATACACCAATACACAATCCTTGTGAAGTCAGTGGTCTCTCATCCATCATTTAAACAGCTCCTAAAAACCTCTTTCCTACAGAAAGTCTCCTAAGGGGGAGAAGACAGTTTTCCCTGACTTCATCTTTCCTGGATCCGAAACAAACTCCTGGCTAATCATTTTTCTCTATATTCTTAAACACGCACTGACCTTCCATGTGAAATGCTGCCTAGTGGCTCTCCATTTTCCTAGGCGGGGGTCCAAGTTCATTTACATCATTCTGGAGGACCCAAAGGCCTTCAGGAAACATGGGATTCTGGTAAATCTATAACACAGCCGAAGTTAGTATCTTGACTTTCAAATCGAAAATAAAGACCATGAAGTAGCGTGAGTGACAGATGGCCAAGGAATCAGAAACCACTACAGAGGAGACTTTAAAAGTCTTTGAGGGATTTCAGAGGAGAACACCAGTTCAGTTTTCAAGCCCTGTATATTGGAGGGGCAAATATTGTCAGAATCTGGGGGTTCCAATAAAGACTTCCCAATCTCTAATGTGTAGAGGCCCATTTCTGCTTGCCTTCTTACTCTGTGTTGCCCTGGCCAACTTCAAAGACTGATGAAATCTGAGAGTGGTATTAGATTTAACACCATTTCAAGATGGGCTTTAAGCTGCACAAGAACGAGTTGGACAGGAAAGGAAATAGGGAGGAAGAGAAAGGTTCTATAGGTGAAACTCTTGGCCTTAAAGCAAACTGAAATATTATGATTGTGATCCCCTCCAGGAATCTTGGGGGTTGTCCGTGATGCTCTACGATCATGCTGCTTCTCATGGTGGCATCTAAATAAAGACATTATGGGGTGAAATAGATGGTTAGTGTATATGCCACCCGACCAGAATGAGAAATTTCCTGGAATCAGTACCATGTTATGGGACTGCTCCCTGTTTACCAGGCAAGGAATATCTGGCCTGTGCTGAGCAGAGAACCGGTGATACTGGCTCAGCATCTCGGCAGCTGTTTCCTTCAGCAAGCTTTGCTCCCTGGTCCAAGGGACCAGTTAGAGAATACTGATAACAGTTTAATGATTTCTCACTTTGCTTCCAGGGCATTGTCAAAATCTTCTTGTTCTGATTCCATCAGAACCCAAGTTTTTAAGTAAGTAGCTAAACAAAGTCTCCATAAAATGAAAGATACAAAGTAAGACTGAAAGTGATGAAGTGTTTAGAAGCTGTGGTTGGCAATTCTCAAAGCACAGAATAAGAGTTAAAAAAAATATGACATCTCTCGTGAGCCAAAAATTACTACCCAATACAAATTCTCTCTGATATGCTGGTGATTCGACACCAGTACCGTTCAGTTAAGACAAAAGGACTGATCCCGTACCAGTCTTTACTGCTTTACACCTGGACCGTGACAAAAGAGATACTAACACAAATAGCCTTTTGAAATCCCTAAGTGATAGCAGTAAGATTACAATGTAGGGTTCTTAATATGCATTTTAAATATAATTTTTACATGAAGTAGTTGAAAATTATGGCTATGGGGTCCATAGGCCTGGGTTAACTACACATCCACTCAGGTAAACATTAGGTAAGCATCTTGTGCAATTTACCCTGTCAGCACCTCTACTTCCTCAGCTATAAAATGGGGATAATAATCACTATTTCAGTAACACATCAAAGGTTCTTATTATTGCACAGTCACATGATATGCCTTCCATAAATAATAGCTACTGCTGTCATCGTCATGAAGTGATTCCTCAGATCTTTCCTAAATTTTCTTAATCATGCAACCCACGTTTTAAACAATTTCAGAAGTACTAAATTCATTCTTAAATACTTCTACTATTTTTTTCCCAATACACAAGCAAGTTGGAGAAAGTCTCCTAGTTGAGATTAACCACCTCCATTTCTTTCCTTTAGTGTGTATCTGCTGAAGAACTGGTACCATTTGAGCTGTGAAGGTTCCTACAGCTGGGATCTCTGCTGGCTGCACACTCAAGGGCAATCAACATATTCTTCTGTCCTGGGTATTTCTCAAAAATTGAGAGCCAAACCCAGAGGCCTGATCAGATCAAGTGTGATTCCTTTAGCAAAATAAAACAAAACAAAACACACACACACACACACACACAAAACTAATAGTGGTAGTGTGCAGTGTGTTGTCTGACCTGGAGATAAACATGTTGTGTTCTGTTTTTGCCCTTTTTGATGTTAGCAGTCATTAATGCTAAATGCCTGAATATCTCATGAATTTGTAATACTTTAAATTCAAATTCAGGACTATAAGAATTTTACATAATTTTCATAGATTACATCTATACATATGCATAAGTCTAGGATCTAAAATATTAACACCACCAGTTATTGTTTTTGAAAATAGCTAAAACCTTTTTTACACATATCCTATAACTACCCCCCCACCACCATTTTAGGGTTGTACTAAGTGTGCATTGTCATAGAGCCATTGCTTAGCATCATCCTCCCTCTTTTTAGTCAAAGATGTACAAGTTACAGCACATTTAATGTCCATGAATGTCTCTAGTCATTTTAGTGATCTCCAGGAGATTCCTTTAAAACACACAGACAAACAAAAACTGATGAAATGATACCCCCAGCATTTTTACATGCTCTAATTGATTGTGCCCTTTATACTGGGAGACCCTTTTTGGTAGACATTAACTCTTCCTACATGTCTTCTTTCTTTCATTTTACTCTAAATTCAAGTATTGTCAAAAAGTCTGATGAAATCTAGCATTATTTCCCTTTCCTTTGATATCATATGACACAAACTTATTTACAAAAACAGAAACTGACTCATAGACATAGGAAATAAACTTATCGTTACAAAAAGGGAAAGGGGGTGGGGGAGGGATAAATTAGGAGTTTGAAATAAGCAGATGCAAATTTTTCTGTTGCCTAGATGCCCAAAGTTTCTTTTTTCCCTTTCCTTTTTTTTTCAATTCCAGACATTCTACTGGACTGTATTTTGCTACTGGTTAATATTGCCTTTTAACATACACTTTCAATTTTTCATTAAATCCAGAAAAAATTTTAATTGTATCTTTTGGTATTTGCTCTACTCTTTTGCTTCAGTTTTGTTTTTCAGGATCTCCTATTGTCCATATATTGGATCTTCTTTGCCTGTTTTTAATATTTGTCAATTTCATGAAAATCTTATCTTTTATTATGTTTTTATTTTTAAAAATATCCTCCTTTTCATATTCTATTTTCTTATGGCATTACTTATTGTTTTTATTAACTCTTTTGCTTCTTCTAATTTAGTCACTATTTCTAAAATCTGTTTAATTTTTATTTCTAATTCTTCCTTGAGCTCTGTCATCTAATTTGAATTTTTCTAATTTTGATTTTTGTTATTTTTTCATGTCTCATATAGTTTTCTTAATGTCTCATATTGTGTTGAAGTAGAATGTCACAATTTTGATCTTTTATTTAGCATATATTTCTGTCATACCTTCATCTACTATCAGGATACATTCTATTACTTTTCTTTTCTTTTTTTCTTCTTTTTTTAAAACACCTTTATTGTAGTATGATTCCTGTACAGCAAACTACACATATTTCAGATGTACAACTTGATGAATTTTGATAGATGTATGTACCAATGAAACAAACACAGCAATCAAGAAAGCTAACATTTCCATCACTCCCCAAGAGGTGCAAATTTCAAGTCCCCAATTTAATCCCTTCCCCCTACCTTTACCTCCTGGTAACCTTAAGTTTCTTCTCTATGTCTGTGAGTCCATTTCTGTTTTGTAGATAAGTTCATTTGTGTCCTTTTTTTTGGGATTCCACATATAAGCAATATCATATGGTGTTTTTCTTTCTCTTTCTGACTTACTTCACTTAGAATGACAACCTCCAGGTCCATTCTTGTTGCTGCAAATGGCATTATTTTATTCTTTTTTAATGGCTCAATAGTACTCCATTGTATATATATATGTACTACATCTTAATAACAACTTTGTATGAGATTTAACCTGGATATTTTTCTTTTGCTATTTTCTATGTGAAAGGAGTTTACTTGAATTTTCAGAAGGAAGCTTGGTTCAGGAAAGCTTTTTTGTTTTAGCTTCACAGTTTAAAAAAAACAAAAAACTGTGATGTTCAACTGAACTACTACTTATGTAATATTAAGTACTTTTGACCACTACTGAATGTAGTATTTAAAATATGACAACTCTTTTTTTTTTTTTTTTTTTTGGAGATTTCCTGTCTCTGTTTCTGTCTCACATTTTTATCTGAACCTTCTCCTTTTGTACCTATTGACTTTGTCTGTTCAGTCTTGATTCCACTCCCAGCAGGTTCTCGTTGGTGTAGAGCCCCATCCTGGAAAATCTCTGGGGGTCAGTTTTGAGACTTTATGCTGACAAGACTGCTCCAGCTCCTTCATATCTAGCAGATACTCCTGTATTATAGGATGCAGCAAAACCACTCCCAGTCAGAACTGCCCTTTTAAAACTGCCCTGCCATGCCTTTCAGTTAATATCTGTTGACTACTTTGGGGACCCTTTCTCCTGCCTTCAGGTCTGTCATATGCCCCATTGCTTTTCTCTGTTTTTGCCCAGACGATGCTGGCACCTGTGTATATTTTGAGGACTGTGGTTTACCATGTCACTTCATTTTCTTTCAAATTTCTTTCAAGAACTTTGATTTTGCTAATTAGTTTCTTTAATTTTATGTGATGATTGGAGGAGAGCCAACCATTCGCTGCCACTGCCCATCCTCCCCTAATCCCTCGATTCAGTTTAACAAACAAAAATGGTCATTTGATTTGATTTACCATAAAGCAGGCTTTTGAAAGGAGGAAAGCATATCTGAAAAAGTGAATTTGGGTTTCTGTCTAGGGACTTTAAATTTGTTTCTCAGGAGGGCAATGCCAGTTCCCAAGTTTTAACGTGATCAGAACTATAGTGGGAGACCACAGGTGTGGAATCAGTAAAAGAAAAAAAAATGAGGAAATATCTTTCATTATGCAGTGATATTTGCAATTGATCCCCTAGGCCTCTGTGTTGTCTCAACTCTATTCTCCACCTTAAATCTCCGTGGATGGAATGTTCTAAAGCACTTAGAATGTTGAGCCTGACGCCTGATGATCTGATTCTAAATGGACCACAGCCAGTGAATTACCAAACCAGGGCATACCCTATTGGCAGTGTGTGTGTTCTGGGCACTGTATTCTTGTTTTTAACTAGGAGCAGAGGCTTTCTTAAATGTGAGTTTTCCTGTAATTCTGTGTTGACTTACAATGTACTGTAGGTAGAATTACTTTATTGGAGAGAAAAAAATTTACTTAGGGGAAAATAATACTACCAGATATTTCTGTCCATTCCATCGTAGTACAAAATCAGGAAATGCATGTGAAGGATGCTACAGAGATAAAAGCACCTTACTTGTTTCACAGTAATAATCTTAAAATTTAAGCTATTATTCTCAGGGCTCCCAAAATGAAAGATTTACAATATGTAGAGTAATTAGTACTGACTAAAATAGTGTGGATAATTTTCAATAGCCCTATGTGGCCAAATAATATGTGTCCATAACAGCGGATCTCTGGGGCTGGACATCAGCTTCCACGATTCAACACCTTTACCGCCTCACCTGGGAATTTCCCTGCCCCACCACTAACCAGGGAGAAGGTACATGGCTGGCCTCATCTTTATGCTCATGTCTCTACCAGTCCTGCTCGCCATGTAGCCATACCTTAATGCTGTCCATGAAGGAACGGAGTTCTGATGGTGCCAAATAGATGCAAAACTAACCCCTTTCCCCTTACTTCTTTAAAAAATAAATTCCATCGTGGTAATAACTAAATCCTGACACTTTGGAATAATAATAATTTTCATTGTTGCAGTCAAGTGCTTAAGCCTTCTTGGATAGAAAGCAAAGATGAAAAAAATTGGGAGGGAGAGATTTATAGAGACAGAGACAGCCATGTAGATATAGACATCCATACCCAAATATCTACCTATAACTATTTCTTATTGGTTACAATGTATCATGTACTGAGAATCAGTGATCATCGGGAGCTGTATCCAAAGTTTCCAGAGAGAGAAAATAACTCTAAAACCCTCTATCCTGAGACCACCTCCTATGAGACCTTTTAACATAAAGCACTTCCAGGATGAAACCCCTTCCTCACACAACCATCCCCCCTGCTTTGGTCTGAGCACAACGGGTAGGAATATATTGGAATTAAAGTGACCAAACCGATATCAAATATGGGATGATAAAACCCAGTCTAACAGTTTTCTATCTACATGTTATCTTCCAGATGATTCTAGCTTGAGCTAATTTAAGTCTTTAAACAGGATCCCGCAAACTTCCACATTTCAACTTCTGCAAAGGGTACAAAGCCTACGTTCATTTCCCCCTCAGCATCTGCTCTGCTGCCATCTCTGCTTCTTTCCGAGGAGGGAACGGGGCATGCCAAGGCACCCTGATGGAGAGGTCACTTAATTTTTCATCTGTAAAGCCAAATCCCCTGTGCTCTCCATAATTACCAATCAATTTTACATAAATAGCAAAATTAAGCCCCATTATTCTCATTTGCCACAAAATTAGAGGAATTAATTAAACATGGAAAAAGTGCCGATGTCTGCCAAATCACTACTTGCAGTACACAGAAACAAATTCAGGAATTTCGGGCAGGCAGGCAGGAAAGATCAGCAGGGCATCCAGAAGCATAGTGAAGTGATGCCGCTGGAAAGATTTTGTGAGTGGTCCAGCCTGTAAGCATCACCAGCGCGCGCCTGGAGTTTCTCTCCTGGAGCCAGGACAAGGAAAACACTCTTCCTCACTGAGGCAGGATCCGGCATCTTTACGAGGCCAGGTGTGGGTTCTTCCTTATCGTTTTGGGAAGATGTGGTTTGTGTTTCATTTGAGTTTGAACAAACCCAAAAGGGGAGGCAAGCTTAAGGTGTACTTTCAAACCTAGATGCGTCAGAGGAATTCCTTTCCGTGACAGATTCTAATGAGGTCCGTTAAACTTTCACTCCTGGAGCATCCATACTTCTCTATGAAAGGTCAAGTTCTGTTTAAGACCAAATTTCTGAACTAAATAGAAGCAGAAGCGATTGACGTGGTAAGGGTGGGTAGTCTGACTTCCACCCTTATTTTGGGCTCAAAAATGCTCAGATTTGATATTGGGCTCAAAAATGCTCAGATCTGTTAGAAAGTTGAGAAATTATGTGACCAAAAATGGTGAAGTATTTTTCATGAACTAGAAAAGAAAAATTCAAAAATAAAAGTGTTCTTCAAAGACTGTCTAAGAGTCCCTGGCAATTATTTCCAATATGAAACAATGAAATATGTACTATTCCTTAAATAAACCCAACAAAATGATACCCTCTTTAGACTTCTGGGCTGCAGTAAAAAGATCTTTGTATCTTCCTTAATGAGATTTTTATTGCTCGTGTAAATTTGTCTTGTGCTAAATTTTTGTCTTGGGAACCCTGAATTATGTTACCTTGAGTTGTTCCTAGTAGGCACGCGAGCATCCACCCAATTTTTGCTGTGAAAGTGGCTCCTTCTGGCAAAGTGAAAGCAATCGGAACTCAGTTTAATTAGCTGCCTTCTGTAAATATGCCATTATTCTTCCAGCTCTGTGCTGGAGTTATACTTAACACAGGGAACAGACAGCAATAATTATTTTGGGGTGTATTTAGTCAGTATTAGTTAATGCCTGAGAATAACTGAGAGCAAATTAAGATAAGTGTAGATTATGGGTGCAGAACGAGGATAAATGAGTGTCTGTCAGAGCAGAAATTTTACCTCCATTTTCTAGCATGGATTGGGAACTCAACTGCACAGAGAAGCAACAAGTTACTCCTCTGAAACCCCCTGAGCAAGGAGCACATGTGACCCACACTACCAAGTTCTGAACCATCACATGATGGGTTTTCTATTATAGATCTGCACTCCCACACCAGCTCTTCTCAGTGACTCAACACAGTTTTGAGCTACTCGTGTTTCCTTGGACTCAGTGGCACCCAGGGAAGGCAAACTCAGTTTAATGTCACGCAGAGCCAACAAGATGAAGGAAGAGAGTCTGTCCTTCCCCAAATCCTCAATGTATTCCAAGGCCAAATATAAACTGTGAAGGAGTTAGGTATTTTGCTATCCACTGTTAAATGAGTCAAGCAGTTTTTCAAACTTCATCCTTAAGAACTGTAACACAGGCATTAGCGTGGGTAATAATGACTCAGAAGGGTGCTATAGCCTCTCCTGGTGGGAATGTTGGGAGCAGGTCAGGTGGGGCAGCCCTGCACAGAGCCCAGAGGCCGGAAGATGAGACTCAAACACTGAGGCTGTGGTTTGGAGGAGGGGAGCAAAAACAGAAAGTGTGCTAAGGACGCGCGCTCTGGGGTTCGACATCTCTGGGTAGTTGTTCAGGTCCCAGGGCTCACTAAGTGTGAGCTCTGGAGCAAGTTATCTGCCCTCCTAGCTTTCTCATCTGAAAATATGTGGGTAACGCTAGGACTCAGTGCTCGGAAGGCTCAGGAAGATAAATCACACAAAGTGCTGAGCACGTAGCCGGATGCACACAAAGGGGCTCACTTAGTGGGGCGACTCCAACTCCTGGTACTATGTCTATTCCATCGCCACCTCCTGAGAGCCTTTAAAACGACAGTTCAAATGCACATAGCAGGTTTTTGCATTGTGTCTAGGGGCAAAGGAAGGCTTTGGGCTGGGAAAAACCTGCCGGGAGGGCGTAGCAGCAAGTGCTGGGTCTGCCCCCCGCTGGCGCAGTGGGCTGGGGGTGAGACTGTACCGCCAGAGGAGAGATCCACAAAACCCTTCTGTCTGTTTTATTTGTGCTTATTTGTGTACTTACGTTCCACATATGAGGCTTGGCAAAATTCTAGCTCAAAGCAGACTCCCAGTTCCTGAGATAAGTGGAGAAACTCTGGGCATGATGAAGGTGGCCTTGAGGTCCAAGGGGCGAACTAGCAGCAGCTTTGGGAAGAGAGCCTCTTCTCACCACTGCCTGGTCACACCCTGGGCCCCGGGACTGAGAGCCAGGGAGCACACAGCGTCAGCCCTGTTAGAGCGCTCAAGGTCGACCCTGCTGGCTGGAGGCTTCCACCCAGTGGTCTGGCACTAATTGACGTGGAGAGCTGAGCAGGGGAGGCAGAACAGGACAGGGGAGACAGACGGGGGACAGCAGCTCCCAGTTCCGTCCAGGAGCAGATGTGAGGTGCCATTTGGGGGAAATATCTGGGTGGCCAATGTCGAACCACGGGGGCACAAATGGTCACAGAACTTGATCATTTATGTTTTATATTGTTCATAATCACAGTCAGGAGACTGAGAGGGCTGGGTTGGAATTCATAACCTTTGTAACGGGATCAGCATTCATCAAAGCCTGCAGAACCCTGTAGGTGAGGAGAGGGCCTCCCCAACTCCCCCCGAAGTAGCTGCCGGGCTATGATGCCTTTGCTGTCTCTCCCCTCCACTTTCAGTTCGAATTCCAACCATCCGGCCTTCCATGCCTCTTTAAAGGCCTCCGGGAAGAGCAGGCTAAAGACCTCCCACCATGATCCTGCTCAGGACGCCTGCTTTCGGTTCAGCTCTGGAGAGAGGCCGCATGGAGCAGCGGGGCTCCGGGCGCAACTCGATCTCCGCAGGTTCTCGGTGTTGTCAGCGTGGGTTTGCTTGTTTCCCATCACAGAGGTGAATCCTGTCTTTAAAGAATTACCCTCTCAAACAGCATTCTGAAATAATTTCTAACTTACTGGGAAAAAAATGCAACAACAAAAAATAGAACTCCTATATAATCTTTACCCAGATTCACCAGTTTTTAACATTTATTCCTCTGTTTCTATGAACTGTTGAGAGTCAGCTGTGCACTTCATGCCCTTAAACCCTTCATATCTCAGTGTGTGTCCACAGACCACCAGCTCCATGGGATCATCTACCAGAAGAGGTTCCTTGGCCTAGAAAATGTGGGAACCCCTCCAAGCCAGGGTCCTGTTTTAGAATTAAGGGCTCTGAGAGAAACGCTCCCAGGACTTGCTTGATCAGGGAGCATTTTGCTTCTGTGTGTGTGTGTGTGAGTGTGTGTACACAAGGATGCTTGTGGCACCTGGTATCATTCCACAAACCCCCTGGGGAGTGTTCCTCCCACCATGCAGACTGAGTTGGAAGCAGGCTGCCTGCATTTCCTGGCTTCTCAGGCCTCCCTCAGCTCCAGGACACGCTCTGCAGCTCCTCACTTGGAGGGCCACCTCTGAAACAGGACATCTTCCCACATACAAGACATTGTTCCTCCAGCAGGAGAGAGGAAGGAAGTGATCCATCTGAGCCTGAGGACTCGGATGGAGCCAGTTATGAAGGCTGAGGGAGAGGTGGTAATCAGGACGCCAGCAACAGCCCCATTTGGAGAGGCGACAGGATTTCAAACCTGGCATTGGGCACGATTCACTGAATTATTAAGAGACAGCTGTCTTCCCCAGACAGAACTTTTCAGTAATTCTGAAAATAAGCCCTTCTGACACAAAATCCATCCTATATGCCAATGAGGCACTTTCAAAACACAAGCGCTAATAAGAAAAAGTCCTACAACATGTAGGAAGCTGAAATGCACACCTGTCCAGTCCCTTCTCATCTAAAGGGGGCATCAAATGGGTGCTGGAAATGACTTTCTTTCACAAGAAAGTGGGATATAGAGAGAAGAGAAAGCAGAGAAGGGAGACAGAAGGAAGGAGCCCCTGGAGGTGAGAGGGCAGGGATGTCCCACTCAGCCCCATGTGGACTCTGAACCAACTGCTGAGGGAGGGGGCAAAGGGCCCTTCTCATCTGAGACAGAGAAGAGAGACATTCACAAAGGACATATGACTCTGGCCGAGCAAACATCTCACATGCGCATCTGCCCAGCCAAACAGTCAAATCCCTCTAATAATTCAGAAGTGGGGTTATCCTGGGCTATTCAGTGTGTCCCTAACACCAACCTGGACGAGCCAACTGGGGTGGTGTGTTTAGTTAGATAGGCATGTGGATGTAAACTAAGAAGCAAAACCCACTGCAACACATCCCACAGACACAGGGAATGGAGCACTGAGGAAATGATCTAATAAGCAAAATCTCAGGCTAATGAAGAAGCTGCTGTGAAACCAAGCATAGAGGCAAATTCTCTCCAGCAATGAAGATCCGAGGGCCACTGACTTTGTGACCCATGTCAGAGTACGTGCTCTGGAAATGCTTGCTGGCTGTGTGACTTTAGAAGCATCACTAGACCTCTCTGGACCTCATTTCCCTCATCAGTGGCATGATGTTTCTTGAGTTCCTATCCAGTAACACTGTTATAAGGTTTTAAAGATTCTCCCGGTTATTTCTGGTTATTTCTGGGACAGTGAGCGTGAGGCTGCAGACATACTATCGAGATCCGTCAGAATAATCACTACGTGATTCCCGCCTCATGCTCTTGTTCGGTGGATTAAACAAGATAATGCATGTAAATTGTTTAGTCCCATATAAAGAATAGCTATTATTTCTATTATTATCAATATTACTGCAGCAATGATAATATTGCCACATAATCTACGTTTGAAGGATCCAATTTAAAATCTTACCATCAACTGGCGATGGAGGACTCAGATGAAGTTTATCCATCTTCCAAAAATGGGAGTTAAAATCTATTTTGATTTCTCTCTCTTCCTCTCCTCTCTCTTTTGGTGATGTAGTGAATGTGAAAGTGTTCTGTAAATTCTAATGTCTATAGAGTCTGCAGAATTTTTTTTAAAAAGTTAAAAAACCATCCCAACTTGTGGCCTCTGATGTATTTTGCCTGCTCCATTTTCTATTCAAAATGTTACGCTGTTTATTATCCCTGGTTCTCAGCGGTGAAAATCTTGCCAGCTGGGAACCTCTGGCTGGAACACAGGAGAAACTGCGCCATCTGCTGGCTGCTTGTGAGAACTGCTAGGGGGAAGCTGCCCACAGCCACATAAATACTCTGGGTGGTAAAGCTGCAATCGGACTGAGACTCATCCGCCCAGTGGTTTGAGATCCAAGGAGCATGGAGGGCTCAGTCATCACTGAGGGTCTCTGGACAGTCACAGCTTGAGTCCCACTGCCATACTGCTGGGCATGTGGCATCTGGCCCTGGCCCGTCTCTCAAGACAGCACCTGCCTTTGTGACTCTTGAAGCAGATGATGATTCAGCAGGGAGCAGCCCTGATGTACTAATCATGCTGCTCCTTGGCGCTCTGTCCCATTCCCTGCCTGCCAGTTCATCACAGCCTGTTGCTTCCCGGCTGTGGCTTGGGCTCCAGCCACCACTGGCTCCAGGTCTCGCCTGCTTTTTCCTTTCCTCTCCCCAGGGTCTCAGCCACCTGTCCGGCAATGTGGCCCATGTGGTAGAGAGGCACCCTGAGCATCGTGGCCGGCGCAGCCCCCACACTGGGACAGGTGGAGAGAGATGCTGACCATCCCAGGGGTCACTGTCAAGGGCCCCAGCTCTCCTCCGTAGGCAACAGCTCAGGCCAAGACCCCATTTACTCAAACAACTGCTGTTGTATACAGATAGCCTCTCACATGATAGAAGGCTCCCAGCACCCAGCAAGAGGACCCTAAGAGACTGTTCCAGAGCCGAATGCACAAACGTGTGAAGGACAAAGAAGCTGGCCCAGATGGAGCAGCTACTCTGTGCCAGATACTGTGTTATATGCTTTCACATTTTAATGCATTTAATCCTCACAACAACACTATGAGGCAGATACTACTACTATCCTTTTACAGGTGAGGAAATGGAAGCACAGAAAGGTTAAGCAGCTTGGACGAGGACTCACAGCTGGTTAATGATGGGCTGGGATTCAAGCTCAGGCTGCCTGCCTCCAGAAGTCACACTTCTATTCTCTCAACGTGACTTAGATACCTAACTAACACGGAAAGACCCAATAATGCAATCAGAGAGAGGGGCCGTGGAATGAGGGAGTCCACAATCACTGGTAGAGGAGTCCCACGTAACCAGCTCCGTATACTGACAACAGGAACCCAATCTGAGACATCAAAGACCGATCATGATGGCTGGAGTAAAAGGAGAGGGATTTGGGAAACAGGACTATGGCAGAATTCAGGGAGAATCCGAGATGAGTCACTGCAGTAAATTACAGAGTCAGAAAGAAAGGGAACAGGAACAAAACAAAGAGGCGGCACAAAAGACTGACATAATCCTTCACACTCAAAATCTTACAGCTGAATAAGCTCAGCTCAGCCGTGCACCCTGGTAGGCGAGAAGAGCCAAGCACAGACGCTGCTCAGGAGACACGTGGAGGGTCAATCACCAGACCAGGCGGTTGGCTCTGGTGCTGAACCCCTGTCAGACAGGGCAGTGCTGATGCACCGTCCCCCACACCTCCATGGCTCACAGACATCCACCCCCACCACAGGACCTGCACTGTCACTCACTCACCCACTCACCAGGTCCCCTCAAGGGCTGGCACAACAGTGGGTACTGGGGTGTCTGGCACTACAGGCACCCCATTCTCATGGAGTTTACATTCTGGTCGGAGGGGTGGACAAAATTCCAGCAGGTAAATCAAATAAGATAGTTACCCATCAGAAAATGCACTCTAAAGAAAATGCACAGGACACTGCTGGAGAACGACAGGGAAGACACAGACCTGCTGGCCACAGAGGAGACAAGCCAGGGAGGGTGGCCAGGCCCCACACTTCAATGGGCCTTGGGCCAACACTCATGGCATCTTGGGGGGATGGCCCCACAGAGGCACAGGGGGAAGCAGACACGACTGAGCAATGATCAAGTCTGACAGCTCTAATCTAGGGCCTCACCATCAAACCACAGGAGCAACTATGCTACCCACTCTTTTTACCAAAAAAAATGCTCCGTCATCTTGTGAATAAATGAATTGGAGTTTTGTTGCATTTTATATTGTTATGTATAAATAATATAAATATTTTAAGTACTCGGAAATCTGGGCACTTGATTTGGCATTTCATTTGGGGGAGGGGGCTGTTGGCTGTTGAGAGCCTCAGAAGCATCGTGCCCAGCATCTCCTGCTGACCTAAGACCCCTGGGATGGGGGTGTGGCTTCAAAGGTGAGACCCGCAGGAAGAGACAGTAAAGTCTGCGGAGGGGGGAAGAGCACTGCCAGCTGTGTGTGACACCACTGCACATCTGGAGGACAGAGGCACCTCTCCAGGACTTAATGTTGAAAGGAAATTTAAATACCGTTAGGAAATGAAAGATAAGAGCCTGTAAGTTCTGGCAGGAAGGCTCTGAGTTCTGCCCAAGACAAACTGATTCTAATTTAGCCGCAGGTGGGGAAAACAAAGACCTCCCATACAGCTTAATGTTGCCCTTCAGACTGATTCCTTGAGGCTCATCAGCAGAAATTTTGAAATGAAATGACTGAATTATAAGAAGCTAGGTCACCTGGCAAACTGCATCTCAGATTCATCCTGCTTCTGAAAACAGGCATTAAAACTGCAGCAATCCAGAAAGAAAAATACAAGTTGAGGCAGAATTTCACATGACAGCCTTCGGGACATGCCCTGCAAGGGGAGGGTGGCTAGTGGCTGACCAAGCTGTGAGCCCTCTGTCCCTTATGTCTGCAGCCTCCGGCTGTTCCCTCAAGGGCTTCCATGGACGGCGCTAGACAACAAACTTTCTCTCGTAGGCTGGGGTTGAGAATGCTCCGTGTTGCGTTTTGCCCCTTACAGCTGGACCTTGAGCACAAGGAACCTGAGGATTGACTCAGGAGAGATGGTCCTGTTTGGGCCGGAGGCAAAGCAGCAATGTGTGCATTTGCGGAGGACCTGTCGGCCACTGGGGGAAGGTGTTTATGTGCTGAGAAAATAAAATTAGAGCAAGTGTTCCCTTTCTTTACCTACTTCCTCTTCCCCACCACAGAGGAGGACTTGGACTTGGCAGCAACCCACTGTTCAAAGTTCTCACCAATTTATCAAGTGTTTCCCAGTGTAAAACGTCCTTACCCTTTGTATCTCTTCCCCGCTAGTCAAGTTTCCCAAGGGAAATGTTTTATCAATCTCTTTCCCAGGAGCCTAAACCACTGTATAAAACATTAGCAC
The DNA here is from genome assembly GCF_048773025.1 of Camelus bactrianus. Classification (NCBI taxonomy): domain Eukaryota; kingdom Metazoa; phylum Chordata; class Mammalia; order Artiodactyla; family Camelidae; genus Camelus; species Camelus bactrianus. The sequence continues at coordinate 26,393,988 of NC_133555.1, forward strand.
TTTCACTAAGTATTTATTAAATGAATGAATTACCAGACTTTCAAAATCTGTATCTACTACCACAGAATTCCCTTTGACAGTTATTAAAAGATTTTTTTTTTCCTTAGGTCAACCAATAGTCACGGGGAATCAAGCATTCACTAATACTTTATTTCATCACCGTATATCTACTGGGGACCTACTAGGTAGCAGGCGCCTTAAAAGGTTTTCCTCGCTCTCAGGGAGCAGACAGTGGGCAGCATCAGGGCCAGACTTTCCAGCCAGAGAGTAAATGTCTGAGGCTGTGCGGGCCACATGCAGACTCTTAACATATTTTTTTCTTTGCCTATTTTTTTCCCCCAATCTTTAAAACTGGAAAAAGCATTCTTATCTCAAGGGTCTTTCAACATAGGCCACGGGCCAAATTTAGCCATCAGCCATAGTTTGCCAACATCTGTGTAAGACAGATACCGAACAGTTGAATTCCTTGATAATGACGTAAGATTACAGATGTAAGCAGAGGTAGGGGAGATAGAAAACCCAGCTGAGTTGTGGGATGACTTTGGAGGGCTCTGGGAAGGCCTCCTGGAATAAGAAACATCTAAAGTGTAATCTGATGATGGAGGAAGGCAAAACCCAGGCAGAGAATGGGAAGTGGGGGGTGGGGCAGGAGAGCCTTCAGGAAAGGGCTTTAGGCAGCTGGATTGGATCACACAGGACCTCGTCTGCATCAGGGAGCTGGGATTTTTCTTGAGTCAGATAAAAGCCTTCCAGGAGCTTTAAACAGAGGAGAGCCAGGAGCTGATTCCAGCTGGAAGAACTCCTTAGGCTGCTTTGGGGAAGTGAAGGGTCCAAGGGGGAGGGGCAGTGAGCCGTGTGGGTCACTGTGTGGTGGGCTAAAGCCTGTCTCTCCCCACCCCATCCCACAAAAATGCTTAAGTTCTCTCCCCTAGTTCTTTAGAATGTGACCTTATTTGAAAGTAGGGTCATTGCAGTTCTGCTTAGTCTAGATGAGGTCATACTGGAGAAGGGTGGGCCCCCAGTCCATTGTGACTGGTGTCCTGGTAAGAAGATGGCCATGTGAATAAAGCAGACACCCAGGGAGACCACCACATGGTGACCCAGGCTGGCAAACCCCCAGCAGCCAGGAAGGGGCCAGGAAGGCTTCCCTGCAGGTTTCAGAGGGAGCATGATTTTTAGACTTCTAGCTTCCAGAACTGGGAGACAAAGTTTTGTTATCTCAGCTGCTCAGTTTGTGGTCCTTTGTTAGACAGAGCAGCCTCAGCAAACTAACACACCTTGTAAGGGTGACAGTGGCCAGGACAGTATACAACTGGCCAGGGGAAGGACACTGATTTGGAAAACATTTTGAAGGCAGAAGCAAAAGAACCTTCTGATGGGTTGGCTGGATACAGGAAAGTGAGAGAAGGGGAGAGACACACCCAACTGGTAACACCGCTGACCAACGGGACACCAAGGGCAGGGGAGGGTCTGACTGGAGGGAACGAAGGGAAGAAGAGTCTTTCAAAACCAGACCAGTGCGTCATGTGTCTTGTTAGCAGAGGAAGTAATACTTTCATGACAAAATTGAGAGTAGACTGGTAAACAAGGAAAGAAAAAGAAAGATAAAGTGAAAGACTCCCAGGTCTGGCTTAAAAATCCGTGCGGGTAGAGGTACCGTGATCTTGCCAGAGAAAAGCTCAAGAAGTAGCAGGGTACACATGTGTGGGTGTGGGTGTGGGCACAGGCCGGGACAGGCCAGGACTTCAGTGTGGGACGTAAGGTTGAGATGAAGGAAAGGTATGAGGTGATAGGAAATCTACCTCCTCTCGAAGGATCTGCGTGCGTTCTAACCAAAAGCAAGAAAGGGTGATGCAAACAGAGGCAGGGATGTCTGGGGGAAGCAGGAACACAGGTCCCTAAAGCAGATGCCTGGTCAGCACAAGCCCCCTTTGCTCTGCCCAGGTCTGCCTGGTACAGGAGATGTGGCCCTGCGAAGCCATGTGTTCGCTGTGGACCCCTCCCTTAGAGGAATCCCACCACAGAAGGAATACAAAGGTTGAATGTTATTTTAATTGAATTTGTTTTCAATTTATTTTCAGCTGTCTAGGGAAAAACCTTTTACACTCACAGCATTTGATTCCTTTTTACTTCATGTCCATTATCCTCATAATGAGCTTTTAACACATTAATGTGGCCCTGTTTGCTGAACGGTGAATCACGGTGGCCCAATCAATAAAGAGCAAAAGCATAAAAATACACCAAACTATGACGCTAGCCCAGAATATAAATGGAAAACCTGGGATCCCATTTCCTTAAAAGTTGAGGCTGCATTCAGACATCCTGCCCCATGGTATCAGGCCGAGTGTCACAGAAATGTCTCTATTTTTCAAATTTCAGTTCCCCAGTGTCCACACAGCCATTAGAGGTAAACTCTGGAGCCAACAGGAGGCTCCTCTGCCTGCCATGGGTGTTTAATCTCAGCCCCCCACCTGCATTACTTTCCAGCAGTGCGTGGTTGAAATAACAGCTTTTTCTCAATGTATTTATGATGAAAAGGGCAAAATCAAAATGCAAATGTCTATGGACAGTTGTAAGGTTCAAAGGAAGCTAAGAAGAGTGAGAACTTTCACTAACTGCTCCTCAGTCTGTGCATCTAATAATGTCTACAGAGATGGCATGCACTGACCATTCACAGCGCCACCTTGGGCTGACAGAAAATAAACAGCTTTCAAATTACGACATGGGAACTCTTTGTGAGGACTTACCATGCGTCTCGATTCCAACAAAAAGGAGGATGTACTCTGGCACCCACCCCATAATGGTGGCAGGGAGAGGAACATACCATGGGACTCAATTAATAAAGATTTGATTAATCCAGAACTGTTTCTCTGCCCACCTCTGCCAAGACCTTAAGCTAAACCAATGGAGACATTTGAAATGATCTAGTATGGAAGTCCTCCAACTGTGTTCCAAAGAACACTGAAAGTTCTCTGAAACTTAATCAAACATACCAAGAGAACGCACTCTGGTTAGGGAAGTTTAGAAATCCCTGCATACTCACTCACTCCCTTTGATATTTCAAAATGCACTAGCCTCAAAGGCTCTGATAAGTCCTGCAGCATACATTTGTTTAACCTGGTATTCCTCGTACTTCTTTGACTTAGGAAATTTTTAAAAAATTTTTATTGAAGTATATAGTTGGTTTACAATGTTGGTTTCAGCTATACAGCAATTATACATATAAATACATATATATTTTTCGTTTTCAGATTTTTTCCATTATTTGTTATTACAAGAAATTGAAAATAATTCTCTGTGCTATACAGTAGGTCCTTGTTTATCTATTTTATATATAGTAATGTGTGTCTATTAATTCCCAAGCCCTGATTATCACGCCCCAACCCTTCCCCTTTGGGAGTTTTTAAATTGCTTTTAAAACACTTTGAGACACCAATTCATACCATAGAACACAAGAGAAGTATTTAACTTCAGAAGCATTTTAGGAAAATTCACTGTACTACAACCTGAACTGGGTTTTTCATATTTGGACAACTAGTTTCACGTTCCACAAAATATCTATCACCCTCCTGAACAAACCAATTCACTGTTGCCCCTTTCTATGCGCTTCATAGGTGCGTGAGGCTCTTCTGGGCAAATTTGGGGCATTCCTTACCCGTAATGCAAAACCTAGATCTCACAAACCTAGATCAAACTAACTTAAGGAAATGGGTATTTACTGAAAGGACACCGGAGGAAGCTTGCAGCCTGGACATGCTGAACTACAAAGTCTCAGGAAGGCAAGAGTCAGGAAACTGAAGGGACTTCAGGGACACAACTACCATCTGGAAGCTGCGGGTCTCCTCTTCTGGCTGTTTGTTACTTATTTTCCTTTCTCCATGTTGGCTTTGTTTTTCCCAAGTGGCCAAAACCCTCATGGTTTTACAACTAGAGAAGAAAGATCACCATCCCTTCAAGGGGAAAAAAAAAAAAGAAATCCCAGTGAAGAGTTCTGATTGGCTGGACTCATGGCCTGGGTTCACGTGACTAGTTCGCCTGGATCATGTGTCCACTTCTGAGTCTGAGCCCTGTGATGAGCAGCCCGCATCAAACCACAGAGCTGGTTCTAGTGGTTGGAAGGGCTCCCTAAAGAGAAAGGGGAGCTGTGTTCCGAAGAAAGGGGAGGTGTGAGGGGTGACACTCCATGCAAGGCCACCGCATGGAAAGAAAGGATTGCTGGTTCTGGGGAAAGAGCGAGGTCTAACCCACTTCTTCCCTCACACTCTTTGAAATCAGCCAAACTGCAGCTATGTTGTTGTGGACAAAGCATCCTGCTCAGCTCAGGTGTGGCCCTTGCATTTTGTACATAACCTGGATCCGCTTGTCCCAGGAGGTCAGCACACGAGGCTAACTGCTCTAGCAGGTGCATTATCTTGTTGGCGATTCTACACCTAATCCGTTCAGTATGCTGCCCACGTCTTTTTATGGGTGGAGAGCAACTGTGCTATCACAGAAGAAATGAGCTCTCTTGTTTCTTGAGAAATTCTCTTGTGCCTGGACAAAGGGGTTTTACATTTATCAACTTGTCCTTGGTGATACCTCATTCTAAGTGATGCATTAACTATGCTTTGCATATACAAATCAATTAAAGGCGTTTTAAAAGTTGGATTAATTTAATTATGCCTTTGGTAGGACTTCATATTTATTTAGACTTTCCATATTGACTTTTAATAAATCACAAGTAAGTGTCATGTCAAGATTGTATTTCCATGATTTTGCTCCTTATAAAGTCTTCTTTCATCTACCTGTGTATCTCCCTGCACAGTTACATCTAACTGTCCATCCATCCGTCTGTCTGTCAGTCAACCTATCTATCTACATACCTACCTACTCACCCACTTACTGACAGTCTTCTTTTCTAGTGGCTACATCCAAGTGGATTCTTATAATCAATACATGTGGGGGCCTGCAGTCATTCAGAGTTAGGAGGTGGCAACCAGCACCGCATGGTTCTCCTACTTGGGGAACTCAATGCTCCCCAGCTGCCTGATGTTCTGGGCTGACCAAGGTGGAGACACTCTAGCCATAGAAACGGACCCACAATTCACGTGTGCACTAACACGGGCTGAGGACCATTCCCTGCGTCACTGAAATGAAGACCATCACCCAGTCGAGTTTCTCTGCCCAGCAAGTAGACCACAACCATCAGGACACACTCATGGACCACAAGGTCTGCGGGATGCTTGGGTCCCACCTCCCCTCTCCTCATCGAATCCATGGCTTCTTATTTCCTAACATCTTTTCCAACACTGTTTCCTGAACCAGGCTGTGTTTGCAGCACAGAACAGGGAGGGAAAGGTTGGATTCCCTGGTGAACAGTCTCTTGAGGAAGTATTTTTAAAAATAAAACACTGTTCTTATGCACACAACACTCCCCGCACTGAGTCCACCAGGACCCACAGAACCAAACAAGTTCTTACTCACCCCCTGCTCCCGCCTCCCCACACACTCCCAGCACCCATGGTTGCTTTTTTGGTTTGTTTTTAAATATTTACCTCTTGATAAAAAATTTGTGATTTTTTGCACCCTCAAAACAGACAGAACTATGACCCATATTTTACAATACGTGTAGCTCATTCCATGTATTTTTGAAAGCTCTAGTTCCTTCCAACAGCTTTATCTTTCCCTTACATGAAATGTAAACACTATTTTCAAGATAAGGTCTTTTATTCCAATCTCTGGGCATTATTTTCCTTTGCCTTCAGAGTGAAAAACCAAAATTCAGTAGCAGATGCTCACAGGGCCTCTACTAGGTGCCAGACACTGCTCTGCAAAGTTTCCAGGATGCAGCAGTAGATACAGTCCACTGGGGACCAGTCACATGTCAGACAATTAAAGTACAGTGTCACACAGAGCAGTGACAAGGGAAGTACAGGGGCTGTGAATGAGAGGACTCACACCTATGTCAAACTCCAGTGATCAGGGAAGGCTTCCCCGAAGAGGTGACTCCACACTGAGGTTCAAAGAGTATGGAGGAGTTAGCCGAGTCAACGGGGGCTGGGCAGAAGGGAGAGGCACCACATCTAAGTGGCTGGGCAGTGCAGGTAGGAGGTAGGGCTTCCAAGCAGACAGACAGCCTGATAAATCAAAATAGCCAAAAAGAGGGGTGGGGAGGGAGAGAGAGAGGGAAAGAAACAAACTGGACAAGAATGAAGAGAAGGGTCCTAGCAGGAATAGGGTGAGAGATAAACAGACTATTGCTAGAAGGACTTTGTAGACGATGCTAAATCTGTTCTTGCAGCAACCCTTTTAAAAGCTTCCAGTGGGGTTTGCTCCCTCTGGCTGCTTACATAGACTTGGATGGAGGGGGACGAGCGAGTTGGGGCAGCAATGAGTGGCCTGCACAGGGCAGAGGCAGAGGGAGTGGGGAAGGGGAGAGGTGAGGCTTGGAAAGTGGAAATGCAGCACTTGATGATCGGCAAGAAGGAGGAGGAGGAAGAGGCAGTGATGCCTCCAGTTTCCTTCTCTTGAGGAAGACCGTGTCCCTGGGGAGTCTCTGCACATGTGTAAGTGGATGCAGTCCACCCACCATACTGAGTCAGACAGGATGAGCCAGGTCGTGCCATGGTGACAGCCTGAATTAACCCCCAAAACAAAGGGGGCTCACGCTGCTTGTCCATCACCAGTGGCTATGACTCTGCCCTACATCGTTTTCACTCTGGGATCTAGGCTGATAGGTCAGCCTCTGTCTGGAACACTACCCATCTCACGGCACAGAAAAAGACACGATGAGCCTCGAGCAGCCTCTTAAGAGACACACTTCACTTCTACTCATACTGCACTGGACAGAACAAGTCACGTGGATTGCCGGAGTTAAATGGGGAAGAGATGTAAAATCTCTCACTGAAAGAGTCATTGAAAGGTATGATGGGACGGTTGCACAATCCATGACAGCCAGGAGAAGTGGCCGGAAACCTGTTCCTGACACCAACTAAAAGGACAAAACAAAGTCTAGCTTTCCCCATTCCAAGCTGGTGAGGTTTGGTAGGTGTCAGCACTTGGGGATGCTCACTTCAAAGGGCCTCGTGTGGGGAGGGTATAGCTCAGGGGTAGAGTGCATGCTTAGCATGCAGGAGGTCCTGGGTTCAGTCCCCACTACGTCAATTAAAAAAAAAAAAAAAGAATGAATGAATGAATAAACCTAATTACTTTCCTCCCCCCACAAAAAAGTGCCTAGTGTGCCTTCACGGGTCTCCATCTGTGGGATCCCACGCAAGTTCATTGCCCCTCTGGATTTGAGTGTCCCCATCTGGCAAATAAAGGCATTACAAAGAAAGGTTCTTCAAAAATTCCTTCCGGGTTTAAGATTCAATGGCTCTGATCTCTTCTCTACCTCTGTGGTCTGAGCATCTAATTCCCAGATCTTTTACCTATGCAGCTTCAGAGACAAGCATCTCTCTCACTGCCACATGGTCACCCTGTAGGAGTCAAGATTCAAACGGGGGCCCAGGCCTCTGTGATTTGTGAGATGTGCATTCTGCTCCTTATTGGTCACTGCGGGCTGGGAAGTTCTGCCCTCCCTACCTGGTCCTGCCCGCTGCATCGCATTAGAAACTAACCCATTACGCTTGACCTACTTCTTAGCCCTTCCTGCAGAGAGGACCTACGGCCCCTCTGGCTGTGGCCCGTCACTTCACGCAGTCACTGGGAGGCGAGAGGATGGGCACTTGGACCCTCCCCCTCCAACCCCAAGTTGTCACGCTTCACTCAGTCCACCTTCATCCTGGCTGATTTAAGGGCCACAACTGCCATTGTCCCTGCTTCTGCTTTAATTTCTATCCCCTGATGTTCAGCTAGTGAACAATGATGCATCCCAAGTTGCAGGTGCCCGAGGCCACACATTCTTTCAAGATATATTCAGCTGAAAACAAGGGGTTTTGTACCGGAGGCTGATCCAACGTGACTACACACCTATGACCAAGCTTGAATAATTAAAAATTAGAATTACTTATACACACACACACACACACACACACACACCTTGATGCAGAAAAATTCGAGATGAAAAATTCAAGGAGGCACTGAATAGAAAAGTAATGGCAGAGGAAATGAGGTGGCAAAGACAAGGAGGGGAGGAGATTGGAAAGTCCCCTCCCAAGAACTACCTCAGTTAGCCTTATTACTTACAGCCCACTCTACAGAATGCGATTCTGCTTAATCTGTTTAATTAAGGGAATGGCATTGTCCTGGATTCCCTGAGCCTTCATTTGTGATCCAAATAAATGGAGAAGAACTTCTTACAGCAGCTAAATCACAGAGTCTATTCCAGAACTTCCCTCTGATAGAGGGTACTGTGCAATGTTCCACTCTTAGACCTTGATGGGAGACTGCAGCCTTGTGATGGGCAGACTCTAAGAGGGGCCCCAGTGACCCCTGACTGTGGGGTAAACCCTTCCCACTGAGTGCTGAGCAGGACTTGCTGCTCACTAACGGGATATAGCAAAGGTGATGGGAGTCACTTCCATGATTAAGTTACTTCAGATTGTCGCTCCCATATTGCCAGTAGAATCTCTTGGCTTGTGTTGATGAAGTAAGCTGTCCTATGGAGAGAGCCATGGTCAAGAAATTGAGAGTAGCCTCCAGCTGACAGCTAGCAAGGAACTGAGGCTTCTGGGTCAAACAGTGAGTGTAAATCCTGCCAACAAGCTGAGTGAGCTTGAGAGTGGATCCCTCCCCAGCTGAACGTTCAGATGAGACTCCAGCCCTGGCTGCACCTTCAACCCAGCCTGTGAGAGACCCTGAAGCACCAACAAAGCTATGCCAGCTTTCTGGCTATAGAAACTGAGATAATAAATGTGTGGTGTTTTAAGTTTGTGGTCATCTGTTATGCAGCAATAAAAAAAAAACTAACGCACATCCCATAGGAAGCTTTGGAAAACCTGAAGGCATCTTGGTAGAAGACTTGTCTTTAAAAAGTTATATATATTTTTGCATTTACCTATTAGCTACCTTTCTGAAAAATACAGTGCATAGTAAAACCTTGAGGAGAACATTTCATACTTTACATGTAAACTGGAGTCACGTTCAAGGCTTAGGGAGGTGTAAATGGTGTTTGCACTTACATGAAATTCTGAATGACATCAGGAAGTCTTAGAGGAACTCAGACTTTTTGGTGCACAGGACTGTTTAGGGTATTCAGGACGCTTACATTTCCTAGGTGGGAGTCAGGAATGCTAAGTTACTGCACCTTCAGTCACTGTAATAATCAGAAGTTTTCAACATGGCCTCTTGGGAGCCGTACCAACCCCACCGAGGAATCCTAAAAAGTCACTGTCATGGAGAGAGAGCAAAAAGTCAAGTGGATGTAAAGGAAAGTGATAAACTGTCTTGGGAGAGAGCAGAGTCCTTCTCCTCAGAAGGGTCTGAGTACAAGCAAACACAATGGCACACACAGGATGCAGCCCAGCTGTGGAGGTGGCAGTGAGGGTCACAAACATGCAGTCCCTTCCCAGCGTTCTGGTCCCCAGTACCGTGGATCCTGGAGTCAGATCTGTGCACCACCCACTCCTGTTTCTCACTCACAGGCGAGGGTTACCCAGCACATCTGAGCTTTAGGCTTCTTCAACTACAGGAAGAGGGTCTTAACACTGACATCACAGGGTTGTTGGAGACAGTTATGCCGCAGAACTGAGCACAGCGCCTTGCAGGAAGTACGTGCTTCAGTAGCTCATTATCCCTCTACTCCTGAGGGTCAAGTTCCTGTCTGAGGAGCCCAGGAACCCCATGTTCATTTCAAACAGGACTACACGGCTCCTGGTCTCCATGCTTGCCTGAACAGAGATGGCAAACCAAACCTGATCTTTATTCTCACTTGTCCTTGTTATTCCAAGATTCAAATGCTCCTAAGTCCCGTGTTTGGTCCTCCTGTGATGATGTCTCCTTTCTCCAGGGAGGTAAGATATAGGAGCGGTTAGAGCACAAGCAATAAAGTCTAACTTTTTGGTTGAAATCCCAGCTCAGCTACCTAATGTCTCTTACCTGAGCAAATCTTTTAACTTCCCTGAGCTTCTGCTTCCTCCTCTGAAAAATGGGGATGATGATAGCATTTATCTCATAGGATTGTTTTGAGAATAAACAAGATCCTCTGTGAAAATGCTTAGTACAATATCTCAATGTCTAGTTCAGAGTAGGAACTCGGACAACAATGGCTGATGCTACAGCTGAAACTGTTACTACCACTTCTGTACCGGGGCCACTGCTGTTAACTCATCGTACGGCCATTAGAGGCCTATGGTGGGGAGACTACAGAGCACAGTGATTAAAAGTATCAGCTCTGGCGCCAACTGCCAGTTCTGCCACGTATTAACTGTGTGTTCTTGGGACAACTGTAACTACATGGTGTGAATCTCCACTACCCACCTCCCCGACTCGGCTCCCTCAACCTGTCACTTTCGGGACGGCAGTTAGGAAATACCCCTTTGAAAGGTGCCGACTAACTGCTTTCACTATATGTTAAAATCATTAAGCCTTTATTACCAAGATGATTGTGGGCAAAGGGAAAAAAAAACCTCTCAATATTTGGATAGTAATCATAGAAATGTACAGAGGCTCTGGCATATGGTGGCATCTAGGACGTAAAAAAAGAGAGATCTCTTCTGTTCGAACGTGGACTGGATCTCCAAGTACCCAGGAGCTGATCGTCACATGGGAAGTCTTTATTTTTGTCCTTGCCTGGACTCATGGACCCTGAATAAGACCAATAAAATACTGTGTTTTAACCTGGATTATTTTCTCAGCCTTATTTCAACTAGTGGAGCAGGATTCAAGAGATGCCATGAAATAAATACTCATTTTTTTGAGGTTGGGAGTAGATGTATTAAGTTGCGGTAGAAATTTCTATTTTGGGGTAATATTTGCTGAATATTAACGTGGTTTTCCACTTGCAACACACAGCTTCTCCCCAGGGGCTGGCTTGCTTGGGAGAGCAGCTAATATTTTTCAGCAGCTATTGAAAGCGGGAACCAGGCTGGTGTAAAATGTGCATGCTTCTGCTGTCCTGTTGCCCCCTGCACAAAAAGCACAGCACCGATTGGATAAAATAATAGCAATTCAATTGGTCATTCCCCTATGGCTGCAAACCATTTGGAGGTCAGTCACGCTTATGAAAGCCAGTATCGACGATGTGTAGAAATATCTGGAATGAGATGCTTTGCCACTGACATCTTTCATTCATAATTACTGGAAAGTCAGCCTGCCCAGACCTGGCTGCTGGCTAGTCAATACTGTCATTATGAGCCAGGGCAGGGTGAATGGCTGGGGTAGAAGCACAAAGCAGACATACACTCTATGAGACCCATGGTCGCAGGCCTCAGATTTGGCCAGAGAGGGCCTGAGGAACCACTGAGCTCAGAGACACGGCTGGGCACAGCTGGGCACAGCTGGGTGCTTTTCCTGCAGTCTGTGTTCCATGCGGTTGGAAATTAAGTCTTTTCACAATAATATGACGTGTGTGAACACCCTCTGTGAATTGTGACCCTCTACTCAGGACCGAATCATTCTTCTCCGAAGAAACATGGCATCCAGCTGGGTGCAGCTACTTTTGCCTTTGGTGGCACTTGTCTATGTTGTCAGAGAACACACTTTAAATGGCTATGGGTAAACACAGTTACACTCAGTCAATAAATAATTCAAATTAGAAAGTACAACAAGGAGGCCTATCCCCAAAGAAGATACCACAGCCCTGGCGGTGGTGCCGAAACCCTGCTGCATAATGGGGAGGAGTTGATGACGGTGAATAATCATGAAATGGCTCATGACCGTCAGGGGATCGTTCGGCTTTTGATGGACTGCTGGTCGGATCAGCTTGCACTGCAATCCAATTTGGCAATCTCCACTTTGTCACCATGAGACCATTCTGAGCCTTAATTCTGAATTTTCCCATAAACCTTTTAAGTCAAGCTATACTAAGTGTTGGGTGATGTGGCACATGCTACTGAGGGAAATTTTCTTTTATATCACTACTTTGTTTTGTTTTTAATTTTTAATTATTTTGTATATATATATATTTTTTACTGAAGTATAGTCAGTTTACAATGTCGTGTCTATATATCACCACTTTTAAAGACTCACACACTGCAAGTCACTGAATAAGGACACCAGGGTTCTTGGTTTTACAGACATTCCCTCACTCTGTGTTTCACAGAAAATCCTTTCAGGTTCCGTTATTCTTGGCCGTGCTGAATATCACTACCTGAATCTAATTTAGGTAATCTTCCTACCACTTTAGTGAGCTAGCACAAAAATGAGTATTAATTTACTGCTAATTTACTGTGCTAGCCCTTAATTAGCAACAAGCCTGGTTTGAAATAGCCGATACTGAAAGCTCAGCAAGCTTGCATCCAAAATAAAGCCCCAATTGCAAGTGTGTATACAGACATGCACACAGACGCGTGCCCACATACCTTCATCTCTCCATCCAGTACATTTTGGAAATACACTACACCAATATCTGCTTTCAATACATTAATGCTAAACTTAAATGTTAGCCAAAATAGCGCAGCTTATCTAAGAAGCCAGCGGACTTGGAGATGAGCAGCTGGCTTAGAAAAGCCCGTAGCCCTGCGACAGCGCGTGCCTGTAGTCCCAGCTGTTCGAACCCTGGGCTGCGGCGTGCTCTGCCACCTGGATGTCTGCGCTAAGTTCGAGATCAATGTGGTGACCCTCCCGCAGCGGGGGACCACCAGGTTTCCTAAGGAGGGGTGGATCTGCCCAGGTCAGAAACAGAGCGGGTCAAAACTCGCATGCTGATCAGTAGGGGAAAAGCCCACAGAGCTTCTCAGGTTCAGGAAGTCTTCAGGGAGCTCCAGGTGAAACTGCATTTCTCTAAGAACAAGGTCGATGGAAAGTTCTACAAAACACTCATTTCATCCTCATCATAAGCTCTGAAGATGTTCTCTATTAATCCCCCTTTTTTTGGTTCAGGAATCTAGAGTTCAGAGAAGTTCATCCATTCATCCAACCAACACATATCTGAGTGCTTTTTATAGGAAAGCTCTCACCTAGGGGATGAAGACGCAGTTGTCCCAAAACTGACAAGGCTACTGCCCTCATAGAAGGTTATGTTATAGAGGGAATAAATACCTTGCCCAATGTCATACACTCAAATAGGGACCTGGCCAGAATTCCAAGTCATGCCTGCTTGATTTCTGAGTATTGTTGTTGACCAATACACCACGATGTCCTCTATGACAGGAGAATATTTAAGAGAAGCTAAAAATTCTTGCCCAGCATTTAACGTTTGCTTACTCCTAAACAGACACATGGCTTTGCCGTGCACAGTCCAGCAACTCTGGTAAACCAGGCTGTACCATGTGTCTCCTCTTCTCTCCCTCTCCTTCTCCCTCCCCCTTCCTCCTTCTCACTACCAAGGACTTAGACATTTGGAGGGGCAGGCAGCAAATAATTCTTAATGTCAAACCATGTCAGACACTGATGGTTGCCTCTTCAATGTCAGTTCTCTTTTCTTACTATAACAACCGCAACTCTGCTTGGGGCAGCCCATTTCCTCACTAAAGGAGACAATTTCCCAGCCTCCCTTTTACCAGGGATGCTCTCGTGAATACATTCCAATCAATGAATTATAAGAGGAAGTCCACTGGGTAGAGCTTTTAGAAAAGCTTTGTTTTCTTGATAGGAAAAAAAAAAACAAACAGATTCAGCTGGCCCACATCTTCTGCCATTTGCCCTTTCTCTTCTTTCTATTGGAGCAAAGGCATGATTCCTGAAGGGGCAGGAGAATGTTGCAACTGTGAAGATTAGAGTCATCTAATAAGGGTGGCAGGACAGAAAATTGGAAGGAGCTTGGATGCTTCAGAATTTATTCCATCAGCCACATGAATGCTGGGATACCTCTCCTTGTACATGAGAAAAATACACCACCATTTGGTGAAGCCATTGAAGCCGGATGTGTGTACATGTGACTGATTACAGTACCGCTGCCATAAAAACCAAACAGACTATTGGTAAATTCAGTGTTGAGTAATCCCCACCTCTGCACCACTGTCACTACCTCCTGAGGACTTTATACCGTGCAAGACACTATGCTAAGTTTTCTTACATTGTATAACTCACTCCTCACGGGAAACCTATTAGGGAGGTATTGTTACAACATTTCATAGATGAGAAAATTGAAGCTCAGAGTGGTTAAGCAACTTGTCCAAGGCCACTCAAGTAGAACACAGTGAAGCTCCGGGCTTCAAACCTGGCTCTGGGCACCTGACCTGCTCATGCCTTTATGAAATCTCATAAAGCAACCATTGCTGGTATTTGGAAAATGCTATTACATCAGTGTTTAGTACTGTAATGGTCCAAGAGTGAAGATGAAGATGAACTCACATTTCCAATATCTTCAAACCTGCTGTTTCAATTAAACATCCTTCCTGAAATTATTCAAGCCTAACCATTTCCAATTTCTTTTCTTTCTGTTTGTAATCACAGACAGTAGGACAAAGTGTGAAATACATACTCCCAAGCTCTGTGCATAACTGGAAAAAGATAAAGCCTACTTTCTAATCATGCTTATATCCAACAGTATACATGGAGTTATTAACAGCCTTGTCACGGAGTTCTCTCTCCCCTGGACTTATTCTGACCATATCATGATGGAGTCTGCAGCTGGGAAACACCATGAAGGATGAGGTTTTGAGAAGCACAAACACATTCAGGGAAGGACATCAAGGATGGTGGTCAGATGAGAAAGACTCAGGTGGACACCACCCGGCGCATTCCTCGTGCCTCTGCCCACCCGTCCTCTCTGCCAAGACATCCTTCCTCTCAGTAGCAGACGTGGCCCCGGACCCCACATGCTGAGTCTAGCTTCTGCTTTCTCCTGCGTAGGCTACTCCTTTATTACCATTTGAGAAAACTTTTTTCTATGATGCCATTTGACATTTAATCAAAGAAGATTTGATGATATGTTTTCACCTTGTTCAAGATTAGATCTATTTTTACACACACACACACACACACACACACACACACACACACACCCGCTCTCTTTAGCTATGCCCCACTCCATCTTCCCTCCATGTACATCCTGCCTGGTTCAGCTTTCAGGCCTTTTACAAACATCTGGATTGCCTGCCTGAAAATACAAAAATATCTGTCCCAAAGTCCTCTTCGTTTCTGTTTTGCTCACTAGAAGACATGCTCATCTGGCCAGATTTAAATGTGTAGCTGCCCAAGCACTGGAAGGATGATGATACTCACTCCCCCACACATGTGTATCTGTGTATATATTCTCATAAATATGTGCTATGTGTGTAGATCCATCCATCCACCACCTAGCTATGTTGTGCTGGCACGTGAAGCCCAGACTCACACTGACAACCTGCTGGTTGGACAACCCAGCACCCTGGGCACTCAGACACTCATACGAGAGCATTTCACTCTATTTTATACGTGAGGGAAGAGCTTGATTTTCAAATTCCTCGGTCCCAAGCTTGGGAAAACATAAAAACTAAAGGAAAAAAGATCTTTTCAGACAGAAGTACACCATTTAAAAATATAAAGGGAATAAGAATTGGCTGCCAAGGAACATTATTACTATTGGCCTGTAAGACAGAGCAGTATTTCACTTTCGAGTCACATGTTGGTTTAATGCTTCTTCAAAAAGTCTGTCCCTATTTTCCATCCATATTAGATGATGGGTCTATATGATTATCTTGCCCAATCCATACTCAATTAGATACTTAAATACATGAGTTTTAATTGATTGATGAGGTGCATGAAGAAACAAAGTTCACACCTTCAACTTTCTGATTCCAAATATTAAGAACACACTCAGAACTCAAGCAGTTTAAATCACATGTCACCTATAATCAAGGTGAATAATACTTTCTAACTGTTCTTTTGTTGTTGCTGTTCTTGTAAATTAGAAACTTACAGAAAAGTACAAAGGAAGGAGTAGTGTTCACCCATTTTTACGTGACTCAAAAGTTACCATTATTAATCTGATGCACCTGCTTTTTCTGTGTACACACTGTTAGAACAATTATGAAAGTTAGATGTGAACACATTCCCCCTTTAAACGAAATCTTAGAACACTACGGGTAAAGCTAATGGCTTTTTTCCCCACCATCCCCAGCCCTATCTCCACCCATCTCGTTTCTGTCTCTTTTTTCTCCTCCAAAAGGACCACCAGTAATCATTTTTGTATGTAGTCTTACAGTCCTTTTAAAAAATGCTTTCACATCTACCTATGTTTATAGGAAATACACAGGAGTGATTTCTGTGTTTTTCAAGTTCATATTTTACTCCAGTAGAGCACCAGTCTTCAAAGAACTCTTCAGAAAAGTCATGTAGGAACAAAAGATGCAGGAAAAGAATCTAATACAAAATAATACCTATTATTTCATTAAATTAAAAAAAAAATACCCTTTCAGAAAACTAGGGAGAAGAGTGATTTTTTTTTTTTAAGCTGAAAAGACAAATCAACCAAAATCCTACAATGGAAAGTCTATTTAATGGTGAAACATTAGAATACCTTTCAATGCTAGGAACAAGCAGCTGTCACTGTGTCTGTTTCGTATATTAAGGCCAGTGTAGTAAGACACAAAAAGGCAGGCGAAGGCATAGCGTCGGGGAGGAAGAAATAAATATGCCATGTTCATACTCAGTATGATTTTTGTCTTCATGAAAATCCCAGAGAATCTACAGACACAGAACTAAAACAGGAAGCTTGGCAAGTTTTCTGGATGTTAGTTGGACACGTACAATTATTTACATTCTTTTGCACTAGCAGCAATGTATTAAAAATGTTTTTTAAATGCCATTTTTAATGATAATGAAAACTATAACATATAAAGAAACAAAATCAACCAAAAGTGTGTAATAATTTTACAGAGAAAATTTAAAACTATATTAAAAATATGTTTATATAAAAACCAAAGAATATATAAGAGATGACCTAAATAATGGGAAACATATATTAACGAATGGGAGGCTACAATTATGAAAGTGATCATTTTGCTCATATTAATCTATAAATTCAAAACATGAATTAAGATCTTAACAGGTGTTTATGGTACTTGATAAAAGGATCTTAAAATTCATATAAAGCTGAACTACCCTAACCAAATTTGAAATAAAACAGGTAAAGGTACTAGTCTTACAAAAAAAAACAGACCTTATTTTAGAGCTGTATTAATTAAGACAGTGTGTTGTTGGTCATGGGTATAAATTAGATCAATGGCACAGAGTAGATAGTCCAGAAATAGAGTCATAACAGAGGAAACCAACACACACAGAAAAAAATACTTATATATGTGTGTATGTATATATATATAGCCATAAAAAATTAGTATTTAAAAATGGCCTGGGACAACTGGTTATCTTTATGGAAGAAAAATTTAAGATACAGATCACACCATAAACAAAATAAGTCCCCAGTGCATTAAAGAGAAATACGAAAATTAAAACTAACTTTTAAATGAGACTATAGAAGAATACAGCTCAGGATAGGGAAGGACTCCTTGAACAAAACCCAGTGTAACCTTAAAGGTAAAGACTGACAAGCTTGCATATTAGATTTTAATACTTCTGTACCTCAAAAGATACCATAAACAAAGTGAAAAATTAGCCACAGACTACAAGTAATGTTAGCAATACATGTAACTGGCAAGGTTAATATTCAGATTATGGAAAGAATTCCTAAAAATAAAGTAGAAATGGATATCCATTAGGAAAAAATTTGAATAAAAAATTCACAGGGAACAAAATAACCAATAAACATTTTTTTAAATGCCCACTGGAGATCAGAGGCCTATAAGCTATATTAACAGAAGAAAATGTCATTAAAATATAGTATGCTCAGAATAAAATACTATTGAGTAGTTCAAAAGTATCAACTATTGCTTCCTGTATCAACATGGTTAAGTCACAAAAGCATAACACTGAGTAAAAAAGAATGCAGAATAAGATATATATATATATACATATACTTACAGCACAGTGCATTTATATAGTTATAAAAATGCCAATTTGTATATCTTAAGAATAGATACAAACGTACTAAAATTATTTTTAAAACATACATACATAGGAGTGATAAACAAAATTCAGGATGACTGTTCCTTCCCTCTGGAAGAAAGGAGGGGAACAGAATTGGAGAGTGGTGTATATGGAAATCCAATGTGTCCATAATGTTTATTTCTTTAAAATATCATACAAATTTGGCTAAAGTCATATTAGATAAAGCTGCATGGAGGTCTCATAGATGTTTGCTATGCACTCTTTGGTATCATCAAAGCATTCCATTTAATTTTTTAAAAGAATGTATCTTTTTAAAAGTAAGTAGCCTTATTAATGTTGACGGGCCAATAATGGACAACTAATCATGAACCCCGGAAATATGGGATAGAAACTGCTGAGAACTGATAACAGATTCTCTAGAAAACCAACCGAATTTCCTCCAAAAGGAAAGTCATGTTTTACACACATTCGCCCCCATCTGTCTTCAAAACAATACACTCTTTCCATGCTCATCATCATCAACCATGTCAGCCCGCAGAGGCCCGTTCCTAAATGAATGCTGCTTCAAAACACTCCCAACCATTTCCCGAAACACTGTCTGTCACTGCCAGCCTTCCTGTGTCCACTACAGTAAATCCATCTTGGTGACGTGCAGTCTGCCTGCCTCAGCATTTACGCAGAACTTCTCTTTTAGTCTTGAAACCTAGCCTAGTTGCTTGCTCCATTTCATTTGGTTTTGCCTTCCTTTGTTGGTTATCGAAGCCATTTGTTTACAGGCCAGTGCTGTGTGTTCTCCCAGTTCTCATCACTCCACTGTAATGTGTGTCTGGTTTGTTAACCTCAGACGAGCTGCAGTGTACAGAACTCCTTTGCATCTTCAGGCACCCGAGGCTCTCTCCCTGCTCTGAGCGCTTACACACGCTCCCTCTTGGTGGGGAACACTTACCCCCAACCTTTACTTTTCCTGCTGACTTCTCAGTCCCTTAAACCCCAGCTTAATCCCTTCCTCCTGGAAACCTCCCCAGATCTTTTGAGACTGCCACCCTCTACTTGTCCTGTGACATTCGACACATAGTATCATAATCACTCTCACCCACCAAATTTAAGTTCTGTTCAGCCAGGGAAATGGCTGGATCATTCATCACACACTACCTGTCCAGCATAAAGCCTGGCATATAGTAGATACTCAAGAAAAAGTTCATGAATAAATGAAGTAAATCAAGTAGACTGTCTACCCAGGAAATCATTCCCTTTCTGGTGAGGGATACTGTTTGCATCTATAAAGTCAAATTTCTCCCAGTCAGTTCCAGTTACTACCAAGTTGCTCAGTCAGTCATTGTAACCAATCTTTCAAGTGTTTACCTAATTTTCTGCAGGACTTTCTCTTTTAAAAAAAAATTAGCATTTCCAGGCTTACACATTCCATAAAGTTATAGTATACTATGTAAAGTTTGAGTTATTTGTTTCAAAACACTTCTTTCAAGTCTAATCTCTTTAAAATATTGCAATACTATTTCTTTACCTTCTTTCTTCCAGGTAAAAGTAATACAGAAAGGCTTTTTATCTGAATAGCACAGTGAAGGAAGGAATGAGGGAGACGAGAGAGGAGATATAGGAATGAAGAGAGAGGAGATATAGGAATGAAGGGATGGCTCTCGTATAAGGCAAATCAGACCCAACTAGCGCATATGCATAAACTGTGGCATTTGTCTATCAGCGGTGATTGTGGATTATGGTCCCATTCTATTAGCCTTTTAGGGATTTTGCCTTTGCTAAGCCTCAGACAACAGCATGCAAATGTGAGTGCGGAAAAGGGAATTCTTACTAACAAAGCTTGTTTGATAAGTTCTTCTTATGCCAGTTTGAAACTATCTCTTTAGTCTGCATCTGCAGCAGCAGCTGGGAGCAATACTTCCTTCAAATTATCACAAGATTTAATGGTATAATGTGATCCCACGGCAAGCAGAATTAGTTACAGCAAGAGAAAAGTGATAAAAAAGAGAACAAACCAGTTCTAATGTATTATAATTGTACCGATTTTTTACTTTATGAATGTTGTATGAAAATACACGTACTTGCATGTTGTTTGTACAGATAGAGTTCATTTTTATGTAATTCATTTTATATATTATATATGACTGTACAATGAAACTCATGGATATCGTGTATTTCAGAGATGGGTGTATTTTACATTTACTCTTTGTTGGACTGTAAGCTGCTTTTCCTGGGGAAACTTTTCTTGTCATTAATATAATAGATCTTGTTTTTAAATATTTTAAGGAAACTTAAAAATTTTGGCTTAGCTGAAGATAGAAAATCTCCAGGGGTTCCAAGTTTTAATTTCATAAAATGTTTAAAATGTCTTAAGTAAATCAGATAGCATTTTCCCAAACAAGCATTAGGAGATTCTTTGCCATGCCCATCAGAGCATGTCACCAGTCTGTTCCAATACCCTTATTCCTGACTTAAGCACTGTTAATCCTTTACATCTTTCTTCTGAAGAGCTTTAAATTATACTTTTAAGTAGGGCTTATTATGATGAATTTCAAGTACATAAATTAGTGTTTATAGATTTTAAAGGTCTCCTGTAATGTAGTTGCTTATGCATGCAGCTAATGGCCAAATAGTGTGTGCTGAACACTGGAATACTGTGTTTTGCAAGTTAGACTTAAGCAGAGCGTACCAGGCAAATATATTTAGAGAGTTTTTTTTTTTCCCCCTCAAACCAATGCACTGATCTCAGAAAACCACATGGTTCAGGGTATGACCCTAGCTGTCCACAGATAAAACTTTGAGTGATGGCAGCTAATATAATTTGTAAACTTAAATGTTTAAAAACTATAAACCACATCCTCTGCTTCCCCAACCTTGCCGTCATCCCCCTTCCCAAAGATCACTCCCTTCCTGTGTATCATAAAAAGCAAGCCAGTATAGTATGTCTTCCTTTCAAACACATGTTTCAACTTGTGAAGTTGTGACCTGCTTCTGGGGTTGTCTTGCCTGTAACTCATTAAAGGTAACTTGCAGACCTATCTTAAGGTCTCAGTAGGGCTATTCTGATACTTCGTGGCTTTTTTAAAAGTCAGAAGTTGAACAATTAAGTGTACACAGGTTAGGACCACACGTTATGAATCAGACAGCTCTTTCACTCAAACCCGTTTCGTATTTCCTAGCTGTGTGCTGCTCAGAGAGTTATAGAACCTCTCTGTGCCTCAGTTTCCATGTAAATAGGACAGTGACAGTAACAGTGCTTTTGGCTTCAGATTACTGGAATGGTTCAATAAAAAAATTTACATAGGCTTTTAGCACAATGTCTGGCATAGTTAAGATCTCAAAAAACTTCAGCTGCTGCGGCCTGCCGCGGTTATTACTAGGAACTTTGTAGTGCAGTGAATTAGCGCCTGTTAATTTTCTCTAGTACTAGTTTAGCATGCTGAGGTAACAGAACCTGGCACAGAGGAAGACCGCCAAATACCTCCCTATGTTCACATAGCAGATTCTGGTTAGCAGCTTTGCTCTAACCTGAATGCATTCTGTGTCCTCTGAGGCTCTGCAAGCAAAATGCAGTCACAATATTTCATCAGCCAGCCTTCTTGGTTGCAATCAAAAATAAAACAAAACAAAACAAAATAAAAAGCAGACTCTGGCTGACAGAAGTACAATAGGAATTTATCGAAAGGATGTTGGGAAACTCATGGAGAATCGTGGGGGAAGGTCTGAAGAACTAGTCTCAGAATGAAGGTAAGCCGGGCAGGCGGGACCCAGGCTCACATCACACCTCAGGGCCCGCTGGCAGGGGCACACTGACGTTAACCTCCAGGCTGCTTCCCTGGCTCATGGACAGCCCCAGACTCTGGGCGACAGCCAGGCTGCCCTGGAAATTGGCTATTGCTGATACCAGCAAGACTCCATCCCTGTTCATCATTTCTTACGGCTTTAGTTAACCTACATCGTGGGTTCTGCTCTTCTTCTGGCATACCACACAACCAGTGAATGCACGATCATAAAACACACAAGCCACTCAACTACTCCCACACAATCCAAACCTTCAGCAACTCATGTGACCAGCAGTGACTGGCCAGCTGCACTTCTAAGGGGCCATGGCATTCCTGGATTACTTGAAAACTCCAGGGTACGAAGGTGCTTCTTAACCCAGTAAGGACAGAGGAAAAAGTTTAAACATCCTAAACTTCTCAAATAACTTCTTACCTTATTCTTGTTTGTTTTGTTTTGAGAGAGGGACATAAAACAGGCAGTTTCATGGACAACCCTGGTAAGTCCAGGAAGAGTCTTGGGGTCTAATAGACATTTAATTTTTCTGTGTTTTATTTTTGCCCTTTATGAAACTATAATATTTAAACCAGGCTTCCAAAAATATGCTTCTGATGCAACGAGTAAATTTTTTTCTTAATTTGCCTATTTAGAGAGTGACAGGCATCACCTAGATGCTATGCTGAGTTTGACAATTCCAGCGACTGTCACTGGCTTTCTTTATTGAAAATAATCAATGGCTTTGATAGATAGAAAGGGGAGGCTGCAGTGGCATATTTTGATGTATCTTGACAGCATGGTCCAGAGTGGTTGTCCCTGACAGATTCTGCCCTTTGATTTTTTTTTTTCCCTACCCAAGACCCTAGGGAAAGTTCTTAGGGCCTTTAATACTGAAACTCTCCAAACATAAGGGGCAATGGATATCTAGAACTTGCCTGATTTTCATCCACTGATGAATTTTATATTTTAACTCTTCATTTTAGCCTGCTATAGTTTCAGTAGAGCCTTAAAATTTGGAAAGATTCCTTTGGACTTGGGTCCCTGCTTCCCGGGCAACAAGAAAACACATGGGTTGACAATTATGTCACAGCTACACTTTACTCTGGGTTCTCTTATAGGATTCCAAGAGATCTTAAACTTTATTAATAGATACTATAAATTACTAAAGTTCTCTGATCATAATAGTTACAGGACAAAGGGCATTTTCATCACAATTCATTACATATACCCAGAATTTCCATCACTCTTGCTGCCTAAACAAACACAAACATTATTTACGAGAACCTGCTCGTATATGAAAGACTTTTCTTTCGAGAGAGAAAGATGAAAGTCACACTTGCATCTTGCCCACAGGTGAGCTGCTCTCTCTCCTCATGGCAGATAATAGTCTGTTGTACTAAATAATCTGAAATACCATTTTGTTAATAGGCAATTAGAATGTGTAGCTAATGGGCCTCCTAAGACTTTAAGCTAAAACTACATGTTGTCATTTAGAAGATTCTCTTGGCTCTGGCAGCTGCCAATCCAGGGGGAAGATCCTGAAACCAGATCCATGACAGGGACAACTTCAAGGACTCCAACTACCGTCCTGACTGGGTTAGCCTGGATGCTAGGTGAGACCTAGGGACCCTCACGCTTTGGCAGGAACTCCTGCTTCTTTGAGCTATGACCATGGATGCAAGTCAATACAAAATACAAAACCAAAACCAAGCCAAATACGAAATACAAAACCACGGTCCCAAGACCATGGTCATCGCTTCTAGCCTTTGTGAGGGGGTTATCGCCCAGCTGGGTTGATGGAGTACCTCAGCTTCCTTGCTTAACGCCTCCTGACAACTTGCCTGACGTCTCAAAGAGTTTCTTAAGATATTCTTAAACCTTTGGCATCCCTTCCTGCCCTGGGCCTCATGAATAAAACATTTATCCAGTCAGCAGCTTTGGCAGAAAGGAGAAGCCAAGTTCCATCCATCAATGTCAAGCGCTGAATTACCCAGTGGTTGCGGATCCTTTAATAACTCTGCTTCTTTATGACGATGTTGGTAAATAGTCCCACACCGCCAGCAACTGGCTTCTTGGTAAGCCTTCCTTGTCTAGCCTGGTAACATACCACCACGATGTAAAAGCGATGAGTGGCCATGGTGATCCCGATGGCCTCGGGCTTCCGTCTGAGCTCTGCACTGGAGTCCTAGGGCTGCCATAACAAAGCACTACAGAGGACTACACGCCAAGTAGCTTAGCAACAGAAACGCATCTCCTCCAGCTCTAGTGGCTGGAAGTCTGAGATCAAGGCACTGGCAGGGCTGGTTCCTCCTGAGAACTGTGAGGGAGAATCTCTTCCCCATCCTTGCCTCAGCTTTGGTAGTTTCCCAGTAATCCTTGACAGTCCTTGGCTTATAGAAGCCTCACCCCGATCTCTGCCTTCATCTTCACGTGGCATTTTTCCCTGTGTGTGCCTTCCAAACTTCCCCTTATAAGGTCACCAGTCATACTGGGTTAGGACCCACCATACTTCAGTATGACCTCAACCTTACTAATTATATCTACAATGATATGATCTCCAAATAAGGTCACATTCTGAGGTACTGGGGCTAGAGCTTCAGCACATAAATTTTGGGAGGACACAAACTCAACCTCTAACACAATCTTTACACCTTTTCCAAAGCCTTTCTTTTTTCCCCCCAACATGCATTAATGTTGGTTGCATGAAGACCAACCAAACCTACTCATAAAAGACTAATAATGATTTGTTTTCCTTAAATGGGCCAAATACAACCTGGGCTTCTTATACAATCTGGTTCACTTACCATAAGAATCAATTTACCGGTATGCTGTTTTGTGAGGCTAACAAGTAAAGCAATTTTGGTTAAGTAAAGTCAATGCTATTGGCATTTTATGAGTAGGTGATTCTTGATTACTCCAAATTAAGAACAAAGGAAAAGGAAGTCAAACAAAGGTTGATCATGCAGGCTTTCAAAACTCCATATTTGAATATGCATAAAATGCAATTTTTTCTCAGATTTCTACAGAATTACGTAAAACTTAAAAGCTGCCAGGATTGGGGTTGGAGTAATGAAAGGGGAAGCACTAACTTATTAAATGAAAAGTCACAGGACCCATAAAATGAGTGATAATCCCGGAGGGCTTTACTAGTTACTAAACCAAGACAGCACCGCATTTTCAGATTTCTTTATGCACCAGGTCCCCGCTAAATACTCAGAAACATATGAAAAGAAAATGTGTCCTCATTTTGCACAGAGACTCCATCTTGATCCTAAAGAATAAAGTTGATTCATGGTGAAGACGGTTCCACTCAACACGTTCTCATTTTATATTACCTCTGGGAAAAAAAAATTTCCTAGTTTATCTAGAATAAAGCAGACTTCTGCTAGTCTCTTCCATGACATCAATCTCAGTATATATGTGGATATTTTCCACATATCCACAAAGCAAATATATGTGGTGAGGACATCACTACAAATTTGATATCCTTTATCGTGAGCTTCCGTTACAAATGCAAAGACAACAGAACTCAGTCCAATAAAAGAATGAATTGAACTGAGGGGGAAAAAATCTTAGCGTTGTGTAGACAAAGTAACCGGTACAGAGTTCATTTCTCTTGGCGGTGTGTTGCCTCTGTTTATATGCAGCCAGGAGCTTCCTCATTATTCACACCCTGCAATTCTCAGGCAATGAGCAGCTCTCTCCCTCCTCCTTCACTCATTCTCTTATACACACTTACACACACACACACAGAGCCATAGGCTTTTCCTATGAAGAATAACCAAAACCAAACTGCTTTGACTAACCTTTCCTTCTGTCATTTTCTCCTCATTCCAACAAAGCTACTAGGGAAACATAACAACAGAATTCTTTCCTATGCCTGTCTGCCCTGGACCCTACTAATGAAACATCTTAACAATGTGTACGATTGTTCATTCTTCCCTGAAGACTCACCAGCCGAAGTCAGCTTGTCAACATGGCTAGAGCCTCTCTGGAGTCCCTGGTACCTCCCCCTCACCCAAAGTGCTCTCAGTCTAAGTATTTAGAGAAAACTTTCCTGTGGTTGCTTTTGTTACAGTCTCTTAAGAAGAAAAGAATCATCTCCTTAAATAACATTCGGTTTTAGTTTCAAGAAACACTCTTTCAGGTACGTTTGATTAACTCTCACTGGTTGAAAATCGTATTTGATACAGACGATAGTTGTATGCCTAAATACAAAAGATGCATATGGCTATTGGAAACATATAACATAGAAGGCAGTACAGTCCATCTGTTACTTGTAAAGATGTTCCTTGCCTTTCTTTTGCATGCTTTGTTGTTAGATTCAAACCACGCATCTGGGAAGCCAAAGGGAAAAATGACTAAGAATAATCTTCACAGAACACTCAGGGACTATTTTCTTGCTCCGTTGGGATCATTTTCAGGTAATTTTCCTGATAAGTGGGGAACTTTCTCAGAAGACCTTCCAGTTTGCACTGTCTCCAACACTGTGACATTTTTATGTACCTGTTTTAATGCATCATTAATTTTATTACCACTCGATTTCCTCAGGAAGCAACAGTTGCAGCCCCAGTTCTCAGAGTGTCCTGCTGAAAATAAGTATTTAACTGTTAAAGCCCTATTTTCCAAGGGTTGCTCTTGTTGGTCTGCAGGAGACAGATGCAATAAGAATTTTGCTAAGTCTTGTTACCAGTCCAACTGCACGTTGCCTCCCCTTCTCCAAGACCTGGACCAGGGTTTCCGGAGATCACCGAGTTCTAAATACAGGCCATTAGCTGGTGTCATTGTGAGCTACAGCCTGTCACGTGTACCAGAGGGGAATGAGTTCTTGTGAATTCACAGAGGTCAGCCTAGGAGGAAGGGTGAACTCCTCCCAGGTTCAAAGGCCCTGATGCCCTGAACTTGGAAGGCGTATTCAGCCAAGCGGGGCACTTGAAGCTCGGCTCAGAGAACAGGAAATACCTCAAAAACAGACACCGACCTCCCTAGAGAGGCTTCCATAGGTGTGAATTGAGAAGAAATGTTGCATATCAAGATAATAAGTATGAGCCCAGAGAAGCCTCTGTAGCTCACTGTTAACCCCAGTCAGACAGAAGATGTCAGGTCCCTGAAACCCAAGTATCTCCAGGAAGAACTACATGTTCTCTTTCCAGCTTCATCCTGAGACCAGGGCGAAGAGCCCCACTGTCACAGTGGAGAAAGTGTTATCAAACAAACTAGAAGAGAGCCCAGATGCAAGCACAAGAAGCGTCCTGGTGACCTGGGGTAGTGACTCGGGGAAAGGAATGTCACCCTCTCAGTCACCATCACGCCACTGCAGCCCCCAAAGTTCCATACATGAAGACAGGCTACAGAAAAGCCTGGTTCTTTCCCCGTCAGTGGCTTTGCTCATGCTGTTCCTGGTGCCAAACACTACTTTTCTGGCTTTCACAAGGTTGGCTCCTTCTCATGTGTGAGATTTCAGCTCAAATGCCAGCTCCTTAAAAAAGGCCTTTCTTCACTATCCTATTATAGTAACTTATCTCTCCTATTGCCTGTCCCAGCAACCCTGTTCTCATCCTTCACTGATGTTATCACATCCTCTGCTTGTCTTATTTATAATCTGCTTCCCCACTGGACCACATGCCCCTGAGGGCACAGACTGTCTTGACTTCACAGAACAATTCCTGGTGACTATTCTACTAGGTGGCCAAGAAAGGCTGGCTGACTGAACGTGTTCTGGAGCAGCACGGCCCAACAGAACGTTCCGCAGGGACGGAAATGAGTTCTACGATGTTCTGTCCAATATGGTGGCCTCCACCCATGCGTGGCCACTGAGGACTTGAAATGTGGCTATTGCTAATGAGGCACTAAATTTCTAATTTAACCTATTCTTAACTAGTTTATGTTTAAATTTAAACAGCCACGTGTGGCTATTAGCTGTCACGCTGGAGAGTGCAGCTTTAGGACAAACCCCTCAGTCCACCAGAGTATACGTAACCGTCTCCAGGAGCTAACTTGACTGAAAAAGGAGGAGCCACCCCGAGCCTGAGTTTGGTATTTTGGTGAGCTGCTCAGCCATGCCCACACAGCCTGGAAATCGCCATGATTAACTTTCCTAACACTTTTCCTGGGTATAGAAAATGATACATGCTACAAACACAGATAATTTGGATAGAACTTCCAATAAAATCAGTTAATATTTTTTCCGATTCATTTTGTTGATGAATTCCGTCAACATGCAAAACTCAAACATCCTTAAAAAGAATAAAAAAAAAAAAAAAGGAAAGCAGTAACTTAAGCTAATTTCCAAGCATCTGTTTAACCAAAATAACAAAATGAACCAGAATAGGTGTCTTATTGATTCAAAGGGCTGTGGCTTTTGAGGGCAGAGGCTGTGTCTCTTAGTTCTACGCTGTGGTCACCTCCAGGGCCGGACACAGTGCCGGCATGGAGAAGGCACCCAGGACGTAGTTTCCTGAATGCATAAATAAATAAATCCCATTGAATCATTCTGTCCAGCTACTCGGGCTTATTTATTTTTCTCATTTTTTCTATTCACTGTATTAATTTTCTCAGCTGAAACTAGAAAAGGATGGATGGGGAAAGGCAGGTTGAAGAATAAAAGGATTTTTTTTTTTAGCCACGTATTCAAGTTTCTCAGGTAGCATGGCCCAAGCAATGGATGGGTCAGTTTTAAGAGACTAAGAGAGCACAGGTCCAGGGTCTCACCCTGTCCAAGCACCACGGGGGCTGGAGTGAGAGCACAGGAGGGTCCTCTGGGCAACATTACTTTCACCCAGCTACCAGCCAGAACAGACCACTGGCTTCTTCTCCAAACCATGCCATGGGGATCCCGAGGAAGGAAGAAACAGAATAAGACCTAACTGGCAACAAGAAACCAAGCATGTTCTCCATCAACCTGATCAGAACTCCATCATGCTTGAGGTTTGTGCTTCTCCCTCACACAGCACACAGACCCCACCACCGCTTCTCTCTCCTGAAGCAGAGAGTCCCAGGACTTTTCTCTTTCCTTTGGGTTCCTATCTTCCAGTGAGAGCCAGACAAATAGTTTGTTCTTCTAATTTGAAAGTGACAGCTCCAGCAAATAATTTCCACAAGAATTAACAATCACCCTTTTCATTTATCTCTCCCTTCCCCAACTTCTTCTCCTTCCCTCCCTCGCTTCTCTCTGATACAGTGGATCACAGTCAGAATTTTCTCTTCTTGATCTAGTTAGAAAAACAGTCCCACTGCCTCCATATTGACAGCAGCTGCAGCTGGACCGCCCCAGGCCAGAAACTCTTTGAAACAAACAAACAAAAATCCTGCCTCTCCCCACCTCCCTACCGGAGCCTGTCGCCTGCCTCTCAACTGGAAATCTGACCCACGGGCATTTACATCACGCGGTTTGTTTTTAGAAGTTATAGCAAACGGCAAAAGTAAGCGTGGTTCTCTGGCTACAGGGCAGATTTCCCAGTGCCTCATTTGTTAGGGATGACATTTCTGTTAATGCCCTTGTATTAAAACTGCAGGCCCGTATTTTAATTTTGCCATAATACCACATGATGGCACTTAGTGAGAGAGAGCCATCGAGAACCATTACTGAAAAAAACATTATGTGACTAAATTATATACTGACTGTTGGTCAGTGTTTCAAAATATTTTCATTAAGAGTCTGTCATCAAAAAAAGGGGTGGGTGGGGAGAAAAAGGAACAAATGGCCCTTCAGAGTAGGAACTCCTGAAAAAGAGAGAGTAACAATGCATTTGTTCTCATACTGCATTTATCACCCATTCCATTATGCACCACATCTTTTTTTTTTCAAATAGGTTTGATATGAAATTTCTCATTTTACTGGGTCAGATATTATTATGTACCAACCAATTCAGAAACCTACTGTGCCTGGGAAGCATGTTTGGGAAAATAGGTGTGAACACTGAGGCTCTCCTTCTGCTAAATGACAAACTTAAACAAAGCATGAAGAAAGTTGTGATCCAATCTGTTTGATAGTCATGATGGGGTGTCAGAGCATTTGTGACACCTGTTAAGGTTCAGGGCGAGCTGCCCCAAAATGTACCTCGATGGCATATTGATTATTTTAAATTAGAGTTATTTAAGAAATGGCCAGCGCAAGAGGGACACTCTGACCGTCCTTTCTGTCCCTGAAAGCAGGAAGGAAATCTCTCGTGTGAAAAGTGTACTCCCTGAATCTGGAGGCAAAAGTACACCCTTATCTACGGAGAGAGGGAATTCGAGAAGCCAGTATAAACAAAACCTGTTACTTCTTTAATGTACTACCCCAAGCCCATACTGTGTTTACATTCCTCACTAATTATGCATCCAAAACCCGAGTTTCTTTGCCCTGTCAATTCCTCCTAAATCTATTGTTTCCTTGTCTAAAAAGTATAAAAGCTGCCTATGTGGGTCACTTCTTAGGTCTCATTTCTATGAGATGTCTGTGTGCACAATTAATATGTGTTTCTTTTTCTCCTGTTAATCGGTCTCCTGTAGCTCACACAACAACTCTAGGAGTGTACGGGGGCAGGGGGATTTCCTCCTCCTCGACACACCACAACCAGGAAGACACTGATCTTCCCTGTGACAAGACAGCAGCGAGAAGATCACCAGCAGAAATTCCTTGCCTGTTTTTATGGCTAATCACCAACAGAAGAAGAAGATAAAACATGCCAGCCTGCAGTCATATACAAGGCACTCATTTATAGAAAACCGTATGCAGAAGAAACGTACATCTTAACATTCTGACTTTGGAGAAGACAGTGTAGGCATCGCAGGAAAACGCAGCAAACAGCAGAACTCCCTCTCACCCGGTAAGGGCCTTCTCCCATACCACTGACATCACCTTGTCCGAGACTTGGTTGGAATTTTACAACGGGTATTTACAAATCCTCCAGAAGCTTCTTGGATACAAAAGAGAGAGCAATTCTTTGCCTAGCAGAAGGTAGTTCTCTCTCCAATTCTCTGACCCAGCAAAAATTACTGTCAACTATCTGCCCAGTCAAGGGATATTGATTCTCCTGTTGCCGTGGCAACACATGAGTTGTCAGGTCTGTGTGTGTCTTACACTCAATGCCTAATCTGCTCCTCATGGCTTTTGGATTCTGACACTTCCTAAGCCTTAATTAGTTTATTTGATGGGACCCGCACATTTTATTTTTATACTAAGCAGCTATTGAAAACACAGTCACCCAGAGAACAGATCACAGAGGTAAAAATCGGTGTGCTGTCAGGCCGACCAGAGATGACAAAGAGCGAGAATAAAGTGGGAGGCATGGGCTCTGCTCGCTGCGCCTCAGATACTGGGGAAAATCAAAACAGTTTTTGCCATCTGTCATATAGCAGAGTGAGAAAATTACGGAGCTGTTCGTTTCGACATTTGAAGAACATTCTGCCACTGTGATTAGATCACAATAATACTGCCTAGTCACTAAAGGTTTGGATCAATGCTTTTTAATATTTTTTCTTCTCAATCTCTGTCTTAACTTATTTTGCAGTGGGAATGTCTGCTAAGTGATTCACTTAGAGATAAATGTCTCACACAGGTAAAGCACTGAGGATGGGAATCACAGTACAGCTGATAACTTAAGTTCAGAAAGTTAATAACAAAAGAAAGCAAGGAAAAACGTTTCATAAAGGATTACTGTCCAGAACAAAGAGTTTCTCTAGCGAAGAAATTCTCAAAGTGTGGTCCACAGAACCCGTAAATGTGGGGAAGGCCTGGGGTGCAAAGGGCCTTAATTTAGGGAAACCAGCAGGTCAACGTTATTGTTATGATAAACCTGAGATATTATCGCCTCTTTTCACTCTTAACCTATACACTGGTAGTGCAAAAGTCATCATGGTAAAACTGCTAAGTGCCTTAGCACAAATCCAAGCAATCTCTGTCTGTCTCTCCCTCTCTCATGCACATGCAGAAGGAAGAAAAAGAGAAAAGAAGAGGAGGAGGAGGTTACATTTTAAAGTGTCCCTGATGAGAGAGTTTAAAAAAATTAACTCTATTAAATCACGGCCCTTGAGTAGGACACCTTTTTAATATTCTGTATGACAAAGTGGAAAAGTGGAAAATTGCATAAAAGCCTTTTGTTATCACTGAAGTAGGATGGTTGTCTCAGGGAAAAGCATTTGCATGATTGAGTGGAGAGCTGAACTAAGCACTTTTTTAGTGGAATACAATTTTTATTGGAAAGAACAATGTATAAGCAATGGTATTATTGACACTTGAGTATTTGGCAGATTTTTCTAAATTAGAGAAAAATCTGTTATTTCAACAGAACAACTCGGAGTCTATGTTGCCAGTAATAAAATGGGAGCTTTTAAGCAAAATTTAGGCTTTTGGAAAAATTACATCTGTGAGCTTAAAAGATTTCCAATACATAAATATTTTTTTTCTAAGTGGTAATACTAATGAATGCAATTTTAAAATACTGTCGATTGAAATGTGTCAATGTTTGGAAGATCTGCACCAATATTTTCCAAATAATCAATGAATGATGCTACAGAATCTTTCTAGGGTAAGAGATCTATTCAAAGTAAAAGATCAATAGATTTTAACATAATAGAACATAAAACACTAATTCTCATGGTTTCAGATTTCATACTGCAACCAGCTTTGGAAAAACTACTTGTCAAGTGTGGGTATATTATCAAAGAAAAATATCCACAATTACCTAAAAGAGGCCATTGAAATATTTATCTCTTTTACAGCTACACGTGTGTGAGACCTGAGGTTTTTTTTTTTTTTTTACATCTCAACCAAAATGAACATATCACAACAAATTGAATGCATAAATAGTAAGAGACACTATCTGTCTTCTATGAAGCCACACATTAAAAAGGTTTGCAAAACTGTAAAACAGTGCCACTCATCTCACTAATTTCTTTTTGTTTTCAAAAATATAGCTATTGTTCATAAAAAAAAATTTTAGTTACTACACAATGGGTTAATTATTTTTAAAATAGGTAAATATATAAACTTAATTTTTTACCTTTAATTTATATTACAGTTAATATGTAAGCAAAGCCCTTTGGAGTCCTCAATAATTTGAAAGTGTAAGGTATATGAGACCATGAAATTTGAGGACCATGATTTCATAAATGATCAAAGGAGGAACTCTCCACAAATCTTGATTCCACAAATCAAGGACAGGGCACACAGGAAGGTAGGTTCTTCCAAATTCATTTCACCATCTAGTAGACAATTAAACAGTTGCTTCTTGACCAGGATCTAACCTCTTATCCTCGGAGAACAGATAACAAAATTACAGAGCAAAGAAAAGACAACCTAAGTTTAGCCCCAGGACACGCTTCTATTTTCTTGGGTAAGACATACTCTTCTCTCTTTTTTTTTTTTTAAATAAGATTTTTGTCTTCTGGGTATTTCCATATTACCCAAGATAAGCAGCAATCCACTTTACACGAACATAGACAAGATGCTTTGGGATCACCCAAGAGTCTATAACACCAAATATTTATAAAGACAGAAAGCAGGACAAGAGGTGATATATTTCACCTTTTAACAAATATCATCCCCAATGCCTATAATAAAAGATTATAGTAACATTCTGCTGCTGATGTGTCTTATGTTATTTAAATAAAACCCACAAATTCCAATACCACTATGGCACGACTAATGGTAGACGACGGGAAAGGATACCATGTTTCCAACAGAGATTGGCATCTTGGACCAACGTAACCATTCCAGATCATCAGATTAAGACCCAGATCACACTAATATTAGAGAAATTTTGAGAAGCAATACATCTAGCAACACTTAGCAGAATTCAATGATTCAAACCTTCAAAAGCATACAATATTATTCCAAAAGCAGAACATTTATCATCCTGGGAATGAGTGAAACCAAGAAAGTTCAAATAAGAACTCCGTTCCCCATGTATGTTTTTCAGAATAAATCAAATAGTGACCACTCTTTAGTATGGACTATTCTGTAGCCTACATCATCCAATCATGGGAGGACTGGGTGCTTGGTTTCTCATCAAGTAAACGTAAGGAAATCTTACTTACTTACCTGAGTCCAAGACCATCCAAGCTCCTTGACCACTGAATCTGCCATGTCATCTTCCTATCACAGAACTGTGAAATATAATAAAAACAATTATCAGCAACCAGCCTGAAACCCTTCTACACTTCTCCCTAAACTGTGCTTCTTTACTTCTGAAATGAGCAGCAGCTTGAGGAAAGGGAGACATGGGGGATGAGACTACATGTAACTCTCAAGAAACTGCCCCCTGGAGCGCACCCTTCCAGGGAGGGCATCAGCTTTTCTTTGCCTTTTTTTGCTCAGGTTCATTTTGTCTTTCACAAGCTACAAACACAGTGATGCTAACTTTATGATAGCAGTGCCAAAGTTGTGTGTGTGTTTTTTTTTTAAAGAATAAATCAATTTTATCATACAAAATTAAGGCTTTTGCATTTTTAAGTTTACTGAGATTAACAGCAGCAGCAACAAAAATCTCTAAAGAATCTTATTTTAACTCCTTTACAAGAAGAATTAAATATTTAGTTTCTTTATCCCCCACCCCTAAAATTAGCAAAGTGGACAGACCGAATGTTGTAGAAAAAAATACTATAAATAACACCAGATCTTAAAAGGAGTATGTCCAAATGTTACTGCTCGGCTTGATGATGTTCATGGCAAGGGAAGGTGTGACTCTAAATCCCTTGGAAGATGTAGCCAGCCCACCTGGCATCTCTAGCCAATCCACCATTTTCAGATTCAACAAAAGCAGAATCATTTTCCCAAGTACAAAACATATTGTCCTGAAACCAGAAGATTGAGCAGCTAATGCATCATCCCATGAGTCTCCTCTGATAAGTCATAAAGAAATAAAATACACTTCAGGGGTAACAGTGAGAATCTGGCGTTAAATTTTCCTCGAGTCTGGAGGCGCCGGGCTTTCATTTGTAGCAACAATGGTCTGTTCCAGTGTTTTGATCTCTTTCTTTTGTTTGTCAGTAAAAGTAGCATACCTTTTAGCTATTGTATCAGAATCTGTTTTTGCACGCTGTGTTTGCATTTGTTTCTTACAGGATAAAAAATTATTTTAACTGCCTCAAGGTAACTGTTAATGAGACCAGTTTTTTAAGTAAGACAGAGATCTTCAACCTCATCTTCAGGGCCAAAATAAGGAAACAAGGCACACAGGGCTTTCTTATAGTTTTGTGATTCATGTTGTAGATAGAAATTGTATGACTTAGTCTGATATCCCTGTTTGGGGTTAGAAACAATAAATCTAATAAACAAGACAAACTAGCTCTTAAGAGTCAACCCAGCCAAGGCTACCCTTAAGAGTTTCTTTATTACCATCAACTGAGTGGTCAATAATTTTGTCCTGTTCCATAATTAAACCACATGACCCAAACATACTGTCCACTGTTATCCCCTCTTCACTAAAGGATTACGTTTTTCCAAAGCTTTGGTACTAAGCAACCACGAAGAGTTTCAAAAACACAATTTTTCTTATCCAGCAACTAGACAATGGGCTCCTCACAGGCTTCAGTAAAAACAAAAGTTAAAAACAAATTAGGTTTAATTTATATTTCTTAATATTCCCCCTTAATGTCATTCCTCTTCGTGTTACTTTCAGTCTCATAAAATTATTATTCGCAGAAAACAAAAATTCCTCCTGGACTCTCTGCTTTCCTGCTTTCTCACTTCAGGACTTAAAATATGCAAGGAACTTTATTATCAGGGAGGAAAATATAATTATGCCTCTCAATTTATGGGAGGAACATTTGCTATGTGCTTGCCACAGGGAGATTTCATCACACCCAGAATTTGCATTGAATGTCTTTTTAATAAAGCAAGACGAATCCCTGTTCCTGGAAGAGATGTCAACCTCAAGGAGAAGATGGACCATTGTTCTAGTGCACCTGCCTGGTCACAGCAGCTGAGGACAAAAATTAACCGTCAAAATATCCTTTATGTGAGGGCTAACCCTACAATCTTTTTATTGTGGTCAGACACATGTAATGTAAAATTTACCATTTAAAAGTGAACAATTCAGTAGCATTAAAATACAGTCATAATGTTATACAACTATCATCACCATCCAGTCCAAAAGTTTCTCATCACCCCAAAAGAAACTTTGTACCCATTGTATCTACAGTATTTTAAACCATGGATTAAACGCTAGGTTTGGGATCAGCATTTCTTTAAGTCCTCCCTTCTCATCTCCAGTAGGTGATCATAGCTGAGAGCACAGACTCTGAAATCTGACTGCTTGTATTCCAATTCTGCTCCTGGAGCCTTCTTGAGTAAATACTCATTTCTCTGAGCTTCACTGTCCTCATCTACACAATGGAAACAATCATAAAACCTCGTACACGGTTCTGAGGAATAAACTAGAGCATATACAACCTACTAGGTTCAGGGACTGGCAAGCATTAAGAGCTCACTATACACTTTGCATGTATTTATTAATTTAGTTTTCCATCATATCTTCTATGTACTAAGCACCATTCTAAATGCTGTGTAAATATGAGCTCCTTTAAAATTCTCAATCCCAAGAGCTAGTCACTATAGTCAGCTTCATTTTACAGAAGAGGCAACTCAAGCACAGAGAGGTTAAGTAACTTGCCCAAGGTTACACAGCTTGTAAGTGGAGGCCAGGATGCAGATCCCCAGAGGCCATGCTCTCGACCACCCTGTCATGCTGCCTCTGTCTTATTACTTCCAGGTACCACACTCACACCAAAATGCACAGGCTAAGTCCTTCCTTACATTCTTTTTCTTCTTCCTGAAGCAATGTGATGCTGTCAAAAACAGAGAACATCCATGTTCCTGCCTTCTTTATCCAGCATCCTAAAGTGTTTCTGTGTGGGCCTGCCTTTACTTTTTTCATGAAATGCATAATTTTACACAGCAGTCATCAGACATGCAAATGTATTCACTCTTTTGCCCCATCACATTGTAACATAATCCACAAGAAGAATTTTATTCCCTCAAATGTATCTGATCTTAATCCTTTAATTACTAGTCATCCTTTTGTGCTTTCCATCTGTTTATGTAGATACAATATACCTTCTACACCCTGAGTGGCTGGCAGGCTCTGTGTGGCCAGTTAGCTCACATCACATCAAGAACTGCATTTAATGCTGGGTACGACAGAAAGGTGAGAACTCAGAGGGAATGTTGGAGCTCTGCCAGGTGTGCCAAAGTCATGGTGTCAGCTCATCCGGAGGCCAAGGGCACAATGCAGGAAACAGCCCCAGGCACCGGGGGGGGGGGGGCAGGGGGTAGCGAGCGAGCACGGGGAAACCAATACATCAGCTTCAAAAGCCCAAATTTGACAGAGAAAGAGTGAGGAGAACCAACATCAGCTAAGCCCACATGCATGCCAGTGTGTGGATGAGATGCCAGTCTAACAAAGACCACTTCCAACCACTATAAATTGTCAGCAGAGATCCGCACATTTAAACAAAGCAGGCCTACTGGAAATTCAGGGCAAGATGCTTTATTACATTAAAAGTAAAAAAAAAAAAAAAAAAAAAAAGTTACAACCTCTGATAATATAAATTTCCCTTGAGGCAAAATTGTTTTTCTTCATACCTTCAAAGGGTATGTGTCAAATTCCATTTCTCCCCTTTCTCTCTCTTTTCCCTTAATTACAAAGCTAACATACGCATCTTGTAAGGAGTTGAAACAACACAGAAGTATGCAGAGTAAAAGAGTCCCCCTCCTGCCCTCACCACCTTCCAACCCTAGTCCCCAGAGGCAACCACTGCCAACACTTTCGAATACAACTTTCAGAGTCCTTTCCTATTTTTCACACATATGCAAGTATTTTTGCACATATGTAAGTGTACATGGATATGCAAATGCATGGGTATACATACTCAAATACACAAAAACCTAACTCTTATTTTTCTTAATCATAGGAAAAAGCATAAAAAAGATGAGCCAGATTGCAGCAGAGGCTGAAGACATATTGGATCTCCTCTTAAGAGCTGTTGACACTCAGAAAATACCACTGAATTGAAAAGAAGTGCAGAGAAAAGATTAAAATGAACAGATCTTTTAGCTGAGAATGAAACATCACTCAGTGAATGATGTTATGTATGTCTAACTCCGGACTGTGGCCAGTTTAGTTGGATTGGTTAAATAACCACTCCTCCTCATCAGAATTAAGTCAATAGAATCACCTGCTTTGAAGATTTATGTTCGGTGATTCTTCAAATAGAAAACTGTTATTGCATATATTCATTGCTATTCACATCCTTGCTTATTTGATTTGACATTCTCCCTAACAGCTTGGCTCAGGCACTGCCCCTCTTGCTGAGAAAGATCCTTCCTCCACCCCTCATCTTTCTCCTTCTACCTAAAGCTTATTGCTCCCAGCACTAGGTCAGGTCCTACCACCCCTGGGAGGACTTCTTCATCACTCTGACCCAAGGACATTTCATCGCCTCTTCAATCTTACCTGTTGGGGTTTGCTACTTTGTGATCAACCAACCACTGCATGTGTTAGTTGGACTATAGTTCTGAGCAAGGGTATCTCAGGCATTTCCAGGTTACGTGGCATGATACACCTAGTACACATTAGAAGAATGTTTGATGAGAAATTTATTTCGATTGCTATGGACTGTGGCTAGATCTTGATCCATGTTCATGGCTTAAACCTCAAGTAAGAAATCAAAGATGATTTCCCCAAAGCTTACAAGTCCTGGATTCTAGGGTAAAGGAAGTTAGCATGCCGACCAGGGTTTCTTAGCTTGGAACCCCCCTCAAAGGACTCCAGAGGGTCATTAAGCCCTCTGAAATCATCAGCAACACTGGGTGTGTGTATCCATGTGCAATGGGGGTGGGGTGGGTGGGAGATAAAAGCCCATGGCTTTCACAGGTGCGCCACAGAGCCTGTGCCTTGAAAGGGTTAAGAAACACTATTTAGGTCACAGAGCAGACATATAAAGGCAAGTGTTTGAGGAAGGGGTGGCATTTGAGTAGCAGGGTGGGGGCTTGGGTAACAGAAAGGGCCCTGCCTCTTTCCACACACAGAAGAGTTTCTAGGAGCATTTGTTTCCACTCCTCTGTTTCAGCCAGCTGCTCAAACGCTTGACATTAATAAACTATCTCCCTTTTGATACTTTTCAACTCACTGAAAAATATCCGGTCATGACCATAAACTCCCTTTATGACAGGAGATTGCAGCAGGGAGGGCTGCAGGGCTGCAACGAGAAAAGTGCCTCAGGCCAGAGAGGGTTTACATAAAAATGAGACCTGCACCTTAATAGGATCTCAAACCTCAGTACACCATTCCACATTCAGTTAAACACACGCACACGACACTGCAAAGTCCTCTTTCTACTGGAATGTGCTTATGCATAAGCGGTGTGAATGATCCGTAGAACGAAACATGGCTCTGAGAACCACGTACAACCCTTCAGCTCCTTAGAGGGTATTAGTAAGAAGGATTCTAGAGCACAGTATCCAAGCCAAAGAGAAGTCTGGTGAGTGGAGCTCATTATTTCTGAAACTTGTCATGACCCACAATAGAAAAAAACAAACAAAAAAACCCACGTCATTTGCTCTGACTTAAATTAGAACTGGTTTCCCACCGAGTGGTGTGTTGAATCTTCGGCAGAATAACAGATGACGTCTTAGACAATCACACATTTATCTTGGGATGAGAATGAACCCAGCAGTATTTAGACATATCTCGATTTCAAATGATGGAAGCAATTACCCCATTACAAGACGAGAAGCAAAGTCTATATTTTCTGGGAATCAGGACATCTGAGCCTGCCATTGATAGGTATGTGACCTTGGACAAATCAGTTAATCAGATTTTCCTCGTTTGTAAAGTGAGGGGGGCTGGATTCTGTCTCCTCTCAGCTTCCTCCCAGCTCTGGCATTCTGAAGTTTATGTTATCATTCCAAAGGCAGAGAATAGATGAAGAGATTTTTGATTGGAAGGGAAAAAAAGATCTATCCCACTTTAAGACATGAATTCTTGGAAACCCATGCTGGATTATGGATCTGTAAAATGGATCTCATCCTTTTATTAGATATAGAAATAGGCTGTCTTAGATAATTTACTACTTAATATTTAAACTTTAGGTTTTCTGATCTTAGCCTCTCTGGAGGTGAAGGCCATCGAAACAAAACACCGAAGTACAACATCTAGAAGATGTTTTAATATGCCCATTTTAAATGGTCATATATCAGGTTTTCTGCAGTTTGGTTTGTCCAGGACCAAAACTTTCTTTTTATTGAACAACTCACAGCTCACCCATCACACGACAATATAGGACCACGTACTGGGAAACAGGGAGGTCTCAGTGAATTTGGTCGTAAAAGATCAGAAACTCTTTTCAATGTAACTCCACCATCTTTTACCAATGTCTAAGAAGATAAGAATAATTTATGTCCTTTCACGACAGCATTTCAAAAGAAAGCAAAGGGCATGTACACATGCTTCTGACTTGGGAAAATTTTATTGCAGAGCTCAGAAGAAAAGGCACAGAACAGGCTCACAGCATGTCTGAGCCTCTTTAGCTGGAAGAATTAGAACAGCTTCGCCCAGGGAATGGTTTGTCTCCAAAGATCAAGGGTCCACTGATGTCAGTTATCCAGGAAGTAAAAATAGCTGAGAAGATGGACCAAAGGGATATTTGCACTCAGCAACTCAGTTCTGGAGTTGAGAGAGCAAGATGACTCCTGGAATGTGCTGTAGACACAGATGGGCTTCTCTGACTTGGTATGAGAGATGTGCCAATAGCCACGTTCCTGCCTAAAAACCTCCATAGCGCTAGGTTATCTTTCTGTATCTTTTCTTCACAATGAATCGTTCAAGAATCCTAATTTTCCCTCAGAATATATTTATTCAATTACTCCTGAAATATGCAGCTGAATTTTCTATCTGGGCAAAATGTACCTCCTTTAAGTAAAGGGGAAATCGTATGTTAAATCAATAATATTGAGTGACTGATGATCCAAATAACTCCACATTAGCTTTACATACTGTGGCCTCTAGATCTTTTATTCCATGAAGTTATGAAGACCTGCTGTGTGCTAGTTTTCCTCCTGGGTGACAGTGACACGGGGAAGGTAGGACAACACACTGAGTATGACAACCGTAGAGAGCCT
The DNA here is from genome assembly GCF_048773025.1 of Camelus bactrianus. Lineage (NCBI taxonomy): Eukaryota > Metazoa > Chordata > Mammalia > Artiodactyla > Camelidae > Camelus > Camelus bactrianus. The sequence continues at coordinate 26,434,873 of NC_133555.1, forward strand.
TTTGAGGCAAGAAAATTATGCCTCTCTATTCTCTCTGGTGAAAACTATGACCCACAAAGCGAGAGTACAGCATGCCCATTCAATTCCTCCTTCTGATACTTATTAACTCAGCTAGTCTCTCTGAACATCAGCACCCGCGTCTGTAAAATCAGGATAATAATACCTACGTCATGGGTTGGTTGTAAGGATTAGGTGGGCTAAATTACGCGGCACCCTGAATGAGTCTGCTAGCGCTGCTGTCACAAAATACCCCAGACTGGGTGGCCTCAACCACGGACCTTCATTCTCTCCTAGTTCTGGACGCTGGGAGTCTAAGATCAAGACCCCTCCAGTGTTGGTATCTCGCTAGCCCTGTTCCTGGCTTGCACATCTCTGCCTTCTCATAGTGTCCTCACCAGATCTCTGTCATTTCTTCTTGGAAGAAGACAAAGAGGAGTCCTGCTGACAGATTACAGCCCCAGTGTTGCGACCTCAATTTTAACGACCTACCTAAAGTCCCTGTCTCCAAATGCAGTCATGTTGGGGTTGGGGCTTCAACAGATGAACTTTAGGAAAACAGACTTCACTTTGTACCAGGCCCTTCACACAGTCCCTGGCATGTTGAGCAGGTGACATTTATTGAGAGCTCACTTTAATTGCCGCTGTTATTTTTGTAACGGTAGGAGTGAAGAGTGTTTTCTCCATAAACTCAAGACAAGTTAGGAAGATTGAAAAAAGTAAAAGTGAGAAAGAAAATGACTATCAAATCTTTCTCAAAAGCCCCTGTCCCCACATCACCTTCTCAAGAAGATTGTTTTTCTCATGTGGGGTTCAGTACCTGTGGACCGGGGTGCCTACTGGCACCTGTGACCCCCTATCTGATGCTGGTCATGAGTTATGATACCCAGCCTCTTGGTTCCATCCTGCCTACTCGCTCCCCCAGCCCATCATTTTGCAGTCAGTTCATCACAGGCCTAAGCAATAGCACTGTTGCAGCTATTCTGCTCCAGAAGGCAGGGTCTGATCTGCACCCAGGAGCCATTACAGCATTTCTGTTTGCTTTAATGAACAGGCCTCTAAAGCAGAACACGTTCCAAAATGAACTTACACAACAGTCACTGTACTCTTCTCTTGGCACAAGGAGAAAAACTTTCACTTTAGGAATTTGTGACCATTTGGTGAAACCTTTGTACATGGGCCTCTGATGTAAATTTTTGGGTAAACTTCAGAGAGAGAAGCTTTTAAGGAATGGAAACTGTTTGGTCAGTCTTTGATGATGCAGGGGAAAAAAATTGCTTGTTCCAAAGCGCTAATTCGCAATACAAATACTACATAAAAATCAGTATTTTAAGTGCTTGCTTACCTTGTCCAAAACAAATGCCTGCTTAGAATCTGAGTGGGAATTTACGGGTAAGACCCTGGAGTCAGAGACCCTTACTACTAATGCTGGTTTCTCTAGCACCAGATGGGTAAAACCAGGGGTATAAGGATTACCCAAGGCGTGAACACATATGTGTCAAAAGTAAACAAGAATAACTTGACATCCAACAAAACTTTACTCAAACTTGGCAACTACAGGTAGTTGAGCCAGTGTAATGATAGAATCTTCCCAAAATACAATATGGTTCAGTAAGCGGTATTCTTATTTTGTCTCAAGATTAAAAAAAAAAAAAACACCTAACGGGTGATATTCCATCCCTGTAAGTCACAGACACCCACAAAAACCCTTCTTTACCTCAGCTAGCCCCACCCTAATCCAAGGCATCGTCTTCCCGTACTTCTGCCCCTCAACAAAATTCTTTCTTACTGGTACACTGGTTCACACTCTTTCCCTTGTTCCAATCCAATGTTTTCTTTTTTAATATATTTTTTAATCGTGGTAAAGTATACCTAATGCAAAATGTACCATTTGAACCATTTTATGAGTACAATCCAATGTCACTAAGTACATTCACAATGTTGTGCAACCATTACTACCATCCGTCTTCAGAACTGCCTTATCATCCCAAAGTGCAACTCTGTACCCATTAAACAGTAACTCCTCCAGCCCCTGGTAACATTTATTCTACTTTCTTTCTCTACCCATTTGCCTATTCCAGCTACTTCATATAAATGGAATAATATTTGTCCTTTTGCATCTGGCTTATTTGATTTAGCATTAATGTTTCCCAGGTTCATCTGTACTGTAACATGTATTAGAATTTCTCTCTTTTTAAGGCTGAATACTATTCCATTGTACACATATACCATATTTTATCCATTTATCTTTCAGTTTCTAGAAACTATCAAAACTTTTCTCCATGGTTTTCATGTATGCTATTTCCTGTGCCTACAACATTTTCCCTTTCTTGGTTTTTCCCCTCATCTTTCAGGTTTAATATAAAGAAAACCTCAAGGAGGCCAGCCCTAATGGTCCCCAGCATTCGGGTCCACCCGTCCTATCACTGTCACTGGTCCCCCTTTACGTCCTTCACAGCACTTGGTTCACGGAACAGCTGCGTCTTTGGTTGCTCTTTTCTCTGGTGATTCTCCAGTTCCCCCAACGTAAGGGTCTTAGCCGTCTTATCTACCCTGTATCTCCATGCCTGGCACATTGCTGACCTGCAGTGAATAATTACTGCATGAAAACAAATGGCGTTGACTATAGCACACAGGCAAAGAAGTCTTGTCAAGAAGGTCGGCAGGAAACAGGAATACTCTACAGTTGGCGGTCGATGGGTTGTCACACATACCAAACTCAGCTGAAACATGCCCACTCTGGCCTACAAATTCAGTGATCTGGAGAACACATCTAGCCAAAAGAAGGAACACTGAGTGGTACACCATTAAAAAATAAATTTTTTTTTTAAAAGATTCCTCAATCCAATGCCACCACTCATGTCACAGCTTTAGGACACTACTACTTAATAATAGTGAAGAACAAGGAGTTATTCCATGCCCAGGCAGTTTAAGACAAAATACTTCCAAAGGTTCTGGTAATGCCTCCACTGACATTCATAGCTGGAGATAATTTACATCACACCAGCTCCACTCACGACAATTTACCAAAGCTACTGCCTTCACAATACCCACTGAGAGCGACATTAATCACAGATGCAATGGGGCCGGGGGTTAAGTAACCAGTGTGGCTACTTCACAGAGAACGGGGAACAAAACCGGCTCCCAGGTGGGGGCTGTCCCCTGCCGCAGCATTTGTACAGCTACAGCAGGAAGTTATCAGCAGAATCCCTAGTTTTCTCTAAGGAACTAATTTTGAACCAGAAGCACCACCAGGAAACAGAACAGCCCGAGGGTCACCAGCACTGACTCGGGAATCAGAGCTGGTTTGAAGCTTTCCTCTGATAACCATGAGGACAGGGTGACCTTGGGTAAATGACTTCACTTTTCTGAACCTCACTTTTCTTATCTGCAAAATGAGGCCCAGAGACCACCCCTTCAATATACACTAAGAACATGAGTTCTAGAAACAAACTGTTTGGGTTCATATACTGAGTTTGCCTCTTGTTAGCCACATGCTGATGGGCAAGCTGGACAAGTCCCTCCCTGGGCCTCAATTTCCTCACTGATCAAGTAGGGACAAGAGTAGTCCCCTGTGAACAGCTGACACAGTTCTTAACATGCAACTCAGAACACGGCACATAAGAAAGGCCCAGAAAATATCAGAAATTGCTGCAGTTTTTATTTTCCAGGCCATTCTACTAACTTAAAGATGTTCCTTGATACAGCGACTGAAAGAAGTTCTCATAGGTACCCATCAAGGATGCTTTGGGTAGTAATGCCAAAGGGTGAAATGAAATATTCTATACATTCTTAAGATCTCTGGGACAAAAGCATTCAGAATCCCCTACAAACAGAGCTATTGAAGCAACACCTTGCATCCTGTGCCATGTAAGAGGTAAGGAGAGGTGAGCAGGAGAATGAAAGCCTATACGATGGGGTGTGGAGGAGGAAGGGTGGGAAGACACTCAGAGATAGGTAACAACTTCCATCATTCACAAACAATTTTCCATTCAATTCCAGGAGTTCACACACTTCAAATAACCCCTGCCATTCGACACCAGAATGCTGTTTAAATCAGATTGCCTGGGGGTCCTGACAGACCAATACTGACTCCTCCGAGAGGCTTCCTTGGCACATTACTACTCCCATAGGACAAGGCCATTTCTTGGCCACTATAAGCACGGAATCCCTACATTTCAAGTCCTTCTCTGGAGGTTCTTCCAAAGTCGCTCTTCCATTCTTAATGATGCCACAAAGTCTGAAGCCTTGCTCTCTATACTGATGACCATCTCCTTGCTTATGATGAAGCAGGGGCAGCTTGTTCCTTTGACACAAAGTATCTGAGAGCCTGGTCCGTGCAGGGCATTGCGCTGGGGGCTGGGGCCCAAACAGTGATCGACAGGCATTGGTCCTCAGTGAGCTCACAGCTTAGAAAGTGAACCTGCAGAGTAATCTGGGAGTGTGGGGATGGTAGGAGACGCTATGGAAACAGACACAGGCCTGAACCAGGGTTGGGGGCTCAGAAAGGCTTTCCAGGGAAGCCGTCTCAAAGCAGAGCTAAAGAGGAACCCAAGCTAACCAGCAAAGGGGTGTGAAGGGTAGCAAAGGAAGGGAGAAGACCACGCCAGGGAAAAGAAAGAGCGTGCTGGACAGTGTCAATAGGGGACTGGTGCCTCCAGGGTCTTGAAAATCTGAGTGAGTGAAACTCTAGAGTGTAAGACAAGTAGTGGTCTGAAAGGACCTCCTGGTGGAAGACTTTGAAGATGATATTGGAGGGTTTTGATACTATCTGGTAGAAAGCAGAGATTGAAGGAATTTTAAGCTGAAAAGTCACACAGTTCACGCATCCACCAATCCTGAGGGACAACTACATTTTGGTGACAGGATCATGTCCCCAGCACCCATCAGACACATACCCATCGGTGTCTGCTTCTCAAGCATGTGTCCAGAGAACCTAGGACTCTCTGGTGAATAAGGCCCTGCCTCTGCCCACATGAGGCTCTCTGCTGAACCGAGGTCTCTTTGTCGAAACAACAAGATGGATGACAGAAACAGGTGGGGACATTTAGGAAGCAGAACTGAGTGCAGTCGTGGCTCAGTCACAACAGCCCCTGGGGACACACAGTGGAAAAGAACTGAGAAGTTGGGAAGAGACACCCCATAGGAACTTGGTCTCCATGAAGGTGACACTGGGCTGGCAGAGGAAGAAGGTACCTGAGGGGACATTCGCTGGGTGTCCCTCAAGGTAGGGAACAATAATGAAAGCAGGCACAAAAAATGCATGACGTCTTAAATGAACAAGAAAGGCCAGCTCACACGAGATCCCCTGCAGTCTTCTTACAGAACATTTAGAGTTTCTCCAAAACACTCTTAAAAGATAATTAACTTAATCTGGCACATTACAAAGTCATTTTAAATATTCATTTGGTGAATGAAGTAATATATTCAGCAGCATGTGTGTGTCAGTGATAAGTCAGTTTATCAAGGGCCAGAGGAGCCCCATTTCCAGGCAAGGGCCTCTTTATGAATCTGGGGGCGGCAATTATCTCCTACCAGCCTTGCCACCTGCAATTTGGTTGCTTGTGATGTGGTCTGGCTTTAAAAATAATACCAAATTATCTGTAGGGGCTCCCATCCTGGGCTCCCAATCTGAGGGCTTACACTGAATACAAGCAAGTTTAAGGGAGGAAACAGCCCCATTCTAACCATGCTCTTGAAGATACAACTAAATTAAGGAAATTTTATATCCTTTCCTTGAGTTTTATTTGTTTACTTATTTATTTTGAAGTATAGTCAGTTTACAATGCTGTGTCAATTTCTGGTGTACAGCATAATGTTTCAGTCATACGTATATATATATATATATTCCTCTTCATATTCTTTTTCATTATAGGTTACGAGATATTAAATATAGCTCCCTGTGCTGTACAGTGGTAACTTGTTGTTTTTCTACTTTATATATAGTAGTTAATACTTTCAAATCACAAACTCCCAATTTAGCCCTTCCCACCCCCTCCTCCACCTCCCTGCTCATAAGCACAAGTTTGTTTTCTATGTTTGTGAGTCTATTTCTGTTTTGTAAATAAGTTCATTTGTGTCTTTTTTTTTTTTAGATTACCTTAAGTTTTATTTTTAAAAAGGTCATTTCGTCTTTTCATTGCCATTTCATGCATTTCAAAACTAATCCCTTTTAAAGAAACAAGCCATTGGGGGCCATCTAGATACATAAATCGTAATTACAGGATTCCCTTAATTAATTTTGACAGAGGATTTCACAACAGAGATCCCAAGCCAGTCTCGTTTTCCCCAGAAAAGCACTGTGCATGTAATCTTTATTCACAGGGCCCTCTGCTGAAGATGGAGGTTTAAAAGCCATCCTCTTTAACTACCTTATTGCTAATAACAACAGAAACAAATAAGTACCTTTGCAGTTCCATCAGAAAGTGGCACTCAAACTGTCCCAGCTGGCATGCATGTGGCCCCAGAGGTCACCACTGTTCATTAGCTTTACTTGTGATAAGATCTGGAGGCAAAAATGGGAGCTAAATATAGGGCCACTGACTGGATTAATGAGGAAAGTAAGGCATTCCAAAGAAAGTCATCAACCAAGCCCTGAGAGACGCTAAGTCAGTTGCCCCCCCATGTTCAGACCGAGTTCCTCCGCAGTGGAGGCCACACTGTCCTCGTGGCTGGATCCCGGTGTCCAGCCTGGGGACTGGGTGCCGTGGGTCCCCAGTAAGTACTGCTGCACCTGCGTGTCAATCTCAATCTCCAGCACCTCAGCCAGGTAATGTTTCCAGTCCTCCGTCATCTCCGATTTCAAGAGGTAAGAAGTCTTTCTTCATTCTGTCACAAGCATCCCAGCTAAACAGACACACAAACCTACTTGCTCTACAAAAGCTTTTTACATCCTACACCAACTGCTTTGAATTTTTATAGTTGGGTCTGGTGGATCCCATTCCCCCATCCACTCACTCACTCAGATGTTTGCTGACCCCACACTCTGGTAGAGCTCAGTGGTCCCTGCCCTTCAAAAGCTGACAATTCTGATAATCACACCAAATCAGGGCCACTTGCAGGGGGACAAGAAAAGCAATCCCTGTTTGTAAGTATGTCTTTTTATCCCTAGACCTTGAATGGTCCACTTTCTGCAATTCAAAAAATGCACCTTGAATCTCTTACCCTCTTATTCTCTGCACAAGTAGCGCTGATGCACCATGAACTTTGCTGCTGTTTATAAACCTTACCTGACGTGGACACCCCATCTCTAAGCCTGGGCTCCAGGGTTTTCCAAACTCTAGTATGTATGCAAATTCCATGAGGGTCTTCTTTGATACTGCAGGACTGGGGAAGGGCCTGAGAGCCTGCATTTCTCGCAAGCTCCCAGGTGTCACCATGCATCTGGTCTGCAGCCCATGCTTGGAGTAGGTCTTTCCCCTGTGGGTGTTTTTCATTTTCATTTGCAATCTCTCCTCAGTATGACACTCAGATTTTACTGGTGCTCCCATAAAAACTAACACCACAACCCAAATTCGTTCCACATGAGAACACTGCTGTAAAAGTAGGCTCACTTCACTCTTTCCCCATTTGTCATTTCAATCACTGAAGACACACAAATTAAAAAGAGAGAAAGAGAGAGAGAGAGAGAGAAACAATGAAGTACCTAATGTCCCATGTTCCCCTGTTTATCTGAAGGTGTTGATTACCTCGAGGTAATTTTTTTCTTGTAAAGTAATTTATTTTAAGTGAAAAAAAAAAAGGTCAGGCAGCTATTTCATTTATCACTATTACAAAGGAGTCTAACCCAGTGATGGAGAAAGCGAAGGAGAAATTAATTACAAGTCAGAAGCTGCAATAACACTCCCGGTAATTGTGACAAAAATTTTAAATTAACATTTCTGTCACTGAGAGGAATTTGATTAATTTTACAATTGGAGATGCTATCGCCCGAATATTGGGAGGATCGGAAGACACAGCAGTCTGCAGTTTGAGATGTAGATGGCTTCTTTAAGACTCAGAATGTATCTGTGAGGCACCTTCACACTTTATTAACAGCTCAATCAGTGCCAGGCTGGAAATAATTAGCCAAGAAACCATGGAGTAACTGGCAAACCGTGTGAAAAGAAATACAAGCAATGAGTTTCTCTAAAGCTGTAACAAAGCAGACCTTATTTTGTGTTACAAAGTATCCTGGGAAGACGCTGTTGCCACTGAAATCTGCCCTTCGGGAAATAAAACAACAGAGCAGGCAGCAGATACACTTTTCCTTTGGTATTTCCTTAAAGATTTTACTCTGGGGAGCAATAGAAGAGGACTCGAAGCCAAAATAATAAAAATTAAGAAGAAAGGAAAAGAGGTGTTAATAACATGTTAATAACTAGCTGACAATGTTCTTGCAGTGATGAATTTACCAATGATCTGTGTAGTATACTGGCCTCAAACTAAAATGTATGACACTTAATTTAGGGCTTATTATATTTAGTTTAAAGCTTTATCTGTACTAATTTCTTCAACCCCCAAATGACCCATTTAAGTAGATTCTATAATCATCCTCATTCTGTGGCTATCCTATCTTGTGGCACAAGAGATTAAGAAACTTACCCTGGGTCGCACACCTACAGAGTGATGGACAGATACTAATTCCCAAGCAAACTGGCTCCAGAATCCACAATCTTAACCAGGGGTAAGCAAACCACATCCCACAGCTTACCATCTATTTTTGTAACTAAAGTTGAACTGGAACACAGCCATGCTCATTCACTTCCATTCTGTTCATGTCTGTTTTTTCACTATGGCAATAGAGTTGGGTAGTTGCAACAGAGACCCATGCTCATAAAGCCAAAAATGGGGACGATCTGCCTTATATGGAAAAGGTCGCCAACTCTTGCTCTCAATTGCCTCTTAGAAGACTCCCACATTAATTCACAGCATCCAGGAAAGAGCAGTTGACAGACACTGTGGGTCACTTGAAAGAGCAAGCAACAGGGAAATGCGAAACCAACAGGCTGGAGAATGTACTTGCACAACGTGTATGCTAACTTCTTCATTTATTCAAGACGCTGATAACAGCACATGGGATTGCATTAGATTTTGATGTAACACCTATTATTTAACTTATGGAGGAAAAGCGGGACATACAATTTCCACATCTTGACTCCTATAGTCAAGAGATGGTAGTTTCTAGCATGGATCACTGAGATGTTATCAGGGAGGCAAACCTTGAGAGAAACAGGATTCATTTCTTTCCACGGAAAATAAACAGAACTTCACGGCAAATTACAGTTTGAGACTACTGCTTGCATTGAGGCTTTTCAGGTCTCTGGGGGAAGTTTGGGAACATGCAGGCACTTTCCAAATCCCACAGGATGAAAAAAGAAATATAAGCAAAAAAAGAAAAAAAAAGTAGTATGACTTCCCCTGAAGTCTGAGTTTTTTAACTGTATAGGATGAGAGACAATCTTGATATAATTAGGGGAAATGGGAGGGAATTATTGACAATGACTGACATGTGATGTTAACAGATATTAACTAGCACTCAGTAGAAGTCTGTGATCTGAAATGGAAGCCTGGTGTAAAGCAGTGAAAGAGGGAAATTGAGAGAAAGTTTGCTGGAAAGGTCACTTTTAACACCCAAGGAATATTTATAACAATAGTTCATCTATAGGAGCAAAGGGGGAAAAAGCTCACATATTAAAAATCAGAAAGAAAAGCAGACACTGAGAGATAATTTCCAAACTAAAGAGAAAAATCCAGGAAATGCAAAGTGCTAGATATTAAAATATATTTTAAATTTATGGAAACTAAAATAATTGCATTGACCTAAGAGTAGACAGGTGGGAAAAAGAAATAGAACTAAATCTTAAAATATGTACATAGTCAATAAAGGCAAAAGGGGGCATTTAAATCAGTGGAGGAGATTTTTCATAAATGTGGCTAGAGCCCTCCCCTAAAAAATGTTAAGTAGTTTCTTCCCTATATAGCAAAATTAATTCCAGATGAGTTAAACAAGTTTAAAAAAAAACTGAATCCTATAAGGACTAAAGGCGAATGTACACTTCCCTCTAATTTACTCACTCTCAGAGTGAGGTGATCAGAAAGCAAGAGAAGAGATCATGAAAAAGATTTCAGAAATATTTGGCCTCATAAAAATGAAATTAAAATTTTATTGTCAAAATGTAAAAGTCAGACAAAAAACCTTTGAGTTACCTATTATGTTAACTAATAGTTTACAAGATAATAAAAAAAGATGCCTTAATTACGGTGAACAATCATAAAATGATAGTATTAACAAACATAAAGAAGAAAAAATAATAAAGGGTAACAAAAAATCTGGTCAAAGAGGAAAACACTTGAAAATGCATAGTTATCAAAACAATGAAAAGTTTTATAGCAATCAGCTACCCAGTTTGACTTACCAGGTTAACCAAGAATATAAGCCACCACCTTCATCTTCAGTGTGCTGGTGAATTTAATCCAAGGGCCCTCCTTGATCACTGGTGGATGATGTAAGCCCGTAAAATGTTCGAAAGAAACAGGTTAACCCAGCAATTTCACTCTGAAGATTTTATCCGGAGGGGAAAAAATTGCACAGATGTTCAAAGAGAGTTGAACGCAAGCAGAGGTCTGATAGGATTGGTGGACAAAGTTTAAAAGGGAGGAAAAAACTCTAAATATCTAACAATATAACATGGTTAAATAGGGTTTGGTACATCAATTCTATGGAATAATACTCAGTTCTAATCTCTTCTAAAATAAGATTTGAAGGCAAGGGAAATATTCTAACTACAGTATTGAGTGAAAAGTAATTAACAATACAGTACGTGCAATATGACCCCTGATTCAGAAAAAAAATGATGTATATCTTTTAATTTGTATTTGTTCATTTATTTTAGGCTTTTTCATTTATTTGTATACTATTTTTGATATATATTCATATATATGCAATATTTGCAATAGGAAGATGAACAAAGGAATGTTGTTTTTCTTCTTTCTGCTTTCCTGAATTTTCTAAGCTTTTTTAAGAAAGCCTGAAAGATTTTTGTAATCTTTATGGATAAATGAATGAAGAGCCTCTTTGGAAGAGAATATGGAAACAGGCAATGCCGACCCCTGTCCCGGAGGATCAGTGTTGGAGGCAAGAGGGTTCTGGATGGCTGGGTAGAGAACAGACTTGGCTGGAAGGACAATTAGCTACTTGGGTCACGGGCTACCTCTCTCAGAGCGAGCGCTGCTGTCTGACTTTCCCATGATGTAGTGTTGCCTGGAAGAGACAGGAAGGTAGCAAGACACCAGTTTGATCAAATCCAGGGCTTCAGGGGGCCTGAGACACACACGATCACCCCAAGAAGGGAACCATCCTTCAACATTTTCAGTGTGTGGGCAGAAGCTGCCCCAAATGACCTCCTTGGAGCCACCAGTTCATCTGCCCCTAACTCCAGGATCACAGCACCACATAGGAGTCCCTATCTGCGACCAGAAAAAAAAAAAAAAAAACAAACTGACTTGGTGAGACAGAAAGCATTTCATAGCGAGCATCTACAGTGATTTTTTTCCTTCAAAAACCATCAAAGGTAAAGACTCCATTAGAAGTGGTGTCACCGAATCCAATTCTCTCTCCCGTTTCTAAAAGCAGCAAGAGATGTTAAAAGGCAATGTGATAGAAAGCTTTTAGTTTGGATCCGTGTACACTTCATTCCTCTGATAGGAAGTGACTTCCACCTTTGAAGTCGTGGGCTTCATGCAGAGAAGAGCTCAATTGGTCCTCCATCACTACTCCAGTTACTTTCTGCTTTGACAGGAAAGAGGAAGAATATTGGGTATTTCCTACTGGGTAACTGGGCTCACCTGCAGAATAATAGTAAGAGTCCATTCCCGAGCAATGCAGATACCTGGCACAGGGCCTGCCATATGGCAGGAGCTCCATAATAGGCTTGAATTAATAATGCTGTGACATCCACACTATCTGGATGACAACTGGGATTTTCCCTTTCTTAAATTCCCTTTCTATGTATTTAACTGGCCAACATGTGGGCCGCTTGAATTTTACTCATTTCAGGCATTCTGAACTCATTCTGAGATGTCTGGCTTTCTAGACATGAAACACTAGTCATCAACACAAACCTTCAACAGCTGGCCAGTTAGGTTCCCTGCTGGATTCTGCGTGTTTACTTGGAAGGCATGTCACTCACACCTCGCCCATCCCAGTCAGTCAACAGAGCCAGAGAGCAGGTATGAATTCTTAGCTGATGGGGGATTAGGCTCCAAGTTTCCTTCTTCCTGGGTCAGGGTTCCATCAGATCAACCTTTCATTCAGCTGGTCCCCAACAGACCGAGCATGGAGAGAAGAATATAGCTTATATCCACGTGGAAGGAACCATTACATTGTGACTTTTTCCCTTCCATGTTGAGGCAGTTCCCTCCCCCTCGGTCATGGCCATGTAGTTCCAAATAATTTAAGTAACTGATGCAAGTCATCCAAATGGGGAAAATCATTAGAAGGTACAGTGGTTGTGAAGTGTCTGGCTGTGAGTGGCAGCAGAATCACCTATGTTTTCAGAATATACATTTCTGGACCCACTTCTCACCCCCAATGATACTGATTCAATCAGACTGGGAGTGATTCAAGCCCTATGAATCTGTATTTTTAACTAGCTCCTCCAAATGATTAAGGAAGATGCTTTGTGAAACATTCCACCTGACCATGAGCTCCGAGGAGGCTGGCAGCATCTAATTTACCTATTTATCCACACCACTTAGCCCAGTGCTTGTCATGCAGAAGGTGCCCCACACATATCTGTGGAATGGAAGTCAAGTTTACTAGGGACATTATGTGTCTCTGTAAAAGACAACAATCTACTCATTGGGAAGAAATTTAGGGTAAGCAGCTGAAATCAACTTCTTATTGGTTTTTAACAACAATAAAGTGGCCTGCTTTTCTGATTTCTCCGTATTATGATTCCACCACTTACCACTCTGACATGCTCAGGAAAAGATGGAAAAGGCAAGGAGACTGAGGTCCTGAGAGTCATCACTTCCCCCAAAACACACAGCCGACATCTGTCAGCATCTACAACCCGTGGGCACCCTTCCTCTTGGGAAGGTCACAGCAGGGACACGGAAAAGAATAATAGTCACAACCACGTGGCTCCCTCCAGTTTTAGCACCACCTATGAGCTATGTGATCTCTAAGCCTCACTTTCCTCATCTGTGAAATGGGAAGCTCTTGCTACATTTTCTACTACGAAGCTGAGAGGAGATAGGCTCACACGGAGCAGAGTGAATGTGACAATTGTGTAAACTGTTTTGTAAATGCCAAGAGTTACATATCTAAGTTATCACTAAGAGTACTATTAGTTTTTCACTTTTGGTTTTTCAACATTTACTCACTTTTTCCAGTAATGATTCTTTTAGTTTCAAATTCAAACAACTTTTGAAAACAGGCATCTTAATGCAACTATATAGTTCAGTTAACTTACCAAAAAAAAAAAAAAAAAAAAAAAACGGTTAAAAAAAGGAAAATATCCCCTTCTCCTAGAAATAAATTGTCTAAAATGATCATGAATTGGGGTTGGTGTCTGTCTCCTGAAACTTAGTCTTCTTAATGAATATCATGTCCACCTCTTTATATCTTCTTTATTATCCAACAAGCCTGAAACTAGCCTATATTTCTTAATTAAAACACACACACACACACACACACACACACACACACTCATGTTCCAGATAAAGAATCAAAAATACATCCTCCTTACTGGGAGGATGATTCAGAGCACATAATTCTGCCTTATCCCTGTCTTACTATTTGTCATGTCTTTTCCCCACCTTTGACCTCCAATTGTTTGAAAAGTATGTGAATACATTCTAATGAATATACTGAATCTTAATTAGGTTAATTAGGCACTGTGAGTCCTTGAAATAACAAATGTCACATGCCCTATCTTAGAAACCAGCTATTTCAATTTCACGCCATCAGTAATTTTACTATTTCAGTTTTCTCCTTGAGAGAATATTTGTTTCTGATTTTATTTCTCTCATCTTCCCAGTATCATTTTTCTTCAGAGTTAAATTCCCCATGTGTGGTTGGGTCTTTATCTGGACAGAGGTGGAGAGGGAGTGGGGTTAGTCTAGGTCCTCGGGAGGGAGCAGGGACAGCATGGAGAGGCCACGAGATCACAATGTGACCTGACCCCGAGTGAACTAGTCAGAGAGAAGGTTGGGTGGGAGACTTCGGGAGGGCCCTGCAGTCATGGCAGAGTCTTAGAGCCAAGACTGGTAAACAAGTAAGTCTCCCGTCTCCCAGGAATGGGCCTGCCTTAGGATCCCAGCACTTTCAGTTTTTAGCCAGAAGTGGACTGTAGGACGTGCGGTCTTGGTACGAACCTATGATGGGTTTCAAACGGCAGCAGCTAAGACCCTCCGTCAGCAATGCTCTTTGCAGTGGGAACTCTGCAGGGAGCATTCTTAGGTCTACCACAGTGGCCTGCAATGAATTACACATCTGATTAGAGAGTTTTTGAGGGTCACTTTTCAAGTACCACATTTAATCGGCCCCATGATGGAGGAGGAAAGACAAAAAAGGGGAGAATATACAGCATTTGGAAAAGAGCTCAAGAAAATGATGTTGTCCAGGAATTCTTGAGGGTAGAATTCATTTGCAAGCCAGAACGTTTGTGAGATTTTTTAAAAAACTGCTTTCACTGCGAGGCCATCAGAGCTGATAGGATTCAACCCCAGAGGCAGCAAGACCTTCCAAGTTAAAACAGTAAATAATTTGATTGAGATAAAGATTAATAGCTGAAATCATGGGAGTCAGTCAGAAGCACCAGAGAGCATCAATCTCCAAAGATTAATAATGGTAAAAGACAACACTGGGATAATCAGTTTCACAGTGATGGATCATGGGAGAGTTTAATGAGTGAATTTCAGGAGGAGAATTTCAATAGAGTCGAGCAGACTTGGGGAAGTGCAAATCACACGGCTAAACCTGCAAGCGGGCGGCCTGCCTGCAGGACATAGGTGGGAATACCATTTTCCTATCTGCGTGCTAAACGCTGAACTATCACACAAATTGGTGTCAGGAGGTTGAACGGAATCTGCTGCAGCAGAACGTGACTGGAGCAGAGAAACCATGCTCACCACCCTAATTTAGAAGACAGGAGAGCTGAGCCAACAGAATGTAATCGTGTCTTAATGTGCTCAAGGAGACTGAGCACCATTTGTCACTGTCTGAGGGGCACACACACTGATGTCATTTATGGGACTGTGTCACGTTTCAGAGAGCAGGGGGCCACGGTCCTCACCTCTTGTCTTTGCCCATCCATGGCTGCATGGATCCAGTTCTCCTAACAGGTTTTGGGTACCCAACAGGTAGCAGGCCCTGTGCTAGGCATGGAGAGTAGGATGACAAATGAGCCAGTCCGGGACCTCAGAGGAGTTACAGTTTAAAAAGGAGAGTCAGACACGAGCAAAAATTATAATCGAGTGAAATCTGTCCTGGCGACAGCTGGGAAGAACAAGCGTGTGTTTTGGAATATGAGCTTTAGAGACAGACTGGTCCACGTTCTAGCCCCAGCGCTACCACATACTGGCTATGGGGCAGCGGCGAGCACACCTGAGCCTCAGTTTCCTCACTTGCCAAATGCGGAAAATCAGAGTTCTCACCTCATTAAGCTGTTACAAAGCTCAAATAAGATCAAGGCAAGTACGGCCTGGTGCACTGTGATGGTCTAGGAACTGTAGGTAAAAGTTTGGTGCCACAAATTAACAACACTTTGATGATATTGTTGTCATGCACAAAATTAAAAGGCAACAGAATATAAGGAGAAATGATATTTTTTTCCCTGCAAAGAAGGATGTGGAATAAGATTAGAGAAAAGCTTCAAAGAGGAAGAAGAGATAGATGTTTGAGATGAGCCTGAAAAGATTCAGAAGGGAGAAAAATTTTCAAGGACAGAGGAAATCTTATGAGCCAAAGAAGAATACGAAAAATAGGAAAATGTTTGAAAAAATGGCCAGTGTGTCAGTGTGGCTGGGGTATTTTATGGTCCATGGGCTGAGGTAGGAAAAGCTGATTGGGTTGAGACAGTGAAAAGCTTTAAATTGTACACAAAAGAGTCCAGAAGAAACCAAATGTTCAGCTGGCACAATTTTACAAAGAAACACATGTATAAACCTCAGAGATCTCTTCAAAGGAAAAAAATAAGCAAGGTGTATAGGAGGAAACTTGCTATTATATACCTGGATTTGGATGTGTTCTTTGTCAAATCAAGGCCCTCCAAATGAAACTATATTCAGCAAAAGCATAATTTAAACAAGTGGGTTAGAATATGAGTACTGGTCCCAAAGACCAAGGAATAGTGGATAATTCTGTCAACACTGTCTGCGTGTGTAAGATCAGTGATGATGGCTAAGCAAGTGTCCAAGCACCTCCAACCACACATCTTCCTCCACAACGACGCTGCCCAGAACAACCACCAGCTAGTAAGCACCTCTTACGTACCGAGGGTTTTGTGGCTTATGTGCTCTATTATTTGTCCCCATTTTGTTGATGAGGCAAGAGTCCCAATGAAATGAAGCAGCTTGCCCAAGGTCACACAGACAGTAAATGGGGCACCTGGGCTGGGAACAGAAGGCAGCCTGACTCCAGAATGCATCACACAGCCCCATGTGTTGTAACCTCCCCTCCTCCCTCTCCTCCAGCGAGACCTCAGCAGTGACAACCCCTTCTGCAGGGAGCAAGAGAGGCTTGAGACTCCCACTGGTTTGCACTCTATTCACACTGGGCAAACTACATTGTAAATTAATCCTGATGAAACACTCAACTCTTCCTTCCCCATAAGCTCAGAAGCCTCACTGTGGTCCTGAGACCCCGTGGAAAGGACCCTCAGAGGAAAATCCAGGGGCCTTGATTGCATTCGCTTTTTAATTAATCTCAAGTGTTAATTTTCAGCTAGAGGAAAGTTAATTTTTCCTTTTGTTAATCTAATGGCCACCGGCAACATTAGTGCCATTGCAGCAAAAGTTTGGATTGACTGTCGAGCTCCCCGGTGATAAAATAAATGCGGCGGCAAATAAAACAGCTTCCTTGGAAGGCAAATTTAAATAATTTCTGCAGATGGTCTCGGCTTCTCTCGGTGAGGAGAAAAAAAGGCTAATTGCAACCTAATCA
Organism: Camelus bactrianus; assembly: GCF_048773025.1. NCBI lineage: Eukaryota > Metazoa > Chordata > Mammalia > Artiodactyla > Camelidae > Camelus > Camelus bactrianus. The sequence continues at coordinate 26,452,019 of NC_133555.1, forward strand.
GGTCACACTAACATCCAGACAAGTCCATTCACATCTCTCCTCCAAAAACGAGAAGGAAAAATAAACATCAATTTCTCCCAACAGCAGAGAAGCACACGAGAAAGTTACAGTGGGTTTTCCTGTCTGGGGGCTATTCTATTCCTCATCCCCCACTACATAGCCACTTCAGAGGCTGGGACTCCTCTTACCTAGGACAAAGACTGCTCTGTGGAAAAGGAAGGAAAGCTATAGATCTCTTGATTCTTCGGAAGGCAGTTCCGAACATGTCATATCTGTATGTCAAGCGATTTATGGAGTCTGTAACAGAGATGCTTGTCGTATGCAGCCAAGATATTCAAGGAACTTTGGGGTGATAAGCAAAGATGAAGTTCTTATAACCACGTCTCTTACTCCAAAGCCCTTTCAGAAGGTTTAAGACATCCCAAAGAGGGCCCCCAGGTATGGGTCAACAGCCTGTACAGGAGCCTGCATTTTGGAATCTAGGAAGGCTGGTGAGACAGCAGCAGCAACCAGAGGCACCCCAAATTTGGCACTGACTCCGGTCTTTATGAGTGTTAGTTGGCCAAACATTGCCAATTATCTTTTAATAATATTTGCTTACTATTTCTTTATTTTATCCACTACTTTGATTTCACATGACAACTCAAGTTGACTGGTGGTAGCTACCTGGACCACTAAGTTTAAAAAAGATGTGACTCAGTGGATATGGAGTCCCTGATCTCAGAGATATCTTCTCAGGCATCAGAAGGAGCAGGGGAGGGTGGGGCACATGGGCTAGGTAGGTCCCTGCCATCCACGTACCAGTGATCATATGGCCTCAACCCTGAAGGGAATCTTAACTCTTCAAATATCACCTGTCTGCTGAACCTACCCCTACATCATTTTGAACAAAGGAGTATCAATCATACTTGAAGAAATTCCTGAACAGTTATTTTTCTCCCAAAGCAATTCTTTCCAAAGAAAGTTGTTCCTTACAATGAACCTGTCTCTTTCAAAATCTTTCCATCTTGAAGAAAGGGGCTTGGAGAGGTGCAGCTTTGGTTCTGATTCTCTAGATGAAATGTGCATTCAACTTTCTATTGAAATACAGGGAGAAAGACTCATGCAGGCATCAAGGGGTTACACCTTTGTGCAGAGAAAAATTCTTTCCCAAAGTCAGTTAGAAGCAAACACAATGAATTCAGCCCATCCACTTTTTAATGGCTTGCATTATTAAAAACATTACTTATGCTTTTTTGCATGACAAAGAACATGAGTAATAATTTTGATAATAACTTTGTCTTTGATTCACAAAGGAACTCAGTGTGAAAGTTTTTAAAATACTATCTTTGGGGCAAAACTGGAGATTAGCAACACACTGGGAAATGAGCTATTCAACTGAGTGAGAAGCCTGCAGTACCTTTTCTTCTTTAATTTTAATTTTAAATTTGGAACTATAGCAGAAAGCTGGTAGAATGCTTAACCAGTCAGATGTCCACTAGGATATTCACTCAATGGAGTAAGATGTGAAACTCCTAATCAGGAAAACAAAATTTAAATGTGTACCTGTTATATATATATACACACACACATACATATATACTTATCAATATATATTATTTGTTAAAACTAGTCCTTACTATAATAGTTTTTCCATCTACCAAATAGATTTTCAAGATATTCAAAAGGTTTGTAGTTCAAACCACACCACACCAGTTCAATACAATTAGTGGACAATTAACACTTGAATTTTCATGACAAGCTTGAGCTTTTAAATATATCTTCTCCTGAATTCAATACAATTGAATTTGCAGTTCAATACAATTAGTGGACAATTAACACTTGAATTTTCATGACAAGCTTGAGCTTTTAAATATATCTTCTCCTGAATTCTTTGCTAAGTGACAGTTGGAATTTATTCATTCCACAAATGTTTACTGAGCATCTACTATGTGCCTGATATTGAATCCAAGAGAACAACGATAAATAAGACCACGTGCCCCATCTGTGTGGAAGTTACATTCCAGCAGACGTTGAAGAGTAAACATAATTAGAGTATGCTGTATGGTTATAAAGGTGCTATGGAAGACGGTCATTTAGGGTGGAGAAAATCAGAGGTACCAAGAGAGGGGTACAGCATCTAAAACGGGGTGGTCAGGGTCGCCTCCTTGAGAAGGGAACATTCAACCCAAGATGTGGAGGAAGTAAGAAGATTAACCATCCAGTCCACCCCAGCCAGTGCCAAGATCCTGATCAAGATAGGGAAGGCCGTGTGTGGAAAAGATTTGGGGGGTTGAGGAGATCTGGATGCCTGTTTTGGTCTGGCTGGGTTCAAGACCTACTAGACTGCAGATGACAAGAGACTTGGACGTAAGTCTGGAGTTCAGGAAGGAGAACTGGGCTGCAAATATAAACGTGCATGTTTTGGCAGAGATGGCATTTAGCTCCTGAGCCTGTGTGCGATCTCTAAAGAAGTAAGTGCAAATAAAGAAGAAATCAGGGTCAAGGACTACGCTCTGGAGCTTTCCAACATTTCCAACACGGGGGAAAAAGAAAAACCAGCAAAAGAAATAGAGGAGATTGTGCTGTCCTGGAAGCCAGTTGCAGAAAGTGTATCAGGGAGGAAGAAGTCGTCAGCTGAGCCAAGGCTGCTGCCTGACAAGTAAGGACAGATGAATGTGGGGAACAACCCGTGCGTGGAGCGGATGGTTACCAACAGAATCACCCAGCCATGACACCTGCAGTCTGATGTCTCCTGCTAATCTGAAAATAGTTCACAACCCATTTCCCCAGGGCAAGGTCACAGCCTGGTAGCTCATCTACAGGACTAGCCTGTAGAATTTTGTTGTTTTGTTTTGTTTTTGCTTGTCCAGCATGTTATTTTATAAACTTGAAGAAAAATTAACATTTTGAAATTTTGTATTTCAAAAATACAGATTTTCATGTTCTCCTAAGAAACTTGAACCTCTCACTGGTCTGACCCACATTCCCATCAAATAGCAGTGACTGCTCGGAGCTGAGGGGTGGGAGTGCCCAGGTCCCCAGGGCACCAACCATGCGTCAGCGGGGAAAGACCCACTCCACACGGCCGGCCTCCCTGACATACAGGACCTGGCTGGCTAGAGAAACACCGTGGCTTGCAATCCCTCTTTTAGGGAGTTTTTGAAATAAAATCTGATCCCATAGGTGCTGAAGGCATGCCATAGATCTGCATCTATATACAAAATATAATTTTTGGATAGTTCTGTTTACGAATCTCAGTCTGGAAAACTCACGTTGTGACTGATTTGTTTTAAACCAGCAGAGAACACCAGTTCCAAGAGAGATGTCAAGCAATGTTAAGGGACAAAAAGATTTTATGTTTAAATAAGCTTGGAAAACATTACAGTTATTTTTTTCTTTTTTTTGTTTTTACTAGGGGACATCTTAAAGGTTTTAAATGCTAATGTGTGTTAAAACTCTTCAAGAGTTATGTTCTACACACTGTTTCCCAAACCTGTCTGGACGTAGACTGCTTTTCTACTGGATGGAATATCCTGAGAGATGAGAGGCCCATAGGATACCCCTGCGAATGGCTACTCTGGATGGGGACTCCCGTGATGGCCGGGACCATGTCTCTTTATTTCCAGATGTCAATGCCTTAAATGGCGTCAAACGCATAGGTGTTCAACAATTTGCTAAATAAATTATAGATTGGAGAGGCTGGACGGGTCACCCAGGCGAAGGTAGTGGGATCCCAAATTTCGATCCACAGCTGGACCCACAGAAGATGGGGTCCTCACGTCCTGCACAAAACCAAGCCCTAGGAGCACGGCATGTGAGCCACCTCTCAGCTACATGACTTAGACACCCTACCCAGGCAGCCAGGACCTTGCCTACCCAGCAGTGTCACTCACAGCCTTGGGAGGGGCTTGTTCCAAAGCCTTCCCTGCAACTGGGCCAGCCACACGCAGAGCATACAACCCTTCTGCACCGCTCAGTGCCCTCTGATGTCCCCTCTTTGGCTGGTCTGACACAGCATAACTTGCTACCCAAAGTCATTTTGCTTTAAATTGGGAAACAGTCTCTGGCAGTAGATGACAGTGCCCAGCAGTAGCTCCTGGCATTCCAGCTTCAGTATGTGGGAGTTTGACTCCATTTGTGCATGAGCTTAAATCAAACCTGCTGTAAAGATGAAACGCCCGAGCAGGGCACTTGCCTGGGGGCGGGGCTGAGCGGCCCTGAACATCTGCCTCTTGGCCTGATTTTGTCCTTCTTGCTTCTTTTTAAAAAGCTGTCACACACTGGGTGCGAGGCATTTCCTTTTCACAATAGCCTCATGAAGCAGATATTAACCCCATTTTACAGGTGAAAAAACCAAGGCTCAGAAAACTTTTACCCATCCTGCCCAAGGTCACACAGCTAGGAAGCAGCAGGGCTCAGATTGTTACCTCAGATCTGACCTGATTCTAACCCGCCTCTGCTGTTTAACCAGTCATTCTCAGAAACTCTAGAAGAGGCTTAGCAAAAAATCACATAGGCAACTGATGAAAACACATTGTCCAGATTCTTTCAGATTCTCATACATGTGTCCCCACCTCCACCCAGACACAGGGGAGGGAGGAGAGCATGTATATTTAGCCAAAGAGTCTGATATAATTTTGTCCAAACTGGCCTTGTCTCTTATTCGTAATGTGTTTGGTATCTTTTTCCTTCTGATTTTTATCACTTTTTAGCTTTCTGCATTGAAAATATATTGCATTTATAAATTAGGGAAACAAAAGGAGAAATTAAAAAATAGAATAAACTTAAAAGATGATAAAAGACTTGTTCTTACATTTTTTTCCTTCTTCATAAAGAGGCAATTACCATGTTACCACTTTCCTGTGGGGTCTCATTTGGGGATGATGGAAATGTTTTGAAACTAGACAGAGATGACGGTCCTACAACACTGTGAATCTACCAAATGCCACTGCTTGTACAGTTTAAAATGGTTAATTTTATGTTATATGAATTTCATCCCACATTCCTGGACCACAAAATTAAATTCAAACATGCTGTACGCTGGAGAATCAATTCTACTGCTGACAAAGTCCTCCCGGGGAGCCACCAGGCATTTTTCGAAATTCAGGGACAAAGCAGCTTCCTGAGTCACCAGAAGACTTGTCACTGCCATTAGAAATGTGGCAGCAGAGTCAGCGCATCTGGAGCAAGGGAGAGGGCACCACGGTGAACGCGCCACAATGCACAGGTTTTAGAGCATTCAGCCGCGCGGCTGAATCCGATTCTCTTAGCCTTGTCCCCCGCGCCCCTGCACAGACACACAAACACCCCTGTCTATGCGGCTGTGCCACCCAAGCATGGAACCAACCCCACTAAAGCAGCCCAGGTCTCACACAGAGCGGAGAGCCCGGTCTCTGCCGTGCCTGGACACCTGCTTGCACCACTCTGCTTGCACCCAGCATCCCCCCAGATCCCCTGCCTCCTGTGACAAGCTGTTCCAATGTGAGGCTTGCTGCCCTCACATTCCTAACCCCAGGGTGTGTTCCTCTCATCACAGGCTACAGTGCCCTTCGGAATCACTGTCACACGCACTTGTGTCTGGTGTTCAGGAGGGAGGGTGAAATGTGCGTCGTCATCTGTGACCCTGGCTGAGCAAGGGCGAACACTTACAACACGTTCCACCAGAAGTCAGCACGCAATTTCAGGCTGTGTGATCGTTTTCTGCCATGCAAATCTAATCAGCCCATGTGGGGATCATGGCGAGGATGCTGGTCTCATCAGCACTCCCCCAGACTGTTTATACTTCACAAAGATCAAAAAGCATACAGAGAATGTAGGCAAATACCATGAAATGGCCCTGTGCTTTAATTTCTTCCCTCAAGGTCAAGGCTTTATAACGAGGCTCACAAAGGAATGATACAGCGGGCTAGGAATACACATTAAGAGAACTTCTCCTACATCAAAAGGGAAAAATAGGCCATTGACCATTTTAATAGGATCATTTCAGTCCACTGGCCCCTGGTGCTAAAACCATATTGGAAATGGAACAGTGAGTGGGATCTTTCATATTCACTAATAATGTCCCGACAGCAGTCAAGACTGAATTTAGTTTAAAATTACACACTTCTGCAGAAGGCAGGAGAGGCCTATGAATAGAATGTATCTTAGGACAGGTCTCCTCAAAAGACCGCCTGAGACAAACTTTGTATGCAGGTGGTTTCTTTGCAAATGGATGTCTGGGGCAGGAATGAGGGGCTGGGAGACTGAGACAGGGAGGCGGGGAAGCCAACTCAAGGCTGTGCTATCAGGTTGGCCCTGTCTATGGACAGTGCGATGCTTGATCCTTGAGGATCTTCTGGGAACCGTTCTGGTACATGCTTTGGAAGTGTCCACCTTGGAGACGAGAAGAGGAAGCATTTATCCTCTGGCTCTCAATTCCCATTGGCTAAGAGGTGCCCCAAGAAGCATTAACTCCCGGGCCTCCAGGATGCACCTGCCAACCCACCAAGCAGCTCTGACAGTCACCGTATGCCACAGCGTCAGAGAAAGCCCACAACGAATGCAGAAGGCGCGTGACGCACACCTGAGCAAGATGCCATCTAGCTGTACCTGTGAGAGGCTGCTTGAAGCCCATGTGAACGGGCTGGTGCAGCCATGGTAAAAGCAGAAGTGAGGAGAATTTGAAGCCACGTTCAATACAGAACCCTGAGCCCAGAGCCTTGCTGGGCAGGGCTGGAGGAAGTAAGTTGCGCCAGTTGGAAGACACCAGCTAGACACCAACAAAGCTTTGCATGTGAAGCAAAACCCCACTAACCTCACCTGATGAACAAAGTTGCTTAAAATTTACTGTTTGCTCAATTCTCTGAGCATCTTAAGCACAGAATTCATTTTGATAAAGGAACGGGTGCTTCCTTGCCCCTTTGATTAACAAAAAACAGATTCTCCACTTCTAATACCCAGTATTAGCTCCTGTCTCAGAAGTATTGACATCATGGTTCGGATATTGACTTTGGACAGAAAAGGCAAATAGTCGAATTCTGTCAACGTGGAAAAATTTACTCTTTCCTCTTCCTCAGAATAGCCTCTGATTTGCTTCCTCTGCCACATTCCTACTCCCTTAACACACAAGAATATTTGTGATTCAAAATTCACAAGTTTCAGTCCCATCTTGTACAGAGGCCAGATACAACTGCAGGAGACTCACAAGCAAGAGGAACCCTGTCTGAAATGATATCGTACACGTCTGGGCTGAAGAGACCACTTGCTAATGAGTTTGGCATTTCCTTACTCAACACGGTGACAATCTCATGGCGATTCACACACACAAAAATACTTATTGAATAAATCTCATTATTTTGCAGTAAGAAGAGAAAAAAGATGATTCCCTAGTAATTGTTGCTTAGGGCAGGAAATTCTATCGTGGCTGCAAGTGTGTGGCCAACAAAAATAAACAAGTCTACCTTTCCATTTTGTGGCTTCTTTAGGTTTCTTGAATGGTCAGTGGCTAAATTTCCCCACTTGCAACCTAGAGCTGGTCTGCCTGACCCCTGGTTCTCAGCAGTCAGTAAGATCCACCTTCAATCTCCAGCAACTGCAGCAGTGCTCTTTGCTTTTCCATCTGGGGCTTTAAATTGTTCCATGAGACATACAGACACCCAATCTGGGTTAGGGGTTTGATTTAAATGTGCTGTCAGTTTTGATTCTTCACATTATCAGCTCATGCTGGCAGAGAGGGCCCACTAAACTAGCAGTAAGTTTCAATCCGTGGAGGTCAGAACAAACCCCGTGTCACGTGAGTAACCAGGCGCTTCTTCTGATCAAGCTCAGCACACTGAAGGCACCAGCTGCCCAGTGAACAAGATGAATGGGGACGGTTGTACCTTCCAGGGTTTGGCCACGGGATCCTACCCTCATTAATGTCGCTCTTTTTGGAGAACAGCTTTGTAAATCATGGCAGGGAGACGCAGTAGCTGCTAATTAGGTGTCCCCTCCTAGCTAATTGCTTGACCACAGAGAAAACAAGTAAGAAATCCAAGAGAATATTTGTGGTTCTTCTTTCAGAAACTGCCCGATGAAGCAGTCAGAGGTTCCAGCAGTGCCCTGTATACAGAGGCACTCAGTAAATGTTTCCAGAGTAAGATGCAGTGGGACTGACCCCAGGATCTTTGGTTTCCTACTCAAAGACACACAACTGCCCACAGTGAGCGTGGTACGTGGGAACCCTGTCTCTAGAAATAGTCTACCTGGAAGCCACTCTTAACAGTGATTCTTCTAAACAGGCGATGGAACAGGTATTTTTTTCTCATTCAACTCTTATGCATTTGGGCTAGCCAGATCACAGCAGTCAGGACAGGCTGGGCTATGCTGCAGTAACAGTGAAGCCCTCTTTTGGCCGTGGAAATGTCATTCAGGTAGACTGGTGGTGAAGAGCAGAAGAAACTGGAAAAACATGGCAGAGAACCAAGAGAAAGACAGTAGTGTTAAGGGAATCATGTAAAATTGGCTTCTGCAACCAGAATGTATGTTCCCTTCTTAATTTGCTTTTTAACAGCTTTGGGGCTGAGGCTCTGAGACTTGGACTGCTTGTCTGTGTAATGCAGGTAAGTGAAATTACTTGATCTTACCAGTGTCTGTGCTGGTGTCTTTATCAACCAGGACGGCAGGGCACATCCTCCTTTGAACATGAACGAGGACCGGGTAAACAGAGCTGCCGGTGGAGTTCCATCTCCACACAGTCTGCAGAGGTGGCACCACTGTCTCACCCACCTGGTGGGTTCAGCACGTGCTCCACTAGGAGTGGTGTCACTCTCTATTTAAATGTGAGGAAAAACAGGTAATTAATCAAGGCCTGACATGGATCTCCAGTCGAAGTTTACTAAGATGACTTGGCACCTCTGATGCTTGCAATTTAGTTCTCCATTAGCTGCCAAACTACACACAACAACAGAAAGGGCATGGTCCCTGGAGTGAAAGGAAACAGAGAGAGAGCAGAGATCAATAAAGAAGTCTGCTTTTCTCTGCTCTCACTCCTGCCGTCTGCATGCAACCATTCGACCACGATTAAGCATTTTCTACAGTCCGTGCAGGGACTCCTATCTCAGTGCCAGAAGAGATCAAGTCCCTGCTCTCATGGAGCTGCTATTCTCCTGATGGCAAGAGACAGGAGGTACAAACTAACAAGGGAGGTAAATCTACATGCTGACATACGCCATGAAGGTAGTAACTGCAGGCTGAGAGAGTGATTGGATGAGGTCAAGTTTAGGAAGGGTGACCTAACTTTTAAGTGTGACCTGAGAAGAAAAGCAGGAGGTAGATATGTGATCAGCTGCAGGGGGAGCATTCCAGGCAGAGGGGATGGCTGTGCAGGGGTCCTAAAGTTTCAAGGGGCAAAAAGGCCAGAATGAAGTAAGGGCAGGAGAAAGAAACCCGAGACAGAGGCTGACAAACCAGAGGGTGTCAGGTTATGCACAGTTGTGACCCTGACGCAAAGTTTGCCTCGATTTTGATTGATAACAAGAGATAAGGTTAAATATTTACAACTGAGCATCTGGGGTCCTATTCCAGGTCTTGGAGTCTGGCTCAGGCAGGACAGCCACCCAGAAGGACTGGCAGTCAGAGGGGCTTGCAAAGCCACAGCTCGGGGAGGAATGGGGCTGAGCAAACTGAGGTAGCTGACCTGCCACCAAGCCTGAGGGGTAAGTGTGGTACCAGATGGGAGAGGAGAGCCAGGGCTGGGAAGACAGACAGCAGCAGAAGGTAAGAGAAGACAGCATGAGGTGGGAGGGGCCACCACGTCTGTCATCAATTATCCCTCCTTTCGGCTGGTTTCATGTTCCCTGGTTGGTTGACTGTGGTTAAGGCACAAGGTGGCCATTAATAAATCTAGACATGGGCTCCCTGAGAGTACACTAGAGGCCAAGTCACCTCCTGTATTTCTCAGGTAGTTGGTTAAAAACACGAGGTGTAAGACCCACAAACGCTGAGTCGTGACACGCTGAGTCGCTGCTGGTGCTGTAGATGGTCAGAGCACTCAGGGCAGGGAGAAAAGGAGACAGAACTTAAGGTGGGCCTTAGAAGAAGTGACGCATTTGAAGAGGCAAGAAATGGTCAGGAGACAAACGAGCTGAGAAACAGGGTGACAACTAAGAACATTCCAGATGAAGGTCACTATGGTTTCCTTTCTGGGATTTATAGCCAAGTGAATTTTCAAGTAACAGTTCAACCATACGGTTAATTCCCTCCTCCTGCCACCCAGCTCAGACCAATGTCACCTCCCCTTTCTGAAAAGAGGGAGTTCAGAGAGACTCTTCAGAGACGTTAAGAGGGGAAATTGGCTGTTCTGAAAACAGGGCCCTTTCTTCTTTGAGACCTCTTACCAAGGGGAAAGCTGCATGATAATGAAACGTATCACTGGCATTATTGTTTTCCTCAAATACTGGGCTCTCTCCTAACAAAAGCTTCATTCTCTGTAATCTTATTGTTTGCTAGCATGAAGACACTGCAATTCATTCACACCTTCAGCTCCTGATACGAGTGCCACCTGCTGCTCTCCCTCTGCGGCGGTTCATCCTATTATGCTATTTATAGGGACTCCCTGGTAAAGGTGGCGGGAATAGCAATGCCAAACTTCCCTGCTTTTCTCCATCTGACAGCTGGCATGTTGTCTGACAAGACAAAGGGAAAGAAGAAAGGTTGCATATCAAAATATTTTGAAGGTGTTGCTGTCGAACATACAGACACACCACATGGATAATTACTTAAGTTTCACTGCATTGTCCAAAAGGAAATCTTCTAACCTAGGGAGGGTTTACAAGTTTTAAGAAAATAATTTGGTTTTTGACTCTAAAATTTTTGCCTTTTCTTATTGCACACATACACAGAAAACTCTTAATTACTATGTTACCACAGAAATCAATTCTGAGTATGAGGGCTTTGTGGGGTTTTTTGGTTTTTTTTTTAACTTCTGACATATGAAGTGAGTTGGTCCAGGTAAAGGTCCATCATATAAATCATACTCATACTGACTCTGATAAATAAAAAATAAAATCACCCAATAACAACATTTACACTCTGGCTGGCTAAGATGGGGCCTAATACAACTAATTCCCAGGAGTACTCAGGTTATAATGAGCACTCGATGTTTGACTCAACTGAACAGAAGATCTTTCCTAACTCAGAATCATCTATGTGTTAGCCTTTGGGTTCTAAAAGCTTCTCAATATGTAAACATCTTAGAACATCCCCCTTTGAGTGCTTGTATTATTAAAACATCACACTCCACACTTTGCACAGCAAAGGAAACCATAAACAAAATGAAAAGAAAATATACGAACTGGGAGAAAATGTTTGCAAATGATACAACTGCCAGTGTCTTAATTTTCAAAATATACAAACAGCTCATACAACTCAATAACAACAACAACAACAACAACAACAACAACAACAACAACAACAAACAATCAAAAAAGGGATGGAAGACCTGAGCAGCCATTTCTCCAAAGAAGACATATAGATGGCTAATGGGCATATGAGAAGATACTCAAAATCGCTGATTATCAGAGAAATACAAATCAAAACTACAATAAGGTATCACCTCACACCAGTCAGAATGGCCATCATTAAGATGTCCACAAACTACAAATGCTGGAGGGGGTGTAGAGAAAAGGGAACTCTCCTACATTGCTGGTAGGAATGTAAATTTGTGCAGCCACTGTAGAGAACAGTATGGAGGTTCCTTAAAAACTCAAAATAGAGTTACCATGAGATCCAGCAATCCCACTCCTGGGCATATATCCAGAGAAAACTCTAATTTGAAAAGATACATGCACTCCAATGTTCATAGCAGCATTATTTATTATTTACAACAGACAAGACATGAAAGCAACCTAAGTGTCCATTGACAGATGAATGGATAAAGAAGCTGTGGTATTATGGAACACTACTCAGTCATAAAAATAATGAAATAATGCCATTTGCAGCATCATGGATAGTTCTAGAGATTATCATACTAAATGAAGTACGCCAGACAAAGACAAACATGTGACATCATTTATACGTGGAATCTAAAAAAATGACCCAAATGAACTTATTTACAGAGCAGAAAAAGACTCACAGACATATAAAGCAAACTTATGGTTACCAAAGTGGAAAGGGATTAAATTAGGAGTTTGAGATTAGCAGGTATAAACTGCTATATAAAACAGCTAAGCAGCAAGGTCCTACTGAGTAGCACAGGGAATTACATTCAATATTTTGTAATAACCTATAGTGAAAAAGTATATGAAAAAGAATATATATTTGTATATATTCAGTGTATAATTGAATCACTTTGCTGTACACCAGAAACTAACACAACATTGTAAATCAACTATACTTCAATAAAAACAAACAAACAAACAAAAATCACACTCCAAAAGTGTCACATACTGCTTACCTTGTGGCAAACATTCCTGAAGGTAAAGGTCTTTTGTTAAGGTGAATCCTCTCCCTATTTTGTGACTTGTCACAAAGCCTAAGGTTGAAATGTTAAGAAGGTACAGTGTCAGCAATGGACTTTTCACCAGTGCCCTTCAGCCTCCCAGCCACTATCCTCTATAGAACATTCATTTCTGCTGCCAGCCCCCCAGCTGCCTGGATGAGGAATGGTTCTCCAGAGGTTGCCCCTGACCTTTGATTTCTGTACCAGGACTCCAGAGGGTGTATGGCACCAATTAGATTCTTAGGCATTTGAAACAAAAGACACTGGCTAAGGATGAGAAAAGATCAGATACGCAGAGAAAATTGGAGAAAGCAAGAGAGACAGAGGTGAAGGTCAAGTCAGTCCATGGAGCTCCCATGATGCTGGACCTTATAGAAGTCAAGTTATGTAACATTCCCTGGATTCCTGGGAGATCTCTGCCCCCTTATGAAAGAAAGATGGACTTTAAACTTGAAAACCTGAGCTAGTTGAAGCCAGTCTCTGTTTCTCTCAACTGGAAGATCCCTTATGGGTAAGATGGCCAATAGGCTACCTGAATCAGAGTCACCTGGGTGGTGGTTAAACATCCTCAACACTGGTCTCCACCTAGACCTCCTGTATCAGGAGACACTGGGGATGCCTATTGGAAATCCACATTTTTATCAAGCTTCACATACCCTCACTAGAATCTGAGAACAATATCCCTTACAGAAACATCTTCAAAGGCATTTCGTCTGTAACAGTCAATGAAAATATGAAGAACAAAAAGTCCGCTCTAACTCTATTCAGTTTTCAGAACATGCCACGTTCAGTGTCTTGAAGTCTTCTAAAAACATCACAAATATGAGAGGTGGCTAAGTTAGCACACAAGAAGTGAATGCTTGTGATAATCACCCCTTACTACTGTGCTGTTCCAACTGTCCTCCTTCAGCATACATGCCCCTATTAAAATCCACATCTCATACAGCTGCTCCAGTTTCCCCTCTGTCCATACATTACTATTATGTGTCATAAAGAAACTGCCATGAAATAACTGTAATGATTTCAATGCTCATTAAGTGAGAAAGCTGATATCAAACTATCTCCAGAATCACACAGCTTAGTTCTTAGTAAACATTTCTTGAAAGACTAACTCTGTGGCTAGAACTCCACCAGGCACAAGGGATAGAGAGAAATAACCAAGATGCCAAGCCTTGACCCAAGGGAATTAGAACTTTGAGTTGGGGCAGGGGAGGTTGGGGGAAGACAGATCTGTATTTTACTAGGTAATTTCTTAAGACTGCCAGGAAGAGCTGTGAATACGAAAGCAGACATACAAGTGCACACTGCGGACATGGAGAGAGTAGAGCGAACTCTGTAATACTAGGGGAACAGGCAAGGTGTCCTTCATTTCCATTCAAATACGGTCTAGTACAGTACAGGATACATCCGAGTGGGTTCATTTGCTTAATTTTGAAATTGAGAATTAGAAGCATGTTGGCTTGCAAATGAACCATATCCTCTAACCTCACTTTAGCAGTAATAAAATAGATATTATATATAGCCTACATTTGCCATCTCCTCTGTATTATTCTTGGGTTGATCAAAACTTCAAGAGAGTGTTGTTATATATTGGGATCCCTCAAAGATCCCAGCAGAAAGAAGTTAGTTAATAAGAAAACATTTTCCTAGAATTTCTCTATACTTCATTTCAACAAATATTTCAGCATTTACTACACTGAAGACAGTGCTATGCCCAAAGATGATGGTCATTATCACCTCCACCACCACCATCACAGACTTCAAAACCAAAATTTCAAAAAACACATGAGGTCCATGGAAAGGGCAAATAATGCCTTAAACAGTACCATCTGCATCACTCTTGGATATGAAAGTAGAGGAACAGTGTGAGCAGCTGGAAAACGACCAATTTAAATCCTATTTGACATGGAAAAAAGAAAATCCAAATTGAAGAAACTCTTGCACTGCGAACTCTGAAAGGTGCTTCACCGGCATGGCTCGGCAGCCAGTAGGTGCTCGATTGACATTTGACGACTTTGTTGCTGCACTAAAAGGGGTTTCAGCATCGAGAAGCAATGCTGCACGTCCCGCTCACGCTGGGCCCTCCAGGGCTGAGGCTGGGGCTGCCGCCTGGTCACAATGTTAGAGAACGGAGCCTCACCACAAACTGTATCAGGCACTAAAAGTCAATATCCGAGTCCTCTCCCCACCCAGAAGGTGAATTGATATTAAATTGAATCCTTTTTGTGTGTGTGCTGTTGCAAAATAAGCCCTTAAAAAACAATGAGCAAATGGAAAATAGAGTGTCTTTTATTGATCGTGGTGTTTCCACTTAACCCGATTCCGGCAGGGGCGCTTCCCCCGCGGCAGGTGCGCGCGGAGCGAGGGCACCGCCACGGTCGAATAGTCCGAGGAGACGGAAAGCCTCGTTGGCCTAATGGATCACTCCAATTTCCTTCCTTGGGATCCAACGTGGAACTAGTCACGTGACAGATTTTTCCAACAGCTCCTCTGGACTCTACTTTCTTTCAAAGCAATTTGGTAAATGTCAGCGGAGCAACTGGGCTTACTTTCATGACTAAGGATCTTTTTTTTTTTTTTTTTTTTGAACTAGTGGTAGCGGTTGATTTTTGTATTACTTCATTTTTTCAGCATGTCACTAGCAAAATACACATTCCTGCGTGCCCACACACACACACACACCCCTCCCCTGCCCACACTTTATAGGGAAAAATGTGTTCATGAAATATGCTCTTAGAAAGAATATGCTCCAGTAGTTTCTTCAGTGCTTGCCTTCCCACACCCTGCTTTCAATGCCATTTTAAATGAACTTTATATTTGGGAATAGTTTAAGATTTAATTCTGTGTAAACTGGATGGTGGGGGAGGGGAGAAAAAGGAGCAGTTAAATCCATTTAAAATCTTACTGAGGTAGTAACTACTACATAAACCGTGTTCCTTATGTGTTGTTTATGGTAGCTGATTCTGCCCTGTGTTCCTCTAAGCGGGAGTCTCTAGCCAGCTGCGCTGACACTGCCCAGGGGAAATGCAGGGTCTCAGGCCCCACCTCACACCTGTGGAACCAGGAGCTGCAGTTTAACTAGATCCCCAGGTCACTCATGTTTGCGAAGTTGCTGCTTTAGAGAGTATTACCTATGAAACCATAGATGTGACGGATAAACATGGAGCTAATGAAAAAAATATGTGTGTGGGTTTTCATCCTTCTCTCTTCAAGCCAAGGATAATATGTATGCTTTCAAAGCACAGTTTGCTAAAGGAATCAATGGTTTTGGTCTGTGAATTATGCTATTTGATTTGCCTTGCAAAGCAAAAACTGTTCTCTTGAACAGATACGCTTTTTAGTTACAGCTTGAGGTAGTCAATGCATGAAGAGATATCCTTTAACATAATCTTCCTTTTAAAAAGTGGATAGAAAAATAAAGATCCAAACAGAACCCCCCCCAAAAAAGCATTAGCCATTAAAAAAAAAGTGGACTATGTTAAAATTAGGAATTGTTCATCAAAAGACATCTTATAGGAGAAAAAAGGAAATACATAGAATGGGAGGTGGTATTTGTAATCAACATACCTGATGAAGAATTTCAAAGATATAAAGAACCGTAAGTAAGAAAAAATAGGGAGCCCAGTGTTTGAAATGGGCAAAAAATGTGACAGTTCACAAATGAAGACAGCCAAGTGATGCTACACAAACACAAAGGTGCTCAGTCTCATGAGAAACAAGGAAACAAAGCCAGAATGCCAAAGCCCTACTCCCTTAACCACTAGAATGACTAAACAGGTGGAAAAAACAATACAAATAACTGACATTACAAAGCATTGGCAAGAATGTGCAGCAATAGGAACTGTTTGTATAAACTAGGATAATAATTTTGAAAAAAAATCTTAAAAAATTTAAAAAGGAGATATAAGAAAAGTCAAGTCACATATTTTGAATTTCATCTTATAACCAAGACAGAGAAGGTCTCTAGTCCCAGTGTTTTTACAATAAATCCTGTCCTCACTGCTCTGTTGGTACTTATACTTCTAGCAGGTCTTCCAGACAACAGATGGTTGTTTTTAATCACTACATATGTTTCAAATGTGCCTCACTATATCCAGACCCCATTCCCCGCATGACCTCTGAACCTTGGCTTTACACCCTTCCTCAGATACCCCTCCCTCACTGAGGAAATCCCCCCTGACACTTAGCCATCGCAACATGGATTTGGGATAGGAATCCAGTCGCTGTGCTGAGACGCAATGTTTTTCAAAGAGACATGACAAAGGTCACCCTGGAGACAAGTTTTCTTAACAGATGATTCTCCCAGGAACCAGAGACGCCAATGTGGACCTCGACTCAAATATCGTGCCGACATCCTGCATTTTGACAGCTACAATTCTTCCTTTTTCAATTTCAATTCTTATTGATTTTCAAGATTCTCATTTCAGAGATGTATGTTATCATTGTACTACAGTGTTTAGCAATTTATCTGTGCCCGCTTTTATATGCCAGATTGATCCTTTCCCACGGAAGCTGCAGGCGGGCGAGCGTCAGATTGCTGCTCAGGTGCCATCTCAGCTCACAAGCTATTAAACCGAAACATTTCACCCTCTCACCTGAGGAAAAACACGCCGGGGGAGGTTCACATTTGGTAACGAAGCAGAAGGCAGATGCTGGCAATGAACTAACTACTTCTGAGGAAAATAAGCCATAAATTGGGGAGAAGCGGAATCCAAGGTGGGCAAGGGGAACAGAGACATTGCCCTGTATTTCTTTCAAAATGCTCAGCTTCCCCTCTGGGATGTCAGGAAGGGAACCTCATTAAATGATTAAATACTTGCTTGGTTCTGTTTCTAGGGCAGAAATGGTGAGCTTTTTTTTTTTTTTTAAATATGTGCAAATAAACAGCTAGAAGAGATTTTAGAAAGCATGAAGAAGGCAAATTAAATGAACCTGGATGAGAATCTGGTTCTTGCTGGACAGTTTTTCCAAGCAAGAAATTCTAGGGTAAATAATGCAATTTACTTGAAGTAAAGCAAAACATCCACAGTGAATGTACTGTAAGAAAAATGCTTCTCAAAATTTAGAGAATAAACGTACAAAGATTTAGGGATTACAGTAATTACTTTTTTCCCCTCTTTTGCATAATTTCAACTATTCCATCTGCAACGATTGTGATAATTGTGTTTCCTTTTTGTTGAGGGTGGTGTTTCTTTATGTGAACACTGTTCCTCATACTTTTTTTTTTTTCTGATTCCATTAGAAGCTCTTCCCAAATTCCACGTAATACTGAAGGCGTCTAAGTCATGGGCCTCCCTTCTCACCACCTAACTTGATCCCCTTGGCCAAATATTGCATGGGACATATTTATACTAAAAAAAAAAGTCATTTTTTTAGAAATTCCTATTTAACCAGGCACGTCTAGAATGTATTTGTACTTTAAAAAGTATTCATTTATCTGAAGTTCAAATTTAACTGGGTATATTTTGGAACATACCTATACTAAAAAATTATTGGCTGTTTATCTGAAGTTCACATTTAAGTGGGTATATCTGAAACATACTTATAACTAAAAAATTCTTTGTCGTTCACTTGAACTTCAATTTTAACCACCATCTCTGTATTTTATCTAGCAAACTCATGTAGGGGAGCAAAATTTCCCCTCGCAAAGTGTTTCTTTGGCATGAGGATTAATTTAGGTTGATTATTTTTAAGACACAGGAGAATAAGGATGCCTTTTTTTTTTTTTTCACCTCTCCTTTAGTTGCTTAAAGAATTTAGAGAAAGGGCCTGTTCCAGGAATAGAGCCATCACCAGTGATACCTGTCAAGAATATGGACTATGTGTGGTCGGGGAAACTCTCAGAGTACAGAGTCCACTCTGTGTCCTATCCTCTCTGCACAGCCCTGCAAACACTGTGCTTTTCCATCTCCATGTGAATTGCCTACCTCCCCTGTGAAATCCCAAGCCACTACCCCCAGCATCCTTGTTTGTCTTTAGCTGAAGATGGTACTTCAGGTAAGGGCTTTGGCCATCTGGGGGAGTTACTCAGTTTTCTTCCCATATTAAACTTTGTTTGATCATCTCCTGTAATCTGTCTCCCATCCATTTACTTCTTAGTCAAGCCACAAGAAGAGCCTAGAAGGGTAGAGGAAAATTTCTTCCTCCCGGACATTTACATTGTACCCACCTCTGCTCACTTGTGGATGCAGTATTTCCCTTATGAAATGTACCTGCTGGGTTCCCATTCCATAAGGCAGCAATTATCAAATGCCACCTTAGTGTCAAACAACTGGGAGTTTGGGATAAGTAAGCTAAGATATTCTGAACTGACCTTGAGTAGAGTCCTTACCCTGCTATATCTTTGCTACAGCGCGTGGGCTCCCTGAAGAGATGTGAGAGCACCCCTGAGAACAGTTATTTCCAAGAGAAAAGACAACCACTGAGTGAGGGAAGGTGCAGTCTGTTACCCTGTTATGACAGAGAGTGGCTCAGGTATCCTCCCTTACGATATCCCCACTGCAACACGAAGACAGTGCTTTGTCAAAGAAGAGTCACCTTGCACAACTCAAAACAGGCCTGTGAAAGGGGCTGTGAAACTGCGCAGGGCAGAGCAAGTGAGCGACACAACTGAGAGTGTGAATTCACCTTTGCACTTACACCACTCCTGGGGGACCACCTCACTCAACAGGGATCTGTCCACTTCCAGCACCGTTCGGCTGGGGTGGGGTACGTAGGTTTGTGTGTGTACACGCCCAAGTGTATGTGCTCTTGGGGTGGTGAATGTGCTACAACTCCCAACCTCCCCTCTACTCGTCTCTCAAATCCTTTAAGGGCCTGGAAATTATACGATAAGTCAAGTTTCCCTTCCTCTCCTCTCAGCATCTTTTATTCAGCAGCATTTTATAATCCATACCTGCATGTCAAGAGGACATCCTGGGGCCAGCTCCCTACAGCCTTGGGTTTGGAAGGAACTGGCTCATCACTGTGCACCTTCTTGACATGCTGCATCACCCACACGGCCCTCACAGAGACGGGGGCATTCAGACTCACTCTGCAGAAGAGCCTAATGATGTACGTCGGGGATAGGTCTGCTAATGGGCCGAAATGGGAAAAGTTCTCAGGTATTCTTTATGCAATGCTGAGCTACGTACTGCATAAATGACCCATTTTACAAATGAACCTGTAGGACCTTTCTCTCTCTGTCAAGTCAGAGAGGCAGAGTCTCCCTTTCCCTGATGTGCATTAAGGTACGCAGTAATAGGGGAGAAGAGAGTGAACAGATTTGGAAATATTGGTCCAACTGAAAGACTCACAACAGACTTATCTTGAGTTTGGCATAATGAGATGACCCTGAAATGTGGAACTACAGTGCTTGAAGAAACCTCAAAAATATATCAAACCCAGTTAACTGGAAAGGCTGGATGGGGCCTTTTTGAGGCCTAGAGAATTTGCAAACAAATAGCAATGCACAATGCATAAAATATTTTTATAGTTTTAAATGTTTTCCTATACTTTATTTTCTCTGATTTCTACAAGTAAACTTCGAAATATGATTGGTCTATGTATTAAGTGAGGAGGCATATTTAAAAGTGACTGGGCAAAATTTCCATTGCCCCAGAGCTAATAAATATGAACTCCAGGTTTTCTGACATGAGACCTTTGTAGCTTAGAGACCCCAACCACGTGCCAGGCACTATTCTAGACATGCAGTAAGATAGACACACTCCTGCCTCAAAGAGCTCAGCACAACACCTCTCCATGTACATTATACAAAACTCAGTACTGTGGGACATAACAAACTACTTCATATACCTTCCTAAAGTAGAAACAAGCCTCATAAAAATGTATTTAATATAGTCAAGACATACTGAATCTTGAGTTCTCAGTGGCCAATTTAAAAAGAGAGTCAGAGAAAAAGAAGAGAAGAGGACATTAGACGCACGAGGAAAGAATCAGCGAGAGAAGATCCCAGTGGGATGGGGCAGGGAACCGAAGGCAGAGAGGCAGTGTCTAACACTCAGACGTACTCAACAAGATGGGGCCACTGCCGTCCTCCTGCCTTTATACTTTTCACCAGCCAGGAGTTCAGACACTTGGCTCCAGAGATCCTCAGTTCTCCCTTCATGGTACTCAACGGGACAGGGCATTCCCATGCAGAAGTCTCTACCGACCCCTTCACCTCTATTCTTTTCTGTCAGATTTCTTTCTACTTACACTGAACATTTAAATCAGTCCTCCTAAAACTGTCAACTCTTTGAGGCTGGAATTCATTTCTGATTCATCTGTCTCCTAACCCTCATGGCATAGCTTCCTGCGTCTATTAGGTCCTCAATAAATCTTCACTGAATTAAGATTAAATTGAAGTTTCTCATTCCTAATTTACCACCTTGGGTAAATAAATCAGTCCCTACTGAAACAAGATTGATTTTTGTATCTACCATGCCAAGAACTCGGTCCTATTCTAAGAAGCTGAACAGGCTCACTGCGTTTTCACGAGGGAAGGTATTCCATTAGATTCTGGGGAGAGGACGAAACGGAAAACACAGACCCTGCCCTGTAAGAACTTATACTGTGTCCCTCCTCCCAGGGGATTCCCCATATTAATTCAGAACCCATACATCAGTCCTCCTATCTGGGTTACTCAGGGACAGAATTGCCCATTGAACCATCAAATTTGTCTCCACCTTCTAACCTGCCAATGAGCTTCACTGAACAGGGACGGGGAGAGGAATCAGCCAAGTTCATGTAGGTCACCTAGATTTCCTCCAGCCGTATGCTGATGGGGAGACCACCTGCTGAATGCTATGCCCTCGATGTTTACATCCCCCTAAAAGTAGTATGTTGAAATCCTGACCCTCAAAGGTGATGGTAGCAGTAGCTGGGGCCTGTGGGAAGTAATTAGGTCATGACAATGGACCCCTCATAAATGGAATCAGTGCTCTTATAACATACCACAGAGCTCCCTAAACCCTCCTGCCACGTAAGGATACAGAGAAGTCTGCAGACCAAGAGAGTCCTTACCTGACCATGCTGGCACCCTAATCTTGGATTTCTGGCCTCCACAACTGTGAAAAATAAACTTCTGCTGTTTATAAGCTACTCAGACTGGTATTTTACTATAGCAGCCCAAAAGGACCAAGACACCAAATAGACGAAAATGGAAGGCGGCAGCTAGTACACATCCATGTATCTGAGATAAGCATAAAAATCAACGGTATTATTTCATAATTTGTCTTAACGAGAAAGATGACAGTTTACCAAAGAAAAACCATGGGGAATGTTCTCTCCCTTTTATACTTGCCAAATGAGGACCTTGGCTTAGAACTCAGACTATTGTCTAAGATGTCTAGTATATTGCTGATGTTCAAACAAAATTTTCAAGTGAGACCAGATGGGGAATGAAGATGAAGTACAGTTCTCATTTGTTTCTTGGAGAATTCTGCATTATGAAAAAAATCAAGGCTTTCCATCAGCATCAAGATAAAAATACTGTAGTTGTAATCTCAAACAACCAATCTCTTGGTTGTATTAAAGAAAGACAAGATTGCAGATTTTGCAATTAAGAGGCCTTAATGAATAAACATACTATGGTATACCCATTCAACGGAATGTTATCCAGCAATAAACAGAAATGAGGTTATCAAACTAAGAAAAGATACAGAAGAACCTTAAACACATATTCTAAGTGAAAGAAGCCAATCTGAAAAAAATATCAGATTTCTGTCGGGGAAACATGAGTAGGTGGAGCACAGAGGAATTTGAGGGCAGTGAATCAATTCTGTACACTGTAATGGTGGGTACATGGCATTATACATTTCTCAAAACCCATAGAATGTACACTACAAAGAATGAAACCTAATGTAAACTATGGACTGCAGTTAATAATACTCTATCAATATTGGCTCATCAATTATAACAAATGTAGCACACTAATCCAAGATGTTAATAACTGGGGGACTACAGGGTGGGAGGAGCTTTGACAGGATATATGGGAACTCTGTACTTTCTGCTCAATTTTTTCTGTTAACCTAAAACTAGTCTATTCATCTTTTTTTTTAAAAAAAAAAAAGCCCTATAAGAAAAAAAATTAATTTTCTAGAATTAAAATCTTAACAAATCAAAACAACTACCTTGATTATAAACCTGTTTTTGGAGGAGAAACACAGTGGCGATACATGGCCTATGGTAGTCTTGTTGTCATTCATGACTGACCGTGGATTGTGAGAAGCTGAGAAGCAAGTGTTAAAAACTTGCAAAAAATAACAGAATATACTTGCTGAGTAGTCTTCCATTGTGTATATACACACAACATCTTCTTTATCCAGTCATCTGACAATGAACATTTAGGTTGCTTCCATGTTTTGGCTATTGTAAATAGTGCTGCTATGAACATTGAGATGCATGTATCTTTTTGAATTAGAGTTCCCTCTGGATATATGCCCAGGAGTGGGATTGCCAGATCATATGGTAAGTCTATTTTTAGTTTTTTAAGGAACCTCCATACTGTTTTCCATAATGGCTGCACCAAACTACATTCCCACCAACAGTGTAGGAGGGTTCCCCTTTCTCCCCACCCTCTCCAGCACTTATTGTTTGTGGACTTTTTAATGACGGTCATTCTGACCGGTGTGAGGTGCAGTTTTGATTTGCATTTTTCTGATAATTAGCGATATTGAGCATCTTTTCATGTGCCTACTGGCCATATGTAAGTCTTTTTTGGAGAAATGTCTGTTTAGGTCTAATGCCAATTTTTGGATTGGATTGTTTTATTGTTTTTGAGCTATACCTGCTTGTTTGTATCACTTGGAAATTAAGTCCTTGTCAGTAGATTTGTTTGCAAATATTTTCTCCCATTTTGTAGGTTGTCTTTTCATTTTGTTTATGATATCCTGTATAAAAGTTTGTAGGTTTAATTAGGTCCCATTTGTTTATTTTTGCTTTTATTTCTATTGCCTGAATAGAATGACCTAGGAGATCGTTGATATGATTTGTGTTAGAAAATGTTTTGCTTATGTTCTCTTCCAGGAGTTTTATTATGTCATGTCTTATATTTAAGTCTTTAAGTCATTTTGAGTTTATTTTTGTGTATGGTGTGAGGGGGTGTTCTAATTTCACTGATACAGGTGGCTGTCCCACTGTTCCCAACACCATTTGCCAAAGAGACTACCTTTTCTCCAATGGATATTTGTATCTCCTTTATCAAACATTAGACAAAGATGATGTGGTATATATATACATATATTATATATGTGTATATATATATATATATATATATATATATATATATATATATATATATTATACACACACACACACACAATGGAATACTACCCAGCAATAAAAAGGAATGAAATAATGCCATTTGCAACATAGACGGACCTAGAGATTACTATACTAAGTGAAGTAAGCCAGAGAAAGAAAAATATCATATGATATAACTTATGTGTGGAAGCTTAAAAAATGGCACAAATGAACTTATTTACAAAACAGAGACAGACTCACAGACATAGAAAAAAACTTACAGTTACCAAGGGGAAAGACATGGGGAGGGAGAAATTAGGAGTCTGGGATTTGTAGGTACTAACTACTAATATATAAAATAGATAAACAAGGTCCTACTGCATGGCACAGGGAACTATATTCAACATCCTGTAACAAACCATAATCAAAAGAAAGACTATATATATATGTAAAACTGAATCACTTTGCTGTACACCAGAAACTAACTCAAAACTGTAAATCAACTACACTTCAACTAAAAAAAAAAAATACACTCACAATCAGCACTGGATCATTGCATGGCAACCAGAGAGAACTGAGATGGGGAAGCAATTAGAAAGGAAGAATATCGCCAAGAACATGATGAAAGGTCATGATAAAAATCAAAGAATTACAGTTACAAGAAAAATATGCATTAAAAGGTGGGAAGTGTAAGGAACTCAGAGAAATGTTTTTAACCACTTCATTTGCTTTAGTTTCAAACACAAGGCCTCTGCAGCTGTAAAGTTCTGTGCAGTCAAAGGGCACCATCTGAAGTTATCATAACCTTTCAAGAGTGTAGGGCAGAGAAATACAGCAGGCTAACTCGACAACTTTTCAAAACTTCCCAGGACTTTCTCACCCCTGGTGATCTTCTCTTGCCCATTCTCAATGGTGCCTTCAGTAGAAAGGTCTTTTTACATTCAAATGGTTTCCAGACACACTCTGCTTTTGATCAGAGAATCAAGGCAGTAAGATGAACTAAAACAATTCTGGCTTGGTTTCTTCTCCAACTTTATTTCCAACCTGTGCAAAGAAGCCTGGTGAGGGGTGGGGAGAAAGTGAGTAACTGGTGTCTGCCCCTGTCTTGCCACCCTCTACATTAACTCTTACGCCCACAAATTTCAGTTACTGGAAAAAAAAAAAAGATCTAATTAAAAAAAAAAATCAATACTTGGTGTTTGCCCCTGGTTCCTGGCACACTGCTTCTAAAACCCTTGGAATTTCTTTTATGTGCCAATGCAATGGCTGGTAGTTAGTAGCCCCTAGACAGCTTCCGGATGGGGGCTGGTCACCAAAAGACCAGGTGTGGTAAGAGGGTTGCAACTTTCAGTTCCAACCCCTGACCTCTGCTGGGAAGAGGGGGCTAGAGACTGAGTCATGTCACCCATGGCCCGTGACTTAATCACTCATATCTAAGTAGCGAAGTCTCCATAAAAACTCCTAAATGAAAGAGTTTTGAAACTTCTCAGTGAACACATCAAGGTGCTGGGAGAGTGACATGCCTGGAGAGGGCATAGAAGCTCTGAGTCCCTTCCCCTTGTTCCTGAGTTGTAGCCTTTATAATAAACTGATAATAGCAAGTAAAGTGCTTTCCTGAGTTCTGTGAGTTGTTCTAGCCAATTACTGAATCTGAGGAGGGGGTTGTGGGAACCCCTGAATTCACAGCCAGTCAGAATTATAGTGACAACTTGGGACTTTTAACTGGCATCTGAAGTGGGGGCAGTCTTTGTGGGACTAAGCCCTTAACTTGGTGGGATCTGATGTTAACCCCAGGTAGATACCATCAGAATTCGGTTGAGTTGTAGGACACCCAGCTGGTGTTGGAGAATTAGTTGTTGGTGTCAGAAACACTGCAGAATGCCTTCTACTGAGACTGAAAGATACTGACTGGGGAGCTAAAAAAAACTAGACTAACAAAAAAGAGATTAACAAGAGGAAAACAGAATTTTATTAACATGTGCACTGTACACACACACGGGAGCCCCCAGTGATGAGTAACTCAAAGGGGTGGTTAGAACTTGGGCTTATAAAGCACCTTAACAGAAGAACAATAACATTTTAGAGATCTAAAAAGGCAAAGGACTTTGACCTTCTAGAGGTAGCAAATTCCAGAAGGGCAAATACATAGGGAATCTGGTGGTAGATAAGTGCCAGTTTTACAAGGTTAGCTATGTGGATTCCCCTCACGCTCTGGGCAGATAAGGGTCCAGAGTTCTCGCCAGTGATTAGTTTCTGTCCTTTCTGGTATGGAGGGAGCGGGGTACACCTGCACAAATTTATATCCTGCTTTTAAGTAAATGGGGAAGAGCAGGGAGCTTTTCTTTCATCTGCAAGTCCTCACTTGCCCTCAGCTCAAAATAATCCATATGCTAAAGCGGCATATTTTGGGATGGCATTTTCTGCTGCCCTTTAACTGGAAGACCCATGAGGAATGGCCCTGTGTCAACCTTTTTAAAATGTTTTTGGTCATATTGTGTTCGAACAAAGAGCTGGATATTAAAAATAATGGACTTGTTCATCGTCAGAAAGTATCCAAAGCTTTCAGATAGCTTTGAGCACAGAACTGGGAGGTATGGGAGGTAAAAAAAACAAACAAAAAACTGGGGGTTAGAATTAAAGTGGCCTTCTTAATGGCACCTCCTTGTTCCTGACCCCTGGCTGGACTATGACACATTGGTAAAGGAACACAGGTTGAGGGTGGGGGGCGGGTGGCAGAGTAGAAATTGGGAACTTTCTGGAAAAACAACATTTATTAAGCACCGTGTACCGGGTACTGTTCAAAGGGCTTTACATGTTTTTATATCATTTAAACAGAAGTCTGAGAAAATTATTTTTCTTTACAGGTGAATGTCATTATTCCATTTCACCTTCAGTTTTTTAAGAAGTACAATAAAAATAAGCCTTTCTCACTCTTGATATAAGACAGTTCAAGAAGTCACACAGAATTCTGTATAAAAACCAGAATACTAGAATTTGCATTGTCAATAAGATAGACTGTCTTATCAGACAGATGATAGGTTATGTCTGGAAGAAGGGCTGAAGTCTGGGATCTTTGTGGAAAATGATCATGTGACTTATGCCAAATATGGAAAATGTGACAAATATAGTGTCCGAGTGGATATGTGGTATATCTGAAGGGAACCTGCAGGCAGTTTTCCATACTATTGAAGCAGAGAAAGTAGAATGTTTTCTACTAGTACTCTTTTCAGTTTTGGTTATCAACATTTTATTTGCACATCATGCTATTAATGCAGTTTTGTATATGAACATCCTTCATTTTTAATTTTAGTGGAGAGGCTTGTTGTCCTGCACACAGCTGTGTTATTTTTTAAATGTTGGCTGATGGTGGCCCACAATTAATGCTTGACAACTGAATGAAGGGATCTACCTTCCAATCATAAGAGATCATTAAAGTAAACTGAGCTATGCCCATACAATACAATGTAATGCAGACTGAAAAACTGTATTTATGCAATATTTTAAAAGAAAAAAGTGGGAGGACTCACCTTTCTCAATTTAAAAACTTACTATAAACGGATGGTGCTGGCATAATGAGAGCCATGTAAAGTAAGAGAATAAAGTTGAGAATCCTGAAATAAGGTCATACATCTATGGTCAATTGATATCAACAAGGGTGCCAAGACCATTTAGTGGGAGAAAAGAATAGACTCTTCAACAGATGTCATTAGGACAATTAGACAAATACGTGCAAAAAAATGAATTTGAATTTCTGCCTCACACCAAATGAAATAACTCAAAATGGATAAAATACCTAAATGTAAGAGCTAAAACTATAAAAATTCTAGGAGAAAACATAGGGACAAATTCTTGATCACCTCAGATTTAGAAATGGATTCTTAGATATGACACCAAAAGGAAAAAAGAAAAAATAAATTAATTGAACAGCATAAATATCTAAAACTTTTGTGCTTCAAAGGATACTACTGAAAAAGCAAGAAAGAACAAAATGGGAGAAAATATGTGCAAATAATGTATTTGATAAGGGTCTAATCAACAGAAGATAAAGGACTCCTAAATCTCAACAAAAAAAAGACACAAAATTCAAATAAAGAGTAGACGAAGGACTTGAATAGACATTTCTCCAAAGAAGACATACAAATGGTCAACACACACGTGAAAAGATCCTCAATATCATTGGTTGTCAGGGAAATGCAAATCCAAACCACAATGAGTACATCACACACACTGAGATGGTTATAATTAAGAGAAAAAGGAAAGTCAGTATTGATAAGGATGTGACAAATTGGAAACCTTGTACGTTGATGGTAATGTAAAATGACACAGCTTCTATGGAAAGCAGCTTGGTGGTTTCTCAGAAAGTTAAACATAGAATTATCACATGGTCCAGAACTTCTACGACCAGGCATACATTCAAAATAATTGAAAACAGGTATTCAAGCAAAAATACACTACCGTTCATTGCAGCACTGTGCTTAATAGCCAAAAGGCAGAAACAACTCAAATTTTCATCAACTGATGAAGGGATAAACAGAATGCATTATCCCCATACAACAGAGTATTTTTCGGCCATAAAAAGGAATGAAGTACTGACTGATACATGATATAGCATAGATGAATGCTGAAAACATTATGCAATGTAACAGAAGCCAGACACCAAAGGTCGTATGTCATATAATTCCATTTTTATGAAATATCTAGAATAAGCAAATCCACAGAGACAGGAAGCAGACTGGTGGTTCCCAAGGACTGGGGAAATTGGGAGAATGACGAGTAACTTCGCAGTGGGTACAATTTCCTTTTGGGTGATGAAAAGTGTTTTGGAACTAGAAAGAAATGCTAGTTGTACAATATTGTAAATGTACTAAAATGCCACTAAATGATATGCTTTTAAGTGATATGATACGTTAATTGTCTCTCAATAAAACAATTATGTTTATGGAAATACTCAATAATACAATGCCATGTTCACAAGTCACTGTTAAGAAAAGCAGGACACAGAATAATAAAAGATTTTACTTACATATAAATAGATATGCCTAGAACAAGACAGGAAGGGAGTAACACAAAACGCTAATAGTGGTCATCCTTAGGTTATAAAATAGTGGGTGATTGGATTTGTTCTTTATATACTAATGGATTTCCCAAGTTTACTTCAACATGCATTCCTCTTGAAATCAGAAATAGGAAAAAAAAATCTTACTTTTAAAAATTAAATAAGGAGAAACCCTAAATCTCCTTTCACTCTAGCGTTCTGCATCTAAAAGCAAGCCCTTTGGGGGGAAGTGGTAACTGCGGAGTTTTCCTCTAAATAAGAAAGAGTGGAATGAGGGGCAAGAAGCCACCCAGCAAAACACCAGATTCGGCTCCAGAAAGTGGGGCGGAAGGGCCTTCGCAGAATCTCTAGGAAGCCCCCTGCCTGCGACCACCAACTAAGACTGCTCTCCTTCACAAAGCCAGCTCTATAGTGGAGGGGACGGGAGTTTGGGGACAAAATTCCGGGGGCATAATCCTGTGTTATCAGGGAAAACAGAAGGAATTTGGATGTCGTGGCCACACGTTCACACAGTGCTGACGAGGAGGCCACACTCAGCAGCTGGCCGCCTAGGTGTGGGAGTGCACGCAGCAGGGCCTTGGCAATCTGCTCAGGCTTCCCTGCAGACTTCCAGCTTTCCTCGCAGCTACATGGGTTCCCCATGTCTGGTTCTGCCCCATGGGCTATGAGGGAAGCCCCTGCGGTAGTTCTAGACTGAGACGTGCCGTGGAGAGCTTAGAGACCACACATCACTGAGGGCGCAGCTACTCGATGGAGCAGAGCCATTTGGCCTTTGTTGTGCTAAACTTCTGAAATTTTGTCATTTTTTCTTATATAGAAACTGGAATGCAAGAAGCAGGGTGCTGTCATAACGAAAACCATACAATATAAATGTTAGGACGGTTACTGGGTGGCAGGGTAGCAGGGGACAGAAAGATGGTGGTTCATGTCTTGTGAAGGCAACAAATTTAGTGGCTGTGTGTCCCCACTGGCTGAGCAGGCAGACCACATGCCCACCATACTGAAAACACATGATTAGTTGTGTTGGTCGCCGCTGGCTGCATACGTCAAGATGTTGTTAGAAAGATGAGCTAGTGGGAATGACAGGCCAGTTTAACAAAAATAAACACAAGGGAATATATGGAGCCTTAAAATTCAGGGCCCTGCACCTCAGATGCCCAAGTAAACCTCTCAGTTGGATCAAGTGACTCAGAGCAAAGACTCAGTTAAGGGTGGAGCAGGATGAGTAAGTCTAGAGATCGAACGTACGGGCAGGATGACTATAGTCGATGCTGTACCGAATGCTGGAAACATTCTAAGAGAATAGATTTCAGGTGATCCCATCACAAAAATGAACGGGAACGATGTGAGGTGATATATTGAGCAGCTTGGCTGCAGTAATGATCTTACTATTTTTATGTGTATCCAGTTACCATATTCTACACGTTATATAGACACAACTTCTATTTTTAAAAAAATATGTAACTTCAAATCAATACCAAACTAGTAGGCAGAGAGTGTATCTCATTTTAATGTTTAAGATTTGTGAGAATGAAGATGTTTTTCTTATGTTCATTGTCCAATTACGTTACTTCTTGTGAAATGCCTCCTTATATTCTGTATCTTGTTTCCATTGAGTAGTTCATCTTTGACTGATTTATGAAAGCTACACATTAAAAACTTATGAAAGCTATAAATTAAAACCTTTATGCCCTTTTCCAAGAAAAAGTGAGGGGGGTGTGGCTTTCCTACTTTCTATCCCCCATAGACTCTAGGTAGCAGTCGTTAATCTGGGAAGAAGAAAAAAGGATGAGAAAGCAAACAAAGATTTGAGAACTGTATCTCAAAAAAAGTTGTGTTTAGTTACTGACTCATGGAACATACTGGAAGCAATTAAAAGCCTACTTAGTTCTCAAGGGAAATGTATTGCCGAAAGAAACTGAAAGCTGGGGAGAAAAAAAAAAAAACTTTGAGACTTAAAATGACTCAGATCTGCACCCCATCCCCACAAACAAGAGGTAGACAGAGAAAGCTGTGTAGCTCCTGAGGAGGGAATAAGGCCCCATGAGCACTTCAGTCACGGTCAAGGAAAAGAGAGAAAAAGAGAGGACTCCTCCAGAGGGTCTCCAGAGGCCAGGGTCCACTGGAGAAAAATGGGCAAAGGGATATCCCTTCACCG
The DNA here is from genome assembly GCF_048773025.1 of Camelus bactrianus. NCBI lineage: Eukaryota > Metazoa > Chordata > Mammalia > Artiodactyla > Camelidae > Camelus > Camelus bactrianus. Next base: position 26,482,895 of record NC_133555.1, read on the forward strand.
AGCCTAATCAAGGAATTCCCCCTAACCAAGGAGGATGGGAGGCCTTCCAGTGTTTGGTAGATTTCAGATTACTGGGGGCCAGTGGCTGCTAGGTGACTCCACTCTTTCCCTTTCCAAGTAACAGGAAACCGTTTATACTCTCAATAAGCATACTCACTGCACACACCCTGCCTGCCACGGGCACTGATGAGTAAGGAGGACGGAGTTTTTAGTTCTTAGGTCTCCAAACCTGCAGGTCACATACTCATTTGGGCATAACTATAGGAGCCACCAAACTACAGTTGACCTTATATGAACAAGAGATAATCTTGAGTTATTAAGTTTGGGGGGATTTTTCCCTCATCATACAGTAGATTTGTTGTGTGATAAAGTTTAGTTTTAGTCAGTGTTAATGCTGCACAGGACCTGACCACTGAGAAGCTAACTGCAGGGCCTGGTGCAGTGATGTCAGCATAAAGATTGATCATGGGATTCAGCATGAGGCTTGGAGCATCAAGTTACAGATCTGGCTCATCCTATAACCCACTGGGCATCTTTCAGCAAGTCACCGGGACACTAAACTTCTGCAAACCCTCAGTTAAAAAAAATATATAGGAGTAGAACCACAATATTTCCCAAGCCTTTCCAGTCATAAATAGAAACATCTATGGTTGTATAATAGGGAAGAACCAATGTGACTCCATATTAGATCTGTTCCTTTAGGTTCTAACCCTGTGCTCTTTCCTGTGCTCAGTCATGCTGGTTCTGCACCTTTTGTAAAAGAATGTTGCCTGTAGCCTAATACATACAGGAGAGCCCATTCTCACCTCCTGAGCTTTAAGGGTTTAACACTTTCCCATTCATAGAGAGAGAAAAAGTTGCAGAACAGAGAATAACATTTGTCTTGTTGGAAGTTTAGAGAAACATCATGACCTCACATATGTTGACAGCTGCAAGAACCATGGATTCCAGCACCAAGAAGTCTGCAACAACCAACCACACCCCCTCCACTTTTTAGTATAAAAGGAGCCTGAATTCTGGCTTAGGTAAGATGGTGCTCTAGGACATTAGACCCCCATCTTCTTGGTCTGCTGACTTTCCAAATAAAGTCATCATTCCTTGCCCCAACACCTTGTCTCCCGATTCACTGGCCTGTCGTGCAGCGAGCAGAAAGAGTTTGGACTCAGTAAAGGTTGTGTAAGCTTATGGGCATCTTTCTCCATTTTCATTACAGAATCTGGAGGCTTACACTGGGGGATGGCTCACAGAAACTTCACAAGGAATGATTTCTCCAATTTTGAAAAGCAGTTCTAAGCAGCAGTACGACCACAGTTGGCTGAGTCCCAGCCAGCTGGGAGGTGTGCTTCAAGTCCTGAGTTACTAATGCTGGTTAGAAAGCAGAATATTCTGATCTGAAATACTGGAGTTATAAATTAGCCCTATAGGAGACATCTAGCAAGCTTCCTCAAGTGGAGCAGAAAGGACAGGAGTTCCAGCAGGGTGTCTGTGGCCTCTCTCTGCAACAAGGCTGTGCACAGGGGCCTGTGGCTCTCATTTCGGTGCCCTCCTTGCCTGCAGGTTTTTTTTTTTTCCCCTAAGTTTCACCACATGTGGGGTACTTTCATTCATTCTAGAAGTTTCACTGGGAATTTGTGTGTGTGCAATTGATGCTAGCAGACACAAAGAAACTCACTGCTCTTAACAGCCGTCCTTCAGAATGCTAGCGGTGTTCTAAGAGCGGGGAAGGGATCTTGATTCTTTACCACAGAACCCAGATGGCTCGTCAGCTGGCTCCTTCAGAGCGCACAGCAGACACGCCCCTTTGCTGTATCAGCGTGTTGACTACAGCTGTAGTTACCTGGTGACAGGATGAAATTACACAGACAGCAGTTTACTTCCATACCCCCCACCCCGCAGTCAATTTCCTAGCGTAAGCCACTCTTCCAGGAGTCTGTAATTTTGATACCTGTTTAATTTCAAATCCTCTCTTGTCTGACAGAGTGATTTCTCACCCTTTTTAGATGGTGCCATGCACCCCTCAATTGGATTTCTTCTCCCTGCTGTTAGTTTGTTGCTGCCTGAAATATTCAGAGAAACAGCTCTCTAAAAGCAGTTAATTTAATTTGGATTCCACACATGCACATGTGTGCACACACATACACAAATATGCAGGGTTTCTTTTTTTTCTTTTTCTGACACACAAAGGAATTGTTCCAGTATCTTTACTTTCTAGTTTGTTAAATATTTACATTGTATCCTCAGAAAGCAAACTTTCCCATAGATAAATATGAAACTTACAATATCTAGATTTTTTGAGAGAAATCTAAAGATAAAATGGACCTTTAGCTATTTTATTCTGAACTGAGTCTACCATTAACAAGAAGGTGCCATAAGTTCTAATCTACCATTGAGTTCTTTTATAAATGATTCCCAAAGATCCATAAACTTATCTTAGTGATTCTACAAAACTCTCAGGCTATGATCAGGTCTCAGCCCTGTTGCTGGAGAACGACTAGTCTCATCGCAGGAGGTAGACACCAGGAGGGGGATACCGAGAAAATGACGCATGTGCACGCGCACCACACCCCCCCCTCCACGTTCTTCTTTGTATGCAGAATATTCAAATCAGGGACAGAGCCGAAAGGACAACCTATCTGAAAACGTTTCCTGGTACAGAATCCTCATGCTCACTAGCTACACAAAGGCGTAGTCTCACAGCTCATTTTTCTTTTGCCCCTTCCTTTGCAAAGGGGGTATTGGTTGGAAAGAAAAATATTTTCATGCCTCTCTGTGAGCAGGGAGCTGACTGGACAAGTCACTTCATTTTCCTGTCTCTTTCTCCCTAACAGCATCTCCATTTGGCTATATCTTTGGGAAGGCCGGTAACATAAATTTGTCTTTCTGGAAGATAAACTTATTTTAGTTCTACAAATAATTTTTTCTCTTTCCTGATGTCTTAGCTACCCATCATGTTAACCCATGAATTAAGGTGTACATAGCATGCTTGGGGAGGGGATGTGTGTGTTGGGGGCAGGGGACAGTAACCCATGTTCGTGTGAAGCAAATACAGTGTGAGGCCCCATGGGATTCAGCCCTAGGACTGTGTCACAGTCAAAGAGACACAGGTCCACCAGTCAAAGCATCTGAAAAGTTTCAGTCTTGCAGCTCTCAAAGAACATTACTGAAACCCCAGTTTACAACCAACCCATAATGATTTTTAAAATCTTCTTTCCTTTTATCTCCAATTTATGAACTCCACCCTAGAATCTCTCCAGACCCTTGACTCTCAAGTTTTCACCAGAAATCCTCTTTAATCTTTAGGCCATATGATCCTAAGACAGAGACTAGGAGGCAGTGGCTCTCTTCAGATAAGTGAATCATACATAGCTCAGGCTGGATCTGTTTCTGTTTTAACCCAACACAGGCTATCCCCGGGCGCTGCAGCAGTCGTGGGACAGGATGTACTTTACCGGTACTGCAGTGATGTGCTCCCAAGTTTTTCCAAAAGCCAGACCTAATGTCCTTCCCACCTATTCGTAGATAGACTCAGTTTAGTTTACATATGGAATAAAAGGGTGATTAAAAATATGAACTTACAGTTTCAAATCTCTTCTATCTTGTGATCATGAAGTCACCAAACGTGGTACGCTGGGAGTCAGTCAAACTGCAGACTTAATATAGATCTTTTTTAGAGCCTTAGTTTTACTTAAAAATGAATGTGTTGGAGGTCATTAATTTAAATAATTTTAATACCAATGTTAGAACAAACACAGAGACCCAACAGAAATAAAAGGAAAACTGCATAATTTTTTCAGTTAAACATTGACCCTTCCAAACAAGTTTGCACTTGGCAGACCACTCTGGCTACTCTCCTGGACCCAGACACCCGGCAGTAATTTTTACCCTCTTCAGCATCAGGGGACTGGAGGGGAAACTTTTAGAATCATTAAAGCGGTGATTCTGCCCACACCACAGCTGCTGGGATCTCACCAGTGATCCACACAGTCTTCTAACACAGGGGTGCGGCTGAGAAGTCTGACAAATTCAGAAAGCCATGTGGTTCATGACCAAGAAGGCAAACATTAATTTTATTTGCAGGGCAGTCATCAGAAATAAGTGTGTTTATTTGCTCCTCTAAAATGATTCAGATTTAGGTCACTTACATACAGAATCTCTACATCTACCACTACCTCACTTCCCGACAGAGAACACAGACGCAAACACAGAAATAGATAAAGCAAACAGTAAGATCAACAAACAGCAGACTGAGGCACCAAAATGCAAGTGCTGGGGTTTCAGTCTCAAAAGAAGCCACACAGAACCGTTTGGGGCCCAGGGAAAATGCATTACATGAGATCACATTCCCGGATGAAGGAGACTTTGGTTTGGAACCCCAGCACCCAGTGCCTGCCTGAGCACGGTCCGGATGAGAGCACATCCTGCCTCCTGACAGCATCCCTGCACTCCTAGCATGTGCACACGGTGCACAGCCTGCCCGGTAACTTTGGGCAGCGGTGCTATGCAGTGGGAGCTCCTACCCACCAGTAACAACCATGGTAAGAGCCCTGCGTGCATCTTCTTGTGGGGTCCCTCACCAATCCTGGGAGGTAGATGCTGTTCTTCCTCCAATTTTATCATCAAAAACCCTGAGCCTTAGTAATGCTATTTACTACTGTACACACCTACATTTGCTCTCTCCAGAGAGAGGCACACTTAAAGAAATGAGAAGCCAATGACCTCTCTCCTTCCTGCCTTTCAACCCACAACCTTCTGGGTTTGTGTAGCCCATCCAGAAACCCCAGCAATTTTATCCACCTCACTGTTAGGGACATTTTTCCTGTAGGCAATAGACTCCTTCTGGGCTCAAACACAGAGGTTTAGAAGAGCAACCCTTTTTGTCCTCACACAAAAGGAAGGGCTTCGCGTCAAAGCTCTGGGGAGAATTTGGTGCTCGACAGACAGCTTCGGGAGTCACTGAGTGCAGCTGGACATAAATAACATCACTTAAGCCAGGATGTGGCTTGGTGACATAGCTAATTCCCACTGCAATCACTTTGCCAGAAGAGCTTTCAATCCTGTTTCACGTGATTTCACAAACTCTTGAACTGCACAGGTTTTTTTCACACCCACAGAGGTAATAAGTGACTTCTGAGAACACTTGCACAGTCGGTTGGCAGAAGTCAAAGAAACTGGTGGAATGTAAGCTCTCCAGAGGCCCTTTTCCTGTTCCCTGTGGACTGTGCATCGGTGAGTGGAGGAGGCCATGAGGGGTGGGGGTAGGGGCGGGTGGCTGCAAGTTCACAAACAAACTGACTTCTCAGTTGGTGGGTAGGTTTGCCCCAGTTTTATCAGGGGATGGAAAACAAACATCAAAGTTTCTCAGGATTCATGGCAGTGGCCAGATGCAGGCTGGAGCTCCAGACTGCAACAGATATAGGGTCCCTGTTCACAGACCGTCATGTCATCTAGACACCTAAGCCACAGAGCACAGATGTCACGGATGCGTTAAAATCTGCCCCCACCCCCACCCCGGAGTTTACCTACTGGGTGTGCGAAGTGTGTGCACTTCAGAGAGCGGAGGTCTCTCATCTCTTTCCTCTGCTACCTCCCAACATCTTTTAACTCAGCATCTGCAAGTGTCCAAAGACAAAGAGACGCCAATATCCCCCACTGCATATTCTGAGACAAAGAGCAGCCCAGACATTAACTATTCAGAAATTCATAATCAGCATAGCCCAAACAAGATTTTTTAAGTCATTTCCCGCGGACACTTTATGGCAGCAGATTCCACAGCATATAAAGGAGCTATGTCCCACAGGAATTATAGTGGCCCAAGAAGGGCTCCATGAATCAGTCATACCAATTGTGACATTATATGCCAGAAAGGACAGAACTCTTTGCTGAAAACCTCTGGTAAACAGACTTCAATCACGGGTGTTATACCTGGATGACCAGTTCAGGTAGAACTCATTCATTCAGCACATATTTACTGCTAAGCACCAGGGTAGAGAGGGGTGAACACCGCAGTTATGGCTCTTATCTTGCAGAGTTTACAGGGTGGAGGGAGAGGTGATTAACAGGCAAAAGGACAAAAAAAGCATGGATGATGCAATGATACCGAAGAGTGGAAGGAGGCAGTTCAGAGCCTCTTTGTTATCACACCTAACTTGACCTGCTCCCCCACATGCAGTAAAGCCAGTCTACGACACTGACTGGGTTGTGGCGAAGGCAAGCACGCCATTTAGTGCAGGGCACCGAGCAAGGACTCTGGGACAGCTAGTGCGCAGAACACCCCAACTCCCCCATGGGTTTCAGGACAGCGTTTTTAAAGGCCAGGTGAGGGAGGGCAGCCGCAGCTTATGCACAGTTCTCTGACTGGCTGATGAAGAGGTAACGGGGCGGTGTCACCAGGTTTAACATTATCAACCCTTAAACTTCAGTCGGCCTAGGCTAGGGGCTGTGTGCTCAAGGTCATCAAGTAGTAAAGTCATCCATCTGGTGGGGATTTTAGCATCTGTAAAATTAACACTTAGGAAATGTGCATCAGACACTTTCATCTGGGTACTGCAGAGAGGAGCTTAAGCAGAGGATACGGGTCCTAGGAAGGCCCATGGCGTCCCGCTCGGCCACACCTTGTACTCTACCATGCAGACTTTCCTCAACGATTATGTCTCTCTCTAATGTTTCAGATTACTCTTAGGGACATAGCAGTGGGCATAAGTCATCTTTAGAAAATGAGCTGTTGTGCCAAACAGACAATGGATAGAGAACTCCAGGTAATAACGCTATCACATGCTCACAATGTCAGATCAGCCTAACCAAGCATCGTGAACGCTGCGTCTTGAGAGGCAGTGTGGGATAGCACCAAGTGCCGGCCTGGGCATAGGGCACGGACTACTGGCCATCTGGGCATCCCCTGGGCAAGGCACCTGGTTTCAGTGGCTCTCAGATTCCTCACATGGGAAGCGGGAAAAGTGGTAGGCACCTACCTCAGTGGGTTCTTGTCAGAATGTGCTAAAGAAATAAAATATGTCTGTCCACTGCTGGTCACACAAAACAGATAACCAAAGACAGAGCTCTGATTCTTATTAAGGAAATTCAGCCTCTCACTCCTGCACAGGGACAGCATGAAAGCTACCCATGGGCGTCTATGGAGGCAGGCTCTCCCTGCAAGCCCAGACAGGGATTCTGCACAGCCTTCTCCTCCTCTCCTGGAAGCCGAGCACTGTCTATTCATCCAAGATGAATGACCCTAGGCAATCACACAAACACTTTTCTGTCCTTTAAAATAATAGGGAAGGTAGAATTACTTCCACAATCTTCCTCAAGTTACATTCTTTTGATGAAGACAAGAGGAGTTTTGATCAGGGCAGAAATAACAGTCTATATTCAAAATGGATTCAGTGTGGTAAATATTTTTTTGACCACCTATATCATCCTGTGTTCTTAGCTCAGCTCTAAAATATACAAGAATGATTTATGTACAGAATCTTAGTGGAATATGTGCTTCAGTTCTCCAGGTTAACTTAACCTCTGCCTGTGGCACTTCGCTCTGAACACCTCAGCTCCCCCTGCAGCTGCTGCTCTGGTGTGTTTACTGTTTCCCTCTGAGCTCGTTTGTAATTGCAGCCCTGGGGCTTGCAAGATTTTCCACCAGGAGTTTGCATGCAGATGGTCTCAAGCAAACATGACTCTTGCCTTTTCCTAGAGAGTCTATGTCCAACCGTTCATGGGCTAACAACCACCTCGCTCCAATCACTACCCCTGCTGTGCACTGAGCCCTTATTCGGTGCCTGGCCCTACTATGAGTTTTTGTATGTGTTACCTTGATACCTTACAGTGACCCTTTGAGGAGTGTGCAAAATACAAGTGAGACAGGAGGGAGAGGGGCAGGACACTCCTGCTAGATAAACAGCCCTTAGGATGGGATAAAACCTGGCTGGAACCAGCTAAAACCAGGCTGGCTTTCAGGATGGCCCAGTCATCGACCTTCAGCTCATTATACCCTCATTGTAATAAGAAAACTCACTCCCTCTCGCACCGTGACAGTTCCAAAACGGACCATAAAAGGCCAGGAGGTGAACAGTCGTCCAATTCCTGGGAGTCTTCACTCTTCCGTGAAACAGCAAGGATATTCCTCCCGCGTCCTATTAACGTAAGAAATGACTCAGCCCATAAAGACCAACAACCCTGGGCCCTGGGGCCGCTCTCACTTTGAGGCAGTCCAAATTCTGCCTGTGGACTTTTTCTTTCTATAAACAAACCTGCTCTCATGTTACTTCTGCTCACTCTTGAATTCCTTCCTGCACGCAGCCAAGGACTCACTCTGTGGCCCATGCTTATCCCGGGAAGGGGCATCTCCCTCCCCTGCATCAGAAGTCAGCTCCTAAGGAAAGATAACCTCAAAACCCAGGGCAGTTCCACCCTAAACGGCAAACCAATGGCGACCACATGTTGTTCATGTATGCCTTTGTGTAAATAAATTATTGATGGGGACTCTAAAAATCACGGCTTTCCTCAACAGATTCCATCCCAACAGGTTCCCGTAGTTTCCTTTAGGCCGTAAGCTCCCTGGGACAGGGATCACGCTGTTTTACCTGTCACTGCATGTCCAGCATCTAACATGTGCCTGGAACTTCACAGGTTTTAACCACCTCATTAAATGCATAAATGGAGGCTACCATACAGTACAGGAGAGAAGGCATGATCCTAAGACCAGCTAGAATCTCATCAGCTTTGAGGAAGAACAACCAGTGGTGTCAGGGGGGTCCAAGCAGCCGACAGACCTGCATGCGAGTCTCAGCTCAGCTAGAGGCCTGGTGGAGCTGCACTCTCTGCGCCCCACAGGACACACGGGGGAGATGGCACACAGGGTTTGGGCGAAGCTGAGGCAGTATTAAGAGAGCCACGTGGCACTCTGGAGAAGCCGGCGTGTCAGTAAGGCCTTGATGGAGAAGGCGGCACTGGACTTTCCTGGAGAGACTGACTGTGCAGACAGAGGAGGTATTCCTTCTAAGCAGAAGAATCAGCCTAAATTCAGACCACAGGTGGGGAATCCTGGGCAAGAACAAGGAACAGCATAAAGTTCACTCTTCTGCAACAAAGGGTGTGTGGAGGGAAATTGAATGGGAGGAGTGAGCAGGGCTCCAGTCCAGCTTTTATCCTGCACAGAGGGTGTAGGGGGTTATTCCATAGAAAAGTATGTCCCAGAGTGGGGGACCCATGCGTCACTGCTGCACACACACGGTGCCAGCTAGGCAGTACAGAAACGGTACCTGCATCAGTCCACCTCCAATCTGATGAAGCCAAGGTTGAGGCGGCTCTAGGACATCCAGCCCATGACAACTCTATGAGTCAGGGTCTCCAAGGAGAGATCTGACTCTGTCAGAAGTAGGAGAATTCAGGAGGGATTAAAGAAGGGACCACTGACCATGTACGGGGATAGGGAGCCAGAAGGGCAGTAACCCAGGGCTAGTAAAGGCCCAGCTGTCACTATCTCTAGGTGCTAAGAGACGAGAGGAGGGAAGAGTTTATGGTAACCAGAAGGAGAGAGCCACATAGAACAAGACACTGTAAAACAAGCAGTGAGCTTTGGTCGGGGTACAACATTGAGCTGCAGGCACCCTACTAGGGTGGAGGCAGGAAACACAGTCCTGGATCCACTGCTTCCCTCCCTGCTGGGCTCCCACAAGCTGAGCCCAACCGGAAGGTAACAGGGCCTCCAATTAATCGGCAGGGCTCAGCTTCCTGGCACCAGAGCCAGGACAAAGAAGGAAAATGGATCTGGAGGGACAAAGGGAAGGTAACTGAATAATCACCCACCTTTGCAAACACAGGGAGAGCAGGCCCCAGGTGTGCAGCCCCAGGCAGCACTCTCTGGCTAGGAAATACTACTTCTGTTTTGCCTGCATTGTATTTATTGTTAGTTTCTATTTATGATAGATGATACTGGCTTTCTATTAGAGATAAAGTTTCTTTTTAGAATACATTTAAGTGAAAAAAAAAAAGCCCATTTAAAGATAAATATGAAGTAAACAACAGCACAGATGGAAAGGAGAATAGCAAAGATAATGGAGGTGGTACTGGCATGACTGATGCTTGGACAAGGCCTCACAGACGACTGGGAGCCACGGACAGTTTCTGAGCAGGAGAGAGACTGGATCAAGGCTCTGCTTTGGGCAGTTTCCTGTGGCTGCAGCTATATAATGCAGCAGGGGAGAAAGGGGGGTACTTTAGGTTGTGACAATGGGGCTATGGAGGTAGGAATGGCGGGGACGAATTGGAAGAGAAAGGGTAGAATCAACAATATGTGATAATTCATTTCACGGAGGGCAAGCAAGAGATGAAGCAGAAGATAAAGGCTGCGACCAAAATTGCCTTTAAAAATCATCTATTACCAGAAATATTAGAACTGATGTAGGGAAGTAACATGACAGCAATCAAGGCCTGCTCACAGGTAGAGTTTTTATGTAATTCATCTCCTGTGAGACCATCTGCGGTAAAAGGAAAACATGAACGTTTATCTAATGTGCGTCTCCTCCTGGTGTTTCTCCAGAACAGCTGGGTTTGTTTTTCAGATTTGCAGCAGAAAAATTGGGAAGGTCAACCAGGCTTGGCACCTAGCACCAGGAGGGCAATTTTCATGCCTTGATCAGCATCATAGAGGGGGTGATTTTACAGCACACAGATACTTTGGGTGTTTATTTTGAGCTTTGAAGGAAGCTGGGAGATCTATTTTCTGAAAAGACTATTTAGTTAGAAAATTGAAGTCAAATAGACATTATCATACAAGTGTCCAATAAAAATAATTTGAAACTAGAGGTTAGAAATAGTAACAGCTAATCAAGTTTGAAATAAAAGCTTTGGCCTGGTAAGAATTTTGGGACAAGTTTCTTACCTTATCCTCAATTAAACACACACACACACACAATGAATTTCTAGACTGTGCTTCACTTGTACGAAAATTACTTTCAATTAAATTCTCAATTTCTGGTTCCCTGAGAGTTTTAACCATCATGTTTTCAAATGAGCCAGTGATTCACAGAATAGAGAAAAGGAAGAGACTAATGAGATGATGGAGTGTGTCCCAGAAGCAATCCAGAGGGTTTTTTCCCGCAGTCCACTTTCCATCGCCTTATTCAGTCTTGGTTTTAAATGACTCCAGCAATGGGACTCTTCATCTGTCCAAGAGGCCTGTGGGAGCCCTTTCTCAGTCTAAGAGTCTTCATTTTAGAAAAGAATATTCTGATATTAAGCCCTGTTATATCACTCTCCTCTCCCAAAGGAGCCCCACTTCTTCTGCCATTATGTCCTTCAACTCCTCCAGGTGCTAGGAAGAGGCACTGTCTTTCCTCATTGGTTACTCTTTCCTTCCCCCTTGCCGATTTCTTATTCTTTTTGTATCTGAAGATTTCTATGCTTTTATCTGCACCTCTGATCCCTATCACCATAGTAACTGAAGACTCTGACAAGGCTGTCGTTTCAAAGGCCAGCTGCTTATACCTTCATGGTCTTTACCTCCCATCCAGCATGATACTTTCTAGAATCCTGAGCATTTCAGCCCTGGGTGACTAGATACCAGCCTGGCGACCAGGGCCTGCCACAGAACCTGCATATGACCCAAGGATTGTGATCAATGTGGTAGAGGTACCTACCACTCTAGGATTCAGAGGATAATGGAAATCTGGCTGTGTATTTTTACACATTTAGAAGTAGAATGGACACAGAATCAGGAAGTATCCCATTTTTGCAGTTGACCAACTCTGAGTCTCTGGACCTCAATTTCCACATTTGTTAAAAGGAGGTGTTGGATTGCATACCATAAGGGCAATTCATGCACTAAATCACTGGAGCACAATTCCAGTTTGAAGCAGTGACAGCAACATCCCCCACCCAGGATCACCAGATTTAGCAAGTAAAAACATACAATGCCCAGTTAAATTTCAATTTCAGAGGAGTGAATACATTTTAATATAAGAATGTCCTTTGCAATATTTGGGACATATTCATACTAAGAATGTATTCATTGTTTATCTAAAATTCAAATTTAGCTGGATGTTCTGTGTTTTATCTGGCAATCCTACTCCACACGTTGTCTTCCTGATTGCTGGTTGGCACGTAGGTGGCTGAGGAGAAGACTCTGGTCCTCATCACCTCGCACCCCAATGCCCTGACAGAGCCTCCAAAGCTCGGCTGAAGCTGCAGGCTGTTATTCCCAAATATGTGCGTGCTTACTTGCTTCTCAAGGTTCCTCCACACTCCAGATGTGACCAAATGAGGGAAAATACTTTAAAAACACTAAGCATGAACACCTGCCTCAAAATGTGCTGACAAGGTGGTCATGAGTCTGCAGCTCTTCCCGTACCACAGTCCTGCACAGTTAAAAGTCCTTCCTCTCAGCATTCGAGCACTCTCCACAACAGGACGGCCACATCTCAGCTCTGGTAATAAAACTACTCATTCACTTACTGGAAATCTCCCACGTGCCGGGCACCGTGCTAGGGACTATACGTTCATTTAACCTTCAGAGCTGTCCTGTAAGAATGGAACCACGCTACTTCCATTTCACAGATGAAAAGACAGGCCAGAGGAGCAAAGTGACTCATCTGAGTTCCCACAGCTCACAGCTCACAGCTTGTCCATGAAAATGGAAGGGCCACCAAAGGATTTTCACAGATCATGACAAAGTGATTATAAATTTTATATCTGAAAGAAAAGGGCCAAATACACTGAGAAACTCCTGAGGAAGTAGCCAGCCAAGAGACTGACTTGGCCCATCAGAGAATAAGGCTTATTTTAAAGCTACTGTCATTTAAAGCTATTGTAATTAAAACTGTGTGGTACTAGAGGAGAGGAGGACAAACAGGCAAATGGAAGAGAAGAACAAATCCAAAACCACAGCCATGCCTGTAATGGAAACCTGACCAGTCCCCTGACGGGAACATGACGGGGCTGACAGGCAGGGCAGTGGGACATAGATGGTGATTCAATCAAGAGCAGATCATACAGAGAAGCAAAATGGAATCTCCACGTCAAAAAACACACAAAAACTGAGTCCATGTGCATTAAATGTGAAGGACACAACTTGAAAACTTTTAGACAAAAAAGCTATCACCTCTGCATAGAGAACTTCTTAAACAAGATGCAAAATAGCACTGAAGAAGGACTGATCAAATGTGACTAAGTAAAAGTAAAAAACTTCAGCTTATAAAAAGAAATCACAAAGGGAAAAGAAACAGGCTGGGAAATGACTGACAAAGGATCGGCCTGTAGACATGCACTGTTCTACACGTTGGCTGCGACACACACGTGGCTTTGGAGCAACTGCAACTGAACCAGCATGAACTGAGATTTGCCCTTAGTATAAAATACACGCCAGATTTCAAGCTTTTCATTAATTTGATATGATAATATTTTAGATATATTTGGATAATACAAACTAAGTTACATGAAACAGTTATCAACACCAATTTTATCCGTTTCTTTTTCCTTTTTTAATGTGGTTACTAGAAAATTTTAAGTAATGTATGTGGCTTGTTTGATGTTTCTATTGGGCATCCTAGATCCGGAATCTAGAAAGAGCTACAGTGAGTTAATAACAAAGAACAAAACTGAATAAAAAAAGATAAAAAGAAAAAGGTCACGAAGAGATTTTTCACAGAAGAAACATAACTAGTCAACATAAGAAATGATCAACCTTATGAACAATCCAAATTAATTACAAACTAAAACTGCAATGAAACATATTCTCTGCAGTCAGATTAGTAAAATTTAAGAACTCTAACAATACCTAGTGTTGGCAAGGGCGTGGAGCAATGGGAAGTCTCATAGTTACTGCAGTTGGGAATAAAAGTTGGTACAATCACTTCAGAAAATAATTTGGCATCAGGCAGTAAGACTGAACACGCACATACCCAGGAGTGAGTTCCCCGGTTCACAAGGCATCTCCCTGAGAGAACTCTTGTTTGTGTGACATGCAATGTGCACAGTGATGCTTTTAACAGCCTCATTTGTGACTCCCCAAACTGGAAATAGCCCAAGTTTCCACCCACTCTACAGTGGTTTAATCAGTTGTGAAAAGCTATATAAAACATTCCAAAGGAATGAACTGAAGCTACATCTAGCTACACAGTATCAGAGACACGGAGAGGTGAAAACAAAATGGTCACACAAGATCCAGAAGGCACCCTCTCTGAGGGAGGAAGGTGGGCACAACGGGGGGGGGGGGGGGAAGACGTCAGTCAGGTTCAATATCTTAAAATGTGTGGTAGGCCCACAGGTGCTTATCTTCCTCTAACTTAAATTTTAAGTATACACCATATATCCTGGTTTTAAAGTGTGATATTTCACAACTTAAAGGGGTTTAAAAAAGGAAAACAAAATTACTCTGTCCCTATGTGTGACACTGCATTCACCCAGAAGCACTGCCTTTCATTTGCTTTTTAATAATGACATCTCTCAAGTGGGGCCATGTTCTGCTGGTCCTCTCTCGACCTGGCTCCTCTTTCTCCCATCCCGTCCTATGTCATCTTGAGATTACTTATTTTATATGTAACATCTTTGGAAAAACAACAGCGTGAGGATTGCTCTTCTTGTGTTTGATTCATCTCAGTCACTTTTCCCAGGAGTAGCAGCACAGACCAACAGGCTAGCACTCCACGCCCAGGGAGTTTAGAGAACCCCAGGGGAGTGCGCAGCACCGAGGAGCCCAGCCCTCTACTCACAAGTTCTCTGCACCCTCAGTCCAGTGCTGCTTTGATTCCCCCATTTGAGTTTTTGTCAGGTATGAAAGGTGATTGGAGGCGCTCCTCAAACAGAGCTCGTGGCCTCCTGTCAATATTCCCGGGCAGGTACATGAAAATAGAAAGGGGCAGACTTACTGAGGTAGGTTTAGGGTGGCCAGGTCTCCCAGGGGGTTCTACAGCTCTCAATGCACACTCAGGCAAGGGCAGCAAAAGAACACATTTAGTCAACTTGAAAATTGGACCTCGAGCCTGGTCCTAACACAACTGTAAGTCTGTTTTTTTTTAAGAGATCAAACCACCCTAGCAGGTATTTTCCCTCAAACTTTAAAATTTTTCCCTTCCCCTTAGAAATGCCAAAATGAATCCCCAGTAGAAACATCCAGAGTATCAGGTGCAGCTCATCTTCCTTAGACTAGAACAAAAACAAGCCCCTAGTAATTGTGTGTGTGTGTGTGTGTGTGCGTGCGCGCGCGCTTGTTTTAATTCCAACACTGTAGCACCCTTAAACCATCATCACCTTGGAAACATCATTCCTTCCACCTGAGGTCTTCCCTGGGCACAGCCTGGAGCAGGGAGAGTTTACAGGGCCTGCTAATCTCATCAGCAGGTTTTCAGGACCCTGATCTTCTGACTCTTCTAGGTGAGCCCCAAGTCCTGGTTTTAAAAAACATGACGAATCAATGCACAAACCCTTATTCTCACCGTGGAGAGGAACAATTACTAAAATCTATTTGCCAGTAAATGTGCCTTGTCTTGTAAATCATTGGGTCGTTAACCTTAACAATGATGGTGTGCTGTCTCTATCCAATTCAATTAAAGTACAGACCAAGGTAATACTTAAGAATACATTTCAGGCAGAGGAATATACTATTATATCCTCATAAATTAATACATTTATTTCACATCTTGGAAAAAGAACACTGCATGATAAACAAAGGGGAGAGAAGAAACAAAGGCAATGATTTTAAGAATAGCTGAAAAGGACTAGAGAGGAGAGGAATCCCGAGGCAAAAAGCAAGTCACTTACAGCCACCACTCCCTCTGGCATCGCTGCAAAATTTCCGGGCTAGGTGAAGGATGGAGCAGACAGTGCACTCAGACTGCAGCTGGCTTGTGTTCTACCTCATGAGACAGAAATTCCTAAACTGTACAAAACAGCAAAAGAGTTCTCTACCTGTTCCTCATCTGGTACGACTGTAGCTGAAAAACTTGATGCTAAAACTAGCAGAAAGTTCTGAGCCTTGACACTGATTCTCTGGAGTCCAGGAAGGAGCCTTCTCTTTCCTCAACACTCTGAAGGTTAAGCCAAGGGAAGCCTCACTCACAGCACCCTCAGTGTTCTTCCTGCTTCCCCATTTCAGGGGTTAGGGAGGGATTAAGCAGCCAAGCATTCTAACAGGGAACATCTCTCAAGACTTACGGTATCTGTCACAAGGTTAGGTAACAGATATGTGCATTTAAATTCTTCACAAGGGGCTCAAAAGGAAGCATCTCTTCGATTTTCTTTCTCCTCTAATTCCTCTAACCTGGACCACTTTCTAGCCACAGCCAGCACAGCTTAATTCATATGATATATTCGTTCTCTATTGCTGCCCTAACAAACTGTCACAAACTTAGTGGCTAAAACAATTCAAGATTATTACCTTACAGTTCCACGGGTCAGAAGTGTAAGGCAGGCTCACTAAACCAAAAATCAAGGTGTAGGACGGCTGTCTGCACCCCTCTCTGGAGGCTCTCGGAAACAGCCTGCGGGCTTCCTAGCTCATTCGGGCGGGTGGAAAATTCACTTCCTCCCTGCCTGGGAGCGGAGGGCTGTTCTGGGGGAGGCCGCTGGCATTTCTCAGTTGGCGCCCCTTTCTACTTCTTAAAGCCAGCAACAGCAGGTCGAGGCTCTTTAACTCTTCAAACCTCTCCTGCCTCTTCTAGTGCTCCTTACGCTGGCTTTTCTCCAAATTTAGCCAGGAAAGGTTTATCTGTTTTGAAGGGTTTGTCTGATTACACTGGGTCTACCCAGATAATCCAGGGTAATCTCACCATCCATAACCTTAAATCACATCTACACAATCTCTTTTCTCATGTAGGTAACAAACTGCTCGGTTCCCAGAATTAGGGGATGGACACCTGGCGTGTATTATTCAGTGACCATGTAAGAGGTGTTCTCACCTTGGATGAGCCAAGGCTGAGAATAAATGAAACCTGACCATCTCTTATCTCCCTTTCCTTTCCCACCTCCTTCCCGACGCTTCCCTTCTTTACTCTGAAAGTAGAACTTGGCTACTCACCATATTCCCATTCTGAAAAGGAGCGTCTGGTTGCAGGACTCTCCCTCGAGACGGCCAGGAAGACCACTCTTGTGTCTACTCAGCTTTCTCCGGGTGAAATGTTCTCTTCAGCATTTAGCCAGTGGGTCCCAAACATTACGTTACATGAGAATCACCTGCAGGCACAGGTTCCAATTCAGAATCTCAGTCTGATGTGCTGCTGTTGAAGACTGACATCACCTGGCGTTCAGCGAACTGGGAGCAGGTGGCTTGAGAAGCTCTGTTGGCCCAAGCAGGCAATGGAGGTATGTGTGGTCCCAGAGAGACCCCAGCCCTGGAAGATGAGCCTCTGTCCAGAGGCCCTGCACACCCCCTACTTCTCTTCCATTCGTGGCCACAAAAGACTAGTTTCCTCCCAAAAGGAAGAAGTAACTTGGCATCTCTGACTGTATTATGTCTCTCTTCTGCTGCTTTAACCTGAGCCATAAGCCTCTGCTTAGCCCTGCATGTAGACTTGTTAATCATTAAAGGAATTCTGCTTACAGCTTAAGATTTATGCAAAAAGCCCCTTACCTGAAACTTGCCTCCCACAGGGAGATAAGGAAGTATGAACGAAAATAACTGTCTTCTCAAGATTTATAGGAACACCAAGACCAGACCACGTCAGCTGGGCTCAACAGAGCAAGAACTAATTTTTTCACAACCCTCCTCCCACACTTGCTGGCGCCTCCGCCCAGACGTCACTTCCTCACCTTAATCCCTTCCTGCTTCCCCCTTTCCTAGAAAAAAAGCAGCTGGAATTCTACCCCCAATTAAGATGATTAGTCTGCCATCTTCTCGGTTTGCTGGCTTTCCCAATAAAGTCGCTTTTCCTTGCTCCAACGTTGGTCTCTCAACTTACTGCCCTGCTGTGTGGCGAGGGGCCACACCCGTTGTTGCTGGCGCCACAAGTCCCCGAGGTCTCACCCTATACGCTTTGGTAGTGTATCATCAAGAAAGCACCCCTTTGGAGTCAGAAGAAAGTTGTGTGATCGCGGGCAATTTGCTAGTCGAGGCCCCACGTGCTCATCCATCAGATGGAGGTAATAAAACTAATTACTCCAGAAGGCAGTTACAGAGGTTCAGGGAGACGCTGCCTGCAAAGCACAGAACACAGTGCTCAAGCCCTTGATAGAGACGAGCGATTGGTTGTCACCGATACCACCATCATTCAGCTTGGCCCCCACCTGCTCGGTGACCTGGACAGTGGCCTGGCCTCTCACATGCTGGTTCACTCCTCCCAGTAGAAAGAAAAGAGGAAGGCCTTTACCCATTTCGGGAGGTGAGATGGGAATTTCAAGGCATTTACTTGCCCCAGTGGTTTGCCTCATTGCCCAAACCCGGAGAAACACAGCAGGCGAGACTGTAGAATTTGCGGGAATTACACTGTGGGCAGCCTTAAGTGAGCAGGCCATGGGGCCCAGGCCAAAGCTCACAATAGCTTGCACCTGGTAAGACGTAAATGTACGCATGCGCTGGTAGCGTGAGTCAGCATTATGAACAACACGCATGCGCCACTAGCATTAGCAAAAGGACAAGTGCGCCACATCGGGGGCGCGCCATCTTGTTGAACTAGAAGAAAGTGCCGAGCACCGTCACTGCTGCTGCCGCCCACCATGCACGCCACCAGCTTGTACTGCAATAAAGTGCTGTCTTGGTCCATGTCAGCCCCTCACGCATTAATGTTGGCTCCGCGCACATTCTTCCAGTTGGGCAGCTCACCTGCTCGAATTCCTCTCCAGCCCCCCTAGGCTGACATATATGCACTGTTTTGCTATTAGTTTTAGACAAACTTTTTCTTTGAATGGCCGATAGTATTTTTGTTTTTGTAGGGTATACAGTCTTTGTTTTGTCACAAACTCTCAACCCTGCAGTTGTAGTGTGGAAGCAGCCATAGACAATACATAATGAAAGGGTGTTCCCATAAATCTTTATTTATTTATAAAAGCAGATGGCAGACTGGATTTGACCTATGTGCCATAGTTTGCTGATTCCTGTTTTAGACAAACAGCTAGAAGGTTCAGGTTTAGTTCCAGTGATGGATCCCTACTCTGCCCTTTATTTTATTGTCTCTCATAAATATTTGTGAATTTACTCTCTACAAAAGCATATTTCAACAAATGTTTATATCCAGGGGCATGCTTGGAAAATTGAAATTCATGTAAATGCTTGAGACACATTCTGAAACCCACAAAAGAACTTAATATTAAAGGACCAGGTGTTATGATAAATGATGCATTACTTTGGAAGATACTGGACGCTATAGAGCTGTGTGATTTTAGACAAGTTACTCACCCTATCTGACCTTTAGTTACCTCCTCAGTTTAAGCCTCAAGTAGTCTCTATTTCATGATAATTAAAAGCAGTAAGCATATGAAGTGAAGCAAGAGATATAATAAAGCTCTTAGCCCAGTGCCTGGTGCATGGAAAACACTCAGGAGCATCACCATTATTTCTCCTGTCACCATTAGAGACCCTACCATGACGTGTTTCTTACTTATAAGAAAATAAGTCAACATCGACAGAGAGAATCCTGTTGAGGCAACTGCCTAGGTTTCCTCTGAATAGGGGTGTAGACTTGGGTGGGGAGAGTATTAGGATTCTGAAAAATTGTCTCATGGTTTAAAGTGTTTCAGTAAGTCCATCTCATGGCTTACAAACTGGAGGCCAATGGGACCAATGGTTGTGTTATCACAGTGTCTAATTCTAAAATATTGAATGAATTTAAGCCACAACTTTCATTCACTGCTGTCTTAATAAAAAGTAGCTACACACTGTTATGTTATGTTATCCATCTGACCCAATTCAGTATCTGACCTCTGCTCCTAAACTTCTGATGCTAGGCTTTACTATTACAACCCCAGCTTCTTATGTCATGATCTCATTGCCATCCGTATATCTAGAGGAAGAGCCCTTATCTTTTCAAAAACATATGGCCAGTTCCCAGAACTAACGTCACCCAAGGCTGCCAACAAATGATGTAATGAGACAACTTAAGAGCAAAATGAGATGTTTTCTTCCTTCCTTGCTTGTAGCTGCCAGACCTCACAATATAAAAGCTGTTTGAGGCTCTGTTTTCACACACTCACAGAAATGTTTCTTTAGAAATGCATTTGTTTTAAGAATCACTGCTGACATTCATTACTGAGGGCCCAAGGAGTCTTTGAAGACACACTCAGGTGAGATTACCAGGAGGAAACATTGTTTAATCGTGGAGTAACTCAAGTTGGGAAGTGGCCCAGGTGGGACAGGAGGTTTTCTCTTCCGTGATCAGGGTCAGACAAAGAGGCAAATGGCAGATGTCAGGCGAGAGGGGTCCTGGAGGGACACCTCCACCACGTGGTTTCCTCTGTTTTGCTCGTAAACCTATATTAACAGTGAGCAGAGGGTGCAGCCAATCTGGGTCCACCTTCCAGCAAGCGGGATGAGGTGACACCTACTCAGGATCTCCTGTAGCCTTACTTGGCCCTGGACTTTCTGCCCACGAGTGCTTAATGGGCACTGGTGTTCGGGAAGCTACAGAGCAGGCATTTTAATGAACTCGCTCTACCCAGACCGCAGAGTCAAGAGGATAGTGACATTGGTAATAATATTCTTAATATGAGTAAGTAGTAATAAGCACTATTTTAGACATGTAAATCAGATCACATCACCTTCCTGCTCAGAAAGCTCCAATGTTTTCCCCTTTCACCTGAAGTAAAACCGAATTTTCTATGAGGCCCACATGATGACCCTGCAGGACCTGGCTGCACCTTCCCTGCACACCTCTCCAGGCTTACCTAAGTGGGCGAAGGTAAGTGGGCCCCAAGTGTTCTTAGCCCACAGCACCTGGGGTAGCACCTCCACCTGATCAGTGGGGGCTGGGTGGAGGAAGGGAGCCCCAGCATCTCGGCAGCACTCACCTGGAATTTAGCCTCGGCCTCAGGCAGCTGTTGGGGAGGGGAAGGAGAGACTGAGTTCTGACTCAAGTGCCACAGACTCTCACTGTTCTGAACAAGATTTAATAGATTTTCTGGAATAAGTATTTATTTGCTCTGTGTCCTTATGACAATCAGGGAGTTTAAATGGTTAGTGTTTTTTGTTTTGTTTTGTTTTGTTTTATTTCACCAGTCCTGGCTGTTTTGCTGGGAAGAGGGTCCATGAGGCTCATCACACCACCATTGTGAGAGTTGTCCCTCCTCCACCTTCATCTTGGGCCTCTCTCCTCCTCCCCACTCTGTGCCTGGAGGAGAAACATCTACACCGGGCTCATTGCTGCCACTGGATCTTTGCACTTACTCTTCCCTCAGCCTGGAAAGTCCTCCCTTGAAGTGAAGGCTGTTGCATCCTTACCCGAGTGTGGTTTCCACCTTGATCCCTGCAGGCAGAGTCCCTTCCCCTTGTGACTCAGGCCAGGGTCTGAGCAGGGTCAGAAAATGTAGACCAGGAGTCAGCAAACTACAGCCCATGGGTCATATTGGGCACACTGCATGTTTCTGTATAGCCCACAAGCTAAGAATTGTTCTTACACTCAAATAATTGAAGAGAAAAACAAAAGAAGAAAGATACTTGGTTACACATGAAAAGTACATGAACTGCACATTTGGGTGACTGTAAATAAAGTTTTACTGGAACACTGTCGTGTCCATTAATTGACTTTTTGTGTGGAGCTGCTTTCACACAACTACCAGAAGAATGAGGAGTGGCACACTACAAATCACAGGGACAGAGTTATGACTGGAAAGCCTTCTGGGGCCACATGTATCACCCGTCCATATGAAGACATTTTCAAAGGTGAAATATGTAAACTCTCACTACAGGGCAGCACTCACAGATGCACATGTGCCATCTACTTTGATGATACGAAACACTGTCTTTGACCCTTGAGTAAGCAAAATGTTATTCCCCAAAAAGAAGTGCATTCTTCTCATCAGTAGACCTATGTTTTAAAAATAGATTTAATTGTTATTCTATTTTGAATTTCATCAATCCATAAAAATGGTGTGGAAATCTGTTTTATCTTGTTATATAAGTACCTACAAAATATCCTCAGTTTTGCCTCTTGACCCCCAAACCTACAACAGTTCCCAGCTAAGTCTCACAAGGAAAATTCACCAGTCGTGGTGACTCTCTTCCCTTGCCGGGGAGCGATTTTACGGTGAGCATTTGGCCCAGTTCTGACCAACAAGACGCAAGAGGAAATCTAACTGATAGCACCTCCAAGCATCACACGGCTCCTTCCCATCATGTAGGGTCAGGGTTCATGTCCCTCCTCAGAAAGTCCTTTCCCAGCCACTGGGGGAAGTAGCCTGTGATGTCCCCTTCCCTCCCTCCCTAAGTCACTCTTCTAGCCAGTGCCACTGTCTGTCATTATCTTATGGAATGAATAAAAAAAAACACTAATAACATTTTAACTGATATTTACTAGCATTAATGGGACTAATATTTATAAAAACTGCTAACAAATAAATACGTATACCGTTCATTACTTAAGCTCACGTTTCCGGAAGTGTTTTGCGCACACCGTACTCGGTGCCAGAGCTTATCACATGTCCCTCAGTTAATCTTCGTAACCATGTTAGGAGGTAGATATTACTGTCCCCCCATTACAGATGCCTGCCTACTTGCATTTTCTTCATTACGTTCTATACTACTAGCACAAGCAAGGGCAATAGCATAACAATAATAATAATAATATATTGGACTCGTTCTGCCCCTGGGACCTTGGTAGTGGGGAACTGCACTGAGCCATGGCGGGTTTGTCCCAGGCCCCATCCTCACCTCCCTGCAGAAGGAAACTCCAGTGGAAGAGGGAAGCACCCTCACGAGCGGCGCGTTTCCAGCCCAATTTACAGGGCAAGTGCTGCTGGTTATTGCTTCTGACTTGATGCCGGCCCCTTTCTCCTCAAGGAGGCTCTGTGGTGACAAGGAAATTGCCCAGTTCCTCACAGGGTCCTAGAGTTACGCAGACAGGCTGCAGCAAATCTCCTGTTATCTTCTGATAACTTCTCTAAGAGCTGGCCAACTACTATCTCCCCTGGGTCAGTTTCTGGGATGCTGGTTGACTTGATTTTTTTTTCCCCAAAAATGTTACAGCTTGGTTTCCAGAGGATCTCTGCTTTAAATCTAATAATTTTCTATGACACTAACTCCCGTGCCAAATTCCTGAGGAATGTCCCAGAAGGGGCATGTATGTAATAATTAACATGCATCCCCCTAGGTCAATGGTCTCCATAATTCTAATTATTTAATTTTCATAGCAACAATGTTCATTTCTATGTCCTTTTATTAATAGTAAATCTGAAGGGTGTATTTAAGATGATCTAACTTAAAAGTATGTTTTAAGCCCTCTGTAGGCTCTGTGCCATCCTCAAAATTCACTTTAAGGGTTCCTGGAACACTTTGAGGAGATGAGGGGGTGGGGGCTCACACTTTAGTCTGGCGCTATTCAACAGAATTTTTTGGATGATGGAAATGTTCTAATATTTGCACTCAGCAATACAGTAGCCACCAGCCGTAAGTAGCTATGAGACACTGAAAAGTGGCTAGTGTGACTGAGGAAGTTTATTTCAAAGTTAATTTAATTTTGTAGAGCCACATGCGGCTGGGGGCTACCGGAGCAGACAGCTCAGGTCTAGAGCATCAGAGGGTGCGGATTTCACATCCGCAGCCGCCTTCCAGGGTGTAAAGCAGCGGTGAAGTGCTAGTTCCTCAACCGTGTCTGGAAACCAGCCAGTCGTTCTTAACGGCGATGGCAGTAACAGTACAATGAACACAGAGCCTTCACGCAACCTCACTTCAGTCCTCACAAAAACCCTGAGTCAGGCCCAGTCTGTCTCAGTTTAGAGAAGAGGAGACGGAGGGGTGCGACTGCCTGACCAATTTTACAAATACTCTCTAAGCAAGACTATCCCAGGTAAGAATCAGACAGCTGCAGCCTAACAGAAAGCAGGACAAGTGAGCCCCAGCTCAGCGGAGGGGGCTCTGCCAGTGGAGAAGAGGGCGGGGGAGGAAGGACAGACCCCACATGCCCGGCACTCACACATCCCGAAGGGCACGGCTCCACCACCACTGGCTGGGCACTGGCCTCAGGGCTCTAAATCCATCCCACTTGGTCCTCATGATGACCCTCTGAGAGCAGTATTTCATTCCCATTTTCCCAGTGAGAAGAGAGAGGCTCCGGGTTGATTTGCCATGATTCATTCAGCCTATGCAAGACCCCTGCTCATCTGCTTCCAGGGCTCCTGACAGCCCTACCCATTACATGGGTGTCCAGAGCCAGGTAAAACTGGGGCAGAAATGGGAAAACAGTGGAGGTGTGGTCTTCATCAGGAAGACCAGAGGAATGCTAACGCCAATTATAATTCCCTTGCAATTCTCTTCCATGCCCTCCGCTTGTAAGCTGAGGCCCCAGTTTCCAGGACTCATAGAAGTTCATTTTTATTAAAATTCTGGGACATGTGGTAAGCATGGGAGAGAGCCCAGCACAGCCCCTGTATGACTGATGGTTCAGATCTCTTCTGGAAACCACATGGCAAAGAGAGATGGGCCGGGTACTATCCACATTAAGACCTGGAGCCACAAAGTCCCCAGACCAGGAGGAAGACACACCTGGCCCCTGCACACCCCCACCCCAATGGCCCTGCATCTAAACACGTCCTGCCTGAGAGCGCTGCTGGGGCCAAGGCTTTACAACAGGAGAAGGCAGAGAAAAAAGGAGAAAAGAAAGTGAGGAGCCACGAGGAAGGAAGAAACAAGCGGCAGCTGCCACCACAGGGACTCCCGTCAAGCCATGTGGCCCTAAAAACAGCCATACTGGTACTCAGGGCAGGAGCTCACAGAGGCATTCCGCTGGCCTCTAGATCTTGTGCCCAATTCCTGCCACACTCCCACCCTCACCCCAACTCCAGCTTCTCAGGTTAAGGTCTCAGTATCCTTCAAGTCTCACCTTAGATGCTGCTACTTCTAAGAAACCTTCCCTGATCATCATTCCTATTTTATGCCCCTTCACTCTCCTCCCTCGGCTATTTCCTCCCTACCTATTCATCTACCTGTTCCCTCCTGGAGGAGATGGACCCAAGCGAGCGTTGCAGGGTCTGTCACGTAGTAATAACGTCAATGATGAGGACCCTAGGAAGAATTAACATTGACTGAGCAATCACTATGGGTCAGACACGGTTCTAAGCATTTAAATGTATTAAATTTCATTTTTACAGCAACCCTGTGAGATAGGTACTATAAATGCCTTCATTTTACAGAGGAGAAAAGTGAAGCACAGAGAGGTAAATATCTGGCTTAAGGAACACAGCTAGTAAGAGGAAGAGCTGTAAGTTGAAACCAGGCAGTTTGAGTTTAAACGCTGACTAGTAATCACTTCACTAAATTGTTCAGTATGCCATTGCTGCTTGCACATGTTGACCTATTCATTTACCTACAATGCTGTTGTGTAAATCACCCATCTCTTATCTAAACCGTGATACACTGCCTCCTGGACTAGAGAGAGAAATGTTTGGAGCTCTGTATACCTATAAGTAGTTAGCAAATTTCCCAACAGTCATTTGCAATAACAGCAAGTCATCTAATTTGTTATTTGCACAGGATGTGCTGTATTAATTGCTCTCGGTAAGCAATTTTAGTCTTTCATATGCGCATTACACATTCCCCTCTAGTGAACCATACCATTAGATACAGGATTTGAACAAATTCTTAAATGTGCTTCGGGACAGTCTGGGGTTGGTAAAAGCAGGGTTCTGGGTACAACACAGAGAGTACGGTGAGAAGGACTGCAGGCGGAGGAAGCCTTGGCTTACTCTAATGTAGGCAACGTTGTGATGCTGCACCCCTTAAACACTGGCGGTGTTCTGTCCTTCGAATGATAAGCATAGTTTTAGTCAATCTTGATTCTGAAATAGGAAGGAAGCTCACAACCATGTGCTCTGGTGTGTATGTTCAGGGAAAAATGAGTATGTCATGCACTAGCTGGGCACCTACTCATGGCGGGGGTGGGGGGTGGTGTGGGGGATGGGAAGCAGAATCATGGCCTCTGAAGATACCCTCATCCTAACCCTTGGATCCTGTGCCTGGGCTAGGCTACATGGCAAAGGGAACTAGGCTACAGATGAAATAAAAACTGTATTTGGTTTATTGGTTGATCTTACTATCCTGAATCACCCAGATGGACCCTGTGCAATCTCAGGGTCCTCAAAAGTGGAAGAGGGAGGCAGGAGAGTCGGTCAGAGGAAGATGTGACTACAGAGGAAAAGCACAGAGAGATGCAACACTGCTGATTTGAAGACAGAGGGAGGAGCCACAAGCCAAGGAATGCAGGTGGCCTCCAGAAGCCAGCAAGCATAAGGAAACAGATTCTCCCCTAGGGCTTCCAGAAAGGAATGTAGCTCCGCCAACATCTGGATGTTAGCCCAGTCCAGTGACAGCCGCGTTGCACTCCAAGACTAAGAAAATTAATTTCCATTGTTTTAAACCACTAAGCTGGTGGTAACAGGAAACTAGCATGGAGTGAGGAAGGCAAGGAGCTGAGAATGCTCTGCCTGGGAAGTTGACAGTCTGCTGGGCTCGCTCTCTCCTGGCTGAGCATGACAGAGACACCCAAGTATCCTTTCCGCCACTTGCGGGCCTTGCTCATGGCTTAGGGGCAAACTACAAAGGTACAAAATCCATCTCCTGATGCAGGTTGAGCCCTCTAAATTATAGAGATAATTTAACACAAAATCAAAACAATAAACCCCCTGCATCTGATTCAAGTAGGTAGAGTTTCTGAGACCTAAAGTGCCCAGAAAAAAATAGTTTCTCTTCCTCTTTCACTTGCCTTACAGACAGCTTTTCGAAAACCCTCAGGGTTGCAGCTAAAGGCAGAATCCCTCTTCTCTCGTGTCCTGACTCTGGGGCCAGGGAGCGTGGGTGAGGGAAGCCAAGGCTTACAGATAGACAAGGATAAAGCTCACAGAGGACACTCACCCGGCTGGCCGGCTGCTCAGTGAAAAGGTTCAGACTGTTTTTTTGATCAGATGCTGTTTAAAGAAGACAGACTTAATGGAGGAGAGAGTCTGCTGCTCTCTGACCTTGGCTGTGTGTTTTTCTCCATCTCCTGTCCAGTTGAGCACTAAGAACAAACAATTGCTGATGAGCTGGAACATGAGATTGGAAAGGGCAGGCGGCAATGAGCTAACTCCGAGGTGAGTCCCAGGAAACGCAGCTCTATTACAACCGCTCAGGGAAGAGGGGCTTGTTTCCAGAGAGTTTTAAAGACACACACGGTTTTAAAGCTTTAAGAACTGAGGTGTGAGGCCAGGCACGTCTGTGATCCGGGGCGGGTCATTCAACCTCCAGGAGGCCGTCTCTTCAGCTCAAGGGGAGTGGTTACACCTGGCCAACAGGTGATGATGGACTTTCCCCAGGAAAGCTCCTTCGTAGCAAAGAACAGAGGCCCACTGCAGCCGGCTCAGGTCAAGGAGGGCCACACGACTGATGTGAAGACACACACGGAGTCTCCCAAGACCAGAAAGCAGAAGTTCTGATGGGTTCTTGATCCCAGATTCTGCTTCATTAAAGGATCTACCTACCCAGAGTCCACGTAAGTGTGTGGCTCAGTGAAATTTTACACACATCCATGTAACTACCAGCCACAAGATATAGATCGGGGGGTCAGCAAATTCAGGCCTGTGAGCCAAATCCCATCTGCCACTGTTTCGTGAAAAGAATTTTACCAGAACACGACCACACTATTGTTTGTGTCTTGTCTACAGCTAGCTGAGAAGTTGCCACAGTTACGCGGTAAAGCCTAAAACCTTTAGTAGACGGCCTTCTAGGGAAAAAAAAAATTGGCCAGCCCCTGACATAGAGCCTGCCCTGTGTCCCTGCCCTGTTGATTTCCCCCTAAGATAACCGCTCTTTTCACCTAGATTACTGCAGGTTAATTTTGCCTGCTTTGACCTTCATATAAATGCAATACTATCATTTTTATTCCCTGAACACTACCCATGTTCTTTGACATTATCCATGTCCATGAACATTACCCAAGATCATCCATGTTGTGTGGCACTCTCCCTCTTGAGCATCCCCGTTAATGTGACAGTCACACTGCAGGCGTCCTTCACTCCGTCCCACACAACAGGCTGGCCCCTCTCAGTCACAGCGGGTGCCTCCCTGATGCTGGCTCCACAGGGCCCCCAGGGGCAGCCCGGAGCCCTCTCTCGACAGTGCTGATTCCTGTCTCTCCCTCCCCGTCTCAGCCATCTATCTATTTCTGAACCATGAATGCCACTGAAAACCTGATCAGAGCTGGGAACCCTCTTCTCGGATAAATGCACAGGGAGTGAAATGCGCAGCTAAAGATTAAAATGTGTTCTTGTTTTTTTTTTTTTTTTAACTTTTTTTCTCCCTCTGTCAGTGACAGAGATGTTGGAAATTCACTTTTTGAATTCATGAAGCTTTGCCTCTCTTAGAAAAAGAAGGAGTTGGGGAGAGGACACCCTGTTATCACTTTTAGCTTCACGTGAAAGGGTAGGAGCAGGACGTGTCCCCCTGTGGTGGGCACTAGGGGTGGAACAGGATCCTCTGTGTTCTGCGGACGCGATTGGAGGGTATGTGTCCCCTGGTAGATATGAGTACAGGGCACTGACCCAGCCCTCCGGTGGCTGCCGAGCCCTGAGAATGGAAGTCTGGCTCTAAGATTCAGCTCAGGTTCCCCGTCCAGGAGCGGCACGGCCATCATCACCACAGGACAACAGTGGTGTCTGCTGCTTCCGGTGGGGACTGGGTTCCACCAAGACTCTGCACGGCAGTGGGGAGCATCCGCAGCACTGGACGGACTGGTTTCCAGGGTTCTCCTGACTTGGGTATGAGAACTGGACAGAGCCCTTTAGGACTGGGGAAACTCCGAGATCTTGGATGACTCAGAGTGTGAAGGAACCTTAAGAGGATGGCAGTGAAACTTCAGCTAAGACAGTATGAGTAACAGAGCAATTCATCGGTAAACAAGAGATGTGATCTTGCACCTCAGATGTTTGAAGCAGTTCATAACATTTATACATATAAATCCAAAATTCCACACTTAATCTAAATGGGTCCATGAGCCCTAGGCTAAGAGTCTCGGTTCAATATTCTATCCTTTCTGCTTCAGTTCCCACTGAAATAGGTAGAGCCTTTCTATGCTTAGATTAAATTCCCAAGAGAATGTTATTGGCCAAGCTAATATTTTTAATCAGGCCACACAAATGCCAGTCTCTGGCCATTCCATGGATTAGCTGTCCCATGGTCAGGCTCTCAGCGCTGGGTTGGATCAACCGTGACGGGTTGGGGGACAGGGGAAGCCAAGTCCTGTGACCTCAAACATGGCCCCCTGGGCAGTGAGGCTGGGAGTGGGGCAACTTCCCTCAGAAAGAGGGTGAGCTCACGGCCTCTCAAATCCAGTCTAGGAGGCTTGGAAACTTGTAAAGCAACGCTGGAGCCTCGTAGGTAGCCGACACCTGGTGGCTAGTCAGGATGAAGAAGCATCGTGTTTCCTCAGGACGCGAGGCAGCCCCCAGAGGGTCACTTCCTTCCGTAGGACCCTCCCGCTGCTCCTTCCCTCGGTGACTCCGCCCGCTGCACTGTGAGCGCTGGGAGCAGGTATTCAACGTGCGCGGGTTGACAGGCTTGCAGAACACGGGCATGTGATGAGTTCACCCGTTTACAGAAATCAGAGGAGGGAAATTAAGAGTGTCCCTCAAGTCATTAAAACACAGGTAGGTTGGAGGGTTTTTGAAAAACGAATCACTTTAATAAATACTTAAATATAGACTAAGTGAAGATACTGCACAGCAATCTGAATAAGCATTCTGTCTAAATGATTATAAAAGTTGTTCCTTTCATCTAATAAATGTATGTAATTAAACGAATGTCACAGTTTGCTCTTGCATGGTGACCACATGACAGAAGTGCAGAATTTTTACTCCACTTCTGGCTAATTAGGATGATGTGTGATTCTATTTCTTATTTGTGATTTTTTTTTTTTAATTTTTGTGCTCAAACTCCCTTTCCTCTTTCAAAACCTGATGTTTATGTAATGATAAATAGGTCTCCCAAGCTGAAACTCAAATGTGATTTGGCTCTATTCTCTTTTCACCCTAAATTAGTTTAGGTGTCAATATCAATTTAAAGAGACTTAACAAAAAAGATACAACCTGGATTCTGGAGAAAGGGCCAAGGACATCTGCTTCATTCAGGACCCAACCAGGAGGGACACAGACTTGTTCCAGGGTGAGGGAGAAGTCCAAGCTTCACTGGATTTCATTTTTATTCTCTTGCTTTGGGGAGTATTTTTTTAGAAGAAATAAAATTTTCTTTCAAAGGTGACAAGATGCTACAGAAAAAGTCCAGTGGTCACCTGTGAGTTAGCCCACCACATACGTCCTTACGCCATCTGAGACCTGGTTTCCTCATCTGTGATGTAAAGGACTTAAATGGATCCATCCCTCCCTCCATTCATTCACTTATTCTGCTAGTATTTCCTGAGTGCCTAGAATATGTAGACACCCACAAATGAAAGGTGGTATTTGGCTTCAAAGAACTCACAGCAGAGAAGTTACCAGCCCAGATTCTGGAACTAGATGGCCTAAGTCACAGCTCCCTGCTCTTATGAGCTGTGGACACTTTGATAAGTTCCTTTACCTCACTAAACTATTTCTTTATATTTAAAATGAGGATATTAATACAATATTATAAGACAGCTGTAAAAGTTAAACAGGATATTACATACAGAGTGTACTGCCTGGCAGAAAAATCCATATGAGCTGTTAAATTATTATTGATAAATGTGTTTAAATTGCTCTAATATAACTGTGTAAGTGATGCTTGAGGAACACTACGAAGGGAGCCATTAATTCCTTCTGGGATAGACTGAAAGAGGGCAGGTAGAATTTCAGAGGAGATGATACTGAAGTGGATTTCACAGGATGAGCAGGATTTTACAATGCAGAGAGAAAGGTAAGACAGTGAGGGCAGAGGGGGCCATACGTGAACATTTACAGAAAATGAACAGCAATGTTTTCAGGCTAAATTATTGATACAAGCAGGAAATGTGACTCAGTTATATCAGCAAGGAGCTGGTTTCTTTACATTTCTACTCTTCTCTCTTTTGTTATTTTCTTCTTCTTCCTAACACTGGACATCCCTCATGGTCACAGAGTGGCTGCCAACTACCAAGGTTACATACTTCCCAAGCAACATTTAGGGAAGAAAGGAAGCCTGCTCCTAAAGCCACCCGACAAGGGTCCTGGGCTTTATGATGACCAGCCCATTCCAGAACAAGTCTCTGTGGCTAGAGAAGAATATGGGCCAAGTGACTTAGGTCTGGGGCATCTCAACTGATCACTGTGACAACAGTGTGTGGTATGGGATCATCCTTTGGGCTTAGGCTCATCAGATCCACCTTGGAAACTGGATATCCCATCTTTGTATGTGTTTGTGTAGCATATGACTGCTACACAAAGGAGGAGAAATGGGATGGATATGGAAAGGCTGACCACATGCTTCATTGGTAGGCCATTTGTAGGCCACTTGTAGGCCATCCTTTAGAGTGTGGGGTTTACACAGTGGACAACAGGAATTCATTTATAGGCCAAAACTCACATTTTCGAAATAATTCTGAAGGCAGTTCGGGGACAAACTGGGGCAAGGAGGCCAGTGCACACCTAGTTCATCTCTTGGTTCCCTATAGAGCAAACACCCTAACTCTCCCAGGCAAACAGGTATTCCGGGCATACACCACACCTTTCAGAAACCTCACTTCTCAGGTTGAATTTCAACTCAGAGTGTTGAACTGCTCACAACCTCAAGCTGCTGACAGTAATGGAGCAATGGCTGCTATGAAATTCAGTGTGTTCTGAATCACTTCAAAGTCCCTGCACTCTGAGTCTTATCCTGAAAACCACTTCCAAGACGCGAGAGAGCCAAATGAGAGAATCTGCTGGAGACAGCAGAGGGGAGGATATGGGAGCCAGAGTTCCCTAGAAATGACATAACTTTGTGAGTCTGCCCACTCCTCTGTAACGCAAAGAAGGAATGGTCTTAACTTCACAGGCTGCTTATTCATCTGTGTAGCACAGTTTTATGAGCACCAGGCTATGCACCAGGCCCTGTGCTAAAACTCGGGAGAGAAGCCGCAGGACCAATGTGTGTCATGTGCTTAGCAGAGTTCCTCGTAGATCTGGGAAGAGAGAAACAGGAGAATGGGAACCTCTGGTGATCAGGAAGACATGCTTTGAACACTTCTCATGCTGACGCCATGGTGATTCAAGAACTGCCCACATCCTCAGAGGTCACAGTCAGAAGGCATAGTGGTCACAGAGAGAGGCCACTGGCATTTATTTGCTCTCTTGGTTAAGAAGAAAAAGATTCAAGGTTCCTCATTGCTCTCCTAATTCTGGAGTGACCCCCCAAATCCTTTCATTTGAAACCCACCATCATGTCCTTGGAATAGTTTCAACAATATCCAAAGGATGAGTTTTCTCACCTAAGAAAATCAGAACAACCTGGATGACTTGGATTTGTCTACCCTTTCCCCTCAGGGCTGAAATGCTTTATTCAGGGAAATATGTTTCGAGAGAACTTGGACAAACTCACATTTGAAAAACAGATTAATTTCCTGCTGTGCGGTGATCACAGCAGGGCTTCCTTGCTAGTGTTTCCAATGATGGCCTTGCCACCCCCACACAACCCCTGCCCAGAACTCTGATGAGAAGGCCTTGGGAATAAATAAGCTCCATGCCACACAGCGCGCAGAGAGCCTTCCTTCCAGAGGAGGATGCACCTCTGCCCGGGGAGGAGGGGGCCCACATATACATTCTCCCCTCCAAATACTAGAGCTAGGGGGAAGATGGCTTAAATTACTCTGGTTTGCGATCAGGAAATGAACATGTATTTTTATTGCAGTATTCATTACACAAAGAATTTTGCTTAAAGCCATCCCTATATTACTTGATATGAATGTTATATTGCATTCTGTGATGCACAACTTCTTGGAGGAATATTTTACAGAGAGATTAATAAGAGGAAGTTTTAGCGTGTGCTTCCAGCACTCACTGATGGAACCAGTCTATTTCCATTTTTCTCCCTGGAGCTAGTTTGACGCTGGGCTGACATGCTGGTGACAACACTTCACAGAAGAAGGCTTTTGTGCCCTACCCTATATATATATATATATATATATATATATTCTAGTTAAAGTACAGAGGCTAAAATTGAATGAGAGAACTCATAGAAATCAGCAATAAGCTAAAGGCAACACTTCTGTGCAAGGGTAATGAAAGGCGTATACCAAACGCCATTATCCTTAGGATGAAATGATTAGATGGATTAGATGTTCCTCAAGTAAGTGTAAATTAAAACACACAAGAAAAAACGGGCCTGGCCAGAGACCATCAAGACGGCCTGGTACAGGGATCTGCCCGTTAGCCAAGAGGTTCTCTCTGTCCTCAATAGGAGCTGGAAAATTCTCAGGGGCTTGGAGAGTGGGTGGTGAGTGGAGAGGGAGCAGCTGGTCCCCTCAGCAGCAGAGTACCAGATTAAATACCCACCTTGTTTAAGTAACAACCCTTCTTCACGTGTAGCCTTTTGGGGTGGGGTCAGACTCGCCATACCTTAGCGCTAGAGGTGGGCATGTGATTTAGACCACAACCCTCTAGCCACCCTGCTTGGTTCCAGATGGGAATACGTCTCAAGTCTAAGGCTTTGGTTAAAACTATTAGGAAAAGAACTAATCCTCCACTAAGATAGTATCAGTCTGAAGTTGTTAGGGTTTCAGTTGAGTGAAGGGAGCCTGCCTAAGAGCTAAGCCAACACAAGTGAAAAACAGAGAGATGGATTCTAATTAATATCATTTGAGATCCTCAGTCTAACATGCCTGAAGCTTGTGGAGCTATGAACTTTAAACCTAATTTTTTAAATAAACTTTTTATTTTGTAATAGTCTCAGACTCACAGATAAGTTGTAAGGATTATACAAAGAGTTCCTATATACCCCATGCCCAGTTTCTCCTCTTGTTAACATCTTACAGTAGTGTAATACTTCACACTAATAAGCCAATATTAATACGTGATTAACTAAAGTCCATGCTTTGTCCAGATTTCCTTAGCTTTTACCTTACGTTCCTTTTTCTGTTCCAGCATGTTATCCAAGATGCCACATTACATTTAGCCATCATGTCTCCTTAGGGTCCTCTAGACTATG
This sequence comes from Camelus bactrianus, assembly GCF_048773025.1. NCBI lineage: Eukaryota > Metazoa > Chordata > Mammalia > Artiodactyla > Camelidae > Camelus > Camelus bactrianus. The sequence continues at coordinate 26,517,123 of NC_133555.1, forward strand.
AGTTTCTCAGACTTGTCTTGTTTCTGGTGACCTTGACAGTTGTTTTTGCCCTTTCCACACTGTACTCTTTGGGAGAAAGTCTTTTGTGCAGCCCACACTTACTTCACGGGGCGTTCCACCTCTTATGGACAGAGTATCTACATTAAATTACCTACAGAATTATTCTGCATGAGAGATTTGTCTATTCTCCCTTATTTATTTATTTATTTATTTATTTATTTATTTATTTATTTATTTACTTATTTATTTATTCAATCATTTCTTTATGTTGGTATGGGCTCATTTTATACTTTGGCTTTTAATTCAATACCTTATTTATTTTTCTTGCTCAAACTGCCCCCGCTTTGATCACTGTGAGCTCTCTCAGTTGGCTCCTGTGTCCCTTTGACATACCTCCTCCTTGAACATGTGTGTATTTGTGTGTCTTGTGTTTTGAGCACTTTCTCACTTTCTGGCAACATAAGATGTTCCAGGCTCATTACTGTACGTTCTCTGCCTCAGTTCTAGAGTTAGTCATTTCTCCAAAGAGCTCCAGTTCCTTTTACTAGTGTATGATATTAGAAACAAAGATCCGGGCATCGGGTGTAGCCATGGATCTTTTAATTAGGTGAGCCAATTCATCCAACCTCCTTTTTCTTCCCTTAAGTCTACTTGATTTGAATTTTCTGTCACTTGAGATAAAAAAAATTAATTAATAGAGATATAAAGATATAAAACAGAGCTCAACCATCTTCCCTCACTGTATCAATGTCAATAAATAACAGCCCTCATCTGAATCCTCTCCTTACATGTCAGGTGGTCTCCCAGGCATCTTGGGAGAGAAAGGACAGAGCCAGAGCACGACTGGGGCAATCCGCTTGTTCTGCGACTTGCCAAGCTCTTGGCGTATCTCTCCGCTCTCTCAGTCTGTCTCATTCGCCTGTGTTCTGCATCTTTGTTTTCTCCTTCCCCTCTTTTGACTCTTCTGGCTATCTCAGTCCAAGCCCTTTACCCCAGAGCTGACTTGGAAACATAGTCCAGTATGACTCAGATGCCAGTGCTGCATGATTCTTGCCCTCATTTAGAAGCTGGCGAATCAGGGTGCCTGCCACACCATATGATTCACGTCACCGTGTTCAGTTCCCTGAGTGAGGCCCCCTCCCTTAAAAGGCTACAGCCCAGGTTTCTTAAAACCTTAATGGGGGAGGGTGTAGCTCAGTGGTAGAGCACATGCTCAGCATGCACCACGTCCTAGGTTCAATCCCCAGTATCTCCATTAAAAATCAATCAATTAATCTAATTACCTTCCCCACTAAACCCCCCCCCCAAAAACTGGAAAATCCTTTCACTGGTGGGAATTTCTCTCACACCATCCTGTTCTTGTCCTTCATAGAACATATTTGCAATTATACATTTATTTTCGTCTATTTGTTCACTGCTTATATTCATCAGCACCACCAGAGAAGAGGAAGGTCTGTCTTACTCTCCACTCTACTCACAGTCCTACCCAGCACAATGCTTGGCACGATGCAGGAACCCCATAAATATGTGTTGCACGCACATGTGAATGAATGAATGATCAGTCCTGGACCCATGGCCTCCTTACTGTCTTAGGTCTGAAGATGTCAGAAATTAGTCTTGTCTTATGACAGAATATGAGAGAAAGGTGGCAGGGGGACCCAGATAAGGAAGTAAATGATGCCGTCTAGAGTATATTAAAGGGTCCAGACAGCTACTGGGGACGAGGCATGAGAACGGGGACTTGGAGACGACTGGGGTTCACCAGGCAGACAAAGGAGCAGAGATGGGAACTCTGGGGACAGTCCCCAGGCAGCCCATTAGACGTGAGCAGACGTAGGGGTGTCACAGGGTTCGCATCAAGACGAGAGCCTGGAAAAGCCCCAGGAAAGGGCAAAGGAAGGAGCAGGTCCCGGAGGTGGCAAAGGTGAGCCACTGGGGAGTGTGCAGCAGGGGCGTAACATTCTGATCTGGGTTTCAGAATAGGATAGGTGGAGGGAGGGATGGAGAGCAGAGGCAGGTGGCCTGCCTGGGCGGTGGTGCCCAGACCAGCCCCCCAGGTCCCGGGTGAGGGAGAATGCGACAGGTGGGTGGGCGGACAATCAGGGGCAAGTCCACACACTCCTGAACAGCAGGTCCTAACTGGAGCTGCCACATACGAGAGTGGCTCTTGAGAGCACACAGTGCACACCTCTCCCAATTCTGTGTTCTCTGAGTTTATGCCGAAAGCTTCAATTCAACCATAGTGGGAGTAATTACACCACAGAAATCAGCAAGCACTCTGGATTTTTTTTTTTTCCTTTTTCTGGAGAGCCAGCTTATTACTGCCAGAAAATCAATCAGCAATTCCAGAGGGGGGAAAATGCATTTATGCTTTGCAGTCTTTCCACTGCTTTTGGGTCATTTCCTAAGTGAGTCTGGAGTGGTGGGGAATTTTGAGTAAATTAGCCACACAAGAAACGCTTGGACCTCATCATCATAAGGAGGAAAAAATAAGGTCTGTCTTCCTAGGAAATAGGACACAGTCTGGATTGAATTCACCGAGCCTGTCTGCTTAATAATTTTTGCATCAAAATGTAATTTATAACTAATATTTTCCCCTATTCTGATGGAGATGGAGAGGAGAAAGAGAGACAATGGGGGAGAGACAGGCACAGAGAGATGTGGAGAGGAAAAAGAAAAAAATAAAAGAAAGGAAGAGGGAGGAAGAACAAAAGAAAGAACAGGGGAAAGAAAGGAAGCAGGCAGGCCACTGTGCCCGTCACTCTAAATGACACATGGCATCCTTGAAGCTCTCTAATCATTGAAACAAGACAGCAGCCACCTGCAACGAGACCATTCTATATGCCAAATGCAACATACTGCTTAACCTTCACGTATTAGATGTTGTTACTACCTATTCTCCATTTCAGATGAGAAAACAGAGGCCCACAGAGGTAAATAGCTTGCTCCAGTCACCCTCTAAATAAGTCCAGAGCCAGGTCTGGAGGGGGATTTGAATCCAATCTCTATTACTCCATGGTCTGCTCTCTTAGCTCTTACTCCAAACAAAGCAAAGTGGGGTTCTCAGTGAATTCATCTGAACACCCACTCTGGGCACACAGGCATTGTGAGGAATACAGAAAAAGTGCCTGTCCTCAGGAGTGGGCCCATAGTGCATCTACAGCCAAAAGGGATGGCAAGGTGGGAGCTTGGGGACAACACTCCCAGCTAATGTAGCTCCTTGAGACTGGGGACTGTGTCTTTCTGTCTCTGCACTGCCGGTACCTAGCACGAGCCTGGCTCAAGACACGTTTACTCAGTGAACAGCGTGAGCTTGTATTTGAAGGATGGATTAGATTCTTGCCAGAAAGGAGACCAGAAGTCCTTGCAAGAGGGAAGAAGAGCTGAACCAAAGTTTTCTGTGTGTGAGGAACAGATAAGCAGTGGACAGGTCCTTCTGGAGCAGACCGTCACTTTCCGCATCCATCAGGACACATTTCCAAGCCCTGCAGGGACTGTTTGTCACCAGATGCCCTTTCCTTCACTTTTAAAGTCCAGATTACAGTAATGACTCCATTACCAGTGAGTTACAAATCTTCTGATGGATTTAGATGGTTATGGACAAAGCTTGTTCACAGGAGAATGATACAGGAGGGAAGGTGAAGGGATATTTGTAAACCCTGATTCTTTAGGCAAATAGAGACAATAATGAACAGAATGGCAAAAGTGGCTTTGAGTGACTTTAAAACAAATATTCAATTCCTTTAGATCCTAAAGCTCTGAATCATCTTTTACTCACTCTTCTTCTTTGCCTTCTCTATGCAATCAGCCGCCAAGTCTTTTGTATTTGTAAAATATTTCCAGCAGCCACTCTTTTCTTCTGTTTCCACTGCCTTGCACTGAAATCACGCCATAGCCCAAAGCCGAGGGTGTGGCTGAATGTCTGCTCTAAAGCTCCCTCAGAAATCACTAGTGCAGATCCCTTGTTAGAGAGACAAGAAAAGTGTGGCCCATGGGATGGAAGACTTTCCTAAGATGACAGGTTATGGCTGAGTTGCAGCCACTACCAAGCATTTTCACTCCCAGGTTTATTATTTTCAAATGTATCATCCAGGGTTCTTGACTGTAAGAAACAGAAACTGACTGTGATGATCTTAAGTGAAAGAAGATTTCATGCAAGTATATCAGAATTGCAGGGGCGGGGGGGTCAGCCTCTAAGAACAGGCAGGAGCCAAAGGAGACTTGACAGCCAGGGCCACAGTCATGCTGCCACAGTCTGGTCAGGACCTGCTGCCCCTGCACTGCTGCACTTGCCACACTGCTACAGGGATGCTCCAACCTCCAGCTGTCCCCTCCCAGACACCAAATGTTGGAGTCCAGTGGCAGTGCAGTGGGAACGTAGACACTAGAGACGCCACCAGGACCAGACATCCAATGGAGAGGTGATCCTTTCTTATAGAGATATGGGCAAGAGGGGGAAGGCTGTGGCACTTGAGTGGACACTGGCAGTCAGAATCTCACGAAATGTTTTAAGCACTGAATTTTCCTGTCTGGGGCACTCTTCCCAAATGAACCTTCTGCCTGTTTTTCAAATGCACTTTGAGCCCATTTGTCAGACTACTTTACGCAACTTACTGTAATATGTGGCTCCAACGTCTCCAGTGTTATAAAGGTAAAACCCCATTAACCACCATCAGATCCTGCTTCACGCCCCCCTCCACTTTATCCTCGCCCCCAGCAGCACCCCACCCTAGCTGTCCTCAAATCATATTCTACTTCAGTTAGGCTGGTCCAATGGTTGGCTACTCTTCTCACCTTGCTGTCCTCCTTACCTGGAATGCCCTCCCTCAGCACCCAGCATCATCCAAATGCTACCTATGATCCAAGAGGCAGTTCAAGTTCTACCTTTTACAAGTTTTACCTTCCCAAACAGTCTGATCAATGCAGATGTCTCCTCTGAACTCTTACCTTTACCTCTCATTCGACAATCATATACTTTCTCAAACTGGGTGCCTGGCCCAGAGAAGACACTAAACACATATATGCTGAATGGATGAACTGAATCTTTACTCATCCTTCAAGACCTAGCTCAACTGTCATTATCTCTAAAAAGCTCTCCCCAGCCCCCAGGCACAATTAGCCTGTTGCTCTTTGAGTTCCTGCAGCAGTTTGTCTATAGCTGCACTAGAATACTTATCACCACGCCTGCTAATCACTTGTTTGTCAGCCTGTTCCTCCATTAAACCATAAGCTTCCCATGAACAGGAATTCTTTTGTACATACTATATCTAGCACATACTACACCTGAGCTGTCCAACATGGTAGCCGCTTGGTGTATGTGGCTATTTAAATTTATACTGTAATTAATTAAAATGAAATAAAATAAAAATTCAGTTCCTCAGTTGCACTATCCACATTTTAAGCTCTCATTAGCCAGATGGGGCTATAGGCTACAGCATAAAGCAGATATAGAACATTTTCATCACCATAGAACCTTCTAACACACAGCACTGTACCAGGCATTCTCTACGTAATAAAAATACTCATCATCTGAGAGTTCACTGTGCATTACACGTTGTGCTAAGTGTTTTATGCACATTAGCTCACTTAATTCTGAGAACTAAACTCATAGGGCAATACTAGGGTTATCCCCATTCTACAAAAGGAAACTAAGGCACAGAAAGGTTAAGTAATTTGGCCAAAGTCATACAACTAGCAAATGGCAGGGCCAGATTCTGCCATCCTTACAGGCAAATCTATACCCATAACCACTGTGCTATGTATCTTTCATTCAAGGAAGTATAGTAAAGTGTAAATAGAATGGACTCACAAGTCCAAATTCTAATCCTAACTCCCCCACATACTAGCTGTAAGCCCTTGGAAAATCTGATTATTTTCTTCTTGAAATGGGAAAGTCATAATCATTTCCCAGGGTCATTGTGAAGACTGAATGAGTAATGTGTGTGGTGGGTCCCACATAGTGCCCAGCACACAGTACGTTTCCAATGAATTCCAGGCTTGTTTTTACTCAATGTTTTACCCTCTAGGATGCTGAAAAATTCTCAGTTGAGTTATAAGCACAGTAAGTCTTGATAAGTATTATTTTAAATGATTGATTCTTATTCTGAGATATTTCCCTTTATTCCTTCCCAGTATTTTTTTTTAATGTGACTTTTACAAATCTTTTGACTAACTGCCCACTCAGTTTGTGTCCTGTTACTACTGTAACATGGCGGGGGTGGAAGGTGGAAATAAACGTTGTCTTCCCCAGCTAGGAAACAAGAGCACTGCAGAAAGGAAGGAAGCACTTCAGTCAACGTGAGCAGAGGAAAGTGGCAGAATTTTAACAGAATTGCAAGCATCAACCCCAGTGGCAGTATAGAGCCATATTTTCTCCTTAATGACCCAGTCCCCTGGATTCCTTGAAAGAAGGCAAACCTGATTCTTACTGACTTGACAAGAGCTTGTAGTGAATAATAAATGCCACAGTTCAGTCAGGCTGTTACCATACCAACTGGAAGGCCAGATGAACAAACATCTGAGAATGAATCGAATTACACAAAATCAAGACGGAATAGATCTGTTGCAAGGCATGTGGGTGATAAGAGAAGGGGATGGCTGGATTTCCAAGGACAAAACACTAGGCCAAAGTATATACATTATCTTTCTAGGCTCTTTGGATTGCTTTTTTCCAATGTGCTATGTTTATTCATATCTCTGGGCCTTTGTTCCTAAATGTTCCAAGGAAAATTCTGAATTGGGAAAGTTTCAGCTGCAAGTAACAGAAAATCTACCTCAACCGTGCTTTAAGTATTGTCAAACTTGGCCAACATTACTGAGAGTCCAGAGGTTGGCAAGAACTTCAGGTTGAGTTGATCTAGGGCTCCAGCTCTGTTTTGCTGGGGTTCTCTCAGATCCCCTCTTCTCCATGTGGATTGGCTTTATCTGTAGACTGAAAGGGAGGTGGGCTGTTATCCTCCTGGGTCTCTCAAATCCATGCATTGCCCTGTGGTAGACTAGAATATTTCTCAGAAATATTCAACACCCTCCCCATCACTCCCAGGAAGGATGAGCTTAACACTAAGCTTAGCCACGTGACTTACATAGCCAATGAGACATTGGTAAATGTGATGGAGCCTCGACTTGAGAGATATGCTTGTGTATTTTCACTGGTGCTCTCACACCTCTGCCATTGTCTTGAGAAGAACATGTAGGCTACCTTACTTGTCCCAGTCAATGTAAGGAGAACTGAATTTCCCCAACCAGCAAGGTGCAGATCACTAAATAGATGCTTATTGCTCTGTCTTGATGAGGTGCTATGGAATTGTGCTGTGCACATTTTGTGGCAAAAGCTGACAGAGTAACAGTCGGATTAGAAGAGAAAATCTCTTCTGAAAATTTTTCCATAAGATTCAGACAAAGTTGTCTCATAAGCTCCCCTGAAAATCTCTCCCTGTATCTCACTGGTCTAAATTGAGTCACATGTCCAAATACTGGCAAGAGAGATGGGTTTACCCTTAGACAACTAAGGTCTTTTCCTGGAGGGCAGCCTCTCCTTGCATGTGGGCCACCTGAGGAAGGAATGGATATCTAAATAACATCAGAGATATGTTTAAAGGAGGAAATGGGTGGTGAGATGGCAACATCTTCCGTCCCTACCTCCCTCCACCCTCAATTCAAATCCTGACTCATCTATGAAAATTTCCCCATCCTTCTAACCCATCTTGTTTGCTTCTTCCTGTAGAATCCAAATTGGACGGCTCTCTTACTACAAAAATGAGTATTTGCACATGACTTCTTAGATAGCCTCAACGGTTTTGCTCTAAATGACTGAATTTTGGTTTCAACACAAGTATGGCAAAGTGGTTGAAATTTTAGACTCTGTAGTCACATCTGGGTTCAAGTCTTGGCTCCACCATTTACCGGCCCTGTGACCCAAGGAAAGTTATTTACCCTTTCTATGCTTCAGTTTCCTCAAATGTAAAATGGTCCAAAAATAATATTGACATTTCAGGTTTTGGGGTGAATGAATCAGTTAGTAAATATTAGTGGGGTTTTTTTTTTCTATTAGAAGAATTGGAAAGACTGATAGTAGACCATGCAGCACTCATTCAGAGTTTGGGGTGTATTGAAATTGTATAGTCAGATGTTGTCAATGAAATATTCTTTCAAACTCAATGAGGCACGTGTCCTCTCAGAAAAGCAAAATAGAGAGTTCCACGGTAAGTCAATAGGGACAGAAGACATAGGCTGTGAGTTTATCATCAATTCTAGTGGAGCTGTTCACTCTGGATTTGGTTAGACCCCTTTGGGTGCCTGGTAAGAAAACCTGCTTTAGCTAGGTTAGGCAAAAAGGGAACGTCTACCACATAGGACACAGACCATCTCATGGAACTCCCAGGCAGGAATGCAGAGACTGGAACCAGAACCTGGAACTATTGGAATGCTTTTCATTTTTCTCTTGAATCCCTCAGAGAGCTGCTTCATTCCACTTCCTCTCTGGCAGCCTATCTTTCTCTGCTGTTAATCTTCATGTCATAATTTGGTGTCTCCATTTTTTTTTTCATATCACACTTCTAGTCACCCTCAGAGATTGACCTCCTGTCTCTTAAGTTCCATTTCCAAATTCTAGGAAAAAGACTCTGGCCTTGTTTGGATCAGATGTCCCTCCAGCCATGATGCAGGTGCCAACCTGGATGCCAGAAACCCACCTCTGAGGAATGGGTGCCATTCTCTGAGAAAGGGAGAACTGTAAGCTGAGCACACACTTCAGAAGGATCCCGATAATTTACCTGTCCTGCCTAGGATGGTACTTCCTTCCCAAGCTCCAAACTGCCCCTGCCCCCATTAATTCTTATCCAGGAAGCCGGGAGAGCGATGTGCAATTTGGTACATTAGAAAGGTCTCCAGATGTTTCTCATGGTTTACAATTTTAAGGAAACATTTTCTTTGAGCACTCACAATACAGTGAAAAGGAAGGAAAAATACAACTTAGTATTAAAAAAAAAAAAAGAGGTTAAGACTCTACAGAAAGTAAGACCAAGCATCTTCAAGCATATAGAAGACTTAGCCACAGATAATATCCCACTGTTTTCTGCCTGCACAAAGAGCAGTACAAAAGCATGAGGTTCCATGTAATGAAACAATTCTTAATAGGAAAAGAATTACTAAACAATAGAAGAGCTCTGTATCTCTGGGGCAGTCTCAACGTGCCTGAGGGTGCGTAAGTAGGCCAGCTGACCTCTCAGAATGCTACCCAGTACAGAGTCTATGATCCCAGGGCCAGGATCAGAATCAAAACAGGCTCAGAAACAGAAACCCAGATGGGACTCAAGTGACCTAGAGAAGGAAAGAAGTGAGGGAAATGGTTCATTCTAATCTTCTCTGATCCATCTACTGGGGTCAGTCAAATTGTACACTCAACTGCTTTATCTATGTGGATTCATTCCATCGGCAAAGAAGGTGATAGTGGTCCCAATCCGGTCTCCTCACACCTCCCAGTCTTGGTCCCAGGGCAAGATGCTTTTTTGGTCTATGGACCCTTCCTCTAGAAAGATGGGACCTGGTAATTGATGTGGTGTGGCTGGTTACCATATGGATATGGCTTGGCCCATATTTGCATGAACAGGGAAAGCCAGGCGTGCAGTCAGGTCTCAATATATCATCCAACCAAGCAGGCTATGACTGGGGCCAAATCTGCTGACTCTTATTTCTCTCTTTCTTCATCATCAGAGGTCAATCTATACCATGGTCTGAATGTTTGTGTCCCCTCCAAATTCATATGTTGAAATTGTAATGCCCAATGTGACGGTATTAGGAGGGGGGCCTTTGGAAGGTAATTTAGGTCACGAGGACAGAGCCCTCGGGAATGAGATTAACGCCCTTATAAAAGAGGCCCAGGAGAACTCCCTTGGGCCTTCCACGTGTGAGGACGCAGCATGAAGTCTGCCACCTGGAAGAGGGTTCTTACCAGAACCTGGCCATACCGGCACCCTGATCCTGGCCTTCCACGCCTAGAACTGTAAGGAATCAATGTGTGTGGTTTAAATCACACAGAGCGTGGTATTATGTTACAGCAGCCAGAATGGACTAGGCCAATCCTCCTCTTAGTTATCACATCAGATGAGATGAGGCTTGTTGGAGGGCCTACTCCTTGCCTGCTTGATGCCAGCCTAGTAACCTTCCCTCTTGCTTCTCCAGGCTGGCAGCTGGTGAGCACATTGAGCCAGGCGTCTCTCCAGCTACCTTGTTGCCCCTCCCTCCTCAACTTCCTCTGGTGGTTGGACAGGGGCAGATACTGGGATTTAAATCTGTGACAGAAAAGGGAACCAGAAGACCCCACTTAGCTCTCTAGGCTTTACCAGAGCTCAACGGTCAAATAGCTGTGAATAAAGTGATAGCTTCAGGCACACTCTTATTCCTTAGGTATACAACACTCTCCGGAACCTCACAGGGGAAGGCAGTGGGACGGTGACTGACAAGGCAGGGTTCCAGCATTCCTGGATCCCAGGGGACTATCACCCCATAAAACCCCAGCAGAGTCCAGGTGTGTGAACATCAGAGCTCCTGCACTCTGGCTGAAGCATTCGGGAAGCACTGTGTAGTCTAATTGTACTTTCTCTTCACAAGGTATGAAGACATTAGACACTTGTTTTCTGATTTCACCTCTCAAGGGAAAACAGAACTTCAAAGATTTCAGACTTCAAAGAACACAGACAAATTAACCTGCTATTTTGGAGGTGTAGCCTATGCTTCCTCCTGTCAAACTGCTGTGGATTGCTCTCTGAACTTCATAAAGGAGCCTGTGAGGAAAGGGGAAAGTGATGGTTTCCTCAGTGCCAGCCCAGCTGGCCCCAGGACCCGAGCTCACCGAGTGCTCCCACAGCGTGGCCCACACACTGTCCCACTCGGCACCCTTCCCCTCCAAACCAGCCCCCAGGACCAAGACAGGAGTTCTCCCAAGGGGGTCCCAGAACTTCAATCCCTTGAAATGTTGCTCAGAAAAACCTTTTAAGTTCCACCAAGTTTAGGAAGTGTTCTGTCCCATGTTCCCCCTCCGTCCTTGCATATTTATAAGGCAGTTTAGCAAATTAAAGGCAATAAGAATTCCTACAATAAGAAGACCCTTTTGGCTTTGTTTAGATCAGAGACTCTGAAGTCTGCCTTACCATAGAGCTCTTTTTATTTATTTTTAACGTAATTCCTATTGAGATTCCGTGAAGCAAACATTCTACCAAACATAGCTTAGAAACCCCAGCTCACACTGAAATGTCTTTATTTCAAATGAGAAGCACTCACCTTGCATGGATTTTCATGCCCCACACCCCCTCTTTAATTTGACATTTGTTGGTCTCACTGTAGCACGTGGAGTATAGATTTTCACTGTTTCCTCAAGTGCTCTTTACTGCCAGTTTTTCACGCCAAACTGATCTCATTATTAGGGGTTTGATGGCATTTCAGGCAAGGCTCTAGAGTTGGGGCATTTAAACAAGGTACTGTAAAACTTTTCATAAAGACGTACAGATCTACACAGTTCAGGCAACACATTCTTTGAAATCCATTTAGAACTACTTGCTGCCTTATTTCACTACTTAGTTAAAATACCATGTCTAAAGAAAATATATGTAATTTTCATTGTCAGTATCAAAAAATGACAGTAACTGTAATGTCTACGAGTGGAACAATGTGTTACAGAAGAAATGTTAATGCTCTTAAAAATCTAAAATCCTTTATAAGGTGTGGCATATTCTATAATCTGTCTCTTGGGTTTAAATGCTTTTTTTAGCTTCCTCTGTATTTATCATTCTGTGCACAGCTCTAGACACCTCTGTTTTGAATGTGTCTCCCGGAATTGAAATTTGGTGCCATTTACTGACAAGGCAGAGGGGGTGGGTGAGAGGTAATCATTTCTGACTAGTGATCGATGGGGCAATCCTCCAACCTATCACAGACTCCCTAACAGTGTAGGGGGGGCAAGGCAGATTTTTCCCAGCCTCAGCTCAATACATCTATTACTGATATGTAGGCACTAAATTAGAGATGAAAGTGCGATCCGACGTGCAAATCCTGTTGTGTTCTTTGTAGTGTGAGCACCATGGAGACAGAAAAGCGACAGCAAATCACTTGCTGACACAATGTTGGTGAGATAAGCTGATGACCATGTGGTGGTCAGAGATGGGGGCAATCGCATCTGAAAATGGTGGGCTGGTAAATGGAGGGGGGCTAAAAATCAGTATTTACCGCAGAGTCAGCCCCCGAAGTATAACTCAGACAAGGAGTTGCAAACTTGTCTGTTTATTGTTTCTATCAGCCTTTCTAGGTCGGCTGAAAGGAAGCCTGCTGATTCTGAAAAGATCAAAATGACCCTTGAAACCATCAGATAATGGGCTGAACACATAGGACCTTGTCCTCCCTCCAGGGTGCCTCTGTCAGAAGGTCAGGCAGGACCAGAGAGCCGCTCTGTGCTCTGCGCAAAATCCACCCTGAGGTGGAAGTGTACATCTTCCCAAGTTAGAGCCCCAGGTAGTGAGAACGTCCCCAAGTCCTGCACAACATGTCTAGGGATACTGCTTCCTTTGTTTTAACCCCCCAGGAGACACCCCCAGCCTTTTGTCTCAGCAGGGAACATTTTGCCAGGGCAGTGGAAAGGAGGCTAGAGTGTGTGATGGAGTGAACACACGTAGGGGCTGCCTGCAGGATTCCCACAATTTTGCAAATGAATTGGGGGCTGGGACAGGTGCAAGACAATGCCTACAGCAGAAGAGAGGGAAGAGCACTCTTCTGCTTAGGGATCTGGGTAAAGTGGCACCAGCTTGAGGCCCAGCCCAGCCTGGGGTCTTAGTCAAAGGATCCACAATCAACCTGCCCCACCAAAAAACTGAAAGCTGTTTAAATCTCAGGAAAACACTGAAAAGGGATTCTATTCATTTCACACAGTGAAAACTTCATAGATCTTTCCCTAAGGCAAGACCAGCTACATAATCTGTGGAGCCCAGTGCAACATGAAAATGTGGGGCCCTCCATTCACAAATTACTAAAAATTTCCAGAGGGTGACAGCAGAGCATTAAACCAAGCGCAGAGCCCTTCAGAGAACTGTGGGAGCCTGTGCTGCCCTAGGGGCTTTTCTTTCATTCATTCACTCACTTGTTCATTCTCTGCCTCTCTCTCAAACACAAGGGGGCTCTCCTCAAGTCTTTGCCCTCTCCCTCTCAAGGTGTCCTCCACACTCCATCCCAAACCAGGCCTGCAGAGCCTCCCAGGCCTCTCTCCCCGCTGGCCCTGTCTCAGCTCCTTATCATGTAACTCCACTTGGCCTCTTGCTTCCCTTCATTCTTCCGTGTACTAGGCCCAGACTGGGTGCTGCAAAGGATGATCTGACTGCAGCTAACCAGATACAGCATTCCTTACAGGCAGAGGCACAGGGCAGAGATTGAAAACACTTACCTTGTAGTATTTTATCAGTATTTATGAATTATTGATACATATCACTAATTAGCCAGTGTTAGAGGCTATAGGTTATCCCTAAAATGCAACTGTTGTTGACCTCTAGGAATTTCTGTTCTCAACTAGGCGACGATGATGATGGTGGTGATGATAAAAATCAGCTCTTGAGCACCTACTATGTGCAAGGAAACACGCTGAATCTTTCGTACGCGTCAGCTCCTTTAGTCCTCGCGGCCACGAGGGGACATGTTATTATCATTTCCATGTGCGGATGAGGAACTGGAGCTTCGACAGGTTGTCAGCTTGCCCTTGCTCACGACCCAGCCATCTGGCTCCCTAGCTTGGGTTCCTGATACTAGCAAATAAGCTTCACAAACAAATGAGAACAATTAGTTTTCCTCCCATGCTGCCTCTCTGCCAGACATACAATTAAGTCCTTACTATTTGCTGAATTAATGTGTGTTCTTTATTAGGAACAGGAAAGAGATGAAGATGAAAAAATGGAAAATGGAAAAGAACCAGGCAAGCCGGGTCAGTGAGAGACTCAACGGTGTTCAGTTTCCAATAATGCCTTCATATCCTATGGTTTACGGAGTTTTAAGTAGCAATTCCTAAACACCCACTTAGCTTTGGGGAAGCAGATGCCTGGTCCAGTTTGTTTTTATACACCCACACGTCTAGCATGGCACCAACTAGTTGCTCCACAAATGTTACCCTGATTGAATTAATTTGAATGGAATGGAACTGAATTAAATCAGAATATTTCCATTAGAACCTAGTTTTATGTTGAGAGAGCTTTAAATGTAAATTAAATGGACTTGATCACTCTTTAGAAGTGCACAAAATAACTGTGGACAAAGCCCTAAAAGCCAAAGATCCCTGAGCCTCAGTCTATGGGAGCGAGAGGATGGTGTGCACCTCCCCATACCCGGCCTGCTGTCTGCTCATCTTCTAACTGTGATGAAGGGACTAAATGAAACCTTCCAGCACTGCCACACTTCCGCAAATGGGTATTAAATAATGTTCCTTTAAGCTACTGGAACTGCTGCATGGGGATTCTGCCTCATCTTTATGGATGCCTTGTCATAATTTCCAGAATTATAGAAGCCATCTCATGACTCCCTAGATTGCAAGGAAACAATATATGAAGTTTTTCTTCACTCTCAGCTTGGAGCACGTAAAATGATTTTTTCACTACTCAGAATCAGAACAGATGAATTTAAATACATTGGCTTGCATAGTTCCGAGCGAGCTGGGCTTTGGAGAGAAGCTCACCACTCTGGCAGGGCTCAGCTCCCGAGGGAAAACCCAGAGGCTGGGATAGCTGTCCTGCACACAGAGGCTGAGGTGCCCCTCACAGCACGTGCTGCCTCACCTCTCGTCCTGAACAGCCCAAGGAGCCGGACAGGTGACGTTACTCTCAACACCTGGTCGTTGGAACCATCCTTTGTTCCCCTTTTCCTGTCCTTTCCAGTTCCACGCCCTGCCCTCTGACCCCTTTACTCCTTCTATTTTTCCCAGGAAAAATGTCTAAAGCAAGCTCCAACCCAGGGTCTGACACAATCCTGTGAGACGGGGAGGCATCACGTGTTTTAATCACTCCTCCCCCACCCCACCCCACATACAAACACACTGTGCAGATACAGAAAGCAAAGCCCAGCCCAGTGAAGTGGCTCCTGTGGTCTCATACCCAGGCAACAGCAAAACTAGAGCTCTCATTTAAGTCTCTATTTCAGTCAACTGTTTTCCAATCCGACCCTCAGGCTCAAGCCCCCAGATCCCACAGAGACAAACTCAGTAAAGATACTAGGAATCCGCATCATCGCCTCTCCCGCTTACTGAGCGCTTACTATGTGCAAGGAGAAAGAACATGCTTGAGGTCTCACAGGCAGCACACGGTGGAGAAGGGACCCAGCCCAGGACCGTCTGGCTCCAAACTAGGAGTGTAACCACTCAGGTGCACTGCCTGTCTATAGAGACACCACCCTTCACAAGATAGCCTCTGAGGGGCTGCACAGGAAACTCTGATCTTGGAAGAGAGCAGGTAGGACCATCATTGGCAAAGAAACTCATCAGCTGGTTGGTCCACCCTGTGGGCTCGGCTCACTTCCCAGCTCCCATGAGGTGAGATCCAGGCACCTGCTGGTACCTTCCCCCTTCAACCAACACACACACGTGCACATACTCACACCAGAACCCCAAAGAGTGCTTCAGAAATTCTTTACTTCTCCCTCTACTGAGTTCAAAGGATGGTCAGGCTTTGGCAGCCATGTCCTGACTCTGTACCTTGTCTCCACGCATTTTGTGGATAACTGCTAGCCTCACTAGAGATTTTTAGATCATCCCACAGGACCAACACTTGAGCTACAGACCGTCTCCTTCACGCTTTCTGCCCATCATGCAACCTCCCTCTTTCCTTTCATCTCCTTCTTTCCTCCACCTCCTCTGTGTGAGTTGGTGGGCATTCTCTTTTCTACCCAGTTCTGCTCCTAAGAAGAAGGGAGCCTCAAATCATAAGGATGAAAGTAGGGACAGCGGGTAGAGAAGACACCTCTATAGTGGCTGGGCTCTGGGTGAATTATTTTAAAGAAACAATTTACTATCTTGCCCTGTAAAGATTAACTTCCTGGTAGACTATCTCATATAACTTATTATCTCCACCTTTTCTTAGAGTTGCATTATAAACATTCCTCTCCATTTCTTTATCCACGAGAAGTGCCAGGAGCCAGAAAGAGGGAAGAGAGAGAAGAGAAAAATAGTCCTACCTAAGCATATTACGCATGTTAAACTAACTGAAATGGATATTTATTATTTTGTGGCACTCCAATAACACTTTTTTTCTTCTTTTGGTAACAGTGCCCTAATATTTTTATAGCTTAGGAAAGACATCAAGGGCTCCTGACATCACTTGAATCATGTTATGCCCGAAGCCATATCTACCCAGGGAATATTTGGTTGTAAGAAAAATAAAATCCTCCTTTGCTTTAGCTGGTTTGAGTTTGGAAATAGAGTCACTAATGAAAAATTTCTTCCTTGAAATTGTAATGCTAGCCAGATCTTTCTGGCCAAGACTCTGGACATTTGCAGATCTTTAACTGTGACATAATAGCCGTGGGCAGCAAGCCAAGACTTTCTAGAGGATGCTACTGTGGGGCTAACAGTGCCTGATCAGGGGAGATGGGTCCTTGAACTAGCGGGAGGGCTCTGCTCCTAACACAGCTCGTCTCCCGCAGTAGGCATGAGCATCCATAGAATGGCAACTTGCCGCTCTGGCTAAGAGCGCATTCTTATCAGGCCCAATGCAGAGCCCCCTACGCCTGCATGCAGCTGCCAAAGACAAGTCTGGAAAAGAAGAAATAAAACGAAAAGAATGCAGTGCCGGCTTCACAGCACTCTCAGAATACATCTCATTCTTGTGAGCAACAGAGGGGTGCCCAGCATGCTTGTCAGGACCAAACCTCCTAATTTAAGGTAGAAGACCACTGTGCTCATCCATTCTTTTGCTCCCCCTGCCCTCTCTGTGTCAAGCCTCTCCACTTACTGTAAAGGCCAGGTTTGCTTCTACAGGGTAAACAGCCAGGTATCTGGCTATTTCTTTATTTAGCCACCAGCCAAGTTTTCTCTTCTTTTACCTCAAGGCCTGGTTACCAGGAGTAACCAATGCAAATGCAAACAGCTCCGGCAAGCCCCAAGGGGGCCCACTGCTTAGGGGGCTCACCTAGAACCAAAACTGAGCTTGGAGACATGATTCAACTTGTCCTGCAGATAATTAAGTGCCGCTGAAGTCTTCTGGAAGGAAATCAACAGTTTTCCAAAGGAAAATCAGGGAAAGGATAAGAAATCTTTATAAGACCCTCTGGATGGGTTTTTCTTTCAGAGATTGAATAGAAAAAAATCCATGTTTTTTATTTGTGTAAGTTGAGCCTATTGTATATGCTCGACTTGGTGACCAGAAGAGGTTAGTGTCATTTGTTGAGAGAGGGAAATGGAAGTAAGGGACAAAAAAATTTTTAAACAGCAATGGAAGCCTTCAAAATACTCTTTCTCCAATCTAGGCTTAGGAGGATTACAATCATCATGGGGCCAGATTACAATAAGTGGGGGCAGCAGGGAGAGATTAGAACACATAAGTATTCAAGAGCACATTTACTGTCACTCCGCCCCTTCTGCATGGTCAGCCTCTTCCACTGATAACAGATAACTTATCTTCTCTTAGGGAGCCCTTCCCTGGCCTTCCAGAAGGGACCAATTCTCCTGCCCACTTCCATACCTTCTCCTCAAAGTTATCTTTTTTAGTTCCTGTCACATTACAATTTAACATGTATTTGTGCAGTTATTTAATTAATGCCTCTATTTCCCTGACTAGAACTATAACCTCCCTGAGGGCAGGGAACATGCCTATTTCTATTTGCTATTAAAAACCCTGTGCCTAACCCAGAGGTCGGCACGTGGTAGGTATTCAACAATGGTTGTCGGTTCAGTGAATGAATAATTAAAAAAGAATGGATGGATGACATTGGACTTCATTCCTGAACACTTGCTGGCCAGCAATGGTAATGGGATCTTAAGAAAAAAAATTGAGTCTTACTCCTTTATTGTCATCTGTTTCCACTATAATCCAGGCTAGTGACCTGGCCAAAGTCATGGTTTATCAAGGCAGTCAAATGATGATAGAAAGTTCTGTACTAAATTTGTACTCATTAATAAGGCTGATAATTGCAATGGATCTAAATAGATCAGATATGTTTAAATTCTTGAGATTCTAATGAATTCTTTAAAAGGAAAAGATAACTCTAAATAGGTCATCACTGGAGTATACTGGTAGACTAATTCATTATTTTGAAAACTGGCAGAGGGAAGATTCAGATGTTTAGCTTTTCTTTCTTATATGATCTGTACCAATGATTAACCACAGAAGAGAGGAAGTTTGATTTAGAACTATTCCAGAAAATACATATTATAAAAAAAAATTTAAATATCACTATTTTGAAACTCTTGATCAATTAATTGGTTGTAGCAGATTATCCGCCCCCCACAAAAGCCATATTAGTTCCCAGAGCTGTGACATCAGATGGGAATCTGTTTCCCCTTCTTTGAAATTGGAGGATCTTTTTTCTTTGACCCATTCTCAGAGACTGGGAATAAGTTTACTACTTTTTTCCTCAGTAACCCCTGCCCAAACTCAGGGAAGCCTGGAATTTAGAAATGGGGACAAGGCACAGAGAAAGTGCCAGGAGAAGCTGTCTAGTTCTGGTATGAGATTTCAAAGGGTTAGAGAGAATAGAGAGAATCTCCCCCAGCTTTCTTCTTCTTTTTCATCCTCTTTCTGTTCTCTATTCCCCTACACAGGCTGGTCCACAAGTACCTAAAACTCTTGAGAGTTTCTTCTCTGATCAAAGTTGCTGTGGACTCAGGACTGTTAGGGGGCAATCCCCAATTACTGGTGTGTGTGTGTGTGTGTGTGTGTGTGTGTGTGTGTGTGTGTGTGTGTGTTTCTCTCTGTCTTTCTTTCACAATGCCCCAGACAAGGGTGTATTCCCAGAAAATGTAAAGCAGAGTGGAATAAGTAAAGCCCTGGTTTTCTGAGTGGAAGATGGAAAAGGGGGAGCCATAAGGAGTCAGAAAATACTGGGAGAACATGGAGAAAAGGAGTTTGGGAGAATAAACACATGAAGCTGGTTTTGAATTCTGGACTTACCCTCAAGCAGCTCATGCATAGATCTGACCCTAAGTGGCATGTCACAGTTAACTACCCAAGTATCAAGCGGTCTACTGGGTGGTGCTATTCAGTGATCTGAATAGGATTATAAATTCTTTGAAAATGGACTCTGTGTTAAAACCACAATCTCTAGAAGGCTGATTGAAATGAGTGACCTGAACTTAACCAGTATAAATGCCTGCTAGAACAAAATCTATCAGTAGTCTTCATAGGATTTAAACAAGACCCATGGTCTCATATCATCAGATTCAGAACACCCAGGATATGATACATATTACTCAGCATATGAAGAACCAGAAAAATCTCAACAGAATATAGAGTCCAAAAATAGACCAACATAAACATGGCCAGTTGATTTTTGACAAAAGTGCACAGGCAATTCAATGGAGAAAGCATAGGCTTTTCAACAAATGGTGCTGAAATAATTTGGTTATACCTACAACAGATAGATAGATAGATAGATAGATAGATAGATAGATAGATAGATAGGTAGATATAGATACATAGATAGATAGATAATTCCCAATCTAAACCTCACACATTATGCAAAATTTAACTAAAATGGATCATAGTTATAAATATAAAATATAAAACTTTTAAAAGAAAGCATAGGAAAAATATTCTTGACCTGGATTTAGGCAGAGTTCTTAGACCTGACAACAAAAGCACAACATGAAAAGAATTCACAAAACTCAAGGGTAAGAAAATAACTCATTTAAAAATAAACAAGATGTGAACAGACACTTCATGAAAGAGGATATACAGAGGACAAACATCTTTTATTGAAAAACTGTTCAATATCATTAGCTGTTAGGGAAATGCAAATTAAAAAACTACTACACAGTTAACAGACTGACTAAAATAAACATTCTGATAATTGCAAGTTTTGGTAATCATGTGAAGCAGCTGGAACTCATACATTGCTGGCAAGAAAGCAAAATGGTACAGCTACTCTTGAAAACGGTTTGACAGTTTTTATAAAATTATACATTCAATTACCAAGTGACTTGCTAATCCCACTCCTACACATTTACCCTAGAGAAATGAAAATTTATGTTCACTAAAACACTTGTACATAAATGCATGTAGTGGCTCTATTCATAATTGCCAAAAGCCAGAAATAACTCAAATGTCCTTCATCAGAGGAATGTACAAACAAACTGTGGTACATCCATACAATGGAATACTACTTAACAATAAAAAGGAATAAACTATTGCTACTGCACCTTGGATGAATCTCAAAAGCATTGTGCTGAATGGAAGAACTTAGTCTCAAAAGATTAGATACTGTATGAATCTGTTTATATGGTACTTTCAGACAAAACTATGGTGATGGAAAAAAGATTAAAGATTGAAATGCATTATGGATTGGGGAAGACATGAAGGAATAGTATGAGAAAGATTTTGAAGGTGATGGAATTGCTTGGTTTCTTGATTGTGGTAGTGGTTATTAGAATCTGTACATGTGTTCTAATTCATAGATCTGTGTACCCAGATTTTTACTTTATATTAATATAAAAGTTAAAAAAAAAAACAAAACCCTCCAAACCATCACCTGTCTCACTGACAGCTCCCTAAGTTAATACCTTAGAAACACTTAACATTTCTCAAGAGGGTACTATAAACAAATAGCTTTATTACTATCCTAACGTCTACTCCAGTATGTTCTGATGCTCTTTTCTAAACTTTCTTTATGAACATGTAATTTGTTTACATTTGTCTTTTCAAGGAGAACGACAGATTTAGAGATGCTCAATGCTCACAAAATAAGTCAGTCAGTCCATGTATACTTGCTTTTCAGTGATACCATCCTCGTGATAATGAAAATAAAATGATGGGGGAATCTTAAAACCACAGGAAATGCTCTGTTTGAGTACATCAGAATGTCTCAGCACATTACCATTTCTCCACTGGCCAATACACATTCTGCCCAGAATGCCATAGGATAAATGCAGAAGCAGAGATTTATGCAAGAGTTTGATAATATACGATAGTTCTTCTAGAGCAAGAGGCCCTGCGCCTTAGTGACAGATGAGAAAGACACCTCTGCTGTTGAGAACTCTTTTGAAGAAACAATGTTTGGAAACTCTTTGTAAACTTTAAATGACAAGTACAACTGTGGTAATTTTAACACGTGTTCCCAAGTTCCTTGATATCCCTTCCTTTAAGAGTTGGAGTTTAATTCTGCTCCCCTTTAACGTGGGAAGGACTTAGTGACTCGCTTCTAACAAATAAAGAAAAAGTGATGGTTGAGTGACTTTGGAGACTAATTCACAAAAACCACTGTAGTTTCTCATTTGTTCTCTTTCTTTTCTCTCTCTCTCGCTCTCTTTCTCTCTCTCTGACCACTCACTCCGGGGAAAGCCAGCTGCTTGTCCTAAGGACACTGTGGAAAGGCTCATATAGAAAGGAACTGAGGCCTCCTGCCAAGAGCCATGGGCGAGTCTTCTTGGAAGCTCATCTGACAGTCCTAATCTTTCTGATCTTTCAGAGTCTTCCAGTCTTTCCAGTCCTAAGCCTTCAGATAACTGAAGCCCAACTGACCCCCTAACCATAACCTCACGAGACACCCTGAGCCAGCACTACCAAGGCAAGCCACCCCGAAACCCTGCCCCTCAGAAACTGGGAGATAATAAATGTTGGTGGTTTGAAGCTGGTAAGTTTGCAGGCAACTTATGGTACAACAACAGACAATTAATAAACCTCTACTAATGTTAAACTGCTCTTTGATTTAGAAAGAAAAAAAAAAAAAACCTAGGAGAGGCAGGAATTGAGATCACGATTCACTTCAACATTTTTACCAAGATAACATTCAAGTTATCTGGACTTCTTTCCCGGAAGCCAGGGAATTATTTGAAGATACAGGGCATTTCCTAGAAATGTTTTTATTGATCATCTCCCTACAGAGACATCCTCAGGCTGCTGCCCTACATGGCAGGTGGGGAAGCCTATCACACCTACCTCCCACCAAGGATTCCCAAACTGTTACTTTATTAAGCAGCCTTTTAAATGGGCTATGTTGTATAAGATGTCCCAGAATAAAGCCCAGCAAAAAGATATGCACACAATAAGCACTCAGTAAATGAGTTTAGGTGTTATCAACGGGCTGCTCCTTTTATTCTTTCAATTAGCAGATACTGAGCTTATTTCCAAATTAAAAAGTCAAACCAAAAATAAAAACCTAGAACCAAGGTTAAAATCACAGCCCTATTTCTCTGATCTCATACTTTCTTTACAAATACAAATACAAATGCAGAGTTTAGCACATGCCATGAGACAGCTGCATGAGAAGACACTTTAAGAGAAAAGTAGCATTTGATGTTTGTCTTCTAACACTGAAGATGGAAAACTTGTCCAACAATTCACAAATCGGTGAACACTTGACAGAGAAGTATGCCTTAGCAGCATTGCTTGTTGTATTCCTTAAAAGGAAAATTGAAAACACAGGATCACAGGGGTCAGATGGTTATTATTGGAAGCCAGCTCTTATAAAACGTATTACATACCATTTCCCCCCAACTAAATTGCATTGCTTTGTCCAATTCACCCGATGCGGCCCAGGATAAGGTGTTTTTCTGATGTAGATAAACATCTAGGTTTCCAAAAGCACATCCATTTAAAAGCGAGGGTCTGAAGAACACCAACAGTGACAGAAAAATGATATTTTCTATAACCTCAGCATCACAGAGAATAGTTCCACAAGAAATAGTTTACCAAAAATGGAAATCTTATTATTAAACATATATAGTACTATTCAGCAAAATCTGCTGCTGATGGCAACTTCCAAAACTAGAACTTTTAGAGAATTTCACTCTACTGGGATTTGAAGAAACTCTGAACATTCATACATCAAGTTATTCTTATGACTTTTTGATAGATGGATCTATATGTCAATAAGAGGAAAATTTTTAAAATACCAAATAAATAGCAACCATCAAGGCAGTAGGGAAAGGAGGTACAACAAAGAACCATCAAATCGAGCCACAACTTCACATGAACCCACACATGAGGATTAACAAGGTATCTGAGGTCAGCTAATCATTAAAATGTGGGTCTAATAACTGACCTATGTAAGCTTTTAACAAAACGTCACCTGGGTGACCCAATTCTAAAGACATCTAATGCCATCTTGGTATGAATAGTTGACCTCTAGCTTTAAAACAGAAACTGAGTCTAGACTCTAGAAAATGGTGCTATTACTCTGAAATCCTAGCAGGAGGGAAACTATTCAGTGTCTCCTACTTGCTCCAAACAACATTCCTCACAAAAGTTTGTAGAAAATCAAAAGGGGAGCATTTTCCACAAGGAGGAGGGGCAGGGTTCTCTCTTGAGTGTGAAGCTGGCTCTTGGTGTTACCTTGCTGCAACTGCCATTTGCCAGCGATGATTGTTTTTCTCTTCCTTTGGGAGAGTAAGAGGGAGAGGGCATAGTCTAAGCGGTTTCGGAGTTAAAAAAAAAAAAGGCGGGGGAGTACATCTTATGTACAATAATGGTGACCACAAATTTAAAGGGAGAAGGAATGATGCATGTGGAACCGAGAAAACTAGTGTTTAATAATCTTTTTATTTCCAAGTGACAATTGGAATTTCATAGTTCTGAAGAGAAAGGTGGAAAAATGGATACCCACTTGGAAGAAAATGAAAGCTTCACTTACTTTGTAAAATGCTAGTGTGAAAGACCCTTTCTTCTCAAAGAAAAACTGATCCACTCCCTCCCTTTCTCCAGTGGATAATCTTCCCCTCTCTTCTCACTGCCTGATATGCCTACTGCCTTCTCCCATTTGGAAATGGAAGCTCAGCTCCTTCTCCTCTCCTGACAACAGCATCTGTTAAATTCACACCTTTGCCTGGATTCATGCAGCACTTCTGTGCTTCATCTTCACAGAATCAGGCTCCAGGTAGATGGTTAATGAACACTTGTGAGAGTGAATGCACTAGACCGATAGGTAAACAATTACAATAAATGTCATTAAGCACCATAGGGGATGAGAGCATGAGCTAATTTCTTCTATGTAAAATTCCCAGAGGCCACTCAGACAAACTTGAATTTCTCCTAAGCTGGTGGGCTCACTACCCTTGGAGGCAGTATATTCCACCCTCAGATGGCTTTCATTCTTAGAAAACACCTATATTAAGCCAACATTTTCTTCCTTGGAATTTCTCCCCATCAGGTTCTGTTGTGACCCCTGGGGCTCCAGGACGAATCATATCAGGCCCATAACACGTATTTGGTAATTGGAAGGCTACTGTCTTGTCCCCCACGAGTGGCCCTTTCCTAGCTGACAATCTCAGATGTCCAGTGGTTCTTCTGCTGACATATTTGCAAAAGTATTTCTTGAAGTAGGGCCCAAAAACATTATCATCATCTGAGGAGCACATTAATCATGCAAATTTCAGGGGCCCCTCATTCAAACATACTGAATCAGATTCTGCAGAGTGGGGTCCTAGAATCTGCCCAGATTTAGCATGTGCCCAGATGATTCTTAAGATGATTCTCACCAGCCTCATCGCTCACCTCTGGATGGACCCTTTTGAACAAGCATTCAGGACATTCTCCAATAGGCCAGGTGTCTAGGTACTGTCTTAGAAACACTCTGTAGACAGTTCAAATGACTGTATGAAAGAAACACAATTAAACTTTGGGAAAGGTCTATATTGCCAGAGCTCTAATTGACTCAGAATGACGTCTGCTCAGTGGACGAGGCAGTGTGGTGGATGGCAGGATGCCTCAGTCTACCACGTGTTAGTTACCAAGCTAGATGACGCTATGAGTACTGGCTACTCAGTCTTCATGACCTGCTAGATCCTTGTTATGCCCACATTATTTAGATGAGAAGACTGAAGCTCTGAGGGGATGAGAAATTTATTTGTTCAGTATTAAAAAAAATATACTGGGAAATCAGAACCCAGATCTCTCCAACCCCAAAGCCCAAATCTTCTTCTCCATTCCCCACTTAGAACTACCAAAAGAAGCGTCCATGATTTGTGCAATATTATTGTCAATATGGTCCCTAAAAGACCCCTTGCTGAAATGTATGAAAGGAGGACATTCAAGGCAAATTACTGTGCTTTTAATCCCTTCACCTGGCAGCAGGAAAGAAACACCTAACGGAAGTAATTTTAGGCAGCGCGGCACACGAGAGAGAGGTTGCCATGTTAAAGGAGACAGGGCCAGCCCTGAAGACAAGACTTTCTAATTGGTTCATTTCCTGATACCTCGGGACAGTATTTTGAGCAGGGATAGAAAAAGTCACCACCTACACAAGCTACTCCATCCAACCACCTACCCTATGATGGAAAACTCCAAACAGGCAAGAGACACCTACACAACTAGCTCATATCTTTATTTGGAAACTCCCATCCCACTGTTGGGAGAAAAGTCCTAATCAAGACAGCCAGTGACTCAGTCGAGATGAAGCTGTCAGATGGAAAGAGAAAGCACACAATGAAAAGAGACTCAGGTCCCGGGTCCGCAGGCTCTCCTTCCTGCAGTAGGCAAGAGGGATTCTCCCCTCAATATCCCTGCCTCATCAAATCTACAAAGCAGAGCAATCTCAACTCGGCCCCGGGGCCTGAGAATGTGGGATAGAGGTGACGGCACACTCAAGAACCCACCAGCGTCTCCTGAAGATGTTAATCATGTAAACTTTGTCTCCATCCAAAATTTCTTGTCTTGTTCTCCCGAGAATAGCAAGGCTACTGAAAAAAATGCCACGAGGTGTGACTGCTAGAGAGAAAGCAGAAAACAAATAATACGTGGTCCTCCATTTATTTGAAGTCACAGCCACGAGACATCATAGTAAATGGACTTTGCTAGTTTTCTTCCTGGCAGAGCCAAATTGGAACAAAGAAGGAGTTGCAGTGAAGAATCTGTGCAGCTATTTCTGGGCACAAAAGCAGGCCGACAGCAGCAGAGGTCACGTTAAGACAAACAATCCACTCTCGCATGGCGTACCGTAATGTCACTACAATTAGATGGATTAGAGGTTACAGTTCGCCATAGATAGCCATAGGATATCCACTGATAATCACACATTTTGTTCTACCGACAGATAACAGCAGCCCGCAAATGAGATGAGCTTCCTCCGTACACACACATTACTTGAAATCAATACTTAATTACAGCAGAGCCTGCATGTGTTGCCGGCAGTCGGCTCTGGTCGGGAGGTGGTGTGAAGCTGCTCTGTTAGCGCAGCGAGCTAACAAGCTGCAAGAGGTGGAGGCATGATGGCAAGGGTGTACCCATCCTGCTGACCATGCCTGAGGCCTGGGTTTAAATGAGTCACCATTTGGACACTGGGCTTGGGTTGGAGAGGAGGATTAAGACACAAATAGTTACACCATTAGGGGAAGAGCAGGCGCTGCCTGTGACGGCAGATGCTAGAATGCTGCTGCAGATCATATTCCTGTGTGGACGTGTGCAAGGCCCCTGATACAGACCGGAAAGAAGTGGAATGACCCTAGGGAGAAGCTGTGTGGCCAAAGAGAAAGAACGGAGAGCAGAGAATCAGGTGATGTGGGACGGATCCCAGCTCTCCTGCCCTAGCATGCTGCAAAATGTCTCGTGGTTCAAGCTACTTATCCCTATAAAGGGAGTGGTATTTATTCAGTCTAAGCCAGAAGGCCACTGTGAGGATTGAGTGGACTCAGATAGGCAGAAAGTATTTGGCAGACTATGCGCCTCCAGATTACTCTAAGAGATTATTTTTATTTTAAGAATTGATAAGACCCAGATATGCAAAATCATGAATAACCAAGAATAAGAAGTAGTAGCTTCATTTATTAAGTTCCCAGTGCAATGTTAGGCGAGGTCACCCTAAAACCTACACAGACACAAAAAAAGAATAGAGGTGAGACAAACTTGGAGGAGACAGTTCAACTAGAACCAAAGATACAGGCAGGGGAATCTAGGAAATTATGCCATAATTCATCTACGCCATGCTCATGTAATTCCATACTAAAGAGTGTTCCACTTGGAAGCTGTACGTTCATCCAAGAATTTTCCTATTGTTCTTTTTTTTCAAATTTTAGTTTATTGTGCGTAGCCAGTTCATTTTGAAGTGTATTACTTTCCTATACCTCATTCAAAGGCCAATGGATTTGTTTGTTTGTTTGACAAAAATACCTAATCATTTCTTTTTAAAAAAATGAATTTTGTAGGTCTAGCCCTGAAAACTGTTTTTAGAAAGTAAGATTAAAAGATATGGATAGAAAAGAGAATTACAGAAAACAAGAGGAGAAGATGCAGGGGCTCCTTTACAAAACAGTTTATAAAGGCTTGCCCTCAAAGGAGGAAGCAGGTTGTTTGTGGATGCAAAAAAAAAAAAAAAAAAAAAAAAAAGCCCACCTTGGCCTGGCCTCACACCTCACAGCTGTGTGACTTTGAGATGGTGAGTGGGCTTCCCGGGGCCTTGGTTAAATGGCAAATGTGAGCATGAGGAATCCAAAGGTCTGCTGTGGACAGTCCAGATTCTTCCAGGTGATTCCAGTGTTGCTCCATCAGCCCCTCGGCTTTGCTTACCTCACTACGAAGCCTTCCTTGAAACTGACAAGCACACCTATCTCTTGACGGGGCGAGGTCTGCCCCCTTGACTTGTATCATTCACCCCGTCACCAAAAACAGAGAAACTCATTTCCCAGCTGACAAACTGGCATAGCGTGAAAACAAAAACTCTTCATCCAGTTCCCAAAAGTTGGCTGATGTGAAAACAAGACACAGTCATCAGACACAAGTGCCTAGTTTCTAAAAATCAGAATTTTCCATAGATGGGTCAAGATGAAATGTACACTAAAGTATTCTAGCTTTACTGGATGCCTTCTTATTCATCTGCTAAATAGGATACACTTAACAGTGGACATGTTACTGATTGAAACCAAAGGTGCTCCTGAAATTTGGGGCATTATAGAAGATGAGGTCATTAGAGCACCGTACCAAATTACAGAGCCACCACACTGCATGCAGATTTGAATTATGTGAATTCAGTATAATGTGACATAAAATACATTGAGACAAAATTTGAAATAATGCAACTCTAACCCTTCCCCAAATTAAAAGTTTGTCAACAATCACATGATTTAACCTCAGAGCTGAGGGAGGCAAGTGAACTGTAAACCAAATTTATGCCAGGGCTACAGGGGACACTCATTTTATCTGGTAAACAAAGCTTCCTCCTACCTTTTGTTGGTATTAGTCTTGAAATAGGTGAATTTTGAATTATGTTAAAGACTCCAGGGATGTAGTCGTCAAATAACATACAACATCACTGCATATGTTTTTCGTTTATCATGTAAGAACCCCAGATCCAGACAGATGCCCGAAACCTAAGGGCCGCTGGGAACGAGCGTCATGAGACAGATTGTTCTAGAAAGAGGAAAGGGAAGGTTTTCTTTATAAGGGATGACCTATGTTTGGTGGATACCAGACTGCATCTAACACTACATTTCCTGACAGTCATTTCACCCAGCTAATCCATCAGGGACACATTCATGAAATGACACCGATCTCAGTCTCTAGGATGCGTGCAAGATCTAAAACACACTGCTGGGCCCTTGTGTCATTCTTTGGGCTCTTGAAGTCACTAACAGAAGATTCTCAAACTCACAGGCACATTTGGGAACTGCTTTACAGTCTTAGAAATTGCTTTCACGTGTATTAATGTACACTCATCTTAGTGTCCAAAGCAACTCCATGAGATGAGCAAGATGCGGAAACTAAGATGCCAAGAAGACAAGCAAAATGCAAAAAGTCATAAAGCCAAGCTGTATGAGACCAGGTCTTCAGACTCCATGCCAGAGGCTCCTTACATCACATCAAGCTGTGCTCTGCTTTGAAACAATCAAAGAGAAGACAGCCAGCTCTCCACTCAGGGGCAGGGAAATCTCTCCAAGGAGTAATACTTATTCACCCTCATATCCTGGACTACTTGCTTCCCGTTTTGGGGCTGCCCAGTCTCCATCCTCCAACCTTCCCCCACTGGATACAGTCTTGTTTGACCGCTGATGGAAATACCCCACTCTCTCCTACCAAGGCTGAGCGAGTGAGCAAATGAGCCAATTGGATGCTTGCTTCCTTCCAGGAGTCTCAATTTCAATCAAGAGAAGGACACAAGGAAAATGGCTGGGGCTTATTTAGTGAGCCTCAGCACTCTGATGCTAAAAAATAATTCCTGTCAACTAGATTGTCTTGGTTCCTATTTCCAAGCCTGCTACTTCAGCCTCTTACTGATTCTGTAAGTAACCCCGTCCTTCCAACTAAGTCTTTGCCTTTGCATGTAAATTGACACCCCAAGACTGAGTGATGAGAGTTCCCGTGAGTGTGTGTGCATGTGTGTGCACAAGTATGCACATGAACATGCTCTAAAATTTAGACCACATGTCCAAAAGAAAATGCTTTGCAATTTCTATTTCTAGTACGTGATATCTTGTATGATTATTGAAAACAATATGCTAAATTTTATATGAGCATTTTAAATGGGGGGTTAAGATTGCTCTTGTTGAAATGAATGAGAAGTTTGTCTTACACCGAGGACCATTTAGTATCTGATGCATTGTTTCATTGTCCTGCTTCTCTTTTTTTCACAGCCAGAAACCAACACAATTACATTTGTGGCTTAATTGAATTAGTGGGCTTTTTTTTTTTTTGGAGATGGCATATTATTCCAAACTACCATCAAGCTGGTAACATACCAGGTCTGCCCTTTCTTATGTGTGTTCAACAACAACAACAAAAATGGCTAAAAACATTCCCTCTGACTGCACAAAGGGTGAAGCACTTACCTAGAAGTTGTGGATCAAAAACCCCCAAGATTTCTGTCAAACTTAAATTGACTTTATCACATTTCCCCACTCTATAGCTTACACTCTTGATGGCATGCTTTTCTCCATGATCCCAGTAATTCCAAAGCAATGACATTTCCAAGAAAGGAAATGCAATAAGCAAAGTAAATTCATAAAGCGGGACTCTGAATGCATTTCTGCCATCTTTGGGTTGATGTCTGGTCCTAGAAGATGTACCCTGAGCAGCAGGGAGATCATTTGTAATCTTTATTATGATGACAGCAACAAATACTGAAAAATGCCCTCCCACAACTGAAGATGCCTCCAGAATTCTCCGTAATTTCCAAAGACTATTGTATTGGGCATCAGCATATGCACAGAAGAAGCATCAACATATGCACGGCGTTATCCCCCTCAAATTTACAACTATGTGTCTAGAGGGCTTTAGGCTAGAAACGGGCAGAAGTATTTAGTTCCCATGGAGGCGATCATGTTGATAAGCTGCTTCCCAGGGTTTATAGTTAAGATTTAACCTGAACTTGAATGGATTTGTGTGTTTTTGTTGACACTGAATGTTGCTGACAATATAATAAATGAATTAAGAGAAGAAAGGAAGGAAAGAAGGGAGGAAGAAACAAAGGAATGAAGGGAGGAAGAAACAAAGGAATGAAGGAAGGAAAAAAGAAATTTCTTTTTCTCTTTCAACTTATACCGTATGTGCTAGTCAATAATCTACATACCTATTGTCCCTGGAAAAATGTCAATCCCAGACAGCCTTCCCCACCCCTCAGCCCCTGCCATATTCTCTTCCCTGATTTACATCAGCCACTCTTTCTTTTCAGGAAATGCAAAGGCACGTTAGCACTATCCCACAAAGAGCATCATCAGGAAAGCAAGTATCAGGCATGCAGAGGATAGACTTTATCACACAGCCCAGTGGAGATGGATTTTAAGCTTCGGTTTGGGAGAATTATCTATGCTGCTCTTTCCTCTCATTAACGCAGATGTTAAAAGATTAACTATATCTACAAAATACACTTTTATAAAAGAGGCATGCAGACTTAATTAAGAATTTAACTGTGAATGCTACTGTAAAAAAAATTACAATTGTGTCTAATGTGAAAGATTTTAATTTTTCCCTTGTCTAGTTTCTTCATTATTTAGGTAAAATTATGATAATCAGGTATTATATGCCAGATTACTCGAATGGAATGAATGTAGATTTTTTTTAAATTACCATATACTCCAGCTTTTCACTGTACCAAATTTAGGAAAAGTGCAAGTCATACATATTAATGAGGCTTTATTATCACCATTTAAATTTGCCAGCTAACTACAGGCTATTATTTTGAAAATACAGCTCTGCATTCAAACGACCTTGGTACTGCCAGCAAGTCCACCAACAGAGTGTTTCCTTACCGTTCACAGATGCATACATGCCCCAGTCTAAGCCCAGGAAGGATCTCTGCAGGCGCCACTGCCTCCAGGAAGGCTCCCACCCCTCTTCACCCTGGTTTTGGGAACCCTCAGGTGCACTCCCATAGGGAGCTGTCCTTCCTCCCCAAAGAACTCATCACACAGTAAAGTCTGGTGGTGAACTGTGAATTCAGAATGCAGCGGCCATGTCTCCTCCCTGCTGTATTCCAGTGCCCAGAGAAGATACTCATTGGATGAAGGAGTCATTGAATGACTGAATGAATGGATGCAACAAATACTGAGCACTTCTTAGATTCCGGGTTCTACCTCTCATGATATGGCAGGATCCCAGTCTTTATGACGCTCATATTCTATTGAAGGGGTGCTCTCATCTCTAGTGGTGAGATTCGAAGATCCGGGCATGGGTCCAGGAGACGAATCCTCCTGCTTTTCGAGTCCCTTTCATGCCTCCTGTGTTACTTGTTTTTCACCCAGTAGCTGTACGCTGGAGTTTTAAATACAAGGTCAGCTGACAGTACAGTGCTGCTCTTATTTTTCATGTGTCATTGTTTTTTTCACAACTCAGTATTCCTCGGGACCCTCCCAGATAAGAGGATTGGCAGCACTAAGGCAGATTCTGGTGTCTGGTGTTCCTGACCAGACCACCCTCCAATGTCAACCACAACCACCCATCCTACCCCAGTTTTGGCAAAAGATCATGACATAATTCTCTGAGAAAGCCACTTAATAGAATCAATTGTAAAATCTGAAAAAAAAGCTCTCCAATTATCGACACATGCCTATGTAATATATGAAACAACATTCAGCGACACCAGTGCCCTGAGAATGGAACCACATCTACCGTTTGCTCATCCTCATCCCCCTGAAGTTAGACATTCCTCACAGCTCTGCCCATTACCTGCAATAACAACCTGCCACTCACCACCCCCACCTCCAGTTTATCCTCCACACCATAGCCAGAATAGAAAGGAATGTGTATTCAGAGAGCCCCGACCTCTGACTCAAAACCCTGGGAAGACTTCCCATCACACTTGGGGAAGTCCTTCCCACACCCTTTGAGTCCTGGCACGAGCTGACTCCAGCCTCACTCCCAGGCCTCATTTGCTACCATGCCCCCTCCCCTCCAAACGCGGGCCCTGCTGTTCCCAGACCCTGTTCAGCATGTTGCCATCTCAAGACTCCCTCTGCATAGAACACTATTTATCCAGGCTTACTTATGCCTGGCTCCAGTCTCTTTTGAAATGGCTTTTTTTCAGAAACACCTCTCATCATTATCTCATCAAAAATAGTCCCACCTTTACCATTACCAAAGAGGAGAGAGAGGGAGGGGCAACTAGGAGTATGGGATTATCAGGCATAAATTACTATACATAAAATAGATAAGCAACAAAGATTTACTGTATAGCACAGGGAACTATATTCAAGATCTTGTAATAACCTATAATGGAATATAATCTTAAGAAAAATAACAGAATCACCTTGCTGTATACTTTGCTGTATACCTGAAACTAACATAATATTGTAAATCAAGTATACTTCAATAAAAAAAAAAAGTCCCTGCCACACTATCTGCTTGCTGGCTACATGTTTTTTTTCAAATTACTTCCATTATGTGTTTATTTGCTTATTGTCTATCTCTCCTCCTAGAGTGGAGACTCCATTAGTGAAAGCACTGGATCTTATTTACCTCTCCAGCCTGGGGACTAGAACAATGCTTGGTACATAGGAGGCAGTCACTAATTTATGCCAAACGAATAAAATATTCTTGCACATTGGATTGCCTGACCTAGTCACCCTTCAAAACATCACCTCCTCCCGGATGTCCCAATGCTGAGTTCCCCTCTATTAACCCAAGTAAGTATCCTGATAGTGTTACAACCAAGGGCTTGTTAATCGTTCAGTGTACCTCCAGGGTTTGATGGACTGGTTCCTGTTGCGCTTTGTCTGTTCTACTCTGTCTCTGTTCTCGCTTTTCCAGAAACACACGACCACTGACCCACTGAACAGATGCGCTGACCTGGACAGTATAATGACCACACTCGAGTTCCGATGTTGCTAGCACACCCACAGCACCTTGTGATTAATGCACAAAAATGTCTACCCCCAGCACGTAGCCCACAGCCTTTTTCCTGCTTTGCGTCTTGTATAAATCTTGTCTGAAACTTGAGGATTTTGGAGTTGGTTCTTTCGGACAGTGGCCCATTGGCTTGCCAGGTTGGGGCTTTCTTAAAATAAAGCTACTTTTCCTTTACCCAACACTTGTCTCTCAGTACTGGCTTCCTGAGCGATGAGCAGCTGAGCCTGAGTTCGGTAACAAAAGCAATACTGATTCTCCGCATCCGTCCTGTCCAGGCTGGCCTCCATCAGCCACACGGGGATACTGAGCACTTGAAACGTGGTCAGTCCTAATTGAGGTGCGCTGGAAGTGTCAGATACATGTCAGATTTTGAAAACTAGTATGAAGAAAAGAATGGAAAATATCTTGTTGAGTTTTTTAAATTGAATGCTAAAATGGTATTTTAGATACTTAGGTTAAATAAAATACACTATTGAAATTAGTTTCACCTATGTCTTTTTGATTTTTTAAGTATGTGTGCTAGAAAATTTTTTATGACATATGTGGTTCATGTTTGTAGCTTTCCTTATATTTCAGTTGAACAGTGTGGCTCTGGACTGAGATTCTTCTCTAATCAGGAGACACAGGGTAAAGTATAAAGGGCTTGGCTTTGCCTCAGACAGACAGGTTGGAGTTCTGGGCTTCCGGTACTAACCACATGACCATGAGCAGGATACTTGAATTTGCTCAGCTGCTCATCTATTCAGTGTGTGTAATGGTAGTTACTTTGGAGGGAAGCTATAAGAAGAAATGAAATGACTCATGAAAGGGCCTTATGTGTGCAAGGCATTCAGAACATGCTGCTCCTTCCCCATCTCCCAATAATTACAGAGTCCAGTCACCCAGACACCACGCCTTTTCAGTCTATTCCTCAAGTTCTACCCCTTACTTGCACCTAAACTGGCCAGGTCGTGTTCTGTGCTCTGGTGAAGATAGAGCATTTATGTGGTCATTTCACAAATGTGTTAGAATATCTACTGTGTGTGAGAAATTGTGCCGGGGCTAGAAGTAGGGGGCTTTAAGGTTTAAAAAAAACAAACCCATGAAAGGTAAAGAGGGGCTCCGCAGTGTCCTTGTTGACAGTGAGGGGACAGAGCTGACCAAGTGCATGTGCATCGCCCCACTTTCCCCCCAGGGCCAAACAGAGTCTTTTCTGCTGATTCCTTGGCCTTCTTCTTCAGTCGCAGCCCATCATCAGGCATAACCTGTACTCATCCTGGACTTTTACATGGCTCTCAAGGGCTGTTCCTCAGAAATTCTTGAGAGCTGAATATATAAAGTAACAAGCAAAAGCTAGGGTTTCCCAATCTCCTCCTTGGAGGTATTGGGGTAAAACCCAGGAAACTGCATTTTCAAAAAAACTCCACAGAAGATCCTGATGAACATATAAGCAGAATTAATTCCGGGAAGGGTGGCCACAAATCATGCCTTAATATTTGCATCTTGAGCTCCCTTGGGCAAACCACAGAGCCCTCCTGAACTTCAGATTCTTTATCTACAAACTGACACCTGTAATTGGGGAAGCTGCCAGGACTGAGTGGAATAAGGCCTGGGAAGCCCTTACATACCCAAATGGACTTCATGAATGCTAACCATTCAAGATTGCTGTTAAGAAGCCAAGAGCAAACAGTGGTACCAAAAGGAAAAAGAGCTTCTCTACCGACATTGCCTCTTTTCCTGAAATTTTTCCCTTTCCCCCAAATCTCAAGCTATTCAATTTTTGTTAATTATTCTTAAGCGTTTAGGACACTTGTCCCAAGTACTGGCCAAGCTGGACATTTTGTACTGGTGCAACAGAACAATTACCTCCAAACATCCAATTCAAATGTCAACATCCTAGTTAAGACTAATGAAGATGATTCTCCTGTGGACAATGGTTCTCTCTTTCTCATACTGGGCAGAAATTTTCAGCTTTTTGAAATGCGACTCAACTCCCACCAAAACCCTCGGGTGCCTTCCCGACTAAACCCACATGGGCTGGAACTGTATTTCTTAGCCATGTCACAAGAGAAAAAGACTGAAGAGTTGGTCAGAAGCTACACCAATGACATGGTTAGTTTAGAACTTTGCCCATAAAATAGACAGCACCAAAGGTTTGTAAACTTCCCTGGAGATTTCACACAGGAGCTTCAGCATGTCTGGTATTTCGCTTCATCTTGAGAGAGAGCCGAGACCCAGCCTCTCTCTCAGCTCCTGGTCCTGGGACTTGGCCAGAAACCCATTGAGCTGAAGAGAGAAGAGGCAAAAATTGCAGAGTGTTTCTGAGATTCATGTAGAGGGCCTTCTCGGCTCTCAAAAGTGTCATTAGAGTCCCCCAGGAGAATCAGGTGGTGTCTCTATCCAATTATTCTTTTATGATTTTACGATCCCAGAGACATTTCTTAACCATGGTATACAGTAATTTCTTGAAATGTCTTCTCTCCCTGCCCTCCCATGAATTTTTCCACATAGTGCAGGAGTCAAAAAAAAAAAAAAAGAAAAAATCAAGCACTTTATTTCTTTCCTAAGTCCGGTGTTCAGTTAATTATTGGGTAACAGCTTTGCTTGGTAAAGGAAAAATAAACAAATGTGAAACCAGCTAGTTTTTATCCCCCAAAATACAGGTAACAAATTGCAACCGTTTTGTTTTCCCTGGGCTGTTAACACAGATATAACAAACGTGTCATGAGGGACAAATCAATGCTATAATTACTAAAGCAGCCAATCAAATAATTCTTCCAGGCCACAAAATATTCTATATTCTGGTAGTGACAAATGACTGTCAGAGAAGTCTTTAATGCCAACCAAACCTGTCTGCATAGCTGCATGAGGCAACCTGCCAGCAGGCACGCCACCTGGCTGGTGAAAATGGCCCGGGCTTTAAATAACTGGGAAAGCCACTGCATCCTGAATGTTCTCTCATGTTTGAAGCTTGGCTTCCCTATGCAGATTTCCTTGGTTTAATACGCTTAGGTGACCAGGGTTCATTAGCATTCTTGACACTTCATGAAGTTCTCTCTTGCTGTTTTATTTTCCACTATGGCCTTGGGGTGGAGTACAGGGTAGGAGACTTTCCAGAGCTCCAATCTTTCGATTTAATTTATGTTTCATAGTGGAAAGAGTCCATTTCAGCAGCAGCCCTAAAGACTGAGGTGATTTCCCAGTCCACATCAGGAAAGCCCAGCTATACTTCATTTAACAGAAGCTCAATACCTACAGAACCACTCCTTTGCCACTCAAGAGGAATTAAAACGGAATTCAAATGTTGGGCCCATTTTTAGTGCTCCGACTTTCACTTAAAGTCTCAGCAGCTGATGTTGATTCAACAAAAACACTGTAATATTTAAAAGAGTCAATGCTTAGAGTTATCTCTAAGGCCTTAAAGGAGATGTTGATATAAATATGATGAACCAACTGGATATACGTAGTATATTTCCATGTAGCTTCTTTAGCGCATAGAATTTAACAACGTATCAGTGTTACAAATCACATTGGAGAGAAAACTGTACAAGATCTAATGATAGTTTTTAAAATAATTTCATTTATATTGAGATATTATTGTGATGTTTAAGAGAAAAGGTGATCCTTTTTAGCAATAACTTTTGGCAATAGATTAAGGAGAGCACAGAGGGAAGAAGCCATGCAGAACTGAGGACTTTGCTCTGTCCTCATAAGCCACTTCGTCTCTCACTGGGTGAAAACTTCAAAAGCAAATGGGCTGGATATTAAATCAAGTTTGATAAAAACACATTAAAGTATCTGTCCTTACCTCTCTGGCCACACGTGGTAAGAGAGAATTAAATGCAGCGTCCCCTAAGCAGAAGGCTTTGATCTCAGATGGCTTAAAGCTAGGCCTGAGATGAGTGGCCACAAAAAGAGCTGAGCCTGGGCCATCTGGAAGCCTCTAGGCCAAGAGGAAAGTAATTAGAATTAAGGTAAAATACACTGATGGTAAGAGAAGATACTGGAATGGAGCCAAGGACATCCCAAAATGCCTGAGCTCCTCTTCTTTCATGCTTGCTTTAATCAATTATCTAATTTCTTAGAACCTTCCTTTAGACTGTGCAAATCAGTGCTTTTACTCATGTTGTAACAAATAATTTATACAGCCAAGAAAATTAAATTTTCTAGTGGTTCAGCCATCAGGTTCCCGAGAAGAGAGAGTGAGCCAACATGACTGCCTCCATGACCTGTTTGGAGCCCACTGCACAGGTGGGTGGTCAGCACTTGGTGAGCACCTACCCTCTGCCGAGAGATTTAAACACATGATGTCACCTAATTCTCAAAACGATCCTGGGATGCAGGTATGGTCGTCTCCATTTTGCAGGTTGGGTAATTTGCTCAGGATCATGCAGCTAGTGAATGGCAGAAGTGAAACTGAAGCCAGATCTTTCACATTTCCGAAGCCCGTGTGACTTTACTACACCCGACTGCAAACACAAGTCCCTAGAATTCTTAAAAAGTCCTAAAAAGATACGTCCTATGGAGCTGACCATTTAGAGTGATTTATATTTTACAGTAATACTACAGAAACCTAAATTGGGAAATGTTCTCATGTTTCTAATGTTTTCAGAAATCTAGTCACATACTTCAGACCAAAGAGACTCCTATATTCAAGGAAGGAGTATTTCTTTTAAGGCAGTAGAAGCAATCACAGTGCTCGTTGTCCTTTTCTAAATTTACTCAATTTCTGCTTCTTTTCTTTCTTTTTTTAAATGACAGGGGCACAAAGAGCCTTACAAAAATCTGAGTTCAAAACTATTCCTGCCCTTTCTTTCTTGTTGATGATTTTTCAAAAATGAATTCTTTCCTGTAGGAACACTTGCAAAACTGACTCTAACATCCAATGAGCACGTAAACACTGCCTGAGGCAGGTTCAGCCTCTCTCTTTATTTGTCCTCTGAGCCCTGTTAAATTCAATGTACTAACCTTCATTGCAGATCAGCACACCTGACCATCACCACTGCCATAAAGATTCCTGAGTAATAGGCCACAGCACTACCTGAAAACCGACTATTCCAAGCAAACTACAAGGCAACAATTTTTAATGTTAGTTTCAGGGTCTCCCGTGCTTGTGCTCATCATTTAAATATTAAATCAACATTGCATTTGTGTTGAACTTCACAGTGGACAGTATGCTATTAATATACAATAAAATACTATTTAACATGCAAGCAGTGTTATAGAAGAATGTTTAGTGACATCTAAAAGTGTTCACTCTGCATTGGTTAAGAAAAGAAAATAAGTCTCAAAAGAATTTTAAAGACTGTAAATCTCACTGAAAAGGATCTGGAAGGATATACACTATGTTGTTACTAGTGATTATTGCTGTTGAAGAAGAATTAGTAGGTTTCTTTTTCCTTCTCTGTATTTTTTTTTAATTTGAAGAACACATAAGGCTTTCAAAGTGAAAAATAATAAGTTACTTATGAATTTTAATCATTACCCATAAACACACATATATATAAAATTTTATCCTCATAACTAGGAAAAATATCCTCTTACTTGGCTGTAAAGTAGGTAAAATGGGTGTTAGTAACTCACTGTACATGTGGATAAACGGAGATTAAGTAATTTGCAACTAGCTCCCAAGTGGAAGAGGCCAAAGTAATAGACCTGGTGACTCCAATCCTGTGTTATCCTTTTGTAACTTCATCATATATTGCTGTGATTTTAACTTTAGGAGAGTTGATTTTCATTGCAAGTATATTCATGCCACCTATTACAACTTTCTACCAATAAGGAAACATTAGCTGCGATATGACATAGAGTTTCCATCTTTCTGTCAGCTCTGATGCAGGGTAATGGGAGGCATCCATGATCAGTCACAG
Organism: Camelus bactrianus; assembly: GCF_048773025.1. NCBI lineage: Eukaryota > Metazoa > Chordata > Mammalia > Artiodactyla > Camelidae > Camelus > Camelus bactrianus. Next base: position 26,556,403 of record NC_133555.1, read on the forward strand.
TGCCCCATTCTACTGGCACAAGCCACAGCCTTAGAATTCTTCTCAACCTACTTCTCTAGACAGACATTTGCTGACTGAGGTTGGCACACGAGTAGAACTTTTGCCATGGGCACCAGAAAGACCATGAGGGCATGCATGACAGGAATTTGCCATACCTGTTGTACCAAATGGTACCTCATCAGCAATGATATACACACACAACAGCTCAGCTGCTGCCTTCCAGCTCATTCATCTAGTCATCTAATGTGTATTAGACATTGTGGGGAAAAAAGATAGGGGCCATGCATAAATCTTGCCTTCAAGGGGCCAACACTCTATTAGGGAAGAAGACTAAGATTCAAAAAGCCGGTACTGCAGAAGGGAGAATTCTAAGCATCAGACATTGGTGCCCTGTTCAGAGTAAGACCAAGGAGTTTGGAGAAGGGCGAGATTACTTCCAGCTAGAAGATGCACAAATAAAGCTTGATGGAGGGGCTAGCACTGGAGCTGGGCTTTGCAAAACAGGTATGACTTGACCATGGGAGTGAGGAGGAGGAAAACGGAGTATTCTAGACACAGAAACAGCATCCGAAAGGAGCAGAGGCAGGAAAATACAAGGAGTGTGCGGGAAACAGTGAACAGTTTGGGCTTGCCACTAAGGTAGGAATGGTGGGGAATAAAACGGAGAATAACATGGAGTCAGAGAGTAGAGGGCACTGGGTATGGTAAGGAGTTTGGGTTTTATTTCACAGGCAGTGGGTTTGGGGGTGGTAAATGACGGCTTTGCGAAGGTGAGCACTGAGATGAAAGCTGTGCAAAGGAACACTTCTGGCAGCATCACACACCTGAGTGAAAACAGCCCCCAGACTTGAAGGGCTTTGCAAAAGGAGAACCACAACTCCCAGGCTCGGGTCTGAAGGTGTTTGTGCCTCTCTTAGGTAGCACAGTAGGACAGGAGAAATAGATACCTCTGCCCGGCTTTTAGTACCTGCTTCTCTCTCCTATATTCAGAGTCCGTGTTGACCTAACCAGGAGGGATCTGGCTGCCACTTAAGGGAAGATAAAATATGACCAGCTCAGTAATGGAAACCAGGAGCACAAATGCAGCTTGCTTCCTCGGCTGCAGGACACATACATCAAGAACTCTCTCTGCTTCACCTGAGCAGGAGCCCAATTTATCTGCCAGCTCAGGGCTTCACCATTCTTATAGAAGAGAAAAAGAGGAAGGAGGAAGAGAAGCAGGAGGAGGAGGGAAGTCAGGGTAAGGTGCCAGCGCTCCACTTCAGAGAGCTTGGGGACAGAGGACAAGCTCCAGAGAATTAGTAACTAGCATTTACTAAACACCTTCTGTGGACTAGCAATTTATAGGTGCTCTCTTGTTTAATCCTCAAACGATATCTCAGGGAGGATATTAGTTATCTCTACATTACAGATAAACCCAAGCCCAGAGTCAGTCCCACATTTCCCTATGAGCAAAGTTACTGGCCTGAGATCCTAAGTCCAAGTAGCTGGGTCTTCTCTCAGGTCAGCCTGACTCTTCAGCCCACATTTCCCCCTGCACACTCAGCCTGTCAGCTGAGCAAATCAAACATCTGTACCTGCCGGGGTCTTGGCCATGACCAGGAGCAGGGGTAGGGGCAGTCATCATCCCTCATCAACTTGCTTTTCCTCATTCCCTTAGCTCTCTTCTCTGAATTGATTTGGATTTTTGGCCTTTTTGAACAATGTATTTATTTCCAAGGAGTTTTCCAGACCAGCATCGAAATGACTTGTCAAGCTCCGCTCCTGTGTCAGCTGCCTGACATACTACAGCAGCCTCACTCTTCCCTGGAAGTTTTTTTGAGCCACTAACTCTTACCTTTCTCATCTAGATTTCTGACATGAGGGTGACAGCTATGTGCACCACTGTGTTTCTTTCCTGTGTTTTTCTTTCCATTCCAGCAAACTAAGTTTCATGAATCCATTTCTTGGTGTGTGCAGGAAAGCCCTCCAAGGAAGCTCTGGCAGCACAGGCTTACCGCTGCTGTTTATTGCTTGTCTCTTCCATTCTGGATACACCAAGGGATATACCACCATTGCTAAACTATTAATGCTGCATCCTAGGACATTGAAGATGACAGAGGACAACGGGCAGGGAAATAATAATGCAAGCCAGGGAAATAAATAAGTCAGGAAACAGGCCAACAGCAGACCCGGAAACCCAGACAACAGGCATGGACCATCCCACACAGACAGGGATTGTCTTTTCACTGTTACTGGGATTAATTCAGCCCCATCCTAGGAGCCTCCAACCTTCGGGATCAAAGTGCTCTCTTGCCAGCAACTCTTATATCTTCTCGAGCTAAGAAAGATAATTCTCTGTAAGGTCTGCAATGGGAAAATTTTGATGAAAGGCTAAAATAAAATAAAAGGGTATTTCATGCTTAACCACAGGATGCCTAGTTAGTGGCATGGATCCTCCACCCCATAATGGGCCACAGACACTTCAGTATTTTTATGTTTCTCCAAAACAAAACTATCTTCATTGATTTCTTTACTGATTTATTAAAGTAATTCATGTCCATTGTAAAAGTTTCATAATTGTATACATTATATACATTCTCCCTACTCCATAAAATGACTTCGGTTACCACTGGAATAAATATCATTAGTAATATGTTACGAATATAAAGTATATTTTTTAACACAAAAGGAAACATACCATCCCTAATATACTGTAATCTGCTTTCTTATGTTTGACTCCATATTAAGGTCATATCTCCACACCAAAACAGTAGTCTTTTCAGTTAAAAATAACAGAGTAAGACATTTTAATTCTACTGTCTTTCTAAACTCATCAAAACAACCTTAAAACATGAAAATGGAAGGAAAGTATATCATCAGAGTAATGATGTAAGTAAACATACAAAATTCCAAAACAGGCTATGAACCACAAACGACAAACTCTGCCGTGTGCTCTGAAATCTTGCCCAAGATGTAAAGTCACTGAGGGCTACATAAACCTCCCTAGAAATGAGGCAGGATATAGAGCTCCCTCGATAGGCTAATGGCCCAGGTCTAAAAGGTCAATATAAGAATTCATTGACAGAAGCAATGAGATCTAGGGACATAGACAGGCCAAAGAAGTGGGGACTGTCCCTGCACTGTCCCATTCTCCACAGCAGAAAAGCTAAGCAAGTAGAGCTCAAGAAGGCAACTGTCACTTTTACTGTTTCCAACCCAGGCTTACAAACAAGGTGGATCAAACCACTTTGTGCCTACTGCCCTAGTGCAATTATACATAGAAAACCTCCTTATACTACAGAGTGAACTATCATTTGGATAATGAATTCTATGGTCTCTCTATTTATTGCTTAGAGAGACTGCTGGAGATGAGGTGGGTAAAGAGAGCAAAAACAGAATTAGCCACTGGATTACAGAGGATCTGACACATTCAAGGGTTTCCTTTGAGCCACAGTGTTACTAAAAACACTGAAACCCAGAGACATCATGCCTGAGCAGAGGAAACAGTGGTGAAACCCAATTCAAAGCAGCTGCAATTTACCCTCCCAATTTATAAACACATATTCTTATTTACACACACTGAGTTGATTCTTTGGTATATTTTTTATTATATAAGTTTCAGGTGTACAGCATTATAATTCAACATCTGTACACACTACAAAGTGATCACCACCACGTCTAGTTACCATTCATCACCATACAAATGATCCACTTTACCCATTTCACCCACTCCCCTCTGGTAAACACTAATCTGTTTTATGTACCTGTCTATGAGTTTGGTTTCAGTTTGCTTTGTTTGTTTGTTTTGGTTTGGTTTTTTTAGATTCCATATATGAATAAAATTATACAGTATTTGTCTTTCTCCATCTGACTTATTTCACTTAGCATAATATCTTCAAGGTCTGTCCATGTTGTCACAAATGGCAGAATTTCCTTCTTTTTTATGGATGAGTATATGTATGCATATATATATATACACACATATATACATACATATGTGTGTATATATATACATTGTAATATGCATACAATGAAATATTACTCATTCATCTTCTTTATTCATTCATTCACTGATGGACACTTAGGTTGTTTCCATAGCCTGACTACTGTAAATAACACTGCAATGAATGTAGGGGTACATATATCTTTTTGAATCAGTATTTTTGTGTTCTTAGGATAAATACCCAGAAGTGGAATATCTGGGACATATGATACTTCTATTCTTAATTTTTTGAGGAATCACCATATTGTTTTCCAAAGTGGCTGCACCAATTTACAGTCCTGCCAATGGTGCATAAAGGTTCCCTTTTCTCCATATTTTCTCCAACATTTGTTATTTCTTGTCTTTCCAATAACAGTCATTCTAGCAGGTGTGAGGCAGTATCTCACTGTGGTTTTGATTTGCATTTCCCTGATGATTAGTGACACTGAGCAACTTTTCATGTGCCTGTTGGCCATCTGTATGTCGTCTTTGAAAAATATCTATTCAGATCCCCTTCCCATTTCTTAATTGGGTTCTTTGTTTTTTGTTGCTGGGTTGTATGACTTCTTAATATTTTTTTTATTTTAACCCTTATCAGATACATGATTTGTAAATATCTTCTCCCATTCAGTAGGTTACCTTTTCATTTTGATAATGGTTTCCTCCACTGACAAATACTTGGTTTGAGTTGAATACTAAGTTACTTAGTACACTAAGTTACTTAGTACTTAGTTTATTAATTTTAGTTGAATTGCTTGAAAATTAATAGTAGTTGGAAAAGACTCAACATGGAACAAATGTATAAATAATAGGCAGAGAAGGTGTGGAAAGGATGAAGGAAGTATCATAAGCAAAAAACTCAGACGGTTGGCCACCAGGTGCTGAGTAAGCTGGGAGCTCAGCTGGGGTTGTTACCTGGGTCCCTTAGTCTGCACCACATGGTCTCTCTATCTGGTTAGTTTGAGCTTCCTCAAAACATGGCAGTCTTAATGCAGCTGGACTTTGTTTTTGGTAGCTTACTTCTAAGGGTACGGAAACGGAAGCTGGCCTAAATTGATACAATATCACTTCCAGCACATTTTACTGGTTAAAGTGGGTGACAGGCCAGCCCAGATTTATGGAGAGTAAACTATACTAAGACATAAATACTGGAAGACATGATTCATTAGGAGACACTAAAGTAATGGCCTATCACAGTGAACCCTCTGACCCCTGAGGAGTTACCACAATCCCATAATCCATCCAACTCAGGGAAAATACATACCCCCTCACCCCCAAGAATCACCAGAATGTCATCCATTACAGCATCAGATTTGGACTTGAAGTCCAGGATACTGTTATTTAAATCAGTTCCAGATGTGAATGAGGCCCCTCAAGTGCAGCTGTTGATCTGAAGATGTGCAAACTGAAGAGGCAGCTTTCTAACTCCCCACCCCTACACATCCAATATATAATGTTGAGGTAAGGTTAGAAACACTGAAGCACTAAAACAGACACTCTCATTCAAAAGAGGGACAATAAAAGCACATAAACATCAGTGGTCCATAACAACTCTGAAATACAAGTAGGCACATATCACAAGTTCCTTGATCAGGATCCGGTTTCACCATAACCTATGGCATCTATCTCTTAGCTTTAAGCATTAAGCTGTGACTGTTCTCTCTGGCTCATCTTTCATTTTACACAAAATAGGGTCCATGAGTATAACTGAGTAGCTTTCCCAACTCGCATAGTAAGTTAGAGGCCTAGAAGCCTCTTTTCATTTTCAACTATTTCTGTTAACTTTTAGTCTAAGTTGATATCATTCCTATAAAAACTCTGCATAATTTCTAGTTATTGAATTATAACTTAATTCTTTGGAAAAGAGAAACGCCCACAAAATCTCTCTCTACTTTAGAACTATGAGTCAGAGTGCTATAAGATAAGATTCTTAATATTTTTAGAAATTTATTATATAGCTGAGAGGGTCTACAAATCATGCTCTTGAAATTACTAGGAATCTTTTTTTCTAGATAAGAAAGGGTCTATGAAGCACTACCTTTTGTCTTTCTAATGTCTTAACAAAGGATATTATACGGTCTTGACCACAAAGCAATATTCCACAGGCAGTGTTCTGTATTTTATATTTGCCCTGACACCATTTCTTATTTTGAGAAGCTTTTCCTGCTGTGAGTACTCGAATGAGAAATAGTTTCATTTTTTTGACTTAGCAAGTTCTGGGTTGGAAATACTTCCTTTAATTGTTTAAAAGTGAAGTAGTTCCTTCTTTAGTTCCTCTCCCTCTAACTATACTTAATCATATGTAGATAACAATATCTGGAAATATTCTTAGCTAGATATGTAAGTTAATTAAGTATAATTTTAATTTTCAAGTTACTATAGGTGATAGTCTAATGAGTTGTTTCATTAATGTTATAAAATGAGCTCTCTTTTATGAAGCTTCCAAAAGTACTTTCCTTTCTTCCCTTCAAGTTTCCATTGATAGATTCTCAAGACCCTTTTGGCCTTTGTCCATTGCCAAGTTCCAAGAAGTCTTCCAAAAGAAGTTCCAAGAGGACAAGCTCCAATGAGCAAGAATATTTTCTTGAAATAAAGATGCAAATCTATACCCTATATCTATATCCAAAAAGACACACCTAAATTCATGAAAAAGTGATACAAAAATTTATATATATATATACATACTCTCTCTATATATATATACATATAAAGTATATATATATATATATAAAGTTTATCTCCTGATATATATCAAGAAATAAACTGACAAAGCTTCAAAAATATACAGAAGGAATTATATGGATATATAGATCAAAAAGCAGTTCATGTGCAAATTGGAAATAGTAGAACTTGCTTCAGATATTTCCATAGTAACATTAGATGATAAAATGTAATTTAAAAATGTGTGCAAAGTTCTAAGGAAAGTTTATACACAGTCAAGATTATTGCAAATCCAAGGTTAAAGACAGAAACTCATTTGCCTTAAGGTGTCAGAGAACAACCCCATGAGTCTTTATGAGGGAGAAAAAAATGATGATACATCTAGTCAAATACATCAGATAGCTTAAAATGAAGAACTCAGAAACAGATATGTTGTGGTAAAGTATCAGTGAGAATTAAATCCAGTTCAACATAGAATTAAGACACATCAGCATCATGAACTATGGCTACAGAACAGAAAGCAAATGTTATACATATTAGTAATGTGTAAATACAAATATAAAACAGTGGAGGGACAAATTGGAAGGAAATAAAAGATATTCTCAATTTCTTCACCTTTCAGACTAGAGATTCTATAAATGCTGACTAAGCTTGATATTTAAAACTAATTACTTCAAGCTCTTGGGTTTTCCACATTTTAAAGGCTGAGCATTATTAAAAATATAGCTCTTCTTAACTGAAGGTATACAACATCATTAAATATTTTTTCTGAGGTTAAGTTCAAGTAATCATATTTAATATTTTGTTTAAATTAGACATATAGGACTTTGGCCATTATGAAATAACAAGGACCACGTGATAATACCTTAGAAAACTGGACAATATATATGAAATAAATATTTTCAGACATTAGAAAACACTGATTGGGATCCTGACAGAAGGGAAAAACATAAGATGATCCCTACAATTATTCTGGTTTTCTGCCTGTAGCAATTTTAAGACCATGAGTGGGGAAAGGATAACCAAATATAGGCTGGTGACCTTGCTGAAACATATCGAAGATTGAGGAGGATGAAATGGCTGGAAACTGTGGGTGGAGCTCCAGAAAGAATGAAGCTACACAATAAAAGGGTTCTAGAAATCTGCATAGGGGTTATCTTGAATCTTTGCTGAGTACAAAGTTGTGCATGAAAATGAAGTGAAACTCCACAAGATAGAGTAAGGTGTGACTGAGTTGTGAAGGCAGGGCAATTGCCAGAGTTCACATAAGATTGAAAAGCGTTCCAGCTTCAATGAGCCATGGTAGGATGTCCACGTAATCACCGGGACAATTCAGTGGACATCCAGAGGAGTCATGATTTAGTTATAAGGCTGATCTATGCCCAGAGTAAAATCTAATATACAGTAATCCTCACAAAGCTTAAAATGAGAACTTAATGAGCTTAAACTGTTAGAAAAATACATGTCTTTCAATATAAAGTTCAAAATTCTTTAAAGGAAGACAACATAATCCAGACATTCAACTATACAATATTCACAATATACAGCACCCAATCAAAAATAACTAGATAGGATAAGAATGGGAGGACTGTGATCCAGTATCGAAAGAAAACTCAATCAATAGAAACAGACACAGAAATGGTAGAGATGACGGAACTCACAGACAAGAATGAATTAAAGTTAAAGACTAAAATAGCTGTTACAGCAATATACTCACATTTTATAGAAAGCATAATTATAATGAGAGAAATCAAACATAAAAAGAGAGTCAAATGAACTTTTAGAGGTAAAAAGTAAAATAACTAGAATAAAAATTTTATTATATAGATTTAACAGCAGATTTGATCCTGTGGAAGAAAATATAGTTAATCTTGAAAACATAACAATATAATATGAAGTAAATGAAGCAGAGTGGGGAAAAAAGACTAAGAAAATAAACAGAGACTCAGTGATTTGGGGGATAACAGAAAATGCTCTAGCACATACATTGTAGGGATCCTAGAAGGAGGAGTTACAGAAAAATATTTTAAATATTAAAAGACAAAGAAGAAATTTCAAAAGAAATATTTTAATATTTTAAACTAAATGAAAAAGAAACACAGCATACAAGAGTGTGTGAGAAGCAACTAAACAAATTCTTAAAAAGACACTTATGTCTTTAAATGGTTACATTAGAAGAAGAATGAGCTAATCTTGATGTAAGCTCTTGCATAAAGATAATAGGGAAAAAAGAGAAAAGTAAATCCAAAGTAAGTAGAAGGAAAGAAATAATAAAAGTAACAGCAGAAAATAATAATAACAAAATGGATAAATCTATAGCTAGGCTGATGAAAAAAAATAGAAAAGAAATAAATTGCCAATGCTGGAATAAAAGTTGAGGAATCACTACAGATCCTATGAAAATTAAAAGGGTAATCAGAGAATATTATAAACAACTTTACTCCAATTAACTTAACAACTTAGATGAAATGGACAAAATCCTCAAAATACACAAATTACCAGTGCTAAAACAAGAAGAAATAAAAAATCTGAATAATCTTAAATCAAGAAAAAAAAAGATTGAATTCCCAATTCATTTTCTGAGGTCAGCATTATTCTGAAACCAAAACTAGATAAAGATATTACAAGAAAAGAAAACTATGCACCAATATTTCTCATGAATATGGACACAAAAGTTTTTATGGGAATATCAAAAAATCAAATACAATAGTATATAAAATAACATACCTCATGATCAAATAAAGTTTATCCCAGGAATGGAAAGTTGGTTCAACATGTGAAAACCAGTTGATATAATTCACCATATTAACAGACTAGAGACATAAAACCATGTGATGATGTCAATATATGCATAAAAACATTTGACACAATTCAACATCCATTCATGATAAAGACTCTCAGCACACTAGGAACAGAAGGAAATATCCTCTTCCTCAGCCTGATAAAGAGCATGAACCAAAACAAATCAAAACAAAGAAACAAAAAACACTTACATCTAACATCATACTTAAGAGTGAAAATTTGAATGCCTTATTCCTAAGATCAGGCGAAAGGTGACTATGTTTGCTCTCACCAATTCCACTTAAAGGCTAAAAAAAGAAATAAGAGGCATCCAGATTGGAAGGAAAGTATAATTGTTTTAAGAAATGATACAAAAAAAAAAAAAAAAACAACCCAGAAAATACTAAGGAAATGACAAAGAAAAAACTAAGCTACTAAAACTAGTAAGTGAGTTTATCAAGTGTGCCAGTTATCAATGCATTGGCTGTCGGCTCCAAATCCACCTGCCTTTTCCCTGCTTCTCTTCCTAGTTCTGTTCCTCCACCGCTGCACCCGCACCCCCATGCAGTATGGCTATCAGCAGCACTGAATGCAGGAGATTCAGTGGCAGTTACTCTCCAGGAAATTTCTCTGGCAGTCCAGCAAGCACACATCTGCATCACCCCGTGGACTGCAATCACAGCCTCTCGGGCTTGAATGTCACCCTTGGACATGCCTTCTTCTGAGTTCTTAGTTCTACCTTTGGATATTTTGCCTCAGTCCTAATGGTAGTCGCTGATCCCTATATTTGCTATTCCTGAATTGCTTACAGTTCTTTTTCACTCCTTTTAGTTAACCCTCTGTTACTAGTATAATATTTTATAAAATAAATAGATACATTATTTTTTAAGATTCCTTGTTTAAATTACTATTGTGGTTTCTATCCCCTGACTGGATCCTGACAGGTACAGAAAGGTTGAATATAAAGTCAATACACAAAAATCGGTTGTTTCTAAATGCAGACAATGAACAATTGGAAATATATATAATATTCCAATATAATAATAATTAGAAATAAAATAATATATAATACAAGTCTGAAATCATGAAGTGCTTAAGGATAAATTTAACAGAATATGTGCAACACATATAAACTGAAAACTACAAAATGTTGCTTAGAAAAATTAAAGACTTACTTAAATGGAAAGATACACGTGTATATGGACTAGAAAATCGATAGTGTTGAGATGTCAATTCTACTCCAAATTGAGCTACAGGTTAACATAATCAGAACAAAAATCTCAGCATATTTTTGTAGAAATGGAAAATCTGATTCCATAATTTATGTGAAATGCAAAATATCTAGGGTCGTTAAAACAATTTTAAGAAACAATTTATCTGATTTCAAATCTTATTACAAAGCTAGCAAGCAAGAGAATTTAATATTGGCACAAAGAAAGACATATAAATAGAACAGAGCAGAGACTCCAGAAATACCTCCACATATGTATGGTCAATTTGTTTTTAACAAAAGTGCACAAGTAATTTAATGATAAAATAATAGACTTTTCAACAAACAGTGCTAGAACAACTGGGTATTAGTATGGGAAAAATAAAACTTGTCATTCACTCACACCACACACAAAAATTACCCAAAAATCATAAAAATCACTCACATTATAAAAGCTAAAATGATAATACTTTCAAGAGAATACACGAAGAAATCTTCATACCAACAATTTTAAGATTTTTCTCTTAAAGGAGACAAAAGATAATGAAGAAAAACAACTGGTAAATTAATTTATCAAAATTTAAAACTTTTGTTATTCTAAAGTCAAGATTTTAAAATGAGAAAACCAGCCACAGACTGGGCGAAAATACTTGCAATGCATATAGATCGACAAGGGGCTAGTTTCCTGAATATATCAAATACCTTCCTTTACCACTCAGTAATATGAAGATAAACAATCCAATTTAAAAAATAAATAAAATATTTGAACATATAGTTCCAGGAAGAAGGTGTATGGATAACCAATAAGCGCATGAAAAGATGCTCAGTATCTTCACACACATAGAAATATAAAAAAAAAAAAACCACTTAGAAATACTAGGACAAAATAGGACCATATTCTACATGTCATTTCTAACTTGTTTACTGTAATAATCACAGAGAAGCACAAAGATGTGCATTGTATCTATGGCATATTATACATATATTTAGCAACAAAATGAGTCCATGTGCAACCACTGCCCAGGGGAAGACTAGCCTATCACCAGCACCTCAGAGTCCAGAGGCCCCCACTGTATCTGTAGCAATCAGTCTTCTCACTCCCCATTTAATTAACTACTATACAGATTTTAAGTACTATGATTATTTCCTTGATTTAGTTTATGATTTAACCTTCTATGCAAGTGAATCTAAACAATGTCATCTAATTTCGCCTGCTTTTTGGACCTTACATAAATGGACTCATATTGTAGGGTCTTTTTTTTTTTTTTTTTTTTGTTATTTATATTGGTTTAATAGGTATTCTTGGTTCTTCTTTCCTTTTTTTTTTTTTTTTTTGCTTAAATAATGTTTGTTAAGATCAATTCAGACCATTTCCCACAGCTATAATGTGTTCATTTTCTTTTAGTAAATATTCTATTATATAAACATATCACAACTTAATTTATTGACCCTACCACTGATGGATTTGAGTCATTGCCTATTTCTGGCTGTAACAAAGAAGCTCTTTTAAACATTCTCATATACGTATCCTGAATTTCTTTAGAAAGTATTCCTAGGAATGAAATTGCTGAACCATAAGAACATGCATATTTTTAACTTTGTTACATAATGCCAAACTGTTGTTCTGATGTAGCTGTATTAATTCACACTCCCAACATCAGTGTGGAAGGGTTCCAGCTGCTTCACATCCTAACACTTTATATTATCAGACTCTTCATTTTAGTCAATCTGATTGGCATATGGGGGATTTCACTGTGGTTTCAATTTTCATTTCCCTGATTGCTAACTAAGCTGGGCACCTTTTTACCTGTTTAGTAGCTAAGTGGATATTCTCTTTTGCGAAGTCTTTTTAAAGCATTCATATTTGTATTAGAATGACTGTCTTTTTTTTTTTTTTTGGGTGGTGGTTATTTCTGAGTGGTAGGAAATGAAATGATTTGTTTTTTCTTTCCTTTTTTCTATTTTATAAACTATTTAAATAATGAAATAATAAAAATCTAAAAATAATTAAAAACACATAGAAACTTGCTTTAATCTGCATGGTATTTCATTGTATAGATGTACCTTAAACTATTTAATCACTCTTCTGATAATGAAAATGAAGTCTATTTCCAATTTAAAAGTTTTATAAACAACAGTGCAATAAATAGTCTTGAACAAATACAGTGTTGGAGGAGAAGGGCCCTGGGTGTTGAATGGTGGGGAGCATGGCATTGATGAGAACCCAGAATAAATGGATTCCTCTTCCCCACCATGAACATGCTTCTCTAAAAGTCATGTCTGAATGCTGGTTCAGTCAGATGAGGGAACAAAGTTAGAAAGGAGCAAGACAAAAGAAGAAAAATAGATAATGAAAGATTGGAAGAAGTCTTTGTTTTTGTTTCCATTTTTTAAATTATATAAATATTCAAACAAATAGAAAAATGAAAGAAGAATGCAAGTAATACACACAGAGCAACCCCTAAGCTCAACAACTGTTAACTTTCTGCAATATTTGCTTCATATCTGCCTTTTTACCAGAACCATTCTGAATTAAGCAGCAGGCATCCCGACACTTCACTCTTCAATGTTTCCACCTGTATCTTGTACAAATAAAGACTTTCTCCTATATACCCTCAAATAAGTAGTACAGCATTATCACCAAGAAAAGTAAACCATAACCCCTAATAGTATTTATCATCCAGACCACAGTTTTTGAGCAGAGCAAATTCTCCATGAATTAGGTGGGGGCGGGGATGCAGGGAAGAAGCCTCAAAAGACCTGGATCGTGTTTTCTCGCCTCCTTCTCCCCAACCCTCACACAATGAAGGCACAGAATGTCAGCAGCTATTAAGATCCAAGTTTTTATTCCTACTTTTTAAAATTTTTTTTATGAGAAGTAAAGAAATATATATTCATTATAGAAAATGTAGACAGTACAGGGAAAAGCTATCCAGAAGCCCATCTTTTTTTCTTTTTAAGAATCTCACCGAGATTGATGTAAACAAGTGAATGTTCGTGGAACAAACGCTGTCCTCAGCCTAAATGTTACCAATGTTCAGTTCTTTCCTTCACCTGCTCTGGCAGGTGGAGTCACTGGGCATGGCTGGATCCCACCCCAGACTTAGCCACATTTCAGCCCCATAGTTTGTAACCTGGAAACCTGCCCACCTCCTGGAAGAAATTTGGGATGAAGGCTCTGTGTCCAGGTGCCAAAGCCAAGCCTTTTTATATACACTTCACAACTCTGCCTATTTTAAAAGAAATTATTTTCTTCCCACAGATGGAAGCTCCAGATGAACTGTCTTGACAGCTTCTCCCCACTGGAATACTCAGACAGCTCTCAGACCTCTCCAGGAGGGAGAGAAACAGCTTCCTGGTAGGAAGACAGCATTGGAGACTAAAGTCGGAGCTTGCAACATAAACAACTTCCGAATCACTCAGAGTCAGGCAGCCAGTCTGTGCCAGGACTTGCTCAGCAGATGGTGTCCACAGGCTCAACATGCCTTCTCTTTCTGGCACGGGGGAGGGGGATGAGTTGCCAGCTACTTAGTTTCAAAGGGTAACTGTAGACTTGTCCATGGGGAGGAAATGCACCACTCCTCCTCATCACTTCTCCATCATGGTGAGTCAGAGTTCTCATCTCTCCAATTCCTGCCCTTCCCCCTGCTACCTGCTCTTCTCTCAATATCAGTTCTGACAACTGGTCTCAGACCACAGAGCCAGAAGAGAAACACCTTCTTGCAAACCCTCTTCCAGGTCTAGAGCCCTTCTAGACCCAATGCTGTTTTCTAATTTTTTCTTTAATGTAAAACTCAGGACACATAGAGGTAAATGTGCACATTTCTGAAGGACAGTACGTTTCCATGCCCTGGGACCCCCAGGGTGGGCTGTGGTTCAGATCTTCTGTATGTAAGTAGCCCATTACTGCTTTCATTAACTGGCTTCTGGAATACTGTTTCACCTTTGCACACATCTGGTGTCTTCCAGGGTACTGGTTCCAGCCTCAATTGTGACGTCTGTGGTTTGGATTTTAGCATGATGACCTAATCCCAGTAATAAGAATCACAATCATGGTGATGACAGTGGCTCTCTCTACATGTAAGTCTAAAGTTTTCAGTGGCACTCTGATTCTGAGCCAGACAGGTGAGTGAAAATGGGAAAGGTGCTAGTGTTAAAGGGTTGTAACTTTTAGCTGGCAATACAACTTGTTTGTAAAGAAATAATGTGTGTGTGTGTGTGTAAATAAGTTAGACCAAAATTAATCTGAACTATCCATCCAACCCCCACCATTAGTTGAAATAATGGCAGGGGTGGGGGCAGTGAAGAGGGAGAACCAAACCAAATGTGCAGTCTTAAAACTGAAACTACTCTGAAAATAAAACAATCTCTTAGGTTCAGTCTCTTTTCCCCAAACTGCCCAGACTCTCAGAGGTTCCTCTCCCGGTTCTCTCCCTAAGCAGCGATCCAGGTGTCTTGCACAGTAGATGCCTAGATGTGAGTCTTACATGATACCAGGCAGTGCCAGAAGCTCAGGGTTTGGGGCACTGGTATGCTCAGGTGTCCGGGGACAAGCTCCTGTCCCCTGGTCACTGTGGCCATGCTGGTGTTCAGCTAGGCTTGGACCAAGCCCACTCCCACTCTGCACCTGTGTTGGCCTTCCTCACTCCTGCTGGCTACAGATACAAATCTCTTGGCTACAGTTCAAAATCTCTGCAGTGTCTTTCTTGCACAGCCACGTGACAGAAAGGCGCGTGACAGGTCCAGCTCACACTCAAAGCCCACACTGCTGGGCTGAACACACCTGGGGAGCCAAAGCCCAGAAGCACCTTCTCCTAACCACCTGTACAACTTACCCAGGTGAATTCCAGGGCCATCCAGGGGGATGGACAATAACCTCCCCTTCCCTCAATTAAGCCCTTACTTGGTGATATAACTGCTCCCTTCTCTCTTTGAAGCCAAGAATGAGGAAGACTACAATATCTCCTTCTTGTTGCTCTTCCTTTCCATTCACCCCTTTCTCTTTCTACCATTTGCCAGGCAAGATAGTTGACCTTTCACTATCCCTATATCCTCATCCCCTAGAGTAAACCTAGCCACCTGAGCAGCAGGTCATACCTGCCCCCACAGCATGTGACAACACTGTACACTGGACCCTCCATACTTACCTCCATCTCTAACACTCAAAATGAAGCCATAAAAATTTTAAATATTATTCCAAGGAAATTATCCAACTTGCAAGTTGCCTTGCGGTCTAACCTGCCCTTATATCTCAGAAACTAAGGATTACCTTCTTTGTCTCTGATTTCCTTTCTTAACAAACCCTAATCTTCCTCCTCATTCCCACACTCCACCCCAGAAAGATGCCAACCTGGGGCAAATGAGTGCAAAGATCAGATTCACAGAAAGACAAAAAAAAAAAAACCACATTAATAGTTTCTAATAAGTAACTCCTTTACACCAAGCAACCCTTTTATTGAGTTACGTTGAGGTTTAAATGAGATATTGCATGTAAATTACTTATAAAAAAAAAACCTAGTCAATGAATATGCAATAAAATGTACTTATTAATTGTTATGTATCACTTATTGTGTTCTCCAACCCACTGAAACATATGAGGCAATCTGAGCAGGTGGAGGATTTACGACCTATTCTTCTGTACTCGGAGTTTCAATCTTCCTTTCTTAAACAAGTTGTACTTCTTATACAAAACTTTCTAAAACTCCTAGATCAAAGGTTAGCAAACTTTTCCGTGAGGGATAGTGAATATTTCAAGTGTTCCAAGCCTGGAGAACTCTGTCGCAAATGTTCAACTCTGCTATTACAGGCACAAAAGCAGCCACAGACAATACATGGACAAATAGCTGTGGCTGTGTTCCAATAAAACTTTATTGACAAAAGCAAGCAGCGGGCAGGATTTCAGCCAAGAGCTGTAGTTTGCTGACCTCTACTTCAGATCAATACTAAGTGCCTGGCACGCAGCCAGTGATCCAAAATGAGTTTAGATAGGTAAATGAGTAAAACAATGATTTGCCCTCCTCTGAATTCCCTCAGCCCTCCTATCTAATCTAATAGTAAATTTCATGTCCTCGTATTATTCAATATAATTTCATATGTGTCTTCTTTTTCCATGAATGAGAGAATACTGAATATGCCTCTTGTTACTTTGCAGTCAGACAGGACTGTAATTGAGATCCAACTTTTCCATTTGGGCAAGTTAATTTCCCTTGAACCTCTGTTACCTCATTTGCAAAATGGGGATAGGGACACTCACTCATAGTGGTCTGCGGTTCGGAAATTATGTAAGCACAGTGCCAAGTGAATGGTAGACAGGGATTAGACTGCAGTCCTGGAGACAGGGACCTCTTTTTCAGTTTTTTATCAAAACTTTCTTATTTTTAGTCTTCCTTGTTGCTTTCTAAGTGGATAGGAACTGGGAATGGTGGTGATTCTGGGCTGGCACATGCGGGAAGGAGGCTACAGACTGGGAGGCACGCCACATGCTGAATTGGCTCAGACGCTGCTTCCTCTCTCTAGCTGTGTCCAACTTCTGAGGTTTTGCAAAGGGCTAGGGAAAGGTCCCCACCCTCGGCTTGAGCTCATTGCTCACAGCAGCTGTTCTGTGAGCTATGGATAGTAATATGTTCAAGACTTATGTTTGAAATGCACAGTTGAACATTTTAACACTTCACTGTCTAGGTTAAACTCTTTGACAGATATACATAGGAAAGCTTCACACCTTCTTCATAGTGAACAGAAACTTGAAGTGGGGACATGACCAGTCAAAGAAGGAAGATGTCCCTACTATAGTCAAAAGACCAGGAAGATCCTGGGGTTAGAAGACACAAATAAATGGTCCTAGCACTGCCTCTCACTTGCTGTATGACCCACAGCAAGATGGACCCATCTTTTCTCTGGACCTCAACATTTTCCAAACCTCAGTAAGTTATTTCCCATCTTCATTATTTTTATCATGTCCATGTATCCCTATACTATTATTTTTTCTATACTCCAACTAAATCAAATAATTTATTCTAGTTAGCCTTGTCTTTACAATACAATAGTACCCATTGTGTAATAGTATGGGTACACTAATCATATTTCTCTATTACACATCATAATAAATACTTAACATACCTATTGAAATATAAATTATAACTATTATAATAAAAATGTTCCTTCATGTGTCATCTAAAATCACCACCAGTGGTGGGTGTTTCCACTTCTGGAAACACTGGCTTTGGTGCTGGACATGTGTGTGGTTTCCACATTACATAATTCTTTCATACTCCCAGGAGCACCTGGCACCGTGTTGGGCACACACATGGTGTATGAAGCCCTTACGTGTGTATAATGCTTTATAGTTTTCAAAGTACTTCAACATGTTTGAAAAGGAGAAGAATGTGGAGGAGAGAACCTCCTTGAAGGTTTTTATAAACCTGACAATGGAGAGGAATAACTGGAAGATCCCAGAAAAGGAACAAAACCCATCTACCAGGAAGACTCTCTTGACCATCCAACACTGCTTCTCACTGTGAAGAATATATTGGGTCCCAGGTGAGGGCAGTGGTCTCCCAGCAAAGAGCCAACTCATTTAGAAGGTGTTGGTTCTGGTCCTCTCACCAGAACCTTGAGTTTTTTATCATCTCTTAAATTGGGTCTTGCTCTTTGCTACTCACACACTCACCAGTAAGTTATCTGGCTGGATTACTAGGAGAAAGAGAGTCACGGAATTCTAGGTAACTTCAAGGCACTATTAAAGCAATATTTTTTTACATTATTACTAAGCCTAATGCTATGTTAAATCTGCACTTATGGAGTTCATTCTAAAGCACTTGATTGTGCCCAGAAGAGAAATAGTCTTACAAGTAATTTTCTCAAGCACGCTTGAAGAAAGGGCAGTGCATGGCTCAGTAAATACAACAGCTTGGACAGTTATGAGCTATCACACTAAGCTGAATCGACTTACTGATACAACCTGAAATGAATGAGAACTATCTATGAGAGACCATCTGGAAGGCTTCAGAGACTCTGATTTTATGGATGTTTTGTGCTTATCAACATATAGGAAGACTGATGTTGTCTGCTATCCGAGGGGATACTACATGACCCACATAACTTTTGATTCAATTTGTTCAGATTAACTATTTAGTACCATTAAAATCACTTAACTTTTAATATCACAATTTGTTTACATAGCAGTTAGCTGTTAACAGAGCAGTGACATAGCAGTTAGATGTCTTTAGGACATAACCGATAGTAAATTAGGGTGAGAAGAGGTATATTTTGTAGAAATCCCTTCATGTTCTTTTATCAGTTTATGGTCAGATGTCTTCCATTAGTTAATCTAAAAGGCTTGAACTAGTCTATGCTTCAAAGTGTGTCCCAAAGTCCAAAGGGGACTGAGCTGAATCTCTGGGTGTCTTCTTAAAGGAGCCGCTTCCTTGGAGCCACATATCCTACAGAGAAAGCTGAACTTCTTAGTAAAAGATTTTGAGGTCACATGTGTTGACCATTTTGCCAGTAACTTATCTGAGTTTTGCATCATCTTTTCCAATTCACAAATCATCAACTGACTGCTAAAAATTTGACTGTAATGTATTCACATTATCTCATTTAATCCTCACAACAGCACTATGAGGAAAGTGTTGATGCCAACCTCTTACCAGGTGAGGGGACTGAAGTTCAGGGAGGTTGAATAATTTTTTCTGCAGTCACACAGCACCTTGAGCCAGGATTTGGTTCAGTGTTAGAATCTGACTCCATAAACAGAAGGTCTTAACTGGGCCAAATGCTTTGACTCCAATACTCATTCAGCATAGCCTTGTCTGTGAATTTGTACCCATGAGGTTTCATAAAAGGCAGTCCTTAAGCAGCCTCATATACCAACAAGAGTGACTCGAAACTGGGACACACCCCTGAGTGGGTACACAAGGACTTTGCAAGGCACACAGAACTTGAAGAGTTTAAGGGAATCAATTTCTAGATCCTCAATTCGTAACAGGCAAGTCTTGGAGATATTGCAGGTTGGGTTCCAACACTACCAAAATAAAGCAAGTCACAGGAATGTTTTGGATTACCAGCGCATGTAAAAGTTATGTTTACACTATAGTCTGTTAAGTGCAGCAGCATTATGTCTAAAACACAATGAATATACCTTAATTTAAAAATTCTTTATTGCTAAAAAATGCTAACCATCATCCAAACCTCTAGTGAGTTGTAGTAGTAACATCAAAGATCACTGATCACAGATCACCGCCACAAATATAATAATGAAAAAGTCTGAAATATTGTGAGAATTATCAAAATGTGATGCAGAGACATGAAATGAGTGAATGCTGTTGGGAAAATGGCACTGGTAGACTCGCTCAAGGCAGGGTTGCCATAAACCTTCAATCTGTTAAAAAAACAAAAAAAACAAAAAACCCACAGTATCTGTGGGGTGCCATAAAGCACAGAGCAGTAAGACTGGGTATGCCTGTACCAGGATTGATCTGTCTGAGTAGGTTCCTGAGGCTGGGGATCTCTTCTCCCAACCCATCCCTTTATAGTCTAGACAGTGATCTCCAAACGTTTTCAAGGAAACTCTGCTTTTCACCACTCTAAGTGAGGATGGTTCTTGAGCAAGAGAGAGGCCCCCCCTTCTGCCTCCCAAATTGCTGGCTGAGGAACCTGTCCTCTGAGGAGAGGCCATGGAGCAACAACCAGTCTTATCTCGAGGGACTGAGTTGCCTGTTTCTGTATGAGATGGACTGGGCCAAAATACAGTATGATGGAATTAACATCATTATTTTTGTATTTGGAAGGTCAATGCTATCTCATCTGAGCATGGGTCACATAAACAAATGCATCTGTTGTACCAATTCTATCTTCCTTCCGGGGTCATCATTTCTTGGGATTTAGTGACCACATGTACCTTGTATTCCCATATAAAATCGTTCGTGTGAGTCAGAAACACCTGCATAGGTGTTATTCTCTCAAAATTAGTCTCATTAGTTTCAGTTTTCCAGGATTAAAATACCCATAGGCCACACAAAGCTAATTTAAGTAGTTTATTTTCATTCTCTAGGCAGCTGATTGATTTTCTATCACTTCCTCCAATTAGGAACTTGAAACTCTTATCTTAGAATCATTACTCAAATTGCAACATTTACTAAAAGGGTAGGGGTATTTTTGCCTTTTGTCTTTCGCCTGTTCACCATAAGTAATGGTGGCAATGGGCAAGTTAAATAAAGGAAATTGTTCCACTTTTTCCAGTTTTGGTATTTTTTTGTGCAAACTTTTAACTATATCCTAACATGGAAAAGAAAACTAAGGGTTATTAAGACCAGCCCTTTTAATTCATTTAGGAAACACAGATACATTTAGCTGAAGCCAAGTAATTATTGCCCAGGTTAATACTACTAACTTCCTATAGAATGAGGCAATCATCTGTGGCGAATTAAAATTGTAGCCTTCAATTACAAAGATCCAGTTGGTTAACAGCCACCACTAATTTGCAGTTGATAAGACTAGAGTGTGGCCCTGTGTACAAGACTGAACAGGCAGGTCCCAGCTGCTGAAGCATTTCACCCGGCCCACGTGAACTCTTGGAGGCCGGAGGCATAGAGTTTGCCACTGTGGAGCTCTTGTGCAAGGTGTATGACAACGTGAGAGCTAGAAAGAGCACCATTTGCCTTACGGGCATCCCTATGCAGCCGGGAAGGACTGACCACCACGCTGGTCCTGGACAAGAGCAGCAGAAATCACTTCTCACCCCCTGGCAGGGCTGAGGTCTCCAAGGGCCAGGCTTGTTTCGTTAGGGTTGCTCTTCTCGGAGTTGTTCTTGTTGACTGTCTCAATGTAGTGAGTAGGAGAGGACTGAAGAGACAGGATATTGAGCCGGGCATGCTCAACTTATCGCCTCTAGACAATATCCCTTTCCCTAGGCTCAGTCCAGTCTGCTGGGAGGCAGTTAGGAATCAAACAGGCTTGATTTTGAGTCAGCCACCTGCTAGTTGGGTGACCTTGTAAAAGTTATTTGCTCTCTCTGAACCTCAGTTTGCTCATGTGGAAAATTATAATAATAACAGCGACCATCCCTGAAGGTTACTATGGAAAGTAAATGGAATAATGCACATAAAGTGCTTAGCACAGTGCCTGGCATGATGTAAGGATTCTGAAAGGAGTAGCTATTACGTTATGTTGTTTTCCACATATGCCTCTAGGCCACCATTCTGACCTGGGATGGTACATTCCCTTGCTTTCTCCTAATTTGTCTGGACCTTTTCAGGAACCACAGATACACACATTTCCCATCCGGCCCAGAATACTCGCACAGGTCTGCTGATCTCAGTTTTTCCCCTTTTTTCCCTACCAACCTCTGTTACCCCATGCATGGGACCAATAATGTGCTTATTTACACATTCCACCAAGCATCACTGCGCACCTGCATGGACTGAACGCTGGTACAGGCTCAGTGGTGAGCAAAGCATTCAGGGCTCCTAGTCTTTCGAAAGTTACAGTCTAGCAGGAGACACAGTACAGTTAGCAGCAATATCAACTGAGTCAGGAAATACGAGCTGCCATGTGAAGACATAGTAGGGCCACTTGTCCTCATCTTGGGCAGGATGGGTGGGGAGTCAAGGGAGTTTAGCTTTGCTTTCTTCCACAGCAAAGTCTTGCACTCCCAGTCCCAGCCATCTCTCTCCAAAGTACAAGCCTCCGGTCACCAAAAAGACCAAGTAAGCAAATGGGAGATATGCCAGGATCAGCGAATTTCACGTAGAGTTAGCAGCACCCACTCAGATACAAAGCATAGGGTATTAACATGGTTGTGTCTGAGGAGTCAATCCATAGGCAAATACATTTTAAACTTCACGGCTCAAACTCAAGTCTTCATGGGAATGCCCTGGGTGACATTATGATTGCTAGTATATCATTTAGAAAAAAATTTTAGACTTTTAAGCCAATTTTTCTGTAAATAACATGAGATAGGAACTTTTTTTTTTCAAACAGATAACCAGTATCTCCACACCACTTTCTGAATGATCAGCCCATCTCTCACTCATTCATTTTAAATGCCAACCTTCTCCTAAACAAAGTTTCCATTTATTTATGAGTATATTTCCAGGCTCTCTGTCCTGATCCATTTGTCAACACCACACTTTTCCAATTGCTATAGTTCTATGAGAGGTTTTG
Source organism: Camelus bactrianus (assembly GCF_048773025.1). Classification (NCBI taxonomy): domain Eukaryota; kingdom Metazoa; phylum Chordata; class Mammalia; order Artiodactyla; family Camelidae; genus Camelus; species Camelus bactrianus. Next base: position 26,579,178 of record NC_133555.1, read on the forward strand.
ATACGTGATAGGGCAAGGCCTCTCTTTGTTCTCTAAAACTTTCTCGGATGTTTGAAATCCATATTAAATGTCTTTACAAAGAAGTAAATCTAAAAGTCTATTGTCTTCCCTACGTCTTAATGCCAAACTCTAATTTGTGGATTATGCGTTGCTTTTCATTATCTATTACGTCCACCACTATTACATCATCTCAGATTCTGTCTGTTTATATATGAAAAATGAGGTGGTAGAAAAACTATGGGTTTAGAAATCAGAGGATCTAGCTGAAACCAGGCCCTGCCATTTGCCAGCTGTATGACCTGGGGGATATCATTTACTCTTCCTGAGCCTCAGTTTCTACATTTATAAAATGGAGCTAAGAACAATCTGTCTCATAAGTTAGTGTGAGGATTCTGTAAGAGAAGGCAATGAAGATTTTACCAAAGCCCCTGGCCCACACTCACAGAGATACTAGAAGCTATGAATGTGAAAAACAGGCTGTGATTTTTTAAATGCTACATAGTGTTCAGTATCACTATTGGAGAAATTGGCTTGAAAATTTGATGGCTGAATAAAAGCTGCTCCTGGCACAGGAGCTCTGTACAGTCTGTGGCCTTCAGGCAATGGAAATTTTGATGGCCACATCTTATTCTGTGGCTTCTACTTTTAAGATGTTTGAGTAGTTGGCCACATGTCCAAATCTTTGGCTTTTAGGCACAAACCACAAAGGAAACCCCCAAATTTGAAAGAGTTTATCTGTCAAACTCAAATGGGCGGTGGTTCCACCTGGGGTGTCATGTGAGAGTAAGACAACACATAACGTAACATGTGAACAGGATAAATCAAGGGTGCCAGGGTCTGCATCCCAAGAAAATTACTTTATTCATGATTATCAGGAAACCAATCATTTTGGCCTGTAAATAACTCCGTGTACAGTAATGTGGTTGTCATCTCATATTTGCTACTACTCAACTGGAGGAAAAGGAAAATGCAGAAGTGTGAAAATAAGTCCATAAATATCTCTTAAGAGACTACTGCAAATTTAATTAACTGAGCAATTGAGTCAGACTTCTCTCAGTTTAGATCTGAAATATGAGGGCTTCCTTCAGAGCTTTATTCTTGTTGGAACGGGGCAGGGCTGGCTGGGGCAGAAAACAAAACAAAACCAAATGTTCCACTAAATTTTAGCTCGGCCATTAAGGAGGGATTAAAGGGAAGAATTATTCTATCCCTTATAATCAATAGAGGACACTAAAAAAAAACCTGCCCCCAATGGGTCTATATTTCTTCAAGAAGTAGGACAGCGCCCAGTAAACAACTCCAGTGCATTAAATAAACGTCATGATCCCTACTAAGCGTAAAGCGCTAGGCATTATAGGAAATAATATGGTGCCTAAGATGTGGTCCCCACCCTCCAAGGTCCCAACACCTAGAGGAAGATACAGGTGTGCGGGTATACGTGGATCACAAGACCACGTGGCTGAGTCCCTGTGGCAGAGGCACAGGTCCCATGGGGAGGACGAGACAGGGGATGAGGAGAGGGTCTTCATTCACCGGGCCACATTGTAGGAGTGGTCAGGAACACTGAATTAAAGGGGGCCTCAAACAAAATGCAGCCTCCTGCTGCCACGTGTCCCACACAGAAGCAGGCGGGGCCAGCCATGCCCACAGACAGACAGCTCTTCCCTCTCCTTTTTCCTTTTCTTCCTCCTTCTTTCTGCCTCTTTTCTTTTCCTCTTCCCTCTTCACATTCCTCCCCTTCCTATTCCCCTTCCTTCCTTTCCATCTTTCCTTCCCAGTCCTCTCTCCCTCCCTTCCTTCATTCCCTGTGCTCTCTGGCTCTCATGCCCACCTACCCACTCACTTTCTGTGTCTGCCTGTCTGTCTGTCTCTCCAATTTATCCAACAAACACACCACACAATAAAAACTATTCTCAGTATTTCCATTTGGGGGAAGGGAGCATTGGAGGCCCACGCTGAACTTCCGCCTGCCCTGTTTTTCCCACACAGCGTTCACCGAAGTCCTGCCCTGGGGTGGGAGGGATCTCAAGGAGCAAGCGCAGGCTAACACAGCAAGGCCAAGTGCTCCGTTTCCCAGACGGCTGGCCAGCTGTGCTTGTCTGCTCCTCTGGGGTTGGGGGGCTGAGAGAGGTGTTGGGGGTGGCGGGGGGAGCCCAAATCCCTATCTGGAGAATTTCCCACAGGCTGATTCAACATGAGAGCATGTCTTGGAGGAGCTGAGTTTTAAGCCAGGCTTTGAATACAGCACAAACAAGTGTCTGTTTGGGTAAGTGCAGACATGAGGTTAACCCCAGGAAGGCCCAGCTCTTCACTCCATCTCTACCCTCTTGGAGCAGCCAGACCTTTCTATCTAAGGCATTGCTGCTTCTAATCACTCTGTAAGTTTCTCATCTTCCAGCCCTGTACTTATGTCATGTCAGAGAACTCAGAAACAGTGCCAGGAATTTATTATTCCCAGAGGATCTGGGCTGAGATTGCCATAATAATACTTGAAATTGTAACAAAATCTGGATACTTCACAAAAAGGCACCTGTTACCTTTTTTGAGAAATATGTTCTCAGAGCATTCCTAAATCTATTTTGAGCATCTACTTTAAGCATCTTGGTGGTAATCTGTGTCAGGCTTGTGCTTCTAGTAAATGGTATATTTCTTTAGGATTTATAATCATAGTTTGGGATAATTGGCAAGGAATATCACCATCAGCTGGCTGACAGCACTGGGCGGCTGAGAGTGAGCTCATCCAGAAGGGGGCAGCACTTACAGGGCTCTAACTGTATGCTGGGCACCGGGCGTTTCATGATTCATCTTGGCAAAATCCCTGTGAGTTGGGCACTGTTAGTGCTCTCCCTTTACAGGCCAGGAAACAGGGGACAGAAAGGGGAAGTACTTTGTGCTTTAGGTCATTCAGTCAATCAGTGTAAGGCAGAACATCAGGTCCATGAGGACAGACATCTTTGTTTTTTTCCCTACTACATCCCAAGCTCTGCACAGTGCCTGGCACATAGTAAATGCTCAGTAAACACTTTGTGGATGAATAAAGCAAGATTGCAACAGAAACCCAGCAGTCTGGCTCGAGTCTGTGCCCTTGGTGTTGAAGGAAATCAGAATCTGTCACCCCAAAATATGCCACTTTGGCATGAGAGTTACTTTGAATTGAAGGTGACTGAGAAACAGCAGATGCAGGGAAAGTTCTCTACCTTCCCTCTTGCCACAGGGAATAAATTTTATTTTGTGAGAGTGTGCCCTAGTCCCCTCTCTCATACCAGGAAGAGCAGACAACTTTAATTACTGGAGGTAGTGTCTACTGAATCTGCATAAACAAATATTACTGAAATCTTATCTTCCATTAGTTTCCCCCATGTATTTACTTTCCTACAACTTGCTGCCCTTAGAAGCCCAAAATCGTTTCCTTTGTCTTGTCACTTCTCCGCAAATTTATGGCTCTTTGTTAAAATCATACATAAGCTCTCAGCCCAACTATTTCTTTGGGTTTTCATGTCTTTTTCTATGAGACCCCTATATACACACACAAATTAAAATATTAACATCAAATAAAAATTGTATACTTTGTATCTTGTTAATCTACTTTTGTCAGTTTAATTTCTACAGACCAGATACTGTGTCTAAGAGGGTGGAGGGAAAAAATTTTCCTCCCCATAGCACAAACTGTCATTCCTCTCATCTCTATTCTTTCTGTGTTTCCCCATCTTTTTTCTAGACTGGTGGTTCTCAAACTTCAGCTTGCGTCAGAATCACCTGGAGAGCTTCTTACAGCACAGCCCCACCTCAGAGTTTCTGACCAGTAGGTCTAGGGTAGAGTCTGAAATTTTACACTTTTAACAAGCTTCCTGGAGCTGCTGAGGCTGGAGACCACACTATGAGAACCTCTGCTCCAGGCCAGAAACTCCCTTTTAAGCCCCACACTTTTATAAAAACAGCATTTTCCTTTTTCCACCAGAAGAAAGAAAATTCATCTTGTTCACAATGTTGAGGGAATAACTCAACATTGAAAGAACAACTGAAAACTTCCCCATCTCCATTTCAGCAGAAGCGTACCTTAGTAGCAGCAGGAGTTACTGCCAGAGTAACAGAGAAAACCATCATTTATAATTAGAGAAGCTGGATTCAAATCCTGGCTCCTCCCTGCTTCACTAGAATGGCCCTGGGCAAGCCAGTTGACCTTTCTGCTCATCCTGTGAAAAGAGCCTGTGAGTAGCCTCTGCCTTTCATACACCCTGGGGCCACTGTGAAAATTAAGAGATAAAACAAGGGTAGCACTTGTAGACTCTAAAGGACTGCAGGACCAGTGCGTGTTATTATGTAGTCAGCTCATAAAGTCATAATGTTGGTCCTGAAATCAGAATTAACTCTGGTGGGTGATGGGTGAGTTCAGAAGGAAGCGTGGGCTCTCTTTATATACTGTACAGCTAAAACGAAATGAAACCACGAGATGTTTCCAAGTAGAACATGAAAATTAAAGCTATATACTTCCAGATGAAATATACTTCATTATCACAGGCCAAACATAAAATAAATAGGGCAGAAATACAGCTATCCATTCCCATAAAGAACAGGGAGGAAATTTGGGGAACAATTCCCGAGTAACTTTAAATGGCTCTTCTATCTTTTTACTGCAGAGCCAAGAAGGGCAGAAAATTATGACAAACTAATTATTATGATGGATGGGGAGCCAGTCCCTAACGCTAGCTACACTGCTGGAGCAGAGAGCAGCTCCACAGCTCACATACTTCAGTAGGCTAGACACTCTAGATGATAATGGGCAATACAGATTAACAACATTATGTTAAAACAGGATAATTATTCTTTTTCATTTCCTGGTTCTTTCCCACAGAACTGGTCCTGCCTCACATTTTTCTGTTTCTTGTTTCTAAAGTGCTATCTGTGTGCATCACACAGGCTCCCCTCCTGCTAATTAAAAGTGATGTTGTGCTTGTTTTTCCTGCAGTTTCCAACAGCAGGGGTCCAGGGACCCGAGATTGATGAAACCTCTGCAAGGGAAACGCCCTTTCCAAAAGCAAGATGATCACAGGAGGATCAAGAATACAAAGCAAACAAGCGCTGCAAAAATGAATTCTGCTTTTCTTTTTTTTTTTTAAAGTGCTTTTTAAGAGAAATTTAACAAGTCAGTGTGAAGGTGACGAGCTTAGAATTAAGAGATGGGCATTTTTCACTTTGGTTAGAGATAAATTCCAGACAGCATCACATAATTAAGCAGCCATTCAGCGAAGCAAAGTAATAAATCCCTCCCTCCCTTCCTTGCTTCAGGTCGTCAGTTAGCCTATTAAGCACCTGCCATGTGCCTGGCACTGAGGTACATACACCTGGGGACACACAGTGTGGTGGACAATACAGACATGAGCCCTATGATTCCAAAGAGAGAGATAAAAAAAAAAAAAAAGAAAGAAAGAAAGGCAAATATACAGAATGACTACAACTTGTAATGAAGGTCCATGAAGAAAAGAAACAAGGGGCGGGGATGGAGCCTGTCAGAAGGAGGCTTCTTTAGGGAAAGCACTCACGGAAGATGCCTCTGGGGAAGTGGGGGATTAACTGAGACTCGAAGGACTGAAATGAGCTAAGAATTCAAAGTAGGAGAAGAGAATGATCTAGGAAAGAGCCGCATTTGTGAGGCACAAAGGCATGCGGCACAGCTCTCTTGAGGACCTGAAGAAAGTCAAAGAAGCTGAGGCTGAGTGAGCAATAAGGAAGAAGGGCAAGATGCAGCTGCAGAGACACACAGGGACCAGTTTGGGCAAGACCCTGTGGATTCTTTCAGGAGCAGGTGTGAAGTCTGACTCTGTGTGTAACAGGAACCCGAGGGATGTTTTCGCCAAGGGAGTGAGTGATGCGATGTTTTCTCTGAGTTGTGTTGAATGGAGAAAGGGCTGCAGTGGAAGTGGTGAGCCACTAGGAGGCAGTAGTTTCAGTGTTCTGACCACGCTCGCATAGCTCTTAGGCCACTCTCATTCCACTCGAAATTGCACCTTGAGAAGCTAGGAATGGCTGGAAATGCAGTTTGCTGGCTGGTCCTAGGAGAATGTCCCATACTAATTCATGAGCTCCCTCCATCAACAACTCTCCACAGCCACATTTCACAAAGATGTTGCCCACAATGGCGGCCCAGTGGTTTCAGCCCAACTGCCTGGCAAAAACATAGGAAATACATGCAAAGTACCAGGCCATGTTTCTACCACAGGAACTGTATTAGTGACAATTTCTAATACTGTAGCTCATGTTATAATTTACAATGTATTTTAAGACAATTGCTTCTAAAACTTTAGTATACATACAAATTACCTTGGCATTTTGTTTAAACGAAGATTTTGATTCAGTAGGTCCAGGGTTTGGCCTGAATTTTTGCATTTCTAACAACTTCCTGAGAGATGCTGAGGGCAGCAATCTGCAGATGACACTTGGAACAGCAGGACTGTAATGTTCCTTATCTTTTTGATTCTACATAGTCTTCAGGAAAGTTTAATTATCTTTATCATACAGATGAAAAAACTAATAGAGAGTTTTAAAAGGAGCAGTCATTAGGACCTAGAATGTAAACCATAGTTCACCAATACCAATTAGTTACAATTAGAAAAATCTGCAAGGCTATGAAGGGTTTTAATCCTTATGTAATCAAATTGTCATTCGGCAAATAGGTAAAAGAAAGAACTATTTAAACCCGACGTGATCAATGTATTTGCATGAGGATCAATTTAGGAAAAAAACAACGATGTTTGAGACTAACTATATCTAACAGATAGTTTTGTGTGTGTGTGATTTTGTTCATTTTTAACTGAGGTATAACTTACATAAAGTGCACACATATGAAGTGTTCAGTTCAGTTTTGTTCATTTTTAATTGAGGCATAATTTACATACATTAAAATGGATGGATCTAAAGTGTAAACACCACCCAAAACAAGACATAGGGCGTTTACATCATCCCAGGAAGTTTCATCATGTCCCTTTCTAGTCAGTTCTCTGATTTCTATCAGCAGTGGTAAGTTTTGTCTGGTCTTGTAATGAAAGTAATGAAAATCTTTTAGTAGGTACAGTCAACCCCACATCAGCGGGTTCTGCATGGGCGGATTCAACCAACCACGGATCATGTACTGTGTTTGGTCTTGATCTGTGATTGGTTCAGTCGGCAGACGTGGGAACTGCAGATGGGAGACCAACTATGGGACTAGAAAATCCACAGATTTTGGCACCCAGGGTGGGTCTGGGAACTAATCCCGCCTTTGATACTGAGAGACATCTGTACTTCTTTGTGCTAACTTCTTTCACTCAACTAACATTTTAAGATTCATAACCAGTAATTTTTATCAAGAAATATCCTATTTCTCACTGAACAATATCTGCAGTTTTCCTTCACTAAGATTTCCCACAGTGAAAGGTTTCCCATTTGAGGCTAAAATTATAGAAATTACCCACCTAGCAACTACTGAGCAGTTGATTGCAATAATAAAGTTTGGCCAAACTTGATCCCAGAGTAAATAACACTTCTGAAGCTAGTCTGTCTTCTGCTGACTGACTTTTCGAGTTGCTTAATTGCACATTGTGAATTTTCTCAGAGTGCCTCTTAACACTGAACACCGTAAAACAAGAAATTTTCTCAAGCAAAAACGAACAGCAATAGCAGTGGTATCTTTAAGACAAAGAAGTATTATTCAGTCTACTTGCATTCAAACATGCAATTTTCCTCAGCTTACTTTTTTTTTCTCTCTCATTCTTGGCAGCATCCCTAGCAAAGGCAGAAATTTTATTGAGAAATACAGAAACACACACAGAGCCAGAGTCAAAGATCCTAGCCTCCCACCAGCTGATCCAGCTAACGGATGCTCCTCTGTCAGCCATACCTGCCAATGGGTAATTTAAGCCCTTGATCAGCTAGCTACTGATCACACGGGCCCAAGTGGAGTGGACTGTACATTGTGATTCTTCCAGCGCCCTAGTTTCTGCATCTCTGAGATGTGAGAGTTCCAGGAATTAGATGGCAGACCACGCCTTTAAGGCTGCGGCTTAAACTCTAATGCTGCAGTCATCTCCTGCAGCTTCTTTTCTGTGGGACCCTCTGTTCCATTGCTTATACACATACACACCGTATGAGCACATAGTGTATGTAGAGAATGGGCAGAGCCACCTGCGTTTGATCCCTCCCACACATCTGACTTCTGCTGTGCTGACCACCAGCATCCATGCCAGGATGGATGCAAAATGGGTTTGGGAGGAACTTTTGTTTAGGAAGGAGTTTTTTTTTCATTTTAATTTTTATTTTTGTCTCTGAGAATAGGTGGTAAAATCATATTTCTCTATGTGACATGTAAGCTCTGAGGACAAACTGCTGTAGGAGCTAATTCTATAATATTGAAGAATTTTAGGGAGTAGCAAATTTTAAATTGTCCATTTGTAATTGGAAGGCTTGCCCTAAGAGGCACATAATGGCACATGCAAGAGAATAAACATTCTGTCCTATTTGTCTTTGTATTCCCAACACCTAGCCCAGGGCTGGGCATGGAGCAGTACTCAATAAATATGTGTGGAATCATAGGCGTTTTGTAAACCAAAAATAAAGTAAAATTGCACAGATGTTTAAAGGAGTGATAGAGCAGAGACTCCTTTCACTGACAAAGTACAGAATAATTATGGAAGAAGCAAGAAGACAACAAAAATATACTTTGGAAAAAAAATGTTTACATCAAGAAAGTTTCTGTTAAGCGATCCTACTCCTTTGTGAGACAAAAAAGTGAAACTATAATTTTTATACTTCCTATCAGTTTAAAATTTAAGCATTCATAGCACATGATTTTACCGCAGATAATTACTGAGTGACAGTCACATACAGATTTATTCAGTACCATTTAATCGAAAACGGATCCCACAGGCATTCACTAATATATTAGAACCACATTTATGTATTAGAATTTTAATCAAGGAATGATCACCTTTCTCACGAATACTGATGTTGATGGCACAAGTTGTCAAAGATGTGAAGAAATACTATTTTGAATGGTAAGCTGCATTTCTCACTAAAAAAACCTGATATACGATGCCACATTTTTATTAACTTTCCTTGATTTGGTCCTCTATTTTTTTACACGACCACTGCACCCAGTGAGGCAGGGACGTGGTGGAGAAGGGAGAAGCGGGAAGCAAGAGGCCTCCTTTCTGTCTCTCCAGCACAGTAAGTAAGCCCTCCGCTGGTTCCAGGCCCTTGCATTGACTTTTCCCTCTGCCTGAAATGCCCCAACCCCTGCACTTCATGGGGCCAGCTCATCCTCCTCCTTCAGGCTCCTGCTCTAGTGCTCTCTTCACAGAGGCCCTCCTCCGGGACCCCTCGGTCCCCAGTGGCTGCCTAAGTGACCCTCCACCTCACCACATTCAGCCGTGGCGTTGTCATGTCTACTATCTGTTGACTTGTCTGTTTCCCTCATTCAAGTGGAAGCTCTCTGAAGTTGAAAGGATTCTGTCTGCCTTGTTCACCACTGCATCCCCAGCTCCTAGCCAATGGCCAGGCACATGGTGCACACTCCATAAACATTAGAAGAAGGAATGAGTCAATGTGTGAACCCACCACTTCTATTTACAAAACACTGTAACTGCACACAACAGCGTAAGGCTATTTCTAAACCTTGCCTTCCAAAGCTTAGCGGAGGCAGGATGCAATTCGTCACAACTTTTCAGGTTCATTGGCTACTTCTTTGCATTCCTGTGGTGACAGCATAGTACACAGGAGAGAGCGACTCACATGATGTGGGTTTGGCTCATGTGACAAACGTGGGTGGAAATCAGAGGGCTGCTTCTCTAATGTTTCTGGGAGAGTTCACATAAGGTATTGTGCCATAATTCATAGCAACTTTTGAGAGTCTGTAGTCAACTCCGTGGACACCTCTGAGGTTGGCAAACCAGGAGACGTGCTACAAAGGTTAAAGTGAGGTGCCTGGGACGTTAGCCTTTTATTCAAAGTGCCTAGAGTATATAAGTGCATTCATAATAGTTTTTTTTTAATTACATTAACTCTCAGAGTAATTTATGCTCATCATATAAAACTGAAAAAAAAAACCCCCATTGCATTAAGATATCCAAAGAAAGTCAACGTAACATGTTTCAGTAGTGTCCTGTGGCTTTGCAAGGAGACTACCTAGATTCTAATACCAGTTTGGCCACTTACTGATTTTGTGACTAGGGTAGATTGCAAATGGCCACAAATTTCTCCCATCCCTGCATGCATGCCCCCTTACAATGTGACTATGCCACTTTTCCAACCAAGAGGTAGAATCTATTTCTTTACTCCTTGAATAAGGATTTGGCCCAATATGGCTTATTTTAACCAATGGGACATTATCAGTCATGACACACCAGCAGAGGCATGAAAAATGGTTGGGTATTTGGTTTCAGCCACTCTTGTGGCTAGAAACTCCTCCACTACCATGTGAACAAGCCTGGGTTAGTCTCCCAGAGGATGAGTGACCACGTGGAGTGAGGCCCAGCTGTCCCATTGTCCCAGTGAAGGCCAAGAGGTGGCAGTAAAGCCATCCTTGATCATTCAGCCCTGGCTGTGTCATCCTGGTCCAGAAGAATCGTGGCCAGGTCACCAAATTATGGCAAATAGTAAATTTTTTTTAAACCCTATATTTTGTTAGCAGAAGCAAACTAATACAATGACTGAGCAAATCACTTAATCCCTTTGAGCCTCAGTTTTCTAGTCTATAGAATCAAGATAATAATAGCACATTTACCACAGGCTCTGCTTCAAGTACTAAATGAGAGAATGTGTGGAAAGGATTTAGCATCTTATCTGGCACATAGCAGGTGCTGGATACATTTTTATTGATTTCTTTCAAGCTTAGAAAATGAAGAGTGTGTTCTATTATTTTCTGTTTTGCTTTGTTGATATAATATTATACTACCTAATATTTATCTGCAACATAAAACCATTGCCTCATTGTTTATTATTTAGGTTGTTTCCAACATCTTAATTTTTAACCCCACCAGGGTCACACAGAAGCACTCCCTCTGCCAGAAATGGAAGATGGCTTTTCCGGAGTATTTAGGAACTTCCATGAAACTGCTCCAAGGAGAAATAAGAGTCTTCCCCTGGAGCAGTCAGAAAAATTCTGGTATATCCAATAGAACAGTTTGAAGGAGTCAGGCTGGGGAAGGCAGGGAGATCCCCAGGGCCTGAAAGAGATGCTCTGAGAAGACCTGTGCTCTATGTGGCTAAGAAGTCCTCTGTTGCTCCATATCATGTGTATTTGTTCTGAGACTAAGAAGCTCCTGCTAGTGATGGGCTCATGGCAACCCTAGAATGAAGGGGCTCTTTCCCAGATTACTGGACACAGCTCCACAGACTTGTTGAAAGCTCCTCCCTGGGGTAAGGTCTGTATCATCCCCCAAGCAGGCTCTACGCCTGTCACAGCTGTTAGAATGCCTGACAGGGCTGCAGAGGCTGAGCCGCTGGGGCTAAAGGTCAAGGCCACAGCACGCCAGGCACACAGACTTCCTGTGGTGATTCTAGTGACCCACGTTTTCAGGGGTCCTGATGGAAGAATTGCTCCTCTGGTGTAGGCTACAGTCTTAGAGACGCCGAGAGAGTTCACTTCAGCTCTGCAACCTCATAAAAGAGCTTCCTAAGGTTTGAAGCCACAGGAAACAACCAGCTGTTGTTCAGATAAGAAGGAAAGATGAGGCGCTCTATAAGGAATGGAAAACTGTGAGCTTCAGGACAAAGACTGAAAGAGCTGGAGACTATTTCCGGTGCGCGTCTCTATCCTTAGGATGAAAGATAATAGGGATGATGATACCAAAACAGGCATTCCATGCATTTATGAATTGGTAAACCCGCTCCTACCACAGCCTGTGCTAAATCCTTTTAGCCACTACTTCTTAGCAACTGGTTATGCAACCCGGCCATGCTATCTGCTTTGACCTACTCTCCATGCATTGTTAAGAGGGGAAAATCTCTGCGGGAGCTAGACTCAATCAATATCCAAGTTCCAACCAATTATCAAGTTGGCCGCACCACAGTTTCTGCCACCAATTTTTGCCACAGACCTATAAGAAAAATACAGTCTCTTATTCTTTGGATTTATATCTTATTGTCATTCTATATAATTTATAGAATTTCATTGGTAAGTCCAGGACAGACAGTGGAAACAGATGACAATGGATTTAGTCAGCAACTGCCTTTCTTCATCAGTTCTCTGTAGAGAGGAGCTTTTGCAAAAATAATAGCATGCTCGCCTTGGTCTCAAATCCAAACACACCCTTTTACTTTCAGTCTTAGTGCACTTATGTGGCCACTTACTCAAGCAATCGACACACATGCTGAGTAGTTGCCTTGATATATTTATTTTATTTGAAAATTATTCCCTGCCTATTTTCAAAAAAACATTCAAGACAGCTTACAATGAAAGATGTAGAAGATAATGCAATCAAAAGCAATGGAAAGGAGGTATCAGAAACCATACCGAGAGAGTGGAGCTATAAATATTATAACTAGATTGGCTAAGATGGGGGGACATGCATTAATTTGATCTCTGACAGCACAGGAAACATTGTGATCTGCTGGAACAGACAAAAGATTTGGATTCAGGCAGACAGAATTCAGACCACTTAATGGGAAAATTCAGGCAAGTTACCAACCCTTCCTGAATTCCAGCTTTTTTCTACCCCAAGGCTTATAATAGACATGTCACAGAATTGTTGTGGGGAGTAAATAACAACACACATGTAATTAAAAAAAACACACGGGTGATAACCATGTGGCAGGCACTACTCTAAGCACTTTGCACGTATTGCTTTATTTCATTCTGACAATGATTCTATGATCCTTGACTACTATTCCAGTTTCACTAATTTGAAAACTGAGGCACAGAAAAGGTAATGAGATGCCTAATGTCACAAACCAGTAGTGATGAGGCCAGTATTTGGAGCTGGGGGTCTGGATCTACAGCCCATACTCTTAACCACTTGGCTATACTGTCTCTCATTAACTCAAATGAGATGGCGTTAAAATAAAAAGCAAATGGGAGGTATTCCCGTTACTCTTTTCAGCTTCCTGATAGCCAGTGCAAAGAGGGAGATATTTTATATGTAATAGATGTATAATATATGCATTATAATACAAATATGTAATAAAATAATCTATCTTTAGGGAAGACCCCATTGCCAGCACTGGTATTAAGTTACTATATCCTGGGATGCTTGCTCACCAGATAAAGTCCCGGCCCCCAGCTCCGACCTAGTAAAGATGCATCTTTGGGCAGGGGGTTGGGGGATGATACCACTGCTGATCTGAACCAACAAGTTCCACAGGAGATTCTCGGGGATGCTAAAGACTGTCAACCACTGAGCACTGCCCTTTTCCAGCACTTGACTGTATTGGTGAGTTGAAATGCAAGTGGGGTAATCCACAGCCACAGCTTCAATTACTGAAAATTATCTTCGTCAACTTCACCACAATACTCCTCATGGGATGCCCATTATCTATTCTGGCTGCTTGTCAAACCATGTGCTTCAACAAAATTCTATCACTGTTTAAGTAATGTCAGGGCATATGATTAGGTTATTTGGGGAGAAGGAAACTTGACAGTTTCTACCATGTGTTTGAGCAAGAAACCCCCTCACCAGCAAGAGGGTAATTCAGCTCAGCGCCACCTGAAGTCATCAAGAGTCAAGGCTGCGGGAGACGTCTAGAGACAGCTGTAACACCCAGATGCTAGATTTAAGCATTGCTTACTCTGGATCAGAGGTCTGTACCATGCACTTGAGGATTTTCTACAGTACTAAAGGTAAGAGCGATTAACTTGCCCACTCATTTCAAGCTTAAAAAATCTTGGATTTCAGCATATCTGCATCCAAAGGAATACAGCTGAAAGAAACAGAGTCAGCTCTTTCCCTTAGGAAATTATTCAAGGGAAGGGGAACAGCTGTGCCTTATGCTACTCTGGACTACGTGGTCACCAGTGACGCTGCTCAGCAGTGTGCCGTACAAATACTTCCAGTTCAAAGAGGGAACTGACGTTTCTTCTAATCTCTCCCAGCCCCACCTCAATACACACACACACACACACACTGACTACTTTAAGCTTTAAAATGCTAAGAGTGAACAAGGAATTTAAAAGGTGTTGCGCATTTTGAATTTACAGCAAAAAAGAGTTGCTACTTAAAAATTACCAGCAAGTATGTGTCACTCATTAAGATGTGCTTTGCACCTCAAGTGCAAGTTTAGCCCAACCTAACATGATGATTGGTCCATTAGGAACTTAGTAAATCTTTTTTGGACAAATGAATAAGAGAATAAATGAATTAGTAGATACCACTTATTTGTTAATCAAAAACTTAATATATAAACAAAAGACAAAATTTAGAAATTTATATAATCTCTAGGCAGAGGGTACTGGTTTTTAGTGTTGTAAAGAAAATAATTTGGCCTACATGTTTTCCCCTATTTATGCTGGGCATAACTGTAGACTCTAAAGCTTTTTTGAAAAAGGTAGAAAAATAAAAGAAAATGCCTTCACCATAAAACATTATCAGCAGACTTGAAATTCAAAATACATTAGAAACTTGGCAAAAAAGGAAAAAAAACCACTAGTTTTTCAAAATCACATCCTTTAAATGTTAAGTAGAACTATTTTGTGTTTTTCAATAATTTAATTTGCTTTTGTGACTGTTCTTTCCTTCTGATATCTCTGTCTTTTTTTTCCCCATTCCATTCCCACTATGTGACAGATATAAAGAATTAAAATAAGAGCTTACATCAAAACTATGTAAGACTCAACCATAAGGGAAATTTCCATTGTACCACGCATCAAAGTTGTCTCATACTCTCTTTAGAATTGGTAACGTCCATTCATTCAACAATTCTTCTTCATACTTCGTGGATATCTCAACAAATATTTACTAAGCACCTGCCAAGTGACAGGCACTGTGCTAGACACTAGAAATGGAACAGAAGACTCTTCCCCGACCAGATTAGGGAGGTCACAGACACACATTAAATGATCAGACCATTAACAAGTTACAGAGATTGTGATTAGGACCACATAGTCGAGTATGGATCGGCTGCTTTAAATAATAGCACCGCTTGATGAAGGAGTCTGACTTGATCCTACAGTTATGGGCAACGACTGTAAGGATTTTCACCTGGAAGTGACACATCAGCTCATTCATAAAAGGTAGCTCGGGCTGTGCTGAGAGGAAAGGGTTTAAGTGAGGCAAGGGCAGATGCTGAATGACTGATGAAGGGTCTCCTGTAGTACTATTGTCCAACACACGCCATATTCCAGGTGACAACTGTGGTGTGGTCTGGAGCAACAGCACCGGAGATGGGGAAGGTACGGGAATGATGACAGCAAAGCCCAAGGCTGCCACTTGCTGTGCCATTCTCTGTGCTTAAACGCTTAGAATGATTGACTCATTTCAACCTCATAATCCTGATAGTGAGGTACTATTATCATCCCAATTTTTTATCAAGGAAACTGAGGCACAAAGAAGTTCAGTAAGTTGTCCGTGGTCACACATCTAGCAGCTAGCAGCACTAAGAGCTCAGAAAGTCAGTCTCCGGAGCTCAAGCTCTTAACCATTCTGTGAGCTTGCTAAATTGAACTAGAACTTCTTCTGAATGCTCAGACAGCTACCTGGTCTTCCATAGTCCTGGCAATTTATTCATTCCCTGCCCAGTCTTTCCACTGCTATTCAAAAGGTTAAATATTTTCTCATGGGTCAACTCAAGAGAGAAGCTTCAGTGGGAATTCTCTCTGCCTTGTTCTTTATTTCCTACCCCCTTCCCAGTCTCAAAAATGAATGTGTCTTGAAATTGCAGGTGTTGACCTATTCTGAAAACTGGCCTTGGAATTTCTTCATATGAAATTCTTTTCTGCTCAAACCATGGGTCATAGAACAGAGCTCAGCTGTGAATTCTGATGCTTCCATTTGAAAATATTTGTTAATGTTGAGAATAAATATGACTCATCAATCTTGGGTAGTGCATGTGGACTGAAGAAAATTGTTCATTTACAGGGTCACTTCACTGTAGAAGCCTGAACAGAAATACCAATTTAAAAGTTATGACCCTATTACTGAATTTACTATTCTAGACTGTGTCCCATTAGAATGGACTTGATGGACCAGAGGCTGGGCTGGCTGTGAGTCAGGTCAGATGTCTGCAGACCTGGAGAGCAAGGAGTCTCATAGGACCTGCCAGGTACCTGCAGTGCTCCTGATGAGGTTAGAAAGAAAAGTGTCAGATAGGTCTGCTGGTCAGGAGGAAGGGGAGGGAAGGAAGAAAAAACCCAAGGTGGCCAGCAGTCAGGGATATCCAGGAAGCCATGACTGAGATTCACTCCCTGAAAGAAAAGTTAGAGGCAAGACGATGGTTCAGACCTGAGCAGGTACTAAACACTGAAGAAGAGAGTGTTACAAACAGAGTTTCATGATAGGACTGAGACACAAGATGAAACACACCCTTGCGTTAGCAGCTGGAGTAGAGATCGAAGCTCAGTTACATCGTATGTGGTGGTTCTTTCAACCAGTCAGCACTTCCATGTGCCAGGAACCAATGAAAGGTTTTGAGATTCACAAGTTAACCAGTTTACTGTGTCTGCCTGGGAGGAACTCATCAGGCTAAGCATAAGCGTTGTTCCTCTTGGAGAATAGTGGCACATGATCAAGGCAAGAGTAACATTAAAACGGGCTTGATTCAGTGTCATGTCCTGCTCATCCTGGGGGTCAAGATTACTCTCACCCTTCTGCAGTTAAATGGCCCTTGCTTGGAGATCAGAGGGAAGTAGGTTCCAAATATTTCCCAGCTTTTCTGAACAATGTCTGTTACTATGAAGTCAGACCAGGAGCCATGCTGTCTCTGTAAATGAAGCTGCTGGGTAGAGACAGTTACAACAATGAGCCTCTTGTTCAGGGGCTGTCTTACACTCTGCTTTCATTCTTGTCCCTCCCCTGCCAACTCCATTTTCCACCTGAGAGTCAGAATGATCTTAAAAGGTAAATCCATTCACAGGTCAATCATCTACTCAAAACTCCCAATGTGTTTCCATGACTCTGAGAATAAAGTCTAGACTCCTTACCACAGGCCCACCAGCACCCGCTGATCTTCCTGACATACCTCCTGTCACTGCCCCTTCTCACTGTGCTGCAGCCACATGAGCTTTTCTCCAGTTCCCAAATGCACCAAGGTGATCCCTGCCTCAGTGCTGGGACCACACATCCCCCGATGGTTGGTTTTTCCCATCTTTTGGCTTAACCGTCATCTCCTCAGAGACACCTCCCTCTGTGGCCTTTTCCCCACAAACCACTCCAGTCCCCATCTCTAGCTTCATTTTTTCCCACAGGACTCTGCACTCACTGAGATGACTTTATATATGTTTTTTTCGTTTGTCTCCCTTTCTCACCTGTTACACCCCATGGGGACAGGAATCAGTTTGCACTCAGCACCGTATCCCAGCGCCTGGAAACGTGACTATCATAGTAGGTGCTTAAATGCTTGTTGAATAAAATGAAAGAATCACAAAATGACCACAGGCTCCTTCTCTGGAGTGAATGTGTTATGATAAGGTCTCAGTTTACAAGTTCTGAAAATAGACCGTATAAAGAACAAAAACAAGAGGAAAGAATTTATTTGTCCATACAGTTGTTTTAATAAGAGCTAAAATATATAGTTACTAAGCCCCATCTTATACATGATATTTTAACTCCATACTCTGTAAAAAGAAAATTGTTGCTGCCAAAATTACAGAAATGTGGTTTTGATTCATAATAATGAATGAATTTCTAAATCAAATGAATTAGAAACAGTTCTAATAAGTTGTTAAATCTTGTTTATTTCTGGGACTTCACTGAATTTTCTTTTTCATGAAATTATTATTTAAAGTTCTAGTTAGTGAATTAATGTCAATAATTTAAATGAATTTCTTTATATGCAATTATCTTGGATTGGAAGGCAATAAAACAGTTGGAATTACTTTTAACAAATTGCACATTCTTTCCCCTTCATATACTCCACTGTTAACATTAGGGAAAGTCACTGCAGTAATTTCATATTTAAAATGGAAGCACTTAGTTTAGACGGAATTATAGAGCTAAAAAAAAAGAATCCACATGCTCCTTACTTTCACCTTAAAGAAATAAAAACACCAAGAGGTCATGATTCCCTGGTAAGTGGTATTCAGTCACGCTCTATGTATTTGGATTTTGTTTTAAAAAAATTAGATTGGGGAAAAAGCATCCCAGAGACAGAAGCTGAACTTTGAAAGGATAAATAAATCAATGCATAACGCATTTTCAAATTCATGAATAACTAATCAGTTCCTTAACCTGTAGAAGTATTGGGCATTTTTCCCTTGGAGAGAGGGGGTTTACCTACTGTCTTGGACTGTAAAGGCAGTTACAGGAAAGGGTTAGTGATTAAAGAAGAAAAAATATTCAACTGAAATGTCTATTTTTAACTAGTGGATGATTTAGTCAAATTTGAAGATAATATTAAAATGTTATAGGCAACAGTTGAGACTATATCCTTAGGCTGCAAACCATGGTCTGTCATTAATTTTTGCTGTTTCCAAAGTCAATGAGCAAATGCAAAGAAAAAAGCTCCAAAAACTGGTTTATCTTCTATGAAAAAGTAGAGCAGATTAGACATACTTTATTTACTTTAAGGATAATGACATTGATCCTTTGGAATTCAGAATCAAAATATACTAAAGTAAATCATGAATATAAAGCAGGAGAGCAAAATGGATCAAAAATGGGGCTCTTGTCTGGACACTCAGCACATGGTAGCTTTTGGTGGACACAGATTTCTTTTGTTAATAATCATTCATACCATTAACTTACCAGGTGCACATCCTACTCAAAGTGAAAGCCCTGTGGACAGTTGGGTAATGTAACAGAATAATGAAAGCTGTCAGGATAACAGGGTAATGTAACAGAATAATGAATGTCAGCCGGATGCATTCAGTCTGGAGCCAAAAGCAACCTGTTCACATCATTTAGCATATATTATATTAAGTCGAGCCCAAAAAGTATACCTGTACCTCGGAACACAAAATCTTGCAGGAACATGTAAACATCAGCCAAATGTAAATAAATCTAATCCTAAATCTATCTGGATTAATAACGATATCTAAAATTGCTTAACTGTCACACAAACCTATGAAGTAGGCACTAACATTACCCATATTTTGCAAATGAGGAAAACAAGGCATAGGGTGTTTGGGAACTTTATCCAAGAGCAGACAGCTGATACCTGGCGAAACCACACTTGAACCAAGGCTCTCTGGCTCTGTATTTCCTACCCTTGACCATGATACGACTCTACAACCCCTACGGAAATTCTTGTATTTATTTAACTGTCATCATTTTACATGAATAAAGTTAGATTTCTTATGAAAAAGCCATGGAACCCTGATGCACAGGTACAGGGGTTGGGGGTTGGCACAGATAGAAGTTGTATACGCTCACCTACTCCTTCTAACCAAAGCGCTTATCAGGCTTTCCCCACGCACAATGCTGCCCTCAAATAACTCATCAGTAATTGAAGTCTTTTAAGTCACATTTTAACTTTTCAAAATACAGGGGGGTTTTGGTCAGAAAGTTGTTTATCCTCACTCACATGCACTGAATTTGCACCTGACACTTACAGTCCCAGTCGCAGGTATATGTCTGATTCGGTGTGGCTTTTATGCACACAATTAAAATTCTTAAGGATTCAGTTACCAGTTCTGCAAATATAGCCAACATCTCTACGTTAAAAAAAAAAAATGCCCTGAGAGTCACAGGGTGAATTCACATAGAGGCACCACAAATGGTACTACTCAATTTCCAATATGTCCAAAGAATCGAGACACTCTTTGGGTTTGTTATATTAATACTTACACTATATTTTGTGAAAATGTTTGCAATGTCCTTCAGTTGCATTGGACCAATACAACCCAACATTTTTCAACAATACAAATTAAACAGGTCTCTGAAATGAATTGCAGATGTTGATTAAAATGGAATTGCCTAACGTGTAGCATTCGGTATACATTTAAAAATATTAATTCAATTAATCTTGGGTGGGAGGAGAACAAAACAGCCCTTTCAAAGCCACGCACAAAAGAAGAGAGCCTCTGCTTGAGATCTTTCTTAAAAGTCCTTCAGTTTTATAGCACTCGCAGCATGGGTTTCTCTCAGCTCCTGTGCTTAGGCATTTATGTAACTCTGGGAGGACAGAACACATATTAGCCAAAGCTACTGACTTTGATAAATCACCCGAGCTATATAGAATGCAAAAGTATATTGTAAGGAGAAATGCAATCCTGTCCGTGATAATACTTTGAGGTCTCCAGGGAAAGGCACGTATTTAAATATGGCAAAAACCTAGGAGTGAGACTATCAGAACAGCCAGAATATAAGTTTCGGCTCCACCAAGTGGCAGATAGTGGGAGAAGGTGGCCTGTCTGCCTTCATCCTTCTAAAAACTGTCCATTTGCAAACCACTGCATGCCACTGATCATCTGGTCTGTAGATAGTCATCCTGGCTACTCTCCTCTAAAGGGGACCCACCATACCAGGTTTGTTTGTTTTACCATTTGTTTTAACACTAAAACCGTACTATGAACTTAACACTTTCCAAATGGCCACGCTACAGAGATGAGTTTGTACGTACCAGTTTGTACTTAACAGTAGCCTGTAGCCAACCCCATCTTCTCATCATTTTCAGATACTTCTATACCTTAATGATATTGCAGGAAAAATGATGCACTAAGGTCAAAATATCAAGTCCTAAGTTATCTAACTAATTAACTGTGTGACTTTGAACTTGGCCTCTCTGAAGCCAATAACCCCCGCTTTATCTGCTTCCTTAGGGGACAGAATGATCTAATGAACTAACAATGTACTGAAAGTGCTTTAAAAAGGTAAAGTGGAATTTTTCAGTAATAGTGCTTCTATTGGAAAAATACTGATTATATATAAAATAATCTAAAATATGCCCTATATATAGTTTAACACTTTAATATGCATGCACACCTGTAACTAAAATATAAGTTTACAAAGTAAACTCTCCATGTGTACTTACATATCTTGAACACGTTCTGAGTGTCAGGTCTTGAAATAACCATGTCCAGCCCCGGTTACTGTAGGAAAAATTGATTCAGAGTGATTAACAGTCATTTTTTTTCCCTAACACTGCTATTTAGCTGAGCAAGATATAATCTTCACAAGAAAAAAAATGAAATTTCTTTAAAACATAATTCATTATGTTCAAAAATAGCCACAGTCCACTTTAGCACTGAGTTAATGATAGATTTTCCTAAGCAGAATTCCCCCTTCAGTAATTTAGTAGCAAAATGTTTACTCCTAGAAAATGCCTGTTTCCCAGGGATTATTAATCATACTTTATTGGGAAGTAATCAGTAACGTAGTTTGCTTTACCACCCCTTTCAGAAAATTTAAATGCTGAGATACTCATTTTTGCTATGAAAATCTACCCAATAATTACCATATTTACTTTTCATTTATGGGGGAATAATCTGTTTTAATTAAGCCTAACTGAAGAACTTTTATCAGATGTAATTATCCCTTTCGATAAATATGTCTCCACTAATTACATTTAACCATGGGATTTATAGCTCTTAAGTCATTTAGTAGGAAACATAATAAATCTTTAGTAATACATGCTGAATTACTATAAATTAATTCAGGTCATTAACATAATAAACAAATTAGGATAATTTTGCTTAATTAGTTTGGGTGGTTAACTCAAAATCCCATGTAAGCTTCATGGTAATCTTGATTCTCACCATTATTTCTTGAATGACACATTTTGAAACAAATCTATTTAAATATGTAAATAAAAAGCAGATCTTCTCTTTTAAGACTTAATTCTTTAACAATTGATTATTTTCCAAAGAGAAAATATAATTGACTGTCCTTTAGTTTTTGAACTTTATAAAAGTTTACATAAAACTTTACAATCTTAAATATATTTCAAGTAAAATTATTTTCTATTTCCTCCTTAAGTAAGCTAATTTTCATTTTCTACTTTAATAAATGTAGCCCAATTTTAAAAAATTCCATATATATATGTATATATATACACACACACACATTTTAGGTGCACCTCTATGAAGCTTGAGCCTTAATTTAGGCTAAAAAGGAAAATGTAGCAATAGGAAGGGAATATTAAACTAGGAAGCACTTAGAGAAATTTGGAACAAATAAAAGGAAGTATGTCTTTCACAATGAGCAGAAGCCTAATGGAAATTCATTATCCCAAGAGGCAGTGCAGACCAAAAATGTAATTACCTCCCAAAATGGTCCAGCTAAATTTAGAGATGCTATATCTAAAAAAGATAAACAACAAGGCCCTACTGTATAGCAGAGGGAACTATATTCAATACCTTGTAGTGGCCTATAATGAAAAAGAATATATATATGTATAAATGAATCACTATGCTATGCACTGGAAATTAACACAACATTGTAAATTGACTATACTTCAATTTTAAAAAAAGGAAAAAAAGTCAGAGATGCTAGCATTCATAGATGTCAGACTCAGGACAAATTATTAGAGAAGCAATATTCCATGTTCTCTCACACTTCTTCCAAGCATTCCTTCTGTTCTTTACACTTGTTTTCACTCAGAGAATTCATAGGATACTTCAGTATTTAGCTCAGGTACCCCCTTCTCCAGGCAATACTAGAGAATAATCTGTTAGGTGGCTTTCAACAGAGCTCCCCCATTTGCTTCTTTCTCTCCTCCATTTTTTCCCACACTGCATGATGAACTTCAGACACAGGTGGCCCTGCCGGACCTGAGTGAAGATGAAGTGAGCAGGCATGGCCACTGGTCCAGGATGAACTTGCAATGACCCAACCTGCTTGCTCTTGGCTCCCTTGCTCCCATTCTCCTCTTTAGTGTACAGAGTTGTCTAGGTTATCCTCCTCTGGCTTACAGGCCTCCACACCCTCCTCTGTAGGAAGCCTCCTCTGATTTCAGCAAATCCTACAGCTTCAGGTAAGAGACTCTTCCTCTGCCTGTACCATCCATGCTCACTCCAGCTGCAAGAATCTGTCCAGGGCAGCCCTCCTGACTCCTCTGGGAGGAGAAGGGATTCAGGCATTGTCTTAGTAACTGAGGCACACAATAGTCTCCTAATATATGTCTTGAATGAATGAGAAACTCAGGATTGACATCTGAGAGACCCACCATATCTTGATGCTGCCTAGTGTTTTAGGTGGCCAGTAAATATATTTCTTTCATTCCTTCAGTCAATCATTCATTCAGGAAACACCTAATTCGCAGGCACTGTTTTTTACCTCTTTCCCCTTTAGTGACATAGATTCTCAAAGAGCATTTAATCTTCTCTAGGCCATCACTCAGCCTGATGTTGGGGGGAATAATATGCATATGTAATTCCTGTTCTTAATGAGCTGTCAATTAGATTGTTCCATACACTTCTTTTCTGGCCCACTTGAAATTTCACTTCTTCCAAAAGGCTTTCCCTGACTACTCGGAATTGCTTAATGCCTTTCTCCTACACGAAACTGAAAGCTTCAGGAGAGCAGGGATCACATCTGTCCTGTTTACTGTGCCGTATCTAGTACCCAACACAGGTTCTCCCATAGTAAGCACTCAATGATGGCCAGTCTAGAAGAAAGATCAAGGGGGGAAATTTAATCATTTCATTACATAAATATATAATATTATATATTATTTCATCATATATAATACTATATATAATAATTTATATCTAAATATGTATTATGTATATATGTATTTTTTCAAGTACTTCACACGCACAAATTCTTTTCATCTTCATATTAACCCCTTAAGACAGGTACAACTGTTACTTTACAGACAGAAAATCAATATGAATAAATTAATATGAACTATCTATGACCAGATACTGCTATTTTATAAATAAAGAAATACAGAGAGATGATTAATTTGCAAACATCACATAGCAACTGGAAGTGATCCCAACATGTTCTTAGTCACTAAAATATACACATTCTCTATCCCACTAGCCATAGGTGAGGGCACCAGAAACCAAGACTATCTCTGATTTTGAAAGCTTACCAGATTTTCCAAGTATTATCATATTGCACAGCTGAGTAAAGAAAAAACAGCTGGACCTCTACCTCACACCATAGACAGAAAAATCAATCTGAGGTGAAACAAAACATAGACATGAAAGTAAAAACAATAAAGCCATTAGAAGAAATAGGAGAGTATCTTTGTGAACTTGAGGTAAGCGATATTTCTTAGAGAAGAAATAGAAAGCATGAAACATAAAAGAAAAACTTGACAACTTGGAATTATTTAAATTAAAGGTTCTGCTTATCAAAATCACTGTAAAGGAGATGAAAAGTAAAGCCATAGACTAAGAGAAAATATTCACAAAGCATTTACTTGACAAAAAACTTGTATCCAGAATATATAAAGAACTCCTGCAACTCAATAATAGAAAGACAACTCAATAAAAAATCAGGCAAAACTATTGAACAGATAATTTATAGAAGAAGATATGCACATAGCCAATAAGCACATGAAAACGTATTTAATATTACTGGTCATCAGTGCAACACAAAGTAAAATCATGAAATACCAAAACTCACCCAGTATAAATTAAACATACACATAATCTCAAATATTAGTGAGGATATGGAGCAACTGGAACTCTCACACATTTCTGGTGAAAGTATAAAGTGATACAACTTTGGAAAGCTGTTTTGAAATTTCTTTAAAATACCCTATAACACAGCAATTCTAATTCTTTACTGAAGAGAAATCAAAATATCTGTACACAAAAATCCTTGTACACAAATGTTCATAGCAGCTCTGTTCACAGTAGCCCAAAGCTGGACACAAACCAGTTGTCCATTATCAGGATATTGGGTACATAAATTGTGGTACGTCCATACAATCAAATACTAAGAAGTAATAAAAAGGAACAATTTACAGACCCATGTAACAACATGGATCAATCTCAAAACTTATTATGTTTAGTGAAAGAAACCAACCGACTAAATAAAAAGAGATTCTGAATGATTCCATTTATATGAAATTCTAAAATAGGGAAGACTAACATTTAGTGATAGAAATCAGATTAGTGGTTGCTTCTGTGAGGAGAGAGGGGGTAGGAATGATGGGAAAGGGGCATAAAGGAACTTTCTGGGGTGGTATAAATGTTCTGTGCCTTGACATACGTTCAGTAAAATTTCCTGAATGGTATAATTAAGATCTGAGGAATTCACTGTATATAAATTATACCACATTTTTTTAAATAAGGGAAAAAACAACCAAAGAAGATCCGTGATGATTTTAATAACCAGATACAGCTTTCACACAGATAACACCAGTTTAAAAAGGAGTGTGAGGAGGTGAAAGGACAGGAATAAATAACCTTTAGTTCATGAGGAAAGAATGCCAGTGCTGCTCTGAATATAGTGGCAGTTTTTATTTTTATTTTAACCCAGATGATTATATTAACATTGTTTTTGACATTTTATGATAAAATAGTGTTAATTGCCTGCTTCCAGCTAAGAGCAAATATTATGCCCTGTGTCAGAGTATTACATCCTCCTTTAGAAAAAAGATGGACTCTGGGAGCAGATATCTTTCCTGCCTTTCTCAGGGTGACAGATGCTCCCAAAGACCCTGAATAGGAGCCACTGATTTATTGCCAAAGTTCATAGAAAATGAAGTCATGGTGGAAGCTCTAATCTTATGCACAGCAGAAGTTTACAAGGTCTGACTTGAAAGGACCCACATCCCTCACCAGGCTGCCTTCAAGCCTAGTGTTCCCACTGTGATATGCATCTGTGCTGGAAGGGTCACTTGCCGTCGACGTGGTAGAATGAATTTGTCACCCACGACTCGTGATCATCAATATAGTTATCATCAAGCTAAGTGGGGACATTAATCCAGTCCCTCCTTTGTTCTAGCTTCTAGATCTCAAGTTCTGCTAAACCAAATACTCTTTTCCCCAGCTTTCTTTATAGTTTGGGAATTTATGGGGAAGCTTTTTAATAAATAATGCTGTTGGTATCACTCTTTGTCCTACTTTCTGTTTTGAATGTGGATGGGATGTTTGGAGCTGTAGCAGCTATGCTGCAACTGTGAAGAAACAGTCAAGTCAAGGATGGTGAAGCAGAGTCTAGAAGGAGTCTAGGTTCTTGATAGCGTGAGTAAGCCTCTACACCAACTCTGACTACACACCTCTGGAGTTCTTGTTCTGATGCTGGTTGGGGGGAAGTTAGTTGGGAAAGTTCAAAGGCCCAGCATACACCCGGAGAGGCCCCAGACACATAGAAAATACTGCCCTAAAAGCATGTCAAAAAGTACATTAAAGAAATAGATAGCTCCAAAGATTAACTTTGTCTTGAGCAGACCCTACATATAATACCAGGTTCAAAGGATTAGATGAAAACAAAAAGGAAGCACAAAATGTCTTGTTTTCTAGAATTTAAGAATATACTGTGTTTGTTTCCAACTTGGTAAATGACTATTTTTTCACTTTTTAGAGCATGTGTGTGTGTGTGTGTGTGTGTGTGTGTGTGTGTGTGTGTGTGTGTATGTTTAAAGAAAGAGAGGGAGAGACACCAAGGCATGTGATGCTCTGTGCTTCTTTTCTAAATCTCTGAGCTTCCTTTCTACTTTGCACTTTGCTGTATTCCATCCAAGGGGCATCCATTACTCACTGTCCCATTCTTGGCAGTGACAATGTAGACAGTGCATCATGTCAAAGATGTTCCTGTTAATAATTAATGATAATTTCCATAATGGGGAGTGACACACTGTATTATATCCAAGCTCAAGATAACTAGGCCTGCTCTCCACTCTTGTTCTGACCTGTGTGATGAGCATGGCAGTGAGCCTGATGTGGGATAGAACTGGAGGGGTTTGGTGTGTGTGTGTGTGCAGAAACGATCATTTCAACCAGCAACTGGAGAAAGCTATGTTACCCAAAACCATTCTGACTCCAAGAATACATGGGGTCCCCAAATAAGGGAAATTATGACATTTTAGAAAGTGAAGACCTTTACAGTTACCTTTGAAAATAATATGCTACTTTATTCCATACAGAGGTGCCTAAAGGGCAGTCTCTGAAGGCAGAGTGACCCACGTCTGTTGCTTCCATTAATCTG
The DNA here is from genome assembly GCF_048773025.1 of Camelus bactrianus. Taxonomy (NCBI): domain Eukaryota; kingdom Metazoa; phylum Chordata; class Mammalia; order Artiodactyla; family Camelidae; genus Camelus; species Camelus bactrianus. The sequence goes on from NC_133555.1 coordinate 26,606,345, forward strand.
TCATGAGGTAAATGGTGATAGAAAGATATTTTGTAAGAATTGAGGAGGAACAGGAAGCCCCACTCAGTCCATTCTTGAGCTGTCTCCTTATGTCTACGGTGCTTTTATACAGCCCTAGCCTCTGTTAGAATGTGTCGCACCGTCAGTCTCCCCACCTTCTCCTTCCCCCAGACGTTCTAAATTTGAATATCCTGGAATGGCAGGCATTGTTAATTGCCTATCCAGTGTTAAGTACCCATTCTCTCTTGCTAACACAATCCTAACTTTGTACAGGGCATCAATGTGCCCAGCTAAATACTCTCTTTTCCAGGCTCCCTTGCAGCTTAACAGTTGCCACGTGACACAGTTCTGGTCAATGAGAATAAGTGCAAGTCTCTGATGAGAGCTTCTAAAGGAAAACTTTTGCTTTCTTAGTTAAAAAAAAGAAAAATGAAAAACTTTTCTGGCACCACTCTTCCCATTTCATCTTGGCTTAAATGTGGACACTGAAGTCTAGAGCTGCAGCCACTGTCTTGTAGTCACAGGCAATGACCAAAAAGCTAAGAATAGCAGAGTAGAGGACTACAAAGATTAGGCGTCTTTGATGACACAGTTGAGCACCATCTCTGTGCCACATCTCTGCACGTGAAGAAACTCAGCCCCTATCTGTTTAAGTCACTTCTATTTGTTTATTTTCTTAACTGAGACCAAATCTGTTCCTCAGCGATACAGGTATATACTGTATCACTGTACTCTAGAAAACTGCACAGATGATTAGACATCTAATAAGCATTTGGAATTCCACATGTTTAAAACAATAATTTACTCCTATCTGCTATTATCTTTCCTAGTACCTCCCCTACCTCACCCCCGCCCCGCAAAAAACAAAAACCCATGCTCTCCTCCCAGCCTTCCCCCATCTCAGTAACAGGCACTACACCATTCACCTTGTTGCTTAAGCTAAAAACCTAAGGATCACCCTTGACCTCTGCCACTCAACACCCACTTCCTCAGTAAGAGCTATTAATGCCATCTCTAAAACATGCCCTGAATCCACCTATTTCTCTGTCTCTCCATTCCAACCCACTTCAGTCCAGTCTTCACCAGAGCCTCCTAACTAGTTCTTCCCCAGCAACCAACCAGTCTTTAATAATACAAGTCACATCACGCCAGTCTCTGATTAAGGCCCACTAAGAGCTTCCTACTGCACTTGGACTGAATCCTCACCACGACTGGGAAGGCACTACATCACATGCCCCTGCTACCTGTGAGATCTCAGCTTATACCATCATCCCCTCAATCACTGGGTTTCAACCTCTCTGGCCTTCTCTTTGTTCCTTGAACACATAAAGGTCACGCTTGCCTGAGACTTTGCACTGTGTTCCCTCCATAACCTGTTCTTCCCCTCTAACCTGTTCATTCATATTATTTAGATCTGAGCTTAAATACCACCTCTTCAGACTCACTTTCCCTGGCATCTCTATCTAAAGCAGTCCTCCACTCACTCTCTCTGTCATCATTCTGCTTTTTGCTTCAGAGCACTTATCACAATCTGATACTTTATTTATAGTTAATTGATTTGTTTTCTGATTCTTGCCATTAGAATGCAGGCTATTTGAACATAAGGAGTTTGTCTATTTGGTGAATCTCTAGCACCTATAATGATGCCAGCACTTAATAAGCTCTTATCTAAGGCATGAACAAATTTATTGAATGTATGATTTTATATCCACATGATGGAACCACTCAGGTAAAATATCCAGATTGTTTGTTGAATTTCTGCTTTTACATTGGATGTCTTCATCATTAGAAGTATACTCATGATTGAATGAATGGGGAATGTTGCTTTCAGTCACAGCAAACATTCATGATTTCGTTGATCTCCAATATGATTCTGACATAGCTGACATGTGTGTCTCTTTTCAAGAGCAGGAAAGGACATTTTGCCTTGGATTCTATTGTATTTTGCAAAAAACTTCTATTTTCCCCAATAAACATATTCTGAATTTTCCCCTTTGTTACTTATTAGGAAAACACCTAAATCTAGTTAGTTTCATAAAACATTCAGAGGTCAAAATTCCTGAATGTGCAGAGTGATAACTCGCCAGGACTCATTCTGAAGTCTATCACACCACTTGCCAATAACCACAAACACAAAAATCTAACAGAGGGGATTTGGGATAAGGAGAGTCATTTAGTTTGAAAGATAAATTATACCAATAATGTACATTATCACATGCTGAAGAGTCACCAACCTGCTTTAGTTCAACTTTGTTACCAAATTACTCATCTTAATTACTGCCTTCTTCTTTTTCTTATCTCATTTTTCTCTAGTCATATTAATGGTCACATAATAATATTAGACAATGTTCGCTAAGCTTAACTCTAAAAGTAATGGCTGTTTTAAATCAGAGTTAATTAGTATGTCAAGAAGTTCAGGTAATTATGGGGCCACGTGATTTTTTTAAGGCATTGGGGGAAAAAGTCACTTTACCAAATGCTACATTCATGATTCTACAAAGTATTTTTAATATTTTTCTTAATACTGTCACTGAAAACTGAATAACAGTTCTTCAGGGATCATGTGGCATTGCTAACTACAGATGAGTGAGCTCTCCCTAATCCTGCAATCACCGTGGAAACTAAATTTAATACTAATTAATGAATCTCAGTGTCATTTCTCTTCTAGGTTTAGTAGTGAATCACAGTTTATACTATTTATATTTCATCACACATAAGGAAGGCTGTCAGGAACAAAATATCAGAGTAACATAATTCTCCTCTCCCGTGCCCTCGTCATCTGCTCCTGCAGAATGCTGTGGTTTGAGGGATGATGGAAGGCACACTGCCCTTGGATGTGTGTGGGAAACGTCTGAGACTTCCAGGGGAAGGAGCAAGTACACTAAGGAACATCTCTGAGAACTGCACGCACATGGAATGAGCGTCATAAATAAAAGGCCTGCTATTTTGGGTATCATGGCCTGTAAACTTGTCCATCTGTGGGTCCTCTGGGGGTACCTATGACCCTCCCTCAATCCCTCATAAAATAATCAGAATTCACCTTTGTTTCACTGGTCCTTGAAATACATTTCTGCTTGAGAAATAAAGCCTATCTCTTTAAAATCAACACTAGCAAAGCAAACAACAGTGAAAACAGGAAGAACTGGGCAACAAAAATAAAGAGAATCCCCCAGTATATGGATAGATTCTCAAGTCTCAGTATTAAGCTTTGAGCCATTGGGTTAAGCTGTTAACAGAGCAGCAAAGAGGCTGTGGGCACTCAACCCTGGGCTAAGTAAGCCTAGCGAGGGCAGCGCTGTGGGTGCTGACTGGACAGCAATGAGATGTCCATCCGGCTCGTGACCTGCTGAGAAATCTCTAATGAAGCCTGACCACAAGCTGAGAGACACCAATCTATAATACTATTGCCTATTTTCAACTACATGGAGTTCCCAACAAGGTAAAACGGTACTACTAATCTATTAATAGAAACTGAGTACCTACTAAGCTCAAGGCACTGTGGATTGCATAAAGATATCTGGCTCCTGTGACCTCTTTTCTGTCCCCTGTAAAAACATGCCACACCGATCACAGTTGCTTGTTCACCTGTCCACCTTCCACAGCAGACTGCCAACTTGAGGAATGAGACTGTGTCTACCCCCTGATTCTACTACCTGTCTAGTGGCTAGCACACAGCAGGTGCTCAAAATATGGGTTTGAATGAGTGCCGAGAAGCTCATAAAGTAGTTTAAGAGATAAAATATAAACACGTGAGAAGTTAAATAACAAGAGAAGAGGTATCACAACATAGTATGTTAGTTGCTGAATGAAAATGAAAACAAACACTTGAGAGAAGGGACATCACTACAGGCTGGAGTGGGGACTTCCTCAGGTTGTCAGACACTGACACTGAGCCTCTTCCTTGCTTTTCCAGGTTGGAGACAGAGGCATGTATCTAATGAGAGAAGAATATGAAGGAAAAGGAGGGACCAGTTGGGAAAGAGGGGAGAAGGTGTCCTATCACTAGGGTCTCAATTGGTATCATGTTTCTATTTGTTCGTATTTTAGGTACTTCATGTATAAATTACATCAGTGTAGCCAATAAGACCCTGGACTACAATCATTTTAAGGAAGTGTTGAGAACTAATACTCATTTATCATTAATCAATTTAATTAATAATTAAGGACCAAGCACTTACATTCATGCCTGCATTTAATCTATACAATGACCTAGCCCCATTTTGTGAATGAGAATACTCAGCCTCAGAGACATCATGTGAAGCAGACCAGCCACAATACAGAATAGTTGACTTCTAAAGCACTGCCTCTCTATTTAACCTCAAGCAATGACCTAGTCAGATGCTAATCCTATTGAACCCAACAAGTTATGTGAACAGCTCTTAGACAGTAAGATGAAATTTCAAGCTACCTTTATTCAAGATATGAAGAATCCTTTACGTTATGGAAAGGCTATGGAACCCTGAGAAACCTGGAAAAAAAAAGAACTATCCTAAAATACCAAAAGCTGATACAGCAATGACTCCAAAATTAGCTTTCAAGGTGGTGCAGGGTCTAGGAGGGTAGGAAGCAGCAAGCACGGAAGGGGAAGATGGTGTCTATTCATTCATGGTGTGATTTCAGCCTCACCAACAGGACTTCTGCTAAAATGATCGCTCCTACCACCTCCATCTGACAATCCTCATTTAGACATTTATTTCTTGAATTAAGAAATGTTATTTTGCCGTCATCAATGGCCATCATGTTCCTTCAACTCAGCTTCAAAAATATATGAAATATATGTCAGTTGCCTATTAAGAGAGAAGGCAATGTGCCAGCCCTGGCGTGCAAAACTGAACAAAGCCAGGTCCCTGGTCTCAAGGAGCAGATGGGAAAACAATGTAATATACTTGAGTTTACACTTAATGAGTTCACCAAAGTATTAATGGGAATACGTGGAAGAGAGTGATAAATTTGGCTTTTCTTAACTCCATTTCCTGTTCCATACCTCTGCACACACCTGACTCCCTACCAATGCCGTGAAGAGTCCTTCTATTTCTACTGTACTTCCTCACTGTGGTAATGGCCCCCAAATATGCCCGTGCCCTAATCCCTGGAACCTATGAATATGTTATGTTAAATGGCAAAAGGTACCTTTCAAATGTAATTAAGGTTATGGACCTTAAAAAAGGGAGATTATCCTAAATTATCTGAGTAGGCTCAATCTAATCTAATCATATAAGCCCTTTGAAACAGAACTTTCTTTGGTTGAAGTCAGAAAGATGCAATAGGAGATCTCAGAGAAATTCAAGATGGAAAGGGCAATAAGGTGAGGGATGGACGCAGTCTTAGGTGGTGAGAGAGGCTCTCAGCCAACAGCTAGCAAGGTAACTGGGACCTCAGTCCTCCAACCACAAGGAACTAAATTCTGCCAACAGTCTCAAGGAGCTTGAAGTGGATCTTTCCCAAGTCTTCAGAAAGAAATCTGGTCCTACAGGCACTAAGACTTTGTCCTTGTGAGAATCTAAGCAAAGAACCAACTGAGTCATGCTGTGGTAGTCTTCTGACTCACTAAAGCTGTGAGATAATAAATCGATGTTGTTTTAAACCACTAGTTTTTGGTCTTTTGTTACTACAGCAGCAATAGAAAACCAACACACTGATAAAAATGCTATTCTACCCTCTTCAGCCATATTCATTATTTAGGTCTTACTCTAATCCATGCAATCTGTAAAGCTTTTCCAATCCCCAAGGGTAACAAAGTTCTTCTCACTTTGAATACCTGTCACACCTTGTCTGGACTTTTGTGAGGTCACCTTTTTCCCTCCTTTGTACTGTTATTAGCTATTTTCATGACTGCTCCACTAGTTTACATATTGTGTCTTGTTCAGTTTTGTGCCCTCCACAAACCCAGCTATTTTGACAAAGACAGAATAAACAGTCAAACAGCCATTCAGTGTACCCATATTTAGCATCTCTGGGTGTAAGGCAGTAGTGGGCATTCACATGTGTTTTTGGCTGGTACCCAGGGTAGTGAGATGTCAGTCCAAGACAATTCATGGTGACAAGGGCAGTGTTATACAAGCAGAACAGCTCATTAGTGATCAGTTGACACCATTTTATTAACCTATATTGGCTTTTTTAAATGCAAATTGAATGCTTCAGTGAAAACTAAATTGAAATATTACACTAGAATTAGTCTTGATAAAAATACATCACAGATTGATGTTGGGACCATCACCTGCACAGCTATAAATTACTAGTGCATCAAAAGCCAACTTGATTATTGTCTCTCAGTTAAACAGAGACAATTTAGTGTTTCAGGAAAACCATTAATTCACTAAGAGACATAGCCAACAACTGTAAATAAAAGATCTAGGGAGTAAAATGTGATACCCATTCTTTAGAATAAACTAGCACTTTAATATATCAACTGTGCTTTCTTAGAACTGCCACCCAATTTATTTAAACAGCTAATTAGCAAAGAGGTCAGAACAATCTGGAATGTGAATAAATGATAACTTCTCTTTTAGAATATATGGTAATACTATATAATTCTAGTGATCTTATGTGGGAGGTGTATAAACAGATGTCAGATATTACACATTTTGGCTAAACACACTATGCACTAATAGTCATCGTTTATTACAGTTGTTAAACATAGCCCATCCAACCTAAGTTGTGAAATCTCATGTGATCCCACAGTCCTTGACTCCAAGGATAAATCAAAGCTCCCAGTGGAGATATAAACATGAAATATGTACATGTGTATGCATTAATATTGTTGATGTAATTGCCTCAAGTGATACACTCACTGTAGGTAAAGAAAATCTATAGGGAAGTACTGATTTATTCTCATCCCTACAAGGTGTCCTCCACCCTTGAGAAGAGTGAAATATTTATCTGTTTGTTAAAAAGGAAGTGCTAATTGGCCAATCTGGTTAAACTCCCTGGAGAGAGAACTGGATGAATGGAAGGTTGTTAAGAGGTGTAAACAGATCAGAAAAGGTAAACCAAACTGTAAATCAAAACCCAAATAATTGTTAAAGAGAGAGAAGAGAAAGTAATTTATGGAGCAAAAAAAAAAGAGCCATGAGTTTTTGTACGCTAACACTGACAGTGACGGGGATGTTGGGAAAAGCACCCAATCCCTGATTGGCCAGGGATGTGATTGCAGTAATTGAGTAAACCCTGTCCTCAACTGGTCTGAGCAGAAAATATAACAAGATAAAAGAGGGCAGCAGTTTTCAAACTTCTAGCAAAAGTAATCTCACATAAAACTCCACCAGGTAAAACAGACAAACATGTAGCTCTTCTGGTTGAAGCAGAGGCCAGAGTCATGGATTCTAGTTCCATATATCATCACTTGAAAACAACCAATCAAGGTTGAAAGTGACTTATTTCATAAAGTAACACAAGGGTTCTAAGAGAAGACAGAGAAGGTTGACAGTCTATTCACCTAGGGTGCTTGAACTAGCAGTATCGAACAGAACGTTCTGAAATGTTGGAAATGTTCTATACCTACGCTGTCCAAAAGAGTAGCCACTAGACAGATGTAGCTATCGGGTACTTGAAATGTGGTCAGTGTGACTAAAATGATTTTTATACTTATTTAAATTTTAATTAAATAGCCACATTTTCTTAGTGGCTATCACATTGGGCAACACAGGCTTAGAGAAAGTCTTCCTGAAGGAAGTAGCAGGGGTTTAGGAAATGGGCAGAATTCAGACATTCAGAGGTGAACCAGGAAAGAGCACCCCAAGTAGAGGGAATTGAATACAGAAGACAAGAACACCATCTCCTAAAAGAAATACTACTTTTCAAAAGGAAAGAATACACGTGAGGGGCAGCCAAGATGGTGATGCAGATGGAGCTGGAGCTCACCTCCTCTCAACGTCACAACGAGCTGCAGAACCACCAACAGAGAAAGAGACTAGAACCCACCAGAAAAGACCTTCCATAACTAAAGTCATAAAAGAGGAACCACAACGAGATGGTAGGAGGGGGTGCACTCGTGATACAATAAAATCTCATACCCCTCAGGGTGAGCGACCCACAAACTGGAGAACAATTATATTGCAGACATTCTCCCACAGAAGTGAGAGTTCTGATCCCCACATCAGGCTTCCAAGTTGGGGGCCGGGCACTAGGAAGAGGAGCCCGTTCTTTGAGTATTTGGCTTTGAAGGCCAGTGGGGCTTAACTGCAGGAGCTCCACAGGACTGGGGGAAATAGAGACTTCACCCTCAAAGGACGCACACAAAATCTCGCACTAACTGGAACCAAGGACAAAAGCGGCAACTTCATAGGAACCTGGGCCAGACCTACCTGCTGGTCTTGGAGAGTTTCCTGAGGAGACCGGGGTTGGGGGGTTGGGGGGGTGGGGAGGCAGGCACAGTGGCTCACACTTGAGATATAGACTTGGGTGGTGGGCATAATGGAGAGTATTCATTTGCATGAACTCCCATGGAGGCTGACATCTTGCTTGGGTCATTAGCACCAAGACCTGGCCCCACCCAACAGTCTGTAGGATCCGGTACTGGGATGTCTCAGGCCAAACAACCTACTGGATCGTGACACATCCCCACCCACCAGCAGACAGACTGCCTAAAGACTTCCTGAGCCCACAGCCACCTCTAGACATGCCCCTAGACATGGCCTTGCCCACCAGAGGGCCAAGACTCAATTCCACCCACCAGCAGGCAGGCACCAGAAGCAAGAAAAGTATGATTCCACGGCCTATAGATGAATCCACAAACACAGGTCAGACCCTACCCTGGGGCCAGCTGGCCCCTGGTTTTTGAGTGACGAGAGGGGAGTGCAAGGCTGGGACACAAAGGACGTCTCCTACAGAGAGCCACTTCTCCATGGTCAAGAAATGTAAGCAACCCACCATGTACATAAAAATACGAATAGAAATTTAGACAAAATGCAGTGGCAGAGGAGTATGTTCCAGGCAAATGAACAAGATAAATCTCAGAGCAAAAACTAAATGATGTGGAGATAGGCAATCTACCCAAAAAAGAATAAAATATATTTTGCCACATGCCAATGCCATATATGCCCTTGAATCCTGGCATATATTATTGATTCTTTTAACTCTGTGTACACACTCTGGTTTGACCATGGCCACATACTAGCCTGGTAGATTTCTGCTGCCTTATTTGGTTTCCAGTCAGAGCTTTCCAGACCCACTCCTGGGAGCCCTGAAGGGAACTCAGAAATTCTACCCTAAGTCTTGGACTGCACCTTACTCTCAAATATTACTAGAGAACGTTGGGATTTTCCCTGCCTCCAGGTTGCCTTTTGTGATCTACTTTCAAGAAATGATGTGTCACGCTGAGACTGGAGCTGAAGTTTCTACACAGATGGGGATACTGTCATGTAGACGGCTGCAATGACTTGGGTCCTCTGCAAGAAGCTTTCTTACGACACTTCACAAACTGTGGGAGATATTCTCAGTCTGCAGCTGAGAGAGCCCAGCCATTGTCCCTTTGAGCTGAGCAGTGAGAGAAAGGGGAGGGAGGAGAGAGAGGGAAAGAGAAGACCACCATCTGTGAGCTTCTAATGGGTCCCAGGCCCCATGGTGAGTATTTTTATTCATATTATCTCCTTTAACTCTTAAAACAATCTTAAGAGGCAACAATTAGTATTCTCCTTAACAAAGAGAGATTCTAAAGCTCAGAGTGTTCACTTAACTTGCCAAAGTTCACACAGCAGATTAGAAGCAGAGTTACAATCCTGCCCTACATGTATTTGACTCTAAAATACAATGTTTTTTTCCCCCACAAGTAGTGCCAAAGTATAAAATCATGAGTGAAAGGAGGCAGAAAGGAAGACAAAAGTCTCTTAGAGTGTGCACTCTAAATCCTACTGAAAACATGGAGTCACAAATCCATGGTGACTGAAAAGTAATTTGATTTTCAGCTCAGGCACGTCAGAAAAGAAAATCTAGGTTCAGTTATTGTTATATATGTGGAATGTAGGTTATCAAACTACAATGGAAAATATACCAGCCATATTTAACCAGCTAGATTTTTATTTCCCAAGGCCATGATACGGAAGATGACTGAAATTCAGTTTGCATAATTGTGAAGAAGCCAGGTTAGCAGAAGGAGAAGGAGAGCAGCTTATTCCATCGCTAAGAGAATCAATTCTCGCATCCAAATGAGAATGCCAGGTGAGAAATGGGGATTCACATGGCTACCTTTCACCAGGATGTTTTGATTTATGTAAGCAAATTCTACACCTTTCCAGCTCCTAAATCCAGAGTGGTTCAGTTAAGATGATGCATATCAGAGCCGACTCACTTTATCATTCCAAGCTGATAATTTAAATGCTTACATTAAGGTTTCTGTGTTAACTTTCAGGGTTTTAAAAATGAAGCAAGTTTCTATTCTCCATCAGGCTCAGGAGCAATGGGAATTAATTTGCTACTGTCTTTAATGAAACGTAGTGGGGACATGTGATTCATGTTGGTTCCTGATCCTTTCCTTCCTTTAAAAAGTCATAAAATGAAAAATACAACAGCTGTTTCATATTAAAGAGAAATGCAAATGTGCATTAATGTAGCTCAAGAAATATTTTATATGTTCATAGAACTTATTATTTATATGAATGGAATCAATCTACATTTTTCTCATTTAATAAAATGGTACTTATTTCAATGGCTTTGCCAGCTATTTAAGCCAAATGCACAAAAAGGAATGGTCTAGAATCTAAGTCAAGGGTATCTTTCTTTTCCCTAAAAGTACAGGCTAAAGAACAAAAAATTTCTGATGCTATTTGTCCACCAAAGATATAAAAGCACCGCATTCTACTAATACCTAGATTAGTAGATTAACTCGTTTCAGTTGCTTATTAAATAATTTCATCAGAAGTGTCAAATGTTTTGGCTGAGCTTTGTCATAGGGCGAACTGTGTTCAAACCCAGGTACCTCCTGTGCTGGTAAATGGTGTTTGGAGAAGGCCTCCTGGTGAGCAGTAATGCTTCCTCATTATTATACGCCGTCTATTACCTACTTTAGATGCAGACATAAATTATTTAAAACAAGAGAAGTTTCCCTTGCTAATTCACGGCAGCCTGACTAACCAGCTCCTATCAATGCCTAAGGCTTCATGCTATGCACAATTCTCCAGCCAGTCTAACAGCCCACTTCCATAGCTTCACTGGGTAATTTTAATCAGTCACTGTGTATACCACAGAAACCCAACAGCTGTGCACTTGGATGACCTTATTATCATTAGCGGCAAATTGGTTGTTGAGCAGGGAATTTTTCATCAGGAAAGACTACGTGATTTCATAAACTTGGGAATGGCCAGGTTCTATTTATTTATTTATTTATTTATTTATTTTGACTATAATTTACAACTTAGGAAATGAGCACATTTAGAGTGAAATTCACACTTTAATGAAGAGGGATATATCTGAAGTTTCTTTCTGACACATTTTCCATATTTCTTTATTCTCTTCCAGGGAATAGAACTGTCATCATTTTGAAAATTTCCCAAAGAATGAAAGGGAAGAGGTTTTTGTGACTTTCACTTTTGGCATTGGAAATATCAAAAATTGCCTCCTGGTAGTCAGGGAATCAATAATTCTCTGGGATCTTGGGGAAATAACTCAAATAACTGACCCTAAAAGGAGTTCTTTAGATCCCTATAGCGGAAGATACACATTTCTGGTGCTAAGAAAAAGTCAAATAACCTGCAGGAGACACGATCACTCACAAGAGCATGCTTCAAACAGGCCAGTGGATATTAATTTTACAACCCTGGTGCAGCAGCCCAGATGGTACTTCTTTTTCATCAGGTATCCGAATACTCCATGTGTTAGAACAGAGCTGCCATTGTTTTAAACTTTCAGACTTTTAAATTTTCCTATGTTACCTCAAATTTAATATGTAATATCTTATTGTTTAAAAAAGACTCCTAATAGGAGAATTTACTGCTCTTTCTTCTGTAAGGGTAACTTCTCTAGAGGAGACAGTCGTTTTGTCATAATTAGTCCCTTAATTCTTTGATAATTTCCAAAAGCTCATTCTCCTCATTATTAGCATCCATGTGATACGTAGATCAATTTCTCTGCAATTCCACAGTAGTGCTGTCAAATGGAATGATGAGCCCTTAGATACTTAAAGATGATCCGTGCATGTGCAGCTAAGGATAGGAGTGGTATATATAGCATGAACAAACTTCTGCCCCTTCTTGCATGGCCCATGGAAGTGGTTTCCACATTTGTTACACAAATCCTGGTTCTCTGTGGTGTTTATGGCCTTGCCTTTTGTGCGTGTTCCTGGGAAAATTATGAAGGATATAAAGTAAGACTGCAGCATTCTCCTACCTTCCCTGTTTGGTTCTCTTTCTCTTCCTTCATCCCCCATCTCACCCCAACACTACTGTACTCTGAAGAAGCTGGAGCCAGCTGGATGGGCACTAAGTGAAGACCTTTGAAGAAGGATGTCATGGATGCTGTCACACTTCACCGGGGGGCTCTCCAGGGTCAAAAACCCATCCCTCAGCTGTGGGGGATGTCAACTAATGGAGGCCCCTGGCAGCATCCCTCACATCAACATGACTGCAGCCTCAGGGAACTGCCTCACCCAGTGTTAAGTCCACTCCCAGGAAGCAGCCCACAATCAGGGACGGGCTAACGCGGGGATACAAAGATCTGGCTCGTTGGCCTCAGTGGGACAGCTCTGAAGGGCCATCCCAGCTCGGCGGCCTCTGTCATACTGGCTGAGGCCTCAGCTGCGACCTCACCGCACACATCAGCCTCTTTCCGCCCAGTCCTGCCTTGCTTGCCTCCTAACAGGTCCCCTCCTGAGGTACTCCCCAATGAGTTTTTCGCACCTAACTTTTTGTCTTCAAGTATGTTTCCAGGGAATCCAGTCTGAGATAGGAGCGACCCAGAGTAGTCTGAGACTATGCTGTGTCATAAGGAAGGGAGGCTAAATCACTCCCCAAAGAGTCAAGAGTTACTACCACCAGGAAGACAAAGTGGTTACATCCAAAAGGGAAGCTACAGAGCGAACTCAATAACCCGAAGTAAAATGAAATGAGGTTTAAAGTACAGGTAGAATCAAAAGTTTAAGGATAAATTCCAAAAGCAAAGGGAATACAGTATTTTTCCATCTAACTCTGGCATCTCCAGCTGCTCAGAACACTCACTGAAGTGCACTCTAATAAACCTCCATTCTGAGGCTCTTACAGCCAAACCACAGTGGTCATAACCATTTCTACAGTCCATGTTATAGAACAGGATCCTGCAAACACACCTCCACACACCAGCCCTCTTCAGAGTGCCATTTGAAACTCCCAGGCTGAGTCACCTTTCTGTCCCTGGTGTCTATATCCTACCTTTCTGCCTCTCTCCTCATGGTCTTCCACAGCCCAGGCCATGAGCCAAATCCTCTGGGCAGCTGTCATTCCCCTGAGCACTCTAGAAGCTCAATTTACTGCCAAGAAGTTACCTCAAATTTTCAATGATGCTTATTATACATAAAGATGGCGGGTTTTTTTCTTACAAATTTCCTTCAAGTATGGATGTATTTTTCCCCAGGCACTTGCTTCCTAACCCCTCACCAGGAAGGAGAGCCAGTGTTCTCCTGCCTCCTTCTTAGACCAAAACAACCTTTGCTTCTCTGCCTCTGAGTTATCATGGCTAATACTGACTGAGTACCTACTATGAGGTAGACACTGTTCTGAGTGCTTTTCATGTTTTAATATCGTGTAATACTGATAACGATCTTGTGCAACAGTTGTTATTATTATGATCCTTGTATACATGAGGGAACAGAGGCACAGAGGGGTGACCTAATTTCCCCAGGTCCACACAATCAGAATGTGGTGGGGCCAGGGTTCAAAACTTGCCAGTGCTCTCAGCCAATCAGCTCTTTGCCTTGCCCCATTTCCAGCATCCACCGACATCCACTTCACACTCCTCCATATTTTGAAGATTCCTTTTCCACTCTGAATGGTACTATCACCCAGTAATGTAATATCAATATCCCCAGTAACGACCCCACCAAAGTCCTAGCCTTCCCCTTCCTTGCCCTCATCTATTTCAATGATATTCACCATGTGCCTTAAACAATTGACTTCGAGGGTCATACTCTTTCTCAAAACTTCAATTCTGAAATTTCCCTCTGACCACCACCTTCTGTCCTCTACTTGTCCTGCTTCTGCATTCTTTCCAAACTGCTTTCTGGCCTGACTCCTTTCTTTCCTGGTATGACCCACTCCCTCTCCGTACCTTCAGCTTCCCTTCCTTCCTTGATGAGCCCATGTCCCCTGTCTTCCTGTTAATTACTCTTTTATCAGCACCTGAAACTCTTATCACCTTCCTTTCAATGCAGATATTATGCTAATTCTCAATTCTGCATTTTTCTGTTGTTGTTTTGTTTCCCCCAGTGACTCTCCTCTGAGTGAAGGACAAAATTCAAGTTTTTTATCAAGACCTTCAAGGCACTGCATGGATTTCCTCAACCTGCTCATCTCCCACCACCACTCTCCTCATGACTCAGCATTCTGTCCACACTGAGCATGTTTTCAAACATTCCGTGCCTCTCCATAGCTCCTTGTCAGAAATGTTCCTCCCTTGCCCCATTCTTGAGAGAAAGCAACAGGATCAGGTGACTTCTTGGATGGAGGATTAGTAGGAGGAGGAGGAGAAGTGGGGACGGGGTAGAGGAACACATGGAAGATGACTTAGGAGTGTTCACTCTGAGCACCTGCGAAGCTCAGGATGCTGTTATACTTAAGGGGCACCACTGAGAAGGGAAAGCAGATGAGACAGAGGGTCAAATGGGACTTTCTCAGACCAGAGGTGCTGATGAAATATCCATGTAAAAGCACCATGAAAACAGTAAAAATTATCACAATTAAATGTTGCTGTCCCCAATAATTATTTAACTTTTACTATGATTATGTGCCAATGGTTAGGCATGAAATATAGTTCATACAAATTAGCAAAGCAAATGAATGTGGGAATATTGTAGAATATAAATGCCATTCAGATAGCTGATAAAAAGAAGAAATAACCAAAGCTTACCTATATGGCTGCAAGCTACTTAGAAATATGACAAAAAACCTTGTCTAAAATAAATATGAAAATGAGTAAGTTAGTTACCACACATTTACTAGTAATTTATGAGATGTACTTCCAAGCACTTGTCATATTACCAGGAAATTTATATACTTACTATTATAATGAACTTAGCAATTAGGGCTAATACTGTTTCATATTAAAACCAAATGTATCTGAGTCATTAATTTGAGATACTTTCAAAAGTACATGTAGGTATATTGTCTCACTTAATTATCCATTATTTACCTTTAAAATGACTTCAAGATCTTAGCTTTAGATGTTGTATATTTCACAATTTTTATTTTCTAAAGAAAATACAGAAATTTTTTTAAAAGATGGGAACAAAGGGCAGATGCAAAGCGGAAACATACCGTTTATACTCTATAAACCAGGAACTACATATTTTACTTACTGGAAGAATTTAAGCTTTACCATATGTGTATTTTATCATGAAAAAAAATATTTTCCTGCAGGGATGAAAGTGCTTTTTTAAAGGCTATGTGGATTGTCTTATACAGAAGCTCAAGAAAAAGGATACTAGTCATTCTTGCAGAAACAAGGGCCACTTAACACTAAAGGCTAACAACATCATGGTACCAGTAACTGGGCTAAGTTCAGAGGAGTGCAAAAAGCAAAAACGATGCTCATGAAATCACACACACTGCAAAAGATTCAAGATTTTATAAAGTTAATGCGGTGTTGTTGGAAAGCTGCTCAATCACATACTACATCCATTGACAAATTAGAATCCAGCAAAGCTAGACCTGTTAACAACAGAAGAAAAAGCTTATGAGCATGATGATAAAAAAGGGACACCAGAAGACAACAATATGAATGTCAAAATACCAGGAGAGACCTTTGAGGAAACTGATGAAGTCTACATGTTTGTGCTGCAAAATTTAAATATGAAGTGAAGGCGCTTGCATCATGCTATCTTAACATTTGCTACATAAAAATATCAACACCAGATTTAATCTCAGTAAATATCAACTAGTGTCATTACTGTAATTATTATTATCATTGGCCATTAGAGTAATGGGGGGAATGAGGTCCATTTTGACTCAGCAGGGAGGGAATCCAGGAATAAATACTGAGACCTCACTGTCCTCCATCCTCAGCTCTCATGATGGTGCCTCCCCTTGACTAAACCTGAAGCCATTGGTATAGACACAGATCAGCCTCCTCAGGCCCAGAGACAAGTGGAGAAGGGCAGAGAGTAGATCTAGAGAGGCAGACAGGAGGTGTCCAAAACACACACATACACGCACACAAAACCTGAGTTCTATTTAAGTTCTCAAGCTATTCCACTTAACTGGACAGCATATTCATTTTGAGGGCTTACTATGTGCCAGGTACAGTTCCAGGTCCTGAGACACTGTAGGGAACAAGACTGACAGGGTTCCCATCAAGGCTACCTTACAACTTTCATGGGCTCCTTCCTCCATAAAAAATATTAAAAATTATATTTTATGACTGGGTTTAAAAATAAATTTAATCCAGGCTGAATTTCTTATTTTATACTCATTTTTATTATATTCTTTTTTCTTTCTAATTTTTATAGAAATGAAAAGATTTTCATGGGCCCCTGAAAGTATCATGGGTCCTGGGTACTGTGCCCAGTGTGCCAAATGGAAAAGTTGGCCAGCTCTCATCTCACTGTCGTGGAACTACATTCTTGGGCGGCCAACAATGACAAAAAAAGTTACAAATAAATCAAGGGGAAAATATCAGGAAAGTACGATGAAGACAACTGAACAGGGTATCTGGGAGCATGATCAAGGAAATGGGGCTGTACAGAGGGAGTCTCCAGAGCAGGCTCTGTGAGGGGATCACACTTCAAAGGAGAACCTCATTGACTAGAAGGGGTTGGTCTTCTGAAAATCTAGAGACCTCGCAGGAGGAACAAGTGGTGTAAAATCCCTCAGGTTGGAAAGAGCCTGGTGCATTAGAGAATAGTAAGACAGCCAGTGAGGCTGAAGCATAGTAGAAGACAGGAAGAAGGACAAAATGCAAGAGGTAGGCGGGGGCTAGATCACACAAAGCCTAGCAGGTGAGAATTTGGGTTTTTGCTCTAAGCTGCAGAGTTCCAAGGCTTGATCTGGAGAATGGATTACAGGGAGAAGCAGGAATACTGCTGACTACCGTAGGCCACCCAGGTGAGTGAAGATGCTGCCTTGTACCTGGGGGATAAGAATGGAGATGAAGAAAGGATAATGGATGTGAGATGTCCTTGGAACTTAGAATCAACAGGACTCAATATAATTGAAGCAGGAAGGGAAGAGCAAAGAGAGGAATCACAGATGACTTGGGGGCCTTGGGCCTGAGAACCTGTGGGATGGTGGTGTCAGTCACTAGCACTGGCTTCTACAAACCCTGCCACTTCATGATCGCTGTGGCTAACAAAACATAATACAATAACATAATATGTTAAAGAAACACAGATTTACAATGCTATGGCTCTCACACATCCATTCAGGAGCATGTTTGTTGTGGGAGCACACCAGATTTGTGAACTCGTGTTGCTATTTCCAGTGATATGGAAATAGCCACTCTGGCCACTATACTGCTTGCTAAAACTCTGCCCAACTGTGTTATTCAACAAAACCTTGCCTCTTGCTTCCTCACCTTGCCTTTTAACCAAGTGTGGGTGTTAGGCTAGTCAACACTTGCCTTTCAGACAGACCTGTCCCTTTAGAGGGACCTAACTGGTCCAGGATTAATTGCCCCATTTGGTCTTTAAACAATCTTTTTGGCCCTGCACACGGACTCTCTTTTCTGTGTTCCTGATAAGAATTTACCATTTGGATTCTGAACCTTTTGTTTGTTTGTTTGTTTGTTTGTTCATTCAAGTACATTTAAAGCATCTGAATTCTCATCCAACTAGATTACTAAGCCCTTGAGGGATGATTAACTCAGATTCCTATCATTACTCCTCTGTCTTCTCATTCTCTGTATTTTCTCTGGGTGATCTCTCATTCATTCTACAAACACTTACCCCAGGGTCTGGGCAGCCTGACCATTTTAAATTTTGACAGTCTACCCATGGGAAATTCTACATATCCATTTTATTAAATGTCCCCAATAATAAAGCTGCTCCATCTGTTATGTGAACACATACCATATAGGAAGAACCAGTAACATGTAGAAATCCCAGCCTCTCAGTCCTTTAGAAGTTTAGATATGTCTTAAGTTACAGAATTTCACCTTGATTTGGAAACTAATGTCTTCTTGGCACCGTAGTCTACCCACTAACCTCTTGATTATGTTCTGACCTTTTTAATAGGGTTTCCTTCTTTGTCTATCCGTCCCCTCTCTAAACATGTCAGTTATTTCCCCTGCATACGATGAATATTTTGTATTTGGCTGACTGCTTTATTTTTACTTCTCAGGCAAAGCAAGCTTTTTACATATTAAATTATTTGTTAGACATAAAAGAGGTATTATTTTCATTCTATATCCTTATTATTCATACTTGATACTCATAATCAACAAGCACCACCACTAATTCTAATTTAATTTGTAAAGGTTACAATGGTCCGTTGGGCTCCCTCACTCGAGATTCAAGGAGCTTACTAATAATAATGCAGAGCTGCTGAACCATAACACCTACCGGTCTGTAAAACTAAAGACATTTTAACATTTGCAGGACTCCAGTCTGCTGCAATTAATTCTGATCAGATGTCCTACAGTCCAGAGTTATTATTAGCTGGGGAGTGTCAGAAAGTGCTGGCCGTTTTGAAGGTGAATCTTTGCAAATGCACTTTATTGTTGACAAATAATTAGGAGTTAGCATTCAAGTTTATATAAAAGATTGCAAATAGATAGAGAATAGTATTTCAGCAATTAGTTAATTTTTTGCTGTTCTGGCTTTTTTTTTGCAGTACAAATACAACCTGTTTATATAATTCATATATGTCAAACAGTGTAAGTGTTTTCAAGTTGTAACTAACTCAGCTGGCTGAAAGGGGTCCCTTCAGATATTTGGGGAAAGAGAACATATAAGCAAAGAACTGAATGTGTCTAAATCTCTCTTTAACCAGAACATTGGCATCATGACTAGCATCAGAAATGAGGTGTTAGGATCCAAGATTTCTGACAGGGTCTTTTCTCTGATGTTTCCGGGGCAGGCAGAGGCCTGAGATTTCAGGGAGTTCAAGTCCAAGGACCAAGTACTGAAAAACAGACCAAAGTTTGGAGTGGGGCCTCACAGTGTCAGACAGGAAAGGAACAAGCAAGGAAGCCACTGGATATTATCAGGCCAACAGACATGATCATTTTTAGGAATTCCCACAAAGTTCTATTAGTCAGTTACAAGGAAGGTGGGAGAGGGTCAGGGACACACAAGTCAGAAAATGCCACAAGAAATTATCAGACCTGTTCTATATAAGGAAGCTTTGTGGGTGAAGAGGCATATACAAAGCTGATTACAACGTCATCCTGTTCTTAAGAAGCAGGCAGACTGGTAGGGAGACGGCAGTGAAGACAGAACAGTTACAGAAGGGTCACATGGGCCAGAAGGAAGCACACAGCATAATGCAGAGCACAGCACTGGGGTCACAGCATCCTGGATTTAGTTCTGAGTCTGGCACTAACTATGTAACTTCAGGCCAAAAATAACAACCACCTGGGGCTAATCTCATGTAAGAATTAAATGAGAGAGAGAAGGGAAAAAAATATATATATATATACACATATATATTTAATGATTATATATATATATATATTAAATGATTTTATAACCTGTAATGCTTTTGGGAGTAGGCTAAGTACACAATCATTGATAGGTAGCAACAGAAGCAGCAGCAACCACTTTGTGAAGAGTATGATTTGTAATGAAATAGAAATATCAACAAAGCGCCACTGGCAGCACGCAGGCAGGAGAAACCAATTTAAACTAGGAAATCTGTAATAATATTTCACAATATCTAGTCTTCCCTGTCTCAGTAAATGCTAATTCTATTTGCACAGGCCAAAAATCTTGGTGTTATCTTTGGCTCCTCTTTCTTTTACACCGCATGCCCAAACTATCAGCAAATCCTTTTGGGTCTATCTTCAAATACATTCAGAAACCACCCACTGCTCGTTAACTCTCCCACTACCTACCTCCTTCAAATATCATCGTCTCTTGTCTGGATACTTCAGTGGCCCCCAAACTGGTCTCCCTGCTCCTGCCCTTTCCTCCTATGATCTCTTCTCCATGCACAGTGACAATGGTCCTTTTAAAACGTTGGATCACACTCTCCACTGCTCAGATCATCCAGAGGGGTCTCTGTCCTACACAGAGTAAAATGCCAGGCCTTTAAGATGCCTGCTGGACCCTGAGCACTTGCTCCCCTGCTCTGCCTCTGTCCATACCCACTTCCACTCTCCCCCTTTCTCAGTCTTCTCCCGCCACAGCATGGTGCTCCTCAACCACACCAGCACACTCCTGCCTCAGTTCTTCACGTTGCTCTTTGTGTTCATTCGAGCCCCCCAAGAAGCAGACATCAGGGTGGGATTAGATGAGCAAGAAATATGCCGAGGGGAAATGTGGTGAAGGATAACCGAGATGGAGGGGAAGAAGATGGGAAGGGCCTTTGACCACAGTGCCAGGCTGACACCTGTGAAGGAGAAAGAAAGGAGAGAGCATTGCACAGGAGGGTTCCAGACTGCAGTGCAGTCCTAAGGAAGCTTCTGGTAGGCCGATGGGGTGTCTTTAAGCCACCGTTGCCTGTCAGAGGTACCCCCATCTCATGGGCTAGTCCTGAATCAGTGCTGACTCTGCTCAGTCACTGGCAGGAGAGCTTCAGAGTGTGCCCTCCATGGGAATGTGGCTGTGGACGCAGACAGTGGCAGCTGTAGTCAGTTATGTTGCCCCAGCAGGAGATATGTCCACATGTTGCTCCCTCCACCTAGAATGATCTTCCTCCTCACTTCCCTTATGTGTCTATTCAAATTTCACTTCATCAGTGAGTCCCACCCTGATTACTCAAATAAAAGAGTACCCCTGCCCTGGCACTTCCTACCCACCTTGCCCTAGTTTATTTCTCTCCGTAGTGCTTCTCTCCATCGTGACATATAATAAGGTGTTTGTTATCTCTTCTCCCACTGGAATGCAAGCTTCACAAAGACAATGATTTGTCTGTTGTGTTTACTGCCGTAGCCCCAGTGTTTATAATAATGTGATTAAACATGACAAGTAGAACTTGCTCAACATATATGCTGTGAATGAATAAAATTTAAAAGGCACAGGTTAATATCATCATTGCATGTGCATTTAAACTCCCTGCTGATCTTAGAACCCAATCTCCCCATATAATCTTGTTTAATCGTCTCAACAATAACATTAAGAAAATCTATTAATATGTATTCAAGTCATACAGGCTTAATATTAAAACATAATGAAATAAACCATGTAGTCAAGCAGAACCCTTTAGAATCCTCCATCCATCTCCATTTACTGTCAGATTTGCAAACTGTCTTAAGGACTCAGACATCTCCATACAGAATCTTATTTCACTCCTTGCTTGATATATTTTACTGGCTCCCAAAGTCTAATGTGCAAAAACTGCATTTTAGGATTGTATACATAAGCAATGTGTCTTGTACTTACGGGAAATATAATGGATTTTCAAAGGTAATTTTGACATCTTCCATGCTATCTGTAGGATATGTTCTCCAGAAGTAGACCCTGAGATGAGGATTCATGTCAAAATGGTTTATTAGAAAGTATTTATTGGAAAAACTGGGAGGGTCATTGGGAGGTGGGGCTGTGAAGAGAAGGAGGCCAAGCAAAGGTGAAATATTAAGCAAATGCCCACAGAAAGCAACTTTGGCTTAATCCGGCAGGGGGTCTATATATAGTGGAGGTCACTCCTAAGAGCACTGAACCCCTGCGTCACTCAGCCATTGGTAAGGTCTGCCCCGAGAGGGATATAAATTCCCAGGCGCTTTAGCTCATGGCACATACCGGCAAAGTGGGCAGGGGCAGCCTGTGTGCAGCCCTCCAGAAAAAGACCCTGGTGCTGGATACTGGACAGGAAAACACAGGGGCAGCCAGAGCGTATGAGGACGGTAAAGGGGCAAAGGAGTGGGAGAAGATGTAGTAAAGGGGTTAGGGGCATATGGGTGGAGCACTGACACCGCTGGCTGCATGTGCTGGCTACCATCTGTCTTGCTGAGTACAGTCCCAGAAGAATAAAGTAGGGGGAGGTATAGATATAGTAAAACTTGGAGTACATTTTTCAATTTTCTGATTTCCCTTGCTATCCATGAGCATTTACTTATTCGCACAATGGAATTTCTTTAAATCACCTGGTGTAATGATCCAAACATTGTGCTTGAGATCACATCTCACTGCCTTTGTTCAGCAGGGCTGTGTTATAAGACCAGGGATGCTTCCCTTTCCACACTCAACTATTGATAGCGTATACTTTATCTTCCTATCACTGTGTGGCAACTTCACGATCTCAGCCAACCACCTGAAATTACAAAGGCTTCTGAACCACTGCTCAGCTCTGAGCCAGACGGCAGGGTCAGGCATTTTGGCCAGGTCGGTCAAATTTTGGTGCCATTCTCCACACTCAGAATTCTGTTCACAGCTTGTTCACCTGTTTATGGCAGAAAAAAGAAAAAGCTATACTGAAAACTGTAGTCCATGAAACAAACAAAACCACTAGAGGCTAAAGAAAGCATCCCGTGACCTCAGACACGACGATTTCTGAAGGCTTCAGTATTCTTTCTTTCTTGGCAACTGAGCTAACTAGATTCTTTCAAAATTTTCTTTCTGCAATAAAAGTCCATCATTCAACAATTGTGCGAGACATGCCTCATTCACGGCTCAATAACTATGTAGGACTTTCCCCTATGAAGCTGTTTGGGGGAGTTCCTGTAGTCTTCTCAAGACCTGTGACAATTTTGCCACTGTCTAAACTAATAGAATATCACAGAGAAATGAAAACAGCTGTTGGATGCCAGGTACTCTACTAAGTATATATAGTAGTTCACTTAATCTCCACAATAATATTATAAGGTGGTATTACTGTATGTTTTTTATAGATGATAAGCTTGGGGTTCAGAGCGATAAAATAACTTGTACAGTCACAGAGCTAGTAAATATGGAGTCAGAATTCAAACCCAGGGAGGCCTGATTCTTTCTAATTTGTTGCTACGAAGGAAATAATTTCCAGAGCAGGAGTTATTTCCAGGAAGTAGGACTGAACCTCAATCGAGGAATCCTCCTCGTCTTGGTCTGTGGGTCAGCTGGGTGATTCTGCAGACAGCTGGTGGGTCTACGAGAGCTGAATCGGCTGTGGACAGGCTGGCTGGTTTATGGAGCCAAAACTGGGATATCTCTGCCCCACATATTCTCTTATCCCCAAGGAGGCTAGCCTAAGTTTTTTCACATGGAGATCTCAGAACAGGAAAAGCATGAGATGGTTAATCACAAGATCTCTTGAAGTCTGGACTTGCGACTCCTGCAACATCGTCACTCTGCCCCATTCTACTGGTCAGAAAAAGCCAGAAGTCCAGTCAGGCTCAAGTGGTAGAGAAAGTGACTCCATATCTTGACAGGAGTGGCAGTAAGTTCACAGTGCAAGGTGCATGTATGCAAGAATGCGAGGAATCCATGGCTATTATTACTATTACTGTTACTATTTTATTATCTACGACACTATACTTGAAATTTTTTACCCAAATTTTTATAAATTGTTATGCCTGGAAAATATAATCGAAACAGCTTAGGTAAGTAAACTCTGTCCATCACCCTCTAAAAAAGACTGTTAGGTCTCAGATAGATGAATTCTTGTCTCAATAAAAACTCAGTGAGAAATTTTTGATAAAATTGAAACTCATTAAGAGTTTCTTTCCTTTAAGGAAAATACTTCTT
Organism: Camelus bactrianus; assembly: GCF_048773025.1. NCBI lineage: Eukaryota > Metazoa > Chordata > Mammalia > Artiodactyla > Camelidae > Camelus > Camelus bactrianus. Next base: position 26,630,277 of record NC_133555.1, read on the forward strand.
GTAGTTCCCAAAGCCAATTTTTTTGAGTGAACAGATCAACTAATCCAATTTCCATCTTTCTTGTCCCAAACTAATGTGTTATTTAACTGCCTAAGCATCACACAGAGGCATCTGGTCACCACCCTCAGGGCTCCCTCATTGTCTGAACTGGATAATTGTGTGATGTAATGACAGTGACAGGTTCCCTGGGCCTCAAGATGACCTTTTTTGCCATATTTTGATTGACTGTTTACCTCAAAGACTTGTAAATATCCTCAACTGCAGCACAAAGGCCACCAAGATTTATTTCTGAGAGCAATGGTTATCTCTGTCCTGCTTTGGGCAAAAACATCCCATGATCTGAGGTTATGCAGAATAAATTAAATCCCAGGGATACATAAAGGTTAAATGAAAAGGCCAAAATAAGTGGGTGATACAATAAGAGGATCAGTTTGAGAAACACCTGGAAAGTTAGGGTGAGAACTGTATGCCTGTCCTCAGCCATGGACGTCTGTTCTCCATGGGCATAGCTATTAATCAAATAGGTTATTTTTAGAATATCCTAGAAATGAAAGTGCCTCTCTGACTTGTTATTGTCCTCTCTTAGGTCAGTGATACATGACGGACTTATCATGAAGTCTGTTAAGGAAAAAATAAAATCTACCATGTTCTTTGTGTCTTAAAGTGAGAAGCCCTTGTGCAGGGAAATTGCACAGAAGAAAATTAAGGCGCTGAGTGAACTGCTACCTTCTGCAGGCATTCGTGAGTGGCAGTGTTTGGAGGAATCCAACATGAGACTGTGGTGGGGGCCACCTCAACTGCCTCCTCCTCCTCAGCAAACATTCAGTGGGTTTCTTTCCACAGTACACATTTCTACTTTTATAAAGGAAATCAGTGGGGAAATGGGATTTATTTTATACAACCTACTTTACTAGCAGCTCCTTGGAACACACCTATTCCATAAAAAATAAAGGATAGCCGTCCTCCATCTGATCTCAACTTTAAGAGAGATGTGGGTCAAACTCCATGAGTTACAATATGGTCAGAAGGTTTAACACTCCTAGAAAACAATCTAGAGCCTTAATGATGACAAATTCTTCAGCTCGTTTCTCATAAACGCTGAGACTGGAAATGCTGTCAGCCAGCGTGGCAACCCCTAGGTGGGGTGCAGGAGCAAGACCCATGGTACATGCTTCCAGTAAACATTTCATCAACAATGTCCAGCCTACTCAGCAAGCCATTTCTTTGCTCACTGATCTGTATCCTATTTGCCATGTAGACCCAGCAAAGCAAACATTTTCAGTGACATGATTGCAAATGTTTCTGTCACATAGACCCATTGCAAACAATCTCCAGTTTGGATTTATTCTTGGCAGGCAGGGCTCTGCTCAAGAAGCCTATGAGGATTTCTCTTACCATCCACATCTCAGAAGGTGTCTCTCCTGCAAAAAAAAAAAAAAAAAAAAAAAAAGCCCCAAACAAAACAAAATAAAAACACATGAGATTTCTCCCATAGCAAAACAGCAGCATGGGAATCCTCCTGAGAACCAATGTCTCACCTAAAATATTCATGGCTCAGATTCCCAAAGGCTGGTAAAGCCACGCCTCAACTAATGACATGTCCCCTAGTACACAATCAAAACCATGGGGTCCCAGAGATACAGTAAGAATGCTTCACTCTTTTGCATTGTTATTAATCTTCAGTGTTTCACGGCTACTGAGATCTATCTTTTAATAAAAACATATGAAACTGTGAAAAAATTATTTCAGCTCATTTTCTGGACTGATCTGATCCTACTATTCATAAATTATGGATGGTTACGTCCTGTGGCATTTTAGTTCTGCTCACTTTATAGTTTAGTCTGACATTTGGATAGCCCTGGCCCTTCTGCTCTAAAGCACTTTTGAATCACTTAATTATAACCATTATATCTTGGGGGAAAATGTGTACCTGTAATGACCTGTCACTATTAAGTGGCCAATCGAAGACAGTGAAAGTAAGTTTTTGATACAAAGAAAGAAGAGTCACCCTATTTAAAAACAATGGTCTAAAATTCAAAAACTTTGGGTGGCAAATTAGAGAAACCTATTCAGACTGGTTTGAGCAAAATAATGGAAACTAACTGTGAGTATCCAATAACGTGCCCTTGAACTAAGAAGCAGTAATCCAGCCCAGTGTGGGGAACTGAAATCCAGGATTTGCAAGCCAGTGGGAACCAAAGTAACCAACTTTATCATCTCTCTATTTCTCTCCTTCCCTCCTTGGATCATTTGATTCCTCATTTCACATAAGATGCTACTGTGCATCTGTTTTACTTACGTTTCCCTGACAATGGGTATTTTCAGTGTCCCCATTTATAGCATGAAAATGGCTGTCCCAGTGCCAAAGCTTCTATACCTCCCAGGTCTAGAAAGACAACCAGCTGCAAATTCCAAGAGAGAGAGCATGATTATGCCAACTTGGTTCAAGCATTCACCGCTGCCCTAACTGACTGTGGCTGCTTCATCAGTGAAATAGACACACATTAAACCGAGTTCATCTTTAACCCTTTGGAGTTACCCCACAGGAAAATGTCTGTGTTGGAGGATGAAGCTTGAGGCAGGTTCACCTGATGAATAGAGTGGTGGGATTCTGAGGTAGGAAAGGACATTAAAAATCATCCTATGGACTCTCCCACTGATACAGATGCCCCCTAACAGCTCAGCTTTCCTGGTGGAAAGCTACCCGAGTGGTTTCAGCTTGAATACTTCCTGTGGCCGGGTGCCCACTTTTTAGTAGAGGATCGTTCTATTATGGGAAGACTTCATCTTCAAATATGTCTTACTTACATTGAACAGAAATATCCCCCCTCTAACATCCACCCACACTCAGGTCTGTTCTCTGGAGTTCACAAAAAGGTTCAGTTCTAGCTTCCATACAGCAAATATTTGAAGACAGCTGTCCCATCGTATCTCCTCTTCTCCAAGCTTGACATTTTCACATTCCCCTAAACATCCTTTCAGATGACATCATCCTGACAGCCCTTTTCTGCCTGCTCTCTGGTTTGCCAAGGCCCCTCAATGTATGGATATAATCATATGAAATTTGTGGAACACCCAAGAAGATACTGTCTGAGACTCTTAGTAACTCTCCTAGACACAATATTTCTATTGACATGGCCAAACACTGTTAGCTTTTTTAACAACGTGCCTTGGTATAGAATTTAAGAGCCCAGATTTCCTGCACTCATAAGCTGTCTCCTTCCTTTCCTAGCTGTACAACTTTGAACAAAGAATCCCTTTGTGACTCAGTTTCTCTACCTTAAAGGGGGACTAAACACAGTGCCTACTCCAAACAGTTGCTGTGAAAATGCTAATACATGTAAAGAACTGAAAATGGCACCTGGTTCATAGTACATGCTCAGTATTAGGCATTAGTTTGGGATAAACTAAACAGAATTGCCCTTTATGTGACTTTCTAAAGTGGTTAAATTTTTATCTTGAATGGCTTGGTCTCTTTGTTCAGTCTACAGATACCATTTTGTGTCCTGATTATTTGACTTAACAAATTAGTTATCTTTCTTAGGCCTGTGTTACCGACAAATTTAACAATGATGGTCTTCATGTCTTCAAGACAATGAAAATGTTGAGTAAGATAGAACCAACATGAGAATTTGAGGCATACACAGAGTGTCTTTAAATTACAAAATGCTCTCCTACCTTCTTATTTGAGTTAAGTTGTTAGTCCTGTTTTTCAGATCAGGATATTAAGACTCAAAACCGAAGCTGCTTGTTTGAAGACACAAAAGTAACAAGTGATTAAGCCAAAACTGAAACCTAAGACTCCTTGTTACCTCAGTGTTCTCCAGATACAGCTGATCAAACGGCTAAAAATTCATATTAACTTTATCTTCCACACTTTAAAAAACCTTCTCGATAGGGCATAAAGGATACTGAGAATGTCAGCTTGGGAATGATATAGAGCTGCCCTTGAATCTCAGTTCCATTGCGGAATCACTGAGATTAACTTTAAACATGTAACTTAATTTCTATAAGACTCAGTTTTCTCATCTGTAAAATGGGTACAATAATAGTATCTAGCTCAAAGGCTTGCCAAGAGGACGAAGTGAAGTAATGTGTGTGGAGTGCTCATCACAGAACCTGTGCATACACTATATGGCAGCTGGGATAATTCTCATTTACAATATTATCCATGAGAAATGATCAAATAGCTTACTAAAGGCAAGAAATATTACTTCTTTTGACATTATTCTGAATATACTACTTGCTTTCAAATAAGAGAAAACAAACAAAACTTGAAAACCAACCCTGAAGGAGATTTAAGTTTTTGGACTATAATACCACAATTTCAAAAGTTAAGTCACTGAGTTCTCCCAAAGTTAAAGTAGTGTCCACTTTTTGAGACAGAAGACTGCTTGCAGTTTGTAAATTATATTTTTTTTTTCTCCTCACACCAGTTCTACAATCAACATTTCAAATCTAACCCCCACAATGATTACTATTACTGCTATCGGATGAAGTGTGATTCCGTGGTACAGTAGCGAAGAACAGCACGGTGACCAGATCAGGTCATAGTTCTGGACACAAGGTTGATCCATGACCAAGACTGTACTCTAATTTTAGTCACCCCACACATGTGGTCAATCACTGGTCTCTAATTTTAAGAACAGCTAGTAAACAAATTGTGGATGCTGACAATTACCACTCTTAGTATTGGCACTACAACCCCAAAGCCATGTTCGTACCAACTGCGGGTCTCTAGAACCCACTGGACACCCAGCAACTACCGATGACAAAGGACCCACTGCTCCTGTTTGTCTGGGTCTTAAGAGATGAAAACCACCTCACTGACAGAAGCAGTTTACCTGGATACAATGTGAGAGCCAAGAAGCTCATGGTCATCTCCCCAGTATTCACTGCATAGACTGTGTGTGAGAAAGAAGTAAGCCCAGAGTAACATCTTATGGAGACAATCAGGGGAAACCGGAATAATAGCTACTTTTATTCGCCTATGTGCTCTTATTTCTGCCTTATGTCTGAAAAGTGAATATCACTCAACAGAAATAAAACTGTAATAGCACAAATATAAACTTAATGTGAGGTTCAAATGCAATTTTAATATTTATTTTGTGGAGATAAACAGTAGCAGCATATCTGAATAGAAAATGTATTATAAATCAAGCCAAGGACTCACAAACTAATCCCATTTTAAATATATTCATTCAATGTGGCAGAAAATGAGGCAGTGTCAATAATTTGGCACCAAGGGCTTCCTGTGCACGAGTGAGTAGGAGTCCTTGAGAACATCGTTATCCTACTCCCACATACAGCCTGTGCCCTAAAGGGGATCCTAGGAAAAAGGAAGCTGATTCCAGGGGCTTCAGCTCTGGGGACAGAGGAATAACCAGAGGGAGGGGACATTTTATAATTTGAGATTTTTTTTCAGGTGGCTGCTCTCTACAGACTAACTTGGAAACCAGCCTGCCACTGAGCAGATGGGGATGTGGGAGACCCCAAATATGCAAACCACCAATACCTAAGGGAGACCTCAGGTGGGTGTGGAAAAGGGTCAGTTCCAGGGGAAGCAAATTATACTAACGTTCTCATGTCACAGACAGGATAAGAATTTAACTAGAGTGAATGAAAAGGCAAGATGAGAGAGTAGGATTCTGTGCCTGGCTGTCCAGAATGAGTTTCTTGGACTGGCTTGGCTCCTACCAGAGCTTCTTTCAAGGACCAGCCCTCCACCTCTATGCTTGAGTCTTTGCAAGACTTTGAAATCATCATTCTTTACCTTAGCGTCGTGTCTGCTTCCTTCCCAGAAAATGACTTGCTATTTTGTATGCATTTTTCTTTATTTCTCTTTTTTCATTTCTGCCACTAGTTTCCCCAAAAGATGTCTGTTCTCTTCACTATTATATCTCTAGACTCTACAAGAGTGCCTGGCATCTAGCAAGTAGGAGTTCATTAAATATTTGGCAGAGGAATGAACTAATTCTCTCTGGTCCCTATAAAGTAACACCCGCAGCCAGGAATGACATATCTGCTTCATTTTGTGTGTCAGGTCTGATCAGTCACCTGCAGCTTCCAGGAGAAGGTGAGTCTAGGCTCAGTGGAAGTGTCCCGTTTGGCTCTGCAGCCAGGAGTGGGGCAGCGGGCATCTGCCACTCTTATCTGCCACCCCTGTCGGAACTTCTGTGGCACAACTCTGGTCACACACTGAATTCTCAAATTCCACTGTGGGGAGGGGGCACAGGCATTTGTAAATGTTAAAACTCCCTAGGTGATTCTGATTTCAGCTGGGGTTAAGAACCACTAAACTACCAGCTTCTTGGGAATTCGCTGGCCAAGCCCCGCTGCAGGTCCTGTTTGGGATGGGAAGAGGGATGACTGAAAGGAGGGGAAGCTCTAGACTAGATCCTGCCCAGAGACCCAGAGCAGTCTGCCTGGCCACAAACGGGCGGTGTGCGCCATCAGCAGTCACAGAATCCACTGCCTTCCCTCTGTGCGCAGCCCATGTGCCCTCCGTTCTCCACAACAATCGCTGTTTCATAATTGCAAAGCTGTGGATTTCTTATTCCTAGTTGGGAATAAGAAAAGAGCATTTATTCAGAAATTCTTGACTTGTGGTAGACCAGATGTAAACCTCAACAAGAATTAATCTCATGTGTGCAGTGAAAATTTTTGTACAAACCCACAAAATGTCCAAGAAAAGTAAATAATGAGTGTCTAATTTCCCTCTGTATAACTTGGCTAATTATACAACTCTCAGATTATAACAGTGCTTGGGTAAACATAATGACATCTTATTTGCCACGAATTCCCTTAGTTTAGTTAACCAATTACTTTTCTATTTCTTCAGGTATCATTAAAGCCACCCTAATTTAAGAATAAGCACATGTGTATCGTAACAGAGCTCCAAATATAACCCCAGTTACCTAATAAACGTATAAAAGGAAAAAAATTATCTATTCCTAATATGCTATTTAATTACAAGTTTTGAGGAAGAAATAATACATGCTAATGATGAAATTAAAGGCTTTAAGATCTAATTTGATTACATTCTGTGAACATCGGTTATAATTTGGCTTGCAGCTAAATCTATTAAGATGACTTTCCCATTCACATGGGGCTAAAAGCAATTTTCAGGCAAAAGGCTAGAGTCACAGTGAATTGTTAGTGTTGGATAACTTTTATCAAACGGCACCTCATGCTCCGGATCTATTAGTTGGTAACAAGCATATACCAAGCTAAGATGATGCCCATAAATAGTGCCATTAGCCGCTTGCATATAAGACAAAGGTGTCTAATGGACCAATATTGCACTTCCCCACAGCAGCAGGGCTTAGTTTACAACGGGTTATTACACTAACAGGTTGTAAAATAGTATACAAGGATGTGGCTCTAATGTATTTACCCCTGTAGGCAAGGAGGGGGAAAAAGCTTTGCAAGCAATTATCATGAATTATTACACTATCTAAAAAACAATTACTGTAGACTCATGTGTTCCAGTTTTCCAAGTGTATTACTGTTAGCACACACATGGTGAAAATAATTGAGCAAGCCCTTCAGATCTGCATCCTGAGTGAGGGGGTGTGAGTTTTTGTGCATCCACTCCCCTCTGCCCCGCACTGTTTGCCCACTCCAAATAGGACTTCTCTCCGTGAATGCATCAGGCACTTCTAAGAAAGGAATTGAACAATGGCTGTAATTTGGAATGCAATTAGGTGAGCCACTTTTTTTTTTTTTTTTTTTTTTACCTCCAGTTACTCACAGCAACCTGCATACACTCACCACCACCGCCTCCTCTCAGTCTCAGCTGTTGCTCTTGAATAACAGATCAGGGCGATGTAATTCAACCAGAGAAGTCGAGGCTAAGAGAGGTCTCCAGAGGAATCTAGCTAAACAGCAGCCCTTCTCCCCACTCCTGCCTTGCTAACAACATCTGTTAGGCCGGTTCCCTGGGGCCTTATGCGTCTTCATTGAAAACTCTCTGCAGACCTGGAGTTCAAGATAACGAGTCCAGCCAGCCCTCTTCCCTGCATGTCTCAAAACATGTGCTCAGTGGAAGGGAATTGACTCTGAAAGCAGGCTAGATGAACACGGTCTTTTCAAAAGACAAGTTTGACCATGCCCACTCCTCTACCCCTTGAAAACCTCTCCTTACGGTCTGCGAACCCCGTATGTTCAGGACTCTGCCCACCACTAGGCGTTTCTTACACCAAGTCCCTTGATCTCTTGCCCCACAGGGCCTCTGTACATGTTGTTTCTGCTGCTCATAAAACTCTTCACTCACCCCCCCTGCACCTAGTTAACATCTAACCAAACTGCAGATTTCAACTCAAGTTTCCCTTCCTCTGACCTCCCTAATTAGATTCCTTGTCCCACCTTCCCTGCCCTACTCATGTTACTCTCTTAGGATATCGTCCTCTCCTCCAAAGCCCTTACCACACTTGCAAATTTGACCCATATTTGTGTGATTACTTGCCTGACACTGATTTCTCATGCCAGACTCTAAGCTCCACGAAGGCAGCAATCCACCTGCTTTACTTGCCATTGTATCCCCTCTAGCACAGTATCCAGCAAATAGTCAGTGCTCAGCGGATATTTCTGAATGATAAAGTATATAAGCAAAATCAGGAAAATAAAAATAAATATCACGTGTGCAGGAACAAGAATAACTAACATGGGGTGTGTGTACTGGGGCCTGCTGAGGGAGAGAACGGTATGGATGGCATAGAATCAACCATGGTAGTCATCGACAACACGGGATAAATCAGAACCATTTAGAAAGAAAAAAATCAACTCAGATGAGAGAGTATGGAGGGTTTTGAAGACAGAGCCTAGAAACTAGGTGAAAAATGAGTTTTAAATGGTGTCTGTTGGAGGGGAGGGGGTGGTGGTAATCAAGTGTCCAATATAGCATGAGGCAAGAATGGCTCAGGAAAGAGCAGAGAATTTGTCTAAGGATAGGGAGACAGACAGACTGACTACAGTTTTTGATGGAGTATTGGGGATAGGTGCCAGACTGCAAGGATGAAAGGGGAAATAGAGGTAAAGAAAGGAAAACACTTGGGTATGAATGGAGAGACAGAAATCAACCAACACATCTCAGTGCATAGTGTGAAGTGAAGTGGTTCAAGGTGGAAGAGAAGGATCTGTATTAAAGGGGGGAGGGGAGTTCATGGGGAGAGTGAGCAAGAAAGCCTTAAAAGATGGGGAAGAGGCTCTGTGGCCAGGCAGCAGACAGGGAGCAAGTTTCTCCAGAGACCATGCAATGCAGGATACTGAAAGATTAGCTGTGGAAAGACGCAAACTGCCTCCCAGGAAAGCACCAAGCAGCAAGGAGAGCCAAGGGAGGGGCACAGAGGATCCAAAAGAGCAGGCGTGGTGTAGGAAGGAAGAAAGAAGCAAGGGCTTCAGATGTAAGCAAAATCTGGAGAAAGAAAGGAAGGCTTAGACCAAAGCTTTTCATGCTTTGTCTGCAAAAAAGAAGAGGGGAAAGCAGCCTCTTGCACTCACATTATCAAGGAGAAGGCCCTTCGGAGCCACACCAGAGGAAAGGAAGAACTTTTACAAGTTGTGTGTTGGAAGCGCCAGTTGCCACATAAGTGCTGAGTTCCCCCGGAGGGTCGCACTCGGCCATCTGTTAGCAACAGGGCTGAGCATCAGTAATGTGGACAGCAACCCAGCTGCCTGAGGAGACCCAGTGCATCTCCACCACGGCATCAGGCGCTTTTGCGAGGACATGTCAATTTGGTAACCTTGCTCTAATCGAATGATGAATGGCCAGCCTGTGAAGGAGAATGTAGTCCCTCCGCCCTGGCAGGCCTGGCCATCTGAACCACGCTTGGCACTGAGTGAGGCCTGCACAGTTCTCCTCAGGCGGAACCGCCTTTATCAGGAAACACTGGGAAAGGAGGGCACGTGTTCCAGAGCCACACACAGGTTGGCAGCTCTGAAAAGGAGAGTTTGAGGGGAGAAGAATTACTACTCACTGCCCCAAAGTTTTCTCCAAACATACTTTTAATTGATGAGCCCATTATATCCTTTCCAAAAGCATTTTTAAAACTTAATAAATGACTGCTTACTGTGGAACACAATACAATCCCTTACATTGTTAAGCTGTTCTCGTGAATCACTTGTAATTACTGGGCATTTTCAAGCCCAAGGGATGTATAACTATATTATTGCATTCCTGTGATTTTATGAAGTCAAGACAAGGAAACAAATCACAGGAACTGAATTATCTCTTTACCAGAGCTCATAATAATCAGAGGAAAACTTAAAAATCCCATAAACCCAAAAAACCATCACTAGTAAATCATCTGGTCTTTTTCTAATGACTATTTGGATTTCTCACTCCCAAAAGGAAAGAGGGGGTGGGGAGAAGGTGAGAAGGGGAGGGAGAAAAGGATGGGAAGAAGGGGCTGATGGAGGGAGAGACCAGAGGTGAGAACATGGGGAAAGGGAAGGAGAGGGGGACAAAGAGAAGGAGGGAGGAAACTATATTGGTTTCCTCTGGCTGCTGTAACTAATTACCACAAAGGCAGTGGCTGAGAACAACACAATCTATTCTCTTACTGATCTGGAGGTCAGAAACCTAAATCAAAGCGTTGGCAAGAGTGTACTCCTTCTGGAGGCTGCATGGAGAGAATCTGCTTCCTTGTCTTTTCCAGCTTCCAGCAGCCACCTGCACTCTTTGGCTTGTGGCCCTTTCCCCCATCTTTAGAGTACATCACTCCAGCTTCTGCTTCCTTTGTCCCACCTCCTTCTTCTGCCTTTGACCTTCTCGCCTCCCTCTTATGAGAAGCCTTATGAGCCCACTCAATTCGAGATTATTAATTTAATCATATCTGTCAAATCTCTCTCGCCATGTGAAGTAACATTCTCAGGTTTCAGGGAGTAGGATGTGGACATCTTTGAGGGGCTATTTTTCAGTCTGCCACAGGCATTTAAAAATTTACCAACTGAACATGAAAAAGTATGCCAACTGGAATATCTACACCATTTGAGACCAAATGACCTTCATATCATGTAGGAATGGCCTTTTAAAACTGCCCTATCTAAAAAAGAAACAGAATGTGCCATATTGCACTTTTCACAATTTTTTCAAAACAGGTAAACACCTATAATCTGATTTTCTCCTCCAAAGATAGCTTGTCAGATAAGAAAGGCAGTTTATCCCCAGCTGCAAATAAGAAGGCTAAAGGAGAAAGGCGGGCCGAATTGTGCCCCCACCCCCACCCCCAATCACCAGCACCTGAACAGGACAACAGTCCACTTCTCTTTCCACTGCATGATACTTATCAGCTATACTTTGTTTATAGCTTTTTGTAAGAAAAAGAAAGAAGAGAAAGATGCAATCAAAGGCTCCTAGATCTTTCAAATCATTTGAAAAAGAGATCATACAGTTTACCCTCCCCCACCCACATGCTCTGCCTGCCAAGCATTCCTGTCACTTGGGTGTGGTCACTGTGCATGGACACTTTCAGGGACTTAGAGCACAGGGCTCTGCACATGAACCCATTCATAGGGTCTGTTACTCTTCAGGGTCTATTTCCAAAGATAGTTCAAGTGAGTCCTGGGGCCTGAACAAAGGCGGTCTGTTACACAGAAGTAAGAGCTTACACACTGGCATACAGGTGCCTGTTCAGGGTCAAAGGTCATTCTGCAGGCGATGTCTCCACCAGTAGTCCATCGGCAATGCACTGGCCAGGGAGTCTGAACCCCAGAATTCTTTTCCTTGTTATTCTCCTGCCACTGGCTTGTTGAACAGTGTTGATTAAACCACTCTCCTTTTATTTAGAGCTGGTCCAATGCAAAACTTGGCAGGATGCTGTCATGTGCTGCTCAAAAAGACAGAGCATAGAACCAGAATTGCTACTAGTTACTTAATGTACAGAAAGGTCCTTACTCTCTCTGAGCCTCAGTATCCTTAGCTGTAAAAATGGAAGAGTAAACATCACCTGCACTGACAGATTATTAAGAGGATAAGGGAGATGGTGTGTGCAAAGTACTCAGAAGAGTGTCTACAATAGTAGCTCTTTCTTCAGGGATCTGGGCTCTCATACTGTGCTCAACTCTCCAGCTTTCCCTCCTCTCACCCCATATATTATGACTGGGTATATCCTTCCATGGCAAAATCCCTTTGTTTCACATGCAGCCTCTCAACACACACACACACACACACACACACACACACACACACACACACACCAACCACTGACCCAAAGATGCAGATGTGATGCGGAAGAGCACTGTAGACAGTAGAGAGGCTTGCAGGGGATAAATATTTTGATATTTTTGCTGGGGCCCAATTCAGTCTTCTGCTTTGCAGACCCAGAAAACTGATTTATTCAGGAGCCTGAGAGCAGAGCTGACACTCAGGGTAGACTCACATTAACCACACTCAGGAATCTGATGTATAACACCAGGTTGTCAGTGTGTTGCTTCCAAAGAGCAGTAAGTTGGATTAGAGTAATCACATCAGTATAGCCATCATATATTTTCCCTGAAAGCCAACCATAATCAAAAAGTTGATTGCCCATGAAAGCAGACCAAGAAGAGTTATGTAATGCAATTGTTTTCTGACATGAGGCTAAAGTGTATGATGCAGAGGACTTGGTAAGTACAGAGGACTAAGATGCCCTCTCTCCTTTTTCTTTTCTTTAGACTGATTATCCCAACTCTTTCTAATTGGCCCATCTTTGTTTTTTCTCCCTAAGTCAATTATTTTGATTACATCATAACCACCTTGTTGATCTGGGAACCAGCCCATGTCTTTGAAATGCTTTTGAATATCTCTATTCAGGCTTATAACTCTCACAGGGAAATAGAGACTAGTTTAGTATGGTTCTGGGAGATGTGGCTGCAAAGGTCTCTTGGGACCAGACCCCAGGAAAGGGGTTGGTCCTCACTCAGTGGGTGGTAAACGGGGAGACTATGCAACAGCTTGATAATGACACTGCCAGGCCACTCTGCTGATCCTCTTGGTTATCCATCTGCTTTTCCACAAGGAAGGGGTTGTCCAGGGCTCATGCCTTTCCCAGATACAGGCTGCTGGGAGAAGTATTTTGGGGGCTAATGTGACTTTGAGTGCCCCTAATTCAGAGGAGCATTTTCTGACCCATAGATACTGTATCTTGGTTCACTCTGCATAAAACTCAACTGAGCTGTGTGTGCTCTCAGGAAATGAGGTGGGGAGGGGGAATGCACACATAGGACGTGAGAGGGAATAATCACAAAAATGGCAAAATGTTCCTGTTCCCCTCTGTCATCCTCTCAAGCTTCCCCTCTTCAGCCTCCTAACACAGCTCAGATATGATTCCCTCTGGGAGGCTTCCTGAGCCCTCATTCCTCTGTGCCAGGGGTCAGCAAACATCTTCCAGAATGGGCTAAATAGTAGGTATTTTAGGATTTGTGGGCCAACAGGACATACGGCCTCTGTTGCAACAACAATCAGTTCTGCTATGACACTTGTTTCAAAAACGTGAATTTGTTCCAGTGTGATCAATATGTTAGGGAACAACACGAGCGTAACATGAATTTCACGTTTACTTATGTACAATTTCCTCTGTGAGAACCACCAGGTGAAGGCAGAAGACTGCACCCAGCTGAAACAAGACACCTAAGAGGACACAACACACATGCAGACACCTTCCACATCCACCGTCCACCCCAGGTCAGCACGGGAGTTATGAGCCACACCCCCGATCCTGTGCCATAGCATTATTCCGCCAGACTTCACCTAAGCCTTCCTCCTCTACTTCACAGCTCACAAGCTGAAGCCCCTCTGGCAAACTTCTTCTTTAAGGTACACTTCCATGTTTATTGTGGTACTTGTCTGTTTCATAACCATTTAACATGTGTAAAACAGTGTTGCCATCTTTATCAGGTTCCTAACCATTTTTGTGTGTCCCTAACCAAGATTTAATGTTGTCCTCAATGCTATTTTTCCTCTATGCCTTTTAAACTTTATTGCACAATCTTGCACGGTGTGGTGATTTTTGGGGAACATGTACTGTGTTAAAGCAGAACTGACTGTACTCCAGCCTGCCATTTTAGGGCAAAAGTGGCCACAGACAACATGTAAATGAATGAGTATAAGTGTGTTCCAACAATATTCACTGACAACAACAGGCAGCAGGCCAGGTTTGCTCTATGTTCTCCCTCTACACTGTACTTGATTCAGTTGCTGTGCTTAGCACCTGGATAAAGATTTACTTATTTGAATGTCCCTCTCCCCAGCTAGGCCATCAGCCACGTGGAGGCTGGGGTTCCTCTATTCACTTCTTTCCTCAGCACCCAGCACCACTGTGCCTGGGAAGCAGTGGGCGCTCAGAAGTCTGCTGCGTCCTTGGTCTCAGAGGAGAGGTCATCTCCTCTCCCAGCAGGAAGATAGTCCAACCCCGAATAGCAGGAGCTGTGCTCCCCTGCCTCCCACTCCAGCCTGAGGCTTGGGCTTTACATTCAGATTAAGTAGTACTTATCGAACCCTATCTCCTCAGCATACTGGAGCAAGTATATGGATTTATGTAATTTTATGCAAAATATGTATACAACCTTCATTTCACAGTTGAGGGAATTAAACCTCCGAGTGGTTAAATAACTGCCCAGAGTCACACAGCGCAGAGCAGGGACTGCTTTGGGTCCAGGGGAGAGAACATGGAGCCTTGTCTGGGGTGCCCTCACACTGACTTCCCTTCCCTCCCTCCTCACAGCCAGTGTGTTATGGGGCCGACTTGTTAGGTTTGCTTAACAAAAAAAAAAAATCTTCCTACAGGAAAAAAAAAAAACCAAAAAAACAGTTTCTTAAAATCTACTGGAATGTTACAGCAACCTAAACAAGAAAGCTTTAGAAACAAAATAGATGAGGTTTCTGGTACCTAGAGAAGTATGGGGAAGCCGGTATTCAGCCTCAAACAACCTAGCTTTCAGAAGTCTCTAGGAGTTCTTTGGTTCTTACCCAGCTGATTTGCTTTTATAGGATCACGTTCATTTTTACTTGGCCATACGCAGTTCCTAAACTCCGTGTACAGAATGACGGAGAATTCTTGTTTCATCTGACCTGCTTTAATGCACTATGGTAAGAAACCATGTGTTTGGCCCATTCTCCGTTTATAAAAGAAATGTAAGGAACTGTGAATAGCATCTTGCCTGAACTGGCAAAATCACCATCTGGAGTCTACAAATGTGAGTCAGAGGAATTCCTGGAAAAAACCAGAATGTTCAAAACCCACCTGGCCCCTATTATTGCCATGGAGCCTTGTTCAAAGGCTCATGATCCAGCCAACTCCCCAAGGTCTGAGATGTCAATGAGGTAGTCCCGGGCATTTCCTTGCAGACCACACTGGCCATGCCTGGCTTTTAGCAGAGCGTGTCGCCAACAGCCCGAGGGAGGGGAAGGTTTTCTGCTCTTTGATATGCTTCCTCCCTGGCTGAATGCCTGGAGTGCAGTGTGTACACAATCCATTTTATGAGACAGATGGAAATTGAGTTACAGCAAATAAATCATACGGCACTACTTTTAGTGATGTTTTTCTATGGGGAATCTTCCTGTTGACTAAGTGTGGCCTTGTACCTCCTTGATTAGGCACACAGATGTTTGGTTGACATTTGACTCCTGTGAGAACTTTCTTATTTAAAGACTCTCTGGAGCTTCTCAACATGGAGGGTTCTGCCACTTAGATACTGTGAAGAGATCTGTGAATTGATTATTATAACCACACTTGTTCTACAGACACACACCCAGGCCAACAGAGTCACAAATACACAACTACACCACCAAAATCCCCAAACGTCTCACACCTCACCCTACCAAAGTGTCCCATGCAAAGGTCGGGGCTTGTGCAAAGCAGGTGACGACTTGGACATCGTAGTTTAAGTATTTCTTTCACCATTCTCCAAATAGATGTCCTATCTAAAAGCCAGAAAAATGCTTCCTAAAGAGGCAATAATCTATGGAATTATATAGATCAGGGTTTTACCAATTATTGGCTGTGTGTCCTTAGGCAACACAATTCTGAGTCTCAAATCCAAATTTGTAAGGTTAGAATATTAATGCAATTTCATGAAGGTTTTGGGAAGAAAGCCCCTATAGTACAGTGCATTGACCACTGTGTGTGTGTGTGTGTGTGTGTGTGTGTGTACACATGCACACGTCTTTTGTTTTTGTGTCTTTTGGGGGAGGGGGAGGGTGATGTTAATAAATACTACTTCTCGGGTAACTTGCGAGTTTAAGGGCTGTCCACATTCTGGATGGCTTTTGGACTAAACATACAGAGCCAAGTAAGCCGCACTGCTGAGTTCCCCAACTCACTTACTGAGGGGAGAATATAACACAGGCAGGGGTAGCTATGCGATTAATAGTCCTGGAGAAAATAGAACATCAACTCTAGGAAAACAGACTAACACAGATTGGGTACTTATGGTGTGCCAGGCACTTTACATAAATTATTTTATTTAATTCTCAAACCAAATGAGGAAACTGAGGCTCTGAGACATTAAGCATTTGGCTCAGACCACCCAGTTTATGAGTGGCAGCCCGGCAACTCCAACCAGGCAGGTAGATCTGGCTCTGAAGACTGGGCTTAGTTTTGCCTGGGCGCCTCTAAGCCTCCTTAAAGCCAATTATGTAAAATGCATACAGTTACATAAGAACAGCGCATATGAATAGAGACAAATAACACAGGACTAGAATTCTGAAGAGGCCCCTTTGTGCAGCGGAGGCTGGGCATAATAAATCAATCATCAGAACTAGTTAAAATATATATGTGGAGCAGACCTCTGCTGAAATCCAGAGAAGCCTTCTCAAGATTAAACAACACTGATGTGCATACAACAGAATTCCACCGCTTTTCTAAGATCAGAGTGTGAAAAGGAGCCAAACAGGTGGAGCCCTGGATGTGCGCCAAACCTATTCCAGACCTGACAGAAAAGACAAATCGAATAGCCAAATTCTTGCACTTCAGAACTTTAAACAAAGAGTGCAGACTCACTGACTGGGGTCAAATCTTCTGATGAACCAAAGAAGAGTCAACCTTGATTAAATTCTTCTGCATCATCAAAAGGAGATAGGTCAAGATAAACTAATGGGAAGGTAATCCATTGACCACACATTGCTGTTAAAGGGGTCATCTGCCAGGAAAAAGGGGGCAGCTTTCTTCCCTGAAGGGATCATACCACAGCTAGAGGCTTTTGCTATCCCATAATTCTTAATAAAAATCTTAATCTCTCTGCAATGACTTTTAAACTCCCATGCTATTCTTTCATGATATGGAGGGACAGCAAAATAAAGTCATCACTCTTTTTCACTTTTTGAACTAAACTGCTTCTTTTCTTGATTAGAGATTAATTACCAATTGCTTCATCTCTGCCTGGAGAGACTGAGGTGGAGAGCCCTCTGACTGCACATCAGAGTCTCCTGGGGAGCTTTTACAAACTAATGCTTCCTGGCCCTGCAGCAGACAAAATGACTCGGAATCCCTGGCAGACATGGGCCCAGGAAGCTGTATTTTTTAATAAGCTCTCCAGATTATTCTAACATGTGGAAGGGTAGAGAACACTGGAGAGTGCCAAGCACCCAGGCTTTGTGATAAGAATTGGATCAGTGGTTTGGAATTTGAATTTTGGCTTCAATATTCACTAACTATGTGACAATGGGCAAAACCTGACCTTCCTTAGAGTCAGCTTCCTCTCCAATAAAATAAAAGTTTCCAGGGTCAAAGGATACAGAGTAGGCAGAAGAATTTTATAGGCTAGGAAAACACTAAAAATATGAAGTATTATTATTATGAGACAGGAGGAAAGAGGGTAGGGCACAACCATTAAAAGAATGACACAGCCATTGAAGATCTGACTCACAGAAGACCTTGAGGCCCAAGATGGCAGGAGATTTGACTTCCAGTGGACCTTGCCTTCATTATATGCTCATTGGGATATATTAGCATGGTAAATGACACACTCACAGGTGCCATGACAGTTCCGAGGCTAACCATAAAAGATCAAAAAGTGGACGGTGGCCCAATTCCTGGGAATCCCTCCTCGTTCCCCAAAGTAGTTGGAATAATCCTCCCACTTGTTAGCATATGAAATTACCAAGCCCATAAAAGCTAACAACCCTGCACCTTGTGGCTACTCTCCCTTCTGAGTGAGACGTATGCACTGTGTCTATGGAGGGTGTATCTACTTTTACTTTAAGCTAAACAGCCCCACGCCCTGTGGCCTCTCTACCCTTGTTAGACAGCCTGCACTCTGTCTATGGAGTGTGCATCTCTCTGAATAAATCTACTTGTACTCAACTGTGGCTCACTCTTGAAATCTTTCCTGAACAAAGCCAAGGACCCTAACTTGGTGGGGCACATCTCAGGGACTCGCCTGAGACCTGGGACACGAGCATCCTCTTGTGCCTCATTTTTCTTGTATCAATTATGTCTATCATATATATTAGTTAAGTAGAGCATGTTTTACAGATAAATATACTTCTACAACAGCTTTAAACCCTGTAAGAGTTTTTTTATTCTGAGACTTTGAGTATGACCATTTTAGGCCAGCCACTATGGATGAATAAATAAAAATGACCAGGACCTCCTTAAACTTTTAGTGGCAAGAAAATATTTCTCTGGAGGATGGAAAGGGACATTCCCTGAAGCTGAGGAGTCACTGATTCATCCTCAGGCTCACACTGCTAAGGAGCTTATTCTCCTACAGAGAACATGTCCCCTTGGGTCACAGCAGCAAGTGTGCGTGCCAGTAACTGAGGCACCTATGCTTGTGGCACGCTAGGGAGTGAGGACACTTAATTATTCCTAAAGAGTCACTTATTGACCACTGGGCAGGAAGAGAATGCAGATGCTTTATCTAAATTACCTCTGATCAATCGATTTGACAAGTGCTGAAGATTAAGTGACAGGCAGGGCTTTGCACGAAGTTAGGAAAACAGAATAAACCATATTGCCGAAAGATCAGCCAAAATCATAGATAGATTCAGTCCGCCACGACATATGTCCTCTTAGGAGAAGTACTGAAATGCAGTACTCAGCGAGGTCTGATTATGATTTAGATTAAGAAAAGAAACAAGAGGCTAATTTCCTATTTGACTCAAAGGCAAGGTGTGGAATGCAGACAGTAACAATCAACATTTGGGTGGCTGTATGAGGTTTATCAAGTGAGGGACTTGGAGGCCCAGAGACGGTATCACAAGCTGCAAGTGCCAGCAGGGGAACTCTGGGCCTGCCGACTCGCATGCTCTAGTTGCAGTGCTGTTCTGCAGAATGGAAGAGAGAGGGAGGGCAAGAACAGGGTGTATCTTCAATTGACCATCTTCCCCCAGAGTGTCATTTACTGTAAAATTCTGCATGCCATCAAAGGTACTTTAATAGAGAATTGATTAAGTAAATTGTCATGCATCTCTAAAATAGAATACCAAGGAGCCGTTATGAAAAATGTTATAGAAAAATATTCTTGATTTGGCAAACGCTGATAATATATTAGGTCTTAAAAGGCAAGCTTTTATAAAAAATGAAGTAAATATATAATGTGAAAAATACTGAAGTCATTCATTCATTGATTCGTATTACAAATATTTACTGGATGCCTGCCACAATTCTAGACATTGGGAAAATAACTATGGAGACCACAAGCCTCTGACTCATGGAACTTAGATTCTAGGGACAGGATACAGGAAATAAACAAATGAGCATGTAAGATAAAT
The DNA here is from genome assembly GCF_048773025.1 of Camelus bactrianus. Classification (NCBI taxonomy): domain Eukaryota; kingdom Metazoa; phylum Chordata; class Mammalia; order Artiodactyla; family Camelidae; genus Camelus; species Camelus bactrianus. The sequence continues at coordinate 26,649,970 of NC_133555.1, forward strand.
AGTAAGTGCCGTGGAGAAAAATAAAGCAAAGTAGGGGAAGTAGGGAGTACCAGGGAAGGAACTCTCCTGCATACAAGGAAGATCTCACAGTTAACTGTCAGGGAGAGAGGCGTACTGATGACTGGGGAATGATGACATGGTTGGTAGAGAGAAGGCTTTGATGGGCAAGAGAGTGCGTGGTATATTCAAGGCACAGCAAAGAGTGGCAAGAAAAGGAAGTCACAGATGAGGTCCCAGTGCGGTTGGAAGGGATTTTGCCCACCCGGCCACGTGGTAGATAGATACAGCCATGTATAATCACTTAGGGTTTTCCCAGAGTGAGATGGGCAGCCATGGGAGGGTTTGGAGAAGATGTGTGATGTGATCTGTTTCAAGATGGAAAGAGTCAATCTGGCTGCTGTGTTGAAAATGTGTTGGAAAGGTGTCAAAGCAGGAGAGCAGTCAGGAGTTTATTGCAATACTCCTGGTCAGCAATGATCATGCTTGGACTAAGATGGAGGTGGCACAGGGGCTGAGGAGGAGCAGATTTGGGGTGCTTCTGGCAGGTGGCACGCTGACATGGCTCGCTAAAGGATGTAGAGTAGAGTGTAAGAGAGACAAGACAAGGAGGACTCCAGGGCTTAGGGTGTCACACGCTCCTGACAAGGCAGCTAGGAAGAGGACCGAGAAGTGATCATTGGATGTGGGGACCTAGGTGCCGTGGTGGAGAAGAAATCCTGACTGAAGAGGAAAGAAGAGAGGATGGGAGGGGAGGAACTGAAGACAGTGAATGTAGACAACTCTTGAGGAGTTTTTCTAGGTAAAAAGGGAGTGGAATGAGATGTGGGCTTAAGCAAGCAACATAAATAAATATGTTAACAGTGACTGGTTTTAGCTAGCAGGACTGAGTAAATTTATATCCCACTCCCCTTCCCTGCCCAGTTTGTGCATTGCTCATGTTTTCAAAGTTTTCTGAATGAACCTATGTTATATTTAAAAGCAGAAAAATAGTTTTAAGAAAGTTTTAAGAAAAGTCTGGCTTATAGGAGATAAGATATACAAAAAAGAAAACTAGCTCAAAAACAGAGAGAGAAGAGAAAGAGGAGTAGGAAGCATAGCTCTCCTACGAATAAAATCTACAGTACCATTCATGTAAATTAAAAATCCTTAATAGAAAATAACACTATATCTTCACACGTGTGTGTGTGTGTGTGCGCGCGTGTGTGTGCACACGTGTGTATACACATACACTGGAAAGATTCACATCAAATCGACAATTGTGGCTACTTTTGAATGATGGGTGAAGGGTAGTGGGCCAGGGTATGGAGCAAAAAGGAATTTCAGTTTTATTTCTATTCATTTTTGCTTAAAAATCAAAGACATGCAGCAAATATGAGAAAGAAATGTTCAAGGTAACGATTTCTGATGGTGAATACTATGTTTATCTTGTTACTATTTTCAGTGTTTTAAAGAAAATCTCACCAAACATACACTAAAGAATCATTCCTACTCCTTCCCCACCACACCCTCTTCCCATCCCATCTCTTTTCAAACTTCCCTTGGTTTCTGGTAGAATCTACTTACAATAAACTCATGTGATGCCATCAAAACAATTCATTAAATTAAGATTTAAAAATCAGCTTTTCAGCATTCTTCACTTGTTTATTCATTCACTAAAATATTAATTGTGTGCCCACTGCATACGAACAAGCTATTTCATTTGTAATTACATCATAATGATCAGGATAAACAAATTCTAAACAACAAATGTTACATTGTGTTAAGAGGCTCAGCGTTGAGGACACAGGAAGAAAGGAGAAGTGAGTAAGCTCACCAAGAGAAGACGCATTCAGGCAGTTCTGCATAGCATGCAGGATTTTGATGAGATTAGGACTTTTGATAAATCTTACATAGGTAATAATTTAGAGTATATATTAGCCACTGAATCTATGTGCAAGGGAAAAATCATGTATATCTTGCTGATTTTTCTTAAGATTTCTTTCTTCATTTTAGAAATAATTTTTATTTCATGAAAAGAATGTAATTTTTTTCCTAGTGTGAATGACAGCAGAAGCCTTTCTGGCTAGTCAAAGGAAAGGGGGAAAAACAAACAGTGGCAATTTAGCAATGTTAAACTTGTACTTTCTCAAAACAAATGAAAAATCAGAAGACAGTGAATTTCAGCAGGACTGGAAGGGAGGTGTGCCTATCCCACGACTCCTGGGATTTCTAATCACCTTCACTGTCCCCACCGCAGATTAGAATTTTCCCAGGGGAAAGCAGCAGGGTTGTGACTAATGTTTGCAGAACAGCATGGAGCTCGGCAAACAAGAGGACTTTCATCCAGAAGGAGCTTCTGAATTCACATCCTACCATCCTTCACTAACAGAGGGGAAAACCAAGGAAATAATGGATCTGTGAGGGTCCGACGATAGAGAGCTCGGCCAGGACTGGGCACCCATGCCTCCTCCAGACTGTGAATATGTTTGAATTTTATCTTTCCTGGGGTGACTATGTAACCCAATGGCCAAACTCCAGTGTAAGTTAAGCCGAGTTTCTTGCATATTTGTAGTCTCTTGTTCACTCCTCACCCTACCCTTCACTCTCACTTTATCTCCCTCTTGCTCTCTCCTTTCTAAACAATCCTCTTTTCCCATCAAGTATACAGTACAGGCTACTGAAAGAGCAGACTTGTAAAACAGCCCCCTAAGGAGATCAGTGAATTTCACAAAGATGAAAAGATTTAAACCTAAGTGATGTAAGATTAACCTGGAAGAATATTCTCAGTGAACAGAGCCTCTTACACTGCCTGCTGTGTCCACCATCAAAGGCAGAGTGAAGACAGAGTCCCTCAAGCAAATTCCTGTAAGAAATTATAATTGGTTTTTCAACTCAAAAATAATCTTCTTTTTTAAAAAAGCATATTCTGAAAGACCACCATCTATTCAAATACTGCTACATAAATTCAGAGCCAGTATTTTTATGGGGACCCCATAGTAATGCTTTCACTGTCTTGGGCAAATGAGAAAAAGACAAAAGCAAAATTAGTGAGTATTCAAGATAGGTGAAAGTCAAATTATGTCACAGAATCCTCTATGAACACAGTATGAAAGGGAAAATGAGGAAGAACGGGGTCATGACATGACAAATAGTACAGGTGTGCTAAACTCGGAAAAAACCAAACCCCAGCAGTCAGCACTCTGCTCAAATTTCCTCAGCAATTCCACTTTCTGTAAAACCACATCATTTGTCACATTAAATTAGTGTACTTAATTTGAATTTTATTCACTTTATGGATTGTATTTAATTTGTAAATTTGTTTTAATTTTATCTTTGTCGAAGAGCTACAAACATGAGGTGTTTATAAGCAGTTTAATGTTTATATGTATTTATGTAACAATTTAATAAACATAAGTCAACACAGGGAAGAGTCTATAAAACTTTATTCCTTTTGTAAAGGAGTCTATATGTGGCTCAGTTTTGAAAAACACTGAGTTAAAATATTATCTACACTGAATATTACCTACAGCAGGTTGAATGACAGCCACCCAAAGACATCCTCATCCCCAATCTCTGGTACCTGTGAATATGCTACTTTCTAAGGCCAAAAGGACTTTGCAAGTATGATTAAGTTAAAAATCTGGTGACAAGGAATACTATCCTAGATTATCCAGGTGGGCCTGATTAATTATTAAGGTCTTTACAAAAGGAGACAGGAGATCCAAATGAGAAATAGGAAATGTGAGGACAGAAGAAGGAGGCTGGAGTAATAAAGGAAGGGGTCACAAGCTAAGAAACTCAGGTTGTTTCTGTTAGCAGAGAAGGAAAGGAAACAGTCTCTCCTGAAACCTCTAGAAGGAGCACAACCCTGCCAACACTTTGATTTGGGACATGTGACCTCCTGACCCCTGAGACTAAACCTGCATTGCTGTAAGACATGACGTTTGTGGTAATTTGTTACAGCAGCAACAGGAAACTAATGCACTACTTAATCCATTTGCATAGAATGATCTCAAGACCAATGCGTGCTACTACATTATCCGGGAAGCAGATCCACATCCTTTGTGATCGCCAAAGAGACTCTGGGGTCCTGAGCAAAGCAGAGTCAGATTTCAATGGAGGAACAAACAAAGAGGGAAATGTGGAAGGGCAGAAGAGGCCAGGCTGGATGCCGCCCTGGGAGGCCCTTTGTTGGGAATAGTATGGTGTGTGAATACTAGGATTCTCATTAGCCAGTGGGGGCTGGCAGGGAAGCTGGGAGACAAAGGACAGTCATCCAAGGGAGAAAATGGCTGTGTAGTAGAGAATAACCTTTGTTTTGTTGGAGGTTTACAGGAACACCATGACCTAGCCCACGGGGATGGCCGCAAGAACAAAGAATGCCTGCAGCAAGAAGATTACAACAATCAACCACACCCCCTCCCTTATTTTCCCTCCCCCTTCCTTATTTTTTGTATAAAAGTATCCTGTATTCCGACTAGAGCGGGATGGTTCTCCAAGACATTAGTCTGCCATCCTCTTGGTCTGTGGGCTTTCCGAATAAAGTCACTATTCCTTGCCCCAACATCTCGTCTCCCAATTTATTGGCCTGTCGTGCAGCGAGCAGAACGAGTTTGGACTCGGCTACAGCTGGACAGGGAAAATTGGACCGGAGACTCTGACTGCATGGCCACCTTTGTAGTTTGTTTTAGGCCTGACTCTTGCCTCTAAATCTTTAAATCTGTGCTCAAACTGTTCTCCAAGCATTTGTGTTCCCAGAGTAAGTGAGGTTCCCCGAAGATCTGCTGAAAGGAAGAAGGCAGATTCAGACAGCACTCAAGAATGCTACTGAAGTTGACCCAGGCTGTAAGGCAGGACCATGGGCATGGAGACCGACAGAGAAAGCTTCTCTTCCTGACCCTGACTGAGAGACTGGAGAAGGAAATCAGATCAAAAGCCAAACACAGCCTGGGAAAATCATGCAGAAGGCAATAGAAATGGATAATCAAACACAATTTGTTATCTTATCCCCAAAGGAACTAGGAGAAGCAATTATTCCCTAAGGGTCTTGAATGATGCAAGTGAAAAACCAAACAGGATGTCACTGTAGCTGACAGGGAGGACAAGGGCCACAAAGAGGATTTATTAAGTATAAGCTAAACGGTGTCTAGGAAGACGTAATTGTATATTCTTGCTGACCCTGGACTCTCCTGTCAACACTCGTCCTCTTCACTGCTTTCTGGGCCTCTTCCTTTCTTCACCCTCCCCTACTCTATGGCTGGATTAACTTGTTTCCAATTATCAGTCCTCTGATTCTCTTAGGTTTAATCCCTTCCTGAGCACAATCAAGCCAGGGCACACTAGTTCATTGCAGGGAAGTACATCACAGCTATTCTGAATGAAAATAGAGCTGATGATGTTCTGTGTTGTCACTCAAGACTTTCTCATTGCACCCACACTGGTATTTGAACAAGAACCCACCACAGGGCCTTCTAGTACCATTTTATTAGCATTATCACTTAATCCAAGAACAGCTTATTACCTAAAATGATGAAAGATTCCAATTCTGTTCTAGAGCTTAAAGTCATCTCATATCAGAAGCCTATTTTAAGTAATGGAAAATCTAGTGATACTATAACTATCCTCTCACAATATAGAATATTTAGAATACAAATGTTGCATAGAGAATTCTGAATCCATTCTAAAGATGCTTTCCACTCTTTAAAACATAAAATCTCATTCTTAAAAATACATTTAAAGTCATTGATTATTATCATCTTCATCATGATTTATTTTTTCATTTCAAAAACAAATTATTTAAATTTTAGCTATTTTAGACTCCACTGTTGGGCCAATTACATCCTTCAAAGTCCAAAGACCCCCATTTCTGGGCTCTCAGATGTCTGCCTGTGATCCCTCAACAGATAAAGTACATTCTTTAGTGGGTGTGTTTCCCTTAACAAACGAATAGCCCTAGATAATGCCTAATCTCATAATAACTCAGGCTGACTTGTTTCAGCCCACTTTATCAGAGTCATAAACCCCACCACCCTTCACAGATCCTAAACCCCTTACCTCACCTACAACCAGAGACTTGCGCACAAGCCAATCAGGCACCTTGTGACCCTACCTTGTAAAACACCCCCAAGAACTGACCCTCAGTGCCCACACAGACACCTCTCATCTATGTGGCCAGCTGTTGTCTATGGGAGCATACTCCTAATAAACTCCTTTTCTATTTCCATACTTTATCTCTGGTAAATGCTTTTACCAACCCACGTGTCACCATGCCACCAACCTGACCGCACTGGATCCACAACATCCATGATAAATTTAAATTCAAACAACCCAATCCAAAAATTGGCAGAAGACCTAAACAAGCAATTCTCCAGTGAAGACATAGAAATGGCCAGTAGGCACATGAAACAATGCTCAATATGGCTAATTATCAGAGAAATGCAAATCAATGAGGTATCATCTCACACCAGTCAGAATGGCAATCATTCAAAAGTCCACAAACGATAAATGCTGGAGAGGGTGTGGAGAAAAGGGAACCCTCCTACACTGTTGGTGGGAATGCAGTTTGATGTAGCTGTTATGGAAAACAGTATGAAGATTCCTCAAAAGACTAAAAATAGACTTACCATATGATCCAACAATCCCACTCCTGGGCATACATCCAGAGGAAACCTTAATTCAAAAAGATACATGCACTCTAATGTTCACAGCAGCACTGCTTACAACAGCCAAGACATGGAAACAACCTAAATGTCCATCGACAGATGACTGGATAAAGAAGTTGTGATATATTTACACAATAGAATACTCTTGGCCATAAAACTAATAAAATAATGCCATCTGCAGCAACATGAAGGGACCTGGAGAATGTCACCCTAAGTGAAGTAAGCCAGAAAGAGAAAGAAAACTACCATATGATATCACTCGTATGTGGAATCAAAACAAACAAACAAAAAGACAAATGAGCTTATTTACAAAGCAGAAACAGACTCACAGACATAGAAAACAAACTTATGGTTACCAGAGGGGGAAGGGGATGGGAAGGGATAAATTGGGAGTTTGAGATTTGCAGATACTGACTAATATATATAAAATAGATAAACAACAAGTTTATACTGTATAGCACAGGGAACTATATTCAGTATCTTGTAATGACTTATGGTGAAAAAGAATATGAAAATGAATATATCTATGTTCATGTATGACTGAAGCATTATGCTGTACACCAGAAACTGACACAACATTGTAGACTGACTATACTGCAATAAAAAAAATATATAAATTCAACTAACAAGAGTAAGATTTATACCATAATATTTAAGAAAAAAAAAGAAGGTTGTGAAGATTACTACAGTAGAATCTGTAAGATATTTAGGAAAAATGATTTTCTAACAGAACGTTGGCATTCATTTGGATGACACTAATTATAAAATATGTCTCATTTTCTTAAAGAACTAAATACAGTCTCAAAAGCCATAGAACATTTTATTTGGAAAGGATCTAGAGTTATTTACTTCAGTCATTCAGACAGTAATTCCAACTACTGGTTGCTCAGACCTCCCTAGCACCACAGAGATGCAATGTACTCTAGTCTTTGGCATCTCATTTTTCCTCACTGCATTTTGTAATGAACAAAAGAGAATTGCCCTCTTAGAAGCTGGGTGTTTTGGTTTCACACCTTCTCATTTGGGTGTTCTTTGCTTGGCCATCAACAAGGACTGACTGAAATGAAAAACTCACAGAGATTTCAATTACTGTTAATGTTGCCTAAGTGTTTCCAGTGTCACAGTCTAGGGCTTCAACTTTTTAATAAGTTTCTCATAATTATTACAAGTTCCTGGTCTAATTCCAGCTGAGGATTTAATGGGACTCATTCTGACAAGATATAGGATATTGTCCCAGTAGATGTTCATTTGGAAATGGGCCACTTGCAATTTTGAGTGTGCAGAGCTGTGCAAGATTAAAAGCACCGGCAGTATAATTTCCACCTTGTGTCCCAGGCTCTGTGGATTTGTAGCTCATCCAGGCTGTCCATCTGGGGAGCAAACAGCATGCACTCCTTGATGAGAAACTCTGGCCAACCGACCAGCTGTGAAAAAAATAGATTACTCTTGTCATTTTTTTCTCCTAGGTAATTTGCTGGGAGTAAAAATGTAATTTCTTAGAAGGTGTGCAGTTAAAAAGCAAATCCTAGGGATGTGTCTGATTTATATTTAAAAGTTCACTACACTTTTATTTGTTAAATTTAATTTTCAACAATACCCTGGCTGTGATAATATTTCCTAATTCAAAGAAGATGAAAAGTTTGGTTTCTGGTATTTGTACACTAAGCAAGCACAGCAAGCGGGGTGTGGAGGAGAAAGAGTATAGGAGAAGGACTCAGCTGGCAGGTGAGCTGAACACAGAGAAATGCAATGTTGCTCTTTCTACGGGGAAAGGAGGTATTATGATACAATTAAATAACTGTTGGGAAAATAGATCTTCCTCTTGCCCCCAGGAAGCTAGAATGGTAAATGCATCTTTTTAAACCTCTGACATACAACTCCATCCTTGTGAGAATTCAGAAGGTCATGTTAGTTAGATAATAAGGGTAATCCTGGATCAACTGAGCTGAAGAACTGAGAGCAGGATCGTTAATAAGTCTGAACTGCGATATACTATGTAACATTTAGAGGTGTAATATGTTTACCATGTTATGTGTCTTCAGCCAGTCAAAGGGAATGGAAGGATGTGTGCCAAGTAAAATTAAACTGTTTCATTCATACCCAGTGGAGGGTTAATGATACAGTTCAAAATTAAAGAATTTGCAATAATGCTTCTGCACAGTGAGTTATAAAACAAGTAGACAAAAATGAGTGTTTCACAGTAACTTATTATCTGAAATTTAAGCATTGCAGTGTTGTGCTTTATACAATCCTTTGTCCTGACCCAGAAATTCTTTAAAAAAACACACACACACTAATGCCAAACAGATGTTAGCATTTTAAAAACTTGATATATTAAAGGTTACATATTATTTTACTTATTTTGACATTGGCTATAGTTTACTGTACATTAGCATATATATTTACATACATACATGCACACACATTAAACTTGTATCCAGAGTCTTTTTTTCCTATAATTAAGAGAATAATTCTTACAATTAAATAAAGGAAGGAGTCTTACAATTCAGTAAAAAGAAGCCAAACAAATCAATAAAAAAATAACAGACAAAGACTTGAACAGACCTGCCACAAATGAAAATGTATTAATAGGTAATGAACACATGAGAAGCTCAACATGACGAGTTATCAGGGCAATGCAAATTATAACTGTATTGAGATACCACTGCACATCCATTAGACTGACTAAAATTTCAAAGCCCAACACTACCAAGTGTTGATGAGGACAGAGCAACAGCAACAGGAACTCTCATCAAAATGGTTCAATCTCTTTATAAAATAGTCTGGTACTTTCTTACAAAGTTTAACATTCATTTCTAGATGAGCTAGCCATTCTACTCCTAGATGTTTATCCAAGAAAAATAAGAACAGATGTTCACACAAGAAGACTTGTATATGGATGTTCATGACAGCTTTATTCATAATAGTCAAAAACTGGAAACAACCCAGATATCCATCACCAGGTGAACGGCTAATTAAATTGAGGTATACTCAAACAATAGAATATGATTCAGCAACAAAAAAGGAACAAACTGCTGATACACATGACAACATGGATAAATTTGAAAAACATTTTGCTGAGCAAAAGAAGCCAGACACCAAAGGGTACTACATCATTCCATTCAGATGAAAGTCTAGAAAAAACAAATCTAATCCTAAGTGACAGGAGAAAGATCAGTGGTTACCTGGGGCCAGATATGGCAGCTGGTCATTGACTAAGACCCTTAGGCACAAAGGAACTTTCTAGGTAATAAAAATTTTCTATATCTTGATAATGGTGGTAGTTATACAGATACATAAATGTGCCAAAATTCATCAGGTACATTTCATTGTATGTAACTGTATATCTCAATAAATGTGATTAAATTTGATTCCATTTTATGTTATAAAATAGCCAGTGGCTTTCCACTTCACTTAGAGTAAATCTTTTAAATGATTATCAAGCTTCTCTGTCTTCCTATCACCTCCTCTACCAAATGCACCACATTAGCCTTCTTGACGTGTAACTTGAACATTCCAGATACACTAAAATCTTGTGCAATGGCTATTCCTCCTACCTAGAAAACTGTTCTCTCAGAACCCACTTGACTCACTTCATCTCCCTCAATCCTTTTCTCAAGTGTCTTTTTCTCAGTGGGACTCACTCTGTCCACCTTATTTAAAATTATAACCTCCTCAACATTGCCCATGACCTTAGTCTGTTTTATTTTTCTGCATAACTGTTGCCATATTTTAATATATGCAATATTTTACTTATTTATTGTATTTACCATCTTTAACCTCCCCGCAACTACATTGTAAATGTCATGCATTTGGGATTATATCTTTTGTTTACTACTGAATTCCTGGTACAATGGCACACAGAAGACACTTAAAATCTCTGCTGAATAAGTAAACATATGAAAGAAATAAAACCAACTTTATAGTTATAATAATTAAACATGACAGAACTGAATTCTCACATTAAAAAAAGAGACTGTCATATTAGGATATAAAACAAAACCCAACTACATTCACCCAACTAAAATAAAACAGTCAATGTTGAAAATCACTTTATTTTAGACCAATGCAAATAAACAAAAGCAAAAGCAGCAGCAATATTAATATTAAAGGATACTAACCTAAAATAAATGATAAAACATAGTTATCAAAAGTATAGTTTATGAAGAGATTCTAACAGTTATAAACCTATAGGCATCAAAAAAAAAACATCTAAAATAAGCAAAAGCATCACAAATGAAGCAGAGTTTGATAAACAAGAATAACACTGGAAACCTTTAAAAGTTAACCAGATATGGTAGACAAAAAAATAAACATGGACATAAAAGAATTGAATAAAACAATAAATAAACTTGACTATATATGTATTTCTCAATGGAACATTGTCATTTCATTAAAAGGTAAACTTCACAAAGCAAATCTGTGCTGTTCACTGCTATATTACCAGCAGTAACAAAACTTGTGCAAGCCACCCTCTTGGACCAAAACCCACTAATACTGGAAATAAATATGAAGGAGAGATTAACGTAATATTCATCATTTGGAAACTAAGAAGCACATACCTATATAATCCTTGAGTCAAGTAAGAAATAAAAAGTGAGATTAAAAATTATCTAGAAGCATTGAAAAGGAGAATACTTTATAGCCAAAATCCATTAGGCATGGCAAAAAGTATATAAACAACAGGAAATGCCCAGATTTGAAGCTATAAAATCATGTCATAGCAAAAAAATATCATCAAAGACATTGAATTTACAATAGAAAAAGATACTGAAAAAGTCACAGGGACTAGATGGGTTCATAGCTATAAATCCAGCTAGATATAGAAGAGTTTATTCCAGTGTGGTATAAACTATTACAGATCATAAGACAAAATATGCCTCAAAAGAATGGTTCCTCAATTCGTATTATAAAGTAATTGAGCATAGTTCTAGATAGAAAACTGTAGACCAATATAATTCATAAGTAAAGATGAAAAATGTGAGAGAACATATTAGTAATTGAATCCAACAATGAATCTAAGGCTAGTTATACCATGTAGTCAACTAAGGTACATTCCGGGAATGCAAGAATGACTTACTATCAGGAAATCTGTCATTAAAATTCATCACATCATTAAATTAAAGGGGAAAAACCCCACGAGCATATCAATATTTACTAAAAAGACCTTAAATAAAATTAAGCAGCCACCACTAACACAAAAGCTAAATAAAATAGAACAGATACCAATGACAAATGTAATAAACATTATTTACCAGTGACTGAAAAATATTATCTTAGATTATAAAACATTAAACCCACTTTAATTAAAGTTGGGAGCTATAGTGAGTTTCCTGTTACTATCTTAGTATTTAATAGTAACTTGGTGGTTTGAGAGAATACAACCCAGCAAGAAAATAAAATAATAGGTATAAAAATAGGAAAAAAAGGAAATAACACCTGTTTTTGTGGATTATAGGGTTGTATGCCTTGTAAACCCGAGACTCTAGTAAACTACTCCTAAAATTAATGAAAAAATTTAACAAAGAGCTTGATACCATTTAAATACACAGAAGCCAGTATCTCTCTATATCAATGAAGACTGATGTGCTTGAATGGGAAGACTGAAAAGTCACCAAAAGACTCTGAAAATTAATATGCAAATTGAATGCAACTAAAACTGAGGTGAGAGACTTTTTAGAATTAAGTCCTCTTATCTTAAAGTTTAGCTCTAAGGAAAAAAAGTCCAAAAGGAGCTAAGAAAAATATGAAGAAGAAGAGATGACATGTCCTACCAGGTATGAGAACTTACTTCCATTCTACTCTAATCAAAATAGTATCATAGTGGCACTGAAATATTCATTGGGAGATTCATGTAATAAATGGAGAATCCACAAACAGATCTCTCTATATTTAGAGAGGATTGCATATATGTCAGAAACTACTTTAGTTTATTTAGGAAAGAATGGATGATTTAAATGGTACAGACCTACTGGCTATCTATCTGGAAGAAAATATAGGTGGACCTCTCTCCCTTGCATCTCAAAACAAAAATAAATCTCAGATAAAGACTAAAATATAAAAAGTAAAACATAATAAATTTAGGAGACTACATGTATAATCTAGAGGGTGCCAAAGACCTTTATAATAAAGATGGAAAACCCAAAGATAATAAAAGAGTAGATGAACCAAAACTATAGATAATCGTTAAACATTTGTATTGGAAAAAGACACCATAAACAAAGTCCACAAAATATATAGATAGATTTGAGGATATATTGCAACAGAGATGAGAAATGGAGGGTTAATATCTATCACACATAAATATATTTTTAAAATTAGTGAGATAAATATCCCAGTAGAAACAATGGACAAGAAATATGAGAAGACAGTTTATGTGGAGCAAATCCAAATGCCCACAAACACAAAAGAAGCTAAGCCTCATTTAAAAATAAGGGAAAAATAATAATCAATAGAATATTATTTTCTACCTAGTGAAATGGCAAAAATTAGAGAATAATAATATCCACTGTTTGTGAGGAGGAAAATGGATATATTCCTCATTGCTGATGAAAATTTTAATTGGTATAGCCTTTTGGAAACTGTCTGGCAGCATTTATTACAACTAAAATACCTTAAGCCTTTGCCCTAGCAGTCCTATACTTCAGAATCTCCCCTAATAAAAACACTAACACAAAAAAATGTATTTACAAAAAGGTTTATAACAGCACTATTTCAAGTAGCAAAATACTGTGAAGTAAGTGGTGCCCTTCAATAACAGGAAGTTAAACCCTAGTCAAATCACACCAAAGACTATCATGTCTCTATTAAAAGAATGAATTCAAACCAAACCAACAGATTTAGAGGAATATCCGTGAGGACATTCTAAAAGATACAGAAAGTAAGTATCATATAATAATATAATCCCATTTTTACCGAACAATGACCTAGACACCATGCTTGTTCATGACTATATGACCACTGAGAATAATACAAGAGCATATACACAAAGCTGTTAACATGAGTTCCCTGTATGGGAAAGACCATGATGTGAAACAAGAGGGTGGGAGAAAGGCGAGAACAAGGAGGATGCCACGCAAGAAAGGAAAACACTACATTTTTAAAACAAACCATCAAATACTACAGTCTTAAAGTATAGAGCATGTATTTATTCCCATTTATGCATTTGCAGAGTGTCTGTGTACGTGTGTGCATGCACATATGTGTGCATGTTGTCTATATGTGTGTGACAGGAAGAGAAAAAGAGAATGTGAGAAATAATTCACTAGTTTCCTATGGAAAATACTTTTTGAAACTGTCTTTAAATTATTTGGTCCTTTTCGGCTCAGATGAATTTTTCAAAATGTTCAGAGGATGAAAATACTTACAAATTATTTAAGTATTTTACAAACTTTCAGAAGCTTACATTCACATTTCAGGAAATAAGAAACCCTTGTTTCCAGAAACTTTCTTGTGACTGAAATAAATGCTGATAAAAATCACAGAACAATGCAAATACAACAAAAGTCACATGAGTCCAATCTCTTTGACTCTTAAGCTGCTCTTATTAGATTCGTATATCAGAGAGAGAATTCTTAAAACCATAAGTATCTCATTAAAAAAAGAAATAATTAAGTTCAAGTTGACTGTTTCATCAATAGACTGCAAAACCAAATTTAAAACAGGCAAAAAATATATAAAGAGTCTAGAATTTTTCAACATTCAAAGAATCGTGAAATAGAAAAAGTTTAGTTTTATCTTAAAGACCATGAAGTATTTCCATAAGGAACCTGCAGGCTCCAGGCAGAATCTATTTCTTTACTTTTTCCCTGTCCGTTGGATGCCAGCATTCTTTGGTTTGTGACCACACCACTCCAATCTCTTCCTCTGTGATCAGACTGCCTTCTCTTCATATGTCTTGTTAGTAATTTCCCTCTGCCTCTTCTAAGGACACTATGATTGCATTTATGGTTCACCTGGATAATCCAGGACAATCTCACCATCTCAAGATATTTATTTAATTTATTCACATCAGCAAATACTTAAATAATTTGTAAGTATTTTCATCCTCTGAACGTTTTGAAAAGGTATCTAGGGATTAGGACTTGATACCTTTGGGGACCATTATTCAGCCTACTACAAACAGTATGGTAGAATACATTAGCACAATCTTTATGGAGGATGATTTGTTAAACTATATTTAAGTCCTTAAAAATGTATTTATCTTTGATGAAAACTATCATTGCTAGAAATGTATTTTAACAAAACAATTCATTCAACTAATAATTACTTTATGCAATCATGTGAGTATAGATATTTATCTAAAGGAATTATTTGTAATAATGAAAAATCAGAAGCAGCATAAAAACTTAATAAGAGACTGAGTTTATAAATTATGCATTCATACCATGAAAATAATAAAATAAATACATATTTATAGACATGGAAAGATACATATGATATTTTATGTAAAGAAAATCAGGTTATCAAACAATGTGATCCCCTTGTAGATTTGTTTGTTTATTTTTTCATGTGTTTATGTTTAAGAATATGAATTTATGTGTGTGTGTATATATATATATATATATATTCTGAACCATAGACAAAGAATAGATGTACATCAAAAAATCAACAGTGATTATCTAAAGGTGATAAGATTAAAGTTTATTTTTCTAAAGTAAACATGTATTGCCAAAATAATTTTTTTTAAGTCAAGAAAAAAGATTTCTGCTTCTGGAAATAAAAGACTAAGAG
Organism: Camelus bactrianus; assembly: GCF_048773025.1. NCBI lineage: Eukaryota > Metazoa > Chordata > Mammalia > Artiodactyla > Camelidae > Camelus > Camelus bactrianus. The sequence continues at coordinate 26,665,344 of NC_133555.1, forward strand.
ACTAGTGAACAACTCTCCTGCAGAAGAAAAACCATAAAACCAGGATATAATACAGTAAGTGCCAACCTAAAGGCAATGGAGAACGAAGGGAAAAGACCAGTTTTGGTGGGAGTACATCCTCAGAGGAGGAGAGATGTACAAAGTCAGATCCCGTTTGCATAGTCTTTAGTCAGAGCTAAGTGTAATGGATGTAATGCATGCAAGGTGGTAGAATACAATTGGAAAAATCACAATAGTTCTGGCTTGAGTAAAACATGACTCCAGACAGTAATGGGGAAATCCTGGAAGGGAAAGAGCCAGAGAAAGAATCTCCAAATTCTTGACCCACATTTCTAACTAATCCATGAATTATACATTCATGGAACAGGCTCGAAGCAGCTCAGCTAGAGACAAAACATCTGAACTGAGGTCTGAGCTGCCACAACCAGAAACAGGATTTGAAAATCAAGTCAATATAATTGACTTCTGAAAAAAAAGAAGCAACATTCATGTGACAGTTGACAGAATATCAGAATATAGAACCTCCACAGCTTAACAGTCATAATATCTAAGATATAATTCAAAACTATCCAATCTGTGAAGAACCAATAAAATGGAACATCTTTTTAAGAGAAGAGAAAAATCAACAAAATCTTCCCCCAAGATGAACCAAATTTAGGAACTAGTAGATAAGGATTTCTAAATGGCTCCTATAATGAGCCTAAATGAAGTAAAATAAAATGTGCTCAAAAAGAATAAAAAGAAAGGAAATCCCAACAGAGAAATAGAAAAATGAAAAGAACCAAGTAGTAAACTGAGAGCTGAAAAACACAATATCTGAAATAAAATATCAACTCAATTAACAGTCAAATGAAGATGACAGAGGAAAGAGTATATTAACTTGAAAACAGATCGGTAGAAATTGCCCAATGTGACGAATAAAAGAAAAGAAGTTTGAAAACAATAAACAGAGCCTCAGAGACCTGTTGGATAAGAGCAGTCCTAGCTATGTATGACTGAAATCCCAGAAGAAGAGAAGAAAGAAAAATAAAATAGAAAAAATACTTGAAGAAATAGTGGCTTAAAATTTCTCAATTTTTGACTGGCAGAATTTATAGATACAATATGATAAAGGAATACTAAGCAGAATGAAAACAAAGAAGACCCTGCCAAGCCTTGTTGTAGTCAAGCTTTTGAAAACTAAAGTTAAAATGGGTATTTTATAGGCAAAAGAAAAAGGTATATTACACAGAGAGGAACAATGAATCATATTATTAAAAGCTAACTTATCAGAAACCATATAGGCCAGAAAAAAGTGGAACAATAATTTAGAAGTGCTAGGGGAAAAAAAGGTTAAGCCAGAATTCTGTATCTAGCAAAAACATTTTAAAATGAAGATAAAATAAAGACTCAGGTAAAAGGAAATGAAGGAACTCTATTGTCAGAAGATTTCCATTACTGTAAATGCTCGCAGAAATTCTCAAGGCTGAAGGACAATCATACCAGATGAAAGATTATATTCTCAGAAGAGAAAAAGTATCAGAAGTGGTAAAAATTGAGGTGTATGCATCAGATTTTCTTTGACTTTTGCTTTTCTCCTTTTTGTTTTTTATAAACTACATAAAACATTATCTTGTGGGGTTAATCACATGAGTAGACCTAATTCAAAAAATGTATTTTTTAAAATATGAAGTATAAAAGATGGGGGGTGGAGAGTTGCAAGATTTCTATATTTTACATGAAGCAGCACAATGTTAACTGCAGGCTATGAAAACTTAAGGATTTTTTAGTGTAATCTGCAAAACTAGCCACTGAAATAATGATTCAAAGAAGTACAGTTAAAAATCAATAGAAGAAAAATTAATACTATCTGGAGAGGAGGGGACAAGGTGGCAGAGCAGGAAGATCCTGGGATCCTCTCCCCCTACTAACACCCCAAAACTACAACTACACAGACAGCATCTCTGAGAAGACCTGAAGACTAGCATAAAAGATGTTCTGCAACTAAGAATAAAAAGAAAAAGCCACACGGAGACACACAGGAAGGGCGGGCAGAGATGCAGCCTGGCCAGGACCCACAACCCTTGGCCTGGCAGCGCACAGGCAGCAGGGATGCCACAGAAGTTCTCCCTGAGAAACAAGGTGCATGAGGCTTCCCAGCCTGGGGGACCTATAACTGGAAGACAGGCCTCCATAATGTCTGGGTTTGAAAACCAGCGGGGCTTGTATCTAGGAGAGCCAGAGGGCTTTAGGAAACTGAGGCTCCACTCCTGAAGGGTGTGTGCCAAAATTCACTCACTCCAAGTCCCAGGACAGAGGCAGCAGTATGAAGAGCACCTGAGTCATACAAGAAGGAGATATACTGACTGATTTTAGGGTGTATGTCAAAGCGCAGGGATATGTTGAAACTTTCTCCAGGTACTAAGGTGGTAGAAGGCACCAGATTTTTTTCGCTTACCTCTACGAGCTGACTTGGCACTGGCAGGCACCATTTTTAACTCTCCCCGTCTGCATTATGGGCATACAACCTGAATAGACATTTTTCCAAAGACAGATGGCCAATAGACACATGAAAAGACACTCAACATCACTAACTATTAGGGAAATATAAATCAAAACCACAATGAGATGACACCTCACACCTGTCAGAATGGCGGTCATCAAAAAGACAACAAATAACAAGTGTTGGCAAGGATGTGGTGAAAACAGAACCCCTGTGCACTGCTGCTAGGAATGTAAATTGGTGCAGCCACTATGGAAACAGGATGAAGTGTCCTTAAAAAATTAAAAATAGAACTACCATATGATCTGGCAATTCTACTTCTGGGTATTTACTCAAAGAAAATAAAAATATTAATTAGAAAAGATATATGCACCCCTATGTTCATTGCAGCATTATTTACAATAGCTAAGATATGAAAACAACTTAAGTGTTAATAGATAGATGAATGGACAAAGATGTAGTACACATGGACTGGAATACCACCATAAAAAAGAATGAAATATAGCCATTTGCCACAACATGAATGGATCTAGAGGGCATTATGCTAAGTGAAATAAGTTAGATAGAGAAAGACAAATATGATTTCACTTGTATGTGGAATCTAACAAACAAAGCAAAACAGAAACAGACTCAGAGAGAAGAGAACAAACTGATGGTTTCCAGAGGGGAGGAAGACAGGGAGTTGGGTGAAATAGTTGAAGGGGATTAAGAGGTACAAACTCCAGGTACAAAGTAAGTTAAAGGAGGTAACATAACAGCATAAGGAATATAGTTGATAATACTTTAATAATTTTGTATGGTGACATATTGTTAGTAGACATATTATAGTGATCATTTTATAATGTATTTAAACGTTGAATTATGTTGTCCATCTGAAAATAATGTTGTATATCAACTATACTTCAATTTTTAAAGTCAGTAGGAAAATGAAAATGAAAATTCTTTAAAGTGTTTCTAAAAACAAATCAGAAAAAAGGAAGAGAATTACCAAGAAAAAGTGAACACGAACAATAAAATGGTAAATCTAATCTCAATTACTTCAGTAATTAATGACGTTAACTGACTAAACATTCCAATTTAAAGGGAAAGAGTGTCAGAATGGTTTAAAAAGAAAAAAAGACGCAAATATATGTGGTCTATAGAAAGTACACTTTAAATATAAGACACGTATGGACTGAGAATAAATGTTTGGGACAAACGCATCACAAAGGCAATAACGTGAGAAGACTGGAATGACTAACTCCTGGATACCCATCTATGGGGAGCATTGTTCTGACCGCTTTCTGATGATGTTCCAATCTCCAGGAGTTACTGTGTGAAGTCAACCAGGACAGCTCTTGCACACAGTCTGCCCTGTACCACCAGCCTCAAACTCACATCTATTGATTTACACTTGAATTCATACCTCAAATGTCTTTGAAATTCAAAAGGTATTTCTTCACTCTAGTAAACTTCTAACTCATTTACGTATCTCGGCTAGAATTTCTAAAATATTCATCAACATCAATTGTGTGCAGTTTGGAAGTAAGGCTGTGAGGCCAAAAGGATGACTAAGTAAATCATCCCATAGCCTTTGTGAAATGAAGTAGGAAATAAATAAAGAACAAGTACAGCTCCTCTTCGCTTGCTAACTGGTAAGGATAATTTGGCTTAATTCCCAGGATTTTCAACTGAAGGTGAAGCAAGGTATGCTTTTTCAAACTCAAATATATCCCACTAGAGAGTCTGATATGCTCCTTCCACCCACATCTGCAGCCAAGAGATGGGGAAAAACACTGCCATGGTGGTTTACTGCCTTTGATGGAAGAGTTTTATATCCCTCATATTTGTTAGGGCTATAAATAGTGAAAACTTCAGCTATGTGTAATTATTTTCTAGTTAAATGCATATATATTAATGGTGTATTGGCGTTTCATGTGAAGTACTATGTAGTGATAAAGAAAAATTACAATATGTTAATTATACATTCCATCATTTTGAATTTATACTCCTTTGACTCAAATTCCATGGTTATATTTTCAACAGTGTGAACACCAATCACTGACCCATCGACATAAATAAGTCTTAAAGATATTCAAATTATGTATATAGATCCACATGCCAAATAACCTAAACAGAGCATGAAGGGCTACCCCTATCAAGCAAAACACATGACCTAACTCACAGCTTACTGAGTGACTCTGGAAACCTCTGACTGGCTGTGTCCTGAATTGCTGAATGTTGTACAGCCAGCTTCCAGGTGAGATGAGTTAGTAGCTTTTACAAGCTATTGTCATATTTAAATACAAACACAAGTTATTAATTAGAATCATATATGCATGAGAAACATAAACACTCACAGATTAGTTTTTCCAGAGCTATCCACAGGGTAGGTTCTGGAGTCAGACACATGTCTCGCTCGCCTCACCCTAGTCCCGGATGAGAAAAGCCTAGTTATTGGGTCCCCGTAGATGAAAATCAAACTTCTACCATCTACCTAGTGGCAACCATCCAATAATAGGGGTGACTGCTCTGGTTTAGCTGCAGAGACTCAAACCTCCTGCACCTGCCCTAAAAACCTAAAATAATGAAACAAACAGAAGTAAGAGTGTTAAAGTGACTCTTGATTATCAATAAATTCAAATATTTTCAGTTGTGCCACATGATGTAAGGTCACCAGTTCATCGGTTAATTTAGTCCAAGATTTGGCCAAAATTTTCTAAAAAGGAAAAACAAAAAAACTGATCTCAGCTATTGTATTGAACTATAGTCACATAGGTGTCAGCCCTTTAGCTGTGGTTACAAAATATTGACTAGAGATGGAGGCTACTATGAAAACAGTAACTTCAGGTATCAAACCAATATCTGCATGTATATAGCAAAGCATCCCATAGGAATTGGACACTGTTGAGTTTAAGCTGACTTTCAAATGTTAAATCCATAAATACATATGACCATTTACATTTTAAAACTTTTGCATTTAAATGTTAAAATTCAGTATTTGTAACAAGAGACTTTGGGAAACTTGCTATTAAATTGCTTTGACTATTTCAGTTTGTACAGAAAAAGTTGGTTTTCTTTCTCTTTTCTAATTATAAATTTAACATATTTTCATATAGATAACTTGAACAGTATAGAGGTGTCAAAAAAAAAAAAAAAAAGAAGTGTCAAAAAGCAGAAAGAAATCGCCCATAATCCTACCACCCAAAGGCAATCATTTTGTTCATTTAGATACATTTTCTTCTAATCTTTTTCTTTACATTTTACAGGTAAGATTATGGTAAGCCATTGATACACTATCCCTGTGGCTTGATACTAGAAGTTTCTTTGTACTCATTTAAGAAGCAATCCCTTCATATTTTCTGATGTTATTAGTTAAAAATCATGATAGCACATACTTGGAAAAATTACTGGAAGACTTTTAAAATAATGTTAACAAAGGACTAGAAATATACCTCCAGCAATCTACCCTGCCAATTCCATCCTGAAATCCGATATTAGATATGTATTTCTGTATCTATGCAGCTATGACCAAAAAATTTATCTTCAAAGAAATTTCAGAAAAAATTTCACGTATGTCCTGTTATTTTGTTTCATGATCTACCTAAAGTGATTCATTAGCAATAAGCTCTCAGAGTAAAGGAATTTTTTTGTTGTTATTATTATGTTGCTTGCATTTTTTAAAAGAGCTAGTTAGGAAGTATAACACATATATATGTTTTCCTATGAAAATCTACTGTCAATAGTACCAATTTGGGGGAACTAAATGACATCCAGAGGATGACTATGTCTTCCACATCAAAGCCAGTGGGTAATGAACCCCCACAACAATAACCTTCGCCCAGGAAAGCAGGAGAGAAAGTTGGGAATGAGCCAGCTGAACCCCAGATGTTACGGTTGGGAGCATTCCAGAATTCTGCATCTGGAAGCATCTACTGCCAAACCTGTCCCATCTGTAACAAAGGTAATAAATTCCTCCCTCGGAGGAGAGGAAACCAGAGAAGGTAAAACAATATTGCTTAGTCAGGTTTTTAGCAGCCAGTACCTTTCTCCCCTGTGAGTCTTCTGTTGGCTCGCTGGTACCAAGAAAGGACTAAAAGGAACCCAGGAAGTCAAAAATTGAAACTAGAATGCTAATAAAATTCAAATGAAAAAGCAAATTTCAAGGCTATATAAATTAAGTTGGCTGTAAAGAACATTGTTGATTTTTTTCTCCCCCCACCCCAAGCAATAAATAAGATACAACAGTGCACCCTTCTGGTCAAAATACAAAACTAATGTTTAGATGAAAGTCTAACCAACATTCTTCTCTAGTTCCCTGGAGATTAACCCAAAAGGGTTCCTCCTGGTTTTCTCATCTGGTGAGAGGGTTCATAGCAATGACCTCACTTGCAGACTTTTTTAAAGTGACAAGTCCAAGAGATTTTTAAACATGAAATTTGTATCCATGAGAGAGTTTTGTCATTCTGAGTGAGATGAACATTCAAGATACAAAGAAAATTTTAAAGAGTTTGATGCTTCATTTGTTTACAATTTATTTGGGTATCTGATGCTTTATTACATTGACTTTCTTGGAGTTTTCCTATGGGGTCATGAATGTGATGACTACTTACTAAATATCTGTTGAATAAATAAATCAAGCAAATTTCTAAACCTCTGCCCCTCAGTAAAATCTGAAAACCAATTTTATTTTGTCACAAGTGAAGCAGCTCTGGAAGTTTCAATAAAGGGAACCCCAGAGTGGAAAAAAGTGGAAAAGCAAGTATGAAAATGCCTAAGAAAGTCTTAGTCACATTCTTGGAAGTAACTATAGGTACACTGCCAGCCATTTTCAAAAAGTTAAAGGGTAATCAGAATATGGGTTCCTGAAGAATAATTGATAATGCAAAATTCTACTTCCTCCTTAACCCAAATAAAAATATACAGCATGGTAAGCCTTCCTCACCTTTAGATACGCTCATATAAACTTGGTCTGTTCAGAGCGTGTCTTCACATCCTGCCCTTTTTTGGTTATATGTTTGAAAGTATCAAAAGACTCAAAATAGCATTACAAAAAGTCAGGAATATTTATGAAGCATTAGTTATCACAATGTAACCATGTTTTACATCTCTATAAAAGTACCCATGGTTATCTTACTACCCTTATTCAACCTGCAGCACTTTCTCTGAGAACTGTTTTCTGCCTTGACCACAAACTTTTAGAATTAATGAGGCTAAGAATTAATGCTTCAGTAAATAGAAATTCTTTCCTTGGCACTAGGCTGACATTATGTTATACTTCTAAATGCATATTTGCCACAAGCTGTATCCCGAGATATAGTACATTACACGGTCTGCTCAAGTAAATGACTGATCTGACAGATAACATCCTAAAAGCGTAACAGCATGACTCGGTGTTAGCAAAAATAGATTTTACACATTGACCAAGGTTGGGCACACTCCTGGAAGGGGCCTGCTATATACTACTTCCCAGGCACACCACTGAAGAACTACCATATTGACCATACACAGAGAGTGAGAATTAGTAGACATTGTAGAACTAAAGATAATCTCAAAGACTTATGAATGCTAATTTCCAAAAACAGATGGTAGTGTGAAACTCTTTGCAAAAATCATCCCAGCCACAGGAAATCAATGAAAATCAGAAATAAGGTGTCTCCTAAAACCTACACCAAAAAAAAAAAAAAAAGGTTTCCAAAGACATATTTGGGATTCAATTTTTAGCAATAAATCATCTTGCCTATAAAAATTTCTTCTAGCAAGTTCAAGCCAAGCAGATATCAGACACTATAATGCTAGCATAAAAATTTTATCACAGCACAATGGTATGAAGCAAAGTTCACCAACAAAAGATCCAGACCTGATAGGGGTATCAGCAGGATGTAATCAGAGAAGAGGGAAGAACACAAGTTTCCTGAGGTAATGAAAGCCTCTGCTCACTGGCTCCAGAGGGCAGTAGGAAAAAACACATTTAAAATTGAAAAATCTGGCCAAAGAGAGCAACCAAGAGTTAATGTTTCTTGAAATAGAGATGAAACTGAGAACCATGAAAAGCAAAGAAGGTTTCCGGAGCAGATAACCTGCAACCCCAAATCTTCAGAATGCAGGCAGTGAAAGCACTCATATATTATAAACACCTCACCTATCACAGAAACACCTGGATTCATCAAATGAAAATGGCACCCACATCAAAGGAAGGCTAAAGAGGGCATCAGGAAATAGCAGGCCGGCTTTGTGGAGTTAGAATGTTCCAATCAGGAAATGATATAAAATGAGTCACTTGAAGAGAATCTAGGAGTAGCAGCCATGGACAGGTAGGGGAGACTCACCTCAAGGAGGTCAGGCTCAGTAAGTATTTTGTAAAATTACTGTAGAGGACTGTCAGAAGTTAAGCAGATGATAATACAATAAACTAAAAATTTTAAGACAGCCATTATACGGTGCTGTATGGAAGGTTCATGGCAGGTGTACAAGTACAGAAATGATGTAACAAAATCTAACATGATGCAGAAGTTTGACAACATGCTGAGGTCAGTCTGTAAGCCTACCGTGTGCCTGAGCACTCTGATGGGTGTTGACAGCAAGAGGAGGAATAAGATGCTGTCTCTGCCCTCCAGGAGCATAGGAACTAACCATTCTAGAATGTTTAAATCCTTACAAAATTCCTGTGAGGTAGATATTATCATTTTCATTTTACAGATAAAAAAAACTGAGGTTCAGAGAGGTTAAGTGCACAGCTAGAAAACTGCTAAATCAGAACTCCAAGTATGTGATCTTTTCACTAAATCACATTTTCTAATAGTTTACAGAATAATATGTGGCATTTTTAAAAGGTGACAACCAACACAAAATAGCATTTAATATGTTAAAACTAAGAAAATTTGGAAAAGATAAAATATATGACTGGAATGGAGTGTTAATTGTGTCTCCTGGACATAAGTGCTGGAGTTGATCAGAAAAAACAGGGATCAAAGAGGGCAGAAGTAATTGAAAAAAGCGATGGAAGAGGGGGTACCTTCCTGGTGCAGATAGGAAACTGAGCACGGCTGGTTCACAGGACCTGACCAGAGCTGAACTAGGAGGGACCGCCACTGAGACATGCAACACTGGCAGGTCACACAGAACCTGGAGAGCTGGGTAAGACAGGTAGGATTTAAAGTGGTGGGAAGATGGGGGTGCTAAAGATTTCTGAGCAGAAGGGTAAAATTTCTACTGCCCCACTATTATCTAAATCTCTCTTTATACTAGTTTTTTTTTTTAATAGCTGCTGAAACAAATTACCACAAGCTTAGTGGACTCAAAAACCACAAATTTACTATCTTACAATTCTGTCTGACACGGGTCTCACTAGACTAGAATCAAGATGTCAGCAGGGCTGCATTCCTTTCTGGAGACTCTAGGGAAGAATTCCTTTCCTTGCCTTTGGTGCTTGGCCCTCTTCCTTCATCTTCAAAGGCAGAAACATGGCATCGCTCTAATCGTTCTTCTGCAATCACCTCTCCCTCTGACCACAGCCATAAAAGTTGTCTGCTTTTAAGGATTCATGTGATTAGACTGTGCCCACCTGGATAAACCTGGATATTCTCCTGTGATTAAGGTCCATAACATGAAGCAGAGCTGCAAAGAGCCTTTGCTATGTAGGGTATCATATTCACAGGTTCCAGGGATTAGGGCCTGGATATTTGGGGGCCATTATTTTGCCAGCCAAAATAGGCTCCTGACTATAACCTGCCCCATGAACCTCTAAGCCCCCTATGCTTGTAATACATCCTCCTTTCTTGTCTCCTAGATAACCAGTCCTCTGCTCAAAATCCTCGATGACAAAAACCACTCACTGAACACCAAACCGCTTAGCTTGGCATTCCTGTCCAGTAACTGGGATCAGTCCTTTATCAACTGAATAAAGGAATAAAAGCAGTGTTCAGGGAAATGTGAGAAAGATGAGGGCAAGGTAGAGACAATGGATGGGAGGCTGTGAGCATGACCTGGATGGAGCTGAGTCCAGTGTGGCAGAGAGGGACACTGGGGCTTCAGAGCCAGACCCATCTCTGAGAGTTGTGATGTGGGGAAGTGATGTCATCCCTCTGAGCTCCAGTTACTTAGTCTATTAAAATAGGGACATAAATAGTACCTTCATCACTGGGCTGTTGTGGAGGTTAATGAAATAAACATAATTAAATACACAGCAAGCACTTATCACATAGTGGACACTCCATAAATGTTACTTCCCTCTCCTTTCCCAGTACAAGAATAAATAAACCAACTGAATTATAGTGAATGATTCATGAGAACTAACAGGGAGATGCAGAGGTATTAACTGTTAGGCTTAGTTCAGGATAACTGCTCCTTCCACATGGGTAGAAAATGCCATATTGCTTCTCTTTATGATGTGTGACCATATTTCTATACAGAACTAATGAAAAGATGTCATTAGCAATGAATATTTAATTGAAAAATTATAATCTAGAGAAGCAGAGCCTAAATGGAAATGATAAGTACAAAATGAAAGTTTTAAAATATGTGTATGTATAATATCATCACTAAAAATCAAATGTATTCTTAATGATTGAGCATTAGAATATTCACGAATTATTCATTTATTCATTCATTCCAAAATACTCATTGAATGCCTTTTACATGTGAGATATAGTTCCGTACACTTGAGATACATTCTGCCCTCTTGGAACTTACATTCTATTTAGAAGATAGGGGACAGATACATATATATATATACACACACACACACACACACACACATATATATACATATATAAAATGTATGTCTATATAATAAATGAGCTATTCTCTTCTCCAAGATTTTTTTTCGTGGGCCCTTAATAAATAAAACCTACATGCAGATCTAAATTATATTTTAAATTCAAAAGTTTTTTTTTCATATTAAAGCAAGAAGAAGGCTTAAGAAATATTATACCAAGATAAAACCTATAAATAAGGCAGGAAGCCTTAATAATCAATTACTCTTTTTTCCCCCAGTTTTACTGAGATATAATTGACATACGGCACTGTGTAAGTTTCAGATGTACAACATAAAGCTTGGACTTATATACATCATGAAATGATTACCACAAGTTTAGTGAACATCCATCATCTCATATAGATACAAAATGAAAGAAAAAGAAAAAAATACTTTTCCTTGTAATGAGAACTCTTCGGATTTACTCTCTACACTTTCATACATAACATACAGCAGTGTTAGTTATACATTACATCCCTAGTACTTATTTGTCTTATAACGAAAAGTTTATAGCCTTTGACCACTTTCATCCAATTCCCCCTCCCTCCAATCTCCATCCCTTGCCACCGGTAACCACAAATCTGATCTTTCTTTCTATGAGTTTGTTTGTTTGTTGGAGTATAATTAACCTACAACACTATGTTAGCTCTTGGTGCACAACATAGTGATTCAGTATTTCTATATATTACAAAATAATCACCACCCCAAGTCTACTTACCATCTGTGACCACACAAAGCTATTACATTATTATTAACTATATTGCCCATGCTTACCTCTTAATTTTGGGTAAGGTAAGTTTGTACCTCTTAATTTTTTTCACCTATTTTACTCATCTCCCCAACTCTTCCCCTCAACAATCAATTACTCTTAAGTGAACTTATACTCCTAAGAGTATATATACTCTCAAAAGTATACAGAGAAGTATGCTGTTTATTTTTATACCTCCGTATTACTTTTAAAATGTTTAGAGATAGATATAATAGATCCATATATGCAAAAATATAGAACAAAAAGATACACAATGTAGGACAAAAGAAATAGAGGGGAAAAGAGAAAGGAGAAAAGAAAGAGAGAAAAAGGAAGGAAGGAGGGAAGAAGGAAGACTAAATAAAAACAACAGTAGAAAAACAAGATGAGTTCAGGAACATGTTTCTTTTTTGGAAAGGTGCTAGAAATTTGGCTCTGAGTTACTTAGCAGGCAAAGCAAAGAAGGAACATGATTACTAACAATAATCACAGAGTTCTTAAAATAAAAATAAACATGTGTCTGAAGAGACACATACCCTTATTTGTCCCAAGTCCTAAGAGGCATCTCTCCCACAAATTCTTGTTAATATCTGTAATACTACGTCTTCAACAACATCCAGTTGTTGAATTCATTTTGTGTCAATTTATTCCATGTCAGCTTTGGGTGATTTAATTGTTAATAATGGCTGAACATCCCTAGACTACACAGTGAATATCCCATGGTTGTTCCTTTAACATTCCTCAACATAGGTTTATAGTACAACACCAAAGAGCAAGTCAGTGAAAGTGATTTAATGAAAGACCAAATCAAAGTAGGACCAGAATCATCCAAGTATAAAATGGTAATGGTAGAAATTTAAGTGCTAAAATTTTAATGCCAGTGTCTTCAGTACACTGGATGGCTGCAGGTGAGTGACAGAGAACAAGGAGTAGAGTTCCAGCCAGCACTCGAAGACTGGTACCTCCTAGCTGTGCCATATTGTGCTTACACACAGTGAGCAGCCTCAGCGACACAAGTGTGTTGCACCATGAATGCTTTCCTCTACTCATGCCTGAGGAGAAAGACTGGAAGCCACTGATCGTGATAAATGGATAGAGCAAAGATTCTTCAGACATTCTTACAGATGAATATAGTTAAGTGGCTGAGCTAGGTAGGATCTGGGCTAAAGGGAATTCCAGAAGCCTGGAAGATGAATTGTCTAGTCAACTGGATGCAGGAGGGGAGAGCTGGTATCTTCTTACAAAAGTCAAGAAACATCCCAGAACACTTGTCTGCCCAGAAGACCACTTTACCTGTGCACCAAGGCCAGCTGAGCTAATGTATCTGATCATGGCAGCACCCCGTTGTGGACACAGCAATAATCTAAATGTCATTCTTGAACGAAACATTAAAATGTTCAAGTGAATCATACATTTGAAGAAAAACAGTCTCAAGATAATTTAATTCTGCTACCACAGTTTCATTGATTTTGTATGTTCCTTTACTTATAAAAGACAGTCAAAGCAATTTACCCTAGTGGATTTTGACATGTTCTGTCCCTTAGAGTACTATCAACTTTAATCAGATTCTAGAAATGAAGTAACAATATCTTATTAACAGGAAGACATTTTGAGGATGGAAAAGTCAACATCAAACACAACCAACTTTATAAGGAAACATTAAAAGCCAAATTTATGAAACAGATAAATTAGTGGGATATAATTCACATTTCCAGAATTATTCCTGACTTTACAAAAGCATTTACTGTAGGGATCCTTCAAACAGCAGACTCCTCTTGTGCATTTGAAATATCAACTAACTTACAGAAACTCCATTTTTCAGGACACACTTACAGTGTTAATCTAGGCACAATGCAATAAACAAAGCTTAACTCTTTCCCATGCAAACTGATGGAAAAGAATGCTTCTAAGCAGAATATGTAATATCAGAAGATTATGCCCAACGTTACTGCAGTATTTCTATCACACACACCAGGTAAAAGCATCGCATTCAGTACTAGAAGTCAGGAAATCTGGATTCTAATCTCAGTTGAGTCTTTGGGAATTTGGCTTGAAGTAAAATCTCTATCTGTTTCTGTTTTCTTTACTATCAAAGAAAGATAAAAGTATGAGAAAACAGAAGTAAAAATAACATATAAATCCAAGTGGTGTTGATTTTTCCCTTTTCAAAAATGGCAAGCTACATTATTTGAAATAAATCTTACTACCATAAAACACAATAAAATCTAGAGAAAATTAAAATAAACAAGCAAACAATCACTTATTTGAAGGCATCAGAGAGCTATCAATACAGTGAGGATTTGAAAGTCCAAGCTCTTACAGAGAAAAGAAACCCAGAGAGCTGAACCGGCATTTGGCACTATTTTTCCCTTTGAGACATTTTCAAATTCTCAAGATGCAGCTGAGAGACAAGAAAACTGAACAGAAAAAGCCTGCAGAGCTTAACAGAATTTACTGCAGCCTCACAGGATGGGGGAAAACTTGGGGTTCAGAGTCCACCCAGGAGGAGGGGCCCAGGTAAACACGCTAGGCTTTAAGTTGGCACTCCTTATGTGCTATAATTTAAGAATACGAACTCCAAATAGAAGAGCCCTCACAAAAACTGATGTCCAGCTTTGAATCTGCTCAATGAATGGATTAAATTGGTATGTTCCTAGGATGCCTGCATGCCAGAAACAAATGTAAATCTTCTCTGAAGAAAGATATTATCCAGAAACTCAAACCACCTCTATAATTTTTATACACAATGACCAGTATTCAACCAGAAGTAACAAAGCAGGACAAAAAATTAGCTAAAAACCAAAATTAAAAAAGACAATAGAAATAAATCCTTAGAAGATACAGATATTGAAGTATCGTACAAGGATTTTAAAGCATAGGAGGGAATAAATGGAACTAAAATATTCTAAAGTTTTGTCCAGGAGGTAGTAACTGTACTAAATTTTATTAAATTTAATAAGCCAAAGATGCATGTAAAAATCTCTAAGGTAACTACCACAAGAATGGTAAAAGACAGCCAATGGTGGAGAAAGAAAGGGGCCCAAAAATAGTAATACGAAAGAAGGAAAGAAAGGAAAGAAAAAGAAAATGAGTGGGACAAAGGGAAAACAAAAAGTGAGAAGGTAGATTTAATTTCAAATATGTCTCTAATTCCATCAATTGGAAACAGCTATGTATTCCAAATAAAAGATAAAGATTTTCAAATCTATTTAGAACACCTCAATTATATTCTGCTTACATGAGACACATTTTAAATTAAAGACCAAGAAAGGATAAAAGTACAAAGACAGAAAAAGATATACCATATAAACAATGCACACACTAATCAAAACAAACTGGCTTAGTTCTACTGATAACAGATAAAATCAAGTTCAAGATAAATGGCATTACTAGAAATGGGAAAGAAGCTTCATGATGGTAAAATGGACAATACACCAGGGAAAATATGGCAACTCTAAATAAATATGCACCTAATAACATTGCTTCACACTTGGGGATGTAGTAAGAACTGTCAGAACTAAAAGGAAAAATAGACAAATTCACATGATATTAGAGATCAAAATATCTGTCTATATAACTGATAGAACAAGCAGATAAAAGACCATAAAATGATGATCTGAATCACATACTATACAAAATTGATCTAATTGACTTTTGTAGAAAACTACAACCAACAACTGCAAATACACATTCTTTCCAAGTACACATGGAACATTTACCAAAACTGACAACATTCTGATCCATAGAGCAAGTCTCAGAAACGTTCAAGTATTAACATGTTAAAAGCACACTCTGTCCACAACAAAAGGAAGCTACAAATCAAGGCAACAAGAACAACAACAAAATGAACAACAAAACAACTAAAAAATCCACAAAGGTTTGAAGTTTATCAATGCTCTGGATAATCCATGAAGCAAAGAGAAGTCACAATGGAAATTTTTCTCTTTCTAGTTTGATTTTTAACAGCTTTATATATTCAAAAACTGTGCATATTTTTAAATGTTTAATCAATGAAATTTGACACCTGTGAAATTATCACCACTAGCAATATAATGAATACATCTATCACCTCCAAAAGGTTTCTCCTGCTCCTTGGTAACCCCATCCTCCTGATCCTCAGTGTCCTCTATTCCCTGGAAAACCACTAATCTGCTTCTTATCATTATACAGTAGTTTGTATTTTCTAGATTTTTGTAGAAATGGAATCATTTGAATTGTACTGGTTTTGTCCAGCTTCTTTTACTCAGTATAATTATTTTTGAGCTTTATCCATATTGCTGCAGGCATCAGTAGTTCATTGCTTTCTATTGCTGAGCAGTGTCTCATTATTAGGATATATCGTATTTTGTTTACCCATAGATTTATTAATAAACATTTGGGATTGTTTTCAGGTTTTGGCTGTTACAAATAACACTGTTATGAATACTGGTATACAAGTTTTTAGATGAACATATGCTTTCATTTCTCTTGGTTATGACAAAAGGTGGCATTGAAGTATAGTGAGTAAAACTGGTCTTTTTAAAATATGATGCTCTATCAGCTATCCATATGAAAAAAGAAATTAATCTCAACCCCACCAAACTCACACCATACACAGAAATCAATTCCTTGTAGATCTAAATGCAGTAAGTGAAAGCACAAAAGTACTAGAAGATAACATAGGAAAATATCCTCAGGATGCTGAGTTAAGCAAAGATTTCTTACACAGAAAACAAAAGCATTAGCCATAGAAGAAAAGCTACACTAAAATGAAAGATTTCTGCTTATCAAGAGGCACCATTAAGGCAGCAAAAATGCAAGCCACTGAGTGGGAGTCTTTTGAGGATTATGTGTATCCCACAAAGGCACTAGAATAAAGAACTCCTATAGATCAGTAAGAAAAACAAAAAGACGGTCCAATAGAACTGGTAAAAGATACTTCACAAAACAGGATATCCAAATGGTCGACGAATTTATTAAAAGATGGTAAACATCATTAGTCATCAGGAAAATACAAACTAAAAGCACAATAAGATACACTGCAACAGCTAAACAGACAAACTGGAATACACAAATGGCGGTGAGACTATGGAACAACTGGACCTCTCGCAGACTGTCGTATGCCTATCTGGTGACCCAGCAATCCCTCTTCTAGGTACAAATAGGTTCATGTGTCACCCACACAGACAGACATGTATAAGAATGTTCTTAGCAGCCTTATTCAAAGTAGTAAAAAAATAAACTAAACTGGGATCATTGTCCATCAACAGAAGAATGTGGTTTAGTCACATTAGCAAATACTTTAAAGCTATTAAAATAAACGGAATACTATCACATGCAACAACATGGATGAATTTTACAACATGCTGAGGTAAAAGGTCAGACACAAAAGAAAATCGACTGTATATTTCAGTTCATTTAAAGTACAAAAACACATAAAACTAATAAAGGAGTTGGAAGTTAGAAGAATCATCATCCTTTTGTGTGTGGGGGGGAAATATATGTAATATAAAATGTGCCACTGTAACCACTTTTAAGCATACAGTTTACTGGCATTAAGTACATTCACACTGTTGTGCAGCCACCACCACTATCTATCTCCAGAATTCTTTCCATCATCCCATACTGAACCTCTGTACCCAGAAACAGTAACTCCTCATTCTCCACACCCCCCAAGCCCTTGGTAACTACTAATCTACTTTCTGTCTCTATGAATTTGACTATTTTAGGTACTTCATAAGGAATCACATGATATTTGTCTTTTTGTGTCTGGTTTATTTCACTTAGCATAATATTTTCAAGGTTCCTCCGTGTTTCAGTATGAATCAAAACTTCCTTTTTTAGGACTCAATAATACATATGTATCACATTTTGTTTTTCCATTTATTTGTCAGTGGTAGTTTGAGTTGCTTCTACCTTTTGGCCATTGTGAATAATGCTGCTACAACCATTGATGTACAAGAATCTGTTTGAGTCCCTGCTTTCAATTCTTTTAGTATATACCCAAATGTAGAATTTCTGGATCATTTGATAATTCAGTGTTTAATTTTAGGGGAGAACTGCCATACTGTTTTCCACAGTGGCTGCACTATTTTACATTCCCATCAGCAATGCACAAGGGTTCCAATTTCTCCATCCTCACCACTTGTTATTTTCCAGGGTTTTGTTTTTGTTTTGTTTTGTTTTGATTTGATAATAGCCATCCTAATGGAGGTGAAGTGGTATCTCATTATGGTTTTGATTTGCATTTCCCTAATGACCAGAGATGTTGAGTATCTTTTCAAGTACTTATTGGCCATTTGTATATCTTCTGTGGAAGATATGTCTCTTCCAGCCCTTTGCCCATTTTTCAAACAAGTTGTTTTGAGTTTAGGAATTCTTTATGTATTCTGAATATTAATCTTTGATTTACAAATATTTTCTCCCATTCTACATGTTGCTTTTTCATTCTCTTGACAGTGTCCTTTGATGCAAAAAGCGTTTTTATTTTGATAAAGTCCAATTTATTTTTCCTTTTGTTGCCTGTGAAGAGTCATCATCTATGATACTGAGAGAGGAGTTAGAGGATGATCAAGAGCATGAGAGGGGCTTCTGAAGTGCTGCTAGTGTTCTACACATTCATAATTTTGTGCATTTTTCTGGTTATACATCTTGTATGTTTGTATTACTGGAAAACAGAGAATAAAAAGATAGTCGATTTAGTGGGTTTGGCCTGATTTAATGATCAATTTAGACCACTCCTGTGCTAAGTCAATCGACTGCCAGAAATCAGCCATTAAGCAGGACCAAACATCAGTTTTACTTCTATAAAATATTGATTTTTAATGCTTTTCAACATATTTAAAATTAATAAATGTTACATGTTTATTTTTTAGGTGGTAACAATATTGCTAAATTATAATAATTAACTATTCAGAAAATAGCTAAGCATTGTCCTTTTAGGTGTCAGTTTCCTAAAGTCAGAGGTTGCCTCTCTCCTTCGCTATTACAGTGTATATAAGACATTCAGTTAATTATGCACTGATAGGCAAATCGTTTCTGAAAGGCAGTTTGGCAAAATGTATCCAAATAAACTTTAAAACGTACTTGCTCTTTGACTCACCTACTCAAATTTTAGGACTATATCCAGAGGAATAACCAAGCAAGTAAACAAAAATATGTGCAGGGATAGTCCCTGAAGCACTGTTTATAACAGCAAACAATTGGAAACAATTGTCTAACAATGGAGGATTGGTTAAATAAAATATGGTCTATACATACAATAGAATAGTATATGTCCACTAATTGTATAATTTAAATCTATATTAAAATAGAAGATAAAAGATATAATTACATTCTAAGTGCAGTTTAGAAAACCAATGTATATGATATAATCTCATTCTAATGTGAGAGAAAAGTCAGGAAAGACAGACGTGAGCATCTTAGTGGGGTTATTGCTGAGTGATGAGATTATAGCTAATTTTCCCCTTAGTTTTCTTATTTATTTCTAAATTTTCTACAGTGAAATGTATTATTTTGTATTAAGCATATAAACATACTCAAAAAGCGGTTTTCCCTCAGAAAGTGAAAGGTGTTATCTTGGATCAGTTTAATCACCATTTAATTATTAGTTTATGAGATGGCATTTTGCAATTTTTATTAAGTGGATATGTTTACACATGAACAAGCATACATACATAAATACGATAAAATGACAGTCTTCCAATTTTAGATTAGAATTTCAATGTAACCTTGAAAATAAGTTCCCAGTATCTGTGCACCACAATAGTGTACCACCAGCCCATTAACAGAATTAAAAACAAAGACAAAAAAACAACAAAAAAACCCCTACCTCATCTTCATCTATCACATGAGCACCAAATGGGGAAATAATATTTCAACTATGTTATTCATTTTATACTTTGTTAGTTTGTTTTGATTTGTTTCATTTGTTAATTGGATGATTGTTTATTTGATTTATGACTACATTTATTTGTATGACTAGAAAACAGAGAACCATATGATAATCAATTTAGCGGGTTTGGTTCTGTCCAGTTTAATGGTCAATTCAGATCACTGCTGTGCTGTCAATTGACTTTGCAAAAATTTATCATCAAGCAGGACCAACAATCAGATCAACTCTGCCATGTCCAATTTGAACGCATTGCCCAGACACTGCTCTTGGCAAAAACAGCTCAATTATTCGGCTTCTCTACAGTCTTGCATTCTTAAACTTTCCTTTATTTATTCCTATTTGGTAAGCTTTCTGCCAGAAAGAAGAAAAACCAAGACTGGAAGGAAAGAATTACAATTTTTTGAGTTTCAATTAGAACTTGACAACAAAGGACGGATCCAAGGGGGCCTTTAACATAGCAATTGATTCTCTTCTCTCATTGTGGGGAATGGTTACCCTCGGTGAATCATTAAGATAGACAGTTTCTACTTTATTTAGTTTCTGCCAGAAACCAAAATCCACATTCAGCATGTTAACAAAAAAATCCATGCAGTCTTTACCAAAATGTCAACCATGCAGAAGGTCCTTGGGCCATGTAATTAGTGGATTTCATGCAAGGGGAAATCCCTGAAGAAAGGCCTGAGGAGCATTTTGAGTTACTTGAATTGCAGAGCTGCGAGTCTGCAGAACTGAAAGTGTGCAACTGATGTCTTTAGAGGAGAGACTTGAATACTCTGAAATGGGCTGAATGACAGAAAGCTCATTCGAGGCTTATGACGCTGTGGCTTGCACCGAGCAATCTCCCGGATGCCTTTATAACGCGAACTTCCAAATGTAATAAATGGTAAAGTTTGTCACAGAAGTAACTGCCACCTCAATTGCATTCTGAAATTTATCATTTTCCAGTGTGTAGGTCTTATGAGAGGTACATTCTTCTGTCAAAAATATGACATCAACTAATAATTCTGTACCATTTATCACTGCACTTCTCTCTGCATCACCACCCAAGTGGACAAGACCCTTTACAACTACATATTTTGAAAATGAATAATTTTTGCAAGTTTAGTTGACCTCAGTATTTTTCTTAAATCAACTAAACTTTCCAAAATTTTGTGAATTATATTCAACCAACAGAACTACATTTTAAAATGATCAGTATTAATTTTACTTAGAAAATTCCAGAAAATGAACTGAAGGCTGGCCTTGTGAATTACGGCCTGTTCTGCTATCAATGCCTTTGTACCAGGTTCCAAAATGAGCAGCACAATGCTACCACTTTGGTCACGGACTAACACAAGGCACTTCAAGAAAGCTCCCACTAACGGGGATTTGGGGAACACTATAAACAAACTCCTACCCCCATGGAAATTCGTGTTGCAAATTAATACATTAAAGACTCTGTGAACCCAGAAATAAATTTTAAACCTTTGCTTAATCCAGTGTTCCCCTCTTCTACAAGTCCATATTTGAGAAGCACCAGCTAAGCATAAAAGAGGTATCTAGAATACTGCATGATAGAAATACAATATAAGCCACATATGTAATTTTAAATTTTCTTATAGCCACATAAATTTTTTAAATTTGAAATTAATTTTATTAATATATTTCATTTAAATCAATATATCCAAAATAAAAATATTAAATATATTTTATAGTAAACCTTTAAAATTCAGTGTTTATTTTACACTTACAGAATGTCTCAATTCAGACTAGCCATGTTTCCAGTGCTCATTAGCTGCATGTAACTAATGGCTACCTTGCTGCAAATGCACATATAGAAGACTGATGATGATATGAATTTAAATGTTTAAAATATCATAATATTTAACAAGCTGATTCTAGCAGCAGCTAATCAACAAAGGATGTATGGCGAAATTACATATTACCAACAAATATTTAGACAATAGTACAAGGTTGAACTGTAACTCTTGTTTCCAAATGAAATCAGAATTGTCTAGGTCCAGTGACTTTTTTGAAGATGAGAATTTTTGTGTATCTTGTTAATTGCTATATCCGCAGCACCTAGAACAATGCCAGGCATACAGCAGATGATCAATGAATATTTGTGAAATGCATACCAGTATCACTTAGCAGAAGGTCATGTCTATATCAATGGTCAATTAATGCTTTAGGCTTATTTTATTAAACAAACTGACCATATACTATTCAGAGCACTGACTATGTGCTACTTACTAAGAGTTGGAGAGTTAAGGAATTGAATAAGCCCTCAGAGAAGAAGCTTAGCACCAGGAGTTAGCAACTTTTTTCTGTAATGGTCCAGATAGTAAATATTTTAAGTTTTGTGGACTATGTGGTCTCTGTTGCAAGTACTCAACTTTGCTGTGGGAGCCCAAAAGCAACCATAAGTAACATTTAATCAAATAGGCATGGCTGTGTTCCAATAAAACTTTACTTACAAAAGCAGGTGGCAGGCCATATTTCACCTAAGAGCTGTGGTTTGCCAACCTCTGGCACATAACAGAATAGTAAGCAGCTCAGATACATAAAACCTAATTATAACCCCATTTATAATAATGACAGAAAATATGAAACACCTAGAGATTAAAGAATAAATTTGGAAAAGAAATGGGAAGAAACTACATGAGGAAACATTTAAAATTCTGCTACAAAACATGTGATCCCTGTCCTTCCCTCCAAAAGCTAATTTCCTGAAAGATGCCTGTATGTCTTATCTTTTGAATTTCAAACCTATTTAAAACTATAAACAATTTGAAAGTAAATAATTAAACAATGCAGAATGAAATAAATGTTAAATAAAAGTATGAGCAGCATGATACACAAGCATAAGAAAATAAAGGTTAATTTGATGGGATGAAGCTTCTTTCCGGCACCAGCCCAGAAAGGTATGTTTCATATGGCACAGATAGAATCAGCATTGAAGACGTGAAGGGAATCAGAAGCTAGTCTCTGTCCCTGGTCTGCTTGCAACTATTCACTATCCCTACTTGGTCTGAAATGTCTGTAATAATTGACAGCTATATAACACAAATTGGCAGCTATAAAACCATCCAATAAATTTCTCCATCTCATCAGATAAATAATGGACAACATGATCAAATGCCTTGCCAAAAGAATCACCATACCTCATATTTATATTTTAGAAAGCATTGGCACCAAAAAAAATGTGTTTAAGCAACATTCATTCATTCATTGGGCACTTACTGAGCCAGGGCACTGTCTGAGAGGATAAGAATACAGTGAAAGTCAAGATACATGTGATTCTCAACCTCACAGAACCTGTATTCCAGTGGGAAAGGGGCCAGACAATCAACAAAAAAGGTCATTACAATTTAATTTTCTATATATCAACAAATGTCTTAAGTATAAACAATAAGGTAACTTTCTATGGCTATTACCTGGGTAGCTGCTTTAGACCAGGTCCTTGGTAGTTGCCTGCATGCAACCCCTAATGATGAGACTCTACACTGTCTATGGCATTTCCTTAGTCCACTGGTCTAATGAGTAATCAAAAGATAAAACAATACTAATTTGGCCTGACTTGAAAAACCCATATTAAGAATGAGGTATCACCACTTTTTTTCCCAATTATTCACAAATCGTCATTTTGAGTTATTTTAGATCCAGCTCAAGCTTATTAGCCAACTGTTTTTTGGTTTTTTTGGGGTTTTTTTTAATCTTCTCCTTTTGCAACTTGGGACATTAACCCCTCTCCAGGATTCTGGGAACTCTCCCACACTTCATGATCCCTCAAAGATTATCACCTATAACTACAGTTCTTTGACCAGGGTCATGAAATAGGATCTGCCTATGACTTTGATGTGGGCTGTTATAAAGGCCTAAGTGCTCTTCTTCAAATCTCTGTTGGACTTCAATTCTTTTTTATTGTTTTTTTTCTTCAGTCTATCCTTCTTGCGTGAAGATTGTTCTTCATGAAAGAAGAAGAAAAAAAAAGAAAGAAATCAAAGAAAAGTCAAAATTCTTCTAAGAAATAAGCTCTCATTTGTTCTTTTCTATATTTTTTTTACTCTTTTGAGGCAAGTTTGCTATCTCAACTCTGATAATTTGCATAAATAGATCACTCACTGTTTATTACGATCACACACACACACGTACCCCAAACTGATTTCAAAACAATAAAATTCATCAAAGAGGGAAGCCAATATAGCTAAAGTTTTATTCACTCCAGTTGCCTTGTCTGACTTTTCCCTAATTGCAACAAAATGCCTGGTGGGCACAATATGCCTCCAGAAATATTTTTAGTCTTTTTTTTTTTTTTTTTTTGAACATGAGTTCTGTTGGTTGAAACAAAGCACTGTGATCTTTCTGGTTCTCTCTGGAGCTTTCTTTCTTTTGGGTTTGATACTTTACTAAGATAAAAGGTGAACAGATTTTCCTTCATTTCTCCTTCTTCAAAAGTTCACAAGACATACCCAAAAGATAATATATTTGGCCTTAGGGAAGTGGTTGGGCCACAAGCATTTGCACCCTTTCTTGCCAGCTCTCTCTGGGTCGTTGCAGATGAATGCCTAAGTACAGGAAAGGCATAAAAAACTCTCATGAAAATAGGCTTTTTAAAATCGAGCTAAATTTAACTGTAGGGACCATCTGAACAGACCATCAGAAGGTATAAAGCTGTCTTTTTCTCACATGATCTCTCAGCTGGAAGAAAGAATTTCAGCAGAAAGAACAATAGGGCCACCAATTCCACCCCTGAGAATTCATCCCCCAAAGCTGGCTGTGACTGTTCAGACCAAAGACTTATCTTCTAGTTCTGCTTATCAGCCAGTTTACCAATCACCAAGGTTCATGCTCTCTATTCTCTCTCTCTCTTTTTTTAGTACAAGTAATTTTCAAGGCTCTAAAATATCCAAAGAAAGGAAAACAATCTCTAAGCACTTCAATTCACCATACCAGAATCTGGCAGGTGAAATGGCACAAAATTTTACCTAGAAGTGAACAAAAATTTAATGCAAACCTCAAATAGGAATAGCTAACGTTATTTATTAACATCCTTTCTTGGGAATGTCTTATCAAAAAGAGATGCTATCTAGTAAAATAAATTGGTCTTTTAGCTTGATTTCATTGAGAAAGAAATTTCTCTTTTCAAATTTTTCTTTCATCAAAATGATTTTTTGTTCTTTCTTTCTTTCCCCATGCTTATTTCCTTCTTTTCTTTCTTTCATTTTGGTTTTCCTAGTCAGGACAACAGAACCAACAGTGGCAGGCACCACACAAAAGTAAAGGGTCACTCAGTTAATCCAACTGGATGGCCCGACATCCTTGATTTCCTAATAAACCATATTTATTTTTCCTAATCAAGATTTAGATCCCACTAAAACACTCCTGTGTATTTTGGGGAATAGAATATAAATGTCAAAGTTAAGGTCTTCAAGCAAAAATAAAAAGAAACATTTCCAAATTTTAAAAATGATCAAAAGTTCAGAGGAAAAATAAATGACTGGATTGAGAAAAGATATTGCAAAGGATCCTAATTCAGGAAATACTCAGAAAAGTAGTCTACTCAAGCCTCTCATTGTAAAATAAAACAGTGTGCTTTGTTAAGAGGTATAGAATTAACCTTTAAATTATATTATAATGTATTTATAGTCCTAAAAAGACATAGACTTTTATTTTCAGTTTAGTAAAATAGGCATTACAATTACACTTTATTTTCAAAATTATCACAGTTGCAGGACAATTTAGGGGCCATGTTATATTTCGGCTAGTGTATCTTTCTTTTAGGATATATCTTGTGGATTGGGTCATATATATATTCCTGTTCTTAATGCTAGCACCTAGCAAAGCAACTGGTTAAATACAGTAGAAAAATAGAAAATATTTAATTGCGTTGAATTTTTGACACTTCTACTTAGAGGTTCATCTCTCTAAACGTAATCTGGCTGTTAGGTATATCCTTGAGGCTATAAATAAGAGGGGGTGGGTAGAGGGCAACCCTATTCTTTAACCTTAAACTTAAGTGGTTCAAACCCCATTGCTGGGATGCTGAAAACCCAATGCTCATTCCTACTCTGATTTTCATAAACTTCACTCTTTTGCACTGAGTTATGCTCTACCTTGTTGATGCTTTGACTCCGCATTATCACAGGGTGAAACACAGCCAGTTTTCTTGAACTTCCCCCAAATACTACTTATAATAGACATTTGTGCATAACGTTTCTACTATTCAAAAGTAACAACAGAGGAGAGATTTAGAGGGAGAGAGGTTGCGGCACATCACTGCAAACAAATTAAAACTCAAGTCTAAACAGACTCCAAGCCCTTCCCACCTCTGGACTATTTCTACTGGCCACCTACTCTCTTCAGCTGCCTCCTCTCTTCACACTCTCTGTATCATGCTCCCTTTCCTAAACCCCTCATGCTCTCTCCCTGGCTGTACCTACCACCACCACTGCACCACCTTCTAGGAAGCTCAAAATCACTATACGTTGTCTAATGCAGAACCACCTCTTCCTTTTTCTGCCTTCTTTTTAATTTAGACCTGTAATGTCCAGTACTGTAGCCACCGGCCACAAATGCCCAAAGACCACTTGAAAGTAGCTAGTCCAAATTAAGATGCGCTGTTAAATGTAAAGCAGATTTTGAAGATTCAGTATTTTTTTAAGCCTTAATAAGTAATAAAATATCTTATTAATGATTTTATATTGATTATAGGTTGAAATGATAATATTATGGATATACTGAGTTAAATAAAAATTATATTAAAACCTATCCACTTCTTTCAATGCTTTTCAATTAGACTATTAGAAAAATGTTAATTACATATGTGGCTCACATCCTAGTTCTATTGGATAGTGCTGATCTGGACCCTAGGGTCTCAGTCTTCCACAGCAGCATAGGCTCATTAAAATGGTTCATTAAACAAAAAGACATTTTTAACCCCAGAGATGAACTATGAAACTCCAAAAGAAAAAAGAAGGTTATAGCCAGTGTTCACTTTAAATTATTTTCTTTCTCCCATAGAAGATTTCAAGAAATACCCTAATTTTCAAACAGGGTACAGGGGATTCTGTACCCTGTACAGATTTAATGCTAATTCTCACTCAGAAATTGTTGAAAATATTCAACTAACTGTGGTTAAGAAAACTGATTCTATTTTCGCTCAAGCCTGGTTTCTTTGGTTTAGATAGGCATTTCAGTGCTGTAGCAAAAAGCACAGGCTTCAGAGTCAGACAGACTTTATTCTAATCACAAATATCTGAGCAGGGCTGATTTATCCACGAAGCACAATAGGTTCAGTGCCTAGAGTGAAGAACACTTTTAGAAGTCCACAAAAATGTGTTAATTCTAATTTATTTTAAAATAAGAGGGGAAATGGAATATAATAATAATAACTTCAGCCTGGCTTATTTTCATATTTATACCAATGAATTCATAAAATAGAATTTTAAGTACTTTTTTATGGAGGAAAAAGGCCCACAGAAGCAGAAGTGCCCAGGACTGATGAAGGTCATGATGTGGCCCTATAGCAAGAGTGGCCTTGGATGAGTGTTTTCAGTCCCTCTGAGTATTGGCTTTGTGATCTGTAAAATGAAGATAGCAATGGAACTTATATCAATGATGAGGAATACATATATTCTCCAAGACCTGGTTCCCTTTTCTTCTGAGCACTTGGGAGGACTGCACTTCTCTACCCTCTTGTAGTTACTCATGACCGTGTGGCTTGTTCTGGCCAATGAAGTGTGAGCAGCTTTGACACATGTATCACTTCCAGAAGAAACACTTAAAGGCTGGTGTTTGGCACTCCACCTCTCTTCCTTCCCCAGCCTTGGTGGCCATCGTAGGATGCATGGATAAGAAAATGTGACATGATTGAAGCAGGCTGGAATTCTGAGCTGAAACAGAGGACAGCTGCCCCACAGAGTTATCCTGGACCTCCAGCAAACTTATATAAGCAAGAAATACACATTTAATTGCTAAACCACTGGGACTTGGGAATTATTTATTACTGTAGCATAATTCAGAAGAACCTAGTTGATACAGTAGGGCTGTAGTGATGATTAAATAAGATTATATATAATAAAAGCACTTACATTATCATCATCACCAGGTGATACCTAATAATGTGGTACAAAATAATAGTAAGTACTTTGCACACAGAGGTCAATACATGGGTGCCTTCATTATTGTTACTGTTTTGCTTAACTCCCGCTGCTCTTCCTTCCATGTCACAGGGTGCTTTTGATCCACTCTAATTTCCATTGTCAGGGAATTCATTACTACTGCAGAAATGTCTCAATCTCTTAGGAACAGAACAGTGTATTTAAGTAAGTGTGGTTTTGCTCCAGTGTAGCCTGCCAAATGCCAGCTGGAATCATCACCCTCTATTTATGATCCAGGCAGGTCCTCTCTCTCTCTGGGTCCTGGCTATATTTCTCCTGCCACTCCATCTGCCCCTGAGTTTTGCACCTTTATTTTTTACCTTGTGATAATAGGATGTTTCCTCCCTTACTTTTTGACAAAGACTAACTGCCAAGTAGAATCTAAGCTGAAAAGTATACATTAGGCACAAACGAAGATTCCATGACATTTCTTGCAGGAGCCCAGGAATTTTAACTATTCTATAACCACTGTCATATGCGGTATGGATGCTCACTATAAGAGAGATGGTGATGATGTCAAAAAGAGGGAAGGAAAGAGGAAGGAATTAAAAGTGAGGAAGAGAAATTACATTTTTGTATTTATTAGTCCCTTTGATAAGCACTGTATATATAGTATCAACTTGTGAATAAAGGACTTTGAGGGGCAAATCTAGACATTTCCCCTGAAGAGTTGGTTAGGTCTCTTAAGTATCAAAGAACTAAATCAAAGAAATGGGAAAGAGCCATTTGTCACTAGTGTCAAAACTTACATGTGCCACAGGAGGATGTGGAGAAATTGGAATCCTTGTGCATTGCGGATGGGAATGCAAAATGGTGCAAACACTGTGGAAAACAATATGGCAGTTCTCCCAAAAAATTTGAATATTTAATCACCATATGATCCAGCAACTCCACTTTTGGGTATATACTAAAAGTATTGAAAGCTGGGACATGAACAGATACTTGTACACCAATGTTTATAAGCAGCATTATTCGTAATAGACAAAAGGAGGAAACAACTCAAATTCCCATTGACAGATGAACAGATAAACAAAATGTGATAGATTCAGCCCTAAAAAGGAAGGATATTCTGGTATATGCTACAGCATGGGTGAACTTTGAAGATATTATCCTAAGTGAAATAGATAAGCCAGTCACAAAAAGACAAATAACATATGACTCCATCTGTATGTGGCACCTAAAATAGTCAAATTCATAGAGACCCTGGTAGCTGCCTGGGGCTAGTGGAAGGAGGGAACGAGGAATTGTTTAATGAGTACAGAGTTTCAGCCCTGTAAGACGAACAAGCTCTGGAGATGGATAGTGGTGATGGCGGCACAACGATGTGAAAGTACTTAATGCCACTGACCTGTACACTTAAAAATGGGTTCAATGATAAATTTTAACGTTGTGTACGTTTTACCACAATTTTTTAAAGGACAAGAAAATTTCCACATGCCACAGGCAATGTACGTCGAGGTCTACAAGAAGGATCTGCCTGTGGGAGTTCTGCGCGCTTTCCTCTGATGTAAGGGGAGCAGCAGTCACGAGGAAAGGATGAAGACATGGATGACACCAGCTAAAGTGGAGCAGCCAGGCAGTTCAGTGGAAAGTATTTTGACATTTAATTTAACTGTAGTTTCCCAAGCATGTGATGCTTTCCTTCTTCTGGGAGAGCAGACAGATTCCATTGCCTTGACTACTCTGTCCAGTAGAGTTTGTGAGTTCTTTCCAGCATCACTTCAGAAAGGAGATACAGATGGCAGCATTTCTTTTTTCCTCATCTTCATCACCTTGCCAATAAATGCAGCTTCCTTTCCAAAGCGTCCCTGTTGCACATGTCATGCTTTTCCCACTCCCCTCTCCTTTTATTAATTTTTCTGTTTGAGACATATGGAGAGACATGTGTTGGTGCAGGCACAGTCTCCAGTGCCACTGCCAGAGTTAAGGGCAGCTCTGAAACTTAGAGAATTAATCTTAAACCTGTAAAACTGATTAAGAGGCTAGGAGGAAATCTGGAATGCTAAATCAGAAGTGGTATGTGACCAAACTGTAGCTTGTTAAAACCAGGAAATAACCAGGCCATCGTGGCAAAGATACCACATGTTAATCAACGTCACCCAGCGTTAAAAACATCACAAGGCTGTTCCCTGAAACACTGACTGTATTGGTGGGAGAGGTCGGGGGGGTGGAAGGGTTGACCAAAAAAGTGTCAGTCAACGAGAGACCCATTAAATACATTATGGAACATCCAAAACAGGCTACTGCTAACAGCCTGCCCTGTGTGAGCCAGGAAAAGTGCACCCTCTGGTGGTGGATCAGTTACAAATAAGCAGACAATTCCACCACCACCACCACCACCCAGGCCTTCATCTCCACCCTTGGGTAAAACAATTAGACAAAGGTGTCCCTTCCCCCCAGCTCTCACAGCCCATGCCAATGGTGCACAGACTGGTTTGCAGCCCGCAGGACACAATCTGCTCACAACCTGAAATGCACGGAGCCACTAAAAAAGAAAACTCTCTGAGATGCATTAAGTAAAAATGAAAGACTCAGAAGAGTGGTTTTTTATATACAAATATATGCATGGGATATTCTGGGGGAAAAAAAACAGCCAAGAAACTGGGTATCTTAACAGTACTAACTGAGGTTTGGCGTTTCAGGTGACAGATGAGCGAGCCTCTGTACATGGAATGGAATCCCAGACGTGCTTGCTGGGGCAGTATTAGGCAGTTTTTTGTCCCCTCCTCCTCTTTTCCTCTCTCTTTTCTTCTTTCTTTTTGGTTATATGAGGTTGCATGCATTGAACTGGAGAGCATGAGATCTCCACTTGTGTAATTTCCCCCAGTTTCTGGGATAGGATTCAAACCAGGAGAAATGTTAAAAACCTTCAAGAAGTAATCTGGATCTTTCTTGCTAAAAGGTGCCACTAAGAAGCAGTTTTCACTTAAATTAACAAGAGCTGAGGGCTTGCTCTGGCTTATAGCCTTTAGAATTGTCTACAAATCTTTGACTGAATTACTTGTCTTTGGCTCTAAATTAGTATCTTCCTTTGAAAATGGGAGTGGGGAAATTAGGGCAAAGCAGGTCAAGTCTGGGATCCACCATGTAAATTTGCCACTAACAAGTTACTAGGGTGTATGTGTGTGTGTGTGTGTATCCTTCTGGTTTGTTACTTTGGAGAATCATGACTCATGCATTATCTGATAGTCTAGCATCCTTCATTGATCCAGTTTCCCTTTTTATTCACCTTGGTTTATTTTTCCATGTAAATTTGTAATCAGCTTGCCTAGTTAAAATTAAAAGCTGGTATCTGTTGTTGGAATGCTATTAATCTGTAACACTATAATACATTTTAATCTTATAAGTTATAAATTATTTAATTTTTATAAGTTGTAAATTTAATTTAGAGACAATTGAAATCTTTATGATACTACTAAGTCTTCCTATGATTGTATCTTTCAAAGGTATTTTATGTATTTTTTCACCCATCCAAACACTTCTTGTTAAGATTATTCCTATATGTTGCCTGTTTTGATATTATCACAAATACTATCTTTTGTCCATCGTATGTTCTGTTTGTTAATTGTTTGCATACAGGAAAGCTACTGATTTCTGAATAATCATTGTCCCACAACACTTTTTGAAATTTCTTTTTGGTTTGTGGTAGTTTTCCAGCTGATTTCTTGAGCTTTCTAGATATAGGATCTTATCATCTGCAAACATTGATAGTTTTGCCTTCTCTTTCCCTGATTTTATATTGTTAATTACTTAGCTTTTAAAAATTGCTTTGGTTTAGCGAAGTACAGTATTATATTAGAGTTGATAATGGGCACAATTGTCCTGTCTCTAACCTCAGTGGGAATATCTCTGGAATTTTTCCCTCAAAAAAAAAAAAAAAAAAAAAAGGCTGACTTTTGGGCTGAGATAGGAGACAATTATATGTTAAGGAAGAATTTATCTTGTTTTATTTGTATATCAGAATTTTTATTGCAAATGACTGCTGAACTTTCTCAAATTACTTTTCAGTAGCTATGGAGCAATGAGAGGATTTTTTTCCCTTAGATGCAATGATAATTTTTATTAATAGATCTCCTAACAGTAAGCCATCCTGGCATTCCTAGGAGGGGAGGGGGCGTGTTCATCAGGATGCATTCACATTTTAATTTTCTTTGCATGTGTGAAACATAAATACGCAGAGAGAAGTGAAGACATGCATGTATTCTTCAACAGGTAATAACCCTTAACCAGTACTCAGGTCAAGAATCAGGACTTTGCTAGCATTGCAGAAGCCTCCATGCTTTCCGTCTTAGCAACAACCTCTTCCCTTTCCCGTTAAAGGTAAACACATTCCTGATTTTTCTGGCAATAATTTCTTTAATTTTCTTTATAGATTTGGTAATGTTTCCTCAATTTTACGAGTAGAATCATAAATATATATTAAATTATATCTTACTTTTTTTGCTAATCTTTATCTTGGGAAGATTGATCTATGTTACTGCACGTAGCTGTGTTTCATGTACTTACACTGCTTTGTAATAAATGTACAATTTATATATCCATTCTATCGTGATGAACATTTGGATGGTTTCTAGATGTGGGTTACAAAAAATACTACTGTATCTATGAACTATCTTGGACATATATGTGTACATGTCTGCTCATTTTTTTAGGATATATACCCAGGAATGGAAGCACTGAGTCACAGGGTATACAATTCTGCGACTTTACTTGATAATGCAAAATGGCTTTACAATGGTTATATTAACTTACACCCCACCAAGCAGTGTACGATAGTGCTAACTGCTCCACATCTTTACCAACACCTAATATATTGTCAAACTTCTTAATTTAAGCCAACATGTTAAATGGTAATGGTATTTCATAGTGGCGTTAATTGTATTCCCCTATGACTAGTAAAACTTAGCATGTTTTCACATGTTCACTAACCACTTGGATTTTCTCTTTTTAAAATTTCTATTCCCATTATTTAGAAGTTTCTACTTCCAATTTTATTTGTTTCTATCCTCTTCTTACTAGTTAGTAGGAGGTCTTCATATATTCTGCATGTGAGTCCTTTGTTGATCATATATGTTAGAAATATACTCTGTTCTGTGCCTTATTTTTCATTCACTTTGTAATATCATTTGATGAATACAAGTTTACAATTTTAATTGTCTAAAAGGCTCCATGTGATCTGCCCCGTTCTCCTTATCCCTGTGGCTTTGTTACCTTTATTTTTCCCCTCCTCTCTTACTCTGTTCCAACTGACCTTGATCTCCTTATTTTCCCCCAAACAGAATAAGCACACTCCTGATTCAGAGTCTTTGCTCTTGCTGTTCCGTCTAACCGGACAGCTCTTCCCCCAGATATCTATGTCCTCCCTCAACCCCTTCAAGTCTTTACTCAAATGTCATTTTTCAGCTGGGGCTTTCACCAACCATTCCCTGTAAAATAGCAACTACTATCCCTCCTTCTGCCTCTGTCCTTACTCTCATCATTCTTCCTTACTTAATTTTTATCCATATAACTTTTCACTTTAAATATATTATGAAATTCACTTATTTTTTTGTTTGTCATCTCACTACAACCACCACTAAAGTGTCAACTCCATGACAATAGTGATTTTTCTATCTTTTGGTCCTTTCTGCAGGACCCAACACTTCCATGTTCCAGAACTCTGCATAAAAAACTTTTCCAACTTATTTTATGATCTATTTATTTATACAGCCATTTCTTTCACACACATGTTTTTTAGTTGACTATCTCTTTTAAGTTTCTGCATAAAGGGAAGAGACTTTCCTCTCTTTGGCAAGAGATTTATCTGGGAATAACTAATGAGCTATCAGAACTGCAGATGGAAAATTCATTTTGCAGTGGTTAGTGCAACAGTCTTTCAAACAATTCTTAGTCTTCAAATCATTCTTGAAAAATTCATGTCTTCTATATTTCTATAGAGTGGCATACATTTGGCTAAAGCTGTTCTCTAATCAATACTCATTTGGATTGTACAATTGTGTCATGTTTTAGCACCCTGAAGAATTAAATATGCTGTCAATAAAGTATCCATTCATGAATAGTATGTACTATTTTAATTTTATATATTAATAAATTTAAAATTTAAATTTAAAATATAAAATTTACTACTTCCTTAAATCTGCTTTTTATCAGTTAATCTGGATAAAAACCAACCTCCATCATTGTCATAAATAAATTTACATCATTGCTTCCAAGGAATTTTTAGTATAGCAACTCTGTCATTTTTTGGTGTGATTTCTGTAATGCAGCTCTGCTCATATGTTGCCATCTTAATACTCATTTACTCTGATTTTCGATTCATTGGATCTGGTTGGGTAAACACTATGGCCTCCACTCAGGCTGCTAATAGTGCCAAATTGAGAAATGGTTTTGCAAGGCTTATAAAATCAGAGGTGGGAAACAAATTCAAATTTCTTTTCAACTTATCTGGGGAGTGAAAGAAAATATATTCTAATCTGCCTATATTCTCATACCAATCATTCACATTTTATGGGTTTGCTATTTAGTATCAGTCCTCCTTCTCATCTATCTTCGTAAGAAAAGTTAATCTTACCTTATCTGTCTAAAATAAGTTTCAGTCATTAAATAAACACGTCACTTAATAAAGAGATTATGAATATGTTTGATAAATATTTCAGCATAGCTTACTGTCATCATAATTTCAAAAAGGATTACTTTAATCTCTACATTAAAACATAAAAGATTGAGGCAAAGTCTCAAGAATTTTAACTCAGATAATAAAACAGACCAAAAAAGAAATTTCAGGAAGAGAAAACCAATAAAAATATCTAGGACATAGAATGTAAGTCTATTTTTAACTAAATATTTTATACTAAAAAAGACAAAATTCCCAATTCTCTTAGTGCAGGATTATAATGAAGTTAGAAATATTTAGATACCTTCATCTAGATATTTGTTAATTTATAGACTACTTTAAAGTATCAGAACAACATATTTGAAAATTACCTTTCAAAAACCTCACATTTTTTTTCCGGAGCTGCAGGCTTCCTCTGAAGATTTGTTTACTGTTTGAAACTCCCTTTGTCTACCAGCATGTAATGTTTGACTAGCTGCAAATAAAACTACATGTTCTAAGAAACTGTGCACATCAGGAATTTAGTAAATACTCATTTGATTTCAAACACCACCATGGCTGTTTATGCTGTGGTTGGACAGAGCAGTGAATTTTGGGAAAAGTCAGAATTATGGCATTTGATTGATTGATCAACATCAGGATTCTACTATTGCTGACCTGCCCTTCAGTGTTAGAAATTAAAGGCAAGTTTTCAGTTAAGCTAAAAATCAGCTATATCTGTCTTCAGATACTTGAAAAGTTGTCATGGGAAAGATGGGTTAGTCTCAACTTGTGGTTGCAGAGCTACATTTGGACTAAAAGAAGGATCAGGCAGGCAGATTTCAGCTCCAAACACGCCAAGGCTTGAATCAGAACCAACTGGAAACGGAATATTCTGTCTTATGAAGTAGGCACTCCTGGTCACTTGATATGTCTTACCACTTATTAGGCATGCATGCTATAAATGAATTTGAGCTCAAATTTTAGAAACAAGTTATCCGGCACCACTTTCTGCTCCTCAGGACCCCTTCTCCCTCACGAAACCCTGGACTATGGCCAGCTCTACTCACCACTCACCCAAACTTGTATTTTACATTTGTTCAATATTAATTGATACACTAACATTCATGCCACCACAGTGTATAAGGCAGCCTCTTGCTGACACCAAATTTCCTACCAATTTCCATGTGAAAATAATTACCCCTGTGGGTGATGTCTTTGATGAACCAGAAACTGCTGGCAGCAGTTACAAAGGCCCACATGGGGCAGAGATCAGGAGATAAAAGGCCAAAGACAGATGAAGAACTACAGAGGCAGACCATTATCCTGGTAGCAATTCGAAGAACTTTTTCTTTTCCTTATTTCTCCTGATAAATTTACATAGCAATCTTTCACAGCACCAATATTCTCTTCCTCATCAATGTTCAAAATGAAGTGTGGAGGCCACTGATGGCTAAAGAAAGACAGTTCTGTATGGTTGAGGGTAGAATATTTTGGTGTAGCTGTTCCAACAGTGCCATATTAATTGATATGAGTCAGAATATTAAAACACTATTAACAATTACAAATAACATTTGCAATAATATCCCTATTCATTACCTTGAGAAAGGCTCACCCCAGCCCTCACTCTAAGTTGACCCTAAACGCCACTTCATCCCTCACCGAAACCTGAGTGTCTGGCACCTCTCTCCTAGAGGGAGTAAACATGGGGTCAGGCTCAGGCTTGCATGGAGAACAGGGATTGAATGAAAATCAAGGACAGAGTCAGGGACAGAGTGTGAGTTGTGGAGAGGGTGGAGTGAGGAATAACTCTAAGATGTCTAAGAGCACACATTACTTTATAATTTGTAAAATCTTAATGCAAGTTTAAAGATCCCTCTTTAAACCAAGGTCTAAATCCACCCCCAACTCACCCACCTAGGGAAGTAGGGAAGCTTTCACAGGCAGAGCATGTTGCTGATGCCTCTGTGAACTCTGCAATCCCTTCCAGAATATGCACCACTAGGGGCGTGGCTAAGACATGACATCCCATCATTGGATGGACAGAGAGTGGTATAAACTAAAGGAGATGGAACTCATTCATTCCCCTCCTCCCATCCCTGAAAATGAATGGGTCTTAACCACTGTGCTATTGAATAGATTTGCCACTTAAATTGCCAATACACATGAGTTCCAGGCTTTTGGGAACCCTAACACCCCACTGTTACTTACTAGATTTAAAAGAATTCTCCTTAATCCTCTTAAAAGAACTCTGTTCTGTACAATATTAAATTGAACAAAAATTAAATAGGATTTGAGAGTCTTGAGAATTTTACAACATGCTTTGAGATATGCCAAGAGATTTCAAGTTGCTAGCTTGGGGATTCAGTTAGTGACAGTAGATGAATCTGTAAGAACTTAAAGAAGTATTATTTATTGTCTTATTCACTGCCTAATTAATATAGAATACATAGAAGAAGAATGAGCAGAAAATAAGAAGAAATGGGAGAGTTACTAAAACTGATTCAGTTGTTGTAGGGTTAGTACAAATTTAGAGTATTCAACAGGGCAATGAATAGTGTTCAAAGAACTCTGGTCAATTTGAACCTACTTCCTACAGCTGTCATCTTCCAAGGAGGTCTAGCTTTGTGAAAGAACTTAAACAAAGGAATGGAAAAGAACATGACATACAAATTTCAACTGGCTTTCATGAATTTCATAATTATAAAGCTAACACTTCTTGAAATCAAAGAGCATATGGAATTTAGGAAAATTCAGCCAATCTGACATAATTATTAATAAAATGTGAATTATTTTAGTTAGTTACCTATTCATAAAGTTTACTATTAGGACAATTAAATACCTAATTCCTCTTAGATACAGTATTTGAATCCAATAATCAAACTTTTGAATTGTCTACACTCATGGGTTTTTAAAGACAAAAAAAGATAAAGTCAAAAGTCTGTCCTGGGAATTGTGAATGCTACTGTAACATTCGGAATGACACTGAAACAGCTAAACTTTTAAAAAAATTTTGCTCCTTTTAATATGAAAATATATTTGTATCCAAGTAAATGTAATATGCAATAATAATTTAAGTTTATTTCAGGGTTCATATATTTATTAATTAAAGCAATTATAATATATATCATATTAAGTTATATATGTTTATATGTATCTATGTAATATAATATCCATTATAGTACATGAAATATGTTTATATTCTATAATATATAATAAAATTACATTATAACACAAATTTATAGTTTATGATCATTTTTGTGCACTCTTCAATTTCTTTAGTCCTATGAACTTTTTCTCATTCCCAGTAATTTTCCTTTCTTCATAGATGTCTTTCTCTAGTATGATAAACTTTCATTTTTGACACTTGGTATATCTGATCTCTACTTTAATCTTTTATTAGCATTTCTTTTACTTATTCTCAGAAGTTCTCACGGTTAAGCATTATACCTTTCTTAAAACTTTTAAATATGAGTAGGTAAGTAAATATCAAAAATATATAAAATTCTCTTAGCAAAAAAAATTCATAAGCACATTTAATTCTTATAAATATGCTTAAATATATTAAGTTTATAATATATGACATGTTACATTTTGAGCTTGTTAATCAGAAATTTACACAATTCTTAAAACAGCCACTACCTACTTCTCACCTTTTGATATCAGCACTTATAAGTTGTTAGACATGGCTTTCATAAATTATTGAAGGCCCATTCTAGTATCATAATCTTATAAAAACCATAGTTAAAAACCAAAGGCCAGCACAGTTAAATCCTGAAGAAATAGGTCTAAGGTTTTTGTTGTTGTCTCTTGTTTTAATTAAAGGATAATATCCATATCCACCTCTGGGAAAAGGGGTCTGTCAAAAACAGACTATCAGAGTCCCAGAAGGGAATCAGAGTACTGAAGGAAGCAACGAAGGAAAGTAGCAAGTTGTGTGGCCTCATCCAACCCTTCAAGCTCCTAGGCACAACGATAAATAGTTCTGTGGCAGTGTAACTGGACTCAGACACTACTGACTGGTAGGGCTGAGGTGCGGAACGTTAATACTCCTCCTGCCTTCAACAAAACTGGCTCAGAATCTGAGCCAGGCTGAACCGCCAGGGTGGTATCAGAAACTGCAGTAGACAATGACTGGGGAAAGCACACTTTGATAGAAAGCAAAATAATCATGCGATCTAGAGAAAGATATGATGATAACCAATGCTAAAAGTCCGCCTCTCAGAAATGAGCTCGCCTACTCATCCAGGAGATATTTACAAAATGAGATTATAAGACTTCTCTGACCCTTTCCTCTTTCACTCCACTGCATCCTCTCACCATCACTTTCCCTGCTCCAGAGTTCTATATAAAAGCATCAGACTTCAGGCTGAAATACTGTCATATTACTTTTAATCCTGATGTTTTATGAGTACAGTGCATCCCACTGGTCTGCAATAAGATTTGTTTTCTACATTAGTTCATTTCATGGGGTGTGTTCATTTTCTAAAATTATGAATCAACCCCCTTGAAATATTAATGGCATAAACCTCTATGTGTATTCATGATGTTTATATATAAGGGACTGTCAGATCCCAACCCCAATTATGTGTACTTACTGAAAACACATTCACAAATGTGTAGAACTCAAGATCATAAGTTCTATTAATTTTAATCCTCCCAAGATGAGTCAGAATTTTTAAAGAAAATGGTTCATTTGCTTGGATCCCTAGCTCTGGAAGTTGTTTTAAATTAGTGAAATTGGTTGTCTTGAAATGTTTAAGTTTGTGTAGAGTTTTCCTTTCACTTCTGAGGATTTTTCCCAGTGATTAAAGAGATTTTATATTTTAATATTAAATAAAAATTTGCCCTCATAACTTTAATATTTTAATAGAATATGCATGCTTTGCATAACATTACTCAGTTCAAAATGATGTATAAACTATCATAGATTGAATTTCATTAGTGTTCTAATTTCTCAATGAGCTGCTGCTGTGTTATTTCCACACTGCTTGAATCTGAAATATTATGTGACAATAAATATTTAAGAGGATGAATTCCACAGCAATTTTGGTTAATAGAATTCACCATAACTAAGAAAAATATTACAGTAAATATTTATTAAGATCTATTTCACCAAATCCCAGAATATTAAACATTGACAAATGCCCTGAAAATTCAAATAAAATATTCTTATAGGATGCAAATTTGTAAAATTTATCATCCAGAGAAATAGTGCAAGCAAAAACGTGATTTGGCTTAGGACATCTAGAAAAGTTTTAAAATCATTAGTACTTAAATTTTTACTCAGACTTAAATTCAGATAAATATGACTCTGTAAAAATATATCCACTTTGATGTTAAGGGAATTGTGATACAGCTTAGCATGACATTCTGTTGGTCTCTTTTTACTCATTTAATAACTTATACATTCAGTAACATATATATCATATATATGCAATGTTACTTCCTTTCCCTGTGCACATATTCCATATTCAAGTATCAAGAATGCCTAGTTATTTACTATAGCAGCTCAACTTTAAAACTGCCATGGAATTTGCTACAAATTTGGGTCCTTCAATGTTTTGTATGGAACAATGCTAAACCTATGCCAGGTTGGCTTAATCAACCTCTTCAATGGTGGGCCCAGAGGAGGCACCACCAGATAGAGGAGCTCCACCACCAGGGAAGCCCCCAGGCATTCCTCCGGGCATTCATCCTGGCATGCCTCCTGCACTCTGGTACAGCTTGGTAATGACTGGGTTGCTGTGTGTGTGTGTGTGTGTATATATATATATATTGCATATATATATATATTTATATAATAACATTGCATATATATACACACACACACACACACATATATATATAGCATTTCCAGTGTTCCAAGCATTGTGTTGGCCCTGAAAAGCAAAATATACATGTTCTAAATGTTCTACATGTCCAATTCAGTAGTAGCCACTAACCATTTGCAGCTATTGAGCACCTGAAATGTGGCTTGTCTGACTGAGATGTGCCACGATGTATAAAACACACATCAGATTTAGAAGACTTTGCACCAAAAAAGGAAAAATATCTCAGTAATAATTTCTTCGTTGATTGCATGTTAAAATGATAATAGTTGAGTTAAATAAAATATGCTATTGTCATGTATTTCTTTTCACTTTTTAATATGTCATGTATTTCTTTTCACTTTTTAATATGGCTACTATAAAATTTTAAGTTATACATGTGGCTCTCATTGTATTTCTATTGGATAGTGCTGGTCTAAGGGAAATTGACAATAAACAGGTTTAATATATGTATATATACATATATATAATTTATTTTATGTAAAAAAAAAGCATTCTGAATCCTATCATCAGAAAGCCATGATGAAGCATGTAGTAGGTTGAATAATGGCCACCCAAAGACATCAAGCCCTAATGCCTTGAACTTGTAAATGTTACCTTATTTAGAAAAATGATCTTTACAGATGTGATTAAATGAAGGATATGGAGTTGAGGAGAATCTAGGTGGGCTCTAAATGCCATCACAAGTATCCTCAAAGAGGAAGGCAAAAGGAGGTAACACAGACAAAAGAGAGAAGGCACTATGGATGCAGAGATTGCAGTGACTCAGCCACAAGTGAAGGAAAGCACACAGCAACCAGAAGCTGGAAGAGGCAAGAGTGATTGCTTCCTGAGAGCCTCAATAAGGAGTACGGCCCTGACAACATGTTGACTTTGGACTTCTGGTTTCCACAACTGTAAGAGAATAAATTTCTGTTGTTTTAAGCCACCTGGATCGTGCTAATTTGCTATAACAGCCCTTGGAAACAAATACAGAGCATAATGGTGGAAAGAGGTGGTTTGGAGTGGCATTTAGATAAAGTGTGGAGAGGAAGCTACTTGAACGGAATGATCACGGAAAGTCTATCTGAGATAGTTACATTTCACTGAGAGTTAATGAACTAGAAGGTGCTAACTATTTGAAAGACTGAGGAGAGGATTCCAGTTACAGGGAACAAGATATGGGCAGGCCCTGGGATGGGAAACAATTTCATCTCTTCTAGAAACAGGAAGAAGGCCAAAGTGTCTGAAACATGGTGAGCAAAGGGGAGTGTAACTCAACAAGAAAATGGAGAAGTGGAAGCCATGCAGAATCAAACATTTTATTCTAATTATACTGAACTGTATTAAGCAGGTTAGATTTATATTTAGAGAAAGACCTCTATGGCTGATTTTTAGAGACTGTATTGGAAGGGAGCAACTGTAGAGTAGAAAAACCAATTAAGAGGCTGTTGCAGAAAGCCAGGCAATAGATGTTGATAATATGGATCAAGCTGGTGGCAGTAGCGATGGTGAGAAGCAGAAGAATATGAAATACATTTTGAAGACTAAATGTGGGGAAATTGCATGAATTGGGTATAGTAAGTGACAGTTCACAGAATAAAATATAACTCCTAGATTTCTGACTTGAACAACTAAATAGATTATTGAGATGGGAGAGGAGAAGTCTCACAAAATGTATGAGTTCAGATGCAGTCACGGTAATTTTGAAGTGCCTGTGAGATACCAAGTATACACCAAGCAGACATACATGTGAATTTATACAAACGTTTTAAGGTCCAAGAAGAACACTAGATTCATGGCACAAATTTAGAAGTCATCAGCAGGTAGTGGCATGTAAATCCATGGGCATGGATAAGATAACCTAAAGAAAAAGAGTAAAGATACAAGATAAAGATAAAGGAAAAAGAAAAGGGCCTAGGATTAAGCACTGAGGA
Organism: Camelus bactrianus; assembly: GCF_048773025.1. Taxonomy (NCBI): domain Eukaryota; kingdom Metazoa; phylum Chordata; class Mammalia; order Artiodactyla; family Camelidae; genus Camelus; species Camelus bactrianus. The sequence goes on from NC_133555.1 coordinate 26,707,661, forward strand.
ACTTTAAAATTTAGAAATTCGATAGAGGAGGAAATGCCAAGGAAGGAGACTGAGCAGAAAAGGCCATGGAGTGACAAGACCAGGAGAGTGTAATACCAAAGAAGCCATAAGAAGAGACTGCTTTGAGAAGAAAGCATTCACTGTGATAAATAATACAGACAGGCCAAGTAGGAATAATGAAAAGAAATGGCCATTTGATTTCACACAATGGAGGTCAATGGAGATTTTGTCAAAATCAGTTTTCATAAAATGGCCAGAGTAGAAGTGAATTGCTATGAGTTGAAGAGTGAAGAAACTGATTTTAGTGTACCATCAGAGATATAAAGACCCAATTTTATTATTTTAAATATGGGTGACCAATTGAACTTAAAAAGAAAAAACTGAGGGCTGCATTATACAGTGATGTATATATATGTAGAAAATTACTTTAAATGTAAAGGAATTATAAATGCAAAAGTAGTTAACTCTTGATGAAGAAGCAAAGGGATGGGATTGAGGAGCAATACTCAAGCATCTTCAGTGGAATTGATAATGTTCTGGACATTAGGTTGGTCATAGCCTCATAAAAGTTTATTACATAATTATATTCAAAACCTACACTGCACTCTACATATTTCTATATATGAAATATCATATAGGCAGAGAATTCTGGGAAGATGACAGAGGAGGAAGCACCAAGAATCTGCCTTCCCACCTAAACAACACTTATATTGGTAGAATTTAGCTGACATAACTATTTTGGAACTCTTAGAGTCTATTAAAGGTTTACAACTTCCTAGGGAAGGCTTAGACAATAACTAGCAATTCATTTTGGTTGATTTCAGCTCTTAGCTCAGCAGCACCTACTATTTCCCACTTGCCAGCTCTGTGGCAGCAGCCTTGCACATGTTTTTGGAACAACTTGCACATAACTTTTAGGAGTGAGTTGGGTAATAAGGGCCTTGTCCTTACAATATCAGGGATCTGTGTTCTGATTACTGATACCTGCTTCTGATCAGAGGTAAAGACACAGATGCAAGCAATCACTCTTGCACTACTCCCTCAGTTTTTGCAAGCCCCTTCCCCCTCAGGCTGAGGCAAATTCCATGGGACTTAAAGGGCTAATGCCTTTTTTCCCCCTTCATTTTTATGTCCTTCCCTTTCTGAGAGTCAGATATCCAAGATTAGAATATTCAAAAATAACTGCATATGCAAAGGAAATTAGAAAGTCATCATGCATGACCAAGGAACTATGAAGGCTTAGAAAAGGTCGGAGAAGATTCTAAATTTACACCTCAGGCTGATCTGTGGCACAGAGACAGACTGAAACAATAGAAATAAAACAAAATAAAAATTAAAAATAGTAAACCCTGAGGGAAAAAATCTGATTACCAGAGTTACCACATTATTAGATTCAAATATCCAGTTTTAAACAACAACAACAACAAAAAAAACAAAAACACGGTATACAAAGAAACAGGAAAGTGCAGCCAATTCAAAGAAAAAAGTAAACCAACAGAAATTGTCAACAAGAAAGACCAGATGATGTGCCTATTAAACAAAGACTTTTAAAACAACTATCTTAAAGATGCTCAAAGAACTAAAGGAAGATGTGGCAAAAGTCAAGAAAACAACCTAGGAACAAAATGGAAATATCAATAGAGACAGAAAACCTAAAACAAACTAAAAAGAAAGTCTAGAGCTGAAAAGTGCAATAATTGATGAAAGCTTTACTATGAAGATTCAAAGACAGATTTGAGCAGACAGAAGAGTCGTAAACTTACAGATAAGAAGATGACAATTATCAAATCTGAGAAACAAGAAGAAAAAAGACTGCATAGAAATGAAGAGAGCCTAAGGGCCTATGGGACAGCAAGCACACCAGCATACACATTGTGGGAATTCCAGAAGAAGAAGATGAGAGAAAAGGGCAGAGAGATTATTTGAGAAATAATGGGCAAAAGTCTACCAAGTCTGATGAAAGAATGAATATAAATAACAAGAAACTCAACAAACTCCAAGTAGAATTAACTCAAAGACATCCATCCAAGACACTTTATAGTCAAACTGCCTGAAGACAAAGAGAGACTCTTAAAAGCAGCAAGAGAAAAACAACTTACCACTATTTTGTCCTGGCCTCAACCTATCAATAGTAATGTTATTGGCTGGAGATGCCTGAGGGCCCTCACATGGGCCCCAGTGAGCTTCCCACAGACATATCCCCTTTCCAAACCAATGCTACAAATGGGCTGACCCTTGTGGTTCCTATTATGATTGCAATATGCCCTTCAGAAATAACCATGGACGACTTTGAAGGAAAAAAACCAGTTTATTACTTACAAGCCCTGGAGCATACAAGGCATGCCAGTGGGCATGCAGTGAGGTCTCAGGAGGAGAGAGAGAGCAAGTATGGGCCTGGGGTTCTGCTTTTATTGGGATTGAGCCCAGAAATAAACTCATGCATACGTGGACAATTAATTTCTGACAAAAGGCAAAGAATATACAATTAAGAAAGAACAGTCTCTTCAATAAACAGTGTTGGTAAAACTGGACAGCCACATGCAAAAAATTTAAACTAGACCACTATCTTACATTACACACACAAATTAGCTCAAAACAAATTAAAGACTTGAATGTCAAACTACAACCATAAAATTTCTAGAAAAAAATCATAGGCAGTAATTTCATTGACAAGGGTCTTCAAGGTGTTTTTATGGACCTGACTCCAAAGGCAAGGGAAACAAAAGCAAAAATGAACAAATGGAACCTCATCAAACTAAAAAGGATTTGCACAGCAAAGGAGACCATCTTCAAAATGAAAAGACAACCTTCTGAATGGGAGAAGATACTTGAAAATGATATGTCTGATAAGGGATTAATATCCAAAATATGTAAAGAACTCATACAACTCAACAACAACAACAAAACTATTAAAAATGAGCAAAGGATATGAATAGACATTTTTTCTACAGAAGACATACAGATGGCCAATAGGCACATGAAAAGATGCTCAACATCACTTAGTATTAGTAAAATGCAAATCAAAACCATGATGAGATATCACCTCACATCTGTTAGAATGGTTATTATCAAAAAGACAAGAAATGACAAATATTAGAGAGAATGTGGAGAAAAAGGAACCCTCATACACTGCTGGTAGGACTGTAAATTGGTGCAGCCACTATGGAAAACAGTATGGCAATTTCTCAAAAAATTAAGAATAGAACTACATATAACCCAATTATTCCACTTCAGGGTATTTACCTGAAGAACACAAAAAAATTAATTTAAAAGGATATATGCACTCCCATGTTCATTGCCACATTATTTTATAACAACCAAGATATGGAAACAAGATATACTACTCAGCCATAAAAAAGAATGAAATCCTACCAATTGCAACAACTGGATGGACCTTAAAGATACTACGCTAAGTGAAATAAGTCAGATGGAGAAAGACAAACACTGTATAATTTCACTAATATGTGGAACCTAAAAAAATTAAAAGAATGAACAAAACAGAAACAAACTCATATACACAGAACAGATTAGTCATTACCTAAGATCATTCTGTAGTGCATATAGATGTCAAGTTACAATGCTGTATACCCAAAACTTGTATAATAAAAAAATTTAACTCTAAATGGATTAAAGACCTAAATATAAAAGCTAAAATTATAAAACCCAAAAGACAACACAGGGGAAAAGCTTCATGGCATTGAGTTTTGCAATGATTTCTTGGATAAGACACCAAATGCACAGGAAACAGATGAAAAAATAGATAAAATGGACTTCCTGAAAATTAAAATCTTTTGTACGTGAAAGAACACTACCAACAGAGTGAAAAGTCAATTCATGGGATGGGAGAAAGTGTTTGCACATCATTTATTTGATGGATTAATATTCAGAATATAAAGAGAACTACCAAAACTCAGCAACAACAACAAAAACACAAACCACCTGATTTAAAAATGAGTAAAGGACTTGAATTGATATTTATAAATAAAAATTTAATTACCTGGACTTCAAAAAAATGAATGAATAAATGAAACAAACCCATTAAGAATAAATATACATACACTTTGGAGGTGATGGATGTATTTATGGCATAGATTGTGGTGATAGTTTCACAAAAGTGTACTTATCTCCCAATTTATCAAGTTGTATGCATCAAATATGCAGTTTTTTATGTCAATTAAGCAGTTTTAAAAAAAAAGAAATATATATAATATGATTTTTTAAAGAATAAATAGAAAGCATAAAAATTTACAAGATATGGTCAGTTCAAACCTAATAACCAATTATAAGACAAAAAAGCGCTACAAAATTAAACTCCTTAAAGGTTCATCAGATTGCTGAAGGTGCAAAGAAACACAGAGAAACTGAATTCCAGAAGTGATGAATCCATCCAGGAGAAAAGAGATCCACAGTTTCATTACTCCTTGGCAAAATATCAGGAAGAAGATAAATCTGCCAAAGATAGAGTTAAGAACAAGCTAGCAGTACTTTGAAAAAAACTTTAAACAGCTCCATGGGGGCTAGTGTGATGAATTAGACCTTGAGGAACCCTAATCACAAGCTAGTCTTCCCCAACTGTCAGTTCTTTCCCATGGGATTTAATCAAGTGTCAAAGGCTGGGAGTAAGTCAGGAGAGCTGACAGACACTTTGCCAAATATAAACACCAGGTAGTGGACCACTGAAGTCTGAGGCCAAGACAAGAGAATGGAGAGAATCCACTCCACATCTTCAACAAGTGAAGGCAGTGGATGCTGAAAGCTGAGGACAGGGCAAAACCCCAAGGGAAATCTCCAAAACAATATGCTAAGTGAGAGAAACCAGACACAAAAGATGATATGTTGTATGAGTCTATGATATGAAATATCCAGAATAGATAAATCCAAAGAGACAGAATGCATATTGGTAGTTACCAGGGGCTGGGAGGAGGGTGCCAATAGAGGGAAAGTGCTTAATGTGTAAGAGGTTTTATTTTGGGTGATGGAAATGTTTTGGAACTAGATGGAAGTGGTGTTCGCACAACATTGTTAATGTACTGAATGCCACTGAGTTGTTCATTTTAAAATAGTTGATTTATAGACTGTGAATTTCACCATAATAAATTATGTAAATAACTAAATAATGAAAGGCCTAAAACCATTTTTTTTTAATGCTAAGGGAAATCCATCCAAGCTACTGAGGGCCCTTACAGGGAGTGCTACAGCAGTCCTCCAGGGGCTAGGACAGGACAGCTGGGTAAAGAGAAGTCCTCTGGGCTACAGAAAGCTGGGGGGGCAGGACCAGAAAGCAAAGAGGACTCCTAAAGACAATTAAAGCTGGCAACTGACATCAGCCGAGTCTCACTAAACCTGCCTGCAAGGCATGACTTGGTCCCACCATCACAACACTCGAAGCCAGTGGTGACTGCATATATCTAAAGCTGGGACAAAGCCCAGATCCAGCTCCACACAGATTAGACTGAATTCGTCCCTCATACTAACAGCCTGATAAAAGCAGCAACGTCACTTTTATGGTGGCAAATATAATTTACATAAACATATTTATCCTTTTTACATATAATGCCTGGCATGAAATGAAAAATCATGAAACTTGAAGGAAGCGAGAAAAATGTGACCCATGATCAAGAAAGACAGAAGAGAGCAACATAAGCCAATCTGGAGAAAGCTCATCTATTGGATTTACCAGGCAGAGACTTTAAAATAATTCTGATAAATACGTTAAAGGAACTAGCATAAAAGTTGAACAACACGTGTAAAGAGATGAGCAGTTTTAGTGGAGATAGGAACTATAGCCAAAAGCTAAGCAGAAAAGGGGGCAGGAGTGAGAACTGAATTGTTTTGATACAACGTTCTTATATTGTTCATGCCCTTTATTTAAATATAGAGGACTTATCTTTAAACTACAATATCTCTAGAGCAACTATTAAAAACATACAAGGAGATACAGATAAAAAGTCAATAGAGGAAACAAACAAATACTAAGCACAGTAATTCACCCCAAAAAAGTAGGAAAGGGGACATAGAGGAAAAGGAACAGAAAGGACAAATAGAATCAAATAACCTATAATGACAGACTAAAATCCAACCATAAAAATAGTTACATTTACTTTAAATAGACTAAGAACTCCATGTGAAAGGCAAAGATTGTCAGACCGGATTTAAAAAGTAAGATCCAGCTCTTTGTTACTTGGAAGAAACTTACTCTAAATAGAAAGACACAACTGGAATTAGACACAACATTGTAAAATGACTATAACTCAATAAAAAAAGTTAAAAAAAAAGAAAGACACAGATAAATTGAAAGTAAACATTTATCATATATTCCCTGTTATAAAACGGATTATGGAAAACATGTAAAGAAAAAACTCAAAAGTATTTCATTTAAAATTCATAGATAATAGCTTCATAACAGGTAACTAATGAAAGCTAAGAATATCCTGAGTTCGGCTGATTTTAAGACATAGAACTGAGAGAAAAGGCTATATTCTCTTCCAAAAACTTCCCTTAGTGTGCTGGCCATGAAAATTGAATACTGAGCTAGAAGACCCATTCCCACTGACATACTCAGTATAACATTCTGAATTTTCATGATTTTACATATATATGGAATATATGCATATATACATACATTTATACACATTAAACACATGGGTGTGTATGTACAACACACACACACACAATATATTAACTAATTAAGCAGCATGGACCTGAGCTAATGTTGAGTCACCGGGAGTGCTCAGCCTTGAATAAATAAAAAATAAGCTTAAAGACAAGACTCTAAGTAGGAAAAGACTCTTCCCACCAAAGAAAATATTTAAACTCCTCTCCAATGGCCACAGAATAAAAAGGGCATAACAATGCTAGTATGCTAATCCTGCAGACACAGCACAGCACCAAAAAACAACAATGCAAGTCTGGGGTGCTCAGGGAAGGACACAGAGCTCTAGTGATCCTTAGAGCAGTCTGCAGAGCACACCTGGGAGGAGCAAAGCTTTACACAGACATTTGTTGGTAAAATCTCAGGACTTAATAGCCATACTTTGAAAAGTGCAAGAACAGATAACATATTCAGCTGTAAAGGTCTGGCAGGAAGAAATGTCCATCACAATGTAGATCAGACCAATTGGAAAAAGAAAACAGAGTATCTATACAGCAAGGAAACATCCACTGAGCCATACTTGTTATGGCTATCACCAGTTACCTCAACAAGGAAGAGGTCATCAACAGTATCAGAACTCACTTGTGTACTCACTTGTACATATTTATCAGACTGGATTCAAATATGTTCAACAAACAATAGTTATTATTAATAAGAGAAGTATCTGAATTGCATGGACCATGATTCTTTCTCTGTAGGTGTGTGACATATTACATATTTGATGTACTTGGCCAAACACGTGGGTGGAGGTGAGGGGGCAGAGAACTAAACCATAAGAGCAAACAGCCGTGTCCAAAAGTGTCCAAAGCTTTATGACATAACTGATAAGTAGTAGGGGGAAATAAAGCACGTGTAGGATGACAACAAAATGTGAAACCAAATTATATCGCAATCCTTCAGATGTTAAAAGTATATACACATTTACCTAAGTCACATTTTATCCTCTTATATGACAGGACTACATTCTCTTGACTCTGAATTACATAAATTAGTACCATCCCTTCCCATCTCTGTAACACTGCTTTCCAATAGTTAAGAGTCATTCAGAGAACAGGGAACAAAGACACCATTGCAGAGAACTCTGGATTTAAAAGCCTACAGGGATGCGTAAAGATGACACAGAGACACATTTAATGGGACAATGTAAATAGTAGGTGGTCACTTGCCCCTGAAATCTTCACGGAACAGATCCATTTTGAAAGAAGTGGGAAAGGCTTTGATATAAACTAATAGCAAGCATGTAGGAGAAAGAGAAAATGTCTTTAGAAAAGATGTGAGAAGATAAAAAGCAGTAAGTCAACCTTCTCAAGACAGAAGTCTGAATCAGAGTTGAGCTGCTTTTCCCCAAACTGACTTGAACTTATTAATGTCTTGAATCTGAATACTGACACTTGGAAAAAAATTTCAGAATAGTTCATTAATTTTTTAGTACTTGTGCTTGTGGCCAGAAATGGAAGAACAAAAATAGAGCAAGTGTGCTTTTTATATGTTTCCACCAACTGAAAATGAACCCAAAGTGTAAAACTATTTACCTGAACCCTGAATCATCTCCCATGTTGGGACTACCACCTGCCATTTACATTTCTCAAAGCATTTACATACTCACCCTAGTGTGATGGGAAGAAGTATGCACATAATCCAAGAAGAACCTGTGCTCAGTTTTGAAACTGCGTTGTTAATAAGGGAACACTGGAGTTGCTATGAAGTTCATGTGACTTTTAAAAATATTTTTAAATGTTATCAAAATAATTATGCACATGATTATTCTCCAATGATGCTTGACATAGGGGACAACTGACTCCTGCACACTGAAGTCCCAGGATGCTGGAGCCATGTATCAGAAAGAAAGAAAGTGAAACTATGAATTTGAGAGAAACTTAGAAATTTAAATACACAGTTTGGTAAGACAATGTATAAATGGAAAATCAAAGCTAGAAAACAAAGAAAAAACTGTAGCCCAAAATGAGGGAAAATTACATTAGTGAACTATCATTTTAAGTACTATTTTTAAAGTGGTAAATCCAACATAGAAACATGAATTCATTAATATGAAAAGAAAAGCAAATGTCTGTTCTGTCACTAAAGGCCTGTAGGCCTTTGTCGTCATGCTCTAGCCCCTTGATCATATGAAACAGTATAATATTCAGTCCCAGGGCCCAAATTTAGTTTCTAGAAGCTGATTCTGTTTCTGAGACAGAAAAACTCAGAGAGGGGCAGGTTCATCTAGTTAAAAGACAACAAGGATACTTTCAACTTTTTGGCAGTGCTGACAAGGGACTCTCATTGGCCAAAAGGTGAGGAGTGTGAATATCAATCAAAACGAAATTGTTTATAACTACAAATTGGAATTATTTGTAGGCCATAAGTATATTATGATGTTCAAAAGGGATAAACAATGGAAACTAGCAGATAAATTTACAGGTGACTCCTTATAAACTCGAAATCCCACAGCAGCTGGATGTACAATTATGCACGGAATTGACATGTCTGCAAAGATTTGCTTAAGTGGCAGCATGTAGATGGTTGGAGCAAGCTATCTGGGAATGGTGTTGTAGGTTGTAATAAAAACAGGACAGAGCAAAACTTCTACCATTTCTTTTCTCAGATAAGGCAAGACTGACTATGCATGGACACTGGCAGCTGGGCATCCCACTAAAGAATTTGGGGCCAGGGGAAAATCATACGAAAATATGCTGTAGTGGTCTTGCCCATTGTGACCACTCAACCACCAATAATAACATTCTGGGTTCTTGAGTAATTAAATGGGGAACTAATAATGTGCATGAGTGTTTGTGACAAAGATCACTTCCTGCCAATCCATAACTTCTCTGAAACTCTGCATGATGAGACATAACTTCACACAAAAAACAAGTTTAGGAAGAAAGGTGCCAACATGTTAACAGTGATTTCATCTGGACAAGTGGGTTTAACATGAGTTTTACTCTCTTATTATAAAAATAATATTAGTCACAAAAACTCACTTTTACTTGGAAAATTAAAAGATTAAACTTTCCATGAAGTTGTTTGAATAAAATGATAATAGAATTAGTTGTTTAAGAGCTACAGAATTTTGTTCTGACATTTTGATACATAAGTGCTAAACTGCTGAGGTTACACCAATAAGTATCATTAGTGCAAAAAGAGGAACTTTGAATCCTAGCTCCAACAGTGTGTGAATCTGGGACACATATTAACTCCTCTGAGCCTCAGTTTCTTCATATGTAAAATGGAGAAAAGACTACTTACTTTACGATTGTTGTGAGCATTGAAAATACATTGATGACATGCTGTGTCTACGCATTTCATACGCATATATACTATAATTGTTCCATTCATAAAATACTTCACAGTAGTTAAGAAATGGGGAATATGAATACATAGTTGTATTTGCTTGAATTTGCATAAAGGAACTCAAGGAGGATAACTATGCAGGAAATAGTATAGTTTCTTGGGAGAAAAGGGAAAACTAGGATGGATGGGAGAATGTAGAAGTGAGATTTTCTACTATTCCTCTTTATATTGTTTTGATTGATTTTAAAATAAGAATTAAATCAGCTTCACAGTAAATTAAAACATTTCTCCTCCAAACTCTATCCATCAGGGCTAAATCTTTTTTGCATGATACTCAGTCATTCTTACGTTTTTGACAATAAATTGCTTTTACAGATTCACTTCCATATCTATGCCTTCATTCTCTGTGACCTCCAATCAATTAGCCACAAAACAGAACATAGTTCTGCCTATTTGCATCAAACTTGCAACTTTCTAGTAAAAACCAGCTCTGTGTCATCACCACAGTCATAAGCAAATCACTGATATGTTGATTTTAGTTATCTATGTAATTTGTACTGTTTCAGATTCTTCCTTTCTTGTTTTTGTTTGTTTGTTTGTTTGTTTTTGTTTTTTTAATGAATTCTACAGAAAATATGTTTGGCAAACTGGATTTCTTTGGAAATACCAAATGACCTAGCCCAGAAATCTTCAGCCAAAATAAACTGACTATAGCATCTAATATTAATTTCAATCTCTGCTAATGCCAATTATTCTACTACCTTGCTGAGAAATTCTCATGTTGAAAATAAAAAATCCAGTGTAGAAAATGAGATAATAATGCTTTGATGCATTACAGTAGGAAGGTTATTAATTTTTTTAACAGATGATTTGTTTCTCCTAGGCGGATAAAAGAAGGAACATAGGTGAGGGTGAGTTTAGTTTATATTCAGTCTTGTCAAAACTTTCTGCTCAAGGAATTTAGAGAAAAAAATTACTACTTGTTGTAAGTTGTTTATATTCAAAATTTGACACCTTACAAGGTTTGCTAATGACAATGTTCATGCAGACCCCAAATCCTTCTGTTTTCCTTTCTCTCTTGGGGGAAAAGTTTCTTTAAGGAGATCTGAGACTCAATTGAACTGCATAACTCTGCTTTTTTTTTTTCAGCTCTGATAATTCATGAAATGAAAATGTAAGCTGTTCATACCTAAAATGCATATGTACTATAACTGGAGAACCAGGAAAAACACTAACCTAGTTAAAACACATGTCTTTTATTAGGGAGTTAAAAATAGTAATAATGTTTTCAAAACTTCTGGCTTCATTTTCAGACATGATGGTACCAAAATTTGATGATCTTAGAATATGGCAATTTAGGGAAGGAAACAGAGATTCAACAATCTCAAGGATTTTTCTATTGGACCTTGAATTCCAGGTATACTGTTTCCTGCCTGGTCAGGACAAAATGCAGCTTGACTGAAGTGACAGGCCTAAGCTGTAAAGAATCATTCTGGAAATTCAGGCCCTTCGGTTCCAGTTGAAATTAATTAAATGAAAGGTCTATACAGTACAGACAATTGTTTTCATATCTGTAGGTGTATCAGTCTTTCCCTTTAGGAAAAGACACCCTCTTTCTTTCAGTGCACTTGTAAAATCTCCCTTAGGATAGAAAAATAGAATCACAATTGACGTTTCGACGGCAATGTGGAACAAGACTTCATTAACCTTGAATATGTAGTCCCTAAAATCCAAATGTATTTGCTCAGTTCCTTACTTTTCACTTGGACACAAATGGCTTCCAAATGTAAAGTTCTTACTCACATTTTGGTTTTGGCGAGAGTCATTTGTACACTCATCTTATCCCCATGTCAACTATCTTGTCCCCATTTCAGAGCATTAAACAGTATTTCCCTTCTGCCTGGAACATTCTTTCCTGATCAGCAAAGCTACCTTCCATATCACTCAGGTTTCAATTCAAAGAGAGGCCTTCCCTTCATGCCACCTTATTCTATATTATCTTCATACTGCACTTACAGTGTCTGAAATTCTTATGTATGTACTTATGTATATGTTGATTTCTATTTCTTTCACTATAATCTTAGTTCATCAAGTCCAGGACACCTGTCTTGTTTACCACTATCGTCTGTGCTTAACATAGCACCTGGTCCTTTACAGACTCATAAATGATTGTAAACTCCTTAACAACAAGAATATAATCTTCTATCCTCAGAAATGCTATGGATATAGTAGCTAACCAAAGTTATTTATTCTCAAAGGACTCTACCACTACCCTCCATGTGAACAAATCAAACTAATCATTCAAATCCAGTTTAAAACAAAAAGAAATATTAGAAAAACGCTAGATCCTTAGGTCCAGGTTCAAAGTGACTGAAAAAATAAAAGACTCAAACATTTTTTTGAAACTTTATGACCTTATTTTGCTAACTGAATGCCATAAAATCTGATTTTAAATCCATAGTAAGCTGTGCAGTTGAACTATAAGTCATCAAAGTTTGAATCCATACTTGAGTAAGGTTACAGGGAGAGGAATATTTTAACTCCTTCAGAGTACTATGATGATGTAGTTTAACAATGTAACTGTCATTACTAATCTAAGAGAAAGAATTAAGGTATCTTTAAGAAAACACTTGTACCAAAATGTGTCTTCAAAATAGGAAAAATTAGTTTATTGTCAGGAAAAGTGACAAAGAAAAAAATAACCAATAGAAATACTTATAGAAGAACTTGACTGAAAAGACAATTTATTTTCAGCTACTTAGTTATATTAAGTATATAAGTATATTAGTTATTAAATATAATAGGTATAAAATAGCTCTTTTATTTTTGTAAATAAAAAGCAGTTGAAAATCAATAATTACACCTGGTTAAACCTACCACATACTCAAGATTTCCTAAATGCTAAGCACTGTAATGGCAATTGGCACATCGTACCATTTAATGTTCCCAACAAACCTATGAGCATTATCCCCAATTTACAGTGGAAGAAACATGGGCTTAGAGAAACAAATCAACCTCTCCAAGGTCAAAGAGCTAGCCGGTGCCAAAGCAAGTGTTCAAATCTGCTCTCTAATCTCTGCAGCCCATTCTGCTTCCATATTACCCTACACTCTGTAAGCAGGAGTGTTTGTTTTGTCTGTTTTTATTAAAGTATTGTTGACTTACAATATTATATTATTTTCAGGTGTACAACACAGTAATTTGATAAGTTTAAGATTATACTCCATACAAAGTTGTTATAAAATATTGACTGCATTCCCTGTGCTGTACATTCTATCCTGATAACATTTATTTTATACTTAGTAGTTTGTACCTCTTAATCTCCTTTACCTATTTTGCCCCTGCCCTTCTCCTCTTCCCTCTGGTAACCACTAGATTGTTCTTGGCATCTATGAGTCTGTTTCCATCTTGTTATATTTATACGTTTGTTACACATTTTAAATTTCACATACAAGTGAAAACTTACAGTATTTGCCTTTCTGTGTCTGACTTATCTCACTAAGGTCCATAAATGTTGCCACAAATGGTAAAATTCCATTCTTTTTTATGACTGAGTAATATTCCACTGTGTGTGTGTGTGTGTTTATGTGTGTGTACCACATCTTTATCCTTTCATCTGTTCATAACTGATTAGGTTGCTTCCATATCTTGTCAATTGTAAATAATGCTGCTACAGTGTGTTTCTTCAGGTAAACACCCAGGAGTGGAATTGCTGGATTGTGTAGTAGTTCTACTTTTAATTTTTTGGGGAACTTCCATACTGCTTTCTGTAGTGGCTGTACCAATTTACATTCCCACCAACAGTGTACAAATGTCTTCTTTCCTCCACATCTTCACCAACCCTTGTTATTTCTTGTCTTTTTGACAACAGCCATTCTGACTATTGTGAGGTGATATCTCATTATGGTTTTGATTTGCATTTCCCTTATGATTAGTGCTGCTGAGCATCTTTTAATGTGCCTGTTGGACATCTGTATATGTTCTTTGGAAAAAGACCTATCTTGAGAAAAAGAAAAAAGCTGGAGGTATCATGTTTCCCAACTCCATGTCAGCAAAAACAGACATATAGATTAATGAAATAGAATACAGAACCCAGAAATAAACCCACAGACTTATGGTAGATTAACCTATGACAAAGGAGGCAAGAACATATAATGGGAAAAGATAGTCTCTTCAATAAGTGGTATTGGGTAAACTGGACAGTTAGTTGTAAAAAAAAATGAAATTAGAAAAAGGTCTCACACCTATACAAAAATAAACTCAAGATAGATTAAAGACCTAAATGTAAGACTTGAAACCATAAAACTCCTAGAAGAAAACATAGGCAGTACGCTCTTTGACATTGGTCTTAGCAAATGTTTAGATCTATCTCCTCAGGCAAGGGAAACAAAAGCAAAAAATAAACAAATTGGACCTAATCAAACTTATAAGCTTTTTGCATAGTGAACGAAATCATCAACAAAATGAAATGGCAACCTTCTGAATGGGAGACGATATTTGCAAACAATATGTTCAATAAAAGGTGGCTATTCAAAATATATTAAAAACTCACACAATTCAATATCAAAAAAACAAATAACCCCAAATTTTTTAAATGGGCAGAGGACTTGTAAGCATGTTCTTAAATTAATTACCAACATCTCTGCCTAAAGTTCCTACTTTCATTGCTGATTGGATCTCCATGGTTGGATGCTTAAAACTTAGCACTATAATTAATCCTTTTTATATTGTCATTAACAAATAAAATAGGAAAAGGGAATTACCTCTTGAGATATATCAAGAAAGTGTCCAAGCTATTTCTCAAACCAATATTCATGTTCTCATGAGGCCAAGGGCAAGCTTTGTTTTCATCTTTAAAAGTTTATTTCTCTGCCATGAATTTGGAGGATGCATGGAAAGCAAGTTTACAGGCTAAGTGAAATTATGAAAAGAAAGACAAATGAAAAATAATGTACTTGGATTCAGATGAATCATTCAGGCTCTGGGACTAATGTACAGCAAATTGAGCTCAGTCCAGAGAAAATGTAGATAAAGTGAGTTTAGGAGCAAATAATAAGATGTGGAAATACATTTTAAATGCAACAATGCTTCAGTTTAATAGTTAAGAAGCTATTTTAAGAATTAAGGCAGAAAAATTCTCACAGAATCCACTAGTCTATACAACAGACATAGCAAAACAAACAGATATGCTAGATAAGCTGGTGGCTTTGTTGCTAGAAGTTTACTGGTCAAACAAAAAATAATAGAATTGACAACTTTTTGATAGGGTGAAAAAAACTACAAATGTCATTCAGCAGGGATCTGCCTATGCATCATTTGCTTTCTTAACTACAAGTCCAGTCCACATTACATTTGAAATTTGAGAAACAAAGGGAATTTTTAAAAATTAACATGAGTAATACAAACCTTTAAGAGCAATATTAATAATACTAAAAAAAAAAAAAAAAGTCACCAGAGTGTGCAGCAGCATCCACACTTACAGAATCACATGTCTTATTATAAGTGTTCTAGCTGATTATCCAACATACCTCAAGTCACCCTCGGACTATCAATCCAAACCAACAAAGTGAGGCAGCTTTACTCCCCACCAAAATCATCCCCATAAAGTCAGAGTAAAGAGTACACTGTGGGACATGAAGCTAACCTGAGGGTCCAGAAACTATATGGCATCTGAAACTGGATGGAGTGATTCCAAGGAGGTGGGAAAGGGAGGCTGAGGTTATTAAGGCCCTCCGGGCATCAGATGAAGCTCTTTAAATCTGGGAGCATCTAGGCCACCCAAGAGCTCCACCTCCCTGAATGGTATAGTGGAGCCATTATATGATATTCATATGTTTAGTTTCCAGCCATTTCAGTTCTATTTTGAAACTACAGTTACTGGGGGGAAATTAGTGGCCATGTTTTCCATTTATTTTTAATTCCTTTAGAAAAGGCTCTGGAAGTGTAAAAACTCTATAAAATAACAACAACGACAAAAAATGTTGACGGGACGTAAGCTTATACGTATGCTTAAGGGCTCCACGTCAGAGAAATCCTAATAGGGAGAATCATTAAATGAGCTTTAAAGAAACCTGTTGCACTCTACTTCTCTTTTGTAATCCTCTGTTTTTCATTCTGATGAAGATCTGGTTCTGTGGAGAGAAATTACGATGTTTGCCAGAGCAGATCAGAGGAGTTGGGGATGTTTAGGAGGGGGAGTGAAAATCTTTGTAAGCAAGGCAGTACTTCTTCATCTTTAGTGACTTCTCCCAATGGTTCATAAGTTTTCCTCAGGTGTTTGAAGTGGGTCACTTGGCCTTATCCCTGCTCAGGAAGAGAGACCTCTCACAGAAGGAGCGTTTGCTCAGCTTCTGTAAGTAGAGAGTAAACTGTTGTCACTTTATTAAAAATGTTTTCATTTCCTCCAGAAATACTTCTTTGAACTTAGGGACCTCTTTATTCTCACCAAGGACCCCTAAGGTACTTTACCTCAGTGGCAATTTGAGGATGAAACCTAGCCAGACCCTTGGTTTTTCCAACTGACCCTGTCACATCTTCAAAATAGCATTCCAGACCATAGAGGTCAGCTTTGAAAGAGGCCAAAGGTCTTGAGAGATAAGCTGGTACAGACAGAAGTACGCCTCTAATCTATTTAAACAAAGGACACAGAAGGGAGTGAGTGTTAAGCAAATGAGGACTGCTCCTTGTAAAGAGGACTGATCCAGCTGTGTGATGGGAGATAGGGTCAACATGAAAAGCTCTGGCCGCTCCTCAAAGACAGGAACCCAGCACTGGTCCTTTGAATGTGAAACATTGTCTGTAGGCTGCACAGAATATATTGGACTCTGTTCTAGCAATATTTACTGGGCCTAGCAGGCCTGGGGTCCTCAGAATAAAGAAGGCCCAGCTTGGGGACACTTGAACAAACACATTTTAAGCCAGTTTTTCCTTCACCTTGAAGGTGTAAGAACAGCATCAGAGATTCACAGGATTATACTCAGAAAGCCTAAAAGGTATTTGAAAGGAAGAGTTCAAAGGGGAATAATTCTCCAAAGGTGGGCAAAGGAGAGAAAATATATTAAGGTGGTAGGGGAGCTGCCAGTTCAATGAGTTGAACAGTTCTGAATAGACCTATATTTCTCAGTAGTATCCAGTATTGGAAATGCTGGCTCCCCAGGACTTTCTGCTGTTTGTTCTCTTTGCTTCTGATGAGATATTAAGGAAGATTAGCATCCTCTCACAGACTTAGGGGCAGGGAAAAAAAGAAGCTCTAACACAGGTAAAGTTGGAAGCAAACAAAAATTTTAACAGAAATTGAAATATGAGCAGATATTCTATTCAAAATGTGGTCACTCTTTTACTTACCTGTTTTATAAAAATCTGCTAGGAAAATTAGATTTAAAGAAGCTCTGTGAATCTCAAAAAACAGGCTTTTACAGAAAATCCAAAGGAGCTTTAGAAAAACGTAAGATTTGTCAAAAGATGATGAAATGCAACTAGATGAGTTTGGAGAGGTGACAAGTTCAAATGTTGAAGCAGTAATGAGCTTGAGAGGATGCCAGGAGATGAAAGAGATTCTTTGGCACTTTGGAGGGGGGAAAAAAAGCAACCATTTTTCTCGGTACATAATATGTAACATCTTTTTATATAGTTTACAAAGAAAAAAAGTTTTTCAGTTCCTGGAGTAAAAGCTTGATATAAAGCCCAGTTGGCTGTCTCTTTGAAATGCAATGATTATATCCAGTGTAATTAAGATAATTACAAGAGAAATGGGTACAAATTCTTAGTCATGATGTCACTCTAAAATGCTATTTTCAGGAAAAATCTAGAAAATCAGGCATTCATGAATACATATTTCAACAATTTAGACAAGCAACTTGTATCTTACAAATGTTAGTTTTAATGCAGCAAAATGTGAAGGTTTGAACACTATCACCAATACATTTTTTAACGATGGGTCAAACTTGGACGAGTTAAAACTTGAACCCATCTCAGTGTCTGGTTTATCTTTTGTATGAGAATGAGTCGTTCAGAACTCCACTGAAAGTCTGCAGTAAGAGGGATCCTGGAGAGCCGAGCAGAATGTGTGGAAGTGTAAGGTGTGGTTACTTCTGCTGTCAGCTAACAACGCTCCATCGGTGCAACTACAATTTTAAACAAGTCTTTCAGACTAACAAACAGCAGCTTCTAAAAATAAATGTTTCCTTCCAACCTAAGGAGTAAAACCATGTGTCATCGCTGGAGTAATAATTTCTTTCACACTCATTACAAAGAAAGCGGGAAAAGACAAGTGCCCATTTTTATTGACTGTCCAGATAAGCTGATTGTCCTGGCCTCACTAAATTTCTTTGCTAGGTTGGAACTGTGATTATCTTGTGTGAACCAAGAAAGCATTTTTTTCAGTAAAGACATGTTTCTGGTGAAGTGGCTCTGAGAGGTTTACCATAGAATAAGTCGACTTCAAAGAAGTCTGGCAGACCATCCATGACAGATTTAGCTTCTTTGTCCCCTACACCCTTTTTTTTTCCTTCTCAGCCTCCCTCTTGGTGGAAGGGGTCCTTTTTGACACAGTTACATCAAACTTGTGCTATGAGGGTTGGACTATTAATAGCAGAGAGACTGGTTTTATACAACAGATTCCCCTCCAAAGAATCTGAAAAGTTTAAGCCAATCCTATAGAAGGCTGCAAGGTGCCACCAACTCTGACTCCTCGCTGCCTTCCAGAATAGATCCGGGAACAATGGTTTCCCCAGCTTCGACCACATGGTGTGGGTAGAGGAGTAAAAGAAGAAGGGAGGAAAGGAGGATGTCCGGGGAGAAGGGGGCTAAAGCTGACTCAGATAGGCTAAAAGAGCACAATAAGAATAGTGAAAAAACAACGACAACAAAAATTGCATCCTACTCTGGATTCTGAGAATGTTTGCAGTCAGCTACTAGTAAGATTGTATTTTTTCCTGACAATGGACTGTACATGTATGCCTCCTCAGATATTACAGACAGTAACAGAGGGTTACATGCAGAATGTAAAATAAACTGCTAAGTGTTCAGAAAATAAAATCTCCTAGTTTACACATGGCAGTATTCTTGCTTCATTGCAATGTGCACTTTTAGAGGATTATTTAAATTAACAGTAACAGTAAGATGGCCTCAAACCCTTTTTACCTCTAAAGGAGGCTGGGTCCCCAAGTGTCCATATATTAAGAATAAGCTTAAATGGATAAGCCAAAATGACGGAAGAAGTCATCAAAGAAGAAAACGAAATGAAGTCAGCCATAAGATACTGATTTTCATTTTTCCTGTGTACTGTAGGAGATGTGTATGGTTAGGGACTATTTATGAAGCATTTATGTGACTTGAGATTGCTTTTATGCAGGCTGCATTATGACTGTATTGTGTATTATGCTGTGTTAGCTGCTCTTACAGCATGATTCATAAAATCAGGAGAAAGTAGATTCCTCTGAATTCTAATAATTCTAAGTGTTTCAATCATATGGAAAGAATGGAGGAAATGACACACAGCTATTATCTTATTATTTGATCCTCAAACAAGCACAGGTTATCTTCCTAAGTGGCCAGGCATGTTAGGAACTTAAGGAGGAACAGTATTCTTTCATCCCTCTGACCTAGAACAGTCATTTTGAGTGGTGCCCAGATGAAAGCAACTTCCTGACCTACAGGATATTACAATTCAGCTGAACAGGCTGCTCCTGCAGGCTAGAGTAACAGCATTTTACACTGACTTCTACCAGAGATATGACATCGTAGATACATTGTGGATATCTCTTCCTTTGGGTTTTAGGTAAGAAAGAGGACACTTCCTCAGAAAGACTCCCCTGATATGAGTAAGGGTTCCAAACACTCAGCCCTTCCTCATTATTGTGTCTTATCATACTCCATTTTTATCATAAAGTAGTGTGAGTAGATATTTACTTTTCCATTTACATACCAGCAAGCATAATAGATAGCTGCTGAAAAAGGGAATGTCATCAAACAGTAGCTCCTTGTGGCTCTCCTCATCACGCAAGGACATCCTCAGTGCCTGGGTGCCCGCTACAAAGAGCCCCCCTCTCACCTTCCTGCCTCTCAGCTTCACCAGGACAACTTCACCTAAAGCTGCCATCTGGGACAAGCTCACTACCAAGGAGAAAGTTTCATAGAAATCTAAATGTCATCATTCTCTGCCTGAAACTTCGGAACCGGATAATTTAACAAGCAGCAGCTCTACTGGGTAAAGTACATGAACAGTGTACACCAGAGGAAAAAAATTAATAAGTGAACATGGAAATATATACAACACCAAGAGACATCAAATGAATGCTAATAAAAGCATACTTGATCCTCTGTTTTCACCTATAAAAGAGGGGTAAAAAAAAGCAACTAGTGCTAATGGATTTGAGTTTGAGTTGAAACAAGTACACTCATCTGTTGAAAACTGTCCCTACCCTTTTTGGAAAAGATAACATGGAGGGAGAGTAATAATGATGTTAATTCCTTTTGACCCCTTCCTTCGAATTTATACTAAAGAGGTAATTCAAAAGAAATTAATGTTAATATGCAGAAAAACATTTACTTCAGTATTTTGTTATCATTGTAAACATTTGGGAAATATCTAAATTTCCCATATTTGAAGAATGGTTATGGTACAAAAAAGTAATAAAAGTTGGCAGACATGAAACCTTCTGCAAATGAAATGAATACTAGGGAAAGGAATCAATTTGTTATAAGCAAAATACAAAATAATACATGTATTATACATTCATTCACTGAGGAGCCACTTATTACACACCTATTGTACACCAGACACTAATCTAAGAATTGAGAATATATCCACAAATAAAACAAACTTCTCTTATTGAATTTTCATCCTAGTCAGTAGAGAAATAAAATTGATGATGGTTATCCACCTCTGACAATAGCTCATTATAGTCTACCTCCAAATATATGTCTGTAAGCGAATAAAATAATTTTGCCCCTAAAATAGAATCTTTTAAAATTTTAATGTTTGTTCTTCAAATTAAGCATGTCTGGGTTACTGATTAAATATATGCTGTGTGTCTATCACAAGAAGGCACAAACTCAAGGAAACTCCATTTTTCAAAAAAAGATGACAAGGATGAAATTAACTCTAGAAGCAAACACACTTTACTGCACTGATGGGATCTAATTTACCTCTTCCCATCCTACCCTGGTTGTAATTTTATCTTATTTAAATAAAGCCACTCTTTTTGTTTGTTTTTTTTTTCACAGAACTGAAATCCTTAGAAACTATATAAAACATTAAATCAATCATTTCACTTATGTGGCATGTTTAGCTGCTTTGGGACAGTCTCCCCACTGGAAGATAAGACTCAAGGTGGCCAAGGCCTGGAAGGTCTCATTTGCCATCATATCCCCATCACTGAGAACAGGGCCTGGCAAAAACCACAGCCTCACTCTGGTTTCTCTTATATCCCAAATCTGATTTGGACTCTTATCTGAAAAATACCTTCAGAATTCAGCCATTTTACACTACATTCTTGTTGACAGACAAATTCTCCATGGATCTTTTATACTTCTGCCCATCTTACAAGAGAAGACACTGATAACCTTTGTTCTAAACTGTCTTTTCAAGGTGGTTTGTGAAGCAAACAGCCTTGGGAGACAGTGATAGTGTCCCCTCTGAAACAGAGGGTAGGTTTGTTTGCCTTCCAGTATAACAATGTCCAGCATAATAAAGATAATAAAAATAAACCCTAAAAAGAGAGCAAAGGTTAGGTAAGTTTGCTTACAGCCCATTATAAAAGATTGGGGTTTCTTAAGTTTGGGGTCCCTCAGCTGTGACACACACTCACTGTGTGCACAGCGCCCACTTGGGCCATTCTGCATCCCAGCACTTCTAGGGTTGAAGTGTTGCAGTGTCTGCAGCTTATTTTCAAATGGTTCACAAAACATACACATGTGTGTGAACATACGTATATAAATACAGAGAGATTAAAATGTGACAAAATAATTAAAACTGGTGAACCTTAGTAAAAGCATACAGGTGTTTATATTATTGTAGTTTTGTATTGGGGGATGAAACAGACATTAGGCTCATATTTTCTGCCAGCATGCAAGAAACAAAACAACTTGATATTTTACAAGTAAATAGTAGAATAAATAAACAACAAGGTCCTATGGTATAGGACAGGGAACTATATTCAGTAACTTGTAATAACCTTTAATAAAAAAGGATATGAAAAAGTATATATATATATATTTCATATACATGTGTGTGTGTGTGTGTGTATAAGTGAATGACTATTATACCAGAAACTAACATGACATTGTAAATCAACTTATTCTTCATTTAGGAAAAAAGTAAGTAGTAGGATAAAATCTAAGGCCCTCACATTCTTGACAGCCCTCCACTCCTCTGGCACAAGTGACCATCATCTCTCACTCACTAGCTTCCTAACTGGTTGGTCTGCTGCCTCCACCCTGGTTCCCCTACACATGGCAGCCAGAATGGTCCATTCAAAACTAAGTTAGATAAAGCCACACTCATGCTTAAAACCCTCCAGTGGTTTCTCCTTTTGTCAATGACTTACAAAGCTCTAAGTCTCTGGCTCCCTGGTGTCTTCCTTTAGCTCACTTTGTTCCACTCTCCCCACTGTTCCGTGAGCTCCAGCCATGCTGGTCTCCTTGCTTTTTCATTTTTGCCTCAAGCCTTAATGCTCATCATTCTCTCTGCCTGAGATGCTCTCCCATAGAGTTGGATCAGTCCCTCAGCTCCATCAGGCCTCTGCTCAAACACAGCCTTCCCAGCCGGGCCTTCCCTGACCATCACGTTCAGAATCGCAATCCCTCCTTCCCTACTCTGTAATCTTACCCCCTTTCTCTGCTTTTTCTCTAAAGCACTTTTTACCTTCTAATACACCATTTGTTATTTTATTTTGTTTATGTCTTCTCACACTAGAACGTGAGCTCCAGGAGGGCACGGTCTTCATTTTGCTCATTCCAGTGACCCTAATCTAGGACAATCCCCAGTACATAGTCAGTGTTTTATCAATTCTTGTTAAATGACTGAGAATGGACTTCTGATTAGGACAAACTCAATCTCTTATTAACTATGTCACTTTGGACAAATTGCATAGCCTCTCTAAGACTTAGTTTCCTGACTGCAAAATAGAATCACCTTCTTCATATGATTATTGAGTGGATTGAACAGGGTACACATGAAAAGCACCTACCAGGTATTTAATTAATGACATTTCTCCTTAACAAGATCTCAGTAAAATTTATGTTAATTGTACAGTATAACTTTTAGTATCACCAAGGAAAACTTGATACATGTATCACTACATGTATCTTCTTATCTTTATCAACATACAGTCCAGTCTCTAGCAAACACTAGTCATTCAGTAAGGATGTGCTTGTTTGTTTTGCTTTCTCTCATTATAAAAATATCACATTAAAGAAAATTTGGAAAAAAAAGAGAAGAAACAAATCACCTACAGTAACTCACGTTACTGCCATTACTATTTCATTATATTTTCTTCTGGAATCTTTTCCTATGACTATTTTTTAATTAAATGATAATGTGCACATATTTTTATATAATTTTAACTTTTTTTATATACAAACATTTTTCCATATAGCTATGTGGCCTTTCCAACCATTAGTTGTTGATAGCTGCATCATTTTGTCAAGTAGAAGTATTTTAGTTTCCTCGGGCATTTTCTTATTATTGGATATTTAGATAATTTCTGACTGTTCACTTCAATAAATTTTAAAGGATTAAAAAGGAAAGGAAAGAATCTACATTTCTCTCTCTCTCTCCTAAACTAAAGCATGCCTGACCCTTTTGGGAAAAAAGGAACTAAATTCCTCTACTGTGCATTTGCAAGAGAACACTTATGAATAATTCATGGATACATAAAGATTGAAAAGATATACATCATCTAGCTGATTATTAACATAATACAGCCAAATGAAACATTAGCCTAAAAAAGTCATTTAATTGCAGCTGTGAAATGAGACTTTCAACATTTTAGAAAGAAGTCATCTTTGAGATGTAAATAAATACATTTCAAAATTATTTTAAGGCATTGCCTAATGCAAATTCTTTGCTGTAAATGGTGGTTACAGAGTTTTTTTCTATAAAAACAGAAAATCAGTCCTTCCAATTTACTAAGTTAGTGAACAGTCTGGTGAATAACGTAGTAAACTTGTAAAATATCCCTAAATAAAAGGTAACATAAAGTCACCTAGATTTCTGGACATAAATGTTAGCAGGTTGGTTTTGGGTTTTTGTTTTTTGTTTTCTGTTTTTTTTTTTTTTCACTTTTTTGTTAGGTCCATGAGAAATGACTCAAATGGTAACATGAAAACTATGTGCTAATTAATTCAATCACTGATAGTATTTGATTATGTCATTCCTAAAAGAAAGGCACACTTATATCAAAAATGGAAACCATAAAGAGAGATGAAAAGATCAGTATAAAAACATTTATTGTATACAGGGCCAAGCAAAGTAAGAAGAAAATGGAAGGATGGAGCACTGCTGCAGACTCTTTAAAGATTGTCAAATGCACATATGATTCAAAAACTCTCAAGATCTAAATTCATTTTTTTTTCTTCCTTCTGTCCCCTCTCCCTTAACCCCTGTTTCAATCTAAGTCAGCCATACTCTGGACTTAACTGTGTGTTGGTTGTGTATTGCATGCTGAATTTCCTTTCGCAGTTCTCCTATATTCAAACCCATTTCCTGGATTCAGTGTCTCTCTATTCTTGGTTTATTCCCTAATTTTGGTTAAAATACATTCTCCAGTTGCCTCTTAAGAAGGTAAATGTTTTGAGTACTTACGCATCCAAAAAATAACTTTATTCTACCATTTATCCTACTTGATTAATCTCTTAATAGGTTAAGAGGCTGGGCACATACTCTTAAAATTCCAAAGGCATTGGTCCAAGTTTTTAGCATCAATTCTTGGATTTGAGAAATCAATGCTATTTAGACTTACGGTTGGGGGTAGAGGCCTGAGCGAATGTAACTGGCTGTCAGATTTCTGATATTGGTGCTGAGAATCTCACTATTCAGTAAACTGACTCACTTAATAATCCCTGTTTGTTTCAGTCCTTGCCTTGGTGCTTCACTCCACTCTGCCTTATGTCACTGACTTCAAGCCTCTTCCAGCTTAAACCCTCTAAAGAGTAAAGCTGTTGCTCCTGAAATGCAGAAGCCCAGAGTCCAAACACTATCCTCTCTTTTTATCCCGACATAACCTCTCCCTCATCTTCCATGTCACTTGGTGTTTCCAAGGACTGAGTCTCCAGAGGGTGTTCAGGGTGAATCAGCATACTTCTAGTCCTCATCTGCTTCCTGTCTTCCAAAATTTTTTCATTTACTCCTATCTCCTCTCCATCCTTGTGAAAGAAAAAACTTTGTTTTATTCCTTTATTGTCCTTGTGTATAAAGTGTCCAAGGAGCAAGCTTTCTTACTCTTCAGGTGATGGCACATGTCACGTCGTTTCTGAGGCCTCCCTGACTCCAGACTCCTCTGGTCCACAGTCTACTCCTACCTGTCAGGTCTCAAGAGTGCTGGGAATAGATCTCTAGTAGTTACCTTCTATTCTTTGTTGACCTCTTCTTCTAAAAATACTACTCCTATACTCGGTATCATACATTTGAGCACTTAATCATATTCCATCTTGGTCTGCTGTTATTTCATGCACCGGTAGGTATCTCACCGCAGGGACAAAGACTAACATTCTTTATGCAGCCCCACAATGCCTAAAATAGGTGATCTCGGACTTTAGTGTGTCTAAGGGTCACTTAGAGACCTTGTTTAAAATGAAGATTTTCAGACTTCAACACAGATAAAATGATTATGACTGGGACACCATCCAGGGATCTGGACGTCTAATAGGCACATCCACGTGATTCTGACGCAGGTAGTTTTGGACCATACTGTGAGATACTATTGTCTAAGGACACTCCTGAGCACTTGTTCAATAAAAAATGAGTCGATTACATTGGTTGGTTGTGTTATTTTCCTCCATTTTATATTCAAAAGGTTGGGATTCTGGTTTCTCTTAATATGCCACCATGAATCTGACATTCATGACTTTATCTGTCTTTTCTTTAGAAATGGTATACTTTTATTTTCCTTTAATACGTCTTAGGATTACAAATGTCGTAAGTTTATAGTCAGCCATATAAAGCATAGTTCTATGTTGTTTTGTTGCCCTAGACTTATTTCTTACAAGATTCACAGATATCCTAGTCATAAGATCCCTGGATTTGACAAATGTACTAGTCAGCTCAGGCTGCCATAACAATAGAATAGTTGGCTTAAACAATAGAAATTTACTTTCTCACAGCTCTGGAAGCTAGAAGTTCAAGATCAGGATACAAGCATAGTCGGACTACAATGAGTCTGATGAGGACTCTCTTCCAAGTTTACAAACTTCCTGGCTTGCTGCCTTCTCACTGTGTGCTTGTATGAACTTTCCTTGGTATGTACATATGGAGAGAGGTAGAGAAAGATTTCTTTTTTTTTTATAAAACCACCAATCCTATCAGTTTAGGATCCCAACCTTATGACCTCACTTAACCCTAATTATCTCCCCACAGCCCTAGTTTCAAATACAGTCACACTGGAGGTTAGGTCTTCAACAAATGAATTGGGGGGAGGGTGGACAAAATCAGTCCATAGTAGCAAACTACACACAGCATTTAGGTACACATAAACATGCGCACCCAGGACTTGGCACAGTACCTTGACTGTGACAAGTGCTCAATAAGCATTTGTTTGATGAATGAAATAATCAACACCGAGAAAACAAAGCTACAAAACAGCTAAGAAAAGATTATCTGATATGCTCTGCTTTACACGAAGTCAGTGTATGAAAATGCTGAAATACGCATACAGATATATTTGATATACAAAAGAATTCACTAAGAGTGCCTTTGGATATTTGAAGCTTTAAAAAATTCCATTTATACCTGCTTTCTTTCTGAAAAGTAAACTGAGGTACATTGATAAGTGGATAATAAATTCAGATGAAGTTTAATAAAAGTAATCAGTCATCAGATTGAGAATATGGATGGTGTATCTTCAAAGGTTGCATGAAGATGTGATCGTCAAGAGTTTGGAGAAGAGAGGGGTAGAGATTCAACCTTTGGAAATTAAACGCATCCACATTTCACTGGCCAAAGGCAAGTCCCACGGCCATATCTGACTGTGTGGGTGGAGGGAGTATAATTCTTCCTTTTGTAAGGAGAAGTGACTGGTCAATGAACAGTAAGTAGCAAAGACTTCCACAGTGACTAGAGGAGCTTTTTCAATGCAGAATCAACTGTATTCTCCAAGGTATTCATTGGAACATTTTATTTTTGCTAATTTGAGTATCAGCTTCAATGCCTGACCACCACATAGAAAATGAAAGCCAGAAATGGATCTGAGTTCTACAGCCACTGATAGATGTGCAGCAATTTCTTTCCCACAACTCTCTTTGGCGTCTAAGTGGATCTGAAGAGACAATTTTGGTCTTTGAGGCTTCAGAATTGACTGAAATTGAAATAATTAGGGTCTCTTGCTTTGCCTGAAAAAGCCAGAACCTGAAAGGAGCCCTCAAGGGAAGAGCAGCATTTAAGCACAACACACTCTAGAGAAGAGAAATGCTGGCTTTTACAAATCTGCTAAAAGCCTCCCTCAGCAGTTTTCCCATCCTCACCTCCTCAGAGAGCGGAGCATCCAAGTTCAGTGAACAGTGACAGAAACCTAAACCAGCCGTCTGGCGTGCCACTCACAGGGAAGAGATGCCCATCTGCCTTGGGACAGCATTCTCAGGGCTCCCAAAGCAAGAAACCCTTCCTCTCTTAGAAGGGATGGTGAAGTGGGAAAAGCAATGCACCCTTCACAAGGAGCCTCACCTCTGAGCGAATTCTGAGGTGGGAGCTATAATTTGCAAAACTGCTTTGACAGGGTCAGAAATTTATTGGTGTTGCCTCAGAAGCAATTAACAGGTACTGCTAACTATGAACTCTAAGATTCAATACTCTCAGCAGAGACTGAAATGGAAGAGCTTCAAATTATTGGGGGTGGGAAAGTTATAAAATAAAAAGAAAGAAAGATGACCTAAATGTACCCATTTATGACTAACAAAATCGGAAGCCATTTTATTTAGCTTGATTGGAGGAAGGACCTTGACAGTTATCTAGACAGAAGACATTACTCAAAAACTAATCTGACGAGAGGATGACTATGGACAGGACTAACTGTGTGTGAACAGTAATGAATCCTGTTTGCAACATAGGCCTGGTAAGTATTTAACTACAGTACACCCTCTCTAACCAATCTCCACTCAAAAAAACCTGTTGGATTAACCAACTACCTACAGTATCACTGAAATATCCTAGATGATACTGCAGCACAAGAAAACCTTACAACTGATAGGTAGGAACATCCAGGTATTTTTTCAATTCCTACCAGCTGAATTGCATGTTTACTAAGTGTTCAATGTATTTGTCCCCAAACTTGGTAATACCTGTTGTACCTGTTGTTTTAGTTTTACTTAATTACATACCATGTAAACTAATGAACTATAAATGGGAGAAAGACTGCCTTTTCTATAGAAACCAGCCTGAATGCCTTGGAAAGATTCAAATAAAAGTGAATTATAGGAGAGAAATGTAAAATATTAAAGGGAAAAGTAAAATAAATAAAGAATAATTTTGTCTCATTGCTTTGGAAGTGACTTTACTTAGTTACACAGTAACTGAAAACAAATATCCATATATTTATAATGTGATTTATGCAAGATAGATTCAGAACTCCAACTGGCTATCCCTGACATAAAGAGAAGCAACTGGGCCTATAGTAAATTATTTTAAGTTATGCATATTAATAAGCTTCAAGTAAACATTAAATTCATCAGATATATAAAGTAATATTTTTAGTTTTAATTTTCTCCAATTTTTTATTAGAAAAATATTCAAATCTATAGAGAAAAAATAAATCCACAGTAAAGTAACTACCTGTATACCTTCACCAAGTTTCCTAATATTTTGCCACATTTTTTATCTCTCTCCCTACATATACACACATATGTGTATGTTTTATGAACCATTTGAAAGTCAGTTGCAGACACTGCAACACGTCACCCTTAAATACTTTAACCAGAATCTCCTAAGAGTACAGATATTTTCCTACATGACCAAAATACCATGATGATATTTAGCAAATGGATAATAATTTAATAATATCATCTAATACACTGTTCTATTTTAAATATTTCTGGGAGCCTCTCAAATGCCTTCTATAGTACTTTTTCCCACATCCAAAAGTCAAGTCAAATTTTCCACATTGCATTTACTTATTATGTCTCTTTAGTCTCTTTTAATTTACAACAGCTATTTTTATTATCTTTTTTTTTTCATGACATTGATTTTTTTGTAAAGAGTCCAGGACTATTGTCTTATTTGACTACCTCACGTTATGGAGATGTCTGATTATTTTTTCATTATTAGATTCTAGTTGAAACTTTTTTTCTCAAGGATCCTGAATAAGTGATATGTAATTCTCACTGCATCATATCAGGTTGCAACATTATTATCACTGGTAGCAGTACCTCTACTGATCACTTGCTGAAGGTACACTTTTTCTTTTCATAATTAGAAGTTGATCTGTGAGAAGATAGTATACTATCTTGTGAATACTCTATTCCCCAAAAAACTTTGATCCAATAGTGATAGCATCTATTAATGATCTTTGCTTAACTTAAGTATTACATAGATAGTTTCCAAAGAATTTCCTAGTTCTAGAATTCCTTCTACATTTATTAGCTAATATTTTTCCGCCTCCCTGCCAAAGAGAGTTTTCTCTCAGTTTTCCCTTTATTTATATTTCTCTCTTTTTTAGTACATAGTGGACTCAAGAAATTTCTATTTAATGTGCTGTAATCCATTACTTTCATCATTTTTTGACGCTCAAATTATCCCGAATTTGGACACGGAATTTAGACCTTGCTATAAGTTTCTGCGTCTCTTCGAAATGTCACCGTTAGTCTCTGAATATTTTCCTGTTTTTTAGCATTGGATGTTTTTTATTTTCCCTGAACCAGACCTGTAATCAGCCATTTTTTGAGTAGGGAATGATATTTGGAAACCATGATCTGGGCAATAGATGTGTTTATTGCCACTAGGGTGTCTTGCTTCTAGTCTATAATTATTCCTTAATATTATCAGATACTCAGGCAATGTTCAAATTTCTCGAGTGTCTGTCTCTTTTTCTGTTTTTGTCTATCCCTCTTTTCATCCCAACTTTTCGTTATAGTTTTTTGTGCTAGAATCAGAATTCAAATAAGGTCAATATATTGCAGTTGGTTGGTATGTGCCCCTTCTTATCTTTTTTTCTTTCAATTAATTTGTTCAAGAGGTGTTTTTTTACTTCCCTGTGGAGAATCCCACAGTATAGATTTTGCTGATTGCATATTCATGGTGTAATTCAGCATATTCCTCTCCTTTTAGTACTTCCTGTAAATTGGTTGTTAGATCTAGAGGCTTGTTGGTTTCTTGGCAAGGATAGCTCAAAAGCGATATAATATACTGCCAGTAGGAGGTACATAACACCTGCTTGATTAATATGGGATGTCAGCAACCAATGAAGATCACTGCTGAGATTCATTAACTTACTAGGGTGGCAAAATAATGATATTCTATGTTTTCCACCTTCATTTATTAGCTGGAATACTCATAAACACACATTTCTTCTCATCAAATATTTTGTTACCCAGGGATATAGTTTGAATTGGAAAATAAGAATAAGTGCTTGATATTTTCTTTTTAACAGTTGTTTTTTTCCAAAAAAAAAAAAAAAACAAAAAAAAAATGACTTGATTACCTAGAATTCTCCAAAATGACTTCTTTGGTATTATTACAAATTCATGGATTTAAATTTATTTGATATGCTTCAAATCACTGTAGTTCATTTCCCAATGACGTTGAAAGTGTTCCATATTTTGTCCAAAAAGAAATTTAAGGTGGTTTCTTCATCCTTTTGTCACAGTACTAGTTGTCTTTGATAACTACCTTACTTTCTGGTATAACAACATGTTTCAGGCTTATTTTGTAAATTTTCTGCCCAAGATTATGTATTTCTTCATCAAGTTCTGGTTCCTTTAAATGGGAACTGAGATGTAGAGATCACAATTAGGACGCTAAAGGTATTCATTGATACAGGATCATCTTGTTTTGCAGATCACTGTAGTGAAAGGGGTTAGAAAATACTTTTTTTAAACGATAGAATAAAACATGTGCTTATATTCAAATTCAGAACTACAGAACTTTTATTAACTTCATCAATTTTACCTCTTTCTCTTCTCCTATACAAAATATTCCAGTTCTCAATATCTAATTATTAGATCCCATTTACTTTATCCCACAATACACATTCTCCAGTCTCAAAACAGCATGTACATTACCACCAACAATGTGATTACAAAAAAATAGTTAAAGATTATTTGTCTTTTTTGTTTTTTTCTTTGGTTCTTTGTATATAATCCACTAGGTATATATAGTCAACTTTAGTTTAATTAACTATGATATAAATTTAATTGACATAACACCTCTCTTTGTAGTTGTGCCATCAACTTCATATTTTTAGATTCATTTATTTTATTTTGCTCCTAGTTTTTAGTATTACTTTAAATTTCCTTTTGTTTATAATTATATAAAATAGTTACATTGTTACAAAGTCAAATCTGTAAATCAAATTATGTTCAGAGAGGTCTAGCTTCTATCTGTCTCCTCCAGACCATGTCCTCTCTCTTCCAAAGAATAAACAATATTTTTTGTTTATTCTTCCATTTTTGTTTATTCTTCCATAAACAAAAACAATATTTTTTGTTTATTCTTCCATTAAATATAAACACACGTACAAAAATATTGGTATTCCTACATTCTCTCCTTAAAAATATGGTAACATAAACGCATATGTTTCTCCACCTGACTTTTTTTTTTCATTTATACTACATATACTAGAGATCCTCCATAACAGATATTCCTCATGCTCTTTTATAGCTGCATAATCATTTATTTTGCAGTGCACACAGTGCCTTACTTATGAACATTTGGGAATTTCCAGGCTTGTGCTACCACAAATGACGCTGAAATGAAGAGTTTTTCACTTATGCTCTTTGCATTTTTGCTACTTTACTGCATTTTGTTACTGGAACGTCTAGAGCTCTAGAAGTTAGATTGCTGGATCAAGTAATAAATGTATATATTTTGCTAGATGTTGACAAATTCCCCCCACCAAACTATTGTATTACTTTGATTTCTATCAGCAATAGATGGGAACACCCATTTTCCCCATTGCTTCACAAATAATGTAGGTTATCAAACTTTTGGATTTTTGCCAACATGATAGGTGAAAATTATGTCTCATGGTATCTTAATTTGCATTTCTTTCACTGTAAATGAGGTTGAGCATCAATTTTTATTGTTAAGAACCATTTGCAGTCCTTTTCATGAACTGACTGTTTAAATTACCAGCCCATTTTTCTATAGAGTGGTTGTCTTTTTTTCTTCTCCATTTTAGAAGCTCCCTATATATTAACACTTGGTCTGTGGTAAATGTTACCATTTTTTTCTACTTGTCTTTTGTCTAAGTATGGTAAAAAAAAAATCTCTTTTGCTTTCTTCTTGCCATGCTAAGTTCTTTCTTCTTTTTAATCAGATTAAACAATCTTTTCTATTCTGGATTTCATGAGCATTTCACTCATGTTTGCTCTTGCTACTCATACGATTTTTTCACCATTTAAAATCTCTCATGTATTTGAAATTTATCCTCATATTCAGCATGAGGAACATATCCAATTTTATTTATTTCCCCATAGGTGTTCAATTTATCCCAATACCACTTATTTTTACAAGTCCACCATTCCCCACTGATTTGGAATGCTGCCTTATAGTGTATATGACAGCATACAATGTTGCCATGTGCAGTTAAGTCTATTTGTGGGTTTTCCATTCTGTTCCATTAGACTGTTTAAACATGATCACTCTGTTTGAAATATGTTTTAATATGTAGTGGGTCTATCCCATCTCCTTTGCTCTACTTCTCCAGTGACTTCTTACATATATGTGACTATTTTTTTAAATAAATTTTATAATTAACCTATCTCCTGAAAAAAAAATCTGATAGTAGTTTTATTGGTATTGTGTTACATTTATAAATTAACTTAGGGAAAATTGACATCTTTATGATGAGAAGGAAGAAATGAATAGGTGGAACACAGATAATTTTTAGGGAAATAAAAATATTCTGTGTAATACTATAGTGATGGTACATGTCATTATACATTTGTCCAAATCCATGGAATGTACAGACACCAAGAGTGAATCCTAAGGTAAACCAAGAACTTTGGGGGATTATGATGTACATTCAATGTAAGTTCATCAGTTGTAACAAATGTGCCACTCTGTGTTATCTGCTGATAAAAGGGCAGGCTTAGCATATGTGGGGGCAGGGACAATATGGGAAATCTCTGTACCTTCTGCTCAATATTGCTGTGAACCAAAAACTGCTTTAAAAAATTAAGTCTTTTAAAAATGTTTATGGAAATCCAAGGATCTCAAATAGTGAAAATTATTGTTTAAAAACTTAAAGTTGGAGGATTTACACTAT
The DNA here is from genome assembly GCF_048773025.1 of Camelus bactrianus. Taxonomy (NCBI): domain Eukaryota; kingdom Metazoa; phylum Chordata; class Mammalia; order Artiodactyla; family Camelidae; genus Camelus; species Camelus bactrianus. The sequence continues at coordinate 26,741,237 of NC_133555.1, forward strand.
CTGATTTCAAGATTTATTATAAAGCTACAGTAATCAATACAGTGTAGTATGGCATAAAGACAGACATATAGATCAATGGAAAAAAATACTCCAGAAATTGACCCATATATATCTCATCAACAGATTTTTGACAAAGGTGCCAAGATAATTCAATGCTGAAATTATGGTTCTTTCAACAAATGGAGCTAGAACTGGATATCTGTATAGGGGAAAAAAAAAAAAAAAAAAAAAGATGATCCTCAACCCTGACTTCTCACCATACACGAAAACAAACTCCAAAATGTCATATATTGAAATTTTGAAGTTAAAGCTATAAAACTTAAAGAAGGAAAAATAAGAGAAAAACTTTATATTCTTTGGATCAGATGTCTCAGAAATTAAACACAAAAATTTCTAACTATGAAAGAAAAAAATGATAACTTGGACTTCATGAAAGTAAAAGCTTCCACCCTTTAAAACACACAATTAAGAAAGTGAAACTGCTAGCTACAGACTAAGAGAAAATACTCAAAAGAAAAAAAAAAGAAAAATTCAAATAAAAACATTTGAAAAATATCTTGTATCAGGAATACATAAGGAACATCTAGCATTCAATAAAAAGACTAGCAATCAATAAAAATAAAGTTTAGTTTATTAAAGAATTCAGTGAGACGTCTACCCTACACCCCTTATGAATTAATATCTGTTATCTTGATTCCAAAATTGATCCCATGACCAGCTATTAGCTTTGCAGGATTTCTGACTGTCTGATACCCCTAAAGAGCAAAGTGTCCAGTTTCAGGAATATTGCTGTATTTGTTTCAATTCAAACTTTCACAGTGTGGAACAAATTAAAAAACAGAGGGCAGGGATTTCATCAAGTTTAGAGACCAGGTTGTAAGAACTGTTTTGAGTCTGCTTCACTATACTGCTTGTCAACTAAAAGTCTATATATAAGATGGCAAAGTGAGAAAAGGAAAGGAATAATAGTACTACTACAAGGCTCAGCATCCAACATAGTTGCAGAAATGTAAACATCGAATATTAATTTAATGATAGTTGTGATGGAAATATATCGAGAGTGATTAATTGAATATCTTCTGGAAGCTAGGATGTTAGGGAGGAACTGAGAATTAAATCAGAAATCACATCTTGTAAAATGACTCACAGAATTGTATCAAACAAAATTGTATTCATTAGACTCACAATTAATACCAGTTCATTCAGAATCCTATATACAAGATTAGACTACAAATAAACTGACACAAGGATACTTTTGCATGGTCTCATTTTTTCTAAAAAATAAAACCACTGATGCTCCATCAGCTCCATAATTTACAAATTCTGACCAATCCTTGCTAAGATAACTGTAAATTTTATAACATCCCCTCCCTACCCTCTACTGAGACTCATCTTTGTTCTGCATGATGTAGGGTCTCCTTTGCTATAGCGAATACTAAACCTAACTGTTGACTTCAGGTGTATTCCTAGTGGTCTCTGGATGATGTAGAAAGGAAAAAGGGAAGACAAAAAGAATACAATGAGTGGTGATAGATCCTCATCCTCCATAGTAGGAAGTGAAGTGACAACGCATAAAATTTATAAATCAAGAAGCAACAAAAACATGTTATTTAGACATACAGCGATAAGTAGCAAGAGAATCAGCTAAGGAAATTAAAAGTGGTTGCTTCAGAGAATGAGTTAGAAGACTGTTCTTTTGTTTAAAATCTTGCATAACTATCTGAATCTTTAAGCTATATGCATATGTAACTTTGATATTAATGAAATTAAATTGAAAATAATAAACTAGACAAATATTTCAGGACAAAATAAGAAAAAGCCATATTATATTTATTGCTTATCAGAATTTATAAACTAATATTTCTATCCACTTTTCATGTACGGACTCAACAAATATTTATTTATCAAACACCACTAGGTATCAGACACAATTCTAGGTAATGGCAATACGTTAGAGAAAAAGAAGACCCCCCCCAAAAAAAATCCCTGCCCTAATGGAACTCAACTGGGCCCTGTCTACCCCCACAAAAGGTAAAATAGTTCCAGGTCACAAAACTGGCAAATGGTTAAGCCAGGATTTCAAATAAGGCAATCTGATTCTAGAGCCTACTGATTTAATTTGAATTATAAACAGATTGAGACCAGGGCAGGAAATTTCTAAAATGAATCTAGAGCAACTTGTAGTACCAGAAAGTAAGAAAGTACTCCCCCCAAAAACCTCCAACAATGGGTGTATGTCAAAGCATCATAGAAGCCAACTGAAAGAGCTCACAATGGCCAAAGCTGCAACAATTTGAGCAACAAAATAAATAAAGTAGTATTGGGTTATAGCCCAAAGAATAAATTAAGTATCCATGAGTTCATGCTGACATGATAGATAGACAGATAGATAGATAGATAGAGGAGAAAGGATAAATTTCCCATGCAACAGAATTCCAAATAATTCATACAGTCCACTCCTTAACTGTGGGCTGTGTATAGTGACTGCCTTCCAAAAAGTGCATTATGGAAAAGGGATAAAAAGAATAACTTAACTTTATCGTGAAGAAACCTGACAAAAACTATCTCAGGTAAGAAATCAAACAACATCAGTAGTGATGAGTTATGCTGATAGTATCTACTTGATATGCTATGATGAAAATGGTACTTCACTTTTGTGATTTCCTGCCAAAAACTCATAACTCCAGGCTAATCATGAGAAAAACAACAAACTATCCCAGTTGAAGGACATTCTACAAAATATATGACCTGTACTCCTCAAAACTGTCAAAGTCATCAAAAACAAGGAAAGTCTGAGAAACTGTCACAGACAAAAAGAACCTCAGGAGACATGACAGCTAAATGTAATGTAATATCCTGGATGAGATTCAACAAAGGAAGGATATTTGGTGAAAACTAATGAAATATGAGTAAGTATGAACTTTAGTTATAAATAGTGCATCAATATTAGTTCATTAATTATAACAAACATGCCATACTAATGTAAGATGTTAATAATAGAGGAAACTGGGTAGAGGGTACATGGGAATTCTCTGTACTATTATTGTATTTTTCCTTAAATCTAAAACCATTTTTAAAACTAAAGGTTATTTTTAAAATTTTGAACAAAAAAGAAAAAATATATGAACGGACTGGCAACTTAGCAATTACAGTCTATTCTGTTCGTCAAAAATAACAACATAGACCCTAGCTAGCTAAGTCTCCTTACCATGTGCTTTATGAAATAGGCTGTCTAAAAGCCAAGGTCATGACTTTGAAATTGAATATTCTAGAAAAAAATGTGTAAAAAGGACATATACCTAAATATCAAAAGTATTTCTCTCTAGGATGAAATTACAGGTAAACTTTGTGATGCTGTTTTCTGTATTTTTCAAGTTACCCGCAATGAGTATGCATTCCACATATAATTTCAAAAAGCAACATCATAATAATAAAAGAAAATGTGCTTTTGGTAAAATTTGCAGTTAAGTAACTTAAATAAGTTCATGTGCTGCAGAGGACACCTTACAGGAAGAGAAAGGAAGAACATTTCTTCTATAACTACTAATTGCCAGTCACTGAGTTGAGCACTTAACATACATTATTTCATTTAGGTGGGTAAAATAAGGGTGTCCTTGAATTGAATCACATTTGGAGTAATTTTATATTTATGAAGCCACTGTAAGTCTAAAGCAAAAATGCTGAAACATGCTTTTAGGAATTCCAATCAGGCATTTTTTGCTCTTATGCTAAAAGCACAATTAGTTACTCACCATCTAACATGCATCTATATTTTTTTTCTTGTCATGCATTTTTATTCGATCCACTTTTGGAGAGAAGCCAATACACCATGTCCTGCCTATATTTAAATCTCTTAAACTAATTTTATGCTTCATTGTAGAATAATTGATTTGTGATTCACAGGACATTAATTAACTCATATAAGCCTTTAATAGTAAGTAAATAATGAAGTTTAGGAAATGATAGCATGTAATTGTGTCTAAAGGGACTCTTCCACAGTTTGGTCTTGTTTGTTTGCTTTTTATATTACATAAAATAAACATGGACAAAAACTTAAATTACGCTGATCACAGATGTTAAGATAATGAATTTCATATACAGGTCAATATCTTTACATAGGGCCCATTTTCTGTGAAAGCATGTATCAAAATCAAAACTACAATCAATAATCAACATATATTATTCTTGCAAGTGATAGTATAAAGTGTATGCTCAGTAAATTTGTGTATTTGTGGGTTGCTTTCTCCAAAGATTTCCAATAAACATTGAAAAACTGTATTTTCCCCTAACACCTTTTTCTGGAGGTAATTGGTAAATTCCAGAAAGTGACAATACTATAATTATTGAATGCTGGCTCAGCATTTTGTCATACATAGTCTGATCTAATCCCTACAATAACCTGTGAAATAGGTATTATTGTTACCAATTTACAGGAACTTATTTAAAGTCACACAGCAGTAGGTAGAAGGGCTGTGTTTTAAATCCAAATAAGAGCTTATTCCAAAGCTCGAAGTCTTAACCATCTGCTGTACTACTTCTTAGCATCGGTGCCTGTCTTTAAGACTGAATTAGCTTTGGTTCCCCCACCCATTCAGCTCCCTCTGGTCAGTTGAACTTGCTCTAGTTCTGTGCCACTGTGTGCAAACCACCCTCATCTCTCATCTGGACTACTGAAGTAGACTCCTATCTACAGAGCTTCAGGTCTTCCTAACCCTTTCTTTACGTCTCTTTCCTCCATCCCCTCCCCTGGCCTCAATACATTCTCCACACTGTAACCACAATGATGTTTCTCAAACCATGTGACCTATAAGCCATTTTCTGTTTGTTACATGACTATCCACCTCCACCTTGCACAATTCTACCATTCATCCTCTGGGCTCCTGCCAGAGGGGTCTTCTTTACTTATGAATATGTACCCTACTCCCTCCTACCACAGGGCTATTGTATATAGCATTCCCTCTTCCTGGGTCACTCTGCCTAGTTAACGCCTATTCACCTTTCACTTAACAACTCATAACCATACCATCAGGAAGGCTTCCTTGACCTCCATACCAAGACATTGCTCCTCCTATTAAAAGAATGCCAGCAACAATCATTCCTGTTCTATTACATGCTGTCACTACAATGATAAGTTTGTTTTTGTGATTACTTGATTAATGTCTATTATGAGCCCCTATGCCCCATTGTGCACCAGATCAGAAGCCCATTGAGGGAAAGGATTCTGCTTACTTTTGCTATGTTTGGCTTTGCACACAGGTAAGCTTTCAATAAATGCCTATAGAGGAGCAACTGTTTCCACTCTCTACTACCATCATCATCTAGGGACTACTGTCCTCCTATAGAAAGAATATTCTCTGCTTCTCATCAAGGTCAAAGGCAGGGGTAAAAATAGGGCGAGGCAAGAAGAGAAATAAAATGGTGGTAGTGGCCACAGAATAACTTCCTGGAGTCCATGGACAAGAATTTCAATAGCTATTTTAAATTCTAGGTGTTAGTTTCAAATGTGTACCTCTAGCTTTCACACTGAACTACAAATTTCTGTCTATTCAGCATTTCCATTTGAACTTCTTTTTTTCTTCCAGTTTTACTGAGATATAATTGGCATTCAGCACTATAAGCTCAAAGTGTACAGCATAAAAATGTGACTTACACACATCATGAAACAATTACAAGTTTAGTGAACATCGATCATCTTATATAAAAACAAAATTTTTTAAATAGAAAAAAAAGTTTTTTTCTTGTGATGAGAACTCATAGGACTTGCTCTCTTGGTAACTTTCATATGCAGTGTATAGCAGTATTAATTGTATTTATTATGTTGTACACAACCTCCCTAGCACATACATACCTCCCTAGTACATATTCATCTTATTACTGGAAGTTTGTACCTTTTGGTCACCTTCATCTACTCCCTTCCCCAGACCCCACCTCTGGTCTCTTTTCCTATGAGTTTATTTGCTCGTTTTTGAAATATAATTGACCTACAATACTATGCTAGTTCCTAGTATTCAACATAGTGATTTGATATTTTTATAATTTCAAAATGATCTCAACGGTGTCTAGTTACCATCTGTCAACATACAAAGACATTATATAATTGACAATATTCCATACACTGTACATTTCATTCCTGTGACTCATTTATTTTGTAAATGAGAGTCTGTACCTCTTTTTCTAACAGGCATTTCAAATTTAACATGTCTCAACTTGAGCTATATTGATTTCTCCTGTAAACTCCTCGCTAGTTTTCCCCACCTCCATAAATAGCATCATTATGCATCCAATTGCTTAGGCCAAATACCTAAGAATTATGTCTATTTCTCCTCTTTCTCATATGCCCTACATCTAAATTCAAATCTGCCCCCTGTTCAAAACCTTCCAGTGTCTCCCCATCATAGTTGTAATAAAATCTAAAATCTTTATTTGACCTTAGGACTCTCTGTAATGTGGTCACTCATCAACTTTTTAATTTTCATTGTTCCCTTCCTCACAGGAGTTCAGCATCACTGGCTTCCTTGTTGCTCCTCAAAGATGCACAAGACCACCTCAGAATCCTTATGCCTACAAGACTCTTACTCCACATATTTGCTCAGCTCACTTCCTCACCTCCTTCAAGGCAGTGTTCACATGTTCCCTCGTTGAGAGGTCTTCCCTCATCACCATATCTACGTAGCTCTCTTTCTCTTTTCTTAATAGTATTTATCACTACTGATATAAAATTATAATTATGTATGAGTTTCTTCATGTATGACTCCACCACTATATTATCTTGCTAAGTATCAAAAAGCTTAATAATTATCTCATGAGAGAATGGACATAATTGTCAACATCTAACTATTTTGAATTATCTAACAGCCTGAATTTTTCATGTTGATAAGACTTTGAATAAGAAATAAATGAACTACTTAATAATATTTTAAAAGATAGCAATGCAAAATGTAATCTTTTAATAGTTAGCTAAGAATGATTACAAATCTGTACAAATGAATTGTCAAAAAAAACTAATTTTATTGTTGTGATTTCTTAACTGGTTTAAGAAACTTCAGGGTCAGAGAAGCTATTTTGTTTATTGTTTCCCTTTAGCCTTCTTCTATGAAGTCTGTCATCAACCTCTACTCACGACACTATTAACGGCAAAAATACTGCCTGTCAGTGAAAAGACTGTATAATTTATAAGGAAAAAGACAAAGATGTTCAAAGCAGTAAAACCATTAAGTGACTCATCCTGTAATTACACAGTAAGTAAAGCCTAAGAGATATGGACAGAAGCTCACTGTTGATTTTTTTTTCTTTATGTTATTCTAACATTAGCACCAAAGAATAACAAATTTCTGATTCAAGCAAAAAAGAAAAAAAATGACAGGCAAATTAACAGTGTATTTTCTATTTTAGATAATGGATACTTTACCCTAAAATTTCCAGCATGCCAGAGGAGAATTAAGAGAATTCTTAAAAGGACTCATACCCAGTTATTTAAGCAGGTCCGAAAAGCTGGAGTCAGCCTGGACATTCCTCTCTCTCCTATGTGCCACACCATCTGCCCCCACCACCCAATCAATCACCAAATCCTATCAGTTTTATATGCTAAATATGTCTCAAAGTCATCAGGTTAGGGCTTTAGGTAGCCACTGCCCTGATCCTCTTACCTGGATTGCAAAATAGCTTCCTGAAAGGTCTCCCTACAGTCACCCTTATTCCTTCAGATCCATTCTCCAGTCCACAGCAAAGTGATATTCTAACATTCAAATCCAAAAAGTGTCTCTGTTCCTTAAAAACACACAGTGGCTTCTTTTTTGTTCTTAAGAGAATGGTCTTAACGTGAGCTAAAAGTCATTTGTGTTTTGGCCTCTGCCTAGTTCCCTAACCTCATCTTGAACCACTCTTGCCTTTATTCTTTCCATCAGAACCACATCCCATTATTCTCCTGTTAGTTCCTTGGAAGTGCTAAACATTTTTTTTTCCCTCACAGCCCTCTCATAGGCATCATTCTTATTTCAGATCAAAGGTGATTTCCTTGAGGGAAGTCTCCCAGTCCCTCCAGACTAGGAGAGGTTGTCCCATTAAAAATCTTCACAGCTCTCAGCACTTCTCCGTCCCAACATGTGTCATAAGTACATATTTAATTTACTTATTTGTTTAATATTTCTCTTCCTCGTCACACTGTAAGCACCCTGAAAGCAGGAACGATAGTAAAGTTGCTCACTGTTATATCCCAACCCCTAGCATGAAACCTAGTATATAGTAGAATCAGTAAGTATTAATTGCATGATAACAGCATGAGATGAGAAGAAACAGTCAAATGTTAGCATAGGGAATTTAGACTACATTTAAGAGCATCTTCCAAGCATCAGTGAGCACTGCAAAAGGGTTCCAAAAAAAGGTTGAAGAATCATCTCCTGTAGAAACTTGAAAACAGAATATATATCATATCTGTCTGAAGCTACACTGCCCAACACGGTAACTCCTAGCTACATGTGGCTATTGAGTTCTTGGAATGTGAATAGTCCTAATTGAGATGTGCTATAAATATAAAATGCACAACAGATTTCAGAGACCTGGGGAAAAAGTAAAATATCTGATTAATAAATTTTATATTGATTTCACGTTGAAATAATATTTTGGTTATATTGGATTAAAGAAAATACAATGCTAAACTTAATTTCACCTCTTTCAACTTTTTAAAATATGTTTACCAGGAAGTTAAAAATACATGCAGCTCACGTTACATTTCTATTAGACCGTGATGGACTATGGTATTTCAGTATGATACTGCCTGAAGATAGGCATGACACAGTGAGACAAGCTGTTGACATGGATTTGAATACTGTAAGAAGTCATGAAGACTGAGCTTCTGTTAGCAATGTATTACTGTCTCCCAACACCACCTAGACCCACTCGGCTGTGCCTGCGCTACTTCAACACACATCCAAATATTTGCCCAATACATTGCCCTACTTGATCAAACAATCCTTACAAACTGAATTTCAAAGCACCTCTTCATGTATTTATTTAATCAGTATCCTAACGGCTGAAATAAAGTTTGCAAAGTCCAGCTTTCTTACTTTACTGAATTCTAAGTGGTCAGTTTGCTGATAGAGGGCTTAAGACAGTTTGGCATGATGAATCATTACTACCCAAGGTAACCAGGAACCAAACACTGAAAGCAAGAGCTCTGTTTAGAACTGTAGACACAGAGTTTAAGGAATCTCTTCGTATTCTCTGAAAGCTAAACCCTTACTTGGAGTTTTCTTTGTATTCCTACAGCAGTTTGCCTGTGTCGTCTTTATATGCTGTCTTCCTCTTAAGATCCTGAGGCAAACGAATGTACAGATTTATCTTGGTATCTCTAAGCATCTAGCTTAGCACAGTGCTTGGCACAAAGTAGGCACTCAATAAATCTTTCTAGAATATGTTGAACAAATGAACTTTTCCTCACTCTGATCACTCCGTGACTCTAACCTCAGCACTTACTACAGATTCAATTTATGAGCTTGTACATGATGAACCATTGTCCAGGGATTATTTTAGGAGCATTTCATGGGTATGTATTGGAGTGGCTAAATCAAAGATAGAGTCTTAAACCTCCCTATAATGCCAAGGGCTATGCTTTAAGCATTTCACAGGTTCAATATATGCTAATTGAATAGCAAATTGCAATCCTTAGACCAAACACTATTCCGACTTACAAGTAAAGGACCTGACCAGTGATTGTTCTTAACATACCCCACTTCCTGAGCAACAGGCTAAGCTTATGTATAAAATTGTTATTCATACAACTTAGCAGGTATACCTCCAAAAAGTAAGCCATAGTTTAGGATTAGCTGCTATCACTGAAATATGAAGGCCAAATGATTCCTTTTGAACACAAACTCTACAGGACATAAAGATGATTGAAAAACTACATCAAGAGTGTGTACTGAAAATTTTATCTCAAGCAATTATGTCTAGGTGAGTAGAGCAACGAAGTAGGTGCACGTACATGATGGACTAATACATACAGCCTTCATGTTTGACCAGTGGCAATCAAGCCCCTGCTTCTGCCCAAGGACACTGAAAGGCACAGCAGCATGCCTGTTGACTGCCAGAAACCAACACAAGGAGACAGATAACTTCAGTATCTGGCAGCCCAAGAGAGCTGTTTTGTTTCAACAAAAGCATAAGGCAGCCTAACTAGGTGAAGGACAGTGCAGCAAATATCCACAGATTTAGAAATATTTGCTAATCAGAGGGCAGTCCAGGTATACTCTTGGGCTGAGTCCAACAGCTGAATGAAATCTGAACATTAACCACTCAGGTATAAGTAAATTGGAAATTCAGTTTTGGGGATTTCAACTGGATGATTCTCATCAAGGAGTCACAACCTCAAGGCAGAAGAGATTTTGCATCACAGCAGGTTTTTCTTCCACACTAATAGCCCAAGCAGCAATACTATCACAAAATGGATTTTAATTATAGAAGGTGTGTGTGTGTGTGTGTGTGTGTGTGTGTGTGTGTGTAGACTCCTTCAAATTTTGTAAACCTAATAACCAACATTTACACATATAAATGGCTGACCTGGCCTATGTCCAGGCCATTACTGCTTTAGTCCTTGGTGGCCATTAACTGCCTTAGCAATGGTCTAGAGAAAACGTGTATGATGAAATTGAAATCCCATTTCAGTAATTTATAGACAATGGGTCACAGGCACTGTGGCAGTCACAACTTCTAGCCATTCCACTTTTCCATAAACAAAGGAATAATCTACAGATGTAGATTCAACTAGGGGCATAAACATTATCTGCACCAACACATTCTCTTCTTGCTAAGAACTGCAATTTGCCATTTCCCAGACAATCAATGTTACAAGGAGGTCCCATACAAACTTATAAAAGCCTGTTTTTTAACCCATTATGTGGCTGAAATGCTATGGAAGAAGGAAATGAGAGATAAGTAGGGAATCTGCAGGAAGGAAAAATGGGATTCCATAAAGCAATGATAATACATAAGAAATTATAAATTAATATAAAGCTATATTACAAATTAATTAAGATACTGGATTATCTGAGAACACAAATGCCTTTGTAATAATGTTTCTATGGGGAAAGTGTCTGAAATGATGTTCTGAAATGAAATCTGCCTTATTTCACTTTTTTGTCTATCTAGAAAAAGATAAAAATAAAGAGTAGTTAAAGAGTAGTACAGCTAACTTTAAAAAAGGAATTCATTCATTTCCCCCTATTAATTGGAGTACAGGCACATAAACAAAGTATTTGTGTGCTAAGTGCTTTAATAGGATGTGAGGTGCCATGAGCACCAAGAAGGGGCATCTAACTAACTATGCTGAGGGTAGAGAGGTAGTCAAAGAACGTGCAGGAAGAATGATTTGGGAGAACTGAAAGAAGACAAAGGGCAGACAAGATTATTCTAGGCAAAAATAAAATTTAATTTAATTTAATTTAATTTAAAAGTGCTTCTGGAAGTAAGAGAAATAAAAGAATCAAGGAAGATGCCCAGGTTTCTGGTTTTAGTTCCAGGGAGATAGTGCTAAAATTCACCAGAAAAGGGAACAAAAAGGAAGTCCAGATTGAGGCAGAAGATGTATTTAGTTTTGGATGTGTAAGTTTTGAGTTTCCTAAGGAACATACAAGTGGTGGTACTCGGGGTCAGTCAGGTCAATATTCGAGACTGGGGCTCATGAGAGACTTCTGGATTGGAGACATATTTTTAGGCCATAGAGATAGTAATGGAGGCTTTGAAGAGAACATATCCCTCCCAGGAGTGTACTGATGCGAGAAGGGGACCTAGAGCAGAACCCCCCAAAGCATAGGTAACAAAAGAGGGATGGCCAGAATGGTTGGAGGGAACACAAAAGATATCACTGAAGCAAAATAAAATGAGGATTTCAAGAAGGAAAGAGTGATCAACAAGGATTGTCAAGTAAGATGAGGATCAATAAGTATCTACTGGATTTAGTTACACGGGAACTTTGGCAACTTTGGCAAGAGCAATACAATGGAAGAATGTGGGAGGGCAGAAACTGAATCATGGTGGATTAAGGAGTAGAGTCTGGTTGGTAGATAATCCTCAATACTGTGCCTGTCAAGATACTGTGAGGGTAATGTGAGCTTGAGGGAGAGATGCTATGTTCATTTTGCTTTGTTTACATACTCAATTAAAGGAGCAAGTAAGAGAAAGGAAGAATTTGAAGATACGAGAAAGAAGGATAGTCACAAAACTGAGGGAGTTAGAAAGGAGACAAAGAGTGGGATTCAGAGCCCAGGTGGAAAAATTAGCCTTAGATAGGAAGAGGACTAAGCATATCCTTCCTGGGAGGAACAAGAGAAAAGGAGAAAGATGTAAGAAATGGATAGGTAAAATAATAAGTTTGTTGACTGGATTTGAGGGTGTTCTTTCTGATGATTTCTACTGTCTCTGTGCAGCAAGAAATGAACTTATCAGCTGAGGAGAGGTGGGAGTAAGAAGGTATAGAGGACTGCTTTGACGTGATTTGAGAATGGGAAAGAGAGCTGATTCTACACACAAAGGAGTCCTGCCAAACTCTGCCAAGAGCCTAAAAGGTTTGTGGTTTTGGCTAGTAACTGATTGAAGTGCTGGCTCTTGAGCCCTAAGCTCTAAGACTTATGGAGAGGGAGAAAATAGAGAAATGAAGAAACTGGAGGATCCTTATGACATGAAAGAATAATTGTTGGGGGAAAAGACTCAAAGACCTGAAAGAATTAGACATTTAAGTTTAATATTAAAAAGGTAGAGCAATTCCAGGTGATGGCAAGATTCAGGGCTCAGCCACTAGAGTAGGTGGCTGAAGTTGAGTGGAGATAAGGATCATGAGAGTTGATAAGGTCATAGAATTGAGATACCACTGCTGATGGATAAGTTGTTCACATAGGCATGGAAGTCACTCAGAACAAGGGTACAAATTGAAAGGGAAATTAAGTAAGTAAGTAAATAAGTAAATAAATAAATAAATAAATAAATAAAGCATCTTTAATTAATGAATAGAAAAGCTGTGATGAATGCCAAAGTGTAAGTGTTCAAAAAAAAAAAAAAAAAAGACAGAGGAGGGGGATGTCATAAGGACATAAAAAACAAACCAAAAAGTTTCCAATGTCCAAAGCTTTTTGAGCAATAAAGCAACAGTAGTTTTGGATTATAGCACAAAAAATAAATACCCATGAGTTTCTACTGATATAAATAAATGATTAAATAAATAAATATGGGAGAAGGAATAAATCTTCCATATAGGATAATTCTAAGTAATAAATATAGAAGGAATGAGAAAAATAGAAAATCATCACAGCAATATTTGCTTTAGGCAAGATCCATGAATGAATGCAAAAAACCACCAAAACACTAAAAAGAAATAGGAGATTTACAAATATCCTCCCCCAGTATATTTATTAATTTCTGTGGTGGTTTTAATTTATGTCCAAAATTTTTTCAACATTCCTTTCTGCAGGAGATGGAGCTTAATTCTCCTCCCCTTAAGTGTGAGCTAGAATTTATGACCCCCCTTCTACCCTTCATACTTCTAAGAGAGTATGATAAGGGGGAAAAAGTAGTAACTTTACACTGGAGAAACGTGGCAGACACCACCTTAGCCATGTGATCAAGGTTTACGTCACCAGTACTAAGTCAGGATGACACGATGTACTCCCCCAACATGATGTGATGGGAAATGTACTTCACTTTTGTGGTAGACTTCCTCAAAATCCATAACCCCAATCTAATCATGAAAAACGTCCACCAAACCAAAATTGAGGGACATTCTATAAAACACCTGACCAGTGATATTCAGAAGTATCAAAGCCATGAGAAATAAGGAAAGGCTATAAAACAAAGACAGATAGATTGGAAGAGACTAAAGGGACATGACAACTAAATGCAGTGTGGTACTGGAATGGAATCATGGAAAAGCTGTGCAATCCAAATAAGTCTGCTGTCAATTAATAAGTGTTGTGCCAATTCTGATTTCTTAGTTTTGATAAATGTGCCACAGTTAGGTAAGAGGTTAACATCAAAGAAAGCAAGCTGAAGGGTCTACGGGAACTCTATATAGTTGTTTACTCTATATAGTTCTGTAAATAAGAATTCTTTCAAAGTAAAAAATTTAAGAGAAACACTTTAATGAATAATAATGAGCAGTTAGGAGACCAGTGCATTATCAGCAAAAGATAGAGAGTGTAATGAGCATTGGAGCTGGATGACATGAGGCGCAATGGAGTAGGAGGTTTTACCCAAAGGTGAAGAAGGAATGGTTTGAAACAGCATTATGGAGTGAGGAGTAGAGACCAAATTATCAACTCTGCATTGGAGCCTGACATTTACTTGACTTGATGATGCTGATGCTATGTCTGGAGATCGAATAACAATCGCTAAGTATTCACTGCATTTGGTAATTATCTGATCCAAGTATTGTGTGGTCTACTGATCCTGACTGGCAGAGCCGTCATCTTGAAATATTCCAATATCAATCAGCTCCCTTCCATTATCCATGGCAGATCTATACTATTTCCTGATTCAAAGTTTGCAGCCACCATGGACAGAGTTCTCTAAGTGATCAGAGGAGTGCTACAAGTTCTAAGCTGTTTTGCATAAGGGAGATGACTGGCGTATTTAGAACCTAGTGAATGATTAAGTTCTCTGCCCATATTTCCAGCTTTTCTCACCTATGACTGCCTCCCACCAAGGAACAAGTTTTTCTACAAAGTTCTCTAAACATTAGGTCAAACCAGCAAAAAATTTAACAAGGAAAGGGATTTTTTTTTTAAAGTGTGATGAGTACCTGTAAAGTGTTCAAACTAGTAATAGATGCTTTTACATAAATTACCTCAATCAGGGATAATTTTAAAAAATATGAATAAAATTGTGTAAAATTAGACAGACTGGTAAATATTATTCACTGTACTAATAGGAGAATTAATAATATATACTTTTGTAAATTTAAGATTAAGGAGAATGGGGGGGTCAAAAAATAGGAAGGAAAAAGTTTTAAGGTATTGATAGGTGGATTCTTACATAATAGCTTTAGATATCTTTTAATCCAACCCATGGTTTATTTATCATGGTTAAGTGCCAGCTCACAACCATGGCAGAGTCACAACTGCAAATGGAGAGCCATGCAACAAAGGAGACTGAAAAAGGCACACAGAGTAAACACCATTCATCACAACCAGCAGACAACTCAACTCTGCATTAATATTCATCACAAAGTTCCAAAAAGAAAAAAATAAGAACTCTCAACTTTTCAGAAGGGTCTCAGTTGATAGATTAGTCTGACAAATACAACTAGAATTTAAAATGTAATGATGATAGATAAGTGAAAGATAGATGATAGATTAGTTAGATAGACAGACAGATATAAAATGGTAATAAATGTGTTCTAGGAACCCAATCTGAAACTTCAGTTAATAATAACCATTAGGGTGAAAAAAAGAAAAAAAGACCTTTTCTAAGACTAGCAATACTTGAATGCCTAAATAAACAACAGAAAAACAACTGCAATAAAACAAAATTACAGTTTTTTCAGTGCTTGACTTCTGAGAAGCTTAAAGTGCTTTACATGTAATGTCAGTCCCATTCCAAGAGAATTAAGTTGGAATCAGCATCATGAATAAATAAACTAATCTGCTCAAAAGCACATAGAAAAATGACTCAACCAAATCAAATCCTAGTGGAGTATCTGGTGCAGCATAGAAGCGTTACAGTGAAAACCTGGAAAGGCTTGCTGAGACTGTCCTAAAAGATTTTTAAACATATTTTTTTAGTAGTAAAAAATCACAAGCTAGAAACAAAATAAAATGAAGAATCTGAACTGATGGTGGACTTGTAGGCTTGATTTTAGATGGTCCCTGACTGATAACAGACACTTTGATAATTATCACATTCAGATTTCCCTGGTAATTGTCTTTGAATTAAATAAATTCAGTATTTTTACACAACTCAAAATCTAAGACAAATTTAATACATACACTGGACCATATAATATATTGGGAAAGGGGACATGCAGTATCTAAATTTTAAATGATCCTAGTTAAATCAATAAATATGTTCAGACAATTTTATTTAGTTTTCATATTGTAATAACCAGGATTTTAAAAAGCTTTTTAATGAAATATACCTATAGAAAAGTACACATATATTTTTTGTTCATTTGGTTTACAATAGATTTTATTATTAAAGCAGTTTTATGTTCACAGCAATACTGTGCAGAAAGTACATAGATTTCCTATATGCTCTCTGCCCCATGTATGCATAGCCACTCCCCTCCATTAACATCCTCCTCCAGAGTGGTCTGTAGTTAGAACTGGTGAACCTATATCGATACATCATTATCACCTAAAGCCCATCTTACCTAGATTGCATACTAAGAGCGTATTTAGTTTTGTGAGAGATTGCCAAACTGTCATACAAAGTGGCTGTACCATTTGCATTTCCACCAGCAATGAGTAAGAGTGTCTGTTGTTTCACTACCACTCCAGCATTTGGTGTTGTCAGCATTCTGGATTTTGGCCATTTTGATTGGTGTGTAGTGATATCTCGTTGTTTTAATTTGCACTTTCCTAATGACATGAGATGTGGAACATGTTTTTATATGTTTTTTTGCCATCTATCTATCTTCTTAAGTGAGCTGTCTGTCAAGGTCTTTGGCCCATTTGTTAATCGGGTTGTTTTTTTTATCGTTGAGTTTTAAGAGTTCTTTGTATATTTTGGATAATAGTCCTTTATCAAATGTGTCTTTTGTAAACATTTTCTCCCAATCTGTATCTTGTCTTCTTATTCTCTTGACAGTGTCCTTTGCAGAGCAGAATTTTTAAATTTTAATAAAGTCTAGCCTATCAATTCTAAAAAGTTGTCAACAAATCCAAGGTCATCTAGGGTTTCTCCAATGCTATATTTCAGGAGTTTTATAATTTTTCATTTTACATTTCAATCTATGACCCATTTTAAGTGACTTTTTGTGAAGGGTATAAGATTTGTGTCTAGACTCACTTTTTCGCATGTAGATGTCCAGCTGTTCACCACCATTTGTTGAAAAGACTGTCTTTATTCCATTGTATTGCCTTTGTTCCTTTGTCAAGATCAATTGACTATATTTATGTAGCCACATATCTTAAATATAAAGGGTGAGAAATTTTCACACACTGAATATATCCAAATAAGCATGTTTTTAATATTATAAGTATATCCAACTAAAAAAAAACTTCAGTTTTCCATATACATGTTCAAATATTATCAAAAACACTTGCTGGCATTTTTATCCCTCAGAAATACGTAACCATTTTGATCTCTTCTGAATTTCTTCTTTCACCCATCAATTTCAGAAGTTGGACCCAACTGTAAGAATACAAAATTATCTGGTATACTACAAACATGACACTGAGCGTATTCCTCATCCTAGTTCAATGGGTACCCTACTCAATTCCAGGCTGAAACATCTAGTTTAACAATGAGATGAGATAGCTTTATACGTAGTCTCTCATCCTTTCTATAAATCACGTCAGACACTAATAATGATTCCAACTGTGTGGATTCTGAGTTCTGCTCATAAGGAGGGACTATGAAGAAATGATGACCCTGTCACTTTATCTCCATTCCTTATAGATGCAAGCAAGACAAGTTTGGTCAAGTTTGAGACCAGGATAAAGTGGACCAGGATTAGCTCAAGAGCAGCTGCTGAAACTTTCAGCATTCTTAAAGAGGTAGAGTCCTGAGGTGTAGGGGAACCAGGAGGGATTCCAAACTATCTCAGCAATGCCACAATACCAGCAAATAAGTCCTCAACTCACAAACTTCCTTGCATCCACAGCCCTGCATAGTTGTTTGTTTCAACTCTAATTGGATGAAGCAAAATAATAATTGCTCAAACAACTGAAAAATCCAAGGGTAAATCTTTAGGCACAGATGGACCCAAGGTCTCAAACAAAGCCATCCAAATCTAGCTCCTCTCTCTGCATCTTGCATAGACACGAGTCTCAATTAGGCTCTCCCACAGTGGTTTAAGGACAGCTCGCTGGCAGTCCCAGGACTGCATCTTTCCTCATTCATGCACAGTAGGAAAGAGTGCAAATTCTTGACCCATCATTCCCACTCAACCAAGGATACAATGTCTCGTCTTCTCCAATCTGATCTCCAATCTCTAATCATGACCATCTCTGAACAAATTATTATAACCAGGAAATGTGATATACTAATTGGCTCAGACCAAGGTACATGCTTAACCTGAGCTGGGCATTGAAATAATACTACCTTGTGGGCTGGGAAAAAAAATGGGGATATAGTTATTGGGAGAAGGAAAAACAAGTCCTGTGAAGCAGAAATACTTCAACAACCTCCACCAGTAATCCTGTCAAGCACTAAGAGTTAGAGAACCTGGTTAATCTGTAAAGACTTCCACACAAGGTGACCCATGTCAGTATCACCCTATTCTCACTGAGGTGCACAGTCTTTCTCAGTACTGCCTGAAAAAACACCTTCAAGTTAAAGGAAGAAGAAGAAAGCTTGATTTGTCCAGAATGTTTTCACTGGATAGATTAATTAATCTACCAAGTAAGAGCTGGACTGACATGGTTAATACATAAAGCACTAACCACTATGATTTTAAAAGGGCACCTGTCGAAGTCAGAGCTGTGATCTTGAAAGGATTTGGTTCCTCATTGAAAAGCTCTGAAACGCTTTCTTTGTGAGCATAGAGAGAAATTAAGAGAGTTCATACAGAGGTGAAGTCTCAAGAAAAGTAATACAACAGAGCACATTCAGTAACATTGTTTGTATTAAGGTAAACCTGCTGGTCAGCGCTGCCTGAGCTGGGTGTGGAGGCCTAATGAGACACCCAAAAGGTCCCATCCAGAGAACCTAACAATTGCCAGGAAGGCAAACACTCAGCAGAATTTTTCTTCAAAGCGTAAATAGAAAACTGTGGGGCCAGGGGCTAATCATATGGTTTGGAAAATCCTAGCTTTTTCGGGGGCCTACTCAGAAAACACTAGGCAAGTTTTCAACAACCTACACTAAATGTGCAGTGTTATAAATTAATGGGTGATCACAATAGTATGCATGTAATCACACAGCGATAGCATATGACATCAATGGGTTAAACTTCCTTCACTGTTTATGGAACTATCTCTGGAATTCCGTAGCTGTTTACTAGATCAGCAATGGCATTATTCTTTTATTATATGCATTGAATGAACAAAAGCATGAATGAAGTGAATTAACTAGCGACTGACCTCTGGGAGTTTTCACATGGGGGATAATTTTCTATTATGAACCTATGTCTGCAATAGTTGGAGCGTTTGCTCATTCTACAAAACAGATTTTGCTCTGTAAGTGAATTTCAGATTATGTTAAAGTGTCATTTTTTTTTTATTGTGGCTATAATGCCTATATCAGAGCCAGCCTAGCCTATAAAGCCTCTTTGGACAAGTTAGAAACGGTGTCCCTTAAGGATTGATGCAACTACTTGGGCATGTGACCTGGTGAAAAGATGGAGCTCTGGTACAAAGCTAAAAGGTGCCCCATTCTCTGGAAGACTTGTGGAAGTGACAAGGGATTAGGCTAGATTTCCACTCCTACCACCTCATCTTTGCTGAAAGTGTAAGGGATACCACCCTGGCTCACCCATAAGAAATAATTAAAAGAAAGGGGCAAAATTCAGAACTTCCTGCTGTTTTGTGGAGTCATTTCCCTTAGGCCAGATTCTATTAATAAATGATATAATCAATTGTAAAAAAAAAAAAAAACCCTAATAGAATATATTTAAATGTTAAAAATTCAAATTCCCTTAAATTGTTTTTAACCAATTATTTATCAATATGATTTTTCCTGAAGGCCAGATGAAATAAAATCACTGAAAAGGTCAAACGCATACAACATGTATATGGTTGCAAAGACTTTTTAGTCTAATCTTAATGGAAATTTTTCAAATTAAAATGTTATTGCTATCCTGAAAGTTATTTTTTTACTTCTCTTCTTGCATCAATGGAAGTTATTTTTATTTCTTTCCCCTATGATTTCCCAATGACTACTGCGATCAACTAAAGTCCCCCATTCTAATTCTAAAAGATGGGACACACTCAGAGGAAGGAAAATGGGGAAACAGTGATAGAGAATGGTAATGGAATTTATTTCATACTGAAGCAAAAACAAAATGAATTCAATTCTCACAAAAGGATTCTGACTTGCAGCCAAAGGACTAAAAAAGAGCCTTCTGTTTACTTTTCATTAGGAAAGTATACATGCCACATTCTTTTCTGGCTATCTTATAGCCATGAAATGAGCTTGCTCCTCCCAGCTGTAAGGCTCTGCAAGCTGAGGCTTGTTCTGCGTGTTGAAATGGGAAGAAATAGACTGTGAGCCAGCAGATCCAGTTTTGAACTTCAGCTTTTTAACAACTGTCCATATTCTTGGCAAATTGTTGTCTCTCAGGTTCCTTAACTGTAAGATGGGAGGTGGGGGTGGCTAAATAGTGATTATGTGGATGCCATTTATTGACAGCGTATGTACCTACCACTGAGATTAATACCTGCAATTACATATCTCATCTCACTCTTGTAAGTCCAGTAAAGTGAGTGATTTCACAGCAGAGACGTTGAAGCTTGGATGGGTCAAATAACCTACCAAGGTCCTGGAGCTGCAGATATCAGAGCCAGGATAGCGCCAGAGGTCTCACTTAAAAGTCCATTTGGGATTCTTTCTTGCATGTTTACATGCGAACTGAAAAGCAATCTGTGGCATGAATCTCAGACAAGAGCTATCTGCAAGTTTTGTTTTTTTTTTTCATATACCTAAGTAGATTAACTCCAGAAGCATAGAGTTTTCAAAATATGTTAGTGGAAAAGAAACATGACTGCTGTCCTCATGAGCATGCTACTACGGGTGGCTTTCTGGAAACTTGGAGAATGTAAATTGCCATTGCCAAATCCACTGCTGTGCCATATTATCAGGTATTTACATGTCTCATAGGGCAGATTCAGATTTCACTTTACACAACTCATATTTTCCTTAAGAATGGATAGAATGCAAAGAAAATGTCACAGGCTATAAGGCCAATTCCAAAAGAATTCTAGAAACATTCTGAAACATAGTAACATCGTGAAACAACCAGTAGCTTCTGAAATGATTGCTCTAGCTGGGAGAAGTTCTTTTAAGAGGGTAAGGTGAGGTATTTTTGTTTTTCAAATCTATTACATGACTTCAAAGACACATGCCTATTTATTCATTTATTCACTCAACATAACGTATGAAGTACTTATTCTTCTGGGCACTAAAGCTACAAGAGCAACCAAGATGGAAATGGTTTCTGTTTTCATGGAACATGGAAAGACAGAAGATGAACAAGCAAATAAATACACAAAATAACTACAGATTGGGATAAATGCTGCAAAGAAACTGGGTTGTTCTCAAGAAAAATGAATGGAGGAAGCAGTCCATTTTAGCTGTAGTAGTCAGGAAAGGCTTTTTTGAAATTCAAAGGATGAAAAGAAGCCAGACATAAGAACCAGGCTTGCAAAGGCTCTGAGGTGGGAAAGTTTAGCAAGTTTCTGGAAACTGTGTATGGTTGGCATAAAAAAGTAAGGGTAAAAATCTACAGCTGTACAACATAGGGGAACACATTTTTCCTTTTTCCTCAGGCTCTAATATGGCTTAGCATAGCACTGCCTGATTCATCATACTCTCAGACTCAACAGTGAAGCAAAACCGTAGGTGGAACCACTTGAAACTAATGTTTTTGTAGATCCAAAATGGCCAATCATCAGTAATTCCATATGGCTCAATTTAACATTGGATTTAACAAATGCTAGTATTCTATAAAATTCTAATTATCATGCTTGACACTGGGTCATAGATGTGTAATTTTAATAATAAAAAATGAGGCCCAGAAAAGTTAAAGTGGCATGTGGTTAGGTTAAAACTAAGACTAGAACTCAAGTCTTCTGATGGCTAGTTTCATGGGCTTTTCATGATACTTTATGGTAGAAATCCTAATGCTTTGGTTGGCAACAATAATGTTTCTAATTTTTTTAAATAATTAGCCAACACATTTAAAATATGAAATTTTACATCAAGATCTTGATTGCCAGCTTCTTTTTAATAGGAGGGAAATTTGTCTTGAGTCCAGGGCCGTGATGAGAGTCATGCAAATGAGGCACTCTACAGATAACAGAATTTCAGGAGGTGCCAAAAAACAGTAATCAAGATAAATAATATTTTAATGCAATCTTTAAAGAATCAAAATTAATGCAAAATATCCATGAACAAAATATCAAAAATGTTAAATGAACACAGGCTGTTGTTCATTTGTTGAAAGCCCTCTCTTATTGTGTAATGGGAACAGTCATCTATAATCAACCCTCTGTTCTGGAGTCACTTGCCCACTGAGTCCTCCCACTGGACAGATTTATGACAGTTGACAGCTGTAATGCAAACATACTGAGCACCACAGCTTTATATACACTCATGTGTTTTGACTTTAGAGTTTTTAATAACTTGTTCCACTTAGTTCAAAATATGGGAAGATATCTTGGTAAGTGCATATATGGAAATACACATTTTTCCATTTGCCTCAGGCTCCAGTATGGCTTCACATGGTAGTTCCTGGCAACAGAGAGGTGAAGCTGAGGAGCAGCAGAGCCTTTGTCCAGAGATGTACTTTCCAGGCATCAGTCTCCATTCAACCCTCTTCACTCACTTGGCCTTCTTTACTTTTCCTCTCCTATCTTTTAAATGTTGGAAAGCCCCAGAATTCAGAGCTGAGCCCCTTTCTCTCCCTTAAGTAATCTCATTCAGAGATTGAAAATAGGGATTCAAATGTCATCTATATGCTCATAACCCCCTTAGATATATGTGTCCAATCACGTGACCTTTCCTCTGAGCTCCAGATTTAAATATACCATTACTTGCTTGATAGTATACTAGGATGACAAACAGGATTACCCTATTTGACCTATTAATAACAGGAAAACTTTTTTCTTCCCACACTTGTTTCTCCTCCAATCTTCCCAACTCAGTAAATAACACCATTTTCCCAGTTCTTGAGATCAAACATCTAAAAGACATCTTCGATGTATCTAATCTCTCCATTCCCCACATTTAACCCATTAAGAAGTACTATTAACTCAGACTTTTTAAAAAATCTAAAATCTAGTTATCTTTTTCCATCTCTATTGCTACTATCATGGCTTAAGATACCACCATCTCTGTTTCTGACTGTTGCAAAAGCCTTTCAACTGATCTTTCCATTTTAACTTTGCACTCTTATCTCCCTCCCCATGCAAGTTTCCATTTAACAGCCAAACTGATCTATCTAAAATATAAATCAGATTATCTGACCACCCTACTTAAAACCTGACATTGTCTTTCTGTTGCAACTACAATCCATACCACTTAATCTGATTCCTGCATCATCCCATTCCAGCCACACTGGCTTGTATATTCTTAGAAACACTCCAGGCACAACCTCTCCTAGAGGCCTGTTCTTTTATATTCTCTTGACCTGAACAGTCTTCTTTCCACAGATTCTCACATGCCTGGTTTCTGCTTATCATTCAGATCTTAGATCACCTATCACCTCCCCACAAAGATTTCTCTGGCCAGCCTGTCTACAATAGGTCCTTTGGTTATTCTTTCTCATATCACCTTCTATCTTGTAAAATTACCCTACTTGTTTCCTTGTTTTTTTTTTTTTTTTTCTTTTCTTCATGTGGAGTTCAATGATACATTCCCAGTGTCTAGCTTAGTGCTAGGTAAGAAAATGCTCATAATTATTTATGCTCAATAAATATTTTCTGAATGAATGACTAGGGCCACAAACAAGTAAATGTGACCAACCATATCTCAAGCAGATGACCTTAGCAGGAGTATTAGCTATTATAAACTATTTAATGAACCATGCAAATTAGTTTTCTCTCCAGAAACACAAAGCTTTTTTTTTCTAAATTTATTATCTCTGTAAGTTAATTTCAGAGCAAAATGTTCCAATTCAGAGAGTACACAAATTCTTACTGTGAAATAGGATCCTGGAAAATGACTGAAAATTTAGAGTCAACACCACCACATGAAATTGTGAATTATAAAGTAATCAACAAAATGAAGACCTAAAGAGACCTGGAAAATAGTTGCATGGTAAAACTTTTGGAGGATAAAAAGATACCCTCCTTGTAGCACTTTTTCCTGTGACTTTCATTTTTCCATATTTTTAAATAGCATCAGTCTCTGTGTACATTTATGGTTCCTAAATGACAGAGGCTCTCTAGTCACTATGGAATCTGGCCACCAAAGTCAAAAATAAAAGCATCAAAAGAGAAATTATTTTTAAGTAATTTGGTCTCATCTCATTATTGTGGCCCTTCTAAATTGGCAGCAAAACCCAAGATACAATTTTTAGTTTTCATGTCTTCATTTCCTTGCTGTGTTTTGGCATATCACCATGTGTGATTTTTAAAAAACAAACAAACGGCTTTATTGCTATGTAAATTACACCCATTTAAGTGTACAATTTAAATGATTTTAGTTAAGTTTAGTGAGTGGTGTCAACTTCATCACAAATCAGTTTTAGAACATTTTGATCTCCTCATTAAGATCCTTCATACTCATTTCATACTCATTAATCCAGATTCCCACTCCCAGACCCAGGCAATCACTAATCTACTTTCTATCTCTATAAAGACCTCTTTTCTGGACATACCATATCAATGGAAACATACAGTATGTGTTCACAATCATATGTTCTTCTTTCACTTTGTGCTGTTTTTGAGATTTATCCATGATGAAGAATGTGCAAGTAGTTTGTTATTTTTATTGCTGAATAATATTCAATTGTATGGATATATATGTTGTGTATTTATTAACTAGATGAGGACATTTGGGTTGTTTCTAGTTCTTGGTCATTATAAATAATGCTACTATGAACATTCACACACAAATTTTTATGTGGTCTCATTGTTTCATTTCTCTTGAGTGGATACCTAGGAGTGGATCTGCTATTCCACTTCTGGGTATTTATCTCAAGAACACAAAAACAGTAATTCAAAAAGATACCTGCATCACCATGTTCATTGCAGCATTATGTACAATTGTCATTATGTACTTTTATGTTTAACTTTTCAAAAAACTTCCAAACTGTTTTAGACAGTGGCTATAGCATTTTATATTTCTACCAGCAACATATGAGTGTTCCTATTCTCTACATCCTCACAAACATTTGTTATTGTCTTATTTATTATAGCTATTCTAGTGGGTGTGAAATGGTATTTCATTGTGGGTTTTTTCCAATATGTTTCAGGTGTACAGCATTAAAATTTGACATCTGTATACACTACAAAGTGATCACCATCACAAGTCTAGTTAACACCCATTATCACATAGTTGATCCCCTTCACCCACTTTGCCCAACCCCTACCCCTTCCCCTCTGGTAACCACCAATATGGTCTCTATCTAAGAGTTTGGTTTTGTTTCATTTTGTTTGTTCATTTGTTTTGTTTTCTTAGACTCCATGAATTTGTCTTTCTCCATTTGATTTATTCACTTCGCATAATAACTTCACGGTCCATCCATATTGTTGCAAATGGCAGGATTTCATTCTTCTTCCTCATTTTTTTAATGGTTGAATAGAATTCCATTGTGTATACAAACCACAACTTTATCCATTGATGGACACTTAGGTTGTTTCTATATCTTGACAATCGTACATAATGCTGCAATGAACATGGGGATGCAGATATCTTTTTGAATTATCATTCTTGTGTTCTTGAGATAAATATCCAGCAGTGGAATAGCTGAGTCATATGGTAGTCCTATTCTTAATTTTTTGTGAATCTCCATACTGTTGTCCATAGTGGCTACACCAATTTACATCCCAGCAACAGTGTACAAGGGTTCCCCTTTTCCCTACAGCCTCTCCAACATTTGTTATTTCTTTTCAATATTAGCCATTCTAACAGGTATGAGGTGATACTGTGATTTGATTTGCATTTCCCTAATAATTAGTGATGTTGAACATCTTTTTATGTGCCTATTTGCCATCTGTATGACTTCTTTGGAAACAAGTCTATTCAGATTCTCTGCCTATTTTTTAATTCTTTGTGGGGTTTTTGTTGTTGTTGTTGCTGAGTGGTATGAGTTTTTTATATATTTTGGATACTAAACCTTTCTCAGAAATACGATTTGCAAATATCTTCTCCCATTAAGTACATTGCCTTTTCATTTTCATGATGGGTTTTTTTGCTTTGCAGAAGCTTTTATGATTGATGTAATTCCATCTGTTTATTTTTGCTTTTGTTTCCCTTGTCTTTGGAGTCAAAGCCACAAAAATATCGATGACAAGAAGCTTAACACCAATGTTTTCTTTTAGAAATTTAATGGTTTCAGGTCCTACATTCAAGTCTTTACTCTGTTTTGAGTTAATTTGTGTGTGTGGTTTAAGATAGTAGTCTTGTTTCATTATTCTACATGTGGCTGTCCAGTTTTCCCAACACCACTTATTGAAAAGACTATTCTTTCTCCATTGTATGCTCTTTGTTCCTTTATCATGAAATAATTTTCTAAATGTGTGTGGCTTTATTTCTGGGCTCTCAATTCTGTTCCATTGATTTGTGCTAGTACCATACTGTTTTGATCACTGTAGCTTTGCATTATACTTTGAAATCAGGGCATGATTTCCAGCTTTGTTGTTCTTTTTCAAGATTATTTTGGCTATTTGGGATCTTTTGTGTTTCCATACAAATTTTAGAATTATTTGTCCTAGATCTGTGAAATATGTCATTGGAGTTTTGATAAAGATTGCATTGTATCTGTAAATTGCTTTAAGTGGTGTCTCATTGTTGTTTTAATTTGCACTTCTCTAGTGACTAATGCTCTTGAGCATCTTTTCATATGTTCATTTGTGACTCCTAAATATTCTTTGGTGAAATGTCTGTTTATATCTTTTAATCATTTTTAGTGGTTGTTTGAGTTTTAAGGTTCTTTGTAAATTCCGGATGCAAGGCATTTATTAGATACGTGTTTTCTCCCAATCTTTTGTGTTTCTTTTCATTTTCTTAATGGTGACTTTTGACATACAGAAGTTTTTAATCTTGATGAAGTTCAATTTATCATTTATTTCTTTTATGCACTGTGCTTCTGATGTAGCTGAAAAATAGGTAAGAAATCTTTGCCTAATCCAACATCTTGAAGATTTTCTCCTGTGTTTTATTCTAAAAGTTTTATTATTTTAGCTTACATTTAAGACTATAATTTTTATGTAAGGCATGAAGTGAGGGTATGAGTTCATCTTTTTGCATGTGGGAATCCAAATGTCCCAATATCATTTGTTGAAATAATATACTTTTCCCAGTGAATTTCTTTGGTATATTTGTCAAAAAATAATTGACTATAAAGATTTATTTTTACTCTTGTGTTTCATTCATCTATATTTCTTATATGTCTATCAGAACCATACTGTCTTCTTCATCTATATGTCTGTCTATATGTCTATTAATACCATACTGTCTTAATAATCATATTTACAGTAACTTCTGAAATTGAGAAGTAAAAGTCCGCTGACTTTGTCCTTCTTTTTCAAGATTGTTTTTGGCTATTGTAGGTGTTTTGCATTTCCATATAAATTTTTGGATCTGCTTGTCAATTTATGCAAAAGAGCTACCCAGAATTTTGATAGGGATTGCACTGAATCTATACGTGAATTAGTGGAGAATTTCCACCTTAGTAATATTGAATCACTCAGTTCTAAAGAACGCGGAATGCCTCTCCATTTACTAAGATCTTCTTTAGTTGCTCTCAACAAATTTTTATAATTATCAGTGAACAAGTCTTGCACTTTTTTTATCACATGTGTATTTTATCCTTTTTGTTGCTATTTTAAATAGAAAAATATTTTATGTCTTCTGATTTGTCATTGCATAGAAATACACCTGAATTTCTTTCAGCTTGCATACATAGCTGTGATTTTCTGTTTTATAGTTATGTAACTCATAGACTATAACTCTATTCTTTTAAAATATATCATCCAGTGGTTTTCAGTATATTCAGAGTTGTGCAACCATCACCACTAATTCCAGAATATTTTCCTGACTTCCAAAAGAAACCTTGTGACCATTAGCAGTTATTCCTCATTTCCCTTATCCCTAGTCGCTGGCAATGACTAACTAAATTTTTGTCATTATAGATTTGCCTACCCTTGTCATTTCATATAAATGTCTGATTTCTTTCACTTAGCATAATGTTTTCAAGGTTCATCCATGTTGTAACATGTATCAAAATCTCCTTACTTCTTATGGTTGAATAATATTCTATTATACGAATAATATTCTTATATAATAATATATATTATAATATTATTCTATTCTATTATATATAATATTCTATTGTATAAAAACATACTTATCCATTAAACAATTGTCAGACATTTAAATTGTTTCCACCTTTCAGTTATTATGAATAATGGTGCTATGACCATTAATGTGCAAGTTTTTGTGCACACATGATTTCACCTTTCTTGGGTATATACCTAGGGGTAGAAAAGCCAGGTCATATGGTAACTCTATATTCAATCTCTAGGAGAACTGCCAAACTTTTTTTGAAAGCAGCTGTACCATTTTATATTCCCACCAGATATTAGATGAGGGTTCCAATTTCTCCATATCCTCACCAAAATGAGTCTTTTTTTATCATAGCCATGTTAATGGGTGTGAAATCACTATGAGTGTGATTTTTATCTAGGCACTAATGGTGTTGAACATCTTTTCACGTAAGTATTGGCCATTGGTGCATCTTATTTGGAGATATGTCTATTCAGGGACTTTGTTCATTTTCAAATTGGGTTGTCTTTTCACTATTTATTTGTAATAGTATTTTATATACTCTATATACAAATCCTTTATCAGATAAATGATTTGCAACTATATTCTTCCATTCTTTTGATGGTATTTTCATTTTCTTGACCACGTCCTTTTAAGCGCAAAAACAGTTTCACTTTGATGGCATAATTACCTATTTCTTTCTTTTGTGGCTTGTGCTTTTGGTTGATCTAACCAACCACTGCTTAATCCAAGGTCATGATGATTTACACATACGATTTCTTCTAAAAAATTTTTAGCTTTATTATATTTAGGTCTTTGATCCATTGTGAGTTACTTTTTGAATATTATGTGAGATGGAGGTATAACTTTATTCTTTTGCCTGTGGATATCCAGTAGTCCCAGCATCATTTTTTCAAAAGATTATTCTTTCCCTATTGAATGATCTTCACACCATCATAATCAGTATCATGAGCCTTAATAAAACATCAAGTTATGATATTATAATGGTAATACTATACCACATTTATTTGTGATAGTTAAAAGCCTTTTCATAATCATTTCATATTTAGAATAATACTTAAAAACAATTTTAGAGGCAGTTTCCATTTTAGACTATCTTAACTAATCATTCCAATGCAGCTGTAGTCCAGCCTGAGCAAACTTTTGTCAGAGTTCTAATCAAATTACAGAAGAATTTGATACCAGATTGTTATAAGTTACAATGTTTTCTGCTGCATGTAAGAGAAACCTCAATCACACTGGCTGAAATAAAAATGAAATTTATTATCTCACATAAGAGGAAGTGTAGAGATAGGACAGGCTCCTGAGTTAGCTGATTCAGTGGCAGGCTGAGGAAGGTAGATAGTTCCCAGGGAAGGCATATTCTCCAGAGCCCTGTTTAGATATGTCCAGGAAGGATAATGTAAAAGAAGCAAACAAAAAGCCAAGGAAAAAAATGTACTGAGGAACTACTCCCAGAAAGCAGAAAACAATAACTAACCCCAGGATAATCCTCGCCCCTAGGGCATGAGGCGCTTGTGAGGACTGCAGGATTTCTGTTTATAAAGACATACCTATGACTGCTACGTCTTCCATTATTCTCTTTTCAGGAATAGGAGTATTTATTGCAATTTATTACAGTTACCCATCCCTGTTTCATCTTTGTATATTGGGTGTATGGAGAGTATATAACTTACCTTTCTAAGTCTAGAAGTCTCTGGAGTAAGAGGGGTCTCATTCATGCTTTATAGAGAAATTATCATGATATCTTGAATGTTGAGCCCAATACTATGATTGTATGGAACTATGAATTGTCTACCTTGGGTATGGAATGAGTATATTTTGCATATTTAAGGGAAGGAAGCAAACATTTGTGACCAAAAGGGTAAAGTATGATAGATTATATTGTATTATTGTTCAAAATATTTGGTGCTTCTCTCTGAAGGAAGATTATACATCCCTGCCCACTGTCATCAGGATTCACCATTCGACTTTCTTCGGCCAATAAAATATGAGACGCCACAAATACCACTACGAAGCAAAGGCTTTTAAAGCCATTGTATGATTCTACTACATTTTTCATTTTCCTTTACCATGAGACTGGCAATGTTCCAGGGAGGGGTTGCTCCTTCAGCACGGGTCCCAGAATGAAGACACTATCAAATAGAACTACAGCTGACCAATGTAAGAAATGTTACAAGACCAGGAAATAAACGTTTGTCGTTTAAGCTTCTGAGACTTTGGGATTGTTTTGTTACAGCAACACTAAAACTCAGCTGACTAAAATGATGACTATTTTTACAATTATTTCTGACCTTTTTATTCTTTAAATACATCTCATGAGGCCATAATATAAAAAGAAACCTTTGTTTCCTTAATTAGACTCAATTCCAAAGTGTAAAAAATTAGAAAAAGACTTCTTTGAAGACAAGGCCTGCCATAAACCTTATCTGTCAATCTAAATCTACATAAATTAGTATCATCTTCCCTACTTAAATATCTGTAAGGTTCTAACATTTGAGTAAATGATGCTATTATTCCAATATTCAACTAGTTAATTTGCAGTTCTCAATATACTCAAACATATAAAATTTACATTATAATACACAAGCCCTGTATTCTACACTTACTTATATTTGCATGAGTGTTTCCAAATTAAAATACTCTGTTATAGATAAAAAACCAAAATGCATCCGTAGGGTTTCTTATATAAAACTGGTTCTTAATATCATACATTGAATATTTTTTAATAAACCAAGAGTCTTCTATATTAAAGCCATTTGATTCTCAGCATGTTGCAACCAGGTTCAACTATTTGAAGCAAAAACAGAAGACAGGTTACTTGTAATAATCTACATTTGGTTGACTATGGCAAAAGAAGGAAGTGCTTTGTGGTAGTAACAACATATTTATTGGTATATTCCAAACCGATATTAAAATTAAAATCTGTACATTTCATATTGTATTAGACTAACATTATTTATGACAATAACTAGGTGTTCTTACAGACTGAAAACTTTATCTAAGACTATATGTTACAGCTTTAAAGAAAACCATAATGCTGACTCTGGTTCTACTGTTTGTAAACAGGACTGCTTTCTGGCAAACTAAGAAACAATTTCCTAAACACGTAAATAAACAAAAAGCAAAGCTCCTATGGTCCCTTTGCAGATTTGTATTTTTCTATTTAGTGTTTACATTTTAGCCTAAAGGAATTAGGAAGACTATTGCTCTGAAAAAAACAAAGATAGGAAAACGCTTGAGCAAGCTAACCAAAGAGAAAAACAAGTGAGACAAAGAAGTGGGGAGACAAAAATAAAAAGCTAAAACAACTCGGTAAGGATTAAGTAACTTCTAATCCCATATTAGGAGAGAAGCAAGCAGATTCTCTAAACAATATGACAGAGATTAAATTTTTGTCCTATTAGAAATAAGTCCTATTTTAAATAGAATTATTTTATTATCTAAATATAGATGTAATTAATTTTAGTTTAACTAAGTGCATTATCCATGATTATCTATTTGAAAGACTATCAAGCTGTTAGGCCAATAGAGAAAGAACAGGGCTAGGAGGAGACCAAAGATAGCAGTGGAGGCTGTTACCAATGCTTGTGCATTTTCAACAATCCATCCCAGCAAATTCAGCATAGCATCACTCACTTGAGCATCTTGGGATCTGAATTATAAAATACTTTTTAAATAATCTTGCTTTGTAATTTTAAATATATAATGTAAAGCTAATGGATGACAGCATTAGCCAAAAAGAGATATGATTTTAAGTAAATATATTTCAGTACTTAGCATATTATATGTAAATAGTACATCTTTTGCTCTGTACTTTTATCCCCATGCTCACATCCACTTTTACAAATTTCATCCATTCTACAAGGGCTATCACCTCCTCCAAGAAAGTGAATTTATACCTCTTCTATGGCATTTTTCAGAAGCGTAGTATGGGCAGCTTAGCGTGGGTTTACCCTTTACTGTATGACTTTGAGCAGGTTGTTTATTCTCTCTGCCCTGCTCTGCTTGATTTGTAAAGAGTAAATTAAAATCTACCTCTTAGGGTGGTTGTGAGCATTACAAGAAAGAAAAATATAAGGCACTTAGAACAGAGCCTGACACATTTAGTTCTCAGTAAATTTTGGCACTTTTAATTCTGGAGAAAGCAAAGAATAAACCGCATTATTGACTATTATATTCCATACCTAACACAGTGCCTGGCACCTAGTAGCTCTCAAACACCTACTTTTTAACAAATAAAAGAACTCTTCCTCGAGAAGTATTTCTAATTAGAGGGTAAGAGTAGGAAGAGCCAGAAAAAGGAGTTCAGGGTGGAGGCAAGCAATTAAAGAGTTTTTAAAACTAAAGGAAATTCAGTGTGGGGACTGGTGGGAGAAGGCACCAGGTTCTCCGGTCAGGCCACTAAAGTAACTTGCTTCTCCTGGAGATTACATTAGGAATTTTATTAGGAAAATGGGTCATAGTAATAAATATAAACAGATCCCAAATCTCTGGTTAAATTTGGTTGATTAATACAAATTTATATCAGGGAAGAGAAGCAAATTTATACCACCATAAACTGTTTTATGATAAACATGGCTTATATACTTTAGATATACTTGAAGACCATTTTAAAAATGCTTTTATAAAAAGTTTAGAAAATTCCTAATCTTTCCAAGAGAGGTTGTCTTAATCAAATTACCAGCAAAGAAATCTTTATCTTGTATGCTTGCTTTGACCTTTTCTGTTTTTCAAGGGCTCTTCAACAGATTAAGGTGTATTTAAAGACTATGATTATAAATGTATGTGTGTACATATGCATTATGCATGCAGTGTAAGTGCATGCATGGAAGTATATGAACAGAAAAAAATCCTTTCTGTTAACTTATCACAAACACACAAAGATATTAGATGTCAGAAGACCATGCAAGATGAATATCCTCAAATCCCTTCTACTGCCTTTCACCCTTTTTCTTGTCCTTTCTCTTTTTTGTTGCCCTTTCTACCCCTCTGAACTCCCTCCATCGTCCAATCTCCATTCTAGAAGAATAGTTCAAGCAGAATGAGTAACTCATTCTAAATTCCACCCATGCCTCCATCCTGGTGGTCATGGCAGATTCTTACCCTGTGTCAAAAGAGGGGACATGAAAATCTTTCAGATTCTTCAGACTGGATCTTCTATGAGACAAACAAACCGTTCTCTTCATGGTACCAACTATATACCTATTGCTTAATTTCAGTGATTATGCTAAGCAACATATCTGACTCCTGTTGGATAAGAAAAGGTGAAAGAGAGAAAAAAAAATTCCAATCTGCTGCACATATTTCTGTTGGTGAAATAAAAGCTAGTAAGAGGGCACCTGAGTAGAGTTGGAGCCCAGATGTTTCTGGTTAGTGGAGTTAGACAACTTCCCTCTCCACATTTGTCAACTCGGGTGAGGATTAGATGTTCTAATCTAGGGATACTGGATGGATTCCTTCATACATGTGCCCATTTGCATCCTGTAATTTTCACTGGGGCCAAAAGCCATCCAGGAGGATATTTAAATTCTACCCACTATTGAGGTAAATAAATAACTAACAGAGAATTGGGGGCCTTAATGGAAGTCATATTTTAGAAGGAGATTTGCCAAAAAAGAATTTGCCATAAGGGAAGACTAATCTGTGAATGAGTCAGACTAGTAACACCACCTGAGATGATAGGGGAATATGGGTTATTGGTATGGCAAGTAGCCGAACTTGTCCTAACTCACTACCCTAGTGAAATCAGTCCATGTGAATGTGTGCGTGTGTCAATTTCTAAGACTACAGCACTTCGGGACTCAATCAACTTCACTCTGGGGCCCTTCCAAAACTCATCACCACTTTTCACCTTGGAAAGGCTTCTTTGCCTGGATGAATAAATGAAGACCTATATCAGATCATCAGTAGCAACAGTGACAGTGGCAGGCAGTGTAAGCAGTACTCAGGGCAAGAGAGTGTAGGTAACGCCACTGAAATAATTCCACTTGGGATCTTAGCTTCAAACTCAGAGCTTGACTAGCTTTGCATTTGAGTAAAAAAGCTTGATTGTTAACCACTGAACACTGGGGCTCAAGCAAGAATCCCCTACCTCCAATCCTAGCAATTGAGTGGAATTTAAAATAAGCATTCTGTTTGCTTCCTAAGAACAAAAACACAGAGTTCTTGATTTACTGGTGATAATGCCCATCATTGAAAGAACAGGATCATACCATTAGCTGAAGAAGTCAGATTCGCTGTTTGTTGCAACAAGGAAGAAAACCTACTAATGAGGAATCATGGGCATCTCAATAAGAGGGTGTCACAGCTTATTATAGGACTTGGGCTCATATTAGCTGATTTGGGGGGAGGTTTAGGAAAGCAGAGCTTTGCTCTGGATTGGATCTTGTGAAGAAGTAAGGGCAATTTGTTAATTGTGAATATTAATAGATCTTATCTACATGACAGGAAGAATGAAATAAGTCATAGCTACAATTGGTTAAAAAAAAAAAGAGCAAGGATGGGGAAATGTGTGGTCATTTTTGTGGTTTAGACAATGTTCATGTTCTCGTCTGTATTTAGACATGATTATGGAGTGGTCTTGTTTTCGTCTTGATCTATCATGGTCACAGAGTAGCCTTTTCTGATGCTGATATTCTATGGAATGGTCCATGCACGACAACAACAACAACCCACCAAGGTCAGCTGTGAGTGGCAGGCCAGCTTCCAGA
Source organism: Camelus bactrianus (assembly GCF_048773025.1). Classification (NCBI taxonomy): domain Eukaryota; kingdom Metazoa; phylum Chordata; class Mammalia; order Artiodactyla; family Camelidae; genus Camelus; species Camelus bactrianus. The sequence goes on from NC_133555.1 coordinate 26,776,264, forward strand.
AGTCTCTTTTTTACTGGTGGCAACATTAGCTAAAAGCGTTAGATTCTAATTTCAACAGCTTCAAACACGACAGATATTCATTAGGAGTAGTGTCAACCAAGTAGAATCCTTATAAAAATGTTGAGTCTGAGGAAAAATGCAGCCAAGTAATAACCTCCAAAGTGATTCCTATACCTAGTATCTCCATAAAGATCCTGGAAAATACACAGGCATCTAGTAACATCGGATTTCCTGTGCCTATGCAGGTGGGGTCTAAGAGAATCTAAGGCTTAATGTGAAACCTGGGATAATCAAATGTGTGATAATGGCTCTGATATTTAAACTAAACAGGTGTACAATGAATCATTTAAAAATGTTAGAGAACTTTTCTTTCATATTAAATTCTTCATTATAGTTAGAATCTTAAAATACTGATTTGTCTGTTATTTCTTAAAAAAATTACCATATATATGATGACACTAAAGTGGACATCTGCTTTTGGCTGCCCAATATCTATCCTCCTCCTTCCTTGTAAGAGCACCCAGAGTTTCCTTTGGGAAACAATCCCTCCCCATTCCCAGTCAGGGTTTGGATAGGACCCCATTCCCAGTCAATCAACATATATCATCTCCTTGGTTGTAGTGACTGATTTAAAAATAGACACAGTCCAGCCTTAAGCCAACTAGATGCACATTTATCTGACCATGGCAATTAGTTCAGAAGTAGGCATATGATCTCAGTTGATGCAAATGAAAGTGAACTTCAAGACTTTGACAAAAAATGCTCTACTTGGTGATTTAAGAACATGAGATTGAGAATGCTACAGCCAGTCTGTGAGCCCAGAGAGAGTTAGCATAAGGATTGAGCCAACCTAGAGAAAGGTAGAGAATGGAATCTTGGCAATGCTGTTTGATCTCTGGATGCAGCTGTATCTGCTCTGCGTGGCTAAGTTATATGAACCAACAAATAATCAACTACTTATTGTTTGAACCAGTTACAGTTCAGCACACAATCACTTTAAACACAAAGAATGCTGATAGAACAAACATGCAAGTTAGTAACTTTTGATTAGGAAACTTAACTCAAATAAAGCAAAATTTCTATTATACGTAAAAACAGCAATATCAAAATAATAACACGATCACCAAATCAATTCAAACACCCTCAGTATGCCGTGATTTATGATCTAGTTCATAAGTAATACCATCTTCATAAAAGGATACTGATGCAATTTCCTCTCCAATGCTAACAATGAACTGAATGATTTTTTAAAGTATATAATAATCTATTTTATAAAACAGTAAAATATACTATTTTTAAGCTGTGAGTGTTTAAGGTTTTTGACAAAGTATGAGAAAGATAAGTTTCTGAGAGAATTTATGAGTACAAATAGTTTTATCCTCTGTACTTTCATTTTTAGATTAATTTATTGCATAATTTTGACCCTTCAAAGGTTCTTGCACTAAGCTTTTTATTTTTACCTTGAATTGTAAATTCCCCTGTAGTTCTACAAAACTATGACAGGGGATATTTCTTTAAAGATCAGCACATATACATTTCTATTCATAATACTTGAACAAAAACATCCATTAGCAGTCTGGATAATGAGTCTTTAATACTCAATCAAATCACATTAATGTAGGCTCTAATACAAAGACTTTATTTGCTTTTGTTCCTTTTTGTGGGAAAAGTATATTATAATTATCCTTCAAAAGAGTGTGCATAATAAAATTTTATTCAAGAATATAAAATTAAATTTCAAATAATCTCACAAGAAATGTAGTGAGAGTCCACATGCTAGTTATCTATAAATTATACATTTTCTTTCATTGAAATGGATCATACATTCCTCTTCCTCTCTAAGTATAATCCCCCCATGTGTGCTCTAAGTCTCATTCACGTCTTCCTTTTCAAAGGCATCTCACCGTGATTATTTTTTCTCTTGTCTGTATCTTTAAAATCCAAATCTCTTCCATTGGGAACAAATTGCAAAACCTCCCTGTAAACTAACACTGTAGCTGTTTAGCTCTTATATTTCCTTTCACTATCAAATTTCTTGACTGTTGTCTTCATTGCTGTCACCACTTCCTTGTCAGTCACTCCCCAACCTCCTGGAATCTGCCATCTATGTCAATGGCTCTACGGAAGTAATCTTGCACAGATCACTGTTGATTTTCATGCTACTTTTCAAGACTTATCTTTGACATCCTAGGAGCACAGACATTTGCTGACCTACTTCTGTTTATTGAAAGACTCTTTTACAACACTGATATGAGCACCACCAAATACAGGCAGTCTTTCCCCTACTTTTTTGACTGCTTCTTTTTGATCCTTTACCCATCTTTACATGCCATTTCTGCCCAGGCCTTCTTTACTTCTTACTTTTTGCCATCTCTCTAGTTTTTCTCCTCTACTCTCTCTGAGGCTTTACTCATCATTTATATTTTGATAACTCCTAATTCTATGTCTCTAACCCAAATTTCCAACCTAGGTTTTAGAATCATACACCCAACAGCCTATTCAATAGTTCACAGGAACCTCAAATTTAATCCATCTGAATTTAAGTCATAATATGCTCTCCCTCTCAAATGATCCTACCATTCACTCAGTTTTCTAAGCAAAAAACACAATCCTTAAATCCTCCGTTTTCTTTATTTCTGACATCCAATCAACCAGCAAGCAGGGCCTTGTAACCTAAGCCTTTGTCTTAGCAGCAATAAGAAATCACTGAAGGGCATTAAGCAGAGGAGGGACAATACCATATTAGTATATTAGAAAGATTACTCTAACTACAGGACACAGGTTGGAGTGCAGCGACCTGAACTGAAGTAGGTACCATGGGAGAAATGATACTTCAATGGATATTACACGTCAAATATAAAAACAAAAACACTGAGGAAGAACATTTTTTAAAAACCAAGGTTTTGACTAAATACACTAGAAATGACAAATATTTCTTCCCACTATATCATCCCTTTAGAAAGTCTGCTCCCTTATAGCCCTATTTACACCCTATAACCCTGTACCTCTTTCCCCTACTCTCAGCTGATTACACCACCTGTGGATACGGACTTGAGAAAAAACTTACCACAAACTGGAGTTAATCAAGTTAAAGCTTTTTCTACTAGGTGCATGAAATGGGATAGTCGGTCTCTATTGGGGTCTTACAGTAATTTGCTTATTTTGTTGAAACAACACGGTTTACTTTTGATGAATTTTTGAGTACTACACCCAAACAAAACATCAGAGAGAATATAATATCAGTAAATGTGAAACAATCTCTGAAAAGTTAATACTTTTTAATCAAACAAGTGACTTTTTAAAAAATCCTACAGAAATATTTTTTTAAATAGTGCAAAGATTTGGAGAAGGGCAATGATGTTCACCACTGGGTTATTCACAATAGCAAAAATTTTAAATAGCAAAAAGTTGGAATAACTAGATGGTCCAAAATAAAAGATTGCTTAAGGATATACATAAACACATTAACAATGTTTTTTCTGTATGGTGAAACTATAGTGATTTTATTTCCTTTTGCATTTTTGAAGTTTTCCAAACCAAGCATGTATGCCTTTTAAAATCAGAAACAAATAGAAAATATTAATAAAAGAGTCTAACTTACCACTTTAATTAACCACGTAATCAGTTTCAACATCACAATAACAGGACAAAATGACATTATGTACCTGCAAAAGGAATGCATTACATTACTTATGTGGTGTTTTTTTGCCCCAGATGTTTAATTTTGTCATGAGTAAACAATTAGACAAATCCACATTGAGAGACATTCTACAACTCTCCAAAATGTCAATGTCTTGAAAGACCCCAAATGTTCTAGATTAAAGGACACCAAAATGACATTACAAATTAATGTGAAATATGATCTTTGATTGATCCTGCATGGGAAAAAACTTGATAGGGGAACTGGAGAAATCTTAATATAGACTATGTACTAGAATATATTACTGTCCAATATTAAATTTCTTGAGTGTGATCATCATATTGAGATCTATTATACATGTAGCATTATGGTACATAATGGTATGTAGGAAAGTATCCTTGTTCTTAGGAGATACATGCTATTATAAAACGCTGTAATAATTTAAGTAGTTCAACTAATACACACACACACACACACACACACACACACACAGTCTTATTGTATACCAGTGTTTCTCAAGCTGTTTATTAAGGAGCTTTTTAAAGATTTTTTCCTCTAATTAGCTTCCTCCCTTCATGAAAAAAAAAATTGTGATTAGAAAAAAATACGTGACATAAAATTTGCCAACTTGAACACTTTAAAGTGTATGGTTCAGTATTGTTAAGTATGTTCACACTGTTGTGCAGCCAATCTCCAGAACTTTTTTATTTTACAAAACTGAAAATCTAAATCTATTAAACAACTCCCCATTTCTCCCTCCCTCCCCCATTCCCTGGCAACCACCATCGTGCCTTCCAATTCTATGATCTTGACTGCTCTAGATTCCTCACAGAAGTGGGATTATACAATACTTGTTATATGTGATTGGTTTATTTCACTTAGCATAATGTCCTCAAGGTTCATCCATGTTGTGGCATGTGTCAGAATTTCCTTCCTTTTTAAAACTGCTTAATATTCTATTGTTTGTATATGCCACATTTTGTTTATCCATTCATCCATTCATGGACACTTAAGTTACTTCCCACCTTTTGACTATTGTAAATAATGCTTCTAAGAACATAGGTGTACAAATACCTCTTTGAGACCCTAGTTTCAATTCTTTTGGATATATACCCATAAGTAGAATTGCTGGATCATATGGGAATTCTATTTTAATTTTAAGGAACTGCCATATTGTTTTCCATAGCTGCTACACCATTTTACATTGTCACCAACAGTGCCTGGGTGTTCCAATTTATCCACATCCTCACCAACAGTTGTTATTTTCCATGTTTTTGATAATAGCCATCCTAAGGGGTATGAGGTAATAATAGTTCACTGAGATTGTATTTTGCATTTCCCTAATGATTAGTGATTTTGAGCAACTTTTCATGTACTTTATTGGCCATTTGTGTATCTTCTTTGGAGAAATGTTTACTGACATCTTTTGCCCATTCTGAATAGGATAATTTGTCTTTTATTGTTATTATTGTATAACTTCTTTGTATATTCTGAAGATATACTTATCAGATATATGATTTCTAAGTATTTTTCCCATTTCATTGGTTGCCTTTTAATGCTGCTGATCATGTCCTTTGACGCACAGAAGTTTCAAAGTTTGATGTAGTTTAATTTGTATTTTGTTGTTGTTGTTGCCTGTGAGTTTAGCATCATATCTAAGAAATCACTGTCAAATCCAATGTCATGAATATTTTCCCCTGTGTTTTCTTCTAAAAACTTTCTAGTTTCAAGTTTTATGTTTAGGTCCATTTTGAGTTAATTTTTTATGTAATATAAGGTAAGGGTCCAACTTCATTCTTTTGCATGTGGACATCCAGTTTTCTATAGCCTTCTTATCATGAATCAACACTAACTGGCTTTAGGTTAGGGATAGTTACATAAGAAAAACTTACTACTTATATCTAACGTCACTTTTTCTGACAAAATAAGAGCACTTATGTTACTTAAAAACAAACTAGTATTAAATGTCAATTCACTTCATTTAATCTTTTCAAAGATGTGTTTTCCAAATATGTTCATTTTTCTAAACTTGAGTGCTTGCTATATAAAACTGTTTTATTTAGAGAAGTATTCATGGGGAATACATAGGGAAATATTTAACTACTGGAGCAGTTTTTTTCTGAGAAAATCTTCAGGTAGTAGCCCATTTTAGAAATTTCAAGTTTATGCATGAATTTTGTTTATCTAAAAGTACAGGCAGGAAACAGTTCCTGTAGAATGTCATAGACCAGGGAGAAAAAAACAAAAAGAAAAAATAATTGATGGGAAAACCTGCAAGCAGTAATGCCTTCAAAAACATTCCTCATACCACACTTTTCTAAAAAAAGAAGACATCACTACTTTCAAATCAAAAGTCAAATAGATGACTTAGGTATCACTAAGTTTTCTTAACTTGCTTGAATCTATAAAATAGGCACAGTTTTTAAACTATCCTATCAACTTGGCGTTAATGTCATTCATAAAATTAGTTCATAATGTGGAATAAAATAACCCTCCAAGGAATAAACATTTTTAGATTATTGTGCAGCAAAAAATATCTGATCAAACCAATATCTGTTTTTCTTCGCATTATGCCAAATAATTTGATTATTAACTGTAACCAAAAAATAAACTACAAATATATCGTGGTAAATGCTGTACATTCGTAGTTTAAAAGAACACTATTTCTTGTCAAATTAATAACCATATCGTCTAACTTGAATAACTACATTGGCATACAAAGACTCTACCACCCTTTAAAAACAGTTTCAAGTCTATTCCATTTTAAATACCATCCAATATCCTTTAATAATATTAATACACCACCAAATTACTTTCTTTGTAGAACAAAGACAAGCACTTTAAAGCTTGTAAAGTGACTAATTCTTAATGTCAAATTAAGTTAAGCAATTTAATGCAATTACTAATTGTGCCAGCTTCTTTAAAAATTGTAGCAATTAAAGAAACTTCCACTACCATTTATAATGTACGTAACTAACTTGGTTTAAGCAAACTTGTTTGGGCGAGCTGGTTTTTTTCAGGGTTAGGGGTGGTGCTGAATTCTAGTAGCCATTCTTGAAGTCAAAGCCAAATCCAAGTGTTCAGTCATAGCTTGCATTTATCCAAATTAAACAAGAGCATTTGATATTATAAAATCAAATCTCTTCCTATCTGTGGTTTTTAGTTCACATTGTTAAAGTAGGGCATATTCTTATTTTTGCTTTATAGCCACCACTGTTTTAAGGGTACTTCTCGCCATAGACAAAACAACTTTGACCTGAGCTGGGCAGCCTTCAGAGTTGCCCATTGCCTGGACAGGCCCTATACTAACATTTGATAATGAAAATACAACTGTAAGTCTCCTGAACTAGTTAGGAGGGTTAGGAGATGATCCAACCCTTAGACAATTGGGCCTTGGACAATTACTTTCTCTCAAGGAAATAAGGAGATGGAAGTAAATGATACTGGTCCTATTCAGCATTAAGTTGAAAAAATATGTGATTTTAGAAACAAAACATTTGAGTAATGAAGCTTACTGATACACTGTGGTTAATCACTTCAACCTTGTAACTAGTTTTTCCAAGAATAAATTGAAGTTATTAATTTACTCTTTCACCTTAATATGTTTCCAATTACTTTCTTCTTGTTTTTTCAACACCAAAACCTATGTTTGTCTTTTAAGAATATATTCTTCTCTCACTTCTTCCTGCCTTCATTTACTCATTCATTAAATTACTATTTAGTTATGCCAGGTACAAAGTTGAAGTAGTATACCAAGCGCTAGGGATTCAAGGGTAAACAAAACAGGCATGGACTCTGCTCTCTTGAATTCTACAGTCCAACAGAGATGGTCAATATTACAAACACATAAAAATTTCATAACTGCTTTCAATAATGCTAAGAGCTAAGGTGCTATGAGAATATATAAGTAGGAGGAATCTGATCAAGTCTGGGAGACCAGAGAAGGAGTCCCTTAGAAAGAGACCCTTGATATAAATTCTGTGTTCACAGGATAAGTGGGCCTTAACCAAAGAAAGAAGGGAGAAGTAACTCATGCAAGAGAACAGTTCAAAGGCCTTATGCTAGAAGTAAACATGCTGAATATGAACAACTAAAAAAACCCTCAATGTTACTGAAATGAAGGGGGCCACATAACATACAATGAAACGAGAGGAAGACAAGCTCTATAGCCACCAAAGGGTTAGGAGCAGGGGACTGATATGATTGGATTTGTGTTTTATAAAGATGATGCAACACAGAGATAGATTTAAAAGGGGACCAGCAAAGTGTGTGAATTAGTAGGCTATTATAGTAGTTCAGAGAAGAGAAGCCCATAGGTAAATCAGAGTATAGACAACAATGGAGGGAAGGTACTTTTTTTTTTTAATAAGTAATTAGATAAAACGAATAGGTTTAGGTAATGGTTTGAATATGAAAGTATATTAGTTATCTATTGCTATGTAAAAAATTACCCCAAATCTTAGCAATTTACAATAATTATCTCAATTTCTGTGGGTCCTGAATCAGGGTACAACTTAGCTGGGTGCCTCTGACCCGGGCTTCCTGAGCTGCAGTTACAGTGTTGACTACAGATGCAGTCACCTTAAGGCTCAACTAGGGAAGGATTCACTTCCAAGCCCAGTCGTATGGCTGTTATTAAGTCTGAAGTCCTCATTAATTGTTGGCCAGAGACATTAGTTCCTTGCCATGCAGACTTCTCCAAGAGACTACTTACAATATAGAGACTTGCTTCCTTCAGAGTGAAGATGGAGGAAGTTGAGGGGTGGGAGAGGGGAACCAGAGCAAGGGAGCGAAAGAAGGCAAGCAGGAAGGAAATCAGTCTTTTTGTAATCTTATCTTGGAAATAACATCTCAGCACTTTTGCCATACTATATTCATTAGAAGCGAGTCACTAGCTCCAGTCCACACACAGAAGACTACATAAGGCACGCATATCAGAAGATGGAGATCATTGGAGGCCAGTTCAGAGGCTGCCCATCACAGGAAGTGAGGAAGCAGGAAGCACTGTGATATTAATGAGACTGGAAAGGATACAAAAGATCCAGGTTTGGAGAAGTTTTGTTTTGGACATGGTGAGTTTGAAGTAACAGTGCCTTTAATTTGATCAACAAATATGCGTTTATATAATACCTGCAATGTGCAAAGCACTACTCTAGGACATGGGAAATAACGAACACAGAAAAAGTCCTTGCCCCCATAGAATTTATCTTCCAATAGCTAAAGACAGATAATAAATTCAGATAACAATAAGGGGGTAGAAAGAAAATAACATAGGATAAAGTTGTGGGTTTCTCTTCAGCTATAATATATTTAAGACTTTTGGGTGAATTAGAATGATACCAGGCTCAGCCAGAACCAAAAGTCAACACTGCACCCTCGAGTAAATCCCTAATCAACTCTGAACCTCAGTATTTTCAACTGAAAGGAGACTAACCTTTGCCTCATAGGGTTGTGAACCTGTTAACCACTTGGTAGGGGCTCCATCGGCTCCATGCATGGTACCTGATAATAATAACCCGTATAATAACAATAACAACAACAATAATAATAGTAACAACCCTGTGCCACTGACTTAACTGAACTCTGAGTACAGCAACAGACACAAGATCCAAACCAGCTCCATCACTTACCGGGCAGAGAGCTGGGGCAACATATGTTACCTTGCAGAGCCAGTTTCTCAACTAAAACCTGACAATAATACCTATATTGTTCGAGTGGTTCTGACATAGAAACTGAATAAAGTAACCAAATATTTAAGAGAGCGCCTGGCTCAATAACGTAGGTAGTTATTTCGAGCAAAAAAAAAAAAAAAACTCGCTTTTTAACTTTTCAGTGAACTTAAGTAAATACTCTTACCTCCTTGGGCTTTCTGAAGCAACGAAAGGGGCTGGCCGACCCTTTTACTACCTCAACAACGCCAAATTTGGAACCACCTTTAAAAAGGCCACATGAGGAGCCCAAGAAATCAGACTCTTTTTGTAAACTTATCTTGGAAATGACATTTTTCCTTCAGCAACCTACAAGTTATTGTTGTAAACACAACAAAGAAAGGCAAAACCGACGTGACAAGTCTTCTAGAAGAGGCCAGCACTTGTGGTAGTTTTTAAATCAGGTTAAGTTTAGCCTTTTTTGCAGACACAGGTCACGACCTATAGAAAACGCGAATCACAGGTTTGACCGTCCACCCTTTCCCCTCAGTTGCCTGGGCAACCCTTACGTCACCGCGGAGCATCACGTGTCCGTCCGCGTGAAGCCCAAACAGCCCAACGCGCAGGCGCCTCTTAGGAGCCAATGGGCGCGGTTGGAACCTCGGCCCCTCCCCTTTCCGATCGGATTCGGGGGCGGGGCGGGGCGGTGGCGGGAGCGGGCCCGCCTTTCCCCGGCAGGCGAGCGGGAGGGCGGTTGTCGGAGGCTCGGCGTCCGGGCGTCTTGTCACGTAGGTTACGCACACAGTCACTCCCCCGGGCGCACCCGGAGCCCGCCGCGAGCCCGCCCAGGCAGCCGCACCCTCCGAGACCCCGGCATGGTTCGAGTCGGGGTCCTGAGGTGGAGCTGACCGGGGGTTGAGAAGAGCCTGGCCGAGTCGGGGCCAAGCACGAAGGGCTTCCCCGCCCGTCGGGCTCCGGGATTCCCGCCTGCCGATTTCCAGCCGTCAGGGTCACGCCACCCGCTGGAAGCCCTGAACTCCGTGTCCCCCAAGCCTCGGGCCCCTTGCGGGAATGTTCAAAAATGAGTACCAGGTAATCCGAAAGGGCTCTCCAACCTGTCTGTAGCTTTCTCCTCTTGGGTGAGGTAGCTCATGTTCGGGGTGAGGACAAAGACACCCCCCCTCCCCAATAATACTGTCTTTCTCTGGGTAAGAAGGGACTAGATGGACAGTGGTCGTCACCCAAAAAGGAATGAAAAGAACCGACGTGTGGGCATATGGTTTACTTTTGTTCAGCCTCCAGCTCAGTGCTTCTCAAAGGTGTTCTTAACCCCCAGCCAGACCTTTTCAGTCAGAAACTTGAGGGCAAGACCCATAAATCTTGAGTTTTAACAATAACTTGATGCACACTGGTAACTCAGCTATTTGGGAGAGATGGAATGTGTGAATGAATGAATGGGTTAAGCCAAGAAAGAAAATAAGCACTTTGGCCATGTGCTATTTTCTTTTCCCCCAAAACTGGGTGTCAGTGATTGTGAAACAGGGGGGTTTGTTAGGATCACTTGGGAGTACTTGTGAAAATGCACGTTTCCTGACCCTCACCCCCAGTCTAGCGAGTCAGAATCTCTAGATGGGGGCCAGTTAATTTACCTTTGGAGCAGCTTCCTCCAACTGATTCTGATGCAGGTAATGCAAAGATCACACTGAGGGAAACTGCTCCTGGATCTTCCTCAGTCACCTTGAGTGTCCTAGACTGTCTCCAAAGCTCTCCTGCTTTCCTCACCTCAGTGTGCCTGTCCCGGCTTTTCCTTGGCCCTAGTCTCCTGCCCTCCCCACCTAACTCTACTTGAGGTTCCTCTTCATTTACAATCTGTTTGCCATCCAAGTACTGCTGTTATGAACAATGTTGTCCCTGTGCTGGAACAGTCCTCCGCTGGTCACCTCTTGATTGCTTCTTCCTCTTCACCAAATACTGCCTGCCTTCTTATGGGTGTCCTCAGAGTATTCTGCAGTTTTCTTTCTTCTATTGTATTTGATGTCATTAAATGCGTTAGAACAATTTTAGTTTCTCACTTAATACGAGTAAAATATATTGTTATGAAAAAAAAAGCATATGCCACTGTGGGAAACTTGGAAAACAGGAGATAGCAGAAAGAAAAGGGGGGAGGGTTCCTATCTCACCAGATATAAGGATTTTTCCCTTAAAAAAATTCCTCAAATTTAAAATTCATAGTGAATTATGACCTGACCCCAGAAGCTATTTCACACAATTTTCACATAAGAAGGAAGAAATTAAATGTCTTAATTTCAAGTGATTATGTGTTAAAACTCAGAAGCAAAAATATCTTTGTATTATTCAGAAAAAAGCTGGAAAATCTTCACAAAAATCAAATTTGCTCATGTGCTGCTTGTAATTCAAGCAGGCCATAAAGAAAATGATATTTAGTCTCATTTCAGATCCTCAGTGTTTTGCAATAAACTCTTCCTTAGAGACAATCATCTTGTTTAATTCTGTTTTATAATTAAAACTTACGGACATTCAGTACGTGTTTAGCGTTTTTTTCATGAGCAGTTCCCTCCATATTCTCAGGTTTACAATAGGGAACATGTAGCCTGTCTATAGAAATGATTCTGTTTTTCTTGTACAGATTTTATAGATCTCCAAATTAATTTGTATCAAATATGTTAAAAAAAATCTTATGGGAATCCTCAAAGTAAGAATCACTCCCTTTCCAAATCCCTTCGAAGAATTTTTTATTGACAAAGTACTAAACTATCCAATTTGGCCTCTTGTTTTTTTTTTTGAATAATCATTGCTGGCACTAATGGGCCCTTGCTATGTTCAAGGTATTGTGCTTGGTGGTTTATGTTTACTATCCTACGTAATCTAAAAGCCCATTTTACAGATGGAGAACCAAGAGGTTAAATAACTCCAAGGCCAGAGAGTTAATAAATGGCAAATCTGACATTGGTGCTGCAGTTAGTATGACTAAAAAGCTTGTACCCAGAGATAATTATCAGAATTTATTAGCCTGGCTTGAGAGTTGAGTTTAAACCCTCTGGTCTTTGTTGAATAGAATATTTTGTAAGCAAGCTCTATACACATGAAGTAAATTAACCTTACACTGAGAGACTGTAAGGTTTATATGGCATGATTTATCTAGTGTTTATCATGCTTTAATAAAAAAATTCCTTAATCCATTAATCCAGGTTATGGTTTAGATATAATCAAGGTAAAATTAGGAGTAATAGCAGGGATAATAGTTCATCCCAGATCTAAACTGACAGTTGCCTGAAACAGTGGTTACAGACTACGTGGTGGATAGTATTCCCTCCTTAGCATTGTCTTACATTTTTAATTTAAATATTTCATTTTTGTTTTCTAGGGAGGTGCATTTGTTGAAATCTTCAGTGCTCAGGGAAAAAATCCTGGAGCAAAATGGAAGATCCTTGGCAGTCCATCTGTGATTTGGAAAGTAAGTGTTAAAAGTTAGAGCCACCTATATCCCAGAAAGAAATGAGAGTGAAGGCTGTAACAAAAAGGGCTTGGTAAGATTTCAAAACCAGTTTCCCTGTTCATTCACTTCAGAACGCTTTCATGACATTATTGGCTGCAGTCCTGTCAGACACCCCTCCTCAGTTGTTAAAAACTTTGGCACAGAGTTCATAACCCATTTTTGTGTGCCAAGTCCTGTTCTTGTTTTAGGTGATTTCAGTATCTGTAAAGATGCCAGCTTCTCAGTTTCTTGACTTCTTCATCTTTAATTACTTCTTTCCTTCCACTTCAGCACCCTTTCCCACCGTGCTACTTTGTACCTTATCACCGAAAATGGCAGGGCCTCTGAAATTACTGAGTGAGACCTTGAGACATCCCTATCTGAGCCCAGTCTTCAATTCTTAATGTTGCTCACCTAGTTACTCCCACTATATTTGTTCTTCAACCTAACTGAGATCCTTAGGTTATTGACCGTTTTACTTCTTCCCCGTGTTTAGTTTTATCTATCTATCTTCTCTGTCTTCACTTTCTGTTCTCTAGCCCAGAATCCGTGGTGCATAATTTCACTCACTTCCCAGTCAAGAGCTTGAATGCCCCTGCTCCTTGTCCTTTCATCATGCCTGCCTAGCAAATGCCAGCCATTTCTGAGTCCCTAGTTATCTCTCTTCAGTGCCTGCATCTGGGCTTCTCAATACGTTTGGAAAAAATGTCTAGTCTCTGATCAATACTCCTATAAATTCAACATGGGCAGCCCAGAAAATTCTCCTGATCTCTTAGTCTCTGAAATGATGGTTTTCATCTAACTCCCAACCCACACCCAGGACAGGGTCTCCTCACTCACTCAGCAAAAGACTTCACCCTCTATTTCACAAGGAAAAATGATGCCATCAGGTAGAAGCTACCTCTGCTCGCTGCCACCAGATCTAAAAATCTGCATCTTCCTCTATCTTTTTCTCTTCGCTCCTGTACTACTGAGAGAAAAATGCCTTTTTAGGGACCTTGTTCTATGGATTATTTTTTAAAGCTTCTATTAATTGAGTGGTTACTGTTTACTAACCACAGGATTGGGCACATTACATGTAATGTAATCTATGTAATAACATTGTGAGATAGACATTTTTGTCTGTCTCACAGATAATAAAACGGAAGCATGGTGAGGGTAAGTGACTTGCTCAAAATTATATAACTCATACTATAAATTATATAACTCTTACTATAACTTGAGGTAAATGGTGTTGTGAGGGTATAAAGCGGAGAGATTAGGAAAGTCTTCCCTCAGGAAATGATAATTGATCTCTAAGAGCTAACTAGATTCCAGGTGGAGCTGGTAGAGAGAAGAGCATTTCAGGGAAAGAGAAAAGCAGGTACAAAATTCTTGCTTTAGAGAGAGCTTAGGATTTTTAAGCAACTGCTAGAAGGCTCCTGAGGCTAGAAAGCAGAGTGAGAAAGAGTGGAGGTAGGAGATGAGGTTTGAAAAGCTGAGCAGGGGCTGGACTACACAGGGGTTTATGGGCATGTTGAAGATTTTGGTGAGCTGTTGAAAGGTTTTAGTATATGCCCAACTTGTGTATGGATGGAATAAATAATATGCTTGATGTATGTGTGTTCATTTCAAATACATAAGAGATACTATTGTGATGGATTTAATACAAATTTATTTAAATGTTACTTAATTCCTAGCAGTCAATAGTTACAATTCTTAACATATACAAAAAGGAATAGTGGGAGAATCTATGAAATGTTTCATTGTGAAAAAGGCGTTCTTATGTTTAAAGATTAGAAATTTGCTGCAACATAAAAAAAATAATCATTTACGTTAGCACTTTGACTGATGGGAATTGGACTGCCATGAATAAGAAGTTTTTCATTTCCAGATTTGTTTTGTTTCTGTTCGTTTTTCAGGTAACCTTAATTGTAACACTTTAATTCATACTGGTTTTAAGTAAATAATGTATAGAACTTCAAGTTAGAGCAATACTAATAAAATAAGGCAGTGATTAATTCTGTATGAGTCTTGGCTTGAAACCAAGGAAATTCCAGACTGGATACAACATAGATTAGATGGTTTGTCGTGCTGTTAACAGTAAATGGTGTTCAGCCCGTGCTATTAGACAGAAATACACAGATTAAAGGAGGGGAAAGGTAACTACACAAACTCTAAATTACTAACTTGGGAATCCCTGAAGTTGGAGAATTTATCAGTTGGAGAAGTGTCTTAATACAATAGAGTTGCCAAGTGGCTAAGTGTGGCTGCTGTATTCCAGTTCTCAGTAAGTCTCATTGTGAGAGTACCATCAAGATATGAGCCTATTTTTAAGTATTTTGAGTATAGGCCTTTTTTCCTGTGCATTTGCTTCTCATATTTTATAATAAATGCCAAATAAGATATGCTTCAATACCACTGTCTTCATTTTTGTTCTGTAGGAATTTGATAAAGAAGTTAAAAGTTTTGTGTTCATCCTGGAAGGCAGCAGCCAAACAAATAAAATTCAGTTACCAAAGGAGAATAAGCAAATCCGTGAGTAAGATTTTTAATATTGAAGCTAACATTTGATGCTTAAAGTTATACTTTTAACTCTCATAAACAGACATGTTAGTTTGACTTTTACTGACATCTGTTTATGTAAAGTGATAAGATTTTTTTTTCCATTGAGAAAGTAACCTTATGCCAGGCTTCTGAAAATATATTCTGCTTCATTGTTTATTAGGAATCTGCTTGTATTTCGAAGAAGATTTAGAAGATTATTCAATAGCCATTAGTTAGAATAGCAATGATATTTATCAAGCACTTACTGTGTGCCAGTGACTTTCGAAGCATTTCATATTTATAAACTCTTTTAATCTTCACAATAGCTCTTTTACAGATGAACACACTAAGGTTGGTTCCTCATCAGGAGATCAGGTAGTTAAGGCTAAGTTTTGAAATAAACTCATCAGTTCCTAAATTATAGGAAATTTATTTGTGAGAAGAAGTTTATGTAAAATACTATAAAAGGCATTATTTAGTAACATATCAACTTATATACCTTTATCAATATTAATATCTAATAAGTAAAGATATGAATATGTGATTTAACAAAAACCCAAAGTGTAGATTTCAATTCTTACCTACTTTGGACGTTAAGATTAGCATTTTAAAGCAGAAGGAACTCTGAGAGATCACCTAAATTTACTATCAAAAGCACAGTTATTGGCAGATCTGGGGTTAAAATTCAAGGCTCTCCCACCAAATTAGGCTTTGCATACACTGATGTGATTTAAGAAATGTAGTTTATCAAAATGATTAATCAGATTTTCATCAACTTTGTCCTATGTTTAACTGTAGATTTTGGGTGATTTGGCAAATGTAAGTAACCAGTTATCCAGTAATTTTTGCATTCATTATTTACTTCTTCCTTCATTTGTAAAGAACATTTATTGAATACCTGTTGCATACCAAGTACTATGAAAAGTCCTGTTCTTGATATCAGATTTGCTCATTTTAATTCAGGTTTCTAGACTTTGATAGGCTCTGTGTTTTATCTACCATTTCAAGCTACTAAATGCTTAGTTTAGTTTTCTAGGACATAAACTAAGCCACAGAAATTATAAATGGAAGATTGTTTATTTTAAAGTAAATAAATAAAATAAATAAAATAAGAAACAGAACCTCAAAGAGAAGGGGTATTCATTGTTAACAAGAATTTTTATTTAAGAATTTTTATTACTATCATTTTAAAATAATGATTTCCTCATAGTTCCCTTTTTTTTAATAGCAGAATTTTCTTCCTTTCTGCATAAATTTATACTAATAGATGAGGAGAACTAAGATGAGTGAGGAAAACATATGAAACTGTAGGTCATCTTTCTTACAGACGACATGGTCCCTCTTTTTTAAGAATATTGACTTTGTGAAATACATTTGATGTGCAGGAACATGACTTTGTTGTAAACTAGTATCCTTTTGTTGTTTTCTTGTTGTTGGCCTCTACCTCCATGTAATGCCTTCAGCATCAATGTACCTGATGATGTTACTGACAAAATCAAATCACTTCTAGTAACCTTTCTTAGTTGGCTTTAAAGAAAGATTTCTCTTCTACCAAAGGCTTAGTGATTAAAGACAAGTTCCCCTTTCCTACTTTTATCTAAGTTTTTTAAGAAATAAAACAAATTTAATGTGTGATAATTGCTTTTTAAAAAATGGAAAGATGATAGTTTTAATTGGAAGAAGCGGAAGAATCTTTTAATGTATTTCTTGTTCAATGCCCTGTAATTAAAAATTAATCTGGCTTTTTTTATAGCATATGCAGCACTGTAACAAATGAAACAGTTTATATAGTTTGCCCTGTACTAATGCCTTTAAGATTAATTATTTGGAATTTCTGATGATAGAAATTTAGTTATTTTCACTTGTATAAAATGACCTTCTATGTGAAGTTGTTATGGTTAAATTTAAATTTAATGTCATGCCTTGAATAGAGAATTGGCTTTCAGTTAACATTTCTAAATTAAGTTCAATTACCATTATGTATTCCTATTTTAAGAGTAAACATCCACTTTATTTATGCAAACTTGACATTAAGTACCTCATATATATTTCCTACTATATTAAGTACCTATGACAAAAGTCTAATAATGAAATTCAGTATTTTTAACTTTTCATTTTAAATAGTAATATTTCTGAATTATATTTGAGCATCTCTAAATATATCAAACTTTTTTTTAACTCTGCAACTTATCAAATAAGGAAAAGTGTGATATTGATTATCAGATTGTATACTTCTTCAGGGCAGGAATCTTGTATCATCTACTTTGTACCCCTAACTTATAATGTATCATATATAGTTGGTGTTTAGTAATTTTGTTAAACTTGCCATGCTAAGAAACTATAAAAATTTAGATTATAATTTCTGATTGTAAGCAGTTGGCCTTGATAATGAGACTTCTAAATCATTAGCCAGTTAAGTAAATAGATCCTTGCTGCTCTTAATCCTGTAACGTGTTGTATAGAGTTGCCCGTATGAGAAGCAGCTCTGTTACACGTAGACATCTATCATTTGAATGGTCTGCCCTGGGACTTTCTGTTTGAGGCTCATGTTTAAAATCATTGTTTTCTTTGCATATGGCATCCGAACCAAATGGTATGTCTCTCGGGATCAGCATTTCTGAAGCCTTGTATTGATTTAAGTTCCAGCTGCTCTGGTGGATGAGGTCGTCTTTATGAGGTTCCCCTCAGCCTCCCTCTGCCACAAGTTTGGTATTTTTTTTTTTTGATAAACTCATTATGATTTCCTCTGTCTAAAACCCTTCAGTGGCTTTGACTTCACCACTCTACTGATAGTTTTCTTGTCAAGGTCACTAATGATCTCTATATTCCTGAATCCATGGCCATTTCTCAGCCCTTATCTGTCTTAACATATCAGATATTTGACAAAGTGCTCCTTGATACACTACTTTCTCCACTCATCTTTCAGGGTGCTCACACTCCTAGTTTTTTCTTCTTCATTGGTCTTTCTTCTTAGTCTTCATGGTTCTTTTTCTTCTCCCCAACCCAACTTAATGCTGCAGTGGCTTTAGACTCAGTCCTTGACCTTCTTGGCCCTGAACGACATTAATCCCTTGGCTCTTGGTTTTGGGCTCTAGTCTCATGGCTTTAAATACTGTCTCTGTTTTATACCAGCTTACATTTCCGTCTCTAACTATTCTCTCAAACTCCAGACTTACATGTTAGTTGCTTACTCTACATTTCTACTTGGATAGCTTTACCCTAGAAATTTTTCCTCCTCCTCCTGCAGACTGCCCCATCTCAGTTGTTAGCAACTTGTCTTATTGGGTACTCAGACCAAAAACTCTTAAATCATCTTAATTTTTCCTTCTCTTCACTTAACTATCAAGGAAATCTTGTTGGCCCTTATCTTTAAATTAGATTCAGAATCTGACTGCTTCTTGCCACCTCCAATGCTACTGCCCTGGTCCAGGCCATCATTATCTCATGCTTCGATGATTGCAGTAATCTAACTTATGTTCCTGCTTCTGACTTGCCTCCCTATGGTTCGTTGTCAACTTAGCAGCCAGAATAATACTTTTAAATAAGGCACTCTTCTGCTGAAAATACTCCATCTCTCTCAGAGTAAAAACCCAAAAATCTATAGGACACTGCAGGGTCTGCCACCCTCTTAATTCTCTGACCTTATGTCCCCTTACTCTCTTCCCCTTGTTCACTCTACTCCAACCATACAGGTCTCCTTACTGTTTTCAACCATACTCTGGGACATTAGCACCTTAGCACCTATGCACAGGCTGTACCCTTTACCTAGGGCTTTCTTTTCCCCAGTAGCTACATGGCTTACTCTCTCCTCTTGTTCAGGCCTTTACCAAAATGACATGTCACCTTCTCAGTGAGGAGCCATCCTGACTTGTACTTAAATGAGAACTGTACTTTATATCCTTTGCCCATTCTTGATCCCTTTTACCCTGCTCTACCTTTTCCCATAGTGCTTATCACAATTTGACGTGTTGTTTTTTACGTTCTTCTATTGTTTTTCTCACCATCACCAGAAACTAAGGCCCACCAGCACAGAAATTTGGTCTATTTTGTTCACCTAGAACAGTGCCTGGCACATAGTTGACATTCAATAAATCTTTGTTAAATAAATGAGTGAATGTATGAATGGCTTCCCATTGATTTTAGGTTGATTTGTATCCTTCACATGGCTTTCAAGGCTCTGCATGATTCAGTTCCTAGCTATTTGCCCGACTTCCCCCCTGCTGCTTTTTTTCTTCTGTCTCTCCTACTAGCCTTTTAAGCCTTAAGTTCATCTAATCCATTATGGCCTTTTCCATCACATGATGGAGTAGTCTCTTTCCCTATATTTTTTCCTCTCTCCTACTCCTATCTTCCTTGTCCAGTCAATCTCTGCTTATTCTTCCCAGCTGAATTCTGATGTTATTTCTTTAAGAAAACCTTCACTCATCATCTTCTTCCTCCCAAGGACCCAGGATTATATGCTTTCTTACACCCTGACCTTCTTCTTCATGGAACTAGAATATAAGTTCCAAGAGTTTAGAGACCATGTCTGTCTTATTCATTACAAAACTTCAGCAATAAGTCTTGCATGTAGTAAATGCTCAATAAATCTTTATTGAATGATAGATCTAATTTAATCTGCACAAATGATCCTGTGAGAGGTCAACGTAAATTATCAACCCAGTTTTACACATGAAAAGTAAAAGGGCACAAACAGATTATCTGATTTGACCAAGGGATATGGAATAATGCCTAGGGAAGGCATTACTGTTTTCTCTTTTCTGTGTTACAGTGAGAAAGGTGCACAATAGTGTGCTGTTTGTGCCAAGGCTGCAATAGGAACCAGGAAATACCTTCAGTCATGATTTATCAGGTTACTTGTAAAGGATTACTGTACTGTGGTCTAGTCCCAAGTCTTTGGATAGTGTAACACTTGCAAAATGTATATTGAGATGTAGAACTGTTGTTTGCTCTAATGAAACTATTGTAAAACCATTTCTTTAAAATCTAATGGTGTTTTACCAGGTAAATATATCTTAAAATATGCAAAATAAGAAAAGATCTGACCCCTTAAAAAATAGAGGTAGCTTGTCTCAAGCAGAGAACAGATTATAAAACTGCAGAAACCTGCATATTTCAGTAAAAGACTAATTTTTTATGAACTTTATGTACTGGATGGGCATTTTTTGATTAACAGTCGTTCCACATTCAGCATTACTTAGAGTGACTTTAAATATAATGTGGACATGAAGAGTCTGTTTAAATTTACTAGGCCACTAGAAAAAAAAGTGTTTCTCTAGAGTTTAACATTTCTGACACACAGGATCTGTGTATGTCAAACATTATTAAAGTACTTTTTTCTGTGTCAGATCATCACCATATGGTATTGTCATGCTTCTTTTAATCTTAGAAGTGAAGCCTTTTGGAAACTAGGACTTCTGTATGTGAGAGAGTTGAATTACAAAGCTTTCTTTTTTTTGAGGGCAAGCATCTTTCATATCTAAAAATGTTCATATAAAAATGCCCTATATGTGTAGCTCTTTGTGTTTGAAGAGAACTGTGCTGATTCAGTGGGATTTGTGACATAAATTAGGGACCTTTTGTAATGACTGATTTCATTTATCCTGGTGCTCTCTCAGTTCTATTCATGGAGGCCTTTGTGTGGTGAAAAAGAACTGCAGGGGCCAATCAATAGAAGCTGCAAGAGAGGGATTGATTAATGGTGGTTTATTTAGGTTGGTTTCATTTCAATATCTCGCTTTGGTTTTGTAGTCTAGGACTCTGGTTGCCTTGTTGACTTTTCCCATAAATATGGTAATATCTGATTCCAGGGAATTTTCTAAGGTCAAAAGCTGTTACTCCTATTTTCAGTATGTTGCTTACTCTGCTGATGGCTCTTTGGAGCCATTGATAAGCTTAGTGTTTTAAGTAAAAGTTACCCTTGTGTGTTTGATTTTAAAAAGATTAAGCGTATTTGATCAAGTATGTTTATTGTTTAGAAACTAAATTTTGGGTGCAATATAGGAACTGTTTAAGTTGTTCAGGAATGTTACAAAACATTTTACTGTAAGAGTTATAAACCAAATCTTCATATATAGACTATCCAAACACGTATTGTTATTTAAAATACTTAAATTTGGTAAGCCTGCTAAGTTGGAATAAATAGAATGGCATGTATTTTAGACCAGTTGCCTTCCTTAGAAGTCTTTCATCCACATGTTGGCCTGTACTATTAGATTTGTAGGAGAGATTCACAGATATATCAAGACATCGCCGTTTCCTACCCAATGTTCCACCTACAGAAGGAAGTCCCTAAATGGCATATTTTGGGAGAAAGTGATACTAAAACGTCAATTAACAGCATTGTAATTGAGACATCACGCAAAAGTTCAAAAGCTAAGAGGAAAGAAATAAAGTGAATGGGTCTGAAGAGATAATATGAAATCAGTTGATTTTTGAAGCAGTTACAGACTTCAGTTATCAAAAGCACCATAGGTCTTTCTCCAAATATTTTTAATCCAGATGAAGCTGGTGATGGGGAGTAAAAGCTATCAGTTCTTAATTTGTGAGCATTAAATTAAAGAAAGTATGTTAAATTAGCAAAAGGTGTTATAAATGAAAATATGTTCCTCCATCCATCTCATTGTAGACACGTTTAAAACCATATGAATTAGATATGGCTCATCAAACCTTCAGTTGTAGTTGTCATAATTAAAACCCTTATTTGATCTATTGTTTTTTGTTGAGTTGTTAAATACAGTTAAAATTGTCAGTATATAAAAATAATTGCCCCATGCTTTTATGACCACCTTAATGAGAATCTGTAGTTCAGATTCATATGTGTCTATTGAATGTCATTCTATGCATACACTCTTGCAGCCTAATAAAAACAGTAAATAAAAGCTTATTCATTTTTAAATTTTCATAAAAATCTCACCAAGCCCACAGATGAGACTTTAAAGGCAACATTTGTTGTTAGAGTTTGATTTGGTTTCATCAAATTTTTTGCTTTCATAATGAGATTGTAACTCAGAGGTAGTGCTACTGCAGTTCCGTATATTACTGAAGTGCTAAAAGCTTCAGCTTGTTGATGGCGTGTGATTGTGTTTGTTTATATGTACATATAAATGGTTTGGACATATAAATGTATATTTTCCCCCTCTCGTTTTAGTTGGACTGATCCAGAGGTTTCTTGTACTTCAGATTTACATACCTGTGGGACAAGACTTCTCCACCGAATTGCTGTAAGATATACAGAACTTCTTTCAGTGTTTCATGTATATTAGACATTTGATCAATCGAAGCAGTATGAACAGTCATTAATTACGAGTGGCAGTTTTTGCATTAAAGTGCAGTGACTTATCAAGTCGACATGAAGTAATTAAACTAATTTAATAGTATTTCTCAGATATACTGTAGTCTGGCATTTCCCTAAGGGAAGAAAGCAAATTTCGTCTGGTAAAGAAAATATCAAGGGGTTCTGAATCTGACAGTAAGCAGCCTATAACTTGAAAAAATAAATAATCCAAAGTTTGAGATTTTGATTCAGATGAGGGGGTGATGTTATGTTTTGTACTATCTGCAGTTAGAAATTATGTTTGTCTTAAAGTTAATTGAAATACCTCATTTTAATGTTATTTACTTTAGTTTAGAAATATTGGTCCTTTCTGTTTACATATAGATGGCTTGGAATATATTTGTTTTGCATGGCTTTGCCATGAACAGATTGTTTAGCAAAAATGAGAATATACGAATTTTACTTGGTTGAGCTGTTGTCTGAGATGGTTCTGAAAATGAAAATAACATTTGATTTGTCTACTCATACAAAATAGAATATTGTTTTGAGATTTTATTAATAAATTTGTGTACTCTAAGTGAATCATTACATCTAAGGTATGCTATTTTCTAATTTTTTTTGGTAATTAATAGTTGTCCAAGGTCAAAGGTTAGTCTTTTATTTTTTCCTGCTGGAATTAGTGACTTTTCCTATTAATGAAGTTAATTTTATACTACTTATGTGGTGCAAACTAAGAGAAACTAAGAGCTTTCTTAATAAAATGAGTGAAATGGGAATAACATACATTTGAGTTTATTAATTTATCTTTGTTTATGTGAATTAAAATACTGATTTGTGCATATGTTGGTAAAATATGAATTTTAGCTAATAATATATACAGTCGTGTTTTCTTGAATGATAAAGGATAGATAAAACAATTTATATCTTTATTTTATTCAACTTTAAATCTTAGTAAACTTTTAACATTTTCTCTTGTCATCTGCCATGGTCACCAAGATTCTTTAAAGTAGTTCTTAGAGTAATAGGACCAAAGCAGCATCTGATGTTCTTCTGTATATTTTTCTGGTTCTGCAGAAAAAGCATTTTTCAAGACTCTAAAGACATTCTAAAGGTACAGAGTACCATATAAAGCTTTATTTTAAGTGTAGGGGGAAGTGGTTTCCTACCGAATGGAAGAAGACACATTATATTTTATTTTTAAGGTTATTAAGTTCCTTACATAGAAATCAAATCCAGCCCTCTTACTCTTCTGATCTCTACCACCTGTACATTGAGATTCTTCAGAAGCAGTAGTAGGGGTGCTGGTAGTAGCTTTTTGATTAGAGTTGTGCAAGACACTTGGCTGAAACTTAGAGTAGAATCTTTTGCTGATGAGCACCCTTTTACTATCCAAATTATGCTCTATTTGTGTCCCCACACACTTAAGCTTATTACCCTAGCCCAAGCAATATATTATTTTAACTGAGTTAATAATAAAGCTTTAATTATTGAGAAATCAATAGATATCTAGGGTTGAACTTAGTCCTAGCAAGAGAGGAGCTGATACAGGTAAGTCCTTTGTTACCCTGTGATTAATGCCCTTGGTCTCTTAAAAGATGGGAAAACATTTTCATGGATGATGGAACTCATGGTTAGATTCTGAATTCAGTTGACTATAATCATAGATTCTCTTGTTCTTGTAGCCACATGGATAAACATTTGGATTTTCCAGGTGGTTTAGTTTTATAGTGTTAGCAATATAAATGTCTTATGGGCAAAAGGTAGAAATTATTAAATAACATGGGGGAAACATTCTCCTTCCTGACCTTGTGAATTTATCAGATTATAAGAAAATGTATGAACTCTGCATTTGAATTTGTTGCTAATAGATAATCAAAATATTTTGCTATTTTAGGAAGTAATGATAGAGACCATGTTTTTACAAGAAAGAAAGTAGAATAAGGAGTATTGATTGTTTCTAAATACAGATTTTTCTTTTTCTTAAATGAAAAGACTTTTCTATCAGCATCCTTAGTGTGTTAACTGTGTTTCGAGCAGCATAGCTCCAGGCTACTTTAAATAATATATTTCTCTAACCATCTTGGAAAGTCACATAGCAGAAAGATATCTGGCTTCTAAAATTGTTCATTGTCAGAATGGAAGGGGCGATTTGTTTCACAAAGATACACTTACACATCAAGAGTTTTTCATAAGTAGTCTTGCCAGCTGGTTTATAAATTTAGTAATCATTCCTTCAACATCTCCCTGCGTCTCTCATGTTCACTGGATGATTCTACTGCTCAGGAGAGGGTCATAAGTCTGTGGGTTAGCAGATGCCTTAGAACTAACAACAGCTCTGCTTGTGCAGTCACTCAGTCAACAAATTATTAAATTCTTGCTATTCATACTCCCCTATGTTAGGCATCCTCCCATGTTAGGGTGTCAGTCTGCCTTGAATCTGTATACCTCTCTTCACTATGACTACCCTCCTAGTCCCAAACCATCATCATATTTCCCCTGATCCACTGTTAGCATGTCCCAGTAGATTTCCCAGATTCTCCTCTTATCCTTTTCCAATATAATTGCCACACTTCAGCTAAAGTGATTGTTCTAAAAACCAAATAGAATTTTCATTGTATCAATGACAAACTCCCAAATCCTTAATACTCCTGTGTGATCTCGTCTCTCACCTGTTCCTACTCATCTGTGAACTCATCCATCTTGCTGGAAGGGAGCCAGTAGCACCACCATGCCATGCTGCCATACTTGTAGATGTTTTTCTAACTATGCATACCTGTGTATGTAGTAGGGTTATTTTAGTTGAATCTTAGGACAAGATGAAAGTAGTTAGCCTTCTGCATCTTCTTTAGGGGCTTTCCACAATGCAGTCCTATCATCAGAATTCCAGGAAGGAAAGTAAAGGTCTTTCATTCTGAGCAGCTTCTGTTTTTGTAATTGCCCTTTTAAGAGATAAATACTTGAGAATTAAAGGAAGAATTTTACCCAAATCTTTTTTTGTTTGTTTGTTTTGTTTTGATATTTTGCATCTCAAATGTGACTGTTTTTTTTTAAATGAGGGCTATTACATATTACACTTTTTTTAAAAAATGAGAGCTAATAAACAATTTTACTTCTTTATTGATTCTTTATTTTGGTTCATACCTAGGCCTTTTTTTTTCCTTTAGCACCTACAAATTATTCAAAATCCTGCATCTTTGGGTAAGGTGGATTTCAGAGTTACATAACCCGACCAGAAATTATCCAAACACATTGCATTTTGCATGTAGAACAAAGGGAATGTTTACTGTATATTTTTAACATTGAAGTAACAGAATTCTCTCATTATTTCTCTCTTCCAGTGTCAACCCACAAAAGAAAATATCCTTTCTTGCTTTTTACAAGTAAACCCTTCATTTTGATTTGCTTATTTCTTATTATTAGTTCCAGTTTTCATTTTCAAAGTATTTTAGTGTACTTGTGTCTCACTGTTTGACCTGAAGTTAAATGATTTAATAAGCAACAGATTTTTTTAGACTTCTTTCATTTTGTGGTCTCTTCTGTACCACATCGTTACGGCAGTGGGAATCCATTGCTCCCCTGTGTAAGCTGTTAGGTGTTTCAGAGCCTGGGGGCAGACATCTGGTGCACAGGAGGAACCCCAAGAACCTGAGCTCTTGGAAAAGAACCAACTGCATCTTGAAATAGAAATCCATTTCACTATATTTGATGCTGCCAATCACAATAAATGATTTTGGAATATTGTATTTTTGACAGGAATTGCATTCATTTTACTGAATACTGTTAAGCTGCATTAATTCCTTTCTCCATCCTGATTTTGTTATTATCTCAATGAATTCTGAGAGACATTTTGTACTGTTGATGCCTCTAGTGAATTGACATTATTTTTCTCATTTTCACCCAGCTTTTTCAATATATGGGATGAAAGCACTATGAAAGCCAGTGGTGAGCGTCATGTGCTATTTGGAGAGTTTGAGATTCTTAGCCTACAAATCCTAGGGAATATTATTGCCAGAAGGTTTCACATGTTGAGCCCTTAGCTCTTTGGAGTACTACTTTCATTTGGAATCTAATAAATTCTTTAAAAAGAGAGACCTTTAAAAGGCTCCCTAGTCTTTAGAAATTTTAATTGATCCTTTGTGATCTCTTCTTTGCAATAGTCTGAATTTGAAATTATATCAGTAGAGTTTAATGTTTTTAACCTAGAATCTGGTTTAAGATTTATGGTACTCATTTCAGAGTTTCTGTTTTGTCCTTTTGCTCTATCCCCTAGTTTTATTCTGTCTCATTTTCCTCTTCAGTAAATGGTAATGTGAACTTTTTTTCTTTTCTTTTAATTGCCAGAGCTAATCAGTGTTGTTTTTTTTTAAACATTGGTTTTTCTCTAAAAAATTTTAGGAGGTTTAAGTTCATACACATCTTAAAGCTTCCTTTTCCGTTTCTGTAACATGGAAAATTAAAACATACTCATAAAACAAAGCTTTAGTCTCAGGGTAATTTAATGAAAGTTACTCTTATATCACTTTTTTGGCATTGTTAGTGAACTAGACAAAGTGGTCAAAAGAGAAATTTAATAGAAGTTTCAGGTCCTTCTACTCTATTGAATTTTGTTCCTGCTTCCTCTTCTTTAGTGATATTGGAGGCAGTAGATGCTTTTGAAACTTTAAACCAAGGAAAGTGAATATGGCTTCACAGCTGCAGATCTGTTCTTTTCACGTGTCATTGGTCTTCTTCAGCCACTTGAAAGCCACCAGTGTTGAGAGAATACCTAAATTTAATGTCTTTAGGTCAGAATGACATTGGTGAGAGCTTTTGAGATTGTGTCCATTTACTAGGCACAACTCTTCCTGTGAAAAATTTTCTTTCTTATCTTTTTAGTGCCTTCCTTTGAAGAAAATAGCGGTTGCTATGTAGCTCTTAAGTTATTTGTAAAAAAAGGTGTTATCCAGGTCTTATATTAGCCAATTAAATCTTTCCTATCACTGAGTGAATACATCCCTAAACTGTATGTTTAGAACTGGACAAAAATGGCCAGTGGTTGCTCTTTTTTAAACTAAAAGTATTGTAAACTAAAGTAATAACAACACTCCAAGTTTCATTAACATTATGAATGCATCTCATGGCTAATTCTAACTTCTATTTTTTCTTTTTAAAATCATCAGTATTTAAATCTCATTATTTTAATTATATCCAATTAAATGTGCTTGCATAATCAGTATATTTTGTTACATGCATTAGTAAAGAGAGCACTTTAAGATGCTTTGCATACTGACTTTCATAATATATTAAATTTGCATGCCTTAAAATAGGCTTTGTATGGAAGTTTTGGATAACATGTGATAGGTATATAAATCAGATGCCACGGTCTTTATCTATTAAATAAATGTTTCCTTGAGCAATCTCTTCTTCCTTGGCTTTTAGTTTGGTTCATTTTATCTTTCTAAATTATTATTATAGTACTCTTTAGATACTAGATACTTTCTGAAAGCTGATCATACAGTATATGCCGGTTACCTTGTGAGGTATCTGTAGACAACCCAAAGTCTAATTAATTCTGCTGCTGCCTACTGTAACATCTGGACAATGTCTTTCTTTTGTTGGTAAAAACTAACAAAAGAAAATTTGCACATATATAAATATTTGGAAGTGTTCTTTCTCTGTAAAATCATAATAAAAGGTCATACATTTGTCGGAGAACTGTGCAGTTAAATGACTGCCATATCCATTATCAGGGCAAGGCCTGTGGTAGGTCAGATCATAAGCTTGGGAGTCACTGGCTCTGCCATGTATTAGTTTGATGACCCTGGGCACATTGCTGGACCCTCTGAGTGTTACACCCTCATCTGTACCATAAGGATTATATTTATATCTATTGAGTAATTAAGAGGATAATGCCAAATGGTAATTGTACAGTAAATATTAATTTATAATTTTGTATTACTAAATATAGATAATAGTGCAGGGATGTTTAATTTTTAAATTGCTTTTCTGAAACGTTTGGCGACACAGTGGGCCTGTCTCCATTCCCTGTGAAATTTTCATGGCACTTGTCCCTGAAGAGGTGGGAAAGCAGCTTTGCCCCTGGAGCCTGTTTTGCTATTGACTCATGCAGATTCTCTACCTGGGAAGAAGTGATCAACATAAACATGGAAAGAGAAATGGTTCTGATTATTTGGATATGGCTGCTAGTAATTTATTTAAAAGACTACTGGAGGAACTCCTGGCATCAGAGACTTGGTATGAAGGGAGTTACAGGTGACCAGGCCAAATATAGAACCACAGATACAATGTTCATCTGTAAAACAGAACCTGGGAAAAATAGATAAAGCAAATAGACTTCCAGTGACTCAAGTTTTTGCTGTTCCCCACTGCTCATGTTCTCCTTCACTAATGGGAATAATTGAAGATGACTCACAGCAAACCACAGGTCTTCCAAATGCTCTCCCTTTAATATGGCAGAGCTGGGAGGATGTTTCCTCAGGGCCACTAATATGTAGCTCGCTTTTTGTAGTCTTCAGGTTTGGCTCTCCGTCCTTCTCACTATATTTTATTTTCATTCTGGCAGTTAATTATTTTAGTTATTCAAAATAAAAATAATTTTAAAGATCTACAAAGTAGAATGTAGTATGTAATTTTTGGTACACATATAGTTCCCATTATAAAATTTATAATAGTTCAGGACATTTTCATTAATGGAACATTCTTGAAGTGTTTAATATGGAAGAAAAATTCCCTGTTAGCAATTAAAATATATCATGGAACTTTATGAAGTCATTTAGCTTTGATTAAGTTGGCCAGTAATAAATACAAGGAGACGCCCCCTATGGGGTAGACTGATATCTCTAGCAGTCCAATTTTTGGAATTTTTTTCCATAAATTGTAGTTTCTTATTTAGATACACAAATGCTTTAGAATCTTTATCTGAACTCACAGAAATTCTAGTGGAATGATATACATGTAAAATTACAAATATATCTTACAATAGCACTTATACATAAGTCTATTATTACATTTATCACATAAAATGCCCTTATTACTTGTGTGTCTCCACAGCCAACTCTCCTCCACCCTAACTAGACTATGAGATCTTTAGGAGCCAACACATCTGGAGCCCCATGAGGCTATCACTGAACTTTGAATTTCTAAGCCCACTTGTAAAAGGCATTGTCCAGTTGTTAACAGTAGACAGCAGCAGAGTTAATCAGACTTTGGGTTGTCTACAGATACCTCACATGGTAACCGGCACATAGTGTATGATCAGTAAATATTCATTTCTTTCTTTCAGCCATTTCTTATGCCTTCCTTTTTTATACTCCATCGAGTTGATTTCAATTTGTGGTGTGGTGTACTTCTTTTGGGGGTAGAAGTGAAGATATTGGAGATTTAAAATTAGTAAGATGGTAATAGTCACCTTTAGAATTTCTATTTGTAGAAATGAAGTTTTATAGCTAGCTGGAAAGAACATTTAAAATATCTAATCCATTGGTTTTTATACAGTTCTGAGTCATTTCTGTTACTTCAAATAGAAAGGTCCATCCTCCCTTTCTACAATCTTACATACATTTGGGGGATGAAAATGTTCATATGTTTTATATAAAAAGAGGATGCCATGTTCCCTCAAAAGGTTGAAATCCACTGATGTGGTTCTACCTTCTCTTTAAAACTGGCTATTAATACATGGCCACGTAAAGCTGACATTGAAAATTTCAGCTATGTACATTTAAGATCTCTGTTGCCAGGAACTCTAACATCTGCTTTTACTTTTTAAATGATCAGTATTTGAATTTTAGGTTTTGGAGTTTGGTCTTAGGCGGGCTAGGTCCATGGGAAAAACTATCCGATATACTGCAGCCCAAGCTTCTTCGTCCAAATGCCCCACAAAGTTGGCAGTCACTGGGCTCCCGAGGTTTTTCTGGATCTTAATGTCAGTCACCTCTCCCTCCAAAACTCTCAGTCCACTCCACTTCCTTGCTGTAGACACCCTGGTTGCTAAACACCCCACAGGCTCTTACATCTTTGCCTCTAATTTTTCGTCCAACCCGTTTGTCCGCCTTTAGAAACGCTGTCATTCTTTAAGGTCAAACTCAAGTGCATATCCACCATGAATACTTCCCATGTCCTCCAGTTGCAGTAAGTCTCTCCTTTCTCAGTATTCCCATACTTGTGTACATTCTTACTTTGAGGGTAAGGATGTCTTATTCATCATTGTGATCATCACAGTGCTTAGAAGAATTCTGTGCACATGGTGGGTCCTCAGTAATGCTTGTTGTATTGTATTGTACTGAAATGTGTTGCTATACTGTCAGAACAGTTGTTTGATTAGGGAAAAAATAGGAAAAGAAACAAGAATTAAAGTAACTAGCAGATGAACAGGATTAGGAAAGAATCCAGCTTTCCTTTTCTCAACCCTTAGTTCCTGGAAGACTAGTGACTAGGTCTTATTTTAAACTTATTTTCCCTGCCAAGTAAAAAGTACATTTCTCTTAGCCACACCTCTACTGGCAGGATGGTAACTATTTCAAATGAGAAAAGGTAAGAGAACTTAAGTAAGGAGAAAGAAATTCTTTGGAATTTTCTCAAAATGTTTATGTGAGTAGGAGTTATATGCAAGTAAAGGTTTTCAGGACTGTACTGAACCTAAGGAACACCACACTTGGCTCTTAAATGAAAACTCTGATTATAAGCCCAAAATAGAACTCCTCAAGAACTTTAATTGAAGCCAATAGTCTGCCCTTTTTTATTAGGACACGTTAGTGATCTTCTATTTTACATCTGTGTTATACTTAAAAAGCTATTACAGTAAACTGTTTGAAACAATGACAGTGATATGAAATTCTCAGTATGGTTGGAGGTTGGTTGCATTTGTTAGCAGTAAATAGGAACAGCTATTCTGTTTCATACACCCAGATATTATCGGCCCTTTTTTCTAAGGTTAAATGACATTGATTTATAAGATATTTCTCTCTTAGATATTTTATTTTCCAAATGTGATTATTGATATACCATAAACATAGTGATTTGTATAAATATATAAATTCACTATATTTTAGAAATTGAAGTGTTAGCATAAATGTTTAAAACGTTTTAGCAGCTCAAGCCTCTGTGATTACAGGGAATCTACAACTCTTATCCAACTCCCTATTTAATAGAAAAACCCCTGAGGCCCAGAAAAGGGACATTCCTCAGAACATAAGTTTTTTAGAGGCAAAACTAACACAAACCTAAAACTCTTGACTCTTTATTAGCATCTTTTCTTTATATCTTTGCTGCCTTTTAGTGCTTGAGTTGGAGAAAGGTGAAGATATAGTATGACTTCACAGTCATGGTTTCTGACACTTTTAAAAAATAAAGTTATTTCTGCAAGTGCTTTGGGCTCTCAATTACAGAAAGTTAATTCTATTACTGTAATCCTGATTTCTACTCCTCCCCCACCCTTGCCCTCTAAAATTAATCACCAGAAATAAGTTAAATTCTTTGTTTAAAGATTAGCAAGGTAAAAACAAAACAACTTCTTTGAAGGATCATTTCATTGTTAGGGACAGACATCTCTTTAAATTATGTCAAGTAAAAAGATAAGTATTGGAAAAACATGATGAGATCATATGGAACCCAACTGCAAAAGTTGATTCAGGCCTGTTGATACTTGTCAGTGGCTTCCCTCTCTCTCTGTCTGGCAGCTACTCTCTCACCTCTTGTTCGGTTTGTAAGTTTGCTTCATTCTTTTGTTTCATTCTGTAAACCAGCTTTTCTGATTGTTTTAAATTGTGCGTGTGGGCAAATATGGCTGCCGGTACATCCCTCTGTGACCCAACAACTCCAGTACCTATCACTGTTAGACCAGGTTCAGTCTCTGTATCTTTCAGTTCAAAGATTTGAAAGAATAATCATAATTGGTCCTTGGCCAATCATTGGCTTTAAGCCAACTGCTCCATCTTTGATTTCATCTTCAGAGGTTCTAAGCTGGAGCAGATTCCCTAGGAAGAGAATATGGGCAGTGCAGGTAAATAGACTGATAGACCTACTCTACTACTCTTTGAGTATTGACACTTAATAGTCACCCTAGAACCTCTTTCTCAGTCACCCTCCGATTATCTCTACAGGTATTTCTGAGCGCCTCGAGTGCTTTTGGGAGTAAATGGTAGCCAGAATTTTTTATTAGAGGCAGATCTATTTGGTACCACTCTTGTCCTAGGTCATGTATTTCATCTACCTGAAATCCTCAGGTTCTCTCTTTGGTACTATATATGCTGTCTTAATCAGGGTAGGCTCTGCTTTAGTACAGTCACTCAAGGACTAAGCCATAGTTCTTTAGTGCTTCTCTAGCTAAGTAACAACACTGATTAGAATGTTTCATTTATTGAACAATTTCATATATTTCTGTCTCACATTACCTTAAAATTTGAAACTTTTATTTTGAAATAATTTCCAATGTAAAGCAAAGTTGCAAAAAAAAATAGTACAAAGAAGTGCCACATAATCTTTTACCCAAATTCACCAGTTATTAACATTTTGCCACATTTGCTTTTACTTTTTTCTCTATGTGTATATCTGTGTGTGTGTGTGTGTGTGTGTGTGTGTGTGTACATACACATACTTCCCCCAAACTATTTGAGAGAAGGATGCAGATCTCATACCCCTTTGCTAAATACTTCATTGTGTATCTACTAAAAACAAAGACATTCATTTATATAAGCACAGGACAGTTTTCAAAATCAGGACAGTCAACAGTGATGCAATACTGTTATCTATGGCAAAGACCTCCAGTCCTTTTATAACAATTGTTTTTGGTCCAGCATCACACATTTCATCTAGTTTTCATGTGTTTTTAGTCTCCATCAATTTGGAATGGTTCCTAGGCCTTTCTGTGTCTTTCATATCAATGACATTTCTGAAAAGTGCAAACTAGTTATTTTGTAGAATGCCCCTTAATTGAGTTTCTCTAATGTTTTCCTTAGGATTAGATTTAGGTTATACGTTTTTGGCAGAAAAGCTATGAAAGAGATGTTGTGTCCTTATTGCTGTTTATCCAAAGGCATGTGATGTCAGTATGTTCCATTATAGGTGATGTTATCTTTGATCACTTGGTTAAAGCAATGTCTGGCAGGTTTCCTCATGGAAAAGTTACTGTTTTTCCCTTTAAAATTAGTGACTTATTTGTGGGGATGTACTTTGATGTATGTGAATGTCTTTGTCTTCAAGCTTTCATTGACTGGTTTAGCATGGTGATTCTTGTCTGAACCAGTTATTACTAATGGTTGCAAAATAAAGTGAAATTTTAAAGTTACTTCCCAATTACACATATGGGAAACCAGTGTGGTAGACATTTGCTTATCTTACCATACTTTGCCAAATTTTTCTCTTCCTAAAATTATCTGTTTTGTTTGGGTATCTCCTCCTGCAGCCTGTATACATCTAGTAAAACTAATAATAACGCAGCCCTTGATGTGGGCTTTGATTGATAGGTCAGTTAGCATATTCCATCCATTTAGCTACATTTATTCTTTTTAGGAGTGAGAATCTGAACAACTCTGGCCCGATTAGAGTGAATTTCAGGGTTCTTATTTAGATAGCTGGACTAGGAGCACCATTTGCTCTTGGCACCCATCTTGTGACCATGAGGATAAAGTTGATCTGGGTGACAGAAGGGGAGAAATAGAAAGAAATTGGGTCATCGATAACTGTTTTGAGCTGTTAAATCAGTCAGCCTTGAAACCTGTCCTACTTCTGTGGTTTCCATTTATGTGAGCTAATAAATTCTATTTACTAAGTGAGCTAGCTTTGATTGAGTAGTCTGTTAACTTTTGACGTAAACAATACTAACTGATGTTCCTGGTAAGAAATAAATAGTAATACTGTTTTATCTGATATTGAAAAAACTGGGAAGAAGGATGGATGTATAAAACTTTTTCAACACCAAACAAAAGAAATGGGTATAAGGGTTTTTTGTTTGTTTCCTCACCAGCTTTGGGATAGAACCTTGGGATAGGATACTAAGGAAGGTTAATGTATCAGAGTTCTTTTTAGTAGTAAAGTTGTTACCGTTGTGGAGAGGGTGTAGATTCATTTGAACTGATTCCAGTTAATCAAACTGACTTGAGTGAATTAAAACACAGTAGTTGGGGCATCTAACACAGAGTATGTGGGGTGTCACATGAAGTCCAAGGATAATAGTGAGCTGGGCATGGAAGCCAGCACTAGAAAGCCTTAAGCACTCTCTCTCTTTTTCATCTCAGCTTTTGCTGTGTTTCTGTTTCATTTCCAGTCTTACCAGGCAATTTCAAATACCTAGAGAGAGAATATGATTGTGTTAGTTT
Organism: Camelus bactrianus; assembly: GCF_048773025.1. Lineage (NCBI taxonomy): Eukaryota > Metazoa > Chordata > Mammalia > Artiodactyla > Camelidae > Camelus > Camelus bactrianus. Next base: position 26,811,161 of record NC_133555.1, read on the forward strand.
GGGTCAGACATTTACTTGTGTTCAGTTCAGTTGTGCTCATTGGTATAAAAATGGCTTCAGAAGACCTATCCCTGAGGGTATGGAGAAGATTTCAGTGGCTAATTCAGAAAGATAAAAGGGACCCCAGAGTTGGCTACTAAAGAAACATGGATGCTACAGCCAGCTGAGGGCATCAGTGTAAGCTGGAAAAATTGGTCTGTGCATCAGCCTTTCTTCCCTCTCAAGATTCCTGCCCCTCATTGTTAGCCTGTATTTCTCTCATTTGAATTCTTGCTAAGATGCTCACTAATAAGGTCTTAAGGTTTGGGTTATAATCATTTGCAGGATTTTTTTTTTTTAACTAAGGCAGTGTTCTAAACCAGTGGCATCAACAACCTGGGAATTTGTTGAAACTACAAATTCTCACGCTCCACCTCTGAATTACAGAAAGAGAAACTGGGGGCAGGGCCCAGCAGTCCTTGCTTCAGCAAGTCCTCCAGGTAATGTTGATGCACGCATTTGAAGTTTGAAAACCACTGCCATAGGGAATTCTGAAAACCCACAAGGCAGCCACAACCTGGGATATGTCTTCTTCCCAGCATCTGTTCCCCGCTAGGTACACTGGTACTGCTTGAGTATAGAAACATGGCCAAGTATTCTTCACCTGTCGTTTCAAAAGAGAAACCTAATCTCTGGCCTCTAAAGGGTAAAACAGACTTTAACAGCAAAAAGGTTGCTGTTCCCAGGTCTAGAGCCTCCATCTCTTCATTTTAGCTCCAAGAGACCTCCATGTGTCTAGCATTAGTTGGACATTTTTTCTGCCTCTGCACAGAAATCTGAATATCTCCTCTTCCTTCTACACCTCCCTACCCTTCCTCCTCCTCCTACTTCTCCTCTTTCCTTCTCTTCCTCTTCTTTTTTCTCTCCTTTCCCTCTGTCATGTTTCTTCTTCCTCTTCCTCATTCTTTCTTTCTCTTCTTTTTCTTCTCTTTGCCTCTCTTTTCTGTCTTTCTTTACTCCCTCTCTTTGCCTTCTGCTTTTTATTTTTCTTTCTCTTTTTTATTCTTCCTTCTCATTTCTTGTAATTCTCTACCTGTCTCCTTTTCCTCCTCTCACTTCTACTCCTAATAGGTGTAAACTTACTCAAGAAGAGAAAGTGCACACCTGAGGGCCATAGGAAGTGGTAAATGCCATTTCTATCCTCCTGGTTGCTCGTCTACAGACACCCAAGGCACCTTCCAGGATTATCCAGGGTCTGAGTCTGCCCACTCCTGCCCCTGCTCAGCAAGACCTCACCTTTATGCCCTTCAGCTTTCAGTCCCCTTAGCCTCCTAGTCCATCCCAACCCTGACCCCAAGAATGAGCTCACACTATCCTGTGCTGGTAAATTTTTACCGTTTACCTCTGGAGTAGAAGTAGAATTTTGAGGAGCCCTGATGTTTAGCCTGTACTTATCTCTGTTGTGTAAGTACTCTCACCATGACCACTTTCGAGCTACCAACGTGACATCACTGAATGAGGACCTGGGAGGAGATGCTCACAAGGGCCTCCCACAAACCAGTCAGACCCATTCTAGCACACACTAAGGAGAGCCTGGCTAGCCATGGTCCGGATGCTATGCTCCTGCTTACCTCATCAATGCAGGTGTTTGGAGGTTAACCATTAATTACTGAATTACTGTAAGTTGAACCATCAGATGTTTGTTTACTCTTTACCAGACTCATTGTTTTGGACAACCATTGGAATAATTAAAAACAGCAGTGCAGTATATAATAATTGCCACAACACTGCCTTTTAGTTTAATTAAATAAAATCAACTGTAAATACTGCCAAAAAGAAATTACAGCCCTTTCAATGATTTATCAAACTCTTTTACTTATGAGTCTGAGCATGATCAAAATATCACTATAAATTGATAATACCTTTTGGATTCTACATATATAATAAAGTTTGAGTTAATATCCAGTTAAAACATAGAATATCATCCAGTTACCGTCTTTTTTATTTGCATTCTACAGCATCCCTGGTGGATTTTTATTTTTAAGTAGCTTCACATTGTGTTTTATGATACATTTCTTCCTGCAACAGTTTTGCATACAGATGAAAATGTTGGGAATCAAGTTTAAGGCCGATCTTGTTTTTTTTATTCTGTTATGTGATTGATCTGGTCAGTGAACAAGAAATTCTTCGAGGCCATCCATCACTCTAGGCAGCAGCTGAGCTAAACCTTCTAACTCACTGCTTCCAGTCAGTCATGCAAGATTCGGGTTATAAATATTGAATGTGCAAACAACTGTTTAAATTAGCTGTACTGTCTATTTTATGCAATTTTAGTAGAAAAGCAAGCTGATATACTGTTTAGTGGTAAGAAGTGGAAGACAGTGAATACCGTATTATCTTTCCATACATCACTGAATTCATTCTGTTGGCAAATATTTAAAATAGTTAGATTAAATTAATTCTTGTTCCCTTAAGTTAAATTAGAAGTAAGGCAACTGAGCATGTAATTTATGTAGCTTTTTTTGGTTTTTATATTCAAACAGTAGCAAGAATGTTAGTAATTGTAAATGTAGCCATCTGTCATAAATATAGTAGCCAATTGTTAAGTGCTTGGTTCTGTGAATTTTGTTACCTCTTTGCAATAGCAAAAATAGCTTAATATTTGGAAAATATTTGGGCCAGAAGGGAAGTAGCATCTGGCTTGTCCTACCGTTCTTGGTAAGCATCTAGAATACTGAATATGTGCAGGTGTTTGTTCTTCTGCTACTTGGAGTTGTAACAAGTGTGCATACTTTCACAAGTGTTGATATATGCAATAGATAAAATGCCAACCACTTTGTAGTGACTCCTCAGAGCCTTTTTGTATGTAATGAATTGAAGTAAACTTCAAAAATTGCTGTCTGTATCTTAAGTTTATTCTTCAAATTATATTATGCTAGGAACATTCCTTCAAGCAGAAGACGTGTCTAAGCCCATGTTAATAGCACATATGAACTTCCTACCAAGGGGAAAAGTATTTGTCTCCCTTTAGAAGCACACAAGAGTATTCAATAGACTGTGTCTCTGAGTTGTTGCACTGCAACCTAACAGAAAAGCTGGGAAGATTTGATGTTACTTCTGTGCCAAACACTGCTCATTGCTTACACATATCCATTTTTCTCTTCTTACCCGTATCCATTTTTCTCTTCTTCCTTCAACAGAATTTTGGTCAGGATAGCCATGAGCCCAGCTAAGGAGACTCACCTTCCTAGACTCCCTTATAGCTACAACTGGCCACATAACCTAGTTTATATCATGAATGAAAAGCAAGTGAAATTCACTTGGTAGTACTTCCAGGCAAGCTTCTTAAAAGGGACAGACTCAGCTAACTTGCTCCTTTAGCTCTATGTCCTTTGGCAATTTGCTTTTTCCTCGTCTGCCTAAAATACCAATACAATTTATGGAAGTACAGCAGCCTTCTTGAGAGCATGGATGAATGCAAAAGCTATATAATAAAGATGGCACAGTGGGAAATGGAGAAAATATCTGGGTTCCTGATGGCATTATTGAGCCACTAACTTGTCCTGAACTGCCTATCCTTAGACTGGAATGAGCAAATAATCCTCATTCTTACGTAAACAACTATTTTTCAGTGTTACCTTTAGCCTAACACATTCTTAACTGATACACTTCTCTTTCTGAGTTATCTAAGTGAGAGTGAAATCATACATTGTGTTTTCAAAAATATAATCTACTTTGCAATTACAAAGATAACTTTTACTTATGTCCTTATGATGAAATAAATTGAACCAGCATTGCTATTTTAATAAACCTCATTATCGATAAATGGAAGAATGGTATTGACTAATACTTTTAGTAATAAAGATCTCAGTTGCAGGAAAAAGGTCAGGAAATTTTCTTAATCTCATCTCTCAAATCTTACTTCCCTTTGTCTTTGATCAATCCCTGTCATCTTTTCTTACCCTTTAGTACTCATAGTCAGGCGGAGGCTAATTTATAAACTATTATAATGTAGTGTTATAAGTCATAGAAATAATTTGTCACAAATATAAGTCTGATTTTATTATTTCCCTGCTTAAAAGCTTTTACTGATCTTTGCTGTGGTATTGAAGGCTATTTCACTCTGGCTTCAGTTGTCTTGTTCAGTTACATCTCCTTCTTTCCAACCTTCCTTTCTCCCAATGTATTCCCTCAGCCCTGTGCTGTCTAAAATCACTGGACTATTGATAGGATCCAAAAAGTATCACAGGCTTACATTCTCTCTTTAACCTTTCACTTTTGTGCCCCTCCTCTTGTCTCCATCTGTAAAATCACACTCATTCTAAAAAGACTGAGTTCAAATGTCTTTCTCTCTAAAGCAATCTCTTACTCTTCCAACTTCATATTCTGTGCTTTCTGTAACATTCTTTTTCTGCTTCTATGATGGCATTTATTAGGTTGGATTATACTTATGTACAGATTTGTCTTTCCCAGTAACCTCTGAGTTCCATAAAGAGATAGATGAGCTGTGCTGTATTTTGCAGCTCCAGTGTCTAAGTCAGTATCTGGAATGTAGTAAATACTCATTATTCTTGGTGTGTCTTTATAACAGGAAAATAAAAAATTTAAACTTTCTGCACCTCTCATTGAGTATGAGTATTATTTACTTGTTTATTAAATGTATCCCTGTGAAGGATATGCTGCTGTTGATAGAGAATATTCATCAATTATGTAACAAATAATTGTCTTTCTTGGTCATCTGTGCATTTGCTATTATTGACCTGTGACTGACTTTCTTGCTTCTTTTCCTTTAATTTTTGGATTACATACTACCCATTGCATGTAAGAACAATAAAACCTGAAGTAAAGAGCCTTTACCTCCAGAAAAGAGCGTGCACCTTCTTCCTTTAAGCTGGTGGGGCTCGGAGCTGAGTCAGTCTCTTTTGGAGCTGGGGATGCATCAGCTGGCTTTCTTGCAGCTTCAGTGTTATTCAGTTTGTTACTTACCTTTTGAGGGCAAGGTCATATTGTCCTCTTCAGCAGGGCTGATTTAACACATTTACAGAGGCATGGCTTTCCAAATTGTGAAAGATCTCTCTCTGCTTTATACCCTAGATACCAGGTCTTTGGGCCACTAGGGAGTTTTTGTTCTCAGTCCTGCCCCTGGCTTTCTTTGCCTTGGAAGGACTTTTCCCTCTGTTGCCTGACCCTAGCCTACTGAGGAAGGCTGCCCTACACTCCGTGAAGGCGTAGAATTCCTCAGAAAGGTCTCTGTTCTCCTGGTCACTGGTAGCCTCTGGTAGCTGAAATTCCAGAGTGCCTTAGATGAATTTCTCTCCACTTTCTTGTTCCACCTTCTGTATTCAGCAGACTAGCGCCAGCACTTGGTGAAGCCCCATGGAAGAAAGCTGGCAGATGGAAGGAGGCTTGCTTTGTAGTGGGGCTCCTTGAAATTCAGATCCATTGCTCCAGCCTGCATGCAGCTGTTAAAAACTAGGCTGCTTTCTCCTCACTCCCATCCATGCCTGATTCTTTGTCTTTTTCTAACTTGCTAGAAATAAGAGTAGCCATGGGTCTCTTCTTTCCTGGGAAGGACTCATTCACTTCCGGAATTTAGTTCATTTAGGTCTTTTTCTATCCTTAGATCTGTGATAAATTTTTTTTAACTGATTTTGTAGTTTATCAGGCTTGTTTTGGTTGTTGGGTGAGAATAACAATCTTTGCCATGTTTAACATCCTAACCTCCCTCTCCCTCTCTTCCCTTCCATTCATTCATCCATCCATGCTTATGTGTGTATATATACATATCTATATTATTTAATGTAGGAGTATTTTAAAATAGTTTTTATTGATGAATGCCACTTTATCTTGTGTATCATTTTCCTTTCTCTACATCCCCAAACTATCAAAAGTATGCTCTTGTTATTGTGTCTTTTGCATGTATACGGAAATAGTTTCCCTGAAAACCACATTTTTAAATCTATTTTTAGTGTCTGGGATATTTTGCAAATGAAATTTACTAGCTCATTGTGTCTTTTAGGCTTCATCAAATTTAGAAATGAGAATAATCAATGCTTAAATTTGATTAGTTCAAAAATAATGTAGTCTTTATTGACCACAAAGAAGATTAAGAATCAGATTATGAAAACATTCAATTACATTAACATTTTGAAATTTTTATGACAATAAGAGCTAATGATAGTTCTATGACAATTATTGCCTGCCTGGAAATAGAGTAGTGGGATATTAAACACGATATTATCAGTTATCATTTCGTATCAGTTGAGTTTATCTAAAGGGGCTACAGTGATATAAAGTGACTTAATACAAACATGAAGTTTAATTCGTATAAAAATTATATGAGAGCAAAATTTATACATGATATACTTTAAATCCATATGCTATAATCTCTCAATAGAGTGGTGTTTACCACAGAACACAGTGTTGTATAGATGACTTTATTTCAGTTAGCTCTTTTTGCATAGCAAACCATTCCAAGATTCATTGGCTTACAAGTGTTACATATTTTTTCTCATACATCTTTGGGGTGAGTTAGAATCTGCTGATCTCTGCCGGGCTTGCCTAGGTTCTGTCTTGAAGTCACAGTGGGTAGCTGGCCTGCACACACCCCTTTTATGCTGCATCACAAGGGCCCTATCACCTCCTCACAGGGGTTAGATAGCAGTGGGCTCAGCCAGATGCCATAATGACACACAGGCTTAAGCAAAACCCGAGGAGCACGCATTGAGTCTGAAACAGGGAAAGATAGTCCCTCCTACACAAGGTGACAAGTTCAGTTCAGGCAGTGATACTCTTTATTTGTTGATGAGGCCCAAGGCCCATTTTTATGCAGCCAAGAGAGAATCAAAAGACTGCACACATGAGTCTGCCTTTCCCAACAAGTATGTTTCACCAAGAGAAGAGTGTCAATTAATCCAAGGGGTCTCTTAAGAGAGCTTCTTCTGTACTTGATTTAAGCAAAAAGCATTTTTGAAAAGAGCCTTTAGTAATTAGGGGCAATGAGAGGGAAATTAGAAAATCTTCATCCTGTTGTATGTTCTATGCTTGTTTTAATTACAGGCTTCTCTGCTTTCTTCCCGCGAGTTAGTTTCACCACTCTCCTGGAATGCTGTAAAGTGGTGAAATTAGGATTGACTAATTTTTATCATCATCAGGCATAGTCTATCACTTAGATACATTGATTGCTCCATTTTCACATCATGTCTGGGAAATAGAAACAGATGTTTTCAGACTTTGCCACTGTAAAATGAGATTTCATCTGTCTGTGTCTAGACTTAACAACCATCACCAACACTCTCTCTGATAATCTTAACTTGGATCTTCTATGGGGGTACATAGGATTGCTTTGGCATATATCTGACTGTTGGTTTAGAAAGGTAAAGAATAGTACTATAAATATAATCCAACCATAAAAGCAGCCTATAGCTTGCTATTCTGAAATACATCTGACTTTTCGAGTATTAACTTTATGTCTGAATTTCTCAAATAGATTAGGTTACATAACACCTATAACACCAACAAATTTCTGGCTAATAGATCTGTGCAGCAAATTTCAATTCCTTCTTTCCAATTTAGAACTTTTGTATAACTGTGACACCTGCTTGCCCTGATTCACTCATTATATCTGTTGTCTTGGGGGAGAAAGAGAGAGAGAAATAAGAAATTAGGTTGTTATAATGCATAAAATGAATATCTACCTTCAGATGATTGAGAATCTTATCTCCAGTGTTTCACAATTCTTAAAGCCTTTCCATTTTTTTCCCTCCCTACTGTGCTGCGTTTTTAGTGTGTATAATCAGTGCATTTCCCACCCCCTCTGAACTCTGCTAACTCTTGAAATGCTTGTAAAATAGGTCTTTTGATTATCATGTAACTACAAGAGAGAACATAGGATTTTCAGTCTGAAATCCTAGATGTCTTACAGCTTTGTCAGTAACCAAGACCTTGGGCAAGTGATTTAATTTTCTAGGAGCCCCAGTTTCTTTATATGTAAAGGGAGAAAATGCCTGCTTAATGTGAGGATTAAGTTTGATGATAAAAAGAAAGTGCTTCTTAAACTGTACAAATGTTAGTTCTTGTTGAAAGAAGGTCACAAGTACTCTCCTTTTCATATAAACTTTAAACAACAGCCCCTTTGGTAAAAGAGAAAGGTGAAGAAAAATAGAACCAACCCCAACTGATAAGCCCAAGAACTTGGGTTTGGTTGGCGTCCCTCATTATACCTGGAGTTCACACCAAGCACATCAGATTTGTGGTTGAAAGTAAGAGTAAAAGAATGTAAAATTCAGTAGTTCTCTCTATGATATCTCTCTATGGTATTTGTGAGTAACTTGTCTTGTGTTTTCGTTACGCTGTCTAGCATGCACATCAGTATTTCTTATAACCAAAATGGTGGTATCATCAATGATAGTTCTTAACACATAGATCACTAAGATTTTTTTTACAATTTTGAATTTTGAGTGAGATTATTAATTAACAGTAAAAAAAAAAAAAGCCTGGTACATGATAGTTGCTCAGTAAAATTTACTGAATGAATGAGTGAGTGATTTCACATTTAAAAATACTTCCACCTGTTTTTTTGTTTTTGTTTTTATTTTTGTTTTGCTTAAAGCCATTTTAGTTACAATGGATGTAAAGTACATTGTTAAGAAACATTGATTTTTCCCAATAGCTTTTGTTTAGAAATTGGAAAGGTGACCGCTGGGTTAAGGTCACATATCCCATTTGAAGGAAGCTAATGTTTATTGTAATGTGTGTGAGAGGTGCTCCTGTTAGTTTAGTCTCAACCACTCGGGAGTAAGAAGTATTTATTAATCTCTTTTGTAGATGAGGAAACTGAGTTTCTTAGAGTTTCTTTCCTAAGGCTTCTCAGCAGATTAACAGAAGTGGGACCCCAGCTCAGTTCTGTCAGGCTCTGACAATCCGTGCACTTTTCACTTCATTATTCTGCCTCCTAGGCAAGTAGGAAACTCTGCCACGACTTTGAAGGGATTTGCCCTTAGGCAGCTGCCCACGCAAAAAACCCACAGCAACCAAAGTCCCAAGACTTTGGCTATAATGAGCTTCAAATTTGTCTTTGGTTACTTTATTCAAACAACATAGAGGTGGATTCTGTGGAAAACCAACTGAATAGTTGGTACCTAAACTATGAACTTCTCAGCCTCATGTTTGGAGAGCTGAGTTTATATACCACACCTGACTTTGCTTTCTGTGGAATCCTACTTGTCTAATTCTTTGCTGGCCTCTCCATGCCCTCTTCTCAAGACAGAAGCCAAACCCTGCAGGGAGTCCATCTCGACATTGTTATTGAGGAAGTTACCTATTTGTCCTTCTTTCTGTATCTCATTAGTGGTTAAATGGTAGAATAAGGCATGTGGACATTTGCAGTCCTGTGAGGTTAGACCTGTCCACCTCCAGGACTTAAGATTTGGAGTATGTCCTTAAAAAAGCATGTTGACCCTCACGTTCATCCTTCCAAGCCCAGGGCAGGGCAGCCTTTCTACATTGTACTCTCTTACTTGGTTCACTTATTGGTAGTACTCCTTGCATGAGGAAATGAACTCCATGATGGAACAGACAATGTTTTATCTTCCTGCTTCATTTCCCCACAAAGCAGATGAGCTTGGACACATCATTAGAGGCTGCCAGAGAGAACATGCAGAGATGAATTAGGCACAGCGCCTGTCTTTGGACATGTTAACAGTCTAGGAACATTGTCGACTCTAAAATGAAGACAGTTATGTCTGCATCACTGAACTGAGGCAGTATAATGAAGTGGTAAGAGTGTATATACTCTAAAGCCAGACGGCCTAGTTTATATCCCAGCCCGTTGCTTGTTGTCTGTGAAAACTTTGAGCTTCAATTTTCTTGTCTGTAGGATGGGGTTAATAATAGTACTTATTTTATTAGGTTATTGTGAAGATTAAATGTTAGCACAAGTGTTAGGCATGTAAAAAGAATTCAAGAAATGTTAGATAAAATTTTAAATAACACATATAAAAGCACCTAGAATTACCTAGAACAATGCTACTCAAAGTGGCCATCTGCAGTGAGCTAAAAAACTTGTGTCATGGTGTAGATCAACACTCCCCTTCCTTCTTTGAAAAACTCTTGTTGGGAAAAAAAAGTGTCCTTGGTGATAAAGCTGATTTACATCCCAGCTCTAACTGCTTGTCTTCTTTGTAGGCAGTAACAAACAGTTCACAGCTGCACCTTTTGTTTCCCTGACCTAGGACATAGTAGACCGTCTGTACATTTGTTTAATTATATACTTTAGCTTGGAAAAACCTTCTATTTAAGGTGTCTTATTAAGGAAAATAAATTCCTTACTTAATGAATTTTATAGATTTGAATTTGCCTGTGTGTCACAACATTATAAATCTATACTATCTTTATTTATAGTGTTTCTGTGTCTTCAGTTCATGTTTACAAATAAGGCAAATCACAGCCCTTTTTTGGAGTGTAGGTGCATAAAAGCTGTGAATATTCTCCGTCAGCTAGTAGATAAAGGCAGCCGTGTGGGTTGTCATGTGAAGTCTAGAATGGGCTTTTCTAGATAGCAAGAGGACATAGAGGTGATACCCTCATTTTCTTTTGTGATAATGTTAGTGTTTATTTACAGAGTCAAATATAAAAAATTAAGCACAGTTTTTACAGGTAATATTTATTTATGTAAATTAGCTTGCATACTATGCCTATTGTTTACCAAAAATATCCAAGTATGGTATTATTACCTAGAAAGAAATTAATATTAAAGTCAACTTTTTTATGCTTTATTTATAGCGAAGTGGTTAAATATGAAACTAGTCATTGTGTTAGTCTGGATTCTCCAGAAAAACAGAACCAGTAATATTTTTTTTTCTTTCAGTTTTATTGAGATATAATTGACATACAGCATTGTATAACTTTAAGGTAACAGCATAATAATAGCATAATAATTTGACTTACATATATCATGAAGTAAATAATTATAGTAATTTTTGTGAATATTCATCATCTTTTACAGATGCAACATAAAAATAAATTTTCCCCTTGTGATGAGAACTCTTAGGATTTACTCTCTTAACAATTCATGTATAACATATAGCATTGTTAATTAATTATATTTATCATTGTACATTATATTCCTAGTACTTATAACTGGAAGTTTATACCTTTTCACTACCTACCTATTTTATATTATATATAATACATAAATATATCGTTATATTTTCTATTGTGATATTTTAAATATATTACATATTATTAAATATAACATTATATACATATACATACAGATACATACATAAAAGATGTATTTTAAGGAATTAGTTCATAAAGTTATGGAGGCTGTGAAATCCCACAATTTGCAGTTGGCAAGCTGGGGACCCAGGAGAGCCCATGGTATAGTCTAGGTCCAAAGGGTTAGGGACCAGGAGGTGGTATAAACTTTAGTCTGAGTCTGAGTTCTAGTCCAAGTACTAAGGCAGAAGCCCCGTGTCCCACTTTGAAGACAGGCAGAGAGAAGCAATTCTCCCTTCCTCTGCCTTTTTGTTCTCATCAGGACTCCAACAGATTGGATGAGGTCCACTCGCATCAGAGAGGGCAGTCTGCCTTACTCTGTAGATTCCAGTGGTAATGTCATCCAGGAGCACCCTCACAGGCACACCAAGAAAAATGCTGAACCAGATATCTGGGCATCCCCACTACCCAGTCAAGTTGACACATAAAATTAACCGTCACAGTAATATTAGACACAATGCCCCTTATGTAAAGGTGAACTTTCTTGATTCCTGTATATTCTTAAGGATGAATGTTTTTCTTATTCAAGAACAATTAATTAGCCTAGCTTTGGATTTTGATTCCTTATATTTGAATACAACTTGTTTTGTTCTCTTTTTAATTTCTACAGGTATTGTATTTTTATGAGAGGTTACTAAACAATCATATCTGCTGTATTATAATTGAAAACCTAAAGACATAAGCCATTGGTTGTTCTGGAAGATTATCGATTGCAAAGAATCCTGTCTCCCAGCTAAAAAACAGATTTGATAGATTATAAAGGAAACCTTTTGAGTAGTGGGGCAGAGGAATGTAGGCTGTTTTGTGCAACTTTATCTCCTAATACTCTCCTCAGAATGGCATTGTAAGGATGTGCAGTGAAGGTGGCCACCCTCTGTCATTCCAGAAAAAGAGGGATGTAGATAGTGCAGCCTGAAGGTTTTCAGGGCATGAAGGGAAAGTGTTTCAAAAACAGAAAAGGGCCATTTGAAAGTGCAACAGAAAGTGGATATTTTAGAAATAAATTGAATTATTTTCCACTTATAGCCTCCTGCAACACTAATGAATAGTACTATAGCTCCACCTACTGCATAAAAAGGTGAAGAGGCAAAACACTGTCATTCAAAAAGAACCCTCTTCCCCTCAACCCCAGAATTTTTTGTTTGTTGTTTTATTCTTTTGATTCTTTACCCAAGCAAAGTCACTGAAACTCTGTTTATTTTTGCTCCCAATCGTTCTTTCTCCAAACTAATTTCATGTTTGAAAGATTTATGGGTATCATTTCAAAAGCTGACATTTCAAAGAAACATAATAGGAAATTATAATTTGATGGTTTGGTTGAGGTGTCTGGAAATGCATCCCATAAAGTACAATTTAGATATATATCATACTTGAATAAAATACATGTGAGAAAGACAGAGAAAGGGAAGGCAGTCTTGTTGTCTGATGAGAAGAGCAAGAATTCTAAAGACCTGAATTCTCTGACACCAATTTGCTTGGTGCCTTGGGCAAGCTACTTAACTTTCTTTGTGTGCTGCAGTTTCTCTATTTAAAAAAAAAAATGAGGAAAATGGCATATGCCTTTTCTCTGCCTCATAGAATTCTTATCAGAATGATAGACAATCAACTAATGTTCCACTTATCCAACCATCATACTTCCAGCCTCAGCCTTCTATAACGAATCTCAGAAGCTGGCAGAAAATGGCCTGTGAGCCAGGAGAGCACTGCATGCTTTAGGAAAAGCAAAATCCATTGACTTGGAATTGTGTGTAAAGTAAGCTCATTGGTTTAAAGCTGGTGTGCATGTGTGTTTTTCCTCTGTAGTTCTTCCTTCTCTGTAGTTACCTAGAAAAACAGATATTTTAAAATGGGAAGGTGGGAAAAGATAATAGAGGTAAGTACAAGTGTCTCCTTAGAAATTCATCATGAAAGTAATTGGAGGAGAGATCCCAGAAGCCCAGCAGCATTCTAAGGATAATGTTGAGAGTAAATAGCTTTCTGAATTTCAGTTAATCACACTGTGTTGGATTTCTGTTTCAAAGTTTACAGGCCTTAGCAGAAGTTTTTTGAATCATGTCTAGAATGCTCTTTTACAAAAAAGTTTGTGCTGCATTTTAGAAAGAGCTTAATTTTTAAAGTCTTTTAATGTTTATGTATCATTTATGTTGACAGTCAATATATTTGGGCTAATTTTTTCTTACATGATGATACATTCAATATCACTGTATTATTTTAGACATATTTTGATTTACTCAATTAAATGGAAAATTACTCCCCCAGGTTTCTCTCCTTACGGTTTCTGATCTGATTTAAATCACTTTCCAAATCATTATAAAGCCAGAACAAGGAATTTGATTCTGGAAAACTGATTTTGAGGTCTAGGATGTATGTGTCTTACAAAATAAAAATGTAAATTAAATATTTTTCATTGTATTTAGCCTTTTTGGAAAAAAAATCTTTCTTTTTCGGGGTAGAACTGAAAACTTAGTGTTCTGGATGAATGTTTAGGTATTTTTTACATAGCTTAAATGACTAAGCATTATATTTTAATGCAGTAAGGACAACAAATTATATATTTCATATTGAAATGCTTTTATATAACATCTTCATTAAAGTATGTACTAAATTTATAAATGTAAACTTGAACAAATCTCGAAATTCTTGCTATGTTTATTGTCTGATGGAGACAGGCCTAAAGTGATACCCTCAGTGTTTCCATCTAAGATCAGAAAAACTTCTGAGAATCCAAATGAGGTTAGTGTAGATCAGGGCTTCTCAAACTAGTTGAAGTAGTAGCTGTTTTTTTCTTCCTTTTTTTTATTTTAATTTCCTGTTTGTCTAAGACCAATATCTTGTTCGACTGACTATAGACTATATGTAGTACCAGTGCGTGGTTAGGGTCACATGCTAATCATGTGCCTTTAACAACCCCTAAACTGGTCTATATCCTGCCACCTATGAGTTTTGTGATTGCATACTTGGATGTCACAACAATGTCAAGTCACTTTATATAAGTTCCTATGTACTTACTCTCAATTTTGGTACTTCCCTGGTCATGGACTGATAATCTGCTTTCAGGCAAGCACTTTGGAATAACACTGGGTAGATTAATGTTTAATCACACACACCCTGGAACCAAACTGCCTGGATCTGAATCCAGGCTTTGCCATTTGCTGGCAGTGAGACTCCAGGCACATGATTTAACCTCTGTGACTCAGATTCCTTATTGGTGAAATAGGGTAACAGTGATAACCCATCTCATAGAGTTGCCACAAGCGTTATACGAACAAAGTACTTAGTCTTTTAAAACTTAGTAACTTAATAGTTTGTTTATTATGTGTTTAGCACATAGTAATATTAGCATTAGTGATAATGTTATTAAATCAACCAAGCTGTATTTTGAACCTACTTGAAATTTCTGTATTTTGCTGATTTATCTAGAATAATTGTTTTGAAACCTAGTTTACTTTTTTTTAACATTTTTTTAAAATTTTATTTTATTGAGTTATAGTCAGTTTACAATGTTGTGTCAATTTCCAGTGTAGAGCACAATTTTTCAGTTATACATGAAAATACATGTATTCATTGTCACATTCTTTTTCACTGTGAGCTACCACAAGATCTGGTATATATTTCCCTGTGCTATACAGTATAGTCTTGTTTATCTATTCTATATATACCTGTCACTATCTACAGATTTCAAACTCCCAGTCTGCCCCTTCCCACTCTCCTCCCCCCTGGCAACCACAAGTTTGTATTCTATGTCTGTGAGTCTGTTTCTATTTTGTATTTATGTTCATTTATCTTTTTCTTTTTTTTTTTTTTTTAGATTACACATATGAGTGATCTCATATGTTTTTTTTTCTCTTTCTGGCTTACTTCACTTAGAATGACATTCTCCAGGGACATCCATGTTGCTGCAAATGGTATTATGTTATCAGTTTTTATGGCTGAATAGTACTCCATTGTATAAATATACCACATCTTCTTTATCCAGTCATCTGTTGATGGACATTTAGGCTGTTTCCATGTCTTGGCTATTGTAAATAGTTCTGCTATGAACATTGGGGTGCAGGTGTCTTTTTGAAGTAGGGTTCCTTCTGGATATATGCCCAGGAGCAGGATGACTGGGTCATCTGGTAACTCTATTCCTAGTCTTTTGAGGAATCTCCATACTATTTCCCACAGTGGCTGCACCAAACTGCATTCCCACCAGCAGTGTAGGAGGGTTCCCCTTTCTCCACAGCCTCTCCAGCATTTGTCATTTGTGGACTTTTGAATGATGGCCATTCTGACTGGTGTGAGGTAATACCTCATTGTAGTTTTGATTTGCATTTCTCTGATAATTAGTGATACTGAGCATTTTTTCATGTGCCTATTGATCATTTGTATGTCTTCCTTGGAGAATTGCTTGTTTAGGTCTTCTGCCCATTTTTGGATTGGGTTATTGGTTTTTTTTCTTATTAAGTCGTGTTAAGCAGCTTATATATTCTGGAGATCAAGCATTTGTTGGTTTCATCTTTTGCAAAAATTTTTTCCCATTCCATAGGTTGTTTTGCTTATGGTTTCCTTTGCTGTGCAGAAGCTTGTAAGTTTCATTAGGTTCCATTTGTTTATTCTTACTTTTATTTCTATTGCTTAGGTAGACTGCCCTAGCAGAATATTGCTGAGATGTCTAGTTTATTTTTAAAGCTTGTCTTTTAAGCACATGTAGACCATGAAAGTAAATAATCTAAGTCAAGGTTTTTATTTTGGGAGGATATGATTTATTCATTCAATATGAATGAATGATTCAAATGTTAAATAATATTAGTATTCAGTCAATATGTATTGAACATCCCTTTTCATAGTCAGCTTTTAGAAGACACATTTAGGTATTTAGGAGGTAAGTAGTTTGTCACTGAACTTCTATTGAGATCACAGCTGAAGAAATCTGGCTGGAGATAGGTATATCTGTTTTCTTAGTCACAAAGATGTCAGTTACTTAGCTTGGAATGTTTTGCTTGGCCTGGAAAATATTTGTCAGCATGCTTAGTAATGGAAGACTAAAGCATATGCTAGCCCCTTGAGTTATTTATAATGAAATATCATTAATAGTTCTACATTAGTGCTATGTCCACTGCCAATGATGAGTTCTCTTCTTTAGTAGGTAACTATTGATGTTTCTTCTGGGAGAATTGATGAATATTTGTTTCTTAAGGAAATGACTATAAATTGTTGAGGCTGTGGGCACAATTGGACTTGATACAGTAAAGACTAAAAGGTATAGAAAATATTGTAAATGCCTTCCTTTGAAAAAGGACTTATTCACTCATTTGTGATTGTGTACCTACATAATTTTTAGTGGGTTTTTTAAAATTAATTCACTTGATAAATACTTATTAGTGCCCACTATGTGCCAAGTACAGTCCTAGATATTGAGAATATTTTCAGTGATCAAGGCAGATAAATCCTTGTCCTCCTGAAGTTTACATTCTAGTAGGGAGGTGGAGAAGAAAAGCACATTAAAAAAAAAAAAGCAAAATAGAATAAGGTTATAGAGTAAATACGTAAAATAATAAGAAGGTACACAGAAAGGTCTACTTTAGGAAAAGTGGTCGGGAAAAGCATTTCTAAGGGAGTAACAGTTGAATCAAGACCGAAAGGGTGAGAGGAGGCAGGCCCCTTGAAGATCTAGGAAGAACATTACAGCAGGTAGGAAAGCTGTTGTTTACTCTGTGCAGAACCTTGTACCAGGCATTTCAAAGAATTCATCAATAGTGACAGATGCTGTGTCTTTTCTCCAGATGTTTGTAACCTGTGGTCGAAGAATACAGAAATGACTGCTCCACCCCCCCAAAAGTCATTTCTACTTTAGTTTACCATGCCAGTATTTCTGCCTCTTTTAGTTGTTAATTTCTTCATCAACTACCACATCTTCCCAGGACCTCTCTGAGGGCTGATAAGGGCTGCAGTTCAGAGTTACCAAGGCATTGTCAGAGCACAGAATGCATTCCATGTGCTCCTGACTTTATGACATGCTATCTATCAGTACACTGAAGACACCTCTCAGGCACTTAATTCCATTGAGAGTTTTTCTTGATACAAATTACTTCCATTTACTGTAATTTTTATACATTATCCACAGGATTAGCTAGTTTTGAAACTCTTGACTAACACCTTTCTCAGAAGTTATAATTCATTTTCCATTTCTGCTATATCTCATGTCTTTCCTTGTGCCTTGCTAATAATGAATCAATAAATTGCTCATTTCTTACTAATCCAAAAGAAGCCATATATGGTAAGCATTAATTTAAAAAATTTTTTTTCTTGGTCCAAAAATCCTATTGCTGTTTGAAATTTTTATATAAACTATGGAAATCAATTAACTTCCATTATTGAAAACTAATCTTCTTCTTGTGAAATGTAAACTAAGTTTTGGCTTATTTTCTTGAAAGTATTGTGCAAGTCAAACTTTTTAATTTGTATGTTAATTTTTATAGATTTGTTATAGAACTAAGATTTACATTATAAAATGTTATCTTTCTTGAGTAGAATGAGAAAGGCCTCGAGAAGTTCTTTAATAAATCTTGAAAACTTTGGTCATGAACTACTTACAGTGTCCTCTTTGCATACTTCCGTGATACTGAATACCTCTTAAAGACAAAATATGAGTAAAGCTGCATCTTAGTGAAACTCTAGGAAGAATGTTAAATGTAGTATCAGTAGCAAAAGAAAAAAAAATTCTAAAAATGGCAAGTTCTTACTCAGTTCGGCTTCCTTGCCATTTTGATTTATATATTTGCTTTCTTTACATAAGATGTGCTACTTTTAGCTTGCAGATCTAATGCCAATTATGGTACAGTGACTTGGATTCTACGTGTCTTATATATCATCAACTAGATTTTTTAACTAGTCTCAATTTTAGTAACAGTAAATCTATAAAAGAAAAAAGATTAACATGATATAAATTTCAATTTTTAATAGATTTGAGTGATGAAAGACTTTAAAATGTTCACTACCTTTTTATCCATGACTTTCCTTGACTTAACGCAATTTATCGTTAATTTTATATTGAATCTTATTAAAATGTAATATCCTAACTTCATCTCCTATTATCTAAGTTGGAAAAAATGGTTCTGAAATCACAGAATGTAAATATTTAAGGAATAATTACTATCTGAAAAGTTTAGTAAAATTCCTGGCAGAAGGCATAAAAATAATATTTAGAACATAGATATTGATGTTCTCTTGGCTAATTATTTTTTCTTCAGGCTTCAATTTGCAAGCTAATAATAAAAAAGTCTTGTTAAAATGGGAAGTATTTTTAAATGACAAATAAGTATTTAAAAACAGTAAAGATGGAAGAAAATTTAGAAGTAAAGATGTCTAAATATTGTACATTTATATTTCCCTTTTAGGACCAATTGAAAGTACAGAAATATAATAGAAAATAATTGAATGCAGTAGTTCTCAACTCTAGTGCATACAGTAGTCATCTGTCAGATTTTTAATGTGTGCTTGTGTGTGTGTGTGAGCATGTAATAGTCCCAGAGTCTCAGCTGGGTGTTCAGCAATTGAATTCAGTTCTGACACTGGCTTCAGGAGTGAGCTGCAGTCCCCAAAGATTAAGATCTCAGTCCCACAAGACTGCCCCCACTTCAGATATCCACTGCAGTAGGGTTCCCAGGTTATCCATAACTCTGACCAACCAACTGCAACCTGGGAGTTTCCATGACCTTCCTGAGGTTCAGTAATTGCTAAAATATCTCACAAAACTCAGGAAAGAGAGTACTTTATTTACTATTACCAGTTTATTATAAGGATATAACTCAGTAACAGCCAAATGGAAGACATTAATAGGGCAAGGTATGGGAGGAGTGGGAAGCACAGCTTCCAAGCCCTCATAGGACACACCACCATCCCAGCACCTTGATGTGTTTACCACCCTGGAAACTCTGAACCCCGTTGTTCAGAGAGGTTATTATGAAGGTTCTATTAAGTAGATACAGTTGATTAAATCATTGATCATTGGTGGCTGAAAGTTCCAACCCTTTAACCACATGGTTGGTTCCTCTGACAACCAGACCCCATCCTGAAGTCACCTCAAGAGTCACCTCACTGACATAAACTCAGGTAAGGTTTAAAGGGACTTGTTATGAATAACAACAATAAATGTGCCTATCACTCAGAAAATTCCAAAGATTTTAGGAGCTCTGTGCCAGGAATCAAGAACAAAAACCAAATATATATTTCTAGGGAAGGGATATAAGCTCAGTGTTTACCATGCATGAGGTCCCAGGTTCAATCCCCAGTACCTCCATGTAACAAAAAAGTTGACCAGTGTTTTAAGAAACCTTGTGGTTGCCAGGGGGCAAGGAGGGTAGGAAGAGCTAAATTGGGAGTTCGAGATTTGCAGATACTGTCTATATATATAAAGTAGATTTAAAAAACAAGTTTCTTCTGTATAGCAGAGACCTATATTCAATATCGTGTAGTAACCTATAATGAAAAAGAATATGGAAACGACTATATGTATGTATGACTGAAACATTATGCTGTACACCAGAAATTGACACAACATTGTAAACTGACTAGACTTCATTTAAAAAAAAAGAGAGAATGAGGACATTATATTTTTTTCTTACGATGTCACAGATAGGCATTGGGATTGTTTCCAAATATTAGTTTTCCTTCCAGTCATAAGGTAGAATTTTACTTTCCTACCCCTTTTATTAGGTTGGCTATATGACTTGCTTTAACTAGTAGAGATGAGCAGAAGTGACATAGTCACTTCTGGAGGAAGCTTTAGAAATTAGTACACCAGTCACCGTGTTCCCATCTCAGTGCCCTGGTGATGATGGAAGAATATACCATCCTGGGTCCCTGAGTTACTAGAATAAACAGAACCTCTTCCTCCCCTCATGGGACTTGTAATGTGAATAAGAAATAATCTTATGCTATTATGTTAAGTTTCTAAGATTTGGGGGTTATTTGATACAGGGATTAAAAAATATAACTCATTGACAGATTGAAGTGCTTATTCTTCTAGTTTGCTGAAATTTGTTATCATTATTTAGGGTTGAATTTTATCAAATGCTTTTTTTTCTTTATCTGTTGAATTGTTCAATTTTTTCGTTTTAATCTTTTAGTGTCATGGATTACTTTACAGATATTCTTATGTTTAAACATCTTTCCATTACTGAGACAACCCACATTGATCATCATATATAGTATTTTTATACATTGCTAAAGTCAAGTTTCTATTCTTTGTTTAGGACTTTTAAATATATGTTCATTAATTAGATTAACATAACTTTCTTTTCATTCTTAGATGGTTTTAGTAACAAGGTTATTTTTTGATTAAGTTGGGGGGCTTTTACTCTTTTTCTCATTTCAAACAATTTGTATTAAGTTCCTTAAAGTTTTGATAGAAATTGTCTTTAAAACATCTGGACCTCATGCTTTTTGCTGGATGGATTTTTTTACTTTGATAATGGGTAAGTATTGATAATAGGCTATAGGTATTTTTAGGTTTCTATTTTTTTCTTGGGACAATTTTAATAATTATTATAGAAGGGTCACTTTGTTTCAAATTCAACAGCATGGAGTTACAAACGTTATATGATTTTTATGAAGAAATATATATTATATAAAGCATATAGGTCAGTTTTTATTCTCTACTGTCTGTATAATATTAATATTATATTTTTATTTCTAATGTATACTTTTCTTAACCAGTTTTTCCAGAAATTTCTGTATCATTAGTCTCTTCAAAAAATCAGATTTTTGCTTTAGTTGATACTCTAGTTTCTATTTTGAGTACTCTTCATTTTTACTTACTTTCTATTTTTGTGACTATATGATTTTCCTAACTTTTTGAGTTGAATATTTAAGTCAAGAAGCTTAATCTTGCTTTTTTATAGGCAGTTTAAGGCTATACATTTAGATGCATATCAAGTTTTCATATGTAGTACTTGAAATGTTAGCTAGTTTGGAAGTTATATTTTCTATTTCTATTCTTTTATTGATTACCTTTAAATTTATAACATTCATATTTGACTTAACAATGTTGAAAATAAATAGCTTATTCTCTTACAAAACAAGAGAAAGCTTTGATTCTAGTTGTATCTACTTATCTCATTGTTTCTTCCTTTATCTCTCTGTGCTTCATTTTTGGTAATTTCCTCAGATCACTAATTCCTTAGCTGTATCTCATATGTTGTTTTGCCTGTCCTTTTTTTATGAAAAAAAAATTTAATTCCTAGAATTCTATTTGCTTCTTTTCCAAATCTATTGTTTATGGTAGCCTGTTTATTATGATTATGAACATCCTTATTTTATAGTGGTTTTCAGATTGTTCCATTATCTCAAGTTCTAAAGAAACTCATCTTCCTATTTGTTGTATCTGCTGACTCCTTCTCATAGTGGTTCTTTTCCTTGTGTTAGTGACTAACTTTAGAATGTGTGTTTATGTTCATTGTGGGGCTGATTTATCTGTGGGAGTACCTATAGCATAGATTGCTGAAGTGTCCTTCTAGAGAAACTTGGCGTTTTCTTCTGCTGGGTGCTTTAAGGCTTTTACTGATATAGAACCGGTTAGTTTTTAAATGTCCTTAGCTTGGGATTTCCTCACCATAAGAGTAAAGGCAGACTAAAGTCATATACATGGCTTGAGTTTGGGGGTTTGCTTTCTCACAATAAACTTTTCCTTAATCCAGGACTGGCCAGGGACAAGCTTTTTTGCTGCCTGGATCAGTGAGCAGGGGTTTCTAGAACCTTGCTTACAGAGGGAGGCAGTCATTTAAGGGTCTGGCTTTATGCAAGAGTCTCGGTTCCATCTTTTCATTTTATATAAATACAAAGCCACATCTACTGTTCCCACATAGATGTTACAGTCTAGGGCCCCATCCTTAATTTTGCACACACACACATACATACACACACACCCTTAGGATCTGATCTTTATATATATTTAGACCTGATACCTGCCCCCCCACACACACACACACTTTGCCATCAACTCGTAGCTAATCAGTCCTGGCTTTTATTTCCTTTTCATTCTGACACCTGATTGATATATTCTTTTATCATTTAAACTTCATTTTTAAAAACATTTTTCCAGATGTTCTGTGTGTTTGTAGCAGGCAGAGAATACTCATTAGCTTAATCTACCACATTGATAGAATTCCTTACTTTCTAATAAAGGAAAAATAAGAGTTAACCGAAGTGTAGAAATGTAATGATGGCTCATGGCTGATAGTCTGAATAGGAATGAGAGTCAACTAACTGGGGAAAGCTGCCTGGACATTCTTCACTTACTATTGATTCAAAAGGTACTACAGAAGATGCCAGAAACTATTCTAGACTGTAGATATTTGAAGAGGAGTAAGATATAATTCCTTTCTTGGGGAGTTCATTGTTTATCGAAGAGAATGATAGAACAAATAGAATGCAATGATAGAAATGCTAATAGAAGTATATATAATTGCTGTGGAGCCTTTAGGTAAAATGCAGTTCTTGTGTTTGCCTTTTAGAGTTAGAGATGTGTTGATAGAGTACATGAGGTTTCTAAAAAGTCTTATAGAACAAATAAAAACTCACAAAAGGTAAAGAAGACATTTTAGGATAAGAGCTAAACATGTGTAATGGTTTGGTTAGAGAATTAGGAGTGCATAAAGAAGTGGTGGCAGATAAATCTGAAGAAATGGGCAGAGACTTTTGGACTTTATTCTGTAGGTAAGGGATTCATGGTTTTTGTAAATTAGGAAGATAATACTAGTGGTTAAGTTGCTGAGAGAAAAACTAGAAGCAGTGAGTCAAGGTAGGAGGCTGTTGCTGTTAGTCAGGCCAGTGACAATGGATTTTGAAAAGCCAGAGTAGAGGTGAAGAGGAAGGAGCAGTAAATTTCGGAAATGGGGATTCTGAGAGAAAATTTCAGAGTTAGTATAAACAGAGAACAGAAACTAAAATGTATTAAGCAATGGCAGCATGTCAAGCATTTTTACCAAGTTCCCTTAACTTGCACAAGTCTGAAAGATAAGTGATAATTTATAGATGAGAAAACAGGCTCCAAGAAGTTCACAAATAGCCCAGCATCACACCTGTGGAGCCATAACCTGGGGCTGTCTGGCTCCCAAGCTATTTTTCTTTCTACTCCTTTTGTTGCTTCTCTGTAGGGAATTTTTTTTTAATTCTAATTGTTTTTTTTTTTAATATGGAAGTCTGCCTCATGTTGTACTTTTATGAAGTGAAATGATGAGCAATTCAGGAGTTTCTAAATAACTGTAATTTGAAGCTTCAAATTACTTCTCAACTTTAAGCTAATTAAATCTTGCAAGGCCAGCCCCTCTAACACTGAAAACGATTTGGCATCTCTTTCCATGTCATTAAGCTACATCTATCTTTGCAGTGTGACGTTTCTGCACCCTGCATTTTCTTTTAGTGTCAACGTGTGGTTTGTGGGGCTGTGCAGCTAAGTATAATAATTATTCCCAGACCCTGTGGTAAAATTCATGAGAAACTAATTCAGAAGCTGTACTCTCATCACTAAGCTAGTTCACAGTTCAAAAAACAGTGATCACTTGGGGATGTGTGACAACTACAGTGTCACCATAAATTGATGAAATAGGAAGCCAGTAACAATTATTGATGGTTTAATGCAGGAGAAGTTCTTCTGGACTTTTCAAAAGAAAGATTTTATATAAGTAAGTAGAGAAGATCTGATTATACTAAGATCTGATTATATTTTTCTGCCAAGTGGATTCTTCCTTTCCTCCCCAACCAAACTCAGCATTTCCCCCTTTTTTCCCTTAAGCACTAATGATGAAATCTAAAGGAACACTGAGAGGCTATTGTGAAATCTAAAGGAACACCGAGAGGCTATTGTGAAGTTCAGAAATAGCCTGATCCCGCCCCTGAAATAATGCCTTACATGTAGATTAAATTAGAATTTCTGGGTCAAAAGTGAAGAGAGTATATGTTGTACTGGTTTAGAAGTCAGATGCAACAGCCAAACTGCCTGCCTTTGAACCCTGGCTCTGACATTCACTACCCATATGATCCTAAGCGATTTACTTACTGTCCCTGTATCTTAGTTTCTTCGTGTATAAAGTGGGAATAATGAGAAGGCACATCTTATGGGCTTTTGTTTGAAGATTAAACAATATATGTGAAGAACTTAGAACAGTGCCTGGTACAGAGTAAGTCCCATTATTGTTGCTACTATCAGTCTAGGTATTTATAAGCAGTAATTTCTATTTCAGTGTGATATGGTGATTAGTAAACTTAGATAATAGAATACTTGATATCTTATTTCCAATAAGCAGATTTTTGAGTTGAGTAAGAATAGAGAGTCTATTTTATGCTTACCCATTATGGTGTTTTGCTCTTATTTTGTTATGTAAACCTTTCAAATAGAAAAGATTTAAAACAGAACCATAAGTTCTAAAACTGCTATCTAAATTGAGTATGGCTTTTGTGCTTTTAAAAAATGTATTTTCTTTGTTAAATTGGAAACAATTTAGTGTACCCACATTCCTTCTGCTTTAAGTAATCTGCAGAAATTAAAATGACAAGAAAGGTGGGATTAACCAGATTTATGAATGGCAAAGGAAAGTTGTGAACAGCTTCCATGTAGCAGGTGTAGCTATTTTAATGGATGTACCAGATTGGTCCATAAACCCACCCAGTTGCTGTACTGTTCCACAGATGGCCACTTAAACAATTTAATGTCACTAAAGTGGTTCTGGTAAAGAATTCTTTAAAACAAACTGCAGTGATTTATCATTTTGAGCTGTCTGAAATGTCATCATTATCCTAATGGCCCATGGTCAGAACATTTTTCTTCAAATTTTTTTTTCCCTCCCTCTGGCTCTCCTTTTTCGCTTCAAAACTGCTACTTTCATCTGCCGATTCTTAGTACCACTAATCAGACTTAAGTTTAATTCATATTATCTATCTTCCACTAGATTGCCTTGCCCTACTCATTTGGCCTTGACTTGAAAACATGTTGTTTTCTAATCTCATTTTTGTGAATTGATTTTAGTAACTTTTAGGGTAACCTTACCTTCAAGTTCTGAGAGTTTCTTGATTATGGGAGAAGGACAAGTTAACAGAGGGATCATCATGTACAAAGACTCAGTGGCAAGAGGTTTGCAGCATTGATTTTAAGAAGGGAATATACATTTAGCAGATCCTGCATGTTACACATGTGCCGTGCTTTCATCTGTGGTAATGGTAGTGTGGGTAAATATATTACAAAGGCACTACACTTTCTTGTTGATATCCATGGCAGGCAATGCTAATCAATCATGGCAACCTTACAGTTTTTCTTAACAGACACTCCAGATAGTTATTACCAGTCACTTGATGTTGGAACTTAAGATGAAACCTATTTGCCATCCAGGATATGATTTTTGCAGGACATGAAGTTTTCTTCAAATGGATTTTTCTTATATTGATTCTCCATAAAAAAGAAAGAAAAAATCTGAGGGCAAAACATTAAATCTGAACTTCGTGAAGTCATTTCTTTAGGGAGGAAAAATATAATATGGTTCAGAATATCAAACATCTCAAGCAAGCCTTTGACAAGTGCTAGATTCAGTCCATTTATAGTCAAATTTTCTAAAAAGTATTTAAATCTCAGCACTGTTGCTTCAGATGGGATCAGTATACTTTAGATACTAGACTGGAATCAGAGTTAACCTGAATTTCATTCTTTCCAGACTGAGAGTCCTCATCTTTTTGTGCAAAGATGGATTAACAGAAGTGGCTCATTTCTCAGGAGATTTGATTATGCTCAAGCGCTTGGAAAAATACTTTGTTATAACCTCAGAGTTATAGGAACATGAACAAAATTTAGTCAATAACAGCTAACACATAAAGTACATAGATGCCTTATTTAGACTATGCTGTGCCTTTTAGATACACTGCTCTCTTACCATTTAATCCTCATATCAGTTCTACAAGGTATACCCTACTTTTATTCTTAGGTAAAAGTGAGGAAATTGAGAGGAGGGAGTGCTAACTTGCCAAAGTACTACAGCTCATAAGTGGAAGAAACAAGATTTTGGTCCAGACAGTCTGACTGAAAAACCTGTTCTCTTAATTTCCACACTGCCCCTCCTTCACTTGAATTACAGATTTTATAATTCTCTTTGAAAGGTCATATCATCCAGTACTGCCTCTGTTTCCAAAGAAGCAACCTCTTTGGTCATGTGGGACCTCTTTGGGTAGTAACTTCTAGAGCTTTAGCCCTGGGATAAGGTACTATTGAATCATAGTACCTTACCACCATACCAGGATAATAAAAAACCCCTTTTAAGGTTAAGGCTAGGCCTGAAGAATATAGTAAGAATGCTTTAGGACCTGAAATTAGAGTGGATATTTCTTAGTTTAGCCAAGGAGAGGCAGGATTGATGACAACTAAAAACCAGAGAGGTACTTTTCCAATGAAGTCAGCCATGTTTCTCAAATATGATCTTTGGACCACCTGCATAAGAAGTACCTGAAAGTCCCAAATCCAGGAATATCTCCCCCATATTGTTGTTCTAATCAACAAAGTAAGACTTTTCTTAATGCTCATACCTTTGAGGAGCTATCAACTATGAGGCAGTTAGACTGCTCTCTTTGAGATTTGCAGCCTAAGAAAATAGGAAGAGGTAAAACCCTTGACTTCTGAAGCCTAGAAAGAAGACAGGAAGTATGAAGGTCAGAGACAGGACATATTCGAAGCAAGATAATGAGCAGTGCTCATAGCAGCACTATTTACAAGACATGAAAACAACCTAAATGTTCATCAGCAGATGACTGGATAAAGAAGATATGGTATGTATATACAGTGGAATACTACTCATCCATAAAAAAGAATAAAATAATGCCATTTGCAACAACATGGATGGACTTAGCGATTATCATATTAAGTCAGACAAGACAAATATCATGTGATATCACTTTATATGTAGAATCTAAAAAAATGACACAATGAACTTATTTACAAAACAGAAACAGACTCACAGACATAGAAAACAAACTAATGGTTACCGAAGTGGAAGTTGGGGGAGGGATATATTACGAGTTTAGGATTTGCACATACTAACTACTATATATAAAATAGATAAACAACAAGGTCCTACTGTAAGCACAGGGAACTATATTCGATATCTTGTAATAACCTATAATGAAAGAGAATATAAAGAAGACTACATATATACATATATATATGTATACCTGAATCACCATGCTGTACACCAAAAACTAGTACAACATTGTAAAGCAACTATATTTTAATAAAAAAAGAAAAAGAAGAAGAAGCAAGGGAGTCGGGAAGCTAGAGGGCTGGCATAGGAACATTGAGAACCTATGGCAGGAAGGTGAATGTAAGAGTACTGATGAAGCTGCCTGGTGATAGTTTTTATTTTTATTTATTTATTTTTTTTGGTCCTCCCCACTCCACCCGGAACAAACAGCTGTATAGGCATCTTCAGACCCTGTCCTCATAGGTTCCATTAATTCCAGGAAGGAACTACCCATGCCTTTCCCCACTCAGTTCCTGAGAGGAGGAGGCTGGCGTTTCCTCAGGCAGAATTGCTCTTTGTGGACAGATCACTATCCTGTCCTTGAATACCTTCTCATGCTTCCTCAGGTTCTTCTGCAGATTTCTAGCTGGCCTTGGCACCACCGTGGATTGGGGAGAGACAAAAGGGGAAGCACGAGGGAGCTCCTCTTTGCCAATGGAAGCAGTTTCATATTGTCTCCAGTTTCGTACTGTCTCCTACAGTTTTTAAGTCTGCTGCTTCCTTACATCCCACTTCACTTTTTTGTATTTAGTACTCCAAATGTCAGACATGAAACTGTAAAACTTTTACCAAGGAATAAATTATGTCCAGAATTTTTATATCCCCAAAGTCTTGCCACATGGTTGGTAAGCCCTCAATAAGTATTTGTTTTCAAAGACCACTGTTTGTGACGCACAGGATACCCACAAGGCCACTCTGCCACCTTTAAGCACAATATAATTTCCTGGCTACAGCCAGGATTTGCCCCCAGTGTTTGCTAGGATGGCTGGTATCTTCTTTCAGAAATTGTTCTGTATTTAGTGATTATTGTTGCTTATGAAAAACATTTGCTTCAACTGCTTTACCTTCTTTAATTCTGATTATAGGCCTTCATACATCCAGATGGGAGTTTTTAACTGAGAAAGGCTAACAGTTCTAATATTTTGGTCCAATTTAAGTATCAAGCAAAGGAAGGGCAGCAAGGGTTTGGTTGGGAATAGGAACAAATGATATTAATGAGGCTAGCCTGCTGTTTCACAATAACCTGGCAAGTTAGGTATTGGCCCCATTTTACACATGAAGATGAAGAAACTAATACTCTGACAACTTATCACTTGCTCAAGTCTCACAGATAGTAAGTGGTAGAACAAGGATTAAAAGCCAAGGTGGCCTCTGTCTATGGCCTGTGGTCACTCTAGTTGTTCTTTCAGGATGCCAGGTAATGACAGTAATGTTTCTAATAATGTGGACATCTCAGCCGGTGCTGCTGCTCTTGCTCCTTCAGCAAGGATGAGGATGTCACCAGGCCTGCTGGGAGGACCAACTGTCTTGGCAACATTCTTTCTCATCCACTTTTTAGCCTTCCATTTGCCATTGATCCTCCTTATTTCTTTGCCTACTGTTACTTCCACTTTTACCTCCTTCCAGAATTTCCCTGGATTTCCCTCTCTTGCCAACACTCAGAATTACTTTTAATCTCGGTTAACTGCTTAGATGTTGAGGTGCACCTGGTTGAATGAATCTTAAGTGGAGGTTGTCCATTATAAATGCAGTTGCCTTTAAAAATAATGTGCTGTATAAGTGAAGCGAAAGGTTGCTTTTTACAGACTATTTCTGCAAAAGCAAATAGGCCCTTGTCATTCATAATGAAGGTTAAAATGCTGTGAAATTTAGAATCAGCTGATGCTCCTCTTTCAGAGGAGGTAAGAGAAGCACTTAGATGTTTAAGTATACAGTCATGTTAAAGTGTTGTCACCACTGTAGATTATGCTTTGCAATTGCCATCTTATCACATCTAGAAACTGTTATCTACAGTCAAATGTTCATACGTTCAGACCTAGTCCCCGTTCCTTTGTTCCCTTTCTTCAATTAAAAGAAAAAAGAAAGGATGATGTTGAAATGGCTAATATTCTTGTACCAAGAGCATCACAGACCAAAACAGGGGGTCTTATGCTATTGCTATAGAAACAGCAGTAAAAGAAATGAGTATAAACCTTGCTTTTAAATGATACAGTTATTCTCTTTTAGACCACTGGTGCCATAATAGACATTTCCCTTTTAAGTGAACAAGGAATTGAGTATCTATCAATGTGGATTTTTACTTTACATAAAGCTGAAACCATGCCACATTAAAAAAAGTGAAGATTAAATGGGTTTTTCTAAATGCTGCCTCAGTTTAGAATTCATGCAGATGTTTCTGTAAACCCATTGTCTCTAGACACAGTCTTATGATTTTGCTGTATAATTTGGCTAACATTCATTTAATTAATGTTTATTGAGAACCTACTTTGTGACAGGGATCTGCTAGATACAGCACCACCACCCTTATATTACACAGGAAAAGACAGAGAAAAGCAGGTAAATGAAATACTTAAGAATTTTGGCAAGTACTCTGAAGGAAACAGGCATATGATTAGCCAAGGAGGCACCAGCTCCTTGATAGGATGATAAGGATATTTAAATTAAGACTTGAGGGAAAATGAAGAACTGGCCACGTGAAGAGTGGATACCCATGAAAAGAAAAAGCCTGTGCAAATTCCTGTTACAGGAACACACCAAGTATGAAATTAGCGGTAAGGAAGAGGGACAGTGTCATGAATGAGATTGGTATGTGTGCTGATTAATCTCCCTCCACCCCTCCACATCTGAGCACTGCCTTCTCTCATGTGCTGTGTGTCCTGGGAGATAGACCCCTCCTGTTCTCCCACATAACACTGTATTAATCACCCACATTTCTTTGACCTCAGGGCTTCCCAACCATGAATTACCAGCAGAAGATTAGAAGTCAGGAAGAAAGAAGTCAGTGTATTTCTTCCCTTTCTTCCTGCTGATATCCCTCCCTGTGAAGACCTAGTTGCTCTGGCTTTAGTCCTCCCCTCTCCCTTGTAGATCTAGGAATAGTAATGCCTGCCCACTGTTATTTTTCCACGTCTAACCATCCCTTGTTTGTTTCTTCAACCCTGCCTGTACTTCTTTCAGAAGTTATTTCATAACCTCTCCGTTTGAACCATGTGGAGTGAATTCTGTTTCTTTTGATGTCCCTGCCTATAGAGAATGAGACCTGATGAGTAAGGAGGGGTATTTTACAGACCTTGTAAGCTAGGCATTTAGATTTTTTTTTTTCTCTGAGCATCATGAAGCCACTGAAATATGATGGGATAATTGATCCCCATTTGAGATGGTCATCCTGGCTGCTCTAGAGGATATTTATTGGGGGAGGTAGGATGAGAATGAAAGCAGGGAAGCCAACTGGAAGGTTGTGTAGGCAAGGAACAGTGGTGCTTGGGTCAGAGTGATGGTATAGGAGTTAGAGAAATGAGTGAGTTCAACATAGAACTGATAGATGAACTATGAACTAAGAATGACTCTTAGCTTTCTGGTTTGAGTCACTTGGGAGTGGTGAGTTTGGACTTGGGAATTCGGGCTCTTTTCTTAATGCTTTTCATCTAAAATGTTTGTGAAATATCCAGGAAAAGATTCAAAAGCAAGCAATTTAGAGTTCAAGAAATGAATCAGGAATAGAAATATAAATTGAATTGTCAACATAGGAATGCATTTACATAGGATACATAGGATAACATTTAAAATCGGACATGGGAGTGGAAGTAGTCCCCAAAGAAAAGAATGTTTTAAAAAATAGAGAACCCTGGAGCTTCCAGATTTAAAAGTCTTCAGGAGCTATTTGAATGCACATTTTAGTTCCTCCCAAAATGTTGCTTAATTAATATATAAATCTAGCTTTAGAGAAAAAATGGAAATAATAAATGCTTCAGAAATCAAATATGGAAATGCTACATATTATGCTTTTCTCTATAAAATAAGCTTGATGTCTAAATGAACATATTTTTCAGAAGAGCAGTAGGAACACTGCCTTGCTTCTGTTGTGAACGTTGGCACAAATATAGCTCACGTGGCCACTTTAGCCCTGTGCTGGAAACTTGTGAATTGACTCTAGAACTGAATGAGTTAATTTGCCTCCTCATCTCAAACCCTTATTTCTAACCAATAGGATTATGTTCAGGAGGTGAATTCTGCATATTGTCTAACTTAATTGGGAAATGTGTTTACATTGATAAGCTTCCAGCTTAATTTAAATGAAGGAAAGCTTAATTTCACCTTTCATTCAGTAGAATTTTTTAAGATAAAAGAATGTATAAAAATGACACCAATATGTTACCCCTAATGCAATCTGTAAGAACCAAATCTGTTTGCTTTTTTACTTCGAAACAGTCATCAGGCCCTGCAAGGAGACATTTCTTGGTATTTTTCTTTAGGTCCTCTACAAATAATCATCCCCTGACTCCAGGGACCTATAGATTTTATTATATGGCCTTCCAGCTTGTATATTATATCATTGAACTGTCATCTATAGCACCCATTAGAATGTTATTGACAAAACGTCCACTCGTATTGAACTAAGCACTCAATAAACCACTATAAGTAAATTGTTGTGCTCTTACCTCGAAGGATAGTCTATTGATTCCCTACATGAGTATGGGGCCTAGCAGAATGAATCTAGCTGCAGTTCCCTTGTGGAACCTATAAAATGTTGCATAATGTCTTTTTTGAGGTCCCCAGAAGTCAAGATATTTTTTAAACATTCTTTTTTGTATATGGTTGTTTGTGTAAAGTATTTATTTTATTTCATATAGTTAATCACTAATTACTGCTTTGTCATTATGGGCTAAAACTCTTCCATTTATAAATTACATATAATTTATAAATAATTACGTAACATGGGCATAAATTTTAAGCTTATAATAAAATGATTTGGAATCATTCTCTAAAGGTAACTGCTTGTAATAGGTTTTTTGTGAGCACTCTGAGAAATGGTGTGTGTGTGTGTGTAACATCACAATCTGTTTTTCCACAAATAGATTAATACCATTCATACTCTATGGAAATTCGTGTGGTGTGATGACAGTGGGGCTTTCTACTTTATCTGTCTTAGGAATCTTTCTATAATACTGTATATTAATCTTATTCTTTTTAGTAGCTGCCATATATATCATGGCATGGGTATAGCATAGTATATTTATCTATTCCATTGTGATGAATCTCTAAATTTTCCCTGTATCTTCGTTTTTCTGTTAGTGTTACAATGAACACCCATGTAAGTGTATCTTTATATAGTTGTGAAATCTCCACATAAAGATATGTGAGATTTTCATGTTAAAAAAATAGAACAGGAAAATGGATATATTGCCTGAGTCAAAATCTACGGCTGTAGTGATACATTTAGGAGAGCAGCGGTGAGGAGGGAGAGAAAAATCTAGAGTGAATGTTGGAGATCTTGAAAGACATTTGACAGATTTCCTTCCTTGTTGGGTACTGTCAAATTTTCACTGACAGGCATCTTACAGAATTTTTTTTTTAATTTTCAAGACTAAATCATTGGAAATCTCCATTAATCAGAGTTTGTATAGTATTTTATATTGATCATTGAGCATCCTAACGGATCTGTGATTTGTGAAAAAATTTTAGTGTCAAATATCTTCTTTATTATAGTCTTCACAAAGTGATCATTTATGATGGTCCTATTCAGTTCAAAAGAATAATCAATTAACTGGAACACATAATGCCCTAACCTTTTGTATAAACAAAAGTTTACAGTGTTTGTTGTTGTATTTCCTAAACTACAGGCGGGTAGGTCATTGGCAATTTATGGCAAGGTATTTTGTAAGGGGTCAGGAGGGGTGGTTAGGAGAGAGTGAGTGGTGTGAAAGTTCCGTAATTTGAATTCTAACTTTTATGTCAGAGGTGGTTATTTTTCTAAGTAGGCAACTTATAGCCAAACTGTAGCTTCTCCAAGGAAGGTGAATGTTGATTGAAGACAGATGATCTTGAAGAATGGGAAAAAGAAAACCCAATAAATAAGAACTGAAAATCCATTAGAAGCATACATTTGGAGGAGTAATATTCTCTATTTATAAAGCAGTTCATGATTATTTTCTCAGCAGGTAAACAGACATGTTCTTATCCCCAATATATAGGTGAAGGAATTGAGACTCCAAGAGTTTGATAATTCCTGTAAATATTACTGTAGTAATTTCCTAGGGCTGCTGTAACAAATGACCACAAACTGGATGGCTTAGAACAACAGAAGTTTATCATCTCACAGCTAAAAATCCCAAATCAAAATGTCAGCAGGATTGGTTCCTTCTGAAAACATTGAACAAGAATCTGTACCATGCCTCTGTCTTCTGGCTTCTGGTATTTGCCAGCTATCTTTGGCATTTTGAGACTTGTAGATGCATCTTACAATTCCCACCCCTATTATTACAAGACATTCTCTTCCTGTCTGTGTCTGTGTCTGTGTCCCAATTTTCTCTTCTTATAAGGACACCAATCATTGGTTTACAACCCACTCTAATCCAGCATTACTTTATCTCAATTTGATATATGTGCAAAGACTCTGTTTTCAAATAAGGTCACATTCACAGGTATTAGTGATTAGAAATTGAACATATCTTTCTAGGGGACACAATTCAACCCTCAGCAATGGCTGTGGGTCATTGAATGAGTGTTTTTCAAGAGCACAAGAGCATCATCGATAAACTCGTGTGTTTCAGACTAATGGAATAGAAATAATAGTTTTTATTCTTTTCTATGCTTTTCTCCTAGATTTCCATTTACCCAAAATCCCATCACCAATAACTGACTGAGCTAGGAAACAGCTTTCTCTTTCATTGACATATAATTCACATACATAAAATTCTCCCTTTCAGAGTGTATGATTCAGTGGTTTTTAGTGTATTTTGTAGAGTTGTGCAACCATCACCACTATGTAGTTTTCAAATGTTCCGTCAACCCCCAAAATACCTGTACCCATTAGTAGTTACTCCCCACTCCCTGCTACCCTCAGCCCTTTCATTTTATCTCTGTGCCTCTTTTGAACATTTCATATAAATGGAACCATACAGTATGTAGTCTTTTGTGTCTAGTTTCTTTCACTGACCATAATATTTTCAGTATTTATCCACATTGTAACATGTATCAGAAATTCATTCCTTCTTATGCCTAAATAATAATCCATTGTATATTTCTGCTAAATTTTCTTTATTCACTTACCAGTTGATGGACATGAAGGTTATTTTCACATTTGGGTTATTATTAATAATGCTGCTATGAACATTCATATAATAGTTTTTGGGTAGAGATATGTTTTCAGTCCTCTTGGATATATTCGTAGGAGTGAAATCACTGGGTTATATGAATGTTATGTTAGTTTTTGAGGAATTGCCAAACTGTTCCCAGAGTGGCTCTACCACTTTATATTTCCACCAGCAAGGTATGAGGGTTCCAATTTCTTCATAGCCTCAGCACCACTTACTACTCGTCTTTTTTTATTATCATATTGGATATAAAATGGTAATTCATGGTTTTGGTTTTTATTTCCCTGTTGGCTAATGATGTTGAGCATGTTTTTATTTGCTTATTGGCCATTTTTATGTTTTCTTTGGACAAGTGTCTATATAGATTCTTTGCTCATTTTTAAATTGGATTGTCTTTTTTATTATTGAGTTATTTATACATTTTGGACACTAGAACCTCATCAGATATATGGTTTGTAAAATTTTTCTTTTATTCTTACTTTCTTGATAATGTCTTTTGAAGGACAGAAGTTTTTAATTTTTATGAAACCCAATATATCTATTTTTTCCTTTTGTTGCTTATGTTTTGGGTGTCATATCATTTTTGCTCTTACATTTACATCCTTAATCCATTTTAAGTTAATGATTAAAAAAAAGTCTTCACAAACTAGGATTAGAAGGGAATTTCTTCAGCTTATCCTACTCAATGATAAAAGACTGAAAGCTTTCCCCCTAGGATTAGAAACAAGACAAGGCTGCTTTCTCTCACCATTTCTATTCATTATGTTGGAGATTCTAGTCACTGCAGTAAGGCAAGAAAAATAAATAAATAAACAAACAAACAAATAAATAACATAACATATGACACCCATATTGGAAAGGAAAAAGAAAACTGTCTTTAATCAAACAACATGAATGTCTGTAGAGAAGTAATAAATGAGTTCAGCAAGATTGAAGATCAAAATCAATATACAAAAATTCAATTGCATCTCTATATGCTAGCAAATAGAGATGTGAAAATGAAATTAAGAAAACAATTCTGCTCCCAATAACATCAAAAAGAATAAAATGCTTAGGAATAGTTTAGCAGGGTTAGTGCAAAATTTGTATACTGAAAATTAGAAAACACTACTGAGAGAAATTAAAGATCTAAATAATTGGAGAGCCAAAGCTAGAACAGTCCCTTACACCATACACAAATATAAACTCAAAATGGATCAAAGACTTAAACATAAGACAAGAAACAATAAACCTCCTAGAAGAAAATATAGGCAAAACATTATCTGACATACATCTCAAAAATGTTCTCGTAGGGCAGTCTACCCAAGCAATAGCAATAGAAGCAAGAATAAACAATTGGGACCTAATGAAACTTACAAGCTTCTGCACAGCAAAGGAAACCATAAGTAAAACAAAAAGACGACCTACAGAATGGGAGAAAATTTTTGCAAATGAAACCGACAAAGGCTTGATCTCCAGAATATATAAGCTGCTTAACACGACTTAATAAGAAAAAAACAACCTAATCCAAAAATGGGCAGAAGACCTAAACAAGCAATTCTCCAAGGAAGACATACAAATGATCAATAGGCACATGAAAAAATACTCAGTATCACTAGTTATCTGAGAAATGCAAATCAAAACTACAATGAGGTATCACCTCACACCAGTCAGAATGGCCATCATTCAAAAGCCCACAAATGATAAATGCTAGAGAGGCTGTAGAGAAAAGGGAACCCTCCTACACTGCTGGTAGGAATGCAGTTTGGTGCAGCCACTGTGGAAAACAGTATGGAGATTTCTCTAAAGACTAGGAACAGACTTACCAGATGACCCAGTCATCCCACTCCTGGGCATATATCCAGAAGGAAATCTACTTCAGGATGACACCTGCACCCCAGTGTTCATAGCAAAACTATTTACAATAGCCAAGACATGGAAACAGCCTAAATGTCCATCAACGGATGACTGGATAAAGAAGATGTGGTATATTTATACAGTGGAGTACTGTTCAGCCATAAAAACCGACAACATTTGCAGCAACATGGATGTCCCTGGAGAATGTCATTCTAAGTGAAGTAAGCCAGAAAGAGAAAGAAAAATACCGTATGAGATCACTCATATGTGGAATCTAAAAAAAGAACATAAATACAAACTAGAAACAGACTCATAGACATAGAATACAAACTTGTGGTTGCCAGTGGGGAGTGGGGTGGGAAGGGATAGACTGGGAGTTCAAAATTTGTCGATACTGACAGGCATATGCAGAATAGATAAACAAGATTATACTGTATAGCACAGGGAAACATATACAAGATCTTGTGGTAGCTCACAGCAAAAAAAAATGTGACAATGAATATATGTATGTTCATGTATAACTGAAAAGTTGTGCTTTACACTGGAATTTGACACAACATTGTAAAATGACTATAACTCAATAAAAAATGTAAAAAAAAAAAAAGAATGTTGAAAGAAGGAAAGAAAGAGAAATGGAGAACCATTTTATTACATGATTCAATGTTGTTGACAGTTCTCCCCAAATTTCATCAATAGGTGGATTTTTTTTGTTTATCTATTTGTTTGTAGAAATTGATGAATTTATCCTAAAATGTATATGGAAATTCAAAGGTATAGTAAAACAGTTTTGTAAAGGAAAAACAAAGGCAGAGAACTCACACTGATTTCAGAATTTACTGTAAAGCTACAGTAATCAAGGCAGTATTGTAGTAGCATGAAGACAATAAATCAATGAAGCAGCATGCAGAATTGAAAAATAAAACTTTACACTTATGGTCATTTGGTTTTTTAAAAAAGAGTAAGGCAGTTCATTGGCTAAAAGAATAGTCTTTTCAACAAATGGTGGTAGGACATTTGGATATCCACATGCCAAAAAAAATTAACTTAGAGACTTACCTCACATTATATACAAAAATTAGCTCAAAATGGATTGTAAACCTAAATGTAAGAGTTAAAAGTGTAAAACTTTTAGAAGAAAACACAGGAAAATCTTCGTGACCTTGAGTTGCTATAAAGGCAAAACTTTGTGGGTATGACAAAAAAAACATAATAAATAAAAGAAAAAATGATAAAATGGGCTTCATAAAAATTAAAAATTTGTATTTCAAAAGACACCAGTAAGTAAATGAAGACAAGCCACAGATTGGTGAAAATACTTGCAAATCACATATGTGATATTAAATTCTTATATCTAGAATATAAAAATAACTCTTACTGTTCATTAATATGAAAACATATCACCCAATTTAAAACTTGATCAAAGATTTGAATAGGCACTTCATAAAAGAAGATGGACAGATGGTAAAAAGCACATAATAATATTCTCAACATCATTTGTAATTAGGGAAATGCAAACTAAAGCCACAGATACCACCCCATATTCACCACAATGGCTGTCTTCCTGGGTATGTACCTGAGAAACATGAAAACATTATGTCCATATGCAGAGCTGAACATGAATGTTTTAGCATTATTTAAATTGGCTAAATCTAGAGACAGTCTTTATATAGCTCCATAAACACGACTGGTGAATAGATAAACAAAATTTTACATGCTCGTATATTGGAAAACTATTCTCAATAAAAAGTAATGATACAGGCTACAATATGGATGAATCCCAAAAACATTACGCTAAGTAAGAGAAATCAGATGCAGAAGATTTTGTATAGTTTCATTCTGTCTAAATGAAATATCCAGAAAAGGCAACTGTTTGGAGACCGAAACCAGATTAGTGATAGCCTGAGGCTGTGGGTGAGAGTGGGAATTGACTGCAAACAGACATGAGGGATCTTTTTAGGATGATAAGAATGTTCAACAACTGAATTGTGGAGATTGTTATATAACTCCTTAAATAAACTAAAAATATAGACTAAAAATGGTGAATTTTATAGTATATAAATTCTACTTCAATAAAGCTTTTTTTTTGTTTTTTTGTTTTTTTGTTTTTTTTGTCTGAAATCAGTACTGCAACACCTGCTTTTTTGGCTTGTCCATTTGCGTGGAATATCCTTTTCCATCCTTTCACTCTCAATCTATATGTGTCCTCGCTAAAGTGGGTCTCTTGTATGCAGCATATTGAAGGTTCTTGCTTTATTATCCAGTCTGCCACTCTATGTCTTTTGACTGGAGCATTTAGTCCATTAACATTTACAGTAATTAATGATAGATGTGTGTTTATTGCCATTTTGAACTTATCTATGCAGTTGATTTGGTATTTCCTCTTTGTTCCTTTATTCTTACTTTTGTGGTTTGGTAATCTTCCTTTGTATTATCGTGGATTTTATTTAGTTTTTGTGACTCCCTTGTAAGTTTTTGGCTTGTGGTTACCCTTTTCTGTAAGTCTATTAGCCCATTACTGTATCTCGAACCCATCCTACTGAAAACAAAAACTTTAAAAAAGAAAGAAAAATACTTTATATTTTCTTGCTTCCCTCTCCCACTCTTAATGATTTAAATGTCTTCTTTTACAATTTTGTGTTTATTTGATTTGTAGTTCATGAGTTATCACCTTTCCAGTTATGAGTTTTTCATTTCTGTAGCATCTTGCTTCTTTTCTATTTAGAGTAGACCTGTCAATATTTTGGCATGGGTTTAGTGTTGCTAAACTCTTTCAGTTTTTGCTTGTCTGTGAAATTCTTTATCTCTCCTTCTATCCTAAAGGATAGCCTTGCTGGATAAAGTATCCTAGGCTGCATCTTTTCTTCATTCAGGACTTTGAATATATCTTGCCCCTCCCTTCTGGCCTGTAATGTTTGTGTAGAAAAATCAGCTGAGAGCCTTATGGGGGTTCTCTTGTAACTCACTCTTTGCTTTTCTCTTGCTGCCCTTAGAATCATTTCTCAATCCTTGACTCTGGCCATCTTGATTATGATATGTCTTGGTGTGGGTCTGTTTGGGTTCTTCCTGTTTGGGACCCTTTGAGCTTCCTGTATTTGGATATCTGATTCCTTCTTTAAAACAAAGGCCATAAAGAAAGATAAAGAAGGACATTTTATAATGATTAAAGGAGTGATACAAGATGAGGATATTACACTCATTAATGTATGTGCACTCAATATAGGAGCACCAAGTACATAAAACAATTACTAACAGAGATAAAGAGGGATATTGATGGGAATACAATCATAGTTGGAGATTTTAACACCACGTTAACATCACTAGACAGATCTTCCAGACAGAAAATAAATAAGGCAACAGAGAAATTAAATAATACAATAGAAAAATTAGATTTGGTGGATATTTTCAGAGCATTACACCCCCCAAAAATAGGATATACATTCTTTTCAAGTGCACATGGAACATTTTCCAGGATTGATCATGTACTTGGGCACAAAAGAAACCTCAGCAATTTTAAGAAGATAGAAATTATCTCAAGCATCTTTACTGACCACAATGCCATGAAACTAAAAATCAATGACAGAGAAACAAAGGAGAACAAAAGGAAAGCATGGAGGTTAAACAATATGCTATTAAAAAACCAATGGGTCAATGAGGAAATCAAAGCTGAAATTAAAACATACCTTGAGACAAATGAAAATGAAAGCACAACCACACAAAATTTATGGGACACAACAAAGGCAATGCTAAGAGGGAAGTTTATAGTGATACAGACCTTCCTCAAAAAAGAACAATCTCAAATAAACAATTTAACCCACCAGCTGAATGAACTAGAAAAAGAAGAACAGAAAATCCCAAAAAGCAGCAGAAGGAAGGAAATTATGAAGATCAGGGAGGAAATAAATAAAATACAGATTTAAAAGACCATAGAAAAATCAGTCAAACCAAAAGCTGTTTTTTGAAAAAGTAAAATCAATAAACCTCTGGCCGAAATCACAAAGAAGAAAAAAGAGAGAGCACAAATTAGCAAAATAAGAAAGGATAATGGAGAAATTACAACAAATAAAATAGAAATACAGAATATCATACAAGAATATTATGAAAAACTATATGGAACCAAACTGGATAACCTAGAGGAGATGGACAAGTTTCTGGAAACATACTGTCCACCAAGACTGAATCAAGAAGAAACTGACCACTTGAACAAACCAATCACTAGAAATGAAATCGAAATAGCAATAAAAAAAAAACCTCCCTACAAATAAAAAGTCCAGGACCGGATGGCTTCACCGGGGAATTCTACCAAACATACAAAGGAGGACTCATACCAGTCCTTCTCAAACTCTTCCAGATGATTGAAAAGGAGGGAATACTCCCAAACTCATTCTATGAAGCCACCATCACCCTGATACCAAAACCAGGCAAAGACACTACCAAAAAAGAGAATTGTAGGCCAATATCACTGATGAACATAGACGCCAAAATCCTCACCAAAATATTAGCAAATAGAATCCGACAACACATAAAAAAGGTTATACATCATGACCAAGTGGGGTTCATCCCAGGGGCACAAGGGTGTTTCAACATACGCAAATCAATCAATGTAATACATCACATCAACGAGAGAAAGCACAAAAACCACGTGATCATCTCAATCGATGCAGAAAAAGCATTTGATAAAATTCAACACCCATTTATGATAAAAACTCTCACCAGAGAGATCCAGTGGAGACGGAGATGGCGGAGTAGAAGGACGCTCGCAGGTCACCCTCTCCCACAAATATACCAAGACCCACATCTACAGACCCACTCAGCCAACCAGAGCACCTGTGGAACTCCGACAGAACATCGCCCTCTTCAAAAGATAAAGACGCCAAAAATCTGGTAGGAGAAAAGGAAAAAAGAAAGAACAAAAGGCAAAGCAGCGCGGGACAGGTCCCGCGGGGAGGGAGCGGCAAAGGAGGACTGGCGTTCGCTCGCTGGGTCTCCCCTCTCCAACTGAGAGGCCAGCGGGACGGAGGGGGAGCCTCCGAGGCTCGGATCTGTACACAGCAGCCCTTGACTAATAGAACTAAGTTAAACGGGCACAGAGCGTCCCCCCGACACCCAGCCTGAGACGCGGCCGGCAGCGGTGGGCAGGGCCAGGCTGCACAAGCCGGGCGGAGGACGGAAGTGGCTGCACGGAGGCAGCCCCGGGGGAACGCAAGGGGCTGCGCACCGTGGCTGTGGGTGCACAAGGCAGAACAACCTGGGCCCTCCATAAAACAGCAAGGTTGATGTGCTCTCGGGGGAAGGGTGCACACCCCCATCTCTGAAAACCCGCGGAAAGTTTTCGGGGAAAGAGAGGCGGGGCTCAGGCACAGCCGCCATATCCTCCACGCTTAGCACCCAGGCCGGGGCAGGGGCAAAACCTGCATCCGCACCGAAGGGCTTAGCAGCCTCAAAGGCCAGACTGAGACTGGCCTGCAGCCTGGGGCAGATAGGATCCTTCCATCCTGGTCCCTCAGAGAACTTGCTCCACAAAGACAAACAAGGAGCTGGGTTTTGGCTCGGAGCAGGGACAGGGCTGTCCCCTGGTCTTCCCCGAGCCCACCCACGGAGCGCCGACCAGGGCGGAGCGCGCAGCCGCACAGAGCTACCGGCAGCGCGGGTAGAGGGAGAGCGGCCCCCCCCCCCCCCCCCCCCGCCTTTCGGGCAGGAACACAGCCCCTGACCGAGGTGCTGGGAGGGGGCATGACCCGCCCTCCTACCTGGCCAGTCTGCAACATCTGACTGCGGCATCCGGAAGGGCAGCGACCCGCCCGCCCACAGCAGAGAGCTGCACCTGACCCAGTGTTAGGAGGAGGCGCGATCTGCTTGCCGACAGGTGCTGGGAGCAGCACAAAAGAGGGCGCCAACGGAGGGCCTCTGAAAACAGCAAGCTGAGCTTCCAAAACAGGACGAAGACAGAAAGACTTCACAGTAAAAGCACACAGACTCCAGGAGAACACCGACAACCCCCCCCCCTTTTTTTAAATCTGTTTTTACCTGTTCTATTTTCTATTACTCTCTTAATTTTTACTTCTTAATTCATTTCTATTTCTCTTGGGTTTTGATGTCCTGCTATTGATTAGACACAGGTTTCAAATACATCTATTCATCTCCCCCCCCCCTTTTTTTGTAAAGGTTTTAAAAGGACGTCTCAACCCAATTAATACTTTGCTTCAACTCACTCTTCTATTATTCATTATACACTGTTTTCAAACCCTCTTTCTCCCTTCTTTTAAAATTCTTTCTCTCTCTCTCTTATTTTTTTTTCTTTTTTTCCTAAGTTCTATTCCTAAATAGGCATCAGATAGATAAAATCCTTAAGGACCAAAATAAACAACTGATACTCCATAAACCACAGTGCCAAAGAGGTATGAGCAAGATGAAGAAGCAGAAAAACCTTTCCCAATTAAAAGAACAAGAGAAATCCCCTGAAAGAAAAATCAACGAAATAGACATTGATAGCCTACTAGATCAAGATTTCAAAAAAGGAGTGATCAAATTGCTGAAGGAATTAAAAGAGATAGTGTTTAGAGATATAAAATATGTCAAAAATGAAATTGAAGCTATAAAGAAGAGCCAAGTAGAATGGGTAAACTCATTGACAGAGATGAGGAATGATCTAATAGCTGTGCAAAGCCGACTAGATAATGCAGAGGAACGAATTAGTGATCTAGAAGACAGGGCAATAGAAAGCACCCATTCAGAAGAACTACAAGATAAGCAAATAAAAAATAATGAAAACAGCATAAGGGACCTATGGGATAACATAAAGTGTCCCAATCTTCGCATATAGGGGTCCCAGAAGGAGAAGAAAGATCAAAGGGGATTGAAAAGGTTTTTGAAGAAATCATGACTGAAAACTTCCCAAACTTAAAGAAGGAATCAGATATCCAAGTACAGGAAGCTCAGAGGGTCCCAAACAGGAAGAACCCAAATAGACCCACACCAAGACATATCATAATCAAGATGGCCAGAGTCAAGGATAAAGAAATGATTCTAAAGGCAGCAAGAGAAAAGCAAAGAGTAAGTTACAAGGGAACCCCCATAAGGCTCTCAGCTGATTTCTCTACACAAACATTACAGGCCAGAAGGGAGTGGCAAGATATAGCCAAGCCCTGAATGAAAAAAAGATGCAGCCTAGGATCCTTTATCCAGCAAGGCTATCCTTGAGGATAGAAGGAGAAATAAAGAGTTTCACAGACAAAAAAAAAGCTGCAGGAGTTTAGCAACACTAAACCCATGCTAAAAGAAATATTGACAGGTCTACTCTAAATAGAAAAGCAGCAGGATGCTACAGAAATGAGAAACACACAACTGGAAAGGTGATAACTCATGAATTACAAATAAAGTAAACATGAAATTATAAAAGAAGACATACAAATCACTGAGAGTGGGAGAGGGAGGCAGGGAAATATAGAATATTTTTTTCTTTCTTTTTTAAATTTTTTAACAGTAGGATGGGGTTGAGATCATATTACTATCAGTTTAATAAAAACAGTTATAGTAATGGGTTGATAGATTTACAAAAAAGGGTAACCACAAGCCAAAAATTTACAAAGGAGTCACAAAAATTAAGTAAAATCCATGATAATACAAAGGAAAATTACCAAACCACAAAAGGAAGAAGAAAGGAACAAAGAGGATATACCAATTCAACTGCAAAGATAAGTTCAAAATGGCAATAAACACACATCTATCATTAATTACTGTAAATGTTAATGGACTAAATGCTCCAGTCAAAAGACACAGAGTGGCAGACTGGATAATAAAGCAAGAACCTTCAATATGCTGCATACAAGAGACCCACTTTAGCGAGAAGGACACATATAGATTGAGAGTGAAAGGATGGAAAAGGATATTCCATGCAAATGGAAAAGCCAAAAAAGCAGGTGTTGCAGTACTGATTTCAGACAAAATAGACTTTAAAACAAAGGCCATAAAGAAAGATAAAGAAGGACATTTTATAATGATTAAAGGAGTGATACAAGATGAGGATATTACACTCGTTAATATATATGCACCCAATATAGGAGCACCTAAGTACATACAAGAATTACTAACAGAGATAAAGGGGGATATCGATGGGAATACAGTCATAGTTGGAGATTTTAACACCACGTTAACATCACTAGACAGATCTTCCAGACAGAAAATTAACAAGGCAACAGAGAAATTAAATACAACAATAGAAAAACTAGATTTGGTGGATATTTTCAGAGCATTACACCTCCAAAAAATAGGATATACATTCTTTTCAAGTGCACATGGAACATTTTCCAGGATCGATCACGTACTTGGGCACAAAAGAAACCTCAACAATTTTAAGAAGATAGAAATTATCTCAAGCATCTTTACTGACCACAATGCCATAAAACTGGAAATCAACAACAGAGAAACAAAGGAGAAAAAAAGGAAAGCATGGAGATTAAACAATATGTTATTGAAAAAACAATGGATCAATGAGAAAATCAAAGCTGAAATTAAAAAATACCTTGAGACAAATGATAAT
Source organism: Camelus bactrianus (assembly GCF_048773025.1). Lineage (NCBI taxonomy): Eukaryota > Metazoa > Chordata > Mammalia > Artiodactyla > Camelidae > Camelus > Camelus bactrianus. Next base: position 26,856,142 of record NC_133555.1, read on the forward strand.
GAAAGCACAACCACTCAAAACCTATGGGACACAGCAAAGGCAGTGCTAAGAGGGAAGTTTATAGTGATACAGGCCTTCCTCAAAAAAGAAGAACAATCTCAAATAAACAATTTAACCCACCACCTGAATGAATTAGAAAAAGAAGAACAAAAAGCCCCAAAAAGCAGCAGAAGGAAGGAAATAATAAAGATCAGAGAGGAATTAAATACGATAGAGGTTAACAAGACCATAGAAAAAATCAACCAAACCAAAAGCTGGTTTTTTGAAAAGGTAAATAAAATCGACAAACCTCTGGCCAAACTCACAAAGAAGAAAAAAGAGAGAGGACAAATTAGCAAAATAAGAAAGGAAAATGGAGAAATTACAACAAACAAAATAGAAATACAGAATATCATACAAGAATATTATGAAAAACTATATGGAACCAAACTGGATAACCTAGAGGAGATGGACAAGTTTCTGGAAACATACTGTCCACCAAAACTGAATCAAGAAGAATCTGAACACTTGAACAAACCGATCACTAGAAAGGAAATAGAAATAGCAATTAAAAACCTCCCTACAAATAAAAGTCCAGGACCAGACGGCTTCACCGGGGAATTCTACCAAACATACAAAGAAGGACTCATACCAGTCCTTCTCAAACTCTTCCAGATGATTGAAAAGGAGGGAATACTCCCTAACTCATTCTATGAAGCCACCATCACCCTGATACCAAAACCAGGCAAAGACACTACCAAAAAAGAGAATTGTAGGCCAATATCACTGATGAACATAGACGCCAAAATCCTCACCAAAATTTTAGCAAATAGAATCCAACAACACATAAAAAAGATTATACATCATGACCAAGTGGGGTTCATCCCAGGGACACAAGGCTGGTTCAACATACGCAAATCAATCAGTGTAATACATCACATCAACAAGAGAAAGGACAAAAACCACATGATCATCTCAATCGATGCAGAAAAAGCATTTGATAAAATTCAACACCCATTTATGATAAAAACTCTCGCCAAAGTGGGTATAGAGGGAACATATCTCAACATAATAAAAGCTATATATGACAAACCTACAGCCAGCATAGTACTCAACGGTGAAAAACTCAAAAGCTTCCCACTAAAATCTGGGACAAGACAAGGATGCCCACTATCACCACTCCTATTCAACATAGTCCTGGAAGTCCTAGCCACAGCAGTCAGGCAAGAGAAAGAAATAAAAGGGATCCAAATTGGAAAAGAAGAGGTAAAAGTGTCATTATATGCTGATGACATGTTACTATATATAGAAAACCCTAAAAGGTCCACACAAAAGCTACTAGAGCTGATTGAAGAATTCAGCAAGGTAGCAGGTTACAAAATTAACGTTCAAAAATCAGTTGCATTTCTTTACACTAACGATAAATCAACAGAAGAAGAAAGTAAAGAAACAATCCCCTTTAAAATAGCACCCAAAGTAATAAAATATCTGGGAATAAATCTAACCAAGAAGGTGAAAGAATTATACACAGAAAACTATAAACCAGTGATGAAGGAAATTAAAGAAGACTTTAAAAAATGGAAAGATATTCCATGCTCTTGGATTGGAAGAATCAATATTGTTAAAATGGTCACACTGCCCAAGGCAATCTACAGATTTAATGCAATCCCTATCCAATTACCCAGGACATATTTCACAGAACTAGAAAAAATCATAATAAAATTTATATGGAACCATCAAAGACCTAGAATTGCCAAAGCATTACTGAAGAGAAAGAAAGAGGCTGGAGGAATAACTCTCCCAGACTTCAGACAATACTATAGAGCCACAGTCATCAAGACAGCATGGTATTGGTACCAAAACAGACATATAGACCAATGGAACAGAATAGAGAGCCCAGAAATGAACCCACAAACTTTTGGTCAACTCATCTTTGACAAAGGAGGCAAGAATATACATTGGAATAAAGACAGTCTCTTCAGCAAATGGTGTTGGGAAAACTGGACAGCAGCATGTAAAACAATGAAGCTAGAACACTCCCTTACACCATATACAAAAATCAACTCAAAATGGATTAAAGACTTAAACATAAGACAAGATACAATAAACCTCCTAGAGGAAAACATAGGCAAAACATTATCTGACATACATCTCAAAAATGTTCTCCTAGAAGAAATAAAAGCAAGAATAAACAAATGGGACCTAATGAAACTTACAAGCTTCTGCACAGCAAAGGAAACCATAAGTAAAACAAAAAGATGACCTACAGAATGGGAGAAAATTTTTGCAAATGAAACCGACAAAGGCTTGATCTCCAGAATATATAAGCCACTCAACATGACTTAATAAGAAAAATGGGCAGAAGACCTAAACAAGCAATTCTCCAAGGAAGACATACAAATGATCAATAGGCACATGAAAAAATGCTCAGTATCACTAATTATCAGAGAAATGCAAATCAAAACTACAATGAGGTATCACGTCACACCAGTCAGAATGGCCCTCATTCAAAAGTCCACAAATGACAAATGCTGGAGAGGCTGTGGAGAAAGGGGAACCCTCCTACACTGCTGGTAGGAATGCAGTTTGGTGCAGCCACTGTGGAAAACAGTATGGAGATTCCTCAAAAGACTAGGAATAGACTTACCATATGATCCAGGATCCCACTCCTGGGCTTATATCCAGAAGGAACCCTACTTCAAAATGACACCTGCACCCCAATGTTCATAGCAGCACTATTTACAATAGCCAAGACATGGAAACAGCCTAAATGTCCTTCAACGGATTACTGGATAAAGAAGAAGTGGTATATTTATACAATGGAGTACTATTCAGCCATAAAAACCGACAACAGAATGCCATTTGCAGCAACATGGATGTCCCTGGAGAATGTCATTCTAAGTGAAGTAAGCCAGAAAGAGAAAGAAAAATACCATATGAGACCACTCATATGTGGAATCTAAAAAACAAAAACAAAAACAAAAAAACAAAACATAAATACAAAACAGATATAGACTCATAGACATAGAATATAAACTTGTGGCGCCCAAGGGGGTGGAGAGTGGGAAGGGATAGACGGGATTTCAAAATTGTAGAATAGATAAACAAGATTATATTGTATAGCAGAGGAAAATATACACAAGATCTTATGGTAGCTCACATAGAAAAAAATCTGACAATGAATATATATGTTCATGTATAACAAAAATTGTGCTCTACGCTGGAATTTGACACAACATTGTAAAATGATTATAAATCAATAAAAAATGTTAAAAAAAATAATAAAGCTGTTTTTTAAACAGGAATCAAGTAATATTCAGAGAAAGAGTCCAAGAGCGCTAGTTTTTAATTTAAAGTCATGTAAAATATGCATCATAATGAATGTTAACAATAAGAAAAGGGCTACATTGTCTTTTAATAAGTATATAAAAGCATCTTAGGTGCAGAATTACTAGTCTTCTCTATTAAGGACAAAAGAATCCTCAATGAATTAAAACTTCCACAGAAGTGATCCAGGAAAATCTAATGGAATAAACTTCCCTTTGGTGATGGTGAGGCATAGGAATGAATGTGTTAAGAAAGTCTTATACATGGAACCACCTTCTATAAAACTTTAAATGTCAGTACACAGCCATATTAACTATGTACCTAAACATCATTGTACATATTTAAATATACTGTTTTGCAAGCTCACTATTTCCTTGTAATTGTGCCTAGAACTATTTGGTACTATCACTATAAAGATGTGTATTCAAATTTGGTCATCTTTAGGTCATGATAAGAAAAATAAATACCATTTTGCCTTTAAGAACGAATGATTCTAATAAATGAATCAAATCATCAGAATTCTAACATCGGTTTTGCAAGTTCATTCTGACCTGAAGTTAACATTCACAAATGGTTGTAAATGATCATACGTACCAAAGAAAAGTGAATAGGTAATCTGAATAGATGACTTAATCTGCATTCTTAGATGGTTGCTACCGTTTACTCAAATACTCACTGAGGTTACCATTATGAAAAAATATTGTCAATCAAAGATGAAGATATAAAAGCAAATTGAAAGTCGAATTGAAAAGTAATTTTGCTTTCAAATGATTTGCAAAGGTAGATGTTAAGTTTGGGATGAAAGTCGTTAATGACCATAGCTGGGAGAGTTATACACCTGCTGATCACTAGAATATTATAATAAATGAGGTTGATTTTCCTGTTGACTACCCCATTTTTCCTCAACATGGTCTCATTATTTTTTCTTTCTCATTGCTGACCCTTAGCTGTGAATGCTCACTTACAGATCTAAAAATGTATTAACTCATATATGGTTTTTTAAAAAAGAATTTATCTTTAAGTGCAAGAGGAGTGATGCTGGCATTGCTTGTCCTTTTCTGCTTTGTTAGGTCACAGGAGGTTTTAAATGGTGAAAATCAAGCCTGTATTGCAAGTGAAAAGCTGTTTTGCAAGCAGCCTTCCTTACAGCAACTAAATTGTCCCCAAAAAAGCACATAAGCGTAATGAAGCTTTTAAGTAGTGACACAAATGCATTTATATTCTCTCCCTCAAGAATGACTAATTTTAATTTTTTAAAGTAGCAATTCAGCTTACTTTCAGAACCATTAAAGCTTAGCACATGATTTTGTTTTCCCTCCAATTCTTGATTATGAGATTGGGAAGGTTTGCATATTTATTTTTGCAAAGACAGTAGAATGAAACCTCATCGCCATATGAGTGGCTTAATTCTAATACCTCTGTTCTTAGCTGGCACATAATCAGTTAGGAATTCTTCCAGAAATGAGGGCCATAATGGTTAGATTTAACTGAAAACTATTTTGTACAAACCAAAACCTGACCTCCATGAGGGCAAAGTCATGTCATACACCCATTATGTGGTTCTTACTGAGCTTTACAGCCAAGGGGGCCCACCTCTCTTAATAAATATTTGTTGGATGACATTGACAGATCCACTATAGAGAGAAACAGACTTTCACACAGTCTTCGGGAGTATTCTGCCCAACCTGTCATTCAGCTCTTCCCAAATGGTACCTTCTCTGGGAGGCCTTCCCTAACCACCTCTTCTAAAACAGTACTTTCCACCCCATCTTTATCACCTTGTACTTTACTTTTCTTCATAGCCTTTATTGAGAGCTGACATATTAATGTGTACTTGTTTATGTATTTTTTATTTATTACTATCTTCCCTCATCAAAACACATGCTTCATGAGGACAGGGACTTCGGTTTATTCACTGTGATATCTCTTTCCAGTATGCTACCGAGTATGCTTAATAATAGATAAGCAAACATACGACTCAAGCAGAGCTTCAGCGAAAACAGTACAGCAAATATTTCCCAATTAACTACAAAGTTCTGAACCAAGTTCTATGAGATGCTGTGATAACCAGAATGTGGTCCCAGCCCTTGGGGACCTTGCAGGCCAGTAGAAGAGACAGATTGTAGACAACAGCCTATGGTGACACTCATACTGTTTTACCGAGACTCCCTGCAGCAGGAAGAAGGAGGCCCATGACCCCACCCATCCCACTTTTCAGTATGGAGGTTGGGTCATTGATAATAGGATTACATAGTCATGTATGGGCCACTTGAATTTTAGTTATTAGAAAATAAAAGGCCAAAAATACAAAGGGTTTACTAAACAATCCATAACCACCCAAGCTGATGGTAGGTAGTATTTAGGTGGAATTTTCTGTGTGGCAGGCACTGTTCTAAGCATTTTTCATATATTCACTATTGCAGTCCTCACAGCAGTCCTATGTGTACTATGATTTTTTCCACATTTTACTGTTGAAGAAACTAAGGCACAAAAAGCTAAATAACTTGCCCCATGTCACATGGCTAAAAAATGATGAAGCCAGAATTTGAACCCAGAAAATCTGGCTTCAAAATTACTGCTCTTAACTGTTATGGCCTATTTCTACATTTGATAATGATTAGTCTAAAATAGTAACAATTTGTCACTAAAAAAATTAAAATAGCAATACTTGAAAACTGTAGTCAACTCAGGAAGACAGCACTGATGATGAATAAATGAATTGTCTTCCTCCCAAATTGCAGAAATTCTGCCTCTCTTATGCTTGTACATTTGCATATTAAGAACTTCATAAATTGCCAAGCTCTCAGGGCAATCAGACTTCCTTGTGGAATTTAAAATGAGAGACCGTTTAAATTCTTAAATGGTCTTTGAAATACCAAATTCTAGTAACCCTTTTAAACTCAATGAAAATCTTACTAGCAAGTGGGACCACATGTTATTCACCCTTAAAAACAAAGGAAAGACTTGTATCCAATTATGACCCATAAAGTGGATTATAATTGCTGACCTAGAACACCAAGAGGGGATGAAAAAAAATCAATCAGTAATACAGGTCAGAAAAACATGCTGTTGTAAAGTAAAAAAGGAAAAATGTAATTATTTTAAATTTGGAGATCCAAGATATTTTCAAGGAGGAGGTGGCATTTCTAAACCAAACTGTGATGGATGAATATAATTTCAATTGGTGTAATGAGAGAAGGGCTTTCTAAGGAAAATGCATACACAAAGGCATGAAAATACAAGAGGGTGGGATATGTTTAAAGAGCAGCAAGCATGCTGGTATTGTCATTACGGCAGCCTATTCCAGTGTCTTCTGTCATGTCCTCTGGGTCCACCTCTGTTACAAGGTGTAGCTGCAGTGGACAGTTGGGTGCGAGCTTGTTTGGATAGCATTCCATATGAGGTGCCACCCAGGGGCTTCTTTGGTGCGGTGGAAACCTGCTCTGCCCCTGGTTAAGCTCAGCCCAGAAACACCCTCAGAGGAAAAGTTAAGGAAGGACTCCTTTACCGCTGGGAATTGGGAGTCCTTGGACTGAGGCTCCCACTTCCCACTCTTCAAGTGGAGGATTCTGGAAAGTGTTCTGCACGTGTCTTCAGATGTCCTGGTGGAATAGAGCCCCTGCAGCCTATAGCAATGTCATTGAAAGTGCATCCTTATCTTGGCCTTTCCTCTGTTGTCGTATTCTTCCTGCTCCCTCATTCCTGCTTCTTGGAATCACCTCTGCAGTAAAGTACTGTCACCTATACCCTTTTGAGGGTGTGCTTTTTCAAGAGGCTGCACAACACCACCAGGTATATGACTTAGCTCAGAGGATTGAATTGTCAAAAACAAGAGTCAGAGATTTTAGCCAGTATTGAAGCACATGTGAAGCAGAAAGTTTGAGTGCCTTTTTAAATGCACTTTGGCCCAGATTTAACAGATGACTTCTCTAAGCAGTACCTGAGAGAGCGACACCTTAGAGAGTACAAGCTCACTCACTCAGAGGGAGCTGCTACATATACGGCTCATGTGACACTTTCCAGGGAGCCATACCCTGTAAGTGCATGAATTCCAGGTTTGTTAGCCATAAACAGTCCTAGACAGATCAGGTATATATGGCAAAAAATATTAAAGACTTTCCCCCTAATAAATACCAGTAGTGTACTTGCCAGCGGGTCAGTCATGTTTTCAAGAAGCTTTGGCTGGTCCCCTTTCTCTTCTAGAATGTCTTTCAGTAATGAAGGAGAATGGAATGCAGGCCTGTTACTTCCTAGTAAGCATGTGACCTTTCAGAAACACTAAATTAGGCAACTACCATCCTCTAAAATTGTCAGATAGACTTATAAATAATTTACCTTTATTCCTCTTGCTTTATCTTTTTAGATAGATTCCTGGCTCTGCCACATAATATCTCTGAGACCTTGAACAAGTGGCTTACTGTCTCTAAGCCTCTCACTACTTTGGTAAGATGTGAATATTCTTATTTCAGAGAGTTGTTGGGAGAAATAAATGAGAACATTGGTGAAATTGTGTGCAATATCGGGCACATGGTAGGGATTTAGATGTTGCTGTTCCATTTCCCAAGCTTTTGTTTGTAATTGTAGCCTTAGTATCTCCTCTACTGAAATCTCCTTGGTACTCATGTTAAGACTCCCAGCAAACAACCCTGGCTTTATTCTACAGTTTCACTCTTTCCTTCACCCTACTTCTGATGTTCTCTCCTGGTATCTCTAAAACCCTCTGGTGTCAGTCTTGCTCTCTTTATTGTATGAGGTCTGACATGAAGAAGGTACATAGGAGAATGTGGTGAAAGGTGATATTAGAGTGATGGCTGAGGGTCCAGTTTTGGAGTCCTGAATGACAGGATGAGGAACTTGGACTTTATTTCTTAGAATCTGGGATACCAAAGAAGAAATTGGGGCCAAAGGGTGGCATTCAGCCCCACTGGCTGGTCCACATGAAAAATGGACTAAGTGATAAAAGATCAGAGGTAGAAAGACTCGTAAGGCAGAGTATTTTTTTTTCAGTTTTTTTTTATTATTGAAGTGCAGTCAATTACAATGTATCATCCTCTGGTGTACAACACAATGTCAATGTCCCAGTCATGCATATACATACATATATTCATTTGCATATTTTTTCCATTAAAGGTTATTAGAAGATATTGAACATAGTTCCCTGTGCTATACAAAATAATCTTTTTAAAATCTATTTTTATATATATAGTGGCTAGCATTTGTAAATCTTAAACTCTAAGGGTGAGTATTTAAAACAACAAATGAACTAGCATTGTGAACTAGCATTGTGGCAGTAGAAAACCAAAGAAAGAAATAGACATGAAACTACTAGGAAAGTGACTTTGGCAGAATGTGACAGCTAATTGGATTGGTAAAGTCCAGATGTTAAGGACAGGGAGCAGTCAGTGGTTCTCAGGGGTCCTCACTAATAGCTGAGAGGATCTTGAGTAAATGTATGAGGCCTATGGCGAGACAGTAAAGTGACCCCCAAGAACATGGAAATGAATAAAGTAAGATTAGCCTCTGTGCTTTTAATTGGAAGATAACAGTTCTTGGATCAAAGGTTTTTTTTAACAAATCTAAAGGAACAATTTGTCAATGGAAAAAAAGGTAAGCACGCACACACACACGCGCGCGCGCACACACACACACACGCAAAGGCAGACATGGGCTCTATTCTTCCAAACACAATGAAGGGTAAGAGTCTTAGCCATCAGATATTAAGTCTTTTGTTCCTGGGAGCAAAGATTATCCCACTGTGGGTGTGTTTATAGGCAACACCTGCCCCAGAAGAATGTGAGCATGTGGATAAGAATGTAAATGGGATCAATTAGATCTGAGTTTAAATCTGGACTGTGCTAGATGTGTGACTTTAGGAAAGCACACCGTACTAAGCTTTAGTTTCCTCATCTGTTAGAGATGATAATAGTATATATCTTGTAGGGTTTATGGGAGGATTAAGTGAGGTAATGCATACAGAGTGCTTAATACAGTGTTGGCATGTAGAAAATGTGCATTTAATAATGCTGATAACACCTTTCCTTTGGGAAATGTATGCATCAGGTACTGAAGTCTAAATCAGTTGTTCTTATTACATGCTAAGCAGACAACTTTTTGATACTTGATAGATTGTTTTTCCTTTAAATGAATTACCTCATTCCAACAGTATTGCAAGCTTTGACATCACCCTTTCAGGATTGTGGTTGGAAAGCACATTTGTTACCTGTTGGAAGATCAGATTCAGAATGAAATCCAGAATGGAACAGGAAAACAGTTGTAAAAGAGTGAGAATGGGGGAGAAGTGAAAGGGTCCATGGTTTTCATCCAATAAACAAATATTCTCTTGAAAGTAAGGACAGAAACCAGGCACTCTTGTCACTATTAGCAAATATCAGACAAGTAGTGGTCACTCAGCATAAACGAACAAAGGAGTTTCAGCCTGCTATAGTAATGGACATACAATTGTATCACAGAAATGGCAGTGGATTTTAAAGAGACAAATTTCAGTACCTGTCTCTGCTACTTACTAGTTGTGTATCTATGTACTAGAAGCTTCCTTAGTTTCTAGAGTCTAATTTCCTCAGCTCCAAAGTGGAGAACGAATATACTACCTGCAGTGAAGGATTATTGTGAGACTTAATAAGATAATGTCTGTGAAATATGTTGAAAACAGCTGCTTAAGAATAATTATTACCCACCCCCAACACTAGAATTTGATTTCCAAGTCTTAGCTACTTCCATGTCTCTAGTACCTTGTGTTGTACCTCTAAGGCATTGACTGAATGTTAGTTGAATGAATTAATGAATCAGGGGGAAATTTTAAATAGAAGACCTCTAAGCTGACTATTTCCTAGTGATGATGGGCTACAAAATAGGACGTTCATGTAAGTTGCTAAAAATGGAATAGAAGTATTGGTTGTCACGGTGGAAGAGGTTTAGGTTTAGATTAAATCGTGCTCTCTGTGTGGACTTTTAAAGTCACCCAGAATGATGACAGAAGAATAAAATTGTGATTCAGTTGCCAAAATTGCCCAGAAATACAAAGAAATGTCCTAAAGAACAATAAATGATAGATCAGTATTGACTGATTATACTTAAGGGAAAATAGTTTTCAATGGTTTGAAGTTTTAAAATGTTAGCACCAAAGAAATTCAAGTGCATATAAACCATTCACCAGTCATATTCTGGGTCATACAATATAGTATTACTTTTTTTTAATAAAAGGAAAGTTTACCAAGTATGTTCTCTGACCACAATGGAATTAAGTTAAAAATCAATAGCAATCCAACATATAGAAAAGCTTATATTGTTTGGAAATTAAATAGCACACTCCTAAGTAACCCAATATTCCAAGAAGAAATCATATGGGAAATTAGAAAATTCTTCAAACTGAATAAAAATTAAAATACAACATAATCATAATTTGTGGAATGCAGCTTAGAGGAAAGTTTACAGTTTTAAATGTTTATATGAGAAAAGAGTAAGGTTTAAAATTAATGATCTGACTTTTCCATCCTAAGGAGCTAAGGGGAAAAAAGAACCAAATTAAGCCCAAAATAAGTACAAGATACAATAAAAATAAAATCAGGAACAGTAAAATTGAAAACAAAGAGAAGTTTTTCAAAGCCAAAAATTATTTCTTTAGAAAGATGAAGATTATATAAATCAAAATAAGAGTAATTAATAAATAAAAGTCACAAATTACCAATGTGAGTAATGAGAGAGGACACCACTATAAATCCTACTGACCCTACATAAAGGGAATTTATGCAATAAACTTAACAGCTTTAAATGAAAATCACAACTTATCAAAACTGAAATGAAAAAAATTATTAATCTGAATAGCCCTATACAATCTATTAAATTGAATATGTAACCAAAATCTTCTCGCAAAGATAACTTCAGAATTAAATTAGTTCTATTAACATTTAAAGAATATTTAGCAGCATTTTAAACAAATTTTTAGACAATAAAGGAAGAAACACTTCCCAAATCACTTCATGGGATTAAACTCTGTTATCAAAACCTGATGTAGGTATTACAAGAAAATTATACACCAGTGTTCTTCATGAATGTAGCTCAACAAAAATGCTAGCACAGTTGAAATTTATACCAAGAATATGTTGGTTTCACATTTGAAAATCAGTCAGTGTAATTCAACATATGGACAGAATAAAGGAGAAAAAGTTGGATCATCTCAATGAATGTAGAAATAGCATTTGACAAAATTCTACACTTTTCATGATTTTAAAAAAATCTCAAAACACTAGAAGTAGAAGAGAATTTCCTCAATCTAATGAAAGAAGCCTATAGCTAACATATTTAATAGAAACATAGTGAACACTTTTCCCCATGATCAAGAACAAGGCAAAGTTCCTACTCTCATCATTTCTATTTAGTATATGCTGGAGGTCCTACCCAGGGTAGTAATGCAAGGGTAAAAAATAGAAGGTATAGCAATTGAGAAAAGCAAAAGTAAAGGTCTTTATTTACTGAAGACCTGATTTTTTATGTAGAAAATTCTCAGTAATCTACAAAACAGCTACTGGAACTCATGGGTGAATTAAGTTAGGCTGCAGGAAACAAGGTCTGAATACAAAAATCAGTGGTATTTCTATATACTAGTAGCATTCAACTGGTAATTGAAATTATAAGATTCATTTTCAGCCATGTCAAAACCCAAAATACTGAGAAATAAATTTAACAAAACATATGCCAGACTTCTAAAATGAAAACTATAAAGCATTGTGAAACAAACAAGGCCTAAATAAATGGAGAGATATATCATGTAGGTGGATTGAAAGACTCAGTATAATTCTCTTTAAATTGATCTATAGATTCAACACAGCCCAAGTTAAACTCTCAACAGATTTTTATACGGAAGATGATAAGTGGATCTTAAAATCTGTATGGAAATGCAAGGGCAAACAAACGTTGAACAAAACCAAGTTGAAGAGTTTCTTTAAGACTTACTGTGAATCTGCTGTAATCAAAGCAGTGTGACATTGGTGTAAGAATGGACAGATGGGTAAATGAAACAAATGGATCAATGGAGAGTCCAGAAATAGATCTGCATACACGTATAGTCTGTTGATTTTCAACAAAATACTGAGGCATTTCAATGAGGAAATAGAGTCTTTAACAAATGGTGCTGTGACTACTGGATAACCATACAGAAGGAGGAACCACACTCAGTACCTCACACAATACACAGAAATTAATGTTGAATGGATCATAGATAGACCAAATGTAAATTCTAAAGCTACAAAGATCTAGAAGGAAACATATGAAGGTATTTTTGCAACTTATGGCTAAACAAGGATTTTTTGAGACACAGAGAACACTACTATAAATAATGATAAGCCGGACTTCATGAAAATTAAAAACTTCTGCTAATCAAGCGTTAAGCAATAAACTAATCTAGATAAGGCATGTATGAGTCTTCTGTGTCTTAACCTTGACACTTTTCTCTAACTTAGAGGTTATTTCCAAATAAAACCATTAAGATAATAGGCTAGAAAATATTCATAATACATATATCTGACAAAGGACATGTATCTAAAATATTTAAAGAACTCTTACAATTATAAGAAGAAAACAGCCCAATAAAAATTGAACAAAGACTTAACAGATGTTTCACAGGACATACCTGTAGACATGTGTAAAAGTATCCAATGTCATTATTCATAAGAGAAATGCAAATAAAATCACAATGATCTCCATTTCACAATGATATCCCCTAGAATTGGCTAACATTAAAGTCTAATAGCACCAAAACTTGGTGAGGATATGGAACCACTATGGAGAACTGTTCCTATAAAGTTATACGTGTATCTCCCCAGTGTCCTAGTAATACCATTCCTACTGCTCAAGAGATTGAAAAGACATGTCCACAAGAAAATTCATCAAGCATATTCATACAGGTTTTATTCATTAAGAAAAACTGATACTGGAAACAAATGCTAATTCAGAAAAGAATGAATAAATTGTTGGGTTGCCATACAAGACGCAGCAATTTAAAAAAAGAACTATTGATTCATGCTGCAACATGAATAAAACCCAAACACTTCATGTTAAGTGAGAGAAGCCAGTCGCAAAAGAGTATATTCTGCATCATTCCATTTATAAGTTCAAGAACAGACAAAACTCATCCATGGTGATTAAAAATCAGGAGTGAGGATTGACTTAAAATGGGCCAGGAGCGAACTTTCATAGGGTGAAGGAAATGTTTTCTGTTTTATTTAGAGTGGTGATTATATGGGTGTATAGATCTATCAAAATACATGAGATTGAGCACTAAAATCTTTACATTTCAGTTACAGAAATCTTATCCCAATAAATAAATAAAAGAGACCACATCTGTTTGTTTTTCTGATACCCATTCATCATGCAGGGTAGAATGTTGTCCCTCTTATTGCTTCTTGTCATACACAATAAATTTATAAGCCTCTTCTTTGACACAAAGGCCCTGCATGATTTGGCTCTTTCCTCCTTTTTCTACCTCATGTCCCTTCCTTCCCTACTGAGTCCTAGCCCTGCTGGCTTTACTTGTCTGAAGTAATTCATTTCTTGATATTTTCTAGTTCAGTCTCTTTTGTTTCCTTCATGGCATTTAGGATAACTTGCATATATGTTGTCTCTTTATTCATTTTTTACCTGCCTTTTCCACTAGAATAGAAACTCCAAGAGGATAGAGACCTCGCCTCTTTCACTATTGTATTCCCTGATGTATTCCAGTGATATTGCTTGGCTTGGGGGCTCAGGGAGTATTTGTTGAATATGTAAATGAACAAATGAACGAACAAATGTTTCTCTTTTTCCATATGTTGATAAAGTGGTAGTGTACTCAAATGCTCCTTTGTTTAGAGTTTGATTCTTACCAATTCAAATAAAAACATAATTCTGTCCCTACAAGCAAAGCAAACCTTAATAAAACTGCATCTCTAAGTTTTGGTTGATGCAACCAAGCTTTTTGTTTGATGCAAGGGAATTTTTTGTTCTCTTTTTCTTTCCAGAAACACTATATAGTCTTTCCTTCTATTTCCTAATCAAAACGTCTTACAGAAGAGACTTGAGAGCATCCCTTATAACAGTGCCTTCCAAACATATTTGATCCTGAATCCTATTGGTAAAATGTTTGAGCACACTAACCACGTGGGTACATTTATTTCAAAAATATGTAAATGTCTTGTTGTTCTACTGTATAATGAAACATGCACAAATATAACATTTTAAAAGGATGATGTGAAAAGTAGTTCCAATATTTTCCTCCTCCTCCATGTGCTCATCCCACTTTGAAGACATTACCTTGGAGCAGATATTCTACATTTACTGATATATGTAAGTGTAAATCTACAGTAGTGTTAATATTTTTGCATTTTATACTTTACCTTTGAGTATGGATTGAAAGGCTTTGTTGCTTTTTAAATGAATTTATGATATTGTTTAGTGCAGATAAGGTAGACTTTTTTTGGTCCAGGGCATATTCTGAAATCATTGTCACCTAATTTTTACTGTACTTATCCTCAACATTGTTCAATGATAGTTTTTCTACAGAAAAATATATATAGTATTCTAGAGGGAAGAAATAATGAGATTAGAAAAGTAGGAAGGGGAGGCACAGAAGAACTCTAGAAAAGGCTATGATGATTTTTTTTAATTGTTAATTATACTATACACATTGGTAGTAGTATATTTGAATGAACTGTTGTCTCCTTGATGGATTGCTACTTATAGAAAATTAGCAGTTAGTTCATCTAGACAAAGCTACTTAAAAGTGGAAAAATCACTGTTCTCCAAAAAAAGACAGTTTTTAAGGAAGCATCAGTTCTTCAACATAGCAACCTGAGACAGGTTTGGAGATTTTAAGCCTGCTATGTTACCTCTGAGACCTAAAGGAAGCAGAACATAAGAATGAGCCTCTATCAATTTGAAGCAAACCTAATCTTTGTGATCATGGCTGTGGTCTAAATCTATTAAAGATGTTCAAATTCAGTGTCCTTGTTATCACTGCAGGTTGACCTGAAAAGTGAGCAATAAACTTGTGTATTATAATTCTGGTTTGAAGATATGTGCTTAGGAAGTGAAACCGACAGTCAGTGTTTTGTGTCTGTCTCTAAGCAGACTAAGAGCCTATATAAAATGACAAGTGCATTTTTGGAGAAAGAAACCCATAATGTTTTTCTATTTAGTAGGTGACAGTATGTCCCAAGATAACACAAGCTTAAGGGGCTGGAACAAGCATGGTTATTAAAGGCTAGCAGTTTCTCAGTTCATACAAATTGAATTTTTCATAGGCTGGGAGACTGGAAATCTGGTGTAGAGTACTGAAATAAATTAGCATATTAAGTGAATTTATACATTCAGGCTTGTGAGCACTTTGAATATAAGGAAGAAATTTTATTACTTCTTGAAAGAAAAAGGCAGTTTTAAAATTCTGTGTTTAATCTCCCCATTGGAAAGGTCCTATATAATAAATTGTATCATTTTGATGATTATTCAAAGAAGTGGTTATTATATTGATGAGAATCTTTCTCTTTTCTCTCTTTTCTCAGAATTACTGATTTAAGGAACATAAAAAGAAGATTGTATTTATCAACAGTCCATAAGGAACTGTCCTCAACCCCTCTTCATGCAAAAATCCCACTCTTCATGATCAAGCGCAAAATTGTAAGTGTCACATAGAATGTTGCTTAAAATATTAAATTCATTTCAGCAAATATTAATTCTGGGCCTACTCTGTAATTGAGACACTTTGTTAAGTTCCATGATGGTATAAAAAATGAATAAAAATTCATACTCTTCCTTTTCCTCCAGTGAAGAGCTTAATATCTACTAAGTGGGAAAATATAATTGTTTGAATATCTAGAATATCACCAAAACTGTGATAGGAAGCACAGCAGAGAGAAAAAGTGCTGTTGGTACTGTGAAAGGGAGAGAAATCCATCTACCTGCAGGATAAGGAAAGGCTTCATGGAGGAGATTGTACTGAGCATGGACTTTGAAGGACTATAGAATTTCAAAAGGTAGAGGTGAAAAGCGCAGCATTCCAAGCAGAAGGAACAACATGAGTGGAAGCATGGAGGCTGGAAAGTAGTACGTGTTTGGAGAACAGAGAATGAGTCATCTTTGTTGCCAGAGTTTTTAAAAATAGCTTTATGGCAGCAACAGTCCTACAGTACAACAGCCTGATATAGATTGGGGATTTGTGTACCCTCTGAGACTTAAAGCAATATAATATGTAGGTAGATGAGCAGTAGGTTACAGGCTAAGAAGCTTGGGCCTTATCTGACTGACTAGTCTTTCTCAAACTTCAGTCATTTCAGTACTACTTTCATGACTTTACCATGTTTGTGTGCAACCTGTTCCAGAATGTACTTAATACATTCTTTTAAATCAGTTTAACTTTTTTTTACTTAAATAAAATTTTTTGAAACTTTATTTCACACTTATAAATGGAAAACCAGTATAACCTTCCAAAAATAAAAAGTAACCATAACAATAAACATGCTGAAATCAAAACAATAGTCTAGCTAAGTACTGTTTCCTGTTTAGGGCTCTGTCCTGAAGACTGCTCTTTGTTAACAGGAGTTTATTAAGGGTTTGATACATATTCAAACTTTTTGGGGGGCATAATTAGGATTGAAAGAAAACTGGTAAAAGGATGTTTTTATTCTTTGATTCAGAGTCATTTAATGCCATGTCCATGTACCATCTAAAACTATTACACAAACAGTGCCATGTTCTACTCTTTGGGAACCACTATAGCAGAGAAAAGGAATCCATTAGAGCTTTTGGTTTGGAGAGGAACACAGAGTCAATTCTGTGCTTTGGGAAGATTGTTAATTTGCTAGTGATATTTGGAATGGTTTGGAAGGGCTTTGAAATTATGATATGAGGAGAATGATGAGGAGAACATTTGCAGTAATCCAGATTAGGTTTAATGAGCCCTAGGGCATTAGCAGTAGAGAAACGGATATGAGACAACATCAGAAACTTATAGTCCACTGAGCTAAGACATATTTATACAGAGCTTTTCCGTATCATGTGGTACCTGCTGCGAGAGCAGGACCCACAGTGAACAAGGGAGCACAAGGGGAGTGGTCAGAGAAGGGCTTCTGAAGAAGGGGATGTCTAAGCTGGACCTTGAAGGGTAAGAAGGCATTAACCAATTCGAGTGGGGGTAGTATTCCTGGGACAGAAAGAGCAGCATTAAGAGTAGCTGCATGAGGTGTGAAGGCAGGTCCAATAATCCAGTGTTGCTGAAGAGAGACCAGAATAGTAATAAGGCAAGGGGGGAGGCAGAGAAACCTCCTGGTGGCCCTTGTATTTTTAGCCAGGGAGCCTGGACTTTTATCTCGTAGGTGATAGGGAGCTATTGAAGGGCTTGTAGCAGGGTTGACATGGTCAGATTTACATTTTAGATAGAACATCATTTTGAGAAGGATGAGACTCAAGGCCAGCAGAACCAGTTAGAAAACCAATGTAATTGTCGCAAGAAAGTAAGTTCCATGAGAGCAGGGGTTTTGCATCATTTTATCACTTTTGTATCCCAGTGCCTATAGCAATACCTGGCTCTTCCTAGGCACTCAGTAATTATGTAAGTGGATGGATGGATAGATGGATAAGTAGATGATCTAGGTTAGAGTGATGATGTCCTAAAATTGGAAAATAGAAATTAGGATGGAGAGGAGGGAACAGAGTTGGAAAATAACTAAAATTTTAACTGAAGATTAATTAGATGTTTTAATTAGATTGATTAGAAGGAGAAGAAAACATCAAGGATGACTCTCAGGTTTCTAGTTTGGATGACTAGTAACATAATCAGTATATAGAAAAAATCCAGGAGAAAGAGCATATTTAAAAAAGGAAGATGAAAGTGTTGCTAAAAGAGTCTGAGACATTCAGATTGAGAATTTGAGGGATACATATATATTAGAGTCCTGGATATTTGGGCTTCTTCAGCATACAAGTGGCAGTTTAAGTCATGAGACAGATGAAACTGCCTGCAGAGAGAGTACATAAGGGCACCACCAACCACAGAAGAGGTTAGAGGAGGAAATGCAAGGGCCCACCAAGAAAAGAGATGGGCAAAGGAAGAAGAATGCATGAAGGAGACAGGGCAACAATGAGAAAGTGACTTGAAGCATGAAGCAAAGTGTGGTGGAAACCAAGAAGTTCCCATAAGAGAGAATAGTCAAGATGTGAAAGTGTGTGGGGTTGTGGTGATCACAAGGCCGTTAGTAACTTCACTGAGAAGTTTTGGCGTATGAGGAAGGAGGCAGGCCAGCGGGCTGAGCAAATGGAAGGTGGAGACATGAGTGCATGCTGCCATTTCTTTCAGTCACATCCACTGGGCTTTATGTTCAAGTAGATTTTTTTTTTAAGTATCAAAGTTAACTTTGAAGTTTTGAGTCTGGAAAACTTAAGAGATTGACATCCCAGTAACAGGTTAAGTGCTGGATTGTGGAATAAATGGATGGTTTCTGTTTGCAGTACAATCTTTTAAATTTAATTTGCATTAAACATTCATAAATTCACAAAGATTAAATTCATATATTCTAGTTGTTAAAATTAAGTCATTAAGACATTAAGGAAATGCTTTAATGCCTTACAAATGAAATTGTGTTTGTTCTCTTATGTTTGAGTATGAGGTCCTTCTTATTCATCTAAGACTGTTTAGAGCTCAGTATTAGGTGGTTTCCAAGAGTTAAATCATATATGAGACCAATACACTATTCTGTGTGTGGTTAATAAATCAAGTTTACCATTATCTTGTTTTATGAATTCAGTCACCCTTGTCAGTTAACCAACCACAAAGTTTCTGGATATTATATTAAAATCTAAACATACTCTGTACCTGGCTATAACACACACACACACACACACACACACACACACACACACACACACACACACACACATACACGTGTACCCTTAATCCAGTGGCATTCATGAAAATATAGTATGTGAAAATAAAATACTGGCTATTACAAGTAAACTACACAAATATCTTGCTGAGATAGGAAGTGAACTTGACTGAATGATCTTTCATATTTAGCAAATTAGTCCTTAAGAGGAATATGTGTTAGCAGTGCTAGGTATGTAATGACATAAGAAATGTACTATTTAAACTAAAAGGAAAATAGCTGCCATAGGCCCTGTGAGGCAGTATGCAGTAGCTCATCTGCCTCATCTCCCTATCCCCAGCTGGACAGTTCAACAGAGTATGAAAGAAAGGAGATGCAAGCATGAAAGTTACACATAGTTGTTTAAAAAAAAATCCTAGTGTGTAAAGAATCAAACTCGTCTCTATCTTAAGTGACTTTAGCTCTTGCTCAGTTTTAAAAAGCAAAATGGTCACAAAACATCTAGAACTTTTCTTTGAATGTAATTGAATCTAGAAAAACTGCTCACTTACATCTGAGGCAGTCCTGAGCAATAAGCAAAAGCAAGATATTTGTTTCTATAGTGTTCCCCTTCCCAGGGAAATTATCAAATCATAAATACTTGTAATATGTTGTAATTAGTCTGTATTTTATGAAATATAAATATGTAAATAATGTGTAGGCATTAAGAGCATGGATTCTGAGTTTTGACACTTACTAGTTATGTGACCCTGTGCAAGTTCCTGTGTTCATTTTCCTCATTTATAAAATGAGATAATGTAAGGTATGCATTCTATGAAGGTTGTTGTGGGAATTTATATGAGTTAATAAGCATAAGGCTTTTAGAACAATACCTGGATTATACTAAGCTTTAGATAAGAATTATAGCTCCTATTTGCTCTTTACATGTTACTTCTTCCAGGAAGCCCTCCATAATTTCCCATCTGCTGATAGACATTTTGGGTACAACTCATCATTACCATTCACAAATTTGTAATTCTCATGACACTTCTTCACCTTGCACTTTAATCATTTTTATACTCATCTGTCTCCCCTTTTAGGCTGTAAGTATGTCTCATGTGGCTATTATCCCTCGTCCCTATCAGTACATGGCACATAGTAAGTGCTCGATAACTGACACGTTTTAATGTGCCTCCTGATACGGGAAATAAAATATGAGTTTATTATGGACAAATTATATAAGCTTTCTAACTGTTCTTGCCTATTCCAGAAATGTCCAGGAGTATTCAAACAAATGTTAAGAAATTCAGTTCTAAAACTTGCTCTTATTTCCCATAATTTTTCTCCCAATCCAAGAGATGCTACAGCAACAGAAGGTCTTTCCTTTCCACTGCTAGTATAATCTATTCCAACTGAGCCCTTATTGAATTAAAGCTGAAACATATTTAAGGGAAATTTCTTTAGAGAACAGCAAGGTAGAGCACTCCACCCGTTCAAAATGCCACTCCTGGAGTCCTCCCTGGTGTTGGTGTGATGTTGGCCCCAGTTCTCTGCTTTTTGCCAAAGCACTCTTCACTTCTTCTTTCTACTTTTTAAGAACTATAGATACTTTGGTGATAAATCTCAAAATATACTATTCTTAAAGCATTTCAGATAACATTTATAGATCAGAAGATTTCACCTAAAATTTTTGACCTCTTTTTTTAAAAATCAGAAGTTAACATTGAGTCTGTTTTCTTGCATAGCAAGCAGGCAACTAGAGCTGTGTGGCAACTGAACACTTTTAATGGAGCTTTAAGCTTTCCTGTGAAGTTGAGTCCTCTCCACTCATAAGGATGTGGGTGCACTCAGACCCTTGCTGCTTCACTCATTTAAGTGATCTGCTTGGGCCCTCTAGGCATTATAGTTTGCAGTCCCTGATTTAGAGGATAATTGCCAAATGGTCCACTTTGCTTTGGTTCTTTAGCTAAAGCCTTTACATAGCCAGAGGCAACAAATAAAGTTAATATTTGTATAGCCATACCAACATGAATAGTTATTTAGAGGCCACTTACTGTTCCAGTTACCATAAAATGTTCAACCTTTCAAATAGAAAAAATATTTTTCATGTTATTCTCAAGTATGAAGGATTCATTTTGACATTTAAATTCTAACAATTTATACTTTTAATTTAGGTTTTCAATGGCAAGAGCAGTTTTAAAAATTAATAACTATCATATTAAACAGTGGGGATAGCCACTTAGTCAAGACTCACTGAAATCAATCTTACATCTTTTTAATACAATTTCAATTAGTTGGTGATGGTATCAGATGAACATCAATGTCTTACCACCAAATAATGTTTTAATGTACAGTAAATTTAATTCCATTTGAATAGAAAGTTCAGGTATGAGATATCGCTGAGAATTAATCTTTCATTGGAGATGTACCAAAGTAGTATGATAAATTACAATGCCAAATTCTTTTAGTAACCTTTACCACTCAAATACCCAGTGTTTGTCATTTAAAGAGAGAGAATTACTCTTCAGGATTTGTACTTTCTTGAACCACAACTCTGGAATATGTAATAGGTTTTATTATAAACCGTGGCATAATGTTTTTAAAATTTCCCCTCAAAGATCATTTTTCCCCAAAGAGCCAATAACTTAGAAATTTTGGATTCTTAACAGTATTTAATTTTTTGAGTGTTATTAAATGAACAGAGAATGGAGGAGGCAGATTTTTTTTAAGATACAATGTCATTTAGATATACATTTAAGCTCCAATTAGAGAATGTCTCTCAATGAAATCATTCTAACCTGGAATCCACTATAATGTTTGTGATAACTTATTTGAGGGTTTATAAATGTTTTCATCTCACCCATGTGCATATCATTTTAAAATATCTGCTTTTTACTCTTTCTACCCACCTGTCTAATAATGAGTGTTGAAGAGATTTGGGGAAAAGAGAACAGTTTCATACTTTTCTCTCCTGACCCTGAATAATTATGTGAAGTAGGAACAACTATGTAAAAATAAGTTTGTTCTGGAAAATGAATATGATTATCTAGCTTTAGGGTCACACTATTTTTAAATCATATGAACAGGCAGAGTGTTGTTAAAGTGTGGCCTCTAGACACTAGATTGTAGTGATTTGAACTCTATTTGTCTCTTCTTGTCTGTGGGCTCTTGAGCAAGTCAGTTATCTCTCTCTGTGCTTCAGTTTCCTCATCAGTTAGGTAGTGACAGTTCTAAAACCTGCTTCATAGAGGAGTTGTTAGGATTAAATGAGTTATTACTTAGAATAGTGCCAAGCTCTTAGTAAGTGCTCAGTTAATGTTAGTTGATATTGTTATTTTACTATTTTCTTTTGACGTGAATCCGTATTTATTAATATGTGACTATGTTATCATAATAAACATCTGAACTTGCAGTTTAATTCAATTAACAAGTATCTATTGAGCCCCTGCTGTAGGCCAAGGTCTGTGCCAAATGGTATGACTCCAAAGGTGAGTGATATAGAATCTTCTCATCAAAGAGATTATAATAGACAGAGAAGGCAAACAAATTAACAATTCATGATAATGGGCTGTGGTAAACACCAAATTAATCTTAAGAAACAAATGTTACTACAGGAAAATATCAGATTTGATAGTTGGGGCTTGTTATAAGTAGAGATATGTGAGCTAAATTATGAATACACACAAATAAAAGCATGAAAATTCATGTCACATTTGATCTCTTAACTGGGATATGTAATGAGAATGTACAGGATCACAATCCTGGAAAAGGCAAGATGAAATCATGAAGGGCTTTGAAAGCCATGTTAAGAAGTTTGAATTTTTAGAGTATTTGAGATTTCTTTTTAAAGTATAACATAGGGAAGTTTCATGATATTATCTGTATTCTAGAAAATAAGTACAGTGTCAAAATAGAGAGAACTAGAGGCAGAGAGACCAATCTTTGTAAAGTCCAGGTAAGGCATATTAACCTGTATTAGTGTAGTAGCAATGAAATAGAAGAGGATAGATATAAGAGATACTTCAGGAATAAAGTCAATGAAAAAAGGGAGAAAATGGCACTGAATTAATCTTGGGCTGGGGATTGGCAAAGTAGATATGCTCCCAACAGGGGAGATGTTTAAATGACTGCTTAGATAGCTGTTTCTGACCATGACAAATTATCTGGTATCAAACTATTCTTTCTACTCCAAACAAATATAAAACTGGAAAAAAGTTGAAGTAAGAATTTTTAACTTGGACAACAGGCAACATACTTCAAAAAGAGAGAAACAAATGAGATGAGTCCTGTATTCCCAAGTTTTCTGAAGGCCAGTTCTGGACTGCAGTGCAGAGATGGGAGCCCAGACAGAGCATGGCATCTTGCTGAGAGAAAAAGAGATCAGAGTTAAGGATGACTGAGACTGAGGTAGCTGGAACATGTAGGTTAGTGTATCTGAGAGGAGCTTCAGAAATCTGCGTCAGGGTCCTCTTGAATCTTTGCGCGTGCTTACAGTAGGATCCCATGAACAGGCAAAGAGCAGCCCCTAGGAAAGAACACCTACTGAGCAGCTGTGATAACTACAAAACATTGATTAAGGAAATTAAAGACAATTTAAAGGAATGGAAAGATATCCCATGCTCTTGGATTGAAAGAATTAATATTGTTAAAGTGACCATACTACTCCAAGCAATCTACAGATTTAATGCAATCCGTATCAAATTACCCAGGACATTTTTCACAGAACTAGAACAAATAATCCTAAAATTTCTATGGAATCACAAAAGACCAAAAATTACCAAAGCAATACTGAAGAAAAAGAACGAAGCTGGAGGAATAACCCTCCCAAACTTCAGGGAATACTGCAGAGCTACACTAATCAAAGTAGCATGGTAATGACACAGAAAAAGACATATGGATCAATGGAACAGAATAGAGAGCCCAGAAATAAACCCAAAACACTGAACAGTCAATTAATCTTCGACAAAGGAGGCAAGAATATACCATGGAGAAAAGACAGTCTCTTCAGCAAGTGGTGTTGGAAAAGCTGGACAGCCACATGTAAATCAGTGAAATTAGATCACACCCTCACACCATACACAAAAATAAACTCAAAATGGCTTTAAGACTTAAAAAAAAGACAAGACACTATACACCTCCTAGAAGAAAACATAGACAAAGCATTCCCTGACATAAATCTTAGCAATGTTCTAGGGCAGACTACACCCAGGCAACAGAAATAAAAGCAAAAATAAATAAATGGAACCTAATTAAACTTAGAAGCTTTTGCACAGCAAAGGAAACTATAAACAAGATTAAAAGACAACCTACAGAATGGGAAAAAATATTTGCAAATGATGTGACTGACAAGGACTTAATTTCCAGAATATACAAATAGCTCATACAACTTAATAACAAAAAAAAAACAACCCAATCCAAACATGGGCAGAAGACCTAAACAAGCAATTCTCCATTGAAGACATACAAATTGCCAATAGACACATGAAAAAATGCTCAGTATAGCTAATTATCAGAGACATGCAAATCAAAACTACAATGGTATCACCTCACACCAGTCAGAATGGCCATCACTCAAAAGTCCACAAATGATAAACACTGGAGAGGGTGTGGAGAAAAGGGATCCCTCCTACACTGCTGGGGGGAATGTAGTTTGGTGCAACCATAATGGAAAACAGTATGGAGATTCCTTAAAAAACTAAAAATGGGCTTACCATATGATCCAGCAATCCCACTCTTGGGCATATGTCTGGAGTAAGCTCTAATTGAAAAAGGCAAATGCACCCCAGTGTTCATAGCAGCTCTATATACAATAGCCAAGAAATGGAAACAACCTAAATATCTATCTACAGATGACTGGATAAAGAAGTTGTGGTATTTGTGTACAGTGGAACACTACTCACCCATAAAAAGTAAAATAATGCCTTTTGCTGCAACATGGATGGACCTGGAGATCTTCATTCTAAGTGAAGTAAGCCAGAAAGAGAAAGAAAAATACCGTATGATATCACTTATATGTGGAGTCTCAAAGAATGACACACTAAACTTGTTTACAAAACAGAAACAGACTCACAGACATAGAAAACGAACTTATGGTTGGTAAGTGGGGTGTAAAGGGATAAATTGGGAGTTCAAGATTTGCAGATACTAATTACTATATATAAAATAGATAAAGAACAAGTTTATACTGCGACAGGGAATTATATTCAATATCTTGTAGTAACCTCTAATGAAAAAGAATATGAAAGGGAATACATGTATGTACGTATGTGTACGTATTCTGTATACCAGAAATTGACACATTATAAACTGAATATACTTCAATAAAAAAAGAAAAAGACTATTAACAAACAAACAAGTGAACCTCAATTTTATACCATTCAAAAAATTGATTTGAGATGAATCATAGATCCCAATGTAAATACTAAACACAAAATTACTTAAAGAGATTTCTTAGGACCCAGAAAACATCAACCATAATAAAAAATTAATTGACAAAATGGATTTCAACAAAATTTTAAACTGCTCATCAAAAAGACATTGTTAAGAAAATAAAGCCACAGACTGGGAGAAGATATTTCTAATACATATAACTGACAAAATACTTGTATCCAGAATAGATCCTACAACTCTATAATGAAAACATATAACTTTTTCTTTTTAAGGCAAAAATACTTGATCAAAGATTACGCAGTTGGTTAAATAAGCATATGAATAAGAGCTCTATACCGTCAGTCAGGAAAATTCAAATTAAAAACACAGTTACCACTACCACTTCATTCACTAGAATGGCTGAAATAAAAGAGATAGAAAGTATTAAATATTGTTGAGATGTAAAGCAGTTTCATAAATTTCTAGTGTAAATGGAAAATGGTATAACCACTTTGGAAATACCTTTGGAAGTTTCTCATAAAGTGAGACATTTACCCTTTAATGCAACAATTCTTCTACTTAGTGTATATCCAAGAAAATGAAAGTATGTGTACACAAATTTGAATTTCACAACAGCTTTATTTATGATAGCCAGAATCTTGAAGTAACCCAATTGTCCAACAACAAAAGACTGAACAAATTGTGGTTTATTCGGAGTAAGGTGCTACTCGGCAAAACAAGAATGAGCTATCGATACATTCAGTAACATTGATGAACCACATTTAAGAAGCCATTTAGTGTGATTCCATTTATATAAAATAATAGCATAGACAATACTAGTCTACAGTGAAAGAAATCAGTGGTTACCCTTGAGAGGGATGAGTTTTGAGACTGATTGGAAAGCAGCACAAAAGATTTGTCTGGGGTGATTCTAGTGTCCTATATCTTGATGGGGTGTGGTAGCAGATATATGAAATGATCACAACTCATTGAATCCTTAAGGTCTGTGCATTTCATTTCATGGTCAGAAAGATTATATGGTTAGCATACATTGAGCACTTACCATATTCTAGGCACTTTTAAAAGTGCTTACATGTATTTAAACATTTATTCCTAACAATTCTATTAGAGAAATGTCATCACCACCATTTTACAGATAAAGAAAGAGAGGCACAAAAAGGACATGTAACTGCGAAGATTATATAACTAATAAGTAATGGAGCTGGAATCCATATCCAGACAGAGCCCGAATTCTTGCATCCCTGGGAGGAGTACATTTAAAAGGTATTGCCAGTAGGGTTTAACCAGAGGGAGTTGGCTAACAGATTAAAGAATAGAATACAATTTCCAATTTCAAATTTTAAAAGTTTTTTTTCTAGATGTAGGAATACTTAAAATATTTGTTTCAAAGAAAATAAAGCAGATAATTTAAAAAGCAGCTATTAACTCTTGAAATATAAGGAAGTTGTATAAGGAAAGAAAAGGTAATCATAGAGCATCAAAAAGAAAGAGAAAGAATGAGAGAGCATTATTTTGGGAGGATAAAGTTGGGGAAGTAAGGTGTTTAAGTGAACTTAAAGTCTTACTTACCATAATAGGAAGTGAGCAGATGTCTAAAATTGATGAACGAAGAGATATAATTTAAAAATATGGAAAGAGGAAACAGTTAAGAGTTGACAGTATGATTAAATGAGAGAAGTAACAAAGGACTACATTTTGTATAAAATCGTTGGCACTATTTGGCTTATATTTGCATACAATATCATGATAAGCAAATTTTTAATGTTTCTTAAAAGAAGCCTTTCCTGAACCTCCCCACCGCTCCCACCCCAAGCCCCCTCTGTACTAACTGTATGTAACAGATGCCGCATGTCTTACTCCCTTCCCAGACTGGAAGGACTGTCACTCAATGCTGTATCCTGGGAGCCAAGTGCAATGTCTAACACGTGCTAAGTGCTTAGCACTTATGGGGAATGGATGAATGTGATTACTGTTGAGAAAACCAGCTGAAAGCCTGGAATTGGGGCATAATGGGGCTTTTTAGGAGTTGGACCCAAATTTATAACAATAATAATAATAATAATAATAATAATAATAATAATAATAATAATAATAATAATAATAATAATAATGTAATAACAATGTTCATAATTATTGTTGGATAGCTGGAAACCCCAATATCTCCATTCCCTATAACCTGGATTTTACCAGGCCATGGTGTTTCACCAAAACTATGGCATGCATACTGAGTTTCTCCCTTACATTTCATTTCCTGTGCTGGCCTTCTAACCAGATCCTCCTCACTTTGTGCTTCAGCTACTAACGGAGACTACCTACTTCTTCTGTGCCTCTGTCTCTTCCCTGTCTCAGCCTTCTTCCCACTACCTCTCTACCACCCCAGACATTCCTGCATCAGGGTTAGTCCAAACTTCCCAATACTCTACCTTTGTCACATTCTCCTTTAAGAACCACGGTGACACTTTAGCCTCTGGGGTCCAAGGTTCTCTTCCCGATCTTCCAGCTCCTCCCGAACCTGACCTCACTTCCTACAGCTCACCAGAGCACATCCCCCAGTGGTCAAGGCAATCTCATTATTACTTCACACTTAGTCCTACTTCCTACCTTTTATTGCACCAGACTCCTTTTCCCCCAAAAGACCAGAGCATCCCTATGACCTGGGAATATAATGTTACTTTTGAGACATCTACAAAGAAAATAATATTTAATCAATAATTTACTACAATCTCTTTTGCTTTTCTACTATGGAAACAAACTCAGGTTCTCCTCTATATTAAAATCAACACTCCTAAATGGAATTTGACTTTAAAATAACATTATTGTTTCCTTTATCAATTAATATAGCTTTCAATTTTGATAGATTAATAAAATAGGCCTTATGTAAACTGTTTCTGAGCAAATAATGCAAGAGCCTGATATTTTAATCAAAGCAGAATTTTAAATACTGCTTTTGTTTTAATTTCAAAAATTCTGTTTTATGTTTTTGTTCTGCACTCTTAAATATGTCTTAATTTTTTACTAGATGATTAGTTTCTTCTTTTCTTTAACTCAGTCAGACCATTTAGAGAATTCATGTAGTGAAGTATTGAGGGGTCTAATTGTTTAATGGGCAGAAATTAGTCCCTGCAAGAGTACTTTAAAAACTGGCAAATACCAGGCATAATTACAAATTCTTTCGAAGAATCTATTTCTGTACAATAGGTTAATTGGTTGTAAGTAGACAACACTAACCACAATTTAGACCCAGCTTCTAATTTCAGTTTTATCCATGCCTTTTTTTGAACAAATATAAATGGCTAATTGTGATCAAATTAGTCCTCTTGAAGGAACAATTGGCTGCTTATCCCTGATTTCTAAGATTTAAGTGGTCTAACGCACCTGCAGTTAGCTTCCCACTAGCATACTGCCTACAGATCTAGTTATTTCCCAAAGTGGTTGAAACCTTGTCTCCATGATGAGAACTCTGTATCCAGGTGACCAATGTATAGTTTACATTATGATAATTTCTTTGAAAGAATCAAGACAGTTTTTAAGAAAATTAAAGCCGAAACAGAGGTAGATTTGTCTAAAGCGGAAAATTGGATTGGGGCTGTTTGATCCCGAAGATTACCCCAACTCTTTGGACTTTTCCATATATAGATGGTTTGTTCATTTATGTGACTATGAAAAGTGTTCAATCCTCTTTCCTTTTTTTTTTATTTTAGTGGTGCAATCTGTGCATTGATTTGGTGGCATTTACCAGTGAAATATTCAAAGGAGCAGTTTTCCAGTCACTGGATGGAATTACTGTCTCAGCTAACTGTAAGCTACGAAAGATCTTCACTTTGAAATCGAAGCCTCAAGACACTGCTGATAAAGATGGTATGTTCAAGTCGCTATCAAGATTTTTAAATTCCCCAATATGTTTTTAAAATTAGACATGCCTTTGAATAATAAGAGTACATGGTAGTGGGTTTTAAAAATTTATTTTACTTACTTAATTGTGGAAAGAACACTTAACGTAAGATCTATCTTCTTAACAAATTCTTTAACAAATATATTATTGTTAACTTTAGGTACAGCGTTGTACAGCAGATCTCTGCTTATTCATCTTAACTGAGACTTTATGCCCCTTGATTATTAACTCCCCATTTTCTCCTCCCCTCAGACCCTGGCAATCATCAGTCCCCTCTTCGTTTCCAAGAATTTGACTATTTTAGATACCTCATATAAGTAGAGTCATACAGTATTTGTCTCTCTACATATAATTGGCTTATTTGATTTAACGTTAAGTCCTCATGTTCATCCATGTTGTAGCAGCTGTCATTCTTTATTCTGGATCACATGTGTATTTTTTACTATACCTGAATGTCACAAATACATATATACACATATATGTATATGTGTATATATGTATTTGTGTGTGTGTGGTTATCTTTCTTTTTTATTTCTGGTAGCACTTACCATCTGAATTAGTCAGGATTTTTTTTAGTTGCTAGCAACATAATCCTCTCAAGGTAATTAAAACAGAAAAAAAATTATTTAAGGAAATTGGCCAGTTTATAGAATTACAAGGCTATCCAGAAGTCAGGCTTGGAAGCTTTAGCCAAGAACAAACACAGCCCCCAAGATTGCTTCAAGGAAATCCTGATAGTTACTGCCGCTGGGCAAAGACACTGTAAGTCACACCATAATGCTGGGCTCTAGGTTGCAGGATTTCTGTCACTGCTGCCCCTGAAAATTAGATGTCTTCCTTTCTGCCACCCTCATCAGAAGTGGATTTCTTCTTCTTCATGTTTCTCTCAAATGCACAAAAGCTGGCATTACTGGGTCTGATTTGTAGAGCCTAGGTCACATGCTACCAGGACACTGGAAAAGAAAATGTCTGATTTTTAGCTAGGAATATAACACTCATTGTGTAGCTAAGTCACCAAATTAAGGAGGGCATTTAAAAGATGTCTGGCATTCGGAAAGTGCTGTAGTTGTCCACTATACTATCATATTACTCTGTGTACATTTCATGAAGTCATGTGGGAGAAATTATATTAATATATTAATTTTCTAATAATCATGTAAAAATAGAAAGATGGCTGAATTATTCCTCATTATATCTAGAGAGACTAGAAATATGTACATTAATTATTCATTAAAGAATCAATAAATATACTCTGCAGGAAACTGAGCCGTCTAGAATTCATAAGGCAGCACAAATTCTCCTGCTAAGATGGTCTTAAACAACTGAAGGTATTGAGAGAATACTGATGTTTCTTTTTGATTTTTGTATGGGGTTATTTTTAACAGAATCAATTCTTCTAGAAGCCCAAGAAGCAGAATTACACATAAGATAGCAAAGGTGATTTCTTAGAAGTTTGTATGTAGACTTTAGATTTGTGCTCCATCTGGATGAGTGTCTGAGAAATCCTTCTGTGGTTCATTCTGTGTAACAGGGCACTTTACCTATAAATTTCATTTAATAATAAAAAACAGCAATGTATTTATAGCTCCCCAAAGAGATCACAAGCCAGGAAGTACAGTCACTTATCTTATACATCATTGAAAAGCTATACAAGAAAGTGAAAGATTTCATTAAAAAAAAAATAAGCACCAGCTAATAAGAAATCTCAAGATTTATAGAAATATAGGTGAATTCCGTATCAGATTGTAAGAGGTTAATCATAACCTGATTGATATTTTTAATAAATTTAAGGGAAAAAGTGAATCAAAATTTGGGAAATTAAATACATTTTTTAATCTCTGATCCTTCCTTAAACCCCAGTAAAATTATAACATAGGAATAAAAGTGGTATAAACCCACCAGATGAAGAGGCGACAACAACAGATAAAAGATATTCATAAATGTTATAAGACTGAGGAATGGCAACTGACCTAGAAGAACAGAGAAAGCTAAAACTTCTGGGAGGTTTTTCAACGAGAGTCATAACATAGAGCTTCAGGGGGATGTAGAATTGACTGCCTTAGGAGAGGGTACGAGATGGTGGCATCGGAAGATCCCGAACTCCCCTTCTCCCACAGACACAACAAATCTGCAACTACATATGGAATAATTTCCTCAGAAAGGGACCTGAAAACTGAATGAATAGAATCTCCACAGCAAAGAGTAAAATGACAGCATCAAGACAGATAGGAGAGACAGAGAGAAAGCTTCCCTGAGGAAGAAAACCGCACCCTAGCCACAGCAGTCCACAGTTGGGAGGATCACAAAGGTACAGATCTTTTTCCTGAAGAGTAAGAGATTTGAGCTCCACATCAGGCACCCCAACCCCTAGGTCCTGCACAGGAGAGATGAGCCTCAAAAATGCCTGGCTTTGAAAAACTATATTCAGGAACATATGTCCAGGAAAACTATAGAACTACAGGATCAGAAACCCCCTCTTAAAGGGCTTACATCCAGATGCACTGGACCCAAAAACTAGCACAGAACCACCAACTGAAAAGTGCATGGGTCATAGGTGAAGGGGTCCCACATACTAATTTTGAAGCACCTGCTAGAGAGGCAAAAACCAGTTAGAACACTCCCTATGGACTGAAATACTGGAAGTAGACATCTTTGCAATCTCAGGCTAACTTGTAATGTTGACACTGTCAGGTACCACTTTGGAATTCTCCCTCTAACCTATAACACCAGTGGGCCCACCCTACTATTACCCTACCCATCCCTGTGCAATAACTATGTGCTGCAGGCAGTCTGAGAACCAGCCCCATCCATCAGTTCTATAGCAACAGCCATGGCCCGACCAAAACTGGAAGGTACACATAGCCCACATAGAGGGGCACCCCTTGAATGCCTGGTTCTGATAGTGAAGCAAGATTGAGAAGCCATAAGTGGAAACATCTCTAAATCTCACTATTTTGTAAGGCATTTCCCCAAATAAAGCAGGGGAGATGATTTTCAATGCATAATGTATTATATATGTAGTAAAGTTTATGACTCAGTTTTTAAAGCTAGTTAACGTTCTCATCAAAGGTGTTAAACACCTATAGAATGGTTCATTTTATGATGACTTTATGATCAAAAAAAGGGAATGGGGTTACAAAGTCACTCAAACATTGTAACAATACAGTAACTCATACTGGGAGCAAAGACAAAAATCTCAGTTGTATTTGGATGCTACATGAGCAGATCTGTCAGCTTTCTCATAGCCTTCATGTACCATTTTGCTATTCTTCTCTGACCATTCCAGCCAACATTATGTTTTTTTTCAGTTTAAACTCAACTATATCATTTTCCAGTCATTAATCAAGCAGTCCGCATGTTTCTATAGTAAGAGTACATGATAGTGGGTTTTTTAAATTTATTTTATTTATTTAATTGTGGAAGGAACACTTAACATAAGATCTATCTTCTTAACAAATTTTTAAGTATACCATATGTTATTGTTGACTTTAGGTCAGTCCCTTCCCGAAGATAAAACTTGTCTGAAAGAACAACGCAGGCAGGCCCTGGTCCCTTAGTATCTAATTGACAGCTTGGTTTGTTAGTTGCCTTCTAGGAAGAAAGATGTGATATCCAAATAAAATGTGCATAGAGTACTTTTCAGGATATAGCTGAACAAAGAACAACCAAAGAAAAATGGAAGACTTGGCAGCTGTGTTTAATCTAGGTTGGCTGTTATTAAGGGGCTTTTGTCCATGACCATTTATTAAGCACCCACTTTGAACCAGGTGCTGTGCTAAATATATCTATAGGATTCTCTTGCTGTTCTTTCCCATGCTAGCAGCCCTTTGGCAGAATTGTCTTTCTTTCAGTTCCTAGAATGCACACACCAGAGTCCTGCCTTCAGAGTCTTCAAAAGCTGTTTCCTCTACCTGAATGATCATTCCCACCCCATTTCACCAGGCCACTTTCTACTTATTCTTTATGACTCAGCTCAAATGTCTCTTTTTTCTCATTAATCTTTTTTTTTTTTCACATTCTTTTTTATTGAAGTATAGTCAGTTTACAATGTTGTGTCAATTTCTGGTGTACAGGAAAGATGATGCAGAGGAGATTTGAGCCTTTTAATGCAAAATCTGATTTGCATGTCAGCAACATTCCTGTAAGATTCAGATTGGAGTTTTGTAAAGTCTCTGCCTTGTTCTGTCTTCTGTAAAAGCTTATGGAATTTTGGTTACCAGAATTTGATGTCTGGCCCTTACTAGTTGCAAACTCAGATTTTGTTTTGAATACATTTCAAACTTTGTATGACATTGTACCCTGTACCATCTTCAGAAGCCCCATAAGCTAAAGTTTCCATGATTCCTCTTCATAGGATTCAGAATACAGCCTTATTTTTCAGGTTCATATTAGCCTACAGAATTCTCTTTCTCTATTAATGTAAAATCTTAGTTTATTGGTACTAGCACTGATGTGGAAATTATCTTTTTGTACATCAGAGGAGTCTGAAATGACATGTCAAATATATATGGAGTTAGTTTACTTATTTTCCAAATGTTTTCCATTTTGAGAATTCATTTACTCAGTTACTTTATATCAGTTTTTTAAATATCAATGACAAGTAACAAATGAGCAGACAACACCTGAAATCTAAGATTTGTAAATCCAGTGACATTTGAAATGACTAGAGCATTAGGACACTTAGAAACCATTATGTTGCTGATGAGTATATAAGTTTTTAATTAAATAATTCATTTTCCTTTTCAAGTTTAAGACATTAAGATCTAATTAGGAAATTGTCATGGCTTGCATGCACAAAAACCTAACTTCATTTGCCTTTATAAAGATGGTTAGAGTTTATACTTATATAAGGATGTTTTTGAGATATGCATTTGGTTGAATTTTTCTTATTACTTAAGTTCACATATACATACACCAAATTTTTTCCACTAGAGTCTAAAAATAAACTTTTTACTAATGAAAATTAAACATATAAATTATTATGAAGAAGAAAATAAAAACTATGCTTAAGCTAACCAAGAAAAGTTATTTAATATTTTGGTATCTTTCCTTCTAGTCCTTTTGCCATTCATACATTTTTGATTTTCTACAGTTGAGATAGAGTTTTGTGTAAATTACTTTCATTTAACTTTTTATCTTGAGCCTTTCCCATATCATTAAGCCATTTTCATAAATACAGTTTCTTGTGAGTCTTTACTGGAAAATCAAGTTGTTTTATTTTCCAGAAATTATAAATACTCATTTATGTAGATCTTCATCTGAATTTCTGACTTTTTTACTCTAAACTAGATTCATAATGTGAAATTATTGAGTGAAATGTCATGGGAATTTTTAAGGCTTTTGATGCACATAGTAAATTGCTTTTTAGAATGCTAATAGCAAGTTAATTCCTACTTGCTACATATAACAAGGCTTAATATCTTTGCCACAAAACAGGTCATGTAAATAATTTTTAAATGCTCTAATAGTAAAATGGTTTAAGAACATGAACAGAAAATTTACTGAAATGATAATTTAAATATTTATACAAGTATATGTGAAAAATATCAAATCTCATTAGAAATAAAATTATGATGATAAAAATATGATTTTAATTATAATAAACTATTTTCTCTTTGAAAGTATTCCAAGGTAAGATGTTAACATTAGGGGAAAGTTTCCATGAGCCAATGTACTCCCAGAAATCTTCATTGGAACATACCTAATTAGTTCTTTCGAGACACACTCTAGTATTAAAAAGCAAATATGTTTCCAATCAATGTTCTCATTTATTGTTCAAGTCCCTGAACCTGTTCCATATGGTAAATACTTTATCTCATTTAATTCTTTCTACAGTCTTAAAAAGTAAGCAGTAAAATGACCATGCTCATTTTACAGATGAGAAAACCGAGGCTGTAAGGTTGAGTGACTCATCCAAAGTCATACTCTGAAAGGTTCTACTTTAGTTGGTTTCTTTTATAAAATATGGCTTACATTTGGGGAATGAATGTTTGTCTTTATTTCCAGCTGGATATGGTGTTTCCTTTCCAATAGATGAACCTTCAGACATTATTCCACGAAGCTGCCAACTAACAACAGATGTTCCACAAGTCACACAGCTGCTAAACATGACTAAACTCTGCCAAACTGAAATAAAATTTGGAGGTCATCCTCTACGTTCAGCAGAATCAGGTATGTACTCAAGCACCAAAATTATAAGCATATTTATTTGTAAGACCAAAAAAGAGGGGAAACAGCCTTACAATGATGCTTTACATAGGTTGAGGTTAAATATTAAGTCACTGTAACATTGACTCATGTCAGGGATAAATCATTATTGTAAATTTCTCTTTTAGCAACTAAAATATTTCCTGGATTTTTATGTGATAAAACATCCTTGGTTATTCCTCTCCTTTTCCTATATGCTTCCAAGCCCTGCTAGTTATACCTCCCAGACATCTCTCAAATCTGCTCCTCTGTCCAATTATTGCTGCTTTCCTTGTTCGGATCCCCACTGTAACTTAGCCTCCCAGTTAATCTCCACATTGCTATCAGAATTCCCTTTCTGATAATAGAAATAAAAATGTGATTGTGTTACTCTTTGTTATAAGACTTTTAGTGCCTTTCCCACTGTCTTAGAAGACAAAATGAAAAACCCTCGAGACCTCAAACAAAGCCAGCTTCTCCTCTTCCAAGCCTGCTCCACAGTTTCGTCTCCGTACACTTTTCTCTCATTTCCCATGTGTTAATTTCTGGCCATGCCCTGGACTTTAATATGTCCATATTTTGGAATTGCTCTTTTGTTGGCTTCTTTGCCTTTCTGCCTGGAGAAACTGCCAATTCATCTTTCTAGATCCAACTCAAATGCTACCTCTCCTATGCAGCCTTCCATAATTCTAACAAGTAGCGTTCCCTTCCTCCTATGGCTTTTTCTCCCCTAATAGTCTTTAATATGTCTGCATTCTCCACTAAAGTGTGGCTGTACCTCATTCTTCTATATCCCTAGCATCTAACACACTGTTTGCCATATATTAGGCCAATGGCTACAAACTCAAATTACCACAGACAGATAAAAAATGAGCAAAGTGGGCTGGATGCCTGGATAACCTATTGCTGGATGCCTTTAACCCACTGAAACAGTTTCTACTTCAGCAGTGAGCCCTATTGGGAGTGGATAGTGAGAGTTAGGGGAGAGGAGTGAGATAGTGCTTCAGAGAAATTGTTCTCTACTATTAAAACAATATTAACAACTATGCAAATGATACAGCCATTAAATGGCAGTTAACAGCCTCTGTGAGAGAGCTGTAGGGTGTGGTGAGGACTGCAGCAAACTGGATTCTCATTCTCAGTCTAGAAAGGACAACTGCAATTCAGTTCTAGCCAAGTGTTGCCTTGCAAGAATGAAGGCCCAGTCTTACCAGATCTTCCTTTTTTTTTCAAGAAGAGCTCAATATCTCAGTGTTTATGATAAGTCTTCCAATTTTAAAATATTGTCTAAACTCTAAATTTTTTTAAAACACTCTGTGGGCCAAACAACACACGCCAGAGCTGCCAATTTTCTACCTTTGTAATAGACACTCATAACTATTGACCAAACAAATGAATAGTACTTACACATCAAGAAACCTGTCCTTTAGAAGAGTGGTTCTTAACTTCCTGTATGTCATAATCACTTGGGACATTATAAAAATAATTGTTATAAAAAATTTTTTTTTCCTAATGTCTGTGCTTCACCCTCAGAGATTGAGTTAATTGTCCTGGAAGGGATTTTTTTTTTTAACTCCCCCAGCAATTCTGATGTGCAGCCAAGTTTGAGAACCTTGAATGACTGGATCACTTATCCCCATGTAGACCGTGTGGTTCAGATGACACTCATAAACACTGAAATAATTCAGATGAAGGTGAAATGATGGTCAAATAGGATGTCAGTGGAGGAAGAAGTAGATCTTGAAAGTATTTGATAAATATTTGTATAAGTATTCATGATCAATAAACAAAAGATTTATGGACATGTAAGATGGTGCAGAAGACTGAGCAAAGAGAAGAATTGAAACCATTTTGTAACTTCTTCAGTATAAACCCTGGCAAAGGACTTTGTGTAGCTTCTATTTTTTTATACCTTTTATTATGAAATTTCCAAACTTACAGAAAAGTAGAGAGAATACATGATGAACTCCCCATGTCCCCATTACCTGCTTCCACAATTGCAAATTTTTGGCAGGAATTTGTGATAGCAATGAGGACACAGGTAGTAAGAATTTGAATATTTATTATATATACTATCTTCAGAGAGAGAGGAAGAAAGAGAGAATATATACAATCCATGTTCATTCAGAACCTTTAGAACTATGTAAAAGGATGAAAAAGATCAGACTACCCAGATAACCACTGTAAACACCAAAGGTCACAGTTCAATCTTAATGGAAGATTCACCACAGAATAAAATGAGTAAGAGTATCTTCAATAACCAAACATTCTCTCTGTATCTAATAGGCTATGATAGCTTTTAGTAATAAAAATGACTAAGTTATAAAGCCCTATCGGATAACTCTTTGCAGTTATAAGTGATCTCTTTCCCTTGTATCTCTAGCTTAATATTTTTAAGAATTAATTGTGTCTTTAAATGAAAATGCAAGCTTGTATCCAGATATTTTAAGTGTATTTTTTTTTTAGTTTAAAGTTCAAGGACACTTAGAATGCCAGCAAGTAAATAGAAATATGAATAAATAGTAATGGCATTGTTAATTCAGTATTATAATTAAACTTTTCCATAGGCCATGTTTGCTCCCAATTTATAGAAGAGAATATTGTAGATATTTTGCAAATTCCATAAATGGACTTTCAATGCATAAGGATAGTCAACTTGAGTCATATATACAGAAAATTAATAATCACTATCTAATAGCATATTTTTTCTATCCTGTGAATCTCAATTATATTTATATTCGTTTATAACCAAAGGATTTGTGATTGTTCCTCTTTAGTAAATCTCATTGCACATGTATGGCAGCTAAGATTACATGAGCATATATTGAACTTTGTAGTTCTCTTTCTACAAATACTTTTCAATTACTAACTTTGACATTTGTAGGCTCTGAGACCTACTGTAAGTGATTATAATAGTAATTACTGTTCCCTGTGTTAGACATTTTATTTGAAAGGTGTAGCTAATGAATAATGCCCAAGGACAGACTTTTTAATCATGGAAAAGCCAGAAGATAT
Source organism: Camelus bactrianus (assembly GCF_048773025.1). Lineage (NCBI taxonomy): Eukaryota > Metazoa > Chordata > Mammalia > Artiodactyla > Camelidae > Camelus > Camelus bactrianus. Next base: position 26,894,776 of record NC_133555.1, read on the forward strand.
TTCTTCATTTGAACTATTTGTTTTTGTGTCTTCTTAAAATGTGGACTCCCCATGATGAGATTTGAATTGCATGAAAAATGTGCTTTTGTAACCGACTCTACGGTACTCAGGTAAATTGTGGTATTTTATTATAAATGCACATATTGAGAGATCCTGGTGACACTGCTACAGAAAGAAGTAGCTACTTCCTATGAATGGTTTCTGGTGTGTTCATTCAAGCTAAAAGGAAAACCTTGAAACTTCTGTTTTAGAGTGCATTTTGTTGAATGTAATATAACTTGATCAAGAACATTTAATGAAATTAATAAAATACTTGTGTTTCCAAAAAGTCAGAGTTGTAAAACTCCTAGAAGAAAACATAGGCCAAACATTTTCTGACCTAAGTCTTAGCAATGTTCTCCTAGGGCAGCCTACCCAGGCAATAGAAACAAAAGTAAAAATAAACAAATGGGACCTAATTAAACTTACAAACTTTTGCACAGCAAAGGAAACCATAAGCAAAACAAAAAGACAACCTATAGAATAGGAGAAAATATATGCAAATGATGCAACTGAAAAGGGCTTAATTTCTAGACATAAACAGCCCATGCAATTTAATAACAAAAAAACAAACAATCCAATTCAAAAATAGGCAGAGGGCCTAAACAAGCAGTTCTCCATTGAAGACATACAAATGGCCAATAAGTGCATGAAAAGATGCTCAGTATTGCTAATTATCAGAGAAATGCAAATCAAAACTACTGTGAGGCATCATCTCACACCAGTCAGAATAGCCATCGTTAAAAAGTCCAAGAACAGTAAATGCTGGAGAGGGTGTGGAGAAAAGGGACCCCTCCTTGCACTGTTGGTGGGAATGTAGTTCTGTGTAGCCATTGTGGAAAACAGTATGGAGAGCCCTCAAAAAAACTAAAAATAGACTTACCATATGGTCCAGCAATCCCACTCCTAGGCATATATAAGGAGGGAACTCTAGTTCAAAGGATACATACACCCCAATGTTCATAGCACTGTTCCATGGAAACAACCTAAATGTCCATCAACAGATGACTGGACAAAGAAGATACAGTATATTTATACAATGGAATACTACTCAGCCATAAAAAGAATAAAATAATGCCATTTGTAGCAACATGGATGGACCTGAAAATTATAATTCTAAGTGAAGTAAGCCAGAAAGAGAAAGAAAAATACCATATGATATCACTAATATGTTGAATCTAAAACAAACAAACAAAAAAAGGCACAAATGAACTTATTTACAAAACAGAAACGGACTCACAGACATAGAAAACAAACTTATGTTTACCAGGGAGTAAGGGAGGTGGGAAGAGATAAATTGGGAGTTCAAGATTTGCAGATACTAGCTACTATATGTAAAAATAGATAAACAACAAGTTTCTACTGTATAGCCCAGGGAACTATTATATTCAATATCTTATAGTAACCACTGATGAAAAAAACATGAAAAGGAATATATTTATGTTTATGTGTGACCAAAACGTTATGGTATATACCAGAAATTGACACAATGTTTAAACTGACTATACTTAAAAAAAAAAGTCAGTGTTACCACACATTCACACTGTTTGCTTTGTCAGTTCCCAGTGCACATTAGGTAATGACTGTTAGTCTGCAGATGACTGTAGGATCTGATGATCTTATTTTCATTAATGGGTCCCCACTTTAATTGAACCAGAGAATCAGATCTGGTTATTGAAACTGAGCATTCAGCTGCTAATGACAAGATACAATGGTCCACTAAGCACAAATCAAAACTAGTAATTTACTTAAAAATTAGGAGGCAGTTTTCCCAAGTCCCTTCAACACAACAGCACTCTTACTGGATTTTTACTCCTTTCCAAATAAGAAGAGACTGACATCCCAATCTCCTAGCACAGCAGCATACAGGTAAATTAATGGGTCTAACAAAACCATGAAATGCTCATCTAACTGTAGTTGGCATTGGTGAGATCCTTATTAGAATTTCTTCGTTGGGTTGTACATTATGAAAGTAGATTTCATATCAAGCAACAAAATCTTCTGTAAAGTAGAACCTAAAAGAAAAAGGAGTTAGATTTTGAATTTAGGAGAAAAACAGACACTCTTAAGTTCTTTTCTAAAGTCAGACTTTTGGTAATCCTTGTTTTAGGATTGTTGGTTAAAGAAATGCCACAATTTCTAGTTCTAATATCTGATAATAATTCAGAGTAAATTCAGCTATCTCCTACATTTGAATTATATATCCTCTTATCCCATCTTCAGTAAAAATGAGGCATAACCAGTCACATTTCTTCATTGTAATTTTTTTAATGTGAAAGGAATTTAATATGGATGTTGATCAGTATCTGAAATCTGTTAAAGCAAAGATGTCACAAACCATTTATAGAGTGAGTTTTCATTTTTCTGTGATATTTCTTTCAAATAAGGAAAAAAACTTTGATATGTAAAAGATAAATATAAAAATATATTTAATCAGTTTTATAATTATGCTACTTTTGCAGGATTGACTCATTCCAACCTCTCCAATTCTCTTTTAGATACCTATTACAGCATAGCTTATAATAACAAAAACCTAGACCCAAATTACTTGTGCATAATAGAGACTTTATTAAATATCCACACAATAAGAAATTATGTATGCAGCTATATAGTTAACCTGACCAGCTTACAATGGTCTGGAAAGGTCTGAAAGTTGTGTTAGTCAGTGAAAAATGGAAACGTGAAATGCTGTTTCCATATGAGCCCGTTGATGTAAATTAAAAAGATAGGTATTTAGGGATGCTGATACATGCATACATTTTTTTAAGCAAATACAAGAAACGTAATGTTACAGGATGCATTAGGTACAGGGACTAGTAGAGGCAGGGGCAAGGAGGTAAAACTTTTACTGAACATATCATATCAACCTCTATCAGAATTTTAACTTTCTAAATATATGCATAATTTATTATTTCAAAAGATATGTTAGAGCAGTTATGAGACAGTTATAGTTTCTTCTGTATACCTTTTCTGTCTTTTGAAAACCCTAAAACATTGCTATAAAATTAAAATAAATTTCTATATTTGATGTCAGTATTTTCACTTAAAATATATAATGAAAGAAATCCAAATTATTGACAAAATAAAATCTGTAAATATATAGTTAAATATTAAACTTGTTTATTTATGATATGATAGAGAAATAAATATACTATATCAGTGTGAATCATGCTCACATACCTTTTCACCAGTGGTGAACTTGAGGCTGTAGTCATCAATGACCTCCAGTAATCTCCAAGATTACTCTCTCTGTAACATCACCCTGTTTTTATTTTTCTCACAGCACTTATCATTTCCTGATATTTTCTTTTTTACTTAATTGTTTGCTTATTGCTACCTCCCTTACTGGAATGTGAGCTTCAAAACTGCAGGGGTCCTATTTATTGCAATACCCCAGCACCTAGCTCAGTGCTCAACACTTGTGAGGAATTCAATAAATATTTGGTTCATCATCATCATTATCATCATCATCATCATAATTAGTATTTAGTGAGTTTTACTCTGTTCCAAGCACTAAATCCTTTACATGGTGTCTTAGTAAGGGTTTAGAGAAAGAGAACATACAAATATATATACATACCTATAAGTAAACCTAAATAGCGAGAAAGAGAGAGACTTATAAGGAATTAGCTCCACAATCATGGAAACTGAGACGTCCCAGGATCTGTAGTCAGTAAGCTGGAGACCCAGGAGAGCCAATAGTGTAGTTCCTGTTTAAGTCCAAAGGCCTGATGGTGAGAGTTCCAGTCTGAGGGCAGAAAAAGACCAATCTCCCAGCTCAAGGAGTCAGGCAGAGAAATCAAATTCTCCTTTCCTAAACCTTTTCTTCTCTTCAGACCATCCATGGATTGGATTGTGCCCACCCACACTGGGCAGGGCCATCTGCTTTACTCACCCAGAAACACCCTCACAGACACCTCAGAATAATATTTAATCTGGACATCCTGTGGGCCAGTCAAGTTAACACACAAAATTAACTGTCACGCATAGTTTATCCTGTTTAATCCCCTCACGCAGCTTTTTATGTAGAAACCATCATAATCAACATTTTGTAGATAAGGAAACTGAGGCTCACAGAAATAAAGTAGTGAATGGTAGAAATGAGATGTAACCAGGCAATCTAGTTTCAGAGATACATTCTTAACTACTGACTTCATTAAGCAATTTCTCACTACTAGTTTTAATGATTATCTTCTGGGGAGCCTTCTCATGTTACAGGAAACTTTCCTATTTCCAAACCCAAACGATAGAAATTATCTACCAAAGCCTATATTTTGTATAAGCTGTAGTCTTTAATCATAATGGAAAGTTTTCTCAAGATAAAACCGTTTCCCTAAAAAAGTTTCTTTATTCATTAATAGTTAAGAACAAAAACCAGGCTATTGTGGCTTTTTAATTAATTAAGAATTTGTGAAGAAAAGTAATAACTTGTGCTTTATTACTTTTTATCTTGTTGGCGTATCTTAACTTTACATACAGATGGTGTTTTTACATTGTTTAAGGTCCTACTTGAATTCAGAGGAGGAAGAGATATTCTAATTTTAGTTTTTAATATTGTTTTACTGCCTTTCAAAAATAACTTAAACTTTTTATTAATGAGATAGACTAAGTACTGGTGTTAATTATTTGCAAAACTTGAAGGCTGATTTTAATCACCCACAGCCTTTCCTGCTTTAGTCATTTACCTACCCACTCATTTTTTCACCCTGCTTGCAGTGTTTATAGACTGACAGTCCTCCAGCTGGTCCTTTTGCACAGCAAAGGAAACCATCAACAAAATGAAAAGGCAACCTACTGAATGAGAAAAGATATTTACAAAGATATATCTAATGAAGGGTTAATACCCAAAATATAAAAAGAACTCACACAACTCAATATAAAAAAGCAATCCAATTAAAAAATGAGCAAAGAACCTACATAGACATTTTTCTTAAAAAAATGTTTAATTAAAGTACTTTGCATATGGCATGCATTCTCAAATTAGCTGCAGTTCCTTCCACATTTTACAAGTGCCTGCTTGTCACATAGGTGACACATATGTCACATACCTGCCTGGCATTGAAGCCAATTCATTTTAGCCCTCCCCCACCACCATCACCACTTTCTTCCCTCTGAGAAAGGTTATTACAGTATTATAGTCTATACTTGATTTCTCATAAACCTCATTAGTCCAAATAATCACTATTAGGCCTTTTCAGATGGCAAAACAAAAGTTTTTAATTAAATAGCTTCACAAAACTGCACAGAAAGTAAAAAGTGGACAAGGGAAAAATCCCCTGCAGTACCCTCCTGGCCCACCAAGGGCAGCATCCATACATGGTGAAAAGAAGGCACAAAGAGGCCTTGGACACTTGGGTTCTGAGCTCCTGCTCTGTGTGGACAGATCTCTAAACATCATGAGCGTCAGTTTCTTCATCTGTAGAGACGCATAATCATATACACATCATATCTGTAAGCCTTTAGATCTCAAATTGAATCTTGTTTCCCTGACCCCAAAGACTAGATACCAACCCCCTATTAAAGAACTTTGAGTTTTTCCTACATAGCTCTTACCATAGTTGTAACCATGTAGTTATTTATGACTTAGTTGCTTTAATATCTGTCTCCCCCATGAGACTGTGAGCGCCTTGGAGGAGGTGATGTGTCCACCTTATTCCCTGTCTTGTTCAATGTGTAGAGCAGTGGCTGCCCAGACTAGGTGCTCAATCAGTACTGAAAGAATGGGTGAATGAAGGAATAGATGATTGTGAATGACTTTGTTAATGTTACATGCTATTGAAGGTGGAAGATATTAATAGCTTATTTACTAAGCATTTACTCCCTACTAAGCACAGTATGTAGCATGTTACATTCAGTTTCATATCATCTAATAAAAACACCATGACCTAAGTACTATTATTACCTCAATCTTATCAATGAAGAAAGTGAAGCTTAGAAGGTTTAAATACCTTGTCTAAAATAATATTGCTCTACTAGATCGGCCTTTATTGTATTTTTGACAGTCCTTATAACAGTGCACATATAATAAAATAAAAATCTAATTCAAAATTTGGATTCTGATAGCAGGTTTAATTCTGATTTGATTTTAGATAATAGATGTAAGCCTTGACCATGACCTCTCAATGATTAAAGTTGAAAATTCAGCAGGTTTTTCTGGTTAAACTTTGCAAACTTAAATGACTATAATAATTAGGACATTGTATCTTGAGACAAAAATGAATGTTTATTTTTCTAAAAGACAATTAGAGAGTAGACCCTCGGGTCTTATAATCTAACTACAAAGGCATGTACCCCTCAGTAAAATAGCAAAATAATTAATGGTAACATCTCTGACTACACCAAGTTCATTTTCCGCAAACTCAAGAAAATGAACTGCCTGGAGCATGACTTTAATCTAATCTTGATTTTTAACCTTATATTATGCATATTGGTATCAGCTCTTAAAAGAACACCTTTTAGAATTCAAAAGGCATGCATTTCTGCTTGTAGTTTTCTTTTATTAAGATTTTTCTCATTATAGAAACTTTGTCCCTTCTACTTTTTATTTTAGAAACAAAAGGTCTAAATTACTTTCCCCTGTAGGTTTTAATTAGAGCCCTATTATAGTAGATATATAGCATGATACTGGTTTACAGAGATAATTATGACAATTAATATGATTATAAACAGAGAATTATTCAAGTGAAACCAACTTGAAGAATATGTATGTTAATTATACTAAAAATTTTAAAAGCCCTGCTAATTAAAGAGGTACTAAATAGTGGAATATTGGTATACTTTGTGGAAAAATGGTACACTGAAGTTTGTAAAATTTTAAAAATAGTTTTCAATTTAAATACACACTGGCAGATTGCTCTTTAAAGAAATCCTATAGTATATCCTTTAATAAAATACAGAATAACATCTTATTTTCCATAATTTAAGGGATTATATCATAATCAGGTTTAGGTGTATCTTTAATAGCCATTGGCTATCCACTGCTAAGCAAAAGATTCCTCTAAAAAATTCAAGATATTTACGAATTTTTTAAATAACTATGAGCTATTTAACATGTTCATTTTGTTGAAATTATAGCTGGAACTGTGTCAATTATTCTTTAACTCCCTCCCCCAAAACATCATTCTTTTAATCTTGGATACTACTTACAATTTTGGTGAAAATCATCCATTGTCTACCATGTGCTATGCTGGACTCAGCAGATGAGGGTACATGCAGTACCAAATAAATGATCTTTCTACTCAAAGGAACTTAAATTGTTTGGTGGGGATCTGTATACAGAGGAAGAATGGGAAAAAAAAAAAAAAACATCAAGGAAACTGCCCTTGTACAATGTTTGAACAGAAGGATATGCCCATAGCCAAATGGCTCCCATGACTGAAAGTTTAAAAAAATAAAAAGAAGAAGAAGAGGAAGAAGAAAAAAGCTTCTATTCTGGTACTGAAAATTCCCATGTAGGCCTATGCCATGTCCCATACATTCCTTCAGGACTTTCAGTGGCTATCTCTTTCTGGAAAAATCCACATTTGAGAGCAAAATCAGTAGTCTAGGGTTTGAGATGTTTAATCAAAAAGGTATAAATGATGGGTCTCTGACAGATTCTTCCAGTTGGCCTAGAATTTGAGTGTCATTTTGTTCTGTTACTGATCCTGAGAGAATTAATATTTTGTTGACTCTGAATGGATATTTATTAATGGCTGGAAAAGATCAGGTGCACACATAGCCAAGTCTATTTGCTAACACTAGGAAATTTTACTTGTAACCTGAGTAGACATCTGTTTGTGGAGCCACACCACCACTGCTGTTGAGAGCTGCAGAGTTCAGGGAAGTATCAATGTCCTGGTCATTGCTGACCCTTCCCTCTCATCCTCTGCATCCTGGTGGTTGTCCAGTCCTGTCCAGTCACCCTTCCCAATTCACCCATAAAACTCGCAGGTGGATTTTTCTTAAAAATAAATTTCAGTAATAGAAATATTTGGTCATTGACTCCAACTTCCCTTCTGACCCATCATATTTAATGATTCATTCATTTAATGCTCTGCAAGGATCTGTTGCTCTGTGTCAGGCACCAGGCTAGGTGCTAGTGACTCAGGGGTGACAAAGCAGACCAATGAGTGTAAATCTACTGAAGTACACATTATCCGAAAATTGCATAAATACATGTAAAAGTGCAATTCTGACAAATTGCTGTGAGGGAAAGTTTATGGGAGTACCTAAACTGAGGTGTTTACCCTAGTCAGAGAGGTCCGGGAAGACTTTGTCTAAGGAAGTGATACAGGAGCTGAAACATAAAGGTCAAGAGGGGAAGGAAGAGCCTTCCAGCCATGGGGAACAGCATAGACAAATGCTTTGGTAGGCAGGAAGAACTGAAGAGGTCAGCCTGTTGAGAGAGCAGAAAATGAGGGGTAAAAGGTTAACTGAAGCCAGAACGTGCAAGTTTTTGCAGGCAATGTTAAGGGCTTTCCTCTTAATCCTAAGAGCAGCAGGGAAGCCACTGAAAAGTTTTAACTGAGAAACGGGGATATTCAGTCAGACTTATGTTTGTTTATATAAGACTGCTCTGGCTGCATTTTGGAGACAGCATGGGACAGGAAGCCAGAGTAGACATGGTAGATCACTTGAGAGCCCTTGCAATCATCCAGGAGATGGATCATGGTCACTTGGATTACAATGCCTGGTAGAGAAGGTGTAGAGAAGTACATATAGATTGGCTAAGGAGAGGATGGAGGGAGGTGTCAAGGGTGACACCTAGATTCTGACTTTTCAACCTGGATAGTTTGTGGTACCATTCATTAGACCAGGTTTTCAGTTTAAAGTGTCTTGGAGACATTCAGGAGGAGCCAGCCACTGGATACAAGGAGTGGCTCTCAGAAGAGAGGGCTAGGCTGGAAATAGAAATCAAAGAGTCGTCTGATACGTGAATCTGCCCTGTAATATCCAGAATAGCTTTCCAGGCTCCTGCTTTAACACCTTCAAAATGATAGAAAATTCACCACTGCAACAACCAGATGTGCTTTAATTAAAGAAAGATGTTCCTTATGTTGGACTAAAAGCCTTTTGAAGTAAATTCTGCTCGTTAGTTCTGATTCTGCCCTTTGGACAAATGAAATCACTGCCAAATAGGGCTTTAGGAATTTGAAGAAAACTGGAATGGTATATCTCCCCACTACTTTTCCAGCTACCTTGGATCCTCTGTCCACCAAAAATTCTTTCAAATCAATTCAGCAGTCGAGCCCTTACCCATCTCTTCAGCTTCATCTGTCAAACACAAACAGAGCCTCACAAAACACCTAAATACCCACACGTGTTACTTCCACTCAGATCTAAATATTTGGGGCTTCCTAAGCATGTTTTGTACCTTTTCTGATGCTGTTACATAGAAGTGGTTTTTAATTCCACCACTTACAAAATTACAGCCGTCTAGCAGAGGCTAATGAGACCAACTCACTAACTATAGGAACTTTTTCAGGAGAATATGTCAGACAGGAAATGGCCAGTAGCTCATATATGTCCAGAACTTGTAGGACAAATGTGGACTTACTCAGGGCCAACATTATAACATCCAAGTTGGTTCTATCTTGCAAGTGGGGCACAGCAGAAAGCTTTCTAGGTTGTGAGCAGTGTTTTGAGTTAAGGGCCATCACCCTCACCTGATCTTTTAGTCAGAGGAAGCTACCTGCACTCACATGGAAGCCCACAGTCTTAATCCAGTCGGGAGTTCCTTGAGCATTGCTCTGTATGGTCATTCAGAAACTCAGGCTTCTTTCATCCAGTGGCTCCTCTGGTGTCCTTGAAGTCCTCTGCTGGATCTTTTGCATCTTGTTGAGAGATGAGGGAAGAGAGAACATGGAGGGGATGCAGCTTGCAGGAGGTTTTAGGGTCCAGGAAATGGTTTACACTTCTCACATTTCACATCTTACCTTTCATTAACCAGAACTTAGTTATGTGACCCATATAACTGCAGGGAAGACTCAGAAATGTAATTTAGCTGTGTGCCCAGAGGGAAGAGGCAGCAAGGTTTGGTGAGCACATCTTCTTTATGCTGAAGGTGATACCAGTTTGCTCTCTTTCTCCCCATAACCTTCAGTGATTTCCCTGTTGTTTACCAAGTTTACAACAGGCTCTTAGCATTTTAAGGTTCTCTTCATTATGGCCCTAGCCTATCCTTCCACTTAAACTGGTAGTTTCATTATCCTCCAAGCATACCCTCTTTCACTCTTCCATGCCTTTTTTCAGACACTTTCTCCTGCCTGGGGCATCCTACATCTCTTATTCTTAAAATTCTATCTGTTATTCAAGGTCCATTCGAGAGATTACTTACTCTTCATTTTCCCTGAGTCTGCCTTATATGTACCTATTTTACTTGTACTGTCACCTCCCTCCAGACTCCCTGAGGGCAAGACGTATAGCCTATCAGTTTTGTATCACTGACAATCTCTAGGAAATGCCAGAGAGAGTGCTCAATCAAATATTTGTTCAGTCGAGTTAAATAGTTTTATTTAAATGTAATATATTTTTAGTAGCTTTTCTTTCTTTTATTCTCTTTTTTTAATGAGGAAAAACATTTGTGGTAGTGGCTCTCAAATAATAGTTAGCATAAGAAACACTTGAGGGAACTTGTTAAAATTATAGATTTCTGCTATCCCCTCCCAAGATTCTAATTCTGCACATCTGATAGATCTGATGTTGGGCCTCGGTATCTGCATTTTTTAAGTGCCCTATGGGGATGGCGTGAAGTGGGGCAGGATTCAGGTCATATGACGCTTGGATTGTGCTTTCAGAAATACTGCAGCATCGTGTTTGTCATTATGCCCATTAATGGACTATTGCTTTCCTTTAACAAAATAGATCAATTCATTAACAGAGGAACAGGTAGTGTGCGGAACAGTAAAAATCAAGATGTTTGTCACATCGCCTTTGGATCCAAAGTTCTTGGACCACCTCCACTCTCTGGCAGAAGAAATAACATGAAGATATCCAGTGAGGTACCAGCAAGGTTTGAAAAGCTTATCTAAGCATGGATGGCATGGGAAGGGAAGGGTTTTTCCCCAGTGCAGGGGGAAAAGAGAGGAAGAGAGACCACATGCCAAAAGCAGAGGCTTGAATAAATTTGGAACAGAAATTCTGGATTTTAAAAGACCTCAAAACTGTTTTCTTTTTGTCATGTCAACACAACATTTTTGAGGGTTTTTTTTTTTTTCATTAAATGTGTTCACAAAACTTAAAGGCAAATATATTTTGTGAGCACATTTTGTGGTCTCCTTCAAAAAGGAGTTGTGGCGGGGGAAAAAGGAGTTGGATCATCACCAGATACCTTACAATGAACAGATACTCAAATGTTATATTTTTATTTTTAATTTCCTCTGAATTTCTGACATACACAGTGATTTTCAGCTCAGCTTCTGCCTTCTAAAGATGGAGTGTAGCAAAATAAGCATATTTTAATGTATGTGTCTAGGAGACTTGCTTGTCTTCTGTTTTATCTCACATTTTAATTCTCCTTCCTTTTCTTTCTAATTTTCTACCATAATTTCCCTCTCCAACTTTTATCCTCCTCATTTCGTCTAGTTTTTTCCTCGCTCTTTATTTGTCCAAATGTTATTTCTTCTATGTAGATTCTATAGGAAATAAATGCAACTCCTATATTTTAAAATGTTCAGATTAATTTTTTTCCTTATAGACAGTAAGACCCTTTGGGTCCAAAAATAACCGATCATGCCAGCAGCCTACAGTGGAGAAGTGTGTTAACAGTGCAGAAATGTCAACCTTGCTGATATCTGAGTCTGAGGAGCAAGGAGATAAGGAAAATATTCGCCAAATAAAGCAGACTATACCTATTCATGGTAAGAATCACGCATAATGATTGATAGCTAGTGATAAGAGTGGAAAATGTTCTTGTTAAGATAAACCCAAAGTTATAGTCTTTTTATTATAATTTTTTATTGAAGCAGAGTTGATTTACAATGTTATATTCTTGACTAGATCTTAAGTCCAGAGAATTATCATTTAAAAATGAAAAGGGTGGTGGATATTGAAATATGTTTAGAAGTCTTAAACATTTATTATCTTCTAGAACCTATCATTCTATTTATTCTGTTATTTTAAATTGCTATAGTACCCTGTGTTTTTACTTCATGATGACTAGTGAGAAAATAATATAGTATCCTACTATGGCTATGTTTTGGAAACTCCATGTGCATTTTAAGTTTCTTTAGTTTTATTTTTAATTAAACTCTTCCATTGTAAAGTGCTCTTTATTTTCTCTCATTCATACAAAAACAACCCTGTTGGAAAGAAAAGACTTTTGTCCCATTTTATAGATTGAGATTTCAAGGCAAACAAAGAGGTAAAATGGTTTATAGTTTGTAATCATTGGGAAGAATTGAGAACAGAACCCAAGGCTTGCCACTCACTATAAGTTTGTCCACTCTTACTGGTCTGACTTTTGTGAGCATTGAAAAAGAGAGGCAGTTGAGTTCATTTTATTTGGTTAGAAATTAATGACCACTATTAGAGTCTCTATCTCCTATGGAGTATAAAACTGAGATAAGGAAATGAATAACATAGATACTCACTCCCATCTCTACCACTATTTGTGAGACCTTGATCAAGTTTCTTAAACCCTGTGAGCCTCAGTTTCCTCATCTATAAATGGGGATACAACTACTACCAGCTCTAGTAGTAGAAAGAAATAACGGCTGCCTCAAAGTGTCAGTGTGAGGATTCAATGAGAAAAATCAGTCCAGTTCTTGGCACATCATATTGTGCCAAGAATTTAAGCATTCAGTAAATATCAAACACTGCTCTGAATATTGTTATTGATACAGAATTAAATGACACTTAAAGAATTCCTCAGGTTTGATCTCAGTTCTCCAAGGTTCTTTTTGAAACTACCCTTTAAGCTCTTGTTGAATCATACTTAGCTATACTCTTTTAAAGGAAGAAATGATTTTTCTGTATTGGCTGTCAATTTCATTTATATATTTTTTAATATAACATGTTGCATGATTAACATTAATCAAATTACTTGTACCTCTCTAAGGTTATATTACATGAGTAAAATGTATTAGTAATTTTGAAAGCCTGATATAATTTTAACACTGGAATAGGGATAAACACTTATTTTCTAAAAAGGAATAAGTTGTGTTTTTGATACAGCTTTACATTATATCAAAATGATACATGAATATTCTCATTATAACTATAATTATATTTACTGAGTTATTTCAAGCCATATAGTACTTTCTGTCCTGCCTTTTTGTTCTTTGATATGAAAATGTACCAGCCAATCTGCATATTATGCATCCACATCCCCCTCAAGAACCATCAGCAGATAAGAATAATAACAGGAGAAGATTACGGTTAAAAAGCACCAGCAGAGAAAGGACAGAGACACCCAGCGGTATGGCACTAATTCAATACTATCTTATACCTGTATATTATTTGGAGCAATGGAATCTCTCTCTGCAGGTTGTAAATTTCAAAGGATTATGAACCAATTCATTTAAAATATAAATGTCTGTTCTACAAGGATTATGGAAAATCAAATTTTCTGCAAAAGAATTGCTCTAGAGCCCAAACAGAGATTTGCTGGATTAAATAGACAGTACCACAAATAAAGGACTTCCTACTTCTACTCTCAGAGGCTGAATAAGCTTAAATTATTGATTTTTTAAAACAGCCTACATTTGATAGAAGTTCCTGCCTGCAGACTTGACTAAAATTGAACTTAACTCATAATTCTTCATGTTTCATTTATGTCTCTTCTTTTTAAATGAGCCTTTTTCAGATTGTTTTTACATTTTCTGTCTCTCCCTTTGGACTCCTTGCCATCTGTTACAATGTAGGTTAATTTCAACTCTTCATAACTAGTAAAGCATTAGACAAATATAGGCAGTTATTATAGTTAGTCCTATAAATACTAGATTTGAGGCATATATGTATAGATTTGTATACACATGCATTAGTCTAGCCTGAATCAAGCCCAGAGTGTATCATGTACATACCTGTTAGCGTAACTTCTCAAAAATGTAGAGTTCTTGGGTAAGCCACAATTCTGCTTGCTAGGTTTCATGTTGTTTTTATTAGTCGATTGAAAATTTTCTTCTACAATAATGCCTGTATCCATTTTTTTAAGGTACTGAAGGTAAGAGCTTGGTTGGAAGAGTTGACTTAAGTAAGAATTGTAATTAAAAGAAAACACTATATTTTATGTGGAACCAAAGGAAAAAAATATAGGCCCCTTTAAAAATTATATGAGTTTTGGGATTCCTTTTATCATTTATCATAAAACTTAAATTTAAAATGTGCCATGCAAATATCAAGAAATTTTAAGATGAACCTCTAAAAAAATGGAGCTGAGTTCATCTTAAAATAGTCTACTGAATAGGAAAAAACTGCATGTAATCTATATTGTCACCTCTAACTTGCTTTCAATAATCATATAGAAAAGTATACCACAATACCATTCTTCAAAAATTAATTTTTCTATATATCAAAAGAAGTAATATAGTGAAAAATTTTTATTCCAATAAAGGCAATTCTTCAGGAAATAACAGGAATGAAGATAAAGCAACAACTATCCTTACCACCATGTCCCAACAAAAAGCAGAGGCATTGAACCCTAGCTCTCCAGTGCTCCAGTCTCCTGATCAAGCAGGTTAGCATCTTTATTATACCATAATTGCTAATAATTAATAAAATATAAATATATTAAATATTTCAAACTCAGTCATTTTGAAAAGTCATGATGCAGTCATTTGCTAAAATCTATCATTTTTTTGTTAATCTCTTTTTAACCTCAATTTTATGTCACACTTTAATGGATGAAAGAGTATTTTTATTTTCAAGTTCTGAGGCACAGGTTGTCCTGTTCAGAATGAAAGTTTGAAACTTTGAAGTTTTCAGATAACATTGTCACCCTCCCCAAAGATTATCTATTGTTGCCTTTCTCTAATCCTCCTTATAATGGAGACAGTTGGAGTGTAGAGCATTGAGCCCATCAACATATCTTGCCTAGCAGGTGTGTGGTACTTTTACAAAGGGAAATTGTTTTTGAGCTAGGGAAAAAGGAAAATAAATGAAAATTGTTTGTAGTTTGTCAGTCTTATTTATGCAATGTTGAAACCTTCATTAAAATGTTAGGTGCAATTAGTGTCTCTAGCATAAATCTGACTGTGTAGAAAAACTAATTAGATGTTTAGGTGATCATTCTTGCATTTATCTTGTTTGCTGCAATATTGTGATTACACAGTAATTTACATATTTTCCTAAGAAAACACACCAAATTATTCATTACAAATGATATGGAAATACTTGAGGTAAAACTACAAATTCCAAAAAAGCATGTGGTAGTGAGATAATTAGAGTTCTTTTGGTGTAAACACACTCCTTTTACTTTGACTTTTTGACAATTAATAATATATTTGGTGATAGGTCATACAAGTTGTTTAATTGCATAGTGAAGATTCCCAGGATCTTTTCCTCCAATTTTCTTTACCCGTCCTTGTGCATTGGTTTTTGCAATCTTTTTCAACATTTACTAAAGCATCTACTGTGTTTACAAAGCACCTGCTAGTTTCTTAGCACCAGGCAAAAGAGTTTGCTGTTCAAAAGAAGACAATCCAATGGATCTATTCATTTCACTTGCCCCACAGCTACGCTGACTCAGGATCCTCTGCATCCTCTATGAAGGTGGTCAGATGAAGTAGATTCAGCCTATTTACCTACAGAAAATGTGAAAGCCTTGTCCCTAATAGATTTTCTCTAAGAAATGTATATTTATTGCCCTTTCTATATGCAAATTATATTATATAATCATAGGCTTATGTTAAGAAACAGATAAATACAGTTTTATTTGTGTCATCAATATAATTTTTATTAAAGGTCTTTGGTGCTTTTGCTTTGTAGTGTTAGCTTTAAAGTTTCAAGTTAGCAAATCTTAGATATCTCTTGATTACTTTTCTTGTAACAATAAATATAAAAGGATTCAAGAGTCAGGAGTAAAATCACCATGTCTACATTGCGGTTCTGCAGGGACTCTTGTAAGATTTTTACCATTGACATAATGCACTAAAAAAGTAAATTTCAAAAAAAATAGACTAAGCTGAGAAAATGCTCAACTTTTTCTATCATTCTAAAGAAGAAAGTAAGCCTGCTTTTAATGATATTTGTTATAAAGATGTGTCCTTTCCAGTTTTCCCAGGCCATAAACTTATAAAATCTATCCCAATGTTGAATAAAAGATTAAAAATTTTTAAAGTTTTCATAAAAATGTATCTCATTGGTAGGGTACAATATTTTTAAAGAAAACAAATAATGTGCAAAAGATTTTCATATCAAAAGATTCTCTCCTAAAAATAAGTTAAAATTAAACAAAGATTTTTTCCATCAGCAAGATTACCAGTCACATTAACAAATACTTCTGTGAATTTACTATTACTTAAAAAGTCAGCTTATTCTATGAACCGAACCATTCCAATCAGTAGAATGGAGAGAGAAAGGCTGTCAACCTTTTCGTGTTTTCCTCTCCTCCATCTTTTGTAATCTGAACAAGGCCCAGATATTTTGTTTCAAGAGCTTGTTAAGTACCTCTATCCTCTTGATGTTAAAAGAAGACATCAGTAACTCACACCCTTTTAAATTTGAAAGATTTTTCCCTCTGTAATGTCAAATTAATGAGGCTGTACTATAAAGATCCTGCTGCAAGACAGGTGATAATTATTTCAGACTTACAAATTTCCTGGCCAGTGTTTCAGCTCAGATGGAGAGTAAGTGCAAATAAGTTGCCCCTAGCTATAAGCACTATCTGTGGGTTAAATGTTTAGCAGGTTACAAGATGGTGGATAAATTGTCTTCCTTGGCTTTTGTATTATTTGATAAATCTATTTCAACAACAAGAAATGTTACCCTAACTACCTGCCCAAAACAACACTTACAGAACACTACTCTAACTTTTGTCATCTTTTCCTAATGTCAGATGAGTGGATATTTCCTGAAAAGGATGATCACATTCCCCATTTAGTATCGAGCACACAGTCTCTATGTCTGGATGAAGACTTCTGCCACACCTCACACCTATGGCTAGAAGTCAGCAAGGAAAGTGAACGTGACCGAGAGGCAGAGGAAACCCAGATTGTTCCAAAGGATATTTTCACTTTTTCATCAAGACCACGATCTCCACCTCATGGAAAGACTCAGAATCTGTCCCCAGAGGGATGCCCATTTATTTTGGATCTAAAAGAAGATACCAGTGTGACAAGGAGAGATACCCAATTGGAGGAGGATTTTTATGGCAGTGACAGCAGCGAAGAGGTATGCTGCTTGATGAGTGAAGTAGTTCCAAAGCACAGTTGTTCCATTAGCTCCAACTAAGCACTAAAACTAGTTGAAATGAAAGAGGGGAAATCAACTGCTATTTATAAAAAAGCAGCAGATTGCAATGTCAGTCAACAGTTGCCTCAGGTTGTTATGGTAACTCTGAATTGCTGCCTTTTTTATTAACAGTTAGCCAATTTCATTTTTAATTATGGAAACCAGCTTTTGGTTTGATTTTGTTTTTTCATTTTAATCTTCATCTCACCGAATGACAAATGATATGCAGTTTAGTTGTATGATAGCAAGACCAGTAAATCATTGAGAACACATTGTTCTGGATCTCTGGGGAGATTGTGCTGCAGTTGCTAAGCTTTCTGAATTGAAGGTTTTCTGGCTTCCTTACTCCCCTGCCATCTTTTCACCTTAGACCTATTAGGACTCGTTATTTTCCATATGGTCCCAGAATTTTAAGAGTTGTGCCAATTAAAGTTTAGATAATGAATCATGGATTAGTGCTGGGACTTGCTTTACAGGAGGTTTTCTGTTTGCAGTTATTTAGAATACAAATATCTCATAAATCAATAAATTCATAAAAAGGTTTTTTTTTTAACTTGTTCGATATCAAACTGAATGCAGCTCTGAAACTTAAAACTTAATACATTATGGTAACTCTCTTTCCTCATATGAGATGAATTTATTTGTAAAATTTATTTAGCATTATTCTTTAACAATAGGCATTCGTATTTTCTAGAAAAAATATATAAATAATTAGAAAAAAACTTTTTTGGTATGCCTTCAAAAGTTTTTAACAATTCTGATTGATCAGGAATACCCCTTTGGTCAGCGGGATATAGATTAAGTCCATAGCTTCTACTTTCAGAACCAGCTGAGAATATGGTGAGATTGTTCAAACAGTAATTATGGGTTTTTTGCAACTTTTAATGAGTTTTTTTAGCAAAGTGCGTGGGGCAATCCTTTTTTATAATATCCTTGCTTCTGAGTGTGATGAAACTATTAGTCATACCAAAGATAATCCCACTACAAACCTCTTTATGCATAAATGCATAAATAGTACATTTTAAATGTTGTTGTGAACAACTTTGTCCATTTCACCCCAAATGAAATTAAGCTACAAAACTGTAAAGTGAACATTTGTCTTCAGCATCTAACATTGCCCTCATCCCAGCTGTCAATTCTTCTACAGTATTAATTGGCTTATCTGATAAATTAATTCATACCATTTTATGAATGATATAGGCCCATCTCTTCCCCATGTGCACAGCCCCATCTTTCTTACCTAACCCAAAAGAATTACTGTAATGATGGCAATTTCACGGCAGATGGGAAATGGTAGTTCTCTGGAAAGCTTTGAAGGGAGTTTAATGAGGAAGCTGTCCTTTACATAACACCACGTGAGGAACTTAGCTCTTCCATCTCTATGAAGGCTAAACCTTGAGAAGAAGCAGTAGAGCTTCAGGAGAAAATGAAAAATACTGATTGTGAATATTTCAATTTATCACTTTATGTGCTTTCTTTTGCTACTAGCTACTCTACTTCTGGCATCCTTCAACATTTATTATGCAGAAATGTACTTATTACCAACTACATGAAATTGAAAATTAATTTATTAGGCATTTTCAAAGCTCTGATTGGCATAGCTCTCTGGTCACCTCTGTGCCACAACCATCAGAATATGGCTTGAGTCTGTAGTGGGACCATCTCAGTGCTAACACCTGCCCTGGTTCACCTTTAGAGCCTAAGACTGGCAGCTAGAGAGAGGGGCAGAAGCCTTGCCATATTGCACAAGCTTTGAGGTTTGCTGTTAGAGGCAATAACAAGATAGAAGCTAAAATACAAACAGATGACCTATAGAAATGCCAGGCTATATTTAAACAAGTTCTAGAACTTGTAATGACCCCTTCTTTATCAAATTGGTTTGTTTGTGTTTTTTTGTAAATTCTTTTTCTGTAGGATTAGTTCTCCCATTTATTAATTAGATAAGTCAATGGAAGATTAGATTACATATTTAAAATGTTTATTTAAATATGATCTTTGAAGAAAAAATCAATTAAGTTCATTTAGGCATCCTTAATATTAGTTGCATTATTTTAGAATATTATATCCTTAGAGTAACATTATTACTCTAAGGAAAACATAATGTCATGTTATAAATGATGGTAGACAAATGAGTAATAATTGCATTACTTATTGTGCTGGGGTTTATAACTTGTAGTTAAAAGCCTTTATCTGATGTTAGACCGTTTGAGTATTTTTAAAGGGAAATTAGATCTATTCAGTAGCAAAAATCTAGGCAAAATCAAATCATGTTCTGATAGAGAAAAATACACATATGATAGTAAAGGCTAATCAGTGATATATTTTCTTTGTAATTTAAGTTCCTAATAATCAGTTCACATTTGAGATCTTTATTAGTGTGAAAGCCCCAAAAGTATGATTTTTTTTTTGCATATTCTCTTGTCTTAGTCTTTGCTTTACTATATATGTTATTCCTTAGGCAGACATATGTAGTAATTTTCTTGATAGTCAATTAATTTTGAAGTTGTACTTCTTATTTGAAAAGCACACTATGGAAATATATTTTGTAGTGAGTTATAAAATCAAGACTTCCATGTAAATGAATTATCTTAGGAAAGCTGTTAAAACAGAGTACCTTTCATACAATTGCAGCATCTGAAAGAAAAAAAGTATGTTATTATTGTATCTATATTTTGTTTTTTATGCCGTAATTCCCAATGTGGCTTCCAGTATATACTTTATATTAATATTTTATTACTTCCCTAATTTAATTTTTCATCATCTACAGATGTAGTCATTTTTCCTTAAATACTGGCTGTGTATCAGATATTTGCAAAACTAGGTAGTTTGTCTTCTATAACAACCCAAATTAGAACATTTGAGCCAAAAACTTATCCATATTTGGACATGACTTATGTGGACTGACTCCCTATAGTGTTCAAGTTACCTAGGAAGCTTCCCTATTGTCTCTTTATCTAACTGTGGAGGCCTGCAAAGGACAAATTTACAAACAACAGATTACAAGGACCGTTTTAGTGCTTCCTCTTAGCTTTCGTGGTATTAATTGCTTTCAAGTTACTTTTTTTAGCACTCAGTAGTTAAACTACTTCATGTCTTTTTTTTTCTTGATGGCATGTATTTCTGGGTTACACCGTTAACCACTCATCCCTACATGCTTGGCTAATAATTTTGAGTTACATTCTCACACACACTTATATAGGCACAATAGAAATGATATTTACTCCACATGAGGCTGCTTGTATTTCTGTGTAGCCTTTAAAAAATTTTTAAATGTCAATTTATATATTGGAAAAAAGTGGGAGAATTCTATTTTGAATATATTGCTTTTAGGCTGTTCACATCTGCATATCTTTATTATTATCTTTTGAAGTTCTACTCTTCTCTGAAAAAGACACAGGCCCCTTGGTTCCTGTAATTTGGCCCTTCATTGTTATAGACAGATAAAGAAGGCTATAAAACTTTTGTCTGCTTAGAATAATGTCATATTTTTTTCTAAAAGATAAATATCTGCAGGTAAATATTTGGTTATAAATAGGAGTTTTCAAAGAAAATGTTTTATCAGTTAAAAGAGAATGAACTCTAACTTATAAGGAAAATATTTTTTTTGTCTTGAACAATTTAAGGAATCTCATCATTTTCCCCAGATATTCACATGATGATGTTTGCCCATCCCATACAGTCCCTCTAACTTCTGCTATGATTTGTCTGTGAGGCATCACTGACTACAGCTAAAGATGTTTACAAACATAATTTGCCCAGGTCCCTGTAATATCAGGCATGCTGCAAGTTAGTTAGAAGCAGTGGCATCTTCCTTTCATTTTGTTTATAAACTAGTAAAATGCATTATGTCACCCCTATCAATTATCTTCGCCACCCAGGAAGACCTGTATTATTCTAATAATTTCCTATAAAATTCAAGAGGTAGAAGTAGAAATACTCCTTAGGGATGGTTATTAGTGAAGACATTGAAGATACGTTTGAATGGTCAGTCTTGGTGTCATCAAAGAAGAGATGATTTTTTTTTCGTTTTGTTATGATGGATATCTTTAGCTGTATTTATGCAAATAACTGTGCTTTAGTTGACAACCAAAGTATAGACCTATATAATCTCTATTGTCTGCTAGTGCTGTTGTCCAGCTAAAAGGTGCTATCAGCTCACACATTTAGTCACTAAAACATTGGACAAAAGTAAAAACTCCTGCTGACTCTATCTCAGTTAAAATTCAAAACTGCCATCAAAAGTGTATTTGGAATATTGCAAATGTGTTTTGTTCAAAACTTTTAAGACTGTTATATAAGACTTGTTTCACGGTGGACTGAATTTAAAAATGAATTGAAATATAAGTAAATATGATCATCCACTTTTACAAAGGCTAAAACAGAGTTCTATCCTGACTCACTCAACATTAAAGCTGTGATACAAAGAGCCTGGGTCTCATCTGCTCCAAGTAGGTAGCCCTCAAGAGTCATTAAAATTACCTTTTTAAAATTACAACTCAGTAAGAGCAATTCGTTTTGTGCATCCAGAAATTATTGTCCAAATGCCCATCTGCATGTCCTTTTAAGAAACGTAGTTCTACAGAGAAAGTGCTGGGTCCTTGGGGAAATCATTCTCATCTTCAGCGTACATATGCTGTGCTACAGTTAATCAGGCAAATTCTATTGATGTTCCTGGCACTGGGGCGTGATTGAATATTTAACAAACAAATGTTTCTGAGCCCAGAAGACAAATGGTTCAAGAGATTTGGGACTTTTAAAAAAATATATTAAGTTAAATCAAAAGCATTTTGTATTTGTTCTTCTGAGAAACAGATGAACAGATGATTGGAATATGAAAATAGCATAACGAAGTCTTTACTCCTTTGACAAATTATATTCAATTGCTGTGCAGGTTTACAGTAGCTAAATGATAAACCAAAGGGGAAAAAAGTGGTTGTTTTTCAATCACATTATACTAAACTAGCCTTTTATGCATATAACAAATGTTTATGTTATATAGGACAAAATTAATCCAAAAGCATGTTGAGGCCACATGTATTGCATATGTGAAAGCAATATACATCACCTGCACACTCTGCAGTTCTTTACTACAGATAGACAAGCTATTTCTTAGAAGAGGTTCTTAGACCCAAGGGTACTTTTCTTGAGAGCACAGTTGGCTGATAATCCCAACTGCTCTCCACAAGAAATGAATATCATAATGTGACAGGATTAGAGATTACAGACACTATGTAAAAGCTTTCTGGAGTCGCTAAATACAACATACTCTGCCTTCTACAGAACTCTCAAATCAGTCCAACCTCGCCATCATCACTACCATTGAATTAACACAAACACCTCAGCATTTCTGATCATTACAATTTAACAGTCTCCTATTTGGCTTCCCCTTACTGCTATCTCCACAGACACTCCAGACACCCCACAAACAATATCCACACAAACTCATTACCATGCCTTCTGTTTTGTGCCATCATGACATTTTCCTCTGTCAAATCACTCAATAACCCCTTGTTGCCTTCAGGATAAAGTCCCTGGATGGCAGGGATTAACTTCTAGTACACACTATGTTCCCAGCATCTGCAGCGCCTAGAGCAGTACCTAGCCCACGATGAGGAAGAAAGGAAGAGAGGCAGGACTATGATAGATAGACACACAGGCAGACAGAGTCGTTCTAACTAAAAGTTTTGATAAATTCCTCTCTTGTCCTGTGCCCAACCTAAAGCAGACTCTCTCACCTTTACACATACTTCGCTTCTACAGAAAGGGAAATTTTACCTTAGATAGTGATCTGTATGTTGAGTGTGTATGATGGCCAAACATTCAAGAAGAAACTGAACAGTTCAGTCATTCATACACTTTGTTTAAAAATGCCAAACTTTGAAGATAACTAGATGTTTGGTTCTATGTGGCCATAAATCAAAGGCTAGGGGAATGATATGAACTTATTAAGAACTTAATAACTTATTCAGCACAAGTTTCAGCTCAAAACAATTTCACTTTGTTCCTCTATGTAGGGTAACCAGAGTGTCCAGGGTTCTCCAAGCCCAACAACTAGTCCTCCAGGGTTAACTCAGTTCACATTAGACAGAGTGCTGGAAAAGGCTGCAAGGTGGACAAGTAAAGGATATCTTAAAAGTGCCTACGCAGAAGCAGGAGCATCAGAAAGCCAGAATTCCTTGGGAAAGCAGATAGATAAAAAAGACTTTGAAGCGAGTTTGGTGCCTACAGCATGCCTTTCTCCCCCTGGAAGAAGGAGTGAATCCTTTCTGAAAACTCCAGACCGCGTTGCCAAAGCAAAGCACCTACCAGCCCATCAAGAGTCAGCTTCAATAAACAAAACCACCCTAAAGGAAATTTCAGGGGAGAAGTGGAAGGCGATTCCTGAAGTATCTGTAAGTGGTTTCACTCTGTTTTACATAAGTGTGCAGTACATCCTCCTCCATTCTGTTCTGTTCCACTTTGCATACATTCTCAGCAGTATCTATTTTTCATCATTTCGACAATCAGTAATGTATTTTCTTTCCTATTTAGATGTGTTTTAGCTCAGTAACAGCAGCTGTTAAAGAGTGTCTTGCACATCCCAATGATAATAGAATGCCTCATGTTTTTAATGAGAAAGATAATTATCATAATAGTTATTTTTTATTTCCCAGTTACTTCTCATAATTTGAGTTATCACTGCCTGCAAATTATAAATGAAGATCTTACTTTTGAGCCAAAGGCTTGCCAGTAAAATTGACAGATTTTCAATAACAATCTACATTAGGAGCCATAAAAACATCATTATTCTCTTCACTCTCTGGTCTCTTTGCAGCCATTCCCCAAATAATAAATGATAGGAGTGAAGGTTAACAGTAAAACAGTGTCATTGAGTAAATCCCTAGGCTACTTTGGTGGCTATATTCATGTCCATCAGATTGATTTTTTTCCTTCCTGTGTGAGTGCTTTTCTTCCTTCAGTCCCCCCATAGCTGCACTTAGAAACTAGAGAACAAATGAGGCTATGCAGAACAAATGACACTTATATTCCATTTTTTTAAACATTAAAGAGTTTTTTAAATTTTTCATGTCCTAAGTATTCTGTATGTGTTACAATGTAGAACTTCAGTTCAATTATGTGCTAAGCATGTTAGAATGGATTGTTACTTAGTACAGGTAATAGACATATATATCATTACCATCAACTAATATTTCTTTATTTCTTTTATTTTTTCTTGAGGTAACATTGGTTTATAACCTCATGTAAGTTCCATATGTACAGCATTTTTTTTTTCTACTTCTGTATACACTAGAGCACACTCAACACCAAACATTTAGTTTGTGTCACCACAGAGTCGATCCCCTTTATCCATTCCCCTCTACCCCGTCTTGCTCCTTACCCTCTGGTGATCACAACTCTGTTCTCTGCATCTGTGAGTTTGTTTTATTTTTATTTGGTTTGTTCATTTTATTTTTTTTTTTTTGTTTTTCTATATTCCACATATGAGTGAAATCATTCAATATTTGTCTTTCTCTATCTGACTTATTTCACTTAGCATAATACTCTCAAGGCCCATCCATGTTATTGAAAATGGCAAGATTTCATTTTCTTATGGCTAAGTTGTATTCCATTATACCTGATTTTCTTTATCCATCTAACTATTGTTGGACACTTAGGTTGTTTCCATATCTTGGTTATTGTAGATAAGGCTGTAATGAACAAAAGTATGTGTATATCTTTTCAAATTAATGTTTTTATATTTTTTGGATAAATACCCAGAATTGGGATAGCTGGGTCATATAGTAGTTCTATTCTTAGCTTTTTGAGGACTCTCTATACTGTTCTCCATAGTAGCTACACTGATTTACATTCCCACGAACAGTGTATCAGGCTTTCCTTTTCTTCACATCCTTGTCGGCATTTGTTATTTCTTCTCTTTTTGATAATAGCCATTCTTGTCTCTGTGTGTGCATACGTTTTGTTTGTTTATTGAAGTATAATTGATTTGCAGTATTGTGTTCATTTCTGGTATACATACAGCAAACTGATTCAGTTACACACATACATATATATTCTTTTTCATATTCTTTTCCCTTATAGTTTATTACAAGATATCAAATATAGTTCCCTGTGCTGTACAGTAGGACCTTGTTGTTCTTCTGTTTTATACACAGTAACTTGCATCTGCCAAGTTTGGGATTGGCAGATAAAAGCCATTCTAACAAATTTGAGGTGATATCTCATTGTGGGTTTAATTTGCATTTCCCTAGTAATTAGTGACGTTGAACATCTTTTCATGTGCCTGTTGGCCATCTGTATGTCTTTTTGGACAAATGTCTATTCAGCTTCTCTGCCCATTTTTTAATTGAGTTCTTTAGAGGTTTTGTTTGGGGTGGGAGGTTATTGTTGAAATGTATGAGTTCTTTATATATTTGGGGTATTAACCCCTTATCAGATACATGATTTGCAGATGTATCTCTCATTTGGTAAGTTGTCTTTTTGTTTTGTTGATGGTTTCCTTTGCTGTGCAGAAACTTTTTAGTTTGATGTAGTCCCATTTGTTTATTTTTGCTTTTGTTTCTCTTACCTGAGAAGACATATCTAGAAAGGTATTTCTAAGACCAATGTCAAAGAGCGTAATGCCTATGTTTTCTTCTAGCAGTTTTATGGTTTCACATCTTACATTCAAATCTGTTTTGAGTTGATTTTTGTGTATGGTGTGAGAATGGTCTAGTTTCATTTTTTGTGTGTGACAGACCAGTTTTCCCAATACCATTTATTGAAGAGATCATCCTTTCCCTAGTGTATTTTCTTTGCTCCTTTGTCATAAATTAACTGCCCATATATGTATGGGTTTATTTCTGGGCTCTTGGTTTTGTTCCATTGATCTTTATATCTCTTTTTCTGCCAATACAATGCTGATTTGATTACTATAGCTTTGTAATATAGTTTGAAATCAGGATGTGTGATACTTCCAGATTTGTTCTTTTTTCTCAGGATTGCTTTGGCTATTTGGGGTCTTTTGTGGTTCTATATAAATTTTAGAATTTTTCTATTTCTGTGAAAAATTTCCTTGGGATTTTGTTGGGGATTACATTGAATCTGTGGATTGCTTTAGGTAACATTAACAATGTTAATTCCTCCAATTCATGAGCACAGATTATCTTTCTATTTATTTGTGTCTTCAGTTTCTTTCAACAATGTCCTATAGTTTTCAGTGTACAGGTCTTTCACCTCCATGTTTAAATATTTTTTGTGTGTGTGTGATTGTAAATGAGATTGTTTTCTTAATTTCTCTTCTGCTAGCTCATTGTTGGCATATAGAAATGCACCCTGCAAACTTTACTGAATTTACTTATTATTTTAATGGTTTTTTGGTGGAATCTTCAGGATTTTCTGTATATATATGTCAAAGAGCATACTGTCATCTGCAAATAGTGACAGTTTTACTTTTTCATTTCTGACTGGAATGTCTTTTATTTTTTCTTGCCTAATTATTCTATCCTACTGTGTTGAATAAGAATGGTAAGAGTGGGCATTCCTGTCTTGTTCCTGATTTTAGAGGGATAGCTTTCAGTTTTTCACCACTGAATGTGGTGTTGGCTGTGAGTTTGTCATATATGAGTTGTATTATGTTGAAGTATGTTCTTTCTATACCCATTTTTATTGAGATTTTTTTATCAAAAATGGGTGTTGAATCCAGTCAAATGCTTTTTCTACATCTATTGAGATGATCATATGCTTTTTATCCTTTGTTTTCTTAATGTGATATGTCACGTTTATTGATTTGTGCATGTTGAACCATCTTTGCATCCCTGGAATAAGTCCTACTTGATCATGGTATATGATCCTTTTAATATATTGCTGTATTACTAATATTTTGCTGAAGCTTTTTGCATCTATGTTCATCAAAAATATTGGCCTGTAGTTTTGTGTGTGTGTGTGTTGTGTTTGGTTTTGGTATGAGGGTAATGTTGGCCTCATAAAATGTGTTAAGGAGCATTCCCTCCTCTTTAATTTTTTGAAGAGTTTGGAAAGGATGGGTATCAAATCTTCTTTGAATATCTGGTAAAATTCTCCTGTGAAGCCATCTTGTCCTGCACTTTTGTTTGGGAGAGGTTTTTGATTAATGTTTTGATTAATGTCTTTTTACAAGTTACCAGTCTATTCAGATTTTCTGTTCTCCATGATTCAGCCTTAGAAAACTGTTCTTGTCCTACTTTACCATAATTTTTTCTTTGGATGTGCTGATAATTGAAATACAGCTAGTAAACCAACCTTACAAATTTATTCTACAGCACTGCTTCACTTGACTGTAGTCAATACTGGGCTGCCGAAAACAGAACCAAAACAAATCTTTGAGAAGAGTCCACTTCATTTTCCCCCTAATTTCTTTGCCACGATCTTCTATTAGGCAGAATCTGTCATGCTATATATCCAAAAGATTGTTTATTTTCCATCTTTTTATATCTCTATAGAAATAAAACTGGAGCATGAAAATCAGCTTGAGAGCCTCAGGCACAAACAGACTTTAAGTACCTGGCCAGCAAAGTACACTGCCTAAAAGATAGTCCTCTCTGATAATACCAGAGAATAATGAGAGGAAGAAGGGGACCAAAGTTTGGAGAGAGAGCAGGGGACTTCCCCTCACCCATTCTCTTCATTTAAGAGGCTTTTAGGAGAAGACAGTTCCTGAAACCATTTGGGTTATTTCAAGAGACCCTTCTTACAGCTGCTCGCTGCATATTACAAAGCACAAGCAGGACACATGTCTGTTCTACACAGGAGCCCTCTGAGATATTACTATTCCATTTTACAGCTAAGGAGACTGACAGAGCAATCCCTTGAAAGGGATAAAAGGGAGAAGGAACTTTATCTTTGATGAGAGGATAAGGCACAAAGGCACAGCTTCCCTTTTGTGCAGGGAGGTTTGACCTTAGTGTCAGAATTCAGGCTAATAAAACTTACTAACAACCCATGTGATGGCTACAATCTATGGCTCACATTTGTGATGTAATAGTCTCAGTTTAATAGGATATAAAATTATGAAAAACATAGGGATTCTGCCCCATTTCAAAGTGAATTTTCAATGGGAATGAAGTGTTCTTCCAGAGACATGATTTTAAAAGAAAATTAATTGTCATAGGGTTCTAATAATTGACATTCTCTCCACTTGACATTTGCTGCTAAGAATCTATGAAAACAAGTTTTCTCAAAAGAGTGTTTTGTGCTTACTAACTCCACAAAGGGATTTTTGTTCAGATCCCAGAAACCCACAGGGGTGACTTATTTTAAAAAAATCTACTGAGATTTAATTTGCACAATATGGAAGTCAACATTTTTTAGTATATTTACAAAGTTGTACACCCATCACTACTATCTAATTTTAGATCATTTTCATCACCTCAAAAGAAACTCCATTCCCATTAATAGTCACTCCTCATTCTTCCTTCCCCCTGAACCTCTGGCAACCACTAATCTACTTCTTATCTCTGTGGATTTGCCTATTCCGGACATTTCACATAAATAGAACTGTATAATATGTGGCCTATTGTGTCTGACTTCTTTCATTTAGCTTGTTGTTTTCAAGGTCCATCCATGTTGTAGCATCTTACTGCTTTTTATGCTGGAATAGTAATTCACTATATGGATATGCCACATTTGTTTATTCATTTATATGCTGATAGACGGTGGTTTCCACTTTTGGGCTATTGTGAATGATGCTGATATGAACATTCACGTGAAAGTTTTTGTGTGGACATATGTTTTCAGTTCTTTTGGTTTCAGGAGTGGAATTGCTAGGTCATATGGGACTTTACGTTTAAATTCTGTGGAACTGCCAAACTGTTTTCCAAAGTGTCCATACCATTTTACATTACCACCAGCAATGGGGGTGGTGGCAGGGTCGGAGGGGGACAATTTTTCCACGTCCTAATCAGCTCTTCTCATTATCTGTCTCTTTTATTTAAGCAGTCCTAGTGTGTGGGTATCTCATTGTAGTTTTGGTTTGCATTTCTCTAATGACTAAAGATGTTGAGCATCTTTTCATGTGCTTATTAGCCATTTTGTGTATCTCCTTTGTAGAAATGACTATTCAAATCCTTTGCCTATTTTTTAATTAGATTTTTTTTTGTCTTTTTATTGTTCAGTTGTGAGAGTTTGGATACAAGTTCTTTGTCGGATATATGATATGCAAATATTTTCTCCCATTCTGTAAGTTGTCTTTTCATTGATGGTGTCTTTTGAAGCACAAGAGATTTTAATTTTGATGAAGTCCAGTTTATCTATTTTTTCTTCTGTTGCTTGTGCTTTTGAAATTATGTCAAGAAACTGTTGCCTAACCCAAGGTCACAAAGATTTACTCCTGTTTTCTTCTAAGACTTTCATAGTTTTAGCTCTTAAATTTAGTCCTGTGATCCATTTTGAGTTAATTTTTGTATGTAGTGAGAAGTAGAGATTCAACTACATTTTTTTGCATATGAATGTTTAGTTGTGCCAACACCATTGATTCAAAGACTATTCTTTCCCTATTGAATTGCATCACCACCATTTTTAAAAATCAGTTGACCATACATGTAAGGGTTTATTTCTGACCTCTCAATTCTATTTTACTTATCTATGTGTCTATCCTTATATAGTACCACATTTTCTTAATTACTATCGTTTTGTACTAGACTTTGAAATCAGAAAGTATGAATCCTCTAAATTTTCTTTCGTATCTTGATTGTTTCTGCCATGCTGGGTCCCTTGCCTATCCATATGGATTTGAGGATCAGTTTGTTGGTTTCTGCAAAAAAGACAGCTGGGGTTTTGTTAGGGATTGCCTTGAATCTATAGATTAATTTGGGGAATATTGCCATCTTAATAATATTAAGCCTTTCAGTCCATGGGATGTCTTTCCATTTATTTGTGTGTTTAATTTCTTTCCGTAGTGTTATATATTTTTCAATATACAAGTCTTGCACTTCTTTTGTTAAGTTTATTCCTAAGTATTATATTGTTTTGGTGCTATTGTAAATATAAATGTTTTCTTAATTTCATTTTTTATTTGTTCATTGCTAGTGTATAGAAACACAATTGATTTTTAAATTGATTTTGTATCTTACAACCTTGCTGAACATTTATTAGTTCTAATAGTGTTTTTGTGAATTCCTTAGGATTTTCTGTATATAAGATCATGTCATTTCAACTAGAGATAGTTCTACTTCCTTTCCAACCTGGATTTTTTAAAATTTCTTCTTCTTACCTAATTGCCTCAGGAAATGGATTTCATATAAGTGGAAACTTTTTTTTTCTTTCAATATATTTAAGATTTAATACTTAGTAGTGTGGCCCCACTACTGCATTCTAACACAGACATGATGAGCTCAGTCAGGCCTAGAAGGATGCTACTGATATGACTCATAAGAAATATGCCTGATGCAAGAAGAAAATTTTGAGAATTATCCAGGAACTTGAAGTCCATCCAATATTAATATGAATGTGGGTATGAAATTACCTTTGCTGGCTAGCATTGTAATTCATGTATGAAGACTTATATGGGAGTTTCTACCACCTAAGATGGGTTTCTAAAATAAAAGATCTCTAGGTGATGGTATACAGCTATTCCGGTTCTACTTCTGGATAAATAAGAGCATCTCTTCTTCTGGAGAGAGCCTATGAGGTCAGGTATTTTCCCAGGTGCTAGAGATCCACTGACCAAGTTAGATGAGGCCTCTCTCTTCAGGGTCTATCTGTATCTGTTGGAAGATACAGACAAAAAACAAACAAGTACATAAAATAATTATAAACAATGATAAAGACTTGGGAAGGAAAAAACAAGGTGATGTAATAGAGTGGCAGAGTTCAGCAGAATTGTGGGTACTTTAGATATCTGACTGAATAGGTGACATCTGAGCTGAGGTGTAAAGTTTAAGATGAAGGCAGCCATGCAAAGAACCAGGGAATAATGTTTTAGGCCTCAGGATCAGTAGATACAAAGCCCCTGAGATGGGCATCTTTGAGGAACATAGGAGGCCCATGTAGCTGGGACATATATGGGCATGGGGAATGTAGAAGAGGGGGAGATCAGAGAAGTAAACAGGCCCAGATTATGGAAGGTCAGGAAGGACATGGTGAGGAGGGGGCCTTTATTCCAAATGAAACAGTAAGTCTTTGAAAATTTTAAAGCAAAGCGATGACCTTTCCATTCCAAAAGTCTCCTCTGGCTGTGTCCAGAATTGATACAACGGGCTAGGCATAGAAGCAGGGAAGGCAGTTGAAACATTACTCTGATAATTCAGAGTGGAGATAAAGAGAAGTAGCAGGTTAC
Organism: Camelus bactrianus; assembly: GCF_048773025.1. Classification (NCBI taxonomy): domain Eukaryota; kingdom Metazoa; phylum Chordata; class Mammalia; order Artiodactyla; family Camelidae; genus Camelus; species Camelus bactrianus. Next base: position 26,926,475 of record NC_133555.1, read on the forward strand.
TGGAATGATTGCGAGGTAGGACTGACAGGATATAAGAGGAAAGAGGCAGAATTAAGAATGACACTTAGATTTGGGAATTTAGCAGCCTGGCAGATGGTCATGTCATTTACTGGGTCGTGGAAGACTGGGCATATCTGAACCATCAACTTAGGCATCAAGGTATTGTAATCAGGAATTTTAAGTGGATATCCCTCTGAAAATCTGTGCTCTAGCAAAGTGCAAGTATGAAGTGACTTTATGACAAAGAAAATTAAAGGCTCTTAGAAAAGGAGGTACAGGAAAATTTTCTTCCTAACCTCCTGAAATGAAAGAGTACTAGTATTTCTTAAGGAACACTTAATGAAATTGATTTGCTAACTGCTTGATAAACTTCTTTCTTGCAATGTTTTATTCATACTTTAATAGAGTTCTCCATTATTAAGTTCAAATATTTTTAATTAAGAAAGAAGTACGGCCCTCTGGGTAATATTGCAACCGTATAGATAGCTGGTAATTAAACTTTTCCGCATGCATAACTGCATTCAAACAATTTTGAATGAATCATTTTAAACCTGCAGTGTCATTATGTGCATCTTTAAACAAACAAACAAGACATATATAACAGTCTTTGTGGTTCCAGAAAAAGTTGGAGCTTCTTGAAGAACTGTTATTTTCATAAGAATGGCTAAATTTGCTACCAATTACAAATTCAGATAGTCTCTTTAGGAAAAAAAGACATGACTTTTTATAGGGAAAATAATTATAAAGTGAATCATATATAACTTATGAGTTTAATTTTCACATTTCCATTTTTAAAAATCAAAACTGAATTATGAAAAGACACTTTTAAAGATATTTTAGACCATGATATAATGTAAGAAAATTTTTCCTTTGATTATCAAGCCATTTCCTTTGGGTAATTAAAAAAAAAAAGATTATTTTCCTTGCCTCCTTGATGAACTTGAACCCAGCATTGGAGTAGTAAACATCTATCATCATGTGTATTTTTTTAAGTTATAAAAGGTTACTATTCAATACAATTTATGCTCAACAAACATAGAGGAAAATGAATTTGTAAATTATTTTAGAGTTTTAAAGGTATTATTCCATTACACAAATTTCTGCGTTTTCTAGGGTATATAATACTCTTTGTTCAAAGGGAAGCCATCTGTCTCTCTTTGAATTTGCCACTCAAGTGTGCCTTTTCATCTGTCTTTCCAACAATACCCCATTGTTTGAAGAATTCATAAAAGTCTTTCTGACCCTGACTTGCTTCAGCTACAATGGAATATTGCAAAACACCTGCTAGGAGTCAGATTGCCCCATGTACTATACAGGTGTCCATCACCCTGGCCCAACTGAGCAGGTTCACTTCAGGGGACTGTCCCTCATTTGGCAGCTTCCACCACAGGTGCCCACTGGCCTCATTCTGCCCTGAGCCTTCTCCTTTGCCACCATCAGGGCCTTCCCCAAACAGAGTTCTATGTCATGTCTATCCACATTTTCATTCTTCAAAACTGTCAAGAGCAGTGGACACCATGGTTCAGAGCAGCAGCTCAAATCAGACAGACCTGGATTTGAGGCCTGGCTTTGCTTCTTTTTATTTATGTGACCTTGGACATATTTCTTAATCTCTTTGAGGCTCAGTTACATCATATGTAAACATGGAGAAAGTAATGCTTATTCTTTAAGGTTGTTGTGAGTATTAAATTAGATAGTACTTGTAGAACACTTAGCACATAATCCAACAGAATATTTTCTTGTACCTATTTCTGAGTAGTTAAAAATGTAAACCAGTATGCCTGGTATTCTAAAGCAAACGTTTCAAATTCAGTCAAATTCTAGAAACTAATTATTGAGATTGTTCAAAAAATAATAACTATCTGTAGTTCCTGTCTTCTGTTTATAGTTGAATCAATAAGAGTGAACTAATGGGTCACTTCTGCCAGGTAACGTGTTGAAATTTTTTCAAGGATACACTGAAAAGAGAAAAGTATTTAGAAGCAAGATGTGGTGGTGTCACTGCAATCATTCCCCAGAGACTATGCTCTTTATGCCTGCCATGTTCCCAGAGCTAAATTGTAGATGTGTAGCTTCATGACTGATGGAGTGAATGAACTTGGGCAGGACTAGTAGCATTTTTATAAACCACAGTGTTAACTGTGAGAAGAAAGTTTCATTTATTAAATTGGACATTCCTGCCAGTTAATCGTCTTTGGAAAAGGGTCTGATATTTGATCTTTTGTTGAAACTGTACTCTTTCCTTGTCTGTGACAAAACAAGGTCATTATCTCAGTCTTATCTGTCAGTGGACTACTGGGAATATTGCTGAAGCTATAGAATTTGGTGATTAAATAATATTTGTGTCACCAGTAAAAGTATTTGAATTAGTCATAGAAATTTTCCAGGTAGGACTTGCTCCTAGCCTTCTGCTTTCTTTTTGAATATTTTTCAGTCGAAACTCCTGCTGCTGCTACAGTGTGGTTTGTTTCTTTCACTTTCTTTGCATGTAGTGTCTAATTTAATTATTCACCAAGGCAAGATGGTCTCAAGTTGATGTATGTTAAAGTAATTTAAAGTGGAATTATGGTTTAAAATTCAGGTGATGATGTGGAATTGCAAAAGTTATTAGGACATTTTGATACTTCCTTTTCTGAGTAGCTAGTTGCTATGCAAATAAATATGCCAGTTACTCTGACGAAGAGGAGCAATTTCAAATTCTGAGAAGTTTCAGAAATTGTTGTGACAATGAGTGTGTATATGTCCATGAATGACTGAAAAATTGTGCTGAACACTGGAATTTGACACATTGTAAAATGATTTTAAATCAATAAAAAATGTTAAAAAAAAAAAAGAAAGAAATTGTCGTTAGAAAGACTTGACAAAAATTAAGAGACTACCAGAAGTATGAATCAAAGAAAATACATTATTTAATCAATATACTATAACATTTCACTGTAAGTTCTTCAATATTCTAATGCTAAGGTAAGCATCCTACTAGTCAAATGTTTATGGAAGAAATCCATCTTTGATATCTTGGTTTGCCTAATTTTAAAGAGGAGCATGTCAGACTTGCCATTTTCCTACTTTATGTAAGAGGCACTAGGCTGACAATATTTTCTAAGCACATTGAGATCAAGGTCTTTGATTAAGAACCTTGTTTGTGATTTTAAGGATTTGGGGTACTTGCCACATGCCAGGCCCTCTACAAGGTACCCTGCACTATCTCCAGTCTCCATCTTCACCCCTCATGAAAGGCCTTAACTTATTTGACAGACAAGGAAAGACAGAGGCTCAGCTTTTTCACATCTAATAAGTGACAAGGTGGAGTATCAAACCTGGGGGTTTTGGCCAGAAAAGCCTGTGCACCTTCCACCACATTGGACCATCACCCTCAGTTAAAGACCACTGAAAAAAATCTGTGATCATGTGGCAACTTAAATTCTATTGCCACTTGAAGCTTTGCAGTATTTTAATGTGCAGAAGCACGCACACATGTTGGTATAGCAGCCGTTAATGTATTACAACCAGTGTGACATTCTAAAACAGTTAAAACTTAAAGTTATCATCTTCCCACTCTAGAAACATCAGTTGGCTTACCTCTGCTGTTTTCATCTCTGTAGGCAATTTCAGTAATTGTTTTCCTCCTGGTTCTTTAAATAGTATTTTAAACTGCCATTAATTGAATGACTACTATGCTTGTCCTGTGTACAAGGCTGCAATCACCTTGGAGACGGCATATTCTTGAGTATGGTATTAAAACATGTTCAAGTTGGTTTTACTAGACTCCTTCTAGTCTGTAGTTTATTGTTAAACTCAGAAAGTACCCTAATCTCAGAAGATAGATGCTGGAAAAATTATAAATTGTTTATCAACTCATTTTAAGGTTAATAAGAAGAGTTCAGCTATATTAGTCAGATAATTGTCTGAAAATTGGCAAACTGACTACCAGTACAAAATGTATGGAAGTGTATTTCTTTTTAGGTCATGGATTAAAAGTTCTACACAACTATAGCACATGAGTATAAAGATCTTTTTCTTTAAATCCTTCTGTGAAAAACAAAACAAAACAAAACAAAACAAGAGAGCCACATATTTACAAGATAGAAAGCCATCTCTTTGTGAGGAATTTTGCCACTATTGGATTTAATTACCCAAGAAATCTCTACCTGAGACATTTTAAGATATTAGTCTGCATGGATAATGAATTGAGTCAGGGGTTATAAAGTGTCTCCAGGTCACATGTCGAAATTTTTGTGACAGACATTTCAGATGTGACATTGGGTCTAGTTAAGCCTAGGCCCATATGAACGCTGTTGACAAAAAAAAGATCTAGTTTCTGACCAGTTGGTTCTTTTGAATAGACTGGCTCCTGATTTATGCTGCAAAAGTTGACATAGCATCCCTTAAATTTAGCAAAGTTTTTCAAGTTGTACTGTGACTTGATCTTTAAGTTCTGATTTATCTCTTTGCAGGGTAAAGACACAGGCTGAAAGCTCCTATATATTGTGAATGAGTTATGTGCTCAATATGTGTCACTTACAGTCACACATTTGTGGCTTCTGTCTTCTCGTCATTCCTACTGTTAGTGGACCTGTGTCCCCAGTGAATCAGGGCAAACTTTTGTGTGGGATAAGTAGCTCAGGAATTTGAAACAAGTCTTCAAGGAGTGCTAGTTGGAGAAGAGATACCCTAGAACACTGATTTACCATCAGCTATTAGTATTAAAAATGTCAATGTAGAAATTAAACACTGTCTGCAAATAGCAATAGGGAGGAGATTAATCTTCAGATTAAAAATGCCAATGAAAGTTTAAAATCAGTTTTGGAAAATGGACTTCTGCTTTTCTCACTGTCATATTGAAGTTCAAAAAAACTTCCCAAACTTTCAAATTACAGCTTGAAAACTCTTAATAAATACAGATTTGAAACTACCAGTCTTACTGACTCCCAGCCACATTTTAAAACTGCTTTTTCCTCCCAGTGAGACAGTCCAGAATAAGGTGCCATGATTAATGACTAATCACTTCCTAGGAAATCTTTTTGAGTATCTGACTTCTTTGCTGTTGATCACAGAGAAGTACATATATCATAAACATACCCTTTGATGAATTTTTACAAAGTAAACAAACCCATGTGACCATCATCTGAATCAAGAAAGAAAACAATGCCAGCACCCCAAAGTCCCACTGTGCTCCCTCCCTGTCACTCTCCCTTTCAGTCACTATTCCTTCACAACCTCCCCCAACCCCCAAGACTAGTTTTACCAGTGTATGTTCTCTGGTGTCTGGGTTCTCTCACTTAGCATTTGATTTGTGAGATTCAATATATCACTCATTTCAGTGCTGTATAGTGTCCTACTGTGTGACTCTCACACCATTTATTTATCTATTCTACTGTTGATGGGCATTTGGGTAGTTTCCATTGGGAGTTATTAAAATGTTGTCTTGTGGTAGAATCCTAGACTTCTACCATAATTTAGGCAGAGAAGTGGAAGCTGTGTGGTCTTATAAGGTTTAGATTAAATTCTGGGTATTTCCATCCTTGTTACTTTGGAACAGTATTACTAATTTTATTTCAAAAACTTTATTATGAGTATACAATGCTTTCTGTGAATATAAGCTCCATACTTCTACCTTGCCCATATTTTCCTGCCTGATGCTTAGAATATGCTTCCATATCACCTTTCCTATTCTTCAAGGCCCAGCTTAAAGACCGTCTCTTCCGTAAATCCTTGACTGATCCTACACGAAGTAACTTCTTTCTTTTCTGAAATGCCAGACTATTTGGTATATCTCCCTTTTCTCATGTTGCCTTTTATATTATATTCTGTTATAGCAGCTACCATCCCCTTTGTAGTAGCACCTTATGAGTCTTGGTGTAACTTAAAAGAATACAAAGAGGCAAGACTTATTTGTTAGACCTTTTATTAAGAGGTTTTTACATCATGATGTCCCCTATGCCATAGATGTCAAACACTGTCACAATGCAAACCTGATTCAGAAAGAGTCTCAGAGATCTTATAGGCTCCAGAATGAGAATAATGACCCAATTTTCTCCCAGTTCTATTACTCTCCGCTCCATATAAAATAGAAGGAGGTTCGTCATCTAATCTTAGTAACCCGTGGCCGTGCCTCATTTTGGCTCCACACCAGCATTGTAAACTCAGCCTTATGTCACAACTCAGTAGAACTGGTTCTTATCTGACACTCACAAATTCTATAGACAGATGTTTGATCAGTTAAGCTGTTCTGTCTTAAAATCTTGAGACGACAGATTAGTGAAGGACATCAAGCTAAAAGGTTATTTTAGTTTGTTGTCTTTTATCATTTTGCTGGAGTTACCAGTTTTTCCTTTTACTCATTATTAAGACTCTATGCGGTTATGAATACTATAACTCGGCATATAATACCTTATGTTATACTCATTTCTTTAGAGCTCTTAATTGCCCTACTAGATTGTAAAGCCCATGAAAGCAGGGGCCACATCATACTTGTCTTTGTAACTTCACTGTCTTAGGCTCCCAAAATTGTCTGAAAAAGGTTATTGAAAACGAACAACTTGAATGGCTTTATGAGGGAAGGACTTGCCTGAGAATCTGAGCACAGCTGAGTTATTATATAGCCTTGAGCCCATTACCTCGCTCCTAAAACAAATCTGATTGATGATGTCTCCCCTCTTTCCTACAAGGATATTTTGAGGCAAAATTGGGTTATACATAACAGTTTGAGCCTTTCAGAGATAGAATTACACAAGACACTTTGCTTCTCAGGAGGTGCATAATTTAGTTAGATCACATCTTGTGCTGAGGTCCACGTTAACGTGAAGACTTTAATGAAAGCCTTCTTTTAAAAAAATTAATAAATGATTTAGCCTTTCTGGTGATTTTGAAATGGTTTAAGAGATTGCAAATCAAGAATGTATCAAGAGACTAAGTTAATTACCTGCCTCTGCCACCAGTTGCTCTATTCATGACCCAGGAAAAAGTCACTTCTTTACCTCTGCTCATTTTTGGCTGCCCCTTCCAGGGTGTTGTCAGAATATATTTTACTATTGTATCAAATAAAATCATGGAAATATATAGAGTTCAAAGCAAACTTAGCACCACCAGTTCCTGGTACATGATAGGGTCTCAGTAAATATTTGTGAAATAAATTAAGGAACCAATCAATCCATTTCCCACCACTGCAGATTACTGCAATATTCCAGGCAGGTATTTACTTCCCCAGCCTCTGTCTCAGTATTCCCAGTGGTGGAGAGAGTTCATTCCCTCTGAAGGCCACTCATTCCATCTGTCAACAAATTGAGTTACTATCACATGCCACCTCAGACTTCCATGAGGCTTTTTTTGATTCTCCTGGGCGGTTAGTCACTGCTGAGCTACCTTCCTCAAGCCTCTTAGTCATATCACCGTTGTAGTATTGATCAGGGTCCATTATAATACCCTGAGTTATAATGCCTGCTGTGCCTCCCTTTCTAGACTGTAAGCTCCATGAGGACAGAGGTGTGTCTCATTTTCTTATACTTGCAGCTCCTAGCATAGTATAGAATGGATGAAAGACTGGATGAAAGAGGACAGAGAAAATGAGAGGAAAGAATAATAACAGGGAGCATATGTATTGCTTGACAAACTCAGAGGTCTCCCAGGAGGGATATATGCACCCCAGAAGAGGCATAACAAAAACAATCAGTTGGGCTTCAGGAAGAAAAATCGTAAACTATTTCCATTCATTTTTTTAAGCTCAACCATTTTAACTTATATGGTGTCTGTGTGTATGTTTTATACTATACATACTATTTTAATATAGTTGTACATGTGTTTATATATAAACATATATTAGAAGGTACACACTCAAACAGTTTCTGATAATGGCACAAATCATGAGTTTAGAGAACCTTAGTGTAGCTGTTTGTCAGGTACTGTGCTAAGCATTTGATATACATGATTCAAGTTAGTCCATCAAAAATCCCATGAGGTATATGATTCCATGAAGTAAGTGAGGCACAAAAAGGTTAAGTAATTTGCCCAATCACATATAGCTGGGAAATGGTGAAACTCGGGCCTGCACTCAGATCAGTGTGGCTTAACCACTGCCCCATTCTCTCTTGTTTTAATGTCCCAACACCTAGGGTTGTGCCTCAAGCTTGTGAATTAAATAAATAAATAAATGGAATGAATGAATGAACCATACTAAGTACATATTAAAGCTTTATTCTTAAGAAAAACTGAAAATAAAAATAAAATTTCCTTTTTCATTGTAAAAGGAAATGCAAGACAAATAACATAACTATGTGATATGTTAGAATGTTCAGTTCCATTTCTTGACAGAAAAACTGAAGGACAGCAAGTCACTTGTTCACTGTTGAGCCCAAAGTCAAGTGGCTTACCTTATTTTCATATCTGATTATTGAACTACTTTTTTTTAATTGAGATATAATTCATATGCCATAAAATTCAGGAGTTTTTAGTATATTCACAAGATTTTTTCTCAACCACCATAGCCTAATTTCAGAACATTTGCATCATGCCCAAAAGAAACCCGATAACCACTAGGGGTCACTCCCCATTCCCTTTGCCCACAGTCTCTGGGCAGTCACCTGTCCACCTTCTATCTCTATGTATTTGCCTTTTCTGTATATTTCATATGAATGAAATTATGCAATCTGTGACCTTTTGTCTGTGGCTTCTTTCAGTTAGCATAATGTTTTCAAAGTTCATCTATGTTGTGACATGCATCAGTACTTCATTATTCTTTATGGCTAACTAATATTCTGTTGTGTGCATAAACAAAAATCCATTCATCAGTTGATGGACATTTGACTGTTCTACTTTGGGGCTATCATGTGAATAATGCTGCTATGAACATTTGTGTATGTTTTTGTATGCACGTATCTTTTCAGTTCTCTTGGATATATACCTACAAGTGAATTGCTGGGCCACGTGGCCCATGTTTGACATTTTGAGGGACCACCAAAGTGTTTTCCAAAGTGGCTGCACCATTTTACATTCTCACCAGCAGTATATGAGGATTTCAATCTCTCCACATCCTTACCAACACTTGTTACTGTCTATCTTTTGTATCACAGCAATCCTAGTGGATGTGAATGGTATCTCATTGTCGTGTTGATTTATCTTTCTCTAATGACAGTGTTTATTGCTCCCCTATTTCTTTGGAATTTGAATTATTTCTATTTTCCTTTGTTTCAGTGTTTTTCTTTGGGATATGAATTTTGTCATCTTCTTACGGTATCTGTTTTGTCATAAGAACTCTCAAAGCCTATTAAATACTCATGAAATCTCATATTAAAGATGGCATGACTTCTCAGGGTGCCAAGCTGCTGGAGCCATGAACTGTAAGAATTTAAGTGAGTTTCCACTGGCCACTTTCCAGAAAAATCTCCACATCACATTATTAGATCACAAGCTTTCATCACCCCCAAATTATGATAATGATGATAATGCTTTATTAAAAAGCTTTTAATGTCATAGAAATGCCAAGATTTTTTTTTCAAAATTATATTTTCTTGAATTTTTACATCCCTTTGAGGCAGAAAAGAAGGCAGTAGCTTTCTCAAAGGGTCTTCCAAGAAAAATGAGTAGAGATTTGAGTATCTTAAAAATTCTGGTGTGTTACGGAAAAAAGTTTTTTGAGCACAACCAGTGTTCCCATATGTACAAAGGTATTTCAAGATTGTTTTAAGTTATATACCAGTCCTGGATGTAAATCACACTGCTCATTCATTTGTGGTACTAACATTTTTGCAATGTTGAAATTAACTTTAGCTACCAAATTTGGTTTAGGCTAGAGGGAAAGGAAAGATTTTGAAAATTCTATACACCATACCAATACATTGGAATAATATTTATATTAGCCTCTAAAGATTTGTAGTAGTAGCAGTATTGACAGATTACATATATGGTGAAGTCTATGTCAATATAAGTATTTATGGTAGCTGTGAGGTGTCCTGGTTTTCAAACCTTACATGTTCCCATCTTAAGTTCATATTTTATTTGATGATTTTTAACAGCATTGGTCATTTTCCATTTTACTGTGAGTTAAATGTATTCGATCATAACATTCATAGTGATGAAATTCATCAGTTTTCTTGTAAACTGGACTTTTTATGGAAAGTGATTTCTCTTTTTTTAAAAAATTGCTTTGAATTTTTGTTAAGTCAGTCCTCAAATACTGGCTGGACTCCAGATGTGGGAAATACAATGGAAGTAAGACAGTCATGGTGCTTGCTTTTGTAGCATTCACAGACTACCTGTGGACTCCAAAACCAACTACGTGACTGCAGTTGTGATAGGGCTAAAAATGAACACTTTAAGATTCTATGAGAGCACATGATGTGGAGGAACTGACCCAGTTTTGGGTTGTCAGAAAAAACTTCCCTGAGGAAGTAACACATAATTTAGTCCCTAAAGGGCACCAAGGAATTAGCATGTGGAACACGGACACTAAGGCAAATATGAGTTGGATGCTTCTGAGACCTGAATGAAGGATTGTGGCTGACGTGTCAGAAGGAAAAAGACGAGGTGAGGCAGGTAGGGCAGGCACCATATAAAGGCATATTCAGGATCTGGGCTTCTGTCAATGGGGAGCGACTGAAGGGGTTAAGGGTGTGAAATAGTATTTATTGTTAGCCCATAAAATTAAAAAAGGCCAAGTGACCGTTTGTTCTGTTACTCTCTTCTCTCTTGGTCAGGAATATGATTGGAGAAACTATCAGCCCAGCCAGATGAGTGAATCTGAGTTGCAAATGCTGGCAAGCCTACGGCGGCAACAGAATGAAGAGCTGGAGGACGCTGGGGCTTCCCATGGCCTGAGCGCATCCCAGGTCGACAACTGTAATGTCAGCATAAGCACCAGCAGTGATGACACAACCACCTGGAACTCTTGCCTGCCACCTGTGAGTCCGAGGCTTTGCATTTATTTTTGTTTATTGCCTTAAACAGGGAACAAGGAGCAAACTTCTTTATAACAAAACACAGCCTTGCCCTGGAAAACTAGGGCCAAATGAAAACAGCGTCTAGCACAAGCACTGGCATGTGGAAGGGGCTCAATATTTGTTAATTAAATATCAGTTAAATGAATGAACAAAAAGGAAGATATACGACATATTTCTTGGATAGAAAGGCAGACAAGAATCTTCTGGAGAAGTTACCAGATGTTTGCTGACTCCTCCCTGTGTCTAAGGGCCATGATAGATGCTGCTGATGCTTCAGTGGCTTACATTTTCCCATGTATTTATGCAGTTAAAGCACTTTTAAGTATGGCCCATTCATTCTCACTGTAGACCAGCAGAGGAGCTGGGCAGGTCAGTCTTCCTGTTTTTCAGGTGAAGAAACTAAACCCTAGGCCCAAGGTTCCATACCTGGTCAGTGGTGGAGCCCAGAGCAGAGCCCAGTGTTTTGACTCACTCCCTACTTTCCTCAAGGATCTATGGTTATTGGAAAGACAGAGCAGAAATATCCCCAGAACGGTCTTGTACAACGTAAGAAATGTCATGAGGCAGAATAATAAAATCATTGTTATAATAATGGTAATTAGAGCTACCATCTCTTTAAACACCTAGACACATTTTAAGATCTCCATAGGCCCAAAGAACATTTACTTATAAGGTTACATTCAACATCAGCTCAAACATATTAAAGTATACTTTCATCCAACAGTAAATATAAAGTTTTTACTGTATGGTTTTTGAAAGGAAATATAAAATTGTGCAACTTTGATTCTTGCTTGTGTAAAATTACATAAAGGTTGAGTTTAAGTGTAGTTGACAATGGTAAGTTGTATTTTAAGTATTTTATTAAATACTTATTAATTTTGCAGCTTTCTTTTTCTATTTTAAAGTCAGTTTTTTCCAGGTCTCCAACATTTTTGTAGATTTTAGAAATCTCAGAGGCCTTGCACTAGGCCATGTGTTTTCTAACTTACTTCTTACTGCTATCCTATGTGGTAAGCACTATTGAGTTACGATTTACAGATGAAAAATTGAGGCTCTTGAATAAAGTGATTCAGAGCTGGGTTGGCATGACTCTTAAGTCTGAGCTTTTAACCACCATGATCTGGTAACTTCTTAGTATGTGACTTTATTGTCAAATGAATGCCCCTGATACCCAGCCAAAGTTGAGATTTCTGCTCTGGAGAGAATTTACTAGTCTTCGTGGAGAAGGAATTCAAACTGGCCCTAAGGAGGTCGGGTAAAGGGTGGCAGGTATGTTCATTTTTCCTTGGTGGTCTTTATTCTCACCTTGCCTACCCTCCAGGTTTCTCTTGCTTTACTTAACTGTGCTTTCATTAAACTGAATGATCAAGTATGCAGAACAGACTTGGTGCCAAACTGTATCTACCTACCTAGCAAAAATACCCCAGTGTGGTGGTTACTCAGAGTATCTTTGTAGCCAGAGCTAAGAATATAAGAGTAAGTTGCAGATTTTTGCCAATGCAGTTGACATGGAACTGGAATATTGCCTTTCTTATAAAATATTCCTCAGCAATCATTTAAACCAAAAGTAAAAAAGAGAACAGTAGCCTCCTGAGCAAGCTCATTCTGTCATGTTGTAGCTCGGAGACCAGCATTACAAAGGGCAAACTAAGAAATGATTATTTATGGACTGGAAAGGCTGAACTCCTGGTTGCCCTGGATACCGTGTTCTCATCACTGTCCTGTTCTAGCGAGGACTGAAGTCCTCATGCATGACAACTACTTCGCTCTAAAAGTACATAGCCAAAAATAACCATTGATAATGAACTTAATAACTCCTCTATTTGACCAAATGAGAAATTGAAAACCATGTTTTTTTTAGAGAGAGTATAATTGAAAAGCCCACCTTTGGTATTCATCAGATATGTTTATTATTGCATCAAATTTAGTCTATTTCAATATTGGAACTATCACCAAATGGAAAATTGCATTCCTTAATGAACTCTGCGTCTTGATACTCACATGGGGTTTAAATAGAGCAATTTATAAGAACCACTTTGGTCTTCTGAGAGCTCATGACTTTCTCTTTAGAAGTTGTACAGGGGCAATGAAAAAGAAGAAATGAAAGAAGACATAACTTTGTCACACTGATATCCTGCATTTCTTGTATCTCAGTGATGGCAGCATCATCCATGCTGACACTCAAACCAAAAATTTGGAAGACATCTCCACTTCTCCCACTCTTTCTTTCCCCACACCCAATTGGTTTCCAAATCCTGAGAATCCTCTCTCCTTTTTACCTTTTAACCCTTTCTATCTAATGCTGTAGTTTGGCACTAGTTTTTATCTAAATTCCTTCAACAATTTCCTAATACCAAGGTACCTCTAGTCCAAGCACCCTAGCCTGATGGTTAAGAGCATCTGCTCTTAAGTCAAGTTACCGAGGTTCAAATTCAAACTGTGGCCTTGTAAAGCACTTGACCCTGTATCTGAGACATAATAAGCACTTAATAAATTAAGGTTAGTTGTCATTGTTATCACCATTGTTACTCACACTAGTGATCTTTCTAAAGCCCAGATCTGATCTTACTTCTTTCCTGCAAAAAGCCCTTTCATAATGCCCCAGCCCCTATTTAGTTTGACATGCAGGTGACCATTATCATCAATGGCCTCGAGTCCTGGTTGTGAGCTCTTTGAAGACAGGACTACGCTGAGCACATAGCCTGGCAGGAGGTCACACTCAATCACTGCTGGTTATTACTTGTTGGCTGAGTAAATTGATTAATAGTATTAAAAGATTCCTTTTTTACTCTAAAATAAGATAGCTTCATCAGAATTCCAAAGTAAACATTAGCTGTGCTTTGCTTAAATAAATCCTGAATAATGCAGGTAATATTTTACATTCAAGATTTGATAAATGGGTGTTAAATATACACACAAAGGAAAAATCTCCCTTGAGGGCAAGGCTTTGTAACCAGTAGTTTTAAAAGGAGTAGTTTAGGCAGATCACATTCAGTTTAGCATCTTTACCTAATGACTTCATACAAGGTGCAGTCAAACCAGGAAGCTTAGGCAGAGTAAAATGAAGAGTCTTTAGCAAAATCTATTATGTTTACTATAAGCTTTGATTTCTCTGCTTTCCTCAGCATCTATACAGTTCAGAGTAATATGTACTGTTTAAAAGGTGTTTAGATATAATAAATTAGTCATTTAAAAGAGTAATCAAATGTAACCATATTTCTCATACCAAATTGGCTTTTGTAGGCATCTCTTGCTAAATAAGTCTAGCCTACTGAGAAATCCATTGGCCTTTGACAGACAAATTTTTCAAAGTTTCTAACTTAGAACCAAATTCAATTAAAACAATACTTTACAACTTCTGTGGAAACCAGGCTACAAGTAATCAATTTTGGAGGGTTGTATTAGGAGTAGCCCTCGTGAGATTTATTCGAAAATGGGCTCTAGGCAGACTTAGGAAAAGAGCTAGGAGTTGGTTTAATGGATTCTTAAGTGAATTTTATTTTGGTGAGGGATTTTGATTGGCAAGAACATAAAACCATGTCTTGAGGGTGGTGTGTGTGTGTGTGTATGTCTGTGTATATGTGTGTTTGTGTCTGGTGGTGGTGGTGATGGTGGTTTCTTTTTAAGGAAAAGAAATAGCTATTAATGGAACCTGCTTCATGTGAAGATGTAAAGAATTTAGACTTTACATTAGGCAACCTGGACTCAAATCTCAGCTCTACTGTTTGCTGGCACCATCACCTATAAAATGGGAATGATAGAGGCCCTTCCTCGTGTTGGCATGGTGGGAATTGAGTGAGTACAGAGAATGCATGTGCCCCGTGCCCAACAGAATAAGCTTGCTCTTAACTGCAATCTGCTTCTCCCCCAAAGGGCTCTTCAAAGGGCCACTTGAATGATCAGAAAAGATTCCTAGGATATTTTCCCTTTTTATGACCACTCAGGACTTTAACGGTGGGCAGAGGTTCTGTTGTGCTTGTTTTGATGTGAGCTTAACCATTGGAATCCAGACTGACCCTTCACAGCTTTACAAATAAACTCACTATTTCAATATTTCATTATTTCTCTGTCCCACCTGTAACCCAAATTCAAGAAAAGCATGCCTCATGTGCATCCTACCCTGTAAGCAGATGCCCCAAAGCCATCATTCCTTCAAGTTAACAGTTCCTGTAACCTAATATCAAGCACATAAGCCTCCTCAGCTTGCTTTAAAAAAAAAAATCCTCGCATGCATCCATCAACATGGCACACTGCAGAGCATAATATTTGGAGAAAAACGAGGCAAAATGCACTTAATAAAATTACAAGCATATGGTAAGGTTCTCAGACTAGTTATTTATGGTCTTGATTAACCTTGCAACATTTTTGCCATTTTCATAGGTTTTCCATAACAACAGAAAAATATTGCCTTTATCTTTTAACATGGCAGGATTATCTTACCTCCTGTTCTTTTATTTAGCCTTCACTTCTTTCCCCTCACCCCAGAATTCCTAGCAGCTTCATCATGGAAAGGCAAAGCTTCTTGTGCTCTCTCCGCAGTGATTTCACGAGTACGGCTTTCCCAACACTAGTGCATAGCAACAGCGCCACCAAAAGGACAAGGTCCTGCATTTCTAGGATCTGTTTCATGTTTTGGCTCATCAGCATATCAGTGTTTTACATGATGAATGCTAGCTGCTGTGTGTCCAATGTATAATATATTGGCATTTCAAGCTCTTTATAGTTAATAGGTCTTAATTTGTTCTGATCTACAGATTCATTAACTTCTCAGCTCTCTTTGGTTATAATGGGTTTTCTTTTAATGCTCCTGAAGTAAAAAGGTAAGTAGTTGATTGTGCTATAAGCTGCCAATAAATCAGATAAGCAGCTGTCCTTTATACCACTATAGAAGTGATATACAAAAACTGATATTAGAATTGGTGTAATATCTGTGCTGTCAAGAGAAAATATTGAAATGTGCAAGTTGTTCTGTGTTTAGTGACTATGAAAGTCACCCCATGAAATAAACTTTTCTCCTTCTTAGAGTATTGTCTGTTATATCTTATGTTGTCTGAAATTTAATATGGCAAATTTTATTTTCTTTAATTTTAAATATATAATGACACTTCATAAGATGAAATCAAATGAATTTAATTTATGGTGAAGAGGTAGTCTTATATATTTCAAATAAATATATCTCAGGACCACTTTTTTTTTCCCTGCCATTAACTGAACTCAGTTTGTCATATTTGTTATTCAAAAACTTAGGTATTCACCACTCTTGATGAACCCCTAAGCTGGATTAAGCACTACAATTTACTGATTAAGAGGGTAAACTGTGAAATCAGACTGTATGGGTTCAAATTCTGGCCCTGCTATTTCCTGACTGTCATGACCTTAGGTTAACACCCAGTGTCTGAATTTCTTCCTGTTAGATGGAGTAGTTAATCCTATCTATTTTATAAAATTGCTGTGAGTGAGGATCAAATGAGACAATACCTATCAAGGGTTTAACACATAGTAAGTGTTATAAATAACAGTTACTGCTATTATTATTATTGTCCTAGTTATTTATAGGTACTGATTATTATCCCTTTGCTTCTTTTTATGGAATTCTCTAAATATGGTGACCTCCAAAATCAAAAAATCAATTTTATTCTTTTTTAACTGCTGCTTTCATGGGATGTTACCTACCTAGAAATAGTAGAAATAGGTTTCCTGCCATATAGGTACAGAAACATATCTACCCCATTTGTAGATGGGAACATGTGGCTTCAGACAGCCCCTCCATCTCCCTGACTGCCAGCCCACCATCTTCAGAGAGCTTTTAGAAACCATTAGACATGTTTTTATTCAGTCTGATTTGGGCCTGGTAAAACAAAAAGACCTCATCCAAGTGAATGCTCTGCCCATTCAAAGCATCAAGCAAAGTTAATGGGAACTGAAATATCTTGAAGGAGCTCTTTATCTTTATCATTACCATAATCTCTTCCTTCCCATGAGTCTGATTATGGAATTAGGGGACATGTACAGAGAAGGGGGACTGGAGCCACCCAATTTAGTATGGTACCCACTCCAAAGCAAGATTTAAGTCCCTCCCCAACACAGTCATTAGCAGTTGAGGTTTGTAAGTCAGTTTATAGCAGTTACAAGTATGAGTCAGAATGCTCTGCCATGATTGCTATTAGTAAATTTCAGTTGGTTATTAAATAAAATATTTTGAGTGACAGCTTGGTAATTAATTTTCAGTAATAAGAATTAAGAAAAGGAATTGAGTATTTAGACTGAGTTCCACTGACCTGCAATTATTTTAACTGAATTTTTTCGTTCTTTTATTCGTGTCATCAGTCTTTACTACTTCAAACAGTTACCACTGGTTTTTTTGTTTGTTTGTTTTCTAACACTTAAAAATCACTATGAATGTGAATCTTTTATTGATAGTGTCCTTTTTTACTCCTTGTATCATTGGATTTGTTTTATATAAACATGAGCAAATGTGGAAGGGCCAGTCTATGTAATCTAAGTGAGAACTGAGTCACAAACAAAACAGGATTCTGTAATCATTTCTGTTCTCCAGAGGATAGAGTAAGTCATTTGGAATAAGGGGGTTGGGGACAGCTGTAAATAGAATTAATGGTGTAAAATCAAGAAAATGGGAATTTGCCTGAATATTGAGACTGTGATGTTTAGAGTGTTACATAAATGCCTCTGAAAGTATATAGGTGAAGGTCCATTCACTGGAGGCCTGAGTACAGTTGAAATACGGAAATGAATATATTATCAGGAGAATTTCTGCGCCACTGTGAGTTGATCCAGGGAAACCTGTTAGGCTCTTTGCTTGCTAATTCCTTTTTTGCTGTGAAATAATAAAGCCTAAATCATAGAACTAAATTTCACTTGCAAATTGCTGGAAGTCTTATTTCTCCAGTGAGATCAAATATGTCTTATGACATGTTT
Organism: Camelus bactrianus; assembly: GCF_048773025.1. Lineage (NCBI taxonomy): Eukaryota > Metazoa > Chordata > Mammalia > Artiodactyla > Camelidae > Camelus > Camelus bactrianus. Next base: position 26,944,342 of record NC_133555.1, read on the forward strand.
TTCCTGCCACTGTTCTCCCAGCTGTTTTTTCTTATTACTGAAATGGTGATGCGTTGGTATTGGTTCAATTGCCAAAGTATCTAAGTACATTTAAATTCATGGTGCATCACCGATAATCAGGCTAAGTGACTGTGATTATCAGACAGGCTGTTTGATTTAAATTAAAAGGGCACTTCCAAGAAATTATTTATAGAGGAAGACAGTTTAAAGAATTCCCATCACCCATGTCATTAATATTTTATGGTCCATTAAAGAATCTGTGGAAAATAAGGGATATGTGCTTTATATGTACAGGCATCATTGCTATACTCTTTCCTTTGGTTGGGGCAGCATGTGGTGCCAAATTATGGCTGAGAAAACCTTAATGGCAACCACATTGGGTAAGGAAGTAACTGAAGCCCTTTAAATGCAATTCAAAAATGTATACCAAACTCTGACTTTTAATAAGATGAGAATGTTAAAAATGATTTTCATACTAGAATTACATGGTTGTTAACTACATAAGAAAAATACTTTGAGCTGATGTTCAAAAAGAGAATTTTATCAGATATAATGGAATTTTCTCCCTTTATAGAACAGAGGGAAAACATCAATTTCCATTGGAGGCAAGTGTTTAAGGCTTTCATGGAATGTAGTTATTTAGCTATGTTTTGAAAAACACAATAACTTAAAAGTTTTCTTGGGGAGGGAAAAATTGAGATTTCACATTTTGTTAGGTATTGGCATCACTTTTTTCAGTTCAACTAATTAATGCTTCAGGCTTTATTATACACTCAGGGAAAATGACCACCTTGACCTAAGATTCACATGTGTAATGCCATTAAAGAAAACAGAAGTTATCCTTACGAACTTAGTAACATTGAGATATAAATATATATATTCTATATCTCCAGGTCTCCAAGTTATTGCTGATACTTGCTATACAGCGTTAGTTCCACGATAATATATCTTGTTTTTTTTTTTTTTTTTTGTCCTGGAAACAACAACCAATGTTAACAGCATAAAAATCACACAAGGAGGAAGATTTCACACATGAGCTTTAATTATATGATAGATGCTGTCTAGTCCAGTGACTGGTCATTAAAATAACCTGTGCTTTCTCACATACACCACTTTGTTATTTGCTGGATGTCCCAAACAGCCTTTGACTCTTTGTAAAATAAACCAGCTCCTTCATGCAGATTGTTTCTCAGGAAAAATTATGTAATGAGAGTGCATGTGAAAGTATATGTAAAGAACATTATGCTGAATAGTGCCTCACAAATGTTTTGTCTTTTACAGCCTGTCAACCAGGGTCGTCACTATCAGAAAGAAATGAATCCACCTTCTCCTTCTAACCCCCGGTAAGAATCATTAATAATTTTTTTTTAAAGATTGTTTAGGAATTGACTGGGCATTTACCTTGGTTTCATGAAATTTTCCAAACTTCCAAAGAGCTTCCAAAGTTCTTCTGTTTAGAAGTTTTGGTTCAGTCTACTTTTCTCATTCAGATTATGCTGTCATAGTTAACAGTCAAACTAGGTTTAATTAGCACTTCTGCCTCTTACTGGCTGTGGGACTTTGAGAAAGTCATTTAAGTCCAAGTAATTTAGGCATGATAATTACCTCATAGGATTTGGGAGAGGATCAGATGACCTAATACGTGAAAAATCCTTAGCACAGTTCCTGGCACATAACAGGCTCTCTTTAAGTATTAATTTATTCAGTATTAATCTATTTGCATAAATATTTTGTTTTAATAGGTATTTGATGTTTAGTACATTTTAGGCATAAATCTTTATGTTACCTGGTGCCTTTACATTTACCAAAATAGCTTATATAAGTTCAAATGGCTGTTCTCTTTTTTAATAATTTCAAAGTTCATAATCTCAAAATTATTTCATTATTTAGAATGTCATTGACATGAGTAATTTGTCAATATTAAAAAACCTTATTATTTTAGGCTCATTATAGACAAGTAAATCTGAATATGAGTTTTGAAGTGTATATAGTATTGTATGACTTTCTTTTTTTAATATATATTTTTATTGACGTATAGTCAGTTTTCAATGTTGTGTCAGTTTCTGGTGTATAGCACAATGCTTCAGTCATACATGAACATATATATATTCGTTTTCATATTCTTTTTCACCATAAGTTACTACAAGATATTGAATATAGTTCCTTGTGCCATACAGTATGAACTTTTTGTTTATCTTTTTTTATATATATTAATTATTATCTGCAAATCTCAAACTCCCAATTTATCCCTTCCCACCCCCTTACCCCCTGGTAACCATAGTTTGTTTTCTATGTCTGTGAGTCTGTTTCTGTTTTGTAAATAAGTTTGTTTGTCTTTTTTTTTTAAATTCCACATATGAGTGATATCATATGGTATTTTTCTTTCTCTTTCTGGCTTACTTCACTTAGAATGACATTCTCTAGGTCCATCCATGTTGCCTGCAAATGGTATTATTTTATTATATTTTTGGCTGAGTAGTATTCCATCGTGTTCCACAACTTCTTTATCCAGTCATCTGTCGATGGACATTTAGGTTGTTTCCATGTCTTGGCTATTGTAAATAGTTCTGCTGTGAACATTGGGGTGCATGTATCTTGTATGGCTTTCTGAAAAAAATAGCTAAATAGGCTGGTTTATCAGTATAAGTCAATATCAATTTATTACTATATATTAAGATACTAGGAATTTATTGAAAATGAGTCTGTCTTGAGCTCCACACACAGGATCTTAGTTATTATAATGCATCTTATTATCTAAATGCATCTCATTATCAAGCTCTCTCACCTGTACTGTGGGTCGTCCCATGGAATAGACCAGAACACTGACAGAGTTGTAGCTCTCGCTCCAGAGTGTGGTATCTAATAGTGTCTGAATCAAAACTCATTGCACATAATCAAAAACAACTGAGCTAGTTTTGAGAGAGATAGAGGAGGAGAAGGAGAAGAGAAAGGGAGAAAGACAAAAAGAGACAGACAGATGGGAGGGCTTCGTTAAGTAAGGATATAGGGCTGTATTCTGGAAGCCAAGGGCAGCCAGTTCTCAGGAGGGACCTGAAACTAGGGACTAGAAAGCTGAGAGGCAGGCAAACAGTATCTTCACTGCACCTCCGCCTGCTTTTTCCTGTCTGCTCCATTCTTCACTCTAAGCTCCAGCTTTCTCTGCTTCCTATCACATATGGCTGTCTTGGGTTTACACATTACAGTTCAAAGTACATGCCGAGGCTGACAGTCTATGTCTGAATCCCAATTCCTGCTTTCCAGGAGAGAGAATGTAATTGGCCTGGCTTGGGCTAAGTATTCACTTCTGGTCCAATCAGCAATGAAGAGCCAACCAAGCCATATAAAACTAACATGGCTATCAGGAGACCACCTACATAGTTTATAGGACTTTTAATGGGGCCCAGAATATTAATGACATAGGAAGAGTAAGTGTTCTTTATGAATAATTTCTTCTAAGTGTTCCTGGTCCATATGCCTGATCTAGTCATTCTTGCATGTTATCTAGTAGGGGGAATTGTCATTATCATCAATAGATAATAATAAGGAGTTGAAAATTGAGATTATAATTTTAGTATATATAAAAAGGTATTTAAACGTTCTTCAATTTAGTTATCTCTTGATATGTGTCTCTTGCAATCTTGCAGCCCATCTAGATTTGACCAAAAAACACTTTATCTATATAAGAATAAACTTTCAAAGTAACTGGAAATCCAACTTTTGTCCTAATAACAACAAAGTCAGGACTTGTAGTCTGAGTAAATAAGAGTAACAGAAAGTGATGTTAGAAAGTGAAGTATTTTGTTTCAACAAAAGGAGAAAGAGGACCTAATTTTTATCCTACTTCTGCTACTAACCCCGTATATGATCTCAGACAAGCCTCCCAACCTGTCCAGACCTCGTCTAACAATAAGAACACCCTCATGTGTAAAGGAAAGGATTTGGATTTTATAAGCTCTCTGAGGTCACTTCCAGATTTATGATTCTGTGACTTTGATGAGACTCATTATAAGCTATTACATAGTAAAACCAGTTCCACTATTGAAGGGAACACTGCCCTACATAGAAAACATACCTCATAATATTGGATTGATTAATTGTTTAATTACTTAATTAATTAAGTAGATGTGGCAGTATGTGATTTTAAATATCCCTTTCAAAATTTGATTCTCAAAGACAGAATATAAGAAAATTCATCAGCTAAACAGACAATATATTTTACTTAACAAAGTAAGTGTTCATTCATTTAGGAAAAATGTATTTATATTTTTACACAATAAAATTAAAAGCCAATTATTTTTAAAGCAAAAAAGTAAAATGCCACCAACCCTATTTTCCATCAGGTTATCTACCAGTTTCCTAGAAAATTATTATATAGCTGTTCAAAAACAGCTTGGCTCTTGGCTCATAAATCCAGCAGTTTGGAGAATTGGCAGAAAGGCATTATTGAGCCATAAATAAAGAAGATGATAAAATTATGAGGTCAGCATAGATCATCTATAAAAATGGGATAAATTGAATCATGTAATACATGTAATTTAACTTAAAATTTAAAGCCATGGTTCTTAAGATTTGTATTTATTATATTTCTTAAAAATTACTCTATCCCATGTTTTAGACCCTAAAATACAGAACTTTAAAATTAAACTTTAAAGTTGAAAGATACTGATAATGAATACTAAAAAAAAAAAAAAAAAAGAAGAAGAAGAAAAGATAAGTCTCTAAGTCTACCCCTTTGCATAAACAAGCATCCAACCTGAATCTTATTGAAAGTTTGGTATGCAGAAGCTCTGAACAATACATGAGAAGCAGTAGGCTCTTGATTTCCTGAACAAAGTAATGCAAACATGTTGGGGATGGGGGACACATGTGTTTGCAGGTCCATTGAAAGGAAAGCATGATGGTGCCCTTTGGGAGGTGAAGGGGCCACACTAGCTTCAATGAAATATCTGCAACTACTCCAGACACCTAAGAACCTAATATTTTTAAATTATATATACTCATACCTGCATACGTACATATTTAGAGAGTCAATTTTTCATAAACGTTATTAATGTAACAGAACAACCAATATCTCTGAAGTGTTTTATTTACATTTTATTCTGGAAAGATTTTTATTTATGCACCATAATTACCTTCTTAGTTTTATGTGTTGATGATTAAAGATAGTATGCAGTCCATGAAGCAGGCACATTTGGGTTTTGAAAAGTAGGCTTTAGGATGAAAACAGCTGAAACACCTCATATATTCATTCATTGTGTTCCTCAGATTGAAAGGTTTCACTTGCACTCACAGGGCAACGCTTGACACTGGTTAGAGGTAGGATACAATGGTAATGATTTCCTGAGAAGTTTACAATCTAGGGATTGAAATACACATGATTCATCTCATCACACTCCCTTGTGTGTCTAGACCTGGCAACAAGGCCATTTCCCCTTGCATTGGTAGGCTTGGGGGTGACGTTTCCCATTATTTTGGCCTAACATGCTGACTGAGATTTAGGCAGCATCTCAGATGCTGGGGCCCTTGCCTCCAGTGTCTATCTACCCACACTGTCTCATGGGGCACTGACAGCCTCTATGACAAGATGCAGAAATGGCTAACAAAATCTAATACAATTTAGAGGAGTGTTGGGAAGGAGGAAACAATTTCACAGTTCATTCATGTTGAGAAATGTTTCCTAGCATATAAACTTATATTCTGCCAAACTGAACAAAATGGATGCTGTTCACGGCCTTAAGTTATTTATTTTAAAGTGCCATCTATTGGTTGGTGGGGTTCAGAGCTGTTCCTTAGGCACATCTATTTATGTGTTTATGTAGATTCTTCAGAACAGCTTGAGATACTTTTGCTCAGGAAAAGGTTTTATAAAGTAAGCTGTGATTACATTCTGGTTGTCTGTTGATATGGATGGAGTCGATAACCAGTCTTTCATTTCAAATGACGATTACACTTGCTATTTTTACAACTTATTGGAAAATTAGGGGGTGGAGGGAAAGTACTCAAAGGCTCTGTAAGGTTTCTAAATATTTATGGAAATAAACAACATAGAAAATAATTCTAGACTGCCCAGTCATGAATGGCATGGTTTTCTTTCTGAAGTGTTTCCTTTATGATTTATCACTTATCTGTAGTTTTTTAAAATGCCATTGCAGATTGTGTTAGGGCTTGAATCCTTTGCAGCCTTGCCACATGTTTGTGTGATATAAATGTACTTATAACTATAATTATCTGATAATTCCCTGCAGACTTTGACAAATGATTAATAACCACTGACCTCAGTTCATGCTGGCTCAGCCAGCCTGACTGAGGCAAGCAGGCCTGTCATTGTAACCTACAAGCGCTTCTCTGGACTGATCACAGTGGCTTCATTTTTCTTTTCTCTCAAATTGTCGGGACTCAGCCTGATGAGCTTCTCCTCTATGGCTTAAGCTTTTTTTCCCCACCAACACAAGAGACAGAAAATGTGTAAATAAATAAAATTAAATACAGAACTTGTATGTCATGTTTCTCTTCAGATGATTAAGTTTGGATCATTTTAAAACAAATAAGTCAGATTTTTAACAAATATTCCTCCTTAGACCAAAGCATAACAGAGGATTTTTCGATTAACTGGGCACACAGTTTCTGTAAATGTAGTGTCGTTGTTTTCTATTGTCTATATTTTGGCGTTAAATCTTAATGATTTGCCTATAAAACAAAAGGCATCAGATTTAACTTTCATATCATTCCTATCCTTAGCTTTAACTAGGAAAAGCTATGGGTATCAGTGCCTCTTATTTCATAATCCTCTTCCCACAAATTCCCACCTGCTCATTTGAAGGCGGTGACTCTCCATACCCAGAACTCTGATTTAAACTGCTTGGCTGAGGACCTGTCATGCTGTTCTCCAACTTCCAAGTTCCCTGAGGACAGGGTGGTGTCTGTCCTCCCTGTGGTGCTCAGCACAGCCTGGCTTGGTAAGGAGCTCTGTCAGAATGTGAGCTAAGGGAGGGAGGGTAGAGGTACGCCCAGACACCATGCAGATATGAAAGTCTTCATCCCCAAAGTTAGCCAGTTGAATTTCAAATATTTTTCTATGGCTGTGCAAGATTGCCCTTTCCTTTTCTGAAAATAGGAAGACAGTGGTATCGCTTTATTCACAACCAGGATAAAATTGTGTTTTCACTAAAGGCTCTTGTTTGGACAAAGTTGAAATCTAATTTCCATGCATGTTCCACTCCCTGCCAAGCCAGAGGTGCATAGACACCGGTGAACATTAGAATTGCCCTAATCTTTAATACATAATGTAATATGTATTATTTATACAAACTACTTAATAATAGCTTCCAATGCCCTCTATATTCTAATGACTCTCAAAATTATATATGTCCAGTCCTGACCCTCCTCTGAGTTCCAGACTCATGTATCCAAGCTGCCAATTTGGCAGATATCCACTTGGACCTCTAATGTATACCTCAAATCCAAGCATTCAAAACATAACTTGGTTTTCTCTCCCTCTACACATTACACATCTGTTCTTTCCTCAGTTTTCTCCATCTCAGAAAATGCCACCTTTACCCCCTTTTACTTAAGCCAGAAACCAAGAGCGATCCCTGGTTTCTCTCTCTAACCCACCTCCTGTCCAGCCTCAGCAAGTTGTACTGGCGCTCCCTCCCACCACAGCGTATGCCAGCTCCAGCCACTGCTCTCTCCTCACTGCTGCAGTCCCAGCCCAGACTGCCATCATCTCTCACCTAGACAAATGCCATCGCTTCTCACTTGCTTTCTCTGCTCCTTTGGCCCCTTCTCTCTGTTCTCCACTGAGCAACCAGAGTGGTGGTGTTACACCTAAACTGGACTGAAGCATTCCCCCGTGTAAAACCTCCCAAAGGTTGCCCTCTGTTCTTAGGGTCAACTCGTGCTCCTTACCCTACATGCCCACCACTCAGACTGTGTTTCATACCATTTTGCACCTTGTGGACTATGGATCAAACACCATGGTCCTGTCTCTTTTTCTCAAATACACAAATACCACCTTAAGAGCTTCACATGAGATGGCCCCTCTGCTGGGACTCTCTAGAAAGGACATAGCAGCCTCCTGTCATTCTGGTCTCCATATAAATGTCATCCATCTAAATGGAGGCTAAGAGAGCCCCCTTCTTAGCATCTGACCTAAAATAGCCCCAGGCAGCCTCATTATATTTTCTTTTTTATTTTCACCGTAGTACTCCTCACTACCTGATGTTTTCTTGCTTGTTGCTTATTGTCTGCTCACACACACACGCACACACACACACAGAATATGCTAGAATGTAAACTGTGTGAGAATAGGGCCTTTTTATCTCTCTTGCTCACAATATCCTAGCTCTCCAAACAGTGCCAACACAAAGGAGACACTCAAGAAATGTGTGCTGAATTCACTGAATCTCACAAAAACGACTTTACCCCATGTCTCTACACTAGCTACATCACTGTGTACCTAATTGCTAGCTGGAACCCAGAAGCACCTGTATACTTTTCTCCCCTGAGGGTGTCTGGAACCTGGGCTGGTTCCTGCTTATAATAAATGAAATCTCTTTCATGAATTTGTTTTAAATGATACCTTAGAAGATACCCACAATCCTAAGTCTCTGGTAAATGTATCATTTTAAAACTTTAAATGGAGACGGTTTTCTCAAACTGATTTTGAGAATTTTCTCTGCATTCTTATTGGAAATTGCTTATCTGTATTTGCCTATTCATGCCCATTTTGTGAAGTCAGGGTGTCACTTGCTAGAAATCTGCTTGAGCTGGCATTGCTACAGAATGTGTTCTTAACCCTCACCAACGAACAGAATCTGGATAAGAAGAAAAAGAGCGTGTGTGTGTCTGTGTGTGTATGTGTTTACAGAGAAAGAAGGAACATCTGAGCCTATGGTGCAGCTACCCTCGAGTGAGCCCCCTGCCCCACCTGCTCCTAGAAGGGTCCTCAGTTCGCTGATCTAACCAGTAAACAGACTTTAAAAACTCCTGTACAAAGAGGCTCGCCTGAGTCCCCTTCCTGCCTGGTCTGTAACACGTGCTGGGCTCAGAATGGCTTCCCTAGCCTCTCTAGCCCTGCCGCTGAGAAGACCTAAGCTAAAGGCACCCTTGGTAGCCAACCAAATACCTGGGAAATCATGCTGCCTATCACCTCTGACCACTCTGAACCTGGGACCCTGCCTGCCACAACTTCAGGGCCACCATTCCCCTTGGGTTCCAGAAGACCCAACAGTTCACCAGCAGTGCTAGACAGCTGGCAGTCCCATCACTTCTTCCTCCTCTGCTCTTGGCTCTTCTTCACCTGTCCAGCTCACTTTTAGTCCTAGTTCTGATCATTTATTCTACAAGAGCTCACTAGCTCAGACTGCCTACTTGTTCCAGTCACCCTGTCCCAGGCCCTAACTAGCCGTCACCCCAGAAGACTGGGTGCCACCCCTGCCACTGGACCAATATTTCTTTTCCTTTGCTCTCTCTACTTGTTCATTCTGGCCCTGCCTGCCTGGGCACCTGTGACCTCACCCTCCAGCTTCTTAGTTGAGATGCCTGCGTGCTCTCTGACCAGGTCTCTCAGGCCGCTGGGGCTTAGCACTTCAACCTGAGTCTCCTGCTTTTCCAGCTGTACTCCATGAGAGAGTAAAGCCATTAGGGCTGGAGAACTACTCATCAATATTTTATTTATCGTTATGTTTTCCAAAATTACAAACTCACAAAACCCACGTCCACAAGAGCTTCAGAACAACAGATAGCATCTTCTCCCCCACCCCTCCCCAAGCTTCTGTGTCTGAAATGATGGATCCCTGAAGAGTCTTAGCATTTTTAACTAGCAGAATGTGGGGCTCCTGTGATTACCAAGGCCTCCCTAGTCATTGTTATCCATCCAAATGATGGATTCAGATTACCTTTGGCCCAGGGTCCTGTGTAAAAAAAGGTAATTACCAAAGTAATTATTTACCATTCCAACGTTTTACAGTTTCAGCTTTTAATTAAAAGATTCAGCTTCCTATTCTAGAGTAATGAGCACCTTTAAAAAGACATCGAAGTACTAATTCCAGTTTATAACATTCACCTCAGTTCTGGCTGAGGGGAGGGTGAGAGGAATGCAGGCTGAGGTCCAGGATGATGACGTGAACCTGGGAAATGGAAGACCATAGTTATGGTTAAATGGCCACAGCCAGTGGCATCCGTAGACTCACTGCCTCATCATTCACTTTGTAACCTAATGCACAGTGCTCCCCTTGTTACTCAAACAAGGAACCACTACAACACTAAATGATTGAAAATGTACTGCAGTTCATACCTTCAGCAACATTCAGTATTTCTGAAGCACCTACTCTGTGCAGAGTACCGTAGAGAGAGGGTGAGGGACTGGCTTCCCAGCAAAGGCCAGTCCACGGCAGGCTGTGAAGGTACCTGGGGCAGGGGAGCATGGGCCCAGCCTGGCATGGAGAAATGGCAACCTTTCCAAAACCATACCCACTCGCAAGTGCTGCTTTTGTTGGCAGTTGGTTTTACATCTTCCCTGTAATTTTTTTTGTTTCTCTTGTTAATGAAAAACATTACATTCTGAAATTGATTAAAGTTAGAACACATAATTTTTCACTCTAGCAATATATTATGTTTACCCGAGTTTACAGCTTCATATTTTGCTGTTCATTACCTCATAAAAACCCACTCAGTATAATAAATACCGCACAAGTCAAACGTCCAGCCTATTTAAAATTACTTGAAGGAGAAAAGGCAAACAACTTTTAGCTGATTTGATTGAATTAACACTAACATTATTGTTCTATTGACTCTTTCTTGTCCATTGATTTTTAAAAGCCTTTAGCTCCCTTGCCATCCATTAAGACAAATCAGATGCAATTTGGTGCTCAGCTCAAGAAAATGCTGTTGGGTGTTGGGTTGGGTGTATGTATGGAAGAAAATTACGTATATGCTGAAACAAGACTGGTTAGAGAGCAGCTTCTCATATTTTGCTGTAAATAATTCGTTGCTTTTGACATTTGAGATTAACAATAGTGACCTTTGTTTTATTATTTGAACCCTTGGATTGATAACAAGTGAAGCCAAAGGGTGACTTGTAGATAACTTTATCTCTTATTTAAGATGAAAGGAAACTAGCTAGAATTTTATATATTCTCATATATTTCAGCCTTTAAATCTCTTTATTTGCAGAACTTATAGAATAAGCAACTGGATCAAAGCAGGAAAGGAGGGAAGGGTAAAATAACTTCTGTTGAATTAATAGTGAATAATTTTTAAACAGCAGAACCATTTGTATTATTAAAATAACAAAGAACAAGAAACCTGAGATCTGGCCCAGGCTGAGGTCAATCAACATCACGTTAAAACTGAGGGTCTCACCTTAAAGTCACAGTGTGGCTTTCAGTTAAGTGTGTTTGTGCTAATGAAGTGTGTTTGATGTTTATGGTAATGAAGGACTGTCTGTGAGGGGGGCAGTTCATCCTTAAACTACTAGATGAATGGCTTTTTCTTTTTTTGTTGGTAATGATACCTTTTTCTTTACAGGAAAGGTTTGGAGGTGGAAAGTGAGAGTCTATTCACTGGCCATGAGTGTTGGTAGGAAATTCCATTTTGGCCAGTGTTTTGACTTGGTGAAGGGTGCAATTACTTTGTATTTTACCATTTGCCCTCTTCCGACCTCTTTCACAGGTTTCATTGAAACCTGAAATTGGCTTCATTTTAGAAATACTATTAACTCACATTAAGAGTTGAGAAAGTTTCAGTTTCTCCTGTTGGAATAATGGAAGAAATGGGAAACAAACAAGAACAACCACCCATGTGACATTCTCTAAATTTGCTTGTGATTTTCTAAATTTCAGTGCTAGCAAAAAAGAAAGATGCAGCAAGGCATACAGTAAATGAAGATATTATGTATTAGAGAAGGAATGAATCTGTCACTTTGATAGATTGTGAGGCAAAGAGCAGATTAACAGATTACTCATAGTCAGAAGGCAGCTCGGCATGAAAAATGTGCAGGAAATGATAAGTGTGGGTTTGTGCTGATTTAATGATATTTTTAAACTACAATAACAATAAACTACTATAACTGGTAGTATAGTATAATAAAGCACTTTGCTTGCATTTTTAAATCATCAACATATCCAGTTTGACCTTAAAAACGTTTTGGACCATTCTCTATTAAAATAGGTAGCTTTCAAATTAGAAAAAGGCACCATGTAAAATATCACAGCAATGACCTTACAGGAAATATTGTTGGCTTTTAAAAACAGTTCTTTCCTAAACTAGCATTTGTAATACAAATTTTAATTACATTTTAAGCACATTAACACCACGCGGACTTTCTCTTTGGACATTTAAATCACTTACAACAAGAAATCATTATCTCTTAACAATCATTTCCAGTAAAGTGCTTCATAGATGCCACTGATTTGTCTTTATATTTTCATTGCAGGTTTTTAGCTTTGTAGCTGAGATCATGGAGTACTTATGAATAAAACTACTATGTTTACCCACAGATAGTGGATAAAAGTAGTTCAAATTTGACTTGAGTACTCTGAGTCATAGCAAGAAATAAGATGAATTACTTGTTTTATTTTATATTATTCCAAATATTTGTCAGAAAGAAAAACTTTTTAAGAGGTTTACATTTTTATATAAATAATCTGGGGTCTGAATATCACACTCTTAGTTAATTTGACAGTGATGAACTGGCATTGCCAAGAATTTTCAGAGTGAAATTTCTGTAATACATTTAAATGGTTTTTATTCTAACATCTTAATAGTCAAAACCTAATGTAAGTCTTGAGTTTTTTCTTATTATCTTCTCTCAGCTCATCAGTGATCGCTTTTTACATAGTTAGGTACAGTGTAACTTGTAAGGGAGTAAAATATTACATTTTCTGTCTAAACACTTGTATCTAACCCAAGTGCAAATAGATGTACTAATATTGCATGCCCAGGGCTTGAATCCCAGACAGGATTATGGCTCAAATTATGTCTTACATACACAGTAAAGACTTTTTCCAGAATTCAGCATGTTTTATACATTTTCCTTCTTCTAATATATTAGTACTCTCAACTTGGGGTAAGTAAACAAGCTAATGTAAAGAGGTAGTCAGTATTCTTGGTGGAAATTCTGAACTTTATTCAGCAAAAATTGTTTGCATTTTTTCCTGGCCTCTTTGCATATTTATTGTCTGCAGTAGTTACTAACACGATTTGCCAGATATTCCCAGCTTTCCCCACCCCAAGCACATTGTTGGACTGCTCTTCTGGTTTTGGGTGGAGCCAAAGTGCCCAGTTAGTTCTAGCCAATACATTATGAGCAAGATGGCTTACGTTGTTACTTGGGTGGAGCATTTAATTGTAGGTGTAAAACCCTCCAGAGTTCTCTTTTCCTCTGATACCTACCAGAAGCATTCAAGATGATGGTTGTTTTGCCAGCCTGGTTGCTGAATTACAAACATGAGCAAGAAATAAACCTTTGTTGTTTTTAACCCACTGAGATTTGGGAGTTGCTTATTACCAGGAATAACCCCAGCCTTACTCTGACTGATGCAGTTGCTAGATATGACATTGAATATATTTTGTCATTGGAAATACAGAGTTGCATATTTTGAAGGCTTAGAAATTGGTTAAAATTACTGAGCTCAGTATGCAGTTCATCGGCATATAGTGGAGTAAGTGGTTTTAGGAAATGATATAGTGTAGGTTAAAAACACAGTCAATGGAATTAAAATGCCAGATTTGTATCCTTGTGAAATTACTTTATTTCTCTAAACCTCAATTAGGTTATCCAAAAAATAGGGGTTCTATTTTACTACTTACTTTATAGCATTATTGTAAGGATTAAATGAGGTAATATGTGTAAAAAGTTTTGTACAGAGCCTGGCACATGTGTTTTCATTAAATGGTAGAAAGTGATAATAGTGGAGGTAGGAATATTAATAGGACTATTAGGAATAAAGTTTCCAAATCAGATCACACTTGAGAGAATCAGAGAATCCTAGAGAGATTGAAGAGATTATAGAGATGATTTAACCTTTGAAAGTCATCTCTGCACATCTTTGCCAGGGAAGCAGGCTCAGTGCAACTTGAGGCAGTCCACTTCTTAATTGAGCATTCCTTATTCTGAGCTAACGTGGGCTTCCCTATAACTTCTCCCTATTGGTCCTAGCTCTCTTTCTAGAACAATCATTTGAATCATCACTCTTTCACATAACACCCCTTGAAATTTTTGAATATCGCTTTTTGGTCGTTTCATTTTCTCCTCCAGCATCTCACTTTTTCAGCCTCAAGTCCTCTTTGCCATTCCTGGTCCTGGCATAGTCCTAATTGCCTTCCTTTGGATGTCTTTGAGTTTATCAAATTGGGATTCTGCAAACTGAACAAAATCATCTCAACAGTTTGGACTACACTTCGGACTACAGTAGGCCATTGACTAGAACTCTGTGTGATTCAAGTGTAGCTTGAATCACATTTTTTTCTCGATACTCATATCCCACTAATGGCTTGTCTTTGGCTTTTGGTCACCTAAAACTGTCACCATCTTTCTTCTGGACCACTTATACAGCCTCCTAAGTAGTCTCCCTGCATCCATTTGTACTTTTCCACCACAACCCATACCAATTCCCTACAAAGCAGTCAGACTAACCTTTTCTAAACACAGACCTGACTGTGACACCCTCATATTAAAACCCCACAATGGCTTCCCATTATTCACTGGGTAAAGGCCAGAATCTTTCAATGGCCTGCAAGGCTTGAGTGGCTTGGCCTATGCCTGCTGGCCCAACCTAATTTTGTCCAATTTTCCCTCTAGACATCTGTGCTTGAGTCACAGTGGCTTCCTTTCCTTTTCTCAAATCTGTCTGCCTCAGAGTCTTTTCCCATTGTTCCCTCTTCCTAGAATGCGTTCTTCTACTTTGCCTTCTCCCTTGCCTGGTTAAAACTTAGCCATCCATTAGATTTCCTTTCAAGCGTCACATCCCCTAGGAAACCCTCAAGTCCCTATCCATAAGCACATAAGTATATCCATAAGTATTCTCATAAGCACCATCTAACTTCAAACAGTTACACATTTTTGTGTGATTATCTGACCGATTTTGGTCTCACCCTCCACACTGTAACTTCTAGGAGGGCAGTAACTCTACTTTTGCTCATCATTGCATTTCGTGCCAGGATCTGACACAAACTGGATCTTGGTAAATACTTGTGAAAGAGATAGTGTTGTCTCAACCAGTCTTCTTGACTATCAAAATCTTTCTGAAGCTTTGTCGTTCAGCCTATTTTCTCTCTCAGCCCAATGTCGTCCATAAATTTGAAAAGTATGCTCACTGCCCCTGCAGAACATTAATCACAACCTAAAATAAATAATAGCTGAATATAAAGTCCTTTGGTCCTCCATTAAAAATCTTCTACCAGGTTAATATTGATCAACAGCCAATTTAAAGTGATATGATTATAGAGGAGGAAAAACCTTTTTTCTCTGTCCTCTTAGGTTCTGCACAAGACCCTGAATATTAAACTGACAAAAGACAAGTTAACAAAAGAAAAGCATGCAGATTTTATTTGTGTGCAGTGCAGATACACGTGGGAGAAGCTCAGTGATGAGTGACTCAAAGGGGTGGTTAGAAGTTGAGGCTTATATAGCATCTTAACACAAAACAATAAATTTGTAGACAAGTGTCAAGACAAAAGAAAGAGGAGTTTAGGCTTTTAGGAGTGGCAAACCATGGGAGGGTAAATATATGGGGAAAACTAATGGAAGATAAGGGTTGTTTTAGTAAAGTTTGTTTTGTAGATTCCTCTCAGTGCTATCTTTGGGCTTCTGATAGTCTCTGGTGATTGAGTCGTACTCTATACCAGCAAGGCACATTCTCCCCAGGAAATTTTGTCTTGCTTTGAAGTAGAAAGAGACAGGTCAGAGAACCTTTCTGAATCCACTGTTTCTCAAGTGTCTTCAGCTCAAAATAATCAATATGCCAAAGCTACATATTTTGGGTGGCATGTTCAGAACCCCAACATGATGACTCTAAATTAAATTTACAAATGGGCCAGTACTGTCCTACTTTTAATGCATGATAATTCAACCACTGACATATGATTTGGGGGATATGTTTCACACTTATGTGGAGCTAACCCGCACCCTTTGTCCATGGCAGGCATTGCTAGTGGATCACAGTCCTCTTGTCCCTGATCCCCACCATTAACTTAAAATCCTTCTTAACAAGACACTCCAGACAATAGTACCACTCAGAATTAGCATGTGATTTATAATCCATTTGTCTTCTTTGAGCTAGAATTTCCACTATTCTCTTAGTCAGCTCAATTATCGAATGGACTCTATTCCTAGCCCTACATAACACTCTCTAACTGAAATTGTCACCTTGCCAAAATCTCCTACTCTAAAAGTCATCCTTCCCCTTCTGTAAAAACCTTCCTTGACTGAAATGAGATTAGGACTGCTGCTTCTCCACAACCCTGACTCCATTCTCCATGTCAATCGTGATTAAAATCCTACAATGTTAAATGACAGGCATGATATATTTTTAAATTAATTAACATGAGTTCTGCCTGTGGCAATGGCAGATTTGGTTGTTTCACACTGAACTTCCTTCTGAGAAAACCAGAAAAGCCAGACAAAATATGAGACTTATTTGATTGAAGCCATTGGAGAACTTCCAAGACAGAGAGAGTTTACAGGGCCTTGCTCCAAAAAAGTAGGGAAGCCAGGAGAGACAGCCTGCATGTTGTGATACTTTTCTCAGGAAAAATTCCACTTTAGAAAGTAGAAGCTGAGAGGCTGAGACACTGAACATAGCCTTCAACAGCCTCATGGGCTTGGGGGACAAAAATTAGAGCTCAGGACCTATGAAGAGAAGAGGCCATAGTAAGTTCCAAAGTGCTACACCTTAGAAAGAAAAATTAACCAGAAGTAAACCAGCTCTCTGGAGGACTAATACACATTTATTCTGAACCATTCTAATGGCTGATCACCTTCTGACCCTACCCTAACTGCCTGCCAGAAGCAAAAAAATCACATCTAGAGGAAGAAAACATTTTTATAGTAACCCACTTAAAAATTTAAAAGCAAGTAAAATTAATTTTAAGAATATATATATTTTGATCCTATATAGCCAAAATATTATCATTTTAACGTGTTAGTTCTTGGCAGGAAAATTTTTTCTCTACCAACTTAGGTTCAAGTGATGGGATCAGAGGGCTGTGAATTAACTGACAACAGATTAACAGGAGAAGAAGTTTATTATATGTGCATGTGGAAGCATTCTATAAGGAGTGACTCTGAACAGCCAGGGGCCAGGGTTTGTGTATCAGCTTAAGGGGGTCGGGGAGTGGTTAGGGCTTCAGTGGGAAAGAATGGAAGGTCCTGATACGGCTTATTTACACCATTTCTGGGAACATTCAGTTGCTTAAAGTCAGTCGCCTCCTTGACTGGAGACTTTCCCAGAGTTGGGGGTTTGTAGCAGCTGACTCTTGAAAAGTTCTGCTTTAATCAGACAAGGGAAATTCAGATGAGATTTCTGTCTGCATCTGTCCAAATGTTTTCAGTTTAAAGCAGTCTTTGTGCCACTCTAGTTGTTTGCTTGTCCTCTCAGTCAGTATAAAATACTGTATTAATGAGCTACTTTACAATCTTTTCTTCATTTTAAGTCCTTCAAATCCAGTGTGTGTTTATATTCACTGCATATCTCGATTCAGACTACCTCCATTTCAAGTGCTCAGTAGCCACCTGTGGCTAGTGACTACCGTATTGAACAGTGCAATTCTAGAAGGCAACTTTGAAGAATAGCTTCATGGCCTTGGAGTAGGAAAGACTTTTTAAATAGATCTGAATTTCAGTAACCCTAAAGGAGAGTACTGATAAATTAGACTTTATTAAAATTGGAGCTTACTAAAGTATACTACTTAAGAAGGTGAAAAGACATGCCAAAGAGTGGGAGAAGATACTTCCAACACAGGAAGGGCTCCAGAATATGTATGTTTAGACTATATGAAGAACCACAAATCAGTAGGAAAAAAAGAGACAATTCAAAAGAAAGCAAATATGGCCAAGAGACTTGAACAGGCATTTTACAAAAGAAGATATCCAAATAGCCAGTAAATATAGGAAAATATGCACAAACTCACTAAAAATCAGAAAAATGCAAATTAAAAATATACTGATTCTACTACACCCCATCACAATGGCTAGAACTCCATCACAGTGGCTAGAACCTACCAATAATTTTGGTTAAGGATACCAAGGAACTAGAACTCATTCTGCTGATGGGAATATAAATTGTTGTAACTACCTTGGAAAACTATTTTGGCAGCATCTCTGTAAGCTGAATATACCACATCCTTCTATCCAACAGTTACTGCCTAGATATATGGCCAGTAGAATACATACATATGTGTGCCCAGCAACATGCATAAACTGTGGGGACTCATTCAGACACCCAGAGTTGATATAAAGATTATTGTCAAATGAAAACATTTGAGCTACAGAGATGTAGAAAGAAATCTCATCTGAACTTCCCTTATCTGACTAAAGCAGATCCTCCTGAAAATACAGCTGCCATTCAGCTGCCATGAAGACAGACCGCCCATTCCCAGTAGCATCAGAAAAACTTAACAGAACCTTCCATACCTTCCCAGTGAAGCCCTCACTCTCCCAACTTTGTTAGTTGGCACATAAATTTTTATCTCTGGCTATTCAGTGAGTCACTCATTATTGAGCAACTCCCAAGTGCACATGTAAATAAACTTTATCCATTCTCCTGCCAATCTGGCTGCTGTCAGTTAATTTGCAGGCCTCCCAGCACTGGACCCAAGTTGGAAGAGGAAAAACTTTTCAACATAAACACATTCATGATAGCCTCAAGTTGCAAACAACCCTATCTCCTTCAATAGTGGAAGCCATAAGTAAATTATGATATAGTCACAAAATGGAATACTATTTACACTCAAAACCATGGATTAATTTTGCAAATGTAATATTCGAGGAAAGAAGCTCAACAGCCAAGGAACAGATATCATATGATTCCATACGTACAAAGTTGAAAAACGAGTCTACTGATTGGTAGTGTTAGAAGTCACCATCTGAGCTCCTTTGGGGGAACAGGGAGTGTAATGATTAGGAGAAAGAGTGAAAGAGGCTTCTATTCTTAGCTCAGGTGGTGATTACAGTAACTTTCAAGCATTCATTGAGCTGTACGCTTATTATTTGTGCACTTTTCTATGTATATGTTACATTTAACAAAATTATTTATAAGAACCAGTAGTGTGAGTCTTAGTCTAATATAGTAAGTTTGCTCTTTCTGGTTTTTCAACATTTCTGTATCTTCCTGTGTTTTCTTCAATTTAGCAGGTTAGCTTTCTGTAGAACAAGGACCATCTTTAGGTTGAATAGCAGCTGGAGTAACACCATGAATAATTATGATGATGGTAGCTTGGAGACATGAAAGAATGATTGCCCTCCCTGGCAAGCCCAACTTACTCACTAGAATGGTCTTAGCAACAAAAGAATTCTGATTATTTCCTCCCAGTGTTTTAAAGATAGCGTTTTACCATCTTTTCTGATCAAAAGTCCATTTATTACCCACATCAGCCTTCTATCACAATATTTTTCATTAACTGAAATGTTACAATTAACACAACCTGCAACTGCTGGGAAATAAATCTAGTCAACTAAAGATCCTGTCAACTTTCTCCAGTTCTTTGTTTTCCTATGCAACCAGCCAACACTGGGGGAAAATTAAATTGTCATTCACCTCACAGAGCCTTCTTTTTAGCATATCATTGTTTTATTTGATTCATGAACATAAAGCAATAACCAAACTTTGAAAAGAAAATGGAAATCAGTACATAAATATGACATCTGATAATCTGACACACTTAATGATGAAAATGATACCCTGTAGTTATTCTTTACAAAAGCCCAGAGAGCTAAATTACAGCATTAAATTAAACCCCACCTACTTTTTCTGCACCATTAAGTCCCAATCATTCTGTAGAAAGGTTTAGATGGTTTTATTTTGTGTTCTAATTTTAAGGCAATTATTCTCTAGTTGAAGTTAGAAAAGGCTGCAAAGTTTTATGCTGCTGATTTGCTAAGAATTTAGTTACAAAGCATTTAACACAGAGTTGTCTTTAACTCTGTAAAAGATGTTATATAAAGTTGCTTGAATCTTTTTCTGTAATTTCAAATAATAATAACTGCTGACTCCATTACTATTGCTACATCTATCACTACTGACTCCATCTCTCTAGCAGGAACTGAGTGGTGAGAGTTTCCTTATGCTATATTATTTTATTTAACCCTTACCACAACCCAGTGTTGTCAGTCCCATAATTCCAGTATTCCAGGTGAGGAAACAGAGGCAAAATTTAACCCAGAGGTTGCAAGGCTAAAAGGAAATTTGAGCTCAGATCAAAATCTGTGCAATTTAAATTATGTGCTATGTTGGTACCCCAAATACATGTCTAATGTCCAGCTCCAAACTGGGTTATCAACTTATTTTCTGTTGTGGTGGTGATAGTTGCTGCTGTTACTACTGTCCCACCCTAGCCATTTGTTCATCCAGATATGCAACATAAGAATATATTAATGTTCCATTTTGTGATCTTCCAAGCCTTGCTGGGTTTTAGGAAACCAATTCTAGAAGTCGAGATGGTTGATCTAAAGTCATGGGATTTTTCTCTTTGATTCCCTGTTGCCTCCCCATTACTCCTTGTACAGTGCTCTGCACATGAAGTGTCTGTGAATTCTCAGCAATAGGATTTCCCTTGTAAACATGGTTTAAATGTGAATTTAATTTGTTCATCTGAGAGGCCCATTATATTAGAAACATTCATCTCTGAAAGATGGCCCCGAATCAGATATTCTGTGGTTCCCATTCTCCCTGTCTATTTGGAATCGGTCCTTATGCAATAGATTTTTTTGTGTGTGAGAACCTAGCACCTTTATTCTGTGCTAGAGCTGTTAGTATGAAATACTCGTTACATATTATTTTATTTTTAAATTTTTATATCTGAAATAATACTCCTTCTGTAGGGGAGGAAAACTTTTCCTTCTATCCTCCTAGGTTCTCCTGCAAATTACACTGACAAAAGACAAATTAACAAAACAAAAACAAACCAGCTTACTAACAGGTGCAGTGTACAGACATATGCAAGTACTCAGTGATGAGTAACTCAAAGGAGTGGTTAGAACTTGGGCTTATACAGCATCCGAAACAAAGAGCAATAAAGTTTGTAGAAAAGTGGCAAGACAAAGGAAAGGGACTTTGAATCTCTAAAGGTGGCAGACTGTGGGAGGGTAAGTATAGGGGGAAATTGATAAAAGATGAGAGCTAGTTAGTAAGGTTTGTTATTTAGATTCCTCTGGTGTCATCTCTTATGAGTCTAGAGTTGTCACCAATGATTAAGAATCATCCTACCCTTCCTGAAAGAGATAGGGGAGCAGAGAGTTTTTCTTATGTCTGCTTCTTCTCATTGCCTCCAGCTCAAAATAATCATTCTGTCAAATTGGCATATCTTGAGGGTGCATATTTTGAACCCCTTCACTCTTTGTATACTTATTTATTGTCTTTCTCCACCTCTAAACTGTGAGCAGGGACTGAGGCTTGATCACCACTCTGTTGTCAACACCCAGAACTCCCAATATAAAGGGGCATAGAGTAGGCATTCAGATATTTTTTTATTGTTCCCCAAAGATAAGAAGGTAAAACCTTCTTATTTGGAGGGACAGTTGTTCCCCCTGCATCTTCAGTGATATTTATTTAGAATGAGAAATCCTCATTTTATGTGTATCCTTCTGCTGGGTAAAATAATATTTATGTCTCCCATAGAAGTGTAGAGGTCCTAAAGGACCTCCTGAGATATACCATAACTTTATACAGTTTTCTCAGCCTTTATTTTTCTCATGGGAAAATATACTCAACAGATGTAATTCACCTGTGCACACTTTGGTGGCCATGAGTCAGGACCCTGCTCAAAAACCCAGCAAAAGCCCAGAAGTGGCCTTTGGCCTACCTTGGGTCTTAAGCCTGTCTCCATATTGAAAGTGCAGGAAGACTTATCCCTCCAAACCACATGAAGTGGTCTACACAGAGGAAAGAAGAGCTAGATTCTCAGAAGAGGGAGAAGAAAAGTATGTCAGCCAACCAAAATCATAGCTACCACAAGACGTACTACTGGGTAGGCTTGAACTCTTCAACAGCTCCCTCTGTTCATATTTACTGAGTGACTATTATGTGACACGTATACTCTTAACTTACCACTTTTCTTCGGTGTAAATGGGAGTGATGTTGAGAGTATTTTGAATTATTTTCAGTGTATTTTTTTTAGGGAAATTATTTACATATTTCCGTAATGAACCTATTTTAGTGACATTACAACAAATATAATATCTGATTGGAACACACTAGTTAACAATGTTTATTTGCATTCTTACTAGATTCCAAGCACAAAAAAAGAGGATTTTACCCCCAAAAAGATTGAGAATTACTGTTTTAACAGATGAAACTCCAGACTGTATTGCAAAGATCTGCCACACAAAATATAATCATCATTTTATAGTTATAACTATGATTTTAAGAGCAAGAAACAAACTATTAATAAACCAATCTTGTGTTAGACACCTTGACATTTAAATTGACTTCATGCAAATAAAATAAGCAAACTGAATTTTCTTATTTGCTCTTCTTATTTGCTCATCAGACACTATATAGTGCATTTCACATTCGCATCTTAAAAATATAGTAAGAAAATTTTCATCTCTTTGTGTCTTGTATGCCTGTTCCTGCTGAACTACACAACCAACCTGGATGACACTAAACTGAGAGAAATTTCACATCACTTCTTTGTCTTCATTTTATTATTGTGTGGTCTTTCCAGGTGGTTGATTTTGTATGTCTTAATTGAAGCATTCTGAAGTTACTACACATTTCACCTACTTAAATGAAACTACTTCTTCTGGCACAAAAATAGCAAGGGAAATAATTGAAATCTTCATGCCCATGGTCCAGATCGTAAGAAAGTTTTCACTTTATCCTGACCTGACTTTGAGTATTTAGGGAAAATGCTCAATTTGTAGCTTTAGCTAATGGCACTACAATGTCACACTCTCTGTTTAACATTCAGCTTTGTTAATCAAGAAAACCAGATTGGCTCTCTGCATGTTGATGAAATTGATTACAGCTGTAGGCCTTGATAGCATTTTTTTCAAGTGTCTCTAATTAATCAGACAATGCTTGATTAGTTTTTTCTGTTTTGAGGAGATAAACTGACTTCCTTGAGAAATTTCACCCTAAAATGATTCCACTCCAATGAAAGGTAAAGGATAAGTGAGTCACTGCTTAGTTTTCCATGACTCTGAGACCTTTTATCTTCCAGCAACTAAAAAAAAAAAGAAAGAAACTTTTTGAAAAGCTGATTAAAACGTAATATTTAAACTTCTTTTCACATACCCACATGAATACATCTCCTAGAGAAGGCCGTGTGTTCCCTCTGAGCTTTTAGCCTGGCCTCCCCTCTACTGCAGAGCATCTTCCAACTTTCTGATTGTAACCATTCTTTGTCAAGTTATGTCATTGAATTGTCAGAACTGACATTGCAGATTTCAGCCCAGGAACAATTTTGTTTTAATAATCAGGCTCGTGAATGATGTGGTAAAAATAATCAGCCACCACCTAATTTTTTTAGTCATATGTATAGCATTAGATAAAGCAGCTGTTATTTATGCAAATGAAATCTTGACAATTTCCAGGAACATTACCAACATTTATAAAGACCCAAAACGTTCTGCTTTCGTCGCTGAAGCTGATATTTCCAATGCGGAAGGCTGCTAGGATCAGCTCAGATGGTGCGTGTTGGCATGAGGAAGGCACCCCATTTTCCTCTCTCCTACTCCACTGGTTGAGGGGCCAATCAAGACTCCTGTTTCCAGTAAGATCTTGTCACCTAAAACACTTTTTTATAGATATTTTTAAGTTGTGTTTCAGAAGAATTTTCTTATAGATTCCATCAAATTGGAAGCTCTTGAAGAGCAAGAATCTGCCTTTTAAAAAGAAAGTCGTTTTTTAAAAAATTCCAACCAGAGCAGAAAGACAAATGTGAGAAACAAGTCTTACTCTTCCTACCCGCAAGCCCACATCCCTACTCCCAGGTGTGATGACATTTGACAGTTTCTTGGGCATCCTTCAGAAACTTTCTCTTGCATATAAAAGAAAATATGTTTTGTTTATTTATTTTTTCAACATAAATGGGATGAGACTCTATACTATTCTACAACTAGCTTTTTAGATTTTTATTGAATGGATTTTTGGATCTCTTTATGAATTTGCACATACAGATTGACATATTCTTCATTAACTTCTGGGTATTATTTCACTGTTTGATCTACTATAATTTATTCAGCCAGTTCTCTGCTGATGGGCATTTCAGTGGTTTCCAGCTATTTTGTTACTGTAGACAGTGCGATAGTAAACATCTTCATGCATATATCTTTATGAGCTGGGGCACGTATGTGCTTATAAGTTTCTAGCAGTGAGATTACTTGGTCAAAAGTAATTTTGATAGGTATTACCAAATTGTTCACTAGTTTATATTTCTAAAGCCCACACTGAGTTTTATCAAACTTCAGAGCTTTTTCAAAGCTGCTCTGTGTCAATAGTGTCTCATTATTTTTAATTTGCATTTCTATAATTGTATACCTGGTCAAATATCTTCCCATATTTGGAGGAGGCAGAAAGCATTGATGTGTCTTTTCTTCTGATATGCCTATTCATATCTTTGGCTACTTTCCTGGAAGCTTGTCTTGTATTTGTTCAGTATCCTCATACATCCAATATATGGTTGGGCACATGGATACTCAATAACTATTTGAATTTAACTTACATAGTATATGGGACACATAAAAAGAATCTAAAATATTCCTTGTTAGAGTGTAAGACTCTTGAGGTATACTGCCACCTCTAGAGACCTTCACTCACACAGGATGACAAAAACAAGATGTATTCTTAGGAGACTGCTGTTCGTTACAATCTTATTTTGATACAATGGGAAGTGAATTTTGCCAAGGGGATGGTTCCATGGTCCTCATATATTTTCATACACATATGTATTAAATTTCAAAAATAAAATTACTATTTCTTGCCTAGATTATACAACAACAAACTCCTAACTGATCTTTGTGTCTCCTCTCTTATTCCCCACCAATCCATCAATGCCACTATGATGTTTCTAAAATGAAAATCCAAGATTCTTCTGGCTTAAAATCCTTCAATAGATCCCCAGGGCCTTCAGAATAAAGTAGGCACTGTTTAACTTTCCATATACAATTCTTCAGTAAGTGTAGTGTCTCCTCAGTCAACACATGTATAAACACTCAGTGCCATCATTTCGCACTGCAGAGGTACCTCATGCTCTGTACTCCTTTCTGCTGTAGTGCATGCTGTTCCTTTTAGACTATCCCTCCATCTTTTCTCTATCTTGTGTCCTCATTCTCATCCTTCAGGAGGAATTCTTACATCACTTTTGCTAAAAAGCCTTACTATAACCATTCTCCTAACTGTAAGAGGTTCCCTGGGCTGACCTCTGTTTAACAATACTTACTTTATTCTCTTATAAGTGTTGGTCTAACAGTCTGTCTCTAGGAGCCTGAATTCCTCAAGGGCTGGAATCGTGTCTTACTTCTCAATACCCAGCATAAGGTCTGCAACCCTGTGGGGGCTCAATAAACATTTATTCAATGTAAAATTATAAAGCAGCTATGCTGATAACAGAATAGAGAAGCCTTTTTCCATGCCATTTCAAGTAGATAGGATATTATGGTTCATATGCTGTAGTTGAATTTGATGGCTGATGCCTGGATTTGTGCCTCCAGAGTTGAATTATCTGCTATATCTAATGAGTCAGTGTCTGTAAAATGGTCTCAAAGATGCTATGTCATTAATATTTTCTTAACCTTAGGGAAAATACTGCCAAACAAAAAAGATACTCAGTTCAGCAGAGAATGCACGAAGTATATTTAATAGAGTAAGAGCAGTTAATGATTTTTGTGATTTCTTGGAGCATTGAGCAGTTGAAGGGAGCTGGATCCTCTCTGTTTTATGGCTTTTCTGGCAAAGACATGGGCAGAAGAGGTGATTTTGTAGGGACCAGAAGAAAGAAAGAATATGGTTTTCCTCTTGTATGAGTGTTTGTTGCTTATCTCTAAATAAACATGGATTGATGTGAGATAAAAACACAGTAATTGTTTATGTAATGTATTTCCCAATTTTTGTTACAGAAGAGACACATTCCTATTCCAGATGTCACCATAATGTAAACATCCTCTGGGAACACTTTTAGGAGGAGAGAAGGAATGTTTGGGAAGAATGATTCTCATAATGTTCTCACCAAGCGGCCTTCTCTTACTCCTGTTATTCCTCCCACTGCTCTCAGAGCATGTTCTCTTGACCTCCTCTCTACCAGGTCTTCCTCAGAAAACTGATCCATTTTCCAGTCTTTTCACTCTCACCTATATATCTTTCTCTTAAAGCTCTGGCCTTCCTACAAGTATCCATTCAGTAAATCAACAAACATTTATTGAGTATCTAGTATGTAGCAAGCCCAAGGTGAAGAAGACAGACATGATTTCCTGCCTTATGGAGCTTATAGTCTAGGCACAGTTCCTCTTAAGGAGGCCCTCTTTCATTCTGGATTCTGGTCACAGTTCCTCCCCTGTCTCTTAGGGCTTGGGGTAGAGTTTGGGGAAGCCGTCAGATTCTATACTATCCCTATAACTACTCTTACCTCTGTAATGTGCCAAATGTTTTCTGTTGGGACATTAACTGACAGTAAACTGGCAGCAGGCTTAGAACTCAGGCAAGGCTTCTCTGAAGTAAAATTTGCACTGAAAGATAAAGTAAACTAGATGTCTTAGTCTATTGGGGATGCTATAACAGAATACCGTAGACTAGGTGGCTTATGAGCAACAGAAATTTCTTTCTCATAGTTTTGGAGGCCAAAATCAAGGTACTGGCAGATTCCTTGTCTAGTGAGAGCCCTCCTCCTGGTTCATAGAAAGCTATCTTCTCATTGTGACCTCATATGGCAGAAGAGACAAGGGAGCTCTCCAGATTCTCTTTTATAAGACACTAATCCCATTCATGAGGGTTCTACCCTCATGGCCTAAGCATGTCCCAGAGGCCCTACTTCCAAACACCACACCTAACCAGCGTTAGGCTATTATGGGAAAAGAGACTAAGGATGTGGCTCTCCCTCTGAAGCCTGGGAGTAGAGTAGCAGTAACGGTGAGGGAAAGGCTCAAAAATATGCTGTAGAAATGGGATCAAACTACGCAAAGCATTAAGGCAATGTAGTGATTTGGGATTTTGCCCTAAGAACAGATTTTGAAAAGTTCACCTCTAGATTGGATTAGAGGGAGTCAAGGTTGGCTGGGGGAAGGACAAGGGAGAGATTCTAAAAGCATAGACTAGGATGGTAGCAGATGGGTTTGGAGCTATGTCAGCATACTGAAAAGCTAAGGCTGGGGCCTGGTAATGGATCATAAATATTTCTAGGACATCTTCACATAGGGAAACACCCAAGAACTCAGATTCTTCATGTGCTAAACCAAACTCCTATGTCATCCCAAACTGGTTTCCTCTCCCTAATTTCCCAGTTCATTCAGTGGTGCCAACACTGTTTTATTCCCAGATTACCAGACTTTATAAACTTCCTCATTATCTCTTCAGACTAGTTTCTACCATGTGACAGGAAGTGTGTTCAGCAGTAGCATCTGAGTTTCAATTCTTTTGGCTTCTATTTTCTTTGTGGGGCTATCTCTCTTTTTCAGATCTGGTTTCAAAAGTTCTAGGGAAACACAATGATTGGCCCAAATTAGGTCAGGTGTCTACCCCTGGACCAATTAAGTGACGCTATGGGCTCATGTAGAAACATGGTAATTCCCAGAGTCAAATGGTCAGAGGGAACTGGTCCAAGGAGAAGGGAGAATAAGGAGTTCTGCAAAGACAGTTCATTAACTCTCTCCTACTGTGTTTTGAAAAAATATTAGAATTGTTCCTTAGAAGTCCCAAGGGGCAAAGATAGCAGTAATAGGTGGGAATGAAAAGGAAATTTTTTCCTCAACATGAGGAGAAACTTCTTAATAGTCAAAGATATTTGAATATGAAATATGGTCTTTGAAAGTAATAGGTACACAGTTACTGACGGTAATCATGTAAAGATTAGATAACCACTTGGTGGAAATGTTGTGGAAGGCCTTCAAAACCAGAATACTGAGAATCTGGTCAGAGACCTCCTGTGGAGACACAAGCATCTTAATACTTATTCCAGTCCAACTTAAGAGACATACAAAGGGGTTCCCAACATATGGTTTGTGTTTCCAACTTATCACTTGAGCTTCCTGCTTCAAATGAAAGGCAAATCCTATGAAGAAAAGAGTTCTACTGAGAACTCTTTTTGTATGTTTAAATTTTTTTTAAAAAGAAACATTTTCTTAGGTTTTTATATATATATATAGTATATATATACTAGTAAACATATTTCTGAAGCAGCATTCTGTTTTCTGAGGCAGAAAATTAAGTTTTTCTGTCTTGGCTATAAAGAGGCAGGTGTGTCCCCAGGTTGACCCCAGATTGTGTGTGTACCAAGCACATGATGAGAAAACAGCAGCATGTTCCTAGCAGGTAGACGAAGAAGAGTAAGACAGAGGTGAAATATAAGAGTGGGCTGCAACAGCAGCATTATTTATTGTTATGGAAACTTTCAACACTGAGTGGCACTCAGTATTCTGGACTGACAAAGAGATTCTATTGAACGGTCATACATTCAATAAATATTGAGGAAGCGCTGACTCTATGCCAGGCACTCTGCTAGGTGCTCATTAGAGTCAAATGGGGGACACTACATTCATCGAGTGATCAAACAAATCAGGATGTAATTATGAGCTGAAATAAGAGCTCTTAATGAGGAGATCACAGTTGCTCTATTAGAAGAAGTAACAAAGGAACTCAACCAGATTGGAGAGGTAGCATCAGGGAAGAGCTCCCAAGAATGTGATGGTTGAGCCAAAATAGGAAGGTTGGTTTCACCAGGCTAAGTGAGGGGAGGAGAGCATGTTCTAAAGCAGAGGGCACAGCCTGAGCAAAGGGATCGTGGCATACTCCAGGAATGGAGAGAAGCCCAGTGTGTCTGGAGCAAGGTGAGTGAAAGGGAGAACAATGGTAATGAGGTTGGAAAACATGTAGCAACAAGGCTGTGCAGAGCTTCAAAGGCCAAGGTAGAGTCTGGTCTTTCTCCCAAAACCGATAGCTTCCCAATGACATTGAAAGCTTAAAAAAGAGGTTGACAGGATCAGATTAGCGTTTTGGCTATCGTGTGGAGAACAGAGAGGTGAAGCCAGAATGAGTGACTATGAGGGGAGCAATTCTGAGCTTTTGCTACAGATAACATGAGGCAAGGCAGTCACTTGGACTTAGGTGGTGCAAGTAGAGATAGTGAGAAGGGTGGATTCAGAAGGCATTTAGGAGGAGAATGGGCAGGAATTTGCATAAGAGCCTTGAGAACATTCTGTTCACAGTTCCTTCCTCTAAGGGGTCATTCAGCAACAGCCTGCCCATTGAGGGATTTTTTTCTTTTGCAAATAAAATTTTATTGGAACATGGCCATGTCCATTCATTTCCTTATTGTTTGTTTGCTGTCACGGTACAACAGCAGAGTGGAATAGTTGCAACAGAGACCTTATGGCTTGGAAAGCCTAACATGTTTACTGTCTGGTCCTTTACAAAGAACTCTGCCAGCCATGGATTTTATTGCTGCTAAAAACATCACCTCCTTGATATTCCAAGGTGCAGAAGTTCTTAATTCAGAGCCCAGAAGTCCATGAATGGGCCTCAGATAATCTCTGATCTCCTAAAATTGAAAGCAAAATTTGGTATTTACAATCATTTTTCTGGGAAAAGAGTTTTCACCGGCTTTTAGAAAGAAATTGTGAATTCTCCCCAAAGTGAGATATATCCTATTCCTTTCTTCCCACTCTGTTCCCTAGCCATAGAAAACTCAAACTTCTTTCAGTGGATAAGAAATGTGCACTGGTACCAAGTGATAAATATTATTATGTATTGGATAGAAATTTCTGCAAACTGCTAAATTCCTAATATAAGATCTCTTGTATAAATATTTCACACTGGACTGACTCCTCTGATCCAGAGCTTTATGATAGCAGGTAGCTCAGTGCTGTAAATGAGAGCTATACAATAATTATTGTCATGTTTTATCGTGACAATAATTACTCTCACAAGTAAACATTTAAATGTATACAAGATTATAGACAGTTTCCTTATAAGGGAATTTCTTCAAAGGAACAAAGAACTGATCAGCTCACAGCAATCCATGTTCTAGTGTCATTTTCTGTTGGCTAGAATGCTTCTTCCTGTCTGACCACAAGCTCTCTGATTCCCCAGGGTCTGACACACAGCAGTTCAATAAATGGTTACTGTATATGTAGAAAGATGATCAGGGTATCTGTTGCTCTCATATCATGTATGTATTTGTATATGTGTCTGTATGTGTGTACACACATAAAACGTATTTATAGGAAGTACCTTAATGAAATAAATGTGTATAAAATTCTCCTATACACAAAACCCTGTTTTTAACGGAATGAACTGAAACCATAGTCTATCTTAACTGAGAACATTATCCTCAGTTATAAAATATCTGAGTCAGCTCTGATTCAGTTCATGCTCACTGCCTTGCTTTGAAAAGCTGGCATGCAAGTTAGATGAAAAGAATCTGGTGTTAGGGGTGGAGGGACCAGATTTTAATATTAGATAAATCTGTCCATTGTGAAAATTAACAAGATGGCATTTATTCTTCATCTGCACTGTATTTTTTATGTGGTATTTGAAGTGAATTCGTTGTCTTGACTCTTGAATAAAACACCTTCTGGTGACAGTACTCAGCAGGTATAGGTGTGACTACAAGTTCTTTCTCTTCAATTTCAAGAGAAAAGGCCGGGGTGGGAGGCCTGCCAGCGTCTACAAAAGGGAGGAGGAGGAGGAAGCACCTGAGCGTGCTCAGAGAGCAAGCCTGACTGAAAAGGATGTTTACCCACGAAAGAAGCTGGAAGCTTTCATAACAGGCAGATAGAATCAGTCCTTGGGAGAAAAGGATTATAGTCATAGCTGAGGAAACAAACAAAACAGAGCATCAAGTCAAAAGGACAGGCAAATACAGAAGTGGTAGAACAAAGCAGATTCCAGAGCACAGGCAGCCAGGTAAGAAACAGGCCAAGGAAAGGTTCAGAAGTAAGCTAGGGCTTGACATGCTGTGAGTGAGCCAGAGCAGGGATTCCCCCTTTGTTAGATGTTTGCTGCCTGCTGTTGGGTGAGCATGGAGGTCCAAATGAGTTAATCAAGGGTCAAAACAATGGCTTAGCATTAAATATTACATACCAAAATGTAAACAGATAAGACACAGGTGCTGCACTACACATTTCTGCTTATTAACAAATCACCCAAAAAAAAAGATTGCTTTTTAAAAAATGTAATTATTAAGTATATATAAAGTAAAACATAAACAAAACAAACAAGAGAAAGATGAATATTATGTATCACTTACATGTGAAATCTAAAAAGTAATATAAATGAATGTATACACAAAACAGAAACAGATTCAAAGACGGAAAACAAATTTATGGTTACCAAAGGGGAAAGAGAATGGGGGGAAGGGAAAAATAAGGAATGTGGGATTAACAGATACAAATTACTATACATAAGATAGATAAGCAACAAGGATTTACTGTATAGCACAGGGAACTATATTCAATATCTTGTAATAACCCTATAATGGAAAATAATCTGAAATATATATATAACTAAATCACTTTGCTGTACACCTGAGACTAACATAATACTGTAAATCAACTATACTTCAATAAAAATTAAAAATAAAATAAATTTTAAATTTTTAAAACAAAACAAAAGCAATGTCACCGGGATGGGAAAAATGGTATAATATGAAGCATCTCTTCTCAGGGTGTGTTCTGTGGACTCATGATCCCAAAAGATGTAACAGTTCCAGATGCATTCAGGTAGGCAATATACATAGTCTACCTCCTCCTTCCCGGAGATTCACAGTGCGTAAAAGGCTCTCAAAAGTCCTGCAAGAAAAAAGTATTGGTTGGCTTTGTTTAGCCTGATATTTTCCAAATTTTATAGTTAACATGGGACCCTTTTTTCCAAAATACAATTTGTTAATGCTTACTTAGTAAAAAACCAAATAGATGAGTTGCTTTGATCAAAATTTCTTAGTTGTATAAAATCTTCTAAATCTTAACATGACATCACTTAAAATGACATCGCTTGTCAAGAGAATTCTAAAGTCATTTTTAAAAGATAAAATTAGATGCACCTTACACCAGAATAAACTCACACCATGTACCAGAATAAACTCCAAATGGATCAGAAATGTAAATGTGAAAAATGAAGCCATGCAAGTGACTGAAATAAAACATGCATGAATTTCTATAGAACCTGGTTGGAGGGAGGAGCTTTCTAACTATGATTCAAAATACAGAGGCAGTAAAAGAAAAGATTGATAACATCTGTGTGGCAAAAAACATCATTAGCAAATACAGATAACAAAATAAGGGAAAGAAACAAAAAATCTGATAGGAGGACAGAAGACATGAACAGACAGGGAAATATGTATAATACATACATGTATACACATATATACACTTACATATTACATAAATGGCTTAAACATATGAAAAAAATTAACTTCACTCATAATGTTCATATGAGAACAAATGCAAAAATGGAAATCAAAACTACTTTAAGATATCAGTTCTCATCTCTCAGACTGGAAAGCATTAAAAACTTGATGGCACAGAATTGTGACATGTCTGTACAGAAACCAGCACTCTCAGATGTTGCTGGTGGGAATGCTGATGGGTACAGCCCTTGTGAGCAGACTCATCTAACAAAACCAAGTAGTCCTTTACCTTTTGTTCCAGGAATCCCACTTCAAGAATTTACCTTGAAGATACATCTCCAAGTATACAAAAATAGATATGCCTAAAGTTATTTATTGTAGCATTAATTGCAATAGTCGTAAAATGTCGAAAACTTGCCCAAACAGAAGAGTGGTGGGATGAATGTCAGTATGTCTGTTGGTAGAGTCCTATGCGGCCATGAAAACAGAATGAGGAAGGAAGCTCTCTATAACTATTAGGAGTGATTTCCAGCATGTATTTTAAGTTGAAAAAAATGAAAGTGCAAAGAAGTAATTTTAGTATGCTTCCTTTTCTACTAGAAAGAAGAGGAATGAAAAAATAAACACATATCTGCTGATTTTTTGCCAAAAGAAAGATAGAAAGGAGATACCAGAACTAATGAAATTGATAGACGATAGAGGAGTGGGTGAGGATGGGTAGAAGTGATGAGGGAGTGGAAACAGACTGGAAGGGATAAGGGAAATGTAACTCTTACCTGCATATGCCTTTCTGTGTAGTTTTGACTTTTGAATTCAGTATTTTACGTACTCAATGACAACAAAAGTAATAAAAATCAACAAGAATGGAGGAAAAAACCCTAAAATGTAATACAGACAGAAGCAGATGACACTAATTGTATTTGAAATGAATAATATAACCACACTGAAGAGGTGGGAAAAAGAAATAGCTTAAATAAATTGTGAACATGGTGTTTTGACTGAATATAAAAAGAACCATAAACAGAGAATCCTAGAGAGTAGGTTTGGGGTGTTTTATTGGTTGTTTCGTTTTGTTTCCTTAATGGTTCTGAGACTACTTTTGGCATGTTTTCTGTAGTTCAGAAAATAAGTAAATGTACTGAGGCTAATGAGAGCCAGGTTCCTCAGTGTCAGAAGGGAGTTACAAACACGGAAAAAGGAAAGATGAAAAGGACTCTGTGGTATTGTATTAGTATTAGAGAGATCAGTATGAGCTCATGGTTGTAGATCAGGGGCCATCAAACTTTTCTGTAAAAGGACAGATAACAGATATTTAACTCTGTCATCATAGCACAAAAGCTGTTGTAGACAATACATAAACAACTGAACATGGCTATATTCCAATAAAACTTTACAAACACTGAAATGTGAGTTTTATATAATTTTCATGTGTCATGAAACATTACTGTTGTAATTTTTTCAACCATTAAAATGTATAAAAACTATTTTTGGTTTGCAAGCTTTACAAAAACAGGCCATGGGCTAGACTTGGCCCATGGGCACAGTTTGCCAACTCTTGTTTAGATAGAAAGCTGATGATATAGCTCATGAGCTAGCTAAGCAAATGATAGATAGATAGATAAATAGATAGATAGATAGGGGGAGAATAAATGTGATAAAATGTTTAAATTGGAGATTCCAGGTGAAGGATATATAGGAGTTCTTTGTACTTTTCTTGAAACCTTTCTGTAAATCTGATATTACTTTAAAACAAACACAAAAATCACAAAAAGAAGAACTCTGTACTTTCCATAGCTACTGCTGAGAAGGAAAAACATTAACCAAATCATTGGCGTAAGAAGTAATGTCTTGCCTTTTATAACACTTAGATTTTTCTGCATGTTCATTGACCATGAGTTGAAGCTACTACTGCCATTGTGTAGAGGTTCTAATTTGTCACTGGGGTGTCATCGTATGATAACATTGTTTTTCTTCTGTTCATCCTTGCTCTCCATCATTCTTACTGAGTAACGAGGTCACTGAGCTGGTAATTTGTATGTGACCTTGTAATTTTCTATAATGTAGGAATTTTTTGGTCTGTTATAATTAAGTGGACTAAATAAAAGGTGCTTATCAGAAAATGCCCCATTAGCTTGGAAGTCTGTGACAAATCCTTTCTGATGTTCTTAATGTGTTATTATGAAATTCAATTACACATCAAGCTCACCTTGCTTATTTCACTAGCCATAATCTAGTGCTAGCTAAGGTGAGCAGTGAGTGAAAGTATCTTAAAATAATACGAGTAGCAATTAGGTAATTTTTACATTAAGGTAGTTTTTATACAGGAAGAGTGTATGGCTTGCAAAGAAAACCTCTATCATATAGACTTGTAATCATTTTACGATCCTTTACTGGTTTAATTCCAGCAGAATCCAATTCCTACCTTGGTTTATCATTATAGGTAAAGCCATACTGTGATCTTCATTGATAATGAAGATGATAGTTGTCATAGCTGAAACTTTTTTGTGCAGCTCTGTATCCAGATCCATGCCAAATGTTTTTCATCCTTTTGTAAAAATTTAATCTTAACAACAACAACAACAACAAAAACTCTGGAGTACTATTATTATCTCCTTTTTATAGATAAGGCTTAGCGATGTTGTAAGTGACTTGGCCAAGTTACGTTAGGAAACATGGAGCCAGGATTGACCTGGAGAGCCAGTGCTCCTAATTACTGGTCAAGGCTATCTCCCACTGGAGATAAAGACAGCAGGAAATACAGAAATTTAAAAAGAAATTTTTTGGTCATGAGGAAATGTTCCTGTTGAGAAGAATAAGGTCAATAACACAGGGTGCTAATATCAATGCAAGAAATAGAATTCCCCTGCCTGCTCTATTCCCCAGAAGAAGCTCAGTAGCAAGTTTACCGGTGAGAAGGGCTTGCAGTAGAATGCACAGTGACGCATGCCTTCTGAATATCACCGGCTTGCATCACACCTACCCAGGTATCTGCTAGAGGGAGCAGGGAGACAGGACAAGAGTGAAGAAGGAAGGAAAGGAAAGATTGAGAAATAAGGTTGAAAGCTGGAGGCAGAGGGCTGGCGAATGTAGGTGATGCTTTCTGGAGTGATTTTGCCCCCATTCATACCAGGAGAACTGAGGTACTGAACTGTTCAAGGGCCCAGAGGCCCTCACTCTCCCTTCTTTTTCCCTCCCCTGCTCTAAGGCCCCGAGTTAACGCATACCAGCTCCCACCATCATGGTTGGTTCATGATGGCTCCAAGGCTAACTTCTGTTTTGAGTCACCATATGGACTCTTGCCATCCATGACCTGTGACATGTGACTTTATCAGGCTTTCTTACCCAAAGGTCCTAAGGAGCCTTGTCTCTGCTGCATTTCTTCTGAGTTGTTAAAATAATTTTCTTAGGCAAGAGGAGCTGTGCTGCAGTTGAATATCAACAATAATAAACTTTTTGAGAGGAACTGTCCTCATCATTTAGTTCATGTATTTATTGAACAACTATTTAGTTAAGTAATTGGCTCTATATTAACCAATTTATGAAACTAAATATTAGTTTCTGGACATCTTATCTTTCTGAAATATGAAGGACAAAAAAATGGTTCTTTGGGGAAGCCCCAGGGAATTAAAAATTCAAGGGAAAGGTGAAATCTACATATGGAATTACAGACATATAGTTCATTTCTTTTCTTTTCTTTTCTTTTCTTTTCTTTTCTTTTCTTTTCTTTTCTTTTCTTTTCTTTTCTTTTTAGAGACTGGTTGAATATGCTGAGCCCACCGATTGTTCCTCCCAGTCAACAGCCAGCAGAGCAGTGTGAGGATTCTTCTGGAAGCTTGAGTGCTCAAGGTGGGAATATGAAAAATGGCAGGCATAAAAAATAACAATGACTAACTATAAATAGAAAAAAATCAGTCACTTTGAGATACCACTCTTTTATTAAATGCTGATCACTTGTGCTCACATATCCAAAATCTGCTTCATTTTATAGAATGGTGGGTTCTTTGCAACTACAAGGAATTTAAGAGAGAAGTTGTCCTTGTTCTCCTGAAGGCTAATCCCAGGGCGAAATATAATTTGAGATGTAAGAGCCTGGCTTTGGTGTCAAACTGACCTGCATCTGAATTCCAACTCTGGCAATTCCTGCTGTGTGACTTTTATGAATTTTGGTTTTGTAAAATAAGACTAATAATAGATAGTGGCCACCTGCACGTTTCTTCATGAAGATTC
Organism: Camelus bactrianus; assembly: GCF_048773025.1. Classification (NCBI taxonomy): domain Eukaryota; kingdom Metazoa; phylum Chordata; class Mammalia; order Artiodactyla; family Camelidae; genus Camelus; species Camelus bactrianus. The sequence goes on from NC_133555.1 coordinate 26,981,284, forward strand.
AATGAGGTATACTGAACATGAAATACTTGGAACAGCATCTACCAAATACCAGCTGTCAGTATTGTTATAAAGCGGACCCAATACTCCAGCATCACCAAGATCCATGTTTTCGTTAATACAGAGATACAACTTTTTCATTAAAGCAGAGGCTGACATGGAGCTACAATAGGTAATATTAGTAATGGAAAAATTGGAAGAAGCAGGAATGGAAATTTGCCTGGGGTTCTCTTTGTTGGTGAGATCTCTGGGTGTGAGCAAGGAACATGACTGTCAGGGGTGCAAAGAGGAGGAACAGGAAAGAATCTTCTGGTGGAAACAGAGAGGTTGGTATGGGATGAATATGGAAAATCAAAAATATGTAATTGGTGTGAAAAACGACCTCTGAATGGGACTCCCTGAGACAGTTTTCAGTGTCGGGTTGTGATGGAAGCGCTATACCTAAAGTTTAAAAAAAAAAAAAGAAAAAAAAAACTGAAACCAGTATAAATTACTCCAACAAAGGTGCCGGTTTTTTTTTCTTAACTGCCCCAGGGAGAAAGTAGAGCATCCCATTTTTCTTCAGGTACAGAGAATTCAGAGTGAGAGCTCATACATCTGAGTTGTGCATTTTGGCTGCCTAAGGGGTAGAGATGTCAGCGTGATTTACTGTCTGAAATAGACTATGCCCCTCAAATTGAGAAGGTTTTTAGAGGTGTACATTTATAATTACTTATGACAGAAAAATAGAATCTTGGCTGTCAGGAGGAGACCTTGCTGTGAGGGAACAAATAATATGTTATATTAAGTGTCCTAAATAAGCCACAGGAACTGAGAATATGGTCCTTAAGCAAAGGCACCCAAGATCTATAGGAGTGATGAGTGGATGAAAAGATGTCTTAATGTCACCACTGCAAAGTGATGGTTTGACAGCAGGGTCTCAATTATGTTGAAGGTAAACAGAATTTGCATTGAGGGCAAATTAAATTCAGAGGATTGTAGAAATGTTCTGGCCAATGTTAACCAGATCTGGCACCCCTTCTCCCTGTCACCCTAAATTTTCATCTGCTGTCCCTTTCCCTCTTCTGATTGGCTTGGGTAGTTTGTAGCTAAATAAGATCATCAGAAAGTAGTGTTTCCCATGTGGTTAATCTTTACATGTCACTGGGTTAGTTTTAGACGACATAGCACAGTTCATACTTACCAATATGCTAGTGAGCTAGTGTTAGTGTTTGTCCAAGAAAAATAATGGCTCAGGCATCCAGTGTGTATCATCAGGAGAAGGAAGGCACGATTGTGGGCAGTCTGGGACTCTTCCTGGGTTTCTGATGCACAGTACCATCAACTCAGCACTTACTCTGTGCCAGACACTGTGCTCAGTGGTTACATTTAGTCCTCACAACACCGTGAGGAAGATACTGTTCTTGTGTGTATAGTTGTTATTCTTCACAGCTGAAGAAACTGAGGCACAGAGCTCTTAAGTAACTTCCCTGAGGTTAGTCAGAGCTGGGATTTAAATCGAAGCAGCCTTGCCTAGAGCCCAATCGCAATTTTTAAATTTTTTTGGCTTTGAACCAAGTAAATAAATTACCTAATCAAAAAATACTATATATAAAACCAGGAAGTGAAAAATTACTTTTCTGTTGAGAGTTCCTGATATACAGGAAAAACAAATTAAAACAGCTCAAGGGCTACGTAGCTAAGTTTTTCAAGGGAAGAAAAAAAAAAAAATAGCAGACCTCTGGTCACCTGTTTCAGCGCCGGACCTGCTCCCCCTCCACCTAGGCCTGTCAGAAATGGCAAGTGGCCACACTCCCTCCAAGGGGTGAGTGGCTGAGGGGTGCAGCTGACCAGATTTAGGGCAAAGCCAAGAGGGTGAGGGGCAAGCAGAGTGAAGAATGGGATGACTGGAGTGCGGACTGCCAGGCCTGGGTGGGGACTCCGCCCACCTTCTCAAAGCCCTCTCTAGACAGTCTTATCTGAGTAGGTCAGTCTCTCTCACCCCACCTTGTACTTTTTTTTCACAGCCTTTTCACAGTTTGTAACTCGTGATTTGTTTTCTTGTTTATTGCTTTTCCCCTAGGTAGCCTAGGAGTTTTTAAGAACAGAGACTTTGTCAGTCTGCTCACTCCTGGATTCCTAGTTCCCCAGGCAATTTCTGGCATATATTAGATGCTCTGAATTCTCATTAGAAGGAAGACAGGAATGAAGAAAGGGAGGAAAGGAGGGAGAGAAATGTTATTCAGCTGGCCATTTCTCATAACAACCTGGAAAGAAAAAAAGTAGGGTAATTCATTGAAATCTGACTTTCAGGTTTCCCCCTCAATTCCAGTTTTTTGGTATATTAGTTATATTTCTAAAACTCAACAATGAGAGTATATAGGTGCATATATTTTAGCAATTAAAACAGCTGTAGGTCACTTTATGCAGTGATTCTTAAACTTTAAATTAAATGTAAGCAGTGAAGACTTTTCTGTCAAATGAAATCCCATATGGAATTCCAATATGTAAAAAAGTTAAAAGCAGAACTGCTTCGGCTAAAGTGGGAGTTAGGGTCTCAGAACCCTGCCCCAAGGCTTTAATGAACCAGTTAAAAACACTGTGATGGAGTCTATCCCCCTCAATACGATCTTGCCCAAGGTCAAATGCCCCATCAGAGCCAGAGTTAGGATTAGGACCTGGGCTTCCTCCACATCAGTGCCTTTCTACAGAACCATTGTACTGGGATGTGAAGATGGTTTTGAAAGCTGCATTTCACAAGGAAAGAGGCTCTTCCATCTTCGGACTTCTAGGATAAGAATGATAATACCTAATGTTTATTTCATCTTCCTGTGACTCAGTCCTCCATGTGCACTTTAATTCTCAGAATAGCCTAAGATGTTGGTACCATTATTAGCCCCATCTTACACATGGACACCGGGACTTAGAGCAGGGAAGCTATGTGATGAACCACCACATCTCCATCAGAGATGAAGAGGCCAAGATGCATCCATGCAGCCTGAGGCATAACTGCATTTTAACAGCTCGGAAAGATGGCCTGACCAGTACATAATTCTAGAAAATTTCCCAGGTCATGCAAAAGTGAGTGCATGTACTATACCCAGCCCATGAGCCCCTATTTTGTTTGGTACAAATTTTTGTCACAGCCACAGTTTCTGCTCAACTAGAACGTCTCAGGTGTGTAAATGCCACCTTGAAGTGAACAGCCCGATTCTGGCAGAGCAGACCGGTGGCAGGAACAGCACCACGCTCCATGCCATTCAACTGGATGGAGAAACGGGCAGGTCTCTGCAATTCCTCCTGGGCCATAATGTACTTGCAGAATATCAATTACCATGGGCACCAGTGCCCTTAACACTTAATAAAAAGGTGTTTTCCTAGAGCTCGTGTGAAGTGTAAAAATGGGAAGTTAAGATTTCAGAACTTACTCAAGAAAACTACCAAACTGACCTTTTGAAAATGAACCAGACTTTGCTTGAAGAATAGTTGTCATTTTGTTTTTGACATTTGTTCCTTTACAGATATGACCCTTAAATTATTCATGCTTACCGGCTCCAAAATGGAATAACAATAGCCCCTCTCTCCAGGCCTGTAAGCCTCTCTTGCAGTTCACCTGGCTTTTCAATAAGAAAGGCATTCAGAAGGGCTTTTGGAGTTGCCAGAGTATCAGAAAAATAACATTCCTGTACCTTTTGTATGACAGAGACAGAAGATATACTTTTATGAACATTGATTAATCTACAAGATATAAATAAGCAGCGGATGCTTATTTTATAGGTATAATATCCAAATTACTAATAAAGAATTTCTAGAAATCTCATGGCTCCTCACAGCTAACCAGAGAGAGGGGAACCTGGCCACCTGTTCTGTCTCCAACAGAGGAATCCTTTCACAGGCTTGTTTCCCGCTATGCAATTAATTGACATTTACCTAATATCCTGAGTCTAAAAGCAGTCTTCCAAAAGCTGTTTTCTGAGTCATCTCACCAGACATCATGCTTCATCAAACAACCATGATACCCACATTGCTAGACGTGGCACATTGTAAATGTCCCATGAGTGTATGATGAGTAGAATGAGTGAATCTTTCGCCCATAGAAAACGAGGATGATTTGGTCTACTCTTTAGGAATCTTCCCTGTATCTTGAAGATTTTTTAAAATGCAGAGAACTTCCCCCAAAAAAGCAATATTGGCTATCAAAGTAATAATAGAAGCCAGCATTAATAAAGCACCTGCCGTGTGCCCAGCATTGTTGAGTTTTTCTGTGCATTATTACCTTATGATGACTTCTCCCAACATATGCAGGCATTGGGCTGTGTTGTGTCCCCGGATATGGGTGAGGTGAGGGTCACAGCCTTGGTCACAGCCCCACTGAGTGTGGAGCAGGACAATGACTGAGGCCTGTCCAGTTGAACTGTCTGCACCCTTAAGGCCAACACTGTGGTAGGATCAATGAATTCCCATCTAGGTCGGTACGAACAGTACAGCTGAAATGTCCAGTGCAGTTTTTAAATTTAGGTAGTTCTCCTTTCTTGAGCCTTTCTGGATAAAATAGTACTCTCTTTAGTATTCTCCTTAGACCCACAGAGTCCCCACTTCAAATCTCAGCTTGTGAAATGATTCATATTATTTTCAGGCGTACCTCAGCGATATTGTGGGTTCTGTTCCAGACCACCACAGGAAAACAATTATCACAATAAAATGAATTACGTTAATTTTTTGGTTTCTCAGTGCGTATAAAAGTTGTATTTATACTGTAGTCTATTAAGTGTGTAATAGCATTATGTCTAAAAAAAAGTACATACCTTAATTTAAAAATACTTTATTGCTAAAAGTGCATCATCTCAGCCTTCAGCAAGTTGTAGTTGTAACATCAAAGATTACTGATCACAGATCACAATAACAAATATAACAATAATGCAAAAGTTTGAAATATTTTGAGAGTTACCAAAATGTGACAGACACGAAGTGAGAAAATGCTGTTGGAAAAAATGGCGCCGTTAGACTTGTTAACGCAAGATTGTCACAAACCTTCAATTTGTGAAAAGCACAACAAATCAAAGCACAATAAAGCAAGGTAAGCCTGTGTGACCATCTTGAATCCAGAGTCCCTGCCCTTCCCCTTTGAGGCACCTAGTTGCCTTTTGGTCTCTGATTAACCTTAGAGCAAGGAGATATTTTCTTATGCAGCCATCAGGGACCCAGGGTGTCTTCTCTGCATAGAAGAGATTGGAGGGGGGCAGTCAACACTCACACTATATAAAGAGATGCCTTCCTTTCAGGAGTACTGGAAGTGAACCCTCCAGTAGAGAAGTAAACACACTGATGTTGCCTGAGGCTGTCCCCCCTATTCCAGAGCCACTCCCACTTACTTATTCCCCAAATGTACCCCAGAGGGTGTCTTGGCCTAGGATGTGGTCCCAGTTTCCCCATCTGGAATTGGGATGCATGTTCCCCTGGCTGCAGTGTTGCCATCTTGTTTAAACCAGGCCCTGAAGACCCTGTGGGCTCAAAAGTCTTCATGTGCAACAAAAGCGTTCAGAGTGGTAAGCCACACATTTACAAGGGCACATATGTTTTGTGTGGTTCCCCCAGCTTTGTTGCAATAAAATTGACATACAACATTATGTAAGTTTAAGGTGTACAACGTGATGATATGATATGCAAGCACACATTTGAATCACTGCACGTTTATAAGTAGAGATGACCTGGAAAGAATAAAATTGCAATAATTTCTAAGTAATCATCCAAATCCTTCAACATGTCACTTTAAATGGCAGTTTCCAAGTGAAATATAGCCACCAGTTTTTACAAAAAGGGTGATGTACTTATTTCCCAAATGAAACCTGAACTATAACCATGGCATATCATTTGCCTTCCAGAAAACAATATAACTTTCTCATAGAAGAAAGTACATTTTCATCCTTTTTATTCCATTGTTGGTTATTTATCTTTCTCCCATTTGAGGGTACATATTTGCTGAGAACCCAAATTTGGCAGTTCACTTTCTCAGGGTTCTGTGCAAGTTAATTTCACCCTATTATGATAGAAGTTGTGGAAGAGTCTGCAAGCACCTGATTCTCAGCAGAATCTTATGTGAGATGTCATCTTTATTGATCCTGAGTCTGACTGTTCCCAACGGTGATCCCTCACCATTGAATTGTTTAAACAATAGTGTATTAGTATGCACACAAAAACACAGTCATTTAGTTCTCAAGATCTATAAGAGAGAAAATGCATTAACTTGTAAAAAAAAAATCTAGATAGCTGCATCAGAAAATCGAAAGTCAAGTACAGTGTCTTGATATAGAGATTTTAAATCTGATAAACTGGTGCCACATCATTTATTTTCAATCTTGAAGACTTAGCTTGTGCATATAGTTTTTATATTATCTACAGTTAAAATGCATTAAATATAGATAATTAAGCATTTATATTAATTGACTTTCAAAAGGTGAACTGGAGGGATTACTTGCCTGCACTGATCTAACCAAGGGGAGGGCAGCTAATATTGCTGTGTTTAGTCTGGCTCCATCAGTTTTTCTTCTGCTATTGCTGTTAACCAATTTCAAAGTGTGTGAAGCTGAAAGTTTATAAATAGATTATTATCTGAAAGGCAATTTTATTTCACTAGAAATGGCTTTATTATGTGCAGAGGAGTAAAAATGTAATTTGGACCGCTGTCCAGATGCTCTTAGTCTGGTAGGAGAGAATGGTTTTATTTGTTAATTTGTCCTTTTAGAGTTTCTGCAGCCAGTCTTTAAATAGAGCAATTTAGCATTTGGGGGAAAAACAAACTACACTATCCAAGAATATAATTGAAAATTACCCCATACCCATGCACAATAATTACCTTTCAAAACATTTTCCATTGCTTGACATCATAGTGGTAATTGCTTACCAGTATTATAATTTCATTACGTAGAGATTACAGTGGCAAAATGATGTAAGTTAGAGGCTTTGAAAATTAAGTTATAATGAAAACAAAACCTTTTATGCAAGTTTAAAGCACTTATTTCAATATAAAATTATACATAGTATCACCCAATTTTTGTATGAATGTCATTGTTGGTAAAGTTTTAAAATTCATCCTTTTAAAGCTTTAGTGCTAAAAACCACAAAGCCTGCCTTAGTCCCATGATTATAATGCATGAAGTTCTGGTTCTATAGTGCTGTATATTGGAACGAATGCGTTTTATAGCCATTATTGCTTCAGTTTGCATGCATTATGTAACCAAACCTCTACTAATGAATTGGATCCACCTTGATCCCTTTGCAGTTGGGTGGTAAAGACCCATGGCCCGTTACAATGGTTATTTTCATCTTGAAAGATTCCTGACTAGTTGTTAAATGTATTGAGTTTTCTAATTTAATAGTACCAGCTTAAAATTTTATCTTTTTGGAAAGTACAGGCAGAGAATGCACTGTACAATTAAACAGCGTATAACTCTTATGTGCCAGAGGTCAGAATTTCCCTCAATGTGTTGATGCAGTAAAAACAAGACATTGGATGGCAGGTCTCTGAGACAGTTTGATTCATAATCATTTACCTCAGTGATGTGTGGTTTTAACATCACACCTGATGGAAAAAATTGGTGTTACTTTTTTGAAAAATGCATGATCTTTGGTATAAGAACTTTTTATTTAAAGATGAATTTATCTGAATGTCCTATATAAAACTAGTAGAGGGTTGTATATTTCATTCAAAGTGGTTTTTTGGGGTTTTTTTTTTTTTTTTTTGGTAGTAAAAAATCAGACAGTATCATTTTGGCTTAGAGAATGAGATATAAATGAACATATCCCTCTCGTGTCTAACTCAGATACTGTACGTCTTCCATAACGATTATAACAACATTGGCTGGGTACTCATTGTGTGCATGCTGAATGTTATTTAGTTCTCACAGGTACTGTCACTATCTTTACATATGAGGAAACTGAGGCTCAGAGTAGTGAATTTTCCCAATCTTCCATAGCTGTAAAATGATAGAAATGGGCTTTGGACCCAGATCTGTCTGACTCCATTGTCTAAGTGTCATACTGCCTGTCTCCCTAAAGCCATCTCTTTATTCTTTAAACTTTAGCAATGCTTCTGTTCTGAGATACTGAAAAATCTGTAGCCTGTAGTTCATGATTTATTGTGTTATTGTTATTATCCTTAATAGTAATAGTAATGATCATTTATTGAGCAACTACTATGTGCTCTGTGCTACGCATATTATCCAGTGTCCAACTTAGCCCACAAAACCATGAAATAAGCATTGTTATTCCCATTTTATAAATGAGCAAATGAAGGTTCAGTGAGGTAAAGTAACCTGTAACCAGCCTAAGAGCATTCGGGTGGTAAACAGCAGTGCCCCCCCCACCCCAACCCAGGATTCTAGAGCCCAGGAGTGCTCTTAGCCACTCCCAGTTTGACTCCTTGTTAATCTTTACTAGCTGCTTTTGTTTCATGTGCGTATGTCACATGCACAACTAGACTGTCACATCCACAACCAGACTGCTCAGTCACATAGCAGGCACACAGTACTTATTAATTGATCAACTGATTTTGTTCTGTTCTCTGAAGTAACCCCAATATGAAAGGGATGATGGATTGGATATCTGAAAGTCAAGGATGTGCATGCTCTCCTTTGATGTACAGAAGTGACCTAAAGGGGATCATCTTCAATATGAAAAAGCCACTTGAAAAGCAGTCCCACTTTCTCCTACTTGGAGGAAGAGAGTGGAGGCAGGGCCCTGGGGATCACTCTCAAGGCAACAATAGAAAATAAGGGAAAGGCAGCCTGCCTTCTCTGAGTTCCTGTTCTTAATTAGGAAATGTGCAGGGTGCTCAGGTCAGCCACCACTATTAACGTGGCCATTAGCTGAGTCCTGTCATACTTCAAGGGTTTAAGCCACTGCAGTGAAGAGTCACAAAAACTCATCAAAGGCACTGCAGGGATCATTGGATCTAGTCCCCTGTTCCACGCGGGGTTCATCTACAAAATCTGGCATAAGTGATTGCCCCATCCCTGCTTCATCCGCCCTAGAGTCGACGTTCCATTTCCTGATCAGCTCTAATGTTAGAAAATTCTTCCTTGTGCTGAGCCAAAATCTCGCTCCTTGTAACTTTCACCCATTGATCCCATTGCTTTCTCTTGGAACCCCACAGAATCTTATTAATTTCTCACTCATTCGCCACCCTTTATGTACTTGAAGCCAGAAGGCTGCTGTCACCTCCACCCAGCTTTCTCTTTTCTGGAGTTAATCAGCCCACTTCCTTTGGGCGTATTGAGCCGTTTGCCCCTGCCCCCCACATGGACCCTCTCATCTTTGTCAGTGGTTTTTGAAATATGAGAAATCAAAGTTCTTTTGTTTCCAGCCTGATGTTTTTAAATGTAGGACACCTTTACAGTTTTTTATTTTCCATATTTAAATCCCTATGATGTAATAGCTTCCAGTTGAACATGTTAAACCCGTATTGTGTGAACAGTAACATTAAGCAGGTACGGTCAAAAGAACTGAGAATCTGGAAACTCAAGTTCATCCTGATTCTGCCTCTAACTCACCAAGTGACCTCAGATGAGTTCTTTAGCTTCGCAGACTCTGGCTCCCTCATCCTAAAGACGGGTGGCATAATTCCTGCCTGTTTCACGGGCTCGTAAGGATCAAATGAGCTACTACGTGAGAAAGTGCTCTCCAAACCATCAAGGGTTCTGCTAGTGAGATGTTACTAAACAAGGCAGATGTAATCATTCTTCTGTTAAACTCCTTTAACTTTTTTAGAACTGCTAGCACTGCATGCAGCTTAGAAGAGAGTCAGTGGATTTCTTGTATCACCCGAGTCACTGCACACTCCTGTCTCTTAGATGATCACATCCCCAACACCAAGCTCGGTGCCTTGGGCAGGGAAGGATCTCATTAAATGTTTTCAGATGGTTAAAAGGATGGGCAGAAGGATGGCTGTGGTATGGTTTCGAACCCCTACTCCACCACCTTATCCCTGCTCCTTTGGCCTACACTCCACTTTGTCACTGTCCTGACAGTGTCCATGCACCAGCTTAGTCTGATTTTGGCTGGGTTGAGGTCCCACCACCACCACCACTTTCCCTTCCTCAGGGCAGTGACCTTTTTAAAAAGTACTCAGTATTTACTGAGCCTCTATTACATGCCAGCCCTGCACATGCCCGCCATCCAAGCCCTTCCAAAATTGACCCTGGTGAGCTCGTAGCCCAAAGGTTTGAGGTTTCTTTGGTCCTTAGTAGCCTGTGCTAAGGAAGAGAGAGGAGTGTTGTTTTAATCACTCCCCTTCCCTGAGCCTGCTCTGATCTTCTCCAGCTGAGGGAGGTCTTGCCTCCCGGCCTCGAACTCCTATTACATGGATTTTCAAAAGTGCTCTGAAGGCAGTCGCTCGCTGGTGTTAACATCAACTACATAAGTACTGAGCACAACACCGGGCACATACAAGGTGCTCAGGAAACATCTTTGTAAAACAAATTTTTTTATTTCATGCCATTTGTTGAAAACCAGCCAAACCTTGCTAATGACTTAGGCAGTAGGCATTCTCTTCATCCAAACTGTCTAAATAGCTGTCTCAAGAAAAAAGAAAAAAAATCAAGCCATGTTCATATTCCCAGCAAACTTGACAGATCCTCCTACCCCTAATAAAATTATAGACCTTCTGACATTGTGTTTTCCATGTGTGTTCTATGTTTTGTGTATCTTACATTTCTAAACATTTTAATTCATGTTTACTTGGTAGCCAATTTAGGATGTATGAATGGGGATTGAGCTCTTTATTATATCGTTTAATTTGCACTGTTTGGCATTTGTGCAGCTCTGGCCCATGAAGAAGTCTAGAGCTGTGATAGTCAAATTTTGAATCCTGCTCGAGTTTCCCTAATCCTATTAGCATAATTCTCTAGTCCTTTGGCCCTCTTCCTTAATCCTTTCTCCACCCTGCCGGTTCTCCACACTCCTTGTTCTTGTCCTTGTAGCAACTCTGGCCCCTGTGATCACCATTTCTTCTCTAGCTTACACTGCAAGTGTAGAGTCAGCAGGTCTGCAGCGCCCGTGCACCCCGGTATCAACATCCTGCCCACATAAAGAAAAGCTCCCAGGAGAGATGGTGATTCCTGCTTCCTTGCCTTTCTCTGTTGCAGTTTAAGAATTCGGGGCCAGGCCAGCAGCTAACCTTGTCTGTGGTTTCCCTTCCCACAGGTGAAGAAGACCTGAGTGTGGAAGAGGACGAGGAAGTGCTGACTCTGCTGTATGACCCATGTCTGAACTGTTACTTTGACCCCCAGACTGGGAAATACTATGAGTTGGTGTAATCCCTCCTTCCAGGGCAAAGAATGGCCACCGCAGGCGGAGCAGGATAGCGGTTCTGAGTCTGTTAAGCTGGCACCATAGTGTATGTGTTGGGCAGACCCACTGAATCAAAAGTAACTGAGAGAAATGAAGTTAGTTTGTACGTAACGTTCAATGACTACCTACATTCCTTTTGTAGATGCATGTGATTTTTTGAAACTGTGAAGGAATTAATACTGAGACAAGATTTTAGGACTTTGAATAGGTTCTTGTTTGTTAGTGCTCATCCTACATATAATTTTGTTTATTTCATATAATTTTATGTAAATGAATTGAGTTATTAATTCAAAATTTTTGCAGTGTTAATCTGTAAATAATGGCTTGATAAACAGAAAATGTATTCTTGTTTAAAAGGTATCTGGGTACCTTTTATTTTATTATCTATTTGTATTAAAAATAAAGTATGAGGGCCAGAAGAATACCTTTTAAACTGCTTCTTTTTATTTACCCAACTTTCTTTACCAAAATATTCCTAGATGGTATTTAGCTTTTCTTAGACTCTTTAGAAAAGGAATTATTGTGAACTAGTCAGACTTTATAATCACACTTTTTTGGCACCGGCCCTGCTATTTACATTTCATTATAGTTTATCCAGAGTTTGCCAGAGATCACAACATTGTTAATAACTTAAGCTGCTTAACTCTATATTTTTCTTTAAAAAAATTTTACCAATTATCTCTGAATTTGAATAATACAATCCAAATGTGGCTCCATGGATCCAAATTTAACAAGAAGTCACCCATGAACACCCTACACACCTCACCACTTCTGTAAGTTGGACCTGGAGAAATGGAGAAGTCTTCCTTTGGTCTTTAAGTTTATGTCACTATAACTCTGCTGCATCACAAGGAGAAAATCATGTGCTTCCTGAATCCAAGTAGATCCAGCCTTGAATTGTGTGCCAAGTATATAAGTACCGAGCTCAAGGAAGTACTTATTACATTAGCTGGCATATTTTGTTATTTAATAAAGATTTTTTAATAAAGAAGAGTACTATTAGAAATGAAAAATTATTGGTGTACAGTTGGATTTAATGGCAATACTATAATTTCATTTAATGTTGCTTGATAGAGGAAATAAGAGCTCTTTTTTCAGGAGTCGATTTGGGCTCCTGTTCAAAGGATCATACATTATTTAGAACCATGTTGATGTTTGATAAGCTTTTAATCCTATTATTCAGAAAGTATACCTTTGTTAGGAGTTTTTCTACAAGATCTCCATACTTACAAAATGAGGGGGAAAAAACCCTGCAGATTCAGAAAGCTTGCAGAATGATAAAAGAGCTGGTTATGACCTTGAAGATTGGAATAGGATTTGGAAAACCTTGTTTCTACTTAAATAAGAGTCTCTGGACCATCCACACAAATAGAGGAATCAATTAAATATCTGTACTAGCTAAGACGTGTAGTTAACAAATATCAGAAACATCATGAGCTAAAAATACTTAAGGATGCAAGAAGGCCCCATGAACCACCCCAAACAGGATACTTCAAGGCCTCCAAATGGATTTGTGCTAGGACCTAGAAAACTCTGTGAGGATTCTTGAATTGCAAGCAATAGACACCCTTGATCCCACAATTCAAAGACTTACTGAACAGTCAGACCCCAGGAGGCACTGGAATCAGCACCAGGGATCCTACAGCAGGAACTAACAGTTTCTCTCAACAATGGTCACCAGAATGACAGGACCACCTTCAAGGAGCAAGAGGCTGGTAGGCTTGACTTGTCGGTTATCCCCAGGACCACATGGAATGGAAGCAAATGGTCCCTGAAGAAGAGGGTGCTGTTAACAAAACGGAGAGGGACGCCAAACAGGCAAAACAACATGTCTACCCTGGGAGTCTAGAAATGTGGTCTCTCGCACTCACCTCTGATCCATTTTTCCCATCTCTGCTCTCTTCTTTTTCCCCATAATTTTCTCAGCTATTCAGTCCGCCCACCAGAACACTTAGGCAACCACAGTCCATACATCCAACCACACAAAAATATTCACACTCAATTTCATCTCAGATATCCCAGACTTGGCATCCCAGTTGGCCCACTTTGGTCCAGTGATCATCAGAATCTTCTTCCATGGATGGAGGAGAAAGGCATTTAAGGAATTACTCATGAACCCAGCAGACACTACAAAAGTTACCTACCTCAAGGTCTTATTATCCACCTTCTACACTTTATCTGTTTATTTAAAAGGAGTAGCTTCCATTTCTGTTGCGATTTCTATAGAAGAGTTGTTGAAAAATAGAAACAGATGTGCTTCACACTGCCAATTTTAAACCAAAATGATACAGCCAGTTTATTTGGAAATTCATCAACTGGGCTATGTGGCTTCACTAGTTATCAAATTTTCCTGCATACGAGAATCTCCTGGGAAGTTTATAAAAATACTAATGCACAAGTTCCACCCCAAGAACGTCCGATTTGATTGGTCTTGGGGACAATCTGGGCATTGGGGATTTTTTTTCCTTTTTTCCCCCATTTTTAAAATTGAAGTATAGTTGATTTATAATGTTGTATTAGTTTCTGGTATACAACATAGTGATTCAGATATGCATACATATATATGTATTCTTTTTCATTACAGGTTACTATAAGCCATTGAGTATAGTTCCCTATGCTATACAGTAGGACCTTGTTGTTTATTCTGTACATAGTAGTTTGTATCTGCCATTCCCAAACTTCTAATTTATCTCTTCCCCCTTCCCCCACCGGTAACCACAAGTTTGTTCTCTATGTATAGGAGTCTTTTCCTGATTTGTAAATAAGTTTGTGTCATTTTTTTTAGATTTCACGTATAAGTGATACTATATGATATTTGTCTTTCTCTGACTGACTTACTTCACTTAGTATGATAATCTCTAAGTCTGTCCATGTTGCTGCCAATGACATTACTTCATTCCTTTTTACGGCCGAGCAGTATATATATACACCACATCTTTATCCATTCATCATTTAGGTTGTTTCCATGTCTTGGCTATTGTAAATAGTGCTGGTATGAACATTGGGATGCATGTATCTTTTCGAATTAGTTTTCTCCAGATACATGCCCAGGAGTGGGATTGCTGGATCATATGGCAATTCTTTAGTTTTTTAAGGAACCTCCATACTGTTGTCTATAGCAGCTGCACCAATTTGCATTCCCACCAACAGTGTAGGAGGGTTCCTTTTTCTAGGGCATTGGAAAATTTTAAGACCCTCCCCTGGCAATTCTAATGTGCAGTCGTGCTTGAGAACCACTGTTACAGATTAGGTCCAACATGATTAGAGGGCAGATTTGCCTAATGGCACATGTGTCAGTGAGGAAGTTTATGTTATTACTAGCTTCCATTTTCAAGACCCGGATTTCTACCTTGTCCATGAAATGTGTACTGAACATTATATCAGAAACTGACTGTTTCAGTTGGATCCAGAAAAAAATAGTTTGATTCAATATGGAAACACATCTTAAGATAATTTGATACAAATTTTGGGACTGATTCAGTTTCATATAATTCAGGATGCAACTTGTAAGTGACTTCAAGTCTCTTCAATCTCTAAGTTAGTATTTAATTACTGAGCCCAGGAATTACAGAAAAGTAACTGTCAGCTGATTTGTGGCATCAGATCAATGATTTAGCTTCCCTGGCAATTATAATTTCTCCTTCTAATTAATTTAATTTTATTTTCTATTAAAGGGAAAATACTGACATATGCAAAATACATAGACACTTTTGCATTATAATTTGCCCTACCGTATTTCTCCATATTTTTAGATTAGCTTCATTTAAATCAGTCATTTCAACCACATCTTGATTTTTTTTTTGAAGTACAAACTGTTTAATAACCAAGAATAGTGTAGTCACAGACTGTACAACCTGAAGGACAATTAATTAAAAGAACTAATTTTAAAGTTGCCCTTTGGCTTTAATTAAAGACCTAGCTGCTGAACATTTCTGGAGTGTTCTTTAAAAAAAAAAAAAACTCTTTAATGGCAGCAAGTACAATACTAAAACCAGGTTTGTTCCAGGTTGCCTCCTATGACTCTCAATCATCCATCAAAATGGACAGAATAATGAGGATTAAGAATCACCTCTCCACATATAGTTGTACTATAGGATTTCTATTTCATACATCATTCCCTTTGCATTCCAGAAAAGATCGTAAAGAGAATTCTTGTCAAGCAAAGGATTTTCTCTCTTTTTCTTCCATTGTGATAGTTGAGATAGAATCACCTAATTGGGCCTAGAAAGGACGATCGAGATCATTTCCTTAGATTCTGGTTTTACAATTGAGAAAAATGAGATGCAGCCTGGGAAGTTAATTACCCAAAGGCAGTTTGCGGAGGGGAGGATGGAATCCATGACTCCTCACTTCCAACGCAGTTCTTTTCCCACCCTGAGGGAATTAAGAGAATTCTAACGACAGAGTTAAATGGACATCTCAGTCACTGTACAGCGGCCACTAGAGGACACTAGCGCCTGCCAGGAGTTTGGGTTCTCTGTTAAGTGTTTTCTTCTGTTTCTTTTGTGCAGATTCTTTCTTCCTTCCATATTCAGCCTTTTTACCCTTCAAGGGTCAGCATTTCCCAAAGATGTTTCAAGAAACAAATTCCATTCAATGCTAATAAATCTAATGGGAGTGAGGAAGAAGCCCACAGTCACACAGTGTTAGCAAATACTGGAGAAGCAGAAATGGTCATTTGTCTTTACTAGAGAAGTTCTCAATGACTCTAATAGCCTAAGAAACATAGGGAAGGTCCAAGGAGGAGTGGAATATGCTCAAATTTCTTTGTCCTCAGAACTCTTTTTCAGGAGAGCATCCCGTGTGGCTGATCCAACCAGAGAACCTGCAGGAGATCACTTCCCCAGAGCCGGTGAGCCCTGATCCACCAGAGCTCCCAGAAGTGTGTCTCCCCAGGTTAGTTGGTTGTGTGTGTATGTGTGTCTGTCTAATCTGGTAATTGTGGTAGGGGGTTTGCTTTTTGTTTTTGTCTTACCAAGGTTCACAGACCCCTGATCGCACTGTGAGATCACTCTACAGAGTCAATTTTCATTTATAACAACATATGCTAAAGCCTGGACTTTCCTTCAGTCAGGGACTTTGGTCACCTAAGATGAACAAATTTTCTTTCTCATATTTTAAATTATACAAATTTATAACTGTAGGTGATACAGTTAACTTATGACAGGATAAACCTAAGGTAAAGTTCTTTCATCATGAATATTGGAGCTTTACATCTTAATGAATATTTTGGTTCTGGTTTGGGTAGTTTTAATATAATTTAGAATCACATTAAGTCAAAATAATTTGACTTATAAGAATTAAATAACCAATAAACATGGGTCACAGATAACACTAATTTTTGCTGCTGACATATTCTTCTGCAGTTAATCACCTGTAATCCTGTGAAGCATTACAGAAGTGAAGTGTGGGAAATGGTATTGATTGGTTTTCATCAGCCTAACTTATCATTGTCAGTGTTTATGCTGAACCTGGCAAGATTTAAGCATATAAACTTGCTCCTAATAGTAAGTTGTAGCCAATATTTTAACCTGTGGATCAGGGGAGATTATCTCTTACTTTGTTGTAAAGAATACTTCCAAAGACATGGGGCAGGGGAGGGTGTGTCCTTGGGATCTTAATAATTGATATAAGCACAATAAGGAGTATTTAGCTGAAGAAGTCCAGGAGAAGGGATTACCGTTTGTTTATTTCTAATAATCTATTATTCTGAAATATAATTTCTACTAATGATGGAGTTTCAGTAATCCATAAATAAATCATGAGATGGGATTAAAACAATCCCCAGTTCTGCTTTACAGCTTCCTAAACTTAAGATTATCTTAATTAAAGAAAATCAGTCAAAATTTCACCCTTTGTTGTTCCTACTACATGCAAAAGTGATTCAGACATTTCAAACCCTGAAAGCTTAGAAACCTTCGAGCCAACTGAGTTGAAAGAGCTTTCCTTTTTCTCTAAAACCTTTCAGTGGGTCAAAAAAAAATTGATGCTGTCCTACTGTGGGCTAATTCTAGTAAGCAAAATATCTTTTTACCCCTATTTCTTGTCTTCTTTGAATTTTGATATCTAAATATTTCTAAAATTCACCTAGGTGTCTAGATCTACACAATATACTTATAATACCTTGCAATTCACTTATTTCAAAAGGTTTTAATCCTTTTTGGTCAGATATTTCTCAAGAACATCTGCCATTATCAAAAGAAATTTGATTTTTAAAAATGGTGGTGTCATTTCTTAGCTTGTAAATGGAATTCATGGGGGTTTCAAAGTCCAGATAAATGAAAAAGAATTAATTCCAGAGATTCTTCTTATAATTTGCTCTGATTAGCAAATATATTTCCCTGGCAATGTCTATAGCCTTAATTTTAAAGGGATATCACTGTTTTCATTTCTCCTGTAATTTTTAAGATCTTATTCCATGTTTTGCCAGTTGTCGCTTTCAGTCTAATCTGAAAACTCAACGGTGCCTGCACATTGCAGTATCTGGGGACTCTAAGAGCTGCTGCTGCCTGGGTCCCACCCCGGGGGATCCTTCCTCCTCTGGCCTGGGCTATGACCTGTTTAAAAGCAGCCAAGGTGGAGATGCTCTGGCCTAACCCATTCTTTTTTCTCATTTTTTACCTCTTTACTTCCATTGGTGCCAGAATGAGCCGTGTGAAAATTCCCGAGGGCATATGGTGTTAGTGGATTTTGACAGTTTCAATGAACAAACTAACCATCACTTGATGGATTTCATCTGTGGGCAATCCAGCAATGTTCTGAAAATTTGTTTTAGCCCCATGTGGTTTATGACCGCTAGAATGGAAGATACGACTTTTTTTGTTTTGCTTGTCTTCACTCTGTCTTACATACATTTCAAGCTAAATTACTCATTCTGCTTCCTGGGTGTCAGATTATATTTTATGTTAATGAACATATCTGGGTTCCAGCTTCCAAATCAACAAAGAGAGGGAGGCTCATCAAGTGACTGTGGGAATGTGATTAGAGCCTCTATCTTAAGATCTTGAAATTACTACATGTACATATATCTGAATGTGTATTTTATAACTAGAATCCATAAGTGCACAAAATCATTCGTGACTTAGTGTTATTAGGTTAAACACTATTAAGAAGTTTTGGAGTCTTCCCATTTATAGTAGTTTTTGTGAGTCAGATGTATTTTTCTTTGGCATAAAGAAAAACCATTTTTTCCAAACTGAGCAAAGGTATAGAGCAGTGGCTTTCAATGTTCCTGTGTATATGGCATACTTCTAAATATGAGAGTACGCGAGAGGCACTGGGAATTAAAAACCTTGCTTAAATCACACCCTCAAGAGACATAAACCTTTGGTAAAGTCTGTTTTGTACACAGCCTTGAATGGGAGGTGCTTTGGGCTGTGAAGAAATTAAAACAATTGCTGTACAGTGAGAGGACATAATGCACAAAAGGGAAAGAAAGACTAGGGAGGGAAAGTAAGAATGAAGATCAAAAAACCGGTAAGGCTTCTTAACCATGTCAGTGGGGACTAGGAGGAGTCTAGGTCCCTGCCCAAGGATCTTTGCAGAGCAAAAATAATAAGGAAACACCCATTTGTGGGGTGAGATTATAGGTTAGTTTTTTCTAAAATCTTAAAGGGTAATTTTACCCCAGTAATCTGGGGAATTTGGAGACATTCAAGATGCAGATAAATAAACTACCTATTAAAAAGCACTGAGCACATAGCACTCAGTATCTGTCCACTATTGTGATTATTATTTATACCTGAGCCTAGTGGGTCAAGGGCTTTCAGATTTGGACCTCTGGTGGCATACAATGGCCCTGGCATTATTTGTAAAAGTATGAATTGTACATATATATAAGCCTGCGAGTTAGGATTTCACATTTTGCTATAAGACTCAGCTTTAAAAACATGTTTTATCAATACTCTGAAAGAATAGAAGCATCAGCTTTAGGCAATAGGCCATTTTAAAAAACTAATTTCCTAAGAATTGGGGGCAAGACAACTGATTACAGATTTAACACCTGGGGCCATGGAGGAAGCTGAAACCCAGATGTGCTCATTAACATAAAATATAATCTTAACACCCTGGAAGCAGAATGAGTAGTTTAGCTTGAAATGTATACAAGACAGAGTGAAGACAGCAAAACAAAAACAGTCATGTCTTCCAGTCTAGTGGTCATCAACAAACAAGTTTGGGGCTAAAACAAGTTTTTAGAACATTGCTGGATTACCACAGATGATATCCATCAGGTGATGGATTAGTTTGTTAGTAGTTGGAAAATGGACACTCCAGAAATTCCTCAAAGCTTTATTTATTCAATGTTTGTAACAACTCGGGTCTGCCCCAATTAATTGACTCCACTATTAATTTTCAGAATCTTTGCGTAAAGACCAAAGCAACAGCTCGTTCGAAACAAAGCTTTTCAGAAAAGTTCCAAGCCAGGTAGCTCATGTATGATAAAGGTTTTTACTTTCATTCTTCGTGGTGTGGTGTAGGATCATTCCAAACAGTCTTTCTAGCTCCTCTCATTTTATCTGTTAAATACACATTTTATCTCGGGGCACATGAAGAGTCTTTGAAATAATTAAACTATATTGGTTTAAAGAGAGTCTGTAGTACAAATTTTGTATGATTTCAGTCTGGCTTTCTTCTCCTTAGGCTACATTAATGAGGTTTTACTAATAATTGGAAAAGATTCTGTGAAGAAGTTATAGAAACAACCGTTTTCAGTTTTGCCTTTATTTGCTCTCTGGCAGGTCAGCCATCCTCTACAAATATTTCTCCCCAGATTTCTATCTAGGACCTTGTCACATGTTATACATACTACAGAACAGTTCACCAAAGAAATACCAATATCTTCAAAACTCGTGGTTTTCCATCCCCTTTGGCGGTGTCTGCTTCCTTTGACAACTGAGAAAAGGAGGGAAATTCACAATCCCCTTGGTAGCTGTTTTCACCACAGCTTTCATGCCACGAGGGGTGTTATAAACCCGTTAGGGTGAAAAGCAGTTTTTCTCCTGACTCTCTTTACTCTCCAACAAATTCCAGCACCATCAGGTTTTATTTCCATTTCCAATGCCAAGCTGTAAAAAAATTGTACACGTCGGCCTCTGAAACTGTACTTGTAATGCTTTCCGACATTACCATTTCATCCACCTGAAGTGATGAAGGGCATTTGAAGCATCTCTTGATTAATCCAAGACCACCAGAGGTTCTGGTGTCGCTCTGTCATGTGGTCAGAGCCCATCTACATACAGCTTTTTCATAACAATTACTGTTTCCGGTTTATATGCAAACTCAGTGGTCCTTAAAATATGTTCCTGTGATATTCCTAAAGCATTTCTACTGATCCGAATTTGACAAATACCATCAGATTATATATTGACAGGAAAACTGTTCATTTTTTTCATTTAACCTAGTGATTCATCAGGGCAGGCTTTGGACTATGACTGCTCAGTGCTTTATTCTGCCCCAGGGGTTCTGCCATTACCACCCGGTGAAAATGACTCTCTCGGCAACTGTCCTCATCATGCTTATTGTCATTACTACAATCATTTATTGAGCTCTCACTGTGTTCCCAAGCCCCACAATGAACTGTAAGTATACATTTTCTCATTTAATCCTCATAGCAGCTCTTTGAAATGGGCATTAGCCCACTTAGTAAATTAGGAAACTGAGGTACAGACAGGTTCAGGAGCTCCTTGTGATAATGCAGGAATCTGTCAGGACTGGCTGACATCACAGCTCATGACATACCTGTGGGCAGCACTCCTGACCAGCAGTGGCTCTTGTGATGGCCAAATTCTGTGTTGCTTATTAACAAGGAAAGTGTTCATCATGACACCTTGCTTCCTGCTTAGGTGTTATCTCCATGGTTGCAGCTTAAAAAGTATTCTCCCTGTTTATCTGTTGCACCCTATACCAAAACAACAACAAAAAAAAGAGTCTAATTTTTTTATTTAAATCCATGAGATATTTACTAGATATATCTAAATACATTTTAAGGTTATTGATATTTTGCATATTAGGAGGATTTCTTCCTATTGTCTACACATTTTATAAAGGGGAAACATTAACCATGGTGTGCAGGTATCATTTCAAATATCTATTTCTTCTCCACAAGGCATCCTTCGTATGCTTCCCATTCCCCGGGTGTTTCTATAGTAACCTGGCATCCTCAGCTACTACCTCTTTGTTGGCACTAAAAGATCATTTATAATCAGCCCTCCACTTGTTCTGAAATGCACCTTTCAATTCATAACACAACAGATAGTGTGTAAGTTTAACAGGACCCGAAGCATTTCTTATCTTGAGTTAAACTCACATGTTTAGAGGAGTGAAAAATATCAAAAAATGTGGTGGTGTAGGATTTAGCTTCCAGTTTCACAACTAATAAAAAGGAACCAAGCTGGTTTCTGGGATCTTGGGAGTCAATCTAGGCCCCTCCGTGGCTGTTACCTCCTCCTACAACTTTCACCATGAAGACTATAACTGACCAGGAATACAGTCACAAGAAAGTAAAGTTTCAGAAACTTACCTTTTCTGAAGTCACTATGGGGTTTTTTTCCCTCCTAAAAAGCCCCTAGCTCTGCCACCTCCAGAACAGGATGTGACAAGTCTTTTTTGACACATCAGTAATCAAATAAACTGTATATTCAGAGCCTGTCATGGATGAGGCAGAAGAGCCATGCGAGCTGGGCCTTGTGATCACAAAGGCATTCCCGTTTTCTCCAAGCGGGATTAGACACACACCCACAGGGACACTCCACAGCCTCCAGCAAAGTAAAATGTTCATTCCTCTTCTTCACCCACCTCAGTGTATGATGAATTGCTTTTTAAAAATAAACTCTGTAATTGTTTTATGAATACCACAATTACATTGCATTTGTCATTTGGGAAGATTGAAAGAGTTGATTCATCAATTGTAAACATTCAAATTTACCAGACCAGCTCCATTCATAATTTTTCTCCAGCCGTAGTCTCCCCTATCTCACCTGATGGCAAATCCATACTTGTGGTTACTGAGACCAAAAAACTTGGAAGAAGCCTTGATTCTCCCTTTTCTCTCAGACTCCTTTTTCAGATTATCAGGAAATCCTACGGGCTTTACCCTCAATGTATCTAGAGTCTGACTACTTGTCACCATGCTCACCATGGTCACCCTGAACCAATACCACTGTCCTCTCTCACTGTATCATTGCAGTAGCCTAAAAACTGCTCTGCCTGCCTCGCCCATCACCCCAGCAGTCACCACCAATCTACCTTCAATATGGCAGCCAGAGTGCACCCTTAAAAATGTAACGCAACAGGTCATTTGTCTGCTCAAAACCTTCTAGGGGATTTCAACTTCCGATAATGGTTGGAACTAATTTATTATAGATCAAGCCTGTCATTGGAAACAAAGCCTCCAGAAAAAGAAAGAAAGAAACTTGTCTTAGTCCGTGTGGGCTGCTGTAACAGAATATTATAGACTGCGTGGCTTAAACAGCAGGCATTTATTTCTCATAATTCTACAAGCTAGGAATTCCAAGATCAAGGTGTCAGTAGATTCAGTGTCTGATGAGGGCAGAGTTCATGCATTTCTCCTACCTGATTACTCAGTAGAGATCTTTTTGCGTTGTTTATTACTTATCAAGACAGCTCCTGTCTAACTGTAATGGAAAAGAATATGAAAAAGAATATGTGTATGTATGTATAGGTGAATCACTTTGCTAGTAATTTTGCAGCAAACCATCTCCTTTCGAGTTTGCAGACAACCATCTTCTTTCTGTATCCTTACACGGCAGAGAAAGAGCTCTGATCTCTTTGTCCCCTTACAAGAGCACCAGTCCCATCATGGGGACTCCGTCCACATGACCTCATCCAAACCCAGTTCCCTTCCAAAGGTCCCAGCTCCTATATCACCACACTAGGGATTAAGACTTCAATATATGGATTTTAGAGGGACACAAACATTCAGTCCACAGCAACAAACAACATAAAATCTATTTCAAGGCTTTGGAGAGTTATCTTGACAGTGAGAACACAAGGAGACAAGAAGACAGAGCAGTTAGGAAAAATGGGTGATCCCAACATTCAGTACTACCCCGCCGAGTCACCAGCAGTGGCTGACAGTCTGAGAATCTGAGCAGAAGTTTCTGAAATCGTTATCTCCTAGAGAGACAAAAGTTCAGAGCCTACCAAGGAGGAAAGGCTCTGTTAATCACCACCAGCTTGCAGGAGACTCCTAAAGAGCAACACCCTGGGTATAGATGTTGAACTCGTCATTTCATTCAGGCCTCGCAAAGACTAAAATCCACCTTCCAATCTCTGATTGGATGAAGGTGATCTACTCCCACTTTAACTGCCCACCACAAACAAATATAAACCTTCTTTGGAGGAAGATAACACCATCTAGAGCCTCAAATTAGCCTTTACAAATCCTCCAAAATTTAATCCAAAAAAACTACGCACACAAAGAGACAAGCCAAAATGACTGACAACCAAGAGGGGAAAAAAGACAAAGGAACAGATCTCAGGAAGATCTGCATGAAGGCAGTACAGATATTGGAGTTGTCAGACCTGGACTCTGAAATAACTGTGAATGGTACGTGCAAAGTATTAGATGACAGATAAAGAATTTAATTAAAGTAGAAAAAAAATCTTTTAAAGGAAAGAAAGAAAGAAATGAAATTAACAAATTAGCAAGCGTGCAATAGAATTAACAAAAGTAATAGTTCATTGTAAAAAAACTAATAAAACTGGCAAAATTGGTTTTTTTTAAATTACGAGACTATTCATGACAAAAATACTAGTTGAAAGGGCGAAAGTTACTGATATCAGGAATGAAAAAAGGGATATTACCACAAAGAAATCCTATACCCACATAAAAAGTAAGGCATTGTATATAACTTTATGACAAGATACTTGAAAATATAGATAAATTTTTAGAAAAATACATTTTACCAAAAATAATACAAGAATTAGTAGAAAATTTTTAAAGTTCTATATAACTATTAACAAATCATATCAGTAATTAAAAATCTTCTCATAAAGAAAACCCCAGACCCAATAGGTTTCAGGGGTGTCTCCTTCCAAATATTTAAAAGGAAGAAAAATACTAATCTTATACATACTCTCCCAGGAAATAAAAAGGAACACTTTCTAACTTGCATTAGGAGGTCAGCATTAACCTTGATGCCAAAACTTCACAAGATCACTACAGTAAAAATTACAAGCTGCTCTTTCTCATGAACATAGATGCAGAATTTCTAAACAAAATATTAGGAAAACAAATTCGGTGATACATAAACAGAAATAAACCCACATTTTAATGAAGTCAGGTTTATTTCAGGAATGAAGCTTTGGTTTAACTCAAAAATCAGTTTAATTCTCTGTATTAACAGGAAAAAAAGGTGAAAAACCGTATCACTTATATTCAAAAAAGGCATTTGATAAAATTCAACATTTGTTCATGATAAAATCTCTTAGAAACTAGGAATAGAACTTCCTTAATCTGATAGATGGTATCAAAGCTCTGGCATGCGATTTGCTACTATCAGAACCCAAAATCAATGGAATGCTGCCATTCCTTCATCTTTTTTAAGTGACTGATTTAGTTCTGCTTGAGTTCTGCAATAACCAAAAAGTCTGTGCCCTTCTTTAGTTTCATCCCAAGGTCACATCCAATTTCCTCACTAACCCAAATAATATCTGGGAGGACATTTTCTCCCACATCTGTGTGAAGAAATTTTTATAATCCATCTAGAAGTTCAAATAACACAAAGAAACACCAAAATTCTTTAGTCCTTGGCATAAATTCCATGGAACAACCAATTTTCAAGAATCCTTCCTTCTAGCCAGATGTTTCTCTCTCATGAGGATTTGAACCTTCTTTCAGATACTTCCTCAGTGGGATGGCCAAAGGAGTTTTCCCATGCAAAACCTTCAAGACAAGTACCTAGAACTCTTTCTATGTCTCATAAACATGCTACTCTGGACTCAGTCTACCTACCAGAATAATCGGTGGCTTTTACAGTTTAATCTCACTTCTTACTTTCTGATTTTGCAGCTACATGCTCATCAAATTGCAATAACCTGTTGTGGTCCCCAGTGCTGTTTGCTAATATTCCAGCTCTCTCTGCGCTCCATATTCTACTGCCTGCCCTCTGCTGCCCACCGGAAGTGCAGAATGGCTTCCTGACTTGCTTTAGCCAATAAAACGTGAGTGGAAGTGATGTGTGTCACTTCTAGGTGGGAGATAAGAGCTGGCACACTTTGCCGCTTGCTTCTTCCCTCTTCCTGATGACTGCAGTGTGCAAGGTGCTGGATTCTCCATCTTCCCAGCTCCGGAATGAGGGAAATAAAGGAAAATCATGGGAAACCAACTAAAAGCATGGCTCTTCTGTCGAGCCCAAAGAGTTCCAGACAGGAGCGGCATGTCTTGAAAAGAACTGTGAATGTATGGACACATGAAACTGATCAGAATCAAATAGATAAGAAGCCAATTAAGTTTTTGAGAGAGTTGTATAGCCAGAGAAAGCAGGAGTCTGGACTAAAGCCGTGTATGACCATTGAAGATTTAAAACCACCCTCCAGTCTTCCTCAGGCAGGAAGCAGGCTGAGAAAGCTGTTTGGCCTCCAAGGAGGCATGTTTTCCAGTGCTTACTTTAGAGGTGGCCAAGGATATTAAAGGTAAAGGAAAACGTCCCGTAGGGGAGAGCCACATAGTCTGGGGAGCAACAGAATCCAGACCAAATCTAGGAATATGCCCCACTCCCAGGTCAGGGGCCACCCCTCTACAACTGCCAGCAAAATTCAGAATTGTCATGGACTAGAGGCTGCTCCACCATCACCACAGTTATTCTGTCCCTCTTCCACCACTGTATTTTGGATGTTGTATGTAAGTCATTTTTAAGTTCATAGATCTCTGGATTAACAGAAGCATATATTCAGACCTGCTTCCGGGCCCATCTCTCCTGTTAGAAATCATCAGCATTTTTTAACTGTGGTTGTCCCTCCTCATAAGAAAGGGTTTCGTTAAACTCCACCCCACTCAGCCACCTTGACCATAATGAAAACGAACTGTCATTGAGGACTACTACAAACTAAGTAGAAAGTACTGCTTGGCAAATGGAAAAGCCAAGGACCAGAGACAGAATGGGATCTTCCCAAGGTCCCCCAGCTAATGAGGGGCAGAAACCTGCCTGTCTGACCACAGTCTGTTCCTAACCATTGCTCTCACCCACTCCTAACAACCAGAAACAAACGGGGTATAATAAGTTGTCACTTATCAATACTCCCTTTAGTAGCCAACAGAGATGCAAGAATACTCCCCCAATTCACAGTCAGAAAAGTTTCCAAGAAAGAAGGGAAACGTTCTTGGGAAGAGAGAACGTCAGTACCAGGCCCCGTGTGCTCTCACGTGATGACTGCTGCTAAACTAGTAAGCCTGTTGAAAGCAGAATGCTATTTCCATTACGAGAGTCCATGAAAAAAGTATAATATCAGATGAGTGTGTATTTTGTTTATGTGAAAGAGAGGGGGGAAGCCTTTACCTCTCTAAAATTGCAAATGTCGGTACAAAGCGTTGCATGTTTATTAACCCATCTGCCACTACAGCATTAAAGGGGAAGAAATCTTACTATAAGCGATTTATTCACAGTTACAGCTTTACCACCTGATGTGCAAAATAACAACACTCAGTAAGCATTTATTATTGTGCTGAGCAATTTCAGTTTTTAATCTAATTCATAACATTTGTAAAGACCACAAAAGTGAACATTTGCCTAGCACCGGGTTTTGTTTCCCTATTTCAGTTGAAAAGAATAATCACTAGTGTTTGGGGTGATCAAGATGAGTGTCTCACCAGCATGTTTTTTAGGGAGTGCAGCTGTTGGAGGATTTAGACACCTGACTACACAGGATGGAACGCACCAGCTGCACGTTACCAAACCTGACGAAGCAGAGATTTGAAAGGTGAGTTGGAATCAGACGGCCCTGGTAGGTGCTGGGCTCTCCTGGGAGGCAACTGCTGTATTTTGCTAACACCGAATCCAACTGCAGTACAGATTGAGACTATTTATCTCTCTTGGCAAAATACCAGCAGCGTGTATCAGCTGGGGAATCTTTCAAAAACAACTGATCCCAAACGAACAATTAAATCAGGACTCAGGCAGACAATCACAGCCAGTGTGTGACATGCACACCTGGAGAAAGGTGAAAAACAACTCTGAGAGAGTGACCTGCCTACTCAGTGTCCCCTTCTGCCTTGGCCTTGCCCAAAAGGGGAAAGGTGGGCTTTCGAGTTGGAGATGGTCTCTCTCAGGTCGTCTGCCAGTCACGAAGCCGAATTAGAGCCCAGTGAGCAGAACCTCTGAGTTGCAGTCTAACCGTAGGCATCTAGAGGATTGGAGTTGCCACTCCGCTGCCCTTGACAAAATTGCCTCCCAGATGTGCGTTCTGGTTCCCTACTGCAGCGTAACAAACCACCCCAAAACCATGTGGTGTAAAACCATAGCCAGAGTACTATGCTTTTGGAATCTGTAGGTCAGAAATTCAGAGAGGGGTCAGCTAGATAGCTGAACTCAGCTTCATGACATGTAGGGCCTCAGCTGGGAAGGCTCCACTCTGTGACTGGCATCACCTGGAGGCTTCTCCGTGCACATGTCTGGTACCTGGACCAGGGTGACTTGAAGGCTGGGCCTTTAACTGGGACTTTTTTTTTTCAAGAGAACTTTTTTTTTTAATTTAATATTTTTTCAAGTTCTTCTGTTTCTTTTCTTTTTTTTTCTTTTTGGGGTGGAGTAGTTAGGTTTATTTATTTATTTACTTACTTACTTATTTACTTATTTATTTACTTTTGGAGGAGGTACTGGATATTGAACCCAGGACCTTGTGCATGTTAAACATGTGCTCTACGACTTAAGCTATACCCTCCCCGCTAACTGGGACAATTGACTGAAGCATCTGCATGGAACTTCTCCATGTATCCACCAGACACTGTGATGGGGTAGGAATACAGTAGTGACTGAGACCATCCCACGTCTGTCATCTTGGAACTCACACCTAGATGGGGAGACAGATGATAAACCTATGGGATGCATGTGTTGAAAGAAGAAGGGCTCTGGGAGAGAAGAGTGGAGTGCTCAACCTAGCCTAGAGTCTGGGGGAGTATTCTTGAGGAAATGAGATTTCCACACAGCCCTTCTCCCCACCACACACCCCCTGAGTCCTCCCTCCTGGCCAAGAAGATCTCAAGTTCCTCTTTTCTTTTAGAAGCAATTACTCCTTTGTAATTTACATTTACCGTGTGTTGTGGAATGAATTAGTATAAGCCAAGGAAAAAGAAGTATAAATATATCTCTCGGTGTGAATGAGCTATTTAATATTACCGTGTGCACTAATTAAGTTGCATGTAACACAGAGACCACTTTGACATTGTTAAACTTAATGACCCTCTGCTTAAAGAGGAAAAACACATTTACAGTGAAATTATAGTCCCTGCTATAATGCCTAGCAGGAGGAATGCCTTCCAGTAGATTTTTTTTCCAAACCCCTCAAAGCACCAGCTTGAAATAACAATAATGTGCTTGTAGCAGTGCTGTCCTTTAAGCCATTTCATTGTTTGCAGGAGTATTTCTTCTGCCTGTCCACACAGCAGAGCTAAAAGTCGGAGCCATTGATAAGGTCTGGCATTATGACCTGTGGCACCTGGAAAGTAGTAAGTGGCCAAAGAAGTCTTCAAATTCACCGTCTTGTATCAAGAACTCGTATCAGGGCCACCACCTTCACGCATGAGCTCAATTAATCTTCATGACAACCCTCTACAGGACTTTTAAAGTCATTTGATAGATGAGGAAACTGAGGCTGGGAGAGCTTAAACAACTTTATTCATTCCTCCAATCATTTCAACAAATAGGTTTTGGATGTTGGATGCCACCTGCTTTGTACTGGCCCCTGTTCTGAGCAATCACGTCAACAAGATGACATGTCCTTGTGGCGCTTACATCCCAATAGAGAATCCCCAGAAACACACGGACCACAGCACTGGGGGAGACATGCTGGAGGAGAGCAGGTTACAGAGGAACTCACAGGGAAGGGGGCCTCCACTTGAGAGAATGGGGTCAGAAAAGCCCCTCTGAGAAGACCTATGACCAGAGATTCAAATGCTGAGGAGGGTAAGGTGCTGGGAAGGGGTTTCCAGGTAGAGGAGATAGCTGGTGCAAAGGCCTGGCGGCAAGACTGCGCTTGGCATGCGCAAGGGCAGGGGGAAGGCCAGAGCGGCTTGCACATGGTGATGGAGAAGACGCGTGCCTGGTGGTCCCTCTCCTGGGACGTGGACTCCAGCCAGCTCTGTCTAGCTCCAGAGCCCCATGGTCCTAACCACTGTGCTTTACAGCCTCACACCTGAAATAACACAGCAAAGCCTGATCTGGTTCTTGAGGTGAAGAAAGCCAAGCAATGGGTTCCAGCTCTTCTGGGGAGACACGAGCTCCCAAACCAAGAATGTAATGGAGGAGAGAGAGTCGGATGGAAACTGGTTCTCCAGCCCAGCCCCAACCAGGTGAGATTCTGTTTTATCAAACAGCACTCTTTCACAAAAAGACACCTGAAGGATTGCAGCTAAAAAATCTGGGCAGAGCACAAGATCTTCCATGCCTGCAGGGTGAACCGTTTGCTAACCCAAGTCATTATACATTTCATTCATTCATTCATTTTAAATAATGTAAAGCATTTACTATGTGCCAGGTAGCCACTGCAGCTGGTGCACAAGATACATGCTTCACCCACCTACACGGAGTTGACAGTGT
Source organism: Camelus bactrianus (assembly GCF_048773025.1). Lineage (NCBI taxonomy): Eukaryota > Metazoa > Chordata > Mammalia > Artiodactyla > Camelidae > Camelus > Camelus bactrianus. Next base: position 27,011,379 of record NC_133555.1, read on the forward strand.
AGTAAGACCTAGATCACTAGAACTCAACTTACTGGAAGCATAATTTTGTCTAACTCCAGATAAAGTGGCTCATGGCAAAATAAGTTTGCAGCAAGGAAACAGTCAAAGAAGCAGCTTTCCCAAGAAGGGGGAGCAGCCACCCTTAGCCCAGTTTCCAGCCTCTCTTCTGCATCCACAGGATGGTGACTTCAGAGTCCCCACTAGCAACAAAGGAAGAGGGAACAGGGAGGACACTGAAACACCTTATAAGGATTCTTCAATACAATTACAGAAGAGAAAAGGAAGTCAAGTTAATCCTTAGTTAACCAGAGAATTAATCAGAACATTGCCCTGCCATCTTGTTTATTGATTGATTGAATTTTTATTAGAGGCAATTGTACCAAATGTCCAGCACACCCATCAAAAATTCACATTATTTCCTTGAATAATAGGAATGATATCCCACAAATAGCAAAGCAATTCCTTTTAATCCTCATTCCCACCTCCTCTTGCCAATGCTCACGCACTCATACATACATACACATACACATCTAAATCCTGCTCCTGAGACCCTAGCTTTCAATACCATCATCTTTCTGAGAATGCTAAAACTGATCTGAGCCTACTGGCTTGGCTTTGCAGGTGGAAGGGACCAACATTTCTAATTAGCATGATCTTCCTTAACATACTGAGAGCAGGCTGGTGGATGGGACCAGAGTGTCCCTGCATTGCTGGGATAGGGAGGACTGGAGAGGTGGCAGAAGAAGGGTAGAGCGCCCACCCCCTTCAGTGAGACAAAGGGAACAGACAGACCAGGTGGGGCATCCCCTCTGGACCAAGGTCCCAGGATGAGGAGGTGTCTTGGCAGGTGACGGTGCCCCTGAGTCAGGGGCCTTGCCCATGTCACATTCACCGCTCTGGGTGGGATCAGCTCTCAGGCTGCTGTGCCCCAGTCCCAAAGCACTAGATGCACAGAGTGGACACAGGTCATATGGCATCTCAGAGTCACATGGCAGAGCCCTACTGTTTACGCTTTCCAGTTGGTGGGAGCCAACTGGGGATCTTGTCAGAGGCAGATGAAATTTGAACAAACTGGATGCTTAAACTGAAAAGAGACCATTGAATCCATAAGAACCTGAGATATTATCAACTGGCTCCTTTAAACTTCCTCCCTCCCCAGCAGGAAGGGTTATGGGGAAGGTCAAATGAGTTATAGGAAATAAAGAAGTGTTTTCTTCCCCATCTAGATGTAGCATTAGTGAATTTTGGAATCGCACTACATTTGTCATCTCTCCTCACTCTAGATAGTAGGATCAAAAGAACCTCAGGCTATACCTGTTTTGTTCAACACAATTGACCCAGTGCCAGGCACAAAATTGGCCAATTAAGTAGGGAATGAACATATGAATCAACAATTGAATGAATGAGGCCAAACTTGAGTTCTTCCATGGCTGATCCAAATGGGAATGGTGGAAATCAGAAGCTATGAGAAGAAAACTTACTAAGTCAGACCTCAGTCATTGCCAACATTGGTTGATCTACCCAATACCCTCCCTCACTTCATCTTACTAGCAACACTCTGGGTCAGGCAGCACTGTTAGAATTCTCCCTCCCCAGATTCCCATGCAGCTGCAGATGACCAACTCCTAATTCTGGCTAATGAGGCGTCAACTGAAATAAGCAGAGTGGGGCTTCCAGGGAAATTGTTTTCCTGATAACAGTGGACAGACTCAGCTGGCACACACCATTTTTTCTCTTCCTGTTCCCTCCTCTTTCTAACTGAAATGTAGAAGCAATGCCTAGAAATGCTGCAGCCGTTTTGCAACCATGAAGGTGAAAGTCAAACGCTAAGGATATCAGAGCAAGAAGACAGAGTCTGAGTCCTTGATTATTCTTTGAACAGCTGCACCAACCCTGAACTGCAACTTTCAGAACATATTACACATGAGAAGAATAAGCCTCTTTTTCTGGGCTTTACAGATCCCAAATCATTTTTGGAAAGAATTCAGGGTTTCATGAACTTGAGGGGGGAAAGATTACATCATTTCCACAAACCTCAAACTGAGATTAAGCATTCCCTTCCGTTATGAATGTAGGCAACACACTGGAAGATTATCAGCAATGCCTGTAGACTTTGTCACTAGAAATCACAAGTGTTTTCACTTAACATTACAATTGCTGCCTTTACCTTGATTTATCGTTTACAGTTTCCACTATTTTGAAATTCTGGTGGTTTGTTATTAGTCTCATTGCTTAATCTAGATGTATATTACTGGTGCATATATTACTATAGCCCAAATTTGGATCTTTAAAATATTTTGCTAGCTATTTCAAATGTAATTGGTTTTCTTCAGAGTCTTACCTATTTTATTTTATTTTATTTTATTTTATTTTATTTTATTTTATTTTATTTTATTTTATTTTATTTTATTTTATTTTATTTTATTTTATACATGTAAAAACACTCTTCCACAGGATTCTGCTGACTGCCAAAGGAAGTCATGGTTCAAAGAAGGTTCAGAACCTTGACTTTATGGAGTTAAGCACTGTGGTCAGGTTTCAAGTGCACAACAGAATTCCTAACTGAGCCCCCTGTGTTCCCTAGCTGGTGCATGGGCAACTCTCTGGGATGGTAACTTCTGGAACCAAGAGTAGAGACACTGATGAATAGACAACAACCTTTGCAGCTCATTTCCCTTCAATCTTGGTTTTTTTTCCCCTGACCCTCAGAATTCCCTGTTGAAATGCAGGTACTGTGGAAGACATTACTGGAAGGAACAGTGTCTCTGCCTCCTTCACAAGTCTTCTGACTACTCACAGGACAACAGCCAGCTGATGAGGTGGAAAATGGCTTCCTTCTTGTTGGCATGTGATCCCCCAGGGCCAGGTAAGTTTAAAAACTAATGGAGGCTTTACCCTACCTGTGCTGTCATTCTCGGGTAACCCCCACCTCAACTTTGGGAGCCTTACTGACTGTTTCAGTGCTTTACGGCGGCTGACGTTATGTCTTTCTGCTGGCGTGATTTGTACTCTGATGGTTATCCAGCTTGGCATGACCAACCTCTGGATGACCTGTTCTTCATCACAGCCGCCAATCTGCCCAGAGTCATTTGTCCAGACTGCAGCCTCTTGGCTTCTTGTGACATGACTCCCACAGGCCAACTGGGGAGCCAAAAGAAATAATATGTCACATCCACAGGGTAAGCAAAGGTCACCTCTTCTCTGTGGCAACAGAACTTCTGCCCCAGGGAGATGAATTGATGACCACTTCATCATTCGTAATAGTGAAAGCCAATCAACTTTCTTTTCCTGTTACATTTGGCCACAGAACAGAGCCAGAGTCTGAGAAGGAAAAGCCAGAAAGAAGGTCTCAGACACCCTTGGGAAGCCTGGCGTTGGCAAGGGCTGGTTGGCAGGGAACCCTTTACGAGTTAAGGTCATCTGCTGCCCCCAGCCTGGGGTCCCAAGACATATGCTGCTTTCATGCATATGAAAAGGGACACTGAGTCCACTGAGTATCCCTTTCAGAGGCTTCCTGGGCTTTTATGTGGTACTTTGCACCTGGAGTTAAACCATGAGTACATTAGCTATCTAGTGCTGTGTAACAAATTACCCCAAAATTAGTAGCTTAAAACAGTAAACTTTCCTGCGGTCAGGAATCCAGGCACAACTTAGCTAAGGGCCTTTGCTTCAAAGTCTTTCAGAGGGCTGCAACAAAGGTAACAGCTGGAACTACAGTCTCATCTTAAGTCTCATCTTAAGGCTGCACCGAGGGAGGATCTGCTTCTAAGGACAATCATGTGATTGTTAGCAGGATTTGTTTCCTCAGGGGCCATTGGACTGAGGGTATCAGTTCTTCACTGGCTATTGGCTGGTTCCTGGCTGCATGGGTCTCTCCACAGGGCAGCTCACAGCCAGCTTCTATTAGAGAAAGCAAGCAGCAGAGCAGTAAAGAGTGAGCAAGGTGGAAGCCAGAGTCTTTATAACTTGATCTCCAAAGTCACAGCCCTTCACTCTTGGTGTATTCTGTGCATCAGAAGCAAGCCACTGGGTCCAGATCCTACTCAAGTGGAGAGGGTTACACAAGAGCATTGGCACCAGGGAGCAGGGATCATTGGGAGCTGTCCAAGAAACTGCCCACCACAATAGGGAGTCTGGGGAAATTCTGTTCATATTTTATGCATGCATTACATTTCTGAACCCAATTTCTTGTGCATCTATCTCCAAATTGCATGCTACTTTTGCCCAGCACCAGTAGTTCTTAACCTGAAATCCGTGAGCATTGGAGGAAGGTTCTAGAAATCTCCCAAAGTTGTGGGTCAAATGTTGTATGTGAGTAAATTTTGTTGGAAAGAGAATCTGTAGTTTTCATTAGATTCCCAAGTGGGATCAAGAATTTTAAAAATAGAGCCACTCCTCATAATCTTTGTGAGACATCTGTGTTCCCAAAATGCTGTCAGACAGGAAATGGCAGCCGCAAAGCACATCAGAGCTGGCAGGACCTGGCTGGCCTGCTCAGGGGAGGGGGCAGGTAAGTTTCTGGGCCAGGGGCACAGGGGTCCTGACAGGTGTAGAGGCTATTCTTACAGCTACACGATCTCTCTCAGGAGTGGCGCTGTGCGTTTAGATGGCCGTCCGGCAAACATGGATTTTTGCCAGCAAACCTGTATTAATGTTGCTTCAACACAGTTTCCTGACGTGTCAAAGCCATTCTCAACTCTTTGCTTACACTTTCCATTGTTTTTCTTCAACTTGTTTGAAAAACCTTGCTTTATGCTTGTAACAGCCATTCACTCTCCGAAGGTCAGTAAATGAAGAATAGTCACTTGGAAACTCATACTGTCTACTGTAGGGAGGGAGAGGGGCTAGGAAAGACAGCCGGGGCCCTTGATGAAGCCACTTCGGAAAAAGCAGCCCGTCTAATCAAACCAAGCGCATGATTAGAATGCTCCGGTCTGGAGGGTATCCGGCTTTGACTGCCCTCTCGGCACACTTGAGATACGTGGCTGTGGGTGAGTCGCTTAACCTCCCTGGGCCTCAGTTTCCCTGTTTGCGGAATGAGGAGAATAATAGGACGTGCCCCTCTCCCCAGGATAGTGGGAGGATTAGATTCCGTAGTAGGTTTAAAGCCCTGAAGGCCAGCATGTGGCCCAGAGAGAGCCCTGGAAAAACAGGGGCTGGCAATGTCCTTGCCCTTCCTGGATTTCTAAATGCTCAGGAGCCTGGGCAAGATCACAGCTGGTGAGGAGTAGAGAACACAAGCTTTTTTCACTCCAGAGTCTGAACTTGTAACCAGAGACGCAAGAGTATAGGGGGAGGCCCTGGAGCCCGGGGACCCTGGTTTGAGTCTCTTCTCCCCAACACCCAGGCATGACTTTCACCAGGGACTGCGCTTTCAAGGCCTCAGGGGAGCAGGACATGCTTGCTTGGAGATGCGATGCTCAGAGCCACAGGCCTGGGCCCTCCCCACCCTGCCCGCTCACATCCATCTGCAGCAGATGCTGCCCATCAGTCAGGGCACCTGGGAAGACACGTGAGCAGAGCCTGCAATCCACTCTCTCCCTCTTCAAGGGACGCCTTGAGAAAGAAAGGAAATTGATCCAGTCAAACCCCTTCACAAACATGCTTCTGCTGTCCTGGAAAACACAGATGACATTTACAGGGAGAGTCTCACTCATGGAGGGCACTCAGCAGGATACAGCTGAGATGTCTGGGTTGCTTATGAAAAACAAATCTGAAATCCATGGATTTATGCGCCTTGGCTCCCCGGAAGATATCACGTACCCTTTATACTTACCGGAGTATAACATGGAAGTGCTTTGTGATCAAAATTTCTCTTTCATGTAAGTGTTGCCCCCACTGTCATTGCTTAGAGAGTTTACTTGTTAAATCTGGAGAAGGGAGAATTCTACTGTAGTGAGAGAGGTTCTGGGGATGACATGGTGGTCCCCAGACTCTCTTGGCTTTCCCTGTGCCTGGCGAGAACTTGTGTTCTTAGAACTGTCGGCGAGGCTGGATACTAGGTAAGACCTCTGATCCGCTGATGCTCAATGATCTTTAGTTCTAGTCTTTAGTGTCAGCTCAGCCCTAGAGCTAAAGAGATTTGGGGCTCTCAAAATTCTGCAGGAGTAAGGACAGTGACCTTGCTGTCAGGGCCCTTGTCACGTCTCTGTGGCCTGACATGACTGTCGTAGGTGCTCAGTAAACATTCCCTGAATGAGTATTGGTTATTTCATCCTAAGACTTGACTTTTAGGCCCCTAACTGTTTGAGGCAGGAAGAGGCACCAGGGAGCCAGGGGAAGTCCTGCAGAACGCTGCGCACCTCCTCAAACCCATTGTGAAAACTTTAAGCCGACACCTAGAAACTGTAACCTGGTTACAGCTGAGACCTGGTTGGTGTTGAACACCCTTCTGACGCAGTCCCAGCAGCCCTGTAATTTTATTCCCTGCCCCTGCAATAAATAATCTGTGAATTTAAAAGGATTTACATTGGTGACCAAAGCCATTACAATCCACCAGGTGGAACTTGAGAATTCTGTGAAAATGGCCAATTTTTGATGCATGTGAGCCTCACAGAAATGGGGCTTGTATTAAGGAAAGGTCACCAAGCTTCTCCTATTAAGAAAAGATACCAAGAACCATTCCTTTTCCCCACTAATAATTAATGTGGGATTTTCTTTTTTAAGTATCAGAAATGGTAAAGAAAGCACAGCAGGCTTTGTCATTTCATTTGTCTGGGGTTTGCACATTTTTAAAGCAGATGAAGAAAGCACTGAACATGTGGCAAAGAGAGAGGAGGTGCAGAAAAAATGAAATTTGATGTTTATTGGAAAATAATTCTCCTCAGCATTATAGTAATCCATTAACCCCAGAATAAACCTGAAGTTAATGGTTATTATCATTATGCAGCAACGTCTCACAGTTTCCAAAGCAAACAAAGCCATCGTTAAAAACAATGGTGTCTCCCTAGAAGCTCTTTAATGCTCATTTTTAGGTGAAACAGAGAAGGAAGTGTCCTGTGTTAACTACAAGATTTCAGTCCAGGGCCTGGGTGGCCTCACACACCTATTTAGAGAGAGAGAGAAGCCCTGAAATTGAATTACTGTCTAGAGATTTTGTGTGGAGTAGGGCATCGGGAAGGGGCCTTGTCAGGTCATATTCTGTATGTTTTATAAGGCATCTCATAGTACACGTTTAAATCTCACAGATTTTATGCTGGGGCACCAGAGGCCCGGGGCTGTAAGCACTGAGGTGTTAGAGGACAGAGATACAGTGAAATAAAATGCTGCCTTTTCGGTCTCTGTCATAATTCTCTTAGCTTATAAAGTAACAATAGAAAAAGAGTGTGTGTGTCAGAGAGAGAGACACACACAGAGACGGGGACAGAGAGGAGAGAGAACAGACATCACTTGGAAGATAGAGTTGAAAGGAAGGCCTGGTTATTTGTTAGTTGAATTCTCTAGATCAGAGTTTCTCAGTCTTGGCACTGCTGACATTTGGGCCACACAGTTCTTTGTAGGGGGTGGCTGTGGGGCTGTCCTGTGCCTTGTAGGTGTTTAGCCACATCCCTGACCTCTGCCTACTAGATAGATACCAGTCACATCACCTGCTTCCCGGTTGTGATAACCAAGAATGTCTGTAGACTTTGCCAGATATCCCCAGGGGCCAAAATCACTCGTATTGAACACCACTGATCTAAGGCCAAGATAAGCCCTCAGGGATTATCAATGGGTTAAGGACACAGAAAGTAGGAAGGACACAATGTCTCTGGTGTTGTGTGTAGCTGGCTGGGTGTTCAGCATCTACTCAGGAAGGAATCTGCTCAGAGCAGTAAATCTGACCTGCAACTACAGAAAACAAAATGCAATTTCCACAGTCTTTCTAACTGTGATGTCATTAAAATTAACTGTTAATGTATTCTCAGACTTTCCTCACCCTTGCCCACAAAAAAAGGATTCAGTCTTGGCCCACTCTATTAGTCAGAGTTCTCTAGAAAGATAGAATCAACAGGATGCATATATAGAGAGAGGGAGAGATTTATTATGAGGAATCGAATGATGCCATTGTGGAGGCTTCGAAATCTGCAGGGTAGACTGGCAAGCTGGAGACTCAGGGGGAAGTCACAGTTCAAGTCTAAAGGCAGTCTTTGCTGGCAGAATTCCCTCTTGCTCAGAGGAGGTTCAGCTTTGTTCTATAAAGGCCTTCAGCTGATTAGATGAGGCCCACCCACGTTGTGGAAGGCAGTCTGCTTTACTCAAAAGTCCACAGATTTAAATGTTAACCTCATCAAAAAAAAAAAAAAAGCCTTCAGAGAAACACCTCAAATAATGTTTGAGCAAATATCTGGTTACTACGGCCTAGCCAAGTTGACACATAAAATTAACCACTGCAGCTTATTTCCTGACACCACCTTCCAAGGAAGGACTGTCCCAGCCAGATGGGTTCTTTGGGTTTGGGGATGGGAAAGTTGAGAGGAAAAGGGAGTGAAGCAGGGTAACAGGAGGCAGATGAGGACAAGATCTTAATGAGCTTTTCTTTCTGTGTGTGTGGAGGGTCAAAGGTGTAGGGAATATTTATGACATGAGAGGGTTTATAAAACAAAATTTCAAGGATATCAATGAGCACTCTCATTATCAGAGTGCTCAGAATAACACAAATAAAAGAACTTAGTTATCTATAGAAGCACTTTGGTTGGTATTGACTGTTATTTTCATTGCAATACCTTTAGGGGCTGATCCGCATGAGTCTTGGCTTTTTAGACATTATACATTTGACGGAGCCATTACTGTGCCAACAGGTCCGTCCAGTGAATTGTGGCTACTGCTATGGTGAGTATATTTACTTAGTGAAAAAAAGAGAGAGGCCCCAGATTTCCTCCAACAGTCATTTCCTCCCTGCTTGAAGACCTCCAGAGAAACTCCCCCCACCCCTTCTCAGAGGAAGTTTGCACGCAGCCCATGCTGAGTGGGCAAGGTGACCAAGCAGCAACATCACCCAGCTTCCTCTTCCTTCCACTGCAGCAGGGGTGGACACTGGTGGACCACACTGGTTTGAGATGCACCCATCATTCTCTTTCTTCAGAACCTGCAATCAGCTCTGCTGAAATTCTTAACAGAAGGCCTTATAAAGCCAGAGCTGGCATAGTCTAGACAGACCGCAGCAGAGAACATGAGTTGGCAGAGAGAGAAGAATGAAACAGATGCACAGACAGGGGTTGAGAGGATGCAGCTCCTCATGGTCCAGATGTCTGAGGGCTGAGACACAGTGATGGTAGAACATTATAATGAGGTCCCCAGAGCTGGTCCCTGCATTCTCTAAGACTCTGTAACATACCCCAATATTCTCCCAATAAGTTTCCTTTTCCTCATATGTTCATTTAAATGAGTTTCTCTATCTGACAGCCAAATAATGCTTGGTGAACACAGACCACCATCTACCTCAACCAGCCCTCAGCCATGGGTCCCAAATGTTCTGTCTGTCTGGCATATGAGCTCAGTCAGCAAGCTCTGTAGCAGAGTTTCTTCATTGCCCACCCAATATCCTTCGCCCCTTCTTCCTTGCTGGATTGACATACACACCCTGTAAACGTCAAAGGAATCAGACCCAATCCACAGCCCCGTGGAGTAAATTGGGATTGGACTAAACCATGGCCCCTGCCAGTGATGGGTTTAAGCATGACCATGTGACATTATTCTAGCAATGGGCATCAGAAGAAACTGTTAAAGTGAGAGGGATTGTGGGGAGACATTTATGTCAAAGATTTTATTTGCTGACAAAAAGGAACTCATGAAAGAAGCAGTTCTCTTTTCTACCAAAACACCCATTTCTGTGTGTGGCTGTTAATGCTGCTGCTACTTCATCTCATGAACCAGCTGAGAACCTGGTGATGCAATGAGCATGGCAGAGAGGAAAGGAGAACCAGGGCCTTTAAAGACATCTTTGAGCACCTGAAATTCACCCTTCTCAGACTTCTTGCTACTTAAGACACTAAATTCTTTAAGCCAGGTGAGTCTATATTTTTTTGTTACTAATAATAGCTAATGTCATTCAGTCTACAACAACAGAGAAAATACAGTTCTGCAGCCTAAGAAAGTGGATAATCTAACAGAAGTTTTATGATGATAGTGATGATGATGGTGGATCTAGTGATGTGGCAATGGTGGTGCTGCTACTGCTGACAGTGGAAATGATGCGGCACTGGTGGTGTGATGGTGCTCGTTGTGTCAGTGGTGCTGATGATGACGACTGTGGCAGTAACTATGATCTTGAGGATGGTGCTGACAGTGACAGCAGTAGTGATATGATGGTGACAATGGTAAAGCTGGCGATCTTGGTGGGAATGGGGCTAGTAAGGTCACCAGTTACAACCTGTTAAGTGCTTCCTTTGGGCCAGACTTACTTCTGACCAGGTCTCTTAATTGTGTGGGTTGATATAAAGAGGAAATGGGATAACAGATGCAAAAGCTTCTTAAAAGAATTAAACCGATCATTGCATTAATAATCCATTTATTGAAAAGGATAGCCCTACACTGTGCTAAGTGCTTTAAACAGATATTTTTCTCATAACAATCCTATAATAAAGAGTTGGACTCCATCTTTTATGTTTGAGCACTAACAGCTTTCAAGCCCCCACCATTCCCATTTCCCTTTGTCCCCCAGCTCAGCAAGCTGATAAGCCCAGACACTCCCATCTGAAACAGTTTTGGGTTGGAGGAGCCTGGTCCTGCCCTCCTCACAGGGAGATAGGGAATTATTCCCATTTTACTGATGAAGAAACAGAGGATCAGAGAGGCAAATTTACTTGTCTCACATCACATAGTTAGTATATAGCAAAGACAGGATTTTGTCTGACTCCCAGACCTGAGCTTCGGATCAACAAGGCTATATTGTCTTCACGTCTGGGGGTGTTTCAAAAGATGAAAGAGGATACTCACTGTGGAAGATCTTTGAAAAACAGAAAGCATTTGTTCACTTCTTCATTCTTTCAAACATGCATCAACTAACTAACTGTGCCCCTGTTTCATACCAAGCTGGCGCTAGGTTTTGTGGACAGACACTTGGACTATCAGAGGCCATCTGAGCCAACAAGAACCAAATGCTTTTCTGAAGGAGGTTATAGGATCCCGGGGCAAGGCAGAGGTCAACCTGTGGAAGATACTCAGAAAAAGATTTAGCTAAAGTGGGCATAAACTGAGAACAAATGATGAGGGAAGGACCACAGCAAGATAACCACAAACCAGCAAGCATGAGGCTCCTTGCTAGAGTAGGACACAAAGCCTGGACCAGGGACGAAATTTGTGTTAATGAGTCATTATTATACCAAATACTGACGATGAGAAAGTCACAGTACTCCTCAGCACCATAGCTTGAATTGAGACTGTCTCGTCACTCTAATTAATAAAATGAAAGATTAATTTCCAAATCAAATACTCATATTAAAAATTCAGAGGGCATCCATCAATATTTTTCTGCTCATTGCTACATTCATCTAATAAATGGCATTACAAGATGATTATTGGTAAATTAACAGAATATCCAATTGAAGCACTTCTTGAGAGTGTTAGTCACTTTGGAGAGCTCGTTGATGGAAAATACAAGCCTTGGGTGGGTCCTAAGGACCCTGCATTAATCGACTCCTTATTGAGCAACGGAGAGCTTCCTTCTGAATAGCGTGGTGACAGATCAACCAGAGCCATTTAGAGCATTAGTAACTCTGAAGAAACATTTACCTTAAAAAAAAAAAAAAGAAGGCAAAATGAGTCCAGTCTTGCTTCTTTCCACCTCAGAAGCCTGGTGCCAGCATTGACCTTGGCCAAACCAAGTAGATGCCGTTTCCCAGGATTTTGAATCGCAAGGCTGTGAAGCAAGGACAGAAGTACTTGAAGGTGCATTATCACAGTGACCACATTGCCCCTGCTGCCTGGCCCTACCAAAAACCCTTGGTTCTTATCCATTTCCTAAGCTTGGTTTTCAAACCACCTTTCCAGTCAGAATTCTGATGTCCTTCTAATAAATTCCTTTATGCTGAAGATGGCCAGAGTCCGTTACTTGCCGGCAACCAGGAATTTTTGACTGAGACATAAATAACCGGAGGGAAGAGGTAAGTTGTGCATTAATCAAATTTCCTGTTCGGGTTAGGTAAGAGGAGCTTGCTTTTAGAAATATGGGAGAAGGCAGCAGGAAGCTATTTAGCTTTGATAGATGTAGGGAGTGTAGTTTGGAGGGCACCTGTCTCCAACTGAAATGGGAACTGAAAGAATTATGACCAGAGAGAGGGGCAGGAGAGGGGAGTCAACCCGTTTAAGCAGAGCACGTGCAATGAAGTCATTATCCAACAAAGAAAGGACAGAAGTGCTGTTCAGGCTGCTACGATTACTTGGAGCCCTTGCTTAAAAGAATGATTAGCATGATTGGTACATGTGCAGGTCTGGTCATGAATCAAGGAAGTACTTCTTCCTGGGCTCATCTGTCTGGTTTCTGACTGTGGTCCTGGGATACACGTCTCTTGCAGGGCTCCCTGTGCAAAGGTCCTAAGCAAACAAATGGTACACAGTAGGCACTCAATAAATATCTGTTGAAAGAATGAGCAAATTGTGACCCCAGGATTTCATGACACTTCCTGGGGAAAAGAAGAGTGGTACAGCCTCTAGAAAACGGTCATGCACTTTGCCATTTGAGAACTCTTACCATCCATTTAAGGCTGTTCATTTAATAATTTCTCTCAGTTATGGATTTTTGTCATTAACCTTCATGATGGCCCCCGGTGATTCTTTCATGCTGGAATTGATGCTCTGTAGTCATCAGAAATAGCCCTCCTGGATCTGTTTCCTCCTCACTTTCCCCCAGGCCCAACCCCTCATGTTCAGCTTCCAGGGTGGATTGTGAGTTGGTCTCTAGTCCAACCAGTGTCACTGTCAGACAGAGAGTGAGACCTACAACCCTAAGAATGGAGAAGGGATGAAAGAATTCTCTCCAAATTCTCTGCTCAAAGTGGAGGATCAAAAAATTTAAAGCAAAAAAAAAAAAAAGCTCAACATGGCGGTCAGGGCCATGGAAGTATCTTGTGTGTATGCAGCCCCAGGGCTCATGTTGTGGCCCAAAGGTTTTGAATGATAAGCAGCCTCACTCTGCTGAGATGACTTGTTTGGAAAAGTAAAATTATTTCCTCAGTGAAATAAATAAATAAAACCCAGACCTTTCACACGATGAAGATCGACCCTCTTTCTTTCCAACATGCCTTCCATGAGCTGTTTCACTCAGTACATGACAAAAGGCGGAGAAGAACCAGTGCCTGAAGCCAGACGCCTGACTCCAAGGTGAAGGTGATTCCACACTCCTTGCTTTTCTCCTCTCTGATGAATGCTTTAGCTCAGCGTTTCTCAAGTACATGAAGCCCTAGACCCTCGAGATACTCAGAGGAGGGAAAAAAGAGATTCTGTGGACAAAAAAAAGCTAGAGAATTGCTATATTCTGTAGCCCCCTCTTGGAGATCCACAACATATGTTCATGTCCTACAAAGCCGTCTCTCAGTAAGGATACCTAGCTAGCCCAAGATTTCCCACATGTTCCTGGACACAGAAGATTTATTCTTGCCCAACATGAAATCTGCTGATTTCGTGTTCAACTGAGCCCTTTGGGAAACACCATTTTACCCAAAATGTTAGTTTACTCTCTTTTTCAGTTCAAATTTCATAGCAAAAGCAAATGAGAAAGTGTGAGACGGGGAGGATCACTGCCACATAGGCAGAGCTCAGGCATGGAGTGAGAAGAGCCAGGGCATTTTGTTTTGGAGTTTTGTTTGTTTGCTTACTTCTTTGAAAAACATTAATATAAGAAATTATTAAAAGAAAAAAAGCAGCACAGAGAGTTCTGATGTACATTTCGCATGGCTTAATAATAACATGTAACATAACCCCACTATAAAAAATTTGGTACAACACTCTAAATTATTATTTGGATTCTACCATTTTTTACGTGCATTTTTTTTTGATGTATAGATTTATGAAATTTTACATCATGTGTAGATTTGTGCCACCACCACTACAATCAGGACACAGAACTGTTTCATCACCACAAAGAAACTTCCTCAGGCTCTCCCTTTATAGTCACACCCTCCACCACTCCTACCCCCTGGCAACCATCACTATCATTTTGTCATTTTCAGAGTGTTAAATAAAGGTAAAAATATACAACCATTGAGGTTGGATTTTTTTAACTCAGCATATCTTTGAGATCCATCCAAGTTGTTGCCTATATCAACAGTTCATTTCTTTTTATTGCTGAATGCTATTCTGTTGTATGGATTTAATGCCATTTGTTCAATCATTCACTTGCTGAAGGCTATTTGGGCAATTTCCAATTTGGGGTTATTACAAATAAAGCTGCTACAAACATTTGTATAAAGGTTTGTGTGTGAACATAATGTTTTCATTTCCCTGGGATAAATATCCAGGAGTGCAATTGCTGAGTTGCAAAGTAAATGTCTACTTAACTTTATAAGAAACTGCCACACTGTTTTCCAGAGTGGCTGTACCATCTTCATCACCACCAGTTATCTATTTGTGAGCCACTTTCTCGGCATCCTTGTCGGTAATTGATACTGTTAGTATTTTTTATTTTAGCCATTCTAATAGATATATCGTGGTATCTCATCATGGTTTTAACTTGCATTTTACTAATGGCCAATGATGTTGAATATATATCCATGTGCCCCGTTGCTATCTGTATCCCCATTTGTTGAAATGTCTGTTCAAGTCTTTGGTCGATTTTCTAATGGGATTATTTGTTTCCTTACTTTTGAGTTTGATATTCTGGATACAAGTCTTTTGTCACATATGTGACTTGCAAATATATTTCCCTGTTTTTTAGCTTGGCTTTCCATCTCTTGCCAGGGACTTTCATAGAGCAAAGCTTTTAATTTTGATGAAGTCTAATTTTTCAAATTTTTTTCCTTTATGAATTGTGCTTTTAGAGTCATGTCCAAGATTTCTTTGCCTTAGCTTAGGACACAAAGATTTTCTTCTAAAAGTTTTATAGTTTTACATTTTACATTTGTGTCTATGATTCATTTTGAGTTAATTTTTATACAAGATTAAAGGTTTAGATCAAGATTCTTTTTTTATACATTCAAATCACATTTTTTAAAACATTTTTATTGAGTTATAGTCATTTTACAATGTTGTATCAAATTGCAGTGTAGAGCAAAATTTTTCAGTTATACATGAATATACATATATTCATTGTCACATTTTTTTTCACTGTGAGCTACCACAAGATCTTGTATCTATTTCCCTGTCCTATACAGTATAATCTTGTTTATCTATTATGCATATGCCTGTCGGTATCTACAAATTTTGAAATCCCAGTCTGTCCCTTCCCACCTCCCCGCCCCCTTGGCAACCACAAGTTTGGGGTGTGTGTGTGTTTTCTTTTGCCTTAGATGTCAAATTGTTCTAACACCTTTTATTAAAAAGACTATCCTTGTCTGCAGTCTGGGAGGGTTTTTCCTCCAGCTTCATTCTTTTACTTCAGTATTGCTTAGGCAATTCTGGGTCTCTTGTGATTCCATATAAATTTTAGGATTATTTGTTCTAGTTCGTGAAAAATGTCATAGGTAATTAGATAGGGATTGCATTAAATCTGTGGGCAGTATAGCCATTTTAACCATATTGACTCCTCCAATCCAAGAACATGGGATATCTTTCCATTTCTTAAAGTTATCTTTAATTTCCTTGATCAATGTTTTATAGTTCTCCATGTATAAGTTTTTCACCTCTATGGTCAGATTTATTCCTAAGTATTTTATTGTTTTGATGTAATTTTAAGAGGGATTTTCTTTACTTTCTTTTCCTGCTATTTCATTGTTAGGGTAAAGAAATGCAACTGATTTCTGTATGTTAATCTTGTATCCTGCTACCTTGCCAAATTATTTTATCAGCTCTAGTAGTTTTTGTGTGGAGCTTTAAGGGTTTTCTATATATAGTACGATATCATACGCATATAGTGACAGTTTTACCCCTTCTATTCCAATTTGGATGCCTTTTATTTCTTTTTCTTGCTGGATTGTGTGGCTAGGACTTCCAAGACTATGTTGAATAAAAGTGGTGAAAATGGGCATCCTGTCTTGTTCCAGATTTTAGTGGGAAGGCTTTCAGTTTTTCACTGTTGAGTATTATGCTGGCTGTGAGTTTGTCATAAATAGCTTTTATTATGTTGAGATATGTTCCCTCTATACCCACTTTGGTAGGAGTTTTTAATCATAAATGAGTGTTGAATTTTATCAAATGCTTTTTCTGCCTCTGTTGAGATGATCATGTGAGTTTTGTCCTTTCTTTTGTTGATGTGTATAATATTGATTGATTTGCATATGTTGAACCATCTTTGTGTCCCTGGGATGAATCCAACTTGATCCTGGTGTATGCTCTTTTTTATGTGCTGTTGAATTCTGCTTGCTAATATTTTGTTGAGGGTTTTTGCGTCTATGTTCATCAATGATATTGGCCTTTAATTTTCTTTTTTGGTGGTGTCTTTTTCTGGTTTTGGTATCGGGGTGGCTTCATAGGATGAGTTTGGGAGTACTCCCTCCTTTTCCATCTTTCAGAAGAGTTTGAGAAGATAAGAGTTCTTTGTATGTTTGGTAGAATTCCCCAGTGAAGCCATTTGGTTGGTCCTGGACTTTTGTTTGAAAGGAAGTATTTTATTGCTGATTCTGTTTCATTTCTAGTGATCAGTCTGTTCAAATAGTCTATTTCTTCTTGATTCAGTCTTGTTGGACTGTATGTTTCCAGAAACTTGTCCATTTCTTCTAGGTTGTCCAATTTGTTTCCATATAGTTGTTCATAGTATTCTCTTATGATATTTCGTACTTCTGTGGTATTGTTTGTAATTTCTCCATTTTCCTTTCTTATTTTGTTTATTTGTGTTCTCTCTCCTTTCTTCTTGGTGAGCCTGGCCAGAGATTTGTCAATTTTGTTCACTCTGAAAAAAAACAGCTCTTTGTTCAATTGATTTTTTCTTTTTTTTTTTAATCTCTATTTTATTTACTACAGAGCTAAAGTAATCAAAACAGCATAGTATTGGCATAAAAACAAACATATGGATAAATGGAACAAAATAAAGAGCCCAGAAATAAACCCACAGACCTATGTTCAATTAATCTTCAACAAAGGAGGTAAGAATATACAATGGAGAAAAGACAGTCTCTTCAGCAAGTGATGTTGGGAAAACTGGACAGCTGCATGTAAATCAGTGAATTTAGAACACTTCCTCACACCATACACAAAAATAAACTCAAAATGGATCAAAGACTTATATATAAGACAAGACACAATAAACCTCCTAGAAGAAAACATAGGCAAAACATTCTCTGACATAAATCTTAGCAATGTTCTCCTAGGGCAGTCTACCCAGGCAATAGAAATAAAAGCAAAAATTAACAAATGGGACCTAATTAAACTTACAAGCTTTTGCACAGCAAAGGAAACCATAAGCAAAACAGAACGACAACCTAGGGAATGGGAGAAAATATTTTGCAAATGATGTGACTGACAAAGGTTTAATTTCCAGAATATATAGACAGCTCATACAACTTAATAATAAAAAAACAAACCACCCAATCCAAATGGGCAGAAGACCTAAACAAGCAATTCTCCAATGAAGACATACAAATGGCCAAGAAGCACATGAAAAATTGCTCAATATTGCTAATTAACAGAGAAATGCAAATCAAAACTACAGTGAGCTGTATCACCTCACACCAGTTAGAATGGCCATCATTCAAAATTCCACAAATGATAAATGCTAGAGAGGGTGTGGAGAAAAGAGAACCCTCCTACCCTGCTGGTGGAATGTAGTTTGGTATAGCCTTTAGGGAAAACAGTATGGAGATTCCTCAAAAGACTAAAAATAGACTTACCATATGATCCAGGAATCACACTCCTGAGCATATCTCCGGAGGGAACTCTAATTTGAAAAGACACCTGCACCCCAACGTTCATAGCAGCAAATGTATACAATAGCCAAAACATGGAAGCAACCTTAATGTCCATCGACAGATGACTGGATAAAGAAGTGGTGGTATATTTATACAGTGGAATACTACTCAGCTGTAAAAAATAAAATAATGCCATTTGCAGCAAAGTGAATGGACCTAGAGATCATCATTCTAAGTGAAGTAAGCCAGAAAGAGAAAGAAAAATACTATATGATATTACTCATATGTGGACTCTAAAGAAAGAAAAAAAGAGGGCACTAATGAACTCATCTAGAATACAGAAACAGACTTGCAGACATGGTAAGCAATCTTATAGTTACCCGGGAAAGGGGATGGGAAAGGATAAATTTGGGAGGTTGAGGTTTGCAAATGTTAGCCACTATATATAAAAATAGATTTTAAAAAATTTCTTCTGTATAGTACAGGAAACTATAGTCAATATCTTATAATAACCTTTAATAAGAAAGAATATGAAAACGAATATGTGTATGTATATACATGACTGGGACATTGTGCTGTACACTAGAAATTGAAACATTGTAACTGGCTATACTTCAGTTTTAAAAAAAGACAATCCTTCCACCATTTTGCAGCTTTGTCAAAAATCAGTTGGCCACAGTTGTGTGGGTCTATTTCTAAACTCTTATGTTCAGTTAATCTACATGTCTATCCTTCCTCCAATACCACAATGCCTTGATGACCGTATTTGTACAGTAAGTCTTAACATGAACAGAACCCTGCTGTAAAACTTGTTCCAGGTATTAAAGGTTAAATTACTTTCTGTAAAAAAACAAGAACAAAACATCAACAGAACCCTGTTGAATCTCAACTCCTTCACTTATTGTAATGGTAGACAGAATAATGTCCCCCCAAAATGTCCACATCCTAATATGTTACTTTGAATGGCAAATGGGAATTTGAAGACGTGATTAAAGACCTTGAGATGGAAGACCATCTATTATCTGAGTGGGCACAATCTAATCACATGCTTTCTTCAAAGCAGCTTTCCCAGCTGTGGTCAGAGAAAGAGAGATGTGAGGACCACAAGAAGGGTCAGAGACATGTCACATTTCTGGCTTTGAGGATGGAGGAAAGGGACCATGAACCAAGGAATGTAGACACCTCTAGAAGCTGAAAAGGGAAAGAAACATATCCTCCTTAGAGCCTCCAGAAGAAATGCAGCCCTGCTAACACCTTGATTTTAGACTTGCATTGGACCTCTGACCTACGTAACTGTAAGATAATAAATATGTGTTGTTTTAAGCCACCAAGTTGATAGTAAGTTGTTACAGCCAGAAAATAGGATACTAAAACACTTCCCAAATTTTAGACCTCCACCATGTCACGGAATGCCTCTCCATCTCAGTTTTTTCACATGGCACATAGACATAATGATGTCTCAAACTTTGCACTATTGTGAGAATTAGAAATGCAGTGTACAGAGTACTTAATATATGATAGGTTCCATCATCCACTTGAAAAGTAAATAAATAAATTATACAAAGAAAGAGACAGTTCTAAGAATAGGAGCTAAAGGGATATTTTAGGGTAAGCATCCATTGTGCATTTTCTGAGCATCCATTTCTTCATCAATCAAATGAGGATAATAAAACCATGAAAACTGTGATCACTGACCCACATTGACCCAGTCTACCCAATTAACTGACAGCCTCTGGTGCAGGGTGATGACTGCAGTGGCTTTCCAAACATTCTTAGCAGCCCTTAGGGTTCTATGCACTCTCTCCAGCCAATTACTCACTTGAACTGAGATTCT
The DNA here is from genome assembly GCF_048773025.1 of Camelus bactrianus. NCBI lineage: Eukaryota > Metazoa > Chordata > Mammalia > Artiodactyla > Camelidae > Camelus > Camelus bactrianus. The sequence goes on from NC_133555.1 coordinate 27,031,125, forward strand.
GATTAACCTCCAACTACAGGTCTTAATTACACTGGATGAGAGAGCTCCTACTCTAGTATGGACCACCCAAGGGTGTTACAAAACCCTATTCAATGGTCATTAATTGCATTTACTGTCCCTAGTCACCCAGGACAGGTATTCCAGCTTCCCTGCTGTCAGAGCCCTTGTAGCTCCTCCAAGCACTGGAGCTTCTAGGCAGGGGGAAGATGGCAGTCAAGCCTCTCTGGGTTCAGCTGAGCTCTGTAGCTAAAGGTTATTACACGGGATTCTTTCCCGTGGTGTTTGAGGGGAGGTAGTTGTTCAAGGAGAAATGAAGGGTCCCTCCTAACTCTCCTTCATCCCTGGGCCCTTCCCTCTTTCTCTTTCCCCACTGGCTGTGACCTTAGCCTTGCCAGAGAGTTCGTGTCATGCAAGAGAGCCAACTTACTTAGGTGAGCACCTGCCAACAGGGCTGTGAAAAAAGGGATGCTGATCCCCAGTACCAAAAATCACACCTGAGCTGTGCATCAACCCACAGGCACATTGACAGGTCCCAATATGGCTAAGCAATGTGCTTGTTAAAATTCTCACCTTTGCAAACTTTTGTTTCAAGCGTGTATGTGTAGTAACTGCCCAGGTGAGGGGACACAGTGTTTGGACCCCAACATCTTTACAAGGTTTTCTTCTGAAGAGCAGAGACCCATGGCTTTTCATTCTTCTCTATGTGTTTACATTCCAATTTTCTGCCATGAGTTTGTCTCATTTTAAGGAGGAAAAAAAAGAGAGAAATTTTTTTTTATAAAAAGAGTCCTGGTTTAAAGGCAATCTTTTTCAGAGGTCCACTTGTATGGCATAAAATAGACAAGGCATTTAAAAAGCCCCCTGATTTGGGCTGTGATTTTGGTAAGACGAATCCTGACTTGCAGTTATCACTACAGGTAGGTTGAATGAGTGAGCTCTCAGCCCTGACTTTGTCCTCTCACTGTGGTGGAAAATGAGTGGGGAGATTCGGACCATGGGCTCAGGTAGATGGCCTATGATCAAATCCCCACCCCACTGCTCTCCAGCCATGGAACTTTGGGCTGTAACATTTCATTTCTCTGTGTCTCCATTTCCTCTTTTGTAAACAAAAAGAGAGAGAGAGACAAAGAGTTTAATAACATCATTGCTTCATATATATACACATTTACATGAGCATATGAGCTGCTTAGCACAATGCCTAGCACATAATAAGTGCTCGATAAAATCTGGCTATTTTTCTTATTTGCCTGCAAGCCCCTGTAAATGTTTGGTGTTCATCTCCATTGATTCCAACATTGTATCCTGAGAAACACAGATAAACAGAAGCTAACAGACCTGGTTCTACCTCTTCTATATATTCCATGGTACCAAGAGAGACCCTTGTCCCCCACAGGTTCTAACTGCATGGAAGGCCATGTAGATAGCTCTCTCTGCAAGTATAATTAAGCATGAGTCTCAAAACCAACACTCCTCAGGAAAATAGTGAAAAGGTGGTTGAGAGAACTGGAGTTACAAGGTGTTAACAAAATGTGGTGGCCAGTCTGCAAGGCGGCCTCCAGTGATTTTCCCCTCTTGGTACTCATACTTACTCCTCACTTACTGAATAGAGCTGACCTGTGTCACCAATAGGACATTGCAGAAATGATGCCATGTGACCTCTGAAGCTGGGTCATCAAAGACGTGTGGCTTCACTTTGCCCTGTCTTGGATCACTGTCTCTGGAGAAGCCAGCTGCCACGTCATGGGAAATCTCAAGCAACCCTACGGACAGACCCAGGAGATGAAGAACTGAGGCCTCCAGCCAACAACCAGGCCAAACTAGCCAGACATGTGAGTGAGCTGTCTTGGAATAGAATCATCCAATTTTAATCACATCTTCAGATGGCTGTAGCCTCAGCCAGCATTTTGACTGTGACCTTGTCTTAGCCCATTTGGGCTGCTGTAACAATAATGCCATAGACTAGGTGGTTTATGAACAATAGAAATTCATTTCTTACCATTCTGGGGGCTTGAAGTCCAAGATCAAGGGCTGGCAAGTTTGGTGCCTGGTGAAAGCCCACTTCTGGTTCAAAGAGAGCCACCTCGTTGCTGTGTCCTCACATGGCAGAAGGGGTTGGGGAGCTCTCTGGGGCCTCTTTTATAAAGGCTCTAATCCTATTCATGGGGGCTCCACCTTCATGACTTAAAGGCCCACCACCAAATTTCACATTGGGCATTAGGATTTAACATATGGACTTTTGGAGGACACAAACATTCTGTCTCTAGCCAATCTCTTTTGGTACCCTATGATTCTAAGCCTGAATCACATAGCCAGTCTGCTCCTCAATGCCTGACCCACAGAAACTGTGAGAAATAATATTTATTGTCTTTTTAAGCTGCTAAATCTGGGGGGTATTTTGTTACACAGCAATAGATGACTAATACACAAAGGCTGAGTTACCACAGGACCCATTAACAAAGTTGTCAGAGGTGGGGAACCAGTCAGCACAAGAACATAACACACCCTCTAGCCCTCACCACATGCTGACCTAATTGCAGAAAGCCGCTGAGCTGATTGCATAAAATGCCAATATTGAATCTGAAGTTTGAGTGTAACAAAGCTGCTTGGCTTCTTGCTTTTTCTGCTCTCCTAGTGACTAGATCCCAAAATGTACAATAAAATGAGTTCGCATCAAGCATCTTGGACCCAGAGTGGGGTCCCTGAAATGGTGAGAGGCAGAAGGAGGAAGGCGACAGGAACAGCCAAGTGCATTGGCTCTCCTTATCAGTGGCCAAAAAGCCTGGAATTTTCCCTACTGCTTTAAGCCAGAACACCTGGCCTTTAAGGCCTCCCATCACTCAGGAAGAGTCTAGCCTGTAAAAAAAAAAAAAAAAAAAAAAAAAGGCCACATGAAACCCTCCCCTTGTCCAAACATCACTGTTCTTTCCCAGTTAGTTCTACTTCAGTTCCAGGTACAAAGGTGCAAGCTGGCAGCCAGGGCGGAAAGCTAACCCCTTGTGAAAGCCTGAGTAATCTCCAAGTCCTGATAGAGGTTGGCCACGTATGAAGAAAATCCACCCAGCAATAAAATATATGTTTGGTATAAGGAAACTGGGACAGAAATATACTTGGTAATGATTAATTACTCCCTATAACCTGAAACTATCCAGCTCTATGAACGAGCATCCTCTCAAACATTTGTTTTTAATGTTTACACTTGGTGGGTGTGAGAGAAAAACAGGAGCAGAACTCCCCACCAGTCGTGGCAGATGGGATGGGGTCCCCACCAAGACCTGGCTGGTCTTGGTCAGCTACGTAGGAGACGGGGATAAACTAAATCACTAACCAGGGGCTGGGAGAGGTGAAGTCTACACATCACTAGACATTTTGTTTCATCCCACAGGGAAACATGAAAAGACACTCCCCCAGTGCATTGCTGAGAGTTGACTTCATCCCTTGAGAGGGATTCCAAGACACAGGAGACACTGGTGCCCATCCTTGTGGAGGAATGCCAGGCCACCTCACAGGGAGCAAAGAACCCAGGGCTGGGAGTGTAAGTCCTTTAGCTTCTCTATACTTTAATTTGTAAAATGGGAACAATGATCTTGTATTCTGGTCACCAACCATGCACCAGGCAGTAGCCTATATATCATTTTTCAAATCCCCCAAATCCTGAGAGCTTGTGGGAAGGCTAAACAACCTGCCGTGGATCCCACTGCTAGCCAAGAGTCAAGCGGGGATTTGGTCCCAGGTGCCTCTGACCCCCAAACAGATGCTGCTAACCGCTGGGCTCTACTCCCTCCTGCCCCTCAGGGGTAGAGTTGAGTAATGCAAGTGAAATCATTAAGTGCTAACCAGACTTCAGGGCTGGCTGTGGTTATTATTAACTGTTTATCACTAAGAGAACTATAGAGGTTCTCTTATAAGGTCTTATAAGGTCATAGTTTCTAGCAAATGACAGTCCAAAGCAGACCAGTGTTGCATACACGTTTGTAACATACAAGAGGAGGAAAAGTAAACCAAAATATTGAGAGATGAGTGACAAATAAAGAGAAATAAAAGGGCCTCATGTTAAGCAAGAAGAGGCAGTTGGCACATCCATTCAATTAGGTCCTGTTACCCATCTGCTGAGATCTTGGCCGCTTTTGCTGGACCCTAAGAGAACAAGACTCACAAGTGAGTGTTGGCGAATTGTATGCACATAGGCCTTCTGATGAGGACAAAACCTCAATCAGTATTTTCTCTGAACAACATTTCTCATCAAGGTACAGGGGCTTAGTTAAACTAAAAAGCTATTATCCTTCAACAGAGACTAAAAGGACCCAAGTCAATGAATTTACTTAGCTCTCTTTATGGATTTAGGTCAAGGTTGGCCTCTGCAGTGGATTTCAAGCTTTGTTCTAGTGGCCAAGTGTGAATAGAGAAGCAGCCAAGAGTGAAGACAGAGCTCGGACAAAAACCAGAAATGGAACCAGAGTCATGGTTCTACCACGGTGAGTCTTCTGGGGACAGAAACAATCCTCTGACTTGGTGATAGGGATCCTCCCAAAGGTAGCTGGGGCTTGGCTCCCAGAGCCTCTGCAGAGCCCAGATTCTTCCTGAGAGACAGGAGAGGAGACACAAACTACCTTCTCCCAGAAATTCTGCCTCCTGACTCAAGTGCTGGAAATGTACTGCCCGGCCCACACAGTGGTGTTGAGCATTTCAGCAAAAGGCAGTTCTGAAATGTTAGAATCTTGGAATCATAGCCTCTTAGAATCATTTCAGTCCACGACTCCCTCTAGGGCATGGAGCATTTCTTACTCATATTTACTCCCTCAGTGCCCAGCACAGAGTCTGACACAGCAGAGGTAAAGAAATGTTTTTGTAACTTTAATACATTTAGGAGCCTCCGTGGCCTAATCTTTGCACAGTGAAGCTCAAATAAGAGGTCCAGCCTCTAAGGGAAAATTTTTTAAGAATTTCTCTTTTTATCTGTGTTTCTCGGGGAACTGAAAGGGGAGCCAGTTAATAACCCCAAGGATCCTTGCCTATTTGCCCTGTTTCCTCATACAGAGCAGCAGCCTCTCCAGACAACATCTCTCTAGCCCCCTGCACCCCTAGTCTCCCAAATACTTTTCTCCTCTCCCTTCTTCACTCTCATCCCCAGCCCTTTATATCATATTTCAACTCAGGCTCTCCAGCTAAATCCTCTGTTTCTTCTCTGGCCATCTCTCTCCCTACCTTTCTCAAGAGTATATATGACAGAAGTTCTGAGACCTGGGATGGCAAGCTCAGAACCCATCCTGGATGGGAAAGGGGAAGGTGTCAGATGTCAAGGAGGCAGATCAGGGTAGCTAAGGGTAACATTCAACAGAAAAGACACAGTGGGAAACACTCATCTCCAGCGTAGTTCAGTGAACCATACTGGGGAGTTGATACACGGCTGGATAACTAGAAGATCAGAGTCTGCAAAGACCCAGAGCCCACCTCATTCTCTCCCCCAGAATATCTCTCTGGATTCTCCAGAGTTTCTCCGCTTCCACGGGAACACGTCTGGGAATCGGGAACACCCAGAGAGCAGTAGAACCTAGTGGAGACACATTCCTTCCGGAGCCTAAATTAGGAAGGGCTCGTGAGGCTGTGTCCGGAGCAGGAGGCTGTAGGCAGAGCTAAACCCACCGAAGGCTGCAAACGGACAGGACCGGCCACAGCAACCTCTCCCCGACAGAAAATTCATGAAGATGTGGCTTGGGAAGACCAAGAAGCAAATGAGGAAAAGGAGAGACAGCAGGAATGGGTGGGTACAATTCTGCCTCTGCCTGGGCCCCGAGCCTCGGCCCGAGGAGGCTCTGGCCCAGTTCCACAGCCTCTCTGGGAACAGATCTTCCAGGACTCCACACCCAGCACAACCTGCCGTCCTGGGACTGTGGCCTTTACTTCCTTTGCCACCAGGGGTGGCTCCCACCATTAGAGGCAAAGCAAGGCAAAGGTATTTTTGAATATTCATTCTCTCTGTTTCCCTTTCCCCTTCGAGAGTCTGTGAGTCTGTCAGTGCTTACCAAGGCCACCGGCAGGGGAGTGAGCCTCATTTGATGTGTGCGGGAGTCCCCATCAGACTGGCCCCTGGAGGCCATTTTTACTAAGTGTGTCAACACCACCATATTGTCCCCTTGCCCTGCAAGGAAAGAACCTGGTATATGTCCCGGCTCTGGAAGCACCTTCTCCCTGCTCAAGGGCAAAGATTGACTTCCTTGCTCACATGTACATACTAAGAGGTCACTGCCTTCTCAGCAACCCGAGGGGCTGCCTCAGCCTGATTTTCAGAGGCAGCAACTGGCATATGCTGGGGCGGTGGGCAGGAATGTTCTGTTTAAGCGTTTTCAGTAACTCAGTGTATTCTTCCTTCATTGTGCTACTGGGCAGCCATCCAGCTGTACCAGCTGCTGTCATGGAGATGCTTCTGAAACAGCTGGATGGGCTGCACGGGACACAAGTGGCTGAGAGATAATGTGATTGCACATGAGATGGGGTGGGGGGTTATTGGAAAGGGAACAGTGGGAACATTTGATCAAGATGGCTTTGGGAAAGGCAAAGGCTGTAAATAAAAAATAGAACCTTTCTCTTTGGGGCCAAAGTCAGAGAAATCTAATATGGCTTTTGATATAAGAATGAAAACTGAGGATTTATGTTGCTATCAGCACTAAGATACCAATCCAAGACAGCCTCTTCCATTCACTAGTAAATGAGATGATTTGAGCACCTGCTGTGTGGTGGTCCCTGTGCTCTGTGCTATGGAGCAGGCATACATGAGAGGCAGTTTTGGCGAAGTCTCCCATCAGACAGAGCCCAGTTAAATCCTAGCTCCTCTATCTACTGGCTGTGTGTCTTTTGTATGTTACCAAACGTCTCTGTGCCTCAGTTTTCTCATCTTAGAAATAATGCCTGGCTTACAGACTGGGGATTCAGTGAGATAGTGCATTGTAAGGAGCATAGTATAGCACATCATCAATGCTTAAAAGTTGGATGTGACTAATTTTAGTAAATTAATTTTTAATAAGATCCAAGGTGGACTCTGGTTAGTGCTACACCGGGAGAAATTCCGAAGAAAGAGAGATAGTATGCATGTGAAAGAAGCAGGGAGGCCCCTTGGATAAGGGGATACAGGAAAAATTTATAACACCTGTTCCACTCCAAGGTCTGGATGGGGAAGGTATCCTTGTCTTGAATTTTCACCAAAAGGTTTGGAAGGATGAGAGAAATGTCTGCAGATGAAAATCCAGCAGAGGTGGAGATCATTTTAAAGGCAAAAATGATAGTTAATAATGATCAATTATTAACTCTCATGTGTCATGGAATCTAAGACACACCAATACCATCAAAAAAGAACAAAAGCCACAAACTTAACAATGACATAGTGTTTTCTTACAACAATTGTAGGATGCATCTGATTTCAGATATGTTAAAAGGTGGGGGGGGGGGGAATGTACATCTGAGAATCAGTGAAGTATGGTATTTGCCATACTCTGTAATAATGGTGATGCATTTTAAAAGCATTTTTTCATTGAATCCTCACAACTAAATAGGTATAAAATAGGTGTAATGGAATCTATTGAGGCACAGAGCACTGGATTGGCCTAGGAAATATTGTAACAAGCAAACATTGGAGCTGGCAATCAGATTCAGAACTGCCTGACAAAAAGTTCAAGGCCTTGTGCACCATGCTATACACAGAAGACCTAAAACCCAGAGCAGCTGAATGAGAGGTCCAGAGAGAAGCACCGTGGACTAGGTCAGATCCTAGAGAGCCCTGAACACCGGGCTGGGGACCAGCCATCCACTCCAGAATCGTCTGTGGAGCCCTGCTGGATGGCAGGCACTGTGCTGAGTACTGAGGGGAGGGCAGGTCCAAGTAAGAGATGGAACAGGTCCCCGCCTTCACAGAGCTCAGGCCGAGCAGAGGACCAGCAGACAGCCAGGACGTTCAAGGGCATGCGTCCCAGGGTGAGGGTGTGCACAGTGTACAGGTCAACTGAAAAAAATGCACTATCTGAAAGTTGAGAACGATGTGTTACTTATTTATTCAGGGACATTGCTGAGGACTGCAGCCCAGGAGACAACCTCAGTAGCTCCGAAGAACTGTTCCCAAGAGGTAAGAGAGGAACCAGGATATATAGAAGTATTTGTTGGGGGGAGGGGGGGATGTAGTCAAACATCAAAAGATTCCTGCTAATCACAAAAAACATACATCTCAAGTTAATGATTTTAGTGCTTTTCTATGTGTGGGAGGATGCAGGAGTCTGGGCTCATTGAAACTATTCCTTTCATAAGCATCTTCACTGTCTAGGACCAGTAGCCTGTTTTTCTCCATCCTGAACTCCCCCCAGGGTGCACTGTCCAGGTGGCTGCAGAGGCTGATGGCTTGATGGCCGACAACATTCATGATTTACTGGAATAGCAGGCAGCACCTTGTGTGTTTATGTAGCAGTCTACACACACATAGGAGGACATACACATGGGAGGAAACTTTGACCCAGTGCTGGGAAATCAGGAAAGGCTTCCTAGAGGAAGTGACTTTTCATGAGGACTGGAAGAACGGGTCAGAAGACAGAGGAAGGTATGGCACCACGCAGTGGTGCTCACCAAGCATCCCATGTGCTCCCCTACATTACCCAGCCTCCCTTGCAGTTAGGATAGGGCCATGTAACCAATTCCAGCCAATAGAGGGGGAGAGAAAGGAACCTGTGACACTTCCGGGCTGAGTCGGTGAAGAGCCAGGTGCCTCATCCAACTCCTTTTCCTTTGCATCGGTAACTTTGGAGGTCACTTCTCCAGACAGAGAAGGACCAACCAACCCACACTTTAATTCATTAAGTGACTGAAATTTGGGGGTTAATTTATTATCACCATGTAGCCTAACTGATCATGACTAATCTAGTAGGAAAGAGTGTTCCATGCAGAGAAAACAGAATGTGCAAAGGCAAAAGGACATGGGAACTTGGAGGAACTGAATACTTCCTTTGCTGGAGCAAGAGCACAAGGGGCTGGTGGCATGAGATGAAGCTAGAGAGGTGGGGGTGCCTCCTGGGGCCCTGAGGCCGTGTAGGAAGCTTGGGCTGCCGTGTCTGAAAGAATGGATCAGAAGCAGAGTAGACCAGGTGATGGATGCTGGAAAATCGCAGTTCTGAGCGTGAATATAAAGACACAGATGTGAGAACTACCACAAGGTGGAATCCATGTGGGGAAGGAGAGAGAGCTGGATCAAAGTGGCCTCCAAGATCTTGAGCTTGATAATGATGTGCTCAACAGGAATGGGAAAACCCAAAGAGGAACTGATTGGTGGAGGATGCTGATGGGTCTGACTCGGAACCTACTGAGGCTGAGGTTCTAAAGGAGCAACGTCCAAGGGTGTCTTCACCCCCTGAGGCAGCAAGTCCTCAGCACCCATCAGGACCTCCTGCAAAGGAGAAGGGTGATGGAGCCAAGGGTTTCACAAAGAAAGGCCTCAGCTGACAGGCAGGAGGCATCCTGCTCTGAGCCAGGGTCCATGCTGTGAGCCTTACCTGCATCATCTCGTTTAAGCCTCATGACAACCCAGTGAAGCTACCTCTCTTTTTAACCTCATTTTATAGAGGAGGCTGGGGCTCAGAGAGAGGAAGTGACTTGCCCAAGCAAGCTCACACTGTTCGTCAGTGCTGGAGCCAGGACTGGATCCCGGATGAATGGACCACATGCACGCCACAGCGATGGGTGAGGCTGAATCTTCCCCAACAATCTTAGTGAAGACAAAACGTGAGCCTGACAGAAAAGCATGGAGAACATAAGGCTGTAAGGTACTGTCCATATCTATCACGGTGATGATGACAACAATGGTGACGATGAAGAAGCATCTGTAAGAACTGAGAACAAATTTCTTCCATTTCATTTGACTTTCAGATTTCTTTGTTGTTAGATTGTTTCTGCCAATTAACAGGAACAAACAAGGCAGAAAGGAAGAAATGAACAGCACAGCCCCTTTGATGGCATCTATCCCAGACCGTGTCAGAGAACAGGTCTAATTTTGCTTTTCATTGGGCCCAGGGGTCCCAGCCTGGTGTCTAGCCCAGAGAAGGTATTCATTAAATATTTGCTGATGAACAGCTGAATGGTTGGATGCCACAAGGGTTGGCCATACTTAAGTACGAGCTTCCCCTCCCCACTCCAAAGGTGTCTGCTTTCCCTGGGCTGCCCTACCCTCAGACAGCCCCTGGGAAAAGACCCACCAGCCCACAGCCTAACTGGCCCCCCAGCTCAGAGCCTAGCCCTGGGAGGGAAGCTTTGGGTCACCCACCCTGTACCATGGTTCCCTGGACCTCTGCTTACCCTTCAGTCCCTGAAGAAGCCAGACCCCACTGCCGAAAGGCAGATTCCAGCCAGCGTGGCTGCCCGGGAGCTCGGAAGGGTGAGCCCTCCCCTCTGGAATGAAGGGACTGTAGCTGTGAACCTCAATTAAAAAAGAAGCCACGAGGTGGCCACAAAGGCCAGCTCCTTCCTCTCCAGCCATCAGACTCCCGGCTCCTCTCGAACCCTCCTTACAGCCTAGAAAAGCAGGGCAGCTGCAGTTTGCATTCCAAGGGGTTTCTGCGGCTTTGAACCTGAGCCCACCCCGACGGAGGACTCCACCCAAGGAGTATGCTGTGCCAGGCACTCAGCTGAAAGGAGAGGCTGGTGGAGGGTGACATTGAGTACTGGTAATGACCTTTGCTGTGTTGATTACAAAATGACACCTGTTACCTGTAGAAAATGTAGGGTGAAAGAGAAGAGTTATGTCAAGAAGAAAATTAAAATGGCCATAATCCCACTTCTAAGAGACGGCAGTGCTGGAACTTTGCTGCATTTCTTGCAGACTTTTCCTGTGTATGTGTGTCTGTTTCTTTACATTGTTTGAATGGGAATCCTTCACAGAATACAGCTTAGAAATCTGTGAGCGTGTATAAAGGAGAAGCCAGACCCCGTCTCCAGAACATTGCTTAGCCCTCCCTACTCCCATTTTTTGGCAGCCAAGAAGGATGAGGGGAGCTCCAGAATTATGGTTGGACTGAAGGTGAATGATGCTTGATACTGAAGTTCTGGCCACCCTGACAAGAGGAGGTTTGGAATGAGATTTAACTTGATTTAGAAAAATAAAGAAATATGACATTTCTTACACCCATGACCTGGAGTAAAATTCATACCAGCTGAATGGATGGGTGGATTGACAGATGGCAACTTGGATAGCAGGCAAAAGGGAGAGAGCACAGCAGAGAGAGGAACAGAAAGGAAAGAGAGACAGACATACATGCTTGTAAGTGCACAGAAAATTCTAGAAAGTTATTTAGAAATTGTGAAAGGTCGGTAAAAGTGGGTATTTAAATGGTTATTTGAGCAGGCTCTGCACTAATCTGAATATTTTACCATGAACAAGCGTTGCTCTCATAATTCTTAAAACATGTGAAATAAATTTCCCACCTTAAACGTTATAAATACGTTAGGTTGGGAGGTAAGAGGGGATTAAGGCTGCAGGTGAAATTCAGGTTGCTAATCAGCTAACCTTGAAATAGAGAAATTCTCCTTATTATCTAGGTGATCCCAGTGTAATCACAAGGGTCCTTAAAATCGGAAGAAGGAGGCAGAAGAGAGTCAGAGAAAGAGACAGGGCGATGGGAGATGAGCCAGAAGCCAAGAAAGGTGAGTTTCTCTAGACGCTAGAAAAGGGAGGGAAACCAACTTTCCTCTGGAACCTCCAGAAAGGGGAGCAGCCCTGGACACCTTGATTTTTGCTCAGTGAGACCCATGTCAGACTTCTGAGCTGATCCAGCCCCCCTTTCCCTCCCTGCACCCAGAGCCGCAGACTCACACCGTGGACGGTGTGGCTGGGCTGCCGGTGCCCCTGCCTCCACGCCCAAGAGCTTCTGCCCCCGCTGCCAGCTCCAGCCCTGGCATCCAGAGAAAGACCTCCATTCCCGCCGTTGGTCATTGCTGTTGCACATAGCAACAGCAGTAGCACTAAAAGAAATGAATGGAGGAATGAATTATTAATGCTTGCAAAAGAAATTTCCAACTCTCTTTGTATTCTCTCGTTAGCTGTGTCTCTCATGCCACGGCACTGATTTTATTACACAGCAGATCAAGGCACAAGGCACACATGGCCACATCGGATTGGGCCAGTTAACCAGAGGGAGGAAAACTATAAACTGTTGGTAGTTTATTGACGGTGCCACTTGGTGTGGTAATGCTGTGTGCCTTACTCCCTGGGCTGCTGCACACACCTGGCTACCTTTTGTTATCAAGGCCCATGGTTGCTGCAAAAAATGCTGCTGATCTGATGCTGAACGGGGCACATAGAGATCCCTGCCTAGGTCCTGGTCCAGTTTCCTCTCAAAGAAGAGAACTAGGAAAATCGGGGTGGTAGACATTATTTCATTAGTAAACCAACTCTTCCGTCTTTGGACACCCAGGAGGCCCCATACAGCCTGTACAGCACACACATCGTGCACCCCTGTGCATACACACGCACACATCTGATGAGGACCCAGGAAACACACTCGCATTTATGGGTACCCACTCTTAGACACACACTTGCACACACGCAGTGATGCTCTCCTGCCTTTCGGTCTCAGATGGGCTAGGGGTGGGTGCTGCTCCTCTGGGATGTTCCCTTCGAACAAAGCATTCTAATTCAGAAACTACCCCAGCTCTGGGAAAATAATCTTCAGATTAGTTTGCCTGCCAGGAACACTGGGCAATGCCCAGTTTTTAAAAAGCACCTCATTTCAGGAAATGCTTGGAGCCTCTAGGTGTTCTAAATCGCCAGGGAAGGTGCTGCTGCAGTGTTCTGAGACCCTTATTGCTGCTTGCAGCTCTCAGGGTGTGTGTGTGTGTGTGTGTGTGTGTGTGTGTGTGTGTGTCTGTGTGTCTGTGTGTCTGTGTGTGTCTGTGTCTGTGTCTATCCCTCAGCCTCCTGCTTGCTAGCTGTGTCACCAGGAGCAAATTACTTAACCTCTCTGTGCCTCATTTTCCTCATTTGTAAGTTGTGGGTAATCATAGTACTGCCCTCAGAGGGTTGTCATTAGGATGAAGTCAGATGACATGTGTGCCTCATTTAATGGAGCAGCTGGTAGATAGTAAATGCTCCACAAATACCAATGCCGTCACTGTTACTCCTAGTCCCACACTCATCTGCGCGCGCACATGCACACACACTCACTCACACATACACACACACAGAAGTAGAGGCAGTGCTCAAGATCTGGCCTTCCATTTGGATGGCTCGCTCCTCCATGGTTTTGAAAGCATTTTGATAACCAGTTTCTCCTTTTTGCCTCATAAGAACTTGTGAGTTAAGAAGGCTGGAATTACTGGTCGCATTTAAAAAGAGAAAAGAGGAAATAAAGGTGCACAAAGACCATAAGACATGCCTGCAAAAGTTCACTGCAGTGTACTTACAACCACACACATGCGCACACACATAGAAATGATCAAAAAACCCAGCAGTTGAAGAGCATAAATGAAGACAGCGCTTTGCAACATGCGATTGTTAAGAAATCACAACTGCAAGTTTTCAGTGACATGGGAAATGCCTCGTCTCTAAGGTTCAGTGAGAAAAGAAGGTGACACACTGGACACACAGGTAGAGTTTTATTACACAACCAAGGGGAGGAAATAGGTCAAAATATTAACTTCATTCCCAAGGAAAGGTTATATTTGCCTGCTGTTTTCCCCTTTACACTGTTAAATGTTTGCCAAAATTTTCATAATGGGGCTATATTCTTTTTATAATTAAATAAGAGAAATAAGCTGTTGAGCTGCTATGAATCTCTGAGTGCACGCAGCTGGCTGTCGCCCTGCCTTCTTTGATCTCCCGCCCCCACCCACAGTCTGGCTGCGTCCCCTCCCCCAGGCTCACTTCCTCCCCGGTTTCTCCTGCTGCCCCACCCTGGCCCAGAGCCCCAGAGCAGGTGAGAGCACCTTCCCTCGCTTACTGGACCCTCCCCACTGGGGAGGTCGTCAGCATGGGGTGGCTTGCTCTTGGAGGGGTTTGTCACATTGTATTTTGTTTTACATTTTCAGGCAGTGATTGCGGTATTGCATTCCTGATGAAGTTGCTCAGATCCCCACCCAAACCTCCTCTGCCAAAGCCAGGAGAGCTCCATGGAAGAGACACTCACGGCCCAGCTGAGCCAGGGCTCCAGGTGGCTCCTCAGCCAGAGAAGGCTTCAGGCTCATTTCCTCTGGGTGAGCCCTTAGATTAACTTCCTTCTTCCTGGTGAGATTGTTTAACAGGGTAGGGAGCATTTACGGTAAGCTCTTTGAAGGAGGGCAGAGCCCAGGCAGAGCCGGGAGGAACTGGCCCACCTGAGGTGCCAGTGAGCTACTTAGTTCCTCCCTCTGGGCCTGCTGCATCTGGAGGATCCGCCGGGGAGGCCCCAACCCATCAAGGACCCAGAAGTCGGACGCTCTTAGCAGCTGGTCCAGGGTGGTGGTTGGCTGGGTCAGGGACGCAAGGCACCAGCTGGGCCATCTCGCCTTCTCCACTGAAGCAGGGACGTGGGAGCCGTAGCCCTCAGGTATGTTTCCACCAGAATGGAAAAGGTTATACCTCTGGGTCCACATTATTGAGAGAAAGAAAAATGGAGGTGGGGTGGGTAGAAAATCAGGAGTGAAAGGGCCTGAGAGGCATGAAAGGAGAGGAAGAAGGAAACCACAGAATTAAAGAGATTACTGAGAACAGACTCAGGAAGGCAATAGATGTCATCTGAGGAGCCAAGTCTGATCAGTTAATAGTGCACCATGGTGAGGATTCTGAGGTTGGGTTCAGGCTCTGTGCAAAGACATGCTATGACTGATTAGTTACGTCTGCAATGGGCACAAGAATGCCGTGGACTGGGGCCTTCTGGGTGCCAGGCACTGAGCAAAGCACCTTCGGGTGATACTCCAGTCAGGTAAACAGGGAGGAAGGTCGTTCTAACACCCAACACGAGGACCAAGGACAGGCAGCTGAGCCCTGCAAAGCAGGCAGGGCCCTTCATTTACGTACTGTCTATAGGCTTTGCCGCTACGGTGGCAGAGTTGCGTATGGTGACGGAGAACATAGGGCCCCACAAAGCACAAAATACTTCCTTTCTGCTCCCTTCCAGAAAACTGCCAAGCCCTGGTCCAGAGGAGCAGGACAAAGTGGGTTTGTCTCTGGGATCTTTTCTCCCTCTGACTCTGACCAGCTGTGAGATCTGACCTCTTTGGGCCTCAGTTTCCCCAGATTCCTCACTGAGCTGCTGTAGGATTAAATTTAGTTAAAATCAGGAAGCATCTCAGGGCAGCACCCAGCACATACATTTGTTGTCTTGTTCTGGGAAACAGCCTAGGAACTGGGGGAGTAAAGCCCTCAGAATCCTGCCCCCCTGATATCTTCTTACGTCTTCGGCAGCACAGCCCTGTGTGGCCCAGTCATTCTACATTGGCCAGAGCTAGAGAAAACCATTAAAATCAATAAATAAAATTAAAACAGGACATAATGGAAGTAATGGGTTTATTCCCTCTGAAATAAATGTCACTGGAACAAATTGTTTTAGCCACCAGCCTTACTGTCTATGGATATATTCATTGTTTATCTCCCTCTGTATTGGTGATGTGATCAATAATTGCCTATACATACTGGGAGTTTACAAGAAGGACCATTTAGAGCAAAAGGCAGCCTCGGTTACTGTGATTACTTCACACAGGCCTGCGTCGCGATGGTCAGTGTTCAGAACAGCCTGGTGGGGTGGGGGGCAATTGGAAACTCAGGGTAGGGGCAGCTGGGTCTGGGCAGGGTTAAATGCATCCGTTGGTTCCGGGCAGACCTCTTAGCTCTGCTCTGACTCAGGTGTGTGTGTGCGGGCAACCCCTTGTGAGTGCTTATGGGAGTCAGTATGTCTGTCACCTTCAGTCTTAGTGTTGCTGCTGCCTTTCTGTTCTCTTCACGTCTTCCTCCGTCCTATCTCTTCCCCTCTTCACTTTGGTCTCTACCATTAGATTATCGTGTTCTGCCTCACCTCTGAGCCTCTGCCCATGCTGTTCCCTCCGCCTGGAGCAGTTTCCAGGAGAACTTTATCTGCCTAGATGTCACCTCCTCCAGGAGGTCTTCACTGACAGCCCCCCCGAGCTGGGAGGTCCCCTGAGGGAGCCCCACAAGAGCACCTATCCCACTGTACTGTGGCCATCCACGGACTGGTCCCTACCCCCTTACACTTGTATTTCTAGAAGGGGAGAACCTTATAGGTTCTATGATGCATCCCCCCACTAGCATTGTGATGGCACAGAGGAGAGTCTCAGGAAATATTTTAGGATAAATAATTGAGTTGAATTGTTTTTAAATGTCACAGAGATCCCCAAGTAACTCCCTTCTCAGCTCATGACCCTGTGACATCACAGGCTTGTCTGTAAGGAAAGGGAAGCTTCAGCCACATCCAGTGTATTTCCCCTGGTCCCTGCAGGCATATGCTGTGGGGAGTTCCCAGCTCGAAGCCCACCAGGCCCTCTACCCCACTGAGAAAGCCCCACTGCAAGGAAGACAAACCTCATGCGCCAACGCTGAGAGGTGGTGAGACAAAGTCTGGGCCCTCTTCTGCTCTCAGCCAGAACAGGTGCTGTGCCCACTTCCCAGGGGCCACCATGGTGGGGCATCACACAGAGGCTGCACAGATGCTCATGTTTGCCATCCCTTCCCCAAAAGTTCATTGGCTCAAAGAAAGGAAGACTCAAGCCCTCAGTAACAACATTTAATCATTGTCCCTGAGACCAGGATCTTTTCTTGGTGTAGGATCATCCTTTGAGTTCAAATTAAAATACCAACTCTTTCCAGAGTCAAGTCTCACTCCTTGGCACACAGAACTTCCTCACAGCCACTGCCCTTCCTTGTTGGACACGGGGAGGGCAGGTCAGCCTTGGCGTGCCCAGGGTTTTCACCCTCTGCTGTTTGCTGTCAATGGTGTGAATTCCAGCTCTGCTGCCTCCCCTGGGAGGCCACAGGCATGTTACTTACCCTCTTTCAAGCCTCAGCTCCCTCCTCTAAGAAGTGGAGATAATAGTATATCCAACTCATACAGTTGCTATGGGGATTTGGCAGGATATATGCATAAAATTCTTACTCTGATTCCAGGTGCACAGTAAGCACTCAATACATGGTAGCTATTTTTATGATTTTATTAGTAATTGATTATTTTTATTATTAGCTAAAGCAAGTCTTGCTCAAGAGATCACCAAGAGAACAGTCTGATCCATCACTCCTGATAGAGGTGCAGCGAGGGGATCCCTGAAGGGCTGGGGATGTCCTGGGGTTAAGAAGAAGGAAAGTCAGAAAGCATCTCCTGGGGAAGATGCGGTGGTGGCTGGATGAGGGCTCATCCTGCTGGGGGTGCGATGACACACAGGTTGTCGTCCCCCAGGCAGAGGCGACAGGAAAGTTCAGGGAGCTTTGCAGATACTGGGTTTTTTTTTTTGTTTGTTTCTTTTGTTTTTTGTTTTGTTTTGTTTTACAGATTGAAGGTTTATGGCAACTCTGTGTCAAGCAAGTCTGTTGGCGCCACTTTTCCAGCAGCCTTTGCTCACTTTGTGTCTCTGTGTCACATTTTGGTAGTTCTCATAATACTTCAAACTTTGCATTATTGTTATATTTATTATGGTGACCTATGACCAGTGATCTTTCATGTAACTACTGAAGACTCACTGAAAAAATGATGATTGGCATTTTTTAGCAATAAAGCATTTTTTTCACTAAGGTATATACATTGTTTTTTCAGACATAATGCTATCGCATACTTAATAGACTACAATGTGGTGTAAACACAACTTTTATATGCACTGGGGAACCAAAAAGTTCAGGTGACTCACTTCGCTGCAATATTCGCTTTACTACAGTGGCCTGGAACTGAATCCACAATATCTCCCAGGTATGCCTGTAATTTGAGGGGTTACCCTGGGCAGAGAGGAGGAAACCTGATTGTCAGGAAGTGCTGGAAAAGCCAAAGGACTAGAGCTAATGAAGGTGCAGACATAAAGCTACAGCCAGTGCTTCCTGATTACTCCAAGCTTTCTGTGTGGCCTCAAGTTCACACCCCCTTAGAAATGATCTGGTAAACAGAGAGCAAACTTGACCGAGGGCCAATGCCCATGACAGGGAAGATGCAGAATATATTCACCAAGCTCAGTGTCCCTTTTCCCTGTGACTTAGGGCTGATTCTGAAGTGACTGTTGGCTGAGTCTGGATCCCTATGATGGGCTAGGAGACAGCTTCTGAGTTCTGTCTTTCCAACAACAGAGGGCTGCTGGGTCAGGACCTGAGGACAGGGACGAGGCAGGGAAGGGCAGTCCAGGTAGAAGGAACAACGTGTGTGATGCTGGATGGGGAGAGAGCCTCACTCAGGGCCATTCTGGGGGCTTGAGAAGAGTGTGAATTAGGGACAGCACGTGAGGTTGGCAAGGTCACCCTCATGTCGGGGCTCAGATCATGCAAGGCCGTATAAGCCACGTGAAATACTTTGGCCTTTGTTCTGTGGTCAACAGGGACCCCAGACGGGATTTCAGCAGGGGAAATGCCCACTTACTTGTGTATCAGGGTGCTCTCCTGAACCCTCCCAGCCTGGAGAGAAGGTAACCTTCTCTTCATTCCAGGTGGACTCTGGGACAAGTCAAGATTGAGCTGAGAGGCACCTGTGTACAGAGGGCTGCAGGGAACAGGAAGAGGCTCCTGTAGGGCCATTAAGAAATGTCACAAACAAGCAGGCAGAGAGGTGCTGTGATAGCAGCATTCTGATTCCATAGGAAGAGCAAACATCTGTAAAGGAATTCTGCCATGGGAGTGCGCTAGCAGGGAGCAGCAGGGCCGATGGGGCCTGCTGCCATCAGAGCAGCAAATCTCTTCTAGGCAGGTGGCCTCCCTGCACAACACCTTTTTCAGGACAGGCAGACAGCACTGCCCGCACCTTACAAAGGAGGAAGCCGAGGCCCAGAGACATGTGCCCCCAAAACACACAACCAGTAAGTGACAAACCCACGTCTGTCTAATCCCAGGTCCATCCTCTCCCCTGACATCACAGGCTTTTTACTGCCTGATTCTTTCAAGACCCAGACCACATGCACTGCCCCTTGCTGCTCAGCCCTTGCATTTGCATCTTTTCGAGGTGATGTGTTAACAGTGGCTGAGAAAGGGGCTCCAGCACCCCTAGAATGACAGACATGGAGCTTAGCATCATCAAAGAGAGAAGGACCGCCCCAGTTCCCAATGATCCATCCCAAGAAGAGCTCTGACTGGTCCTGTTTGAGTCACGTGCTCCCTCCTGAACCAATCACAAGGAATCACAGTGCTCTGATTGGCCAGCTCCTTTTGGCAGGGTGGGCTGCCATGAGGAATGTTCTCCCATTCAGGACCACAGATAGGTGTTTAGCCCTGATTAGGGGGTCAGGGAATGCTTCCCAGAGGAAGTAGCTTCCACACTGAGACCTGAAGGATGAGAAGGAGTGTTCCAGGCAAAGAGGCAGAGGAAGAGGAACTAGCAATGCAAAGGCCCAGGGACGCTCCAGGGCACAACTTGTGCACAGCCATATCCCCCGTGCCTAGTGCACCCACAGCCTGCCTTCCCACGAGTGCTCAGAGAATGCTCCAGGAATAAAATCCACAATTGGCTGTGTGGCCTCAGACAAGTCAGTTGGCCTCTCTGAACTTCAGCTTCCTTCTCTATCTGGTGGTTTCATCTTCCTGACCTTCCAGGACAATGCAGGAATCCAGTTCATTTAGTGTCCAGATATTCATCAAGCACTTACTCAGTGCTCAGGTTGTACCAGGCCCGTGGAAGATAAGGCCTGCTGTGGAAAAGCAAAGCATGCCTGGGGCTTATGCACAGGACCAGACCTGAAGCCAGAAATCAGAAGGGGTCCGGAGAGAGGGCAGGACAAAGGGAGAGGTTCATGGACAGTAGGCATGGAGGTGGGTTCTCCGGTCAGGTCCAAGTAGGGCAGTTTTCAGCAATTCGAGCCTTCCCACTTCCTACCCCCCACCCCATCTCCTACCTCTCCCCCACCACCTCCACCTACCTTTTGGCTGAATACTGCCCTGGGGCCACCATCTCTGTGCCAGGGCTAGTCAAGCCAGCAAGCAGGGGCAGCAAGATGTTTCTTCTTGTGCCTTTGCCTTACAATTTCATAACCTGCATAACAGGTTGAGATAATCCCAGAAGCAAAGAGGAGGGAAGCTGTTTGGGCTTTAGGTGGCTGCAGAGAGAATTCCTGCCCCTCCCTGTGTACCTGGCCCAGGTGCCTTTCTCCCTCCTGCCCCACGTTCAACAGGCCAGCCCTGGACTCCAGCTCCAGAGCACCCGCTGGCTGCCAAGGTGAGCTGGCTGGGGACCCAGGACACCAGCGAACTCTGCAAGGACTGAGTGGGCCATCAGACTGGGGGAGAGCCCTCGCCACCTCCGCCCCTCCCCACCCCCACCCCTAAAGCCAGAACCCCTATTTGGCATGGGTGTGACACCTAGAGCCTAGCCCCCTGCCCAGGTATGCGCCCCTGCCCTCCGTCTCTGTCCTCTCTTCTCTCTCCCTGAATGTCTCTCTCTCTGAAGCTGGGTGTATGCCTGTTATGAGTATCCCCATAAATATCCATGTCTGTACATTGTTTGTCTGACCCTGTCCCTGTCCTTCCATCCTGTTCAGCCCCCAGGTCTCCTGGATTCTCCACATACAGGGACCCCTGAGAATGTCCTTTGAGCCTTATCCAGGGGCCTGGACTCCTAAACTGTAGGTCACACTCTAAGCACAATATATTTTTATATCTGAAGGGAAAAAAAAATAGTTGATAATTTGAATTTCAGGAATTTAAAGTTCTACAAAATCTCTGTGGGTGAGGCCAGGTGATAGCTCAGCTGTCTCACCTGGATGGTCCTGGAGGGATAGGGCCAGGGTGGGTGGGAGGGTTTTTGACATTCTCAAAAGGAAATGTGGGTTTGCATTTGCTGTTGCTGTTGTGTAAACATCGAGCACTGACCCAGCCCAACTGCCCCCAGGTATTGTCCAGGTCTTCTGTCTCCTGCTTGGATCCTTGACATTTGGGCTTTGGACACAATGTCTGTTGAGATGGATTCTTAGGATAAAGAGGATTCTGGGATGGGGAGGGGATAGGAAGAGTGGTGGGAGCAAGTCATTGCAGTCAGAGACCCTCCAGCTGGCTCTGAGTATTCCAAGACCTGGGAAAGTTACCCTCAGCTCTGCCCTCCCCTCCCCCGAGTCTCTAGAGACCTCCTTTCAACGCCACCAAATCACTGGTAACCCAGGAGCTGGGGGTGGCACAGGGGAGAAGTGGGACCAGGATGACCCTATCTCTGCCCAGAACTTAAGAAGTTCAGTTTCAACACTTCTCTGAGATAAAAAGCACTAGCAGTGGGGCCGTATGGGGTTTCGGCAGCCAAGACCTGCACCCTTAGCTTACTCACCACTAAAGTGGGGGCCTGTGAGGATTAAAGGAGATAATGTATATACAGCACCCAGCGCGAGCTCACCTGTGCTATGTAAGTCCTTATTACTCTTAATTTGGTCCATCAGCAAAGCTCACTTGAGTTTCTGCTCCCTAATGGTTTCACTGGGGCTAGCCAGCTCACTGTCTCTCTGCCGGCTGGAGGGACAGAATGATGGATGGATGCCTGGTTGGGTGGATGGATGGATAAACAAGTAGAAGGATGGATGGACAAATGGATGGAGGGGAGGATGGATGCATGGATGGAAGGATGGACAAATGGTTTGATAGATGAGTGGATGAATGAATATATCAATCCTCTAAGGGGCAGTGGCTGGCAGGCTTCATCTTCCTCTTCTTCCTAATCTCTGTGTTCAAAAAAGACATGTTGTATGAATGTAAAATTTCAGGGGCAAAAGGGGCTGAGAAAGCAAACTGAAAGGACTGTGATCCCCTCAGTTAGAGGTACCCGGCCCTCATCTGCAGTCTTGTTCACTTTCAGACACTAGACACCAGTTTCCAATTTTGTTTTCTTCTCTCCACAGGCTAACACTGACCCCAAGCGTTCTTCGCCTGGACAAGATGAGAGTGTCAGGTAGGGCCAGGCTCTGATGATTCTAAGGCTCAAGGTTGAGGTCTGAAACTGGTTTTGGAATCATTTTTCTGCCAGTAGTGTCTGCCCATCCTGGACTCAGAGGTCATTTGGCTTTATCCGTTCTCAACTGGTCAGGCCAGAATTCCAGGAGGAAACCTTTCCAGGGAGAGCCTGGAAGAATGTAAGACCTGCCTCAAGCTTGATGGGCTGGAGAAACTTTGGCACAATGGCCCGGCCCCACCTGGCTGGGATCATGGGAATTGACCCTATCTTAGAAACACTTCATCCTGCTTGGAAACGGGACAAAATATTTGCCTCCAGGAGGGCTATTCTAGAATCCTCAAACCACAGAGCTGGGTGCTGCGAGGATGAATTGAGATAACGTATGTAAGTGCTGTCTGCATGGTACCCGACACACAATGAGTGCTGTGTCATGTGAGCTGATGCCCAAGAACCACGCTGTGCCCTGGAAGATGGGGGACCCCACAGGCTCCGGGGGGCCTTCTTCCTGACCCCAGATAGCTAGAGACCAGCACAAGCCCACAGCTGAATTCAGGGCTGAGGAGCAGGGTGAGCAGAGAGAAAGAGGGAAGGCAAGGAGCAAGGGAACTTGGCCTGTTGGTTGGATTTGATTCCCAAGGTAGTAGGGCCTCGGGGTGGGAGGGGTAGTGCCGCCCACTTCAGCCCTCATGGAAGAGTGAGGGAAGGGCGTGGGACAGGGGGCTCTAGGGGGGTCTGTCACGGGGTGGGGTCGCCCCCCAGTGATGCGTGAGGGGAGTGGGGAGCAATCTGGCTGCGAGGCCATGTGTGTTCCTGCAGAGCACTTATTGTGCTTATTTGTGGTGGCTTTCCCACCCCCAAGCCATCCTGGAGGCTGTCTAGTGTTGACGACTAAAACAACCTTCCCGACAAGCCATGGGCCCAGTGCCAAGGGCATTACTGTGTCCTCTCGGTGACTGAGGGACTCCAGCTCAGAGGGGCCAAGCCCCTGTCTGAAGTCACACAGCAGCAGCTGGCTGCCCTGACCTTCCTGCCTCCAGTGCCAGGGCTCACCTGCCCCCTGCTCTCCTGCTGCACTTCTCAGGCCTCCCTCGGGCTGCTGGATAAGAGTGAAGATTCCCAGGCCTCACCCCCTAGAGATTCTCCCTGGAGGGCTAAGTGGGAGCCCAGGAGGGTGCATTTCTGACTTCACCTCCCAGTGGCCCCACTTGGGGAATGCTGCCCTGTAAGCCTGCAGCAGGATCTCACCATTTGCCCATCAAGTGGATTCATACTGGTCTCGCCATGCAGGCCACGGTCCACAGTGTGGGCTTGGTCTGGACCTACACCGTGAGGTCTCAGGACGTGGTCTCCCTGAGGGGACTGGGGAAGGACTCACACGTAGTCTTGCTGTATGGCCCTGCAGTGTGGTCTGGTGCTGTGGTCTCATGGCAGCATCTCCTTGCTCGGCAGGTCTGCTGCGCCTCCTGTCCCTCATCTCTGTCCTGGTCGTCAGCTGGTTCTTTGTCCGCAGCTATATCAGCTCCAACATGATAAATGTCCGCCTGCCCCGCTGGATAGGTGAGTGGGGCTCCCTACTGGGGAAAGGCCTAAGGACCAGGGCTAGGGGCCAAGGATCTATCCCTTCCTCCTTCCCTGGGTGACCCAGGAGATGCCAACCATGGTGGGGTGGGGCCTGCCTTTGGGATCCCAGGGGAGAGAGGAAACCCTCAGGCTGTCGGGAAGGTGGGGAGCCCATGGGGAACAGAGAAGTGTTCCAAGGCCCTGGCCAGAACATGTGCCTGAATCCAGGGCCATTTTGGAAATGCGACCCAGAAGGAAGGACAGAGGGAAGAAGAAAAAAAGGAAGGAGGGAGGGAGAAAACTGCCTTAGTGCCTTCCACCTGCACTTGCTGTTCCCTTGGCTTGGAACCCTCTTCATGTCAACCTCTCTGTGGCCAGGTCCTTTTTCAGCCTTCAGGCCTCTGCTCAAATGTTACCTCCTCAGAGAGGCCTTCCCTGAGCACCCCAGCTATACCTGCACTTGCTCCTCCTACTACAGCCACTCTCACATCAGCCTGTTTCCTTCAGAGCATCATCGTCACCCATCATTATGTTGTCTATGTTTGTTTACTTGGTTGTTGCCTATCTCCACCCCCTAGAATGCAGGCTTCCTGAAGGCAAGAGATTTTTCTTGTGTGCATCCATCTCTCTAGCACCTCAGAGCAGATGTAACATTTGAAAAGTGAAAGAAAAATGGATGATGGGTAGATGGATAGATGGATGATGAATGAGTGGATGGATGGATAGATGATGGTTGGATGATGGATGGAAGGATAATGGATGGAAGATGGATGGAAGGATGATGGATAGAAGGATTATGGAAGGATAATGGATGGATGATGGATGAATGATGGATGGATAGATGATGGATTAAAGGATGATGGATGGATAGATGGATGAATGGATGGAAGAATGATGGAAGGATAATGGATGGATAGAAGGAAGGAAGGAAGGATGGATGGAAGGATGATGGATGGATGATGGATAGATGATGGATTAAAGGATGATGGATGGGAGGATGATGGATGGATGACTGATTAAAGGATGACAGATGGATGGTGGATGGAAGGATGATGAATAGATGGACGGATGGAAGTATGATGGATGGAAGAATGATGGCTGGGTGGATGGGTGATGGATGGCTGATGGATGCTAGTTGCTTTACATGCATAGTCCCATTTAATCTGCACAAATGCCCCATGGGGTGATTCATGGTATGTTTGTTGCTTGGACTCATGCATCACCTCATGTTGTGGTTTTCTGTGTGGTCTGAGTAAAAGAGAAGCTCAGGGAGATTAAGAAAGTTGCCCAATGTCCCTTTTAGATGTCAGAACATGAATGGGAACCCAGATCTCCCAGATCCAAATCCTTCCAGAGGAAGGAGAGAAAGGGAAGGAATTTATCCCTCTGGATTTGTCCTCCTTAAAGACAAAGAACCACCTCCACTGACATAGTCAAACATAATAATTTGTAGTGGCCCAGGGAAGCTCATGGCTTCACAGCAGTGAGAAGCCTGTCACCCTGCCTTTCATGCAAACTCCCCACAGTGGAATCTCAGAGAGCCCTTACTTCATCTGCTTCTTGTCAAGTATGGCCCACACCAAGATCAGGATGATTTATACGTGATGGCCACCATGTTCCTGGGCCCAGGGCCCTGCTTTTGTTGACTAGATGTGGACTTGGCTGTGCTGCTGGCCTTGAAGGAGACAGGTCCAGGTCAATGTAGGAGGCTTAGAGCAGGCGTAGAGCTCAAGGGCGTCCTCTAGAGGAGAGAGACCCAGCTTGGAGTGAGAGAGGGGAGTCTTTGAAGGAGGGTTGTTTCCCTCTCAGAACTCCACTACCTGGGGTTTGGCAAATCAACACCACCAACCAATGATCATCAAGAGATTCCTCTGTGTTATCTCCCAAAGACCCCAAAATAAGGAACATGTGGCCCCAGCTCATGGCCTGAGTTGGGGAGACAAACAGATTTAATTACAGAATATAGAAAAATGGAGGTGCATTAACATGATCCAGAGTCTTGCAAAATGCCTACAATGGCAGGAAATGCAACCAGTGGGAAAAGCAGCCATCAAAATCCACTACCGTCCAGGCACTGAAAGGGGTAGTCTCATTACTTCAGGGGCTCCTGACCTGGATGCATACCCCACCACCTGATTATTTAGTGCATTAATATAGAACCATATGTGTTACTATAACACAACATTGTTTAGTGTTTTTATTATTCTATTGATACACAGTTATTTTCCTTTTTAACCTATTTTATTTTATGCATTTAATAACTTGCTATCTGGCAGAATAGAAGTGCTGAGTGTCTCTGGAGAAGTGGGAATAAATTTATTCCAAGGGGAGTTCTTAGGCTTTTCCAAACCACTAAAGGGGTCCATGGCAAAGAAAGAGAGCCAATTAAAGAACTGATTTACCTGATAAACTGGGTGGGGTTCTTTCAATGGGAGTGACAAACCCAACGCTAAGTGGTTTAAACAAAATGGGATGTCTTTTGAGGCAGGTAATTAGAACATCCAAAGCATCAGACTTTAGATATGGATGGAGGGGCCCCCACAGCACCCCCAGAATCAGTCTTTGTCCCTGGACTCTGTTCATTGCTACTTAACCTCATTCTATTGGCAGCTTCTCTCCAAGGTAGACATGGTGGCTCCCAGCTCTCCAGATGCTTATCTTCCAGCATAGCTGAAAGACTCTTGCTTCTCCCCCAGGCACCACATGTCACCCCAGAGGAGGGCTCCGTCCCAAGAGGAATATAAGATTATGACTGGCCCAGCCTGGGTCATGTGCTACTGCTGGGGCCTTAGAGGCAGGGGTAGGGGTCAGCCTCCTAAGGGCCAAATGGAAGGTGTGTTGGTGTGGGTGTTTCCCCATCCCTGGGACCACCGGCATTTCCGTGTCCACTGGGGACCCTGCCCTCTAGGACGTAGTGCCAGGATGGCAGGAGGTCTGACGTAGAGCCACAGAAACAAGCAGCACACAGTGTAAATACCATATGAGGATGTACCTGAAGCCCAGTGCAGATAGTCGGTGCCACGGGAGTCAGGAAAGGGACGTTTGACTCAGCTGAACAGTGACAGCCACAGGCCTGCTCTTCCCTGAGGCCAGGCCAGGGCTCCAGGCGCCGGGCTAAGCCCTCAGGATCATATCCCTTGGATCTTCTTCACAGCCCGTGAAGGGGGTGGTGACAGCCTCTGCTGTGCAGTCTGGAGACAGAACCCCCGAGGAGAAAACTCACACAGTTACACATGGTCACACATGGTCAGGCTCAAAGTCCAGTGGGTCTCACAACAGAGGCCTGCTTCTTTTTAACCATGAGAGAGTCCTCTGTGTGTGTGTGTGTGTGCGTGTGCATGTGTACATGAGTGTGCACGTGAGTGTATGTGCATGCTTGTGTGTGTGCACGTGTATGTGTGCATGTGTGCACACGGGTGTGAGAGAGAAGATGCGGCAGTGGCTAGTGAGGGAGGACTCCCAGACTAGATGGCACTTCAGCTCCTTTCAGCACCTGCCGCAGGACGGGGACTCCGCTTGGCCAGGCCAACACCACTCTGAGTTCCCTTCTTCCCACTCCCCAGCCCCAGCCTCCAGCCTGCAGGGGGGCCCAAAGCACCTTCTCACTAACCACATTCTATCTTCTCTCCAACAGGTTCAGTCCACAAGGAGAACCGTGAGTGTCTACTCAGCCCCCTGTTTCCCTTAGACTGAGATGTCCCAGAGTCTGTGCTCTCGGTCTTGCGGGTTCCAGAAAACTTCCTTTTCCAGGGTCTGCCCGGCTTTCTCTTGCCATGGCCTGATGGTGCCTCCTGAAGCCCCCAAGCCTGTGGCCCTTCTCAGTCATTCAGACTTATATGGAGGGCTCAGCTGTCTCCCTTCCCCACTTTCCCACCCTGTAGTCTGGGCTGCTCCCTGCCCAGCCTCCCCTCTCTGACTCCCTCCCTGACGCAGCTGGGACCCCCAAGTGTGGGGGCTGCACTTATCGTCATCATTGCAGCGACCCCAGGGTAGGCTCGTGGCTCCTGCTCCAAAGTATCAGGGCCATGGCGGGCCCTACAGGGGCCCCCAGAGGCAAAGAGAAGGGGGTGCTGATTGTCTACTGGGGCAGAAGGGCCATATGTGCCAAGAGAGGTGGGACAAAGTGTTCTGGGCTTCAGGAGGGCCACCTTCTTCCAATGGAATGGGGTCAGGGAAGGTCTTAGGGAGGAGGTGGCTTTCTAGCTGTGTCTGTGGAGAAGGGACTGGCCTGTGCAGAGGCCTAGGGGCAGGAATGCTGGGGCTCCAGTGGAGACCTTGGCTGTAGAATCAGGGACGTGAGTGTGGGGAGTGGACAGAGCACTGGGAGGGCAGGAGTGCTGACTCATCTGAACAGGGCTTCAGCGATGACCTCAGCTCCGGAGGTGCAGCAGAGGTGGAAGGGAGGAACAGCTATGATGATGATAATAACAGTGATTGAGTGCCTATGTGACGGATGCTGTATTCAGAATTTTATAGGCATCTCACAATCCTCACACAACCCTGTGAAGGTCCTGTAAGTATCCCTACTTTATAGATGAGGATCTGGGCTCAGAGAGGTAAAAACTCTTGGCCAAGGCAATGCAGGTGTAAGTGGTGGGGTGGGAGTCAACCTCCCTGTCTATTCCAGAGCCCACCCTCTCAACACCTCCTTACAAAAGGCAACACTTCCAGGTACCCCCCCCACCCCAACGTGGTGGTGACTGAAGGGGGCTGCAGCTCCAGGAATGGTACTTTACCTGACTGAGAAGGGCATGGGAGTCCCCACACACTGCGGGATTGCAGACAGAGAAAAACAAAAGTACACATCAACACAAACCATTGATCCTATACCTACAACCTCATCTCACCGAAGCCTCCTGAGTCCCATCTGAAGTAGACACAGAGTGTCACAACAACATCTTGGTGCTGAACAAATACTCAGACATCACCTGCTCCGGGGATGGCTCATCCAAGCACACCTGCTGCCTCCTACCTTGCCCGCTCCCTCAGTAGACATCACCAATCAATCCCAGCACTCTTTCCCTCCAAGCCCACAGGTAGCCTCAAGCCTTTATCATTAAGCCTTTAATGGTAGATCCATGGACATTTAAGAGGAAACCTATTTGACAAATCTGATCTAAACCAACCCCCTCATTTTATAGTTGGCAAAGCTAGAGGGAGAGATTTCCAGCAAGTCACAAAGCAGATGACTGAAGTCCCAAGTCCCCTGACTGCACCCCACCTCCTGTGCTCAGCTCCAGGCTCTGAGCAACAGCACTGGGGTTCCCAGGGGGCTTGGACAGCTGAGGAAGCCTCTGAAGCCCAAACTCACAGCAAATTCCCTGCCTCCCAGTGACTGAGACCCCGGGCATCATCCCCTTCATCCAGTAGTTTGGCTGTGAAGGGTGGATGGTCAGAAAATCAATTCAGGAAAAGCCTGCTAAGCCAGCCTGTTGACATCAGGTTTATCAGATTCAGCTACAGTTGATCGGACTCTGAGCAAACTCTAGGCTGGTCCCTGAGGTCTGGAACAAGCCCTCTGGCACAGACGAGAACCTCTGGCCTCTCTGTGAGGGGGCAGGTGGACGGGGTGGTGCCCCAAGGCTCTCAGGAGAAGTGGACCCCTCCCAGCCTCACCCGCAACTAGCCCCTTTGCGGGGAGTCGGGTCCGCAGCTCCAGGCCTCTCCCCAGAGCCCTCAGGGGTGTCTCCGCCTGGCTTCACCCTGGGGATTCATGTCCTGGGTGGAGCTCTGGTTACACCCATCAGGCAGGTCTGCTGAAACTCGGGGGTGAGGGCTGAAAGCCTGGGATAGGCGTTCAGATCATCGGGACTGCCCCCTCCCCCAGGGATCCACAATCCAGCAGAGTGCCCGGGTGTGGGCCACAGCCACTCCTAGGAAGGCGCGCCTTCGCCTACTCAGAGGCGCCGCAGGCTCATCGGGCCTGGCGTGAGTGGGCTGTGGGCCCCAGAGGGGTGCTTCTTCCTGATTCACACGTAAGCTCCCTCTAGCCTGGCGAGAGCCCTGGAGACGCTAATCACCCTGACCACATCGTCCCTCCCAGCTCGGGCTCAGCCCCACCCAAACGCACTACGTGTCCATCCAATGAAGATTTATTGAGGGCCTACTATGTGCCAGGCACAGGAGTTATTGGGATGATTTAACAAGATAATAAAGTGCTTGCCACAGTGCCCAGCGCACAGCAAGCCCCTGGCGTGCGCCAGCTTCTATTAGGAAGCCTGTGGGTTTGCTCGCAGCACGCGCTGACACAGCTCCGCCAGACACCTGGCACGGGGACTGGAGGAGAGCGAGGCGGCCCCACCACCGCTCTCCCTTTGCAGATGAACGTTCTCTAATTCCCTGTTTACCCAGTCCTCCCTCATGGCACCTTCCTCACTGTCAGGTGGTGTTACAAAACACACATTAATACAAATTAGAACCTGCCAGCCTGAAAGCACAAGTGACATCTCAGTGGCTGTGCTTGGGGCCCATCTGCCTCTCCCGTGGTTCACAGGCTCCTGGGTTTGCCTGGGGAGGGCCACACGGAAAAGACACAGATCTTAACAGCAACCACAGTAATCAGAGGTGCCACATGTTGAGTGTTCAGTGGGTTCCAGGAACTGAGTGGGAGATTCCAGAACCGACTGCCTGGTTGAATCCCAGGGTCCAGCCTAGAGTAGATGCTCAGTAAATGAGTGATAAGAAGAATAGCTAGCATGTACTGAGCATTCACCTGCACTCATTTATCCCTCACGAGAACCCAGTGAGGGAGGCCCCATCGTTAGCCAATTTCGTGGATGAGGCAAACTGATGTGCAAGGAGGCTGAAGACTTGCCCAAGGGAACCCAGCCAATGAGAGCTGCTCCCGCCTGCCATGCTAGTCCCCCAGGAGCTTGTCAACAGGGGCTTCTGTGAGCTCAAAAGGCTGCCCTGTCCCAGGAGAAAGTTCTCAAGAGAATCCCTTAATCACAGCAACTGGTCATTCACCACCACTCCCTCTTCCGCACACGGTTACCCAGGGCCTGCATGGAGCCGGTGCCACGGCTGTGGTGGGAAACCTGAAAATGAATTCTGGGTGGGCAGACACACAGCGAGTGTTCCATGTCTTTGATGGGGTTGTTTGAGGCACTGCGGGAGCCCAGAAAGGAGTAAATCGGCAGACTAAGGTGGTCAGGGAAGGTGTCTCCAGGAGGAGGCCCCTGAGCTGGGCCCTGAGCCTGCCCCTGGCTCTGCCCCCTCCTCCTCCAGGGCCCCTTTCCAAGCTGCTTCCACCAAAGCTGTTTCATTCCCTCCACAGCGATCGTAGTGAAGACCAAGTGTGGACTCAGCAAATCCTGCTCAGCCAACTTCTTTGCATTTAAAATCAGCAGCGGGGCCGCCAACGTCGTGGGCCCCTCCATGTGCTTTGAAGGCCAAACGTAAGATTCCAGTCTTTTCTTTTCTTTCATTCATTCATTAGCAAGTTCGGGGCCATAGGGCAGACCCTGAGAACAGCCTACACCTTCCACAGGCTTCCTTTTACTCTGGGTGGGTGAGTCACAAAAAACAATAAGGCTAACACCTTGGGAGTCTGCCAGCACCTTGCTAGATACGTTACAGCCTCATCTCCCTCATGCCCCCAGCACTCCCAGAGGCTGAGCGATAATTTTCCCTTTTGTAAAGATGAGGATACTGAGGCACAGACAGCATTACCCAGAATTTGAACTCAGGTCTGTCTGACAGCCAAGCTGCTGGGCTTCCTATGAGGGGGGGTGCCTTTGGGGAGTGTTCGAGATCAAGATCCAGGCATCATAGCCGAGATGCAGCAGGTCCCAGGGCTTCTACCCAGGTACAGGCGAAAGACTGCATACCAGTCTTTCTGGGCAGTAAAGGCCCTGGAACAGCAAGTTCATCCTAAAAAAGAAGCCAAAGACAGGTGTTTTAATCCAGATTCTGAACCTAGCTCCAACCCACTTGGGCAATACAAGGAACTTATTGGTTCACATACCAAAAGGCCAGAGGCAGTGGGCTTCAGGAGTGGCTGAATCCAGGGGTTCAAAGCATATCATCAGGGCTCCCTCTCAGACCATCTTCAGCTCTGCTTTTCTCTGTCATTAGTTTTGGTTTTCTCTGCTAAAAATGGACTTCATGTGGTGACAGAGGGAGGCCACCAGCTCAGCTGACATGATCACCCAGTCTAGTACCCAATGGAAAGAGAGCTTTCCCATCTGAATTAACCCTGCAGAAATCCCGAGACAGGAGCTCATTGGCTGGCCTGGGTCACATGACCACACTGGCCCAATCTGTGACCAGGGGCACAGGATACTCTGACTATCCTGGCCTGAGAGAGAGAAGGACGGTTTTGCCAAGGACACCAGAGGACAGGGGTACAGATGCTGAGCAGCAGGAACACAGCTGGGCTCCACGTGGGGATCCCAGACACTGCCAGGGCAGCAACTTTCTGGACTCTGCCCTCCTCACATCCTGAGGAGGTGGGCTGGCCCCACCTCCAACACCTCAGAACCCTAGACAGGGACCCTCCCTCTTTCCTGAGCAGACTGTTCTGGTCCAAACCTGCCATGAGAGAATCCAGCCCAGCGCTCTCTCCCAGGAGAAAACAGATGGCCCAGATTATTCCGTATGTTTCCTGATGCTTCTGCATCACACCACGTGGGCCTTCTCGGAGTTCCAGCGTCTCAAACAGTATTCATTCCACACTCGGGACCAACTGTTGTATTTTGTTTTTCCTCTTCTGCTTCAGGATCATGAGTCCCGTGAAAAACAATGTGGGCAGAGGTCTGAACATTGCCCTGGTGAACGGTGAGTTCCTGACCCACCCCCAGCTGGTCCCCACCATGCTCTAAAGCCTGGCTGGCCTGTGGGGACAAAAGGTCTAAAAGACCCAGTCCTCCCCACAGCCTTGGCCAGTCACCTGCCTGTGCACCTATCCCAGGAATCACAGGCACCTTCTCCTACGAATCATGACCCCACCTGCAAGGCCATCCCAGCTTAAACCAACACACATGAAACCATAGGGGACAATGTGAGACTACAAGCTGAATGCACCCCTTCATGCATTCATTCAACAATACCGACGGCAGCTACTGTGGGTCAGGCCCTGTATGGGGCTCTGGGTGTCAGCTGTGAATTAGAAGGACAGATCCTGGCTCCACAACACCCATGCAGTTCACAAAGAATCACAGTGTGTGAGCATATGTGGAGGAGAAGGAAACAGCACTGGGAGCGGGACACAGAGCTGGGTCCTCGGGGAGGCTTCCAGGAGGTGATGGTCAGCTGAGGCCTAAAGGCTAGTAGAGGGTGACCAGGAGTGAAATGAGGGAGGCTCCTTCCAGGCAGGGGCAACACTGCTCAGGGAGGAGGGAGGAAAGGGGTTTGGGGTCCGCACAGGGTCTCTCTGGCTGCAGCAGGGAAGCAGGCAGTGGTGAGAGGTGAGGCTGGGAAGGCCAGCAGGGCCAGAGGAAGTGTGGACCTGAGGCAAAGAGGGGAATAGGGACCCTCAGAAAGGCTTTGAACAGGTCCTGAGGGCCCAGCCCTGCCTTCCAGAAACCTCCTTCCAGTTTGGAGTAGGGAGGCTGGAAGCAAGGACACCCTGGGGAGGCCCACAGTCTCACTGACCCTGCATCTCCAGCAGGTGATGAACAGGAAGCCAACTGCAGGCCAAGCCTGAAACAGACACGTTTCAGGAGGGGGTGGGTTACAGGGGCCGAGTAAGGACCAGTTGGTCTGGCCCCACCCAGCCAAGCCCCTCCTGTCTACCTTCTGCTCTTAGATGGGGAACAAGGGCCATTTCCCTGGATCCAGGAACCACTTCTTGGGACAAAGTTCAGGGCAGATGGGAAAAGGACACAGTGGTTGCTCAGGAGGGAAGAGGTCAAGCTTGTGCAGCGCAGGACCACGTGACCACACTTAGGCAGTGACAGGGCAGGATTAGAACCCTGACCTTTGCTCCTAGAGGAGCCCTTTACCCCTGTCAGGAAATCCTGCTGGGTCAGGGGAGAGGTCAAAGGCTGGAACAAAGGGGGAGCCTTGCCTGAAGGGGTCAGAGGGCAACCCTGGCTGACTTCCGGGGAGCCCAGGAAAGTTGTGGGCCAGGAAAGGCAGGAAGCTGAAGGGGGGCTGCTCCTCCTCCAAAGTCTTGAGAAGGAGAGGGAAGCCAGACTCAGTCCACTGACAGCCCCCTCCTGTATGGAAGGCATGCAGGCAGCACAGACAGTCTCCCGCACCCTCCGGGCATGGCAGACCCAGAAGACTTCAGCAGCCTCTACTTACATCGATTGTCCCACCCAGTGTCCACCCATCCCCACAGCCGGAAGGAGGGCAGGAAGGGGCTCCAGCCACAGCTGACCTGGCTGAAACCTGCTGGGCTTCCCTTCCCCAAAATGGGCCATCGCAGGAGAAAACCTCTGAATATTCTCTGATGAGACGGGCTCAGACAGGGGCCTCCTTCTCCATCCCTCATAAAGCCCAAAGGTAAAAAACAACCACTGATAACACTAAGAGCTCACATTTATGGAGCATTTACTGTGTGCGGTTTCACTGAGCCTCATCACGATGCTAGAGGGGAGCTATGCTCTGTGTCCTCGTTCTCCACGTAAGAAACGAAGGCTCGGAGAGGCTGAGCAACTTGCCCAGAATACATACCCAATAGAATCATCTAGATGTGAACCAGGATCTGGCCGACTCCAGGTCTTCATCACCCGGCAAGATGACCTCTCTAGACTAGAAGAGCCTCCAAGCATGTGTGCAGTGCCCCCTGCATGCCCACCATGGGAAGTCTAACAAGTCACTCTCAGGGCCTCCGAGCAGAGCAACCGAAAGACTGCTGAAGGTGGTGGTTCTCAACCTTTTAGATGGCACAGATTCCTTCGAGAAATGTTCAAACTACACCTCTCCTTAGTTACAGAAAAATCCACAAATGCACACAATCACGAAAGCAGTTTCACGCTCTTCTGCGAGCTCCAGGTGAAGTACCTGGAGGGTCTTGGACACTAGCAGCTCCAAATCAGAGAGGGAGAGGGGCTGCAGTGTGAGCCCACCTCTACCCAGCCAGAGGGCCAGAGAGCTGCCACTACCCAGGTGCCTGTCGCCACCCTCTTCAGAAATCCACGAACTTAATTGGGGGGAGGGAGGGAGTGACGGCGAAAATTGAGCTGTCATCCCCTCTGCAACACCCCCATCTAGTGGCCAAGAGTGAGAACTGCGACTTTCTTCCAGAACACCTCTCTCCAGGTAGGATTTGAACACTTCACAAAACCCACAAACGCAATCCAGATTACTGGACACAGGACACTGAATATACCTCAGCCCACTGCAGATCCTCTTGCCTTCAAGAGCTGAAGGACTCAAATTGCATATTTCCTACTTGGGTGAGAATAATGATGATTGTAGTTTTTTTAGTTACTATTTGGCAGCTAAAATTTATCTTGCATGCTTACCACTTTAAATACATCTCATTTAGTTCCCACAGCCCATTGTACAGATGCAGAAATTGAGGTCAAATGCTAAATCATGTGTTAGGAAGCAGGAAGGTCGAACACAAACCCAGACTGGTTGGATTCCATTTGACTCCAGTGACCCCCAACCATTACATATTTGTACCCCTCAGTTCAGCCCAGGGGTTATTGGTTAATTTAGTCCTGCCTGCTTTCTACAGGATCTACTTTTATTCCACTATTATTCTATTTTTAGACCTTAGACTAAAGAGTAGCCATTTTTTGCAAAATGACACATCACAGCAAATAATAGCTCTGCTTTCTTGTCCCTTATAGGAACCAAGGGAACAGTGCTGAGACACGGAAGTTTCGACATGTACTCTGGAGGTAGGCACCTTTGCTGGCACCGAAGTTGAGGCGGGGCTGAGCTCCTTCCTCTGGCAAGAGAGCTCCTGGCGTGATGGGGCTGGAGGGTCAGCCTGCGGCCTTTGCTGCTGTCAGTGGGCTCTCCCCCACGCAGATGCCGCAGATGCCGAGACAAGGATTAAAGTGTGATGTTTTATGTGGGAGGAGCTGATCTCAGAGAGTGTCAGTAGGGAGTCGGGGAGTGCGAGGGAAAGGAAGGCGGCCAGTGCAGAGCGTTATCAAGCCATTAAACACTGCGGGCAATTGGAACTTGAGAGCCAATGTCAAGCACAAGCCTCAGAGGCATCCCCAAGGGGCAAGGGAGCCGGGGTGATCCTACCCCTAATTCCTTGGCTCTTCCCATGCTCTGGCCTGCTCTAGGGTGCAAAGGAGCATCTGGAGGCCCAGAGCAGACCTTCGAGCAAAGAAATGCTGGTGCTGGCAGTCTAAGACCAGGCATGTGTGCACTGAAATGCTAAGGACAAGGGAATATGGCCCAGTTTGCTCTGCTAGGTAAAGGATATATTATTTTAAGGCCACAGTGTCCCTATCAGGCCCAAGGACAGAACAAGGTCTCCCAAGGCCCAGAAAGGACAACTCAGAGGCTCCAAGCTCTCTCCATGTTTCTGCAGTCGTCTTGTCTTCTATCTGCACAGACATGCTTTCTGAGTTTCTCTGTGCACATGGACACCCCTTAGGAAGTCACTGTCCTTGAGAGACATCTTCCCAAAATGTGAAGAGAGGCTGGGTTGCCAGCACACCCTCTGGCCCTGCAGACACTATCTGTGAGGTGGGACTCAGCTGGAAGATGAGGTGGTGGTGGAAGCTGGCAACCCAGCCTCCCTTGACACAGGAGCCTCAGCATGGAGTGAAAAAGCAGCAGGGCTGCCCTTTGCAGACAGCAGGGCTCTGGGCCCTGTAAGGACTGGCTTCCATCAGAAGAGATGAACTGAGCTCAGCCTGCTTCTCAGAGCACAGCTCGACTCAGTTTCCCTCCCATATCTCTGCAATCACAGGGCCAGCTCTGGGCTCGGGCATCAAGGGTCTCAAGCATAAGACCACTCACCCGGGAAGCTCCCCAGAGAGTGGAAGGACCCTGCTGCTGCCAATCGGCTGGCTTCTTCTGTCCTGAATCTCCCATCCTTGCCTCCATCTCCAAGGAAAATCTACCTTGCTGCACCCACCTGAACCTGTGAGCCCAAGAGGGGAGAAATCACCAGGCAACAGAAAGGAGGAAGCCCTCTTGGCTTTGCAAACAAAGGAGGGGGGCTGAAATGTGGGAAATGGGAATCTGCTGCCTGGAAGTCCCAGCTGGGGGGTGTTTGGAAGGTAATCTGTGGCAGCACCTTAGAGATAGGAGCTGGGATCCAGTCCTGGGCTCAGGGCTTCCCACGATGGTCATCTTCCTGCCGAGTCCCACCTCACAGACAGGGTCTGCAGGGCCAGAGGGTGTGCCAATCTGGAGCCTGCATCAGGGCCCACACAGACCTCTTCCAGGTGTGCCCCCCATGCTGCAGACACACCCATAAGACCAAGGGAAGGCCAGAGGGTGGCCGCAGCTGGAGGGGAGGGTGGGATGGACAGAGCTTGGACGGGAAAGCTGGGGTGTCCACGTGCAGGCAGGCACAGCCCCCAGCAGAAGGACAAAGCCGGGGACAGGTGAGAAGAGAGTGGAGCAGGCCATGGGTCATCATTTGTTCTCTGTCCAGGACCCTGCAGATGTCTGGTGTGGCCTGGGGCCAGGTTATGAAAAAGGTCCAGTCTCTGGAGTCAGAGACACCAGGCTGTGTGACCTGAGGCAGGTGACACCTTTTGAACCTCAGTTTCATCATCTATAAAATGGAGGTAACCATGTGTCCACTTGGTTAAGATGGACCTGAGAATTCAGTGATAACCTGCAGGAGTCGGGGGAGGAGCCCCGCCTGGCTGGCGAAGGAGCCCAGGGAAGCTCATTTAGTCTCCGACTACCTTCCCTTCCTTCCTCCCCTCACTCCATTCGTGTGATTCAGAAGCAAGGAGCTCATCATCCAAATGAAAAGGAAAAAAATTAAGAGATGAAACCAAGTTTTATAATACTTTATTATGAACTCGGACATAACCACAGCTGATAGGGAACCAGAAACAGAAGCATTTTGAGAATAAGTCGGCTCTTCCCATGGGAGACAAAAGAAAATGATGACTTTTTAAAGTGAGGTGATAATTAATGGAAGGCACCCTTCATTTTTCTCAACATCCAGTGTGCTTCCCAGACCAGAGCCAGATCTCAGAATCTGCTGACAGTTCAAACAAAGTAACGGTACTTTCCGAGCTCCCACTTTGTGTCTCAAGAGCTCAAGGGCCATTTCCCTAACAGCCGCCGTGGTCACTGGCTGGACCCCTACAGGCTGGCGGCTGGCTTTGCTTGGGGGACTGATTCTTCCCTTACGTGCAGGGGATCCCACAAAATAATAAGACCCAGGGCAGCTTCGTGGGCCTGCAGCCAGTGGGCAGGGTAGTCACAGAGGGCCACTTGCTTAGAAGAAACTGGTTGGATGCTCTGCCTTCGCCGTCTTGAAATTATTAATAGTTTCTTAACAAAAGGCATACATTTTCATTTTGCACTGGGCCCTGAAAATTATGTAGCCAGTCCTTCTAATAATTGTAATTCTACTATAATGCACTTACTGTAAGCCCAGAAGTCATCATTACGTTTGATCTTTACAAAAATGCTCTGAGCAGGGCTGTTAATCATCTTTGCTTGACAGATGTAGCCCCTACTTTGCCCACGAGGCCAGTCTGGCCCAGTACTTCCTCTGCCGTGCGAGAGCCCTCTGTACAAGTCACGGCCTACCCAGAGCACCATCTGCATTGTTAGTATGATCCTTTACGTGACTCACTCACTTCTTTTTAACCTAAATAAATTTATGTTAAGGAAAAATTTATCACTGCCCTAAGTCGAAAGCCATTGTCATTTTTTATGCAGGGAAGGTGACCATAAAAATAAGCACAATGGAAAAAAAAATCAGTGTCGTTGAAGCGAGCTGCGTGCTGTTGCCTCCTCAGGTGTAGCGGCCACACCTGCTCTCTGTTAAACGCAGAGATCTCGCGAGTGCAGGCAGGCATTAGAGATTCAAAGGATGCCTTGCTCCTTGCTGTAAGCTGGAGAGTTACAGGAGCCCAGTGTTCTCTCTCAGTGACCCGAGTTGGCCAGGGGTACACCCTCTAAAGTCAGCTCAGACGAGCTGGGTACATCTTAAGCAGAGTAGAAGCGGGCAGTGGGCACTGCGCAAAGAGCCCAGAGCTCCTGAGAGAGGATTGTGCTCGGTCCCCTGGAAGGGTATGCCCCCAGGGTCCTTAGACTGCACTTCAGAACTGCCTGGGGGAACTGCCAGATTCCAGAACCCACCCCACACTGGCTGAAGGAGGGTGCCCTCCCTCTGTGCAGACGGAGCACAGTGTCAGGTTGCCCAGGCGTTCCTGGGCCACTAGCGCAGCAGGAGAGGATGAGAACGACCAGCCGTTTTTCCCCTAAATGACCAGCCTCCCCATTTTTCCTTCCTCCCCCAGATCCTAACCTCCTGGTGAAATTCCTTAAAGAAATCCCAGATGGCACACTGGTGCTGGTGGCCTCCTACGACGACCCGGGGACCAAGTAAGTGGGAACCTCCGCCTGCCAGGCCATGGGGAGAAGCGAATCAAACACACTTCCTAACTGAGAGCCCTTTCCCTGCTGTCCCTGCCGGCTCCAGCTTCTGGCACCTTCTCCTGAGGAAATAACCAGACACGCGCACAGAGATGTTCTGAGGGGTTCATCACAGCCATGGTTACAACAGGGAGAAACTGGACACACTCTCCCTGTCCAATAATAGCCAACTAGTTGCAGAAATTATGACCTATGGCTCCCCTCTCTCCCCTCTCTCCCCTCTCTCCTCTACGACATAGCACGTATTACTACATACACATAAAAGAGGCTATGCGGCATCAAAATGATGACATAGAAAATATTTAAGGACAAGGAAGAATGTTCACCCTTTAGTTAAAAAAAAAAGCAAGTTATGAAAGAGACAGAATGATCCCACAGTGTACGTGGGACATGAAGGAAGTGACATGAAGGATGTATATTAAAATTTTACAATGATTAATCGGGGAGGGGGGTTGAGACCATAGGTAATTTTTAGTTACTTTGTGAAATTCCGTATTTTCCCAATGAACGTGTATTATATTTGTAAACAGAAGCAGAACGCTTGAACACCTCTCCAGCCCTCCGAGTGGCTTGGGAGAGGCGCCCTGGCCACTCTACCCTGTTCCTCCCGAGCTGGGTGAGGCTGCCGCACACACTGGAGGCTGGGGGTGTTGGTGTCGCGATACCATGTACACATACACACCGTATGCTGAGAGAGCTGATGGCTATTCTGAAGCTTTATTAAGTTGCACAGTCTTATGTAGCAAAGATGAATGACAAGGGAAGTGGTTAACAGGCAGCGTCTGGCTCAAGGTCAGAAGACCCTTTATGTTTTGATAAATCATGTTCGTGTTGGCACCAGCGAGCCTTACAGCTTATCAGGGCGGAATGTATGAGAAACGGCTGCTTTACAACATTCTTCCTGGACTCAGGCGGCTGTGCCTGTCTTGGGTTGCCCCGCTCTGGGGATCTTACCCATCCTCAGCTAACCAGCCTTCTCACCTCTGAGTCTGCAGCTTTTTATAACTTGTTTACCATTCTGGCCCAAGGCTCGTTCCTTTGTTCCCACAGTCGGGGGCCTACAGTGGGGAGGGGGCAAGTGCTGGAAACGCTCCCCCATCTGCCATCCTCACCAAGCCATCCTCTCTGGTCCCCTCCCTGCAGGATGAATGATGAAATCAGGAAGCTCCTCTCCAACTTGGGCAGTTCCTACGCAAAGCAACTGGGCTTCCGGGACAGCTGGGTCTTCTTAGGGGCCAAAGGCCTTAAGAGCAAAAGCCCCTTTGAGGAGGTGAGTTCCTGGCAGCCTCCCCATCCCAGGGAGGTGGGGGGTGGGGAATGCGGGGGAAATGATGCCAGGGATGGACAGACATGGACTGGGGTGGCTTGGAAGGACACATAGGGCAGTGTGGGGAGGGCCACTCAGCTGTCACCCACGCCAGAGGTCAGGGTGGCCCCACTGGCTGATTCCCCAAGCAGGAAACAGCCTTGACCATTGTGTAAGGAGGTGGGTCATATATAAATACACAGATACATGGACAAGTACCACAAAGGAGAAGGAAAAGCAGAAAAGAAGGATGAAAGGAAATTACAGCATGGAGGGGAGGGAAAGGAACGTAGGGGCGAAGCTCATGTGATGGGGGAGGGGAGTCCAGGGCAGGGAGTGGGGTGCCTGGCTTCTGGTCCCAGCTGCGAGCCCTCCTCCCCTGCATAAAGGGGCAGGTTTGGACCAGGGAGCCCCAGGTTCTCCTCTAAGCTCCCTGTGGAGAGGGTGAAGTTGCACCAAGATGAGGACACAGGAGAGCCCCCTTGAGTATGTGGAAGGAGTCAGGAGGGGTCCCTGATGTGGGGCTCCATGGTCCCCAGGGGTGGCCTGAGCAGAGGGCATCCGGGAGGCACCCGTAGGCGGGGCTGGAGGGGCGCCCACAGGAGGAAGCGGGAGTCAGTGGGGGGTTGGGGGACCCCCCCCCAGGAAATGCTACGCCTTCTCCTCCTGTGCAGAGCAGTCCCCACCTCTGCATCCCCAGCTCAGAGCAATTCCAAAACCCAGGAGAACTGGCCAGGCCTCCCCAGCATGAAGTGGGCCAGTCTCTGCTGGTTAGAATATTCAGCTCTGCCCAGATCCAAGACGAGGAGCTAAGGGTCAATGATTCTGACACATAGGACCACTTAGGAAAGTAGACTCTGTCCTGAAGGCAATGGAGAGCCATGGCCAGCTTAAGTGGGAGAGTGACAAGATCAGATTCATAACAAGAAAGACTAGTATTCAGCAAGTGCTTGCTGTGTGCAGGCACAGTGGGGAGAGTTATGTGCAGGGTCCTATTTAACACCCACAGTGAGTTGGTATGCTGATTATCCGGCCCAGCTCACAGACAAGGGCCCAGAGTCTTGGAGAAGCTGTAACCAGCTTACTCAGTGATATGATGCATTTCTCACCCAGGTCTGCAGCCTCCCCTAAGATCTCCTGTCATCCTACTTTAGAACAGAGTCCCTGGCTGTGCATGGAGAGCACTGGGAGGGCATGGGGCAGGAGGCAGGAGGCAGGGAGGAGGCCACTGCAATAATCAGACCAGAGACAGCGCAGCCTGGGCAGGAGGGGCTGTGGGAGACAGAGCGGGACAGCAGGAGGGAGCCTCGTGCAGAACTCCAGGGGCGGGGGCCACGGTGGGCTGCAAGGGTTATTGCCTTGTCTGGAAAATGTTGGCCTAGTTTGTAGGTGGGTGTTTCCAAGACAATGTCTTCAGGTAATTAGAAATTACTTTTAAAAAATAAGGACTAGTTTGCACTAGAGGAGGAAAGGAGAGGACCCTCTCTGGGTGGAAGACGGAGGCACAGGGCCAGGGGACAGCTTTCTCCAGGAAGAGGCCTGAGGCCGCACTGGCAGCGCAGGCACTGTTCTTCCTCAAAGTGCAGTTTCCAGACCCATGAACAGAGCCAAGATGGCAAAGAGGGAGCACGTGAGTAGAGGAAAGTCAGCACCACCTTCTACCTGATTCCTATGATCTGCTGGCTGCAACCCATCACCCGAAAATGACCCAAAGGCCACAACGTGATTAAAACCATCCTGTCTTTTGTTCCCACACGTGGGAAACTGGGTTTGAGAGAAGCAGCATCTAGAATTTATTTTTTCTGCCTAAGGGTTAGCCACAATTATTCCAGCAGCAGATTTTGCCACTTACATTCTTTCTTCCATAAACTAAGCCTGAGCATTTGAAACACAATCTTAACTGATTTTTATTCTCTTTATATGTTTATATAGTAATTAATATTACACAGGGGTTCTGCCACTAGCCAACTGGGTGGCCATAAACAGTTACTTTGGCCCTCGGTGCCTCAGTTTCCGCATCTGTAAGGTGGGATGATAATAGTATGCACTTCTTAGGACTCTTGTGAGGATTAAATACATAAGGCACTTGATGCCTGACATACAGCAAGCACTCATGAGTTGCTAGGATGCTTCTTTTTATGTTCGTCATTGTTATTGTTATGATTATCATTTGGGATGTCCTAGAGGGGCTGGTGGAGAATTTGGGAGAGAGGCTAAAGCTCCCTAAGCTCCCTACCCATGCTTGGTGCCCCCCCACCCCCGCCCAGCCAGGGCATAGCAGGCAGTGACTAGGTTCTGATCCCACCTCTGAAATGTTGGGTAAGTGGCAGGGCCCCTCAGCCTTAGTTTCCCCATCTGTGAAATGGGCTAGAAATAACCAACCCTCTCCTCCTCCTCCTCCACAATGCAAATGCAGATGTGAGTCCCAAACAGCCTCCCCCATTGTCAGTGTCTCTCTTCTCTCTCTAGTTCTTAAAGAACAGCCCAGACACGAACAAATATGATGGCTGGCCAGAGCTGCTGGAGCTGGAGGGCTGTGTGCCCCAGAAGGTATACTAGGGCAGCTGCGGCTCTTCCTGGGCCAGGGCCCAAGGATGCTCCTGCCTGACTTAGGAGTCAGAGCCCGGAGTCACTGCGAGCTGGACTGGCAGGAGCAAGGACAGTGGAGGAGAAGTGGGAGCAGCAATGTCAAAGGTGCCAACGGTCCTTGAACACTATGCGGGCTTCCTCCCTTGGAAACAAAACCCTCCCTGGGTGAAGAAATCACCCCTAGAGGTGGCCAGCCTCAGAGGGTCCTCCCGGAGCCGGCTGTCTGTGGAGAGAACAGGTGTGCTTTCCCTCAGGGACGGCTGGATTGCTCCCGAGGAAGGACAGGACAGAATTCCCCAACCTGAGCACAATTAAATGTTATTTTTGCTGATTTTGAACGATCTCTCCCACCCCTCGATGTGCAGTGTTTCCCCTGGATGGGAATGGTCTAGACTGGGTTTGCTCTGGCCGCGAGTTCCGACAGGATGGTGACAGCTTCAAGCACCTGGTTAGGCAGCAGGAAAGGAGGTCGACTTCATAGGGATTTCATTTAGGTGTGAAAAATCCATGGTTCCCAGCATGAGGTGTAAGACTCACAGAAACAGAGAGAGCCAGAGGACCAGACACAGAGAACACTGTCTTCACCTGCTGTTTGAAGGAGAGCTGGAGAAATTCCAGAGTTGGAGAAGGGAAGGAAGTGAGATCTGAGAAAGGCTAGAAGGAACAGCCAGACAGAAGGGCTTCGGGGAGAACATACTGGC
This sequence comes from Camelus bactrianus, assembly GCF_048773025.1. NCBI lineage: Eukaryota > Metazoa > Chordata > Mammalia > Artiodactyla > Camelidae > Camelus > Camelus bactrianus. Next base: position 27,074,834 of record NC_133555.1, read on the forward strand.
TGTCTCCATGTGGGTTCTCCCTGGAGCAGCCCCCGAGATAAGGATTTGAATGCAGGTCATTTATTTGGGAGGTGATTCTAGAAAACACCCTTAGCGAGTGGGGAAGTGAGACATCCCAGTAAGTGGTGCGTTGTCACCTCAGCTACTGCTGTGGGTGAGTGGAACTTAATCCCAGGGAGAACCCCTAGGAATCAGTGTAGAACATGCCCCTCAGAGAGCTCTTAGAGGTGAGGGAGCTGGGGTACTTATACACCAACTCCCATTGTTGAGGGGCTGCTGGGGTTGGGACTGCTGTGAATTCCTAGGTGCTTTTCATCTGCCCTGCAGTGGGAAAGGGTCCTTAGCCAAGAGATGTCAGTACCAGCCACTGGAGGCCACTGAAGTGGTGTGGCCCAAGGGATGTGGTGGTAAGAAGCTGCCTAGACTCTCTGAGAAGGGCTGGGGCCAGGGAGCAGACCAAATCCTGGAAGGGGGCTTGGGAGCAGAAGGCACCAGTGCTGGGGCTTCTGCAGTTCTTGTGGAGAAGACTCCCGTGCTGCTGGTGCAGATGCCCTGAGCAGTGGAACAGCAGCAGCTGAAGTCCATTCCCAAGCCCTGGGGACAGGCAGGGCTTCCACTGGGCCAGGAGGACCTGGGGTAGAGAAGCGCAGAGAGTGGGAACCTTCAACAGGGCCCGGGGGGGGGGCTGCTGCAGGGGCTGCAGTTGCAGCGGGTCAAGATCAACACTGAAAGCCTGACAGGACAGACGACTTGAGCCATCTTGGCTGAGGAAAATGTCAAAAGGCTGAATCAGAGAATTGAGGAAGCGTCTCCTGGAGACGGGAAGGTTGCAAAGGCAGCGCAGTGAGACCGTTGGTGCCCCAGCCGCGTCCCCTCTCCCAGCTTGTGCTGAGACTGGTCAGTCTGCACGCTTCTCTGGAGAACTGCCCTTGGGCTACTCGAACCTTCTCTGTGTCCAGGTACAGAGAGGCCAGGAAGTGCCAGAGTTCACATCAGCCCAGGATGGTCCATAGATGATGGCTGCCTGGCTGGGACTGTGAAAAAGCCCAGCTGTCTGTCCTGGGGCAGGGCAGCCGTGAGAGGTGATTTACACTCCAGAGTTCCCTGTCCCTTTGAGACTTCACCTGAAAGCTTTCCTTTGCTTGGTTGCTCCCCATTCCCAGTCCTGCTCCCCGACTCCCTTACCTGTGTCACCCAGGGGCCAGTCCTTAATAAATCACCTACACAAGATCCTCGTCCCAAAGTCGGCTTCTGGAGGACCCATCCTAGGAGAGGCATTGGGCGTGGCCAGCTGGATGGGCCTGAGCGTGGGCCTGGGCTGGGAGACAAGACCACCCTGTCTGCAGGAATTGTCCTTAAAGGTCAGAGTGAGGGAGCTGCACGAGCTGCACTTGCTGCTGCCACGTGGAGCCTGCGGGGGAGGCCGTGTGCTGCAGCACGCTGGGGAACACCAGGCTGAGTGTGGGTCGTGCCCCGTCCTGCCTCCCCTTCCTCGACCAGGGACAGGGCTCAGTGGGCACATCCTCCAAATAAGGTTATGGGAAGACGAGCCCAATAGACCATCATTTGTACCACCAAAACCCACCACAGAGATGACAGTCAAAAGAAAGCCAACCACCCTGGGCCTCACTGGGGTGGGTATCACAAAGTGGCAAACACCCCACCAGACTCTCAACATCATCTTCAGAGAATTGTGGCCACTATAGGGACCCCCAGGTCAGCCCAGGATCGGGGCAGGACAGAGAGTCCAAAAAAATGGCTGTAGAGAGTTGAGTCTATATCATTGAGTCTGTTACCCACTAAGAGTCTGTTTCTACACTCAGCAGTCATTCCTCACCTGCTGTGTGTCAGGAACTGGTTACTTACTGGGGGTACCTCAGGGAAGAAAACCAGACCAGTTCCTGCTCATAGTCTGCAGGGACTCAGATCAAGAGGCAATAAGACTTGATGAGGACTTTGTTGGGGGAAAGACTGCAGGATCAGGGAAGGCTTCCTGGAGGAAGCAGCATCCACACTAAGCCTTGGGAATGTGTAGGAGTTCACCAGGCTAAGATGGGAGGGAGGATTGTGGCAGGCAAGGCAACAGTATGAATGAGGCCTGGAAGGGGTAGAGGGTCAGTGCCAAGGGCTGAGAGGGCAGGGATGAGAGCCTGAAGGGCCTTGTGGGCTGGGTAAAGCAGCTTGGACTTTGTCCTGGGGCAAACTGAGACATTTAAGCTGGGAGTGACATGATCGGATTTGCAGTTTTTAAAAAATTCCTCCTGACTGCTGTGTAGAGAAGGGAGTGGAGGAAGGGCGGCCAGTGAGGAAGCTGCTGTGTCATCCAGGGAGAGAGGGTGGTGGCCTGGCCAGGGGATGGCATGGGGGTGGATAAAGGAGACCAGTCTCAGAGATATTCAGGAAGTAGAACGGACAAGATTGGGGACTGATTTTCACATCATTGGAGCGGACAAGCCTTCAGAAACCTCTGCAGGGTACTCGTGACCGCAGAACTTGGGGCTGTATTTCCCTACCTACTGCCCATCAACATGCCACTCCTCTCTCCCTGGAGCAAGATGCGGTGATGAGGGGAAGGGATGTATCTGTTCCCTCAGCCACAGCGAGGTCTTTCCAGTAGTGTAATTCTGACCTTCGCCAGTAGGTGGCAGCCCAAGCTAGAAAGGGAAGAGTGGTAAGGTTTTTCCCATCCACCCTATTCTTGGGAAAAGTGTTATGCTAAATGGACTGGTTACCTGGGACTTGCCAGTGGGCAGTTGACTTACCACTACAGCAGTACCTAACTTTTATGGAAGTTGTCCAAATATGTTGTCCAAAAATGCTCTGCACAGAGCTTTACACGAATTACCTCATTTCATCCTCACAGCCCCTTGAGGTGGGGAATCACTGTTACCCCTTTTACACATAAGGAAAATGAGGCTCAGAGAGGTCAAGTGTCTTGTCCAAAGTCACACAGTTAAGGAAACTCAGAATAAGGGCTGGAATCCCAGTCTAACTTCATCACTATAGGAAACAGATTCTTCATCAGAAACACTTGCCTTAAAACTACTCTAGGTAAATGGTGTTTTCCAGCACCCTCTACCCTCCCCCTTCTCCTCTCCCTCCCCTTCCTCCTCTTCCTGAATGTCTCTGAAGACATTTGAAAATTGCTCAGACCCTCTGTGTCAACATTCTCACCATCTACCTTCATTCTTTCGAAGAGCTGGAGAGGGGTGGGTTTGAGAGATTTAGAACTCCTCTTTTCAAAACCCTCCCATATTTCATAGTCTTTCTTTTTTTTCTACAAGGTTGTGGGCCAAGAAGATGCAGATGTTTATCCCCATTTTGCAGATGGAGAGAGAGGCTAAGCACTGTGTCAAGGCCACACAGTGAGACTGGGCAAAGCTGCATCTGGAACAGCTGGTCCTGACCCTTCACCACCAACTATCGTTTTGTAAATCATCTGTGTCTGTGTTCCAGGTATCTCCCCTGTGCCAGGCCCTGTGCTAGGCTCCGGGGCCACCACCCCGTTCCTTCTGCCCGTGGTACGGGGTCTGAAATGTCAGACCCACATCCTGCCGGGAGCCAGGTTCAGCCCTTTAGCCAATTAAGGCCTTTCAGTGCAGCCTTAAGCCTTATTTCAGCAGGATTCCAAGCAGATGGGGAAAAATTAACAAATGTGTAAAATTCCTTTTCTCTCTTCCTATCCCACCAAAAGCCAAGCCAGTGGATAATGATGGGACGGCTGCCAAAGAAGTTTGATCTTCAGGGTTGACTTAAGGCATTTTTACTGCTCTGGCTGACTGCCAGTTTAGTCAGTGCTCTTTCCAATTTTGTGGACACTCTCCTTGCTGCAGGAAATCAGAAGCTGTACCCCTGCCATGATTGGAACAGGGAGCAGCTGAGGCAGGGGCTGGACCCAGGAGAAACAACAGAAGGAAGAAGTCACACTTTTGCTTGGCTAGAGGGGGTAAGGGCGTTGGAGAAAATACAGTAACAACAACAACAGCAGTATTGATCACTGCCACGCAGGGAGCACTTGCGATGACTCAGGGCGTGTTATGCACTCTGCATACTTAGACTGTTTCATCTAACCCTGCATCATTGATCTAGCCACTCCACCAATATTTACTGAGTGACTGCAACGTGCCAAGCACGATCCTAGACTCAAGGGGAAACTGATGAATAAGATAGACCAGGCCCCAGCCTTTGTGGAGCCTGGTGAGAAGACAAACAATAAACACAGAAACAGTATAGTTTCAGTTTCTGATAAGTGCCCGGAAAACATAATAAACAGAGAGCCTAGAGGGTCCTCTGCATAGGAAGTCAGGGGAGGCTTCTCTGAGGAAGTGATAATCGAGCCTAAAAGATAAAGAGAAAATAATCATGAAAAGATCAAAAAATGGAGTCAAGGGAGAGAGATTTCAGGCAGAGAGAGGTGCAAGTGCCAATGTTCTGAGGTGAGGGGGAGAGAGGTAGGACCAGAAGCTGTTTGGGAGAGAAGGGTGTGAGAAATGAGGTCCAAGAAACAAGCAAGACTTGACTGATCAGACCTTGTGAACCTTGGGGTTTTAATTCTATGGGAGAATCAGATCTAGAACACCTAATCCTTCACTCTTCACCACCAACTGCCATTTCATAAACCATCTGTGTTATAAATCATCACTGTGCTGGAGGAAAGGGAAGGGTGCCAAGGTCTGCCCACCCACCCAGCTCTTGGGAAAGGGTGTTGTGCTTAATCAAAGTGTTTACCTGGGACTTGCCAGTGGGCAGTGGGTTAACCATCAGTATTATTAGCATAACAGCATCATCTAAACTCGGTGGAGAATTGCTGTTGTCCAGTTCCTCTGCTCAGAGCTTTATGTGAATCACCTCATTTCATCCTTCCAGCCCCATGGGGTGGGGCCACTGCCATCCCGCATTGATCAAGAGAAAGATTATAAAACAAGGAATGACATGATCTGATTTGTGCTTTAACAAGATGATGGCTTCAGCTGCACACACCTTCCCTCTCAGGCCTCACAGCAGCCCTGTGTGGTATGCTTATCTGACCCCACACATACAGATGAAGAACCTGAGGCTCAGAGAGGGCAAATCACGTCCCCAGATCACACAGCTGTGAGGAACAGAGCTACGACTCCAGCCCAAGGTGATTCCAGCCTTAATCTTGCTCCTTGCTAGTGACAAGCAGCAGAAAGGGGATGGAAATGAGGAGGAGGGTGACTGCTGGGGGATGCTGAGAACTTGGCCCCCTGCCTGGAATCTGGCCCCCAGATATTTTCCTGGTCTGAGCCCAGACCAGCCGCCCTCCAGCCTCCCTGCCTGGACTGCTGCCCCATGGAATGAAGTGTTCTGCTCTCAGCGTCTCTGCTCCGGGAGAACGCCAACCCCGAGTGCCTTCTAGGATCTATTATTTATGGGGCTGTGCAGCCTGAGGTTTCCATCTCCACGCAAGCCGGTCTGATTCCCCAACCCGGGCCACCCCACCAGCCTCCAGTGTCTGGGCCTGTCAGCTGGGGAGAAGGCCCGGGCCTGCCTGCCGGGTCAGCCAGAGGTCAACCACTGCACGGAGCTGCTGGCCGCGGGGTGAGAGGACTGCTTTGCTTCTCCTCGACCCCAGCTGCCTCAGTTTCCCTTCCTGAGAGAGGCAGGGGTCAAGACGTGAGGAGCCACAAGGGACCCCAGGAGGGCATGTGGCCGCCTGGGGACACTGGGCCCCTCTGTCAGGCTTAATCACCCTAAGCCTGTTTGAGGAGAGCCCAGCTTAGGAGCAGCTGTGAAAGCCGCCTTTGTGCCTGCGGAGAATGAGCCACCAAAGGACGGGGGGGCCCTGGCCCAGGGAACCCCTCGGGCCCCAGCTCCTGAGACCAGCACCGCAGGGAGGACCCCCCAGCCTGGCTCCCAAGGCCCACCCAGGCCTGGTGCCTGCTTCATGCCATGGGAGCTGCCCAAGGGAAGAAGGTAGGTGCCCCAAGGGTCCTGTTGGGGCCCTGGACACAGGGAGGGAGCTTGGATCTACCAGGGGGAAGCCCTCGCCCACCGCCAGCTCCTCGGAGCCCTCTCCCCGGTCACTGCCCACCAGCCTTCCTCCCTGAGCCCACAGCAAAATTTGCATCTAGAAACCTGGCTGGGTCTAGGGCCTGGACAGTGTCTGATCTCTCCCTCTTTGAAACAGACCTGGAGTTGCCCAATCTCTCAGGCTCCCTGGTCTTATACACCCGCCTCTTTACTTCCCTGCATACAGGCTCCCTGACCACCACCCCTGCCCCCGCCCACCTCACGCACCAGGGAACCTCGGCACAGGTGGATGCAACAGCAAGAAAAGGAATGGTGATCATTGTAATTAAGTTGGCTAACCAGTTGTTACCAGATGTAGGGTGACGGGCAAGTTGCTGATGTTTTCCGTAACTCATTTCCTCACCTGTGAAATGGGGACAATAGTGTGGTCACTACCTCAGAAGTCTGTAGTGAGAATGAAAAGAATTTAAAGATGTAAAGCTTTTGATAGAGTGCCCGGCACATAGTGGGCTATATGCAAGCTATGATCTGTTGTTGATAGACTTCTCTTCATATTGCTGTCCACCACCTTCTAAGTCTGGGATCTCATTTGGGGGATGTTACAGGCAGCACAGCCAGTGCGGCGTTGAAAACGAGGTCTGTAGACCCCCTGTGTCAGCATTAGAGATGGAGGGTGAGAGGGGGCTTGTTGAACAGTCACCCTCTCAGGGCCCACCCAGGCCTCCTGGGTCACAGTCTCTGGAGAGGGATCGGGACTCTATTCACCAGCTCTCGGGTGATTCTCATCCGTGGTTACAGCCCACGTTGGCCAGGACTGTGATCCCAGCAGTGTGGTCAGGCTGCCCAAGTCCCAGCTCCTCCGCCTACTTACTGTGGTGGGGAACTTGGCCCCTCTGAATCCCAGCTCCTCATCTGTAAAGTAGGGCTGGTACCCATCTCGTGGGAGGTTCTGTGAGATGATGCCAGTAAAGTGCTTAGCACGCTGCCTGACACCCAGAGGGCCCCAATACACGGAGGCGGTAATCCTCAAACAACCTGTGCTGACCTATTACATTAAAGGCAAGGACCTGAGACTCAGAGGCAAGATGTGATTTCCTAGCCAAGGTCATGCAGCTAGTGAAGAAAAGGGAAGAATTTTGACCCCCTTCTGCTTGACTCCAAACTTCCTGCCAACCTAGCCCATCCCATATTTTTCAAATGTAAAGAAAAACACATCATGGATCCCATGGAGAAAGTGCTCTGGACCTCAGTTCCCCCATCTGCAAAATGGGAGTGTTGGGCTGAATAACCCCTAGGGTCTGCTTCCCATCTCCCTTTGTTTCATAGGCAGGGTCAGGCCTGGAAGCTCCTGTCTCCCTTCAGCACCCCCAAGAGCATGGCCCTAAAAGCTTGGATTCCTGGCGCTGTCACTTCCTCCTGCAGTGCTTCCTCCTGCCTGCAGGGGTCAGTGTGGGTCACCTGCAGTCCCTGCAGCTGGATGATCTGACACAGCCACTAGGAGTCCTAGAGCCACCTTCCCAGCCAAGCCTTAAGCCCTGGCCCCAACCAATCCCCTCTTTGGGGAGCACTCTTCCTTCCTCTTCCCTCCCTCAGAGGATGATTGGCTCAGCCTCTAGGTCCTGTCTTTGCTGAACATGAATGTGGGAGTTCATCTTGGAGGCCAGCTTCCCAAGCCTAGAAAAGACCCTAGCAAGGTCTAGCCCAGGAATGGCAAAATATAGCTTGTGTGTTGCCTCTCCCTATTCCCTCACCCATGTCAGACATCACAAATCAATCCCTGCACACTTTCCCACTAAGTCTAGACAGCCTCGCAATCCTCCTCAACACAGCATCCCAGGACTCCCCAACTAGCCAGTCAGAACTAGCCCCCAGGTTGAAAGCTTTGCCTATCCCCGGGCCCAGCCCCTTCCCCTCCCTTCAGGGAAAAGCCCTGCCCCAGGGAGAAGGCAGCAAGGCACAGTGATTGGGAACATGTGCTTTAGAGCCAAACAGGCCTGAGTCAGTTCCTCCACATTCTCTGTGACCTTGGACAAGCCACCACACCTCTCTGAGTCTCAGATTCTACCTCAATAAACAACAGTAATCCTCATCAGGTTGTTGTTGTTGTAAAATCTAAATGATATCAGGCCTGGAGTAAAAGAGGCACTCCGTCAATACCATCTCCCCCTGAAATGGATGCTCTTGTACCTGCATCCTCTTCTGAGCCTCACAACCCTTTCTTTGAGCCAATGAGGACATCAGCATCACACCCAATGGCAGATGAAGGAGCCGAGGCCCAGCAAACGTGCTTTCCTCAGCTGGTCAATGGTGAGTGGGCCTGGAGCAAAGGCTGTGAGCAAGCCCAGGCCAGGCCCCCTCTAGAGGGTCCTCCATCTGTGGACTACCCCACCTAACCCCCACATACCCACCTCTCTCTCTTCCTGGAGGTGACAGCCCCACTGACCTCTGTGTGTAACAAGCCTGCTGTGTGGAACATAATTCCCATCACCCACACATTTATTCTCTCACTGGTTTGTCCCAGAACATTCATCTACCGTCCTCAGGGGCTTCCTAGACCCCCTCCCACAGTTATGGATTAATCATCATCATAAAATAACAGCCCTGGAAAACCCTTGGTGCTGTTGTCCAGTCCCCTTCCCACTGTACAGCTGGGGAGACTGAGGCCAGAGAGGGGAAGGTGTTGCACAGGGCCATGCAGCCAGGACCAGGGCATTTCCACCATGAGCTGCCCCTTGGAGATGGCTCCTGCCCACTAAGTGCACTGTCTCCTGGTACCTAACTCTGTCCACTGTGTCTTCATTCACTCCCGCCCCAGCTTCCCCCATAAAAATATTAACTGGGTACCCCTGCCCTGTGCTGGGAGCTAGGCCAAGGACAGAAAGGCATGGTCCCTGCCCTCATGGCCTTCTCTGTGAGTTGGGGTGACAGATAGACAAGCAAATAATGGTAGGTGGGAATAGCCCATGTGACAGTAGAGAAGGGCTGACTGATCAGACGAGTGTCAGGACCATCTCCAGCTGCAGCGTGGGGACTGTGAATGAGGACTCCAGGTTGGAGACAGCTGCTGAAATCCCCATAACTTGGATTTTACTTAAAATGCTGTCTGCTGCAAGGAAAACCCAACCCCAGCTGGTCTCAACAATAAGGAAATGTATTGGGTTCCCTAAATGGAAATCCAGTGGCTCAGTAATGTCTCCAGGACTTTTCCTGGAAACTGGCAGCCAAGGTTCCCTTGAATTCCATGGCTCAAACTAAATCACCCTTGTCCCCTGGGAAATGCCAAAGACATTGGCTTTGCCTGGAATCCTGAAGCTTTTCCTGGCAAAGGATGGACGTGGGACCGTGTGATTGACGCTTGGGGCAGGAGATCAATCCCCCAATGTCATCCCCCCAAAACTCAACGAGAGAGAGGGTAAGATGAATGCTGGGCATTTAATCATAACGCCCCACCCTGAAGGAGAGGTGTTGGTGCCTGTGACCATGGTGTGAACAGAAAGAACGGAAGGAAACTGAAAAGTTCAAGGGTGTAGCAGAAAGAGTACTGGACCAAGAGTCAAAACACAGACATTGTTGCTTCTGTTTGTCCTAAGCAAGTTATGAACTTCCCTTGAACTCTACATTTCTTAATCTGCAAAGTGGGCACTCAGGCCACTCTCAGGATTTTTGCAAGGATCAAATGAAGGTATTTTCAATACATGAAGGCAATGTCCCTAACTGTCTGTAACATTCCAGAAGCTACAGACATTGGCCAGTTGGGCATGCGTTGATTCTATAGGATGAGTGCAGGCACCATGTCCTGGATGGGGCCTTGTTTTAAATCCTTGTGACAGGGAGGTCACAGGTCCTTGGGCAGCAAAGGGTCCAGGAAAAGCAACTCCCACGGGCCTCCGACACCAGCTGAAGATTGACAGAGACGAATAGGGTCCTGGCACTCAGTCCTCAGCCCCGGTCAGCAGTCAGTGTCCCTCCTCCAAGTCCGCAAGCTTCCGTGGGCTGTTCCTACACAAGCCTAGTACCCCAGGCCACGATCTTAATTCTACCCTTCAAGGGGCTGATGCTACAAAAAAGATACTAAACGATACGCTGATACTTAAAAGAAAATATTGCCTATAACAGCTTACGTGCATTACAGCTTTTGCACCAATTTTCTCATTGACTCTTCCAACAGCTCTTGGAGGCGGGTATTTTATTACCCAAACAATCAAAGGCATGGAGAAATGTAACAAGAGGCTCCAGGCCACCCAGCTAGTAAGCAGTGGCGCCGAGACTTGAAGCAGGCAGTTGAAAGAGCCTGACCTCTCAGCCACTGAACTCCACTGCCGCTGCTTAAGAAGGTAGGCTCCTGGGCGGGCAGAACGCTGCTTAAATCCCACCTCTCTGAGCCTCAGGTTTCCTCAGCTGTCCGGTGGGGGAATGGTTCCACCTTCCTCGCTAGGATGCAGTGAGGTGTGGCACATAGTAGGTGCTCAGGGGATGGTGGGTGGTATTGTTACTGCTGCTCTAGAAGCTGCAGGCAGGGCTTCAGCAGAGAGGGGCTGGCCGCATCCCCAAATCGTCAGCCTAACCCCTGGAAGACTTGGGCACCGAGTGCTCTCTAAAACATTTCTCCAAGCTTGGCACCCCTGGGTTTTTCACTTCCCTGAACAGACTCTGGTGATGTCTGCCAAGAGGCTCATTGCTTTGCATCCCTCTTCATTAGAAGAAAGTTTCCTTGGCTGAAACAAAAGGGAAAAAATACAGGAAATATGGCAAATTTTGATAAATAGCTCTGAAAGTAAGTGTTCATTCTGACAGAACCCAAAAGGAACACATCTGGCTGGGCCCAGCTGGCTCCCTGAACCATTATTCCCACCAATGTTGGGTGGGTTCCCCTAGCCCAGGCCCAAGGGAGGGTTGCTGCTCCCTGGGCCCCAGCCGAGGGGCATGAGGACCACATGTGCCAACACATCGGCCCCACTTGGCCCACCACCTCAGACTGGTCCTCTGAAGAGAATGAGGCCAAGCACCCTACTCCTCAGTGCCATGGGGCGTCTGCCACTGGGTTCCCCCGGGACTCCTGGGCCCAGAAGGGAAGGCTTATGGACAAGTGGAGAAGGCTGTTAGGAGCCCGTGGGGAGTGAGGGAGAGGACACGCCTCCTCACCCCCAACAAAAGCAGAGATCTGGTCCTGCCAGCAGGCTCCTTGCTGAGCCCTGGTCTCCCAGCATCACTCCGGCCTCTCAGCCTCTCAGCCTTCACTCTCACCCCTCGGCTGCCTGGCAGGCCGTCCTGGCTGCTGTCTACACGTGCAGCCCTTCTCTGAGCTCCAGGCTCCGAACCTGCACACCAGCTCCTGTAATTGTTCTCAGACCAGGTGTCTATTAAGTTCTGACCGCACACCTGACAGATAGCCTGTCACAAAGCGTGCGGGAGGATGAGGGGGCGGAGGGATATTAGTGTCTGAGCACCGACCCTTGCCAGCCGCCGGGCGGCTGACGTGCTTTCACCTGCTCCCTCCAACCCTCCCAGCCCAGAAGGGCGGGGGCTGTTGCCCCAAGTCTTGGATGAGCCACAGTATTGGAGATGCATCTCTGGGCCTCGGGGCAGGCTCTGCCCCATGCCCTGCCTGACACTCAGCTAGGCATGCTCCTTGCTTATTCTCATGTAATCCTCAGTAGTGACCCATGTTCTCATCCCCATTTTACAGATCAGGACACTGAGGCTCAGAGGTCACCAGCGAGGAAGTGGCAGGGCTGAGGGGTTGCATTGACATCCCTCACTTGGGCCAGCGGTTGTATCCTTATCTCAAATCCACCCCACCACCCTGTGACCCCCTTTACACAGCTGGGGAAACTGAGACCCATGTGTCAGGGTCAGGGTTCTTTAGAAAGCACTGAGACCCTGACACCAGGGGACAAGAGGCCTTATAGGGTTAAGTTGAGGCTCTGGCGCTCACTGGGTGACATCCAAATCTGTTTCCTCATCTGTAAAATGGGGGTGAAAATACTACCCATTTTGGTGTTACTGGTGTAAGGATTAAACGGGAAACACTTGAAGAACCCTGGGCACATTCCTTCCTCTTTGAATCTGTTTCCCCATCTGGGAACTGAGGGGGTTGGATTAAATGTGTCTCAATACCCGCTCCAACCATGGTAAAAATACAAATTCCAATTATCTTTGGGAGGATGTGGGCACCTTTCCAGATCTTTCAGCTGAAGCCCAGAGATGAAGTTCAGGGCACTGACCTCGTCATGTTGTCTTTAGCAGGACCCAGTGCAAAATGAAAATGGCAGGCCCCTTGTTCAAAAATTATTAAGAATCCTAAGACAATAGCAGAGCCTTAAGCCAAGCACACAGACCCTGTGTGACTGCAGAGGTCACGTGCCCAAAAAGCCAGCCCCATTCATTAGCGGCAGCCAGGGGACACCCATGGAGGGCCACATTCTTGGGCATTCTGGGATTAGGCACAGCACACACGCTGGCATTGTAAACACGGCTTTCCAAACACTGCACTTTGTCACTCAGTCCCAGGCCCCTCTTTTATTCCATCTATTCACCACCGGATTTGAAAGCCCCTGAATGTTTTCCTCACTAGCATGAGCAAATTCATAAACACACTGTCCTCCCTACTTCATTCACCCCACCCTGAGAATGGCCTCGCCTGAAACCCTTGAAAAAGCTAGAGTTGAATCTTCTTCCCTGGGGAAGCCCAGAGACAGAGGGTGGGCGGAGGAGTTGAGGGGGAGTGAACTGGCAGCTGCTGAATGAGGCATTTGAAGGCAGGCAGAGTGAACTTTGGGAGAAGGGAAAGGGCACAGTTTTCCTGTTCCCCAAGGCCACCAAGTGGAGCTTTAGTTCTCCTCTGCCCTTGATTTCCCCAAGCTGGGTTCAGGATTTGAGTACCCAGGGCTGCCTCGAACAGATGTACAGGTTGGGCACTGCACAAAAGCAATGAGTGTTTGGGTTAGTAGGGGTGGAAATCCACCCCCTCCTCTGCCAGTGGAGGCTTGTGCCCAGGTGCTGATTAGGTCCACCCAGATGCAGGGGTGTTGTTTTATAATTATACAGTGCCATTACTTAAAGCCCTTCAATCACCTTTTCTAAGACTAAAAGTTCCTGTCCATCTTTACAGGAAGCCCAGCTTGGGAGGGAAAGAAATTGAAGGAGAAAGAAAGAAAGATGCCAGCTCAGCTGACACTTCTAAGAACCATTCCCTGGGTGGACCTCAAATGTCTACACAGGACGAGAAGCTTAGATAAGCAGGGGGCAGGGCAAGATTGTCTCAGAGCTGAGTTTACACAACTAAGCCCGCACGTTTTACTGAAGCTGGAGGATTAGCAGGGATAGCTGGGAAGGAGCCAGGGAGGTCAGAAGGGAGTAAAGCTCCCTCAGGGACCTGGTGGCACTACCGCCGTCCTGCAGACTAGGACAAACCCCTTTACTCTCTCCAAGCTCTCTCCACCACACTGACAGGAGTCGTAATTTCATATTTACTTCTGTGATTTATCCACGAGGGAAGGGTTTGGTGTTTGACTCCCCACTGGGTTGCCATTATCTAGCACATAGCAGATGCTCAGTAAATTGAGGAAGGAAAGGAGGGAGAAAGGGAGGCTGGGTCCTCATGAAAGTGACTTGAGGGTGGAGGAGTTGAAGGCCAAGCTCATGGAGGATCCTCACAGAAGCTCGGGCTGGTGGGAAGGACACGGGCTGGGTCCCCTCCTCTCTTTCCAATAACTTTACGGCTCTGATCCAAATTTGCGCATTCCTCACCCAGCCTCCACCTGCGCAACACACATGTACACACACACACACACACACACGCACACACACACACACACACGCACACAGGCACAGACTTTCCACCTGCACAATGTCCTGGCCAAATACAAGATTCCTCACTGATTATTCATCATTCACACAACAAATGTTGGCTGGGCACCTACTGAGTCCCAGGGTCCCTGGCACCAGAGACAGACCAGTGCACAGGACTCCGGCGCTGCCCTCAGGGTGCACAGCCCCGCAGGAGAGAAATGTCACCAGCGATGACCGAGCAGGTGCTGGGTGCTCTGATGCGGGGAAGCAGAGGAAACCAGGGCACAGAGGGGGCCACAAAGAGAGAAGCACTCAGAAGGGCTCCGGGATGCCCCAGCTGTGATCTGAAGACTGAGGAGGGTTAACCAGCTCAGGGGGCTGGGAGAAGTTTCCAGGGGGCGCACAGCCTCTGCCAAGGCTTAGAGGTCGGAGGGGCCCTGGCACATCCCAGGAACTGAAAGACCCTCTGGGTTTGCCAGCCACTCTTCCCGAGCCTGACACGGCCTCCCAGCTCCCTGTTCTGGGGTTGGCACTGTCAGAGGGCAGGTGCGAATGGCCTCGTCTTCCCCTCCCCACCCACCCAGCGCTGCCTCGCCCTGTCACACCCCCTCCTCCGAAAAATCCCACCTGAGGACTGCGTCAGACTCTCTGATCAAGGAGAACATTCTCCTCTTTTGCTCTTTCTTTTGCTCAGTTATGCAAAATAGAGCTGAGAGAAAAAGAAAGTGAGAGAGATCAAGGCAGGGAAGGAGACACAGAGACAGAGACACAAGAGACAGAAGAAAAGAGAAAGTCCCCTGGGAGCAAAATGAGGCCACCCCAAGCCTGTCCCCTTGACCTGACCCTCTGCCCCCCCACCCTTTGGTGCCCACCTGGCCTCCTTTCCACTCCCAGGTGTTCTAGTGCCTCTACACAGGAAAAGGGGAGAAGGAGCCAAAACGGCCGCTGGGTGCAAGTCTTTCATGGACAGTAGCGAGAAGGACATTATTTCAGTTCCTTTTCCTTTCTTCAGCCACCTCCTCTTGGTCCCAGCTTCCCCATTCACTAACATGAAAAAGTCGTGACCTCAGAGGCCCTAAGTGACCCTGGACAAGACCGTCTCTCTCTCTGGGCTCTGAGTTTCCTCCCCTGTCAAAGCAGAGCTGGTGGCTGTGCTATCCACCGGTTTAGGGTAAAATGAGATGGAGAGAAGGGAGGTGCAGACAGTCATCCTGCAAAGGATGTTGTGCCAGAACCTCACGCAGGCAATGTCATTAGCCCCTTTCTGCAGGCTTGGGTTGTGTCCTCCATTTTGCAGCCACAAAAGGGTTGGGTGAGATCCCTGAGTTCACACAAAGTGGCCTTCAGATCCCCCACCGATGCACCGAAGCCAAGGGCTTGCAGGGACCTCGCACCTCACGGCCAGACTTTGTCCTACGCCTGCAAGAAGGACTGAAACCACCCCAAGTGGTTCAGAAGCTTAAGGAGTCACAGATCCTCTCAGGCCTTCTTCTGTCTCATCTGCAAAATGGGCGCTTCCTGAAGAAAAAGAAGAAAGCATTCCAATAACTGAACTCCCACACGAAGGTATCAACACCCCCACTTTGCCAAGGCAAAGCCCCAGACGCAGGGGGCGTGCATTCACTGCCCAAGGTCACACCGCCAGCAAGTGCCAGAGCTGGGAGTTGAACGCAGACCCACCTGGCTCCCTACCTGCCGTCCTCTCCTCACTGACTTGTTTTTTGAGCATCAGGATGAAACTGTGCATCTCCAGCCAGAACAAATCTTCACCCTGCTGGGTAGAGTTACTGGCCAGTGGTGGCTGCAGTCCCGCTGGGAGCAGCGCTGAAGAAGGGCCTTAAAGTTCAAAAGAATTTCATTTCCATCATGAAAGGGTTTGGAGGTGGGGCAGGAGGGGCCATATCCAAAGCCGGCTTTTGAGAAGGCAGAAACCCAAAAGCAGTTCCCTCGCTGGGGCCCAGCATCTGCTTTCAGAACACTGTGTCTCCTAAGCCAACATGAATGAGGGGCATTGTTTCAGTGAGAGATCAGATCTCAGTGCCCCGGGGGCAGAGGGAAGGGGTGAGGGCAGGAACTTTTCTTCTTCATCTAAAATCTAAGAGGAGCCAAAAACAACCAGCGAGGCTGCCCCAGGGAAGCTGGGAGAGGCTGGCTGGTCTTGGTGACATCTTGCTCCCAAGATAACTCAGGATGGAGGCTGGGGCGTCCCACAAGGGCTGTCACACATAGAACCTACGGAACTCAGCCGAAAACCAGCGGTGTCTGGGGGTCATCTGGGAGTGTACGAGGTGGCAAATGTTCCTGGGGAGTCCTGCCATCGGGACCTGTGGGCCCTGAAGTGGTCAGCCTTTGTGAAGGCCCCATGGGGACACTGTGATCACAACCGGGCACTGGGAAGTGATGTGTTGGTTCCCCAGGGCTGCCTGGAACCAACTGTCACAAACTGGGTAGCTGAAAACAGCAGAGATGTGTTCCCTCACAGTTTGGGAGGCTAGAAGCCTGAAATCGAGGCGACAGCAGAACCACGCTCCCTCTGAAGGCTCTGAGGAATGTTCTCTGCCTTCTCAGCCTCTGATGTTGCCGGTAATCCTTGTCATTCCGTCGCTTGTAGATGCTGCCGCCGGTCACATGGCCTTCTCCCTGTGTGTCTGTCTGTGTCTCATCTCTTCTTGAAAGGACACCAGTCCTATTAGCTTAGGGCCCACCCTAACGACCTCATTTTAACTTGATTTCACCTTCAAAGACCTTGTTTCCAAATAAGGTGACGTTCACAGGCACAGGGGCTAGGATTTCAACATGTCTTTTGAGAGGACACATAACCGTGACCCTCACCCTGATGGACCAGCCACCTGAGGTTCTGCGTGACTCTAGCTGGAGCCGGCTGCCCTCGGGGGCCTGCAGTTCATTTCAGCTCCTGTTCACTGCAGTGGCTTCCCACATGGCAGAGCCAGAGCAAGCTGCTTTGATTCTGAATCGGATCCTCTATCCCCTGAGTAAAACCCTGCAAGAGCAGTTACAAGGAAATCCACAACCACCAGGCCCTCGTGACCTCGCTCCGGCCTGGCCTCAGGAGACACTCACTCTCACTCTCTGCTCCAGCCACCCTGGACTCCACATGTTCCTCCAGCAAGCCAAGCTCTTCCCCACCCCAGAGCCTTTGTCTCTGCTGTTCCCTCCGCCTGGTGCCCTCTTCCCTGGCTCTTCCTGTGACCCGGCTCCTTCAGCTCTCAGCTCAGAGAGACCATCCCTGACCCTCCGGCTAAGGGACTCCCATCCTGGTCCCCAGTCCTGCAGGTGCTTCACAGACCTTGCCACTGTCCAGATGACCTTCTTTGGTTATTTCTTTACCTATGTCCCATCTGGCTTTCTCAAGCAGCACATGGGCTCCATGAGGGCAGGGACCTTACCTGTCACTCACTCTGGATTCTAGGTGACCCAGACTAGGAGGAACGAATGAATGAATGAATCCATAGCTACCATCCAGGGAACTCACTCCTTCATTCCACAAATATTCCCTGAGCATCCACTCTGAGCCTGATGCTGCCTCAGGCCCAGGGTATGGAAGAGAGCCCAGCCCAGTCTCAGGGCCGCTGGACAGTCGAAGTCAGCCCAGGAGACAGAGAGTACAGGCCACAATAAATGGCTGACTGACAGGAATTAGAAAAAGGAGCCCTTCACATAGGCCTTCACCATCAACTACCAGAAAATCGAAAATTCAAATTGTAGTGTCTACCGTGACAATGCGTGGATGTCGACATGGATATGTCCCCGAGGACCCGCTGCCTCTTCCCGATGTCTTAGCACCCCTCCCCCCACCACCCCCATCACCATAAGCCCTCTACCCCCAGCAGCCCTGGAACAAAGGGAGAAGGAGCAAGATCTCAAAACGAAGATGGAGATGTAGTTTCTGCCAAGTAGCAGGTCCAAGATTTGCCCTGGCACCCAAACTCCATGAAGTGACCACGAAGAAACTCTCGGTCCTGCAGAGAGGGTGTCCCAGGAGCTCCGCCCACAGGAGCATCACTAAGAAGAGCAAGTCTGATGCATGACCTGGACCATCTCAGCCCATCTCGTCAGGGTGGTCCAGCTGTGCCTTATCTGGGAGCCACAGCCTTCCCATCTTTGAAGCCCCTCTTTGGGGAAACACACTCTTATGCTGTAAATCCTCAGACCTGAGAGTTCATTCAGGCAGGACCTTCCCAAGAACACCCAACCTCCACTCTTCCCCCAAGGGGGCCCCAGGTGAGGTCACACCTGAAGTCAGTTCTTTTCTTTCTTCCAAAATGCCCACTTGGGTCCTTTTACATAACTGGATTCGGGTTTTCCAGTACAGAGTAAACTGGTCCTTGCTTAATATCTGTCACATTCTTCCTCAGAGGTGATTTTTGGATAGATAAAATTTTTTATTGTAATTGTTAAATTTTTTAAATCATTTCAATTAAATATTAAGTAGTTGCAAAGGACTACTTATACATGCAAAAGAATGTGCACATATAATGTGTAACAAAGCACAGCCCACAAACACCAGGGTATGCAGCTACTAGCTACAGAAAAAGGCGCCCGGCTGTTGTCACCTGGGGAGGCCCTGGGCCCCTGCCCGTGTTCCCCCTCCCTCCTCCCTCAGAGGTTACCACTCTCCCTCCTGGACATCGTCACCGCATCCCTCAGTTCTAGGCTGTTGAGATCCAACTTTGCATAAACGGGATGGGTGTGTGTATTTGTCTACAAACTGCTTTTTTCATTTCCTCTATGTTCCTGCGATTCATGCACACACCTCGTTGTGTGCATCTGTGAGGTACCTGCCAGGTTGAATACTGTGCTGTTGTATAAATATGCCATGATCATCTGTCCACACTGCTGTTCGTGGACACTTGGCTTGTTCCCAGAACGTTTGCCGCTACGAGAACGTTCCTGTGAACTTCCTTGCACATCCCAGACTGCCCACGAGTCTCTCAGGTGCTGGTCTGGAAGGAGGACCACTGAGCCTGAGGGCACGTGCGCTCTCACCTGGAGGGGAGGCAGACCCCCTACCTCCACCCTCAGGGTCTCTGCTGGGCCTGAGGAATAAATCAGCCTAAAACAGATAAACAGGAGAAAAGCTGACAGATTTCCACATGTGCACGGGAGACCCCGTAGGAAAAGGAAGACTCCCAAAGTGCATAGGTCCAAGTGCTTATATTCCAGGTTGACCAAAGAATAGCAAGTGTGGAAAGTAACTGAACTATATGGAGGGACTAAAGGAAAATAAAAGTTACTTTAACAAGGTCTGTTTGTACAGATTTCTCTCAGCCTCAGTTCCCTGTCCCTGATGACAAGAATGTTTCTTTCCTCCTGGTGTAAGGAGGGCATCTTTCATGTGGGAGTTTTATCTCCTGTTTTCAGGAAGCAAAGAGATGATCAGAGGGTCCTTCTCACATCTGCTGTTTTTCAAGTGTCTTTAATTCAAAATAATCCTTATGCCAAAGTAGCATATTTTGAGGGGCATAATCTTCCACCTCTCCCATGTTTATGAAATAAAGCCAAACTGGTTATAGCAAATTACACTCCCACTGGCAGTATAGAAGTGTTCAGCTGACTGCTTCCCCCCACCCCATTTTTACCAACATTTTCTATTTTTCAGGCTTTTTTTTTTTTTGTGAACCTCGTGGATGTATACTGGTATCTCATTATTGCGTTCTTTTTAAAAAATAGCAAGCTTGACTTAAAAGATATGTTTAGAAAGCTATACATTGTTTTCAAGCACTCATGAGCATTTACAAATGTTGACCACATTCTAAGTTACAAAACAAGTCCGATACCAAAAGGTCACTCATACACATCATAATGTATGTCTACAACATAATTGAAAGACAATAATAAACAAAGCAAAAAGAAACTAAAATATATTTGGAAGATATTTAAAAAATAAAAAAAAACCACTTCTAAATTGACCAAGGAAGATTTCAAGGACATCTTTAGACCTGAAAAATAATGAAAATACTGTCTATCAAAATTTGTGGGAGGCAGATTAAAACAGTATTTAAGGAGCAGTTTAAAGCCTTGAGTGCAGACAGAAAAGAAGCCTGAGAGTTAATTAGCTAAACTAATTAACTTCTCCAAGTTAAGAAGTTGGTGACAGAGCAACGGAACCAACCCCCCGAAACGTAGACGTAACGAGAAAATAAAAATCAGAGCAGAAACTAAAGAAGTGGAAAACAAATGTATGATAAGGAAGATCGTCGTAACCGAAAGTTGGTCCTTTAAAGAAGATCAAGGAACCCACTTTACCGGCCACAAAGTTCAGGATGGGCCGATAAAAGGGACATGCACTGGCATTTCCACCCACCCACCCTGCACCCCACTGCTGCAGGGCCAAGTAGAAGGATGAACGGACTGCTTAAACAGTTGAGGAGAGAAACTCGCTCTCCATGTTAACCCAGAAGCAACTAGTCAACACAACTCAAGTTCAACTGTTTTTGCCCTTGCCACAGGATCTACCCCCCCAGGCAACACATAAAACAGCCGTGGGACTGACAGGTACGCCCTGTGATTTGAGTTTGCTGCCCCATGGGGAATAAGGGACTTGCAGATTCCACTTGTATTCTACCCCGGCCTCACCTACGACTACTAAGGTAATTAATCCAAGTCCCCTACTGGAGAAAGGCACCAGTGTATTAACTCTGTGGTCTCTCCAGTATTCGGTAGCAGCTGTGGGAACTGAGGGTGGACAGGCAGGAGGGTACCCTAGGCAAGGACAAAACCATAGGCAGGGGCGGTATTATCTCAAAATGCTGTTACTGCGTGTGATTTGCTTAATGGTCTCAATCTTTCCTGGGTTGTGCCTGTTAAACACCTTACATTTCATCTCTAGTCTGAGTGACTGGGTGACAGTGGTGGCCTCAGTGCTAAGTGCATTTGATTGCTGGGTCTACAGCAAGATGGGGTTGTCATCCACATCTGGACTTCCATGAAAAATTGACTCGATAAGCGCCTGGCTCCAAGGTTTGCCCACCTCTTGTACTCTGCATTGCATTTGTTTTGGATTTTATTGTTCTTGGTTGCAGCCCACCTCGACATACCTGACCCCAGGTATGGAGGCAGAGAGGCAGACCAAGATTGCAAGGGTGGTGCAGGGTGTGGATGGGTGCAGCGAATGGTCAGGCCACTCAGGGTAGCTGTTCTCTTGCTCTCTGCGCATCTCCTGCTCAGCCAGTCCGTGCTTCACCTACACCCTACTCACCTGAATGTGCTTGCCCCCTGCCCCAGCTAGTGATTGTTCTAGTCCTTAGGCCAGAATGGTTTCACCTGCTAGTTAATTATAGGGACGCCTCTGCGCTCCTGATGCTCGGTAACCTGAGGGGCCGTGAAGGGCATGCGCCAGCTACTGGTTTCCCTGGTAACCGATGACCCAACGTGAGGTCAGCTACCCTTATACCCGTCAGCCTCCTCCTGCCCTGAGTGCAAAGATGGCTGCCGTGGCTTGTCTGCCCGTTGCCCGCCTGCCTGCTTGCCCGCCTGCCCACCTGCCTTACAAGGTAGGGTGTCGCTCCAAGACCCTTTGCTTGAGATGTGTAAGACGCCCTTGGTGTGTCTGTCGCTGTCTCCGGGCTCTTTCTTCAGTCTCGAGGCTGGGCAGCTAGCAGGCTTGCAGGCCTGCCAGGTGCGGCCCAACACCGTCCCCGCTTCCATCTACCTGCCGGGAACCACTAGTTTGTTTTCTGTATCTGTGAGTCTGTTTCCGTTTTGCTATAACGTTTATTTTTTTTTGGATTCCACACGTAAGTGATATCACCCAGTGTCTGTCTGACTTATTTCACTGAGGGTGACGTTCTCTGGGCTGAATTTCGTTCTTTTTATGGCTGAGTAGTAGTTCATTGTGTGTATATATGTCACATCTTAATCCACTTGTCTGTTGATGAGCACTTGCGTTGCTCCCAGGCACTGGCTATTGTAAATGGTGCTCCTTTGAATATGGGCGTGAATGTGCATCTTTTCAAATTGGTCTTTTCTTTTCTTTTCTTTTCTTTTTTTTTGCCAGAGATACACCCAGCGGTGTAGTTGCTTAATCATACAGTAGTTCTGTTTTTAGTTTTGAGGACCCTCCATACAGTTTTCCGTAGTGGCTGAACCAACTTACGTTCCCAACAACAGGGCACGAGGGTTCCCTTTTCACCACGCCCTCTCCAGCGTTTGCTATTTGCTGACTTTTTGATGACGGCCATTTGTCCGTTCTGGCAGGTGCAGGGTGGTATCTCATTTGTGGTTTTGGTTTGCATTTCCTTGATGATTAGCGATATTGACCACCTGTGTGTCATCTTGGAGGAAAAAATGTCTGTTTAGGTCTTGCGCCCGCTTTTTGATGGGGTTTTTGCCTTTTCAGGGTTGAGTTGTACAAGCTGTTGTGTCGGATGCTGAGCCCTGGTTGGGCACGTAGTTTGCAAGTGTTTTCTCCCCTTCGGCGGGTTATCTTCGTGTGGTTGATGGTTTCCTTTGCTGTGCAGGGGCTTTTGAATTGAATTGGGTCCCGTTTATTTGCTTTTGCTTGTATTTCTTTTGCCTTGGGAGACTAGGGGAATATTGTTGGGTTTGTGTCGGCTGGGAGGTGGGGAGGGCGGGGGCGAGGGGCATTCTCTTCGAGGAATTGCGTGGTTTCGGGCCTTGCATTTGGGCCATTTCGAGCTGGTTTTTGTGTGTGGTGAGGGGAATGTTCTGGTCGCATTGCCCTGCATGTGGCTGCCCAGTTTTCCCAGCACCACTTAGGCAGCTGCCTCTCGTCCATCGCGTGCTCTTGCCTCCTTCACAGGTTTTCCTCTTTAAAAATAAGTGGTCGATAAATAGTGAGTATTTCAAACTCTACAACTTTTAGTTGTCTTGCAAGTTTTTCAGTGTGTTTGAATTTCTAACGTCTTTTAAGGTGAAAATTAAAAATTGAGGGAACACTTCCCATCTCATTTTATGGTAAAATAACTTTGATATCAAAGTTTAACAAGGACAGTGAAAGAAAAGTAACAGGCCAATCCACTCCAGAACATTGATATAAAAAAACCCCAAGCAGGGCTCAAGAATCTCACAGCCAGGACCCGGTGGCGTTGGATTTATTTTTAGCCCGTGTGTGACAGACACTTCCTCTCTCTAGTCTGGGCCTGAGCAGGGAGGGGACCCAGGCCTGAAATGGCCACGGCCTCCCTCTCTGAAACCTGCTATTCTAGAGCCAGGCCAGTGTCAGTGGAAAGTTCCAGTGGCAGTTTTTCCAGGAATGTCTCATCCAGGCTCAGCCAGGTGAACACTGGAGAGATGGAGAGACATCCCAAGAGTGACTCTCTGGCCCAGTGCTGCCCACTGGCACTGCGGCCTGCAGGCACCCCCCTGCCCACAGCTAGGAGCCTCTCAGCAGCAGAGCCCTGGCTTGCCTCCCTGGGAGCCGCAGGTGCCTGCAGGAGCTGAGCCAGAAGGCTGTCTGGGCCAGATGTGACATGCAGACCTTGGACTAGTCATAAGGGCTGAAGCTTCCTGCCTCCTGCCTTGCAAAGACTCCACCATCCCAGGGCGAGGGCTTGGCAGCCATGGAAGCTGAGCTCCTTGGGAGGGCTATATAGGGACAGTCTCCAGAGAACAGGGCCTCCCCCAAGTTTACCCCCTCACAGGGAGGTAACGACCTGAGGGTATCCAACCGTGGGGGGGGGGGGGGGGAGCATCAAGGAAGGCTTCCCGGAGGAGATGCTATCTAAGCAGCACCCTGGAGGATTGAGCCAGGCCAAGGGGAGGGTAACAACGTTCCAGGTGAGGGGAGAAAGGCAGAAGCTGGGCAGGGCGAGGGCCACAGTGCTGTAGGAGAGAGGACAATGGAAGCCAGAGGTTGATTGGGCCCCAGGGAACCAGGCCAAGGAGTTGGGTGTGAGAGGTCTGAGGTTAACCAGTTGGAGTTAGTACTAGTGTCGAATTTGGGGCCTGGGCTATGAAATCAGAACTTCTGTTCAACTCCTGGCTCCACTACTCACTAGCTTTGTGACCTTGGCTACCTCCTTGACTGCTCAAGCTTGGCCTCAGCTTTCCCATCTGTGAAATGGGTTAATACCAGAACCTACTGAACATAGTACTTGGCACACAGTAAGGGCTCAACAAGTGGCTACTACTTCTGTGGTTATTTTACCTGATCAAAGAGTCAGTCGGCTCCCTCTGGCTGACCATGCGGAGCTGCCATATACCATCAGCAATATATGTCCTTCAGAGAGGTGATAACCGAATCCTAGGAGTAGGGGCAGCAATAAAGCAAGCAGGGAGAGCAGTAGAATCAGAGCCCTGTACTAAGACTGAGAGTGAAGGGTCAAGCAGATTGGCCTCCTGGGGGGAACAGATGCCATGTGCTCTCGTACAATCAAATTAAATCTGATGCCAGACAGTGCACAAAGACGGATAACAGGCGTGAGGAGAAAGAATTAGAGGTGAATTGGTTTTTTCTTTATTTTCCAAAATTTCCACAATACTCCATTTTTTTTAAATCATTTTAGAAAGTGGACTTAGCTCCTGTAATTTTTAAATTTCTTATTTTTTATTAGTCAATGTATTTTATTATAGAAAAATCATTAAGTACAGATCAGGAAAAAGAAAATCACCCATTGTTCCTCCCTCCAGGATAACACTGCTAAGCTGTGGTGTGAATCCTTTCAGACTTCGGCCAGCCCTCTTCATAACGTGTGTCATAAGCAAGACCTGTGTTAGGACTTCCTCTGCACACTCCATGATAGGTCACGCCCATCCTTTCATGTCAATACTTTTCCCATGGGTGCGTAGTATTCCACTAATGAGGACATGCCCCGATTTGCTTGACCAATCCTTGATTTGGGTGCTATTTAGTTTGTTTTTCGTACTTCCACATCCCAGTAGATATATTTTGGTGCACACCCTTTGTCCTTTCTTTGGGACAAATTCTACTTTTAGGCTTACAGGTGGGTGTATGTGAAGTTGGGTGCAAAATGTTGTGTGTACATGAGGTTGGGCAGACCTTCCAAGAAGAGGGAGCAGGGCCACCTGAGATCCTTAAGGGAGCTCACTGCCCAGAGAAGCACCTCAACTGCAGAAAACATAACCTGCAGAACGTGACGTCTCACTCTTCACTGTCATGCAACTCTTCACTGTCATGCAGAACCGTTTGGCAACTTGGACCTCAGGGCTTCGAACAACTTCATTTCAAGGAAATAAGTTTTCCATTTAATAATTATTATATATGAGCCACCACCCAAGTGCTTTATGTGCACCATCTCACAACAACCCCGTGAAGTTGGCACTGATGTTATCCCCATTTTACAGATGGGAAACTGAGCTCAGAGAGGTTAGGTGCCCAGCCCAAGATCAAACAACAGGTCAGTGGTGAACCCAGGGATCGGATCGAGGCAGGCAGCCACCTCAGAGCTCACTGTCAGTCCAGTGGGTGGGTCTCCCAGAAAGTCAGTAGTATCAAATGTCACGTTGGCCCGGCTGGTCCTGCCGAAACTACACTCACTGTACCTCCACCTGCTCAGAACAGCATCCCCTCTGGGAGTACAAGGTTGGCTGTCAAAATTCTGCTGATCTCAGACTGGGATGGGGAAGTGGAATGGATGGAGCAGATATTGGGGGTCTTTGGGCAGAATCCCTGCTCCAGCCCAGCCACGTCTTCTCACAGTGGGGTGCGTGTGTCTGCAGCAGCTCAGGCCAAGGGCAGCATTATCTGGCACAAAGTAGCCAACTCCAAATGGGGGGAAGGCCAGGGTTTCCCTGAGCTAAACCAGCCACTGCTCTGCCTGCCACTTGGATAAAAAGCAAGGTGGCCCTTGGAAATTCATTAAATCCTCCGGGAATAATATTATTGACTGCAGCTGGATTTACTGAGCACTTACTGTGCCCTACACCTAAGTTGGAAGCTTTTTGTCATCTAATTTCATCCTCTCAGCAGCACTCTGTTATCCTTATCTTCCGATGGGAAACAGGCTTGGAGAATTTAAGTGGGTAACAGAGCTAGGAGGTGTCAGAATAGGGAGCTCCACCAAGGCCATCTGACACCAGAGCCCACATCCTTTTCCCTCTACCCCTCGCCAATCCAGAGAACTTGGGGGAAAACGTGAAATTTGAGCTTCTGCCACTAGGGGCAGGGACCAGGTCTAGGGATCCTGCACTGGACAAACCTGGGATAAATTCCCTGTTTGCCACGTGCCAGCTGTGTGGCCTTGGGAGAGTTACTTCACCTCCCTGAGCCTCAGTTTCCTCATCCGTGAATGAGGACGTGAAACCCATCGGCCATAAGCAGCAAGTGAGATGGTTCAGCAGAGCTCCTGGCCCATGGCACTGTGCCCAATAAAAGGAAGGGGCTGTCATTAGTGCTGTCATTGTGGCCATCCTGCATGCAATTCAGCTGCTGTCTCCTCGGGTTGGTTACCAATCAGCCTCCACAAGGGAACAGCCTCAGGCTATCTAGCTCCCAACTGGGAATAGTAATGATGTAATAGCACAGAGGCAGCTAATGTGTATTGACTGCACACTGCGTGTCAGGCACCGGTTCTCCTGGCTTTGCATATGAACTAGTCAAGACACAGCCCCGGGAGAGGGCAGCAGCTTCCCGCCCTGACCCTCCAGGAAGGAGAGAGGTCAAAAGCCATGCCCAGGCCAGCCTGTCTGTGCATGAGGCCTGCTGGATGGCCCCCCAGCATGTCTGGGGCCTGAAAAATGGCTTTCCCTCCTCACCAGCCCCTTAGGTGGCTCGGGGTTGAGGGCTGTCTCCAGAGGGTTTGAGAAACAGAAAGAGAATATGGGGGTGTGTCGGGGGAAACCTGCTTCCAAGCTACCCCAGGACCTAGGGCAGTGCACAATAAATGTTTGTTGACTGACTAAGGTTTGTTGACTGTAAGTGAAGATTGCATTTTTAGAGAACAGTGGCTGAGGTATGGGGTTCTACCAGTCTTTTTACAGCTATACGGCTGTCATTTTGTGGGGTTTTTGTTGTTTGCACTTTCTACATTGTCTACAATGAGCAAGTATTTTATCCTCAGGAGAAAAGAAACTTTTCCATGAGTTTAGAACTCATCGCATTTTATAGAAGAAATGAAGGCCCAGAGAGGTTAAGCCATTTGCCCACACACAGCAAGAAGCAAGAAGGGCATGGTTGTCTCTCCTTTTCCCACAACCATGCCCTGAATGTCTTCATCCTTCGAGCTGGCACCCAATCCTGCCAGCTCCCCCCAGCTCCCGAGATAGTCTCCTGAGAAAGCTAGGATCCCTGCAGATCTCAGGCAAGTGGCAAGTGGAAAAAATACATGTAACGCCCCCATTCCAGCTCCATGGACTTGCCGCTTATTCATAAATAAAAGAATGCCCAGGCTATTTTGGGCACCTGTAATTTTCTACTTGAATAACCAGGGAAGTGGCTGCCTGCCCGCTTCTCTGCCCTGCTCACGGCGCCAGAACGGGGGAAATGCGATCTCCCCTGGTGTAACGGGATCTGGGGCCAGGCCTCGCTGCTGATTTCCTAGCCCTTGCCCCATTCCAGAAAGCCCCGGTGTCCCCCAGGCCCATCCACAGGGGTCTGGGGAGAGAGAATCCAGGCTGGGTTTGGATGCTATGGACCAGGTGGTTTCTTCCGGGTGCAGGGGGCAGATCCTGGCTCTGCCACTTCCAAGCTGTGGGACGCTGGGCAAGTCTCTCTGAGTCCCAGTTTCTTCATCTGTAAATGGGAGTGACGACAGGCCTTGCAGGTGTGGTGCAGGTGCGGTGCCGGGCTCTTAGGGTATCTGCTATTGCTGCTACTGTTGTTACCGGAGGTATGAGGGAGGGGCTGTTCTAGAAAGAGCCCCACATGGGACTCGCAGGCAGCCATCTGGCTCTCTGCTGACCAGCTCTGTGCTCTTAGCTAAGTCAATTCTTCCCTTAATTTTTTTAAGCAAATTTTTTTCTGTGTAGCAAAGTAATCCATGATAGGTATTAAAAATGTAGCAAAATGAATGAAGAAAATTCACGGTAGCTCTTAACTGCCACTATTTATTGCATCTGCTCTGCTCCAAGCCCCATGCTGGGTGCTTCAGAAGCATTAGCTCTAATTTTCCCAAGTCTGCCCCTGTTCATAGATGAAAAAGCTTAGAGA
Organism: Camelus bactrianus; assembly: GCF_048773025.1. Classification (NCBI taxonomy): domain Eukaryota; kingdom Metazoa; phylum Chordata; class Mammalia; order Artiodactyla; family Camelidae; genus Camelus; species Camelus bactrianus. The sequence goes on from NC_133555.1 coordinate 27,102,708, forward strand.
AGTGATGTGACTCACATAAAGTCATGCTGCTGGCAAGTGGAGCAGAAACAAAACCCAGATCTCTCTCTCCTCCAAGCCCACTGTACTGGTTTTCCATTGCAATGTAACAAGTTACCACAGCATCAGCAGTTTCAAACAAGACATTTATCAGTTTCCATGGGCTGGGGTCCTAGCCTGGCTTAGCTGCATCCCCTGCTCAGAATCTCACCAAGGGTTGGTCAGGCTGGATTTTCACTGGAGGCTTGACTGGGGAAGCGTCTCCTTCTGAGCTCATTCAGGTTGTCAGCAGGATTCGTTGCCTTGTGGTTGTAGAACAGAGGGCCCCTGATGTGGTCTGGTTGCTCGTCGGAGGCTGCTGTCAGGTCCTTGAGGCCACCCATGGTTCTAGAGGCTGCCAACGGTTCCTGGCCATGTGGGCATCTCAACATGTCTGCTCACTTCATCGAGTCAGCAAGGAGCCTCTCGCTAATGCGTGCTAGCAAGACACACACATAAATAAAAACATATTACCGTAATTATGAGAGTAACATACCATCACATTTGCCATAGTCTATTGTTAGAATCAAGTCACGGGCCCCACCCACACTCAGGGAGGGGATTACACCAAGGTGTGAACATGGGAGGTGGGGTTACTTTGGGATCTCTCCAGCTGCTTCCACCATAGCCAGCCCTCCTTTTCCCCACCAATTTCATCACCCCTACCCTCCAGGAGAAAACTCCTAGAGCTAACAACTGTGAAGTCACTGGACCAAGAAAAGTGGCCCTCATGGGATGGTGGCTGATGACATTTAAGAAACATTTGAACCTCAGCCCTTGGTACGATACTGTGTTAAGGTCCAGAGGCAGAGCAGAAATAGACAGAACATAGTGCTTAATCTCAGAAAACTTATCAGAATGTTGGAAAGATACACCAGCCAGGTGTTCTTTTGGTTGCAGAAGCCCTGAGGTAAGGGGGAAGTGAAAATAATTTATTGGCCTTTATAGCTGAAAAGTCCAGGAGCAATGGCTTCAGGCAAGGCTGGATCCAGGGTCTTAAATTAAGTCTTCAAAACCTAGTTCTTCATAGCTTCACTTTCCCCCTAGTTGATCCCATTCCTGGGCCAGTCCCCTCTCATGGAAACTCCCAGGAGCTGCAGGCTTACATCCTCCTTACAGGTAGCAGGGAGAAGTAGGTATGGGGGAGGGGGGAGCAGGGCTTGTGACGAGAAGTCATGGGAAATGAAACTGTAGAAGAACTGCAATGCAGACAGAAAGACTAGCCTTTACTCTGTGGTCCAACATGTTCCAGTGTGTTCCACAAGATTTTAACAGGTGTGAGATGAGCCAAGAGTTTCAGGGTCAGCAGACTGGGTTAACCCCAGTTAAACAGGTTTCTTTCCTGCAGAGCCTCCACATGTTCACATCTGCAGCTGTGAACCTTCAAGAGCAGAGCTGTGGGCTACAGCACTCCCTAAGGTGCAGTTACCAATTCTTACTTCGGAAAGTGCCACTGTGGGTCATAGGGAGCCAATGAAGGTGGTAGAGTAAGAGAGTAAGTCAGCAAAAGTGTTCCGGGAAGAAAACAATGGAAGCCCCACCTGAGCTGACAATGATCATCCATTTGAGGGGTGATGACCACCAGACCAGGGGCTCAGTGGCAGAAACAAGAATACAGGTACACAGAGAGGGATGGGATAGACGGAAATAAATAAATGGGCTCAGAAAACACTGCTGCTTGGTGATGGCAACAGTGAAATTTAGTTTTGATTTTTTAACTTTTCCACTGAAATCAGGGGCAGTACTGGGACCAAACATGGGCTCTGAAGTCCAGAAAACTAGTCTTTGGCTCTACCACTCTGCTGTTTGGGCAAGTTACTGCACCCATCTGAACTGTGGTTTCCTCACGTGTTAAGTGAGGATGTTAACTCCTTTTTCTCGGGGTCCTTGTGAGCCTTCCAAGGTAAATACACAGAGAGAGTGCTCAGCTAGGAGTTGGAATCCACCTCTGGCCATGATGGAGGGCCTGGTACCAGACCAACCCTGGAATATCCTAACACTTGACCAAAATGAGAGGCCACTGTTGGCAGGCAGCGGTGAGCAGGCAGGATCCATAGGTACTGTGATTCTGAGAAGGGAGACTCACAAGGTGAGTCCCTCATCACCTGGGCTCCCATCCTGGGACAGTTTCCCGAGCATGGCACAGTGCACGGGAGCCCAAACAGAGCATCATGGTCCCTCCGAGCTCAGAAGGCAGTGATCAGAGTTTGGGGCAACTGGGGCAACAAAAGGAGAAAGAATCTGCAGAACAGGACACTGGAGAGGAGGGAGATGCGTAGCCAGGGGGCCCCCAGAAGGCTGCAGAGATCCCTAGGACCCACAAGACCTGCCCAAAGGCTGGGCTATGGCACGCACAGGGGGAGACAATCCAGGATTTACCAGAGAGCTGCTGACAGGGGGCGGAGAGCAAACTGCCAAACTGCCGGTCCAGCAGTGCTGGGAGACACTGGACAGACTTTCATCCCAGGCATCAAGCAGAGATGCCAGAAAGGCCAGGCCTTAGGAGTAAGGACCATGCGCCAGTGTCAGGGCTGCTCTAGATCTGCCCTAACAGAGCCTAGAACCAAATCCTTCAAGATCTTTTTGGAGGAGGTCCCTGTCCAGGCCTGGGAAATAGCCTGGGCTTTGATCCTCCTTAACAAAGTGTAAAACTTAGCCCACGGGATTTCAAAGGGATCAACCAGTAATTGTGCTGCCTGCTGGAACAAACTGAACACTCTGCAGAAGAAAAAAATAGAACCCAGTGTCTCTACGACACATCACACACACATCACACACACATCACACACACACACACACACACACACACACACACACACACACACACACACCCTGGTATACGATCAAAATTTTCTAGGCATGCAAAGAAACAGGGAAATGTGATCTTTAGTCAAGAAAAAACAGTCGATAGGCACTGATCCTAAGGTGGTCCAGCAGTCAGAGTTAACAGATGAAGTCGCTGAAGCACCTCTTCCAGGGTTTGGCACAGAGCAGATGCCCAATAAATGCAGCTACCCTTCTCCACTGGAGCAAAGTAATCATTTGTCCCCCAGAAGGCTTTGAAACCCAAGGACTAATAAAGGGAAATGCATCCAGTCCTCATCCTGAGTCCCTGCTGTCTCACCATACAGGGCTTGGGGTGGGAGGGCTGCCTTGTGCAGTAATGAGATGAACTGTGATGTGACCCTGCCACTAAGCAGTGTGTGAGTCCCTCAACTCCCCATGCCTTTCTCCCCATTTTATATAGCAGGGAAGGCAGGCAGGTCATCTCAAAGGGCCCTGTCCCTCCAGGATTCTCAGTTTGTCTGGCATAGGAATGGTTTTCTGCAAGGATACCCTCTGAGCTATGCCTGGAAGAACCGGTTGGAGAAGGAATTGGATCTGTTTCTAATACCTTGGGGGAAACATGTGCTGGGACGTCTCTCTCCCAGGTACAGTGACTTGGGGCTGTGGGCAGAACTTGGGCTCATTTTCCAAAGGAAACTTTCTTGAGGAACGTCTCCTAGCAACCAGCTCCACCGACATAGAACCTTCAGGGACTCTGCAGGAACACAAAGGCTTTTTGTGACTCCCTTCTTCAAAATCCCAGGTTGGAACTGTTTATCACAAGAGATGCTGACGTGAAGAACAAAGAGTAGGTGGCAGGGGCCCTTGGTGGGGCAGGGGATATGGGGACAGTATCCACCCACAGCCTCAGTCCCCTTTCCCTCTATAAAATTATCAGCAGTCTAGTTTCAAGGCTCAGAGCAAGGACTTCAGATCTGAGTTCTGAGCTCCATCTCTTACTAGCTGAGTAATCTTGGGCAAGTTATTTAACCTCTCTGAGCTACAGTTTCCCCATCTGTAAAATGGGGATAATAGTATGTAAGAGGTTGGTGTTCCACCCAGGTCCCCTTGACTGGTCCAGCACACCCATCCCATGGCTGCTGTGAGCAGTGGCTGCTACCAGCTGCACTCTTCTCAAAACGACTGCCCTCGGCTCATGGTGGGGGGAGCTTTACCCAGAGACACTTGGGAGCTTGACCCCATCTTCCTGTTTATCCTTCCCCGTTGTCCTATAGCCAATGACCAACTGATAAGGGGGGCTAAAAGCCCAGTGTCCTTGTCTCAGTGTGGGACAGTGCTGTGGTATCACATATAATCCAGAACTTTCCGTGGGATCAGGCTGAGACTAGACTTCAGCTGAGCCCACATGTCTGCTTCGCCTCTCCTGCTGCATCCCGCTTCCCTCCCGTACTACTTCACAGATTCCCCGTGACAGCTCTCCCTTAACAAATCACTTGCACAAAGCCCCCATTTCAGACTCTCCTAGGAAATCCAAAGACACGAAAGTATCTATGTTCTGGGCCACTGTGAGGATCCAGTGAGAATGTGAGTCAAGTATCAGCCAATGCCTGGCACACAGTATGTGCTCAAGAAATGGACATTATTCTCCTCCTCCTCTTAGCATGATTATTGTAATTAAAGGCTGTCCTGGGACCAGAGGAGGCTTCTAATGTGGACGGGAGCTGGGGACAGTCTTGGTCTGAGGAGATAATTGCATTTAGAATGGTTAATACACTTAAGACAGAGTTATGAGCTTTGTTTCTCAAGCTAATATTAACACATTATTTGTCCTATTATAAAAATTTCATTGCAAAAAAAAAAAGCAAGCCCTCAAGGAAGTGCAGAGAATTGCAAAAATGAATGAATATGTAAATAGAATTCCCTATCACTTGAGTTTATACTGAGGACATTTTCTTTCAAATCCTTGCAAAGATTTTCCACATAAATTCACATAATATACACATACAGATACACATGTATACATGTATCTATACATGCAAACATATCCATATTGATATAGAACACTATATGTATACACATAACACTAAATCTATAACATAACATGACATATGTAATAATATATATTTAACCAATTTTGTTATTTAAAAAATTGTTATCACAAATACTATTGTACACCCTAGTTTTTCCCACTTGGTTTTCATGTATAGGTAGTGGGCATCTTCCATGTTCGCAAACACAGATCGACGGCATCAATTTTAGCCATGGATTATTACATTTTATGGAGATAACACAGCTCATTTAACCAGTCCCCTATCTCTGGACATTCACTTTATAGCCAATTTTTTTTACAATTATGAACAGTGCTGGTTAATGCAAATCCTTGACTGTGTATCTTTGCACATGTGTTCAGTTATTTTCTTAAATTCTTAGGAATGGAATGCCACAGCTATAGGAAAGCACACGGCTCCCTGCAGGAGGACTGTGCTATCAACGCTCCCTGCAAGAATGCGCCAGCGGGCCACCTCCCCACCCTAGGTGTCCAAAACTCTCCAACACTAGGTATCATTCTGTCTTCATTTTGGCCAATCTGATAGGTGAAAAACAATACTCCATTGTTGCTTGAGCGTACATTTCTTTGGTTTCTGGAAAGGCCAAGCAACTTTCCTTACGTTTGTGGGCCGTTTGGGTTTCACTGGCTGAGAACTGCCATTGTCCAGTCCTTGGCGAGGTGCCTGGGAGGGTGTCTCCCCCCTCCGCCCTTCCCCACCCCAGGCCACAGGCTCAGGGGCTCCCCTGGAGTGTTGTTTCATAAGCAGGAAAGCTCTGCTTCCCACAGGGTTGGTCTCCCAGGGAGGCCGAGTTCTCACCCTCAGGCCTCGCAGCCAATCAGAGCTGGCATTAGTGGGATCCAGTTCCTTGACCTCGAGCTGCCCCCTTGCAAAGTCCCCTCTCTGGGCCCTGTCCACACCCTTGCACTAAGGAGACTTTAGAAACCAGATCTGCTTTAAAAAAAAAAAAAACAAAACTGTTTTCTCCAAAATTCCAAACTCACCCAGCAAGTACATTCCAGGAGTGATTATTAGCATGACCTGGGGAGCCTTTTCAGAACATTCCTGTAAAGTCCAGGGCTCCTGAGAGGTTTAAAACGAGGTTGTACAAATGCCAAGGTCCCTGACCACTGAAAACACCCCAACCATCGATCCAGGGATACTGGTAAGAATTTTCCCTCTGGGTGAGTATAGAGGCACACGCATAAAGTGCTCACAACAGCAAAATAAGTGGTAACATCCCAAATGCGTGCCAGTAAGGACCTGCAAAAAAAAGTTACCAATGACATTTACCAGGAGACATTGTGCAAACAGTAGAAGAGTGCAGTGAAGCTGAAGGTGCTTGTGTGGAAAGATGCCCTCGAGACATCGTAAAGTGACAAAAGCAAGTTACAGAACAGTGCATCTCATGTTTGCACTTTTCAAAAGGAGAGATGGGAATTGTTCTAGACGTTATGGAAGTGGAGACGATTCCTGAGTGGGCATGTAGGAAACTACTTAACAGTCTCATCTGGGAGGGGAATTTGAAGTTATAGTATTGGTAGGTTTTTTGGCCATTGTCTATACCCATCTACAGTATTGAAATTATTAGCATGAATATGTTCTACGTTTATATAATGAAAAACTTAAACGTTTAAAAGTGAGCCTATGATCAATAATAGTTGTGATAATAGTGTGACTATCGAAATGCCGGTGATGAGCCAGGCACCGTGTGTTCTCTCATTTACTCTTAAAACGGCCCTATTTTGATGCCCATTTATGTGTGAGGAAACTGAGTCCTAGGTTAAGAGGCTTGTGAAGGCCACATGTGATTACAAGGCCCTGGCTCTTTCTGAAGGCCGTGGTTCTGGTGGAATTGAGACCTCGGCCTGTGTGGGCTTTGTCAGGACCTCTGCCAGTGGGCCCCTCCTCCTGCTAAATGGGCCCATGTGGCCAGTGGCTGCCGTGCTGGCAGGTGCAGAGCCCTTCCATCACTGCACAAGGTTCCAGTGGACAGCACTGCCTCACCATAGGTTTAGAGCCAGGCGGGCCTGGGCTCAATCCTGCTCCTCCACTTACTAACGGGGTGAGTTGAACTATTTAACCTTTCTGAGCCTCAGTGTTCTCATTTGTAAAATGGGATGGCAATATAGCTACACCTCACTGGGCTGTTGCAGGGATTAATTGAGATCACGCCTGTTGCAAGGTTAGCCCAAGGCCTGTCACGTGAGCAGCTTAAAGGGTAGCAAGGAGGGTAGGACTCTGTGGTAAGACAGTTTTGTGACCTTGGGCGGGTCACCTCACTGCTCTGAGCCCCTGCCTCCTTGCCTGTAAAACAAGGTGGATGGCACCTACCTTGAATGGCTGCTGTAAGCATTGGAGCATAGAGTCCGGGTCCAGGGGAGGTCAAGGCCCTTCTCCCCTTTCTGAGAAGGAGTTTCCTCTGTCAGATAAAGTGTCCTCACAAGACTTGGAAGTAAACTATTCTAGAAAAGGAATCCAGAAGGCCCATGTACCAACAACACAAGGCTCAACCCTCAACGTAAAATGATCATGGGACACTGACTTGTCACCCGTCAGATCAGAGGAGGGAGGAGACAGTTTGAACTTTTTATTGAAGAATAACGTAGATATAGAAAGTGCACCTTTCATGAGGACATGCGTTAACTTTTCAGCAGCTGAAAATATCTGTGCGGCCACAACTCGATCAAGGACCATCAACAGCACCCCAAAAGCCCCCATCGTGCCCCTTCTAAGCACTTTCAGTCCCCCATGAAGGTAACCACTATCCTGACTTCTAATACCATAGATTAGTTTTTAGTAAACAAACTTAAGAGATTCGTAATGCCCAGAGTGAGTTGGGGTGTAGACAATCCAGTCATCTCAGACACTGATGGTGGACGTGTGAAGTGGTACAGGCATTCTGGAAGAGCTGCTGAATGAAAACTTGGGTCCGCTCACCGGCACCAGTAAAGCCAATTGACTGACACCAGGTTGTGGTGAAGGGAGGTGCAGGGTTTATTGTAAGGCACCAGACAGGGAGTCCAGGACAGCTCGTGCGCAAAAAAACCCCGAACTCTCAGAGAGCTTTCTCCAAAGCATTTTTAAAGGCAAGGCGGGGGAGGGAGTCCCCACGTGTGTGATCGGCTCGTGCACAATTCTCTGGTTGATGGTGAGGTAACAGGGCGGTGTTAACATTATCAATCCTTAAGCTTCAGTAGATCTGGGAGCTACCTGCTCGTGGTCATCAAGTAGTTAATTTCTTCCTTTTGGTGGGAGTTTTGGCATCTGTAAAATCATTCAGGAAATGTGCATCAGATACTGTTAACTAGACGCTGCTGGAGAGGAGCTAAAGCACAGGGTAGGGGAGAGGTCTGCCCCAGGGAAGGCCCCACAGGATCCTGCTTCGTTGCAGAGGTAATTTGGTAGCATCTGCTAAAATTTAAAATATGTGTACCCTTTGGCCCAACATTTCTACCTCAGTATCTGCCCTGGGGAAACACTCACATTCATGCACAGAGAGGCAAGCACAAGGATGTTTGGAGCAGAATTATTTGTAATAGTGACAAATTTGAAACAACCTAAATGTTCAACTAAAGGAGATTTGTTTTAAAAAAAAAAAAACACTATGGCATCAGGCTGTATTATACACTGAAGTAGATCAAAACACTAAAGCAATCTACATAAATTAACATAGAAATATCTACAGGACATATTGTAGAGCTTAAAAAGCAAGCTGCAGAAAAATAACCAAAACACACACACAGCATCAAAAACAGTGATGACTGGAGAAGGGGTGACATTGAGGTTGGGAGGGGACAGTAAGGAGAAATACTGCTTTTAAATTTATATGCAGTTGGGTTGTTCCAAACGTTTAATGCAGTCATGGATTTGTGCATTACTTGCGTGAACTATTTTACAAGCATTTCAGGCGAATTAAACAGCTCACCCACCAAGTGCAGGCGAGCGGAGGAGGGCTGCCCCCTGCCTCCTGGGGCGGGGGCGGTTCCTCGGCTTGGGTTCCAGGAGGGCAGTGCCCTGGGCCTCTGAGGCCTAAGGAGCTGGAACGAGTGGAGCACTGAGAAGACCCTGGAGACGGGGATCATGGAGGCTTCCTTTGTTGGAAGGCAGCGCCCTCATTACCGCTCTGGGGCTGAGAACCCAACACCAGTGTGATGTAAGTGGACCCCTGGAAAGAAACAGGTCCCAGCATTTGGCACCTTCTCCAGACAGTGCCCAGCACTTTCAGGGAAGGATGGCTGGCTTTGATTGTCCCTGTCTCGGGGGGGTGGAAGAGAGAAGCAGCACGTGTCACCTCACACAGCGCGGTGCCCAGTGGTCGTGGGCCTGGGAGTGGGGAACAAGAAGGGGTGGGAGGCGGCCAAGGGCCACACTAAAGTATTCCACTTGTAAGAGCTAGCTTAGTGGGGAGACTGGCCCAGCTCAATCCATGGAGAAGGGTTCCTTAACCTCTCTGAGCCTCAGTTTCCTCTTCTGTAAAATGGGGTGTAGTCTCTTGCCATCACACACATACACACAATATGTGGCTAGGATCGCAGGCTCCTGAGTTTATCTATATATATATATATATCCCAAGTCAGACTGCCTCCAGTCTAATTGCAGCACTGCCACTATGTCTTATGAGGCTTAAGTGAGGCCATGTTAGTAAAGCCTTTTATTTTTCTTTTTTTATATTGACATATAGTCGGATTACAATGCTGTGTCAATTTCCAGCATACAGCATAGTGATTCAGTTATATATATATTTCTATATATCCCTTTTCATATTCTTTTCCATTATAGGCTATTACAAGATTTTGAACATAGCCCCTTGTGCTATTCAGTAGGACCTTATTGTTTATCTATTTTTTGTATAGTAGTATCTGCAAATCCTGAACTCCCAGTTTATCCCTCTACCCTCCCCATTTACCCCTGGTAACCGCAGATTTGTTTTCTATGTCTGTGAGTCTGTTTCTGTATTGTAAATAAGTTCATTTGTGCCATTTTTTAAGATTCCTCGTATAGGTGATATCATGTAACATTTTTTCTTTCTCTTTCTGGCTTACTTCACTTTGAATGATGATCTCAGGTCCACCCATGCTGCTGCAAGTGACATTCTTTTGTTTTTTAATTGCTGAGTAGTATTCCATTGTGTAAATATACCACAACTTCTTTATCCAGTCATCTGTTGATGGATATTTAGGTTGCTTCCATGTCTTGACTAGTGGATATAGTGCTGCTTTGAACATTGGGGTACATGCATCTTTTTTTTAACATTTTTTATTGATTTATAATCATTTTACAATGTTGTGTCAAATTCCAGTGTAGAGCACAATTTTTCAGTTATACATGAACATACATATATTCATTGTCACATTTTTTTCTCTATGAGCTACCATAAGATCTTGTATGTATTTTCCTGTGCTATACAGTATAATCTTCTTTATCTATTCTACATTTTGAAATCCCAGTCTATCCTTTCCCACCCACACATCTTTTTTTTCTTTTTTTCTCCATTTTATTTTTTAAAATCTATTTTTATTGAAGTACAGTCAGTTTACAATGTTGTGTCAGTTTCTGGTGTACAACACAATACTTCAGTAACATAGGAACATACATACATTCGTTCTCACATTCTTCTTCACCATAGTTTACAAGATACTGAATATGGTTCCCTGTGCTAGAGTATAAACTTGTTTATCTATTTTATAAATATCAATATCTGCAAATCTCCAACTGTCAATTTATTCCTTCCCACTCTCTTCCCCCCTGGTAACCATAAGTTTGTTTTCTATCTCTGTGAGACTGTTTTGTTAATAAGTTTGTTTGTCTTTTTCTTTTTTTCTTTTTTCAGGTTCCACATAAGTGATATCATGCGGTATTTTTCTTTCTCTTTCTGGCTTACTTCACTTTGAATGACACTCTCCAGGAACATCCATGTTGCTGCAAATGGCATTATTTTATTATTATTTATGGCTGAGTAGTATTCCATTGTGTAAATATACCACAACTTCTTTATCCAGTCATCTGTCAATGGACATTTAGATTGTTTCCATGTCTTGGCTGTTGTAAATAGAGCTGCTGTGAACACTGAGGTGCATGTGTCTTTCTGAATCAAGGTTCCATCTGGATATATGCCCAGGAGTGGGATTGCTGGATCATATGACTAGTCTATTTGTAGTTTTTTGAGGAATTTCCATACTGTTTTCCATAACGACTGCACCAAATTACGTTTCCCTCCACACCCTCTCCAGCATTTACTTCTTCTGGTTTTTTAATGATGGCCATTCTGACTGGTGTGAGGTGATACCTCATTGTAGTTTTGATTTGCATTTCTCTGATAATTAGCGATACTGAGCATTTTTTCATGTGTCTCTTGGGTATTTGTCTTCATTGGAGAATTGCTTGTTTAGGTCTTCTGCCCACTTTTGGATTGGGTTGTTTTTTTTTTGTTAAGTTGTATGAGCTGTCTATACATTCTGAAAATTAAGCCTTTGTCAGTTGCATCACTTGCAAATATTTTCTCCCATTCCCTAGGCTGTCATTTTGTTTTGCTTATGGTTCCCTTTGCTGTGCAAAAGCTTGTACGTCTAATTAGGTCCTATTTGTTTATTTTTGCTTTTCTTTCTACTGTCTGAGTAGCCTGCCCTAGGAGAACATTGCCAAGATTTGTGTCAGAGAATGTTTTGCCTACATTTTCTTCTAAGAGGTTTATAGTGTCTTGTCTTATGTTTAAGTCTTTAAGCTATTTTGAGTTTTTTCTGTGTGTATGGTATTCTAACTTCAGTAACTTACATGCTGCTATCCAGTTTTCGTTTTTGGACTTTTTAATGATGCCCATTCTGATGAGTGTGAGGTGATACCTAATTGATTTGCACTTCTCTGATAATTAGCAATATTGAGCATTTTTTCATGTGCCTGTTGGCCATTTGTATGTCTTCATTGGAGAATTGCTTGTTGAGGTCTTTTGACCATTTTTGGATTGAGCTGTTTGCTTTTTGTTAAGTTATATGAGCTATTTATATATTCTGGAAATTAAACCTTAGTCACATCATTTGCAAGTATTTTCTCCCATTCTGTAGGTTGTCTTTTCGTTTTGCTTATGGTTTCCTTTGCTGTGCAAAAGCTTATAAGTTTAATTAGGTCCCATTTGTTAATTGTTGCTTTTATTTCTATTGCCTGGGTAGACTGTTCCAGGAGAGCATTGGCACAAATATTGGTAAAGTCTTAACACAGTGCCCAGCTCCAGGACTTGCTCAACAAACACTTGCTGAATTATTAAGGTGGTTTTTCTTTACTAAGCATCTCTGTACCAGGAACTGTGCTGGACATTGAAGACACATCCCTGAATAAATCACAGTCCCTGTTCTCACGGTGTTTAGAGTTTAATTGGAGGGAGGAGGGCTGAATAAAGACATGCAGAGACACACCCACCCCCCAATTCACTCTAGGTTACAAGGACAAATACTCTGAGGTCCTACCTTAATCTCCCCTAACGTCAGAATTCAGACCCTTCTGTGTTTATCCAAGATGCACTTTTGCCAGTACCCGCTCTGTCTCCCCCACCAGTCCAAAGGATTGTGCACAGATGTGACCTCAGTGTGTCAAAAATATGTATGTTGTGAAGATATCAAAATCACAACACGGCGGGGAGGGCATAGCTCAGTGGTAGAGTGCATGCTTAGCACGCACGAGGTCCTGGGTTCAACCTCCAATACCTCCATTATAAATAAATAAATAAAACCCTAATACCATCCCCTGCAAAAAAAAGCACAACACATAAATGGCTACAGTCAGCGTTGACAGCATCTACTAGAGCTGAACATTCACCTGCCTTCTGACCCAGCAGTTCCACTGCTGCATATTTGCCAAACAGAAGCAAGCACTGTTTACCCCCCAAATTCATAGAAAAGTGTACATAGCAGCTTTGTTAGTCATGTCTGAAACTGGAAGCCACCCAAAGGTCCTTCCACAGGACAGCAGACGAGCACACTGTGATGCAGCCCTAAAAGGGACTACGGCTGAGCAACAGAGAATGAACTGCCAATACAGGCAACAGCCTTGATGAATCTCAAGCACGCTTGGGAGGGAAAGAAACCAGACCAGAAACAGTAAATTTTATTTTATTTTATTTTATTAAATTGAAGTATAGTCAGTTACAATGTGTCAATTTCTGGTGTGCAACACAATGTCTCAGTCATGCACATACATACATATATTTGTTTTCATGTTCTTATTCATTAAAGGTTATACCTGATATTGAATATAGTTCCCTGTGCTCTACAGAAGAAACTGTTTTAAAATCTATTTTTATATATAGCGGCTAAGATATGCAAATATCAAACTCCCAAATTTATCTCTTCCCACTCCCTTTCCCCCAGTAACCATAAGATTGTTTACTATGTCTGGGAGTCTGTTTCTGTTTTGTAGATGAGTTCATTAGCGTCTTTTTTTCTTTTTTTGGATTCCACATATGAGTGATATCATATGGCATTTTTCTTTCTCTTTCTGGCTTACTTAGAATGATGATTTCCAGGTCCATCCATGTCACTGCAAATGGCATTATTCTATTTTTTTTATCCACTATATAAATATACCACTACTTCTTTATCCAGTCATCTGTCAATGGACATTTAGGTTGCTTCCATGTCTTGGCTATTGTATATAGTGCTGCTATGAACATTGGGGTGCATGTTACTTTTCAAATTAGACTTCTCACTGGAGATACACCCAGGAGTGGGATTGCTGGATCATAGGGTAAATCTATTTTTAGTGTTTTCAGGACTCTCCATACTGTTTTCATAATGGCTGTACCAAACTACATTCCCAGAGCAGTGTAGGAGGGTTCCCTTTTCTCCACACCCTCTCCAGCATTTATCATTCGTACACTTTTGAATGATGGCCATTCTGACTGGTGTGAGGTGATACACCTTACTGTAGCTTTGATTTGCATTTTTTTTCTGATAATTAGCAATATTGAGCATTTTTTTCATGTGCCTCTTGGCCATCTGTCTTCATTGGAGAATTGCTTGTCTAGGTCTTCTGCCCACTTTTTGATTGGGTTGTTTGTTTTTTTAAGTTGTATGAGCTGTTTATATATTCTGGAAATTAAGCTTTTGTCAGTCACATCATTTGCAAATATTTTCTCCCATTCCCTAGGTTGACTTTGTTTCGCTTATGGTTTCCTTTCGTGCAAAAGGTTATAAGTTTAATTAGGTCCCATTTGTTTATTTTTGCTTTTCTTTCTATTGCCTGGGTAGACTGCCCTAGGAGAACACTGCTAACATTTATGTCAGAGAGTGTTTTGTCTACATTTTCTTCTAAAAAATTTATAGTGTCTTGTCTTATGTTTAACTCTTTAAGCCATTTTGAGTTTATTCTTATGTATGGTGTGAGGGAGTGTTCTAACTGCACTGATTTACATGCTGCTGTCCAGTTTTCCCAACCCCATTTGCTGAAGAGACTGTCTTTACTCCATTGTGTGTTCTTGCCTCCTTTGTCAAAGATTAATTGACCAAAAGTGTGTGGGTTTATTTCAGGCTCTCTATTCTATTCCACTGACCTATGTGTCTGTCTTTGTACCAATACCATGCTGTTTTGATTACTGTGGATCTGTAGTATTGTCTGAAGTCTGGGAGGGTTATTCCTTCCAGCTTCATTCTTTTTCTTCAGCATTGCTTTGGCTCTTCTGGGTCTTTTGTGATCCCATATAAATTTTAGGATTAGTTCTAGTTTCGTGAAAAATGTCCTGGTAATTTGATAGAGATCACATTAAATCTGCAGATTGCTTTGGGTAGTATGGCCATATTAATGATATTAATTCTTCCAATCCAAGGACATGGAATATCTTTCCATTTCTTTAAGTCATGTTTAATTTCCTTAGTCATTGTTTGGTAGGTCTCTGCATATGTCTTTCACTTCTTTGGTCAGATTTATTCCTAAGTTTTTTTTTTTTTGGATGTAATTTTAAAAGGGATTGTTTCTTTACTTTCCTTTTCTGATATTTCATTGTTAGAGTAAAGAAATGCACTGATTTCTGTATGTTAATCTTGTACCCTGCTACCCTGCTGAATTCTTTTATCAGCTGTAGTAGGTTTTGTGTGGAGCTTTTAGGGTGTTCTGTATATAGTATGATGATATCCATATGTAGTGACAATTTAACCTCTTTTATTGCAATTAGGATCCTTTTTCTTTCTTTTTTTAATTGAAGTATAGTCAGTTTACAGTGTTGTGTCAGTTTCT
The DNA here is from genome assembly GCF_048773025.1 of Camelus bactrianus. Lineage (NCBI taxonomy): Eukaryota > Metazoa > Chordata > Mammalia > Artiodactyla > Camelidae > Camelus > Camelus bactrianus. The sequence continues at coordinate 27,117,800 of NC_133555.1, forward strand.
GGTATGTAGCGTAATGCTTCAGTCATACATGAACATACATATATTCGTTTTCATATTTTTTCAGCATATGTTACTACAAGATATTGAATATAGTTCCCTGTGCTATATAGGATGAACTTGTTGTTTATCTATTTTATATATATTAATTAGTATCTGCAAATCTTGAACTCCTAGTTTAGCCCTTCCCACTCCGTTCCCCCCAACCCCCAATCCCTTTTATTTCTTTTTCTTGCCTGATTGTTGTGGCTAGGACTTCCAAGACTATGTTGAATAAGAGTGGTGAGATTGGGCATCCTCGTCTTGTTCCAGATTTTAGTGGGAAGTCTTCAAGTTTTTTATTGCTGGCTGTGGGTTTGTCATAAATAGCATTTATTATGTTGAGGTATGTTCCCTCTGTACCCACTTTTGTAAGAGTTTTTATTATAAATGGGTGTTGAATTTATCAAATCTTTTTTTCTGCAGCTATTGAGATGATCATGTGATTTTTGTCCTTTGCTTTGCTGTAGTGTATCACGTTGATTGATTTGCCTATCCTTTTGTCCCTGGGATGACTCCAACTTGATCGTGGTGTGTGATATTTTTATGTGCTGTTGGATTCTGTTTGCTAGTATTTTGTTGAGGTTTTCTGCATCTATGCCAAACAGTAAATTTTCTGATTCCATTTATATGAAGTTCTAGAACAAGAGAAACACATCTTCAGTGATGGGAGTCAGAACAATGTTTACTCTGGGAGAAGGCGGGCACTGAATGAGAAAGGGCACAAAGGAGCCCCCTGAGGTGCAGGGCTGTTCTGTATCTTGATCTTGGAGGTGGTTATGTAGGTGAGCACACATGCAGTATTGCACTGAGCTAGGCACTTAAGGTCAGTGCACTTTATGGACGTGTGCTATACCTGAATTTTTAAAATGTTCACAAAGCAATGTCCCAGAGGTGTGATGTGGTGCATACGCCCCGTGGGGAAGGCTAGGGGCAATGTGTGATGGTGCCGTGGTCTCCTTGATGCATCTCAAATACAGACATCAGCCTCCAGGGGAAGCAGCGGAGCCAAGTGAAGAAAAGGAGACTTTGGGGACAGGCTCTTTGAAGGTCACCAAGGACCAACTGAAAGAGGTTTCTCTCAGCAACTGAGGTGTGAGAGGAAGCAGGTGGTGGTCACAGGAAGGACAGGAGAGATGTGAATGTCTTTGGCTTCAGCCGTCATTGAGCTGTGTTCAGCCACAGTTGGGTATGTTGTGCAATATACAATAGTATTTCCTCTGGAAATTGTAGGTGCTAATATTCACCAACCAAAATGATACCTGAGCCAGCATTCTCAGTCCCTAAACGGTGTGAACAGATGAGAAGTGGCTGTATTTATCAACACAGTCCTTAGAAAAGAGTATCAATGGCCCGTAAGACGTCAGCAGAGACCCAGGTGGCCTCTCAAATCAGCTTTGCCTTGGCAAGGGGCTGCTCGCTCACTGAACTCCAGTCACTGCAGGGAAGGACTCTTCCGTGATCACTGAGCTTTCACTGGACACAAGCTGGCCTGATTTTCCAACAAGTTTTTCATGCAGGCAGGGTTGGTGGGAGTGTAAGGGACACTTCTTTGAACTTAGAGTCTAGGAGCTGCTCCTTATGAAATTCTGGTTTTGTAATGCTAATGGTGCCCTTGGGACCCAGCCCCACTTCCCAGGCACATGTGGGGAGATGTGAGAAGCAGCTCATATCCCCTTTGGGGCCTCTGGAGCAGGTCCTTTTTCTGTGCCTTGGAATTTTCTTCCACAAATGAGGTTACTTGTCCTTTGAGTCTTTTTGTTTAAACCATAAAAGAAGCTTGGCCAAATCCCAAACATCCTCCCTCTTCTGTGCCCTCCTTGGTGGCAGAGCTCAAAATGGGAGGACCCCAGGGAAACATTAGGACCCCAGGGCCTTCTGTCCACCCCAAGTAACCCCTGGGCAGGCAGCACGGGGGCCTGCCTCAGTGCTGGCCCTGATTTACTCTCTGTGGGATTACCCAGTTTCCTCCTAGAGCCCAGGGCTCCCCATGCAGGTGCATTCATTCATTCATTCATCCATTCATTCTTCCAGTAAACCATTACTGAGCATCCAATCTGAGCCCAGCCCTGGACCAGGCCCTGGGGAGACAGCTATGAACAGCACCCAGTCCCCTCCTCAAGGCGAGTAAAGTCTGGTGGAGGAGACAGAGCTCAACCATAGTTCAGTGGTGAATATTAATATAAGAGAAATCTGGGGTGCTGTGGGATCATGTGATGAAGGGGGACCTCCTTGAGGAAGTGGCATTTCAGCCAAGACCTAAAGGATAAAAAGGAGTAGCCAGGCAGAGCTGGGGATAGCCCCCTAGGAAGAGGGGACCACTTATGAAAAAGGGGGGAAGTGAGAGACGGCCTGGCTTTCAGGGACCCCAGTGGTTCCTAGGGGCTGGAGGGGTGGGGGCGTGAGGAAGGTGGTCCCGGTTTCTTCACTGACCTTCCCGCATATGACTGCTCCTGCATCCCCTCCACTCCGGCCACCCTGGCCACCTTGGTGTCCCCTGAACACTTGGGCACTCCAGCCTCAGGACACTTGCTCTAGCTGTTTCCTCCGTCTGCGCCCTTCTTCCCCAAGATATCTATGTGGCTAACTGCCCAGCTTCCTGCAAGTCTGTGCCCACATCTCACCTTCTCAGTGAGGCCCCTCTGAGCAGCCACTGATTACCACACAGCCACCCAACCACCACCCACTCCTCCCTGCCCCTAGCTTTCCTTCTTTCCGTGTATCTATCACCTTTTAACATACTATCTACTTCACTTACTCATTGTATTTATTGTCTGTCTCTCCCACGAGAATGTCAGCCCCACAAAGTCAAGGACCTTTGTTTTCTTCGCTAAGGCGTCCCAAGCCCTTGAACATCTGAAGGAACAAATAAATGGGGTTTGAGAAGTTGGCAGGAAGGGGCCAGGCTGCAGAGGTCTTGAAGGTCAGGGGAAGGCATGTGAGTTTGATTCCAAGTAAAAAGGGAAGGACCAGAGGGTTTTAAGGAGGGCAGGATCAGAGTCTGTGTTACATGTTAAAAGCTTGCTCTGGAATCTGTGTGGAGAGTGGTTTGAAGGAGGGCAAGTGATGTAGCATCCAGGCATGCGGCAGGGGTGCCTGGGCTAGGGTGGGCACCTCGGAAGAGGTGGATGGACTGAAGAGATCCCAGGAGGGGGACTTGATCATGCCTTGGTGATCTGAGGACCACAGAGTTGCAGGCAGACATGGCAAGGCAACCCCCAGGCTCCTGCTTGAGCAGTAGGGCAGGAGCGGAGCCACTTACAAGATGGGAGCACAGGGGAGGAACAGACTGGAGATTGAAGTGGTCAAGAATTCTGTCTGGGCTCTGGTGAGTTGGGCCTGTTAGTCTTTCAAGAGGAGATGTCACATAGCCTGCTGGACAGAGTTTAAGCTCAGAGCAAGAGTCTGAATTAGAAACATACTTGGGAATTGTTGGCTTAGGGTTGTTTTTAAAATCATGAGAGAGTAGAGGGAGAAGAAAAGGTGTCTCAGAACTGACACTGAGGACCAAACCCTGAAGCCTTCTGAGCTCGCTCTTGAAGGATGAGGAGTTTGCCAGGAAGGCAGAGAGAAGGCAGTCCAGGTGGAAGTAACAGTACAATGAGACCTCAACATAAAAGAACACGGATCTCAGTACTCCGCACAACTGTCAAGTGCATCAGACAGGCTGTGAGGACCTGTCACAGCTAAGGGGGGCCTGAGGAGATATGACAGCTGAATGTAATGTGGTATTTTGGATGAGATCCTGGAATAGAAAAAGAATATTAGGTAAAAACTAAGGAAATCTGAATAAGGCATTGACTTTAGTTAATAAGAATGTCCATTAGTTGATAATTAGTTAATTTAGTTAATAATTAGTTCACTAATTACAACAGATGTGTCATAATACACACATGTATATCTATGTATGTGTGCAATGTTAATAACAGAAATAATAGGGAAAGTGGGTGCAAGGTATGAGGAATGCTGTACTGTCTTCTAAATTTTTCTGTAAATCTAAAACTTCTAAAAAAAAAAATCTTTTTTCAAAAAAGCATGGGTGGAGGGTATAGCCCAAGTGGTAGAGTGCATGCTTAGCACGCACGAGGTCCTGGGTTCAATCCCCAGCACTTCTTCTAGGAGTACATAATAAAACCTAATTACTTCCCCTTGCAAAACAAACAAAAGCATAAATGGTGCTCAACACACACTCACACTCTCACACTCACACTCACACTCTCACACTCACACACTCACACTCTCACACTCACACACTCACACTCACACTGTCACACTCAACTCTCACACTCTCACACTCACACTTTCACACTCATTCACATTCACACACACACTCACACCCACACACACTCTCACTCACACCCTCCAATTTACACACTCACACATTCTCACCCACACACTCACACACTCACTCTCACACTCTCCAAAGACTGTAGGACTTTGTTTCTCTGGAGACGGCTTTGACCTTGACCAATTGCTTCTGTGGTCAAGATTCAGGGACACTATGAATATGTCTTCACTCCTCTCCTGCCAAGGAGCAGAAGGTCCTCACCTCCACTCGTTTCCTTTCTATTCACAGAAAGAATACTCTCCTCAGGCCGTATTTCACAACGAAAATGAGAAGCAGAGATTAAACGGCTCAGGTAAGACAGACCCACCTAGAACTCCTTGGGGGTGCGTCCAGTTAATCTTTTTGTAATGCTCTGTAGAAGCACATTCCTTAGTCATAATTTTTCTGAACCCTCACCTTGTTCAACAGCTGGCTTGGTTTCCCCCCTGGAGTAAAAGCTTTGGCACCATCTGGGTTCAGATTCCTGCTCCACTATGAACTTGTTACATCATCTTGGGCAAGTCACTTGAGCCTTATTTTCCTCATTTCTAAAAAGGGAGTAACCATGCTTGATCAAAGAGTGGGTTAAATGAGATAAATGGTATATGAGATATAATTTCATCCTCTGAAGAATGGATATGGGATAGTGAATGGCAAATGTCTGGCATCATGCCTGGCACTCATAGTGGCTAGTGGTTTATGGGAAACATAATCACTTTGGCCAACAAATGAGGTACCTAAAGATCAAAGTGTGTTACTTGGGTCCTTGGGACTCTGTGGTGACAGAGACCTCTGAGTCAGAGCAGAGGCTGGGCCTGGGCAGTGGTCAAGGGAGAGCCAGAGACAACTTGGTTGGCAGTTGACTGAGGTGGTACCAAGGCTGGAAGGGACACAGAGGCCAGAGGAGGCGGTACTGTGTGGCCGAGGCCCCAGTAGCCAGCTCAAGACTCTCTGGTGCACAGGCACAGTGTTAAAAAGAAGCTACCCAGTACCTTGGACAGCTCCAAGGGTCTATAGATTTCAGGGGCATTAGTTTTGTGGGTGGAGATCTGGACTGGGTGTTGGCTCCTCCAGCTAACTCTTTGAGCATGAGCAATTCAACTTGTCTCCCTAAGTCTCAGTTACATCCTCTCTAAGGTGACATCCTGGGTGGGATCTTGAATGGGATTCCTACATTTATGTTATCATACCTACCTGTTAGGGCTTTTGTGAAGAGTAAATGAGATAACAGAGAGGCAGCAGAGTGGCCCATGTCTGAGGTCGGACCACCTGACAGTATCCCAGCTCCACACTGTGTGGCCTCAGATAAACTGCTTAACCTCTCTGAGCTTCAGTTTCCTCATCTGTAAAATTGGAAGACTAATAGACTTGAATTCATAGGATTGTGAAGATGAAACAAAATAGGACATAAAGCACACACAAGTTTTTGTTTTAGAAGAAACAGCACAGCACCAGACACAATAGACAGTCAAAATCATCAGTTTCTCAGATCTTCCAAACTGCCTGGTTTACTTTACCCTTCCCTTCATATTTAGATTTCTGGTTGGGCCTCCCCTTTCGGGATGTTAAAGGGATTTCACAAAGCCAGAGAAATCAGTCCTGTGGAATCCCATGGAGCTGCTACTACAACTTTCTTCCCCCCAGTGAAGCCCTCTGCTTCTCAGTATCACCCACCCCAGGACGCCTTGGAATACATTTTTTAAAATGCCAGTATACAGTTCTGTACTAGCCACTGTTCTAAGAGAGAGAGATACAGATATGTGTTGGTTGCCCTCACAACCCTAAGAGATAAGTATTATGGGTTGTCCCATTTTACAGATGAGAAAACTGAGACTGTAAGGTTAGATAATCAAATCGTGGGGTCACACAGCTGTTAATTAGTGGCACTGGGATCTGATCCCAAGGTTGGCAATTTAGAACCCCACACCTGCTTGTAGCATTCAGCAAGCCAGCAGCCAGGTAAACAGAGAAGAATAGGTAGGAGTCGGAGGCTGGAAATCAGGATGCTGGGTTTTCGCCTTGGCCCTGGAACCCCAAGGCCTGGAGTCCTCAGGCCAGATACTTACCGCGCCGTATCTCCTGCCTGGACGGAGATACCTGCCCTGCCCCTAGCCCCGGTCCCTCCCCCTCCAGCCGCCGCTGTAACCTGATCCGCGGCGGGGTTTGGACCTCGGTCACGGTCTCACGGAGGCGGAGGTGCTCCGACCCGGGACTGTGCTCCGCCGTGAGCTCCAGCCTGCAGCAGCCGCTCCGCAGTCCGGCGCGAGGGCGCATGGCACAGAGGCTGGGCGAGCGGGCTCGGGGGCCCGCCGAGGCCACGGGGCTCTACCGGGCCGTGCTGCTCAGGTCGGGTAAGTGGGGGCAAAGCTACCCGGCCCCTGGCCTCGGGGAGAGCGCGGGAGGGCCCTGCGGGCGCAGCGCTCTCAGCGCCTGGCTGGCTAGCTCTCCGCTAGGCTCCTTGGTCCTTCTTCACTGCTCTGCTTTCCTCCTTTCCTCCCTTCTTTCATTCTGTTTAGTTTTTTTCTTCTTTGCTTGCTTTGATTCCTTCTTTCCTTCCTACGTTTGTCCTTTTGGGGATCTTCGCTTAGAGATCTTCCTCTGTATGAGTACACACACACACACAACTTTCCTGATGGCTGAAGTCCTGCCAGCTTCCACCTCTTGGCCGGCCTCTTAGGCAGCGACTCGGCCCACGCGCGAAGGCGTAGGTAGGCGTGGGAGGACGGGTAAGCCTGGTCCATGCGGTGGGGCGCAGCGAAGCAGAAGCCCACTGGTGAAGGGCTACTGACGTCCAGTGACGGGAAAGGAGGGCAAGACACAGGAAGGCGAGGAACTGTTTTTCTTGACGTATGCATTTAAGGAGAAAAAGATTTGGAAAGAAACAATGGGTGCTGATTTTTGAGGATGCCATTTATGGTAAGTGTTTTCTTCCTATGTGTCTTTTTGCTCATTTGCTGGAAGCATATATTACTTTTCTACTGAGGACAATAAGAGATGTATTTGGGGAAATGAAACAAACTTAATATACGGTCAGTATAAACATAATTTGGAAAACGCAGGGACATAGAAAGAAGAAAAAGAATGCCCACAGTAAGCGTTTTTGGTGTTTCCTTCTGGACTTTATGCTTGGATAGAGACGTTTAGAGAAGGTGAAAATCGGTCTCCTGCCGGCTCCCTGCCAGTTGAGGGCACGTGATTGGAAGATGCCAAGGGGCGTGGGCTCACGAGGCAGCTACCCTCTGCTTTGGGCAAGGAACGCACCCCACGCAGTAGTCCTGCCCGCAGAGCCCCGCAGCCAGAAGCGCGGGGCGAGCTGCCCCGTGGCCCGCACGCCGGCTGCTCTGGGACCCGTTGCCTTTCTTACTTACTGAGACTGGCTGCGCCCGGGAGAGATCCCGCCGCGGAGTTACTGCTTGGGAACTTTGAAACAAGGGTTCTCTACGTCCAAAAGCACTATCTGGCCAAGACTTGAGGACTGGTGGCGCCTTCCTGGGGGAGGGTCCTAGATCGGGCTGAGCCAGGGCAGGCAGAAAGCCAGGAGCTCTGTAACTCGAAGACGCTTATTTTAAACACCGGCTCCAAACATGTCCCTACAAAGTACTCTTCACACGCGTCTCTATCTTCTAAGATTAGGAGAAGGTATCTCTAAAATCTGAAGATCCTGTGTTCCCTCTAACCTGGAGTTGCAGCTACCAGCCTCACTCAAAGGGAAACATTTTTCTGGCAACACATCCAGAACAGCAGACATACCAAGGTCAGTCCAGGGGCCACATACTTGCCCGGTAACTGTACCACACAGCTACAAGGCAGGAAGGGAGCACGGGCGGGTTCCTGGAGCCTAGTGGAGGGAGCATTTACACTGTGCTAGGCACCGTGTCACTGACTCAGTCTTCACAATTCTGCAAGGTCACTTGTCATCCCCATTTAATAGATGAGGAGACTGAGGCTCTGAGAGTTTAAGCAGCATGCCCATGGTCCTGCTAAGGGAACTTTTCTATCCCACTAACGGGTAGAAGACACATTCAAACTTCGGTCCATCTATGCCAAGTCTGCACATCCTCGGAGTATAGTAATAATGGCAAATAACTGCTAGTCACTAGGTACTGCCGTACTCTTGGCCAAATGCTGTACATCTGTCATGTCATCAACTTCATTCATTTATTCATTCAGCCAATATCTACTGATCGCTATTATGCACTAGGCCCTATGGAAGGGCTGATAAGTAACACAGATATGTCCCTCTTCTCAGGGAGGTAAGTAGTATTAACCCCCATTTGAAACATGAGGAAACTGAGGCTTGGAAGGCAACATGACTTATTTGAGGTCACACAGCCAATCAAGGGTAGAGTTGAGATTCAAACCCCAGGCCATGTGCCCCTGCACCAGTACTCTGGCTGTCTCACACAAGAAAGAGCAAGAAGTAAGAGTAGGGGTGAGGACCCAACTGGGCCATTGAGTGAAAGAGGCAAGAGCCCCCTTCCATTAGAAGCCCCCAAGGACGGGATTATAGAATCAAACCCAAGATGGCCGCCTTTTTCATTTACAGTAGCCTCAAGTAGCCTCAAGTCATGCATCAAGTAATAGTAACAATTTCAGAAAGTGTTTCATTCCAGATTATTTTTTAAAAAATTTCTCAGTATTAAAGTGACACATACTCATCATGAATATTTTGGGAAATCGAGAATAAAGTGAGGAAGCCTTACACATAATCCCACAAACCATAATCAGCCACTGGTAACACTGGGCCTTTGCTCTGCAAGGTGTGTGTGTGGTTGTGTGTTTGTTTTACATTGCTGAGACTGTACTGGCTTTAGTCTTTAATCCCACTTTTTTCACTTGGATGAAAATCTTACTGTTTTTAAGTGCATTATTACATTAACTGCTACCAGTTTGGAGCCCTGATTCTGTGGCAGGCACTGTGTGGAGGGCTTCCCATGCCATATCTCCTTTATTCCCATGCCCCATTCTAGAGATGAGGAAACGGGAAGTTGAAGGTCACCTAGCTGTCCAGCAGTAGAGCCAGGATTGGTATCTAGGTTGACACCAGAGCCCATGTTCTTAACCACCGAGCTGGAAGGGTCACCTCTGGGGAATAATAACTCATGGCCACGAGGGGAAAGCTGTGCAGTGCTGTAGTAAAAGTCCACCTGAATTTCATTACCTGCATCTTACCTGGAGCTCAGGCCAGGTTCCTGGCAGGGAGGGAAGCGTCTCTTGGCTGCATGGACCGAGGGACACCTCCCCATGTCTGTGGGCGTCAGCAACTGTGCTTCTCTGACCCGGATGGGCAGCCATGGCTTCTGTCCCTGCCTGCCAGGTAGGGTTGCCAAGTAAAATACAGGGCACCAAATTAAATTTGAATCTTGGATACACGATGAATAATATTTTAGTGTAAGTATGTCCCAAATATTGTACAAGTATGCTTACACTAAAAAATTATTTGCTTATAAGAAATTCAAATTTAGCTGGACATACTGCCTTTTTATTTGCTACATCTGGCAACCCCACTGCTAGGAATCACGGAAATTTGCTTGGTTTGACAAGCCGTGGTCTGCCCAGGTTCCCCTCTGCACACACACACACACACACACATACACGCACACTCACACCCCCTTCCCCATGTCTTGATCTACTGTTCATTTCTTGACTGGCTACAAGTGAGTTAAAATATGCTGGAAGTTGGGGTACCCCAGGGTCCTTCTGCAGCTAAGAGACCAGATTAACCATGCCTAATTGCAGCTGGGTTGAAAGCCAGCTTTCTGAAACAAGACTCCTAGTTCTTACCCACTCCCTCACAGTTTCCTGTTTTCACGCTTGAAATCCCTCCACTGGGTAAATTCTTCCTGGTTCAAACTTGTTGTAAAGGCAACTCTTATTCTTTTTATAATCTCTCCACGGATCCCATGACAAGTTTTTCGGCCAGTACAGCTTCTCCCGCCATGTCCTTTCAGCAGAGTATGTTGGGGGTGGGAGGAAGATTGGATCCTAAGAAATGCTTTGTCAGTGGCTTCTCTGAAATCTCACTGAGACCTTGAAAAGGGGCCTTGGAGACTTAGACTGAATACAGGGCTGAGGAGGAAGTTTTGAGTTGCCATGGAAACTTCTTGTCTGATGTTTGTGGGCTCAGATAAGCTGCTCCAGGCGCCTGTCAGCTTGGAGAAAGGGAGAGCAAAATGAAAGGAAGAGGGTTTTGGAGTTTTTTAATGCAAGCTGCAGCCCCAGCCCAGTATAGATGGAGGAGAATTCCTCAGCTCCCACTCACGACTTCCTCTCCTGGTCTCCACTACCCTCTTGCATTTAGCTCCTCTGGTTCCCAAGAAAACAAACTTCAAAGGGACGGGAGGGGAGTGGGGGGAGTGTGCTCAGCCTTTGGGATCCCCCTTCAGTCTTCCACGGGGCCGAGCAAAAGTTCGCATCCCCAGACCCCTGTATTCCAGAGTCCTGCCTTGCGGGAGAATGGGAAGACCTCCACGGAAAGCCACACAGACCAAGGCAGGAGGCAGCAACTGAAGCTGAATTTGGCCATTACCTGGAGTCAACTCTTAAAAGGCTCATTTGCCCAAAAGGCCACTAGTTCCCAATATGCACAATGTACGTGTCTGAACCAGATGTGAAGGATAACCTTAGCTTGTTGGAAAAGGTTACTCCTTCCTGTGTTCTTATCTCTGTGTTTTTTTTTTTTTTCTAACAAAGGCAATATATACTTGTTGTTTGTTTTTTTGAAGCCACAAACACTACAGAAATATTGTGACAAAGAAGGGCCTACAATTTTATGCTATAGAATAGTGAATAGTGGTTCTCAGGCTCCTGGATATAAACAGATCCCCCGGGGGACATGTTAAAAATCCTGAGTCCTAGGCTCCCCCTCATAGGTTCTAATACAGTAATCTAGAAGCATGGCCCAGGAATTTCATGTTAACACTCTTTGCAAATGATGGCTGGTAATGACACTGGAGGTACGCTGATCCAGAACTGACCTCCATTAACTGCTCAGTGTATGTGCCTCCAGACTGGTTCTCTGTGTATACACTTTTTTATCTTGGGCAGGGGAAAGGGTAGAGGAATCAGACTGGAGATGATTTTGCAGTTTGATTTTCTTACCAAACATGTAGTGGGCATCTTTTGGGGGCAATACACAGATGTGCTATTGACTGCATCCCATTATGGAACTTAGCATAATTTCTCACTCATGAGGTATGGCTTGGGATCCGGTGGCTGCTGAGCTCATGCACAGTTACATGCACACACGCATGAACACAGCCAGCAAGGGGGTGCTGTTCCAAGCTCAGGGGTATGTGTCTTTGGTGTCTGGTCAACAGCAGTTATTGGGCACCTGGGTACTGGGACAGGAATACTGAAAAGAATAAGGTGAGGCCTCTGCTGCCGGCTGGCGGTCTGGTAGGTGAGCCTGATGGGTGTGGACACGGGGTGGACTATGAGAAGAGCTTTAGTGGAAGAAGTCCATGAGTCCCAGCTGCCTGGGGAAAATGGCACCCAACCTTGGGGGATTCCTGCCCAACTCTTTGGCGGTCAGTTGCTCTGGGGCTGCCATCAGTCTTCTAACAAAGGGAATGTGTTTCTTCTGTATAACACAGGGAACTGTATTCAATATCTTGGAATCACCTTTAATGAGGAATATGAACATGAATATATATATTTGTGTGCATGACTGGGACACTGTGCTGTACACCAGAAATTGACATATTATAAACTCACTGTACTTCCATTTAAAAAAAAAATTTTAAAGGGGAACACAAAGTGGGAATCGGGGGCATTGCTGACACGAGGACTCAAGTTCGTTTCTCTGGAGCGAGCTGGACTGTGGCATCTGTCTGCCCCAGGCTGTGGGCTTTTGGCAGTCCTCCTGCCCAAGGATCCCTCTTGTTCCTCCACCTGTCAGGACACTGGGACTGGTTCAGACAAGCCACTGTGGGCGCTGGGAGATGCCCCAAATACTAGTCGTTTGCACAGTGGGACAACACGTGGGTGGAGACCAGGGGCAGCGAAGAGTGTCTGACAAGAATCTGGTGTAGTCTTCCACTGTCAGAATGCAGTGAAGTTAAGCTGCAGCAGGATGCGAAGCTGGGGGAGGCACCATTCAAAGTACAGTGAGCAGAACAATTTAGGAAGAAGAAACAAAAAAGAATACACATTGTCTCCAGAAAATTGTTTTATATCAGAGAATTTGTGACCCTGTAAGTTGAAGTGGCTCTAGGATGGCAGGCTGGACCAAGGATCCCAGGACACGCAGACCTGTCCCTGACCCCTCTTCCTTCCCTCTCCCACCTCCCTGCACGCCCAGCACTCCAGCCCCCCTGGCCTCCTTCCATCACACCCAGCCCGTTCCCACCCTGGGGCCTTTCCACTAGCTCTGCCCACGCCCTGGAATGCTCTCCACCTCCCCATTCAGGCCTCCCAAAGGTCCCCTCCCCACTGTCCACCCTTCCTAAGCTCCCAGTCCCTCCTTTTCACCTCGCCCAGTCTTGCTTTCATCATATCTTAACATTTTCTTCTGTCTCCTTATTTTTCTGTCTAAACCTCACCTCGAATGTAGGTTACCTGAGCACAGGGACACTGTCTCATCACACAGTATCGCCAACAGTTGGAACAGTGCCAGGAACACAGTACTCAATAGAAGTTCATTAAATGAATAACATAAAGGCCAAAGAGGACCGAAGTTGCATTTTTTATTGAAGTATAGTTGAATGACAATATTGTTAGTTTGAGGTGTCGAGCAAAGTGATTCAGTTATAACATATATATGTATATATTTTTGCAGATTCTTTCCTATTATAGGTTATTACAAGATATTGACTATAGTTCGTTGTGCTATACAGTAAATCCTTGTTATCTATTTTATATATAGAAGTGTATATCTGTTAATCCGAAACTTCTAATTTATCCCTGCCCCCTTTCCCCTATGGTGACCATAAGTTTGTTTTCTATGTCTGTGAGTTTGTTTCTGTTTTATAAATAAGTTCACTTGTGCTATTTTTTAGATTCCACATATAAGTGATATCATATAATATTTGTCTTTCTCTGGCTGATTGACTTAGTATGATAATCTCTAGGTCCAAACATGTTGCTGCAAATGGCATTATTTTATCCCTTTTTATGGCTGAGTAGTATTCCATTATATGTATATGTGTGTATATATAAAACACAGCTTCTTTATCCGGTCATCAGTTAATGGACACTTAGATTGCTTTGTGTCCTGCCTATTGTAAACAGTACTGCTATGAACACCGGAGTGAGTGTATCTTTTGGAATTAAAGTTTGTCTTTTCCAGTTTTGTCTGGGCAGATATATGCCCAGGAGTGGGATTGCTGGATCATAAGGTAACTGTTTTAAGGAATCTCCATACTGTTTTCCATAGTGGCTGCACCAAACTACATTCCCACCAACAGTGTAGGAGGGTTCCCTTTTCTCCGCACCCCCTCCAGCATTTATTATTTGTAGACTTTTTGATGATGGCCACTCTGACCAGTGTGAGGTGATACCTCACTATAGTTTTGATTTGCATTTCTCTAATAACGAGTGATGTTGAGCATCATTTCTTGTGCCTGTTGGCCATCTGTAAGTCTTTGGAGAAATGTCTATTTAGGTCTTCTGCCCATTTTTTGATTGGGTTGTTTGTTTTTTGATACTGAGCTGTATGAACTCAAAATATGTATCTATTTTGAAAATTAAGCCCTTGTCAGTTGCACTGTTTGCAAATATTTTCTCCCAGTTCATTGACTGTCTTTCCCCTTCATTTTGTTTATGGCTTCCTTTGCTGTGCAAAAGCTTAAAAGTTTTACTAGGTACCATTTGTTTACTTTTGTTTTTATTTCTTCTGCTCTGGGAGACTGATCTAAGAAAACATTGCTATGATTTATGTCAGAGGATGTTTTGCCTATGTTCTCTTCTAGGAGCTTTATGGTATCATGTCTTACATTTAAGTCTTCAAGCCATTTTGAGTTTATGTCTGTGTAAGGTGTGAGGGAGTCTTCTAACTTCACTGATCTACGGGCAGCTGTCCAGCTTTACCAGCACCACTTGCTGAAGACACTGCCTTTTCGCCATTGTACACTCTTGCCTCCTTTGTTGAAGATTAATTGACCGTGGGTTTGGAGGTTTATTTCTGGGCTCTCTATTCTATTAATGTATATGTCTTTGTGCCAATACCATGTTGTTTTGATTACCTGTAGCTTGGTAGTATTGTCTTAAGTCTGGAAGGGTTATGCCTCCAGCTTTGTACTTTTTCATCAAGATGCTTTGGCAGTTCGGGGTCTTCTATGGTTCCATATAAATTTTAGAATTCTTTGTTCTATTTCTGTGAAAAATGTCATGGGCAATTTGATATTAGAGATTGCATTAATCTGTAGATTGCTTTGGGTATGGCCACTGTAACAATATTAATTATTCCAATCCCAGAGCATGGGGTATCTTCCCATTTCTTTCAATTATCTTCATTCTCCTTTACCAATGTTTTATAGTTCCAAACGTGTGAATATTTCACCTCCTTGGTTGGGTTATTCTAAGGGGTGTTTTTTGATGTGATTTTAAATGGGATTGGTTTTTTGCTTTCTTTCCTGACACTTCATTGTTTGTTAGTGTAAAGAAATGCAGCAGATTTCTGTATATTAATCATGTATCCTGCTGAATTCATTTATCAGTTCTAACAGGTTTTGTGTGGCATCTTTAGGGTTTTCTATACATAGTATCAGGTAATCTGCACATGATAACTTTACCTCTTCCCCTTTGGATCTGTTTTATTTATTTTTAGAGAGGGCCACGGTTAACTGGTAGATGCCAGCTTCCTTCCTAAGGGGATTAAGGATGATGACAAAAGCTAGAAAACACTTAAATAATTTCAAGTGAACACTGATTCTGAAAGTAGGAGAATGCCTCTATTATCTGTAAACACCCACATTAGCCTCCAGCAGCTACACATTCTTTATTTTCACATTCACACAGACTCATTGAGCCAAGATCTGTGGAACGCAGTTCCTTTCCAGGCACAGTGCTGCGTGCTGGGGCCCTGCTGTCAGATCGCAGTGAGTCTACTTCTCTCTGTAGGAAAAGCATAGACTACATGCTTTCACTAATGTCATCTCATTGGAGTTTTCTCTCCACCGCCCTGTTGTTTAAGACCACCCTCCACCTTTGACAGACACAGAAACCAAGGCTCAGCAGAGGCTGACACAAGGGCCATCGTGGCCCAGAGCCAGCCAGCTTCTGCTCCCCTGCTCTCTCCTGTGCAACGTCCTGTTGGCTTCTCTCTGAAGTTCAGCTGAAGTTCAGGGTATCGAGTAAGTAAGATAGATGGAGTTTTTGGCCTGTCAGTGGATGACCTGGAACTGATTCAACGTAGTTTCTTTCCCCTCCTTTTGCACTGAGCGCCGTTTTCTCTTGAGGAGTTGGGCACTGCAGCGGGAGGCTCGGCTCCCCCTCCATCAGGGAAGTACCGGGATGCATTCCTGCTGACCCTCCCGTTAGAAGCAAGGGAAATGCCTCTACATGAGCTGCCTTGCTCAGAACAAAGCTTGGCATGTTCTTATTCCTCAACAGTCTGACAAAATTGGTGTTTATTTGTGCCTCCCGGCATGTGGCTTGGACACGGTGTTCCGCATCGGGGAAGTGGCCGAGTACCAAGTGCAATACCCGTTACTATAGCAACAGTTCCTTTTTATTGATACCAGAATAAACAGGAATGCGGAGCTGCCTCACTCGTTGGCACAGTTCATCCCCAGGGCTTTAAGAACCGCCCTTTAGAGGCGGCCCTCCTTGCTAGCCTGGGACTCTCCGGTGGAGTGAGGACCCAGACACACTGCGCCCGAGTTCCCGTCCCAACAGCACAGCCGAGAAGTAAGACCATTTCTCTTCTGTCTCACCTGCTGCTGAGCTGGGTCTGGTGCCGGGAGGAGGGCGCACCGGGGTGGGGGTGCTGTCAGGGGAGCAGAGCTCTTTGAGCCCAGGTACCGGGGCTACGTCCCCTCTCTGTGAACTGACTCGGGTGTGCCTCTTGGCACCCTGGGTTTGGGAAAAGGACAGAAGTGCAGGGAGTGCCTAGACTCAGCCCTCTGTTCTTACTGATCTGTCTTCTAAATCCTGAGATGACTCTGAAGTCATGTATGATGTGACCTCACCTAAGTTCACTGTGTAAGGCTTGTAATTCTCTCACCTGATGGAAAAGGGCCCGAGTGCTGTGGGTGGCACAGCTGAGTGGGCGGGCGGCTGGGCTCAGATTCTAGAGTCTTCATTTGCTGGTTGTGTGACCTGGGAAAATCAGGTGCCCCCTCGGAGCCCGTCTCCTCCTCTGTAAAATAAGGTCTCGGTAGTACCTACCTCCTCTGTTGTGAGGATTTCAGGAGGTGGCTGTGAGGTGCCGAGCGCAGGACGCGCACATGGGGAGTGCGTGGTTATGTCTCCTGCTCACCTTTCTGGGGGATTTGGCTCCGGCACTTTGCAGTATGAGGCAAGGCTGGGCTTGGGCCAAAATTCAGGGGTTATAGGATTGTGCGCGTCACTTTTAGAAACTGCTTCTAAACCTAGCGGTTTCTCAGCTGTGAGGCAGCTCCAGTACCTTTGTCTCTGGTAGGCTTGGATCCTGAGTGGCTCTTAGCTCTGTTGGTGGTAAGTCCCGCCGGGATCTCACTGCCAGAGGCACCGTGCCACTGGTGGTCAGCACGGATGTCTGGTCTGCTGGCATTGTTCCTTTGTCAAATGCACAGTACTCTCACTAAGGACCTCCCACGTCCAGCCCTGGAACTTGCTATGGAATTGACTCGAAACCCTGAGTGCCCACTGAGACCTTACAAACAAGGAGGTCACAGCGGACTCAAGACAAAATATTCAGAAAGTTTGTCTTGAGTCATTTTCTCATGGTGTAGGGAGGCTGCACCCCAATGGACAGCAGCTCCGACGGGGCTTCCGGGCATCGGCCATGGGCGGCTGGAGATCTGGAGGAGGCTCTCAGATGCACTGTTCCTTGGTTGCTGGCCAGTGAAATAGGAATGGGCACTTTCCCCACTGGGCGGAAAAAAGCAAGAAGGGTTAGGAAATCCAGCGGCCACGCTTGTCACTTGTACTGAATGCCTCTTTCTCCTTCGCCAGAGTTATTCTAAAAGCCTCTCTTCTCCTCTGCCCCTCCACTCCATGCAATGTTGATCCAAGGAGATCCCGAGTTGTGTTCTGAGCCCGGCAGCTTGAACAGTAATGAGGAACAAAGGCAGGGGGAGGGAGGGCAGAGGAGTGAAGACTTTGACCAACACCCCCAGAAGTAAAGGCCACCAGCTGGTCCCCTCCTAAACAAAGACCAGCTGTGGGCAGACAGGCCTGTGGATTCTGGCCTAAGGCCAAAGCTGCTGGGGCTCCCTGCTGAGAGTTTGTATTTCGTATGGGATAGGAATCCTCTGGTTACCAGGCCTCCATTTTCTCATCTATGAAACAGGCTCACACTGCCTCTTGAATGGGGTTTCTTGAGTGTCCAGAGAGAGAAGAGGGATGTAAACCTGCTTTGTTGGCTGAAAGACACTTTGCATCTGGAAGACAGTGGAATGGTGGAAAGAGCACAGAACTTGGAGTCTGAAAGCTCCAGCTTTGCCATTTGTTTTGTGTATCTTTGGACAAGTAGCTTGGCCTCTCTGAGCCTCAGTTTTCTCTTTTAGGAAATGGGAGTAATAACACCCTTGGCTCCCTCCTGGGGCGATGAGATTCAGATGGAGGTCAGTGAGCCTTTATCAAATGTCACGTGCTCAACACAGGTCCCCTCAGGATAGGAGGACCACAGGTCCCCTCTGGTGAGCATCACTGCCAGGCACTGGGCTGAGCACATCACACACATTACATCATTGCACCGTCCAAACAGCCCCGTGAGTAGGTTTTAGCATTATTTCCACTATGTAGGGACTCAGAGAGGTTAAGCTATTTGCCCAAGGTTACATAGCTAGGAAGGGGTGCCGCCATGATTCAAAGCCAGTCTGTCGCCTTCAAAACATCTGCCTAAACCCCTTTGCTTTACTGCCTCATGTCATTTGTTAGAATTGATGCCACCAAAAAGACAAAACCAGAACCACCAGGGCAGGGGAGAGCCTTCGACACCTTAGGGTTCCGTAGCTGCTCTCAGGATGCACTGGCACGTGGGTCTCTCCTTATTGCTCTCCTTTGCCCGAGGGGCAGCAGTGTTTGGTTTCAAAGCTGCCCCCCTAACATTAGCCACACATGCCCTAGTGGCTGGGAAGCTCAAGCTGGGAGCAGTCAGCGATCCTAGCTGAGCCCTGCCCAGCGTGGGGCTTCTTGGGGGGAGCTGTGGGACCTCCTGCATCATTAGCAGAACCAGGGAAGAACCAAGCAAGAAGCTCCCAGTCTCTCCTCTGATCTATGAATTACCACCCCCAAAGATGAGGTCAGTCCCACATCTTAAGTGAGAATTGCTTGCCCATTGCCCATTGTACACGCAAGACACTCAGTTTAGCTGTCACCTCAGGCTCCCTCGACCCCCTTCCCTCCACTTTAGCTTGTTCCGTCTTCACAGCATCTTGACTTCACAGAGGAGAAGGGTCCAGGAGGTTAAAGACCCATGGCCCATCCAAGGTCATACAACTGCTAAGAACTGTGACCTTACTCAGACCAGACCTGCCCGTGATAGCCAGGCCAACCAGTCAGCTGAAAATCACTCAGACTAAAGCCAAGAAGCCTCATTTTTTCTTTTTCTTTATATATATATATTTTAACTTCATGATTTATAAAGTTGGTTGACTGTTGGAATCACCCCGGGAGCTTTTTAAAATCCCAAAGGCCAGGCTGCCTCCCAGGCCAATTAAATCAGAATCCCTGGGTAGGACTCAGGAATTAGAATTTTTATAACTTCCTCTGGTGATACCAGTATGCATTCAGGGTTAAGATTCACTGATTTAACCAGTAGTTTTAAGGAGAATGAGAACCTCAATCAAAAACTAGAAATGGGATTTTTTAATAGTGATGGTTAACAGCTAGCTAATGGGGTGGCCACACTGCAATTCCAGGATCCCCACTCAGTTTCATCCACAGGAGTGGGGCCCTGGAGTCGTTCGGTGCACAACCTGCCTCGCTGTATGTAGCGGCCCTGGTGGCCAGGACTTACGGAGTCCTAGACTCAGTGCTAGGCACTTGCCGAGCACCATGCAAGTATCACCTCACGAAGAAGGGTGCTGATCGAGAGCAGCTGTCACACCTACTCAACATGACGGTTCTCGCGGAAGCGGCCGTACACAGTAGGTAACGGGGGTAGGGCTGTGTTCGACGGGGACTGGAGTTGATCCAAAGGCTGTAGTTTTTGGACTCCTGCTGCAGAGGGTAGGTACACCTGCCCAAGGCTGGGCAGGGACTGAGCCGACATTCACTCAGGGTCTATGGGCTCCCCCATCCATACACCTCAGCTTCGCTCAGCTTTTCTTTGACAACCAGGGAACGATGTTCACTAGGACTCAACTTTCTCCTCAATCGGCCTGTCCTTCCCTGCCAGCTCTTCCTTGGGGCATCCATATTTTTCTTTGCACAGATGACCTTACGCTTACGTTACCTCTGCCCCATCAGGGTCACTTTCCCAAGGGGCTTGGATCTCTCAGGACACCCTAGCTGGAGAGACCTGGCCCAAGCAGCCTGGGGTGAGGGGAGTGGGGCGGAGGACTTGCCCCAGAGCAGCCACTGACCTTTTGGGGTGAAGGTCCTCACCTTGGCCAATCAGATGTTTTTCCTCTGGAATTTAATGGGAAAGACAGAGGCTGCCCATTGGAAGTAAAAGAAACCAAAGTCATATAAAAAAAACTCCCAAAACCTGCTGGAAGCACCCCCTGCCCCACAGAGCTGCGAGAATGACCTTTTAAAACTCAGGCGCAATCTTACCCCTACTTGCAATCACCCGTCCACCCTCACTCGGGACACTCTCCCTGTCGCTCCCTCACGCCACTGCAGACACACTATGCCTTTTTGTTCCCTGAACAGACCAAGCTTGTTCAAGGTACATGAGTCACACATGCTGATCCCTCTGCCCCACACAGCCTCCTTCCTTCTCAATCTTCAGATCTTAAAGGTCACCTCCTCAGAGAAGCCCGCCCGCTGCACCTGGCTGAATGAGGGTCCTCCCGGTTCCTTGAGTCTGGGCAATATGCAGTCATTGTTGTACCTGTTTGCTGTCTGCCTCCCTAGTAGAAGGTCAGCTCTGTGGAGGGGGAACCTTGCTTGCTTAGTTCATTTCTGTGTGTCCAGCATCTACTACCATACCTGGCAAATTATAGGAACTCAAACATTGTGGGATGAATGAATAATTGTATTATTATGTACTTTTTCAATAATCGTTCCTGTTATGGTTTTCTGTACTTATTTTGTATCTGGCCACATTATTGAATTCTCTCATTAGTTCCAGTTGCTTCTCTGTTAATCTATTTCAGAATTCTGGGTATAGAGTGATACCTTATGCAAATATTAATTCTGCCTTCTTTCCTGAATTTATATAATTTCTGTTTCCTGCCTGATCGCTTTGGCAACACACAGTTGTTTTAAAGATGGTGTGACTGATAACAGTTATGATGCTCTGGAAGGTTTGGGGCACACAGGGACTAAGGGCAGGCCGCGTGGGGAGATGATGGCCTGCGTGGGATGAGTCCTGAGGGCATAGAAAGGTAAGTACGTAGCTGAGAATTACTCAGTTAAGAGACCGGTAGACTTGATAATGGGAAAAGGCAGCAGCAGCGGAAAAATCTCCCCAAACTCCAGTGTGATTCAGGGTATTCAAATGCAGTGGCTTTCAGACACCTTAATCTCACAGACTAAAAAATATCTACATTTTTAAAGGGGGGGGACTGATATAGCCAACTGTTTATTTTGTCAAGTGCCCATTTTTAACTATCAAACACTGCCAGAGTCATTTTTTAAGGTTGGATACAGGAAGGATATAACCTGAAAAACAGCCTTACAAAAAAAAAGGAAGGAAATTAATTAGAATTCTCATTTTAGAAAGTTTTGAGAATGTGAATTCAAGAAAGAAATAGCAACTGTGTCTCTAGGCTCTGACACTTAATTATTGTAAGATATTTTGGACGTAGCTAGATTAACACTTTTTCCAATTTACACAGCATCTTTACAAATTAGGTCTCACTTAGCCCTCCTAAAGCGCCCTACAACAGGTAATAATAGAAATGCCAAACGTGTCTGGCAAAGCATAGTCCCTCCCCTTTGATGCCTACAATCCCCGCGGGTCACCTTGCAATTTACATGCCATCAAACCACCCTCCTTCTGTGTCTTCCAACCCCATGGTGAGCTATTACTCACTTCCAGGTTCTTGCACAAACCACCATCCCGTCTAGTTTACTGGGAGAACCCCTGTTCATCGGGGGAGAATAGCTTTCATCCTTTTCCCAGTGGGAGGGAAGCAGTGACGCTCTGTCCACAGGCAACATGGGGTTTGGTGGTTTTTAAGAGGGAGACTGAAGCCTGGTGGGTGCAGTAGGGAGACACTGGTTCCCCAAGACTCTCTCCGAGCCTCAGTTTCCTCACTGCACAACCTCAGAGGTCTTATTATCAATTACTGACAAATATTTATTGAGTGCCTATGATATACTAGACAAGAGCCTGCCAGAGTCTAGCAGCCAGTACAGGCTCAACCTCAGACAAGCAGGAGTCATGCAGGGGGCAGAGCCAGTGATTTTCACTCTAAATACTCTGTGCAGCTAGTAGCCAGGCTGTGTCACCCCATCGAGACTTTTTCTCAAGACGTCTTCCTCTCTCCCTCTCACCCACACTCACTCTCAGACTTGTTTTTGCACACTTCAAGGATAGGGAGCCAGCTCGGAGAGGAGGGAGCTGTTCTGCTCACTCAAGGAAACTGACAAATTTCAAGCTACTGTGGTAGAACTGAGGCCATCGAGAAGCCAGACATCTACATGAAAGATGACAACCCTCCCTTTGTGATTAGACATAGCAGTCCTGGGGTTTCACACACTCCTCCTCCATCTAGTGAAAGGCTGGACCTGTCCACGAGGGAATGTGGAAGTATGGACAGGGAAGTTGCACAATAAGAGGGTGCTTTTTTTCTGATAGGAGCTCATAAACAATTCTTTTTACAGGAGGGAGAAAAATGGTTTTCAAAGTCAGGCTAAAAACATTTGCACGTGTCAGCCCATCCTTTGTGACCAAGTCGCACATCATTGTGCACAGGTTCAAATATTTCCATCTCACAAGTGAGGAGACCCAGGCTCCCAAAGTCAGGTAGGCTGCCTAGGGCTGTGCAGGAGTGGGTGGCCAAGGTCCATCTAACACCCAACCCTCGCCTTCTCCTGTGCCCCTAGGGATGGGGGAGCCTATGCACCCAGCTCTGACCAACTCCCCCGTCCATCCCTACAGCCTCCATGTACTCAGAGATCCAGAGGGAGCGGGCGGACATCGGAGGCCTGATGGCCCCGCCAGAGTACAGAGAGTGGAACCCTGAGCTCATCAAGCCCAAGAAGCTGCTGAACCCCGTCAAGGCCTCCCGGAGCCACCAGGAGCTGCACCGAGAGCTGCTCATGAACCACAGAAGGTGGGAGCAGAGCTCAGCTGCCTCAGCCTGGCAGGTGCCTGGCTGGCCTGCTGGGGCCTGCGGAGGTGCCCTTCATGGAAGGCAGGCCCGGTAGTCAGCCTGGGGCTCCTAGAGGCTGGGGGGGGTGGGGTGGTCTGAGGGTGCCCTGCATGGTCACTAGCAGACACTGAGAAGGTCCACAGGCCCTGTTCTCACACCCAGCTGCCCCCCTTCGCCTGCCCTCCATTCACATTTACTGTGTGTGAGGCACCATGCCCGGACCTGGGGGGACAAGAAGGAATAGGACCCAGTTCCTGCCCTCACAGAGCAGGTGGGTGCTTTGATGGGGCACATTTGATGGGGGCACAAATGGGCCTGGGACCCCTGAGGAGGCCGCTGGGAGGGCTCCAAGATGAGTTCCTGGAAGAAGTGATGCCTCTGCTAAGGCCTGAAGGGTGGGCGGGCCTTAGCCTGGCAAGCAGGTGGGCGTGGCCGGGGAGGAAGTCTGTCCCCAGCAGCTGGAGGAGCACGTGCGAATGGACGGGAAACGGGAGTAGCTCAGAGTGGCTGGAGCGAACTGTGAGGTAGGCCCGAGGAGACTTGTGGACCCTCGGTGTGTTACAGTCCTGGAGGGGGTAGGAGTGGAGCAGGGAGGCCAGGGGGACACAATGAGAGGCAGTCTTGGACTGGGAATTGCCTCCCTGCTCACCAGCACCAGGATGAAGGCCGCAGCGCCTTCGCAACTCCCTCTATTGGCCGTTTTTGGTATTGGCACAGGCTGTGATTTTCTTTCAAGTTTTCAGCTCTGTGAAACATACCTCCTTCCAGTATCATTTTGCATCTTCGATGTTGTCCCTCCCTTCCCTTAGTACAGTTATCTCTCTGTATCCGCAGGGGATTGGTTCCAGAACTCCCCACGGAAACCAAAAGCCACAGATGCTCAAGCGCCCTATATATAAAAGGGCCTATTACAGACGGCCCTCTGTATCTTTGGAGTCAGCCAATCACTAATTCGTTTTGTGGAAATGGAGGACTGTGTATTACAACTATTTTCTCAGATTGCCTTTTAGAGTCATCCCTTGCAATGTCCAAAAACCACCACAATTTAAAAAAGGCCTAAAGACAAATCAGAGAAAATACTTGCAATATAAATGACAAAAATTAATATATATGTATCTCTTTTAAAAAAACCATCAAGAGAAATTAACACAAGACAGGTATGGTTAGTTCGCAAAAGAAGAAATGCAAATGGCTGACAAAAATCTCAAAGTCTGGTCCATGTGACTAATAGAAACAAATGAAAAGCAAGTATTTTTTGCCTACCAGATTCTCAAATATAGAAAGATTGACTAGTAGGGACAAATAGATGCTCTTGTACCCTGTTGACAGAAGTATAAACTGGATAACCTTTTCTAAGGGGCAGGTGGAAATATGTATCCAAAATCTTTTAAAAGAGCCTGACCCAGCAATTCCACCTCTAGAAACTTAACCTGAGAAAATAACCCGAAATACCTCAACACCTGGGCTCTGCAGTTAGACAGGCCTGGGTCTCCCTCAGCCCCTTCATAGCTGTGACTTAGACTGATGTCTTAAGTCCTAGGAGCCTCACTTCCTGTCTCTGTATAATGGGACAGTGATGGTTCCACCTCCCGGGACTGCCACGAGCGAGCGTTGCATGAGTTAACGGTGTAGGCTGATGTCACTTCAGGGTGCAGCCCTGACTGGGGTGGGGGGAAGTAGGAATCTCCTAATGGCTCCCGCAACCCCAGGGGCCTGGGCGTGGACAGCAAGCCGGAGCTACAGCGCGTCCTTGAGCACCGCCGGCGGAACCAGCTCATCAAGAAGAAGAAGGAGGAGCTGGAGGCCAAGCGGCTGCAGTGTCCCTTTGAGCAGGAGCTGTTGAGACGGCAGCAAAGGCTGAACCAGGTGGGTTGGGGGTGGGGGGCCCAAACCCAGCCCGCGCCTCCTCCAAGATTGTCTCCTGGCCCAGGGAGGAGCTCTGCTTTTGGCCACAGTGGACAAAAAGGAGCAAAATGACAACTCGACCAGGAAACCAGCCCCGGTCTGAGTCCTCATTCTGCCGTTCCCTGTGCTGTGTGCCTTTGAGCCAGTGGCTCCCCCTCTCTGAACCTCCGTTTCCTCATTGGCCCAATCTATTGTATGCTGATTCTGATTTCCTTCTCACAACTGCCCTGTGAGCCCAGTAAAGTTCCCATTTTAGAGATGAGGAACCTAGGGCCCAGACGAGGTAAGCAATTTGAATCAGGTGTCAGGGAGAGCACATAGTCTCGTGCTCTGTCCCCCCAGGTACCAGGATGGTGGCAAACCTGATCCTGGTTCTGTTTCCCCAGAGAGGACCCCCAGTCCAAACCCAGTGGCTTTTGAGAATGGGAATTCCCATAGCCCCCACCTACTTCGCACCTGCTTCTCTCTCCTTCAGCTGGAAAAGCCACCAGAAAAGGAGGAGGACCGTGCTCCCGAATTTATTAAAGTCAGGGAGAATCTGCGCAGAATCGCCACACTGACCAGTGAAGAGAGAGCGCTGTAGAGCTGGAGCTCCAGCGCCCCCTGCAGCCCGCCTTCGGCCCCCACACCCTCTTCCAGCCCTTCTGTATCTGGCTGCCCTGGGCCCCCGCCTTGGCACATCTGTGATGTTCACGCTGGCTCCTGTAAAATGCATTTCCCCAAGAGGGCCAGCTCCACCCCTCACCCCTTCCCCCCAAAGCTGGGGGCTTCTCAGCTCCCAGGCTTTTCCCTCTGAGCACGCATCTCTCCTGCTCCAAAAAGCCCCAGCGAGGAAAACTTTCACAAGGCCCCTCTCCCGAAGGGGCTTCTGAGCCCTGCGGAGATTTTTCTGGCATTGTTGAGAGAATGAGGCACGGCCCATCTCTGGCTGAGCAAGCCCACCATTCTGCCCAGGCCCCATCGGGCCCTCCTTCTCTGGGCAGCCCCGCTCCCAGGGCTCAGAGAACTTCCCTGCAGCCAGAGGTGTGGCAGCTAAGCAGAGCATCTCACGCCTGCCTGGAAAGCCACCGAGGGGAGAAGGGGTCAAGTGTATCTGTCCTGGGTGAGGAAGGCTCCTGTAATGCCAGGTCAAAGCATACTTACTAACCAACCAGCCTTTCCCCCCAACCCACGCCTTTATTTTCTCCTCTACCGCCCTCCTTGTCCAGGCCTTGCAACCACACCAAGCCAGGGCTGTAGCCTTCCTGCTCCTAGAAGCCTAGAGCAGTGCTTCTCAAAATCTATTGTGCCTCTGAATTACTGGGGATCTTGCTAAAAGACGGCTTCTGATTCAGCAGGTCTGGGGAGAGGGCTGAGATTCCGTATTTCTGACAAGCTCCTCGGCTGCTGGTCCGAGGACCACACCTTATGCAGCAAGGCTCGAGCATCCAGGGGTGGTAAATATTGGAAACATCATGCCTAAAGCCATCTCTGCCCCTCAATTCCCATGGACCTCTACCCTGGAGGCTCCCACCTACCTCCACAGCCCCAAAGCGCTCTTTATTTTCCACGCCACCCCAGGAACCCCGGGCCTAGGATGACTCTGGCCTAGCAAATTCTGTTATGTGACCAGGGATGTATATAATTGCCAATCTGCATTCCTTACCACACTGTTATGATGCAATTCTAGCAAAACCGCCCCCCCCAAAACAACCTTTTTTTCTAAACCTTTTCCCAAAGCCTCTGAAGAGCAAATACACAGTGATTACTGTAGGTTTTTGAAATTTAAAAGGAGTTTGAAGCCTCCCACCCTTACATACTGGCCCCACTGAATCCCCATTTCCAGCCTCTGCACCTGAGACCCACCCTCTTCTTGGTTTCTGTCACCTGGGCCAGCTCCACTGAATCCACTCCTTCCTCAAAAATTCCTTCCCCCATGAGACCAGATGTTTTAACTGTTTGCTCCTATCCCATTTTTAAAGATTTAGAGACTAAACCAAGCCTGTTTCTTTTTCCCCTGAAGAATAAAATACCTGCCTCTGATTTCATAAACTCATCATTCAAGGTGACAGGGCCATACTAGAAAAGCACTTCCTTTCACCCCACTCCCTCCACCACCCTCCATCCCGCCAAGACTGCCAGAAAGAGCTGCTGCTGAAATGCTGTGTGATACCTGGAACAAAGGTGGGAGGAAAGGCATCATCCTGGTCTTACCCCGAACGGGGCGATTGGAGGGTGACCAAAGCCATCCTCTTCCTGTGTGTGGTGTAAGCCATGGGCTGTGAATATGGACAGGCTGTGTGTGTGTGTGTGTGTGTGTGTGTTGAAGTTGAGCTTCTAAAAGGCTCTTGAATGTGACGGTCTTAGTGAGAAGGTGGTAATGCTGTTTTAAATGTCTGCCAGGTGAGAATAATGCTACAAATGAACAGTCCCTAAATAAAGACCCCTGCTTCCCCAAAGTAGTCCTCAGGGTCTCTGTTCAGACATGTGAGGAGAAGCGAGACAGAGCACCTAGGATGGTGAAGTCCCTCCAAGGGAATGCTCGGGATTTCACTCAGTGGGCCCCAGAGGTGCTCCAGAGAGGTGGCAAGTCACTGGAGACAAAGCCCCCAAAGGAGACGGGAGTTCGAGTACCACACTGTCCCGTGGAGCCACGGCAGACACGCTTGTTCACTCCCCAGTGATCAGCCCCAACTCATCTCTCCAGCCCCCTCCCACTATAGCAGCTGTAACCCAGATTCTCACTGTTCCAGCCTCCTTTACAGTTTGGGGTGACCATGTGACCAGGTATGGCCAGTGAAATTTAAGAGGAAGTCTAACAGGGGCTTTTTAGGAAAGCTTACTTTTTTCTGATAAAAGAGACAGATTGGGTAACACCTCCTTGCCCTTCCCGTCTTCCTGCCTTGAGGACGTGATGCCTGGAACCACAGCAGCCATCTTGCTACAATGAGAAAAAAGGCCAAGAGAATCTCACAGACATTGTACCTACTGTCACTTGATCAAGCCAATGCCAGCAGCCATCCTCCTCTATAGAATTCTTGTAAATAAAAATAAAATCCTCCTTGTTTAAGCCATTGGTGGTTAGTCTCTGTTACTTGCAGCCAAAAAGCATTCCTGACACCAGAAGGCCAGCCCTGCTGCCCAGAATTACCTGTAGTCTGTACTGAAAATCCAAACCCTCTTCCCCATCAGAAACCTATTGCATCAGTATCCCCAGCAGCGATGATGGGGATCTTTTTCTACACCTTCTCCATCTAGCCTGCATGGCACCAGTCTGGTATTTGGGCATCACTAATACACACATCATTCAGTAAGTATTTGTTGAGTGCCTGCCCTGTGCCAGGAAGCATGCCGTGTGCTGGGACAAAACAATCTGGATTGTTGCAGTGGCCTCCTCCTACTGATTTCCCTGCTTCTGCCCCTGCAGCCTAGTCCCAACACAGCAGCCAAGATGATCCTATTAAAATCTAAGGCAGAGTTTATCACTCCTCTGGCTCCCAGCAGAGTCCTTCCTGTGATCTAGAAGGTCCTATGTGTCCAGCTCTCAATCTCTGACCCACTTCCTATTGCTCTCCCCTTCCTCACGCTGCTCCAACCAGCCTGGCCTCCACCCACCAGGCACACCTCAGCTCAGCGCCTTTCCACGGCCAGGAGTGCTCTTCCCTCTAGAGCCACGCAGCCCACTCCCTCACTTTCTCCAGGTCTTTTTTTCGTGCTCTTTGTCACCCCATCTAAAACCTCAACATCTCCTACGCTCTTCCTATCCCTCCTGTCTCATTTTTCCTCCTTACCATTTATCACCATTTTCTACCATTTATCACCATTTAACATAGTGTATATTTTACTTATTTACCTTACATGTCTCTCCTAACAATAATATCAGCTCCACAAAGGCATTTTTGTCTGTCTCATTTACTGCTAAATCCCAACTGGCCTTCCTCCTCCCTCCTTCCCTGCCAGCAGGTGGCCTCGCCTGTGCCACTCTGGCAGTTGGGCCCCAGGGACAAGAATCCCAGCCCCATCCCACACACAGCTTTGAGAAAAGGCATTGGCCAATTAGGGCACAGGGCACACAGTAGGTGCTCAATAAATGTTGAATGAATGAGTGAGAAGCCCCTTCTCCCCCTTCTTTAGCTGCAATATGCCCAGCCTCCTCCCAGATGCAGCCATCACTATCATCCACCCACCTCCCCTCTCCACAATGCAGGGGTGTCAGTTTAGTCCAGAAGCTTTCTTTTGGCTTCTTGGACTTTTGTCAGTACACCTGGGCCCTACTGGCATTTGTGCGTGCAAAACCCACGTTGGAGCTGCGTGTGGTTCCTACACACCACTTTCTGGGCAACCAGACAGATCATCCCTGAAGATCGAGGTCAGGCCATCACTCAGTCCTGGAGACCTTGGAGAAGCTGCTGCTACAGGAGCTCTGATGTCAGACCCTGCCCTCAATGGGGAGCCAAGAGCAGCAAGCCTCGTTCTCCCTAGGCCACAGCCACCAGACCACAAGTCCTGGTCTGGGTTTGGACAGCACCCTCTCCCACGGCCGACCAGCACTAAACACAAAGCCCAGGAGAGAGACGGAAGACCTCAGGAGCCAGAGGGATGCTCTGTCCCTGGTTCTGCCGCTTGTGCCCCAGCCCCTCAGGACTGGGTAGTTTCTGCAGGGTGGCCTTGTCACACTTGAGATTATGTGAATTCCAAGCCCCACGAGACCAGGGACCCAGAGTGTCTCTGCTCACCTTTACCACTCCCACCCAGGACTCTGCACATAGTAGGTGTTAAAAAATGTTGTGAATGGGTATCAGCAATGATCACGGCATCTATGGAGAGCCAGCCAGGTCACCACCCTTGGCAATCTCATAACATCCTTCCCATTTTGCAGATGAAGAAACCAAGGCTCAAGTAAATTAAGGAACTTGCCAGAAGTCACAAAACAATTCTTGCGAAGAAAGGAGATTCACACAGAGCCACCTGTGAGCAAAGTCTGCATTTTTCCCACTAGGGCCAGACTTTGCTCTTAGAAAGGGCTCGTAGGAGGCCCCCATGCCATCCCGACCTTTTGCCATGAGATTCAGAAAACTCTTTCAAACCTTCCATTTGTCCATCTGAACTTGGCGGATTTGGCTTCTACTTATAAAAATAGACTCAGGCCATTGTAGGCTGACCTGAGTCCTGGGGTGAGGAATGTCCATACACTGTAGACGTGGCCTCATCCCCAATGTCACACCCCAACGCCCAAAGCCAACCAGTCTCTTGGGCCAGCCAACAGGTTAGAATCTACTAAGGTGGTGGGATTCCTGTCCCCTTGCAGGCTTGGACCTGTGGCCGAGGAGTGGCCTAAACCACTTGATGTTTCGTTGCTCCCAAGGACCCCCACGCCCCAGCCACCTTGCTCCCACCAGGGCCGTGCCTTACAGGGCCCCATTTCGCTGGGACTCATGAGAACAGAGCCCTTACCTCCCAGTGGTCAAGTATCCTCTGTCACAGTTATCTGAGTTGATGATTGGCTGGTACTCACCCAGCGAGCACGCAGGGCTGGTCTTGTTCTCCGAAACTGGCCCTCTCACTCAGTGTGCCCATCTACTTCCCAGAAAGGACTTGTAGAGAGATGAGCAGGATCGCCCAGGGAGGGACCCCAGCAACTCTCCTGGGCTGCCTGGCAACAGCTAAGCTACCTGGGGTTCCTCTGTCCAAGGAAGGGCTTCCCATGGGACCAGGGCACCCAGCTGACCCTTTGGTGTACCTGAACTAAAGTGCTCATTCCCCCTGAGAGGTCAGCATCAGACTTGCCCTGTAAACAGGGTTAATTCCGTGCCCAGACCTGGATTCAAGCCCCAGCCCTGCCAATCACTTGTCACGAGTCTGGGCAACTTGCTGAAACACATTTCCCACATCTGCGACACGAGTAATGATAACTGTACTTACTGAACATTCAGTGTCGGTGCCAGGGACTAGGCTAAGTACTTTGTATGAACTTTCTTGATTAATCCCCCAGGACTGTCATTACCTCCATTTTGCAGATGGAGAATCCAGAGTTTAAAGAGGCAAAGCTACTGCTCAAAGGCACAGAGTCAGCAGGTAGCAGAAAAGACATCTACCTGGCTGGAGCCCGTGTGTTTATCTCGGCAAATCAGCATCTGCTGGTGGAGGCTGCAGGAGAATGTTTTGCAAAGCACCCACATTCAAGCCTTCCCATCTGCTGCCAGAAACATTCTGCAAGCCTGCTGAGGCCAAATGGACCTCCTCCTTCCTCCTTCCCTGCCAGCAGCTGGCCTGGCCCGAGCCAATTTGGTGGGGCAGAGCGGGCCCCAGGGACAAGAATCCCAGCCCCATCCCACTCATGGCTTTGAGAAGACAGTGGCCAAAGAGACACAGGGGCCGACACGCCTGCCCGTGGCCCAGGAAGCCCAGGGAAGGAGCAGGAAGGAGAAAAACGCACTGAGCACCCACTAAACGCCTGGCACATCTTGGAACCTCAGAGAACAGACACAGAGCCCCCTGCCCAGCGTCTGGCATATCGCAAAGGATGGAAATTCCTTCTTCCTCTCTGTCTTCTCTCTTAGGGATGTTGTGACAGGTGGCACAGCATAGCTGTTAACAGCCCGGACCACAAAGTCAGACGGACTTCAGCCTTGGGGGTGGGAACCCGGCTCTGCCACTCGCCAGATGGGTGGCCTTGGACAAGTTACTTAACATCTCTGAGCTTCTCGCCCGTTAAATGAGGATTCCAGTAGTACCAGCCTCACAGTTTGTTAAGACTGAATTAACACGTATAAAGTGTTTGGCAAGTGCAGGCACATGGCCAGCACTCAATAAAAGTTAATTATCACCCTCCCTTCCCTCAGTACTTCCGCTCTGTCCTATCTGTCACTGACCGGAACCCTCCAACTCCTATTTCCACTTGTTTATTTCTCTCTGTCCCTAAGCTTGTCTGGCAGCCATCCCTCCCTCACAGCTGACCACCCCATGACCTTCTGCCCTTCTCCCAGTCCCCCTTTTTGGGGCAGCTGTCACCCCATAGCTTCTCACACCCAAATCCAAATTGAGGGACATTCTAAAAAAAACACCTTACCAGTACTCTTCAAAGTATCAAGGTCATAAAAGATAAAGAAAGACTGAGGAACTGTATCAGTTGAAGGAGACAGGACAGTTAAATGCAACGTGGGATTCTGGAATGGATCCTGAACCAGGAAAAAGACATGAGTGGGGAAAACTGACAAAAGTCAATGTGCAGTAAATGACCAACTCAGCAGGATTTCAAACCCTGCACATTCCAGATAAAGCACTGGCCCTTGACAGATCCTGGGCGATAACCTCAAAGCTCTTGGAATATCTTGCCTGAAAAGAGTACCTCTGTACACCTGGGGCCTTGGGTCAATGCCAGGCATTTTACCCTAACAATGTGACTTATGTGGGGCCATGGGTCATGCTGTATCAGTCCGATTTCTGGAGGGGCTGGAGACTGAGTAACTAAGGTCAGCCGCACCAGCCTCCCGTGTGACCCATGCCCTATCACCCTGCTACCAAGGCTGGCGTGAGCTCCCCTGGTGATCAGCGCTGCGTGCATGTTGTCACACAGAGAGAATTAAATGCTGTCCATACAGCTCCACTGGGAGAGGACAGCTGGAAGGTCAGGCCTGGTCTCTCCTGGACTCCGCCTTATATGACTTTTCCTTGGCTGATTTTAATCTGTATCCTTTTGCACTAATAAACCGTGATCATGAGCATAATAGCATTTCTGAGTTCTGGGAGTCCTTCAAGCCAATCATTAAACCTGAAGTAGATCTTGGGGACCTTCCAACACACTCAAATAAGTTCTGAAGATCAGTCAGCAGTAGGATATCAGTGTTAACTTCTTGCTTTCAATAACTGGACTACACTTATGTAAGATGTTAACATTGGAGGAAGCTGAGTGAAAGGCATTCAGAAACTACTATTTCGTGCAACTTTCTGAAAATCTAAAGTTATTTTGAAATAAGAAGTTTAAAACAAAGAATAGGGAGATACAAGATGGTAATTATTAAAGCTAAGTGTCAGGACCTGTGGGTTCATCATATTGCTCTCTCCACTTTTGTACAGGTTTTTAATTTTCATTAAAAAAAAAATTAAGCTAGAGAATTCAAAAGTTTGGTACAACAAAGTGAAATGATCGCATCCAAAACATACAGAGCAGAGTCAGCTCCAAAGTAGAGAAAGATGATTTAAACATGGAATTTATCAAATACCGGAGGAGCCTGCACCCTGCCCTCCCCATGCAGCAGCCGCACTGCAGCTGGGCCAGGTGAGCGCCCCAAGCCCAGTCCACACCGTGCAGCTGCCAAGTCACAACCTGGCCGGGTGAGTGTCCAGTGTCCAGTCCCACCCTCCCCACAGAGCAGCTGCAGGCCCACCGCAGCCAGTGGGCATAAGGGCCACATGAGGGCCATCCCTAGAGTGCCTGGTGCTGGTGGCCAGAGGGACCATGCTTCCAGGCCCCACGTGTCATCTCTTACACAAGAACACTCCTTCAAGACTGGGGGAGGTCTATGTTTTGCATAATACACGTAGACAAACACAGATAGTTAAGCAAAATAAGGAGACAGAGGAACATGTTCCAAACTAAAGAACAAGATAAATCCCCAGAAAAAGACCTTAATGAACTGGAGGTAAGCAACCTACCTGATAAAGTGTTCAGAGTAATGGTCATAAAGATATTCACTAATCTTAGGGGAAGAATGAACACAGTACAAACTTCAACATAGAGACAGAAAATATAACAAAATACCAAAGAGAAGGTATAACTGAACTGAAAAATGCACTTTAGGGGTTCAACAATTGACTGGATAAAGTAGAAGAATGAATCAGTGAGCTGGAAGACAAAGCAAAAGAAATCAGCTAGACAGAGCAGCAAAATGAAAAAAGAATTTTAAAAAGTGAAGATACCTTAAGGGACTTCTAGGACAACATCAAGCAGAGTAACACCTACATTATAGGGGTCCCAGGAAAAGGAGGGAGGGTGAAAGGGCCAGAAAAGTTATTTGAAGAAATAATGGCTGAAAACTTCCCTAATTTGAGGAAGGGAACCGACATTCAGGTCCAGGAAGCCCAGAGAGTCCCAAGTAAGAGGAATCCAAAGAGAACCACACCAAAACACATTACAATTAACGTGGTAAAAGTTAAAGAATCTTAAAAGCAGTGAGAGAAAAACAACTTACTGTGTACAAGGGAACTCATAAGGTTTTTAGCAGATTTTTCAGCAGAAACTTTACAGGCCAGAATGGACTGGCATGACACATTTCAAGTGCTGAAAGAAAAAAAATTCCAACCAAGAATTCTCTACCTGGCAAGGTTATCATTCAGAACTGAAGGAGAGAGTAAAATTTCTCCAGATAAAGCAATAGTTAAAGGAGTTCATCACCACTAAACTGGCCTCATAAGAAAAGAACTTCTTTAAGCTGAAAAGAAAAGGTGCCAATTAATACGAAAACACACACAAGTAAAATTCCCATTGGAAAACGTAAATATATAGTAAAGGTAGTGCTTAAATCATTTATAAAGCAATGAGCTACCGGATAGATAAATTAAGAAAACAACCCCATTTACGATTGTATCAAAAAGAATAAACCAATGAGGAATACATTTAACCAAGGTAAAAGATCTGCACGTTGAAAACTGTAAGACACTGATGATAGATACTGAAGACAAAAATAAATGGAGAGATATTCCATGCTTGTGGATTGGAATAACAATATTGTTTAAAAGTCCATACTACCCAAAACAACCTACAGATTCAATGCAATCCCTATCAAAATTCCAATGGCATATTTCACAGAACTAGGACAAGAAATTCTGAAATGTGTATGGAACCATAAAGGATCGCAAATAGTCAAAACAATCGAGAAAGAAGAACAAAGCTGGAGGTAACACACGCCCTCATTTCAAACTATACTACAAAGCTACAGTAATCAAAACAGCATGGTACTGGCACGAAAACACACACAGAGCTCAATGGAACAGAACTGAAAGCCCAGAAATAAACCTACACATATACAGACAGCTAATTTACGATAGAGGAGCAAAGAACACACAATGGAGAAAGGACAGTCTCTTCATTATGGTGCTAGGAAAACTGGACAGCCACATGCAAGAGAATGAAATGAGACAACTATCTCACACCATACACAAAAATTAACTCAAAATGGGTTAAAGACTTGAATATGAAGGCCTGAAACCATAAAATTCCTGTAAGTAAACAGGTGATAAGCTTCTTGACATTGGCCTTAGCAATATTTTTGTGGATGTGATTCCAGAGGCACGGGAAACAAAAGCAAAAATACATGGAACTAATCAAACTAAAAAGCTTCAGTACAGTGAAATAAACTATCAACAAAATGAAAAAGCCATCTACTGAATGGGAGACGATATTGCAAGTCATATATTCCACAAAGGGTTACTATTCAAAATATAAAAAGAACTCATAAAATTCAACAACAAAAAACAGACAACCTGATTAAAAAATGGGCAGAGGACTTGAATAGACACTTTTCCAAACAAGACATATAGATGGCCAACAGGCACCTGAAAAAATGTTCAGCATCAGTCACTATTATGGAAATGCAAACCAAAACCACAATGAGATATCACCTCACACATACTAGAATGGCTATTATCAAAGAGATAAGAAATAATAAGTGTTGGAGAGGGTGTGGAGAAAAGGTAAGCCTCATATACTGTTGGTGGGATTAGAAATTGGTGCAGCCATTATGGAAAACAGTATGGAGATTCCTCAAAAAATTAAGAACAGAACGACCATATGACTCAGCTATTCCGCTTCTGGGTATTTATCTGAAGAACATAAAAATGCTAATTTGAAAAGATATATGCACCCCTATGTTCACTGCAGCATTATTTACAATTGCCAAGGTATGGAAGGAACCTAAGTGTCGATGGATGAAGAATGGATAATGAAGATGTGGTGTGTGTGTATGTGTGTGTGTGTGTGTGTGTATATAAAAAAAACTACTCAGCCATAAAAAAATAAAATCTTGCCATTTGTGACAATATGGATAGACCTTGAGAACAGTACACTAAGTGAAAAAAGTCAGAAAGAAAAAGACAAATACCACATGATTTCACTCATATGTGTAATCTAAAACAAAAACAAACTTATACAGAGAACAGGCCAGTGGTTACCAGAAGGCCAGGGGGCTGGAGGGTGGGCAAAAGGGGCGAAAGGGGTTAACTGTATGATGACAGATAGTAACTAGATTTGGGGAGTGGTCACTTTGTAGTGTACACTGATGTCAAATTATAATATTTTACACCTGAAACTTATATAATTATATTTAAACAAATTATACATATATATTTTTAAATTTCATATATATATATATATTAAACAAAATCAAGAGCTTACTCTCAAGATAAGATGTGGAAACTACGGCAGAGAAAAATTAAGCACCTTCCCACGGTCAGTGTTAGCACAAGTCCTCGGCAGAGCCAAGCTGGAACCCAGAACTTTCCTGTCCAAACAGGAGGGTCAAGGCCAACTTTCCTGAAGCCACCACCTTGTGTGTGGCCACTGCCAACAGAAACAGGGGACCAGCCCTCCCCCAAGTCCCAGCAGGACCTGTTAGGTAACGTCTCAGAGTTTGGATCCTGCCCCTTCCTCAGGACACAAGCCGGACGCTACCTCGGGGACACAGTGGAAGGCTGTGAGGCCCCTCAGTGAGCAGACACCCCATACCACAAATGAGGAGGCAGAGACCCGAGAGGAAAGCGCCTGCCTGAAGTCACCACGTCTCAGAAGTCCTGCCAGGACAGGAGCCCTGGGTCTGTTGATTTCTTCTCCAGCCTTGCGTAAATGGGTTAAGGGCCAGTCTCTACCATCAAAACACCTAGTTCAAATTCCAGCTTCTGTAATCTACTTACTGTGCAAACCTGGCCAAGGGACAACACCTCTCTGAGTTTGTTTCCTCCCCTGCAAAGTGGGAGATGCGACCTCCTTTCCTGAGTTGTTATGCAAGGAAGGTGAAGGAACCTATAAACATCACACTCCACTCACTGAGACCTGGTTCCCCCTGGGGCCCCACCCCAAGCAGTGCTCAATGCACTGTAGGGGCTCCAGAAACACGTGGTGTGGTGTCTTCTTCACGGCACCACGTGTGACACTAAACATGTGGTTTTCCCACTCCAACAACCAATTCTCCGACACTTACTGGGTGTCCAACGATTTAATTCTGACACGAACTCTTGGAGTTAGTGCAGACCCCACAGGTTTCGGGCTCAGTCCCACAAGACTGCCCCCACTTCAGACAATACCTGCAGCTATAAATTCAGGGGTTCCCATGACCCCCACCCCAGGTTCAACAGTCTACTAGAATGACTCACACAACTCCGGAAAGTACTTTCCTTACACTGACTGGTTATCATAAAGGATGTGACCCAGGCATGGCCACTGTAAGGGACGCACAGGACAAGGTGTGGCTGGGAGGCAGTGCGGAGCTTCCCACACCACCCTCCCAGCACCTCCGTGTGTCCACCAACTCAGAAGCTCCCCGAACCCCATTGTTTAGGGCTTTTATCAAGGTCTCATCACGTAGGTGTAACTGATTAAATCACTGGCCACTACTGATTAACTCTATCTCCAGCCCCTCTCCTTCCTTGGAGGTTGGGGGTGGGATGGGGGTGGGGGGAAGAACTGAAAAGTTCCAACCTTCTAATTAAGGCTTCGTCTTTCTGGCAACCAGCCCCCATCCTGAAGCTATCTGGGGGGCCCCAGCCACAGATACAAAAGATAGTCTTATCACTCAGGAGAGTCCAAGGGTTTTTAGGAGCTCTGTGCTGGGAACTGGGGACAAAGATCAAATCTATGTATTTTACTGTACCATAAGGGGCAAAAGCTTGGAGCTAAGAAAACCAATCCAGGAGCTTCTAAATCCAGACTGCCATGACTTCCCGAAAGAGCGTGGCACTGTGGTGGGATGAAAAGACAGGGGAGCTGACAGAGAAAGCAGGACAGCCCTGGAGACGTCAGGAGAGGAAGAGAGGGCAAGAAGGTTTTAGGTTCAAAAAAGTCACAAGTTCATCAGAAGTGGGTGTGAGTAACCTGCTGGGTCTTCCTGCCCATTCTCACTGTGATTATCTGTCTCCCCAGCACCTCCACAACCCCAGCCTGGAAGCTTCCCAAAGGCAGGGGACTAGTAAAGTTTTATTTTCTGTGGTTTGGGCTTCCTGCTACGCTCCAGCGCTTAGATCACTGCGGACATTAAAAAAAACACGTCAGTAACCAACCCAATCAGTGCATCCGGTACAGCCCAGGCGCTCACATGCCTGCCTGTAAATATCTCACCAGGACACCGAATGTAAAATGCCACTATTAAATACCACTCCGGGGAATTAAGAATTTCCTCATGGGGAATCAAGAAAACAGTAAGAATCTCAAGTTACAAATACGTGGGGCTTTGCAGTTTACCAGCAGCTTTCCTTTACACCCTGTGAGTTCTAGCTGAGGGAAGGGAAGCTGAGGGAGGTGACGTAATTCAGAGTGACACCCCCAGGATGTGAACCCAGGTCCTTGGACTGCGGACAGGGCCTGTGGTGTTCCTTTCTGCAGAGTGACAGTGTGGACATCTTACCAGGACCAGGCATTGGGAGGCAGGTCAGATAGGCAGGGAAAGACAGAGGCCTGACTCACTGAGCTGCCCAGCCAGCCTCATGCTAAGCTATCTATCCGGCTTCACACGCCCACAGCACCCGTCCGGGCACTGCACAGTCACACCCACCAGAGGGAGGCAGGAGAGCACAGGGACTGCTGGAAGCTGACAGCCCGCCAGGCACTGCCTTCACTCTGTGGTCCAGCCCCTCTCGGGGAGGAGAAAGGGGCCTGGCCACCCCTGAGAGGCCTAGACCTGCAGCTACAGGGGCCAGACCAAGCCTAGAGTGCAGACACAGGACAGAGGTGAGTCGGGTGAACCGGGCCAAGGGGCAGGGGAGGGACTGGGAGACGCCCAAGAGCAGGACCCTCCCCACCACTCCTAATGACCCTGAGTGCTACTTTTTTTCATTAAACTATTTTCTAGACGCCACCTCTGAGCCAGGCCCTGTGCTAAGTGTTAGAGCCACAGCAGGAATGTAAGAAAGATCCCTGCCCTCTTGAGTAGGTGGAGACAGCAATAAACATACACAGTAAATGAGTAAATTATCTTGTATGTTAGGGTGAGTGAAAAGAGAACAAGGAGACCAGAGTGAGGGGGTTGGGAATGCTGGGGGAAGGGGCTTGGGGCTTTAAAGACGGTGCTCAGGTGGGCCTCACTGAGAAGGTGACACTGATCAAAGACTTGAGGAGGCAGAAAGCGAGGCAGGAGGACATCTGGGGAAAGAGTGTTCCAGGCAGAGGCGGGGGGTTGGGCCTGGCATGTGCAGGGCGAGGGGGCAGCAGCAGTTAGTGCAGGGAGGAGGGGGCAGGAAGAGAGGATCCAGGGGGCAGATGGGAGCCCCTCTAACATGCCAAGCCCCCTGTCAGCACCCCACGGCCCTGCCACCCACTTGGGGGTGTCAGTTTGGAAGCCTGCATATGAATCCCATTTGCCACATGCGGCTGCATGACCTTACAAAGTCTCCTCCCTTCCCAAGGCTCCTGCCCGCTCTGTAGCTGTAACAACAGTAGTGGATCTGCAGGGTTGTGGTGAAGAATGGGAATCAAAATAGCGGCCACCTGCAGGAAAGATTTACAGTATGCCTCCTGCAAACTGGGATCTTAGGACCCCAAAAAAGCAGAGCTGCCCTCCCCTCAACCAACACACTGCCTCAGGAGAGGGACATTCCAGTAAGTAAGGAATTGTGCTTTACTGTCCACTCTAATAGCACCCAGGGGGGGCGCTGAAGGGGTGCTCAGCTCTCCCAGGGGACACAGCCGTCAGGAAGGCTTCTTAGATGAGGTGGCCCTGGAGGCTGGGGCTCACTAGGAACACCAGGGGAATCAGCGGGGGCAAAGGACAGGAGGAGAGGGACAGGAGGCCTGGGTAGGGGGAGTGGGCGGACCCAGGGCAAGGGGCAAGTGGGGTGGGAGGTGGCTGGGCAGAGAGCATGCCCTCTGTTCCACAAACAGCAGGCACCAGGGAGCGGATCCCCAGCAGGGGAGGCAAACAGTGTGAATGCAGTTTAAGAGCTTATGCCGGCAGCCAGCAAGGGAACAGATGAAAGACACTAAGAACAAGTGAGAGATGATGGTGGCCTGGGTGGTAGCCATGGGAATGGAAGGAACAATGGATCAGAGAGACTCAAGAAGTAGAACAGACTAGACCTGGTGGTTGCCTTATGGTAGTGGAACAGGGGCTTCTAAGAGGCTGAGGGCTTGCTGTGTAGGAGGCAGGGTCTTCCGTGGCTGGCGGGACTAACACAGGGCTCGAAGGGGAACACTTCACAGGCAAAGAGCAGGCTTCCTCTCCTCAGCTCCATAGTATCCCTCAAGGCTCCAAGAAGTGGGCTGAGTAAGCCTGGAATGTAGGAGATCCCCAGTGAGCCCCCTAGGTGGGGCTGCAGCATGGGCAGAGCATGTGTCCTGTGCCCAGACCCCATCTAGGATCTTCCCAGGCAATGCTTGTAACACGAACTGAAGCGGCAGAGCAGGTCTTGGGATCAGACTCTGTCAAAATCTTGCCTAACTGTTCACTGAACTACTGTTTAGTGAGCAGTTACTGCATACAGCCCTGGACAGTGCCTGGTACACAGCCAAGTGTCCACAGAGAGGAATGTGGGGATGGAGTGGCACTCAGGCATTTAAGGGAAGTTGCTTTCCTCCAAAGCAGGCCCTGACTGACACCCAGCCCTGAGCAGTGCCTCCTGCACACAGGATCTTAGGGGCGCCCAAGGCTCAGAGCAGCCAGGCCAGAAGTATCTCTTCTCAGACACCAGGCAGATCCAGGCTACAATGGGCAGTCCAGTGCACCGAGTGTCACTGGGGGACACCTGGAGCAAGCAAGTGCACCCTGACATACAGAGCGAGAGGCACATGCAGTCCTTTGACGTGGAACAGCTCACCAAAATCCTTGACGGAGGTGCCCAGAACACTGCACTTCGCAGGAAAGTTGGTAAGAGGAGGCTAGGGAATAGAGCATCTGTTTTATAAAAATATGCTTTTCTCAGAAAAAGAGTCCTTCAATAGCAGTCCCACCTCCAAATAACAAACTCTGCCCTCAAAATTCCACTGTTAGAGATTCATTCCTTTGGACCTTGATGGCATCTTTAACATGTCAAAATTCCCTGAGCCCATCTAGGCTATGGAAGAGACCTAGGCAGCAGAAGGCCTGGATGCTAGTCCTTATTCTTCCACTGAATAGCTATGTAACTTGGGCAAGTCACTTTCCCACCTCTGGGCCTCACTCATTTTATCTGTGAAATGACAGTAATGTTTGACTTCCTTTCCAAGTCCATGAGGCAAGTGGATGGGAAGATGTGAAGGTACCAGGAACCTCACCCAGGACTCTAACCCGTCTCTTCTCTGTCCCTGGCAGAAAGCATCATCCACAGTGACCCAGTGTTTAGCCTGAAGGATAATTATTTCATGACCCAGAATGAACACTACGAAGCCGCCTTAAAGAAGAAATTCCACATTCAGATGTTAGCACAGCGCCTGGGCTGGTCGGAAGACAGTCGTGAGTTAGGATACGCTTACAGGTGCTCAATCCCAGGACAGCCCACCAGAGAGGAATTCACCAGGGATCCCCCAGAAAACCCAGCCCATGGACTGTTTTCCCCAACATAGGGACTGCTTGTTGGGAAACCAGGATAACAAGCGCCCCTTCCCCCCTGCACTCCCCCAGCCTGAGGGGCCCTGGGCCCTTGTCTCCAACAGGCTTTTCAACCACTGTCTCTCTCCCCGACAGAAGCCTTTCTGGAGATCTGGCCTTAGGTGTACACAACATCTTCCTGAAATCCATCAGGAGCCTGGGCTCAGAGGAGCAGATTGCCAAGTGGGCCCCACTCTGCAACAAGTTCCAGATCATTGGAACATATGCCCAGACAGAACTGGGGCACGGTGAGCAGGGGCTGCTGAGTGCAGTGTGCAGGTTGTGCACCTCACAGCTCCGGAGTCACAGATCTGTGTATTTCGTGTGAAGAAGTTACAGCAGGGGGCAGTCATGGGTCCTGAGGAAGAGGTGGTTTTCTCTAATTTATATGAACCCACTTTATGAGCCAGCAGCGGAGCAAGTCGTTCCTTCTGGAAATGTCAACCACCATCCTTATCATGGGCTGGCCATGTGTCCTCTGCACAGCCCACCGGTGAAAGGAGACTACAGCTAGGAGCTACCCCTACTCCATACTGGGCTGGTGCCCGGGAGCTCCAGGCCCATCTAGACGCTGCTCCCCTGGAGAGATTTCCATCCTGGCCCAATGTTTAACACCCCTCTTTCATTTCCAGGGACATATCTTCAGGGCCTGGAGACTGAAGCCACCTACGATGCAGCTACCCAGGAGTTTGTGGTGCACAGTCCCACGACGACGGCCATCAAATGGTGGCCCGGTGGCCGTGAGTATGCATTCGTCCCTCAGCCCCATCTGTCCCCAAGGACAACAAAGTGGACAGCACTGACTTTGATGTCCAACAGACCTCAGATCGATTCCCTGTTCTAGGCTGGTGACCTCAGGCAAGTCAGTTGCCCCCCTGAGCCCCCAGGTTCTTATTCAGTAAAACAGAGGGGATGTGAAGAATTTCATCAGTGAGTGGCTGAGCGGCCCCCGGGGGAACTGTGAAATAGCAGAGGAAACCAATCCAAACTCTGGGGGGTGACAGTCAAGGCCTCTCTCTCACACACAGCACCCCACCCAACACACACGCCTGGCCTTGTCTCAGGCACCCCCCCACCCCACTCCTCTCATCAACCAAGTTAACGATCAAGCTTGCCACCAGCCAGCGCACAGGGTACACAGTCAATGAGGAAAGCGTCCCTCCCTTCCCCAGCTCCAGACACCCAGAAAGGCTCAGGCCCCCCCCCAGCGCCGACCTGGCCGCTGGTGCCACATCACCCACTGTGGCCCCCGGGGGGGCCTCTGGGACTGTGCTCCCCAGAGTCTCAGGGATTTGCCAAGCCCCAAGGCCCTCTTCCTTCGATTTGAGAATACACATCTGAAGACCCATCTGTGGCACTTGAGGATACATTAGGTGAACCCTAATATGGAAAATAAATATATAATGAGCGTGAGGAGTCCAACTAAAGCAGAGAGACAGAGACATGAGAAACCTGCAGAGAAGGAGGAAGACTGAGAGGGAGAGAGAGGTGGAGAGACAGAGTAAGAGAGCAATGCAGGGGGCGGGGGTAGGAATCAGTGTCCACTGACCAAAGTGCAGAGAAAAGAAAACAGCCTTTGAAATTAGGCAGGTTCAAATCCAGGTTCTGCCACCGCCAGGCCAGTGACCTCGAGCACTTTACTTCATTCTCTGAGCCTTGGTTTCCTTAACCGGAAAAAGGGACGCAGTATACCTGTCCTGCAAAGACTGGAAAGCACCAGCACAGGGGCTGGACCACCTGGATATTAGTCAACGCTAGTCATCTGTGTTCATTATTATTAGGTTGATGGCAGAGTAAGTCATTAATAGGTTTTTGAGGACAGGAAAAAAAGCTTGCTTATTTCACAGTGCCTCTTGCAAGTCACTGCTAGATTTGTTTGGCTCTTTGAGGGTAGTTCCTCCTCTTCGCGTTCAGTGACAACTTGAGGTCCCAAAGGTGCCCATCTGCTGGGGTGGGGGCAGCGATGCACATGTCTCCCCATGATTTGGAACCCATGTTCTGATCCCAGATTCTGACACACATACCCCAGAATCTAGGGTGTAAAAATCCTCCCTCCACAATTTCAAAGAAAATAACTCAACAGCACACACTTCAGTCAGAAGAATATGATAAAACCAAGTTTTAAAAGATGTCAAGCTTTCCCAGATTGCTCCATTTGGGGTGTTTTCATTCACGTCCATAGCCTTTGCCAAGCTTTGCCTTTGGAAGGAAGAGCAGCCAGAGGGTGTGGAGGGCTTTGGTCCCCTCAAGATCTCATCAGCCTCCGTGAGCCTCCATGCCCGTGGAGATCCTGCCTGCATATTGCAGGGTGGTTGCTACACAAACCTGACTTGCAGACATGACCTCCAGTACCTCCAGCCACCAAGTCTCCATAAATCCCTCCCCGCCAGTGCACTCTAGAGCCAGACACTGACATTAAAGCTCTATGAATGGTTCCAGCTATTTCCAACAATGAGTCAAGGCCTTGTGAATCAAGGAGTATCCTGACCAAGCACCCCTGGGCTGCCCTGGATGCTACCTCCTCCAGTGCCTGGCCCCACCAAGCCAATCCAGTCCTCAAGCTTCTGAGCATCCTGTTCCCTCTGCCTTGCACACCCTGTCCTATGTGGTTCTCCTGGAAAGCACCCCTTGCCCTCCAGGCTCCTGTGCATCCTCCCCTGACCCCACACCCTATGAGGCAAATCAGACAAAGCCCCATCCCATCTCATGGAGTGCCCTGCCCTTCCCCATGGTCCTCCTCACAGATTGGGCCCACATCCAGGGTCTTGATGGGGGAGGGTTCGCTTGTCTGCTCTGTATACCGGGGATCACGCAGAGCCTCTCACCTCTCTGCCTCAGTGGGATGGTCAGCCACCCATGCCCTGGTCCAGGCCCAGCTGATCTGCTCAGGAGCCCGGCAGGGCATGCATGCCTTTATAGTGCCCATCCGGAGCCTCCAGGACCACAGCGCACTGCCAGGTAAGCCCCTGTTGCTTCTTCTAGGACCCCTGCCAGGAGATCCCTACCAGACCCCAACAGGCCTCCAGTCTTGGGGCACCAGAGGTCCACGGGAGAAACTAGGATATGTCTCCCTCGGGCAGAGAGGGGCCCAGTTGTACCTGTTAGACCTGGTGCTAACTGGCTGGGTGACTGTGAGCAAGATTCTGCACCTGACCTCAGCTTGGTCACCCGCAAACAGGTGTAATAACCCCAATGTCACAGGCCGCTGTGCGGCTTAGATGAGCTGG
The DNA here is from genome assembly GCF_048773025.1 of Camelus bactrianus. Lineage (NCBI taxonomy): Eukaryota > Metazoa > Chordata > Mammalia > Artiodactyla > Camelidae > Camelus > Camelus bactrianus. Next base: position 27,162,618 of record NC_133555.1, read on the forward strand.
CATGCATGTGTGGTACCTGACACACAGCAAGCTCTCAACCCAAGGACGTACCCATCTCCATCTCCTCCTAGGAATCACCGTTGGAGACATTGGGCCCAAGATGGAATTTGACCACATGGATAATGGCTTCTTGCAACTGGACCACGTGCGGATCCCCAGGGAGAACATGCTGAGTCGCTTTGCACAGGTGGGCTGAGGGTGGCATGCATATTTACCTACAGTGTGGCCTGGACACAACCAGTCACTGAACAGACGCCAGCTGAGTGCTAGAGGACATTCTGGAGGTCCCCATTTTGCCAGGCATTATCACGTGGGGAGGTCCAGGGTGTCCCAGGAGAGGAGCTGTGAACCGAGCCACTCAGACAGTAGCTATTTTGCAAGGAGCACAGGAATGTTTCCGTTTTAACGCAAACATCCCTGGCTGGCGGTTCACTATGTCTTTTCCAGGTGAGGACTGTGGTACCCACAGTTCTGGGCATGGGGCAGGCTGGGGAGCCTTGGCTCAGACCCATTGCCTGTCCTTGGTCCACCAGGTCTTGCCAGACGGCACCTACATCAAGCTTGGAACAGCAAAGGCCAACTACCTCACCATGGTGGTGACGCGGGTGGACATACTGTTGGGCGAGGTCATACCGATGCTAGAAAAGGCTTGCGTCATTGCCATCCGCTACTCGGTTGTACGCCGCCAATTCCGGATCCGGCCCAGGCAAGGGGCGCCCAGAGGAGCTGCCGCAGCCAGGGTTTCCTTGGTCCCACAGTGCCTGCCCCCTGACACCAACCCTCCTCCAGAGTGGGGTGCTGGGAGCACGCATTACTCTCCCTTGCACACATACCTGCCTGGACCTCCCCCATCTGGTCTGTGGGGTCTCTGTCAGGCTCCCTCTGATCCTGGCTGACTGGCTGGCGCACCTCTGTCTGTCAGTGTCTGGTCACACAGGGCTTTGTGGGACTGTATGTCTTTGGCCCTGTACCACCAGCTCTGCCTCAGTCTGTCTGTCCTAGTCCAGCTGGGTCCAGCACAGCTGTGACCGGTTGAATGTGTCTGGGATGGCTAGGTGCCGAGCTGTGGGTGAGTGTGGCTCCCGAGTTTGTTCTGTCAGATGTGAGTGATTGTGTCTGGAAAAGCCCAGCTGCCACTCTGATTGGACTGTACACAGCTGAGGTTGGTTCTGTCTGGCTGTGACTGTCAACCTCTGACGGTGGCATGTCCACATTTGGATCCGTTTTGTGGTGTGTGGCTGTGTCTGGCTAATAATCAGTCCGCTCCACGGTTACTGCAGGCCCCTATGCTGCATGAGCCTCAGGCACTGAGGGCATGGCAACGGACAAGGCAGGCGCCGTCCCCACCTCGGAACCCCACCAGACCCAAACCCACACCCTCAGTGTTACTGATTAGGCTCCACGTATTTCCCAGCACACAGCAACTGCACCTGGACAGCAAAATGTCAAGGTTCAAATCATCTGGGGTACAGGGCCACAAGCCCTCAACCGAAATCCTTAAGATCAGATATGTTGGAATTCAGAACTTTCCAGATTTTAGCAGGATAATACGGTGCATATATTGTAATTTTGTAAACCTACTCCACAAGAGGCAGCACCCATTAAGTAAACATGTCAATATTTCTACAGCAAAACGTGTGGATTTCACGTTAGATGGGAATTTAAGATTATCACTACCCTCACATCAGTCCAGGTCAAGTTTTGCCGTGAGTTATAAAAACCATCCATTTTAAAGGCGTTTATGGCACTGGGGACATGGGAAGGCAGATGTAGCACGTAGCGATTAATCGCAATCTTCCCTCAGCGACCCGGAGGCTAAAATCCTGGACTACCAGACGCAGCAGCAGAAGCTCCTCCCTCAGCTGGCCACGGCCTATGCGTTCCACTTCCTGGCGAGCAGCCTCCTGGAGTTCTTCCATCGCTCCTACAGCTCCATTTTGGACAAAGACTTCAGCCTCCTGCCTGAGGTACCTGCTGCCTGCAGTGGGCTGGACGAGGAGGGTGACTGGAACTGTCCTCCCACTGGGAAGCAGCCCCCATGGGCTCGTTCACTCCGCCCCCCCCCCGACTTCCAACATCCCAGGGCCCCCTGGGTGAACTGTACCTCAGTATACAAATCCACCCACATCTGGCCCCCAGAAAGCTTCAGACATATTAGAGGAAATAATCATACACAGCGTACACAACACAGGTGCACAACCCCTGGTGTGACTTTGAAACCCAAAAAGGTCTGAAAACCAGAGGTCGTTTAGAACTCATTTGGTGGCAATTTGACCTGAATTAACCTGATTTATCCCACTACATGTGAAAACATTTTTCAGCAGAAATATTAACATATTGAATTTCTAAGGCTGCCCTGGACTCCTCTAGTAGTCCTACATATAATCTACCTTAAATGCCCTGCTTTACCTTTCTAAAATTCAAAACAATATTCTGATTCCAAAACATATCTGGCCTCTAAGGTCTCAGATAAAGGACTGTGGACTTACATATACATTAAGGTTTAGTCTGTCCAGGCCATGTGCTTTATAAACATTGCTTCATTAATCCTTCCAACTGCATAGCACGCACCATTTGTATACCCATTTTGTAGATGAGGGAAGTGAAGCACAGAAAGGTTAAGGGACACAATCTTCCACCTAAGGACTTGAAAGTCTGAAAGATGGGAAAGGGCTTTTAAGAACCAAAAACTCAAACCAGGTCTGCTGCCTGGCAGCCCCTCCTACAACCCAGGGCAGTGGGTTGATGGTGGACCTCCATTCCCAAGGCCAGCTCTCCAAACCCCTGCTTGCCAGCAAAATCCATAGCTCTTAGATGATAGTGAGCCTGATCCAGGAAGCACCTCTTCCCGAGATCCTGGAGACACTGGCCCAGACAGTGTTCCTATGTTCTTCTTGCCCCTACAGCAGGGCTGCCTCTTTGTATGACCTCGGGCGAGTCACATAACCTGAGTCACAGTCTTCTCACTCGTCAAGCTGTGAGCTGACGAAACAGGGCTTACCTCACAGAGCTGTGCTCAGTATACAGTAGGCACTCCGTAAATGCTGAGCATGGTTGTTGCTGGAGGGCCCCCTTTGCCGCCTAACTCCCTCCCTGTCCTCACAGCTTCACGCACTGAGCGCAGGTGCCAAGGCCATGGTGACGGACTTCTGCGCCCAGGGGGCGGAGCTGTGCCGCAGGGCCTGCGGTGGACACGGCTACTCGAAGCTGAGCGGCCTGCCCTCCCTGGTCACCAGGGTGGCAGCCTCCTGCACCTACGAGGGTGAGAACACTGTGCTCTACCTGCAGACGGCCAGGTAAGGCCCAGGCCTCTGCCCAGCCCCCAGGGACCCCCCCAAGCTCTGCGGAGCTGAAGTACCTTCTGATGCCCACAGATGGAGCAGACTCTGGGGACTGCCGATAGGAGACTGTCCAACTCCCTCAACATGTCTCCAATCCATCCTTTTCTCCCCAGATCCATGCACCTCCCAGCCAGGCCGCCATCCCTCTCACCTGGACAACAGCATCAATCTCCTCACTGGCCTGCCGCTTCCACCCTGCCCCACCTCAGCCCTTTCTCCACAGGCAGCCGGAGGGAGCTTTTCAAAGCCTAGAGAAGATCACATCCTCCCCTTGCTTGAAATTCTTCAATGGCTCCCACAGCTTGTAGGGAAATGCCACAGTCCGCGCTGCGGCCTTATGACCTGGCCCCTGCCTCCCTCTCTGTCCTCTGCTCACCTCCGCCAGCCACACGTTTCTCTTTCCCATGCTCACTTCCCTCCCGATACTCCCTGCCCCCAGGTTGTTGTACAGCTGTCTCCTCTCACCCTTCAGGTCTCAGCTCAAATGACCCCTCCTCGGACGCCCTCCGTGACCACTCCGCCTAGAGTAGCCCCGTCCAACCCTCTCACTCAACACTGTCCTGTTTCCTTCAGAGCCATTATGACAATCAGAAAGCGTCTCTTTTTGTGTGACCTGGAGCTCCTTGAGGGCAGGGAGTCCACCTGCCTTGTTCACTGCTGTACCCCAGGTTTGGCGCAGGGTCTGCACCAGGAGGCTGCAACCTAAAAGGCAGGGAGAAATGGCTGATTCCACTTCCTCCCAACAGGTGCTTTCTTTTCATCCCTCTTAAGCCTGTGGGTCTCGTGGCTGACAAGGCCTCCCTCGTGCAGGCTCAGGTGACCAGATGGGGCGACTACATCTCCATGCAGGGAGAAAGGGCTTACTGGCCAATATGTTACATAATATTTCTTTAAAGCTTTTAAAATATATACTTATTGGATTTTTTCAAATCACAAAAGGAATACAAAATCATGTATTAGATACTCTATGCTCTGCACTGTGCCAGGAACTCTGCAAGTTCTATTGCGTTCAGTTTTCACAAGCCCCCCTGTGAGGTGGCTCTCATCCTCATCTAGAGAGGGAGAAACTGAGGCTGAGGGAAATGGAGGAAATTCTACAGCGTCACATAGGTCTCAGTGGAGCTGCACAGAAATCCAGGGCTGTCTGACCCAGACTACAACCACTGCGCTGTCACAAGGGAGAAGCCGAGTCACCTGTGATTCTCCAGTTCATGTTCACATCCTTGCATCTATCCTTTTATCAGCTAAGAAAATTTAATTTCCGCAGTCACCATACAATTCATCATAAGTCCCCAAATCACAAGATCCTAACCAAGAGAAAAGATTGATCAGATATCAAAAGGGTTTATGTTCAGGAGCTGAGAGTGTCTGCCCAGCTCTGCAGCCCCAGCCGCAGCCGTTTCTGAGCACACTACAGCCCGGGCATGCACTTCGGCTTTGGAGTGAGAAGCAGCCATCAGTAGGGACCTGGGGAAGAGCCTGGGTGGCCTTGGTTCTCCTACAGGGAGCATAAGAGTGCATGCTGCTGGGAGAGAGGGGTGCTGGGCTGTCCCACAAAGCTCCCCACCCCCTCACCTGCCTGTACCCCTGACCCCTAGGTTTCTGGTGAAGATCTACCTGCAGGCTCAGGAGTCCCCAGGCTCCACATCTCAGAGGTCTCTCCCTCAGTCTGTTGCATACCTGACTGCACCTGACCAGACCAGGTGCCCAGCCCAAAGGGCTGCCGACTTCCTCCACCCAGAGCACTACACCATGGCCTGGGCACACGTGGCAACCAGGTAAGCTGGAGCTGAGAAATCAGCCTTCCCAACCGGGGGCAGACTCCTTCCCACACCAGGGCCCTTGGGATTGGCTGGGTGGGCATTGGTGGACACTCTTCCAAAAACCACCCCTACCCCAACCCCCTCAGTCCTCTCAGCTCCTACTGAGAGAAGGGAAAATCACGGCCATTAGCCATGGACCACCTTCACGTCCCCATTCTGGTCAGGATAGTGGAAACACATCACCCCTCTGACCAGTGCAAGGAATTTTTTTTTAACATTTTTTATTGATTTATAATCATTTTACAATGTTGTGTCAAATTCCAGTGTTCAGCACAAATTTTCAGTTATTCATGGACATATACACACTCATTGTCACATTTTTTTCTCTGTGAGTTATCATAACATTTTGTGTATATTTCCCTGTGCTATACAGTGTAGTCTATTCTACAATTTTGAAATCCCAGTCTATCCCTTCCCACCCTCCACCCCCCTGGTAACCACAAGTCTGTATTCTCTGTCTGTGAGTCTATTTCTGTCCTTTATTTACGCTTTGTTTTTGTTTGTTTGTTTGTTTTTGTTTTTGTTTTTTAGATTCCACATATGAGCGATCTCATATGGTATTTTTCTTTCTCTTTCTGGCTTACTTCACTTAGAATGACATTCTCCAGGAGCATCCATGTTGCTGCAAATGGCATTATGTAGTCGGGTTTTATGGCTGAGTAGTATTCCATTGTATAAATATACCACATCTTCTTTATCCAGTCACCTGTTGATGGACATTTAGGCTGTTTCCATGTTTTGGCTATTGTAAATAGTGCTGCTATGAACATTGGGGTGCAGGTGTCATCCTGAAGTAGATTTCCTTCTGGATACAAGCCCAGGAGTGGGATTCCTGGGTCATATGGTAAGTCTATTCCTAGTCTTTTGAGGAATCTCCACACTGTTTTCCATAGTGGCTGCACCAAACTGCATTCCCACCAGCAGTGTAGGAGGGTTCCCCTTTCTCCACAGCCTCTCCAGCATTTGTCATTTGTGGATTTTTGAATGACGGCCATTCTGACTGGTGTGAGGTGATACCTCATTGTAGTTTTGATTTGCATTTCTCTGATAATTAGTGATATTGAGCATTTTTTCATGTGCTTTTTGATCATTTGTATGTCTTCCTTGGAGAATTGCTTGTTTAGGTCTTCTGCCCATTTTTGGATTGGGTTGTTTATTTTTTTCTTATTGAGTCGTGTGAGCTGCTTGTATATTCTGGAGATCAAGCCTTTGTCGGTTTCACTTGCAAAAATTTTCTCCCATTCCGTAGGTTTTCTTCTTGTTTTATTTCTGGTTTCCTTTGCTGTGCAGAAGCTTGTAAGTTTCATTAGGTCCCATTTGTTTATTCTTGCTTTTATTTCTTCTAGGAGAAAAATTTTTAAATGTATGTCAGATAATGTTTTGCCTATGTTTTCCTCTAGGAGGTTTATTGTATCTTGTCTTATGTTTAAGTCTTCAATCCATCTTGAGTTGATTTTTGTATATGGTGTAAGGGAGTGTTCTAGCCTCATTGTTTTACATGCTGCTGTCCAGTTTTCCATTTGCTGAAGAGACTGTCTTTATTCCAATGTATATTCTTGCCTCCTTTGTCAAAGATGAGTTGACCAAAAGTTTGTGGGTTCATTTCTGGGCTCTCTATTCTGTTCCATTGGTCTATATGTCTGTTTTGGTACCAATACCATGCTGTCTTGATGACTGTAGCTCTATAGTATTGTCTGAAGTCTGGGAGAGTTATTCCTCCAGCCTCTTTCTTTCTCTTCAGTAATGCTTTGGCAATTCTAGGTCTTTGATGGTTCCATATGAATTTTATTATGATTTTTTCTAGTTCTGTGAAATATGTCCTGGGTAATTGGATAGGGATTGCATTAAATCTGTAGATTGCCTTGGGCAGTGTGACCATTTTAACACTATTGATTCTTCCAATCCAAGAGCATGGAATATCTTTCCATTTTTTAAAGTCTTCTTTAATTTCCTTCATCACTGGTTTATAGTTTTCTGTGTATAATTCTTTCACCTCCTTGGTTAGATTTATTCCCAGATATTTTATTACTTTGGGTGCTATTTTAAAGGGGATTATTTCTTTACTTTCTTCTTCTGTTGATTTATCGTTAGTGTAAAGAAATGCAACTGATTTTTGAACATTAATTTTGTAACCTGCTACCTTGCTGAATTCTTCAATCAGCTCTAGTAGATTTTGTGTGGACCTTTTAGGGTTTTCTATATATAGTAACATGTCATCAGCATATAATGACACTTTTACCTCTTCTTTTCCAATTTGGATCCCTTTTATTTCTCTCTCTTGCCTGACTGCTGTGGCTAGGACTTCCAGGACTATGTTGAATAGGAGTGGTGATAGTGGGCATCCTTGTCTTGTCCCAGATTTTAGTGGGAAGCTTTTGAGTTTTTCACCGTTGAGTACTATGCTGGCTGTAGGTTTGTCATATATAGCTTTTATTATGTTGAGATATGTTCCCTCTATACCCACTTTGGCGAGAGTTTTTATCATAAATGGGTGTTGAATTTTATCAAATGCTTTTTCTGCATCGATTGAGATGATCATGTGGTTTTTGTCCTTTCTCTTGTTGATGTGATGTATTACTTTGATTGATTTGCGTATGTTGAACCAGCCTTGTGTCCCTGGGATGAACCCCACTTGGTCATGATGTATAATCTTTTTTATGTGTTGTTGGATTCTATTTGCTAAAATTTTGGTGAGGATTTTGGTGTCTATGTTCATCAGTGATATTGGCCTATAATTCTCTTTTTTTGTAGTGTCTTTGCCTGGTTTTGGTATCAGGGTGATGGTGGCTTCATAGAATGAGTTTGGGAGTATTCCCTCCTTTTCAATCGTCTGGAAGAGTTTGAGACGGACTGGTATGAGTTCTTCTTTGTGTGCAAGGAATTTTTAAAATCTTTAGGTTCTTACTGTGATTTGCAATACAAAGAATGTACCCATATGGAAATACTACAAATGTATCAGTATGTAAATACCAGGAAACAAAGCAATACAGTTGTCTCACTAGGGATCTATCTCTAGAGGATTGGTTCCAAGACCCCTTTAGATACCAAAATCTGAGGATGCGCAAATCCTTAATATAAAATGGGATATTTGCATATTTGCGATATTACATGTAGGTGTATGCATGTAACCTACACATCCTCCCATATACTTTAAATCATCTCTAGATTATTTACACTACCTAACAAAATGTAAATGTTATGTGAATAGTTGTAAATACAATGCAAATGATATGTAAATAGTTGCCAGTGTGCAGAATTCGAGTTTTGCTTTTTAGAACTTTCTGGAATTTTTTCCATCCTTGGTTGGTTCAATTTGAAGATGCAGAGACAGTGGACACATAGGGACAACTGTACTCACATGTTTGAAACACCCCACAATCTAAAAATAATTTTCAAAAATATGTCTATATCAAGAGAGAGAATTTATTTCCAGGGACTAGTAGGCTCCAGGGAACACAGACAAGACCAAGGACTCCTCCATTCTGTCATTCAGCAAATACTGTCAGGCATTACTGGATGTCAGGAGTATCCAAACACGCCAAGGGCTGGGCATAGAGAGAGGTCGTGGCCAAATCCAGACACCCAGCTTGGAAAAGAAGGAGAAATTTAACTACCTAGGAGACCTTCTGAGCCCCTCCCCAACTGACACACCAAAAACAACCTGGAAAGAACAGTTTCAGTATATAATAAGAGGTCTGATACCCCAACCCATGGTCCCAGAGATGGTCAGTAGTCATTTCAAGATCACAAGCAACTCGGAACATTCATTTACTTTTTTCTACAAATGTGTCTACAATATGCCAAGCACTGTTCCAGGCACTATGCATCTATCAGTAAACCAGGCATCACAGAACTGACATTTCAGTTGGAGTAGTGGTGGGCGAAATAAGGCTGCTCAGGTTAATTAAAATGCCATCACAGTTGGCCCTCCGTATCCACGAATGCAGAACCCGTGGATGGGGGTGCCAACCGTATTATGCCGTTTTATACAAGGGACTTGAGCATCTCGATTTTGCCAACTGCGCAGGTCCTAGAGCCAATTCCCCTGCAGATACTGAGAGACAGCTGTATGTTGCTTTCTGCTTAGAACTCAATGTGACGTGTGCTCTTCTATTTTGTAACAAAGCAAAGTAAGCTTAATAAACTTTTGCATACAAATTCCAAGGGTCATGAATGGATAGGCAGGGAGTAAAAAAAATAAAATAAAGGTTAACTAAATGACAAATGATCAATTTTGTGGTTTGGAGGACAAGGGTTGGTTTTCTGTCTCTCTCTCTCTCTTTTTTTTTTTTTCTTTTAAGGTCATTTAGGTAGAACTTGGAGCAGATTGGGTGACCATCAGGCCTCACTGGCCGTTAGAGAAAAACCACTCTCCTTGCTTGGCTATAGGAAGTCAGTCAACTGCATGGCCTGAAAACACTGATATCAGGATGGAGTCTGTATTAGAAGAGGGGTGGCACCTGTCCAGGGCCCTGAGATTTTACAGCTGGGAGGTCAAGAACAGCTCTACTCTTTACTAGCTCTGTGACCCTCGACCAGTTAGCTAAGCTCTCTGGGACTCAGTTTTTCCCCACTGTAAATGGGGAATGCCTGCCCTTAAAGGGTTAAAGAGATAATGCATATCAAGTATTTAGCTTTGTAATACAAACAAATGGTCACAAAATGGGAATTATTTCTGCTTCTCCAGGACCACAGGCAGCCTAGGACCAAACGCTAACAATCTCTTCCCCACTCAGTTAAGAAGCAAAACCTTTTTTCTTTGGCCTTCAGGCTCATAAAGGACTCAGCGCATCATTTACAGACTCTGATGAAATCTGGGGCGGACTGGCACGAGGCATGGAACCAGACCACTGTCATACATCTCCAGGCTGCCAAGGTGAGCTGCCCATCAGCTAAAGCTGCAAGGGAGCCGTTTTGTTCCCCCAGCAGGCTACCCTGCTGAGAACATCTGAGCTCTGCCATTATTCCCCAGCCTTACTCAGTGGCTGCCCTCATTTCACTTCCAAGGCTTTAGTCCAGGGTATTTTAATTAAAGGACTTAACTCCAAAGCAATCTTGCTAGCAGCTCTTAGGGAAAAACGTAATGAGGCAGTGTTATTGGATTTGCTTCAGGTTGTTCAAATATTTCCTCCCAGATAGAAAAGCAGGTCAAGTCTCCCCTCAGCCCCAGAGCCAATCCTTAGATGTCTGATTCAATTTCCACTATGTTTTGTGTTTGTGCATAATTCACAGTCAGCAAATATTTGAGCACCCACTCAACACCAGCCATCAGGCTGGGCACTGGGGGCTCAACAGCGCCCATGAACAGCCACAATCAAGGGAACACTGTGATGGGGAAACACAGGCTGCCACGAGACCCCAGAGCAGGTGCATGTGTACTCACCTTGAGGAGGCATAACAGGCCAAGACTGCAAGGATGAGCTGAAATTAGCCAGGCAAGGGGTGGAGGTTGTGGCTTTGGAGAGGAAGGTTTCTCAGCAAAGAGAACAGCAGGTGTGAAAGGAGGAGGCAAGATAAGGCATGGTACTTGGGAGGAAATGCACATCCTCCTAAAGAGGACCTCAAGGAAGAAGACAAACAAGGAGAAGAAGGAAGGGAGGGGGAGAGGAAAGACAGGCAAGGCCTGGGACCTTCTGCACCATTGTGAGAAGTCTGGGTTTTATTTTCATTGCAACTGGAAGCCTTCGCAGGGTTTATATCAAGAGAGTGGACCAATCATATTCATTCTACAAGGATCCCACAGGCTGCAGGGGGAGAAATGGATGGGAGACTAGAGGTCAGTGAGAAGCAGGCAGCAGCAGCCTGGCCAAGGGGTGAGGGTAGTCCCGGCCATGAACTTGGCAGAGGGCATGGAGAGAAGTGGGTAGATGCAGAGATATTGAGGGAGTAGAAGGGACAGGCTTCAGGGAGTAATGGAGCAGGAAAGAGGTAAGAATGACTCCCGAGCTCTAGCTTAGGCAGCTGGGACCCTGGCCCCACCTACAGCTGGGAAACCAAGGTGACCATTCACTCCTCAGGCATCAGGCCCAGAAAATGGCAGCCTTAGAACAGGAGAGCCCTGAAGTGTTTTGCAGCAGCCCCTGCCGGGCAGGGCCAGTCAGGCAGGCTTGAGCATGAGCGCCACCTGGTGACCTGCCACCTCCTCTCACAATGGCCAGGGACGGTACTTAACTTTGCCAGCCACCATTCTGCCCTGTCCACTGCAGGGGCACTCCCTGCTGTGCTAAACGTCCTACCAACACAGAGGAGGCTGAGCCAAGGCTGTGCTCCACCAGACATCAAAAAAGGAACCACAGTCACCCATCATTCACCTGCCTTCAAACAGACCAGACACTGCTTGCCAGGGTTACTTCATTTAATACACACGACCCTGAGAGCGAGAGGAGCACAAACGCAGTTTTAAGGATAAGTGGCTTGCTGGGACGGTGGTGCCCAAGCTGAGTCTCCAAAGTCGTAATAGGCAGGGAAATCTGCCCCTTCTGGTCTTTGTGCCCTGGGAGGCCATCTCCTCTACAGAAATCTCAAGCATCCAACTGGGTTCTATCTGGAAACCATAAACGTAGAGGTAGAGTGACGGCAACACAAGGCAGGTGGGGAACAGAGGCAGAGGGTGGACAAGGAGGAGTGAACCCTGGCCTATATTCTGGTCCCAGCTCTGTGCATGACCTGCCATGTGACCTCAAGCAGTCCTTCCCGCTCTGGGCTTTAACTTCCCTGACTGTAAAGGGGCACGGAAGAGCCCTTTAGGCTCTGATGGGCTCTGGTTTTATAATCTCAGGCTCTGCCCTGAGGTCAGTCCTTAGAACCACTGGAGCAAATGCTGGTACCCATTATAATCTAGCCTCAGTCTCCAGTGGCTTTGGCAATGCAGGGTAGTGGTTAACAGTATAGACTTAACCAGGAGGCAGATCACTTAGTACCCACTTACCAGTGACCTTGGGCAAAGAACTTAATCTCTCAATGCCCCAGTCTCATCTGCAAAGTGGAGCTAATAACAGTCCCCACCTAGGAGGATAATGAAGATTAAATGAGTTAATACATGTAAAACTTAAAGGAGCACCTAGCGTATAAATGCTACACATCCCATCCCCAACCCCAAATAAGACAGGAGGCAGGACTGAAACCAACACACACACAAAGTAAATAAAGTTCACTACGTTCAGAACATGGTGCCAAGGTTTGGTTCAGCCTCTCCATAAAGGAAGAGGCCAGTTTCTGTCTCTGGTCCTCCTCCTGCTTTGCAAGGCGGAGACCCAAGCCCTCGGGCAGCTCTTCATCACTCCAATCCTGAGAATTTGGGGATGTGGCCCTCGCGTTAGAACAGGGAAACAGGGCCTAAATGAAAAAAGTGAGAGTCTCCAGCTTTGCCAAACTGAGTCCAGTTTGAGCACTAGGGGCTGTTTGACCAGGGGCAGTAGAGCACATCCACTCCTTTTCCACATCCAAATGGTGCAAACCCAGCATGGCTGTGAGCACCCCAGGTCCAGGTGGCAAAATGGTGCTATTGGCACCTGCGCTTAAGGCCTCCCGGGAAAGGCAGGTCCTCTCTAAGTGAGAAACTTCATCAGGTCATTGGTCTGTTGAAGACTTTGGTGGCTCCCTGGCCTGCACAGAATAAAACCCCAACCGCGTCATTCACAGCCCTTCACTGACCTAGGTCCCCACTGCCGGTCCACCCTAACTTTCAGAGTTTCCCGTCATCACCTCACCTTTCCGCGGGGATGCAGCCTCATTAAACCGCTGCCACCTCCTGAAAGTACAGCCCTGTGCAGGTGCCGCTCCCCCGCCCAGGATGGCCTTTCCCCCACTCCTTGTCCCCCTGGGTAAACTCCCTTGACCCCTTGAGACACTCTAAGCCTGGCAAGTCACTACCAGCAGTATAGGCGTTACTGGGGAGTTCCCCCCAAATCTGCATTTTGACAAGATCCCCAGGTAATCTGTATCCCCCTAAAAATTTGAGAAGATCTGTTTTATATGCTCTCCTTTTCTCTCTCCCTTCAACAGAACTCATATATACTACCAGATAAAGATAATGTGCATTTGTCTTAGGGAGACGGGGATTATTCAAAATACTTAATAACCAGTAGGGCAGGGGCACCGACCAATCAGAAAAGACTTCAGGCCTAAGGGAAGCAGGGTCTGGAAAACCTCCTGCTGGATCAGTCATTAATCCTCAGTTGCCGGGCTGTGTGAGAAGGAAGTCCCTCTGGCTGGCAAAGGGGGGGCAGTGGTCACTTACCAACCAACATCAGAGTATTATTTTAACCACCAACAAAGCCTGACTGTTGCATTTGGGCTAAATAATAGCACTGCTTGCTTACCTCAAGGAGTTTTACCCTCTGGCTGGGATAAATTTCATGTATATCTTGAACCCCTACCTTCTCACTCCAAGGTGCACTCATATACACACACATACCACTGCCTTGAACACGGCAGATAATAAATAGCTGTTTTCTTGAGAAACATGGTGTTTTTTTTTGAGAAAAGATGCTGTCCCCAGGCCAGCCTCCAATCCTCCTGGTATTCTTTCTCTCTACTTTCAAACTTACTTGAAACTGCCCTAAGCAACACGAGGAAACTAGGGCCAACTTCTAGAGCCCACCAGCCCCTAGCACATGTGCACGCAGTACGTACACACATACGTGTACACACACACACACCCGTCAAAAAGGCTCAGAGGCACAGTGAACTAGGAGAAAAGGCGGCTGCTTGTCAGCCTGCTGGGAAACAGATGACCACAGCAAGCTCATTCCAGCAGTCTTGCCAAGCCCCCAGGATGACTTCTGGATTCAGAAATCAGAGACTAATGCATCTTTGTGTCTTTGTAGGCACACTGCTACTATGTCACTGTGAAGACTTTTACAGAAGCTCTGGAGAAACTAGAAAGTGAACCAGCAATTCAGCAGGTGCTCAAACGCCTCTGTGATCTCTATGCTTTACATGGCATCCTGACTAACACGGGCGACTTTCTCTATGATGGCTTCCTATCTGGTGCCCAAATAGATGTGGCGAGAACAGCCTATCTGGACCTGCTCATCCTCATCCGGTGAGTGGCCAACCCTCACCCTAAACCCTCTGTTCACTTCACGCTCCAAAACCTTGCTAAATGGGGTCTGGCAAAAGCAACAACAGCCCTGGAGAGCATCATTACATCCTAGCATCAGTGCACCAACACAAAGCACTATGGTTAATGAAAGAAGAAAGGGGAAAAATTAGAACTAAAAATGCTTAAGAATAAATTACCTACTTCAATTGAACTCTTCAACACTGTCAAGGAAATAGGAATAGGGTCTAAAGAACATATTAATAAAATGAAGCATACTACATATTAATATATATTAATAATATTAATGAGACTTGATCATAGCTAATACTTAAGGAACACTTATTTGTTACAGACTCTATGCCAAAAGCTTTTACATACATCATCTCATTTAAACCTTGCAGTCTTCTGAAGTGGATATTGTTATCACCCCATTTTACTGGGGAGGAAATTCAGGCTTAGGGTCTAGGTCACTGAGCCCAAGGAGGGGCTGGGCACAATGCAGGACCTGTCTGCCCCAGAGCATGTGCTCTTAAAACTGTATGTGAAAGTGAAAGTTGGGCTACTGTTTATTTCAAACATACCCTTGCCTCTGTTGAATGTGCTTAAGCAAATTCTACTCTTACTAAATTGACTACACTCCCTTTAATGCCCCCTCAGCTTCAAAATTACATTTTTTTAACCTAGTAATTCATATACTGATTTATAAAACAATAATACAAATAATTTTTAAGTACAGCATAATTCAGTACAGCTTAGGGTCATGATACACTAATGCAAAACTTTCCTTCTGTTACTTTAAATATAATTTAAATAATCACTTTAAAAACATATAAAGCCAAAGCCCTGACATGACCAGGGTACTGGAAGAAATAGAAATTAAAACAATGCAAATCAGCCACCATTGTCCACAAGATGGAAAATTAGCTAACTTGAGAACATAACATTTTCTGAGCAAAATATGATGCCTGTTGTGTATGTTGGGGGAGTGGGGGGGAGAGGATAATATGTGTGTCTACAACTTTCCCCCTAAAACTTCCAATAGTTCACATTATCAAGACTGAGAGAATAAAAAGGGAAAGATTTGAATTTTTCAAAATAAGATATTCACAACAAAGTTTTTTTAAAAAAACTAGACTAAATTCCTTTTATTTCTAACAATATGCAACATGTTACATATGACTCCACACAAGCACCCTGCAGGCAGTTGATGGGCAGTAAATGTTTGTTCAATTAAATCTTCAAAAATTATCAAAAATACATTTGATACAATTACACCCCAGGCATTAAAAACTTTCCCTAATATAGAGAATCCGGTGGTGGGAACCATTAATAGCATAATTGAGTACTGCACAGTTCAAGCCCAACTGTATCTAACTTTCTGAAGTGCTTGGCATTCAAAAGCACACAAAAACAATGTTCTAGACTTGATTCTCAGTAATGAGGAACATAACAGATCACCTTAGTACGTATAAGCGTGATGTTCTTCTAACCGCAACAGCACTGCTAAGTGCTTGCCTTGGCTCCAGAGACTTGTAACTCAAGACAAGACAGACAGCACTGACACAGATAGACAATTTATGCATGCATCAAACCCACAAATTGGTTTCTTCACATTATGGTTCCTAAGTAACCTTCCTACTACTACAGGGTAATTAGGTATGTAATAGACTCCATGCTTTTAACAGTTTTATGTCACAATTCCGTGCCTGATCATTCAATATCACCCTCAGATTTCTGAGATGACAAATGAAGGATGGCACACTATTCTAAGTGACAGTAAGAACCAGCTTTTTGTGTTATGGTAATTAACTGGCCCAAACAGTTTTCTAGTTGTTTAAATGGTCATAAAATATCAGTTGGAGGACTTCCAGGTAAAGATGCAGACTGAACATATGCATTTATTTTTGTTCCCATCTGAAACTCTAAAACATCAGTAAATTGGTTAAAAAGTTTTAAAAGGCATAAATACACAAAGAAAAAGAGAACAGGAGATGAAAGACAAAATTTGGAAGTGGAAGGACAGTGACTTAGCAGAACTGAATAAACTGAATCATAAACCACAAGTGGGAAAAGCCAAAAAGCAACCAAGTGCCACCAAAGAACCTCAAGAACTAGCAGCACCGTGCATCTCTGGCCATGGGGGTGAATGTAAAACTGACAGGTTGGGTTGAAAGTCTATTTCAGAAGGAGGTGAATCTCCAGTTCCGTCCTTCTCTCGAGTAGTTTTGAAACTTCCCCTGATTGCACCCTGGCAGAAGGGTACTCAGAGGGTCTGTGGACTAGGGAATATCAGGCATAGCTGAGGATGAGGCATATCAGGCTACCCTACGAAAAAAGGGGGCCTGAATAAATGTTTGGAGGCCAAACGTTGACAGCTCTCTCCCCCAGCCCTCTTTTTTCATTGGTTCCTAGAAAATTGGCAGCCAGGCTAGTGTCCTTCAACAAGATGACATGATCCTTCTCTAGAGAATGTGACCAGCCCAAGGGGGAGAGAAGTAAAGACACTGATGCCAGGGGTCCCCTAGTGGTCTACCCAATTCACCCTATAGTGAACCCCACATTGACAAGAACACTCAGGCTTCTAATCAGCTAGTTAATACCCCACTCTTAGCTATGATCAGACACTCAGGGATCACCAGACACATGAGGAAAGCCCCTGACATAAAGGAGACCAAAATAAGCAAGAATGAGGCAACTTGAAGGATACAAGAGACTCTTCAGAGAGAAGCAAACTTTAAAAGATCAGTAATATCCTCAGAGTTAAAGAGGAGATATGGCAACTACAAAATAAGAATGTCATTTCTTAAAAAGTAATATTCAGAGACCAAAAAAAAAAAGAGCTGTATGAAATTAACGATAGTGAAGATGAAAAACTTAGTTGAAGGATTGAAAGAAAGCAAAATGACAAGAAGACAAAAATAGGAGAGAAAAGATAAAAACAAGAGCACTAATCCTACCTGTCCATCTTCTGATGAACAGGTCTAGAAAAAGAAGACAGAGGAAACAGAAGGGAGCAAACCATTAATAAAATAATTCAATAAAATACTCCCCAAATGAAGGATATGAAGGATATGGGCTGAAAAGGCTTAGAGATGCTTACAGATCAGAGGAGAGGAGAGACACACACACACACACAAACAAGTCAAACATCTAGTGTGTGAAGTGATCATAAACGCTATGAAGGAAAGGCTAGCAGGGAAAGCAGATCAGGAATGCTGGGGGTGGGGTTGGGGGACTGGAATTTTAAATAGGTCAGAGAAGGCCTCCCAGGGAGGGTGATATCTGAGGAAAGCTGGGAAGGCGGGGAGGTGAGAGGAGCCATGTGGTTGGCTGGGAAAAGCGCATTCCAGGCAAAGGAGAAGTACAAGTGCTGGAGGCCAGAGCGTGCCTGGCACGACCGTCCAGAGAACACAGAGGGGAGGCCACAGCAGCTGGAGCGGCATGACTGAGGTGCAGAACGAGAGCAGAGGTCAGAGAGTTAAGGGTGCACTGGGAGGGCCAGGGGAGGGGGTGCAGATCTTTGCAAAGATTGAAGATTTTGGCTCTTACTGTATGTGAGAACAGGAGGGTTTTGGACATAGGATAGACACAATCTGAGGTAATGTGACATGTATTTCTAAAGGATCACTCCAGCTGCCGTATTAGGAATTGACCGGGGATGGGTACGAGGGTGAAAAGCAGGGAGACTAGTGAGAGGTGCTGGTGGACTGGACCATAGAGATCGAACTGGAGGTGGTAGGAAGTGGCCGAAGTTTGGAACAAGATTTGCTGACAGATTAGATATGGAATGTAAGAGGCAGAGATGAGTTCAGGTTTTTGGCCAGGACACAGCTGCCATTTACTATAAATGGGAGAGACTATCGGAGGGCCAGGAGGTCTGGAAGATCAGGAGTGTGGTTTTGAACATTATCAAGTTTGAAGAGCCTGTTAGAGATCAAGTGAGATGTTAGTAAGCAGGTGAGACTGGAGGGATAAATTCAGAAGTCACTGACATAGGGCTGGGATTTAAAGCCATGAGAAGGACAGTATCACAAGGGATAAGTGTATGAACAGAAGCCCAAGTACTGAGTCTCGGGACCCTCCAGAACTGATGAAGAAGTGACCCTGACAAGAGCTCTTTCAGTGCGGTGGTGGAAGTGAAAACTTCAACGGATGTAGCTGAGGAGAACAGGCAGAGGAGAACTAGAAACAGCAGGAACAAACAAGCCTAACACTTTGAAGGAGTTATGTCACAAAGGGGAACCAAGATATGGCACAGATGATGGAGAGGGAAATAGAGTCAAATGATTGTTTTTCAACGGAAGAAATGATAGCATGTTCATATACTGACGGAAATGATCCAGCAGAGGGGGATTCTGACGTTGTAGGGGAAAGGTAGGAGGCCTTCTGGAACATCGTTCACTATTAGGCAAGAGGGGAGGGCATCTCGTGGACAAGGAGGGACTGGCCTGAGCCGGGGACCTGGACTGGACAGTTTACCTGTACTAAGAGAGGAAACCCTCTATGTTTAAATGTATGGGTGGGAACTTGTGGAAATTCTCTTACTGCTTCTGTTTTATCAGTGAAATAGGACGCGAAGTCATCTAGTTAAGAGAGAGGAGGAGCTGGGTAGTGTAGATCTGAGGATTGAAGAGAAGCTGTGAGATACTCACATAAGAGAATGAAGGAGCAAATGGATTAGAGCAATGTAACATGACTGTGAGGCAGCAATAAAGACCTGCCCGAGCCCTTATCACAGCAGCTAGTATTGGTTTTTCCAGCCATACAGAACTACAAAAGTGTGGTACGAAGTCCGTGAAACTGGAGACAGCGAGGGATGGGGCTTTGCTAAACAGGTACGACAAAGCAAGAAAAATTGTTGAATAATTTGGAGGTAGTGAATATAATAAACTATGGAATTTCAGATGGATAAGGAGGGAAGTGAGACCACAAAGGAGATGAGAGACTTTAAATAAGTAGCAGGTGCCAGTAGGGTCCAAGAATTATAAGCCCTATAGGAAAATTCTTTCCTAACAATGATGAAGTGCCATCCAGGAAGGATTAAAATAGGTGAGTATCCCATTCACCTCAAATGCTTTGTGAAAGGAGGGTTAGGGAAGAGTATAAACCATTACACATTATGCCTTATATCCTCTGCTAAAAAAGGGAAGAATGTGATCTATTTTTTTAATATTGCTTTCAATAGATTAAAATAAAACACACTTTGTTGCCTGAAAGAGAAAATAACAACTACAGAGGTCAGAATCGCAGAGGGAATAAACTAGGAAGGCAGACAGTGAAAAGCACATGGCTGAGACTATGGTGAGACTGCAGACGTGGATGACGAGTCCCGGTGTGTGATCTTGGCGGACAGCGACAGAGGGAGGCTGCAGAGCAAGGTCAACAGGGGAGAAGATTCAGGAACTGAGAAACCATATTTTAGAGGTGCAACCACACAGACAGTGAAGTCACTAAGAATTATAACAGAAGGGCTGAAGAGAGATCACTGTCACAGGAGAGATGCGGTGGGAACAGGGCTCAGCTGTGAACAGAATACAGAAAGGCATAATAGTAGACAGGATACATACAGTCATAATGACATAAGCACCGAACATTGGTCTGGCCAAAACTATAATTATATTGGGAGGCAGGAAGGCCATGGGAGGAAGCAGAGGTTGAGGGATGGGGAGGGGGGTGATAGGTAGGGGTGAGGAGAGGGGTACTAAAATAAATCTGTGTTTTGTGTAACAGAGAGTTAATAGGTAATATCTAAGATGGAATAATCAAGAAGTAGCAATACTATCAAGACATTTAGAGGCATCCAGGTAGATTCCAAAAATATCAGCTAAAAGACTAAAACCAATTGCTTCTGGGGATGAGGGGAAGAAATGGAGGCAAGAGGCAGGGATATGCTGGTTTTAAATCACAAGCCTTAAAGAACTATTTGACTCTTTATATTGTGCCTATGTAACTAATCAAAAATAAAAACTTTAAAAAAATAGTTATTCAAAAAGTGGAGTATGATGCAACTTCTAATTAGGTGTGGTTATTGACCATCCCAGATTAATCAGCTTCATAAGAGCAATCTAAAATATTCACACACTATTTTTTTTCTCTCTCAGGAAGGATGCTATCTTGTTAACTGATGCTTTTGACTTCACCGATCAGTGTTTAAATTCAGCACTTGGCTGTTACGATGGAAATGTCTATGAACGTCTGTTCCACTGGGCTCAGAAGGCACCAACCAATACTCAGGTAGTTGAATAGAACACATTATAAATTATGTAAGAAAGCAGAGAACAGGCAGTGTGTACACCTCCATGTTTTCCCATTTTAATTGATGCCTATTAAGTTAGCAATAGCTTGGCATAGCATGTCTATTTAAGATATTGTGAGAATACATAAAAGAAACCAGGAGCAGGGATGTGGCCCGGCAGGAACTCTGAGTCTGGACTGTAATCAGCAAAATGCACGGCTCAGAATCTGGTAAAGGGAATGGGGAGGAAGGCCCAAGCTCTCAATCATGGCTGACATACCCAAGGGTGGACACACAGTGGCAAACTGGCTTTTAAGTAACAAAAACAAGATGATAAATCATCGCACTGATTTAGCTATTTCATTTTCAGCCTTTTAACTCTCAGTTTTGTATTGAAAAACCAAGCATGCAGGGGTGATAAGAAGTTTAGGGGGTGGGAGGGTGTCTCTCAGCTCTCACTGACGACTGGAGATGCCTCCTGTCTCTTCACTCCGAGGAACATAATCCCACCCAGAAAAAAAGAAGGCCGATGCACTGCCATCAACAGCCCAGGAAAGACAAATAAATGACAATCGCAAGGGCTGTGGTGAAAACATTCCAAATGTCCTAGGAGAGCATACCAGAACTCATTAACAGAAGGGGGAGGGCCAGGGTCCCAGACTCTGCTGTGAAATGCTGTGAACACCACTGACCACATCAACTGGAGTAAGATGTAAACCCTGTATTTAGAATTTGGGGCACCAACACTTAATAGGAGATTTGATACAGATGATCAAAGCCAAGGTAGTCTACAGATACACAACAGGTTAAGCTCTGTAATGCAAACATGTTATTCAGATGGCGAAGCTCACTTTACCTCTTCAGTCAAATTTCAGAAAAGGTGTCTTAACACCTTATCACATTGGCAGCTCTCAGGCTTTCATTCACACTAAGCAGGCTGTCAGACTTGCTCTTAACATTCTCCATCCTGTCATACCTCGTAGCTTAACTTAACAAGATTATCTGAAGCTGCAGCACAACCAGTTACCCCCAAGATGGCTGTCAGAAGGCAGATCCATTCTGGTCCTTCCCTGTTTTTAGGAAGGCATCCTTTTAACTCAACAAGCAAATATAAAGAGCTTACCTAAAGAAGGTATGATCCATCGACTGTTTAGTACAGTTTTAGCTACTTCTAGTGTGTTACTTTCTCTAATGATTAGATCTACTTTCTGACATTTAAATCCTGGCCAAGAGCTGCAGCAGTCCTCTCACTCCAGATTAGCCCCAATGGTCTAACACGCATGCCCTTTGGTGCTCCAGATAAAAACCTACCCTGCTGTCGCCCCTGTCAGGAAACGCCGACGTATCTAGCTCAAACCTGTTTTCCTAGCAAGACAAGGAAACATGCGTTCTCCTGGTTCTTCTTCACTAAAGAACATAAGGACTTTCTTGTTTTTCATTTTGTTTCTAATCCTCATCTTGAAAGAATTTCATCTGGACACTATATGAGGGCAGGCTTGTCTAAATGAGGGGCAGGACTGCCCCACATCTCAACAGACTTGGTAAAATGCTGATGCACCGCATCCCATTCACTCCTCTCTTCCCTATCTGCTGTTACCTGACTGTGAGCCAGGACGGCGTCTTCATCTTCCTAACTCCAGAGTCTGTCACATACTAGGTATTCTGCGTTTACAGGATAAATGAACATGGTTGTGACCTACATAGTGGGACAAGGACCCTGCTGCATACACAATGCTGCAAACGCACTCGATCCTAGCTGCCATTACCTTGCCAGTGAGGTGACAGGTACAGCAATGTGGCTCTTTCATGAATAGTGATTTAGGAATGTGAGATTATAAGTGACCCTGAAGATCTGTTTCCAGTTAGCTAAGATGACACTTGGTTGACTACTAAAATATAGCCACCTAATCTTACATTTCTGGCTCCTCTAGGGACCACCAAAATAGTACTCTCAAAGTGTATTTTTCTTATCTGCTGTAGATGATTTTGAAACTGTAATAAGAGACATTTGCACCAGCAGAAAAAGGAACACCACAGGTACTTCAAATAAATTAAAACAAAAGCTGTGTTGAAACATGCCTTATAGACACAGAAGTACAAATGGGAATATATTTCACTGACATTTCCACCAAGAGAAAAGCGCCATGCCACGTTAAACGTCCTAGAGTCCTAAGAGTCTCTCTTCTGTCTGGGGCAGGTTAAGTGTTGAGCTTTATCCCCAGGCAGGATGATGCCCTTCCATGGTTCACTCTCACCATAGTATCTGCTTTTTTTTTTTTCCCTTGGCTTTTTTCCTGATTTGGATGCCATTTCAAGCCATTTTCTTCTAAATAAACTGCAAAAGGCTGCTCCCCTTCCCCACGTGAACTCTTATCTAAGTGATTCCCTACAGACACAAGCAGTGGAGGAACCAACAAGGATAATTTCAAAATAAGAATCCCATTTCCCCCCATCATTCTATTGTATAAATTTGCCCAAGTAGTTGCTAGATGTGTTAAACGCATCTACTGATCCATTCATTCATTCAGCAAATATTTATTGGGCATATTATTTATGCCAGAAACTATTCCAGGTACTAAGGACAGAGTGGAAAACAAAAGTTATAGACTGTCTTTAAGGAGCTTAGTTTTAGCCTAGACAGGCAAAAAAGTAAACAAACAAGTTAATACTATAAGAGACGAGGGCAGAGCTGTGAAGAAATCAAGACATCATCTTAGAGATTAATGGGGATAACCTATTCCCACATAGAATATTGCTTACTTGATTCTACCTTCTGGTTCCTTGCTTTGTGGTTAATACGTTTAATTTAAAAGAGCCTCACAGTGTCAAGCCTTTTATTTGTGTAAAAACCCAAAAGCAAATGATAAGCTGTGTTTTTTTTTTAATTGGCCACCTGCATCCACAATTTTAAATCTGCATAAGAAAAGGAAGGATGCCCTTTGGAAAAAAATGTTTGTCCATATGTTCATACAAAATGAATTTTAAAACTAATTTTTAAAATTAAGAATCTTATGTAATGCTGCTTTTTTGAAACTAAAAACTTAATTTGAAAGTAAAAGTCATTAATCCTGGCAGAAATAGTCTGTCTTAATAATGTACTTCTTTCTACAAACAGGGGAACCCGGCCTATGAGAAATATCTAAGACCACTATTACAGAGATGGAGATCCAGGCTATGAAATAATCAAGCATTCAACAGGCACCACTGCGTGATAATGGTACTATAGCATACGCATTATTAAAACTGACAACTACATATGTATGTATTTTCTTAAAAGATCCATTATTTTTCAGAGACACAGTCTAAAGTGGATGAAATATCTGTGATTTACTTGAAAATAATCCACAGGAAGAAAAATAGGGTGTGGATTGTTGTTGAAGCTGTTCAATGGGTATTTACACTATTCTCTCTACTTTAGAAGAGGTTTGAAATTTCCCACAATTAAAAAAAAAATTGTAGCACTATCCATTTGTAGCATCTATTTTGTTAAATACCAGGGTTTTGCTTTAGATCCAGCATGAGCCAACAGACTGATTAGTTATCACTTGTGTTGTTACAGCACACAGTTATTTATCCCAGGGCTCAGAGGAACACACACACACTCCTCCTCCAAAAGAGCCTATATTTATTATAATCTAAATAAAATGTAGACCACTTCACATCTGTCAGAACGACTGTCATTAAAAAGGTAACGAATAACAAGTGTTGGCAAGGATGTGGAGAAAAGGGAGCCCTTGTACACCGCTGGAGGGAATGGAAATTGGCACAGCCACTATGGAAAATAGTATAAAGGTTCCTCAAAACATTAAAAAAGAACTACCATATATCTAGCAATTCCACATCTGATTATTTATCCAAAGAAAACAAAAACACTAATTCAAAAAGATACATGCACCCCTACAGCCACTGCAGCATTATTTACAATAGCCAAGATATGGAAGCAACCTCAGTGTCCATAGTAGATGACTGAATGGATAAAGACGACGTGGTGTGTATATACAATGGAATATATACATGGATGGACCCAGAGGGTATTATGCTAAGTGAAATAAATCAGACACAGAAAGACAAGTACCATATGATTCACTTACACGTGGAATCTAAAAAACAAATGAGCAAACAGAAACAGACTCATAGATACAGAGAACAAGCTGGTGGTTGAGGGCAGGGAGGGGAGATAGGTGAAAGGGATTAACCAGTACAAAATTCCAGTTACAAAATAAGCAAGCCATGGGATGTAAGGTATAGCACCAGGAATACAGTCAGTAACACTGTAATAACTTTGTATGGTGACAGATGGTTACCAGGCTTCTTACGGTGATCAATTCACAATGTATATAAATGTCAAATCACTATGTTGTACACCTGAAACTAACATCATATTGTGTGTCAATTAAGAATGAAATGAAAAAAAAAAAGAGCCTTAGGAATACAACTAATATAAATGTTTAAAAATCAACCCTTCTACACTAAAAATGATGTAAAATTTCATAAAAGGCATAATTGTCTCAAATTGCCCATATATAATCAAGCTACATTTTTCACATCATTTTCAACTACCTAAGTATATAAAACTTAAAATTAAATACCATCAAACAAAGTAAACTGCATAAAATCTCAGTTGGCTACTTTTCCTAATTTACTCATATAAAAAAATCACTTTTTAATAATTTATAAATCCAAGAAAATTTACCAAAAGCAAACTTATCTCCAGTGACATGGGCAAGGAAGAGACCTCATAAATGTTTAACTTTTAAAACCTTGTAACAACTAATATTATTCCCATTTCCATACCTGTTTTCAACCCAAATAATTTTATCTTGCATTTACCTCAGCTAACTCATCAACACCTAACTGGATAGGTTGTTTCTTTTCTCATGGTTTCTTTTTTAGGTAACTACTCATCAATTTGAAGTAGGAGACAATTTTCTAAAAAGATAACCTCATCCTAGCACATTTACTGAAACCACAGCAACCTGCCAATAACATAAAGGAATTTTAGTTTGAAGATGGTGAATCCTTCCTCTGAGTAACTTCCAAGAAATAGAATCAAATGAACTATGCAAAGTAAGACTATTGTGAAATAAATAAAAGTACACCACATCCCAACTGTTCCAGATCCTTCACTCACTGCAGTTTTCTTCTCAGAAATAAACTTAACTTCAATGATAAAATACATTTGTGGGTCACCATAACATACAAGAATAAAATGGCTGAAGAGTCAGTTTGTCCCTGTGCTCAACACAAAGCTAGAATAAGGGTCACAGAGCAATGACAATCGGGTGGCTTACTAAAGAAAAATCCGCAATCTTCAAAATAAGTCCTATTTGGAAAAAATGCGTCAAACTGATGTTCACAGTACAGATATGCACTCTTTAAGACAAAACTAGTAATTCTATCAACTCCCTGCTTCAACGGCACAGAATTCTATAAATTGCATCCTAAAGTTCCATGGAGTCCTCCTGAATCAAATACAAATGTGCTATAGGCAGTATTTATTGGGACATTAGGGGAAAAAAAAAAAATTTAGACAAGAAATATCATCTTCCCCCTGAACTGACAATAATCAACAAATACAAACCTAATTTTCATATTTCATTTTTTATTAGCTTTTTTCTGGTAGACAGTACAGTTGGGAATTATACTGCACCAGGCATAGGAAGTAAGATTTCTACCACAAGGACATTTTGTATTCAGAATCCAATATAAATATTTCTATCCGACATTTCCATGGCTACAGATATTTGGTTGCTTGATTTATATGCATAGAAAGAAACAGTTGTCATAACTGTAAAAAGCAGTACTTAACAAGTACTTTTAAATGATTGGAACAGTTCTCCTTCAATATTACAATACTGTTTATTGGTCTGAAAACTAGGTCACCCTACACGATGTTTTGATTTTTCTCAAAGGCATCATGAGTACTCTGTTTATTCTTTCATTCCTGCATTTTTAGCCTTCTAGTTGAGTTAGGGACTATTTAATCAGAAAACATTTTTGCACTGTAATAAAAAAAGCTCTGTTAAGGGTAGATTATATACCATAATGATTTTCAGACTTCTTTTTATAAAAAAGGTATCTGGAGGCTCTGAACAGGCACATGCATACTCAGGGTGAAGGGAACAAAACATAGAGGAGTCTGCTAAAGCACAAAACTTCCTTCTGGTCCCCAATGCCTTCAAATAAATACAAATATTTAAAAAAAAAAAAACAAAACTCACACTGATTAAAAAAAAAAAAATCAGCCTCTTCCGTCTCCTGGAGAGTCCGTTCCCAGGAGCCTCTCCCAGGACAGGAGGTCAGTCATCCGTCTTCCGGGCCAGCCTGCAGAAAGTCCAGTTGTGCTCCACTGTGTTCTCATTGGCCCGCTCACTCATATGATGCACTCGGGTGTTGCGGATCGTGAAACCTTGTTTCGTAATGTATTCCATCAGGTGGACCCGGAGAGAAACTTCCTGGTGATAATCACAGGGTCCAAAAGTAAAGGAAACCTGGCAATCTCTGGTGTCCATCATGTGCTTATTCCACTTCGTAAAATAGTTTGATATACCTTCTAGTAAGGAATGGACCTTGGTGGTGATGGTTAATTGGGTTATGATAACAGCTACTGGATTGGAGTACTTAGAAAGCTTCCGAGTACTAGACAATTCCACAACTTCTTCAAAAGTATCCATAGGATACAAAGGCTTGGGGTCATTGAGACACTGAATCAAGGGCTCAATCTGATAAAAATCTGCTTCTTTCCGAAGCAGATCAAATTCCTTAAAATCCAGGGGTAAGGTCAACTCTGAAGTTCTTAAGAAGTTAAGGACATATCGGAAAAGAGGTCCATCTCGATCAATGAAGTAATTGCCTTGAGGGTCTCGCGCCGTGGGGAAGTCCCCCCCGAACATAGCTCCAAGCATGGAATCCGGGTAACGCGTCAACGTGGTGAGAGATGTTGTGTACAAGTGTCCACCTACATTTAACGTGACTGGGTCAGTCATCTGAAATTTTTTAAAAAATGATCAGTAATCTGAAAATTTTTTAAATCCTAACTTTGACAAATTAAGAAAATTAGTGGTAACAAGCAAAGCAAAAGATTCTTTCAGGCTGGAACATACTTAGCAATCCACTGATGCAAAACAGCTTTACTTTCACATGAAGGGATCTAACATTTGCTTTGATTAGAAAAAAGAGGTAAATCTAATTCTTTAAAACCTTACGTGAAGAAAGGAGGGCATGACTTCCAAAGCCATTTAATTTCAGGCCCAGTATCTAGAGAGAAGTTTTCAAGTCAGAGTGTATCACAGGAAGGAAAAGGCCAAACTAAAATATACTCCTAAAATATATTTCCTATTTGAAAAAAGAGACTTTCATTTTTCTTAACTCAATTTAATATAAAATAGAATAAAAATGTTTTGATAACATAAAGATACTTACTTTCAATATTTTTGTCTTTTCCCCCTCAAAAAAAAAGGGGGGGATAGTGAAATTTATTTTAAAAATGAAAATCTGTGCAGACCTAATCCTCCTAACTTCTTCATGGAAATAACAGTGCCAAATTAAATGTACTAAATTAAATACACACTTTGGTCAACACAATCTCATATACCCAAAGGCTAATAATAGCAGCTTTCAAATTTCATAATCTGATAGTGTATTCACTTTAGTAACATTAATGTTGCAATCTGACCTTTAATTTTTAAAAGGCAAGCTTCTCTAGATAATACATACCTTTGGTTTTGGAAATCATGTTTAAGGAATAAATAAGACAGACAAGCAAAGGCAGGTACTAAGCAAGTAAAATAATTCTTACCAAAAGAAAAGAGAAAGATACATGCACATGCAAACAAAAAGTGCTAGTGGGAGAAGTGGCACCTCCCCAATCACAAGAAAATGTCCTCTCATCACCTACTAGACATTTAATCGTCACTATTCTATGAAGACAGCTTTTTAAGAGCAACATAGAGATCAAAACCTCATGATCTCTCTCAAGTAAGTGATTATAAAAAGTTACATGGAGAGTCCACTTGAGCTTGCTTAACTAAAAACACCAAACAAAATTAAAACACCCAAAAAGATACATTTCAACTTATGGGAGCCAGGCGCGTGGGGGGGAGGGGGGTGCTGCACCATTTATAATTTTTATTCTTACAAGAGGTATTATACCTAAGACTACGTAAAAAGGGGGGGGGGGAGACACACAACAATAATTTGCCAGCCTTCAAAATGCATCTGCAAAGCCTCTCACCATATAGCCCCAGTCTCCATTATCCATCTGCTCCACTGCTGCGTCTCGGGGAGCCCAGGTTCCAGGGAAACTTAGAGAAGAGAAAAAGACATGTGATAGCGCATGTAACTATGAAAACAGAGAGGAAAGGTTTTCCCACCCAAAAGAGCAGGCAAACACCAGAAAACTACTCATCTTTGCTCAACTAAAACCTGCTACCGGGCAGAGACCTTGGGAAGAAAGCACTCCTCTATGGCCTTCTATGGGTGCCCCATCCTTACTACAGTGGGTACCTAAGAGACTGGCCATCTTTACAGTGAGTCATCCTATACCTATAGAAGAAGACAGAGCCCAATAAGTAAACCAGTCATTCACATCCTACCTATCTTCTCCCAAAATTCAATTTTTAGAATTTCCATAGGAGAACATTATGTTTAATTCTACAATCTTATCCTGGTACAAACCTATGATAATCCTCACCAAAAATGTTGTTTAAGAGAAAGGGAGAAAGAGAAAATTTTTTCATCAGCATTTCAACTATATACATTAAACATCTCAGTAAAGGCATCTAAAAACATAAACTTCCAAGACACCAGTATCTCTTTCCAAGAGAAAAACATCAGAATGTTATTTCTTTTATAACAATATAAAAAACTAATTATACTTTTAATAATGATACATTTCATTTTGTACAATCAAAACAAAAAGAAAACAATTTAAATGCCAAACCATTAGAGCACAACGTGGGGCAAAAAGAACCTTACAAACCTGTTTGAGAGTCACTCAGCCGGCACTTAAGGAGAGTCAGCCTGAAGACACTGATAAACACCCAGATACTAATGATGCCAGTTTGAATTTATTTTTATCTACAATTCAAAAGCACTTAAACAAACAGTTTCCCAGCTACTGAATTGCTTTAGTCAGTTCCCTCTCACACACATCATTCCCCGAACTACCCAGCAAAGCAAACTCCAGACCAATTTCAAAAGCTCTGGCAAGAGACAGTAAGAAACATGGACATATTGGTATTTATCTAAGAAAAGTGCTGTCTTTTTTACGTGGTCTTTGAACAGATTCACTTTTCCCACTTTTAGAGGAATCTGGCACACGAATTCCCAGAACAGGCCCTGGCTACAAAAGATCACAAAGGCTCTTTCTCAAAAGGTCACTCAGGCATGTAGAGAACATTTGCATAGCACAGCAGGGGCTGAAATCAGAGCCTGAAGCATCTATTTCTCTACCTTGCAAATTCTTCAAAGCAAACAAGCTAAAATGTGGACCAGACAACGTGCAGTCAGTTTTTATTCCCCACACTCAGCAGTTGGATATAGAGATCTCCACATCTTTGGGGTGCGAAATGAAACAAATGTCAAATTCAGGGCTGTTGTGACCACCTTTCATTCCTCCGACTCGCTACACAAACACTATTTGAAGTAAACAGAACCACTGAAACAGGCTTTACTGATTTGTATTACGAACATCTGATTCAGCTACTGATACAACAGACAGACTTAAAAGGCCAGTCATCCAAAGGTTTGAGAAAGATGCTTATCTTTGAAATTTGCCCATCACTCAAATTATTCATTCCTGACAGCTTCAAAAATAATTCAGTCAACCAACATTTACTGGAGAAGTCCATGTGCAATGCAGATATGCAGAAACAGGAAAGGTACTATCCTTGCCCTCGTGGAGCTTTCAATCTACAAAGGAAGGCAGCATGCAACAACTGAAGTACAGAACAGAATTCAAAAGTACTATGTAATACATGGACTGGCAGAGGCCTGTAGGAAAAAAGAGCAAGAACAATTCCAAATGGGAGAATGGAGGACTTCCGGGAAGAGCTTGCTCAGTAGAATTCTGCAGGAATATTAAAACAACCTGAAAAGGGACTGAAGAATAAAGAAACAATTTAAGGGCGCTTTTTCCCACCACAACAGTCCTGATACAGTAAGCAGAGCATGAATTACTATCCCCCTTTAAGAGATGCAAAACAGAGAAACAGCAGATTGAGAGGCTTGCTCAAGGCCCACAGCTAGAAAGTAACTGAATAAGAACCTGGGTTTTCTGACTCCTAGTCTAGATCTTTCCATAAACCCCTTCTTGGGTAGAAATCCAAAGAACAGAATCCAAGAAACAAGAAATCAAAAGGATTACTGTAAACCACCCCTTGCTACAGCCATCTATTAACCCCATCCACCTAGTGGGGATTTATTTACAAATTTAACAGTAACTCAGTCAAAGTGAACAGTCAAAATGGGTTTGTAAAAATTCCCCTGAGGCACAACAGCAAGCACCTACTCACACGTAAGACTGAAGGCTACTGTCCTCTTTCTTAAGCGAAGAAGTCCAATGCATGAATATTCAAACAGTTAAATGAGAAATGAGAGACCAAAGACAAGGAAATAACCAGACAGCATCAGAGTTAACAGCTGTTGTGCAAGGACTATCCACTATTAATCCTTTTCCCCCCCGCTTTTTTTCCAACTAAATCAAAACAAGGTAACTTCCTGAGCAATGGTAAAAAGAAAATTAGATGATGCCCCTGAAGCTGTTCCACAGCAAAAGCTGAAGTTCTGTTCCGGTATAAAGATGTAATGAAACCTCAAGCTTAATAATTCAGGAAAGCAATTATGGGAATCTATATAAGCCCATTTAAAAAAAAAAAAGCCTCCCTTCATTTGTGTATAACATATGTCAAAATAAAACGAAGTACTATTAGTCATTTCCAATAATAACAACTAAACCGTCCCCAAAAATCAAATGGTTCACTAAAGAGCTCTAAGGGAAAAAACAGTATTGATTAGTTTAGATTTCTATCTCCACTCTTTAATTCTAAAAACCCACTGTGGAGATGCTTAGATATAGCAAGAAACAAACCAAAGAAAGCAAGATTACTGGTCATCCAACAGCTAATTAACCTGTGAACTGATGACTATTAGAACATCTCAGAAACAATACAGATGAATGAAATAAAACATAATCCAAAAGAATTTCCGCACTGGCTTCAATATCTTCTACTAAGTCATTTTCCAGAGCTGCTAACAATTAGAAAATGATTCATTTGCTTTTCATCTTCTCTCCCTTCTGGCATAGTCTCCAGTGGAGGGCTTAGTGAGAAATCAAAGGACCACAACACAGGCGGCAGAAGGAAAATCTTGAAATGGGCATCAAATGGGCCTGTTTTACTTCATGAAGACAAAGAAAAATCTAGTATTTCAAAAAATTTGCCAGGAATGGAGATTATGAGGATAACAGTGAAAAAATTTTCCTTTAAAGTGACTTTCCTTACTAAGGATCGTTTTAAACAGTGAATGCAACCAAGCACAATCATAAAGTTCGAAAAAAGAGTTCTGTCCCAGTAAAATCAGTTTCACCTGAAAAGATTTGACCTATGGCACAAATAAAGTTCTTGTGGAATCAACCAGCTGACTGTTGCCAAAGAATAAAAAGCAGCACTGAAAATTCACCCACGTTTCAGCTTCAAAAGTTAATTATGACTAATGTATAAATTCTGACAGTGTAACGTTAGCAGATAATTACATTAAGGAAAACACATGTCAAAGAATTATAAAAGCCTTAAAAGAAATTGCTATACATTTTCTAAAGTAGTAAATCTGAAAAATGCACAATTCAACAAAGTTAATGACTTAAAGAACAACCTAAGAACCCCTGAAAATCATTCTCCTGACCACTCCATAATTCCAATTGCAGGCTTTATGGTTATGATGAACTAAGTTAGCACAAATATTCTGGGTTTATTGTTTCAGCTACGGACTAAGAATTCTCCAGGACAAAAGTTCTGCTCCTATCTAATAACCTATATATTGCAATACACACCTTCAAATTTGAATAAATAATAAAAACTTGTAACCACTGCTTTCCCAAAGTTTCCAGGTAGCCCTTTTAAAACACTTTTTTTTACTGAAATCTTTCTGTCTGGCATTCAGAAAAGAACACTGAATACAATCCATCTATACACACCTTCAAAATTACCTTTGTACTGAATTTCTCTTTTCTCGAAACGTGGGAGTTTGAAAGTGAAATGCTTTTTTTTTTTAATAGTAACTAGTTCAGCGACATGTAGAGGAGTCATCTAAGTTAACATTCACATACAGGCTGGCACAAGGAGCCAGGCGCACAAGGAGAAAGTGATTATAGTTATCCTTAACCATAGCCGCTACAGAAATGGACTGTTCTGTCCAAAAACTAATTCTTTTTTCTCTCTCCTCTCTCCATGTGGTCTAGAAGAAAGGCACTCTAGATTGAAAAGTGACTTAAATACTAAAGAGCTGTTACAAATAGTTACAAAATCATAAAGTCCCTCTTATCCTCAGCTTCCACAAGATAAAACAGAATACCACCTTCTCAAAAGTAATCATACCAATTAGGCACAACACAAAGGTAATAACTGGCCTACAGGGTAACAGATCAGGACTACGGTTCTTAAGTCACATGCAGGCCCGTGCAGAAGAAAGAGAACTCATCACAGGTGAGGATCTGTATACCAAATCTGCTCCATTACTAATTACGAGACCCTGAGTAAATCACTCTTTATGCTCAGCCTCTCCTGGCAGAGAAGAAAATAAGTGCAATCACGAATAGAAAACCATTTGTAAACTGGCAACTATTACAAAACAAATGTGAAAATATTAGTGGCAGTAGCATAAACAAAATCTCTGTGGTAAACTGAGAAACTTGAGAGTGTGAACACAAGCAACTTAGAGCACTGGCATGGAGACAGGGAGACACGGTCTCTTAATTTGTTTCCAATCTCCCCGGGGTCCTCGTATCTCCAGAGTTCCAGAAGAGAGAATTACAGGTAAAAGGGAACACCTGGCTTTTATAGAAACAATCAGACATCCGAGCTCTTAATCAAAGAAGAAACTTCTCGAAAGCATGACTCAGGATTATCTCCAAGTTAAAGCCAAATCCAAATGAATACATGTATTCCATTTTAAACAGACTCCAAATATTAAAACCCAAGATATATTGAGAGATTCATATAAGGATTCACCCTAGAATTCCTTTATGTAGTAATGTTTTAGTAAAAATATGACTTATGAAAATTCAAATCACACAAACCTTAGAAATGGCATCCACAGCTGTCCTGACCACTCAGTCCTTAATACCGCTAGCATTACATAAAACGAAGTATTAGTGTATATAGCCTGACAGTTCTCAACCAAAAAGCAAGTTCTCTCAACCTGCCAACCGTGCAGGTGAAAAGATTTTCCTTTTGCTCGCTACACAGCTGCTCATTTGAAAAACATCTCAATCTTGGGCTCAGGCCTATGATAAACGCTGTCCCCTAGCTTCTCTCCCATCCTGGGATCACTCATATACTCGAGCATTTGTGACAACTCGAAAATGAAAGTGCAGAGGGGAAATGGTACAGGGCACTTAGGCTACCCCAAACATTCTCAGCCAAACCAGGTCACCTTGGGTCCACTGGCCACTCAAATCTCTTCCACCACAAAGTCTTACAACTGGATTTACCAACTTGTTCTAGAACTAGTGTACTTGAACAGAAGCATGATAACTTCGGCAGCACATCCAAACAGGATCTCTGTTTCATTTCTCGCGTCCCACCCCTCCCCGATCTGCCTCCACCACTGTCAGCCCGGCAGGTGCTTCCCATTACCAAGGCCATTTATCACCTCTGACATCCAGCATTAAAAATGCCCTGACACACAAATCTGGGCATAAAGAACTCAGCTGCAGTCAGTGCCTCTATGGGGCAGAAAATACCCTAAGGCAGGGTTCAGCAGCCCGGCCACAGGCTTTAAATTAGGGCAAACTGGCTAATAAGCGCCACTCCCAAACAATCATGTTCGAGCAAACCTCGAGGTGCCGGCGTCCGGGCCCGGCTTCGCTGTTGCCCGCAGGCGGAGTCTCCCCATCCCGACCCGGCCCCCGTGTGGAAAGCGAGACGCCCGAGCAAGGGGCGCACCCCGGAGCCAGGAACACAGGTCCACCGAGCCCGCACGTCCCTGCCGGGCGCGCCCCGGAACCCCCGCCCTAGCCCGGCCCCTCGGCCGCGGGCAGCCCGCCGCGGGCTCGTGCCAGCCCCGGAGCGCGCCGCCCGGGCTCCCGGCGGTCCCCTCAGCGCGGCCCCGCCACCGCCCGGGTTCCCCTCAACCCCGTTCCCCGGGCCGCTCCGCGCGGGCTTCTCCTAGTCCCGGCCCTCCCGAGGCCGGAGCCCCCACGCCGTGGGCCCGCCCCTACTCACTGCGCGGCGGCTGCTGCGGTGACGGCCCGGCCGGGAGACGCCGGCGGCTGGAGAGCGCGAGGACGAGCGAGCCCGCGCCCGGCGGCGGTGGCTGCGGCGGCTGCGGCGGCAGAGGGGACGACTGAGCCCTCGCCCGGAGTTGCGGCTTCTGCCGCCCGGTGCGGGCGGCGCCTCCCCAGCAAAGACGCTACGCCACGGGCGCGGGCGCCCCCTAATGGCGGCGCGGGCGGGTGGCCGGAGGGCCGAGCGGCCAGAAAAACTCAACTAGGCGCTGCCTGAGCGGCGCAGTCAAGGCGGTTCCGCCGCAGCAGTCCCGAGCCCCGCCCTGAACATCCAGCCCCGCCCCCTGAGGCTCCGCCCCTAGACCCCCCGCGCCCCGCCCAGAGTCCGCCCTACGTCCCGCCTCCGCCCGCAGTTTGGGATCAGCCCAGCCCCGGGTAGTCTTCGCTGCGTTCTCAGGCCTAGGGTCCCCACAGCTGTTTCTCTTGTCATTTCACGAAGACGTATGGGGCTCCTACCATGTGCCTGGCGGGTAGAGCGGCCACCAAAAGGGAGGAGGGTCCTAATGAGAGGAGAAAACCGAAAAGACCCAAGGACAGTAAACAAAACAATGACAAGTTATGATTTTAAGTGAAGGTAGGTACATAATCAAAGGAATTAGATGGAGAATAAGGGGAGGGGGCCTCTGCTTCAGAAGCGGTGGCTAAAGATCTGGACTCCGGAACTGTGGCCAGAGCACCTCCTGGCCTTGCCCTCTGTGGGATAGGTAGTAAGGTTACCTATCCAGCCTGGTGGGCAGGGTAGGCAAGGGCAGCCAAGCCTGAAGGGCCAACGTGGGCGGCCAGAAGGGGAGAAGAGCAGAACTGACTCCAGCAAAGAAAACGACCAAAGCAAAGGAGCTGGTCCTAGATGAAACTCGTACCCGAACTGTCCTCATTTCACCGAAGAAAGCCAAGGATGGAGAGGGTGGGGAATTACCTAAAGCCTCAGAGTTACTTGTTCTCCAGGCAAAGACGCCTTCCAAATCTCATTCGCTTCCTGCTAACCAGGTCTCTACCCCTTTCCAGGTGGGACCAGGTATATGATGTTTGTTTCGCTATTTCCCTTTCACCAATATAACCACTTGCTCTGGAAACTTACTTGCACTTTACATCTGCCTGTGTGTGAGCTGACTCTGGGGTTTAACTTTTATCTGCACGATCATCACAGTCATATCTAACATTTGGTTTTTCTCTGAAAACCCAAGTCAATAGGTTAAAGAAATGACATATGCTGCATCATTATAATTAAGTACTACATTATCATACCAAAAAGACTAGGTGAGAATACAGGGAAATGTGTGTGAAAACAAGCAGTACACAAAATGGTATACATGGTATAAGTTTAATCTTATTTTTTTTAATGTAAATATGCATAGATAAAAATTTCAAAGGAAATACATCAAATCGTTGATCATAATTCTAGGTAGCAGAATGGGAATGTTAGTGACTTATTACTTCCAAATGTTCTTCTGACTTTTCTATATTTTCTAAACTGCATGGATACTGAATTTATAATCAGAAAAATACAATGAGTCTTATTTTTCACAAAAGACAAAGCTGAAATTATTTCACACTCAGAGATGTAGGATTCAGTGCCACCTGGCTTACTGGTGTCCTTGGAAGAGTTATTTCCCCTCTCAGGGCTTCTATTTCCTCAACTAAAAACTGAGAGGAATTACCTTTGTCAGTGGTTTTTCTCAGAACGATTCCTACATATCTCGAAGTAAATTTATATTTTATAATGTATTTATGGTTATTGAAATGTGATTGGTTTTATATAATAAACTTCTATTCACTCAATGCTTTTTTAGTTCTAACTTAGTCCTGTTTTAGTTTTAATAAGTTTATAGGCTCTCTTGAATTTTCGATGTAAGTAATTACAGAGTCTACAAGGAGTAACATTTGGTATCTTCCTGTCCAGTCTTTATTTCCTTTTCCCTGTTTTACTGCCCTGACTAAAAATCTCCAGCACAGTGCTGAACAACAATGGTGACAGTGGGCATTTCTATCTTATTCTTGAATCCTTTAATATGTCACCATTAAACATGCAGTTTGTTGTAAATTTTTGGTAGATACTATTTATCAGAGTAAGGAAGTACTATTCTGCTTTATCATGAATGGGTGTTGAATTTTATCAAATGTGAGATTTTCCCCCCTAATGTAATTAATTACAA
Organism: Camelus bactrianus; assembly: GCF_048773025.1. Classification (NCBI taxonomy): domain Eukaryota; kingdom Metazoa; phylum Chordata; class Mammalia; order Artiodactyla; family Camelidae; genus Camelus; species Camelus bactrianus. The sequence continues at coordinate 27,199,719 of NC_133555.1, forward strand.
CCATGGATTTTACTATGTTAAAACATCCATGCATTCCTGGAATAAACACACCTTGATGATGTGTTATTTTTTCAATATAGTGCTGGATTTTGGTTGGTAACATTTTATTTAGGGTTTTTATATCCGTATCTATGAATGAGATATGCCTACCATTTTCCTCTTACTCTCTCCTTATCTGGTTTTGCTAGCAAAGTTACATGAGCCTCATATAATAAATTAAGCAAATGGGTGTCTACTCACTAGAGCAACTCTTGTAAGACTAGGGTTTTTTTGTGGTTCGGATTTTCTATAGAATTCTCCTGTAAACCATCTTGGTTTGGGGCTTGGGGGTAGAAAGTGTTTACAGTGACATCCAGACCCACAACATTCAATCTGGCCTCAGACCACCTCTCCACCTACACAGCTCTTGTGGGGCCACCAGGAATCTCCTTGTCGCTGAAGCCAAAAAACACTCTTCAGATCTCCTGTCAGGCCTCCCCGCTGACCACACCCTCCTAGGGATCTCCCCGTGGCCTGTTTTGGTTTTCCTCCTTCCTCTGCAGCTCCTCCTCTCAGGCTCATGGAGACATCCTCCTCGTGCTTTACCCACTCCTTTTGTCCACGTTTGTGGCCAAGGCCAGCCTCTCTTCTCTGTCTCCCCCTCGCTGTGGACTGGCTCAGCCCCCTCCATGGATTCCAGTATTGTCTCTAAGCCCTAAGATTCCCAAATCCATACCTCCGACCCAGACCTCTCTCCTACACTCCAGACCTACAGATGCTGCATATGCTAAAGCCCATACTATGTGCCAGGTACTGTGCTGAGTCCTTTTACTCTCTGGATCAGTTCTCTATGGCCACATCATGAAATGTCCCAAACTTTAGGGGCCTGTAACAACAAATGTTTCTTATTTCACAGTTTCTGACAGTCCAGAATTCGGAAGCAGATGAGGTAAGTAGTGGATCCATCAGCCTAGTTGTCAGCTGGGGCTGCAGTCAGCTAAAGGCTTGGCTGGGGCTGGAGCATTTGCTTCCAAGTTCACTCATGTATGTAGCAGGACGCAGTAGTTCCTCTTCACCTGAGTCTCTCCTGACAACATGGTGGCTGGTGTCCCCAGAGTGAGTCAGCTAAGAGAGAAGCCATAACATCTTTTCTAACCCAGCCTTGAAAGTGACATACCCATGGTCTCTCAATCAACTCTGCTGCAGTGTGAAAGGGTACCACACAGGACCTGGATACCAGGAGCGGGGGACCTTAGGGAAGATCTTGGAGGCTGCCCGCCACACCCTCACAACTACGAGGATTACCCACATCCTCCCATGATACAGATGAGAAAACAAAGGCAAGGAGAGGTGAAGTTGGTGATCAAGGCCACAGAGCCGAGTGTGAGAAGAGAGACTGGAACTCAGCTCTGCCTCAGATTTGTCCTCCTTCACAGTGGAGTCCATCCTCCTGTGTCCACCACGTTTCCTCACCTTCAACATATGCAAACCTGAACCCTCTCGCCTCACCACCCCCAAACGTCCCAAGTCCCCAGCTCAGCTCAGCATCCTCCCATCTGTCCAGACCAGTAGCTTTGAGTCATGTCTGCTCCTCCCACCCCCTCACTTCCCAGTGCCAGATCACCCAGCCCTGCCAAATCTTCCTCCTCCGTGCAGCCTGGACCCATCGCTCCTTCCCTATCCTGTCTTCTCCACCACCATCACGACGGGCCAAGCCACCAACTTGTCCGTCCTGGACATCTGCAGTAGCCCCTCCCGGTCTCCCTCATTCTCTCTGCCCCCACACTACCCATCCGTCCTTCTCTCCAGCATGAGTCACCTTTAAGAACATAAAGCTGGTTGTGTCACCCTCCCTGCTTTGAACTCCTTCAATGGTTCCCACTGCCTTTAGGATCCAGCCCCTGACTACTCCTCCTCCGCCCCTCCTCTCTCCGGGCCCCAGCCCCTGTGACCACATTTCGGCATCCAGGACCCACTGTGCATTTTTTTCACTTCAGGGCCTCCGTCATGCTGTTCCCTTAGCTTAAAACACTCTTCCCCCAGCCCTTTGTATGCCTGTCTCCTCATCCTTCAGCATGTTGTCATCTCCTCAGAGATGCCCCTCCTGACTTTCCCTGACCGGTCCCAGCCAGGCTGATGTCCCCCAGCTGTAACCACCACAGTGCCTGTCCTTCCCTCCCGACCTCCCTGCTTCTCCACTGAACCACGAGCTCCCTGAGGGCAGAAGTTGTATCTGTCTAGCTCACAGCTGCACCCTACATCTTCATGACGTGCCTAGTACTTTGTACATTCTCAACAACTACATGCCAATTCGGTGGGTTCTCTCCACTCTCTCCCTTCCCCATGGACTCCATGCTCCAGCCACTGGGCAATGTTCAGTTCCTTAAATGAAGCATGGTCACCGCCAGGTCTCTGCATATGCTGTTCCCTCTACAGGGATGCCCTTCCCTCCTGTCCCTCTATTCATTCCACTAACTCCTGTATAGTCATCAGGAACTAGGGTTGCCAGATTTAGCAAGGGAAAGTACAAGCCACTCAGTTAAATCTGAATTTCAGATAAACAACATATAATCCTTTTAGTATGTCACAAATATTGCATTAAATACAAGCCATCCTGTATTTTATCTGGCACCCTAGCAGGAAGCAGCACCAGTTTCCCCAACTTTGGGAGACCTCCCTGGCCTCTACCCCCACCCTTTTAGGTCTGTTCACCTTCCCTCCGCATCCCTGGGCTCCCAAGTCACCCCCCCACTTGCCCCCACTGAACATAAATGCCCACTCTGTTTATGACTGTCCGTTACCAACTGGAATGTGACACAGAAGGCTGTGTCTCAGTCTTCATTCAGTGCCCCTCTTCACCTGGGACGACCGTGGCCACGGGAAATGGTCAATAAGGTTTACTAAGTGGAGAAATGAAAGAGCGCCAAAGAAAGAAAAGTAAACAAGGTGCGGAAAGGAACCAGCAAAGGAAACTCAGCCCCCAAAGCAGGGGGAACCTCTTGGATGAGTACCCACAGCGGGGAGCACCCCCTCCCACCCCACCTCACCTGTGTCACCCAGGCCTCAGGGGGCCTTAGGATTGGTGGGCCAGGAATGAAAAAAAAAAAAAAAAAAAAAGTCCGTGTCCCTTTAGGGGATTTTCTAAAACCACCTCTTGAACATTCAAATGGGAGGTCCTGCGGGGAGCAGGGCAGGAGTCTACGTCTCAGCCAAGATGGGAGAGAGGCTGTGAGGATCCCCGGGGTAGGGAGGCGCCCCCAAAGGTTCAGGGGGTTGCAGCTCCACTGCTTGGAGAGCTACTGAAGTCCAAGCAGGTCACATGGGGGCTAAACCTACATTCAGCACCCCCTGGCCATTCAATTAGCTCCCACAGCCCCTCCCAAGATGGGGGCAGTCCCAAGGGGCCCCAGGAGGAAAGGGACCCTAAAGCAACTAATTGCATGCATTATCTGGACCCACAACTTCGCTGAGCTCCTCCCGACCACCCCTCCTAGGGTATTCTGAACAGCCAAGGAAAGAGCCAGTGGAGAAGCCCACTCCACTCTGCCTCTCTTGGTGGCGGCTCCTGTCTCTCCTGTGTATTTGTCTCTCCTCTTCCTCTCGGTCCCCTTTGGTTCTCGTGCCACTTGTTTCACCAGCTGAGGTCCTCTGGACCTGGTAAAAGGCACTCCTTAGCCCTTCACTCACTGGCTGCCCTGACTAACAGATACCTTCTGAACAGTCTCCCCCCCTTGACCACTGGGGACCGGCCTCAGACCCTCTGCAACTCGCCCCAGCTTCTAGGCCACCCTCTGGCACAAGTGGCCCTTAACGCTGGCAGTTTCCAATGCCTCCCCCACTTCCAGCCATGGAGACGCTCTGGTAAATTTGAGGAGAGCATTTTTCCTTTTTATAAGGTTTCTAATTACCTATTATTTCTGATCTTCTCTTTAATCAGCTTCCAAAACCCTGCTGGGAGCAAGAGAACCAGGGGAAGGAGTGTGGTTCTCACCAGTGTTGAGAGAGAGGCCTGTGGTCATCCTTGGAAGTCGCCATCCTCCTCACCACAATGGCTCTGTAATTAGAGGGATCAGAAGAGATGGCTTCTGTCTGTAGCCCCATGAGTGCCTTAGTGTGCCACATCTGAGCAGCTCAGGGGCCTTGACAGTCCTTATATGCCGAAAGGGAATAAAACTGCCTGACCATAGCGTGGCCAGCTGGCACGCAGGAGGCAAGACAACTCCAGATTCTGAATTCTCACCCTCCCTGACAGCTCAGGGCTCTAAATGCATGTCCATAACACATTTCAGGCCTTGGTTGTCCTCCCGCCCATTCCTAATCCAAACCACTTCCTCCGCACGTTTGCTAGTTTAGCAAGAGCCTTATTCATTCGCAAAGCACAGCTCCTGCCTCTTCTGTCCTGTCCCTCCCAGAGTGAGTCTCTCCTTCCTGACACACCCAAGGCCCCTCTTTCCTGCCTGGATGCCTTCCCCTCCCTCAACATACTGAGAGGCACTCATGTACCATCCCCCCAACTCAAATGCATCACTTTTGTCAAGGAGTTCTGGGGGAATTCTGCCTGAAATACAGTTGTATTGTCTTCAGAAAGCTCCTATGTTTTACACAAGGTGCAAATAACAATACTTGTAAAGCTGCCATCATACAGATCTGTTCATGTTCAGGGGCTTCTGAAATAAAAGGTCTGATTACAAGGCAGGAACACTACTTTAAACCTATTGAAATGTCCCTCGGGTTTCATGATGATGGTGGGGGTTCAACACCTCAATGGCTAATAGTGGATCCATTGTTATTCTGGTCAAAAAAAAAAAAACAAAAACCCGGAGCATCATGTAGAGAAGTAACTATAGTAACCGTGTGAAGAGCCATGTTTGGGGATTCAGAATTCTACACGTATCACTTACTTCCAGTTACTGACGTCAGGTCCTGTGACAGAGCAGAGCCCACTGGGTGGGGCTCCGGCTTGCTCCCGCCTCTGTCACTCACCAGCAACGTGGGCCTGGACCCCCAGCCTCAGTTTCCTCAGCTGTAAAATGGAATAAGACAACTTTTCTTCAGCAGGGTTGTTGTGACAATGAAACGAAGCAATTAAAGTATGAAGAACTCTGGTAATGCAGTGCCTGGCGTGAAGTCGGCACACAATAAATTGGTAGCTCTCATTATAATAACTAATTGCTATACTGCTGATTTGAAAAGATAAATATAGAATTGAAACTCTGGCAGGCAGCGGGAGAACTGGGCTGAGAGAGGGGCACTTTTGGAGACTGATGATTTGATTGTTCCATCAAGGTCTCTTAAAATATCTATTTATTTTGGTTGCAAGTTGAATATTGTCCACGTTGATAATTGCTATGAATAATTAAGAAACAATGGCTTCTGCTGACAGTCTTACAGCACTTATGTGATTAGCTAAATACATCTTTTTCTAACCCTTTCTGTATTAAGACTCAAAAAACTTGATCCCCTAACACCATGAAACTAAGTTGGCAGAGTAATGTGATTGTACAAAATAATAAACAGGAAAGTAATAACTTTTTATTACTTGGGAAGAAATGGTGTTCCCACTTCAGCTGGTTTGTTTTTTTTTTTTTTGTGGTTGCTGTTGTTTTGGGTTTTTTTTTTTTAGTAAATTTTGTTCCTGGGATATAACATTCATCTAGAAATGTACACAAAGCATAAATGAATGGTCTGATGAATTTTTTGCAAAGCGAACATACCTTGTAACCAACATCCAGGTCAAGAAACAGAACGTCACCAGGACTCCAGAAACCCCTTCCTGCCCTCTCTGGTTGATCATTTCTTTTTTCTTTTTTCTTTTTCTTCCCCTCCTCCTCTTTCTTTCTTTGAGATACAATTTATAAACCATTAAATGTATCCATTTGAAATATACAGTTCGGTAAATTCTTCTAGATTCATACAGTGAGCAGCAATCACTACTATCCAGGTTTAGAATATCTCCATCACCCCAGAAAGTCCCCTGGTGCCTCTACAGGGTCAAACCCCATCTTCATCCTGAGCCCCCAGCAACCACTGAGGTGCTGTCTCTAGAGTTTTGCCTTTACTAAAATGTTCACACACAAGCAGGAGTAAACATACAATAGTAGTCTTTTGTGTATGACTGGCTTTTTATCATAAAATATGTAGATATCAATATAGCAAGACTGGAGTTTCCCAAATCTGGCACATGAAATAAGGTTAGGTAGTACACAGACAACTATTTTATATCTTAATTGTGTATTTTTAATAAGATACATCAAAGTAACTAGCACATCAAGCCTCCAACGTCACAAGTACTCTTGCTTGGGTCTAGAATACGCTTGAAAATGAATTAATTTAAGATTTAGGGAACCATGTTAGTTACAACAGATAGATAATGTGAAATGTTATCATGTGCACAGATGTGAAAATTGTGAGGGTGCCACAGCACATGCTGAAGTCAGCTAAATAGTGACCTAGATTAAGAAAGAGAAATCATTTCTCTGAGCCCTGAAATCCTCTGTATATCAATCAATATGCAGCCTTTTAAAAACAATATTCAGAACTTTAAGGCTGGCTATTCAGGTGTTTTACTGAATATTTCAACACTTTTTTATGTGAGTGCCTTCTATGTGCCAGATACTAGATAAATGTTCACTGACAGATGCTAATCATACTGCTTTCTGTATTTACATTATAAGTATTTTTTTACAGAACTTTGATGATTTAAATGCAGTGACACCCAAGAGTGTATGGTTATGCACTCGCAGGAAGCAGTTGCCACAAGCGTTCTGGGCTGACACAAAGAGTCAGATTTGACTCAAGGGAGGGGGAATTTAAAGAAACAGAGAAGAGAGTTGGATGGTTCTAGCAAAAGCAGAAGGGGAACAGAAAAAAGGCATATTCCAGGGTCAATGAGTTGACCCTACTGGCTAGTGCAGAGTTGAGAAATGTGAAAAGCTGGCAACAGGACTAGAAGGGCTGGTCCAAATGTTGACCACTCGTAACAACTGTGAGCTGGGACGCCATGAAAAACAGCCAGAGATGTAGTCAGAATGCCAGTCCTTTGTGGAAGATGGAGAGGATGGCTGGATGATGGATGATGGATGATTGATGGATGGATGATGTCTGGCAGGAAGGGATGGTTGCTCAGATGGATGGTCATCTGTCACATGTATATATCCCACATCCATCCCTGTGGATGGAAGTCCTACATTAAAGTTCAACATTATGTGCCGCCTTGACATCTAATAAAATTGGGAGGGCCTTCAATGGCCTAACCCCAAGTCCCCATCCCCATTATTCTGCTCCCATAAAGCCCCCTACGCATACACCACTTCTTGTTGAAGGCACCAGGCATAGGTCCTGCTTAACCCTGTGAAGTGGGACTCAGTCCCTTCCAGCCCACAGAATTATTCCAGCCAGCCAACCACATCCTTCTGCAGCAACTAAGGGTAACTCACCCTCTTTGATACTACAGATACTCCGTTCCTGAGAGCACCTCCCATGTGGCCCTGCGTGGTGCGTGGTGTTCTCCTCCCCATGGCTGTGTGTATGGGTGACCAATGAGCTTCTGTCTGTCTCATCTGTCTCGTATCAAGTGTCATGTGTTAGGTCACTCCACGGCCCTAGAGAGGGAATCCCTCCTCCCTAACAGGATGAAGAGGTGGTGATCAAGACAATCCTCTGTTTTTCTTTGCTAATGGAACCTGGATTTCATTCAGGGAGCCACCCTCCCTCTCATGACTTAGGAAATGGTCACCTCACCCCTAGCTCAGAGATAATTCCTAACTTAGTGGCCTCATTAGACTCTAGCATGAAACCCAGTTCTGCCCATGGATGCGGAAGAGTGTATCTAATGGGATGTTTCTTGGAGAGGTTTCCTGGCTCCCGGGAAGAGGACACTGGAATAAAAGGGCCCCTGTTCCACCTCTGGATATTTCTGCATCTACACGTGAGGCCTTTGCCTGCTGCTCCAGTTAACCTGTGACAATGACTGGTTATAGTCTACTCTAGAGGGGCTGAGGAAGAGCTGGGAAACCTGGGTCCTTACCAATACCAGGCAGCCTCTGAATCAACCTTCACGCCTTTGGACAATGTATTTTCTTATTATTTATGCCAGTTTGGGCCAGCATTTTCTCTTCCTTGTAACTGAATACATCCTACTGAAACATCACCTTTAAACTGTATTGGTAAACACGAATTCCTAAATCCATCCAAAGGGATGGCGTCCTTACTTGAAGAGTTTTGAGAAGGACCTTAAGTTTAATACATAAATTGACAGCACACTCTGATGGGACTGATTTAATTAATAGAGATAAGAACTAGAAACTGAGTGTATATTGTGTACACTCATAATATCCCTGAAGAAGGTTTTATTATTGCTCCTGTTTTATGGAAATTTTGTGAAGACTCAGAGAGGTATATGATGAGCCCAAGTCACATGAACAGCAAGTGTCTGAGCCAGGATTTAAAGGCCAGTTCTGACTATGTTGCCAAAACCCTGCAGGGCATCCCGTCCTCAGTGAGTCTGGCTGGGAGTTAGGAAGCCCAAATGAAGAAGAGTTGAGGGAGTCTCAGCAGAGGAAGGAAGGAAGGAAGGAAGGAAGGAAGGAAGGAAGGAAGGAAGGAAGGAAGGAAGGAAGGAAGGAAGGGAGGAAGGGAGGAAGGGAGGGAGGGAGGAAGGAAAGCAGAATAGAAAGGTTTTTCTTATTTTTTAGAGAAGACAATGCCGCCAGCAACCTTCCACCTTTTTCTGCCACTTCTGAACCAGACACAGAAGTATTTCAAAATGCAAAATTGCTTGTGAGATGTACAATCAGTCAACAAGTATTTATTGAGCTCGTAACATGAGCCCAACAGCTAGAGTAACTGCTGGGTGTTGTTTTATTGTCCCACTGAGAGAAGGGCCAGACTATAGAACAAACTTCATAAAAACAGAATTTTTAAATGTCACTCTAGGCTCACAAAACTGGCATTGTTTTTAAGCACTTAAGATGCAGTCGAGCACTGCCTCCAAATAAGGATCTGGACTCTAGTGTCAGGAAGACAGAGATTCAAACCCCACCTCTCCCACTACTTGCTATGTGACTACTTTGGCAAGATTCTTATCTCCCTGCACCTCAGTTTTCTGATCTGTAGAATGGAAATAAGAATGGTACTTAATTCAAAGGGCAACTGTGCTAATTAAATCAGATAATGCTAGGTTCAGAATGTACCCAATAGATGTTAAAGAATATTACTTTTTAAGAAAATCATTTTATTATTTCTTTTAAAGAAGGTAGAGGCCTATAATCTCCCATGTAGAAACAGAGCTGGAGTGAAAGGGTGAACTGGCTACCCACCTGGATGATGCCAGAGTGGTAATCCACACTGTTGCCTCTTCCTGTGTTTTCCTTTCTCCCTTCCTCTCACTCAGGAAGGGAGCTGATTCTGGGAATACTGTCTGGGGTCTGGAAGCCTGTGGAAGGTGGTACAACCTCAGAAAGATTCCTGGGGCCCCATAATGGCAGGAAAGCAGCAGCAGACCCTGGAGCCAGTGGAGCCACACGGGCAGGGCTAACAGATCCTTCAACCAACCATGTGACTGATGACCAGAGCCAGAATCCTCCCCCCTCCTCCCCTTGGCCTTGCCTAACCCCCCAGGACTGAGTGACACTCGGTATGTGTGTGTTGCCGAGGAGAGGGGTGTATGTGCCCAGTAAAGACTGCACTTTGGGGTTTTACACCAGCTTGGCAGGGCAGAGGCCTGCACTCAGAGCAGAGTTTTGGGAAAGAAAGCTTCGTTTCTTGCCTACCTGAGTTGTGGGCTGAGATTCGTACCAGCCATGGCAAGAACTCAAGAGTTGCTTGTTCTCAGAAGACTAGGGTGGATCCAAGGTCCAAAGATTCCAGCAAGGAGTAGCAAAGAAGGTAAACCACAGGTCTACCCCCTAGGGGAGAGCATGCTGGTGGCAAAGGTCCAGAGGCCTTTCATCTGGGCCTGGGCACAAACAAGGAAGCAAACGAGGGAGGGGAGGGACAAATAAGCACACCTGGCAGAAAGCCGCCTGTATTCACCCCATTCACACCCCATTCTTATTAAATCCAGAGATTTGGGTTTGCAGCTAGGGTTTAGCAATTAAAACTATGTTGCGACACCTCTCCTGTTCAAAGTGGAGAAGGCATGAGGTCTGTGAATTTGCAGATGTGGCAGCACGGCCTTCTGTGCAAACATCTGACTCACTCTGCCCCTCAAGGAGGGAGGAAGCCAGCTCAGGTTTCACTATTAGCCCCCAAAGCCCGCTGTGTATGGCATTTCTCTCCCAGAAGCAAACTGAACTACCAAATCTCTTTAAATCAGTGCTGACAGCCTAAACCCAAGTTTATGAAGCTTCAGGCCACAGAGGAGGCCCTCTGCTCCAGGGTTGCACCATGAGGGGTGAGCAGCTCTGATTTAAATGAACCGGAGCCTAGGTTTCGCTGTTTTCATTGCTGTGACATTTACATTCTGAGAGCCTGGGGAAATGGATCTTTGAGACACAGAACATTAACCTTTGCTATAGCAAAGTCTTGGCTGTCTTCAAACGCCTCACAAAAGATGGTACTCCTTACCTCCATTCTAGCCTCTAGTCTGCTGGAAAGGTCACAACGTGGGAGGAGTTCTGACAGCAATGAAATCTCAGGAAATCACAGGGCTTAACGGGGACTGCAGCAACCATCCAAGTCCACTCCGGCATTTCATGCATGAGTAAACTCAGGCTAAAGAGAGATTAGCGAACTTTTGCAAAGTCACCCTGCCAGAAGGTCGATGAACTGTGACTGACTGACTCTACTCATTTACCGTAAGAAACATCTGTTGGTTACTATTGGGAGACCTCTGTGGTTGTGTGGGTCACAGGGCCCTTTCATAGGGCCCTAACTTACCCTATGGAAGTCAGAGAGGCCCCATACCCCTCTCCCCAGTTCCTAGAAGCAGGGATGTAACCTAGCCACATCCAACAGGACAATCCCATCCAGCCTTACCTTAACATCCAACCGTCCATGGCCGCCATGTTGGTTCTGCCCCAGGACTCCGACAAGAGCCACAAGTCCCACTGATACATTTACCTAGTGACCAGTTTGCTCAATGAGCAATCTGTGTAATAAACGGTTTCCCTAAAATTCAGGCAAATACTCTTTTGAGTATTTTTGCATTCATTTGGCTGCTGTCATCTTTTTTATTTTTTTTTTGGCCACCTTTTTGGTATTTTTACACATTTAAAAAATTAGTTTCTGCTTGCTACATTTTGTATTTCTGATTAAGTATTTATGAAATGAGTCACCTTTTACAAACAATGAAACTGTTCTTTATTGTCGTGGGAGTCTTTTGATAATATATGAACCTTTGAACACACTCTAAGGGACTTTTTTTACAAGTCTGTATGAAGACTCTTTCTTCAAAGCTGTATGTTTACAGCAAGAGACCCTTACTGAATTTGATATTCAAGATATTAAATTCAGAATAATCCTCAAAGTGTTAGGCACAAAATGGAGTGCACCTGGGCCAGCAATTGATCTGACTTTAGCAACAGAATGAGACCAGCACAGTCCTAACAATTAACGGTAACTAATGGCTGACTACAATGGATGAGAATATACTAGACCAGGTGTGTAATACTGGGTTCATATTCCATTCAAGTCCATACACAAGTATTGAGTTTAACTATAATAATAAACCAGCTACTATTTCTCAAGGACCAACTACACGCCAGAGGCCAGGTTGAGCACTGCACTTACATTTCCTCTTTTAGTTGTGTTCCCTGGGGGCAGGGCCTCCTCTCTGTTACGACTGCGTCCTCAGCTGGTCCATAGTAGGCGCCCTATAGCTACCTGCAGAATAAGCCAAAGGCCCTGTTAGCAGAGAATGTGTTATCTGCCACCTCAACTGGACAGGTGAGGAAATGCAGACTTAGGAGTTGCTACCCATCCGAGGACCTTGGCAAGGGCCGCATGCCCCTGGAGCCTGCATTGCCATGGTAGGGGAAGGGTGCCTTCACACCGGTACTCCAACAACTAAAGCCTGGAGGGTGCGGGTCAGAGTGCACACACACATTCAAAACTGTTTTAAGCTGTTTAGCCCTGAGGGTCTGGGGGCAGAGTGTGTAAGTACAGAGGTCCCTGGGAGGAGATGGTTCTGAAATGACTCTCTTTTAAGGGCTCTAAATGACTATTATTGGAGGTAGAACATTCCAGCATGAGCCTAGCTTCACAGGGAGTTTGGGACAGAATATAAGCAGGGGTCAGAGGTCAGAGGTCCACCCAGGTGACCTGTGTAATGTGTTGTAGCTTTCCAACAGAGGGTTAGAAAGGGGAGGGAAGATTCATTCTGAAAACCTGGGATGATAAACATGGGACCTCGTGGGCCAGCAAAGAGATTAGTCCTGACTTCTCTCCTTTTCTTCCTCTAACGTATATTAAATTTGTTTTCTCTAGAAATTAAAAGCATCTCAGATTCTCATGTGCTGTTGGCCTAGTGCCGTTGTGCTAACAGTAGTCAATAGCATTTCATATGAAAAGAAAACTGTAGCTGGGAATGAAAAATGGTACAGCACTCTGGAAAATAATTTGGCAGTTTCTAAAAAACTCAGCATACATTTTCCCTACAATCCAGCATCGCAATCCTGGGCATTTATCCCAGCAAAATGAAAACTTATGTTCACACAAAAACCTGTATGTGATTGTTCACAGTAGCTTTATCTGCAATAGCCTCAAACTGGAAACCACCAAAATGTCCTACAATAGGTGAATGATTACACTAAACTGTGGTGCATCCAGACCATGGAATAATACTAAACAATAAAAAGGAACAAGCTACTGATACAAGCGACAATTTAGATGGATTTCAAGGGCTTTATGCTAATTGGAAAAAAACCCCCAATCCCATGCAGTATTATTACATATATATAATAGTCTCAAAATGAAAAAAATTTTTTATAAAGACAAAATTGTAGAGATGGAGGACTGATTAGTGGTTGCCAGGGGTAGGGATGGTACAGGGAAGGGTGGGTGTGACTATAACTGGGAAGCACAAGGGAGAACTTTGTGGTGATGGAGCAGCTGTGCATCTTGACTACAGTGGTAGATACTCAGGTCTACACTGGTGATAGCACAGCACACACCCCCCGCGCCCACGTCCGCTTCCTGGCTTTGGTGATGGACTGTAGTTCTCTGAGCTGCAATCACTGGGGGAAATGAGATGAACAGTACAAGGACCTCTCTGTACTGTCTTTGCAACTTCCTGTGAATGTATAATTATTTTAAAATAGAAAGTTTGAAAACAGAAAAAAAGGAAAATCATGGCTGAAAGCATCACCTGATTTTTCAAATTTAACCATTCTGAAGAAATCCTAGTAAAGGAGAAAGATGGATATGTCTCTCGTATACAGAAAGCTTCTTTATTCTTTTTATAGCTTTGTGATATTCCATTTCATGGCTGTACCATATATGTTTTTTAATATAGATCCTGAATGTTTAGGTTATTTCCTTTTTTTGCTATTGTAATTAGTTATTATAAATCATCTTATATATAAATCATCTCACCTATTGCTTTTATGACTAGGTTTGCAGTACAAATAACCTTTGAGTGGGAAAATTGGTTCTCTTGGGGGGGGGGAGGTAATTAGGTTCATTTATTTATTTTAAATAGAGGTACTGGGGATTGAACCCAGGACCTTATCATGCTAATAAGCACATGTCTGCCCCTGAGCTGTACCCTCCCCTCAACTAGTTTTCTGGGCAGCTATGCTATATTTCTACATTATGCTGTATTTCAAGCAAAAAACATTTTTGTCAAAGAGCCTCATTTTTGAAAATAGGTGTTTACAGACAACATTCTTAATGGCAAAAAAAATTTTAGTCTACTTCAAGTTACCACACATTCTCAACATTAATAAAAGAACATTTCTATTTGACTAATTTAAGCTAGTCATTTATCTATTGGTGTTGATTTAAATATGTTTTTAAAGTTATACACTCACTATTATAACGCGGTTCATTTTTACCCAGATCCGGAGATAACGTGGTGAAATCTTGTCTCCCTAAATTACATAACAACTGCACATAGAATAAGAGCGGTGTTACCAATTCAGAGATATCTTCCAACCCCAGTGTTATAAAGGGGTTTTAATGTATTAAACAAAATGGCTTTCTCTTGGTCAAAAAAAAAAATTGTTTTTTAATCTAGTCAAGCAATCAACACCAAAATGTTTGGGATCCTATGAAGTGTCTCTTGCGTCCAGAAACGGGGAGTTTTATTCATCCTCTAAAAGTTCACCGTACAGCGTGTGGGTGAAGCTTTCCGAGCAACCTTTCCCTCTTTTAGCCTTTGTTGCTGCAAAGCCAAAATGTAAGCTCTGAGTCTGAGTTTTGCTTCCCACAAAAAATGTGGCTAAGGCCAGAGAACAGAAGTATTTATACTTTTGAAGGCCCCACCTCTCGTGAGTCACGTGGCAGCGGCCCTGACGGGGCCGTTCCTGCACCTCCTGCGGCTCGCCGCCGCCAGTCAGGTGGAGAGGGCGCCCTCTAGGGGTGAGACTGGGGAACAAATAGTCACCAGCCCAGGGGACAGGGACTGTGGGAATTCACCTGGATGGCCTTTCCTAGGCTGCTACGCTTCTGAAGCTTCCAGAAACTAAATTCCATCAATGCGGTGCCAGAAGTAACCTGATGCGCCGCTGTCTGTGCGTGCGAATGCCTGGATACACACTCATAAAATCCAAGTATCTTGGAAAGAGAAGCAGGAAACTAGTACAGATGCTTGCCTCCTGGGAGGGGAATGTCATGAGAGACATGGGGATAAAAGGGAAATCCTTTCCCTCCCCCCAAGTTTTTTATGAAAAACTTCCAGACATACAGAAAAGTGGAAAGAATAATGCCATGAATTCCCACATACTCACCACTGAGTCCACAACCGTTAACCATTTGTCATATCTGCTTTACCTCTATATTAATGTGCCTGAATTATCTGATTAGAGACTCACAGCAAAATCTCTTATGTCCTTTGAATTTTGCAGAGTGCACCATTTATCCAAATAAATAAATGTATTAATAATACTAACCACCTCTCAGAGGACTTGTGAGGGAAGTAATCACAGTAAGAGATGTGAATGCCTGGCACAGTGCCAGGCACAGGGTATCTGCTCAACAAATGCTAACTAAGGTCGTTCTCACATTTTTCGTCCATGGCTTTTAGATCCCACAGTCAACTCAACGCCTTTGATTTCACCAGAGGTTGGCAGCTCAGACAGGACAGGGATGTTTATGGGGCAGCAAACGGGGCTTCAGAAATCTCAGTGACTCCAAATCAGCCAGGAACCAAGGGGCCCCCAGTGCGCCTGGCATCTGGGTCTTTTCCCAGTTCAGTCCTCTTCTCATTTTTCCAAATCTCTCTCAGCTCCCCAAAGGCTCCTGGCAGGTTCAGAGCAGGAGGGATCATCACCCTGTAGGAAAGTGGCAAGGTCTGCAGACCATCCTGTTAGACGCAGGCCAGTGAGCAGGGAGGAGGCCTAGGGCGGCCGTGATACTAAACCGTCGGGGCTGCTCGGAGAAAACCGCCTCATGCCGACAAACATCCACCTTTTCTCACGGACTGTCTTGTAATAAGTTTCACTATTTTCTGATATCAAAAAATGTAAGCTAAATATAAAATACAATTCAGTATGTGGTCGGTAGCTCACAGTGGAAAAAAATATGACAATGAATATATGTATGTTCATGTATAACTGAAAAATTGTGCTCTACACTGGAATTTGACACATTGTAAAATGACTATAACTCAATAAAAAATAGTTAAAAATATATATATAATTCAATATGTGGTAAAAGCCAAATAGAGATGCTAACTAGGTCCCTAAATACATATATATAACATAAATAATTCACATTATACACATATGCAATAAAACATGCATGTATTAATATAATATATACACTATATATTAACATGCAATATATGTTATCAGACAACATAAATATAAAATACCATTCAGTATGTGGTAAAAACCAAGTAGTTAGAGATTCCATGCTAACTAGGCATCTCTTTTTCTCTACACACGCACGCAACATATATAACATAAATTACATATTATATACCTTACATATGCACATTATATTACAAACATTATTTATTTAGAGGCCGAGTTAGCATCTCTGACTACTTGGGTTTCACCACATACTGAATTTCACCTGGTCAGACTAACCTTTTCCCCACTAGGGGAAACTGGCTGTAGAAAAACCAGCTGAGTCACTACTGGCTCTGTTAGCCACAGCCAAATACCTCTCTGGGGACTCAGGCCTTCCTGAGGCTTCCACAAGCCCAGACACTTCCTCCAGTCCTTGTGGAGGGAGAACTGGGGGAGTCACCTGCTCCTCAGCAGCCCTGTTTTTTGCTGTCCTGGCTCCAGTGCTGCCGTGCTGGACACCAGTGAGACTAGGTCCCTTAAAGCCACCTGTTTCTCCACTGTCAAAAGGCAGCTCCTTGGCACGACCTCACTCAAGTGTGACTGTCCTAGAGAAGAAGAGGATGCTTCCAGAGGGTCACAATGGACCTGGATGTCTCAGGTCTGGGTGCCAGTTCACAGCCACTTGCTGTGGAGAAACCCCAACAAGAACAATGGTTGGCATTTATTGAGCATTTACTATATACCAGATACTGTGCAAAATACCTTATTGCATTTGTTTTTTATCATCTCACCCTTCCTCCAAGGTCGGCACTTGTCCCTGGCTTGAGCCTTGCCCTTTTGGTGGGTTCCTCTTAGAAGACCTTAATTCATTTTTTAAAAATTAACATTTATATGACACTTACTCTGTGGAAGACACTGTTCTAAGCAGCTTTACAAACATTAACTCATGCCTGTTCCTGCCAGTGGACCTTTAATCTTGATTTCAAAGTAGAAATGCGTACACATGAACTATATTGGCAAGAGTGGGGGGAAGAAGGCACTTTCAGACATTGCTTGTGGGAAGACAAATTTGGAAATCAATATGACAATACTGAACATAACTTAAAAAACACATAGTTACTTTGAACTTGAAATTCTTCCTCTAGAAATTATTCACAGATGCATTTACATGAGTGTGCAAAGACATATGGACGAGGCATTCCATTGTACCGTGTTTATAATAAAAGACCAGAAGATTAGGGCACAGTGTCAAAGGGCATCAGTTAAATAAATTATGATGTAGCCACACTCTGAATACTATACGGCTGTGAAGATGAATGAGGGACATCTACTTGCTCTGGTATGCAAAGCCCTCTGAGATGTGTCTCTAACGAAAAAACAAAGCACAGGGCAAATGTGTGTCCTAAAAACTAACATTTAAGCCAAAACACAGGGTGATGATTCCAGGAAGAACAGAGTAAACACACTCTGCCCTATCTGTTACACTGACTGCAACTACAGATCCTCTCAGAATGCATGGAGCAGTGACTAAGGATGCTGACAAGCAAATGGTAGTGGGTGAATCAGGGAATGAGACCAGAACCCGAAGGTCCACCTAACTGTGAGAAGTTCAGGATTCTTCCTTCAGTATTGCCCAGCCTGGACTCAAAGGCATCTGCTCAAAACTCAGCAGTGTTCATCAGGTACAGACAGAAAGAGCTCCAAGAGAAATCGTCTCTTTCTGATCTGAGGTGTGTGAGGGGTGTGGATGGGAAGGATGGGGGTTGCGGAGTGGGAATAACCCCTTTGGGGTTTTGTTTTACTTTTTCTTTTTTTCTGCCCCAGGCTGCAGGCAATACCTCGGTGCGGGTGGCCGCAGTGCGTTGCCAGACACTTAAAACTCTGAGGGAGGGGAAATGTGTCTCCAACCAGAAGAGCTGCAGTTGCCAGAGCATGGGGAGAACACCACTGCTTTGTTTCTCTCCCTGTCCTCCCTCGGCCCCACACGCTGACGCGGCGGTGAGACGTGCACAACAGAGCAGGGAAACTAAACCGCACCATTAGGGGCTGCACTGTGTCCCCCTCAAATTCACACAGTGAAGTCCTAACCCCTAGAGTCTCAGAAGGTGACTGGATTTGGAGATGGCCTTCAAAGAGGTAATTAAGGCAAAACGAAGTCATTCAGGTATGGACTCAGCCGAGTCCAGTATGACTGGTGTCATTATAAGAAAAGGGGACTAGGACCCAGGCACAGAGGAAAGACCATGTGAGGACACAGCAAGAGGGCAAGGAGAGCGGCTTCAGAGGAAACCAACCTGCCAGGAAACTGGGCCTCCAGAACAGGGCGAAAACACGTTTCTGCTGTTTAGGTCACCCGGTCTGTGGTATTCTGTTATGGCAGCCCTAGCAAACTAAATTCACTTCTCTCTCTGGTGGGGGGACTGGGAAGGGAGGGTCTAGGGCATCAAAAATACTGAGGAGGTCATAGAGATGAGGCCGGATCAAGGGAGACATCCCAGAAAGCTGTGCATGGACTCCTGGGCTCAGCCTGGGGCTTACACGTACAGATCTGACCCGAAACAGCACACCACAAGCTTTGCCAACTGAGCCACAAGGTAGCACACTGCCCAGGTCCCTGACTGACCACTGGGTGGCACACACATGGGACTGATCCAAGTGGCACTGCAAATGCTTTCAAAACTGAGCTGACTGTGGAACCATAGCCCACAGCAGGCAGGCTGAAACTTGCAGCCCGAACACCTTCTGGATTACCTGCAAAATGTAAAGTATCAACACTCGCTGGCCAGACTGACAAAGTAATAAAGAGAGAAGACATAAGATGCTAATTTCAGGAATGAAAAGGGGATATTATGACAGACCTCACAGACTTTAAAAGTGAATTCTGGAAACAAACCGACATATCAACTTAGCAACTTGGATGAAATGGATCTATTCCTTAAAAAATAAAAATAACTGAGATTCACTCAAGAGTGAATAGATAACCTGTAATCCTATATTCATTAAAGGTATAGAATTTGTAGTTAAAAGCTCCATAAAAAAGAAATCTCTGGATGGTTTCAGATACAAATTCTACCAAACATTTAAAGAAAAAATAAAACCAATTCTACACAATATCTTTCAGAAAACAGAAGAGGAGGGAACACTGCCCAACTCATTTTGAGGCCAAGATCACCCTGATACCAAACCAGACAAGACAAGACAACTACAGACCAATTATCTTTCATAAACAAGGACATAAATTTCCTCAACAAAATATTGACAAATCAAATCCAGCAACATATATGTCTGTGTACATGTATGTGAGTGTACATATATCTCACCATAACCAAGCGGAATGTATACCAGCAATGCAACATTGGTTCAACATTTGAAAATCAATCAACGTAACTCAAACTTTTAACACACTAAAGAAGAAAAATCAAATGATGATATAAACTGATGCAGAAAAAGCATTTGACAAAATTCAATGGCCATTCATGACAAAAAGAGCTCAGCAAAATAGAAACAGAGGGAACTCCCTTAGCCTGAATGAGGATCTCTACAAAAAAATTAAAACAAACATCACACTTACTGGTAAAAGATTGAATGCTTTTCCTCTAAGATAGGAAACAAGGCAAAGATGTCCATTCTCACCACTCCTGTTCAGCATAGGTACTAGAAGACCAGCAAAAAGGCAAGAAAAAAAAAAAAAAGAAGACACAAATATTAGAAACAAAGAAGTAAAACTGTCTCCTTCACAGACAACATAATTGTCCAAAGAGACAATCTCATGGAACCTACCAAAAAAAAAAAAGCTTCTAGAAAAAATAAATGAGTTTAGCCAAGGATGCAGAACATAATGTCAAAACTGGAAAATCAACTGTTCCTAAATACTAGCAGTAAACAACTAGAAACTGAAATTTTAAAAAATAACATTTACAATAGCCTTAAAAGGACAGAAATATTTAGGCATGAATGTAGTAAAATATGTGCAAGATCTGTGTGCTTAAAACTACAAAAGACTGATGAAAGAAATCAAAGAAGTCTGAAGTGATGGAGAGACATGCTGTGCTTAGAGGTTGGAAGACTCAGTAAAATACCAGTTCTTTCCAAAACATTCTATAGATTCGAAACTATTCTATCAAGATTTTTTTTTGTAGCTGCAGACAAGTTGATTGTAAAACAACTTTGGGGAAAAAAAAAAGAGTAATGTTGGAGGACTCACATTACTTGATTTTAAAAATTACTATACAGCTACAGTAATTAAAACAGTGTAATACTGAAAAGGGGATAAAACACAGAGATCAGAACAGAATAGAAAGTCCAAAACCAGAAACCACTCAAATCAACCAACTGATTTTTGCACAGAGGTGTGAAGGCAATTCAATGGAGAAAAGATGGTCTTTTTACCAAATAGTATCTAAATAACTGGACATCCATATGTAAAAAAACTCTGGACCTAAACCTCACAGCTTATACAAAAATTAACTTAAAATGGACCATAGAGCTAAATGTAGAACTATGAAACTCTAGAAGAAAACATCAGATAAAAGCTTTGCAACCTGGTGTTAGGCACAGTTCTCAGCTATGACACCAAAACATGATCCATAAAAGAAAATTTTGATAAACCAAACTGTACACTTAAAATGGTTAAAATGGTAACTTTTATGTTATACATCTTTTATCACAATATAAAACAGTCTAGTTAGAGTATGAGCAAAAGTCTTGAGCAGACACTTCACCAAAGATGGGTGGCAAGTAAGCACATGGAAAAGTGTTCAGTGTCATTAAACATTAGAGAAATGCAAATTAAAGTAATGAGTGACAGCAATACACATCTATTAGAATGGCAAAAATAAAAATTGTTGATAGTAAGTATGAGGTACTGACAGGGATCCCAGAGCAGCTGGACATCTCATACACTGCTGGAGGTAACCTAAAATGGTAGAGCCACTCTGGAAAAAGTCTGACAACTTCTTAAAAGTTAAACATAACATACAATCATATGGCTGGGTACCTAAAGAAATGAAAATTTACATTCACACAAAAACCTGTAAACCAATGTTCACAGCAGCTTTACTGGAAATAGCTAAAATAAGATAAAACCTAAACGTCCTTGTATGGATGAATGGATAACCGGATACTGCCATCTAGCTATTCAGCAATAAAAGAGAATGAAATGTTGATACATGCAGCTACTTGAATGCATCTCAAGGGCATTGGGCTGAGTGACAACAATCAATCTCAAAGGTGATTCCATGTAAAAAAGATTCTTGAAATAACAAATTATAGTGATTGAGAAGAGATCAGTGGTTACCAGAAGTTAGGGGCGGGGGAAGGTGTGACTGTGAGGTAACAGGAGGGAGTTTCTTTGCGGTGACGGAACAATTCTGTATTCTGACTGTGCTGGTGGTTACATGAATCCATACATGTGACAAAATTCTGTAGTACTATACACATGCTAAAGAACGCATATACAAACTGATGAAAGCTGAATAAAATGTCTACCTGAGTTAAAAGCATTGTACCAGTGTCAATTCTGGGTTTCGACAATGTGCTGTGGTTACAGATGATCTTACCATCAGACAAAGCTGTACGCAAGTACACAAAAACTCTCCGTACACTCTTTTATGTTTTTGCATTTCTTGTGAGTCTTAAGGTCTCTCCAAAGAAAAAGTTCTAAGAAAAAAAGGAGTAAACTATTGATACTTAACAACATGGGTGAATCAATCTCAGTAACATTTTGCTGAGCTAAAGAAGCCAGACACAACAGTACACAGTGTATAACTCCACTTATTTCAGGTTCTAAAACTGGCAAACTGAAATATGATGATGGAAATCAGACACGGGGTTGCCTGTGAGGTGCTGTGTGGGGAGCTACATAGGAGGAGACATGAAGGAACATTCCGGGGTGGTGGAAATGTGTATTTGATACGTGTTTAAGTTACACCTAAAAAGGTGGAGTGAAAAGTCTTCCTGAGTAAACCTTGCCTGCAATGACCAAAGAGAAAACAAAGTTTGGCAAACCTAAAGAAGTGGAAAATTTTGGATAAAGGACTTTTGCCGACTGACAACCCAAAGTGACTTGAGGATAAATGTTCCTGGAACTTTGGAAAGATTTAATTCTGAGGAAGAAGTGGCCTAGTTGGCCAACTTACACTTTCCAATCCCCTTCTGTAAAATCTAGTGAGCGTGTGAATGTGGATTGGCTTTGAAAAGATTATAGATTTAAAAGTCAGCACTTTTATCTTTTGTACCTTTTACTCTGAAACATAAAACTATGCCTAGCTTTTCCAAACTGGCCATTTATAGCGTCTGAAAGGAAAGCGCATTACTGATGAATATACCTAATGTGCCTGCAATGTCCACAGCTATTATTTCAAAAGGAAGTTCTCATCTGAGGCCGGCTGAGGCCTGTGGAGTCTCCACTGCCTTCCTGACTGAACTGGCCAGACTAGCTGCACAGACTCGGAGTTCCTGGCTTTTTTGGATCTCTGTGTAAATATGGCGCAAGAACACTGTCCTCTGTCTGGACCACAGTCCAGATTCTGGCTTCCCTTCGGGTCACTGTTCCTTTAGCCTGATGTCTCCTTTTGCTCTGTAATTTTAATCTTGAACTCTTTCAGTGCTGGATGGTGGGAGACATGGGAGATCCGGCTCACATTTTCATTCTAAGTAGAACCCAGGAATCCCTGAGGGGATTCTCAAATTCAGGGGTTTCCCAGGGACACTGTGGCTGCCTGGGAAATGCTGGGGTTTCCTGCCAAGGTCTTGCCAAGAACGTCACTCACCATCACCATCTGGCTCTACAAGGATTGAGTCATTAGCCACTGCAGTCCATCCACACACGCTGAAAGGAGTTCATGATGGAGATCAGGAATGAGGCACTCTATGCTCTGAGAAAACTGGCAGAACAGGCCTTCTGATAGTTAGATATTTTTGAGACAAGAGGGAAGGGGACAGGGCACAACTTTTAAAAGAATTACACAGCAATGGAAGATTTGACTCCCAGTAGGACTTGAGGCCCAAGATGGGAGAGATCTAACTTCCAGTAGACCTTGAGCTTCATTATATGCTCACTGTAACATGTTAGCATACTAAATGGCACCCCCACAGGTGCCATGACAGTTCGGAGGCTACCCATAAAAGGTCAAAAAGTGGGTGGTGGCCAAATTCCTGGGACTCCCAGCCCCTTCCCCAAAGTAGATGGAATAATCCACCCACTTATTAGTACATGAAATAACCGAGCCCATAAAAACTAAACACCCCCAGGGCTCAGTGGTAGAGTGCATGCTTAACGTGCATGGGTTCAAAACTCAGTAGCTCCTCTACAAACAAACAAACAATTACTTCTCCCCCCAACAAAAACAAAACAAAAACAAAACCCCCCAAAAAACTAACTACCCTCGCACCTTGTGGCCACTCTCACTTTCCTAGAGGACCCCATGCTGAGGTCACTGCCTCTCACCTCTTGCGATAGCCCACACTCTGCCTATGGAACATGTATCTACTTTTATTTTAAACACCCTCACCCCTCGCAGCCTCTCTTGCCTTCTGAGACCTCCTGCACTCTGACTATGGAGTATCTCCCTGAATAAACCTGAGACAGGAGGGAAGGGGGCAGGGCACAGCCATTGAAGAAATGACAGCACTTAACAACGAAATGGCTGAAGATTCAGCTCCCAGTAGGCCTTGAGGCTCAAATTGGCGGGAGATTTGACTTCTAGGAGACCTTGAGCTTCATTATATGCTCGTTGTAATATTAACATGGTAAATGGCACTCCCACAGGTGCTATGACAGCTCCAAGGCTAATCATAAAAGGTCAAAGGGTGGGCAGTGGCCAAATTCCTGGGAATTTCAGCCCCTTCCCCAGGGTACTTGGAATGGCCCTCCCACTTGTTAGCATATGAAACCACTGAGACCAACACCACGACTCTTGGCGGCCTCTCTTCTTCCCTCATCTTTGGAGACGGCCCACACTCTGTCTATGGAACGTGTACCTACTTCTACTTTAATCCGAGCACCCAACCCCAACACCTCGTGGCCTTTCTCTTGCCTTCTGAAAGAGCCTACACTCTGTGCAGTATGTATCTCTCTAAATAAACCTACCTTTACTCAACTATGGCTCACTCTTGAATTCTTTCCTACAGGAAACCAAGGACCCACACTTGGTGGGGCACGTCCGAGGCTCTACCAAGACCTGGGACACGGCCCTCCTTACGTCCCACATCCGTTTGTTTATCCACTTTCACTCAACTATGGCTCACTCTTGAAGCCAAGGACTCACTTGATGGGGCGTGTCCCAGGGACTCACCTGGGACCTGGGACATGGCCATCCTCTTGTGCCCCGTTTCCCTGCAACATCTTCAGGAGAAAAGCTTACGAAACCAATTTCTTGCATCTTACCATGCTTAGAAAAGGACTAAAATCATTAACTAAAATATCTGTGCCTTGTGACTAGCAGTAACCTTCTACCAAGAAGGGTGCTTGATTGCATACTCTTTCCCAAAATTACAGATGTGCTAACATCCCCACTTACCTCTTCCAAGCAGTTCCTCAGAGCTATCTGAGAGGCAGTCTTCTGTGAAAACTCACAGCTCTTACATTGTGCACATTTATTTCGTCCACAGACTTAAGGGACTATACCATGGTGCCTGGTGAGAGAGACATGGAAGGTGTTGACTCCATATCTTAGAGACCATCTTTCCATTTTACAGATGAGCAAGCAGAGGCCCAGTGATCAAAGGCTATCTTTATGCAGCTGCGCCCAAATTTGTACCTCTAGTGCCACTTAGTCCGTAGCTCCAGGCTACTATATCCAACCTAAGTGTGACCCAGTCATCTAAATAGTTTATTCAGAGTGAATTCTTAGCTCCCACCCGCTCCAGGCGCCTCCCCTCCCCCATCCATCCAACAACAACAAAACCCCCCAAATGTTCCTCAACTCTTCTCCTTTCCTCACAGCAATCCTACTGATTTCAGTCCTAAACAGATCTCAAATGGCGAAGCTGCCCTCTAGTCCAACTCTCTCTGCCAGACTCCCTACCGTCTCCCTGCTTCCACCCTCATTCCCGTTCCTCTCATTCTCAACCGGCATCTAGACTCATTTCTGTGACCTAGTCACTCCACTGAGGCACTGGCTTCCCAGAGCCATTAGATTAAACCCAAGTAGCCTGCAGCCCTCAGAAGAATTTTTGGAATGTCCTGCAGATGAATGAGGACTGAGGGAGCCCCCAAAGGTTCCGCCTGACTCCTCCCCCAGGACCCACCCGCAGCGGCCGAAATGAGACTGAAAAGAGGAAGCTTCCAGAGGCTTCCCTAGTCAGGTGTTCGGCCCTATAAAGCCCTCTCTAAATGCAAGTTACTGTAACTTCCTCCCAGGTGGGACCCCACCTTACACTTTGGGAAGCAATAGGAAAAGATTACCCTTTAGAGTCAGACAGTCCTAAATTCAAATCCCGGCTCAGTTAAGCAATCCCTGCTTCTCTATACCCATCTGCGAAATGGAGCTAATAGTAATAACACTAATTACCTGAGAGGGTTTTTGTGAGAATTAAATGGGCCATAAAGCACTTAACACAATGCCTGGCACACAGGAAAACTCTGGTTCACATTCCGAGACCGTGCTGTCCAGGGAAGAGGAGGCTTGCTGTAAGATTTAAATTCCCAGTCGCTATACTGTGTACAAGCGCTACTTGGTGCCCAAAAGACTTCAGTGTCTGCAAAAGCCTGGCCTAATTCTTAAGGTCTTTCCAGCCTGGAGTCACGCTGAGTCTGAGTTTTGGTCCCAACAGCAGGGACGTGTTACCGGCGTGCACCGGTGTGAACCTGGCGCGCCAGCAGCTACCGGCTCTCAAAGTTGATACCAATCCGCCGCAGGCGGAGCGGCAGGACCACCCATGCGCCATCTCGGCCCCGCTCCTCGAACCATGACGCACGGGGAGGCGGGGCACGCAGGCAACGCGCCCTGCCATTGGCCCGCGGAGACAGGGCCTGACTCGTCCGCGGCCCGGCTGTGTTGTCATTCGGCGGCGGCTGGAGGACACGGTCAAGATGGCGGTGGTGGCTGGACTGGCGCAGAGACCCCTCCAGCAGGTAAGCAGCGGCTCACGGGCCCCATGGCGCTGCGCGATCCCTGCCCACCCTGCCTCCCCTCTGAGTGTCCTCTCTCTCTCCCCGCCAGGTCTCCGGGCTGCTGAGAAGGCGCTTCCACCGGACGGCGCCGGCGGCGCTGCAGGTAACTGGCCCGGAGGCTACCCGGGCATGGAGGGGCCTCGTCGCGCCGCGGCGCGGAGGCTGGGGTCGCCTGTCACCCCGGCGAGGCTCCATGGAATCATGGCCGATCTGAGGGAACTGGCCTTGACGTGTCTTACCTAACCTTCGTTTTAAGTTTTTTATTGTGGTAAAATATACATAATAAAATTTATCATTTTGAAGTGCCTATTCAGTGGCACTAAGTACATTTACCCTGTTGTTCATTCTCAACCAGAATTTAATCATCCCAAACAGAAACTGTACCCATTCAGTAACTCCCCATTTCTCCTTATCCCTGGTAACCTCTGTTACACTTTGTGTCTATGAATTTATCAATTCTGGGTATCTCTTATAAATGGAATCATACCATATTTGACCTTTTATGTCTGGCTTATTTCACGTAGCATGTTTTCACAGTTCATCCATGTTGTGGCATGTGTCAGAATTTTAAGGCTGAATGATATTCCACTGTAGACATATACCACATTTTGTTTATCCATTAATCTTTGATGGACATTTGGGTTGGCAAAAGCGTTTGGCAGTGCCTGGCACCTAGTGAGTGCTCAATATGTAGTAGTATTTAGGCTTCCTTGACAGTTCTCTGCTGCACAGTGTACCAAATGTGGAAATAAAACTATCCAGTATACTCTATTCAGGAAACCACCTATGAGCTGATCTGGCCAGCAGGCAGATTTTGCAGTCAGGTGCACATCAAGAAAAGTTCAGTGTACTCCTCATTTACACAACCAACCAAAGACTGGCTGTGTGTGATAGACATGCTACTTTCATTCTTTGAACTTTTAAAGAGAAGCCTATTGCAGTGATAGTTTTTATATTGTATGTTATGGGCAGCATAGGTAAAGGGAGAGAATCTCACTAGTATCCTAAGTAATCCTGAAGCTTATTGACTGTTTTCTCATACATGTGACAGATGACAGTTCGTGAGGCTATAAATCAAGGTATGGATGAAGAGCTGGAAAGAGATGAGAAGGTATTTCTGCTTGGGGAAGAAGTTGCCCAGTATGATGGGGCATATAAGGTAACCAGGATACATGAAAGCTATGCAAAATTGAGGTGGCTGTTGGCCCCCAGTACACTTAAAAGTAATGGGGTCAATGCTTAATTGTAGGTTAGTCGAGGTCTGTGGAAGAAATACGGAGATAAGAGGATCATCGACACTCCCATATCTGAGGTCAGCCCTCGTCTAGAGGCAGTCCTTTGGGGGGCATGTCTGTTAAAAGTGTACAGTTTTAATTTTTTGTGGAGTTTTACTTATGTTGTGTTTTATTTTATAGATGGGCTTTACGGGAATTGCTGTAGGTGCAGCTATGGTATGTAGTCCTCTTTATGAATCTCAGATTTCTTTTAACTTGACCTTTTAAAAACATTGATTGAATGTTGGGGGAGCAAAGTGGTTGTTTGCCACTCTTCATTGCTGTTTCTAATCTTTTTTAACATCTGTGTTTTTGATTTGACAGGCTGGGTTGCGGCCTATTTGTGAATTTATGACCTTCAATTTCTCTATGCAAGCCATTGACCAGGTTATAAACTCAGCTGCCAAGACCTACTACATGTCGGGGGGCCTTCAGTCTGTGCCCATAGTCTTCAGGGGGCCTAATGGTGCCTCAGCTGGCGTGGCTGCCCAGCACTCCCAGTGCTTTGCTGCCTGGTACGGACACTGCCCAGGCTTAAAGGTGGTCAGCCCCTGGAGTTCAGAGGATGCTAAAGGACTTATTAAATCAGCCATTCGGGATAACAATCCAGGTCAGTAGAGTGCCCTGTGGGTCTCCTTTGAACATTAAAGAACTAAAATGAAATATCTGCATGGCAGAAACCTGATAGTTAAGCTTAGACATATAAAAAATGTTAATGGTTTACAGATACAGTAAAGATAGGGAAAAAAATGTTTTTCTTATTTCTGACTGTAAGGGAGCCAGTTAGGTAAAGGAGAAATTTACTCCATACCTACAACACTGGATTAAGCCCACAGGTAAAATTAAGACTGACCAGCTTACAGACGTCAGTACCTAAACCATCCTCCTGGCTCCTGGACACAGTTTGTATGAGGCTTCCTAATCAAGTGAAACTTCTCAAAAAATGAATGATGGTGTTGCACGTACATTTTAGTCATGTAGTTACTTTTGTTTAAATATTTACATTTTGCAGTGGTGATGCTGGAGAACGAATTGATGTATGGAGTTCCTTTTGAACTTCCCTCGGAAGCTCAGTCAAAAGATTTTCTGATTCCTATTGGAAAAGCCAAAATAGAAAGGCAAGGTAAGAGAACTTAGTATACATTTAAGTGTTATTTGTAATCTGTTCTCTCTTACTATTGATCAGATTCAGTCTAGAAGTTACTGCCTTTTACTTTGACTAGGAAATTACAGGTTGAGTTCAAGTTTAAAATGCATCATGCCATGATTGCTCATACACTTGTGCTTTCTGAATCTCAGTCCAGTAGATTTGTATTTCGTTTCTAGGAAGGCTGCCATGTTCCTCATTTCACTGGAATGAAGTTGAGTTTAAGATTTCACAAATGAACAAGAGCCATAGCTGGCTGCAGAGCGGGACAGTGTCTTTAGTTTCAACCTGACTTCTCATCTGTAACCACTTTGTTTCAGGGACACACGTAACCATAGTTTCCCATTCAAGACCTGTGGGCCACTCCTTAGAAGCTGCGACAGTGCTGTCTAAAGAGGGAATTGAATGTGAGGTAACTGGACATTCACTTGTTCTTAAAGAATCAGAAAGTTTCCTTTAAGACCCGGAAAGAGGAGTGTGAGTTCTATAACAGGTTACTCAGATATAAAATCCTGCTTTGTCACTTAGTTCTGCCTCTGCTTAAAGCTACTTGCTTTTCACATACCTGGCTTTTTACCACCTAGGTTCTGGATCTTTTTAGTATCTGCTTTGTCAGATTAAGGTCCAACCTGGAGGTAGAGTTTGGGAGAAGGGAGAACTTAGAAGTCGTTGACTCTAAGTCTTTCATATCCAGGATGTACCACTTGCTAGTTACATTTGGGCAAGTTATGTACTCTAAATCTCAGTTTCATTAGCTATAAAATGAGGATAATACATTTACTGTCCCATCAGGCTGGCTGTGAGAATTACACTTAGTGTAGTGGCTGGTATATGGCAAATAGTCACATTAGTTATTTTGATGAGGAAGTTAAGGCCAAGGGAGGATGAGTGAGTTCTGTAAGTTAACAGAGCTGCTTCTAGTAGAAAGACTTTTGTTGTAATTACAGTTTCCCCTTTGACATTTTGTTCATGAATAGGCAGATTAGATTTCCCTAGACCCAGAGATTAACAGGAAACAGGAAGGGAAGTGGTATTATGGGGATGTGACTGTATTTGTGAGCCAGTGGTTCTGTAAAGCTTACTATTTATCATATTTGTTCAGGTGATAAATATGCGAACCATCAGACCAATGGACATTGAAACAATAGAAGCCAGTGTCATGAAGACCAATCATCTCGTAACTGTGGAAGGAGGCTGGCCACAGTTCGGAGTAGGAGCTGAAATTTGTGCCAGGATCATGGAAGGTATTTCAGAGAAACTGATTCCAGAATGCTCAGGCTGTAATCCACCTTGTGTTACAGGACAAAAAGATTGAAAGCTAGGGGTGGTCAAATGACTTGAATTTTCAACTTGTAGCTTGGTATTTTTCCTTCGGGTGAATGTTTTAAAAAGCAAAACCAGAAACAGTTCTACATAATTAGCGTCCCGTTCAGATTTCCCTCTTTGGGCAGACACACCTGTGCTGAGGTGGTGGCGCTCGGCTGGTTCGTCGTGCCTCACTTGAGCTTCCTTCCCTCCTAGGCCCTGCATTCAATTTCCTGGATGCTCCTGCAGTTCGAGTCACCGGTGCTGACGTCCCTATGCCTTATGCAAAGATTCTAGAAGACAATTCTGTACCTCAGGTTAAAGACATCATATTTGCAATAAAGAAAACACTGAATATTTAGTTCTGACCTGAATTTCAAGTCACTCGGATTTACCTAAAATACCTGCTGAGACTTCACCTGGATTGTCTGTAAGACCTTATGACTCATAGTCATCTCTAAAGTAACAACACAGATGTTTTTATACTGGAAAGAAGTTTAAATGTTTGTATGTGGAAAAATTCTCCTGCCTAGGTTCCATGCTTTTTTGGTCTGTTACAATTGCCATGTTCTTTGAATAAGATGACTGTAAAATTTTATCCTCTCACTAGAAGGGCAAGGTATGAACGTGACAGAGTCCTGATGAATGATATCTCCAAAGAAAAGATAACTTACATGTAAAAAATAAAAGCATATAATCTACATTTACTGTTAGATTGTTTTGATAAGGAATAAAGGAATTCCTAACTATGACTGATTGTATTTTTATACTCTTGGAATAATAAATGTGAGGTGGAAGTCTTAAAATTCTGTTAAGAAATCATTGCTGCCAGGAACTAATCACCAGACTGCATCACTTGTAACAGGAACTTGTTCACCAACTCTTCAAATACCTAATTCTAACAGGTTCCTTTTAAAATTAAACCAAAATCCATGTTTTTTGGTTTAAAACAGACATTCCACCACACACTGCCCTCTTCAGAAAGTGAGATGGAAAAGATAGATTTAAATTAGTTATAGTTTCAGAATATATAAACAGCTCATACAACTTAATAAGAAAGAACACCAAACAACCCAATCCAAAAATGGGCAGAAGACCTAAACAGGCAGTTCTCTGATGAAGAAATACAAATGACCAATAGGCACATGAAAAAAAATGCTCAATATTGCTAATTATCAGAGAAACACAAATCAAAACTACAATGAGTTTATCACTTCACACCAGTCAGAATGGCCATCATTCAAAAGTCCGTGAACAATAAATGCTGGAGAGGGTGTGGAGAAAAGGGAATCCTCCTGCACTGCTGGTGGGAATGTAGTTTGGTGCAGCCTTTACGCAAAACAGTATGGAGGTTCCTCAAAAAACTAAAAATAGACTTACCATATGATCCAGCAATCCCACTCCTGGGCATAAATCCAGAGGGAACCTTAATTCAAAAAGACACACACACCCCAATGTTCATAGCACTGTAACAGCCAAGATATGGAAGCAACCTAAATGTCCATCGACAGATGACTGGATAAAGAAGTTGTGATATATCTATACAATGAAATTCTACTCAGCCATAAAAAGTAAAATAATGCCATCTGCAGCAACATGGATGGACCTGGAGATCATTCTAAGCAAGCCAGAAAGACAAAGAAAGATACCATATGGTATCACTTATTATGTAGAATCTAAAAAAAAAAAAAAAAAAAATGAACTTATTGGCAAAACAAAAATAGACTCAGACATAGAAAACAAACTTATGGTTACCAGGGGGGATGGAGTGGGAAGGGATAAGTTGAGAGTTCAAGATTTGCAGATACTAATATACATAAAACAGATAAAACAAGTTTATACTGTATAGCACAGGGAACTATATTCAATATCTTGTAATAACTTATGGGGAAAAAGAATATGAAAATGAACATGTGTGTTCCTATATGACTGAACCATTGTGCTGTACACCAGAAATTGACACAACATTGTAAACTGACTATACTTCAATAAAAATATATTTTTAAAAATAGTTATAGAAGCATACACATGGCACCTAATTAAAATAGGAAGGCAGGACTGTTAGCTGTTATTAATTTAAAGGGAAAATGTGACACAAAAGAAAATAGAGATAGGATAAATGGGAAGGAAACTTTAGAAATACTGTGTGGATCTATTGTTTATCTTTACAAAAGGTATTATAAAAAAATTCCCATTTAAAATAATCTAGCCAAGCTACAGACAACATATTTTCTTGACATGGTTTATTTTAATAAAAAATACAGCTGAACATTTATCACAGATTACATGAAACTATACACAATGACATTCTCTCTGCATAGTAACCAACACTGATGTGTATAACTTGAATTTTAGATGGATTATTTATAATCCTTTAAAGTGCAATTTATTTAAGGGTTTAAGCAAATCATAGGATAAAGGATCTAATAAACGAGTAACACTAAAAGGATGATATATTTGGATAAATTTTTCAAAAGTCAGAACTGATTTATAGATGCCAAATTTACTTACGTTGTGATAATAATCCCCTACAAACCCCAAACTTGACTTAATTGCTGTGGATTAAGATCCTCTAATTGGCAAGAGCTTTTTCTGATGTTAACATTTTTTGTCCATTCAATACATACTAAGCTAACTAAAAGGAACTGAGAGTCTGGAGTAGTTGCTATAGCAGCCCTGAGTTCTGTAACCACAATGGTGTTCCTGTTTGAGCTTAGAGAATATTATGAACTTCCCCTCATTCTACTCGAGGGGAAAAGGAAGAACTCAGTGGCTTCTCTGACTCAGCGACATAATTACGCTTTGGGCTACAGTGTTAATGTCTAAGACGAAATTAAGGTAGCAAAAATGGGAGTTACCTAAGGAATAACCAGAAGAAGCTTTAGAATAGAGAAATGAACTATGAGAGGAACCGTTCTAGGAGCTGTCTGACAGGACAGGAGGGACTGCAACACAAAGGCCATTCACTGCTGTGACTGAATATTGTCATTGTTTTTGTTTTTCGTCTGTATCCTTCAGTTAGTGGAAACATTGATTCCAGTATGCTGCTGCCCCAAAAAGATGCCCATTAGAGGATGAACAAGACTCCTTTAAAATGGTAATAAAGGAGCAAAATATTTCTTAAGGCAGCAATGCCAGCCTGATTTCATTCTACTTGAAGAACATTTCCTTCTTGAAAAGCCCCTTATATGAGCATCTGCAATATCGGATGTGGCTGCACTGGCTCAGCAATTACTCATCCAGAAAGAGGGTGCATTAGGGGTTGGAGGTGGAAGGGAAAAAAAAATAATCTTTTCCCTCCAACTGTAAACACGAAGCTTTAGCCGATCTTAGGAGCGCTATAATCACAGGTTTCGGCTCTCCTCAAAGTTCCTTTCTGGAAGTTCTGGATGGAGCTGAGTAAGGCCCCTCGGCTCACCCCGTTCACAGCCTGGGGCGGAAGCTGTGGGGGCACCTCTGTGCTCGCAGGAGGCAAGGGAGCTGCTGGTGGTGGAGGCGGAGGAGGTGGAGGTAATGTGGAAGTCCCTGTGGAGGAAAAGGAGACAGTCAACACCCTTCCTGACACCCTGCACACGTGCTACTGCTCAGTCCTGGGCAGAAAGGACTCTGGTGAGACTGCAAATGTTTCCCTTCAGAGAGGCCAAGATACCCAGTTCAGTATGTTTTTTAAAAATACTGAACAGGAAAGCTAGAAGCATTAAAGGGGAATTAATTAAAGGTTGCCATTTCTCCCAAATAATAGTCATGTGAGAAAGACTGAATAACTATCACGGATTATGTGAAACTGCACCTACTGTCAATCTCTCCGCAGAGATGAGGCTCTACCTCCATTTCCAAATTTTAAAAATAGTCCCCAAAGAAAAGTTCCATTAGCTACTTTATCCAGGTCCCAGGCAGCTCCACCTACTCCTGAGCTAGCAATTAAAGACAGACATCTGTATGCACAGAGCTGGGCTACCCAAATACCAATTACTAGTGAGGGATGAACAGCTTTTTAGCTGCTCCAACACACATGATTTTTGAAGGATGTGATTTAACGTAAAATGGATTCTCGGCAAGGAACCATCGCCTGCTGGGTTATGGGTTCCCCAGGGACATCTGTCTTGAATAATCATTTCCTATTTGGTTGCATGAAAGAAATATAAAATGCTAATAACTGTGAGCAATGCACAGCAGAGGGCAGGGGGCTTTCTCTCTCCAGCAGCGGTGTTCTCAAGGAGTCGTCTTCCTCGAGCACCCTTCTTCCCACTGGGGCCCAACCCAGGGACAGATGGAGCTGCACTAGCCCTACATTTTTGCTGCCGCTTCAGGGGAAACTGGCTTGCCCAGCTCTACCCTGGTGGGCAAGAAGGAAACCATATCAGTATCCGAAACTTCCCTTAGCTTCCAGGCACATGAACATTTGGCACTTAAATTTTACAGTTTTGAAAAGATGAATTGTTCTCTCTGAACAAAATAAATACTAAGCACAAAAAAAGGCCTGCTTTAAAGAACTTGCCTGTGCCACACAGTTAGTTGCCTCATTTCCTGCGAACCTCCTTGTGACTCCACCTCTCCAATTTTAGCCTTTCCCTCTACCCCGTCCTAGGGCTACCCCAGTGAGACATTCTGCCAGTGGCTTTCCCCCCTAAATTGCCACTGAGCTGTGGTGGTAACAGGTCAACATACCAATTACTGTTTGAGTTTAAATGGATGAGTGGTCAGGATCATCAATAAAATACTTCAGTAAGTGCATCCTTTTTACCAAGTGTGACAGGCAATGGGCTAAAGTCTTGCATTTCATAGAAAACCACTCACCTTCCTTTACATCTTTTACCCAAACCTAAGGCAGCTGAAATTAAAGAATCACACAGATACACACACTCATGCTCTGCAATCTTGGAATTTTCAAACAATGATAATAGAACAAAACAAAGAAACATTAAATACAGACAAATGAACAAAATGCAATTTTCATTGGTTCTATATAGTAACAACTAATGAATGAAGTTCTACTATGTTCTATGTCACGGTGGACTATGGGGAAATGTTCCTGGCTTTGTGTTACAGGGTTACGAAGGTAAAAGGGACTTCAGACCTGAAATGACTGTTGAGGTGAGAAGAGCAGGGAGAATAAGCATTCCTGTGAAGGGGGTTCTTGGAAAGTGGCCAGTGAAACACCAGGAGGAGGGGAGATGGGCTCTGGAGACCCTGCAACTCAACTGCAGCACTAGGAGACCCTGGAGGACTCGGCAGGCGCCCACGCCTCCTAGCTGCCCCTCGCTCTCCCCAGCACTCTCACCCGATGGCCAGAAAAGGGCAGTGGAATCTGTACTTGACAAGCAGGGCCCAACGTGCACCAGAAGCAGCGCCGGCATTTCTGCCTCCAAGCTTTGTGCTTTGACCCTGGCAGAAGTCAGTGTGGGTTACAGACGAGAAAACAGGCACTGGGCTGCAACAGCACTTTGTTTTGCTAAAGGCACCAAACTGGCCAACCAGAGACTGGCTACCCATCTAACCCAGGATCCTGGGAGGCTACAGATGGACCTCAGGGGCCAGACTTGGGTACAGGCTGCCATCTTGGCACAGAACTAAACTGCGTGGCTCTCATGAGGAACCAACCCTTGACTTTGGCCTCATTACCAGGCACTCAAAATTAAAAGTGCAAATTCACTCCCACAGAGACTGGGAACTGGGGGTGGTGTTTGGTAAATGGATCTTTATTTTTCAAGTCAAGGCTGAAACTTACCACTTTAAATGAATCTCTCTAAATATGGAGACAGCATAAACACACTGTCAAAAGTGCCACAGGGTAACCTGTGCTTCTAAAGCAAACGGGATGCTGAGGGCTGTGCGAAAAGGAGAGGCTGCTCGTCAAGGGGGAAGAGCAAGGTTACCTGAGTCCCCTCACAGAGGGCCGGCCCGGTCCTAAAGAGCCCACTGTCCCATGAGGTTCACCTTTCCTCACTGGGCCAGCGACAACTAGGGTGACACAGGATTAGAGCAAGGGACAGCTCAGAACCCTCTGGAAGGGAAGAGGAGGTCCAGAGTCAGAAGGTCAACACTGGAAGAGGCAGGATCACAGACCCAGGGACTCACAGTCCCTGATTACAGACCCTATCTTTTTTTTTTTTTTTTTTTTTTTTTGGCTTTTCCTTTTTGCCTCTTGTATGGTCCACAAAATTCCTTTAAAGGCTCAGTGGGGCTTAAGCTACAACACGTTAGTAGTGATGTGGCAGGGGAAATGTTAACAAGGGCCACATGCAGAGTTGGCTCTTTGCCCTGTGACAAGCCTGGGGACAACTGCCTACTGCCTGAGTTCCCCCACTCCCCAAATGTGAGTGAGCGCCACCTCGTCAGAGGCCTTCCGCAGCCCTCATTCCAGGGCCTCAGACAAAACCAGACAGATTCCATGTTAGATTGACTGCCAACTGAATTCACCCAGCTTTGAAAAATACTGGCCTGCAACAACCCAGGAAGAGGGATGCTCTGAAACAGCTTATCAACAATGATAACAGGTCAGTCCTGATCTCTCCAATCTCACCTTCTCTTAGACAAAATCTTGAAAGCCAATTACTCCACCCTCCCCAGGATCCCTGGCAATCCAGTGGAGGCCCTGGAACAGGCTGCAGACTCTTGCAGCAGGAGCATAGGTTAGCTTTAGGGAGGAACTCCCTGCCAGAAACATCCTCACCAGCCTCGTGGAGAGGACATCTGAGGGTCCCCTTTCCTTGGGCCAGCTCTGACAGTGGGCAGTCTACCAGTGTCTATAGGTCTGGATTGTTCTGTGGTGCACACACACACACAGGTGGGGAGGCCATGTGGCCACCAGGCCAACACCAGACCTACCAGCTACCCTCAAGAGGGAATGGAGGGGCAGTGACCCCTGGAAGCAGGCAGCTCCCCCAGCTCTTGAGAACTGCCGTGGGCTTTTACCTCAGATGGATGAGGAGGCTGCTCTCCTGTTCCAGCTCAAGTATTATTAAGGATGCTTAAAAAAAAAAACTGCTTTTCCCTGTTGTCAGTTATAAAAGCCAGTAAGTTGCCTCCCCGTGACAAGAAGGCAACTACCCCATGCCCTTTCCCCTTCGTCAGAGTAACAACGAACCAACATTTTTGCAGCAGCAGGACTTTGAGATGCTGGCTTCCAAAATTAAAAGATACCAAAATGCCATGCAGTTGATTTGCAGATTTTAGAGCTGTATTTTAAAACCAAAATCAGAGTGAAAATGAAGATTGTGAAGGTCGTGATGAAAGTGAAATGAATGTAAATGAAGTCACTTGGGTGCTTTTTAAAGATGCTGTATTTCATTTAAATGTGCAGATAAGGAAATCGTCTCGAATCTCCTTTCCCATTTGTTCATCATTTCAGTGAGCTAGATGCACTGGGTCCCATTTCACATACAGAAACAGAGCATCTTTAAAGTTAGAAAAATCAGTATAGCTTACATTACCGAAAATTCACGTTCAAAATGGTGCATGCTCTACTGAAAACAGCAAAGAGAGAGAGAGAGGGGACACAAGTCATTATTCAGATTTTAGTGTCATTTAATCAAATAGTAAGAGATCATAAAATATTAGTCTGAATCACATGCTGATTATTCTCACTGCCAAACTAGGACGTACTTAAGTTAACCACAAGAAACACTGGTTTGTAAACACAATGTGACCTTTTTAGAACATGGCAAACACATAATAGAGTAACCAGTGAGTCACTTTCTTCTTCATTCTTTTTTTTTTCTTTTTTCTGAGCCATTTAGGTGCCATTTTTAGTATTTACAAGCACAACACTCACTTCAGAAGACCCACCAAGGTTTTACCTCCCCCCAAAAAGTGGGATGAGTACTGGGAGTGTATCTAGTTTTATTACTAAAAAGGACAGTTTATCAAGAGGGCAGAAAAATTAGAACTCACCACTTCTCCAAGCAAAACTCCTATGATCTAAAATGGAGATCTGTCTCTTTAAAGATGGGGAGACTGAGAGCACAGGGCAGATCCAAGGGGAACCCCTGGGCAAGAGCATGGGGCCCCCCTCCTGAAGGTGCTGGGGTCTAGAGGCTGAACAGCGCAGTGACTAGCATTAGCTTACTTAAGGCTAGAAAAACATTTTTTAAAAAATAGTAAACATTTTTTCCTGTCTTCTTTTTAACTGACTAGATTCCAGGTTAACTGTGAAAGATAACACCTTCCCTGTCATTGAATTCCAGAATTCCGAATGAACCAGTCGCCCCACTGCAATCCCTTGAGGGGGGTGGTCAATGATGTCCATGTGGGGGCAGGGCAGGCTGACCACTGACCTGGGGCAGCTCCGGGAGGATGCTGGGGACCTGCCCCACCCCACCCCACCCCACCAGCTGAGGAACCTGGGGGAGGGGCTCACACACTTGGGCTTGGAAGCAGGGAGGAGGCTGCAAGCTAGCAGGAGAGCAGAACCAACACACTGTTTGGAGAAGCAGTACAGGGCAGACCCGTTCATCTCAAAGATGGTGACTGCTCTGTGTCCACATAGTTTTGAGAAAAAAAAAGGCAATTCTTACGGCCAGAGACATCAATTCTGAGCCTAGAATGGGTTTAAGATTTTGATCTGGCTACATAAATTCTGGAAGCTCTGACATTCTAAATAAATTCATCTCTTTTCTTGTGCCTTATTTATTCTTTTTTTTAATTTATTTTTTTAACTGAAGTACAGTTGATGTACAATATTGTATAAGTTATAGGTGCACAATAGAGTGGTTCACAGTGTTTAAAGGCTGTATGCCACTTGTAGGTATTATAAAATACTGGTTATGTTCCCTATGTTGTACAATATATCCTGGTAGCTTATTTATACATAATCGTTTGTGCCTTATTTCTTTTTAACCTTCCTTCCTGTTAGTCAAGCGCTCAGTCACTCTGTGCCCACAAGGCTCTGTTTCCCCTCCTCCAGCTCTCCTGTCATTCTTATAGACTGGGTTTTCTACTGTCAGCTCTTTCTCTTCAAAATTACTGCTTAAAATTATAAACTGTAAGGAAGAAGGGCTAGAATTCTCTTGCACTGCATTCATAGCTTATACCTGATAGCACCTTACTGCTCATAAAGCCCTGCTGTGTACATTTCCTACCTCTTAAAGACCAGGAATTCTTTTAAAAGACAGTTTCTGAAAATGGAAACTACTTGTCCAAGGTCACACTGGACAGTGGTGGCGCCACCACCCAAGCCCGGGGTTTCTGAGTCTTCCTTCGGGGATCTTTTCATGCCAGACAAGCACAGGGTTTAACAGCACAGCCCTTGGAGGGCACCTGGGAGAGCAGGCACTCAGTAGAAATCGGGTAAATGAGCAACGACAGAACCAGGTTTGAATCCTGGCTCTAGTGTGACCTTGGTCAGCGTCCTTTACCACCACGAGGGCCTCAAGCTCTCTGTCTGCAAAATGGTGCTGTAAGTTATAATTCATGCTCATTGGATAGGAAGGTATTCATGATGATTAAATAACACAATAACTATACATCACTTAGAACAGTACCTAGCACAAAATAAGCACTTAAAAGATGTTAAATATGATTATTAATAACAACAATAACAATTTGGGTCTCCTGCTTACTAAGCTTTCTCCAAATACTCTTTTGCAATTTTTTTTTAAACACACACAATAGCAAGGCAATAGTTTTGCCTGCTCCCAAAGGAAGAGTAGGAGCAAATATCGAAACCACTCAGCTCTATGAATACAGGGTGCAAACACCAGTTGGTGACATTGACCATGAAGTAAGTCAGAGCAAAGTATTTTAAAGTGCTTGAAAGAGTGATGTTCTACAGGCAGGAAACGTCAGCGTTAGCAGAACACCTAGTGCTAGGAATGCTATCACTGCAAAAAAAGTTTTAGAGAATCCCACCCTACCTGATGGAATCGCCAGCAGACCTAAGGAAATGATACTTCTTCCATCAATTTGGTAAAGATTTCAAGAAGAGACCCCATGGCAGGGAGGAGCAGTGAGAAACGGGAGAGGGCCCCGTCCTTACACAAATGCTGGAAAGGGCTCACGAGAGTACAACCCCTTCACTTAGAAACATCTGCCGCTTCTGCCGCATCCTGAAAGCGAATGAGCTACAGACCACCCTCGGCTACCATGTACATGCTTAAAATGAACACTTCCAGGAAGGTAGTGCTGTCAAACTTGCCTAAGTTGATCTATTGCTGAGCAAACTACCAAAGGGCAGGGTCCACAGTGGGTTTAGAGGATGCTTGATTAGAAGGAACTGTGAGATGGTGTTCTCTAACTCCCAGCGCTTTGCCTTTTACAGAGGAGATAACCAAAACCCAGACACAGAAGGTGACTCATTCAAGTCTCCCAGTAACAAACTGTGTACCAAGGGCTTACTGTGGACCAGAGAGGAGGCGTGGATCCTCATTTACAAAGAGGGGACCTGCAGCACAGGGAGGTCAAGTGGTGACCCTCAAGTTTAGGTTCCCCGGCCCAAGGTGTAGTTCCCAAGGGCTCCCAGACCGAGCTGTGCTTGAGATGCTACCTGCAGCAGGAATTCCTTTTTAATACTAGGCCTTGAAAATGAAGAATTTTCCTTCATCTCTTTAGAAAACTGCACTTCCTCATAAAGCTGGAAGACACTATCCTTGACTTCGTTGCCAGATAAACCATAAACCTGGCCTAGAAGTAAAGACATAAATTGGGTAAATGTGATTCCAGCAACAAGATGGGCAGCGTGCAGAGATAAAGGAGAAAGATGAGCCCAACGAGAAGTCTGGCCTCCCGTCCTGGAAGGAAGGACGTCTTGGCTGGGGCTGCCCAGCCAGAAGCTGCCACCCCCAGACTCAGACCTCGCCCTCACCCAGCACAGTCCTTGAAGTCAGAGCGCATCCATGCAAATCCACCCATGAGGATTTACCCAGCATCCCGCACTGGCACAGTAGCTCCCTGATGCTTTGTGTAGAACAGAAGCTCAAGAAGTTGCTTTGTTGGGGGACTAGTTTTTCCAGGTGGAGATTCTCCATTTAAAAAGGGAAACTACCGAGAGAAAAAAACACCATGGACGGACCCCGAGGAAAGCACTTGCTTGAACTGTATCTATCGTTTTGGAGCTCCTGAGAGGTGCTGGCAATGTGACTCCATCCCAGCTGAGGCCTTGTCTGCCTGCTCATCTCTGTGATCCAGGGCTTAGCACAGTGCCTGGCACACCTCAGGCTCTCAATAAATGCATCTTGAGTAGCTGAATGAATAAACTCACCATGGGTGCCCCATTTAGGGCCTGAGATGCTAGGTTGACAGGCAGATGCTAGTTACAATTTTATGAGACGTATTACAATGAATGCCCAGCAGAGGTCAGAGTACAATCTCTGGGGCTGAGTCCAAAACTTCATCAACAAAACATTAAAGGAGATAAAGGAAGTGAGGGAACCAGTATTTGCTGAGAACCTCGCATCTCTGCCAGGCATCGTGCTTGGGGTCTCACACGTTCTCCCTCTGAATCCTCATGACTCCCCTTCAGATAGGGAACCATCTTCCCAGCTACTCCCTCTCACCTCAGATAAAGTTTTTTCCAACACTGACGCTACAAAAGATTCCTCTTTTTCTTCTCATTCTAGAAGTTACTTCACCTCATGCAAACCTGCTGCTGTATGAGATCCCTCCCAATGAGAACTCAGGTAAATTAGAGCGCTCACCAAAAAGATGCAAAGAGACTGAATTCCCCAAGGCATTTAAAAATGAAAACTGGCAAGTAACCTCCAGGACCGCCTTGAACGCACACAGTGAGGTGCCACCCTGCACTACTCAACAGATACCTCTTTTGTTAAAAACGGGTTGATGCATTCTCACTATCAATTCACTCCAATTTCCTTAATATATCCAAGTGATATGAGATTAATATCCTATCACCTAGAAAATGGCTCAGCATGATCTGGGCAGTGAATCTCCAGAAATTTCTCATCAGCTTATACAGGTCACCTCTACAAAAGATTGGGAAGTTTATTTTCTGTCTTGATCAATATTTGGAAAAACTGCAAAAACTGCTGACAAAGTCAGATAGGAAATAGAATATTATCCCCCATGAGTCAGGTACTTTGCTGGTATAACAGGTCCTGGCCCCAGAACACTCCACAGGAAACCAGGAATCAGCCTTGGCCAGCAAGGAGAGACACCAACCAGCCAGACGCAAGGCCTTCAAACCAGTCCCTTTACATTTCCTTGTGTTTTTTTTGTTTTTTTTTTTGGTTAGTTAGAAGCCTTTGAGAGCAGTCGGGTAACGCTCTTGATAGCTCCTAGGCGCCATCTTAAGCCTTAATGAATACAGTACTATCAACTCACAAATCAACCCCAGCCAATAACTCTCCCTTCAGACAGCTGCAGCAACTCTTCCAAGCACAGCCGACAAGCTTAGAGTGGCAGAACCAGCTCCTCTGATGTCTAGAACATCTGGTTCATTTAAGAGGTGAAAGGAGATACTGGTACCCCAATGTGCTTTTATGGGGCTTGCAAAATGGTTAGGAGAGAGGTATTAGTTCAAAAAGTAAAGAAGGAAGATAGCATTACAAGGCCACTGCACAGAATAAGAGATTATTTTTATAAGTATTCCCCAAAATAAACTCTTTTTACATTTTTCAAATAAAACTCATAGGATCTGATTTAAGTCACAAAGGCAAAACAAAGGCTAGCTAGCCACAGAGAAATATTCAGATGATTAAATGCAGAGCAGCACAGAGCACAAATAGTTATCAGGAAATCAGAAATCCAGTGGGTATTTCGCTCCCATACCTAGGCTTTTCACCGGTTTTGCTCTGTGACAAAATCGACATTCTGGCCGGGCTCCCTGAGGAGGAGGCTCTGGCAGAACAGGGCCCCCAGGCAGCAGCGCGATTGTTTTATTCAGCTGAGCGTGTACCAAGACAAGCTCTGATCTGAGAAGCCCTGCATGAGCCTTTTCAGCAGAGAGTGAGCTGGAGATAGGGGGTGGTAAGTGGCCTTGAAACCAACTATTCCACTCCCCGTGCAGTCCAAGTTTGGAAATCTAGACCCTCAGCTCTCCCAAATGACACCACTGATTTGCACTCACACTGGTTTCTCTGGAGAAGGCTGGTCCCCTCTAATCCCTGAAATGTTCGGGCCAAGGTGAGAAGAGAAAGAACCCCACTCTCTTTCCCATAGGTGGAGAAGGGGCGGGAGGCAGGTGGTTCTGCCTTCATCACTAACCTGCTGTAGAGGGTGGAGTCGGCGATGACGGCGATGTGAGAGGTGAGCTGGCCCCAGATCCTGCTAAGAGAAAACACAGAGAAAACTTCGTGGGGACCAAAGAAAGCATCTGGAATTTGGCCTGAGCTGGGCTCCCCCACTGTCTGAGAACCTGCAGCTGGCTTAAGTGTGTGGGCCATGTGGTAAAGGGCCAGGCGGGACAGAGAATTCAGGCACTAGACCCAGTGACCACAGGCTTCCATCCCAGTGCAGAGGACGCGTCTGTCCCCAGGCCCTGGCGCCTCCCACTGCTCCCCACAGCCCGCCTGGTGTGAAACCACCTTTGCGCAATTCAGTGGCTTATGCCATTGGCTGCAGTATCTCTTCCGGACCCAAACCCTGTCCCTGGGTAATGAATGACAAATGACAGTGTCACAGCAGTACAGATGACACAGAGATGCAGACCAGTCCAGTGGAGGCCTCCCCAAAGGAAGCAAGAGTTCCCCACTGCAGCCACTCAGCAATGCTCTCTGCAGAAGTTCTAGTTTACCAGCAGGCACATTCAACTAGGCACGGTCAGCCTACTCAGTTTGTGGATTTCCTAGGCTTTTTCTTACCTGAAATTCAGTAAATATCCTTATTTACATTAAAATAAACTGCATATTCCCATATGCTACATGCTTTTTCTGGACCGGGCAACCTTCTCTTGCCATCAGTGAAGATGCTGGGTTCCCCAGGAACCTGTGAGGTCCCTTCCAGCATTTGAGTCCTGTGAGCCTCTGAATGCTGTTGCAGCCCTTCACTGGGGACAGAGTTCTTTTGTCCTCTGCATTCATCACCACACTGCCCAGTCTCTGGCCACCAGAACCCAAGAACTCTTGACTCCTGGTCCTGACATTTGGGACCTGGGCCCCACTATAATCTATACCCAGTTACCTGAATTATTGGAGTTGCTGTATTTTGCTGAATGCTCTTCACTGTTTTCAACAGCAGATCGTTTGGATTTCTTTAAAAATAAAAGAGAGAGGGTTTTGGAAAAGCAAAGCGTAAACTAAACACACCAAAGCTGGAAGTTAGAACAAAAACATTTTCCAGGCACATAGTTAAACTAGCTACACATAAGGTCATATTTGGCCTTACAACTTAATGCAACGAAGAAACCACAAGCCAAAACTAAAGGGAGAAATAAAACCAAGAATGCTG
The DNA here is from genome assembly GCF_048773025.1 of Camelus bactrianus. Lineage (NCBI taxonomy): Eukaryota > Metazoa > Chordata > Mammalia > Artiodactyla > Camelidae > Camelus > Camelus bactrianus. The sequence continues at coordinate 27,243,771 of NC_133555.1, forward strand.
AGTTTACTATCTCAGGCCAGTCATTCCCCACAATTACATTAAGGCCATAATCAGCCCAGCAAGCCAGGAAACTCTATGGTCCATTTCTCTGCTGATATTATATGGCTTTTTTTCAGAAGCTGCAAACCAGTCGTCTGGAAATAGTTTTAGCTTTCAAGGAGATATAACACAAAATCAGTCATTAAGTAAACGAGCACCATTAACCTAGAACTTCCTTCACATGTAGTCAAGAATTCCAAGGAAGCTCTCAGAGAGACACCAGGCTTACCTTTCGAGCTAAAATCTTTCTCTTTTTTCTTTCTTCTTCGGATCCATGGTGAGACTGAGCTCTCGTCAGTCTTCGATGCTGGTGGATCTTTAAGAGACCACAATTCACCACAAATGTAAGCATATCTTGTACTAATGAAAATCTCTAACATGTTTTGCCAAATCAAATTATTTGGATGAAAAATCTTTCCTTGCTCAGCCTGTCTGCCTCCAAGCTTGGCTCTGGATGTCTAGGCTAAGAGCATGCCAGCAGATGAAGACCTTTCTCTCTTCCCCCAGTTCCTCCCTGCCTTTCTGTCTTTTACAGAAGATAAGCGTGGTCCCCAGCACCTCTGGAGTATGGAGCATGTGTGCACCCCACCACCCAGTCCACCCCCATGGTAAAGGATGACCATCTTTGGGGGACATGTTTGTTTCCCCCAGGCTGAGCTCCTTGAGGGCAGAACTATGAAGTATTCAGCTGCCTTGAAGCGTTGAACCTGGAGCCTGATCCAGAGCAAGAGTATAAGAAGTGTTTATGGAATGAACACTCAATTAAAAGTGAATCACTGTGAGTACCCCATCAAAGGATGGGGGCTCTAAAAGATCAAAAGGCAGTTTACCTGTTTCTGTTCTTCAATTAGTCTCTTTTCTATACACTCTTTGGCAATTCTCAATGCCTCTTTTAACTTTGTGGGAATCTGAAAGAAAAGAAAGTACATTATCTATTGAGTAAAATGGCTAGAGATTTTCTCAAGTCCTGGTTGAACAAAGAAACAGTTGGTCAGCAAGGAGGACATCTGGAATGAAACCACATACAGGCTGTCCACTTGAATCCTATCCTGGCCACTTTCAGTGTCCCCAACACACTCACCTCATTAGCATTTTTAGCAATGAACATATGAAACTAACACATTAAAAAAAATATGATACATGTTTCAAGTATTTCAAGTAGTTCGCAATGGATCTCAAATTACCATAACAATCTTGAAAAAGAAGATTAAAACTGGAAGCCTCACATTTCCTGATTTCAAATTTATTATAAAGCTACAGTAATCAAAACAGTGTGATACTGGCATAAAGACAGACACAAAGACCAGTGGAACAAATAGAGAGCCCAGAAATTAACCCTCACGTATATGGTCAAATGATCTTTGACAAGGGTGCCAAAAGCACACAGCTGGAAAAGGACAGTTTCTTCAATAAATGGTTCTGCCAAAACTGGATATTGACAAGCAAAGGAATGAAGCAGGAGCCCTACCTTACACCATATACAAACATTAACTCAAATCTGGATCGAAGACTTAAACCTAAGACCGAATACAAAACTCCTAGAAGAAAACATAGGACAAAAGCTTCGTGATAATGGATTTGGCAATAATTTCTTGGACAGGACACCAAAAGCATAGGCAACAAAAGCTAAAATAGACAAATGGAACTACATCAAACTTAAAACTTCTGCACATCAAAGGAAACAATCAACAGAGTGAAAAGGCAACCCACAGAATGGGAGAAAATAGTTGGAAATCATGTATCTGATAAGGGGTTAGTATCCGGAATATACAAAGAACTCCTGCAACTTAAAAACAAAAACATTAGTAACCAAATTAAAAATGGACTTGCCACAAAAAATGGGTTATACCACAGTAAAGCTGAAAAAAATAAAGAGCAGAAAATCAAAGAAAGAAATAGCAAAGGACCTGAACAGACATTTCTCCAATAAAGATACACAAATGGCCAATAAGCATATAGAAAGATGACCAACATCTCTAATCATTAGAGAAATGCAAATCAAAACGAGAGTGAGAGATCACCTCACACACATTAGGATGGTAACTATCAAAAAAACAGAAAATAACAAGTGTTGGTGAGGATGGAAAAAAACTGGAATACTTGTGCACTAATGGTGGGAATGTAAAATGGTATGGCGGCTATCAAACAGTATAGAAGTTTCTCAAAATATCTAAAAATAAAATAACCATATGATCCAGCAATCCCACTTCTGGGTATGTGTCCAAAAGAATTGAAAGCAGAATATCAAAGTGTACCCCATTTTCACTACAGCATTAGTCACAAGACCCAAGAGATGGAAGAAAGCCCAAATGCCCATCAGTAGATGAATGGACAAACAAAATGTGGTGTATACACACAGTGGAATATTACTCAGCCTTAAAAAGGAAAGAAATCCTGTCACATGCTGTAACACAGATGAACCTTGAGGACATTACACTGAGTGAGATAAGTCAGTCACAAAAGGACAAATCCTGTATGATTCCATTTATATGAGCTATCCACAGTAGTCAAAATCATGGAAGTAGAAAGCAGACTTGTGTTTGCCAAAGGGCATGGGGGGTGGAAAAATGGAGAGGTGTAGTTAACAGGTCTTGAGTTTCAGTCTGCAAGATGAAAAGTTCTAGAGATCTGTTTCACAATAATATGACACACTTCATATCAGTGAGCTGTACAATTAAAAATGGTTAGGAGGATAAATTTTACATGACTTTTTATCATCACTAAAAACAGAATAATATACAAAGCTTATTGGAACACATACACAAATTCAAGTAATTGTAATATTTTATAACTTCAGAGGGATTTTCTCTGTGAAAGATTTATTTTCTGAATTTCATAAGATTAAGATTTCTCCTGCTGTAAGATACTCTTAACAATAACTTGGTGTGATTCTGCACCTGTCATTTCTTAATTTATTAGTTTTCAAATCATAAGGAGCTCAGGCCTGGAAAACAGACAACAAGATCATGTTGAACTTTTTGTCTCTATTATTCTTTAAAAAACTTAAATTTAAATAAGTTTTGAGCAGTTAGAGGGATATGGTTTAAAATTCAGAAGGCATGAAAAGGATACGTTCACAGGAACAAGTATCCCACCCAGTCCCCCTCCATGGAGGCGACCAATGTCATCAATTTCTTGTGTACCTTCCCGGAAAGAAAGATATTCAAGAGACGGACGCTGGTTTTTGAGATCACGGCGTCTTTGCTGCAGACTCTCTGGCTTAGGGGATGCACAAGGACTGATGACACCCCCCGGGCTGGACTACTCAGGCTGGGGAGAGCATATCTACTTACAAGGCTGAACTGAATACATTTCCTAAAGAATTTCAGTAAAGAAGACATCAGTTTAAAAGTTTTTCTTTCCTACTTCAGATCCGAAGAAGCTGTTAATGTCAGAACTCCCCTAACTGGCAAAACAGGACAGAGGAAAGCGTTTCCCTCACCTGTAAATCTTCTGACCCCACCTTGAATTTTTGGTTTTCTTTCTTTTCTCCCCTCTAAATTTAATTTCATCATAAGAGTGCTACAGGTTCTTTTGGAACACAGAGAGGAGAAAGCGAATTACCATTCTTTCTGATACTAAAAACCAACCAACAGTGAGCCCTGAGGAGGGCCAGGAGCTGAACTAGGCATTCATGTAGATGGTCTCAGCTGTCCAGTGACCACAGACTGGGATTACTCACTGGTTCTATATACTGAGGAAACACACAGATCAGCGGCTCTCAAAGGGGCTGATTTTGCCCCTCCCCTCCCCAGGGGGCACATGGCAGTGTCCTGGGGCATTTCTGATTGCCACAACGTGGGGCTGGGGGTAGGGGTACTACTTGCATCTAGCAGGTACAGACTAAGGACCCCTTAGTGTACAGAACAGCCCCCACAGCAAAGAACTATTTAGCGCAAGGTGTCAAATGCTGTGGCTGAGAAACCCTGCCTTAAATAAATGGCTGGTATCACAAAAGCAAAGTAAGGCATCAACCTGGTGTCTTGACGGGGTTCCAAAGCCCTGCTCCTTCCATGACACCACTTATCACTGTTACTTCTCAGGGTACTTCCTTCTAGTCTTTGGTCTAGACAAAGGTTTTTTTTTTACACACTGTATTTTATATCCTGCTTTTCCCCTTAGCCCAAATAAGAATCATTTTCCATGCTACTATAATGTCTTTATAAATTTTACTTTTATTAGATAAAATACATTTTATCAAATAGATATACTATAAGTTATTAAACTCTTTCCTAATTGTAGAATATTTAGATTGCTTTCAGTTTTTCTTTATGTAAAACAAAGAGTGCTGCCCACCATTCCTATTCTATAAGGATTAAGTTGCAACCCATTGCACATGCCTACCAAAGGTTCGCCCTGGGAGGGGATTTAGGATGGAGAAAACCAGGAAGTGTTCTGTGCTTTGGATATACAGGACCCTGGATAGTTAAGATGCATATCTAAGGGAAAATTTCAATGACCCCATATTCTTGCATCTTTCATACTCAGAAAAGCACTAAAATCATTAACTTGAGTTGTCTGTTCTTTGTGATTAGCAGTAATCTTTTTATGCTTGACTACCGGTTTTCCCAGCAAAAAATTCACATAGATCCTGGCTCCTCCCCTACCTCCTCAGAGCAGTTCCTTAGGGTATCCGAGCACCTGTCTCCTGGCTTATCCTGCTCAGTAAGGTCCCCAAATAAAAACGCTCCTAAGTGTGTGTTTTTCCTCAGTCCATGCTTATTATAAATACTGTACCTTCTCTCTTTTTTTTTAATTAAAAAAACACTCACTTTCAAAGCTAACATTTATGTCACAAACAAAGAAATGATACAATTTGCTTTACCTTAAACTGTGGCTTTTCGGAAGTGGTTAGCAAAACATCACTGAATAATCTGTAACGAAAGGAAACAAACCAAAATATCTTTCTGAAACCAGATGTACTCTCAGAACAGGATCAAAGCAGAATGAGACATCTTTGGCCAGTCAAGTCCCCACCACATTCCCCAGCCCTGGCCCAGCCTGGCCTAACTCTTCATTTCATGTTTATCGACAAACTCAAAGGAGCTTCCGGGATACCCAAGGTGACCTCCGGAACCCTGCCCCACTACCTCAGACCTCACCAAGGGGACTGGGTCAGCTGTGCAGCGGAGGTGATGCCCCCACCAAGGGGCAACAGTCCTCTCATGCTGTATAGTAAATTAATTCACACCTTGAAGAAAATTTTGCAAATTATTTATTATATTTATATTGTTTTATTATTTATATTATATTGCAAATAATATATGCAGTAGATATTTCTAAACAGAATACTTAGTTTTCCTTTTTTTTTTTGCCCCAGAGGAAGATAAAATTTATTCTAGACCTAAACAGAATAAAATAGAAAGGAATCGTTCTGTTTGGAATCTAACAAGAAAATAATTTTCCCCTAAGAAAAGTAGTGTTTCTCATGCTCTCTTAAAAAGAAATAGCTGCTTTTGGAGAAAACCAATTCTCTCTTCAAAATTATGTTATTAAAAACAATCGTATGAGGAATTCTGAACTGGTTTGGCTAAACGGGTCAGAGAATTTAAACAGTTGTTTGGGTGGTGCCCAAATGGCTCCAAGTAAGTCTTTCCTTGAAATTTCCCCCCTTTTAAAAAACAGGAACTACATCACAAGTAGAAAGGACAGGGTTAACTTTTCTCCACTAGGCGGCCTGGAGGTGGAGACACAACTCTCCCTTTCGAGGCCAAGGGTCCACTGACTTCCAGACAACACATTTTTAACTGAATATAGTTCACACTTCTCCAAGTGCTGTCTCAAGGCTGAAGCCCACAGGGTAGAAAGACTTCAGTGAAGGAAAAGTATTTGGATTCCCTTTAGAACTGGAAGACTGGGAGAAAAATGTCAGAGCTTTAGAGGGGGTGCAAAAGACAAAACCAAGTAAGTTAAAGTGGATTCAGGCTGTTCCACAACTACAAATGCATTTGCTCTAAAAGCGTGTGTGAAAATAGTTTTGTTTCCCTGACTAGATCTATTTTTCCATGCTTACATTGTTACTAATGGTGGCAGCATCAGTTGAACATTGGAATGTCACAGGCACGGAGCAGTGGCTCGGGCTGCTCTGGGCATCACGGCCCGTCCAGGGCCTAGGATGGTGCCGGGGCTGGAGCAGACCCTCCCTAAACACAAGGAACCTGACGTTATCACTGCCTCCTCTGAGCTCTGGCTGTATGTAATTCAAGTGGCCCCACCTTGTTTGCCGGTATTACTGTTTCCTGAATACATCTGTTCACAAAGCACTGGGTACATCACAGGGCACAAAGTATAAGCTGAATCAATATTAAACATAACTAACACTTAATGAGCACTTAAGTAACTGGCACTGTACTAGGAATCATCTCATTAAACCCTCCCAACAGCTCTCTGCCGTGGGGACTATGACTATCCCTATTTACAGATGTGGAAACTCAGCTTCCCAAGGTTAGCAAACTTGCCTAAGGTCACCAGGGTAGAAGTGGTTAAGCTGGGCCCACCCCCAGGCGTGTCTAACCTCAGATACATGCTTCTTAAACTCCCTGCTCCTCTTCCTAAAGGAAAGGCCCCAGAGCACTACGGAGTATTCATAACCCTGATCAAGGGAGAACGTCTTCTGAGCTCGAGGCCCCTAGCACAGTGCCTGGTGCACGTCAGATGTTAGATAAACATTACCCGGTGAGTAAATGAACAAGCAAGTGCCCGGGAGGCCAAAGACACATTGCCCTCCTCCAGACCCTCCCAGGCCAGTGACTAGTGAAACAGCCCAGCTGCGGGCCAGGTGGTGCACTGAAGCAGGCTCACGAGGAGAGCGGCCCCCGCTTCAGTATTTCCCAAGTCGGGGGCTGCCACGTGTCCACGACACAATGCCAACACGGACAGGGAGAGACGCATGTGAAGACAGCACTGACATTACAAGATCAGACTACGGTGCAGAGATGTCATAAGGAAGGGTCAGGATATCATGCGGCAAGTGACCATCAGCAAGCAGGTCACAGTGACTCTGCGAGGACCCAGCCGTCCTCTCCCAGTACCAGACACTCGGGTTAGTGGTCCGGTGCTCGACACAGTGATGAAGGTTACACAAGGCATGTGATTGACTTACGGCATCTGTAAGAGCCGGGAGACGGTAGGCATGCCATTTTTACAGGCTTCACAAGACAGCGTAGACTCCAACACGGCCACTTGAAATGAACAGATACACATTTTAGTTCCACAGAACATGCTGGCAAATCCACTTGGTGATGAAAAGTTTGACACCGCTTTGCAACAACTGTCTGCGGGGTGATCAGGACAGTGTCAAAACTCTTCACGCACAGACAGATGGCATATGTGGGGAGGGGGACGCTGGCAGCACTGATGTTACTGATGACTCAAAAGAAACGGTTCAGGAACCACATGCTGACAGAAAGCTAAATATATTTCAGAGATAATTGGAGGAAGGATTCAAGATATCATTCATAAATGTGTTTGCTCTCTTAAAAGAGAAGTAAACACTACACAGAAGTAAAATTCTGAACTTGAAAGACATTTTGATGCTTGCCTGCTTTTAGTCAAAACCAGCACACAAAATGCCAACTGTTGGTATCTCACCATCCAACACCTTGGATAAGATAAACAAAACCAGCCAGATTTTTCCACTTGCAGGTCACTGTTCAGTTTCAGCTGTTCAGACTCATCCCAAAGTAGTCTCGGGGCCTGTTCTCTGGAACTACCTACCTCATTTGACACAGAACTAACCCTGGTGGGGGGCTGACCTGCATGCCTAGAAGGCACAGTGGTCCAAGAGCTACTCCGCCCTCCCCTCTCCCTGCTCTGGCAGAGCTGGCTGTGCAGGGGATGAAAGGGCCCCTGGATGGGTCTACACCAAGCCCTACATCCCTCCTTCCTACAGGTGCCTCCCAACCACCCCCCGGCTCTCCTCAGCCCCCTCAGTAATGCTGGCAGGGCTCCTGGACCCAACGTGCCAGGTGTCTGCACTCCTCTCTGCCTTTCCCAGCTCTGGGCCTGCCAGGCTCTCCTCCTCTAAGGTGTCCAGCCCTTGGCTCTCTTGTTCCTTGCAGGTCCTACTCCTGACACCTGCCTGAGTCTCCAAGACTGGCTTCAAGTTGCCTGCTCCTGGCTTCTGCTTCTGTATCAGAATGGCTATAGTTCTCTTTATATCCTCTTGCTTCCAAAATGTCCCCGAGGTTTCAGAGAGCCCGACAAATAGACAAGCCATCTGAATTTTCAGCAAAATGCATTTAAGGAAGTTACTCAGCTCACTTTTAAATGAGTAAGACTTTCTGGCTGTGGAGCATGTCAACTTCCTCTGGGCCTTCCCTGGACTCTGGAAATGGGGTGAGTAGCCATGCATGTTACCAGGGCCCAGAAGACCCCTCCAAACCCCATACTGACCGACAGCCATAGATGGTGCGGGAGGGAAGGAGTCTACAGGCACTGAGTCTGGTGGTCGTCCGTAAGTCATTTCGTACAGTAAGTGGCCAAAGCAGTGAACGTCCACACTCTCCAATGTCTGCAGAAGGAAAGAGAGCAGCAGAATGCTCAAACCTCACGTTGGCTTTGTGAATCCCAAGGCTCCTGTCGCAGGCTTCCGCTGAGAAACATGGCCCATGGGCAACCCCACTTATAATTGGTACTGTCAACCCAACTCCAAAGCCTTTTGTAAAAGCTCACAAGGTATTGCTCTGACCAGTGGTCCTGGTCCTACCCTCCATGGTTTTTCAATCAGTGATTCCACACCTCTCCTTGTCCCAGCTACCATCTCAACTAGCCTCCTGGAGATACAGCGGTGCTCTGTGGGAAAAACAGGGCCAGTAGGCATTGCCTTACCCCAACTGCACCTTTCACTGCTTAGTGCATATTTCTTACAAGGGCATATCATGGGTCCTGTCGTGGGGATAACTGATACCTAAACATGAGCCTGCTGTTTCATGACTTTCAGCAACTTACATTGATTTTCCTGAATTGTGCGAAGTAAGATCGGTAGAAGGAAGGAAGGCCCAACAAGGAATTCTCAAGGTCTAGCAGCCGGCAAGTGTCCCCTTCTAGCATCACATTGGAGGCATGAAGATGCCCATAAGGGAATCCTTTGTCATGTAGAAACTTTAGTACCTAGTGAAATATATGTAGAGGTTACATTCCCTGCCCCCACCAAAATTCATTCAGATATAAGACAGGTGAAACTTTGTTTTTTAAGTTAATATATTCTGAAACAAAACCAAACAGGTCACTGGAGAGACACCTGAAGAGAAATGCCACCTCCATCCACTTCTTTGGAAAAGGGAGTGATGCTGAATCCTTTCCGGCTGTGAAGACGCGACGCCAAGCTCCCTCATTTCCAAAGAACAGAGAAGCAGCCTGTGTCTGCTTGGAGTTCACAGCTTTGATGCTAAAAGCCTCTACTGTAAGCCCTTTCTGATCCCAACAAGCCAGCTCTCTTCAGGGCAAAGATCCTCCGGCACAGATGAATAAAGCTGTAGTGCCAGAGCTTCGGCCAATTATTCAGGAAAAGGGGCTGCGCTGAAAACATCTCTAATCTTGTCTTGCCTCAGAATATATTCGGCTATTTATTATTAGAAACACATGACAGCCTCCCACAAAAAAAGAAGCAAACTTTTCAACTGCCATTTAATAAACAGTGGCTCAGCCAGTAACAGAGATGCCCGCACACAGCCCTGCAAAGGCCTGATGAACCAGAGCAGTGCTCGCCAAAGGGGGTGCCCAAGACAATCCCCTGAGGATGGAAAGATAATGGTACAGCTTCTCTACCTGTTTTGTTTTTAATCTCATTCTTTCTTAACTTATAATACACACAATATGTTAGTAGTAACACATGTACATAATAGTTAAATATATAAAACTCTGGGGGGGGGGGGTCGTGCTTAAATTGTTTTCACTGATAGGGCTGGACAATCCAAGAAGCTTGGTGAATGCTACTAGGGGGTGATGTGGGAAAGGCCTTTCAGGACAGTCAGACTTCTGTAAGGGAGCCATATGCTTGTGTATATGATACAACAAAAGCAAGAATCTTGGCACAAACATAAAGATCAACCAGAAATAACACAAAAGTTGGTATCCACACAATAAAAGTTCTTAAAAATCAGACAGTCTATTCCAACAGCTAAGCTTCTGGAATGCTGTTGATCTAAATTACTGCCTTAGTCTCAAATATTTGTTTTTTGGGGATAAAATACGGTAATGCCATCAGTTTATATGGGATCAGACAACTTAAACTATTTCGGCTATCGCCTGAGAACTTTCCCAAAAGAACACTGTGATGCTGGATGAATTCCAATGCAACTTAAACAGAAATTAAATACCTCTTACCTCTAATATTTGCCGCCCATATGTTTTTATTTGCTGGAGTTCAAGGCCTTGAATCTTCTTAGGGTTGCAGTACTTCCTTAGGAATGGGTCTTTTGGTTTTGCCTTTGGAAAGGAACAAAGAGGACATAAGAAGGTAGCAAGCAGGGGGGTGGAATTCTATACACAGCCTCCCTGAACAGGCAAGACTTGAAGTGGTTGGGGTCACCAGGTGAGTCCAGCTGGTAGGATGTGGGCTTTTAAGAACAACGGTCTATATAGTGAATAGAAGGAGGCTGACCTGGGTTCCACCCCTTCTCTACAAGATGCTCCTGGTCTTGACCTTAGCGGACACCAAAGTCTTGTATACTGTTACAATTTTTTGGTATTGTTTTTTTTTTTTTTTAACATTCAGTAGTGTTAATCGTATTTATCAAGTTCTCTGTTACATTACTTATTTATCTTATAACTGGAAGTTTATACCTTTTGACCACCTTCATCCAATTCCCCCTCCCCACCTCCCCCAGCCCTCCCTCTCTTGTAATCATAAATTTGATCTCTTTTCCTATGAGTTTTTACATAAAGCTTCTCAGTATTACTTTCTTAAAAAACTTTTTTTCCAGCTTTATTGAGATAGTTCAACATTGCTTTCTTAAATGAAAGACATAAACTTTAAAACTGACCTAAGAGCAGCCTACAATGCAATGGTATAATCATGAAATGTCCAACTTTCCCTCATGTGGGGAAAGGAATGCTCTTTGATCAAATCAGGTAGTTTCTATTGCTAGAATAAAAAATAAACCGCAAATAAAATGAAAATTAAATCCTCAGGGCCTCGCGTGTGGAAGCTTAGGGATCAAGTATCAACTAGTTCTTAAAGAACGTGAGAATTTCTTTATGACCAGGAACTTGCACCACAACTACCTTGTAGATCAGGTCCTTCAAAGTTCCTTTTTCATTAAACATCCTAATTAGCAACGCTGAGGATTCGTTAGCTGTGGCAAAGGTAACACGATAGATGTAAGGGTGCTGCCAAAACAGAAAAGAAATTCACATGTATCTGCGTCAGCATCTAGGTCCTCGTAGATCCAGGATCTGGTTATAGAGTCAAGTATCAGCTTGATAATTTAATTGCATATAAATGCAGAATATTCCCTGAACTCATGGCGTTTTCAAGTCATTAGATGATCAACTAGTAACTCATTTTTTAGATGAGAGAAGGAACATAAATTACAGTGACCAAAGGGAGTGGGTAACGGATGTGTTACTAAGCTCCCTGGGTGAGGGCACCTGCTTTGGTGTGCATATTCGTGCAGTTCAGACCAAAGTATAATAACAGATGAGAGGGAAAGTCTGAGTTTTTGGAATAGTGGTTTTAATATTCTGCCTCTGTAAATTGGTGAAGAATACAGCCAAATCCTAGCACAACCAAGTGGGAACCAGGATCAGTGTGTAGCACTCACAGCTTGGCCTAACAGTCCACACTGCTGTTTGGTGCCCAGCCAGGGAGCTTAACAGCTAGAAAACAAGCAAAAACAGCATTTTTTGGCATCTGGCCCCTTTCCAGGGCAGCTAGCATGACTCTTCCTGTCCCTCTGCTGGAGTGTGTAATATGATGATTCACACTGTCCTCCTGAGAGAAGGACACTGACGTCCACCAAGTGGGCTGGGGAGCAAGACACATTATTTAATGACTGAAAGGGAAGTCCTCATATGACCTGGAATTTTGGTTACATGGACCAACTGGCTTCAGATGTTAGTGTCCATTAGCTCAAACGAGTAACATGAAGATTTTAAACCTTGGGAGCTGGGCTGTGCGAGAATTTGACAGGCAGGGATCAAGTGGGTTGGGGACTGGAAGGTGTGCCTAGAAAAATAGTGATTGATCATGAAGTTTCCGCTGATCATCACATCAAAACGGTGGCTGTTGATATTTTAATGGCCTTATTGAAATGTAATTCACATCCATTTATAATCCACCTGTTTAAAGTGTACAGCTCAATGATTTTCAGTATATCCAGAGGTGTGCGGCTGCCACACAATCTAATTTTAGAACATTTTCATCACCTCAAAAAGAAACCCAACAAATAAAATAAAAATCCTTGAGTCCATATTGATATAAATAGATAAAGAAGAGAGAACAGGAAGCTCTTTCTTACAGTAGAATGCCAAGTAATAAATATATAAGAGGAGTGACGGAGTTAGAAAATGTCTATGAATGCTGAAACAAGTGGGTTTGGTAAAGAACAGGTTATTTACATAGTCTCAAAATAGCTCCCTACAATTACTTACTAATTAATTCCAGTCATCTTATAAAAATAATTAAGTATGGGTACAGATGTTTAGTGAAAATTGTTTACTATTACTTTTTTTTAATAAGAGCAAAAACAAGAGGAGATCCAAATGTCTAGTAGATTAGTTGAATGAATTGAGGTACAGTCAATGATAATTCCATGCAAACAATACTAATGAAATTACACTACCTTTATTAACTACAAAATACGTTCATGGTATATACCATTGACAACAACAACAAAATCAGGTTTTAAAACAGTAAGTATACAATTTTTTGAAAATAATCATTTAAAATTCTAGAAAAGTAACAATTGGACATTTGGGTTTGTAATTCTGGTTGGTTGGAATTATAGACAAGTTTTATTTTATTTTTATTTTCTGTGTTTTCTTTCTATAATTAACATGCACCACATACCTACACTATCTTCTTTTTAAAAAGCACATACATTAAAAGAAATTTAGAATTGGGTGCTCACAGCCTGCGTGAGACAATTAATCAAACCCAAAGGTCAGGCATCACACCTCACTGAAAGCTTGCTTTTGCCAGCTTGACAAAACACTGGATCTTCAAAACGAACTCGCCAAACCAACTGGACAGATCAGAGGAACTGTGCTTAGTCCGTGAGTGACTCATTCAAGGGTCCCACATCCTCATGCAGACCACAGATAAAGAACATCAATGCTAACTCAAATTTCTGGCCTTTTCCTGAAGACTTTCTGCATATATTTTGAAATACACGTAATTCTTTCCACGGAAAGCGTTGGATTAGAATCCCTCATACAATTTATCTAAACCTCTATTAATTCTGTTTTTTTCAGGCTAGAAAGAGATCTTTGAATTTCACTGATATAAAATCTTCACCGAGAACAAGAGGCTCAGAGAAGTGGCTGCTTTCCTACTCTGATATTTGCTTAAAACGCAAAAGTTAAACTACTGCATGTTTCACGGATTGTGTAGAGGTCACGAGTGCCATTTAAATGGCCTCTGGTCTACGAGAGGAGACCTGAACATTTTCAGTCTGAACCGAAATCCACTGTACCTCTCCCATTCTCTTGAGCCTGTAAAGTATTTTCAGCTCTTCTGTCCATGGTCACTTACAAGAAAACATTACGAAACTGTCATCAGCACCAAGAATAATAGAAAGACCTGTACTCACCAAACAGGAAGGCAGAAGTTTGATTAGACACTGAAAATCTTTATCTGACAGATACTTGTCGGGACCAAGGTCAGCCTGGAAACACGGGAGGAAACATCAGGCCACTGCCTTGGTCATCAAAATAAAAATTCCTTGTTAAGTCTTTCCCTTTTTTTAATCTGTCTAAAGATACGACTACAAACCAAAGATAAAAATCACATTATATCTTGCTGCCTCAAAACCCCTCTGAAGAAATAGTATATAAACATGTAAATACTAGGACTTAACCAACTTTTATCTAATTCTATTAACCAAATGCATCACTAGAGCTCCCAAAATGAGAGGCAAAAGAAAGTATTTTCTCTAAAACAAACTGCTATTTAAAATAGAGAACTATTTTAAGTGGTTCCTATTTCTTTCCAAACGTCTACTAGTCGATCAGATATAATCACATTGATATTACTGAATGCATAAGCAAAGGAACTTAAAATGACTCTCCTTCTAGGAGGCCTTAACGACATCACTCAAGAACACAGTACAATTTTGTAATACTCTTATCAATACCTGCTTTCATAAACCCATCTAAAGCCTTGAAATGAGTCTGAGTCAAAAAACTAGCTTACCCAGCTTAATACTAGCCGTTCCTTTGGCTGATTTTTAATCTTCATCAAGAAATATTTCTTCCTTATCCTCCAACCTGTCATAAAAACAGAGATGTGTTTATAGCTATATGATTTTATACCAATGGATATAAGTTTCATTGACCAAGTGATTAATAAAAATTAAGTTTGGCAATTTTATTCACAGCTACTTAGGCACCAGTAAAACCACCATTTGGTAATATTTACATGGTAAAGTCTGCACTAAAAAACAGCAAAGAAATTACCCTACTCATGGAATAGAAAAACAGCACTTCAGCTTAGATTTAGCGTAAAAGATGAGGAAAGAATGATGGTTCTGAAACTATTAGTTACTCCCATCCAAATCCTCAGATGGGACTTTCACCAAGATTGATTAAATATTAAAAGTTAAGGACTGCATCCTCAAAAAGTATAGAGGCAAAAAGAAAAAGAAACCACCTGTGTTTCTTATGCAGTTTACCTGCATTAAAGCTTTCTTGGGATACTTATAAAGAAAATAGGACAAAGAATCCAGTTCTGTGACCTTTTTTAACAGACCAGGCATGCCATTTTCTCACCTATGTCTTTCAACGGTTCCACCACCTCCCACTTTGGTTCTGATCGGAAAAACATGGAAACCTGTTGTAAGGCAATTTCTGCAAAGACATTTTAGAAAATCATTAGTCAACCATATCAGGAAAGTACCATACACTTAAGAAATTATTCTTCCAAATAAAATTCTTATGGTCTACGACTTTCCTAAAAAACTTAAAAAAAAAAAAAAAAGCCAAAAAAAGAAAAAAAAAAAAAAAAAGAGAGAGAAAGAACACAGACGAAATAAAATGTGGGATTCTAGATTGGCTCCTAGAACAGAATAAGGTCATTAGTGGAAAAACTAGTGAAATCTGAATAAAACTATAGCTAATGGTAATTACCAGTGTTAATTTCTTAGTTTTGATACATGTACCATGTTTATATAAGATGCTAACATTAGGGCAAACTGGGTGAGGGGTACAGGGAAATTCTATATTACCACTGCCATTTTTTCTGTAAATCTAAAATTATTCCAAAATAAAAAGTTTATTAGAGAAAAGAAAGTAATTACTAATGGAGTAATTACTTAAACTGGAAGATCTAAAATATGTAAACTAGCTGGCTTAGCCAGGAACTCAATACATGCACCTGACAACAACTTGAACACAAAACTCAGAACGTGTTGTAAGGTCAGCTTGGAATAGCATTTAATGTTGCTGCAAGTGATATTTATCCCATCTTCATTCCTCATGAAATTATAGCTTTCACCAACAAAGAAGCGATTAGACTTAAATATATATTGGAAATAAAAGCCAGTGTTTTAGAAAAACATCTATGTACAGCAACAACACAGTTCTATTGTGGGAAATCACCAAATGCCTATTTACTGGAAAAAAATCCATCCGTCTTTTTATGTCTGTTTATCATGAGAACGTTTCCCCCTTTCAAGAGGACAATGAAAAGAGGAAGTTTCACTGTATAAAGAAATTATCAGAATAACTGTGCTTTTACATTTCCTGCAAAAAGCAACATCTATAATTTGCAATTTTCCCTCAGCACAGTGAGTGAATGAAGACAGACTGGAACCCTGAAAGCAAACAGCAATCCTGCATAGTCACTGAACGCACCTCCGCCCAGCATTAATTACAGTCCAGGCAGACCAGTGAGGCATGAGGGGTTCGGCAGAAATGTTACCCATGTGTCAAAATGACCTAGTCTCAAATTACCATGCTGAGAGCTTGGCAAACAGTATCACTTCGATATATTTTATAGTACATTATGAATTAAGAGATTTCAGGAAGAAAACAGTATACTAGCTACGGGTTTACTGACTCAACGTATAAAGTGTCAGTGCTGTCTGCATGTAAGAAAATATAAGATGACAAATACCAAGTAGACTGTTTACATCTGTTTCAACCAGCCCAAAGTGACAACCCATCCCGGGGGGCCAGGTGCGGCAGAAGCAGGTAAGTTTTCCTAACCACCACTGGGAACGCCACACCTCCTCTAGAGGTAATGTTGATATAAAATGTTTTCAGTATTTCCAAAATAACCTGAACATAAACTATTTAAAAAGGTATGATTTTAAGTGAAAGCCACAACAACTTCGAGAAGGATTATGAAAAGTAATTTTCAAAATGCAGTACAATGTCATTCTAAGAGGCTGAAAGGACAGTCAGAACTAACGGTGACTCATAATTCTCCATAAGATCATTATTCAGCAGTACTTACTATGTGCTACTGTGTGTCATACGTTGTTTTAGGGATGGGGGAGACAGCTGTGAGCAAATGGAACATGCTAGACTTGGTACTGATATATTAAGGACTGAAAAATAGCTTTTTTCACCGTAGGGGTCAGGGAATTGTAGAAAGGACATGTTCTTTCCTTGGAACTATGATTGTTTGCCAGGTAAATCACATGACTACTATGCTCCTGATATTAATCCTTCCCTTCCCCAGATGCAGGCGATACACTTCAATCCTGAACATCTCCTCCTCTGCTCAGAAGCCTCTACTGGCACCTCTTTCGTTACCAAATCAAGACCAAGCTTCTAAACCTCAGTGTTTAACCCAGCCCTGGCTTTACCCTGCCTTTCTGCCTTACCCCCACAGCGTGCGTGCCTCACTCCGTCTGAGATTTGCCTGCCACGGCCCCAGGAGACTGGGCTGCCCCCACCCCTCCAAATTTTCTGTTGCTGCCAATCCATCCTCTGAGGCTCAGCCCAAGTCTGCCGCTCCCTCCCCCGTGCACTTCCACGCTGCATCTGTCCTCCTATGGGATTCTGTCCCCCACCAAGGCGACAGTCTTCCACTAGACTGTGACTCTGACTGGAAAGAAGTATCTTAAAACTGGGCAAAGCCACAGCTGTACAAAAACACTTATTTCTCTCCTGCAGCACTGGCCCTTGTCTCTTGGCCAGGCTAACTTCTAGTCACCCCTCAGATCTCTGGGTAGGTATCACTTCTTCCTGGAGGCCTTCCTCCATCTTCAGATCTGGACCATCTGCACCCTTCCCCTCACCCTCAAAGTGCTGCCTGGTGTTTACCCTGCCACAGTCCTCACCGGCCAGTCTCTCTGCGGAAGTGCCTTGGGGTAGGAGTCGGGTCGGCAGACCACTCCTTCCTTGATGCTGTATTCGTAGCACCTGGCACACAGTAGGTGCTCAATAAATATTCGATGAAGTAAGAACTAAGGGTTCAATACATGTTCAACGTATGTGGACACTCTCTCCCATCAGAACGTGATACCCAGGAAAAGGAAGGCATCTGCCCTACTTCCTCAGCACTGACGGACCCGTGGGGCGGACTGCAAGCTCAGTAAATGCTGGTAAACCAGCCCCAGACAGAAAACGCAGAGCGATGCCTCAGTCCCTGCCGTGAGTCCCACAGAGCTAGGCTTCTCAGCTCAGAACGTACCAGCTGCCCCCGCTGTGCACAGCCTTTGAGCTCCGAGATCCCAGCCCCCTGGGGTGACTACAGGGAATAAACACTGACTCCTCCAGTCCTGAGACGCGGCTCCAGATCCCAAAACTACTACAGCAGCCTGCACAGCAGATGTGGGCCTCCAACTTCTCCAGGGATCCTGCCCTTGTTCTGAATATAATCTCACCCCTTACCCCACCCAATCCCTCCCTCCCTCCCTCCCTCCTCTCATCCTGGAGCCCACTACTGCCTGACCCGCTGATGGGATTCCCGAGGTTTCAGGACCAGAAGGGAGCTCCCACCCTCTCTGGTCCTCTCCCCTCCCTGCTCCTGTGTGATAGGTCAGGACCTCGAGGTCCACAGAGGGGGTGCTGCTACTGACGAAGCTGGGCTCAGGATACAGCCTCCCGATTTCTGGTTCAGATGGCTTCTGTGTGGACATTAAATGCTTCCTTAATCAGAGCGGTTAAGGTGAGAAGATGACTGCAGTGCAGTGAGGCTTTTAAATGACAAAAACACCTGGTTAATCAGATGAATAAGGTGGGGTTTGTGTATGTGTGTGTGTGTTTCCCCAAAACAAACCCATGACTGGAAGACACCTGTTCTGCCTGTGCAACAGCTGGCCCTCAGTTAGACTTTCTAATTCAAATGAACACCCCACAATATCCCACCCCTACACCCAGAGCACCAAGGACCTCTATTTCCTTCCTGTGGATTTGGTCAGCTTCTAGAGAACAAAAGGAAAAGAAAAAAAAAGACCAGCAATCCCCGCTGGGGACTCAGGGAGGAGGGGAGGCAGCTGCTGCTGTCCTGAGAGCTGCTGGTTACTCAGCCCCTGGGGAACGGGTGGCATCAACAGTTCCCCTCCAACAAAGTACCTTCGACCTCAGTCAGGACAACAGGCAGGAAACGTGGCCATGGTGATTTCGGCCACACTTGAACACAGAACTCAAATCCTGCTGAAGTGAAGCTGGGTGGTGACTGCAGACATTTGGAAAATAATAAGGTAGAGACATTATCCATAGAAAGGGGAAGTGGCTCTGCTTAGGGAAGTGCCACAGGTTGGAGGTGTGCAGGCTGCCCTCAGGATCCATGGGCCACGCTGTGCGTTTTGGGCGACCTGGGCAAGTCCGCCTGGCTTTTGGGGAATGGCTCAGTCAGACGGGCGTGGAGGAGGCGGCCTGGGTTTCCCCTTCCTGAGGCTGCTAGTGAGTCAGTGTAGAGGTAAGACAAGTTCTGACGTTTCACTCAAAGGGGGAAATAAATCAGCACCTCTGAAAACAGCATCCACCCCTTATTGTTTCATCAAAACTGTGCCCCTCAATAGCAGCAACTTCTTGAGCATTTGGGGTCTGGCAGGAGTCCCCGGCAGCCTTCTTATACGCCCGCCCACATCTGCTTTGGACTCCTGTCTGCCGTGCTGGGGGAAATGAGAAAGATCGGGACCATGGCAGCAGGTGAGAGAGGTACAGAAGGAAATACAAGGAGCAGACAACCTTCCAGGGACCAGACAGCACTGTAACTGGGAACCATTCAGACACTGAACACTTGTACAGCCATACAAATGTGCAACCCTAGGGAGCTTCCTTCTTGGGGGGCCTCTCATGTATGAAACGAGAGAGTTCTATTAGAACTCATCAATGAATTCAGTAAAGTTGTAGTACATGTAATTAACATTCAGAAACCTGCTGAGTTTCTATACACTAACAACAAACTTTCAGAAGGAGATAGTAAGAAAACAATCCCATTTATAATCACATCAAAAAGAATCAAATACCTGATGAGAGAAACTGAAGATGACACAAACAGAAAGATATGCTGTGTTCATGGATTGGAAGAATTAATCTTTTTTTTCTTTTTTCTTTTTAAATGTGTTTTTTTTTGGGGGGGGGGTAGGTTTATTTATTTATTTATTTTTAATGGAGGTACTGGGGGTTGAACCCAGGACTTTGTACATGATAGGCATGCACTCTACCACTAAGCTATATTCTCCCCTGGAAGACTTAATCTTGTTAAAATGACCATACTACCTAAGGTAATAATGCAATCTCTATCAAAATACCACTGGCATTTTTCACAGAGCTAGGACAAATAATTTTAAATTTGTATGGTAACACAAGGGATGCTAAATAGGCAAAAAGACTTAAGAAAGAAGAACCAAGCTGTAGGTATCATGCTCCTGATTTCAAACTATACTACAAAGCTACAGTAATCAAAACCAGTATGTTACTGGTGTGTGTGTGTGTGTGTGCACGTGCACATGTGCACACACACACACTCAAACACAGAACAACGGAACAGAACATAGAGCCCAGAAATGAACCAATACTTCTATGGGAAATTAATATATGACAAAGGAGGCAAGAATATACAATGGAGAAAAGATAGTCTCTTCAATAAACGGTTTTGCAAAACTGGACAGCTACATACAAAGGAATGAAACTAGACTACTCTCTCACACCACACACAAAAATAAACTAAAAATGGATGAAAGACCTAAATGAAAGATCTAAGACAATAAAACTCCTAGGAGAAAACGCAGACAGTAAGCTCTTTGACACTGGTCTTACCAATACTTTTTTGGATATGTCTCCTCAGGTAAGAGAAACAAAACCAAAAATAAACAAATAGGACTTCATCAAACTTAAAAGCTTTTGTACAGCAAAGGAAACCATCAACAAAACAAAAAGGCCACCTACTGACTGGGAGAACATATTTGCAAATGGTATGTCTAGGGGGTTAATATCCAAAATATACAAACACTCGTACAATTCAACATCAAAAAAACAAACAATCTAATTTAAAAATGGGCAGAGTATCTGAATAGACATTTTTCCAAAGAAGACTTACAGATGGGCAACAGGCACATGAGAAGATGCTCAACACTGCTAATCATCAGGGAAATGCAAATCAAAACCACAAAGAGATATCACCTCACACCTGTCAGAATGGCCATCATCAAAAAGACAACAAATAAATACACAATAACAAGTGTTGGTAAGGGTGGAGAAAAGGGAACCTGCATGCACTGGGAAGGTAACTTGGTGCAGCCAATATGGAAAACAACATAAAGATTCCTCAAAAAATTAAAAAGAGGGCTACCATATGATTCAGCAATTCCACTCCTGGATATTTATCAGAACAAAATGTAAACACTAATTAGAAAAGATACACACAGTGCTATGTCCCCTGTGGCATTATTTATAATAGTCAAGATGTGGCAGCAACCTAAGTGTCCATCAGTAGATGAATGGATAAAGAAGATATGGTGTACACACACACACACACACACACACACACACACAAAGGATTATTACTCAGCCATAAAAGAGAATGAAATATTGCCATTTACAATAACACAGATGGACCTAGAAGGTATTATGCAAAGTGAAATGTCAGATACAGAAAGACAAATACTGTATGATTTCACTTCTACATGGAATCTAAAAAACAAAACAAATGAACAAACATAACAAAATAGAAATAGAGTTATAGACACAGAGAACAAACAGGTGGTTGCCAGAGAAGGGGGATGGGGGAAGGAAAGAAATAGATGATGGAGATTAAGAGGTACAAATTTGTAGTTGCAAAATAAATGAATCACTGGTATGAAATGTACAGTGTGGGGAATACAGTCAGTAACTATGTAGTATCTTTGTAAGGTGACATATTGTAGCTAGACTTATCATGGTGATCATTTTGAAATGTACAGAAACATCAAATCCCAATGTTGTATAACAGGAATCAACAGTGTTGTAGGTCAATTATTCTTCAGAAACAAACGAACTCACAGAAAAAGATCAGATTTGTGGTTACGAGAGGTGGGGGGTAAGGAGGAGGGGGAACTGGATGAAGGTGGTCAAAAACTACAAACTTCTAGTTATTAGATAAATAAAGTATTAGGGACATAATGTACAACATGATTTTTGTACATTATATATGAAAATTAAGAGTAAATGCCAAGAGTTCTCATCAGAAGGAAAAAATTTTTCTATTTCTTTAATTTTGTTTCTATATGAGATGATGGATGTTCACTAAACTTACTGTGATACTCATTTCACAACATATATAAGTCAAATCATGATGCTAAACACCTTAAACTTAAATGGGGCTTATGTCAATTACCTCTCGATAAAACTGAAAGAAAAATGACAACAACAACAGGAAATTGGGTTAAAAAAACGGATAAACACAATGAGAGGGTTAGTCTTGATACATCGGCTCCAAGATCCCCTCCAGCTCTGACCTCTGTGACTCAGTGCACTTCTGGTACAAGCTCCCCGAGGACAGGGAGCACATCTTCCTCACACCTGCGTCGCCAACACCCGGCCCTGCAGCCAGCACGTGGCCCAGGCGGCACGGGTACTCCAGGTTTGTGGAACGAGTGGCATTATCACGAGTGCACCACACCTCGATGCTTGACCTCAGGAGAACACTAGCAGACACTCTCAGGAAATAATGAGGACAAACCAGTGAACAGGGTGGGGTGGGGACTGATTTGATAGAAGTCAATCCAGATGGCCCGCAGTTGGACAATTGTGGGAACAGGCAAGGTGAAGTACGGGGAAAGGAAAGCCACGGGAGATCTACTCTGAAAGAAGGCCAGCCGTCCCGGGAGCCCAGCCTGTGATGCCTCTTCTCCTATGTGAATCGAACCACAAGTCGGGGAAGAACGGAAGCCTTCCAACAACACAATGCTCGATTTCGTGACTTATAGTAAATGTGAGTTTGAAATAAACTCCTTCATTTGGCTGCATCCTAGAAAGGCATTTTTCTCACCCTTGCAGGCACTTCCACTAGGAGATGGCAGGTACATTCTCAGGCAAGGCTTCTCAAACTTCAATACGTATGCAAATCACCTGGGGACCCTGTCAGACTCACGTCCTGATTCGCAGGTTTGGGACGGGGCCTGAATTCTGCATTTCTGACAGGCTCCCAGTGCCGCCAATGCTGCCGGCCAGAGAACCACACTGTGAGTAGCAAATTCCAACTGTGGTTTTTGGCTGCATGTTAGAATCTCTGGGGGAGCTTTACAAATTATGACCCCTACCTGCAGAGATTCTGATTGAACTGGCATTGGGAGTTTTTAAAGCTCCCCAAGTAAATCTTCTATGCAGAAAAGTTTGGTGCCTGACAAGTAGTCCTCAATTTCCCTCTCCCTGAAACAAGAATAAAACTGTCTCCCTCTAATTACTTCAAAAGCAGTTCTGAGGACCTAAAATGTAGCGTGTAAACAATGTATTCTCTTAGCAAGAAAATCAGCTTATTAATGATACCCAGAGTTCCACTTAGACTCTAAACATGGGTTAGCTTTAACAAATCAGTTGAATTCTAGTCACTGGGTCAGGTCCATAACAGTTTCTATTGGTCTCTTCAAGGCCATGCCACAGTGTATTAAATATTTAATCACTCACTGTGCTGACAACAGGCTTACATCGACGCTAGCTTTGTGTGTGCCCGGCACCCTCTCCAACTCAGGCCCCAGCTGCTGCCCTGAGCCAGGGAAGGTTTGGAAGAGAACAACCTCCTCCTCAGGCTTTGCAAACAGCCGGTCTCAGGGAGCAACTGGGAAGACACAGAAAGGACCCTTCTGAATCACTCTTATGTTTAAACCAATTCCAAGGGTGGAGGGTATAGCTCAAGTGGTAGAGTGCACGCTTAGCATGCATGAGGTCCTGGGTTCAATCTCTAATAGCTCCTCTAAAAAAATAAATAAACAAACAAACCTAATTATCTACCACCACCATCACCACCCCCACCAAAAAAAAAAAAAAAATTAATACAATAAAGTAATTCCCAGAAAGACCAGGCATACTACGTATGGTAAAAACAAAAACAGAGCCAAATACAAACCAAACTGAGATTACTGTATAGGTTTTTGTGGATTGCTGACTCCCGTGTTGTCAGGAAAGACAATAAAGACAAGATTCTAAGCACAGAGACACAATGACTTCTCTTACACAGTTTTCTAAATGGCCATTACAAACATTTTAGAAGTAATCATCTTCTTCTTAGACATCGATGGTATGTTACGCTCAGGGAAGTATTAGTCAGTGAATAATGCCCTGTAACAGATGCACACATCTCCCCACTGGGAAGGAGAGTTTCTCCCACATGTTTTCTCCAGCAAAGGTAAGTGCCTTTAGTCACAGGGCTGTAGCTGACAGATCCCTCTACTTACCAGTGTAGTTTGCAGAATAGTTGTTTGGATCTAAAAACTTCTTAACCAGCTCACAGTTAGATAAGATATGATTTGTGGTGATAACATTGAGATAGTTCTGAAGACCTTTCTGCCTCTCGGCTATGAATTCACGATCCATGTTGCCAATCAATTTTTTGGGAGGAAGAGGTAGACTTAGGCCTGCGATCTTCAATTAAAAAAAAAAAAAAGAAGTATTATACTCATGACATCCCCAAATAAGATACAATAGCAGAGTGAATCCTGAGCCATCATATTTCATTAAGTCCAAGACATATTAAGATGCAACCTAATTTCAGTCATATTATAAAAATGTGAGAACTCATACATCTTAGAATTGATAAAATGCTGTATTAAGTATAGCAACTTTAAAATTTAATTTTAACGTGTTTTTCTTTTTATCAAACTTACACAGGAACATAATTTCAAGAGTCAAGTAATTATTTTTTTATTATTATTATCTGCCCCGTGACACTCCCCTAGCCACCACCCCTGCCAACAGGTGACACATCCATTCCCCACTCCCCAGAGCCAGCCATATACAACTCTTTCAAGCTCCTCTTCTGGCACAGGGGAATGTTCATATTATATGTTGATTTTTCACTTTTAGGCATCATCTGTAAGTTTCTCATTATGGAAGATGAGGATTAAGTTCTCTTTCACAATCCTGATCTCATTCCACATACATCTTATTCCTAATCCTTTCAATATGGTCATGTTGTAATTTTATTTAGTGCAATATTCATGTTTACATTAGGTAAATGATATTCACAACCGAGCCAAAGCGCGTGCTTACTATGCCTGTCAACTGGCAGTCTTTTTTTTTTCTTTTTCAGTTTTCTATTTAACTCCAAACTCTCCATCTAAGCCTTTTCTCAACTCACTTGAACACAAAAATGCATCAGTTTTATCTTCTTGAGGAGCACCTTCCAGAATCTACCAGCCTCCTCCAAGCAGAACTGGTGGCCCCTGCACCTGCGGCAAAGCTGGCATCCTAGGACCTCCCTTCACCGTCATGCTGGAGAAGCTTTTCCTTTCTCCTGCTGAAACCCATTTCTATACCCATGCCTTCCCTTTCCTTAGATAATTCCCTGATTTTTGGTGGAGATACCTTCTGTCAGCTTCCTAAAAAGGGAGCAAGGCAGATACATTTTTTGAAACTTTGCATGTTAAAAAAATGTCTTTATTCTGCCCTCACACTTGATTGATAACAAGTCTTGATGTGGAATTCCACATTGGAAATAGTTGTTCTTCAGACTTTTTCAGACCTACATTGTTATCTTTTAGTTTCCAACGCAGCTGTTAAAGGTTCAAGCAGTAGATTCTTGATTCTGTTGGTTGTGGGGTTTTTTTGTTGTTGTTTTTTTTTAATTCTCTCTCCCTGGAAGCTTTCAGGATCTTCTGTCTGACTTTGGTTTCTGAATTCCATGTGGCTTTATGTAGGTCTATTTTTCATTCTCTGTGCTGAATACTCTCAGCCCTTTCATTCTAGAAACTAATAGTCTTATGTTCTTTGGTATTTTCCTGTATTAGGTCATTATTTCTTCCCCTCCAATGCCCTTTGCTTTCTTTTTCTGGAACTGCTGTTTTCCTTCTGGACTGGTCCTCTATTCTTATTTTTCTCTCCTATTTTCTGCCTATGTTAAACATTTTTTTCCTACTAAAATTTGTTTCTGGGACATTTCCTTTACAGTTTAGCCCTTCTAAAGAGTTTTCATCTCTACTATTATCTTTTTTATTTCTAAGTATTCTTTTTTTTTCCTTAATAGCATCCTGAATGTAATGCAATTTTTTATCTTTCTGAGATTACAAAAGATAAATTTTCTAAGAACCAGTGACCTCAGTATCTTTAGCTTGTTTCTCTTAGGCTTGGCAGATTCCCCCTAAATAATCTTCTAATCTCCTGCCTGGAGGGTCTAAGCCTGATGGCCGGTATTCTGGGAGCTCAGAGGAAGAAGAAGACTCGGCTAGGGCTGCAGGTTGGGGGAGGTGGATGGGTCTCAGGTTTATTATATAACTATTACCAACTGTGTCTGCATTCTCCAGTCCAAAGACTATTCTACCCTCTCCAGAGAAAAAAACCAGTTTTCCACTGGAGGGAGAAGAGCAGGCATAAATTGTTCAGATGGGGAGATCTGGAGGCCAGATTACTTCTTAAACATACTTTCAATTCCTGATTTTAGCTTGACCTCCACCCCAAGCTGGAGGCAGCACCTGGTGTTGTCAATTGCTACATCTTTCAGAGGTTCTGTGGTGTAAACTGGGACCCACTGGAGTTATTCACCCCCACTGCCATCCCAGAATTCTGCCTTCCCATATCTGCTTAATTAGTGAAGCTGATTTTCCACTGGATTTTCAGTTTCAACTGTTTTTGTTGTAGTTTTCTCCTCTCTTATTTGTCCTTGAGGGGGTGTGTGTGTGAGAGAGAGAGTGTGTATGTGTGTGTGTGTGTGTGTGTGTGTTTAAGATCAGTTGACTGTTGTTTTAGAGTGGCTTTAGGAGGGAAAAAAAGTAAATGCAGGTGCTCAATCTACTATCATTTTCCAGATCATATAAAACTTTATGAGTCTGTTTTTTAAACTTAAAAAACAAAGTGTCAGATTGGTATCTTAATTTAACGAGCAAAATCACTTTCAAAGAGCAGTGCTAGTCTACACTTGTGGGTAGATTAGAGCCGTCCAAGTGGCATGTGTATTGACCGAGGGGGAGGTCCCAAGAGAAGGGCATCTTGAATTCAGACAAGCATGTCACCTACACCACCCATGTGGGCAAACCTGACTTAGCCTATTCTACCCTGCATTCTTCAAGCAACAATGAAGACCTTGAACTTGATACTGGGCAAGATGAAAAGGTTGGTTGACAATTCTAAATTGCCTACTTCTCCAGCATACTTATGAAAATATGTCAGAGCACACTTAGAATGAATTTTCAACCACGGCAAAAGTCACTGCCAGATAAGACACTCCAATTTTAAGTCGTTTTCCTCACTCATACAATTAGTCTTTACCTAATAGCAGTTTCTTTATTAGCTAAATAAAAAATATATACTTATGAAGAAAGCACATCACTCAGCTAGTACACACCCAAGCCAATCACTTTCCTGTTACTCTTGCTCAGGAGCATTGAGTAATACAGGGCAATCAAAGATAATATATTACTGAAAACATAATTTATTTCTTTTTAAAACTTACTAAATTGCACGATATAATCTCATTTGCATGGGTGTGTATAAGCCCAGGAATAGAGTTATATATGCATGAAAAAATGATACCTGAGAACAGCTACCTCTGGGAGTGGACTAATCAATTAATTTTTATTTCCAGACTATGAAATGTTTACATTTCTTATTTAGTACTTTCTTTCAATTAGAAAGACAGAAAGAAAGGAAGGAAGAAAAGAAAAGAGAGGAGAGGAGAGGAGAGGAGAGGAGAGGAGAGGAGAGGAGAGGAAAGGAAAGGAAAGGAAAGGAAAAGAGAAAAGAAAAAAAAAAAAAAAGAAACCCTTTTACTTATCAAACTGATCACATACACAGCAAGGACTTCGTTAGCCACCATCAGCCCAGCTGCCGGCACTACCTGCCCCACCGCAGACAGAGACGAGTCCCACTACTCAGCATGGACAGTCATGTCTGACATCATCAGATTCAAACCCCAACAGGCCTATTTCTCATTCATGGTGGGGATGTGAGAATGAGTTTGATACGGTATCTGTTTCAAACTCTGTGGCTTCCAAGCGTCAACCAGTCTATTTTTTCATGCTTCATTTCTCTTTAAGAAAATGTACTGATCTGCCCAGACATCCCATCAGCTCTTCTAAATCATCAGGTGAAACAAAGAATTCTTTGCCAACGCTGTGATTACAGTATCCTTCCTATGTCAGTCCGCTAGACAGACTGGAGGTGTTTTCCTGCCCTGGTTTAAGCTCTCACAATAAATATTCCTAAAAGTATTAAAACTATGCAATATGTGTGTCATTATTGTAAGATCTTGCCTTAGCATTCAAGAAAAACTTATTTTCTCTTTCAGCTTCCTCCCAGAATTTCTAAAATGCTTACCAATCACAGAATGTAAAATTTAGAACTCCCATGCCTGATGAGAAGAGAGGGAGAGAGAACACTAACTAGCACAGAGCGCTGAAGCCCCTAAGCCCGTGATTCCCTGGACACCTCCAAGCTGATGGCTTCAAGCCAAGACACCTCACCATCCCATTTTGGATTGTTTAACGTGCCTTGTGGATTCCCTTCTCAAGTTCCTTGTATAAAGGAAAGACATCAAGAAAGCCAGCAGAGAAGTCTTCAAAGTTCCCCCATCCATAACACCTGCAGCATGACAACGCAACAGGGGAATGATTGCCAAAGTGGGGTCTGGAGCCCATAATCTGACCCACGCTAGCCTAGCAGAGGCCTCTAAATTCCATGACAAACTATGTCACAATTCAAGACAACTAGCTTTTCGTCTGGAGGAAAAACCTATGAACTCTGAACCTGCTAATCTCTCACTGCTGTTATCAGACCATAACGATCTGCAAATTGCCTTCAACTACATTCCAGTCAGTATTCTACAAAGTTCTAAGCTCTCAACAGAGCCTAATTTGTTGCCATTTCCCCTGCAGTGTTCAGCAGAGTCTCTCCAATGGGCAGTAAAATCAAATCACAAAACATTTGTGCTACAGCAGACCTGAGAAGTCATCTGGTTCAACCCCTTCGTTTCAGATGGGCAAAGTGAGACAGGAGAGAGGAAGTAACTGACCCAAGGTCTCAGTGCTGGTAAGGGGGCAGAGTCTGGGTCCCATCCCAAATCTGAGGGTTTCTCGCAAGTTCCCATCATTTCATCTCCTGTTTTTTTCTTTCTCTGTGTTGCATGCTAGCTCCCTAGATGGTTACTAATTTGATGTTGCCTTAAAAATAAGGTGGTGATTTTTCTTCACTGTTATCAGAAGATGTGCTCACTGTAAAAAGCTGGGAAAGTACAGCTTTTTTTCTGTCTTTCTACTTATATGGCTTGCACATGCTTGTTTGTAGAGAACTTGGAAAGTACAGAATAGTATAAAGAACCAGAAAAACACAAAACCCATAATCTTGCCACCTGGGGATCCCCGTCATTAACATTTTGGCATATTTCCTTCCAATCTCTTTTTCTGGACATTTCGTGTAATTATTATATTGCATGTATAATTTTACACCCTGCTTTTTTTCCCACTTGAGCATTTTTCCTATTAGACTGAGTCAACTCTGCATATGTGTATTATATTTCTCTTTCTTCAGCAGGAACTCATTTATCGGTCAGAAGGGTAATCAGACACTGAAATTCATGGTCAGTGCTGTTCTGCGGTTTGGAGTCTTTTTGGTGTGTTTTATGGAGGTTGTTTTGAAATTATTTTGTTGCCAAAAAGCTGCATGCACTTTCTTCTGTTTGTTTACTTGGATCCAGAAAAACCTCCCACTTCAGTATGTCTGGCTATATCCTGCCCAGCACAAGCCAACATCGATACACGTGGATATTTGCATTTGAAATAAGATGCACATTGAAAGTGCCCATTTTTAAAGAGAAAGTTACACTGACACAAAAATAAAATTCTATTATATTAAAAAGGCCAAAATTGAATAGTCATGGAGATTCAACTTTATATTCCAAAAGCAAGAACAAATAGGAGATAAAACTCTCCTGCCCACCCCCTACTCTTGGGAGCTGGGCCTAGGCAATTTCAATTTCAGAAATATTTCTCCCCTGATTCTTATTCAGCCCTGGCTGAACGGCACTGTACAAAGATCACGCCTCTGTCGTCAAAATTGGGCAAGGGTTTACTTGTGCATAAAGGTGAAAACACACAGTTGGCCCAATGTTAAGTCCCAAATGTTCATGCCACTGTGAGCACGTGGAAATGTCTGGAGAGACCTGTGGAGGAGATCCACAGCTGGAATAAGCTGCATACCAGCGCCTCATCTACAATGTCATCAAAGGCCCGGCTTTCATCTAAGGAAAGACTGTGCTATTAAAATCCATAAATGAAACCAACTGAACCCATCTGTGAGGAGAATTTGACCTCTGCCAATATTCTAAAGTGGAGATTTAAAGTGGACACACTATAATTAACGTGTAGAAAGACAACATATGTCAAATGCATGACCATATGTGAATTGCATAAAGGTCTGCAGATACTCAGGCCGGTTCTACTGGAAGGAAAACGAGGCATTCGTGCTTTCAGCAGCGTTGTGAAAAATGCGAAAGTCTGGACTCTACAAATGCTATTTTTCCAAAGTCTGATCAATTGAAAAAATGGTCTTTTGAAGGAAAGGAAGCATCACGCTGCCTCACAGCAAGCAGTCCTCCTGACCTCTGTGGACAGGATCAGAATAAGTGATGGTGGCCAGCTGACCTCCCAGCTGGGCTGTCATAAGCCAAGCACTCTGGCTCAGGTTCAAAGGGTTTATGCTACTAACTGAGGCTGAGATACGACACGAGCCCAGTGGACTTCAGTAACCCATGGCACTGGAAGACCAGTCTGCCAGGCGAAGGCATGGGTGGTACTGCCAGGAAGCCCTGCAGGGCTAACGCCTCGCTGGGACCCTTCCATCACTGCCAGCACCTGCTGGGTTTCCAGAGAAAAACAGTACAGCTCATCCCTCTTTCCATTATGGCCAACAAGTTGGGAACATTTAAATCAAAAGGACTCAGAAACACATACTTAAGAGAAAAAAGTTACACTGAAACAAGCTGAGTCTCTCGTTACTGCTGAGTGTTGATCTGCAACGCTGACTACACTGCCGAGTTCAGTGAGAGTCTGAGAGAGTCCCAGCTCCAAGTAAACAACCCTAACAATTCATTTAGTCATTCCTAACCTGCAAAAAGGAGATAACACACACAGCACCCCATGACTGCAGTAAGGATGCAATCTGGCACAAAGGCACACAGTTGCAAGGTGACTATTATAAATCTTGTTTATTCCCCAAAGTTTATTTTTAGAGACATTCATCATCTGTTTAAAGTATGAGCTTGTTTCCTTTGCTAGGAAAATATGTTAATTTCTTAT
The DNA here is from genome assembly GCF_048773025.1 of Camelus bactrianus. Classification (NCBI taxonomy): domain Eukaryota; kingdom Metazoa; phylum Chordata; class Mammalia; order Artiodactyla; family Camelidae; genus Camelus; species Camelus bactrianus. The sequence goes on from NC_133555.1 coordinate 27,274,847, forward strand.
TCCTAACATTACCATTTCCAGCCAGTTCCTAAGATGCCCCAAGCAATAAATGTGTGTCATTGGTGTTTTAAAATATTTACCTGCAAGCTGTTGTTCAGCAAATCAAAGTCACTGTACCTCCTAACAATCTGCAAGAAATAAAACAGTGGTGTTTTGATTCAGCAAAGACCATCAATTTTCATTTCCTTATTAAATATTTATTTGCATTCTACAGCCAAAGCACTTGCATTAAAGGCAGCAGAGCTAATACTGGAGCCTGACTTGCTTAACTTGGCAGCCCCAGGAAACAGACCTAGCAGTGCCCCTGAGTTGGCTGGGCCATGGGAAACTGGTTAACACCAGCCAAACTCACAAGACGCCAGCAGGTAAGAGAGAATGGTAATGTATTTGTTTTCAGGGCGAATAGCCCTTTAAGTATTTTTCTTACTAACCAGGCACCTGGAAAGATGAATTAATAATTTACAAAAAAGAAGAAAAAAACAGTTTTACTGAACATGAAATCAGAGTAAAAGGAGGCGGACAGTTTTGAAGCCGTTTCATCCTTGCCCTGGATAAAATTTCCCTCATTTGAGGTCCCACCAGTCTAGAGACTGGACTGCACCTGCAGGCAGAGAGGTCACAGCTCTCTCTGATTCTCCCTGTTTCTCCTCTTGGCCAGCAGTCCACCTGTCTATACATTCTTTCTTAGTTATATTGATGCCACTGATTAGCCATAGCCAATTCTAAAACACTGGAGCTAGAAAAACGCATCAAGGGTTGACTTTTCTGGTAGGACATTGCCTTTGGGCCTGACTGACAAATGTACATCAGAAAGTGAAACATGAGGCCATCCCTGATAACTGCAAAGGAGTAAAAAGTAGCATAATAGTTAACCACAGAGAATATGCAAATTATAACTCCATTTTTGGGTTTTTTTTGGAGGGGGGATTAGGTTTGTTTGTTTGTTTGCTTGTTTGTTTGTTTAATGGAGATACTGGCGATTGAACCCAGGACCTGTGCATGCTAAGCATGTGCTCTACCACTTGAGCTATACCCTCCCCTCCAAACCTGTTCTGTCATGGATCTGAGTGTGACCTCAGACCAGTTACCTACCTCATGAATGTAAAATGGGGCTAATGCTATTAACTGTTGATTAACTGAATTAATATGCAGAACCAATGCCTAACAATAAATGTTCAATCGATATTAAACATTATAATTACTCCAACAAAAAGTAGTTTGAGTTTTCAAGCAAAGGAAAGACCAAATATGGGCTACCAAGGTAAAAAGACTGCTTAGGGTGTGAGGTAAGGTCCCAGCTGGGCTGTGAAGGACAAGGTAAGATTTTTGGAAGATGGGAGAGGAAGGTCATTGTAATGACTAAAACAGGAAAGCAATGGCCCCTATACAGAATTCAGCCACCTTCTGCAAGCCAACTGGGATGGGAGGACCTCTAGATCTATATAGTAAGTTCTCTCTGAGGCCACCACTAAGAAAAGCAACCCCTGGGGCTGTAATTAGACTCTCACCTATGGTCAGTGAGGGAACCAGCACTAGAAATTGCCCACAAGTGTATTTGGAAGTCCATGAAATACATTGTTCACATTGCATAATGTCCAGGGCACTGTCTTGCCTTTCCACCAGGTAGACTGAACTCTAATCTCCCCCACCCAAACTATGGCTTCAGGTGAGGAGGTTTGAATTACTAGGAACAAAACAAGTAATTTGCCTACCCTGCTTACTCTGTGTCCCGCTGGAGAACAAATGCCTACTCTCTGTGGTAACATCATACACAAATTAAGCCAAACAACTGGGAACAGAAAAGCCTTTTATAATACATGTCTTAAAGCTAAAGGTTTATATCTGAAAGATATACAATTTATATTTATGTGTTCTAGTTTTTCCAGATTTTTAGATGCCCCAGGTCAGAATTTTATTTATATGTTTTTCTAATGACAAAGAAAAAAAATGCTTACCTGCCAGCTATTTTCTACAGAAATTCCTCTTTGCACACGAATGATGTACTCCTAAAAAAAGAGGGGGGAAAGAGCTTCAATTACAAAGCACCCAAATCAGAGATTCACAAATATTAGGTGAAAGTATCAGATAAAGTAGACTTCAGAGCAAAGAAGACTACCAGAGACAGAGAGGGACACAAAGATAAAAGGGTAATCTAGCAGCAAGACAGCAATCTTAAATTAAATGTGTATGCACCAAATACCAGAGCTGCAAAGTATGTAAAGCAAAACCTGACAGAACCAAAAGGAGAAATAGACAAGCCCACGATTATAGTTGGAGACTTCCACATGCCTCTCTCAGCAAGTGGTAGAATAACTAAAAAGAAAACTAGTAAGGATACAGAAGACCTCAACAATACCATTATTGATGAAAAATTAGTCAACAGTCGATCTAAGAAAGAAATGAAAATTTTTATTTCAGCCAACCTGGGAATTACAACTTAGGAGGCAGTCTTTCAGAAAGCTCTGAGGACTGTTACGCCTGCTAGAGGTCAAACACAGTCATATACGTTTTTGAGACGTCAAATGATGTATCAACAGTTTACATGATCCAGATCTGCAAGTACAAAGCAAGCAGTGGGTCATCGTGACCCTTTACAAGATTAAGAAGGAATGTTATCTCTTAAGGAGGTCTGGTTAATGCAGAGGCATGATACACACCAAAGGGGAGAGAGGAAGCCTAAATGGTCTGAGAGAAATTTTATGTTTAAATTTTTCTTTTCTTGCTATAAAACATGAATTTTATTTCATCACCATCAACCAACAGATTTAATTAGCAGTTATAGAGCACTCCATCCAACAACAGCAGATTATACTCTTTTCAAGAGGATATACAAAAAGACAACCTACAGAATCGGAGAAAATACTTGTAAAAGATGAGACTAACAAGGGCTTAATTTCCAGAATATATAAACAGCTCATACAACTTAATAAGAAAAAAAAAAAGACCCAATTCAAAAGTGGGCAGAAGACTTAAACAAGCAATTCTCCAATAAAGACATACAAATGGCCAATAGGCACATGAAAAAATGCTCAGTATCACTAATTATCAGAGAAATGCAAATCAAAACTACAATGAGGTATCACTTCACACCAGTCAGAATGGCCATCATTCAAAAGTCCACAAATGATAAATGCTGGAGAGTCTGGGGAGAAAAGGGAACCCTCCTACCCTGCTGGTGGGAATGCAGTTTGGTACAGCCATTATAGAAAACAGTATGGAGATTCCTCAAAAAGCTAAAAATAGACTTACCATATGACCCAGCAATCCTACTCCTGGGCATATATCCAGAGGGAACCCTAATTCAAAAAGATACATGCACCTCAATGTCCATAGCAGCACTACTTGACATGAAAACAACCTAAATGTTCACTGACAGATAAAGAAGCTGTGGTATATTTATACAATGGACTACTACTCAGTCATAAAAAAGAATAAAATAATGTCATTTGCAGCAACATGGATGGACCTGAAGATTGTCATTATAAGTGAAGTAAGCCAGAAAGAGAAAAGAAAAATACCATATGACATCACTTATATGTGGAATCTAAAAAAAAAAAAAAGACAAAGAACTTATTTACAAAACAGAAATAGACTCACAGACATAGAAAACAAATATTATGGTTACCGGGAGGAAGGGATACATTGGGAGTTTGAGATTTGCAATAGTTATATATAATATATATAACTAATGTATATATTTTATATATATATAAAAATAGATAAATAACAAGTTTATACTGTATAGCACAGGGAATTATATACAATATCTTGTAACTTATGGTAAAAAAGAATATGAAAACAAATATATGTATGTTCATGTATGACTGAAGCACTATGCTGTACACCAGAAACTGACACAACATTGTAAACTGACTATATTTCAATTAAAAAAATATATATATACAAAAAAGAGGATATACAGATGGCAAATAAGCACATGAAAAGATGTTTAACATTACTAGTCATCAAGCAAATGTAAATTAAGATCACAATGAGCTATCACTATACCCTTATCAGAATAGCTGAAACAAAAAAAAAATAATACCAAATGCAGGCTGGGATAACAGAAAACCTGGATCACTCATAAATTACCAGTGGGGGATCATACACCATGATCAAGTTGGATTCATTCCAGGGTCACAAAGGTGGTTCAACATACACAAATCAATGTGATATACCATACGAACAATAGAAAAGACAAAAACCACATTATCACCTCAATAGATAAATTACTGGCGGGCATTTAAAATGGTACAGTCAGTCCTGGACACTGTTTGGCGGTGTCTTAAAAAAATTAAAACATGCAACTATCATATGACTAAGCAATTGCACTCCTGGACATTTATCACAGAGAAATGAAAACTTATGTCGATACAATAATTGGCACAGGAAATTTCATAGCAGCTTTATTGGTAATAACCCATAACAGAAAAAGAAATAAACTACTGATACATGCAACAAGTTGGATGACTCTCCAGAGAATTAAGCCAAGTGAAGAAGCCAGTCCCAAAAGATTACAAAGTGTATGACTCCACTGATACAACATTCATGAAATGACACAATTATAGAGATGGAGAACAGCCTAGTATCTGCCAAGAGTTAAGGCTAGGGTAGTAGGGTGTGAGTTGGCGGGGGAGCAGGTGTGGCTATGGAACGGTAAAGTGAAGTGCTATGGTTTGAACGTTTCTGTCCTCCCCCAAATTCGTATGTTGAAATACTAACCCCCAAAGATGATGGCATTAGGAGGTGGGACCTCTGGGAGATACTAAGGTCATGAGAGTGAAGCCCTCATGAGTGGGATTAGCCCCTTGTAAAAGGGGCTCCAGAGAGATCCCGTGCCCCTTCCATCAGGTAAGGATAGCTTGAGAAGGTGCCAGCTATGAACCAGGAGGACCTTCACAGAAGACAACCATGCTGGCACCTTATGTTGGACTTCCAGCCTCCAGAACTATAAGAAAGAAATTTCCGTTGTGTATAAGCCACACAGTTTAATTTTGGTATAGCAGCCTGAATGGACTAACACTTGAGGGATGTTTGGACTGATGGAAATGCTCTGTATCTTGACTGTATCATTGTGAATGTCTTGGTTGTGACATTGTACTAAGTTTTGCAAGACACTACCAATGAAAGAGACTGGTTAATGGATATATGGGATCTCTCTGCATTGTTTCTTATAATTGTACGTGAATTTACAATTACCTCAAAAAAATTAACCTTAGGCATTCAAAACTAGTATGGTAGAGTCAGAAGACTGAGATCCATGATTTTTGCTACTCAAAGTTTGCATTTTTATATGCATAGTCAGGTAGAAAAGGCCATTAAGAAAACAAGTAAGAAGATAGAACAGATATGCAGTGATGGCGTTTTCCAAAGAAACCAAATCCAGCGACCCCCAAAGATGCCTGATCATTGAAATCTTCCTGCTCCTGGGGAGCGAGGAGAAGAGAGGGTGTTAAAAGTACACATTCCCAGGCCTTGCAGCACCAGACTTGCTGAATCAGAATCTTGAAAACAGAAACTCGGATTCAGAAATTTTAATAGCCTCCCCAGGTAATTCTTACTAATCACATAAGCAGGAAACACAGATCTAGTCCAGCCTTCTGCTTATACACACAGGGAGTTATGATGAAGGTACAGATGAAATCATATTTTTTAAAAATAACTTTTTTTTCTCAAATGCTCAGAATTGTTTTAACACCTCTGGATGCGATGGTTTAGGCACTATTCATAGTCACTACTCAACAAATGCTTATCAACACAGTACTCGGCAAATCTTCCGTACTGAGTAATTCTGATTTAAATAGGTTACTTAGAAAATAAAGCCAAATAAGCACTGTTAACTTGGTAACCGAGTTTTAAAATAGCTCTTATTACACTATCATTCATTTCCATTCTGTTTAGCTAGCAAAGGTTGAGAAAGCCCACGTAAGCAGGAATTTCTGCCTGTTCTGGACTATGTTAAGAATGATACATTCAACAATGTCCACTCAAGAATGAGTGCCTGTGTACCAGGCACCAGGCTTAATTGGTTTCATGTGGGGTTATAAAATAAATATTTCAAAACTGACTTCTGTAGTGTGGCAAATCTCTTAAGCAATATGCCAATGCAATTATTTCTGAATATGTAAAGATAAAATGCTAAAAGACATCTGATGTTCTTATGTTTAGGGATCAGTTCTTTAGCTTTGAAATTGTCTCTTTTTCTCAGGGTTGTCCTACTGGCAAATTTTCTGGGCTTTTACAGTCTTATAGTAGAGCTAAAATCAGCACATGTAATTAAGTACTTCTAAACAACCACATATAGGTAAGTTTTTTGATGTCTAAGTCAAGGGGGAAATGTTATTTCTCAGAAATCACTTCAAGCACCTACTGCTTCACTATGATTTATCAGAGGAATAATATTAATTTTAAAAATTCCAGTTCAGGGTTGGGGAACTTGGTAGGTGGTAAGTAAACACTGCTGTCCTGCTTTATATACTTTGAGTTTAAAGTTTGGACTTGTGTTTTACAAAGATGTTGCTGCCCATTGTGAACACCAATTAAGCACCTATCATGTTCCAAACCCTGTGCTTGGTTCACACTGGGGGTATAACTCCAAACAAGACAGGTACATCATGTCCCCAAATTTCCTGCCCTCCCTGGAGACTGGAGGCCCTGAAGGAAAGAGTGCAAGTGGGCCTGATAGAATTCTGGGCAGAGAGACAGGATCCTGCTGAGACAGCAGGAAGCCCCCAGAGTGCTCTCCCCCAAGGATGAAACAGGCAGGGCTCAGGTTCCAGATACAGCAGAGGCTGAGTGTGCTGTGGTCCCGAAGAGGGTCCCTCCTTGGTGTGGGCTGGGGAGCAGCCGGGGTCTGGGAAGGTCAGCCAGCCCCCTCCCAGGTCTGATGTCTCCACTTCCACCCACAGGCCTTACCGCTCTGTTTACAGTGATCCACCCCAGGCCCCTCCCCTAGACGGCGTGCGGTTTCAGAGGTCCACCCTCTGGGTCAGTGGTTATTTGATGATTTTTTTTTCTTTTTTTTTCCCTCTGTAAACTTATAACCTGGCTTTCCCCCCATTTCCATTCCTGTGATTTATGCCAAAAAAGTTTGCCATTATTTTAACCTGTGGAAAAAAAAAAAAAAAGACAGGTACAGTCTAATTCCATCCCATCCCTCTGCAGACACATAGCATAGGTGGGTTTTTTTTTTTTTTCCAGACTTGTCTGTAAAACAACACACAATAATGTTGAGGGAAAGCATTTGGCAGACAGGAAGTAGCAACTATAAGATAGTGCTTGGGTCCTGATGTCAGACTGATATCCCAAAATGACATCCTAATTAGTGTTTCTGCCAAGACGCTCTTTGTGTTTCGAGCAGAATTTCTCCAAAGAGGGTGGCTCTGCCCCAGAGGATATCTGGCAACATCTGGAGGCATCTTCGGTTGGCACAGGATGGGGGAGTGCTACTGGCATCCAGTAGCTGGAGGTCAGAGATTCTGCTAACCCATGACATCCAGGACAGCCCCACAACAAAGCCCAAATGTCAACAGTGCTGAGACTGAGAAACCCAAGTCCAGGCGCATTGAATAAAACAGGTCATCCCAGTGCAGGGAGGCCTGGGGTTCGGCGGGTGGGGGTGGGGTGGGGTCACTTCTGCTATCATCTGCCGCTGGCTGCAGCCCCTTGGTGCTCCACACACAACACCATTTATAACATGTCCAAGCCCACCTGGAGGGCTCGCTTAATGACTGGTGGCCTCAAAAAACCCCACTGTGTTTCCTCTGTAAAGATGCATTAAGGCTTGGATGTTGCCCTCTGGTCCCATCTGCCATGTGGTTACAGACACAGAGAAAGACAACAGGAAACAAGGTAAGGTGATTTTGCTTAGAAATATTTTTACTCCACTTCAATGGAGCAAGTTCATTTCTAACTATAAAACATCTGAACTGTTTTAGTTTGCACGGTATCACCACCTAGCCCAACCAAAAGGAAGCACCTTCATTTCCTATCTCTCATGTGCAAACTAAACAGAGCACGGCTGTTCTAGAGCGTGCAACCAGGCTGGCGCTCTTATTACAGCAGAGAAAAGAGTGCCCCAGAGACCTGTAGAAACCCAACATTTGAAGTCAGGCTTCCACCTCCAGAGCTGGAGTCAGCAGCCCAGAATCCTCCAGCGAATCACTCCCACCTTTGCCCCCGCCTCTGATGTGGAACAGAACGTGCAGTCTGTATAAGAGAAACTAAACCACCACGGCCCATCAGGCATGGAAGGGAGAGCTAAGAGCCCTGCAGGGCAGCTCTGGGTCACACAGATCTATGCCATCTGCTGCCACTTCCCCAGGGCCTTCTCCCTGCTCCTCTTCACGACACCACAGCCCTTATCCTGGCGGGGCAAGGAGGCTGCCCTGTCAAGCCCTAGCACGTGGGCATCCTGGCAAGTCAGTACAGTCCTGGCTGAAGTTCTTCAAACCAGAAAGGCACTAGGACCACATGAGTTCTGACTTAAGGGAAGAGAAGACAGAATTAATGTGAAATGCACACCGATCTTGTGCCAGGAAATTTGCTAAGCCCCTTACTCAACACTTCTCACTCAATCCTCACAGCAAAATTAAGTGAGCTGTCCAAGGTCACACAGCTAGGAAGCAGCTGACTGGGAATTGGAACCCAAGACACTAATTTCTAAGACTTTCCAAACTGCCAAGCGTGGCTGGCAACCCCCGGGGACCTGAGGATGCCCTATGCCCGGCTCCCTCAGCAGCCCTGAAAGATGGAGCCTCGATGGTCTGGGGAACTCAGGGGACTCTCAGCTGAGGGGGCAGGGGTGGGGGCTGCCACTCCACAACTGTCGGTTAATGCTTCCAACACAGGCCATTTGCTCAGTAGGCATTTTCACTGGCATTCTGTGTTTCCTGAGTTTCTGTAAAGATATTTAAGATTGCACAGCACTGTAGCTGGTATTCAAAGATGCCTCAGTTTGATGAGATTTTAGAAAACTAAGGAGGAAAACTTATTTTGAATCTGTCTGGCCCCAAATGACATTAGTGAGGCTACAAACACAGACCACTTTGAAAGAAATGTGTAAAAGAAGCTAAAGCCAAAACTTAAGCCAACTGTCAAACCTGCCTAGCCCACGTAATTCTCCTCTCTTCCCTCTTGGCACAGCTATTAGGTTTACTGACACTCAGAGTACAGAGAGACAGAGCAGCTGTGTGGACGTATTTTACCTGTCAGTGTACCCACATCTCTACCTCTAAAGCAGAGGCTCTCATACTGCTGCATTCTAGAATCACCTAGAGAAATTTTTTTTAATTTTTAATTAAATATTAAAATTAAAAAAAGAAAAAGACACTTATACTTTGACCCTACCTCCCAGGGATTCTGATTTAACTTGTCTGGGCTGACGCATAGGCATTAGTAGGTCTTAAAAGTTCCCTAGGTGGTTCTAATATGCTGCCAGAGGTGAGACTCACCGTTCTGAAACCTTTTAAATAGGAAACTGCTTCACACTACAAAAATAAAAACCCTCAAGAGAGGGAGGAAACAAATGAACCAAGCACTCACCACAGCTCACAATCTCCTCTCCCCGTACCCTCATCCCTCCCTGCCTCTCTGCAAGGACTCCGCTCTCCTCTCTCCTTGGGTATAGGGTTAGGGTACCTAAAACCTGAGCCCTCTAGGAACCCCCACACAGGGCCCCGTAGCGCGGCTTCCACAGGCACCCCTCACATGATCGGCCAATGGCAAGCAAAGAACAAGGACTCTCATTTTGCAGCTAGGGGAACTGAGTTTCTGAAAGGATAAACGCCTTGATTAGAACATGGTGTGTCTGGGATAGGAGACCAGGTCTGTCTCCACCTCACTCCTAGTTCACTCCCAAGACCCACTTCCTCCCGGCACTTTCCCTTCATAGGGAGGCCTGCAAAGCATGCTGAGGACAAGTGACCTCGCTGGACACTGACACTGCGCTACTTCCCTGCTCAGGAACCTTCCAGGGCTCCCAGTGGTCACGGGATAAAACCCAAACTCCTCAGCCTTTCATGTTCTTCTGTTGCCTGACCTAAGTGTCCCAACTAACCCTTTCTTTCCCCTCAGTCCCTCCTCTACCCAGTCAGATCCTGTCTCCTCAGCACTCCTGACTTACTCCCCCTCCCTCTGCTGTTCTACTTAGTCACAACCTGGGAAGTTCAGCTTTTTAATCATGTTACTGCTATTTTTGTCCCAACGTCTGTCTACGTTTGGAGAGGGAGGCTCTCTCCAACTGGATTAAGTTCTTCAAAGGCTAGAATCATACATTTATTTATTTAGCACCCAGCACATGGTCAGGCCAACAGGCAGAAGCGTGGTGAATGCTCACTGGTGGGTATTTGTTAACAGACTGCTTGCATCTTCGAGAAGGAGGCAGCAAGCTGCTCTTTTTCACGTGCATCCACATCCAGGTGGACTCTAATAGCACTCTCAAGAAAATGCCCATGGGTCTCTCAAGCCCTCAGACTTTATAAAATCAACATTCAAACCCACAGCATCACAGCATAACGGCTGCAGCTCACGGGCAGTGGACACCACCACCCGAAAGGACCCAAGCTTTCTGAGGAAATGCTCATGGCTGCAGGACCTCTGCTCATCTCACCAGCCACCTGCTTGGCTGTGTAGAATCCTTAACACTTCATTAGCATTAATGATAACTCCTTGCTCTGCTAAATATTCATTATTTATCATTGTTTCATCTGCAGATTTTCAGTGCTGGAACATGCCTTTGTTTTATTTTAATTGCTGTGAGTCAGTACGTATACCTGACTCAAAATGAATGAAAGCATTAAGGGTTTTAAAGGACATTTGAAGAATCACCACTATCTTAGCCTGAGTTTTGGCAGGTGACTGAAGTCAAGTGTATCTCCTTTTCAACCAAGTGAAATAAATTTCATTTAAAATCTAACTGACTGAATCATAGAACCGCGTGCTTTAATTTCATGCAAAACAAATTCTCCAGTTTCCACTCTGCGTTCACAGAAGGGACAGGGAACACGTCACAAGCACACTTTGCTCCCTGCGGTGAGACACAGCGGCTGGTATCGTGCATGCTCCCTTCTCCAGGCCTTCTGAAGTCCACGCTCTCCTCTGCAGGATGGTCTCCCGCCCTGCCTGGGGAGCTGGACTTCAAAGACAGCCAATGTTCCAGCCAGGAGAAGTACTGCAAAGCAGCACTCAAAAATCCTTTTGACCTCATACGCGACTACAGAGTGGATGCAGCATTTTAAACAGCAGTTCCTGCAGCATTCTATAGTACACAGACCCCTAAATGATGCCAAAGCAAATGGCATCATTTGCTAAGATGGGAACCCATGAATTCCAGCTTCCGGTCAAAGCAGAGAAAATAAACCCTCGAAAATCTGAGGCTCAATTTAATAGTAATTAAAAATTAAATATAACCTTCGCTTGCTCAATGATCCTCACATCTCTTGGGCCAATACCCTAAAAGGGTAGAAACAGACGCAGTGAACATAACCTCAGAGAACCACCTACAACTTATTTAACTGGCTAGAAAAGACAGTTAAACATCCAAACTCTGATCTGGTTGGAAATCATGATTTTTTACATGGGTTCTGGTATCTACAGTGGCCAACTCCTCAACCCTCATGACTGCTGCTGGTACCAACCTAAGTACCTGCTAGGTCCTAAGTGCTTCTCTTCCCAGGGCCACTTCTCTACGTGCCCCTATTTGCCACTGCCCCAAAGACAGGCCGCCCAGAGTCCTTCTGGAACCTGAAGCAGAAGCTGGTCCCGATGTGGTGATCAGCCACAGTGTGCACCCCTCCCCCAGGCCACAACCACCAGTCCCCTGGGGAAAGGGCACCGGCTCTCTGCCACTTACTAGTTTTGTGACCGAACTCCTCTGAGCGTCACCTGTAAAATCATACCTTTCCAACAGGGTTGTGGTGAATATTAGTGAGGTTGTGTATTTAGAGCATCCAGCACAAAGGCCGGCTTTGTAGCTTAGTTTCCTTTTCTGCTAAGAAAATAGGGAACACAAAGTGTCTGCAGGTGAATGTATCACGGCTTTAAGCAGAACGCACAGGAGACAGCACCAGCCCTAACAGCACTGAAGGAAAAATAAAAAGCAGCCACTCTCTCTCAACACAGGAAACAACTTTATCAGTCTCTGATTTCTAACAGGGAGTACCATTCCTCCGTCTCTATCATCCCAGCTTCTGTGCCCACCTTTAAAGGGGGCTAATTAAAAACCCTCCCTCTAAAATAACCTGATAGCAACACTAAGAGAATGGATGAGTTATTTATGGTTTATCCACATAGTGGAAGGATATGCAAGACTTTAAAAGGACGTATTAAAATAATTTTTCATTTCATGGGAAAAGGTGTATGTCATAATACTATTAAAAAAGGATTTTAAAAGTCTGTGATAACATTGATAGGGAGAGGGAAATACACCAAATGTTAACAGTCGTTGTCTCTGGAGGTGAAATTATATGTGATTTAAATTCTCTTAACTGTGTTTTCTGTTTTTCACTTTATCTTCAATGAGCACATTCTATATTTCTAATCAGGAAAAAATTAGTTTTAGAAGTTCCTTGGTTTGTCACACACGTAATTTAAAAATGCTACTTTAAAAGAAGGACTGCTGAGTGAGAAGATAAGGACTGAAATGATCTGATCTTGGATAAGATCACAGTATGTTATCAATGATAAACACAGACGAGCATCTTTTTTGGTTTGGCAAAGGGACTTCCGCTCATTTTACGACTCATCAGCACTTTACTGCGCTGGGAGAACTGGAAAAACAGAAGATGAAGGTCAAATACGTGAACTCTTCTACTTGTATCAGGGTGGTAACACATTTGGTAGGAAAAAACTTGAAACTATGGGTGGAAGTCAAGCTAGGAGAGTCCCTACTGGTTTGAATTAAGTTATAGTAGAACTGGTCACCATCACTGAGGCTGACGGAGGGCTGACTACACATGATTTTATTCTACCTAACCTAAAAATGCCACTGTGTTTTCCCAAGACATTAGTTTCAATTCATAACCACCCACGTAAGTGACTACCACCATGCTGCCACTTACCTCTTCAACACTGAAGGCAGTAACTGCCATCTCTAGGTTGCTTACTCTGCACCTTCTATTCCTCAGCTTCTTCCATCTCCCCGCAATGTGTGGAGGTAGATATCACTCTCGTTTACAAGAATCCCAAGGCTCAGAGAGGGTAGGTGCCCTGAACAGGGGCACTCAGCTAGTAAGTGCTGAGGACAGACACCCCCCCGCCCCGCGCCTACCTGACCCAGGGGCTCAGCAGTTCCTAGGTTCTGTGTCCTTGGGCAGAAGGCTTTCACATCATCAACCCTCTCAGCCGACAGAGGTTGGCTGAACAGGCAGAACCAGTCCATCAAGTCAGAAAGAGGCTGGGAGAGAGTGAGGGCAGAGGAGAGGAGAACCCAGGCCTGGGTGATCGGAGTTAAGACAGCGGTAGAACGTTCACAACACAACACCTCCTGGACCAGACTCCGATCCCCTGCACTTTGCAGCCCACCCCCTACTACGTGTACACAAACTGCTGTCTATGCACATCTGGGCTGGATGTGATCTGGGCACTGCACAGAAACTGTATACAAACAAGAAAGCTAGTTTTAACAAGCCCCACCATGAACACTCCTGATTAGGCAGGTTCTGAAAAAGTGGAAAGGAGCATTTTTATATGAACATGCCAAAAAAAGTGGACATCAGGTTTACAGAGTACCCAGCAATCTGAATGGCAGCTGTCTTTGACCAGGCTGTTCTGTTTCCACACTAAGCTCCTGTTAACTAACAGCTGCACAGTAAGTGAATCTCTTTTGGGCACTTTGCGGTTAAAAACCATGGAAGTGGTCACAAAGCCCCACCGGTTGCGGGGCTGGCGGGTCCTACTCTCTAGCTCAGCTTCCGCAATCAGCCCAGTGGTTTGAAGACAGTAATGACCTAAGGCTGTGACGCTCAGTGTGGCAGCCACGATGCACACGTGCCCCATGTGACTAAGGGACTGAATTTCACATTTTATTTATTGAATTTGAGAAGTCTAGTGGCTACAGTACTGGACAATTCCATGATAGACTATTTGTTTGCAGATATAAATAGGTATTTATGAAACTTTAAGCATACTAAAATAGTGTTATGACTTGCTTTTTTTCCATTTGTTATAACAGGACTCCCTTTCCATTTTAGTAACTATTCATCTGGGTATTGTTTTTAATGTCTGTATCTGTGCTGTCCAATATAGAAGCCACAAGCAATATGTGACTATTGAGCACCCAAACTGTGGCTAGTCTGAATTGAGATACATTGTAACTATAAAAATATACACCAGATTTTAACAGCTTCATATGGCAAAAAGAAGGAAAAATATATTAATAACTTTTATAATGATTACACTTTGCAATGACAGTATTTGGATATAGTGGGTTAAACAGAATGTATTATTTAAATTAGTTCTACCTGTTTCTTTATATTTTTTATCATGGCTACTAGAAAATTTAAAACAACATACATGGTTTGCATTGTACGTGCACTGCACAGCACTGCCCTAAAGCCCCCACTTTGTAATGAATTAACTCCACTCCTGTGCAGCCCGGATGGGAGAACTGAGAAAATGGTCACCAAAATCAGCGTCTGGTTCTGTGGTTCAGGGGAGAACCACTAACTTGTCCTGGTCTAGGCCTAGACTGGGTGGAGCCATCAAATGGGTGTGGCCCTAATAACAGATGGCTCCCAACTGGTACCTCTTTCAAAGTCCACAGCATCGTACCAAACCTTCATTCTGCCGCCCCCAGACCTACGGCCTGGATCAAGCTACTTACCCTCTCTGAGCTTCACTTTCTTCCCACTGAAAAATGAGGATAATAGCCAACTCGATTCAGAGTGGTCATGAGGATCAAATGAGAATCTGGAAAAGTCTGGCAATTTCTTATAAAGTTAAATATTCACTTAGCATATGACTAAGTAATTCCATTCCTAGGTATTTACCCTGGAGAAATGAAAATGTGTCTATACAAAGACTTGTACCCAAATGTTCATAGCAGCTCTATTCAAAATAACCCGAATCTGGAAACAACCCAGATGTCTACCAACAGGTGGTACATCCAGACAGTGGAATATTACTGAGCAACAAAAAGAAACACGCAACAGCATGGAAGAATCTCAAAGCTTTATGCTAAGTGAAAGAAGCCAGACAGAAAAGACTGTCCTACAAGATTCCACTTATAAATGACATTCCAGAGAAGGTGAAACAATAGTAACAGAAAGCGGATGGGTAGCTGCCAGGGATCAGAGGGAGGGTACTCATGGAAAAGAGGACCAAGGAAATATCTGGAGTGGTGAAAATGTTACACAGTGGTTACATGGGTGTGTGTGTATGCACGTGTGTGTATGTGTGTGTATGTGTGTGTGTGTGTATATATATATATATATATATACACATATATATATATTTGCTAAAACTTCTCAAATGAGAAAAGATAAAGCACTTAGCACAGGGCAGGGCATATAATAAGTGCTTAAACACTGTTAGCTGTTATCAAGACAAGCCTCTTCAGTAGTACTCAAAATGTCTAATAATCAATTTTAGACTCCTGATCTTCCTGGGAAGCCCAGCTACCCCATGCTTACCTTGCCCTATTTCTCTAACCATTTCTAGTGCCTCTGTTTCCCTCCTGGCCTCTACCTAGCAGACTTTCCCTCTGATGTATGTGCTCCTTCCTCTTTCCCTACCTTCTCTCCCTCCTGCACTGACCTGAGATGTGGACTTTCTAACTTCACTGCTTCATTATCACCATGAACTCTTCTCTCCCCTTTCTTCACCCTTCTTACTGAACCCTGCACGTCACCAGCAAATTACACTTCCTAAAATACCACCTTCTGCCGCAGATCTGCTCAAGTCCCCTCGCTGCTGTTCAGATCCCTTAGCCTGGCATCCAACAGGCCCTACAACTAGCCTCTAGTCTTCCTTCTCCTTTACTCCACACCAGAATCCTCCAAAATAAATCCTTGTGACACGAAAGAACAGATGGTGGGGACCAGGACTGTCTTGCTTAGAGCTGCATCCCAAGTGCCTAGGATGGTGCTGGAACACGGGGGATGCTCACAGCAGCATCTGATGAATGAACTAACGATCTCCTGAAGTCCTCAAATGCAGCCCAGCCTCAGAGAACATAGCCAGAATGACTATTCTATATATCCTTACATGAGTGAGTAACAGTTTAGAACAAGATGAACAGCTAGAGGCTCTGGAAGGTGTTTCAGGACTTATGTGTTCAAGGCTCTAAGGCTTCTGTTTCTATTTCTACTTTTTAAAAAAAAATCTGTCCGTAAATGATTATTTAAATATCTTCTCCCTTTAACTCAGAACAGACTAAGAGCCTCCAAGTGTGCACCAAGAAGTGTGGGAGGCATCACAGAGACCGGATGAGTGTGTTCATGACTGAACTGGTTTATGATGGTTTTGCCCATTACACTGCTTTCTAAGTGATGCTGTTCTTAGTCGTACATGGTTCCATTTGTACTCAGTAGACCGTGACTAGAGGCAGGTTTAAGGAATGCCAATGGCAGCATATGGGTTAATGAGAAGTTAGTGAGAAATACAGGAAGTGAGAGTCATCATAAAAATAGTAATTCTGCAAATTGTCTGAAGAAGCCCTTTATCAGTGCCTCATTTTGTATTCACCTTCTAGTAATTCTTACTGGTCTCTGATATTTCAGAAACTAGATTTTCAATAATGTGCTAATCTGAATAAAATATTTTTTAAAATTAAAATCACTTCCAGAGGGGGTTTTCACAATTCAATATTTCTGTGAAAGGAGTTTGCAAGGTCAAAAATGCCTGAGGAGTGCTGGTTTGGGACAAGCTCTCTGAAAGGCTCTGTTAAGCCTTTGTGAGTTCCCCAGCGGGACCTGGGCAGCGCCACGCCCACACTGCCCTCCCTGCTCCCAGGAAGACTGGCACCTTCAGTACCTCACCTCACCTTTGCTTTATGTGGCTGCTACCTCCAGCAGGATGTAAGCTCCCTATTTCATTCATCTTTTTACCTTAATACACAGCACAGGGCCTGGCACATAGAACTCTTCAGAAGTGCTTGTTAATGTTCCCAACATCTTAGATGCTTCCTGACATGGCAGAAACTGTGTGCTTCACAGAGCTCATTCCATCCAAGCCCAGGGTGTGCACCCACAGCCTGACTGTGCTCCTTTCAGTGGAAAGGAAGTCAGCAGGGCGATAGAGAATATAAGAGCATTTCTCAGGAAGCAGCATCCTGAAGATGTCAGCCACCTACCACCCCCAACGAATATCCATCAGCATGGTCACTTGGCAGGGCAAGTGGCAGGAAAAAGAACAAAGCAGAGGGCTTTCTGTTTTATTTTTTCACCCCGCTGCCAGCGGTCAAGTGTGTGTGCACTGATGTTGGGATTCCTCTGAGTGATGACCAAAAGCTGGGATGTGAGACGCTGAAATGGGCATTTGCCAGAGGCCTCCTTCCTCAGGCCTGGCCTCCGGGAGCTCATGCGCCAGCTCTGTGGCTGAGGCCACGGCCTGCCCACTTGCCTCTTCCACCTCTTCTGCCACCTCTGAACACCAACAGCCAGCTCTGCTGCCAGGCAGGCTTGGTAAGCAGACCCGGTGCTGTACCTCCGAGCCCGGCTGTCAAGAGTGCTTTCCCCCAGGGTAAAAAGTGAAAAACAAGCAGGAGAGACAGGGTAGGGGGAGTGTTCTTTGAGATGTCACTGGTCTTTTTTGCTATTTGTTAGCAAAGCAGTCACAGTTGACAGTGAGAAAAACTCTTACATAAATAATTGTCCTTATTCCATTCAAAGACTAAAACGTATTATTGCCCAAAAAGTTACTAATGCTCTAGCAAATACAGAGGTAGTAAACTACAACAAAAACAATGAAACCTCTGTGCTGAGCTCTGTTCAGAACGTTCTGTGCGTCTGAGCTCAGTTAATCCTCACAGCGGCCCTAGCATCCTCTTACTGTTCCCACTTTACAGATGAAGAAACTGAGGCTGGAAAGATCAAGCAAGATCATTAAGGCACTGTCCCTCTCCTCAAGCTATTTACGGTTTCACCTGTGTCAGAGGGGTGGGTATAAACAGAAACAGGATAGTAATAAATACTCAGTGTGTAAAATGCTTGTGACTTTGGGACAAATAAAACTGAACGGGGAATTTCAGAGGAAGGAAATCACACTCAGCTTGGTAGGTACGATGGTAGGTAGCAGCCACAGGAAGGGTTTTCTGAGATGCACCTCAAATAAATGCATTCATTCAACAAATTCACATATTCAACAAGTACTCGAATGCTTACTATCTATGTGCCAGGGACTGTGCATAGTTTGAAAATGAATCAAAATAGCAATACATAGATATGAAAGGCTGGATTTCAAATTAAAAAAAAAACAACAACAACAAAGAGAAAAGCACCCACAAGGGCAGAAAAAGTAGTCCATATTGCCCTTTCCATCTAAGGAGTGGGAGGGGGCAGAGCTGTGTCCTCCCAGCACAGACCCACTTCTCCACCCTCAGCAGCCGAAAAGCGTCAAGAGCAGGGCCTGCTCACCGCCGCATCCCTAGAGCCGAGAGCCCACCACTGTGCCTGTCGGGGAACTGGAACTCCAGAGGGACCCATGGGATAGACCAGTGCCAGGCTGCTCCCTTGCTAGTGACTGTGGTGATCCAACTGGTCGCATGCAGAGATGCCCAGAGCATGGCAATGTGCCCCCACCAGTGCTCTGGTGCGTCGCTGGGGCGGTCCAGCTGGCCAGACCCTTGGCCTGACGCTAGAGGTCTGGTGTAAGCAGGCCCACTTGGGGCTTCACTTCCCTGCTCCTGCAAAGAGACAAGCCTGGGGAACTAAAGCGCACGTCCCTGCCCAGCAATCACTTGTCCCTTGGGGGAAGGGCAGGCTCGAAGGAAAGACGGATGAACACCACCACTTTCCACCTCCCAGACATTCTTCCATTCAGGATTGTCCCGTGGCAATCCTCTGGTCAGGCTCTCCTTCCACCCCCAAAAAAGCCTCAGCTGAATTAATGAGAAACAGCCTATTTCTGATGAGCCAAGTCAAACAACTGTGGGTGGCCTTGTTTGGATGTCAGAAACAGAGGTGCCGTGATAAGAGGCGGACGCGAGGCCGGGGCGGGCACAAGCTTTCCCTCACGGAGCCTTTGCCCTTCCCCTGTGCCTCTCTGTCTAATCAGTCACCGAGGCACGCACACCTACATGCAGCAGGCAGGCTGTGACCCAGAGCAACTCTTCACACCAACAGGGCATAATTCATCTACTGTTCTACGTGCAGTTGACCCTTGACCAGCACGGGCTTGAACTGTGCAGGTTCACTTACACGAGGATTTTTGTCAGTAAATACCTACTGCGGTACTACACCGTCTGTAGTTGGTTGAATCCACAAATACGGAGGGCCAGCTATAAAGTCATATGCAGATTTCCCACCGCAAGGAGGGCCAGTGCCCCTAACCCCGAGTTGTTCAAGGGCCAACTGTACTGGGTTTTCTTAAAGCAGGGTATATGTGGCAGTGCAGCGCATTTTTTTTAGATGCACATCTCTCACCAATTGAAGTAAGTAATTCTCCAAGTTCAGAGTTTCCCAATGTTTTCCAATGATCCTAACTGGAAGATCCATAGCCCAAAAGCAGGCTTCAGGTCAGTGAGGTTCTGAGAGGTTATATACACTGTTTAAAGAGAACCTGTCTCTCTGATGAGATCCTTAAAGGAGCTGGAACTGGAGAGCTAAAGAACTTGTGCTTGGAATACATCCTGAGTTTAGCATCCTGCAATGTTATAAAGCTCTCCAGGGGGAAGGCTAATGTGTTGGGGGCTTCGTTTCAGGTTAATGAAAATGTTCTAGAATTGAGTATGAATAGATACGCACCTCTGTGAATATACTGAAAGCCATCTAGTTGTATACCTTAAACAGGTAAATCGTATGATATGTGAATTATACAAAGCCGTTACACAGACAGACAACTTTCCAGGAAGACTCCTGTTACTCTGCAACGGATTCCCCAAACTAACATTATGTTAATAAATAACCTATTAGGCACCAAAAAATTACTCAATTATTTCAAGACAACAATGACAATGGAATTTCCTTTTGCTTTCAACTGTACTCTTTCAGTAAGCAGGAGGGAACACCTGATATCTTGATCTTCAGCTAGAAATGGCCAGATTTACCTCAGATTTGGTAGTCATAAAGGTCAGCTAGAGACTAAATGGTCAATCTCCACAAAGTCCTCTTCCCTAGGGTCTAAGTATTTACCCAAGATACAGTGCTTGTCCCTTAGCCCTTAATCAAAAGTTTCAAAGTGAAAGAGAAGGGACCTCATCATCTCTGAAGAGGAGTCACACCTCAGTTTCCCCAAACCATGTGCATGTTACTCATGAAAGAAGTCACTGACAAGGATGACTCCCAGTTTAAGGAAAAACAATGGAAAAGCCTATTACTCTCCTTCCTACAAAACCCCCAAACACTCAAGCACTTATGAGTTCTAAACCAATGTTTGAGCCCAACTCCCTCATTTTTATGATGGAACATAACGGAGCTTCATTTCACATGAAGCTGCCCAGAAATCTCTAGCAGCTTAAAAGGAACAACTACCTGCCTACAGTGGAGAACAGAGGGTTTGTTTTACTTGCTCCAGATGAACCCATTTAGGCCTTCAATCAACAGCCTATATTTTGAGCAATCTCAAGATCACCATCCACATGGAAGCTATGTACACATGGGTGGCTGTTTTTGCTACTCCCTTGGGGAGCAAAGCAAGTAAGTATCTTGTCACGTAAAATAACCCTCAGTCCCAGAATCCTACATGTTCTCCTAGTAACTATAGCAAGGTTTTTATTTGTACTCCTTCCATAAAAGACCTTTCTAGTGGGATAATCCTCAAAAGAGGCGATATCCAAGAATTAAGAATCACCAGCCCCTAAATCAAGCTGCAAAAAATTGACTTCTTCAATAGGAAGAGACTGAAGAAGAGAATGAATCTATAAATTAACTAATTACCAGGCTCTAAAAGCGTCCAGCTCAGTTTTCTGACTGCATCCATCACGGGTTTCAAGGACAAGTGGAGAAAAATACATAACCAAGTGGAAGACGAGTGATTAGATTCCTAAAAAATCACTATTATCATCTTATTATAATGTGTGCAAGTGCTGAAAGTTAACTATCATTACTGTCTCCACTTGTCTACTCACACATCTTCAAAAATTTTTTTGAAATATTCAGTATAACTTGGAATTCGAAAGAAACTTCCAAACAGCATCCTCAAAGGAAGCCCAGATAGATTCTGACACTGAGCACTGGCTTGCCTTGAAATGTCAGGCTCTCAAGGCGATGATGTCTTCTATTTTGGCATCACATTTGAATAGGTGCTCTGGTGATATATGAACAGAGTTTAAAAGATTATTTTAAAAGGTCACTGAGGAAGAAGCCGAAGCTCAGTAAACCAAGCCACAAAAGGAACTTCAAAACTGCCTGTGTTGTGACGGGTAAAGATGCTGGTTGACTTGTACACACCTTGGAACACAGAAGCTCTCAGAATCCGACAGAACAAAACTCCAAGAAAGCAGAGGCTGTCCAGTGCACCACCATATCCCCAGCATGTGCCTGGCACATGCTAGGCACTCAATACATTTCCGCTGAATGAACACCATTGAATAAATAAACTGTGCAGGAATGCAGTTTCCAAAATCAAAGTTTCAAAGTGAGATCCATTTTCAGTAAAGAGCTTAACGTGTAATATTATCTTTTAAAGTGTTCCCTTAAAAAAATTGTTTCTAATGGGGAGGATGTAATTTTAGTTTTATTTGTTTATTTTTTTAACAGAAATACTGGGAATTGAACCCAGGACCTTGTGCATGCTAGGCTTGCACTCTACCACTGAGCTACACTCTCCCCACTAAATGTTCTCTATTACCACTAAATTTCTCTTTTGTTTCTCAAGAACAAAATGCACCAAATGCAGAGTCAATGGGCCCTGTTCAGATGAACCTCAGAGAAGAATAGTCAAAGAGGAGGAAATTGAGATTAAGAGCTATCACACTACAGCATACTGATCAGCAAAAGTCGGAAATGTATATTTGATAACAACCCTCTCCAAAACTGGCGGTTTCCTCTGGTTTCAATTTCAGCTAGGTAAGCATTCTTTTTTTTTTTTTCAGTCAATTGACTTTAAAAGTTTTCCCTTTCATATAGTCAAGAACTTACATATTTGCCTCAACTTCATTCTGAGTGCTCCCAAAGTTTTCTACAATTTGCTTTACCTATGAGCTTTCACCAGAATTCCTTTTGTTTGGAAAATCCTTCCCTTCCGCGCTCCTCCCCACCCCTACCCCTTGCTGAAAGCATCCTCTCCCTAAATACTGTCCTTTATGGAAGCCTCATTTCCTTGTAGCAGAGGCCTGGTCTATTTCCTGAGGCTAAATTCACTGTGCTCCATAAAAGTCAAAATCATTCAAACCACAGTCAGGCACAGAATCACCTATCAGCCTGCACCTTCTGCCGGTCACTCACGCCAATATGCTTTTCTAGGGGTGACCTTGTGTTCTCTTCATTCTTCCAGCATCTGTATATTCCAATCCACAGAATTGCCCCCTCCCAAGTCCATAAATCCTAAATCATACGTAATGTAAGAATTTCTGCTATAAATTCTGTTTCCCAAGACCTTATTAAATGAAAGGAACCATGGAAAGAAATCAGCTTCCTGGCAATAATAACACGTTAATGTGTTTAACCTTTTGCATGTACGTTGCCAGAAAGTGAATAGATGGAAGAAGGAAGCAATGCATTCTACAAATACTTCATAAAAATTATCTTATTTGACTTTTGTAACAGGCAGGGCAGGCATTTATTACCCTCATTTACAGATGATGAAACAAAACATCAAAAAGGTTAAGTGACTTCTCCAACCAATGTCATGTGACTAGCAAGTGTCAGCCCAAACCCACATTAAGGCCTTGCCTCTACCAACCCAAAGGATGTCTACCAAGTACTCTCTGTAGGTTTCTATCCTACGGCCAAGGAGTAACTTCCTAGAGATTCAGCATTTCAAAGGGAGGATGGTCCTCTGACTTTTGGGATATCACTTCCCCTCACCTAGCAAGCCAGAAAGCCACCTTCAACCTTCCCAATGCCTTTTCTTCTATATAGCACCCTTAACTACTACTTTCCAAAACAATTTGCTACAGTTTCTGTCTTAAAAGGACTTACTCTTAAGGCACTAATAGTCCAAAAAGTTTGCATCAGCATATGATTTTCTCAGTAAAGCTCAGAGCTGATGCAATATTTCTGTCTCAGATTTTACAGCTAAGATGACAAAAACACAGTCAAAAATTACACAAGACAATGCTGCGTTTTCTTACTCTACCACATCTGCCTCTATGTGACTCCTGTGAGTCACTGCCTTTTGTGTTCAGTCATCATTATAGGAACTGCCATTCTCTACGCTAAACTGTTTTACTTATTTCCTGAAGAAAAGCTCTGCAGTAAAAATGGAATCCTATTACATCTTTCACCACCTTGCTGAAGCACTGACCCCTTATAACAGAGTCTC
This sequence comes from Camelus bactrianus, assembly GCF_048773025.1. Taxonomy (NCBI): domain Eukaryota; kingdom Metazoa; phylum Chordata; class Mammalia; order Artiodactyla; family Camelidae; genus Camelus; species Camelus bactrianus. The sequence goes on from NC_133555.1 coordinate 27,298,427, forward strand.
AGATGCCAAGTTCTCATTTTTATCATACCCACTTTACACAAACAGAAAAAGAGACAAAGGTTGCAATTCTTTTGTTTATTCACTCAACAAACACATATGAAATCCTATCAGATGCCAAGGACAGGGACCCAAAAATGAACAAAAAGTGTCCCTCCTCTCACAGCCTGGTGGAGAAAAAACTAAAGAAGTAATTACAGAATAAACTGATCAGGATTAAGGTGTTGGGGTCAGTGGCCATCAAGAAGTGCTTTCTGGAAGAAGTTGTCTGTAAGCATTTATAAGCATCTCTCTGTAATTTCAGTACCAAAGAGACCTAAAAGGCTCAGCCCCACTCCCTGAAAAGTTATAAGATTTACTTGTCAACAGTCAATTAAAAAATCAAATAGCAGAATTTACTCTTGACCCCCTGCCCTAAATTTCAACCCTTAACTCCTATTCCCTTAGGCACAAATTACAGAGGGTTTAACAAATTCTGTCCTATACAGTGCTTTCTCACCAGTCTGTAGAACAGGATTAAAGACATGCACAATGAAACAAAACGCACTTTTAAAAAATATGATCATTTTCCTAACTGGAAATGAAAACTTTAAACAATGCAAGCCCTACAAAGCATGACTGTCGGAAGAGGAAACTGAGGTTTAAAAAAGTCCCACTTTAATACAACAGAATAAAAGGTCTCTTTGAAGTCACCAGAACAGTTTAAGCAAAAAGAGAAACAGAAGGCTATTGTGAGGCTTTAGCCTCCAGATGATAAACCCCAAATACACTGCAATGGTAAACAAACAAGCCTCTGAGCCGGACTCTGACTTGTTAGGTCTAACAAAACATTACAATTTAAAGCATCTCTCTCTCTCGCCATTCATTATTTCACCAACAATGAATGGTAGCTCCTGTTTTTTTGCTGATTCCTGGGTTTACTGCCTGTACATTACAATGCATGGTGTGCTTTTCAAAACAAGGTATTGACAAATGAAAACAACTATGGTTTTAAAGACCCATAAAAGAACATACATGTAACAGAAATGCACTTTGTGTTTACTACGAGCACCTATTACTCCTTTATGGTACTCCAGTGGATTTTAAACTCAAATGAGTGCTGCCACGGCCGCTGAAGAGCAAGTCAGAGGCGGGAAGGAGCACATTCATACACCTGCCTCAGCAGGACCCCAGCCTGCCTCCCTCACCATCTCCCCGTGCCTCCCTCACCATCTCCCCGTGCCTCGACCAAGCAGCTGACCTGGAAATGGGGCCCCAGCCACTCTGCTATCTCAACAAATAGGCTCTAAAGTCATACTTCCATTTGGCCCAGCAGCCCCTCGTCCCCACCACTCAGATCCCCAAAGGAGGGAAACTCAGCGACCCAAAGAGGAGACGGCTGCCGGAGGGCAGAAACGGATGACAAGGTCCTAAGTGGTCTCTCTACTCCGCTGGCCCGAGGTGGGGCCGAGAATCCAACACCTCCCCCAACTCGGAGTCCCTTTCCAGGGCACCGCCGAGCCCCTCCCACTCCTTGACCCAGGGGGCTACGGTTCCCACCCTCGACCCCTCCGGACCTCCGCTACCGCCTGGGCCCCGGGGCCCCTGACCCAGGAACACCGCCACGCCAGAGCCCTATTGGCCTGGGCCGCCGACCCCAGCCCCAGCCCCTGCCCGGGCGACACTGCTCGGCCCGCATCCGGCCCGCGCCGGGCCGCCCGCAACCCTCTCGCGGCCCGGGGCCGCCCCGCGCCGCCAGCCCGCCCGCCCGGCCGCGCACCGTGTGGGACTGCAGGCTCTGGCTCGCCTCGATGGCTGCTGTCAGTGGCACCGTGTCGTCCAGCAGCACCTTGCCGGCCGGCGGCTTCTCCATGAAGGCCATCCCGGGACGCCAGTCCGCCACCGCCTCCCGACCAGCAGCAGGAACCAGAGGCGCCGACTCCCGCCGCCCGCCCGGCTCCGCCGCCGCCGCCGCTGTCAACACGCGCCGCCCCACGCGCCGCCGCCGCCGCCGCCGCCCGGCGGGCCCGCGGGGTCCTAGCACCGACCGTCCTACGCGATCGTTGCTGTCAACACTGGCCGCTCTTCGCGCCGCCGCCTCCCGCGGGGTCCTAGAGCCAAACTGTCGCAGTCGCTGCTGCCCTGGACCTATGCCTCCAAGTTCTAGGCAGTCGCACCGCAGACCCGGCACCTTAGCACCGCGCCTCAGACCTCGTGACAATTCTCCCTAAGCCATCGCCTCCAGAGATCCTCAGATCCAAAGGCACCGCGTCTTGGGCCCTGCTATCCAGGAACCCTCAGGCCCAAAGATCCCGAAACCTCTCAGTGTTGGGCTTTTTGCATTAGGCCCTCAGAAGCTGTATTCTCAGACTTGAGACCTTTAGAACTGGACCTTTCCCACTGAGGCCTCCTAGGCCAAGGATCTTAAGACCCAGAAAAAAGGGACTTCAGGATTGGACCCTCAGTCCGTGCCCTGCAGATCCAGAGACTTTCTGAAATAAGCCCGTCAAATTCAGGTTTTATAGGGAACTCTCGAACCTGGTTCATCAGACTCAAGGACCTAACAGCTGGGCCCTCAGAATTGGACCCCACAGTTGGAGCCCTAGGACTCCAGCAACCTCAGACCCAAGTTCTTTGAACTGGGAACTCTAAAAACTGGGCATTGGTCTAGGAACTCTACCTCTACCCTTTGCCTTAGCTCAGCCCACAAGGCCTTCAAACCTGACAACCCTCAACTCCAGACTTAGCTTCGTCAGTCCCACTATACTGGTTCCAAGAACCCTAAACCAGAGCTAGAGAACTCTGCGATCAACTTCTCAGCTCCAATTTTGCCCTAGTCTGCTTGAACCCAAGGCCACAATCCGGCCCACCCACAGTGCTCTCTCCCAGGGCAGCATCCCAGGACAGTGAAGTTAGACTTGGAATTAGATGACCAGGATCTCTAGGGCTCCAGGATTTACCAGCTGAGTGACCCTGAATAAGTCCTCCAAACTCTCTGTGCCCCAGCTCCCCATTTGCAAATTTGAGAAAACTGAGATCTGCAAAATTCCATACTTGTACGAAAAGGTTGGTATGAGGAATGTAGTAGGATGCAAGGGGCTCAGCACATAATAAAACCTCAGACAATACTAGTTTCTTCCTTCCCCTACAGTTCACAGACGGAAGTTTCTAACTCTCAAGTTTATCTTCCTTAAATTTCTACATTTCAGACAACAAGAGAACAAAATTTCTTGGAAACCCCACAACAATCTGACATCACAGCAAAGGCCTAGAGAGCATCTAAAGGGTAGCCTCCCCAGATCTCAAGCTTAATGGGATTGTTGGGCAACTCCAAGTGACCAACTAACCATGATAGACTGACTTAGGGGCCAAAATTCACTGGAGAAAGATGTGAAGAGGGAAACATGGAACTTCATGATTAAGTCCTAAAATAATCAGAATTCTTCCTGCATTCCATGTTTGCCCCACTGTGTTTAAAAGTAGCAGTCTATTAAAGCAAAATTATGTATCACTTAGGGACGATTCAATTTTTTACTTCCATTTCTTTAAGGCAAATGACTTGTTTCATTACAAGAATCACAGAAACCAAAAATCTGCTTTGATCATTTACTCCTATCATGTGGGCTGGCCAAGACTCTTCTCGCATCCTTCTGGTGGGAGTATAAATTGGTCCAACCTTTCCAAAAGGCATTTATGCATACAACAATTCACTTACTGAGTTACTTAACCATGTAATAGGCCTGGTACTAGCAACTGGGATTTGACAACACACATCAAGTGCTTTGAAAATATTCTCATGCAGTAATCCCGCCTCCAGGAGAGTATCCTAGTGAAATAATCAGAGATCAGTGCAAATATAGAGCACTCAAGGATAAATATCTAATAGGGGATTGGACAAATCATGGTACAATTATAAAAATAACATTTTGCAATGATTAAATATCACAGTACCAAATACTTAATGTTGGGAAATGCTCTTGATATAACAATAAGTAGAAAAAGGCAATATATGCATTTTATGATTCCCAAGTTTTTAAAATTTATTTATAGGAAAAACACCAGGAGAAAGCCCACAAAAATAGTGAGGGTCTGTAGGAAGTAGATTCATGATGCTTTCTATTTTTTTGTTTTTCTGCATTTTTCAAGATGTCACTAATGAAGGTATTTTACTTGTATGATTAGGAAAAAAATAATAGTATTACACAACTGAGTTGTAAAGGTCATCAAATGAGAAACTGTCATCTTCCTCACTATGGAAATGAAACTGAAAGTGCGAAATCAGATATTTGATGGAATGAAGCCAGAGACTCAATCAAGCCTTTCCCTGTTCTCCGGAAATTCTTGCCTGAAGCCTATCAGAATAAATACTATGGTGGGCCTTATAATTTCATCTTCTCAAATCAGTGCCCTGAGGATCCTGGACTTAACTGGATTCCCCTGATCCTATGGAGACCAGGCCCCAAATCCTATCAGAGTCTCAACATCCATTTGGCTTTTGAAGTGGCTCACACTGAAAGTGGGGAAACCTTCTGCAGTCCACAGCTGATCTCAATCAAATCAGCTTTGCTTCTAGTCTCAAGCTGGGTAAAGCAAATGAGGTCTGGAGTACCTCAGTTGTTGCCACATACACAAGTACTCAGGGCTGGCAGGGGAAAAAAATTCTTACTCTTGTATGTTGCCGAATGTTTAGATGGCCCACAGGTTGTTTATCTAACAACTTGACGTTTGGCCAGATTGACTGAAGATAATGAGTTCTAGCGGATGCTTCTAGACCTGGCAACTTCTCGACAAATCAAATCATAGCTTACAAAAACCTCAGCGTTTCCTAAGCCGCATTTTCTCCCAAAATGATTTTTTCTTTAACTATTCATGATCTGGGAAAAAAAAGAACAAAATTCAACTTATATTTGATCATTTTTACTTCCCTTACATGTTGATGTTTTCCATCACAGAGGAATTTTGCTCAGGGTTTATAAGGTCATATGAACTGTGGTCTAGCTAAGAGCCACCCTAGAAATTGATTGTGGTCTAGAAATTGACTATGGAGCTTCCTATTAATCCTGTTCTATTTATACAGTGTCAACATTTGTCTCGGGTTTTCTTATGATTTTGCTCCAAACCAAAATTTCTCTGAAGATGCTGAGAACTCTAGTCTCTGCTGTGTTTGTAATTTGAATGAAGAAAAGCCAAGAACAAAGGAAGTGAAACATCTGGGACCCTGGAGATACTCAAGTGCAGCCCAAGAGTAATTCCACAGCACTCACATTCTGCTCCAGTAGAGCCCCTTAATAAATCAGGTCAGCACATGAGGCATTCAGAGTGGCAAAGCTGCCCAGAGTGACTGTCAACCTTTGGTAGAGTATGTTTTAATATAAAAACTTAATAGATGTAATTTAATAGCAATTTTCTTTGGGAATAAATGGGTCTCTTAATCAACTCTAAGAACATAAAAGAAAAATGACTAATAATTCAGCACAAAATGAAAACCTGTGGTTACCTAAGAAGTACCAAGGTGCATTTAGTAGTTTCTTCTTTTTCTAGACGAATACACAAGATGAATGGTGGCTGTGGTGAGGCTCTCTCCCTGTTGCTACTTAAGATCTGCTGCAAAAGAAATGAGTGGCATTTCACCAATACGGAAATGTTTCTAATAGAATATAAAAATCTGTTAACCAATTTTCCAGTACATTAGGCTGAAATTGGCTTAAGATGGGTATATATTTCTATGGCAATCAAACATTTCATAAATTGCAGTCTTATAATGACCCATGTGGAAAGTGCTAGCACAATTTGGCCTGCTGTGTTAGTCAGTACTTTTGTACTCACTTCCACTTGTGACCCAGTACAGCCAAAGCCACTTCTCAGCTACCTGAGAGAGGATTTCCTAATTTGAGGGTCACTCACGCGTTCATTAGAAGAGTCATTCTTTCTGGCAACTTGTATAGAGCTCAAAATGGAAAAGCCAACCAGTTAGTTTTTGTTATAGCCGGCTTTAACAAAGTATGAGTGGTTTGAGAACCTTGGTGCTGAGTAAAAATAACAAGTCATCATTTATAGAGAAGTATCCCCAACTTCTTGCCTACTTCTCTGTTCCATGTATTGATTCACAAAGATCAAAGAAGACCATGACATCTTGGGAGCTTTAAAAAAATGGAAATGCTCATATTGAGAAGCTACTTTTAAGTTACACAGTATCAATCAGTTATCCGCCAGATCTGACACACACTTCTCTCCAAACCATACTTGGCTTGCACATAATTTTCCGTCTTTAGAATAACCGTATCAGTAATTCTGGTCTGAAGACAAATAATCACTGACTGTCAACTTAGAAAAAGTGTAGGTGATAGGTATGAGTGGAAGCCGTCAAGTAACAGTAAGTAGAACTGTAGCAGGGGATAAAATCTAGAACATTCTGAATATAAAAATAATTCTATAAAATGGTGGTTCCAAATACTTTAATACCACATAACAATATACTATCACAGAAACTAACAATACTCCAGTAAGACCCACAGGGTGACAGGAAAAAAGAAATGCTCTGCAGCCAGGCAGACCTGTTTGCACACTAGCTGTACAACCTTGGGCAAGTCACACAGCATCAGTCTGTCTCCTTGTCTATAAACTGGGAAGTTACTTAACATCACAAAATTGTTTCAAGGATTACAGTTAATGTAGAAAATTGGCTCATCATTGAAAAAAAAAATAGTAGCTTATAGTATTGATCATGTCACATTCCACTTGTGGACCCACTTCAGGACTGCTGCTAAGTCCCCAGACGAGTTCTGCAGCAGTAGCTAATTTTGGCTTCAAGTCCCTATTTTGTGCCTCAAGTTCCTCATTTTGCTTTTCAACGTCATATCGAATTTTTGGCATGTGTAGTGTTTCACTCACAAATACACCTTCTTCAGGTGGGTCTGAACCTGCACCTGCTGCCCATTCTGAAACTCATGATAATGGCATCCTTGCTTCTCACACTGATTTTGGTTTTTTCATCTCAACATCACAAACTAGAATATGGAACAATATTAAAGTTTAAAAATACTCACTTTATTTATATGCGTCCTGCCCTCTAGTGACTAGAATAATTCTTTCTAGTAATGTTTAACCAATCCCCTTAAGGTAAAATAAATAAATAAATAATCTACTTACTAATCCACCAACAGGAGGAAAAATCTTCCAGGAAATGTGGGTTGACGCAACCAATTATACTTGATTTTACCTTCCTGATCAAGCATCTGGCTGTGGTCAGAGCCACCATCTAAAGCCACAAAACACAGGCGGACCATATATATGTTCTATTACAGATTCTTGTCTTAAAAAGTGTTGGCTATGTTGGGGATGACCATTTAGTACTAATACATTAGGCACATTTCCTCTCTAATACCCCTTATCTCTTAAGAACTTGGTCACTGTGTTCCTTAAACATTTTATTACAATTTTTCTATAACAAGCATATATTATTTATATAAAGGGGGGAACCCTACAATATTTTCAAGAGAGAGAAAAAAAATCTGGATTACTAAAATAGAAACTTTGCATTCAAGAGCTATTCTAGGTTTAAAATACTGGCAGAGATTAGCTGATATCCTGAAAGACTGGTCTATTATCTAACTTTTGGCCAGTTAGCTTCAAATCCAGGGAAACTTCTAAGCTCATTCACAGAAGAGAATGGGCAACAGTAGAATCTACTGTTTACAGGCCATGTCTTGTGCTTAACTAATTGTATCTGTCATCTCCACCCATCCTGTGTCGTAGGTGTTGTTATCCCTGTTTTATAATGAGACCAACGTAGCTGAGTCCATATCTGCACACAAGCCCTCCTCCAATAACAGGAAAACTATCTGAAGGGCAAGAGCCAGTGAAGGTGCAACAAGATGCCATCTTGGTGTAAACAGTAACAAACTGCAATAAACTCTGACCCAGAAAGTGCTGAAGAACAGAATCTAAGAACATTTACTGGTAAAAGATAAGTGTTCCAAGATGACCCAGCTTCTATCATTGCCTTCAGTAATTAAATGCCAGCTAGTTATAAATTCAGTGAGGAACTTATTCTACCCAGATATAGGTAGGTTTGTGTCATCCAAAATGCAAATCTAACTAGGTCTGAAATCCTAAAAGTAGAACCTTTAGCTATATGATAATCTTCCCAGTATTTTTTCAACTTTAAAACCCTAGGCAGATGACAAATATACTTAAGTCTGTGTGAAGCATAAGGCCATATTGTAATGTGGGCAACTGAACACCTCTCCACCTGCTCCTCTCCCCCAATATGGGCTTCTGGGTCTATGAGCCATTCCTTGGTGAAGAACAACAATCCCTGTTTTCCTCAGAGGCTCTTCAATAGCAGTAACACTGATGCCTGAACTTGCATCTTTTAAGACATATTTCAGGATTTGGGAGTTTCTGGGACCATAACTTTAACCCAGCCTTCCATAACAGTCTTTTTACTTTCTGGTACAAAACATGACACTGCAATAATAGCAACGAGCCGCTTCAGCCTTTTCACTTCCGCAGAAGCTAAAACAACTTCCCCAGTATATAAGGGCGCTGGAAAGTTAATTTCCTGGGAAAGAAATACACAGCCTGGCCCTGGCATTTTAGTACCCAGGAGAGCTGAAATAAGTCCGTTGATCAAAACTCCATGTACAATTGTCTTTCCAAACCTGGTGTGTTTTGCAAAATCTTCATCTAAATGCAAAGGATTGACATCCCCTGTTAATTCTGAGAAGGTAGCCACATCCCTCTGTGTGAAGGCCCTGCTGAGTTCAGCCCGGTCTCCAACTCTGATGTGCATGTGCTCTAAGTGCTGCCTGTTTGGCATTGACAGGCAGATTCTCCTCTGAAGCCTACCCCACCAGAGTCGATGGGTGGAAATTGCTGGGAGCATCTTCAGAGCCCTCAAATTTCATCAACAGGAGCTTTTAGGTTGCTTCAGTCTTCAAACATTATGCTGGCACCAAAAAGTACCTTTGAGAGTGAGGAATATTTCTGAAACTGAAGACTATTCAATTCAATACTAGTTCCCTACTATTACCAGATAATGCAAGGAGAAATGGAGAAACCTGTAAGAGAAAGAAAAAAGTTTAAGGCAATATCCGGAGAAAACTGCACTGGAACAGGGGGCAGTACAAAAACATGTGCAATTGTATAGGATAAGCCAAACTGATGCAGTAGCATTATAAAGAGCATCCTGAGAGGCAGGCTCGGATAAACACGTGGTCATGATAAGCTCAGAAAGAGCATTCCAATACATAAAGTACTAGGTATTAAGAAATACATGAAAAGTTAAGGCTTTTCCACAAGAGTTCCCAGTTTTATCCCAAAACTTCCTCCACGCTTCCTCTCATATTTTCGTAAGTAATGAAGTCCTGGGTTTTTCCCTCCCAGCTACATAATGTTAACCATACTATATTTATCCAAGTACAAAGATGGGACCCATATTAAAAAGTAGTTTGAAGTGGGGAGGATATAGCTCTAGTGGTAGAGCGTATGCTTAGCATGCATGAGGTCCTGGGTTCAATCCCCAGTACCTCCTCTAAAAATAAATAAATAAACCTAATTACTTCCCCCCTAAAAATAAAATAAAATAAGTAAATTCTTTTAAAATGTGTTTTTAAAAAAAGTAGTTTGATCTACCACTCAGACTCATCTGGAATATGTGAAGGGACTGTCTTTACCTGAATCACTCTGAAAGCACATTTCTTGCCTTTGTAGGATCCTAACAGGGTCAAAGAGCTCCACAATTTGACAAGACCACTACAGAGAGATCAAGAAAGCGTAAGTAAAGATGTGCCCCTGCAACATCTCCCTAGAACTTTTGTCCGTGATGGTCCAGAAAATACTTTCTACCAGAAAATCTATTTAAATGAGAAAACTTCAAAAGTAAGAGCATAGTATGTCATAGGCAGAGAATAAAATGAACCTCAATTAGAAAAGTTTCTAAAATACACACTTCTGAGTTTGCAGCCATGACTATCAATTGGGAAACACTACAGTTGTAAGCAAATCACAAGTTTGGCTTCTCTGAGTGTAAGATCCTGGTGGATGAATGTTCATTATCTCCCCAGTTTAAACTTCCAAAAGCTGCTCAAGAGTTCATGATGACACAACTCTTCTTATTCTTAGAAGAGGGTACTTTTGCTCTGTTTCTCCATCCGTCTCTCTGTTCTGTTAAACTAGAAATGTTCCACTGTCCGTCGTACCTGCTACATATTCTCAAGATGGCTGACAAGGTCTTCTCTTCGTAGGTCAGAATGTCCAGGGGTAGGGCCGCACCAACCTAAGTGTGGGAGAAGGCTATCAGCAGACTATCGTCACCATTACTCCTGAACTCTAAGAACTAACCCTGACAGTACTTTAACAGTGCTGGAGCAATGGGCCTGCTGTTTTACAGCTCCCTCTGCCTGGAAAGTTCTTCCTGGACCTCTTCCTATTGCTAATGCCTCTTCATCCTTCTCGAGCCTTCGTTTAAATTGCTCCTTTCCTGATCCCCAAGATGAAGCTCACTTGCTTGCTACGCTCTTTCATACAGAGGACCCACACACTTCCTCTTTCATAATACTCATCATTCTTGCCGTTAATTGTTGAACACGGTTTCCTACTAAAATAACCAAGACCATTAGTCCATGAGGCAGAAGTCATGTCTGTTTGTTTACAACTATACCCCAGGAACCAGCTGTTATACTTGACATATAGAAGGTGCATGGGTTTTTTTTTTTTCTTACACTTTTTATTTTGAAAAATTAGAGTCACGTAAGTTTGCAAAGAAATGTACAGGAAAATTCCATGCACCCTTCACTCAGCCTCTCCCAACGGCAACATGTTGCATAACTATAGTACAATGTCAAAACCAGAAAACTGAAACTGATGAACTATTCAGACTTTGCCAGCTGTACATGCACGCCTATCTGATTACACGTGTACATGTGGAGCTCTGTGCAACATGACCACACTGGTAGTTTCACGTAACCGTTACCACAAACAGGATAAAGAGCTCCACTGCCACAAGGCTCTCTCCTTCTACCCCCTTACAGCCACACCCACTACCCCCTCATCCCCAAACCCAGGCAAACACTAATCTTTCTCTAGATTATACAATTATGATAATTATGTTATTTCAAGAGCATTATTTAAATGGAATCCTCCAGTATATTACCTTTTGGGATTGGCTTTTTCACTCCACATAATTCTCTGGAGATTTGGTCAATTTGTTATGTGTGTCTATGCTTTGTTCCTTTTCATTATTGAGTATATTCCTGGTATGAATGGTACCACAGTCTGTTTAACACTTCACTCATTGAAGGACACCTGGCTTATTTCTATTTGGGGCTCTTACTGATGAAGTTGCTATGAACATTCTCGTACAAGTTCTTGTGAGGACCTAAGTTTACATTTCCCTGGGATAAATGCCCAGGTATGCAGTTGCTGGGCTGTATGGTAGTGTTTTTTTTTAAAGGAATCTGCCAAACTCTGTTCCAAAGTGGCTGTACCATTTTACATGCCCACCAGCAAAGTATGAGTGACCCAGCTTCTCTGCATCCTCACCAGCATTTAGTGTTAGTCACTGTTTTTCACTTCAGCCATTCTGCTAAGTGTGTAGTGAGGTCTCATTGTGTTTTTAATGTGCATTTCTCTAATGGCTGATGATGTGAAACATCTTTCTGTACATGTGCTTTGTTGCCAACTGTATACCCTTTTTAGTGAAATGTCCATTCACACATTTTGCCCATTTCCTAACTGGATTGTTTGGGTTTTTTGGGTTTTTTTTCATACTATTGAGCTTTAAGAGTTCTTTATATATTCTAGATATTAGTCCTTTGTCAGCTATGTGGTTTGCAAATATCTTCTTCTAGTCTGTAATTTATTTTTTCTTCCTCTTTACCAAGTCTTTTGCAGAGTAAAAGTTTTTAATTTTGATTTGTTTGACAGATTTTAATTTGACAGAAGATAAGAATCAGGAAATAATTTCCTGAGAATCATCTGTCTTTGTTCTCTCTCAAAACTCTACTTGTTTTCGAGTGAATGCTAGAACAGGACTACTCCCAGTGCTGGTCTGTGAGGAGGAGCTGCACCAGAATGGAAATCAACAATCTCAGTGAGCACACTGTTTAGCTCAGCTCAGTTTTCTTCACTGAAGACTTTCTCTAAAGGAACTGGCATGCTGATTTACATTCTGGTACAAGTCACAAACCCTTACAATGGGCAAAAAAAACCAGTGTGCAGGTTGCCAGTCTGGACCACACTTTTCAGTAGCCATATAATAAACACCTGTCTAACAAGTTCCTGGCCAACATGAAGGCATATTAAAACAAACCTACCCAAAACTCATCACTTCTGAAAGTCTGCTTCTGCAATTTCAAACACAGTTTTAAAGTTTTAAAATAATGTTTAGAAAAGTGTCCTTTCAGTATGTCTTACAAAGATCTTAGGAGACTTCAAACTACCAACTGATTCCATACCTCCCCAAACAGGTCCTTTAGGGCTGAAATAAGCAGCTGCTTGAATTGTGCAACATTCAGTTCAACCCCACGATCTTGAAATTCTCTGTGAGAAACATTAGGAAGAAAAAATGGGTTGTACTCAATTCTACGCTATTCAAATTCATTAAAAAGCAGTCAAAAGTAGAACTCAAGAGACTGAACTTACAGGCGGACTTTCATGTAGTGGTGCTCAGAGGGATTTTTGTAAACTATTCTTTCATATGTGGCAGCTGGGGCTGGCATCTTTTCCACTGCTGATCACACCTGCATAAGAGTCAAGAGGACTGGAAATTACCAAGATTCAAGCTGCTTTTTCACTTTTTTAATGAGAATCTGACCTGATTTTTTTTTTTTAAAGAATTCCTAGTATAAGAACTCATCTAATTCTGGTCAAACTGATATGCCCACACATACACAAAGGAAGTTTCTGTATTTTATACATACCAGACCACTGTACTCTTATTTAAATCCCAGCAAACATTTGCCCTGAGTACTCAGCTCTGTTGCTCAACATTTCACCTGCCTTAGATCATGTCTTCAAAATAATCTCATGAGATAAAGCTGTTAGTATCCCCATCTTTGAGGACATTGAGCCTCAGCAAAAATAGGTAACACCTGCCCAAATGCACAGAGATTCCAACCACTCCTGGCCCCCTCGAGACCACTCTGGTATGATGCCTCTTATGAAAAAAAATAAATAAATAAACGCATAAAGCAGTCAAATCTGGGACCTGAAGACCCTCTTCTGGTTTACTCTCAGTCAACACAGAACATGAACAGGAGTATGAGAGGTGACGGTTCTGCTGTCCTCCCGCCATGTTCTCTCAGTCCGGGAGCCGGTTCTGCACAGGGCTATTTGGCAGCCTCGTGAAAGACTTAAGTCCAAACAGCAAAGGTCTTGAGAAGAGGAATTCTTGGAATGGGCACTTGAGCCACTTCTAACAGGTCTGGAACTTTCAAGAACTCAGAACATGCTGGTCCCCTTGTAGAGAATCCCCATCCTTGGCTCCACTCCCACCTCACTCTCACTCTGGATGGCTCCTAATCCTTCGAATTCTAGCTTAAAGTTCACCTCTTCCAGGAATATCACCTCTTCAGGGAGGCCTTTTCTGACACCCTGTTCTAAGTTAGGTTCCCCTGTAATGCAATCTCTTAATATTGTCTATTTATTTAATATCTAGTTTCCCCACTGAAAGTACCAGGAAACTGAGGCCCAACCAACAAAAGGGATGCTTCCAAGATCACAAAGCTATAGACCAGCATTCACAAAAACCTCTCTGGGTCCAACCACTCCCAGGTGATGATCTCAAGAGAAAATGAGAAGTCGGGGTCAATCAGCTACATCCAACTATCCATTCAACAAACACAAATACTGTGTCTGACACAGTTCAACAAACACTTTTTGAATACATGACTGATTGGATGGTGGTAGTGTGACACCTATACGTTCAAGAGTATCTTTGGTTTCAGACCTGCAGCAATAGTTACCTGGGGCTTCTTTCCCAATCACTAGTCTCCCCTGACTAAAAGGGCAAGGAGAACACGACCCTCACTCATTTCATTCATTGCCTGGCACATGATAGGTGTTTATTAAGTGTTACTGACTACCTTGGTGGAGCTGGCTGCCTGAGGGAGACAGGGAGGGGAATTGGACCTGGGACTTAAATGCCAGTAACAGCGAAGACTTAAGGAGTATTCTGGAAACGGATAGCGGTGATAGTTGTACAACAATGTGAATATACTTACTGCTTAATACTTACTGGTAAATGTTATGTTTATTTTACAAAAAAAAAAAAAAGGCTTAAGGAACAAGTGTTTATTGGGCAGTCACCCGTTGACAGGCCTAAGCCTCGGGTAAGTGACAGCACTGCCTCCTCTACAGGTTGTCCTGAGCCTAAAGGACATGATGCCTGGGAAGCCCTGCCTATGGCCTGGCACATTCACCTGGCTCACCACGGAAATGTGAACACTTCTATAGTAGCTGTCATCATCATCTTTGAAGTCAGACTTTTTGATGGCTGCAGGGATGCTCATTACCTGATCTATTAAAAGTACGTGTCCCTGCTTCCCTCCCCAATATAGTCTCTGCAACAGCCAGAATGACCCTACTAAAACCTAGTCAAGTCACATCATTCCTCTGCTCAAAACCTTGCACAGGTTCCACTTTCAGTCAGAGTAAAGCCAAAAATCTTTCCGCATGCTGGAGATACTCTTCCTCCAGAGAGCCACATGGCTCATTCCCTTGCTTCCTTCATGGCTCTGCTTACCGTCACCCTTCGATTTGTCCCACTGGCATTTCTACCTAACATCACCCCCCACCTCTGCTAGACTTTTTCCGAGTACACTCACCACTTCCTAACAAAACTATGAAATTCACTTAGTCTTTGAACTCCCCTCACACTCCAGCGGACTGTACATTCCACAAGAAACAGGGATCTGTCTTGTTCACTGCTATTTCCCCAAAATCTAAAACAGTGCATCGTATACAGCAGACATTCAATACATAATTCTGGGACGAAACCAATGATTTTTTAAAATTAAAAAAACCCAAAAACCCGAACCCCTACTGTTGGGCACTTGTTTTCGACATTTTTCGACTAAAATCCGCCATTGAGTTCGTGCCCACCTGGGGCTGGACGCATGCGCTTTGCACATGTGGTCCCGCTCGGTCCTGTCAGCCGCCCTTAGCGCTCGCGGACGCACCGTTGAGACGCCTGTAAGAGCCTCAAAGTATAGAGGTAAGTGAAAAGAGCAAGCGGGGGTAGTAGGCAGTAGGGGACGTTCGCGGCCGAGCCTCGTCTCCTGCTCGCGGTGTCCGCAGCCAGAGCTAAAGGTACCTCACACGTCTCCCCGCTGCCCGCCGTCGCTCCCGCATTGCGCATGCGCCCTGGCACGCGCGTCCACGAGTCACCAGCACGGCCAACTGAACCCACTCCCGAAGAACGGCCGCTCTGCTATGGGCTTCCGCCTACCTGCTCTCCGTTGGATAGCCTGACGCCTCCCTGATTCCTATTCAAAGCTTGGCGCGCCCTCCAGTGGCCGAAGATTGGATCCGGGAACTCCGGGATATTTATGTTTGGCCTCTGTCTACCCCGGCCCCGGATGCGTGAGGTCTAGGGCGGAAATGACGTCACCGCGCAGGGTTCTCGTCAGGACCCAGCCTTGACTCTGAATCTGAGATTCGTCATGCTTAGCGCCCTCTCGTGGCCACTCTGCAGAAAGCCAGATTTAGTAAACAAAAGTGCAGATTGCCTAGTTAAATGTGAGTTTCAGATAATGAATGAGATATCCTTATACGAAAAAGGGATTCAATTTTGCTAGGCATCCTGTATTTTATCTAGCACCTAGGAGGTGCGAGTAAGAGAATGGGGCACAATCTCTCAGGCATCTCCAGTTATCTGAGGGCGGTGTTCTGAAGGGAAGCTCTGGTGCTCTGGATGATTGTGAGCCCTCTGCAGCTAAGAATCACAGCAGGCAGTGGTTGCGTGCAGCAGCCAGTAACCTGGGAAACACATCAGCAGCGCCCACTACAGGCAGGGACTATGGGGGCAGCTCATCAGTCATAGTGAAAAAGAAGGTCCTGCCCAGACATTTAAGTCCAAACCGTCGCCATCAGGCAGGTGAGCAGCAGGACAGCCTGGTCCCCAGCCATTTCTGAAATATATTTAAATGATGGAGAAGTAAAGTGACCTTAGAAACCTGTCCCGTAAAGAAAAGTCCCAGGACTCCGGGAAGGGAGAATTTGGGGAGGGATAACCACCCTGTGATTAAGCAGCCTACTGCTGGAGAGGCTCAAGATTCTTTCTTAAAATTCAGAGATCCTCTCCCAGGGATTTGTGGTTTCCCTACAAAGAGGAGTTCACACCTCCCCGACCCCCAGTTTCTTTGAAGGATTCTGCATCAGCATTACAGGAACCTGAGAGACTGTGGATTCTGACCTGCAAGAGCCTCAAGGTAAGTGAAAAGAGCAAGTGGGGGCAGTAGGCAACAGTAATGACCAGCATGACCCCACAAACCAATGTAGGGTCTTCTCTGTTTATACGTATGGAGCATAACATAAGCTGCTCCTTGTTGAGCAGCACAGATTTTAAAACTTATATACATTTTCTTTATCTGCTGACCTGGACATGTCTTAGTGTTATAGATAATGACTAGCTAACTAGGAGGGAGTTAATTTTGCTTGTTTCAAAATTCCAGGGGCTGGCCTTCAGGAGGTGGAAGCAGACCGACCTTGGAGTAAAAGAGTGATTACACATAAAGCCATCGAGATGATGCTGACCAGACCATCACACGATCAGTCTTGAGATGATTACTGGAGTTGACTGTGTTGTTCTACACGTAGCTTCCCTGCTTGTGCACCCCTGAAACTCCCCTTTAAAACCTTTGTCCTCTAAGCAGCAACTAGGAGATGGTCTCGGACATTAGTCCACCATTTTCCCAGGTTGCTGGCATCCTGAGTAAAGCAACTTTTCCTTTTCACTAACATTTGTCTCTTGAGTTTTGGCCTTTCGAGTGGTGAGAAGCCAAACGGGTTTGGTAGTGGCCTCATCCAGTTACACATACGTACGTACGTATGTATGTATGTATGTGTGCACACACACACGTATGTATGTCCGTATAATCCCTAGAAGGGTTCCAAGTGCACTGATGGAAGAAGGGTGGAGCTGTGGGGAGGGTGTAGGAGACGCTCACATTGTTTTAGCATTCGTTTTGTTTATTTTCGGGACAGGGCGTCATTTTTGTAACACTGATAATTGTTCAATAAAATTCAGGACCTGCCCCTTATGGGCACAAGAGGGAGCCCTAGACCACAGCACCTGCATGCCTCTCCTTTCACCTTGGAAGAACAGACTCTTCCTCAAAGTCACCTCCCACTCCACCCACCAAGGCAGGAGAAAGGGAGCAGGGAATGAAGGCTTGCTGTCCTTTCTCTACAATCCTGAAATCTAAGAAAAATCCAGAAACCAAATCTTTCTTTGCCTGGTGCAATGCTTAATCTGAACTGAGGTGAAGCTTTTTGTAGCTTTTGTCCCAGTTGCTGTGGAGATGCACAGTGTACAGCAGAAATGTGAATGCATTTGATCAAAGGTGGCCGCAGACCCCACTGGGAGTGTTGCACAATCTGAACATTTCCGAATTCAGCATCACATCTGGCTCTGTGAGATGTGGCAAGGGATTGTACACCTACACTCACATTAACAGCTGCCCTTCAGTGACAGTTACACAGTTACAGCCAGCTTTGACCTTTGGTCATTGGGATAGTTACCTTAGTGCCACTTTCTGCCCCTAATCCTTCCTTCTCCTCTCATCCCCTGCTGGAGCTTGGCAGCCTCCTAGGTGTGCCCTGAGGGTCCTAGTCATTGCCTTAAGAGTTTAAGAGACCAAAGATCCAGAAATCATGGAAAGTTTTCTCCAGGAGCCAAGGGAGAGGGACTGTCCAGTTGCTAGAAGGATGTCTTCTCCCTTTCACTGACTAGGCTACTAGTTACACACGACCCTCATCCCATCACAGGCACTGGCAACTCCAGGCCCATATGCTGGTGATTTCCAGCCGAGAGAGCAGCAACGCTGGGCCCCAGGGCACCTGTGGACACCAGGACAGCAGTCCCGGCACAGTCGCCCCCTGGCCTACCTACCTACCCATCGCAGGTAGTTTGAGGACATTTCCACTGCCACATCTGTGACCACTCCCACCCTTTTTTGCCTCCTTTCAGGCAATGGACGGGTTGTATGGACATCATCCAACTTGGGAGGGATGATGGAGAGGGAGAAGTGACTGATGGGCAAGGCCCAGGCTGAATGGGTAAAGGAGTGATGTTGGAAGACGACAGATGAAGGATTAGAAGAGTCATGATTCTAACTGTTAGGGTTGAGTGCATCTGTGTGTGGCTGTGTGCGTGGGCGATGGAGACGGATATGAGGCAAATAAAGTAATGAAACAGAGAGGAGGAGTGGGGGAGGAGAGAGAGACTAAGTTAAAAAAAATGCTCCCAAACCTGGCCAAAGAGTATTTCAGCAAACATTTCTGAAACAGATACAATAAACTGCCACTTTTAATAAGAGACCACTTGGTCTAGCACTGTTACTGAACCCCAGTTCATGTGCCTGACTCAGTGAGCCAAACTGAAATCAGTCAGCTTGGAGCAGAGAAAGGTTTACTGCAGGGTCAAACAAGGAGAACCGGTGACTCATTCAAAAGACCGGAACTCTTCAAAGGCTTTCAGGGAATAGTTTTTAAAGGCAACATTTGGAATGAGGGCTGCAGGGTGCATGGCCTTCTTCCAGTTGGTTGGTGGTGAGGTAGCACGGTGGTGTTTCAGGAAACTTAATCAACAACCTTCAGGTCCCAAACAGTCTGGGGTCTAGTGCTTTTGCGTAGCATTTGGTCACCATCCCCCACCTGGGTGGGGGGGTCTCAGTTCCAGCAGAGCAACTCAAAGATGCGCATCAGATTGTTATCTCTACCCCCTGAGAAGGAACTAGGACTCTATCTTATCACTGAACTATTGTTTCCTGACTGCTTTCCCTTTATTTCGGCATTCCCTCACTTTGTTAATGAGTGACTGCTTGAATTTGCTCTTTGGAATGCAGGGAAGGCCTAGAAGACTAAAGACTTTTTCTACAAACAAGAAGTGGGGGACACAGAAAGGCTTTTATACCCGGGGGGGGGGGGTCCCCCCGGAAGAGCCCTGCTCAGTCTCAGTACAGGAAGCCTCTGGGTGTTAAAATGTGCACCCATCATTTTAGAATCATGTTAATTAACTACCCAATCCATGATGGTCCTGAGATCAACACCCAGGACTTGGAAAGTAAATAAGGAGGTCTAAACATTTATGTTTAACTAAAACCTAAAATTTGTCTGAAGGCAGCAGGAAAGCACTGGCTGGTAAGAAGTCCAGGGCCTGGACCTTGCCCTTCAAAGGGCACCTGCACTGACACCACGCAGGGCCTCCCGGACGCTTCAGCAACAAGTAAGGTTCTCAGGGATGGGGAAACTCAGGGGATCAAACTGAAGAGTGATTTACACACACCGGCAGCACCATCCAACGGATACGTGTCTTGCATCAGTCATTCCTGGTGTCCCCTCTGCCCAGAACAAGAAGCCCAGACTAATGGCAGATCGAGTTCTAAACACTGCTGGTCCCTCAGCTTCTTCCACATCTGCTTGGAGGGTCCCTCCTCAGCAGCCCTGATGAGCCGGCTCCAGGCAAGAGCCCACGTGATGCCTGGGGCTTTCCATTATTTCAGAAGCTTCAGGCAGCCTTCCAAGGGGAGCTGGGACAGTGACCCCTTTCTTCTTTCTAAGGCTGTCGTTAAAGGCACACTTTACAGAACCCAGCGGGCTGTGGCACGGGGGCCAGTCAGCTGGCAGTCACCTCTTCATAATCACAAAGGCGGGAAGCGGGGCGCAAGGAGGAGCTGTGCTTTTCGGCTTTCGAGTCTTGCTAGCACTGCGGGAGCAGAACTGCAGGGCCAAGAGAGGGCTGTGAAAACACCCCTGGCAGGTTTGTCAGAACTGACTCTTTCATGTGCTCTGCTCACGACTTCCAGTGGCAGTGGAGGAGGCGGGAGCCGCGTCCTGCTGCAGACCAGCGCACTGCCCTTCCAGGCGGGAGGGACAGCACACGCCCCCGTCTGCATGACCCCGCTGAGGGTGCAGTGCCACGGCAGGTGATCCTTAGTCCAACCCAGGGCATAACTCCCATACCTAATAGGGTTACACACCTGAGATGCTACTGATCCCAAGTCTCGGGCTTCTTCTGTGACCCTGAGGAAACTAATGCCCAACCCCCATCAGAACCGACCCCTCCTAGCAGCTCACTAAACTCAGAATTCCTGGTGGATATGGGAGATTGGAACAAGCAACATGTCTAATATCTACTTCCTTTTCGACTTCACTGATTTTTTTTGCTCTCACTTGTATTACTTCCTTCTAATGTTTCCTAGGTTTGATTTACTTTTCTTCCCCCCTAGCTTCTTAAGACAGAAGCTTAAATTATCTATTTTCAGCCTTTTTTCTTTTCTAATATGTGTAATTTGGCCTAGAAATTTCCCTCCGAGTGCTGCTCCAGCTGCATCTCACAAGTTTGACGTCGCATTTTCCTATCTTCTTGTTTTCAAGATCTGTATTCTGCTTTTCCTTGATAAATAAAAACATTCAGACCAAGTCCCGAATTCCAGCATAAACCACAAAGTTCACCTCACTTTGAAACAGTGAGTCTCCTGGGGAGCTTAGGTTTCTAAATGCCACAGAGAAGGTCAAAATGAAGTCTGATGACGTCCTGCCTTTTGTTTTTGATACATAATTTCAATTGAACAAAAATTCATGATTTCTGAAAATGAAACTCGTAACTCATGCAAGCAAGGTCTTCTAATGCCTACAGACCAAGCCTTACTTTAAAAATACATTTTAAAGTTAAGAGACAGTCTTCCAGTGCTGCGCGTCACTAAGAGCTCTAGAAAGAGAACCCACTTGCATACCGCCAATCTAGACTGATTGAATTTATTTCATGTCATTGTGGTCACTTTTACAGCTGTTTAGACTTATTTTCAATCACATTATTGTCCACAGAATTCACAGAATTCATTAACAAGCTAATATTGTACGTCCAAGGGTTTTCAGTAGCTCAGCAAGATAGAAAAGAGGCCCACGAGGTGCTTGTGAGTGGAACTCGAGTCTGACTATTTAGATAGATGTCTACAACGTTATTGCTTTATTAGTCCTGTTTTTAAAGATAATAAATTATCCCAGGAACCCCCCCCACCAATGTTCTTCCTCCTGCAGCTTTCGGGGTTCACTTGCAACATATCTGACACGAGGGTGCCAATCAAGTCACCCACCTGTGCTTCCCGCAGCCCCGAGCTGGCTGAGGCAGCACATGCCCTTCTGCGTGTGTAAGTATTTCCTACAGGCTGCCATGCTCCTCCCTGGTTTTGCAGCTGATGCACTTCCTTCATGTGTGGGACTCTAAGTAAAACTTAAATTAGAGATAAACAAGAGGGGCTTGGTGAATGGGGACTAATGCTCCTAAAACAGCCACGGACCATGCAGGGGAGAGTGTCTAAAGCGACAGAAATACCTCGAGTCTCAGTCTGTAAGGAGCATCTCAGAGAAAATGTCCTCAGTGGTTGTGGTCCGGGGTGGGCACTTAGCGACGTGAACCTGAGGACTTCTGGGTAGATTTCATGGATGGGTTTTCTTATTTTGTTCCACATGAGTTTGCATTTTGCAAAAAACATCTTGGAGCGCTCCTCGTGGCCCTTGAAGCTCTGTGGATCTGTAGAGACTGGGGCCGGGGCACTGGCTTCCTCAGGTGGCTGCTCCCACCACGTTTGGGGCAGGATCCCTGAGAAGTGGTGGCCACGTCAGATTTGGGAGACAGGAGTGGATGCTGGGTGCAGAGCGCAGGCTGCCGTCAGGGCCTCAGTCCAGCTTCTTGTTGTTGTCTGTGTTGTGCACAGAAGCTAAGAAGTCGACGAGGAGCTTGGCTGTCTTCCTGGGTCTCTCCATCACCACCGAGTGCCCACAGTTTTCCAGGAGTTCCACCTGGCAGTTGGCGATTGACTTTGCCAACATGTCTGCCCCAGACACATCAAGCACCTGCAGGACAGGAGAGGAAACTAGATGGAGAAGATTCAGATGCCTATGTGCACTCCATGGACAGAGCTTCCATCCAGGCCTGGCTGGGGTGATTTTTAGGACTAAGTCGCTTCAGCGTTGGGCCTTGTTGCCCTCTGATGGGAGCGACCACTTGCCTCGTGTTTTGTGTGTGTGTGTGTATTTTTATTGAAGTGTAGTCAGTTTACAATGTTGTGTCAGTTTCTGGTGTACAGCACAATGCTTCAGTCATACATGAACATACATATATTCATTTTCATATTTTTTTCACCATAAGTTACTACAAGATATTGAATATAGTTCCCTATGCTATAAAGTATGAACTTATTGTTTATCTATTTTATATATATATATTAGCTAGTATCTGGAAACCTCAAACTCCCAATTTATCCCCCCTACACCATAAGCATAAATTTGTTTTCTTTGGCTGTGAGTCTGTTTCTGTTTTGTAAATAAGTTTGTCTTAGCTTCCATATATAAGTGATATGATACGGTATTTTTCTTTCTCTTTCTGGCTTACTTCACTTAGAATGACAATCTCCAGGTCCATCCATGTTGCTGCAAATGGCATTATTTTGTTCTTTTTTATGGCTGAGTTGTATTCCATTGTATAAATACACCACAACGTCTTTATCCAGTCACCTGTCAATGGACATTTAGGTTGTTTCCGTGTCTTGGCTACTGTACATAGTGCTGCTAAGGACATCGGGGGTGGGGGGCATGTATCTTTTTAAGGTACAAATTAAGGTCAAATGCCTCATGTTTTATTCTGCAACTTGGTGTCAGAAGTTGTGTTGCTGCCCGCATTACTGAGGTAGAAATACAGTCCCTGCCCTGAGGAGGTCCTGGTCTTGGGGGAAGCCAGAGAGAAATGCACTGCGTTGTGGCAAGGGCTCTGATGGGGGAGGATCATGGGAGCTGAGAAACCACAGGGGAGAGGAATTCATGAAAGAGGGAGCAGCACGAGGGTGACAAGTCATGGCCATGGGGACAGTGGGTGGCTCAGTCCTGTGTGAGTGGGGAAGGGCTCCTGTCCTCCAATGTTGGGGAGTCAGCATTTTAAAGAACAGAATTAATGCCAAAAGATCCATGATGAACAAAATACCAAAATTATAAATAAAGACAGAATCTGACCCTGCACAGAACACACCTCGCCCTAGCCCCAGCTCTGCCATGCATTACAGTGGTCGGTGCTGGAGGGCAGGGATCCTAAATGTCCTGGTCCCTGCTGTATCCTCAGAGCCTGAGATAGTACCAGGCACATACTAGGCGCTCAGTAGAAATCTGTTAGCTGACTTAAATGTATAGGCAGGCAGTTGGTGGGTCTGTCCCTTTGCTAGTTTGCTCATTCACTTTCCTGTTTGTTCCCTCACTCACCATGTACTCTGAGTCTCCAACATACCCGGCACTGTGCTCGCAGGGGGAAGGGACATTCAGTAATAGACCTTGCGTATTTCCAGAAGGCCCTCCCACTCTGGTGGACTAAATACAGAGGAGAAAAACTTGAACTAAAGTGCAGAAATGCTCTTAGGAAGGGCTGTCAGGTTCAGTTGTACAGGCTGTCTCCTGCCCAGTTCCAGGGGGAATCATTTATATAAACGATAATGCACATGGTTCCCCCCTTGAAGCCTTGAAAGTCCAAAGAATAAGGAGGCTGAATTCAGCCTGGCAGGGGTAGGTCTGTGACACCAAATGCTGATGACAGAGGAGGAAAGAGTCAGATCGCTTGGGAAGAAAAGACCATGAAATAAAGGGCCCCCAAAGCCGCTGCTATGTGGACTCTGCCCTGAGAATGGTCCGTTGAACACATACGGTATCTGATCATATTTGTTGTAAGCCCAGGGAGTGTCAGGCTTTTTTTTCTGGATCAAAATGGACTTCAGAGTCCTGGAGGAAATTTGGGACTACAGGACCATGGGCAGAGGCCAGCTATCAGAGGCAAAGGATATGAGCAATAAGTTATTATTTATTTTTTGATACCCGGAGAAAGATGACCTTCATACCTATTATCTCACTTGAATCTCACAATAACCACAGCAGTAAAAGAGAGACCTGGGATCTGGATCAGATGAGTGACCTGCACACGGTCACAGGCTGATAAATGGCAGAGGCAGGGGTGGAACCCAGACTTTCAGACTCCAAAGCCAGTGATCTCGTTTCTGCAGTGTCTCCACAGAACGATGGGATCTCATCTCTCCCTGTTGGTCCCTGAGAGGCTGCAGTCACCTTTGGGATTTTTAGAAGGAAGAAAGGCCTTCACTGTTCTGACTGATTTCTGACTGAATGACTCCCTGCTGGCCCAGCCAGGGTCCCGCTTCTCTGCTCAGGCGTACACAAAGCTGCTTTCAGTCCCCTGGCTGCCGCAGAAGGAGCACGTGAGGCCGCCCTGCTCTGGATGCCCTCATTCCCGCGCTGCGCAACCTCAGCCACACCTGGCTGGTCTGAGAGAGCTGCAGTCCGACACCATCATCCCCTCCTCCCCCGGTGTCCTGGGCTTGGCCTCTCCCCAGGTCTCCCCTCCTGGGCTACCCCCCACAGCCATGGGCCTCTGTGGCTCAGCCTGACTTCCTGCCTGTGCTTTCGTCACACCTACAGTGGGGATGTGCAGCCTGCCCAGTGCTCACAATGGGGGCTCCACAGAGAAGCTATCTCAACAGAAGGGAAAGCTTTGCTCTAATCTCCTTTCTCACAACAGTCAATAGCGTAGGACTCCTGGGTACCCTTCAACAGATGTTAATTCTGTCTGCCTGTGGGTCTTATAAAGACTCCAATTCTCACTACCTTCTCTTGTTTTAAATATCCCAAGAACTTTTAGTAAGATATGATTTCTAAAGAATAGTTGCAAACAAAAAAAGGAGCTTCTGGGGTATAAATCAGTATCTCTTTGGAGGGTTTATTATGGCTTGATTGTGTCCCCTCAAATTCATATGTTGAAGTCCTAAACCCCAAATACCTCAAAATGTGACTTTATTTGGAAATCGGGTCGTGGCAGATGTAGTTAAGATGAGGCCACACTGAAGCAGGGTGGGCCCTAATCCAGTATGACTGGCATGTTACAAAAAATTAAATTTAAACACAGAGACACACAGGCACAGGGAGAAGGCCGTGTGAAGATGAAGGCAGAGATCACAGTGATGCATCTAAACACCAGGGAACACCAGCAACAGCCAGCAAACTACCGGAAGCTGGGAGGCAGGGAGGGAGCACACGCTCCTTCAGAGCTCCCAGAAGGAACCAACCTCTGATGCCTTGATCTCAAACTTCCAGCCTCCAGAACTGTGAGACAATCAATTTCTGTTGTTTAAGCCATCCACTTTGTGGTACTTGGTTACAGTAGCCCTCGTAAACTTACACAGAGCCATCTGACAAAGTCTATTAAAATTTAAAAATGTGCATAGCCTATGACCTACTGACTCCACATCTAAGGACTGCTCTAACACTGCACGGACACACGTGTATAGTGATGTTCACTGAGGTGTTGATAGCAGAAACCTGAAAACGACCTCAGTGACCATCAGTAGGGCACTGGTTAAATACGTTATGGTAGAATCATATACGGGAGTATTATGCAGCTTTCAAAAAGAACGTGGAATTTTGTTGTGGGCAAGAATCATTCATGAATGGTAAACCCAGAGGGGAATATTTGATTAGGAGCAGGTTATCTGCACAAAGTATCTCCCTGCAGACTGGTTACTAGTCGCAAGGGGAGAAATAATTACTCTTCAACGAAGAAATCAGACATCCTGACCAGGCAACCAAAATTAACATCACTGAGGGGCAGAAAGACATTGTGCCCCTGAGAATGGGATGTCTTATCACTCAGGAGATATTCTGGCCAGGGATATACAACCTGGATTTTATCATGAGGAAACAGCAGACAAACTCAAATTGAGGAACACTTTGTAAAACAACTGGCCCGCACTCTTCAAATATCTCAGTGTCATGAAAGACAAAGGCAGACTGAGGGGATCATTTCACACTCCTTTAAAGGAGACTAAAGAGGCATGACATGTAGAATGTGCTCTTGAATTAGGTCCTGGTTCAGGGAGTAAGAGGAGGAGAGGACTTTATGTAGGACATTACTGAAACAGTGGATGAATTTGGAACATGGAGTAGATTAGATAAAAGCATTGCATCAACGTTAAATTTCCTAAATGTGGTATCATACTGTGATTATGTGAGGGAATATTATTGTTTGCAGTAAATACACCCTGAAGTATTGGGGGTAAAGGAGCAGAATGTGAGTAACCTACTCTAAGTGGTCCAAAAATATGTATTTCTAGATCTATCTAGATGAGGATGATGAAACAATGTGGCAAATGTTGAAAAATTGGTAAAAATAAGATGTGGTACATACATACCAGAGAATGACACAAGACACTCAGCAATGAAAAAGAATAAACTGTTGGTATATGCAACATGGATGAACCTCAAAGACATTATGCTTCCATGAAAGAAGCCAGATGCGAAAGACTATATGTTATATGATACCATTCTATGAAAATTCTAGAAAACTATATATTCTAGGCAAAACCACAGAAAAAGAAAACAGATCAGTGGTTGCATGGGGCTGGGGTGGGAATGGAGATTAACTGCAGATGGGCAGGAGGGAACTCTGGGGGGTGACAGAAGTGCTCTACAATTGGGTTGTGGTGGATGCACAACGAGGTCAATCTGACGGCGTGTAAGGTGTATTTCAATAAAGCAGGTAAAATTGATGACATTAGGTAAAACAGATACAGGAGTACTCTGTACTATTTTTACAATTCTTCTGTAGTTTGAGATTATTTCAAAATAAAATATTTCAAAATACAGAATGAGTAGATCCATATGGGCCAATATGAAATGATTTCCAAGGTATATTTTTCTTATACATATGAAACAAAGTGCAAAGCAGTATACATAGTATGTTTGAAAAGTTTTTAGACATATTGATATGTGCTTGGAATAGGAGTAGGCAAACAGCAACCCTCACCTGCTTTGCAGCTTTGTGAACCAGTGTTCCCCAGGACCCTGTCATTTGTCTGGAACTGCCTGCAGCTGCTTTTGCTCCACAGCAGCAGAGCTGAGTAGTTGTGAGAGATCATATCACCCACAGAGTCGCAGAAATTTACATCTAGCCTGTTACAGAAAACTTCTGCCAACCCCTGTCTTAGAAAATTTAAGAAACACACACAAGACAGAAATTGTCTCGAAGAAATGGGGGCTGGGATCTGAGATATAAAAGAGACCAAGTTTTCATTATAAACCTTTTTGTAGTCTTTGAAGTTTTTTGTACCAAGTGACTATATGGCTTTGAGAAAAATAACATGCAGAGATGATTTTAAATTGTCTTACATTTTAAAAGGTCAACGTCATTGCTCTCACCTCAAAGAATGATGCTTCCCGTGAACACTGGTACCTGACCGAGGTGTGCTCCACCTCTTCTTGGTATCAGAAACCAGCCAGCCAGGTGCCCTTTATAAATGACCACTGGCCTTTCCTCCGAGGCTGCTGTCACGGGCACAGGTGGCCCCAGAGACACGCTACATACCTGGTCTTGTTTACCCCAGATGATCTGCGTCGGAACCTTGATCTTGTCCATGTTCTGATGGAGGGAGTATCTCGACTTCTCGTTGACGATTTCCAAAAACACTTTTCAGGGAAGGAAAACAAAGTGAGCGCGTGCTGGGCTGGGCTGTGGACACCACCGTAGAGAACAGAGAATATCTGAGTCTAAGCCATCGCTTCTCTCTTGAGGGGCCTCAGAAAACTATCAAAGTCTCAGAAATGTTAGGCGTAAGAGCCAGCCACCCATAAAGCTTCACTCGCCACAAGCTCGAAAGCTTAACTCAGGACTACTTACACTTTCGGTAGAAGTTGTTATGAGGGATGCGGACGTCGACCAGGCCTTGCAGGATCTAAGGATAAACAACCCAAAGTCAGAAGGCAGATTTGCTTCCTCAGGCCTTGCATGGCTCTGGGACCATGAAGGAAGTGAAGCCCAGCATTTACAGCACTGTCAAGGTTTGTAGGGCCTGGCCCTCCACGTTCCCACGACGCAGTGTGCAACGTAACTGGGAGTTAGGATCGTATGGAGCTTTTTTCTAATTAGGAAGGAACATAGATAATACTGTGACGCCAAAGGTCCCCTGCGGCATGTCAAATACACACGATATGGCCTGATGGCCACTTTACCTTGAGAAATTCTCTGCTTAGCCTGAGACACAATCAGGATGGTAATAATATCAAGCAATTATTCAGTAATATCCAATGTGGAATAAGGTCTATTAAAAAAAATTTAACTGTTGGGGATGATGAGCCTCTGAAACAATGAAGAAATAAACTATTGGGGAAATTCTAGGGAGGCCGCCAATGTCCTGTGCTTATTATGTGACATTGTCCTGGCCCTCCCTGCTATGTGCGGGCTGTGAGGCTGCAGCACATGCAAACAGGCCAGATTCCTGGACCAGGGAGACTGACCCAGAGAGGTGCTGTGGCCAGAAGATACACAGTCCACCCCTTCCTCCTGCCTCAGTGTTCTTGAGGTAGGGGCCAAGGGTCATGTTAGCAGCTATCACTCCTTTCGTCTCCCTGGGAATGGTCTGAAGCCCTTACATGCACTCTCAGGAGTCACTGACTTCCACCTCTGCACTGTCTGAGGTGGGAAGATCCAGCCATAACTGCTCTGTACTAAACCCACCCTCTGGAGCATGACCAGAATCTGACTATTCTGGAAGTGGAAGCTTAGAGGTGAGACCAATGGCAAACTCTGACACCCTGTGCTCAGCATCAGACAGTTCCTTTGTTCTACTGTCTCTCCTGCACCCATGCATCAATCCTTCTTGCAGCCATCCGTCCTCCATCCCTGCTTCATGCAGACCTCCACCATCCATCACCCACCCACACACCCACCCTGCATCTCTGAATCATATAAGCATATGTCTATCCATGCATCCATCTATCCTGCATCCACCAATCCATCCACCCTCCATCCCTGCAGTCTCCAGGCATCCTCCCATCCATCCAACCAAGCATCCAGCCATCCATCCTATTCTGCATCCCTAAATCATCTATGCATACAGATGCATCAATTCACGCATCCATCTATTCTGCATCTACCCACACATCCATTCTCCATCCCTGCATTATCCAGGCCTCCTTCCATCCACTGACCTACCCAGTCTATACCTAGGACCTCAGTGGGCCGAGAGCTCGGGTGCTCCTTTCCTCCTAGGCGGGTAAGACTTTGGACCATTTGTTTTTTCCCAATTTGTTTTCAAGTCCTTGACAAGTCAAAACATGGAATTTTCTAAAACCTTCTTTGGGCGCTCTATCCTGGGAAGAGAGAAGTACGGAGAGGGGACCAGCGTAATGTCATGACTAAGAAGAGGATTTCATGAATAGAATATCCTGCAGAATCTGATTCTGGGTGCTTCCTCAGAGACGGGCCACACCGGTTAACTGAGTTATGTCCGTGACTTCTCATAAAGCCCATTCTCTCAACTGAGGCAACTGAGGCAGGGCCCATTTCCTACAATAAAGGGAAATAATTTGCTATTGTGAGGCCTCCAGGCATGGACTCCTCTCTCTTGGTTTTCCACACTCTCCCTACAGGACCTCATTTAGACCCATGACCTTTAATATCATCATCTGCTGGCGGCTCTAACTGTTTGGCTCCAGACCAGACTTCCCCAGCCCCACTGTGTTCCCACTGTCTACTTAACACCTACACTTGGAGACCACATAGGCAACGTGAACTTAACACATCCAAAATGGAGCTCTTAGCCTATCCCCTGAACCCCCCTCCCTCTCCTTCCTCTACTCAGAAAACATGACCTTTATTCAACTGAAGTACCAGCAGTCACCTGTGACTCCTCACCTTCCCTCATCCTCCACTTCCAACGTGCCAGGAAGTCCTGTCCGTTCTTCCTCCCAAAGCTTCGCAGATCTCTCGTCTCCACTGCTACCACCGCAGTCTACACCACACTCATCTCCAAGCCACAACAGCACCCTAGTGGATTTATCTGCTTCTGTCTGTGCTCCCCTACAATCCTTCCGTGGTTCTCCTATTATACTTTAAAAAACTCCAGGCTCCTGCCCATAACCTACAAGGTCCTACATGACCCAGCCTAGTGGTTCTCAATGTGTTTCTTGGTTGTCCAAGAGGTCAAACTATTTTCATAACACTAAATGCCACCTCCCTGTTTCACTTTCATTCTCTCAAAACAATACTGATTTTCAGAGCCTATGTAACGAGGGATAATGTCATTATTTTGATGGCTAATAAGTGCTTGTATATTCTTGTGTTTTAAGTTTTTCTGAGATTTAATTTCTAATATGATAAATATCAATAGTTATAACCTCCATAAACAAAAGCCCTTTGGGGTCTTCAATTCTTAAGACTGTAAAGGGGTCCTGAGATTTTTAAAAAACGAGAATCTCTGACTTAGCCCCTGCCTCCCTTCCCACTGTCATCTCAACCCATTCTCTCCCTCACGCTCTGGGCTCCAGTCATCCTGGCCTCCTCCTCCTTGCTTATGTTTTTTCCATCTCTGTCCACGCTGCCTTCTCAAAGAGGCTTCTGAGAGTTTCTCCTGCCTCCCTGTTTTCAATCACTGCACCATCTTAATTTTCTCTATAAACCTGTAATAATTTGCAATTATTTGTTTTCTTGTTAATTGTCTGCTTCCCCCACTGGCCTGTGTCTGCCCAAGGACCTTCTCTGTCTTACTTATTCACCACGGTGCCCAAGCACAGTGCCTGATACATCACAGGCATGATACAGATGCTTGTTGAATGAATACATGGATGAGAACAAGGAGGGAACGCATGAAGGAAGCTGGTACTGGCCCCCTATGCCTTTGGCGGAGGGCAGGCACATTGCTGCTGAGACCACGTTACCTGCTGGGGCACCTTGAAGCGGACGTAGGAGCAGAGCTGGAGCATCTCACTCATCTCTTCTGGGGTGGATGGGATCAAAGGAATCTTCTCGACGGTGGCTGACTCCTGCAGTTCTTTAAGCCGCTGTACAAACTGATTATCAGTTGAGTACTGCAGGCCTGTGGGATTCAAACCAAAGCAGCTTGGCAATCTATCTACCTTCTTACGAAACCCCATTTTATATAGGGACCCTCCAATATCAGCCCAGAGCTAACTTTTTTCAGGTGTTTTTCAGCAATAGATTTCTTTTCATTTAGCACTGACATCTTTGCTCAAGGTCAAAACCACACTCTGAAAAACACAGAAAAAAATTCTTTACAATAGATTAGGGATTGGTTACTCAAACTATGGTCCGTGGACCAGCAGCAATGGGAGCCCATAAAAAATGCAGAATCTCAGCCCCTCCCCTAAGTCTCTTGAATCAGAATCTGCACTTAACAAGTTGCCAAGGGATTCATATGTAGGATCGAGTTTAAGAAGTATTGGTCTAGGAGACAACCTGCCTGAGCCCCTTTCACATCTGTAAGGTTGAGAGGAGATATGGTGAAACACGTGATGGGAAGAAAACACAAGATTAGAGTGATTGACTACGCCTACCCCTGGCCTGGACCCACTTAGTAATCTCTTATTTAGGGTCAATACATAAAACATAGTGAGAGGGAGTCCCATTCTCAGCTGTTCCCAACGGTGGGGCAGTTAACTGCCCTCCACACAGTTCCTCTTCCTCCAGGAGAACTTTAGGCGATTGTTGAGACTGAATGACTTTGAGATTGACCATTATTTCTCATCCCTAGAGCTTGACGTGAGAGTACACACGAGCTGATGTATGTATCCAGGAGCGATACAATTTTCACTTCCAACAACGAGCAAATTTCTAGGTATTTAAGTTAGCTAAAGAGCTAGATTTAGAAGGAAAAGCAGTGGCAGCCATACTGTGCTGCAGAAATCCACTTTATAAATGCCCTATATTCAGCAATTCCCCTAACTCTAACACGGGTAATCATGTAGCTTTCAGGATGCCACGAGACAGATTACATGATCTATTTCCTTTCGCTTTAAGACTAATCCTAGACTAAACGTCATGTGGTATCCTGGATTGGATCCTGGAACAGAAAAGGACATTAGTGGAAAAATGAATGAAATCCAAATAAAGCCTGGAGTTTAGTTAATAGTAATGTACCAATGTTGGTTTCTTAATTGTGACAAATTTATTGTGGTAATGTGAGCTGTGAACGGGGGGCATTGGGTCAAGGGTATGTGGGACTCTGTAGAATCTGTGCAACATTTTTCTAAGTTTAAAATTATTTCAAAGGTAAAAAAAATTTTATCTTTTCATTTTCACATACAAACAAATTTAATTCTAAATTTCCAATTGAAACTCAGGTGTAAAACTCTTCTCTGAGCAAATGAACATCCATTCAAAAAAGTCTTCCATAAGTGATTAAAAATCTAATAATCTTCCACAGGGGCTGTTCCTCCAATTCTCAAAATCTATTATTAAAAGATCAAATTATTTTAGACATGGTGCTTGGGAAAAGGAGAAGAGAAAACCCTCTGAGAGCCTGCTTTCCATTTCAATGTCCTTAGCACATCTGAAAAAATTTTAAAGGTAAATTTAGTTATGTTTCGGTAGGAGGTGTACAAGTTCGATTCATGGTTGGGTTCTAGCAGGTAAAGGAGGGAGTAAGTTTGAGCCATAGAAATCAGGTATCAATACGAAGGGACTTCCAAAAAAGCCACAGCTTGGGTTCTGGAGTCAGACAGCCCAGGATCAGTGCTTTCCTGGCTCCAGCTCTAACACAACTACTTTTATGTTCCCACGTATAAAATGGGCCTACGATTTTGATCTGGATAATAATTACAAATGTAAAAAGTCATTGAGATATACACTAAAACTTTGGACAATTTACTTTGTATAAACTATACTCCAATAAAGTACCAGGGGTGGGGAGGGGAGTAAGAGAAAGAAAAAGAGAGAAAAATTAAGATTTTTCTCATTAACACATTATAAATCTAAGTTTGAAGACATGTTAAAAGAATTAAAAATCCAACTTCAGGTCGTAATTTCTGGGGATATGGTACAGCTTAAACTGACATGAATACATGTTAGAACAGAGAAACTAAAGCTTATTGACTTTTTAAAAAAATATCTTGTAATAAATAAAGATCTCTGAGCTTTCAGCAAAAAAAAACAAAGAGGCATAATAATAGTACCTTCATATCATAAGATTATGGCACAAATTAAACCCATATAAAAAGCTTCGCTCCTAAGAACTCAATAAATGTTTGGTGTTAACATTATCATTATATTTCAAGGTATTTACATGCTGTAAAGTACTATACACATTTTAGTTGACCATCTCAAATTCTTTGTGGAAAAAGGCTGGCTCTATATTTTAAAAGTGAGTATGTTGTGATTATGGTTATACAACTATTGTTTGATTATACCACTAAAGAACCCTGATTAGTTATCTCTAAAGCAGACGTCAAAAAGATGATTCTAAAAAAACAGTCACAGCAGACATTGCCACTTGCTTCTTTAGAGGTTCCGACCCCACTGTGCTCAAGTCACTTAGGGCGTTGTTTCAGCTTAGTAACTCACCAGCAGGACACACAAGAGACAGGCTGCAGACATCTGATGGGTAGTAGGCAGCATACACCCCAGCCACGTGGCCGCCCATGGAGGTGCCAATCAGGTGGAAGGGTTTTTTGTTCAGCTTCAGGCATTCTACAAACTAGGAAAGGAAATGAGAAGGGGGCTTGGTTATACAACTGCAGACAACAACAAAGGTGATTACAGAGCAGAAAACCTCTGTACTTCCTTAAAAGACAACTGTGAAGTGCTACTGATGAAAAGGGATCCGAAAGTCTACTGGATCCATTATCCAGTTGAGCCCTGTGGCATGCAGGTACCTCTCTTTACCTGGCAGAAGTGACTGAGGGGTCATTTGTAAGTATAAAACCAACAAAGATCTCCCTAATTCATGAGTCAGCAAACTTTTACATAAAGTTCCCAAGAAAAAATATTTTATGCTTTGTGGGTGATATGACCTCTGTCACAACTATTCAATTCTGTAGCACAAAAGCAGCTGAAGACAAAATGTAAGCGAATAAGTGTGCCTGTGTTCCAATAAAACTTGGCTTACAAAAATAGTTGGCAGGACAAATACAGCCCACGGGCCATAGTTGGCTGACTCTTGCCCTAATTTACAGCCCTTCCCATCCACTCAACCATCCATTCATATAACTATCTGTCTATTCACCGATCCATTCATTCATCCACTTGTCCATCCAACATTACATCCAATCATCCATCCAAGTTTCTATCTATTCAAACATCCAACCAACTATCCACCCATCTATCCATTCATCTAAAAAATATTTATTGAACATCTAGTATGTATAAGGAACTACGGTCAGCTGCTGAAGATACAGCAAAGAGTCAAAGAGACAAGGTTCCTGACCTCAACAAAATACATAGTTTAATGGAGGGAGAGAACAGACATTAAATAAATATCCTTGCCTGGGGGAAACAGTTCATGTCAATTTGAAACTTATGAACCACTAAATTCTGAAATGGTTCCCGAGCTCCATGACCTTGAAACAAGGTCAGCCAGACGGGGGGGGCTGAAGACAGATACTAAAACAGAACAAAATGCAAAGAGCATCCTCCCCACCCCCTACAACCAGGCAGAGGGGCTGTTGCTGTCATCAGGTAGCTGGTATGCAGAAAAACAGACTCCAGGAAAAACAATGGTCTTGAGAAATTCTAAACTCCTTTTGCAAAGAGCCAGTGCTTGTCAGGAACAACTGCATATCACAGAATGAGATCGCACTTCTTCAGAAACAACTGCAACAGGCTTAGAGGAGAACAGTCTGCAATAAGCCCTGGCCCTCCAAAGCTGACGAAGGATACCACTGGGCTGCCATTTTGTTTGAAATTACTTGCAGACAGAATGCAATGCAGACTGGTTATGAGTCAAAATGGAACGCTCTTGCCTGCTCTCCAGACTTGGGCATGCGACAGTGGGCAAAACCCATCTGGGCAACTTTGGGTGGAGCCTCCTACTTACCTGGTGTATCCTCTTGACTTGACCGTCTATGGACAGGTCATCCAGAGAGGAGCGGGTGGTACCCTCATGTCCTGGCATGTCCACGCAGACCAAGTGCAGGTTCTTTGGTAGGAACTAAGGACACAAAGGCCCAGAGAGTCAGTATGTGGTGTGCAGGACATGTCTGCCCACTTTTCTGGGGAGGATGCCCCCACTTACCCAGTGACCTCGATAGCTACCCCTAGGCAATTATGAGCCTGGACCACCCAGTGTCCTACCCTAGTAACATCTGACGTGAATAAGCACTGCCAGCAGCCTCCTAGGAAGCAGAGGCCCCCAAAGCCTAACATATAGATGGAAGGGGACTTGGGGGATGACTGGAGAAGGGGGACAAAGGTCAGGGTAGCAGGCCTGCATCTTTTGCTCTTTCTTGACACTAGCTGGCAGGTACTACAACCTTCTCCTTTCCCTTACCCCTTCCACACTTACTTCAGTCATGCAGTCACTGACTTGAAGCTGTAAGGGATGGTTCTGTCCTCCCAGAGTCCTGGACAGCTGCAGGGCCCAGGAGCAATGCTCTGCCTAAGAACTATGTCTGATCACCCTGATTCTGGTTTCAACTTTTCTTTTCTGCATTAAGGTCTAAGTCCTGGGGTGTTTTTATCCTAACACCTTCTTCCATTTAAATATGTGCCACTTTGACCAGGAAACTGGGAAACATCAGTTATCAATAAGCAAATATCCAGTTATCTGAAAGATGGAGACAGGGAGTGAGAGGTTCATTAAGGCATGAGGATAACTGTCCTCACAGTGGAATCTGGAAATGACAACACAAGTAACTAGAGGATGTGTGAGCCTTTTCCTCCTGGTGTAGCTCATACCCGGGATCATTCAGGTATGGTCCTGCTTGAGGTGGGAGCCTGGGGTGCTTCCCTCCCAAGACCTCTCCCAGCCCCATCTTCACCAGCTGTTCACTTTTACCAAGTAAAGCAAGTTGCCACAACCAAGGAAAACAGGACAGAAAGTGAGTGATTTGGAAAACTATCCTAGAAGCTGCCAGATCAAGACTGTTTCTCTTAAAGGCTAAGGAAGAGAAAAAGAAAAAGCAGATATAGAAGGAGGAGGGAAGGAGAGGGGAAGAGGAGGAGGAGGGGAAGGAAGAGGAGAAACTTGGGAGTAGAAAAGAACAAATGATTTTTTAAAAGCTGCATCTTGATAGTCATGACAGTTCTGAGATGAAGCAGAGTGTCAGAACCTTCCCTAAGAAATATGCATAAGGTAAAACGGTTTGTGAGGCACAGATTTTACAAATAGCATTTAACTCAATAAATTTTGTCTGATAAAAAGATCTGAATAATACACTGCATTAGTTTTAGGATGATTTGAGCCACAGTTCCCTTTGCTTTCTACCGCCGCTGATGACATTGTGTCCAAGTAGAAACGTTTTTCTTTCCAGAATGGCACCCTCTGCAGAGGGAAGAATCTAGAAGTGCACCTTGACCACGCTGAGCCACATATCCTTGTGCGCAGAGAATCCGTGGAGCATGAGGATGGAAGGCTTGTGGCCAGGCCTGCCACGGAAAGAGTAGCAGAACTGATAGTCGCCATGGTGGACGTAGCGGACCTGCATGCCCAGCGCCCTCCGCCAGTACCTGGGGAGGAAAAACACAGGCAGAAGGGTCAGCGAGCTCCGGAGAAGCGGCTCCAGGAAGAGGACTCTCTGTAGTCTCACTTCAAGGTAAGAACACCTCTCCCAGCCCTCCTGCTCCACACGGGTCTCGAATCCTCCAGTGCTTCACCCGTGAGGACCACAGTGTGAAACCATTCCAGGAAGCTCCTTAAATGCGTATTCTGGTATATATGTCACTACTAATCAGTCTATTAAGAGGAAAGGGTGTGTTTTCTTAAGAAGCATGACACATAATAATCATCTTTGGTTAATATATATTTCTAACAGTTTGAACCGCAGTGCAAAGAGGCAGCAGGCAGTAGGATCTCACTGGGTATCTGACTAAGCCCTTCCTCTGTCTTGCTTGTTTGAGCTTCAGTAGAATTCGAAATGGCTGGCGCTAAGGCTGGGAAACATTCAGAAAGGGCCGAAACAAAGACAGTTTCCCCTTGCAGAGAGTGCTGGCTCGCATTTCCTGGGGGGCCATGTTCATCGACAGCTAAAACCTGGGCCGCGCAGCTGTGGAAGTGTGGGCATGAGTGTGGGAGTGCACTGTGTACAGCGCAGCCATCCTGGAGGACCTCAATAAAGAGGTGCCTTAACTGGCAGGAAATGCATCAAAAGACTTACAGGTACAGTGAGTTCCCCCTCGTCATTTGCAGCCTGCTATTCGTGGAGATGAGGAATTGGACTCTCTCACTGAGGCTGCAATTGCTGGAGGTGGTGTCATTCCACACCTCTACAAAGCTCAGGATGGAAGGAAAGGACAACAGGAGACTATCGAACAGATGCCTGGATTCCTTATTATCTCAGGATTCTGTGCACTCCCACAGCTGTCGAGTGTCAGGGATTCCAGGGACTGCATCTCTGTGAGAAACACTCTTTTGCCTTTTTGTAATTCTATTTGAGCAAGCTGGAAGTTTACTAGCTTTCCAACCAACCAAATTTCTGAATTTGAGTCTTAACCTTATTCATTCATTCACTCATTCCTGTGAATTTGTTTTTATTGAGATAGAGGGGGTGGGTTGGGAAATCTTCCTGTGGTTATGTCCTACCAGGGAAATGTCCATTCTCATCTTCTTGGCATAGCTTTTGGGACTTTTCCTTCTCCTTGGAGATGCTGCTCTTGCTGCCAGCAGCCTCTTCAGGTCCACTGCTGACAGCTCCTCCTTGGAAGAGAATTTCCTCTTTTTCTTGGGGACACTCTTGTTTCCAGACTCTTCAGGGTCACTGGCTGGTTCCTCTTTGGGGAAAGATTTCTTCCTCTTGGGAAGATTTCCACTGCCAGCTGTTTCTTCAAGATTGCCACTAACCTGCTCCTCCTTGGGAAAGGATTTCTTGTTTTTGAGGTTTGGAGAAAGAGACAGAGGGGTCTTCCACTCCATCCTCCTGAGGAGCCTCCTGGGCTTTTGGTTTCCCTTCTCTCTGAGTCTTGCATTTGCTCCTCGCACTCCCAGGAAACTGCTGCTGTTTTCTGAAGACGCCAGGGAACTGCAGCCAGCCGTTCATTTCCTTCTTCAAGTGTTTCTTCTCCTGTTTCCTCAGCTTCCTAGTAATCTCAACAGTGGCTTCCTCAGCCCGAACCATTGTCTCCTTCACGACATCCAGATTCTTTCGTGAAATCTCTCCAGTCTCACAGAAGGACAGAGGCGCCTTGAATTGTTCTCGAAGCTTCTCCTCATACACACTTAACGGCACCTCAGGGAAGAAATCAACTTGTGAGGCAGGACTGCTTTTGTTTGCCAGGTATTGGGAGATGCAGCTTTTGTTCTTGGCAGCTGCTTGACCTATCAAGGGGGAGTGGAAAATGAGTCCATATTTTGGGGTGCTACCCTTTGGTCTTTGGGGCTTTGGAAACTTGATCCTCTTGCTGGATCCAGGGAATCATTCAGAC
This sequence comes from Camelus bactrianus, assembly GCF_048773025.1. Classification (NCBI taxonomy): domain Eukaryota; kingdom Metazoa; phylum Chordata; class Mammalia; order Artiodactyla; family Camelidae; genus Camelus; species Camelus bactrianus. Next base: position 27,337,038 of record NC_133555.1, read on the forward strand.
ACCAGGACTGGCCATCAGAGTCTTAACCATATGTAAGGGATACTGAGGCGTCAAAGAAGCTATTGATTCTCAAGTATTGGATTTTGTTTGAGTTGACTATTTTTGTTTTTGTTTTAAACTGTTCAGATTTTAACTGTGATGCAGAATTTATGGTAACAAACATTTGATTTTGTAAAGACGTTATTTCCACTATGATGGATAAACCCAATAAAGGTCATATCCTCCCCTGTGCCCCAAATATATTTTCCCTAGAGATTTTGAGAGTGAGAACTCGTTTCTTAAGAATTATCTGCATCAGTTCTCTGATTTCATTCCTTACAACATATGGCAGCTGGCTGAAAGCTCCGTTTCTGATGGTTACATAAGACTTGGCAGTGCTGGAGTTTGGCCTGAAATCGATTTCAATGTGAAATTACCATCTAAACAAATTAATTCTCTGCATGAGATGAGAGATACTTAACTCAATTAGAGATTCACTTGGTGGTATACTTTGCACCAAAGAGGTAGCCAAGTCTAGCAACAGCAAATAGCTTAAATTGATCAGTTTTAAACCTCTGTGTGAAGTAACAGGAGAGAGTGGTGAGAGTGTATATTCACATTACTTGTATCCGCATACAAAACGTGTGGCAGCGTGTACACGACACTGTGAAGAAGAACATCCGGAGCTGAGGTGGGAAATACAGAGAGAAGCAGGTGGAGAGGGAACAGCGGTGGGAGGGAGAATTCTCACGTTCCTTTTAGTATTTTTTCAATGAATGCATTGCCTATTCAAACATTAAAATATAATAAAATTGGCTAGCTTAGCAGCTCTTCTTATGACAAAACACGCATATTTCAAAATTCTAAATCATGGAAACATGACATGAATTTGTTGACTCATTCATCTCCCAGCTCATTCATTTACTGATGGATGATCTTGAACCTCAATTTCCTCACCTATAATATGGGAGAATGCTGCACTCTGCTGAGGATATGGATAAGATTAAATGAGATAGTCCACTACAAAGTTTTGTTCAATGCTCAACACCTGGTAAGTATTCAATAAATGGTAGTTTCTATACAGTAAAAAAAAAAAAAAAAAAAGGCTGTCCTTCAAATACATCATCTGCCAAAACTTCAAGGGAAAATTGTGGAAAATTTTGTGACAAATTTGACAGCCATAAGATTGATATCCTTGATATATTAAAAAAAAAAGTATAAATTGATAGGAACCATGCTAAGACCCCAAATCATCATTGGGCAAAATAAGCAAAAGGATTACTCAGAGTAGAAGAGATATTAATGACTAACAAATGAAAATATGTTCAACTTGACTAACAATGAGAGAAATGAAAATCACAAGACGTATATTTTTTATGAACTCCTACATTAGAAAAGTGCTTTAAAAAACAAACAAACAGTTATAATGTTCAACCTTTCTAGAAAGCAATCTGGCATTAAGCATCAAGAATCGTTAAAAAAGTCGTGCTCTTTGACCTAGTCATTATATTTCAAGGAATAATCTGTCCTGAGGAAATAAGCAGAAATCTTGAAAAAAAATTTCTAAAGATGTCCAAGATAGTATTACTGAAATTAGAAAAAAAAAATCGGTACTAACTTGAATGTCCGTAAATAGAAAATGTATTATGTAAATTATAAGATATCCAGATAATGTAATATTTTACTGTTATTAAAAATGAGGTTTTCAAAAATATCCAGTAACACAGGAAAATGTTCAGGATGTAATGTCAAGTGAAAAAATAGGACCCAACTTTTTTTATATTATTGACTCCTATTCTGTTAAAAAGATTTTTTTTTTTTAACTATACATAGATGAGGTGGGGAAAGAGAGGTGGTAAGAACAAGAGGAACCGAAGAAAATGATGTGACAGGTTATGGGCAATTTCTGTTTTCTCTGTGTTACCTTTTCATAATCAAATTCTCTACAGCTCTAACAGAAAGTACAGGATGAGTTCAAAGGGAGAGCTGCAAGGACCTTGTGGAAAAGGTGACATTTGAACAGGCACCTGGGTACTCAACGCAGATTAGCTGGAGTCAAAGAAAAATGTGCCCTGAGGAGGGCATGGCAGAGGCACAGGACTGGGGGAGAACCAGGGGTGACTTGAACCCAAAGTGAAGGGAGACGGGGTTAGAAAGGAGCCTGGCACCAGGATCAGGAATTGAGGACTTCCTCGCACCAGGTGGAGCTCTTGGGTCCTCCGCCACGTTCTTCATTTAATTGGTACATCCACTGGAAAATATTACCGAGGTTTCAAACACAAGGAGCTAGAGAATGAGTATCAGTAACTCCAAATGATCCTCTCAATGAAAGAGTGGGAAGAAGACTCCTTTAGCTGCCAGGTCAGCTAAAAAATGATAAAAGACCAATGGCTCAGATGGGAAAACAAACTCAACTTCTTCGGTTTAAGAATAATAGAGAATATTATGACTGAAAAATTGTGCTGAACACTGGAATTTGACACAACATTGTAAAATGATTATAAATCAATAAAAAACGTTTAAAAAAAAGAAAAAATAAAGAGTAAATAAAATAAAGTAAAAAAAAGAATAATAGAGAATAACTTACTTCTAGTTCATAAACATCACAAAGTTAGAGATTAGAAATAGCTGCAAGCTTACAGAACAGAAACAAAGAAGAGTTAAACTGGGATGAACAAATGTCTCAGGAAAAAGACCTTTTTTTTCTTTTCCCTAAGACTTTATTTTGTGTGTGTGTGTGGGGGGGTAACTAGGTTTTTATTTATCTTAATGAAAGTACTGGGGATTGAACCCAGGACCTCCTGCCTGCTAGGCATGCACTCTACCACTGAGCTATACCCTTCCCCCAGGAATAAGACCTTTTACAGACACAGTCGCAGTGCAAAAGTTGAACTGCTCCTGTTTCAGGAACAGAAGTCACTGAAGGCTCTACTGACCAAAACAGAGAAGCCCCAAAAAGGAGTCTCCATGGCGTTCCTCTCTGAGAAAGGCCTCCCAGGGTCCAGACCCTTCATCCTGCAAGTCTGGTTTCTCCAGTTTATAGGAAGAAAAGTACTTACACATTTATTTTTGTGTGTGGTAAATTATGCCTATCATCTACCATTTCGACCATTTTAAGTGTGCAATCAGCGACATTAAATATATTCATGATGTTGTACATCAACCGTCATCACCATCCATTTCCAGAGCTTTTTCATCATCCCAAATAGAAATTCCACACCCACTAAACAGCAACTCCCTCTTCCCCTTCTCCCCTCAGCCCTTGGTAACCTCTGTTCTACTGGCTTTCTCTCTGAGTCTGCCTATTCTAGGTGCCTCATATAAGTGCGATCATACAATATTTGTTCTTTGGTGTCTGGCCTACTTCACCTAGCATGTTTTCAAGGTTTACTCATGTTGTACCCTATATCAGAATTTCATTCCTTTTTTGAGGTTGAATAACATCCCATTGTATGTATGTACTGCATTTGGTTTACTATTCTTCTATTGATGGATATTTGGATTGTTTCCATTTTATTGGCTGTTGTAAATAATGCTGTTATGTACATCAGTATATAAGTAGCTGTTTGAATTCCTGTCTGTAAAAGGTCTTGTTCCTGGGGGGAGGGTATAGCTCAATGGTAGAGGGCATGCCTTTCAATTCTTTGGGGTATATATCCAGAAGCAGAATTGTTGGATTGTATGGTAATTCTGTGTTTAACTTTTTGAGGAATCACTAAACTCCAAAGCAGCTGTACCATTTTACATTTCTACCAGCAAAACACAAGGGTTCCAACTTCTCTACTTCTTCACCAATACTTGTTATTTTCTGTTTGTCTTTTTTTAAAATAATAGCCATCCTAACGTGTATAGTATGTTATTGTGGTTTTGATTTGCATTTCCCTAATGACTAGTATGTTGAATATACAGTTCTTTTTACTGAAATATAATTTACACACCATAAAACTCACCCTTTTAAAAGGTACAACCAAGGAGTTTTTAGTATATTCACAAAGTTGTGCAACCATCACCACTATCTAATTCTGCAAGCTTTTCACTAAAAAGAAACCTGACTGAACTGCACACTTAAAAATGGTTAAAATGATAAGTTTTATATTACATATACTTACCACAAAAAAAGAGAAAGAAACTCACATTCATTAGCACCTACGCACCACTTCCCTGTCTGTGCAGCTCCTGGCAACCACTAATTTACTCTGTCTCTATGGAGTTGCCTATTCTAGACATTTCCTGTAAAAGAGCTCATTCACTATGTGGCCCTTTGTGTCTGGCTTATTTCACTAGCATGTTTTCAAGTTCATCATTGTCACAGAATGTATCAGTACTTCATTCCTTTTTAGGGTTAAATAACACCACATTATTATTGGATATGCAACATTTGTTTATCCATTCAACTGCTGATGGACATTTGGGTTGTATCCACGTTTCAGCTATTAGGAATAATACCACTATGAACATATATTCACAAGTTTTTCTGTGGACATATGTTTTCAGTTCTCTTGGGTATTCTCAGTTCACAAAGAAGTAGAATTCTGGGTCATACAGTAGCTCAAAAACCTTTTGAGGAACTGCCAGACTATTCCAAAGTGGCTGCATCGTTTTACATTCCTGCTAGCAGTACACGAGGGGTCCAATTTCTCTAAATCTTTCATTGTTATTTTTTAGAGAAACTTTCAATGGAAGTGTAAATCATACTGAGAAGTACAGATACTGTAAGTGTACAGCCTGATGAATCTGCACAAAGTGAAGGAACCCAGTATCTGCTACCCACATCAGGGTCTAGAAAATGACCAGCATCCAAGATACCCAGCTCATGTCTCTCCCCATTCCTACCTTCTAAAAGTAATCACTACCTCACTTTCAAACAGGAGAGATTTGCCTGTTTTAGAACTTTATTATACAATAAATTCTTATTTGCATCTGACTCCTTTCACTCAATATCATGTTTGTGAGGATCATTCATGTTGTGGAATACAGCACTACTTTCTTCCTTTCCATAGCTACATAGTATTCCATTGTATGAATAATTACATGACTAAACCTCAATTTATTTACCTGTTACAGTAGTAATGAGCATGATGTGTTCCCAGTTTGGAGATATTATGAACAAAGCTGCTATGGAGTGTTTCTGTATATGTTTTTTGATCAATATTCATACACATTCCTATTGGGTGAAATCAGTGAGTCATTTTGCCAGTATTCCAAAGCAGATGAAGCAATTTACACTTCCATCAACAATATACGAAATTCTAGTTGTTCCACATCTGAACTGGGTTAATAGTATCCCCCCTAAATTCATGTCCACCCGGAATCTGTAAATGTGACTTTATTTGGACATAGGGTATTTTTTTTTTAAATCTTTAAAAAAAAATGATCTTTTTTGTTTTGTGGGGGGAGGTAATTTAGTTTATTTATTTATTTATTTTAATGGAGGTACTGCAGACTGAACCCTGGACCTTGTGCATGCTAAGCATGCACTCTACCACTGAGCTATACCCTCCCCTCGAAGTAGGGTCTTTGTAGATGTAGTCAAGTTAAGTTGAGACCATACTGGATTAGGGCTGGCCTCAAATCCAACATGATTGGTCTTTTTTGAAGGAGGAAATCAGGACACATAAACACACAGAAGGAGGAACACCATGTGAAGACAGGTAGAGATTGGACTAACACATCTACAAGTCAAGGAATGCCAAGGACTGCTGGCAACCACCAGAAGCTAGGGAAGGGGCATGGAACAGACCCTCTCTCAGAGCCTCCAGGAGGAATCAACCTTGCCAGGGCCTTGATTTAATATTTCTAGCCTTCAGAACTGTGAGAGGGTAAATGTCTGTCGTCGTAAGTCACACGGTTCATGGTAATTTGTTACAGTGGCCACAGGAAACTAGTACAACATCCTTGCCAATACTTGGACTTGTCAGTCAGCCTTTTTCATTTTAGCCATTCTAGTAGGTGTGAAAATGGCATCTCACTGTGGTTTTAATTTGAATACCCCTTTGGACCAATGAAATTAAGCATGTTTATTGACCACTGGATAATCTCCCGTCTTTAGGTCAACTGTATGTAACATAACGTAACCATGGGAGTGATACTTCACCACATTTACTTTCAGGTTCTGGGGATTAGAGAGGCAGAGCTTTGTAGGGCTGTCTTAGTAATTTTGCCTGCCAAAGGGGTCAAGTTTGACTTTCTTTCCAGATGGATGCCTATTTGACTAGTCCTCTTTCTCTGCTTAGAGCAGCGCTACCTGTGTCATAATTCAAGAGACTGTATCTATGTGCATCTGTTATGGGACTCTCCTGTTCCATTGATTTATTTGTCCTTCTTTGTGCCAGTGTCACACTGTGTTGATTGCTGTTGCTTAATAACTAGCCTTGAGAGCTGGTAGTGTACATCATCTAGCACTGTTCTCAATCAAGACTGTCTTGCTTCATTGGTTCTTTGCTTTTCCTTATAAATTAAAAAAATCTGTTTATTAAATTCCATTAAACAAAACCTGCTGAGACTTTATGGGTATACATTGAATGTATAGATCATTGTAGGGAAATCTGACATCTCTCTCACAGAAGGTCTTCTAATTCACAAATACTGTCTATCCTTCCATTAATTTAGGTCTTCCAAAATTTCTCTCACTAATACCTTGTAGTTTTCTGTATAAAGGCCTTGCACATTGTTCTTTAGATTTATTCATAGATATTATATTTGTTGATACTATGGTAAATGGTATCATTATAATTTATTTTATTTTCTACTTGTTTATTGCTATTCATGAGAATATACTGATTTTTGTTCACTTGTATTTAGCAATCTCGCCAAACCCCTTTTTTAATTCTAACAAATTATCGACAGATTCTTTTGGACTTTTTATGACAATCATGTCATCTAAAACAGTTATATTTCTTTTTTTCCAATTTTTATCCCCTCTTCTCTCTTATACGTACAATTTCTTAATTGCACAACTGGATTTCTTTAGGAAAACAAAAATCTTCAAAAATCTGTCTTTTTCCTCCCATGGACAGTCTTTACAGCTTACACAATGAAAACCAGAATGGTCCCTGATGTCACCGTTGCTGGCCTCGGCATCTTCAGCTGTGGCACCTCCAGCAGAGGCTCTCTGTGGACTTGCAGCCAAGTATTTGGCACCTCCTGCTGGAGCAACCATAGTCCATGCAGCTGTGGAACTGGGCTGGCCATGTTCGAGGGACACTTAGACCTAGAGAGCTGCTCTGAGGACTGGCTGTGCCTACCGGGGACACCTGTTCCTGGGGCCTGAGGAGCTCAGAAGACCCAGAGGGAGGTCCAGGCGAGCCTTCCCCATGCCCTTATGCTCACACGGCCGCACGGCTTGGCGTGTTTGGGATGCCCAGCTACCTCTGCAGCCTGCTGTTCCTGTCCACTCTGAACTCCTGAAAATTAACCTGACTAACCCAGGTCTGCCAAGTGAACCCCCGGGGGATCGTTATGGGCAGCTGAGTAAATGAAGGCCTTTGGAGGAGAAGCTGTGATTAAGGGACATAAGTGACTCATAGCAAAGCTGCTCGTCCTATGACAACGGCTGGGTAAATGCCACCCGCAGTGAGGTGATTTGAAGGAAACAGGCTGTGTGTCGGTGGCGTGGGGGAGCTGTTTCACAGGAATTCCGGCAGCTCTCTGCAATGGCATTAGGGGTTCTGTCACCATAGTCACAGCCCCATGTCACAGTGCTACTCGGCATAATCCGAAAGGATTTCTAGGATTTTCATCCTCCTCAGCCAGCTGGGTTTCTTCTTGGCCTGTGTGGCCGAGTTCACAAAATAAAGAACATTGTATTCATCCTCCAGCCACAGCTCTGAGCTGAGTGACAGGCAGGGGCAGGCTTCAAAGTCACATGCATCTGCACTGTCAAATAATAAAAGACTGAATGTTCTGCTCTGTGGGGCCTCTCTGGGTTTTGCTGGCATTACTTTTATTAAAAAAGTGAATTATTTGCTATGTATGTTGTATTATTCATAATAGCCAAAAACTAGAAACAACACAAATGTCCATTTGGATAAGTGAAATGTGGTATAACCATACACTGGACTATTACTCAGCCATAACAATGAATGAAGTACTGACACGCACAGCAGCATGGATAAGCCTTGAAAAGTGAAAGAAGCCGACGCAAAAAGCTACCAATCATGTATCTCACATATATGAAATGTCCACAACAGGCAAATCCAAAGAGACAGAATGTAGAGAACTAGTTGCCAGGGGATGAAGAGAGAGGAAAGTGGGAGGAACCGCTGACAGGTATGGGGGTTCCTTCTGGGGAGCTGGAAATGTTCTGGAGTTAGACGGTGGTAATGGTTGCACAACACTGTGAATGTATTAAAACCTATGAATTGTACATTTTAAAATGGTGAATTTTATGTTACATAAATTTTAACTCAATGAAAAAGTCAATTATTCGCTATGAAGTTACTTTTCTCTTTGCAGATCGAGTATCAGAATTATTCTGAGACTCTGACTCTGAAAGCCTCCCCCATGATAGCCCAAGGAACGTGGAGGGACTGCCGCATAGAGGCTGGTTTCTGCTCGTGGTGGGTGGAATTAGTCTCTCTATAATCACACCTCTGTCTGCAGCCATATCCATGGTTACGGCTCACATCACTGAACAGCATTTGCTGCTTCAATTTGATTTGTTTAAGAAAAACAGTATTTGTGTATGGAGGTCCATGGTACCTCTGCAGGGCTGAGGGCCACACAACTCTAGCCTCTCCACGTTAGGGGCCGCAAAGGAGTCTTGGACCCAAAGCTCTCTTGCCGCCAGTGCTTCAAGGGCAATGGCATTTAAGCAGCCAGGGTCTCAGCTTCGTCCATGCAGAGGTGGGTCCTGGGCGACCCTCTGAAGGGGTCATCACCTCCCCACAAGAGAGAGTGAAAGATGAAAGCTCCCTTCTGTTCCATTAGCTTCTTTTCAAGGATCAGAGCCTGGCTGGCAGGCGGAAAATTCCACACGCTGATGAAACAAAAGAGAGCCAGAAGGGAGGGCAACTAAAGGGCACAAACACATCTACTCCCTGGGCACAGAGGGTAGTTCTAACTTCCACAAGTTGTGGCTAAAATCTCAGTGTGCTTCTCTGTGACACGGAGAGGAACCAGGTCCATTTTGGGACTTCCTCCATCATGGGGTGCGTCCATAGCAGCGTGAGGGTGACCATTGGTAAATGAACTGTGGCATGAAAAGTCACTGAAGCACATCAGGAGGCGGCTTCTCTCTTTTCAGCTGTTAACCTTCTGATTCCATCAAGGAGAAAGGCTCTGTTTGGGGCTGCTACATCTTTCGCATGTCTCAGACTTTGTAACCAAGAGAAAAGAGACAGAGTCTTTGGTAGGTAACAGTACCTGGGCTAGAATTTAATTAAGAACACAGTTTAATGGCATTGTGCTTATTTTTACTTTTTTATATTAATTTCCTATTTATTGGAAATGGCAAGCTTTCCACTTAAGGTAGTGATACTTATATTACTCTTAAGTTGATTTAAGACTTAAAGAAAGTCACTCTAAAGAAAACACAGAAGAAAAGCAGAGGTGGTATGTAGACAGGTCAAGAATCATAAAGGTGACACAAGAATGACAGAAGTTTTGGAACTTCTTTTTCTTCCTGCCACTTTACTAATGATCACTTTGAGAGCAAATCTAAAACCATTCTGTCCTACCCATGCCGTCACCGTGGTCCTGCTTTTTCAAATTTATTTTTTCGGTGGGTTAACACTGCACCTATGAGGACATCACTGGATTGGAATCCAATGACCAAGAAAACCCAAAGGAATTCCCACCAGCGTGCACATAACAAGTAACTTTGGGAGTGAGGGTGGCCTCATGAGCAAAGACACTGGAAGAATTCACCTGATAAGAAGCTACCACCACCAATTCCTCAGACACACTCCCAACAGCCAAAGAAAAAGAATGGCTTTCAACTCTTCTCTATGTTTGAAATATTTCATTAAAAAATATTGAACAGCCACAACCAAACGGACATGCAGAGATGATGCAATCACAACACTCCCGAAAGCTTCCATTATAAAACCAACTCACCAGTAGTAGATTCTTATCAGTGCAGAAGGCCACAGGAGAAACGAGGCTACAAAGGCCAGGATCGGGATGGCCAGCGTCCCCCCCGCGATCACAAACATGTTAACTACGTCAAGATCCATCTTGCTCTTTCGGGCTGGCTGACACCTGCAGGGGCTGCAGAGGGCGACAGCATCAAAACTCCGTCTCAGGATGCTTCTCAGTGAAGCAGCAAAGGGGAACAGAGAAGAGAACGACACGGGATGAGGGTAAAGATCAGAAGGAACCAAAGTAGACAAGTGCTTTAAGAAAATCTAAAGAGGCATGACAACTAAATGTAATGAAGAATCCTTGAGATGATTCTGGATTTCGCTTTAAGCTACAAAAGAAATTGTTAGGCCAACTGGGGAAATCTTGAGTGAGGACTGGATCCTGGACAATTTTATTGTATCAGTGACATAATATTGTTGTATCACTGGGTGTGATGATCAGATTGCGGTTACGTTTATAGGTAGGAGAACGTCTTTCTTTCTAGGAGATGTCTGCTGAAGTATTAAGGGAGGGAGCACAATAATTATCTGCTACTCACCTTTAAAAGCTCAGGAGAGAAAAAATGTCTGTGTGTGGAGGAGGGAGGAATAAAGCAAATATAGTGAAATGGTAACCAGTGGATGAGACCCCGGACGACCCGAGATCTGCTGCTGCAGGCTGAGTGCCGGTGCCTTGTGCCTGTGGGCGGGTTGGGCGCTAAGAACCCTCCATGCCCTCTGTTCCCTCAACAATAAACACCTGGCTGGCCCAGCTGAAAAAAAAGCAAAAAAAAAGCCCCCCAAAAACAAACAAACAAAAAAAACAGGCTTCAGGCTGTACTTTGCCAACCCCCGATAGGGCACACCAACATTGTCAAACAGGCAAGGTGAGTTTTCATCCCCTACTTAAAGGCTGAGGCAACTAAGGTACAGAGAGGTTAGGTAACTTGTCCAAGATTACTCAGCTAGGAGAGTCGTGATTACATATAAAACAGTTTTCTGACTTGGACTCACTCCCTTTGCACCTCGCTCCACATTGTCTAATCTTTTTCCAAGTGGCCTTTTCTCAATCTTTGTAACATCTTTGCTGTTAAATACCCACACTTGTCACCCCTAGTTTCTCCATGAAAATGTGACGACTCTATTCAGATGTTCTGTCTCTTGCAAGAGGTTTGGTGAAACAAGCCCCTCAGTGCAGAGGGTGAGACATATTTGTCTGTGGGGGCGAGACAGTTCCTTTCAGTTTCACACACACCCTCTCTGGGGACAGTCCTGAGTCTGCAGTAATGAAAGCTGCCGCCTTCTTAGGGACAGAAGCACAGCTTGGGTTTCTGATTCAACTGTCCTCTCAGTTTCTCAGTTACTGTCAACACTTTTTCCAGCACATTTAAATTACTGGCCTCTTTCTCCTTCTAGAACCAGAGCTCCTTGAGGGTAGGAACAATCATACTCTTTCTTTCCCAGTGCCTAGAATAGCACAGGGCACAAATAAGGTGCAAAAGAATTAATGAAAAGCAAAGTTACCAAACGGGCTTGATCCTGTTCGTTTTAGGGACAACCATTCCCAATGATGCTGCCAGAGAACTGACTTTTTCCTCTTTCAGTAATCACAAAACTCCCCGGAGGAGTCACCTATTTAATGTCTGGTACAATTTCCGATGCTAAAAAGGCCTCACTGTCAAGGGGTAAGCAAATTAATCACAGAGTGAAGGGAATTTTACAAATCTGTTTGAATTCTGTGGGTCACAGAAGAGTTGATCAAAATGGGACCTGTCAGATTTAAAAGGATTTTCCCACATCACACGGAGTCCTTAAAAACTAAGGGTCACCATCAGTTCTGATTCCTGAGCTGCAGGAAGTTAATTACATGATGTTCTTTGGGACTAGGAGCTAGAGTATTTTATGCCCAAAGCTGTGTATATTACAGACTCTGACACCAAAGATGGGAGCCCCAACATGAAGGCCTGATCATCAGAAAGAAACCTCATGCCTTGTCAATGCCTGCTCTGGACGTTACAGTCAGTTTGGGGGAAGGTTTTAATCTGGCTCCATCCTCCATTTAACAGCAGAATCTTTGATAAGAAGTCTTCGACAAGGAGCTCTTGTAGAGCATCACCCATTTAGCAAGGCTTGGACTTGTTACAGAGAACCCTGCACACTTTTCCTGATGAAGTCAAGTGCAGACAGGCCCTGAGTGAAGACACTAATGCTTTCTGAGTTTTCTATAAACACAGAGATCAGGAATTTATTCTCACCTCTGCAACATTCCTCATTTCACAAAGGACTTGCCCCAGGCTTCCTATAAAAAGGCAGCTGTCCTACCCTGCTGGGGTCTGTTTATAGGATATTCTATGTACCGAAGGGGGAAGCTAGAGACAGAAAACCTGAAGCCTTGTGAACACGGAACCATCAATGACTGAAAATCAAGTCAGTGGCAGAGTGTGGAGTTTCCCAAAACATAAGGCCCACACAACTGATGTGTCCAAGATACTTTAGAGAGAAGGCGACCACTTAGGACTACACTGTGTAAGGTAACACTGACATACATATTGAGAAAGTCAATTCTTTTCAGTTCTCTTTCCATCCTGCTGAGGTCAAGAGAAGCTCTCAGTGTGGTTATTAAACAGTTTTCTAACCTGTGGGCCTTCTGCAGGCAATGGTATCTAGCTATTTAATAATATTGTTTCTTTGTGTTGGTTTTTATGGATATTTTGAATTTATGGTAGTGATGCAAATTCAGTTATGTTAAAAGAAGGAAGCAATTTAAAGAAAAATGCCAACCAGGGGATACATGGATCTGGCGAGCAGTGTGGATGGCTGCCACTGGGGCAGATTCATGTGACAGATGAGTGCGGGCTGGGGTGGGGCATTCTGGCAGGCTCTCTCTCCCCCCAGGCTCTTCCACACGCTGGCTCTGACACCTTGGTTTCCTCACTGATTAACGAGAACATTCATCCAAAACATCTCTTCTTTTCTTACTCTGGTGACTTAAAACATTGCTGAAATTCTGACAGGCAATGGAAGAGTAAGATCTGGCTTGCCCCCAAGAGAATCGTGTTCCCTGTTACATTATTCCCAGAGCCTAACACAGTCTCTGGCAAATATTTGGTGCCTGGTAATGCCTAAATAGGCTGAAAAATAAAAATGCACTCATTTTACGTATCTGGTGTGTCATGTGAGGCACCTCAGTGTGAAAGACAGTGATTTCAGTGGCTTTGCAGCACAGTGTGACTCAAGGGGTTATCGGGAAGGAGAGCTGGCCTTCATGGCACCAGGGAGGGTAACACATGTCACATCCCAGACCAGAGTCTGCCACCAGGCCCTCCCTCCGTTAACATCCAAGCCGTGTGTTCGAGGCCTTTATCTCTCAGGGACAAAGATTAATTGAATAGAGGATACGTCAGTAGATCCAGATAAACATTGGACTCATGCTCCCAAGTTTAGTCTGGGGATAGAGGTCAGGCGTAACAGGTCACAACTGCCCTTCAATGCTCTCACTGATTCTGAAAACCCAGAATCCTGACTTCTAATACCTTAATCTCAAGGTAAAAAGCAAAATTCCAGGGATAAATAGAAAATAAAACACTTTCATTAAATCTTGCCTTCCCCTAGATATCTACCCATATTCCATCAAATTTGACAACTAAAGTCCTGGTCTCTTTAAAATAATGATTATTATAACAACAATAGCAACAATAATGACCCATGGCCACCAAATCCACATCCAAAGAGCAACAGCCTCCACCTACTGAGTGAGTGCTGTACACCAGGCCCCGTGTAGGTGGTTTATATACATCCTCTCATTTTGTCTTTCACAACGTTATAAAGTAGGAAGCATTTCTCCCATTTTAAAGGTGGAGAAACTGAAGCTTAAAAAAGTTAACAAATGGCCCAGAGGCCATCTGGCTGGTAAGTGGCATGAGCTACATTTCAATCCAATCTTGTTGGGTATTCCTGGTTCATGCTGCCTTTGCCTTCTCCCAGCACTTGCTAAGCAGACACTCTTTGGGCATCAGTTACACACAAGGCATGGAGTTCAGTGTCCCCACTGACAGTCTTTGCACTTCTCTAGAACTGTTTTAAGAGCAAGTAACATGCTAACTTTATAAGTTAACAACTCATTGCCTTACCGGCTGTTGTCTTTTAAAAACTAACCAGTCCTGATAATTTTTTTCTTTAATTCTGCAATATGAAAATTCTCAGTTCTTGAAATCTGAATATAATATTCCAGCTGTTAAATATTGTTGCATCTACCCAACACTGATTTCTGAAACCAACTTCCTGTCAAGATAAACCGATTCCTCAAAACTATCACTAATGATCAACACCTTAAAAAGACACTAAGATTCTCTTGTGTGGAAGCCCCAGGATTGATGAAACAACAATTTGAGAAATGAGCAATTCTAACTCCTTGTCATAACTATCTTCTCCATCCTAGGGGAAAATCACACTGTACGTTCCAAGCAAGCAGTTAGGCTTGCTCAGTCATCACTGAAAGTGTGGCCGGACGCTTACTAGGATTACTGCCAGGTACTCACCTCTGTTCTCCTGACCTTGTCAACTCCTCACTCTGGCTGAGCCCATTCCTCCTCTGTACTCTGCAGCTCCGACAGCTCTGCTGCAGAAATGAGCTATGGCTATGAGCACGCCTGGCCTGGATCCTAAAATGTTCCCTCCTCTCTCTCTTGGATATTCCCATGATGCTCTCCTCATTGTCTCCCCTGGAGAGTCCCATCCTGCTCTTTTCACTGTCTTCCTTGGAGAGCTCTCCGTATCTACATCCTCCACCCCTCCCTCCTACAGAAAACTCAAAAATCAACAAATCTGGCTAGAATCTCCTTCCAGATTCTAACAGCTTACCTGACTATCCCTATGACCCAAAAGTCCTACAAAGTTTCAGGAACATCTCCCCTCCTTCTCCTGATTTATTGATTTCTGCCAACAGTACCCCCATCAGTCTAGCCCCCCAGACTCCAAAGCATCTTTCACTCTTCCTACTTGCTCACCCTCCTATTATGCAATGGTGGGAGGTGCCAGCACTGGAGCCAGCTTGTCTGGGTCTGGACACACTGCATTGTTTATATGTGGCTATTGAAACTGATTAATTAAATAAAACTCAAAGTTCAGTCTTTCAGTCTGTCACATCTTAAGTGCTTGATAGCCACATATAAATAGGAGCTGCGATGTTGGACAGCACGGTTTTAGGCGGTTGACACTGCCAGTAAGTGTTAGACCAAAGGAATTTGTTATAAGAGTGAATGTTGTTTGGGGAATGTTGCAGGTGAAGAAATATTCCCAACAGGTATGAGACTTTGTTATGAGTCAGACCACAGCTCCCTCAGCCATCACACTGTGTCCAGGTCCTCCTTTCTTCCTGTTCCTATTTCTGTAAAGGTTGCTCTTTCACACCCCATTCAGCCCTTCCACCACCAGCTGCCAGAGGAATCTTCTCAATCCACACCAGGGACTGGGGGCTCTGCCTGGTATGAACTCTGACCACACCATGTGATCTCGACTCAGTTTTCTGGTCCCACCCCTCTACCTGCACCCAAAATACCCAACTTCTCTCCCCACGCGAGCCCCGCACAGCATCAGGTTCTGTCTCTCCTCACACTCCTTCGCGCGGTGTGCTCTCCTGTCCAGGCTGCCTGATGAACTCCGCTCTGACTGTGGGGCTAAGTCAAGCGTCACACTTCCCAGGAAAGCATCCTGGTCCCCCCAGACCCAGGCCTTTTTGAATCCCTTCAAACTCAGGGCACAGCCCTTGAGAACTGTTTGGAGGGGGCTTTTAGATACATTATCTTGAGCTTTAAAAATCTTCAGGTGCCCTGTTTGTCCTTTATGATTGGATTCATTCTGTTGATTCTTATTTTGTAGTTGGCTTTATTCCTTTGATAACCATGTAAGTTTAAAAGGCCAAAGCTCTAAACTTTTCTTAGAAACAGTGGTAAGTACATATACGTAAACTTAAAAAAATGTGCAGTATATTGTATATATGTATTTGCATGCAATATTTGTATATGTGCAGTCAAATTGTTACAATTCTATCTAATAATTAAAAAAAAAAAAAAAAAACTTCAGGTGGCCAATCCCCTCCCCACCAGACCTACTGAACCAGAGAATACCTCCTCAGCCTCCAACAGGCTATCCCGCAGAAGACTGCCAGGGCGCTTACAGAGTGGCCCCAGTCTCATTAAAGGCTGCCTTTTTGGAGGGTAATCTATGGTGTTAAAAGTTAAAAGTACTCACACTTCAAAGAGCACAGCCTTCTTTCCCAACTGCTACTGGCTCTGGCAGAAGCTGAAAAAGAGGCTCTGGAACCACAAGAAAGAAAATGACAAAGCATTAAATCATATTAAGGAATATGAATGAAGTGCTAACAGCCGGCAAAACTGCTGGCCTCACTCGAGGCGGAGCGCTCTCCTCCTTGACACAGGCCAAGTACAGATATTCTGTGGTTTTATAGCTGCCTCTGGTTCAGGTCACTTCCCCCAGTTAGATAACCTGCACAAAGGACAGGGCGTGTGAGATAAAGAGCTGGGCCTAGGAGGGCTGGGGGAGGTCAGAGAAGTGATAAGGACAAAGCACAGGAGTGAGCCTGTGACTCCAGGGCCACACAGGTGAGAAAGGCAGTAAGGGGAACGGGCGTGCTTGGGCGAGAAGGGGCTTGGGGGGCTACAAACGGAACTGAAAGCTTCAAATAAAGATGAGAACTCCCCTTCTCCCTCTGGGGTTAGGGTTACCTAAAAGTTGTACTAAGAAAGGAACGAAGAAGGTGGCATACAAATGAACATAATATTTCAAAAACAGGGCTGGACAGAGCAGAGGTGCTGGCCAAGGCACTGCAGCAGAATGAGGAGACAGGTAATGGAACGTAAATCCACAAAACCCCTGAATTATTTCAGAGGAGTTAAACATTAAAAAAAAAAAAAAAAACCAAGGAAAGTTCTAGAAGAAAACATGAGAACTCTGAAAACATCTTCACAGGGAAAGCCTTTCTAAGTAAGAGATACAACCTAAGGGACCTAACAAATAGATTAACAAGTTGACCACATAAAAATGGTTTTAAATATCCACATGGAAAGAGACAACATGAACAAGATTAAAATTTGTCAATATGTATCAGAGGCAAGAGATTAATAAAGAGTTCCTACAAAGTAATAAAAACAACAACAAAATCCAACAGAAAAATGGGCAAATGATTTGAATAGATAATTTAACAGAAAGGAAATACAAGTGATTCTTCAACATATAAAGAGATGCTCAACCTCATTTATAATAGAAATGCACATTAAACCTGTAAGGTGATGGTGATCTTTATTTATGTGTTGGCAAAGAACAAAAAGTTTAATAACAGACTGTGTTACCGGGGTTGTGGGGAAATAGATGCCCTTATACAATGTTCACATTGACATTCCCACCAACAAGCTCTCCAGACGGCATTTTGCCAAAATCTGCAATGTAAAACACACGTACCTTTAACCTATAGTCTAATTTCTAGGAATTTATTTATGTTTATACCTAAACATGTGGGAGGATATGTTTGTGTGGGATTATTAGTTACAGTATTATTCATCATGCCAAAAAAATTGGAACTTACAGGGGATGCATTAAGTAAATGATGTTATAACTTTATAATGAAGTATAATGTATAGCCATGAAATACAAATAAAATTAAACGTAAGCCATTAACAAAACGAGGCAGTTTTATTTGTCTCTATGGGTAATGACCTCCAAGGTACACTGTTAACTCAAAAGAGAGAGAGTAGACAGAATAACAAATACCTCTTACACTGACAGAAAGAGAAATATGCAAGTTTTGCTTACCTGTGTATAAATGTTTCTGGAGGCATACACAAGAAACTGGGAATCATGACTGGTGCTGGGAAGGGAAACTGAAGGGCCAGGGGCAGAGATGAGAGAGACTTCATTGACATCCTTTATCTTTTGAATTGCTACCATGTGCGTGTACAATGTTTTCCCTATTTAATTAAAAAATATAAACTTCTCAAATACAGTGGTCTGTCCTGCAGTGTTCAATACAGTAGCCTCTAGCCACATGTGGCTGTTTAAATTTAAGTTGATGGAAATTAAATAAAATTTAAAATTCAGTTCCTCATCTGCACCAGCCACATTTCATATGCTCAACAGCCACAGAAATTGTATCTCCTTCATGGTTCTGGGAAAGGTACTGATAAGAGGATTCACTCTGTCCTGCTTTGTACCAAATCACTAGCAGCTGATTCTCCATGGGGGTTTCTGCTCAAGAACAGCCAAGCCCACAGCCCCCTCCCCTGCTTCTGCCACCTAGGGCAGCACTGTGGGCAAGAAAACAGCCTAGTCAGGCTGCTCAAGCAGACAGGGAATCAGAGAAGTAGAAAATTCTCCTACCCACTCTTCTGGAGAAGGGATACAGCCAGAGGAGAGAGAGAGGCAGCTAGATCAATCAGGAGCTCAGCTGGAAAACAGGTGGCGTATGTACCCTGTGGCATATCTTCTAAACAATCATATTGGCCAAGAAGCAAGGTAGTGAAACACGCACCATGTGCCCTGACCTAGCCCGGCACTTCCAAAGCATCAGCCTCTGGGGTCAAGATGTGGGCTGTGGTGATAGTCTGAAATAACTAACATGCTTGAAATCATGCTTAAAGCAAGAAAACCCTACAGAAATACAAGCCTCCTGTGGGATAAAAGAGGAGCCAAAAGCCATTTGACCCTTTACCTCCAAGGACCCTAAGGTCTTCAGACTCTCAGGGAGCCCAGAACAAGCTCCTCTATGAATCAGCACGAACGCACGCACTGCCACCGGCCGAGGTCACCTCTCAAAGGTAAAGCACTAGAAAGAGCATCACGTAAGTGACTATCTTTCACAAGGCTGAGAGGAATTAAAATAGCCCTCGACATGGGTGTGCAACAGCAAAAGGCCTGAAATAGAACCTCAGCACCCCCAAACACTCTCCCATTGCCCGAATCTGCACTCCTAAGTAAAAGGGAAAGCAAGGAGATTAAAGAGGATTTTGTCTTCTCTAAAGGAGGGGAAGTTGGTCTACAGTATTTTTTAACTGCAGGGACAAAGCTGGTGTTAGATGAAAAGGAGCCCTGTTATAAACAGCCAGCAGATTCTATCAGGACGAGATTTCTGGCTCCCAGCACGAGGTCTAGCACTCAGGGCCCTCTGTGAGCTGGTCCCCACCATCTTTCTCAGAGATCTCTGTAACCCAGGAAAATCGGCAGCAGAAAAAGGTAAAGCCAGGCTCAAAATTTCAGTTAGGAGTAAAACACAGTTTTGTTTAGTACTTGATCCAAAGAAATAAATAAAAATAAAAATCTATTTTAAAATCAGTAGTGAATATGGAACAAAACTGAAGTTACAACTGCCATCCTGTGTTAATTCTTAGAACAAAGAATAAATCTCATGTAGCTTACCTTATAGTACCATGAGTCCTTCTGGTACATTTGATTGTCACAGTGGTAGCCTATAGGGGACATTTTTTGCAAAACTATCTTACTTATTGATTCCCCAAGGGCCTCTCAATTCTTTGATTTTCAAGTCTCTCCCCTTCTCTTCCTCAGTTAACAGGCCTCGCACTGCCCAAGCCTCATCTATCGTTGCCCTGACATGTCGCTCATGCAGCCCTCCAACATCCCTCAACTGTGATTTCATGAAATCTCATCTCTCTCACAAGAGTTACAATTTCACTTTCCATGTTTTGTCTTGTATTTGTAAAACGTCCTTACGACCTGGGAGAGACAGATGACCAAGAGCCTAGATGGATACCAGGGTTGAAAACAGAATGTGGCATGATGAGGTGGGACCCAGGTTTGTGAGTGGCAAGTTCATTAATGAATATTTTCCTATTATAACTTCTGTTTCCCTCCTACAACCTGGAAACTAAGTGGAATCAGTTACTAGACAGGCTGATAATCTGACCCTCTGGTGACTGGACCTGAACTGGCTTTGATTTTTATTCATTTCCCCATTTTCTGTCCACCTGGGGGATACCCTCTGTCTCCTCCACCTTCTCCTGACAAATTCTTGGCAGAACTACGAATTATTCCTCCAGTTAACCTTTCCTCAGCGCTGCAGCCATTAGTAACCTCAGCTTCATTCTCCTTGGCCTCGAGTATTTTGAAGAAATACTTCTCTCGTGGCACTGTGATCTGTACCTTTTATCACAGTACTTGTGAGAACACTAGCTGTCCCCTCTGCTAGGCTGTGAGCTCCCTGAAGACAAGTCTTACTACATCTCTGTATCTGCCATGGTGCTTTAGCATACACTGTGCCTTGCCCTTGGTGTGCACTTGGTATAAATTCCAAACGATAAGCAGGAAAGTCATGAATCAACAGGGCTGGAGGCCATTCCTTAACTCTCTGCATTATGGCCACCATCGAAATGAACATTCTTCACAGAGCAGTGTTGCTTTAGAGGCTCCAGTCTAGATGAGAAGCTGACACCCAGAGAGGTTAAGCAAGCTGCCTAATGGCACACAGCCCTTCTCTTCCTCTGCCCCCAATCCACCCCGGGTAGTCCACAATGGCCCTCAGCCTGACATGGAAGGCCATATAGGATACGGTGCCTGTCCATCCCTCAAGTGTCATCTTCTTCTATCACACCCCACCCCAACTCCCATCCTTCCCTGAACGATCTGCAATCCCGATGTATCTCGCTCCTTCAGGCCCCCGCAGCTTTGGTGCACGCGCTCCTGGCTCTTTGATAGGCCTTTTCTGCCCTCTGCCTGGTGAGCGCCAGCTCATCCTTCAGGTCTTTGCTGTGAAAACATTACTCCGTCTGTAAATGCTCCTCTGGGAGGTCAGCTCTGCAGGTCTCTAACCTGGGTTCAAATCTCTGCTCTGCCACTGACCAGCTCTGTGGCCTTGGCAAGTCACTGAACCTCCCAGAGCTTCAGCATGGGGGCAAAACGAGATGATGCTGGGAGACAGCTCAAAGGAGTGACACTGACCAGCGGTTACCGAGTGCTGCACAGCAGAGAAGATTCCGGCCTGCCCACCCAGGCAGAGTTAGGCAGCCCTGCCACACCTCCATCACCCTGCACTGCCACTGTGCCTGGGTCTGTTCAGATGCTTGAGTCTGTGGGCAGGTCTGTGCTGCTATCGTTACAGTCTCAGAGCCTACCCTATAGCACAGTTGCCAAACTTCATCACACATAAGGCTTGAATCCTATTTCAGGTATATCACCAGGCAAACACCCAATGCCAATAGCCAAAAAGCCACAGTTTCTGGAAAACCACCTAAAAGCAAAGCTGCTGTTACTTTAGATAATTACTTAACAAGAAGAGGATCTCAACCTGCGGCAGATTAGGAACCCCTGCCTACATCTTCTGTTCCCTGAATCAGCAATTTCTTTGGTGCAGCCCCAAATGCATCCAACCACAGGCAGCAACACCCTACACAGCTTCTAGGATCAGAAAACCTAAAATATGATGAAGAGGGTTTCTGAGGGTCCAGTTTAGGGGAATATCTTTATCTTTTTTAAAGAGATAACTACCTCCAAAGGTCAGGGAGGAATTTGGTTTGCAAAAATTATTTTTAGAGTAGGATTTCTCAACCATAGCACAAATGACATTTGGGGCCGGATTCTTTGTTGAGGGGGTGCTGTCCTATGCTTTGTAGGGTAATTAGCTGTACCGTGGCCCCTACCCACTGGACAGAGGCCTCCAAGTTGTAGCAAGCAAAAATGTTTCCAGATGCTGCCAAAGATCCCCGAGGGGGAACGCTATCCTCAGTGGAGAGCCCTTGTACAGGAAGTGAGCCCACTCAACCCCTACCCTCAATATATGACCACAGTGAATCAGTGAGGAACATTTTTAGCTACTCACAAAATCTACCTTGAAACATTGGCTTCCAGTGCTCAGGGATTTTTAAGTGCACAGTCTTGAGGGCAGTTGTTCTCAACTGTGTTTGCACATTAGAATCCCCAGGGAGCTTTTTAAAAATACAGATTCCTGGGATTCCTGGGCCCCAACCTCAGTGATTCAGATTCCGAGGCAGAGGCCTGGCACTCTAGTAGGTGCTCTGTGCTAAGGGGCAGCCAGAAGATACACTTCCCAGAAACATTTCATCCCCCCCACCCTTTGAATCTGGCCAGTGTTAAAAGCCCGTGAGCCATATAGCCAAAATGAGGCTATGGGGATTTATTAACATCCTCATTCTTGACAATAAAACATCCTCTGCACACTACATTTCTTGGCCTGCAGACGGCTGGTCAGAAAGAAGGGAACTTAACCCCATCAAGTGGCTTTCCCATGGCCTTATTGACCTAAACAGCGCTGTCTCATAGAACTTTACATGAACACAGAAATGTTCTCTATTTGCTCTGCCTAATACAGTAGCTGCTAGGCATATGGCACATGAGCACTTGAAATGGCTAGTGTGACTGAAGAACAGAATTCTGAATTTCATTTAATTTGAATTAATTTGCATTTAAATAGCCACATGTGGCCAGTGGTCTCCACAATGGTTAGTACAAAAAGTGTTTATGTCTCTACAGGGTCACAGAAGGAAAAGCCCTACAGCCTGCTAGATTCCAAAGAACTATGAAACTTATGAAAACTTAAAACATCTAAGCTCAACAAATCCTTAAATTATCAAATGGGATCCTAACTTATTCCAATAAAGAATCAATTTAGGAGAAATTTTAAAATAAAACATTTTTTCAACTAGCAGAATTATCATCCCAGCATATTCCAAACACTTAGCTTAGAGGCCATTCCTGGCCCTTTTCTTTTGAACACTCATCACTGCAGTAATTGATCTAGTCATCAAAATAACCAGCAGTCAGTAAAGAATATGACACAGGGAAGTTGATTTCCACTCTCAGCAGCTTCCTAGCATACTAAAATAAAACATTCATTCGTTTTCCTTTCCTCCAAATCTATAGATAACCTTTGGATCGAACCTCTTGCCCCCAAGGTAGGCCAAAAGCAACACACACTGCAAACCAAGGTCACCTCTAGGAACAAGTATTTTTCTCCTATCATTAAGTTTCATAATCACTTATCAATTGCACAAACTGCATTCACCCATTCTCTCTAGATGTGCAGATCCTCACAGAATTCAAAGCTAATAAATTTTTTAAAGCTAAAAAACAGAAAGACAAGTCTATCTCTTATTGCAAAGGCAATGGATGGTTTAGAGTTGAAGAAAGCCTCACAGGCCTTTCTGAGCACAAAAATGTTTACCTCTTTTTGGCCCAAACTCCCTTGGCCCACCTCTAAGCAAAGTCAGTATGAGCCATATAGTAATGAGTTAGTATTTCTCCAGTAATTCAAATACTCAAATATATAAATTCACTCTTCATAATAGCTGGTGCTTACTGAGTACTTACCACATGCTAGGTTATGTGCTTTATTTTATCTAAATATGACCACTGCCTTGTGAAGCAGGTACTATTACCAGAAGCTGAGGCTTAGAGAGGTTAGGTAATTGGTCCACGGCCTCACAGCTAGCAAGTGGCAGAAGTGGGATTTGGACCCAAGTCTCTCAATTTTCCGGTGGGAATCCTTTGGGTTATGAATAAAAACAAACATGTAATTATAACACTCGCTACCACACTGAGACATTCTCCCTGTGATCAGATACAGCTCAGTGCAGGGAGTTTGGGGTGGCAGGGTTCAGAAATCCTGAGCATGTTCTTACTTCAGAAACCATACCCCATGGATCTCTCTCTCTCTGGATCTCTCTTCAGCAGGCAGGTGGGAAGACAGATCCTGGGGAACAATTCTGATCCTGCCAGCACAACTGCACCCAAGAGGACAAGGCAGATGCGTGCTGCAGAACTTTCCAAATGCCATCATGGGAGTAGAAGGTAGTAGGATCTCAGCTAGGGGATCCCCAGGGAGAAAGAAACAGATTTCCGTTGGAGGGAGGGAAGAAATCAGGGGAGTGTTTCCTGGCGGGTACAGATGAGCTACACCCTAAGGGGTAGGTAATATTTTGTTAAATCAAAAACAAATGGAGACTAGCCTTGAAAATTCCCTGAGCAGATGAGACCAGTTTAGTCATCCAAACAAAGCTTAATTTAACTTATTTTGCAAGAATAACTTGACCTGGGTCATTTCTTGCTTTTGTCCATAAAAATTATGAGCAAAACCTGAACTGTTTCCCAAAGTTGATATGAAGTAACTACTGACCAATTCCCTGTTATTTAAGAATGTTCTAATATTATAATCAATCACTGTAAAGAATAAATAATCACTGCTTTCTCACTATATAAGCTGCTTTATAACACTATATCTCTGAGCTTCTTTCCATTGTTTTAGTTTGAGTGCTCCTGGTTTTGTCTTGTTTGTGTGTGCACAATAAACACTTATTAATTACCACTTTGGTGATACATTGGTTTTACTTCTGTTATTTCTTAACTTCTAACAATTTAGACACAAGAGCGTCCATGGAGGTTATTCCCAGAGGAGGGGACAGCCTAAGGAAAGTCAGCAGTAGGAAGAATGGGTTCTAGCCTGGATTATAGCAAAGGAAGCAGAGAAGGAAGGGCGAGGTCAGGATGTAGAGCTGGAGGGGACAGGGTCTCCAGTGGCCCTGGCTGAAGGGCTGGGGTAGCATCAGAGAACCCAGGAAATATCCATTAGCCATCCCAGCACCTGTTTTGCACCCTAGCCCTGGCACTTTCAGGCTGTGTGGCCTCAAGTAAGTCCCATCTCCTTGTTGGGCATCAGTATCCTTGAGGAGGGCACCAAGGATCTCTTGCTGGTCTGAAAACCTAATTTTAGAAAAATAAATTGATACTAGGAACAAAGTTTATTAATTTCTCCAACTTCTAACTTCCTATATTATAAAAATATTATTGATAAGAATTTATTCATTACAATTGGGTAAAAATAAGTCCAGTGGTTCAGAATGGGGGCTTTGAAGTCAGACTCACTGCCCACAGTGAAGACCTAGGAGGGGACCACTTCTGGACCCCTCACATTCCTCCTCTAAGAAATGCACACAGCGGTGGTACCTACCTCATGGGGCGGTTGGGAGGAGTAAGGCAGGTAATTTTTTTAATGTGCTCAGGGCAGGGTATGGCACCCAGTATTTGTTTATCCTATGTCAGCTATTATTGATAATAAACTATTTTTAACTCCCAGCCAGGTAGAGTCAGCCATTAGGGATTTCTCAGCCATAATAAGGGAGACAAATGATGGTCTCTGGTCTCGGTTGAGACCTTTTCCTGACCACTCAGCCCTGGGGCCATAAAAAGGGCTCAAATATTTGCCTGGAGGCACAGCCTTTCCACACACCTGGCACCCCTTTCCTCCCTCGCTACCTCACTCGGTCAACTTGGCCTCCTCCACTCATCTGTGGATTTAGGGGTGGAAATCCTGCACGTGCTTTGCCCTGCAGCCGGCGTTACACAATCCGCATTTCCAAGACTGCCAAGAAGCCCGCGGAAGCGAAGGCGGGGGATGCCGGGGTTACCGGCTGGCACCAGGCTGTCAGGGTGGTGGGGCCAACATCCTGACTCTCGGGTTAGCTGGATGAGGGGGAGTAAGGGTAAGGGAATTGGGGCAGGCTGGGAAAAGGGGGGGTTCGGGTGAAAGGCTGCTGTGGATAGCTGTTGGCTGAGAGAGGTCTTGAGGGGTGCGGATGCCTGGGGCGGGACGGGGGCAGGTAACAGAGGCTGGGAGGGCGAGCTGCAGCCCTTCCCCAGGAAGTGGGAGGAACGGGGGTGCAGGAGCCTCCAAACCATCAGGCACTGGGAGGGGAGCATAAGGGCTACCGCCGGCGCAAGCAGTGGGAAGGCCAAGTAGAAAGAGAGTTCAGGTCCCCGATCTGTCCTCACCTTGTCCGCTGGCTTAGGTCGGCAGGCAGCCCGCGGCCCCGGGAAGTAGGGGGAACCAAGGATTCGATAATGTCAAACCTTTCCAGGCGCCAAAAGGGAGCGCAAAGGGGCTGACGCCGGGATAGGGGAACGGAGTAGAAAGGGAGGTGCAGGTCTCCGACCCTTCTTCACCCCTTCACCCCTAGCGCCGCTTGGAGGAAGGCCAGGCAGCACGGACTCAGGAAGTGGAAGGTAGGTCAGCGGAACATTGGGGGAACTCATGGATACCTCCTTCTAGATGCACACCCCCTACTCCGCCCCACCGGCGCTCACCTGACCTCAGTCCGCCTGGGACCTGCCGATCGATCCACACGCGGATCCTCGTCCTCTGGCCCCGACTCTGGTGCAGCAGCTGCGCGCGCGCCCGCGCCGCTCTCGGCTCCCGGGCCAGCACTTGGGGACGCCTTAAAGGCGCGGCGGGCCGGCCTGCGTCCTCCGACAGAAAAGCCAGCCCCGCCCGCACCCGGCCCTTAGCGCTGCTCACCTGCCGCGGCGTTTTTCCTACGGGGCTCGGGGGCGAGAACCTCCAGCTCCTCGGCGCCCCCGCCCGCTTATAGCGTTAAACCCGGAGGGTTAAGGTAGCGTCCCACACAACCCGACGCCAGCAACCTGTCTCCAAGCATCCGAGAACCAAGGCCGAAGCATGAGCGCCTACTGTGTTCCGGGTTCAGTGCCAAGTGCGGGAAGGATGTGGGCAGAACCCAATCGCCCGGGCCCCCTTGCCCCAAAAGCGCTCACCTGAGGCATGGGGTAGGGATTGGAACCCAAGGGGCCACACACAGTTTCACAATGCGACGCCAGGATTCGTCGGGGCATTATTTCATTTACTAAATACCTACTATGTGTCTGGTGCTACTGGGCAAGGCACCCGCCGATGGCTCAAGCTGCATCTCTGCCTCCAACAGGTTCGGAGGGACAGAGAGTTTCACGGGAAAGCCATGCAACCCTACTTTACATGGATTGTCTCATCTGATACTATCTGGGCTTCAGTATCCTGAGTGGGCTTGGCTTCATTTCTTGTAACTCTTCTGAGGTGAGGAATCTGCCCTGTAAAGGACGGAACTGGGAATTCCAACCCAGGATAGTCTAGCGCCAAAACTCCTGGGGGAAAACTGGCCATTTTATAAGGCTTAACCACTGGTTAAATTCCCAGTATGGCCATTTCCTCCTTTTAAGGGCAATTAAACCTCACTAGGGGAAAAAATAGGGAAGGGGAATGAGTTATCACCCATTAAATTCAAATGTTGTTTTCTGTCTAGCTTATCTGCCACAAAGCCTAGGTTTTTTAACATCAGGCCTCAGTCTTCCACTCCAGCCTCATCTCCTAGCATTCCAAGGGCACCGGGGCTGATCTCTACCAACTTAGCCTTTGCCAAGAAGGCTCATCCTTTTCTGCTTGGCCTGGTTACTCCTTCCTCTTTTTCATACTTTAATTCAAATGTTACTTCCTCCAGGAAGCCTCCCATGAGTCCCCTTTGAGCCCACATGGTACTGAGGGCTTCTTCCATCAAAGTATTTATTCATTCATTTCACAAATATTCCCTGAGCACTTACTATGTGCTGAGCACTGTGTGTGTGTGTGTGTGTGTGTGTGTGTGTGTGTGTGTGTGTGTGTGTGTGTGTGTGTGTGTGTGTGTTGGCAAGTGTTTTCCTGCTGCTCTGAGTCCCTGGTTTATCTGCTTCTTGCTCCAGTCCTAGGTGGGACCAGTACCCAGCAAGACTCTCTTGGCCATTTAAATCCACCACAAATGCAGCCTCAGGCCTGCCAAGCCCTGAAGGCTGGGTAAGCCTGGCTGAGCTCGGCAGGTCTTGGGTTTTAAGGATGGGATGTGGATGAGAAGCTCTAGAGATGTGGCAAAGGCCACTGGTGAAATATGCCTTTGTCAGGGCTGCTGGAATCCATCCAGAGTTTGGGACAATCTCTCTTCTGGGGCTGGAACATCTTCCTCAAAGATGTTGGCTACCTCATCACTCAGATTTCAAGAGCTGCATGTAACTTGCTTCATGGATTTGTTCTCAGAGATTTGAGGACAATTTACTCAAAGGCCATGTTACCTTCTCTGGCCTTATCGCTCCTTATTGCCGAACACTTTCCAAGCTAGCAGTCCTCCAACACCCCCAGAGCAGGCCCAGAGAGGCAGCAAAGATTAAGACTGACCTGCTTTTTAATCCCCACTTGCCACTTATTGGCAATCTCAGGCCCAGGGAGCATTCACCAAACAATGTTAAGGAGGTTGAATGAATATATAAGGGAATGAAAAGCTTGGATAATTTCCTGGAAGGCCCCACACTGAAGCCATACAATAGGCTTTGCCTGGTGTATTTGAACATTTGAAAACACTTGTCTTTAAATATTTTTTTCCTCCCCAAAACCTTAAAAATGAGTAATTCATCTTTTCTCCTAACTCATAACTTGTGGCCCCAGGGACCTCCTAAAGTCTGGGGTTTTTAAATCCAAAGAGGCTCTTTTCCCAGAGTTGTATATTTAGATAACACTGAATTGAGCCACAGGTGGGAGTCACCTTCTCTGTGACTCTTCTCCACCTGGTGACTGACAGGAGAGAAACTTTAATTAGCTTACATTTCACAATGAAGCTAAGGAGGCAGGAGGAGAGGAGGGGACTCACCTGTGACCCCTCCCCAAGTCAGCAATGCCTCTGAGCACTGTCACCGAGAAATCAGCCGTGGGTGGGAAGCTGAGGAGTAGTCCCACAGGGGCCACCCACATTCCTAATGGCACCTTCAGTCATGCCAAGCAGAAACCCCTTATCACCTGACACGTCTCACCCTAGCATTAGGAAAGAGTTCTGAAACCTCTCCTCTGCCAGCAGATACAGCAAAGGGCCCCAGGCTTCAACCTGATATGTAGTCTGTGGACAGTCAGAGCTGAGTGCTGCCGATGGTTCCCACTGTTTAATGCACACATATTACCTACTGGGCACTGGCCATCACCTCACTTAGTCCTCACAACCATCCTGTGAAATGTGCTAACCCACTTTACAGATGGGAGCACTGAGGCACAGAGGGGTTGGGTTAACTGACTCACTCAAGATCCCACAGCCAGTGGTGCGGCTAGCAGTGAAAGGAATTCATTCATTCATTCATTCATTCATTCGTTCATCAAACATTACCTAGAACCTACTACATGTGAGCTACTCTGGGTGAACACTTCTTGCTCCCAAGGACTTGAGTCTATTAATAATACAAAAATATTAGAAATTATTCAGTTAGGGATCATGCACAAACTATGATGAAATCATGAGTAACAACAAGTACAAAGACCAAGTACCAGTGCTACATGGTTGAGACTGAAATGTACAGTACATGCAAATATAAGTAGGATTAAAAACTGAAAAACATAAGATACCTTGTGTATACAGATGCCAGCTGGGCAGCATCCTTGGGCCAACGAGCCATCTGCACAATCCATTCTTCAAAAATTTACTGCATGGCAACTCTGAGCCAACCACTGGGCCCCCTTGCCCAATATGCTATTCAGATTTCATCACCTCGAAGCAGCCTTTCTAATTACCTATGAAAAATTAATTGTTTCATCATCCATACCCTGTAGCACATTGTACATGATGCTATATTTACTCATTTCAGTGACTCTAGACTCCACTGAGTTGTGAACTGCTTTTCTATCTCCATCTCCCCAGGGGCCAGCATGATAAGTGGCACAGAGCAGACAAATATTAATTAGCTACCATGTATTGAGCTTTATCCGTGTGTCTCACTTTGTACTCAGTGCTTTACATCTATTATCTCATTGAATCCTCTCAACAACTCTATGAGGTGGGGATAATTATCAGCCCCATTTTACAGATAAGGAAATTGAGGCTCGAAGAGGTTAACCTACCCAAGGTCACTCAGCTAATAAGTGATACTGCCAGAATTCAAACCAAGTTGTGTATATCTGAACACAAAATCTATGTTCTAACCACTAAGATGACTGCCACCATAACTAGAAAGGAATTAATGGTGAAAGAAATGGCAAAGTCTCATTTTTAAAGAGCTTATATCTAGAAATTGGTGAAATATTAACATTTTTAGGCAAAAAATCTTCTTTCCAAATAATTCAAATACTGGTTATACATTTATTCGTGAATTAAATAACTGTCAAGCACCTGTTCATGCATAGGACCCAAATTGTGGGAGATACAGATATAAGATATATTTTGACTTATATACCTGAAAAAAAGAACATTGATGCAAGAGTTAAGAAATAAAAATTATATCATGAGACAACAAGTGAACATATGTCAAAATGTATTATATGATCATGGCAAGAAGGACTCAATAACCAGGAGATTCTGAAACTATTGATTCATTTGTTGAAAATGCAGGTTAAGCACAGTCCTAGACCAGAGAGGCTCCTAGATGGGAAGGAAAGGGGAGTCTTTGAGAGAGCAGTGTGACTGCTATAGGTGAGCAAAATTTGCCACCCCAAGGGTGTCTCTTTGGCATGAGGATTAATTTAAGCTTTTAAGAAACAGAAGACTCAGGAAATCTTACTCAACCTCCACCTTCCCTTCCTAAAGAATTTAGAAAAAGGGGCTGTTCCCAGGATAGAGTTATCACCAAAGATATCTGCAAAGAATAAGGACCAAGGGTGGTGAGGGAAACTCTGCAGGGCCTAGAGATCTGAGTCCATTCTGTGTCCCACTGTCTCTGCACAGCCCAGCAAACATTTATTTATCAAACATTTGCTTTTCCAGCTTGTGAATTGCCTTCCTCCTTTAGGAAGTCCCAAACCACTACTCCCAACATCCTCTTTTGTCTTTTGCTGAAGGTGGTATTTAAGGTGAGGGTTTCAGCCATTTTGGCAGATTACTCAGTTTCCCTGGGTCGCTCCTGGGTGTACATGTCATGAAACTTCTGTTTGATTTTCTCCTGTTAATCTGCCTTATGTCAATTTAATTCTTAGGCCAGCCAAAAGAACTCAGAAGGGTGGAGGAAATTTCTTCCCGCCCAACACTGCACAAGTAGCACTCCGACTGGCCCAGATTTTCTAAGCATCTGTGTATAAGTTAGAAGGTGATGGGAATTTTCCAAAAGATTAACCTGAATTTTTAATTCAGAATGATTGAGACTGAAAAGCTAAAGACAGAAAAAGGTGAATGTAAATTCAGACTTGTATCAAGAAAATGAAAAAAAAAAAAAAGGAACTGAGCATATGTAATGCTAACAGATGCTGAAGGGAAAGCAAAATCACCAGGTTCCCTTCTACTTCATCTTCAACAAGGAAAAAAGAGCTTCTATTTGGTCAGGTTAGAGGGAAATCAAATCCAGGACAGGGAGAAAAGATATGGAAAGAACACCCAACGACTTAAAAATTAGTCCAAGTTACCAGATCAAAAGAAATTATTGCCCAGGATACCAAAAGGATACTTGGATATAATCTCAGAAATATATTCAGTGATCTTTGAGAAGTCATGCCAGAAGTCTCTAATTAGAGTAAGGGTCCCATTTCAAATAGGGAGAAAGACTGAAAGAAATCTAGAGACCAAGAGACATGGTGTCGATTTTCTAGCAAAGTTCTGCACATGATTATTAAACTAAAACAAATGACTACCAAGAGCTCATAATCACACCAAAGGAAGGATTTTTTAAGTAGATCTTAACTGTACACAGAACTTTGACTATAAGTGGGCTTGGGACAAAACATTTTATTATCTGCTTATGGGCAAGATGAAGCAATCTAGACTGCATAACATCACACACAGCTCAGTGGATTCATAGAAGGTTAAACAACAGTGGCCTGACTTTCTTTAATCTGACAATATCAACTGGAAGCAATTTTCTAATGGAAGTACTCCAGTTCTCTGTCTTTGATGTTCAAAAAAAAAATTAAGATAAACAGAAATCAAGATTTGTCATCAAATTTTAAATCAAACAAAGCTAGGAAGCAAATCAGGGTTCAGAACTGTTTCAGTGATCTGGAATATGTCAAAAACACGGTGAATGAAATTTAACAGTTCCATATTTAGGCTTTCCAAATTCAAATGGCATCTCAACATATGGTGGACCAGATATTCTGGAGCACCTTTCTTCTCAAAACACCTCTATCCTGGATAAAACAGACTTTGTCATGGGTTGCTTGGCTGAAAATGTGTTAAAATAAGAGCAGGGGGAAGTAAGCGGTAAATATGTGAAATGCCTGGATGTCCCAAGACCAGGGTTGTGCACAGCAGACCCATAAACAATATTGGGAGACTAAACCTTAGCCAGCTTGAAGTTGAAGAAGCTGCACCCGAGAGCCCCATATTTATCAGGATCCTCGAATGGCTAGAGCAGCCGAATACGGTGATTTGGAAGACATATCTAAAGAAATTACTCCGAATGTAGCACAGGGTGATATGACATGCAAAATATGAAAAAAGATATTATAGAACACGCAGGATAGACTGAGAAGGTCTAAAAATCCATTTAATCAGCATCAAAGGAGAACAGGGAGGAGAGGCCAAATTTGAAGTAGTAATAGCTGAGAATTTCCAGAACAGAAAAGACATACACAGATGTTGGAAGAAGTATAACAGATCTAAAGCAGGATGAATAATAGGAAATCCACACCAAGAAACATGGTAGTGAAACTGCAGAATACTAGAAACAAAAGATCTTAAAAGTAGCTAAATATAAAAAGGACAGATTACTCACAAAAGAAGGAATTAGACAGTTAGGCAGATTTTTCAATGGCAACACTGGAAATTAAAAGAAGAATAATGTCTTCAAAGACCTGAGAATTGGATAGTTACCATTTCAAGAATGAGGAAGAAATACAGATTTTTAAAAAGTGAATTTACAACTGGAAGACTTGACTAACTGAACTTATAAGGTATACTTCAGAAAGAAGAAACATGATCCAATTAAATGAAGTGAAAAGTGAAATTAAGTGAAATGAAAAGAGGAATAGTGAGTAAAGAAATTGGTAAATACAGTGAATCTAAGCAAAACTGTCACTAGAAAACAACAGCGATAACAACAATAATAATATATAGTTTGTAGGTTTAGAACAAGGTCAGAACTAAAATGTTGAGCAACAATAAATTACAAAAGAGGTGATTGGTGTTCAAGTGTCCTAATGCCTTTGCATTTGTGTGAGAAGTGAATTAGAATATTAACTTTGGCCTTTGTTAAATAAGTGTGGTAAAATGTCAATGGTATTCACTAAAACAATATAAATATGACATATATATACACACACATACATATCTTCCAAAATTCTTGAATGGGGAAAATGACATAAGCCAATAAAAACAAAAAACCCACCAATCAACTCAAAAGCAGTATAGTAAAAAAGTGAAACTCCCCCCAAAAAAGTAAAAATAAGTCTAGATATACTAATAATCACACTAAATGTAAATTGACTAAATTCATCAGTTAAAAGTCAGAAGTTGTCAAACTGAATATTAAAAAATCTCAGAGGCAAAGACACAGGACATTTGGAAAGGCTGAATGTAAAAGTGTGGAAAACGATACACCTGACAAACACTACCCAAAAGGAAGCTAGCATAGATAAATTAATACTAGGTAACACAGACTAACAAAAAACATTATTAAGAATGAAGAGGATCACTACATAATGATAAAAAGTTCAATTCACCAGTAAAATATGTCAGTTCTAAACTATAGAAACTTGAGTCTTACAATTACTAAAGAAATTGATAAAATTTTTAATCAAAGAAAAACGTTAAAATAAAATAAAAAAGAAAAAAGTTAAGTCCAGATGGTCTGAGAAGCACGTCTAAACTTTCAAGGAACAGATCATTCTACTTTCTCACAAGCTCCTCTGGAAAACAGAGAGGATATATCCCCAATTCACCCTGCAACGCTAATCTAAATTTGATATCAAAACAAGGTCAATCCAATATTACTCATAAATCCCTAAAAACAGAAACCTAAAAATCCTAAGTAAAATGAAGCTCAGCTCTGCCACTCATCAGCTGTCTCTAAAAACCTGAGTTTCTTCATGTAGGGATAGGGGATGATGATGAACTGATAATGGTACCCACCTCATAGGACTACAGAGAAGATCAAGCGAACCCAAGCATTTACTGGGCTTGCCCTGTCCACAGAACTGTCTTTGAATAGGCAAAGGCCAGTCGTGGAAAAGAGAATATGAAGGACCCAAATGTAGGCCAGGAATCAATGGGTGAAGGTTGCCAGCAGGTGTGTGCATGTGCGTGCATGTGTGTGTGTATATGTGCGCACGTGTGCATGTAGGGCAGAGCTCTTCTTTTAAGAAAACTCATTTCTCCAAGGCATCTTGCTGGATGCCTCACAGGTTTCATTTTAGCATCCATATTACCCATATCATTGTACCAAGACCTCTCCCCCTGTGCTGTCTCTGGTGTCTCTCCTGGGGCCTTTAACCTCTTAAAACATGAATATTTTAATGAAACTTTCAAAGATGGTGCATCTGATTATGCCATCCAAATCATGATGCTTCCAAAGCATTGAGCATCCTTTCTTCTCATGTTGTCTCTTCTCTGAGCTGCTGAGGTCATGCAGGGAGCCAGGTCACACAACTATATGGATGGATCATAGTCTGGTCACCCTTCAAGCAGTGGTTCTAGTGCCCAAGTTGGGGTTTTGGGGATTGGGAGTACTGCGCCCAATGGAGCCATAAGCAGGAGAAACCAAGCAGCACACAAGTGGCTGGGAACAAGCCAAAGGGCCAAAATGGGACAGACACTAGGGATGGGGCAGGCAAAGCCAGGAGGAGAAGGCAGTTGTGGGGAACAGACTGTCATCCATTCTTCAGTGCTAGTTCTCAAATGGATTGTTCTCATTTAAATCCATGGGGTGATCAGATGGCAAACAGTGGCCAATGGGCATGTCTTCACTGCCTACTCTGTCCTGAGCATTGTGCTTTTCATGCATTATCCCATTTGTTTTCATATTCACAGCAGCAGTGAGTGTGAGTATTATTACTTCCACCATATAACAGAGGAGGAAACAGGGCTTAGGAGTTAGGTAACTTGCCCAAGGTCATGTAGCTAGCGATCGCTGGGGTAGACACTTGTCTCCTGAATCCACGCTCTTAACTGCTGTGTCACTTGATGCTCCATGGTACCTCCCAGGACCCTGTAAAATACTCACATTTCACAGACTGCCATGGAGACTACCCAGAGTCCAGAATGACAGAATGGGCATTGGGGGCAGTTCAGGAAATTTCTACGGAGGGTCTTTCCCTTAAGAAGTGCACCTGATTTCTCTTCCCATAAGCCACTTGAGGTGACCTCTGAAAACGGTTCACTATTCACTTGACCCAGAAAATGCCACAAAATCATGCAAATCAATAGGTTTAAATCTTTGTGTTCACTTTAAGAACTCTCATGAAACTGTCCAGGTCATTAAGGGTGTGCATATCTCCCAATCCACCAAGTATCTAAAGGATGTCACTTTACAGAAGCAACGTGTGCCATTCTGTCTTCAGAATGGTGCAGCTGCGAGGTGTACCCTGGCCAAAAACAGGGGCTGGGTGTAGGGTTGATGGCCCAAAAAGAGTGGTGAATCTGCACTGCACATGCTTAAAAATACAGAGAGTAATGCTGAATGTTAGGGTTTAGACATAGATTCTCTGGTCACTGAACACATCCAGGTGAGCAAAGCCCTCAAAATGTGGTGATGGACTTTGAGAGCTCATAGTTGGACTAACCCACGTGTGTGCTCTCTCCACTGAGCCCACTGAGATGATCCTCACTGAAAAGGAGCAGAGTGTTCTCAGATCAGGAGAGGAGACACAGAAGAAAAAGATATCCCAGAAGAAACTGAAGAAACAAAAACTTATGGCCTGGGAATAATTTCAGCATAAAATAAATGCTAGTAAAAGTACAAAAAAAGAGAAATGCACTTCATTTTAGTGACAGCAGCTCCCCATCATCGTGGCACGTGAGATCACAGCCTGGTTGAGTGTGACTGGGTCTCCGTGGAAACACAACTTCCACTGACTTCTGCCTCCAGAGGAGTCAGCTTCCAATCTCTGGGAATTAATATCAAATATAGTTTCTTTTAATTTGAATGCTCTCTATTCTCCAATAGGGAATAAAGAGCAGTAACTTACAGGTATTCAGAGAGACATTGTCCTCTCTTGAGTTTCAGGGAGATTTTCAGATATAGTTTTGAGCCTTTATCTGCACCACATTTACATGTGAGACCTCCAAGGCAGTGCAGAGTAATGGCTGGGAACACAGATTGCTCTGGAAGGCGGACTCCCATTTACTGAATATACACTTGTGACAAGTTTCTTACTCTCTGAGTCCCAGTTTACACCTCTACAAAATAGGGGTAATAAAGTACTTACTTCATAAATGTGTTCTCAGTGTTACTAAATTCTGAACAAAGGAAGTATTGGCTATTATTACTCCTCTCCCCTCTACCCATTCCCCTCCTGCTGCCCCTGTTCCCAGCATGAGGGTGACCAATTCATCCTGATTGTCTTGGGGCTTTTCCTGTCTTTACACTGAACACCCTCACCCCCTCCTCAGTCTTGGGCAAACCAGGATGGTTGACCACCCTCCCTGACGCTTCAGTCAGAGGAGTCATAATAGTCCAGATAAAATGGTGGCCAGTGGGGCTCAAGAAGGTTTGAGTCGGCCGTGATGGTGAGCGGGCGCGGGGAGAGGGGCGCTGGGCCGAGGCCGGGAGTGGTGGGCCGCGTTGGTGGGGAGCTTGGGCGCCAAGCTCACGCCGGCCTGCCGCCCCCAGGACGTGTTTCTCATGATCCGGCACCACAAAACCACCATCTTCACTGACGCCAAGGAGTTGAGCACCATGTTCAAGCTGAAGCGCATCGTCGAGGGCATCCTCAAGCGGCCGCCGGACGAGCAGCAGCTGTACAAGGACAACCAGCTTTTGGACGACAGCAAGACATTGGGTGAGTGTGGCTTCACCAGCCAGATGGCACGGCCTCAGGCCCCAACCACTGTGGGGCTAGCCTTCCAGGCAGATGATGCCTCTGAGGCCCTGCGCATTGAGCCCTTCTCTACCCTCCCTGAGCTACCGGACGTGGTGAAGCCACAGGACTCAAGAAGCAGAGCCAATGAACAAGCTGTGCAGTGAATGGGCCGCTGCAGCGTTCCCCTTCTCCCCTAATAAAAAGAGATTTGGGTGTCTGCCTCGTTGCTGCCTCTTTCTGCACACCCTCACTGGGGTGGGGGCCCAATTTAGCCCACTTCAGCCCACTCCTCAGGCTTACCAGGCTGGCCTTCTGGACAAGCTCTCTGGATCCAGCTATCGTATCCCTTAGGCCAGCCTTCAGAGTGGTCCCCTCCCAGCATGCTGGTTACCAGCTAGAAAGCCAGTGTCGGTTTGGGAGAGGGTTCTGTGGGGGATCCATGGGGGATCCACAGCCTAGAGCCACCCCAAGTGGCTCCTCCCCAATAAACAGTCTATAGACCCCCTCCCTCTCAAAAAAAAGAAGGTTTGAGTCCAAGATTCACATTGGTAATTCAAAAATCATGACAGTTTTGTAACAAGATGTAGAATGCTAGCTCAGAGGCACCAAAAACTCACTGAAACCAATGGTAAATCCAATAAACTAATTTTGAGTCCTCCAGGGCAGAAGCTGTCTTATCATCTTTGTATCCCCCTTGCACACTTCGTCAGTGGATTTCTTAAGGTCATGTGTCATGATGACACTGGCCTGCATCTAAATCCAGTCTGTGCGTGACTGGAGCAGGTTCTGCCTGCTGGGGGTAAGTTCCATCCTGAAACGGAATTCCTATCTTGAGAATGATTCACGAGTCACTGGTTGGTCAAGAACTGACACCTGCTCATAATTATCCTCATCACCCTATCTTTGAGACTGATGTGGTTTTCAATGGATTTATAAATAAATGCCTAAGGCATGACGAGCCAGAATGGGTGCCTGCCCCTGGAGCACACCCCGCAACCTACTGAGGTCCCCTATACACAGCCTGGGGTGTCTCACACGCTCTTGTGTGCCTTCTATGTGGGGTAAGCAGGTTTCAGAATATGGGGAGAAAGCACCTCATTTACAGGGAGTCTGGGGGATGAAGACGTGGATTGTTCTTGGTGTTCTGAGATGGAATACTGATGAAGTCTTGTCACTGTTAAGAGCCAGGAAAGACATGGTATAAGAGACTGACTAGGTGCTCGAACTCTGGTGTAGAACTGTTCTGGTTGTGCCTCTTACTAGTTGTGAGTCCTGGGGCAAGTGACTCACCCTTTCTGAGGCTCCATTTTCTCTCATGTAAAATGAGGATAATAGTAGAACTTGGTGGTAGTGAGGCTTTAAAGACATAATACACGTAAAGAGTATGTATAATATGGGGCCTAATACAGCTTATTACCCTCAATACACTAACAGGAGCTGTAGCTGCTGTTATTGTTGTACATTGTTGTGATCCAACGTAAGCACTCCATACGACATCGTTCCAAGGGGAGACTAGCCCCCAAGTCAACAGATGCAGAGGAGTGTCAAACAGCAAGCACTCAATAGCCATTATTAAGAACTTTTAAATCAATCAGTGTCCTGTGTCTCAGAATCACCCTGCTGCCCTGTGAATGTGAGAAGCTCGTTTGAGAAACTCCATGAGACACACAAGTAGTATTCATGCCCCAAATGCCTCACTTGAATATAATCACGAGGAAGCCCCAGACAAACTTAAACTGAGTGAGATTCAACAAAATAAATGGTCTGTACACTTCAAAAGTGTTAAGGATATGAAAGACAAAGATTAGAGGAGACCAAGGAGACAGGACTGCTAAGAACAATGCATAACCCTGGACTGAATCCTAGATTAAAAAGAAAATATTGCTGTAAAGGAGTTTATTAGAATAAAACTTGAATATGGTCTGTAAATAAGGTAATTATATCCTATCATTGCTAAACTTTCTAAATGCTCAATAGTTATGTAAGAGGATGTACTTATCCTTGAGAAATTCACCTGAAGTATTTAGGGGTAAAAGGTCATAATGTCTCCAACTTACTCTCAAATGGTTCAGGGAAAACTGCATTTAGAGAAAACTAATGAAAAAGCAAATGTGGCTAAAAAGGTTCACTAGTGAATATGGATGAAGGGTATGTGAATTTGGAGGCTATTTTTAAAACTTTTATGTAAGTTTGAAATTATTGCAAAATAAAAGTAAAACAGAAATAAATAAAACAAAGCTAAGAACTACCAAACCCTCAAAAGAAGGAAAAGAAACCTTGCAGTTAAAGCAGCAGCCAGCTCCCTGCTCAGCAGTCAGCAGCTGTGAGAAGCCTCCGCCACTTGGTCCTGTCTCCTCACAGTCCCCTTTTGAGGTGAGCCTGGAAAGGCCAACTTTATATTAACAGGCAGCTTTAGAATCTTCTGTAGAAGTGCAGACAGGTCCTCAGGCATGTTTGCACAGGTAGTAAAAAGAGAAAAGCAACAGATCCAGTGCAGTGCAGTGGCCAGTGGGAAGGGGTGGGCCGGGGGCTCCAACAGCATTATTGGACCTGCAACCTTTTAACTTAGAAGCCTCATGAAGAGGTCAGGGTGAAAAGCGTTGTGATGCGCGAAGAGACTAAGTACTGAGAAGCTGTTTTCAAGGGGCAAAGAAGTTGAATTTGGCTCCCCGGGAAAGGAGCAGTGTTCACTGCCAGCCAGAAGAGGGCGCTGTTTTCTCCCATGTCATCTTTGACCAACAGGCTTTCCCCTACCAAAAGTGGTGAGTGGTTTCACAGATCTGCAGATCCCAGGGACAGGATTAATTGAATGAGGCAGGGTCGTGAAAATGCAGGGTTGGATCTTGTCTTTAAGATTTTAATACTATGTTCACTATGGTTATTTCTGCATTAACTTGAATAATTATTCAAAATATTGCATAAAATATTATTTATCTTGATTACTGAGTTGTTTGGCACCTCCTTAAAATTTGTGCCTGAGGCCAGTGCCTCATTTGCCTCACCCTAGTCCCACCCTGGCAGATCTAACCCACCAATTGCAACATCACCAGGTCAGAGTTTGCAATTGATCAGGAGAGGTCTGAAGTTAATGGGCCATTTGGTACTTACGAAGAGGTCTGGCAAAGGGAATTAATCCTGAGAACCTGAATTCCTGCCTTTGATGTCACTTCATAGTCTACAGCTGGGGCCTGACTTTTTATGTCTAAGCCTCAATTTTCTCATCTGTAAAATGGAGATGGCAGTCCCTTCTTTTCACAGTTTATTCTGGAGATAGCATATCACCCCAACTGAGTACCCTTAAGGGCCACTGTGCTGAGTCTGCCCTTTAGTTGTAAACTGACTAAATCTTCACAGCTCTACCATGTAAGAGCTATTATTATTTCCATTTTTAAAAGTGAGGAAATGGGCACAGAGAAGTTTAGATGCTTGCCTGAGGTTGAACAGCCATAAGTGGAAGCACGTATGCTTTAACCTCCACAACAACATCCTTAGCATGGGGTGATCTCCACCCTCGTAGGGGCATTTGGCAATTATTGGAGACATTTTTGGTTGCCATGACTGGGGGGTGCTACTGGCATCTAGTGGGTAGAGGCCAAGAATGCTGCTAACCCTCCTACAATGCAGAGGCAGTCCCTGTAACACAGAATTATCTTGCCCCAAATGTCATCAGTGCTGAGAGTGAAAAGCCTGCTCCATGCTCTGCTCCTGAGGTCAGAGAGTTCTGTAAGAACTTAGCACTCAGTGCTCCGTGAAAGGCAGATGTTATGTAGTGGTTGCTGTTATCATTTCTTTTGTCTCAGTGGCCTGGAGTCTCCCTTGGTTATCCAGGGACCTGAGTTCCATGGCTAACCTCCCAGGGTGGTTGAGAAACTAGGCTCTTGAGTCAGAGCATCTTATCAGACATGCAATAATGATTTATTGAGCACTTGCTATGTGTCCAGTCCTGTCCTGGGCAGCACAGACACACACAGGTGACCTTGTCCCACAGAGCTGTCTTGGGGGGGTGGGGAGTTGGGTGAGGACAGACATTAGACAACACACAGCTCATAGATGATAATACATTGTGTGTGATACATGCCATGAAGCAAATACCTGGGCTCCATGAAAGAGAATAAGAGGGAAGCCCATTAGGGGCTGAGGGGGGCCAGCAAGAGAGTGGCATTTTAGCTGAGACTCAGAGGTGGGAGGAAGAGCCCTGCAGGTGGAGGGAACAGCTGTGCACAGGCCCTGAGGTGGGAACTGAAAGCCACGCAGTGTGAGGGGAGGCCAGTGGGGAGGGTTGGAAGGGGTGAGAAGCGGATGTGACCTTGAAGAGGTGGGTAGGTGGAGGCCACAATTAAGAGTTTGGTCTCTGTATCAAATAAAGAGCTTTTGAAGGTTCTAGTTGAGCAGTGACTACCTTCAGAGAGCAACCTGCTTGAGGTCCAGACACAGCCCCACTGTGTGGAAGATCCTGTGTGAGGTCAAAACCAGAGCCTGCTTCATCAGCTGGAAACCATCATACAAAGGTAAGGTCTGTCACAATTACGCAACCTTAAATAATGCTCCTTGCCTGCCTCAAATCCCAAGCTGGTTTTGAAACTTAATGACTGGAGTAATTTGCATACATTATGAGATTACTGCCAGGGCTCACTCCCTACTAGATAGGGAGCGGCATCAGTCACTGGAAACACCTGTTTGTCATGCGACTCATCCCCTGCCAACAGTGGGAACCTTCCTACAGGCCCCTTGTTTCTTCCTGCTGCTCTTGGGTAACTCAGCCTGTGGCACTGTCACTCCCCTGGAATCCCCACCTTGCCTTCCTCCAATTCTGAGGCGTGCCTTGGCCCTCACTGATTCCTGTCCCACCAGTGCCAGTGGTGAACGGCCGTGGCTGCCGATGGTGTCTGGGGTCATGCATCTCAACTCCTGACTCTCAAGCCTGCCCATTCAGATGACATGCATGGGACTCTTCAGTAGGGACTTATCAATAAGGACGAGAGCTTAAGGCTTTGAGTGAATGTGACTGTCCCTGCTCAATCAGGATGGTTCCCAAGGTGGACGTTTTGCTCAGGATACTAAAAGGAACTGTATGAAGAAAAGGGTCTCATGGGCAATAAATTCAGGACACACTTTCAACATAGCTAAGTGGCTTTATGGCAGGACTTCTCAGAACATTTCCTATGCTAATGTGCACTGTAAGTCTCCAAGAAGGATAGATATTTACCCTTTGCTTCAGGAGTGTTAGGAAGTACATGCCCAGGAAATGTCATTCATAGTCACTAAATGGCAGAAGGAAGGACACCTCAGAGTGTTCAGTGTGGGTCAGGCCAGTGCCTGTCTTTCCTTCCAGGCTCCAGGATTCTGGAAGAGACTATCTCAAACTCCCAATTCCCAACACTGGAGTCCAACAGAAGGAGGAGCAGAGGGTTTCTGCGGTCCCTGGGCCACCAGTGCAGCCTAGTTGCTTCAACTCCTCCACAGTTATCAGCGACTCCTGGGGCTGGGAGAGAGCTGCCTTTGGCCCAGTTGGCACAGAAAGACATATCGCATGGGCACGGGCATTGTTTAAACTGCCTAAAAGAATAAAAGCTTTTTAGCACTTCTTTCTTTTTAATTACTAAACAAGTATATCAAGTATATGTTTTTGTTAAAAAAAATCAAACAATACTCAAGTGTAAACAGTAAAAAGTGGAAGTCTTCTTTTATCTCCCTCTCCTCTTTGTGCCCAGGTTTCTTATTGAGGTTTTGGTGTGCCTGGTTTGGTGGGGGAAAAGGCTGGTCTGGAGTCAGAGGGACTGGGATCGAATCCCAGCTCTGCCACATGCTAGCCATGGATCTTTGGGCACAAGCCTC
The DNA here is from genome assembly GCF_048773025.1 of Camelus bactrianus. NCBI lineage: Eukaryota > Metazoa > Chordata > Mammalia > Artiodactyla > Camelidae > Camelus > Camelus bactrianus. The sequence continues at coordinate 27,379,656 of NC_133555.1, forward strand.
AGTTTGCTCATCTGCAAAATGGAGGGACCACAGTAAGAGCCTAGGGGAGTGCTGAAGTGAGATGAAAGAGAAAGCACTTAGTGAAGCCTCTCCACTTAGTTAGATTCACTTAAATTTGACTCTGAGGATTTTACTTTCAGAATCCAGGTACTTTTTTTTTTTTTTTTGAGTCCAGCTCCATGCAATGAGTATGCTAATTACAGAATGGGGTCAATCTCTGCTGTCTATTCACATGATTTTTTTTGAAGTCCTTAAGAGCTGATTCTATATTTAGAGGTCCCTTTACTTTTCAAATTAATATTCAAATCATCAAAGTTAAAAATTCAAAAACATTAATTGGCTTTTTCATTCTATAGGTTAGATTATTTTTGATGCTTGGAATTAAAACCTTTCCCAGGATCCTGGCAGGGTAGTTATTGCCTTAGAAAATGTCATGCTTTTAAGTTCAGTTATAAAAGTTCTTATTCTTTTTATAAGTCCAGCTAGGATTACCAGATAAAATACAGGATGACCAATTAAATTTGAATTATTTAAAATTATCTAAAATCAAATTTACCTAGTGCTGTGTATTTTTATTTGCTAAATCAGGCAACCCTACATCCAGCAAACTTAAATAATTACCTTTAAGGGGTTATGGGCCTATTTACAAACATTTTAAACTTATTTCATAAATTTATTATTCCTATTTCCTTGTAAACTTCTTCAGGTGTCTGAACTAACAAAAAAAGCCACCCTTTTAATAATAAATAATTCTAAATCTGATAAACGTATAAAACATTGTTAACTCCAAATTCTTACAAACGTTAGAGAACAGTAAAGAAATGTAGTGAGGTTTAAAGTTATAAATCTAAATAGAGTCCCTCAATTGTACATTTTATGTTGGAGCTGCAATATTGCCAATTTTAACAGGCCAAAATCTGTCATATGTTACAAGGTCATAAAATACCAAGTAAGTACAAATTCCTTTTTGAAAGACACAAAAAATGTGTACTATACTTAATTCTCAATCTTCCTCTGGTTAGAAGACACCCACTCACCAGGGAATACAATCACTACCAGCTTTCACCAGATTTAACCAGGCTTGAGGCCTGGGCTATGGACAGCAGGGAGATTCATATCCCCCCAAGCTCAGGAAACCATTATTTCCTTCCATGTACTATTTGGGATTATCTCCTTAGAATGCCTGCCACTGGTGCTTAGCCAGAGAGTCTTGCCAGGATGCTGACGGATGTATGCTGGTGATATTTGCACGCTTTTCCCCGTGGCTATGGCCACACGCCCATCACTTCAAGAGGGGGTGGTCCAAAGATCCTAACGCTGGCTTCAAGTTATTCACATTACCTCCCCTCTTCACAGAATTTCCTTGCCGAAGTTTGCAAATCCTGCCCAGGTTTATAACTTGATTGGATTTTGAATTTCTTTTGCCTTTCAGATCTTCCTGTCCTCCTGCCCAAATCTCTAAAAGCCATTTTACTTGGACTGAAATCCTACAATTCTTGCAAAACCTTCCTTTTTCAAGGCCACACAACTCTCACGTACATTAAATAATATCAGGTTGAAGCATGGCTCTCTCCAGGGGCTTAACTGCCTTTTTGCCCTTTACGTCCACGGATATTTGACTGACCCATCAGCAGACAAGCAGTTGCTTTTCCTAGCAACACACTGCTAGTATTTCGTGTGTTAAATTATACACAGTAAAACTTGCCTAAAAAACTATGGAATTCAAACTAGACTTGACCTTAATTATGCCCATTAGGGTACTTAGTGAGCTGGAATCTGGGTGTGTCCAGGGACAGCTAGCTGTCAAATCCCAGTGATGGCAGAAAGCTTGGCAGAATTTCCCACTGCCCCCTGCTTCCTTGTCCTCCCTTCAGAAGGCTCCATCACCCCAGATGCCCTCTGGGGTGGACCACTTCCGAGTTCACCCATTTTCAGGAAAAGGTACATGGTACGCAACCACAGGAGGATGACCAGATGTCACAGCTGGCTTCCGGCTGGTTAAGAGCAACTTTGCAGAGGTTAGTGCCTAGATTAAACTGACCAGTTTCCTCACCAGAGTGACAAAAACAAGCGCTCCTAAAAAACTAGCTCATTTCCTTCATTTCCTTGGGGAATAAAACCCCATGATCTTCAGTTCCTCAGAGAAGTGAAAGTAGCAACAAGGAATCCAGTCATTCCTGTTATCTGCAGGCTTTACAAGTCAGCCACTCCTGAGGAGGTGGCAGGGAGCCTGCTCTCCAGACACTGCTGTCCTCTCTCCAAGCCCTGAAGCCAGAGGCATCCAGGATGGCTCAGCTGCTGGCGTCCCTGCTGCTGCTCCTCCTCTCCATCCACAGTGCCCTGGCCCTGAGGATCTGCTCCTTCAATGTGAGGTCCTTTGGGGAATCCAAGAAGGCAAACTGTAACGCCATGGATGTCATTGTGAAGGTGAGCCCCCATCCCTGTCGGAAGGATCACTGGGCACCCCTCATGCTCTCTCTATAACTTTCAGACTTTAAGAAACTTGGGAGGAATGTAACTGATGTTAGTCTCTTAGGCAAAGGTAGTCTTCTCTCCCTACCCCTCTTCTTTTCTTCCTCCTTCTCCCCCGACCCCACCTCAAGCCACCAAACATTTTTCCCAATTCTGATTTTTCTCTCCACTTAGATAAGCCTTTCCTTGGGTAATATGACCAATGTCTTAGGACTCTGTTCACATTCTTCTGGAGTCAACTGACTCTCTTTATCCTGCAGGTTAATTTACTTTTGATACTGGAGCCGAAACCTTTCCCAGGACTCTGGGTGTTATTACTTTAGAAAACCCCAGAGGCACCAGGTTCTGGTGGGAACACCAGGAATCCTGGCTTCATATTCTACCTGGCAGCCAGAGAGCCAGTTCCCAAAGTTCCTTCTCCTCCCTGAGCCTCCAGGGCCTTTCTGTAAGATGGACCTTACACAACCTGGTTGGCATCACAGGGTTACTGTGAAAATGTGATGGGTCGACAATAAGAGCTAACAGTTACGAAGTTTCCACTAAGCCCGCACTGCTAGACACTGTGTTGGCCGGGCACTTTATATAAGACAACTCAATTAAATTGTGTTAAATAAACTATGATCACCCCTGCCATGTCTTAAATATTGGCCATCATCTCCTCAACCACAATTCCTTCCTCATCAAGCAGTTTTCTTTTTTAAAATAACACTTTAAATTTTTTAATTACAGAGGTATAATTTTTCAATTATAAACTTATAATTTATAAATTAATTTTATTAAATTAAAATAGTCATTATGGACTATCATGAAAATACAGAAACATAAATAAGTATCCTATCACTTGAAGATAACAGTTGTTCACATTTGGGTAACTTTGTTATGGGCATTTTTCTATGCAAAAATAAATACATAAATCTACATCTATTTTGCAGCATAGAGACACCCATACCCAGTTTTGCATTCTGTTTTTATATGAGAAGTATTTCACGTGTTTTTAATATTCTTTTAAAACATGACTTTTAATGCTGGATAATGCTTTACTCTGTGTTTGCAACATGTTTCATTGAATGTTTTCCTCTTTGGGGACGCTTAGATTGTTTCCAATGTTTTTGTTGTAATGCATCTTCCTCTTTGATCTACACAAGTACTACTACTACTAGTAATTTGTTGTGTGCCTCCTATATGGCTGGCACGAAGTATCCATTTGTTCTCCAGCAACACTGTGAGGGAATCATTATCCTAATTCACAGACGAGGAAACCAAGGTGCCAAGTAATAGGTACCCTTTTACAACGGAAGACATTCCTAAAAGTGGGAAAATTAGACCAAAGGATAAATGCATTTTTAAAGGCTTTTGATTCATATTCTAAAATGCCTTCCAGACAGGTCTGACAGTGGTAAGTGACCAATGTCTTAGGACTGGCCGGGTGAGCAGCAGACCCATCGATTGCAAGCCGACTGATAGGAGGATCCAGACTCGGACAGCCTTCCTCCTCCGACACTACACAGGTGCATCCCCAGCCCCCAGGACTTCTTAAAGGCTATACAAGCCAGTGCTGGTGGCTCTCTCCACAAAGCCCTCCTTGGAGAGGAAACTGGAACGTGTATGTGTTCTGGAAAAAAGACCAGTAGCATAGTCCTCCTCTCCACGTCTTTAGAGGCTGTGTGAGAAGATAAAATTAACCTTGACCGACAAATTCCGTGGCACTAAGCCCACTGAAACCCACTACACAGAAAGATCCCTGTGGTCTCTAGTGGGTGTCGGCTTGGTCTGCACCCTGGGCTCCAGGTTACTGCTCATCCTGAAGGAGACTCTCCTGCATCCTTTACCCACTGAGCTCCTTCTCACCTCTCAGGGCCTGTTCTCTGTGGAGACTTTCCTGATTCTCAGGGCTGATGTGATCAATTATTCCTCAACACACCCACAGCTCTGGCTTTTATTCAGCACAAATTTTATTTGCCTTTTATTGTAGCTAGTTCTTCCCACTCAGCTCTCTCACTGATAGTGATTCTTTGAGGGCCGGACCGTAGTTTAACAGTTTAGTCTGGTGCAGTCCAGTACACCTCAGTTCAAGTCCTGGCTCTACCGCCTATATCGGCAATGTGACTTTAAACTAGTTACTCAATCACTCCAAGCTTGGTTTCCTTCTACGCTTAATGGACTAAAAATCATAGTCTCATAGGGTTGATGAGGCTTAGAGTAGACTCACAACAAATGTTAGCTCTTACACTTATCATCATAATTATACCTCTTTTTTTCTGCAGTATCCAGCTTGGTACCTTTCACTTACTAAGGACTTCGTAAAAATTTATTATTATTATTATGTAATTATTCAACCAAAACCAAGAGGTTGTGACAGTGGGCTCTGGACCTGGGTTGCCAAGGTCACATTCTGCCTGGACCACTTTAGCTGGGTGACTTTAGATAGTATCTCAGAACCTCAGGCTCTTTGTCTTTAAAATGGACACAACAGTAGTAATTACATCAGGGAGTCCATCATTTGTTTCAAAGAAATTAATTACTTTAACAAAGCATCCAACTTAAAACATGGTAAGTGCCCAATAAAGTTTTCATTATTTGTAGTAAGTGGCCTCACATGGCCGGGAACTCCCTCTCTGCAGGTCATCAAACGCTGTGACATCATGCTCCTGATGGAAATCAAGGACAACAACAACAGGATCTGCCCCGAGCTGAAGGAGAGGCTGAACGGGTAAGGACAGGGGCCTGGACCCTCTGCCGGCTCACAGCCAAGAGCAGGGGCATCCAAAAACTCCCAGGGAACTGAAACTAGTGTGAGAGCTAGCACTGGCCCAGACCACCAGGTCACGTGGACAACACTGCCAGACTTCTGACTCTATTAACCATGGTCCCAAGAACTTTCAACCAGCTGGTTTTAATATGATAAAGTGAAAGAGGGAAACAGGTGAGGAGTCAGGACAGAGAGAAATGAAAGAAAGAGACTAGAAGCTGAGCTGAGAAGTACTGTTACCAAGAAAAGACTGAGTGCAAATGTGAAATCATGATATACCCAAAGGATGGAATATTTTGTAGCCATTAACAGTCCTATTTACTACAGAATAGGTTAGAGCTAAATATTCCAGCATGGAAAGACAGCTGCAGTGTATCAAAATACACAAGTTCAAAACTGTAGGTAAAAGAGCCCATTTCAGTGATCACACTACATTACATAGGAATAAGGGCGTACTTGAGTTTGCGTGGGTATAAAAGAAAGACAGGAAGGATGTGCTCAAACTGTTAACAGTGGTTACTTCTGTGCGGTGGGGGTGGGTATGAGAGGAGGACCACTGCGGAAGGGGTTGTGAAGAAATGGGGAACGTTTGCTTTTTATTTTATATACTCTGTATGATCTGAATACTTTACAAAAAGTCTGAATTGATTTTACAAATTGAAAATTTTTAAATTCATGTCCTCAAAATAGTTTAAAATTATATCAGGTTACATTTATGATTTCTAGTCTATCTCAAAGAATAATCACCCCAGAGTGAGTTAAAAATGCAAATTTGGGGTCCCTGTCTACTTATTCTGAGGCACCCTAATTTTTAAAAACTTCTAATGTAACCTTTCTTTCGTAGATATAAAATTAAACAATAGAGTATACAATATGTACCAAAGAATTCAATTATGTAGAAAAGCAAACCAAAACAAAAAGCATAAAAGATTCAAAGGCAGTGAAACAAAATGTGGACAGTGGCTACATCAGAGTACAAATTTACAAGGAATTTAATGTGATTTCTTCTACATTTTTTCTGTATTTTCCAAATTTTCTACAACGAGGATATTACACTTCCTCTTCCCTTTTCTCATGAAATATTTTAAACAAACTTAAAAGCACAGAGGAAATGGTAACAAACAGCCATGTATCTCCCACTCAGACTGAATAAACAGTGATATCTGGCCATTATTACACTTTTATAAATAGGAAAACTCCTGTTGTTTTTTAGAAATAAATGGTCAATCCAGCCTTCTTAGGCCTGGGTAGAACAGCCTTGGCGCTCTCCTTTGCACAGAGAGCCCCTTGGGCTGACCCCACCACCCCTCTCAGGTCTCAGTTGCTCATCTGAAAATGTGGGCTGGCAGCTGAGGGTCACCTTTTTAGCCTTGCAGGTCTTCTGTTTCTGGGTCTGCTCTCCACAGTGACAGAGGGAGTGCAGCCCAGAGGTTAGGCACCAACGCTCAGCTCAGATTATCTGGGTTTGGATTCTGGCTCTGCCATGACCTTGGGCAAGTTACTGAATCTCTTTGTACCTCATTTGCTGTCTATAAATGGAGCTAATAATAGAACCCATCTTCCTAGGGTGTGGTGATAATTAAATTAAATTGTGTGTGTAAGTGGTTGAGCTGTGCCAGGCATGTACAGTGGTCACTGAGTGCTGGGGATGTCCATTACTAGTAAAAGAAAGGGAACTGTAATGGAGGTGATGGTCCAAAGGGCCACAGTAACAGCTACTGTTGACACCCTAACTATACCATAGATGCCAGGCATCCTGTTAATCAATTTACATGAGTCATTCATTTACTCCTCACAACAATTCTGTAGAGTAGGTACCATTATTACCTCTTTTATAGCTGATGGAACTGAGGCACAGAGAGGGGGAATCTGCCTAAGGTCACCCAGCCAGTAAATGGCCAAACCTACCTTTGCACCTGGGTTGTGTCTGACTCCAAAGCCAGTGGTCTATTCTGAGCCTCCTCAGCCTTCCTTGGAGTGGCCCCAGCCAGTTTTCAGAAGTGTGGGGGACTGAGAGGACAGGGAGGCTCCAGGCACCTGCCCACAGTTGGTCTGGTTTAAGTCCTCCCACCCAGAGTGGTCTTGGTTCTCTCCAATCTCCCTAGACTGTGCCATGGACTCCAGGCTGAGCCAGGCCTGTTTGTCCCCTAATTCCCTGTAAGACAGGAGGGGCCTTAGTCACCTCACAGCTGAGTCACTGCAAGCAGTCTGCCAACCCAGGATTTGGCAGGCTAGATTCAAAACAGGGCCAGCCTTCCCAAACTAGAAGCCCAGAAGAAGTTCCCACTCCTGGGGCCCCCGTGGCCTGATCTGCCTTAGAATATGATTCCCAGGAATTTCCGTAGGGTCTAAGTTGGCCCCTAAAGACCCCTCTGCTTTTTTCCAACTGAACCTGAGAATATGCCATAGCTTAGCCATGCCCCAGATCTTTTCATAGGCAGCATGGTAAAATCGCGTCAGGCTCTGCCCAGGGTAGAGTACTCAGCAGGTTTGGCTAACACACCTGAGAGTCCAGTTTCTTTGATAAAGGTGAGGAGTAGGATTAGTGGAACTTCATGGCTGTGTCCTCAGCCTCCAGGACAGAAACAATAGCTGATTTGGAAACACAGTTTCAGGACTCATGAGAAAATGCCTGGGGATTTTTGGAGCAAGAGAGAATGCCCAACAAAAACGTAACAAGGAATCCTGTACATGATAAACGCTCCGCAGTGGTGCGGGGACAGGGTGACCTGATGAGGTTTACTCCACCAGGAAGTATGACGTGCAGCCCAGCCATGGGCCAGAATGGGGTTTGGGGCTGATTGTGGCCTGAATCTTTTACAGTTTCAATGGTCTCCCATAAAAGCAAGCCAATGCAGGTGTGTTTGGGGGATGAGTAGGGTCTGAGTTCAAATCCCAGCTTTGTACTTGCAAACTCTAAAGAGTGGGTAACACTAGTACCCACCTTATAAAGATAAGAAATAATGGCTGTAAAGATCCTGCCAGATATCACATTCCCAGTCAATGGTGGCCCTTCTTATAAGACTCAAAGGTTATGATGAACAGTAGCCCTTTGACATGATGCCATTGGAGATATGGAGGCGGACTGGAGGGAGGGGAACCTATGCAGTAGAGGAATGTTTACTCTTAAGATGCAATGTCAAATCTTTATGTTCCCTAGAAATTCAAGAAGAAGCATAACATACAACTATGTGATTAGCTCTCGGCTTGGAAGAAATACATATAAAGAACAATATGCCTTTCTCTACAAGTAAGTATAAATTATGCTTCCTAGAAAATGGCTCACTTATCAGTTATGACTGTGAATAGAATCAAAACGCGTATCTTTTCTTTAAAACCAAATCTGGATCTCTAACCGGTTCCCAATATTGATCAAAATAATTGCTGTCAAAATTGGGGCTGATGCAAAGCATGAACGCTTTAAAACAACTCTGTTGGCTGACTTAGTGACCACCTGGTCAGGAAGGTCAAGAGTTTCCTATTCTTCACGGTCAAGTCCTGGCTAGGGATGGAAACCTAAGTTGCCCAGCGTGGCGGGCTCTGGGACTTCATATTCTTGTTTTCTTCCTACTAGTAATCTGTTTTAAGATTGACCTTTAACTCGTGAGGTTCCCCGGATAACTAGTACTGCTCAGATCTTCAGCTCCCGGAAGGCCCTGTCCATTGAGAAGAACTGACTGAGCCTTGTTCTCAGGCAAGAGACCCCTTTCAGCCTTGAGCCTGCACAGGAGGCCAACAAAGCTGTGGGACCCTACATCTCAGCTTCTTGAAAGAAGTAAGAAGAAAGCCAACTCATCTGAGAGGGCTTCCTTTTTTTCTTCCAGGGAAAAGCTAGTGTCTGTGAAGGACAGCTACCTCTACCACGACTATCAGGATGGAGACACAGATGTATTTTCCAGGGAGCCCTTTGTGGTCTGGTTCCAGTCACCCTACACTGGTGAGATCCACAGACCCCTCGCACCCATCATCTTCCCAGCGATTCTATGAATGGGCAGCCGCCCTGTGTGTGAGTTGTGATCCCGGGGTTTATGCAGCATCTGTAGAGAGGAACTAGGCTTGAAAAAACATAATATTTAATGTAGAGGATGCAAGTATAGTTTGTTGACACCAGACTGGCTTCTCAGAATGCCATGACTCAAGACTTCCTCAGCCCAGAACCCACTTTCTGGAATCAATAACTTTACTCTCTTTGGAGCATTTAGGCTGATGGAAATTATTTACAGAACTCCTTTAGTCCTAATCAAGTACAGCTATTCCTTTATTTGAAAAACCCGAGCAATGGCTAGCAAAGGTGGACCCCCAACCCAGAGTCGCACTCTCCCTCCAGTAACCACAGAGCAAGTTTCTCCACAGACTGAGGGTAGAGGAAAAAATCCAAACAATTGCACCCTGAGCTCTGACAACAATAGTGCTTGTATCAATCACTAACAATTATTGATCCCTTATTAGTGCCAGGTTCCTATAATCTCTGCAACACCCTACAAGGTAGGAACTAGGATTATGTCCAGTTTACACTGGAGGAAATTGAGGTTCAAAAAGGTGGAGTCACTTATCCAAGTTCATCAACGACTGAAGTGGATAAGCCAGGGCTGTAACCCAAGCTGCCATCTCGGGAGCCCACACTCTTAACCACCATGAAATACTCAATGAAAGTCAAGGATTAATTTGACTTGTAGATTGGAACTATATAGAATCAAATGCTTTTTCAGTACCCACTACATGCCAGGCTCTGGGCATGAGATGAGAGAGACAAGGTCCCTACCCTTGTGAAGTTACATTGTAATAGGAGAGACAGATAATTACCAAATGAATGTATGCAGAGCTGTATGTAAGAGCAGTTACATCTATACTACACAAATATTAATATCTTGAACTATGAAGCTAACTATTTCTGTAGAAGGCTAATTAGCTGAGGGGCAGAGTATTTCAGAAAAACAAACATGGGAGAATGGTGGGAAATTCCCAGTAGGAAATAAAAAACAAGAAGGACTGGGGGCTACTGAGGTCAAGAAATGCCTTTCAGAGACCATGTTCAGTAATCTTTGTCATGCATACGATTCACATTTGGCTGACATGGGCAGTGTTAGGAGAGTCCCCTTTCCCCTAAATGATTATCTCTTCTCCAAGGAGTCTTCAGCCTCAGTGAACTGCTGAACAAACCTGTTTACTGGGAGCTTTCCCCCTTCCCTGCCTGCCCCCACAGCCACCCCGCTGGGATGGCACCCCAGCTGTGCCTCATTTGGAGTCCTCTCTTGTATAAGGAAAGCTCTTTATGTCCTCTCTGTTTGGGATTAAAGATGAAGGGATAGCCATTCATCCATCTTTTCTTTCCTTCCTTCCTTCATTCATGTATTCAATCAACAAACATTTCTGAGCACCGCCAATGTGGTGCTAGGTACTAGAGCCAAGAGGGTGAACAAGACAGACAAGCCTGCCCTCATAGAGCTTAGGTTCAGGTGAGCCAAACAAAGAAGTAAAGCAGGTAGTTTCAGAGCGTGAAAGCCGTAAGCAGGGTTCACTGGATAGTTGGATAAGGGGCCCACCTTAGATGGGCCACCAGAGATGGTTCCTTGGAAGTGACAGTGGGCTGAAACCTGAGGAAGTCAGTCACAGACGGTTGGGGGAAGGGCATTCCAGAGGGAGGGCACGATGAACACACATCTCAGAGGTGGGAAAGGAGTTGGGGTATTTAGGGGACCAAAAAGAGGTTCGGGAGTGGAGAGGAGTGAGGGGGAAAGTGAGAGACAGGCTGCTGAACCAGGGTGGGGTCCTGGAGACAGGCTGCCAGTCCCCACTGTGGGACTGAGAAGTGACCACCCAACAGCCCCCAGCTGCTGAGTAGGAGTGGGGACCCAGGCCCAGAATGAGAGAAAGCCCAAGGAGGAGGCATTCAGAATGCCAGGGTCGCCCACATCCCCTAGCTCAGGCTCTCTCAGTCCCTCCTGATGGGGGAGGTTTTCAGACAGACACTCTAGAAAGAACCACTTTCTTTTTTAAATGACTTCTTCAGTTTTTTTTTTTTTTTTTTTTCCTGATTACAAAAGGAGTATAAACTGACAAGGCTCAATTTTTTTTTTTTAATTAGAAAAAACTTTTTTTCTTAGCACAAATGCCAAACAGGCTTATTATTTTCAAAAATAGAAAATACAGGGTTTTTTTTAATGAGAAAATAAAAACACCCACAATGCCAGCAAGGAACACTGTCTACTAGCTTTCTCTTAGCCATGAAGGGCGAGTGGGAGAAAAGAGGCTTTCGTGTGCTGGAAATAGCGGCCTAATGACCCCAAGATCATTCAAATCTCAGCCACTGGCTAGGCCCCCCGGTAATGAGGGGGTCTGAGATGACACAGTCCATGCCTTCTAAGGAGACAGCCTTGTTCCCCTCAAGCAATGTTTATGGAACCTCAACAGAGGAAATGTGTGACCTCTGCCTCTTTCCTGTTCCTCAGCTGTCAAGGACTTCGTGATTGTCCCCTTGCACACCACCCCTGAGACATCCGTTAAGGAGATTGATGAACTGGCCGATGTCTATATGGATGTGAAACGTCACTGGAAGGCAGAGGTAATGACCCTCTGTGTCTGCTGAATTCCCAGCTAGTGGGGGCAGAATCTGGCCCCTGAGAGGGACCCTGAGAAGGACGAGCGACTCCGAAGGGAGGTCAGGCACAGACCACCACCACTTTACAGCTTCATTTTAGGCCTTTCCTCGGCCCTAAATATCCTCTTTGCTAATCTGCCTGGGTACCGCCCATGTGGGTCTTGGGAACTCCTACACTGCTCCACTAATAATGGCGGCCAAAATTCACTGAGCAAATGAATAGCTGGTGCTGGGCACCATGCTGAGGCTAGACATGGACAAGTTTATTTCATCCTCCCAAGAACCCCTTGAGAGAACTACTTTGATCATTCTACTTTGAAGTTGAGAACAGTGAGACAGAGAGGTCAGGAGTCTTTAAGTTTCAAGTGACAGAATCTCCAACTAGCTCATGAAAGGGAAGACTAACGTACTGGTTCAGGCACAGCTGGATCCAGAGCTCAGGTAAAGTAATCTGGGCTTATCTTGTCTCTCTTTCTCTCTCCATCTCTTGGCCCTCCTTTCCTCTGAGTGGACTCCTTTCTCAGGCTGCTTCCACCTTTGGGATGGCAAGATAGCTACCAGCAGCTTCCAGACCAAGTGACAAGTTTTCTTTTCCACAATGCCATAAATACCCTGGGGTTGGCTCTGATTGGGTCATATGTCCATCCCTGAACCAAGCACTGTGATCAGCTGGTTGAGATGCTCTGACTGGTTAAGTCTCTGTCAGTTCCACCCCAACCTCATGGACTAAAGTGGAGGAGGGAGATAGTTTTCCAAAGAAATGAGGGGTGCTACTCTCACAGAAGGGGAATACATCCACCATCTCTCTTGGCATCAACTATTTCCTCATCTGGAAAACAGGAGTGCTACCTCCTGTGGCTGTGAGGGTCTGCGAAAGCTCCTGGTGAAATAGAAGTGCTCCAGAGGGCTCTTCCTCATTCCTCTCTCTCCTTTTGAGATATGACTCCAGTGATCTCCCTTCCTCCTCCTCAGTTCTGCTGCTCAAAGTGCAATATTAGTCAAGTAAGGTGTGAACACAGAGCTGGGACATGGAGCACACAAAGGGTGTTTTTCATTGTTCCTAAAACTATAAATTCCATTCATTCATTCAGCAAGAATTTACTGAGCATCTGTTAAATGCCAGGTACTGGGGGGGGGGCATGAGTGGCACAAAAATGAACAAGAGGGGAAATTCTTGTGCTGAGGGGCCTTCAGTAAGGCTGACTGGGATTCAGCTCTTGACTTCACTACTTGAACGTCCAAGCTGAGTAGCCTTGAACAGGTCACTAGATCCCTCTATCCTGTTTCCAGAGGCGTCAAAGGTCCCTTCTACCTCCTAGTGTTTATTGTGAGATTTAAATTAAACTTTATAAAAATACTTAACGCTGGGCCTGGTACACTGTGAATGCTCCATAAATCACGCCTATATTAATAGAAGCTGGTGGATACTCGGGTTAAGGATGACATCCTGTCCTCAACCGTGTCCAGCAATCTCAGGGAAAACCATGATACCCAAGGTCAAAGTAAAATGTTTTTGAAGAAAACTCTAAAGTCAGCAACAGCCCCAAACAATAGCACAAACCAGGAAATCTGTGTTTCCTCCAGACTGAGAAATATTACAATTCTGTTCCAAGAGCCCTGCAGGGAAAAACACTTCTAAGACCGGTTCTGATGGTGGACAGCGCACTCTGTCACCCCCTCCTTTTAAGACTCTTCCCACTTCCACAATAGGCAAACTTTCCATGGGAGCAAGTTCCCAACTTCAACACAACAGGAGAGAAAGAGCAGGGTCAAAGGAGTCAAATACACCACCCTGTTCATTTTTCCTGCTTGGAAACAAAAGTTGTTGACTCATTCACACGTTTATCCCCTACAGGAGTTTAAGCCAGAGACAAAAGATGTGAGGGAATAAATCAGCCAGACTCTTTTATCCCCACCTAAATTGGCGTGCCGAATTAGAGAGACTTGGTGACTAAGGACAGGAAGGAGCAGCCACAGCAAACACTCTACTTCCCATTAAAAACATCCTTCCTTGTCATACTCACCTGTCAAATATTCAGCAGAACTGTGACTCAGTTTTGAACTGTGACCTCTTCTTTTAAAAAGCGAAAAGAAACTAGGACCCTGTTTGATAGGGCTGCCTTAACAAAGTACTAAAAACGAGGTGGCTTAAACGGCAGAAATTTATATCCTCACGGTTCTGGAGCTGGATGTTTGAGATGAAGGTGGCAGCAGGGTTTGGTTCTTCTGAGGCCCCTCTCCTTGGTCTTCCCTGTGTGTGTGTCTGTGTCCTAATATCTTTTTATGAGGACACGTGGCACATGGGATTAGAGGCCACCCATATAACCTCATTTTACCTGAATCAGCTCTTTAAAGGTCATCTGCAAATACAGTCACATTCTGAGGTGCTGGGGGGTTAGAACGTATGAATTTGGGGGAACAGAATTCAGCCCACAACAGAACCCACTGTTTACTGGATGTGGGAAGTGGAGTCATTGCTGGCAGTTCTGAGTCAAAGCATTAGACAGCAATGCCTACAGGTGATGGTTTTGAATCTTGTCCTTCAGAATTTCATTTTCATGGGTGACTTCAATGCTGGCTGCAGCTACGTCCCCAAGAAAGCCTGGAAGAACATCCGGCTAAGGACTGACCCCAGGTTCATTTGGCTGATTGGGGACCAAGAGGACACCACGGTCAAGGAGAGCACAAACTGTGCATATGACAGGTAGGAAGCATCTGCCAGATCACTGTTGGCCCATATAGTGCTTGGCGTGCATTTGAACAGGCGGCTCCCTCTGGGCACATGAAGCTCTTGACTTGGAGAACTGAGCCAATTAGAATTTAGGGCCCTCCACTGGGTACTTTGTGCAACATACAAACTGCATGGCCATATAGGTGGCCCTGAGCACTGCAGCTCAGCAGTAGCAAGTGCAGGCTTTGGTGTCAGACAGGCCTGGGTTCAGATCCTACCACTTAATATGTCGGGGACCAAAAGACTTAAGCTCTCTGCATCTGTTTCCTTCCTTGTAAAAGGTAGACTGTAATAGTGCCTCACTCTTGGGTAAACAATGAGAACTAGAGTAACATGTATAACTTCTAACACAATGTCTGCCTTACGGTAAGTGCTCAGTACATTCAATGGCTCTTGAGTCCATCACAAAGTCATACTATTATTTATTCATTCAATCCCCTATCTCTGGGCATTAGGTTATTATCAAGGGTTTGCTACTAAAAGCACTGCTGAAACAAACATTCTAAGCATGGGCTTTGGGCATATATTTATGATTTCCTCAGGGTAAGAGTCTAAAAATTAGACCAGTTAGTGCAGAGAAATTTACACTTCTAGTGCTTTTGCTACACATTTCTAAATGCAAATGTTTACATTCAAATAATAGTGTTCTCTGGTATTTGTAAAATCTCTCTGGGGGTTTTCAATCAGCTTTCAATTTTGCTCCTTAAGTCAGGAGGGAGGGGCTGGGGGGAACTAAAGCATGTGAATGTTCACGATTTGCACAGCCACAGAGGAGACCACAGGCAGGGAAGTTCCTAGGAGCTCTGTTTCCACGAGTAGCCACTGATCCTCAAGCTCAGCCTGCTGCTGAGGAAGCGTGAGATTGCCATCTGCAAGAGGACAGCTCTCATTTCTCTAGTTTTGAGTTCTGATTTTCATTTCCATCCCATGACCTCCTTTGTTCCTTGTGGAGCCTTCAGGGCTGGGGCGTCCTTTGCAGACATCATCACTCCCCAAAGTGGAAACAGCCCTAGTACCAGGGAAAGCAGAATCAAGGTGGGAAGTTACAGGAGACTGAGCTTCCCAGGTGCCTGCCCCTTCCCTCCCATTTTGAGGGGCTGTAGCAAAGCTGGCTGGAGATGGCCACTCACCCACTTGCACATGCCAGCTGTGTGGCCTTGGGCAGGGCAAGTCCCTTCTGCAGCTCCATTCTTCATTCTTGGCAAAGGAGAGGGATGCGATCAAAAGAAATGGAGCAGAACAGTGACTTACAGAGAAAGATGGATTAGGTGGAGTGGGGCAATAGGTTAAAAAAGGTGTTTACTAAAGGGACCTTGGTTTTCCACACTTGCACGCCAAAGGATGGCGGGATCACAGTGTTCTTTTTTGACATTTCTTATTTTCTTGCTCTGAATTTTCTATGTTTTCCATAACATCATGTATCTTTTATGGTCTATAAAAAAGCATATAAACATTAAATAGGAGGAGTAAGATAAAATGGTCTTAATTCCAGTCTTTGTTCTATGTGCAAATATTTATTGCACAACTTCCATGTGCTGAGTGCTGGGGGAGCTGAGTGTGATCAGGAGACTTGCCCACACACATAACTAGAAGTCTGAAATGGGGGAGCCCTAACTATGCTGTTCTTGACTCTCTGGGTCTGAAAGGATGGCTTCAACTGAAATCTCCAACTGAATGTGAAGAGTTTACTTATGGAGTTGAGTTCAAAGTTAACCAGGTGGCGTTGGTGGCAAACAAAGGAAACCAAATCAGCCGGCTGGAATCAGGGAAAGCTCAGTGGATGGTCACGAGCTAGCAGTCTGTCTCATGTCACCATTCTTTGGCCAGACAGTTGGGGCCATGTAGACCCAATTGCACCCCACACTTGGGATACACTGAGTCCGTTTCCCAAACTCATTTAACCACAATGTTCCCATTTTTTGTCACTGCTGCAAAGCAACTGGAATATGGTTTTTCTCTATATTTGTCTTTAAATCCATCCATTTCTGATATAAATTAATTTTTAAAGAAAATCTCACAATACTAAGGTAAGAAAACAGCATTATTTGCCATAAATCAAAAACAATGGTAAAAATAAACCCAGTGAAAACTGAACAATGTGAAGTTGTGCCTTAATTCTCTTGCCTGCAGAATGCTCTCTCTCGGTCAAAATGGGAGCTTAGGGAGGCGTTAAAGATAAACCTGAACCTTTCTCCATAACTGAATCAGAAAAAGTGAAAATAACTGCAAATGGAACCATATTTTTAGTACACAAGCCACTGCTATCTGCTGTGATGTCCATGTCTCTTCTACTGCCAGGGCTACCTGCCAGAGGACACTGTCCTGCTGCCACAGGCCACAGCAGGGCTGAGCCTGTTTCCCAGTGGTAGGCACTGTCCTGAGGCTCACACTGTCAGTGGGAGGAAAAACTTCCCCCAACCCCTCTTGAGTTCTTGTGTCTGGACTAATCATAAAATTGACACAGACTGATTAACAGGAGAAAAAGAAACAAATCTTGTGCACATGGAGGTCTCAGAGAAATGGAACCTAAGAAGTGTTCAAAGTTGGCAGCTTTTATACTTTTTAGATGAAGAAACAATAAATTTGTGAACAACTGACAGGAAAAGGAACTCAGGTTTGGGGCCCTCAATTAGTGAAGAATCTAAACAGAATCTGCGCTTGGGGTAGTAAATTAAAGAGGTAACAAGGTTTGTTTATACAGGCTTCTTGCCCTGAATTCCCTATCTTTGCAGATAAGGGTATCTGTCCTTTCTTCTACCTCCAAAGGCAGGGAGACTGCACCTTTCACAGGGAAGATCTATTTCCTGCTTTCAGGGAGCCAGAAAGAAAAGTCAGAGCATTCTTCCTGCATTGGCTGTTCATTTTAAGTAACTTTAATTCAAAATAATCAATATGCCATTGTGGCATATTTTGGGGTGGCCTTCCCTGAGCCCTAACACAAGCTAAAACCAGGCCTGGACTCCTGAACACCACATGAAAGGGCCAGTTTGCTTAGTCCATTCAAACAGGAAGCCTGGACTGATCTCAGAAATCAACAGGGTGGATTAACGTGACTATCTTCCCTCTCCCCCAGGATTGTGCTTAGAGGACAAGAGATTGTCAGCTCTGTCGTTCCCAAATCAAACAGCACCTTTGACTTCCAGAAAGCTTACAGGCTGACTGAAGAGGAGGTATGGCTGTCATCTTGTCTTTTTGTGCCACCGCCCTGGGAAGATGGGTTGGTGTCACTGAGTAGGGGTTCAGGCCACCACTGGAGATAAGACACTGGGCCACTGGACCTTGAGTCTCAAAGCCTATGATTCTGTAACTTGAGGACCTGCCCAAATTTCTGACTGAACTTGTCCAGGGACAATGCTCCAGTGCATACTCTGCTGGGTGGCTTGGGCATTTCGTCCTGGGCCTCCCTGAGCCTGAATTTGTTCATCACTAAAATGAGAGTGTCTCCTAATTCCCAAAGCTATCTCCCTTTTCTCTCTGCAGGCCTTGGATGTCAGCGACCACTTTCCAGTTGAATTTAAGCTTCAATCTTCAAGGTTCTTAACCAACAGCAAAAAAACTTTCTCTTCAAACAAGAAAAAAAAAGCCAGTCGCACCTACATATAAAGGTGCCACCCGATTAACCATTTCTTGCCTCTAAATAAAGCAGCTCTAACAGGTATGAACTGTTCCCGGCGCTTGGGAAACAAGCCTGGCCCAGCCGCTTTCATTTTTCAACTTGAATCTAATCCCGCTTGAGCCAAATTGGGAGGAATATCTTCCATTTTCTCGTTTAGTCTCAAACCTCCCTGGCATTGCCTGAAAGGAAACTGGGGACCTTCATGTCCTGAGCTAGAGCCCCATTAGCTGTCACTGACACTGCTCAACCTCCGAGAGAGGCCACAGGAGGAGGAACAGTGGCTTTCCATCTCCCTGAGGGCGTCCTGTTCCGCCAGAAATGACCAGAAACACCAACAACACCAAGGCCTCAACTACACCCATGATTTGGGCAATGAACTGCTTTAGGAACCTGGCCCTCCTGTGTGAAGCCAGGTCACCATCACATCTGGCAGGGACAAAGAATAAAGACCACTCCCACTGGTCTCCCTGCCTCCAAATAGTCCTCCAACCCAGCCAGCCCAGTAAGCACCAGTGTCATCCTTTGAAATTCCAATCTGACCACAGCCTACCCCATTCCCACACCCTTCTTTTAAATCCTTCAGGAGCTTCTGTCACCACCTGGAGTTTAGGTGTTTAGGCACCCACCCAGGTCGCTGTTACCTGGCCTGTCATGTCAGCCTTACCTTTGTCCCACAGTGCACTTTATGCCCAGCAGAATGGCCCCTTCCCCAAGTGCCCCAAATTCTCCCTTCTTCTGGACTTCGGCTCAGCCCATCCCAAAGCCTGAGCTAAGAGCCCCTGGCCCCACCCAAACGTATGCCATACCCCTATTGTGACATTCACCACGTTGTATTCGTCACCAAGGCCACTATTTGGGCTCCTTGGGGAACTTGGTAGGACAAACGCCCAGCTGGCTGGCAGGGACTGGAGGATTTTGTTATCTTTCTACAACTAAAGACTTGCAGAGGAGTCCAGCAGAGAGGCACCATTTTACCTGTATCCATGGTGACCATTTTTGTTTGTTTTGCTTTGTTTTCCCTTACATTGCTTCTTTGTTCAAGTAGTACATGAACAGGACTAAATCTGCAAGCAGTACCAAGGAATAAGCAGTGACAAGGAATGCTGCACCCTGGCCCCCTATCCCTGGTTTCCTGTCTCAGAAGCAACTCCTTTTACCAGCTTACATATTCTTACAGAGTCTGCATAAATAAGCACCAAACGTATCCTTGAGAAATACAGAGTTTAGCATACAATGTGTGTGGTCCTACTTCCTGCTGAGTTTCCTAAATATACCAAGGACTATGTGAGTTTGATATAAGAAAAAGAGACTATAAGCCTGATTTTTGAAACTTGGTTACATCTGACTAAGGGAATAAAATCAACTGGTCCCTGCTTTAAACGGGAGAAATCATTTTCCCCAAACATCCAATTAACCTCAGAGGTCTTGTTGGAATTTGTAGGGGTACAGCAAGGCTGTAAAGCTTCTGTCACCCCTTCTTTCAAGCAGAGCTCACTGTCCCGGAAAACTTCCAGTTTCCAAGCTCCAAAATGATTAAGCAGGCAATTCATAAATGAGCTTATTTTGGAGGAGAGGATCATCCTTTTGCCCCAAAGGCCAGCGACATGGCTGGGACATGAGCCCTGTGCTGGGCGAGAGAGGCAGGGGAGGTGGACTAGACACTAAGTGAGCCTGTCCATGGCTCTGTTCTGGCCCTGCCACCCTGCGGCCTCCTTGGCGACAAGACATCTCTCTCTCCCTGGATTGGAGCAGCTTGTGGGAGCCACAGGCATCAGCCAGCTCTCATTCTGGGAAAATTCTGCTGGGCAAGAGGGGACGCAGTGAGGCTTCTTCTCACTGGCTGCAACTCAGAGCCACAGACATCCTCCCGCCTCTCTGGGTCACCTGACCTGGCTAGGACAAGGAGGTCCCATGGTTGTTGGGGGAAGGGGGATGTACCCTGGTTCTATGCACTCTTCCACCTTTGGCTTTGTCCAGAGGGTCTGAAATCTCAGGGGACCTGTTAACATGCTGATTCCCAGGGCCCAGGACCCCTGGAGTCTGTCTCTGGAGGTCTGGGGTTGGGTCTCTGAACTTACATTTCCAACAAGCTCCTAGGTGATCTGAGGACCAGATTTTTCTTTCATTAACTACTTACTGAGGCCCAGATTTTGAACCCACTCTCATAGCCCTCCTCAGTGAGAAAAGGTGTAGCATGGTGTAGGGGACAGGTTCACTTTGAAGCCATACTCTGTTCCACCTCCTAGCTGTGAGACCTTGAGTAGGTCACTATCCATAAGTTTCCTTACGTATAATATGGGAATAAAAAGAGAATCAGCCTCCTAGGTGAAGTTTAAATAATAGAATGCACATAAAACACTGACTATGTGCCTGACACCTAGTAAGCCTTCAACAAAAGACTTTCTCCATCAAAGGGTAGGCCACTTAAGCCTTTGGGTAGATATGACTCTCAATTATTTAGAATGAGTTATTGCCACACAAGGAATCAGGCCCAATTCCCATTTCTTTATCACTCGTCACTCAAGTATTTTGGCAAGTGAGTCTTGAGAAATGGAGATGCCCCTACTTCCAGTCCTTGTTATTTTCTCTTCCTCATCAACACCCTCTTCCTGCCTCAGACAGACACACTCCCAGTGCCCTTCATCCTGTTGGTTGGTGGGGGGCGGGGGGGTAGGGAGCTCCTCCAGTTCCACAGTCCTGGCTCCCGTTTCTCCCTTGGGTTGGAGAAGAAAAGTATAAACGGCACTGCCAGACCAGGAGAGGAAAAGGTGACAAACTGGAGGTCACATCCCTCCTTCCTCCCAGAAGGAGAAAAGGCACCTCGCCAGCGGGGTGTGTGGGTGAGAGGGTCACACCTGTATCAGCCACCAAGTCTCTCCATCGAGGCTTCCACTTAATGGCCCTGAAAGCAGAGGCCACAGTGAGGAGCCAGTGTTCCCAAGTCACCTCCCCACATGGCACGTCTCGAAGAAGGAGTAGGTAACCACAGTCCCAATGGACTCTGGCAACAGTAGCTTCAAGCTTTAGGGAAGCTATGAAAGTAAGTAAAACTAAGGGAATTTCAAGGAAACAAGGATGTGCATGCATGCACACATGTACCTGTACATGTACACACACACACACACACACACACACACACACACACACACTCGATTCTTCTGAAAAAGTGGGTTGGGAAACAGCGAGTGCCCTGAATGGAACACTAGATGAAGGATGGCTTGGCTCCCCAGGCTTCACGGGGCCAAGGGCAAAGGGGGCTGCCCTCGTCCAAGTCACCAACTCTTTCTTTGTTGACATCTGCACCTTCCTCACTTCTGCCCTTGCCCCCTACAATCTGCTCTCAACAACCAGGGTGTGCTTCATAAAATGCAAATGTCATTCTATCTCCACCCCTGCCTCAAACCCTCAATGGCTCCCCATTTATTTCCGGATAAAGACCCATGTCCTCCTCCCACAATCCACTGCACCCTTCTTTTCCAACCCTGCCAGGCAGAATGGTTCCCACAAGGAAGGGGGGCAAGAACAAGAAGGGCTGGTCGCCATCATCAAGGTGGTGACTGGAGAATACACTATCAACATTCACAAGCACATCCACGGAGTGGGTTTCAAGAAGCATGCGCCTTGGGCACTCAAAGAAATTCAGAAATTTGCCATGAAGGAGATGGGAACTCCAGATGTGCGCATTGACACAAGGCTCAACAAAGCTGTCTGGGCCAAAGGAATAAGGCATGTCCCAAACCATATCCATCTGCGGTTGTCCAGAAAAGTAATGAAGACGAAGACTCACCAAACAAGCTCTATACATTGGTTACCTATGTACTTCTCATTACTTTCAAAAATCTACAGTTAATGTGCATGAGAATTAACTGCTGATTGTCTAGAAATAAAGTTCTAGAACCAAAAAAAAAAAAAAAAAAGAGAGAGACCCAAGTGCTTACAAAGCCCTGAATCTCTTGGCTTTCACTTACCTTTCAAACTCCATTTTCAACCATCTGTATACTCTATAGCCACATCACCACTTAGTTCCGTTCTTCACGCTTCTCCAGCCTCTGGGCCTTTTCACATGCTATTTTGCCTCCTCCTGGATCATTCTTTTCCTCCTTCCCTTAGCAAACTTCTCATTCTTCAAAATTCAGTGTAAATGTCGCTCAGTCAAGAAGCCCTTCCCTTACCTGCTCTCTCTAGTCTATTTTGGGACCCCTAGTCACACCTTCCCAGGCTGCCCTGTGTGTCCCCTTCCTAGCTCTCATCATATGTGTAATTATTTGTCCAATGTCTATTCCTTGTCCCCAGCCTACAACCTCTATGAGGGCAGAGCTGGGTCTTCTTAGTCACTGCGCAATACATTTTTGTGGAATTAATTATACTCAGGGGGTACTAGCATGTCATCTTGGGGTAAAGAACAACAGCCTTTACAGAGTTAACCTTTAAAAAAATATTTGAGCAAAAGGTAGTAGACACTAGGTAGTAGAATTGTTATAATTTTTCTTTTAGAAATCCTTGCAGGTGGAAACCCCTAACTTACAAAGTTAGGGAGTCATTTTTGCTAGGACAGGTTACAGATTAAAAAAAATTAACCGTGCCCTCCAGTGTATTGGCAGTTTCTCAAAGAACATTTGAAGGATAAAATGGAAGGGCACCAGGGACACAAGAACTAAAACCTTAAAATCCAACTAAAGGTAAAATCTCACCGTGGTCCGCCCTCCTGCCTCAGTCCTTTGGAATTCTGTTCTCTCTGCCTAAAGCACCCTCCCCTCTAGCCCTTCTTCGCCTTGAGCACAACGTCCCTCCCTCCTCTCTCTGTAGGCCTAGGGCTTTCAAGGCTTTCAGGACGCTACGCAAACCTCCCCGCTCTAAGAGGAACGCTCCAGTCAGACGCCTGCACGCACGTAGGAACACAAGGCACGTACGCACGCACACAAGGCACGTACGCACGCACACAAGGCACGTACGCATGTACGCACGCAAGGCACGCAAGTACGTACGCACATGCGGCTCGCGCTTCTTTCTCGAGGGTCGGCCCACCTGGCCCGTATTCCCCAGCTGGCCTTGGTTACGGTTGATTGTTGTTACAAGCCGGTTTTCCTACCTCATATGAATTCCCCGATGGCAAGATGTGTTAGTCATTTGCAAAAACTCCTTTATTTTTCTATCCTATTTATTTTGAGATTCCTGCTTGTTTGAGATATTTTAATAGTTTCATGGAGGTTAGAGCTGAAAATGTCTTTAAAGATGACAATAATAATAATACAGTAACAGCTGCCATTTGCCAAGGCTTGCCTCTGCCAGGCTGTATTCTAAGAAGGCATGGTATACACGACGTTCCAACAAACAGCACGAAAAAGGTGGGCTCTGTTGTCATCCCATTTTTATAAATGAGGAAACTCAGGCCCAGAGAAGTTAAGCAACCTGCCCATGGTCACACAGCTGGTAAGCAATGAAGCCGGTGAGTCTCCCATGAAGCATAGTAAGCACAGGGCCTAGGGCCATAATACTTTTAAGGGCCACAGAAATGTTTTAATTTCTATAGGAATAAGAGGCAAAAAGGTGAAAATTTAAGCTGAAGCAAAATTTTAACATATAACATTAACATATGTGTCTTTATACTAATGTTGTAAAATATAATTTTTACTTTTTTCTTTCTTTTTTTTTTTCAGGAAGAAGGGATTTGTGAAGGCCAAGTGCTCTAAAAGACCCACAAAAGTCATAATGTGGGCCCTGGTGGAGTCAGAAGTCAAATCAGGTCAGTATGGCCCCAAAGTTCATGTTTTCACTAGTCTAATCTAACCCCTTATTACAGGTGAGGAAATTGAGATCCAAAGCCACACGACAAATGGATGGCAGAGCCCAGCAGACAATGCAGGTTTCCTCTGGTCCAACCATGGTACCCTGTGGTTTGACAGCACCACCTGGTGGTCTTTCAGGGAACTTCCCTTCAGTCAAAGGATGAAGCTAGAGCCAGGGCAGAAGTCCACATAACCCCAAGAAGTAGCTACCATTCTGCCCTTGGACTCCATACTCAGTAGTGGGGAAGCCGGGCCAAGGCGCCAACTCCATGCACTCTCTTTAGGTTGTCATCAGAATTCACACATACCCCCTACACACACACACACACACACCTCCCAGAGTAACAGAGTAACCCTCAGACTTAATATTTATAAAATGCCTAGATCGGCCCTGTTCAATACGAATAGCATAAGTCAATTTGCAATTTGCAATTTTCTAGTAGCCACATTAAGAAAGCAAAAAGAAAACTAATTTTAATAATAGATTTTATTTAATATAGGGGGTCAGCAAACTACAGGCAGTGGATCAAATCTAACCTACCACCTGTTTTCTTAAATAAACTTTTATGAAACAATAAATCCATGCCCATCTGTTTATGTATCAGCCATAGCTGCTTTTACATTGCAACAGAGTGGGGAGGGTGTAGCTCAATGGTAGAGCAGGTGCTTAGCATGCATGAGATCCTGGGTTCAATCCTTAGTCCCTCCATTAAAGAAGTAAATAAACGAACCTATCTCCCTCTCTCCCCAAAACAAAAAAACAATACATTGAAACAGAAAAGTTGAGTATTTGCTTTGTTCAGATGGATGGCCCACAAAACTGAAATTTCTCATACCTAGTCCTTAACAGAGAAAGTCTGTTGATCCTTGATTTAACCCACAATATCCAGATTTGGTCATTTCAGCATGTGATTCAACATTAAAATTATTAATGAGCTATTTTATGTTTTTTATCATACTAAACCTCTGAAATCCATTATGTCTTTTATACTTACAGTACATCTTAGTTTGGATGAGACACATTTCAAACGCTCAGCAGACACATGTGGCTCATGACTATGAAATTGGACAGTGCAGCCTTAGAATAAGGCCAGCACATAGCAAATATAACATAGGTGCTCATTAAATACAGAAATAAATAGGTTCTCCAGAAGAACTAAGCCCTAACATCCTGGAACAGCTTGTAATGAATCAGCCTCTTTCCCATGCTTCTAGAATGGTGCTAGCTATGTGGTACCATCCTTGGGAGAATTGAAAAAATAGTCATTCAAATCATGTTCCGGAAGGCTTACTTTATTTGCAAAATCCCAGCGAGAAAAGCTGCCGTTGTGACAGCCTATCCTCTTCTAAGCAGCTTTGTAGACTTGCTGCTGATAGACAGCATTGTAATAATAATTAATATAACTCATATATGTAGTGCCAGGCACTTGCTAGGCATTTTCTGAGCATTGTTTCATTTAATGACAGAAATAACTGACCTTCCTCAGGAAGCCTACCCCGACCCCCATGCTGGCTCAGGTGCACCTTCTGTGCTCCAAAAATGCCCATTTCCCTCCTGCTCACTGTTCTCACTCTGTACTGTGAGCTCCAAGAAGATCTGTCCCCACTGTGCCCCAGGGGCCCCTGGGAGCTATCAGGTCAATGTGTGTTGCATTCAGTCAAATGACCCTGAGGAACCCAGGCGGTATCTGGCATTTGATTACATCCAGCAGGTGTTTGTCACATACCTCTTGTGCGAGGCTGCAGTGCAAGTTCCAGCAGAATCACATGCACACACGGCCTTTTCTCATGCTCTCTGCTTCTTGCTCTTTCCCACTCAAGAACTTTCCCAAAGTTGGTAAGGAAAACCCAGGCAAGTTAGCCCGATTTGCAGTTTTAAAACTACTAGCTCCTTTGTGGAGTTTCAGGCTAAGAGGCAAACCAGGAAAGACCCAGAAAATTCCTCTGGGGATGATCCTCACAGAGCTGTTGGTTTGCCCAGTTCTTTCTCTGGCCAGTCTGAGGGGCTGCTCTTTGGCCAAGTCAGGTAGAAGCGTACCACAGGGCCCTGATTAAGCCAGATGTGCCCGTGAGCATTTTGGTGTCACAAAGAGCTGTGTGCAGGATGACTCCCTTGGCTCCCTACATGCCCAAGCCCTTGTAAGCAATGAGAGGCTGTGTGCACCAACGCTGGATAGACTGCCAGGTAGGGACATCT
This sequence comes from Camelus bactrianus, assembly GCF_048773025.1. Classification (NCBI taxonomy): domain Eukaryota; kingdom Metazoa; phylum Chordata; class Mammalia; order Artiodactyla; family Camelidae; genus Camelus; species Camelus bactrianus. Next base: position 27,405,805 of record NC_133555.1, read on the forward strand.
GACATGTCTAGGATTCCAGGAGGGAACTCATCCCAAGGAAAGGAGGAAGGTGCATTAAGATGACACCAATAACTAAAGTTTAGCTATCAGAAGGCAGGTGTTATGCATTGGATGTGTCCCATCGAAAAACATATGTTGAAGTTCTAACTGCCAATACCTCAGAATGTGACTTTATTTGGATATAGAGTCATAGAAGATATAATTAGTTAAAATGAGGTCATACTGGAGTAGTGTGAGCCCCTAATCCAGTGTGACTGGTGTCCTGATAAGAAGATGGCAATCTGAAGGCAGAGACACAGGGAGAACACCACGTGATGACCCAGGCAGAGACTGAATTTTGCAGCTGCAAATCAGTGGAGGCTGAGGATTGCCAGCAAACCCTCAGGAACCAGGAAGAAGCCAGGAAGGTTCCCCTGCAGATTTCAGAGGGAGCATGATTTTTAGACTTCTAATTTTCAGAACTGTGAGACAAATTTCTGTTGTTTTAAGTCACCCAGTTTGTGGTCCTTTGTTATGGCATTCCTAAACTCATACAGGAAGGGACTTGTGAATTTAGGGTGGTGGCTGAGCTCAAATCCACCCAAGAGCAGCCACAGGACACATCGGGCTCCACAGCAGAGATGGGCTAAATGTTTGAGGATCTTTTCTCCTCTTCTTCCTGGCCACCCGCTCACACAGCATTCCCAGACTTCTCACATCTACAAGTCATGTGACTCGTTCTCACCAGCAGAATGTGACAGGAAGTGACATTTGCCAGCTCCTGGCCAAGGTGGTCAAGGTGGGCGTGTTCTCTCCAGGCTCTGTCTCCTCCCTCGTCCCCCAGTTGTGGGTAGAAGATTCAGGGAACAACTCTGAGGCCCTAGGAGATGGTAGAGCCACCAGATGGGAGAAGCCTGGATCCCAAGACCAGCCTGCGGCAGGTGGCCCACCTGACATCAGATTGCACTGTGCTGTAAGAGATACATCCTTATTTTTTAAATAAGTTTAAGTGACTGGGATTTCAGGGCTGTTTGTTATAGCAGTGAGGCAACACTGACCCATGCAGGTTCTTGGGGATGAGAGAAACGGAAAGAAAACATGGAACAACTTCTGTCCTGAACTGTGGGATACTGGGACCGAGTAGTTCTGCTGTAGGTCCTTCAACAGAGTGTAGAGAGTAAGGACAGGGAGAGGACCCCTGTCCCCTGAGCACCTGACGGACTTAATGAGCCCCTCCTCTGCTCCCAGCCTGCAGCTAGAGCACTTGGAGGTTCCATGGTTTCCCTCAGGAGAGCAGCACTGCTGGTGATGGTGTGGGTGGGGAGCCCTGCAAGGGGCTGAGCCCCATGAGGGCAGACAAGAGGCAGCAGGTGGGCCCCCCAAGTCCCAGAGGTGCACCCCACCCACGGTAACACTCGTGCCCATTTTTTCCCGGCAGAGGAGGCAGGGATGGAGAGAGGGAGGGTGGGTGGGTGGGGTTGGCAATGTCTCTGCTCTGCAGGGTCCAGATGGGCCCTGGGAGAAGGAAGCAGCAGCTTCCGAACCCCCAGTGGGTTCACATTAGCTGGTCTGTTCGCCCTGGAAAGTTGAAGACACTACTTTTGATGTAAAAGGTCTTTGTGATGGATTGGGACCGGGCGTGAGTTGGAGCCCTGGTGTCCTTCATGGTGTCGCCTGGAACACAAGGGCCCAGGTGAGCAGGGGCCACCCCTCCTCCTGCCATCCTGACCCCAACCCAAAGGGCTGAGGGTCAAACAGGCAATCACTGCCACAGCTGCCTCAGTTGTTCAAACAGTGATGTTTCTGTGCAGTTAGGAACAGCACTGCCCCTTGGATGCCTTGACCCCTACCTCAGGCCTCCCCTTCCTTCCTAGGATCCAATAGTTAAAGGGTACATCTGGGAACCTCAACACCCTGCTTTGGCTCCATGACCAGGATCTGCCTGGGTGGGTGGCACTCAGGTCATTCTAATTGTTAACTACTTTGACCTCCTTCTTACCCCAAGCCCACCGCTCATCACATTTCTCCCTTTGTCTAGTGACACCCCGCCCATCCCAGTGCTCCACAGTCAGCACTACCAGGGTCCTGTCCAAGGCTGAACTGGCTCCCCAAATGCCCATAGGCTGCAAATCCTGCCTGTGGAATTAATGATAATAATAATAATAATGATAATGTTAATACCAGTTACCATTTCTTGAGCATTTACTATGTGCCAGGCACCAGACTGGTGCTTTCTATGTATAAAAGGCATCTGGAGCTGACCCAGCTGGGGCCCAGACAGTGCCTTCAATCCTTCTTCCCATGGCTGTTTGCACCCACTGGGATGACGCAGCTCCTGTCTGAAACTGTTGGGGAAGGGGGACAAGTGGTCAGCAGAAGGTCTGTCATCTGTTCCCCATCTGGCCTCTGAACTGGCTGGGTTAGGGGCATGAGGCCAGAGGGTTACAGAATGTTCCAGAGCTTCTGGGAGCAACTGAGGGCTTAGCAGAACCACTATGGAAGAAAACAGTCTCCCTGTCTGGGCCCCAAACCCAGCACTGCCCTAGTACCCAGGGGGCATCCAGAATCAGCTCCCCAGCAGGCCTTCCCTGACCACCCCATCTCCCATAGCAGCCCCCTAGTCTCCATTTCCTCCTAATGTCTTTCTATAGCTTTGACCGTCAAGTGTGGTCCATGGGCTGGCAGCAGCAGTGTCATCTGGGAGCTTGTTAGAAGTGCAGAATCTCACCCCATCCCTAACCCCACTGCTGGATCAGAACCTACATTTTAACAAGATCACCAGATGGCTCCTGTGACGGTGAAGATTTGAAAAGTGCAGCTGGGTAGCACGGACCACTGCCTGACACTATATCATATATCCGTGTGTGCTGTCAGCCCACTCTGAGGAGCCATGTCTGTCTTGTTTCCTGTTGTCCATCTCGGAACAAAAAGAGCCTGACACACATCAGGTGCTCAATAAACACTCATTAAATGAATGAATGAACCAGAATTCAAACCCAGCCTCATAATTTCAAACTGAGTCACTCTTCTGTGCCTGTTCATTCACTAAATCATTTTGGGGCAGAGCTGGGATTCAGTGATTCCAGATCTCCCTCAACTGGCTGTTCTGAATGACAGGACTACAGGTTAAATGAATGAATGTGTGTCCTACCCACCTCATGGGGCTTTGTGAGGATAGTTTCTGTTCAGAGTGCTTTTTCCTCAAAAACTCTGTGACATACAAATGGAGGGACTAATTTATTCCCATTTTTCAAATGAGGAAACAGGCCTGGAGAAGATAAGGTTCTTGTTCAAGCTCACACCACTTGGAAGTGGTGGGGACAGGATTTGAACTCACACTTTCTGACTCCAAATCAAGGCCTCACTCCCTAGTTCATATTCATTTATTCCACAGTTGTCGAGTGCCAGCCCTAAGCTGGGAGCTTGGAGGTTACAAATACAGTTAACTAAGAAGTCCTAAGGAACCCCAAGGGCTCACCAGGCTAGGTGGATACTCAAGAAATGGTGACGCAGTGGGACCAGTGCTTGTTGCAGAAACAGAAAGATGGGCTCAACTAATCTGCCTGGAGGACTCTTGGAAGACTTCCCAGAGGAGGTGACATGAAAGTTAGCAGAGGGAGGGTCAGGAGGAGCATTCTAGGTGGAGAAACCAGAATATGCAAAGGCCTGGAAGTCCTGCTCAGAAAACAGTGAGCCAGAGGGATGCGCTGGTTAGTGAGTGGATAAGGGATGAGGCTGGGCCTGCCTGAGAAACCCTGGAATGGCAAGAGGGTGGTGGCCCTTACCCACATGCCAGCCATACTCCCAGGATGACAGGATCGCGTACAGAAACTTCTCCTCCAGCTTCTGTTGATGCCGCTCCTGGAGGTATAAGTCCCGGCCTTGGCCATCGTGGGAGATGCCTTGGAAGAGCAGCTGCAGGGTGCTCGGGGGGACCTGCCTCATTGCTAAGCCCTCTGGCTTGGTCTGGCCTGTTGACCCTCGAGTTGCTCTTTGGGCCTCCCAAACTCGGTCTCCCTTGGGCTGAGGGCCCTGGACACCCACTCCCCTGGACAGCCGATCCTGGACCTCCCTGGTCTCCAGCTTGCTGTCACGGGAGCTAGTGGCTGGTGATGGCCCCACTCCCAAGGCTGACCTGAAGGGGGCCCGCTGGAGCCGCTTCCTGGGCATGGGCCCCTCCTTTGGGAGCTTGTGGCCATAGTTGATGTTCCAGGCAACCCTGGCAGCGACCTCCTTCTGGATGTGTTCCTGCCAGCAGGCTTGGTTCTGGGAGGTGAACAGATGCCTCATGGCGGTGGGGGAGAGGGTGGGGAAGGGAGGAAACATTCTGCAGCCTGTGTTTGCACTGCTGGTGCCTTGTTTCCAAGGATATGTGCAGCCAATGAGGTCTGTGTTGCCAAGGCCCTACAGGAGAGGAGGGGCTGGGCTGCTTAAGGGACTGGGGGCCACCTACAGACAGTGTGACAGACCAGGCTAGAAAAGGGAGCAAAGGCAACACTACCCAGGGTGCCTGGCAGAGGGCTATTTTCTGCCCTAGAGGGCCCAGGCCTCCCCCACTATACCCAGAGGGTACCAGGTGGCACATGGGGTTCCACAGTCTCTATTCCATTCAGCAAACCCCAGTGTACACCTACTATGTGCCAGGCACCCAAGGGGGTCCAAAGAGAGGCCCAGTCTCCACCCCCAGCAAGCTCTGGACACTTGGCTGGGGCCGAGTTCCTCAGACACACTCTGCCACTGCATGGCCTCATCTGTACAGTGAGATAATCATGGGAACTACCCTAATGTCGAGAATGACAGGACAGTGTATAACCACCGGGGACAGTGCCTGGCTCAGAGGAAGCTATCAAAAATGTCAGCTGACGATTAAAAAGCACCTGCCAGGTACCAGCTGCCAAGCTGTGCTCTGTATGCCTTAAGCATCCCTCCTCCGTCACTGGGGCTCTCACCACCTCCTTTCCAGGTGGGGAAGTGGGGGTGGGAGAAGTGCTGTGCCTGCCCCAGGGCACACTGCTGTGTGTGGTGGTGCCTACTCTGTGCCAGGCCCTGGGCTGGGGGCTGTACTGAGTGACCTCACTCAGTCCTCCCACTGGCTTACTAATAGGCTCTGTCTTATGTCAGTTTTTCAGATGAGAAAACTGAAGCTCAGCAATGTTAGATGGTTGCACCGGGACTGACCCCAAACCCCACATCTGTGTTTCAGACACAAAACTCTGACAGAATGTTGACAAGCATCATGAGAAAGGCACAGGCAGGGTGAGGCAGAGGAGGACCCACCGGTCACCTCAGCAGCACCAGTAGTCAGCCTCCTGGATCCTCACACCCTCTGCTGGGTGTGCTCTCCTTTATTCATTCAACATTCACTTGCTCTTGACCCTGTGCCAGGCACTAAGGGTATAGGCTTCCTGCCCTGAAGGTTTCTCAGTTCAGAAAACTGGACAGAGGGGCAGGCAAGGAATTAGGAGGATGGTCCAGGAAGTCTTCCTGGAGGAAGTGTCTTTTGATTTTGACTGAACCATGAACACTGCACACTGGCTCTGTTGCTAAGGGGTGGGGTGAGGGAAGGATGGAGGAAGAAAAGTTAGGGGGCTGGACCCTGGGGTCAAATGGTCATGGAGCAGGGTCTGATGCCAGAACTCAAGAAAGCTCCTGGGTCGAGACTGCCCCCTCCCCCAGACTGGTAAGTCCAGGTGTCTGGAGCAGAAGAGGGAACAAGTGGGTGTCCCCTTCCTCGGCGCTTCAGAGACCCCTTGCGTTCCTGACAGACCACTGGGCTGCCCTCGGTGCCCTGCAGTTCCTGTGTCCAAGGCGACCTCTGGCGGTCGTCGTGACAACAGCCCATGTGGCAGACAACCAGACCTGCAAGTGGACAGGCTCCCCCAGAAGGGGAGGGGAGTGGGAGGGTGCAGGGAAGTGCCCTCAAAGTGCTGCCTTCCAGTGGGTCCCAGAACAGCCAATGGCCCACAAGGAGAACTGCCTTCAGATTCAGTTCCTGTGTCTGTGGGAACCAACCCTGTGCCAGGCCCCTGTGAGCTGCACACAGCCTTCTGACCCCGTTCAAGGCCCCAGATTTTTTAATTCAGACTTTCTGGGTTTTAACACGATCTTGATCATCACTCACACACTCTGAGCCCTGGCAAACTCTGTAAAAAACTGGGGATAATCCTGAGTCAGTGCCTGGCATTGTTATTTGCAATTTTTCTTACTCTAGAATTAAAAACTTATTTAAAAGCCACCAGTAACCTCTGGGAAGATGTGGGGCAGGCGGCAGGCCTGTGCTAAGGGAAAAGGGGTCAACTGCTTCTCAAAAGCCAGGGGAGGCTGGGGGGTGGGGGAGGGGGTGGTGTGAGCAGGGACACAGGTGCATCTGACTCACCTGGCTCTCCTCCCACCTCTCCCGCCATGCCCCCAGGCTACCAAGGACCCACCCTACCCACTCCCAAGGATGCGGTCCAACCTTAATCTCCAGACTTCGGCTCTGTCCATAAGGGCCTCTCCTAGGACTTAGTGCTTATCTGTCTTTAAAGTAGCCCCTCTGGATTTAAGCTCTCAGAGCCAAAGAATCATTTTAGGCACCTTGCATGAGTAATAGTAATTTTGTGAACCTTACCACGGAGTGGATACAGTGATATTCTTCATGTGCATTTTTGTCAGTTAACTCCAGAACACTCTATGGGGTAGATCCCATTACCCTGTTTCATGGGAGAAAAAATGGAGGCACTGTTTTCAGTGAGGGTAAGCAATCTGCCTGAGGTCAAGGCAGGACCAGCCAGGATTTGAACTTACTAGCCTGTGCTAATAACCACGTCACTAAATGTCTTCCCCACAAACCACCCTTTCCCTCACTGAGGCACCCCTTCCACTGTGCCTTGGGTTGCTGAATCTTGCCAACTTTCAGGCAGCCCCTCTCCCAGCAGCTCTGGGTCGGGGAGGGTCTGCCGAGGCCAATCAAGGGATGGATGGGTTGTGGGACCATTCTAGAGGTTACTCTTGGGATGGATGTTTCCTATGATCTTCCTATTTTATGGATAAAGGCACTGAGGCACAGAGAAGCCTGAGGTGTTTGAGCTGGGGAGTAGCAGAGCTGGGATTGGAATCCAGACTTGAACCTGCAGCATCTGACCTGCTGCTTTCTAAGCATTTCTTACACATTAAGGTTATTGTCCTGTACCAACTGGGCCTGAAGCTGGCATTTCTGGGGCTTGGTGCCTCTGCCAAGACATCACTCTCCTCTGAGATCATCCCAGCAGTGTTCAGCTTCAGCTTTGCCCTAAGAATGCCCATGCCGACAGGGAGAGGCATCCTGGTGCCAGGGAGGGCGGTGGTCAGGGCAGAGGGAGTAACATGAGCAATAAAAGGCTTTGCAGGTTCTTTCATCCCCGAGCTTTGTCCTGGGGAGATAAGCACGCCCCAAATATGAAAACGCCCTTGGAGGTGAGCCAAACATCAGGCTCGTAAATCCCCCATCTCCTGCCTGCCTGCTTTGGAGAACTCTTGAGGAAGAGAGAAGGGGTGTGGGGTGGGCCACCCTAAATTCCTTGCACATGAGCTGGTCCCCTGTAGGCTCAGGGGCCCAGACAAAAGCCTTATCACAAAGCAAAAAAGATCCCTTTGTTTAGAAGGATTCCTCCCACCATGTGTTTGGGCAGCATCCTGAGGACAAAGCCAGAGGGGGAAAATCTTGGGTTTAGGCTTGCCTTGAGCGATGTGACATTTTCACTCCCTCTTGGAGTTATGATTTGCTATTGTGAGGAGAAAAAGAAAATTAGCTAAACAAGATGTGTTTCTGGGAAAAAAGAGTTTTCATTAGTGAAATACTCTGATTATAAAAGCTCCTTCCACCCCACAAGCTGATGGAGACTTGGAAAGATTCCATTCCTTTGGCCAAACACTAAGGCCAAAGGGCACTTAAATTAACGATTTTGCTCCCCATTTAAAATACAAATTTGAGGGGTTGACAAGAGTTGAGCATTCATTTTGCCATTAACCTTTAATTCTGCTAATTTTTAAGTCTGTGCAATTTTAAATGAAAATTAAATCCCTATGCGCCAGACTCATTTTACATCAAACTCATTAAAATGCAGCTTTCAAGGACCCTTTGAAGTCTTAAGACTAGACATATGGTCAAGGGCCCACGTGTTTATAAGTGCATTGGAAACAAAGAGACATGTTAATAAAATGTTTCCTTCTTGGCAGCATTGCTGATGAGTGCTTCCCTGGGTGCAGAAAGAAATTCAACCAGGAAGAGGCTGGAAGGGGGCAGGCCTCCTCTGGGTTGGAGATCTCTGCAGGGCAGCTGCTGTCTGCCTAATCTCCATCGGCCACCAAAGGGTGATGGTCCAGCCAGCTCTTGGTTGGAAAGGGGCAAAGTCAACCAGTGAAAGTCAGAAAGGACCTGGCACCTGGCCTGTCCAGGATCAAGTTTAAAAGTTTTCAAGGTGTTTGCAACAAACAATAGTCAGTTCCCATAGGAACAAGTAAGAGTTGCCCTGTGGTTCCAGCCACTGACCAGCAGAGAGATTCACAGATTTCACCCTGCGATGTCTTTGACATAAGCAGCAGGGAACTCCGAGGTGCAGCCTCGGGTGCTACCAAGCAGCCTGTCTAGGAGGTACGTCACCTCTGGCAGAGACAGCAGTGGCCAAGACGCTGACAGCTCCCAGTGGGATTTCATCTGATCCTCAGGCTCACCCCCGCACGCTCTGAGAGGCAAAGCAACCTTCTGGAGGCCAGCCAGTGAGAGGCTAAGCCAGCTTAAGCCCTAGCATACCTGATGCCCAAGTCCAGCTGTTAATTTACAGATGCTGCCTTCCCAGAAACCAGCCAGGCTTCAACAAGGTATAGAAACCAATGGCTGGGCCCCTGTGCTCCTCTGTGGGCAAACACAGCCTCTGTGGCCTCTCCAGACCCACTGGACAGAGCCTGCACTCCCCAGAGCCCATGGACCTCCTGCGGTCCATAAAGTCATTCACAGCACAGGCCCACAGAAACCTCCTTCCCTCCCATCTTCCTCCCACCTCTCAGAGGTACACAAATTGCATCCTGATCAACAGCTGCGTATCAGGAAGAAACACACAAAAGGACCTAGAAGCGTCTTCCTTCTCTGCCTTTCCCTCCACCCCTCACCTCCAGTGAGGGACTCCCTATCACCATGACGACTGCCAGGGGCTTGCCTAGGGGTGGGGAGCTCCTGGGTCCCCTTGCTTCTATGCTCCTGCTCCCACAGTGGGATAACTTGGGAGGTAAAGCTCCCACTCGGGAAAAAAGGCGGGGACCCAGGGTCTGCCCCAAGTGAGCTTTGGGACTGCAAATGTCACTGCAGCACCTGAGTAAGTGTCGAGGGTAGGAGGTGGCAAGGGGCTAGGTATGTCCTAAGGATGAGGCAAGCAGCTCTCTGAGCAAAAAGGAGAAGCAGACGGGCGAGGAACTGATGGGGGGAAGAGGAGTGGGGTGGGCGGGGCGGCACCATGAAATCCAAACCCTGCTGTACAAAGGTGGTAGGATGACAGGTGTCACAGCTTCTTACCTGAATAAACTCCCTAAAATGAGGGTTTCCCAGGTCATCAGGAAAAAGGCTTTCTCTCTCTCCCTTTTTAAAACCACATCCTTCCCCTAGGTGCGTTCCATATCTGGGACTCTTATCCAGGACAAACCCCAGCAAATCTCTCTGGGAGGTTGTGTTGGGATCTGCACCCCCCACTCTCAGGCCAGTCCTTTCTGGATAAACTCCCACAGAGGCCCGCGGAGAAGCAGGACGTCCCCCCATAAAAGGAGGCAAGGCTTCCTCTCAAGGCAAGTTGCTTAACCTGCGTCCTTTTGGCCAGGGTTTGGGAGAGCTGGTCAGAGACTCAAACCATTTATTCAGAAAGGGCACCATCCAAGAACACCCAGGGAGCTCACGGAGCAAACGTTGTATTTAATAAGTTATAAGATACAATTTACAGTTGGCGTTTCGTTCCAGTTTCGCTTCCACGTCCCAGTTTATGAGGCCTGTGGTCCTTTCACATCAGGCTTCAGGCCGCTCCAGTTTCCAACAGGTGGGCTCTGCCAACACTTGCCCCCTGCCCCCACGTGCTACCCCTCAGGAAGGGTCACCCACCTCACCCTATTCCATCCACGGAGGCACTCACGATGACAGAGGCCACTTCCCCAGGGCTAAGCAGTCAATCTGAAAGGCCTGCCTGCCAGACCACACCGCAGTCAGGCAGCCCTGAACACTAACTTTATTCCAAAGCAGGTCTGCAAAATGCTTTATACCCCATTTTTGGAATTTTGCACCTGCGTATTGCTTTCCAAACAGCCTCAGGTGACACATGGTCAGGGCCAAACACACGGTCATGGTCAGCCACGTAGCTTTCACTATTTCTGCAAGTGGTAAAGGACCACCAATGAGCTAATGTCCTTCCCTCCCCTTCCACCATTCCCTGACTTTCAGCCAAAGGTCGGCAGGACTTTCTTTCTTCCCTCTTTAATTATTTCCCAGGAAAAGTGACGCTGAGGCTGACTGGGGGTGGTCGTGGCGTGTTGTGTCACGTGACAGGCCTCCGCTAACACAAGGACCCACCTGCGGTCTCTGTGGACGTGCTGGTAAAGACTCAGACTGACAGATGGCTGGAGCGTGTGTTAAGGACGAGGTTGGTTAAAAATAAAGGGATCTTTGGCAAGTGAGGGGCTGCTTGCCACTGCAGAATTTCCTCAGAGCCAGCGAATGAAACAGGCTTTAAAAACAAAAACAAAGACATGGCCACCAAGACGGTCACACGCAATGACTTTGCAGGGAAACAGTAGCGGGATGAGGGGAGAGGCACCAAGAAGCCATGTGGGCCAGTCCATTACCGCAGACACCCTGCCCTTTGAGAGACAGGGTCAGGGTGGTAATGAGTAGTGTTTAAACAATGGTGTCCACCTAAAACCATTTTCTTACGTGATACGGGCACAGGAAGAGGTGAAGATGATTTTAAGACATCATCTTTTCTAAATAACAGCCTAACGAGGTCTCCTCTTTTCCCTGGCCTCTCCTCCCAAGACTTGTTTTGTAAACTGGCTAGCCAATTTCATTTCTTAAATATGTCAGCCTTGTCTGTGTTCTCAGTCTGTCTGTAAGGGGTGGTCTTTGCCGTAAGAGGTCCAATTTGCTGGGCCTATTGGAGTTTGCATTTCCCGAGTCCCCAACATATCCCTAAGGAGTCAAGTCTAGGACTTCTTTCTGATGGTACTTTAAAAAAAAAAGGGGCAATGTTTTTGGGATGGGGGTTTCAGACCCACAAACAGGCTGAAGGACTTTGTATAAAATGAGTTACAAACAAGCAACAAAAGCAACCACCAGAACTCCTCCCACGATGTGATGAGAACTGTTTTAAGGCACTGTGACATGGAAGGGGCTGCCAGGGATGTGTTCCTCTCCCCACTTCACGGCCAGAACGTAATCCCCCTTTTCCTTGACGACGTACGTGACATTGTACTGCTGGTTGCCCACATGCTTCATGGAGACCTCTTCGCAGGGGGTGGTGGGCCCGTGGACCCCGATCAGCAGCATGTTGGAACCTGGGAGGCAGAGGAAGGTGGTTACTCCATGAGGATGCATCCCAGAAGGCAGAGTAAGAGGAGGGGATATGGGAGCCAAAGAAAAGACCTCAGTTACTGCCTACTGAGCTTCTCTGATGATGCTGGGGACCTTTGAGAAGTGGGAGAGTGTGGCAGTGATGAGCAGGGCTCATATGGGTTCAAGTCCCTGCCCTGCCACTTCCTAGCTGGGTGACCTTGGATATGGAACGTCACCTGTCCCTGCCTTTGTGTCCCCATCTGTAAACAGGATGGCACTAGCACCTACTTCAGGGGCTTGCTGTGAGGTTTAGAGGAGTTATTATATGTGAAGCACATGGTAAGGATTATGTAAGGGTGGGCTATTCTGATCACATTTTTTCTTCTAAGAACCATAAGGAAGGTTATTCCCACTTCACAGAAGAGGAAACTGACTTTCAGAAAGAGATGTAGTAACTTTCCCAAGGACACACAGCTGATAAGCTTTGGGAAGGAAGGAAAGAGTAAGTAAGTGGTGGAACCACGATTCCAGCCCAAATGTGCTAGATGCCAGGACCCAGGGAATAAACATTGACACCCAGATAAATACCCAAGTTCAAGCTGCAATTAAAGCATCTGGTGGCAGAGAAGAGGCCAGGTTACTGATTCAGTGTAATGGGGATAATGCTACCATTCCTATGTATCTTAAGGTCATTAGAAAAAAACCAATAGGCAAAAGAGGAAAATGATTTTAAAATATTTAAGTGCAGGGGGGAGGGCATAGCTCAGTGGTAGAACACGTGCTTAGTGTGCACAAGGTACTGGGTTCAATCCCAAGTACCTCCATTAAAAACCAAATAAATAAGCCTAATTACCACCCCCCCCAAAAAAAGTGCAGAATAGGATAATAAACAAGATTACCTGCAAATGGTTGGGTTACATGGGTGGGTGGGCACTGCAGACAGAAGCACACAGAGGGTGACCCCCCAGCCCCTCCCTTCCCCGAGCAAGGCCAGGCTGCCTACCGGCTTTGCTGCAGTCCACCAGGAAGGAGCTCTTCTGGCCCACGAAAGCCTTCGAGAGCCCCGCCCCCTTGGAGGTCACCTTGCTGGCGTCAGAGGATGCCTTGGGGATGGCGCTATAGCAGGTCTCCGTCGAGGACCTGGTCACTGACTCCACCAGGATGGATGAGGTCTCGTTGGCCAAGCCAGGGCTGACCAGACGCTGGCCTAGGACACGGAAGGGAGGGAAGCAGGCGTGACTGGCCAGAAGAGGCAAGTGCCCCACACTGAAGCCGCAGGAGAGCCCCTGCACCCCAACACTTGGATCTGAAAGCCGCCACATCCCTACCTCACACCGCCAACACCCAGACCTAAATGCCACAACTTCCCCATTTCACATCCACAATGTCTTCTATGGGGTTCTAGGGTCCTGCCCCTCACAACTAGGATCTGGCTTTCTTGGCATATGGGAGAGTCTAGCCTTGAATGGCTTGACCTGGAAATCCCTCCTATATAACTACAGGTGCCACCCTACAGAACTGACATCTTTCCATTTATATAAAATACTCTACATATAAATACTGTAGAAGTGTGGGAGGACACTGACAAAACATCAACAATGATTCTCTCTGCATATGATTTTTCTATCTGAATTTTTAATTTTTCTGCAGCAAACTTATACTACTCATATGACAGTGAACCAAGGACAGAGAGATGTGGAAGGAATTCACAGTATTTATGGTGGTTACCTTCGGTGATGGGCTGTGAGGTGGTTTTTACCGTTTGATACTTTTGTCAGTGTTCTGAAGGAGGCATATTTTTATAGATTTAATAAAAACTTTTGATTATTTTAAAAGTGAAGGTTAGAAATGAGGGGATTTTTCAGGCCCTGACCTAAAACAAATACGTCAGATCTCAAGTATGTAAACATTTCTGTTAGAGACAGAAAACCATCTAACATGCTTTCTCAACTCCCATTCTGCCGGCTTATTTTGCAAATTTCGAACATGCACTCCCCTCTGACATGTCCTACCATTTCCTTACGTTCAAGACTCAAGTAAATTAAACATATCTAAAATCATCCAGTTTCTACTTCTGAATAGCTCTGCTGATAATCTGAGAAGATCAGCTCCACAGTGGGGGAGAGTAACTTCAAAGGTGTTTGGTGGTTACCTGTCACCTTGGCCTTGAAAGGACTGCCCACGATATGGTTGGGCCCACCATATTTGACGCCAATCAGGTAGTTGCCAGGAGCCATGGGGGTGTACATGACTTTGTACCCTTCTGGGGTCTCCTGGCAATCCATTTTAACCTTGGAGGGCCCTTCAATGGTGACGGATAACGTCCCTGGCCCTGCTCGGGTGGTGTTGATGAAAAATTCAGACTGGATACCTGGGAGAAAGGGAGAGGGAATAAAGACCATGCGGATGGTTTGCAGTGACGAGGGGGTGTGATTTGGGGAGTGTTGCGGGGCTGAAGCAGTGTCAGGACACACACAAGTCCCCTCACTGAGGGGGTCACCTTGGCCACATGGGAACCCACTGGTACTAGCTCTCAGCTCCTGGCACAGAGAACTTTAGGCCCTGGGGGGTGGTAACACCCTTTCCAAGGCTCAGGCAGGGGTGTGGCTGACATTCTGCCTGCCAGCACCCACTGCCCTGTTCTCTCCCCTGGGCGCTGTGAGCTTGAAGTGCTGCTTCAGTCCCCAAGGGCCAGCTCTGCCTCCAGGTGTGGGGGAAAAGTAAGACTCTCTGACTTTTCCCTTCTCTGGGTGGACTTGGAGAAGCCCAGGCGGCCCAGCGTCTCCTCCTTCCTCCTCAGGCTCCTTGCCTCAGACACCATGCCAAAGACCGGGGCAGCCGCTAGGATCTGCCTGCCCCCTACTTTTGCCATGGATCCCAGCAACAAAAACAGGACCAAACGGCAGCTCGTGCTGATTCCCACTCGCACCACTCAGGCTCCAGATCCCATGCCCATCGTTTTACATGCCCAGTGTTTCTTCTTTCACAAACGACACTGAGATTCAGGGAGGATCCACCATTTGACAGTCACAGCTGAATGAGAAAGTGGCAGAGCTGGGATCAGAGCAAGTCCGCGTGGCTCCGAAGCACAGGTCCGTCTCTCAGCCACCAGATGCTCTAATCGCAGCCCCAGGACATTCTGCTTAGTCCATGAAGACCTCCTACACAGACATTCTGCCTTGTGACAAAAGAAAAGTTGGGCCCAAAGAGAGTGCCAAGCAGTGACCACTGTAGGATTCCTGCCTGAGCTCAATGCCCTGCAAAAGCCCTGACTCTTCCAGGCTCCCTTCCAGTCCAGAGGGAGAAGAGGTTGTCAGTGAGGGTTACCTGGGGGCCAGGACATCAGCTGTACACTCGCTACAGTGCCCTCTACGGGGCATCCCTGGCATAGCGTCCCCATGCAGGGTGGTGTCTTTTCCAGAGCCCTGGATGCCACCCCAGCTGGGAACTATTTTGGTTTAATTACAGCTCTGAGGCCAGAGAAAGAATTATTGTTCTGGTTATCAATAAAACAAAGGAGCTGCTATCATGCAACCCCCAAACACAACCCAGCTGTTTCTGGAAGCTCCTGAGGCTCCTGTCCCAGGGCTCCTCCCCACCCCCCACCCCCGCCCCACTATCTCAACCTTGTATTTAAAACATGCAGCCCAGAAGCCCCTCACGCAGCCGAAGCAGGGCTGTGTGGGGAAAGGAGGGGGTATGCACAAGAAGGGACAGTTTCCAGGAAGTAGCTGCAAGTGACAGTAAGGAAAGATACTTTTAAAGTGAAGATGAGAAGAGCTGGGTGCAGCGGAGAGGAGCCCCACACTTTTACACAAGCTGCTCCAGAGAAACATCAGTTGACCCTGACTGTGAGGGCCCAGAAAGGAAGATGGGGTGGGAAAAGGGCAACAAGGAATCACAGGACAAGAGCAACCTATCAGGTGGGCTCCCGTACTGTTCTCATTTTACAGGAAGGACGTGGAGGCTCAGTGAAGTCACATAACTCGCCCCAAGTCACAAAGCGGGGGCGGGGCAGACAGAACTCGGGTTTAAACATAAGATCTGTCTGACCAGCTAAAGGCTCCGGGATGGGAGAGCAGATGGGAGAAAGGAGACTGCTGCCTCCAGCTAGAACCAGTACCCTAGACATCTCTGGGTGTGGCGGTCTTCCCTGCGCCCCCACGTGTGTACAGATGAGTTCCTGTGAGTTTCACACAGCCCTACTCCATCCAAGGTGGATGAGGGGTAACGGGAGGGAAGAAGGCTCTTCCCTTCCATCTTGTGCACGCTGGAGGGGGCTCCTGGAGCATTTCATCAGGAAAATGGCTCTTCCCATCGAAGAATCTGACTCCCTGGTCTAACTCCCAACCTTCTCAGCCACTCTGCAGCAGAGTCCCACCCGAAATTCTCCACATTCCCCTGCTCCAAAACCTGCAGGATGGACCATGTAAAGCTTGAGCCAAGAGATACAGCAAACCCACCCATAAAGATACAATGAAGCCTGCTTTGTTCCGAAGGTCTGCACGCAGGCCCTCCAGCAGCCGGGCATAGATACCTTTTCATTCCATGCACACTGCAGCTGTGTAATCTGGGGATGGATATTTGGGAAAAGGCCTGGGAGCGGGACAGCTAGAAAAACAAGACGCCTTCCCCTTGACAAGAGCAATATTTACACAGGGTTTGAAACAGGCATGCTCTGTACCTCTCCCTCCTGGCTGGGAGTCTCCCTGCAAGACCAGCTCCTTCCCTCAGCATCATCCAGTGCTGGCAAAGCAGAGCCTGAAACCCGAGCTCTGGAGTAGGCGTGCGAACAGCCAAGAGGAAGCGTGAGAGGCCCAGGGCACAGCAGGTGTGACCCAGCAGGGGGACGGGGTGGCTGCAGGAGACCTCAGTGGCCACTGTGAGGCCTGGACCAAGGCCTGCTGGGGCCCCAAGTACCAGGAGGACCCCATCTGGGCTTTGATGATGGGTGGCTTGCCAGGGGCCAAATGCCTGCACTACTGCTTGGGAACCATTCCAGGGCAGCTGGGAGGACAGGGGTCCTGGTTTAGGACACCCCCAAAGGAGGCCAGGGGTGCGGTCACTGCTTCTGGGTGAGCCAGACTCTGAGGGAGGCAGCAAAACTGAGGGGTCAAGTGCACTGGCTTTGAGGCGTAGACTTGGACTGATTCCTAGTTCTGTCCCCTCTCAGCTAAGCTTGCTCAACCTTTTGGAGTCTCACTTTGCTCATCTGAAAAAGGACATCGCTGAGGGTGAAACAATACTATGCCTTTTACAAAGGGCAAGTTGCTGGCCTGGAGTTCCGTGTGGAGCCAGACTAGATGGGCCTGGGGAGATGGAAAGTACTCATGCAGACCCCCTGGAAGGTTTTGCTGAGTCCACTGTTTTGGCCAGAGTCTCAAGGTGGCACGCCAGCCGGTTAGTCACTCCTGCACCTGGGCAGGGATCCTCAGCCCCTACTCGCTCTCCAGCTAGATAACTGTGGCCACTCACCCACTTGCCTGTGGGGAGGTAGGTCTGCTCTGTCCCACTCACTGTATCAGGGGGAGACTAAGAGAAGAATGTGCACACACACAAAGGGACTCAAGAAACCGGGCTGCTTCCCTAAAAGTGCCCAAAGTAACACCCAGACGCACACCATGTCCCAGTGAGTCCATTCCTGTGGTAATGTCTAAGTGGACAAGCTCCCCACCCCGGCATCTTCCATAACAGTGACACACTGGACAGCCCTCGTGCCCACCTCTATTTCCACAGTATGAACACCAACTGCAGCCATCATGAGGTTAGATCTGTAGGTTCTGACATGGAAAGTTCCTTAAGATGTCAAGTGACAAAAGCAAGCTGTACTACAACGCATACATTAAGACTATTTCTGTAAAATAAAAGCAAAACTTCTGTCTACCTTTTTAATAAACCGACTAGCTAAGCAACTAAGTGACCAAGAATGAAGACCAACAAAAAGACAACCTGAAGGTCCTCCCCTGACCTGTTAGCTGCATTTCCTCCTGGACCCAGAGGGACGGAGCGAGAAGAAGCAAGATGGAACTTTACACACTCCCTCACTGCCTGCATTTTTCACAATCAAATGTGCCCCAACTGGGGCAGAGATTAAAAACAAACTGTAACGAGTCTCAAAACCTCCAGAAGTTTTACTGTTTTAGTCTTTTTTCTTCTCTTAGGATCAGAATAAAAGAAGGAGCCAGGCTGTGGCAGGTCTTACTGCTGATTCAGTGTGTTTCTAGGAGCCCAGGGACCACTAAATTTGCTGGCGGGTAGGGGACCTCGCAAAAGGTCCATTATATGCATCACAAACTCTGTGTAGGCAAAGGACCCCTCAAAACGAATGATGCTGTGTTGTATCCCCTCCCTACCAGTGTCCTGGCCCTAAAGGAACCTGGCAAAGGCAGAAAGGAAGCACAGCAAACAGTAATGAGCTGTGAGAGTAGGGCCAGCAAGCCCTCACTCTGGATCTACGATGGGTCAAGTGAGAGCCCCCCAAGGGTGCATTATTGCAGTTTCCCTGGGAGAGCGTGGGGAAGGCTTCCCGGGGCTTGGAGGGTTCCATCTGGCTCTGCCCCTGGGGCTGGCTCCGGTAGAGAGGCAGAGACGGTGTATTACCTGTGGTGCCCCCCTCGAGCCCTGCACCATAGGCGGACACCAGGGCAGGGTTCCCCGCTTGTCCGGGCTCTCCGACGCGCACTTTGAAGGGGCTTCCAACCACGTGGCTCCCATTGAACTTGACGTCGATTGTGTGGACACCATTCTCGTGGGGGATGAAGCGAACAGCGTACTTATCTAGGAGTGAGCAAAGGCACAGGAGAAAGTGAGCACGTGGGCACCACTGGGGTGGGGGTGGGGGTGGGGGAACGACAAAGGACAGGAGGCCAATCTTAAATCACTGCTTAATAAGACAACGGTTCTGCCGGAAGCCTGGCACCCAATATGTTTGGCCTACTTGTGTGTCCCTAGTCAGCCTTTCGGGAAATGCATCCAAATCTCAAATTCTCTGTTTGATCCTCCCTGGTCTCTGCCTCAGAAGAACACTTTCTTTATGAAAAGCTCACTTCTGGCAAAATTTCTCTACTTGGCTACTTAAAGCGGGGAGAAATGGAATTAATGCTCCTTAATTAAGCTCCAGGGTAGCAACTGTCCCACAGTTTCTCACAGTGCGTTTGGGTCACAGCACGTGGCAGGATGATCAGTTAACTGAAATGGGCACCTGGACTGTCCGTCCATCAGGCACCACATGACCACCCCCTTCCTCCCCAAAGTGCTCCCACCTGGGATGCAGAGTCTTCTCCTGCAGTCAGTCTCGCAGCCTCTCCATGGCTCCTTGTACCCTCCATCCCCCTCAGAATCTTTGCTCCCCGAAGCTCCACCCAAAACCCTCTTCTCTCCCCCTCTGATCCTCTCTCCATATGGAACTTCCACACATACCCTTCCATACTGTGCTTCCCCCAATAGTCCCCAACTGGTACCCACCCCTCTCTGAAAGCCAATGTGCTGCAGGGAAAACTGACCCCACGCCCACGTCCAGGTATGGGTCAAGCTAACCTGGGAAAATCCCTCATTCCCAAGCCTAAGTCAATGAGCACATGGCACTTAGCCACAGGAAGTGACTCAGGAACTGGCATGTGTGTTCAGTGATCAGTGAGATAGAAGGGCAGTTTTCTGGAGACCTCTGGGAAAGGAGCATGTTACACTTCTGAGAAAAAAACTTGAGTATAGGATGTCTCTCTTGATTGGTATAGTGTGGAGAAAGGAAGCCTGGTGCTGTTGCAGCCATCTTGCCACAAAGAGGAGGGCCAGTTTTAGAATGAGGCCCACAAATCAGAAGGAGCAGAGATTGTGTGGGGCCTTGGAGAACGCAGCTGGATGGCTGAATTAAGTTGCTGCTGAAACCCACCTTAGATCCTGAACTTCCAGTTTGAATTAATGGACCCCTTTATTATACGAGTTGAGCTGGGTGTTCTGTAATTTGTCACCAACAGCATACTAAATGAGGCATGGTGGTTTCAGACGTCCCAAGGACTCCAACTACTGCCTGGGGCTAAGGACAGCACATCTCACTTGCTGACCAATCCAACACTGTAGAGCTCTATTAAATATCCCCACTTGGATATCCAGGAGACACTTTAAAACCCCTCAAAATAAAATAATAAGCTCTATAAGGCATAGGCCAACCTTTGCCCACCCATGGCTATTGTCCCGAGTGTTGCCAACTATACCATCATCTTTCTACCCCATCACCAAGTTACATGTAGCCTTTCTGAATTCACTTTCATTGACTGTGGCCAACTGCTCACCAAATGTTCCAGTTCTCTGGCCTCAAGTCCATTCTCTCCATTTCTAACACTGCTGATTAATATTGTTTTTCCAAATGGACCACATTGGGAGCATCAGCTCACTACCCTGCCTTTCAGATGCTCCAACACATTCCCTACGATATGGTCAGACTTAAGTCACGATCTGATCAGGGCACCCAGCCCCCACACTTGCTCTTTCTGAGGTTTCCCACTGCCCTTTCCTTTTCTGCCCAGTGGGAGGAAGACGTCTAAATGCTAACCCAGGTCCTAGGTGTCCACCGTCCCTGTACACAGAGCAGGGCAAACAGCAAATGTCCAATAAGGGCAGTGGTCACAGGGCTCTTCCTCACGCATCAGGGCCCACATTCAATGCCTCCTCCTCTGAGCAGTCCTCTTGACCTCAAGGCAGAAACCCTTTTCCTCTCCTGTTTCAACCATCTTTATTTGCCATCTAATTCTCAGCCCCACTGTGCTGTTGGTGATCAGCTGGGGTCCTCACCAGTGCACTGCACGTTTTTGGCTCCCTCTCTCTAGGTCCTCACTCGACTCTGGGCTCCTCTTTGAGGGCAAGAATCATGTCTTCCTCAGCCTCACCTTCCTGTCAAGTCTCTGACACTTAAAAAATGTTCACTGGCAAAATGGTCTCATTAAAGTTGATTGACATCAGGGAATTCCGTACACCAAGGCAGCAGGTAAGGAAATCTTCTGCTATTAAGCCCTACTGGAGACCTGGATTCTCTCTCTCTTTTTTTTTTTAATTTACAAATGAACATCAATTGCACTTTCCCTCAGAGTGAAGTGAGGGTCAAAGTGTACTTATTCATTTCATAAGGTCAGTAATAAAAATCTGTGACATTTTATTAAGATAAGAGACCATCACAATGAAAGTCATGTGAAAGAAATCTGAAAAACAATAGAAAATACAGAAGAATTTGTTTAAAAAAAAAAAAAGGGAGGTGTTGTATTTATCTCAAAGCCTGCCCCTGGCAAATGTTTATACCCGAATTTATAAACGGTGTCAGGTAGCAGCAGAGGGAATCAGAAGGCCTTGGAGAGGCCAATGACTCCTCCGTCAGGATTCACGTTTTCAGAAACATTCCTGGGTGGGGGACGCTGGTGCTGGGACCTGCACGCCCGGCCTCCGGCTTACCTGGCTCCAGCTCAGACACATGGCACTCCTCCACGGCTCCAGAGGGGCTGTGCACCTTTGCATCAATCTTGCCTTTTGCCCCATTCAACCTTATAGCAAAGGAGGCTGGCTGGTTAACTTTTAGTCCCGATTCCTGAGAATTTAATACATGAGACAGGTTACAGCCCTCAGGGTTCCTGCTCAGTGGCACACATCGACCTGACCCAGCGATAATTCTGATGCCAATAGGCCTGGAATGTTTTTCTATATAACATCAGACAACAGAAGAGCAGGTGGGCAATGCCACATTTCTACCATTAACTATAAGACAGCACAGACACACATAGACATGGTCTTGTGTTCAAACTATCCTGAATCAGGCTGGAAGAGATGGTTCCTAGCTCTGGAGACATCCTGGCCAGCAATAGTATAGTTTCAGCATCATAAACAAAACGTGTATAGGCCAGAAAACCCAGTATCTTCCAGATTGAAAAGAAGAGAAGTCCCTCCCCACTTTCTAGAAGGAGGTTGGCAGCTGATAGAACCAGGCACTCATTAACATGAGCAAACTTTTTTTATCTCAAGAATGGAGATGGAGAGGGCTTTTAATAAACTCATAAAGAGCTACACAAGATTTTTCTGTCATGCAGTACTGCCCAGTGGTTAAAAATCAGCAGGACCTGGGGATACTACCATTTCCTAGCTATTTAAAGTTGTTTAACCTCTTTGACCCTCAGTTTCCTCATCTGTAAAATGGGTATAAAAACTGAATTTCTCACAGAGCTGCTGTGAGGATTAAATGAAATTATGCATTCAAAGCACTCAGCACAGGGCCTAGCCCATACATAAAAGAGTTGAAACATGTCAGCTTATCGTTAAATATTAATATGCATTTAGAAGTCGTTCATCCCCTCTCAAAAGAGCCATGGAGAGAAGGGCAGCTTTTGCTCTTTCCTGAATCAGTTTCACTCTCTATGCTTTGTCTTGGAACCTATATCCTCTGCTGAGAGGAGATGATTGGAAGTTTAGATGCTTAAGATATTTTAAGATTGGCCAATCCTGAATAGCAAAATTTTTCAAGTCAGCAGGTTTGATGTACACTTGATTGGACAGCTACTCAGATGGTAACTCTAAGGCAGCAGGGCTCACACTTCACATGCAACTGAGGCACCTGGGGGGTCTTGTTAAAATGCAGATTCTGATTCAGTGGGTCTGGGATGGAGCCTGGGGCTCCACATGTTTTTAATAAGTTCCCAGGCGGTGCAGAGACTGCTGGTCCAAGGATCCCAGCTCAACAGCAAGGCGTAAAGCAGTGCTGCCCGATGTGGTCATCACTAGCCACGTACAGTTACATACATTTAAATTTAAATCAATCAAAATTAAGTGAAATACAAAATTCAGTTCCTCAGTTACACTAGCCACATTGCAACTGCTCCGTACCCACGGGCTCGTGGCTACTACACTGCACGTCGGAGATGTGGGACGTTACCATTGTCGAAGAATATTCTACTAAACTGCTCTCAAGGTTACAGACAAGGGAGGGAGGACTGAACACAAAATTAAGGAGTCTTTGATGGCCAGATCACCCCTATCCCACCCCTCCCTCCACAAAATACCAGCCGACTCCAATTTTCTAAAATGTCTCAAAAGCAAGAGGAAACAGTACACGCCCCTCTTTCCTAACCAGTACCAGATGTTGCCCTGCAGCCTGCCAATAAAGCTCCAATAAATAATTTGCATGTCACTTGGCATCAAGTGACCGGGAAGAACAGGGGACGAAGCTGATACACACGCCCCTCCTGCCGCAGCAGCTGGTTATAAAAGCCTGACGGACGAACAAGCCTGCTGCACACTTACCTAAATATTTCATGACCACACTGAGACCAAGAGGACTCTACCGAAGTTTTCTGGAGGGGATTTCTCCACATCAGCCAGCTCCTTTTGGACAGAACCGTTTTTACATTACCTGAGTCCGCCTGCCTCTAAATCCTCAAGAGGGAGATAAACGCCTTGGAAGATCCAAAAGAAAACTTGGAGATGCATGAAGGCAGCTCTTTGCCCTCAGAAAATGCTGGGTTTATCTCCCTCCATAGGTTTTAGTTAAGCTGGCCACAGGAGAAACTCCTGTTAAGAAGCCTTTAAATGAAACACAAGAAAAACATCGACACCACAGTGACCAGTCAGTACCCTCAGTACTCTCCGGACGAGGCCGCTTCAATCTGTTGACCGTGACTCTGGTTTGACTTCTGTTTGGGTTCTCTAACGTCTGGGACAACTAGCAGTACCGATCCCCCTCAGGGCAAGGTTAGATGTCCACATGTAAACCAAGAGCGGGGAACTAGATATCACCAATGGGAGATATGAGATTGAGTTTTAATTCAATATTTTCCAGAACTGAGGGGCAGCTGAAGGCTACTTAGAAACCTCTCTAACCCAAAATCATATTCTGGGATTCTGGTGTTACCCACAACCAAACTGCTACACCAGATTCAGACACCTAATTATTTTTCAGTGTCCTGAGACCCAAAGGCATCCCCAGTGATTCTTAGTTTGGCTGAAGACTCTACTGCAGCCTTGAATGAACCGACCTGTTTTAAGCCAGGGGGAGAAGCTGCGTCTCCTGGCATCCCATTAGGTTGGGTTATGCACCCAGCGGCCACGCCGGGGTTGGGATTAAGGTGGCCGCCGTTAGGAGCACGGTTTTGGAGCCACAGAGACCTCACTCTGCCTCATGCCAGTTGGTTCCTGATAGCCATAAACATTCTGTACCTCAGTTTTTCTATCTTTAAATGGGGTCAAACCTATTCACCAGGTTGTAGCAAGGATTTAGGGAAGTGACACTGACATAGGTCTTAACACAGTGCCTTGCATGCTTACTGTAAACAGATCAGCATCATAAAATAAATCACAGTTGACTTTCTTGAGGAAGAGGAAGCCAACAATAGCAAGCTGAACATCACTGGGCTGTTAGTTTTGTGTTTGTTTTGTTTTGAAAGCCCTCCTTATCCCTTAACCAGTTATTAACAGGCCTTCTTTGTTTCTCTCAAATAAGTATTTAGAAAACAAAACTCATCCCCCAATGTCGAGGAGTTGTATTGACCGAGGCTCTGTTTCTGCTCGTCCCAACGGTCTCCTGGCCTACGTGTGACTCTGCCTGGGAAAGCTCCCCTTGTCAACATGTGCTGGGGCCCTTGGCACTGAGTCGGGGATTGAAGGGGCCTCGGGAGTCCAGGGCCTCACTGGTCGGCCTGTGGCCAAGGAGGTGGATGCTTCCTTGCGTCTCACCTGAAGGCTCAGAACAGTGAGGCGGCGGGCGTCGTCGGAGGGTGCGATCACCGGCACCAGGTAGGGACTTTCGGGGATGTGCTCATCGTTGAACTTGATAGACACCTCGTAGTTACCTGTGGGGACAGCAAAGTCCCATCAAAGCCCCAGGAAAGTAACTCCAGAGTGACCTCCTGCTTCTCTATCTGGGGCTGAAGTGTCCCTGCCTCGCCTCCAGGGCTGAGGCTGACTGGTTCAGGGAGGGCCACCTGGCTTACAGCGGGCCAGCCTGATTTCTCTTAGCTGGACAAGGGCAGGGATTTTTAACCTGTGCCCACAGGGTCCCCCACCACAAAGGGCCTGTGTGCAGTACTCAGGAGATCCACAAAATGTGGATGGATGTTTACTTTATTTTTACTAACCTCAAACTGAAATTTAGCATTTCCATTAGAAGTGTTGACAAGAAATCACAGCATGTTAAGACCTGTGACTTTGTCACAACAACAAGCACAGATATGTATCACTTTACAGTTTTATATGTATCTTGCCACACCATTTACACTCATCACCACTTTAGAAATTAAGGTAGTTAAGAGACTGCGCCAAATCGTATGACTTAATGTATCAGTGAAGATGTGGATATGTTGCTATGTTACACATTTGTTCTTTTAAAAAGAGGTTGATAGCAATATCTTAATACAATTTGTTTCCTTTATAATCGGATGTATTTTATTTCATGTGCTTAAAAATATTTCCTGAGATGGTCCCCGTGGGCTTCACCAGAGGCCCAAAGGATCCATGGCACACAGGAGGTTAGGAACCCCTCAGCTGCTGGGCCCACTCTTCTGGGGCAGCCACACCAGCTGCCGGCCGAGGGTGGGCAGAGAGAGGCTGGTCAGCGGGAAGAATGAAACAGCTGAATGAAAGCTTCAGCGAGGCCAACAGAGAAGGACAAGACACAACAGGAACAAGGATTCCTGCTCGTTTCAGGCCTTGCTGGACTTCTGGCAACTGGATTTTGAGAAGGTGCTCCCAGGTGCCCACGCAGACAAGCTCCTGTCCTACTTGAGCTGGTCGGATGGGTTTCTGCTCCTTACAACCCAGCCGCCCCCAAACAAGGAGAATGCCCCCTGCTGGCCCTGGAGTACATACCAGGCTCCTGGGCAATATAAGACACACCACAGGATCCGTTCTTATGGTCATCGAATGTGATCTCGGCCTTACTGGGGCCCTCAACAGCGATGGAGAGGCCCCCGGCGCCTGCCTCCCGGGTCCAGATGCTGAACTCGGCTAAGACAGAGAAACACCTGGTCAGTGACTGAGCCTGATACAGACCCCTCTTCCTGCTCAAACCTGGGGTGCTGGGTTCTGTTTGTTGCCAGCCCTTTTCTGTTTCCCTAACCCCGAGTAGAACCCAAGAAAGAGCACCGCTGATGTTTCGCAGGTACTATCCATGACTACACTGAGTTCATGGGCAATCAGGCATCTTCCAAACACATGAAAAAGATGAGGGTGTCCGGTTCTGTCCCCACAGATCTTCCCACCCAGACACCACCACTGCAAGGGACTCTCACAGCCAGTTTTGTAGAATTCTGGCATGTTCCACAGTATGTTAGCCTGCACGGTGCTCTGGAAACAGTTTGATGACCCTGTTCCTCTCTTGGAGCCTCACGACACACACCCATAAACCACAGGCTCCAGGAAGTCCCTCAGTAAGACACCTGTTTAGCTTTGGGTAAGCGAGCAATTCCCAAACATCTGTAGCCACAGAAGTCTTGCTTTAAACAATGCCTCTTCATATCACCCATCAGAATCGTACCTACAAAGTCTTCCTTTTAGAGCAGGGTGAGGGGTGCAGGGTGCTCACACCACCAGGCTGAACTCCATCTTCCCAAGTAAGAATCTGCCCGGAACGCTCACCTGGGACTCCTGCTTCTCCTCGCTCCAGGCCGGGGCCCCCTGCCCGGACCTTGTGGGCGCCCCCCTCGCCGAGCGGCCCCACGGTGAACTGGAAGGGGCTGCCGGTGACGTGCTGGCCGCGGTACTTGACGCTGACAGTGTGGACGCCCATCTCCTGGGGCACAAACCGGACGCAGTGCGAGTTCTTCCCCACGGGCACAATCTCTGCCTCGGTCACGCGGCCGGAGGGGCTGGTGACGTGGGCCGACATGTCGCTGCTGTCGATTTCTGAAAAGCAGGGGGAGAAAGAGAGGAGGGTGAGGGCGAGGAACCAAGGTGGAACAGGACATGCAGGGCAAGCAGCGGAAGGCAAAGCGAGTGCGGCCCAGGGTGCAGGGTGCTCAGGCTTCCTCCCCTTCAGGCTGGATGCCTGCCCTCCTGGCCCCTCAAATCCCTGGGTGGCTGTGACCAGCACGGAGGGAGCAAGGCCCTTGTAGCCACCCAATGCAGAGAACATTCTTGGGGGCACTGACACTTCTTGCCTTGCCAAGCCCTTCACAGCCCTTGTGGTGGGAAGTGACTCAGTTCCACGCAGCAGTTTCAAACCAGAGCCTGAGCCGATAGTTACAACATGGAAATAAAAACTGCGATGGCTCAGAAGTTTCTAGGCAAAGGTGGCACGGGACCACCTGTCATGCTTATAGGGGCTCTTTTCCATAGGTAAGGGCAGAAAACGCAAGAGCTATCACCCCTCATCGTCAAGAAGCCTTAGCATTTCTTTTAGGCAACAAGACAAAACGCATTTAGAGAAAAAGGTGAACACAGGTCAGTCCCAGTGGCAAAGGGAAAACCACGCGTGAGCAAAGCTTTGAGCAAACCGAAGACCAGAGGCCACACTTCCAGAACCGTGATGCCTCGGGTCCTCAACACCAGGAAGCGGACCACATCTGCTCCACCCGAGGTGCCCGTGCCATGCCAGCGACCGCGCCTGGACTGACGTGGTGCACACAGGCGCGCTGCATGCCGGCTGACCAAGCAATGCTGTCACCTACAGCAGCATGAAACCGCACCCTCCAGCCCTACGGGATCTGGGCAGCAGCTCATGACTTTGAGCCCTGAGGACAGAGAAAGGAAGGAGGTTGAAGGGAGCGCCACCCCACACGGCCTGGGTCCGGAGAACATCTGGAGGCTGGCGAGAGAGGATGGTTTAGGCAATAAGGGGGAAAATGAGTCACCCAGAGTCATCTGGTGCCACTGAAAAGAGCAAAGGAGTCAAGAGCCAGACAAGACCTTGGAGAAAGGGTAACTGTCCACATCAGACAAAGGTAAGAGACAAACAGGCAGAGGAAATAGAAGAGAATTCTCCTAGTGACCAGAGAAATGAAACTGAAAACTGGGTACCATATCTTTCCATCAGATTAGTCACAGTAAGAATGAAAGACAGTGCCCAGGGCTGGTGGGAAAAACAGAGAAACAGGCACCAATTTCTGGAGGACAGGCTGCCAAGGCATAGCAGCATCTGAAACGTATTGACCCAGCAATCCCACTGCTGGGCGTCCGTCCAGTGTGACGACAGCCTGAGCACACGGCGGCAGGTGTCACAAGCACCAGTTACAGGGGTCATGGGATTAAGATGCGTGTGTGGGGAGTGAGAAAACCCGACAACGGACGGTGCAGCTACATGTGACATGGACTCTTACACAGTCGCTGGGAAGATGATGGGGAAGTAGTTTTGGTGTGTAAAGATGCCCACACACAGTGAGTGAGAAGGGCACCAATGTGACCTGAGACTGAGCCCGTGTGTCCAGGGGGCTGGGGGCATCTGGGGTCCAGCTCAGGTCCTCAGACGTGAACCACAAACTCCCCATATGTAGGGATATGAGGTGACACTTACTTCCCCCGTTTTTTTTTTTTGAGCATGTCAACTTTTTAAAAAAATGTTTGTTTGTTTATTTGCAGGGGGAGGTAATTAGATTTATTTGTTTATTCTTAGAGGAGGTCCTGGGGATTGAACCCAGGACCTCATGTATGCTAAGCATGTGCTCTACCGCTTGAGATATACCCTCCCCCTGAGCACGTCAACTTTTTATGATCACAGTCCACACAGTTCTTTTTAAGTGACTTTTAGTCTGGACACTACAATAATGAGGCTTTGGCCAACATTGTGTCTACACGGGAAGAACCCATCAAGTATTGCCGAGAAGGCAGAGCAAACAGACACGCGGTAAGTTAGGGAAGACGGGAGATACTACATGGAGCTTCATCTAGAAACTCATCACAGCCTGAGATTTCTCGTCCCCGTAGAGTCTGCAACTCCACGCACGTGCCAGAGGAGCCTCAACGCCTTCACTCACACAGTGACTTTTCAACAATAAAAAAAACCTGGGCCATGTTTCAGACAGACTGTGGCCATTTACTGGCTAATTTGGCCAAAGGGCTAGATGTGGCTCACCTTCGCAGCCTTGCATCCCAAACCTCATTCTGATTTTAGAAATAAAAGATATGAATGGAAATTAGAAGGATGTCGCCGGGCTGACACCTCCTTCCAGATATGCGGATCAGTGGGGTCAGCTCTCTCATTGACATTATTGTATTCAACACACAGCGAATTAAAGTCTAAAAGTTTATCTATTTTCCCTCATATGATACAACAAAGCTATTTTCCACTTGGAAGAAGAAAAAGGTAGCAGGTAAACAGATTTATTTTTCCTGGATGGGCCTCTGTGAAAAGAAATATTAAAATTATTAATGAATACATAAAAATAAAAGTTAAATTAAAAAATAGTTCCCCATAGCAGGTTTGGACGACACATTCTGGGCCAAGCCTGGACTTGGCCTCCAATGATGCCCACGCCCTGACCCACAAGCCCCTCACACTCACCTGGGATTTTCAGGTTCAGGTCACAGATGCTCCCGACAGTGGCCACAGATGGCGCTCGGCTGGTTCGGGTGATGCTTTCCTTGACTCTTCCCTCCCCACTGATCTTCACGGTAAACGGACTCCCTGCAAGAACCAAGAAGGCCCTCGTGAGCAGCCCAGAACCCACGCGTCAGGAAGTGCAAGCATCAGGCAGGGAGGGCAGAGGGGGCCACACGTACCAGGCACGTGCTCATCAGCGAACTTGGTGGAGACGATGTAAACCCCAGGCACGGTGGGGAAGTAGGAGACCTTGCAAGTGCCGTCCTCCAGGTCCTCTGTCTGGATGTCCACTTTGCTGGGGCCTTCCACCGCCAGGGATATGCCACCATAACCTGCAAAGCAGTGGCCGGCGGGCTGCTGTCACAGCAACTCACCAGGAAGGGGGAGCTTGATGAATGCAGAAAGGACATCCAACCCTAGAAATGCTCCAGCCAGCAGAAAGACAGTAACGGTGACTCCTGTTGGAGAGCCCTGGGCAGAGGAGCCAGTTAAAGGCTCTGAGAATCCTGCAGTGGAAGAACCTGGTGAACATGGCTTTGACTATACTCTTTTCTCAAGGGTATCTACTAACATCCCACGGACCACCCATCCTGCAGAAGCCACTGGGGAAGACACGGCCCACATGCCCCCAAGAATAGCAGGCACTGCCTGGAGGCTTATGGCCAGCTGCAGGCCTGAGATTTTGACATTTTAAACTGCCTCTAGCTGCCTCACATGCCAGGGAACCACTAAGACAGCAGATCTAAAGCTTTAATAACCTGAGGAATCAACAGAGAACATTAGCCCATCAGGACCAGAAATTCTCCAGCTCCCTCCCCTGGGACTGCAACTTTGTCCAGAAGTCACCAGTGCAGCCATCAAGAAGGCAGAAGACAAGGACACTAGGAAATGGAGTAGCCTGGAGAGGTTCAACCTAATTCAGACCTTCTCAAAGAGGAAACAGGAAGAAATTCCTCACGTCCTCCAAAGCACTGCTCTGCTGAACACGACCTTGGCCAGCTGGCCAACATTCTTAGCTTGGGATGAGTTCAGCAGACCCTGGGAAGCTGAGAACAATGCTGAGAGTGTAGATAATGAAACATTAACCTATGAGTTGTCGTGGCTCTGGGTTCAAATGCTAGAAGCAGATGGGGATGCTAATTCCTGTGAGTCTTAAATTTTTCATCTAGAAAACAAGATAATACCTACTTCACCATTGCTCCTGGGGCTTCAGTGATGAGGATAATGCACACATAAGGATCTACAGCTTGAAAGATGCTCAGAAAGAAAAGAAAGTTGGTAGGACAAAAAGACGAAGCAGTCTGAGCAAAAACAAGCCAGTTCTGCAAGCTCTGGGCTTTTCTCCTGGGGACCCCCCCCACCACAGACCTGCATCCCTCGTGTCCACGATGAAGTCAGACATCTCAAAAGTCCGGCCTTCTGATAGGCCACGGCCGTAGACTTTGGCTCTGCGGGCATCACCGATCTCCGACTGGACCACCATGATGGACACGGGGCTGTTGGCCACGTGGTTGCCATTCTTCTTGATGCTGACCAGGTGCTCACCCACTTCCCGGGGGATGAAGGAGATGCCTGGAGACCGGAGAACAGATTGGGGTTTGTAAGAAGAGGGGAAGGTGTGGGGAGGAAGCAGGGAGACACACTTGCAAGGATGGCAACAGAACTTCCTTTCTGACTTCCCAGCAGCCCAGGGTGTCCAAGAGGGTGGCCAAGATCACAGCTCTTACCACACATGTGACCCAGTAGGCTTCTCACCTCACACCCCAAGGGGCTACCAATTTCTCGGCAAAAACCGAAGGAATCCCCGTCTCCCACCCAAGATGTCCCGGCTCCAGCCGGGAGGGCAGCCTGGCCTCACCGATGTGATTGTTGGGCAACCTCTTCAGGAGACAGGGCTCATCTCGGCCGGATGGGGCCTTGATGCTGGCCGTCAGGGTGCTGAGGTCAGTCTCGCTGATGTCGAGCAGGAAGTCGGCGGCAGAGCCCAGCTTCACCTGAGAGCACCGCCTGCTGTCATCTGGGAAACACGACCCCCAACAAGGCTCAGTTACATGTGACCCCAGCTCTCCGGAGCCCTCACTCCACATGCAGATGAACAGGCAAGAATTAATTACCCAAAATTAAGTGAAAAGATGTGCCTTGGACAAAGAGCAGACCTAACCAACAAAAAACAATTGCTATTTATACCTGGTTAGGGGGAAGACTAGTAGGACTGGCAGGAACTGGAGACCTGAGTCCACACAGACTGCATTTAAAAAAAAAAATCTTTGCTAGTGGGAGGCACCTGCCACCTGGCTATTATCCCCTTGGGGCCTTTCTCGGGTGAACACTCATCATGTTCACACAGGGACGGCTGGCTGTTTCACAGACAGGTCTAAACACCTTGGGGCAAGAACCTTGTCTTGCACGTCTTGTTTATAACCCACTGAGTGCATGACTCAAACACAGTGAGAGTAACAGGGGCCAGGAGTAGGGCTTGGAGTCAGATAACCTCCACCTGAATCCCAGAATATCCCCATGTGAACTTGGCTTGGCCACTATCTCTCCAACCTTCAGTTTTCCCATCTGTAAAATGGAGAGGAAAAAAATCTGTCTAGTAGTGATGCTGATGGGCATCTCTGAGCCCATTTACTTATGCAATAAGCATTATATGAATGCCTCTATCAGAGGGCCTCTTACATACCGTGGGGTCAGACTAGCACAAAGTAAGTGCTCTCCAAATGGTGAGCTTGCTTTTCCCAGGATTACCTGCTAAAGGAGGAATTTAGCCCATTCAGCATTGACCATGCTCCCCAAGGAGTCACTGTGACACCTAATCTCAGACAGATGCCTAGCCTGCTGCTCTGGGTCTGATGGGAGAGAGGCTGTCATACTTCCCACTAGGAAGCCCCCGGTAAGCAAGGCAACTCTACCTGTGATCTTGGCTGTGAAGGGGCTGCCAGGGATGTGCTTGTCATTGTACTTGACCAGAATGCTGTAGTCGCCTGGCAGGGTGGGCAGGTAGGTCACTGTGCACGTCCCATCTTTGTTGTCAATGCAGCTGATCTCGGCCTTTGAGGGCCCCTCAATAGCCAAGTCCAGGCCACCTGTGAAGGGAAGCAGGGAGAGAGGGCCATCAGAGAGAATGATTCTTTGTTTCAAAAGGGTTAATCACTCACCCAGGGCTGCCCTGATGCCTGTAAGGTCAGACTGACACAAGCCATGGGAGCCTCAGGGAGAGGCATAGGTCAGAACAAAGCAATTTACACGGTCAAAGTGCCACTGGGAGGACACTCTACATCTGAATTCTCCCTCCAAGTGACCCTGAAGTTCTCTCTATTTTTCCGGATATGTGAGATGAGGAAGGGATGGAACCCTGAAGGGCCAATCACACATATTGAAGGGTGTCACACACAGACTGTCACTGCTGGTTGGGGGCTGGATGCCAGCGTGAAAATCCCATGAGAACAAAAATTCAGACATTTTCTGTGATGACAGTGGGCACGGGCACACAGCTTCATCTGGAATAAGCCACTGAATAATGTCTGTGGTCCTGTGGACACATGTGCAGGTACAAAAGGAACAACACCAAAAATGTCATCTACCAAGACACTTAAATTTCAGGCAAGTCACATGAAACACTTCATAGCGATGCCTCTGATTTTAATCAGAACACAGAGGACTTCAAAAATTTCTGTTTTGGGTAGAACACAGAGAAGCTCCACACAAGAGATTTACATGTGAGAAAAGACAAGACAGATACTACCATTCGAGAGTCTTATTATTTTAGAAGCTTCCCTGGAATTGCATGCACTTAACTCTCCAAATGAAAGGCGGGAAGAGGATAACCACACGGTACCTTCTCCTGCGTCCTCAGTGACGATGGTGAAGGTGGCGGTTTTGTTGGCCACTCCATACACCAGGCCTGGGCCGTACGCAGAAACACTCCCGCTGTTGGGGTAGTTCACGTAGAACTGGAGCGGGCTCTCTGGGTTTGCCAAGAACACACACAAAATTAGGACTTGGTGAAGGGGGAATGCCTACCTCAGACAACCCGCGCTTTAAGATTCACCTGACATATCCTGTGCAGAACAGAAGAGGAGATTTTGTGGGACTTCCATCCTAGGACACCCATGGGGGTCTACTTGCTAATGTCCCTTCAGTGACCATAGAAGAAAAACAGTCCCAAGGCTGCTCTGGACTGGAGGGGGCCTTAGGCAGGGGAATTCGGCTTAGCTGGACAAATAAGGAGGAAAGAGCTATACCAGGTGGAGAAAGGACCCACTACAGAGGGGATGTGGCTGGAAAGGTCTTTTGGGGAAGGTTGTTTGCCCACAACTTTCAAAGCGTATGAGCCCACCCCTAGGAATCTGCCCCACAGTGGTCCTCTCACCCACTCCCACTCCCAGCCCCATGCAAGTACTTCCACTTCCACAGTGGTCAGATGAAAACTAGGTAAAGACCGCAGGCTCCATCAATAGGGGTGTTGGTTAAAGAAACACTGGTCTACTTGTGGGTGACTAAACAGAACGAGGGAGATCTATGCATACTAACTTGAGAGATTGTCCATAATGTGTTGCATTAAAAAGAGAAAAAGGCAAATTGCTATATAATATTAATATCACTATCCCATTATATTAATATCTTATATAATACTAAGGCCCATTTTAACACCTATATAATAAAACCCATTATAACATTATCCCTGTAATACTAATACCATTATCCCATTCCAAAACAGAACAAAATAGCATGCATGTTTGTAGGGACAGAGACGACTGAAAAAATACACACACCAGCAGTGGAAGTAGGAGGAAAATGAAAGAAAGACTTTTTTTTACTTTTCCTTTTTCTTTAGAATATTTAAGCAGAAGCAGATAATAATTTTTACTTTTAAAAATATGCACATGTACACATAAACTAAAACAAACATCAAAGTGGGAGAAATATTTGCAACTCTTATCACAATGGGCTAATCTCAATATTTAAATTGTTCTCAAAAACTTACATGACAAAGGCCAGTAATCAAATAGAGAAATGAGGCCAAGGATACAAACATTCAGTTCAGAGAAAAAAAAATACCAACAGTACTTAATCATATAGAAAGTTGCTCAATCTGTTTCACAGGAGAAATAAAAATAAAGCAACACTAAGATACTGTTTTCCAACTATCAGTTTGGCAAAGATCCCAAAATTTGACAGCACATACATAGCATAATCCACTGGTAAACTAGGGGAAAAGCAGGTGCTCTCCGACACGGCTGGTGGGTGTGTGAACTGGAGGACTCCGATGAAGGGCACTTTGGTGAACTCTATCAGAATGACAGATGCCTGTGCTCAGGGAGACAAATCTCACAGATACACTCTAGCAGGTGTGAGATGACGGATGTGAAAGGCTATTCACTGCAGCATGATGAGGGATCACAAAAGATGGGCAAGAACCCACACGCCCTCCAACAGGAGAAATGGCTCATACGTAACATTCGCCCAAATGGTGAGACCACGAAACTGCTCTACTATTCAGACGTGCAAAGCTCCCTGGGATATACTGTGAAGTGAAGAGGGCAAGGCCAGAATAATGTGCAGAGTATACTACCATTGATGTAATAAAGGGAGAGGAATTAAAAATCTGTATTTTCATTTGTTGTAGTGTCTTAAAAATACTCTGAAATCCAACACAAAAAAATGAACAACGGTCAGGGTCAAGAAGAGGGCAGACAGGGAATATGGGTGGGAAGGAAAGCTTTCTCCACTATTCTTTTTAAACCATGTGGGTAGGCTGCTTACTCAAAATAGTAAATTGAAAAATAAAGAGTTATTTAAACAATTAGAAGGAAAAAAAAGAACAAAGAGTGAGGCTGTGCTGGTTGATGGACGTGAAACCTAGCTGGCTTTCCTTGTCAAGGGCAGCGTGACAATACGGCAGCTTGTCCTGTTCTCACAACCTCCTCTCCTGCTTAGAGCTCTGCAGGCCTGGCTGGAAAGTCCCTCTATGTGCCTCACATTTTCCTCCCAGCTCACCCTTTTGCCACACTCGGCACAGTGACAGAGAGATGGACAATCAGGGACCGGAAGGCCTGCACTGTGACCCAGGACGCTTAGCTGCATCAACCCTACTGGAAACTAACTGGAGTCAGAGGTGGTTCGGTTTGGCAGGGAGGCCAAACCTGCCACTGAGAACCGCTTCCCGCACAAAAGCGGACCCAACACATACAACTTCCCAGATGTGCAGGCCCCTGAATCTTGGAGCCCTGCAGGGCCAGCCGGCCAAGGCGCTGAGCTGGACTCACCAGGGATGTGGCTGCCCATGTACTTGATGTGCATCTCGTGGAGCCCGACCTCAGTGGGGGCGTATCTGACGGTGACTGTGCCATCCTTGTTGTCCACAATCTCGGGTGTGGCCGTCTTCCCGGAAGGCATGTGGACCTCTCCTGTTGGAGCACAGGGAGACAGGGCAGTGAGCCCACTGAAGAATTTCCCCAGAGAAGCTGAGCACAGAGGCACAGGCGGCCTTCAAAATAAAGGCTTTCAGATCCAAGAACACTCTCTGCTGCTGGAAACATCCAAGTTCCACAACAGGAAGCAGAAATGGCTGCTTAATTTTGTACCCTTTCGCTTCCACAAAATGCGGCAGGCAACACACAAGTAAAGGGGCTTCTACTTTTGTACTGACAAATGAGAAGCTCAAACAGGACTTGAGAAGACCATGAGACCAACAGGATTAGTAGAGCATCAACTCAAAGAGAAGCAGGCACTGGCAGGAGGCTGGGAGAGGAAGGAACTCTTGTATACTAGACCTCAGTGTCAAAGTTGCGTCTGGAAAAGTGGAAGAATAAGAGGAAGCAGGGAAAGAAGGGAAGAGGAACCTGATAGTTGAGAGTTATCTAAACACAGTAGTTCTTAACCTACAGAGAATCTCCAGCCCTCTCCAGGATGTAATGCAAGTTATAAATAAACCACCTCTTCAGAGACACGGAACATTCTGTAATCTCGGGGCTTATGGACCAACCCCCTAGAACAAGAACCAAGGACACTGGGTTCTGGACCCCAGATTTGGAGACAGATGGGACCACCTCGCGACCACTGCTCTGGAGAGCTAGCGTGAGGGAGTGAGAATGAGACTGCTTTCATGACAGTGCTTACCGGTGATTTCTCCTTTCCTGACTGCAAACGGAATGACCAAGTCGAAAGGCTTAAACCCCAGGCCGTTCATGTCACTCACTGGGACATAGGCCTCTTCGGTTACCTAAAAACAGGAAGCAGCAGTCACTGGGTAAAGTGGACAACAGTATGGGGTGGTGAAGACACAGGGGGCAGAGCAACTGGGAATTTTGCAAGCCTGTGCAGCCAGGATTTGGGGATGTGGCTGCCCACGCAGGAAGGGCTTTATCTAACTGGCTCTGGGGCCAGAGCAGAACCTGAGGGACTGGGGACGTCATGCTGACCAATTGCTAAAAGTCATCAGGCTGTTTGCTTGTAAAATTCCCAGTAGTGCCCATGGGAAAGTGGAAAAGTGAGAGATAGCAATGTCTGAAAGTCCCAACAGGTTCCACCTGGAAAAGTTTAGTTGCTTGTGGCCTGGAAAAGAAGGTGCGTTTTAAGTGGCAGAAAGTAGCAGCGGTGACTTTCCCCCCTGAACAGAGACCAAATGTGCAAGTGGCGGCTTTGAGAGTCAGCAGGAGGGCCAAGACAGCTGTCCATCTTTCTCTTTAAACGTGGAGACAAACTGCACCGAGCGTGATCACAGACATGGTGGCGGGCGATTCGTGGAGCATGTACGATGACACGGGTGGGTCTCATTACAGAGAAAGCGGGGATCATTGTGCTGGACTGATCAGTGGGCACAAACGAATGACCAGGACACCCAGAGGGCTTAAGCAATCCCCAAAAGCAGGCTGCAGCTTTTCTGAAATGAAGGCTGAGTAAACACAGACACGCAAAAAAGCGGGGGAAAAACCCCAAAACAAAGAGAGTGTACCCAGGGCCTGAATCCAGGGGAACATGCATTTACCGGCGCCTCCTCCATGACTGCGACTTCCCCATCGGTGGCCTGGTCAGTGGCAAATGGAGATTAGTTGGGAATCACACTGGAGGGACATCGCTACTCAGACGCTACAAATTGAGGGCTGCTCCCTCCCCATCCACCTTGCACGGCAGGGAGCTGCCCACTCGAGCGGGAGCCTGCGTTCTTCCCAGCCTCGTTGCAAGTGGGCATTCTCTCTTCAATGTCAAATCCACATGCCCCCTGGACCCACAGCCCCACTTCTAGGAAGCAGGCCTACAGAAATACTAGCACGAAAGTCCACAGGTCAGTGATGTATGCAAGCGGTTCTACTGGAGCCACTTGTGGTCAGAAAAGGCTGAAACAAGCTACATGTCCGTCCGGCTCGGTTAAGTACATCAGGTAAGCCTGTACAGTGGAACACAGTGCAGCCATTCTGAAGAGGCGGTCAAGTCTGATCAATTAACAAAGAAGGGGTTCGCTGGAAGGTTGAGGGAAGGAAAGCAACGTGTATGGTGTAATCTCATGCACAAAACTGATGCATTTCCTGGGCAAGCAGAAAAAATCCTAACATAGGTCACGAAAGTGGGAGAAGGGGTCTCTTGTTACCTGGTACGTGTCTATAGTAGTTGATGTTGTAAAGTTTCTATAAATTCATTTTTTAAAAACCGGAGACTTCATGTTCCTGATCCAACCAACCTGATAAGGGACAGGTCCCCTCTCAAGACCCTCTTCTACCACAATAAACAAACACTGAAGGCCTCCCTTATGAAGGAAGGCTTCTGGGCCTACATTTACTTCTTTTTGTGTATTGTGGCATCTCAGAAGGGGGCTTCATTTACAGAGTTAGCTTTGCGAGCTTCAACCATGGAAACAGCCCACATTTCTCAGACCCTCTCTGATTGGGGTGACTCAGGGACACATTAGCAGGGAAGATTTTTCAATGCCTACACTATGGCCTTTGCTCCATGACCTCTCAATGGTGTCGAGCAGAGAAGCTGCTAGACCCGTGACTTCCTTGGCACGCCTGTGTGATGTATTTAACTGAACCAGCCTGCCAGGACTCCTTGAGACATTTGCTGCAAAAGCAGTACTGGGTGCTCACATCCTCTTGGCGCCAAGCTTGTAGAGGAAGGCAGGGAACCTACCCGCAAGAGGCCAGTGAGCAGAAAGTCAGCCCATCTAAGTAAGGCTGGAGAAACCTTGGACCAGGAGGATGAAGATGCAAACTGGGTGCCTTGGGAGTCACCCCTTTCTGCCGTCATTAGTCGTTAGAGGGGCAGCGCATTTATACCGAGT
Organism: Camelus bactrianus; assembly: GCF_048773025.1. Taxonomy (NCBI): domain Eukaryota; kingdom Metazoa; phylum Chordata; class Mammalia; order Artiodactyla; family Camelidae; genus Camelus; species Camelus bactrianus. The sequence goes on from NC_133555.1 coordinate 27,444,106, forward strand.
ATCTTTGCTCTGCATGCATTCCAGAGCAGAGAGAACATTCATTCCTAATGAGTTTGGTGGCCCCCACTTTAGGTTTCTGACTCATCTGCTAAAATGGTCCTCGGTATTTCGGTCCTGATTTTTTCACTCAGAACTTCCTAATGTGGTCTCTCATCCCCAGCTCACTGCACCAGGAGGGCTGTGCCTTCTGCTCAAGAGCTGCTCTTCCAACCTGCCCGATTCTAACCAACCAGATAAAAACTCCTGCAGGCTAAAATCAGATCCTTAAACCTACAACTGGCACCTCCCTGTAAATAAGAAGGACATAAACTTTTTAGCTGCCCCTCTTTCTTCCCTGAAGGAGAAAAACACTCCTAAGTTAACAGTGTCAAAAGTTGACAAATGTTTACATCCTTGGGACAGAAAAAAGGCTCCAGACTGCTGGCACAAGGTTTATAGATAAACAAACATCTATGGAAAAGAATAAAGTTACAACAGATTGTAGGCTGGGTGACAGACATGGGCTTCTGTTTGGAATGGAGTCTTCGTGCCCTTCTCTGCTGCTGCATAAAGTGAAATCATCAGATTTGAAGGCTGTGCAGGGGGCCAGGCCACTGAGGTCTGGGAACTTTGTGGAGCACTGTTCATGGCATCAAAGGACATGGGTGAGGAAGAAAGAGCCCGGCGACTGTCCAGAGTGGGCAGGAGGTTCAGTGGACTTGAGTCTGACCCCTGCTCCTATACCGCATTTGTGAAAGGGCCGATAATGCTTGGTTTTAAGAGTTAAAGGAAGGACTGCTCCTAAGGTTTCTAACTCCTTTCCTGGTAGAAGAACCTTAATAATCAAAGGAAGATGTAAAAGTTACTCAGATTTGAAAATTAAAGGGCCTAGCCATTCTCTGCCCAGAGGTTTTCCATAATGGTTTCCTTTTATTCCAGATGTTCCTAGCTTCAAAAGACAAGCTATTTCCCCCTTGTAATCAAAGTCTGAATCTTTCCAAACACAAGTGGAGGTACTTTGAGTGCTGGGAAATCAGAGTCAAGCCTCCAGACAACAGCAATGGGAGCCTCTCTCCTCCAGGCCGTGGAGATGGGGGAGGAGGCGGGCAGGAAGAACCAGCAGAATGAAAAATTGCACTGCTCTACTTATAGACATTTTTTTTTTGTCAAAGAGCATCTTTCTGAACTGGGCTTAGGCCAGGACGTTGCCTAAGATCCTTAACACGATGGATACTCTGGTTGCCAATATGATTCCCTAAAAACCCTTAGAGCCAAAGGGCCCCCAGGTTTCTAGAGATTACTGTGGGACTCTACAAGGTCATGAGCGCTTAAGACAATTTTTTTTAACAGAAAAAGAAAGTGGCGGGGGCTGTCCTAGCCAGGGCTTAACAGCCGGCAGCTGTTGCAGTCTCTGCTAAGAGCAGCACGCCCTACGGAGACAACCCTCCTTACCATGACGGTGAAGGGGCTGTTGGGAATATCGACGCCACCAAAGCGCACGTAGATGACGTAGGTGCCCGGCTTGGCGGCCGTGTAGAAGATGTCATAGGTGCCGTCCTCGTTCTCAATGACGTCCGCCTCAGCCTCCGTGCCGTCCGGGGTCAGAACTGTGCAGGTCACCTTCCCCTTCCCGGCCGTCTTGGCGTCAACCACGAAGCCCACTTCCTCGCCGGTTTTCACTGTGGAGGCGATTCCAGGACCTGGAGAAAAGTTGAGGAGGAGAGCACGGAAGCTTTAGCCACGGACAGTTACCCTGGAGGCTTAAGAGGAGATCACACACGTTGGTGCTGTGTTTGTGAATGTCAGACCTTCAACTGCCACCACGCAGAGGGATGTCCCAGAGACCTCCTGGGGAAGGGGCTGCTCCAAGGAGCCTTCTACCCATTCTTATTAAATAAGGAGGTTCTGCAGGTTCTGAGGGCAACCGAATGTCACACCTGGTTTGCCAGTGTTCAAGGCGATGGGGATGAAGGTCAACTTGTATCAGCAAACATATATTAGCATTTTCTTAAGTGCCAGATACATATAAAGGTGAGCAAACCACTGTCCTAGCTCTCAAGATGCTCAAAAACTAACAGGGCAGACAGATGCAGGCTGGACACCAAGAAAGACAGCTCAACCTGCAATGGAAACGCTGAATAGGGACTAAGTTACAAAAAAAAAAAAAAACAAAAACAAAAAACCAACCATCCTTCAGAGAAGCATCCTGCAGCATATCTATGTAGAAGTGCTAAGAATTTCTATCCCAGGGTTGCCAAGCTGACAGAGGGCTTTCTGAGAAAGGGCGGAAAGGCTAGATTCTGAAAGACGGACACTCTTGGCTGGGAAGACTTACAACCTCTGTCTCCAAACAATGACCATTCTCTCTGACTCGAGGCACCCCTGTACTGAGGATCCATGGATTGGGGAGTGCAAAAAAAAAGTGTGAACTAAATGCACACTGGCTAAAAAAAAAAGCCAAGTGTGCAGAAGCCAGAGGGAGCGAAAAGAACATGACAGATAGTGGAGAGGCGAAGGGAAGATTGGAGCCCAACTGGGGAAGGCTCTGAGAGACATGCTGAGAGGTGGGGCCACAGGAGCCCCCAGGCTGAGCAGAATGTTCTGCCCAAGCTGGTGGAGGGAGCAGGGCCTTGAAGGCAAGGAGGAAGTCCCCACCCAATATTAACATGCCCTCAGGTTAGCAAAGATCCAGGTGTCCCTGGAACAGCACAGACCTAGGAGGTGGCCTACTGGCCAGTGTTACAAAATTTCTCAATGTTTTGTGGTGGGTGGGCCAAAAAGGGCCAGCTGAGGAACTTAACAATCTTTCCCTGAAAGCCAAAAGATTTTCTCCATTCAGAACAAGACAAGAAATAGAACACATCCAGGGTGGACCTTTGTTTAGCTTTATTTAAAGGGAAGCAAATCTGTTTCATTTCAGAGATGGGGGTTCACAGTTTGAAATCTGCTAGAAGCAGCACTGGAGTTGCAAGAGGTGTTCTTAAAAAACTGAAGGGCCCGTGATACTCAAATAGTCACATCTTAGAAATGGAAGGAACAGCAGATGCTCAAATATTCCCGGAGAGTTCCTCAGAGACTCATCCTAAGCACTGACGAAAAACCTAGACACTTTAACGTGCTTCTCTGGTGCTGGCCTGAAATGCTCGTGAATAAATCTTGAATAACTAAACCATCTTACTCATGAAAGGCATAAATTTGATGCTTTTCCTGAGAACCACCATCACAGTTGAAAGCTCAATAAATCACCCACTTCAAAAGTAATTATAATAGTTTCCATGTGCCTGGCACCGTGCTAACCACTTTTCATGCCTGACCTCTTCTAATCTCTGCAAGAATTCTGCAAAACAGTCTCTGATCCTTGGAAGAGCTTCTTAACTTAATTGTTCTCCAAAAAGATCTTTCATCTAAATCTGACTGAAGCTAAGAGTGGTTGAGCATCTTGCCCTGATGACACGGCTATTAAGTGAAAGAGAAGGGCCAGAGCTTGGCTTTCTGATGCCAGAGCCCACAGTCCTGCCCTTGACCTGCACTCACCGGTGGCCAGGCACTTGCTGGCATCGCCCGTCTGTGTGGCCCGGATGCGGTAGGGAGATAAGGGAATGTCATCCCCGCCGTAGGTGACCCCGATCATATAGCGTCCAGTCTTGTCAGGGATGTAGGTGACGGCGTATGTGCCATCTTTATTATCGTGGACAATGGCTCTTTTGGGTTTTCCCTCTTGGTCCTGTAGATCACAGAGAAATGCTATTTAGGATGTTGCCATCAGGATGCAGAAACCATGCAAGGAAAATCTTGGTGCATTTTGCTCATCAATTAGTGCCTCGAATGGGAGGAAAGGGGAATTACTGGCTTAATACAAATTTTTTTTTATGAGGTTGGGGTTGAGTGTGTGTTTGGGAGAGCAGAGGGTCATAGATCCCTTTAACACTGTGAAGGACATGGTCAATTTTTAGTGATTTTTTCCATCGAGTGAACAAATAGTTTTAGCTCTAAATCCATTGAAATGTAGGGGACAAGGGAGCAGAGCTCCTGCTTGTGCCCCACCACATTTACCTCCCTTCTCTCTTTACTAATAAGACCCTCATTCTTTGCTAGGTGCACTGCTCCCAGAGACTCCCATTCCTAGTATCCTTGACCATGAGGTTTAGCCACTTGACTTGTGACAAACTTCCGGCAAATGAGGAGAATGGGAGTCTTATGAAGGATTTCTGAAAGGGCTGCTGAAGAGAGCTGATTGAGTTGAAAAGTCCTGTTTTTCCCTTCTACCTTTCTTCCTCCTTTTGGCCTGCAATGTGGACTGGATGGCCAGAGCACCAGCAGCCTCCTGGTCCAGGAGGTCTAGGAGACCTTAGGGACAGAAGCCATATGCTAGGCCAAAGGAGCAGAAGGGTAAAGCCTGCTTCCTTGGCAAGCCACACAGCACTCAGGAGCCCTGTTTGGCCTCCAGGCCTCTTTAATGAAAGAATTATCCCATGTGTTTTAAGACACCCTCCTTTGGGGGTGTACTGTGATATGCAGCAGAACTTAGTCCGATGAGTAATTTTAAGCATTCAACAATAAAAACATAAGAATAGATGTAATAGAGAGCAAAATACATGAGAGTCACCAAAGTGTGGTACCTGGGGCCCTTAGACTTCTCAGGCAACTGTGTTTGTTCTCCTGTACAATTACTGACTCTCTGGTGGGGAAATGTGACAAATGTTTTCAAGAGATCAGAAACTGGTTGTTAAAATCCTGGTTCTTATCCCTGGCCAGGAAATTAGGTCTTATTAATGCAGTCTGGCTCCAGGAAATCATTCAATGTTACCGTTATCTGAACAGCAAGCAGGCCTTCCCCGGCATCTCTGGCATCGATCGCAAACTCCACAGGCAGGCTGGCAGGCACACCGTAAGTGCTGAGGCCAGGGCCACTGGCAGTCACTTTGCTGGCATCATATGTGGGAAGGACCTTGACCTTAAAGGGACTTGACAGACACATACACATCCTGGTTCAGTACGGGTATAATTCAAGCCAGCAACATTTGACCTCTCTTACATAGAGACTGGGACTGGGACTGGGGGTGGGGGGTATTTCTACAACATGTAAGATTTAAGCGCCTTAAATCCAGCAGAAATTTACAACCATGTAACCATCATACAACAGACCAGCTTTTCCTTGGTGCATTCCATGGGATATAAACTAATTCCCAAATTAGTTTGGGAAACATGGGGTTAAACACATTTAACCCTCTTTTGTTATACTAACACAATGATCACCAAAATGGAAAGAAAATATTGGAACTTCAGTTTTAACGTTTTATCTCAATCTCTTACTTTCTATTTTTAGTATGTTTTAGATGATGCATGACCTATTACTAAAATAACACATAAATATAATTTATACATATCTACAGAGCTAGAGCTATATGTAAAATCTTTATGTAAAATATGGATATTGGGGTACAGGTGAAACTTTTTCATCGTAAGTATGATTTAAAAAACACCTGGAGGCTGTTTTGAGAGGTGAGGAGCTTATGCAACATTTTTTGTATTATTATGAATGAGGAACAAGGTTTTTATTCAATACCTTCTGAGAATGCTATTTTCAACAAAATCCTCAACAAAGAAGTAAAAATCTTTGCCCCAATCAGAAAACGACTTGCAGGGTCACCAGAAAGAAGACCTTGATGAACTAATGCACTCTTTATTTCTTCAGAAATTCCCTACTCCTTAATTTCAGCTCATCTTTAAATTAAAGATGGGCTGAAAGGAACAAATGTGGGGGACCCAAGAAAGCAGGAGACGCAAACATCAAGGCTAATGTACTTTAACACCTGTGTGGAGCACACAGGTTCTTGGTGATCCTGATCGAATGGATGGGTGGATGGATGGGTAAATGGGTAGATGAACAAATGGATACATGCATAGATGGATACATGGGTGGGTGGATAGATATATGAATAGGTGAATGGATGGGTGGGCCACCGGAGCAGTGCTGGTCAATCCTGCTAAAGGGTGGGCTTGAGGTTGGTCTGGATTCTTTCCCTAAGTGTCAGGAGCTTACCTGCGAGGGATCTCTTCATCAGCATATTTAACAGAGACCATGTAAGGCCCCTCCTGGGATGGGGTGTAGGTCACTGTGTGTGTGCCATCCCCATTGTCCACCACGTTCACCGGCTCCACCAGACCTGAGAACAGAGGTGAGAAGTCTGAGGAACTACCTGGCCCCCACTTTACTCCACCCTGGGCTGAGTTCAAAAACGGTCACATTCACCTGTGACAGCTATTGGTTTTCACTGATGAGTAACACAAAGGAGAGCAGGCCATAATCAGAGGCCTAAGAAATCACAGGAGACAGGATCCCCAATTCATGGTTGCAGAGATGACCCTAAGAGAGACCTTAAGCCTTCTGTTGGCTGAAGTACACTCAGTTGGACCTAGAGTATAATTAAGGAGACTGCCTGCACTTGTTGCTGGAGGGCGTACGGCGAAGATGCGCGTTGCAGACATGCTGTATCCTTTCAAGCTTGGGATGTGGCAATTCTACTCCAAAGCCAAGAAAGGGCCAAAGAATCCAGAACTCTGAACAGAAAAATTAAACCAATGGGCTGGCCAGTCGAGACTTGTATCCACCTTTATCAAAGACCACAATGGCGCCAGCATGCTGGATGCAGGTGCAGGGCAGGTGAGGGTGCCAGTCTCATGCGGGGTGAGTGGCCTCTCAATGTGATGCCTGCGGGGGATGGTTAGAAATTACGTTAAAGCATAATCGAGACATGCTTTAAGATTGATGGACTCTAGATCCCAGTTCTAAATACGAGTGTCAAGAATGGGACAACTGCAGGGTAGACTAATCAAAGTGTGGCATACTCATTAAGCAAAGCAGATGAGGCAGGTACGAGGCAACTCCAGAGGTAAGGCCAGCAAGAGGCATGCGGGTTACGTAAGTCAGAGCAGCAGCCGACAGGAAAATGCAGATCTGTCCCCATAAAGGTACCCTTGGGGTCACGTTTAAAGAACTCTGAAATGGCTTCGAGGGGATGCGTCATGACTGGGAATCCATCTCATCAGCTAAAATTAAAAGGCTGCTACTGCATTGTCCTCCGAAACAGGCGCAGATATCTGAGTAAAGTTTCTCTCTCTTTTCTTCCTGCCCTTGTGTGCGCGTGTGCTCTGTCTGTCTCTGTCTCTCTCTCTCTCTCTCTCTCTCACACACACGTATGTCTTAAAGCTCAGTAACTTAGTGGAATCAGATTCCAGCCCTATGACCTCACTTCCCCCAAAACCACTTCAGCCCTGAGCTTCAAAGGGCATAACCTCCCACTGAACCCACTGAGGAGAAAGTTCCTCTTCAAAGAAGGAAGAACCTCATTTGCCACTTTGATGAAGCCAAGAACCTATCACTGAGGAAAAATCCAGATAATTTAATTAGTCAGAGAATGGCACATTTTAAATGCTGGAAGAGGGAATGTGGTCACCTACCGGAAAAGGTACGTTTCAACGCACGTCCGCGCTTTGTCCCAAAATGGCCTGCTAGCCTTACCAAACCCAAATTCCAGGCTGCAAAAGGGCAGGCCGAACTGCCCACAAAGCCCATTCCCTAGGAGACGTCCCCTCTCCAGAGAGTTGGGACAATGACCAAGCTTTGTGCTACATGGGCTGAGTATTGGTCATTTCCAGAAATTTGGGGTACATTCCCACGTGAGCACTAAGGCAACTTGAAGAGAGTTATCACCTCCAAACCCTCCACCCACCCAAATCCAGACCCATTCCAGTCACCTCACAAATGCTGAAACACATAACGAAGCAGTTGCAACAATTTTATATGTAAGGGCCCAAACACTAGCTTCATCTTGCTACTTTTAAAAAAATAGAAAATTTAAAAAGACATTTAGGGCCATGTTACTAAATGGGGGAGAAGGCAGGCCACTAGAAAAATAAACTCGTACTGTTCAGCTAGAATATGAAGCAGTAAAGTAATTTAAGAAAGTTAACATTGAGTTCATGACTGAACTCAAAAGCAAAGTGTCTGCTCTTGGTTGTGGCTGCCTCCGTCCTGGGCAGGTGAGTATCGGCAGGAAAGCAGGATGTGTACTTACCTCGTGGGCCCAGGACCCTCACTTCCAGGGGGGCCAGGCCAGCCTTGCTACTGTCCACTGTGAAGGACTGCAAGATGTGAGCTCGGACACCAGAGCCCAGACCTGGGCCAGCGATCTTGACCTTGCTGGGGTCCACGACATCCTTCACGGGAACCCTGAAGGGGCTGCCTAGAAAAGAGGTCACAGGATTCTAAGTACAGGCCCCCTAGCAGCTGGAGACTCACCTTGTGTGCACCCAGAACCGCACCGTTGCTCCACCCAGGCCCTCGGTTATGCCAGCCCCAGTCAGCTCCTCCTGCCTTGCTGTGTGTGCACCCATGTGCACCCACTATGTGCAGGCAAGGTGCCAGGTTCTGGGCCCGGAGTGGCTAATGGCCCTCCAGGAACGCACAATGCGGGAGAAGGATGAGGTAAGTCAGTCACTGTAATATCACATATAACACATAGGGGACCCATATACAAGGTACTGGTGGAGCATTCAAAAGGCAATGAATCTGGTCCTTGGGAGAACAGATAAAACTTTCCAACAATATCTGAAACATGAGAGTGAGCAGGCATTTCCCACATAGGCAGATGGAGAAGGGTTTGAAGCAGGGGGATTGGCACATGAAGAGGCCTGGACCTGAGGGAGGAGACATGAGGCTGAAGGAAGACGGTGAGCAGCAGAAGGAAGGCATGGAGAGGACTGCAGAGAGGTGGGCAGGCCATGCTGTCCACATCCACATCCCCTCCCACAAACTGCTCCTCAGGGGCCCCTGGAACCCATCCCTACAACACGGCCAGCACCTCCCCACCGCACATAGCCTTCCTGGTTCCCTGACAACTGGATGAAGCCTTGCTTTCTCCCGGAGTGTAAGCTGTGGCTCCCCCTGCATGGCTGACCCCATGGATGACACTGGGGCCCTCTGCCTCTTTGAGGGTATTGAGTTTAAAGACTGGTGAAACATTGAAAAGGCAGGGAGATTGGGATTTGTGAGGAAAGCACTCAACACAGAAACGAGGGCTGGGCGAGGACCCTCGTGAGATTCCCCAACCAAGGGAGATCAATAAGACCTACTCAGAGATGAGCCAGAAACAGGAGCCCCAGCTCCCCAGCTCCCCAGCACCATGCCTCAGACTGCCAAGTCCATCACCAAGTGGCAACATGTATCTCTTGCAAGAGTCCTTGTGCTCTCCATAAAGCCTGGAAAAGTTAATGATGTCTACTGTCACGTAAGCCGAGGTTTCTCTGCTTTGCATCCCAAAAAGTTTGTAAACTGTAGAATCAGGGACGATAAATTACAAAGACCATACAAAGAACCAAGGACCTGGCTTTTTAACAAAGGTTGGGCTTCAATGGCATCTGTTTTTTCAGCCAAGTGAAATAAATGGCTGACCCTGGCAAAGTTGACACCGCATTCCGTGCTGGAGTTGAGTGAAATGAAAGGGAGTTTTATTTGATAGACAACTGAGGAGTTCAATGTCAACAGTTGACAGCAATGGACTACCTTTGAGGCCAGTCTCCAAGTCACAGCCTCCAATGGACACTGTCTGAACTTAGTATGAGAGCAGTCAAGAACCAACAATATAACTTGAGCTTCAGAGTGGCAGATACCAAGCAATGGATGCCACTGTTCTGTGCTGTGTCCCAGGCAGACATCATCAGTCAATCACAGCAGCCTTTCTGCCTAATGCATTCATCTCAGTCGATCCAGTGGTGGAAACAGCCACGACCAACAGACCACAGCAGACCCACCAGAGGAAGCCGGCATGCCATTGCGGGTAAGACAGGATACCCTGTTAAAAATAACCCCACTATGGGTTTGTGTCAGGCCAGGAAAAACTAGGCTACTACGTAACCTACCAGAATTTCCATGAAAGCAAATCAGAAGCTACCAGGTTGCTGAATGTTTCACAGCAGAACCTTATGAGTTACCTTAGCTGTGAAGCCTGACACTAAGAACAACCAAGCAACACTTTTACTGGATGACTCTGCCTGGGAAAGTTCTGAGGTCAGCATTTGTCTCTAGGAGGCAACAGAGCCTGAAAAATAAAAGAGGCACCATCTACGTCTGATGAAAAAATGCCAAACGGGCCTCTTTCTGTTGTTTTGCTTGACGATGGCCATCTGCCTCAAGCTCGAGGGTCAGCCACAGGGGCCCAGCCTCTCACTCACTGCTGCAAGGGGAATTCCAAAGCTGATAGCATCTACCAGACTTTCTCAATAAAGTCAAAATAGTTCTGTTGCCTCAACGACCAGGAGATGGTCATCTCCACTGCTGTCTGCCTGGCGGGAGCCGCCAGCTCATCTCCTTCTACCTTCTCTCATCCCACATTGCACTTGATAAGGAGAAAGAGGAGACAGGAGACAAGAAAAGCGTGTGGTCAATGGACAGTCCAGCTTCCTGAAGTCAATTCAGAAACATGAAGGTAGGGGCCTCAGCCTGCCCCTTCCCCTCTGGGTCTCTCCCTGGCTTATGGCCTTTGGGGCAAGAACAACACTGACCCACGAGAGGCTCCTCCCATTCTCACAACACCTGAGACAAGGCACATGCTGATTCAGGAGCAGCCCTCGAGCCCTTAGACTTGCACCCACACCATACCACACACTCACCTACCCTTCTAGGTGTGTGCTGGGTGGCGATCAGTTCATTAAATAAACAGAACCAGAATCTATGGCGACTCTCCTGCTGGAGCATGAAAGGTGGAAGACCGTTCACTGCTGAAGTCAGATAACTTTTTTAAATGTTCGAATCATTTACAGCAGTGGTTCCCAACCAGGGGTGATTCTGTTCCCTAGTGGCTATCTGGCAACATTTGGAGATGTTTTTGGTTGTCACAAAAAGGGCTACTAAATACCCTACAGGAAATACATAACAGGATTATTATATTATTCCCTTTATATATCAAGCATATATACATCATTTAATAGAAGTTGATAAGTAAGAATTTGAGTTTTTGTATCTTTATGAGCTACCAGGACTGTCAAAGGAAAACAGAAAACAAGCCACATGTATAAGATGAATAAGAACTAACCACAAAATAAAGTGAAGATTTTCAACTTTGTAAAGAATCAGCTTTCCTTTAAACTACAGTCTAGGTCCTCCAACCCATGAGTACCCATTTTCAGTCAAAATGCCAGGCCAACGCTTTTTGCCATACTACAGGTCCTCCTAAGATGAGAGTTGGGATTTTCTTGGAGATGCAGCCCTAAGGAACATCTCCCTCTGCAGCTACTGCAAACATCAGTCTTCCCCATTCAGAGAGAGAAGCAAATTCAAACCTGCTTTCATGAAAAAACCAATTAATCTTTGCGTTCCTTTCAGAAGGACAGCTTACCAGGGATGTGGGATCCTCCATATGTGATATTCACATCATAATCCCCAGGAGCAAAGGGGACGTACTCAGCGCTGCAGCTGCCATCTTTGTTGTCTCTGCAGTTTATCTTTGACTCGGATGGTCCCTCGACAGTTATGCCAAGACCCCCAATTCCTGCCCCTCTGCAAAGTGCGGAAAAGAAAGCCAAGTTGTACCAGTGGTTCATGCCAGTCTGCTTATTGCCAACATTCATTTAAAATCCCTCTATAAACTATCCCATTGAGACAACCAGACTGAATGACTGAGACACCTCGCACACAGGGCATTTCTCAACAGTGTAACAGAAATAAAAACAGCTTTGATCCCTCCTTTCCAATGTTTATCCTTTGTTGGTTTTTCTTATCTAATTGCACTAGATGGCTTTGAAAGTACATTTCAGCTATGTGACTTGTGACCTTTTTTTTTTTTTTGCTAGAAGACAAGATTTTTCAATTCTAATAGGAATATTTCTACTATTTCACTGAAATATGAAATGGGCTCTACATTTCTGCATTATCAAGTTAAGGAGCTTCCATCTATTCCTGCTTTGCTCAGCAGTTTTATGACGATTATCAAGTGCTTTTTGTTACTTTTTAAAGCATCTTTGGTCTTCCTCTGCAAAGAAAAGTCACTGCAAAAGATAATATCTCACATATTAAACAAAAAACAAAAAGACAAAAAAAACAAACAAACAAACAAAAAAACACCTCTCAAAAGTTGGGAGACCGTGACACATATGGAAGATACACCTATAAAACTTCTTGAAAGGAGTTAAACTACCTAGACCTACTCCTTTTTCAGAGTCAACACACAGATCCCAGGGCCTTGCTCACCTGGTAACCACGGTGAAGACATTGGGTTTGTTGGTAAAGGCCTCTTTCAATCCAGGTCCTTGAGCTTGAACCCGAGACGGCTGGCAGCCTTCGGTTACAGCCACTTTGAAGGGACTGTTTGGGACAGGCACATCATCGTATGTCACCTCCACCACATGGAGGCCTGTTCAAAACAACAAAAGAAACGTATTTGCATAGCAGTCAACTGTTTCTGGGAAATGACACTCTGGCATTCAAGTCTATGTGCTATGCCAAGTTATTTGAAAGGAACAGGTTAAACACCAATGTTGGCTGGTATGGTTTGATTTTTTTAAAAATACAAACTATGCTTTTGTTCACTTGGCAGTGATATACCACCACCACCCACCCCCAATGTACACACAAGAACTCTCCTCCAAGCAAATATCACCAAGTATATATTCAAGACAGGCATCTTAAACACACTATTCTGATTTGAGAAAACTCCATCTAGTCACTAACCAAAAGACAAAGAGAAATTCATGAAATAGAATAGACACACACCCACAAAAAGAGATTGAAAATACCTATACCAGAATGTTTAGGAATTAAGCATCCAGGGAATGAGGATATATGGTGCTTTTATTTTTTCTTTTTATGTTTTTACGATTTCTCAAAATTTTTAATATTCAGGAAATTTTTTAAAAATTGCACATATGAGCAACATGCAATGACATCACCCCATAACCTGCTCAGATGAGGCTGAGGCTAAACCCAGCCCAAGAAGCACACAACAGGGCCAGCATGTCAGACACTGAGCAGGCAGGTGGCTCTGCTGGGGCAGGCAGTTTCCACATTGCCCTGTCTCTTTGCATGTGCTCCTGCTGAGACGGGCAAAGCACAGGAGGCAGCACCAGTCACTGGGAGGAAATGGCCCAGCATAGATTTGATCAAGGGTCTTATTCCAAGGAGAAGTCAACTCACCTTTTTCAAAGGGCGTGTACTCCACCTGGTAGGTCCCATCAGCATTGTCCGTGACGAAACACTCAGTGGAGGCCCCTGAGGGGTTGGAGATGTGGGCCTTGATGTGGTCGCCCCCAACCTGTGTCAGGGGTCGCGAGTCGACTGTGAAGTCGGTGGTGGCTTCACGAAACACACCTGCAGAACAATCACACAGATAAGAATGTCACCAACACCTTGGATCCAGAAGGAAACCCAAGAGCCAAGGTTCTTGGCACTTTGGAATACATATGTCTAATTTCAGTGGCAGCAGACAATGGGTCTCTTTGACACAAAAATCAGTAATATTCATGCCTCTCCACATCTCCTCCTGGCAAAAGAAGCTTTTTCCAGTGTAGCCTCAGCCAAGTGACACTTCTTGGGACAAAGGTGGGATCCAGGACAGGTTAAAGGGTGAAGACAAGATAGCGAGTGTGGTATTAGCCAGCATCACCTTCTATACTTTTCAGGTAAGTGCCAAAAATGTAATATGCTGAATTGAGACATAAAAATCTAGATTTCTGGTTTTGCCAGAAAAAATGGGAGAATCTGCTGACAGTGCTGGGAGCATGAAGAAACAGAAAGCTGGGGCTGGGCAGCAGAAACACCATGAGCTCACCCCTGCACTCTGGTCCCCTCTACCACGCCCTGATGCACAGGCCACAGGTGAGTTTCCTTCCACCTCGTCCAGCCCTTGTAGGCACTTGAATTTGCAGCTTTGGCTCTCTGAATTTCTGGTGACCCCTAATCCCATGTTACTTTGGCAGCCCCCACTCTTTTTCAAGAAACCCACCTTTTCCTTCTATCCCTGGCCCAAAGACCTTGACCCTGCTGGTGTCCACGGCAGGCTCCACCTTGACGCGGGCGGGGAAGTGTGGCACCAGCTCCCCGCCATATTTCATGGTCAGCGTGTACATGCCAGCGGTCAGGGGCACGTAGGTCACCGCGTAGGTGCCGTCCTTGTTGTTCTCGATACACACTTCGGCTTTGGCTCCTGAGTCCGAGACAGCTTCCAGCCCCAGGGCCCCGGGCCCCGCTTCCGAACAGTCAACGCTCAGCAGCCCGGCCTCGCCCACCTTCCCGTGCTCCAGCCCTGGGCCCGACGCCACGACTTTAGAGGGATCAAACGGCATTTCAATGTCGGCTTTGAAGGGAGACCCAGGTATGTGGACTTCTTCAAAGAGAATGTTGACGAAGTACTCCCCGGGCTTGGTGGGGAGGTAAGAGACGGAGCATGTCCCATCGCCGTTGTCTGAACACTCAATCTTGGCCTCGCACGGCCCTTCGACTGTTAGGCCCAAACCTCCAGTTCCAGCTCCTTTGGTGTCGATGGTGAACTCGGCAGGCTTGCCCACAAGACCGCCTTCAAGGCCAGGACCGTGGGCCTTCACCTATTCGAACAAAGAATAAAAGTCAGACTCTGCCCAATGCTGGTATCGCTGCTCGGCCAGCACCATTTTCAACACCCAAGCCTGCTGTCAGCACTGAACTGCATCTCGATGAAGTGCTCCTTCTCCCTGGGGCCTAACTTGTGTCACACACACTCACCCATGCCACTCAGTTACAGCCACACGTAGTGGATGCTGCAAATGGCAGAGGAAGGCAAGCAAGGCTGTGAGCTCATTCAGCACAGCAGGGCACAGCAGAGGTCTGGCTTCCCTCTCTCCTGCCAGGCTCAGCTCAAGGGCTGGAGCTAGAAATCTTATATCCAAGGCAACGAACACAGTCAGGTTTCCTGGCTTGAGTGCTCACAGAATGGCTTTCACGGACCTCGCTCTTGCCTTGGCTGCTACACCTCCCTCGACAAATTCTGCATCATCAAAAACCAAACTGTGATAGTGGATACGTGTTATACATTTGTCCAAACCCATAGAGGGTGCACACCAAGAGCGAACTCTCTTGTCAACTATGAACTTCACGTGACAGTGATGTTGATGTAGGTTCATCACGTATAACAATGCACCGCTATGGCGGGGGTGGTGATAATGGGAGGTTATGCATGCGAGGGGGAAGGGGGCAGATGGGAAATCTTTGTGCCTTCCTCTCAATTTTACTATGAACTTAACCTTGCTCTAAAGAGTAAAGTCTAATAAAAAAATTAAAAAATAAACTAAAGGAGGGGATGAAGCTTTCATCTCTGATTCAACAAATGAGAGAGGGTTTTGTACAACTCATGCTGTTGAGAACACCAGAAAATCTCTAAAACCCTTGATTCAGGGATATCAATGGAGGAAATGATAATGGGAATAACATATTTTTATGCTGCATCATAATAGCTTCTGTAGGAGGGGCTCACTGTGTGTGCCAGATGCCAGACCACAGGCTCCACGCCCACCATCTCACCTCACCCTTACAGGCTCACTTTGAAGTGAGGACCGTCATCCTGCTGACAAATGAGGGAACAGAACTCAGGGAGAGGAGTCCCTCACCAAAGCCTCGCAGTCAGAGCAAGAGGAGCAGGGGTGAGATCCAGCTGCTGAGGGGGCCCCTCACACTGAGTCGTAGGAGAACCGACTTTCATCACAAAACAATTGTCTCAAAGTCTCTGCCAGGCAGAACCAGAGAAGGACCATGGTGTTACATTTACCAACAGGGGACAAGTTCTGGAACAAAAACAAAAGCTAACCTTGGTGGGATCGGGAGGCAGCGAGGCCTCCACTGTGTAGGGGGTCCCGGGCACGGGGTGTCCATCGTAGGTCACGTCAACGGCATACAGCCCCTCCTCCCGAGGGATGAACTTGGCCGTGCTGCTCTCCCGGCCAGCCACGGGCGCCACCAGACACAGCACAACCTTCCTCGAGGGGCTCAGGATGGTCACGTCCAGCTTCCCCTGGCCTCCCGCCCCTCTGGTGTCAATGGCGAACTCTTGATCCTTCCCAACTTCGACTCCTGGAAAAGGGAGACAAGCCAAGGGGATGGGCTGACCCTGCAAGCAAGAACACAACTGAGGGGGAGAAATGACAGTTCCCTGGACATGGGGCCTGTTTTCAGCCTCTACACAGACAATGGCTGATGCACCACAAGAGGCAAGAGTGAGTAAGAGCAATCAGCATTCTGTCCTCAAGCACAAGCAATACAAGAATTTTAATTAATTACTGGTAATAACAACAACAGCCATCATTCACTGAATGCACTTTATACACCAGGCACGAGGATGGCATACCACCTCCTTTCATCACAACCGTATAGGATATATATTAGTAGCCAATGGCTTTAAAAGACGGGGAAACTGAGGCTCAGGGGGGTTAAGTGACTTGCCCAGGGTACACACCCAGCAGACCACAGAGCTGGGACTCAAACCTCAATTTACTTGACTCCACAATCTGAGTTAAGTTATAACCTGACACTGCCCTCTCTTCTTTATTTACTTTTGGTGTTAACTTTGTATCAAAACACTCCCAGAAGCCAATGTTTTATTTACTGATTCTTGGCAGCAAGCTCAATCCTACAGCCAAGAAGGCAAAAGTCGCAGAGCTGGCCAGTGCGGGGGCACGGAAGCAAGTCCTGAGAACTGACTCTCTGTACCATGCTGATACTTGAAAGGTCTTTGCAAAGCAGGGCCACAAAAGGCCCATGTGTTACATTTGACAAAAACAAGGAAAGGACTCTGAACCAAAACAAAAGCACTGTGGGCCTACGGCCCCCACCACAACCCAGGGAAATCCTGACTTGGGAGATACAGGGCCTGCCGAGATGAACAGCATCGAACCACAAGCAAAGAGGCCTTGGAGCTCCATGTCCCAAAGACTTTTTCTAATTGACATCATGCTTTTTCTGGTCTAGAGTCAAACCCTTCAGTGTCTTGGAGAAAAGGGACATGTAAAGGATTGGACAGTGACCGTTCTTATACTCAGAGCTGGCTGCTCCCCCAAGGACAATGGCCAGCATTAAGTTCTCGCTTCAGAGCCCCCTGAGCTGGGAGCTGGCCTCATTCACAACCTGTACGCTTGGGTCACAAGGCAACGAAGGAGCTCGCTGATGGTCCCACCAAGACCTGGAGAAGCCGGCACAGGTGGAACATGGCGCCTGGCCTGGGAGTATGCCCTGAGCCCCACGTGACCCTGAAACCAGGAGAACGTGTGCTGGTGAGGTGTAGCCAGGCTGCGGCCACTGGGCAGCTAAAGCCAACGAGAGGACGTAGACGTGAACATTATCCAAGATACACTGACGCAGAAAGGCAGGCTGAAGATGTACGGGTGTAGTGAGGTAACATAAGTGCAAAATAAATACTGCCAAACGTCTTCTGTGGCACGTAAGCAAGTGCAGATGGAGAAAGAAGACGTGGAAGGACAGAAACGGAACTGGTAAGCTCGGCAAAGTCAAGGGAGGGGGAGAGGTGATGGTTAAAGCGGAATTTGCTCTTAACTGTGATGTGTTTTAGATGAAAAATGGATTTTAAATACTACTTGTGTCAAAAATAATTTTACGAACTTGGGGTTAAGTACATCAATGTTCATATTATACTAGTCTCTTTACCTTTGTATGCTTGAAATTTTTCCGAATTAAAAAAAGTTAAATGAATGACATGAGCTTGTGCTAATAAGATACCTAATAAGCTAAAGGAATATTTGAATGGGGTGGTGGGGTGCATTGCAGTTGTGGTTTCTGGGTGCCAGGGAGTTGGCTTTTATGATTGACTGCTGACTCTGATGTGGATTCAGTGGCCAAGGATAGTTGGCACAATAGAATTCGTCAGAAAGTGACATACTCCACCTTCCCTTTGTCATAAAAGCCTCCCACCGCGATGCCAGCAGTTACTGAGGGCTGACTACAAGCTAGTCCCTGAATTCTTAGCTCACTGAATCCTCACAATATTCCTTTGAGTCTTCTTCCCACACCCTCCACCGTACAAATGAGAAAAGGGCGGCTCGGTGAGGTTAGGGGACAGGTAGGGTCACAGAGCTACTCTGCAGCACGGCCCTAATTCAAACCCCAGTCTGTCCAACTGCACTGTCTCTTAAGTCAGAAGTTACTTCTCTGTGCACTATATTTTGACAGCTTTCTAACTGCTCTTCGATTATCTCCCTCCATTCACACACTTACTGTTTTCCAGCCCGTTGATTTTTATCCTGCTCAGATCCAGTGGAGCAGCCACGCCCACGGTGAAGGGGCTCTTAGGGATGGGGTCACCACCGTAGGTAACCAGAACCTGCATGTTGCCCTGGAACGAGAGAAAAGTGAGGACACGTTTGGATACCAACATACCAATTTGGTGTTTCAACCTGCCTTCGGGTCTTTCATTCTTCCCCAAGACACAGAGTATGTGCCTCCAGGCAATTTAGAAAGCATCTCAGATATTTCTCTAAGTTTTGGGGCCCATGGCAAGAAGGACAGAGAAATCAGATTGAAAAAAAGAGCAATGACAGGGACAGCTTAATAAGCATACCATTTTCGTGCTTTTTTTCTTTCATCCCCGTGTTTGTGCTTTTAAGTTTCCTCACTTCAATCTCAAAACAGTCCTAAGGGTGGTTCCCTGTCATTTCCACGTTTCCAGGAAAGGAAACTACAGCTCAGAGAGGTAAGGTCACTTGCCCCAAGTATGAGAGCTGGGCCTCCCAAACCCATGTCCTGGCTGCTCTGCCACACCACCTCCCCGCCCAGCACATCCCCGACCCTGGCCATGGGCAAAGCAGGGGGTCTGGGGGCCTCTGATGGAACAAAACCATTTTTTTCCATGGCCTAGGAATTGATTTCAGGACACCAGGCTGGGAAAGGGATTTGCGAGTTTGCCTGAGGCAGTTATAAGACCACTGCACAGTATCTAAACTCCCGCATCTAAGTCAAGGAAAGAAAAGTTGCCAGTGTAAAGGCAGGCTGCGCCTGTGGGCTTGGCAGGCCCCTCACCAGCAGCCCTGGTGGTCTCAGGGGTGCGGCACGGCCAGTCCCGGCCCACTCACTGCTGGCTTCCACTCTCCACGGTCAGCTGAGTCCCCGCCCTCCAAACCAAAGCTCCATGAAAGCTCACAGCTGTCTCAGTAGATTAAGGTCCCCCTCACCTCAACTGTCTGGGCATCACATAAGAGGACGTGGGAGGGAAAGCAACAAGGGGGCGGGGCGATGATTCCTGCAGGAATACAGAGGGCTCCTTGGAATTCAGCCCCTGCTGAAAGCTGTCTCAGATCAAGTGCTAAAAGGGAGTAGCTTTTGGCCTGTGAATATTTTCTCACATTCCTTTTGTAATAAAGAAGAGGGGGGAAAGCCAAGACAAAAATTGGTTGCATCGACGAAGGAGGGAGGATTGATTTTCCAGGATGCATTCACACTGCACCCAAAACCAGTGGGCCCTGCCTCCAGAGTGTAACACCTCATGGTAAGATGTATGCGGATCCCGCTCAACGCATTAGGGACTCATTTGTTGCTTCAGCCACCATGGCATTCCGAACGGTGTGCCCCTAAACCCCTAACTCCTCCAAAGCCTCACAACGAACCAAGAATCCTGGAAGAACCTTCCCCACCACCCACTGCAAGTTTCCTGACTGCTTCTCTGGAGTGCCAAAGCAAAGAGGGGAGACCTCTCTTTCAGTTAAGCCCCTGCCCCATAAAATAAAGCACAGTCTCATCCCCAGTCATAAAAAAAAAAACTCAGATAGGACATGAACTCTACCTTGAATACCCTAACAAAGAGGAGGGAGAAAGCTTAGGGGTTTACATCTGCGATGCTCAGTAGCATTTTAAGATTTCCCCTGAGCCCCCAGCCAAGGAACAGCCTGTGTTTTCCCCAGAAAGCTGGGAAGTGAGGAATGTCTGGGCAGTGACCAACGGTGCATTTCACGGATGTTGCTGCTTTTATTCTCTTCTCTACCATGTTTCTGAGACGCCAGTCTCATTCCATATGAGACCTTTGGGACAGGACCGAGAGAGCCATGTACAGCCCCTCCTCCAGGGACCTGTGACAGCCAGGGCCACCAGCAGTAGCGACATGTCAAGGGAGGCACTGTTACCCTGTGAGGCTCAGTGAGCTCCTGGGGCTTCTGAAAGGTGCCACAGCAGCACATGGAGTTTTCAATCCCAGGGGCTCCTGACTCAGCACGTCAGGGAGCTGCTGCCGCCAGCTCCTCAAACCCAGTGTTTGGGGACGCTTGGGGTGAGAAACTACAGTCACTGAGGCACAGACAACCAAAAGCATGGAAGGCCACATCCTCGGGGGAAACTGGCGTTGCTTCATGGCCTGCCTATAAAATCAAGCCTCTGTCTGACCCCTGCGAGGGTCTTCAAGCCCCAGCCCAATGAGTCCACATCCCTCTGAGGCCAAAAGTCTTACCAATGTCTTTTGACAAGAAATAATAGGATCAACCAGCAACACCTATCCCTGGCCCCCTGCAGGCAGGCGAGCTGTGGCCCAGGGCCCTGCAGGGGACAGCAGCCGCCCACAGGTGTCAGGGCACAAAGAGCCAGCAGCCAGGCGGGGGCTGCGGCTCCTCACACAGCAGCCTGCACTCGGAGGGTGCAGTGCTCACCCTGAGCCAGGACCCACCCTTGTCTCTCCACACCCTCAACAGCTGCATTTCTGGGAAGTTCCAGCCTCTGAATTCCTAAAGCCACCACAAGAAGGTGTGCCTGTGGGCGGCAGCCTGCAGAGGATCCCTGCCTGTGTTGGCACAGCTTTTTGGGTTGACCCAAGTTTCCTAACCACATCCAAGAGCAGAGCTCAAAAGGCACCCTTATTTAGCCCAATGTTGAGCTGCTCTTCAGAAAAGAGAGTTCAAAGTAGAATGAGGATGTGCCGGCCCCACTCTCCTACCAGATTACAAGGATCTCTTGTTGATTCTGCTTGTAAGGTGAGGCTCCACTTCCTTTATTCACCCACTCAGACACAAATCCATACAAAGCACATAAAGCATCAGGCCCTGTATATATATATATATATATGTGACACCCCATCCTGGGGAACTCACAGTTTAAGAAAAGATATTTAATCTGTTTCCTTTGCCATAGGGAAATAGGCAGAGTTGCAAATTGTCCAAATAATGAAGCAGTCAACCTCACTTTAAACAACAAAGAAGAGGTACCATAAAGTCATCACACCAGAGGCAGGTGTGACAACAGACTGACAGCATTTGGACAAAAGCCCGAAGGGGCCACTAAGCATGCTGACAGCCCCCATGCTGGCTACAATCAGAGAAATGTATGAACTTGACCTTGGGGTGACTGGAAAAAGGCACCTTCCACTCCAGCTTCATTTCAAATGTGACAAAACAGGACCTGGGTTCCCAACTTCCACCTCTGCCTCAACTGGCAGCTGGGGCCATCCAGGGTGATGGATTTTGAAGCCCTTTCTGAGAGTGAGGGTCAAAACCTGAGCCTGTCCTGATGTCTGCAAGTTACTTTCTGGCAGCTCAGCTGAAACACAAAAAGGTGTATGTGTATATAGGATGAAGTAAGGGTCTCAAAACATTTGTGGAAGAGTCTATGATCTTGTGATCTTGACCAGCGTGCATGGTCGTGCTTTCTGGTACCTCCTCCTACAGAATGTGAGAATTAGCAATAAAGATGCCATCGAGCTAGTGCTGTCAGTGGTAAGACTCCCACCAGCCCTGATAAGCATCAGTAGGGAAATGATTACCTACTTAGCACTGAGCCCCCTTATGAGAAGACGGTATTCATCTACAAAAGCATCAGTTTAACCGTTACTAATAATGGACCCTTGTTGGGGTAAAAATAAACCACAGGAAGAAGCACATCTGGAGATAAGAGGCCACACAAGAACCTGTCCCAGAGAACCTCCTACTGCCAGGGAAGTTCTCATAGCAAAGATTCCACCTCCAGGCATATGTACCCCCAGTGCAGGGGGACCCCTACACCAATCCCTCCTCCTCACTGTACCCCTCATTCTTCCCCATACACCCCGGCCAGGTCCTCACTGAGAAGGCCCCAGGCAGGAGTGATGCTTCTCCAGCAGTGCATCTGCAGAAAACATCGCCCTTCTTCTCTCACAAATGGCATTTTTCACAGAGGGGGACTCTTTTCTTCAAGAATGAAGGAATCTCAGGGGTCTGGAGTGACTGTCTAGAACACTATGCGTAAGTAGCAGAACCCAGGCTTTTCTGCAGGGATATGCGTTCCCCAGACCCTAGAGGTGTGGATGGACACGAAGCCAAGGAAATAAACATGAATTTGTACAAAGAGGTATTTTAGGCCCTTATTGCTTAAAATAGTCAGAGCAAAGCAGACTGGATGGCAAAATCCTGTCTGTACTTCTCTATTTTGTAAAACGGAATAATTTAGTGCCCAAAATACTATTTTGGGCCTGAGAGGCTCTTTGAGAAAGACCCCACTACACCACCTCGTAAAAAGGATAAACTAAGGTAAAAGGGCCAGCACGGACAAACAAAGGTGTGGCAATTCTTGCCCTGTGAGTAATTAATAAAAGACTAAACGGCAGCTGGTAAAGACGGGAGAATGTGTGTAAGAGAGAAGCAGGTATTAATATTAGCCTGAATTTCAAGAGCTCAGCGTTTCTCTGCTAAAACCTGAAGCAGAGGTGGGAAATTGGGGTGGGGAGACATGGCTAGCTTCCTGCTTACTCTTGGAGAATCCTTCAAGTCCTCCTGGCAGAACCAACCAGGCCTTTTGTCAGCGCTCTCAGGGAGGTGTAGAATGAAAGGGTGAATCTCCCAAAAGGGAGCACAGGTCAGAGCACAGATCATCCCCTTAATGTCCAAAGTGACCCAGCCCAGCACCGAGCAGGGAGGGGCCGTACCTGCTGGGTGGGTGTGTATTTAACGGTGTGGGAGTAGTCATAATTATCGATGATGTCCAAATCCTTCACCGCGTCGCCAGGAAGGGAGCTGCTGAACTGCACATTGAGTGGGGCTTTTCCAGCCCCCTTGGTGTAGACAGTGAAGTGGGTCGGTTTCCCGTTTTCCACACCTGGGAGGAGACAATGCAGTGAGAGACAGGCCCGGCTGGAGGGGTTTCACCCTTAGAACCAGTCTGACAGGTTCATCAGCACCGGCTCCAGCAAGGCAGGTGGTGGCAGTGACAGGGGCTGGCGCTCAGCCACTGCCAGCAGCTCAGACCTAGCACCGGCCTTGCTGAATGGGAGCCCTGCTCAGGGGAGGTGAGTCACTCTCAGCCCCGGATCAATCGTGCCCACTGCCAAGAGCCCGCAGAAGGCCTCGGGGTGGCCTCACACACACACATACACACCACCTTACCTGCTTTGCTGAGCCCTGGGCCTTCTGCCTTCACTTTGCTGGCATCGTGGGAAGGGTCAACTTTGACTCTGAAAGGACTGGCGGGGATTTCCTGTAGCAGAGACACTCTCTCAGTAGGAAAGTCCCTGAAGCACCTGCCTGGGCTTAGCCTTCTGCCCAAAGCCAAGGGAGATGAGACCTCAGCATGACTTCTCTAGTGGGTGGCGAGCAAACTTCTGCTGCCACCGGTCAAGTCTTCACACACGAGCATCAGGCAAGGGCCATCAGCGGTCGCTTACAGGATGTGTTCCCCAAAAGAATCTGACAGCTCTCAGACTTTAACACCAAATGCTGAGTACATAGGATGCAAAACTACTACCAGGAATAAAATCCAGAGAGACCATAATACACTGGGTCAGAGGAAGGAAATGTCCTCCAGGGACAGCAGAAAGCTATTATGGTTTGAGGAGTGCAAGGAATTGATCAGTAATACAATGACTGTAATTCTCCAAAAAGAATGTTAGAGACTGTCAAAACAAAGGCAGAACAGGTTAACTGGATAAAGCCAACTCAAGACTAACATCTTTAGGCACAGAACTTTCTCCAGAGGTCCCTATCTTTATGCAAGGTGAATCTGAATCACCAGGATTCCATTATTCCCTGTTTTAGGGTACTACTCCTCCTGCCTTCAGCATCACATGTAAATGTGAATGCTATCTGCAACTCCAAAACTCTTCTCTCTCCCTGTAAAAGTTGAAAGGCTGAGGCCGAGGTCATTGTCTCAAAGAGACTGAAGTAGACCCACACCTAGAAATTACGTTCCATTTGAAAACCTGATGCAAGCTTTTAACAATCCACTATTTTTTTCACAGCCTGGCTTTTGACCACTGAATATACAGCCTCACTTTTGTTAGAAAGTGGTAAAATTTTAGTTCTGGGGCTTTTTTCCTTCTTTCTTTCTCGGTTTTAAGGAAAACTTTAGGGCAGATATCTCAAGTCACCTTCCCTGTCACTAAAAAACAAAAAAGAAAATACACACACAGGTGGCCCCAAAGAACCCAGGCACAAACACACACCTGAGATGCAAAGAGAACTTTGATAGTGTATCGACCGGCAGCGGGAGGCACATATTTGACCGTAAACGTGTCATTGGCGTTGTGAATAATGTCAAAATCCACATCTTCCTCATCCTCACTTAACACCCGGGCATCACATTTAATGCCAACGCTGACATCACCTGGAACAGACCAGCTTATTAGCACCAGTTTACAAGAAACAGCATGTCCCATGCAATCACTGCCAGCTCAGGCTAACACCCCAGAAAAGTGATTGGGAAGTTTCCAGTAAGAAAACTGAGAAAAGGGATGGAGGATTAGCAAAGGTATCACCATGGAACTGACACAGAGGCTCATTAGATGAACAATTACCTATTTGGGTAGATTATTTCCTGGTTCAAAGTTCACTGCCCTTGAAATGTTACGAAGAGAACTTCCTTCCCCAAGAAGCATCACCACATTGGGTGAAGCCCACTCTCACCTTCCCCAGCATCGGTACAGTCCACTGTGAAGTGAGTAGGCTCATTTGCCTTCAGCCCACTTCTCTCCACTCCTGGCCCAAACACTTTGACCTTCTGGGGATGGCTGCCCTGCCCGATATTGACCTAGAGAGGACAGGGAGAAAGCTGTAATCAAGTTCTCCTCCACTTGGACCCAATAAAGACACTGTTAGCTAATATTGTTAGAAACCATATACTTTGGGGCAATCTAGAGCACTCGGCCCTTTGGGCCACTCTGTCTTCCAAGGCCCACCAAACGTGGGTCTTTCCATACGTCTGCCTTGGCCATCAGGCATGGAGCCCAGACCTGCCTCAGGTCTGGGGTTTTTCATACCACAACCAGGATTCCACCTCACAGCCTACCCTGTAAGGGCTGTGTGGGATGTTGACACCTCCCCAGACCACGGCAATGGTGTGCTTGATGGCCTTAACCGGGGTGTACGAGCAGGCATAAGTGCCATCCATCCGGCTCTTCATCTGGATGTCAATGGGCTGGCCTTCCCCATCCTGCAAAAGAGCAGCGGCTAAGAACAGAGCTGGTCCTCACACTTGTCACCATCAAACAGGGCCACCGTGGCCTCCCAAGACAACCAACCACTCGCTTATCCAACAAAATTTCATGCAGCAACTATGATATGCCATGTTCTCACAATATAAGGAGCACAGGTGATAAAGTATTATGTGCACTTATCTATTTTCAATTACTAAGAGCAAATGGCCCCAAAAGAAAGCCAGGGCCACTCAGTGCTTCTTAATTTTAATTCTTGCACTTAAATCCTTAGGTGAGGAGGGGAAGGTATTGCTCAGTGGTAGAGGGTATGCCTAGCATGCATGAGGTCTTGGGTTCAATCCCCAGTACTGCCTTAATTCATTCTTCGGTCAAATTCAACTAAATTAGATAAACATTTAATAAATCCTTGCTTGTTTACAAACCTCCCATCATGGCCTCGGTACCTTCAGCCACACTAAGGACATTTACAGGAAAATTTGAAACAATCAAGCCTCATTTACAGGGAACACAAATTATAAAGATGAGACAAGGACCCTGCCTTACATGTTAGAGTTTCATCTATTCCTCACATAACCCCATAGGATAAATATTTCTATTCACAGTGTGAGGGTGAGGAAACTGAGGATTAGATGGCCCAAGTGACTTGCCATTACACTGATGGATCCTGTTACCTGACAATTACCTGCACAGGAGGGCCCTAGAAACCTACCTGAGCAAATATCTTTAAGGGAGCTTTTCCAGCATCTTTAGGATCCACGGTGAACTCGGCCAGGTTGTTGACAATGCATCCAGACTTCTCCAAACCCGGCCCGTATGCTTGGACCTGGGGCAAAGGGCCAATAGTGATTCTCCTTTTGTGTAATGCCCTGACTATACCTCATCAGAAGCCGGGTGATCAGGGAATGAGGGAAGAGCAAAAACAGATGTTCCTGGCTTTACAGTACCTACTACATTATAGGACAGTTGTGGGAAGGAAACTGCTAAACTAGGCCGGAACTTAAAATTAAAACGGTATTATTAGCCTCTCATGCAGGAGGAAAATTCTGTAAAACCGGGCCCCAAACTAGCCTGTGCTCCCGGCCTTAATCCGAGCTGACATAGTCATTGTGTAGTAACCGGGGCAGGGACCACTAGCCATGCCCAGTATCAATGTTCCCGCTTTGAGGGGGCTCAGAATCTTTACCACTGACAACATTCCAGAAGTCTGCAGGCCCCAGAAAGCAAAGGCCCAAGAGCACTTGGCCAAAGAGGAGCAGCTACCAGCCTGGACTGATGTCAGACTATGTTCAGCTGTTTGCATGGGCCAACAGCAGCACACATTCGGGGGCGGTGGTGGGGCGGGTGGCGTGAGCAGCAGGAGCTTCCTCCTGTCCGCCAGGCTGACTCAGACTTGATGCTCATTGGCCTGCTTAAAAGTTTGGGAGAAGCTCTTGAAAACAGTGCAAACGCTGCACCAACTGAAGAGAACAGGAGCAGGGAGAGGGGAAAAAATCCTTAATCTATGGAGCACTTTGAAATAATAACTACAGAAAGTGGCAAGACTGAAAGCTGACACTCTGGGTTGCAGGAAAAGAGTAATTCATGAAGCTCCTTGTACAGGCCAGGCACAGTGCTAAGGGCTGTCTTTATTCACATTACTTCCTTGAATCATACCAGAAGCTCGAGGAGGCAGACACTATTATTCGTCCCATTTTATGGAGGAAGATATCAAGTCAGACAGGTAAGCTACTTGCCCGTTGTCAGAGGTGTCCCAAGTGGTACTACCAGAACTTTAATTCAGGCCTTTTTCCTTCCTAAGCTCTAAGTGGCTCTTCTCTGCCACTTCTCCAAATGCTACGTAAGGCAACTCTCCAGGCCCTGGGGGAGAATGCTGGGAGCCGGGAAAGAGAGGACAGAAACAGGACAAGGTGATTCACCAGGTCCGGGTTGCAGTCTTCCGAGGCCGGATGGATGAAGGCCATGTAGGGACTGTCCTTGATGTCCTCGTCGTCACACATGATGTGAACAGCATATTCACCGGGCTCCTTGGGCCAGTACTTGACATCACACGAGCCATCGTTCTGGTCGTCATATTCAATCTTCGCCTGGGAGGGGCCTTCAATGGCAAACCCTGGGGGAAGGGTTGGGGGGGGGCCCTGGTTACATGGTGAAAAGTACTGTTCTGGGCTACTACCAACCCACTCCCTCTGCCTGCCTGAAAGCCAAGTGTTGGCCAGAAGAATGAAATCTGTGTCCCTTTCCCACAAAACCAAGCCTACCGAGTCTTCACTAGAGACAGAAGGTTGGATTTTATACTTTTTTCTTTTTTTAACATCATCAAACAGGAAGATCAACCAGCAAATCTTTCTTTTGGCAACATAAGCTAAAGGTCTTAAAACAATGCCCACCCTTTGTGCCACCAAATCCACTTCTGGGCCTTTATCTGAAGGAAATAACCAAGGATGTGTGTCAATAGTTAGATATAAGGATACATATTCAGTATTGTTTTTATAGCAAAACTCTGGAAATAACTAGAGACCCTAACAGTATTTATATCCACGTACTGGAATTCCATGGAAGCCATGGGCAATCAGGACACATCCTATATTTGTCTGAGGCTGAAAGATATAAAGGCTACCCCCTGACATTTCTGCAGCAGGTCAGTATTTGCATGCACACGTACAGAAAAGGTCTGGAATGATGTAGTGAAAGGTTTAATATTACTTCTAGTCTACAAGGATATACCAACATCATTTTTCTAGAAGGAAAAATTAAATATGATTTCCTATTGTTTCCCTCTTTGCTTATTTCTATTAGCTAACACAGAGGTCTTCAAACTTTGGCTGAATCTGATCCACTGCCTGTTTTTGTAAATAAGGTTTTACTGGAACACAGCCACACTTCTTCACTTATGTTATTTCCTATGGCTGCTTTCATGCTACAAAGCCAGAGTCAAACAGAGGGAACATGACCCACAGCAGTGAAATATTTGCTCTCTGGTCCTATACAAAGGAGAGGTGCTGACCACTCATCTCAAATGATTATATATAAATCAGATGATATTTAAAATATACTCAGTTGTGCTCCAAAGAGTATTTACTTCCCAAATTTCTAATGTCAGCAAAATCCATTCATTCATCTAAACTAAGGACCAGTCAATAATCCCTGCCACGTGCCTGTTCCTGACACTGCTTTAGGCACAACACCTAAAGGTCTCTGGCCTCCAGGTCTAGTGGATGAATGAACACTGGTGCCAGAAGCAGAGGGCAACTTGAAGGGCAGGGGAAGAAAGGATTACAATTCCACAGCAGTATCCAGAGGCAGCCTCAGGTGGTCAGGAGGCTCAGGGTAGTGGGGCTCGGAGGAGGCCCCAGTTCCCAGCCTGACAGCTGGTCCAGGCACCCTGTAATCTTAGCCCACCAGAGGCTGCTGCTCAGCTGCTTCCACTTACCCAGAGACCCCACTTCAGAACCAATGGACTCCACCACGAAGTCTGCTGACCGCCCAACAACGCCGCCGTGGAGGCCAGGGCCCCACGCACGGACTTTCTGCATGCCTGCTTCAGGACCAACTTGAACTTCAAAGGGGCTAAAAGAAAAGGAATAGAGGACGCGTTAAAGAAGAGCAAAGAAGGGGCTAAATACAGCCGTAAGTTCTTTACACATATTCTTTCCACTTGCCTGATCCTTTCACTTGCAGCCTCAATCTGCAGCCAAGCCCTTCCTCCACGCAGGTCCCCCCAGAGCCATTGTTATGTCAACAATATAATGTAATGGGGCTACTTCAAGTCACACTGCCTTGCACTATCCTGGTCATTTATCTTTTGTGTGTGGGGCTCACCAGGCCTTGAGCCCTGGAAGGTTAAGAGAGTGCATACTTTTCCACATGCTGCTTATGCTATAACAGCTAAACCAGGCTGAATAGGCCTTTTCTCATACATGAATGAAAGTACTTTAACTTTCGGTACAGGAAATTAAAAAAAAAAGTTTGCTTAGATTCTCAGACACTTATTAACATGCCCAGATATTTCTCAAGGGAAACCAAATTTCTTCAGAGTTTAAAGCTGCCCCCAGGAAAGCTGGGAAGCATGTGAGGGCCACTGCAAAGCCCACAAGGTGAAGCTGGAGACTGCGTCCCTTGGTTCCTGACCGCACTCACATAGAGGCTTTTAATGCAAGCCACAGCAGCTTTTACCATTTTACCCATGGCACTCCTGAACAGAAGCACACATTGAAAGAAAGAGAGTCTCAGTTTATGTGCAGGTCTATATGTATGAGACACACAGCCCATTTGCTCTGTAGTACTGTTCCTTCTGGCTGCCCTGCCTCCCACCAGCCCCAAACCGCCAGCATTTGATTTAAAGCAAGGCAGCTGAAACCACAACGACTTGTTGCTGCTTTTGAGAACAAGCCAAATGTCTGTGTGCTGTTTTGGGTGGAAGAAAAAAAAAAAAAACTTTTGACAAAGCACTTCTCTTTCCCTCCCGCAGCCTAGGAAGCAACCACCGTGAGCCTGCCCTGGGCTGAGCACGCCTCTGGAGAAGATGCAACTCCAGCTGGAGACTCACCTCTTTGGAATGTGGTGTCCCCCCCACGTGATGGCGATGCTGTATTTCCCCGGGGTGCTGGGGTAATACTCAAATGCGTAGACTCCATCCAAAAAGCCTTTCTGCTTCACCAGCTCCTCCAGACCCTCTGTGGGAAGGAAGCACACCATCTTTCCAATGCAATTTTAGTCTCAGAACAAGAATCCCAAAGATAAGAACAGAAAAACAGCAGTATCTACAAAACATAAGCCACACAGGAAAACTAAGTGGACTGTCTCAGAGTGAGGGACCCCCGCCTCCAAAATGGGAGATTACTCTGAAGATGAAAGTAGACCCATGTTTACTTCAAATGAGAGGAAATGGACGATTTCCCAGCTAACTGGCTTTAGAAAGCTCTCTCAGCTCTGAGGAGGATATGAGATCCTGAACCTCCTAGGTGTGTGTAAAGACAAATCTAGTCACACCTCAATACTTCTCAATGATCAAACCCACCCTTCTTAGCTGCCCACAAAAATTGGGGAGGATGTGGCATGAGTCTCAGGTTAGTGTCCCGGGATATTCTTTTCAACTAAAGCTGAACAATGAAAGCGAGAAAGCTCTTACATGCTGTCTCCAAGAGAACAGGTTTTAGATGCTACCCCACAAACTCCAGACTGAGCCATCAGGCAGGAACTTGTTTTATGTTGAGCCCTAGGGTTTGGCAGGGAAAGCCATTTAGTCAAGCAAGAATCTTAAGGTCAGGAAAAAAACGCCTCCTCGCTCTTGCAGCAACAAGCCAAGAGGGAGGGCAGTCCTGGAGTAGCCTGACTCCAGGTCTGGGCAGTCGAGAACCTTGGCCGCCCTCGGGGCACAGTCGGCCCCAAAGCTTGATGCTCTGAGATCAATTATTAACTTTCTGGAGCTCAGAACATTCCTGCCCCAGCCTGCTGGGAACACAGAGGGTAAGAACAGTCCTGGAGCAGGAAGCCTAAGATTCCACAAGGCTTGAGAGGGAGACTGCCAGGGCTGCTGCACCTGCAGCTAGAAATGCAGAGCGGCTTCTCTGTTTCTGGCAGGAAAACTCAAGGACAGAGGAGATGCCCATCCTCCCATCTGCTGTCTCCTTTCCCAAGAGAGAACAAGAATGAGTTGTAGGGTGTAATGCCCTCCACAAATGGCATTTATCTACAAAGAAAACTTAATCTTAGGGAATCTATTCTCCTCCTATAAGCACTGATCATAGTAATTAGGCACCTGGCATAATTTCGTTGTCTATAAAATGTAACATCTAGTGGGAAAATTACTGGCTTTGGAGACTGGGCTTGAACTCCAGTTCAGATGTTTACAAGCTGTGTGACCTTGGACAAGACCTATCCTCTCTGAGACTAGGTTACTCCAAATTTAAAAATGTGCCATTCAGGTTATTGTTCCAAGGACAGCACTTTCCCAACTCCACTATATCACTGCTTTTTCTATTCCCAGAAGCCTTGATATAATGTGAGGCTGTCAAGTCACCACATTCCCTCATCCAGGGCAGACATTACTAATCAATCACTGCTTCCCTTTGCGTGGAGCCCAGAGAGCCTCAAATCTTTGGCACAGCTCTCTGGGATAAATCAATCAGAACCGGCTGTGCAATGAAATCCATATGCCATGGCCACAAAGTTAGCCGAAATCACACCTGAGGCAGGGAAACAAAGGAGCACTTACTAGGACCCTTCACGGTTACGCCGAGCTCTCCACTTCCAGCAGCTTTGGTGTCAACCTTGAAATCTGCGGTTTCCCGGATGCGGATGCCTTTAGGCTGCAGGCCTCGGCCACTGGCCCGGCAGGCGTTTGGATTGCAGGCTACAAGAACAGTTTCGACATCAATTCAACCTTTCATTCCTGAGTCCCAGTTGAGCAAGCCAAGGTAACTTGGAGCTGCCCGCCAAGAAAATGTTTGCTTTGTACAAAGAATGCAGCAGTTGCCCGAGACCTGAACGGGACCCCACCAGGCTAGCAAATAAGGACACAACATAACTTTGTCCAGCCACACTGCAGAGGGACTGGGGAAAAGTTACTTTGGCAAAGAAAGCAGGAGAGCCCAGTATGGATTCGCTGGGCTGCTGGTAGTGGCTGAATCCTGGCATTTATCCTTTCTGTGGTGAAAGAGAGTTAAGACCCACAGCTGGACATTGTTCAGACTTCACTGCCATACTCAAGGGCCCAGTAATTGGGAAGACTGGACTTCGGAAAATGCAGCACTTGAAAACACCTGACCTGGTTCCAAACTTTGGATCAGCCATTTCTAAAGTCTAAACGCTGTCGTCCTCTGCAGGAAGAGCTCAACAACAACAAAAAAAGGACCAGAACCTCACCTTGGCCAAGGCAGGCAAACGTTTTAGTGCCGTTACAGCTATAAATGCAATAATTAGCAATAAACACCACTCCCAATATGATTTCCGGATCTTGTGAAAAAAATCTAGCTGTAATTCTAAAAATTAAGGACAAAGGTAGCTTCTAACATCCTTTACACAAGAGGTCCACAGAATTGCTCCATGAGCTTTGCAAAGAGGTTAATAAAAGACGTCCTGTGCCTGTGGACTTTTTTGGCAACATGGGCAACCTTCTCAAGTTAAGTATAGAAATGGGAGATTAGTGGGTAAACTATCACACGGTTCCTTTCCAAATCTGACACTACATATACAACACCTCTCTATACACTATACACTCGGGGGTCACAGACTCCAGAAGACAAGACTCCTTACTGCATAGAAGCAAGGTAATTCATCTTCTGGCTCCTCCTCCCTATAATGTCCTCAACTCAATTATTTGTCAAACAATTCCTTCCCAAAGAGACATAAAAACACCCTTGCAGTAGAAATTATTTTAGGTGGTTCATGGACGAACATTAAGTTTCTGGTGGCCCTCGATGACAAGTGACACTGGTTTTCCACTGTGAAAGTGATACAAGATTTCTTTTTCCTTAAAATCATTTAAGTGGAGGAAGGGAAAGGAAAAGTCAATGAAATACTAATTAGTACAAGTGATAGATGGATATGCCAGAAATGAAAAAGGTAGTCCGTGAGTGAGAGAAAGACAGAAAACACCATTAGAACTAGGAAAGCTGGTCAAAATTCTTTCTTGCATCATTATGCCACAGGGAGTTTTGTTTATGAATAGGCTGGGTTTTGTTTTGTTTTGTTTTTTCCCTTTGTCAAAGGGAGAAAAGTTGGTCATACCAGAAATAAGTCACAAGAGGATGACAGGACTTTCCTCGGAGGGTTTAAATGAAGGAGGGGAAGAAAAAAATCACTCATGGAAATTCTGAAATGGGCAACAGTCTCAACATCAACAGGATAACTTCTCAGTTCGTATAAACACTAAGTAGAGCTAAAGAGTTTGAAGGAAACAAGCTGATTTTCCACCATTTTGTGATGTCTTAGAGATGTTTAAACATAATTAGAGAGTGGGTTTGGGGTCTGGCTGGACAAGTGGCACTAGCACCTGTCCTGCAGTCTCCTGAGGTCACAAACAGCACAAGCCCAGCTGACATTTGCAGACAACACAAAGAACTGGCACAGAAGCCCCACTCAACCAGCCCTTACCAAGTGAGATGCCTCTGGCCCAGTACTTTCAACTAGGAAGCCAACAGCTTTGGGGTCCAGGCTGGCCCAGAGGCAGGATTCACAAGAGGAAGCCAGGTCTGCAGGCGCAGATGCAGAGGACAGAACAGGGAGAGGCAAGTATTGGTTAGAAAAGGTAGCAGAGTTGGAGGGGGAAAAAAAAAGAGTAAAAAAGTCAGAAGAAAAGAGTCTCACATAGAGAAAACTGCATGCTTGCTTTGGGCTGCAAAGGGAGTTTAGCAGCATGGTTAAGGGGTCAACAAAGATCGGGGTCCTCCTACCGATGCCTTGTCCGTACTCACTGATATCTTCTCCCCCTCACCCCACTGATACCTAAGCCTTAGGGTCTCCACCTGCAAACCGGGGGTAATAACAGCCCTTGGAACACACAGGCTGGTTTCGTGATTAGATGCAGTTGTGCTCAGAGCCTGGCAGCCAGTAAAGGAAGCGGCAGGGCTCCAGCAATGCCACTGCGGTTACGTTCAGCCACAGATACCAGCTCCGCCAACAGTGTCACTATCTCTCAGGGAGGATAATGAACCTTAGTATGCATGTTCTGGGGCAGATGAAATGAGGTAAGGTTAGTGAAGCACTTAGGTCACTCCATGGCTCACGGAAGATAGGAGTATTAATATTTTGAGAAGAAAAGGAGGTGCTAGTATTATTCTCTTGAGGCTACGTCCCACCAAAGGGGCCCTGGTAGCAAAGGGACAGGCCTGGGTTCAGTGTTGGGCCCTAACCACTCTCCCAGCCTCACAGCCCAGTCGTGTGCACAGCCAGCCAGAACGCCAGAAGCAGACCTGGTTGGCTACCCTGGCACTCACCTTCCCCGACCTGCACAACAAAGGGACTCTTGGGAATGGTGTCCCCAGCAAAGGAGACCTTGACCACGTGGGGGCCGGGCTGCAATGGTTTGTACACACAGCGATACACCTGGTTTCCCTTGTCTTCCACGAGCAACTCTACAGTGTTCTTCCCCTGGGGATCTTCTACCTCCACACCAATGTCACCCACACCGGCACCTTGGAGAGAGAGAACATTCATGAGTCCAAATTACCGTCTAGAAAGCTCCCTGCTGATGAGGGCAAAAGCAGGTACAAAATGCAGGAGACGGAGAGGCACTCAGAAAATCCACACTGTTTTCTGGCAATGGGAAATGAGGGTCACAGCCAGCTCTCCCTTTCTCCCAACCTCTATTTCTAAATTTTCTACATTAAAAAGAAAGTTCACAATTCAAGAATTATGTTTTATTTATTCCTTTTCTTTAACTCTCCCCCTGCCACAGAATCTTGCAGAGAATTTGGCCCAGCAAATGATTCTTAAAACTTAACTTTCCTTGGAACATTTACTTAGTCAAGTCAGAAATGTAAACCAAAATGGATTATTAATACTCAAATGTAAGCTTGAGTGTAAGATTTTAAGAGAAGAAAAGCTGGGTTTTGACAAATCTGAGAATATAACCCATACGTTTGAAAAAGCTACTTTTGTTGTTGGGTGTTTGAGTTAAAAGACAAAAGCTTAGGCTTTCCAAGTGTTCCATCTCCTGAGGATTATCTCAGGCTTTGGAAGAGGAGAAGTGTTACCTGCCGTGTAGATGTCGAAGTAGGTGGGCTTATTGGCGATGTTCCCGGCAGCTTCCAAGCCTGGGCCTTTCGCGGTGACTTTACTGGCATCTCCCTGGGCCTTGTCAACATTTACTTCGAATGGACTCTTGGAGATGTGCTGACCTGCAAAGAGGACCGTAACCTACAAGTGACAGGTGGGGTGAGATGTCATCACTTCTCCTTGTGCAGCGGGACCACCACATCAAGCCACGTGCACTGACAACCTTCTCCTCCACCCTCCTGATCATACATACAGAAATGCTGAAACCAGGAGCCTGGTGAAGGGGCCTGAATGGAACACCCATCAGACTCCATCAGCCACACAGCTGGTCCTGGGACAACATGCCCTTAGCAAACTAAAAACGTTTATTTAAAGCAGATCTGCTTAGCCTCTATAGAAGGATATAAACAAATACTTATATTTGACCCTCTAGACACTGGACTCTTTAAGATAGCTGCAGATGGGGCCACTGCCCCCCCAGAATATAATGCACAGTTCCAGGATTTCAAACCCAGAGTCAAAGTATTTTTCAAAGGATCAAAATCATTCTCAGATACACAGACTTGAGATACAGTACAGATTTCCATCTAAACTTTGAATTAGAGATCTTTTAAATCTGAAGGTGTATTGGGTTGGGTTTTATATGAATTGAATAAATAAATTACATCATAAATGATCCCTTCAAGAATTTTTTGTTCCCCAAATTCATGAAGTTCTAAAGGTATACCAGAAATCTAC
Source organism: Camelus bactrianus (assembly GCF_048773025.1). NCBI lineage: Eukaryota > Metazoa > Chordata > Mammalia > Artiodactyla > Camelidae > Camelus > Camelus bactrianus. Next base: position 27,479,946 of record NC_133555.1, read on the forward strand.
AGCCAGGGTTCCAAGTGAATTCACTAAAGCCCAACGTGGTGTATATGATCTAGGTCCCAAAGTCTTGGCATGGTACAAGGGATTGGCCTGTGTGTGCCATTAAAGGCTTTCTTCCAAGGAAAAGCACACTCCTGAATCACCCAGCTCCTGTCCTATATGCCAACTGGAAACCAGCTCAAACAGAACGCAACGTGCTGCTGAAGCAAATGACCTCGGGGCTGGATCCCCATTACTCCAGGTGGACAAGTGGCCACTGGCCTCCAGTAGAGTCATCTGGACTTCTCTGTGCTCAGGCTTCAATGAGGACAGACCCTCCAGAGCACCTTGAGGAGGAACACCTCAGGAATCATTAAAGACAAAGAGCCTACAGCTTAGCAACTACACTCCAGGCACTAACAGCTACCTAGATGGAGTTAGAGAAATCTTGTGACATTGCAAAGAACTTAATGGAATTCAACAAATCTCTCTGTAGTGGTTAACATCAAGTCTCATGCACAGGGATCTCAAGTTTTCTACGATGATAATGGATACTATTACAAACAGAAAGGAAAATCACAAGTTAAGAAAACCACTCTTTGCAGCAATATGGATGTCCCTGGAGAATGTCATTCTAAGTGAAGTAAGCCAGAAAAAGAAAGAAAAATACTGTATGAGATCGCTCATATGTGGAATAAGAAAGAAAGAAAGAAAGAAAGAAAGAAAGAAAGAAAGAAAGAAAGAAAGAAAGAAAGAAAGAAAGAAAGAAAGAAAGAAAGAAAGAAAGAAAGAAAGAAAGAAAGAAAGAGAGAGAAAGAGAGGAAGGGAGGAAGGGAGGAAGGGAGGAAGGGAGGAAGGGAGGAAGGGAAGGGAAGGGAAGGGAAGGGAAGGGAAGGGAAGGGAAGGGAAGGGAAGGGAAGGGAAGGGAAGGGAAGGGACAAATGAACATAAACACAAAACAGAAACAGACTCATAGACATAGAATACAAACTTGTGGTTGCCGGGGGGAAGGGATGGGAAGGGACAGACTGAGAGTTTGAAATCTGTAGATACTGACAGGCATATGTAGAATAGATAAACAGGATTATACTGTATAGCGCAGGGAAATATATACAAGATCTTGTGGTGGCTCACAGTGAAAAAGAATGCAACAATGAATATACGTATGTTCGTGTATAACTGAAAAATTGTGCTCTACACTGGAAATTGACACATTGTAAACTGCCTCTAACTCAATAAAAAAAAAATAAATAAAAAGAAATTAAAAAGAAAGAAAGAAAGCCACAATTCTTCCTGAGATGTCCTTCTTCCACAAATACCAAAGCAAACCCAGAAGAGCAGTCCAAGCAAGGGCCATGACACCTCATCTTACTTTGTGCAGTCCGGTGACCTTGGGCAGATACTCCACAGAATATGTCTTGTTCTTGTCGCTGTCAGGGGTCACTTGTGCCTAGGATGGAAGATGAGTGATAGTTAGAGGAGGCATCAGGTGTAAGCAAAAGCATGCTGAGCTAGCTGAGGTCCTATAGCAAGCTGCCAGGCCAGGAACCGGCCCTGGCTATTTTCTGCTCCACTACTCCTGCAGGACGCCCCAGGAGAGAAGCAGCCTGAAGTCACAGAAAGAAAAATCACACAGCACAAGGTACAGCCCAAGTCAGGACTCTCCACTATCTCAGAGTTGGAACTCTCTAGATGAGAGAGACTAATGAAGAAAGTAACTTAAAACGTCATTGGCCTAGGAGTTACTAAGAGCTTACGCAATGCCAGGCCCAGTGTCAGGTATCAAAAATCAAACAAATCAGGCACAGTTCCTGCCCCGGTGGGAGAAACAGACAATTTGCCAGTAAACTTAGAATTTCAGATGGTGCTAAGCACTAGGAATAATATATAGTCTTGGGAAGATAAACAGACAGAAGAAACAGTGTATGCAAAGGCCCTGAGGGAGGACCTGGAGGACAGTCAGTGTGTGAACAGAATAGAGAATCCGTATTGTTACTGTATTGTGTCAGTGCTGTATTGTTACTATTATTTGGCTCATCACTATCTACAATCTCAACAACCATATCTTTTACTAAATCCGAAATATTCTTTATTTTACTAAACACTATGTTCTTGGGTATCAATTCATATTATTTTTCAAGGTACTGCCCTTGGGCAAGTTACTTGAACCGCTGTAAACCTCAGGATCTTTTCAGTAAAAACACTTTTGTTGTTACGCCTTAATGAAGAAAGTCTTGGTGGGATGTTGGCAGGGGAGGCAGCATCCTCTAACATACCTCCTCTTTGTTCCCTTCTGGGTCCTCCACAAACACCATCAAGTCTCCTTGCCCGGCGCTGATGGTGTCCACGGTGAACTTGGCCGGCTGCTTCACCATGTTTCCATTAGGCTCGATTCCTGTCACAGGTTTACACAAGCACATTACAAGCTGGGCCAGGCCCGGACACAGGCCATCACCCATGTGTCTCCTTCAGGGAACTGGGAGGTGGGACCCAGCCCTGCCACTGCCATGTAGGAGACAGGGACAAACTGCTGTGACAAGGATAGTCAAATGGGTAAAGCTACAGAGCTCCCCACCGGGACGAGGATATTGTACCTAATTTTCCTCACAGCCCTTTGACCCTCCCCAGAAACCCCTCAATAAAATGATTTGATCCAAACAAACAAACAAAAACCTCTAACCCCAAACCCTAATTTTGTCCTTGTTATTTAAACAATGACCAATTCTGAAATAGTCACAGCACTTCAGTCAGAAGGCCATACAATTATGAAAATTATGTGGTAACTCGCAGTGGGGCGTGCCTTGCAGGGGAGGTGACGTCGGGGGAGAGGAATGAAGTGGGGTGGAATGGCTCAATTTCCATTCAAGACCATTTTATATTACTTGAAATGTTTAAAAATGGCATTCAGCATTATTATTTTTAATTAAACTTTTAAATGAGATTGACCAAATTAAGATAGATTTGCATGCAGATGTAAGAAATAACAACCTCTACCTAGTTCCCCCAAATGGTCACTTCATACAAAACTAGCACATTGTCATAACAAGGGCACTAACCCTGACAGAGTCACCATATAGAACATTTCCATCTCACAGGGAACCCTCCTCATGTTGCCCTTTTATAGCTACCCCTTTCATCACCCCTCACACTGATCATCTCTGCTCTTCATCTCTATAACTGCATCGTTTCTAAAATGTCACACAAGTAGAATCTTATATTATGTAATCTTTGGGGATTAGCTTTTTCCACTAAGCATAATTCTCTGTCGTTTCACCCAGGTTGTTGCCTGTATTGATATTACTGAGTAATACTCCGTGATATGAATGCACCCCTGTTTTAACCATTCACCCATCTCACCCACTGAAGGCCATCTGGGTTGTTTCCAGTTGTCTTATTACTGATAAAACTGCTATAAACATTTGGGCATGGGGCTGTGTGTGAATACAAGTTTTCATTGCCCTGAATAAATGCCACAGAGTGCAACTGGTGGGTCACATAGTAGCTGCATGCTTAGTTCTTTTTAACACTCACTGCCAAGCTGGGGTCCAGAGTGGCTGTACAATTTTGCACTCCCACCAGCAGTGTATGGTGAGGGCTCCAGACCTGGTTTCTTTGACTCCTTGCCAGCACTTACTGCTGTGCCTACTTCCTATTTCAGCCATTCTGATAGGTGTGCGGTCGTTTTAATTTACATTTCTCTTGTGGCCAATGATACTGAAACTCTTTTCATGTGCTTCTCTGCCACTTGCATATCCTCTTCAGTGAAGTGCCAGTTCATGTCTTTTGGCCACTTTCTAATTGGACTGCTTGGTTACTTTTTAGTTTTCTGTTTTTTTAACTATTGAGTTTTGAGGGTTCCTTATATATTCTAGATACTAGTGCTTTGTTGGATATGGGGTTTCCAAATTACTCTGAGTCTTTAGCTTGTCTTTCATCCTCTTAACTGCAAAAAAAGTTTGAATTGCTTTTTAAAAATTTTAAAGTAAAATCCACTCGCCAGGCCCTTTGGGTCTCAGCAACATTTTGAGTTCTGCTTGAGATGGTGTCCAGGTGGCCTGTAGGGCAGAAGCTAAGGAAGCTTCTCTTGCAAGAGAGTGGGGTGATCCCAGAGTGCACCCTTCCTTGAGAGAAAGCCCTCAAAGCCCTCAGTACAGTCCAACCCTTGGATACTATGCCAAGACTTCAAGATGCAGAGCATACTTCTTAAAATGTTTTAAGTATTTTAACTTTGATGTGGTCCAACTGATCACTTTTTCCTTTTATGAATCATGCTTTTGGTGTCAAGTCTAAGAATTATTTGCCTAGTCCTAGATCCCAAAGATTTTAGGGTTTTTTTTTTTTTTCCTGAAAGTTGGAGAGTTATGTTTTATATTTAAAAGTCTGTGATCCATTTTGAGTTAATTTTTATATAAAGTGTGAGGCTTGGGCCAAGGTTCATTTTCTCTGCCTCTGGATATCCAATTGCTTTGGAATCATGCAGGGAAAAGACTCTCTTTTCTCTCCAGTGAATTGTTTCTGCATCTTTGTTAAGAATCAGTCACGTGTATTTGTGTGGGTCTCTTTCTGGGTTCTCGATTTTGTTCCATTGATCTATGTATCTATCCCTCCACCAAGGTCACACAGTCTTGATTTCTGTAGCTTTATAATAAGTCTTGAAATCAGGTAGACTGGTTCTTGGTAAGATGAGTAATTTTTTTTTTAATCAAAACCTGGATATTCTGAGTATTATGTTATGAGACCCGGGGTTTTATTTAAATTTTCTGTCTTAGCTGCTTTTTTATAATACTATTTCAGCAAAGGAAGAAAAGGAGCATGCCTTCTTACTACCAGTAGGGGAAAAAGTCCGGGCACTCCACTGATACTAAAAGTGAGGGGAGCTTCTCGTTACTGGTGGGTGAAGGTGGGAGTTCCAGCTCCCCACTAGGCCCCCACTAGTGGCTGGACGGGTAGGAGTGCCTCATTACTATTCCTCCAGTGGCCTCTACTGACATCACTGTGGGGAGGGTGGCCTCCTTATCTGTGGGGAAAGTCTAGGCTCCCCATTTGGCCTTTGTTGGTGTAGGTGGGGGCTGGGGGGACCACAGTTTTTTCTGTGGCATTTGGGTGGAGTAGAGCAGTGATTGTTTAAAAGTGTTCTGCCTTGCTAGGCTGCCCTTTCCTGGCCTTTCAGCCAGAGAGAGCAGGCATTTGGTGGGGCTTTTTGTCTCTGTGCTCACAAGGATTCCTGGGTCATCAGCTTCTTCAGCTCTGGGATACAGGAGGCAAAAGAGAACCTAAGGAGCTCACTACTGTGCCAGTCCCTGGGTCCCCAGGTCCCTAGCTGGTTTGCTTATTCTCTTCAATCTCCTTACGTTTGTCCTTTGAAAATGCCCAGGGATTTTAGTTGTGCTTAGTGGGAAGAATTAGGAAAACTACCTCCACTCTATCTACCCAGAAGTATTACTTTTTTAAGTTTTTTTTCTTGGGGAAAATTCTCAACCTATACAGACCCAGAGAGCTGTAAAATAAACCCCCATATATCTATCACTTAACTTCAACAACAGTCAACTCACGGCCAGTCTTGTTTCACATCTTTACTCCACCTCTGCTCTCTTCCTATATTATTTTGATACAGATCCTAGCTCTCATTTTTCATCCATAAACATTCACTATGTATCTTTAAAAGACATTTTTAGAATACCAGATTACAAAAAAACTCCACATCAAAAAATTAAAAATAATTCCTTAATATCATGAAATATTCAGTCAGTGCCCACTTCCTAATTATCTTATAAATGTCATGATTTTTTTTCTAACAGTTTAAATAGGATCCAGTAAGGTTCACATATTACAACTGGTTGCTACACTTCTTAAATCTCATTCAATCTCTAGATTTCTCTTCATCTTTCTTTGCCACCTATGGAAGACATTTGTTACTATTCTCTGGATTTATATTAGCTTTCCCATAAATAACTTAGTTTAAGAAAAATTGGTGATAGATTGTTATATAACAAGATAATGTTCAGACCCTATTAGGTGAGAAATGCCAACTGAGGAATATAGAGTTTGAATTCATTACAGCATAGAAAAAAGGCTGGAAAAAAAAATATCTCAGACTTTGAAGGAAGGAATGGGACCAACAACTGGGCTGTGGGGTTTTCCATTTTTATTTTCTACATTTTTCTTTTGTTTAGTATGATTGGTCACTTAACAAATACACTTAAAATACTCACTCCATCTGACTCCAACAGCCTGAGAAATGACTTACTCTGCAGCCTGTCCCAGGCCCGGGATGGGGCTCATCCACCCTGGCTAACCATAGCTGGTGAGGGGGACGAACCACATCCCACACTCTGTAAACTCCCTCAGAGCTAATGCTCACTGCGCAGAGAAGCAATTATTCCCTAGGATTACCCAGAGCCAAGGGTGCTGCGGGCTTGCTATGCAGTATTCACTTCATACAGAACATAGGTTTTATAAAAGATTTCTGCTTGGCTCATGGATACACACATTCAACACACCTAACCCCACCAGGGAGCCCACCACAAAGACCTGCTTGTGGCTGTAGCCCTCCCTCGGCCCAGCCCTCCCTCCTTTCAGCAAATGGATCTCAGTGTATGAGTCTGCAAGTGCTAACTGGCTGGTAACTGCAAACCAGTCAACATCCAAAATACAAAATAAAACCAACCTGCCAACCCTTTAGAAGCTAGAAGATGAAATGTTCTCTTAATGTGACCACATAGGAAAGAACAAATTTTCCCTGCCCTTTGTCTCATCATGGGACAAGGGTAAGATCAAAGGCCCTGCCCCTGTGGCCTCATGTGGGGCTCTGTAGCCTAAAATGACCGTTTTGCCTTCCTGCTTAAAAAGAAAAAAAATTTTAGAGTTACCATATGATCCAGCAATTCCTCTTCTAGGAATATAGCCAAAAAATTGAAAGCAGAGGCTCAGAGACTTGTACACTCATGTTCACAGCAGCATTATTCACACTAGCTAAAAGGTGGAAACAACCCAAATGTCCATTGACAGCAGAATGGATAAACAAAATGTGGTACATACATACAATGGAGTATTATTAAGTCTTAATAAGGAATGAAATTTTGATACATGCAACAACATGAAGGAACCTTGAAAACACTACGCTACATAGAGTAAGCCAAACACAAAGGACAAATACTATATGAGTCCATTTATGGGGTACCTAGAATAGGTAAATTCATAGAAACAAAGTAGAATGACACTTGCCAGGGGCTGGGGGGAGGTGGGAATGGAGAGTTATTATTTAACAGGTACTGATTTCAGTTTGGGAAGATGTAAAAGTTCTAGACATGAATAGTGGTGACGGCTTCATAACACACTGAATGCACTTAATGACACTGAATGGTACACTTAAAAATAGTTAAACTAGTCAATGTTGTTGTAGGTATTTTTATCACAACAAAAAATGTAAAAGAAAAAACGCTAAGTAGACACAGATATGCATACACATATACGTGTGTGTGTGTCTGTGTGTGTGTGGAGGTGTGTTTCCTCCCCAAATGCATAACATGTACAAAGAGGCAGATGAAGGAAACGGCAATGACTAGCCACATTCCTTAACTGAAGCAAGTGGTCATTTTCTACAAAACAGCAGCATGAAAGGAAACCGTTTCACATTAACAATGGGGAAACTGGACAGCCAGTGATAAGGTTACTGCAAACAAGCATTTTATGCCTTGATTAGATTCAATCTATTTGACCAATTTTGTTGACAAGAGATTTGGCTGTTTGTACCTTTTTTGCCATTAAGGAAGGACCTTTAAAATCAGAGATTCCTTATTCCAGCTACCAACTTTGGTTATGGCTTAAAGAAAGCATTTTGTTTTGTTTTATTCATTTTATTTATTTGTGTTTTTCTTGGGTTTTTTTTTGGGGGGGGGATGGAGGTAATTAGCTTTATGTATTTATTTATTTGTTTATTTTTTAATGGAGGTACTGGGGATTGAACCAAGGACCTCATGCATGCTAAGCTTACACTCTACCACTGAGCTATACCCTCCCCCAAAGAAAGCACTTTTAAAGCAAGCATAGACATGCCAACTTTCAAGAGACTGCACATGCAGGGAGGGCTTCATTGAAATCCCCAGTCTCCATATAACACAAATGATTGCACAGACCCCATCTCACTGCCAAAAGGACCTCAAATGGCAAGTGGGTTTGTCCCAGAAATATCTGTCCTCTGGTCTAAATCATGCTAAAAAGACAGATGAGAAGGACATCACACTGAGGTTGAGAACAGTACACAGTCAGCACCACTGTCCTGGTCATAAGGCATCTTAATACTAAGTTGATGCCAAGTAGGGCAATGTTGTCTTCAAGGGAATGAGCCCATGGGACATGCCGTAAGACAAGTGCTCTGGGTCTTCAGAAAGTCTAGATCTTCCAAAAACAATCAAAGTTGGGGGATATTATTCTAGATTAAGAGTCTAAGGAGAAATAACAAACAAATTAAAAAATTTAATCAGATCTTGGTTTGTAAAATAACAACAAAACCTATAGAAGACAATATTAGGAAAATAGGGAAATCTGAGTACAAACTGGATATCAGTTGTTACGAAATTATTGTTCATTTTCTTATGTGTGACAATGAGTATTGTGGTTACATAAGAGGATGTCCTATTCTTAGAGGAGAGAATTGTCAATGTATTGAGGAGAGAAATGTCACCATGCCTGCGATTTATTTCCAAATAGTTCAACAATCACACACATGTGTGCATACACGCACACACATACACACACATCCTCCACAAGGCAAGAGAAAACCTTCAAATGTTAAGAACTGTAAATTCTAGGAGAGGACATACAAGGTATTTTGTACGTGTAAATGTTATCCCAATTGTAATTATGAAAATGAAGAAATATAATGCATTCCTCCCCTTCTCCACAGAAAAGGGAATAAACTGTATCTTATTGTGCTAATCTTTATCAGAAACCATACTATGCTGAAATGTAACTGTTCTCCTTAAAAAACTAATGTGCTTGAAGCCAGGTGCCAACCAGAAAACCAAATTACTCAAAATGCCTTTGACCCACTACAATGTTCTGAGCAGAACACTCCTGGCAGTGGGCTCAGAGATAATAAACAGGATGTCTTAGCAAGGAAGTATCTGCCAGGGGTTAACAATAGCTCCCACCCCACCTGGAAATCCGAGGCAGCTTTAGCATAACCGAAGGACAAATGAACCAGCAGCCGAAAGATCCAGGCTCTTGTCCCACCTCCATCACTAACTGCGGTGATCTGGGGAGAGACCTCCCCTCACTCTCCCCATCCTGGGAATTGCGCCTCTGATTCCTCATCTAAAAAATGGGAATAACAGTCCTTTCTTCATTCCAGGGTTACTGCACCCAAATCCCAAACCAACAGACTCATCCACCTCTATCATATTAAAATAGCAGTGTTTCTGAAAGCCTAGATTCACAAGGCAGAAGATGGTCATAAACAAATGGAGCTTCAGGTTAAAACAACATCTGGCAAAGGAGGCCTGGGTTGTCTTTAAGGATTAAGCCTGTACATTCTGGACTCTGAGAACTTTCCTCCTGAAGCCACATAATAACCTCTAAGACCAGAGGACAAGCCTCAAATCCAGCATGACCAGTGCTTACCTCTGCCATAGGCCCTGGCTTTCTTGGGGTTGAGTTTGGGTTTCAGAGGAGCCCCTGGCTTGAGCTTGGCTTTGGGGAACTGGGACAGGTAAGTCATCACCGAGTGCTCATCCACATCTGGGTGAATAATTTCTTCAGGAGTGATGACCTAGAATAATGACGGGATAGATGAACACCCAGAACATATCACTTTGCAACTCCTCAAGGTTTTGAAAACATCTCTTAAACCAAACACTGCAAGTATTAAGAAACTGAGTTAGTCTCTCAATAAAATGAAATTACATTACACTGCCATGCCAAAGTCATTTTTTCCCCCAACCTTTTACAGCTGTCATTGTTCACTTTGGAAGCTGAGGACCCTCTCAAGACAATTCTCCATGTAATTTCCAGAGGTTCATACCTCTCCACCCCCGACCCCTCCAAAAAGGCCACTCATTCTCCTTTCCAGAAAGGATAAGCTACACCAAGTGAGGAGGAAGAAGAAATACGGCATTAGAGTATATTACAAAAAAGTGCGTAAACCAGCCTTTTTCTTTCTTCTTTTATCCATTGTCTGCATTTCTATTAACCCAGGTACTGATAAAAAAGTAAGTAAATAAAACCAAAAAGAGACAACACCGTGACATATTAGACACGTGGTCTTGTCATAGACTGAATGTTTGTGTCCTCCCCAAATTCATGTTAGAGCTCTAACACCTTGTATGATGGTATTAGGAGGTGGGCCTTTGGGAGGTAAGTTTAGACTAGATCCCGAGGGTAGAACTCCTGGGATGGGATTAGTGCCCTTATAAGAAGAGGGAGAAAAACCAGAGCTCACTCTCTCTCCACCATATGAGGACACAGCCAGAAGGCAACTTGCAGCTGTCTGCAGCCAGGAAGAGAGCCCTGACCAGCAGCTGAATTTCCTGGCACCTTGATTTTGGACTTCCTAGCCTCCAGATCTGAGAAATAAATGTTGTTAAAGCCAGCCAGTCTACAGTATTTTGTTATGGAAGCCTGAGCTGACGAAGACAGGTCATAACACGTTAAGAGCCATTGAAAATAGGAAGGGGGAAAATTTCTCCTAACATTCATCATAAGAGCAAGATTAGATCCATACTGAACAGGTGGCCTCAGTTTCACCACTTGACCCAGCCCCAAACAACACAAAAAATTCTCCTGCTCCCAAAAAGAGGTAAGCCACACCTCCTCAGATGAACAGAAGGCTCTATCTCAAGAATCAGGGCAATTAAATGCAGAGGAACAACATATGTACCCAGTGTCCCCTGCTCCGTGGTGGGAAAAAAAAAAAACAACCCAGAGAACATTCTGATGATTAGCCTGCAGCAACAAAACAGCTATTTGGGTTTATACAGTTGCCACCAATATGTTCTGTAAAATGTAGAATGTGTGTGGACTTGGCCTTTCTTCAAGGCAGCTCCTTCAACAACTTTACAGTGCCCACATCACATGAGCATCAAAAGGAGATGGTTTTAGGTTTAAGGGGAGATGAAAAACATATCAGACCACTTCCTGAGGGTGGAAGAGCCAAAAAATGGGCCTTGGAGCAGAGACACGATGCCAAAACCAAACCAAAGATGTATAGGCAAGATTTTGTACCTCCCAAAGGATCCTGTTACAAAATACACTGAACTCAGCTCTGAACACCAACTTAAGACCTTAACAGAGCCTCCTGTGAAGTCATCCATCTCATGGCACTGGCTACCCACAACTTTTCTTGACCAAGACTTTGAACATGGGGGTCATGGTGTCAGGAGGAGCTATTTAAACTCCTTGGAAGGGCTTAGAAGACTGGACTCAACTAAGCAATGTGGCTCCTGCAGACGACATCCAAGATATATTCAGCTTCCAAGTTTTCTTGTTATATTCCTATGTTAGGATTATGGCCAATACAAATTCTTCCACAATTTCCATTAATGATGGCTTATCCTGGATTAAATGTTTTAAAAAGTTCTAGGTCCTGTGACTTTCCCTAAGGTAGTGAACTTCAAAATATATACATTTTGATGGGTAAAAAGGGGTCAAATATTGGCAAAATGGTTAAGGTCCACATTCCCAGTCTGATGTCCAAAGACGGTCTTTGAGATCTTTGAAACAGAAATCCTAGAAAATGTGCCACACGTGGCAATGAGTGAAGATTTTTTAGGGGATCTAAAAGCACTGAAGTCAATGAGAACTTAGCAATATGGCTGAACTGAGGAGGATGGGAGCATGTTACAGACAACGCGCCTTTGAAAGCCACCTGCCAGACCCAGAGGCAACCGTACAGTGTGAGAACAAGCTGGAGGGGGAAACAGCTTCATGGGACGTGCGTGCTCACACTCGTACCTGCGGGACACCCAGCCAGTCGTCTGCCTGCTGCATGGCTTCTCGTGCATTATCCACAGGCTTCCGTGGATCCCAGGATTCCCAGTCTGGGCACAGACCTGTTCACATAACACAAAAAATGCTGTCAGAAACCCAACTGAAGAAATTAAAGGAAGCTGGGTGCCTAAACTCACTTGGTCTCTTAATTCAGAGAACAATTTCTTCCAAAAATCTTACTGAACTGTATCTATATTTCATAGGCCAGAAGTACCATGGATATGAGTCTGCCAGGGTAGAAACTCTTCTGCCTGACTTCTCCTTCAGGCTACTACTTATCTTCTTGAATTCAGACAGGGATTATCCATTCCTTAATGGTAAATGAACTAACAAAGACTGCAAAGCCATCTGGCCTGGTATCTTTTTTTGGAGAGATTTTGGGGGCGCGGGGGGACCGACCCCAATCACACTTCTATACTCTGATCACCAAGTGTGTGGGTTGACACCAGCTGGATGTCCTATATTTAACTCAATTTTGACACCACGTGGAGATAGCATCAGATCCCATAGGTTAAGGGCTCAGTCCCAAAGACTCCACCCACCCCCAACTTCAGAGGCCAGTCACAAGCCCAGGTGTGTCACCTAAGCTTCTGACCAACCAGTTACAAATCAGAGGGTCCTATAACCTCCTCCTCAGATTTGAGCATCTCCTCGAGTGGCTCACAGAACCCAGGAAAACACCTTATTTACTGGGTTATCAGTTTATTATAAAAAGGATTTTACTACATGGAAGAAATGCAGAGGCCAAAGTGGGAGAAGGAGCAAGGAGCTTCCATGTCCTTTCAGGCATTTACCTTCCCAGGACCTCCACATGTTCACCAACTGGAAGTTCTCCAAACCCTGTAGCTCAGGATTTTTATGAAGGCTTCATTATATAGGCAAGATTGATTAAATCCTCAGTCATCAGTGATTAACTCAACCTCCACCCTCCTCTCCCCTTTGTGGGGATCCGGAGATGGGGCTGGAAGTTCCAACCCTCTAATCCCTGGGTGGTTCCCCTGACAACCAGCCTACATCCTCAGGGGTGTTCCAAAATTCACCTCATTACCTAACTCAGGTGTGGCTCAAAGACGCCACCATCATAGTTCTTATCACATAGCAAGTTCCAAGGGTTTAGGAGCTCTGTGCCAGGAAAGGGGACAAAGACCAAACATATATTTCTTATTACAAGTCACAATATCACAATCACCATTCTGGATATATCTAAAAAGTCTAACAAATCTACTTGCTCAAAGGCCAAAACTTTTCTCAAAGAATTATCTCAAAAATCTTTTGTAAGCATAAGTAGTATAGGACTGGCATGAAGCAAAAAATATAAATATATATAATATGTATATAATGTGTGTGTGTGTGTGTGTGTGTGTGTGTGTGTGTGTGTGTGTATCACTATGCTGTACACCAGAAACTAACACAACACTGTAAATCAACTATACTTCAACTGAAGAAAAAAAAAAAAAGTACAGGACTGGAGTAAAACTCCTCAGGTTTACACTGGAAATAGGCATTCTAAAATGCATCTTTGGATGGGAGGAAGGAAGAGGGCACTAGGAAATGAACTAATGCTGAGTTTTGAGTTACTTCTGATACCAGTTTGCAGGCTCTCAAGGAAGACTGGAGCCTAGAGCTGACCATCCTTCCCTAACCAACTGACACCAGCTAGTTCTGCTTTGAGCATGTTGAGAACCACTAGTTCACTTAATTCAAATGTGCCCCGCACACACAGAGCATTCAGTAAATGGAAATACAAGTATTAAAGCAGTTTTTTTTTTTAAAGTTAAAACCAGTTTTGGGGGTACATATAAACACAGGCTCTAGTTTTTCTATTGAGTATGTACTAGCAAACTCTACCCATCAGTTTAAACCCTCCAAGGAGGATAATTACTACCCTGGTGTACATTCAACCACTCAGAAAAGAGGAACCCATCCAGGGTGGAAAAGGCTCCCACTGGATGCTGACCAACCACAGCAACACAGAAAGAAAAGGACAGAGAAAGCCATATATAGTCAACCCAGTGGTTGATAAAAACGGGTACTTTCCACTCAAAAAACGTTTTTAGATTTTCATGCCAAACCATCTAATAGGGCACATGCCGAAGCCATCAGGAACCTAGGCACTGACTGTGGGAAGAGGGGTAGAAGAAGCAGGACTTGGGGTCTGGAAGCTAAACTCAAGGTCTGCTCCAAGCAGTAAGGCCCTTCATTCGGAAGTTGGGTAAATAGTTCAATGCTCAATAAGTCTATGGATGGACCTATAAGACATGCCACCGGAAAGGCAAAGGGAGCCCTTTTTAGTTCCTTTAGCTGCCTTACAATGGGCTACAAACCAGGAGAAACACACCAATCACAACAAACCTAGCTTTCACACTGAAAACCAAGAGGTTTAAGGGTCCACATACCCCTCTCTCAAAGACATGGCTTTGGCAGCAGGCGCTTACCTGGAGCACAGCTGTCCACCAGGGCTCCCAGGGCTTTGCCGTCTTGCCAGTTCTGGTTAAAGTTGGTGATGGGCAAGTAGGGGATCTTGTTCTGAATCCACCCCAGCAGCCTCTGCTTTGGCGTCTGCTTTTTGGCGTCGTCGTCCCCTTCGTCCTCCCACACGGGCATGGAGATGGAGTAGTGCAGGATCAGCGTCCACACCAGGCCCAAGATGAGCTTCAGGTTCCCATCCACGATGGCTTTGCTGTCTGAGGAAACAGACACAGACTTGGTCAGTCCTCTGGGTTGCACAGGTGTGTGTCACACTCTTTGTACGTAAGTCAACAGAATCCTCATCTGCTAGAGAACCACACTGAGCTATTTGAGAGTGCAAGGATGCAAGGCTGGCACTGGCTTCGAAATACCTAAGGAGGCGAAGAGATGAAATACGATTCCAAAAGGTTGCTCACCAGTGTCATTAGATCATAAGTATACAGGGCAATGCAATATTACTGATGTCTCTTATGTGTACTCGAAATTTTTCATAATAAAAAGTTTTCTTTAATTTAAAGAAATCATTTCAGACATATAGACAATACAAAAAGGTAGTTGCATTCCAGAACCACCTATTACCTTGGTGGTATACAGTCTACCAGACCGTGTATACACACATGCATGTGTTTGCTGCCCTAAATTTATACTATGCCATACGATCAGTCTTTTAAGTTTTTCCTTTTACTAATCACTATGTCCTATATATCTCTGTCCAATAAAAAGTTGTTTCTGTTTACACCCCATCTACAGGTTTAAGAGTCCAGTTTCCTTCAAATCTCACCAGTACTGGGAGTTACCAACCATTTTTATCTCTGCTTCTCTGACAAGTCATTCATTCATAAAGGAAAGTCACTAATAGTTAAGATAATGCGACTGGGCAAAGTCTCTTGCCAGGAGGATAAGTGACTCAACAAAGGTATGGCTCCTTTTCTAGTCTTCCCCCAGCTTAACAGAACAGCTTCCCTAACCCTGACCAGCCCCTCCTGGGATACTCACTGCCACTGATTACCACTTTCCACTCCCTTTGGCTTCTCTGGGGCTCTCTGCCCTCTTTCCAACCTCCACCTACACCCATCAAAATTCAAACACTATCTCCAAGACCTACCTTCCTCCTCCTTCTCCTTTCCTCTCCCTCTCTCTGTCCCTCTCCTCCCTCTCAGTTTCCTGCACTCTCTCCTCAACAAACAACCCCTGAAGTAATCCCCCATTCTACCAGGACCCTGAACCATCTTGGACGCCTCCTTTAAAACCCTGGTACAGTTCCCACAATTCTCTCCCTACCTATACCTCTTGACAAATCCTTTTATACACCCTTCCAAAAACATGTGGCCCCTCCTCTCCTCTCAGCCATCATTGTTGAATCATTGAAGCGAAATCACTGTCCACATAATCCTGGAACCAGCTTTCTATTCAGGTACTTCTGTACTTCCAAATTCACTAATGGTCCCCACGCCCAAAGTCAAACTGAACCTTTAGCACCTTGAAAAACCTACACAACTTCCACCCAGCCTGCAAGTCACTGCCATCCACCATACTCCACACTCCAGGCTCAAAGACTCCTCATTCTTGGGCCACATCTTACTTTGAACCCTCTGGATCTCTCCACCTGTTCTGTATTCCTTTTGAAGGGAAGGCCCTTCACCCCGTCCTCCTGCAGGACAAACCCTGCCAAATCTAATGGATGGTGCACTTCACTCCCACCAGCCTATGTGTACCAAGCCAGGGTCCTCTCAAGATAAGGACCATTCATTCCTCAGCCTCCCACCCCACCCTCCTCCAGGGCTGTGGGGAGTAACTGAGCCTTCTTCATCTTGCAGCTCCCCACACCGTCCCTCCCACCCACCTACCACAAGGTACCTGAATGTTAGTCAAACTGCACTGAATGAAACCCAACTACAACCACATGAAAAATATACTCCCATGCTGATAAGGAGTAAACCGCATGCCATTCGAAACTGAAAGGGTGGGGGCTTTTTTTTTTCAATCAACCTGTTTATTGTTATGTTCTCTTACAAGAAGAAAAACCCTCCTAAAAGCCCACACCCAAACCCACAGAAATCAAAGGTAATTTCATGGTTGCAGATTCAGTCATAACAAAACTTGATCATGTGAAAATGGACACAGTAAAGATTACCCTGAACTGACTGGTAAGACACACTAAATTCGAGCAATCCTCACTCAAAGTTAAGGTACCCAGGGATTTTCTATGTAATGAATTCTATAACTAACTTTTAAGCAAGACTGCCTACATGACTCACAAGGCCCAGTGACAAATGAAAACACAGGACTCTTTGTCCAAAAACTATTAAGAATTTCAAAATGGTAATAGTCAACCATTAAACCAAGCACAGAACCCTTCTGAGCACAGGACCCTGCAGCGTCAATAAAGGAGCAGGGATCTGCACGAAACACTGAACCCTGCACAGAACTCAGATATCCAAGGAATTCATTCAACTGGACCATATGTCTCTCCAGCTGGCAATCCTTGACCATGACTGAATTTTTTGAATTAGATGTCCTGTTATGAGGTTGTCTTTGAAGTGCTATTGATTACTGAATTACTACCTACTCTGATTGCAAGAAATTCCAGGTCAAACAATTTTCCATGCCAGTTTCCATGAATAACAAGCTAAAGGGAGAAGAGCAGTCTTCAGACGGGTGAGAAGGAAAAAAAGGAAGGAAGCATGTGCATGCTGCTGCTAGTCAGAGTAACAGAGGTGGACCTGGCCAGGTCCAGTCTTGCAACCAAACAGAATCTGAACAGGCCAGAAGTCTCATCCAACCACAAGCATCAGTCTGCAAAGCTCAAACTTTCCTGAGTTATGTGTTATACGCTTTTCAAATGCAAACTTGCAGATTCCATCCATAAATCAAAAACGTGAAACCAGTTTGCTCTATTTTTCCCCAGCTTACACATGTTGTTCTAAAGGAATGAGACATGAGTCTTTTTCAAAAAGATTGTGAGGGGAAATATGACCCAATAAAAGTCTGAGCCAAATTTATGAAACATACAATGCCCAGAACTTCTGTTTCCAATGAATTCAAGGTGGGTGTCCAAACGGGAAAGCCCCCATTAAGGTCTCACTGGGATAAATGATACTTTCGTTCTGCTATTCTAAGAAGCTAGAGGGAGAGCAGTCCTCATTCCAAAAGCGATTTTGACAGGTGAAAGTTCAAATGCTTCCCCGAGCTCTTGGAACAATAAAAAGATGGTGACTTGCCAAAAGGCCTCCCCCATTCCCACCCACATGCAACAGGAGACTCTCCATGCCTTGAAAATGAAATGCTGCACGGCGTCACGGCGTCCATGTGTAGCCATTACAGCAGACTACAGAACTTTAGCTGTGAGCCAGCTCTGTGATGTTTATGTCGAGTGTCAACATGGAGCAGAAACGTAAAAGGAGGAAAAGGCCAGGTCAGCTGGAAGCCTCTCGGGCAGGATTCCACCTCCTTGATGAGAGTTACTGAGAGCCTCTTTCAGGAATAAAATGAGCCAACGCCCACCACGCCTGCCCGACCTCCTAGAATCTGCTTAGATTGGCTGTGGGTTGGAATCTGGCCACAGGTTTCTCCTCCCTAAATCCAACCAATCACAATCCCCACATAACTGGTCCTGGCTCTGGACAACACTGACCCTCTAACCACACACACCTTCTGGAACTACTTAAAATTAGCTAGGGGCGAGGGGTGGGGGTGGAGGATAATAGCTCAGTGGTAGGGTGCCTGCTTGGCCTGGAACTCTCTCCCCACCTGGCTAGTGCCTCTCTACATCAACCTCTGCAAAACTAGAACAGGACCCCTGTAAGGGCCCCCTCAATGCTGTGGGCCCCCCTCTTTCAGTGCAACTACAGCTGTGCTTTAATCACCTGTCGTGTCTGCCTCCTCTGCTCAAGGCATCAGCTCTACAAAGGCAGGAGCAGGCCGATTTGCTCCCCATTGATACCCCAGCCTGGACACCTGGTTGTCTGGAGGACAGGCTGCCACAGGCACACCTCCCTGCCCTCTCAACTCCAGGGCTCCCAGGGAGGCCATGTCGCCTGTTGTCAAGTGGATGCACACACAGTCTTTTCAGGCAGAACCGAAGCTGGTCCAGACTGGCCACCACTGCACCCCCAGCAAGCGACACAGCAAGTGGCACAGACAGCAGGCCAGAAGGCTGAGGTCACTAAGGCGCAGGCTCAGCACGACCACGCCGGCTGCAGGACCCTGGCCAAGCCATCCAAGCCCCATGTGCCTGTTGGGGCAATTGTGGAGCACGAGCACAGGGCTGCTGGGAGACTAAATGTGGTAATGCGTCTCCAGCACTCAGAACCCCTCACAGTCTGTTTTCATTAAATGCTAGTGTTAGGACCCTTATCCTTACCACCAGTGACTATTGTTTGTGAACATGCTTTTGTCAACGTTGATAACAAAAAAGACAAAGGCAGAAGGAAAAAGTGAAAGCTTAGCAGTTACAGGTGGTGGCCTGCATGTCTGCACGGGGGTCTCCTGTCAGCAACTGCTTGGCTGAGCTGACGGCAGCATCGGCCCATGCAGGGCTGCCCCCAGGTAACCCGGGACGGCAGCGCTCAGATGCCTGGCCCAGCACCCGCCTGGCGGTCCGCACTCACTGACATTCCAGGTCGGCTTGGCAGCTTCCCTCCGCCCTGCCTCCTTTCCCAGCCTGAACAAACCTTGTGGCTAAATTGTCAGCCTGGCGGTCCAAACAAGAAGGCGCCCTGAACTGAAAGGAGGCAGTTTACCACTTTCCTCAGTTTCTTAGTCAAAACCTGGCCCAGATGCCGTGGTTCCCAAGACTATGTGGGGGAACACCTTGGTCAGCTGTCCAGAACGGGGGTCAAACTTCTGGGGGTGCAACCATCCTTGCATCCACACAATAGAGGATGGACTGTGCACTCTGACCTCTGGGTCTATGAAGGGGGCCAGGCTGGCTTCTCCTCCCTGCTCAGGGCTTCTCTCCAGGGCCTCAAACAACAAAGGTTAAGGGTTAAATAGGACAAGACAGACTTACCACCAGTTGACTCATGCCTCTAATGACTAAAGGTTATCATAGCAAAGTCCACACTTTAGCCACTAAAATCCTTCCTCCCAGGCATGTGGCTTCTTCCTGGATGGTCCCTAGCTTCCCAGTTTTCAGTGGTGTGGTTGCCTCACCGTGGAGAATGAGAGGAAGGAAGTGTTCCTCCACGGTGGGGCCTTGGGCAGAGGGTGGGCCTCCTCCACGCACTACCCACCCATCCACCCTCACTGCCAGCCAGACCTCCCGACACTGCAGTCACTTAGCTGTGCCCTGTCCTACAAGAAGCCAAGCAAGGTGGTGGAAGGAACCTGGGCCCCAAAATAGGTTGCCCCGCCAAACTGAAGACTGAAAAAAGTTACCATATTTTTCTAAAAATCTCTTTGCCATAGCAGTTTAACTATAAGAGGATGTTCTGGGCCTTGAAGACCTGAAGTCACATGAGCCTATTCCTATTTCTGTCAGCAAGATAAAATACAGACCACAATAAAATAAGGCCAGATCAGGGCACTGGGGTCAGCTGGACTTCCGACTCTTTTTCTTGCTTATGAAATACTCAGGGATGACAAAGGAGCTGTTAGAATTCCCAAGTTTTACACATCACTGTGTCAGGGTTCAGTTAATAGAGTTCATTCGGAAGAACTTTTCATGTTAGTAATTTGATGCTACAATAGACCAAGGGTAGCAAATGGTGTTGGCACAGGAGGTGAAACTTGACTGGGTTGAGAAAGATTCAGCTACAATGGATTACCAATGTCTGCCATGAACAAGGCACGAGGAACAAAGGCCTGGGAGGAAGATTATGGTGCAGAGTAGCAATGCCTGCCCTGGGCATGGCTTGAGGAGTGTTGGCCAGGATTTCTTTGCAACAGAATGAAGTAAACATCCCCAAATCCCCAACTTGAGATTCCATCTGTAGGTCCATAACACATTCCTTATGCATAACCTCACACTTCAAATTTTCTACTTTGCCAGATATTCCTTCTGTTCTCACTTGCTGGACAAGCAATTTTTGCCTAGAATAATTGGAACAAATTATTTCATAAACACCTTATTTTTTATTTTGGTACATTGTTTTTGGTGGACTTTCAGATCATAGACACCATGATGGGTGCACTGCTTTGTAATTTATCCCCAACACTGACCTTGTGGTTAAGAGGCATCCTTTATTTACAAGTTGCACTTGCATCACCCAGTTTATTTTACTGTGGTCTGTATTTTATCTTGCTGACAGAAATAGGAATAGGCTCATGTGACTTCAGGTCTTCAAGGCCCAGAACATCCTCTTATGGTTAAACTGCTATGGCAAAGCTTTCTTTTCAATGCCACTTTTACAAAGTTACCACTTTTGAGAATTACTTTATATCCAACAACGAAGCCATACCGAACTATATGAGATGGGTATATGAAAGAGCCTGGAAGATAGTCTCTTTCCACTTATTATTAGTGGGAAATCCCTGAAAAGTTAGAACAAGGAATCTAACCTTGTTAGAAAGGTTAAAGAAAGAAGGAAAAAAAGGAAAGATGCTCCCAAATGGTCAAAGCAGTGCATCTAAATTAGGTTTCTGACCCCAGATCTCCAGGTCCCTGCACTAACTCAGTCCATGACTGCCCTACAGTTCTCTTAAGAGGCCCCAGGGACTTCTGAGCTTGAGTCACGAGTCAAGGAGCCCAGAGTCCTGCCACTGGGAGGTGTGGGTAAACCCCAGCATAAGCGTGAGGCCTCAGCGTCGGGCGGGGGGGGGGGTCTGTCCCTCACTCACAGCTTCCAGCCACAAATGGTCTGAGAACATGTCCAGCTGAAATAATAAACGCTGGCTGTGAATGGAGGGCCTCATCACCTTTTAACTCCAGATCAGCCTGTCATGTGGCGAGGCCACCCCACCTGAAATGTAGCTCACTGTCCACCCTGTGCACACTTGGGGAACGCCCACAAGGAAAGGAGTTGGGGCAGGAGGAACCATGCCTGGAAAAGACTCCTAAGTGCCTCCACTCCTGACATCAACAGCAGCCAAAATGTGACAGCAGCTCTCCCCCAGACCTCTCCTCTGGGCCACATGCATCACCTCGTGCCAACCCTCACTCACAGCAACCCTATAAGGATGGCTTCTGCAGTTAACCCCATTTTACAGATGAGAAAATAGAGGCTCAAGAGGTGAAGGCAACTGCCAAGTGACACAGAGGGAGAGACTAGATTTAAACCCAGTTTTCTCTGTTGCCAGAGCCCAAACTCGTACCCTCCCACTTTTCTGAATACACATGATATCATGACAGCTCCGTGAGGCAGCCAGGACCCTGATTTTACAGACACAGAGACTGAGCACAGGGAAGGGACCCACCAGCTGGGTCCCATAACCAGTAAGTAGCTGTGCTTGGGAGGGGAACCCAGCAGGGCTTCTGAACTTCTCACGGCCCCAGTCAATCCCAGGATCCCTAAACTGCCAAGGTTCTGGGAGAACAACCTGGAAAGCAGCATGGAAAGTGATAGCACCAGGCCTGGGAGGTGCAAGCAGGAGTCCCAGCTGGATCAGTTTAGTCCCCTTTGTCTCACCCGTGATTTGCTCAGCCTCTACTGCAGCCTAGGATCTGGGGTTTCTAAAGATCACGGTCCTGTCCCTGCATCTGGGAGGTCCTCCATGCCTGCGCCACTGCTCGGCCGGGAATTGAGGAGGATGGGAGAAGACACAGCTCTGCCCTTATTTACCCAAACCTATTAACTTGTCTTTTCCCTGGAAAACAGAAATTACGGTCACTCACATACTTGAAAGCTCACTTTGTACTATTTGTCTGTTCCTGCATCCCACAAGTAACTTCCTAACTGCCTGCTGGGTGCCAGGCCTTGTGCCAAATACAAATTACACTTTCAAGTAAGAAAATAAGTTAAATTGGCTTTAAAATGCTCCACAAAGAGATACAGCATTATTATAATGAAAACCGGCATTACTCCCCGAGGCAAGACATTGAAGATCTTTTAAGGAAAAAAAATGAAAGGAAGAAAAAACCTTTTTTGTCTTTTGTCTCTCAAGCTAGGCTATATCCTCTGAGGGTTCTTTCTTCTTTTTATAATTAAGAATAAAAGTTAAAATAAAAAATGTTAAAAAAAAAAAAGAATAAAAGTTAAAAAATAATAGCAATGATGAATAGGTTAGGTATTCATCCTTCTACTGCAAACTTGTAAAAGTTGAGCCTTGCTACAAAATCAGATCAAGGTGACTTCCTTGGTTTGAAAGGGGAGAAAACGGTTTGCATTTTCCCCTCTATACCTCACCTCATGTTACGATTCACATGAGCCTGTTACAGAAATGGCTGCCTGCCCGAAGATTGTGAAGTCATAAAAGGAACAAAACTCTCAATTTAAAGTCTTGAATGGGAACCAAGCTGAGGGAAATTCCAAATAATTTATAACTGCTGGCTCTCACCATCACCAAGAGAAAGAGGGTGAGGTTGGAGGAAAGGAAATTCTCAAAGGACCAATATGGGGGCACGGTCCTCGCTTTCCCTACACCGACATTTTCCCGACAGTTGCTCTCTGTCCAGGGTCTTTAGTTCAGTTGAAGGCTCTAATCTTGGACCTTCAACCCACGATCACATCAAGAGGCCTCCAGACACACGTGCCACCCAATCACAACAGAGCTGAATCAGCCCAGACATTGGGCTCCTTCTTGTGGATTAATTCCACACCACCACCCACCCTCCTACCCCCGTATAAAAAGCATGGGCATGGGGGCAGGGCTGATCCCACTCAAACAAAGAGGACTTCACTTGCTGAAATAATTGGTAGCCAAGTAACCCAGAGGCACTGAGTCAGTGAGCCTGGTTCCCCTCCCAAGCACAGCCATGCACTGGCTACGGGACTGGGCTGGGTCACTGCCCTGCTCTGTCTCATGTCTAAGGTGAGCATCCCAGCATCACTGAACCGTCGTGAGATACTGTAGTAAAGCAGGTAGATTCTGCCTGACACCGGTGCCACCATGTCAGGCAGGACTGTTACAATATTATAAACACACAACAGTTTGGGGACTTCATGATGCTCCATTAGCCATGGGAAAGATTCAATGCCATTCAACTCTGGTTCAAGACTGCTCAGAGCCGAATACCCCAGAACTCGGCCTTCCAGCACAGCATTCCATCTGCTAACGACCACAAGAGCCAGCCCATCGGGGACCCAGGATTAAGTCTGATAGAATCAAGATGTTCTTTGCACAGCGAGCTGCTGAATGAACTGGCAGTTTGCTAAAATCTGCAGGCCACCCCGACTCCTCCAGCAGATTCCTGAGAAGTCTGAGGGGGCCAGGCTGCGCCACTGCTGACAGAAAATTAAATGCAAGGTCAAAAAATTTAGTATGAAGCACAAAATATTCAAGAAAGTCCCCTAAAGTGATTTCTTTTTCTAATGGGGGGAGGAAGAGGTTTGGGTATTAAAATGACCTTTCACCATTAAAGCAGTTCATCACTATACTCTAATGGGTGGAGGGGGAGACTGAAGACAATTTAAATGCCTTCCCACGAATACATGGTAAAATAAACGTCACAGAACATTCATGTAAGCGAGTAACAGGCTGCTGTGAAAAGAATGAGAAAGATATGTGTGTTCCAACAGAGACAGGCCTCCATGATCTATTAAGGGAACAGGACAATTTGTAGAAAAGTATAATTCATGCTGTCCTGTTTTTGCAAGGCATGACTCTGCATCTGAACAAAAAGACCTGTAAGCACGCACACCAAACTGTGCTCACTGGCTCTCTCTGGGCACAAGACTCGATGTGATGGCAAAAGATGGGCTTGCTTTTTTGTTGTTGTTACGTGCACCTGTGTTGTTTGAATTTTTTTTTAAGATTTTATTTATTTTTACTTGGGAGAGGGGAGGTAATTAGGTTTATTTATTTATTTGTTTATGTTTAGAGGGAGTACCGGGGATTGAACCCAGGACCTTGTGCATGCTCAGCATGCACTCTACCACTTGATACCCTACCCCCTTGTTTTTTTTTTTTAATTTAAACTATATGCCTTACTTTTACAATAAATTTTGACACACTCCCCAAAAGAAAGAAGCATCATAATATGTTAAAGAACTCTTCGTTTGGGCAAAAGTGCTTGTCAGGATCTACAGGCACTGATGTGGGAAACCTGACAGGTTTGATCAAATGATGAAAAAAGCCATGCATATGACAGGTGGGTATCTGAGTAAAGGGGTGGCCAAGGGGAATGACGTAATTGGGCTTGTATATGTGTGGAAGATCTCTGGAAGCAATGAGAAGTTGTTCTCCGACAGTGCACTGCTTCCGAGTAGAGAAGCAGGGAATGGGGTTGGGGGAGCCGGTTTCACATCTTTTTACACCATGTGCAATGTGTAATGGTTCCTATCAACACACACACCAGGGTTTTCAGCTTTGCATGGTTGTCCTTCTGGTGATTTCCTTTGCTCATCTTTCACACGGTGGCCACCCAAATGCCTTCTTAATCTTCAGCTAGATACACCCACCTCAGACAAGCAAGATCAGGAGATGGCCTTTGCCACTTCCAAATAGCATGCTGGAGGAGTGGAAGATGTTGAAGATTACATTCTAAGAAGATGGAGTCATCTGGTTGCCTGTGGGCATATTTTTCAAGACAACAGAGGAAAAAAAAAAAAAAAAGCAGCCACCTTCCTGATCCTTTCATATCCCTTCCCTGGTGCCCTTAAAGGGCTCTTCCCATGATGCTGAGGCACCATCTCTCAGATATACCTGAAGACCAGGGGCCTGGCCCAGTGCAACCACCCCCACTGACTTGCCACTGCTACTTAATGAGGCACCACTGGTAGCCCCATTCTCCAGATGAAAAAACTGATAAGCAGATAGTGTAAGCCCAAAATCATGTAGCTTATAAGTGGGGGAGTTGGGATTTGAATCCAGGCCATCCAACTCCAGAATCTACATTGACCATTCTGCCTAGAGACCAGGCTGGGGCTGCAAAGGAGGAGGCCCAGACATGGACATGATGGTATTTATTACAAAAACTTTCAAAACTGGCAAAACCCAAAGAGGAAATAAATGCTGTGGGTTACATCATCTTCCTAAAAAAGATTTATCACTGTGCCCGTGAACTGTGTCCCATGATAAATGGCCGTGGCAGTCAGATAAACAGACTGAACACATAGCAGGTCAGCTTTGCTGCTAAAACGGGAACACATTCTAACATTCCTGAGGCACAGTGTCCAAGTGCAAGGCCAGCGAGCAACACATGCTAAATATCCAAGGCATTACCCCAACCACAGCTTCTGCCGTCGCTGAAGACCCACAGCCCACAGTCCTGTCCTCATCACCAGTTCTTCTGAAACCTAAACAGTCCTGTGCTTGGGCCAGAAGCTGCTTCCAGTCTCAGTAAGAACGCCAGCTCTGTCTAAACTTGGCTGTGAGGAGCATTTGTCCTTCAGGTCGCACTCACAAACCTGGCCCATCCTCTGAGCACATGAGCCATTCACTACATTTTTTCCCCTTAAGTCAACTCACTTTTTCTTTTTTCCTTAGCCAAATAAATGAATGAATGAACGAAGTGGCTCTTTTTTTTTTTTAAACACTTGTGAAAATACATACCTATTACTTTTTTTTTAATGAGGTACTAGGGATTGAACCTAGTACATTGTGCATGCTAAGCATGTGCTCTACCACTTAGCTATACCCAGCCCATAACTGTTACCATTTTTAAATGTAGATTGCATAACACCTAACATCATCTTGAGCATCACATCTTAGAAAAGGTTATACTAGATGTTAAGTGGTTTTCTAAGAAAAAGGGTTTCCGCGGTCAAATAAGCTGGGGACATATGAAATTGAATAATTCTAAACTGCTGCAGGACTTCTCAGAGCCTTTGTGTACATAGACAATCTCCAAGAGAACACCAGGGTGCCACAGAGTACTTCCTAATTTTACTGGTAGAGAACTTTCTTAATACTATTTAAAGAGCACTAGCAGCCTTCAGAATGTTCTTCGATGGTCTTTGGCAATTCCACGTTAAATTGTCCTTCAGATTCCTACAACCACTTCTCCTGAACACTCCCATAGGCTGGGAGATTATGTTTTATTAAACTGGTAGGTGTGGGGTGAAGGAGATAGACAAGAGACACAAAAGACAACAGGAAATAAGTTACTAAGACTTTCTCTAATCTACAACTATTTCAGTGGCAGTGATTAAGAAACTAGAACCCTGCTACTTGGAAGCAACCAGTTTTGCAGATAACAGGCGATAAAAGCAGATTCTCAAAAGGTTAGCTCTAGTTAAGGGTGTTAAAGGGGAGTTCACCCCTTAACCATGTTGTTTATGACATTCCAGTGATAACCAACTTGCTTAAAAACCACTGAGAAACATCTTACTGTTCCTGCGAAACTGTAATTCTTCAGCAAAGGCAATGATTTAAAGGAGTCCAGGCCAAAACCAGCCTCCTCCTTCCTGGGCTTGCTTTAGAGCTTCTAATGTCAAAATCTTCATCCACAGACAACGTAGTGCCAAGTGGGAAGAGTCAGAGACAGAACCCACTAATTTGGACCTCCACTTAAGTAGAAAGAGGGAGAGTCGTCCTGATGTGGCAATCGGGGTATCAATCATGTGAGCTGGGAAAATCTCCAGAACCTCCACTCAATTGCCACTTAGCTCTAAATCTCCTATGCAGGGGAGAGGGGAAGACTTAGTAAAAGGTAGTTAAAAAAAAATTGTACAATAACTGAAACACATCCAAGTAGCATTCCTAGTGCTACTTAAGAATAAAATACTCATAAGCATAACAATAATAGCAATGAGCCACACAGCTTGGGTGCTAATTAAATCCAGGCTAAACCTCTGTATAGACCTGGCTCCAAATCTGAAGTTTAGTCAACTGTAATGTAAGTGTCCTGGGGACAGGGCTCAGGCCCTGTCTTCAGCATCAATTGATTCCAGTACCTAGTATGAAGTCTGTCACGTAGTAAAAAGAAGAAAAGGAAAGGGAGGAGAGGGAGGTAAGACACTACTGCCATCTGCTACCCAACCAACAACCACCCACTCATCAATAAACCAAGCAGCCAACCCAACCAGACAACCACCAATCGACAAATCTACCAAACAACCAATTACCAAACCCGGCTGGACTCACCTTGACCACCCTCCCTCACCAAATACCCTCTCCCCCAACCCTGCTGGCCAACTCTGAATGGATCCCCAGCCCAGCAATCACCAGCTAAGCTCAGACCCACTTTACCAGCCACTCCATTTAAGCCCACAGATCAAAACCCGACCCAAAACTTCCCACTGGCTCCAGCACAGCCATCTCACACCCCTCAGGCATGGCTCCTTCTCAGGGACCTACAGAACAGTTTGAAAGCTGGGTAGGGGTAGATGGGGGAATTGGTTCTAAAACATAAGAAAATCAAAAGAAATTGAGGTTAATAAATAAATGTATTAAATTCCTGCATTTAACATGATCTTTTCTTTACTAATTGCTAACTCTGACATTCACAGAAATCTCATTACACTTTGAAAATGAGTTACAGGTTGGTCTTCTCACATCCCAAGAATTTCCAAGTGTGCATTATGATTCCTGAGAAATCAGTCATTGTAAAATAAAGGAGCCAGTCATGCCAAATAATATATAACAAAACACAAATATAAACAAAGGCAAAACTATTCCCCAAAAAACTTCCAAATTATATAACAACAATATACATAAATACATTCTTTCTGTACAGTGAGAGATGGGTGTGTTTTACTGTATTTGATAATATAAGCACAGGGCCTAAGGTCTTAAAACATCCCAGCATTCTAGACTCTGAACTCCTCAGCAAGGTCACAGTGCTCCTCCCAGCTGGTCCCTGCCTGTCTCCCCAGCTTGCCCTCATCCGATGCCCTGCACACACCCTCATCTATGCTCCAGCTGCTGGTCCAACAGCACCTGCGTTCCCTCCAGGTCTTTGCACAGGGTGCTCCCTCTACTCAGAATGTCCTCCTCCCCACCTTTTACTCTGTGGCTCTTTATCAGCCATTATCGTTCAAGATTTAGCCTCCTCTGACACGTTCCCTCTTCCTCTGGCAGCACTTTGACAATGTAAAAAAAAATATTGGATCAGGGAGGGTAGAGCTCAGTGGTAGAGTGAATGCTTAGCATGCATGAGGTCCTGAGTTCAATCCCCAGTACTTCCATTAAATAAATTGAATAAATAAATAAATGAACCTAATTTGTGCCCTCCCCTCAAAAACAAAACACACACAAAAAGAGTATCTCACACAGTAGACAGAAGTGGAACTTCCCATGGGAGTTATTATGAAGTTAAATGTCCAAGACAAACCACCATCCTCAACTGCCCCATAGCTTCCTTCGACTGACACCTAAGTCAGGGGCTCTTACTGGGGAAAATGGGGGCGGCGGAGTGTTCTGTGAACTAGAATAGGAGAAAAAGTTGAATCTGTTTTCAGTAACCTTGGACTAAAATGCAGCAAACCTTTTCATTATGAATGTAGACCATAAAACACAGGTGTATTAGCAGCACCTGTGGTTTTGACATCAACAAAATCTATCTTTTCTCCATCACATTGTAGTGTTGGCAATACCCTCTAGTCTCATCACTACATGAAAATTATGGAGGCTGTTAGACTTGCTGCTAGATCTTGCTTTTAAACATTTTAATACAGATGCATAGTTATTACTGTAACCAAAAATTTATTTCTGATAACTGCCTTAACTAGTTTACTTTGTAACCCCACGTATGTTATTTTCTATGTAGTCTTCAGAGAGCCAAAGGGGTCCAAGACACACTAAGTCAAGAACCCTGTCTCCAATTAATTTTTAGAACCAAGAAGTTAAAGGACTTCAGAGATGGACATTTCATTAAATGGACCACAAATTAGTGGCACCATAGCTGCCAAGACAAGGCCTTAATCAGCTCTCATGGGGAGGTCATTGTTGAATCCCCACCAAACTGGCCCAATCCTCTCTGGCCATAAATACAATCATTTACATTACTTCCAGCCTGGACACCTTCCATTGTTCCCTAGGATCTATAGCTGGGATCGGCAAACTTTGTAAAGGACCAGAGAGTAAATATTTTAGGTTTTACTGGCCATGCGGTCTCTGTTGCAACTCTTCAAATCTATCCTCATAGTGAGAAAGTGGCTGCAGACAATATACAAATGAGTGGGTGTGGTCTGTGTTCTAATAAAACTTTACAAGAACAGAAAGAGAGGCGGATTCTGCCCCACAGGCCATAGTTTTAACTATAGCACCACTCAATAGCAACATGCGTTCAACAGAACTTTCTGTTATGATGGAAATGTTTCATGTGTGCACCATCCGAGACAGTAGCCACAAGCCACACGTGGCTATTGAGCACCTGAACCTGGTCTACCGATGACTGATATGCTAAATTATACATTTTATTTAATTTTTAAATTAATTTAAATTTAACTAGCCACACGTGGCTGGCAGGTAGCACAGGTCTAGACAGTCCAATCCAAGCCCTTTTACACCCCTTTTGAGGTTCCTCACAACCTGGCCAACATCCTAACTGATGACCTGTCCCAGCCTCAGCAAATCCTAAGCACCAAGGCCAGTGGGGGATTTCAGACGTTCTCACATTCCTTACTTCCCACATTCTTCGCCTGAGCGGTTTTGCAGCCCAGAACATCCTGTCTCTTGATTCTGCCCCTTCCACTGTCACCTTTGCCTCAGGCCTTCCTGATGCCCCAGATGAAATTTATTGCTCTTCTCGCCTCTCTGGGAGGCACTGTTAGAAGCCTCATCCTATAAAACCTGTCACGGCGATGTGGGCACACATTCCCTAGCCGTTTTTCTTCACTCTAAGATATTTGAAGATAAGGCTGTGTCCCTAGCACAGGGTCTTTAAAATTAATAAGAGTACACTAAGCTTGCAGAATGAGCAAACTTTAATTAGAGCTGAGCACCTAATACAAGCTGTCTTTTAAAAACTTATTCCTGAAATTAACAGACTTACCAGATGGACTTCAGATCTAGGGATGTGGCCACTTTAGTTAACAGCCCATTCCACCACCATCACAATAAAGCTCCCTACCCAAGCCTCAGTTTTCCTCATCTGTAAAATGGGTTGACAGTGCCTATATCTTACTGAAATGGAGAGCACTTAGCACAGCGCCAAGAGACAGAAATACCAGTTTCTTGGTGGTGGATACAAATGCCCCCCTGAACACAGGGAGCAGAGGAGGCACACAAACTAGACTTAGCAGGAGCCAAAGTGCAAAATCAGCAGGGTGACCATAGGATTCCTGCACCAGCCTTCTGCATGGTCTGTCTCAGGGCAGCTGTGCTCCCTCCCGTCCTCTGAGCACACTGGTCACAGCAGCTCTGAAGTCAGTTAGGGTGGGTCAGTGCACGCAGCAAGCATAAAGCTGGAGGCTGGTGCTCCGACTGTTCAGAGGACAACCTGCCAGCCCCGTAAATGTCACAGCCGCTGCCCACAGAACAGTCCGGACGGAGGCTGCAGTTTTTGCAGCTTCTGGGGTTCCTCTGAACAGATAAGAAAATCCGGCCACTTGGTATCCTGGTTTTTCTGACCAAGGCCCTGTTTCTCCCTCTTACTCAGCTGTCTTACTCACCAGGCTGGGAGCCAATCGGCTGGGCCATTGTTAACAATCAAATCCACCCTCCGAGGGAGGGGAAAAGACCAGCCGCTTCTGAAGGAACTCAAGAGTGGGCTGGAGCCATTTTAAATGTAGTTTCAAAGAAAGGCTTCGAACTCCAGCAGCCCTGTTGGAAGAAGGTCTTGACCTTAAGGAATCCCAATCACCTCATAGGTTGATATTGGTATAGATGGAGTGTTTTTTCCTGATCATCGTCAAGTTTTCCTAGCTATAAAATACCTCATTACAATCAATTCAAATTATATTTAAAGTGTGAGTAAAATAGAGTGAGTCTCTCCCCATGACCCCATCTGTCCAGACCAGCCCCCAACTGGTCAGGGATGCTCCACTGTTAATGCTGGTCATGACCGTGGTCCCACCTCAGACTTGGCTGGTCCAGCTTTCTTAAGCCTCAATACTTCTGTAGCTCAGAGAAATCACCTGAGTCTCAATTCAGAAAGCCAGAATATATATGCATGATATAAAAGCACACTGCCCCACCCCAAAATAACACAAAATGGGCATTTCTTGGGGAGTATGGCCCGGGTGTCAGAATTGTTAAAGCTTTCCAGATGGTTCTAAAGTTGCAGCCAAGGTTCAGAACCACTCAGCAACCAGACCAAACTCCCCACCCAGGAGGTGAGCCCCTTCTCTAACAGTGAATGAGCCTGAGGCAGACCCCAAGAGGGGTGAACAAGAAAAGAGAGGAAAACAGGTGTGCCCTGGAGCCCAGTGGAGCCAAAGGCTATCGGGACAAGCCTCATTTCTTACAGACTTATCTCAAAGCAATGAAACCACATTCTAAACTAAGAGAGGATGATTCTGCCAGTTCCTTGAAACAATGATGCTGCAGTGGTGAACAGAGGATTGGAAGGGTCCTCTTAGAGCTGCGGTTCAATTTTTCTTTTTTTGGAGAATACCCATTTATAATAAACTCTTACACAGGGGAGTGAAAGGGGGTTGCTGATGTGAAGGGCAAGCCACTTGCTTGCCAGAGAGGCCCAGCCCTTGGTTCCCAGGGCACCTCCACTTTACAGAGGGGTCAGAGGGATGGAGAGGGTCCCAAATTACAAATGGCCAGGCTGCGACAAGGCATATTCAAAAGCAGAAGTGTGACCAGGCCAGCTCTTTGATGACTTCCTCTAAAATGCTGGTCCACACCAGCCACCCACAGAGTCAGAGCACACTAAGTACTGAGCACCCTGGCTGCAATACTTACACAAGTAGGCACAAATATCCTATTTAACAGATGCCAAAATAGAGGCTCCAAGAAGCTATGCTATTTTCCCAAGGACACTGTATGGCGGGATGATGTGGATGAAAAGGGGGCTTGGGAGGATCTGTCTTGCCTCCTCATTATGGGAGCCAACCTGGATACTGAGCATCAGTGCTTCCAAACTCTTAATTTAACAAGAAAGCCAGAGGAGATGGAGGCCAGATCTTTAGAAGCCACACTGAGCCACCCACCTGCTCACCGGAGTCTTCACCCCTGGTAAAGTATTCCAGCCATTAGCACTTCTGTGGGCAGACTGCCTTGGGTATTGCTTAAGCGGAACCTCCAACAGGCCAGAGAACCCTGAACTGCAAACCCTGGTCTGTAATCAGAACTCCCACCCGTCTCTTTCCAAGACGGTTTATGGGAGATTTCAAATAAAATTAAATGGCTAGTTTAATAAATAAAATAGTTACCACATTTTGCACTTGATTTAAGTCAAGTTCCCCTTTAGTCTGACAGCCCACTCACGCACAACAAATTACCCTTTAAAAATAAAAAAATTTAAAAGCTCACTCTATTTCTTCCAACTCACAAGGTAAAGAGGGTTTGGTGAGTGTCTAAATCCAGGACTTGTCCCCGCTGCCCAAGCCCCACCACACACCCAGTAGGAGGCAAGATGACAGAGCTGACGAGGGCCCAGGTGGTACCAAGTATACACTGTCTAGAACTACAGTGAGCCACCTAATGAACAATTTCCACATCAGCCTCTCTTCCTCCCCTATTTAAGGGCCCACTCAGCGCTGCAAAACAGTCCTGACACCCCCTTTGTAGCTCCTGGAGTGTTCGCTGAGAGCGAGCCAATTTTTCCAGGGCACCGGGCCCACTGTGTAATCGCATGCCGCGTTAGAAGCTTCTGGTTTTTCATCAGAACTCAGAAACCTGGCTGGGGGCTGCACAGCGGCGGGAGGCTCCATCAGGCTTCCTGTCGTAATAAATTCCTCCACACCCCACCTGTGAAACTCCATTTCCATTTATTACCAAAACTGGAGCCCTGGCTTTCCAGCTTTTTCCTGAGGCCTGGAAGCTGGCTTTTCCAGCTGATGACATCACTGACAGGCTTCTGACAATGGCTCGGAGAGCCTAAACCTCCTGCTAATACCTCGCAAGAGCGCATTCCTCCTGAGTGAGGTCAGGTTTAGCTAATTACTAATCTGGCCCCTACCCTAGGCGCCCAAAGCCGCAGAGTAATGAGACGCCACACAGTTCTCTCCTAGGTCATTTATGAATCTGCACATAACACCCTGCAGCAAACACGAAAACCCTGGAAATTTTTGACCTTGGCAGCGGAAACTAGGGTGGCCAGATTTTGCAAATAAAATACAGAACATCCAGTTAAATATGAATTTAGACCAACGACAAATAATGGTTTTGTGTATATCCTATTCAATGATTTGTAACACAAGAGAATTGCCTACTACAGTTGGAACATACTTACACTAAAAAGTTATTGTTCATCTGAACTTCAAATTTAATTGATTCCTCTGGCAAGCCTGGGGGACCACCACAGGTGACTCTTTACCCCTTCATTTGCCATATGTGATTTCCAAAATTGTCAATTACACATTACAACAAATGTGTAAGTTGTTCTACCCCCCCTAAAATATAAAATATACTGTAAAAAAAAAAAAAAACCAAAACCCACACATACCAAGTTGCTTTTAGGAAAAAAAAAATTGGGAGCTGGGGGTGGTTGGGGACTGTTAAATTCTGTGTAGGTAAAATCACTGTAAGAAATTGAGTTGGCAAGGGAGAGGGGACAAAAATCCAGGATTCTACACTCAAATTGCTTCTTCACAAGTCTTTATTCCACCTAAAAGATGCCAAAACTTGAAATGATATGATGCACTTTGATTGTAGTTTATGCAAGAATATCCACGGGCCTCCAGACAATGCACTGTCAGGAAATGTCCTGGTCTCCCACGTGAAAAGATGGGTGATCTGCCACACACATAGGTTCCACGGGGCCAGGATCCAGATCCCAGCACTGGAGTAGTGCCTGACAGAGCAGAAGCTCAGGTGCCATCTGTGGAACGAACCTCCCTGGTTAGGACTTTATTTCCAGAATAATAATGATTCTGAAAGTGGTCAGTGGTAATCCATTCACTTACCACCCTATCAGCTTAGTTATATCATGCATAGAATACTATATATGTACATAAATCTCATTTCTTAAATTAACTCAGTAAACCACCACTTTAAATACAGAATATCTGATAATACGGGCTAATACTTGCTTGTTGAATAAATAGTGAAAAATAAAATCAAGAACACACGTGTTTGAAAATAATTGGCAAATGAATATTATTGGTTTTAAGTTAAAACAGATTTAACCCTTTTATTACGGCCTAGAAATTCATTTAATCAGTATGCATCAGGCGGTCACTGTGTACCAGGCCCTGTGCTAAGCATTTCATGCAGTCATCTTCTTTAAAGCTTCCAAAAACCCTGTGAGGCCAAGGCCCATCATTACCCCCATTTCAGACAAGAGAACTGGGGCTCAGAAACTTGTCCAAGGTCATACTGCTGGCAAGAGGTGGGGCTGGGATTCAGAACCAGGGCTTTCTGACTGTCTGACTCTCCAATGCTTATCTTTCTACCTCCAAACCACACAGTGAAGGAGCTGCTTGACTTTTAAGACTGCCGTGCACCCCAACCTGGACCCGTAAAGAGTCTTCATTTGGAAATCTCGCCCCTGCAGCTTCTTAGGGGCTGGGGACTGGGGAAGGAGGAACACACCCCCGAGCACCAAATCCACCTGGACACTTTTCCAGTGGCTTCCACTCAAATCTCCCTTCTTGGCCACCCAACTTTATATTTCCGTCAAAAAGAATAGCTTGTTAACATGTGAGAATTGCCTACCCAGTATGGAAGACTGATTTTCCAAAATCTGTGCATATTTAAGAGTCCCAATTACAGTCCTAGCAAGTAACTGCAGGAGGTGCTACCAAAAAAAAAAGTTTTAGTGGATTTTTACAATATGCCATATTACCCCTGGTTGTGGGCTGTAAATATTTCTCAAGGGAGTCATACAAACTAGGACTGTAAAGCTTCCAAATTTGGGAAACTGTAAAAGCCAATGTTTACAACACAAATGGGAGTCAACCTGCCACTAGCTGCCTTTAAAAAATAAAAATTACTCACACACACGTATAATTAATTGCTAATTACATAAAAGGCATGTGTTGCCAGCTGGAGATTATAACTCAAGATGTTATTTTTTCATGAAGTTGATTAATGGGTGAAAACTGTAGGGGACCAAGATAGTCATGCAGCCTCAAAGGTTACTTATTAATTACAACAGGAGAAAGGCACCATTTCGGTATCTGGCAAACACCATTCGAACCAAGAGATGGCACTTAGCATCGCTAAAACAGGACAAACTGACATGCTGATGTGCCTCCTGTGTGATGCAATGCGGAGCACCCATGACCTTTGGAAGTGCACTTGCCAAAAATGTTTCACTTCCATTTAATCCAGAGGGAAAAGACAAATTTAGATTATGGAACATTCTACAGCCTTCCTACTCCAAGTGTGGTCTGTAGACGGGCAGCTGTGGCATCACCTGGAAGCCTACTGGAAATGCAGACTCCCAGGCCCCTCCGTGTCTTCCAAAATCAGAATGTGCATTTTACCAAGACACCCCCAGCCCTGTGATTCTTCTGCACACAGCATTTGCAAAGCACCAATTCTACAAGTGGCCCAACTTCTTCAAAAATGTCAATGTCAGAAAAAACAAAAACTTCAGGGATGGGCGCTGTTCTAGATTAAAGGAAAGGTTAAAGTAACTTGAAACCCATTTCAATTGAGTAATCTTTAACTGGTTCCTGGACTTTTTTAAATGACCATAAATTTTACATGAGATATTATTGTTGTACCAGTGCTAACTTCTTGGGTATGCAGTGATATTGAGGTTAGGAAAATGACCTTTTTCTCAGAGACAGCTGCCGAAATGTGTAGAGGTGAAGGATCATGATGTATGCTAGGTACTTTCAAATGGTTCCACAAAAGATAGGTCTGTGATGTGAATCCCACCCCCTCCTTTTTTTAATGGAGGTACAAGGGATTGAACCCAGGACCTTGTGCATGCTAAACACATGTTCTACCACTGAGCTATACCCTCCCCCACTGTGATGTGAATCCTTGGAGTGGCATATATGGCAAGACATTAACAACTGTAGACTCCAGGAGAAGGTTATATGGGAGTGCACTGCACTGTTCTTTCATATTGTCCGTAAGGTTGAAAGTTTCCAGTAGATTTGGGAAGGGCAAGAAAAATTACGTTATTGCTAAAATTAAAATTTGTTAAGTAAGTCAAGCATTTGGAAAGTAAATAGGAGGAAAAAGTTCATTACAACTCTGGCTCTTGAGCATCTGTGTTAATTAACACGTATTAATTTTCTTGTCAATACAAGAAAGAACACACTTTCTTCCAGAAACCAACTTTCCTCCCAGGTGTCAAAACATTCAAGAAAAGCAGCAACTGTGTAGGTACAGGGAGGCTGAGAAAGTCTCCCATTTCATCTCCAAATGTAGAGACTGGTTTCCCAGGAAAAAAACTTGCCAGGGAAAGTAAATCTGAAGACTTTCCAGCTTTATTTTTAAATTCAAGCCCAACACATTCCATCATTTGGGCATAAGAAGGAATGAAGCATAGATACCACATGGATGAACCCTGAAAACATTCTGTTAAGTGAAAGAAGCCAATCATAACAGACCACATGTTGTATGATTCCACTGCACGAATGTACAGAATCAGCAAATCCACAGAAAGATACAAATCAATGGCTGCCAGGGCTTTGGGAAGGGAGAATGGGGAGTGACTACGAATGGGTACAGGGTTTCTTTGGGGGAGATTAAAATGTTCTAAAATTATATAGTGGTGATGATAATATAACTGTGTGAACATACTAAAAATTATACAGTTTAAAGGGGTGAATTTTAATGATGTGTGAATTATATCTCAGTAAAGCTGCTTTAAAAAAAATCCTATATATTCCTCCAGGCTATAAGTTCTGCTTTATTCTTCCTGGCAAGAAGGTAGTTACAGGCAGGACTAGGACAAGCCAAATTTCTGTGACCTGGGACCCAACAGGTCTGGGTCCTAATCCGGCCACAACTCCCTGTGTGACCTTGGACACATCCTGTCCCTCTCTGAGCTTTTACCTTCAAGGTTGTAAACTCAGGGCCAGACCAGAAAGCATTTCAAGGTTCTCCAAGTCATTCTGTAAGAACCAACTACAAGTCTGTTACCAGTTTTAAACAGCATAGTTTGTGAACTTCCATGAACATAAAACTCCATTCAGTTCACCCAAGATCAAGTTTCAGGTTCACAAAACTGAATTACTTCCCTTAGATGATCTTGGGATTCAATAACATGGCATCTCTATTCATACTGAGCATTTGGACTCAGTTCAAAAGACATAAAAATGGGGGAGAAAAGTCATTTTCAACACGGAGCAAGGATTTTTAAACAAGTTTTCCCCAATGCATTTTCAGGATTTCATTTCAACAAGCAATCTCATGATCCTGCAACTCCACCTACAAGTGTTAATGCTGGAAGGAAGGCCGGCCAGTGCTTGGCAATTAGGATTTTTCACACCTAGTAAAGGTCAGTTTGGCGAAGGGACAGACCTTCACCCAGGCTCATCCCTACAAACTCGTTTCTCATCTTCTGGGCAGCAGAAGCCAGACACTGCAGCCACAATGGACAAAACTCTCTGCAGAGCCAAAGGCAACACGCTGGAAGTAATCAGTGCTGATTAGCGTTTGGGGAAATCCTTGGCCTAAGCACACACTTTGATTCAGTTTTTCCAGTCAAAACCATCCCGAGTCATGCTGACTTGGGCCTGGAAGGAGGAAATTCCCATTCATGCCTCTCAGACGGTGCTGTCTCCTCTGCAGGAAGGAAGGGCCCACGATGGAGCAGAAAGGAGAGCTCCAAGAGGTCCCAAGGTGCTGATCCTGGGCATCGCTTCCAGGCAGGAAGCAGGCGTCTGCGTAGCTGGGCTGGAACTTCATCCAACATTTTCCTAGCTTGGGAGAGAGGCCCTTGGTACTATTTATTATCAACAGCTTGGACTGAGAGAAGGTTTCTCAATCAGATATGGAGAAGCACCTACCTATCCCCTGGGGACCATCAGCCAGACTACATCACATCATCTCCAATAACAGGCTCCACCCACCCAGGTTTGTCTTAAAGGGCCCAGCCTCAGTCTCCACAGCAGACAGGAACAGGTGGAACCTCCAAGGAGAGCTGAATCACATTCTCCCTTGAGGTCTCTGCATATGACTAGATTGAAATGTAAACAGCCAGGAGCCATGGGGCACCATGTTGTGTCCGGCACTAGCAAGGCTCAACTTCAGAGAGAGTGAAACAAAATAGACTCCAGAGGCCGTCTCCATGGTTTACTGATTCCTGGTGCCAACTTTCCCCGAGGGCAACTGCAGGGCTACCCCAGGTCTGTGAACCTGGGGTCACTGGTTGTTTCTGGTGCTAGGTACGGGGAGGGGTACGTGTGACAGGTGCACCTAGGCACAGGGATTGGTTCAGAGCTAGGCATAGGATTCATGGGGTCTAATCATCGAATCCTGGGAGTTACAGGAAACAATTCTGCGCTTGCTACTCTCATTCTCTTTCTCCTCTGGGCTTGGACCTGGGAGGCCTAAAGGCCCAGAGATGCAGCAACCACTCTGCCACCACGTGGAGTCCAAGCAGACACATTAAAAAAGAGGAGAGAGATCAAACCCTGATGACCCGTTTGAGCCTAGGGACCCAGCCGTGCTTGGGAGGAGCTCTACTATAGGACTTCTCAGCTACTGGGCCAAGCGGCTCCTTCTTGTATCTTCAAGTGGGTTTCTACCTCTTGCCAAAAAAAAAAAAAAAAAAAACCAAGATAAAACCCTCCTAACAACAACAACAAAAAAACAACTTTTTCACTTACACTGGCTCAACTGAGTTTCTCTCACTTGCACTGAAAAGAATGGTGTCTAATAAATCACCAAAATGACTTAACCAGTCTACATAGCTAGAGTATAAGGCATATTTTCTCAAAATTACCCAACACTGCAGAGAAAACTCCATGAAATTTCCCAATTCCTTTCCAGTCAGTCCATCAGAAGAACTGAAGTCTAATGACCTTGGTCAACAAACAGCATAACATGATCCAATCCTGGGGCCTCCAAGAATGAATTCCCTCCCAGCACCATGCTAACTGCCATCAACACTTCCAGCACAAAATCACCAGGAGGACAAGAATCTGAGAACTGCTTCGTGGCATGAGATGAAAGAGAGAATAAATGCTATAGACACGAAAGTTCCTAAAAGGTGAACAAACCACAACAAAACTAATCAGACCCTCTAATCAAACAGAGCTAATGCAAATCTGGGGTTCAACCAGTGTGAATGAGGAGATCAAGTTCGGAGACCAGGCCAGTACAGGTCAGGAATGGTTCAGGAGTCTAAAAGACTTGTTCAATTCCAGTTGCAGAAAACCCACACAAACCAAACACAGGAGGCTTTGCCAAGAATGCAAAACTGGCCCGTACCTAAGACAGTCCCTTGAAGGGCAAAGGGAAGAATGGGGTCAACTGGGAAACTGAAGAAATGAAATGGCTTACCAAACTGGCCACACAAAGCATCTCAAGAATGCTAAATCTCTAACCTCTCTAATAAGACTCAGAACTCTCTAAAAAGAAACCAGTGAGCGCACTCAGGGGCAACACAGCTGGATAGCCCCTCACAGGGCTGCCTGACAGTTAAGTTGTGTGGCTGGGACCACCCAGCCAGTGACACTCAGGAGAGGCTATAAGGCCTCCTAATGAACTCCACAAAGGCAGCCATGCAAGGATGACCCTGCACAATCACACAACTGCTTTAGCCTCAGCTTGCTACAACAAAGGCCTGCAGGTCCCAAGAATGCAATCGAGGCTGTCTCGCTCAAGGCACAGATTCAAGGCAGGTATGTTTGTTTTCTAGCCATGAGTGCCCCAAATACCAAAGCAATGGGAGTGGATAAGTTACCCATTATTTGAAAGCTAAGTTAGGAATGCAAAGGTTGGCTTGCCCCAGTGGTGGTATGGGTTGGAGTCGGGGGTTGTTCAGGAAAAGCCAGGAGCCCTCCCAGCCCAGCCACAACCCCACCGAGTCCTGCCAGCATCTTAGCCTGACAAAGTACCCTTTGGCTCAGAGACTAAGCAGCATACCAGGGGCATCTGGCTGCCTGAGATGGAGGGACACACCTGATAGTTCATCTTTGGAGACTCCCTGCTCACATATCTTCTTGTTTATAAATGAGAATAATCTGTACAGCTTTTCTTCTGAAAATAAACAATACAAGCTCACTCTAATATAAGTAAAATGATACTGAATCAAGCTAAATCCCCCTGTCCAGAAAGATGCTACACAGAGCTCTGGTCTCCAGAGTCACACAGACCTGGTGCTAGTCCAGGCTCGGCCACTTGCATACCAGCTGGGTGACCTTAACTGGAACCTCAGTTTCCTCACCTATGAAATGAGGATTAACTGAGATAAGGCATAAAAAGCCACCTAGCACATACTGGGTACTCACTATGGTTAGCATTCAAGTAACATCCTATTTAAGTTTCTACAATGCTCAAACTGTTTTAAAACAAGCATGTTATCTATTTTGTGAACTAAAAAAAAACAATAAAGATTTAGAGACAAAAGAATAAAAAAAAATCAGATATACTCAGCCTCCCTATATGAACAGGATAGAGAAGGAATATGTTTTAAAGAAACTATATGTTCTCAGACCTAAGCCCCTTCCCATCGGGACTTGCAGGCGTAGGCCAGGAGGCTGCCCGTCCCCCTTAAGGAGAAGGCCCATGGCTCTGCAAGAGGGAAATGTAAACAGCCATCAGGCTGCTGGCCGGAGGCCAGCTCCACGGGGCAGAATACAGCTGTTTACTCACACTCCCCTGCAGTTTCAGTGACTGTCCTATTTGCTTTTGCTCCCTGGGTCAGGGTGTACTATTATTCAACAAACACTAATCCTGCAGGAGAGTTGAAGAGGTCAGACGCCTCAGTGCATCGCAGGGATTTGCTGTGGCAGCGCCCCAAGGATCTGGCTTGCTTCTAGTGCATCTCTTCACAATGTGAGATTCTACCTCCTTGCTGGGAACATGTACAAGTGTTGAACAGCTGAGGCCAAACCCTGAAGCTCCCCACCTACCAATAAAACATGGTACCATTCTGGGCAAAAAGAGAATAGGCAATAAAGTGACTGGCATTCTTCCAAGAGTAAATCAGACCACTTCTGAATCCTCTGCAAGGAAAAGAAGCCCCAAAAAGTTTCCAAGAAGGCCAGGACGGTTGAGTCTGGTCACTGTGGTTCCTGTTTGTCCCTCAGCACCTTGAATTACAGTAGAGCAAGGTCTCCAAGGAGATACACTAGATGGGAAAGTAAGGTGTGGGGGTGGTAACCTAGTTTCTCCACAGCCAGACAAGCTCCAGATCATTTGTTAACTTCTGGGCATCAGTTTTCCCATCTGTGAAATGGGATATCTGCATCTCCAGGTCTTCCCTGGATGTAAATTGCAAAGCACTGAGACCCAAGACATCGTTCTCCACTAAGAATTTGCTCAAAGGTGGAATCACTTTTCTATCACTTTTTTTCGTCTATCAAATCCTAATCCAGCAAAGAAATGAGTCCTTCCTAACAGAAGCAGTGAAGAAACCAAAGCCAAATATGTCTGATTTTCTATTCAATGGTTCTGATGATCCTTATTCAATTCTTACTTTGACAGTAAACAAAGGCACTACATGGGAGGCTGGGGTTGCGGTATCAAATTGTTCAGCATCTCTGGAGATCTGTCTCTTCCGGTGCGGGGCCCCTGCTGAGACTTAGCACAGCCTTTCCCAAGAAGTGGTGGGACAGACAAAGCAGATGATTGAGGAGAAAACTGCTAGATTTGGGGTAGTTCAGGAAGAATCACATTCCAATTCTAGGAAGGCCTTGGGCTCAGAGTCTCCAGGAAGCTTTTAAGACTGTAGTAACACTGTTGTTTTCATTGATTTTATTTTTCTAGTTACCTATTCTTTGTGGCAAGTGATAGTGGTTTTCTATTTACGATCATGTTTCTGTAGTTTCATTTTGAAATGAAAGGATATAAAAATGAGTAGATGTAAAGAAAATATATTCAGAAAATAATACTGCCATTCTAGTAGGCAGAAATCATGATGGTAATGTAAGAAAGCCAAAGGGCTTATAGGCTGGCCTGGTGGAAGGCTATGGTCATAGACAGCATCATGGCCATTTTTATAAAGCTTATTATTTTTAAATAAATTTTCTATTTGTTTCCACTTTTTTTTTAATTGAAGTATACTGTCAGTTTACAATGTTGTGTCAATTCCTGGTGTACAGCATAATGTTTCAGTCATAGATATAGATATATTACTTTTCATATTCTTTTTCATTATAGGTTACTGCAAGATATTGAATATAGTTCCATGTGCTATACAGTACAAACTTGTTGTTTATCTGTCTTATTTTTATTTTTTTATCTGTTTTATTTATAGTAGTTAGTATCTGCAAATTTCGAACTCCCAATTTATCCCTTCCCACCCTCTTCCCCCCTGGTAACCATAAGTTTGTTTTCTATGTCTGTGAGTCTGTTTCTGCTTTGTAAATAACTCCATTTGTGTCTTTTCTTTAAGATTCTACATATAAGTAATATCATATGGTATTTTTCTTTCTCTTCTGGCTTAACTTCACTTAGAATGATGATGTCCAGATCTATCCATGCTGCTGCAAATGGCATTGTTTTATTCTTTGTTATGGCTGAGTAGCATTCCATTGTATAAATATACCACAACTTCTTTATCTAGTCATCTGTCAATGGACTTACAGGTTGTTTTCATGTCTTGGCTATTGTAAATAGTGCTGCTGTGAACACTGGGGTGAAAGTATCTTTTTGAATTGGAGTTTCCTCCAGATTATGCCCAGGAGTGGGATTGCTGGGTAAATCTACTTTTAGTTTTTTAAGGAATCTCCATACTGTTTTCCATACTGGCTGCACCAAACTACATTCCCACCAACAGTGCAGGAGGGTTCCCTATAAGGCAATTACAAGGCTTACAATTTGTGTGGATGGTGCTGTGGGCACACGAGAGAAGAAATGACAAACTCTAAGAGGTGAACTGAAGAGGGCTTTTACAAGGAAAGAGTCATCTGAATTGGTTCCTGAACTACAAGAAAAAGGTGAGTGGTCAAGCAGAGGGAAGAGCCAGGGCCAAGGGACAGGGTGTGAAGGAGAGCTGTCCTGCCAGCCGTAAGGGGTTCAGTGCAGCTGATGTGAAAACTGAGGCCACCAGCAGCAGCTCACTGGGCACAACATGCTTTGTAGGCTCTTTGCAGAGTAAAATTCAAACCATTAGAGATAAAAGGGAGTTCACATTCATGTAGTTTCATGAGGACAATACATGAGTTTCATGAAGGATTAAATGGCTGTCTGGAGCACTGCACTGAACAGAACCCTCATGCCAAGTCTGGGCTCAGCGGGAGAAAGAACATC
This sequence comes from Camelus bactrianus, assembly GCF_048773025.1. Taxonomy (NCBI): domain Eukaryota; kingdom Metazoa; phylum Chordata; class Mammalia; order Artiodactyla; family Camelidae; genus Camelus; species Camelus bactrianus. The sequence continues at coordinate 27,523,803 of NC_133555.1, forward strand.
TTAACTGCCTCCCCAGTGTCTGCCATGGAGAGAGGAAAGTGCAGCTCAGGAGCTGGCTAATTGCTGACCCCGATTCTGGATCAATGCTCAAAGCTCACTGATGAGGAAACAGAGGCCCAAGGGCAGTGCAGATGACAAGTACAGTCAGAATAAGAACTAGGTGTGCCGGCTCCACGTCCTTCTCGCTCTGGGCTCCGGGATCCCCTTTCAGCCGAGTCAGAGCGTGTAAGGCCACGGATTCATTATAAAGAAAAGCAAATCTGCTCTTTAAGCTTTGAGTCAATCAATTAAGAGGCTTAAATTTACAGGTCCAAAACAATTAAGCTTTGTGGAATAAGGGCCCTGGTGAGATCACCAGTGAGAAAAGGATGGTCTCATTTGAAAGTACATCGCTGTACAAAGTTAATCCTGATAAAAATCTTTCCCATGCTGCCGCCCCAGGCAGGCCAGACTTCACACACGGTCAACTTATCTGTCCAGTGAATAAGGTGGTCTCCTCTGGCTGGGGCTTTGATGAGGAACCACTCTGACTGTCCAATGGGGAGTTCTCGAAGCTTCCCCTTTCCTCCTAACAGAATCTTCCAATCTGGAATAACACTCAAAATGACCGAGGCTGCTGGTTTGTCAGAAGTCCAAGCCCCATAACCACGATCTTTTTTTAGTTTTTAATTGAGGAGAGTCACTGTGGCTGAGCTACATTTTCCTCTCCTTCAATGCAGACTCTGGAAGGCAATCAAGCCCCCTTTTCCTCACTCATTCCCTCTTTCTTTCATCTCCTCATCCTAAAAAGGGGAGTGGGGTGCCAGTTGCTTTCACTCAGCTGCCATGTCGCACCCTCTTTAGATGGGAATCCAACAAGTCTGCAAGACTGAGGATCACAAACAAACTTACCTAGTATTTTTAAAGGCATGGAAATTATGCCACTTAAACATGAAGTCAAATTTTATTTTATATCCAAGTCTAACTAACACCTTTTAATTATATAGATAGCTTAAAAGAAACCTCAAGCATGCTACAATTTACACTTTTATTTTCTTTTTCTGTTTGATCTGCTTGTGAGGTGAGGGTAGGGGGCAGAAGTGATTACTCTAAGTCACACGCCATATAATGTCACAGCCAATGACACCAGAGTTTCATAAAATGAAAGGTTTCTAAAGAACAAATAGCAACCCTGTGTAGCAGTGATCCAGTATGAGAAGGCTCTCTGAGGCTCATCCTCCAAGATTTGGGGGGAGGTAGGGCACATGATCTAGGTTAACTCTATCCCAGTAAACCCCTGGGCCAGGTGACACAGGCTGGTCCAATCACAGCAAACCCCACACTGCCTCTGGGAAGTGGGGGTGTGGCTGTGGGACCTGGAACGCTAAGCCAGCCTGTCCATGAGCAGAGAAAAAAGAACCCTAGAGAAACAGAGCCAGGGTTCTGACAACCCGGAAACCTCCAGGTCAAAATGTACCTGCGGCCTGCCCCACCCCCAGACTTTCCAGCTGTAGGAGCCAGTGAGCTTCCTTTTCGGATGATCAGTTGCGTTTCCTATGACATGGAACCATACACATCCTCACTGCTACATTTACTTTCAAAGTCTGTTTCTTCTGCTTCCTAGCTATGTGGCAATCACTGAACCTCTAAGCACCTCAGTTTCCCAATCCGTAAAATAAAGATAATACCTACGTCATAGGGCTGTTAGAATTAATGAGCTACTTGTAAAGTGCCAAACTGGCACAGCCTCTGGCACATAGCAGATGTTAGCTCACCTACCTGTCCTTGAATGACGGCCGTGAAGGATTCTGCTTTGTGCTCAAGAAGCACCCACTGCTCTACTAGTTAGCCACGGTGTAAGGACTGCCGGGACTTTTTGCTATAAGTAATCTAGTTATAGAATCTGTTGGTAGTGAGAATGAAAACCTTTGCGGTGGAAGACAGAGAAATAAAAAGTGACTAAAGCCACAGCTACTTTTACCAACCACCTTAAAAAATACTCTTTTAAGGAGAGGGAGTTAAAAAAAAAAACTCCTCTCGTGGCTAGGATGTGCAAGAACTGGAACTCTCATACCCTGTTGCTAGAAAATGGAAAAATTAGAAAACAGTTTGGCAGTTTCTTAAGAAGTTAAATGCACACATACCATATGATCCAACCATTCACTCAGAAAAAGAGGAAATATCTGTTTATACATAGGCTTGTACAATAATGCTCATAATAGTTTTATTTGGAAACAACCCAAGTATCAATAGAATTATGGTGTAGGCATACAATGAAATACTGCTCAGCAGTAAAAAGGAATGAACTGTTGATACATGAAACAACAAGGATGAATCTCGAAATTATTATGCTGGGTGAATGGAGACAGTTTTGTTTTTTTTTTTTAAGTACAAACTGTAAGATTCCACTTTTATAAAATTCTAAATATTGTTAACTGACCTATTCTGACAGAAGGCAGATGAGTGATTGTTCAGGGATGGGAAGGAGGGAGGAATTACACAGAGGCACAGGAAACTTTGGGGGCTGGACAGATATGTTCACCACCTTGGTGATAGTTTCCCAGTGTTGTATTATGTATGTATATATCAACACTTCCCAAACTGCAGGTTCTTTTTAAAAAAAAGTCACTCTGATAGAGACTCAGCAAAACTTTGAGAGCAAAAAGGGAAACACAGCACATGATAACGTTTAGAACTTGAGATTTGGCCCTCAGTTCTGCAGATGCCATCACTTCTATCTCTTTTTAAAAAATATTTTGCAAAATGATTACCACAATAATTCTAGTTAACATCCGTCACCATACATGACTAGCTTTTTTCTTGTGACAACTTTAAGATCTATTCTCTTAGCAACTTTCAAACATGCCATACAGTATTATTATCTGTAGTCACCATGCTGTACATTATAGCCCCATGACTTATTTTGTAACTGGAAATTTGTATCTTTTGATCTTATTCACCCATTTTGCCCACTCCCACGCCCACCCCCTGCCTCTGGCAACTATCCATCTGATCTCTGTATCTATGAGTTTGGGTGTGTGTGTGTGTGTGTGTGTAAGATTCTACATATAAGTGAGATCAGGTGGTAACTGTCTGACTTATTTCACTCAGCACAGTGCCTTCAAGATCCATCCATGTTGTTGAAAATAACCAGAATTCATTCTTTTTTATGGCTGAATAATACTCCCCTATCTATCCTCTATATCTATCTCCTACATTTTCTTTATCCACTCATCCATTGATGGGCATTTAGGTTGTTCCATGTCTTGGGTATTGTAAACAATGCTGCAGTGAATATGGGGGTACAGGTACCTTTTTTGAGTTAGTGTTTTTGTTTTCTTCAGATAAATACCCAAAAGTAGAATTGCTGGGTCAAATAAGAGTTCTAATTTTTTGAGGAACCTCCATACTGTTTTCCATACTGGCTGCATTCCCACCAACAATACACAAGTTTTCCCTTTTCTTTACATCCTCACCAACATGTGTTATCTCTTGTTGTTTGGACAATAGCCTTTCTAACAGAGGTGATGTGGCATCTCATTGTGGTTTTGATTTCCATTTCTCTGATGATTAATAATGTCAAGCATTATTTTTATGTACATGCTGGCCATCTGTATGTCTTCTTTGGAAAAATGTCCATTCAAATCCTCTGTCCATTTCTTGCTTTTGAGTTGTATGAGTTCTTTATATATTTTGGATATTAACCCCTTGTTAGATATGTAACTTGCAAATATTTTCTCCTATTTGTTAGGTTGCCTCTCCATTTTGTTGATGGTTTCCTTTGCTGTGCAGGAAACTTTTCAGTTTGATGTATTCCCACTTGTTTATTTTTGCTTTTGTTGCCTTCAAATTGTACGCTTTTAAATGTGTCAGTTGTTATGTGTCAATTATACCTCAATGAAGTAGCTTTTTAAAAATTAAACATTTCTGAGCTCATATGTTCAGCTGCCTGGGACAACAAGACCACAGCCCCCAAACCACCAAATGGATGGGCTTGATTTTGGCCATAATGAAAAGGTGTTCTTAGAATGCAACTATCTCTAAGTAACATTCAGTCCACTGTTTAGCAGTCCCTAACTCTGGACTTTACCCTGCTTTTAAGGACAATGCAAACATTTCAGCAATCCCTTGAGACATTTCCTTGAGAAACATCTCCTTTACTTAGACAAAAAGCCATTGAGAAAGCGCCCAGAGGCAAATGTTAGAAGCTCTCTCTCCACCTTTGAGAAATGTAAGTCGGCCACGTTCACAAACAATAGGAGGGGCCTTACATTCTAAGGTTATTAGCTCAGGAGTTTCAACACATACTTGGGGAGTGGGAGGGAGAAATCCTGCGAAGTGCAAATGTCTTTTGTCTTAGTATCATCTGTTGACATCTTGAGGATGACTAGTTTTTTCTTTACAAGCTGGGCCCAACCAAGCTTGTCTTTAAAACAAACAAAATAACAAAACTAGGGTACTTTTCCTCTTCCCTTGGTCAATTTCAATAAGGCACTCTACCAGCATCCAAAGTATAAAAGAGACTGGAAACTAATACAACACTGTAAATCGACTATACTTCAATTAAAAAAAGAAAGAAAAAGAAAAAAGTATCAAAGGGAAATATTTCTAACAAAAAAAAAGGGGAGAAGGAAGAATAATATAATACTACCACCATGCAACTGAAGAAATAAAATGTTACAGAGCTGAGAGTCCTTGCACACCACTTCATGGCTGCATACCCTTCTTCCCCTACCCCAGGCAACTACTACTCAAAGTATAGTGATGATCATCCCCATGAACCCATCTGTATTTCTATCACATACATGAAACTTTATAAGAACAGTATCAAAGAGTATGTTTCTTTCTGCAATTTGCTTTTTCTTCTCAACACTGTAAAACTGATCCAGCAGCTTGGAGATGCTGCTGATGCCGGCATCCATCCCCTTGGCCCATGTCTGATTTCAGCCACAGCGACGGTGGGCAGTTCTGTGCCAGCTCAGGTCACCTGCCCAGGACCACCTATCTACAGAAGCACACATCTCTTCTTATCCTTTTTTGTCCCAGCAGGGCGGGCATGCACGCACACCCAGCCTGGAACTCATGCCTCCATCATGAATGAGATGGAGGGGAGAGGAGTTAGTAGGTCTCTAGCTTCTCCAGGTGCACAATTCTGGTGGCATTTTGTACACTTCTCAGAAGATCCAAGCAGAACTGAGCCCCTTGCTGCCCACACCAGTGACCTTGATAATTCACCTTAATAATTGGTTTCTCCTCCTTCCCTGTCTCACTGTCCCTCCTTCCTACTTCCTGGGATCACCTCCCCACAAAAAGGCACCTCCACTTGGCTCCAGGTCTTTGTGTCCAGCCCATTCTCAGGAAAACCCAAACTAAGCAGAGTTTTAGATTATTCATTTTTATTGACACAATCTATTTTAATAGGACATGCCCTTTATGATGGAGTGTTATAAGAAATCAAGATTTTAAGTGATACTTGATGACAAAAGAAATTATCATCAAATGATGGAATACAAAACTCCATACAGTCTGGTTCCTAAGCTATTTATAACGTGTTATATACATACTTGGAGAGAAAACTGAAACAGAATTTTAACCATGCCTTGGTTATCGATGAATAGTGAGATGATAAGCAAGTTTTCCTCTTCTTTTGTTTTTACTATTTTTATGCAATTTTCCCATTTCTCTGACAAAAAAAAAAAAAATTACTCCTAACCAGGAAAGAACAATAAAAGCTTTACAAATTATATACAATCAGTACGATTCTTACAATAAACCAGCATGGAGGAGGAGGTCTTACAGGAGGAGGCAGGAATACAAGAGGAATATGGGGCCAGAAGAGGGTGTGGGCATGGCCCTGGGTATAAAACAAAGGGACTGGGGAGGTAGAGAGATGGAGAAAGAAATCTGTGGAATAAGACACACACTTTCCCCATCACCTTCCCCCTCCGCCCAAGCACATCATCCCCACTCCTGAAACAGGTCCACCTAGAATCCAGCCCTTTTTTTGAGTTCTGACAGGAGTCTGGATGTACCCCTCCCAACAGTCCCTGTGCATCTTCAAGGAAGTGACCCCACCACCAACTCTGGAAAAGGCCTCATGGTCTGAGGACAATCGATCTCCCTTGCTAGGTACTGGTTCAAAAATAGCCATGTTCTCCAACTTGGGCCCATGAGACCTAAGGAAGGGTCTGTTGCCAGCTTCTGGGAAAGCCATTCTTGCCTCTTAAGCAACCTCCAGAACATGTCTCTCAGTCTCACAGGAAGAAATCTCTGCTATGGGAAATTACAAGGCATCAGCCTTAGGACCAATGAAACCAAAAGAGCCGAAACCCGAAGAACCCGGGTCACTGATGACATCACTGAGCCACTGGATCCCCAAAACCCATAACTCATTCTGTCTGGGCTTGCTGACATAAGTCAGCCAATTTCCTTGTAAGTGAGCCATTTCTGGGTCCCATTCCTTACAGCTGAAAGGACTCAAAACTGCCCCCGCCCAAGGGCTCTTCTTGCTCTCCATTTCATCCAGACTCAACCCATACACAATGTCTTACGGGTCATGACACCATCTCTTCTGAATGGCCTAACACCAATCAGCATGATCTAATCAAACCCCAAATCTGGCATCCCCCTTCACCTCACTCACTGCTAGCCTACAGTAGTAAAAACCAGACCCTTTCAATCAGGAAAATATGGAATTACCTGTTAGCACTTCCTGAATACCTCCCATGTGGCAAGTACTTGACAAAATTTAGCTCATGAATTAGTCACACCTACGCTTGCAGGTAGAAACTATGATATCCGTAGTTTACAGGTGAGAACACTGAGCACTGGGGCTCCAGAGACATCATGTACCACACAGCAAATCCCAGATTCAATCCCAGAACTGCCTGACTCCCAAGTCCTCACTTTTAATCACGACTTCCCTCCTCCCAGAAACCCAAGGGGAGCAGACGGACAGAGAAACCAGACTCAACCTCATACCCCACTACCACAGAGAATACCATTCATTCCTGGAGACTGGCCTAAGGCATTTCAGAGGTCCAATCTTGGTGTCTACAGGACATACTAATCTGTGTGTGTTTTGGGGGAAGTGAGTGTTTGGGGGGGGGGGTGTTGCAATGAGTTTATCAGGCCATTTTGTTTTATCTTATCTACTTACAATTGACATGGACACCAGGAGAGCTCTAACTCAAACCAGGCTTTAGGGAGATAAACCTGGTTACCATTACATAAAAGGTTAAGATAGATTATTACCTTAATACTGTAAGAACAATGATACAATTTTAATACGTTTAGTTTCTCTAGAACCATTCTGGACTTAAAAAAGGTTTATTCTTCATTTCAAAAAAAAACCCCTCAAATTAAAAAAAAAAAATCATTTTCTTAATAATGCTTATTTGTAAAAAGCCCCTGACACATGTGACAGGAGATAGTTCTGTGGTTGTCCTAATGGAAGCACTGCAGACTTGCTCTGCTCTTCATTCACATTCCACCTACTCCTAGGGCTGCCTCTCCCATTAGATGGTGAGCTCCTCAGGGTCAGTGACCAAGTCCCAGTCCCCTCCGTGCTCTGGGCCATTAGCACAGCTCCGGGCACATGGTAAAGTCTCCACAACCGTTTGCTGAACAGGGCATCTAGACATCACCACTCTGAGCTCTGGGTGACTCTCCATCAGTCAGGCCCCTGCATCACAGAGGGACCTTGATTCGCCTTCCAATTCTTTCTCAGCCTTTCTGAATAGGTCAAGGAGAAAGACTCGGTGTGCTGGTAGGTTACTTTCAACACCTCTCCATCTCTGGCTAATTTTCCTTTTAAACCAAAAGTTAGCAGGCCTCCTGCTGAGAACAGGCAACAGCACCAGCTGGGATTTAGTAACACTGTTTTGGGTTTATTTATGGTTACCTTCGATTTACCTAGTGACACAGCTTTTCCATTATGATAGTGACAGACACAACGTCTCCTTTTCAAATACATTTTGTTTCAAAAGTGAGTCAATGGCCAGGCCCACGGTGGGGGGGGGGGGGGCAGGGTGGGGTGTTGAGTGAAAATGAAATCGAGATATGGGATACGGCAAAAGAATAATAAAGGTGGTTCCTTTACAAATGACTGAATTTTGGGAAACACTGACCTTGGCCAGCTCTCCCATTTTACAGATGGGGAAACTGGCTGAGAGAGGAAGGGAGGGCCTCTCCAAGGCCTCAGTGATGATAGAAGCAGGCTGGGACTACAATCCAGTGTCTGGGTCCTGCCATCTGCCTGGAACCCGACATCCTGCCAAACCCAGCTTGCTCTGGGCCTCTCCCAGGACCAGAAACTGGTCTTCAGAAGCAAAGCAGGTAAACACCTGCTGATCTTATTGATAACGCCTAAATGATGGTCAACTCTAATAGCTGGCGAAACAAAAGCCATTGTGTAATGGTTTAAATTTTTGCTCTGTCACATGGAAACAGCACCCAGGCTGACTAATACCTTCCTATCATTAAAACATAAAGATCTGCATTAGTCATCTATTCAAGGAAAACCCCCACAAATTCTACCTTTGGGAAAGATGTTGGGTGTTCCCTGCCCTCAACAAGAGATGGTCTCAAAATGACACTCTTCTAAAAGGCTGCAGTATGAGAAATCTGGCCCAACCAAAGACACAGCAGGCAACTTATACTCAAGGGGCAACTGGGGGGAGGTAGTTACAGAAGACACAGATTCCTTTGACCTGTCTGGGAAAGGACCAACATATCCATGAAAAGAACAGAGAATGATGCCCCCGCCACCTCCCATACCCCTCTGCTCCCAGGAGCCGCAGAATTTGCTGTTGCCAGCCTCCTTCGCTCACCCTGGCCCGGCAACCTTGATGCTGTTTGTAGAGGCTGGTGTGACCCCAGGAGTCCAGTTTCCAAGCACTACTGTAAAAATATCATCACCAGCTCCATGACAAGAGGTTAGACAGAGCTGGGTTTAAGGCCACACCCAAGGTGACATAAATCCTGACAGGTGGTGCAGGCAGCCTCAACGTGATCCCAGATGTCAAAGGGCCAGGACTAGCAGGGAGAGAAAGTGATGCCCAGGGCCAAGGCAGCGACAAACCAGGCTGGATGAGTGGGATTGGGGGCGGGGGAGCAGCTGGCACACCCCGCTTGGTTCCAGATTGAAAGTGCCCAAGGCAGTAAAGACACCTTACCTCCAGCATGTTTGCTCCCTCTTCATCCTCCTCCTTGATTAAGGCCTGAAAAGGGTAAGTGGGAAGGGTGGGGCTTCACAATAACAAAGTGATGCTAACACCACAACAGCAGCAGCTGCCATTTACTGAGCACTTCCTAGGAAAAGGTGCTGCCCAAGGGCTTGAGATGCACATTCACTTTATACCCTAGAACCCAGCAAGGCAGAGCATCTTTTGGATCACATTTTGCATATGTAAGAGGCGGAACAGCGTGCTGGGGTCAGCCAGACCTCCAGGGGCAGAGCCGAGGTTCAGATCCACGTGCGAACATGTCACCTGGACCCTGGATGGTGTTTCAGCCACTTCCACAAGAGCAACACCAGGAAAGAAAGAAATGGGAGCAATGGACATTCTAAGAGACAAAAAGGAAGGATTAAAGAAAGAGGGCAAAGGAGCTTGTTAAAAAAATAAAAAATAATAAAAAATAAAAAACTCCATTAGCCAAACAGGAAGAAAGGGAAAGTGGGGGAAGATGTCAAGAATAGTTGGCACCTCTTTTCTATCCATAAAGGAAGCTTCGCCGGAAGACCAGGAAATGCCACTGGCCCATGGCTCCTACCCTCAAAAACCCAGGCCACCTCTTCTTCTAAAAACAGTCCATTAGGTATGAGGTATCTCTGACCAATCTCTGTGTGCGTCCTTACCCACCTTTCCCCTTACAGACAACTAGGCCATGTCTTCTTCCAGTCTGAAGGGGCCACCACAGGCCCGGTAATTAGGAGAAGGGGGAGGAGGAGGCAGGAGGAAGAAGGCTACAACTACCATTTCTGGGGCACTTGCGGCCTGCCAAGGGCTGTGTCAAGTGCTTTACAGGGATTCTATCATTTATCTTCAATAACACCAAAAGTGGGGCACTAATACAACCTCGGAGAGATCAAGTAACTTTCCCCAAGTCTCCCAGTAAGTAGCCGGGTCTAACTGACCCATACTCTTAAGCACCCCGAGGAAATGGCTAAATCTGTATTGAAAGTGGTTTTGCCTCAAACAAGACCAAGACAGGATGATTCTGTGGGCGTGGTGTCCTCAGGGCTGTTGAAAAAACAATGTCTCGAAAAAACCCAACACTATGAAGAACTTAGGGTTGCAGGTAAGTCTCAGATTTCTGGAAGTTCCCAGGCAGGTTGCCCAACTACATTGCTAGGGGCATATCTGAGACATATTTAAACTGCTAATGGAGGTAAATGAGTTTCTGTGCTGGGCTAACCATGAGATGTCACAACAGTAACAGAACATAATAACTATTATTAAGAGACCCTGGCAATCCCAATAAAAGTTGGTCTGAAAAACTTTCTAAAAGACAGAAGTGGCTGGAATGCCCCCATTCTGTGGTTGACCAAAACATATTTCTAGACAAAAGGAGATTTGCAACCATGGTGAGCCTCAACCAAGACCTCCAATTTTAATGCTGGCCACAGCTCAGCAGTAACTCAAGGCTGAATCTTCTAACAATCATCAATATGACCAAAATGATTTCACAGAAATTTTCAGTGGATTTCCAGCCCACAGTCTCTTTTTACCCCTGAGAAAATACATCTCCCTCTTTTCCATTCTGACCAAAAGGCAGCTGTAAGCAAAACTCCCCCAAAATAGAAAAAGCTTTGTTAATATCCTTCACAGGTGATGTGTTTTTTCTTTGTATTTCTCTATGTTCTTGCAATTGTTTTTGCAAAGAACTACAAATCTAACTTTTTAACATTAAAAAAACTGAATATCAAAGACATGCTGAGCTAATGGCATTCCTTTGGGGATTAAAATCTCAGGCAGGAGTTTGAGTCATTCTCTGCCACATTCTGGGTGTGCCTCAGTTTCCTGTCTGTATAATGGGGGTTACCACAATAAATATAGCTCAGAGTTGCAATGAGATTTCATTTCACTATTATTGAAAAGCATGTACCCCAATGCCCAGTACTGGCAGGTGCTCGATATATATATATATTCACTATTATTAATGAAACAATCACCATGATTATAGTGACCCTCAGTGGCTTCCTTTTGTATCCATTTTTCTGAGCCTCACATGGCAACTTGGAAAAGATCTTGTTCTCTATCAATTGAAGTAAATCACAGATGTTCAGAGAATGACTGCAAAGCTCTGAGTTCTTTAAGTTCAGTGTCACTGTCCTAAAAAACAAGGTGTTCTGTTGGGACCCCAGGCCCAGTTGTCCCCTGCACATAACTCCCATTTCACTATAGGCTGTAAATGACCACTATTTTGCATTTTCTGAAAGCAAACATATTGCAAACAAGTCAATGTATCAGACTTGTTATTCAACCCATCTATGCTAGAGGCTGTTTATTTATTCAATAAATTATTATATCCCTACTAAGTGCCAAGCTCAGAACCCCAGAGGTGAACAAGAGACACAGAGCCTACCCCTAGGCAGTCGTCACCCAGTGGGAGAACAAGACAGGCAAGTTAGGAGGCCAACGCAGCTCAGTAAGGCATGAAATAGAATGGCGCTGGGGAGGGAAGAGAGGGGAGCTGTGGGTGTCCAGGAAAGGGCCTCCTGCCCTCCAACCTCAGGTGTGACACCCCACAGATGTCAAACAAGAGAGTCAAGAAAAAGGGACAGGAGAGGCAATCATGGTTAGAGATGCATGCCCCACAGGAAGCGTAACATGACACCGAGATCATTTCCTGTAAAGGACTCCCCAGCAGGAGAGGCATTCCTCGGGTGCCAGCTCGCCTCCTTTAGTAGAGATGAGGAATGTGACAAGCCACTGCCCAGGTGCTTGCAAGCCAGAATCCACCAGGGCTCCTTCTCTCTAAACACCTTCGGGGTTCTGCCCCTGGATGGCTGGAAGCTGCACGCGGGCCCCGGTCCCACAGCAGCACACCCTTGGTCTTCCAGCTCTGCTTCTTCTGACAAGGAATCTCATAAACAGAACCCAGAATTCTGTTCCATTAACAGAACCGTCAAGTCACAAAGGCCTTTTAGGGTCTCAGCTCTTGGGGGAGCAGGGCCTGGTCCCACCTCTGGCCTGCTTCACTCTACAAACTGAACATTCGCTTTGCTCTTGAGCAAGAAGCAGCAGGCAGAGCCGTGCTCCCAGCAGGCTGCAGAACGCCGAATCACTCTTGTTTCCCCAGAGTATCTGACAAATCACTCCAGGGAGGTGCACACAAGCAGTGCAGTACCAGCATGACAAGAACTTGATTATCTTCTTGGGGGTTGCAGGGCACCACAAGTAACACCACTCCTGTTTGTCAAAGGAAAGCTGACTGCCGCTTGCCTCTTTTAATCTTAAAGTCTGAATTTATGGGCAGCAGCAAATTTACATAGTCCTTGCCACAATCCCCACCCATTTCCCTATAGCTAGAAAGCCAACATTCCTCACTGTGTTCCAAATAATTCCAACCTCTTTGGTTGTCTTTATATCTGAACGGAAATTCCAGAAAAGTTGTCTGGCATGGCAAAATCTGACCAGCCTTGTGAAAATACCCAGAAAGGTGACCCATTTAGTGAAAAGCACTTTCAGATCTCCATGAGAAAAGGAATTCACGCCAGCATAAAGGGCCCTCAGAGAGGGAGAACAGGAGTGTTGTGTTAACGCCCAGACCTTTCAACAAGCCAGCCCTGCGATTTCTGGGGAGGCTGATCACCCGGTTGGAGCCGGCCAGCCAGACCAGCTTGGTCTCTCAGGAGCTGTGCTGCAGGAGAAGCCCTTGGGGACACAAGATCAGCCCCGGAGCGCATAGCCTGGGGCCCGTGGTGCCCAGCAAGGGGCCTGCCGGCAAGGCTCCTTGAACGTAAGCGGGGAGTCGCCAGCTTGGATGGGAAGCAGGCAGCCGCTTGTGCCAGGGCTGCCAGACTGATAAAGGCTGAGCTCCAGCCAGGAAAGAAAGCTTCTGCTCAGCAGCGGGCACAACCCAACACACCCTCCTGCCAGTTAATGTTTACAGGTAACAGGAGGAAAGGATGTGGGGTGAGGTCATTGCTGACAGAGCACAGCTGTGCCAATGGCTGTCACCGAGGATCTCTCAGCATAGCTGGATCTCAACAAACACCCCTCTTCCCCGACCCCCACCGAGTGGTGGGCACTGCGAGACCCACAGCACTGCCACCAGGAGGAATTCCAGGGGCACCTCCTCCTCACCTCTGGCTCCCAGGCCTCACAAAGAAAGCCTGCCTGGCTCCCCAAAGCAGCCTTCATTTGGTCCCTACTGTCCAGACCTGCAGTGAAATCACTGCCCCTGGGAACCAAAGGCAGGGAAACAACTAAAGAGCTGTCTGCAGATCTGGAAAGAAGACCCCCATTAAAGTTCCATTAGTGCTGGAAAAAGCAAGGCAAATGGGCCGCAAACAGTTTTGTTTTGTCGAAGGGAATTTCAACTTCACATCAGCCAAGCTCAAATGAGTAAAGTTTCAAGCAAAATAAAAATGAACAGAACTAAAGCAGTAGAAAGTTGCTCACTATAACTTATCTATTTTACTGTACAAGTGTGGAACCCAACTTTGACATAAAATGAAACTTTACAGCTTGATGCAGGTAAGCATCGTGCCAGGCATATGAAACGAAGCAGATGGGAGCCTCAGTTTTCTCATCTGTAAATTGGAAAGAGAAATAAAGCCACTCACCTTGCAGGACTCATACTGAGGATTAGAAGTAACCAAAGTAAGGCACTCAGGACCATGCTTAGCAGACAGCAGGCATGGGGAAATGCTAGGTATTATGCTAGAGGACGCGTGTGCACACCCTGACATTTGGTACACAAAAGGCAACATTGTGTGCATTCCTGGTACCAAGAATAGCCAAGGAATATGCAGAGGAAGACAAGCATCCTCCTTGCCAAGCTGTCTACCTGGGCCAGGCTCTGATGATGGGGAGGCAAGGAAGCCAGCCACTCTGTCAAAATAAGAAACCCTCTTCCTAGAACACAGACTCAATTTCTTAAGAAAAGTGAGTTAGGAAACTTAAAAACACAAGGCCACTTTCCAAGCCCCAAAAGAAGAAAGTACTGCTGTTTATCATACAATAACCTGGTTCAATTTGGTGATTATTGAACATGTTTAATGAATAACTAGATTTACAACAGTAATGTAAAATGGTTTCTAGCAGGATGCCATGAAAGGCGGTTTTAACTTTGTGAGAGCAGGAAACAGCATGCGTTTCTACATAGGTAAAAATGGCTCATTCCATTGGATTTGTTCATTTGGTTCAACTGTTGCAGGGAAGGAGTTACAATTATAGAGCAACCTCCTTAATGGAGGATAATTCAAAATGAAAACTAAATGCAGAATAATATGGAAAAAAAGGAAAACAAAATGTAGAAACTCAGGCCCTCAAGGGCCTCCAAACAGGATACATGCACCCCCAAGGATGCACAAGATAATCCATTAGAGCACAGGAAAGAACAGACCTTACATTAGGCTTTGTCATGTAAAAACAAACGAGACTTTACTAGTATATAATTTACCGACTGGCAGTGGTATATGTATATGGCTTATAAATACATATATATGAGGAAATGGCATATTCAAACTTTTTTTTTTCCTGATAGGAACGACTGGAGCAGCAGTGGCAAGAGCCCCAGATTAGATGACCCATCTCAGTGGGGTTCACCTATCCAACCCCAAACCCCCTCAAGGAAGATGCTCAATTGGCAGCCTCCAGCCTCAAAAGGCTCTTTATGAGCCAGCCCCCTGCCCGCCTCTCCACCACCCCTCTGACCTCCACCTGACCCACTCTTCTACTCCTGTGCTCCCCTGGCTGTCTGTTCACCTGCCTAATCTAGTCATGTAAAGCCCAGGACTTGGGTTCAAAAGCACAGTCATATTAATAATGACAATGCCAGCATTATGCCATAACTTAACCAGATCAAATAATGCTCTCAGCAACTCTAAGATAGGAACTATTATTTTACAGGAGGGGGAATTGAGGCTCAGAAAGGTTAATGCAGGGGACCAGAGCTGCACAGCTGGTAGGGGGTAGAGTGGGGATTAGAATGCTGGCAGCCTAGCTTCAGGTATGTGCTGACCTGAAGGCCACTTACAGAGAAAGCAGGATGACATGGGACCCTGGCTATGGAGCCACTGCAGGCAGGGCACAGAGGCTCAGAACCTGGGCATCTGCTGCCCAAGGAGCAAGGCAGCCATCCTTAACTAGGCACAGAACCAGGCGGGGGTGGGTCAGGGGGGAGGGAACAGAGGGTGCCTAGGAGACATAATTTGGCTTCAAATCACAGCCTTCCTTCAGTACAGAATGAAGGCAGCTGCTGACTGGCACGCTGGCCCCACCACTGCTGGAGGAGCCCGCAAAGGACCAACTGCCATCTGGAAGTGATTTGGTCCAGAGATTCCTGAATGGGTAGGAGGTTGGAATGACCAGCTCTGAGCTCCTGTCTAGCTCGTTCAGAAACAAAGCTGGTGTGAATGGGCCCCGGAGGCAGCCATAACATAACCAGGGGTCATCCCCTTCCCAGGAGGGGACACCCTCTGGGAAATCCATAACCCCACTGCAGCAGTGGAATCAACACTAGCCAACCAAGCCAGTCTCCCCAGTGGTGCTGATTTTGAATGTCCTTTCAGCATGCAAACCCTCCAGCATGACTGTTAAGAATACCGTTGGACAGTACCTTATTTATTTAATGACCACTCACACAGCACTAGTGTTATACACCAACAGTGCCACGAACTGTTCTGAGCACTTTAAAAAATATTAACTTGTTTAGTTTTTATAATAACCTTCAAGGATGTAGTTATTATCCCCATTTAAGTGATAAGGAAACCAAGGCACAGAAGTTTCTTAATAGCTACTTAGTGGCAAGTAGGATTTGAACCAAGAATCCTCTTAACTACCTCACACTAATGCATTACTTTGTTGCAAACGGCCCAGAACTTAATTCTGACAAAGCATGCCACTTTGCTACTTTTTAAGCATTCTCTGGATGTGAACTACATTGCCTAAAAGACACACTGGCACTTGCTAAGTAGTTCAGGAAAGAAAAGACTTTGGGATTATCTGTGCATTATTTTGGTGGGGGTGGGACAAAAGGAAGGAAAACAGTGTGAGTGGTTTGGTGACCCACCACCCTGGAAACCCTGCCCAGTGACCTGAGGTCTTGGGAACACGCACCCCGCCTGTTCTGGAGCACTGGGTTGGCACAGGCACCTTAAGTAAACATCAGGGTCAGACCACATCCTCTGAAAAGGAAAGAATTCCTTTTTCTAAAGGATCAAACCAAAACACACCACCCAAACTTCTAGGCAGCCTTGACTGTCATTCTTAGGCTAGAAGACCCCTTCTTCTCCAAGTTGGCAAGGCCCAGTGTCAGAAAGGTTTCTTGGAAAAACAAGTAAATAAAACTGCCAGCTGCTGGCAGACAGCTAGAATCAAATACGCTGAGGCCTCACGATAAAACTGCCCAGGATATGAGAAGAAACTTCAACTGTGGGATAGAGCCTAGGATGGGCCCACCTTACAACGAATCACAAACGTGAACAAACAGCCAGGGCTCCCTTTCAGGGGATTCTAGGCAAAAAAGCCACAGTCCTCTGGCAGCTGGTATTTGGCCACCTCATATCTCACAGCTGGTACCCATACCCAGCCCTAATGATTCTCACAACGTATATCCTTGAGAGTTATCCAAAGTACACAAAGCCCTGTACACTTTTTTCAGAGATACTTTCCCAGATTATGGAGTGAAATGCTATTTATTGCAAATCTCCAAATAATAAAACAAACAAACAAACAAATAGTGAGGACAGGGCAACCATTTCCTCCACAAATTCACAACACAAAATGCAAGATGCAAACTGATTCTGTTCACCTCCCAACAGGGTCTCTCATTCAGCTCAAGGACCCCTTCCCACAGCTCAGAGGATTAATCTTGTCACTCACCTAAGACCTTGCTTTGTTCAAGGCCAGAGGCTCAGAGTGTGAATGTCCAGCCACAACCCCAACATCCCTGACTTGCAGAACTTAGTGTTAACAGGAGCTTTCTGGTCAGGGGAGAGAGGCTGTCCTTTACTTATTTCTGACACTGAAAGGCAAGTCAGTTAAGGTTCAATTTCAACAACTCAGCAGACCTGGGTTCTAGTCAACAGTTACCAGTTGGGCGACCTCCACAAGTTACTTCACTCCTGTCTGAATAGAGGTAATAATACTAAGAACAACCACAGTAGTAACAACCACCATTTTCTAAGTGCTTGGCCAGGACTAGGGGCAAGCCCTCAGCCCTCCCAGGGACTTGCTGAAAGCAGATCATTACACAGACAAGGAAACCAATATTCCAGGATGCAAGGTGGTGATCGAGGGAACACACTTAACACCCAGTGGGCGCCCCCGAACTGGAGCTCCTGTCACGGTCAGCACAAAGCCACACAGCATAAGCAGTGATGCTTGACCTGAGGTCCAAGCTGGATGTGAGGTTTTCTGAAGGGCCTTTACCCAGCACAGCCCCAGGAGCAGAGGGAAGAGGCATTACTCCCACAGGAGTGCTGACACTTGGCAAGTCTTCCTCCAGCCTCCAGAGGCTGGAAAACCTGTTTGTTGTAAGATCTTTCTGGAGAACCACTAGGCAGCCAATGACAGCAATCATAAATGTGGTCACACCCTTTGACCAGGAATGCCACTTGGGGGAATGCAATCCAAGAAATCATTTAAAAGGAGAAAATACAATAAAACAATGTAAATTATGGTGGGAAAAGGTCCACAGCAAGAAGTTACCAACAGTCTAGAGGTCACAACCAGAGAAGGGGAGGCTAAGCCTGGAACAATGGAAGACACTATGGCCTGGGAAGGTTCAGGAGTGAAAATCATGAGGGTCAAGGAGAAAAATATACCGGATCAAAGTATAGAATGAGACCCCCAATTTGGGGGCACTGATGGGAACCATGTTGGAAACAGCTGCAGCTGCACCCCCTGTAAACAGTTGGTAAATTAGACAGTCCAGGATTTTCTGGTGCTGTGGTTTGGTTCTTATTTGCTTTGTTTTTTAAAGCGACTTCATGTCATGTTTGGATACTCCTGGTTTACTTTAAGTTCCTTTGTACGGTTAATTAAATAAATGCACATTTTTAAAGCAAAGAAGAAGGGATCCAAGTTGAGCCCAGCCAGCCCTTGAGATTCCTCAGAGGGAAAG
Source organism: Camelus bactrianus (assembly GCF_048773025.1). Classification (NCBI taxonomy): domain Eukaryota; kingdom Metazoa; phylum Chordata; class Mammalia; order Artiodactyla; family Camelidae; genus Camelus; species Camelus bactrianus. The sequence continues at coordinate 27,542,082 of NC_133555.1, forward strand.
CTGGTTTCTGAAAAGGAAAGAATTCCAGAATTCTGAGGTTCTCCTTCGCTGGTTACAAGAGACAGGCCCCTAAAAGTTGATGACAGCATACCACCCAGCTTCCCTCTGCAGAGAAGCCACCCCTGGTGGGGAGGCTGACTGGGCGGTGGCAGCCGCCCAGGCCCAAGAAGCTGCCCAACCTGCCGGGAGAGGTGTGGGGGAGGGCGGGGGGGGAGAGGCCGCAGGAGACAGCCTAGGGGGAAACCCTTTTAGGCTGGAGAAAGTCCCAGCAGCCACACCCACTGTCCTTTCTTCCTGTCAGGGGTGTCACCTGGGAAGAGACTCTAGACCCAGGCCTGGGCCAGCTCCTCTCTGGCAAAAGGCTCACCTGGCAGAGCACACACACACACACACACAACATAGGTGCACACATTCTCTGCACACTGCACTGTGTACACACACACACAGAGCACACATGCCTACTCTATACACACATGCCCTGTGTACACACACTCTGCACATGCACACACTACACACCCCAGACCCCTACAGTCACAGCCCACACCCTCAGCAGCCTTGTGACCCTTCCAGAAGCTCTCAACTAGCCCAGATCATAGCGAGGACCTCACCCTCATTCTTCGTCCCCAGCTCTAGGGGGAAAGGAACCCAACACCAACTCCCCGCCCCCCTCCTCTCAGGAAGACCCTGGTGCGGGGAGGGCGGGGAGAGGAAGACAAAGTCTCCTTTAATTGTCACCCACTTCCTTCAATTCTCAGCTAGACCCTTGCTACTTCCCTGACCTCGGGCAAGCCCATTAACCCTCTGGACCAACCCGTCTGTAAAATGGGTCTAACGACACCCCAACTCACAGGAGCTGTGAGGGCTGAGGTAACTTAGAAGTTTGCTGGCACACAGCGCGCACTAGCTGGGGCTCCCTACCCGCAGCAGTTACTGTTACCACCACCATCTCGAGATACACCTTCAGAGGTGAGAGCGGGCTCAGCCTGCGACGCGCGGCCAGAGCTGAGCTGGGAGCTGGGGGAGCGAAAACACACCCCCGAGGCTCCCCTTCCCACCTCAGGGCCCACACCCTTTCCGGCGACGGCAACAGAGGGTACCAGGTCGCAGTCTCCACCTGGGCGGGAAGGACCCAGGCGCAGAGAACGGTCCCTCCTCAGGACGCCCCACCTGGCCTTGGATCCAACGCCCACTCGCCGGCCGCCGAGCGCACCGGCCTGGGCGCAGAGGGACTAGTGCTCGGGAGAGCGTCTGACTAGGACCCCACCCTGGGGAACGCGGACCCGAGGTTTTCAGTCCCGCAGCTCCGACAGGGGCACATCTAGTGCAGAGAAACACCACAGCCGCAACTCTCCCCGTGCAGCCCCAACCCAAGCCCTCAACCCACGGCCCCACCAAAGACGCACAGCCAGGGCGCACTGTGGGGAGCTACCACACGAGGTCCCAGCCCAGGGGATGGCCCCTGGAAGGGGGTTAGGTCTCCTGTGTCCCCACTCCCTCCCCAGAGGCGATGCCCCCGGACCCTGGCGCCCACACCCAGCCCACGGCTGCTGGGCGTGGTGGGGACGCGCGGCAGGGAGCCCCAGCCTCAGTCGGGGCGCAGGAGCAGGGGCGGCAGGGTACACCGCCGAGGCCGGCCCCAGTCAGGGCACTCACCGATGGACACAAGTTTGATGCTCTCACGGTCCAGGAACTCGAGCGCCACGGACACGTTCTCCAGCTGCATTTGGCGGAAGGTGGGCCGCTGGTGGTACTTGCGGTACATGTGCTTCTGGCTAAGCACCTCCAGCAGCGCGATGAGCCGCAGCCCATCGCTCAGGTCGGTCTGCAGGTTCCCAATGCGTTTGTTCACGCATTTCAGGTGCTCGTTGCACCAACGCGTGAACGTGTTCTGCTGGATCTTCTTCCACGGTGCGTCCTCCGCCAGGTCCTTCTCGGTTACCGGCATTCTGGCGGTGGGGAAAGAGCTATGCGCAGCGAGCTGCCGGGGACTGGCGTCGGGAGGCCCAAGGGCCGGGGGAGCGAAAAACGAAGCGGAGCGGGAGCGGGGTTCGAACTCGCTGCTACCTAAGCGGCGGCCGGGGCTGCTCTGCGCCCGCCTGCCCCTGGCCGCGATAGGCGTCTGGCCCCGCGCCTGCGCATTGAGCCGACCCGCCCCCGAAGCCCCGCCCCGTCCCAATCCCCTGGAGGGAGTTCCCGGGCCACGCTCTCCCCCTGCCGCTCGAAGTGGGCACTGCGTCCCGCGGACTCCAAAGTGTCTGCGGACCCCGCGCTCTGTGTTCACTGCCTTGTCGAAAGGAAGCTAGGCAGGAGATGTCGGCTACTTAAGGAGAAGGTCACACGGTCCCGGAGTGAGGGGACGTGCAGAGGTAGGGAACTGGACAGAATGGGCAGGGATGGCGGCGTAGGTCATGGGGGTCGGTGTGGAGGGGTGCTTCATCCATCTACAGCTTCAATAAAGTTCAGTAAGGGTTTCTACTGAGCTCCTGCTGTGTGCCAGGCACTGTTAGGCACTGGTGGGCACCGTGAGGCAAACGGGCGTTTTACTTTTCATATTAACGAAATTCATGAACTACAATATTATCATGCATAGCATTTATTGAGTGGCCACTCTATGCCAACCCTCTTAGTGGCTGTGAACCAATAGTAAGACAAACTTACAACTTAACCTTGAGGAGTTCATAGACCGATGGGAGAGAAAAGTATAAATAAACTGTCACAAACAACTTAATGGCAGTGACAGAAATGACCAGTAGTTGCTGTGTATAGTTTGCTGTAACAAATTACCAAAACTTTGTCTTAAAAAAAAAAACCTCATAATTGTTATCTTGCTTTTCTGTCGTTTAGAGTCCCTCACAGTCACCCTGAGCTAACTAAAATCAAAGTATTGGCAGGATGCATTCCTTTCTGGAGGCTCTAGGGAAGAATCCATTTCCTTGCCTTTTCCAACTTCTAGGAGTTTCCTCTGAATCCCTTGGCTGTGTCCTCTTCCTCCATCTTCAAAACCAGCAACCTCAGACCTAGTCTTTCTCATGCTGTCATCTCTCTGGTTCTCCATTGTCACATCTTCCCCTAATTATTTTAAGGACCCAGCAGGGAAGAGGGGCTGGGGAGGATGGATGTCAAGGGCTTCTAGCCCTTGTGGTTGTGACTTTTGGAAACAAGTCATTTGTATACAAGGTCAAGTGCTTTCTTTGGGCAGATTGCCTCCTCACTGGAAATGCTCAAAATAGCCTTGGGGGAGAGAAGGTATTGCCTGGCCCTGGCTCTTTGTTGGGATGAATGATCATTTGAAGGCTCATTCCCCTTCTTGGTGATTAAGTAAAGAGATTTGCGGGAGGTCAGCTGGTAAGGACTTAGACTAGTCAAAGCTAGACCTGAAGGTAGGTTTAACTCCAAAGTCTGTACCACACCTAAAAGCCTGCATGCTGGTCCCAGCCTGGGCCTTGCCTCTGTCCACACAGTCTGAGCAGCAGATTCAGTACAGGCAGTGTTGGTAACCTTGCCTCCCCCATGCCCAGGGCTTCTGATTCCTCATGCTTTCCTCCACCCAAAAGCATCCATCAAAACTTATCGGCCAGTGTCTCACTCCCAAAGGGACCTCTTCCCTGCTCGGTGAGACTGGAGCTAATGTGATCAACTCAGCTAACTTAGAAGCTGCTAATGTGCTGAGATTCCCCTTTCTTATGAGATGTTTCTGTTTTCATCAGGATTTCACACAAATAACTAAATAAGTTCTGCATGTAAATATCCAGTCCACGTCACTCGGAGCTGAGACATCACTGTTTTAGGATGAGTCTGGTCATTCTCTCCATCTAATTAGAAGACACCCAGGCGTTCTCTAAGGAGCAGTTTATGGGAAGACTCAACAACTTCGGTGGAGGAGAGTGGCCAGTGGCTTTGGTGACAAGGAGAGGAAGCAGACAAGGTTTTTCAAATGGCTCTTAATCAATCTTTGATTTCTAAAAAATTGAGGGCTGGACATCTCAAGGGAGGCATTTCTGCAGGGAGCATTTTAGCTAACATATGCCAGAGTTTTGCCTTACAAGAACTTCACTTACCAAATATCCAATCTGCTTTCTAAATTTTTTCCTGGACTTCTCTGATCCCTCAGTAGAACCAACCAGAATGGAAGAGTGTAAAGTAGTGAAAAGCTCAAGCTTTTGGTGTGAATTCTGGCCATCTTTGCTTTGTGACCTTGAGCAAATTACCTCATTAAGCCTATTTTCTCATCCAGGTAATGGAGATAACACACAAACTCCTGGGGTTATTAGACGATGCAAGCATAACTCTCAGCATAGCGGCTGGTACACCATCAGCACTCAATAAATGTAGCTGAAAACTGGGCAAAATCAATAGACTTCACAGCTAGCTCCTGAAAAATCCAGAATTAGCTTCCTCAGACTCCAGTCTATCTCTGTAAGAAGCCAAGGCTCCTCTCCATGTCTGTTACCCACAGATGCAGACACCAATCTGTTCTATCCCTGAGAGATCCCAGTCAGAATGAACTGACCAAGGAAACATCAGCAGAGCAGTGACCCCTACATGTCAGGATGGACCAGACTAGACAGTAACAGACGTGCAGACATCCACAAAGAAGAGCCTACCTGAACTTGAAGATAAACATCGGGTGGAAGTCTGACCTCTGATGCATCCTGAGCCTGCTTCTCAAAGTTTTGCCACTTGCTGAGTCAGCCCATGTGAGGAGGATTGGAAGGGGTTCTCCTATCCAGGGAAGTGTGCAGAAGGTCCTCCGATCCCAGCTATAGGCTTGTGCTCAGGCAGTTTTGCTGTCCAGAGCACTCTCATCTCTCCCCTCGGACTTGGAAGTAGCACGCCCGTCCTGCAGTGCCATCACTCTCACAGCTTGTGTCAGCTCAGGGCTTGTTTTATGCTCAAGATTAACTTGCTGTTATCTGTGGTCACTTGCTGAAGGATGGCCACTGTCATCTCTGTCCCCTTGCAGGATACATAGGGTTTAAGACCTAACAGAGCTTGCACTGTCCAATATAAATATGATGAGAACCACAGTGTAACTTTAAATGTTCTAATGACACTTAGTAACTATTAAGTGTCATTTAAAAAGTAAACGGAAACACGTGAAATTAATTATAATAATATATTTTAAACCATGGTAGGGTGACCAACTGTTCTGCTTTGCAGGCCTTTCCTGATTTGCAGGCCTTTCGGTGTTAAAAACAGGAAAGTCTCTGGCAAACCAGAACAACTGGATCACTCACCCCAGTATATCCAAAAAGTTATCATTTCAATATACATTCAGTACTTTCAAATGCTTTTTTATTTTTCCCTTTTTTGGGTACTGTCTTCAAAATCTGACGTGTGTTCTGTACTTAGAGCGTATCTCAATTGACTCGGTACATTGTCTGGGCTCAGTAGCTGTCTTTAGCTGCTGGTGGCTGTCACACTGGACGGTGCAGGTGTAGAGATATGCTTGATATTGAAATAAACCAGTTAATGAGTTGGAGACCTGTAATGCTCTCACGAGGGTCCTGACCTTGGGAACCCCTCCCCTAATATATGAAACCTGTCTCCACACTTCAGGCACCCCAGCCCTGTGAGAGGGGTTCCAAGTGAACCTGCCTTCTGTGATTTCTCGGCATCCTGGGGTCCACAGCAATGGTAGCATGTTAGGATGTGCATAATAGTAAAAGCAGCAGAAATAATAATAGTAATAATAATAACAATAGAGCCTTCTACTTCTTGAGTACTGGCATTCTCATTTAGTCATCACAACAGCTCCAGGAGGTGTTGTTACTGTCCCCATTTTACAGGTTAGGAAACTGAGGCTGAGAGGAGTAGTCTTATACTTAAAGTCATGGAGTGACAGAGATTGGAAACTAAGGAAGGGCTGAGAAGGACAATAGTCATGATTAAGAGAAGGGACCTGGGGCTGCCCCTGACTTTGTTTCCTTACATGTAACCTACACTAACAATTCATCTCCTAAATGAGAAACTATGTGTGTAGCACTTAGCACTTACGTGTCTGCTGAGAGAGCTGATACTATTATTGTCATGTTATGACGTGAGTGGACATCCAAGAGCAAAAATTGAAAGTTCCAGGTTGAGAAGCCTGCTTTCCAAAGGGAACAGGGATGAAGAACCAGGACTCACGAAATGAATTTACGTCCTCCCCAGATGCATCTTTTCCGCAGGGCAGGGTCCTTCTCAGCTGTAACTTTACACCCATGTCCACACCCTGCCAGAAAGAAAGAGAAGCAAAATATAAACGAGAATATTTGCTCTGTCTCCACCCTATAGAGGAAGAGGAGCCAGCTCTCAGCGGCTCCCTGGAGAAGTGCGAGGGTTCACCCTCCACTGACAACCCTGGCTGCAGGTCCTGGGACCATGTGGGTGGGGCTCTGGGAGGAGGGGTGCCGGGAGAGCTGGTTTTCCTGAAAAGAGGTGGCAAAAGGCACCTCCCAGCCCTACCCTGAGATAAGGTGGGAGCCACTGGTAGACAGGCTGCTGGGAGAAGGCACAGACCTTCACCCCGACTCTCCCACTCACTTACCAGCTAAGGTGGAGCTCAGAATGGGCAGAGCAGTGCTCATGAGAGCCCTTCTTTACTGGATTCACACAATGGGCTCTGTGATTGTGATTTTATCTATATTCTCTCCTTTGATCCTACAGCTGTAGTAATTGGCCACTTCCTAGTGCCAAATACTGAGCTGAGTTTTATGTCCATGAGTTATCTTTTCTAATCTTCTCAAGAACACTGAGAGCTGGGTATTATTATCATCCCCAATATGACAAGTAGGGAAACTGAGGTTGCAAAAAAACAATCAAGTCACTTGCTCAGGGTCCCCTGGGTATTAGGTGTCACAGTCTAGATTCAAACTCTGTGCTCACCAACTCCAGAGGCCAGCTCTGGCTCTAAGCTTGTCAGGTCTTCAAAGCCCAGAGCCCTGACTGCCAGAAGCACAGTCTGCCCAGCGATGGCAAAGGAATGAAGGCAGTGGCCACCATCCACTTCACATCTGTGTGTTGCTCACTCAGCAAGGGCGGGGGACAGGGCCTGCTGAGGGCCTTGACTTCTCCCTCCGGGCTTTCCCAGCCCAAGGTGGAACTCACCACCCCATACCCCACCCCAGTCTTGCTGGAATCACCAAAAAAAAAAAAAAAAAAAAAAATAGTTTGCAAATGACTGGGCCTTCTTCCTCCACCCAGTCTGGCTTTGGCTTCTTTGGAAGATTTATGTGTGGGTCTGGTTTGTTTTTTCAAAGTGCAGACAAATGCCACAGAATACTTTTCAGCTAAAGAAAACCGTGTCTAGCCACTGCTCACCTGGCAAACCCAGTCTGCTCTCCAGCTGGAACAGAACTGCCCCTTTGTGGACAGCTGTCCAGCTGACAGAGCCCTTTTCCATCCTTATCTCATCTGCTCCCTCGTCCCCCAGGGCTCTGCTAGTCAGGATTATTAGTATTGCTCTCAGAGCAAAGGACAGGGACTGCTTATCTTTATCCTTAGGGTCTAAGAGAGTGGAGGCATTTGTGACCACTCACTGAATTGCCAGGGAGGAGGGACTCACCAGGAGCTCAGAAAGGTTGTGACTAGCTCAAGATCACAGTTAGTGTCAGGGTCAAAGCTCAACCTTCTGTCTTCTGACATTAAAGCCTGTTTCTCTAGTGCTCCTTTTGGATACTTAGGCTGTTCATTGCAGGACTGTTTCTAACAGCTGAGTGTCCCTTGATGGTGGGTCCCTCACATGCACTAACTACAGTCTTGCCCCGTCACAGTATGGTCCCACCAGCAACTTGGGCAGCACCTGGGAGTGTGCAGAATCTCAGGTGCCACCCTGGACCTACTGAGTCAGAAACTGCAGTTTAACAAGATCCCCAAGGTGATTAATGTGCTCTTTATAGTTGATGGAAGTACTATAATACAGTGCATGCATCTGGTGGCCTACCTGGGCACTTTTTACAAAAGAATGCAATGGGTCTACCTAGGCTAATGTGAAAAGATGTCAGAATTTATTGTTATGTGGACAAAAAGAAAAGCAAGTTACAGATCAACATGAATATGTATGATCTAATTTGTGTACACACTTTAAAAATAAAAATAACACTAAAATATATTAATATAAGCACAGAGTTGATCAGCCAGGCAGGGTGCCGGTCTAGAAGCGGAATCTGCACAGCACTGGGCTAGATCCAAACAGTGTCAGTCAACTCAGGTTTCCACACGGGACAGACCTCTAACCAGTGCTCAGAAAGAAATAGCCTCCTCTAGGAAAACTGGAACAGTCTCTTCCCCAGCCTGTGCCACCAAGCCAGAGTCCAGCTAGGTGACAGTTCTCTCAGGTCCTTGCTCTGTCAGCTTACTCCTTGGTCAGAGCTGCATGCTGCCCCAAGGCCCGGCGATTTTTCAGTGCATCATCTGAGTCATATGTGCTTTGATGCCGTCCCTAAGAAGTGACTGCTTGGACAACTGCAATTCCAGGACAATTCCGAGTAAGTTAAAAGATCACATTTTATTCTGTGCATGTAATAAAGTCTTTATTTTAAAAAGAAAGAGAAATGATGTGTTTTATTCACAGATAACCAGTTTCCCTACATCCTGCCCAAGTAAATTTGGACCAACTTTGTTTTATAAGTTGAGAGGATGCCAAATTATTAGCCTGCCCAGGGCACCTCTGTGTCTCAATCTGGTTCTCTATGTAAGAAAAACAAAGAAAACTTGGAAGGATTTATAGGAAACAGTTAAGAAGGCCAGTCACTAGGAGGTGGAATTATAAGAAGTTTTACTTTCTACCTTAAGGACTTTCTTACTACCATAAATGTTTCTTTAATATTTTTAAACATTCACTGTTGGTGGGAATATAAAATGGTAAACCCATTTTGGAAAATGGTTTCTTAAAAAGTTAAACATATATATAAAAAATTGTATCAAAAGTTAAACTGACTTTTAGTACAATAAATAAAAGTCAATTTCTACAACTTAAAAAAAAAAGTTAAACATATGATCCAGCCATTTCACTCCTAGGTAATTACCCAAGGGAAATAAAAGCATGTGTCTATAAAAAGACTTGTACTTGGATGTTTGTACCAGCTTTACTTGTAATTGCCAAAAACTGGAAACAACCCAAACGTCCATTAACAGGTGAATGGGAACACAGTGTAGTGCATCCATACAATGGACTAGTTAGTATTCAGCACTGCAAAGTAAGGAGCTACCGATACACAGGACAACGTAGGTGAATCTCAAAATAATTATGTGAAAGGAAATAGACAAAAAAAGAATACAAACTGTATGATTTCATTTATGTAAAACTCTAGAAAATGCAAGCTAATGATAGTGACAGAAAGCAGATCAGTGTTTGCCTGGGGATGTAGGGGTAAGTGGGGAGGGGTGGGAGGGAGAGATTACAGAGGAGTATGAGGAGGCTTTTCAGAGTGATGGTTATGTTCCCCATTTTGATTGTAGTAATGGTTTCATGAATATGTGTGTGTGGGGGGTGTAAAAATACCAAATTATACACTTCAAATATGTGCAGTTCACTGTAAGTACATCATACAGGAGAAAGGAAATGGAAGGGAAAGGAAGGGAAAAGAAAGGAAAAGAGAAGAAGGAAGGAAGGAGGAAAGAAGAAAGGAAAGAAAAGACAACAAATCTGTTTCGCATTTACAGGAAGAAACACCAATAAGGATGAGTCCGAAGGCACACCCACATTAAAAAGTGTGCTCTTGCACTCCTAAGTCTCCTAGTCTCAACCCATCGTTGCCGAGAATGCACCAAATGTGCTTCTTTTATTCAGCTCATTTAAGACTGTCTGTTCCTTTCTGTTCCCCCCAAGTCCCCCACCAAGGGCAGGCTAAGTGGAATCCTGCTGAAATGGAGTCAGATAAGGTTTCCTCTCTCCAGGATGGCCCCCAACTTCTCCCCACGGAGTTTACGGGCTGCAAGGAATGTGATGACATGTTTACTTTGGAGCAGACTTTGGCCAGTAAATACACTCTCAGCTCAGACTAGACTCAGCCCTGATAGAAGATAGGCCCTTCTGAAAAAGCTGGAGGTCAGTCCTCCCTCCAGAGTCTCCTTGTAGATCTTTAATAGTGAAGGGATGGGAGGGGTTCGCGGTAACCATAGAATTTTCCTTGGTATCGCTGGAGCATAACTGGGAAAGCTGTTGGCTACTAAAGCTCATTGAGAAGTAACAAGAGAAGAGTCAGAACATGGTTGGCCAAGCTTAGCGAGGTCTCTGAGGGTCCCCTATTCTCCAAGTATGAGAGGTGTGTACCTCTGTTGGCCTAGATGGGTGACCAGCCATGTGATCCACGTTGGCTAGCACCAGAGGGAGTTCACTGGACCGGATGGCTTTCTAGAATGGAAAACTCCAGCGACAACAATGATAATCATGACAACAACTACTGGTGTGCTGAGCACACATCTGTGGCCACATGTAATTCTCACACGACTCCATGAGGTAGGAACTGAGGCCCAGGGATGTTAACCAAGCATCGTGTTAATAGGTCTGACTCCACAGCCCAGGCTCGGACCCTCAGCACCACACTACCTCCTGGCAAACCATGAGAAGTCCAGGTATGGCCTAGATTCTGGACTCAGATCCAGGTTCAAATCCCCGCTCTAGCTCTGATGAGTTCTGTAGGAATAACAGTGACACCCACCTCACACTTGTGAAATCACGTAGGTGATGAGGGCTGAGCACAGAGCAGGTGAGTGGGAAGTGGCAGCTGTCATCATCGTCAGTGTCCAGAAGAGCTCCAGCCAAAGCTGCTTCTAATTCGATCCTGAGTCATAGCTCCAGGCATTCACGTGGTTCACTCCCTCGCTTCCTCAAATCTATACTGAAGAGCCCTGTTGTCTGGGAGGCGCACACTGACCCTTTATATACACTGAAACTCACCCCTCTCTTCGCAACTCCCCATCCTCCTTTCCTGCCTTCTTTTTCCCCTTGACACGGATCACCTTCTAGTGGAGAATGTATCATTTAAATACACCATATAACTTACTGATGTTGTTTATACTGTCTTCCCAAATAATTCACGGCGTACAGCAGGTGCTCAGTCAATATTTGGTGTTTGAATGAATGAATGAATGAACTCTTGCTTGAGGTTTTAAGTTGAACTTCAGGTTCTGCTTCTCTTTAGTCTTGTAACATTAATTAAGCTCGTCAGCTTCCAGGAGGCTCAAGTTCCTCAGTGGTTGAAAAAGAGCAATAATAACTGTGCTCCTCAGGGCACTGGCAGAGCCTAAGGGAAGAGTAAGGCCATCCATGAGCAAGCGTCACCTCCCAATATTCCAGGAACTGTAACTCAGTGTCTGCTCCATGCCAGCAGGATGCCAGGCACTGGGGGTGCAGACACATGAGACAGCCCCTGCCCTCCAAGAACATGGGACCTTGCTGGGCAGACAGACATGTAACACATACTTACCACCTAATGGGGCCACAGCTTGGATCTATAGCAACCACTTAGTATTAACTGTCTCATGTAACATCACCTATTAGGTCCCACCACTAGCGCCATTTTATAGACAAGGAAACTGCAGCAAGAAGCTTTGGAACTCCTACTGTATAGCACAGGGAACTATATACAATGGCTTGTAGTAACGTATAAATGAAAAAGAATATATATATATATATTGTTTTATATACACATACACACACACATGTATATCTGAATCACTATGCTGTACACCAGAAACTAACACAACATTGTAAATCAACTATACTTCAATTGAGAAAAAATAATTAAATTAAAAAAAAAGTTACAGAACAAGGACTTACCCACACATAGGTCTACACCCAAGAGAAATGAAAACACATATGCACACAGAAACTTGTACACAAATGTTTATGCAACATTATTCACACTAGCCAAAGGCAGAAATAACTCAAATGTCCATCAGTGGATGAATGGATAAACAAAATGTAGTACAGCCAAACAATGGACTATTACTGGGCCATAAAAAGGGACAAAATACTGATAAAATCTACAACGTGGATGAATCTTGAAAACATGCTAAGTGAGAGGAGCCAGAAGTTCCATGCTGTGTGCTTTATTTTAGGTGATATAACCATAACAGGCAAATTCATCACAATGGAAAGCAGATTAGAGGTTACCAGGAAAGGGGTGGGGAGGCTGGAGACAGACTACTTAATGGGTAGCAGGTGTTTTGTGATGTGATGAAAATTTTTGAAACTTTTTTTATAGTTTCCAGTTTTCTTCTAAAAGTCTTGTTACTTAATTTCCTGAATGCATTAATCACAGGTATTAGAGTCCCCCCTCAAGCCTGGGGTTTTATCAAGGAACCACCACCACGGTGGGTCCTGCATTCCAATTTTTGTTCTACAGACCTTGAGATACCAAAGCTCGGCCAGCTCCCCGGCCTCTCAGCTGCCCCAGCCAGGACACTCCTTAAAGGCAAAAGCCACTCCCAACAGGCTCATCTTTCTCAGTCATTTCTCAGTGCTGTTGGTGCTGTTGATGAGGGGGTTGACCTGATACCAGCTCACCTGCCATGGTGAGAATTAGGAAGCACCAGCCCTTCCCCTACCCTACCTTCTTGCTGCTGCTCTTCTGCCAGTGTGGTAGACTTTGAAAGCAAAAAGCAAAAAAGGTTAGATGAAAATGCAGTTTTCACAGTTGTGTTATTCACTTACTTGGGAGACATTTTCCTGTACTTCATTCCAAGAAACACCACTCAATATAATTCCTGAAGGAAATGAATGAGAAAAGCTATTTATTGAGCACTTTAAAAGGACTTACTGTTTAAAGCATTTACATGTATTAATTCACTTAGTCCTTGTAAAAAGGCTGAGAGCAGGTTTTGTCAGCTCCACAGCAATGGCTGAAGAAACCAAGGCTCAGAGGGGTGAAGACATTGGCCCCAGGACACACAGCTTGTACAGCGTGGAGCAGAGACAGACTCAGGTCTGGGTCATTCTTTTTTATGACCTAAGAACAAGGAATGAGTAATTTTAAGTAATCAGCATGTCCAGACTTGAGAGGGCAAGAAAGCCAGAAAAAATTTGTGGATACCAGATAGAAAATGGCTAAGGAGTAGAAAACAATGTCTGGGGGCAAGAAAAGAGTTCTGAGTTCTGTTTGGTGGGCCCCAGCTTTGAGGACAGGTAACTTTACCTCTCTGCCTCAGTGTCTTCATCTGTAAAATCGGACTGATAAAGGCCTTTATCTTACCCCCTGGGCCATTCCTGGGACTTCAGCACTCAGCTTCCTTTCCTATTTCCCAGTTGCAAGAAGAACTTGAGATCTTCCCTGTTGGAGGTTTGTTTCAGGGAGAGGAAAACAAGGATTCAGCCGGACACATACCTGCCCTGAGTGGAGCCTCATCCTTCTTTAGAAGGAAACTAGACTTGGATGCCAGGCCCTGTATTGAGGAGAACAGGGAGGGTCCTTTCCCAGGCCAAATGCAGAATCCCTGCCAGTCGTTATAATCCTACAGGGAAGCAAGGCCCCTACCATGCAATGACCCCAAACTTACAGGGTTCATTCAGTCACTTCATGCACATTTGCTGAGCACACACCTGTCGACCCGGACTCTCCTGGTTGCCAGTGACCAAACCTAGCTGAAACTCTGGAAGCAAAAAGGGAAATTATTGTCCCCATAACCAGATAGTCCGAGAGGGTGCTTCAGGCACATCTGGATCCAGGGCCCTCAGTGACAACTTCAGGATCTGCTTCACTCCCTCCGGCACTCTGCCTTCCTGGGTGAGGGCCTCCCACATGGTGATGGAGTTGCCCTTCAGCTGCTCCAGGCTGACCTCCTCGCAGCCCAACCAGGAGAGAGCACCTCCTTCCCAGAACTTGCAGAACAAGTCCAGGGCTGATGCTGGTTGGCTCTGGTGACCCTGACCCCCTCTCACAGTCAGGGATGTGGGCCTCCCCTTGGGCAGCCCTGGACAGTACACTCAGCCCACTGTTGATACGGGGAGACAGGCTTCCTGAGCCTTCCTCTGTGCCAGACACTGTTCCAAGTACTGTAGGTGTATTTAAACCTCACAAAATCCTATGAGGTGAGTACCATCAGGCAGGTGAGGAAACTGGGGCACAGAGAGGTCAAGTTACTTGCCCCAAATCACACAGGGGGTAGACAGCAAGGCCGAGCCTCGCACACAAGCACTCAGGAAGCCCGCCTCCTAACCGTTGCACCACAGGACTTCTATCATTTCTCCCTCAAACTCTGGCCAGACTGAATCCTTTCAGTTTCTCAAACGACTGAGCTTTCTCTCACCTCCTGGCCTTGGCACTCACTGCTCCTCTGTCCAGCGCCCTCCCTCTCCCTTTCCTCCCAGCCTAGGCTGAAGGAAGTCTTCCCTGACTCTTCAAACCAGGCGCCCCTTCTCTATGCCCCTGTGATGGATTGTAATTGCCCGCTGCTTGGTGACGTGCCTGCCAAGTGTCAGCCGTTGTCAGGAACATGCTGTAGCTGAGGAGGTGGTAGAGTACTGGCTGGTTTAGTATTTGCATTAGTTTCCGGTGGCTGCTGTAACAAATCACCACAAATGTAGTGCCTTAAATCACCACAAATGTATTCTATTTCAGCTCTGGAGGCCAGAAGTCCAAATTCAGTTTCCCTGGGCTAAGGTCAAGGTGTTGGCAGTGCTGGTTCCACTAGGAGGCTCCCGGGGAGAATCTGTTCCCTCACCTTTCCAGCTTCCAGAGGCCACCTGCATCTCTTGGCCCTTGACCCTGTCTATCTTGAAAGCAAGTGTGTAGCATCTTCAAATTTCTCTTTGTTCCTCTGCTTCATCATCACATCATCTTCTGCCTGAAAGAGACAGGAGGAGGACACCCTCTTATGAGGACTGTTGTGACGACGTCGAGCCCAGTTGGATACTCCACAATCATCCCCCCACCTCAAGATCCTTCACTTAATCGCATCTGCAAAGTCTTTTGCCGTAGAAGGTAGCAATCACGTGTCTTGGAGGGGAACATCTTGAGGGGCTGTGGTTTGCCTAGCACAGGGGTGAATTGTGAGGGCTCCCAGCCTGGAGGCCTGCTCCTGAACACAAGTAGTTCAACCTCTTACTTGCTGTGTGACCAAGTGATTTAAGCTCCCTGTGCCTCCCAGGGCAGAGGGCAGGAGAGTGAGCAATGTCAGCTGGCTAGAGGACCAGGTCATGGGAGGAGTCATCTCAAGCCCCAGCTCTGAGTCAGTCTTTGCATCTGTGAAATGGAGATGATAACGGTCATAGGATTAAATGAATCAAGACACGTGAAGTGTTGAGTATGATGCTCGGCAACAAGTGCTCGATAAATGCTGGCAATTAGATGTTGTCTTAGTCTGAGTTTCCTCACAAGCAGACCCTAAGTCCAGGATTCAAATGCAAGACATTTATTTGGAAAGCGATCCCAGGAAGCACTGGCTGGGGAGGTAGGAGGTGAGACAGGCAAGAACTGAAGCCCCTAAAGGGTGCTCCTGGGGCATGAATGGGGAGGAACTGGGGCATTTACCGCCAGTCACTGGTTGAGGGCTCCTGGGAGAGGAAGGCCTGTTCACTGGAGGCCCTTCTGGCCTACGTGCACAGGCAGTGTAGACATGCAATGACTAAACATTTAGTTCATGAAACACCCTCAGCCAGTGAGCAGGTGACCAGAGTCTTTGGGCAGAAGGACTGGGCTGCTGGCAGCTGGAAGTAAATGGCACAGGATGAAGGGGTCTGGGTGTGCACTGAGTTTGTGCTGCCATCATCAGAGACCATCGCTCCCTAGAACCTTGACCCTTGGGATGACACACACAGTGGCATCCCCCAAAGAGTGTGCTCCCCCCGTCTTGGAAATGGGCAGGGCTAGGACTAAGGCCTGAGCCTTCTGGGCCCCTCAAAGCAAGTGGGAGAGGCTCTTACCAATGTCATTTACTTTCTCCAAAATGTGGGGGTGGTCCAGGACAGGCTGAAATGGAACTGTCAGCAGACCCCACAGGTCTTGATGGCAGGTGCCTGAAAGGCCAGCTCTGCTGCCCAGGGTCCCAGAGGCCAATAGAAAGGTGGTGTCTGTGAACAGGTTCCTAGTAGGGGCCAAGCAGGAATGCCAGTCCTGTCCCTCCTTTGTCCATGGAAACAGAGGAGTATGAAGGGTCTGGGGTGGGGGTAGGGGGTCAGTCCACAGGGAGGAAGATGACCCTTCAAAGAACACAAGCCACAAGGCCATGTGGTTTTGGGTGGAGGGCAGGGCTGATGCGGCTTTCTGAGATATTTCAGGCATGAATAATGCTCAGACTGTGGGGGCGGACACGGGAAGGAAAGTGGAGAGAAGTCCCAGGAGATGGGGAAAGACCAGCTCCTCCACTGTCACTGCAACTTGAGCCTCCAAGGCATCTCCCGGCAGCGGCGAGGGACCAAGGTTGTTTCCAATTTCAGGGCCCCGGCAGGTACCTTGCGGCAGGAGCTGAGGCCTAAGGAACAAGGTTTGTTTGGACATCAGGCCAGAGCTCTGGAACCCTGCACCCCTAATGTCTTCCCAGTCCTCTCTCTGCTCTAAATGCTGGAGAAGTCCAGCTGGCACAGTGTGGCCTGGGATTCAGGACAGACGTTGACCTCATTTGCAGTTCCCAAGAGAGGCCTTTTTGGGGTACTACTCCACGTGGGGTCCCCCTGGCTCCATGATCTATAGATAAGAACTTATCCATCATCTGAGAGGCAGAAGAGGAGAATTCAGCATTACCTGTTCATCTTCCTGATCCAGGAGAGCCTGCTGTCAAGGACCAGACAGCCTGGGTTTCAATCCCAGCTCTGCCATTCACCAGCTGTGTGACTTTGGGCAAGTTACCTAACTTCTCTGAGCCTCTGCTACCTTCCCCTCAGTGCACAGGTTGGTTATAATCGTACCCACCTGGTAGATGTGTGATGACTAAACAAGTTAGTCCATGTAAAACACTCAGCACAGTGCCTAGCACACAGGAAACCATCGACTTCTCTAGCTCATGTGTATTCTCTCATTATTTCTGATAGGAACCCAAGCCGTGCTCACTCAGTGCCCTACGTGCCCCACTCATAGCAAATCATCTTGTTGTGGTGCATTATAGCTTCCTATTAACTTTCCAGATCCTTCCCTAGAATTTCCCTGAGCCAGAAATTCTGTGTTGTTTGCTGTTTTTCCCAACACAGGACACGGATGCTCCAAAAATGTTGATTTTGAAAATATCCCTGTTTTACAGACCAGGAAGCTATGGGTGGAGGGTTTTGGGGACATACTCATAGTTCCCTAGTAATGGAGGTATCAGTATCTGGGATCCAGCCCATGCCATTCTCTTCCATCTGCAATTTTTGAGCATATTTTGTATGTTAGGACTTGGGCTGGGCACCAGGGAGAGACATGGAAGAGCAGGTAAACCTCAGCCCTGTCCTTTAGCATCCTCATCTTTAAAGGGAGACCAGACATTTTTCCAAAAGAGACACACAAATGGCCAACAGGTACATGAAAAGATGCTCAACATCCCTGAGCATCAGGGAAATGCAATTCAAAACCACAATGAGATAATACCTCACACCTGTTAGAATGGCTATCGTCAAAAAGACGAGAGATAGCAAATGTTGGCAAAGATGTGGAGAAAAGGGCAGCTCTTGTGCACTGTTGATGGCAATGTAAATTGGTGGAGACTTTGTGGAAAACAGTATGGAGCTTCCTTAAAAAATTAAAAATCGGGGATAGGATGTAGCTCAGAAGCAGAGCATATTCTTAGCAAGCATGAAGTCCTGGGTTCAATCCCAAGTACCTCCATTAAAAATAAACAAATAAACCTAATTACCACCCCCTGAAAAAATTAACAAAAAGATTAATTTTAAAAATTAAAAATAAAACTACCACATGACTTAGCAATCCCACTTCTGGGTATATATCAATGGATGGCTCGGAAAAAAATATCATTCAGTCATAAAAAAGAAGGAAATCCTGCCATTTGCAACAAACATGGCTGGACCTTAAAAGCATTATACTAAGTGAAATAAGTCAGACAGAGAAAGACAAATACTGTATCTTCTCACTTATATGTGGAATGTAAAAAAAAGCTGAACTCACAGAAACAGAAAGTAGACTGGTGGGCGCTGGGGCTGGGGAGTGAAGGAAATGGGGAGATGCTGGTCAACAGGTACACATTTCCAGCCACGTGATGAATAAATGATATTCATCATTTGACATGATGACATGATACATTCTAGGGACCTAATGTGCAGCATGGTGGGTATAATTAACAACACTGTATTAGACACTTGAAAGTTCAGAGAAGAGATCTTAAATGTTATCACCACCAGAAAATGGTAATTATGTGAGAGGATGGAGGTGTTAACTAACCTAATTGTAGTAATCATTTCACAATAAATATGTGTATCAAATCATCACATTGTACACCTTAAACCGACATGTTGTATGTCAATAATATCTCCATAAAGCTGGAAAAAATGGAGCTCATACTATCTCCCTTGCAAGGCTCCTGTGGAGTGAAATGGCTTTGGACTGCCAAGAGCCTGGTGCAGGGCCCACACCTGGGCAAGCGCTTGGTAACTGGCTGCTGGTACTGATCTGTGGGCCTTTTCTTGTCTCCTTCATCTGGAATGTCCCCTTTCTCCCTTCAGCCCCCCAACTCCCACTGAGTGGGGTTGTCATCCCCCCCATGAAGCAGCCCTGCTCCCCAGCGGGGCCTAGTTCCCTCTTCTGTACTCTTGAAAAGCCCAAGATTTGGATGCACTCCCCACGCTGGTTTAGTTCTGTTCCAGACTGTACACCCCACGAGGAGGGGCTTGAGTCCATCTCAGCCACAGCTATCACTGTACCTGGCACAGGATCAGCCACACAACAAACACTGAGTGTAACAAGTGAGTGGAGAAGTGAATAGATAAGTGGATGGATGGGTGGGTGGATGGATGGTTGGTTGGATAAAGGGATGAATGGGTGAATAAATGAAAGAATGCATGAAGAGGTGCCAGGCTGAAAGGCAGCACTTCATCCTGCAGGCTAGGGGTAGTGCTGGGGTGTGGGGCATCCACAAATGTGTGGCCTCGAGCCTGAACAGTTCAGGCCTGAGGAATCTATATCCTGTCCCTGCCCTGGGTGGGGTATTTGCTCTACTCTTATTTCCACAATGCAATTAACTGCAAACACCCTCCAATCCAGGGAGACAGATTCTAGAAAGTCAAACAGCCTTTCCCCCCCTGACTAGGGAAAGAGTGGCAGGGTCTTGCCATCTATTCATGGCTGGTTGCAGGATCCTTGGATTGCATTCCCCAAAAGCTGACAGCCCTGTCTTTTTATTTTCCTTTTATGTGTAGCAAAACATTATACCCACTAGCCTTCCAGTTTATCTCAGGCATTACCAGTTTCCTGTGACCTTTTCTGAACTTTATTCTCCTGAAAGATAGTGTCCACCAGTAGAAATCTTATGTACTCTGCCCTCGATTTTATTTTCATTTGACATATTACTTTTTCATGATACCAGGTACTATTTATTTATGTCACTGCTGGTGGCTCTGGCCAAGCCCTTGCTCCTTGCTATACAGTAATGTGATTTACTTAATCATCCATCATGGTCAGACAACTTGTGTGTTTTATAGGGTCTCACTATGGTTGGGTGCAGAACAGGTGGCTAGAGAGCTACTTTTGTGTAAGAAGGGTGGAGCAAAGTATAGATATTTACCTGTCTGTGCATAAAATACTTCTGGACTGATTCATAAGAAAATGGTAACATTGTTACTTTTGGGGACAGAGATAGAAAATTTTCACCTTGTATCCTTTGGTTTCTTTTGCATTTTAAAACAGGAGCACCATTTTTTTTTTTTAAGATAACTAAGTTAACATTTAAAAAAAAATCAAGGTTTCCTGCCCTCTCGCACTTAAGGGTGGCTTAGGCTTATGGACTCACTTCCAAAATTTGGAAAGTGAAAAACAGTAACTTTACAGTGGAGAAGCCAGACAGACACCACCTTAAGCACAAGTTCAAGGTGAACCTCACTAGTGGTGTCACATGGGTGTCACGGATCCCCAGTAGGATGTAATGAGAAGGGCACACCTCTGTGGCGTTCTCTCTGAAAACCTACAACCCTGGTCAAATTGAGAGAGAACCACAGACTGGTGGGCATTCTGCAGGACACCTGCCAGTCCTCCTCAAGATTATCCAGGTCCTGAAAAACAAGGAGAAACGGCTGCAGACTAGACGGGACCCATGACAACTAAATGCCATGAACTTCCTGGATTGCATCTTGGAACAGAAAGAGGACATTCATGGAAAGGCTGGTGAAATCCAGATCAAGTCTGGAGTTTAGTTAACAGCCCTGTGCCTGTGTCCGTTTCTGGGCTTTGACAAGTACGTGATGGTGATATAAATATTTACAGTGGGGGAAGCTGAGTGAGGGAACACTCTGTATTATCAGTACATCTTCTCCATAAATCTAAAATGACTCTTGAATAAAAAGTTCCCTTTAGCACAGGGAACTATATTCAATATCGCTTAGTAACCTATAGTGAAAAAGAATATGAAAACAAATACATGCGTGTATATCTATGAAACATTATGCTGTACACCAGAAACTGATACAACATTGTAAACTGACTATACTTCAATAAATATTTTTTAAAGGTTCCCTGTAAAAAATAAAGGTTTCCCAAGTTTTAGTGAGGAATAAAACCAAACAACTAGCCCTACCATAAGCCTTTCGGAATAAGAGTTTGGGTCTCCTTTTTTCTCCTTTGGTCTCTGGTTGCCGGAGCAGGGTGGTGATGAGTCAGGGAAGGTGGGGGACATTTCCCAGTTTCATCTGCAGTCTTGCCGACAGAGGTCTGATGCAGGCCTGGTGTTTGTCTGGGGCTCTGTGAGGGTATTTCGACACGAGAAACTGCTGTTACCATATAAATAAAATAATTCCTTCAGTGTTGAGGAAATCTGTTCATTCACTTGAGATGGTGTCCAGGTTCTTTCTTTGGTGGAAATGGCTCCAGGCTGAGGGGTCTGGAGGCCAGAGTTTTGGTGCCACATATGCTACTGGCCAGCAAGGTGTCAGCTCAGGTGAGGAGTTTCTGAATCTCAGTTTGTCTAACTGCAAAATGGGATAACTTCTCTCTTGAAAAAAATATGTGAAAGCACTTGGCAAAGGGTATGATCAGTTCCAAAGTGAAACCTCAAACTTCTGTACCGTGGGACTAAGGGCAGGATGAAGAGTGAGGAGTTGAGAAATGAGGCTAGGGGCAGGTATAGCCCAGAGCAACTGTCTTCAAAATATTTTGGGGGGAGGGTGGGGGAGTGAGAGGAGGGAGTCTCAGATTTTAGCTTTAAAATTCATGAAAACTTGGCGTTCTCATCCGTGCAGGGCTTGCACTAAGGGCCAGGGTCAGTCCATGGGCGTGCCGCCCATGCAGTTGACAGGGTTCTGTGCTGGGAAGGGCCCAGCACTTGATGTAATGCTCTGCTGTCACCATCTTGAAATTCTCCATACTCTCTGAATCAGGGCCCCTACATTTTCACTTTACAGCAGGCCCTGCAAACTGTCCTGCCTGTCCTGCTAATGGCACTCATTGTACATGTGTATGAGATCTGCAGGCCGACCTGGATTTTGAGAGCGAGGAGGGAAGCAGTGGATTTGCAGAGGAGGCACGAAGCTGTGGCCTTAGGAAAACCACTCCTAGAGAAGGAGCTGGAATGGGAGGTAGGATTTTCAGGAAGTCTTGTTCTACTAGGAAACTGGCCTTTAAAATTCCTAAGACATCGCCAATAAAACTTTCATTGCTGACGGTGGGTTGGATTTGTTTTTGGAGAGAGAGTGTGTCTGGGTCAGGACTGGGTCCCACTCCACATCCTGGCCGGGGAGGGAGGCCGAGGGCATGGGCTGGATGGCAGCTGCCGTGTTGGGTGTGTTCAACCCGAGGGGACAACAAACCAGGAAAGCAGGGCTGAGGGGCCCCAGCCACCCTCCTTGATCCCTGTTCTAGGCTGAGTCTGAGCAGGGGATCTGTTATGTCCTTGGGCCCCAGTTCTGGGATTTTGAGAGGCAGGGACAGTAGTTTCTAGTTGAGGCTCAAGTCCTGTGGCCCCTGAGGACAGGAAGTCTGGTTAACAGGAAAGGAGGAAGTAGAGATTCTGCCCTGGGCCTCAGCATTTTGCTTTGTGCCTGAATTCCACTTGGACACTCCCCCTCACCTGACCTGATTTTATCCCTGGCCATGCCTCTCACTGTGGCCCCACCTGGGCCCTGCCCAGCCCCACCTCCACACCTTTGCCCCCACCGGAAATCACAACCTTCCCAGGGCACCAGTTCAAATCCTACCTAGTCTTCAGGGCCAAGGCCAGGCCACCTCCTCCTCTGTAAGTCCTTTCCAGCTTCTCAGGCTCCAACCGCACAATGGTACAGTCAGGGTTTGCTGGGCCACTGCCTCAAGGTCTGTTTGTTTTACGAGGGTTTACATATTGGGTGTCCACCTATCTTGAAGTCTCTATAAAAATGCAGCTTCGTAAATGGCTACGCATGTGGGCTCTGGAGTCAGAGAGACCAGAGTTCAAATCCTGTCTCTACCAGTGTGCTCTTGGGCAGCTTACCCAGAATTCCTAAGCCTTGGTTTCCCCACCTGTTAAGGATGGTGTCAGGGGTTTGTTAAGAGATTGTGTAAGGGAGAGGACAATGAACTGTGGCTGTCATGTTATTATTATTGTTATTATTATGACTGGGATGAAGGAGGAAGACTGTGGACAGACTCAGATAATATAGACAATAACAGCCGGACAGACTCAGCAGTGTTCTAAAGGTTTCTGTGGGAGTCTAAGGGTTCTAAGGCAGTGTTCTAAGTGGTTTCTGTGGGAGTCATTTAATCCTTACAATAACCTGTGAAGCCGGCATTATTATTTCTGCCATTTCACAGAGGGGGAAAACTGAGATCCAAGGAGGTTATTAAGTGCTCTGCCCAACATCACAGTTAGTAACAGGTGGAGCTGGGATTGAATCCAGGTCGTCTGGCTACAAAGCCTGTACCCTCACCCACTAGGTCTGCTAGCCCCAGCCCCCACCACACTGCCCCATCCACGGAGCCTGGGCTGGGCCACCACCACCACCAACCTCCTCTGACCCAGCGCTGGGTGCCCCCACTGACTAAGGAAAAAGACTTAAACATTAGTTTTCCAAGTCACTACTATTTAGGAAGCAAAAAGAATGCCCCAGGAACTATGCAAAAGATTAAAGTATCGCATTTAGTCCTCAAAACCACCCTAGGAGCTAGGGGTCATTGTTATCCACATTTCACAGATGGGAACTGAGCTCAGAGAGCTTAGATAACATGCTCAGGGTCACACAGGAGGACAAGGCCGGGTGGGGACTTGAACACAGGTTTGCGCTGCTCTCCTCCCCAAATGGAAGCAGACGGGGGTCCCTGGGGCCCCCTGGGCTCTCCTGTCTGGAAGTCAGCCCACAAATCACAGCAGCAGGCTTTGGGAGGCTGGATGCTGGAGGAGGGAGGAGGGACGAGGGAGGAGGGACGAGGGTCGAGGGACGAGGGTCGAGGGACGAGGGAGGGCCCACCCCTCCCTGGCTCCAAGAACGTGATGAGGTCAGGCTGAGCTGGCCCCACTCCAGCTCCTCCTACCACCAGCCACTCCCACCACTCCCCCTACCCCCCCCACCCCACTCCAGGCTAGAAGAGGCAAGCCCTGGCCCCTGGGTTTCCGGAAAGCCTGGTCGCCCTGGAAGGCAGGATGAGGAGGGAGCAGCTTAACTTCCAGTGAAGAGCTGAGGGTGAGTCAGCCTGGGCCTGCACAGGTGTTGTCCTGCCTGGATTCAGGGGGCTGGACAAGATGACCTCATGGGATCTTCCCGTCCCCTGGCCTCCTTAATGGCCTAAGATCCTACAGAGACTGGCGTGTCTTTAGCCATGCTAGTAGGGGCATCCCATCAATGTTTAGGACCCGATCTCTCCCCAGTTTGTTGAGTTTTTTCCCCCAGGTTTGCATGGCTATTCTACTCACTCCTCTTCTGCCCCAAATCAGCCCATGTGGACACTGTGTTCTATAGACAACTTTGTTTCATTTAAAAAGACCAAGTTCTGGATAGTGGTAATGGCTGTACAACAATGTGAATACACTTAAAGCCACTGAACTACACTCAGAAAGGGTTAAAGTGGTAAGTTTTACGTTATGTATATTTTACTACAATTTAAAAAAAGACAACCAAAAATGTATTATGAAAAATTTCAAATACATACAATAGTAGAAAAAAGGGTCCAATGAATTTCCATATACCCAGATTCAAGTATCAAGATTTTTGTCTTACTTGCTCGATCTATCCTTGTTTTCTCTTTTTCCTTCCCTTTTTTTAAAAAAAGGAAATCCCACACATTATGCCAGTTCACCCCTACATTATTATTCATCTCTTTAAAAATGTGAACATCTTCATTAAGTAACCTCAGTTCTATCATCACACCTAATGCAACGAACTGATTCAAATAGTACTCTTCAGTCTGTGGTCATCCCACTCCAAACGCACTCATTCTCATCAAATACTCTCCTTTCCTTAGAGGATTTGAAAATGACAACTCCAACCTCTTATAATCGCAATAATACGGTGCTCTCTTTTGTACTTTCTACAGTACTATATGCCTTATTTATTATGATTACTGGTTAACCTTCCTCATTATACTATAAACTCTACAAAGGCAGCAACCTTTGTTTTGCTTACTGATGTGTCCCTAGAACAGTGCCTGCCATATGCTAGAAGGCTCAATACATCTTTGCCAAATGAATGAATTTTTGGAAGAACTTAGGACAATCTGTAAAGACATCTGAAAGCAGTATAACAAGATAAAATACATTTAGAATAAATAGGAGAAAGGAGATGAAATAATAGCAGGAGGAGGCCAGAAGTGAGGTTGGAAGTGGAACAGATGTGGATAAGACTCCCTTACTTACTAGAGATAGGTCACCAGTTTGGTTCTGAGCTTCCTAGCAAGCAAGGCAAAGAAGGAAACTTTGTTTATTCATTTAACACATTTACTGAGGGTTCATTACGCGTCAGACACTGTACTCAGAACTGGGGGATACAGCAGAGAATAAGACAAAAATGGTCTCTGCTCTACTAGAATTTATACTTTAGTGGGAGGGAGACAGACAATAAAGCCTTATAAATCCAGACAGTTATCGATGTTAGGAAGAATATAAAACACTGACAATAGATTTGGTGGGGGCTGGTTTAGCAGGGGTGGTCAAGGAAGGCTTCTCTGAGGAGGTGATATTTGAGACATGTGTTGTTTTGATTGGTGACTCCCAAAAGATATGTTCTTCAGAATATCAGAATGTGACATAATTTGGAAAAAGAAGTTTTATAAGTGTAAATAAGGTAAAGACCTCAAGATGAGATCTTTCTAGATTAAGGTGGGTGTTAAATCCAACAGCAAATAACCTGACAAGTGACAGAAAAGGAGAAGACACAGAAACAGAAAGAAGAGAACCATATGAAGAAAGAGGCAGAGATCGGAGTTTTGAAGCCCCATGCCCATGAATGCCCAGGGCAACCGGCAGCCACCAGAAGCTAGGAGGAAGGCATGCAATGGATTGTCCCTCAGCTCCACATCAAACCAAACCAGCTGACACCTTGATTTTGTACTTGTGGGCTTCAGATGGTAAAGGAATAGATTTCTGTTCCTTATGCTGCCAAGTTTGTGATAGTTTATTATGGTGGTGCTAGGAAAACTAATACAAGAACTGAAACGTGGGAAGCCAGCCATGGGAGGAGCTGACTCTAGAGTCTTCTAAGCAAAGGGAAGCCAGGGAGGAAGATGCCTTCGCCCACATGGGACCAGTGGGACTTACCAGGTGGCCACCATGTGCCTGGCCCACACTGTTGCTACTGCTAACCTCTCAGCTCACCCAGGACCCCAGTTTTACAGATGAGGAACATGAGGTCAGAGAAGTGAACTGAGTTGCCCCAAGCCTAACAGCAGCCAGTAATGATGGTACCAACAAAAGTAATAATAGTAATAGTGTCATAATAGTACAATAGTAATAGCAGCGAGGAGAGAGTAATGATCCATTGTACTGAGTCCTGCGGTGCCTGCTACCACCTGCTTTGCGTGTATTCACTCCTTTAATCCCTTTAATCCTCACACAACCTGGTGAGACAGGTACCATCATGAACCTCATTTTGGTGAGTGACGTCAGCACCAGGACAGATGCAATGCTCTCTTTGTCTCTCCCCTTCAATCTACAACCAGTAAAATATCCACAGCTCAACAAAGGTGCCTGTACCCAGCGCCCCAGAGTCCCATCTAGCTGTACATCTCCAGGTCAGTGGCCTGGAACACAGGAACCGATTTTACACCCGAGGAAACTAAGGCACAGACAAGGAAGGACACGTATCCAAAGGCACACAGCTGGAAAGTGGAGGGGGAGCGCAAGCCCAAGTGTGGCTGGTCTCTTTAGGGCCATTTCAGCCACAGTCACCACTTACAACAGCAGCGAACATTTACGAAGCAATCTCTGTGGGGTCTGACTTACGGTGGAGCCTTGCCTGCTTTACCTCACTGAATCCTCACCTCAAGCCTGTGCAGTAGGTGCCTCTCTGTGCTCCGGTTGCCTCATCTGTAGAAGACGACGGCCTGCCAGGAGGATTGAGTGAGTTACTTCTTCCACATCACTTAGGACGGGCCCAGCAAATAGGAAGCATTTGGTTAAGTATTATTCTCACTACTCGCATTATTAAGGATAACAGCCCCAGTCTCCACGGCGTATCATAGTGAAAGTTTATGTCTGGCTCACATCATGGCCCAGTGCTGGTCAGAGAGGTGGGGCCAGGGCTCTGTCATGGAGTCATTCAGGGGTCTGGACTCCTTCTACATTGTGGCTCCACCTCTTCCAGGTCCTGGAGAGCCTCTCGGCTCAATCAGCAGGAGAAGGAAAAGGGCACGGGTCGTGTAGGGGAGGCTTGTCAGGGGCAAGGCCCGAAGGTGGCCTTTCTGACTTCTGCTCACTTTCTGTTGACAGCGTGAGTCACATGGTCGCTCCACACATGGCAAGGGGGTCTGGGAAGTGCATCTGGCCAGTGCCCACAGAGAAGAGGGGAACGTGGAGATGAACCCCTTGCTCGAGCCTTTGCCACACTATTACCATTTTAATTCTATTCCCAGATGAAGAGCTGAGGCCTGACTAAGGTCTCAGGGTTAATCAGTAGAGGAACCTTGTACCCACGCCTGTGTGACCCAGAGCCCCCATCCCCTTACCTGTAGATCCTAGGAGAGAGCGAGCAGGGATCCTGGCCTCCCTGGTGTTTTCCCTTTGCCACAGGCCAGTGGCTGCGTGGCTGTGTCGTGTGGTCCTCACACTTTCATCTTCTGGTGCTCAGCACCTGGTATGAGCAAGAGGCTGAGTCTAACTGACGCCCACACAGCAAATTCACACAAGGGGCTCATCACGTCTGGTCTGCTTGGGCTTTGAGTGGAGTCTCCCGCTCTGTCTCCTAATGAGAGAGAGCAGAGTCTCCCCTCGCCGCCCTGGGAACTAATGCCAGCCCCCGACAGACCCTGAAGGTCACCTTGAATTAGTCAGAGGTGACTGGATTCCAATCCACATGGTGGAGGCAGAAAAGCCTGAGAGTGGAAGTTTTCTAGACCCAGCAGAAGACCCAGGCCCTTTACATGGATTTTCTCCTTGAGGCCTCACAACCTTATATACATACTATTATTACCCCCTTTCACAGATGGGAAACTGAGGCACGCAGGGAGGAAGTGTCCCTTGCTTAAGGTCAGGTAGCTGGACATAGGCAGAGTAGGGACTTGAACCCTGATGTGTCTGAGGCTAAACCTTGTGTTCTTATGTACTCCATGGACTCTGCTGCCTCTCCGGGGCTGGGAGCTGGGCTTCAGAGCCAGAAAGACACAAGCAGGCACTAGACTTCCCTGCCTCTGTGAATATATGGAGAGACCCTCAGGTTGAGGGCCTGGGACCCACCCAAGTCCAACCCAGAGCATATTTTTTCTCCCCAGAACCTGAGAGACATCAAGAGATGTCGGTGTGGGGTCAGGAAACAGGGGCCCACATTCCAGACCCCACACACCCCTCCGTCCCCACCCTGGGCTTCCCACTTCACAGCTCCTAGGTCTCCTCGTGGGCAATTCTTGGCATGTGTATGTGCGCAGTAAATATTGGTCAAATAGATGAGAGAATGAACTAAAGAATGAAACGATAAGTCTTTTCTCTCAATGTTATCCTGCTTTTTCTCTCGTGTTACTGTATTTTGCATTTCACCTATTGTAAGAAGCACATTTTCCCACCTCTGCAGTCGAGTCAATCAATCTCACAATTGCTGTTGAGAAGGTGGCAGTCACGATAAAATTGTCACTGCCTAAAAGATATCTTGATCCACTTATTTCAACTCTATTTTTCTTTTTATGTACACAGAGATGATATGCTATATGACAAAGGAAGCTTTCCAATGCTAAAAAAAAAAATAAAATAAACACCCTAAGTGATAACAGCTTTCTGTCAGTTTAATTGGCAGAGTTGGTTCTGTCTCAGTGGCACATGGATTGATGGTGTGTTCTTCTGATCCATAACATCTTGGAGCCAATGGAACACAGCATGTCGTGAGCCTCTGGCCACCAAGAACAAGAACGGCTAACCAGCACTGGGCTCTTTCCAGGCTTTACATTCACTACCTAATAACCTAGACAATTACTACCTAGATATTATTAATTTCATTTCAGCAATGGGGAGACCAAGGTACAGAAAAGTGCAGTAACTTCTTCAAGGTCACCCAGCCAGTGAGAAGGAGAGCCAAGACTTGGCCAGCAGCCATTTCATATGGGAGCCTGGGTGCCAACCACTGGCCCACTCTGCCTCCCACTCCAAGGTGAAGAGCAGCATGTGGTTATCATTTCCATTTTAAATACCTGGTGGTGTGATGTGCCAGGCCACCAATGTTTCTTGAGCACATACTGTGTGCTGAGTGAGTCCTGTACTCGGGGCCACAGGGAATCCCAGAGAAAAGACCCCAGGCCTTTCTAGATGCTCCAGATCATGCTAGGTGTATAGAATCTTCTCCCACCATACTAACTTTAAAAATCTATGCAGTGGCCAGATGGTTTCAGTGCAAGCTGGGTACTTTAAGTGATAGTAGGAGCAGAATGGAGGGGCTCAGCCTGTGGGACAATCCAATAGGGCATCACGGAGATGGTAGCTTAAATCTATGTATGTCTTCCTGGGCTTCAACCAGGATCTAACAGTGCAGCTGCCTTCCCAAGACAGCAGGAGGCAGATTTTTCAGGGAGGTGCCTTTACCCACAATCTGCTTCAGCCCTTCCTGGCTGTCCCAGCTGGCACTTCAGCCCAGACCTTGGCCCTGGCCCCTCTCCTGAGCCTGGCAGTCTGCACGTCAGGGGAATACAATGCTGAGAGCCTCTTAGGGGACAGACACCCAGCCTAGTTGCTACGTGCTCTCTGAGTAGGGACAGCCACCAAGTCTCAGATCCTGACAGAGAGGGTGCCTTCTCCAAGCTGAGGCCCCTGGCTCCTCCTTGGCTGGTCTGGATTCAGGACTTGTCAGTTCATGCTGCCTGATTACTCCTGTAGCACTAAGTTCAAGTCCCAGATCTGTCATTTACAAGCATGATGTTGGCTGAGTCTCGGTTTCCTCTTTTCTAGAATGCGGGTGTTCACAGTACTGACTCTGCAGTCTGGGAGGATTCAGAGATGAGGCCTACGGGCCCTAGGCTCAACACAGTGCCTGACAGCTAGTGAGCACTGGGGAATGGGAGCTGGTTCTGGGACCAGGCACCGAGCTGGTGCTGGGCAGGGTGGGAGACGCCTCTGGGGCTAGGGAGTGGACTCCCAGGTGCCTGGGAGGAACCAGACAGTGTACCTTCTCTGAGCCTCAGGTAGAACGATGATAAGAGATTCATAATTTGGCAACATAAACATGCATACAGCAGGTACTGGATAAATGTCAGATTTTGTGATGATCTTGTTCAGCTCTGGCCAAGTTGTCTCCATTCTTCAGAAAGAAAAGAGCACAGAGAGGTGGAGGACTTGCCCCAAGTCACGCAGTAGGAAGACAGAGGGTCCCCAGGCTGCACCACCAGCTCCCCCAGGGCTCTGATGAAGAATCAGTGGGTGCAGATGACAAGGCTCAGGCTGGGACAACTGCCTCGGGTGCTACAATCAGCTAACAGCAGCACTCAGGACTCCGGACTCCCTGTCTGGCATGTCCGCTGACTCAGACTTCCTCTGTGTGGCCACCCCACCCTGAGCAGGAGCATGCTTGCAAGCCCTGTTCCAGTACCCAGGGGGAAGGTTGTTCCCAGATCCCTAAAGGGATGAGGGACAGTGAAGCTAATTTTGAGTCTAACATTATTTCTTTGAAACCTCATAACCCTTAAAGTATGTATCAGGTGTCATTAGCCCCATTTTCTATAGGAGAAATTCAAGTCCAGAGAGGTTAAAAAATCTGCCTGAGGTCACACAGCTTGGACATAGCAGAATCAGGATTCTAACTGTCCTATGGCTGGAGTGGTAAGAAAGATGATACTAAACATGGAGACCTGGGAGTAAAGAAGTCCTCAGACAGGGTCTGAAGGCATGGTGGGTCCACAGACTCCTGAGAATCAGATCATGTCATGGTTACGTAGGCTGGAAGGGGAAAAACAAGGGAAGGAGGAGCAGGAATCTCTGTTCGGGGATACTGAGTGTACTCCCATATCTGCTCGTCCCTTACCACTGCCCAGCTTCCAACTGCCAGCACCTGCTTGCACTGAGTTGCTAGGGCCCACCCTGTGCCACAAGGCAGGCCTGACGTGCCCTGTAATTAACACCCTTCCATCCTAGTGCCCTCAAGGGGCCTGACAGGAGATGGCGCATAAGTACTCCAACTCCCTGGTTCCTGAGTCCGCCTGTTTCATATTGTTTCCCAGGGTCCCCCTGTGGGACTGTTACCAAATGAACTTGGTCTGCTCGCCAGACACTGGTCAAGAACTACTAGTTTAGATGATCCTGGAAGGAGATCTTGAGGTGAGGATCTCAGGAAGCATAAGTAGGGGAGCGGGAGTGGACGGGAAGGAGAAGATGCTGATCCTGGGTGTGTAAATACAAAGCCAATCTACTGACACTGGGCTGTGGTGAAGGAAAGTATAGTGTTTATTGCAGGACCAAGCAAGAACGGGCAGCTCATGCTCCAAAGATCCGAGCTCCCCGATGGCTTTCAGGGAAGAGCTTTAAAGTCAGCACTAGGAGTGAGAGGTGTAGGGTGTGTGATCAGTTTGTGGGCTTTCTTCTGATTGATTGGTGGTGAGGTAACAGGGAGATGTTTCCGGAATCTTAATCATCAAAATTCTGGTTCCAACCAGTCTGGGCTCTAGTGCTTGTCATCAGCATTTAGTTACCATCCTCCACCAGGGTCGGGGGCGAGTCTTAGCTTCTGCAGAACAACTCAGATAAGGGTGAGATTGTTAAGGAGGAACTAGGACTCTGTTTTATTGCTCAACGATTGTTTAAGCTATGGTTACTTTT
Organism: Camelus bactrianus; assembly: GCF_048773025.1. Classification (NCBI taxonomy): domain Eukaryota; kingdom Metazoa; phylum Chordata; class Mammalia; order Artiodactyla; family Camelidae; genus Camelus; species Camelus bactrianus. Next base: position 27,573,540 of record NC_133555.1, read on the forward strand.
CTTGATTGACTGTTTTTCCTTTGTTTCTGCCTTCCCTCTCTTCTCTAATTATTAACATCTTGTGCCCGCTGTTTGGAACTCAGGCCTGGAGACTAAAGCTTTTTTCTATAAACTAGAAACGAGGGCTGTTGGAGGGGGGTTGGTACCCAGGAGGGCCCCACAGGGTCCTACCGGTTTCAGTCTCCCCTTTTCTTCTTTGATAAGCCTCAATTTTGAAGGGAATGGGGGCAGGACAAGAGAATTAAGTTTGGGATAGAGAAGTTAATCATAAGCTCGGCAGGGAACTCTGTTCTGAGGGAACTCGGTTTCAGGACCAAGCCCCCGTTGCCCACAGTGATAACTTGCTCATTTACACACCTGGGGTCAGCATCTTCTCCTCCCTGACCACCCCCCGCTCCGCTACTTATGCTTCCCGAAATCCTCACCTCAAGATCCCCTTCCAGGATCATCTAAACCAGTGGTTCTCGACCAGAGGCGATTTTGCGACCAAGGACATTCAGCAAAGCTTGGAGACATTTTTGGTAGTCACAGTGGCAGAGGGGAAAGATGCTGCTAGTAGGTAGAGGCCAGAGATGTTACTAAACATCCTACAACGCACAGAGCAATCCCCAACAACAAAGAATGATGTGGCCCCAGATGTCAATAGTGCTGAGGTTGAAAATCTCTGACTAAACTAAGACACTGAGTGGCCCCTTCCTGCTGACCCTCTAGTATCCTTGCCCTGACAGGCATGGCCCAGCAGAGCCCAGGTGTGGAAAGGCTCGATGGCAGAGGACCTAGTCCCTGGGGTCCCGTGGCTTTCGCCTGCCTCCACCTCTTCCCCTTCTACCTCCCACCCACTCCGCGTGGTTCTGCTGCTGTTCTGGCCCTACCACAAGATCTAGTGCAAGGATGGGCATGTGAGACAGGGCTTGACCAGTCAGAAAACCCCCTCCTCAGACCATGGTGATTGGTTCAGGGGTTGGGGGGGGGCATGTGACTTAAGATAAGCCAGTCAGAATTTTCTCTGGGACTTTTCTGCCAGAGACCCTCTTTCAAATAGGGCCAGTGAGCTGGTAGGATATTTGCCTGAGGAGGCATCCAATGGGCACTGTCAGAGATTGCTGTCAGACCTGACTGAGAGATGCTCAGAGGGCAGAGGCCTGCTGACAAATAGAAGGTTCAGTGACATGACTCAGAACCTTCCCTTTTTTGGAATTGCTTTTCTCTCTTGACTAATAGGGCCTTGTCTCTCCCACTGGGTTGGGAATTTCCTGTTCTTTTATCTCCAAGCACCCCGCCTCCTCCCCCTTCTAAGAGCCTGGAAGAGGAGCCGACCCACAGCAGAGTCACCCAGCTGCTCTTTACGCGACCTGGGGTTGCTCACCTCCTGGCCTGTGGAGAACACCTGAGCCAGTCTCTCATCACATCGCACAGATGAAGGGGCTGTGGCTGGGAAAGAAGCCTGTCCACCTCGGTAGGATCCCCTGGGGCAGTGGTCTTTGGTGGCTCCTTTGAGGACCTGATATATGTTATGGACGGCCCCCCAGGGGTTCACGAAACTCCCGTCCTGCCTATTTTGGTTTTTCAAGAGAATGGTCTATGAATTTTGGACTAGGGTTAGATCCTGAATCTACTGCTTCCTGGCTGTGTAAATCTGAGCAATTCACTTCCTCTTTCTCAGCCTCACTTTCTTCATCTGCAAAATGGAGAATAGCACCAACCCTGCAGGGGTTGAAAGGAGATGAAAGGAGAAAGCATAGGCAAAGCCTTCAGTCTAGTGTCTGGCACTTAGCAAACAGTCAACACTTTGGGAGAATAATAATATTCTGGAAATATTATCTGTTTGAAAAATAAAGAGGAGACGCCCTGGGCCACCCCTCCCATCCTAAGCTAGCAGGGCAAGGAATCCTCTAGTCTGTGGCCAGCTGTCAGGAGGTGGGTGTGGAGGCCCAACACACTCCCACCGGGGACCTCCCTCCCCTGGCCAGTTGGTGGTTGGTGGTGCAGGGCCTGGCGTTTGCAACCCCCCACCCCCAGGCCCGACACACCCAGCCCCCCACCCCTGTGAGTCAGCCTCACTCCTTAAGGCACAGCAAAACCCACGAGTCTCTTCCTGGCGGCCCCAAACAAAGGCCTAGAACCCGCAGTCCAGGAACTGGCCCCTATCGCTCCTCAGGCCTGATAAGAAGGGCAGGAGGGTCTGAGTCAGCCAGGGGTAACTATTTCATGACTCTCCCTTGGCCTCCGTCCTGCTCCCAGCCCAACCTGGGGGCTCAGAGCCCCTCCGCTTCCCTCTCTTACCCGCAGTCAAGCTGCCCTGTGGGCCCGCCGTTCAGCTCTCCCAGCATCATTTCCAGAAGGAACCAGCTGAAAACTCTTGGGTAGGAGCAGCAGGCCACACAGTGGGGTTTTCAGATAAGCAGGCTCTCCTGGAGCCCAGGGAGTAGGACAGGAGACATGAATTGGGTGAAGAAGGAGAAAAAAGGTGAAGGGAGGGGCAGGGCCACACTCTCCCTCTGAGCGCTCCGCGTGCAGCCTCCTCTATGGCCCCTGGGCCTCCCACCCAGCCCCACTCGGGTCCAACTACCCACCCTGGAGCTAGAACTGAGACAGGAGGGAAGGGGGCAGGGCACAGCCACTCAAGGAATGACAGCAACCAAAATGGTGGAAGATTCACCTCCTAGTTGGCCTTGAGGATTAAGAGGTTTAACTTCTAACAGACCTTGAGCTTCATTATATGCTCATCATAACAGTGTGATCAAATAACATGCCCGCAGGTGCCGTGACAGCCCCAAGGCTAACCACAAAAGGCCAAAGAATGGGCGGTGGCCCAATCCCTGGGAATCCCAGCCCCTTCCCCAGGGCATTTGGATTGATCCCACTTGTGGGCCTGTGAAGCTACTGAGACCATAAAAAGTGACAGCACCATGCCTAGTGGCCCTTTGCGCGCTCTCTCCCCATTGGAGACGGCCCGGACTCTGTCTATGGAGTGTGTACCTAATTTTACTTAAATCTGAGCACCCAGTTCCCACACCTCTTTCCTTGCCTTTCTCTTGCCTTACACTCTATGCGGTACGTATCTCTCTAAATAAATGTACCTTTACTCAACGGTGGCTCGCACTTGAATTCTTTACTGCACGAAGCCAAGGACCCACATTTGGCAGGGCACGTCCCAGGGGATCAACTGAGACCTGGGACACATCCCTTCTCATGCCCCACATCTGTTTTCCTGCATCAGAACAACCCTCTTTTAAGCTACATCTTGTCCCACCCCTGCTCAGAGCCCTGCTGTAGCTCCCCACTGCCCTTTGGGGAGAGGCCAGGTTTTCTTTGACTTGCAAGGCTTCATTCTTGCCATGCTCCAGATGGAGCTACTTACAGTTCCTGGAAAGGAACCTCTCCAGCTTCTGGGTCTTTGCTGCAGACACCCAGGGGAGGCGGGTATCATAACTTTCTGGGTGAGTGGTTGGAGGTTTGAGGGAAGGCTTCCTGGAAGAGGTGCCATGTGAGTTGTCCTGGCATTTGGACAAGAATGACGGAGGCAGAGGAGAGGGAGGCAGGTAATAACCAAACAAACTGATGACTCCAGTTCACTCACCTTCCACCTGAGCAAGGAGCCTGGCCTCTTTCCAGGAGGTGGCTTCTAGAGGAAAGGGCAGGAAGCTCAACACTTGGCAGCTGTGTGAACTTGGGTAAGTGTCTCTGTACCTCTGATCTCCTGTAAAGCCACCTGTCAGGGCTGCCAGGAGAGAGGAAAGCCTGCAAAGTATATAAATGCCCAGTAGGTGCTTACGCCATCTGCTCTGTGTGGAGTTTTTCTCCGGAGCAGTCTGTGGTCCAAGTCAAAGGAGAGGGCCAGGCTTGGGGGGAAATAGGGCCAGGCCAACCCAGATTTTCCTATTGTTCCTGGCCATGTGTTTGCTTCTCAGGGCTGGTGGGAGGAAATTCTCTCCACAAAGACAGGAAGGCAGAGGTGCTCTGTGGCAAAGGTAAAACTCAGCGGTACCTGGTACAACCTCTGCAGCACCGAGATAGCCGGGCGAGAGAATCCCGGCAGACACTCTGCCACTCTGGCACCTCTCACCCGCTCTAAGCACGTCAACTCAGGATGTCACAGAGTGGGAGACTGAGGCTCAGACAGAGTGTGGACCTCTCCTAGGTCACATAAAGGCCATGGTTTCCAGTTTTGCTCCCCCTCCACTTTTGTAAGTTCACAGCCATGGACTGAGGGCATTTTATAGAGTTTCCTAGAAGGTGGAAATCCCCCACCAACTGTGATCCTAAAAGAATTCACTTTGTATACATAGGCACATTTTAAACAGCTTTATCAAAGAGTAATTTATGTGCTGTACATTTCACCCACAGGGAGTATACTGTTTGATGAGTGAATTTAAACAGCAGTTCAACCACCAACATGAACCAGTTTTCAAACACTTCCATTACCCCATTTGCTTGTGTGCAGTCACTGCTACTCCCAGCCCAGGCAACCACTGGTCTGCTTTCTGTCTCTATAATTTTGTCTTTTCTAGAAATCCGCACCCTCTAGAAAGAAAGGAAAGGAAAGGAAAGGAAAGGAAGAAAGGAAGAAAGGAAGAAAGGAAGAAAGGAAGAAAGAAAGAAAGAAAGAAAGAAAGAAAGAAAGAAAGAAAGAAAGAAAGAAAGAAAGAAAGAAAGAAAGAAAGAAGGAAGGAAAGAAAGAAAGAAAGAAAGAAAGAAAGAAAGAAAGAAAGAAAGAAAGAAAGAAAGAAAGAAAGAAAGGAAAGGAAAGGGAAGGAAAGGAAAGGAAAGGGAAGGAAAGGGAAGGAAAGGAAAGGAAAGGGAAGGAAGGGAAAGGGAAAGGAAGGGAAGGGAAGGGAAGGGAAGGGAAGGGAAGGGAAGGGAAGGGAAGGGAAGGGAAGGAAAGGAAAGGAAAGGAAAGGAAAGGAAAGGAAAGGAAAGGAAAGGAAAGGAAAGGAAAGGAAAGGAAGAAAGGAAGAAAGGAAGAAAGAAAAGGTTAAAAAACCCAGGAACAACCCTGCTCTTTCCCAGGCCTGAAGAGGGGAAGACTTTGAGGGCAAAAAGGTATGTCTGTGAGGGGGTCTGACCCCTCCTGGTTAAGCTCAGAGAACTGCCTGATGGACTAGAGGCAGAGAGGCCTGCATGGGGAAGAGCCTTCATTTCACAGACAGTAATCAAAAAGGCAGCAGCAACGGCTACTACTCAGGGCCTGGCGGGGCCCTGTGCTGCCTGCCCCTGGTGACCACCCGAGGAAGGAGGATGGGTCTGGATGCAGAGGGCAGCAATCCCTCGCTTCCTAAGGACCAGTGTGTGAGGTGCTGAGTGCAGATGGGTCCTGCCCCACCCAGCTCCGAGAACAAAGGCCAGGCCAGGTTTTGCTGAGGCCTCTAACCTGCTCTCTCAGGCCCAGCCCTTTCTAGTTCTAGCCAGAAAGGCTCTTGTTTCCAACCTTTGCCTCTGGGCCCCACACTGCCCTGCCAAACTCTCCGTGGGTTACCAGGGTCTGAAAAGGGAATTGCCAGCTGAACCAACATATAAGTGACTGGGGAGATCACCTTCCAGACGGGGCCCAGAGCAAGCAGCCAAAATAAAGCTCATTCACAAAAGCTGGGCAAGTTTGGAAGCAAGGCTAGGGGCTGGGTTGGCCTTTGCCTGCCAATCATCTAGGCAGGTGAAAATCAGACTGGCCTCCCTCATCCTAATTAGGAATTTGCCATGTTTTCTGGAGACTGGAGGGGGAATAGAAATTTCTTTCTTCTAGGAGGGAAGGGGAACTTTCCAGTGTATTCAGCAGGATAGCCTTTCTGACCCTAAAAGGAGCAAAGTCATGAGTCTGTGAGGGGAGTGACTAGAATAATAATAACAGTGGTGAACATTTATTCAGAGTCTCATATGTGCTGTTCTAAGTACTATCTTATGGGGCATTGACGATTATTACCCCTATTTCACAGATGAGAAAACTGAGACCTGGAGAGGTGAAGAATGTTCAGAGCAACACACAGTAGGGAGTGGAGCTGGGACTCAAAGTCTGGAAGTTACTACCATTTATGCCCCGCGCAGTACTGACTTCTGCCATGGAGATGCCTTGTCTTCTTCTGAGCCTTGTTAATAGACCTACACTCAATCCTAGAAGCCCAGAGACCCATCAAAGCTGACTCCAAAGTTGCCCACGCTCTGACTTTCCAGCACCTCAAACTTCCCCTAGGAAGCCAGGGTTCTGTGATGCTGAGAAATGAGTCAGGTCAGATAGTTGTTACAAGTTGAACTGTGTCCCCCCAGAAGGAGATGTTCAAGTCCTAATCCCTAGTACCTATGAACGTGACCTTATTTGGAAATAGGTTCTTTGTGGGTGTAATCAAGTTAAAATGAGGTCATACTGGATTAGGATGGCTCTAAATCCAATGACTGGTGTCCTTAAAAGGAGAGGGAGATTTGGAAACAACAGATATACACACATACAAGGAAGAGGCCACGTGATTACAGAGGTGGAGACTAGAGTGATATGTCTGCAAGCCAAGGAACACCAAAGATTGCCAGCGACTACCAGCAGCTGGATAGAGGCAGGGAACTGGTCCTCTCTCAGAGCCTCCAGAAGAAACCAACCCTCCTTACACCCTGATTTCAGACTTTTGGCCTGTGAGCTATGAGAGAATAACTTTCTGTTGTTTTAAGTTATCTAGTTTGTTATGGCAGCCCCAGAAAACTAATATAGTCACTTTCTCGAATCTCTTCAGTCATGTCATTTTGCTGGTTCCCTCCTTAATGAGTTAAATCTTTGACATGTGGTCACTACACACGTGCATGAAAACTCTTTTGAAAATTGTACTTCACCATAGCATAGACCCAGAGCGGCTTACTTCAGCTTACTCTGCACACGGTCTGCTAAGCAATGTGTCCCCACTGCCTAACCTCTATCCTTGGCACTGGGACGGTCCAGGCTGAGCCCCCAGCTCCCCAAGGATGGCAGTCCACCCGGATGGGGGCAGCAAGAAAACTGCCCTGTCAGCCTTGGTTTTTTTAGCAGCTCAGGGGGTCAGAGCCAGGTTGGCAGCAGAAAGTTGAGAGGTGTGGGGCTGGGGAGGGGTGACCTTTCCGATCCCAGCCACATGTGAGGAGCGGGCAGAGGAAATGCTTGGCACCACGAGCCGGAGGTGCTGCGGGCCAGGGCTCTGTGACACGAAGCAGGCGGCCAAACAGCCCACTGGGGGACAAGTGAGGCCATTTGGAGGCTGACTCACTGAAACTGGCAGAGAAGAGTGTGCAAGGAGGAAGTCCGCTCCTCCTGAACCAGAAACACACAGGGTGCCCAGGGTGGGCCTGGAGCAGGCGCTTTGCCCTTCATCCTGGGGCTTCCCAAGGGCAGGCTGCTTTCTCAGGACATCTTCTGAGCCGAGGCAGGTGATGAGATGCGAGTGGGGCTGCGGGCTGGGTTTGAATGTCATCTCCTCCTTTAACACCCTGTGTGATTGGGAACAAGAATCTGACCATCAGATTCCTTATTTGGAAAATGACCACCCACTAGTTCCCAAGAAGCCTCGATGGACTCAGGGCTGAGAAAGCACCTAGCACAGGGCCTGGCTTAAAACTGGCACATAAATGCTTAAAAAAAGTTAACATTAAGTCATCCTCAAATGCAACTCCTTTGGTTTCTTTGAGGAAAATCACTCTGAGTAGCAGGGGGAGAAGTGAAACAACTTAAGTAATTCTTCCCCCAAAAATAGAAAATGTCTTTTAATTTTAAAAAAATTACTGAAATCTAAGATGCATTTTTTCCTACATTTTAACATCTCAAAAACCCAGATAAGTCTTACAAATTGGTGACATGTAGTTTAATTGGTAGCAGTTTTTCTCAATCGTGGTATATAAAATAATGGTGTCTTTCAAGCAATGACATCTTAGACTTATGAAATGTGGTAAAAAATTGATATATGCTTATTGTATTAAGTTTAAACACACAGAAGTATACGTAACACAGGCTCTCCAAAGTCCATTCTCCAGAGAACACCACCACCCTGAAGACAGCCCACATTCTGTGAAAGTGTATGTTTTCTGTTTTCATTCTCTTTAATTGCCCAGAAAATCTCCGCAGACCAGTCACTTACACCTCCTCCAGGGCACCAGAGCCAAATTAATGCTCACCTAAAGAGGGCAACACATTACATATTTGGATTTTGTGATCAGGACCCCACCCCTACCCCCCAAAACGGGGCTGGCGCCTCCCCTGCTGCCGGGCCCTGTCTGGAGCGCAGTGCCCTGTGCCGACCAGAAGGTGTGGGGCTGAGGGAGTCAATGACTCAAGCCTTTTAAAAAACATATGTACAGTGCAGTTTGTAGTTTTACTACTTGCTAGCGACAAAATCAGGGAGGTGTGGGGCCTCGTCTGGAAAGAAAGAAAGCGGTAGGAAATCAGAAATATGTGTCATACTCAAGAACAAGCCTTTAAACCCATGATATGATTTCACAAAACCACCAAGAGCCCTCATGCTCAGCTCTGTGTCAACTCAAGCAAACGGGGAAGAAGGAGGCACACAGTTTCTTAGTAAGCACGTGTCAACCCTGATAAACACGTAGCCATTGTCAGGAATCACATTTTTCAAAGGAGAAAGGGAAAGTGACTTGTCCAAGTTCATTTCACTAGTGATCAGCAGAATCCGCCTGGAATCCAGTCTAGTCCAACGGCAAGCGAACCTGGGGCTCTGTCCTCCATGCCACATGGCCTCTGAGGGGATGCCCTCCACCCCCATCAGCTATGAACACAGCTGTGAACATGGGATCGCAACTTCAACAGAAGACTGAAATGAGAGACAAGGGGAAGGAGGCGGGGAAACATACTAGCCTGGGGGCCCACTGGCTATGAATGAGACTTCTGTTTGCCTGCCCTGTGCGTCTGGAATTTTGTATGAAAACAATGAACTGGAAGGAGGTGAAAGCGTGTTCCCCAAAGCAAGGCCACCACACACACCCCCTCCTTGCTTTATAAAAGAACTGCTTTGTTTCAAGCAAAGCAAAGGAGAAGCTGGGGAATATGCTGAGATTTGAGGGAGTTCGGGTGTTGGGGGTTGACATACCAATGTCTGGGAGGAGGCAGCTATCAGAAAAATCAGGAGCCAAACCAGAACCTGGGATTTCAGACTCTATCTTCATAACTACTCTCATGTTTGTGTAATGCTTTACATAAACTTGCAAAATGCTTTCTCAGACCTTTTCTCAACAGAGCAAAAGCTTGGGGAGGGACAAAGAGCATCGATTCCTTCAGCCTTCCCTCTTGCTGTCTGGGTGGCCACGGTGTGCTGGGCACTGCAGGGACAGTGCTTCGCCCATCACTGCCATCCTTGGGAGTTGGACAGGCTGGGCTGGGTTCCCGGCTTCTGCACCTGCAGGCCTCAGGACCTTGTGCAAGTTAATGGGTCATGGTGCCAGCTGTTTACGGGTGAATGAGAGTGGCTGCCTGGAAGGATGGCTGAGAGGACTGAACAGGCTCCTGAGTAAGGAGCCTGGCTTATGGCAAGATCTCAGTCGACACTGGTCACTGGTGGTTATTACTGGTGAGGAGCTAACAGTAAGGCTGGGGGTAAGTCCTAGCCTGGAAGTATCTGGGTAGGTCTCCAGGATGTAAATCCTGCCCAGATGTGGGGGGGTCCGGTGGAGGAGCATCATGTGAGGCAGGCTGTAGACTGAGTGACATTCCAGGCTGGAAAGAGTCCACAGGGTTTGGGGGAGAGTGGATTGACAGAGTCCAAGAAGCTGTGCAGCTTTTTACTAAAGTGAAGGGTAAAAAAAAAAGATAACACACAACTACTGAGATCTAAAGAGGGCCACATCACATCAGCCCTCTTCATCAACCCCTCCCCTGGGTCCTCATCTCACTTCAGTCCTTTTAGAGGCCTCTAGGGCTCGACACAGTTGAGTCCCCACTACCTCTCCAACCTCCCCTCTGACTGCTCTCTTCCTCACTCCCTTTGCCTGGGCCACACTGGCCTTGTCGATCGCCCTCAAACGGGACAAGCATGCTCTTGCCTAAGGGCTCTTGCACATGCTGTTCCCACTGCCAGATTATGTTCTTTCCCCCAGATGTTCACACAGCTTCCTCATTTCCTTCACGCTTCTCAAATGCCACCTTTACAAAGAGGTCTTCTCTGACCACTTTGAGTAGCCACCTGCCGATGATCTCCCTGCCTGCTGTATCTTGCTGAATTCTCTCGCAGGTCACTTATCAGACCATGAAATATTTTATCATACATACAAGTTTGTTATCTCCCCACTAGAATCTAAGTTCCATGGAGATAAGGATTTTGTTTGGTTAACTTGCTAGTGCTTAGCTATGCCTAGCATGCAATGGGTGCTCAAAAAGTTTTTTGCTGAAATGAATAAGCCACTGTTAAGAGAAAAACAGCAGGCTGCCATACAAGGTAAGGCTTGAGTCCTTTTGGGTTGCCCAGAACATTTGTTTGACAATCACTTCATGCCAGGCATTGGACTAAGCCCTAGACATGCATTAACTTATCTCACCATGTTATAGATGAGGAAACTGGATCACAAAGGTTGGTTCCCTTACTCAGGCAGTCATGGCAGAGCCAGAACTTTGTCTAGTTCTGATGACCCCAGAGTGTGGGTTCCTAGCTACACAGGACTAATTACTGATGCACCAAGAGTCTGAAAAGATAAATACCAGAACTACAGCAGGCTTACACATGACCTGTATCCTTTCTTCATATTTTTCTAAATGTATGATTTTTTCCCCCTGTAAGCAGGTATTAATGTTACAATCAGAAAAAGAAAAAGGTTGATCTGCTTGTCCATTTACCCACCAGGCATGACCAAAAAAGTGGGGACCCTAAAAAGGAAGGTTGCCCCATGGCTCTTCTGGGAGACTCTGAATTCCAGTCTCTGGGAACCCAGATAAGAGCAGAAGGGATCTGAGGACGCCTGCACAGATGACGGTGGCAGGAAGACAACTTTCAGGCTGGCTGTGAGGACTGCACTATTAGCAGCAGCAGCAAGGGCTAGGATAAAAGAGAAAACTTCCTCTCCAAGTGCACTGCTTTTCCTTTTGGATTCTGGCACCACAAGGACAGTAAAAATGCTTCAAGGTCTGATAACTGCTTAACTGATGTCACCTTCCCCAAATTGGGCTTGGCTTTGAAGCTGTGACAAGGCTTGTATTTTCATCCAGGAACAACAGGTCAGCTCTTACAAGATGACCCAGCCCACACCTTGGTGTGGGTTTCTGTCCCTGTAGGGTTTAGTCAGGAGGAAAGGAATGCCGGGACAACACTGGGACAACTCTGTGACTAAATCCCTCAGATCCATGAGACCCTCCCTCCCTGCCCTTGGACTGTCAGTCAGCCCCACAGCAAGGCCCTGAAACCAGCACTCTCAGTAAAAAGTGAAAAACCAAGAGAATGTCCTTGTTCTTAGGAAACACACTAAAGCAAAGGAACACAATGAGAGAGCTCTCATTCTCCAATAGTTCAGGAAAAAAAAAATGTGGGCCTGTATGTGTGTACACAAACAGAGAGATTAAGCAAATGACGTAAAGTGTAAACAACTGGTGAATCTGGATGAACAGTAAATGTGACTACTTTGTGCTATTCTTACAATGTTTCTGTGAGTTTGAAATCACAACAAAATAAAAAGTCACAAAGAATAGGAAGTGTGTGTGTGCTGAATTAGTTATGGTGCTCAGGTTCAGAGAAACAAAACTAAGGGTCTAAATCCCTTTTCTTGTGCTAAACTCACCCAGGATCTGGAGAAACTGTAATCATCTCATTCCTCTTTTGGTCGGTCACTCTGGACCCTCGTAAGCTTCCTGGTATGGAAAACATCCTGCTTGAACAAGACCTTTGATCATAAAAATGCAATAAATGCCCGGAGCCTGAGATCGGAATCTTCGGGAGGAACTGTAGGAGATGGAAGGGGAAACTTGGTACCTCCCCATGGGGAGGCCAAGTCAGGGTCAACAAGGAGAAAATCTGAAAACTCATAGAGCAGAGTGTGGGGGCGCTGGAGGGTGGCAAAAGCGAGTGAGGCACAGCCCTGCCATCAGGAGCTCACAGTTTAATAGGGAGTTGAAGCTACACACCAGTGACCTCCGGGGTGGAAAGTGCTGGGGGGCAGAAGAGGGTCACAGAAAAAGTCCTCCGGGGGCTGAGGGCAGGGAGGCTGCTTGGGGGACTTTCTGAAAACTGGGAGACACAGAGAGACGTTATTATGTGGCCTCATGATAAATTCCCTTTCTGCTGAAGGCAGCCTGCTGGCTCTGCACAACCAAAAGTGTGAATCCTCCCCTGCAAGGGGGGCAGCATTTGCACACCCAGCTCCCCCTGTCTCAACCATTTCTTCTACCTGAGATCCCCTCCTCCCACTGTCCTCCCAAACCCAGCTCCTCCTCCGGGCCTAGCTCCAGTCTGCATGAAACCACTCACACACCTGACACTTTCCTACCTTCCCCTTGCAATGCCTTCCTGTTACATCCCGAATAAGCTCAAATCCCTCCTGCCCTTCAAGGCCTGTCTGCAGTCTTGCTCCCTATCAACTTCTCAACCTGCTCCCTGGAGAAGTCATTTGCTTCTGAAATGAGAGGCATCAGTGTGACATAGTGGATAAACATTTACTGCTTCCTCAGGTGCATGGACAGGAAGCTATTTTGAACTGGCCAGTCCCACCACACTCTTTGCAGTTCAGATCCTCCTGGGAGCTATTCTTGAAAAGCCCAACAAAGCACTGCTGCTCCAGAAGGCACTCGGTGTGGAGGGCAGCCTTGTCACATGACAGGGACAGCTGAGGGAGCCAGCTCACTGGGCCTTAGGCCAGCCTGGGCAGGTGCAGTCCAGTACCTGAGTCATGAAAGGAGGCACTGAGTTCTGGGTGGCAGAGAGATCAGAACTAGGACCAGTGCAGTTAGGAGATGCAAGGACTTAGGACTCCGACACAAGGAACACTTTCTATTATGAAATTCTGCCACGTATGCTCGTGTACTCCGTGTTCCAAGTGGGGAAGCATATAGAGATTTGTCTTGGCCCACATGAGAAGCTCCCAAATGCCCAAGCTGCAGGGCAGGTTCTAGTGGTCCAGGGTGACCCGAGACAAATAAGGACAGCATGCTGAGGGCTTCATAAAGCTAGTCCATCTACAGGACTGTTCCTTTTTTGAAACAGTTCCACCATCCAAAAAGCTCTGAAAAGCAGGATTTTGGTTGGGCACCAAAACTCATTTGGCAGAAAATCCTGTCTTGAACTGACACATGGCTATTTATAGCTTTCACTTATTCCACTTAGTTGGATATTCATGTGGTTCACGGCAGAAATTTTACATGTTATTATCGAATATTACATGCACTACATTACCTTTCAAAATGTAAAAAATGTTCAATTCCAAAACAAATCTGACTTCCAGGGTTTCATAAGGAATTGTGGACCACTATCAGGGGCGCCCTATTTTTTAGGGTGAAAGTAACTAGTAGCTGTGGTTTGCTTTGTTTTTAATAAAAATTAAAGACGTTATTGCTTGGCAAAATAAAAAGTTGGCAACCCTATGTCTAGTTCCAAAGTTTCTGGAACATTTTATTGTTCTAAGTCCAGCCCTGGCATAAGGCACTTCTGGTGCTTTACACACATACAGGCTTGATTAGAACAGAGGTTGCCAGCTAGTATCCTCCAGGCCAAACTGAACCTGCAGACATGCTTTGTTTTGCTCCACACAGTGCATTCTCCTTTCCCCTTTAATCTGGAAAGTGAACATAAAGTCCAGTTTCCAGTTGCCCTTGAAAATTCAGAAGATGGTGACAACAGTCCTGCACAGCATACAATCAGCTGGAGCCAAGAGGCAGGCAGCCTCCTCTGCTTTCCAGTCAACTCCTCTCTGCAGACTGGAACACCTAGTCTGCTTCACTGCCACTGGACAGACAGACCAGAAGAAAGACTGCTTTCCCTGTGTTGAGACTGCTGGGGGCCAGCTCCATACAGGAACTGCCCCAGGCAATGCCACCACCAAACTAGGAGGCTGCTGCTCTAGGGAAGGCCTGGAGCACAGGGTTCTGAAAGGCGAGGAGGCCTGACACTGTGAGCTCCTTAGCTGATGACACAAAAGAACTTGCTTGATTAGGAATTCCTTCTCACTTTCACAGCAACTCCTGCCAAAGCTGCAATTATCAGGAATATTGTCAGCCTGCTGAGGCCCAGCTGCTGAAAGTCTGTGTGTAACACAGTTCTTTGTTCACAAGGATGACAGCATTCTGAGGAAGAAAATTCAAAAGATGATATTAATGAATTTAAAACATCTTTTTTTAAAAAAAGGCACAATACTAATCAAAATAGACAGTGATTTTTGGTTACTCAACCAACACCTGTCCAACGAGAGCTAACATGACCGTCATAGTGGGGCCTGTGTAGGTGAAATGTGCTAGTATTACAGAGACGGCTTGTCTAAGGGAAACAGTACTCTTCCTTCAAATGCGAAGATGAAAGAATATAGGAAACACTCATGTATCTGTCATCCCAAATGAACAAGTGTTAAATTCTGCCACATGTATCTTTTTTTTTTCTTAAATAAAGCATTCATTTCAGTTAAAGCTGGTCTCCCTTCTCTGTTTCTCCTTTATTTCTCTAAATCTCATTTCCCTCCCAGCCACCATCTCAGAAGCAAATACAGAGTTAGCTATTTCTACTGTCACTAGCTTCATTTTTCCTACATAGGCAACAGAATGGTTTTTAGTTTTCATGCAACATTGTTTGAGCTCTAGCAGAATTGATACATATAAGCCCAACTTAATAATTTTAACTGTCATATAATGTTCCATCACAGTCACCACAATTCGTCTCTATCCTTATTGATGGACATTTAGGTTGTCTGTTTTTCCTATTGCATAGAATGTGTCCATGAACAAGGATTCCCATACACATCTCCTTGTGCACACACTTCTGGGTTTCTCTGCTACTTATCGTTAGAAAAGGGATTGTTGGTCAAAAGTCTTACACATTTTCAACTTTCCTAAATATTGTTCAATTGTTCTCCCAAGTTACAGCTGCGTCCGCAATGGATGATAAGTCCTGCTTTTCTACGCTTTTGCTAGAACAGCACTGTCAGACTTCAATTTTTTTTCACTATGAAGATGCATTTAAAACATCTTAAAAAAAAAAGACACCATAAAAAGCAAAATAAAGATGGTGATTTTTATGATACCTCATTGGTGTTTTAGTTTGCATTTCCCTGAATAATCTTTTTATATTTTATTGGCCCTCTGGATTTTTTTTCCTGAGATTTGCTAGTTCATATCTTTTGACCATTTTTCTTTTGGATTTTTCTGATTATAGTCCCCTATACATTTGGGATACTATCCTTTGTTATGTATGTTACACATATCATCTCCCAGTTTCTCTTCTAACTTATTAAACACTTGTCATTGTACAAAGTTTTTATCTTAATATAGTTGAATTTATTTTTACCTTCATTATTTTGACCCAAAACCAAGGTCGTAAGGTTATTTGTCCCTCCCTTTTTCCCTAACAGTTTAACATCTTTAATTCACCTGGCATTTATTTTTGTGCAAGGTATAGAGATTGGCTTTAATTTTTTCCATACGTAAACCCAACTGTCCTTAAACTGTTTATTGAATTATTTCTCTGTGATTTATAATGTAAGGTGACTCAAGATTCCACAGGTGCTTGGATTGATTTCTGAGCTCTTTTGTTCCATTGATGTGTCTAGCTCCACCCTAATACTATATTCTAAATCATTTAATATTATAGCTTTATTAGAAGACTTGAAATTTGATGGAGCAAGTCTGTCCTTTTTCTTTTGCAAAAGCTCTTGGCAATTCCTGAGACTTCAAATTCATACAAAGAAAAGTCCCATTGCAGTTTTGACTGGAATTAAATTTATAGCTTTACTTTGGAAGAACTGACATCTTTATGAAACGGAACCATCCTGTTCGTGAACACAGTGTATTTCTCTATTAATTCAAAGCTCTATTCCGGGTACTTTACAGTTTCTGTTGCTATCATACATTGGGTCTTTTTTCTATTACACTTTAAAATTAGTTGTTACTGGTATTTAGAAATACTGTTGACGTTTGTATGTTGATCTTACACTGAGAAACTTTTATTCACCTCTTATGAGTCCTGATAGTTCATAGATGTTCTTGGGTTTTCTACAGATCACTACAAAATCTGAAAATGATAAATTGTGTTTGCCTTTCCCAACCTCTATATTCATTTCCTGTGTCATTAGCATTAGCTAGTAGAATGTTGATGCTCTGGGGCGAGAATGGGTATTATGTCCAATCCTTGACATAAATTTCCATTTACCTTTCCCAGTTTTGATAAATGTTAATCTTTTCAATCTACCTAGAACACTTTTGCAAAGATCATCAGGACTCCCTATATCATATAACATGCATTAAAAAAAAAACCCAACTTTATTTTTAGAGCAATTTTAGGTTCACAGAAAAAACAAGTGGAACATAGCATGCGTTTCTTTAAAAAGCCCTGAGAGGAATTCCTATTTAGTCTTCATACTTCTCAATAATTTACTATTAATCTTATGGACACTGACCAGGATTTTTGGTTTGGTTATTAGAAAGCTTAAAGCCATATGTGCAGGGTGACATGGGGTAATTTTTTTTTCCCTCTCAGTCTTGGCTCAATTTTATATCCTCACTCTTGTTTTACTATTTTCTTTCTCTCTCCCCTGCTCATTTTAACCACACTATCCCATACTTTAGGTATCTGTGGAGATGACTATAAAACCTATTGAAATAAGGCAGGGCATAAATAAACGCTTATTCAGTACCTTTCTCCTTGGTAACTGGTAAAAACTAGGTGTTGCTCTTCTCATTGTGCTAAGTGTATACTTTAAATAAGGCTTAAAGTCTGTAAAAAAAAAAAAAAAGAAAAGAAAAGAAAAGAAGAAAAACCCCACAGAACAAAGTCCTCTACAGTCAAATTTACATTCATGGTAACAGAAATGTTCACTGCCACTCACTGGTTTTATTCCAGACCAGTGGGGGCATCATTATACTATCTACCAGTGGCTGCCACTAACAACCAGAAGGCAGTGATTCAAACTCACCTTAAGAGAACTATCTACTTTGAGAACTCTTGATAAAAACTTCTAAATTTAAATTGTAGGTATGACAGTTATCTTAATAATTTGTCATTCAAAGAAACACGTTTCCTAAGAACTCTCTTAGGAAAGTTTTGGACTTTCTACCACTTGTTTGTAATCAGTAAGATGCATAATACAAGGGAAGAACGTAATGCAGAAGTCTCTTTAGTTTGTTCATTGTGATACATTTCATAAAATTAAGTCTGCCAACAATTTAGAAGACTCATAATGGGAAGTTACGTGAGAAACCAGTCTCCAAACTAACTCCCAACAATCCCTGCAGCCTCTTGGTATGCACACCCCTGGTTAATCCTCCCAAACTGTACCTGGGTTAATCTGTGTGACCAACAGAATGCAGGAGAGTGATGGTACCTCACTTCAGAGATTCAAAGACTTCTGTCCTTTGTGCTCTTCTCTCTCTTGAATAACTTGCTCTGGGAGAAGCCAGCTGCTATCAGAGCAGCCCTACGGAGAAGCCCGCAGTGGCGAGGAACTGAACGAAGCCTTAGGCTAAGTCACCTGAATGAGCTTCGAAATGTATCTTCCAGCCCCAGCCAATAGCTCGACTGAAACTTCAGGAGAGGCTCTGGTGCAGAACCACCCAGCTAAGATGCTCGTGGATCCTCAGAAACTGTGTGAGATAATAAATGTTTGCTATTTTGAGCTGATCAATTTGGAGGTAGTTTGTTATATAAACAGATAACTAAAACAAGTTTTGAGGACTCAGTTATATAATGAGACCAGGAAAAATAAATATACTTTTAAGTATTCAAAGACAAATGACTTGAGCAGGTCGAAGTTCTATTTACTCCAGGTACTATCACGGTACTTACCCATCTTAACTGCTAAAAAGGGGTATATAACCCACCACCTAACTTTTTAGCTAAAGTAGTTTAAACACAAAGCTTTACTTTCTTTTTTTTGCTAAAGTTACATGACTAAATAAACTCTTTTCATGGATTTGTGTGTGTGTGTGATTTTATTAGCCACATAAAGTACTAAATTAGAATGTCCAACTTTAAAACTACATCAATTTTTTAGTTTGTAGAAGAAAATGTGATCAGCTCTATATACACCGAGGAAAACAAAAATTTGGTTAAAAATATCTAAAACACATTAACTCTTTGAAAGTTGGTTATGAAGTATGGGGGTGGGTGGGTATGAGGGAGGTTAAATAAGCTTAGGCTAATGATCTCAGAGCAAGTTTTCAACCAAAACCAGAATGGCATGACTACGCAAAGATTTTATGAACAGTGAAGTAATTTATAGTGGAAATCTGTGATTCAAGAAGTGGAAATGGTCTAGGTTTTTAAAGTGTCTTTGGTGCTCCTTCCTTATTTGCTTAAAGAGACCACCATGAGGAATAGTTCTCAGCCCAGCAGGAATGGATCCCTGCCATTTCAGAGAGAAAGGAATGCTGTCCAAGCAGACATGCCTGCTTCAAATTCTTTGTGGAACAAGATGATGGGACAAATAAATACATAAAAAATTAGGATTAAAAAAAAAAACCTCTAGTATGTAATTTCATAGAAGTTTGAATCTCTAATAAATGAAGTCTGCCTACCTAGATGTACTCTGGCCAGTTCAAGAGGTCACAATGAAAAGATGAAGTGGACAGCAACAGTGGACAGTGAGAGCATACATAACCAGAAAAGTTCCTTTACTCCTCCACCCCCCACCCCTAGTCCCTTTTTCTCCTATTCTCAATGTTATTGCCATTTTCATAGGCTTTATCTCAGTGTCCTTACAAGACGAGGTAACATGTCATATAAGATCTGGGCCATAATATTTACAAAGAAATATGTAGCTATTTAATCTGCTGAATTAGCAGCACTGCAAATACATGCATCAAGGTATTGTGAGCACTTGCCTCCATACGCAAGGAGTTACTGGCTCCTTCCAACCCATGCCCCAGCCCACCAATGCAAGATTCCTTTCAAAGAGCCAGTCTGGCTGAGACACTTCTCCCTGTCTCAAAAAAAATCCTTCACAGCAACAACAAAAAACCAAACAACCTGATTAAAAAATGGGCTGACAATCTGAAGACACTTTTCCAAAGAAGACATATAGATGGCCAACAGGACCATGAAAAGATGCTCAACATTACTAATTATTAGAGAAATGCAAATCAAAACCACCACGAGGTATCTTACCTCAGACCTGTTAGAATGGCTACTGTCGAACAGAAGGAATAACAAATGCTGGAGAGGATGTAAGTAAAAGGGACCCCCTGTACACTGCTGGTGGTACTGTAAACTGGTGCAGCCACTATTAAAAACAGTATGGAGGGCCTTCAAAAAAATTATGAACAGAACTACCATGTGACCTAGCTATTTCTCTTCTGCATACTCATCCGAGGAAAACGGAAACTAATTCAAAAAGCTATGTGTACCCGTATGTTCACTGCAGCATTGTTTATAATAGCCAAGATATGGAAACAACCCAAGTGTCCATTGAGAGATGAATGGATAAAGATGTGGTATATATAGGCAATGGAATACTACTCAGCCGTAACCAAGAATGCTACAATGTGGAGTAGCATTTGCAACAACATGGATGAACCCTGAAAGTTCACTTAAGCTAAGTGAAATAAGTCAGACAGAGAAAGTATGATTCCACTCATATGTAGAGTCTAAAAATATAAAACAAATGAACAAATAAAATAAAACAAACTCACAGATACAGGAAATATATCAGTTATTACCAGTGGGGAAGGAGGTTGGGGGACAGGTGAAATGGGTGAAGGGGGTCAACTGTATAGTGATGGATGGTAACTTGACTTGTGGTAGTGATCACTTTGTAGCATGTACAGATACTGAATTATAGTGATGTACACTAGATAGATAGATAGAAATCGTTCACTAGTTACCTTTACTTGCAAGGTACAGTTCAAACCATTTAACAGGGTAAAACTTCAGGATAGTACATAAAGTTTTAGATGCTTTCCAATTCTAGGAAGATCAATCTCAGATCCTGTTTGTAAATCCAGGTACTTCATGAAAAACCAGTCCTGTTCCCCTGACTACTTAGAAGGAAGACTCACCTTTGGCTCTGCAGCCAGATGTGTCTGGTTTGGATGGCTCAGTGGTTCAAGGTGAGAGGAAGTGCACCCCTCTCCCATGGTTCCACAGGCTCCTATGTCTTCCTCTAGCATGCTGTATGGCAACCGCCAGCTTCCTTGCCTCTACTTCCCCTCTACACCAAAAGCTCTGTGACAACAGGAACTGACCCTGGCACAATGCCTCACACAGACACTCAAAAAGTGTTCGCCAAATGTATGGATGTAAAACCATCAAAGCCTGGAGACACAATGTGGAGTAGCAAAAAAAAAGAAATAATTATCTTCATTTTCAACTTTATAATTGACTGCAATTCTAACTTTGAGTTGAAAATTCTCTAGATTTTCTCCCTGTTAAGCAAAAAGGTGAGAATGGATTGCTAAGACCTCTTCCAGCATTCTAATTCTATGTACATATGTACAAAGCATGGTTAAAATTACAAGGCTGGTTTTTAAATGAACACACCAGAATTCCTAAACATTAGCCCCTTTAAAAGTAGGTACTTTGACAAGCTACTCATTCAATTACAGAAAGCAATTTGGAATTCTGTGGAATTCTTTTTTGTTTCTAATTTTAAGAAAAACCAAATAGCTTTTTAAAAAAATTTACAAAAGCAACATATATTTACTACTAAAAATAAATAAAAATTCGTAAGGAGGAGGAAGAACTGACCCCCAACCATACAGACAGAAGCACTAGTGCGGCCTGGATATAAATCTTTCTGAGTCCTCCTGCTATAAATATATCCTGTATGTCTACACTTTTTCTTTCTAAAACCAGGGTTATTCTACACTGGGAACCTCTTTCTTTTACTTAATATAGTTTGAATATCTTTCCACAACTCTGCAAGCACAGTAATCTGTAGATGGCAATATTAATTTATTTAACCAATGACCCACACCTCCATATTCAGGTTGTTGACCCACCATTATTACAAGAAAATGCTATACTAAATGTTCTGGTAGTTAAAATTTTGAACACACAATTATGCTCTCAGAATAAATTTCCAGACATAGATTTTTTTGGAGTGAGGCTGTGCATTTTTAACACAGTTGATTTATATGCAGTGTTTTCTCTTCGGTAGTAGATTTCCATCCTTTTGATAGTAGATACAATTACTGGAAGCAGCCAAAAGTCATTGGGAGTCCGGTCTGGTGACTAAAAGTTAGAGATTAAGCTAGGCAATACTGTTTTGGGTTGAAAGCCTCTGACTATTCAGCAATGTGACTGGTTTTCATATGTGACTCAAAATTGCTCTGAAGGCAGTTACAACAGGAATTCCAAACTGTTGTAGGCAATTGGCTCATTATTAAACTAAGCATATTACTTCCCAAAGACACAACTATGAAGGGGAGGAACAGAGCTAGATGCTTTCTTAGGACTCCTTACACTGCAGGTATATCTCATTTACACACACACAAAGTTTCAACAGTTGAATCAATCAATCCATTTAAAATAGTTGCACTGGTTCGCCTAACACTGAAACATCTGCAGTACTTTTTTCCAGTATGACATTCTCATAAACTTATTTACCACTCAAGTGACACTTCACATACATTATCTTTTTAATTTTCATACTACCACTAAAAATATAGATATTATTCTCTCCATTTTATAAATGAGGAAATGGAGACTCAGAGAAGACAAATAATTCGCCCAAGGTAACGCAGCTGATAAATGGCAGAACCAGGATGCCAGTGTGGATCTGTTCAGCTTTAAACACCAAGTTCTTTTCATTTTCGAACCCAGCCATGTAGCACCTTAGATTAATTCTTAAATATAGTACAGAGTTGTTCAATTCTTAACTGCTAGGATTAAAATTTCTTAATGATTCTATCACTACCAGTGAACAGTCCTACTCTTTATTTAACCTGAAAGTAAACTGGACAAAACTGGAGGCATTGCTTATGAATAGGCTCATTTATATTTTTTAAGAAAAACTGGCAGTAACTACAAAAACCCATTTATTCAATTTGAATAAAGTAAATATTGATACTAGACTTTACATTTAAAGAGACTTGTCTGGCAAGTGAGTCACGTTTAACAATAACCATAGTAAAAGGAAAAAAAGTTAGAGCAGTAAGTTAAATAAAAGGCTAATAAAACCTGGAGGAAAACAGCTAAGGGTTTTTTTCTAACCCCTAAAGAACACTAAACATATATTATGTTGCATAAAGAGTCATTTCAAGAAAAGACTATTAACAATACAATAGTAGAGTCAGCAGGAAGAATTTCAATGATATCCAACTCAAAAATGCATAGGGAGAGTAAAGTTATTTTATTAAATCATGCACATCACGTGTGTTAGTGCAAATAGTTTAATCTGTACTCCAGAAATTCTATTGTACTTTATATCTTTACAAAATAGATTTAAAACAATTATTTACTTTAAAAAATGTAATTCTGAAGTTAAGCATTTCAGAACAATATTTGCAATAACCTATATACAAGAGGTACTGGGTACCACTGGCATATTAGCATTCTGTGGTGGAGTGGCTTCCTGCAACAGAAAACGATGAAATGAACTATATGACAGTATTTTCTACAGGTCATTTGTGACTAATTCCTCCATAAATCTAGTGATCCTCCCAACAGCAAATCCCAAATAGCTTAAAATATAACCTTTAAAGTATAAACAATGACTGCCAAACATCACAAGGCAAATTATATCCTAAACTTCTATTTCAATATTTGGCTAGGCCTGTGGATTGCCACAGAACATTCAAGCCAGTTCACTGACATTTCCTCTCAGTCTTCACTGACTGAAAAATTTAACTATGTGATACTTTAGGATATTCTATGACCTAAATAAACTTTATTGACATACCTGCGGTGCTGCACAAAACCATAGCTAAACTTTCACTTCCGTGTTTCAAATTTATAACATCAAGCAGTGTTTAGGTGCTTCACTGTGCGTGGAACACTATTAATCCTGGGAATATTGCTTCTTATTAACAGAATGTCCCAATTAACAACAATAAAAAGAAAATAATCATTTGCATACCCAACCAGGAAATCTGTTGGTAGGTAATAACAGCTCATCTCGAACATGAATTAGCTTTGAAATATCATAACCAAATTAAGTCAGTAAAAGCTTATCTAAAGAGAGATTAATTCTTTCTTCAATTAAACATGCTTGGAGGAAGAGATGATAGAAAAAAAAATCATGCTTCCTAAAATGCTGTATATGAGAAAGTAACTTGGGTTTTAAAGAAAATATGTCTTTAAATACATGAGGTTTAATAAATTACATTCCAATTGACTCAACAGTTTGGTTTACTGCACTGAAATTGTATAATTAATATGTTTTTGCTCCCAGAAATATTTCAGTTTGCTCAAGAAAATACACACTCTCATGGAAAGTTTTTCGAAGTTGATGTCCTCCACATCGTCAAGTCACATTAAGGCTGAACAAGCGTGCACATATTCCCCAAATTATCACTAGAACAGAATATTTTCCAAGTGTATTTCTCCTTAAAAAAAAAAAAAAAATCCACGCAGATAGTTGTCTCTAAGTCTTGTTCCCAATAGCTCAGTGGTTTTATAACAAGTAAAAATGGCGTAAATATGTAAAAAAAATATATATATGTGTATATATTTCAAACTGATAGGCACTGAGCACACAGGGCCTCTCTTCCCATGTATGTATCAGTTGTTTGGTTTGGGTAGTTATCGAATCAGAAAAATGAATTATCTGGCCATTAGAATTCAGAGTAAAATACCCATAAATTTAATATTATAAATAATCTGGTGTACCAAGAAGCCTACTTTAGGCCACCATAATATTCAGAATCTCAACATACTAATTTAAAAATTACATGAAAAATTGCAAGCAAATTATTGCTTACAGTAGAATAAAGTCACAATTTTATATCCTCTTTATAGACAGATACATTTTATATAATTTAAAGCAATGACCCTACAGCTGTATTCTTGCACTTCTGCTGTTATAAGAGGTAAAAAAGGAAGAAAATGGTTCTGTTTGTCCCCAGCATGAGTGTGGTGCCAGCTTCTAGAGGGAGGACGGTGTACGGACTCAAGAAACGCTCTCATGGAGAAGCTCTGGCCAGACCTGGCACGTACAGCACGATGGCTGTCACCGCAACCAGGGCAGCCAACATGGGCATCCAGGGCCAGGGTTTCTGTGTGGAAAGAAACCAAGAGTCAATATCACATTCTCCCCTCTTTTCTCATACCTATTCACCCCTTGGTTCCAGAGGTCCTGAATACTTAACAGAATATGAGAAAAACCTTATCATTGCATAAGAATAAGTTCTAAAAAGAAAAGGAAAAAAGGCGAGGGAGTGCAGGTGTGAGGAGAGCCGTAACAGTAGGAGCTTTGGAGGACCACTGTGTGGAAGCCTAACACATTTCAGACAAGTCTTGGGTAGTCTTCAAATTTGCTGCAGATGAAACCTAGTAGTGACTTCTCTGAGAAACCCTCTGGGCTCAGTCTGTTTTATTTACTTCAGTATCCATATATTATAGTTAACTGATGCCTACAGTATATTTCTGCCTAAAAAGTTTATTTCTTGATAAAAACCAGACTCACATGTTGGCATAGTTTTATACAAGGGGCTGGTGGGTAAGGTGATAGAAAGAAAATGGTCTAAGCTTTGATTCTCTAATCTGAAACCACAGAAGTGAAAATGAGAAGGGGTCAAGATGGGAAAGTGCTATTAGGGATCCTGCCTCTCTGATACTTTTGGTAGAGACCACGTCCAGTGGGGTAACTCCACGTGACTGTCTCACATGCTCTGCTAATATAAATGCCCGCTGAAGGTGAGCATGGATGGGCTGTTCTCTGACAACTGTCAGAGGGCTTTATAATAGCAATTTGCTTTGTTTGATAGCTTTATTTTCACTAGTGTTCTGAGTCTTACTGAGACAGCTGGCTTTTGAAGAAATATTGTGATGTTGCAGATCAGAGCTCAGAAAGATATGGGATAGGTTTATACTCTCACAAGTAAATACATATTGGGGTTGAGACTGTGAGCCAACGGTCCATCAGTCTACTCTCATCCTTTTCCATCTTCATAGCCACAGTGTAAATACAGGCAAAGGGTTGAAACCACAAAACTCTACAATATGGAAAAGAAGAGAGAAGGGAGAAGGGGGAAGAAAGTTTGCTGAAAACTTCAAAGAGGCAAACTCTTCATTTCTCATTCAAATCTGATTAAATGTATAATTGGGGAAGGGGTACTAAATTGCAGCAATTCACATTTACTCCAGTTTGCTAGAGACAAAGACTCAGTTAACGGCAGCATATTAACATCTGGTTAGGTTGGAATTAATTCATGGTTAGCATTACTACAAAGGAAACAAGACAAAACGTTATGTGATTAGTTGATCGTTCAGTTCATTCGTATGACACAATACATGGCACACTAAATGAAGGGTTTGCTTCAGGTAACAAAATACCTGTGTGGTTTTGCCATGCACTACAGTACAAATATGGCACAAACAGGTGACGGGGACAAACAGACAAGGACTCAACAGTAGTGCTTGTACCTTTCTCTACCACAATGGACCGAAACACCAAAACAGGAAAGCCAGGAATAGGCCGATGAATACGGCTGGGACGGGTTGTAATATGGAAGGCTAAAGAAGGGAAGGGATATTAAAATCATTTTATGCTATTAAAAAATATCAGATAAGATGATTTAGACCCCGGGGGGTGGGAGGGGGAGTACAGAGACATTTTAAAGACATCTAATACAATCCAGAATGATGGACTACGGTATATAAGGTGGCAAACTACCAGTTTAAAAGAAACAGCTGGAGGCAATGTGGGTGTCCCTAACTCCCTAATGAAATGTAGCAAGTTAAGACAGAGCCATGACAAAACCTCACCAACTGATGCTCTGCTTGACAGTACATTATTTTTGTTCCATACTTGGAATCCATTATTTGACACTGTAGCCCTGGAAACGGCTAAGGTTTATTTTATCCCTCTATCAAAACCTAAAAAAAATTCTTTTGCTTGAAATAGTATTACTTTCAAGCCTAAAAATAAATGCCCTATTTAAATTAGAAAAGAGTCCTGTGATGCATGCTTCCTGACTTAAGCAAAAGATCCAACACAATGCATGATCAACTTAGTGTATAAAGACAGGCAGCCGAGTCTCAGGGCTTTCAGTTATGTGACCAGAATATAAGTAATTCTCAGAACTGGAAGGGAATTACTACAATGAGTGCTTTTACAGAGTAATGTTTTATAACTTTAAGTCCAATATCATAAAAATAGGAAATTCACTCTTACAGAAAATTATTTGTATAACTGTAAGTAATAATAGCAAGGTTACTTGTGAAAAGGTTCTAAATCATGTTGGGGATCCATTCTGATTATTCTAGATGCCTTCATTGGTTAATTTAGTAGAAGGTGGACTGAAATTCCATATTCGGAGAGATATAAATTAACACAAAAGAGAGAAGTAACCAAACCATTATGATCTGATTTCAGAAGAGTTCTGTAATTGATATTTTCAAAATAAAGGCAATCCATTTTGCTTATCATAAAGCCTCCATATCCATTTCATCAATTTCTAAAAGGCTTTCACCTAAACAACAAGCCTTTATTTATTTATTTTTTTTTTGTAAACTAAGACTTTCTTTAGCAAAGGACAGCTGGACACAACTCAAGAGCATTCTGAGTGTGACGTGTAATCGGACGGCCATGCAACATCACTCTTTTGTCCTGGTGCTGCAAGTTAAGCAGAGTGCCTTCCTCCACAGGAAGTGTGTGGCTCACGCCCACTGCAGGTGTCCAAGCCATGGCAGGGGTTGAAATAAGTCAGAGCACAACCAACCACACTGAACATCCATTCAGTTAGGGCCCACAAAGGCAATGATCTCCAAAACGTATAACACAACATTTATTTTAGTATAACATTTTTTAAAAGACCATCTGCCTTTCTAGCAAATGAAATACAAATGAACATCACTGAACTCACTTTATACCAAAATGTTCCAATCTCTCTCTCTCTCACACACACACACACAGCTCTACAGAAACTCACCAAATGTTTCCTAATATTTATAGAAGGCCCAGAACACTACGTTTTTAAGGAATATGCCTTAATGAGAACATTATTAGTATAAAATGAAAACTGTGATTAAGTCTCCATTTTTCTGATACAGCCAAATGCTAAAGAGTCAATGAGCATTACTTTTTCTTAAGTGGGTCCCTGGTGGTACAGTGCTTTATCTCCCAGCAGGGGAAAAACAAGAGCCAGATGACGGCTTAGTGACAGAACTTCAGATTCATCTGGGAAAAGATGACAATTCTTAGGTAAGTTTTTTATTTTTTGCAAACAAGGCTCTTCTTCCGGGTACTCCTTAGGCTCTTCTAGGGATACAGGTTAAAGTGGCAAATTCTTTACTCAAAAATTTGACAGCACAATGATTCCATCATGGAATTTCATAATGAAATGCTTAGTTCATGTATACTACAGGTCTTAGTTTCTCAAATCAGTAATAAAGTCCTCTGAAAAATCAATTTCAGGGCTCTCATCTCCCTCTCAATCAAAGCTAAGCCAAGTTTGCAAAGACTTACATTATTTCCTTTCTCTCGGAGCAGCTTCAGGTTGTCTTTACATTGTTTGAGCTCATCTGTGATTGACTGCTTTTCCTGCTCAGTCATTTCAAACTTCAACTTCAGTTCTGAGAGTACAGTCTGTGTCTTTTCATACTAAAGGCAAAGAAAAAAGAGTGTGCAGACTCAACTTAAAATGGGTATGAAGTTATGCTTCTAGTCAGGCTTATATACCAGACCCTGTTTAGTCACCTGCAACACCAAATTCAAGCCTTTTTACTGTAAGGAGGGTAAGAATCATTGGCACTAATAAAAAGCCTTTAATGTTAACTTGATTCTATGTAAGAATCTTCTGGCCCTGGAGTTAGAAAAAATTAAAAGTCACCATCAGGTCATCTGTTTCTAATATAAGGGGTCACTTTTTCCACTAAGTGAGTTAGAAGAGAAAAGTAAAATTCTAAACCGAGCAAAAGAAAAGCAAGTGAAGAAAAACCCCATAACTTAATTAAATGGCAAGGTTAGGAAGTCTGAGTTTATATCCTGGTAGTAATGTCAGCCAAGCTATTTGAATCTTGAAGTAAAAAGTATTAACTCTAATTAGGCCTCCCTTTAACCAGCATCATTGGGTATTAAAGTGTTCTGGATAAGTAATTTCTAGGTAAATAAAGCAAAGAAATGTAACTAAGGTACCAACTACTATAACTGGGACATTTCTGTCTCTCTACTTAAAACTCATAAGCATCAATTAAAAATTGTTTTTAAAAATCTGTTTCTGATAGACGTTTTTGTATAGTGAACACTACTTCCTGTTTTGGAAAACAGTTCATCGTCTACAATTTGACTTCCAGAGAGACGATCTACTGCTCGAACACAGGTGAGATCAATGTGAAACGTAGTATGGTTTGTCCCTACTCTAAATGCCCCAGGAGGCAGGAATTCTAGACTGGTTCCACTTTTAGATATTGCATCTTACATGTAAGCTGGACTCTCAGTCAAAGAGCAAAGACTGTTACTGCTGGCTGTGTCTTTGTCTTGGCCTCTGTTGTCCAATTCTATCATCTATGAAGGTTTTAGAAGGGAAAAAGAAAGACAAGGGCTGAGTATAAAATAAATATACCATGGGCCTGGCATGAAAGATTTCTCCTCTTCTGTAAATACAGCCCACGAAGCTGGGAAGTCTCCAGTTCCTTTCTGCCTATATCCTAGGAATTTCTCTATAAAGGACACATTTATATGTTGCTTCTGAATAATGCAAACACCTTGGAGTGATTAATTAGGAACTCATCACTGTGCACTCCACAGACAAATATTAAGGATGCCGATGTAGTAAAAACGTTAGTTAGAAGTGGTGGGGGCAGGGGGTTAGGCTCAGCAGTGAGTTCATCAGAAAGCGGGAAGAAAGGCAAGGGTATAGAGAGGGAGGTAAAATATGAAAGGAACTCCCTGTTACCTAACAACGTTCCCAGAACAAGTCCGAGTAGTATGCCGAAGAATGAACTAAGGAGTGAGATTCATGGACTTCACTGACAGCTTTTTTTGTGGGGTCTGTGGACTTCCTTCCAGAAGGCAGAAAGTTACCGGCAGGCTGCCAAAGCAAATTCCATGTACCTAGACTAGTCTCTGCATTAAGTCTCTTAGAACACAATCAATTCTCAATGATCTGATTCTTAACAGTGACTAATAAAGAATAGGTGAAAAGTGCTCTTCTGACCAAAATTTTCCCTTACTTTCCTTTCCCACCGTTCTTACATCCAGCCTGCCCTTTACACCAAAGAACTTAATTACTTCTCCGGTCCAGGAGCTGTGGAGCGGAAGGACAGGAAGGCAGCTCAGTCAGGAAGATCCTGACGTTTACTTTCAGCTTGTGAGTGGGGTGGGAAGGACTCCAGCCACAGGGCAAGATGGTGAATCCAAACAACTTTCCTGAGTCAGTCTCTGCAGAGTGGACTTGTCTGCTCAATGTTCTATGAATTCTTAAATTACAGATATTCCTACTAACTCAAAATATATAGATGCTTTCTTCAGTCAAATATAAAGATAGTATACCATTATTTTTCTCTTAACACTGAGGATTAAATTCTACTTTTCTTGTGTACTTTTTCTTTGTTAAATGTCCTAATAAAAGCTGCCACATATATAAAATTTAATTGTTGGAACAAAGGTCACGTTCTGCAGCCTTAGTTTCACATCTCCCTTGGATATCATTTTGCTCCATCTTGCTTTCTAACTCAGACATGAGAAATGAGCTCAGTTCTGATTACAAGAGAAATATCACACAATATTACTAACATCTTTGGATCTTCTTCATAAAAATAATCATATCTGGGCTTGCTTTGTTTGTAATATTTTAGCCTGTGACAGTGCTGAAGATACATAATCATTATACTGCGCACATTAAGTATGATTTTATGAAGAAAGGAGAACAAAGGGGAAATATTGAAAGGGAATATGTGTGCATTAATAAAAGATAGCAATTCATTTGCAGTGGATCACACAGATATAAGAATCTCATTAAAGAACATTTTTAGTTACAGACTAGTATCCAGTAGTTAACATTAAGACAAACTTAAAGAGAAGCAATTTTACATTACAAAGGAGCATGATGACTAAACATCATTCACAATGGAAAACACTGAACAAGGAAGTAGAAAAGAAACATATTGACAAGATCAGACATATTTTTAAATGTGATGCATTTAATGCAATCCAAAGGCTATCAACAATTTAGATGCTGTGACAACATGCCACTGCCATTTGTGGCAACAGTTAAAGCATTTCGCACTGATTGCTCAGTGACCAAAAGCAGGCAAACAAATAATGCAACAAAACGGCTAATGCATCCAGAGTAACATACAACAGAATTATCTTCCAACCACAGCATTCTTCCCAGCTTTTGAAAGAATCATGGTTTGTGGACTGGAAGGACACAAAGTGCTTACAGAATTAAATACTAGGATATTTACTTTGGCACAAGATTTGTGTTCCAACCAAATAAAATGAGATTTCTCCCAGAACACATATCCTTAGCAAGAAGATAGAAATGAACATATTACAAAATCAATGTGGCCACATGTAAATAAAAACTGTTACAGTTTTTTTCTTTAGGAACAAACATGAAGACAGAAGAACAATAATCATTTCCAAGTTCAGGATACTACAAGGAAAGAAAATTGCAAGGGAAAACTGTATTGATTAACCAGATCATCTAAAAACAATTTGGGGAAAATTTGTTATTAAAGAGAAAGAGTTGTCTTCAACTTCCTTTTGTTTATAACGAATCCTTCATTTAAGAGAGTCTACAACCCGGGTGAGCCCTGCAAGGTAGATCAAAATGCATCTGCCTTCTCCATCCCTCAAGCCGGCCAGGAGTCAACGCAGGGAGTAGTATAAGGCC
Source organism: Camelus bactrianus (assembly GCF_048773025.1). Lineage (NCBI taxonomy): Eukaryota > Metazoa > Chordata > Mammalia > Artiodactyla > Camelidae > Camelus > Camelus bactrianus. The sequence continues at coordinate 27,604,609 of NC_133555.1, forward strand.
AGGAGGACTCAACGCAGCTCTTACAGCCCGACTGCCAACTTTAAGACTTTGCTTAGAAGAAGGCTGGGTGGGATCTCTGTTCCAAAGTCAACCCTCACCATTTTTAACATGATCTTTCTTTTTTTTTAAGTCACAGAAGTCAAGGTTTTAAGCAAAATGACATGAAAAGTAAGCATGCATATTTGTGAAAAAGGGGAAAAAGGGACGGGGGGAAGAAAGTAAAGGTCACAGAACATGTGTTTAGCTGGCTGGGCAAGAGGTGAATTTTCTCATAAGCAACTTTTCAAGCGAGTTTCACCTGAGAGGTTTATGCACCATAGCATTATGGTGTGGCCCCAGTTTGCTTTCCAAAATTACTCTAAATTAAACATGATACTATCTTTGAAAGATAAACAATGAATTGAGTGATCTGATACAAAGGACTTTTCATATAGGTCAACTGACTGGTAGAGAAAAAAGTTTAATGTATTTTTGTATATTTATATTATTGAGACCAAACCCTACTAATGAATTCTCTATATACGGACCATGATACTCAGCTAGATATCACCAGGCAGAGACGCTCCAAGTATCAGCTTTGTGACAGGTAATGTGACTTCTGCTTCCCTTTATTCCTAACTAGCATGAATATCTGACTTGCTTTTGGCTTTAAGTCCAACCATAATGTCTTTCCGCTTTACCTCTTTCTGTACATCCTTTGCTTGGTTTTCAGCCTTACTGAGAAGAGTTTTTAAATCAGCTGAATCCCGAAGATGCTGCTCTTTCAAGGATCCCACTTGATTCTCAAGCTCTTTCCTAGTCATCTGCAGGATGCTGAGATCACTTGTAAGTTCTAAACTCTGCTTCTGAGAACTGCAACATAAATGTTGAGAGTTATTCCTGTAGAAACCAGACACAGCAGGAAATCTAATTTCTTACAAATTTCACTAGGAGAGGTAGAATGGATTTCAGAGGAGGAAAGAAAAGTGTAAAAGAGAGTAAGATATTTTCAGTAAGTAAAGAGCATTAAAACGCTAAAACAATACAAGTGTAAAGCTGTGTCCTATTTTCAGACAATCAAATATACACAAAGGTTGAAACTGTAAAAATGGAAGTAGGAGGTGACTAATTGTATATTTTGTTATATCCCATTATATTAACTGTATCACAAAAAGATTCAGTGTAGGTCTTCTACAGGAAAAGAAAGCACCTATTCCAATTATTTTCTTTAGGTACTTGACAAATAGGATGGTGGACAGAAACTTAAAGCTTAGAAGCCACTTCCAACTTAAATAAAGATAAACTTACTCAAATGAGAAGACACCAAACTAGGGGGAAAGTATGGGACAAAAAACCAGGAGGCTGGGTTCCAGCCCCCAGCTCTGCAGCTATTTAGCTGAGGGATGCTGAGCAAATCATTTAACTGGTGCAATCTCATTCTCTGAGTAAGCATTTCCTGAGCTCTTAGCTGTGCCAGGCACCATGTTGCACAGACACAAATAACACAAGGAGAGTTTCAGTGCCCTCCACTGCCAAATAAGAAGACTGAACTCAAAAATTTCTGAGTTTGTTTTCCAGCTTAAATTCTATGATTACTTTTACAACTTGATGTTAAAAAAATCTGATTTACACTCTAGGAAACAGCTTGATAGGCATGAACAGAAATTCTTTGTTCAATTCCTTCTACACCACAGACAACAAAGAACAAAAGACCTGTATGGTGTAGCTGTGTTAAAGAATCTGGCTCCCATCTACAACAGATGTAGCTAAAGGAGGTTAAGGTTTTCAAGATGACAGTTACATGCCTCTCAGGATGGATTATAAGACTTAGACTGAATATTGTAACTGAGGTACTTTTTAGAGTATAAATCTCACGCCAAGTGTACACTAGGCAGATCCTAAGGTGTGAGCATGCTGTGGTCAGGCCAATACAGCTAGGAACTAAATGGCACGTAAGACCTTGTAAAGGAAGACTAGCTTCTAAAAACTACTTCAATACTGGGGAGGCTTAACAAATAAATTTACAGAACTATTAAACCAGAAGAGTTCAAAAAAGCAACTAATTTGTTTAAAATAGTGTATGTGAGTTTAGGTAGACAACTTGACCAATGATTTAATATATTCCACCCTTCTGGGGCCTAATATTTTTAAACCAAATGCTTCTAACTCATAAGGAATTTGCAGAATTGCTTTTAACACTTAAACAAAATTTGAAGTAATTAAAAAAAATAGCATTTAACATTTGTGCCAGATTCCAATTAATCATCTCTCAAAAATTAGGGATTAAGTCTAAAACTTTAAAATACCAAAAATTCTAAAACAAGAATAACAAGATAACACTGGTAATCAAATATCAGTATCTCTTACTTGCTAGAATACCAAACTAAATGGATTCACTAAAATCCAGATGTACTCCAAATATGAAGAACTTGAGTGTCTGCATCATCTTACATACACTTTATATCAATTTGTCCACATATGCTGTCACACAGATGATCAGCTGGAACAAACACACGTGTGTGTGTGCTTGCTTTCTTATTTATTTGTTTGTTTATTTGTTTTTTGGGTCTTTATTTTGTCCTATTCATATTTTGACAGTGCTTTGACAAACTTTTACATTATAACAAACATTTGTTTTATTCTTTACTGTTAATTATCTCTAAACATTCAAAAAGTAATATACATAAATGTATGAAAAGACTATGGAAAGATATGACACTGGAGAAGAAAAAAGCACTTTAAAGATACTGATACTGAGCACACATAGTATTGTAAGAAGTTTTAGAGAATAAATCAGCACATCTTATTCCTTCAACTAGTTCTTGATTTTTTAAAATGAATAACCAATATTACAATTATTTTTGTTTCTATAAAAGATAATGAGGCTTACTATTTGCAGATTATCTAGTCCTTTTTTTTTTTTTTTTTATCATTTTTCCCTAACGCTTGTTTTCTTTGGGAATTGACCTTGACCACTGAGTTTTTGCTAGCCTTAATGCTCTTTAGGAGCATCAACACAAGGCTAACAAGAGTGCAATGACTCTCATTTTTGGTGTACTGTGGGGAGGGAGATGGATTAATTTAGAATGGCTTCAACAATAAACCTACTGCTTTCATATTCTGAATTAGAATGTAAACATTGTTTAAATAAAAAACATGGCATGGATCAAACTTTTAATGAAGAGACATTTTAAACTAGGCAACAAATGTTGGTGAGAAAACAGGATTCCACAAATTTGCTGGAATAAATCTACTGCATTCATTGGTTTGCCTGTAAGGTATTGGATATTAGAAAGATTTAACTGGTTTTAGAGAATTCTTGAGCTTATATATTACTCTTTACATAACCCTGTTTGAAATTCAAAAGCTGAATTTATATAAAAATGCTGAAGTATTCATCTAGCATGGTTAACTTGCCAAAGAGCCAAAAGAGTCTGGCTCCAATATTTTGCTCCAAAAAGGTATCTAAGCATCAAAATTAAGTTCGGATGAAAATTCGAGATAAATATTTTGAAGCTAAAAAAGAGCTCTTGCATACTTGTGCAATTCTTTTTCTTGACGCTGCAGTTCTGATGATAGCAAAACATTTTCCTTTTTTAGAGAACGGCATTCGGTTTCCAATACATTCCATTCCTTTCTCAACTTCTCTAGTTCACCTAAAATAGTCCCAGAACATATTCGTTAATAGAGGAATATAACAATTATTTTCCCCTTTAAAAATGGAGATTTTACACAGCCATTCTTTGATTCCAGTTACTTTTGCAGCTATACCTCAGGAAAGTTCCCATCACCTTGAACTTCAGTAATATTTTTTTCTCACTTCGATTTTATGAGACAAATACTTTTTAACAGTATTTAAATAAAATATAAAATAGTAAAAATTTTCAATTTATTGTAGAACTTGCAGACCCCCAATAAAAAATATTGCTTTCTACAACCAATTGTTATCAAAGAGAAAGACAGCCTGAATGGTTATTCTGTACAAGTTAAACAGTTACCATTGTCAAGAGTTAAGAGCTTTATGTAAAATACATTTCCTCACCTTGTAGCCTTGTTGTTTCTTCTCTCTGCTGATCCTCACACTGTTGACATCGAAGCTGAAAACTATTTTGTAGACTTGTGATTTCTTTCTCATAGTCAGATGCTGCTTTCCGCCACCGCTCCAGCTCAGCTCGCACCTTCTTAAGCTCTTCTTGTAAACAAGCAATGTCAGTGTCCCGCTCAGAGGCAGCCTTTTCTGCTGCTTGATGAAGGAGTAATATTTCATCTCGGGCACTAAGCAATTTATCTCGAGTGCTTGTGATTTCACTGTCTTTCTCCTCCCGGAGATTCTCAATATTGACGTGTAACCTCTGCAACTGGGCTACAAAAGTATATTTACCCATCATTTTCTTTGTCCATAGTAATTTGGAATAAAAGAACAGCCCATATGGGACTGCAGTTACTGCACAGCCCAGGCTGTCAGAGCTGTTTTTTGCTTTTGATTAAACTGTACAAGCAATCCATGTTTAATGCAAAAAATGTCAAAATACCGAAACACAAAGAGAAAAACACCCCAAAGTGGTCTTTATTTCTCCCACACAGAGAAAACTGCTTCTAACGTTTGGTACTTATTCTCCTGGATTTTTTTTCTATGCATTTATACACATATAAAAACAAAAATAGGGAAGGATCATAATATATATAATGTGTTCTCTATTCTGCTGGTGATGAACAACTTTTAATAACAAAGAACAGTTATACTCTTAACTTTTTTGACTAATTCTTTATTTTAGGCATTTTAGGCTGTTCAGTTTTTAATTACTATAGACAATACTCCTTATAATGCAATCCTGATTTTTTTCTTAGGGTGAATTCCTAGGCATAGAATTGCTTGGTCAGATGGTAAGCATTAGTAAAGTCTTTGATGCTCCTGATTCAATTTTCTGTTCAAATGTCAATTCCTTAAATAAACTTCTGACGGCTTATCTGAAAATAGCCTTCTGTCATTCTCTAGCCCTTTACTCTGCCCTTATTGGACACTGTATTTTATATTTATTTGCTTATTGTTTATTATTCCACTAGACTGTACATCTCATGCATACTATCCCCAATACTAGTAAACAATCAAGAATTATTGGTTGAATTAATGAATTGATAAAGTTAATGAATACTGCCTAATCAAAGAGGTATATTTTTATAAGATCTGCTCTTGTGCTGTCATGACTTGAATTGAAAACAATGTGTATAAAATCATATGTGGTTCAGAACTAGAATAGTAGTCTAGGCTACTATAACACAAAAAAATTATTGGTAGAAAAAGTTCCTTAGGTAGGATAAAAGAATAATCAAAATAATTAAGAGGACTTAAGGCTAGGAAAGGAAGAGATTGCCTCATAAATAAACATTAAAGAAAATATTAGACCTTTTAAGTTTGTAGGAAGCATTGAGAGGTAACAGGTTCAAAATCTGAAAAGACAAAATGGCTAGAGATAACACGACCATGAACTTGTGGATAAAATCCTGAAACAGACATGCTGGCACTAGAGGGCACTCAATGATGCCTGTGTAAGACAGCTTTAAGACAAAAGGCAGCACTATGTCACAGAACCTTTAGGGGAAACTGCCACATACAGTACAAGATGGAAATACAGGTTCAAATCAGATTCACACAAACCAATGGACAACGGCATTAAACTATAAGAGTGTAAAGAGCTTTCAATTTTAAAAGAAACACAACCTGCCCCAGAAATTCTTGTCTGACCATACACAATTACAAATTTTAAGTAACTAAAATGTCTCACTCAAAAATAAGAAAAGAAAAACCAAAAGGCTGGTTTTTCTCTGGGACATTTTAGGGTAACATCATAGGCCTCACACAACGACTTCATTTTTTCTGAACTTGTCTATTTAGTTTCTTCTTACCCTTCCTCTCAAATGCTAAAATTTTAAAATAACATAGTTCCCTTCTTTGATGGTAAGGCAAATTAAATTTGCTTTAGGAACTTTACAATGGCATGGGAAAGACCTCTTTTGGAGTATTTCACAATTACAGCCTCCCAGTATTAGAAGCTCAGGTTGGAAGAAAATCCTTCAGTCTTTCAGGTCATGTCTGTAATCCTGCGATAGCCCACATAAAAAGACAGTAAAAAGATGGGTAGGAACGGCAGTCTTTACCAATGACTGCAGTGCAGGGGCCATTATTCGATTCCATATGGTATATAAATTTTGTTGCAATGCAAGTGTGTTATAAGCATTAGATAAATAACAAGCTAAAAGAGCTGGTGTACAGAGCTACTCAAACTGATTCCCTTTCTGATGAAGGCCCCCTAGGTAATAAGCCACTACATCGCCGGAAAAGTGACAGTCTTACCAAATCTGTATCTTCAACCCTGCTCTTCCTACTTCAAGTGTCTGTTACTGGAGTACTAGGGGATCTTCCCTTGTATCTTAAAACAAAAACAAAAACAAAAACAAAAACCCACCCAAGAACCAAATGATAGTTTCAGATTCTAGGGAAGAACCAAAGCCATGAAAAATAGGAACCCGCTGCATTCTTACTTTTGAATCCTTTTGAATCATTACAAACAAACAATCCCAAATAGTTTCAGGGTATTACATACCTTGAAGAACCTGTATTTGTTTACTGGATTCTTCAACTTGATTTCGATAGGCTTTTCTTTCTTCTTCCAAAAGAGCTAAAAGCAAAGCACAGTGTATCTAATTTTGTGATTTAATGAAAGTATTCAGAATTAAGCAGCTGGAAGATTCTCAGAAATTCCCTCCTAAAGCTCACTGAGGTGATCAAAGGTTAGGCAGTAAGTGTTATCAGTATTAGCAGTTAGATAATTTAAAGCTTTTAAGAGCACAAAACAGTAATAATAAATGTATTCAACTGAGTAGCAGAGTTTTCTAGACCTTGTATTGCCAAGATAATATGTGCTATTCTTTACTTGAAAAGCATTCTTGATAGTTGTTAATCAGCATTTTGAACTTAAATTTGAAAAACAGATTTAAAATCCTCATGTTCACTGCCAAGCACATAGTAATTACTTACTGACAGGAAGTTCACAGATCCCCCTGGGATGTGACTCTTCCTCCTGGTCAGGAAGGCCGTTTTAGAGACCAGGAGGACTCCATGGACCATTTACTCTCGCCTCACTTAAGGATTTTCTAAGGCACTAATTGACTGCAACTAGTTGAATTATACACAAATGTAAGCTCTAGGGAACAGCACAGACTCCATCTGGCCTATGACACTACAGGTAAGTGAGCTACTGGAAAAGAAAGTGGTTGGGACATTAGAAGATTCTGTAACTTAACCTTGCCTGGTTCCTCCCATTTACTGAAAATACACTATAAAATCACAGAGAATATAAATTTCCCTTATCTTATATTGAGTAGCTAATATTAAGTATAACTAAAACTTAGAACTTTATATATATTATGTTTTTTCATTTTGTTATACATAATATATAATTAACTATTAAGTTCCTTCATTGCTACAGGCCTTTTTTTTGGGGGGGGGTGTCATTAGGTTTATTTATTTATTTTTAGAGGAGGTACTGGGGATTGAACTCAGGACCTTGTGCATGCTAGGCACGCACTCCATTACTTGAGCTGTATCCTCCTCACTGCTACAGGATTTTCTTGATCTTTTGTCAGGAAGCAGAGCAACTGTAACTCACCCCACTTTACTGACCAGAAATGTAGCTCAGAAAGGTTACATAATGTTCCAAGATCACATATCTAACAAAGTTGTGGCTCTGGGAACAAGACACCATGCCTCTGGACTCCAAGTTTGGGGCAATTCAGTGACACTATGTTGCCTCCACATCCCCTACAGAATCAGAGTAATCTTGATCTCACCTTGAAGTTCAAAGCATTTTTGTTTACTTGCTCTAGCTAGCTCCTGGGCTTCAATCAATTCCTTGCGAAGATGCTGAATTTCTTGTTTTGTCTCAATTTCTGACTGTGCACCCTGCAAGTCATCTGACAAAAATATGTTTGTTTTAAAAGCAAGAGTTAGTATCACACCATAATCTCTACAAACAAAGATTAGCAATCTCTTTCATGTTTAGACATGCATAGTTAACATAGCACAACTAAGTTTAATAACACTTAGAAGCAAATCATATTAAGCATTTTAGTCATTTTACCCCGGAGAAAGAACACAAATACAATTAAATATATATTAGTAATTCATGGCAATGGCACTATGAAATATATATTAACATATATAAATTATATATTTCACTTCTATAAGGCTTATGCAGAGCTCACGTAAGGCTTGACATTCAGTAATAAGGACATAATGCTATTCTTCTTTATCAATTTTGATCTTTCTTAATAACAAGCCAAAAATTTCACTTGGAACTTAACTGGAAATAGAAAAACAGAAAGAAATCTTTCTTTAAGAAAAGGTTTTAGCATGATTTCCACAGTTGTGGAATACAAAATAAAAACTAAGCCGAAAGCTCCACTGTGCTCACTTTGTCATCACTGTTCCCTCAACATTAGATACAATAAATAAATATTTGCTTAACTATTAAATGTTGTAACCTAAATGGCTTTATCAAAATAAATTAGATGCAGCATTACATCTCAAATATGCCCCCTCCCCTAATCTCTTATCTATCTAGTTACTCTGCTCATCTTTCATTGTGTTAAAACTTTCTGCTACTGAACACCGTCTGAAATAAATACACCACCAGGTAGGCCTTATTCTTCTAGTGCATTCTATTTGACTACTACTGTGGTTTACAAATAGCTCAGGCATAACCACCTCAATCCATCAAAAAAGAGCTAAGAATAAAATTTCACAATGAAATCACAGCAGGTCTTAGATGTTACATACACGTATTTTTATCCTCCTATCTTTTCCCTGCCAAGAATTCTGTATCTTAAAAAAAAAAAATCTGAATCTAAGTTCTTCTATTCTAGTCAATCTATCAATTCTTCCTTCAGTCTCTTGGTAAGGATGGAGGCATGTAGAGAGAGAGATTTTTCCAGTGGCAGAATTAATCCTGTGATATAGGGATGAATTAGAGTATGAACTCCAATATATGTGAATGTATAGAAAAATACAGATTAGAAATACATATAGATATGTGAGACTATGTATATACATACATCTATTTCTTAACTCTGTCCACCAGGTGGGCATAGAAGCAATGAGCATACCATATATATTCAGGTCTTGACTTTTAAGTACCATTCTCCATTTAAAAAAACTAAGACTCTGGGGAGAAATAGTTGATTTCAGGGCTAAGACCAGGAAAGTACAAGATAAATACAGAGTACTTTTTTGTGTCAGAAATTTAAAATGGGCTCAAAGAATAACAGGATCATGTCAAAAAGACATAAGGGGCTCCCACTGGCCAAATATGGGACAATTTGAGCATCAAAACAATAAGGATAGTGATAGACTATAATCCACTGAATAAAACACGAATCCATGAATCCACACTGATATAAAGAGAAGAAAGGGAAGGGAAGAGAAAACTCTTCCTTGTAGTAAAAAGCTAGGTAATAAACATAGATGGACGACAGAATTACAAAATCACTATCTGGCAACTGTTATAGTAATAATTGATTCAGGCAAGAATCATAAGTAGATGCTAAGCTAAGCAGATAAAAGTCTGAAGAGTAACAAGATATTTATGTAAAGTTAACATCACCAGTGATAACAATGCAACATCAGGTGCCTCCTGATATGATGCCCAATATTATTTGTTATATTCTTGCCAAAATTCATAGCTTAAATCTAATCATGAGGAAACATTACATACATCCAAACTGAGAGACATTTTACAAAATAACTGTTCTTCGAAAATATCAATGTCATGAAACACAAAGACAGACTGAGAAACTATTCCAGATTAAAGGAGATTAAATAAAGAGATATGACAGATGAATACAATGAATGACTCAGGATTTTCTTTTGTCATAAAGGGTACTGTTGAGACAACTGAGAAAACATAAGTAAAGTCTGTGTATTTAATAATAGTAATTATCCATGTTAATTTCCTAATTTTAAGAATTACACAATGCTTATATAAGAGAAACAGAAAACATGAATATTTAGGACTAAGGCTATCATGTTTGCAATTTACTCTCAATGGTTCAGAGAGAGAAAAGGATGAGGAGGTAGAGGGAGATGGATAAATCAAAATTGGTAAAATGTTAACAGAAAATGGGGTGAAACATTACTATTTGGAGAATCTAGATGAAGAATATATAGAATTCTTTGTTCTATTCTTGCAACTTTTCTATAAGTCTGAAATTATATCAAAATTACAAGTCAAAAGAATACTTTCTACATATATATATAAACAAAGAAAATATGGCAAAATACTAAATTGTTGAATATAGGTGATGGACATATATGGCTGTTTTTGGCATTTTTCAACTTTTCAAAACATGTTTGAAATTTTTTATAAATAAAAAAGTTCTCTTGAAATTACCAATCCTAATGCTACAATCTTAGAACAATCATTTCTCCTTAAGAACAATCATTTCTCCCTAAATTTGTGTCCTTAACCTATTTTGCCCTTCTCAGTCTCTCCTGTATTATGATATTAGGGCAATTCTCTTACTGAAATCAAGAACCTATACTGACTCCCTACTGTATCAAGTCCAGACATCTTTATCTGACTTTAAAACTTCTCCATAATCCAGTCATTACTTATTCTCCATTACTCACTAATATATTCATTTCCTACTAGTCTCCTCAGTAGCTCTGGCTCATGACTATTTTCCTCCCCAGGCTTAAGCCTCTGTACCTAACCCCAACTCTGTGCCTCTAACTCCCAGCACATAGTAGTCTCTTTTGCCTAATTTCTAAAGCTTGACAGTAAAACTCAAGCAAACCAAGAAGCTCTTTCTAGTTCACTAATTGCTCAGTAGCATTAGTTTCATTTTTAAAAAGAGCATGAATCCATATAGATACATAAGAATTCAGAAGAGAGCTTTAAGATCAAGTAACCTACTTCTTTCATTTGACAGATGAGGAAATAAAGGTCTAGTGATCTGAAATGGCTTACACATCTGGAATGTGGTGGAGAAAGAACTAGAATTCTCACTCTAGCTCAACTATCTTTCCCATAAATCATGGTGCTTTCTCAGTTACAGCATTAAGTGGCATGCTTTCCTAACAACCAACCCTTATTTCTTCTTCCAAAATAAGAGGATTCCTATCATTGTTTTCTTTCTAGTAACAGATGTTAATTGCATATACATTTCACACTTCCATTCCATACTATATGGAACATACATTCTATATTCTATCTAATACAATGCTAGACATACAGCAAGCATGTTATCTGATTACCATACAAGACAATTAAAGATCTGCATCTAAAATGTATAGTTTTCAAAATAAATATAATAATAGTTAAATGAATTAATACAACGAAAGGACTATTTTAATTTGAGGAAGGGGATCCTTTCATAAATGAAGAATCATAAGTAATCCATCTCGAAGGTCTATCAAAGCAGACAATTCCTGTCTGTGGCAGAACAATTCCCTTGATCAGTGATGGCTGTGAAACAAAATTAATACTTTTCAAACTAAAAATAATGGAGCAGATTTTATGTTAAGCAATTATGTTTCAGGAGACAGAATATGATCTAGGCAATAATCAGCTGTGCTAGCACAGGGATCCAGTATTTGCAAATTAGTTCTTTGTACTACATAATGAAAAGGATCAGCATTTTAATTAGAATAAGATACCATGTATCAAATAATGTAAACGTATAAACTCAACACAGTGTTTGATCAAAGAAGTAGAGATACTGACCAAAAATCCTTACAAATTAATAATAAACACAAATTGCTATGCTTAAACTAATAAAGTAGTGTACAGATCCTCTTTTCAGAAAACCAAATGCCTTTTTTTTTTTTTTAAACAAAGATGAATGAGCAAATCTTTTTGTCCTAAGGCTGATTGAGAGCTGTACTTCGTATGGTTCATACAGTTGTGTAGGAAAATGCATTTTTAGTTTATTCTGGCTTGGGTGTACTTTCATGGTGTCTCACTTTTGTCATGGAAATGGACTTTGGTATCAATCTACTTCACAGTCTTGGGGAAAGTCTCATGATGAATACTGGTAGAAAGTGTTTAGATGAAGATAAATCAAAGTCTTCCTGAGCTAAATAAAAATTCATTTTATTTAGATGTGCAAGTCAAATGGAAACAAATGTTTTTTTGGGAACTATGATGAGGTGAAAAGATTACCAGAAACAGAATCTGTTTTCCCCTTAACACAAATGGTGTTATCTTTAGAAGTGCTTGGTGTATAATCTGGGCCAGGGACCAGCTCTTCTCAGACTACGGTTAAATCCTGTAAAGAGATCTACACCACACAAGAACCCATTAAAGAACCAGCCCTGGAACACAGAATACATCATATTCTAAATTAAATCTGGTGTCACTGTTTCTTCAGAGGAGTGGCGATTTAACTTAAATTCTGACCTTGACTCTAAATGTGGGTGAGGTAATCTGAAGCACTTGGTAAAGGGCCAAATCAAAACATTTCTTCCCCAGTTCTATTTTGTATGTGCATATTTGTAATGTAGCCACAACATGTTACCTCATCAACTGACAGAAGTGATCTGGCTGAGACAGCAGGGCAGGTGGGCACCATCCTCTTTTACTACCATCACTCCTCCCTTAGGAAAATCTGATAATTTAGTTGCCGGCTTGGCTGATGAGAACAACCTTTACAATGGAGGAAGACCACTTTCCTGTCGTAGGTGTGTGAGGCCACCTGAGGCAGTGCTAGGTGGCAGCCTATGAATTTAACTTTGGCAGCAGCCTATTACTATTGATTCTCACCCCTTTGCCATTCCGTCTGACCAGCTGGGTTCCTTCTTGACAACTGGATCTTTTGTTGGCTCCTTTATCCTTCCCATTGTTCTTCTCTTTATCTATAAATACTCCCTGCTATCACAGTCCACCCCTATGCTGAGAATTCCCAAACATGGTTACTGCCTTCTTTCTGACCAAGCCTGACCTCTCTCCACATATGCCCCACGTAGCCTATATGCACCACACTTCTCTACCAATAGATGTTACTTCTACTTTAAACATTATCCTATTTGTAAATGTCAGTACTGTTTTAAACAATGCATGACTCCCTTTTCCCTCTTGGTATATTCTCGCTTATCTTTAACCTACTCATTTGAGAAGCCCATCCTGACCACTGCTCCACCCCATCCTTGCCCCTAGCCAGGAAATTAGCTGTACTCTCCAAAGTTTCCACCACACCTATTGAAACACTTATTACACTATCAACATATCTCCTTCCTCCATCAGACTGCAGCCTCCTCATATGTCTCATCTCTGTATCTCCTGGGTCAATAAATGTCTCAGAAATAAATGAAAATGACTTTCTAGTCCCAGTTTCTGTCTTGCACTTACAGCTGCATTTCTGGTCCCATGGGTGACTATACAAAACTGGGAAACCTTTGGATGTGAAAGGAAGCACTTTTAATAATTATGCTGAGATAATGGGTTTCAGGTAAACCAGAACCTGTGATCTTTCTTCCTGTTCAACATGTGCCGAACTAAAAACATCACACTGTATTCCCACCATGTCATTTAGACTATGTCCCTAGTTGCTTCTATGTCCTGCAAGTTGGCAGTTGGATCTAGAATCTTGACCAGACTCAGGTTCAGTTTTTTTGTCACTGAATACGTCTTATGTGGTATGACACACTTTCAGGGTCATCTCAAGTAATAATTCTTCCATGAATTGCTTTCTTCCCCATCTTCTATGATAAACAAAAAGAAACAAATGTAAAATCTGGACATTCCTCCTCCTTTCTTTGACTCCTAATAGCAACAACCACCAGGAAGCAGCTTATCACCTATACCTCATTATCAATTTGACTAGAAACGTCTCAAACCTCAAGGAAGTCTTATCAGACTTTGAAACCATTGGAGTCTCTGGCATAGTTCCCTAAATAGAGCATATCTGCACTAAATACTACTTGGACTAAATATCAGTTTTCTTTTTATCTCTTCTTGGGAAATGATTTCGAGCATACAAAAACCTATGGATGAAGCCACAGCTTTATTTCTCTTTCAAAAGTGGTATAAATTGGTTGAAAATAATCAGTATTTCAGGAAAAATTACTACTGCTATCACCATCTCATTCACATCTCATGATGAATGTTTAATCTACTTGAGATTATTTTCTTAATCCTAGATGACTAACATGAAGATTAGCACATTATTCTAAATTCTAAATAAAGATTGGCTATTTTTAAAAGCCAAAATTTGAAGACAACGGTTCAGGAAGTCAGGCATAGGACTGCAATGAGTAAAATAAAAGGGCAACTTTCTACAGCTCTCAAGGGTAACACTCTCCGTTATAGGAGAAAAATTCTGTCAGCCTACTGAACCTAATCATACAGATAACAAAACATAACCACATATACTCAAGCACAACCTAAATGTGTCTAATAAGTGCCAGTGAAACATTATTTTTAAGAATTTATACAACTCTTACAAAGAAAAACAATGGATTAAACAACTATTTATGACTAGGATGACTGTTTATTGGACATTCTTCTAAAATCTGCCTGCTTCTCATGGGTGATTTTTCTTTATATCTAATTTTTCACTGACTTACCAGTTTATTCTTAAAATCAACCTGTAAAATCTTTCAAGAGGTGTTGATAAAGGTACTACCTCATCAACAAATTTCATAATCATATAGAAATGTAAGAAAAGTTTTGGGGTTCTGTTTTTGTCCCCTTAACTGAAAGCAAGGTTAGGGAAACTAACCCATTTTCACCAATGGCACCCTAAACAGTTACTAGCAGCACTCGTGCACCCACTCTCCTTTCACATGGACCTTGTGTTTTCCATCTCTTTCTCTCCCACGACTTCCCCTTTTATACCCTCTATCTTGACTCTGATTCCCCAGCCTATCTCATGAGCACTTTTATAGATACAATTTAGCCTCCCAGTGTTATTCAAGATTTAAAAAAAATTTTTCCCCTGACTTTTGGCAAAATAAACAAATAAAAAATATATTATTAACTGGAAAAGATCCAGCACCAACAACTGCTTTTCCCTAAAAGACAAAATAGGAAATACTTTCTTTTAATTTCAAATCTTAATAACTAACAAGAAGTTACTCTTTAACCTATAGATCTGCTTTTATCAGTCACCACCATCATTACTATTAACAGTATCTTCATCCTGGGGCTTAACATGTTATGTTCCCAACACCATGGTAAGTGATCTACTTGCATTGTTTCACTTAATCCTCACAATAATCCTATGAAGTCGATCTTCCCCAATCCTACAAATGAAAAAAACTGAAGCACAGAGGGGTTAACAGTTTGCTCAAGGATATATTACAAATAAATGGCTGAGATTGAACCCAGAGCTCTTTGGCTCTTAGCTTCTTGGCTAGAGTGTGTCACTTTCCTAATGTTCTCATGGTTTTATAAACTTTGATGTAAGAAGTCTACCATTAATTCATTCAACAAATCTGAGTTTTACTGAACATCTGGCATTGTAGTAGGCAAAAAGGATAAGAATAAAATCCAAAGCAGACTGACATATATAACCACAAAAGTGTTAATAACTGTTGAATATAATCAACACAATCATAAATGCTACTTAATACGATCTGAATTGGGCTGCTGAAAAGATTTCTGGGAGATTTTTATAGTAAAAAAGACCATAAGAATAGCTACTTTTGTATGACAGGTGTTCATTACTCATTTACCTCCTCTCTTGTTTGTCTACGCTCCCACAAACACCCAAGGTCCTGAAATTTTTTCAGTATCAGTAACATTTTATATATTAATAGCATTACATTTCTGAGAAGAATCAGAAACGCTCCAAGATGAGATTTCTATACTGTATAAACATTAACTTAGATTTATTATTATGACACTAGGGAAAAAGCATGTCTCATCAACACCAAAAGCCACCTGAGAATACTGTAGATCAGTCAGGGTACTGGAAACCATGATCATTCTTAACAACAGGTTGGCAACTGGTTGCCTGGGCCAGTAATCCTCAGGGCTTTCCTTGGTATGGGAATTCAATCAAAGGTGGCTTCAGAGAGCCATGTGAGCTTTAGTATCCATGGGGAAGAGGAGAGAAGGCCATGATGCCCAGACTAAGGAAGTGTAAGAGAATCTAGGTAATCTCTTTGTTAACCACCCCCAATCTCAACCATTATACAGCGAGGCCAGAGCAGGGTTATGCAGAGTGAAACTAACGCTTCCTTATATAATCCAAAACTTAGGGTCTGGACTAGAGGATCCCTTAATAGCCCAGGCAGAAGTAAAGGCACTTCTACACAGAGAAAATTCCACAGGCTGCTTTTGCTGCTTATTTCAGAGAGCTGCCTAGTGTTGGTCCACTGCTACTAACATGCTTAACCCACTGGGCTGAACTCACATGTCAAAATTTCTTGTGTATAATAAGGCAATTATAAAAGAGACTAAATGCTGACAATTGTAGATTTATCAATAAGCCACCCCAAGGCACTCTATCTTAAAAACACTTTTATAAATGCTGATTTAATTCCTACCCATTTCATTCTAAACAAGTAAATATCAAGAAATAAATGTACTTCTCATTTAGAAATGAGACAAATCAAAGAATGTATTATATGCACTGCTCATTTTAGCCCCACCCAACATTTCTAGAAGAGTCCTAAAAACCTGAGGGTATTTACTGGATGATGAGGAGGACCAGAAAATGGGGAAGTTTGAAACTGCTATCATACGATTACAGAGCAAACAGGTGGTTCTTTCAAGAGGGTTAATAAAAATATTAAATACCAATTAATTTTTTTTTAATTTAAATTATTAAATATTATAAAAATATCTCTAATTCACATTAAACATGGTAATGAGTTTCTATCAAGACATCAAGGTAAACAGAAAAACCACAGCTGCATTTCATATTCTACCACTTCCTGCTTTGCCCTTCATACAATTTTGATTGCTACAAATTATTTTACAATTTAAATGTTTTTCTTTAAAGCACTGGTACCAACATCAACATTTTAAATTTTAGTTCTCACTGCTTTAGAGAACCTATCTTAATCTTCTAAGTAAACTTAAAACTTCACTAATATATGAAACTGATTTTGTGGCAAAGGGTGAATCTGATGCCCTCGTTTAAAATGTCATAAAAACATGTTAAAGTACCTTTTAATAGGGACACTTTAGCAAGGGGTTCATTTAAATCTTGCTCATCCATTTGGGCGTCTACAGGGGGAGAAAAAGATAATTATAAACAGTAAGCTCTATTGACAAGCTATCATTATCAAAATAAATAACTGAAATTTATATAGCTATTATATTCGGATCGCTGAAAGTAATTTTAAAATTTATCCAAGTATTCAAGGGAGTGACTTGACAAATGGAAGCACTGCTTTCTCCCCAAAACACAAACTTTGACTTCTCCACCCACACTAACCTACATACTTAAACTGCTTGGTAGGGAACAATAACATCTGCAGATTCATAAACATTAAGTTAAAACTCACCTGTAGTGTCGTCACTACTTTTCTCCTTGCTTGGACTCAGAGTATCTGATAAATCAGATTCCTTTGCTCTTGCCTGGTTTTCTATCAAGAAAAACAAAATAAAAGTAGAATCTCATTATAATATCTTTTATCAATAAAACTGCTTCAGGCTATGCTTGCTCTAAATCTACTAATGTACAAAATACTTTTAAAATTAACTGAGGTCACTGAATCTCTTACTTCTTCACCACTCTAGTCCCAAATGGAAAGCTGGTTAGTACACGTAGCTCATATTATATTATAATGTGGATCATGACTGCTGTGCAGAGGGCTGGGGCTTTTGTTCAAGGCTGTCCACTGGCCAACTGGAAACAAAAATGAAGCAAGCTTTGCTAAAGTATTCAGAGAACTGTAACAAATATAGCAAAATTCCCAGGACAATGTGGACACTGTATGAAGATGATGAAAGCAAATGGCTCTATTATATAAAAACACTAGTTAGGTTGCCTCAGTAATATTTATACTCATAATAAAAACTCTTTTTAAAAAATCACAATTATTTATTACAAAAGAAACATTTAAAAGAAGAAAATTAGCAGCTTTTTACATCAAAATAAAATATGACTGTACAAACCACACTAAGAAAAACTCAAAATAAAAAGTTTTGAAGTTGTTTACAAGTGGTGTGCTGCCTGAGGCAAGGAAGACATCCTAAGCCTAGTTTTCAATGAACTGTTCACAAAAAGTCCTAATTATAATCCTCACAATTTATTAAAGATGACTGGTAATTAGTTAGGCCCTAGATCCTCATCTGTAGTGGCCCATCTGTGTACACTATAACATGCATTAGGACAGCCTTACAGAGATGGTCATTTCTCTGACCATTACCCTAGAGCATCTCCCCATTCTCCACAAAGCCTTGGCCATCACAAGGCCTTAGCCAAGCTTTATATTTCAGAATTTAGCCATACTCTGGTCCCTGAATTAACTCTCACATGAGCTTTGTTTCGGTAAGGCCGGCCTCTTTACAGAGCTGAGGCAAGCCAGTTCATCATGGCCTGCAATTCTTTGCTTGAGTTGATATTTCCCTGAATTCAAGGACCACTCTTTCTACTTGGCCTAGTCATTCTGTAAGGTACAGCTTAAGCTCCGTTACCTCTAAGGGAGTCTTCATTTCTCCAGCATGCCGCTCCTTTTTATTGTATCTTCTGTGGGACATGTTTTTTTTGCAATTAATCATGTTCTATTTTTTATCATTCTCTGTGTGTACATTTACCTTATTTCCTTAGTGAGATTTTAAATTCACTAAGCAAATGATTATTTTTTAATTTATTTTTACTGAAGTATGATTACTTCTTATAATGTTATGTACTTGACTATACTGTTGGTAGTAATCTGCATCAAAAATTTAAATGTGCATATCCACTTCTAGTACTTTTCCTAAGGAAATAATAGGGAACATACAGTATATATACATAAAGATGTTTATTGCAGCATTGTTCATTATGGAATGGAAAATGTTCAAGATATATTTTCCATTTTGAAAGTAATCGGAAACATATCTAAAACCATTACTGTCAAAATAGTTAATATAATGTTAAAATATAACTTATTATGGATGTTTCATATAAGAATACCCTAGAATTTGTGGCTAACTTGTGAAATGGGTGATGAATTACAAGAAGCTTTTTGCTTCTTTTCTCACTGCCATTTCTAGTCAAAGGCCAACTGCTGAGCGACAGGGAGCTTAGATTAGAAGTGAAGTCACTAACCATGGAGGCCCATGGGAATCTAATCTGTGACCTCTGGTGCATTCACAGTGTACTATAATCAGACATTTCTGAATGTACTAGTTTTGATCACAAAGTTACAGTCTCAAAAAAGGCAGGCTAATACATCTTATCTATATATAGATAGAAAAGAAACCTCTCTGGGGAACAAAAAGGAAATGACAAAAATGACTCTTTTCTAATTTTAATATTCTTGGCAATTTTATGATGAAGATACTAAGGTAAACCAAGAGGAATGTATTTTCAAAAGGATTATTCTGGCTTCGAAGGAACTTTTGTTTAATATTTAGAGTAGTAGCCAGGAAGGTAAAATTGCCTTAGAGGTGGAATCAAATCTTCCATTAAGATCTAACTAGAACATAAGCTCCATAAGGGAGAGATCTTTGTCTGTTTTGTTAACTGCTACATGTTCGTTGCATAGAAGAGTGCACAGTATACAGCAGGTTCTCCAAAAAGGAGACAATTGAAGACACAATTCTACTCAGAATAAGAAGGCAAGTTTTTAGTAAGTCAAGTCATGGTCCATCATTGTTGTGTTTTTATATATATATATATTACACACACACACACACACACACACACACACACACACACACACACAGTTATTACATAGAGGCAAGCTGAATCTATTCAAGAATGAAATACAGGACACAACAAATGAGTGGCAGAGTCTCAACTTTTCAAAACATCTACTCTTTAGCTATGAAGCAGCACTCAACTTTCCAGTATTAAAAAAGTCATTGCTAGTTGATTTTCTCTGCAATATTTAATTATTAAAATGCATACCAAAAGTACACAGAGATGGAAGAATAGCTACCGACATCAATACCTAAAGTGTTCCCAAACTGGGAACTTTACAATAACATGACTGTTTTCATTGTATCTTCAAGCAGACATAACAATAGATGGGCAAAACAAACATACTGGCCAGAGACCATTTCCTACATCACTGGAACCATTACTTGTAAAGAAAACAAGGTTAAGGATCAAGAAAAATAAAGGGGAACTAACATCTGTTGGACAACAGAATGGCGCTTCTTGCATTAAAAGCAGTATTTCATTAAATTCCCACAAAACCCTGTAAGTTATTGTCAATCCCATTTTGCAAGGAGGAAACTGAGGTTTTAAAGAGCTAAAGTAAGTTGCTTGAGGGCACAAAGCTAGCTATGGTAGAACCGGGAGCTGAAAGTTGCTGTTGGACCTACTCTGTATTCTTTCTACTTCTACCATTTCCTAAAGCTATTGTAAACATATATTGACTGCAAACTGAGTTAGGGCTTAGAAAGTATATGCAACCTATGATTATCTGAAGGAAATACCACCAAGATTGTAACAGCTGGTAACTGGCAATTTCAAGCAACTCATATTTTCAATGCAGAAAAGAAAATTCCATCAAAAACTTTACCAATGAAAGCATTAAAAAAAAAAAAAAAGACAATCCAGCCAAACCCAAAAGAAAACACTTTATAGCCAGATATAAAGCATTTAAAATGTAACTCATTTCAGCCATCTAGTCTCTTACAAGGATGAGCGTACCTCTGCATGCTAACTGTGAGAGCTGCTAGTAAAATGTTTACTGCTCACAGAAGAGTCTCTGGTATATAAAACTTTTATATGTATTGTCATTCTTAAAGGATATATTCTATTCACCTGCATGGACTGACTTGCTATAATTTATTTAATAAATGCCCTTATTATTAGACACTTAAGTTTTCCTCTTTTTGCTTTTAAAGAAACACTGAAACAAACACCCTTGCACATTTGTCCAATTTGTTCCTTAAGATAAAAATTCAAAAGTGGAATTGCTAGGTAAAAAAGCATGTTCTTTAATGCTTTCAATACATGTTTTATGGCCAGATTTCAAAAGGAAACCAGATTTTCTTTTTCAACAATGACATCACATAATCTCAAGGGAATATATTCTAATTCAGAATGCATTAAACAGAAGCACATGATAGCAGATACTTTTCTGTAATTAAAAGAAGCACTGATTTTTTTCCCCACTTCAAAGTGTTGGCTATTCAACCAACTAATCTGAATAGGTATTTAGGTGGTGAAGTACAAAGCTATTTTAAAACCTGTTCTCATCTCACTTTAATAAGATGAAGTAAATTGCCATACCCACTAAAAATAGTCCACTGTTCTGAAACTCAATGCCAGTTTGCCAGAACAATATTAGTGATGCATAGTTTATGCATTCTTTCCCCAAATATGGCATCTGCCGTGCACATAATTCAGAATGGAAGCCACCAGATATCTGAAATAACACTATCCTCTCAAATATTTTTAAAAGCCAAATGGATCCAGTTACTTTCATAAAACAATGTGTCATAAACTTTTATCACTCATTATTTTATTTGACCAAAATGATTGTGAATTAGTTTTAAACTTTATACTGGTATGTTCTTCTGATGGAAGTCTTAGACTGATAATGAGCATATCTCACTAAATTTATTTGCCCGATTTCCCTATACATAAAAGTGACTTGACAATATGATGCTTTAAAACTCACTTTGCTTTTCTAAGTCTGACAATTGTAACAGAAAAGAATTAACAGAATAAACTACTTCAGGCAATTATAGGACTATCCATTACAAAATATAAGAAGGTCCTACATAATACTTGTTTAAATCAAATTGAGATGTCAAAAATTAAGAAAGTATTAACTATCATAAGGAATATTAAAGGTATGATAAATATCACAAAATAACTGCAAGCATTTTTCACCTGTTTCAAAAAGATTTATGTTGTGTTTGATTAAAATTTTGAGATAAAAGCTGAAAATAATGCTGGAAGTAAAACAGAGAGATTGCAACAAATCTTTAATACTGAAAGAAACCTATTCCAAGCATTAAAAACATACACACCCATATATATCCATCTAAAAAGAAACTTTCCAATGAATGTTTCATTCTTAAAACAGAACTCTAACTACTTTATATTATTATCTGATACTGTTATTACATTGTCATTTTGTTATCCTTAAGAAATAAACTGATGGTTAAAGTACTATGACCTTAGAAATGTACAGTAACCTTCATTATCAAGAAGAGTTGTCAAAACCCACAGAAAAATCCCACAGAAAACCCACAGAAAACGAACCTTTTGAAAGCTTTGTTTCTTCAACCACTTTGGTTAGATGCCCCTCGACGATCAGCTTCTCTGCCAAAGAAAATAAACGTTACTATCCAAGCCCAAACCGAGCAGCGTTTCCCTGAGCGGAGCAGTGTAACACATTCCATGACCAAATTTAAAGATGATAACATTACTCCCATGACTAGGCTTGAACAAAAGCTTGAACCTGGAAGGGGAACTAAGAGAACTTGAACTATAATAGAGCAATCAGATTAATGCAGAAATCTGAGGGTAAAGGAACAATTTGTCCTCAGTTTTCAGTAATTTTCACTTTATTTTAAAAGCCTACAACTTTCTGAAAATCAGGGCTCAGAACAAACAAAGCAACCCTCTTTAAATTAAGGATATTAAGTTGAAATAAAGGAATTCTGAGAAGATATTTTATTTAGATAAAGAAATAATACAAGTTATAGTATACAATAGTATACTTTTCCCTATTGATACAATTTAGCAGACATGGCTCTATGACAAGTTTCAGTAAAATGAATCATTTTAGAAGAGCTAATCATTGAAAGAAATTGAAAAAAGATTTGCTTTGGTTTATGGTAGATTCTCTGTAAATGAATAATTGTAGCTTCTTTATAATTTATTAAAAGTTAGATTTTCATATTCTAAATTTCACTGAGGAAGATAATATATCTATTCTGTATATCCCCTTATTTGATCCTGTAAATGAGCTAACCTCCTTCAATTTATACTTTTGCAGTATGTGAAATAATTTCTCTATTCTTTCACCCTTCAACCCACTGCAACTTGGTCATTTCATATAGGCTCTCTGCAGTATGTGGCACTGTTTGCCACTGCTTCCTTGGGAGGAAAAAAAAAAAGTCAAAGAGATTTAGATAATTTTAAAAGGCATTAATCTCACAAGATATATAATGTAAGCTGTCCTTCCCATCCCCTGTCCTACTCCACTCCATTCCTGAAAATCACTTCCTAGAAACAACTTTTAACTTTTAGTCACTTCTTCTGGTATTTACATTTCTAAATAATATGTTGCTATTTCTTAATTTTTCCATTTTAGGCATTATTTACTGACAATCTCTTATAGAAGATTAAGCTCTCATATCTTACTATCATCCTCATAAAAGTTAGACTTTGTCCATCAGTAATCAGTATTTATATTATGCCTATAACTTATATCTGCATCATATAATGTGTTATATCTCTTCTTGTGCAACATGTAACATTTTTGGAACCCATAATGTCCTCTTTTGTTTTGCTAATTTTTAAAATATATCTGTCTCAAACACAGCTCAACTTCTTAGAGAACCATAAAACCCTCAATACCATCAAACATGAGTAATCTATCACACTGTATATCCCTGCTCTCCCTTCCCCGAGTCCTTTAATCTTCCTGCTGCAGTCTGAGCCGTATCCTGTGCAAAAACCCCTGCCCCCAGATTCCAAATCTTCTTCTTCCTATCTTATTCCCTCGTTTTGGTGTAACACATTCTCTAATAATTTCCTGATAATGGGTGGATAGAAGGTCAATGCTTTGTGACTTTGTTCCTCTGAAAATATTAATGTTTCACCCTCACATTTGGCTGATGATTTGACAGATATAAATTCTACAGGAAATAACTTTCCTTCAGAATTTTAAAAACATTGTTCCACTGTCTTCTAGCTTCAAACTGGAAGGTGAGCCTAACGTCAGCCTAATTCCTGTTGTTCAGTGTGCACGGTAGAGATGTCTTGTGTCAGCACTGCCTTGTTTGCCCTTCCTTTCTGGGCACCAGAGAAGATTGCACATTCCAAGTTCCTAGCAGTGACGAAGGTCTGTATGACTGGTTCTAGCCAGGGCCAAAGCCTTTCAGAGAGAGTAGGATTTTTCTACACTTCTTTCCTCCCTCACTCTAGAAACCACATGTTCAGATTAGCCTAGATTCCTCAGTAACAATATAGAGTAGAGTGTTCTCCCCGGCCATGGACATGCAGCATAAATGAAAAACAAATGTTTGTTGAATTAAACCATTAAGATTTCAGTGCTTATTTACCACTATATTAAAATTTATTATAATTAATACAGTATGTGATCCTTTGTTTCTCTCTGGAAATTTTCAGAATCTTTTCTTTATCCCTGGTGTTCTTAAATTTCATACACCTCAGTGTAAGATTTTTTTTTAATTGAGGTTAGAGTCACATATTGCATTAATTTTAGAGTGAACAACTCAGTGGCATTTAGTACATTCACAATATTATGCAACCACCAGCTCCATCTAGTTCTAAAACATTTTCATCATCCCAAAAGAAGATCTCATACTTATTAAGAATTTACTTCCCATCCTCCAAAATCTCTTACTACTCAACTGTCTGTTTTATAGTTTCAATTTTGTTTTTTTAACATCTACTACCTGCATAGCCTCCACTCTCATTCTCTTTGTCCTTGTAGTTTTAATGTCTTTTATAATCTTTTACCATGAATGGGTCCATTCACCATATTTAATCAAAAATTTACTGTTTCTCCTTTAAAACTCGTTTCCTTTGACTTCTAAGATACCTCTCATTTCTATTTCATTTATGTGCTTGCACATTCCTTCCTTCTCAGCCTATCACTGTCTTTTCTTTCTTCTGATTATGATCTAAATAATTGTGTACAACTCAATAGCAAAAACAAGACAAAACAAAATAATCCGATAAAAAAAATGGGCAGAAGACCTGAATAGATATTTTTCCAAAGAAAACATACAGATGGGCAATAGGCACATGAGAAGATGCGCAACATCACTAATCATTAAGGAAATGCAAACCAAAACCACAATGAGATATCACTTCACACCTGTTAGAGTGGCTATTATCAAAAAGACAAGAAATTAGTGTTGGCAAGGATGTGGAGAAAAGGGAACCCTTTTGCATGGCTGGTGGGAATGTAAATTGATGCAGCCACTATGGAAAACAGTATGGAGGTTCCTCAAAAAATTAAAAATAGAATAACTATATGATTCAGCAAATTCCACTTCTGGGTATTTATCTGAAGAAAACAAAAACATTAACCTGGAAAGATATATGCACCCCCATGTTCACTGTAGCACTGTTTACAACAGCCAAGATAAGGAAATAACCTAAGTGTTCAACAATGGATAACTGGATAAAGAAGTTGTGGTATATATATGCAATGGAATGTTATTCAGGCATTAAAAATTGAATAAAACCTTGCCATTTTTGACAACATGGATAGACTTCAAGAACACTGAGCTAAATGAAATGAGTCAGAGAAAGACAAATACTATATGATCTCTCATATGTGGAATCTTGAAAAAACAAACAAAAAAAGCTCATTGACAGAACAGACTGCTGGTTGCCAGAGGTGGGGGGTGGTGAGGAGTGGGAGACGTGAATGAAGGGTATAAAGGTGGCGGAGGGGAGGGGAAGCTGGGTACAATGTAGGAAACAAAAGCCATGTGTGAAAGAACTGACAGATTTGACTTCATATAAATTAAAATTTTCCATATGATCAAATTCATCATTAACAAAGGTAAAGTGCAAGTGACAAACATGGAAAAAATATCTGAAAAACAAATAACAGATAAAAGGTTGTTATTCACTCCATTCACTCAATGAAATATTAACTAAGGTGTGCCTACTATGTGCCAGACAGGTGCTGGAAGTATTAGAATGAACAAATGACAAAATCCCTACCCTCCTGGTTCTTAAATTCTAATGATGCGGAGAGGGACAAGCAATAAAGAAATAAACAAACAGTATGTCAGATGGCAGTTATGGAGAAAAATAAAACAGGGAATGAGGAAAGAGACTATGGAGAAGGCAAACAAAGATATGAAGACTTCCAAAAATGAGTAAGAAAAAGTCTAACAACATAACAGAAAAAGGGGCAAAGAATTCACAGACCCAGAAATGCATATATCCAGTAAACATGGTCTACCCACTAACACAATGCCATGGCATTATTCACCCGTCAGGTTGGCAAACATTCAGTAGTAGGGGTGTGGGTAAACGAGTAATCGTGTGTCCCTTTGGTGGAAGTGTAAATTGGTATCTTTCTTTTAGAGAGTAACCTGGCAGAAACTATCCAAATGTTGAAAGCACATGCCCTTTGATTTCACAGCCCCTCTTCTGCATATCACACTGGAAAGAAAGAGACTACTTATATTAAGACTACCAATGCAGCATTGTCTGTATTGGGGGAAAACAGAATACAAAATTTCATAGTTCTGTGTTGGGGGAATAAGTTCTAAAAGAGCCACTTTCTTCACATGAAGGCTACAACCAATTGAAAACAGAAGATAAATGGCACTGACTATTAGATATTGATGTCAGTTTCCTGAGGATCTTAAACTGACTGAAGAGAAGAGTAGAAGAATAAAAAAGAACCACACAGGCCGCTATTGTAAATGCCAACCTGAAGAATTATTTCTAAATCTTAAACTTAGGTTTCATTTTTAAAAAATGCTATGATTAGGGCATCAAAACAATGTGCTTGAGACCAAATTTTTTTAATTGCATGCATATTGGTAATTAAAAGTTAGACAATCTCTAGATTGTCAGAAACATATTCCTTTAACAGGAACAATAAAGCTGGATCAATTAGCCTTCACTGTCTTGGGAATGGGAATGGGAAAAGGAGGAAAACAAGTTACCTCAACAAGAAATTTCCCACTAAAACATCCTCTCCAAACTCTGCCTCCCCCTGCCTAAAAAGGTTTTCTACCCTCTAATTAACATGTATTTCTGTGTGCCAACTACTATTTAGAGCACTTAGTAAACATGATCTCATTTAATTTTCATAATAACCTTATGAAGTACGTACTGTCATCCCATTTTATAAATGAGAAAGCTCACGTTTATAGAGGTCATACTACCCAGAGTCATATTGCCAGTAAGGGATCGAATCAGAATTCACATCAAGGTTACTCTTATCCAATTCTAGACATCGTAAGTGAAAATGGGCTTAAGTCGCCTAGAAGGTCATTAAACGGAAATACAGATAAGAATCTGAGACTAGAATTAACATCAAGATACAATTAAAGTAAAAAATTACAATCAGCATTTCACATCAAGCTAACAATTTATTACCCTTCAGAGAGTTGCAGTTCACAAAGTAGAAACAGAGCTGTGCATCCAGACTCTGTGAGGCTGCTAATTTTAATAATACAGACTTTCACAAGTTATTTGCTTCTGCAGCAAAATAATCTTATTTTAATTTAATTGTTAAGCAATTCATGTTATAGAAGATTGTCTGCCTTTCCATTAAAAACAGTTCCAGAATCTATTTGTCTTAAAATCCAAGAATAAGAACAAAAGAGAAAAAAAAATTAGAATTCAAGGAGAGATTTAAAACTAAATTAAATGAACCAATTTCAAGAATACAGAAACAGATTTTTTTTTTTTAAGGAACAGTCTATATGCCAAAACACTGTTGGCATGAATTTAAGACTATCTTCTGTGCAGTTATACTGGGAGAAAATCAAGAAGAAATATTGGAAAGCTAGCTGACTGGGGAAAAGACTGGTACAAATAACAAACAAAAACCCTTAGACAGTGTTTAAGAACAACGAAATAAACAATTAGCAACATCCAGTTTAAACTCAAAAGAGTTTTCCTGTAATTAACTGACACTAACTAATATGAGCAGGGAACCAACACCAAATGTTCTTTATTCTTTGTCATAAATCCATTGCTTTGCCTTAGAGAAATAAAAGTTTAAAAGATGAAAATTTAAGAATCCGTTTCAAGTACAGTATGTAATCAGAGTAAACCTGAGATTGTTCAGACAGGCTGATCTCATAGGGTAATGAAAAGTAAACAGTCACACGAGCAACAGTGATTCAATGTATTACTCCAAATAAGGCAATTTCTATGTGAGAGCAAAGCCCTAAGAGAAAGGAGGACGAATGAGAGAAGCATACACAGATAATGACTATAATTTCAAACTAGGGGTGGGAGTCAGGGAGAGAATTTTGTTTTTAATAAGAAAAAAACAAAACAAAAACAAAAACAATAGGACATGAAATAGTAAGAGAATTAGACTTTTGCTTAGTAATAATAAAAACCATTAAGTATCACAGTAAGCATGGATTAAGAACACAAAGACATGAAATAATTTCATGGCTGGCACTTTTAACCCCATCATAGAAAGGGAAATGCCCCTGGGGGAGAGAGTAGTTTGTCTCCCCAAAGCACATCTCAGAGGAAAGTTTCTCTGGCACCCAGCAGTGACATTTCTGCCCTCACCAGGACAAACTCAGCAAGAGAAATGGAAGGGGCAGGCAAAAGTCCAGAGAAGGCTGTTTTTCACTCCATGCCCACCAAATGATGGCAGGTCTCCACATCCTTACTTTTCACCCTTCATCCTTTCACTCAGCATACAAATTAATCAAGTGGCTGAGTTTGCAGAACATATATGAAACAGATTTAGAGATGTACAGCTTTTAACTCAGAAAGCATCTTCAGCAGCACACAAAAGTCTCAATGTACTCATTAAAGTTTATATGGTGGTAAACCTTGAGTGACTAAAATCTGCAGGAAACATGGAATGTGTTCTGCTTAAGCCAAACTTCATGCCTGAATTCCTGAAGAAAATTTGTTAGAACTTTTCAGCAAGATCTACTGAACTTACTTGTTAATTCTACATTTTATGTGATGTATTTTTATACAGAAAATTTACTTCACAGTTCTCGAATGATGCAAAGGTTTTATTTAAATCTGTTCAAAATCCAACCTCTTAGCCTAGGATTAAAAGCTTTTCTCCTAAAAGAGAATTAAAAGAAACACAGTCTGTTTTACCATAAAAGGAAAACAAATTGAAATGTGTTCTGACTCATTTAATTTCCTCAAAATCACCTTATAAATGGAGACAGCCAACAACCAAATTGTTCTCTTACGGATTCAGACACATACATTGAAAAAAATCTGTCAATATATTAAAACTATACATGATGAATTGTACGAAGTGCACTATTTGCTTTCTAACTTTTAAAACACAAAGTGAGCTTATACTGTACAAGCATAGTAAATAATGAAAGCTAGGTACTTAACACTTGCTTTTTAAAACACTGGGAACAAGATTATGAAGTTATCACTGCTCAGAATATACACTTCCATTTTTAAGATCATAAATCAGTTCAAGATGACTATCACTGAAAATAATGGCAAAAAAGTTTATGCGCACTTACCAAAAAATAATCCAAAAATGTTTCAAAAGTTCACTTGAGTAAGATTTTTGCTGAATTTGCCTTGCTTGCCATAATACTTAATAAGCACAACAACTTTAATGGTTCTTTGTGATCAAATAAAAATAATGGCATAAAATAATGAAATGACAACAACTCAAACCAGAGGTAACCCTTACTATGCCAGTTCTGGCTATCCAGATTTAAGGAACCAAACAGATTTTGAAAATTCGAGATACAACTGGTATTCTCATTAACCAAACTCTCGCTACTTGCCAACAAAACTCAGAAACGAAACAGATTCAGATAACAGGCTATATCCCTTGCGAACCTGAACTTACAGTCCAAACTTCCACTCTTTATATTTAGGGACCCAGTGGATTCAGATGTCTAAGAATACTTGTATTTTATTTTTTTGTTCTTCGGTTAACTCTTTGTCCAGAAAAACAGAATTTTATGTTCTCATTTTTTTCTCTCTATGCACCACATTTAGCATTTTCCCATGCTATTACATAGCTCTTGTAAACATCACTTTATTGGCTAATATCCCCATTGAGGGGACTTGGCTGTAATTTATATAACTTCTTACTCAATCTCTGAATGTTCATTTGGTCCATTTTCCCCCCATAACTATGATACAATAAAAATCCCTCCTCAAATCTTTTTCTTTGTTCAAAATAAACATTGCTCTCTGTAAAAACTACAGCTAAATATTTTACATATTTTATAATAATATTTTAAATAATTTTTGCAAATTATAATTTAGTAAGACATTCTTTTGATAGTCTCTATTCTTAATTCTTTAGGCTCAAAATATAAGTCCCAAAAGTTCAAAATAAAAATAACTTATTTTAAAATGGTCATATGTAATAAAACTAGATATATAATCCTTTTCCTGAAGATTTATATTTTAGATTATATATTCTACCTTTAGTTGGTTTCAGTGGGCACCAATGATTTTGCCCCAATCCCTGTGCCAATTTTTTGTAAAAGAGAGATTTAGTAATCAGAAGGTAACAAAAAGATGCACTAATCTTTTCTTCATGAAAAAAATTGTTAAAGAACAAAGAAATGTACCATATTTACTCAACAATTTGCCTCAAAGTAATAGTAAACTTACATTCAACAAAATGTCTCTAAAATGGACAAAAACAGAAGCTCTTCTAAAACTATTAAGTGAAATTTCAGGTTACCTTAAAGCATCTCTAGGAGTGTAACATTTGATCTATTGAGTTTGTGCCTGCTATAATTACCAGGGGTGACCCTTACAACCTTCGAGTCTTCTTGAGATTGAAGGGTGTGGGAGCAGTGGGTGGGAGGGAACCATACATGTGTGCACATTCACAAAATGAATTCATGAGCATAAAGATCTGTAAAACCATTCATTTCCAAAAAGAGAGCCAACAGAGAGAGAAAAATGCCTGACAACGTGTACGTCTGATAGGAAAAAGTACAGATATCACCAATAAATCTTTACTACACACAGTGACCTTTAATTGTTAGTAAGAAAACCAAAAGAATAACACAATCTTTATTGTTACGGATTTAAGTAGTCATGTAATTTTCAAGAGGGAATTCATGATTCTTTTGTTCAGAATTCAGCAGACATCTAAGTCACCTCAAAAGCCAACCCATCTATCTTTAAAATATTAAAAACAGTCTTGTACAACTTCCCAAGGGTAGGCAGTTGATGTCACACTCTGGGACAGCCTACTACTCTACTTCTTCTCTAGAAAGCTCCTGCGACACTAAGGGCTATCTTCAGATATGTGTCCAAACAAAATCATTATTTTTGTGGTTTAATTTAATTTTTTAAGAAACTTATCTAAGAACCTCAAAATCTAAATCTGTGACAAAACTAAAATTTAAGTAAATCAAGTTAACGTTATTATTCTCTTAAGTATCCAAAGAGAAGGTTTAGGTGCTTGACATTCTATTTTATTCCCTACTCAGTAATAATTTTTAATTAAAAAGCTTGAAACTTCTTTTCTGTAAGCTATATGAAATCCTCATCTCCATCTATGAAGATAATACAACAAATATTTTTCTCAAAAGAGAGAAACAGAAACTCTGAAAAGAATTACTACTGTCTGAAGATGGCCTTTGTGCATTTCTATGTAACAAACACATTGTGATCTTCATTTTTCTTCTCACTTTTCAATGTTACCCCTGACTTCATTAAAATCAATGTGAAAAATACTCTGTACTCACTCTGGCATTCTATGAATTGATGAATAAAAGTGCAGTCCCCGCCACTCTTTGAAAGCAAGTGCTCTAATAAAGAAAGAAACACCTTTAAGGATATAATTTTTGCTGTCTTTGAAAACCAACAGCAAAGGTAGGAAAACTGAAGTGTATTAACATGGGAAACTCTAAATAAGATTAATAAAAGTTTAATACATTTTACTACTAACAGCAGACATATTTTGGAGTTAAATAAAGTTAAATGACTGAAAATTGTAGTTATAGAACATTAATTTGTACCCTGAATGGTTAGTTTTTAAAGGTGCAGTTTCTATCCAAATAGCTCAAGAAAACCACAAAAATGTATTGCTTTAAAAAGCTTCTCCCACTTTTAAAATACATCTTTCTCCTTGAGAGCCTAACAAATACTTTTAAGTAATTTAAAACATTTTTATTTGTTCTTATTGAATTAATTTTCAAATGACTGTTCTCTGACAGTTCCTCTTCAAAGCTATTCATCTTAGTTAAGAGGCAAAAAGTAAATATTTTAAGAATAACAAAATAATGCCTTAAAATTTAAGAAACTGATACAGTATTTTAATTTTTACACTTTCGTTTCACAAATAGTCTATCTCCTTCAGTCACTTAATCTGTACTTCATATACTATCAAAACATTGTATTGCGTATCTCTGCCTAAATGATTAAAATCAATGCCCACATATTTTAAAGTAAGAGCTTGGTAAATGGTTTTTTTGCTCAGGTCAAACAGATTTTTCTTTTTTAATAAGTGAAGAGAATCAAACCTAACATAGTAGTTTAATAAAAGTTTCAGCCCTTTTCTTAAAATAATCTCTTCCTCTGAGTCAGGAACTAACTTCTGAATCTGGGTAATATCCTTCAATTATATATATGTTATCTTTCAAAACTACCAAGAAGACTTTGGAACTTAAAGTGTTAAAAATATATTCCAACATGATGACTATCTAGAAGGTGTACAAGCACAAAAACCTGTCAAAGAATATGAGTTAGTACCACTCTGACTGTAAAAGCCTCTTTCTTGCCGCCTCCACCTCAATCCGCCTCACCCCTCATCATCTCAGCTTTGCTTGAGAGGCAGGCATCTTCTACTCTGATGGCTTGTCAACCTCTCTTGACATCTTTACTGACAGCCTTCTTTTTTACCTTCATACTAAAGCCTCTTACACAATGTGCAGATATACTTCTATATATATATACATATACAGTTATATAACTGTATAGTTACATATAGTTACATTATATATAGATATAATATCTCTCCAAAAAGAAGAAAAAAGGCTAACTGCAATAGAAATTCAAAATTAAAAAAAAACCTAATAAATAGTATTTGCCAACTGAAGCCAAGAAATCCAAAACAGGAGCCCTCAGCTGAATAGTAATTACTAAAGTAAAAAGGTGGTTTCACATAAATCCTATCTAAGCTATAACAACAATATCAGAACTCAAACTATACAACATCACTGGTTAAATATGAAAACTCAGTAAAGCCAAATTTTAGCCTAACTAGAGGACTTTATGAATCATATATGAAACCAAATTTCAGGTTGGCATCACAGGCCTTCAGATGACATTTATAAATGAAGGACATTCCATTATCAGTCACCAGGACAAAAATCAAACCTTTTATCTATTCTGATTTTACCATCTGGACTCTACATTAAAATATCTACTATACTATTTTAGATAAGATGCAAGATTAATCTAAAAAGATTAAAAAAAATATATATATATATATATATATATATCTCCCACAAAGGTATCTCTTAAGACACACGAGACTAAAGTCTTTTAGGTAGAATATGTAAAGGATTTGGATCATGACACTTTTAATACTCCATTACTTGAATTCAAAGATGTCACTGAATCTAAACCAAAAATTAAGAATCAGATACTTAAGGGGGTAGGGGTACTGTGATACTAAAATAGGGTTATAGGAGTATAAAGAAAAAGACAGATACAGAAACATAATAGTCACGATACTTAAAATGTGTTTTATTTGTACATGAGTGGATTTTCATGTTTCTGCTGAGCCCTTAAGGTAGCTAGTTTGAAAAAAAAAAAGTAGCTAGTTTGAATTGAGATGTGTTGTCAGTATAAAATGAATATACAGTGATTTCAAAGACTTACTAAGGAAAAAAGAATGTGAAATATTTCATTTATAATATCTTAATACTGATTACATGTTGAAATAATATTTTGGATACAGTAGATTATAGTAAATACATAATTAAAATACATCACTAAAAATTTACCTATTTCTTTTTATATTTTTAATATGGCTACCAGAAATTTTTAAATTATATATGTGATTCTCATAATATTTCTATTAGATAGTACTTTCCTATACTCTCTAAGATATAGTCAAATTATGCTTATTAGATTAAAAAATTATAGTATAAAACTCTATTTACAGCTGCTATTTTAAATTTAAGTAATTTCAAAAATGGGGTTTACTGAAGAAATATAATACTTATTATTAACTAATTATTATTTATTACTTATTATTAACTTATTAATTAATAATCTTAACTTCTCTAGGTATTTTTAAAATATTCTCTTACGACTATTTTTGGTTCTCTCTTTACTATTTAAAGAGTAATTTTAGTTAAAGCCATATCTAATAGCACATTATGACTATAGACTTGGGTAATATTAGAATACCTGATAATTAGTTTGTTACTATATCATAAATGACCTAGAACAGACCACCAAAATCCACTCAGTAACTAATTCTGGTATATTAAGCTTTTGTGTATATCCAGATATTTACTACTCAGTTTCTTGAAAGATATCTTGAAAGATACAGTCACTTTCACACAACTCATTTTACCACTACTGGAAAAACAAATACCAGCAAGGGAAAAATAATTATAGGCAGGAGTACCTTAAAGTTTCCAAAATATCTTTTTCAGTTTTAAATCAAGGAATTGTCCACAATTATTCTCATCTAAATCAACTGGAATTGGCAAAAAGTTTTAAGCAGTAATTTGACAACTCTTGTTAGTATAAAGATGGTTCAGTGTATATGAAAGGATTCTCTTAACTGAAGGAATAGAATGTTCCCAACTTGAGTTAATACTAACATTATCTATCAATAAATACATGCTTAAGTCAAAAGGGTAATGGATTTGAATAGAAGTATACATGTCAGAAAGAGAAAAAAAAGGCAAAATAATAGCAGAAAATATAAATTCATTTATGGATGAGAAGCTTTTAGAAGGTAAGGATTAAATCATCTTACATATGTTTGCTAAATTTACTTAATAAAGAGAAATTAGTAATACCACTACAATGAATATAAACTACACCTTTAAAATTCTCAAAATGAAACTCAATCAAACTGAAATCTAGAATGTCAATGTATTTCACAAAACATATATAATATAGTCAAATAACAATGATTAATGAGACTTTTTTAAAATTTAAGAGTTTCAAGATTCATTATATTTGTAATATTAGCTCTTGACTTTTGCAGTTCACAGATACAAGATTACCTGAGCCTATTCTGCCAGTTCTTGATTAAAAACAAATCAAACAAACAAAACCAAAACAAACCAAAGAAAAAAAAAAAAACCTCCTAACTTTATTAGAGTGTGGTTGCTGCCCAAGAACTATAAAGATATCCCCTGATACATGGAAAAAATATTTGCTAAGAAGTTCTGTGTATCAACCTTGAAATCTTCTGCTAACTTCTGTATAAAGACTGAGATAAGAGGCATACAGATTCATAAACACAGAAAACAGTTTTATTCCTTCTGTACTCTAAGCATCTAATGAAGGCTCTGGTACTTAACTGGTGCTCGATTAACGTTGGATGAATGAGGAAGGGAAGAAAGGTCTTTAAGACTTAAAGAATACAGAAGTCATTGAGTAAAAAGTACCCCATGCTGCAGTGGGAAAACCAAGAGTGGCTATACAGTTTTGGCAAGAGATAACCCAAGTTATCTAGAAAGAAGGGTCATGTACCAATAACAAGTAAAGAATTTTTCAGATATCAGAAATGAGTGACCTGTTTTCTCTGACTGATGGAACAGATGGATAAAGAAAGCAGTTTCTACATCATATTCAAGAGCTCAATGAGCTGTTAAGTAAACTCCTGGCCAGGGAGGGAGTAGGGCACAAACATTAAAAATAGGGGCCAATTATCCCCAGGAAACAGTGCTTGATGGAAGAAAATGGGAGTTTAGTCTCTGAAAATAAAGTGGGGAAAAAAGCTATACTACGTTATATAAGTCAGCAATAAAGTTGAACATTATCTTTTTTTATTATTTGAATAATTGAAATTTCCATATAATAAGGGATATCTAACCATAGGCCATGGCACTAGAATTACAAAATAAGGGGAAGTTTGATTTTTAAGACAGGATTTAATGGTCTATAAACAGCATGCTTTTCATACCAAACACTTTAAGCCCTGACCTCTCTATCCTGCTTAAATAGTAAAAGGATATCATGAAAGAAAAATACTTAAGTTTTTTACACTACCTTTTTCTGTGCTCCCATTTATTTTAGGTAAGAAGTCATCAACTTGTATCCCTAGGATTAAGACAGTGTATCATTTGCCTGATCAAAGAAAGTATTACTTTAAAACTGGTCTCAAATGTAACCATGGCATTTTGTATTCCTACTCACATTAAGAATGACAGAACACTTTAAATTTATTTATACGAAAAGGGTTCAACTTGCCATTTTCTATCAACTCAGAGAAAAAAGCTACAACTGCTTAGTAATCTTCCAATGAACCTCAGAAGAAAATGAATCTGCTGTTCATGTGTTTTTCTTATTTAAATATCTCCAAGCAAACCATCTCAGCTGCAGAAATTTCATTCATTTCAAAGACTAAACAATGGTGCCCACTGGTGGCAATCAAGCATATTTTTAAAGGAAATTTTCTGGAAGACTGTAGATATATTACACCTAATATGTAAAACATCCCTCTTAAAATAGCACCCAATGTGAGATAGTAAATATGAGAAGTTTAATGAGAAAATTCAGCTTTAAATAAGAAATTTGGTGACACCTACCTAAGCTGCTGCATTCTTTAAGAGTTTTCTCTTGAAGATGTTCTAACCGTACTGTAAACAAAAGTCCAAGAAAAAGATATTTCACAGATAAAAAGAAAGAAAAAATCAAATCAGATAAATGTCTGATTTAGCTAACTTACCCTGTAAAGCTGTTAGCCTTTCATTGGTGAAGTCATTATCAGCTTGCAAAGCTTCTATTTTTGCCTGGAGCTCCTGTTCTTTTTCTTCCATTTCATCTATTTTATGTTGTAATTCTTTTTTCTCAGCTTGTCCCTTCTGTTGGATTTCCTCTTGTTTTCCCTCTGCTACCTATTAAGAAAGAAAAAGAAAATTCAGTAATTTAATAAAATCTGACCTTGTTTTAAGAGGTCTAAAGCAGGACGACTTTTATTCACATAGACTTCTAAGGAGAGTAGTCAATAATATAGTACATATCTGTAAACGTCAAAATGATGTCAAAACTGATGTACACTGGGTCATTCCTCCATATCACGTAAAGAGAGAAAAACTCGCAGCAAGCAAGCAAGCAGACTCAATACGTTAAAGGGGTCAAAATGAAAAACATTTTCAAGGGGGAAATACAGTTTCCCTTGAAATTACTGTTGTTTTAATTAGTCTGTACACTCTAAAATGTAACTTACTCTGAAATTTTAAACAAGATTATTTTTAGCTAAAGAAATGATGATTTAGAAGCACTTTTTAAAACGACCTCCTTTTAACAAGCCCAATATTTAAAGCTATCATAGGTTATTATTATTATTATTATTTGTTAATCACTTAAAGGGGAGATATGCTCTGGTCTTTTCTAACAAATGTGTATCTTCTAGCCACTCAATCCGTTTGAATTATATAAAGATGGGTCTTCACAAACTCACTTAGAATTTGGCGTTACCTACGGTCTGGTCTCTCCTTATCCTAAATGTCCTATAGCTACAGGGAGCAGCAGCTGAAGCAGAGCCAATAGCATCCCTGGAGGCTACAAGGGGTCAAGCAGATCACTCTGAGGTTCCCTCTGGGCTTGTTCCAGCACTAACATAGCTGCACTTGCCTTTGGGACACACTACAGATAAGCAGATTCCAGGTTTTTAAAATGCTGAATATCTTGCTGGTTCTCATCTACTTTCTCCTATATATTTAAAAATGCCTATTGGGAAGTATTTATTTCCATCCAAAGAAAATAAGTCAGCTTTTACAGACTTTCAATTATCTGTGGTGATGGGGTTTGGGCAAAATGGCACCTAATTTTTACTATAAATAAACTATTACCAAAGTTTACATCAACAACTATTCAGCAAGCAATTCAACCTAAACTCTTAAACTATCCAGTGTGTTACAGATGATTAATTTACATACTTTCAGGTTAAGAAAATACATTACCTTTAATTTATCGGATAAATCTTTAATCTCATTAACTGCTCCATTATATTTATTGGCTAATTCTCTTAATTCTTCCTGAGTCCGTTCATTCATTTCTTTCAGGTGGGTACATTCATCTTCAGTATTACTCAGACTTCGCTGTAATTTAAGTTTACAGGCAGTTGATTTAGAATAAATGTACATTCTAAATTCAATGCATAAAAAATATAACTCTATAGGCTGTTCTAAATCAACACCTGTCTTGGATTTTATATAAGGCTGAGTTAAATAACATAAAAATTTCAATTTACTGCAGCTACATTGCTAAAACAGAAAATACAAGGAATTAGGAAACAAAACAAAATAGGGCAGGGGGAGGAGAGGATGCTACTTTACACAATTACACTTTTAAAAGGCCACTGGTTATGAGTTCTAGCCTTGAAAATATTTTAAACCTATCAATTCTTAAAAGCAAGTTTAATAATATGCAATCAACTTAATAAAATTAGAAGACAATTAGTAATAATTTTCTTTCCTTGCATGTCATATTAATGACATGATAGTGAATGAGTCACTTTGGGATGGGGCTATTACAGAAACTATCCTTATACTAAAGTATGTTTATTACTTATTTCCCAATGGACATTTTAACTAACTCCAGTAAAAGATAACTTCTGTGGTAATTCTGCAGTGGTTCAAAGGAATAACTCATATTATCAATTAGGTTGTTTTAAAGCAATGAGAATCACATTTTGATTATTCTAAAGAGACCTAGAAAGGACCTTACAGATAATTTCCCTGTGAACCTCCAAAGAGGCACAGTTTTCCTTTCTGGAGGATGAATAAAGTAAGACTAGTGGTGTAGCTCTCTGCATTACACTGGTTATCCTCAACTGGAAGGAAAACAAAATTATGTGAAAGGAGATCAATTCTCTAGCACATATCATAGTCCATTGTGTGAAGGCTGAATCCTAACTTGAATGCAAACAGTGAAATTCCCTAGTTAGGTTTTTACTTCCTGAGTCACTGACTAGGGAACACCAGAACTCACAAGGTCATGCTGAGAACTCTGGACAATGAAAACAGCATACAGCTCCTTCCAACCAGATACACAGGAAAAATTTCCTACCTATATAAGAATACCCAAGTCTGAAATGTTACCAATTTTAAGTTAAAATTTTAAAATCACACTACTATTTAGTATTTGTTAAATTGAAATACCTCAACTTCTGAAAGTTTTCTAACCACTTCAATTTTCTCCTGAAGAACCCGCCTCAGGGACTCTTTGGCTGTCGTCTCATAGTTGTGTTTATCCTCCTGTAATGCTATGAGTTCCTTCCGTAAACTATCTTCTGTTTGATTCTGGGATTACAAGATATTTATAATTATAACCAAGTTGGTTTTTTTTTTTCAGTATTTACCATTTGAAAAAAAAACACACATTGCAATGCTCTTTAAGCTATTTATATTAAGGTACCTCCAGACACAAACTAATTGAAGCTGTATTTAAAAGTTGCATTAGTAAATAACATTTTCCCAAATACATTAATTCACACTTCCAATAGAAAAAAGAAGTCAAAGTAAATTGAGAATTTCCCTCAAATATACCAAAATGAATTAACCCCTCTACCTGTCATATTATCTGGAAGCCACAATATTTACATTTATGGGCAAAAATAATCTTTTGCCTCTAAAAAGGTCAAGCATTTTAAAACAATAATTAAACCAAAAGGAATAAGAATACCCTGGGGAAAAGGCTGATTTCAAGGTAGGAAATGCACAAGATGAGTCTGGAACATCTTGCCTGATATGACAGCAGAAAGCTACCAAAGTCTGCTAGAATTCTACCGAAAGGACTCAGGTGCCAAGGGAAGAAGTTCCCACGACCAAAGATAGGATAATTTGAGAATCATTAAGAAAAACCAAATGGAACAGGTTTAAACACATGAAGTATATTTAAATCTAAGCTGGAAAATACCTTATGGTCATTCTTTGGTGGATGAGATGGAACTAAATCATTATTTTGAAATCTAGTAAGTAAAGGGAGAAAATCACTTATCCTGCTTTCCTAAGAAAATGTACCTCAGGATCACAAAATGGTTTATGAGAGGGAAGTTCCTCTATATAGAGTTCAGCTAGTAAATAAAGGAAAGACAGAACTATATAGCATCACCACTTTTGCAGCCCTTAATAAAAAGATGGACCCAGAAAAAGATCATCAAAGGTTGCTAATATCTCAAAAAGAAAGACAACTAAACATGACGGTGCCTCCTGATGAAAGCATTCAATACTATATATGAAGTGTTGTTGACCGAAAAAAAAGCTGAACCTAAGTCAGATCAAATCTCTAGAATTTGTGGTATGGGAGGGGGAGCTAGAAGAATGTTTAAATAAAAATCCATATTGAAAAAAAAAATCCATATTGAGGGAAATTACAGAGGACAAATGACCCATTTACTCCAACAAATATTAACTATGATGGAAAAAAGAAAGAGTGTTATATTATACATAGGTATTCACTATATAATCCTTCCTACTTACATGTGTATGTAGTTACATTACCCCGATCATAAAAGATTTAAAAGAATGGTGAAAATATAAAAATGTTTCTACATGTATTAAAATAACAGTCAAAGAAATGAAGCTACAATAAAAAAAACTATGCATTTTTCTTTATGTTCTTGAGATTAATACTTACTTTGGAGCATGCCTGTAGTTGATTTCCCATAACTTCTAACCGTGATAAGAGTCTATCTTCATCTATTAAAGCCTGTTGAAGAAAAAGTAAATATAAATAAAATCTCAGGGTAATTAAAAAAATAACATGTCAAAAAAGTTGCTACTGTCAAAAAAAGATATAAAATTGTAAAAATTGGTCAACATCTACTGTAAAATGCTAAATTTTCAATATTTGTTCATTAAGAAATAACTTTGCCTTTGCTTGTTACAAAATTGTAGTTTTGGTTTAATCAATATCTAAGGGATATTAAACTATGCTTAAATGCTTCTTGAATATAAAGACAACTGGAATACCTGCCAACTGGTATCTGAGGCCTCTTGGGTGATGGCTAGTAGCCGCTGAAGCGTGGCTAACTTCTGTTCCAACATCTGTTCCCGATGTAAGGCCTCCTAATATTATAAATCACAAAAGACATTCTAATAAACTCAATATGATTGCTTTGAAGAGTAATCAATTTTTAGCACATTCTGTAAATATTCTCATATTACATCACACTGTATATTTTTACTTTCAAATCTGATAAATCTACTTTGTAAAATATATATAGGCAACATCATTTTAGCCTCATTTGTTGAGCTGTAAGTACTCCTGTTAGGAGTGCTCTAGCTGCAACTTCCCCTATAACAGAAAACAAGTCACCTTTTTTTTTTTCACTCATAATTCATAAGTCAGTTAAAAAAAAAAAAAACCTAGAGTAGAAGAATCCAACAAATGTTTTAACCATGCATTTTATGCATATACATTTATACATACACACACACACACACACACACACACACACACACACACACACACACACACAGAGAGAGAAAGAGGGAAAGAAAGAGAGAGAGAGGGAGGGAGAGAGAGAGAGACAATGTACAAGCTCAGAACAAAATCATCCCAAACTAAACCTAAATAATCTGGTCAGCAGCAGACACTTTGTAATGGCTTAGCCACATGACTGCGACATCTGAAATAGAAATATCTTTTAATTTTTCTTTTTTAAAATGTTATATATAAATACAAATATATGTATATATTTTTTAAAAAGCTGCTTTCTTCTCACAGTGTATTGAATTTTCAGGTGTTCTGATTCTGTAACTGTATTAACACTTAGCTATAATCAAATATGCCAAAAATGAGTAAGAGCCCACAAAGTGCTGGTTCAACGTAATTAAGGGGTTGAGAAGTTATATAACCATTTGGCAGCTCCAAAGGAATATTTTTACAGCGAAAGACATTGTCAAGCAAAGCCTTATCTCTAGGTCACTTGTTAACATTTGATAGCTGTTTAAGAGGGTCTCCTTCACTGAAAGTCAAGGTGAAAACGCTCCACAGCTTTCAGCTGTGGTTTTGGCACATCTTTAAATTTCATCTTCTTCTATTCCTGTCATTATCTAAAGAAGAACATTTATTACCCTAATACTTCTGAGACACCTCAACTGAGAAGTGTATACTTCAAATACAATACTTGAGGCTTAAAGCATGCATTTATTGCTCTCCACATCCTTGATAAATAATGATTAGGGATAATTTGGTCTAATTAGAGTTAGAGGTACTGCTTTTTAATATAACTCTAAAAGTATAGATTAAGGAATCGAGTAAAAGTCATACCAACTCATAACCCACATTAAAACACAGCTCACACTAAGAAGGAACTAGGTGCCAAGTTTATTTTAAGCTTCTTAGACATTCCTAATATCCAGGAAATTACACTAACGCTGTAAAAAGTTTTACTTAAAAACAAAACCACCAAATAACCACTACTTCCACTAGATGGTGTAATTTCACCTTTTTTTACTCAATTCCATTTAGAGTTTCATAACTCCATGAATCACATCCTAACAGAAATCTAGTACTTCCAGGAATGGGCTTTTAGTTCTAAGGCATAAAATGTATCTATTTCAGTTTTTATTCAAAACATTTACAATTTACATTAGAACTTTAACAATTCAAGATGTATGCAGAAAAGACAGTGCAGTATAATTTTCTCTCAAAGAATTAGAAAAACACAGTGAAAGATTATGCTACTATGAATATTCAAAGGACTGACAGGAAAGTTGGAAAACGTACTGGAGTGAGTCAGGTCATTAGATTCACCATCCACAGTGACTAGTAACTATAGTCTATAGCCCTGGAAAATCATTTTACCTATATGGGCCCCATATTTCTCATATGAGAAATGAAAGCTAGACCACATTAATCTCAAAGTTGTCTTCTATCTCTAAAAATAAGAGAGATCTAGGTCAATTAATTTGACTTCTTACTGAATGATAAACAACTACTAACATTGATGGCATATATTCTATGTGCCAGACACTGTTCTAAGTCCTTTACATGTATTAATTCATTTATTCTTTACAATTCTGTGAGGCAAGTGCTTTATTATACACATATCATAGATGAGGAAAATGAGGCACAAAAGAGTTAAACAATCTTCCCAACATGTCAAAAGTTAAAGCCACAGATCAAATCCAGGGAATTCTGGCTAGACTCTATGCTTATAAATACTTACTAAACTGCAAGCACGTAAAACAGCTTTTGCATCCACTATTACACTATGCCCAGTGACCTAATTAACACACGGATATTTTCACAGATGTGTACATTCTTAACTGAGGTAGGACTCTTCTCAGTGACTGATTTCTATAAAAGAATGTAGGGACCCAGGATCACTGATTTGGTCCTATCATTTTAAACATAAGGCAACTGAAAACCTGCATGTGTAAAATGACTCATCCAAGGCCACAGAACTCACTGAAGTTTTTATATGGGCTCTACTACTCAATCTCCAAACTCCTGATACAGAGTTTCCCTTAATCATGCTCCCTCACCAGAATAAGACCCATAATCCTGCCCAAATTTATCAAAATCAGAAAGGAAAAAAAAAGAAAAGAAAAAAAACCAAACCAACCACTTGTTTCCTTTTTAGAGATTTGTATGGTTCTTTAAATATGATATTAACTTCTTCAGGAGCCCACTGCAAGCATCTCCCCCATCACTAAGTTATTTTATAGATCCAGCAGCACAGACTAGTAAAGAGCAGGGGCTCTGAGGTCTGACTTGTCTGGGTTTAAATTCCAGCTCAACCACATACTAGGTGTGTGATATTGTGCAAATTATTTAACCTTCCTGTCCCTCAGTTACCCTATCTGTAAAAATAGGAATAAAAAATATACCTTGTAGGATTTTTGTGATTAAGTATATTAATATAGTTAAAGTGCTAGAGTGTGGCATATAGTAAGTGCTATATAATTATTTGCTATTAATAGTTAATATTTTAATAGTTCGTGTTATTTGCTATTATAGCTATTTATAGCAACCAAAATTTCTCCAGGATTAATTTTATTTAAAATCCACCTTTGGATAAAGAACAATTTTAGAACTTCCTCATATTTGTTAAAAAAAAACCTCTTGTATAGAACCTTACCTTCTCTAGACTTAACAATCCTGATTTTTTAAAATCCATTTTCATAAGACTTATTTTTAATTCTTTTTTTACTTTGAAAAGATATTTCTTTCATACTTGTATCCAGCCAACACTTTTTTAGCCCATATTTGTGAACTAACAAAATCACATCTAAGTTCTCCTTTTAAAGATTGAGAATTCTCAAGATTACTTTTACCTGAAGATACTGAGAAAGCTGGAATAGTTCCTGAGAGTACATACTTGGAGTGTTAGCAGCAACCTAGAAACAAAATGACAGAGCATCAACAGTCACGCAAAATATTTACCGAAGACATTAAAGCTAAACCAAGTCCCTGAAATGCCTGTTTACTGAAATATGTAAGATAAAAATTATTCTTCAAATTAACCATTTCTTTTAGTTTTCCAAAATTTCTGCTTCATGCCTAGAATTTATAAATGGTATTGTATTATGCTGACCAGTTTGAGATTTACAAGCAGGGTGGTGGAACAAGTGCTACTCATGAAAACATTCCTTGATAAACCAAATCACCAACTTATAGCACAAAGACAATTCAGCCTTTTCTTTATCCAGAAATAATATCTCCTAAATCAAGAGAACTATATTTTTCCCCTTTAAAATTCATTGTTCAATAATTCTTCAAAATGTCAACAAGTCACAATTCATTTAGAA
The DNA here is from genome assembly GCF_048773025.1 of Camelus bactrianus. NCBI lineage: Eukaryota > Metazoa > Chordata > Mammalia > Artiodactyla > Camelidae > Camelus > Camelus bactrianus. Next base: position 27,649,560 of record NC_133555.1, read on the forward strand.
GTAGCTATCTTCAAAATAGTATTTGTATGTGGGGGTGTGGGAAGAAGCAGGACATGAAATACACTTTGTCCAATAGCTAGAGGCAATGAAAATAGGATTACTCCCAATCCCTTTAAACTATAGGCAGGTTTGAAGAAGAAAAAGATGTGAAATAATGATGTTTAAACATTTAAGTCACAGTCAAAATGCTTAGAACTCAAGAGTACGGAAGAAATACCTTCTATGAAGGGTTTCTACCGGGTGTGGAAAAACTTTCTTTTTTTTTTTAAAGGCAGTATCAGGTTGCTGTTAACATTCACCCACATTCTCAATACCACCCAAGTTACATGTTAACTTATTAAGGATGATAACAGCATCATTCGTTATTAAGCTCAGAAGGTCTGTTTTTTTTTTATTAATATGCTAACTAGAAGATAGAGAGGTGGCCTTATTTTTAAAAAGTAGTCCTAAATCACCAAGTCTATTATTTACTTCTGAAATGATTCTTGGTATTCCTGCAGATCACAATTAACCACTCTTGTTTCTTAAAAAGGAATCTAACAAAGATCTTCAGTTTCAAGCAGGTTTTCATTCTTTATTCAAAAGGAAGAAAAAATGTCTTTCCCAATAGTTTAGTTACTTTACTAAGAAAACTCAACATTCACTTTAATGTGAAAAGATACAAAATGATGTGGGGTTTTTTGCTATTTAGCAATGCTATCTATAGTTTGATACACCTTTATTTCTGAACAAAAGAAAAAAATATTTTCTAACAAGTAATTATGCAAAGTTTCTGTCCAGATTAGGTTAAAACTGATCTTCAAGGACAATAAAAGAAAAATTTCTGTAAGCCCATATTTCTGTGTTATTTCCATGTGAAGGTGTATGTTGAGTGAACTATCTGGGCACAAGGCTTTAATAAATATTTCTAGACAGAACTATATTCTAAAATAAAAGGTAGTAACTACCACTTCTTACCTAAGGCTAGGCACAAAACAAGTACTAAGGGTCAGTCATTTACTTGAGATAACAAAGGCTTTTTCCCAAGAAGCATCCATCCTAAATTCTCCAGTTATTTAAGATCAGAAGACTAGAATAACTATATAGCTATATGCATTCCTATATTTTGTTACAAAAAAGAAAAAAGTTTCTAGGTAAAGCAAATAAAACAAACAGAAACATTTTCCAAAGCACTATAGCAGAGGGAATTGGGAAAAAATCATCATTAGTAAAACTTACTTTTTCAACAGGACTTGGTAATGGAGCATGGATGACACTGAAAAGTAAAATTTAGAATTTTTATCTAGTTTCCTGACAACAGAGGAAACAGTATGACAGTACCAGAATATCTTAAACCCCAAAGTTAATATACTTGCTTTCATATAATTAAAAGAAAGTATATTATTTTTCAATCCTTCATAAATGTATAGAATTGTTAGAAAACAAGGGAATAAATACACAAACCTACCTTTTGCACGTTAATATATTTCTAAACACAAATTCAAAATTCAAGACATATTAAATGCCTTTTCTGGATCCACTATTACTAAGGGCTATGGTGAATTTCTTGGTTATAAGAACTTCTAAACAGAAAAAAAGAACTCAAACTATCCATTTTGAATTTTGGTATGTATAAATTAAGTTCTTCTGAAAACTAAATATTCCTTTGTAGAAAGTCTTTAAAAAGCAAAGTTCTACTGTAAAGAAGGCTATAACTTGGAAACATGTTCTAGTAGAGTTCTAGCTAATCAAAACTGTAGTACTATTCTTCTCTACCCAGCCACCTCACACACTAACAACTGAAAGCTCAGGTGTAGGTATGAAACTGAACTCAGTATATCACTTTTTTTTAAAACATTTTTTATTGAGTTATAGTCATTTTACAATGTTGTGTCAAATTCCAGTGTAGAGCACAATTTTTCAGTTATACATGAACATACATATATTCATTGTCACATTTTTTTTGCTGTGAGCTACCACAAGATCTTGTATATATTTCCCTGTGCTATACAGTATAATCTTGTTCAGTATATCACTTTAAAACTAAACCACAAACGCAGTATTAGTTGGTACTAACTGCCTTTTTGGCCTTATAAAGTATGTAAGAGACAGTGCAGTGTAGCAATTAGGCATGCAGGCTCACAAGCTATACTGACTGGGTCCAAATTTTGGCTCTATGTACCAGCTGCATAATCTTGGGCAAGTTACCTAACCACTATAGGTCTCAACTTCCTCATCCATAAAGTGGGGATAAGCATAAAACTAACCACATAGGGTTACTGTGAGTATTAAATGTGTTAATATAAACAAAGAACTTAAAACAGTATCAAGGACACAGCAGCACTTGACCACTACTACCACTCCCATGAGAAGTGAGCAGTTAAGGAAGCCAGGGTCTCTGTTCTACAAAATGCCGTCGGAGATACTGTATGCTGGTTGGGGGTAAGCAGAGGGAACACAGAGCAAGGCTGCAACCCATGTTCCCTACCAGTTGATCATCAAGCCATATCCTAGAGGCTACTCTGGTGATGGTCAGCTTCATGTCTGATTGGGTAAAGTTCCAGATTCAATTGGTTAACCATGTGTAAGCTGCTGAGAAACTGATCTTGTAGAAGTTAAAAACAGGAATGACAATTCTGATCCCACTGTAGTAACTGCAAACACCCTCAAAATACTTCAATTCAATTAGTCACAAATACACTAAAATACTGACTAAAATAGAATATTAAGTACCAGGGGCACCTCCCTTCTGAGCACCCATGATATCCTGCACAGACTCCCACTGAGACCATACAACCCTCTGCTCTACTCCTTTGATTTCATGTCTGTTCTCAGACACTGTGAACAATTCATTTCTGCATCCACAGAATCTATCACAAGGCCCTAACAAAGCTGGATGCCTAATGAAGGTTTAAAAACTGACATACAAATTTAGTTTTTCTTCTTTACCCCATAAAAATGGAATAGACATTTGCCTTAAGTTTCTTTTTCTTGATTACACAAGTAATATATATTATGGAAAATGTGTGAAGTAAAGCATGAGGAAATAAATAAAAATTCCTCAATGTCAGCACCCAGAGATAATCATCTTGGGTATTTATCCTTTACTCTGTAGATATGCATATACAGGGAAATGAACTTAAGAGAGTCTAAATAGAAGCAAGTGGTATTAATGAAGTTTTTAAATCCAGTTTTCTTAGTGACCTAAGCACAAAATATTCCATGAAAATCTGGTCAATAAACAAAAGGCTAAAAATCCAGCAAAACATTCCATAAGTGATATACATTTATATTTTACAAAAACTATCTTGGGTATAGGTGTATTTTGTTTGAATTACAGAAATGGTTCATATGCAACAAGGAATTGCAGAAAAGGAAAACTTATTTAGTGTTAGGGTTATGGAATTATAGGCAATTTGTTTCTTATCATTTGAAAATTATTTGTGCAATATAATAAAATTCAAGGAAGAAAACAGAATTAGCTTTTTAGAGAATGGTATACCTACTGAAGATCTTAAAAATATTAAATGCTATGTATACAATGTACCTTAAACTCTAAACATTCTGGCATATTTAAAAGTATCTTGACTGCTAAAAAATATTAGATTACAGTAACAGAAACAACTAATATTCACTGTGTACTTATTATACGCCGGGTACTACACTAACCTCTTTTAAGTGTACAGTCTTGCTTAATCTTCCTCATAAAATTCTTGCTTAATAAGTAAAATTATTACCTTCATTTTTCAAATGAGAAAAGGGAGGCCTGATCCAGTCACAGAACAGGTGGAGTCAGGCTTTGAACCAGACTAGCAACCTCTAAAGGTCATTCTGATACTCTTCCAGCTCTAAAGAACTGTCTGTTCAAAATTCACCAACTCCAGAAAGTCAACCAGATTATGTACAATGAAACTGGCAACAAAATTTTAAATGATGCTAATATTTAACCACATAAAAAAAACAAAATGAGAAGAAACAGGGACAAAGATGAAAAGCATTGGGGAGACAAGAGGGATAGGAACACAATTTACTGACAGACTTTGAAAAAACTCACATGCCCTACTAGATAGAACCTGAGAACAGAGATGACCCTTTATGCAGATGCTCAAAGTTTCTGACTCCATGAAAGAAAAATCTCATTATCAAATACAAACATCAAAGTCTTTAAAAAGCCACTTGTCATTGGTTTATCAATAGTTACTCTTATTTTTGACTCTTAACTCTTGAGTAAGTCATACTAAAAGCTCTTGACTAAGTCACATTAAAAGCTAAGTCACACTAATGCTCCCAAAGTTAACTGTGTTTTTAATAATTAAACTATAATATGAATAGGAAACAGATCAACGTTTTAAATTTAGAATGTTTTAAAATATCTGCTTTCTTCAGATATCCTTAAAGCTGGAAAAAAAAAAACAACTGGCAGCCTCTAACTAAAGCATAATATATAATAATTCTAATGAAAGCACTAATTATCACAGTAATAGCAGGACTTCTCTCTGCTTGCTTTTTCCTACTCACTACTCTGCTGCACCTTCAACTTACCGCTGTTCTCAACCTCCCACTCTCAGATATCTGTCTGTTTTTATAGGACAGAAAATGTTATGTTGGGTACAGAAACAAGCTTCTAGCATATTCAAGGTTTTCACTCAAAATAAAAAATCCTGAAGTTTAAAGATTGTTTAGCTCCCCCAACACTTCATAATAATAATCTGTGAAAAGTACAAGAGCAAAATGTACTTATGTTTACATTTTAACATTAACATTGTATGAATAATTTTTCCCTCTCATTTGTCCTCCTCAAAGTGATCTTTCCATACTGCTTCATTAGAAAACAAAACAAAACTAAACTAAAGCACTGGAAAATCCCTCCAGAAACTCCCACCAAAATAGACTACTAACTGTATCAACACCCTCAAGGTCCTGTAAGGCAATCATAAAGTCTGACAGGAAATGCAGATCAAAATGAACAGTTATCACTCATCAGTAAGTTATATACTCCAACTATTTTGAAAAATTAATTATCCATCAAAATATAAGTTGTAAAGTTAATTCTGGAAACAAAATCACTGCGCCTCCTTACACATTATTATTTTCTAGAATTGTAACCCATGTGAAAAGCAATTAAACTGAAGTATATTATATTCCAAAAGTACTACATCAATTTTCTAACATTATTAGAATAATCCTGAAGTAAACTAGAATATTATTAACTAAGGCAATTAATACAAAAACTTCACAGCATTAAATTATACTCACTCTGAGCGGAGCCGGGCTTCCATACCATCTGGTAGAAAAAGTTTTATTGTGGAAACAATACACCCATGGGTAACTGGTTAAAACAAACAAATAAGATGGATAAAATAGTTATTTAAAAACATAAACCTGTGTACTTCTCATATAGAAACATCTATTTTATTCTTAAATGTAATAACTTCAGGGAAAGAAAATAATTTTTGTAGTTTAATGGCAATATTCATTTCCCCGGAGAAACTCATCTTCTTCCACAATGAATCACAAGTGCAAAGTAGAATTACAGATAAAATTATTTCACAAAGTGTCCTAACCTCCAATGCTACAGCAACAATCAATAAAAGGTCGGCTGAGTATATGGAAATACAAGGTTGGGGGGATGCACTTTCTTCCCACCTGCCAGAATCAAAACCTAAGTACAACTATTTCCCAGTTTAAAATTTAGCCCTTAGTTTTAATTTTCTTCTCCCCAATCTGTAACTCTTGTCCACACCTCATAAAACTCTAAAGTTCTGTGTAATATAGCTTGGAATATGCCATCCAATGGCCCACTTTATGAGAAAACCAAGACCTCAGACAAGTGAAAATGCTTCTGTACCTCTCTGCTATTAAATATCAGAGCTGTTTGCTAGAACTCAAGTCTAAAATTTCCAGTTCAGTATTTAAAATTTTTGGTTTTGTTTTCTTGGCAGTTGTTTCTTCCTCCACCTCCAAACATCTTTATAGAATATTATACCAGTCACTTTGCAGACAATTTCTTACCATTGCTTTTTATTTCCTCCTTTTTCTTTTAAAGATTTCAAGAGACAAAATCTTCCAAAAGCAGTACTTTTATAGAGCTTCTCTTTTTTCTTTTTAAGAAAAAAATTTTTTTCCCTAGTTTAAAGGTTAATGGTTCTTTAGTTCTCTGTTCTTCAGATATTATGTCCTTCAGGGTTCAAAGAGTTAATCTATTTAGTTTACCAAACTGTAAATAAAAGCAAATGCAGGGTGATGAAAAAATACTATATTATGATTAGAGGAGTGGTGGTTATGTAACTGTGTACATTTGTCAAATCTCAGTGAATTATACATGTAAAATTGGTGTTGTTAGTAAATTATATCTCAATAAAACTGATTTTAAAGAATAGAGCTAATGCCTTTATATGAGGGTAACTTAAGTGAGCAGGATCATAAGTCATCAAGATGGTACTATTAACATGAAGTAATATGACTACTCTGTCACCTGGAAATACACATTAAACTTAAGAAATTTAGCACAGTTTAGTCAATATTAATTTTCATTAATTTATTTATAAAAAATGCTAGTAAAGGTCAAGAATCACATATGGGGCAGTCTTCTAAACTCTCTGCCAAACATAGCACCTACAGCCAGGAACCACTGACCTTCCTTTCAGGCTTTATTCTCCCATCTTGTTACCATAGATACTCTAAACAAAACAAAGCTACCAGCACTTTCAAGTTTCTCACTTTTCACAACCCCATACACCTTTTACACAAATTGTCCTCTCTGTCAGTGATGTCATTTATCCCTTTACTTGCATAATCAGAAGCTACTTATCCTCCAGGGTCAGACTTTCCACGTCCTTCACCAATAAGTTAGGTGTCCCCAGAGCCTCCTACTGCACTGTAAATATTTATCACTTACACAACCATTGTCTCACCAATTAGAGTCAACTCTTTGAGGACAGTAAGGATTACTGCTTCTCACTTTTAAAACCTGGTACTTAGTATAGCTCTCTGGTACAAAGAAGGCATTTAATAAATGCTTACTGAATTATGCCAAAGAACATGTCTGGTTAATATTTTATTGTTTCCATTACTCAAGAGAGACAATGTAGCTTACTTTGATGGCAAGAACCACCTAACTGCCTCCTTTCCCTGGCAGAAGATAGGGAAGGGATGGATTTATCCCAGCTCTATGGCTCTTCCAGAGATTTACCATAAACAGGCTACAATATATACAGGAGCACAATACAAGAAGATCCAGCAATACTTACTTTACTAATACATTTAAATTGAAAAAAAATTGTTTTTTTAAAAAGGGTGCAGTGAGTTACAGAATAAAACTGTAGTGCCAGAGCTGGCAACATGTGACACGTTACATAAGGATTTCTTTTGCTAAGAAATATCACCCTGAAGCCTAGCAACTGGGCCAATGTCTAAGTCTGTGAGAAGAAGCAAGGGCTAACACTAACCGGGCAGTATGGTTGCTGCACTATTGAAGGCAATTAAAGATTATGTCCGACTAAGCTGATGATACAGTCCAGCCAAGCCTGCCTTTGGAAAGGTTCTCATGACAACTAGATACACAGATGCCTAGAAATGTTAGTTATCTTTTTAATTTGCAATAGCCAAATATTTAAAGCAACCTGACAAAAATATTTTGTTCTATTATTTATATTAATGAACTCTACACAGCAGCATTTCCTAAAATGGAATGCTAGCAGGTGTTAACAAAAAAGGATTTGGGGGACAGAAGAGTTTGGATAACATTTAGTTAAAAGAGATTGAAAGAGTTTTTATTATTATTTTTTTAAACCACAGGATTAATGGGCTTTTTGTCTATAGTGAGGCTCTAGTGGTAAGATGTATTTTCCAAATTCATTTAATCATTGAGCATCCCTGCCCCCCTTTTTAGGAACTCTGGAACTGGAACTATGGTATTACATATATGGTATATAGGGTATTATGAAGAAAATACTGGTCTAAAGTATTCTATGAAGTACTTTTAAAACAATTTTGCTCTCAAAATTCATCCAGAAACATTATCATATTGCCAAAATTCAAAGACAAAATTGATTGCAAAACACAATTTAAAAGTTTTTTGAGTGGGGTAAGGAGGCTGGCAGGAACACTGCTGCATTAAATGAACACATGCATTGTAAGCTAAATGCAAATTCCAGAAATGTTAAAACACAAAAAATAGGTATGTCGAGGGAACAAGGTATCTGCAGAGAAAAACCTGCAATTACCTGCTGTGCTGTAGTTATGATACTTTATTAAAAACTAGAATTAAGACTACAAAAGCTGACTGCCATTTGCATGGGGTTTTTCTCTATTATACAGATTTGTTATTTTGCTTTTGAGTTAATATATTTATTTATCATATGCAGTCAGCCTTTTCTATTGCCTCTTCACACAAACATCACTTGAAGAACCAATGTTCACTTTGATAAGTTTAAAAACTGTTTAAGACCCTGGACTAGGGGACTGAAACTACTGGGGTATGGTTCTCCTTTCCTGCATTGAGTAGGAAGGTCAATACTATACTTGAGTAGTTTGAAGGATTTCCTGAAATGATTGGCAATAATAGGAAGTAAAAGCTCAAGAAACATTAAAAAAAAAAAAAAAAACCCAAGATCTAAATAAAGATGTTAACATTTCCAGGCTGGGAAATTATTCATTTATTTGTCTTTGGACTGCAATCAAAGATGAAAAAGTTACCAAACTTTCATTCTGGTATTTTTTGCTTCATAATGTTTCTAATTCAAAGACTTTCTTTTTCTTTTTTTTTTTTAAGGTTAGAAAAAAGGCAGCGAAAGTTAGCTGGATAGACAAGTACTCTTTAAATTCTAAAAAAAAAAAAATTTTCTGAATACATACTCTATCATCCTGCCTTCATTTGTGAGCTGGAGTTCAGTGATTAAAAAACATTTTCTTCAACTATTGTCTATTTCACATATGATTTCTACAAGAAAGGTAGCATAAATGCTTTATTCTCTATCTTTTTTCAGAATGAGAAATGGGTTTCCTAAGTTCTTCCAAAGGTGACTAAACCTTTTCTTTTCTTTTTTAGTACCGTAAGTTTATAGATTTAAACATATTTGATATATTTCAATCCACTGCTGTTATTATTGTTTGATGCTCAAATTGTCTTATTGATCAGTCACAACTCCACATTAATTCCTGAGTCCTTCTAACAGAACTTCAGCAGTCTTAGCTTTACTGCTTTCTGGTACGACAAAATCTTACAAATTCAACTTGTACATTTCCTGCCTTGGACTCATAGTTAGCTATTTCTCCCAGAAATCCTGTTTCAACCTATTTATTTGATGAGAAGAATCTTTTCTCTAGGTATGTGGATTAATTTGCTACTTTAGTTCTCTAGCATACTTGGAGTGATATTGCTTGCTGGCTTTATTGTTTGACTAAGTTGTTCTCTGCCTTTACTGGTTGGCTCAGTATTCACTGAGAACCTGCTAGCTACAAAGCAGTATGCTGGGAGTGATGGGAAAACCAAGAGGACTATGACCAGGTCCTTGTCCTTGAGGAGATTTCAATTTAGTCTGCAGAGAGAACAAACTAGAAGTATCTAACATACAAACAAATGGGGAAAAAAAATTCACAAATGCTATAAAACACTATGGGAACTTGGAATGAACAAGGGCAGGGGAAGGATTTCTGAAGAGGGGGTAAAAAAAGGAATAGGATTTCAAAATCTGACATGGAAGGAAAGGCAGAGAAAATGGCATAAGCAAAGAAACAGAAAATGAGAAGGATGTGAGAGAGCTGTACATCTAAGGAGGACACTGCAGAAGACTGGAAAGAGGAGGTAAAGAATACACTTCAAGGCCCTTTAGGTGTCAGACCCCATGCCAAGCACACTATACATGTTAACTACTTATGACAAGCCATGTAAATAGTTATTTTTATGTCCTATTTTACAGATGTGGCAACTAAGGTCAAAGAAGCTAAAGTAACTGCCTTGAGATCACACCTTTGGCAAGTGGTAGCGCTAGGATTCAAAACAAATTTTTTCTCTATCTTACCTCTAAATAGTATTGTTTAACAGCTTAATATATATTGAGGGAAATAATGGGAAATAAAATCAAAAGGTTGAATGAATTGTGTCCACATTTTGAGGGCCTCAAATGTGCAATTAAGCATTTCAGACTTTATTCTGCAGTATGGCACAGCCACTTAAGCCTTCTAAAAGCAGGAGAATGACATAAACAAAGCTGTAACAGAAGAGTGTTCTGGAGGCAGTGGGTTGACAGAATATGGAGGCCAGAAGTGGAACGCTACTGTAACATGTTGGCATCTGGAAAATCAAGTAGTAGCAGGGAAAGGAAGCAAGTGGTCTACAATGACACAACTGTTAGGGTAAGAAAGAGGCAGGATTCAGAAAAGATACCAATATTCTGAGCTAGAATTTTTAGAGAATGATGGATTAATTTAAAAAAATGGGAAGTCAGCAGAATGCTCTAGTTTGAAGGGGGAAATTAAGCTTTGTACAGAGAAAGGCAACAGTAGGACATTCAAGAGGAAACATCCAAGCAAGCAGCTGGAAACACAGGTGTAGAGCCAGCAAGTAAGGATTCAGAGCAGACAATGTGTGAAGGGAAACCCAGGACTTGAGGATAAGGAAAAACACATAAAACAGTTGCCAGAAACTTAATAGGCCAGAGTTCTTAAACCAAATTGTCCAAAAGAACAATCCAAGGTTTTTAAAAAATAGGTATGTCCAGGGCCCACACCTAAGAAGTCTCCTTCTTAGGGCTGAAGAGTGGGATCCACACATCTATAGTTTTACAAAGCTGCAGGTAATTCTGCTGCACATCCTGGGTTGAGAATCTATTTTTAAAAGGAACAAAAGAAAGAACACAGTCATCATCAGGAAGATTCTCTTAGTCAATCTGGCAAATTTGGCACAGTCTGTACTGAATCAGCTTTGTGATTTTCCCTAGTAGCTGGAAAGCGGAAGTATGTAAAGCTTACGGTGAAAGTTTCCAAGAGCTAGAAACAAGCAAAAGAGCATAGCCAAAAGTCAAGGAGTAGTCTAAGAGTTGGTGATAGTACCTTTGAAATGGCCAGTGATGGGTTCCAAAGGACAGATGGGTAAAGAAGACTGGGGCTGAAGGTAATCAGAAAGAGCAGCAAACATGATGTCAAAATAAGATGGTTCAACTGACTGGCAAGCGTTTCAGTAATAATTAAAGCACCTGACCCTGAGCTAAGCACTTTATAGTCACTCTTTCAATGTTCACATTGAACATCATGTCACAGTATGAACAATGAATATTGTACCACAAACCTTGAGGTAATTAGTGGTATCATAAGTCCCATTTTATACGATGAGGACATTAAAGCTGAGAAAGGTTAAGGGGAGGTAATTAAGTCACAGCAGAATAAAAAGCGAAGTCGATAACAAGGTTGCTGATTCCCAATCCTCACATAAGCCTCTAGATTAGAAGGAAGGTTGTCAAAATCTTAGTCGATAAGATGGTAGAAAGAATTTTTGTACAATGGTGGATAAAGATTCATGAAAGATTTTAAAATTTATTCAACCGACATGTGCCAGGTTAAGAGTGGGAATTCTACAATGAAGACAGACATATTGCTGCTCTTGCACAGCTTACAGGCTAGTGAGGGAGGCAAACACATAAAGGGGATAAGTACAGTGTGTAACAGGGACATGGAAGGGAATCTTTTCCAGCCTAGAAAGGTTTTTAGGTGAAGAAAAAATTATGTGTGAGGCCTTAAAGGCCAGAAAAGGCAAGATCTATTGAGGGGAGTAAGAGTAATTCAGAGCAGTTGTAGCATAAGACAAAAAAAGAAGATACCACTGACCTTACTCATAACAGGCTCTATGTTCATAGGGACTTAACTGAGGAATATATATTGGTGAAGTGGACCTGGACTGATGAGCTAATTGGAGTTATATACGAAGTTTATAGAACTAAATGGTCCCAAGCTTTGCCTCAGAGGGTTAATACAATGTGTGACCCAGAAAACTCATGATGTTTGAGCAGTTTGTGAATTTGGGAACAGAGGAGTAGCCAGCAGTTAGCTTCCTCTCTTTCTCCCTCCAAACCTTCCTTTTTTTTTAAAGAAATCTATTAGAATGTCACCCTATTTGTTTGCAATAACATTTTATATCTATACAGCAGGTTATTAGTACAGTGCTGACCAGTGAGTCTTTTCCCAGGAGCCATACTATGTGGAAAGCCAAACATCAAAATCAGCTTATTTTGGAGAGCTTGGAATAGAAGAGACACTAATATGAACTGATATGTTCAATGACATAAGGCTCATACACATTTTTAACAAAAATCCTGATTTTATGTGTGTATGTATATACATATATATACATATATACATAAAACCATATATATGTATATACATACACACACACACACACATAAAAAACATTTTTATATGTTATATATTCTTTTTTGAAATTTCCTTTTACCCAGACATTATTTTATACAAATACATAAATGTCATATATTCTGGAGGGGTTTTATTGCAGTTTTGTTAGGTTCTCCCTTTTTAATTTGGCTCCCACTTCTCTTCTACTCCTCCTCTCTAATCATTCAACAGCGTGACTCACATTAATGACTAGTATGCATGCATTCTTCTATGTTTTCCCCCATGTTCATATAATCATCTACAACACATACATATATGTACATTTATAGGGGTTGATGAGACTTTTTTAAAATAATCAAATTATTAAAAGTAATTCTTTCCTAGCTCAACAATGCATCTTATGGAAATCCCTGCAGTTCATATAATCCTAATGTATTCTTTTTAAGAGCTGCATGAAGGGCAATTTAAAAATCATTCTTCCATTGTTTTTTGTACTGTGCACACTGATACAAAAAAATCCTTTCACAGATCCCCACAAACTAGTTTTGATTATCTCAAGTGTCTAATTTTATATCCTTATCATAAATGCTTTCAAAAGCATCACAGAGCATTGTTTCATATGAATTCATGCTTTATATAAATGGTATTACACCACATACATCCTTCTGTGATTTGCTTGAGATGTTTGAGATTTATCCTTATTGACATATGCAAATTTAGTTCACACATTTTTACAGCTGTGTAGTATTTGTTAATTTTTATTCTGCCTTAATTATAATTTTTGTTTTACTTAGTCTTTCTTTTCATCCTATTTATTTAGAATATTTATTAAGAATAACTCCTGAACTTGATCAAATGCCTTTTCAACATCTACTGGTTATACAGTTACACATTTTTTAGCTTAAGTTTGTGGATGATGTTGACAGATTTCCTCCAAACTGAGTCACCTTTGCATTCCTGGGGTAAATCCTACTTTGCTATTTATTCTTGCTTCATTTCTGAATTTAATTTATTAATACCTTAGCCAGAAATTTTCATCTATTCTCACAAATGAAATCAGTTAGTTTTTTTCTTTGTGCTTTATCTGTATCAGAATTTGGCATTAATGACAGGCTGTGGGCTTCTTTGGAGGATTTTGAGAGTGCTCCACCTTTACCTTTATTAGATTAGTTAAACAACATTGGACTTATCTGTCTTTTAAGAATATGATCAAATTTAGCTGTGAATACCTGTTTTTGGTCAGTCTTTAATAACTTTTTAAACCTCTTTTAAGGAAATCAATTTGAAAGTTTCCTACTCTTGGGATAGTTTTGCTAGAAAAACATTAATTTACTTCAGTTTTTTTTTTTTCTTTGCCATAGGCTGGCATGTAATAGTCTCTGAGAATTCTTTTAGTATATCCCAAATCTGTGTTTATGTCTCCTTTCTCATTGTCTTACATGTTTTTACTAGTATTTTTTAACTAATAAAGGAAGCAAGGCTTATGAATTACCTATTTTATTTTATTGTTTTGTTTTCTTTTTTTAAGAACCAGCATTTGGGCTTGTTTATCCCTTCTAGAGATTTTTGTTTATTTCATTAATTTCTGCTCTTTATTTCTTCTTCCTAACTTCTTTTTATTGTTGTTCTTTTTCTAATTTAAGTGCCAAGTTCTTTCGTTATTTGCCTTTTTCAAAACTGAAGGAATTTAAGATTATAAATTTTTATCTGAATAAAGGATTTACTTTATTTTGGTATGAAAGTTTCTTTTCCTTTCCACATAGTTTAAAATTCTCCTTTTGTTTTCTTCTTTGACCCAGGGGTTTTCTAGTAGTGTATAATTTCAATAAGCTTTTTAGGACAAAGTTTTCTGTAGCATAGGCTTAAACAGGTAATACTCAATTCATGACACATCTGTATCCCAAGAGCCTATGCATAATATAAATCAACTTCTTGAAGCCAATAAATACCAAAGGGAAACAACATTTTAATGATGAAGAAATTTTTCTTTACTTAATTTCCTTAAAGTTAACATAAAAGATAGCTAAATTTTCAAAAATGCCTGCAATAATCTGTTGCCAGAATAATACTGTATTAATAGTAACCCTGAATCTCAGAGTTGTCCTCCTAGCTTTCTACAGCATTTTCTAAAGAATGTCCCCCACAGCTAGACAGAGAAGAAGAGTGGGAAGGAGTTTGGAAAGAGCTACCTGCATTCTAGGATGGTCACTGCCTTGGAAATCTGTTAGCATATTAAAAGCTCTGAGAAGTCCTGTCTACCTTTGGTTAACTAAGCATTTCCTAAATGTATTTGGTTACTTCATTCTTCTATCACTTAACCCTTATTAATTCTCTTTGGGAAATGCAAGTCAAGAAAATAGACATTCCTTGGAGAAAAAGACACTGTAATCAAATTCTGTCTTCTCTGTGGGTTACTCACAGCTAGGGATCAGTAAATGTTTGCTGAATTACTTGTTAGCAGAGGAGGTGTGATATGGCAACAGCAGGTGTTAGAGTGTCCACTGCAGTTGTTCTCAGTATGGTCATACATAAGTTGAGCTCTTTTAGTAAGGAGTACTCAATATTTTGCATCAAAATACAAACTTTCTTTTTTCCTAAGATACTGGACCCACACAAATTCAAATACCAAAACCTAACACCCTGAGGAGGCCAACAAAACCCAGTAAAAATAACATTGCAGTTGCAGTGTGCAAACATATATGCACATATATACACACACACACACCATGATCATCACCACCCCCTGTGCAAAATGTCAAAGACTAATGACTTAGAGTATCACCAGATCAGAGTATGCTCAGAGAAACAAAATGAGAAACTTGCCAACTGGTTCCATTGTCCACATTGAACTTAAGAGAGTGGGCTGCATACTTCTGGTTCCTATTTACTTAATTTTATGATTATGCCATGTAATTTCATCGTCATAAAGTAAACAGTGAACTAGGTAGAACCAGGAAGCCTCAGAATTATAAAAATAAGGATAATCTACATTTATTTAGCTAGAGAATATCTAGTTTCAAAGACTGAGACATGAAATTTTATATTGGTGTTAGGTACTATTAGCTGCCTAAGAAGTCTGATTTTGTTTGGGGCAACAATAATGCATAACCAAAAGAAATAAATCATAGCTGATTTATGCCAATCATGGATCTCCTGCTCCCCTTTGCCAGGTAACTTCCTTCCCAGGCTCCTTTGTAGCAACAATTAAAGCTATGTTTTGTGACCTACCCATGTAGCCAGTGAGACAAAAGAAGGAATCTGCTGGAAGGAGTCTATGAAAGATTGTTCTTTCAAACATAAAAAGAGACAAAATGCCACACAAGAAGGCATTTTGTCCTCATTTCATCTTTTTTAGCCAAGGACACCAGTATGAGGAAAATAATGTCTGGGGCAGCAGCCATCACCCTTTGCCCCTGAGGCAACCAGCAAAAGCTTAAGAAACCAACATGTAAAGGATAATAAAATGGGAGAACAGTAAGACCTTGGATTCCTGATACCATCACTGAGCCAAATGAACAAAGTCTGGACCCACCTGCCTCCTGCCTATAAGTTAACAATAAATACTCTTAGTTTAAGCTCCTGCTGGTTGGCTGTAGTATCACTGCAGCCAACTGCTTCCTAACTGACACAGTGGTGCCCTACATTTTCATACTGTGATAAAGAGTGTAAATTATTTTACACTTCAGAATTTAAAATTTCAGAAAAACAACAGGAAAAGTAAGAGACAACTTTTTGCTGTATAAAATGCTGTATGTAATTGTTTTTACAAGCATGAAATTTTTTTGTAACATCAAACAATAGAATAAAAAATTAGACAAACTTAAAAAGACAAATAATAGGAAAAATCGATCCATACCCGTACCTTTCCGTGTATTCTCCGTCACATCTACCCCAAACTGGATTATGTCACCAGAAAGAATTTCACATGGTGGACTTTCTTCAGAGCCTCGACTCAATCTCTGGCTATTTATAAAGGTACCATTACTACTTTTAGTGTCTTGGAGATAAAACTGCAAAAAAAAAAAAAAAAAAAGC
This sequence comes from Camelus bactrianus, assembly GCF_048773025.1. NCBI lineage: Eukaryota > Metazoa > Chordata > Mammalia > Artiodactyla > Camelidae > Camelus > Camelus bactrianus. Next base: position 27,665,919 of record NC_133555.1, read on the forward strand.
CAAAGATTAATAGCCATAATTCCAAATCTACTTTTTAAAAAAAGTACTTACAACTTAGCAAACCACTGCAGGTAGGTTTTTTTCCCCCATCAGTTCAAATCTTCAAATCGCTTATTTCAGCTAAGGTTCTCCTTCATTACATATGAAATTATAACCCTAAAACCAAGTGATTTAAAAATCCAGCTAGATAAAATGTTACAATCCCTTCAGGAAACAGTTTATAAGGTCCTCAAAATGTTAAATATAAAGTTAGCGTATGACCCTGCAATTCTACTCTGATGTGTACACTAAAGAGAACTGAAAACATGTGTCCTCACAAAAACTTGTACACAAATGTTCATAGCAACATTATTCATTATAGCTCAAATGTGAAAACAACCCAAATGCTCATCAACTGATGAATAAGGAAACAAATGTAGTATATCCATAAGATTTATACTATTTGGCAATAAAAAGAAATGAATACTGACTCATGCTACAACACGGATGAATTTTTAAAACATTATGTTAAGTATAAGAAGTCAGTCACAAAAGACATACATTATATAATTCCATTCATGTGAAATATCCAGAATAAGCAAATCCATAAAGACAAAAAGCACTTTGGTGGCTGCGAGGGGCTGAGGTGACAGGGCAGAGAGGGTGGGTGGGGTAGAGTGGAGAACAATTGCTGATAGGTATAAGGTTTCTTTTCAGGGTGATTAAAAGTTTCTAAAATTAGACAGTGGTGATGGTTGCATAAGTCTGTGAATATACTAAAAACCACTGAATTGTTCATTTCAAAAGAGCAAATTTTATGGTATATGAATTATATCTCAATAAAGTTGCTATTAAAAAAAAAAAGCCAGCTATACAAAATTCTAATTTTATCTTTTCATGTCACTCTGACTTTGTAATTCTGTTCCTAGGATGTCTGGGTTAAATCAATGCTGTTTATTCCACAGGCAAGGACAGTTGGTTTCAGGTAACACCTATAATTAATAGCTACCAGTTACCTAACATACTTGGTATCAGGACAAGCATATCTTCAGTAAATTCTTTGTGATAAATGGACTGGAGACACTAGAAACTAAAATACTGGAATCAACTAAGAAAGTATCACATCCTGGCCTTCTAAACTTGCCTTTCATCAGTTACATAATCTTCCCTCTTTAAAAAGGGAAGGTACAGCAGGAGGCACAGGAAATCTCCCTATGTATTACCTGCCTCTCCTAAAAGAAATTAGGAACATCTGGGATCACACACAGTAGACTTACTGGAAGAGAAAAACAAAACAAAACAAAAAAAAAGATTTACCTTTCTTTTTGCATTTTTCTATACTTTCTAGCCCTGCTTATTCTAACAACACATTTTCACTGAATTTCTTTCTAAGGAAGAAAGGAAAGAAGAAAATCTAATATTTATTAAAATACATGTTACGGCACCAGGTCTTCATTTAACCCTAACATTAAAACTAGATACAGGTATTATTTCCATTTATAAATGAGAAAAGTGGGGCATCGGCAAGTATCTTTCCAAAGGTCATAGAGATGTGGAATACAGAAGTTAGGACTTGTATAATAGAATTAAAAGAGACATCTTTTTTCACATTACCTCACACTGACCTTTACGTTATATTTATCCTTCACTCCTCCCACAAGCTCTCTTTCAAAATGAAACACAGCAAAAGAATAAGCAATTTGCAGAAAATATGAAAATGACATTTGTTTTCATTAATTCCTAGGTGACAATTTAAAGGTCACCAGGCTGTCTATAAATGACTTATTCTCCATCTATAATTCAAAAGAGACCAATTGGTACTTCGGCTAGCAGGTTGTATATTTAATTACAGACCATTAATAAAGAAAACTGTGTTGATATTTTACAAGTCCATCTGAAATTTTACAGGCCTTAACATTTTACACCAGGGAGATAAGCACAGGTGATATGGCCAAGTAGGAACACTTATTCTCAAAATTTTTCTACACTGGAACCTAATGTTACACTGTGTCAAGGAATTTATTTTTTATTTTTTAATAAATATATTCCATTGAAATGTGGCAACATATGAATTCTGGTTTGGTCATTTTCAGTTATATGTGCCTTGGCAAGCCAAATAAGGGAATTATATTAGATTTACAGTGGTTTTCAAACTTCAAATTCTGATCCATTAGTGCGTTACTAAGTCAATTTAGCAGGCTGTGACTAGAGTTTCTTTTTTTTAAACATTAAAGAGAACAGAAGAGAAATAAGAATGTATGAAATGAGATTCAGTACTGTTTAGCAGTTTTTGTTTCAAAAACAAAACCGTGTGTGTGTGTGTGTGTGTGTGTGTCTCAACACCTCATGTTTGTAGCTCTTACTCAAATTAAAAAAAATTGAGATCAATATTAACCCATCTTCTTCTTATTTGAACATGTCTGTATTACTATCCAAAGCACACCATAGTACTTTTGGTCTTCATTGAGCTTGAACATACCATTTACATTAGTTGCTCATTGTTCCTCTGCTCTCACCCTGCTAATGGCTTCCAAATACCTTGGAATAAAGTTCAAAGTTTTTACCATTACAGCCTATAAAGCCCCAGATGATCTGGCTCCTGGTTCCCACTCCAAACTCATTAACTCCCACTATTTCCCTCCTTCATCCCCCTCAGCCACACTACTCTCCACTCCACTCATGCCCCTAAGTCTATGCACTTGCATACAGCTAGACCACATTACTACTTCCCTGCAGAAATATTTTCATTGATTTAACCTGCCTTTGGTGTTTTGAAAGAGACATTAAAAATAATGTTTCCTCACTTCCTATGAAACAATCTGCCACTATTCAGTCTACATTGCGCAGAAGCTATTCTATTTACTATCAGGTTAGGTAGGTATAAAGTCACCTTGTTTCCAAGGAAGTGGAAAGTGACTGTGCTTGCAGTCCCTGGATGTGTTACCCATAGTATGTATGTTAGTTGGTTCTTTGTCACTTTCAACCCAGAAATAGCTTTCTCTCCTATGCTGATAAATCTTTTTCCAACCAGCCCTTTTTATTTTCCTTAAAAGAGATCATTTTTGACTACTTAAAAAAAAAAAATCCTGTTGAAGCTTTAACTATCTTTATTTCCTAGTAGTCTAAGGAATCCCCAAGCATCTGCAGTGTTTGTAATAGCCACCGGGCATTGACTTTGGTGCTGAACAGGTGTGTAAAAAACCCTGCATTTATAAAACCCTCTGTAACTTGTGGCCAAAGTTCAACTTTCACTGTTTTCAGGTTTTATCTTCAATTAACTCCCTCTTTCCCCCTGAATGAATGTTAAGCTCCCCAAAATCAGGCACTGACGATGATCCTTAAACTGAAAGGTTGTCCTTGCCCCATCAGTCACTTCCTTGTTTCTTGCTGATTACAATTACCTTCAATGACACAGGCACAACACTTCATAGGTTGCATACTTTACTCTTTGGCCTTCAGAAAGTTTCTGCTGTTCATTCCATAAACAAGCACATTTTACATCACTTTCAACTTTGCTACAGTCTGTAAATGCTTTCATTTACACTATAATGATAAACTGCTTCTTTCGAGGTTTTCTAGGTTGACAGGTTTTGCAATATCCATTCACCAATAGATTAATAACATTTCAACTAAAGCTTTAGAACAAAGCACAAACATAGTAGACATGCCAGAGGTCAGAGGCCAGAAATTCTAAGTCTATACAGGGGAGTTTTTAAAATGTGAATGTAGAATGGATTCTGGATTCTAGAAGGCAGATACAATATCATAGATATTTAATATACTTAAATCATCACCTAAAGTCAAAAAGAATGGCTAAGACAGCAAAACCAAAAGCCCATGGACATTTGAAAAAAAAAAAAGGGTGATAAAATATCCATATGAACCTCAAAATACCAGTGGGGAAAACCATCAACAGTCACAAGACCTGCATGAAGTCAGCATTTGTGCAGGAGAAAGCATATGGAATCAGTGGGGAATTTGAGGAACTTGTTGAGAACATCAGAATAGTCCCTAGGTATTAACTGGACAATATGATAGCCAGTTTGAAAAGAGAAATGGGAAAAGTTTAGCCCAATCTAATAACAAGTGAGTGTGAGGTAATTTCTGAAAAAGGCTGGAGCAGTCTGAGTCATATAAATTCTTAAAACTAACTTACCAACCAAAGCTGCCTTCCAGGATAGAGCTCCACACTGAGGGAAAGCTGCTGGGTGTGGAACCAAAACTGAGCAAGGCAGGTACAACAGAGACAAAGAAAGAAAAGACTCAGATAAAAGTAGAAAAAGGGAAAGGAAGTCATCATATTTGGAGGGCGGGGGGAGGTAATTAGGTTTATTTATTTATTTATTTTTAGAGGAGGTACTGGAGATTGAACCCAGGAACTCATGCATGTTAAGCATGTGCTCTAACACTTGAGCTAGATCCTCCCCACCTCCATCATATTTTTTTTAAAACATTTTACAAATACAACAGAAGAGGGAGCTCTGTGACATTAGAAAAGTTATCCTGAATCATAACCCCTTCTATAAATTCAGGAAAACAAATTTCACATAAAAATGAGCCACAGAAAAATAAGAAGGTCTCATCCCATACAGTTATTTTAAGAAAAAAGAAAATAAAGAGCAAAATAACATCCTTCCAGATAATGACAGACAGACCTGGGGAACAGATCGAAATCATACCATTTCAAAAGAATATAAAAGATATTAGGAAAATAATCCAAGACACAAAAGAGAAATATAAATCACAATTATAAAATTTTAGAAAAGGTGAAAAAACTCAGAGAGAAAATAGAAATAAAAGGGAAATCATTTAGAAATGAATACAAAATTAGAAGGACACAAGTAACTAAATACAACAAATAATGCCGTAAGGAAAATAAGAAATAAAAAGGAAGAAATTTCTTTTTAATCAAAAAGAAATGAAGAAAGTGAAATTAGCAAAATGGCGGAGTAGACAGCTCCAAATTCCCATCCCCATACAAACACTGAAAGAGAAGTAGAAATTGTCAGAACCAACTTTGTTAGAACTCTGGAAAACAAAGTTTTATAGCAACCACATGAACACTGAATCAAGAAAAAGGCAACTTAAAAATGGTAGGAAATCTTTGTTTCATCAGCCTGCATTCCGAGTGGGAGACCTTGCTACCCTGGTTCCAGCAAGAGCAGAACAGACCTAAACTGCAAATTATTGTGTCTATCTGTTCCAACCTGTCTATGGGCCCCCTGAACGGCTGACACAAGGCTCTCATCTCTGTTTAGCCTAACTCAGAGCTCATCCAAGCTGGAAAAGATTTATCCAAAGTAGCTCAACATAAGAAAGTTAAACAATGTAATATACCACATGATCATCTCAGTTAATGCAGAAAAGGTATCTGACAAAATACAACACCCTTTCATGATTAAAAAAAGAAAGAAAGAAAAAATACTCAGAAAGCTAGGATTAGAAGGGAAATTCCTCAACATGATAAAGGACATTTATGAAAAACCCACAACTAACATAATACTCAATGGCGAAAAACTGAAAGCTTTCTTCCTAAGATCAGGAACATGACAAGAGAGCCTGCTTTTCACCACTGCTACACAATACTGTACTGAAGTTCTAGCTGGGACACAAGAAAAAGAAATAAAAGGCAACAAATTGGGAAGGAAGAAGTAAACTATGTCTATTCACAAATGACAAGACTCTACATATAGAAAATCCCATAAAACCCACAAGAAAACTACTAGAGCTAATAAATGAATTCACCAAAGTTGCAGTTTACAAGATAAACACACAAAAATCAGTGGTGTAAAGTGTTCATCAACAGATGAATGGATAAATAAGTTGTGGTATACACACACACACACACACACACACACATATTACTCAGCCATAAAAAAAGAATGAAATAATGCCATTTGCAGCAATATGGATGAACCTAGAGATTATCATACTAAGTGAAGGAAGTCAGAGAAAGACAAATATCATATGATATCACTTATATGTGGAATCTAAAGAAAATGACACAAACGAACTTATTTACAAAACAGAAATAGGTTCGCAGACATAGAAAACAAAGTTATGGTTACCAAAGGGAAAAGAGGGATAAATTAGGAGTTTGGGATTAGCAGATACACACTACTATATACAAAACAGATAAACAAGGTCCTAGCACAGGAAACTATATTCAGTATCTTGTAACAACCTATAATGTAATATATATATATATAAAACTGATATAATGCTGTATACCAGAAACTAACACAACATTATTAATCAACTAGACTTCAATTTAAAAAAAAGTTGAGTTAACTCTAAAAAAAATTCAGTGGTGTGCATACATCAGTAATGAACAATTCAAAAAAGAAATTAAGAAAGCAATTCAATTTACAATAGCATCTAAATAAAATACCTAGGAATAAATTTAACCAAAGAGGTGAAAAACTTGTACACTGAAAACTACAAAATATTGCTGAAAGAAATTAAAGAAGACTTAAATACAGGTATACTTCATTTTAATGCACTTAGCTTTACTGTGCTTCACAGATACTTGGTGTTTTTACAAATTGAAGGTTTGCAGCAACCCTGGGTGGAACAAGTCTACTGGCACTATTTTCCCAACAACATGTTTTTTAATTAAGATGTATATGTTGTTTTTTAAGACATAATGCTATTGCACACTTAATAGCCTACATACAGTAAAAGTGTAAACGCAACTTTTATGTGTACTGGGAAACAAAAAATTCATATGACTTGCTTTATTATGGTATTTGCTTTACTATTGCAGTCTAGAACTGAACCCACAATATCTCCAAGGTATGCCTGTAAACAGAAAGATATCCTATGCTCATGGGCTGGAAGACTTAATAGTGTTAAGATGTCAATATTAATCAAAGTGATCTATAGATGCAATGCAATCCCTATCAAAATTCCAATAGCTTTTTTTTTTTTTTTTTTTGCAGAAATGAAAAAGTCAATCTGCAAATTCATCAAATGCAAGGGACCCTGAATAAACAAAACAATCTTGAAAGAGAAAAACAGCGTTGGAGGATGCATATTTCCTAAGTTCAAAACTTACTACAAAACTACAGTAATCAAAACAATGTGGTACTGGCATAAAGATAGACATAAGTGGAATAGAATTAAGAGTTCAGAAATAAACCCATACATCCACAGCAAACTGAGTTTTGACAAAGGTGCCAAATCCATCCAATAGGAAAATTACAGTTTCTTCAACAAATGGTGCTGGGACAACTGGATGACCACTTGGAAAGGAATGAAGTTGGTCCCCTACCTCACCCTATATACAAAAATTAATACAAAATGAATCAAAGCCTAAATATAAAAGTCAAAGCTGTAAAGTTCCTCTCAGCCATTATTTCTTCAAATAATTTTTTGCCCCTTTCTCACTCTTTTCTTCTAGGATTTCCATAATGCATATGTTGGTACATTTAATGGTGTCCCACAGATCCCTTAGGTACTGTTCATTTTAATTCATCTTTTCTTTCTGGTCCTCAGACAGTGTAATTTCAATTGCCCTATCTTCAAGTGTTTTTTATTCCTTCTTCCACTTGCTCAAATCTGTCAATGAAATCTTTCAACGAATTTTTATTTCAGCTATTATACTTTTTACAATTTCTGTCTCTCTACTGATTTTCCCCACTTGTTCCACTGACCTCCTGATTTCCTTTCATTCTTTGTCCATGGTTCCCTTCAGCATTTTGAGCATATTAAGAACAGTTAAGGTCTTTGTCTAATAAGTCCAATGTCAAGGCTTCCTCAGGGATGGCTTCTGTTAATTTTTTTTCCTGCAAATGGGCCATAATTTCCTGCTTCTTTCCACACTTTGCAATTTTTTGTTGAGAACTGAACATTTTTAATATTGCATATGATAACTATAGAAATCAAGTGCTCTCCTCTCCCTAGGGACTGTTGGTGTTACTTGATGAAAGCTGCAGTCATTTGTTTGTTTAGCGGCTTTTGCAAACAATTTTTGGCAAAGACTATATTCCCTGCGCGTTATCACTGAAGTCTCTGATCTGTTACCTCTATGGTTAGCCAGTGAGCTGACAGAGATTTCCTTAAATGTCAGGATCTAATAAGAAAAGGAAGGGTGTGTGTGGGGGGGGTGTCTCTTTAAATCCTCTTGGCAGATGCCAGAGCAGCCACTTTAGCCTGTGTGGTTTGAAATGGTCAGTCTCTGTGCCAGAGCCTCAGTAATCAAAAGCAGCCATAAAAATACACAATCCCAATTTTTGAAGGACAAGAAAGTCACACCACGAACAATGGACCCCCACCATATCCACCACTATCTGCCACAGGGTTAGGGGATGGAAGACGGTAGCCACTATGCAAAACATTGAAATTCATGGAAATTTACTAGCCTCTTCATTAAGCACTCCTTTGGATGTTGCAAGTGTCTGACTAGACTCCAGAATTCCAAAATATTTGCTTCAGACATTCATGCTAGCTTAATAGTTATCTTGGTGAAGGAACCAATTTTTGGATCTTTCTCTGTCATTTTTATGTCACTCTCACTAGCCATATTTCAACCTATAAACCTTTCCTTGGGCCAAACCAAAGAAGTCCCTAATCTATAATAATAGCTACCATTTACTGACTGCGAGCTACGTGTAGGCCCTTGTGATCCCCACAATAATTCTACCAAGTAGATATTACCATCTCCATTTTATAGATTAAGAAACTGAGGCTCAGGTATACTAAATAGATAGCCCTAGTCTCACAGCTGTTGCGGATTTGACACTGTTATTCCTTCAAAATTTCCACACTGCCTTCCTCCTCTCCAAACTTTTGAAATCCTACTTTGTTTATGAAGTTTTTGAAGCAACTAGAATAGGAAGAGCTAATTTCAACTAACTCCACAATTAAGGCAAATCATTTCATCTATAACACTTACTTGGCACCTGTCTGGAGATATTGCACATCTGGAAAATCAAATGCAGAGCAACTCTACACTGAGAATAAATTAAGAGAATATGAATTAAGTACCAAAACCCTGAGAGGCTGGTGAGAAATATAGTTAGGCATCGTCAGTTGCTAAGGAGGCACTGAAGAGTGAAGGTGGTGATCTGAATGAAAGGCAGGGAGGAGGAGATGGAGAAGGAACAGGTACATTCATATATAGTTAAGGCTCAGCCATAGAGGGTAACAAAAACCAGAGAAAGACATGGGGAAATGTAAAATAGAGTGAAGCTATAAAGAGAGGGCCTTGCACACTGCACTAAGGAGTTGAGATTTCTTAAGAGAGAAACCACTGCTGAAGGATTTGATGAAAATATTGTTTTAGAGAGACTATGCCAACAACTTTGATAATCTAGCAGCTGTGTGTAGGATGAACTGCAGTGGGAGTCACTAGAAATAGGGAGATCCACAATTTGTACGTTTTTGCCACCAACAATTTAGTTTTTCTTAGAGTACATAAACTCAGTTTATATGCATGTTCAATATGAATTTATTTGTTTATATAACTTTCCTGGCTTCCCGACTAGCAAAGCACCACATGTTTCAGAGGCTGGAATTTTTAAGTTGTGTACTAAAGAGGGAAGTATAAAGTTTTATTCATATGCTGTAGGAAAACACATAGAAAATGAAAATGTTCTCACCAAAATAAAATTTCACTTGTAAACTAGAATGAACTTATTGATATACTGCCTAAAGGTCTTACAAGTGTTATGAAATTTCCAGGATTTTTTCCATCTCCAAGTGACATTTCAGACACATTCATTGTAATTATTTCTTATGGAGCCAATTCACAAGAGAAAGCAAAATTATTTCTATCTCTCTACACATGAACAGAGATAAGATTATGAAGAACAGAAGTAGAGAAGGTGGGAAGGAGGATTTTTTTTTAATTTAATGGGAACATTACAAAACATACAAAGCACAGCTAGAATGATTACACCCTTCTTAAATATGCAAACAAATTATGACGATCCTTCACTGAGAATTCAAGACAAAGTAAATTAGATTTCTGAATCTCAGCAAGATACCAAACAAACATATCATCAGAACATTACAGTTCTGAGATGTGAGGCTACCAAAAGCCTAACCCAAATTCTAATTTGGAGGAGATTAATTTACTTCCTACATCCCAAAACTGACAGTTTGACAAGCAAATCTTGGTAATTTTCTCCTCTCATGATCTGTTAATCACAGCAAGATGCATTCAACTTTGTCTCTGAAGTGCCTACTTAGGTAATTAAAGAACAGATTAGTGATTCCAAACTCAAGACTTTTAGATCCGGAGATTTTAATTTCAATATTTAAAATAAATACATATTTATTAAAATGCCATATATTTTACCATATTCAAGGTACAAAAAAGGGATACTGTGATATTTTTAATACACAATACTCTGACTATCCTTTATAGGTCGTCATTTTCCTTATAAAACGTTAGCTTAAACCATCCTGAGATCAGCAGAAACAATAACAAAATAATTGCACCACCACTTTTTATCTCTGATAGTTAAAAACACTTACCCATAGAATAATTGTCTTGTTCGCCACAAAAGGAAATCATTGTGATCACATTTGTGGGTAATATAGAACAAGGTAACTATCTTTAAAGAATGTAGCCCTATATATTGTTTAAAATGGATACAATGTGCTTGATCTAAGGATAGTCGACACTGATTTATACAGTCACTAAGAAGTAGGGGAGAGGGAGAAACTAAACAAACTTTTTTCCATTAAAGATAGGCAAAATTCACAAAACAGGAATCTAGATCTTATTTAGGGAAAAAAAAAAAAAAAAAACCTGCCCACACATAAAACAATTTATCTGGCAAGCAAATTCAATGGATATGTTAAAAAATGCAAAGAGTACATCTGCCCCTCAAAAGAACATTCATCTTTCAAAATGCTATTAATAAAGCAATGAAAATAATTATGATGGCCTTTTCCATTCTTTAAGCACAACAACTCAGGTTGGCATATAATTTTAATGTTTAAAACACCTTGGTCTTTACTCATGTCTCCTCATTTTTAATGATAGTTAATTCTTCAAGAGACTTCTCTCCTCAAGGTTTTGACAATTCACACATCCACAGGTGAGTTCTTTAAAAATTATAATAATAATTGTACTTTCAAAGAGAAAAGCCACAAAGCCACTGAGAATTATAAGTAAATATATAGAAATAATAATGATGTAATTTATGAAACAATCATTTTGACTGAGATGGGAAATGATTATTGAGACAAAAGAAAATAAATCCCTTACAGGGTTGAGTATAGTGATGAGGCTCCCATTTTCCTGCCCCTACATGATTCAGATGTTCAAACATAGTCTATTCCCAATATTCCTTATGACATCCACTGCTTCTCAGGATGAGGAGATAATGCCTCCAATTAGGAGTCACTAATTCTTTTTTAAATTTTGAACTGAAATTTAACAACAGAAAGCACCACATTCAAATTCCACCTCTATTTATGGCTTAAACATTTTTCGGAGGGAAACTTTAAGGGCCAAGTTGAAGCCATTGTGAAGTTTTCTTTTAAAAGGATCGTTGATTTCTTTCACTACTTTGAAAAGCAAAATCACTTATATCCAGAATTCAGCAGAAATTTTAACCATAGAGCAAATCCAAACAAAGAAGAGTTAATTGTTCAACAGTGTCAAAAGGATACCATATAATTTACAATAATCACAAGTTTTCAAGTGCTTACTGTATGCTTGGATAAACCACTTTCCATGCTTTTTTTTTCCACTTATTTTTTTTAAAACAGTCCTGTGAGGTAGATGTTATTATCCCTATACCATAGATAAAGAAATAAGAACTAAAAGAGGTTAAATAACCTGCATAAGGGCCTCCCAAGCTAGAATTAATAAACTTTTTAATCTTAACCATTTTTCTATGCTATTTATATTTGTCTGGTCATTTCATCCCACTATTTCTAATGTTTCTACCAATCATCACGTGAAAGAGGAAAGATTCTGTTCATTTTATAGATCAGCAAATTGAGGCTGACACACAAGCCAAGTAACCTATCTATAGTCACAATAAAATAACAGCAATCAAGTCTTCTGACGCCAAATCATCAGGAAAGGTAACCTTTTAAAATTTCTTTTAAAAATGCATTCACTACCTTCTACCACCTACTTGACACACAATCCTGATACATTTGAGTTTTCCATCTTCCATGTCTGTGGCAGATTACTAAAAGGGAACAAGCATTTGCTTATGCCAGGGACTGTGCTAGGCATTTTACACACAAGACCTTATCTGAACCTCAGAATACTATCAGATAAGCAGTATCCCACATGAACAGACAGGGTAAGGGGTTAAATCACACACCCAAAGATTACATAGAAAGTAAAAATGGCAAACAAGGCCTATTAGACACCTCACAATTATAGCGAATCCCTTGATGATCAGGATAAGTGATACCCCTTTATCTCAGTGATATCCCTAGCCCTCAGCAAAATGCCTGCTGAATAGGCATCAAATAGGCGTTTTAAATAAATATTTCATGAGTGAGATATTTACAGCCCAGACTCCTTCCATCATTTACCCACCATTTCCTGAACACCTCCGGGCAGGAATTCAGCCATCTGCTACTACAAATAGAATGAAAAGGTGACTTTTCAAAGCCACTTAGAGCAAACGCAAAACTTAATAATAACAAATACTATCAGTAGAAATAATGTCAATATCCCCATAGGACATCAAATATATCACCAATTCCTACAAATTCTGATTCAGAATAATCTCTCAATTCCACATTGCTTTTCCCTCCCCATTACTGTTCCTCTAACCCAGGCTTACAACCATTGCAAAGGTGATGGCTGTAATTCCAGTCTTCACCCTCCACACTGATGCTACATTTATTTCCTAAAATATAAACCTGATCACTTTGTTTCTCTTTATAAAATGGCTGTTCACCCTCCACTGCCTTCAAAATTAAGTCTAAGAACTGTGATAACTTTCAAATCTTTCAAAATGACCCCAATCACCCTAACATACCTGATTTTCCACTCTTCCTAAAAGCACCATCCTTTCTATCCCTGCTTAACTACTAGCAATTCCCTACACAAGCTCCAGGCCTGATGTCTGTTTATGCTGTTCATAAACCTGAAAAGCTCTTGCTTCCACCCACCCACACTCTTTACTTGCTAAGAGCCTATTTTTCTTTCTGAAGCCAGTTTAAACATCTTAACAAATAAGATTTCTTTCTCAGATAATATTTCTCAATAAATAAACACCTAAATCAGAGACTCAGGGCTTTATTCCAAGTTAAGCCCAAACCTCTATGTCCAAATCACACTTTGAATAGCACTATAATTCCATCTTTTCTAATCTATAACATTCATTCCCTGTTAGAAAGTTCCAACAGGCACAAGAAACAAATGATTTTTTTTTAAATGCAGTATGAATAAATGAAATAATTCATACTCTAGAATGGAAGCTATAAAGCTTTGACTTAACATAGGTTAGGCCAAACTGTATTACATCCAAATAACAATATGCTATATGGAATAGAACATACATTAAAGGTTTGAATTCCAGTTCCATCACCTTGTAACTTACTGTGTCACCTTGAATGTATTATTTAACCTCTCTGAGCATCCCTTTAGTTATAAAGGGTTATTTATAAATCCCTATTTATAAATTGAGGATAATATCAGAACGAACCTCAGAGTGTTGTAAAGGTTAAATGATGCTAAGCATGTAAGGTATTTAGCACAGTATTTGTATATAGTAACTGCTAAACAAATGGCAGCTATTATTGCTAAATTCATAGAATATGCATAAACATATAATCTGACTTCCTTCAGTCAGGGAACTGCTGCAAGACTTTTTTTATGCCTTTTTCTTTATAACCTTTCTTAAATTAAGGTACTTAAAAAATAATTTGCCAATTAATTACTTAAACAGTAAACAGCTGATAGAGATATAAATAGATAAGTAACAGCTGAACTCTAACACATACAGGTGTTAAAAATAGCATGCCATTGCCCCATTACACGTGAATATTACCATAAATAACCACAACCTGTGCACAGAAGGAAAGCAGCTAAGCTCTGACTCACAGCATAGACTGAAAACCATTTTTGAAAATATGAAACACATATAACAATATGGATCAGGGGATTCCCTAATCAAAGTTATATCAAAACGGAATTACTACTCTCAGGTATATGTAAATACACTTAGAATATATTACATAGATTAGCAATCTACAGCTCACTCAACAGTGTGACCTAACTTCTGAGTATATTAAGCCAACTGATATTTAAAGATGTCACAGTTCCATTTCTAAACCAGAGCCCTACTATACCCCTGGCCCTGAGTGACAGAGTTAGAAATCCAGTCAAGTCATGGAATAATGCTCACGGAAGACTGTAACTCACTCCGTTCAAAACTCAAAATGTCCTTAGGACACCCTAGAAAGTACTAGGCAGAGGCAGAGGTTTTCCCATCACACCCTCCTATAATATTTGAACTTTCTGTTTTTTAAAAAAAGAGAAAGACAGACAAAAATGTATGAGAAGGGGCAAATAAGCATCTAACTCCAAAACTCACAATAGACCTAAAAGCTCAGGAAGATGGGCAATTATCAAAGTGGCCAATATCAGTTTGGCAAAGATTAAGAATAGTGATACCTGGCACTAGGAAAAAATGGGGAGAAAGAGCACTCTCATACACTGGGCATGAGAGTGTAAACTGCTATATTTTTGAAAAATAATTCAGCAGTCCTTATTGAAGTTTTAAATGTTCATATTCTTTGAGTGAGTAAGTCTACACCCAGGAATCTAACCTATAAAAACACTGAAATACACACATATATAATGGCAAATCCATAAGCATGTTCACTGAAGCAAAGTTAGTAGAAGTTAAAAACTGGTAACTACTAATGTCCAGCCATACTGTATTATCTGATTAAATATCAGACATCACAATCATCAAAAATAATGAAGTAGTGGTATGGGTACTGATATTAAAATATATCAAGATATACAACGATCCCTTTTTATAAAAAGAACGATATGCTAATACACCATTAGAAAACAAAAATCAGAAAGAACATATACAAACTGTTCACAGTGCTTATCTTCACAAAGAAGAAATCTTAAAGAGTTAAAGTTTAAAATTAAGAAAGATATAAAACTTTATTCAATAAACCTAACAAATCTTCAATTCCACATTATCGTCATTTAGTGGAAGAAAGTGGAAGATGAAAAGAAGAAACAAACAAACAAACAAACAAAAACCAGAGACAAATGTACACAATGAGAGAAAAACACTCCAAAACAGAATCTGCCAGAACAAAGAGAGGTAAACATCAAGAGAAATCAAAGAGAAAAGCAGTTCAATAAAATTGAAAGGGTTATTAATAAACTAGTCTTCACCTTGCCTATGTAGAAGAACAGACTTCAGAAGTAAAATCACTGATTTTTGAAATGTACTTAAAAGAGCGTTAACAACTCACTTTGCTCCTTGCTCTTTCAGACCACAGGACTCAGTTCTGAATAGAAGAGCTTCAGCAACCCACCAGCGTTCTTTATGGGAAGGAGGAGGGCGGGATTCAAATCAAGGGATCTGGTATAACTATGGTCTTTAGAATCTCTGCCCTAAAATAAAACAATGCTATAAAACTGGACAAGCATGACATTAACCTTTTATACAACACAACACACACACACATATACACAATGATAATTCCACAGCACAAGATTTTCTGACAGATGATGTAAAAATATGAAAAAAAGGAGTCAAGAAGAATACCAAAGATTTTGACCCCAGCAACTTAGAAGGTTGTACAGCTAACCCTTGAACAACGCTGGGTTGAGAGGCACCAACCCCTCCATGCAGTCGAAAATCTGAGTATAACGTTTAACTTACAGTTGGCCCTCTGGATACCCAGTTCCTTTGTATACGCAGTTACATACCCAGGGAGTCAAACAACCGCAGATCATGCAGTACTGTAGTATTCACTATGAAAAAAATCTGCACACAAATGGACCTGCACAGTTCAAACTTATACTATAGAAGGGTCAACCATAGTTCCCTCTACGGGAACGGGGAGGGCTGAAGGTAAGGAATTTTTTTTATTGAGTTTGGGGAGGTCTCAGGAGTTCAGCTTTGGACATACTAAATTTGAGGTGTATGTTAGATATCAGGGGGAAATGTCAAAAAGGCAGCTGGATATGGTCTAGGGTCCAGGAAAAAAGCCTAAGTTTGATATAAAAATTTGGCTGTCCTCAGCATACACAAAGAATTTAAAGTCGAGAGTCAGGATGACATCATCAAGAAAGCAAGTACAGATAGACAAGGGGATCAAGGACAGAGCCTTGGAGCAGTTCAAAGTTTAAAGGTCATGGAGATGAAGACCAAGCAAAGCAAATTTAAAAGATGGCCAGTGAAGTATGAGGAGAACCAAGGGAAGTGGTATGTTCTTAGAAGCCACTGTGAATGATGTTTTCCAAGAATGTGGGAGAGATCAACTTTGTCAAATGACGCTGAAAGATCAAGGACGGTTAAGAACAAGAAATGACCAATGAAAATAGCAACCTGGAAGCCACTGATGACCTGCACAAGAAACCTGTGGATGGAGTGGAGGATGAAAGCCTGACCAGAGTTATTTGAGAGAAAATGGATGGAGAGAAATGAGAAAGCACACATATAAACAGATCTTTCAAGGAGTTTTGCTCTAAAGAGAAGCAAAGAAACAAGCAGTAACTAGAAGGAAAAGTGGGGTCAGGATAATTTTTATAATAAGAGAAAAAAAATCACATCGTTTCATATAATAACAAGAATAAGCCAGTAGAGAGAAAGGGCACTTGGTCCAATCCTGAGGATTTAGAAAAGGCTTCCTGAAAGAACTGCTCCACACTGAGTCATAAAGGCTGAGTAAAAGTGAGTCAGGATGAGAGGGGAGGGGACTGAAACAGCATGAGCAAATACAAGTGACAAACAACGGAGTGCGGGGAGGGGCACGTGAAGCACAAGAAATCAGGCTGAAGATGTAAGCAGTCATCAAGCATTCTAAGACACATTATGCAGTACAACCTTTATCATACAGATGATAGGGGACCTGCCACACTACGGGGTTTAGGCAGGGAAATACTAAGATCAAACTGACATTTTAGTCAGGGAGGGAATGGCTTGAGGGGTACTAGACTGAAGGCAAGGAAACTAGTTATGAGACTATTGAAATACATAATAAGGCCCTAAACCGGACAGTGATAGAAGTAGTTGAAAGGGACTTAGTGACAGATCCTATGTACTCAGTGTAGAAAGCAGCAGTTTCTAGTTTGAGCTACTGGCCAGATAAGGATGCTATTATCTATATTTGGAAATACTGAGGAGGGGGCAGTGAATGATTCATTTCAGTCTGGGATATATTGTTTTTGAAGTCTCTATAGGACATCCAAATGAATAAATGCAAGCAGGCAGGAGGTAGAAAACTCAGACCCTAGGGCTCAAGATATCTGAGAGGCATCAGAATTTGAGTGGTAATTAAAATTACTGTAATATATGAGATGATCCAAAAATAACATTTACAAGGAAAATAATGATTGAAATTTTAGAAATACAAAAATTTTATGGAGAAATGTGTGGACAAAATGCTTGAAGGAATTTCAGACAGAACAGTCAGAAAGGTATTAAAAAAAAAATCAGGAAAAAAAATAACCAAGAGGACACGGAAACAGCCAAGGACTAATACCTGTAACCAGTATAAAAAGAGATGCTGTAGTGACCTGAATACATTTGCGGATTATCAGAGAAGATTAAGAAAAGTCAAATCACCGGAAAAGAAAGTCTGGACTTTCCAATTCTTTTGTATTAATTTTTCAAAAATTTGTAGAACCTACAGGTTGTCTCTTCTTGAGGTCCCTAAGTAGTCAAGCCAATCTGAATGGAAAAGACTCAAGGAACTAAAGATACTTGTACCACTACCTATAGTAGATTACTTACAGTTTTAGTAGAAGAGTATTTATGGTTGCTCTATACAAAGAAAATTAGTAATGTATTTAATAAATGAAAAATTATTGTCAAGTATAATGAAATGAACAGGCAAATTTTTTTACTTTTTATCATTCCTGATTTCTTGATTGTTATATCATACTTCAACTACGGCTTTACATAAACTCAACTAACAATATAAAAATCTAACAGCCTTATCTAACAAGGAAAAGTATTTAAGTATGGATGATATAGAAACCTGTAATGCTAGTACTTAGGGAAAAATATTACCAATACAATAAAAATTTGTCAGAAAAATATTACCAATACAATAAAAACAAGTGGAAAGAATTTTTGACATCAGAAGAAAAAAGATAACTTGAAAGATACAGGGAGAAATAAACAGAGCAAAGATCAATTTGTGTTTCTTGATTTTAGCTCTACTTTATCCACTTTATCACTTTTTGGCAGATAATTTGTCAAACTGAAAATTCACTTACTCTTGGCTGGCTGTACTGTACTGTACTAAGAGTGACTCATAAGTGTTTGGTCCCACCCATACAGAAGAACTCTGCAAAGAACTTAAAAAAAAAAAAAAAATCAGCCGGAAGCATATTTTCAGATGAGCACTCAAGCAAAATCAGTAAAGCACAGAAAAGATGTAACAGAATTATTTACTCACAATGAGAAAGTTAAAAGCATTTTCTTGGGAGTGGGGTGGGGGTAACTCCCAAGGTGTGAGTCATAGGATTAAAGAACAACTGGATCCAGGATTTAGCCAAAGCTGGAAAAGCAGGATTCAGATCATATGCAGCTCTCTAGGCCAGAAAGAAAAAAAGCTGAGTTGGGTTAGTGCCTCCAGAGTTTGGGTGAGTCACAGAGACAGAGTAGAGAAAGCATGACCAGACTGGACTTCAGCACATGGGGAAAATCAGCAGCTGTTATCTTTTGGTTTATTTCCTTCCTTATTAATTTACTGTTAAAACAGTTTAATATATATTTAAAGAAGCTAAAACGAAAGTTACCTCAGAATCTTAATACTCCAAAGATGTGGAAAGGCTTTGCCATGTTGCTTTGCACATGCATTTGTGTTGAACTAGACCAACATGCAAATCTAACATCACTATCACAACCTTTCTAGCACTAGATATTTTGATTTTGCTAATTTAATGTAATAACCAATTTATAAGATATTATTTCTGTGGTTACTAGCAAGTATGAATGTTTACTATATATTCATCCTGAACAAAATGACTGCATGGTTGACCCTATTTATCTACAATAATCTTGTTGACTTTATTGGAAAGGGCAGTCTGTGTGTTATATATATATTCACTTTTTGTCTTACTGAATGCAAATGATACACCATCTCCATTTTTCACAGAACAAAAGTTTTCAATGCTTATTTAGATATTCGTTCTTTGCTTTTTTTTTTTTTTTTTTTTTTTGGCTTTCAGCTGCTTTTAGGCTCTAGTAGTTACTTATTTACCAATAAATCCTGCAGTGGTTTCCATTATTATACATACTGCATGTTTTAGAACTTTTCACTTCCCTGCTTCAATCATTCCAGTTTAACTCTTTTATATCATTTAATTGTGTTTTTTCCCAAGTATAGAGCTATCATTCATTCTTTAAAAAAAAAATCTTTTGTGGCTAAGTAATGATATAAAATGTAATGGGTTCCAAGCAACTCTATACCTAGGTATCTAGCCAACAGAAATAAAAGACACAAAGAACTGTATGCAAATGTTCCTAGCAGCATTGTTCATAACCAAAATTGGAAGCAATGCAAACCTCCATCAACATACTGAATAAATAAGATTTATCAGCAATAAAATGAATGAACTATTGATATTCTACAAAATTGACGAACTTCAGAAACATAGTGCTAAGTGAAAGAAGCTAGACACAAATGTTTACATATTGTATGATTTTGTTATCTGAAATTTCTCGAATATGCAAATCTATAGAGACAGAAAGCAGATCAGGAGTTGCATAAGGCTGCATATGGAACTGAGGACTGGATGCAAATGAACACAAAAGAACTTTCTGGGGTGATGAAATCTTTTACAACTGGATTATGGTGATGATTACAAAACTATAAATTTACTAAAAACCATTAACTTCAAGTAAATGCAGCTCATTTTTACAAAGGGTAAATTTTATGAAATTTAAATTATACTTTAATAAAGCTTTTTAAAACAGCCAATCAACAGAGGAAGGATGAATAGAATAAATACATACATATATATTAAATAACTTTGAAATATAAAAATTTAAGGGATTCAATTCATTACTGATAAAAGTAGCAGAAAGTATTTTAAATAATAAGTATTCAGTGCTTCCAAGAGTGACGTAAGAGAAACATTTTCACCAGCTGATCATGGAAGTATAGAAACCAGCACAACCTGTCTAGAAAGCAGTGTGGCAAAGTATACCACGGGAGCTTTCAAAAATGCCCTCTTTGATTCACTTATGAGAATCCAGCCTAAAGACGTAATAAAAAATTTAACTAAAGATCTAGGTATAAAGATATTCAGCAAAGCCAAATCTATAATAGTTTTAAAAGATGGAAACTATGTAAATATTCAACAATGGAAGAACAGTTAAGAAAATTACAGCCCATCCATAAATACTACGCACTCTTAAAAAATGCCTGTGTGCCTATGGCCCAGTGTTAGAGCTTTACAGTATCGCTGCCACCACTAGAGTCTACACTCAGGAAGAAGATACCATTTTCTGCAGGTCTTGGCTAGCAGAAAGCTGGTGGCATCCTGTAACTTTGCAAATGATGATACATTTGAAATTAAGAAATATGACCTTCATGGGTAAGAAGAGAGCCCTCCTGTCACAACAGCGCTCGGTAGTGAAGAGAAACTCAAACACTACAGGGTGATACATACTGTTTGCCAATGTAATTAAACAGAAACTTATTCATGGTTTCTACCACTTTTGTAATGTCAAGAAGCTTGTGGGGGAATTATGGTTAGGATAAATACATACCTACTAGGTTCATGGCTTTAGTTTTACTTATAGACTTCCTGTCCCAGAAATTTGCAGTTTATAGGTCAAGGAGAAGGTTGTGCTAAGGGAAAAGTAGGATTAATAAACATGTACACGAAGAACTTCTATGGGGGCCAGGGCCTGTCAGAGCTTGGGTCCTTTTGGGAGCTGGTAGTGGTCTGGCCTTTAAGTACAGTCAATCCTCAGTATCCAAGGGGGACTGGTTTCAGGACACCCATGGATACCAAAATTCTCAGATGCTCAAGTCCCTTATATAAAACAGTATAATATCTGCATACAACCCTACACATATCCTCCCCGTATACTTTAAATGATCTCTAGATTACTCATAATACCTAATATGATGTAAATGTTATGTGAATAGTTGCTGGTGCATGGCAAATTCAAGTTTCTCTTTTAGGAACTTTCTGGAATTCTTTTCTTCAAATATTTTCAATCTGTGGGTTGGTTGAATCCATAGATGCATAACCCATGGATAGGGAGGGCCAATTGTATAATGGAAAAAACAAGGTCTGTTTGATTTTATATTTGAAGCTTACAATACGGCAACTTTGTGGAAAGCACTGTTTATTCTCGTCTGTAAGAAAAACCACTATGGGATGGGAGCATCTGTTGAGAGAGCAACAGCCAGCACTGATTACTAAAAGAAAGTCAATTTTACTCCTGCGCTAATGTCAGATGGAATGGACGTTTTATGTGGCCAGGAGGCAACAAAGAGTGCAGATCTGTACAGGGGATCATATGAGCGGCAGACTCACCATTATGAAGGACACAGTACGAGTGATCTTGGAGTCAGTTACTGTACACAAGAAGAAACTCAAGTAAGAAGAGTGACACTATTAAGCTTCTCCAAGATAGAACAGAACGCAGCAATCAATACTGCTAGTGTTAAAGAACTGAAAGAAACTGATGTTGAAGTGAGAAAAGAAATTGAGAGTACAGTCTAGTTTGCTACAGTTGATCCCAAACCACCTTTAGAAGAGTTAGGCCACCATCTCTACTGTAATGAGCCACCACATTCTGAAATTCATGGATCAAGTAAATTTAAAGGTAGACTGTAAATCTATTACTATGCCTTCAACAGAACATTTATGGTCAACTTTAAGAAACTCTGTTCTCAACTTTAAAAGGAATAAAGCTCATAAAACAAACAGTTTGTAAACGTGTTTATGCTATGCTATTAAATTAAGTTTAAAAAGATGGGGGAAAAAACATAATGGGTTCCATAGGTCCAGTGGTACAGTAAAAAGTACATCTTCTTCTCAATGTCCCACAGTTTCCCAACGTCCTTCCACAGAAGCAAACATGTTACCAGTCTCTTCTATAATAAAAAGTGGAATTTTTAAAAACTGAAACAAACCAACAAACACAAAAGACAGCTCAAAATTTAAAGTTTAAAGGAAAAGCTCATAAATTCTTACATTCAGAAAGAAAAGTATGGGGGGAGAAACAGAAACACCTTGTAATTAATATGAACCAAGTAGCAGAAGATACAAAAATTATAGGTGGAGAATTTGGAGGCATTGAGTTAAATCTATGGGAAGACAGAGTAAGATACTCGACATGCAGGATAGGAACTCTCCCACATCTATACTTACAGAAGCAAAACTCATCCTAAATTAAAACCCAATCCCTAAAGCAAGCAAAGATCTCTCCTTCTTCTGTCAGTGGGTCACAAAGCTATCTCAGACTGATTTTACCCATCAAGCCAAAAGATGCACACTCTCTTGTTAAGAGGGTTAGCTAGGTATGTTTAATAAACAAGTTATTGCAACTAGAGCAAAATACCTAATATTTGTTATAAGTAACTGTGTCATTTAACTGTAGGAGTCAAACTCCTGTCTTTTGCTTCCTGGCAATGTTACTCTACTAATTTATCCTATAACAGAAAAAATGACCCCCATAGTGGGCTGCTTACTGCAGTTACTGTACGCAGAAAAGGAGAGAGCTTCTGAAAATCTAAGAATAAATGTATTAAAATACAAATTTCATCTTCATTTTGACTGCCGTTATAAATTGAGGTATCACAGAGTTACTTGCTCACAGGCAAAAATTTCCAAAGCAACAGAATAGCTGAGTCACTATTCACTGAAGACTTAATTAAGTATCTCACATAGTCAGTGAAGGAAAATGATATAATATTATAAAAGTCATCTATTTTTGTAGTCTTTGTTCTGGATTCCAAAAATAAATTTCAGTATGGTTGCTAACTCTAAAAGTGATTTTCACAAACTTAGATTTATCTCTTAAAACATTTGGATACATTATTTTTCTGGGATTAAATTGAACAACATCTATGTTTCAATCAAGTTACACTAGAGGTAACGCTCTGCCAACTTGTAGCTGAGTTTACAGTATAATGTTAGCTTCTCTTAGAATAGGTTAGCGAACTGAGCTATACCATTCCCTTGGGGTTTATGCCATTTCCTAAGTTTAAAATTGAAACATCAGTTGAAGGAAAAACAGGTACAACCTAACAGCCTATGCAACTTAATTACAGATACATTAAGCTGCACATATTAGCTTCAGAACAAAGAGAAAGAATCAAATATGAGATTTTTTAACTGCTGAAAAGATCTATAAAATACCCTCATAGATGAGATAACTCAGGACACCAAATAAGCTGCCTACACAAGAACATGAAACAAGTAAGTCAAGCTGGGAGTAGGGGCCTGGGACTCCAAAAAATAGAATATACCCTCCACAATCTTGAAAATACCTAAACAGAAAAAAGGCTAACCTTTCAAATGACAGACAAATTTAAGAATCACTCACTTGACTAAAATTATTATTGGCAATAAATAACCACATTAGAAAAGAGCTATGTATCAGTAAAAATAGTCAACATTTATTGAATTCTCATTGTGTGCCAGACTGTATATTAAGTTCTTTACGTATATTTAATTCATTTAATTCTCACAACGCCCCTGTGAGGTATTATTAGTATCCTCGCTTTACAAACAAGAAAACTGAGGCACAGAGAGGTAAAATTACTTGCAGTCACCAAGCAAAGAAGAACTAGGCTGTGAACCCAGGCAATAATCTCCCTAGCTGTAGTCCCTGAATCCCCACTTCTGGCCTCCCAGCTCTTAACCACTCTACTGTACTGCCTTAAACTTTAATAAACTCCTCATTTTGCAGATAAGGAATTTTATATCTCCCTCTGTGTCCCTGAGGAAGAAATAAAATTCATTCAAACTTCAAAATCATTTAATAACAGTACTAGTACTAGGACGCAGGTTTCCTATTCACATTATGTTTTCCTGTTTCCGATTGGGCTTTTCCCATTTTCCTCATTTTCCTATTTCACATTGGACTCTTGCCCCCTTCTGGCCTTTTTCAAAAATAATGTGTTTTTCTAAGTATGCTTATCCTTGAAGTCAGGAAAGTACAATAAAGTATAGAAGAAAATTAAAATTACTCCTTCCAGTTTCCAAGGATAACCTAACCACTGCCAGCAGTTTAACATATTTCTTCACACGCATCGCAAAACCAACACTCTCCTTCTCTCTCCCATATTTTTAAAGACGTTTAGAGACCTATTTTATATACAGTTGTATATTTATTTGACTTTTTCAGTTATATTATTATTTTCCCAAGGCATTAAATATTTTTTGAATATGACTAAATGGCTATGTGACATTTCATAAATTTCATTAATTTATTTAACCATAGGTCCACCAACTATATATGGAAGATTTCCTGCAATTAATCTCTGTGGTGAAACTGTTATACACATATCTTTATGCAACATATCTGATAATGTTCTTAGATTAAGTCCCTAGAAATGACATTACTGAGTTAAAGGGTATGATAATATCTGATACATATGTGGTGCTCACTGTTGCCAAACTATTTTAAGTGCTTCACAGATATTAGCTCGTTTAATCCTTGTGACAACTCTATGCAAGAGGAAATGAATGCCCAGAGAGAACGAGTGACTGGTCCAAGATCATGCAGTGAGAAAGTGGCACAGCCAGGATTCACACACAGGATCCATGCCTCTTAATCATTATGCTGGACTGTTTTAATTCCATACTTCTTCAACCACATGATGCCAAGTCTCCTATAAGTTTACTACAAATGTGCAAAAATCATGTAAGGAATCTATGTTTCAGTAAACATTTCTGGAGATTCTAAAGTTTGAAACACACTATCCTGATCTAAAAATTTTTAAATAACACAACATTTAATAAATTATTTTCATAAAATCATTGATGGTTACATTGGTTGATGTTTTAAATACAGATGGGAGGGTCAAATAACAGAACACTCAAAAACGGTTAAAATAAAAGAATATGAAAACGAGTATATGTCTGTTCCTATATGAGTGAAGCATTGTGCTGTACACCAGAAACTGACACAACATTGTAAACTGACTATACGTCAATAAAAATATATTAAAATAATTTTTTAAATGGTTAAAATAAATCATGACATGGGATTAGGCAATGGCTTCTTAGATATGATACTAAAAGCACAAGCAACATAAATTAAAAATTTTAGAATCATTAAAAATTACTTTTTAAATAAAGGATAAGTTGAGCTTCAAAATTTTTGAACTTTCATGCTATGAAAGACACCATAACGACAAATATGGTATGATTCCACTTACATGAAGCACCTAGAATGGGCAAGTTCATAGAGCTACAAAGTAGAAGTAGCAGTTACCAGAGGCTGGGGAAGAAGAGGGGAGTAACCATTTAATGGGTACAGAGTTTCTATCTGGGATGATGGAAAAATTCTGGAAATGGATGAAGGTGATGGTTGCACAACACCATAGATGTACTTAATACCACCAACTTGTATACTTAAAATGGTAAAAATAGTAAATTTTATGTTATATATATTTTACAACAATTTTTTAAAGGCAATATTAAGACAGTCTACAAAATGGGGGAAAATATTTGCAAACATTCATCTGATAAAGGAATTATATCCAGAGTATACAACAAGAAGAAAAAGATAAATAATTTTGTAAACAGGAAAAAGATATGAACAGATGTTTCTCCAGAAAAATACACAAATGGCCAATAAATACATGAAAAGATGCTCAATATTATTAGTTATTGGGGAAATACAAATCAAGAACAGTGTGAGATACTTCATACTCACTAAATGGCTACAATAAAAAAGACAGATAATAACAAGCATTGACCAGGAAATAGAGACACTGAATCTTCATATATTGCTGGCGGGAATGTAAAATAGTACAGCTACTTTGGAAAACAGTTTGGCAGTTCCTCAAAATATTAAATATGGAGTTACCAAACAACCCAGCAATTCTACTCCTAGGGATACAACCAAGAGAACTGAAAACATATGTCTACACAAAAACTTGTACATATATGTTCATAGTGGCATTTTTTCATAATAGCCAAAAAGTAGAAACAACCCAAATGTCCATCAACTGATTAATGGATAAATGGAATGTGGTATATATCTCTACAAAGGAACATTACTTGGCAATAAAAGGCACCAATACATGCTACAACATGGATGAATCTTAAAAACTTATGCTGAATGAAAGAAGCCAGGCACAAAAGGCCACATATTATTATGATTCTATTTACATGAAATTTCCAGATAGGCAAATCTATAGAGACAGAGAACAGATTAGTGATCACCAGGAGCTGGGAGAAGAGGAAATGAGGAGTGACTGCTAAAGGGTATAGAATTTCTTTTGGGGGGCAATGAAAATGTTCCAAAATTAAACAGTGGTAATGACTGCACAATTTTGTAAATATACTAAAAATAACTATACACTTCAAAAAACTAAAAATAAACTAAAAATATAAGAAATTAATGATAAGGATATAAGTTTTGAAATAAAGAACTTAGAAGTGGTAATTTCAGACTGTTAAGTAAGCAAATTTTTAGAGAGAATGGGGGATCTAAAGGATAAAGTCTTATTGGAAACCATAAGCTATGCAAACAAAGGTAGAAATGTCAAAACTGTCAAAAAAAATAAAGAATTAGGAAAGTATAGTGTCACGCAAACAAAAGTCTGAAACGTTCTATTAAAATTCATACTGAGGAAGATGGAAAAGTAAGTTTCAGAGTAGAGAGAAAACAAAAATTACCACCAAAACAAAACCATACAAGGA
This sequence comes from Camelus bactrianus, assembly GCF_048773025.1. Lineage (NCBI taxonomy): Eukaryota > Metazoa > Chordata > Mammalia > Artiodactyla > Camelidae > Camelus > Camelus bactrianus. Next base: position 27,692,938 of record NC_133555.1, read on the forward strand.
CTCATCTAAAGAGATTCTCTGATGACTTTAAAAGGTAATCGAAGTGAAGGTTTACCTGTTAGTCAATAAAAAAACAAGAAAAAAAAATACATGATCTAAATTTATAACATTAGAGGAGATATGAACAGATTTCACCAAATGTAGAGCACTAGTCATTGAGGACAAAACTGAAATTTAACCAGGATATTTCAGATACATATTGATAGTATTTCTTTTACATAGCAAATTTATAGGTTAAGATAAACTGAACTATGTTGGATTGCATGTCAATAAATCAGAAGCACTTCCATTTGTCCTAAATAGGCTGAGGTGATGATGAAAGATAGATTACGGCACACTGCACGCTAGAATGTCAGCTCCATGGGGGCAGGGACTTTATTTTGTTCAACTTGAACAGTGCTTATTAGCACATAGGAAGTGCTCAATAATACTGGCTAAATGAATCCAATACAATTTTGCAGTCTATAGAATATTGTGTGTAAGTTTTATGAGTTCATATCTAGATGAGAGAATTCCACACATCTAGAAATGGAATTTTAATGAAGAGCCAGAGATAACTGAGCTCTAAAATTAGAGTTTCAGGGAAGAAAAGAATTTCCCTTAAAATAAAGCAGATAAGAAGCTTAGGTAACTTACCTGGGTTATTAAATGCTTAAACATAATCATAAATATCCTTTATTTTTTACATTGCCAGTAAAATGAAAAATATGAGTCCATATACTTCTAAAGAGTTAACTATTTAAATGGTAAAAATAACTATATACACTTAGAATCCAACATGGTCAAGTTACAGGGACGCACAACACAGAAGATAAAATCCCCTAAAGACAAAGATTTAAGTAAAATACAACAGACAAAACCAATATAAAAGAGACTTAAGGAGAAAATATAAAACCTAATTGTTAAAACCTATTCAATACTAACTAAACTTAGGACAATGAACACAGAAGACAAAATCCCTGAGCTTTAAGGAGTTCAATTCAGGATAACAGAAAAGAAAAAACTACTATACAGTGATAAAGATCGTAACAATAAGGACAACTTCTAACAATGCCTTATCCAGCTACCTTACTTACAAATTTACATGGAGAATCAAAAAAATACACATCTTCAGATGGAAATAAAAAATATCAGCAATTCCATATCATATTATTCCACCCAAATATCATATTATTTTACTCATATGTGGAACACAAAAAACAAACAAAATAAAGAACAAATCAAACCAAACCAAACAAACACAAACACGTAGATACACAGAACACAGTAATCGTTATCAGAGGGGAAGGAGAGGGAGGGCAGAATGGATAATGGGGGTCAATTATATGGTAACAGATAGAAACTAAATTTTTGGTGGTTAGCACACTGTAGTGTATACAGAAATAAAAATATAATGTTATACACATGAAATACACAATGTTAAAAACTAAATCACCTCAATTAAAAAAAAAAGACATCTTATTTTAAAGCATACATGTATGAAATGTTTCTATATCTGTCACATAAATAGTAAAATCAATACCAACAAAACAAAAGGTGTTTTATATAAAAATGTCACTAAGAAGGTTGCATTTAAATATTTTATCAACACAATTATTACAGAATGTTATTCTTTAAATCAAAGTACTCTATTGTTAGAATAATGACAAATGTCACTAGTTAATCATTTCACCTCACATTTCTTTTTAAAAGATACTTGCAGGCAATAGACATTCAATTAAAGCTGTAGTTCAAGTTTAAACAATTCCTTTTGAACACACTGAAGAGATAGCCCACTAACACATCCTGTTATACCTCTCACATTACTGTTCTCATCTCTCAATACTGTTTTAGACTTACCTCTAAGAACTTTATTTGAATCTAAAATATCAAGCAAATTTTGAGATGAAATGTTGCTTTGCTTTCCATTAATAAACATGTATGTCTTTACATGGTTCAGTTTCAACCCTAAAATCTAGTAAAGAACATAAACTGGTTCAAGGATGAGAGATTTCTATTACTCATTAAAACATAATTTTTGAATATTTAACCTGAACAAACTTGATGCTATGCCAAAAAACAAAACAAAACAAAACAAAACAAAACTTAAGCAATTTTTGGCATTTTCTGTTGATACAGGAGTTCATTTGATAGTTTTTTGAAAATTATACTGAAAATACTGAAATGAACTTTTAAATAGTCATGAATTAGAAAATTAACCATACCTTCACTTTTTTTCGTTCTCAAATTGTTTTTTAAGACCCTAAGATATTTACACTCTGTCTCAGGCATACTATCTTAGCCGAGCCGGATTTACACTAAGGAAGTGACAGTGCAAATTCTGGGTTTTGACATACATGCTTTACAATAGAAAACATTGTGCAAGTCAAAAAGTACTAAGGTTCAGAACTGCAACACATGCTAAATAAAATGGTACATTTTTTTATAAAGTAAGACTGCTGCTTATATACTTATACTGGGCCAAACACCTAAAAAAATCATTCCTTCAAAATCTCCTTCTTCCCCTCCCCCTTGCTCAAAGTAAGTTTTTCCATCCTAGAACTCATAAAGTGTATTTAAAATATATATTTCTGTATATCTTTATTATCTTGATATTCATGGATATAACTCTCTGAAACTGAAAATATTTTATTTGACCTCTTTGCTCCAAAGTAACTTACTATGTTTTTCCTTTAAATTTAGAGTGAGTTTTAAGTATTTCTCCTATATTTAAAATTAACTAGTTTCTAACCATTTCGTTTATAAAACAGTTCCACATACATAACTTCATTTTACATAATATAAATTCAGAGACTTATTAGTCATACATGTTTAAATAATAATTGCTTGGTATCTTCATTTTTACTCAATGTTGAAAGTACATTTTAATAAATAGTCAAATATTCAGCACCTACCAGAAAAACAAGAATACAAAACTATTATAAAATTATATAAATAGAAAATGTTATCAAAGTAATATAAAAAGTAACAGAATTTGATCATTCACAAAACTTATCTCTAAAACAAAAATATTCAAATTTTACCATGGTATTTCACTTTTTTTTTTTAAACCTTAGTCTATAAATTCCTATAACCATTCTTTAAAAGGTATATGTTTGTCAGGATGGCTACTAAAACATTTAACCTTCTGCTCAGTATTATAAAATTTATACAAAACATTTAATTTTGGCTAAATGTTAAATAACTCTCAATCATCCTCATTTTAAAGCAGTCCTGAGAGAGTCTCTCATTCAGGTTCTTTGGACATAGTAAGAGCTAGATATGTATTCATACATCCAGCTATACACACACAAACACATTTACACACATATATACACAAACTCTGCATAAAAGTACTTTTTTTCTACCAACAGGAATACAAAGATAAATTTCTAGCTTTTTTTTTTTAATTTCTAGCTTTAAAAACTCAGAACATCAAAAAAGTAGTATAGAATATCATCTATGGCTATTAAGTAATTTCTTATTTGGGTGGAATTACAAAGTTTTACCATTTCTATATATTTTTGACATGTCACATTTGTACAAATTATATTGCACTCAATAAAATTTCAACTTAGATTTAAGTCTATCAAAAAATTAATATAGATAGGGAGTGCTTGACCTATATGGCTTTTCTCATTTCACATTTTCCCCTAAAACATGTAAGAAACCACCAGTCTCCCTGAAAGTAGCAAAAATCAAAACTGGACGGGAAAAATTATCACCATTTAAGTATACACACACATATCTTTCATATGGAAATGCCCTTAATTAGCCTGTGCACCCACTCAGCCAAGCACTTTCAGAGCTGTTTTTAAATTGCCAGTGAGCTTCCATACCCACCACTCTGAACAGCCCTCAAATCACTGATGAGACGCGTACCCACCAAATACACGGACTACCTTCATCTCTTATAAGGTGACATTGGAGTATCTTCTCAAAAATTCTCCCCTGCCTTGTATTTCACAAATCTAATCTTCCCTGGTCCTCCTACCTCTCTGGTTGTTCTTCCAACTGTTTTCTTTTTCCCTGACAGCAGTTCAAATGTTGATCATCTCCAGGGTTCTTTCCTAGCTTCTACTTTTCTAGAGATGTACAAATTTCCCTGGGAGTATTTCCTACAGCCTTCACTGCATTGGTTGATGACTCCCAAGTCTGTCTCACTCAACTCAGATAACTTGGTTGCACTCCAGGAATTTATCTCTAACTGTCCTTTCTACTATATCATTCTACTGGGTCTCCTTGCCTCTAAGCACAATTCCAGTGTCTTCCACATTATCATCAAGACTGCTGCTCTAAAAACAAAGATCTAACCATGTGATACTATTACTTAAAATTTTTTTGGAACTCCTCACCACTTGCCCTAAAGGAAAAAGCAGCCTGACACTAAAATCCTTCATAATTTAGTCCTAAACTACCTTTTCTGCCTCATACTCTGTTCCTCCCCTAATGATATCACACAAAATCACACAAAATAATTCCTATCAGTACTAATAAATCTATCACCCACGCTATTTATTAGTGCTGCCTAAAATGTACTTCCCCCTCATTTCCATGCTAAAACCTGCATGGAAATGAGGGGGAAGTACATTTTAGTCAGCATTAATAAATAGCAGCTAAAACCTGCTCTTCTTTTAAGACTTGTTACAGATGTCACCTCCAGAGAAGCCTTTCTATTCCCTTCTTCATTGCCTTCTTAATTGGTCATTCCATCCTCAACATTTCTACTGCAGTTCACTTGAATAGGACCTCTCTTAGCAATTATTTCATTGTATTGTAATTATCTGTAGACGTGTTCACTTATGCAGAATCTCTAAAAGCAAGGGTCATATCCTTTCATCCCTGTATCTCTTGGGGCTAGCAAACATGCCACATAGGAGATGCTTAATAAAGAGATGCCCAATAAGCAAATGCTATGTAATTTATGTCACTCTCTATTTTAGATACTCTAATGTTTTACAGGTGGCCAACAGACACATGAAAAGATGCTCAGTATCACTAATCATAAGAGAAATGCAAACCAAAACCACAATGAGACATCAGTTCACACCTGTCAAAATGGCTATCTTCAAAAAGTCCACAAATAATGAATGTTGGCATAGATGTTGAGAAAACGGAACCCTTGTACACTGCTGGTGGGAATGTAAATGGGTGCATTCACCATGTAAAACAGTATGGAGGTTCCTCAAAAAATTAAAAATAGAACTACCATATGATCCAGCAATTCCACTCCAAGGTATATAGCCAAAGAAAATGAAAACACGAATTCAAAAAGATACATGTATTCCAATGTTCATAACAGCATTATTTACAACAATCAAGATATGGAAAAAACTTAAGTGTCCATCAACAGATGAATGGATAAAGATGTGGTATATATACACAACGTAATACCACTCAGCCATAAAAAAAAGGAATGAAATGTTGCCATTTCCAAAAACATGGACAGACCTAAAGGGTATTTCACTTAGTGAAATAAGTTAGAGAGAGAAACACAAATACTGTATGTTATCACTTATATGTGGAATCTAAAAATAAAACGAATGAATATAACAAACATAAACAGACTCACAGATACAGAGAACTAGTTGTTACCAACAAGGAAAGGGAAGGTGGGAGAAAGTGGAGTAGGGGTTTAAGAGGTACAAGCTACTATGTATAAAATAGATAAGCTACAAGGATATGCTGTACAGCACAGGGAATGGAGCCAATATCTTCTGATAACTTTAAATGGAGTATAAACTATAAAAATTTTGAATCACTATGTCTTACACCTGAAACTAATACTGTAAATTGACTATATTTCAATAATAAATATATACATACATACTTTAATGTTTGACCCTATGAACTAATCTATCCCAATGTTTTATTTAAAAATGTGATTTGATATAGATTCAGACCATGACAAGGCAAATGAATAGGCAAGATAAAGTAGTGTGAATAGATGTTTGGGGAAAAAAATCACTTATGACTAAGCCCCATTACTCAATGTCAGAGTTAATCACAAAAGATACTAAATATTGGGGGGAGGAGGGGAAGACACTAACTAGTGTATTAATGGTATAGTGTTCTATCTCTCATAAAAAGAACAATACTTCAAATAATAATTTCTTTTTGCCTTAATTTTTTCTTCTCTGAGAGATATAAACCATTTATCTTATGGATATTAGAATACTCATAAGGGACTGTAAAACTTTATTTTTGCTAAAAATGTATTCTTCTTTGACCATTTCCAAGGCTACATAATTTTCACTTTGAGTTGGGAAGCAAGCTGAGTGTAGTAGATTGTATGACTATACTGTTATTCCACTGATTTTTTTCCTAAATGAATATTAATTATACTTCCCTACCCAATTGTGTCATGCTTGACCAAGTGACCTGCTTCGGCCAATGAAATGTGAGTGGAAGTGATATGTACTATTTCTGAGCAGAAACTTTAACTGCAATTCCATGGCTCTGCATAGCTCTTCTACTACCAGAACATGCATGTCCCAGATAGGAGCTGCTCCTTCAACCTAAATCCCAGAAAGGAGAACAACTGTGGATGGAGCTCCCATCTACCTAAACATTTAACATAAGAAAGAAATATATCTTTGTTGTTACAAGACACTAAAGGCTTGGGGTTATCACCACAGTATAAGCAGCATAAGCTAATCAACACACTGAATTAGTTATTTCTCCTCTATAATATCATAATACCCAGGCATGTCACTAAAGGTTTTTTATTGTCTTATTCAAATAGACGTATGACTTTAAGAAGATAGATACTTATTTTTTCATCTCTAGCACACAGCAGTCGAAGACTGATAAATGTTTGCTGAGAGAACAATAAAGGTACCCATCATGTATTTTCCAATAAATGAAGCTACATAGTTACTAAAATTTTTGAAAATGTAATATAGAAACAAATTATACTGTTAAATTTTTTAAAAGTTGAAGAAATCAAAATAACATACTGTAAAGAAAAGCTAAAGTGATCCTATGGCCATTTGTATACCTGATCTTAGGTAAAATATCTTAACATTTTTCTAAAAGGTTTCACAATATATTTATCAAAGATTCCAATAATATCACTTTACTTGCCACATATTAACTTGATAACCAGAAAGGAAAGAGAAGTGTGGGGGCAGATGTCCAAGTCAACGCACTGAAAATTCACATGCTTCCTCACAGGTTCATATTTACACATGTTTAGTGATTTTGTTTCTAAACAGTTTCTATAGGAATGGCTGACACAGAAAACACAAATAACCCAGGAGAACCAACACATAAAAATGCACAATTCAGTAATTTTTAAACTGCTACTCTAACATCACTTAGCACTGGGATAAAAAACTTATAACCTCTAATGCCTCTAAATATTAGTAAATACAACTAAGTCACTAAGAAAAGGTTATGTCCTTTATGCCATTCAAGATAACAAGGGAATGTTTAATCACTTTAGAAAAATTTCCATCCAAAAATTTTCAACTCATCAGAAAATCTCATTTTCTAAAACGACTCATTCCCTTGGGGTGTCAGGAAACTATGGCATAAATACAACTGGTGTAATCCCAAATCTATACAGATTAAGAGATGTACTTCAAAACCTCTGAAATCAAGTAAATGCTTATGATTGCTAAATCTTGCCAGCATGTTATTCCACGCTGGAATACCTGCACTAAAAACCACACAGGTGACAGGAACAGAAATTTTAACATTAAGTTAATACTACCAACAGTCTCAGTCTTTCAGATTTTCCTAAACAGTGATACTATTTTTATTCCAAAGCACCTAAAACTATAACAGCACTTCAAAATGAGTTACATACTCACTTTACAAGTACACTTCACTATAATATCTGTATGGGTAGTTTACAAACATCACTAGCCCAAAAAAATCACACAGGATATTCTGCATGTGTGGGTTTTTTTGTATTTTTAAATTTTTTAATTTAATGGTTTTTTTCCAGTTTTTTTTTTAATTGAAGTATAGTTGCCTTACAATTTTGTGTTAGTTTCTGGTATACAGCATAGTAATTCAGTTACTTATACATATATATTCTTTTTCATTATAGGTTATTACAAGCTATTGAAATATAGTTCTCTGTGCTGTACAGTAGGACCTTGTTTATCTGTTTTGTATATATTAGTGTGTATTTGCTAGTCACAAACTCCTAATTTATCCCTCCCCCATGCTTTCCCCTTTGGTAATCGTAAGTTTGTTTTGTATGTCTGTGAGTCTGTTTCTGTTTTGTAATAAGTTCATTTGTGTCACTTTTTTAGATTCTACATATAAAAGATATTATATGATATTTGTCTTTCTCTGTCTTGACTTTATTCACTTAATATAATCTCTAGATCCATCGATGTTGTTGCAAATGGCATTATTTCATTCCTTTTTATAGCTGAGTAGTATTACACACACACACACACACACACACACACACACATATACATACCACAACTTCTTTATCCAATCATCTGTCGATGTTTTGGTTACTGTAAATAGTGCTGCTATGAACACTTCAGGGTGAGTGTATCTTTTAAAATTAAGAGTTTTCTCCAAATACATATGCCCAGGAATGGGATTGCTGGATCATATGGGTATTGTTTTTTCTTTTAAGTAGGGTTTTTGTTTTTTTGGTTTTAGCTAATATCAGGAATCTAAATAGGAAAATAAATGCCTAGGACAAAAACTGTCACCTTAGTCCACTTACTACAGAGATGTACGGCTATGTTAATGTATTTTCACTTCTCAGTATTCCCTCAAATTAGTATAGTCATGCTGCCAACACCATCTTCATAGATATTAACAATGTACAGATTTTTAAAATATGAATAATTTATAAGTATTAAATCATAAACTCTGGGGGATTGAGACTAGGCATCAATGTGTTGTTTAAGGCTCCAGATGACTCTAATATGCAGCTGAGGTTGCATATTATATTTCTTTCACTATCTCTACAAAAGAATAACAACTCTTTATTTCAATTTAATTTTGGACCAGTTTTTAAGCAAGCGGCTTTAAAAACTTCCTTAAAATAGTACAGATTTATGTTATTAATCTCCATTTCAATTTCTGGAGATTTTCATTTGAAGAGTATTTTTTTTATCATGCATATAAAATGTGTCTTAAAAGAACAAATTTTAAAAAGAAAAAAAGGAACACTCTGGCCACCTAAAATAAAAAATAGGAAAAGATAGTGTTTAAGTTAAGCAACCTTAGAAAGTCATAGTACCAAAGCAGTTTTTAACTTATACAACTGTTTAAACATAATATATTATTTTTAAAAGCCTCCTTATTAACAGGAAAGTTCTAGTATATGTATACAATATCTAAAAGACGCAGAAGGTAATCAAAAAAGAACTGAAATAACACTGGAAAAGGAGAGACTCTGGAAAGATTAAAATTTAACTGAAAAAGTCCTCTTTGAACATAAGCCCTTATTAATCAACTGTATAGTATTCTCAAATTTTCTCTATTTCAAGATATTATAAAACCAAATCTCCTTGAAATGAACATCCTATAGCCAACAAATAAATAAATGTGTCTCAAAATACAAGGACATAAATCTGAATCTACCTAAAAGAGCCAACCTAAACATACTTTCTTTTTAAATTAATAAATTGCTGTTGATTTATTTAGAGTAGGTAGTGTAGTTGCATGGTTCCAAGAGAACTAAAAAGGTACATACACTGAAAAGTCTCCCTGCCTCCTTATCTCCTTATTCCAGTCCCCACTCACAGGTAATCATAGTTACTAATTCCCGATGTATCCTTCCAGATCTCTTTATGCATAAACAAATAAATGACAAATACAGATTCTTACTTTCCCTCCTTTGTACAACAGGTAGATTATTATATACATTGTCCTGTGCCTTGTTTGTTATGTTGTTTTGTTATGCATTTTGTTTGACAATACATAGATTGGAGAATTTTCCCTATCAGTATATAGACAGCTTCCTCATTCTTTATCTAAGACTTTACATTGAAGCAGAATCTCAAAAAGTCAGCCCCTTTTCTTTATAACTCATCTTATAATCCCCTTGTGATCATCTTAAGAAAAATATACATTATGTAGCTGCAATAAGAAATCTTCAGAATTTTAAAAATCTTATCTGACATTTTTATTATAAAGAAGTTATTAAAGTATGGAATACCAACAAAGAAGTGAACAAATCAGAAGTGTACAGCTTGATAATTCACCACTAAGCCAACACATTCTTTTAACTATCACCCACGTCAGGATAAAAAACATTAATAACACATCATCAGTATTTTTTTAATATTTCATCATTTATTAGTATCTAGAAACATGCTAGAGAAAATTAAGTGTTGACTTCCTAACCTTTCATTTGGGGTACAGTTTAGGGGTGTGTTTCTTATATCGCATTTCACATGGCTTGACATTTTAATTTTTTTTATTTTAATTGAATAGCTAATACATATAAAAATAAACATAAACATATGAATAAGAACTAAAGAATAATAAGAGAAATATCCATGTACATAACTACCTTGAGAATCCCCTCTCTGCCCCTCCCATGGGACAAGCAATATGCTTAAGGGTTAAGAGTGCAGGCTCTGGAGCCAGATTGCCTGGGTTTGATTACAAGGTTTACTACTTATTAGCAGTGTGATTTGGGGAAGTTAAGGTTTTACGCACTCTTATTTATAAGTTACTTTATTTACAAATGAGAAGAATAATAGTGCCTGCTTCACAACAGGTACTCATTTAATTATGAGAATTAAATAAGTATATATTTGTAAAGTATCTGAAACACTTTCCAGCATATATTATGTAAAATTTAGCTATTTTTGTATTTACTCGCTGCCTCCCTCACAAGGAAATACATTTACTATTCTACTACTATATATGTAGCAAAATAGATGTATGAATGAGTACTGTGATTTTTAAATTTTATACTAACTAGCATCATAATTTCAGTATTGTTCTGCAACTTGCTTTTTTCATTCAAAATTTCTCAGATTCATCTACACTGATATACACAGCTGTTGTTCATTCCTGTTCATTCCTGTACAGTATTCCATGGTATAAATTTTAAAGATTTCTGTCAATGGACATCTGGATTATTTCCAGTTTTTGCTATTATGGAAAAATGCTACTACGAACATGCGTGAACAAGTCTCCTGATACAGATTTATAAAAAAAGTTTTTCTAGAGTACATATCCAGGTGAAGAGCTGCTGGGTCACCAGGTATACACAAGTTTCGCATTATTACAATGTTAAGTTGTTTATCAAAACAGTTATATTATAGTATTACATGCTTTTATTAGAAGAGAAGTTTTTTAATCAGTGATCTAAGCTTCTAATTTATTTTATTCATTTATTTTTATTTTTTGATGGAGGTACAGGGTATTAAACCCAGGACCTCATGCATGCTAAGTATGCACTCTACCAGTGAGCTATATACCCTTCCCCTCTAAGTTGTAACTTTCATTTCATTTTCATTCAAAATAGTAAATCTATACTTCTGGCAATATCAGAAATGGTATTTAAATGAGTGTATTCAGAATTTAAAATGACTGACAAAAAATACACCTTAAAATGAGGCACGTAAGTGCAATATCTTAATATGCCAAGAGAGAGAAATCTTTAAAACAAGAAATCATACTTTGGAAACTTTAAATTTTGTCCACTCACTATGAATCTAATCCTCACCACTTTCCAATCACTATATTATGAAGTCAGTATACTAAAGCAGATGGGCGTTTTATATCCCACTATAGAACGTACCAGTTTAGTTACTGGGGCTATTTGGCTGGATTAAGGGGAGGCCTGGCTTTCTCCAGAATTACAAATCCTAGATTCTTAATCCCAGGGATTGGGCCTTGATTCCCTGAAGGTTTCTGCCCTATTGCCCAATCAACCTTTGTGCCTCCACATCCTTCCTGAAGGGGAAGCTACCTCAAGTTCACATCTGTCATTTAACCTAAACTACCCGGTCAATCCAGTAGCAGGGTTCCGTAATATACACCTGCCTTCGGACCATTCGTCTAGCCTTAAGCCTTTTATGCAGATCTTTATATACCAAGGACAGCTGTTATTTTCTACCCTAAATCTTCAAGATCCAATTCAAGTCTTTCCCACCTTCATCACATAGGGCTCTTAATCCCATTTAGAACTTAATTCTTTCCTAGTTCTTTTGGGGGTTAGTTTAGCTTCCCAATTAAACTCTAAATAAGCTTCTCAAAGGCTGAAGTAACTAAATTTGTTGAGACAAAAGTCTAACCAACAACAAATTTATACTGTATAGCACAGGGAACTATTTTCAATATCTTGCAGTAACTTACAGTGAAAAAGAATATGAAAACAAATATATGTATGTTCATGTATGACTGAAGCATTATGCTGTACACCAGAAATGGACACACTGTGAACTGACTATACTTCAATAAAATATATATATATATATATATATATATATATATATATATATATATATATACTTAAGAAAAAAAAGTCTAAGCAAGAGTAAGACATTCACACTAAGAAAGTAGTGACAAAATGTTGATATTATTGAGAAGCTGTAGTGCCAAAGTCTTAATGTGGGAGTTGAGAAATGGTTGGAAAGAAACAGTTTAAAAGTTCCATCTGAACATGGGAAGCTTAAGATATTAACTTTACTCACCAATGAATCTTTTTAACAATGAAAAAGCACACTAATGGGAAATAAGCACATAGGTCTTACTATGCAAACACACTAACTAAAACAGTAAAGAAAAATTAAAGTAGTCACAAGTTACTGAGTACAGATCTTCCTAGACTTACAATGGGGTTACATCCCAATAGACAGACCCCTTATAAGTTGAAAATGTGTTTCATACACCTAACCTACCAAACACCATAGCTTAGTCTAGCCTATGTTAAATGTACTCAGGACATATATATTAGCCTACAGTTGGGAAAAATCATCTAACACAAAGCTTATTTTATAATAAAGCGTCGAATCTCTCATATAATGTATTGAATGTTATGCTGAAACTAAAAAACAATGGTTGTATGGGTACAGATGGTTTGAAGTGTATTGGTTGTTTACCCTTGTGATTGCATAGTTGACCAGGAGCCACAGCTTGCTGTCACCACCCAGCATCACAAGGAAGTACTGTACTACATATTGCAGGAAAAGATCAAAATTCAAAATCTGAAGTACTGTTTCTACTGAATGCATATCACTTCCATACCATCATGAAGTTGAAAAATCTTAAGTCAAACTATTATAAGTCAGGGACTGTTTGTACATACTCTATGCCAAACACTCTGCTAACTGCTTTACATGAATTTTCATGATCTCTACAACAGTCCTATGAGGTGAATCCCCCTATTAGCATCCTTTTATAGATGAGGAAAACTGAGGCAGAGACTCCCCAAGGTCACACATCTGGCAAGTAGTGGAGCCAGGATTCCAACTCAACTAGTCCAACTCTAGAACCTTTAGCCTTTAGACACACTGCCTCCCCTGGGACGTCTACCAGTGGTGCTCAATTACCCCCAAGATTTGATAGCAGCTCTATTTTCCCCTTCTCAATTCTGTTAATTTCTGGGTTTGCATTTCCCAGAATACATCATTCTTTCAGGTTTTTCTGTCTTTAACACATAGGGCTGGAATGCCCTGTTCTTTTTTATCCAGAGAGTAAAGCCCTCACTCTTCAAACAGTAGCTTAAAAACAACTTTCTCTGGGAAGCCCTCTTCATTCCTTCCATACTTTCTGCCCCCAGTCCTAGGGGAAGGAATACATCATTCCCTTAGCTCCTTGGAAACAATGATTCATAGATGCTTCTACTGTTGGCCTTATTTGTATTGTAATTATGTTCTTCAGTACTACCTATGGGCACTACACTGCACTGCATGCATGAAACACTCAGATACTTGTTAAAGACTAGGAATGGTCCCAGTATACATTCAACTATAATTTAAATGAAATACTTCCCTCAAGTCAAGACGACATCATTCATTCTAACAATATTTTACTGCACTCTCTGGGTATGCATACCCAAAAGATTCACTGGTGAGTAAAATACCTTAAGCTTTCCAGGTTCAGATGGGACTTTTAAACTGTATATTTCCAACCATCTCTCAACTTCCACATTAAGACTTTGGCACTACATTTTCTCAATAATACAAAATTTTGTCACTACTTCCTTAGTGTGAATGTCTTACTCTTGGTTAGACTTGTTTCAACAAATTTAGTTAAATTTGGAAATGCACTCTCCATCTACTAAATTTATTAAAACAAAACAAGAGTAAGATATTCATGCTAAGGAAGTAGTGACAAAAATTAAGTCACATGGTACTTGAAAAGCTGCTCTGCTAATCCTACCCACACTGAACACTAACTAGCTTTACATAGTTCTACTTCCTACACGCTAACCTGCTGTCACTAAACTATTACTCCATTTAATGTTCCTTTTATAAGAGCTTTTTTGAGTTATATTTCACATACCATACAATTCACTGATTGAAAGTGTACAATTCAGAGCTGTGCAACTATCATCACCATCAATTTTGTAACATTTTGATCATCCCCCAAAAGAAACCCATACCCGTTTAGCAGGCACTCCATGTATTAGTTGGGGTCCTCCAGAGAAACAGAGCCAACAGGATGTGTATATACACAAAGAGAGATTTATTTTAAGGAATTGGCTCACATGACATAATGGGGCTGTCAAGTCTGAAATCTGCAGGGGAGGCCTGCAGGCTAGAGAAAGGAAGAACTGCTGTTGCTGTCTTGAGGATGATGGCTCTCTGAGAATTCCTTCTTTGGGAGAATCTCAGTCTTTTCTCCTAAGGCCTTCAACTAACTAGATAAGGCTCACTCACATTCTGGAGGATAATCTGCTTTATTCAAAGCCTACTGCTTTAAGTGTTAATCACATTTTTAAAATACCTTCGCAACAACATCCAGACTGGTATTTGACCTAAAACTAGACACCACAGCCTGGCCAAGTTGACATATAAAATTAACCATCACACTCCCTGTTGCTTCCTGCTTCTGGCAACCACTAATCTACTCTCTCTCTATGGATGTGCCTATCTTACACACTTCATATAAACAGAATTAAACAATATATAGCCTTTTGTGTCTGGCTTCTTCACTTAGCAGAGTGTTTTCAAGGTTCATCATGTCATAGGTGTATCAATACTTCATTCCTTTTTATTGCCAAATAATAATCCTTTATATAGTATACCACATTTTATTTATCCATTCATCAGTTGATGAACATTGGGTTATTTCTACTTTTTTTGACTATGAACATCTACACAAGTTTTTGTGTGGATGTATGTTTTGATTTCTCTTGGGTGTATACCTAGGAGTAGAATTGCTGAGTTATATAGTAACTATAACATTCCTTTTTGCTACACAAACTTTTCCCAAAAAATTCAAAACTACAAATTTTATTCTACAACATAGCTATCATAGCTATACTGGTAACATAACTATGATCTTATTTCTATCCCTGAATTTCTTTTTTTCAGGGGGAGGGAGGTAATTAGGTTTATTTATTTATTTTTAGAGGAGGTATTGGGGATTGAACCCAAGACCTTGTGTATGCTAAGCATGTGCTCTAGTGCCTAGGCTATATTCTTCCCCCATCCCTGAATTTTTTATGTGGAAGGAAACTTATAACTAAAATCTAATAATATGGTTAATATTTCTATATTTAAACAACTAAAAAACAAAATATATTCATTTTTCTAAATTAGATTTACTTATGGGGGTCAGTATAGATAGATAATTTAAAATACAACCTCCAAACATACTAAACTTAGAAATTAACCAACAAAGGATGTGGAGAAAAGGGATCCCTTGTACACTGTTACTGGGACTGTAAATTGGTGTAGCCACTGTGTAAAACAGTATGAAGGATCCTCAAAAAACTAAAAATAGAATTACCATACGATCTAGCAATTCCACTCCTGGCTATACGGCCGAAGAAAATGAAAACACTAATTCTAAAGGATACATGCACCTCAATGTTCATAACAGCATTATTTACAATAGACAAGACATGGAAGCAACTTAAGTGTCCATCAACAATGAATGCACAAAGATGTGCTGTATATACATACAATGGAATACTACTTAGCCATAAAAAGAATGAAATGTTGCCATTTGCAACATCATGGCTGGACCTAGAGGGTATTATGCTTAGTGAAATAAGTCAGACAGAGAAAAAGATAAATACTGTATGTTATCGCTAATATGTAGTATCTTAAAAAAAAAATACAACAGAGTAGTGAATATAACAAAAAAGAAACAGACTCACAGATATAGAGAACAAACTAGTGGTTACCAGTGGGGAGATGGAAAAGATAGGGGTAAGGGATTAAGAGGTACAAACTATTATGTATTAAAAGAATAAGCTACAAGGATATATTGCATAGCACAAGGAATATAGTCAATATTTTATAATAACTTTAAATGGAGTATAATCTTTAAAAATTGTGAACCACTATGTTGTACACCTGAAAAATATATTATAAGTCAACAATATTTCAATAAATAAAAATAGTGTTTAAAAATTGTCCAATAAGAGGGGAGGGTGTAGCTCAGTGGTAGAGCGCATGCCTAGCATATACAAGGTCCTGGATTCATTCCTGGGTTCACTAATAAACAAACAAACAAACACGCCTAATTACCTCTCCCCAACCAAAAAAAAAAATCAAAAATAATTTTTTAAAAAGATTTAAACAATTGCCCAATAAAGGGTATCTTTTTAGTATATTATAGTATCTGAACAGTGATATTCCAATATCTTTACATATAGAGCTTTTATTCAAATTGTAAAATTTTAAATGATGAATAAATAGTTTGAGAAACTGATCAATTAAAACTCTACAGTAATTTGCTACCAAAATATCTAAGAGTTAATAGACAATAAAGTTTTTATTTTCAGTGTTTTTTTTTTGTTTTGACCTATTGTTCACTAACAGCTTGGTGAGGAGAATAACGATGATTAAGAGTGTGGAGGTGCTCAGGTAGCAAGCAATATAGTGATCAAGAGCATGCGTTTTGCAATCAGATGACAAGGACCTGAATTCTGACTTCCCTACTACCTGTGTAACCCTGAACAAATTCCTCCACCTCTCTGAACCTCAGCTCTCTCATCCTGAGGATAATAATACTACCTACAGATAATGTACATAAAACTCAGCATACACCTGGTAAGTGCTCGATAAAACAATATTAATATTTTACAGTAGTCTGGATGCTGGTAGTAACTCAGAGCATATTAACACATTTCAGGTAAGCTTAACACAATTCACTTTAAAAAGTACATTTAAAATTATGATCCAATAGCTTATGAAAAAAAGTAACAATAACAAAAAAGTTTATTTATCTGCATACCCAAGTAGACAAATGCACTGGATAAGTTCTGACAATTACACACCAAACTATTAATAAGTTACCCTGGAGAAAGGGAAGAGGATATATAAAGGAGAACATATATATTCTCCATATACTTCCCTATTGCTTCAGTTTTTATAAGACTATATTCACATTTGTGTAAATGAAAAAATAAGAATAGCTTGAAAGTCCATATTGGATATTCATTTCTACTTGAATCAACTAGAACATGTCAGTAGCTATAAAATGTAGATAAAATTATAAGCCTGAAGGTATGGATAAAATCTTCCTACAAATAAATAAGAAAAACACAGTTTCTTATGTCTTTAAAATCTAACCCAAATGGTATATTTGACAAAGGATACAGTATAATTACCAAAAGCTTCCATGTTCTCAAGTGCCTATATAAACTACTTTTTCTCCTTTACATCTGTCAGCTATTCTCTTTAAAGGATAAAAAATTTACATGGCAAACAAGTTTTTCCAAGGCTGTTTCATTCACTTGCATAAACACTCAAATCCAAATCAGCTGCCTGAACACAAACCTAGAAAAAATATATTTATTGCTAGGAGTAGTAGAGGTATGTTTAAAGAATACTAGTTGACTCAGAGAAATAATTAACTCGGATTCTCTCAGTCTTTGAAAGTCTGTCATACGAAAAGCTTTTTAGTTGTATACCAGAAAATAATAGCTTAGATTACCTTTCAAGAGAGCAAAGACATATTTTCATTACAATAATTGTTCATTCCATAATAAGATAGTTCAGAATAAATGTATAGCAACTGGCTTTTACTTCAGAGGAAAACAATCTAGATTCTGGTTCCAACTACCATAAGTTACTAACAGATGACCTTGTGAAAATAACCTCTAAACAGCAAACTCTTTTTTCATAAAAGGGATCCAGTCTGTAGTTGCTCTACTGACCTCCTGGGTTATCTAAAACAAGTGAAATAAGAAAGCACTCTGAATATTATTAAACCCTTAAAATAAAAGTATTATTTTGCATAAGAATGGATATATATGTATAGTTCAAAACTAGTATCACCAACCACAAGATTATCTATGATTCTAAAACACTTAACAATGCACCTTGCACATTGCAAATTCTCAATAAGTAATGATTTACACAAAGACTACCTATTGGAAATTAAGTCTATGATCTCAAATTAAGAACTAACTCAAATGACCTTCTGTCCTTTGACCGTCCTCAGGGCTTGCAGAAATACAGACTGCTCCACTGTTCACATTTCACCCATTCAAACATTTATGTAGTGCCTACTCCCTTGTTCTCTCAAGAGCTCACATCTGGCAGAGCAATAGTACATTTGCATCATAGTTATTTTGCTGTCTGTGTCTCATAATGAAATTATATATAAAGTTCTATGGGAGTATAGAGGAAGAAGCAATTAATTCTTCAGTTAGTGGGAGTCAGGGAAGATTTCACATTGGAACTGGGCCTCAAGGGATGAAGGGGAAAGGTCATTCTGGAAGACAAAACAGCAAAAAAGGCACTTGTTCTAGGAACAGTGAGCACTGTCGCGGAGCTACTGCATAGAGTTTGGGGCAAAGGAAAAAAAGCGTAATAGAAAATGGAGCTGGAAAAAAAGGAAATGAGATACAGATTTTGAAGGATTTGAATATCATGCTAGAAATTAATGGGGCAACAACCTAGATTTTGAGCAGGAGTATAAACTGTTCATTAATCGGTAGTGAGAGAAGCATGGGCAGGAAAGAGTCTTTAGAACATTTAGAACATTTCTGCAGCTAACAAATGCCACCATTTTTCTTGATTCAAGTAACTGACATACATTAAGAACCAATCTTACAAGGGTTGGGAGGGAGGATACAGCTCAGTGGTGGACTGTGTGCTTAGCATGCATGAGGTCCTGGGTTCAATCCCCAGTACCCCCATTAAAAATATATATATACGTAAGTAAACCTAACTGCCTCCCGCTCCCAAAAATAAAAAAAACAAAAAATAAAATAAAAAGCAAAGAAAAAAAATTTTAAGCCAATCTCACAATCTTTTCACTTACAGCTCCAAATGACAGACACCCTTCTCATTTATAAAAGAGAATATATACTAAGCTCTAACATAAATACCACTTGAGAAAACCAAACAAGAGCCTGAGAAGGTAAATTTAATCTAAGAATTAAAGTCTAATAACTAAGTAGAACAAAAATATTTTAAATGTATATACCATCTGTATTTTTAACAACTTGAAATAATAGATAAAATATTTCATGAACTTTCCATCACTGTGAAAAGTAACATAGGAGGAAATGATTATCTGCTTTGGATATACAACCTGGCATTCTGCACATGTTTACGTTAATGTGTATTAAACATAATGTGTCAAATACATGTCTTTCTCAGAAAAAAACAGCTCTTAATGACCTTTTTAACTTCTAGTCAACACAAAAATTGGGTATCTGTTGAAACAACATATAAATAAACAAAACCAATGAATGTATGATCTGCCACTCTCTCAAAAGCTGAGGCCAGAATCTCTGCAGTCACATGGGAGGAAGAAGAAACAATCCTGGGTGTCAAATTCTGAGATTCCTCCTTTGCAATGACTTTCTTGCAATGTCCTTGGAACGTGCCACACCATTCCGACGTCTAAACCTTTACTTGAGCAATTTTTCCCACACAAAGCTCCCTTCCTGTCTGGCTCTATCTAGATTCTGCCCTAGTAAAAAGTCCTAAGGTCTAGATCAAACTGCGTCTCATCCATGAAACCATCTCAACCATGAAACCTTCACTAAAATCTCCGGTCCATACAGGAAACTCTCTCTTCGTTGAATCCTTATAGACAAATTAATACACTTGTTTTTTGCTGTTGTTCTTTAAATTTTCTGGCATTTAATCATTTTTATTCCTACTGTGAACCCGGTCCATGCCCTTACAAAATGATACCATATCTAAAGTGTTACAAAGCCTTAAAATAGCAAAGTGGTTAAGAGTTTGAATTCAAGAGTCAGAATACCTCAGTTCAAATCCCAGCTCTACCATTTACTAGCTATATGTACTTGAGCAAGTTAACTTAATGTCTAATCTATGTCTTAATTTTCTTATATGTTAATGTGGAAAAAGTAAGCATCTATCCCTATCTTAAACAGATACTTAAGGTGAAATAAGTTAACATGTAAAGCATTTAGAACAGGGCATGGCACCTAGTACACAGTAAGTTTAGTTACACTAACAGTTACTCATTTTTCTTTGCACTAGGTCTCTCTGTATACTGTTGTTTTATCACTCTTAAATAATGGCTTTGGTATGTCAATGTTCTGCACAGACCTCTCCCAGGCCTTCCACAGCCCATAGGTCCAAGTCCTTAGCTTGGTAATAAAGACACTCCACAACCTGGTGTCACACCATCTACTCAGTTAATCAACAACTACTTTATATGAAATAACAAGGAATAGGCACATAAGGCAGAGATCCTCTCCTCAGGGTCTGACAACTAAGTACAAAAGCAAGGCACAAACATGAAACTATCACATACAATGAATGTTCATCCATAGCTACTCTCCAAAAAGACCCTCTAATCCAACAAAATGTTTCCTCAGTGTTTGGAAGATGCCAAACTCATTCGAAATTATCTGCTTTTGTCTCTTTTAGTCTACCTTCACTGCCTCATACACAAACAGAACCCAAAAAAGCACCTTTTCTTAACTTGTACCTGTCTACCCCTATTTTAAAGTCTAATTCAAACACCATCACTCTCCTGTCATTTAAACTTATATAATATCATCTTATCTCAATCAACTGTTCTCAAGGTGTATAATCATTCTCTCTATCCAAAAGATAAGCCTCTAGAAAGGAGTAACAATTTCTTACCAATTTTTGTCTTTTTCTCCCCTGCCCCCACCCACCACTATGCCCTCCACTGAAACAGATCATGATGGAACAGGTGCTCAAAAATATGCACTGAATTCAAGTAAAAAAGTGAAACTGGAAGTAGACAACTACTACTACTACTACTTACTACTGAGTGAACTAGAGAGACTGCAAATAGACTACTGTGTCAACTACTAGACTATCACCTGTCCACAAAGCCTCAAATCAAATAGGGCCAACCAAATCAGAAGGAGCCAGTCTACTTACTACTGCTTCTTTGTAACCACCCTATGGGTAGATTTGCTTGTTCAGTGGTACCTTGAGTCAACAGAAGGATTAATAACCATTCTATTACCTGCCATCTAATTAAAGAACTTGACCTCTAAAAAGAAGTGAAGGATGATACACAGGGCCAGAATCCAAACAGGGCAATATCCAACTGCTACATCCCTAAAGAGGTGATTTAAGGAAGCTTATTAAATTCCACTTTGTGGCAAACCTGTCACTCTTCAGCAGGCAGCTTTCAAATACCATAACACATTCCATGTACTTAACAATAAAAAGTGTCGCCCAGATTTCCATCTGCCTATATTTTGCAAAGTTGCTACAATGTACATGTATTACCTGAATAATCAGTAAGTTTGAAGTGTTTATTACTTCTCCCAGCTTTTCATGGTCCTCCAATAATGGCCAATGCAGAATGAAAGAATCACAAGTTGAAAGTCAACCAAAAGGCATTTATCCCAGTTTTCCACCTCCCAGGTAAAATGCCAAAGTTCTTGGACAAAGTTTTCAACTTTGTATGTTTCAGTTTTTAAAAAACTTCTATATATGCCATCACATGAAAGAAAGCATCTCATTACCTTCCTAAGATTCCACAGCACTAGAGCAAATTGCAAAGAGCTGCCTATATGGTTCCCTTTCCCTTGCTACACCCTCCTCCCTAAGTACTGAGCCCTTAATAAGGGCCAGGAAAAAGGGGGGAAGGGGGGGTTGCCAGGAATAGGGTGATAAGTGATTTGCATGATTATCTCAATCCTAACAATAGAACCTACTATTATTCCCAGAAGAGAAAACTGAGGTTTAGAGAGGTTGGGGTGGGGAGGACCTTGCCTGAGGCAATGCCTACAGACAGAAAGGATTGAGAGTTGTACAAAGAAATTTGCTGGGATTATATACTAGGCCCCAAGGACTTTTGTTATGATACAATTATAGCAGAAATCCTCATATTGGAAACTTCACACAGAGAAAACAATAAATGGTATCTGGTCAAACTGTGGGTTTTCTGTGTAACTGTGTACTTCATGATACCTGGCATATAACAGATGCTCGGTAAAAGCCTACTGTTTGCTCAAACATAAATTTTATTTATTTATTTAGTGGAGGTACTGGGGATTGAACCCAGGACCTGGTACATGTTAAGCTAACACACTCTACCACTGAGCTATACCCTCCCCACCAAACCTAAATTTTAAATAGTTACCTTCCAAAACAATTTGATTACCTGGCAGGATCTGACAGGTTACCTGTTTTAAATAGATTATATGGTATAATAATCAATAATTATATTTATACCTAAAGTAAAGGCTTCATATACTGAGTGTGTTTTAGCTTAATAAAGCAAGGGTGGACTTCAAATGGTAGAAATATGCTGTGTATTTTTTAAAGGTTTTCTAATAACAAATTCCATTCAAAATTTTAACATATTATCTCAATTTATACAACAAACACTATTGATCTATTCTTGGTCAGCTCAAAATAACCTCCTGTGGGGGTTTTAGCATAAGCATGAGAAACACTGTTCATGTAATCACTATTTTTCAAATAAGTAAAAGAAAAAATCTGGGCCTCCTTAGAGTACAGAATCAAAGTAAAGAACGTACATTTACAGAATATGTACTTTAAGCAAACCTATTATCTGATGAAGTTGGACCCTAACTGTTGCCAAGGGACATAAAAAAGACAAAAATGTAAAAGCTTGTTAAGGCACTAGCAGTTAACAGATGCTTGAATTTGATTGCTGTAAAGAATGGTTCTTTAAATTACTATGGGTAATCTATGAGGTCTTTCAGGCACCCAAACGTTAGTTTCCAGGGAGGACAAAAAGGGTCTGTTCCACAGGTAAATGAGCATCTGATGTTATACAGAAAAATTAACACACTTTTCAGTTCTCATCCTACACACAGAGTAGGATATAGGTATTATGCAAACACACAGCACTTGGGCAATCTTTTTCTCTTTTCTTTTAAAAATGATTTATATAACAATTCCTTAATACAGTAGGAACAGAAGTACTCTTCCTTTTGAGGCTCAGTTTTCATTTCAAAACACGTCTAAAAGAAGACTTAAATTCTTTTTTTAAAAAAGACTTAATCATTTAATTCAGAAAGAGTGAGCAAAAAGTCAGGAGGTGAAACCCGAGATATTCTTATTAGTCTTACATAACTTACTCTAAGTTGGAACTGATTCGGTAGCTTAACTAAAAGTTGAGGTTTAAGCACAAAAATGAGCTCTTTAGGACATTCTCCACACACAGAGTTTTAAAAATTAAAGGGTCTTACTCAATTTTTTTCTTGTATTCTTAAAATATAAGCACCCACATGTATAGTTAATCAGGATGGCAATGTAAAAATGCTAAAATGGTAACGCTTAAAATGAAGAGCACTAAATTCATCCTATCACATCTAGGTAATGCAATAGCTGACAGAATTGGATACAATTTTAGAAAATTAATTTTTAACACTGATTTTTAAATATAACCTCTGTTAAGTACACATTAAGTATTCTCAATCAGTGCTACAGAGAACAGCAAAAAGTGATTTTCGAAAACAACTGGTATATGTTCACTCAACTTGTAAACAAAACTGAAAATGTAAAGTTACAATTGTTCTTGCTTAATTAAATTGGCTTTGATAATTGCAAATTATTCCTTCATAAACATACATCAAATCTTTCAAAAGCGTAAATTTACACAAACATTGTCTCTGCTAGAAAGGCCCTGACCTGAACTCAACTAAAAACTACTGTGTTAACTACATCTCACCACTGAGACACTTCAGCCCCAGTGTAATACTGGAGAAGGATTCCCTGCATTGCTTTAGGAACTGCTGCTTGCTTCGTCAAGCACGGAACTGCAAATTCACCTTTCTAAAAAGACTGAAAGCAAAAAGCCAAGTTTCACTATCTAGTTTTCTAAAACGATTTAGGGTTTGGGATTTCACTGGGAATGACCACGTTATCAAGATGCCATCGCCCTCTCGAGGCATTTAATTACAATACCTTCTCTGTTTTCCATTCAACCACCTCAGTCAAATTTCCACTAGAACCAGGCACACAAAAACTTGGTTTCTGGCCTTGCTAAGTCTCCTCTGGGTGCAGACCCTGGCATCCTGCATACATTATGCAGAAAGAGCAAAGGGAAACGAAAAGTAAAGACTGTTAGACAACGGAGTGACATTACCTTGCCCGTCTTGTGATCAAACCAGACGAGAGCATGGTTCCTTGACAGCACTTTGCAATCAAAGGTAGCATTATTCTGAGCTGGTCGACAGCGGGCCACAGAGCGGCCGATTTTAATGGGCTCGTCCAGATAGACATGACGCTCCTGAAACGGGTGCGAGTTCGGGCGGCAAGTGAAGATGGCCAAGGCTGACGGCATCGAGGACAGACTTGGGGGTGTCTCTCCTACGAGGGACAAAGAGGAGTTCCACCGGATCCGGACTGTCCTTCACAAGCCTATACCCCTATCCCCCCCAAAATTTTAAATTAAAGCAAACTGCACATTGTCTAAGCATAACCAGTGAACATCAGCAACTCTTCACTTGAGTGGGAAGACAAGCCAGCGCAAGCCCCATCACCTCCTTTAAAACCCAGCAGCTCCTTGATCACAAAAAGTCCCCAACTGGCAGCTTTCAGTCCATCTTCCTCCCTGGGAAGAAAAGGCTCAAACATCGGACAGCTTCGGCCAAGAAAACTCCTGGAAGACAGTTTGGGGACTGGAGGTATCCAAGCAGATGAGTCACACACCAATTCTTGTGTTTTGTTTGGGATCGCGGCCGCTCTTCCCCCTCGGTGGCGGAAATGTTGCAGCACTGCAGCATGAAGGAAGGGTCGGTTCGGTGCGGCCAGAAAGGTCCTTTCGGGCGGAAGAAAGGTGTAGCTGAGCACCTCTGAGGGCCTCGGGAGTGGAGGGACGAGAGGCGATGGGGGCGGCGAGGGGGTCTAAACTGCCAGTGGGACAGTCTGCATTGCCCCTCCTGTGCGGAGGCCGCCCGGGAGGTGGCACGGGGTCCCCAGCACGAGCCGAGGCGGAGATGGCTGGGGTTCTTGGCACGAGAAGCGGGGACCGGCGGGGGCGCGGGCAGCGGCCAAGGCGGGACTCCGGGGCACCTGGCGGGCGTCCCCGCGACCAGGGCGGGGATCCGGCTCCGCAGGCCGGTGCGCACCGAGCGAGGCGCGACCCTGGGGAGGCTGCGGGGTCTCGGCCCGTAGGAAGTTGCTCCCTGGACGCCTGGACTCCTGGGCTCCTGTCTTCTGCTCAGCACACCGGCCGCCTCCTCTCAGGGTCTCCTCCGCGAGGGTCGCATCTCAGGGACTGCAGCCGAAGCTCCCGACGGACAAGGAGGTGGGGGAGGGAGGCTGGCCCGGAGGTTGGGGGAGAGGCCTGGAGGCCCCGGGCTGGGTCCGCCGCAGCCTCCACCACTCGCGGCCGGCGGGACACGCTCAGGCTGTGCCCGACGAGGCAGGAAACTTTCCGACCTGGTGTGAAAAACATCAAAACAAACGGCCGTCAGGCGCCGGTGCCCGCCCGCCTCAGCCCGCGCCCCTCTCAGCCCGCCCCAGCCAGCCCCCGCGACTGGTCACGACCTGGGCCGACCTCTCCGCAGACGGGCTGCGTGGATCGGGAGCCCAGAGGCCACGACGGGTCCAGCTTCCCTCGCCGCCGCCGCCGCCGCCTCAGCTTACCTTGCCAGCGCCGGCCGCCATAGTGACTCTGACTGAACCTACCCGGTGCACCGCCACGGGAACGCGCACCCTTCAAGGGCCCTCCTACCCCTCTGCCGCGCCGTAGTCGGGGAGTCACGTGGTCGACGCCTAGGAAGCCATGATGGTCAAGGGCAGGAGAGAGGGCAAGCTCATTTTTAACAAGCCTCCGGGCGCCATCTTAGTTAAGGGTTGGACGCTTCAAAATCATGGGACAACCTTTACCACCATTTTGGTTAAGGGCAAGAAAAAATTTGACCTGTTGAAGGTTTTCTAAATCCAACGTGCCAACTTCCTACTTTACCATCTTGGTAAGAAGGCGGCAATTCTTACCAAATTTTATTCACTATAGTCGTCGTTGAAAATACCAACGAAAAATGAAAACAGACACATCAGAAGGAGATGTTATTAGCATCCATCTTAGCTGTGGGCAACTCAGTACCCTTAGGTGTGAGCAACTAAATTCCCACAAGTCTTAGGATTTGTGCATCTGTAAGAAGACCCATCCTCCTCTTCTTAAAATCTTCTCTATGTATTGTGCCCGGAGAAAAACTCTTTCTTGGTCCCTGCATTCCATTTCAAAGGACATTTCTTCTCATTGGAACTGTCATGTCACCTAGGGCTCCCAACACAGATTCTACCCCAGAATCAGGGTGACTTGAGAAAGTTTAAAATCACGTTACTTCCAGAGAGAGATCAAGTAATTTCTATTATGAAGGACGGGGTATTGCTCCCACTTATAGCATTAAGGTAGATGAGGAGTCATTAGTCTCAAGAAGGAAAGACTTTGCAAAATCTAAACGAAAATTTCAAGAAAAGATAGTGGGAACAAGTTTTATCCATTTAGAGGCAATGGTGGCTTCATTCTTCAGATTCCTTTGATAACAGGCTCCACCACTGTGTGACCCTGGGCAAGTTTCTAAACCTCTTCAACCTTGTTTTGTCATATATAACATGGAGAAAATACTTAATCTACCTGTTGTGAGAATTCAAGGTAGCAATACATTTGCTCGTACAAGAGTAACTACTATTCATTTCAATTCTTGTATTTTGGTGTTGGCCCTGTCCTGAGCTCTGTGCTGGGCCCTGGGGACACACAGGTGAACAAAATCTCAATCCTTGCCCTCTGATAGTACACCTGGGTATTGTGAGATAGGGATGGAGAGAGGCGGGTGACAAACAGATAGAGATAACTTCACTTTGATGCAATCAGGGCTAAGATGGGAGCAAATACTGGGTACTAAAGGGGTCAGGGATGGCCTTCTAGAGGAGGTAACTAACTGAAAGAAGGATGGTAGGAGAGCCACAATAAATATGGTTATTTGCTGAATGGTTTCATTAATTTCCAGGAAGAGGGTTTAGCAAGAAAAAGAATAAGTCTATTTGAAACAGTGGACCAATGTGCCTGGAACATAATAGTGACAATAATATTTGATACATGATTAAAAATTACATACTGTTATTCATTATTACAAGATAAAGTAGGAGTGGAAGAAAGTGAGTCTAGAGAGAAAATGTGTTAGCTTATAAGAACCTTGTATACTTTTCTAACACTCTTCACTGTTTCAGCAAGTATGTATTGAATTACTACCATGTTCCAGGTACATTATTCTGGAGAAGAATAAGGATATGTTGAGAAGTTTTAATATAAGAGGATGAAAAGTTTTCATTTGTTGTAACTTTTAGGCTTATGTGAAATAAAGTAACATAGGTCCCTCCACAATCCCTAATGAGTTCCGTGCATGAATTTATTAAGTCACTTATACATTCTTTCATTCATTCATTCTACAAATATTTAATTAAATGTGGGGAACAGCTAGTGTAGAATATACAACAATGAAAAAGAAAAGAGACTCCCTTGAGTTGCTCACAATTTAGGTGATGACACAATATGATTCTCGGTGTAATCAGTTTATTAAGAGTAATGGGAGCATGGTGGAGTAGTTTAAATTGAGATGAAAAATGAGTAGGAGTAGGCCAGCTAGTCTGGTAGTAGTGGGATAATGAAATTTTAGGCCAGGAAAACATTATAAACAAAGACCCAGAGTCTTGGAAGTAAAGGACTTTAAGGGAATTACAAGTAGTAATTAATTTATTACTGGAACATAAAGAGGGGTGGGCAAAAAGAAAGGACACAGAAAAGTGGTTTCAATTGCTGAAGGACTTGCAGGCATGCAATGGTCTTCAAAATATTTCCATCTTTCTCCTAGAAGGTGGAAAGTAGAGTGATGAAAATGAAGGTTTCAGAATCAGACACTGCATCACCATTTAACAGCACTGTAAATTATAAATTATTTAACTCCTCTAAGTTTGTTTCCTCATCTGAAAAAAGTAGATAGTAGTCCACAGAGTCTTGTTAGGATTAAATAAGATAACGTAAGACAAAGTGCCTACCATGATGCCTGGAAAATAGTAGATACTCAGAGAATGTTAGTTTCTGTTATCATTACTAATGGTAAGAATTCTTGGGGGGTGGAGGGTGGGAAGGGATAGACTGGGATTTCAAAATTGTAGAATAGACTACACTGTATAGCACAGGGAAATATACACAAAATGTTATGATAACTCACAGAGAAAAAAATGTGACAATGAGTGTGTATATGTCCATGAATAACTGAAAAATTGTGCTGAACATTGGAATTTGACACAACATTGTAAAATGATTATAAATCAATAAAAAATGTTAAAAAAAAAATAGTAAGAATTCTTCCAGCCTTCCACATATAGTAAGGAGCATGTTGTATTATCTCTGATTTGTATGTAGAGAAACTTGTTCATAAATGTGGAAACAAAAATTGTCTCTTTATGTTCAGTTCTATTACAATCTCTTAAAATTAATGTTAGCAAACAGAATATGCTTTTTTTTTTTTCCCCAAAGAAAAGCTGGAACTGCTAATAACCTGGAAGGGTAAAGAATCTTACCAAGCTATGCAGGGTGCTGGAAATGCTAAAATGACACTGAAGGCGTTCTTCACCCACTGGTGTTCGGTAGGCACAGAAAAGGCTTAAATTAAGACAGCTCATACATGAGATATTTTGAATTCTAAGCCATGTGGGTGTTCCTTGCTATGATTTTGTATCCATACAATATTTTAATTAAATAAAAAGCACATTATGTTTTGAGAAATTTGGTATCATAGTATTTTCCAATGTGGTAGCTTTCTCTTCCTTTTTTATTTTTACTTTTTTAATAGACTGATAATTATTACCTCTGCTATGATCCATGCTACTTTTCAATCTTACAAAAGCAAAGAAAGAATTGTAAAATTATTACCGTGGTACCATGAAAGATAAACAATTACTAGCATTTCAAATGTGTAAGAGACAACTCTACTTACTTACAGAGTTTATTCTGTAAACACACTTAATATGCAAACTTCCCCAAGTGATAATGATCTAATTGGACATTAACCAATGACATATGATATAATGAATTATGGAACACTTGCATAACTGCTTAAACAGAGTATTTGGATTGCAAATACATGTAAGTAAGCAAACTAACTAAAGAGGAGACTTGGAATAGTCAAAGATGAAAACTAAGAGTATATAACATTTTTAATGACACATACTGGCTTACTGAAACTTAAATTTAATCTTCTTCCCAATAAGAAAGGCTCCTCTCATCAGGGGAGTTTCTAATAAGTGGAAAAACTGTGTCATTTCCCAGGTGTCCAGGGTGGAGTTGCCCAGACATTCCAGAGGTACTGCTCATCGGTTTTTATTTCCTGGTTCTTCAGGAAATAAAAGAAAAACAATTACCTGAAGACAAGTAAAGACACTTATTTTTCATTTAGCAATCTTTTTTTGTGAATATAAAAAGGAGTCAGATGATTAACTCTCAAAAGGATCATGGACAACTAACCTAGCTCCCTCATTTTGCAGGCAAGGAATCTGAGGCTCAGAGAAGGAATTTATTAAATTTATTTATTGAATGTGTATTTACTACATGGTAAGGCATTTTCCTCATGACACCTCTGTGTGGTATAACCCCATTTTATAAGTAGGGAAACTGAATCTCAAAGAGATTAAGTGACTGATTCTAAATCAGCATGCTAGATCTAAAGTACATGCCAGGTTGTTTGGGTTTTTTTTTTTAATGTATCTATACTGATTATTTTGGACTGATAAAACTAATACATATTAATTGCATATATTCATATGAGCAAAAGTAAGGAAAGTCTAAGATTCCCCTCTATCTTCATCACAAATCCTCAGTCTAGGATTAGCGACTGTTAACAGTTTATTAGCTATATCTTTCCAGATGTCTTTCTAAGCCAGCCATATGAGGCATGCCCTTTAAAAAATACCATGTTATTTATTAGTAATGAGAAAATCAACACTAGGAACCTTATTCCTAGAAGTGATAAATACTTTATATCAATAGTAAAAAGCCTGGATTGGGGGAGAAGGAAGGAGAAGGGATGAAATTATATTTATTTTTTTGTCACTCTTGTGTAAGTCCCCTTTTGATTACTGGAAGTATTCTTTTGCTTTTTATAATTAATTTAAGAATGTAACTTGGAATGCAGCAAATGCTTAAGAACAAAAGGGATGGGTCATAAAACCACATGAGGCATTTTCTTTCTGAATCTTTATTGGTGTATCTGGGTTTGTTTATAAATAACTTAGTTACCAATTAAAATATCAGAGATGTTTATATGTGGCAGTTTTGTTCACCTAGTGCTTTTTCAAAAAAATATTTTTAGGATATTCTTGGAAGACCATAAAATTTTAAATCATGGTTTTTGAATATAATTATTTGTATTTCCTTTTAATTAGCTCCATTAGAGCTTTTGTTTCAGGTAGATGCATTGTTGCTGCCACTGTACAACACTGTCATCTATAACGGTCAGCAGCATCTCACTGAAAGGTTATACTTTGGAGAATTGATAATTTTTCAGGGGTATCTGGTCTTAAGTATCCCTTAAGACCTTTAGTTGAAATACAGCGAAAAGACTATGCAGTAAAATGAGTCTGAAGTGCCTGCTCTTCCTCCACTCCGATTCCCACCAGGCAAGTCCAGCATATAAGGCTTGGAGGGAGAAGACCATTTGTGGAATCGGCTGGGCTTGGCATAGGGCCAATTTCATGGATGTGTGACCTTACATAAGGCCTGCACTTGGAAGGACTCTGCTGTCTTGAAATTCCCTCATTTTTACTTTGTAGTGGGCTCGTCAGATTATAGACCTGGTCCTGCCCTTTGAGAACCCATCTCCTCTGTACAAGCACAACACATGAAATGCTATAAGAGAAATTAGTGAGCTACTGACAGTGAATAAAGGCTTCTTATAGAAATGAGACCTTTTCAAGTGAAACCAGATAGGTCCATTTCCCTATTTCTTGGGATCTAATGATAAAACTTGGCATCAGTGGTAAAGATGGTTGCTGAAGTAAACTTGCCTTGATTTTGTGACTTATTTTTTCACTCTTAGACTCTGAAGTTATTCTTGAAAATGATAATTAGAATAATATAGAATCAATATAGAATCTCTGTCCATTAGTTTTGCTTTTTATTATAAAAAATTTCAAATGTACAGGAAAATTAAAATAAAATCATGATGAATACAAATATATACCCCTCTGTGAGTCAAAGTTGTTACTATTTGGTCGTTGTTGCCTTATCTATGTCTCTGTGTGTGTTTCCTGAACTCTTTCACAGTAAATTGCTGACGGCATAATACTTTGCTCCAAAATAGTTCAACATGCACTTTTTAACAATACAGACATTCTCCTAAATAATTTCAATATAATGGTTTTTAAAGTATTTGATTTTTAATGTAGAAAATGTGGAAAACAGCAGGGGGAGAGTATAGCTCAGTGGCAGAGCCGGTGCCTAACATACACAAGGTCCTAGGTTCAATCCCCAGTACCTCCATTAAATAAATAAACCTAATGACCTCTACCCCCACCAAAAAAACAAATAAATAATTTTTTAAAAAGAAAACTTAGAACACAGAGAAGCATAAAGAAATATTAGCCATCCTTCCACTGCCCAGAGACAAGGACCACAAATAGAAAACTGGCATCATCTTGCACCTATTGCTTTGTCCACACAGAATGAAGCATCTCTACTTTTTTCCACCCTTAACAAGGACATTTTCTATGTCTTCTGTGGCAGGCAGAATAATGGCCCCTCAAAGGTGTCCATGTCCTACCCCCAGAACCTATGAGTATGTTACATTACAGGGAAAAATGAGTATGTTACATTGCAGGTACAGTTAATGGTGCAGAATTTGAGCTGGGGAGATTATCCTGGATTATCTGGGTGGATCTACGCTTAAGCACATGAGTCCACAAGTAGATCAGAAAAGTGTGACATGAAGACTCAACCTGTTGCTGACTTTGAAGATGGAGGAAAGGTGGACACCAACTAAGGAATGAAGGAAGCCTCTAGAAGCTGGAAAAAGGCAAGGAAGCTGATAACTCCCCTGCAGCCTTCAGAAAGGAACTCAGTTCTGCCAATTCCTTGATTTTAACCTAGTGAGACCCAGTTGGACTTCTGACCAATAGAATTTTAAGATAATAAACTTATGTTATTTTTAAGCCACTAAATTTACAGTAATTTGTAACAGCAGCAGTGAAAAATGAATACATCTCTCTGTTTGTATTTGCTTTTAGAAAGGTAGTCTTTTATTTTTGGGGACATTTTGTCTAAATGATTTTCCTGTTCTATTTGGCCTTGAAAACAATAATGATTAATGCGATGAGAAAATAAAGGCAGAACTCCTAGTTTTTGCTCTAAAAGGGGGACTAGGTCTATGTTTTTTTGACCAAGGCTAGGCTGGTACATTTACAGACTCATGGAGTAGGGGGAGGAATAGCCCTCTAGTCTTTTTATTTGTTTGTTTTTGCTTTGTTTTGTTTTATGAGGGGGAGATAATTGGGTTTATTTATTTATTTATATTTGGAGGAGGTACTGGGGATTGAACCCAGGACCTCGTGCATGCTCAGCATGAGCTCTACCACTCGAGCTATACCCTCCCCTCTACCCTCTAGTCTTTTTAAGAGGTTCACCTGGAATTATGGGAACTGTTTTGAGGAAAGCAGTTTACTCTCAATCTCTCTCACAGATCTTTGTACTTGTCTTTCATATAACACTTTGTAATGGGGTATGACTATAACATCTTGATTAATGTCTGTTGTCTCTTTGGACTGTAAGCATTGTTAAGAGTAAGGACACTGCCAGTTTGTATTTGCTATGTGCCTAGCACAAAGCTGACACAAAAATATTTGTTAAATGATTGGATCTTTGGCGATGCAAAGATCTGGCTCTTGAGTCGCTATTGAGAAGCTAGGCTGCCCAGTGTAATAATATTAATAGTAATAATACTAAATTATATATAATATATAATTCTATTATTTTAAAGAATATTAAGATTAAAAAAATTAAAGAGAAAAACGCAATTTTCACCATGAGCTTGGGAACCTCTTGGATGATGATTATGCTTTTATAGAGATTCTTTTTTCCTGGATGCAGATTCATACTACACTGCCTAAATGTCATTCTGGAGATACCAATGTGCTCTTGCGTATGTGTGAGTGCCTCCCAAAGGTCCTCTCAGGAGGTCAGGAACAGATTGTCAGGGAAGACAATGTGCAGTGTCTTCACTTCCTGCTGGCAGCAAGCCCCAGAGTCAATCAGGCAGGGAGCCCACCCTGGGCTATTGTGCTCACGTCAGATTGAATTTCAACACTCTAACCACACAGATGGACAGTTTGGGGGCAATGGAGTTAACCACTGACTAAGTGCTGCCCCTTTGCTGGAGACATTTCTAAGAGCTACAACTAACAGAAAGGTTGCTCTGTTTTTCCAGGAACAGTCACTTCTGGGAGTGTGAAAGTGAAATGTCATTAGTTAGACTGAACAGCAGCACAACGAGCCCGAAAAGCACTTTCACACTAAGCTTTGAGGAAGGGTGTACCGAGGTCCAACTTTTTCCTATGCAACCTATGTCACGGCTCTGTTTTGGCACATGTTTCTGAAAGCAAAAATTGTTTTCAAGTCAGCTGTTATTGGTTAAGGTCCTATGTTTGCAAATAACAGAAACTACCCCTGGCCAATCTAAGCCGATGGAAAGTATTGGAAAGACATGGCATAGCTCAGAGAATGGCAATAAATGCTGAAGAAGCAAGTCTCAGGAAGGATGGGAAGCAGAGCTGATGAGCAACAAAAGCCAATAAGCAGCCTCATCAGGGTACCAGGAATCAGCTCACCCTTTTTCAGTCCTTGAGTCTCTCTCCTCAAGATTCACATGCCCCAGAGAAGCTGACTGACCTAGGTTGGATTACTCGCCCATTTCATGACCGGAAAGGCGGGGAGCTTTGAATTCCCAGTAATTCTGTATTCAGTGGAAGAAGGATGATTTCACAAAGCTGTTGCAAGGAGGAATAGGAAGGCAAAAGCATTAAGATGCCCATTTAACAGCTTATTGACTGAGTGTGCATTCAGGAAAATTAGAATTCTCCTTGAGCCCCACAGCAAAGAGGTATAGCTACCTATGGAATCCAGGCAAGTAACTTCCTATGTGACATTAGACAAATCATAAACCCTCTCTGGGCCATAGTTTCCTCATTTATAAAATCTATTGAATGGTTTGGACCAGATGATCCCAAGTGGCTTGTAAAGTAGAAAGAGCCAGAAGAGAGGATCTTCTCCCAGATACTGGGAGATGTTGGCTGACTCATTTGCCAATTCTGGGCTTCCCTGTGTGTAAAGGGGTGAACTAGACTCCTTAAGGTTACTTCTAGTTCTTAAAGCCCATGATTTTGTAAAAGGATAGGTGGAAGTAGCCATGTCAGTCTTTCCC
This sequence comes from Camelus bactrianus, assembly GCF_048773025.1. NCBI lineage: Eukaryota > Metazoa > Chordata > Mammalia > Artiodactyla > Camelidae > Camelus > Camelus bactrianus. The sequence goes on from NC_133555.1 coordinate 27,727,913, forward strand.
CTCAAAATCAATAAAATATCCCTGTTTTTGGAAATATATATTGAAGCATTAAGGGATAAAAGGCCATTAAGTATACAACCTACTCTCAGATACTTTAGGAAAAAAGACTCATATAGATACATATATATGATACATAAATTTATATGTATAAAGAAAGGAGAATGTGGCCAAATGTTAAAAAATAGTGAATTTGAATAAAAAGTGTGTGGGAGTTCTTTGTGCTATTCTTGAAACATTTATCTAAGTGTTATTATTTCAAAATGAAGTGGAAAAAAAAAAGTCAACGGGAAGGGCAAAAGGAAATCTGTTTCTCTGCGTGCGTGTCCAAAGGCCTTTTGATGAATTATTTGTGTGACAAATGAATATTTGTATGTCTACATTGCTAGATTCAAGCTCTCCAGGGTAAGTTCTTAGTGCCAAGGCATGGACTCTAAGAATGAGTCCTTACTATTAGTGTGACAAAGCTCCACTGTGAACCTGAAAGACACTGGGTAAGGCCTATCTATTTACTGCTCCTGAGGAATATGACTAAATGGGTGGAGATTTCCTGTTGGCTTTTATGCTTTTCTTTTAACAGTTGTTTGGGGGAATATACTTCAGACACAGCATATATATTTAATGCTTTGTTCTTTTAAATATTCATCTATAATCCAATAAAAGTCTCTAATGTCTCTATCAAGTACTTACTAACTTGATTTGAAGCCAAACATTACTACCTTCACACAATCACTTCTTATTGCAAATTAATTTCAGTATCTAGAAGGGTATTCATTGCAGGATCATACAAGCAAAGTACTGGGATCAACCTTAGAGTTGGAGTACTGGTTAAATCAATATATTCACATAATGGAATAGTGTGCAGATGATAAAAAAGAACGAAGGAGCACCTTAAGACTGTATGTAATGATATCCAAGTTAAACATAAATGAAGCAACTCTATATGCATAAATACGGAACAATCTCCAAGATATAATTTTAAGAGCAATGTGCAAAATTATGTGTAAGTATCACACTATTGTATTTCAAAATTGCTTGAATGAGTAAGCGATGAGTGGACAATTAATGTTTTTGCCTACTTAGCATATGCCTGTATACATATACACAGAGCATTTTCTGGGAAGAGGTACAGGAAATCAGTAACAGTGGTCAACTCTGGAGTGGGGAAAAATGGAGAAGAATCTCAGGAAGAAGTATGGGAGAGAGACTTGATTTTCACTTACAACTTTTGAATTTTGTACCAAATTTAATGTAGGACTTAATGCCCCTTCAGGAGTAGATCCTTAGGATTCTTTCTCATCACGTAGCCTCAAGTGAGGACAAATCACAGTAGTCAACGAAATTGTCCTGTTAGAGTATGAGTATTCTGAATATTGGGTTCATGACTTCTCAACTTTCTGTTCCCAGCAGCTAGTCTTATCTTTGCATACAGTATATGCTTAATAATTGTTTACTGAACTGAGTTCAACTGGATTGATTTGCTTTCCTCTTAGGGGCACTTATTAGCCCTTCATGTGTTTCCCTCTGTTCTATCCTAAAGGAAAAAATATAAAACAAACGTTTATTCTCTATTCTTAAGAATTTAAAACTTAGCCAGTCAGTGGAGGTAAATTGGTGCCTCCTTTTCAGAGGGAATTTTGGTATCATAAATCACCATGTACAACATACTCAGGTTGTAACCCAGCATTTTGTTAAGTGATAGATCATATATGTGTATGATCCTATTTTTATCAAATTTCATCCATAGATCACTGTATGTATATATACATACATATTTGGGAGAAATTTCATCAAAATACTTCAAATGTTTCTCCTCCATGATGGGTGATTTTTAATTTCCTCTCCCTTTTTTTTCATATTATTTCCTTTTCTTTTCCTGGTATATAGTTATTATCACTTTTTCCAAAAAAATGAAACTATTACAAAGAAAAAGCATTCAAGTGATTCACTAGTTTTACTCTTTGACTCAACAAATACTTGTTGATTGCACCACAATATCCTATAGTTATCTTTCCTGTTTTACAGTCTGCAGAATTTTCTATGCTTTGAAATACAAAGTACTGAAGCTAAGTACTTATGTCAAGTACGTCTGAAAAATTTAAGCCCCAGGAAAAAAAAATCAGAACAGTAGTTGTCTCTAGGGGAAGGTAAGGATGGAAATTAGATGGGAAGGGGTATGAAGAAAATTTTAAGGGCGATGGGTAATGTTCTAAAGCTTTGGGTTACAGAGGTATATGCATTTGTCAAAATTCAACAAATTTACTCTTAAGATTTGTGCGTTCTTCTATGTGTCAATTTTACATCAAAAGGAAAAAAATACAAATTGGATTTTAGTGATATTGATGTCTGGAATTTACTTTGTTCATTTATAGCTTTATTTAAGCAACTATTTTATTTTTTGTTTTTCAGGAAAGTTGGTAATTAGGTTTATTTAATTAATTAATTTTTTAACGGAGATACTAGGGATTGAACCCAGGACCTCATGCATGCTAAGCCTGCACTCTACCACTAAGCTATACCAGCCTCCTGCCTGGAATTTACTTTGAAACACATCAAAACCAAGATATATTAATGGATGGTTTGAGGAATGGACAGATGGATAGATATACAACAAAGCAAATACAATAAAATGTTATTGTAGAATCTAGGTGATAAGTATACATATGCTCGTTATAAAATTCTTCTAATTTTGCACTTTAACATTTGTCATAATAAAATGTTGAGAAAAATGTAAGTATAAATTATCAATTGATATATTTATATGTTGAATATGCATATATTTTATCCTTATAAACTAAATTCAACAGATTGACTTTAGGAAGTTACTCCCCACCTAAATTCAATCTTCTTGGATAGGTAAACTTATATGTGAGATAATTAGTGACAGGACTGTCTTAATGACCGTGTTAGCTATGCAGTCACACAGGGCCTCACGCTTGGCTTGATGCCCTAATGCTGTGGTCTTGAAATTCTTCTTACTTTTTAAACAAGGGTGCTACATTTTCATTTTACACTGGGCCCTGCAAATTATGTAGCTGGCCCTGACCAATGATCGATAATAATATTACTAACATACATTATCTTCTCCTTTTGCCAGGCCCTATGTTAATAATTCCACGTACATTATTTCACTGAATCCTCAAAGAAAGAATAAAGAGGTAGGTACTATTAATAGCTCCATTTTACAGATGAACATAATAAGGCTCAAAGAAGTTATTTGCTCAAGTTCACACATTTAGCATACCCTCAGTATGCATAGTAGCACAGTACACAAACATGTATTGAATTAGTAATAATAATAGTTATTATTTTTTAAATGTCCTCCCCTCACCCTGTCTTAAGATGAGGAATGCTTATCATTATTACTGTTATTGTTATTGTTGTTGTTGTTATTATTATTATTATATCAGCTCCCATTTACCAAGCACCTTCTAGTAGCCCAGAAAGCTCTGATTGAAACCTGACATGTTCTCTACAACCCAGACTCCTCACCTTTCACATCACAACATCAAGGCCACATTCCCTGCCAGCCTAAATTAGGTCAAGTCTCCTCTTAGGATACCTTATGCTTCTTCATTATAGCAGTCATCACGGTTGTAATTAGGTAGTTGTTTGTTTAATGCCTGTCTTCCCTTCTGGACTGGAATCTCAGCGAAGACATTGATTCACTTTTTTTTTTTTTTAAATAGAGGTACTGGGGATAGAATCCAGGACCTTGTGCATGCTAAGTATGCACTCTGCCACTGAGATATTACCCTTCCCCTAGACAGTGACTCATTTTCATCTGTTTACCACTCTATTCCCAGCATCCAGTGTTGTACCTGGAGTGAAGCCTGCCTGCCAAGGCTTGATTATACATTTTTTCATTTAATCCTCAACCCTATGCGGTAGAGATTGTTACCATCATTTTACTTCATTTACGCTCAGAGAGGTTATGTCTGAGTTACCCCAACATAAGGGAAGCATCCACCATAACGTGGACCTACATTTGACTAACTCCAAAATCTCTTGTCATTTTACAGCAGCCTACTGCTTCCACATGACAATCAGCTTGACATTATTTTCTATCTCCAGGCACCACTGATTCCTTTCAGCTCCTATTTTTGCTGTCTGACCTCTGAGCTCCCTAATGAAGAGGACTTGCTTTCCAAGAAGTAATTATGGCAGGTGATATAACCAGGCTGGCTGAAGTCAGGATTTTATTTTTCAACCTTGATGAGTAAAAGCAGTTGGAAATACTACCTTCTAAAAGTAAAGGATCCAATTTCCCTTTGGAACCAGCTCTTCCTTAGGGCTGGGAAACATCCCGAAGTAGTCTCTTGGGCTATGTGAATATAAAGCAATCCACCCATGTCTAGTTGGGGAAGGCCTGAAATAATTAAGGTAAAGCAAATGTAGATGCTTCAGGCTGTTAACAAGATGTCTCTTAGTAGTTTTATGCTTCTATAGATTATTATTCCTACCAGGAAATGTTCTTCCTTAAGTGTGGATTTAGACTTCCCTATGCTTACACATTACTGTGTATCTTTGCAGAGTTGAGAGCGTTAATCTTCGGATTATTCTTTGTTTCTGAGGGTCATAGAAATGGGATGGAAAGGAATGAGAATGCACAGGCTTATTCTCTTCAGCCAGTGCAAGAGGAGAGGCTGTGAACAAGAAATGGAGAGTGCTTGGTCATGGTGTGGATTGTTGAGTTCCACCTGTGGTGTTATTTAAAGATGGAAAATCCCAGAGGGAAGGGCATAGCTCAGTGGTAGAGTGCAGTGCTTAGTATGCACGAGGTCCTGGATTCAATCCCAGGTATCTCCATTTAAAAAAATAAGAAGAATAAATAAACCTAATTATCTCCCCCACAAAAAATAAAAAATTAAAATTAAAAAAAAAAGACTGAAAATCCCAGACCTTAGGAACTGAACTGATGACATATTTGTGTTGTACTCTGTCTTTTGTAGGACACAGGGCAAGAGAACAACATCTGGTGGTGGTAGAGTTTCCAGAGGAGCTAGGTTTGTGCCATTCTGAGGATTAGCTTAGACTGTGGACCTCTCAGAGTAGTCGCTGCTAATAGCAGTGTCAGTTACCCTCTCCATTACACTTCTTTTCTAATATTCCCAAGCATTCTGAAAAGACCTGTTAACCGTCCCAGCCTGACCTCAGTTGTGCTCTTGAGCTTGTTCTACTTTCTTGGAAAAATATCAAGAACTTCGCAATGTTGTTGGTAGAAACAATGGTGACAGCCATCTGTGCAAGACAGTGGTACCCAGTGGTCTCATAAGGGTGAGAGACAGTAAGGCCACAGCAGGTCCAGAAAGTTGGGGCAGAAGTACAGGAGGAACTGTTTCTGAGAACACAAGAGCTACATAAGAAATATGTAAGAGGAGGAGGTTGCTTTTTCCAGGAAATAGGCTATGAGGGCTAATGCCATCATAATTTGAACACTAAAAGTAAGTATGATCTTATTTGTAGTCACTGCCTGGTGAGATGTGATGTACTATATTTGTTACTCTGTATGCCATAGCCAGTGTCCAAGATGGTTCCCAATGATCCTTGCTTTTCTGTATTCGTGTCTTTATGTAGTCCTCCACAACAGATCAGGGCTAGTCTATGTAAATAACAGTGTATGGCAGAGGTTATAGTGGGTGACTTCCAAGGACAGGTGGTAAAGGACTTGCAATGTCTGCTTTGGTCTCTTGGATTGGTTGCTTTGGGGTAGGCCAGCAGTCATCTCATGAAGGCTCTTAAGCAACTCTGTGGAGAGGCCCACAAGGGGAGGAACTGAGGCCTCTACCAACATCCAGCACCAACTTGCCAGCCACGTGAGTAAGCCATTGAAGATGGATCTACCAATGCCATTCAAGCTTTCAAATGACTGCAGCCCCAGCTGACACTGACTGAGCCTCAGGAGAAAACCTTAGCCAGAATTTTCCAGGCAAGTGGCTCCCATATTCCCAGCCCATAGACACTATAAGAGAAAATAAATGTTTATTATGGTGTTAAGCCACTAAGTCTTGGGATAATTTGTTATTCATCAATAAGTAAAACATTTATAAAATATAAAATATTCTATAGAATAAATGTCTATGTGAAACTCTGCCTAAGTAGGTCAGCAAAGTCTTCAGAAAAAAAGGGACATGAGCTAAGTCTTCAAAGATGAGTAGGAGCTTTAGGTGGAGATAAAGTGGAGAAAGGGGAATCATTTCAGGTTGACTCTAGGGCCAAAAGTAAGAAGGCATGGCTTGTTTGAAAAAACAGCAATTAGTTCAGCATGACTGGGGTGCGGTATGTTTAAAGAATGAGATAGAGAGAGATTAGAGGAGTAAGTAGACAGGAACCAGCTCACAAAGGACCTTATATGCTATGTTCATGTATTTGTTTCTTTATCGCAAAGGCAATGAGGGGCCACTGAAGATTTTTTAAGCAGGCAAGTGACATGATCAATTGTACATTTTAGAATGATGGCTAATGTAAGATGGATTGGAGGCAGAAAGACCATTTAGAAGCAACTGCAAGTCCAAATGAGAAATGATTAGAGCCTGAATTAAGGCCTTACCAGTGTGAAGAGAGAAGTGGAAATGGATTCAGAGGGCTTTAGGAGGTATAATTTTCAGAATGTGAGGGATGAGAGAAAGGGAGGATGTGGGATTCAGGAAGAGGACCAAGTTTTGAAGGGGTGAGTTTGAGTGGTGTGTAGGGCATCCAGGTAAACATGTACAGTGGGCAACCAGAAACACTGGTCAGGCATGGAACCCAAGAGGCAACGAGGTCAGGCTGAAGATGGACACTTAAGTTCTGAAGGCTTTTTCATGCAAGCATCTCTTATTTAAATGTAAGTAATTCCATAGGTGAAATGAAATTGAAATACAGTTTAGGGTTTTAGATTTGTCTTTCACTGATAGCAAAGCCACTTAGATATCAGATTTACAGCAAGAAACTGGGATAGAGTTGGAGAAACGAAGTTAGAGCTTGGTATAGGTAGTGAGGATAACTTGAAAACTATTTTTTAGTATCTTCCAGTTTTGCTGGGGATTCAACCATCAGCAGAATCTGGTGACTAATTAGATATAGAAATTGAAGGAGCGGGAAAAGTCTTAAAAAATATTATTTCTCTCCCCCAAAGTTTCCTTTTTAGAACTACTTTTTATCATAACATTTTATGATCTATGCCCGATTTCTATATCATTGTTTTAATTTATTTTGAATTAAATTTTGCTTCTGTTTACTTCACCTATTTTCTAAAATTTGTATCAGTTTCATGATCTTCTATGTCCTCCTTTTTTCCCCTTCCTGCTTTTTGTGAACAAAAGAAAATAAAACCTCTCCCTTTATTGACTATATAATTGAGACAGACTCATTTTTTAAAAATACAGTTAATCCAAAAAAGCAGGAAGTAAACTAAATTACATAAACCTCATCAGCCACTAATAAGTATTGTTAAAATTTTGCGAACTTGGTTCCAACCATCTCCTCATACATATATTTGTGTATGTATGCACATAGTATGACTTACACAGAATCATAATCTACATAGCTTTCTGTAAACTGATCCTTTCATTTTGCAACATGTTGCAGACACCTTCCACATCAATATAGATCTGTTCCAGCATTTTAAAGAGACACATAGTATTACACTATACAATACCACAATTTAATCAACTATTCCCACATAGTTGAACATTTGGGTCGTTCCCAAGGCTTTCATTCAATTAGCAATGCCATGGTAAACATCCTTGTCACGTGTCTTTGTTTATTCATGTATTCATTCATTCATATAAAACACAGCTCAGAGCCCCAACTCATCAAGGTGGATGAGAATTATTTCTGGGATTTTTTCCCCCACTGCAGTGAACTAAACAAGACCTCTAGGGTTTGAGAGGTCCTAGGAAACTGGATTGGGGTTATGCTGTTGATCCTCCTTTGTCTGGCCACAGACAGCCCTCTCCAGAGGTCCTGGTCTTGGTCTTCTCTACTCTCAGCAGGAAAGCAGCCACCCAGCACCTCTACAGCTGCTTTCGGAGTCTCAGTGCTTAGTGACTTATCTCTCAGGCATCCTGCAGCCATCCAAACCTGAGTCTGTTCTTTTCTGGATCTCTGAGAGAGGGAGATACTTGGAAATCCTGAAATTCCACAACCCATCCTTAGCCTCAATGCTGTCTTTATATTAGTGAAGGCTATTTTCTTAAGGAGATGGGGGAAAGGGGAACTACCACTCAATCTTTCCATACAAACCTATAAAAGATCACTAGACAGCTGACTTTGGAGGAGTTACTTAACCTCCTGAAACTTCGAATTCTTTATCTATAAGATAACAACAAATAGTAACTCCATGCAGCCAGCTGTAGAGACCAGAAAACATTTGTCTTTAGCTCCTCTCATTCTCTCACTCCCACTCACATTCTGCCTCCTGAACCTGCAAAACAGATCCAGAATCTGACCACTTCTCTCCACCTCCCCTGCTTTTACCTTGGGCCAACCCTCCTTCATGTCTCACCTGGATCTTTGCAGCAGCCTTCTAATAAGTCTTGATTCTGCCCTTGTTCCCCTGTGATCAATTTTCAATGCAATAGCCCATGAGTCTTTTAAAAAGGATGATAGCTTTGCATCTAACTTTGAGGAAAAAGCAAAATTCTTAGACTAACCTAGAAAGAAAGATTTCCTATATGATTTAGTGCCATCTGCTCCACTTCTCCGACCTCAATTCCAACCATCCTCTTCTTCATTCACACTCCTCTTGCCAAAACATGTCAAGCACACCTTTTGCATTAGCTATTTCCTTTGCCTCTATCCTCAAGAATAACAGTTCTCTCCAACCAGGCATTTGCTCAATTACCTTTCTTAGTATTCACACACCCAGCTTCGTTTTTCTCCACAGCATTTATCACCGACATATAGTATGTTTACTTATTTATTATTTATCTCTTAAAATGGGAATATCAGCCTTTTAAAGGAAGGGACCTGTCTATTTAGTTTTTCAGTGCTGGAGTAGTTCCTAGCACACATTAGAGGCCCACTAAATATTTGCTGAATAAATAAATGGACAATCATAATAATCATTATCTTTCAGAGCTGGAGCGAGGATTCATTTTGATAGCGTAGTGCCTTCTGAAAAGTGAGGACTATGTGAATATAGATTGTTGTTGTATCATCATTATTATATTCATAGTAGTCTTTGAAGAATACATTAGAAAAAGGGTATTCCAGCATAGAACTGATTGGAGCAGGCGCTTACATGTCGGATATACCCTGTATGCAGGTGGGACCTGCACTAAAATGTGTGAGAAAAATCGATATTGGTAAGATCACCTGCATCTGAATCATCTAGACAGTTTGTTCAAAAGGCAGATTCTCCATCTTACATCTACTAAAATTGACTCTTAAGGGGAAAGGCACTGCAAGCCAGTTTTTAAATTAACATCTGATACCTACTAACAATTAAAGAACCTTTGGAGAACTGCTGGCTGCAGAAACAAAGGCAGCTTCTGACTTTAACAGCTCCCCCTTCTTAATATTAAAATCCTCTTTCCAGCCTTGACCCCACTCCCTCATCTAGTCCTGCACTGGATTATTTGAAATAAAGTAATTGAGTTATGATCCTGTTTCTGCAAGAATCTCATACAAATGCTGTTCTGGTACTTCTTTTTCAAAACAATGTAAATAGCATTCTAGAATTTCATTTTTTATTCTTTATCAGCTGCTAATATAAAAATGAAAAATAAGTGTTTCTATCAAATACTTTAATGTTTCTTTCTCTGCTTCTTAGTATTTTCTTATGTAATAGAAGAGAATGTTTTTCCTATGTCTGATGCTTTTTTTAAGTCAGTGTGTTTCTTTTCACCAATGTCTTACATCAGGACAGCTAGTTTCATTGTCAATCCTATTGGAAATGTATCTGGGAAGAGGAAGGGGGGAATGATAGATACATTATTCACCAGTTTTTGATATTATATAGCTAAACATGACTTTATTATACCATTCTCTATAGTCTGAGAGTTGGGGGTCCAGGACGAGCGCTGAAACAGACACTTGGTGCCTGTAGCTTGCTGGTCTACTTCTTTACTGCTCCAGCCTACGTCAAAGGGCTTCTACCACTGACTTGAAACTTGAGCAGAATGGGTAAAAGAATGGCAGCACTAGTTGTGTAACTATTATGAAATTAAATTACACAGTTTGAATCCACATTAACAGATATTAAATGTTAAAGTAATAAAATGATACCTCTGGCAAATAAAATTGAAACAAAGTCTGAATCTTAATGAAGAGGGATCAAGAGAGAGAATACAATGTATTCCAGACTTTTGCATCCATTCCCAACAGTACTGTTTTAGCTTTTAAAATCCTTCTTTCAAACAATTAGGAAATCAAAACAAAAGTCTTTTTTCTCTCTCAAAGGGGTTCAAAACTTCAAGGGCATTCTTTAGTGAGTCTATCTTTATGTATCCTTCTTCTGAACCCTCAGTAAGATCTAATCTTATCCTTTTAGAGCCTCTATAGTACTTCCTTTCATCATTTCCAGTCCTATTACTCTTCCTTGATTTGTGGTACGTCCTTGGCCAGTTGTAAATTCCCTTAGGCAGAAACTGTGTATTCTCCTTTTTGTACCTATCAACAGTATTTATTGTATTCTTAACGGCCAGCAAAGTGAGGCAAGACCTACAAAAGTATAAATTATAAAACCAATAGTTTAGCTTGGGAGAAAAATCTTACCCATGTAAAACTGCAGCAATTACTGTAAAAGAGTGTGTAAGTATATGACTAATAGTAACAGGAGACTTGATCCCGTACAGTTCTGTCCTGGGAGATGCAAAACCACTGAAGAAGGTGAGAATGGATGCCTGGGCTCTCACCACTAAGCAAATTTAGTCTCAGGATCTACAGTAAAAATCTCCGTGGTCTAGAGAGTAGCTGTCCTCTGAGAGTAGAGCTGCTCAGATTCAAATGGAAAACAGGGCAGTGAACTTCTCCAAGCTATTACAGCAAGCACTCGGTTCAGTTTTTCTGGATTCCATAATTTCCGGGATTTATTTATGCTTCAAGGGGTGAGGGGCACCTAAAATTGGTCATTAACATTAGCCAGGCAGGTGAAGCCAGTGCCAAATTTAATTTGAATTAGAAAAATAAAGATGGTTGAAATTCCTGAATGCTATGAAGCAGCTGATAAAGTTACATGGATTATGGTGGGTCACAGGTTGTTTTTTGCCTCCCAATGTCCCTTCATCAGCCCTAACTCAGTTTTCCTCTAGGAATTCTCCTTACTGCATTCAGAGTCCACTAGATTCAGACAGGGCTCTGCTCCCAGTTCTGAGAGTAGAGCATGTGACTCATATCTAACCAACCAGCACACAGAATTCTACTTATCACAGTGTTGGTTCTAGTTATGGGTATGACCAATTCAAGATAGGAGTGAATTTCAAGAGTTGCTTAAAAATTTCCAGGAAGAAATGCTCTCTATTTTTCCATTGGACTTGAACCTGGGAGGATGTGACATTGAAGATTTGAGGTGTTTTGGGAAAGGAGGGGAGAATCATATAGATAAGAGCTCAAGAATAAAATCAACTGAATGGAAGGCAGAAGCCAGAAATGGAGAGCAACCAAATCCTGGTGACACTGTTGGAGGCTTTGGATACAGCCCCAATAAGGGAAGATATACACTGAAGTTTTAAGTTAATCAATCACAAAATTTCGCTTTATTGTGTAGTAAACTCACTTGTGTGAATTTTCTGTCACTTGCAACCAAAAGAGTTCTAAATGATATATACATACATTCTAAATTATATGGTACTTATGTTTTGGTTAGGAGGGACTAAGGAGTACAGTCAGGGCAGAGCCAGTTAGGGAAGGCTTTATGAATAAAATGGAGCTTGAATAAGTCAAAAGAGATGAGAAGGTGAGAGCCAAGATGGCGGAGTATAGAGACTCACAGCTCACCTTCTCCCACAAATACACCAAGAATTACATCTACAAACCCACTGAATGGCACAGAACACCTACTGAACTCTGGCAGAGGGTCTCTTGTTTTGAAATACAGGAGGATTGTCAAAAAATCTGATAAGCAACAAGTATATACTGTATAGCACTGAGAACTACATTCAATATCTTGTAGTAACTTATGGTTAAAAAGAATATGAAAATGAATATATGTATGTTCCTACATGACTGAAGTATTGTGCTGTACACCAGAAATTGACACAACATTGTAAACTGACTATACTTCAATTAAAATATATATGTATATATGTGTGTGTATATATATGTGTATATATAATAAAAAGATAAGAAGACAGAAAAGGGAGAAAGTGCATGACTAAAAGCCTTAGAGTAAGAATGAGGACACTGGATGAGTGGAGCCCAGGGAAGAAGAGGACAAATGTTAGGGTGGATCTGGATGGGGCTAGGGTGAGGCTAGGGTGGGGCTAGGTTATGGGTGAGCCACAAAAGTGAGGTAAGGGGATTTAATGTAATGGGAATAGGAAGGTACTGGTAATTAAGAAAGATTAGATCATGTTGAGCATGGTTATAGGTGGAAGAACCTGATATCAGGAAGACTGACTTCCTAAATTGATGCATTAATATAAAATTCAAGAGGTACAATATTGGGACCAGCAATGGTGAAGAAGAGATAGAAGAGACAGAAATGAAAGTTAATTGTAATAACCTATAATGAGAAAGAATATGAAAAAATATATGTGTGTTTAATTGAATCACTATGCTGTACACCAGAAACTAACACAGCATTATAAATCAACTATAGTTCAATTAAAAAGTAAAACAAACAAAACACAGCAAGAGCTAAGTAAACAGGTTTTTTTAAATAATATCAAGGCACCAGAAGTGAGTGGAAATAAACCCTTATGCTGACTTGCTACCAGAACATCTGTCATATACACCATCGACTACTCAGAAGAAACAAATAGCAAAAGCTTCCCCAGAGATGTTCCAGCCCAGATGCCAGGAATATGAAAATCACATGGTTTTGGTAATTTTCATTAAAATATTATTTTAAGAAAAAAAGGAATGAAAGCTATTTTAGGGGAAATACATACAGGTTTTGTTAGATATGAACAATAAGAAGATGGATGTATTACATATAGCTGGTTTCAGCCTTTGAACACTACAGGCAGCACATACGTACTAACTTGAACCAAAGTTAAACACAAAAAGGAGTGGGGAATTGAGGAGATTTGGGAAGAAAGAGCCAAATTTCCCATCACCACATCAGGTAAGGATTCCCTTTCTAAGGCTGTATTTCTGCAATGAAGATAATATTTTGAAATTTTTTATTTGTCTGTTTCTTTCCATCTTCATTGCCAATATTCTAGTCCAAGTCATTATTATCTCTCACCTTGATGAATGACTGAAATTGCTTCTTATAGTGGTTTTTCCACTTCATTGTTATCTCCTCCTCTGTGTCAGGAGTCCCCAAGACCCCTGTTCAATGATTTGCTAGTAAGACTTAACAGGATTCAGAATACATATAGTTATACTCATGGCTATGATTTATTATAGAAAAAAGATTCAAAGAAAAATCAGCAAAAGGAAAAGATACATGAGGCAAAGTCCAGCGGGGAACCAGACCCAAGCTTCAAAGTGTCTTTTCCAACTGGAGTTGCACAGAATGTGCTTCATTACCCTGGCAATAAATTGTGACAACACATGTAAAATGTTGCCACCCATGGAAGCTTATTTAAAACTCAGCACCTACGGATTTTTCTTTTTTCTTTTTTTTTTTCGGTGGGGGGCTACAAATAACATAGACATATTCTACCTAGGAGGTATCAAAATTTCAATTTCCTCAAAGGAAAGCAGGTGTTGAGCATAAAGCACATTGCTTATACAAACAGTTTAGACAAAGTGAGTCACTCTTACCAATTGAGTGGTAGAAATCCGTCCAAAATCCAGACACTCACCAAGGACCAATCTTGTAAGCCAGACTTTCAAAGGATAGTAGTCAGGGCTGCTATGTTAACTCATTTCCGCACATTTCTAACCCATTCTCCTGTCAATAACCAGAAGGAATCTTCTTAAAAATATAAGCTAAATTATGTGTATTGTACCTGGACTAAAATCCAAACTCTTTACCATAGTCTATAAGTCCCTGCATGATGTTGAGGGGAGGTAATTGGTTTATTTATTTAATGGAGGTACTGGGGACTGAACCCAGGACCTCATGCATTCTAGGCATGTGCTCTATCACTGAGCTGTACCCTCCACCCTATAAGTCCCTGTATGATATCATCAACTCCTTCCCTCCAAACTCATCTCTTGCCACTCTCCTCAGCCTCACTCTCCAGCCACACTGGCCTCCTCTAAGTTTCTAAAATATCACTGCCCAATAGAACTTCCCCTGATAATGGAAATGTTCTTCTGCACTGTCCAGTCATCTGTTGGTGTCCATCAACCAAACTCAGCTATTGAGCACCTGAAGTATGGCTAGTGCAACTGAGAAAATGAATTTTTAAATTTTATTCAGTTTTAATTAATTTAAATGTAAATAGCCACATGTAGCTAGGAGTTACCATTTTAGACAGTGTAGCTCCAGAACACATTGAACTCCTCTCATTTTAAGGCTTTTTATTGTATGGGAAATTACAGATCGAATTAAAATGCTTGGGGGTGGGGGTGGGAAGGAATAGACTGAGAGTTGAAAATTTGTAGATACTGACAGGCATATGTAGAATAGATAAACAAGATTATAGTGTATAGCACAGGGAAATATATACAAGATCTTGTGGTAACTCACAGCAAAAAAAAAAAAATGTGACAATGAATATATGTTTGTTCATGTAAAACTGAAAAATTGTGCTCTACACTGGAATTTGACACAACATTGTAAAATGACTATAACTCAATAAAAAAAGTTTAAAAAAAATAAATAAAATGCTTGAATCACATAGTTTATTAAATTAACTTAAAACACACAGTGCAAAGCCAGGGGAAAGGGACAGGGCAAGTTAACAGACTGTTAGGAAAGGGTGCAAGAAAGGTGGAAGGGTCACACTACTTAAATCCTAGCTCATGTAATGCCGTATGTCCTACATTTGTCTGCTGCATCAGCCTTCTCTGCTGATGGACAGAGCTGAGGTTCCAGCAAGTGGGTCCACAGAGAGAAGGTGCCCTGGGCCAATGATACCCACTGGCTCTACCAGAAAGGCACAGGGACGAGTACATTGGGACAATAGCTGTAGCTTGCCAGTTACCCTGCTGAACAGCTATGAGTTTTCATGTTTTGGGCAGAGGACAGATGGACCAGAAGAGTTATTACTAATGAGTGGCTGGATTAAGACCTCATAAATATTAAGTGCTCATGTATATTTAGTGTACCCTAGAAATTAAATATCTCGTGTATATTTAATTTTTCATGAATATTTATTTAGTGCCTAAGTGCCATATGTATATTTAGTGCCTCTCGAAAATTACTCTTTGTCCTTTAATTCCTTTCTGTTTACATTTAACACACTCATGCTCTATCCACTAACTACTTATCTACGCTTAACACATCTTATGAGTTTCATTTATCCCATGTTTTTTCTTTTCTTCTGCATCATAACTCAATATTATCAAATAGTATAATTAACGTACACTGTACCTCTGCACATGTGTTTTCTTTGTATAGTGAGAATCCTCTGGCTCATCCCATAACAAGCTCCTCTATAGCCTTTAGGTCTCAGTGGAAATGTCACCTCCTCTGCAAGGCCTTCTCTGATCACCCATGGGCTATAGACTGAATTGTGTCCCTCCTCAAATTCATAGTTGAAGCCCTAACTCTAATATGACTGTATTTGGAGACAGGGCCTTTAGGGAAGTTGAATGAGGTATAAGTGTGGGGCCCTAATCTGGTAGGACTTGTGTCCTTATAAGAGGAGGAGGAGACACCAGACATCCCTCTCTCTCTTCTTGTACACACTAAGGTAAGGCCATGTGAAGACACAGCAAAAAGGCAGCCATCTGCAAGCCAGGAAGAGAGGTCTCACCAGAAACAAACCCTGATGGCACCTTGATCATGGACATCTGGCCTCCAGAGCTGTGAGAAAATACATTTCTGTTGTTTAAGCCACCTGGTCTGTGGTATTTTGTTATGGCAGCCTCTGAACTGTTTTTACTCATGATACTTCTAACACTGAATATGTGGATTTTCTCCTCACACTAACCAATCCTCCAGCTCTCCAGATACCAAGTGTGTTTTCAACAATTCAATTCTAACACTGTATACCTGGAGTTAGCCTCAGACCCCACAAGTTAAAGGGTGCAGTTGCACAAAACTGCCCCCACTTCAGATACCAGTCACAAGTCCCAGGTACTTGTGACCAACTGACCAATCAGGAATTCCCACAAGTCCCTCCTCAGATTTGATAATTTGCTAGAACAGCTCACAGAACTCAGGGAAACACTTTACTTACCACTACTAGTTTTAAAGATACAACTCAGGAACAGCCAAATGGAAGAGATGCACAGGCGAGGTATGGGAGAAGGACTGCAGAGTTTCCATCGTCTCTCCCAGCGCCTACCTGCGTTAACCAACCCAGAAGCTTTCCAAATCCCATTATTCAGGGATTTTTATGGAGGTTTCACTATGTAGACATGACGGATTAAACCACTGGTGATTAACTCAGTCCCCAGCCTCTCACCCCTCCCAGGGGGGTTGAAAATTCCAAGCCTCTAATCATGCCTTGGTCTTTCTGGCAGTCAGTCCCCGTCCTGAAGCCATCTAGGAGCCCCCAGCCACTAGTCATCTCATTAGCATACAAAAGACCCTCTTATCACTCCAGAGATTCCAAGGATTTTAGGGGCTGTATACCAGTAACTTGGGACAAAAACCAGACTAATGCACGATCTATCAGATCCATCTAAAGTAGGTCTTCCCCATTCCCATTAATCTCTAGCTTATCACAGTGTTTACTTCTTCACACATAATTCATCATTATTTTAGTTATCTGCTTGTATACTTTCTTTTTACCTGTTTCCCCCAATAAAATGTAAACTCTGCTAATGGCTACAGCAATGTCCGTTTTGCTCATATTTATAACTTCAGAAAGTTATCAATGAATATTTATGGATGGAACTTCAAAGCACACATTCAAAAATGAATGAATGAAATTCTAAAGTACATATTAATGTTTGACAATAAACAAACCTAAAAATCAGCAACCCTGACTCCTGAAAATTATTTGGAATGCATGTATGTGCCTGAAGTCAGAATTTCTTTCATTGTGGTAAAACATACATAACATAAAATTCACCACTTTTAACCATGTTATTTATACAGTTCAGCATCAATAAGTCCAACCACGTTGTTGTTCAATCATCACTGCTATCCATCTCTAGAATTTTTTTCATCATCTCAAATTGAGACTCTATCCATAAAAAAATAACTTCCTATTCTTTCCTCCCAACTGCTGGCAACCACGAGTCTACTCTCTGTCTCTATGAGTCTAACTACTGTGTTATGTGGTAATTCTATGTTTAATTTTCTTGAGGAATTTCTATATTGTTTTCACTGTGAGTGACTGCATCATTTTACACTCCACTGGCAATGTACAAGGATCCTAATTTCTCCAGGTTTTCTGGGTTTTGTTTGTTTGTTTTTGGTAATAGCCACACTAATGGGTGTGAAGTGGTTTCTCACTGTGAATTTGTTTTTCTTAATGATTAGTGAAATTGTGTTTATTGGCCATCCATATATCTTCTTTTTTTTTTTTTTAATGGAGGTATGGGGATTGAACCCAAGACCATGCACTCTACCACTGAGCTATCTCCCTTCCTCCCTGTGTATCTTCTTTGCAGTAATGTCTATTTAAGTCCTTTGCCCATTTATTAATTGGGTTGTTTTTTCCTGTTCAAGTTGTAGGAGTTCTTTGTATATTCTGGATATTAATCCCTTATCAGATTAATGATTTGCAAATCTTTTCTCCCATTTCATAAGCTGCTTTTTCACTCTGTTGATGGTATCCTTCGACACAAATTTTTAAATTTTGATGAAGCCCAATTTACCTGTTTTTTCTTTTGTTGCCTGTGCTTTTGCTGTTATATTGAAGACATCATTGCCAACTCCAATGTCATGAAGTTTTGCCTATGTTTTCTTCTAAGAGCTTTATAGGTTTAGTTCTTAGGTTTAGGTCTTTGATCCATTTTGAGTTATTTTTGTATATGGTGTAAGGTAAGGGTCCAACTTCATTCTTTGGCATATGGATATCCAGTTTTTCCAGCACCATTTGTTGAAAAGACTGTCCTTTCCCATTGAATGGCTTTGGGACCCTTGTTGAAAATCATTTGATTCTATATACAATGGGTTATTTCTGAGCTCTCTATTCCACTCCATTGGTGTATATGATTGTCTTTATACTAGTATTACATGATTTTGACAACTATAGCTTTGAGGTAAGGTTTGCAATCAGGGTGTGTGAGTCCTCTGACTTCTTTGAAACCAAATTTTATATTCACTTACTCAAATTATTTGCAGTGGCTGTCATCTTAGCAACATTGCAAAAAGACATATTTCAGAGCAATTATTTTAAATAAGAACTGGTCTTTGCAAATTCTTCAAAATAAGATATGTAGTAACAGTGGTCTTAGTTTGGAGTCATTATATTTCTTTTATTTTCCTTAGACAAAACTTTTACACATACTGGAATTGGAATTTGCAGTGTCCTAGTCTTTTGTGCAGGCTGGCACAGCCTAGCTGGGAAATTAGCCAAAGAAGACTTCCTGGATTAAATTTAACTTAGGTAACTCTTTCAGTTTGGGCTATCAGACTCCATTAGCTTGCCCAGAACACAGAAGAGAACAAACATGTTCAAAACAAGCTGTTTGGGATTTTGTCAGGCAGGGCTGCTACACATTCAAGGTTAGACTATTAAAAAAAGAAAAGTCAATGAGAAACATCATGACAGAAAATCGAAGGCAAACTCTCAGACTGAGGCAGAGCCTTGCTGCACTGTCTCTGTAAACGATAAAAAGAGAATCGAGCCTATGAGTTTAATTAAGATTTTTTTTTAAATGGAGGTACTGGGGATTGAACCTGGGACCTTGTACCCGCTAAGCATGCACCCTACCACTGAGCTACACCTACCCTCTTCAAGTTTATTTTAGCATGGTCTTTAGGTTTTCTCTCCAGTTCACGTTGTGCAGAAGAAAAATTATAGTTTGAGAAACTTCCTGGTATTTTGCTTTCCTCCTAACAGAGGTAGGGTGGGGTAGTAAGAAAGAATGTTGGACTGTGCCTAAGGAGGTCTGGCTTCCAGCAGAATTTTGCCACTGACTTGCTATGGGAGCTAAGTCACTGGCTCTCTCAGCTACAATTTCCTGAACCATGTGTTGAAAAAATTCCTGGATCTCTAAGAACTAACAGCTCTAGTAATATGACACAATAGCTTTTTTTTTTAACTTCCCTTAGATATTTTTCTTATTATTCTCTAATTTATTTTTAAAAAACGGTGCATAACTGTTATTAGCATTCATTCATGTTTTGTCTGCTCTACTAAATTGTATGATCCTAGAAAACATATCATATTCAGTTTGCTATCCCTCACAGTTTAACACTGTAACTTTTAGAAGTTATATATTTGAAAGAAGGGAGAATGTGTTGAACCATCTTTTTTTGTTTGTTTGTTTTGAAGATTATTTTTCAATGACAAATGTTTCATTTTTTGCTAAGATAAATATCCTTTAGCTAGGTGATAATGGTTATACTATAGTAATGACATTTCCCCCTATTTTGTCCAATTAAAAATAATTTGTGGATTATTATATAATATAAAAACCCAGAAGCAATGCACTATGTTAGTCAGTATTCTATTATACTGCTTTTTTGGTAAATAAACTCCCAGGGAAGATTTCCTACGAGCACCTGATGTGACAAAAGGCTAACGTAATGAATCAGGATTATTTATCATGTGTAACTATGTTAGTCATGACTCCCATAGTTGTAAATGTCTGAAGATCTAGCTCAAACTAGTCCAACCAAAAAGGGAAATTTATTTGACTCATGCATCTGAAAAGTACAGGCTTGGGTGAATCCAGAGCCAAGTGATCTCATTAAGACTTTAGTCTTTTTCTTTCCACTACTTGATTTTTTTTCTGTTGACTCCATTCTGGGACCAGCTCTTCATTTATAGTGATAAGGCTGCTAACAGCTCCAAGCTTACATGATATACTCTCAGTCATCCTAGTGTTAGGATAGTGCCTCTTTCAGAATAGTTCTAATGACTCGCAGAGTTGAGTTGCATTGTCTGATTGAGTTAGGCAGAGGGATGCGCCTGTGTTCATCATTGCTCTAGGTATATGGAATACACTGATTGGCTAGGATTGGGTTATGCGCCCACACTGGAGTCCAGGGGTAGTATTTACCTCCTCCTGAGCCTCATGGACTGAGGATGATATGAAGTTGCTCCCTTTTGGTAAACTGGGGACTCTTAAGCAGAATAAGGTACAATGGGTGATGGGCAAGTAAGAGCAGTGGGAATTCACAACAAAAAAACAATCTTAGTTCTGTAAAACAAACTATTTTTAATACTGTTTTTATATAAAACTAATTAACTGAGAAGTCAACTCTAAATACAAACTTGTTTCTAGCATCTAACTTCTAAACCTTTCTGATGTAGCTCTATACATTGCAAAAGCTTTAATGCAAAAGCTGACTCATGTCAGTTATGCATTACATTTGGCTGCAAGTGACAGATCTAACTACAGTGGCTTAAACAGATAAGGGTTCATTTTTAAGAAGTTCAGAGGCAAGTTGTTGCTGGCATTGGTTTGGTGCCTTATGGATGTGAAGCCTCGTGATATTTTCCTCATGGTCCCAAAATGGCTGCTGGAATTTGGGGCTTCACGTCCAGGCTGGCAGTAGGAGGAAGCAGAGGAGTACAAAGGGGCAAGAACTGCTTGCTATATTTTTTTTTTCCGTGTGCTTTTTAAAGAGTATAACCAGATGCTCTAATCAACACTTTTGCATATATCTTATTCATCACATGGTCACATATATCATCTATGGAGACTGAGAAACACATAGTCTTTTAATTGGACTCAGTGCCACCCCAAATTAAACCAGGCTGCATTACTAAGGAAAAGAGGGATAATGGATACTGGGGGGCTGTCTTAGTCAGTTGGGCCTGCTCTAACAAAATACTGTAGACTGGTTGGCTTAAACAATAGATAGATAAACTTCCTAGTTTTGGTGCTGGCTTATTGGGTTCCAGAAGAATCAAATTCCTGGCTTGAAGATGGCCCCCTTCTTCTCTGTCTTCATGACAGAGAGAGACAGAGCTCTCGTCTCTTCTTATAAGGACACTAATCATATCATGGGGCCCCACCCTCATGACCTCATTAAACCTAATTATCTCGCAGTTCCAAATACCATCACATTGGGGGTCAGAGCTTCAGCATATGAATTTTGAGAGGACACAAACATTCAGTCCATAATATTCCACCCCCAGACCCCCAAATTTTATGTCCCTCTTGCATGCAAAATACATTCATTCAATCCTAATGGCCCCTTGACACAACACTGTAAACTGACTATAATTCAATAAAATTCTAAAAAAAGCAAGATTAAAAAAGAATCCTAATGGCCACAAAAGTCTTAACTAATTCTAGCAGCCACTGTAAAGTCTAAAGTTCAAAATCTCATCTAAACTTCATCTAAATCAGATATGGGTGAAACACAAGGTATGATTCATCCTGAGGCAAAATTCCTCTCCAGCTGTGAACCTATGAAACCATAGAAGTTATGTGCCTCCAGAATACAATGGTGGGACAGGCACAGTACAGACTTTACCATTACAAAAGGGACAGACTGGAAGGAAGAAAAGGGTATCAGATCCCAGGTAATTCCAAAACCTCATAAGGTAAACAATGTTAGATCTTGAGGATTGAGAACAATCCTCTTTGGTTCGAAGCTCTACTTTCCGGACCCACTGGGGTGGTGGTCCTACCTCTGCAGCTATGCCAGGTGGGGGTCAAGTTCTGAGGGGTCCCACTTCCAAGGTTCCAGGTGACTGCTGCTGAATTGGAAGTGACAGCCACTCCAACCCGTGAAAATGAGGAGGCAGCCCTGATGATCTCCGAATGACCTTTGTGGTCATTCTTCCTTTGTCTTGAAGAATAGCACACATTTGCAGCTGTCTAGCTCCATGGTCCAGTTCTGTAAGGTCTAAGAAGTCTGACAGCCTCCCTTCCTTTTGTGCTGGGGTGGCTGATTAGGTCTGTGGTTCACACCCATACTAATCTCCTAATCAAATTGTTGTTTGGCCACACCCTTAGTGTTCCCTTCAGAAAAATCTTTCTCATTTTTTTGCAGTATGAATAGGGTGAGAATTTTCCAGATTTTAAAGTTCTAGTTCATTTTGCTTAACAATTCCTTCTTTGATTCACTTCTCTCTTTTGTATCTAATGGTAAGCTGTCAGGAGGAACCGAACTGCTCCTTCATCACTTTGTTCAGAAGTCACCTCAGTTAACTCTCTAGCTTCATAGCTTGCAAGTTTTACCTTTCACAAAACACTAGAATATATAGTTCAGTCAGGTTCTTTTTCTACTTTATGACAAGGATCAGTTTTTCTCCACTGTCCAATAACATGTTCCTCATTTCTGTCTGAGATCTCACCAGAATAGACTTAATTACCTATATTTCTACCAACATTCTTTTGATGATTATTTACATATTCTCTAAAAAAAATGGATGCTTTTCCTCCAGCTCTCCCCTTCTCTTCGTGAGTCCTCACCAGAATCATTGCCCTTAATGGCCATATTTCTAGTATGCACCTCAAGACTCTTCCAGCCTCAACTCACTGTTCAATTCAAAGCCACTTCAGTATTTTTAGGTATTTGTTACAGTAGCACCCTACTCTCAGTACTAAAATCTGTATGAATTAGCCTCCAGAGAAAAAGAACCAATAGGATGGAGATACATATACAGAGGGAGATGGAGAGAGAGTAAGAGAGAGAGAAGAGAGATACTTATTACATGGAATTGGCTTATGTGGTTATGTAGGCTGGGAAATCCCATAATCTGCAGCAGCAAGCTGGAGACCCAGGAGAGCCAATGGTATAGCTTCTTTTTTTTTTTTTTTTAACATTTTTTATTGATTTATAATCATTTTACAATGTTGTGTCAAATTCCAGTGTTCAGCACAATTTTTCAGTTATTCATGGACATATACACACTCATTGTCACATTTTTTTCTCTGTAAGTTATCATAACATTTTGTGTATATTTCCCTGTGCTATACAGTGTAGTCTATTCTACAATTTTGAAATCCCAGTCTATCCCTTCCCACCCTCCACCCCCCTGGTAACCACAAGTCTGTATTCTCTGTGAGTCTATTTCTGTCCTTTATTTACGCTTTGTTTTTGTTTGTTTGTTTGTTTTTGTTTTTGTTTTTTAGATTCCACATATGAGCGATCTCATATGGTATTTTTCTTTCTCTTTCTGGCTTAGGTGTAGCTTCTGTCTGAGTCCAAAGGCCTGAGAATGAGGAGAAGTGATGGTATAAGTTCTAGTTGGTGTCTGAGTCCTACCTAAGGCAAGAGAAGACTGATGTCCCAGCTGGCAGACAGTCAGGCAGGGAGTGAATTCTCCTTTCTTCAGCCTTTCTTGTTCTATTCAGGCCTCCAGTGGACTGGATGAGGCCCACCTACATTGGGGAGAGCAATCTGCTTTACTCAAGACTACCAATTCAAATGTTAACCTCATCTAGAATCATCCTCATAAACACACTCAGAATAATATTTAACCAAATATCTGGACACTACATGGCCCAGTGAAGTTGATACACAAAATTAACCATCATATATGAATGTGATGGCATACAGTGGGCCACAATAAAGAATGGCATAGTAATTGCTGCCACAAAGATATTAGTGAAAAAATTGTAATTTAATTCCTTTCCCTTCTGTTTCAGCTATTTTCTTAGCTCATATATACATACATATGTATATGTATATATAAAGAAAGAAAGCTTTTTATTACATAGATACTACACAGATGAAATAAAACAAATGTTTAATTCCAAGCAAAAAAATTTCTCCTGTGTCAAGGTGTTTTTTATCAACCCCAGTGTCTTTTTTTTTTTTGTATATAGTCTATATAAGCAGGATCATTCATTACATTTTGTTTTGTGACTTACCTTTTTCTACTTACACACTTCTCTTACATACTTTCTGCTATAATATATTCTTCTATTGATTTTTTAATGACTGCATAATAGTCTATTGAATGGGTATATGACATTTTTCAGTCACTCCCCTCTTGTTGGACATTCAGGTAGTTTCCAGTTTTTCACTATCGTAAGCAACCCTATTATACTCTTATTATCTCTTAATGTTTAGTCATGAAAGCAATACATGCCCTCTCTAAATAACTAGAACATTAAAGAATTGTGTAAAATAAAAAGCAAAGCTCCTTATTTCTGTTCACCAGCACTTCTCCTTCCCAGCGTTTCTATTCCCTATGGGGCAACCACTGTTAATAGTGTATCTTTCTGAACTTTTTTGTTTTGTGATTTCTTTTTTTTTTTCCTTTTCCATTCTGTAGGCTTTTGTTTTCTGCTCTCTTCATGCCCAGCCTCAAGCAACTTCTTCATTCTTATTCGCTGCTTAGTCTAGGAAACCAGACAAGCACACCTATTAGAATTATGTATAAATTTAGACAAAATAATTTATGAAAGAAGGCGTCACGTCTGTCTGATTAAAGAGCATGAATTTCATTGGTTACCTTTTCTGTTTTGCATTTCGATTGGTAGTGGGCCTTTTAAACCTGCTTCCTGGTACTAACTGGGTCGGACAGTTGGCAAAGTAACCTTCAAATAAAGTGAGGTGTTTCTGTGTTTACTTTTCATCAGCTAAGAGTGAACTACATTTAAGAAACATTTTTATGTTAACTTCTCATGTATTCATACAACTGACCATGAAAGGAAATTTTTGTAAAATAGAAGAGTAATTAAAGATTTTTTTTTAGTGTTTCCATTCATTCAGTAAATATTTACTGAGTGACTGTCACATGCCAGGCACTGTATAGCTATTAGGAATCCAAATCTAACAACCAAAGTTCTTCACCTTTAATTTTTTTTTAAGCTTTCACAAGTACTATTTAGGAAGCATCTAACAGTATATTTTGCATTCTTTGCCTGGATTCTCCCTTCAAAATCTGCATTTGAGCATTTTGTCTCAGAGACATGTGGCAGTAAACCCAGCTCTCTATTGATAACACATTGGCACTTGAGTCTCTGCATTTTTCTCTATTTCCTTGATACCACAAGTGTACTTATGCCACAGCAGCGGCAGCAGCATTATCTCAGGAGCAAGATGGAAGTCCTCTGGCTGTCCAAGTAGGTGGATATTGAGGGCATTTGGATTCCCTTCAGGTCCTTTTGATAAAACTAAGTTCAGAGAACTTGGCATTGCAATTCATACCATTATCTAAAGCTCACCCTTTTTTTTTCTTTCTTTCTTTCTTTCTTTCTTTCATTCTCCTTCTTCTTCTTCTTTTTTTAAACGATGAAAATTGCTAAAATGCCAGGAGTTTGGTTAGGGGTGAAGAGGGAAGTTTGGAATGTTTTTAATTCTGCTTTCAGTGTTGTCAGTAATATTAGAAGAGCAGCAGAGCCATGAATCCAGTCATGCTCTTGGCTATAGCAGCCTACTCTGACTTAAGGGCTCTTCACATGAAAAAAGACCCAGGGCTTTAGTTGACAGTAAATGCAACCTGAGCCAGTGATGTGACCTGGCTGCCAAAACTAGCAAATGTGATCTGAACCAGCATTAATAGAAGGCTGGGAGTTGGGACAAGTAAGGTAATAGTCCCAGAGTACATTCTGCAGTGGTCAGATCACACCTGGAGGATGGTGTTTCCTCTTCCACACTGCATTTTAAGAGTGATGTTGACAAGCTGGAGTATACCCAAGTTGGGCAACAGGATCATGAATAGCCTAGAAACTACAGCCTTTGAGGAACAGTTGGAAGAAACTGGGGTAGTTTACCCTGGAAACTAGACGCATAAGGATGTGGGATAATCACTTTCAAACATTCACAGGGCTATCATGTAGAAGAGTTGGACTCTTCTATGTAATCTCAGCAAGCACAACTTAGTCCAAGTTAGAGTGTACATTACAGAGTAGCTGCTCTTGTCTCCATAAAAGGAAGAATTTTCTAGCCCTTACGAACACCCAGAAAATAGCAGCTTTGTAAGTTAGTGACTTTACCTTAATAAGGGATGATGGAATGGTGACTGGCTAACCGAGCATCAAAAGATTCATGAATAGGATTGAAGGTTTGTAAAGCCAAACTGATCCAAGATCTCCTTTCAGATTCAAAGGCTCTAAATGACAGAATTTTAAGAAGGAATGAAGTCCTAGCACCTTTTCTGTCAGATCCCATACAAGTATTACCCACAGAAACTATGTAAAAATTGACATTAACATCAAATATCAAATTATGAGGGTGGATAAACAACAAGGTCCTACTGTACAGCACAGGGAACTATATTCAATATCATGTAATAACCTATAATGAAAAGGAATATGAAAAGGAATATATATATGTATAACTGAATCACTATGCTATACATTAGAAACTAGCACAACACTGTGAACTGACTATAATTTAAAAATAATAAAAAGTTGGAGAAAAATTTAAAAATTTAAAAAGAAGTAAAAAAAAGTGATGAAGGTGGAAGGAAAAAATCATAGGAACCTTCTATTTTCCCTGGTGGTTGTGGATTTTGTGTATAAAGATTTGAATAGTAGTGTGTGTGTGTTTTTTTTTCCAAAGCAGATTGAATTATCTTTTTCTTTTCACTTTTAAGATTCTTTAAAGCCTTGGTCTGCTTTCTTCTTCATCAAACTTACGGTCCTCTTAATACTTTTCAGGATACTGCATTTTGACAAGAATACTCTTAATCCAAAATTATAAAGGAGCATTTGAGGGAATGGCAGTCTGTCCACATGTCAAAGAGGCAGCCCTGTGGAACAACTGGTGTTTAAAATCATTAATCATTAGTTATGAGGTAGCATCTAGTAAAATACGTGTATTGTGACAGCTTGGCTCTTTCGGACAACAAGTGATGTAAGTAGGCCAAGAATGATCATTCTGGTCTTGCCAATGCAGAAACAGACTTGAAACAGCTTGTCTACCATGATCATGGGTGGAGCTGGTGCTAGAGTCCAAAACTTCTGACTTCTAGTTCTAGTGCTCTTTCTCATTGTGGCTTTAATACTAAAGGTAACTGTTCTTTCCTAACTGACGGTTTAGACTTACTTAAATACAGAATATAGTTTTTCTCCCTTAACTACAGTGATTCTCTGAAGAAGGAGGGCAGATTGGCTTTGGCCAAAGAGTTACCCTTTAACTTTGACACTGTCTTAAGTTCATCTTATATCCAAAAAAAAGTCTCTAGCAAACATCACTACTGATGTCTGAGAATATTTGACCCTCCCCTTGAAAACAGATGCTAACACTTACTCCAAATACAAATCTTATGGCTGTGGACAGAACAATGCTTGTCAAATGGAGATCTGACTGAGCAGTGCAGAAAAATGCTTAGGAGCTAGGGTTCAGTGAGAGAGATCTGGGTTAAATCTTTGTTTTGCCACCTACTGGCTGTGACATCATTGTCACCTATGGAGCCTCTGGTCCTTACCTGTAAAATCAGAATAATAATAGGACCTATCTTTTGGGTTGTTGGGAGAATTAGCTAAGATAATATGTGTAAAAGCATGAATACTATTCTGTTTAAAAAAATACATTTACTGTGAATTATTATCCACTCTTTTACCCACTTTTCTACTGGGATATTATTGTGTGTTTCTCATTTACTTTCACTGTGCAGTTTACATTCAGCATAGTAGCTGCTGAATAAATCCTAGTCAGCAGTATCATGCTGGACTAATAATCAGTAACAATTCAATAGACCCGGTGCTTCCTGGGTGCCTAGCCAATGCTGATCTCCGAGAACAGAAAGCTCCCTGAGACTTTAAGAGGAAGTGAGCCACAGGTTGTTGAGGAGGCTACACTGGTGATCCAGGAAGGTCTGGATATGTTGGGTAAGTGTTGAGTGAATCACAGGCAACCAAGCCAAGAAAGGTAGGCGGGAGCTTGTTGGAGAGGGAACAACTGAATGAAGGCACAGATCTCTCAGTCAGTCGACTGCCCGGGAGACCTGTAAGCTGACATCAGAGTTTTAATACTTGTTTGACTCGTCATGTAACTTCTCAGAACCCCAGCTTATCTAAAAATAAATAAATAATGATGTCTTACTAGCCATGATATTAAGAGTCAGTGAAGTAATATTTCTAAAGTACTTGCTTGGCACATAATATGGCACAGAGTGAGTGTTCAATAAATATTAACCACTGTTACATTATGTTTTAACAATTTAATAATACCTTATATTTACGAAGTGTCATTCCAAGAATAATTCATTCCTTGGTCGTTGGACTGCGAAGCAGAGTTCCAGGATCCACTGTTTCAATCCTGAAGAGATTTAAGATAGGCGGCCAGGGCCGGCTTCACAATCCCAGTCACGTGCCCTCGCGACATCCTCACGTCTGCGCAGTAGTACCCGGGCCCCGCGCTGAGCCGGGCTCCCAGGGTCACGTGGGCTGCGGCCCCGCCCCGGCCGAGTCCTTCTCCCGCGGCTGCGGCAGCGGCGGCTGCGCCTGCGCGGAGCCGAGCGCGCTCTGCGGCGCGGTCCGCGGTGGAGGCGGCGCGAACAGCAGGGGGGAGGCGGATGGCTTTGCGGGGCCTGGCAGGCTCGGGGCCCGGCTCCCGCGGGCCGTTGGACCAGGCGGTGGCAGCGGACGAAAAGCGCGAGGCGCCGGCCGTGGTGGCGGCGGGAGCCACCCCGGAGGACGATGAAGAGGACGACGGCCGCGGCCGGGGCCTGCTGCGCTGGGACGGCTTTTCGGCCTGGCTGCACTGCGTGTGTGTGGTGGGCTTCGATCTGGAGCTGGGCCAAGCCGTGGAGGTGAGGCCCGGCCACACCTTGTCCCCGCGCCCTGTCCCGGTCCCCGCGCCAACGCGGCCCCAGCACAGCGTGCGGCCCGCGGGCCGGCCGGCCTGGACCCCGGCCTCTGCGCATCCGGGCGTGGCCGACCACCCGTTCGCCGCGAGGCTGCGGTCCAGAGGCAGTTCCTGTGGGAGGATCGTGGGCTGTGGCTAGGGGTGAAAAGTTCTCTCTAGGCCCCTCCTAAATACTTGTTGATGGTCGTGTTTTCTTTTTTTTCCTTTCTTAATTTCTTTCTTTCTTTTTCTTTCTTTCTTTTTTTTTTTTTTTAACTGGGTGTCACGGGAATAACTAGAATGGTTAGCGGCACGCGGAGAAGACTGCAGGCAGTGTGCTTGGGACATTTTCAAGAAGCAAACAATGCCCCTGACATATGGTGAACTATAATAGCCAAACGTCACACAACCAACTTTTTAAGATTGTTTTGGTCATTAGCAGTAACTCAGAGCATTCCACTCAGCCTGAGCAGATATGCTTATGTCAGCAGAGGTTTTCTCCTTGTCCTTTTGTTCCTCATTTCTGTTATTTCTTGATTCTGCAACTGAAACGGCCTGAAAGCTAATGTCAAGATGAACATAAAGAAAATCGTTTGCTTGTGAATCTGTCAAGTTTTCCATTTTATAACGCCTTATTGAAAGGCCTTGTAATTTTAACTATTCTTGACATTATTTAGGGCCCCTTTTGTAGCGTAAGAGATTGCTTGTCTTTGTGTGTCCAAGAAAAACATCAGAAGGATGTATGTTTAGAAGATTGTTTTGTTCTGATAGTGGTGATAGATTTTAATGAACCATCTCATTCTGACTTTTGCGGCATAGGTTAACTACAAAAATTGGCCAGGGGGAGTTTCTTAATGCTAAGTGTGTATTCAGTCTGTCTTCTCTGTGTTTTATCATTACACAGATAATACACATTGAGTTTCCATTAAGATCTAGGCATTATGCTGATTGCTGGGCATAAAGATATGAAAAAGATGCTCTATCTTATATTTGTAGATTGAGACTACAATTTAGAGGAGAACCAAGAATTAATCACACTAGCAGATAGGGCCAAATGCAGTGCCTGTCACTTAGTGATGTTCAGTAAATACTTGATAGAATGAGTGGATACATGAACAGTACTTTATCTTGAGGTAGAAACAGCAGTTCCCAAAGACGTATGAGGAAGAGATTTTTAAGCCATCAATCGTTTACATTGACATATTAGCCTGAAGTTACATGTGTAGCAAAATACAATTTAACCAGAATATGTATGGTTGGGTTATTGTAGTTGATTGCATTTTTAAATAGCTAAGGGGGATCCTTTTGGACTCTTACCATTTGGGCATTCTTTATAATGTGAGTATATTTTTCTGACCAAATAAACAATGCTTAGCTTAATTAAGGTGCTATAAAAGTGTAAATCACCAAAGGACTTAATTTGAACTTCATTTACCATAGTATATGCTACTGCACAGAGTTTTCTTTAGGTCTGTAGTTCTTAACTTTTTTACATTCTGGACCTTTTAAAAATGTGATAAACTCCATGAACTTTCTCCATTAAGAAAATGCTAATACAAACTCATAAATATACTTCTGTGGACTATCTAGGGGTCATTTATGGACCTTCTGTTCCATTGTCCTCAGACTAAGAATTGCTGATTTTAGAAGGTATAGGTTGAGGGTGGGGAAGATTTCCTAATAAAAGATCCAGAGAAAGATAAGCACATTAAATAAAAGGCAAACAACTTAATTTTGTTTTGTTTTCCTGAGAAATGTAGAATATTGGACCTTGCCACTTTTAAAATGAAGAAAAAGGAATGCAGATTAATAACTAATATAACAAAATAGTTGAAAATACATTTCACTTTTATATTATGGCCATATTTAGGCCAAAAATGGACAGGAGGAGTTTTAATGGGACAAGAAGGTGAGTGTAGAATTGTGTTGGAGAAATGACATAGTAGCTGTAGACCTACTTCCTATAATACACAACCATAGGGATTCAGAAGGGAAATTAATTAAGGAATAGGTACAAAGTAAGTTTGGACAGTATATCCTACAACCAACCTGTGTTAATAGAAAGGCAATCCTTGAGTCTTAGGCTTGAGAAAGACTTAAAGAAGTCTGTTCTGCCATGACAAAGTAGTATTTGCAAATTTTAAACAAATGCATAAACAATGCCACTTATTTAAGCTTAAATCCCCACTAAAGAGATAGAATAAATATTGATGAAGAGCTTGAACTCCAGAGCTGGACTGCCTGCCCTGGCTTGAATCTTCGCTACTTAGCTCATCTGAGCCTCACACTCCTCTGTGACAGGATAACAGTATCTATATCATGGCATTGTTGTGAGAGGTAAGTTAATGTTGATGAAGCATTTGAAACAGTGCCTGAGACTCATTAAGACCTATTGAAGTCTGTATTTGGGAAGCATTAAAATTATCTTTCTCATTTTCAGTGGAGAGAACCCCTAACTTTTGTGAAGATGAGGCCTTTGGACCTAAGTTTTCTTACTAGTAAAACGAAGTTGAAGTATTAGAATCAGTACTTTTTTTAAGTAGGGGAACTTTTTTCCTGTATAAATGAAAATCACATGTGGTACCTCAGTGGCTGATCTGGTTGAAACGGGACCTGTGTGGATATATTTGATTGCAAGACAACAGAAACTAAGCTATAGCTCACAGAAGAGGTGAACTTGCTGTAAGGCCACAGATGTATTTCAACATAGCCAAGGTACAGACATAGAGGGACTTCAGAAAATGACTGGAACCCAGAACCAGGGAAGCCTCTTGTTTATGCTCTTGTATTATGGATTTGTTCATGCTTCACACTTCCCTTCAAACGGATTTCCTCTTTGTGATCCTTATGGTGAAGTTGCCCTTTTCAGCCACTTCAAGGAAGAAAGTGAATGTCACTTTCATTCCAAATACTAGAGGAGATTACTCAGGCCTGGTGTGGGGCACATTCTTACTCTTCTGCAGTCAGCCGAAGACCTGGGTGGTTGGAGGAGTGGTCATTGTTGCATAAAATTTCCCTTGGGGACCCTGTCCTAAAAGAAGGGGACAAGGAAGGGAGTCTTTTGAGCTGGGAAGAGATCTCAAAAGATGTTCACTACAGGAGGTGTGCTCAGCTTTTCTTTTCCCCTGAAGTGTCCTAGCATCAAGACAGTGACACCAACTGTCCTCTGGAACAAGGTTTGAAATCCCCTGGATGTTATATACTCTATGTTACTTCCAGCTCTGAAATTACCTGATTATATGGTAAAGACTTAATTACCTGAGTCCCGAATTGCCTCATTTATTCAAGCTTTTTTTTTTCCTGATTGAGTAATAATATGCTCATTGTTGAAAACTTGGCAAGAAACAAAATTAGAAACACTAGAAAACATCACTCACAATTATACTAAAGAGATTAATATTTGGCATTTTTGTTAATTTTTTTCTTTATATCATTTCATATCTGTCAAAGATTAATTTGTTAGGAACAGAAATCCACTCAAATAGATTAAGAGAGACTGATTGTAAGGAGTCTTTTGGAACCCAGCTGCAGGAAGCAGGGTTGAACCTCATGGGATTTGGAAAGCCCCAGGCTTTTGTCTTTGTCTCCGTAGAGCTGTGTGGTCTTTTGTCAATGCTTCTCTTTGCATGTCTATTCCATTCTCCATGCTGAGGCTTGTTTCCTCTGTAAGGGTCTTAGTTTCTGCTCCCCCATTTTGCTTGACTTTGGGTCACCATGGTACTGATTTCAGCCAAACTCTGCTTTTGTGTTCTGGAACCAGGTATAAACTTTATTCAAATACTGGAGTATCTGAATGGTTTCACATGGGTCAGATGCTCACTTTTGTTCAGTCAGCTGTGATCAGGAAACAGTGTTTCAATAACAGTAGTGGCCACTTAGGTTCACCCATGCAAAGGAAGGAGGGGACATTTCCAAAGCATAGGCTGGGCAGCAGTTCCCCAACAGGTCTACTGTTAAGAGTCTGCTTTTATTGATAAACATTCTCATAAACAATTTGCCAAATCATTAAAGACTCTTCATGAATATAATGGACCATGATTCATTTATTCATTTTCCTTAATTTGGATACTTTGCAGTTTCCTTTCTTTTTTCTGCAATGTGCAGAGTTATTTGCCACCTGTACACATATCCTTAGAGGTGTTCTGATTTTTTGAGGGCCTTTAAAACCTGTGAACTCATAGAACTTTTAGAACATCATAGGAGGGGACGTTTCTATAATTTGAGGTCTTCTCATGAAACTCTGTAGCCCCCAGTTTTATAAGAATCGAGGAATCATTCGTGGCTTTCCTCCTTTTGAAGGCTATGACCTTACAACTTTCTGGACAGAATTTCTGTTTAGTGAAAAGAACACAGGCTTTGGGGTTTTGAACATCTGCTGATTATCTGATTTTTGGCCAATTTCTTCAATTCTGAGTCTCATTTTCCTCAACTATAAAATGGGCACATAATACCCTGAGAGTATTATTGAGGTATTAAGCGAGGTAAAGCAAATGTTTAGTGTCTGTCATTTGATGCATGCCCAATATGTTATTCCCTTTTTATAATTAGTGTCCTCACATATTCAGTAATCAATGTGGGACTATTTTGGCTATTCCTTCACTCCTATTATTTTGCCTTAAATTGATTTTTTAAAATGCACAGCTTTAGATGTGAATCATTCAAGCTAAACCTGTATAAACAGGTTTTAAATTTAAAGCATTTCCTGGAAATCAAGTTTATTAGATTTCATTTTGCTGATAGTCTATGACATAGTCTATTTGTATGTACATACAGTTTGTATTCTACCTCTTTGCTGAAAAGAATTTCAGTCCAGTTGAATTATCTATAAAAAGCAGGACAATTTATAATCATTTGATTACTGCTCACCCACTCCCAATTTTTTTTTCTCTTCTCAGCACATTGAAGATAAAGATCTGTTCTTGGTTGAAAGCAAACTCTTGCACCATTTTTCAAAGAGCAGTTAGCAGAACTGACTTGCCTTTCTTTCCCACTTTTGTTTTATTTGAGTCACTGCCTGTTTATTCCCCTTTATCCCCTAGCAGGGTGGAGCCTGGAGTAGTCCCCACAGTCTTCTTTATCTTAACAAAGTTTCTGTTTATTTTTTCTGAAGAAAGAAAAAGGCAACTTTATGACAGGTTTTCTTTGTTTCTTTCCCTTTTTTGCATGACCTATGGCCTCAGTGTTTGATCTTCAGCAAGTTGATTGTTTGAACTGAAACAGGTATTATATGTAATTGTAGGTTGCTATACTGTCTCATTGAAGCATCTATTCAGCAAATAATTGTTGGGCAACTACCATATCCAGACAGTATGTTCTGGAGATAAAGCCTTGGTCATCCCTTCCTTCAATGAGTTTACAATCTAGCATGGAAAGTAGGCCATTAAACAGTGAATATTATAATAGGAGGATTTGTAGGGTGCTAATAAATTTCCTTGAGAGATAGTAGCACCTCATAGTAGTTTGAAATAGTTCTATGATTTGAGATTTAAAACCTCAGTGACCTCTTGAGCTTCTTCGGCTCCCAGATTCTACAAAGGCTTCTTTGGTGTTACTAATCTCTGATTCGGTTGTGAAATTATATAATTGCAATCTGGAGATAATCTGGGACATTCTTCTGTCCAGTTAGTCATTCCGCAAGTACTTTATGTTTTTGTATTTTCTATGATAAATGGTGTGAAACATGGAAAACTGTCTAAACTTTACTCTTTTTTTTTTTTTTGAGAGATATGGTTTACTGTCCACTCCATGTTCAAACTGATTAAGTTTTCTGGTAGCATAATTTAACTTAGAGCAGGCTGGACTTGAGGATACTGATACTGGGATTTTAGGTCATTTTTCCACCTTTTAAAATATCTAAACATTTTTATTGAAATGTAACATACATACAGGGAAGTGCACAAATCGTTAAGTCTGTATTTTTGGTGAATTTTCATAAAGTGAATATACCATGTCACAACCATGGAGATCAAGAAACAATATTATTACTACCCCCAAATTTCCCTTATATCCTCTTTTCAGTCATGACCCATTTCCCTTTCCCCTCCAGTCCCTGGCAACCACTAATCTACTTTGTCTCTATGGATTATCTTTTTCTGTATATCTCACATGAATGGAATCATACAGCATGTGCCCTTCTGTGTTTGGCTTTTTTTCATTTAGTAGAATGCTTTTAAGGTTCATCTGTGTTGTAGTATGTATCAGTACTTCATTCCTTTTTATGAGTGAATTTTATATCACTGTGTGGATACATCACATTTTGTTTATCCGTTCATCATTTGATGGAAATTTGGATTGTTTACACTTTTTGGCTTTGATGAGTAATGCTTCTGTGAATGTTCATGTATAGGTTTCTGTGTGAATGTATGTTTTCACCTTTGGATATATACCTGAAAGTGAAATTGCTGGGTCATGTGGAAACTCTATGTTTAATTTTTTGAGAAACTACTAAATGGATTTCCCGTTTTTCCCGTGTGACTATATTTTCACGTTTTCATCAGTAATGTATGAGGTTTCTAATTTCTCCATATTCTTGCCAGCACATCATCTGTCTTTTTGATTACAGCCGTCCTAGTGGTATGAGGTAGTATCTTATTGTGATTTTATTTGCATTTCCCCAATTTAATTATTTCTCTAATGACTAATGTTGGGTGTCTTTTCATGTACTTATTGGTCTTTTTTGTATCTTTTTTTGAGAAATGTCTAATCACGTTCTTTTCTCATTTAAAAATTGGGTTAATTGACTTTTTATTGTTGAATTATAAGAGTTCTTTATATATCTTGTTCTCTAGACCCTTATCAGATATATGATTTGCAAAAAAACTTTTCTATTCTGTGGTTTGTCTTCACTTTCTTGGTAGTGTTCTTTGAAGCACAGAAGTTATAAATTTTGGTGAAGTTCAATTTATTTATAGTTGCTTGTGCTTGGTAATTGCTAAGAAACCATTGCCTAAACTGCAGTCATAAAGATTTATTCCTGTGTTTTCTTCCTAGAGTTTTATAGTTCTAGCTTTTACACTTGGGTCTTTGATCCACTTTGGATTTCTTTTTGTTTGATATGAAGTATAGGTGTTACTTTTTTAAAAACCTTATCCTGAGATAATTTTAGACTTATATAGAGTTAAAAAAGTAAGTCAGTTTCCTCTAAAGTTAACATTTTATACAAATACAGTACAATTATCAAAAGTAAGAATATAACATTGATATGATACTATTTACTAGACAACAGGATTTATTCAATTTCACTAGTTTTTCTACTTATGTCCTTTGTTTCAGGATCTAACTTACATTCCTACAGTGCAGGCAGGTGTTATATTGCCATAGCCCTCTCCAGTCTGTGGAAGTTCCTCAATCTTTTCTTATGTTTCATGACCATGACACTTTGGAAGAATACTGGTCAGATATTTTGAAATAATCTCTCAGTTTGAGTTTTTCTGTTGTGTTCTTATGATTAGTCTGAGTTTATGCATTATTGGGAAGACTACTCCAGACAAGATGTGCTCTTCTTGATACATGATAATATTATTGGCAATTTTAATTTTGATCACTTGGTTAATATGATTGCTGCCAGGTTTATCTGTGTAAATTTACTCTTTTTCTCTTTTAATGGTAAATATTTACTTTGTTGGAGATACTCAGACTATGAAGTATCTTGTTTCTGAAACTTTGTTTGTTAATTTCAGCATCCAAAAGTGGATCTTTCCTACAGAATTTATTATTACTCTGGTATTCTAGTAGTGATTTTGTTTTCCTTATTCTTCTACATTTATTAGCTGGAATTCTTATGTAAAGAAAAATTGCCCCTTCTCTTCTTTCTATCTATCTGTCTGTCTATCTATCTATCTATCTATCTATCTATCTATCTGTATCAGTGTGGACTCACAAATACTCATTTCATTCTTTGGGTTATAATCTAGCATTATTGTTGTTTATTTTGTTGATCACATTGTTCCAGTTTTGAGTATTCCTGTGTCCTTTAGACATGCCCTTACCTTTTTTCTTTTCTTTTTTTTTTTTTTAGCACTTCCTTTCTTTCTGGTGTCCCAAGATGGTCCAGCCTCATCTTATATTTTTCCTACCCCAACCCTGTAAACAGCCACCTCTCCAAGGAGCCCTGATTATTTTTATTGAAGAATGGTGTTTAGCAATCAACATCTGGGTGTTAGGTGTACTTATTGCTACTGGAGTGTCATTGTTTTAATTTTCATATTAAAAAACCTTTTGAAAGAGATATTATATTGTATTTAGTATATCCTAAAATACTTTTCAGCCAATGGAAAAAAATTACAGGAGATATTATCGGTTGAAAATGTATATTTGTTTTTTGCCTGTAAACAATTTCCACGTTCAGTTTGCAGTATACATTATTGTCTAGTCACTGAAGGCTTAATTCTCTTTGTGTTTAGAATTCACCCTCCCTTTAAGGATATGATGTTGTTTGTATGTGAGTTAATGTTTATGTAGGTGATCAGGGCAGGTGTTTTCTGAGGAAATGTAGTCTCTGTCAAGCCTGGTTCACTAGGCAGGGTCGTGCGTGGGGACAGACATCAAATTACATGGCACCAGGTAGGCACACGCAGCCAGGGTGCATGGCAAGCATGCATTTTCCCCTTCTTCAGGTGATACCAGCAGTAAATTAGTTCATATTCCTAATTTTCCTCCTCCTGGGACTGTGATTATTTTCACACTAAAGTGAGAATGTGAGGTTATGCAAGGGCAAGAAAGTGGCAGAGAGACACACCTTTGAAGAGAAGAGCCCCATTTAAAACATTTTGTAATACTATTTTCCAGTATATATGTTAATATTTTTCTGAGGCACATTTTTTCCCCATCATATCATGATGGGAAATATTTATGCTGTGTCATCATTTTTAGGCCTTAATAATTATTTCAAATAAAACTTAGTTTTCTCCTGGCATATTATCTGGCCCCCTCTCCCCTATTTGTTTGTAATATGGGAGATCTTAACATAGGTAACAGAACCAGAGTGACATTAGTTGATGCTCTCTGTCCCCCTTTGATGCCTCCCAGGAATGCCAGTGGCCTGGGGGACAGAGATGCCTGGACTTGAGCTGTGGAGAGAGGAAACCTCAAGCCAGAGGCGTCTCCAGGTACTAGAGCCAATCCACAGTTGATTAATTCCTGTATAGGTATCAGGAGCTAACTGACCAAACAAAACTAACAGTGATTGCCCAAACTTATAACAGGGTAAAGAATGTACATAGATAATAATTCTAGTAACTGGCAATTTGTGCAGTTTGAAATACTTGGCAATGGTTAACTTTTCTTTCTTCTTTTTTTTGAATAGGGAGCTTAGTTGAAGTTTTAAAATTAAGTATGAATTTTTCTGATTTTTCTGATCTTAAGTACAGTATGACCATTTCAGTAGCTGTAGCATATAAATGCACATTATTTCTTTTTGAATATCATATCTATTCCAAAATAGAACACTGAGCAGTTCTAACAGTACATTAAAATGAAATTCTGCTATTCATGTTTGACAGCCTAGTTCAGTGAGTTTCTAAAAGGTAGACTTGATAGGTTATATAGTTTTTAAGTTCTTTTAGCTTACTTAAACATGTGTAGCATATTTAAACCCCTTAAATATACACGCACACCCCCATATATACACATACACATGTTATATATATATTTAAGGTACTCATCTATATGGGTAAAATATACTGGTATTTTTTCCTATATTGTCATGCTAGTATTTTAAACCTTAGGAAGCCAAAGTCCAAAGGAACCACTATGATGTGTTTATATAACAGAAAATGAAACTTTGTATATTTGCTTTTGAGTTGATATTTTAACTTGAGAAAATAAAAATCTGAAGGACATTCACATAAAACTGGCTTTAGAGTCTAAGATTAAGCTATTATAGGCCACTAAACTTGCCAATGTGTTTTAGGCCAGCAAACTCCAGGGTAACTTAGATGTAATGGAATTTTCATAAAATATGGTTAAATAGCTTATAAGTTTGCCATCTCTGCTTTAAAGGTAACAAGGTAAAATGGTCTCAAGATGAAGCAAGGAAGATTGCATACACTTGAAGAATTATTAAATATTGAGTTGTTCAACTAATTTGAGGGTATATCCACTGATTGAAGAAATTATTTTCTTACTACTATGTACCAGAAACTGTTCTTGGGCTAAAGACAGAGTGGTGAACAAAACAGATCAGGTTTATGCCTTCATAAATTGTGGAGTCAGAAGTTAGGTCAGGTTGGTCTGAACATGGGATACAAAGCAGAGTAAGTGGAGAGAATATTGACTTTATTGTCTTTCTCTATTCCAGGAATGGTGGGTGGTGTTCATGTAACATACCAACTCTGTTGACCCTCCCCATGTCCCTGAGTTGAAAAGAATTATATGCCACATCCTGGGAAAGAGGGCTGCGATTACAGGTTAATGATTGCTAGTAAGGGTGGAGTGAGGAATGGTGGCTTGTATACTTTGGAACCAGACAGACCTAAATCAAAGTCCTAGCTCTTTCACTTCCTAGGTAAATAAATTTTGGGAGCATTAACTACTGTGAACTTGTACACTCTTCTGTAAAGATGAGAACAATAGAGTTGTTGTGAAAATTAAAAACTCCAGAAGATGCTCAGTAAATATTAGTTCTCTTCATCTTTTTTCTTTCCTTAGTTTTCTTATATGTAAATTAGGGATAGCACTGCTAGCCTTATCTGTT
Source organism: Camelus bactrianus (assembly GCF_048773025.1). Taxonomy (NCBI): domain Eukaryota; kingdom Metazoa; phylum Chordata; class Mammalia; order Artiodactyla; family Camelidae; genus Camelus; species Camelus bactrianus. The sequence continues at coordinate 27,767,584 of NC_133555.1, forward strand.
ATTGTGAGAACTAAATAAATGAAATAAATATATGAAACCACTTTAATGCAGTTTATAATATGATATTACTATATGTTATTTCAGGAAATGGAAGATTTTCAGGCTCTTGGGCAGCTCTAGGGAGTGGAAGAATGCATGGATTCTTTCAGAAGTGGGAAGTCATGGATCTCCACGTTAGCAACCCAGTATTAATGTAATTTAGCTGCTTTGTGTCGTTTTTTCTCTCCTTTTTATTATCTGCCACTATCTAATCTCCTGCTCCTAATCTCATCTCTTCTTCACATTCCTGAGAGAATCTAGACTTGTCCACTTGAGCACTGGTATTCTTTGGGGCAGAATTTGCACTCCCAGCCACATCTAGGCAGTTGGTTGATTGGCCTGTAGGGTGGGTGCCCTTGGTTCTGGTGTTTGCTGGTGCTGGTTCTGACAGGAGCTGTGCTGGCCTAGTCTTACTTCCTCTGTAGGTGCTATGGGGCAGTTTTCCTCAGAAGGTGGCTGTGGTCACTGCAGGCACTAAACCAACCTGTCGAGGAAAATGCTGAGATTATTTGAAGGAATTGAAGGGAATTAGGATAGGCTTTGTGGTGGGGAAGGTGGCCCTTGAGATTTCTTGAACTGTAGATAGTTAAACTTTTTTTTTGCTTTTCATCTTTCTTTTAATAAGTAGTTAGTGATTTGTATTACTTCTTGGAATCAATTTAAAATCATTATTTCTTCAAGTTGCTACCAGCTGATCAAATATTCTTTAGACTTAGACTTCCAAAGAAAAGACTCAATAAACTGAATTAGTAGCAATTCAGTTGGTAAATTATTCTTGATAACTCAAGATTTCACAATTTTCAGAGATGACTTTGACTCAAAAAAATTTTTTTTTGCATAATATAAATCCTATTCAATTCTCACAGCTTCTCCCATATTTCATTAAATTAAAATTTGTGAACTGTTTCTTTAAATGATTTGATCATAGCCAATTACTATTTTAAAAGTACCTATGAATGTTTATAATATATATTCAATATATTTGTGTAACAGAATCTAACTCTTTTTCTTCTAGGTAATTTATCCTCAGCATTCCAAACTTACTGATAAAGAAGTAAGTAAAAATACTGCTCTGTATAGTTTACTGCTGTATTTGTTTGTTTTTATTGATGTGTATGTGTCAGCATATATAGTTTTTGTTTTCTTTTTCAGAAAACCAATATTTGCTATTTGTCTTTTCCAGATTCAAATTCAGGTAACTATTTTTCATGTGGTGTTTCTGTTGAATTTTGTAATAAGAACACTGATTATATTCTTCATATTTGAACATTGATTGAATTAACATAGTAGAATGCAAACTGAATTTCAGCCTAACAGGGCAATGATTTTGATTCTTAGTTTTATGATGCGTAGTAATGTCTTATTTTTAGTTGGTTCAACTTTTTAAATGTTACATTGTAATGAGGTAAAACATCGTGGAGCAATACACTGTTGAAGTCATAAAGAGATTGAAAATCAGTGACATTGGTGTGTTTGAGGATTTATAGTAAAACAGTTTTCTTTCAGTTCAGGATTTGGGAGCTTGCCAAGAACTCTGTAAAAGCAGGGGAAAAAAAAAAAAAACACAACAGGGCGAATATGGTTATAAAGCATGGCCATCAAGTATTTCCAGTAGTTTATGTTAGTGTATATAAAGTATTTGGAATAGTGCTTGGCTATAGAATATACTTTATAAATGTCTGCTACTATAATTAAGCTTGGTTTGACTGTTCTCTTTTAAACTCTCCCTTTGTGTGGTCCTAATTATTGAAATCTTTCAGATCACCTCTTGTGTTTCACTCTCAAAATAGTTTTTCAGGCTTATCGTGACTAGAACATTCAACTTCTTAGACCACACACGGAATCCTGTGAAGCAAGGCATTCCAGTTCCCTTTCCTTTTGTGGTTACTTCTGATATCCTGTTAATTTACTATAGTTACTCTGATTTGGGAAGACTTAACATTTTAGTTTTTAAAAGCATTTTCTCTTTTCCTTATAAATGCTTCCAGAGTTTTTTCCTATACATTTGGAACTCAGCTTTCATGAAATATGTTTTTTTTAAAAAAAAAAAAAAAGTGATTTCTTGGTTGAAAAAAAAAAAAGACTTCTTTGAGAGATCCCAGGAAGCCTTTTGTTTTGACCTGAAATTATTGGATTCTTGTAGTATGTTTTGCCTGTTGATTAAATAATGATAGAGAGGTCTTATAGAATCTCCTCTCACTTCAGATTACATTTTCCTTACAAAGTCCATACTTGTAGTTCTGAATGTAGTTTGAGTCTTGGACTGGACTTCCGTGGCTCAGGGTAAGCTGAGTTGTGTGGATTACAGGATGAACTGACTTTATGTGATTGGAGTCCCAGTGGATTATGCTGCATACACTTCTCTTTCAGATCTCGCCTGGTTTTCATGGCTCTTTCTCTTTTTCATCTCCCTACATGAGCATCAAGACCAAGAAGTTAATTATGTGGTGTTTGGATAGTCTTTTTTATTTCTAGTTTATAGTTAGTCTCTGTATCAGTCATTTTCTTATTGAAAGTTAAACTCAAGTGTAAACTTTGTAAACCAGAATTTTTTCAGTATTTCAGGCATTTGAGTGACCTACACATGTTTTGTAATGCCTTTTTTATAAACTGCACATCAAATGAAGTATGGGTCATTTTATTTTGAAGTATGGTTGGTATTTAGAAGTAAAATCAACAAATGATCTTAGAATAGACACCTAGCCATCCTCACAGATGAGTGTTCATCTAGACAGCAAAAGACTATGCATTATTTATATATTTGAGATCACTGTTCTCAGTTGTAATTATCTAAGTAGTTTGTCTCACTTATGTGTTTATTGAATGGAAGTTGGAGCTAGTACTCGGCCAACTTTGAAATGTATTTAGTTTTTTCCCAAGATAGCATTATTGTTATAGAAAGCACAGTACAGCAGTCTTTAGGAAAGAATCATAATCTAGCTTTTGTTTCCATGGTGCACACTTAAAAAAATTAAAACAGCACTTAGACTCTATGGTAAACTATACAGATAAAGAAGAATACTTTTGGGATTCCCAGTGAAAGGGTTTGCCAGCCCTCCACCTCCTCCACCCTCTACCCACACACACCTTAGATACCATGACTTTAGGGGAAAAAAAAATTTTATTTAGTTTGTTTTTAGGTTTCAGTTTCTTGTTCCATTTGAATGGCTTTTATCTTTAGGAGACTAAGTTTAAAGTATATTTTCTCTCTGATAAATATTTGTCAGATTTTTTTTTTCTTATTCCTTACCATTAATATCATCTGGATATATGTGTTCCTGAGACTTAGGCTGTGATGGTTACCCAAGGATTGTAATCTCTATATTCTAAACTTGGCCAGATTAAAAACTCAGCATTAATAGAGAGACTTTTAAGTAATGATGAATCTGAGGGAAAGATTAGTCCTTGTTCTGGAAGGATTAGATGTGCAGACAATATCTGTCTCAGCAGATTTCTTCTCTGAAAACAGTTGGGACATCATCATGTACTTTACCCTTCCCAGTGGTGAAAGCAGTGTTTCTCATACTTATCTGTGTTGAAGGGTTATTTGGATTTTTTAAAAATTTCCAGTCTGTTGTGGGACAATGCTTTTATAAAATATAGTATGTATGCATGAATTATTAGAAACATGAAAGGGAAAAAAACCAAAGAAATATAAAATTTAAGTCCAAATTTGTCATGACAGTGTCAGATTGCTGTAAGTTTCTAAATGTTTATCCTCACTTTGGGTATTTATTTCATCATGGATCATAACAGGAATTTGTGGACTCATATCAGTCTATAGCCTACACGTAGAGAAGCTCTGGTTTAAAATCCTGCTTTTCATCAATTCCAACTCTAATCACAGAGAAGATGACTACATAGAGCTGAAGGCCGAGGGATGGGGCCAGTTATTAAAGTCTCATGTTTTATCTTAGTCTTTTTCTGATCTGCTCTATTGCTGTTTTGTGCTAATATAAAAATACTGTTTCAAGTTGCCTGCTCCCTTTAGGAAAAATATTTAAGCTTTTTTCCTCAAATCTCAAGTAATATTTTTGATATAGGACGGTGTCTTCTGTTTATCTATAGCTTTGCAGTCTTGGTTTGGTTGGCAGATATAAAAGATAAAATCATCTGTACCCTTAATAATTTTAAAATGAGAGGAGAGCTCTTTGTGGCATACCACAGGACAGTCACATAGGAGGAGCTGTGACTGGCAGGATTGGCCCAGAAACCAGTGAGTTCAGCAACTCTTCAGTTGGGTGCTTTTCAGAAGGACCTTTGTTTTTTGAGTAAAGTAGAGAAGCTTTGATCTGCTCCAATTGGCAGTGAAGTAGCATTAAAAAAAAAAAAGTTTTATTGAGATACAATTTACCCATGTAAAGTGTAAATTCAGTGATTTTTTTATTATATTCACAGTTGTGCAACTATCACCTCAATCAGTTTTAGAAAATTTTCATCACCCAAAAAGAAACTTCATACTCTATATTTCTCCTACTTACCTCTACCCTCACCCCAGCCAGCACCCCTATCCCTGGGCAGCCACCTGTCTACTTTCTGTCTCTGTGGATTTACCTATTCTGGATATTTCGTATAAGTAGAAGTGGTGTCTTTGAAGTCCATTTTGACTTGAAAGAGCCATTATGATGTAATGGTTAAGAGCACCAGCCCCAGAGGCAGACTTCTTGGGTCTAACTTCTTGTTCTTGTTACTTAGCAGATTGATTTCTTTGGATGATTACATAACCTTTCTGTGCCTTGGTTTCCTCCTCATAAACAGGAATAATAATGAGACCTACCTGAGAAGCATGAAGACCAAATAAGTTAATATATCTACAGTATTAGGACAGTGCCTTCCACAGAGTAAGCACTCAGTGAAATTGGTGCTCAGATCATACATTGAAAGGGGGAGGAAAATCACTTCTGAGGCAGAGAAAATAATGAAAATAATTTTGACCTATGATTCTGTTTGACTTCTGTTGTAAAAAACTTAGTTGTTTGGAAAAGGATGGTGGGGGAAGGTTACAGGAATTTTCTTGGTTTAAAGAGTGTGATTATTAGTTCTGTTTTCTAGGCTAGTGAAGATTATGTTAGGTTAATTAAACTGGAACTTTCCCTCAAGCTGCAGGGATTTGCTGAGCAAACTTGCTGTTTTCTTAGTACCTGCTACTTTTAAAGGAAGCATTTATGTTGCTCTTAATCAAGAACCCATGTTAAGGTGTATTTTCCTTGGAGAACCGTCATTTAACCTTAAAATTTGTGTAAATTCATCTTTATTCTTTGACTTATATCAAGAAAAAAAATCATTTCCATTAGAACTTTTCCCCATGTTAGTGTTAACAATCAGATAGCTATAGTGCATATAGCATAACTTTCAGATCTTTTTTGATCTTTATAGATCTTTAGTTTTCTTGGTGAATATATTGGGTAAGGTACTTGGAATTCAGTACAATGGTAGGTCAGTTGTGGAGTTTTATTTTAGAATTATTGAATATGACTGCTGGAAGTGACTTTAGAGATTATCTCACAACCCCTTACTTTTTTTGACAAGGAAATTGAGAACCTTAGTTTACATGACTTCTTGGAGGCTGATTACTGACAGACCTGTGACTACATCCTATTGAGTGTGGCTCCTTTTTCCTCAGAAAATAACTCTGCCCTCATGTCCCAGTCATTTTACCTTCTTTCTTATGTAGTCATTATATTGCTTAAGTAGAGATTCACTGTCTTGTTAAATAGGCAAACTGGATGGTCATACTGCCAATGTAGATTTATTTTTGATGAGATTGTAGGGTGTCAGGATTGCCTTGTCCTTCCTAGGTATTGTCTTCTGCAAGGCTAATGTGAATAACCTGCTTGCCAATCGATAATGCCTCTTTTCCTGTCCCAATAATGGTGAGGTCAGGATGGAGAACAAAGGTTTACCCAGATAAGGAGTTGGTATTATGGGAATGGAGCCTGGTAGGTAGGGATTTAAGGCTGTGAGAGCGTCATTATTTTCTTTCCAAAGCTCAGCATTCCTTACATTTTCCAGAGGCTAAACATCTCTTCCTTAAAATCGTTTGCATTTTTCTGCTATTTGTTACTAAGTGTCTCATAGAAATTAGTGTGTACTTTTCAGTGGATTCCTTCCTTCTTTCCTTCCTTCCTTCCTTCCTTCTTTCCTTCATCCCTCCCTCCCTTCCTCCCTCCCTTCCTCCCTTCCTCTCTCCCTTCCTTTTAAATGCCTTCTAAAGAGAAAAACTGAACATCTCTATATAAATTTCCTGAACTAAAAGCTAGGAGTATTTTCCATTCTCTCAGGTCTCTTGTATTTTCCTTATTTTGAACTATCTGCTATAAAAAGTAAAGAAATTGAATTGACTCACTTTCCAGTCTGCTTTGTTTCTTCCCTTCTCCACCAAAGAAATATTAGTTTCTATATTTGCATTTAGGTGTACATACTGAGTTGCTTTTTAAAAAACTTTATCAAGTTTCTGCTTCCTTTCTTGAGAACTTCATGTGCTAAAAAAAAAATACTTCTGTGTATAGTAATAAGTAGTAAAATCTTGAGCACATTTCATATTTTATGTAATCTTATTCTAAATATAGTAACTGGGAAGAATTTGAGTGATAAGCTACTTCATGTGTCTTTTACTTTTTAGAGTATTAAGAAGTTTTTGTAATTATTGCCTGGAAGTTTGGGTAATGTTTTAAGAGATTTGATAAAATGATTATTTTTTTAAAGAGTTTGCTATATTGTTTGTTTGTTTGTTTTAAAATTCTCATTATAAAATATAAAACACATACAAGGTCAAGAAATAGAACTTTGCCAATACCTCAAAATCTGCCTCATGTCCCCTCCTAAACACTATTTCCCTCTGTCTCACCAAAGGTAACTACTATCCTGATTCTTATAGTAATGTTTCTTGCTTTTCTTTGTGGTTTATCACCCAACCATGCATTCCTAAACACTACCGTTTGCCTGCTTTAAAAAAAAAATGTGTGTGTGTGTATATATATATAAATATAAATGGATTTGAGCAATTTGTGTTCTTTTGTATTTTGCTTCTTTTGCTCATTATTATGTTTGTGAATGAACATTATATACAGTTTTCAAAAAAATTTTAATTATATAGAGAAAATGGAATAGGAAAAATAGTAAAGGGACATAGGAGTTAAGATGCATGTTTTACTAATGGCTTGGCCTCCAGCCAACAAAGATGGCTTTGAGCAAGTCACTTGAACTCTCAGGATCTCCTTTTTCTTCTCTAAAACGTGATACAATGGGTTTAAATGATTTATAAGACCCCTTCAGCTTTAACATTTGATGAAACTGGATAAATCAGTGTTATACTGTGCTATTCTTAATTTCTTTTATCTTTGTTTTCATTAGGTTGTCTTGGAGATACCCAGTTTTGTTTTAGATTTCGACAGTCTTCTGGGAGGAGGGTGTCACTGCATTGTCTTCTGGATCAATTTGACAAAGATTTACCAGTTTACTTAAAGGTTGGAAAAGTAGTAAAAGGAGAATGTCCACGTGAGAGGAAACTTTAGAACTCAGTTACTCAGTTACCTCTTGTAGTATTCATAATTATAGTACTTTTGTCTTATTACTTACTGTATTATACTGCTAGATTTCCCGAGTCTAATTTATAAGGATTTAGTATGTGAATGAAAGAGACTTTATAAAGTTGCTTTTCTTAAAAATATATTATAATACCAATGTGAATTGTGAAATTAGAATGTTGAGGTAATTTTCTCACTTGTTAATAACTCTTTGTTTAGATGTGGAGGTGGGGTGATAGTATATGAGTAAATATCATCCAGAGTTGAAGATTCCCTGTGGTAATTCCTACCTACTTTACGATAGAATTATAGTTGTCTCTTTTTGATTTTTAAATGAGCTTTGGTTTATAGTTATGTTTATTTAAAACAATGTTAATAATTCAGATGATTCCAGAGTGTAGGTTTCTGTTTGGTACTTCACACTTACATCTCCATCAGCATGAAGAACATTTCCATCTCAATGTCCTATTAGTACATCCAAGAAGAACTTGACATCTCTTGCCTAAAATAAGCATTTATAGCTGACCTTCCTGGTTCCAGTAATGTCAGGACCCTCTCCCAGTTAGCAAAGATATACCTTTGAAATGTCTCTTTAGCCATCCCCTCCTTTCCATGGCCTTTAGCTATCACTATTAACATATTCTTTCAACTGTTGATAATGATAGTTACAATTTATCAGAGCTTTTTATGTTCTTAGCAATACGCATACATTGTATCAGTAAGCATGTATTATCTTATTAATCCTCCTTTTAGTGTTCTGAGAGAGTTCCTTTTGCAAATGAAGGAATTGAGGGCTATTGAGGATAAGAAATTTGCCCAAAGACATCCATCTCCTATCTTTTTCAGGGTAATATATCTTACACAGTGTTCCCAGCTAAAGTGTATATATCTATTACATACAATAAATAAAATATAAAATGATTACCTGTTGCTTAATGAATAAAGAACTGATGATAGTACTGTTTCCTTGTTCTCGCTTCTTAGGCCCTCCAAAATAGAGCCTTTACACCTCTCTAATTTCCAGCTTAATCTCCTTTCTATACATGTGCCATATTTGAACTAAGCTGAACTATATACTTTTTCTTGAGGTAGCTTGTATTCTTCTTTCTTTGTGTGATTTTGCTCAAACTCTTGAATCTCTAAACCTGAAATGTCTTTGTCTTTGTTTAAATCATATCCATCCTTCAATGCCCAATTCAAAAACAGCTGCCTCCAGGAACTCTTTACTGATCCCCATAGACAGAGGTAATCTCTTCCCCCTTGACCTCTTTGTAACACTTCGTGCTTTTTTCATGGTACCTGCCCTTCTTTTACATAATAGTCATTTTTGTACTTTTCTTATCCTTCTTAGGTTGTGATCTCCTTAAGGAACTGTATCTTTGTATTTTCTCTAACACAGTGACTTGTTTAAAGCAGGTGGCCAATAACTATTTGTTTAAAGAGTAACAATGAAATAAGGAACTGGATCAGAGCTTATTCCTCTAGGATATAAAAATTTTTAAGTTTTTTGGAATGTAATTAGCTTTCAAAGTGTATGTTGATAAACATTCCAGTGTTTCATTATTATTGGGTAAAAATATAACTGCCCATGTAAGATTCAGATTGACATTTAATTCCTTTTGTTTTCTCTCTGGAAATTTTGTATTAGGATATCTCATTTCAAGACTGACTCTAACTCAAAATAGAATTTGATTGTTTCCTAAATTCCATTAACTAGCACAGATTTGAATAAAGAACATAAACAGAGTAAGTTATAGGGGCTAAAATCTGACCTTAGTAGTTTAGTTATGATTATTTCATCTTCGGGCAAGTTGGCAGTTTTTTAATCTGGTAATTTTGTCAATATTGTTTCCATTGGTGGAAAACAATAATTAGCTCTTCACATATTCCTCATATCTCAGTTTGGGTTTATAAAGGAACCTGCTGTTAATAAAGGATGGCTATATATATATATATATATATATTTAATTTGTCCCTTCTTTCATAGAAGGATCCTGCTTATTTTTATGGATATGTGTATTTCCGACAAGTTCGAGATAAAACTCTAAAAAGAGGCTACTTTCAGAAGGTAATTTTCATATGCACTAATACAAATATTTTTACATTGTGGTTAGAAGAATAGAAATTGTTAGAATGAACAGGCTTTAAAGTCTTTGATATATAAATTCTAGTATGTTTAAAGATAAAAATTTTTTTTTTTTTAGATTAGAGACATCTGCCCTTAGATTTTTAACTCCTGTTGAATTTTGCCTTTCCTTTCTCTGTGCTAGATTCCTGACAGTAAGTTACAGTTATTGTTATGAAACTGTTAAAACTCAGAAGAATTTGCTTAATTTTCATATTTTAGAGTAAGGGAAAGAATAGATTGTAATATAGTCACAACTATTTAAAGCCTACAGTGTCTTTTTTTGAAGAGCCAGTAAATATACTTGCTCAACGTCTTAGTCATTACTGTTCCCACTCTAAATGTACAATCTTTCTGTTTCTAAATATATGTGTGTGTGTGTGTGTTAGTTCCAGTTTAATCCCAGCTAATAGGTTACCTTTTGTAACCAGGACATGCCCTCACCACTAATTGATGCTTGGTGGAAAGGTAAAAAGTAGTTTTCAAGAAAAATAGATTTTTAAAAGAAACAGCGCATAATCTGTATCTGAAGTGATCACAAGCTGTAAAGTCACAGTTTCTGAGAAAGTGGCTATGATCATTGAACTCTGAAATGTAACAGTCATAGATCTTAGTTTGAAAAAGCATCACAATTTGTACTTTCCTTATTAGGAAGAATTCATCTGGCTAATTCCTAATATTGCTTTGCTGACAATAATAGTAGCTAGGCTTTGGAAATTATCCATGACATTAGTCTGTTTAAAGGAAATTCTTTTTCCTGGAGAGCAGGCAAATCTGTGATAATGTGTTTATGCTCTTAAAATATAGTAATAAGGTTAACCTTTTTTGTATTCTGCACTGGTAGTTTTATGTTCCTTTTAACCATCCACTGTAAGAGCCTTTTTGTTTTAAAATCCATCCTTTTTGCTGAATTTGGCTTGTTAGTAATTGATTATATAAGAAATGGCAAACAAATTATAATCATAAGGAAATTTTAAACATTATTTCTTTTTTCCCTCCAGTCTTTGGTTTTGATCAGCAAACTACCTTATATTCATTTTTTTCACACTGTGCTCAAACAGATAGCACCAGAGTATTTTGAAAAGAATGAACCCTATCTGGAAGCAGGTAAGTTAAACATTGTGTGAGTCAGGTACCTTTATGAAGCAGTTTTAAAATTTTTATTGGAAATGAGTAAAAAAAAAAATTAAGAATTTTAAAGGCTTACGTTGCAAGAGGCAAAGAGCAAGTTTTGGATTTTGCTTCTTCCAAGTTTGTTTTTAAATGACAAATAAAAAAGAACATTAAAAAAAAAAGAATTTTAAGGGCTATGTGGTAGGTGTAAGATGTAGAACTACTACATCTCCTGGCATCTTCACCTATTAGTCATCAAAGACTATCTTTTATTATCTCCTTTTGCAACATAGATGGTGCCTATTTTTTAGGATAATAATAAACAAATATTGAGTTGCCAGTTTTGATACTCAGGGTACTATTAAGCAGAAATCCTTATGTCACCTGATCCAGACAGAAGACCTCTGCCAGGTGGTGTGCTTTTGTAGCTAACTTCAGTGATAATAAATGAATAGGAAAGCTCCCTTTAAACCTATTATTTTGTTGTTTTCAAAAAAATGTGTTAACCAGTTTATATCCTAGAACATGTGTGTGTATCTGGTAAAATGTTATTTTAAATAATTGTACTTTTTATCTTTCATCCTTTCCAGTGTATTTTTTTTTATTTTAAAATTTATTCATGTGGTTTTTTTAAACACTTTTTATTGATTTATAATCATTTTACAATGTTGTGTCTCCAGTGTATTTTTTTCTTCTCTATAGAAAGCAAAAGCAGAATTATTATTTTTAGTGTTCCATTTTAAATATTTTATTATTTCCACTTATACAAAGAAATATTTTACTGTATTTTTCAGCTTGTAATGATGTTGATCGATGGCCTGCCCCAGTGCCAGGGAAAACATTACACCTGCCTATTATGGGGGTAGTAATGAAGGTAATAGCTTATATTTCATTTGTCTCCTTTTGTAAAGAACTCTGGGAAGTTCACACATGAGTTTGTGTGTTTGTTTGGTTTTAAATTTTTTTGATGGGGAGGTGTAATTAGTTTTATTTATTTATTTATTTATCTATCTATTTTTTTTAATGGAAGTTCTGGGGAATGAACCTAGGACCTTATGCATGCCAAGCACACATTCTACCACTGAGCTATACCCTCCCCAACCCATGAGTTTTGCTTTTTAACTTCCTAATAATCTTCAACCCTGTATTGCTTTCACTGTTTGTCACTGATGTGATGAGTTATAAAGAAACCACAATTCATCATATTGTACAGAACCATTAGTCACACAACTCCAAGGGTCACTGGTCCCATTTTCATCCTGTAGAGTTTGCATGATGGTGTCGTTCTTATATAATACATGTGAATGTGAATGCCACCTCCTAGAATTGTGTACCTGTATGGCCCTCCAGAGATGGATGGTATTGCAGAACACTCTTAGAATCGAATATGAGTTAGTAAAATTTAAAAGAAATTAGGAAAGCCATTGGTTCTTAGTCTTAAATGATCTTTTTAATGTGTAATTTCAGACCAACATATCCATCCCAGGGTATTGTTCTCTGTTAAGTTTTTTTTTAATATATAATGAATTAGCATTTTGCTCTCGGGCTTTGTATGAATGTGCTCTAAGTGCTTTTGCAATTCATTTTCAAGTTGGACTTATTTTTGGCAATGTTCTCTCTTTAGATTTGCTCATTTCTGTAGGATCTGTGTTCTGTTTTTTCCCTGGAAATTATCAGAAGTAGCTCAGGGTTGAGAGTTCTCATGGTCCCCTGTGAGATTTATCCCATAGTTTGGCAAGCTTAACAGGGTGTGTTTGGGTGTGTGTATATTAATGAAGCAAAGATTGGAATAATAAACAAGAAGCGGTATGTAGCGGATGTCCTTTTTCTGTTTTTCAGCACATTTGCTTCTCAGTGGGTTAGTGATTTCTTTGTGTATGGGAGTATGGAGATCTTGGTTCATTTACTTTGTGCTGTGATTAAAAATAAATATGACTTAGCAGGGAGGGTATAGCTCAGGGGTAGGGTGCATGCCTAGCATGCACAATGTCCTGGGTTCAATCCCCGGTACTTCCATTAAAATAAATAAATAAACCTAATTACTTCCCTCCAAAATTAAAAAAAAAAATTACATTAAAAATAAATATAAATTTAAAAAATAAAATAAATAAGGATGACTTTAGTTTTTAATCTCAGATAAGTATTTTTGTTTTTATGGCTTTTTAGGCATTGCTAACTCTTTCAGCGTCAGGATAGAGTGCCTCGATCCCTCATTGTCGCAGGACTCACCGGTTATAGAAAGGGCATTCTTTTGTAGCCAGAGTTAATTTCTTCTCTTTCAGGTGCGGATTCCCACATGTCATGACAAGCCTGGGACAACTCAAATAGTGCAGTTAACTCAGCAGGTAGTGTGGCACTGTGGTAGAATAATCCAGCATATATATTGTCTTTAACAGAAATTTTAAACTAGCAAATGCAGTGTTTCTTGGGTTTATATTTCTGAATATTACTGAAATATCCCATTAAATAATTTTTAATGAATTGATAATAAATGTCCTTCTGTTTCTCAGACTTTTGTTTTTCTTTATTCTTTCTCTAGTAGGCACTGGAGAACTCAGAATTTATACTGTAATTATGAGGGCAAGGAGAAAACTATCTTTTTCAGCGAGGTTTAATTCTAACAAAACCTCTTATCTTAGAATAATGGTCAGCAGATCCCTGTTTTTAGGAAGCTTAGTCAAAAGGATTCTGTAGTTACGATTGCCTTTCATTTTCCCAAAGCTACAGTTGTTCGTGGGTGGGGATGAATTTTTCATTTGAAATGATTTAACTGGTATATTTGCACTCCCTTTCTTCTTTGAACTAAATAAAAATGGAGAGCAATAGGAAAACTAATTTTGCCTGTTACATATATATAGTATTATGGTGGTATTTCATACAGTTGAGAATTACTCTTAACATCTGACTACTGGATTAATGCTTTATCTGTGGAATCTGTGTTATCCTTGACCTTCTGCTTTGTTAGGGGAGACTGGTAAGACCCATTCTCTTTGTGGCTGCTCCTGGAGGAAGAGAATCTTAAAAGATAAATAGAGCAACATGGCTTATTGATCATGAGATAGATAGGTACATTTTAGAAATCAATTTCTGTAAATTCTAGTGACATTTTATCTATTTATTTTTTCTTTTTTATCTCTTAGGGAGACACACTTATATCTGTTATTTTACCTACTGTTCATGAGGTGGATCTTTTCAGGTAAAGAATAGAAAATTTTGTTAACTGCCTTTTCTCTTTTGCTTTGTGATACTGTTAATTTCTTTAGAAAATGAATGTTCTTATATGAAATGGGGAAAAAATGTTTTATAAATCAATGGTTCATCCCTGACTACATGTCATTTGCTTTGACTACTAGGGAAATTTGGATATGGATTGGATATTACATGGTAAAAACAAATTATTTTTTGTTTGGGTGTAAGAATGGTATTGTGATGATGTAAGAAAGTGCACTTATGTTTTAGAGATGCATTTTAAATTATTTTGAGGTGAAATGTCATGAGCTTTGTGCTTTATTTAAATATACTTCAGAAATAAATGAAATAAAAATGGCAATGCTCTTCTTCATGGATGCCCTCCTTACCCTGCTCAGGCTCTGCTCCATGCCTGATTGACCCCACATGGTTACCTACTATCCCACTCAGGCTTCTATATCCCGCATTAGGCCACCTTTCCATGTGGATGCCATCTTCACCCTGTTGTGCTCTGACTCTTGATGCCTGGCCAGCCCCCATATGGCTGCCCTCCTTTCCCTACTTGTGCTCCTACACCTCATTGCAGGCCACTCCTCCATGCATATACCCACGTCCTACCATGGACAACCTCCTTAACCCGATGTGACTCTGACCCTCAGTACCTGCTGCCCCTCAGTGCCCCTCAAGCTTCGTGGGCTCTTGTCACCCCAAATCCGATCATCTTCACACATACACAGCTTTCTCACTACATTTGGGTTCCAACAGCCCCAACAACAAGCCACGCCCTGCATATGGATTTATACCTTATTTCACACAAGCCCTGACACCCTCTCTGGGCCAAAATCTTTCCCTCCTGGCAGAGATGCCTACCCTGCATTGTGTTGGGCTGTAGGACTGAATTGTTTAGGAAGGAAGGAGGAAGAGCTCCTTTGCATTATCCTTGAACTGTTTATTGTTTTTGTTTTTTTGCCCTTCCCTCACATTTGTCTTCTTGCCTTTTAACAGTTAAAATTAACTTTCTCTAATTTCCATCTCACAAATTTGTTTCATATTTTTATACTTAAAAGTTACTTGTATTTTTTCCTTCCCTTCCCCTTCCCTCCTTCCTCTTTCTTATGTGTGTATGTTTGCAACTGGGTAGATTGGTTATGATTTTTATAAATAGATAAGTAGTTTTTTTTCTCTAATTGTGACTGTACTAGGGGAAAATTACTAAATAAGTAAAAATTACCAAATGTAACTTAGGCTATGTAATGTACCAGGGTTTTGTCCTATAGGCTCCTGCCTAATTGCAGAGCTACTTACAGTAACATGCAGCATTTCTTCAGGGAAAGGATCTGCCTAGAATTCATCCTGTTGTTTGACATTAGAACTCCCCCTTGTGATTTGTTCTCATCATTCTTTAGTATTAAAAAGCATTGGCTTTGAAATTAAGTACATCCAGTAAACATCCTTTGGAAAATTAATTTTTCTTATTTCCTTTGAAACATTTGAAATTTAGAAGTAGCAAAGCAATATTCTATCAAATAGATCAACTATATGGTAAAATAATTTAATAATTATCTTATATGCTTTTATTGTGTGTTAGCCATTCTGTGTCAGTATATTGCATTTAATTTTGTAAAAATGAGAATGAGTAAAATTGCTGTGTATTTTTATGTGAATAAGAATAGATGTATATGTATCACCACAATTTAAAAGAATTTGTGTATAGATCAAGGTATACATCATAGCTGGAAGAATGTATATCAATGTGAAGTTTTTAGAATGATTACATAAGAACTTAAAAGAACAAGGCTGGATAAGTAACTACTTCTACTGTGTAAAACTTTCAGGTGCTTCTGCCCCGTCTTTCTCCACAGTCAGATGCTTTGGGAGCTGGTGCTGCTGGGTGAGCCCCTCGTGGTCATGGCACCGTCACCGTCGGAGTCCTCAGAGACTGTATTGGCACTTGTTAAGTGAGTGTGTTTGGTTCCTGGTGGTGACAGTTGCGGCAGTTTTCCACCTGTGATGTTTGCATCGTTACAGCACCATTTATTGATGAGAAAATCAGTTCAGGCTCCATGAGGGCTGGAACAGTGTTTTTGTTTTTCTGAGCAGTATGCACTTTCATTCACATACACTTAAGTTGGCACTTGATAAGTACCAGTATCGTGAATGGTCAGTGGCTAGTAAAAGGCATATATAGTTACTGAATAATAGAGCCAGAATTTCACCCCATCTTCTGCCTCGAGTCCAGTGTTTTTTTAGTGAGCCATTCCTCATTACGTATTTCCATTTGTCTTTCTGGTTTCCTGAAATGAGTTTACCATGTATTGAAATAGATAAATGATCCCATTGGGGTAAACTCCGTATAGATATTTTGTAATTATTGAGTAGAGCCTTTAATTTCTGTCCTTTGTTTTACATGTTCTTCTTGCTCCACAGCTGTATTTCTCCATTAAAGTACTTCAGTGACTTCCGACCTTATTTCACTATTCATGATAGTGAATTCAAAGAATATACCACCCGTACTCAAGCCCCGTGAGTAAACAAAATGACATTCATTGACCAAGTATTACCTTTATAATCAACTTATGTATAATTATTTTTGGTAATAATTTAAAAGTTTAAATTTTGAACTTATTGGCAGATTGATTTTATAAAGGAAATATTGAGGAGCTGCTGGTAATAACTTAACATTTCAAGAGTCAGTATCTTATTTTCTTTGGATGATTTTATTTATTAGTGGAAACTGTATTGTCATTAAAGCTGTCTGACTGTACTTTCAGGTCTGTCTTCTTTCCTTACTTCAGGACATCTTACAGCATCTCTTCTTGCTGCATAACTTCTTTTTCCTTCTCTCTTCATTGAATCAGCATATAAACATATAAAAATTCTTCCCAGTCAGTAAAAAGGGGGAAAAATGTTACCTTTCCCCTTTAGCTCCTGCTCTATCACTCACCTTCTTTTCATAGCTAAGTTTCTAGAATAACAACAAAAGTTTCCATTTACCTTCTCCACTTGTTGGTTTTCTAGTTGCTTTCCAGTTTATAACAGGTTGATTTCTTCATCTCCACTGAAGTTGTTCTTGCCAAAGTCATCAAGACCCTTCTCACTGTGTGACCCAGTGGGCACATTATTTCCATATTTTTCCTGCCTTCTCTTTCTTGCAACATTTAATCTGTTGACCTTGAAAACATTTTAAGCCTTGATACCCTCTTACCTGGCTGTCTGGTGGTGCATCTTAGTCTCCCGTGCAGACTTCTCTTCCTCTGCCAACCCTTGAAGTGTGGGTGTTTTTCAGTATTGTGTTCTGGGTTCTGATTTCAGACTGATAGTTCCTTCTGTACAATCTTATCTGTACCCCCAACCTCTGTTAACACCTATATACTGATGACTGAAATTTATCTTCCTAGCTCAGATCTGTGCAAGGTCTAGACCTATATATCCAGGTTTTTGTTGTTGTTTGTTTGTTTATTTTACCATATTACCACTTGGACATCTTAATGTCACCCAAAACTTAGCATGTTCAAACTGAATTCTTTTTGTCCCCTTTTTTGCACTAGTTCCATGCTTCTTCCTATTTTCATCAATGGTACTTCTTTTCACTTAGTTACCAAAAACCTAAATTGTCATAAATTTCTCCTTCTTAATATGCCCCACATGAATTTTTACCAAATTTTGTGAATTCAACATCCTAAAATATCTCTCATAACATTTGTTACCTTCTTTCAAAAGCTCTCTTCCTAGTCTTACTGTCTCTATTCTTTCTCATTTCTGCTGTTGCTTTTCCCCAAACGCCTTACCCTTTTTGTAGAGCACCTTCGAAATTTCCCCCAGAGTGATCTTTCTAAGTACATTTTTATTGATATGGCATTCCTCCACTTGGTTCTCTAGTAGTTTCTGTTTGCCTACAAGATAATACCTAAATTTCTTAGCATGTTAAGTTAGTACTTAATGATCTGGCCAGCATCTTCCCATCTACTTTCATTTCTGAGTCTTCCTTCTTCCTGCTTTGTGCTTTAGGAATGCTGAACTGTATGTAGTTTTACAAACAGACTGTGAGCTCACTTCATTACTTTGCACGTACTGTTCATTCTCCTGCATCACCTTTTCTTCCCTTACCCACTTGGCAGAACGCTCCTATTCATCTTTCATGTTTTTGTGCAAATGTCATCTCTTTGGTGAGGCTATCCTTAGTCCCCTGGTAGACATAGTTTTGGTTTTGTAATTATTGTACATTTTATACCATCTTCACTGTCCTCTAATTTCTGGCTTCATAATTGGGTATGTATACCTTTTTTCCTGTGTGCTTTTAGAAGACCATGTCTTTTCATCTTTATATGCCCAGTGCTAAACATGGTGCCTGGCATGTAGTTGATACGTAGTTTACAGAGTAAAGGAAAAGCTTATCTATTGTCCACTCAGAAGAAATTGTAACCTGATGAAACATTCATTTTTTTTTCTCACTTTTGTTTTGTTTTGTTTTTATGTAGGCCCTCAGTCATATTAGGAGTAACCAACCCTTTTTTTGCGAAAACACTTCAGCACTGGCCACACATTATTCGAATAGGAGACCTTAAACCTGCAGGTAAAGTATAAACTTGGTGTTCTGGTTTTAGTGTGTAATGTGTATGAGCAGGTTTATTTTTTCCCCTTTGTTTTCATCTCTTGGTTATTTTTTAATTATGTTGATGGCAATCTTCTTTGAGGCAGCTTGAATAAAAAAGCCTTTGGAGAAGAGCATAACTTCCAACTACACAGGTTCTTGTATGTGTAATCCATCATGTCCTCCTACCAAAAAATGCACCTACAGTGTTGCAAACACTGAATTAATTATAACAAAATAAAACCTCAAAAATTTGAGCTACTTTTTGTGTATGTATAAGCCCAGTTAAACTGAATTTTCCACCCTTGCTTGAGTAAAACCTTACAGAAAGTTAAAATTACTCATTTTGACCCAAAATTCTCAGCTAGGACTCAAAGAAGTATTATGCATTTCTGTGGCACTGGTATTGATTAAGGAAGTGGTCAAAAAGTTATGCTTTCCTTAAAAAAAGACGGATAATGCCTTGCTCATGGTAGCTGTTTAATCAGTATTTATTAAATGAGTAAATGAATTCTGAACTTGGCGATTTTGTTAATCTAGATGACAATTTAACTGTACCGCTGACATTTCCTCAGAGAACATTCCTGAATTTCCTATGGAAATAGTTGAGATGTGAGCTATCCAGAATATTTTTTAATAACTTTATAATGTGTTACTTTTAAAGACTTTTATTTTGGTATACACAGCTATTATATTTAAAACATTACTTTAAAATATGATTATTTTATAAGAGTTCCCTTCTGGAATAAATCTACATAGACATATTAGATTCAGAGAATAACATTTTATATCATATTATTTACAAATATTAGACTCAATATTACACTGAAATCCTTAGAAGTCTTATGAAATAGAGGAAAGAGCAAAAGGCCTTAGCTTGGTAGTCACATCTGTGTAATCTTAGGCAGAACATCCTCTTTAAGCCTTGAATTCTTTGTCCACTGGGAGGATTAAACATAGTGTCTGACTCATGGCACTCTTTAAATGTCATGGTCCCCTGTCATTTCATTAGTATCCTGTCTTAATGATAAATCACTATGAGAAGGTACAAAAAGGTGGGTTTTTTTTAAATCTTAATTTAATCTTGACAATTACTTTCTTGGTTTTGTCCTATTAATCTAAACTGTTTGATTAATTATGATATAGTAGGCTACTGTTTATTGTCTTTTCCCAATGAGAAAAGGCTCTCTGTTGGGAATGTAAGTAGAGGAACTTTTGCTAAGATCATTGATAAGTAGCATGAATTGATAAGTCTGTTTAACTTTTTAAGAAACTGCCAGACTGCTTTCCAAAGTGGCCCACTATTTTACATTCTTACAAGCAGTGTATGAAGGTTCCTATTTCTTCACATCTTTGCCAACATTTGATATTGCCTGTTTTTTAAATATAGCCATCCCAGTGGGTTTGAAATGGTGGTTTTAATTTACTTTTCCTTAGTGACTAATGATGTTGAGCTTCTTTTCATCTGCTTTTTAGTCATTTATGTATCTTCTTTAATGAAATGTCGATTTAAAACTTTTGCCCATTTTTAAATTAGGTTATTTGTCTTATTATTCAGTTATAAGAGGTCTTTATTTTCGACACAAGTTTGTTTTCAGACATATGATTTGCAGATATTTTCTCACAGTATTTGACTTCTCTTTTTTTGCTTTCTTAATGGTGTCTTTTGAAATGCAAAAGTACTTTATTTTGATGAAGCCTAGTTTATCAGTTTTTTTCTTTTATGGATTGGCCTTTGGACATTTATCTAGAACTTGAAGCCTAACCCAGGGTCACAGATTTTCTTCTATGTTTTTGTCTATAAATTTTATTGTGTTAGCATTTACATTTAGGAACCACTCAGTTAATTTTTGTGTATAATGTGGAGTCAGGGTCTAAAATCTTTTTTTTTTTTTTGCATTTGGTTACCCAGTTGTCTTAGCACCACTTGTTGAAAAGACTATCCTTACTCCATTGAATTGCGTTGATACCTTTTGGAAAATCGGTTGACCATAAACATAAGGGTTTATTTCTGGACTCTTGTTTCTGTTATACTGATCTATATGTGTTATCTTTACACTAGTATAACATCTTGATTACTGTAATGTTACAGTAAGTTTTGAAATCAGAAAATATAACTCTTCCAGCTTTGTTCTTTTTTAATATTGTTTCAGATATTCTAGGCCTTTTGCATTTCCATATAAATTTTAGAATTACTTTGTCAATATCTGCCAAGTGGGCGGAAAGCAAAAAATCCATCTGGGATTTTGATAGGGATTGTGTTAAATATGTAATCAGTTGGAGGAGAATTGCCATCTTAAAAACACTTGAGTCTTCCAATCCAGGAACTTGGAATGTCTCTCCATTATTTAGATCTTCTTTAATTTTTCTCAGCAGTATTTGATAGTTTTCAATATGCAGGTCCAATTACAATGTTAGGTGTAGGTTTTTCATAGATATCTTTTATCAGGTTGAGGAAGTGCCCATCTATTCCTGGTTTGTTGAGAAAGATAATGAATTTGTGTTGAACTTTATTAAATGCTTTTTCTGTATCTATGAAGATCATTATATGGTTTTTGTCCTTTATTAACACAGTATATTATATTGATTTTTTATGTTAAACTAACTGGATATTCCTTATATCAATCCCATTTGGTTATGGTTTGTAGTTTTATTATTATTATTATTATCATCATCATCATCATTATTATCATTATTATTATTGGTTTGCTAATACTTCTTGAGGATTTTTACATCTTTATCCATGAGAGATATCAGTCTACAGTTTCTTTTCTTGTGATGTCTTGCCAGTTAGTATGCTTGCTGCTCTGAGAACCCTCTTCAGGCAGGTGAAGTTATCATTTAGAAGTAGAACCTAGGACCAAGGGAGAGGAGGGGACAGTTCTTGAGTTTATTTTTCAAAAATGAGGATAATGGCACAAATGGAATATCAACAGTTTGTTTTAAGCCGCCTACTTAATGGGAGAGGTGCTGTGTTCTCTCTGATTATTTCTGTCACCAGATTATTTGTACCATATGATCAGATATCACTTATTCTATAGAAGAGTGCTTGTGTTGCATGGAAACATTATGCTTTATAGATAGATCCTTAATGGTCACCAAGGAGTGAATAGTAGATAGTGTCAGTGTCCTCAGTTTGGTCCTTGGCCAGTTAGTAGAGGTGATTCATTGTGAGCAATGACACCAGGGTTGCTTAAATAATTTTGGTTAAGACTACAGTACCTGACTTTCTGGGACTGACAGGTCTTTTGTGAGCACAGGTCTTAACAGAAGTGCAAGATTTCATTAAGTTTAATGTGTGTATGGTACTTTTCCCCACTAATACCTTAAAAAAATTTTATTATGGCTAAATATATATTAGAATTTTACCATTTTAGCTATTTTTAAGTGTGCAATTCAGTGGCATTAAATGCATTCAGTGTTGTGCAACCATCACCCCATCCATTTCCAGAACTTTTCATCATCTCAAACAGAAGCTCTGTAGCCATTAAACAGTAACTTCTCATTCCTTGAATCCCCCAGTGACCTCTATTCTAATTTGTTTCTATGAATTTGACTCTTCTATGTGCTTTTATACATGTGAAATCATACAACATTTGTTTCTGGCTTATTTCACTTAGCATAACGTTTTCAAGGTTCACATTGTAGCATTATCAAAATTACATTCTTTTTAAAAAAATCTGTGGTAAAATATACATAAGATAAAATTTACCATCTTAATCATTTTTTAAGTGTAAAATTCAGTGGCATTAAGTACCATTAAGTGGTATGTTGTTGGGCTGCCATCACCATCATCTACTCACAGGACTCTTTCCATCTTGTAAAACTGAAACTCTGTTATCTATTCAACAGTAGCTTCCCATTCACTCCCCACACCCAGCCCTTGGCAACTACCGTTCTGTTTTCTGTCTCTATAAATTTGACTACTCTTGGTATTTTATCTAAGTGGAATTCTACTTTACTTGTCCTTTTGTGACTTGCTTGTTTCACTCAGCATGGGTGTCTTCAGCATTCGTCCATGTTGTAGCAGGTGTCAGAATTTCCTTCCTTTTTAGGCTGAATAGTATTTCATCATATGTATATACCACATTTTGCTTATCCATTCATCTGTTGATGGATACTTGGCTTGCTTCCACCTTTTAGCTATTGTGAATAATACTGTGAACATGGGTGTACAAATATCTCCAGTTCCTGCTTTCACTTCTTTTCATATATGGTCATTCCTTGGTATCCACAGAGGCTTAGTTCCAGGACCTGCCACAGATACCAAAATCTGTACATGCTTAAGTCCCATAGTGGACCTTCTGTATCCACAGTTCCACATCTGTGTGTTAAGTCAGCCACAGAAGTTGTAGTACTATATATATTTATTGAAAAAAATATGTGTATGACTGGACCTGGACAGTTCAAACCCATGTTGTTCAAAGGTCAACTATATACCTAAAAGTGAATTGCTGGACCATATAGTCATTATGTTTAATTTTTTGAGAAACTGCCATACTGCTTTCCTTTTATATTCCCACCATTGGTGCACAAAGGTACTGCTTCTATGTCTTGGCTATTGTAAATGGTGCTGTTATGAACGTTGGGGTGCATGTATCTTTTCGAATTAGAGTTTTCTCCAGATACATACCCAGGAGAGGGATTGCTGAACCATATGGAAGTTCTATTTTTAGTTTTTAAGGAACTTTCATGTTGTTCTCCATAGTGGCTACACCAATTTACAGTCCCACCAACAGTGGGAGGGTTCCCTTTTCTCCACATTCTCTCCAACATTTATTATTTGTAGACTTTTTAATGATGGCCGTTGTGACTGGTGTGAGGTGATACCTCACTCTAGTTTTGATTTGCATTTCCCTGATTATTACCAGTGTTGAGCATCTTTTCATGTGCTAATTGGCCATCTGCGTGTCTTCTTTGGAGAAGTGTCTCTTTAGATCTTCTGCTCATTTTTTTGATTGGGCTGTTTTTTTTTGTTACTGAGTTATAGGAGCTATTTGTATATTTTGGAAATTAATCCCTTGTCAATTGCATTGTTTGCAAATATTTTCTCCCAGTCTGTGGACTGTCTTCATTTTCACTGGAGGACAAATAGAATCTTAAAAAAAAAAAACCCAACAAACTCCCTCCAAGCAAAATTCCAGGACCAGACGCCTTCACTGGAGAATTCTATGAAACATACAAAGAAGAACTTATACCAGTCCTTCTCAGACTCTTCCTAAAGATTGAAGAGGAGGGAACACTCCCAAAGTCATTCTATGAAGCCACCATCACCTTGATACCAAAACCAGACAGAGGCACTACCAAGAAAGAAAATTACAGGCCGTATCTTTGATGAATGTAGTTGCAAAAATTCTCAGCAAACTTAGCAAACCAAATCCAACAACACATAAAGAAGATCATATACTACAATCAAGTTGGATTCATCCCAGGGTCACCATGATACTCAACTGTGAAAAGCTGAAAGCCTTCTCACCTAAAATCTGGAATAAGACAAAGATGCCCACTCTTACCATTTCTATTAAACATAGTATATTGGAAGTCCTAATCACGGTGATCAGACAAGAAAAAGAAATAAAAGGTATCCATATTGGAAGGGAAGAGGTAAAATTGTCATTATATGCAGATCACATACTATATATAGAAAACCCTAAAGACTCCACACAAAAACTACTAGAACTGATAAACGAGTTCAGAAAGGTAGCAGGATATACAAGATCAACAATCAACATACAGAAATCGCTTGCATTTCTTTACACTAACAATGAAGTAACAGAAAGGGAAAGTAAAAAAACAATCTTTTTTAAAGTTGCATCAAAAATAAATAAATAAAATACTTAAGAATAAACCTGACCAAAGAGGTGAAAGACTTATATGCTGATAATTATAAGACATTGATAAAGAAAACTGAAGATGATTTAAAGAAATGGAAGATATCTCATGTTCTTGGATTAGAAAAAAATTGTAAATTTTTGCCGTACTACCCAAAGCAAGGTACAGATTTAATGCATCCCTATCAAATTACCCAGGACTTTTTTCAAACTAGAACAAATAATCCTAAAATTTGTATGGAACCATAAAAGATCCAGATTGCTAAGGCAATACTGAAGAAAAAGAATGAAGCTGGAGGCATAGCCCTCCCAGACTTCAGACAGTACTACAAAGCTGCACTAATTGAAACAGTGTGGTATTGGCACAAAAACAGACGTGGATCAATGGAACAGAATAGAGAGCCCAGAAATAAACCCACACACCTACAGTCAGTTAATCTTCGACAAAGGAGGCAAGAATATACAGTGGAGGCAAGAATATACAGTGGAGAAAAGATGGTCCTGTCTCTTCAACAAGTGGTGTTGAGAAATCTGGACAGCAGCATGTAAATCAGTGAAGTCAGACACTTCCCTCACACCTTACACAGATATAAACTCAAAATGGCTTAAAGACGTAAATATAAGACATGACACCATAAAACTGGAAGAAATCATAGGCAAAACATTCTCTGCCACAAATTGTAGCAATGTTTTCTCAGGTCAGTTTCCCAAGGCAATAGAAATAAAAGCAAAAATAAGCAAATGGGACCTAATCAAACTTACAAACTTTAGCACAGCAAAGAAAACCATAAACAAAACAAAAAGACAGCCTACAGACTGGGAGAAAATATTTGATAGTATCCTTTGATATACAAAAGTTTTTAATTTTCACAAAGTCTAATTTATCAATATTTTATTATCTCTTTTTGGTATCACATTCTTGAAATTCTGTTTATCTTTTAATTTATGAGTATTGGGTATATATCTGGGGATATTTTTCTTTTCTGCCCATTGATTTCAAGACCAAGATCACTGCATCTGCTGCACAAGTTATAAAACACAACAGCCCTGTTTAGGACCCTGGCTTTGAAAATTGAGGGCTATCTGAGAGAGTCAGTAAAACTACAGAAAAAGTATCCTCTTTGTGACCAGTAGGGAAGGCACAGCAGAATTGAGATTTTGCTCTCCCAGACCCAGAAGTTCATAGTTGTACCAGAAACATACATACAGTTTTAACCCTGCAGAGGGATCATTCCTCCTGATATAAAGAGATTACGTCTTCCGGATTGTACCTCGTTTTAGTTTACCCAAATCCTATTAAACAAAGAATGTAATGCTAGGATAACGGTACTTAATAAGTATTCCTCAAGGAGAAAGTAATTCTACTAGTGTATATTGGATCAAATTATAAACTGATAATTTGTGACCAGAAATTGAGTTTGATGATCTCATCAAGGGTAAAACATTTGGCCTAAATGTAGAGATTGTTATGCAGATATGCAGAGGTGCAATAGCTATGACTGTTAATTATGTGAAACTCCTCTCTTGTGTATGTTGTACATAAGAGACACTGAATAAGTATTTTTTAATTAAAATAAATGTCTGTAATTGTAGGATTTTAATTCATTTTCTGGTATTCCTTTTCTTTTTTTTCCTAGACCCATCGGACAAATACCATTTAACTTTTTTTGGCAATAGATAATATACCTTTATGACTAATTTTCTTTATATCTGTTACAAGCTACGGTGAAAGAATTATGGTGACTAGGGTTAGAGTTCAGTATGCATCTTATACCTGATGAGGTCCCCTGAGTCAGAGGGAAATTGTGTGAGTGCAGATTGCTACACAGGTTGTATTCTTGTCTTTGCCTTTTTGAAAAAACAGATATGGATCACTACATATCTTCATTATTACCTAGAACTTACTGAATGTGGAGAGTATGTGAAACCTACTGCTGAATTATTCTCCCTGATGTTTGGTTCCTTCTGCACAGTGAGTTTCAGGAAATAATATGTTAATAAACAGCACTGGTGGATGGAGGAGTTGCAAGTCCTTTGTGACTTGGAACAGCAGGAAACAGAAAATAGGCACAGAAATATTTAGACTTATTCAAACCATTGTGGTTTTGACATGTGATATTCTTTGGGTTCTCACAGTCAGAGGCAGATAAATGACTTGAATTTAGTTATCTGTATTGTTAAATATGTATTAATTTCTGCGCTTTACGGGAAAAAAAGTTACACAAATCTTCTGATTAAAAGCTACTCTGTAGTCTGGGAAGCAAGACTGCAAGACAAGATTCCAGATGATAATTCTCATAAGAATTAGTATGTGGGAATATATAGAATAAATTGACAAAGTAAAAACTGTGAGCTAATGAATCCAAAACATTCCAGAAACCTGAGTGTTTCTGGACTCCTTCCTATTCTTTCGCAGTCTGTCCCCAAAGCCCTTTGTGTTCTCTCTTTCACAGAGCTTTGTAGCTCCTCTTCTTCTCTTTCCTGGCCACACATGCCTTCAGATTCTTCTACTCAGGAGCAGTACTCAGCAATGCATACATTTTATCCTCTGGTCTTTTCTCTCTTTCACTTCATACTCCTTTGTGCAACACAGCACCCCTGCTTAGGAGTCCAGTCCACCTGTGGCTCAGATCTGTGATTGTGGCTTCCACTGTCACCACCTGGTGGCAGTGTTTCTATACTGCAAAAGCAGAATTTGGGGAAGTACGAGAAAAAAACCTTGGAATACTATATATCCATACTAACTTAGGAGTTGCTTTCAGTTCTGTTTACTCTTAAATGGTATTATATTTGACACTGTATTCAGAATGGTATTTTATTCATATTTCATGTATTTAGCATAAAGATTTTAAATTATAAGTTGAATGACAAAAAGGGAAATTTTAAAGTAATGATAGATATTAATGAAAGGTCAAATATCCATTTTATATAATTTATACAAGTTATTTCTGTAGTGCTGTTATAATTCAGTCTTCCCTTTATCCAATTTTAAAGTAGTAGGAATAAACTCTTAAATATTCATTGGTGTGATGAAGAATACCTTAGCTACAACATCCCTGACTAAGTAAATAACAGTCAGTGGACTGTCAGTCTTAGAAAATTCCAGTTTTGTGATATGTGAAATTCAAGTAATTATAAGAATCTGTATGATACTTCCTTCAGGTGAAATTCCTAAGCAGGTTAAAGTGAAAAAATTGAAGAACCTGAAGACTCTGGATTCCAAACCTGGTATTGACTTTTTATTAATTTTTAAATATATACTATATGGGTACTTGGATCTTAGTGTTTACCTTATTTTCTTTTCTTTACTTTGTAGGAGTTTATACTTCTTATAAGCCATATCTAAATAGAGATGAAGAGATCATAAAACAATTACAGAAGGTAATTACTTGCTCATATTATTAATTTTAAATTTCCTTACTCAGGTATACAATATCCAGTTAGGCAATGTGAGCTTTATGTATAACAATGTGTGATGAGGTCTCTCTTTTGAACCAAAGCATCATAAAAAATCAGGAGACTAATGTCGCAGCAATTATGACTTGAAATATGGGGCTGCAGTTACAAACTAGTACCAGTCTTCCTGAAAACTTAAGAGTGAAAAGTTAATAGTGAAAAAGTCGTGGACTGTACTATGAGGTAGCTTAGCATCTAACAGTTGGAATAGTTAGCTTTGTTTGGAACATGTAAATAGTAGTAATACAGCAAGTGTGGAAAAAAGATAGTCTTCATTGTGAGCTGATATTTTAAAGTATGGGATGAATGTCCCATGTTTTGCTCTGAGGATTTTTTTCACGGGATATTGCACAGTGAACTTCACAATAAATTACTTCAAATGAAGTTCTTGGTTGTTTTTCATATCAAGTAAAAATATGTATTTACATATCAGCTGATCTTCTATAAACATTCATTGTTTTGTATTCCCTGTCACTAGAGTATAGGGTCTCAATTTTTTCCTGTTTTAAGGGTGTACAACAGAAACGTCCTTCTGAGGCTCAAAGTGTTATTCTCCGCCGCTATTTTTTGGAACTGACCCAAAGCTTCATCATTCCATTAGTAAGTTAGCATACGTATTTGCTTAATTTAATGATTTGTTGAAGTGGATATGAATTTTTTTTTTCCAGCTTCCAAAACCTTACCATAAATTGTTTTGCCTGCTCATGTGTTTAGTGATTAAAATAGAGCCCTTTGCAAGAGACCTAGACTCTTTGTTCTAGTGTTAACTGTATAATTTTGGTAAGTCACTTCGTCTTCTTTGACCCTCAGTTTCTTTCTTTATCTGTAAAATGTGGCTAGTTACACTTTTCCTAAATATCTTTCAGGGTTGTTATGAATCTTAAATGAGATAATTGTTATGAAATATTATACAATTACTGCATTTTGCACCTTAAAAATTTATACTGTAGCTTCTTTTTCTGACATTATTTTCCTGAGCATAATTTGATGATATCCGTAAGAAGGTAGCAGTTATGGACTTGAAATATGGGGCTGCAGTTACAAACTAAACTAGATGACAGGGAACTTACCTGTCCTGTTCATTATCTTTCCTCTGTCTGTCATATAGTAGCTAGGACACAATAAATGTTTATGGAATAAATGATATGGTTATTCTCTGAAATTCAGTGAAACATTACATTGAAATACTAGAAGATGCCTCACGATATAAGGCAGTACCGTGATGCGGTCCTAGGCTGGAGACTGCATCAGAGAGAGACCTGTGTAGTTATTAATATAATCTATCTAGAATATTACATAAGGGTAACCTATAGATCTTTGCTACTATATTTTGGGAAGAAATACTTTCTTGGTCTATGGCTATCAGTTTATTTTGTTCCATTTAAATCTGTTTAAGTAAGTGAACTTTACTGTAGTGCTTAAGAGCATGGACTGAAGTCAAGTAGATCTGAATTCATGTTCAGGCCATGTGAACTCGGGCAGGTTACTTAGCCTTTTGAGGCCCCGGTTTCCCAGTAATTCCTGCCACAAAGGATGGTTGCAAGGATTAAAAGAGATCATGCATGTAAAATGGTGAGTACATTTTCTGGCACATAGTTATTCATTAAGGTTAATTATTATTAAAAATATGTAGTTCCTTGGATTATCTAAGATTTAGTTAAATTTTTATTGAAAGCCAGTTCTCAATTTAATCTAAATTTAGCAATTTCTTTTGAGGGGAGTGATGGTATTATCCATTTAAAGAGCATATGGATGAAAAACTTGGAAACTCACTTTCTTTAAGTAGGTCTTTTTAAACATTTTTGAAGACTGGGTAAGAACACCTAACTTTGACTAACTTTTTTTCTTGGACTTAGGAAAGATATGTGGCAAGCTTGATGCCTTTGCAGAAAAGTATTTCTCCATGGAAGGTATAAATATTAAATTATAAATTAAATTCCTGTTTGCGTTCTCTAACTGCAATTAACTTCTGTAATATATCCATTTTTAATTTTTAAATACAGTATGTCCTGTTTTCTAGAGTCCACCCCAATTAAGACAGTTCCTTCCAGAAGAATTCATGAAAACACTGGAGAAAACAGGACCTCAACTGACGTCTAGAATAAAAGGCGATTGGATTGGACTTTACCGGTTAGTCCTGTTTTTCTATTTCACCCATCTACACAGCTTTATTTAAAAACAAAACAAAACAAAAAACTGGACTAAACATACTCTTTTTAAAAAAATGCCATTGTTTCACACGGTTCTCCTAGCTATAGGTAGGAAAGGTATTGAGGAGAAGAAATTAAAGTCATAATCAGATTTTTCTTTTTAAAATTTATTTTTACAGGCATTTTCTAAAATCTCCAAATTTTGATGGTTGGTTCAAGACCCGGCGGAAGGAAATGACCCAGAAATTGGAGGCACTCCATCTTGAAGCTCTTTGTGAAGAGGTTAGAAAACAGTGTGTTTATGTGATGATTAACAACTATTGAAAATAAAGATAAAGTTATCCATAGAGGCTGGAAGGTTATATCAATAGCCACTACTTTATAAATAGTAATAAAGTAGTGTGCAGTGTGCCAAGGACTG
Source organism: Camelus bactrianus (assembly GCF_048773025.1). NCBI lineage: Eukaryota > Metazoa > Chordata > Mammalia > Artiodactyla > Camelidae > Camelus > Camelus bactrianus. Next base: position 27,798,025 of record NC_133555.1, read on the forward strand.
TGTAGGTGCTCTAAATGGATGATGTCTTTTAATCTTCACAGTTCATTAAAGTAGGTGTGTTAACGCTCTGCATTATGGGACACTTGAGGATTATAAGTTAAGTGATTTGCTTCATATCACATCACTGCTTAGTAGTGGAGTTGGTAGTGTGCTAGAGCCCAATTGCACTGGCTCACAAGAGCCGACTGTGTGCATCTCTTCCCAACTCTGCATTCAGTAATCTGAGGTTGGTGACTTGAAGTTGGCTACAGTGGGAGGATTACACCGCAGAACCTGGCAAATGCTACAAACCAGAGACTTTTCCTGGAGAACTGGTTATTAAATATTTGCTAGCATACCACTGAATGGAGTCAGGATTCAAATCCAAGCAGTCTTATCTCTAGATCTTTTCCCCCATGCTTTATTCCCCTTTCCCAGTTACTATGATTCTTTTTTTCCTGTATTTGGACTTTTCCACATTCTATAATTTGTCAGCAGACTATTTTAAGTTAAGCTATTTGTAAAAATATAAAGGATAGTCTCATTTCATTTGTACTTAGCTTGAGTTTATGATTTCTAATCATAAACTCCCACTGACTGTAGTTTTCAGAGAAGAAATACGATGAAGGCAACCACAAAGAAGCCCAGGAAGGGCTTATTTGAAGGTGCAGAGTTTACGTTTAATAATATATTCATGTTCATAATTTCTTAATTTGTTAGTTGGTGTTCCTTAAAAATTATTCCCTATTTAGTGAGGTGAGGGTTAATGTTGTACTTTAAATTCCAATTTTGTTTTTCTTGATTGATCTAAAAGGGCCACCTCAGAAAGGAATGTCTTACATTGTGTTTTACTTCCAAATATTAAGACAGTCAATCTGGCTAATGTCAAGAAGTATCTAATTAACACCGTCAGAATATCGTGTACAGAATTATTCTTGTACTGTGATGCTGTATCTGGGTTACATACCCAGTTCTCCTTTTCCTTCCTGTCCTTCTTTCTTGGTAGCCTTGCCTATTGAAATAGGATGGTTTGGGTATTATTTTGAGTATTTTCTGATCTGAGATTTGTTTATTCTTCCAGGACTTACTTCTCTGGACCCAGAAACACACAGAAGTGGAAACAGTAGACCTTGTATTGAAGCTGAAAAATAAGCTGGTATGTAGCCAAAACAGCCAAAACCTGTGAAGTTATTTTCCTCTCATCTGGAGTGACAATCCATCATGTATCACAGAAGTAACTTTAAATGAGAGGACTAATGATTGGTCAGTTGATGGTAGATCTGACTGAAAATGCTTGGTCATTCAAGCAGATCATAATGATGCATATGTTTTTAAATTATTTACATGGAGTCTGATGAGCTCTACAAAAAACATTGTGACTTATATTTAATACCACATGGCCTATGTAGGTATTATCTATTAATTTACATAGAAGTCTTTTATTGAGTTCAGCAACTGTATTGTTAAAATGGCATGTTCTTTGCTTTTTAACAGTTTTTGTAAATTCTGGTCTAAGTCTCAAGTTTCCAAACCATTAGACCATTAAAACTGTTTATTTAGAGAATATAATGTATTAATACAGGTTCAAAGGATAATTTAAATGCTTCCAAATGTTCCTTATGTAGTTGCAGGCTGATCGAGAGCGTTTACCCGTGAAACCTGACACTATGGAAAAGTTACGGACACACATAGATGCAATTATCTTAGCGTTGCCAGAGGATCTACAAGGCATACTGCTCAAAACGGGCACGACATGATATTTGCCAGGATTTTCCAGTCAAAAAGGATGGTGGTGCACCATGAAGCATACTGACATTTCAACCAGACGCACAACATCTCTCAGAGTGGAAAATAGCTGTGAATGCTAGCTACAAGGCGGAAAAGACTATACTGTATAAACAGACCTTTTAGTGCATTATTTTTAAAAATGGGTATCTGTGGTGGTTCCACTTTAATACTAAAACACTGAAAGACATTTCTATATTTTTAATCATGTTCTAAAGTGCTCTTATGAGAGACCTGTGGGGCCATCAGTATAAGTGATTCCAAACTGCAGTGCTGGCATTGCAGATATTTTTTTAAATTGGTGCTGCTTTGCCCAATCATGTTGAAACTCAGGGGGATATAAAAATAACATTCACACTGGCTGTCTTCTTAAGAAGAAGGAAAAGACTGAACTGTCAGACTGTAGTTAGAAGTAATTAATGCTTTTGTAGTGCCTTCTGTTGTCCTACATGTTTCACAAAACCCAGCTGCTAGTCTTAAAGCTTTTCCTTAACGTGATTATGATATGTAAGTTTTTATAAGGCATTCTTTTGAGTAATCATTGCTTAAACATATGTTTTTTTGCTTCCCATTATGTTTACTGCTAGTGGCATTGGTGTTTTTTTTCCAATTGTCATGTAGGTTTCATTTCATTCTTTTCTTTGCCATTTTCAGATGTAATCTTATCAGTTTCTCCAAAGGGAAGAGGGCATCTAGTATTAATTATGGAAGAGTTTATTTCCTCTTACCTTTTACTAATTAGGCCTGTTTACATTAATTGGCTTGGCTGTTTTTCAAAGACATTCTAATTGTAAACTCATAAGCTATTTTTTAAACTGAACTATCCTTATTTAAAAGGCATTCATAAACCTTTTATGTGATAGATAGTCCTTTGAATGATTATAAGATTGATTCATCTAGCATTATTTGTTTGGTAGGGTTTTTCCCCCCAAATTAATATTTCTCAGAACACTTTCCCTGTGGTTGTTTGACATGGGAACTTTTGACTGAATCACTGTTATAGCTATTTTTGTTGTTTTTGTTTCTGTTTTATTTTGTTTACATTATACTACCTTGCCAAAACTAGAAGATTGTGGTTTGGTAGAATAAGGTTGTTTCCTTGGTGTTTGAATAGGAGTGTCCTGAAGAAGCCACTATTTAAATAGGCACACATGACATAGCACATATGTAAATAGCTGTGTCTTGAATTACCCTCTACATAACCAAATTTAGTTGTATGTGTTTGTAAAAGAAATGGCTTCAGGAGCTATCTCTTACTCTTTGTTAATATAATTCCTAAGGGCACTCCAGACATAAGAAAGGGTCCTTGGTGTTTGTAACTGTGGTCTTCTACCCACATGTGCCCTTTCCTTATGGATATAGTCTCTTGAAGCATACCTCAAAGTCATAGAGAGAATATGGCATTTGAAGTAAATCATATGCCTTGGATCATGAGTTATTTTGTGAAACAACAGTTGTCCCCACGGAAAATGGGCAACTGCTTTTATATGCTAAAGTATTTCATATCTTCCTGGGAAACTTTGTTTAGGTATAAATGGTCATCTTATTATTTTTCAAAAAGGTGTATTTTAATAATCTTACAATTTATATGCAGTTGTGACCAGAGTTTGAAAGTTGTTGGTGTCATATCAAGGATCTTTTCAGTTATACCACTGCAGGATGTATCATTTCAAGTTTATTTTGCACAGCTAAAGAGTAGCAAAGGATGCCAGTTAGCATAACAATAGTATCTTCATATTTACTGTATTTAACTAAAATCTAACACATGTTGAAAACCATATCATAGCCTGGTTTATCTATTAATTTCAAATTATGCAGTTGTAAAAATAACTTAAAGTTTCATTGGGAACCTGAAAAAGACTGGTAACTTAATTTTTTGTGTGATTTTCAGAGTTGTCTTTTTTTTTTTTTTTTTTTTAAGAGACATTGTTAAGATCTAAAACCTGCCATTTAATGTTTATCTTCACCAGCATCAAAAGGAATCACTGCTTTCAGGGTGTTTTGTAATGCCTAGTGCCTTCTGTTTTCAGTGAGAAAGAGGTTTTGTGAAGGCATTTATGGTCATTACTGAAAACTGAATTAAAGGCCTTGGATTTTAAAGCCCTTGGATATCTTGTATTATTTCTGAGTAAGGCTGGAATGCTTGAAAAAATGCAGAGCAAATGAAACTTGCATTATGGGATTCCTTTTAGTTCCTAACTTATTTTTTTAATTCAAATGAAAACCTTCTTCTATTTACTTTATTATGAACAGATGAATAGTCCAGTTTATTAACAGACCAATTAAGTGATTTCATATCCTTCCTACCAGTATATTAATTTTTGTGAAGTGTTCTGATGAAAATTTTTTAGCTTAATCTGGGTACTGTTAGATTTACCTTCATTTGCTACCTTTTCTTTTTTAACCTTAAATCTCAAATTACTTTTATTTCTTCCTCTTCTTTTTTAAAAGTAGCAAGTATATGATACCATTCTTTTAATTTTAATTTGTTTGTTAATAATGAAATATATTGGGTAGTACTCCTTTTTGAAGTTACTGAGTAGTATCTTTCAAAGTAGACTATAAATTATATGTTACATTTAAAAGAGATGCCATTAAAATTTGTCCTTTTGTTTTCACTTGCTCATAACCTCATTCACTTGTTTTTGTACACCTAAATTTTACTAACTTTCTCCTTTTAGCATAACTAGGGGCAAAAATTTTAACTACTGACTTTCTAATATTAATCCTTTAAAAACTGATAGTTGAAGAAGACAGAAAGCTTCTCCAATTATGCATAACTATCATTTAAATAACAAAATATGTTAACTCTTAACAATGACTAAATTATAACTAGTAATTTGATATCCCTTCATATATTGAAGATACAATACTATATATGCCATCCAGAACTTGGTTGAATTGTGGTACTTATTATTATATCAATAGAAATTAGTGCTTGTTAATAGAGCTCCTATAATTTTTTTCTATTTGTACTTACTTGGTGGTTGGAATAGATAAAGCAATTTGGTACAAGATACAGAATCATGATATCCTACATCTAACCAATTTTTAGAAAATCCCATTTTAAGTTGATGGTTAGTTAATGAAAAAGGTTTATGACATTGATTTAGCAGTTATAACATTGCCTATCTCATGATGCACAACTGTTGAGAGAAAAAAAGATGGCCGTAGAATTCTGCTACATCTTAGTCTCCAGTGTTATTTTTGGACTTTTGAACACCAGCCTTCCTCTGCTACCTATTACATCAATGCCATGCTATGCCTTTCTTCAAATTAAGATTAGTGTTGTCTAATTATCATAGGTCTCATTCCATTTTACTAGTGTCACCATTAGGCTTGAGTTCTTCTGTTTACTTTTGCCTCCCCGTTCTCTTTGTCATAATACCATTTCTGCTTAGCCATTAGAAAGCTAAACTTCATGAATACTTCATCTTTCTTATTGTCCCTCATGTTTTTCTCTATCAACCAGGATGAATACTTTGTAGTATAAATTGCTTCTATGTTGAAATACTTTTGAAAAATAGTAACTTAATATTCCAGAGTTATTATACTTGCTGTTAAGTGAATGGATATTTAGACTTAAGTAGGAAGCTATTGAAATGATTGATTTTGATCTAATGAAATGGGTAAATATTTTTATAGCCAGAGGCTCGTGATAAAATGCAGTAATTTGTGTTTTTTAAAAAACAGTTTTATTGAAGTATAATTAACATACAATAAACACAAAGTGTATAATTTGGTAAGTTCTGACATTTGAATACACATCTAAAACCATCACACACTCAAGATAGGAACATACCTGTCTCTCCCCCAGAATTTCTTATGCTTCTTTGCACTCCATCCTGCCTTCCCTTCCCAAACAACCACTGATCTGTGTTGTAACTATAGAATTGTTTGTATTTTCTGGAGTTTTATATACAGTATGTACTTTTTTTTTTTTTTTGATCTGCCTTTTTTTTTCTTTTTTTAACACCTTAATATGGTATTTATTTGGCTCCCATTTGTCAAACCCTAAGCCAACCATTTTCCCTAGGCTGCCTGGGGATGTACAGGAAAAGAAACATACAGGGCAGATTAGGCATGGAAGAAAGAACTATGGGAGGTGGAGAGGGCTCCTTAACATGGCAAAGAGAATAGAAAAGACCACTATCAGGGGAAAGAGCCCCAGAGCCTCAAAGAGGGCAAAGCCCAGAACGGCACAGGAGAAGAGCTGTTGCTTCAGAGAAGAATTTCTGGCATAGCCAATAATGGCTCCCAAACCCAGCCCAGAGCTAGCCATCCCAACTGTGGCAGGCACAGCCCCAGTGAACTTGGCTGCTCTATCAATGTCTCTGAAATGGCACTGGGTTGGAAGTTATGTCTAAGGATAAGTGAGGTCAAGGGCGCTAAGGCTGGCAAGTTGCTAAGGTTCTCACTTGTCAGCATCTTTAGTTGTTTCATCACTACTGCAGACACTGGTCGGCTTGGCAGCTCAGGGGTGCTCCTGACCAGGGAAGGGAATGAGAGGCTATGGTAGGAAAACTGCCCTCAGTGCAGAGAGCATTCTGACTTCTTTCACTCAGCATAATGCTTTTGAGATTCGTTTCACGTCATGTTTCAATAGTTGATTCTTTTTATTGCTCAGTAGTATTCCATTATATGGCTATAACACAAATTTCTTATCTACTCACCTGTTGATGGATATTTGGGTCATTTCTAGTTTTTGTTTATTATAAATAAAGCTGCTATGGACAGTCGTATACAAGTCATTGTATGGACATATATATCCTTTCCTTGTGGGCCAATGCCTAGGAGCGATATGCACAGGATAGTTGAATCATATGGTAGGTGAGTGTTTAACTTTTTAAGAAGTTGCCAAACTGTTTTCCCAAGTGATTGTACTAATTTATTTCCACCAACTGTGTATGAGAGTTCCAGTTTTTACACATCCTAGTCAACACTTGGTAAACTCAGCCTTTTTAAATTCAGCCATTCTAATAGGCTGATACTGCTGTCTCATTGGGATTGTAATTTGCATTTCCCTCGTGACTTGTGATGTTGAACATCTTTCCATATTCTTACAAGTCATCTGTATATGTTCTTTGGTTAAGTGTCTGTTGAAATCTGCTCTTTTTTAATACTGAGTTTTTAAATTTCTAATGGTTGAGTTTTGATCTTGACTAGAAGTGAGAGTCCCAGCATTCTGGTTTTAAGAATCCCTCCAAGGAATCCTGATGCATGTTAGAATTTGAGAACCATAGAGATATCTGAATTTAATGTTAGATGATTATTTCACTATCAACCATTATTTACCATGAAGACAGAATTACATGAGTCAGTAAACCTAATTTTTGGAGGAAAAATCTTTGTGAGTAAATTCATTTCTGTTTTGTAGCATGGACGGTATGTGAGTAATTGTGAGACACTTGTAATAGTTATACAGCCAGGACAGAAGGAGATTTGGATAAGGGGAAGAAGGTCTTGAGTAATAATCTTATTTCACTGATGTTGTTATGGTATATACTGGTCTTACGGTATAAAGCAGACATTTAGCTTTAAGCTACCTAATAATTTCTTTAATTGTGATTAAACAAAAGATCACATTTCTGGGAGTAGTTGAAACCATAATAAAATCTAGGTTTGCTCTAGTTGGGGGAGGAGAAGCAAATGACTCCATTTTGGGCCTGCTTCTTTAACCATTCCCACCCTCTTGATCATAATCTCAGTCTAACTGAGAAACGTGATCAGAAATTAAGGCACTAGTGCCACTCTCAGCTACTGCTCTGCAGCTCTGTCAATTTTTGGTATGGCATGCAAAGGTTATGGTTCATAATCCTTAAATTGATTACTCTCTTCGCTTCTTTTCTGTTGTTCCAGTCTTGGGGAGATCATTTGTATGGTGGTTAGTGGCATGCATTTAAAAGCACAGGGAGAATTATTATGATTATAATAAGCAGGATAATTCCCAATGTTTGGAATGCACTTTGAAGATATGGTCCCCAAGACCCAAACCTAACAAAGACAGACCCCATTCAGAGTCATCTGCTTCAGCCAAGTGGATTGCTTAATGTATGGAACTGACTTTCAACTCCCCAAGAAGTGTTAAATCCAGGTAGAACAGGTGGTGACCAGTAAAGCCAAGTAAAATAAAAATTTTTATACTTGATGCCGATAACTCTAGAAAAATGCCTGTTTTAATTAAACCAATAAACTTAAACTAGCTTTTATTTATCCTAGATCACACAAACTTGAAACAGTTGGGTTAGTATCTGTATTTCTGATTTCAGAATACCTAATCCTTCATTTTTATATATATATTTTTATATATATATTTTTATATATATTTGCAGTTGTTTGTTTTTAAGCCAATCAAATACAGCACTTTATAAATTAATTTTGATAATACCACCCAGAGGTAGAGAATATCACACATTTACAACATATGTAAATATAGATACACACAGACCTTATAGTTACTAATATTTCTGTAAAAGTCATAAGTTGTTTTTTTTTTTTTAACGATCTTTGCCCCTTTGGATAAGAATTATCTCCTTGACATTCACATCTCAAAGAATGGCTTCTAGGTCCTAGAGAAAATGGGAGTATAAAATCTACATCACAAAGGCACAAAGTATCCAAGTTTTCTACAAGATGAAGTCTTGCGGGCATATTTGCAGGACAATTCTGTTTCTAATGTCACAATGTCTACAAGTATTTTAAGATGAAGAGGGGAGGTTTTAGGATTGACAAAAAAAGACTGACACACTCATCCACCTGTTGTTAGAATGCCTCTTTCCCTTTGGGTACATTTAGCTTAGGAGAGAAGGTCTTAAAAAATGCCTAGCAGGCCTTGAATATCAGCTTCTCTCATTTGGCCACATTTCTAATACTAAAATTATCGAATCCTTTCGAGTATCTTGCCAGGTTTCATCTGGGACAAACAGTAAATATTTCTGATAGTATTAAATAACATCATCAAATTAAATTTTTGTTTCCCCTTGGCTGTTTAAGGAAATACATGGCAGTTTGCCAGAAAATCTCTTGGAGTTTCATCAACTCTCGGAGGGACCCATATGGAGGCATTTAAATTGATGTTGAAGAACTTACATAGGGCTTCTGAGGACAGTTTTCTCCAGTGTCCCTGTTGATTACAACTGAGACATCATTTTGGGGGCCAATGTTTTGATGAGGAACTCCTCGGAGGGTATAATGGGTGAGGCCTAGGTGTTGTTTTAGATAACTTTAGTGTCTAATTTTTTATTAGCCTTTGCAACAAATATTTCAATGAGGCTAGTGTGCAATTTTGAAATCTTTTAGAGGCTTCTGCATACTAATTAAAATAGGTATATCATTCTGTTTGTTTGATATGGGAACTCTTGCTTTTAAGTGTACTTTTTAAATGAATTTGGAACATTCCTCATAATGGTCATTGCAATTCTAGGTTAATTTTAGTAAGACTTTACCATTTTGGTAAATAACTGCTGCTTCCAGGACCATAATTCTTAATCATAAAATGAGCAGGTGTATTTGCTCAACTCTTTGTATATAACGGATCCCATTTCTTTTAGCTGATCCTTTGGGTTTCCCTGAGTCAAACTAATCAGCTTCTGGGTACTTCCAAGATTCCCATTAGCACTAGCCTTTATTTAATGTACACCTAAGGCCTCCCACTGGACCCAGTCCAACTCTGGCTGATAACCACCAACAGTTCCCACTGAAGTTTGGACTGGGGAAAGAAATGAACCAGCAAACCTCTGCGAATAGGAACTACAAATTGATTCCAACAAATGGAGAACTTCACTGCCACCAAAAGTTCCCAACATGAAATTTGGGGAAAGATTCCAAACAAATGGGGAGTTGCAGACTAAACTGTCAGCAGTTCCCAACGTGGAATCCAGTGACAGAGCTGAGGGCTGGAGTTTTCCATATGGGGAATTTTGGTCTGAAAGTCTACGAGCGTGGCTCAGGGCAGAACCCCCTACCAGCTCAAGCTGACCTGCCCAGCTCAAACACAAAAAAGAGCAAGACCTCAGTGGGGAGGAACTCACTGATAGCCATGGGAAAAGGCAAGAAAGACAGTGAACTCAAAGGATTTGAGGCCACCACATCTGTTTTTCATTGTCCCTGAATGTCTTCAGAAGTTTGCTTTGGATCCTGTCCTGTTACCAATCTATTAAAAAACAAAAATTCAGTTGAATTAATTTGAAGATCTAACTAGCTTTTATTCAACGATTCATGAATCTGGTAGCATTCTAAACAGGTAAATAGAAGGGCTCTCTGAGGGGCTATACAAGATGGAAGATTTTATAGGCAGAAGGAGTGGGGGACAAGAGAAATTAGCAAAAGAAAAGAAAGGATTGTTTCAAGCTAGGCTGTCTTCTTTTGGGGGAGAAAAGGAGTGGTAGGAGTCTTTATCATGTAGATTACCTCACTATTGTTGATCAGTAAATTTCAGATTGACTGTCTTAAAGGTCACATTTCTGGGAGGGGTTGGAACTGCAGTTAAATCTTAGTTTGCTGTGGTAGGATGGGAGCCTGGAGTGATACACAAATAATTCCATTTTGAGCCTGCTGCTTGTTTTAACATGTGAAACTTTTATAAATGTTAGGTGATAAATACAAATCTTAGTGGAATTAGTGGTCTTAAGATATGTGCCTGCCATAAAATCATTCTTCTTTAAAGTTTCCAGAAAACTATAGTACTACTAGTTCTTCTGGAAGTCAGAAATGTAACTGTTATAAATACTTTGAAGGAAGCTAGTCAAATAATTGCATTCTCTATTTTTAAAAAGTTTCCTGCAAGAAACTTTAAAGTAGTTTTGTGAAGGAAAAGCCCAGCTGGGCTAACGAGCTAAGTCACAAATCTAAGTGTGATAAGTGTCGGTTTACTGATCTAAGTTCTGCTGGGCTAACTCATAAATCTGAAGTTTAGTGTCAGTTTACTGGGCTAACAAGCTAACTCGTAAATCCAAGCTCAACAAGCGTCAGTAACGTGATCTGTTTCAAATTGATAAGCTCCAGTGTACTGATTCCTTGCTTTTTGTTGTTTGAGCCTTATTGGCTAATAGCCCCATACTTGTAATTAACCCTATAAAACCTTATGTGCAAGTCTTGGAGGTGCTCAGAGCTTCGGAGCAGAAACCCCTCTGAGCCCGCCGGTGTAATAAATCTGAGTACTCTAACCCTCCGAGTGGTGCTTGTTTCTTGGCTGGCCTGTCATTTCCGTAACAGTTTAAGACTTACGTATACAATTTATGCCACCTTTATGAAGCTAATAAATCAGCGGATGTATTTTATATTGGAGAAGTAGGTGAATATTGACTTAATAAAGGCAGGCAGACTTAATACTCTAAGTTAGCAGTGTTTACCAAAATTATTAAAAACCAAACAAAACCCTGACTCCTAAGTAGGATAAGGGTGTAGATGCAGGTATACAGACGCTCTCACAAAATCAAATGGAATAAACTAAAAAAAATTTTTTTTAAAGAAGACTTAATAAAAGACACTGAGGTAACAAGTTTGGCCAAACTATCCAAAGACTCTGGGAAGTCACATACCATTCCCCTCCTGGAAGAGGAAGTAGGTGGTGGATGAGATTCTTAGCAGAAACATAGATACTCGTCCACTATAGCAGACAAATAACAGTGTTCAGAGAATGCAAACTTTAAACAAGTGATGAACTAGAGACAAAGAATGAGATAAAAATGGATTTTATAGAGGTTGGGGGGAAATGAGGGCAAAAATTATACTCCTGTACAACTAACAAGTGGACTAGAAACAGCTGAGTCATTCTTGAAGAGAACAGAGTGACACGGATTAAATTGTTGAGAGGATTAAATGGGATAATGCATGTTATTCACAATGCTTGGCTATAGTAAGTACTCAGTAACATTTGTTGATGTTATTAAATATTAGCGCTATTTATAGAATTCATACTCTGAAAATTTCAAAGGAAGTGATGTGGTTTACTTAAGAAGTCTGCAGTCTAACTGGACATAAGCAATCAGCAAAATAACTACATTATTAAACCTAGGGGACTGGAACATAGATATACACATATGAGACTATAAAGATCTCATTTAAAAAATCAAAGATGAAGAAAACAATACCTACTGTAGTGTGTTGTTTAGGAGCACAAGCTTTAGAGTTGGAGCAACCTTATAATATCTTCCTCAAAGTTGTTAGGATTCAATGAAGTACAGGACTTGGTATGTGGTAAGTGATCAATAAATGACAGCAAATTTCTCTCTGGGGCTAAATTTTCTCACTTTTAAAAATGAGAAGGCAGTTTGTATAATGGTTCAGGGTGTTGACATGAGAAAAAATGTATTCTTATCCCAGTTCTGCGGCTTATTATAACTTGGGCAGGTTACTTAACCTCTCTGACACTGATTATCCTTATCTTTACAATGGAGACATTTCAGTGGGCCATTAATATCCTATTTTGTAACCTCCACTAGCTTCTTGATGTGTAGCATATCTTAAATGGAAATATGAAAAATCTATTGTGACCTCTTCATTTGTTTTTTTGGTTAAGGTTTTAGAGGCTAGTGATGGAGATCAGAATTCTACGATCTGTTTTGCTTACTAAACAGCAAATATGGATTAAGTTTTGGAAGAAGTTATGAGGAAGGGGACCCATTTCATTTGTCTTGGGAAATTTAGAAAGTCAATTTATAACTCACCCTTAGAATCTTAAAATCTGATTCACCCTTAGAACCAGGTGGACCTTTAGAACCAGAGGAAACTTATTTTAAGGAATTCTATATAAAAACTCAAAACAGACATAAAGGTTACTTAAAGGATACAAGAATTTTCTTTTTTTAATCTAGCAAACATTCAAAATGCAATTTTAAGTTATTCAACTGTTAAGCAACTCTTTACATGTATTTCTACTGAAAAGGAAGTTTTCTTCTCAAGGGAGATACAGTCTTTAATTCCATTTAAGTTAAATTCTAGGAAAATGTGTGGATCTCTCAGGTAATTGCATAGACCTTCAGTTATTACAAAATTAAATAGTATTTGGTGGCACACCAGAAATTAATAAGCATTTCTATTAAATTGCTTTTAAACAGTTTAAAATCTTGAGTGGAGAAAACCAATTGCTTTCCCTTTGCATTTCCCCGGTATTCTTCAAATGCTGTATATTTAATTACATTTGATTTCACTTTGCTTAAAACTATTATTACTGGCACATTTGGAAATTAAAAAAAAAAAGGGGGACAGGGCAGAATAAACCACTGTAGTCTATGAAGTGGTTTTTACCTTACTCACCTGAGTAAAGAAGGATTTGGCCTCGATCGCCCAGGGTCACTTCTGAGAAATCAGTTTTTGAAGAGCAGTTCTACCAAGTGGAGTTTTACTCAGTAGGCCTTCAGCAATACAAAGCTTACTCTTTCTGAAACATTGCAGGTTTTTCTTATCTTTTTCAACTCCATCCTGCAGAATGCACCAGCTGGAATAAACAACTACAGAACCGCCTAGGACCACACTATTAGGAAAAGAGATTAAATATTTATCCTGGCAATGGGCCTAATAACTGTCTTAATTTACCAAACTGTAGCAAAGCAAAACCAAAACTGGAATATCTGGGCTACTAATCATGAGGAAAAGACACAAAGGGGGATTTAAATATTTTTTTTAAGAAACTGATGTTTCCAGTTTTATCCATTATGATGCTGTAATGAACACTGAACATGTTACAAGTGTAACATAGGAAACTTGAGGGAAATTTTTTACCAGAAATGACTGAAAGTGGAGTTTTGATCAAAGAAATGCATGTTTTACAATTTGATAGATCAGTTAAATAAGTTACCTTACATGTATACAATGAAATGCAGCCCTTAAAAAAGAATGAATTAAATCTATAAGTAATGATATTTAAAAATTGCCACAGTATATTATTAAATTAAAAAAGGAGTTGCTTAGCAGTATGAAATCCCATTAACATTTATATAGAGTTGTTAGTATTTCAGAGAGGAAAATCTGGAAGATTAAGTGTTCAACAGTGGTGAATTTATTCATCAAATTAAGATTATTTTTAAAATTACATAAGTAGTACATGAATAAATTCATCTTATAAACATAAATTCATATACATCCATAAACACTTGTACTCAAATGTTCAAACAGTTTTATTCATAAAATCCCCAAACTTTAAACAACCCAAATGAGCCATCAATTGGTGAATGGATAAAGAAACTGTGGTATAGCCATACAATGGAATATTACTCAGCAATGAAAAAGAACAAAGTATTCATACATGCTATAAATGGATGAATCTCAAAATCATTACACTAGGAGAAAGAGGACACACACAAAAAACTGACTACACACTGTATGATTCCATTTACATGAAATTTTGGAAAGGCAAATCTATAGTGACAGCACATCAATGACTGGCCAGGATCTTAAAGTAAGGGAAGAGGATTACAAAGGAGTATGACAGAACTTTTTGGGTTAATAGAAATGATAAATATCATGGTTATGGTATTCACTAAGTATACATGTTAAAATTCATAAAATTGTACACTTAAAATTGGTGAATTTTATTGCATGCATATCTCAATAAAGCAGATTTTTAAAAGTATAGATAAAGCTCTCTTTTGACTACCACCCCAGAGGTTCCCTCCCTCTCTGGGAAGGTGCTCTCTCTCTACACAGGTAAGCCAGGTGACCACTATCACTACTGCAGATTGTACTTCAAAGTTCTTGTTCACCTTTATACACACACACACACACACACACTACCCAGGGGAAATCTACATTTTTATATTACTTTACAATACTTAGTCATTATTTGGCTTTTTCCAGTAACTGTATATTGGGTATCTTTTCATTAGAATTTATAGTTCTACATCATTCTAACTCCTGAGAGTATTCCATAGAATGCATATACCATATGCTATTCGGCTATCCCTCTATCATTCCACCATATTTGAGTATCATGGTTTGCCAAGTCCAGTGAATACAACTAATGTGAAAATGGAGTAGTCTGGCCCTTTTAGCTTTCTCAGACAAGTGGGACAGGGGAACAGGGTTGTAAACAGTTAATATTACATGGGAAATTATAACTATGAAGACCAGTTATGACTTTTTGAGCCTGAGTAATTTATTGTCAGATGGTCAAGAATGTATTTTCCAAGGGAGTTACATTCTAATCCTAAACTACAATATGGAGGAAATACGTGGGAGGTGGGGAAGCTTGTGGGGAACTTAATTTTTTATACATTTTTAAAAAACAAGATGTATACCTTATTTTGTAATAAGGAACATGAATATCATAAATATTTTTGAAGTGAGGAGGCTTTCCACTTCCTCAACACAGGGACTAAATCTTCCAAGCTTCTGAAGAGAAAAGAAAAACAAGCCTTCCTCGTTGGCCTCTCTTTAAAAACTGCAATAGTCGATGAAAATGTCTCTGAGCTTTCTCGTCTTGACAGAAGATTAGGGATCTTCAGGATGGCCTGGCGTTGGAAGGGTGGCAGAAAGGGGTTGAAGCGTTTTGGTCTAGCTTCATAACGGGTTGCTAACAGCCTCTTCGTCTGCGTATCGGCTTTCAACAACTTATCTCCTGTGAAACCAGGGCCCGTCTTCACCCCTCCATTAGGGCCTGTAGGTGAAACGTGTACCTTGGTGGGACCAGGAAATCCCCAAAGCGCGTTGAGTGGGAGAGGACGCCCAAAGGGCGGAACGAACGGAGGTTCACTACCTCACCCATAATGCACAGCCCGCTTTTGAGAGAGCAAGGACTGCAACCTCCAGTATGCATTTCTTTGGGCGGAAGCGTCTCTCCTTGAATCTGATTGGAGGTGACGAAGCGAGGCATTGTGGGCTGTGTCCGTACACAAGGCCTAACTGGCCTCGCCCAGCTCCAGGAGCCACGTCCGGGGTTGGGGGGTGACGCTAGCCAGAGGCGCACGTCAGCTAAAGTGGCCAATCCCTTTCGTGCGCAGGCGCAGTGGTTCGGACAGCACCGGAAGCGCAGGGGGATGGGGCGGCGGTGACGCGATTCTGTCCGCGTTGGAGGGGCCGGGCCGCTGCCAGAGTCGCCGCGGCTGCCGCGTGACGTGGCACAGGCGAAGACTTAACGCCAGAGCTGGAGCTACCCCGCCAGTCGTGGAGCAGGTCCTCGCCCCGCTAATTCCTGTCTCGGAGCTTCGTCCGACACTCCAGATAGCGAGCCGCCCCTACCGCCCTCTTTCTTCTTCAGCTCCTTTTCCGTCGCCGAGTTTGCCGGGAGCGTGAAAGGAGAAGGCCCGGGACCGCCCCAAACCCCTTCTGTTCCTGCCCATCGCAAGTGCCACTACCGCCATGGGCCTCACTATCTCCTCCCTCTTCTCCCGCTTGTTCGGCAAGAAGCAGATGCGCATTTTGATGGGTGAGTGAAGGACCGAGAGACGAGGCCAGGCCTCGCTGGAGCGGTCGGGTCTCCACGCTTGCGGCGGCCTCGGGGCCTGTTTTTTCCCCATTCCGCTGTGGTGGGGGAGGGGCTGCAGGCTGGGGGTCGGGAGGAATTCTTAAGGGGGAACAATGGGGCGAAGGGTGGGCAGTCGCCCCAGATCTGTCGAAGAGGCTGGAACCGGGCCGCGGGCAAGGTTTCCTCCTCGGTTTGGCTTTTTCTGCATGAGCTTATTGAAAGCCCCACAAAATTGGGCGGAGATGTGAAGGTGGCGAATTCTGGGATCTCTCAAAGCCCGGAAGACACTGGCGAGGCCCATTCTGAGCGTGCAGTCCGGCTTCCCTCTTCCCCGGGTGTGGGCAGCGGTCGGGAGCGAGGCAGAGCGACTCCAGCCTTCCTCCTCCTCCTTTCCGCCCTGTGTACACACACTGCACACTCCAATGGTACGTGTACGAGCGGTCGCCGAGATCCCGGAGCCGGCCGGGGCAGGAAGTGACCAGGCCCAGTACAGTGGCAAGGGAGCACCCAAGGTTTCCGTGGAGTCCGGAGTCCTCTGCGCTCACTTCGCTAAACTTACTTCGCTTTGGGTGCCGCTTCGTATTTTTTTCTCTTCCCTATTAATATCCCTGAAAATTGAGTTTTTCATGCATGTTTCTTTTGGTCACTCTTAAGGACTGAATATACTAGATTTACTCTCTTTGGTTTTCAAACTACGTAATTTTTATCCAGCTGGCTAAGGTTTAGTGGGGAAAAAACCCAACAACAACCAACCTTAGAAACTAATTTTTTTTAAGCCGGTAACAGATTTTCAGTAAGTGAACAGCATGACGCTAAATTGTAGGGTAGCCTTGTTAAATAGTAATTACAAAGGTATTTTTAAAAAGAAGTTCTTATGGAAAATGGGCTTTTTAAAAATTACTTTTTAGGGTCGGTTTTTAGCTCTGCTGAAGAAGGAGCTTGTCACTTGAGTGATGTAAGCAGCCCCTCCCCCTTAGTACTGTGAGTAGTCTCTTCATCACAGCTCCGTGGACCCGAATAATGCTAAAAGGAGCCCCTCTAACTTTAAACATTGAAACTTAGTTCATTAGCTTGTTTTCCATAGAAGGGGGTGGGGGAGGTTTTGTTTGAAAATTTTCCCTAGCAAGGTTCAATAATATTTCAAGGTGTATGAAAATTAAGGTTGTGTACATCTGATTCTTTTTTCTTATTCCAGCTTCTTCATTGTTCATGGAACAATTGTTAATGACTCATTCACAAAGATAGATAAAAGTGTTTTCTCTTTCATAGCTTATCAGATTTATTTATGAAAAAGAGTTATTTTAGGAGGGTAGGCATATTATTTAAGCTTTAAAAGTGGCTGAAATTGACAGTCTGAAAAAGGATCTGAAGTCAGTGGGAGAACTTTGGACTGTAATAAGAATATCCAGCCTGTTCCTTAAAAAGATTAATTAGTACGTGGTTCTGTTCCTGGAAATGTAGTGTGTTGTATTTGAAATGTAATAGGCTGTATTTTACTTAAGATTTATTGTAAATTTATTGCTGTTTTTCATTTCCTTGGTCTTTTGTGATGGCTAAGTTTCAGAGGGAGAAGAAAGGTAGAATTATGCTATAAGCACTTTCCTGTATTTACTATTTATTAGGGGAGCATTTCTTTCCTCTCTTCCCTAAACAAAAATGATTGAAAGAAAATGGAAAAAGAAAAGTATTTAACTTCGTGCATTTGTGCAGTGAATAGAAGTCATGATTTGAAATTATTCTTTCATGTTAAATGTTTCATTACTCAGATTTGCTGTTCTTGTTTTGCATTTTAATTTGAGATGCTTAGGTTTCCTTGATTAAAAACACTTAAGTCACAAGGCCAACTTTTATGGTAAGTCATGAAAAGAAGTATAAACATGGTATGTATGTGGATAGTGAAATAGGTGATTTTGGAAGTTTGATAATTCTTAGATTTTTGTGTCTGGCTTTATGAGTCATGGCATAATTACTCTTTTTAATTTTTATTTTTTTATTGAAGTATAGTTGATTTACAGTGTTTCAGGTGTACAGCATAGGGATTCAGTTATACATACATATATATAAAAACATGTACTCTGTTTCAGATTCTTTTCTATTATATGTTATTGCAAGATACTGAATATAGTTTCCTGTGCTGTACAGTAGATCCTTGTTATTTATCATATTAGGTCACTCTTAATGTGTCTGCCCCTATCCAAGTATTAGAATTACCAGTTAATGATTGTTTTTTCCATATTAATGTTTTCAGACCTGTGTTCTTCCTTTTTTAAAATATGGCTTAGATAAAATTCATGCCTTCTTGAATCAGTGACTTTTTCAGAGTTTTATCATTTTAAAGCATCATTGAAAGATAGCAATAAGCTAATGAATCTGGTTTGCCACATTACTGTAGAGAAGTTTTAAATTTTATTACTACACACACTCTCCCAAAAGTTCAAGTAATTTCAAAAGGTGTTTGAAGTTACAGCTTGTGGTTAACTAATTTGAAAATTAAATGTCATAAAAATGTATCAAATTTAACATTTAAACTGTAGATTGGCAGAAAATTGTGTAGCTTTTTTTTTAAAGGAGAAATCATTCTTGTGACTGATATTTTTGAGCTTAAATTCAAAGACAACCAGTTTCCACCCTAGATTTCTCATGTAGCCCTTCATTATCCTGTTTAAGTCTGACCTCCATATTTTGATCCATTATAAGATGTAATTTTGGTGAATGACTCCCCAAATTTTGTTTATATTTGAAAACATTAATATGTTCTCTAGAAGGATTATTAATTCTGCTCGTTGCAAGATCTTTGTGTTGAAAAGCTGAAAAAATGTTGCTTTCTAGAAGATTGCTAATGCTAGTATAGTTTTGTGTTGTCTTACATGTGACTGTGGCTTTTGGGGACCAGAGAGGTTCAGGAGGAAAGATCCTTTGTTTGCCAATTTGAGAAATACTAGCAACATTTTAAGTGAGTGGTGTTTCATACTTTTCCCGAGCATTTTTTATAAATATATTTATTATGTAATTTAAAATTTTTGGTTCTGATCTAAAAATAATGTCATTTTTGTTAAAGTTAGAGAACATGAAAAAGAATTAAGTGATAATCACAATTCCACCATTACACTGTTATTAGTATTTGTTATGTTTACTCTCAAACTTTAAGAGGAGGTTTAGTTCCCCTGAAATTGTAGTTGTGATCTATGGCTTTGTGTTGTATTTAATTTATTTTATTATGAGCATTTTCTCTGGTCGTTAATTAAAAACATAATTGCCAGCCTTTAATTTTTTTTTTTTAGGGGGAGGTTTCTTCTAATTAGTTTTGTGATTTGGGGAAACAATAGAAAAGGGAAAAATCCTTAGCTTCATGCCACTAGATGTTGATACAGCCATCCTTAGGTGCACCCTCTTGCATTATTTATTACAAAATATGATTACCAGATTGATAATTTGCTGCTAATCTGCTGGATAGAAGCAAAACCCCAGCTCATTAGAATTTTCTGTATACCTGGTAGCCTCAGTTTCAGTTCTGATGGTCAATCTCTGAGGAATTAGATATTAAGATACTGTGTGTCCAACAAGAAAAACCTAAGGGCAGGATGGCAGTATATAAATACTGTTAGAGAGCTCTGGTATCAGACCTAGAGTTCTTTTTTTTTAAATTAAAAAAAAATTGAGATGTAATTCACTTAAGATTCATTCCTTTAAAGTGTACAATTCAGTCGTTTTTAGTATATTCACAAAGTTGTGTTATTACCACTGTCTTAATTCTAGAGTATTTTCGTCAGCCTAGAAAGAAACCCCACATACATTATCAGTCACTCCGCTTCTCACCTCTCCATCTTGCAACTGCTTTTCTGCTTTCTGTTTCTTTGGGCTTCTATTCATGATATTTCATATGATGGAGTTGTGCAATATGTGACCTTTAATGTCTAGCTTCTTTCACTTAGTGATTTCAAGGTTCATCCATATTATTTATAGCTTGTATCAGTACTTTATTCCTTTTTATGGCTGAATAGTAATTCCATTGTATGGATATACCACTTTTATTTGTTATTCATCAGTTGATGGAAATGTGGTTGTTTCCACTTTTTGACTTTTATGCATTATGCTGCTGTGAACATTCATGAATAAGGTTTTGTGTGGCTGTATGTAATTCTCTTGGATAAATAACCTAGGAATGACATTGTTGGCTCATTGTTAACTATGTTTAACATTGAAGAACTGACAGACTTTTTCAAAGCAGATATACCATTTTACATTCCCACAGCTTTGTATGAAGGATTTAATTTCTCTAAAAGAACTAGGATTTTAATACCTGTTCTGCTACTCCTGTGATTCTGGGGATATTTCTGAACCTCAGATTTTTGCACCTGAGAAATGGAGAATTATTGTGAGGATTAAATTACAAAATGTAAGGAATCATCTGATATTGTGTGTGGAACACAGTAAGCACTCAATTTTAAATTATTTAAAAATTATTATGAAGTTGTATTTCAAGCTTCCTTGTAGAAAATTCGAAAGATAAATGAAAACATGAAGAAAAATATCCTATCTGAAACTTTATCCCCTGAAAATATACTTTTTTTCAGTCTTTTTCTTTTCTGCATTTGTTGTTTTTTTCCAAGTTTAGATAATTGCAATCTAGCTTTTTAAACTTAAAATACAAGAATTTCTTGCTGCCATAATTTGGGAGGCATACTTTTTAAGGGTTGGCAAAGATTTTTGGAGAAGTTTTACTGCTTTTAACACTTTGGTCAAAGTGCAGGTCCAGTTAAGGAGAACAAGTAATTCCAGTATATCTTTCAAAACAGTGACTTGTTTATGGGGTGGAAGGGAGGGAGGACATAACTGGACTGTACAGATTAGAGTCTTATCTTGGCTAGTTGAGAGTTGGCTGTAGTTTCATTTTGTGGAGAAATCTCATTACCAAATATTGCAACATTAAGGAAATACATACTTAAGAAATCGCTAAAGTGGCACAAAATTGTTAGACTAACATGTTTTTGAGTAAAGAACTATATAAGGAGTTTTAAGTGATGGTATGCATTAATTTGTGTATCTTAGATCTCACAATAGAAATACTTTTTTAAAGAAAAACTTATGATTTGTATTTATACAGCAGTATTTTGGGTGCAACTTAAAAAATACCTTTGTGACTTTAGAAACTTGTATGTGGCTGTAAGCCATTTAACCGTTGTTTTAAATTTTTAAAAGTAACTTATGGATGCTTAAAAAACTTTATGGTTATATTATTTTTGTAAATACTTCCTTTTTCTCCAGTGAAATTAAGTATTTAAAATATCAAGGCTCTTAAGCAGTTATCTTCTTAATGGGTCTCCACCAGTCTAACATTTTTAAATAAAGGAAATGTTACTTGGGAAATTTTTTCTTCTTAATGGCAGGAACACATGTTTATTGTGTATAAAAATTCTAATAGAATAGAGTAGAAGAAAATTATGCATACAAGCAGGTCTAAAACTTTGAATTAAAGTGGGATTACCTGCATGCTTTTATATAACTTAAGATAGTTATATAATCATGATTTTTCCTGGATTTCTTCCATTCCTTATCAATATTTTTGGATTTCCATTGTCTTTAAATTGCAGCGTGAGGTCCAGTTGGACCACTGGTGAGGACTGGTGTATGCCATAGTTCTCAAAACTTAACCCAAGTGCTTTTTCTAAGTAGCATTTCAGTTTCAGTTCTGACTGGGGCATAATTGTATTTAGACTTAGTTTAAGGTGAATTTTGTGAATTTCAAAAATTTGATCAAAATCACCTGAAGAGAACTTAGGCTCTCAAGAGACTTACCTATTTCAAACAATGAAAAGATCGTATTGTTCTCCCCCTCATTCTCTGTATTTTTATTGAAGACACCAAACTCTTAGATAGCTGCTTTTGTTTCTTTGTGTATTTTTTAGAATTATGTTTTCTAATCTTTTTGATACTGTTCTATACTTAAAAAAACAGTTCCTTTTAACAGTTGGGTTTTCTTATGCCCATGAGTCAGGGCTTAAGTGGTCTGCTCAGTCTGACTAGTAAGTGTCATAGTATTTGGGACAGAATAAACAGTTGCAGTATGAAGAAGTGAGGAGTAGAGTTTGATTAGAGGATTCAGGAATAAGGCATAAAATACCTGGGTCTCCAGAGAGATCTTAAAGCTACCCTTTGTAGGGTACAGAGCAGAAAGGATTGTTATATGGGTAGGAGTCTGAATAGCCTACTGTAGACTTTGGTTCTGTTTTGGACTAACTGATAAAACTTAAACTTGCTTGCTCAGAAATGTAAGTTAGATAAGTGAGGTGATTATGTTTTTTTTTCCCCAACTTTATAGCGTGGGTCTCATGTGCTAAGTCATGCTTTGATTTAAATATTTTTTTTAAAAACTCCTTGTTTAAATACTCAGTTGAATTGATTTCAAAATCTGTGACAGCATAAATCTAGGTGACCAAATGTGATATCCTTAGAACAATAATACATTCAGTAGATAATTAGATAGTGACTTTCCATTTATGAAGGCTTTAGCAAACAATGTGGAATATATAGGTTTTGAGAGATTCGTACTTAAAATAAGCATTTGGAGGGGAGAATGTAGCTCAGTCGTAGAGTGCATGCCTAGCATGCATGAGGTCCTGGGTTCAGTCCCCAGTACCTCTATCAAACAAACAAACAAATAAATTAAACCCCCCCCGCCCAAACAATTTAATTGGCTTTTCACTATCACTATAATAAAGGAGGTGTACCTTCTTGTTCTAGTATGGATGTTTTTCAGAAGCAAGCACATACCTCCTTACTTATATCTGCCTGCCTCAAAGGAATTATTTTAAGAATTTAGGCATTACTTATGTTGGTTATGAATATGATAGGACCATTTTTACAGCCTAAATTAACCAGTCTTTTATTCTCATTTCTGTACATTTGATGTTGAAATGGATTTAGGTAGGGGTAAAATTGGTCTCATCTTCCTTTATTATAATTTAAGGAGAGAAAGGCACAGTTATATATTTTTTTCCCCTAACATCAAGTATATTACCTGCAATTTACTTGTTATATAAAAGGAGATTGAGTTTATGAATCTTAAAGATAATTCTTTATTCTTAATATGTTTTCTCTGATTCAACTTCTAATTTGTGTTTTCAGAAATGATAGTAGTTCATAGACTTAATAAGGACTTGAATTGGAAGACATCTTAGATCTGGTCCCCTTATTTTATAGCTAATTTCTCTGGCCTCAGTTTCCTAAAGTGATTTGCCTAAAGGCAGTCAGCTATTTTGTGGCAGAGCAGATTTAGAGATTAGAACCTGAGTGAGCCAGATACTCCATGCTGTGTCTCTAGGTCTACAAAGAAAAATGGAAAGGCTTTCAGTAGAATGTGTTGCCTTTGGGAATCATAAATGAGGTGATTTCATTTCTAACTCATTTGTGCCTTTACCGGTCAACTTTTGCTTTCAAACTAAAAACCTCTTTTAAAATTGTTTCTTAGTATGTGCTTTTGGTCTAGATTTAAAATTTGTAATATCTTTTTCTAGTTGGATTGGATGCTGCTGGCAAGACGACCATTCTGTATAAACTGAAGTTAGGGGAAATAGTCACCACCATTCCTACTATTGGTAAGAAAGTTTCCCGATGACTTTATATCATAATAATGTATTACATGGTGAAATAGAATACAGTTTAATTTTTAAAATGTTTTTTTCTTTACAACTTAATTTCTTTAGAGTAGTTTTTGGTTCACAGAAAAATGGAAACTACAGAGATTTCAGATACACCCTTTCACCCCACACATGTATAGCCTCCTCCATGATCAACATCACTCAGTTGATGAACCTACATTTACACTTCATAATCACCTAAAGTCCGTATACCTTAGGGCTCACTCTTGGTATTGTATATCCTAAATGGGTTTGGACAAATATAAAATCACATATATCCATTATTGTAGTCGTCTTTAAGTTTTTAAATTTGTTACTGTTAGGGCTTTAAAAAAGCAATTCTGGGAGAATTCCACAATAAAGAGGTTTATTTTCTGAATGACACGATGGTCTTTTTTTTCTTCTCCCTCTGTAGGTTTTAATGTGGAAACAGTAGAATATAAGAACATTTGTTTCACAGTATGGGATGTTGGTGGTCAAGATAAAATTAGGCCTCTCTGGAGGCATTACTTCCAGAACACCCAGGTAAGTAAGGAATGCTATATGTTTTTGTAACTTTTCCTTACATATTTCATGCCCTAAAGTTTATGTTAATATCTACTGTTTACTTGGATATTGATGTTTACTGTATGAGTTGGCATTCTTCTTATCACTGCTTCCATATTCTTCAGTGAACTCTCTCTCACTCATGTCTTTATAGACAAAATTACCTGGGGTGGAAGAGTTACATAGTTATCATAGTAATATTTTGGAAGATTGGGTGTTTTTCAAGATTGAATTAGATGTCTCATCAGTAGTTCTGTTGGTTTCATTTTTAGTTTAGAAAGTAAGATCTGTATAACTTTCTATTGTAGTTTTTAATAAATGTAATACAATTAATAGTCCTTCATTTAGCTCAGTTAAGTGTTTATTTAAATACATTAGGAAAAAATATATTAAGGTAGATTTGCTCTGATGATTTGTAAGGCATTTTTATATTATCATATAATGTATATGTAATACTAGCATGGTAGAGACCTTAGTGATCTGTAGAGCAGGAATTTTTAAATTTGGCTGCACTTTAGAATCACCTGGGGAGCTTTAAAAATCCCAAAGCTCTGATCATAACCCCAGACCACTTGATTCAGAGTCTCTGGGGATAAAACTAGCCATCAGTAGTGTTTCTTAAACTTTAATGTGCATATGAATCACCTGGGTGTGTATTAAGATATGGATCAATTCAGTAGGTCCTGGCTGAGTAAGGCCTGAGATTCTGAATTTCTAGAAAGTCCTTAGGTGGAGGAGCTGATGCTGCTCATTTGGGACCTGACTGAATAGCAAGGCTCTAGTGTTGACATTTCAGGCTGGTTAAATCTTTGTTGTTGGGTGAGGGGAGGGCTTTCCTTTGCATTGCAGGATGCTTAGCAGCAGCCTTAACCTCTACCCATTAGTTGGCAGTAACAATCCTCCCGACCCAACTAGTTGCAACAACCAAAAATGTCTCCATATATTGCAGAATATATTCTGGGGGACAAAATTGCTCCTTGAGAATCACTGCTCTAGTCTGACTCTTATATATGTGGAAACTGAAGTTTGGAATGACTACTTAAGACTGGAGAGCTGGTTCCTGTTCTGCATTTCTATTTAACCTGGTCCGAACTGTGGTGTTTTGTACTACATAAAGTGTTCCTCATCAGTTTTTATTACTGGCATTGATAAAATTTTTTTACGTAATGTATGATATTACAAGCACTTCTTAGGTTTAAGATGTGCAGATGCCATTCATGGTGTCGCGCTCTTATAATATTGTATACAAGTGAGTTTATTGTCACCAGGCAGCGGTGAATACCCTACATGAGTGGCTGGAACTACCAGGTTTAAATAGCATATTGTGTTAAGTAATGGCATACTTTTTAATTTAAAAATTAAAATGTTTCTGTGCATGAACATAGCTGTGGTTAGAAAAAATGTTTTGATTGAGTTATATGCTTTTAAAAAGTTTATTATGGAAAATTTCAAATTATGCAAAAGTAGAGAGAATATCACAACAAACTCCCATATATCTATTACCCAACTTCAGTTATTAGGATATGGTCAGTATTGTTTAATTGGTACTCTTTTTTTAATATACTTCACCTTTTGGATTATTTTAGAGTAAGTAGGCATTTCATTTAGGGAACATGCTTTTGAAATAAATTTAGGCATGCAGTAAAACTTTGCTAATCCCAAGCCTTCTTAACCAAGAGTAACCCTGGTCTTATCATTAGACTTGTTTAGTCATTTACTTTCAGTTCTTAATTTGTGGTTAGACCTATTCCTGGCTAATCCAAATTCCTATTTTTGGATTACTTTAAAATCAAAGGTCCAAGTTCTTCTCGTAGGACCTTAAAGCTGCTGAAGAAAACGTTGTTACCTGATGTAATCATAGCCAAGCTTTTAAAGCTCTCTTTTCCAGCATTCCTGATCAGTTTTTTAGCTATAAAATTTAAAGGAAACTTAATTATTGCCATTTAACCATGCTTCTAACTTTTATTAACAATCCAGGGTGCAGTGTTTATTGTAGTAAATTCCTCTTCACTCATGTAATTAAGGTAATTTTCCTGTTCTAAATAAATCAGTATTTGGCCTTTTAAGTAATCTTTTCTTAAAGAAGCCAGGCTTATCTTTAGAGTCCTAGCTTTCCTACTCTTGATTCTGTGCTGTCCCAGGAAGTGAATAACTTAGAATTTATTCCTGAAATAATCTTCCCTCTCAATAATGTTACTTTGGGACTGAGAGTGTTATTTACATTTTAAGACAGAATAAAAATGGATTGTTAGTGGTCAGATAAAATTAGATCCCTTTTAGAGGTGTTACCTCTTCTAGAGAAATAAGTTGTAAAAAGGAGTAACTTTTTGAATAGAAGGGAAAAGAGGAGACATTTACTAAATACCTGTGATATGCCAACTACAATGCTAGATTCTTTTATACCTCTATGATTACATTGAATCTTTAATAGGCTTATAGAGTTGGTGGTATTTTACAGAAGAGGAGGAATGGTCAAGGATTAGGTAGTTTATATGACTGTTAAGTAGTACTGAGATTTGAATTTGGTATATATCCACTATGCCATATTGGCTCTCAAAGCACCAGAATGTTTTTCAAAGGACAGGATGTTTAAAATGATTGCAGCAGAGATAAAGGAAATGGGTTTGAAATTTGCTAGACCAAAAGAAATTGTCGTTTAATGACTACAACTTAAAATAATTCTTATGTGCCCTGGCAAGCTCAATATTATGGTAATACTGAGGGATTAAATCCCCTAGTGGATTTGATCTGGTTACTTAAATAAGTAGTAGCTCAAGACAGTCTGTGATAAAGTGACAAATGATTAAAAATACTTTAGGGGTCTGGGTTGTGGGGAGAAGGATATTTAAAGTAATCACTTCAGTATAATAAAAATAGATTTTAACAAATCTATAAAATTAACCTCACCTCTCTTTCCAGTTGACAATTTACACTTTTCCTTCTGAAACTTTTTTGAAAAGTCTTAATTCAAGTAATTGCTTTCCAATTCCATTTCTTTTGTAGTATAGATTTCTAATATTTGAGTATCTTTAAAAATGGTTATTTAGTTTCCTTTTGGTTGAAAATTTTTTATTTGATCAAGTCAACCTTGAATTTTTCTTGGTATACTTTGCAAAAGTCTTCCTTCCCCTGATTCTGCAGTTGGCAGGCAACATTCTGGAGCAAGGCCCTCTTCCTGATGAAGCATATGAAAACACTGCCTCTTCCTCCTCTTTTAATTTACGTTTTGTGCGTACCTTTGAATAAACTAATTCAGCTGGTAAATTCATGAATCTTTGTGATCTTTGGGTTGTTCTTTTTCCTTTTGTGGCCATTTTGTTACTTCTGATTACTTGTACGTAAGTGTGAGGATACGGAAAAGAGATAAAATTTATTCTTCTTTGTGTAGAGAAAAGTGACCAGTTGTTAAGAGTAAGATTTTTTTCTTTTGAAATACATTGATAAGTTAAAATCACAAATAGTGCTAAAATCCATTTTTAGTTTTTAGAGCATTGTTTTTTTCTTTTCTTTTTTAAATAAGACTTTTTCTTCCTAACCTTTAATTCTTGATATGGTTCTGCTGCCTATACTTAGGTTTCATATTTAGTGTGTGCTTTAAATTTAACTGTTAAAATTTATTTAAACAATTTTTCTCCAGGGTCTTATTTTTGTGGTAGATAGCAATGATCGTGAAAGAATTCAGGAAGGAGCAGAAGAGCTGCAGAAAATGGTGAGAATGTTTTTAAAATTTGTCAATTCCAAGATGTATTTTTCTGGGTGACAGTGGGATGGTATTAGTGGTTGGTACATTTTAGCTGTAATTTGATTATAGAAATGAGATTTTTAGAGCTAGAAAGAACCCTGAACTGTCATCATAGGTTCTTAAGACTGCACATAAAAGTCTCCTATAGAACTTTTTAAAAAAAATTCATGGTAGAGTAGCTACTTTAGTAAGTTAAGGGGGAGGCCCAGTTTGTTTGTAGAATGCTCCATGGGTGATTTTGATGCATCTCTCTCATTGAGGATATCTACTTTAGCCCAGTCCTTTATTTTTTAGATATAAAATCTGTAGTTTTGAAGATTTTGTGACCTAGGAATTCTGGTTCAAATCCCTTGGTCCAAAGTTTATTGAATTCAGTTTTCTCTATACTGTACCTATGATACATACTTCAAAATGTTTTGTAATAGCAACCATGATAAAAAGTTACTCCTAAGGGTTGTTGCATTTTGGTTGATCGTGGCATATTGGCATTGTCATGTATTGGATTAATGTTATCATACATTTATATTGTGAAAAATCCTGAGGAGGTGGAGTTGTTGAGGAACTTGCTAGAGGAACCTTGTTATGGTTTCAGATTTGTAGCTGCAAAATATTTACTGAAGTGAAATATTCTTATTCATTGCTTCTAAGACAGAGTGTAGTTTGTAAAACCATTGTGCCAGTATATATGTAATTGGATTTTTTGTCCCTTTTATTTTTTGTCAGCAGCCTTATTGAGATATAATTCACATACCATAACTTCTTATTCATTTGAAATGTACAGGTCAATGGTTTTTAGTAGACAAAATTGTACACTCGTTACCACAATCGAATTTTAGAACATTTTCATCACCTCCAAAAAGAAATCCTCTAACTATTGGCATTTAGTCACCATTCTTTCCCCTTACTCCACTACCATGCCACCCCCAGTCCTGACAGCCACTAATCTGCTTTCTGTCTCTGCACTTGCCTGTTCTGTACATTCGTTTAATTGGAATCATGCACTCTGTAGTCTTCTGTTACCTTTTTTACTTTTTGTCACTTTTCACTTAGCATAAGTTTCCAAAGTTCAGCCATGTTGTATCATGTATCAGTATTTTATTCCTACCAGTTCCTGCTCTTGGTATTATTTTTGTGTTTTTCATGGTACTGCTAATGCCTTAATCACTATATTGTTTTCCCATTGTTGTTCAGTCCACCTGGCTGGAAAGGATAAAAGTCTAAAAAGAGTCATCATCTAAATACTTTTACTACTGAGTACCATAAGAGCCTGCCATAAATGTTTTATTCCCATATGCATTTCTTGTCCTTGCCAATCCTGACCCTCCATGGATGTTCATGATGGCTGAATGAATGGTTTACTTCAATGGAATGTGGGATGATTGGCTTGGAAAACAGTTTTGCTTTACTTAAAGGCATATGATTATTTGCCTGGGACTTCAAAACTTTAGGATATGATTTAAGTTGTAAGTGTACCTGAACTTGGCTTAGAGAAATTGGTTTAATGTTTGATGTGTTAATGTTGAATAAATGTTTTTTATACACACAAACACAGTGTTTTACCTAGTTTGTTACAATAATTAGATTCCAGTTTGGTGGTTAATGTCTTAGCTTTTATTTTCAGCTTCAGGAAGATGAGTTGCGAGATGCGGTGTTGCTGCTTTTTGCAAACAAACAGGATTTGCCAAATGCTATGGCCATTAGTGAAATGACAGATAAATTAGGTCTTCAGTCTCTCCGTAACAGAACAGTAAGTATTTGGAGATTCATATTCATATTAACTTCCTGACTATTAAAATTATTAGGATAAATGTTTAAGCTAGTATTTAGTTTAAACATTATTAGCTAATTGTCTCTTTTGAAACAGATAATGAGCATATTATCTTAAAAATTGTTTATACAAACGAGCTCTTTTAGGCTTTATTTCAAACCATTTTAAATATTGTGTTCACTTTTACTTTAAATCATGTTGATATCATCTCCCTTTAGTAACTTTTTATTATATATCCTCTAAGGAGCCAAAGGTTTTAAATCTGTTTCATTTGACTTTTCTTAACTTTATCCTCAAAATGGTTAGTATTAATAAAGATGTGGAAAACTGTACTGTATGCAAATTGTAATATCTAAAGATTATTGATACTCTTAATTTAAATTTTATGTCTTTTAAATAGCTCTGCAGCAAATACTTTGTAATTTGGTTTTATTAAAACTCCAATAATTTAGCAGCTATATTTTAGATAGTATTTTGAACTGTTAGTTTGCATTTTAACACCAAAAGGTTGTGGAGGAACCTTTAATTATGATATTACAAGTTTGGAATTTAAAATTATAAACTCTCCAGTAGCTTATCATTTTAGATCAGTGATTTAAATATTGGAAAAACACAGTGTACTGTTTTATATATAGAGATAACACAGACTATTATTGTGGTTTGTGCTTTACAGTAGTTTTCATTAGCTGGTCAACAAGGCAAATAATGTGGTATGGCAATAACTGTATAGACTGTTCAAGATGACCCAGGCCAATTTAAATAAGATAAATTGTAAATAATGCCAGTTATCCATGCTGTGAAGATATGAATTCGTGCATTTTCTCAGCCTTCTAGGTTACTGGGGTCTTTGGTATTCAAATGATAATTGGCAGCATGGTATACTTGAAGTGGCCTTGCAACATTAAAGCAAGGTCTTTATTCTAAGGCAAGATAAAACTGGTCAATAAAGAAAATTAATGAACTATCCCTTTAAGGCAATTGAATTGCTTTCTAGGTCTTTTTCTTGGTACTTGTAACTTTTCATGGCATTTCACACAGTTACTGAAGTTAAGATTCATAAACATTTTAAAGAGTGGAACTTTTGGGGGTGCATATGACTAAAGATAGTGAAATTCCCTGAAAAGCTTGCCTCTAAAATATCAACAATCCCTGTTCTTTCAAAATTTTGCCTCTTCTACTCTGAACTTAATTTTATGGGAAACGAGAGGGTTGTAAGGATCAGGTGGGTAGTTTAATAGTTACTAATCTTCCCATGGATGTTCTTTTCAGATGAATCAGTAGATGGTTGATTAAATATAATGAATGGGTAGCAGTAGCTTTAAATGTGAGAGGAGTTTTGTGAGAAGCAAGAGGTAAGAGAACAGTTCCAGTCTATACTGAGATCATTAAATATAAAATTAATCATTTGTGAGATATAATACTTGAACACATGTAGAACTTTTGTTGGTTTTATGTCTTAATTTTTGGTTTCCTTTTTTTCCCTATGCATTTATGGTACCTGCTGACTAAATAATAGCCCTGGAAAATAATTTTCTGAGTAAGAAATTTTAAACACTGGTTATACATAGTCCTGTGTTAATCAAGTGTTTTCTTGTCCTTTCTTTACAGTGGTATGTTCAAGCCACTTGTGCTACACAAGGAACCGGTCTGTATGAGGGACTTGATTGGCTGTCAAATGAGCTTTCAAAACGTTAAATGAAACTGGATATCTAACCAAGGACATGTTTGATAGAATTGGTCTAGGCTTGTTACAACAAAATTAGTTTGCATCTTGGTTATTAAACAGTATCTGGGACTGGTTTGGGCGGAATATTACAGCGTTTAAACTTATTTTGTTGCCAATTATTATCTACCAAGTATAATGTTGCTATTTAGCAATATGCTTGGTTTTAAAGAAATTCTCCTTAACTTGGGAAAAAAGTATCCTCTTTTCATTTTACTTCCCTTAAGCCTAAATGCCTGGACATAGCTATTCTGACACCTTTAAATAAATCCATTCTGAATGTTTTTTGAGCCCACAACAAATAATGTTTTAAAGTTATCCCCTTGCTACTTTACTGATACCTTTATCATTCCTGGGACAGTCTGCTGATTTAAAAAATGTAGCATTCCATTTGTATTTATTTTTCTCCCTTGCCAAAAAGATTTTCTAATACTGCTTGTACCAGCCAGGGAAATGCTCCAAAACACTATTCAGATCTCTTGCACTGAGGAACTTTTTATTTTCCCCCGTTATTGACTCCTAGCTTCCATCAGTCAAGCTTACCTTGGTGTGGTTTGGATTTGATAGCCAGTTAGTTCTGTGCTAGATGCAGAGAGTTCATATTGAGATGATTTTTAATATCCAGCAGATTGTCTTCCTTTATATTGTATCTTTTTTATGTTGCATGTTGCTTTTGGTATCAGCCTAACTCTTTGCCCAATATATGATAGTTCTGCTGATGTTTTATTGTTTATTGGTGAACATATCTTCATTAAGAGTTTTTGGAAAACTCATCAAACTCAATGAATAAGTTTTCTTCATAACCCATTTGGAATTATTCCTAATAAAATGATAAAATGTAATTGTGTGTGTTTTTCTTGAATCTTGAAGATGTTTGAGATGGATTTTCTTATTTGGCAGAATTGATTTGCATATGTTACATACTGTGAACAATCATACAGACCCCAGAGAGATTCGTAATTGTTTGAATATAAAATAAAATACAGGTTGCTATCATGTATAACAGAGTGTGGAGCCACTTCAAAAATTTAGTTTTCTTTGATAAAATACTATTGATGCTGTACATTTCTAAAGTCAGACCTAGAGTAAAAAGCTGTAATAAAATAAACTGCCCCCAAAGCATGTATACAGGTGTTTGTTTCACAGCTAACATGAGTTTAAAAACAAATTCATACCGTTTACATGGCAGAGTACATAGGCTGTTAGTGATGCAGCTCCCCTATGTAAGAGAACAAAGTTCACAAGCACTTTTTTGCTTCACTTTTCTTTCTAGCTTCTGCAGGATGCTGCATGTAACTAATTCTTTGTTATAGGCAATAAAGGTATATGCCTCATGAATTACATCTATTAAGTTATTAAGAACTCAATTTGGTGATGTTATGAATAACTTAGTTTTTATCTATAATGTTTTGTGTATTTTATAAACCTGGCGTTTTTATGGTTATTAATGGTTTGTATAGATTCAGATAAATTTATGGATTGCAGTCTTATTTTGAAAACCAAATACATACTTGTAAAATAATGTACATTTTTGAATTGTAAAAAAAAATACTGGAGCAAGTGAAAGGAAATTAGAATAAGTGGTTGGTGATTGTCAAACAGGTAATTGGGGTAAAGTGTGTTCTTAACTTGTGCCAATTGATGTAAGTGCAACTTTTCTAGCCCACTGGATGAATTCTTCAAATAAGAAAGGTCTTATTTCTTGTTGGATAAAACTAAGGATATATAGTATAGTATGTGTGGTTTTATAGGGTTCAACTAGGGGATGTAAAACTTCAGTAGGTTCAGTGTTAGGATCATAGTTAAATTTACCACTGTTGTATTAATTTAAAAAACTAAACCAAGTAAGTCAAAGATGCTTTCATGAACTCTGAAGAAGGAATAAAGAGTCCATGTTATCTTATTTTCAACATATGGCACCTCATACTACCATTATTGGAAATGATTGCATTAAGAAGCTGAAATTGCCTAATTTTCACTAAAAATGACTTAAAAGATTTGTAAGATTGCTTTTTTTTTCTTAAAGGAAAATTGTATTGGCAACTTGGCATGCTTTTTCCATCAAGAAATTAGTCTTTCTTCAGTCCTCGTGGTGGTAGGTTATTTTTGTTTTTTTTTAATTGAGAAGTTACATTTTTTTTTCAAGTATAAGTGAGTATAAATGAGAAAAAGTCTGAATTAAGAGATAGTGGTGTTCCCTGTGTTGTAACATTCTTTGCAAACAATGCAAACTTTTATCACTATCACTGTCCTAAGATACTGACATGATCAGTATTTTCTGAAATTCTTGGCAGTGTAGATTCATTGTTTACCGTTTACACAAATGTTAAGCTTAGTGTTGATCGATCAGTAAGAGGTCTCTGTGACCTCCCTTGTTGTGCAGAACAGTTGATTATACCCCTGGATGAAAAAGTATTCTGTCGATTGTTAAGTATGTTAACAGAAATTGAAGAGGAATTGTGGTTCCCTTAAAGGCTGACTAGCAGCATCAGAGTTGATAGAACCGTTATCTGTTCTCTGTCCAATAAGTGTTTTGTGGTTTTTTTTTTTTTTGTCTATAATATTCCTCATTATCTTTTGTCTTTATTCAGTTGGCTTTCTGTGATAATCTTGATGTTTTGTTACATATTTATGTTTCTTAGGTTCCCCCCACCATTTACATTCTTTATTGAAAATAAAACTTAGGTGAAATGTTTAACTTTCCAGGGTATCAGTGTCTCATTCACTAAGGCTTCTAGTTTTCATTAGCAAATGTGCAGAATTACTTCCAGATCATTCACTGGGATCAAACCATCTCTTAAAGGCCATGGGATCTGTAGTGATGTCCCCATTTTCATTTCTGATATTGGTAATTTGTATCCTTAATCTGGCTAGAGATTTACCAATTTTATTAATCTTTTCACAGAACTAGGTTTTGGTTTAGTTGACTTTCTCTTGATTTCTTGTTTTTAATTTTATTGATTTCTGTTCTTATTTTTTTCTTCTGGTTGCTTTGGATTCAAGTTGATTATTTTTCTGGTTTCCTAACGTGGAAGCTAAGATGATTGATTTTAGATCTTTTATAATATATGAATTCAGTGCTTTAAATTTACTTAACAAGCCCTTCTTTCACTGCATTTCACAATTTTTAATAGGTTTTATTTTAATTTTCATTTAGTTTGAAATGTTTTAAAGTTTCTCTAAGATTTCTTTGCCCCATGTATTATTTAGAAGTATGTTGTTTAATCTCTAAGTATTGGGGGATTTTACAGCTATCTTTCTATTACTAATTTCTTGTATAATTTTATTGTGGTCTGAGAGTAGATACTGTATGGTTCTTTTTTTTTTTTTTTTTTTTTTTTTTTTAATTTGTTAAGGTGTGTTATATGGCCCAGAACATGGTCCATCCTGGTCAGTGTTCTGTGTGAGCTTGAAAAGAATGCATATTCTGTTGCTTTTGGGTGAAGTAGTCTACAGATGTTAATTATATCCAGTTGATTGGTGGTGGTGCTGATGTCAACTATGCCCTTACTGATTTTCTGTATGTTGGATCAGTCCATTCTCATGGAGTGTTGAAGTCTCCAACTATAGTAGATTACTTACTTCTCTGTGATTATGTCAGTTTTGCCTCACCTCATGTAGTTTGATGCTCTATTGTTTACAATTGTTATGTGTTCTTGGAGAATTGACCTCTTTATCTTTATGGAATGCCCTTCTTCCTGATAACTTCTTCGTGAGATTTAGTTCTTTGGCCCAATTTTTAACTTGGATTTTCTTACTAAGGCTTTTTTGAGAGGGGAGGTAATCAGGTTTATTTATTATTTAAAAAATTTTTTTTGATGGAGGTACTGGGGATTGAACCCAGGGCCTCGTATACATGCTAAGCTCACAGTCTACCACTGAGCTATACCCGCCCCCCTGCTGTTGAGTTTGGAAAGTTTTTTGTATATTTTGAATAACAGTCCTTTATCAGATGTGTCTTTCAGAAATATTTTCTTCAGGTTTGGGGTTTGGCTTCTCATTCTCTTGTTATCCATTTATTTTTAATCACTATATGTCTTTATATTTACACTTAAAATTAGACAACATACAGGTCTTGTTTTTTGATCCATCTGACAATCTGTCTTACACGTGTTGCATTTAGACCGTTGATGTTTGAAGTGATCATTGACATAGCTGGATTTATATTTACCATGTTTCTACCTTTTATAATTGTTGCCCTTGTTCTTTTTTTTTTTTTAAACTTTCTTTTTTTGTTAGTTTCTTTTCCTATTTTTTAAATTAAGCTTGCCCCTGTTCTTCCTGTTTTTGTCTTCCACTTTTTTCCTGCCTTTTTGGTTTTAACTGAGCTTTATATATGATTGTGTTTTCTTTTTTTCTCTCTTTCTTAGCATTTGTTAGAATTAAAAAAAAAAACTTTTTAGTGGTTGCCCTAAAGTTTGTGATATACATTTACAACTAATCCAAGTTCACTTTCAAATGACAATATACCCTTCATTGTAGTATTGAGTACTTTATAATAACAAAATAATACTAATTCTTCCCTCCAGTTCCTTATATCATTGCAGTCATTCATTTTACTTATTCAGAAGCATGTAAATACAGAAGCATGCATAGTTACAGTGTTGCTGTTATCTTTTAAACAAACTGTTGTCTGTTAGATCAATTAAAATTTTCTTCTTTGCTGTTCCTTACTATGTGTAGATCGCAGTTTCTGACTTGTATCATTTTCATTCTCTCTAAAGAACTTGTTTTACCATTTCTTGCAAGGACAGTTCTGCTGGCAACAAATTCCCTCAACTTTTGTTTGAGTCTGTTTCTCTTTCACTTTTGAAAGATAATTTTGCAGGGTATAGACTTCTAGGTCAGTGGGTGTGCTTTCTCTCAACATCGTAAATATTTCACTCCACTCTCTTGCTTGTATGGTTTCTGGGAAGTCGGATGTAATTCTTACCTCTCTGTTCCTCTATAGGTAAGGTGTTTTTTCCCTCTGACTTCTTTCAGGATTTTTTAATCTTTGATTTTCTGTAGTTTGAAAATGATATGCCTAGGTGTAAGTTTTTGGCATTTATCCTGCTTGGTGTCACCTGCTTTTCCTGGTGTCTGACATTAACTTGAAGAAATTGTCAGTCATTACTGTTTCACATGTTTTTCCTGTACGTCTTCTGATATTCCTATTATGTGTGTGTTATTCTGTTTGTAGTTGTCTTATAGTTCTTAGATTTCTGCCCACCCCCACCCTTGTCTTTTTCTCTTTGCATTTCAGTTTTAGAGGTTTCTGTTGAGATATCCTTAAACTAGAGATTCTTTCCTTAGCCATGTCCAGTTTATTAATAAGCCCACTGAAGGCAGTGTTTATTACAGTGTTTTTGATCTCTAGCATTTCTTTTTGAATTTTTGGTAGAATTTCCATCTCTGCCAACATTGCTTATCTATTCTTGTATATTGTCTACTTTATCCATTAGAGCCCTTAAGATACTAATTATAGTTGTTTTAAATTCCTGATCTGATAATCTCTATCATCCCTGCCATATCTGAGTCTTGTTTTGATGCTTCCTCTCTCATCAAACTGGCTTTTTTGATTTTTAGTATGTCTTGTAATTTTTTCTTGATCACTGGACATAATGTACTAGGTAAAAGAAACTGTATAACTAGGCCTTTAGTAATGTCACAAGTTGTGGGGATATGGGAAGCATCCTATAGTCTGATTAGGCCTCAGTCTTAGTGAGCCTGTGCCTCTAGACTGAATTTTACAAATGCTTCTCTTTTTTTTTTTTTTTCCTTCCCCTAAAGTGGGGCAGAATGGCTGGAGTGGGCTGGAGTTGGATATTTCCTTTCTCACTGGTTGGTTAGGCTCTGATAAGACCCCTGTAAATTAGGTTAGTTTCTCCTAAGGGCAGAACTTTTTTTTAAGAACAGGATGCCCTGGCATATTTGAAAATGTTTCCTTTTCCTCTCCCCCTACCAGAAGCATGAAGGGATTTTCCTCCATTATTCACTGCGAGAAGCTGATATATATCTAGGAGATAAAATTCACAAGTGTGGGGGCCTACTAATTACTGGGTTCCCTAGAATTTTAAACTCAGTTGTCCACACTGAGCCTCTCTGGGAATTTCTGTTACAGTTCAGGTTTCCTTACCCTGGCACTTGTTCCTGCAGAGGTTTCTGCTCCTGTAAGTTGTGATTCTGTCCTCACCAGTGAGGGCACCAATTTGCCCTGTGACATCTTTTAAGGATCTAAGAATAGTTGATTTTTTTTTCCATTTTGTTCCGTTTTTTACTTCTTGTTAGGATAAAATGGCAACTTCCAAGCATCTTACATGCCGGACCAGAAACCAGAAGTCTTGGATCAACCTGAAATGTGGATTTTCTGGTTCTCGGTCATGGAGATGAAAGTGACCTCTGACTTAACTGGAAATGTGCTTATGCTTCCTGGTGGCATGTTGGATGTTTCAGTAATGTATTAGTTACTAACTTCGGTAGAATTAATATGAAAATGTAGATTTGAGTAATAAAGAGCAAATGCTAAGTATATTCCCCAAGTACATTATCTGAAGATCTGGTATAGGGAAAAATTAATCAGTTTTATTAGAGTCTGACTATCTGTATATAAGATTGCATTCTGAGAAAGTGATCAGAAATAACTTACTCTCAACAGTTTACCTTTCCCAAAGATGCAGACTTAGTGTTAGGATACTTTTGGTACGTCAACAACTCTTCCTAAAGGACATTTGCTTATATTAGCTTAATTTTTTTTTATTGGAGGTGCTGGGGATTGAACCTAGGACCTTGTGTATGTAACATGCATGTGCTCTCCACTGAGGTATTACCCCTGCCCCCATATTAGTTTAATTTTAAGAAAAATGTTAGGAGTGAAATACTAGCTTTACATTCTTAATCTCTTTAAGGTAATCTAAATATTTTACTTTAAAGACTACATTAATATAAACATGGAATTGATTAGGACTTGGCTGTAAAATTTACTCCTGAGAATTATTTAAACTCAAGCATATACTTGATAAATTTCTTTTAGCATATACATTGTGATACTGTATTCAGGTGCCTAACTTGAAGTTACCACTACTGTTCAGTTACTTGGCTGCTTTTGTTTCTTACTGTGTGTTACTTTTGGACAAATTGCCCTTTATCTTAACAGTTATTTCCACAAACTATGTAAAATGTTTAAGTGGTTTATATTCTAGTGAAAAAGATAATGAGAAATCAATAGCAAAAGTAATCATCTGGACTCAGGTAAGGAATAATTAAGGCAGCTGTATGAAGTAGTAGATGCCTGCAAGGTCCTGTGTTTTAGAGGGCAGTGGAGTCTTTTGACCTTGTTGAGGATTTCTGCACTGTTCTCATGGTATGTTTTCAACTTTAATGGGCATGTAAGTACACACCTGGTGTTGTGGGGCTTAACACTGCCATCTGCAGGCAGGGAGCTGGCTCTCAGCAAATGACCAGTACTTTGATGGCAGGAGTTCTCTTTTTAGGCTGGGTTGAGTGTCATTCAACTAATAGGGATGTATTAAGCACAGACTGAGCAAGGTCTGCCTTTCTGGATAGCTTTAAAGAGGTGAGGTATGATGGTTCTTTTAAAAAAAAAGAAAGGGTGCTCAACAATAGAAAACTCAATTTTAAACTTAATTTGGGTTCCAAAGATATACAGATAGTAAGCACAAAGATGCACAGCATCATTAGCCATCAGGGAAATGCAGATCAAAACCACAGTGAGATGCCACTTCACACTAGGATAGCTGTAATAAAAAAGATAAACTGTTGGTGATGATGTAGAGAAATTGGAACCACCATACATTGCTTTTTGAGAATGCAAAATAGTGCAACTGCCTCGGATAATAGTCTGTAGTTACATGGGGGTGGGGTATGGCTGAATTGGTAGAATGGTTGCTTAGCATGCATGAGGTCCTGGGTTCAATCCCCAGTACCTCCATCAAAAAAAAAAAAGAAAAAGAAAAAGGAAATAAACCTAATTACCTCCCCACCACCACCACCACCAAAAAAAAAAAAAAAAAAAAAAAAAGTCTGTAGTTTCTCAAAGTTAGACATTTGCCAAATGATCTAGCAATTCCACTCCTAGATATATGCCCAAGAGAAATGAAAACATGTCCAAACACTTGAACACAAATGTATAGCATTATTCATAGAAGCCAAGTAGTGGAAGAATCCACATGTCCATCAACAGATAGATAAATGTGCTATGTCCATAGAATGGAATATTCATTATAAAAAGGAATGGAGTACTGATAAATATTACAACATGGAAGAATCTTAAAAACATACAAAGTGAAGCCAGTGAAAAAAGACTACATAACTATTATCCCATCATGTGAAATGTCTGGAATAGGCAAAGCCATAGAGACAAAAAGTAGGTAAGTGGTTGCCAGGAGCTAGGTAAGTGGTTGCCAGGAGCTGATGGGAGGGAGGATTGGGGAGTGACTGCTGATGATCATGGGGTTTCTTTTTTAGGCCAGTCCTTGTCAATTGATTTGACATGCAATGACAAAAAGAAAAAGATCAATTTTGGATTGAAGGACCAAAGCATCATGGGACTCTCATTTAGGATAAAGAAAAAGGACACAAGCCAGGATGCAAAAAGCCATCTTCTTTAGGTATGTAATAAAAGGATAATGAAAGGGGTAACATCATTCCATTATTTACAGTACTTAAAAATTCTACAGCCACAGCAGAAAACTTTGGCTTAAGATATCCAAAATACCATACTTAACCCTGTTTTGGGAGGAAGGCCAGCTATATTTCTAAATGATTTTACCCTGGATAGGTAACACTATTTCTCCAAACTATTCCACAGGGAAAATAAAGTTTATACACAGTAAATTATTTTAAAATTATGTATACTCTTCTAGTATAAGAAAGCCAGCTAAATAAAGCCTATCCAATTCCCTGCTGAACCATTTTCAACTATGAAAGAACACAAATGAGATGAAACTAGCAAAAATGACAACTAGGAATACATCAATATATTAAGAAGATGTACATTAGCAACACTCTAGGATAACATTAAAGTGAGTTACTGGGTAAAATGGATTGTATTATATAAAACCTTGGACCAACAGAAAATGGACGGAAGATAGAGATGAATGATTCCATTTGTTTTGAGTGAAGTTTCTTAAGGAAATTGAAAATAGTCATCACCCAGTAAAATTCTTGAAAATTAGAAACAACTGACTTTAGTTTCCAGAATTTTAAGTAACATCACATTATAGCCAGAAATTATTTGCTAGTGAAATATGAACTACTAGGGTGTGTATCTGTAGTGGGAACTGTGTAATAACAGGATAATGTGTTCTAAATACTCTTCGTAATTTATAATCAATAATATAAAATTTTGAAATGTTAACTCCTATAGCAAGAACCTGTAACATCATAAAATGTGGTTCACCAAAGTTGCTAGACT
Source organism: Camelus bactrianus (assembly GCF_048773025.1). Lineage (NCBI taxonomy): Eukaryota > Metazoa > Chordata > Mammalia > Artiodactyla > Camelidae > Camelus > Camelus bactrianus. The sequence goes on from NC_133555.1 coordinate 27,839,021, forward strand.
TTCCATACTTTATTAAATGTACTAAAAAATCCAGATGTAATAGAAAAATTCCATCACAAAGATGTTTTTAAAACTCTTAAATATTTCTGAATAACACGTTATTCTAACATATACAAGGCAATTTGGGTATATTATTTATGCAATTTTCTTAGTGTTCCCTACCTTTGGACTAATATGAACATATCTGTATACTAGAGACTTGACCAGAGTATATGGCACTTCACAAGAGTATTCTATATTCTAATATTCTGAAGTGCCTATATACAATCTGATCACATTGTTTAGTCAACAAATACCAAATTTAATGAACCAGGATGTGGAATGTTTGATAAGTGTTTATAGAGTTTTTCTGACCAGAACTCTAATCTAGCTAGCCAAGGTGTTAATATAGGAAGTGTGTATTTTTCACGGGCATGAGGCTGTCTTGTTATTTTTTCTTTTATGTTTCTCTGCTTTTTGTTTTTTCTCAAGATATTGTAAAAATCCTGTCAATATGTTTGAAAGCAGACCAAAGCCAAATTTTTAAAAGGAAAAAAAGATTGCAAAAGAATCAGATTCTGGCTTTAATCTATTATTTATATATTTGTAAAATGATGTTAAAATGCTCTCAAAATACTATTTAGGAAGGCAAAATTTGGTAGCATCAATTTTTCACTCATAGTTTTTTCTAAACAAAAATCTCAAGAAACTGCCACCTTAATTTTTTCCTTCAAGTACTTTAATATACTTCCAGGTTCAATCTAAAGTGCAGGTAAAACCCTCTCATTCTTAAAATTACTAAACTAAGAGTAAACTATATTGGATAGTGAGCAGAATATGAAAGTACAGACTACTTTAACAAAAGAGGAAAGTTCTTGTGGCGTCAAGCTCAGAGATTAAAGAAACTGGAACAAAAGCTCTCATGAATGTGGAAAATCAGAGTTCTTCTTGAAGTAGGTGGGTTTTTAATATCTAAGCTAGAAATTAAATGCAGAAAGAAGAGGTAACATGGTTATCCTGAACATCAAGAAGCCAACAGCTAAAGTATTACAAATAAGGTATGGTGATTATTAAGTTAGAAAAGCTGGGTTACCATCCTAGGCTACGAACTAGTCAGTAAAACTACAATTTCTAATTTTAAAAGGAGTTTGGCTTCATATTTAATTTTTTTCTTACAGTATATAAATTATATATACAATGTTTTCCTGTAACTCAAACTATAATGCTCAAGTCTATAAAAAGTTTATTCCAGAGATGCTCAAAAACTGTTACTCCCCTTTCTCCTGTTTAGAAAAACCAACAATTTCAAAAATACTTCTAGCATAGAAATCCTCCATGATTCATCCAAAATTTCAAGCCCGTATCAGTAGGCAGTTTCTCATAAAATGATGCATTGTGCTGTATTCTCTAATATCATATGATCAAAATACCCTGTTGATTTATGAACATTTTTCATGGGTAAGAATATCAAAGACAACAGGATCAAGTTAACTGTGTTACTAGTCAGTTGGAAAACTAAACTGTGCTTGCATCCCCAAAGTTAAAATGAGCTGCAATAAGAATGAGAATATAAATATCTCCATTTGTACCATACACTAAAAGTTAAAATTCTAAAAATAAGAGAATGAAAATATCTTATGTTAATTGAAAAATGAAAGATGGCAAGCAATAGCAATTGATGATGGTATATTTTAATCTTTTGTTAAAACAAATTTAAAGTTGTATTAAATTGCTAACTAAATTGAGGTAGAGGTAGACTCTAATGTTATTCCTTCCATGTGTCAGAACTTAGGCCTCTCACCTTAACTGGTATGCACTTCCCCCTAATTATATATACTGATTTAATTTGAAATGTGTGTTATGATATGAAAATTATAGTATCATTCAAATGATTTGTTTTAAACAATTCTTAGTTACTAGCTAAAAAAAACTTATAAAATGTACACAATAGTTCAGTGTTCTTCGTGCTAGTTATAAATAATATTTGTTTTTCCTCCAGGGGTAGTAAAAAAGGGTAGAGGAACTATACTATGCAAACATTATGAACAGTCATGTAATAAAGACACTGGAACATAACTAGTAGGATAAGAATATTTTACCTTGGTGTCTTGTTTTCCTCTTTGAAAGTTACACATAAGCTTTGATTCATATTAAATTTCCAACTAAAGCAGACAAATTCCATTAAACACAAACCTACTTCCATTTTAAATCACATACAAGTGCTATGTGATCAGAGGGATGGGAAACACTAGGTAAGGCTTGGTGGGTGGTAACTTCTTCATGACTAGGTAATGGAATCACCTGTTCAACCTCTAAAGCATTTAAGTCAATGAAAACATAATCCAGACATCCATGAAAGCCACCAACGTAATTTGTGTAAGCAGGTTCACCACAAGCACTTTTCAGTTTGAAGAAATGGGTAAGAGACATGTTGCACCGTTCCTCTTCCCCATTGGAAGTCCAGTCTTCATGATCCTCTGGAATGTTGCCATTGATGACAAAATGATACATTCCTGTTGATGGAGTACTATTAAAGTCCCCACAAAATATAACTGGTATGCCAGGATACAGATCACATGAGACATGCCTAATGTGAGCCAAGGCTACTGCCATTTGAATGAGACGAATGTACCCACCTAAGAATATAAAAAGCATTAATGTTAAGTACTTTAAGAAAAAAAACATATATACCTATACACATGTATTCTTTCTTTTTCAGATTCTTTTCCATTATAGGTTATTATAAGATACTGAGTATAGTTCCCTGTGCTATACGGCAGGTCCTTGTTTATCTAATGTTAAGTACATTTTAAAGTTGCCTTTAAGTTAAGAAAAGAAGAAAGATAGAAATTTTAAAACTCACTACACTATTTGGGTGAGATTCAAGATGCATATTTGTGTGGTGGGGAGGAGTTGCATGAAGGTGGTCAGAAGTTAAAACCTCCAGTTGTAAGATGAATAACAGTACTGGGGATGTAACGCACAACATGACTATAGTTAACACTGCTGTGTAGTATATTTGAAAGGTGCTAAGAGGGTAAATCCCAGAAGTTCTCATCACAAGGAAAATCTTTTTTTTGGTATTTATATGAGGTGATAGATGTTAATTAAACTTACACTAATCGTTTTGCAATATATATACATCAAGTCATTATGCTGTACACCTTAATCTTGTACAGCACTATGTCAAATATTTCTCTAAAAAACTGCAAGAAAAAAAGATGTATTTGTGTAAAACAGCTTTACTGACCTTAAGCTACCATGTTCAATTCACTTGTGAAAACCAATAAACCTACCTTTAGGATGCCAGTAGAGATGGGTATTGGCAACACATATCTTTTTAGAAGAGTCCTTTGTAGACTGAAGAACAGAAACCTAAAATAAAGTGCCAGAGTTCAGTTGCTATTTGCCCATCTGAATTTTTTTTTAAGACTGTATGACAGATTGACATTTTATTCCATATCCTTCCCTACTGATGACATATGATCGAAATTATTAAATTTAACTTTTAATTTTTAGAATATACATGAATAGGACTTGGTGTAACACACTTTAATAATAGTCTAACATATAGAGGTAGCATGAAAAGAATACATTTTAGGTGATAACGCTAAGGTTGCAGACTGGTTTTGAGTGGGTGAGTGCAGGGTTTGGAGTCAGGCTAGGTTTGAATACTAACTACCATTTACAGCAGTGTGACCTGCAGAGAGTCCACACGTTTTTTTTCCCCCCTAAATCAGCTTCATCATTAGTAAAAAACGGACAGTATTTACCTCAAGGAGGGCAATTGTGTGGACTCAGATGAGCTTACTCAGAGGTGCATGAAGCACAGTAGGTGCTCAAAAAATGGTTGCTATTATTCTTAGTATGAACAAAACCAATTACCTAAAAATTCTGGACAGAGTTTTAGAATATTATCTATAAAATGGGAACAGAAGGATTACTATGAGCCAAAATTCAAATAATAGCGAATATTTATGTAGCACTTTGTAAAGCATGCCAGCCACCTAAATTTTCTTTAAAATGTGTCATAATAGTGCTTGGCAAGTAGTAAGAAAATATTAGCTATTACTATTTTTCTTGTATTTAGCTAAACACACTAAATTGTAAGCACTATGAAAAGTTCCTGTTTGTCTTCTTCAAGGCAGCCTGTATTTTGTCTGGTGCACTACAGGTACTCAAGAATTATTTGCTCAATAAATGGATGAATTAATAAGGAAGGAAAGAAGGATAAACTATGTGCTGAAGATGCAAGAGCAAACACATTTCAGTAAAATCTGAACTGTTTTCGTCTCAATTATAAGCACCATCCGTCCAACCCCCCGCCGCTCCCCTTCCAGGGCCCTAAAAATGGACGAGTATGTAAGGAGACTGGCGGATTTACTTTACCTGAAGGACAGAAGATCTCTGGAACACCCTCTCTTGCGCTGATGGGTACAGAACTAGTTTCTCCAGCAGTTCTTTGTGAAGTGGGTCGGACTGCAGGGCTTCATGAAAAGCAATGTCATGCTGGCTAAGGAGGCTGAACTTAGACTTTCGGTAGAAAGTGGCCAGGCCTTCGTGCTGCTTGATTCGAAACACGCCCTCCAACCCAAAGGCCTCGAGGGCTGGCACCAAGCTGTCTGTAAACACGTTGCGGTCAACTTCCTGTAAACAGATGAGGTCGGCGTTGTAGCCCGTTAGTTCCTTTTGGATAAGGTTCTGGCGGTAGTCGAGTTCCAGGGCGTAAGGGGCACAGTACGGGTACAGGACTGTCCGCGAGAACTCAGTCTGGGCGTAGGTGTCGGCCAGGATGTTGTAAGAGACAGTGCGGATGAGAGAGTCGTCCGTTACCTTCTTGGTGTAGAGATGCCGGTGGTCAAAGGTGCAGGTGCCGGGCCCGGCCTCCACTGGACACACACTTTCCAACTCCCGGCTTGGGCCGAAGCGCTGCCCATTGCCTGGGGTGCAATGAAGCTTGAGCCGTAGCCCGATGTCACCATTGGACGGGGTGTAGACGCGCTCGTCCACACCAGTCTCAGTCCAACCGTGAGAAGGCGAAGTGCGAGACAATGACGAGGGGCCTCCGCTCTCTGGCTCCGCTGTTCTGGGTTTGGTTTCCTTGTACCAGCGGAAGAGGGAGCCGGTAGGATCCCCAAACTCGACGCCGAGCTTGGGGCACACTGGGAAGCCGGCCATGATGTAGCGTGGCAACTGCAGCTCAGTGAAGGCTGGCGGGTTGCGTTCCACCTTGTACTTGACATCCCCGATCTGCAGCACAGCACCGTCCTGCCAGGCGTCCACATTGAGCACGTCTTCAGCCACTGCCTCCTCCCGGTAGTACAGCTTCACCACAGGTTCGCTGGCCGCAGCCGGCTCGGGCCCAGGCCCCGCACAGGCCCCGCCACCACTTGCGTTTGGCCGGTTCTTTTTGCTCTTCTTGACGGCAGCTGCCTTAGCGTGGCCTTTGAGGGCATTGGTAGCGATCCGGTTGAGAGCCCGACCCAGCGGCTCGCTCTGGTCGCGCTGCATGTTCTTGTGGCTGCCGTCAGCCAACGCGAACGACAGGCTTAGCTTAGGCTCCGAGGGCACACAGCGCACTACAGCGCGCTCCATCGCGCCCGCCGCGGTCTCAGTTGCCGCCTCGGCCCGACTGTGCCGCTCCACCGCCGTGCGGACCCCACGAAGCGCGGCGCGGGCGCCTGGGAGCCTCCACATGAACCTGGTGGCCCAGAGGCTGACGAGACCGGCAGCAGAACGGCCGCTTAGCGTCAGGTAGAGACAGAGAAGCAGCAGCCGCCGGTTCCGGGACCCATTGAGTCCGGCAACTTCCGGCCGGCGAGGAGAGGGTGCACGGTACTCCAGCGTGCACTTTCGTCAGGCCCGTCACCTGCTCCTTTTTCCCATAGCCATGTCTGTCTGTAATCCCTCCCAGCTTAATTTTTATATTCAACTCAAGTAATCAGGCGGGAAAAGTGAAGAAAGTAGAAAATATAGAAGTTCCAGAGGGAAATATTAGACTACATGGTTTTAACGAAAATGCAGTTAGCGGGAGGAAGAGTAGGTGCGCTCAAACCGGAAGTGGCTGAGGCAGTGTCAAGGGTTTCGCTTCCCCGAAAGAGGCCTGCCCCTTGCCTGGATTCTAGCCACCTGCTTTCTCGCGCCGCTTTGGGTGCCCTGCGCGAGTTCGTAGGGAACTCCACCCAGTTTGCTAGCTTGGGTTCGGGCGTGAAAGTGTTGTTCAGTTCCTCTTCACAAGATTCCTGACGCTGCTTGCCCTCTTCTGAGGTGTGGTGGGTTCGCCTCAGGCCAGCCAGCGCCGAGCGCGGAGCGGAACCTTTGTGGTAGTTAATAACAACTAACGATATATAATAACTCCCATTTAGTGAGCGAAGACTGCTAAAAATGTCTTGTACAGATGTGAGGTCCAGAGAGAGTGTTACCTGCTCAAGGCCAGACATTGCTGAATGAATGACAGGATACAGAATAGCCAGTGGGTAAGAGGAAATGAAAAGTGTTGCTTCTTTGAAAACAAAGAAAAGTGAAGAACGTATTTCAAGAAAGAGTGCTTTTGTGTTAAGTGTAATTAATATTTTGTGATTAACTGAAGGAAAAAAAGACCCCTAAGATTCAAAGAACAAATTGAGAAGTGGCTTCTCGCGACAAATGATTTATTTGTGTTCACTCTCCCTTATCCTACAACTGTACTGTTTATTGGGTATTTAATAAGAAGCCATACCTTTCCCCCTGGCTTACAATGAGGAAAATAAGCCTTTTCTAAAAGAAGGATGATTTGGTGGTGGGGGTGGTATTTAGGTTTATTTATTTTTAGAGGAGGTACTGGGGATTGAACTCAGGTCCTCCAACATGCTAAGTTTGCGCTCTACCACTTGGGCTATACCCTCCCCCTAAAGGATGAATTTTGCAGTCATTTGAAATTTATATTCCTGTCCTCCACTCTCCCTACACAGTGAACATTTAACAAGCCGACTGCATGCTGATGACATATATATATGTAATCTGTGGCTACAGTGTAGGGATAAAAATCATTACATTATGTCAATTGACTGACCTAAGAAAGGAAGAAAATAAGGTTCAGCACTCCAGTTTATAGTGTCACATTAGCAAACATAATTTTTGCTATGGCATTTTTCTTATGCACAGCATTTTCATTCATGTAACTTTGCAGAACTCAATCAATTTTAAGTCAGCCTACTTAAAGAAAGATAAAAGCCCTGTGAGAAAATGACTTTCTTTCAAGTAAGCTGATTTAACTCTAGCAGAGTCTTAATCCTGGTTTTGAGACAGATGCCTTGAAATGTACTTTCTTTTAGGTTTTTTAATATATATATTTAAATTTTTTTTAGAGAGTAAAACATATTCATAGTGAAGAAAAGTAATCTTCCCACCCTTGACTCCTATGCATACACAAACATTTATGAATTTATAGCCCTCCCCCCACTTTTTTTACACAAATGGAAATGTAATGTACCCCTGGTTCAGTACCCTTCTCTTTTCACTATCTTTTGTCAGTTTTTTCAAGAGAAAGTGTCTGTGGTTGTTCCAAAAGTGTCACAACTTCTCATAGAAAGTTTAATTTGAACTCAACAGACTTGAAAATAAGACAAAATAAATTGTATATTTGAAGCTATATTTTATGAGGCTAAATTGTAGCATAATTATATATATAAATTATATTCATTATAATTATATAATTAAAATTTGAGATTGTAAGTCTGAACCAATAATACACTTTCCCTGATACCAAAAGGAGAAGCGGCTAATAGAAATAATTTTATTCATCCATTCTCAGTTCATACCAAGAAACACAAGCTAACTTTCACTAAGCAAAAGTTAAGAGTTGATGGAGTTATTCTTGTTACTTATACATATATCTGCAGAGATTAGTGTGTGAAGATTAATTTCTTATAATTACCATTGTTTGGTTAGTAACACTGGCAGTTAACAGCATAGATCACTAATGTACCTCTATCTTTTCTAATTTAAAGTCAACATGAAGCTATAGCACTCAGAAATTTTGAGTAGTACCTGCTGATAGCACTTCAGGGTAATCTACTTCCTCATACATTCAAATTTTAATAATTTCCATTTGCTTTTTATTTAAGGGACCAACCTCTTTTTAAAAATTATTTCTTTTAAAATTAATTTTTTTTCCAGTTTTATTGAGATATAATTGACATATAACATTGTATTAGCCAAGATGTACAACATATTTGATATATGTGTGTATTGCCAAATGATTCCCACAGTAAGTTTAGTTAATATCCTTTACCTCACACAGTTAACAATTTTCTTTTCTTGTGATGAGAACTTTTAAGATTTAGCAACTTTCATATATACAATTCAGTATTGTTAGCTGTAGTCATCATGCTGTACATTACATCCTTGGAACTTGTTTATGTTATAACTGGAAGTTTTTACCTTTTTGAACACTATCACACATTTCCTGCAATTCTTCCCAACAGTCTGTTTTCTGTATCTATGGATTAAATTTTTTTTAGATTCCATATATAATGGAGATCATACAGTATTTGTCTTTGACTTATTTCACTTAGCGTAATGCCCTCAAGGTCCATCCGTGTTGTCACAAATGGCAGGATTTCCTTCTTTTTTATGGTTGAATACTATTCCACTATATATCTATATTTATATTTACAACTATATCATATCTATATGTATCTCACATTTTCTTTATTCATTTATCCATGAATGGACACTTTCATTTAGGTTGTTTCAATGTCTCAGCTGTTGTAATTAATGTTGCACTGAACATGAGGCTTATGCAGGTTTCCTGGCAGGAGGAATTGGTGCCTGCCCACTGCTGGGTGGAGCTTGGTCCTAGTCTTCTAGTGGGTAGGACCCTGTCTAAGGACATGTCTAGAGATTGTGGCTTAGGATGTCTGCTGATGGGTGGGGCTGTGTTCCCACCCAGTATGTTGTTTGGCCACCAGCTTTTATGTCCACTGGATGAGCCACAGCCACCCCCTACCTCCCCTGGAGACCCTCCAAAACCAGCAGGCAGGTCTGGCCCAGGTTCCTATGAGATCACTGCCTGTGCCCTTGGACCCAGTATGAGCAAGATTCTGTGTGCGCTTCCCAAGAGAGTAAAGTCTCTGTTTCCCCCAGTCTTGTGGGGCTCCTGGAGCTCAGACTTGCTGGCCTTCAAAACCAGATATTCTGGGGTCTCCTCCTCCCAATGTCAGAACCCTGGGCTGAGGAGCCTCATGTGGGGCTCAGAACTCTCACTCCTGTGGGAGGCCTCTGCAACTTAATGATTCTTCAGCTTGTGGGCCGCCCACCCTGGGGGTATAGGGCCTGATTATATCACGAGCACATCCCCTCCTACTGTCCTGCTGTGGTTCCTTCTTTATGTTTCCAGTTGAAGATCTTTTTTGCTAGGTTCCAGTCTTTTTTTTCAATGGTTGTTTAGCAGTCAGTTGTGGTTTTGTTGTAGTTGTGAAGAGAGAAGAGCTCATGGTCCTACTACTCTGCCATCTTGACCAGAAATCCCAGAATATAAAGAACTTTTACAGTGCAGTGATAGAAAGCTGAATAATCCAACTTAAAAGTGGATAAAAGATTTAAATAGACAGTTATCAAAAAAGAAGATATGTTAATAGATAATAAGCACATGAAAAGATATTCATTGTTATTTGTATTTAGAGAAACGCAAAGTAAAGCCGCAATGAGATACCACTATATGCCCATTAGAATAGCTGTAATAAAAAAGATAGGCAATACCAAGTCTTGGCAAGGATGTGGAGAAATTGGAACCCTTCTATTTTGCTTGAAGGAATGTAAAATCTTCTAGCCACTGGAAAACAGTTTGACAGTTTCTTAGAAGGTTAAACAGACTTATCATTCATCCCAGCAGTTCCCACCATGTAATGTATGTTTATCCAAAGAATTGTACCTGAATGTTCATTGCAGTATTATTCATAATAACCCCAAACTGGAGGCCATCCGTATGTCCATCAACTAGTGAATAAATAAAACAAATGTGATATATTCATGTAATGGAAGACTATTTATCAACAAAAAGAAATGAACTTCTGTTACATACTACAAATGGCTGAACCTCAAACACATCATTAACTGAAAGAAGCAGACATAAAAAACTCTATATGATTCCATTTATATGAAATTTTCAGTAATTGTAAGCCTATAGGGACTAAAAGCAAATCAGTGGTTGCCTAGGGCTGGAGGTAGGAGTAGGGTTAGACTGCATATGAGCTCAGGGGAACTTTTTGCAGTGATGGAGATGTTTTAGAACTGGATCTTGGTAATGGTTACACAACTGTATAAATTTACTAAAAATTCATTGAACTGTATACTTTGAAATGGTGAATTCTATAGTATGTACATTATACCTATAAAAACTGTAAAAAAGATGTACATTGTATTAGGTTAATGAAGGAAGCAGAACCAGTAGATTATACATATCCCCTATATGTATGCATCCGTATATATGTATATATGTACACTTCATTATAGGGAATTGACTTATGCAACTGTGGAGGCTGGTTAAGCAGGTCCAAGATCTGTAGGGGCAGGCTGTTAGGAAGGGAAGAGCCACAGAGGGGAGAGCAATTGTAGACCTAGCTGCTGTTTGGTGTCTGACTCAGGGCATTCCCAAACTTTCTATTTAAAAGGACTTCCACTGATTGAGTTAGTCCCTCACAAATAATATTTCCCTCCATTAACATCAATTTACCAGGGGACTTGAATTACATCTGGAAAATCTCTTCATAGCAGTCCTAGATTTGTGTTTGATTGAATAACTGGGAGAAGGTGTGCATGACATAAAAGACTGCTGTCCTCCTTTCAGTCCTTGTAGTTTAGCCTAACCAAATTGATGTGTCAAAAAACCACACAAGTGTTTCGTTTTCTCCAGACAGATGGTTTGTTATTACAAGCTGCAAGGATGTTCAATTTGTTCATTTAGTCACCCAGATGACATTTTTTAGAGGACCTACTGTGTGTCAGACACAATAGTGTAGGCTGTATTCTCATTAAAAAAATTCTTTACATACTGATGGGCACATAGAAGATGCTCAAATATTTGTTGAATGAATATACCCATCATTACACCACCAGGATTTATTCATCCCCCAATTTTATTTATGAACATGGCATTTGAGAAAGCTTTTATCTTTTAGATGGAGTATCCATTATGCAGCCTTAAATAGCAAAGTTTCACATTTCTCTCTCCATGCATACTTACAAAATTTACACAACTTAACCTTTTTTTTTGCCAAGAGTTTCTTGAAGGAAAAGTGCTCTCTAAACAAATAACCACATCAAGAAACAAGACAAATTGTACTTCTGATTAGTTTTAATATTTACAGGGAAGTCGTTATAGGGACACTTGAAGACTTGACCCTGCTTTGAGAGCGAGTATTTACATAAATCTGTTTTCCAGCAGATCCAAATTTCCAGTCTTGCAGTTTTCCACAATTTAAAGATCCTGATTCCCTGCCCCTTCCAAGGGAAAGTAGTTGGGGAAAGAATCTCAACCGCCACTTATTTAAGTAATGAATTATTGTTGTGACAGGTAATCCTAATCTGTTGCAGCTTCAGCAACTGCTTCTCCAGGCAACATTTACCCAGTCTTTCCGCAGCGACCGCGACAGTTTCCATGGCGACAACTTTGTTTCTGCTCGGCAGCTGACCGCCCAGCTCGGCAGGAGTCGGTAGGGTTCCGGGTGTTTCACCCCTCATTTTCTCCTTCCTTTCACCACTGGAGAAGTTCACTGAACGTTTCCCTCTTAATGTGAGCAGCTGGGAAACTGAAAATAATCGGACAGGTACTTCCTTGGCCTGAGCTTTTTCTCTTCACCCCTCTCTCGGGCCAGGAGATTATGAATTGGGTGCCAGCAGAGTTAGTTTCTTCTTCAAGGCGGGAATCTCCAAATTGTGTGGGCATCCGCAGCAAATGCAGTCGATGTGACAGTTAATTGTTCAGTATTTATATGAAATTTTAGGTTTATTATGCATTTAGTATGCCTATTTTTGCTTGACCATAATATGGCTTTTCAGAAAGGCAGCAAAACTAACATACTATATTGATGTTTGAAAATATTAATGATGTAAAGTGTCAGTTTTTTGGGGGAGAGGAATTATACCTCAACAACTGGATTTTGTTTTTGTGAGTTGCATCTTAGAGAAAAATTTGAACCTTCAATTTTAGAACTGTAAGAGTGTCTAGAGAGCATCCGATCCAAGATTCCTTAATTTCACCCATGAGGAAACTGAAGCCTTCACTCACTGGGAAGTGACTGGCTTCATTTCTTCATAGCAATGAGTGGTGGAGATCTAACAGGAATCCCTACTCATTTATCTCAACTGCCATTCTCAGAAGGAAGATCTAAAGAGGCCTAGAATTTTTGGTATTGATGTGTAAGATATGTTATGAATATATTGAGGCTAGCTTTTACAATAATGGCTTTATGGATTTTTTCTCCTCAGAGTATAGAGTATTTTCTTTCTTTCTTTTCTCTCTCTTTATTTCTTTCTTTATTTTTTAGAATATAGAGTATTTTCATCTTTAAGGGATCAAGATGTCAGATCCAAACAAAGCTGCCATTGCAGCAGAAAAGGAGGCTCTGAACTTGAAGTTACCGCCCATTGTCCGTCCCCCTGAAGACATAGGTGTTGACACACCAACACAGAGTAAGCTGCTGAGTTACAGAAGATCCAAGGAGCAGCAGAAGACAATTAATCAGTTAGTGTAAGTAGCATACTACTAAATAATCCTTCTTTGGAATGTGAATGAATAATTAGTGTTTGTATTCTCATAAAAAGTTTTATTACGTAGGTTGTTCATGGGCAAAACACCATCTTCAAATTCAATTAGGAAAACGATTTACAAAGTAATCATGATAGTAAATGTTATATAATGCTTACAGTGTTTATTCTAAGCATTGTTTTTATTGTTTTACCTATACTTCTTATAGCCCTATAACATGGATACTGTTGTTATCTCTATTTATAGATAAGTAAACTGAGATGCAAAGAAGTTAAGTAACTTGCCGAAGGTCACAGAGTTGGGGTTTGGACCCTGACAGTCTGGTCCTAGAATATGCATACTTTGAACACCATGCTATTCCTCCTCTTGATATATCATAACCATACTGGTCTCTAAAAGTAAAGCCAAGTAACTGGGCCTCTACAAATAGCATTGTATTTGAGCAAATACTTAATAAAATATCTTGAAACTACTTGTACTTAAAATTTTTTCCATACAAAAGGAAATATAGCCCAACTTCCTGTGCTTTCCCCTCCGATTTAGTGAAAATTAAAACTAATTTAGGTACCAGCTACCAAAGACTGTTGTAAGGATAGTTCAGTTCAATTCAGCAGTTACTGAGAATTTCCTAGGTACCTGACACTGCTGGGCTGTGGGGATAAATAAGAAGAAAAAGACACTGAGCTCATCTGTAAGACTTGAACCTAACACTGAACTATAAAATAGGGGATTTCTCTCTAGTGGATTTCTGCTTCTCTTTCTGCATTCTCTTTCCCTTTTTGGTCTGCCTTATTCATACATATTTTTGGCAACTGACTTAAGTTTTACTCTGTGTTACATTGTTTGATGATCATATTGTTGCTAGTTTAAAATAATTTAAATTTTTGCTAATTTTACTTTCCTTACAATTGAACAGGTCTACTAATCATATAACTTCTTTAGATTTATATTTTTATTAGTCTATTAATCATCTAATCATATTTAAATCCAAATATATAAGGTATATTAACTAATGTCAGTATATATATTATTAGATGCCCTTTACTCCTTTCATTTGTAAAATGCTACTCAATGTTTTAGTAGACCTAGACAGTAGAGAAAGGGGTTCCTTAGGAGTTGCATATTGTTCTTGTCCAAAACCTTTCATTATTTCAGGTTGTCATGTTGAACTGCTTGCCTTTCCATGACTGTATTATATTTTTTCAGTTTAGTGAAAAATAAATTTCATAATTGCTCCCTGCAGTTTCCTTCACTGGAAAGCATTTGTCTGCCTGAATATTTATACTAGCTCTTCAGGGCTTAGTTTTTGAATCACCTCCTCCAGAAAACCTTCTCCTAATACACTTTGTGCAGCTTTAACCCTTTCTAAATATTTCTTTTACATCTATTTAAAGATGTTCAGTACCTACTGTTACACAGACACTGCTTGTTACTGGAAAGACCATAGAGAACACAATAGAAAGTACTGTAGACTTTCAGAAGCTCATATTCTAGTGGGAGGAGACAGTAAATATGTTTTTAAAAAAGAGTATGTTAACTCTTTAGAAGGTGATAGATACTATGAAGAAATAAAATAGTGGGATAGAGTGTGACAGGGAAGGTGTTCCTAGGAACACTGCAGGACAGTCCTGTGGAGATGATATTTAGTGATCTACAGAATAAGAAGCTTGTCATTTAAATGAACATGGGAACACCACTCTAGCAAAGGGGATAGCAAGAACAAAAGCCCTGAAATGTGAATGCTTTCAGTTTGTTCTCAGAACTGACAAAGGTCAATGTCAGTAGAGTATCAGGGGCCTGGGGAAGAGTGGTATCAGGTGAAGATGGAGAGAAAGGTGGAGGCAGATTGTAGGTTGCGATAAGGAATTCAGATTCCTTTAAGTGCGATGGAAGCCATTGGACTGTTCTAAACTGGGGAGTGACATGAAATCCAACTTACATTTAAAAAATATCACTCGGACTATTAGGAATAGACTGAGGTGGAGAGGAAGAGGGCAAGAATAGGAGGAAACAGAGCTCGGGTAGGATTTTTTGGGAGTAGTATAGATAAGAACTTAACAGTGGTTTGGATAAGGCTGGAGACAATGGAGGAGGAGAAGAGAAGTAGATTTATAGGGGATATTGGTTGGATCCAGAATCAGTAAGACTTGCTATTGGATTGGCTTTGGTAACAAGGTGGATGGTAGTGACTATATTTATAAAGAATTGGAAGTTCAGGGGATGATGGGTGTAAAAAGCAATAATTCTCTTCTGGAGTTGAGGTTCCTCTGTAACATTTAAGGGGAAATATGTTAAGTAGGCAGTTGGTTATGTAAGAGAAGAGGTCTGGGCTAGAGATACAAATTTGGGATTCAGCAGAATATAGACAATTTTTTAAAGCTATGAGGAATAGCTGAAATCACCCAGAGAGAGAAAAAACATTGGGAGGAGAAAGCAGCCAGGACTAAGCCTTTAGGAATTATGATGTTTAGGTGTTGCATAGAGTAGGGTCAACCCGCAAATAGGTTGAGGAAGTGCTACCAGTGATACAGGAGGAAAACCACAGGAGCAGGTGTCATAAGCAGAGAGAGCAGAGTACGTTATGAAACAGTAAGTATTGTTGTTTATTCTCTTAGTTGTTCTCGTCTACTTTACTGTGACATGCTTAAGGACAGAGATCTCAGCACAAAGCACAGCGCCTGGCATGTTATTGTTGGTGAATGAATGGGTGGATGAAGGAATTTTTGAAGGAGGAACTTTACCTCTTACTGTGTTTCATACAGGTCTATAAGTAGTACTTCTCTCATTTGATGAAATGAAAAATACTGCCTCAAAATTACCTGAAGTAGAGCACTGTATTAATACTGAGATTAGGATTGTCATGTGTTTTATATGGGGAAAATGCATTTGGAATTAGAGATTTTTATACTAGAAACACATTTTTCTGGGTGGCCATGGATTTTGTGATTGTACTTCTACCTGTTAGGTAACAGGAATGTAGACTTCCTTGTTTCAGAGATGGGATGAGCTCTGTGACGAGAGAGAGTTCCAGGAGTGAGGTGGGCTGTTAAAGGAGTCCTGGGCAGAACTGGGCCCTCTGCTGGGATCAGTTCCTGGGAACAGTTGGCAGAGTGAAAATCGAATGTAGTCTCTCACACAGTCCTTTGAAATTATCCAGTTTTTCTTCATTTATTTGTTTTTGATTATTAACACAGAAAGCAAAAACAGGGAGTGAAAATCCTCACTCTCATATTCTTGTCAGCTCTTTTTATTTATAGCAGTAGGAGAAAACACACTCCCAGAAATTGTTGCTATGTTAAAGGGTGGCATTTATACATAAAGAGCTCAAAGAAGTTAGGCATATTTATGTTGGGATCATTATAGTGCAAGGCAGCTAGTGCCAACTAGCATGCCAAAATAGTAGTCAAGTTCCTTGAAAGTATTGATCACTGAGAGCTACACTGCTCAGGGATAATGACGGATGAAGGAAAGTCCGGACTGGGCCTTGATGAGTATCAAAGAAAAGAGGAGGCCGAGGATATTCCAGGCACATTTTCTGCTCCATGTGAAAAAGCCTTTGGAATTTTGGTTTAGTCAGACTCAGTAAGATTCAACATGGAAATGAGGCTACTCAAAAAAGCTAATTCAGTCTTAGTCTGTTTT
The DNA here is from genome assembly GCF_048773025.1 of Camelus bactrianus. Taxonomy (NCBI): domain Eukaryota; kingdom Metazoa; phylum Chordata; class Mammalia; order Artiodactyla; family Camelidae; genus Camelus; species Camelus bactrianus. Next base: position 27,855,390 of record NC_133555.1, read on the forward strand.
AATAAATGAAGAATGTCTAGAATGTGGGAGAGAAAATTTTTACTCTGCACTGGTCAAACGACATCTGGAATTCTGGGATCATACTTTAAGAGGGATGTTGATAAACTATTATAGTTACTGAGGAGAGCAAGGAATTTTAAAACTACCTAATTTAAATGAAACTGATTCGCTTAATGGGTAAGAGTACAGACTCTGGCATTAGACAGGTCTGAGTTCATGTCCCGTCTCTGCAGCTTATTAACCTGGTGAGTTTGCAAGTCAAGTAACTTTACTTATCTTCACCTTCCTGTTCATAAGATGGAGACAATAATAGTGGTTGCCTCTTGGAATTTTTGTGAGCATTAAATGAGATCCATGCATATAAAGATCTTAAGCCGATTCCTAGAACATCATAAGCTCACCATAAATGGTAACTTTTATTGACAGGAATGGTTGAAGGAACTGCATAGGTATCATTAAGTTTTGAAAGAGTAGTATAGAAGAGGAATGTGACTTTTTAAAATAAAGCTCTAGAGAATAGAAGTTACAAGGATACAACTTAATACAAGAAATTTGTTTCTAAGAATATGAGCTAGCTGACAATAAATTGGGCTACTTCAGAAAGTGATGAATGTCATCCCCCTTTACCCATCCTGAACTACAACTTGATATTTTTGAAAGTATCCATGCATCAAATAGGGTACTGACCTAGACATGCAAGATTTTTTCCAAATCCACTATTCTGATCGTTTATTCTACAGATATTTATTGACCTTAATGTCACTATGGACACTATCTAAATGATATAGATAGAGCAGTGAGCAAAATAGATATGGTCTTTATCTTTATGGAGTTTACAAGTTTTTGCTTTTATGGTTCCAGTGGACATCCTTTCCTTGAAATTCCTTTTGGTTCTCCTCTTGCCTCTCTGACCGTATCTCATTTGCCTCCTTCAGTTGGTCTTCCTCATTCCTGTCACATTTGGCATCCTCCAATCTTCTTTCTTAGGTCTCTTTTCTTTTCCTTGTATATTTTCTGCTTTGGCCATCTCTTCTAGTGTATCTAGTCTTTACAAACTGGTAGATTTGTCTTCCTAAAGATGTTCCCAAGCTTAAAAACTCTCAGTGACTCTCCATTGTCTATTAAATTAAAAGGCTGGCTATTTGCGGCCCTTAGCTAGATACTCCAAACCACTTCTGCAAACTAATCTCCATCTGGTTACATAAACTCTGGGCATATTGGATAACTCCTCATTCCTAATTTTTGCCTTTCGTCATTCCCTTTCCTTCCTGTTTCTCAAGATCTTTGTTTTTTCAGATCCATATACCCAGGAAAACCAGTCTCCACCTGAGAGTCTCTTCTTCATTGAAAGCTCATTGTAAATGCTAACTTGTCCACATAGCCTTCACAGATAGCTCCAGGTAGAAGTGAACTTGTCTGTCCTCTAAACCATCAGGGTGCCATACTTTTCATATAGTACTATGATCTTATCTTCCTACCCTTTCAATTTATAAATTCCTTGAAACTTGTTGCTGCTATATTTTAATAAAACTTAGTAGGGTATCTTGCAAAATAGAAGCAGTCATTAAGTATTTGGTGACAGATGAATGTATTATACAATGATATATGAATGATATTATACAATGAAATACATATACACAAGTATAATGTGTACAATGATATAAATAAACTTTATTTAAAGAAGAAATTAATTTTATGGGTGATAAATTCCTACATTCAAAACTGTTTATTAAGTACCTAATATGTGCCAGGTACTATTCTAAGCTTTGGGATAAAGCAATGAATAAAATAGTCTACCACATATAACATTGCAAGTGAGGGTAAGTGCTACGAAGCAAGGTAAGTGAGGTTAAAAGTGATGGACAGTGAAGGAAATACTACTTAATATAAGGGGTAAGGGAAGGCTTCTCTGACAGAGTGATATTTGAACAGAGATTAATACATATAAGGGCCCACAGTGCATCAGGATTAACTTAAAATTGTCATGTTATAGTTGTAAAAAATTTGTTACCATTTTTAGTCTCCTTTTATAGTACACATGAATAATTTGAAAATTAAGGTCTCATTGCTAATGGCTATTGAGATTTATTTCTCAGAAAATTCTGTGTGGTAAAGAACTCTTGAATATCTCTTCTTTAAGTATAGCTCAAAAATGTTGAAATTGTAATGTTTTAATCATATATTTTAATGTTATATTCAAGAGAGTCATACATTTTTCTAACTATAAATTTCAGAATTGAGGGAGCCAAAAGAAATTTAGACAGAATACTGGATAAAAGAACACCTTCATCACCAGAGCCAGATTATCCCCCAACTGTAAGTTTATATTTTTTCTTTAAAAAGTTTACCCTTATACTATTTTAATTATTAATTATTTTAAGTCAATCTCAATATAACTAGTATTTTTAAAAAGCAATACATATATATAAAACTATTTATATTTTTAATTAAAAATTTTCTTATTGATTTAATTATGCTTTGTTTATTTGCTTTTGACAGATGACCAGTGAAATTAAAAAGAAAGGAGTGAGTTCAATTTTTTATATTTCTTGTTTTAAAAATGCTCAAACAAATGATTACAAAGTAGCTCCTTCTAAGACCACCTGCTAAATTCCATTCTAGAGGAGAAAGAAATTTAGAAACAGATTATTTTTTCTGCCAAAAGGAACAAGCATGTCCTGGATGACAATATGGGTTTTATTTTTGTTGCCATTCATTATCTGAGGATTAATTGTAAATATTTTTGTTCTTATTCCAAACAACTGAAAAAATATTTGAAGTGGTAGTTACAAAGGAAATACGTCTCCCTTTTTACTGTCCTAATATTGATAAAAGATGACTGCTTATTGACAATCCGTTGTGTGCTACCCACATGCTAGATGATAGAGGTTAAAAAAAAAAGACACTGACTGCATGGTTGATAACATGGGACTATGATGTGATTTGTGGGAAGATGACAATATGTAAAATTTCTTTAATAGCAAAGGATATGGAAACTTCTGGTATTAGTTACACAAGAAAGGAATTTATGCAGCATGTTCCCAGATGAGGGGACAGGCTTTCCAAATCCATTAAAGTTCCCTCTTGGGATAGAGGGCTAAAGATACCTTCATACAGACTGAGGATCTTTGGAAGAACCTCATTTTAGCTATTCCAAGTTTTTTTGTCCTTTTAAAATACTCTTCCTCCTCTTTCCTCTGCCTCCCAACCTTTCTGGAGACTCTGGCTGTTGATTTGCCTCTTTCCTAGGTGTAAGATCTAATATAAACACCCCAAATATTCATAAATATTTAATGTGAGGCTGAGTGACTGCAAGATATTTTTGTCTGTGTGTTTAGGATCCTCACTCTTCCTCCACATTTCTTGTCTTTAGTGTCTTACAATCTAAAATAAGTAGCTGGATATGGAACAGTCATTCATTCCTGAATGCTATTGGCAGTCTGACTTCTGGGAACTCCACCACTTCATCATTAATGTCTGCGATGACCATTAGTTGCCAAACCTAAAGGATGTATTTAAAATACTTCTCTTACTACACCTCCAGCTGACTTTTAAAAAACCTTTTACTTTTAAATAATTGGACACATGGATGAGTGGAACAGAATAGATGACCCAGAAATAGACCACACAAGTACAGCCAACTGATTTCTGATAAAATGCAAAAATCAATTCAATGGGGGAAAAAACAGTCTTTTTAACACATGGAGTGGAGCAGCTGGACATCCATTAAAAAAAATAACAACAAAAACCCCCCAAACCTCAGCCTAAACTTAACACCTTGTATAAAAATTAACTAAAAATTGATGATAGCTTTAAATGTAAAACAGAAAGATTAAAAATTTTAGAAGAAAACCTAGGACTAGGCAAAGAATTCTTAGACATGACATCAAAAGCACAATCCATATTAAAGACCTAAATGTAAGACCAGAAACCATAAAACTCCTAGAAGAAAACATAGGCAAAATACTCTTTGACATAAATTGTAGCAATTTTTTTTTTGGATCTGTCTCTTAAGGCAAAGGAAACAAAAACAAAAATAAACAAATGGGACCTAATTAACCTTAAAAGCATTTGTACAGCAAAGGAAACCATTGACAAAATGAAAAGACAACCTACTGAATGGGAGAAAATATTTGCAAATGATATGACTGATAACAGGGTTAATATTCAAAGATATAAGCAGCTCATACGACTCAATATTAAAAAATAAACAAACAGCCTCATTAAAAAATGGGCAGAAGACCTGAATAAACATTTTTCCAAAGAAGATATACAGATGGTCAATAGGCACATGGAAAGATGCTCATCGCTAACCATCAGAGAAATGCAAATGAAAACCACAGTGAGATCACTTCACACCTACCAGAGTGGCTATCATGAAAAAGACCACAAGTAACAAATGTTGGTGAGAATGCAGAGAAAAGGAAACCCTTATACACTGTTGGTGGGAATGTAAATTGGTTCAGTCACTATGGAAAACAGAATGGAAGTTCCTCAAAAAAACTAAAAATAGAACTACTACATGATCCAGCAGTTCCATTCCTGGGTATATATCCAAAGAAAATGAAAACACTAATTTGAAAAGATACATGCACCTCAGTTCATAGCAGCATTATTTACAATTGCCAAGATATGGAAGCAGTCTAAATGTCTATCAGTAGATGACTGGATAAGGAAGATGTGGTATATGTATACAATGGAATACTACTCAGCCATGAAAAAGAATGAAAATTTTCTATGTGCAACAACATGGATGAACCTGGAGGGTATTATGCCTAGTGAAATAAGTGAGACAGAAAGACAATACTGAATGTTATCACTTATATGTGGAATCAAAAAATAAAACAAAAGAATATAATAAAACAGAAATACATAGATACAGGAAACAAACTAGTGGTTACCAGTGGGTAGAGAGAAGGGAGGAAGGACAAGATAGGGGTAGGAAATTAAGAGGTACAAACTAATATGTATAAAATAAGTAAACTATAGGATACAGTGTACAGCACAGGGAATATGGCCAATATTTTATAATAACTTTAAACAGAGTATAATCTATAAAATTTTGAATCACTATGTTGTACATCTGAAACTAACATATATTGTAAACCAACTATACTTAAATTTAAAAAGCACAATCCATGAAAGAAAAAACCTAGTAAATTATATTTCATTAAAATTAAAAACTACTGTTCAGTGAAAGACCCTGTTAAGATGATGAAAAAACAAGCTACATACTGTGAGAAAATATTCACAAATCACATATCCAACAAAGGACTTCTGTCTAGAATATTTAAGAACTCTCAAAACACAATAGTATAAAAAAAATCCAGTTAGAAAATGAGTAAAAGCCATGAATAAACATCAATAACATATGTGGATGGCAAATAAGCACACGAAAGATGCTCAGCATATTCATTATTGGGGAAATGCAAATGAAAACTATGGTGAATTATCACTACATACACATTAGAATGGATAAAATTTAAAAATTACAATTCTAGTGGACTTTTTGACACTGCTGAATATTAATTTCCTTCTAAATCCCCTTAGACTTATCTTTCTGGTCCTGTAACTATTATTTCTCTGTCATCTTCATGGGTGTTATTTGATTTCCTCATTTGTTTTTGTTGCTGCGCAGACTACAGTGTGTGGATATATAATTATTTAGCCACTCCTAAATGTTTCTAATATTTTGCTGCAATGAATAAACTGTAAGTGTGTTTTCATACAGTTGGAGGTGTATTTTCAATTTCTCAAAGTAGAACTGCTGGGTTTAGTTAGAGATTGCAAAATTTCTCTCCCAAAGGGTTGTTCCAATTTGTGTTCCTACTTGCCGCTGGTGAGAGTCCTTGATTCCCCACAGTCTCACCACAGAATGTAGGAATCATATTTTTTATTTTTTGTCAGTCTGAAAGGTGAGAAATGGTATCTTCAACTCATTTAAAGTTTCTTTTTCTAATTATGAATAAGATCAAATACCTTTTCATATGGTTAAGAGCCATTTTTATAATATTTTAATTGTGAAATGTTGGTTCATGTCTTCTGCCCATTTTTCTATTGGTTTTATTTCCCCCTAATTTTAAAAAATTGCAGTAAAATATGCATAACATAAAATTTACCATCTTAACTATTTTAAAGTGTACTGTTCAGTGGTGTTAAGTGTTTTCACATTGTTGTGCAACCAATCTCCAGAATATTTTCATCTTGCAAAACTGAAACTCTATATTCATTAAATCACTCCCCATTTCCTTCTCCCCCCAGTCCCTGGCAACTACCATACTATTTTCTGTTTTATGAATTTGACTACTCTAGATATCTCATGTAAGTGGAATCATACAGTATGTGTTTCTTCGTCATTGGCTTGTTTCATTTAGCATAATGTCCTCCAGTTTCACCCATGTCTTAAATTTTTAAGCTTTCTTTACACTTTATTTGAGAAGTATGTTTACAAGTATTTTCTCCCAGATTGTCAGTGTCTTTTGACCTTTTTTATTATGATTTTTTTTTGCCATCGAACATTTAAATTTTTTTTAGTCAAAATTTGTCATTCATTTTTTAATTTTTTGTACCTGGAATTTGAATCATAGCTAGAAAGTTTTCCCCTATCTTCAATTATAGCAGAATTTACCAGTTTTTTCTAGTCCTTGTATAGTTTCATTCTTTAATTTAAATTCCTAATCTATTTGGAACTTATTCTTATGTATGTTGGAAGGTACAAGTTAAATTTACTTTTTTCCAAATGGCTAACCAGTTGCCCTAGAACTATTTATTAAAATTGTTATCTTTGCTCCAGTGATTTGAGATGCCACATTTATCATAATATGAATTTTCCTGTGTCCTGGATCTATTTGTAGACTTTCCTTTTTTTTTTCCCCAGTAGTTTGTCTATTCATGCTCCTGTACTACACTATTCTAATTAGGGGGCTTTATAGTATGTTTAATGTCTCCTACAGCTAGTCCTTCCTTATAGATTTTCTTTTTCAGGGATTTCTTGGCTGTTCTCTCATGTTTATTTTTCCACTTGAATTTAGGCTGTACTTGCCTAGCTCCTTAAAAGTGTGTGAAGATGTTTTTATTGGCATTGCATTAAATTGTCTTGGGGACAGTCTGAAATTTTCATGTTGTTAAAGTATCTTTACCAACATCAAGTGCTGTCTTTCCATTTGTTCATGTCTATTTTTGTCAGACTGCTTATTGTTATGGGATAATTTATGAAATTATTATACTGATATTATACCAGAATATAATCTTCAAGAAAGTGGGGCTTTTTGTGTTTTGTTTTCTACTGTATCCTCAGCATTTGGAAAAATACCTGAAGATTTGTTGAATTAATGAATTAAATGAAAGAATAGTAAGTTAGACAAAGGATTTTGTTTTGCCTTGAGAACATGAAGATTACAATAAGAACATTAATTTGGTGAGAACTCATCATAAATAAAGAAAAATATAAAATAGTTTCTTTATATGTCATACTTTTGGATAAAATATTTGTATTCTGAAAATGTTTTTTTCCAAAATATTTTTACTCTGAAATGCTACAGTTGAACATACATCATTGAAATGCTACACCATTTAGAACATGTAATTTTTTCTTATTACATTCTCAGTTCAACTATCTTTATTTGAAACAATGTGTAGAAAGTAGTCCGATAGTACCTATTCAGCAGGAATGGCTGGATCACATGTTAATACTGATACCTGAGTCTTTAAAGGAGGGGAAAGAAAGAGAAGAACTCGTTCAAAGTCTCATAAATGAGGTGTCAAGTGATTTTGAAAAAAGCATGAAGAGATATTTGGGTAAGTATCATTTAACATATGCCAAACTTGTTTGTTCCCTCACCTCTCCCAACCAAAAGTAGAAATATGAAGAATGAATGACGAACATTATATGTTTAGCTATAAGTATTTCTTAGGTATTTTTTTTAAAGTTTTTATTTTGAGCCTATAATCTAGTCAAAATCTTTGTAATTTAAGGGCACTTTTTGTAATTTTTTTATGTGCTTATTAACTAAAAGCTTTTTACTTTTTACTTTGTCTTTATGGTTGTAGTTATACTATTTACAAGATTATAAGAAAATACTAATATGTTTGGGGAGATTTATTAGGGATTTAACCTTTGCAGTTTTAATTGGATCAAAATTTTTTAAGTGGCCATCCTAGTGGCTTTTGAGTAGATAGAATGAGAAAAACTGAGAACTTAACTAAAGTTTTACTGTATCTGAATTTACCTCCAAAATAGGACCAAAATAGTACCAAGAGCTTGATTTTGTTTCAAATAAAAGAGCTTTTTCTTATACTCATTTTTGATGTGTATTAAAGCATACTAGCCATTATCTGAAGTTAGAAATTTTGATTTAAGTTACGTCTTGCAGGGATTTTCAACAAGAGTTTATATATATGTTTATTTGTTTGTTTGTTTTGTTTTGTTTTTTTAAGTGCGGAGTGTTCTTGTGAGACCTCCAGTTAAATGGCTTGAAGATGAAGGAGGCCCTTTGCCTGAATCTCCTGTGTGAGTAAATTATTTTAAAAACAGCACTGCATCTAGGTTTTGATAACAGATTGAAAATAAACTGATTTTACATTCAAGGCTACAATTGTGAAGCTCAGAGGTATTTTGAAAACATTAATATATAGCACTACTGTTTTTTTTTTCCCTGAGAGGAATCCTCTACCTTAAACTTGTCTAGTTGTTGCATATACAATTATGGGAACCTCTATGGATGTATATAGCTCAACTTGGTCTTAAGTAAGCTGGAGTATGCCAGACAGACTTCTCCATCTCTTCTCCCTAGTCCTAAGGACTGAGTTTGCTTATCTCTACTTAGGGTAACTTAGCCAAAACACAGTGGAAGTTGGGGCATTCATGCTTGGCTCATCACCCTGCCTTAACCACAGATGATCTCTGTTCTTACTGAACATAATGCACTCTCAAGATCTTCATGTATTTTTATTACATGCATATCTCATAAGTTTTCTATTGCTGACCATATTTCTATCTTCTTAATCCCCAGTCTTCTCACTTTAATACTAATTCCATGTCATAAATATTATTTCCTAAAATTTAGAATGTGTTATTTGAATCCTGTTTGATGTGGTGTTTTGCTTTTCCAGGGGCCTGGATTATTCTAATCCTTGGCATTCTAACTATCTGCAGACAAGAAGTCAAATATTAGCTAATTTGCACATTGTTCATCCAACTATGAAAATGTTACTGGACCTTGGTTATACAACGTTTGCCAATACAGTTTTGCTAGACTTAACAGGAATTAGGTAAAATCCCATATTTATTAATTAGCATTTAAAATTTGAATGTCTTCTGCTTGAGTCTTTCTGATTTTGACTGTATAATATTTAAAACTGATAAATCTTCAGGACTTTTCTTTAGATTTAAAAAAATTTTTAATTTATCTTACTTGTTTCAGTAATTTGGATCAAGACCAATATCTGTTATTTGCTTTAAATCATTTTTATTTTTCTCATAAATAGAGCTAAAGGCCCAATTGATTGTGAATCACTGAAAAATGATTTATCAATACAAGCTAGAAAGGCAGAAGAGAAGATAATGAACACATGGTATCCAAAGGTTATAAATCTTTTTACAAAGAAGGAGGCACTAGAAGGCATTAAACCTGAGAAATTGGATGCATTTTATAACTGTGTTTCCACGCTTATGTCAAATCAGGTAAATACATTTTATATATTTTAAATGATAATGTTACTAAAATTAGTATTTTAAATAAATCTTATAACTTACAGTGTGCATTTCTAAGTTCCAGCTAAGTTGTAGTGGCTTCATCTTCACCTAGTAGAGTGCTGGAAATCTGACTCTCTAGGGAAAAAAAAAAGCCCTGATTTGTAGTGTTTGCCAATTTCCATGGTGTAAATAATCCCACCATGGTGATTTTCAAGCATCCAAGGGTTTAGTAACTGGCTCACGAAATTCTTAAATATTTGACAGTTGGCTCTTGTAGGAGATAGCTCTAGTATACCACTGTCCCTCATCCCATATACACATCACCCCATGACACCCTCAACCTTAGGTTTCAGGCCTCTCCTCCCTTCAGTCTTCACCATGTTGTTTGGTCTTCTGGAACTTCTTCTGTACCAGGGACAGAATTATTAAAGAATTTAGAAGATTGTGAGTTGCCGTTTTAAGATTGTTGATATTCTATAAAAAAATTAAAGTTTGTATATATTCTATTTATTTTCATAGACTATATTTATGAAGAATATATTGTGCTGAATGAAGATAATTTTCAGGACTAAATGGATTGGTAGAGTGAAATAATTACTGATTTTAGTTAAAGTTTGAATTTCTACTTTGTAAAGTAATAATAATTTATGAAATCATGCAGCTAAAGGATCTTTTAAAGAGAACTGTAGAAGGATTTGTAAAACTCTTTGACCAAGAAGATCAACGAGGGTTGCCAATATTTAAGATGGAATTGACATTTGATGATGATAAAATGGAATTTTATCCTACTTTTCAAGATTTGGAAGATGTTGTTTTGGAATTGGTTGAGCGAATAGCTGAAGCTCTGCAGGTATTCCTTTATCCATCAGGTTTCTTTAAATGGCTCTTTTTCAAAATTTTAAACTGAGTTGAAGCTGTATAAAGTGGATGTGTACATAAAATGTTACAACTCATTTTATTTCCATCCTCCAGCTTATTTTAAGTTAAAAGTACTTTCGCTTTGAGAAAGTTTCTTGGCTTAAGATCACTTTTTTCTTCTTAGAACTTTTTTTACTATGGTTACGAATTGATATTTTTGTACATGTCTCATCTTCCCTACTGAGTTGTGAACTTAAGGACAAGATCTAAGTCATCTTTGTTCTTTCTAGAGCTTTTCTAGTATAATCACTCTGACACTGTAGTTCCTTAATACATATTTGTTGAATAATAGGAAACTAACACAACTAAGGTTTTATATTAGACTACAAACAATTTTAAATCACGTTACTTTGCATCAAGTTATCTTTTCTTGGACCATTGAGATATGAAAAAAAAATTTAACAATATAGTTTAAGATCTACATATAAATCAATTGCACAGATATTTATTTCACGAATTGTCATTTTTATTTATGTTAGAATGTCCAAACAGTACCCTCTTGGCTGTCAGGAACTTCAACAACTGTGAATCTTGACACAGAACTTCCTGAACACGTGTTACAATGGGCTCTTAATACTCTGAAGGTGGCAGTACATCGTAACTTAGAAGGTGCAAGAAAACATTATGAGACATACGGTATATATGACACATTATATCTCTTTTTTGTCACAAAAGAATATCATTTTATTTTTATTAGAATTTGGTCAGATATTTGGTTGTCTGGATCTGTCATGAAAGAGCAGAGAGAACCAGAAGTGAGCATAGGCATGACTTTTGGCAGAGTCAAGGATCAAACCCAAAAAACCTGAATTCTGTTTTTCGGTCCAAAGGGTGAATGTTAACTGGAGCAGGGTGATAAAGCCAAAATGTAGAGAGATGTTGGCATAAGGAGAAAGTTAAATCAAGGGAGAAAGCAAGGTAATTTCTAAGAATAGTTTTTAAGAGCCTGTAGCTCAATAGTCTCCTCAACTGTATTATGGAGTCAGAATAGATGTTATTTGACATTCTATTAACTAAAAACTTTTATTAACTGGCTTATCTATACCTCTAAGTTATTTTACATACCCTGTTATCTTTATTTTAAAACGTCTGTGTTTAACCTGCTTTGCTTAAGTCTATTTTACGTTATTCTGTCTCTTCTTATTAAAGTATTTTAATAGTCTATTAATAATATTTAATTGAATAGACTACTCCATTCCATGACCATATGAAAAAAGCACTTTATTTTTTTAAAGAGTGTTTTGAGATTTTAATTAGATTATTAATTTTCAGTTGAAAAATATAATTGGCTCCTTGATGGGACTGCAGTTGAGCAGATAGAGACTTTTCAGGCAGAAGATCATACTTTTGATGAATACACAGAGGTAAGTGTTAATTCTGTTTTTCATTAATGTCTTTTGAATTTCTTTTTAAAATTAGGACCTTTTTATTATATAAAATAAATGCTTCAGTTTAAGTTAATAGAATTTCTTACTCAAAACATCATTTTAGTAAACTCGTAGGTTCCTCTAATTATTTAGTTACTCATATAACTCATTAATTGATTCAACAAAAATATCTTTCATCATATTCATCATACACATAGCAAGATTTCAGTGATGCAAAAATAAATAATACCTAAACATTCTCCTCAGGAGCATATATGTGGCATGGAAGTCAGACATAGAAATAACAACTATAATATATTGAGATAAGTACTAGAATGGAGATATGGACAAAGTGTTGTGGAAGCTCAGAAGAGAAAATGATTGCTTTTACCTTGGGAAATTGGTGAAGGTTTCTTGAAAAAGTGAAAAGAAAGCTGGACTTTGATTATAGGTGACAAGAGAGGGAATATAGCATGAGCAAAGGCCGGAAGTCTTTAGAGGTGTGCAGACAACATCAAATAATCCCCAAATAATTGAAGAATAGGTAACTAGAAATATAATATGTGGCAGATTTAGAGTCTGAAGTTGGAACTATAAGTTGGAGTCACATGGGAAAATCTTTCGGTATCTTTGCTCAAGAGTTTGTACTTTGTTTTGAAGGTTTTTAGCCATGGAAGTAATTTACTTGAATCTGAGTTTTAGAAAGATAATTCTGGCAGCAATAGGGGAGAACCCATTGAATCAAAAAGATTCCTATCTCCTGAAAGACCTTGTTCTATTAGTTAAAGTTAGGCTTCTGGCTCTTCATGGTCTTCCTTTCTACGGGGTCAGGGGCATCCCCAGTGCCATGTCTGCGTAAGGGACCCAGGTCTGCTTGAAAACTCTGCACCAGCACTTGCCCCCACTGAGTGCTAGAACTCTACTCCTTGCTTGTTTGTCTTAGAGGTGCAGGTTCACAAAGGCACCTGCGCAGCAAATTAGTCCCCTCTGCCTGTAAAAATCTCAGCCCTGCCTATGAAGTTGTGGAGACCCCTGGGTAGGGATTCAGGTTTCAACTCCACCTCCACCTGGGAGCCACACAGCGGGTTTCCCAGCATAAGAGCCCTCTTCCTCCTTTGCCACTCCCTCCCTGTGGGACAAGTCCTGCACTAATTTCCTTTTACTTTTTTTTTTTTCTTCTACCAGATTTTGTGAGGAATCTTGTCTTTTGAAGTAGATGATTTTCTGTCAAAGTTTAGCAAGTGTTCTGAGTGAATGGGTGGGTCTGTGGCTCTCTCTCTTCATGGGAGAGCCTGAGCTAAGAGCATCCTTCTACTCCTCCATCTTGGCACCCCGCCTTGTTATTTTATTCTTTTGATGCAGTATGGAATTGTTTTTTTTAACTTATCTTTCTTTTATTATTAGTGTATAGAAACAGAACAGGTTTCTGTATATTAACTTTGTATCCTTCAACTTTCCTGAATTTATTTATTAGGTCTAACTATTTTTTGGCAATAATTTTAGTATTTTCTTCATGTATTATCATGTCATTCACAAACAGTGACAGTTTTACTTCTTCCTTTCCAAGTTAGATGCCCTTTATTTCTTTTTCTTGTCTGTTTGTTGTGCTAGGACTTCCAATACTATGTTGAATAAAGTGGCAAGAGTAGGCTTCATTGTCTTCTTCCTGATCTTAGAGTAAATGCTTTTAACTTTTCACCATTGAGTATGATATTGGCTGTGTGATGTGGCCTTTATTATGTTGAAATATGCTCCCTCTAGACCCATTTTGCTGAGTTTTTTTTTAAATCATAAATGGAGTTGAATTGTACCAGAAGCTTTTTCTGCACCTATTGAGATGATTGTATGGTTTTTATTCTTCATTTTGTTAATATGGTGTATCACACTGATTGATTTGCAGATATTGAATCATTCTTGCATCCCTGGGATAAATTCCACTTGATCAAGGTGTATGATGCTTTTAATGTATTGTTTTGATACTATTTTGTTGAGGATTTTTACATCTGTGTTCATCATTGATATTTGCCTGTAATTTCCTTTTTCTTGTATCATCTTTGTCTGGTTTTGACATCAGGGTGATGCTGGCTTCATGTAATGAGTTTGGAAGCATTCCTTTCTCTTCAATTTTTTTGTAATAGTTTGAGGATAGGTGTTAAACTCTTCTTAAATTTTTGGTAGAATTCACCTATGAAATTGTCTGGTCCTGGACTTTTGTTTTTTGGGAGTTTTAAATTATTTATTCAAATACTTTACTGGTAATTGGTTTGTTCACATTTTCTATTTATCCTATTCAGCCATGGGAGATTGTACATTTCTCAGAATTTGTCGATTTCTTCTGGGTTGTCCATTTTATTGCTGTATAATTGTTTGTAGTACTCTTATGTTATCCTTTTTATTTCTGTTGTGTCAGTGGTAACTTTTCCTCTTTCATTTCTAGTTTTGTTTATTTTAGCCCTCTTTGTTTCTTAATGAGTCTGGCTATAGGTTTATCAATTTTGTTTATCTTTTCAAAGAACCAGCTTTTGGTTTCATTGATCTTTTCTATTGTTTTTTAAAATATCTATTTCATTTATTTCCACTCTGATTTTTATTTCTTTCCTTTTACTGTTTTAGATTTTGTTTGTTTTTCTTTTTGTAGTTCCTTTGGGTGTAATGTTACATTGTTTACTTGAGAATTTTCTTGTTTCCTGAGGTGGACTTGTATCACTTATAATTTACCTCTTAGAACTTCTTTTGCTGATCCCAGATATTTGGGGGTCATTGTGTTTCTATTTTCATTTGTTTCCAGGTATTATTTTATTCCCTCTTTGACTTCTTCAGTGGCTGATTGCTTGTTTCATTGTGGTTTTAAATTTTCATTTCACTGACAATTAATGATGTTAAACATCTTATAATGTGTTATTTTCCATCTGTCTTATCTTTTTAGAAGTAAAATGTCTGTTATAATAATTTTTACATTTTAAGCTGCATTTTTGTATTCTTAATGTTCAATTATAGATGGATTTATTTTATTGTGTTATATTATTATCAAAGTTATTATTATTGAATTTTAAGGAGTCTTTATATATTTTGAATAAAAGTCCTTTATCTGAAATATATTTTGCAAATATTTTCTCCCCGTATATGACTTGACTTTTTATTATTTGTAACCATGTTGTTCAAGGAGCAGGCATTTTAAATTTTAATGAATTTTAGTCTATCAATTTTTTTTTCTATTAAGGTTCATTCTTTTTCTGTCCCATGTAAGAAATTTTTGCCCACTCTGTGGTCAGAAAGATTTGCTTCTAGACGTTTAATAGTTTTAGCTTTTACATTTAGGTCTATTACCCATCATACATAATCTTCCCATTTGGTGTAGAATATGGGTCATGGTTCAGTGTTTTCCACTTGGGTATCAAGCTGTTCCAACATCATTTATTGAAAATATCATGTTTTCCCCATTAAATTATCTTGGCATTTTTGTTGAAATTCAGTTGACTCTATATTTATGGTCTATTTCTGGATTTTCTATTTTTTCCCATTGTTTAAAGATCTGTTCTTATGCCAATACCATGGTCTTGATTTCTGTAGTTCTCTAGTAAGTTAAAATTAGGTATTATAAGTTCTCTACTTTGTTCTTCTTTTTCAAAATTATTTTGACTACTCTAGGTCTTCTCCATATACATACCATATGTAAAATACCATATTCATTTTAAAATCAATTTCTATAAAGAAGCCAGCCGGGATTTTGATTAGAATTGCATTAAATTTCTTGATCAATTTGGGAAGAACTGTCATCTTAAAACTGAATCTTTCAGTTCATGACCATAGGATATATTTTGTTTTGTTTGAGTCTTCTTAAATTTCTCACAGCAATGTTTTATAGTTTTCATTGTACAGTTCTTGCAAATACTGTTCCTAAATTGTTTCAGGTTTTCTCAATTTTCTTGTAAATGGTATTGTTTTGTAATAGGAATTTTCATTTTCATTGCCAGTATATAGAAATATAATTCTTACATATTGAACCTGTATCTTGGGACATTGCTAAACTCACTTAATAGTCCTAGTTTTGTTTTGTTTTTTAAGTCTTAGTAGTTTGTTCTTTCTTTCTTATTTTTTTTTATTTATTTTTTAGGGGGGAGGTAATTAGGTTTACTTATTTATTTTTAGAGGAAGTCCTGGGGATTGAACCCAGGACCTTGTGGATGCTAAGCATGCGCTCTACCACTTGAGCTATACCCTCCCCTCCTCTTTCTTTCCTTTTTCTTTCTTTCTTTCTTTCTTTCTTTCTTTCTTTCTTTCTTTCTTTCTTTCTTTCTTTCTTTCTTTCTTTCTTTCTTTCTTTCTTTCTTTCTCTCTCTCTCTCTCTCTCTCTCTCTTTCTTTCTTTCTTTCTTTCTCTCTCTCTCTCTCTCTTTCTTTCTTTCTTTCAACATTTTTTATTGAGTTATAGTCATTTTACAATGTTGTATCAGATTCCAGTGTAGAGCACAATTTTTCAGTTATACATGAACATACTTATATTCCTTGTCACATTCTCTTTCGCTGTGAGCTACCACAAGATCCTGTATATATTTCCCTGTGCTATACAGTACAATCTTGTTTATCTATTCTACACATGCCTGTCAGTATGTACAAATTTTGAACTCCCAGTCTGTCCCTTCCCACCCTCCTCCCCCTGGGCAACCACAAGTTTGTATCCTGCGTCTATGAATCTGTTTCTGTTTTGTACTTATGTTTTGGGTTTTTTTTTTAGATTCCACATATGAGCGATCTCATATGGTGTTTTTCTTTCTCTTTTTGGCTTCCTTCACTTAGAATGACATCCATGTTGCTGCAAATGGTGTTACGTTGTCGGTTTTTATGGCTGAATAGTATTTTTATCCAGTCATCTGTTGATGGACATTTAGGCTGTTTCCATGTCTTGGCTATTGTAAATAGTGCTGCTATGAACATTGGGGTGCAGGTGTCTTTTTGAAGTAGGGTTCCTTCTGGATATATGCCCAGGAGCGGGATTTCTCGGTCATATGTTAAGTCTATTTTTAATCTTTTGAGGAATCTCCATACTGTTTTCCACAGTGGCTACACTAAACGACATTCCCACCAGCAGTGTAGGAGGGTTCCCTTTTCTCCACAGCATCTCCAGCATGTGTCATTTGTGAACTTTTGAATGATGGCCATTCTGACTGGTGTGAGGTGATACCTCATTGTAGTTTTGATTTGCGTTTCTCTGATAATTAGTGATATTGATCATTTTTTCATGTGCCTATTGATCATTTGTATTTCTTCCTTGGAGAATTGCTTGTTTAGGTCTTCTGCCCATTTTTGGATTGGGTTGTTTGTTTTTTTCCTTATTAAATTGTATGAGCTGCTTATATATTCTGGAGAGCAAGCCTTTGGTGGTTTCATTTGCAAAAATTTTCTCCCATTCCGTAGGTTGTCGTTTTGTTTTACTTATGGTTTCCTTTCCTGCGCAGAAGCTTATAAGTTTCATTAAGTCCCATTTGTTTATTCTTGCTTTTATTTCTATTCCTTGGGTAGATTGCCCTAGGAGAACATTTTTGAGATGTATGTCAGATAATGTTTTGCCTATATTTTCTTTTAGGAGGTTTATTGTATTTTGTCTTACGTTTAAGTCTTTGATCCATTTTGAGTTTATTTCTGTGTATGGTGTAAGGGAGTGTTCTAGCTTCACTGATTTACATGCTGCTGTCCAGTTTTCCCAGCACCATTTGCTGAAGAGACTATCTTTATTCCATTGTATATTCTTGCCTCCTTTGTCGAAGATTAGTTGACCAAAAGTTTGTGGGTTCATTTCTGGGCTCTCTATTCTGTTCCATTGGTCCATATGTCTGTTTTTGTACCAATACCATGCTGTTTTGATTACTGTAGCTCTAGTTTTTTAAAAAAAGATTCTTTAGGAAAATATTACACATACACTCATACTGTAATAGATTCTGCAAGTAAAGATATTTTAATTCCTCCTTTCCTATCTAAATGTCTCTCTTTTTCTTGCATGATTTCACTGTCAATATAGTGTTAAATAGCAGCAATGAGAGAGGACATCTTGCCTTGTTTATGATGCTGTGGAAAACACATTCATATATTCACATTAAATAAGTATAGGTTTTTTTGGTAGATGCCCTTTATCAGGTTGAAGAAATTATCTTCTATTCCAAGTTTGCCAAGTGTTTTTTATTATGGAAGGGTGCTGATTTTTGTTACATACTTTTTGGGCAAATATTGAGTTGATCATATGGTTTTTCTTTTCTCTATTAATATTTTGAATTACATTTATTGATGTTCAAATGTGAAACCAACATTGCTTTCCTGGGATAAACCCAAAATTACCCCCCAAATTAGCAGTTTAAAATAACAAACTTTTGTTACCTCACATTATCTTGTGGGTCAGGAATCAAGCTTAGTTTAGCTTCGTGCCTCTGGCTCAGAGTCTTTCTTGAGATTTCAGTCAAGCTGTCAGCTGGGTTGTGGTTTCATATAAAGACTCAACTGGAGCAGAATCGTGCTTCTAAGTTCACTCAAGTGGTCACTGACAGGATTCATTTCCCCACAGGCTGTCAAAGTTCTATTTTTGTTTACATACACATTTAGGATTACTACATTTTCTTGAAGAACATCCTTTATATCATGAAATGTCTCTTTTATCCCTGACAGTATTCCTTATTCTGAAGTCTTTTTCTCTAGCTTTAAGTTAATACTCTCTAGGTTTCATTTAAAAAAACAGCTTTATTGAAATGTAATTCACACACCATACAATTGACTTGTTTAAGATACAGTTCAGTGTTTTAAAGTATATTTATAGAGTTGTGCAAATATCATCACAATCTGATTTTAAAATATTTCACCCCCACTAAAAAATTTTACACCCAATAGCTGTCACTCCTCATTCCTACCCCAAGCTCTAGGGAACTACTAATTTCTTTCTATAGATTTGCCTATTCTTGATGCTCATATAAATGGAATTATACGGTCTTTTGTGACTGGCTTCTTTCATTTTCAAGGTTCCTACCAGCAGTCCCCTACTCTGGCTCTCTTCCTCAAACTAGCCAGTCTATGGCTTAAGCCCATATCTTCACTAAATCCCTGAATCTTCCTCACTGTTGCTCCCTACCACAACCTTCACTGTTTTTGAGGACACACTTAGGCTTGAACTTTTCTGTGCTCTATTGCAAATGAAGTCAGTTCCTTTGGGAAAAGATTAGGAGGTATCTATTTTCTTTTCTTTTCTTTTTTTTTTTTTGTATATATTTTTATTGAAGTATAGTCAGTTTACAATGTTGTGTCAATTTCTGGTGTACAGCATAATGCTTCAGTGATACATGAACATACGTATATTCTTTATCATCATAAGTTACTACAAGATATTGAATATAGTTCCCTGTGCTACACAGTATGAACCTTTTGTTTATCTATTTTATATATATTAGTTAGTATCTGCAAATCTCGAGCCCCCAATTTATCCCTTTCCACCCCCTTCCCCCCGCCCCCATAACCATAAGTTTGTTTTCTGTGTCTGTGAGTCAGTTTCTGTTTTGTAAACAAGTTTGTTTGTCTTTTTTTTAGATTCCACATACAAGTGATATCATATGGTATTTTTCTTTCTTAGGAGGTATCTGTTTTATGACCTGCTTCCCCTTCACCCTCAGGAAAAATCTCTGGGCCAAGGCCCTGGAACTGGGAATGGGGATGTGATATGCTTCTCTCAGTGATAATCCCACTTAAGGAGCTGAACATTCAGTGGAACAGAGAGCAGTAACCTGAGGTTTTCTTGTCTTTCTTCTGGCATGGAACTGCCACCTTTACCAGCTGGGCAAGTGTGATTGGTGTCCCAGTATTCTCAGTGGTACCAAGACCAAGGTAGACCCTCCCTTCCATGAGTGGTATCTGGGTGAAACAAGGAGTCCTTGCCTCCCAGTTGCACTCACCAGGAATCTTGATTCAGCAACAGCTAGTTAAGCCCTTCAGCTGGAAGCTATGGGGAGAGAGAGCCCTGTGTTCTTGAGTGCACTTGTCTAGAGTGGAATTTCCACCTTGCTGAGCTGGGAGCAGGGAGGGAGGGAACAATCCAGGTTCAAATACTACAGAGTCTCAACTTTTTTTAACCAAATTTTAATGGATTTTAATGAATAGATATTTCCTCATTTTATGCATACTCTTATGACCATTTTCAGAAGCTTTAATTTAAATACTTGTTTTTAAAGTAATTTTCAGCAGGTGCACAGAACTCATGTTGTCATGCTGGAATTCTTTTCTGGGTTTCTTTCTGTAATGTTTTTAAAATCTGGCTTCTTTTAAGATTTTCTCTTTTTTGTTGTTTTTAGCTAGTTGATTGTCAAGTGCTTTTGCGTTGTTTCTTTTGTATTTCTTCTCAGAAAATACTGTTAAGATTCTTAGATCTGAATAGTTCTCACCAAGCTTGGAAAACATTCAGACATTATTACTTCAATTTAACATTCAGACATTATTACTTCAATTTTTTCGTCTGTCTTCCTCTTTCCCCAATTCTAAAATTTCAATTATGTATATATTAGACTGTTTGACATTATTCTAGAGGTTACTGAAGTTCTTTTTTGTTTTTTTTAATTTATTTTTTGCCAGGAGAGGGAGGTAATTAGGTTGATTTATTTACTTATTTTTAGAGGAAGTACTGGGAATTGAACCCAGGAACTCTGCATGCTAAGCATGTGCTCTACCACTTGAGGTACACCCTCCCTCCTGAAGTTCTGTTCAGAGTTTTCAGTTTCTTCTCTCTATGCTTCATTCTGGATAATTGTAGCATCATTTTAAGTACATTAATCTTTTCTTCTCTGGTGTTAAGCTGCCCTTATTCATATAAGTAACATTTTCATTTCAGGTATTATATTTTACCAATTTTTTGGTAAATTTTATTTTCTCTTTCTTATGTTCATATTTTCTTTTACATTCTTGAACATATAGAGCATATTTCCAATAGGTTACATGGAGGCTGGTCTGCATCATTTCAATCTGTCAAATAGTGCTTTTCCACTTTTCCCCCAATTTTTTGTGTTCTACAAGTCCTGTACTTGTTTTGTTAAATTTAATTTCTAAGTATTTTATTTTTTGAAGCTATTATAAATGGAATTATTTTCTTAATTTCATTTTTGAATTATTGATCGCTAATGTCTAGAAGTAGTTGATTTCTGAATATTGGTATTTCTGTATATATTATCCTACAACTTTGTTGAATTTGTTTATTAGTTGTCATAGTTTTATGTGTATGTGTGTGTATTGTTTAGGATTTTCTATATACAATATCATGTCATTTACAAATATAGATTGTCTTACTTTTTCCTTTTTTAATATGGTTGCCTTTTATTTATTTTTCTTGCCTAATTTCCCTGGCTAGTACCTCTCGTACAATGTTGGATAGAAGTAGTGAGAGTGGATTTCTTTATCTTGTTCTTGATCTTAGAGGGAAAACATTAATTTTTTAAACCATTAAGTACAATATTGTAGATTTTTCCTAAATACTCCTTATCAAGTTGAGGACATTGCCTTTTATGTCTTTTATTCCTGGTTTGTTAAGTGTTACTATCACAAAAGAGTGTTGAATGGTGTTAAATGCTGTTTCTGCATCTATAAGATGATTATATGTTTTTTTCTAGTATGCATACTTTTTATCTTACCTGGTTTTTATGTGTTTGTAAAAATACATAATGGATTCATAAATGCATTATTACTTTCACAAAGTCAGAGATGGCATATTCTCTTTCATTTTTATTTTATCATATATCGATACAATGCTGTGCAGAGAATAGGCACAGTAAATGTTCTATGAGCTAACAGCTACATTTTTTTGGTCCTAGCCATAACCTGTAGTATCTGTAAACCCTAAATATCTAAGCTGAGCATATGTTTCATTGGGTTTCACAATGACTCTTTCCTTAGGTCTAGTATTTTACTGTGAAAATTTCTAGAATTTTATAATTTCTGGATGGTTTACATAACTATATAAAAATTTACTTTTAAGTTTAGTAATAGATCTCTGGGTTTCTTTGTCAATTATGAGATACTGTAGTTGTGACTGGTATGCCTATTTGGGAGAAATAAAAAATATGAACTATAACATATATATAGATGAAATGATGTGATGCTTAGAATTTGTGTAAAAATAAAATGGAAGGGGAGTGGTTAGGGGTATAGAGAAAACAAGGTTGGCCATGAGTTCATAATTGTTGAAGTTGGATGATGGGTACATTTTGCCTACTTTTGTGTGTTTAAAATATTCCACTTAAAAAGTGTAATATAACTGTGAAATATAATATAAAAAAGTATATAAAGCATATATGTACAGATTTATATAGATAATTATAACTTAATAACCACCTAGATTAAGAATTAGAATTTTGTAGCATTTCAGAAGCCACCCATGTGCCTCTTTTCAACCATGATCCCCCTTCTTTATTGGTAACTATTATCCTGACATTTGTTGCTTTTCTTTCTAGTAAGCACCTATACATTCATCCTGAAGTAATATAGTTTAGTTTTGCCCCATGATAAGTTGATATGAAAGATATATCATATATATATATATATTCTTTCACTCATCATTGTGAAATTCAACTATTTTTTGCATACAGTCATAGTCTGTTACAACATAGCACTCTAACGTATGAATATGCCATCCTTTCTACTGTAAATGGACATTTGTGTTGTTTCCAGTGTGCCATATTTTCTTTTATCCAGCCCATTTTCTTATCCATATAATTATAATCCAGAAAAACTGGATGATGGCACTTGAGAAAAGTGAAATATCTGTTCTCCCTTCTCTGGTGCCATCAGCTCTATCTACTCTCTATTTGGTATATTTCCAACCAAGAACCATGACTGCTCAATGTAGTCTTTGAACTAATTAATTAGTATCCTTGGTTCCATTAAACATTGAAAATTTTAAGCCCAACTCACCAAATACTGGAGACTCTAGAAAAATAGGGTAGCTTTGAGAAAGAAGGAAATAAAGAAAAACTCTTCTCAAGGCAGAATAAAAGCAACATGGGGCATTTTGGTGGAGGGTGGGGATGAGGTGAGGAGGAAGGTAGAGAGGGAACATTAAAGATGGATTGTGAAAATTCAGTCAAAGTTACCCAAAGTTGGTAGATATGTTTCATTTTCCATAAAACTTGTTACAATACAGTTTGTCAGGTTTTCTTCCATACTGCTTTGCTCAATTTTTAAAAATTATCCCAGTGTCTAGATATTAAGAATTTATATAAATTCCAATATCTTGGAACTTTGGTAAATAGCAGAGCACAGTGTTTCTCTCCTTCTGGATTATTTTGACCCAAACCAAATTTAAGTGTTTCTTACATTTATTTCCCTGAAGATTGAATTAGA
Organism: Camelus bactrianus; assembly: GCF_048773025.1. Taxonomy (NCBI): domain Eukaryota; kingdom Metazoa; phylum Chordata; class Mammalia; order Artiodactyla; family Camelidae; genus Camelus; species Camelus bactrianus. The sequence continues at coordinate 27,878,723 of NC_133555.1, forward strand.
ATTTTCAGTGAGGTATCAGTAATGGCACAAGCAACTATTAGTCAACTATACAAATTGTCATATGATATAGATTTGATTTTAAACCAAGAGCTGAGTTTACTTAGATGATAGTTTTTTTAATTGTTACTGAGGGAAATTTCACCTTGTGAAATGTCCAGATATTGATGGTATAAATGGCATTGTATTGGATTTTAACTGGTAAATTGGTAAATTCCTTAATGAAAGGACAGATGAAAAAAGATTTCATGTAACAATGGAAAAAATTTTAGTCACTTAGCAAAGAGAAATGAGTTTACGTTTATATCATATGATTAAGATTTTTCACCATACTATTGTACTAAAAAATCAATGATGAATTTGAAAATTCTAAGCATTTTTGTTTTAAATGCTTTTTTTTTTTAAGTTTATAGGAAAATTTTTCAGCCTTGCTTCAGAAATAATGCTTTTGCCTCAGTGGGTTCATTTTCCTATGGTGCGTTTGGATTGTGAAGATTTGAAGACAGGCCTAACAAACAAAGCAAAAGCCTTTGCAAACTTATTATTAAATGACATAGCTTCAAAACATAGGAAAGAAAATGAATGGTAAGTAGAATTAGTTGCCAAGTAGAATTAGAAATTAGAATTAGTTGCCAAACTGAGAATTACAGGGCTAGAAGAGGTAGTTTGCTGATAACAATTCTTGTTTAAAAATAAAAGATTAACATGTAAGTAGTTACAAGTTTTTCTCTATTGATGCCTCCTAAGGAGGTTTCTTTGTGGTCCTGTTGGTCTGGTTTCTTCTCATTTGATACTGTATGAGACTAGTTTTGAGGCAACCCAGGATTTTTTTCAAATAAGAAATTGACATAAACCAGCATTTGGATACAGGTTGCACAATAATGGAAAGACCACAGACTTTCAGTGATATTGGGAAGATCTGGGATCATTCCTGACCACAATATTTACTTGTTGTGTCACCTAGTTTATTTTTTGCATCTGTAAAATGGAGATAGTAATACCTAGTTTGCAGCGTGGCTGTAAGATTGGATTCATGAACTACTAGCTGAATGTGTCATGCAGATGTGTTTTATGTGTCTCATATTGTGTTGTATTTTCTTCAAACAAATTTTGAATTTGCTATCAACATTTCAAACTTAGGAGAGTACACACACATACACACACACACGCACTCCAGATCCTTATTTCTCTTGAAGAAGTTGGAAGACCTTGCCACACTGGGCTTGCAGTGGTAAATGGAGCTGAGAAGCACCTTTCCCTTTGACAGGGAGAATGTCCCTGGTTCATTCACCCAGTGTTCAAGCAACTGATCCTCCAACTCATTTAACTCATTTGTTACCTGTCTGGCCCCTCTTAGTTTGTAACTTCTGTAAGGATGTGTAGATATAGATGTATGTTGAATAATGTAAGATAATTTATACTTAAGTATTTTAAGATACCTTAGTGAATTAATTAATTATTTTAGGATATTACAGTTTCTATTTTATGGTAATCATAGTGACACTAAGTGTGATATGTTATTAGTTACTACAATTATAATAAAGCAGAATGTTATGTCAGTATTTGCAGTGAATTTGAAGCAATTAAAGAGCATGCATTAAAAGTCCCTGAGACAACAGAAGAGATGATGGATCTTGTATCTTATGTAGAAAAAGCCCGAACAGTAGGAATTCATGAGTTGGTTTCACGGATCAAGGTAAGAATTTTTAATATATAAGAATAGGTAAAAAGCAAATTTCTTCTGTATAGCACAGGGGATTCTATTCAATATCTTGTAATAACTTTTAATGAAAAAGAACATGGAAATGAATATATGTATATATATGCATGATTGAGGCATTATGCTGTACACCAGAAACTAACACATTGTGAATGACTATACTTCAACTAAAAGAAGAAAAGAATTTTAAAAATTTACATATTTTAAAAGTTTTTTTCATTGTGAGATATGATAAACATATTGAAAATGTATAAAGCATATAGTTAAACAAAGTTATAATGGAGCACCTATGTTGCTACCACGCAGGTCAAGAAATAGAATATTGCCAGCACCCCAGAAGCCCTCTGCTTATGACTTTCTGATCATAACTAATTCCCTTCCTCTATCTCCTATAGATGTCCACTTAGTTTCTTGATTTATAATCATTTTACAATGTTGTGTCAAATTCCAGTGTTCAGCACAAATTTTCAGTTATTCATGGACATATACACACTCATTGTCACATTTTTTTTCTCTGTGAGTTATCATAACATTTTGTGTATATTTCCCTGTGCTATACAGTGTAGTCTATTCTACAATTTTGAAATCCCAGTCTATCCCTTCCCACCCTCCACCCCACTGGTAACCACAAGTCTGTATTCTCTGTCTGTGAGTCTATTTCTGTCCTTTATTTATGCTTTGTTTTTGTTTGTTTGTTTGTTTTTGTTTTTGTTTTTTAGATTCCACATATGAGCGATCTCATATGGTATTTTTCGTTCTCTTTCTGGCTTACTTCACTTAGAATGACATTCTCCAGGAGCATCCATGTTGCTGCAAATGGCATTATGTTGTCAGTTTTTATGGCTGAGTAGTATTCCATTGTATAAATATACCACCTCTTCTTTATCCAGTCATCTGTTGATGGACATTTAGGCTGTTTCCATGTTTTGGCTATTGTAAATAGTGCTGCTATGAACATTGGGGTGCAGGTGTCATCCTGAAGTAGATTTCCTTCTGGATACAAGCCCAGGAGTGGGATTCCTGGGTCATATGGTAAGTCTATTCCTAGTCTTTTGAGGAATCTCCACACTGTTTTCCATAGTGGCTGCACCAAACTGCATTCCCACCAGCACTGTAGGAGGGTTCCCCTTTCTCCACAGCCTCTCCAGCATTTGTCATTTGTGGATTTTTGAATGACAGCCATTCTGACTGGTGTGAGGTGATACCTCGTTGTAGTTTTGATTTGCATTTCTCTGATAATTAGTGATATTGAGCATTTTTTCATGTGCTTTTTGATCATTTGTATGTCTTCCTTGGAGAATTGCTTGTTTAGGTCTTCTGCCCATTTTTGGATTGGGTTGTTTATTTTTTTCTTATTGAGTCGTATGAGCTGCTTATATATTCTGGAGATGAAGCCTTTGTTGGTTTCACTTGCAAAAATTTTCTCCCATTCCATAGGTTTTCTTCTTGTTTTATTTCTGGTTTCCTTTGCTGTGCAGAAGCTGGTAAGTTTCATTAGGTCCCATTTGTTTATTCTTGCTTTTATTTCTTCTAGGAGAAAATTTTTGAAATGTATGTCAGATAATGTTTTGCCTATGTTTTCCTCTAGGAGGTTTATTGTATCTTGTCTTATGTTTAAGTCTTTAATCCATTTTGAGTTGATTTTTGTATATGGTGTAAGGGAGTGTTCTAGCTTCATTGTTTTACATGCTGCTGTCCAGTTTTCCCAGCACCATTTGCTGAAGAGACTGTCTTTATTCCAATGTATATTCTTGCCTCCTTTGTCAAAGATGAGTTGACCAAAAGTTTGTGGGTTCATTTCTGGGCTCTCTATTCTGTTCCATTGGTCTATATGTCTGTTTTGGTACCAATACCATGCTCTCTTGATGACTGTAGCTCTATAGTATTGTCTGAAGTCTGGGAGAGTTATTCCTCCAGCCTCTTTCTTTCTCTTCAGTAATGCTTTGGCAATTCTAGGTCTTTGATGGTTCCATATGAATTTTATTATGATTTTTTCTAGTTCTGTGAAATATGTCCTGGGCAATTGGATAGGGATTGCATTAAATCTGTAGATTGCCTTGGGCAGTGTGACCATTTTAACAATATTGATTCTTCCAATCCAAGAGCATGGAACATCTTTCCATTTTTTAAAGTCTTCTTTAATTTCCTTCATCACTGGTTTATAGTTTTCTGTGTATAATTCTTTCACCTCCTTGGTTAGATTTATTCCCAGATATTTTATTACTTTGGGTGCTATTTTAAAGGGGATTATTTCTTTACTTTCTTCTTCTGTTGATTTATCGTTAGTGTAAAGAAATGCAACTGATTTTTGAACGTTAATTTTGTAACCTGCTACCTTGCTGAATTCTTCAATCAGCTCTAGTAGCTTTTGTGTGGACCTTTTAGGGTTTTCTATATATAGTAACATGTCATCAGCATATAATGACACTTTTACCTCTTCTTTTCCAATTTGGATCCCTTTTATTTCTTTCTCTTGCCTGACTGCTGTGGCTAGGACTTCCAGGACTATGTTGAATAGGAGTGGTGATAGTGGGCATCCTTGTCTTGTCCCAGATTTTAGTGGGAAGCTTTTGAGTTTTTCACCGTTGAGTACTATGCTGGCTGTAGGTTTGTCATATATAGCTTTTATTATGTTGAGATATGTTCCCTCTATACCCACTTTGGCGAGAGTTTTTATCATAAATGGGTGTTGAATTTTATCAAATGCTTTTTCTGCATCGATTGAGATGATCATGTGGTTTTTGTCCTTTCTCTTGTTGATGTGATGTATTACACTGATTGATTTGCGTATGTTGAACCAGCCTTGTGTCCCTGGGATGAACCCCACTTGGTCATGATGTATAATCTTTTTTATGTGTTGTTGGATTCTATTTGCTAAAATTTTGGTGAGGATTTTGGCGTCTATGTTCATCAGTGATATTGGCCTATAATTCTCTTTTTTGGTAGTGTCTTTGCCTGGTTTTGGTATCAGGGTGATGGTGGCTTCATAGAATGAGTTTGGGAGTATTCCCTCCTTTTCAATCATCTGGAAGAGTTTGAGAAGGACTGGTATGAGTTCTTCTTTGTATGTTTGGTAGAATTCCCCGGTGAAGCCGTCCGGTCCTGGACTTTTATTTGTAGGGAGGTTTTTAATTGCCATTTCTATTTCCTTTCTAGTGATCAGATTGTTCAAGTGTTCAGATTCTTCTTGATTCAGTTTTGGTGGACAGTATGTTTCCAGAAACTTGTCCATCTCCTCTAGGTTATCCAGTTTGGTTCCATATAGTTTTTCATAATATTCTCGTATGATATTCTGTATTTCTATTTTGTTTGTTGTAATTTCTCCATTTTCCTTTCTTATTTTGCTAATTTGTGCTCTCTCTTTTTTCTTCTTTGTGAGTTTGGCCAGAGGTTTGTCGATTTTATTTACTTTTTCAAAAAACCAGCTTTTGGTTTGGTTGATTTTTTCTATGGTCTTGTTAATCTCTATTGTATTTAATTCCTCTCTGATCTTTATTATTTCCTTCCTTCTGCTGCTTTTTGGGGCTTTTTGTTCTTTTTCTAATTCATTCAGGTGGTGGGTTAAATTGTTTATTTGAGATTGTTATTCTTTTTTGAGGAAGGCCTATATCGCTATAAACTTCCCTCTTAGCACTGCCTTTGCTGTGTCCCATAGGTTTTGAGTGGTTGTGCTTTCATTATCATTTGTCTCAAGGTATTTTTTAATTTCAGCTTTGATTTCCTCATTGATCCATTGTTTTTTCAATAACGTATTGTTTAATCTCCATGCTTTCCTTTTTTTCTCCTTTGTTTCTCTGTTGTTGATTTCCAGTTTCATGGCATTGTGGTCAGTAAAGATGCTTGAGATAATTTCTATCTTCTTAAAGTTGTTGAGGTTTCTTTTGTGCCCAAGTACATGATCGATCCTGGAAAATGTTCCATGTGCACTTGAAAAGAATGTATATCCTATTTTTGGGGGGTGTAATGCTCTGAAAATATCCACCAAATCTAGTTTTTCTATTGTAGTATTTAATTTCTCTGTTGCCTTGTTTATTTTCTGTCTGGAAGATCTGTCTAGTGATGTTAATGCAGTGTTAAAATCTCCAACTATGATTGTATTCCCATCAATATCCCCCTTTATCTCTGTTAGTAATTCTTGTATGTACTTAGGTGCTCCTATATTGGGTGCATATATATTAACGAGTGTAATATCCTCATCTTGTATCACTCCTTTAATCATTATAAAATGTCCTTCTTTATCTTTCTTTATGGCCTTTGTTTTAAAGTCTATTTTGTCTGAAATCAGTACTGCAACACCTGCTTTTTTGGCTTTTCCATTTGCATGGAATATCCTTTTCCATCCTTTCACTCTCAATCTATATGTGTCCTTCTCCCTAAAGTGGGTCTCTTGTATGCAGCATATTGAAGGTTCTTGCTTTATTATCCAGTCTGCCACTCTGTGTCTTTTGACTGGAGCATTTAGTCCATTAACATTTACAGTAATTAATGATAGATGTGTGTTTATTGCCATTTTGAACTTATCTTTGCAGTTGAATTGGTATATCCTCTTTGTTCCTTTCTTCTTCCTTTTGTGGTTTGGTAATTTTCCTTTGTATTACCATGGACTTTAATTTTTGTGACTCCTTTGTAAATTTTTGGCTTGTGGTTACCCTTTTTTGTAAATCTATCAACCCATTACTATAACTGTTTTTATTAAACTGATAGTAACATGATCTCAAACCCAACCTACTGTTAAAAAAAATTTAAAAAGAAAGAAAAAAATATTCTATATTTCCCTGCCTCCCTCTCCCACTCTCAGTAATTTGTATGTCTTCTTTTATAATTTCATGTTTACTTTATTTGTAATTCATGAGTTATCACCATTCCAGTTGTGTGTTTCTCATTTCTGTAGCATCCTGCTGCTTTTCTATTTAGAATAGCCCTTTCAATATTTCTTTTAGCATGGGTTTAGTGTTGCTAAACTCCTGCAGCTTTTTTTTGTCTGTGAAACTCTTTATTTCTCATTCTATCCTCAAGGATAGCCTTGCTGGATAAAGGATCCTAGGCTGCATCTTTTTTTCATTCAGGGCTTTGAATATATCTTGCCACTCCCTTCTGGCCTGTAGTGTTTGTGTAGAGAAATCAGCTGAGAGCCTTATGGGGGTTCCCTTGTAACTTACTCTTTGCTTCTCTCTTGCTGCCTTTAGAATCATTTCTTTATCCTTGACTCTGGCCATCTTGATTATGATATGTCTTGGTGTGGGTCTATTTGGGTTCTTCCTGTTTGGGACCCTCTGAGCTTCCTGTACTTGGATATCTGATTCCTTCTTTAAGTTTGGGAAGTTTTCAGTCATGATTTCTTCAAAAACCTTTTCAATCCCCTTTGATCTTTCTTCTCCTTCTGGGACCCCTATGATGCGAAGATTGGGACGCTTTCTATTATCCCATAGGTCCCTTATGCTATTTTCATTATTTTTTATTTGCTTCTCTTGTAGTTCTTCTGAATGGGTGCTTTCTATTGCCCTGTCTTGTAGATCACTAATTCGTTCCTCTGCATTATCTAGTCGGCTTTGCACAGCTATTAAATCATTCCTCATCTCTGTCAATGAGTTTACCCATTCTACTTGGCTCTTCTTTATAGCTTCAATTTCATTTTTGACATATTTTATATCTCTAAACACTATCTCTTTTAATTCCTTCAGCAATTCGATCACTCCTTTTTTGAAATCTTGATCTAGTAGGCTATCGATGTCTATTTCGTTGATCTTTCTTTCAGGGGATTTCTCTTGTTCTTTTAATTGGGAAAGGTTTTTCTGCTTCTTCATCTTGCTCATACCTCTTTGGCACTGTGGTTTATGGAGTATCAGTCGTTTATTTTGGTCCTTAAGGATTTTATCTCTCTGATGCCTATTTAGGAATAGAACTTAGGAAAAAAAGAAAAAAAAAAATAAGAGAGAGAGAGAAAGAATTTTAAAAGAAGGGAGAAAGAGGGTTTGAAAACAGTGTATAATGAATAATAGAAGAGTGAGTTGAAGCAGAGTATTAATCGGGTCACTTAGTTTCTACAGTAATCATACTTTTTCTTTAATTCCACCATGTGTGCATCCTCATAAAAGTTTAAAATTTTTTTTCTCTTATAGTTTCTACATTTAGCAGTATGCTTATGCCTTCCCAGCACAAAGTTATAAACCTATTCACCTATATTGTGCATAATACCCTCTAGGCCCATCCATATTGTTGAAAATGGTAAAATTGTATTCTTTTTTGTGTCTAGCTAAGTAGTATTCCATTCCAGTATGTATCTTTTACCCATTTTTCTTTTGGGTTGTGTGTCCTTTTTTTTATTGATTTGTAAATAGGTTTTTAAAAATTGTGATAAAATATAACATAAAATTTACTATCGTAACCATTTTAAGTGTATAGTTCAGTGTAGTAGTTTTGAATATATTATTGATAAATACCCATTCCTTTACTTTGTAATTTATTTAAATTTTTATTGGTGTTTGATGAACAGAAGTTCCTAATTTTAATTTAGTCAAATGGAGCAGTCTTTTCTTTTATAGGTAGTGCTTTCTGTGTCTTGTTTAAGAAATCCTTTCCTGGGGGAGGGTATAGATTAGTGGTAGAGTGCAGCGTGCTTAACATGCACAAGGTGCTGGATTCAATCCCCAGTACCTCCATTAAAAGCAAACAAATAAGTAAATAAACCTAATTACCCACTCCACAAAAAAAAAAAAAAAAAACAAAACCAAAAAAACCTTTCCTATCCATGGTCAAGATGTTTTTCTTGTATCCTTTTCTGGAAGTTGTTTAGTTTTGCCTTTCAGGTTTAGGTTTTCAGTCTTACTGAATTTTATTTTTGTGAATGATGTGAGGTGCTATTTCATTATTTTTTCATATGCATAAGCAATTATGTATTTATTGAAGAGTCTATATTTTCCTTACTGCTCTGTGATGCCATCTCTCTTATATATCGTGTCCATGTATATGCAAATCAGTTTTAAGACATTCTAATCTGTTTTATTGGCCTTTTTGTCTATCCTTATGTCAATACCACATTAACTTAATAACAACAGCTTAATTGTAATAGCAATAATAAGTCTTGATACCTGGTAGAGCATGTCTTCCTTCCCTGTTCTTCATCAGGTTTCTTGATTGTTTTTGGACCTTAGTATTTTCATGTAAATTTTAGAATTAGATGATCACATTACATAAAATAACCTTTGGGGATTTAGATTGAGACTACATAAAATTGATAATAAATTTAGAGAATTAGAATTAGCATTTTTTCAATATAAGTTTTAGAATCAATTTTTCATATTCCACAAAAATCTTCTGGGACTTTGATTAGAAATACATTAAATAGATGGGGAGAATCAGTACATGCAATATGGAGTCTTCCAGTTCATGATATATCTTTTATTTACCTCTTGTTTAACATCTCTCAGTATTTTATAATTATCTCTGTAGAGTTTATGCACATCTTCTGTTATACTTTCAGGTACTTAATCTCTTTTAATGTTATGTTAAATTATATATTAATTTTTTCATCTTTCAGTTACTTGAATACAAAAATACAATTAATTTATATAAATAATTAATGAACTTTATTTTTTTAGAACAGTTAGATTTACAGAAAAACTGAGCACATACTACAGAGAGTTCTCATATTACACACACAGCCTCACACACTCAATTTTCTCATTATTAACATCTTACATTAGTATGGTACATTTGTTACAGTTAATAAACCAATATTGACACATTATTAACTAAAGTCCATAGTTTATTCAGATTGCTTTAGTTTTTATTGAAAATCCTTTTCTTGCTTCAGGAACTCGTTGAAGATACCACGTTGTATCTAGTTGTCATGTCTCCTTAGGTTCCCCTTGGCTGTGAGAGTTTCTTAGACTTTCCTTGTTTTTGATGATCTTGAAAGTTTTGAGAATCTGGAAATTGGCTGATATTTTGCTCATGATTAGAGTGGAGTAGTGGGTTTTTAGGAGGAGGATCACAAAGGTAAAGTGATCACATCATACCAAGGGTACATATTATCAACATGACTTGTCACTATTGATACTGACCTTGATCATCAGGCTGAAGTTGTTTATCGTGTTTCTTCACTCTTTTACTCCCCCTTTTCATACTGTCTTCTTTGGAAGGAAGTCACCATATGCAGCCACACTTAAGAACAGGGGAGTTGTGTTCCTTTAAAGTGGAGTAGCTACATCATTTATTTGGAATTATTCTGCATGGGAGATTTGCTTCTTCTCCTCCAGTTATCAATTTATTCAATTATTTATTTGTATGAAGTTATGAATTTTTATTTTATACTTTTTACATATAATATAAAATTATTTTGTATTCAAATTAATAATTATCACTAAATTTTTTCTTAAATTTTTAAAAGATTTAAAATTTATATTTTTTATTTCTCTTTTTAATTTTAATAGTTTCTTTTAGCACATCTGCATTATATAACTTATAAATAATGACAGTTCTGGTTTTGTACTCATTAAACATTACACATTTTCAAAACTTTATTTTCTTTGCTGCAGTGGTTTGGTTAGGACTTCTAGTATAATGTTGAACAGAGGCTATCTTGATCCCAGTCTCAAAGTTAAAGCCTTCAAGATTTCACTCTGAAGAATGAAATTTGCAATAGGTTTTTTATAGGTACCCTTATCAGATTAGTAAATTATCTTTTATTAGATTTTTAAAAAACATTATTAGGAATGGATGTTGAATTTTATCATTTTTTTGCATCTGTTGAGATGATCATATGCTTTTTCTCCTTTAATCTATTAATATAATTAATTACATGAATCAACTTTTATTAGGTTAATTTCTACATGTGATATAATATATAATGCATTTTGCACATTATATTATATACATATACATCATACCTGTATCTCAAAACAAAAACCTTAAATTAGCCTTTGAATCTGTATTTCAGTTCTTAAAAATTACAGCACTGCATATGGATCAATGAAGGATATAGTGGGTAAAGATATTAAACTTCTCTACTCAGGTAAAACTACTGGTTTTAAAGGTTTTGTTTTTGTTTTTTGAGGTTTGTTTTTGGCCATTCACTCCTAAACTGTTTCTGGAAAATTGCTATATGCTAATGGTAGGCAAAAAGGTGGTAATGTCATTGAAGATGCAAAACAAAATAAAGGATGCTAAAATCTTCATCTCCAGAGATTCAAAAATTAAATACATAAGAATAAAAAATGTAAAATTCTTTAAATGTAAAAAAATTTAAAGGGTTGCTGAACAGAAGCTGCATATTTGATCACCATTTTTAGTCATATACAAGGAGAGTCAAGAATACCATTACGTTAAGTCAACTGCAAGTAAAAACTTTTAAAAAGCTTTTTTGGGGGGGTGTAAAAATCTGTAATTGTGTGTTATGAAACCAAATAAATAATCCTATAGTTATTGAAATAACTGATTTGGGTGATATGAAATATCAATTAGTAATCTAAGTCAGATGGAAATTTGAGAGTATTAGAAATTACTGTTGGTTTTTCTCTTTTTCATAGTGCTTTAGATTTTCTATATGGTTTAATATATCTGGAGTTTCTTCCATAGGAATCCAAACGCCGGATGATTTACTTTTTTGATGTATTTCTATTTCCTCAAGAAGACTTAGCTTTAAATTCAGCTGTCCTTATGTGGCCTTGGAAAATTAATCCTGTCTTTGATGAAAATGATGAGGTAAATATATTTTTCAGTATGTATTTTTGTATTCTGATATTTTAAGAACAGTGTTCATTTAATGTTCATACATACTTGCCATATACCTTTAAGAAGTAAATTCATGTGTCACTATGAGTTTGGGGTTAGCAACATTTATGGTCCTGCAGGCTTCAGGCAGACTGTTAAGCTTAACTCAGAAGGTTGTAAAAAGTGGGATTGGCAGTAAGAAAGTCAGAATTATTATTCAAATTAATAATAATAATAGTAGTAAATACTGTGCTAAGTACTTTCCACATATTAAATCATTTAATACTCACTAAATTCCCAGGCGCTCCTATTTTCCCTATTTCATAGATAAGAAACATGTCTCTCAGAGAAGTTAAGTAACTTTTCCAGTCTCACCAAGATAAGGAGTAGCAGATTCAGGATTTTATATAAGACTGAATGTAGTTCAGATTTTGAAAAAGTCCTAATGTAAACCAGTTTCTCTGAAGTTGGGAAGTGAGATGGTATAGTAATGAGAAGCATGGACTTCAGTCAGATAAATCAGAGTTCTAATCCAGATTTCAATTTTCTGACATTGGACATGCCTCTTACCCTCTATAAGCCCAAGTTTCTGCATCTCTGAAATGAGGATAATAATACTTGTAGTAATATAGGTAAGATGTTTAACAAGTCTGGAGGTAGCAAGTGCTCGATAAACAATAGCTTTTATTATTTTCCCAGAATCTGTTAAATAAAATATCTATTTAATAAATAAGAATTTTTACAGTCACTTTGGAGATATAGGAAGGGTTTTCTGTGTTGTTCATTATTCTTTGCATTTTTATGTCAATGTTTTATTTTTGTACAATGATTTATTTTTACTGCTCTGATGGTTTTTGTTACTATACAAAGTGTTCAGATTTCTGATTTGATAATTCTTTGCTTTGTAACAAAATAATTAACATGTTTAAATTGTCTTTTGAAAAGCTCATCGAGAATGCTAAACATAAAAAAGAAAATGAGCTAATAGCCAAGAGAGAGAAACTGATTTTGGAAATAGAAAAGGAATCACGCCGTATGGAAGAGTTTGCAGAATTTGCAGAACTGGACCGCATGCAACAGGTCTGATAAATATGTAAGACAGTAGCTATGGCAGGCTCGTAGATGAATACAGGACATGTTTGCAATAATTTAAAAATACAGAAAAACATGTGCTTAGTAAGGCAAACAGGGGCCTGACTCTTAGGCCTGGAACTGCTGCTAACCTTTTTTGTGATTTAGTTTCTATTTGTAAAATAGACATAACCATACCTTTTGCCTCTGTCTTAGTAATGTTGTGAAATTGATATTTAAAGCTGCTATATAAATGCAAGGGCATAGCCTATGCTGTATTATATAATCCTATTTTTATAACGTTACTTGGATATTTCTTGAGATAAAAAATTTTTTGCTTTCAGTATGTAACAGATGTAAGACAACTACAAAAACGTATCCAGGAATCTGAGGAAGCGGTTCAATTTATTAATAAAGAAGAGGAACTTTTCAAATGGGAATTGACAAAATATCCTGAATTGGATAAATTAAAAGTTAACATTGAGCCATATCAGAAGTTTTTTAATTTTGTTTTGAAGTGGCAACGAACAGAAAAACGGTAATTTCTGGTAATGTAATAAAAAATTAAGGAAATGATATAAAAAGATGTGTAAAATGTACATTAATTTTTTTGTTGGTATTTGCTAAGTTTAAAAGTAGGACTTATCTGTCCATTTGAAAGAAAAGCCAAATATCATATAGGAGAAGCATCAAATATTGGAAACTAACCTTACTAATATAATATCTAAACTCTCACTTGGGTTTTCCAGGGTTGATTCTTTTTTTTATGCAATTAATTAATTTGACTAATTTGACTAATATTTACACCGAAAATTAGAAGTATGGAGTCACATCTCCATTTTATTTGGATACCGTTAGTTGTCCATTTATAGTCTGATTCATTTTTAGGACATGCAGCATAGCTGAAATGATGGTTTTAGTCTTGTCACTCAATTATCAGCTCTATGTGTATGGCTGAGAAAAACCATTAGTTGCTCCTGCTCTCAGTTTTTTCTCTTATAAAATGAAGGGCCTAGCCGAAAGAATCTCTAAGGCCCTTGCAGACACTAAAAGTCTCTGAGTTTATTATTATTTTTTCTCTCAATTCAGGTGGATGGATGGAGGGTTTTTGGATCTTAATGGGGAAAGCATGGAAGCTGATGTAGATGAATTTTCCCGAGAAATTTTTAAGACACTGAAATTTTTCCAATCAAAGCAAAAGAAGGAATTACAAGAAAAAAGAAAAGCAGCAAAAAGACGATCTCTGGAAGAAGAGAAACTTGAAGAAGAACCAAAAGAGAATCCTACTATTACTATGTGCGCTACAGTAATGGAGCAGATAAAAGTTTTTAAGGTATGAGCACATTTAATGACATTTTAGAAAGCCCTGATAGAGCTATTCACATCATGTGCTAATGAAGGCAAATAGAAAGACTGGAAAGCAAAATCAAAATTGAATCCAGAAAACTTGATCTGTTATTGAATTCATGCTTCATTCTTTCCTGATGAAGTCATTGAAATCAATTTCTTCATAGAACAATGCTTGACAAATAGAGAAAACTATAATGACAGCTACAATGATATGAAGAGGATAAAAAAATTAGTAGAACAAATCAGCCTATACTATAGGCAGCAGCACAGGGTAGCAGTTAGCTGAGAAAGCTTTAGAGTCACACTACCAAGGTATATATCACAATATAAATTTGCTTGGTAGTGGCAGTATGCCACTTGGGCAAGATATTTAGCGTCTCATCTCATTCATAGAGTTTCTGTGACAGTGGATAATGCATCCAACTTCCCAAGGCAGTGGTGGCAGAAGATGTATTGGTAGTGCCATCTCCACTGTCACCATACTCAAGAGTGCAAAACTCTGTCCTGGGGTTTTGAGCATTGTCCTTTTCTGTGCCTAGCACTCTCAGAGATTTTATGAGCTGCTTGAAAAATTTTTTTAAGTAACAACTTAAAATTATTTTCAATATTTAATACACTTGCATGGTTAAAAAAAGGTATATCTGAAAATTCTCCTTCCTGTGTTTCTCACCTGTGTAACTTAGGTTGTCAGTGTTACTACCTCCTTGTGTATACTTCCAGAGTTTTTTACACATGTAATAATGTGAATATATATTCTAATCCTTCCATATTTTTACATAAAAATAGCATACTGTATGTATTATTTTCCCCCTTTATCTTGGAAACATTTTTTTCATTCTTTTTGTACCTATATAATATTATATGTTGGTGTAAAATTTCTGTGTATAAAGGTGTGACTACAAAGTAAACTGCAGAAGAGTAAATCCCAGGTCAGAATCTACAGTTGAATTACCTTCTGTGTGTGTTTTATGAGTATATACTTCCCGCCTACTTTGGTTTTTTTTGTTTTTGTTTTTAAACTTTTTTTGTTGAGTTATAATCATTTTACAATGTTGTGTCAAATTCCAGTGTAGAGCACAATTTTTCAGTTATACGTAAACATACATATATTCATTGTCACATTTTTTTCACAATGAGCTACCACAAGATCTTGTATATATTTCCCCGTGCTATACAGTACAATCTTGTTTATCTATTCTACATATGCCTGTCAGTATCTACAAATTTTGAACTCCTAGTCTATCCCTTCCCACCCTTCTCCCCCTTGACAACCACAAGTTTGTATTCTATGTCTATGAGTCTGTTTCTGTTTTGTATTTATGTTTTTTTTTTTTTTTCAGATTCCACTTATGAGTGATCTCATATGGTATTTTTCTTTCTCTTTCTGGCTTATTCCTGCCTACTTTGACAACAGAATATCATCAGACTTGAATTTTTGCTGATCTGCTAGGAGAATTTTCATTTTTTTTTATTACATAAAGGGTTAAGCATATTTTTATGTATTTAAGAATATTTTATATTTCTTTGCCTGTGATCTGTTTGGTTATATTGTTGTCTATTTTTAAATTGAGTAATTGGTCTTTTTCTTAATGATATCTAGGACACGATCAGTCCTAGAAACAGGACTAGGGAGATTAGGCTTTATCTCTGATATGCTTTGCAGATATTTATTATTTGCTTTTTGACTTTGTTTATGGTGGCTTTTGTGCTGCAGAAGCCCTTTTTAGAAATGTAGTTATTAATTTATCTTTCTTTTCTATTATGTCTACTGGTTTTTGAATTATAGTTAGAAATGCCTTCCCCATTCTAAGACAATGTTTTTTTCTAGTACTTTAATATTTTTCTTCTAGTTTATTTTATTCTAGTTTATTATTTGTTAATATTTTATTGAGGATTTTTGAGGCTGTGTTCAGGAGGAATATGATCTTAATTTTCTTTTCTTATAATGTCTTTGTCAAGTTTTGATATCAGGATTATGTTGGCCTTATGAAACAAGTGGGAGGTTTTATCTCTATGTTCCAAAAGAGTTTTGTATAAAATTGTTATTTTTTCTTAAATATTTTAGAGAAACATTCACCAGTGAAACCATTGACCTAGAGCTTCACGGGAAGGATTTTGAAAACAGTGTTAACTTCTAAAATATATAGGGATATTTAGATTTTGTGTTTAATTTTGTGTCAATTTTGGTAAATTGTATTTTTCAAAGAATTTTTCCATTTTTTAAGTTGTTGAGTTTATTGCCATAAAGTTGCTCATAACATTTATTTATTATCTTTTTAATGTTTGTAGGATCTATAGAGATAACTCCTTTTTCATTCCAAATATTGATAATTTTAATTTTCTCTCTATTTTCTTAATCAGCCTAGTTAGAGATTTAGTTATAGTTTATTGTTAACATTTAAGCCTTTGATCATTTTAAAATTTATCCAGATGATACTCTTTTCCTTTCTTATCAGCACCATCCACTACCCCTTTCTTCATAGCAGTGTGTTACTATCATCTCTGGAAGCCATCTTGAGATGAAAGAAAAACAAATTGTCCCAATATCACCAGTAGTATCACTAAATTTTTTGCTTGCTATTTCTTCTTATTCTTTTCAGCCTCCTAATATTGGAAGGTCTTCAGGCTCATTCATCCGTCCTTTTCTCTCTCTACTCTCACTCTCTAGATGCTTTTATTAATCTCATAAAAAAAAAGATGAATTTAAATACCATCTATAAGCTAGCAACGCCCAAATGTTTAACTCCAGCCCAGACCTCTCTTCTAAGTTTTCCAGCTCTTAGTTACATTGATTTTTTTTCCTTTTTTCTTTCTTTCTTTCTTTTTTTAGTTTCTGTTTTATTTCCACTCTTGTCTTTATTTCCTTCCTTCTATTATCTTTGAATTTTGTTTGTTCCTCTTTCTCTAGTTCCTTCAAGTGTAAAGTTAGATTGTTTATTTGAGAATTTTCTTGTTTCCTGAGGTGGCTTGTTTGCTATAAACTTTCTCCTTAGAACCGTTTTTACTGTTTCCCATAGATTTTTGAATGTTGCATTTTCATTTTCATGTGTCTCAAGGTATTTTTAAATTTCCTATTTGAGTTTTTCAGTGACCCAGCGGTTCTCTTTTTTGTGTGTGTATCTGTTGTAAGTTTTTGGTTTGTGGTTGTCAGAAGGGTCATATATAACAATCTATAAATAGGTGTCTATTTTAAGTTGATGATGTCTTAAGTTTGAATGCCTTACATTTTTAGTAACCCCCCAAATGTTTTATGCTTTTGATATCATATTTTACATCTTTTAATTTTTATATCCCTTAACAGCTATTGTAGATATAATTAATTTTACTACTTTTGTGTTTTAACCTTCCTACTAGCTTTATAAGTGGTTGATTCACCTCTATTACTGTATGTTTGCCTTTCCGGTGAGATTTTTCCTTTCATTATTTTTTATATTTTTAGTTGTGGCCTTTTATTTTTCATTTAAGAAGTCCCTTTAGCATTTCATATAAGGTCTTTTTGATGGTGATAAACTCTTACAGCTTTTGCTTGTCTGCAAAACTCTTTCTTTCTCCTTCAAAATGATAACCTTGCCAGGCAGAGTATTCTTGGTTGTAGTTTTTTCCTTTTATTATTTTGAATATATTGTTCCACTTCCTTCTGGCTTGCAGAGTTCTTGCTGAAAAGGGTGCTGATGGTCATATGGGAGTTGCCTTATACGTAACTAGTTGCTTTTCTTTTGCTGCTTTTAAGATTCTCTCTTTATCTTTAATTTTTGTCACTTTAATTATGGTGTGTTTTGGTGTGGACCTACTTGGGTTCATCTTGTTTGGGACTCTATGCCTCCTGGACCAGAATGTTTGTTTCCTTCTCTAGGTTAGGGAAGTTTTCAGCTAATATTTCCTTAGATAAATTTTCTGCCCTTTCTCTCAATTTTCTCCTTCTGGGACCCCTATAACATGAATGTGAGTAGGCTTGATATTGTCTCAGACGTCTCTCAAACTATCCTCGTTTTTTTAAATCTTCTTTTTTCTTTTTTCTGCTCAGCTTGGGTGGTGTCCACTACTCAGTCCTACAGATCACTGATCTGTTCTTCTGTATAATCCTATCTACTTTTGATTTCTACTAATGTATTTTTCATTTCAGTTATTATATTCTTCAGCCCTAATTGGTTCTTCTTTATATTTTATAATTCTTAGTTGAAATTCTCACTGTGTTCATCCATTCTTCTCCTGACTGGATTGCTTCTCTACCCCTCCTACCCATCTTGTTGTCACTCCTTTATATCTTCAGTTATGGACATCTTTTCTGCTAGTCTTCAGGTCATTCTCATAGAGAGTTTCTCTGTAAGTAGTTGTAATTTTGCTGTGCTCATGGGAGGAGATGAGTTCAGGGTCTTTCTGCTCTGCCATCTTGACCCTGCTCCTCCCCCATACCTTTTATGTATTTATGTTACCTCAGTGGCTGAGACACTCAATACAGTGTTGATTTAAAGTATTAATAATAAGTATGCTTATCTTGTTCCTGATTTTAAAGAAAATGTTCTAATATCAGTATCAAGAGCAATGAACTAAGTTTTTTGTAGAATATTTAATTTTTATCTCCAAACAGTTACCTTTTGGCATTTTGGTGCAGGCTTTTCCCCATATATGTTATGTGTGTATGTGTATTTATAACTATATATTATAATATGTTATACTATATATTTCTCCATGTAATATGTAGAATAAACTTAACTTTGTATTTACATAATAATATGACCATTTTAATTACCATAGCTTTATCATATACTTTAATATTTTATAGAACATTTACCCCTTTGCTTTCTTTACCGTTATAATCTTCCTGGGTATGTTTATTTGTGCAGATGAACTTTAGACTAATTTTGTTAGTTTTTCTCCCACTCCAAATCTAACTGGATTTTGATTGGGCTCACTAAATATATTACATAATTTCAAGTGTTTATATATGGAAATCACATGAGTAACTCATTATTATTTCTATTTTCACCATTAGGACTATATCCCTACTGTCTCCATCCTGTGCAATCCTGGAATGAGATCACGTCACTGGAAACAGTTGTCAGAAATTGTAGGCTATGACTTGACTCCAGACTCTGGAACTACACTGAGGAAAGTTTTAAAATTAAACCTTACACCATACTTGGGAAAATTTGAAGTAATAAGTGCAGGTGCAAGCAAGGTAAATATGAAGATCAACTGAAATACCTTATTTGATGAGTTTGTTAATCAAATAATCAGTTTTTGTTGTGAATGTGTCGTACTGGATAGCAGTGGGAGGACATAGGGGAAAGTGGTAGAAGATCACTCTTATTTTTCCCTACAAAGTACGTGCTTCTGTACAACTTCCTTGTCCTGAATCCAGACTACAAATTGTTCCTTTGCTGTCTTCTTGATTCTGCCACATTCTGATATGCATGGATGATATGCTAATCTTGATATGTAATTTTCCATTATGAATACAGAATACGTGTGTGTGTATGTGTGGCATGTGATGTTTGTGTATTCTAGTAGAGTAAGTATGGCCTTCTAGTGTTCTTGAAATACACTGAAAACATCTTCAGACTGTAGACTGCAGAAAAACCACTTCAGAGAAAATCCAGCAGGTCTTTCATTCTGTTGTCTAGTTTGATACTGACAGCAGTAGTTTTCAGAGCAAGTGAATTTTTAAAAACTATGTTGTCATTCTCCATAGGACTTTTTAAATTGTTTTAAAATTTTTTCTGACTTAAAGACCGTTGCAGATTATCTTAAGAAAATGGCTGTGTAATGTACCAATGCTTACTGAATTCACTAGGGAAAGGTAATATAGTAAATAAGATCCTTTCTTCATTCTCACAGTCTTTATACTTTCTTCCCTTTTAGGAATTTTCATTAGAGAAAGCCATGCATACAATGATGGGAACTTGGGATGATATTGCTTTTCATATAAGTCTATATCGTGATGCTGGAGTATGTATTCTGTCTTCAGTAGATGAGATTCAGGCTCTGCTTGATGATCAAATTATAAAAACTCAGACAATGAGAGGCTCACCTTTCATCAAACCATTTGAAAAAGAGATCAAGGTATGTTAAATATGATAGTCAACTCTGGTTATTTATAAAAATGGCAATCTTATTACATAAATGCTCTTGTGGAAATAAATCAGTTTATTGGATAGCTTTGGTGAAATATAGGAACAGATTATGTAAAATTAATGTGAAACTATATAGAACAGATCTGAGACATTAACTCTAATGATTTTAAAAAGAACAAATGGTGTTTTATTAAGAAAAATATTCTCCAATGACAGTGATACACTTGGAAGGAAAAAAGTTGGTATTATTTAATCTAAGTTTAGACAGCCTAGATCCCTGTTTCATGCTATATTCTTATAAACAGTAGTGAAGTTTTGTAACACCATTCTTTAATTGTATTTGTGAACAACAGCTTGAGGGTCTTTTAGAGTAATTAATGAATTATTGTCCATTTGAGAAAAACAAATGATATTTGAGGATAAGATTATTTAATATCCTTATAGTTGATGTGGGTAAATATAGAAAGCAAATAAATTATAATAACCAATAGCTTTATAGGTAGTATCTATACTATCTAAAATTCTGACTGGAGACTATATGAAATGGGAAAGAGATCAACAACAAATGGATTTTTTCCCTGATATTTATTAACTTCTAAATATATGCCAGATACTGCTCTAGGGGCTTTGTATTTATTAACCAATTTAATCCCCACAGCAGACCCTCAAGGTAGGCACTGTTACAGTCTGCATTCATAGATAAGGAAAACAAGGCATAGGAGGATAGGTAATTTACCCAAGTTCACACAGCTAATAAATGACAAAGCTGGAATTTTAAACAAGGCACTCTGGTTTTAATTTAAGCATAAATGGTGTTTTTAGAGAACACCTTGGCTTTCAATATTTGGAGAAGATAAAGAGTTGTGTTCTTCCAAAAGACATCATGCTGCATATTTTCCCTTGAATCAGGCTGACCTGCCATTTCCTGATGGCTTTTGCAGAAATTTTTTCGTTTAACAAGGGTGAATTTACAAGACAAACAAAAATATGAGGCCCAATCTCTTGATAAACAGGAATTTAGGTCGTGGATTTCAGAACTAAACAGAGATTATATGAATGAGCTTTGGCTAATGAAATATCTGCAGATTCTCAGAGATCTGTGAGAATAAGGAGACTCCCACCCCCTCAAATTGTGTTTACGTAGAGCAAGGTTTCTCAACCCAGCACCGATGATATTTTGGGCTAAATAATTCTTCGTTGTGGGGGCTGACCCATACATTGTAGGAAGGGTTTAGCAGCATCCATAGCCTCTACCCACTAGATATTAGTAGAACCTTCATCTCACCAGTTGTGACAAATGAAAATGCTGCTGGACATTGTCAAATGTCCTTTTGTGTAGGGGCAGAATAGCCCCTAGGTTGATAGCCACTGGTGTAGAGTAGAATATATTCCTGGATGCTTTCTGAGCATGGGATGGTTCACCTAGAGGTTAGGAAATTGGTCTATAACTACAATTATTTGCAATTGTGAGTTTCAATGATTTAGGAAAACTTCAGATCTCCTACTAGAGTTTTTCTAAGCCCATGTGAAATGCCCATAAGTGACTTTGAACTGTTTTAAATTGATTTAAAAATAACAGTAAATTTTAGATAAATATTCCTTGCTACAATTTGTGGGCTTTGTATACCTGGAATTTAGTATAGTGTGTTTTCATTAAGGCCTGGGAGGACCGTTTGATTCGAATACAAGAAACGATTGATGAATGGTTAAAAGTACAAGCTCATTGGCTGTATTTGGAGCCTATTTTTTGTTCTGAGGATATCATGCAACAGATGCCAGAAGAAGGGCGTCAGTTTCAGACAGTAGACCGACATTGGAGGGATATCATGAAGTTTTGCGCAAAAGATCCAAAGGTGAAGTGTTTGTTTTCTCTCTTACAAATAAAGGGGATTATTATTTTTGGCTGTTACAGAAAGCATTTGGCTTTTTTTTTCCAACTACAAAAATAAAACCTGCTCATTGTATACAAACTGGTAAGTTCAGAAAAATATAAAAAAGCATAAAATAATTTTACTTTTCAATTCATAAGATATGCTTACTCATAACTTTAATATAGATAGTGGAGCTGCTTCAAACGTACATTTAATTCACTTGGCTTCTAGTATGTATACTCAGTGGCCCCATCTTATAAAATAAATAGTAAAATAAAATAAAATGAAGAGAGCAAGAGGGTGGGAGAGAAAGAGAGAGAGAGAGAATGAATATGAATGCATATGAGTAATGCAGGTGATTCACCTGATATTCCACTCAGTGACTCTATATGCTTATGAGTGATGGAAAAAAGATATCAGCAGTTCTCTTAGCTGGTCTCACTTGCTATGTGTCTCTCCTAGTGAGTATAGCACCTTGTTGAGTGTGATTCTAATGTTGAAAGACTATGTATTTTTCATACACACAGAATACAAAATTCATACATATACATCCACTTTTTAAAATCTGGTATTCAGTTTAAGAAATAACAATTTGTTTCAACATTGGAGGAAAAAGTAGCCATGCTGGACTTACTGAGGGTCAGTAGTCCATGGAAATTTATGAGTTTCAAGGATTTCTTGTACACATTGACTTTAGAACCTTTGTAAGACATTATTTCTTATAGACCAGAAGTCAGCAATTTTTTTCTGCAAAGGGCCACGTGGTAAATATTTTAGGCTTTGTGATACATACAGTCTTTTTCACAACTATTCAGCTCTGCTGCTGTTGTAGCGAGAAAGCAGCCAAAGACAGTATGTAACTGAATATGTGTCCATGCTGCAATAAAACTGTTTTTGGACACTGACATTTTCATGTACCATGAAATGTTATTCTTCCTTTAAATTTTTGAACCTTTTAAAAGTGTAAAAATAATTCTTAGTTTGAGGGCCATACAAAAACTGACAGCACAATGTATACATATATCAAAGCATCAAGATGTGTATCTTAAATATATACAATTTTTATTTGTCAGTTATATCTAATAAAGCTGAAAAACAAGAACAAGAACAACAACAACAAAGAAACTGGTAGTAGACTGGATTTAGCCCATGGGATGTAGTTTGCCAACTCATACCACAGATTGTTATAGTTGACCATTGTGAATGTAAAACTTAAATCACACACAAACCTAACAGACTTCCCACATCATTCAAAAGAATATAGCAGAAATGAAAACATGCATGATAATCTCAATTTCTCAATTGTAACTAGCATCTTTGGATAAGAATATTTATGATTTATTGAATTTTAATAGTTTTATATTACAAAAAATTTTATGATAATTTTCATAAATTTTTTGATGTCTTAACATTTTTAACATATAACATAAACTATTGTATAGATCTTATCATTATATCTGGTACATAAGTGCTGACCCAGACAAATGGGTTTCTTTTAGGTTCTTGCTGCTACTTCTTTAACAGGTTTACTGGAAAAACTACAGAACTGCAATGAACTTTTGGAGAAAATTATGAAGGGCCTGAACGCATATCTTGAAAAAAAAAGACTTTTCTTTCCTCGGTATGATGGATAATCAGTTGTGCTATAATTAAAGCATTTTTTGATGAGTGGTGAATTATAACTAAAGCTTTTATATTTGCATATTTCTCCCTAGTTTTTTCTTCTTATCTAATGATGAAATGTTAGAGATTTTGTCAGAGACCAAAGATCCACTTAGAGTTCAGCCTCATTTAAAAAAATGCTTTGAGGGCATTGCTAAATTGGAGTTCCTTCCCAACCTGGACATTAAAGCCATGTATAGCTCTGAAGGTGAGCGAGTGGAGCTGATTGCCCTTATTTCCACGTCTGCTGCACGAGGTGCTGTGGAAAAGTGGCTCATTCAAGTGGAAGATTTGATGCTCCAGAGTATTCATGATGTGATCGCTGCGGCCAGGCTGGTGTGTTTCCTAGAATTTAATACATATCCTATATCCTGTAAATGCTTTCTTTTAGGAGATTTTGAATGGGTACCAGTAAATTAACACTTAAAGTTCTTACTATTTTAAGCCATTTATTATTTTCTTTACTCTTTGTTTCTAACATTGTTATTAAAATAATAATAGTAGTAAGAATTGTTAATAATATGTGATTAAGTGCTACAAGAGAAAAAAAAGGTGTTGTAAGAAAGAATAATGAGGTGTATATAATTTAGAATGGGAGAGGTGGGTTGCTAGTGATAGGCTCTTAAGAGGAAGTAAACTTGAAACAGAGACCCACAGGATAACTAGGAATTAATCAGGTAAAGAGCAAATGGGAGAGGGTCTAGGTATCCTGTAAAAAGCCTCTAGGATCAGAAAGAACTTCAGACATAGGGGTTAAATGCATGATCTAGTTTACTTATTGCTGTTTATACTCAAACGATTACTTAAAAACTCAAATGAGATGAACAAACATTAAAGGAGGACCTATAATATTTGAGGGAAAAATAACATCTAGGCACTACATGTGCCTCACTTATGCTAATGCAATTAACCTAATCTTGAATGATAAACATCAGTATATTTCTGCCTTTAGGACCAGAAAGGAACAGCTATGTAGTAAAAATGTCATTTTAAAAGGTGCTGCAGCCCAATGTCCAGCTACTCACTTTATATAAGTAAGGAATCCTTTTTCCTTCACCAAAAGCCCTATGAGACTTATCTTCTGGCAGTGACTATCCTGTTCAGCTTCAATGTTCCTGCAGATAAATCTTGACTTTTTCTCTCCTTTTTCGGTTTATAATTCCAAACAAACTAAAACACATAAGAAACAAGCAGCATTATCCATGAAAGTATTTCCTTAATCCATGTAGAAATTTACCTTCTGTGTTCCTAGCAATAGTTCATCCATTCTTTGAAATTTAACCTTCTTTGAAACTTAGGTTAGTTTGTTATTGCATTCACTTATGAATATTGCTAATAAAATGCATTTTAATAATATTTATATTCTCATGTTTAATATTCTTATATCTAAGATGGTGTTATTGTATTAAAAATGTAGTTTCCATTAGTATCAACCTCATACTTTGCAGTCATTTTTTTCAGTTTTTAATTTGGGATCTGCTATTATCATTTACTTTTGAAATGAGTTATTTTTAAAAAGATTATCCCCCAATAAATGCATTTAAATGCATTTTGAACATAAAAATGTTGGACGAAATGAAAGTGTACTTTGAACTCAAGAAGCACAGATTGTTCAATTGTGTATATTTGAAAACATATAATTGTTCAAATTATATACTCTGGTCATATAAGTTTTTAGAAAAACTATGGATAAATAATAAAAAAGTTCTAGCTACTAGTTCAGCTTTCTAGTAGATTGCATAGTTTTCTTTTCAATTAAATCTTGGCATCAACATACATAACCTATAGACCGATTTATTTTTAACTTTAATAATCTCATATTTCAATATAAAAGAGTAATATGTATTCTATGTAGAAAACTTGACAACTCCCCACAGCAAAGGAACATAAAAATCCTATGAAAAACAACTTCCAGAAGAATCAACAATCAAATTCTTCCAGGGATAACTGATTATTAACATATTGGTGCTCATCTTTCCATTCTTTTATAAAT
Organism: Camelus bactrianus; assembly: GCF_048773025.1. Classification (NCBI taxonomy): domain Eukaryota; kingdom Metazoa; phylum Chordata; class Mammalia; order Artiodactyla; family Camelidae; genus Camelus; species Camelus bactrianus. The sequence goes on from NC_133555.1 coordinate 27,904,172, forward strand.
AAACAAATATTTCAAAAATATAATCATAATTTGAAAAAAAAATTTTAAGGTCTTTTAAATAGTCATCTAAAAATTTCATGACTATATACTAGCCTACAAATGTACCAAATATTGTACTTGTCTGTTGTTAAACGTTTAGCTTTATTTTCCCTTTTGTAGACTTTTTAAGTTAGAAATGCTTTTTAATTATTCAGGCTTATCCAGAATCTGCAAGAAAAAACTGGGTTCGAGAGTGGCCAGGCCAAGTTGTACTTTGTGTTTCTCAAATGTTCTGGACTTCTGAGACACAGGAAGTTATAAGTGGTGGGACAGAGGTAAAGAATTATTTCAAATAACATTCTTTTCTATATGCTTTATTTTTTCAAGTTAGCTTATCTATTCTCCTCCCCATTTCTACATGTAGCATTAAAATTGTACAATTATTTAAAAACTTGTTCTTAATATATTACTAGGCTTAGACAAAATCACTCTACTTTATAATTTGCTTCTGTACTGAGCTTCATTGTGAAGCCACAGTTATTTTGTAAAAGAATAAATGTATAAAATACATGTTTTAGCTACTATATAACATTAGTTTATTATTTTGTAGGGATTAAAGAAGTACTACAAAGAACTTCAGAATCAACTAAATGATATTGTAGAGCTTGTAAGAGGAAAATTGTCGAAGCAGACCAGGATTACTCTGGGGGCATTGGTTACTATTGATGTCCATGCTAGAGATGTGGTCATGGACATGATTGATATGGGTATGTGACTTCGGTAATATTAAAGACAAAATATCAATAGCTTCTTGTGAGTGGGTCTTGAGATGAGTTAAGGCCATGGGACCCAAGGCCACGATCAGAGCACGTTTGTAGTATGCAGTAAATAATGGCTGTACGCATGCATCAATTATATAAGATTTAGAACAAAGGAAATAGAAGTACGCATGTGCTAGAGATATTCTGTAAGCCTAATGAACAAAGAAATTCACATTGTGCATGTGCTGGGAGAGAACAGATAAAAGCAGGACAGGTGCATCATAGGCGCACGCACCACCCTGTGGCAATAGAATAAAGTTTTGTTAACCCCATGGTGTCTCCTGCTGAAGTCTGTCCAGTGGTATGGCAACTTCTTGTGTATTTTTTCATTTGGGCCACTCACCTTCTAGAACCCCATGTCAGCCCCGCTGGCTGACACTTCTAGAAACAGACTTACACTATATGTCTTTTTCTCTCTCAAAATAATGTATTTCACATGATCTTTTCTATAAATTAGAAAACATGAGTTATTTTAATATTTGCTGTTATAAAAGATAATTAAAATACCTATTTTTCAAATTATTTCCATTTCAGGGTTATATGGCTTGTTTTGATTTATTTCTTCTAGGTGTCTCAAGTGATACAGATTTCCAGTGGCTTGCTCAACTTCGATATTATTGGGAATATGAGAATGCACGAGTTCATATCATTAACTGCAATGTAAAATATGCTTATGAATATCTTGGGAACTCACCTCGGCTTGTCATTACTCCTCTAACTGACAGGTGTTACAGAACACTGGTACGTGCTTAAATTATTTTGCTTTACACATTAAAGGTTACTTTTTGGTTTGGTGTCATATTTCTTGTCCAAATTTAACATGGCTGTCTTCATTTTATCCTCTAATCTGTAGGGTTGAATATAGTTTATCCTTTCCCAATTGCAAATTCCTCTTATGGAATATTATAGTAATGAATATTTATTGTGGCTGCTTTTGTGGAATTTAAGAGTTTGAATTCTAACGTTTGAAAATTGTGAGTCACTCCCATTGAGGATAAATAGAAAAAGAAAGGCTCTGGAGATTTAAAGAGGAAACCAGGGCTTCGGAAAAGGGTATCAATTATTGCAGTGGATTTCTGGGAGAGATGACAAGAAGATGAGGAAAGTACATGTGGTCCTTAGACCTCCAAGTTAGTTTTGTTGAACAGGAGGGGGAGAGCTGAAATGTCTGCAGGTGGTGCTGAGGTCTGTGCTTGTTGGGAAGCTATGGAAGACAAAGCCATGACTATTGGAAAAAAAAAAAAACCCAAACCTGAGAATACGGTTGCCAGATAAAATACAGTACTCTCAGGTAAATTTGAATTTCAAATAAACAATGAATAATTTGTTAGTATAAATATGTCCTGATTATCACATTGGGCATACTTATACTAACAAATTATTTATTGTTTATCTGATTTTCAAATTTAACTGGGAATCCTGTATTTTTATTTGCTAAATCTGGCAACCCTACCTGGGACTGGAGGAGGAGAATCAAAAGACACCAATTCACCTGTGCTGAGTAAGTAAATTAAAGTGGCTGAGTTCTCTGGAAGGAGAGATGAGATGGGATTATTAGGACAATGATTTTCAAGGGAATGCCCTCAGTGAAAACCTATTTAAGGAAGTGAGGAAAACAGAAGTAAAAGTAAGCAAAGATGTGGTTTCAGCAGATGCATGGCCTTAGCCTGATCTCATGGGGAGCTTTGGAGCAAGAATGGCGTAATAGAGGTACCCCATTTTAAGGCAAAGGGGTCCAGCTTTTCTGTCTCTTGATTGTCATTGGCTTTGGTTCACTCCTGGGGCTGAGGCGGGCCGGGGGTTGTTTGTGAATAAGGGAGGTATAGATGCAATGACCAATAAAGGATTCTTGTAAGGTGCCAATGCATCTCTGATAAAATCTTTCACCAAATTCTCTCCTCAGGAAGCCTCATGAGGGCCAGGCCATGTCTGTCTTGTTCTCTGCTCTAGTGATGAACAAGTACATAGTTACTCCCTCAATATTTCTTGAGTAAATGTCTCAGACCTCAGTGAAATCAGAAGCTGTGAATATTTGTAAGGTGGAAGCTAACAACTTTTGAGTTGTAAAATCAAAGTTGTAAAAACTATAAAGGGGAGAGATTTCCAGCAATCAAGTTAATAGACATTAATAGTATAACATTTACTGTAAATTTAAAACAGGTAAAATATTATCGATATTGCCTTTATTTAATGAATTCTCTATTGTTTTATTTTAGTAAATGAGAAAATATTTAAGATTTTTATAGGTCTATTTATTATTATTTTAAAAAATACTTTTTTTAAGAGCAGTTCTAGGATCACAGCAAAATTAAGCAGAATCAACAGCGTTCCCATATGCGCCCTGTCTCCCCGTATGTACAGTCTTGGTCCTTCAACACTGTTTTATCTAAAAGGAGTTAAGTTTCACAAACTGTCATAGTGGTTTTCATGAAACAGACTTCATAGTTCGAAAAAGTTGACGTAATTTGCATGCTTCTAAAAATTTCCAGCTGTTGTTCTAGTCATTGTGGGGACCTAGAAAGAATTCAGCTATTGCTAATGTTACTTTTAAGAAGCTTAAGGACTAATTGAGAGGGAAAAAAATGTATGTAATTAATTGTATTATAAGTGTTACCAAACCAGGTTCACTTGCCCAACTTGCAGCAAGCCAAACGCTGAAATGCTGAGGTTTGCTCTAGGTTTGTGTGTGTGTTTTTTCTTTTTTTTTTTTTGTGAGGGGAGGTAATTAGGTTTATTTATTTGTTTATTTTCTTCAGTGGAGGTTCCTGGGGATTGAACCCAGGACCTCATGTATGCTAAGTATATGCGCTCTGCCACTTCAGCTACACTCTGGCTCCATCTCTCCCACAACCTCCCCACCCCCAGATGCTGAGGTTTGAAGCAGAGAAAGGGTTTATTCACAAAGCAGTCAAGCAAGGAGACAGGAACACAGGTCTTAAATCTGCCTCCCTGCAGGCGAAGGGCTCAGGAATTTTATAGGATAAAGCTAAGGTGTGGGGAGCCTGGGGAAAGGTAATGGGAGACAAGAAAACTGTGAGGCAATCATTCCTCTGTGCATACGCAACTCCACAGGTTTCTTCATGGGACAGATGCTCAGGAAATGGTCGAGTTAGCATGCTCTGAGGGTGGAGTTTTTGGCCTCTGACATCAAAATGTCACCGAATGGACACTTGCCCAGATGGAGGGTTGGTGGTCTTAACCAGTCTTAATCAATTCAAGCTTGATTTGACACACCTGACTCCAAATTCCTAAAAAGCAACTTGGGCACACATCCCAGTGCCCAGACTGCGGGACGCTTGGAGGGCCATGCAAGCTTTTATAAAAACAGTGAAAATGAGCCTGACCAGTGAAGACAGGTCACAGTTCACCATTTATCAATGGCTAGCTGATAATTACCCTAGTTTTCACAAGATAGAAAGTAACACTACTGGTAAGAGAAATACAGCACAGTGCTATGGGGATGGAGGAAATGAAGACCAAAACCAAGAGTGGAATGCAATAGCCAGGGGGAATCATAGACAAAATTACATAATGGGTTATTTGTTTATCTTCCAACTGATGGGTCCCTGTTTATTGCATTCACTTTAAGGTGTTCATTCTCTTTGCGGCTAGCCATTGAGATTGCCATTATTGTTCTCTGCAACCATTTTTGTAACCACTTCTAATTAAACCTTTCTGACCAACTATTAACACCTCAAGACTAGATTCTCTTTGTTTTTATAGGCAAATGGGATACGTATGAAGTGTTAGAAGAAAAGGAGATTTGGATACATTTTCACTTTTTTAGATCTTTTAAACTGCTTTTTCTTTGTGCAGCTAAAAGATTGTGTTCTAAAAATTAACTAAATAATGTAATTGTATTACTGCCTCACTGAAGCTACAAATACGACTAAATCCATTTATAAGCAATTGTCCTATTATAGGGTTTTTGTTTATTTTCAGTTAAGCATGGATTTCTTTTCACATTTATTTTTCTTTTCAGATAGGTGCCTTCTATTTAAACCTTGGAGGTGCTCCAGAAGGGCCAGCAGGCACAGGAAAAACTGAAACCACTAAGGACTTGGCTAAAGCTCTTGCTGTACAGTGTGTGGTATTCAACTGTTCAGATGGACTAGATTATCTAGCAATGGGAAAGGTAAAGTTACACGTTAAATGTTAAAATTTATAGCTAGGTCTAACTGGGTAAACTGAAGCAAACTAATGTTTAAAAAACTGTTTGAATATGGTTCAAGCATTAGTTGAACCTTTTGTTTTTAGGGATAGAGACACTGTTTTTATCCTTAGGGATTTTATTAAGCTTAACTTTCAATTTTGACTTAAAAGGCTAAATATCTATTTTAACAAGTGATGCCCTTTCCTAAGAAAAATCATCTTTTTTCTTGTCCTTAGTTTTTTAAAGGATTGGCTTCTTCTGGTGCTTGGGCTTGCTTTGATGAATTTAATCGAATTGAGCTGGAAGTGCTGTCAGTGGTAGCTCAACAGATTCTTTGCATTCAGAGAGCCATTCAACAGAAGCTGGAAGTGTTTATTTTTGAAGGGACAGAACTTAAGCTCAATCCAAACTGTTTTGTAGCTATTACTATGAATCCTGGCTACGCAGGACGTTCTGAATTGCCAGATAATCTTAAGGTAATATTTTTTAAGAGTGTAAATTTGGTAATCAAAAGTAACAGCATAATCTACTCAAAATGGTATAATTTTCTCACCATGTATCTGTAATCTCCCTTTTACCTTTTCCCATTTGCTGTAAGGTAAGCCTCTAAAAACTTTTTATCTGAATAAAGTTTAGAAAAACTTTTCAATTTTTTTTAATCTAAAAAATATTGGAATACATAAAACTGTTGAAGTGCTGCTGAAAAAATTAGAGTTAATGAAAAGGTGCTGCTTTGGAGGAATAAACTTAAATGTCAGCACATCATCTTTGGGTGCTTATGCTTAGCTTTAAAAATGGTTTTCTTTATGTAAATAATATATTTCATTTATTATATACTTCAGGTTCTTTTTAGAACAGTGGCTATGATGGTTCCAAATTATGCCCTCATAGCAGAAATCTCCCTCTATTCCTATGGATTTTTGAATGCAGAACCTCTGTCTGTGAAGATAGTAATGACCTACAGGCTCTGCTCAGAGCAGCTCTCATCGCAATTTCATTATGACTATGGGATGCGAGCAGTAAAAGCAGTTTTAGTGGCTGCTGGAAATCTCAAACTAAAATTTCCAAATGAAGATGAAGATATACTTGTAAGTATTCAGTGTATACATAGTGAAAGTTTCAGTAGAAAGATAATTTTTTCAGCAAGGTTGATCATGAACTATAAAGAGAGTTGTTGCATTGAGCCTTTTACATGGGGTTGATAGTTTTGGCATTCTGTTTTTCATTATACTTTATGTGAATCCAAAGGCCTTTTGGTTTGATAAGCGTAACATTGGCTTTTTACTATGGGGATTTCATGGAGCAGCATAAAAGAAACTTTGACTTTTTGTGGGGTTGCGGGGGACAGGCAAACACTGGCAATTAACTTACATTGCACTTTTTGGATGGTTTTAGCTTCTTCGATCAATTAAAGATGTAAATGAACCAAAGTTTTTATCACATGATATACCCTTATTTAATGGAATAACTAGTGACTTATTTCCCGGTGTTAAACTTCCTGAAGCTGACTATCATGTAAGTAAATCTGTGAGAATGACTTGATCTGCAAATAAATTCATCTGGTGACAATAGTTTTCAGAGTTTTATTAAATGAGTGTTTTAGTTTGTTTGGAGGATAAACCCCTATTTTGGCCACTTTAATTAATGAGGAAGAATAAATTTTAGTGCCTTATGTTATATGATACCTGGGTTAACAAGATTCAAAGATAATGTTCATTGTAAGAGAGTAAGTATTTTATTTCCTATCTTGTGATTTATAATGTTTACTACTATATACTATATTATATACTTTAGCAGATAGAAAAGATGATAAACTTAAGTGGCAGAACATCCTATAGCTAATCTAAGTATTTGGTTCTCACATTTAAGTAATGTACTGCCTTTTTTTATGAAGGAAACAAACCACGTGCATTTCCAATTTCATTTAAATTATATAGACTTTATAACGAGAGCTACATATGTATACACATAAGAAAAGTGCCTACCTCTTATAGATGTTATATAATGTAAAATCAAAATAAATCTTAAACTTAATTACAAAAAACAGTCTCAATTTAATGAGATAGATGATGTATGGCTGAAGCTAAACTATTCTCAGTAATAATCTTTTAAAATATTTTTTCTACCCTGTTTTCTGTCTCCAGTTTTTCTGGGACTCCAATTACTTGTTATGTTAGACCATTTTATACTGTCTCACATGTCTCCTATGCTGGGTTTTTTTTTTTTTAATCTGTGCTTTAGTTTGAACACTTTTATTGACGTGTCTTTAAGATTAATAATCCTTTCCTTGGCTTTGTCCAGTCTGCTAATAAGCCTAGCCAATGAGTTCTTAATTTCACAAATTTAATTTTTTTGGTTTTGTTTAAAGACTCCATTTCTTCGCTTAAATTCTTCATCTTTTCATCTGTTTTTTGTCATACTATGTATTTTCTTGTCATACACATTTACAAAGCTTATTTTAGTGTTCTTCTCTGCCAATTATGACATTTGGCTCACCTGTGAGTTTGTTTTATTTACTTTTTTTTTTCCTACTGATCATCATCTATTTGTGTTAAAAAAATTGTGTAGGAAATAATTGTAGAGGCTGAACTGGTATTATTTTCCTGCAGAAAGACCATGTTTTTCCTTTGTTAAATAGTTAGATTGAGCAGCTGATCAGTTCAATCAGGAGTTGACCTGACCCAGAGTTTTTGTTGCAGAATTATTGAGCTTTAGTTTGCCTCTGGTTTCAAATGTCTTTAGAGTGAGAATTGTCCTACTGTATAATACGGTCCCTCCTCTAACAACATTTTGGCATATAAGCATCCTAAGACTAAGAAAATCTCTCTCTGTGTGCCTTTCCAGCTAAGCCCTGGATATCTCGTGTTACTTCACACTCAGCCAAAACATGGGTAGTGGAAAACCATCTTTGCATCTGAGGCTCCTTCAGATTCAAATCTGTCACACAAGCCCAAATGTCCATTAAAATATCTGTTGGTTTCTCCTTACTTCAGCAAAGTCCCTGTGCCTATAGCAGGCCCAACCCAGTGTCCAACTGCATCTGTGCTTGCTCCCAAAGGCAAAATTAGCTGTTGACCTGTGTTCACCTAGGAAAGGCTCATCCTTTTCTGAAATTTAGTTTCTTTAGACTGATTTGTACCCAGAGCACTCCTGTATCTTTAAAATTTTTATTTTTATAGACTCTCTGTTTATTTCTATTTACTACAGTGTGGAAGGTTGTTTGACATGTCTTTTTGTATTCTAACCAAAAGTGAAATTCTAGAAAATACTATTAAGAGGCGTGTTTGCATCCAGCATACACCTAATGCTATGGTGCCATGATCATTCATAACTTACAATATGGAATACTAATATTTTTAAGTATTTTAATTCTATTTGTTCCCCCTTTTAATTAAAAAAATTAAGTTTTAAATAATTTATAAATATAAGAAGATACAACTTTCTTATTTCTAAATGAAAAGTCTACATTTGTAAGACATATATGACATGATTTATAATAGCATTTTATAGAAATGCATTCCATTTTTCTTTGATTTTAGGAATTTTTGGAATGTGCTCATGAAGCCTGCAGAGTACACAATCTTCAGCCTGTCAAGTTTTTTCTTGAAAAGATGATCCAGACATATGAAATGATGATTGTTAGACATGGGTAAGATTATAGACAGTCTACCATAGTTACATGTTATTTTTAAGTTAGATTATTAAAACAACTAAAATTTGTGAACCAAGACTCAGCAAACTTTGTGTCATAGGTAGGCTAGCATACCCCCAATCTCCATCCCACTGGCTTAAAAACAAAGATTTGTTTCTCTCCCATGCTGTATGTCCAAAAAGGATTGGTAAGGAGTGCTCATTCAGTGATAAAGCACTAGTGACCGCCACAGTTTGCCCATTTGATCATCAAATATGTTATTTGCTCTACTTCATGCACATAAAATATGCTTTTTCTTTCTTAGGGAAACAACCTAAAAGTTCCAGTCAATCAATGAACCAGACTCAAAGTTCAGGATCTCTAGGAGATGCATGATAGTTGGTGTATCAGATTTAGGAGTTGTTCCACTTGATCCGGAGACCTAAAAATTGCAAAAGACAAGTTATCTGCCCTGCACACATCCAGTGTTACAATAGTGGGTTTACCAGAACAAACACTCCCATTCAGAAACCGAAGAATAGGAGACAAAGCCAAACTTGCTGGTAGCAGTTCTGATACTCAGCTGGGCATGTGGGGTCCCAGTTCCAGGGAGAGATTGACTGTGAAATTATTGGAGTTTAAACTTTAGAACCTGTTATTTGTAGAGGCCCCTTCAGGGAGTCATAATCATTTTATACATAATCTATTATATAAGGTGTTGTTAAAATGACTAGATATTTTATATTCATAATTACATATATATGTATATTTTTCCCTTAGAGAGCCTCCCCCAACCAATTGTATAAACTTAAATCCCCATAAATCCTGGATCTACTTCTGCTTAATTTTGCTCCCTGAGAGGCTTTCCAGTAACTTATCCTCTGTGGACTTTGGTTCAACCTTCTGAGATGTTTTTCCATCTCCATTTTCTTCCCTGACCACATGTGACCTGGACAAAGGAGAAAATATTTTTGGGAACTGAGAAATATTTTCTTCCTGCTTACTGCCTATAGAAAGTTGAGGTCTCAAAGGTCATGATTTTTTTGAAGGCAGAAGTTTTTTAAAAACCCTTTGTATTATGTACATTTTCAAGCCTTTCTAAACTTTCTTGTAGTATCCTTGAACCTATCGGGCTTAGGTGAGAGGGCCACACTTTTACTCTATTTTCCCTGAATTACTTTGTCATCCTGAAATGATTACTGGGAACCATATTAATCTTTCATAGGTTTTAATAAAGTTATACAATGACCCTACCCTTGGTTTGATCCTTGATGCTAGACTGAGTTGATCTTTGTTGTTCAAAAGTTTTGTCAATTTATCTTTTATTAATTGCAGATGAGAATAAATTGTCTCATTCAGTCCCTCAAGTCTGTGAATTCTAGACTCCCTTGACTCATTCCTGCTTGCAAACTGACCATATTTTCCTGGACTCATTTCTTTTATAGTTCCTTGTTAAATACAGCCATAAGCTGCCAATATTTACTAATAATACTCTGTTTACTATCATTTCCCCCTAAAACTGCAGTTCTGTTAGGTATATTATCTATCTTCCAGGTTATCTCAAGTGATAAATTTACCAAATGTTTCATTGTTACATAACATTAATTGCCAATCTTTCAGTCTCCGATAACAGTTAATTTGCCACCCACAACCTAGCCTGTAAGCCAGTGCCAGTTATTTTAGTCTTTTGTATTATGGCAAGAATACCTTCCCCCACTTCTAGGTACCAATTTCAGCCAGTAAGGATGGGCTAGGTTATTCTGTAGAAACAATCAGCACCCAAATCTTAGTGACTTAAAAAGAAGAGTGTATTTCTCATTCATACTGTTTCCACTATAGTTTAACAAGGAGGTTCTGCTCATCATAGCTACTCAGGTCCCAGGCTGTTGGAGCACCAGCTTCTCAACATTATGGGTCACAGTTGTGCTAGAGGGGAAAGAGAGAGGTCTGTAATTTCCCTCACTGGCAATTATCTCACCTCTAGTAGGAAGTAACACCCATCATTTACACATACTATTCCTTAGTCACCTAGAATTCCCACAAGAGGGTAAGGAATATTGCCATGTACCAGGAGAGGGGAGATTCAGAAGTATTTGCAAAGAGCACTAATAACTTCTATAGCAAGTGAAAACTTGAGGAAAAGGGGATCCTTTCTACTTCTCTCCTTTGGAGACCCAAGTCATTTAAAAAATTTTAAGAGTGCACAATTATTTCCATTTTCATTGGAGATTTTTTTATTATACTCTTTTGTAGAGAATGGTATTAATGTTGAGAATTTGATTTAGAGATCAATCAGTTAAGACGTTAAATTATTTCCCTTATGTTTTAGAAAAACTCATATAATTTAAAGATTATGTGTAGTAATGATCATAGGGTAAAATGTTATATACCAATATATAGGCAAATAATTTAATTAACCATTATTCTTTTAGAACCTTATTGTGTAATTACTTCTTTTCCTTAATAGTTTTATGTTAGTAGGAGAGCCTTTTGCTGCTAAAACAAAAGTTCTGCATATGCTGGCTGATACTCTAACTCTTATGAATGAACGTGGCTACGGAGAGGAAGAAAAGGTTGTTTATAGGACTGTAAACCCCAAATCCATTACTATGGGCCAACTTTTTGGACAATTTGACCCAGTGTCTCATGAGGTAAACTGCAGTATAAACATTCTCAACTCTTGCTGACAGTGTACATTAAGCCAAGAAATTTGAAATGTTTTTGTATTATTTTATAATACAAAATGTACTTTATAGTTTTATAAAGGAAGCTTTCCAACTCTCTTTTTTCCTCCTCAGTGGACTGATGGTATTGTGGCTAACACTTTCAGAGAATTTGCTTTATCAGAAACACCTGATCGGAAATGGGTTGTATTTGATGGTCCCATTGACACTTTGTGGATAGAGAGCATGAACACAGTACTGGATGATAATAAAAAGGTAAATCATCATGATTAAAAGCAAAACAGATGCATGATATGAATATACTTAACACTACTGAACTGTAAAGTTAAAATGGTTAATATGGTAAATATATGGGGTTTTTTTTAATCACAATTAAAAAAAGGTAAAGCAAAGCAGATGTAGACATGCTTAAGCAACATTATGTGTTCAACAGCTAATCATTTCATACTATATATCTAAGATGAAGGATGCAGCAAGTTGACTAAGTTTATAGATTACCTTTTCAATGAAAACTGTGCTGTGGTAAGTTCTTTGCTTCATTTTTTTTTCATAGAATATGAATATATTAAAACTGCTTTAGTAGGAAGGCATAGTAATATAATGGGTGATAATAAGTTGTTAAGTGACTCTAGTCTTAAGGTTTCTTATAGAACTTTAAACTAATATTTTATGAGAAAATTAAAAGCCCTCATTCTTTTTTGAAAAGGTCAACTGCTTCTGTGCTTATATGTGTTACATTACCTTAGAAACTATGAGATATACAAAAGAATGACAAAATGGAACTCTTATAGTGTTTATTTTAATTGAGAGATTACATATGTAAAGTATAAAATGTGCACTAATGTTAAGTTTAGATTCTGATTTTTTTTAACGTATCTGTACACTCACATAACCATCTCCTAGATAAAACTGCATAAAATTTCTTGCACTCTACAGGGTTCACTCCTGTCCCATTGCAATCAGTACAACCTCCCCAGGGGCAATCATTGTTCTGACTTCTATTGTGATAAACTAGTTTTGCCAATTCTTGAACTTCGTGTAAATGGAATCATACTCTTTTGTGTTTTCCTACTTTGGGTTGATATAGTAATCTGTGATATTTATATTAGAGTTCCATTTTATATATGTATGTATTCTTTTATGTCTGTACTAGTATTCCACTATGTTAATATATCACAATTTATTTTTATACTTATATGAAATAACTACTAAATAAGCAAACAAATTTAATGTTTTTAATGTTAATATGCAAACATATACTCCAGTACTTAATCATAGGTGGTTGGTCATTTTTTTCATATCCTTCTTTTCATTCATTCAATCATATTGATTGAGCTAAGAGGCAGAAGTAAGCAGACAAGAAGTAGTGATGATTCAGAAAAGAGAATGTTAATCAGTAGAGTCAAGTCTAAGGATTCAGAGTCAGGTGAAAGAATAGTCTCATATTGGATGAGACGGAGGCAGGAAAGGTGAATGTATGGATTCGACAGTGGAAATTTAAAGGCAAATCCTTTCAATGATTTATTCTTTCTTTGTGAAGTGGTAGGCCCTGGTTCTTTGTACACTAGAGTAGAAAGGGGAAGATTTAAATTAGCCATTATGGAAAATGAGAAAGAGAGCTGACTAGGAAAACATAGAAGCACATCTGAGTGTTTGTTATAGAGAACATGATGGAGTTGAAGACCATGAATTATTTATTAATTGTAGTGCCAAGGTCTGCCTTTTGTGAGATTTTCTATACCAGTCTAAGCACTTTGGATGTGGGTGTAGATAATGTTGCTAGACTGAAAATAGAGAAAGACTTTAAAGATACTGGCATGAGAATGATAGAAGTGCTAGACCATAGAATAGAAGCTACCTAATGAAGGAAGTGAAAACAACAGAGATATGATAATCCCTGTGAAAATGAAGAGCAAATGTAGTAGGAGTCAATGAGTGAGACAGCTGGGATGGATAGGAGGTGATGAGCAGAGACTGGAATGCTTGAAATTATTATTTCAGAATTGCGTGGTGTTCCAGGAGAGAAGGTTCTGGGTATATAAAGTGGATGACTGGAATGGAGTAGTAGGGGAAAGATACATGAAGACAAGGTAGTTGGGTACTGGGGGGCTGCTGTGTTGAGATGTTTCCCTTCATGAACACTGACTGGATCAGGACAGAGTTATAGTAGAGAGAAAGAGATTGAGCCAACCACCAAAGGCTTTATTTAGCCAAGCAAGGATTGTCAAAGGATCAAGTGTTGTACTGGAGGGTGGAGTAGAAGTGGTTGGGAAATAGCATAAGGGAATGAGGAAAATGTTGACTCCACCTCCCCAAATTTGTAGCAAACAGGAGAATATTTGCTGAAATAATCTGGTAGAAAGTTAAAAGTATTCTGGACAAGCCCTGTCCAATACAACTTTCTGCAATGACAGAAATATCCACACTGTCCAATAAAGTAGCTACTAATCACATGTGGCTATTGAGCATTTGAAATGCGGCTAAGTACAATAGAAGAACTGAATTTTAAATTTTATTTAATTTTAACTAATTAAAATTAAAAGAAATAGCCACATATGATTACTAGCCATCATAGGGGACAGTCCAGCACTAGGCATGCATTCATTTTACAAATAAGAAACAGATCCAGAAATGTTAAATGCTGCATTGTTGACTAACTAGATAGGGGCAAATCTGGGAATAGAGTAATGATTGTAGAATTAGAGAGTAAACACTGAAAAATAGAGAGAAAGAATTTGAAAGACTTAATAATGTAATTAATTTGGAATATCAACAATTTATAGTTACTGACAACGTTATTAAAACTTAATGATAATTCCAAAGGTGGAAGCCAAGGAGACTGAGAAGATAGAAAGGCTTTAACAATAATGGACAAGATAGGAATTAGGCAGAAAGGATGCAGTTGATAAATTCAGCTTTTTACGTATTTTATTAAAGAGGAATGTTTTAGATTAAAACAGACCAAGGGAACATAGCAAACACAATGCATGATCCTTGATTGAATTTTGGTTTGAATAAGTCAGTTGAAAAGACACTTCTGGTACAACTGAGAACATTTGGGTATTGGCTGAATATCAGATGACGTTAAGGAATTATTGGTAACTTTGTTAGATGTGATAATGTTACTATGGTTATATAAAAAAGTCCTTGTTTTTAGAGATGAATATTGACATATTTGGTTGTGAAATGCCATGATATCAGTAATGCTCTTTAAAATACTTTAAAAAAGAGACAAAGCAAATATGGCAAAATGTTAACATTGGGTAAATCTAGGATTTGGATATGTGAGTGTTCATATTATTCTCTATCTTTTCTTTTTCTCTTTTTTGTTAATAAAAATGTTTTATGACAACTTTATAAAATCAGGAATATTTTATGTAATTTTATTAATAACAAAAACTGACATTTGTTTAGGATTTTATGGGTTTTTTTTAATGTCATGTAGTTCCCCTCTTCCCTAATTCTGTGAGAGAAAAATGATCCCTTTTTATAGATGAAGAGACTGAGACTCAGAGGTATTATGTATTTGCTTACCTATTAAGTAATTGACAGAGCAGGACCTACAATTAAGATGTTCTGGCTTTCCTTCTAATACTTACTCCATTATATCACAGGAGATATTTTAACAAATAAATAGAATAAATTTTTATTTGAGAAGTTTGAGATTAAAAAAATTAACATTTGAAAAAAAATTGCCTTTAGCTTTGCCTTATGAGTGGAGAAATCATTCAAATGTCCCCTCAAATGAGCCTCATCTTTGAAGCAATGGACCTTTCCCAGGCCTCAGTAAGTCCATGATTTAATCTAACAGTAATTTGTTTGTTTGCTCATTTATTCATTTGTTCACTTAGTCAATAAGTATTTTTTTATTATGTATCAGAAAGTGAGTTAGGCACAGTATACAAAGATGAATAAGATACAGTGTGTGCTCATTTAGAGAGGATGAGAAGTATGCTAATAAATATATATATATGTATATATATATATATCCCAATATAGGGCTACATGTAAGTGCTCTAAGAATATGGAGGGAGTGAATGCCCAAAAGGGGAACTGTAGAGGAGAACACTGAAAAATGTTTTTTGATCTGATTTTGATGGGTAAGACTTTTCCAGGGAGATTGGTTGAGGCTGGGCATTCCAAATATGCCAAGATGACTTGTAAAGACTTGGAGCCATGACATTTCCAGGGAACTGTAACTGCAAATAGTTTTGTCTAGTGTATACGAGGCTATAGAGGAAGACAAAAGCCAGATCATGAAGGACCCTGTAAGTCACGCAGGGAAGTAGTTAATAACTGCTAGGTTGGAGAAGGAAAACTTGTCTTTTTTCTCTAGCCTGCCACTGTCAGCCGCTGTGGCATGATTTATTTGGAGCCCTCACAGTTGGGATGGAAACCGCTTGTGTCTTCATGGTTGAATTCACTGAAAGGACCTCTACAAGAACCAGAACATCAAGCTCTTCTGAGGGGACTTTTTGACTGGTTAATACAGCCCACATTAAATCTTCGTAAGAAAAAATGCAAGGTAACACTATAATTCTCTTACCCACTCAAGTTTCTTGACTTCCCATTCAATGTAACTAAGTCTAAAGTCAGAATGGTAGGATAAATAAAATCAGTTTCCCCTTAGACATGTATTGAAATATTTATTGTGACAATCCATGATTCCTATGCAGTTGTAAGAAATAATACAGAGAGATACCATGTACATGCCACCTAATTTCCCCCCATGGTAACATTTTGCAACATTTTGTTGCAATAATATCACAACAATTGACATTGATAATACCTACTGATCTTATTTAGATTCATCTAGTTATACCCATACTCAGATGTATATGTGTGTGTATGCATGCACATGAATTTATCCCTCTGTTTAATTTTTTAAACTTTTAAAATAAAAATTATATATACTTAAAGTGTACAACATGGTGATTTGATATACATATATGTAGTGAAATAATTACCACAGTCAAGCTAATTAACATATCTCTTCAAACAGCTGCTATCTATGTGTGTGTGTGTATGTGTGTGTGGTGAGAGTACCTGAAGTCTACTCTCAGCAGATTTCCAGTACTGATACAGTATTGTATCGATATAATTAACTATAATCATCATACTGTGCATTAGATCTCTAGTCTTATTTATCTTATATACCTGTAAGTTTGTACTCTTTGCTAAGTATCTCCCTATTTCTCCCACCTCGCTTCCTGCTTCTTTCTATGTATTCAACTTTTAGATTTAGTTTTATTAGGGTAATGCTGGCTTCAGAAAATGAGTTTAGAAGTATTCCTTCTACTTCTGGTTTTTTTTTTTTTTTGAAGAGTTTGAGAAGGATTTGTATTCTTTGAATGTTTGGTAGAATTCGGCTGTGCAGTCATCTGGTGCTGAGCATTTCTTTATTGGGAAGTATTTGATGACCACTTCGATCTCCTTCTTTGTTATTGGTCTGTTGGGCTTTCTATTTCTTATTGATTCAGTTGTGGTAGGTTGTATGTTTCTAGGAATTTATCCATTTATTCTAGGTTATCCAATTTGTTTGCATATAATTTTTCATAATAATTCCTTATTATTTCTTATTTCTGAGGTATCCATTGTAATGTCTCCTTTTTCATTTCTGATTTTATTTGAGTCTTCTCTCTTTTTTTCTTGGTTAGTCTAGCTAAAGTTTTGTTGATTTTGTTTATTGTTTCAAAAAACCAACTCTTAGTTTTGTTGACTTTTTTCCTATTGGTTTTCTATACTCTATTTCTGCTCTAGTCTCTGTTATTCCCTTCCTTCTGCCAAATGTGGATTTAGTTTTCTCTTATTTTCTAGTTCTTTGAGTTGTAAAATCAGGTTGTTTATTTGAGATCTTTTTTTCTTTTTCAATGAAAATGTTCATTGCTATAAACTGCCCTCTTAGTACTGCTGTTGATGTATCTCATAAGTGTTGGTATGCTTTGTTTCCATTTTCATTTATCTCAAGATATTTTTGATTTCCTCTTTGACCTAGTGATTGTCCAAGAGTATTTCATTTAGTTTCCATGTATTTGTTAATTTTCCCATGTTCTTGCTATTTTTGGTTTCTAGTTTCAATCCATTTTGTTTGGAAAAGATACTTGATATAATTTCAGTGTTATTAAACATGTTAAGACTTGTTTTATGATCTAACATGTGATCTATCCTGAAGAATGTTCCTTGTGCACTGGAGAAGAATGAACATTCTGCTGTTGGGTGAAGAGTTCTATATGTGTATATTTGGTCTATGGTGTTGTTCAAGTTCACTGTTTGTTTACTGATTTTCTGTCAGGATATTCTGTCCTTTACTGATATTGGAGTATTGAAGACTCCTACTAGTATTGTATTGCTGTCAATTTCTCCTTTCATATCAGTCAATATTTATTTGTTTTATATAGTTAGGTACTCTGATGTTGGGTGTATATGTATTTATAACTGTTGTATTTTCCTATTCAACTGACCATTTTTATCATTATGTAATGACCGTCTTTGTCTCTGAGACAGTTTTTGACTTAGTCTACTTTAAGTGTAGCCATTCCTGCTTTCCTTTGCTTACAATTTGTGTAGGATATCTTTTTCCATCCCTTAACATTCAGCCAAATGTGTCCTTGAATATAAAGTGAGTTTCTTATAGATAGGGTACAGTTAGATCTTTTTTTTTAAATCTATTCCTCCACTCTGTATCTTTTTATTGAGGAGTTTAACCCATTTACATTTAAAGTATTTATTTATAGGAAAGGATTTACTATTGCTATTTTTAAAACTATTTTGTGTTTATTTTGTAGTTCTTTTGTCCCTCTTTTTTCTCTTGCTATCTTCTTTTGTGTTTTGTTGTTCTTTTGTACTGATAGGTTTTGATTCCTTTCTCTTTTTCTTTTGTGTAACTTCTATAAGTATTTAGTTTGTGATTACCAAGAGACTTGCATGTAATATCTTAAAACAGGCTATTTTAAGCTGACAATAATTTAACTTTATTTGCATATGAGAACTCTTCACTTTTATCTCTCCTCCCCCCCACATTTTATGCTATTGATGTCATAATTAACATTTATTTATAATATGTATCCACTAATATAATTTTATAGTTGTTTTTAATACTTTTGTTCTTTAACTTTTATAGTTGAATTAGAAGTGGTTTACCCAGCACTGTTATAATAATATCCATCTTTGGTTTTATATTGCTCAAGTTATATCTGAATAAGCCAGAGGTAAAATTTATTCCAGCTATACTCTTTGGATAAAACTATGGTGACTAAAGCTTTGAAAATCCCAATTATTTCCCATATTTCAAAAGTATTTTAAATATGTACCTTTAAAAACTCATATATGCATGCATATAGTATTTTATGAGAAAGTTTTACATATTGTTTTAGTTTCTTAGGGCTATCATAACAAATTACCACAAACGTGGTGACTTAAAGCAACAGAAATTTATTCTGTCTCACAGTTCTGGGGCTAGAAGTCTGAAATCAAGATTTTGACAGTACTGTGCTTCCTCTGGAAGAAGCTCTAAGGCAGAATCTTTCCTTACCTCTTCCAGCTTCTTTTGGCTGCAGGCTTTCCTTGACTTGTGGCTGCATAACTCTAGTCTCTTCATTCGTGTTCACATGGCCCTTGTACTTTGTGTGTCTCTCCACTGTGTGCCTTTTATAAGGATTTATGACTTTGAATTTAGGGCCCACCACATAATCCAGAATGATATCCTCATCTTTAGATCTTTAACTTAATTAAATCTTCAAAGACCCTTTTTCCAAATAAGAGCACCTTCATGGCTTTCTGGAATTAAGACATGGGCATATCTTTTTGGGGACCACCGTATACACACACTCATACATATATTAGTTACTTACATATAAATAAATATATTGATATAGAGAAGGGAAAAGGGTATTCAGTAGATTTTCATCCTAAAATACTATTTTGGAGGTAGGAAAATCTCCTGCATAAAAGAAAAAAAATCACTTTATGAAGATTCTGTACAATGTCTCATAGTGAAAATATACAGATAATCATTTTTCAGTTTTGTAAATTTTAAAACTATAATACTGTATGTTGTAAATAATACAAAATTGACTTTATCTTTCTGATAATGAGCTTTAGATTTTCTTTTCATAATTAATTCCCAACATCTATTGACTTTCCTTCATTGCTAACTTTTATATCTGTCCTCTCCTCTCCATGGCAATTCCTTTGACCACCCCCTTCTTCCTGTTGTAGCCACAGTTCTGACCTTTTTCATTTCCTAGCTGAATCAATACAGTAGAGCTACTCTGGTCCAGTCTACACCCTGCTACCAGAATGAGTATTCCAAAGCACAAATTCATTCCATTTACTCCCCTACTTAAAACCCTCCATTGGCACCCTCCTCCTCTTAGCACGAGATCCTTAATACAGTCTATAAAGCCTTTCAGGATCTGACCCCTGTCTCCTTGTCAAGCTTTATTTCTTGCCATTGCTCTCTCACACCCTATTTTCACATCCTGCAGAACCCCTTTAACACAGTGTGTCTACCCTCATCTCCATGTCTGTGTATAGGTGGTTTCCCCTGCCTTGAACATCTTTCCCTTCTGCACCTGGATAACTCATATTTTCCTTCCAAATTCAGCTCAGCTATTTTTTCATCTGGGAAACCTTCCTGAATTATTCCTCTCCCATTTCTCTGTTATCTTCCTCCCTGGTATCTGGGCTAATTGTTTATCCTGAGTATTCTGGTAGCCTTCCATCACCCTGGGACTTCCTCTGTCATGTCATTATTATACTATATGATTTTGGTCTATTTAATTTCAATGCCGCTTCTTTTCAGAGATCATCTGTATTATTTTCATATCCAGCTTGGCATGTAGTTATATGATGTTTTTCATAAATGTTTGTTGAATAAATAAATGAATAGATGGCTGTTAAAAACTTCATTTCTGCTGTCTCTAGAACACAACTAGTTTTCATTTCTCACAGAATTTGGAATAAGAATATGTTTTGCACAATTGTGTAATATAATATGCTAGACTAAAATATTTCAAAGATTGGTATTGTGCTTACAATTTGAATTCTTTAAGTTAAAATTCTGTTAAGACTTTATAAATATGAGGTTTTTTTATTTTTAAATGAAATATTTAGTTTCTTTTATGATCCAAATAAGATGAAAATAAAGTACCTTATTCTTTTCACTTTGCAGGAACTGATTCCTACAAGCGATAGCAATGTGGTTGTATCTCTCACACGCCTCTTTGAAGCACTACTCTGTAACGTGGTAGAAAATGATCCTACCAGCAAGCACATTCGTGTTTGGATTATGGTTGGTTTTATACTTAATGTGATTTTTAATTATAGAATAAAACATGCCTCTGGCAACTGATACTTGCATTGAGAAAGACATTACAAGATCCCAAGCTCTTTTTGGTGAGCACCAAAACAATACTTGAAGACATTAAAGTTGCCCTGACCTGGTATTCTGATTTAAAAAATGATTTAGAGAAAGTAAAACATGTCGGAATGAATCTAAATACCCTGTTATTCATTACAGATCATACTTTGATAAATAAGTAGGTGACTTAATATTAAATCAATGTAGCCTTTAGGTGAATTGATTTTTGTCTAAATGTTAAGCCAGAGTGTAGGCTGCAATAAATTGCCTACATGGAGACTGTAGTTATCCAGCCATAAGCCAAGGAATGCCTGGAGCTACCAGAAGCTGAAAGAGGAAAGGAAGGAATCTCCCCTAGAGCTTTCAGAGACAGCATGCCCCTGAAACACCTTGATTTTGGCCTTTTGTCCTCTAGAACTGTGAAAGAATACATTTCTGATGTTTAATGTCCAAAAAAAAAAAAAAAAAAAAGGCTGCCTACAAAAGACTAGGAGCAGGCATTTGACCAACTGGGTGTAGCATTGTAGTCAGAATCCACAGAGGATACAGGTAGGGAGGAGTCAGTGGTCCAGGTTAGCTAACGTCTAGAGGTCAGAAGGCCAGAGAGCAAGGCTCTAGGGGAGCCAAAGGAAAGAGGTGTTTTGTTCTCTTCCCTGGCCTATTATGCTACTTTCCTATCCACCACATTATTCCCAAATGCCTTGATCAGTCTCCTCTACTCAGGCTATCTTCTCTTCTACCCTGTGGTGATAGCAGTTCCCTCCTATTGTTTTCCCTTCATCTTGTTGCCATAGAAAATCTACCTCAGACACTCACATTCCAGGATCCCCTGCTAATCATAACCTCTTCCTTTCCTTCTCCCTTTTAGCCTTTATTTCTCTCCACTTAAGGAGAAATTGGACGTGCTTGAAATATAATTAATTCATATTCCTTTTTTCCTCTAAGTTTGGAACTACCTTTTACAGAACTGGTTTTTAATATTCTTCCATACCTATCAGTGTTACCTTTTATAAAATAGAAGTATCCTAGGAATAATTCACCTATATAACCTTCATGTTACATATTTCCTGAAGATTTTCATTCTGTTTGTAAACTTAAACTCCTTCCAACTTTTAAATTGTTCAGAATCACTTTTAGAGACCAATGTAGATTGATAACTCTTTGAAAATTTTCTCTTAAAGTATATTTGATTTTCCTAACCAGATAAGGCATGTATCTAGAGCAAAATTCAAGACAAAAGTAAGTTTTCTATCTCTACTAGTCCCCCAGGCACCCTCAAGGCAACCACTGTTACAAATGCCTTTAGTAGCCTGGTAGAGATATTTGATGCATATTCTCTTTCATATGTATACATTTTTAATACATGTTAGTATACGATACATACTGATTTGCACCTTTTCTCGCAATATATTTTGGACATCTTTTTATATCAGTGTTTATCCAGTTACCTTCTTTTTTAACAGCTACATGTATTCCAGTGTATGTAGCATATTCCAATGAAACTGACCCCAACTAAAGAACATTTGGGTTTATTCTGATATTTTGCTGCCACAAACGGTGCTTCAGTAAATATTCTTGTACCTGTATCATTTTAACCGATGGTAATACATTTGTGGATAAACTCCTAAAAGGGAAATTCCTAGGTCATTTGGCATGAGTATTTTAAATTTAGATAGATAATGCCAGAGAAATGACTCTTTATATGGTTTGGATGTGGTCCATTCTAGTTTTTTCTTTTTTCTTTTTTCTTTTTTTTTTTTTTTGGCAGTGGGAGGTAATTAGGTTTATTTATTTATTTTTAGAGGAGGTATTGGGGATTGAACCCAGGACCTGGTGTTTCTAAGCATGCACTATACCCTCCCCCCGGTCCATTCTACTCTATTTATATACATGACCTTTCCCAAGTAGGTTAACCAGGGCTTAATATATTAAATTTTAGTTAATCTAATATACTAAATTTTCTCCTAAATGAATACTTTAAACTTTTTCCTTTTTTTTGGGGGGGGGGTGGTAAATACGTTTATTTATTTATTTAGTTGTGGTTTTGTTTTTGTTTTTTTTAATGGAGCTACTCTGGATTGAAACTGGGAACTCATGCATGCTAAGCACACACTTTACCACTGAGCTGTACCCTCTCCACCTAAACTTTTTTTTTTTTTTAACCAACAGGCTTGCTTTATATTTTCTTTGATTTGGTCCATTGGAGGAAGTTGTGATACAGATGGTCGCATTGTTTTTGACATGTACATACGATTAGTCATACAGGGAAAAGATGGAAACAACCCACTGCCTGACTCTGTGGGTAAATGGGAATGCCATTTTGATGAAAAAGGCCTGGTCTATGACTACATGTATGAGGTATAGTATAAAATGCTTGTTATTGATAAGCATAAAACAGTCTGGGATCAGCAGGCAATACTGGGTTCTCATTCTAGAGTTATTTTTACTCCAGTGGTTAGCGTTTTAGTTCCTTCTCACTAGTTTCTCTTCCTATAACTTGTGGACAGTAATAAATAGATAATCTTGCTTTAAGCATGTTTTATCATTTCAGATTTAAATTAGATCTGTTTTCTCCAATTTAAAAAGGAATTCGCAAAAAGATTCTTTTAAACAGCAAGTATTTGCATAATCATTTGCTTTATGCGATTTTTACTTCATAGAACCATAAGATCTGGATAGACCCTTAATTACGATTTTACAATTTTTAAATCTCAAGGTCTATAGGTTAAAAAAAAAAAAACCTAGGAAGGTATCAAGAGCTAGGACTTGAACCTAGCTCTCCTGATTGCCAATGAAGAAGTCTTCCCGTAAAACTATGGTAGTGCGGAGTTTTAAGAATATGCCCAGAAGGAGTTTCGTCCCCGTTAGTCACAGTGGGAATAGGTGATAACACAAGCATATTTTTTAAGAATTGGAGTTAAATACAAAAATATCCAGCTTAAAGAGGTAAAGGTAGTTGCTGTTGGAGAAGAGAAAATGAGAATGGAAAACTGCTCTTTTCCTTAACCTTGTAAAACTTTTGACTCTAAAATATGTGTATATATAACTTTGATAAAAATAAAAGTTAAAACCTAAAAAATTAAGACTAAGAATTACTAAAGAAACATTGACCCAAACTTGCAAAATTACAATCATCTAGACACAAACCATGTATATATACAATTTGCTAGAAAATATTTAAAGATTCTTAGATGACAGCCATAGCACTGGAGCAGGATCCAAGAGACCGCCTACTTTGCCAGGTGTTAACTATTTTGCTGCTTGATGGTGAGTCTTTAGGATCTCCAGGGAAGTGCAGGACAAAGGGAGAAGAAGATACTTGTGTGTGGGGAGGGTGGATTAGGGAGGCTTACAGGATGTCAGGATAGCAGCTATTAACCACTGGTTCAGAAGAATTTCAGTAACTGTAACAGTCAGTTCAGCCATTTTAGTATCATCCTGGCTGAATATCAGCCTGGATCAAAATGCCAAAAGGAATAATTTTAGAGAAACAAATATAATAAGTTTGATATTTTGTTTCTAGTTAGATTAATTAAAATGTGAAAACATGAAGCCAAAGTCCAGGCAATTGTAACTTGAGTTACATCAGAGTGGCTCTCAAATAAATTCTTCATATATACGCAAGGACATCTTGAAGGCATTTTGGAGAGATGAGAGTGTTAAGAAGACAAAAGCAAAAATATCTGAAATTTGATATATGTTGGATTTGTGATAACTAAATTGCATTAAATTCTTCAGGTTATTGTTAAAAGTTAAAGAAAAATGTGTGTTTCTTAAACTGGGTAGTAGATTCATGGATGTTTATGAATCTGCTTCATGACTTAAATATGTTATATACATTATTTTAGATGAATCTAATATTATACAATAAAAAGGGAGAAAAGAGTATAAAGTTTATATAAGCAAATATGATAACTGCTAAAAGAGCCTTTTAGATAGCAAGCACATGGTTATAATATTCTAAAATTTATGTTCTCTTGTAGTTGAAAAATCGAGGTCACTGGGTCCACTGGAATGAATTAATTAGAAGTACTAATTTAGGAGATAAACGTGTCAAGATTCAAGATATCATAGTCCCTACAATGGACACAATTAGATATACGTTTTTAATGGATTTGAGTATTACCTACGGAAAGTAAGAAACTCTGTTATGAACATGCATTTTAAATTTAGTGCCATTCTAATAGGATCATAGAACTTTTGAAGTAAACTTTGAGATCATCCATTTTCAGACCTTGAGGGATTAATTGATATTTCCACAGTGACATCTGTTAATAGTGGAAAACCTGGAATCCAGTTTTCCTGTGGGCCACTCCAAAGCCTTTGCCGTCATACTTTGTTTCCTCATAAGCCATCTTTTATTTCCTTTATTTGTAACAGCGAACTAAAAGTCAGTTGCCGTGTTACTGTTAAAGAGGTATGCATTCTATTCAAAGGTTCACTGTACCCCTTAGGGATCAGACTAACCATGATCTACATTCTCCCATTATATTTAGCATTTTTCAAATATGTCCTATGTCGGTTCTTCATAATTTAAGAAGAACATGAAAGACTCAGACTTAAATCAGAAGAGCACATCAAAAAAGATGAAAACCTAGCATGTACCATAGGCGTATCCATACCAACTTTCTTAACAACTTTTATAGTTATTTTTCTTTTATAACACTAGGCATAATTTATCATTAATACTATTTAAACTACACAGGCTTACATAATGTGCATGAATGTCATGGTTGGTTTGGTTTTGATGAAGAACCTGTTTCTGAGTGAATTTTGTGACAATTCTATCTTGTTTAACTTTTTAAAAAATGAAAAATAGGTTATGAGGGACCATTATTTTATCCCAATATTGTACCCATAGTTGCATTTTTACATTTAGAGGCTGACATTGAAAACTTTCTTAGGCAAAGAAGGCACTTGTCAATTCTGAGGGACTCCTAGTATGGGAATTCTTTTGTTCCATGAACCACTTGTTGGAATAATGCTTTTAAATGAACAAATATAAACATAAGATTATAAAGGAAACCACATATTAAAATATATTCATTAAAATATTGAACAGGTTTGAGCTGTAGTAGTAATACATGTACTTCCTTTTTTTTTTCAAAATTGAAGTATAGTTGATTTACAATGTTGTGTTAGTTTCTGGTGTATAGCAAAGTGATTCAGTTATACGTATCTATATTCTTTTCCATTATGGTTTATTAAAGGATATTGAATATAGTTCCCTGTTCTGTACAATAGGTCCTTGTTGTTTATCTACTTTATATATAGTAGTTTGTATCTGCTAATCCCAAACTCCTAATTTCTCCCTCCCCTTGTGTTTCCCCTTTAGCAACCATAAGTTTGTTTTCTATGTCTGTGAGTCTATTTCTGTTTTGTAAATGAGTTCACTTGTATCATATTTTAGATTCCACATTTAAGTGTTATCATGTGGTGTTTGTCTTTCTTTTTCTGGCTTACTTCACTTAGTGTAATAATCTCTAGGTTCATCCATGTTGCTGCAAATGGCATTAATTCATTCTTTTAAATGGCTGAATAATACTCCATTGTGTGGACATTTTAAAGATGGTCATTCTGACAGGTGTGAAGTGCTACCTCATTGTAGTTTTGAATGGCATTTCTCTGATAATTAGCGATGGTGAGAATCTTTTCATGTGCCTGTTGACCATCTATGTGTCTTTGGAGAAATATCTAGTTAGGTCTTCTGCTCATTTTTGGATTGGGTTGTTTGTTTTCTTGTTGAGTCATATGAGCTGTCTATGTATTTTGGAAATTAAGTCCTTGTCAGTCCCATTGTTTACAAATATTTTCTCCCATTCCATAGGTTGTCTTTTCAATTTGTTTATGGTTTCTTTTGCTGTACAAAAGCTTAAGTTTGATTAAGTACCATTTGTTTATTTTTGCTTTTATTTTTATTGCCTTGCGAGACTCACCTAAGAAAACATTGCTAAGATTTATGTCAGAGAATGTTTTGCCTATATTCTCTTCTAGTTTTATGCTATCATGTCTTATATTGAAGTTTAAGCCATTTTGAGTTTATTTTTGTGTATGGTGTGAGGTTGTGTTCTAACTTCATTGATTTACATGTAGCTGTTCGGCTTTCCCAGGACCACTTGCTGAGGAGACTGCCTTTTCTCCATTATATATTCTTGCCTCCTTTGTCAAAGATTAATTGACCGTAGGTGTGTGGGTTTATTTCTGGGCTCTTTATTCTATTCCATTGATCCATATGTCTGTTGTTGTGCCAATACCAGCTGTTTTGTTCACTGTACTGTAGCTTTGTAGTACTGTCTGAAGTCTGGGAGGGTAATACCTCCAGCTTTGTTCTTTTTCCTCAAGATTGCTTTGGCAGTTCTGGGTCTTTTATGGTTCCATATCATAATAATAAGATCTAGCAGTGAGTCTGATGATTATCATAATTTTGAAGAAATAATGGGCATAAGTGATATTTTTGAGATATCTCTAACAATTGTAATATATAATGTAGTATCTGTGTATCCTATTGATGACAAACACACAAGTACTATTATAAATTGCTCCATTTTAGTTAAGAGTAGTGAAAGTAAAGATACAATTTTTATGTCATCCAAGTTCATAGACTCTCTGAAAACTGTCCAAGAATTTCTTTAGTTTGTCCATGGACCCCAAACTAAGAACATGCTTTTATCTGTTAAACTGGGAAGGGGGAGATAATCAGGTTTATTTATTATTTTATGTTATTATTATTATTTTTTTTAATGAGGGTTGAACCCAGGACTTTGTGCATGCTAAGCTGGTGCTCTACCACTGAGCTATACCCGCCCCCTTTATTAAAATTATTTTAATAAAGTTTTTATAAGGTAAGTGGTACTCAGACTGGGAAACACAGATGAATTCTCAGGTATCACTGTAGTTCTAAATGAACTGTAATTTTATGTTTATACTTTAATGATAATTAAAAAAATATTATAATAATTTGAGTCATATAGATGACCCCTTATACTTGAACACTGATGCTCAGTTTTTAGTGCCAGCCTTTGTGTTTGTTTTTATGTATTGTGCGGTGACAAGTTATCACTCCAAGTGACAGTATTTAATTTTGAATTCAGTATTTCTCAAACTGGGATTCCCCATTGTTCTGTAAACGTAAAATCTTAGGATTTTTTTCCCTTTAAAGTCAATTCAGATTACTCAAGAATGAGAAACCCTGCCTGAGGAGAACTCCTCAGAGTCTGCATTTTAGACAGATATTTTCTGTTAGTAATACTGACTTGACTGAAAAATGCTATTAAGTGTTATACATAACCATTACCTTGAGAATTCATTGTCATTTAGTTTCTCACAAAAACTTTATGCTATTGAGGTAACTGTGAAACACTTCAACCTCTCTTATTGTCACCATCCTAATAGACATTCCATACAGCACCCCCCTGCCTGTACCTCTTAACTAAAAAGTTCAAATACATCACTTTTCTGGGGAGACAAACTTTGGCTTTTTTTTTCCTGAAAAGTTAAGGATGTTACTGCTTGTTTTGAGTGTTTTTGCATATAGCAGTGTTACACATGGTTCAAATACTAGTTTGCTACTATTTAAGTCTCAGTAACAGTAAGCAAAAATGTGTGCCAATTTTTACTTTTACCAGTCTGATGAAATTACTTAAAATGTGAGTTTTTGAATGAAGATAAGTTGAGTATTATTTATGTTTTTAACTAACTCCAGACTCCTCTAGCTGAAATGTATTCTGACTTTTTCTCCTTTTGAATGATATGTTCACTGTTTTCATAAAGGCCACTACTTTTTGTGGGTCCAACTGGTACAGGAAAATCAGTGTATGTGAAGGATAAGCTGATGAATCACTTGGAAAAGGACCTGTACTTTCCTTTTTATGTTAATTTCTCTGCACGGACCAGTGCCAACCAGGTTCAGGTTAGTTTAAAGCCAGAAACGTGGGTCTATAGTTATTAATGTTTTTGCCTTGTTTGTTTAGTGTTTAAAAATGTATTTTAAATGAGCAGCTGTGTAAATCTTCAATGAATTTAAATAAACTTCAAAACTTTTATTTTTGGCATTACAAGTAAGTTTTAAAAATCAGGTTTTAGGGACAAAAGTTCAAGAGAAGATTTTTGCATTAACACTGAATTATTGAGCTTTGTCACCTTTTTTTAAGCCCAAGAAACAACAAATGATTTCTTAACTGGAGAAATATAAGAGAAGGGAGGGAGGGGGAGAGAGAGCGAGAACCTTTACTTGTTCTTTCAAGACTCTCCTAGATGATCCTTAGGGATATTTGCTGCTTACTAAAGTTCTGTCAGTGAAAGATCTTTCAAACCACAGACTATATATTGTATAATTTTCTGTGACAGGAACCATGTAGCTGTGCATCCCACCCTTTACCTTCAAAGGTGCCAATATGAAAATACTGCATGAGACCTTTTCTAATCAGATTTTTATCATCCATTCCTGAGTTTTTGTCTGTTCATTTTCTCCTGACCTATTCATTTCTGTTGTTTTAAGCCTGTGGTATCCCCTAATTTCAAAATACTACAAATTTAGATTAGTGCTTTTAGATATTGAGTAAGTTAAAGTTAATAGATATGTTGTATGTAGAATAAGGAAAATATTTTGTGCATGCATGTGTGTACAAAATAAAAATATAAATAGGTGTGTATGTAACAATTCTGAGCAAATAGAAGGATTTCAATAAATGCTCTTTGAATGATGTTGAATAGGAAGTTTGATATAATCCTAAAAATGAATAAATATAAATTAACACAAGCACATAGTATTGCTTGATGTTTTTTCCTTACATAATTAGATTGTTAAGTTTCTTTTTTTTCTGGTGTTCAGACTTTTAATATACTACTCTTTCTTCTTTACATTTTAGAACATTATTATGGCTAGACTGGACAAAAGGCGCAAAGGAGTTTTTGGACCACCTATGGGAAAGAAGTGTGTAATTTTTATAGATGACATGAATATGCCTGCATTGGAGAAATATGGAGCTCAACCTCCTATTGAATTATTACGACAATTTTTTGACTGTGGAAATTGGTAACTATTTAATTGAAGTCTTAAGTAGCCATACTAAAGTTATTTTTTGTTCTATTTTTTCTACTTTAGTTTCTCACATCAAAATAATACATTTTTGTGGGGGGAGGGTATAGCTCAGTGGTAGAGCACGTGCTCAATCCCCAGTACCTCTGTTAAAATAAATAAACCTAATTACCTCCCCCACAAAAAAGAATAATGTATATTTTCCAAATTTTTTATGGAAGAAAATGATTTCTGACCTTTTCTTATACAGAAAACTTTGAAAGACTTTTCTATACCTTTTTATACTATGGATGAATAATTCAGTATTGGAAATATTTAATAATGTATTAATTTTCTTCCCTTTTAACTACTACTTTCAATTGTTAAAAATAATCTACAAATTACATCTTTTACCATCCACCCAGCATTGAGAATTTGTGGGTGGTCTCTGCCCTAAGTAACCGTAACTAACACCCTATATTTCTACCATTTTAAATTCTCTATATTATCTTTGACTGTTTGGGACTATCAAATCTTTGAGATGACTTGGTTTCAACAGCAACTAGGTCATATTTTCATACTTTCTATGGCACAGTTAGACTAAGAACTGGGTAGTTTTCTCCCACCCCTCCCCCTTTTGCAAGAACTTCAATATTAAAGGACTTTATGACCTGTTGGAATTAGGTACCTTTTCATTCTGAGTGGTTTTAACTAAATTGAGTCATTTATATACCCCTTTCTGATTAAAACTTCTTTGGAGTTTTTTAATTCCCTAATGCGGCCCCCTTTTATGTAACAAAGGTATATAGGTCCTATTTAGACATCTTTGTCTCTGAAGATAAGATTTGAGATGAGAAAAAGAAGTCAGGACTTAGCTCTAAATAGAATACATATATATATATATATATAAAATTTATTATTCAAACTGGGATATTTCTGAGAAAAGGGGGAGTATTAATAATTATTATAGGGCAAGCACAAACCAAAATTGTCCTAGGCAAATTGGGACGTATGATCATCCTCCAAGATTGATCTCTCATTCATGCTTCTGGATTTGGAGTGTGAAGAGGCAAAGCAGAGATTCTAACTAGAAAGAACAGAAGAAAAGAAAGGCAAGGGCAAGAGGATGGGATGTTCTAGATATCTAGAATCTGGGTGACAGAGTCAGTGTCACTGAAAGGAGAAATGGAGTGCTGCTTTAAAACAAATTCTCTCTACAGTTAGGTGGTTGTGTGAGGCAGGGGTTGAGGGTGTGTGGGCAAAATAGGTGAAGGGGGGTCAAAAGGTACAAATTATGCATAAGTCAGGGGGCTGTAATGTACATCATGGGGACTGTAGTTAATAATACTGTATTGCATATTTGAAAGTAGCTAGGAAGGTGGATCTTGAACGTTATCACAAGAAAAATTTTTGTAACTATTTATGGTAACAGATGTTGACTTGGGATCATTTTGCAGTAGATACACATATCAATTCATTAGAATGGACACTGCAACTAATATAATATTATGTCAATTGTATTTCAGTTTAAAAAGTGAATAAAAATTACAGGAAACCTTTAAAAAAGTTTTCTTTTACTCCAAGCATGATCTAAACTTCTTTTAGAGAAGCTAAAATCGGATTAAGTTTCTAAGGAGAGCTACATTTCAGTCTGTCTTGTTGGCTTTATAACTAATTTGGAATTTTTATGTACTTTTAAGGTATGACCTTAAGGACACAAGTAAAATCACATTGGTTGACATAGAGCTGATTGCTGCCATGGGCCCTCCAGGTGGTGGAAGAAATCCTGTCACTCCCCGTTTTATTCGACATTTCAACATCTGCACTATTAATACTTTTAGTGATGAAACTATGGTCCGAATCTTCTCATCCATTGTAGCATTCTACCTTAGGACTCGTGAATTTCCTCCTGAGTACTTTTCAGTTGGGAACCAAATTGTCAGTGGAACTATGGAGGTGAGCGAAGGATGCAATACAAAATGTTTTAGTATTACATGTATCCTCATTTGGCCCTTTCTTTTTTAAACCTTTTTTTTTCCCCCTTAGCCGTTTACTTTGGTCTTCAGCTTCAGAGAAACTGTTAAAAAGGCTTGAGAAAGGAAGATCATGGGCTTTGAATTTAGAGCATCTAACTGGGTTTGAGCCTTTACTGCTATTTCCTATCTGTCTGGCCTTGAGCAAGTAATTTGACCTTCCAGAAGCTTAGTTTTTTAATCACTAAAATGAGAGATAATACCTATTTAACAAGATTGCTAAATCATCCAGAACCAGTACCTGCCACATCATAGGTGTTTCCTTAATTGTTGAATTCCTACTCTGGTATTTATTAGTTTTTTCTTCTGTCTTCCCTCCCATTCTTCATGTTTGTGTTAAGAAAAAAACTTAAGCAGCTTATGAATACATGATTTGAGGGTGTGTGGGCAAAACAGGTGAACATAGGAGTAGCAGTGAAAAAAATAAGAAAACACAAGGGTAGGAATAGAAAACAAGACTGCCCATATGGCCAAAAGCAGCCCTTAACTTATTCAGGGTATGTAACCTGCCTCTGCTCAGAGGCCAGAGCCAGCCTCATCACTAATGATAAAAGGAAAAAAGTGTATTTAAAGTAAGTTAGTGATAATCTGATTGAACTAAGGTTTCTGGAGCCTCAATAAAATGGGGTTACTTTGAAATCACTGCAACCAGAAGCAAAAAGCTCCCTAGAATCATTCCATCTGTTTCCAAGAGTGTTGTATTTTTCTAAAGTCCTTCTCCCCCTGTTCTGTTGGAAAATTGTGCTATTAAAATGGAGAAACTATGAGCAAAGAGATAGTACATTGTAATTACCCTACTTATTCTGATACATAAAAGTACTTCTATTTATAAAATATATTTATATTTCAGGCATCTCCTGGAAAGAGAGGGGAATTGGTCAGGCAGAATGGGATAATGGAAAGGTTCCTTTTTTTTTCCCCTCCTATCTTTGAAGCATTATAGTCCTACCATGTATGGAGGTTATGGGAGGGAGATGAATCATAAACATATATAAATAAAAAATAATTTCTTGTGGATCTTTTAGGCTATATTATAAAAGATATAATTTACCTTCCTTAAAGAGAATATTGAACTTCATTTGATTTTTAGCATGTAGTAAAAAAAATATACTTCATTTTGATACAATAGCCAATTAAGACGGAAGAAGGAGGAGAGAGAAAATAAGAGAGAAGGGTGGAGAGAGAACACGTTGATTTATTTTGAAGTCAGTGGTAGTCAAAAGGACAGTGTTTCCTCCTCCTCTGCATTGCAATTGCTTCAGAATGAGTTATCTGATTTCACTTTCTGCTAAAGTTTTTGTTAGCTATTAATTCCAGGTCATTTACTTTTAAATGGAACAACCATAATAACGGGGAAATAAAAGCATTGTCAATTCTTGGGCTTGGAAGGAATTAGATAATATTAAGTGCCCTTGACTTTATAATGCCTGGTTGAGTGCTGTAAATCAAAATAAATAGATATATGCTATGCCAGGCTCAGTACTATACAATTTTCCAAGTCAGTATAATCTGATAGGATAAATAAAATATTTTATATACTATACTATTTGTTACATGGCTTTGCTGATGAGGAGCATTTTATTTTTGCTTTTTTTTCATATTCAGATATATAAACAATCCATGGAAAATCTTTTGCCCACTCCCACAAAATCTCATTACACTTTCAACTTGCGGGATTTTTCACGTGTCATCCGGGGCTGCTTACTTATTGAGAGAGATGCTTTGGAGAGCAAGCACACGATGACTCGTCTGTTTGTGCATGAGGTTCTCCGAGTGTTTTATGATCGCCTCGTTAATGATGCTGACCGATTCTGGCTCTTCAATTTAACCAAAATGGTTGTAAGGGACCATTTTAAAGAATCATTTGATAGTATCTTTTCACATTTGAGGAAAGAGAATGCACCAGTGAGTATATTTAGTGATTAAAAACATATTAAAACAGTACAATAGCATGAATTGTTACCATCAATTTATCTTTAAAAAATACCGTTGCTTCTTAATGATCATATTCTTTTAACTTTCCCCATAGATAGGCATTTATTTTGAGAAGATTTGTATTCAGAGGGATTATATATGTAACATAGAAGTTATATGATAGGGATTGAGTGATGTAATAGACATAAGATGCCATCCCTTAGTAACTACTCACTAAATAGGAGTTGCTCAGAATAACTTTTCCAGCCTGTGAGGGGGAAAAAAACTTATATGATAGAAAAAAGGTCTTTTCTTTTTATTTCCTAAGGATATAATATAATTTCAGGTGTTAATTTTACAAGTATATTATTTACTACCCTAGTTTAAAAGAATTATCTAATTGATAATCATCTCATAACATAAACAAAACATTTTTATGTAACATCTTACATTTATTTTAGAAAAAATTTTAAGTTTTGTAATTTGTTGATTTCCATTTTATAGGTAACTGAAGAAGACTTAAGAAATCTCATGTTTGGTGACTATATGAATCCTGACCTTGAAGGGGATGACAGAGTTTATATTGAAATTCCAAATATTCATCATTTTAGTGACATTGTGGACCAATGCTTAGATGAGTATAATCAAACTCACAAAACAAGAATGAATCTTGTCATTTTTAGGTACCTATATTTGGTATTGATGGTTAAAATTACTATTTGTAAGATTTTATTGTGAGATACTTAAAATGTACAAAATGATATAAAAATATGACAAATGACCTTGTGCCCATCACCTAGCTTAAGACATAAAATATTAGCAGTTTATTTGAAGTACCTGTGTAGCCTCTTTCACTGCATCCCCATCATACTTTGCAGGAGTATAAACAAACTCATTTGTTTCTTTGAACTTTTACTGCACATGTGTGATCCTAAATATATGTGCAGTCTTATTTTGCATATTTAAACTCATATAATGATATTATACTGTGCATATTCCTCTGCAAGTTGGTTTATTCCATAGTTAAGTTCACAAAAAAGAATTTTTACTACTATGTAACATTCCATTGTATAATTTTAACACAATGTAGTCCTTCTGAAATAGACTTCCAGGTAACTTCTACTTTTTGTGATTATAAAAAAGGTTTGAATATTCCTGTCTCCTTGGTTACATATATGAGAATTTCTCTAGGCTTCATTCCTAGAAGTGGAATTATTGTGTTATGGTATGTAAGCGTCTTCTACTTTACTAAGTTTTGCCAAAGTATCTTTAAAACTGATTATTGTTTTTAAGAGTTTCCATTGTTTCTCACCCTTGACAACACTTAGGATTGCCAGACTTGGTAAGTTTTGTCTGCCTAAGGAGAGTGGGATGGTATCTCACTGTGGCTCTAATTTTAATTTCCCTAATTACTAGTGAGGCTGAGTGTCTTTCCTGAATTTATTATTTTATAGATAACTGATTTTCTTTTTCTCACATAGAAATTCTAATATTAAAAGATTGAGGAAATGTTTTTAAGAAAAGTGATAATATACCTCCAGTATAAATAGTTAGCATTTGATTTTATTTTTATAATTTATGTATTACATTTCCTGAATTTGTACTTCAAATAGTTTTCCTTTACCTCAAATGATCCAATTGCAACTACATTTGAAAAATCAGTTTGATGAAAATTTTGATGATTACCTCTTTAAAATTGGGATAGTAACATATGGGACTGCAAAGTCCATCCTTCTTGGAAAGTAAAACAATAGTTATATGTAAATATAATTTATATTCATATTTTCAAGTAAGATGATATTGGTATTTCATAGGTATGTTTTGGAACATTTATCACGAATATGTCGAATTCTAAAGCAGTCTGGTGGAAATGCTTTGCTTGTTGGACTTGGAGGAAGTGGTCGTCAATCTTTAACTCGTCTGGCTACATCCATGGCAAAAATGCAAATGTTTCAACCAGAAATTTCTAAGGGCTATGGTATGAATGAGTGGAGAGAGGACCTGAAGGTAAAGTTGAGGAAACCTAGTGTCTAAGATAGTATCAGTACATTCTTTTATCTATAAAGAGACAGCCAGCCTGGGTCACTGTGTGCTAAGTACATTGGTGATGATGATAATAATGTTATCCCCAGAGCAGTTACTGTGTGTGCTGAGGACTGTTCTAAGTGCTTTACATCCATGATTTCATTCTATAGGTATGACAGTTCAGTGCAGCAGGTATCGGTGTTTCTGTCTTTTACTGATGAGGAAACTGAAGTTGAGGGAAGGTATGCACAGCAGAGCAGGATTTATAGCTTAAGTCTTATCCACTGCACTGTTACCAAGGCTATTGTTGATTTTATCTTTATTCTAGTTCAGAGAGGGCTTATTTCAGATAAATGTATGTTTTCCAGCAGACTGTTAAATATGAACCTCACTGATGATGATGTCATCAATGCTGTCAAATCTTAATAGCTTCTTTGGAGATGTGTTGTTGCCCCAGTAACCAATAGAATTGTGGAGTGCATACTTGGGGCTTCATCCCTGTGTGCCTGTGGCTCTGCAGGCCCCAGAAGAGAGATGACGCAAAGTGGAAAAAAAATAAGGGCAATGTTGTTGGACTTTTTTTCACTTTCACTAACCCTCACATACTAACATTCTACATCCTAAAAGTTAGAGAACTGAGCCTTTCTTGGCTCCTTGCAAGTGGAAATTGTAGAATCCAAGCTGATATCAAAGAGGTCTATAATCAGACTTGGAAGGAAAAAATTACTCTTTTTTTTCAGCTCTCACTCTAAAGGAAAATTTTTGGCACATTTATTCCTGAATGATCCAATAGATTTAGAAAGCAGTATACTATAATAGAAAGAACACGGACTTTGAAGTTAGGCAAACTCAGTTTTAATTCCTGCTTTGTATGACTGTTAGTTATATTATCTAGGGCATGTTACTGAATTTTTTTGTGCTTTAGTTTCTTCATCTACTTTGTTTTCAGGAATTTATCCATTTCTTCTAGGTTATACAATTTGTTGGCACACAACTATTAATAGTATTCTCTTCTAATCTTTTGTAATTTGCTTACCGTCAGTTGTAATGTCCCCTCTTCCATTTCTGATTTTAGTTACCTAAGTCTTCTCTCTTTTTTTTTCTTAATCTATCTAAGGTTTTGTCATTTAAAAAACTTTTTTTTAAAAAACAACTCTAAGTTCCATTGATTTTTTTTTCTTATTGATTTTCTTTTCTCTATTTTGTTTACCTCTGCTGTAATCTTTTTTTTAAAAATTGATTTACAGTGTTTCAGATGTACAGCAAAGTAATTCAGTTATACATATATATATTCCTTTTCAGTTTCTCATTACAGGTTATTAAAAATATTGAATATAGATCCTTGTTTTTTTAAATCTATTTTATATATAGTAGTTTGTATCTGCTAATCCCAAATTCTTAATTTATCCCTCCTCTGCTTTCCCTTTGGTAACTATGAGTTTGTTTTCTATGTCTGTAAGTCTGTTTCTGTTTTGTAAGTAAGTTTGTATCATTTTTTTTTAGATTCCACATTTAAGTGTTATCATATGGTGTTTGTCTTTTTATGGTTTACTTTATTTAGTATAATAATCTCTAGGTTCATCCATGTTGCTGCAAATGACATTATTTCATTCTTTTTATGGCTGAGTAATATTCCATTGTATATATATTTATACACTATATCTTCTGTATCCCATCATCTGTTGTTGGACATTTAGATTGTTTCCATGTCTTGACTATTGTAAATAATGCTGCTATGAACATTGGGGTGTATGTATCTTTTTGAATTATAGTTTTCATCTTTTCTGGATATATGTCCAGGAGTGGTATTACTGGGTCCCATACTGTTCATAGTGGCTAGACCAATTTACATTCCCACCAGCAGTGTAGGAGGGTTCCCTTTTCTCCATACCCTCTCCAGCATTTATTATTTGTAGACATTTTAATGATGGCCATTTTGATGGATGTGATGTGATACCTCATTGTAATTTTGATTTGTATTTCTCTAATAATTAGCAGTTTTGAGAATCTTCATGTACCTGTTAGCCATCTTTATGTCTTCATTGGACAAATGTCTATTTAGGTCTTTGGCCCATGTTTTGATTGGGTTTTTTTTGTTTGTTTGTTTTTTATTTTTTATTTTTTTGATATTGAGCTGTATAAGCTGTTTGTGTATTTTGGAACCTCTGCTCTAATCTTGATTATTCCCTTCCTTCTGCTAGCTTTTGGTTTAGTTTGTTCCTCTTTTTTCTAGGTCTGTGAGATGTAAGATTAGGTATTTCATTTTAGATTCTCTTTTTTAATGTAAGAATTCACAACTATAAATTTTCCTTTTAGCACAGCTTATGCTGCATCCCATAGTTTTTTGATATGTTGGCTTTTCATTTTCATTTGTTTCAAGAAATTTTCTAGTTTCTCTTGTGATTTTTTTCTTTGACCTGTTGGTTGCTTAAAAGTGTATTGCTTAATTGGCCAGTTTGTGGACTTTGCCATTTTTCTTCTGGTATTGACTTCTTGTTTCATTCCATTGTGATCAGAAAAGATGTTTGTTATGATTTCAGTCCTTTTAAATTTGTTAAGAGTTGTTTTGTGGTCTAACATGTGGTATATGCTGGGGAATATTCTGTGAGCACTTAAGAATGTGTATTCTGCTGTTGTTGGGTAGAGTGTTCTGTATGCTGCATGAGGGGAGGAGCTAGGCTGGGAAAAATGCAAAGAATTCTCGTACCCTCCATGTATTATCTCTCTTTTTTATGTACTTGTGGGGATGCTGCAGCCCCTTAACTAGCTTCTAGAATTCTCACAAAGGTATTTTGGCCTGTACATTGCTAATTTGGTATCTTTATGGGAGAACAAGGTCCTAGAGCTTCCTAGTCTGTCATCTTGCTGATATCACCCCTTAGTTTCTTCATTTGTAGAATTTGGATAATACCACCTATTTCATAGGGTTTTGTGATTGAACTATACAACATATATAAGGTTCTTTGTAATATTCCTGGCATATAATTTGTATTTTGGAAATGTTAACTCTCTTGTCCTATTTAGAAACAGTTTTATACATTGCATGTTTGTATATGACTTTTAAATATAGTAATGCTTATTGCAATAAGCTAATTCTATTTATATTGTATTTTTCTATTTATTTTTATATGATACTAATAATTACAAAAATAAAAACTAAATAAAATAATTGTGAAGCTGGCATTATTAGATGTAATACTTCTTTAAAAGCTAGATTCACTAATTTTGAGGATACAAATTTCTAGGAATACAACATTCATATTGGAAGATGGCTTTAATGGAAAAAAAGTGTAGTTTTGTGTAACAGTAAAATTCAACATTTATGTAAGTGATGATTTATTTAAAGATATGATTTTTGAAACAGAAATTGAAGTTTATTTTAAAAGTTTCTTGCAGAAATAATAGTGCTATTTTTTACTTGAAATACATCCAGTGGAAAATGTTTAATAACCAACTCTCCAGAGAGTTGAGGGGACCATTTGATTTGTAGCATTTGCCAGTTTCTGTGGTGTAAAAACTCCCACCATGGATTGTTTAAAGATATCAACATGGTAACACTGAAAACAGAGTTGGGAAGGGTTATGTGTTTGAACACCGTTACATGATAGTTTATTGTATGGCTACAATAGATTTAAATAACCTCTACAGCATACATAATAGTAAATATAATAAAATAGTTAGGAGATGATGAGATTTATGTATTTGTTACCATTGTTTTTAATATAATTTATTTAATTACAACTTAATGTAATTTAATTTTTAATGCTGGCTGTGTTTAACATTCTGCTCACAAGTTCCTGAAACTTTAACAATTACTTCTAAAATCCTAAAAAAGTCAGCTCCAGCATATCACTGGGTTCATATCTTTATGTTAGCTGGGAATCTTTTGTTGCAATTGAGGAAAAGCAAAAAAACATCAAAACCAAAAACAGCTCAAACTAGCTTAAGCAAAAGAAGGTTATTGGCTTACATGACAGAATGGTCCATAGATAGACAGGCTTTCGACATGGCTGAATTTTAGGGCTTAAATTAAGTCCTGAGTAATTACTTTTTAAATCTCCTGGCTCTGTTCTCCTCCTCCACTTGACTTTCTTCTCCAGCAGACTCATTCTATAAGGTGGCACAGCTGGACCCTAGTAGTTCTGGATTACTGGCCTTTATATCCTTGATCCCAGAATGACAGAAGTTGTATTTTCAAGTCCATCTCAGTACCTGAAGTAAGACTGTGATTGGGCCCTGTTAAATCATATGCCCTGCTCTGAATCTCTGATCAGTTAGAGTCTCCCACCTAAGGGATGGGAGGAATGGAGGCCTTGATTGATAGGGAGACATACTACACTAAAACTGAGATGTTGTTATCAAAAGAAGGGAAAGAAAGCAAAAACAACAGATGTCCACTGCATTCTGCTTATAAAGTACATTTTTATTTTAAGGTTCTATTAAGGAATGTGGGCATGAGGGGCCAGAAGACAGTCTTTCTCATCACGGACACACAGATTAAAGAAGAAGCTTTTCTAGAGGATATCGACAGTGTGCTCAATACTGGAGAAGTACCTAATATTTTTGCTGCAGATGAAAAACAAGAAGTTATGGAGGTAAGTGCTTTTTTTGGAGTTGTGCTCTCATCATAGAAATTTTATGTTGAAACTTCTTTTCTACTCTTCGTAAATGTAGCTTGTGCAGAGGATTTTGGTAACTGAAAACTTAATGTATATTATCTTAATACATCTTTTTTGGGGTGAATTTTAAATAGCTTCTTCTATAGTTATGAGATAGAATTTTTGTTTAATAATTCCTTTTTTCCATAATGATGACAGTGTGTTACATTGTTTATCTTTTCTTCTCATCACTTTGCTACAAGGCTTTTCCATTGCTTCACTACTATTTTATGGTATGAACTCTTGCTCTACAGTTACAACAGTGTATTACCTTTGTCTATTTGAATACCCCACTATTAAGTCAGAGTTAATGCAGGTAGACTACCTGAACATAATTTCATAGATTGATATTGATCATAATAATCATAATTTGAGAATTACTGTTGGAATGAATATAGAGTTGATTTAGTTTCCCATAGATACAGCTATCACATAAGGCAGAACATATCTATAGTAGAGAGAAATAAATTTATTGTAGTAACAGCAGAAATTGTGTGATCATTGTGACCACTCCCTAAACCGGTTATTGAAAAAAATTGAAATCTATATATAAGATAATTTATTAACTCTGAAACCTCTGTGCTCTGAACAAGGAGAAAGGTAGAATTTCAAAAGCTGAAAGGTACTTACCTATATGGCAAGAACTATTTTAAGTGTTTACATGTAATAACCATTTGATCTCTCAACAACTCTCAGATGTAGGTCCTCTTTTCCCCATTCTATAGATGAGGAAACTAAGTTACAGAGAGGTTAAAAAAACTTGCCTCAAGGTCACATAGTTTATCATCTGCAGGCTGGGATTTGATTCAAGTTTAGTCCTAGAGCCATTATGCCTAACCTCATGTAAGATGCCTTTCAGTATGGAGATATACAAAGATAGAACATTAAAAGTGACCTACAATCTCATTACTAAACAACTCTAATAGCATTAAAAAATACAAATATTATAAGAATAAAGTTATATAATTCAAACAGTGTAAGAATGTCCAAAATGAAAAAATTATATAAACCAAGAAAAATGTTCAAAATAAAATATTGAAGTCTCCCTCTCACATTCTCCCTTAAGTCCATCTCACCAGATGTAACCACTGTTAATAGTTCTTTGTGATTGCTTCCATAAAAAGGTGCTCACACATGGCACCTATATGTTTTTTAATTTAACAAAATTACACTGTTGCACAATGTGATTTTTTATTTATTTTATCTTCCTGATCTTGCCATAGCATGTATGTTGATACACCTTATTATTAACAGTTGTATAAAATTACAAAAATAGATGTTTTATAATGTTTTTAACTGTATGCTTTAGTTGTTCAAATTTTTTTCTCAAAGAAATGTTGAATTATAGTCTCATATATATATTTCTTGGTGAACTTTTTGTGAGTATCTTTATAAGTCAAATTCCTGGCAGGTATTTGTTTTTAAATTATAGAATTATGGAATTGAAAGTAGTCTTCTAAGTGCAAGCTATATCAAAGTCACTCTATTGATATAAAAACAAAACTTTTAAGATATTTATAAGAGGTGTAATAAAAATTCTTAATATTTCAGTATCTACTAATCTTATTATCAGCTTACCAATCTCTGTTTATGGGGCTTTTTCTGATATTCCCTAGGGTGTTCGTCCTGTGGCTCAGGCTGGAAATAAACATGATGAACTCAGTCCCTTGGCCCTGTTTGCTTTCTTTGTGAATTGCTGCAAAGATAATCTTCACGTTGTAGTGGCCTTCAGCCCTATTGGAGATGCCTTTCGAAATCGCTTGAGGCAGTTTCCATCCCTCATCAACTGCTGTACCATTGACTGGTTTCAGGTTTGTAATTTGGGGTGGTGGGGGTGGGTGGACAGCTAAATGTTTTGGAATTTTACTGAAATCTTACCCAATCTCCATTAATGTACATTCATCAAGTGCTTCTTGATCACTTACTCTAATGGCAGGCGTAATGCTTGGCATCAGGGGCTGATAAGACTACATGATCACCACGAGGAGCTCATACTCTAAACTGGAAGACAAAAAAGGCAATCAGCAAATGAGCAACCACAATTACATAAAAAAGCCACATTCTTGGTGTTCAAATGGTGTACTTATTAAGACAGTAACTTTCTGATGTATGAAAATGAGTTAGT
Source organism: Camelus bactrianus (assembly GCF_048773025.1). Taxonomy (NCBI): domain Eukaryota; kingdom Metazoa; phylum Chordata; class Mammalia; order Artiodactyla; family Camelidae; genus Camelus; species Camelus bactrianus. The sequence continues at coordinate 27,946,572 of NC_133555.1, forward strand.
TACACAAAGGAGGGGTGTATTTGGAACCAATAAAATGTATTTTCTGTCTATATATGTATACACACATAAGTATATGTGTAAAGATATATATAGAGAGAGATATCTGTATCTATACATATATTATAAGGAACTGATTCTCATGATTATGGAAGCTGACAAGTTTTAAGATCTGCAGTTGGCAAGCTGGAGACCCAGGAAAGCTGATGGTGTAGTTCCAGTCTGAAAGCCAGCAAGCTTGAGATCTAGGAAGAGCTGATGTTTCAGTTCGAGTCCAAAGGCAGGAAAAAAACTCACGTCCCAGCTTGAAGGCAGTCAGGCAGGAGGAGTTCCCCCTTATTTGAGGGATGGTCAGCCTTTTTGTTCTATTCAGGCCTTCGACTGATTGGATGAGGCCCACTCACATTAAGGAGGGCAACCTGTTTTACTCAGTCTGTTGATTTAAATATTAAACCTGTCTAGAAACACATGTCACAGAAACAACCAGAATAATGTTTGGCCAAATTTATAGGCACCCTGTGGCCCATAGTCAAGTTGACACATAAAATTAACTATCACAAGAGGATAGTATGTGCAAAAGTGGAGCAGTGGGGAGAGCATGGCTCATTTAGGCAAATAGTTTGATATGGCTGCAGGAGTTAAGTTGGAGCCTTGAGTGGGTACCAGGCTATAAAGGAGTCTGTAAATGTGCCTGGGAGGTTTTTTTGTGTGTTGGGGGTCAGATAATTAGGTTTATTTATTTTAATGGAGGTACTGGGGATTGAACCCAGGACCTTGTGCATACTAAGCACACACATGACCACTGAGCTATATCCTCCCCTCTGGAATTTGGTTTTATACCAGAGATACTGTGGGGGCATTAACATGTATTTAGCTAATCTATATTTTAGAATTAAACCCTAAAACATTTGGAGACTGAATGGTGGGTAATTTGGAGTGAGGCAGTATAAGAGACAGGAAGACCAACTTGGGTGGCAATTTCAGTCATGTCAGCAGCAAATGATGAAAGCTACCACCTCACTTAACCAAGGCAAATCGTCACTGCCTGTGTTAAGACCATTAAGTATTTATGCTCTTGAGAATAGTAGTTAATGGTGCCTTCTATTTAATTGTTTTATGGCCAATAGAATATGGACTGTAGATTGACTCTGGATAATTTCTTTTAAAAATAAATTTCTAATACTAAGTTGTCTTATTCTCTTTTGCTTATTTATCAGTTGCATGTGTGAAAAACTAAGTCTGTCCTTCTGAGGACTGTACATACGTTTCAGCTAGTGTATGCTGCAGTGCTTGTACAACAATAAGAGCTGTGCCAAATGGTTTTGCTTTATGCAAATATCTTAATATTGTTTCCATTAAGTAGCCCAAAACCAAAACCAACCAACTAACCAAACAAAACCTGTCCAACCATAAGTTTTTCTTCTGTGGAATCTTATAAATGCAATTCTACTACTTCTGGATATCTTTTTTATAACCGTAAGACTTTCTATTCTGTTTTATGTGATTCATACTTGTTGGGGGAAATTTAAAAAGAAGGAGCTAGGAGCTGCAAATAGATAAGGGAGATTAATTGGATAACAGAGAGAAAAAGATTTTACAGTGAGATAGTGGGGATATAAAACATGTGTCAGGGCAGCTGATGGCATTGTTTGGGGCCTGGGTCTGTGAAACTCAGGAAGTGAGTGTAAGCCACTTTGTGTCACATAGTCAGGAAGTCACTGACTATCTGGGTAGATCTGTGTTCTCCAAAGTATGGTGTACGCTACCAGGGCTGCCAAAACAATTCAGAGGATAAGAGAAGGAATTACTGGAATATTCATTTGTGTATAAACTATTTCATATGGATTAACATTGACACCCTAACTCTGTATGTCAAATGACCATGTGTCATAGATGATATGCAAGGTGCCCTGAAGGGCCTCCTGCAATGAACTGAAAATTAAAGATAAATAATACAAGAAAAAGTGTGACCTGCAATATTAGCTTATGATGGCCTGGGGCATACCATTGGTTACCTATCAACAGCCATTTTCTACCCATTCTATCTTTGCAGACAGAATTCTGATTTTGTTTAGGAAATCACTATCCATGTAGCCATGTATCATAGGGATTAATTCCCTATTGGTTGGTCTAAATGAGCATTGGTGCTCTCATTCCTCTTACTATTGTTTTACTCATGAGCCTGTTCATTACCCATTCCTTGCCAGTGGATCTTGATTTAGAGTCTACTGGGGACCTTGAGGAAGAGCTTTTTCACTATAAAAAAGAGCTACATGATCGGAAAAGTCATATAATACTTATTCTGGCATTTTACAAAAGTTCACTTATATTAATAATAAATATTTAGACTCCTCTTTTGAGGCTCAAAAATATTATTTGTATGATAATACCATATGAATATAATCTATTTATAAATATGTATACACTGGTAGTGTGTGCTTAAAACTTTTCTTACTAATGAAGTACTTGATCAAAAAGTTTGAATTTCACTAGGATAGAGAGTCAGATACTGAAAAAATTATCTTAAAATATGTATTGTCTACTATACAGGAAAAAAATTACAGATATCTTGTTGACTCTAAGTGAAATGAAATTTGGAAAATAATGAGCAAGTGAAGACTAATTATTCATTTAACATAAATTATTCACCGAATAAATATTTCAAATATTTGTTGACAAGTGCTGTTTTAGGCACTGAAGGTAACAGCAGTGAGAAAAAGTCTTTGCTTTCATGGATTTTACATTTTAGTGGTGAGTCAGGGAGAGAGACAAAAACAAATGAATAAATATACGTCAGATATTGGTAAGTGCTAAGAAAATTCAAGATAAGGGAAAGAATAGTGAGGGAAGGAATGCTGCTTTAGAAAGAGTGCTTTGGGAAGACCTTCCTGATGAATTTCATTTGCACAGAGACATAGAAGAGTGAACCACACGGAGGTCTATGTGAGGAGGGTTCTAGGCAGAGGAATCGCAAATCCAAAGGCCCTGAGACAGAGCACCCTAGGCATATTCCAGGGAAAGCAAAGGAACCATTTCACTGAGATGGGGAAGACTGGAGGGGAATGAATTTGTAGGGAAGAAAATCAAAAGTTCAGCTTTGATGTTATTACAGGTAAACATTATGATGGGCTGCTAAAAACCCAAACTAAACACACAGGAATTTTTTTCTCTCTCATATAGAAAAAAAAAAAATCTGAAGGTAAGCAGACTTGGACTTTTGTGACTTAGCAAAGTCATCAGAATCCCAAGTTCTTCTTTATTATCCTTAGCATGTGGTTTTCATCCTCAGAGTCATCATATGGTCTAAGGTGGCCACTGGAACTCCAACTTGTCTGTGTTCCAGGCAAGAAGTAGAAATAATGGAAAGTAGGGCAAAAAGGATAGCTCTGTGTAACTCTCTAAAGAGCCTTCTCTGACATCCCCATCCAACATCTACTTATATGTCATTATCCACTCTGAATTGTAAGGGAGTCTAGGAAATGTGGTATTGTAGCTGGGCATACTGCTATCTAGAATAAAGTTGAAGTCCTAAGGAAAAGGGGCTTATAGGTATTAGGAGGTCAACTAGCAGCCTCTGCCATTGTCATGCTAAATTTGGGATGCCTACTAGACATCCAAGTGGAAGAGTTAGGGAAGCACTGTAGTGTATCTTTGATATGTAAAATATTATTGACCTTTCCTTTATATTGCATTGTCTTTAATTCTAACATGTAAAATATTTATTGGATATTTCATAGATTTACTTGTGACCTTAGTCCCCCTTATTCTGTTTTCCCTATTTAGGTGTTAATTTTCTCAACACCAAATTCTTCTCACATAGGAAGACAATTTATATAATTGGAGGGTGACTATCTTAAATTTCATTTGTTTTTTTCCCTTATTTTTAGCCATGGCCTGAAGATGCTCTTGAACTTGTGGCTGTGAAATTCTTAGAAACACTGGAGCTTACTGAGGTCGAACGACAAGAGATAGTTCCAATCTGCAAGCACTTTCACACTTCCATTATGGAGCTTTCAGAAAGGTTAATATTGATAAATTTTAAAATGACAATAATGCCTTGTATTTTAAAGCATCTCTTTTGTGAAAGCCCCAATTTTAATAGGATTTCTATGTCTTATAAGTCTCTCTGATCATTTAATTAGTTAAGATATGAAAGTAATAGAAAGCTACTATCTAGGTTTAACAAAGAGGAGAATTTATTATAAGGATACAGATGTGTCTTACAAAGCCTAAGGGAAAGAATACAGTTGGATCTTAGAAGTGACTGGAAGCAGGAGTTAAGAGACCACCAGAAACCCAGAAATGCCTTTTCTCTGTTTCTCACCCTTGTTTCTCTTGGGGCATTTGCTTTTTTCTTTCTCTTTGTAGACTGAATTTTCTACCTCCCAGTGCATATGGAGGAAACTGGCTGCCTCTCAATTCTCAAGTTTACTTCTTTCAATTCCAGTTGTAAGCGGAAACTGACTATTTCCAGCTCCATGTTCCAAATTTATTCCCAAATGTAATTAGCCTCCTTTGTGTCCAATGCCCAACCTGTGGCCAGGGTAGCAATTTTCATGGAACAAACATTGCTGCTGAGGCACTGGATGGACGTTCTCAGACACAGAGGGAGCTGGTTGGTGGGCTGTGGATACCTTAAAAGTATCTGTTTTACCTCTGTACATCTCTGAGGTCCTCATTTCAAAGGTGCTCATAGCATGTTTGCCTATCCAGAGTTTTACAGTCAGCTAGCATGTTTGGCTTGGACAATTACACCAAGCAGTGGGCTTGAGTCTACATACTTGCCATGAAAGATCATTGCATCCATTGTTTTTATGTGTATGGGTAGTGGTCTTGTATTTCTGGCCAAACCCCATTCAACCAACATGTGACACGCGTGTGCAAGGAAGGATGACTTGTTCTTGCTACACTACCTGCAGTCCTCTTTCCTTCAGTGCTTGCCTACTGTACCTCAGGTCTCTTGCAGGGTTAGACCCTCCTTGCCTATGAAACATGTAAAAGGCCTATATCTTTCTTGCTGTAGTTCTCTTTTGAGATACGTTTTTGTTCGTTTGTGCTTTTTAAATACATCATTGCTATTTGATATTTTGCAGAGAAGAAACTAGGATGTGATTCTGTGTAAAATTCTAGAATTTTTACAAAGTTCAAGTACCCTGCTGCTTCTGAATAAAATTAACCTTTATTCTTAAATGCTTGCTGTTACTGCTATGTTGAATTTACTCCTTACTCTGTGAAACCCATTGCTTTTAGTAAGATATGCTATCTGCCTTTCTTTTAGGTTCTTGCAAGAGTTAGGACGACATAACTATGTTACTGCTACTTCTTACCTTGAACTAATTGCCTCATTCCGACAGCTTTTGACTAAGAGGCGACAAGCTGTCATGGAAGCAAAACAGCGATATGTGAATGGGCTTGACAAGTTAGCTTTTGCAGAGTCTCAGGTAAATTGGATGAGCTGCCACCCTTTTCTCTATCTGCGTTTCTTCCGTGACAACTGCATTCTCCCACTGCCCTGTCATACTCAAGGAAGATAAAGTCTTTTGTGAAACAAAACCACACTCTCATGGTTTTGTTGTTGTTGTTGTTGTTTTATCATGTAAAGAACTAGAAGAAAAAATTAAGGTTTTCTGTCTCTAATACCTTATGATACATTTAAGTTTCAGATTTCTGTGTTGGCTTCTATAGCTATTGTATTTATGAAAACTAATGACAAACTCTATTTAGGTTGGTGAAATGAAAATGGAGCTTGTTCAATTACAACCCAAATTGGAGGAAGCGAAAATTGAAAATGCACATATGATGCAGGTAGAGTATCCTGAATTTTAAAAAATTGATGCCAGAAGACACCTGAAATATACAAAATCAGCCTTGAAAATAAGCCTTAATTTCTTGCCACTAGATGTTAGGGGTGTTACCCTTTTCAATTGACTGGCTACCTCGTTGGGTTCTACATGGGTTCTGTTGTTTTTGAAGGGCAGTGGAAGCCCATTACCAAATTAGGTCACGTATATTTGCATTTCTTCTCATTTTACCCTTCAAAATGTTCTGTTGGGTTCCCTGATTTTCAAATATTCTTTTGTCTCTAGGATAGAGAAAGCAGTAGGATGTTTAGGGAAATATCTTTTTTTTTCTTTGTTTGTTTACTTTAGATTATTGAAATAGAGTCTGCACAAGTGGAAGCAAAAAGAAAGGTTGTGAAATTTGATGAAGAGATAGCCAGCGGAAAGGCAGAAGAAGCCCAAGTTCTGAAAAATGAGTGTGAAAGTGACCTAGTGGAGGCAATTCCAGCTTTGGAAGCAGCTCTGTCTGCACTGGATACACTAAAGGCAAGTGTTTGTATTAGCTGGTGCTTCATCAACAAAGTAAAACTGTATACAGGTATTTGGTTACATGGACCAGGAGGCATATGTTAAATACTGATGACCTGAACTGGTAGGGTTTAAAGGCATCAAGAATTCCCTTTCATTGAGAGTCTGTTGTTTGTCCCCTTCCTGTCATAAAATACTGTATTATAGGAGTTAGGGTTCAGTTGCAGAGAAGAGAATTGACTCTATCTAGTATTAGCAGATAGAAGTTCTTTAGGGAATTTTATAAATGGATTAGAGAATTGTTGGAAGAGCTGAAGAAAGAGATTCTAGACTGAGCTGCCAGGAATGACTCACAAAGCCAAGCTGAGGAAGTAGTCTGCCAGAGGAATGAGCCCTCTCAGTTGGAAGCCTGCAGAGCCTTCCTACAGAGCCATACCACCTCCACCATAATCCACATCAGTAAAACAGATGCTTCACGCCCTGCACATCTCCCCACTTACTCATTCTGAATTCTGGCATCACGCAAGTGATCTGATGGTGGAACCTAATGACCTCCCACAACTCTAGTTGCTTGGGAAACTAAGATAAATAGTTGCTAGCTTTCCAGGAATTGCAAGGGAAATCAAAAGGATATTGATGTGGATAATAAGTGAATCTATTATGTCTGTCATAACAGTATATACCTTTTTAGAAAATAAGGTTGGAATTGGGATCTACTTCTTTCATTTTAGTGGGGTAAAACTAATGTTATATGTAAACAAATGCAGAATTAAATCTTTATCTAAGTTCTTAAGCTGGCTTCCATGTATGAGCTTATTATGTGATTGTATAAAAATTTTGTGTATTTGTGCAAAAATATTTTTTTCTGAAAGGTTCATAGTTGCCATCACATTCTGATAAGGATCCATGAACTCTCAAACACTTAAGAACCATTGGTCTTAATCTGTGTTTAAATTCTCTTTTGTTAATTCTTTCATAACCATGCAAAGCAAAAAAAATTTACAATTTCAAATAAAAATTAATGCTTTTATTATTGCCCAACGTTTTTTTTGAAACTCATTATTTAAAATAAACTATTCTGAAGATACCCTGTTTTCTTTTGATTTAGCCAGCTGACATCACAATTGTGAAATCAATGAAGAACCCTCCATCTGGTGTTAAACTAGTAATGGCTGCTATTTGTGTCATGAAAGATATAAAACCAGAAAAAATTTCAGATCCTTCAGGAACTGGAGGCAAGGTAATAACTAGACACAGGTTTATATCATATTCATGAATATTCAGAACACTTTACATCAGTTGTTATCAAATGAAGTGTCAACAGTACCCACCCAGTCCAGGGAAGACACATTGTTTTCCAGGTTATATGTGTTCCAGGGTAAAGCTAAGACAATACAGCATCAGAAAAATGTAGTTCAAATTGCTTCTGTCTCCTTTTCTATGCAGTATTCCCCACTATTGTGCAGTGGAACTGAATGAACAGGGAGATACCTGTGCTTTTCTGGCTGAGATTCTCAAGAGTATGATGTGGTTATATAGGTGTTTCTGAGCATTCAAAAATCCTGCTGAGTTAAGCAGAATAGTGAAGTTGTTAAGAGCATGTGCTCTGGAGCCAGGATGTCTGTATTCAGAAGTCATGACTCTTTTAGCAGTGTGACCCTGGGGGAGTTGCTTAACCTCTATGGAACTCTGTAAAAAGAGGATTGTTATAGTACCTGCCTCACAAAGGTAATGTGAGGTTTAGGTTAGTTAATATGTGTAAAACTCTTACGTATAAAGCCTTACAAACAGTAAGCTCACAAATGTTAGCTGTTACTATTACTATTATTATTCAGAGCTATATTCCTTAAAAAGAAAAGCATAGCATCCATCTGAAACTAAACTTACAGATTTATTTTCTTTTCAGGTTTTTACAATACCTAGGTTTGAGTCCCTGAATTGGAGAATTGGGCTTTTTTGGTTTTTTTTTGCCACCCTATCCTTCATAGAGATAATAAAGAAAATAAATAGGCTCTTACCTTATCAAGGTATTCTCATTTACACACACACACACACACACACACACAGACACAGACACACCTGTTAGGTTTCTGAAATTAAGAAAAAGAATGTTCAGCTAGTTATTTAATACCTTTTATTAGCACAAGTACCATGTGCTTTATCTTATAACTGGCAGAGCAATGTGTAATCTGTGTCTTTCTGCTTTCTCTTCTTTTTTTCACTTGGGGAGCCTAGGAAGGTGAGGAGATTGTCTACAAGAAAAAATGGTTCCAACCTGTCTTAGTTCATTTGGGCCACTGTAACAAATTACCATACATTGCAGTGGCTTATAAACAACAGAAATTTATTTCTCACACCTCTGGATGCTGGGAAGTCCAAGATCAAGACCATAGTAGATTCAGTGTCTGATGAGAGTTAATGTCCTGGTTTATAGACTACCATCTGTTGGCTGTGTCTTCCTGCGGTGGAAGGGAGAGGGCATTCTCTGAGGTCTGTTTTATAAGGGTCCTAATACCATTCATGACCTAGTCACCTCCCAAAGACCCCCACCTCCAAATACTATCACACTGGGGATTAGATTTCAGCGTAGGAATTCTGGGGGAGGAAACAAACTTAAAGACTATAGCACTACTGTTCTGATTTGAAAGTCAAGAATAAAGAAAATAAAAGTTGAAATAATAAAACATATTTTCTTATATGAAATTGTGAAGGTGTTTATACCAGCTGCTTTTCTTAAATTTTCTAAAGAAGAATAATCATCTTTTCTTTTCAATGTTTAATTTTTAGTAACAAATTTAATATATAAGTTCATGTACATGTTTTAAATTTTGATATGTTTAACCTGTTCTCAGGGAGAGAACTCTCTTTATTTCATATCCAACAAGATGTAAGTTGGTATTTTGAAGGTACAATGTATAGTTTTTCTGGATTAATATCTTTTTAATTGAAGTATAGTTGATTTGCAATGTTGTGTTAGCTTCTGGTGTATAGGATAGTGATTCAGTTTTACATATATATTCTTTTTCATTATAGGTTATTATAAGATGTTGAATATAGCTTCCTGTGCTATATATACTTAGGACCTTATTGTTTATCTATTTTATATATAGTAGTAGATTAATACAGCTTAAACTTCAAGAAGAAAAGTTTTATAATGAGCATCTTTAATTATACATTTAATAAGTCTCCATAAATTTTATTTATAGATATTAGATTACTGGGGACCTAGCAAAAAACTTCTGGGAGATATGAATTTCTTAAGAGATTTAAGAGAATATGACAAGGACAACATTCCAGTGAGTTTGATTGGATTTTTTTCTATAAATATAATTTTGCCAAGATGTATAAAATCTTTAACATTATGCAATATTATATAAAACGTAAGATAGTCCATCTTTAAGATTAAAATAATAAAGGAATGTTAACATTTATTAATGACTATATTATAAATACTCTTAATGCATTAAACCGTTCCTCTTTCAGACCATTGAAAGTCATTTAATAAATTACTGTTTTAGTGTATTATTGACATAAAAGAGTTCCCTAAGTGGTTTCTTATAACAGTTTATATCTTAATAAATTGAATATATAAATTTATGTGAGATAAAAAAGTATAGTGTGCTTTTTTCCATCCAAACTTTTATTTATTTATGTTTAATTGTTCTTTTCCCTTGTTTCCATATGTTTTCCCTACCTGTAAAAGTCTTTTAATTTTTTTAGATGAAATATCTTGCCTCAGTATCTGTAATAAATTTGCATATTGTGCTCACAAATATGACGTGTTTCTGCTACAATTATGCTTATTTAAAAAAAAACTCAAAGTACTGACTTTGGTTTTTAAAGACAACATAAGTTTTTAATATAATTTTTTACTATACATGATTATTTTTTCATCTTATTGTATGTGATAAATGTTGAAACTTCAAGATCTGAATCTTTGTTGTATAGGTGACTGTTATGCAGAAGATTCGTGGCGAATACTTAACAAACCCTGAATTTGACCCCCCTAAGGTTGCTAAAGCTTCTTCTGCCGCTGAGGGTCTGTGTAAGTGGATCATGGCTATGGAAGTTTATGACAGAGTTGCAAAGGTATTTTGAGGATCAGTACATTTATTTTCTATTGAAATATTGCCAGAAATTAAAATCTATGTGTGTATTTACTAGTTAAGTTTCTGAAAGTCATACCTCAAAGAATTTGTCCTGCTGCAGCATAATCATCAGACACTGACTGAGTATCTAGTAGATGAAAAGAATACTTGTGTGTGACATAATCTGGTTAGGGCTAGTGTAAGTGAGAGCAGGGATGACTGACCTCTAGTTATAGGGACCTGGGGCAAAAGCAAAGAAAAATCCAAAACATCAAGGGCAAAGTGGCAGATTAAAATCCTGATTCAAAGGTCAGAAGTAAGAAATTCCAGTAGGGTTAAGAGGTGAAGCACGGAATCAAGCCATGGCATGCAGTGATAGGGAATCTTTTATGGAGTGACCACTGGGGCCAAATTCCTGGGAGAGCAGAAACTGGTTAAGAGTGTCTTGTAAATTTGACTAGCAAAGGACCAAGGAAACACTGGCCTTGCCCTCTGTAGCTCTCAGAATTCTACCGAGGGAAGGAGGAAATATAAATAAAAATACTGATGGAAATACGTGGTAGCATGTGTTTAGAACAACCTTAGAGTATCAGGTGAATGATCAGGCTGTAACAATTGAGAAGATATTTCTAATAAGGCATATGTGCCTGCAGAGAGGTAGGGGCTTTGTTAATTTCAGGGGGAGTGAACCTGTATACACCTGCTAAAGAAATAATATTAATTTTATCTGGATGTTCTTCCCTTTGAACATCTTGTCCCTCCCCATAGTAATCTCAACAAGTCTGTGAGCTCTCAACTCAGCTAATTTCCACATGTCTCATAAGACATGTGAAATCTTCTGGATCCTTTTTATAAAGCAGGGAATCCAAGGTATTCAGGTTCTTTCCCGACTTCTCACTCTACACCTCTGCACTGCTATTTTAATTCTGATGCAGCTGCCCCATGTTGTTAAGGAAGGGTTGAAGGAAGGTATCCAGCAAGATCTCCTCCAAAGTTAAAAGTAGAAAGTGGAGCTTCCTGAGTCCTATCCATTTAACTTAATATGTTCTCCCTTCAGGATTTCAGCCGAGAGGAGAGAAAGCAGGTCATTCGGTGTCTGAAGCTCTAATGCTTTGCCTCATTCTTCTCTGTTAGCCTTCAGCCCATTCATGGCAATGTGCCAGAAGACGTTTCAAACTGACATATACTCTCTTTGGTCATCTTGTAAATTCTTTCTACCAGTGGCTTACAGTATACGCAAATGATCAAGTTGGGAAAACCCCATTCTTGATATACTAATAAGCATAATAAAATAAGAACTTTAGAAAATCGTGTTTGTCTCAACAAAATGTCACTTTTTAAGATTTGTTGAAGAAAGTTCAGTTTTGGTTATGGAACTGAATACTAAGGCTTTCTTTCTGTTTGTATTTCTGCTATCACTGGCTTAATCCCTCCAAGGCAAATGTATGCCTCAGCTGACTGGGAAGAAAATCAAAGACTTGGAATTGTGAAAAAAAAAAAAAAAAAAAAAAAGCACATTCATATATTTTAACCGTTTATAATTCTTGTTAACATGTTTTTCTGTTTTTGGCAACAGTTGAATGGCAACTCCTCATTATTTTATGATATTTTGCTATATTTTAATGCCATTTTTGTTACATGTAACATTTTGTTAGTCCAAAATAATTTACCTATTTTATAGATAGATGACAGTTTGCTAGACCAGAATGATTTATACATTTTATAAGATATATAAGTATAGTTTACTTTATTTGTATATAAAAATACAATGTAGTATTAAGGCATTTAAAATTTGTGTAATTTATTTATTAATTTTTATAATAATTTATAATAAATAAACATTTTAAATTCATAATATCCATAAAGGATTATGTAGACTTTTGGTTTTATGTAGTGCACATTGTAACTGCATATATTGTTCCCAAACAGGTAGTGGCTCCTAAGAAAGCCCGCTTAACAGAAGCTCAGAAGTCTTTAGCCGAGACAATGGGGCTTTTGAATCAGAAGAGAGCAGAACTGGCAGAAGTAGAACATCACTTGGAAAATTTACAGAGAACATTTCTTGAGAAAACTGAGGAAAAGGCTCGTTTAGAAGACCAGGTGGAACTCTGTGCTAAGAAGCTTGAAAGAGCCTCAAAACTAATTGGAGGACTGGGTGGAGAAAAATCGAGGTCAGATTTCTACTTATTTTAACAATATTTTTAAGTGTCAGTCTTAAATATGACTTTCTTTGGGTATTTATCTTGATTACTGATTTTTAAATGGCTGGTTAAGAATGTGGGACTTTCTATAAAGCACTTGGCCTGGCTTCTCCTAACAGATATAAATACCATTGATGGTTGTTTGCAACTTGCTTTCAAATGTTAAAAAAAAAAAAAAAAGAAAAGAGAGAGAGAAAGAAGCAAAAGGCAAATGATAATTTTTAATCTAAGTGGTGAATATGTGGGTGATCATTGTGTCATTCTTTCCAATTTTATGTATATTTGAAATTTTCAGAATAACATGTTTGAGTAGTAGATATATGGCTCATTTTATTAAATGTATTTCAAATAACTGACTTGATATAACAGTTAGCTTTATTCTAATCTATTTATACTAGCCAACCAACTACCTTATTAGTTTTGTTGAATGAATAGCATCCATAAATGTACTTTTTTATTATAACGATTTCATTAAATGAAAAAAATATCAATTTTAGCAATAGTATGCCAGCTGCTATACAATTTAAATGTGATTTTTCATAATGAATTGGAAATGTTCCTGTGTTTACAGACTAAAACAAATAGCAGGGCCACTAGACCAAATCATCCTGAATAAAATTATTAAACAAAATGCTGGTGGGTTTTTTTTGTTTTTGTTTCTGCTTATTCTGAAGATCCAAGTCCTGTAAGAAATGCCTAATATTCTAAAAATGGAAGGTAGATTATCATTTGTGTAACATAGATATGTTTTATAGTATGTTAGAGCTAGAAGGGACCCAATCTCCTCATTTTATAGGTAAGCAAGTACCCAAATTTCATGGCTTTGTGTTATAGAATTTGGACCAGAAGCCCCTTGCCCTATTAATCACTGTCTACCATCATTCTCTGTGATGAGGCTATTTTGCCTTTGGTTGATCTCACAGATGGTCTCAAGCTGCAGATGACCTTCAGATAGTATATGAAAATTTGACTGGTGATGTCTTAGTATCAGCAGGAGTAATAGCCTACCTTGGTCCTTTCACTTCTGGCTTTCGGCAAACATGCACAGAAGACTGGAGTGTGTTGTGTAAGGTAATGGTTTTATACTTCCTAAGTTCCTTTTTGAACATTTAAAGTATGTGTTGGGGTATTTGGGGGGAAAAGACGATAATAAAAACAGAGAAGGGAAGAAATGACTGGAAATACGGGATTTTTCTTTTCTTCTTCTTTGATCAATAAAATATTTCCATAGTCCAACTTTCAGTTCAGTTTTTTTCCTGTTCTTTAGAATTACTAAATAATATCTAATGACAATTAGATCAATATTTTAACTTTAAAAATATTTCAATCAACAAGATAAAAGAAAACATCAAAAGAAATGTGTTTATTTCTTACAGGAGAAAAAAATCCCATGTTCGGAAGAGTTCTCACTGAGTAAGACCCTAGGTGATCCAGTAAAAATTAGAGCTTGGAATATTGCTGGATTACCAACAGATGCTTTCTCCATAGACAATGGAGTGATTGTTAATAACTCCAGGCGTTGGTAAGGAATGTAAAGTATTAATTTTTCAGTTACTTTATTTGAAAGTTTTCAAACAGAGAAGAGTTGAAAGGATTTTAGAGTAAGCACTCATATAGTTACTACCCCTTACATCCTGCAATTAACATTTTATTATTCTTATCCATCCCTCTATTCATCCATCAACTCATCCTTTTTTATGCATTTCAACACAAGTTGCAGACATGGATATACTTCCCCCCAAATACTTCAGCATGCATATTATTAACTAAAGTTAAATATTTGTTAATTTGTTTTTCTTTTGAGGTAAAATTTATATACAATGAAATATACAAAATTTAAGTATACCATTCAGTGAGTTCCAACAGAAGTATGCACTTATGCAACCCAAAATTCTATCAAGATACAAAACATTACCAATACCCAGGAAGTTCTCTTATGTCCTTTCTCAGTAAACCTCACCCCCCGATCATTGGAAATTATTAGTCTGATTACTTTCTACAACAGGTTAGTTTTGCCTATTTTTGAACTTCATATAAAAATAGAGTCATACTGTATTAGTATTTCATATTTTACTGAAATACTAAAAGTATGCATTTTGAGAATGAATATCCTTAGGTTGGAACTTCTAGGCAATTAGTAAAATTTATTATAATCTGAGAAAGTATATTTAGCTGTTCCAAAAAATGTGTTCTCTTATAGAGCAGGAAAGTTCTATTTAACAGAGTATTAGACCCTGAATCTTTATTAATTCTATTTTAGAACTCTTTTCTATGCATTTGGTGGCCATTTGGATCTTTTAAATTACAGTTCAAAAATGCTATTGGGATGTCTACAAGTCTTAATTGAAATTCAAGGAAAACAGAGGTTTCAGGAGTGTACATAAATTGAAGAAAACCATCTGCCATTTTCTAGCAGAAAGCTAACTCTTCTAATAAAGTAACATTTCAATGGTGTTACCCTTTCTACCAGTTATTTTTGGATGGGCTGGTCCACAGGTCATGGAGTGGATGAGTTTTGATGGATGAATCACCATCCTTATAGATTGGACTTGACTTCCTAACCATTTGGGACCAGTGTGGTCAACTATGACTGTCATCCTTCTTGATACCAGCATGAGTAACCACAGAGACCTAATCTCTCTGTACTTCCTGACAGCAAAACCCAGTAATGTAGCTAGTGTTCACCCTTTCGGTTACTCACTTTAGAGTATCTTAAAAATATCTCAGAAAAAAGTTGGGCCACCAGGACTTTGGAATGTGAAAATTGTTATCTCTCCCAAACAATCTCAATCTTTCTCTCTCAAGCTGTAGGACCTATCTTCTGTGTTATTCTCTGCACAGCTGCTTCATTGGTCTGTCTCTGATTATATACTGATTCTGGTTTTTCTGTGCACATGGCCATTTACTAAGCCTTAGTTCCTAAGTTCACAGAATGTATCAGTTGAATAATATACATTAACCAGAACCATTAAGTCCAACTTCAAATTCCCATGAGACGAGAATCTGATTAACCTAGCATGGGACAAACATGTACCCTAGGTCTAGTCACCTGTGGCTGGGGCCAAGCCATTATCGTAACAAACATGGGTAAGTTAGGAATATAGTTCTCAGAAAAAGAGCCATGAACTGGGAAAGCAGTTTAAAATTAGGACTCTATTGCTCACTTCTTTTTGCATCTTTGGATGTAATGAAAGGTAAGGATCTAATTCTATTTATTTATTTTATGATAGCCATTACCCCAGAGCTGTTTATTGGTTATCCATACTACTCTCACTGATTTGTAATGCTATCTTTGTCCCTTCAGTCTTTTATTTAGTGAGGACTTATGAATTGGTCTGAAAATGCATTTGTTCTTCATTTTATTTTTTTAAATTTTATGTCAGGCTTATTGAGGTATGATTTATACAGTAAAATTCACCTTTTTTAGGTGCAGTGTTTTATGAATTTTGACTAAGGCCTGTGGTCATATGATCCCTGCCAAAATCGAGATGCAGAAGATTACCATGACATTTTTTCTGTTTTTTTAAATAGAGGTATAATTGACATAATTCTCACTTATAATCAGAATATTTAGATCACTTATACTTAATGGAATTATTGATGCATTCAGATTTAAATCTACCATCTTGAGTTCTTTTCTGTTTGTCTCATCTCTTCTTTGTTCCTTTTATCTTTTTTCCATCTAGCTTTGAATCAATTGAAATTTTTTATGATTCCGTTTTATATCCACTATTTGCTTATTGGTTATACACTCCTATTTTTAGTGTTTCCTCTGGAGTTTACAATATACATCTTTAATTTCTGAATACTTTCAAATAAAAGACACTGCTACACATATAATATAAGAGTCTTTCAACAATATAGTTCCAATATCTCTTTCCTATCTATTGTGCTGTTCTATATTTTATTTCTCATACGTCATAAATCCCATAATATATTGTTACTATTTTTGCTTTATACAGAAATGTATGTTCAAGTGATTAAATATAAGAAGAAATGTCTTTTATGTTATGTTTATTTTCCCCATTTTGGGGCTTCTTTGTTTGTCTTTCTGTGTAGTTTCATACTTCTGCCTAAAGAGTATTTTTTAACACTAATTGTATATAGGTCTGTTGGCAGTTAATTCACTCAACTTTTTTTTCTTTATTTCATCATTTTAAAAAATATTTTTTGCTGAGTGTAGAATTCTGAGTTGACAGTTTTTTGGATTCTTTTGATTTTGCTTTTTTCCTTTAAAGATGTCATTCCATTGCTCTGGACTGCAGAGTTTCTGATGAGAAATCTGCTCTTATTTTAATTCCTTTTTATGTAATGTCCTTTTCCCTCTGACAACCTTCACATTTTTCTCTATTTTTCAACAGTTTTATTAGGTGTGTGAGTTGTCTAGGTGTGTGTGTGTGTGTGTGTGTGTTTTCATCTTGGTATTTCTCCTGATTGAGGTTCCCTGAGCTTCTCATATCTACTTCATTTACCTTCTTCTCTTTCTGGAGTAACATACACTTGTGAGTCTTTTTGATACTGTCCCAAAGCTGTTGGATGCTCTGTTCTACTTTTAACCACTCTTTTTTCTTTTTGAGTTTCAGGCTAAATAATTTTTATAAAACTACCTTCAAGTTAATAACTATATTAACTGATTCTCTCCTTAGTTGTGTTGAGTCTACACAGCCCATGAAAGAAATTCTTTAGATTTGATATCATATTTTTTATTTCTAGTATTTACATTTAATTCTTTCTTATGATTTCATCTTTCTGCTGAAGAGCATCTCTTCAGGCATGGTGTCCACCTTTTTCACTAGCTCTTTTACATTTTAATCACAGTTATTTTTTAAATACTTGTCTAATATTTCCAACATTTGTGTCATTTTACATCTGTTTTTATTAGTTTCTTTGTCTTTTGGGAATGTTTTGGGGTTTTTCCCTTGCTTATTTAAGTATCATAATATTATTTAAGAATTTCATAATATAATATCTGTGTTTCTGGCACCTATCTTTTTCTGTATGTATGTATTTTTTAAATGCATGTCACCGGTGTATTTTTAAAATGTAGTACTTTATCTGCCAGTAACAGGTGGCAGGAGGATTTTTAGATTATTTAGCCTGTCATGCTGTTGGAACCATAGTTTATTATTAATCAGTCCTTGTTGTGCTTGCTCATAATTACTAAAGGTTTGTATGTTTATAACATTGTACAGTGGTTGAGAGCAGTGCAGACTCTGGGATTGGCTATTTGGAGTCAAATTTTCTTCTATCATTTTCTGTCTTGAGGTTTTCGTAACCCTTTTCACCTCTCAATGCCTCAGGTACCCTATCTATAAATGGGGATAATAGTAACTCCTACCTCATAGGAACATTGTGAGAAAGTGCTTAGCACATGGTAAGTACTCAATAAACGTTAAGAGTTTAAAATGATTATGATCTTCAAGTTCCTCACTTTAGTGTCTGTATCTCATGTTCTAACTTTGTTTACTTTTTAACTATGATGAAAATACTGTGCTACATTATTATTGTTTAGTAACACATCTCTGGCTACTTAACAGCAAAGCTTTGTTTTCCCCCAAATTATCGTCTCTGTCAGAAGCATAGCTAGATAATGCTTTTTCCTTCAGAAAAAGGATCTCAAACGTAGATGAGCACTATTTCCATACCTACAGTGAGGTACACGTGGAATACAAGTACCTTGGCCTATCTCTCTAATTGAAACAATAACTCAATTTTCCAATTGTATTTGTAATATTCACACAAAGTTGTATTAAGTAGGAGTTGGAATTGTTTAGAATAAACAAGAATCTCTAATTATTGCATTACTGAGAATACTGATTGATTTAGGCATTACCAAGAACATTGATTAACCTTAAAAATGTTAACTTACAGAAATTGTTACTTTTTGCAGGGGAATGAATAAATAGTGTATTTTTCTGATAATAAGACTGTATAAGGAAGAAAAAAAGTCCCTTTAAACAGGGCCTTAAAAGGTACTGAAAGCAACTAGTCTAATTCCTGGGCAACTTCTAAGCACTTATATGCAAAATAACTTTCTGATTTCCAGAACAGTTTTCCTCTATTTGCTGTGATGACAAAAGTAAATTTTAACTAGTGTCTGGACCTTTTTGTGCTTTCAGTAGGATTTCAGTATGATTTGAATTGAAAAAGAAAACAGTAATTCAGCTAGTATTGGATTGTTTTGTCTTTTGGAAAGAAAAGAAAAAAACAGAGTGGTCTAGAAAGAATTGATTAAAGAGCTTATTTGCAGGCAAAAGAAAAAGGGATTTTATCCCTAGAAGCTGTTGAAACAAGGAGACAGGGAAAGCCAAAGTGACATCGGATCAAAACTCCCCTTTCGGTATTAATATTTTTTAAAGATAATTTAATGCACAGTGCTAAATACAAAAGGTACCTAGGACAGTCAGCATCATCACTGAAGAAGAGGGAAAGCGCATCATATTTTGAAAATCTGAAACCATGAATCATATGTCCTTGAACCCAAAGTCTTTACCATACTTACATAGAAAAAATAAATAGATGTCAAATATATACCAGACTAAACTTGGAAACTTAGTTTATGGCTCTGCTTATAACCTAAGGAAATCTATTATAGACTAATGGATCTCTTTAAATTTTTATCAAATCATAAGATTATTTTTTATATTATGTTAACTTTGACATGTATTAAAATTACCATGAAAACAGTGTGTTATATTGGAAAGAGTACAGCTTATAGGTTCACAAGGTCTTACTTCTGACATTGAACTAAGTTTTAAATCTCGAAACCTTGGGCAATTTACTCCCTGAGACTGAATTTCTTCATTTCAAAAATAAATGAGAATAAAACTGCTTTTCACTTCTTTCTCACAGGACTTTTATTAAAATTCATCCTGATAATGTATGTGAAACACTTTGTACAAATTGAGGGTGATGTTTATTATTTAAATTGTATAATTTTCAAGAAATCTCAACATGTATTTATTCCCCTCAGGAATTTTCTTGTTGTGTTCTAGGCCTTTGATGATTGACCCCCAGGGTCAAGCCAATAAGTGGATCAAAAACTCTGAGAAAGAAAATCAGCTCAGTGTTATTAAGCTATCAGATTCAGACTATATGAGAACCCTGGAAAACTGTATTCAGTTTGGAACTCCACTTCTATTAGAAAATGTTGGTGAAGAGCTGGATCCATCTTTGGAGCCTTTACTACTTAGACAAACTTTTAAACAAGGTAAAAGTCAATTAATATTAGTTGGTAGAACTGAGAGATGATTGGATTATCTTTGAGGCCAAAAAAAAAAAAAAAAAAACAACCCACTGCATACATTCAATAATAATGTTAATAACTCAGAGCTTCTGTGTCACTGTTATGCATGGAAGGAAATTTGGAACAAGCACAGATATTCAAAAATGAATACTTTGTCTTCCCTTCATTGTCTTAATCACTGTTAATCTAAACTGCTGTTCAGTAGAGAACGTAAAGTTGAAACCAGCCTGAAATTCCTTTATCTTGTGACCATGGACCACACAAAGTCCATTATTACAAACAGTAATAGTTACTGTGGACCAAGAGTTGACTTAGGGAAACATTCCCCGCCTTACATCTTTCTGCTTATAAAAATTTTATCTCTGCCAAACTCTAGTACTGTTAAGGCCTTAGTCATATACATATAATTTTGAAATTGTTACTGAAACTTAATAGAGGAAATTGGATGAAAAGAAATCTTGATTTAGAAGGTTCCATGACAATCAGAAAAAATATCTTATACTATCCCAGAATGAGTCCTGCTGTATAATTGCTTACTTACCTCTGTGTCTGTGACTTATGTCACACCTATATTCTATTTTAAATTACTTTATGACTTTTTACTTGTAACCTAGGGAAGGCCTTAACATAGAGGGAAGAGCTATGTAACTTTGGCTTACTTATTATGTGTTTTTTTTTCTGAAATATAGGTGGCATTGATTGCATCAGACTTGGTGAGGTCATTATTGAGTATTCCTTTGATTTCAAGTTTTATATCACCACAAAACTAAGAAATCCACACTACATGCCAGAGCTGGCTACCAAGCTATCTTTGCTCAACTTCATGATAACTCCAGAAGGACTTGAAGATCAGTTACTAGGTATTGTTGTTGCAAAGGAGAGGTATGTATTGTCTTAGATGCTTCCAGATGGTCTAGAGAAGAATATTAGTAGGCCATTAATATTTTTGTTATGTGATTATTTTGAAAGCTTGTCAAATTTTTATATTTTGTATAAGTTAAATAATTTTATAGTTTTTATACATTAAATAATTATATAATTATTTAAAGTAGCCAACAAGTAAGTCATAAGCGAACCGTGTTATACTGGCCTTTTAGTAGGGGTAGTAAGATTCAGGTGACATGCCATGACTTCTGACTTGTATCTGATTGTTTGAACCAAAAATGGAATGTATGCTATGAACAAAATCAGAAATGTGTTCAAAGATTTATATACAGGATGTTAAAGAAATTAGAACATACTTAGGGCAAGAATGAAAAAGCAGGATACAAAACTATATATGGTAGGGATAATATTTTGTTTAAAAATTTTAACATATGAACAGATATCCATTTATACTCAAGATTTGGAAGGAATATACCAGAATATTAACAGTGATTATCCTTAGGGCTGGTAAGATTATGGGTAATTCTTATTATTTTCTTTATACTTTATGTATTTTTCCATTACTATTTTTTATAAGAAAAAATATTATGTGTTATTTTTTAAATAAGAAAAAATATTATGGTACCTGCAAGGGCTACTAGTAAAGAATTACTTCCTGAAGGAAATCTTTGATTTCACTTGAAGTTTAATATAGCACTATCAAGTAATCTGTTACATGAAATCAAGTTATAAGTGAAAATATGTACCATGAAGGACTTGTGTTATTTCCAGTATTTGATTCCATTTGCATGGTATCCAAGACAGAAGCATGTCATAACATATTCTATAACATGGTGAATTATATTATTTTGAAGTTTCATACCATCTCTGTAGGATGTAAGTGCCAATTTTGTCTTTTACTTGAAGAGCCAATTGTATTATGAGTCATCCTTTCTATGTCTACTATTGTAGAAGAGATGATGAAAAAGGGACTGGATATGACTAAGCCAAGGAATAGATAAGTTTCATATTCTAACTTTCTTCTCCAGTTCTTAGTCTTCTATAATGAGCTAAGCCATGTGGATGAACTTAGCATATTCTTAGACTTACTGTAATATATGTTTTTGCCATATTTTACTTATATGTAATTAATGCTTTTTTTGCTTGAATTTTTCAAATTATTATTTGTATGGAAGTACTTATTTCCCTAGGTTAGGATAAAGAGATTAATCATCTTAATTTATGTTTCATGTCTATGATATTATTTAAATGTCTAAAAACTGTGATATCTAATATTTGGCTGTGAATTTAGGTAAAATACTACAAACTTAGACTAAATGTCTTTTTAAAAATCTCTTTTAGACCAGAATTAGAAGAGGAACGAAATGCTCTTATTCTTCAGTCTGCAGCTAATAAGAAACAGCTAAAAGATATAGAGAAAAAAATTTTAGAAACATTATCATCTTCAGAAGGGAACATTTTAGAAGATGAAAGTGCAATTAAAGTCTTAGACTCCGCTAAATTGATGTCCAATGAGATAACAAAGAAACAGCAGGTGAAAAAAGAATCCTAGAAATTTTTTGATTCTTAAGATTCCGGTTTGCTTCCATTCCCTAAGGAAAGTACTGTGTTAGACTTTCTGGAAAATAAAAACAATTCATAAAATACCAAAATATAGAAACTAATTTTAAACTCACTAGAGAATATCTTTTACTTTTGAATTATTCAAAACCTGGTGTTATCCACATGGTATTTATACACAGAAGAAATAAATTTGGAATGAAAAATTTTTTAAATATCTTTTTTCATTATTGTATAGGTAGGGCAATCTAGTCCGTTTTTTTCAAGTTTTAGTTGACTCTTCCTAAAAATTAAGTTTGGGAATTTAGCTTACCTCTGTTTCTAGTTAGAACTTAAGATGTGTGGATGTAATGGCTGGTTAATTGAACAGTAAGTGGTTCCAGGAATTAATAAGAATGTTCTTCTGACATTGCCTTGTCATTTGTTTGTCAGGGAGAGAGGGAGAGTTGGGGGCGGTATGTAGTGGAAGGAAGACACACACAATAAAGTACTTAATACAAATTTATCTAACACAGCCAAATATTGCATTTTTTTTTAGAATCCCACAATGTTATAGGTGGAAGAAACTTTAGGTTTTAGTCATCTTGAGCATTTCATAGTCAAGAAAACTAGGGCCCAGGAAAAGTAGTTAAGGCCCAAGTTCACACAGTTAAGTGATAATGAAGAATGACTTCTACAGGCTGACTGTATTGATTTTCAGACTTTTCAGTTCTCCTTGGCCCACCCCATGAATTAAACACATCTTAATACTGGGGGTAATTAAAAATAAAAAGGAACCTAAATGTCCTTTCATGTAAACTATGCTTCTGTAATTTTGTCACTGATCAAGGGGTATTTTTTACTATAAATTTCATTATACAAAAAACCACATACTTAAAACACATTTTCTCTTTCTTAATCTTGATTTTTCTCTTCTTCTAGATTGCAGAAAAAACAGAGCTCAAAATAGCAGAGTCTCGAGAAGGCTATAGACCCATCGCTAAACATTCCTCAGTGTTATTCTTTAGCATTGCAGACCTGGCTAACATTGATCCCATGTACCAGTACTCGCTCACCTGGTTTGTGAACCTTTATATCAGCTCTATCCATGACAGGTAAACATTCTTTAGCTTCATTCATCCTCCCTAGATTGGATTTTCACCACCCTTTCCATTAAAAATAATGTAACTTCTTTTATTATTATTTATGTCATACATATTCATTATGGAACATTAAAAATATGGAAAATGTAAAAAGGAAGGAAGGAAAGAAGGAAGGAAAGGAAAAGAGGGGAGGAAGGAAAGCAAGAAAGAAGGAATAAAGGAAAGAAGAAAAGAAGGAAGGAAAGAGGGAGGGAAGGAAGGAAGGAAGGGATGGAGGAAAAAACAAGCAGGCCTCCTTTCTATTTTAAGTTTTGTTTCACTTGTACTCAAGATTTAGGCATAGAGGGATTGGCTTTAGTCCTTTCCACCCCTCTCTTTTAAGTATTTTGATAAAGCACATGACCTATCTTTGGTAGCAACTCCAGTATATCTTTATCCAGCCTTGAGGTCTCTAAAAAGCTTCAGCCCCACATTTCTAATCATTTGCTAAACATTTTCACTGTAATCAATTAATGAATGTACACAGCTTTTGGAGTTAGACTGTTGTAAGGGATTAAATTTCAGTTTTGCCACGTAGTAGCTACCTGAATATAGGCACGTCAGTACACCTTTCTGTAATTGCCTCAATTTTCTTTATCTATAAAATAGGGATAATAATAGTACCTACCTTTAAGAATTGTTGTGAGGTTTAAAAAAGATAATATTTGTAAAGTGTTATTAAACAATGTCTGGCATTTAGTAACTTGTTAAGGAAAATAAAAGTATGATTTGAGCCTACCGTATGTGTTCTACTTGGGCTCTTGGTAGAGCAATCTTTCCTGAGTGATTTCCCAGTTGGGATTTAGAATTTGAATTAACACAACCGACATGATGAGGATATTCAAGTTGAATTGACATAAATGTGAATAACAGGTGTCCATGGGGATGTGACATCATCAGAACCCTCATATTCTGCTAGTGGGATTGTAAAATAGTGCGTCTGCTTTGGAAACATTTTAGAAATTCCTCAAAATATTAAACATAGATTTGCCAGAGGATTAAGTACTTCCAGCAAATCAAGCAATTCTTGGGTATTTCCTAAAGAGAACTGGATGAATATGCTCCCACAGAAACTCACAGTTTTTTTGTTTCTCTACACAAAATACTATATTGAAAAGTTACTGGAGTTAGTTTTTCCCCCTTCAGTATGGTGATGTTTGTTATTCATGTGAAATAAAGTTAGGGTAGTTTGTTTATTTTTGTATTTCATCTTAGAGTTTCCCCTTCATCCTTGTTTATTATAATTTTATTGTATTTTTGAGCACATAAATCATCAGTATGACTCCAAAAGTTAATCCTATACAAGAAGGTCTGCTTAGAGAAGTGTCGCCATCCCCTACCCTCTCATCCCATTCCCATGAAGCCAAGTATTAGTTTTTAAAAATTAAACTTTTAATTTTGAGATAAATGTAGATTCTCATGCAATTATAGGAAGTAGTACAGCGATCCCATGTACTCTTTACCTAGTTTCCCCAATGGTGACATCTTGAAAACCTGTTGTACAATGTCACAACCAGAATATTGATGTTGACACAGTCAAGATACAGAGCACTTTCATCACCATGAGGATCCCCGTGTTGCCCTTTTATAGCCATACCCACCTCCCTCCCATCCCCACCGTGTCCTTAACCTTTGACTATCACAATCTGTTCTCCATGTCTGTAATTTTGTCATTTTAAAAATGTTACATAATGGAATCACACAGTATGCAACTTTTGGGGATTGGCTTTTTTTTTAACTGGTGTAATTATCTGGGGATTCATTCAGGTTGTTTGCTCCTTTTTCACTGCTGAGAGTTATTTAATGATGTTGATGTACCACAGTTTCATCATTCACTTGTTGAAGGACATCTGGGTTATTTCTAATTTTTGGCTTTTATGCATAAAACTGCTATAAAATGCATGTATAGGTTTTTGTGTGAACATAATTTTTCAGTTCTCCAAGATAAGTGCTTAGGAGTGCAATTGCTGGGTCATATGGTTGTTGCTTGTTTTTTTAAAAAAGTAACTGCCAAACTTCCCCAGAATGGGTGTATCATCTTACAATCCCTTAAGTATTACTGAAAAATTTTTACATTCCCACAAGTATAGTAAAAAAATCTTAAACTGAAAAATTGAAAATAATATATTCTTATTCCAAAAATTTTAAACATGTAAGAGTATAAAGAAGAAAATAAGTATCAGTCATAACTCCTTCCAAAAGTAACCATTTCTGTTCACATGTTTTCTGGCTTTTTATAAATTTTCTTTAACGTATGAAATTGATCTAGATTTTATGCTTCTTTGGGGCAGGTAAATGTTTCATAAATCTTTATCTCTTACAGTTCCCTCCCCAGCATAGATCCTCACACTAACAGAGATTCAATAGGTGGTTTTTTTGTTTGTTTGTTTTAATCGAAGTACAGTCAATTGCAATGTGTCAGTCTCTGGTGTACAGCACAATGCCCCAGTCATGCATATACATACATATATTCATTTTCTTTTTTTTTCCATTAAAGGTTATTACAAGATTCAATAGGTGTTTTTAAATTAACTGATTGTTTTTGGTCATTTTGGAGTACAATAAGAAGTTTAGAATTTTGAAAATAGATGTGTAAACCATATTTCATTTTCTCGTAGAATTATACCCTGTTTTTAACATACAGATTCACAAGAAGTTAAACACATACAAAACTGTACAGGTAGGTCCCGTGTAGCCTTCACCCAGTTTCTCCAGTGCTAAAATCTTTTTTTTAGTTGAAGTATAGTTAGTGTACAGTATTATGTTAGTCTCAGGTGTACAACCTAGTGAGTTGACATTTAAATACAGTAAGAAATAATCACCATAACAAGTCTAGTAACCATCTGTCACCATACAAAATTATTAAAATATTATTGATTATATTCCTTATGCTGTATATTGTATCTCATGATGTTTATTTTATGACTGGAAGTTTGTACCTCTTAATCCCCTTCACTTATTTGGCTTCCACTCTCTCCCCTCTGGCAACCACTAGTTTGCTCTCTGTATCTGTCAGTCTGTTTCTTTGTTGTTTTGTTTGTTCCTTGGTTTTGTTTTTTAGATTCTACATGTAAGTGAGATGATACAGTATTTCTTTCTCTATCTGACTTATTTCACTTAGCATATACCCTCTAGTTCCTTACATGTTGTTGCAAATGGCAAATTTTCTTTTTTTATGGGTAAGTAATATTTTTATTGTTAAGTATATATTGTGTATATGCCACATCTTCTTATTCATTCATCTATTGATGAACACTTAAGTTGCTTCCATATCTTGGCTACTGTAAATAAGGCAGCAGTAAACATAGGGGTGCATATATCTTTTTGAATTAGTGTTTTTAGAGGTTTTTTGGGGCTAAATACCCAGAAGTAGAATTGCTAGGTTATATGGTGGTTCTATTTTTAATTTTTTGAGAAAGCTTTATATTATTTTTCATAGTAGCTGCACAAATTTACATTCTTACTAACAGTGCATGAGGGTTCCCCTCCAATGATAACATCTTACATAGCTATAGTACAATATTACAACCAGGAAATTCACATTGGTGCAATCCAGAGACCTTATTCAGGTTTCACTATTTTTATATGCACTCGTGTATGTGTGTATGTAGTTTAATATCTTTAACAGTGGTTATTTTGATAAAATAAAAACAACTTGTATGTTAATTCTTATGTTACTTATTTTTTTTCTTGGTTTTATTTGACTCAATATATTTTCCTTTTTTTTTTTTTAACTTTTTAGTAATAAATCCAAAATTTTGGAAAAGCGTCTGCGATATTTAAATGACCACTTCACATACAACTTATATTGTAATATATGCCGATCACTATTTGAGAAGGACAAGCTGCTGTTTTCCTTTTTATTATGTGCCAATCTTCTTTTGTAAGTTATTTGCTTTTTCTTTCTTTGTTTAAAAAACCTGCCTGGAAAACCTAATCAATGGCTTCTCACAGAAGGATATCATGTTTTTGCTCTGTCTAATTCATGGTCTTATTTGTACATTTCTCTACATTAGTATTGGTGGTTTGGTGTTTGAGTTTTAAAATTTGGATCATACAGTAAAGCTCACAAAATGTTCCTGTACAGTTCAGTAAATTTGTACAAAGCAAAAATCTGTGTAACTACCACTCATATCAAGAAATAGTCTTTTTAAGTTGGCTTCTTTCAGTTAGTAATATACATTTAAGATTCTTTTATGTCTTTTCATGGCTTGATAATTCATTCTTTTTAGCACTGAGTAATATTCCATTATCTGGATATACTACAGTTTATCTATTCACCTATTGAAGGACATCTTTGTTGCTTCCATGGTTTGAAAATTATTAATAAAACTGCTATAAACATTTGTGAGCACATAAGTTTTCAACTTACTTAGTTAAATACCAGGAAGTGTGATTGCTGGATCATGTGGTAAGAGTATGTTTAGTTCAGTAAGAAACTGTCTTCCAAAGTAGCTGTACCATTTTGCATTGCACCAGTAATGAAGGAGAGTTCCTGTTGCTTCACATTCTTGCCAATATTTGCCCTTGTCAGTGTTCTGGATTTCACCATTCTAATAGATGTGTAGTGTTATCTCGTTTTAATTTGCAATTCACTAATGATATATGATATTAAAAATCTTTTTCATATGTTTATATCTTCTTTGGTGAGGTGTCTGCTAGGTCTTTTGTCCATTTGTTAATCAGTTATGTGGCTCATTTTTTATTATTGAGCTGGATGACAGTCCTTTATCAGATACATCTTTGACAGATATTTTCTCCCAGTCTGTGACTTGCCTTCTCATTTTCTTGACTGTCTTTTGCAGAGCAAATGTTTTAAATTTTAATGAAGTCCACCTTATCAATTCTGTTTCATGAATCATGTTTTTGGTGTTGTATCTAAAAAGTTATCACCATACTTAGGCATCCTAGATTTTCTCCTGTTGTCTTCTACTTTACTTTACTTTATACTTACACATTTTACATTAAATCTATGGTCCATTTCAAGTTCACTTTTGTGAAGGGTGTAAGGTCTTGATCTAAATTCTTTTTTTTTTTTTTTTCATGTGGATATCCAGTTGTTTCAGCACCATTTGTTGAGAAGACTATCTTTGTTCCATTGAACTGCTTTTGCTCCTTTGTCAGATATCAGTTGAGTGTATTCATATGGGTGTATTTCTGGGTCCTTTATTCTGTATCATTGAACTATCTATTCTTTTGTCTTTATTACACTGTCTTGATTACCTGATGTAGTAAGCATACTTGATTAACTTTCCAGTAAGTCTTGAAGTGAGGTAGTGTCAGCCCTCCAACTTTGTTCTTTAATATTTTGTTGCCTAATCTGGGTCTTTTGCCTCTTCATATAAAATAAATTTTAGAATCAGTTTGTCAACATCTACAAAATAATTTGCTAGGGTTTTGATTGGGATTATATTGAATCTGTAGATCCGTTGACTGTATTTATTTGGGTCTCTTTCTGGGCTCTCTGCTCTGTTCCATTGATCTGCATGTCTAATCTTTTATCAGTACCAGACTGTCTTGATAACTGTAGCTTTATCATAAGTCTTGAAGTCTAGTAATGTCAGTTTTCCAGCTGTGTTCCCCTTCAATACTGTGTTGGCTATTCTTGGTCTTTTCTCCCTCCATATAAACTTTAGAATCAGTTTGTCAGTTATACACCAAATAGCTGGCTGGGATTTTGATTGGGAGTGCATAGAATTGATAGATTAAGTTGGGAAGAACTGACATCTTGACAATATTGAGTATTCCTATCCATGAATATGGAGTCTCTCTCCACTTGTTTAATTCTTCTTTGATGTCTTTCATCACAGTTTTATAGTTTTCCTCATATAGATCTTGTATATAATTTGTTAGATTCAATTTTTGAGGTGCTAATGCAAATGGTACTGTTTTAATTTCAAATTCCACTTGTTTGTTGCCGATATATATGACATTTGTATATTAACATTGTAACCTGAAACCTTGCTATAATCACTTATTAGTTTCAGGAGGGTTTTTTGGTCAAGTCTCTAAAATTTTCTACATAGACAATCATGTCACCTGTGAACAAAGATGGTTTTATTGCCTCATCTCTAGGGAGGAGGTTAATCCTGCTTGGGATTCATAGGGCTTCTTGAATCTGTTATTATTATTAACTGTTTTGAAAAATACTCATAATTTAAAAAAATACTACTTCTTCATTTTCTCTCTCTTTCCTAGTTCCATGTATTTAAGACTTAATCATGCATTTCCTATATCTTTTACCCTCTCATCTGTATTTTCTATCCCTTTTGCCTTTCAAAGCTTTATTCTTCTAGTTCATTAATTCTTTCCTCAGGTGTATGTAATCAGTGACTAAATCAATCCATTTAATTCTAAGCTTAAATTATTGTAAAAAGAAGCAAAAATATATTTATGTGTGTATATACACACACACACACATATATATTTGTATATATGTTTTTCTTATTTTCTTTTCTTATACAAAGGGAGCACATTGTAAATGTTATTTTGCAACTTTTTCTACTAATATAAATGAAAATCACTCAATAAAGAGCTCCTTTTTATCCAGCTTTATTAGGTATAATTGACATATTATGCAGTTTCCGCATTGTAAGAATACAGTTAGATGATTTTTAGTGCACTTATACAATTGTCCAACCATCACCAACATGCAGTTTTAGGACACTTCCATCATCTCAAAAAATTTCCTTTTGCCAATTTAGGCAATTCCTACTCCTGCTTTCAGCCCCAGGTAACCACTGATCTGCTTTCTGTCTCCATAGTTTTTCCTATTCCAGAAATTTTAAGAATGAGACGTTAGAAGGCCCAGAATATGATCTATGTTTGTAAATGTTTTATGTGCTCTTGAAAGGAATGTGTTTTGCTGTTCTTGGGTGGAATGTTCTAAAATGTCAAATAGGTCAAGCTGGTCTATGTATCTTTTATATCTTTATTGATTTTCTATCTACTTATTTAATTACTGAGGGAGATTTGGAATCTCTAGCTATAAAGATTTCTCCTTGAAGTTCTATCAGTTTTGCTTTGTGTTTTGGTGCTCTATTATTAGATGTATAAATGTTTAGGACTGTTATATCCTCTTAGTAAATTGACTTGACTTTTTAAAATCCCTGTTTATACCCACTGCTCTGAAATCTACTGTGTGTCATATTATGGTAGCCCCTCTAACTTCCTTTTGAGTAGTGTTATCATGGTATGTATTTTTCCATACTTTTACTTTTAACCTGTTTGTTTTACACTTAAACTGTATCTGTAGACAGTCTGTAGTTATGTCTTGTTTGCTTTATCCAATTTGATAATCACTGCCTTTAATGAAATTGTTTAGACCATTTACATTCAATGAGATAATATATAGAGTTATATTTAAAATCTACCATCTTATGATTTATTTTGTTTTGCTCATATGTTCTTTGTTCCATGTTTCTTCATTTTCTGTTTTTCTTTAAAGTATTTATGATTCTCTTTTATCTCTTGTTGGTTTATTAACTATAATTTTTTTTATTAGTTTAGTGACTTGTTTACGGTTATAGGATACATTTTAACTTATCATAGTCTATCTTCAGGTAAAA
This sequence comes from Camelus bactrianus, assembly GCF_048773025.1. Classification (NCBI taxonomy): domain Eukaryota; kingdom Metazoa; phylum Chordata; class Mammalia; order Artiodactyla; family Camelidae; genus Camelus; species Camelus bactrianus. The sequence continues at coordinate 27,977,546 of NC_133555.1, forward strand.
TTATACTACTTCATATATGTATACATAGTATAAGAACTTAAAACAGTATACTTTTATCTCTCCCTTTGTAGCTTTTGTTTTATTGTTGTCATACATGTCATATTTGTTATAAATCCCACAGCACATTTTATTTTGCTCTAAATGGTCAGTTATCTTTTAAAGAGGCATAAATAGTAGAAAAATGTCTTTTATGTTTATCTATGTACTTACCAGTTCTGATGCTATTTTATTTTTGTTGTTGTCAATTCAAATTTCCATTTACCTAAAACTTCCTTTAATATTTCTTATAGTGTAGGTCTACTGGTAATGAATACTTTTAATTTCTGTAAATCTGAGGAAAGGCCAAATGCATTTTTCTTTCAGATTTTAATTTTTTATTTCTAGAAGTTTCATTTGGTTACTTTTTACATTGCCAACTTCTCTCTTCATTATGTCCATGTTTTGCTTTCACCCTTTCAGCATATCTATAATAGCTTTTAAAACATTCTTTTCTGTTTGTTGTATCATCCCTGTCACTTCAATGCCTGTATCTATTGGTATTTTTCTTCTGTTATGGAAGTTGTGAATTTTACATTGGTAAATGCTGGAATTTAAAAAATTCCTTTAAAGAGCATTAAACTTTACTTTTGCAGGTACTTAAATTACACTGAATTAGTTTGATCTTTTCAAGTCTTACTTATAGGCTTTCTGTAACAGTTTTACTGTAGACTTTATTCTAAAGCTCAGTTAGCTTCACTACTAAAGTGTGATCTCTCCAATGTCACCAATGAATTGCTCTGGTGTTCAATAAAGATTCAAATTGTAGTTGGCAAGAACTCATACCTTCAGTCCTGTGTGAGCTTTGGCAGCTACTCAGTTTACCGCTCCCCAGATATTCTTAGCCTGGCCTCCTGGAGTTTTACCCTACTCATACAAAACTTAGCATTTAGCAATAGAATCAAGAGAATACATATGCAGATTTCTGGAGCTCCTGTTCCATGTATCTCCCTCCTTTCTGGTACTCTTCTCACAAATTCCAGCCATCTCAGCCTTCCTCAACTCTGATCTCTGTCTTTTCAATTCAGCAATACTCTTAAATTCCAGTTTTTATTGCCTCCCTGCTTTGTAGTCTGGAATGTGCCTCCAGGCAGATAGCCAAGACAATCACAGGAATCACCTTATTTGTCTCTCCTTTTTCAGAGACCACAGTCCTGCACTGGCTATTATATAATTTCCAAAAAACGGTTGTTTCTTTGATTTTTTCCCCCAGTTTTCTAGTTGTTTATAGCAGTAGGGTAAGTCAGTCCTGATTATTTTATCCAGGCTATAGAAGTAGACACTGACTTCATTCAATTTTAAAACAACAGTTTACAAGAGTCCTTCTTTTGGAAACACAGGGCAAAAAAAGAGATTGAATATCAGGAACTGATGTTTCTTTTAACTGGAGGAGTAAGTCTTAAGAGTGCTGAGAAAAATCCTGATCCAACCTGGCTACAAGATAAAAGCTGGGAGGAAATTTGTCGTGCAAGTGAATTTCCTGCCTTCAAAGGACTCAGGTAATTGTTTAAACATAATGAGTTAGCATTGACTAGTGATAGGTAAATTTGTAATCTAGTGGTTTTTTTTAAATGCTTCTATAGCTGTCTTAATTCATCTCCTCACTCAACAATCTCTTCTAAAATCGTTTCCCAATGACAGGATGTTTTTCTTTCCATTAGGAATCATTTTTGTGACAATATAACTGAATGGCGAGAAATCTATGACAGTAAAGAGCCACAAAATGCTAAATTTCCAGTACCAATGGATACTAGGCTAAATGAACTACAGAAAATAATAGTTCTTCGGTGCTTAAGACCTGATAAGGTAAAATACAAATGTGTTCTATCTGGAACCTAGATAATTTGCCATATATGAAGTACTAGTTTTAAAATTGTTGTTATTTGGTTCTTTAGGCCTTATTTCAGATGCTCAAAGGGTTCATTGAGTTCTTTGGATCTATAGGGTTATAGTTTTCCTCAACTTGAGAAAAACTTTGGCCACCATTTCTTCAAATATTTTTTTTGTCACCTCACCCATAATTCCAATTAGTTATGCATTAGACTTCTTGATATTATACCATGTATCAGGTGGTTGATACTCTGTTAATTATTTTAAAATCTTTTGTATCACTGTGCTTCATTTTGGGCAGTTTCTATTGCTATCTTTAAATTTGCTGATTTCCTCTTTGTAGTGTCTAGGCTGCTATTAATCCCATCCAGTTAATTTTTCTTAGCTACTATATATTTTATTTCTAGAAAGTTCATTTGGTTCTTTTTTATATGTTCTATTTTTCTTTTCATTCTGTTTATGTTTGCCTTTAAATACTTGAACACGGTTATAATAATTGTTTTTAAATCCTTGACTGCTAATTCCATCATGTTTGGATCTATTTCTGTTGACTGATTTTACTCTTGGTTGCAGATTGTATTTTCCCACTTCCTGGAAGGCCCTGTACTGTTTGATTGGCTCCTGGACATAGTTGTCTGTTTGTTTGTTAGAGTCTCCCACTAGGCTCTGAGCTTCTTGAGGTCAGGACCCATGTCTTATTTTGCTCAATATCTCCAGGTCTTAAAGCAGTGCCTGGCAGATGGTAGGACATCTCAATAAATGTCTGTGAATTGAGTTGAATTTAATTGAATTAAACCAAATTCAATTAAAAATTGTGTTAGGATTCTCCAGAGAAAGAGAATCAGTAGGACAGATAAAAATAGAGATTTTGAGGAATTAACTCATGTGATTGTAGAAGCTGGCAAGTTCAAAATCTGCTGGCTGCAGACCCACAGAAGAGCTGACGTTGCAGCTTGAGTCCAAAGGCAGGCAGTCTACTGGCAGAATTCCCTCTTCCTCATTGGAAATCGGTCTTTTTCTCTTAAGGCCTTCAGCTGATTGCATGAGGTCCACTCACATTATGCGAGTAACCTGCTTTACTCAAAGTCTGCTAATTTAAGTGTTAATCTCGTCTTAAAAATATCTTCCCCGCAACATCTAGGCTAGTATTTGACCAAATATCTGGATACTGTGCCCTAGCCAAGTTGACATATAAAATTAACCATCGTAAAGCCCATCTCGAGGTCTGCTTAAGTCTCCATTTCTTCTCTAGTGTGTCTTACATGAAGGATCAAAATATTATAGAAAAGTCTTATAACCTTTTCTTATGTTAAGTTACTGGAACAATGTTCTTTTTTTGTAGAAAACTATCATACTTGAGCACAGTTACATCATCTCAGGGAGCACTGCCCCTGACCAGTGCACAGAGTAGTGGGGAGCAAGGTCTCTCTGTCCTTAGCATCTCCCTTTCCTTAAAATGTATACTGAAGATCTACTGTGCTAGGTAGAAACTATACATAGTGCTAATGGTAAAAGGATGAAAAAGATTTCGTCATTGCTCATGTGAAGTTATTAAAGAAAGAAAGAAAAACTGTTATATCCTTGTGAGCTCCTTTTTAAAAAACCTTCAGTAGCCAGCCTGTCAGTACCTGTAGAATAATGACAAAATTACAGCTTGGCAGTCTTATTACCTTGGCTAACCAGATCTCTTTTCTGCCATTCCATTCTTATCTTCTCTTTAAAACTCCTACTGTTTAAAACTACAGAATGCTCACAACTACATGAAATTACTCATATAGAAGCCTCCATTCATCCTTCCCATGCATTCCACAAACCCTATAGGACTGCAGAAGCCTGTGATAATCATTCTCCCCTCCATCAAATTCCTACAGGTTCACTTTAAAAAGTTGTTTGGCATGTAGAGGATAATGTGTGACATCTCTTTGTACTTATTTTCTGCTGCTAATGTTGATAAGATGCATTCTTTCATTTTTAATTAATTTTAATATAATTTATAAGTAAATCATATATTCCTGTGGTTCAAAACTGATGCACTGTTTTGAGTCACATGAATATATGAATACAATGAAAAGTGTACCTCCAGTCTCCATCTCTCAGTCACTCAACATACTTCATTTAGGCAGTTAATGTTACCTGCTTCTTGTTATTCTTTTATGCACATATAAATGTGTTTCCATCGTTGAACCTTTATAATATTTATATATTATGTTATTAAAAAGCTGCAATGAATAACCTTATTCAAAAGTTATTTCTCACATGTGAAACTATCTCTCACAATAAAATCCTGGGAATAAAATTGCTGTGTCTGTGAATTTGCCCTCTGATTTTATAGATATTTTCAAACTGTCCTCCATGAAGGTTATACCAGATTCCACAGCAGTGTATGAAAATGTCTGTTTACCTGTGCTTTAGCCCACACAGTATGTTGCCAAACTTTTGGATCTTTGGCATTCTGTGCAGGGAGTTTGAGGATTCTGGGGCTGATCGAGGTGACAGTAGCACACATGAGTTTCACTGGATATTGCTTTGACCAGTTTGTTGGGGAGGAAGGAGTCTGTTCTCTCACATCAGGAGTCTGTCCAGAGGCTGGGAGTGAGGAGGGGAGGTCCATTACTCTGAAGGAGAGGGGAAGGCAAGGGAATTCCTAACTGAGGGGGGACTTGTGTGGTATCTAGATAACATTATTCATCAGAATGGTGGCTGGGAGTCTGGATCAGAACTCTGAAGGGGAGCAGCAGCTTAGGGTCTCTATGTCCTGGGGCTTATTTTTTTTTTTTTTTTATAACTAGCAGATGTTGGGTGCAAAATAGGCAGGCTCTAAATGGCTAAAAAAAACCTGCTGACTTGGGCTAGGTTTAAAACAATTGAATGTGTAAAATTTGACTTTGGTAGCAGTGGGCTTTTGAGCTATCAGATTTCAGCCCACTGTGAAACAGAAACAATTAGGGGTGAATACACAAAGGCTATCTTTGTCCCATTTATATAACAATCTGATAGGTGAAAAATGGTATCTAAGTATAACTATGATTTATATTTTTCTTATTATTAGGGTATAGACTAAGCTGCTGTAACAAAGAGACCTAAAATACAATAGCTTAAATAAAATAGGAGTTAATTTCTCCCTCTCCTAACAGCCCTGAGCAAATGCTTGAGGGTTGCCAGGGCAGCTCTGCTCTTGAGATCATCCAGATTCACATTCCTTCTCTCATGCTAGAGAAGTCTCCTGAAGTGTGGTCCTCATTAGCAAAATTTAAACTGGCTCATGATACCACTTCTGTTGAAGAGGAAAGGAGAGTTTGAAGGCAACCAGCTTTCTTATAAAAATAGGATCTGAAAGCCCCATATGTAATTTCTATTTGTATTTCTCTGGCCAGAACTTAGTTACATGGCCACATCTAGCTGCAAGAAAGGTTGGGTAAACTTGGGGTTCAGTTACCAAAAGGAGACACAGAATGGGGACAGTTTGCAGTCTCTGCTGTACTAAGTGAGGTTGAGCATCTTTTCATATGTTTAAGATCTATTTCTATTTCATTTTCTATAAACTTTATCTTCTTTGCCCATTTTCTTTTGGATTGTTAGTCTTGTCCCATCAGTTTATAGATGTTTTTATGTATTAGAAAAATTTGCACTTTGTCTATGATATGCTGGATGTTTTTCTTGTCCATTAGACTTATATTTTACTCTTTGTTGGTTTTCAGTAATAATCAAAGTTACATGAAATAAAAATTTCTTTAAAGATCATATCTTTTCTCTCTTAAACAGATAACTCCAGCTATAACTAATTATGTAACTGACAAACTAGGGAAAAAGTTTGTAGAGCCTCCATCATTTGATTTGACAAAGAGTTACTTGGATTCAAATTGCACTATTCCTTTAATTTTTGTCTTGTCTCCAGGAGCAGATCCCATGGCCAGTAAGTGCATATTCTGTTAACTCTTAAGAAATTATAAACAAATCATCTTGTTCAATATCTGTTTCTTAGTTGATTATAAATCAGTTAGTAAATCTGGTATTTATAAGGAAAGGTAACTAGGATTTTCCGCAGTTAAATACCTATACATTGAAACGTAAGGCATATTTTATAATTTTAGAGTAAACAGTGAAACCATTTTGTGTGTGTGTTCCTGTACTCTTAGGCTTGCTGAAATTTGCAAATGATAAAGCTATGTCTGGAAATAAATTTCAAGCTATTTCACTGGGGCAGGGACAAGGACCAATTGCAACAAAAATGATTAAAGCAGCAACAGAAGAAGGAACTTGGGTTTGCCTACAAAATTGTCACCTTGCTGTCTCCTGGATGCCCATTTTGGAAAAAATATGTGAAGATTTTACCCCTGAAGTCTGTAACTCATCCTTTAGGCTTTGGCTCACAAGTTATCCATCTCCCAAAGTATGTATATTTCCTATGGAATTTAGTACTTTTATTTGGTTATCTGTTACATTGCATATCTTAAATGCTTAACCTTGAAGATTTAAATATACTTCTGGAGTCCTCCCTTATACCACTAGTGTATGCATTTTTAGGACTTGAGTTGGTTATCTTGAGTAATACTCTGTTTATTTTGTCTTAGTTCCCAGTAACAATTTTACAGAATGGAGTAAAAATGACTAATGAACCTCCTACGGGTCTTCGGCTAAATCTCCTCCAGTCATATCTCACAGATCCAATTTCTGATCCTCAGTTTTTCAGTGGATGCGAGGGAAAGGAACTGGTAATATTCAACTTCTGGAACTTTTAAAATGTGTTTTTATAGTGAAAATATGAAAATATAAACACTTTATTTAATGTTAAACTTTAAGCATTTCCTAGGAAGACAGAAATTATACCCATCTTGTTCATCATTTTATTCCCGATAGTTTGTGTTCTGCTTCCCATGTAGAAGACAGTCGAATATTTATTGAATGAATGTATCTTAGTTTGTACAAAAGTCCAAAAGTGCGTTTTGTAAAGACGGTTAAGATACAAGAGTAGCAATCTATTTTCACATTATTTATTTATTCTTTCAACAGATATGTGTGTTAGGTACTAGCTAAAAGGCAGTGAGAATAAAATAGATCCCACCACCACCACAAAAAAAATCTGCCTTCATGAAACTTAAATTCTACTAATGATATTTTGACATATTAATAACACTCTTCAATGTATCCATATAAAACAGTTCTGCACACGGTATTGTGGACTTTAGGTGTCCCCATAAATAGCACTCCCTTTCCCTGCCCAAATTCTTACCAGTTAAGAAACAGGAAAAAGTATAAACATTATGGGAACCATTGCCCTAGGGTTTTTGTACCTGACTGGTTTGTAGACACATGTAAAACTCCTTTGTAAGTCTACCAGAAATAGCTGAGATGTCCTTTGACAAGGCTAATTTATGACCATTGGGCAAGCAATAATCTGAACTGTTATCATTTGGCTATTAAAAGTAAATATGATCTATATTGTCACAGGTAAACTAACATTTTTGGCTTTTGAATTATTTAGGAATGATAAGATATTAATTGTCTGTCAGGTTTATAGATAAGTTTCCTATACTCAGTTGTCTTCCCCTTAAGGGCAGGAATATATTTCTGTACCTCCATTCATCCATCCATCCATTCATTCATTCGTTCAATAAATATTTCTTGAACTCTTACTAGTTGCGAGGTATCCTTCTAGGAACTGGTAATATGGCAATGAACATATAAACATTTTAATGATGGAAATCTGATCAGAATTTTTTCTTGTTGTATATTTTTATAAGGCATGGGAGAAGTTGCTATTTGGAGTTTGTTTTTTCCATGCCCTTGTGCAAGAGAGAAAGAAATTTGGTCCTCTTGGTTGGAATATCCCATATGGATTTAATGAATCAGACTTACGCATCAGTATTCGACAACTGCAGGTAAGGTTAGAAAGGAAGTAACCTAGATGGAGGATCATTGTGTACCAGGCCCTAGGCAAATCCCCCTTGCTTAGATTAACTTATTAGGTTCTCCCAATATCACTAATAGTTGGGAGATAGTAATAATAATTATAACTTTGGTTTATAAAGCATAATCTCCATCTGAATTTTTCTGTAGCAAATAATGGGAAACTTGATTCAAAACTGGCTTAAACCATAATGAACTTTTTTATCTCACGTAAAAAAGAGGTGTAAAGGAAGGAAAGACTCTGGAGTTGGTTGAATCAACAGAAGTATTGTCATCAAAGACCCTGTTTCCTTTTTTTTGCAGTGCTCTCTTCAGGGTTGGCTTTATATATGTCCTCATGATCCTTTTAGCCTCCACTCAGTCAAGTCTACAGTTTAGCTCTATCAGTCAACAATAACAGTAGAAAAGGAATTTATTGTAAAAATATTGGGTAGGTCACAGAATCACCAAGGTAGCTACAGAGCCAAGGCATCCACAGTCCTATCCAGAATCACACCATGTCTGGTAAGAGCAGTCCCTCTATCCTTATTAAATATTAGACACTACAGCCCTCATAGCTGCCACACGGGCTCTGATCTACTGCACACTCTCTGATGTCATCAGAAAGATTCTTTGCTGTACCTGCACATTTGCATACTAAACCCCAGCTCAGTCTAGGATGGCTGCATCTGAGCTTCCAAGCCCAGGTCACAAGCCTAGGCTTTAGCTGTAAGGGAGGCTAAGAAAGTGAGTGGTCAGCTTTTTCAGTTTCTGTAGACTCACAGTGTGAAACATGAGATACCTGAGATGGTTAGCAGCCCTCCTCCAAAGAAAAAGGGAATAAATGTCCACTATAAATTCTTAGTAACAGGCTTTGAACTAGTTATGTTACTTCCATGAATTCTAATCCTCACAGCAACCCTATAAGGTGGATATTATCTCTATTTTGGAAAAACCAAAGCTAAGAAGTAAATTTGCCTCAGAATTTGAGGTAGGATTTGAAGTCAGGGCTGTCCAACTCTAACATTTTCCCCATTATTTCTGTCATGTTTTACCAATTATGTATTAACACAACTAGACAACCACGGAATATTGTATTTTTCTGCTTCTTCGCTGTATAAGGGACTTTATGATTTAAGACATGGGGCTTCAAAACAACCCATGATAATTTTTCCAACTCCACTTTCATGTGTATAGATTGATATGATTGATTGATAGATATTTAAGGCCATCTTAAAATGGAAATGAAGTGAAAGACATTAAGGTTTTTCTCATTTCATTTTTCCTTTGTTCCAGTTATTTATAAATGAATATGATACAATCCCATTTGAAGCTATTTCTTACCTGACTGGAGAGTGTAACTATGGCGGAAGAGTGACAGATGACTGGGACAGACGTCTCCTCTTAACCATGCTGGCTGACTTTTATAATCTACACATAATTGAAAACTCTCATTATAAGTTCTCTCCCAGTGGAAACTATTTTGCACCTCCCAAAGGCACTTATAATGAGTACATAGAATTCATTAAGGTAACTGATGTTACTGAAAAAAGGGTTAGATTCAAGTGTGATTTTTCTAAAAAGCAAACAGTGAAAGATTCCCCATAATGTATAGGATTAGACAAGTATTGTGGTTCAATCAGCTTTCAGTGTATTTTGTTTCTAGTAATTACTGAAAATTGGGAAAGTTTGATTCCTCTGTTGTTGGATATTTAGTTGATTTTTAACCTTTTTTGGTCTGCATGTGTCTGCCTTATTAACATATCCAGTGAAAATGTGATGCTTGTTGAATCTGTTTTCTGGTAGAAACTTCCATTTACTCAGCACCCTGAGATATTTGGATTACATGAAAATGTTGATATCTCCAAAGATCTTCAACAAACGAAAATCCTCTTTGAGTCCTTGCTCCTCACCCAAGGAGGCTCCAAGCAGACAGGATCCTCAGGAAGTGCTGACCAGATTTTATTAGAAATTACCAAAGATATTCTCAAGAAGGTAAAGTTTAGCTTAAGATGTGTTACTTGTAATATAATATAAATCAAAATGGCACTGAAATGTTAATCTGCAAACTCCATTTAGCAGCATTATGACCTTGTGTGAGATACTTTGCCTTTCTGAACGTTGGTTTCCAAATCTGTAAAGTAGTGATAATAGTTGCAACTATATAAGGTTCTCGTGAACAAAGAGATCGTTAATTTAAAGTGGTTTGCATAATGCCTGGCAACTATTAAGTTCTTAGCAACTACAGTTGTGGAAGAACTACTGAATACATGGTTTATTATCATTTCTAAATAAAGACAGTGGACCTACTTTTTTTAAATGGAGGAAATGGTCTGAACTTGCCAGTTCAAGAAAAGAATGATTTTTAATTTATACCTTCAGAAGTGAGGAGGCACAGGGAGATAAGATTGACACTAAATTAGCTGCTACAGCTTTTTTTTTTCACATACTACAGCCCAACATACTTAGCTCTCTTGGTAAAGTGGGATGAAAAAAGTTCTCACTTTTTTCTGTGTCTTACATTCAATATAGAACTACTATGAGGACTTTATGGTCCTAAGAACAGATCTTCACAACTCCCCTCCAGGATAAATACAGTAATTATCCACATATTTCAGTGTCAGTCACTCTGACAGAGCAGAACCTGACCCCTACTCCATCTGCCTTGACCCGTGGGTGGCACCTACTCTACTCTCCCAGTTGGTCGCCTTGCCTTACATGACTCCTTAAGGAGAACCTACTGACCTGAAGCCTGGCTGTGGCCACTGGAGAAAAAAAGGGAACAATACTTCCTGCTACTCCTGGGTGAAAGCAAACTAGCCTCCTCCAACCTCTGCCCCTGGACTGCTGCTCTGCCATTTGCCTCTTCTCACCCCTGGCCCCTTCCTGCTAGTGATTTATCTCTTCGGGGAAAAGTTCTTGCCCTCCCAGAATGGTGGCTCTTATAAGATCCCTAACAGGAAGTTACCTGGCAGTGGCATATGAGACTTAATTGGGGTAGAATGCTTGTGCTGAGCTAAAGGTGCCTTGAGTGACACCACCTAGTGTGACTTCACAGAATTCTTTTGTACTACCCAGGGACCATTACCTGGAGACAGTCTGGGCAGCTCAGCTTTCTTAGTTTGGGACTTCCCTGATAGAGAAACGCCTTTGCCCCCTTAAGAGTGTGAATTCCAGTGTTTTGGGGCTTGATCATCAGCCCCAGAGTTCCCTTCATCACTTCTCCTCCAGCATCTGTGAGATACCTCATTGAAATCAGACACTTTTCTCTCGCTGTACACTTGGAACCTTGCCACATTTACACATTAGTTATTTGTTAGTGGCATAAGCAAAGCTTTTTGGAGCCAGATGATAATTTATTGGCTCCATATAAACATACATATAAAACAGTTATGAAGTGGTAAATCAGTTTTATTAATGAAAAATAAGATTCAATTTACAAAAGAAAATTATACAACTTTTCAGAAATGTATATCTTCTGTGAAGTGCTATATCCTGTAGTTAAGAGCATAGGCCTTAGTGTTAGATACCTGTGGAATTAAACAGACCACTTTCGGGCTCTGTACCCTTGGGCAGTCACTTAACCTCTCTGTACTTAAATGTTCTCATCTGTAAAATGGAGATAATAATAGCCACCTAAGTGTGTATGGTAAGGATTACATGAGATGTTGGGAAAGCAGTTAGCATAATGCTTGGCACATAATAATTGCCTAATGTTAGCTGTTACTGATATTATAGCTGAGTGAAACTGATTATTCATTCTGAGAATAATATGTGATCTTCAAAATCTATTCTCTTAGCTACCAAATGATTTTGACATTGAATCAGCACTATTCAAGTATCCCGTGAGATATGAAGAGAGCATGAATACTGTGTTAGTACAAGAAATGGAAAGATTTAACAAGTAAGAAGCTCTATACCCAGTGATTCAGAAGGTTACCAACCAAAGTTGATAGAAAGATACACCGGTATTGAATTAAAATTTCAAGAAAAAAGTATTAAAACCTGCCATCTCATTGGAATTTTTCTCCTTTTTTAAAGTTGCCTAATCAATCTAAAGTTGCTCCAGAAGGGAGAGAATGTTTTATAATGTAAAAATGATGATGAAAAACAGGTCTGCTTTTACTGGTTAAAAAATATTCATTTATCATTTCTCACCCATCTGTTGCTCTTCTCTTCAGGAACTATTTAGATGGAATGAGCCTTATGTAGGCCTATGTGTAGTTCTATCTTTTGTCATTTTTCTACCATTGACACATATACACACCCCTCCTTTTCTTCCTGAGTCCAATCTGGATTGATTAGGTACCTTAAAATAGCAAACAAATTATTTGCTTTGAATTTTTAAATTGAATTGTCTACCGTTCAATACTGGCTTAAGGAATGAAGAACTCTTTTGGTTATAAGTTTTCTAGTGTTTCCAAGTTTATTTCAGTTTCCAGACATTGATGTTTTAAAATAAAACATATTAAAACCCTATGATGCCTTAATTAATCAGTATTTCTGATGCAAAGACCATATGTATTTATGTATCATAGTATACTATCTCTCAGTTGCTTAGGCTTCTAACCTAAATCTCTCACTTCAGGTATATTTATGGTGTTCTTAGCAATTTGGGCCTAAGTGGGAAGCAAAGTATTTGCAAGCATATAAATGAATGTACACTTTATGTTTTAATGCAGAGTTTCCCAAGTTTCAGCCACTGCATAGTACCTTTATAACTTTTTCCATAGTTTCATGTCAGGAATAACATTATTTACCTGTTATTTTTCCTTAAATCATTCTCTGTTTAAATTACCTGATCTTAAGCAGTAATATCCAGAAAGCAGCAATTTTGATATGTAAGTTACATTATTTTCTAGATTTAAAAATATGTATGTAATAATTAACATGAAAAATGTTTATCCAAGTATCACCTAAAATTACCTTACATTATTAAGTGGGAGATAGCCACACTTTATGAAACACTTCCATAAAGCTGTGAATGGTATCCTGTATCTCTTCTTCTGGAAAGACTATATGTTGATATTTACTATCCTATATATATGTGTGTGTATAAATGACACAATTTCTTTCCTTACAGTTTAATTAAGACTATACGCAACACTCTACGGGACCTTGAAAAAGCTATTAAGGGCGTGGTTGTAATGGATTCTGCACTGGAGGCACTCTCTGGCAGTCTGCTTGTTGGAAAAGTTCCAGAAATATGGGCCCAACGATCATACCCAAGTCTTAAACCCCTAGGAAGTTACATCACAGATTTTCTAGCCCGGCTGAATTTTTTACAGGTTAAAAATTATATGTACTATATATGTGTAATATATATAAAATTTCTTTTCTTTTCTTTTTTTTTTTTTTTTGGTTGACTGAAGAGATACCAGAAATTGGCTGTAGTCACTTGAAAGTCTCTGAGTTGAATGAAATGGATTAGTGATTTCACTGTACTCTAACCAAAATTTTTGAATATTAAAAATCACACATTTCAAAGTACTAAGTAGAAAATTAAGTTTTATTTTCCCAAACCCAAGTAATATGTGACATTTATATTTTTGAAGATCTGTTTGTGGTGTCTGAAGTAACTTGGTCTTGTGATTTTAATACTGGTGGTGAATCACAAAAAGAGGCTGAGGCTTGGATTTATCAATAATTGGCTATTATCTAGAAATCACTGCCTCTTCCCTCTTATCTTATAAAACCAGGGAAAAGATTTTAGGCACTTTGAAATCTCCGAACCCTTTACCCCACAAACCCACATATAAAGGATACACAAGGCAGCATACTGTTTTTCCTCCTCAACTCGGCTTGCCCCATCCTATGGTGGATGGTTATGCGAGGGTGGGGCGAGCCCCAAAAATACATTTTGGAAGTTCACATAGGTATATGACCTTTCAGTGTTTATTTGCCTTTTTATTTTACAAAATCTCTATTTGTTTCACTATAGGAGCTATTCATAAAATAGCCGTACTTGTGCAGATGTGGGGAGAGAGACTTTCTCATACATCCCTTTTTAATTTTTGCCAATCTATAGGTCACCCATATCTGATTGTTTCAATTAGAGTTTCTTTGATTATTAATGAGTCTCTTTTTCTTTTGGTATGTGTGCTTGCCATTTGTATTTTCTCCTGTGAATTGCCCGTTCATCTCCTAGGCCCATTTTTCTTCAGACTATTTTGTTTGTTTTTATTTTTTTACACAATTTTAAAAGGTTAACTTTCCATTTGCAGTTATTGCAAAATATCGGCTGTATTCCCCGTGTTGTGTAGTATATCCTTGAGCCTATCTTACACCCCGTAGTTTGTGCCTCTCACTTTCCCACCCCTACTTTTCCCCTCCTCCTCCCCCTCACTGGTAGCCACTAGTTTGTTCTCTGTATCTGAGTCTGCTTCTTTTTTGTTATATTCACTAGTTTGTTGTATTTTTTAGATTCCACATATAAGTGATACCATACAGTATTTGTCTTTATCTCTCTGACTTATTTTACTTAGCATAATGCCCCCCAGGTCCATCCATGTTGCTTCAAATGGCAAAATTTCATTCTTTTTTATGGCCAAGTATTATTCCTGTGTGTGTGTGTGTGTGTGTGTGTGTGTGTGTGTGTGTGTGTGTGTGTGTATACCACATTTTCTTTATCCATTCATCTGTTTGTGGACATTTAGGTTACCTAAGTCATTGAGTGGGATTAAGTAATATAATAAATACCCAAATAATTTACATTTGCCATTTTGTAGAAGATTTAAATCTTTCAAATTTTATTTTATTCAGGTTAATGTTAAAATTAGTTTGAATTTTCCAAGAGTAACTATTAGGGATAAAAGGTAGGAGGGCCAAGGTGGGTTGTGTGTTTGGTGTCAGGAAAGAGAGCCCTGTGGTGGGAAGTGTGGGCAACATACACAAAAAGCAGAACCAGGAATGGTATGTCAGGTGATTCTTGCCTAAGTTGAAAAGTGAACATAATGCCTTTTGTTTTTCCTTTGTAGGACTGGTATAATTCAGGAAAACCTTGTGTGTTTTGGCTCTCAGGTTTCTTTTTCACCCAAGCCTTTTTAACTGGAGCTATGCAGAATTATGCCAGAAAATATACCATCCCTATTGATTTACTAGGATATGAATTTGAGGTACAGTAACACTTTAAACTCTGTATAATTTAAACTCCATATAATTACATCAAAGGCATGCATTTAAGCAAGGAGGATATGCATAATTCATATTTTATAGCCCATTATAAATAATTTGACTTCTTCCCATTCTTTGTGTTTCATGAAGAAAGTATACGATATTTATCTTGCTATCTCTGGGAGAGGACTTTTTATATAGCTCAATATTAAATTCAAATATCTAATGCTGCTCTTCTATTTTAGCAAAAACTAGTATGAGGTATAGTAAAATCAGATAAAATGCTTCAAAAAGAACTGTATTGTATAATTTACATTTACATTTTACTGAAAAAACTTATAGTTCAGGAAGCTATTATATAGAGGGGTTTCCCTGAATGTGTTCTGAAGATTTGGCTCATGCTTTCTTTATGAGACAAAGTTGTCTGGTGAGGAAATCATTACTAATGTGTGCCTCTCCCCTCAGGTTATTTCATCTGACACATCTGAGAAAGCACCAGAAGATGGTGTTTATATCCATGGATTATATCTCGATGGAGCACGCTGGGACAGAACAAGGTCAGTAGTTTCAAGTGCAAAGACCTCTTTGACTATGGCTGAATTATAGGTGAGGTAAACTGTCTGCTGCCTTTCCCCCACTGCCCAACCAAAGGCTTCTTCTAGGGAACACAAGTAATAAATAATATCAGAATTGTTGCTATAAATCATTACTCAGGCTGGGGCAATTAGTGAGCAATTTTAGGCTCCAAACAATTTTTAGTTAATATTTCAGTGGTCTTACTAGTAGAAAAATTAGTTGAAATTATTTTTCTTCTTCTGTTTTATAACAGTTACCTTCTGTTTTGTGATGTGTAGGAACACCTCAGTTTTAAATAGTTTTCAGTTATAGTAAAGTTCCCATTTCTACTGGTGAATGAAAAATTTTTTCTTACTTTTTTTAAACACTTTTTATTGAATTATAGTCATTTTACAATGTTGTGTCAAATTCCAGTGTAGAGCACAATTTTTCAGTTATACGTGAACATACATATATTCATTGTCACATTATTTTCGCTGTGAGCTACCACAAGATCTTGTATATATTTCCCTGTGCTACTTTTTCTTGTTTTGATGATGTAATAAATAAATATTTAAAATAAATACTCAATTATTCCCTATTTTAAATCTATGGAGGTAAGAGAGAAAGGGAAAGACAATTTCCCTTGGAGACCTGGTCTTTAACAATCCATTAATCTATTTCCAGAGTCAAGATTAGACTTTACTCTCAAGAAAGGATTAAAGGCCAAGGAAGAGAAAATCGCTTAGGAAGGAGCAAGAAGGTGGTTCTATAGAGATAGGATAGAGATATGAGGAGACTTAGCATGCTTATAGTTCATTTGATTATTTCTATCTCTTTTCATTTTCATTATTCTACTGACGTGTCTTTTGACTTACTTTTCCTTATATATATATTCATCTTTTCCTTCCTTCTTTCCCTCCTTCTTGCAAGCAAACAAGCAAGCAAACAAATAAACAATGTAGCATAAGGAAAATAAACCCCATTATCTAGTTAGATAGATCTGTTTGAATCATGACACTGGAACATAAGAGCTGTGTTACTGTGAGAAAAGTACTCAACCTCTCTGAGCCTCTACTCTTAACCTGTGGAATAGGAATGGGGACAAGACTATTTTGAGGGTCAAATGTGACAGCATAGTGTCTGCCCTCTTGGACAGGACTTTAAAAATGGCAGGAATTTATATTTGTCCACTGTTTGTATACATTGCCTTTCCATAATTTTCTTTTGTTTCTCTCAATTCTTCATTGCCTCTTCCTTGGTTTTGTTTTGTTTTTACATTTCTTTTCCTGCATATCTTTGGTCCTCTCTTATATTAAAAGCCAATATCTAAGTAGCAATTTCTAAGATGCAAATTTCATCCTATTTCTGATTAACATCTGTTAATTTCTCTTCACAGTGGATTGCTTGCTGAACAATACCCCAAACTTCTGTTTGACCTGATGCCCATCATATGGATAAAACCAAGTAAATATATTTCTAACAAATTTTGTAGAGTTTTAGGGAGGATAATGATAGATATTTTTAACTGCTTCCCCAAATAAGTCTATTCAAAACTATTAGGATATTGTTCAGTTATAGTAAATAGTGACTTTATGTTTACATTGGAAATATATTGTTCCCCTTTTTGTAGTGCATTGACATTACATTAGGAATATTCTGCCTCTTATCTCTCTTATCCCATGGGATGTAACATTTTCATTGCCCCTCCCCCACACTTCTAGGGCTTCCCATCAATATTTTGATTGTGAAGTGCCTTTGTACTTCTCAGAGACACAAATAGGCTTGACACAGTTTCCAGCTAGAAACTAGAGTTTTCTGGTTATAAGAAACTCCCCAGGCCTAGGAGCCAGCCTACGTGCCCAATGTATAGATGTTGCAAGCCACACAGGGTGGAGGCCAATTTTTGCCCCCTTGGGAAACCTACATGCTCCTTCCCTCCTTTTGCAATCATCATTTCTCCACCTAGTCTGAATGACTGTTGCTTGTTCTTTTGTTTTCTCTTTCCTCTAATTTTTTCATTCTCAAATAACTATAAATGAAAACATTTAAAAATCACCCACAATCACCACCCAAACAATTAAGTATTTTTATTAAAGCAGTTCATTTATGATAAATGGCCTCTGTTTAGCAAGATTCCTAATGTCTCATATCTGACTTTTCAAGGATTGTGTATAGATTCTTTTTGTGAATAGATAAGAGTTGGTGTGTTTTTCTAAGTAATAACCTGCTGAAAACACATAGTAACTGCAGCTTCTTCTAATTTATGGGTTTCTTGTATTAGAGCTCCCAGCAGCTGCATTTCTCTTGTTGCATCTCCCCATTATTTATGCTGTATTTTATTCCTTCTTTACCTTCTCCTTCTCTCCCAAGTCCTCTTGAGTGTTTCCATGTCTGTTTAGTGGTCAGGTCTTTAAAATCAATTCCTGTCCTGTAGACCCAGAATCATGCATTTTATGAAATCATTGCCTTGTTTCACAATAATAAATATATGCCAGATGTAAAAAACAACTACTTTAAAATGTTTAGATATCATAACCATGATCTTAGATTTAGTACTGTTCATTTTATTACAGGATAATTAATTGTTCTTTTAGTACCAGTGGCTGCTTTCCCTTTATCAAATGAATGCATTTCTTTTTTTTTTTTTCAAGCTGAAAAGTCTCAGATTGTGAAGTCGAATGCCTATTTCTGTCCCCTTTACAAGACAAGTGAACGTAAAGGCACTCTTTCCACCACAGGACATTCTACTAACTTTGTCATTGCAATGTTGTTAAAAACAGACCAACCCACTCAACACTGGATCAAACGTGGGGTTGCTTTGCTTTGTCAGTTGGATGACTAAATTGGACAAATTAAGAAAACGTCTGAAAGAAGTAAAAAAAAAAAAGTATTGTCTTCACTTATTTGAAAATATATATTATAAAACCAACTCTCACGATGCCATTCTTTTACGTGACCTTTATGAGTGGTCTTTGCATTGTTCTCCTCCCTGACGTACCCACTCTTGATTGAAATACAGCCTTCTAGGTGGACTCTCGAGATCACAGACATCTGTGGAAGAAAAACATGAAAAGACGTTTTATTTGAAGCATATGAAAAATCTTTGAAACTTTTGTTTAGTTCCTTTTTTATTTTTAGTTTTGATATATATGTGAAAAATAGATTTGGGAAGACCAGCTGGATAAAATTTAACTAATATCAGAAATTATCTCATTCACAAGTGTTAAGTCATTTCATCAGCTTCAGTAATAATTTACTTTCCACTTACCTACCTGAAGTGATTATACACGAGCATTTCAAATACATCAATAAATAAATTGTAAATAAGGAAACTATTGAAACAATTTCAGAACTAACCCTTTCCTTCATATTTTTAAAACACTAGTTCCATTTCTCACAGTACCCCTGTGATGAGGAAAGGAATCTCAAAGCAGTGGAGTTGACGTGCAAAGGCAGCAAGACGACTGGAGGGCCTCCTGCAGATTTGAGGTGGTGTTGTGCTTCTCGGCATTTGCTTCATATTTAATTGGAAATGCCAAGTGGGCTCTTTGTTGTTTTTAATAGTTATTATTCTTATTATTTAGTATGAACTTATAATACTAGTGTATATTCACAATTTTTAAACATTTCAACAAAGCAAAATTATAGTCAAAGTTTTATTATCTTGTGTAGTTAATTCCTTCCTTAGGATTCCCTGGACATTTCAGGCTGTGGCTTGTAACCCAAAGGAAATGTAGGTGCACAATCCCAGTGAATCACAGCCATTGGGACCGTCACTTCTGATAATTTAGTCAGAGCAAAATGTTTGGCCTCTCAGGTGGAAAATTGATTCTAGTTTACAGTGGCTATGGGCATGAGTCCTAAGAGAATGAATTCACTTCACGAAGAGGGCCAACCCCCTGCAAAAGCATTTTATTCTGGAAATAAAATGTTTAATCCTTTAAATTTGATGAATATGCAGTGAAGAAAAGAGATCAGGTTTCCAAACAGAGCTAAACCACATGTAAAAAAACAAGGAGAATGTGCCAAACTGTCTTATGATGAAGTATTTATAGTAAAGCTATTAATGGAATGGTCACTGCAGGGGAGTGGAGATCCTAAATATAAACGAAAATTCTGATGTGCTAATCTGTAGCCGTGAAAACTTCAGTGCCGTGCTAAAGGATATAACAAAAGGTAAAAAGTCTTCGGTATATGATCAAACCTATTGTATGTTAAAACTGAAATGTTCTTTGAAAACCATTGAGATATTGCCTAATAAAATATCTTGGCTTTTACTACCACTATTCCTGTTATATGTTATATTATGAGAGTACATTTATTCCTATAACATATTTATTTTTAGTATTTACTAGCTAAATAAAATGTTATTTTCAGCATAGTACTCACTGTGTGTAGGAAAGATGTTCTTTTGAGTGAGTGCTACAATCACTGAGAAAAACTCATAAGCCGAGTTTAAAATAGATCAATATGAACATTTTCATAGTTACAATGGCACTGACCTAAGTTTTGTGTGACAGGTTGTGTTTCCTGAATAAGCTTTAAGTAAATGGCTACTCATGGAAACTTTGATTTATGTTGAATCTGTGGCAGTTCAGAAAACTGTTTTGCATTTGAAAAATTTTTAATGAATGTTTTGTTTTCTAAATGTTTGCATTTTTTCATTTATCAATCCTTTTAATTTTTTAGTTTTCCGATCTTCATTTATAATTTTAAGCAGTTGATAATCTGTTTTCACAACTGGGAAAATATTTTTAATTCATTTTGACTTCAGAGTAAATCTGTCTGCGTTTCACATGGATAATTACACCAGTGATGAAGATGTAGACAATGACTTTGACACCCAGCTCATCATTCAACAGAGTTTACAGGATATTCACAAGCCAGGAACTATACAGCAGGCACCTGATGATGAGAGGTAATGACATCTCACTGGCAAAGTAGTATAAGTATTCAACGGCTGAGACTTGTCCTAAGCACAACTCTAGTGTTATGACAAAAAAACAGAAGAGAGGGTCAGAATCCAAGGAGCTGTCACTTAAATATCTATGAGACTTGATGCCTGCCCAGACAGGAGAAATTTCAAAATAATTCAGAATTTAAGTAGGCATTAAAGAAGATAGTTGGAGGTTAGTAGCAAATACTGGTGAGGAGATGCAGACTGGAAATCAGAAAGAAGAAATACATGAGGATATGAAGGGCTAGAGAACTCTAATGCATCTTGTCTTTGGGGAGATAATGGAAATGCATAAATCCAACCCAGACGTAAAGTTATCTTAAACCTTAGTGGGGTGGTTGGGGTGGGGTAATGTCTTTAATCTAGTCAAGTCAAAAAGAGTAATTATTGTAAACTTAAACCCAGAAGATACTAACCCCTTCCGAAGGGTGTGGATTCGGAGTTCTAGTATGACAACACTAGGAGAGGCCTCCACGGATCCCTAGAGAATCACCCAGGATTTGGGCTATCTACAGCCAAGCACATCGAGTCAAATGCTGTCTGTGATCAGCGACTTCAGGTCCTTGAGTAGTTGCTGTTGTTTTTCAGGGGTAATAAAACCGTTTGCTTTTGATGGTGACCTCTGGAGGTAAAATGGGATAAATGTGTTTTAACCCCAAGAGATTTTATAATTAAATGTAGAGATGTTGAAGTATATCAAATATACAGTATTTTTTTTTAAAGTAACAAACTCATGGAGTGATCACTGTGTGCAACACTATTTGAGCATTTCATAAATATTAACTCACTTAAATTCTAATTCTCATTACTTCTGTATGTGTTAGGAACTATTATCATCCCCATTTGGGGGGTGGTGTTCATCCTTGGTTAAATACTATTATTGCCTTTATCTTTTCTTACTGTTTTATATCAAATGCCTTCATTTTTCCTCGGTTTTGGAATTACATACATTTTCTTTTTCTATGCAGCTTTTTGAGCACTGACTATAAGAAGATAGTTGAAATAATAGAGACAGTTAAGTACTCTTTCCTATTCTCTCCCCTTCAACTTGTGCTAAGATGTGATGGTGACAACTGGCAGCATTTCCCCTTTAAGTTCAGGAAGCCTAGAAGCAGACTCTCCCAAATGCAGAGCACTGTGGGGTCCACAGCTGATTGTCAAGAGTCTGATGTGGCCTTTCCTGGGAGAAACTACTTCAGCACAACTTAGCAAAAGCTCCTGGGCTCCTCGGTGGACAGAGCTGTTTTCCTGTATGTAACAGGATAATGGGTATTCACAGGCCTAGGTGGTATGAAATCCTAAATGAAGGGCCTTACTGCTTGTTTGTCCCATGCCATTGAAAAGAGTTCTGCTGTCTTATGCACCGACATTAATGGTGGAATTCAGAAGCAGCATGGGCTGCCTCATATATGTGCCAAACGTGAATATGTTCTCATTTAACTTGTCAATAGGTAAGGAAGATGCACTGTCACGCTTGACCAAGTACCGTTCTGCTTTTGATGAAGCAGACGAGATAGGCTGGCTTCCCCTGCATAAGGCTGCAGTGCAATTAAATAAGAACATTTTGGAAATAACCCTGAATGGTAAACTCCCTTTGCAACTCTTCTTGATGGTTCTGAGACAGACATTTAAAAGTTATTTCTGTATCTTAATCTGTGTGGTCTAATGGGTTTATTTCAGCTTCAAAACCCAGTGTGTGGGAGCAAACCACCCACAATGGTGAAACACCACTTTTTTTGGCTGTCAGCAAATGCCTCTTAGAAAATGTCGCTTTTCTTCTTCTCAATGGTTGCAGTCCAAATGTCAAGAATTTCGAAGGCAATTCTCCTCTTCTCACAGGTAAATTAACACTTTGGCTCTGGAGAACAATGTGTCGCTCTGAGTCTCCTCCAGGCCCACAGGTTTCAAAGGCAGCTTTTGTGCATGGTTGCAGCATGGTCACTCTGGTCCCAAATGATCACACATGGGTACTTGACCCCCAAGAAGCTGTATATAGGCTGGCCTGTGAGGTGGCCTGAGGCAAAGTCTCTGCCCAGTTGGGAGCTGATCATTCTACATGGTACGTCAGTTGAACCAGTTAACTCTGGTATAAGAAATACAGGACGGAAGCAGAGTAGGTCAGGTAAAGATGGCAGATTCAATACAAATGACTAATTTTGATCCCTCCCTAGTCTTCCGGATAATTACAGTTCGTTAAGTGTTTTAAGGGGGTAAGGTACAAAAGAAAGGGAAGAACAAGAGAGGAGGCAACAGGCAACATGATTTTTTAAAACTGGAAGAGTAGATGAATGAGTAGTAAGTGACAAGAAAGTCAAATCTTAAATTGGAGTGGGGACAGTCAAAAACCAGTACAGTTACATCAAAAGGCCTGGAAATTGTTGGCTGTGGTTACCTCATGGAGCATAGATGATGGACAGGCAGCTAAAATAGGAGGATTGGTTAAAAACTATTGTGAAACAAGTAGTCAGATACCTAGATCACTTCTCCCAATCTACCCCACTGGCACAGACTCCTCCCCAACCCTCGCAGAAGTCTAGAGGTTTACTCTCTGAATAGTGTAAGCAGAGGCTCTCTGAACTGGGCATTGTTAGGCTAAGGCAGGAGTACTGGACTGAAAACACTGGAGGAATTAAGCAAACAGGCTAAGATCTCCCAGCTCTCCTCCTCCACCAGATTTCTAGAAAGCTGGCCCCTAGAACTTCGCCCTCCAAGAGGACGCTTCTCTGGAGAATTTGATTAGCTCATGAAGAAAGACCTAAAGTGGAATTAGGGGTTCCCCAACAAATGGCCCAGGCATATCAACCTACAGTTAAGACCACAGTCAATGTTTAGAATTTCCAGTCAGCTTTTAGTCTCCAGCTCTTAATCATGAGCAAGATATTCAAGGACTATCTGAGGAAAGTCTTCAACAGAAAGAGATGTGATAAGAGATAAGAGGAAACAGATTATTTAGGGAAAAGAAAATGTAGGGGGAAATTATCATTAATTTTCTCAGAGAAATTAATGAAAATATAACAGGATACTACCAAAAATTTTGAAAACTGGAACAACAACAACAACAAAAAACTCTTGAAAACTAAAAATACAATGTCAGGAAAAAAAACCCTCAAATGCTGGGAGATAAAGTTGGGAAAGCTTTCAGAAGAACAAGATAAAAAGTGAAAAGTAAGAAAGAAGAAGAAATAAGAGAACTCGGATGACAAATGAAGAGGAGCAACACGTGAATAACAGGAACGGTAGAAAGAGGACAGATAAGTCGGAGGCAGTACACCATCAGTGAAGCCAGTCAAGAGAAGTATTTCCTAAAGCAAAGGATATGTGTCTCCAGAATGAAAGAGCACGGTAAATGCCAGCTCAACGAATTAAAAAAGACCCAACACCCTTGGCACTTTATATTACTAGTCTTAGAGCAATTATAGCAGTTTCTATGGCTGTGCCATAGAATGGCACGTTATAAATGGTTATGAGCAGAATTCATACCGATTCAGTGTCCGGCCCCTAGCAAGATTCCTGAAACACAGTTGGTGCCAATAATTAGCGAATGGTTAGGGGGATGGATAAATTAAGATGCTTTAGAATCTTGAAGGACTAAAGATTACCATCCAAATGCGAATTAACAGAATAAGTGCAGAAAAGCCAGTGAGAGAATTTTGGTTAACAAAATATGAGGTTAAAAGTAATTTCCTAATCATTACAGTTTTTGTTTTTCTTCATTTAAAGCAGCTTTAAGCATCTCCAGGACTGTACTGGGTACTTAAATTTCCATTTTCTTGAGAACATAAAGATGATAAGTGAAAATTTCATGTTTATGTTTTTCAGCCACTTAAGCAGCCAGTAGACAATGAATAATTTGGTCATGGCTTCCAGGAAAGCAAATAGCCTACTGATGTAAAACACTATTAATATTATTTGATATATGCCTCATTTTACAATCCGCTTCCTAGACACAAATTGCTGGCATGTGGCGGGTAGGTTGGAAGAGCTCTTTAAGAAGGGAAACTAGCTGCTCTGATACTCTAGCCTTATTTTTCTATTGAACATAATGTCCACCTCGCCTCTAATTTCCCAGCCGTTCTACATGACTCCTACAACACGGCCGCCTTGCTGATCAGCCATGGAGCAGACGTCAATCTGCGGTGTGCCAACGAGAGGACGGCCCTCCATGAAGCAGCCAAACTGGGCAGACGGGACATAGTGCAGCTACTGCTGGCTTCTGGGGCACACCCTGACCCACGGAGCTCCTACGGATTCACTCCTCTTGCTCTTGCTGCCCAAAGCGGACACACTGAAATCATGGAACTATTACTGAAGAAAGGCAAGATTTTCTGTACAGTCAGCACACTACTAAGGGGTAACACGACCCAAGCATTCTCCTCTTTATGGAGAACTTCAAAGTAATAGAAGTTAACATTTTATTTAAGTCTCATTTAATGTTAAAATTTATGTTTATATTAGCTACTGAAAAGCCTAAAATTGGATTGGTATTTCTCATTTGGTGTGAAGTAATTTCCCTAAAATTACTAGGATGCAGGTTACTCTTTTACTTATTGTTCCCTGACCATGCTAAGAGGATGGTTGCTTTTGGTTTAACTTTTTTTGTGTTGTTGCCCTAGATTCATATGATGAAAGACCCCACAACATCCCCTATATGTTGTTTCTGCTTAAGCTAAGTTAGGAGGCAATCCAGTCTGCTTTCAGATGAATTAAGTTGTTAGGAAATTCTTCCTGATTTCTTCCCCTTGAGTCCAGTTCTCCCCTCTAGTAATAACCAAAACTCTGAGAGAAGGGGATGGTTTTTTCACCAGAAGAGCTTTATTAGGTAGCACGGGGACACAGTTCAACAGGATTGTTAGCACTATCTAACATAAGTGTGTGACGAGATAGGTGAGCTTTTTCACGCTGGTCTGGAAATAAAACCACCTTCTATAAAATTCTTCCTTGTGGAAGTTTTAAGTTCTAAACAGATAACTTATAAAATTACTCTGAAAGCCAACCTACTTATAACTTAAGAGACTGCTTACATCATTTTTTCTCTCCACCTAGATTATAAGCTACTTGAGAGCAGGAAGTACATATTTCTTTGATTCCTAGTGCTTTGCTAAATAGCTGCACAATACTTGCTTTTTATGGTAGTGGTGATATATTTTTAAGAATGCTTAAGCGTTACAGTGGAAAAGATTCTTTGCATAACGTGACTCTTTCTCCTCCTAGGAGCTAATGCTCTTGGTCAGGCCTCTGATTCTTCTTCCATCTTACTTGAAGCTGCTAGTGGAGGAAATCCAGACTCTGTGACTCTCTTGCTAGAGTATGGAGCTGATGCCAACATCCCTAAGAATTCAGGCCACCTGCCCATTCACGTGGCAGCTGACAGAGGCCACTTACTGTAAGCTCAACTACATTATTGCAAATAATAGAAATAGTAACAACTATAAGGGGGTTTGGAGCAGTTTCTGGGAACTTTATATTCTTCATTTCTGATCCTACAACTCCAATACCCCTTTTAAAGATGAGAAACTCTTGACCAACTAGAAAATGATAAAGTCAGGCTTCCTCTGTAGCTACTGAAGAGACAAAACTATTTTATTATCGGGTCCTTTGGCAATATGGGGATCCTCAGGTCTCACTGACTGGGATAACTCTGAGTTTTATATCTAGACCTTAGATCCATTTAACTTTATTTGGTATCTGAGCTTTTGCTTGCAGGAATTATGATGTTCTTTTGGTTGGGAGGAGGTATCTAGATACCACCTGATACTAATACCATCCAGTGCTAGCATAAAACAGTCATAAACTGATTAATGCTGCATCCTAACAAAAACTATTTCTTAATGCACTTTGAAATTCTTTCTCAGAGCCCTAAAGATTTTGGTTCCAGTTACGGATTTTGCTGCCATTAAGCGGAGTGGCATCAGTCCAGTTCACTGTGCAGCAGCAGGAGCACACCCCAAATGCCTGGAACTCCTCATCCAGGCTGGGTTTGATGTAAATTTCATGCTAGATCAGAGAATTCGCAAACACTATGATGACCACAGGAAGTCAGCTTTGTATTTTGCTGTATCAAATGGTGACATCTCTTCAGTTAAGCTGCTTCTGAGTGCCGGAGCTCTGCCTAATCAAGACCCCGTTAACTGCCTCCAGATAGCCCTAAGGATGGGCAACTATGAGTTGATAAGTCTGCTGCTACGTCACGGGGCCAACGTCAATTATTTCTGCAGAGTCAACCCCTTACATTTCCCATCAGCACTGCAATACACACTGAAAGATGAAGTCATGCTCAGGATGCTGTTGAATTATGGGTATGACACAGAGCGATGCTTTGATTGTTCTCATGGAGACAAAGCTCATCCTTTACGTACTTTTGAAGGCTGGACATCTACAGTTATCAAAGATACTATGGTAAGTGCACAGTATTAGCTGTGTCACTCTACGTAGTTATTATCAGTGGCCCTGAACTAGGGCAATAGATAAAACTCCATCCTCTCCAGAAGCTCATGGTTGGAAACATTTTAATATGATAAATATTTGATAAAATAAATATGGTAGTCGAAAGATGTAAAAGATACAGAAACAGTTCAGAGGAAAAAGTGATTTAACTCTTGCCTATAGGGAGTTTCACAAATGAACAAGGTTTTGAAGAATGAATGCAGTCTTATATACGTTATGCCTTTTTCTTTGAATAAGTGAGTTATTTAGCCAAAATGCTTCTGGGTTCCTGACATCTGTACCCCTAGGGTTTTGGCTGTCTGTATTAGCATTAACATTTGATTGATGGTTTTCTTTGGTCACCTTTTTTTTTTTAACATTTTTTATTGATTTATAATCATTTTACAATGTTGTGTCAAATTCCAGTGTTCAGCACATTTTTTCAGTCATTCATGGATATATACACAGTCACATTTTTTTCTGTGAGTTATAACATTTTGTGTATATTTCCCTGTGCTATACATCTTTGGTCACCTTTTGATGAAAAAATAATCACGATATAGTTGACCACTCCCTCCTTGAGGCGTTTTTCTCTTGGCTTTCATCATAATCCCTATCCACCATCCCAGGTACTCCTGCCCCCTAACTGATCAATCACTTCTATTTTCTCCAACTTGAGCTCTTCCCTTACTTTTCAAATAGCTGCCACCTTTCGTCTCCTTTCAAGTGTTACCTCCTCAGAGAGGCCCTTCCATTATCTAAGGTAGTTCCATTCCCTAATCATTCTCTTATAATGCTGTTCACTTCTTTTATAGTACTTGTCAGTTTCTGAAATTGTTAATATTTTGCTGATTATGTGTCTCCCCCACGAATACCTGAATGTAAGCTGTTGTTCACCACTTTCCTCAGCTTACACATCTGTGCTTAGCACACAGTAGATGCACTATAAATACTTGAATTCATATTACTGAAATCTGAATATAGAAATTAAATGACGGAGAAAGTACTTCAAACCAATTCTGAAAAGTGAAAGGCAAATATTATTTTAACAGTGCATATTACTTTTAGGTTGATTCATGTAGGACTTGACATTTTGGCATATTATCATCTTGTATTATTTCTTGACTTTTCATATACTGTTACTTTCCTCCTTACATGGGCACCTTGTCTAAGGACATGGAAATTACTTAAAGCCAGAAACTATCATATCCTGGGGGGAGCAGGTTATGAATGATAGAAAACCCAAAATAAGAGTGGCTTTAATAAAATGGCTTATTCCCCTCTTCTGTAAATAAAGGCCAGAGGAAACAGCCTTCTAATTGGACAGTTCCATGATTCACAGGAGAAACTCACACCCACATTCCAGCCAGCAGGAAGGCAGGCAGGAGGAAGCAGCACACACCTTGCACTTCTTTAAGGGCATTCTGGGAGTTGCTCACACTTCCATCTCATTGGCTAGAACTTACTCAAGTGGTCACACCTAGGTGCAAGTGAAGCTGGAAAGGTAATCTTTATTCCAGACAGCCATGTGGGCAATCAAAGGGGATAACAGGTATTATGTAACAATCTTTTTCACACCCTCATTATAGCTTACAAAGTTTGGAAGACATAGTAGTGAGTATTTTCCCAAATGTTAGAGCTAAGAAATGTTTTCTTGTTCAACATCTTAAGTTTATAACTGAGGAACTTGAGACCTTGGTTCCTAACTCTGAGCTTAGTGCTCTTTTGATTACTATATTAAACCAGAGATACTTAGTTTTCCATTTAATTTCACAATTCTGATCTTCTTCCTCAGTTCTGTGAAGTAATAACTCTGTCGTGGCTGCAGCATCTCTCTGGAAAGGTTGTTCGAGTGATGCTTGATTACGTTGATCAAGTTCGGATCTGTTCAAAGTTGAAAGCTGTGCTCCAAAAACAGGGACTCTGGTCAGAAATCCATTTTATCTTGAGTGAGTATCTTCTTTTCTTGAAGATTCTTACCAAAAAATACAAATTGAACTCTTGTAGACTTCTCTTCTCTTTGGTTAAAAGCTTGACCTAAAGAAACCAAGAAAAATACTATTCCTATCTAAAAAATGTTACTGTGTATAACTACACTTAATTTCTACTTACTTATTACCATTTCCCAATAGATAAAATCTATTAGGTAATTATTTATTATATAGGTAATACTTTTTTCCTACTATGGAACACCGTAGACGTAGGAATTAAAAACTATGAGATGGCAATAAAAACAGGGATGAGAAAAAGCTAAAATCTCAAGGCGGTAGAGGGTATTAAATGAATCCGTTCTAGCACGTAGGTCAAATTAAACATTTCTTTCATCTAATTTCCCCACAGGTGGTGATCTTTCGTTTTTAGCCTGACCTTGAGGGGCAGGACAGGGGTTAATATACATGTAGATTTAAGAACCCTAGTTTTCACAGGCCAGACCCACAACTGATGCTTGTCTTTGGACTCTAACTTGACATGGCTCTGAAACCGTATCTACAAGATACGCAATAAGAAGTGAAAAGCTATTTCCCAATGAACTTTTCCATTGAGTAACAGCAAATAAAAATCTTGGTAGCTTAGGTATAAAATACATTTGCTAATATCACTAAGAAATGAAGCACTTCTTTCTTCTTTTGGATAATGTGACTATTTTTCATTTTAGCAAACCCTCGATCCCTGAAACATCTGTGCCGCCTAAAGATCCGGAAGTGCATGGGACGTTTACACTTGCGCTGCCCTGTCTTCATGTCATTTCTTCCACTGCCCAATCGTCTGAAAGCATATGTCCTTTACAAAGAATATGATCTTTATGAACAAGGAATTTTCACGGAACCTCGTAATCAAACTATTCAGGATGAAAAGGTATAATTCTGCAGCTTTATTTCTTAAAATTTGACTTGTTACATGATTCATATTTCTCACTTTATCTAGCAACTAAGATCTCAATGCAGTCTATGTTCTTTAAAAAGTCACTCTGAACATAGTCTCTCAATAGATGCTAGCATTCTGAAAGGCAGCTTTATGAAAATAAAACCCAAACAGTAAAAATTTCAATTAACTGAAATATATCAGTTCTGTTATTGATCTTAATTAAATGTATGAATTCAACATTTCTACATGCTCAAAATTATATGCCACTCTGATAAATTCAAGATAATTCTTAACAGTAATTATTTTTATAGAGAAGTATATATATAAAATGTCTTAGTGATTGCACTGAATAAAATACTGACCCCAGTACATGATCCTAGAAATCAGCTGCTGTGCAAAAGTCCCAAGGCTAGCTTAGTGTCTGTTTACTTGTAGAGTCCAGTACTAAGGTGAAGTAATTCAGTTAATTGAAATAGACCTTCAATTGTAATCTCATCATTAATGGGATATATGTGTTCCTTCTTTCCACAAAACTCTGGCTAAGGTTTACCATTTATTAATGTGATCACTGGAATAAAAACTAGAAGTGTTTTCAAATGGAAGATGGCTTATAATTTATTTACTGAACCTCACCCAGTACTGGACACACAGGAGGGGCTCGCTGATAGAGGCAGTTACAGGATGTTAGTTTAAATTTTCATTTCTGTGTAGTCTATGCTGCACTTAAGTACAGGTTTCTATATGGGAAAGTGAGGGAAGAAATTGAGGAGACATTCATTCAGCCACACCTGTGCCACTATATGACACATCAACAGAGAAACGAGAGGTGGGATGACCACAGGCCCAGTCAGTTACAGTCTTGATGTCTGTATTTTCAATCTTAGCATACTTTTTTTTTTTAGCATAATATAGTCCTTCTTAAGGAAACAGAAGTTATGTGATTTCTTTCTGATGTAGGGATTAATGGCTACATAGACTTTCAGTAAGCACAGACTTAAAATTACTCTTAATAGTTTTCACATAAAAAACATGCAAAACTAGCTGGCATGAACAGTTTTTATTTTTTTTAAATCAAATTGTGGTGTCTGTTTATAAGTGAGTGGTGGATTATATGTACGTCAATATACAAATATAGGATGTACATGCACTTAGATAAATTACAGAATGCTGAAGTTAATTTTATCCGCTCCCTGGACCATCTACAATTGTATACATTTTATAAAATTCAAAACAAATTAAAACAAACTGCCAGTAGAAGATAAGAACCTGGTAAGTGTTGTAGGAAATAATAAAGAGCACATGGAATGAATATGCATTATTATTAAAACTATAGGCTCAGGTGTACACAACAGCCTGGCCCTTTAAATCACAGAAATTACTTTGAATAGGACCAAACATAGCAAGTATACACTGTCTGTTAACATGTCTAGGGTAACTGAAAAGTCTCTAGGGTAATTACTGAAAAATCTCTTAATTTTTCTGGGGAAAAAAGTCACTAGTGATGAATTAGTATTACTTCTCAGTAACTGACTTTTCATTTTAGCTATTATGAAATTGCAGTGGGGTTAGATGTGTAATAACTGTCATAACAAACTAAGAAAGTCCAATTGTTTTATAAGCATCATTTGAAATTACTTGGAGAAATAATTCACAGTATATATCAAATATTTCATACAAAAAAGATTATACAAAAATCATGGACTTTTTATTATACATTAAAAATCTCCTAACAGCATATTTCCTGAAGCCTTGTCAGGAATACCAATTTTGACAAAATGAAAAAATAAGTTCTCCACTCCACATGTATACCACCATTACATAAAATTGAGTTCTTCAAATCCAATTTTAAAGGGAAATGTAGCATAATTTTTAATTGTATATGCATGATTAATACAGTATCAGTGAAATAAGAATTAACCAATTCACTTACATTACAAAATCACCAAATATACAAAGCGGTTCTGCACATTAGCTATTAACTTAATCCCCAGTTCTCTTATTAACCTAAGTAAATTACATATGAGTACAGCCACGAGAGATTAGTTAAAAAGTATAATATAGTTCCAGTTTCAAATTTTTATGTATTACTAACTAATGTGGAAGAAAAAAATCTCATGAACGAAGAGTAAGCCAAACTCGCTAAAAATAAAAGCAAAGGATTGCTTGCTACAATCAGTCTGTTTGAATATTTAAAGTAGTTTGAGTGCTAGGACATTGTTATCAAAACCAATGTTAATAGTTTCACTTTATTAATTTGGTGGCAGGTTTTGCAAAACACAGGCTCTTAGGGTCAGTCAGTATGTATAATAAGATTGAAATCATAAATACTTGCAGTTCCTATATATAACTCAAAATTAACTCAGATGCCTTTACCGCATAAGATTATATGTTATGTAGGATGTTATGCACACCCTACTATCCTTTTTCCAAGCATAAAAGTACCATAAATTTAGTACCCCTAGATTGTGGAGTCTGACAATTCTTCTGAAACTAAACACAAAGTAATCACTGTAGACATGGCAAAAACTCGACTGGCTTTGGAGGACTGTGTTCAAGGGAACAGTTTCAGTCCCTTGTTAGCAAGTTTTCTAAATTTTACAAGGGGGAAGGAATAGTTTCCCATCTACTGACTTCATTACCATGGTTACAAAAGTACTGCTGACACAGGCAGCAAGAGTGCCCAGCAGAATTAGGCAGACTTCATTTCTTTCTTTTTAAAGAATCAGTTTTGTTAATTTCTAAAAACCATTAAGTGTAGGTTTGAATCTGAGAAAGATATTCCAAAATTGAATTCAGTTACTACTAAAGCGTCCAAAAGCTAGACGGGATTTCAAAGGGTAACAAATACCAGCTTTAACGTTATGCAGAAATCCATGGGCGGCTTTCTTTAAACAAAAAGGAGTTTATTAAAGTTGATACCTAAGTATCTGCAGGAATGGAGTAAATAGTTCATACAGTTCTACAGTAATGGAGCAGAAGTTGAATCTAAAATTGTTAAACCCGCACATGACTTCTATTTGGCATTGGAATGTGCTTTGGTCCTACCCGTGGATATGACTGTGTTATTATGGAAATTCCTATCAAAACATGACTTAAAAGGAACTACAAGTCTGTCCAGCCTCCCTAGGTCTGCCAGTACACTTAACTTTAGTCTACACTTTGACCCCGAGTACTTGCCAAGGGCAGCACTTCACTACTTCACAAAGCACCAACCAGCCCAGTAAAACTGCTCCTAATGCCGACTACCTTCCTTGCACGGTGGCTAAGAAGTTTCACCTGAACTAAGTAAGGTGACAGCTTAATAGTATGAACAAAAGACTTACGACACAGAAAGCTTACTAATTCTCAAAAACACCTTAAAAGTAGGACCTGCCATGACCAATTAAATGCTGACCAGAGAAAAAATTTCAATTTCTACAAAAGGGAATGATACACAAACTACTGTGAAAGTATTCCCTTTAGTAAGGACAAAACAAATTTTTTCAAAAAGTATTCCATAAATTTCTACTTTTTTACTCTATGTTTTGGTAACATAAGGCTTCAAAATAATGCTTAAGTAATTATTCCCATTTGGCACATGGCTAAAAAAAAATCATGATCCTAAGTATAATTATCTATCTCATTCCTGCAGAAAACTGTACATATTGTGTCAAACAGCAACACTATACTGTTGGGAACTAAAACAAATGCCATTTCTAATTCAGAACTAATAAGAAAAAAAGGTATATCAAATAACAAAAAACTTTTCCCTTGTAAAGTTAGTCTTAGTGGCTAATCTCTTAAATTTTAATGCATATGTAAAATATTTTATTCAATACATTTAACTTGTCCATATATATTTTTACATGTGAAACACAGGAACATAATTTCTATCAGTAATGTTAAAAATCCAAGTAAAGAAAAAAAATCAAGGTTTGACATAGAAGTAAGCAGTAAAGAAATGTCACTTTAACCTTGGCACCAGGCTAAAATCCTCCTGGGTTGACTCTCCTATACCAAGCACTCAATTTCTCTTCAGTCTTTCGTGGAAATAGACCTTTTACTCATTGGAAAAGTATAACTATTTACAATAATTAGTGCAAATTATTCTATTCTCATATATTATTTGCCTTCATGGATATAAAGTGGTGATCAGTATTTTATAAAAACATGGAATTATGAAAATACTGTGGGTATCAGTCTGAAATTTAAAAGATTACATTTTTTAAACTAAACTCTGGGAATATCTACTTTAAGCAGGAAACATAATTGTTACAGAACGTCTTTCGAAATGCTGCTTGATCTTCAATAAAAATTATTTCACGCAATGCAGAAAATACAATGTATTTATCCTGTAACAATATCTTTACATGTTAAGTGCTAGTCTAAAACGTATTTGAACAACAAAAAATCCCTTTTAATAAATTCCAAAATCTTATTTTAACCATTACTGCTCTGCAGCAATAATTCAAGTCCCAACCTGAGAACTAAAAACGTAATAAAATGCCAAGGGCTGTATCCATCTTGAACGGAAGACACTTAAGCTTCTCTCCCACTGGCATCAGGTGTAGTACATCAGAGAAGGGTGAGCAATCAAGGAAGTACCCTGAAATCAACAGTACCACCTGCCACAACTTGAAACCTTAAAAGTCTAAAATCTCTGTTCTAATTATTGTGTAAAAGTTCTATTGCACATTTTATATTGTTAAAATACTTGCAAACTTGTATAATTCTCTGTATAAGGATTTTGAACCTATTCAGTCAAAAAGCTTCCTCAATGCCAGCAAAATGTTCCTAATGAAAGAGAGGGAGCATATCCATGACTATCTGAAGCTGAAGATTAAATGATCTCTTATGGTCCTAGACAATTACAATGCAAGGTAACAAGTTCACAATTTGAAGGAAAAAAAGGCTTGAGCAACTGTAATTCCTAAGGTTTCTTTCAGACATGTGGAATTTGAATTTACTGCATAGTATATTATTTTTAAGGAAAAAAAAAATCAATGCAAACCTAAGTTATCAAGGTCAATCTTAGTTTAAAAAATGAAGTTAAAACTACCAATCAAATATAAACTTTAGTCTCCTCCTTAATATTTCAACATCGCTGTTACCTTGTGCCATTTTCATCACAGAAACTGTCAGTAAATTCCAAAGGGGTAAATATCAACCAAAAAAGCAGGGATAAGTTTATGCTTCTGACTCTCTCTTCTTTCCTTCTTCTCCCAAATCACTCTCTTCTGACTGGCTACTGCTAAGGACAACAAACTGCCCCTCACTACTGGCTTGGTTTGGTCTACTGGAAGCAGCTATCAACCGACTTTGTTCTTCTAAGTCCTAGTGGAAAAAAAAAAAAAGAAATTTAAAATTAATTGTAATCAAATGGAAAACTATGCAGTTAAAATATATACTTGAGATCCACTTCAGTCCTTCTGTCATAAATATGTATGCATAATCTGACAACTGACTGAAAAGAAAGGCTACACACAACCAATGGAACACCAAAGTGAATTCTGATGACATTCTAGAAATCCTATAAAAGCCATCATTTCCCTCCTCTCCATTTTTATGGCTAATAACTGACATTCAGGCCATCATATCTCACTCAAAACTATAGTAAAAGGCTCATAATAATCACTCCACATTCCCTCTCTCTCCCCTTTCCAGCCCTTTTCTCCATCTTTGTCCAATTTATCTTGTCTTCCTTCAGCCTAACCTATCACGTAAGCCTTGGCTTCAGTGTCATCTTTGTCACTTCCCTCTCCTTTTGTCCCTACATCCAATCCATTGCCAATTCTTACTGGTCTGTTCTCCTTAAGTATCCCCCAGTTATCTCCTCTTTTCCATTGCTACTACCACTGTCACAACCCATAACTGGCTCTTAAAATCTCATGGATCACCTATTTAATGCATTTTCCAGATTTTGCTCTGAAATTTGTCTACCTTAAAATTATCTTGTTGGATGGACAATGATTTAACACTCTTGGTAACATCTTATACACACACACACACACATATTATTAAGGCCAGTATGGCTTTCAATAATGGGAGTTAAGCATGTGTGTGTATGTATATATATCTCCTCTTAAGAGACCTGCTTTGACAGACAACCTTCCAAACTTCACTGTAATGTGGAAATATGAAAGTTGTAGTATGTTTGCTAAACAGCAAGTCACACTACATGTCAATATAACTGTAATGTAAACATCACATCAAAAGACAGACATCACCCTTTTCTGCTATGAATCATCTGTGAAGTGGCTGAGCAAGCAGAATTTTCATTTGAAAATTCCAACCTGAAAATACCAGTGCTGAATTAAGGAAACTTCATAAACATCACATCTAGATAGAGAAGATCTAGACATTAGGACTGCATACCTTTTCAATTTGTTTTTGTTTACTGAGTTCTTTCTGTTGCTTCTCTTTTACTCTCTCTATTTCTTTTTGTTTTTCTGATGCCCTACGATCCTGAAGAACAGATGAATACAACTAATGAATTAAATATGAAATAACTTTAAATTTTAGACTTTTCAATTAATATTACATTTGTAACCTTTTCAAATTATTATCTGCATTTATACGAGAAAGCACACCAAAAATTTATATTCTAACATTAATTTATCCAAGTTCTAAATGCTATATATATATATATCAGCAATAGCATTTATTGCTAATCTTGCATTGCAAAATCATTTTTATTTACTTACTAATATGAAAGATCTTAAATTCCTTAACATTCTTGGATAAATAAGTGTCTTGAATTCTTACCAGTTCCGCATGCAAAGCTATCTGTTTTGCCAGTCCAACAGAATCACAAATCTAAAAGGAGAAAAACTCAGGCAGTTCTTACAACAAAGTAGTAATTTCAAGTATCCAAATGGCTGATGTAACTAGTTTTATAATTCATTATAATACACTGCTTCAAACAAAAGCTGATTTAAGAATGTCCCAGCCCCCAAACCAAGGCTTTGTATATTTTCTTCAGTGTCTATGAGCTCCCACTGCTGGCTCTCACCTCTTTCAAGTACCCACTTCCTATTATCTCAAATTCATTAGTGAGATAGTAGGATTGTGAGGAATGAAGCAAGAAGTGCTTGCTGTTGCTCTAAGCTGAAGACATTTGGAAATGGCTGATTATGGGAAGATTCTGCATTCCCAGGATAAGCTAATGAAGCCAGAAGACTGCACCAGCTATCAATGGCCAGGAAGATACAGGTCTGTAGTCAGAAGGCCCAACCCATCAGCTCAGCTCTCTTCAGAGCAACACGCTTTGGTCAAGAAACTCAGTTGGACTAAGCAAAGTTTGGGAGTTTTCCCCAGAAATCTTAGTAAAAAATTTGCCTATGATACGTATTTCACAACAGAAACACATTTTGAAAAGCCATGTACCTTTTCACCTTCATTGTTTGATTCAAATATATAGCAGACTGATGACAGGTTACTTTCACTTCTCCCCCCTGATGTCCGAAGAACAAATCCAAAAAGCCTCTTATTTTCCTGGTGTGTAGCATACAAAACTACACTGGGTAAGGGAAACTGCCACAGAAAACATCAGAAGCAAGCATCAGAAGTAACTCATGTACTAAGTAATTAAGTACCATAAACAGAACATTAGAGCCAATTGTTTTTCTTAACAGAATGATAATCCAAAAACAATGTCATGTTTGGTTTGGATTACCAACTATATTATTAAATGATTAAACAGAAGCACACACTTGTAGCTATTTCAAAACAGATCACTATAAAATCAATCATGCTGGCCTTTTAATTCCTTAATTTAATTGTTAGTATCTTCAGTGCATTATACATGCTCCCTAGCTAAGTTATCACACCAGACTGCACTGTTTCTTTAAGTTACAGGGTAAGTTCAATTATAACATTTTTAGAGAGGTGGCCATAGACTCAATTATAACAGCCTAAAAACCAGACATAATTCATACTACCATATCTGAACATACAGAATCAGGATTATTATTAAGATGTGTACATGTACAAAGAGACTTAAAATTAAACATAGAACTCACCGTGAGCCTTGTAACTTGTGTCTGTGGATCAATTAACCTGTAATAATAATTAAAAATTGGGGAAACATTTTAATTACCTTAAGATTATGTAAAACATTTTTTCCTACAGTTTTCTGAGGGACAGATTATTACTTACTTTAAACAATCACAAGTGACCAATAAATGTGATTCTGTCATACGAAAGATGTTATGGATGGCCCGGGCAGCTAATATTTGGCGCATTGTTTCATAAACAACATCTGGATTGTCATCTGATTTCACTTCCATAGAACCAAGGAATCGGACAATAAATAACTGATGAAGAATAGAATCTAAAACAGAACAAGATGCATTATGTAGTTTTAAATTCCACGTTTCTTTTCCTACAGAATAAAATACACTGCCTTCTTTTAGATTTTCCAATGAAAACTTTAACCTAGTAGAAGTATTTAAAAACAACTCTAACTGCAGTGTTCAAGTTGTAGAAAAATTAAGATCTCAAATTCAAATAGCAAAAGGTTATGCTTCAACAACTGGTGGTTCTGAGTAAAAAGAATTCCTGTTACTATTCTTACAGCTTTTCTGTAAGTTTGAAATTATATCAAAATAAATAGCTACTGGAAAAAGAAAAAAAAAAGTCATGCTCCAGTACCAGAAGAAAACAGCAGCTGTTAGGAAAAGCTCAAAGGATATCTTATACACTGAGAATTTGATTATGAGGTTAAAGTATAACATTCTATAATTTTGTGTGGATAATGAAATCTTAAGTCTGATTAAGTTGTTGCTTTAAGTGTACTATGAGTAAAAAGAGAAAAATGCAGTAAAGATACCATTAAAACAGCGGATAGCAGAATAAATGTAAACAACGAATTCTTCACAGTTTACTGCTCTTGAGAATTTCTAAAATATAAGACTACACTTCTGTTTTACCTTCAGTTTCAGATTTTGTACCTCCTTCAGATTCTCCAAATGGATTTGTACGCCTGAAAAGTATTTTAAAAAATATGAAGCAGTGGTCAGCTACCATGAGCCACATGGAAAGAATCTCAATCACTAAACCCAGAGTTAAAAACTATAAGTCACAAAACCTTGTACATACATTTTTTAAAAGCTCTAAAATACCCCTTCCTGTTAAGGAATACTACCTATGACCAACTTACTTGTGGTAAAGGCCCCTGACCTCACACGAAGTTAATAGGCTGAACTCAAAGTTGCTACATTTTAGAAGATGCAGATGGAGGAGGATATAGCTCAGTGGTAGAGTAAGCGCTTAGCATGATCGAGGTCCTGGGTTCAATCCCCAAAACCGCCATTAAAATAAATAAATAAAGCTAACTACTCCCCCTCCCCCTGCCAAAAATAAATAAATAAATAAATAAAAATAGAAGATGCGGATGGATTGGATGTTTAGCCACACACACACACAAATCAACATCATAATAAACCATGTTGCAAAAATTCTTGAATTTAAATAAACTAGGACAGAATAACGGCTGATTTAGCTTCAATTTTAACTACTTGAGAAAAATACAAAGGGTTTCCTGGGATTGTGAAAAATCTTTCCTTAGGTTCTCTAAGTATGTGTCACAAGTTAACTATGATAATGTGAACATTTCCTAGTTTTAAACCTGAGTTTCTCAAAGCACAAATAACAGAATACAGGAAGAAAGGCCACCCATAGATGGAAGCTCCCTCTCTCCTTAGTGTGCTTGGCTTTTGGCACACCCACAGTGAAGGAAAACAAGTACAATTCAAAGTGGGTTTTGTAGGCAGAGAGCTAAGTGATTCTAAATAACACTGGTTTTAAAATAACATGATCCCTCTAAAACATGCCTGACCTATTGTATCAAATTCTAAGTATATTTCTGTGATCAAATGTAAAGTGCCTTTTCTTGGTCACAGCCATGTGTATCCAAATTACTACCTTATCAATTTATTAGGTGTTCAACCTACTTAATAAATGTTTTGCCTAAAGTTACATTTCCTTCATCCACAAAGAAAAATTTTAATTGCTTTGACAAAGATTTCTCATTATATAAACAAAAGGTGATTAATAATTTATAGTATGATATTTTAGTACCTTCCTGGAAATTTCTTATTCTGACATAGGATAATATTTTCTAATAAACCAATAGCACATGTATTACTCTCAAGAATTTTTAAAATACTGTCATGACCTAAAGATAGGACTATCAACTTTCTTTAGTAAAATACCTTA
The DNA here is from genome assembly GCF_048773025.1 of Camelus bactrianus. Lineage (NCBI taxonomy): Eukaryota > Metazoa > Chordata > Mammalia > Artiodactyla > Camelidae > Camelus > Camelus bactrianus. The sequence continues at coordinate 28,017,411 of NC_133555.1, forward strand.
GAAGTAGATCTAATAAGCAATTCAGAATTAAATATTTTTAAAACCAAATTATCTTAACTGATTTAACTGAGGCAGAAAACAAAGAGAGAACCTACATGGTTCTACTCCAACTATCAAAATTATGTTAGGTAGTTAAAAGAAAGTAAAACATAGCTGATACACAAGATACAGAGAGAAGACTCTCAACTGAAGAAACAGAACCGTAAGCCTTACAGAGCACAGACCAGAATTTCTATGATGCTACCACCCACCTGCCTCCCTGGCCAAAGGCCTTTGCCTGGCCAGACTGATCTTCACACACGGGAGAAATGATGTCAAACTGTATTGGAGTGTCTGGAGCAACCAGAGAATCTAGAGAGAGGGCAGCCAAATTTGTGGACTCAGATCCTAGGGATCCTGAACTGCTGGTTCGAGCTGTTGGCGGCCGAGATGGTCTAAGCAGAAGAAAACAAAAAGGCATTGCATTTAATTTTCTCTTTTGGAAACTGAACACCATCTATGAGAAAAGAAAATACAATTTTATAAGTCAGTAAAGAGAGTAAGTTTCAATATACACAATCCCAAATCATAGCTACTTAATCAAAAGACTTCTTTCTTTCCAATTACTAAACTCAGAAACATAAATCACTTCAACCTAGAGATAAACACTAGGGAAATTTGGCATCTTTATTTAGCACTCTGGCTGGTAAATTTACCACTTTGAAGACACATTTTCTCGAACTATTTCATACTAATGTAAGTAGCACTGCTAAAATCAAAATGTTCACTAACACTTTCAATAGCCCATATAATTCTTTAAATAACCCCCAGTCTGGTAACTCACCCTGCTGGCCGCAGGCTCTCATGCCTCTGCTGGAAAGATGGGGAAGGAGTGACAGCTTCCAAAGCTGACTGATTTACTCGCGCAGCAATTTCCTATTTTTTTTTTCAAAAGGACTAATTAGTAAAGCAAGAAAACCAAAAGTTTAAATATAACTTTCTGAATTATCAGAATGTTCTTGAGTCACACTTAAAATGCAAACAAGTGACTAAAGTAGTTCTACATTGTCCTGTCTTAATATTAAGATACATAATTAACTTCACAATATTATACTTGAAGTTTCCTCTTACTTCCTGTAAATCTAGGAGGAAAATCTGATTTTCTTCTACTAATATACATAATAGGAAATATTTTTTCTTTAAATTTTTCACTGCCAGATTTTTTGGATTACAGGGTGTACTGCTAGCACCTAGTACAGTGCCTAGCATATGGGGACTCTAAATTTTCCAAATAAAGAAATTTAAAAGGGGTAGGCAATAGGCACAAAATATTGAAGTATTATATATGATGCTGATGTTTTCATAATTTTCCAGAATATATTTATGCTCAGAAATATCTATATATTTATTAATTGATAAAGTTATCATGGATATTTTCAGGCCAAATTTGAAAAAAGCTTTCCATAAGCAATATTTTAAAACATTGTTTTATTTAAAACACTAGCTAAATAAAATAGTATTTACATTAGAAAAAATAATCACAAAACATTCTTTGTACTTCTATGTCTTATAGTTAGCAAAAGTATGAGACAATAGCACAAATTAATCAAAATTTCTTCTCTCATTAATATAGATAAAATAGTTCTGGACAATGAGGAAAATACTAAAACTTAGACTTCTGATAATTGGTAGGAAGCATAATAAGCCTGAATTATTCAAATCCAAACACTGTATTCTCCATGTATTCTCTAGGTATTAACAAGTCATCTAACTTGCATTTTACTTTTTGCTGTTTCCAAATGACATAACAGGAAGGAAAAGCTAGACTGGCAGGAGATCAAGTTACTAAAAGCAAAAGACTCCTCCACTGATTTTCTTAGATGAAATTCCTAAGATTATAAAACTAAAAGAAATTACTAATTTTTGGAGGTGATGAGATTTTGTTTCTTTGATTCAAAACGTTTCCCTAGGCATCTAAATCATACATGTCTTGGCTGATACCTCTAAACCGTTATAACAACAGAACTCTTCTTTTCCAAATTATTCTTCTCTTCATCCAGGCTTAAAACCTAGAAGTCATCTTTAATTTGTCTCCATCCTTGCATCAGTCAGTTTCTTCATCCTTTACATCAGTCAGTCAGTTACTAACTCTAGTGCAGTCAATTTCTTTTTACCTGTTTCAATGACTCACTCTTCTCTCTTCCCTCAGGTTACCACCCTTTTCAGACCCTCAGTTCATGCCTGAACTATGATAATGGCCTCCTACATGTACCCAGACACTCCTTTCTAATCAACCTACATCAACAACAGTTAGAAGGATGAGGGCTTCCTAGAGAAAATAGCCCTGCTCTGCCTCAACTGAAATCATCAGCCTGCACCATCAACCCTGAACAGCCCTGGGAGGCAGCCGGGTTCACAACCTAGCTGGACTCATCAAGACTGGCAGAGGTCAAATGGCTCCTTTCTTAAACCAAGTCTTCCCCCAACTATACTGCAGTATGGGCCCACTTGATTCCTTCCAGAGTTCTCTGCACCCCTGGGTTCTGTCTGTATGTTTGGACTGCATCTACAGCTGTGCCTACATGGCTGAGCTCATCTGATCTGATACTCTTGCTACTACTCAAAGCGTAACTGGCAAAACTTGAAGTTCAGGCTGCCACACCCCAGACCTACTGAAACATAATATGCATTTTACCAAGATCTGCAGGTGATCTGTATGTACCTTTCAGTTCTACTATTCTCCAGCAAGAACCTTCAATTCTAATTACACAACTTGTTTCATAAACCCATCATTTCCGCATCTGTGCTTTTGTTTTTATTCTCTTATCTGCAACGTCTTATCTTTTCCTCAAAATATGGACAAATCCTACCCAGCTCAGGTTTCTACCGTCTCCACAGAGTTTTCTCTAAAACTGAAGTCCATACTGATTTTAATGTTCTCGAATCTTTAGCTTTTAGTCACCACCATACACTTTCAATTACATGCTGATTTATATGACATGTTAAAGTTTTAGTTTGTCTTCCCACACACATGGGCTCCAGGAGGGCTGAGGCCATGGCTTATTTTTCTTCTGTATCCCCTTAGTCCATGGTGCTCAACACAGTGCTAAATACAAGGTCAATGCTCAGTAAATATTTGTTGGTTGACTAATTTCAGCACCTTTTGAAATAATTTACTGTTCTAGGAAGACCAGATACTCATTCTATACATGATATATTAAAGCTACCCATTCAAGGGCAAATTAAAAGATTACAGAACTTGAGAAAATACAATAATTAATAAAAGCCATATAAGCCACAGAATTATTCAATTTTGCCAGATCTGGATACCATAAAATAAAAATATTACCTCTGGGTTTTCACTTAAATATATTTGTTTAGATATGTTATTTATTGTACAGATCCACTGTAAGGGGAAAAAACAGAAATATGATTAATACTTTTTCTACAATGCTTCTCTTCTAAAACAATGTTCAATATTTAACTGACACAGAAGTTTCATTAGAAGTAACATACTTTCTTGTAAATACCTTCCTATCTACATAAGATGTATATATTTGAGTGTATTACAGAGCACTGAACATATTATTTTTAAATCCCAATTTCATACAAGGAAATAAGAATATTGCTATCATGTTAAATTATAATTTAATAGTCTATATTTATCTTTTTATATCACATCCCCCTTTAATCCCCACCAAATAAGACAGTCTGGACTCAGATACCATGATTAACACTGATGTAAAAAAAAGTTAAGAGCTAAATATATTCCTTGTGAATGCATTTTACATACTTCCCTTTCAGGTTTATAAATAACACAGAAAACACTCTCTGCCCCACATCTTTTGCTTCATTCTCAAGGATGCCAGTGCGTGAAGCGTCTCACAAAACTAACTTAATACTCTGGTAAACTCTGCAAAGAGCAGACATACGTCTCTGTTCTTCAGAGACCAAAAGCAAGTTTTAATACCTACCCTTTTTAATAAGAAGTACATAAAAGTTGATCTCTACATAATTTCTAACCTTGTCTTTTACCAACACAATTATAATACCAGATAAAATGGCTCAAAACCAACCTATAGTACATTTTCATTGAAGATTTCTCAAGACAAAGTTTTTGAAGTGTCAGTTCTTGGTAGTAACTTACCTTCCATACTTGGTGTACTAGAAGTAAAAATGGAGCCAAGAATAAAAGACTCACAAGCAAGAAAAGACACTCCCAAATTTTTGTTTTCCTGTCTTTCATTTCCCTGAGGTTTTAAGCTTTAATTGCTTCCTGCCATGCTACACCTGCTGCCACTGTGCTCTTAATGCAGCAAATACTGTCTCAGAGATTTGGTAAGAGAAGGGAATGAACTGAACTCTCGCCTCATGATACTAACAGCCTGCCAGAAAGCAACCGTCATAAGGTCATTTTGGAATTTGAGCTCTTAAAAAGACAGCGAGAGATGATCTCTAAGTTCTCTCCTTACAGGTCCAGTTATAAAATTCTGTGTGTAACTTAAGAATGCTGCTTGAGAACAACAGATTTTTATGAAAAAAATTTTTTAATTAAATAGGATTTTCCAAATTTCTATAATGAACACATCAATATGTGCTTTGTCATCAGAAAAATATCTTAAGATGATGCTAAAGAAATTAAGTAGGTAAAATTTTACCTCTTCATGGTCCTTTTTACTCTCTGCTTGCAAAATTGAAGATCTGAAGAAAAAAAAAGATGACATTTAACCAAGTCAAAAAGGAAAATCCAACTTTTTTCTAAAGTGCTTTTAACATGAGGTAAGAAATTTTTTATCTTTAAAGGTACACATAAAACCAATCAGTATCAAAACAAACAAAAAACCCTAAACACACAACCAACCAGTATCTTAGGGAAAGGAGACTACCAAAGGCATAAGGACTCAGATTTTAACAACTCTTGATTTTGTCTATCTATGCCAAGATGTACCAAAAAAGAAATATGCTGGTTTTCAGAGACAGCCTGTAACAAAGGTACACTGCAACTAAGACAATACGTTTCAACTTTCTGACACTTCATATATACTTCACACATAAATCAGTGGTCCTAATATAAAACACTAGTTTTACTTCATTACTTATTATTTGTCCTTGAATACAGTTTAAAAATTTTCAAATATATTATCATTAACATAGGGATAATTTTTCTTGATGTTAATATTTTAAACTTAGAAAATTTTTCACTGATTTTGAATCATACCAGGAATGTGAAATGGGAAATTATGTTAAGCATTAGCAAAAAACTGAAAATACAAAAATGCAAGTATGTGCAGTAACATTAACCATTTGGTAATTTTGACAAATAAACACAGGCTCTTCCAGTGTGATAAATGACACACACTAATTGACATTCATTATGTGTTTATATTTGGAAGATGAACTACACATTTTGATAAAACATAATGGGCCATGACATCTTAATGTACATAAATTTAGGGGGGAAATGACTTTCAGGGAACCTGGAAGCTGCTTCTGAACAGTAAGAAAGACCCAAACAATATTTTAATTAAACAGGAAAACTGCAGGTAACTTAAACGTAGGAAAAATTTTAAATTATGGCGTACATCCTTAGGGAATTATAATGTAACCATTATAAAAAGCTTTTAATATGTGGATACAGACCCAAATGATATATACAGTATTTCCTTAACTATTTAAGAAATGTGCTAAGAATAAAAAATAAAAACTGTAAGGCAACTGACCATAAAGTTCATTGTTGCTTCTGGTTAGTCAGATTATAGTTTTTTTTTCACACTCCATTTTACATTTTTATATGCTTTTAAAAAATTTGTTCTAAAAGCTACTCTACAGATTCTTATTTAATGTAAAGGTAATAGAAGTTCTAAAAATGGCAATATAAACATTAATGGCTTAAGAAATTAATCTGATCAGAAATATTTGATTAACACTTAAAAATAACATTGTTACTACTTCCTACATGCTGGGAACATTACATATGTTAGATTGCTATTCTTCATAACAGTTTACAAAATGGAGATTAGAATCCCTCACCCCCATTTTACTTGTAGAAAAATGAAGGCTAGGTAACTTGTCTTAAGACCATCCAGCAGGTAGTGGATGCATAATTTGAACTTTATGGCCCCAAGTTTGGGGCTCTTTACACTGATTTGTGCTGCCTTCCCCAAACCATGCTGGATTTTCAGTGATCGGTTTTTTAAGCTGAAACCACAGGTTATTACCTTATATCCCCTGCTTTGACAACCTCAAAATATTAAGATACCATTTAACCAAGTCAAAAAGGAAAATTCAACTAGTTTCTACAGCATTAAGAAGAAAATTATGTTAATACATAATAATTCTATAATATCTATACAGTGTCCAAATGAAAAGGAAATATCCTGCATTTCAGTAGTTTAAAATAGGACAGATTTTTTTAATAGTAGGGGAAAATACTAACTTTTTTCCATCAAAAGAAGTGATCTGAAAACAGTATCTCCTGTCTTCACAGTCCACAGCCATTACTGAACAGTTGTCTATGTCCATGGCCAGGCCTCCTGCTACATCCCCTCGGGCCTGACTCATTAGGTTTCCACCCTGCGTGAAGTAAAACTGTCTGTCCCAGGTAGATGACACCAAGCCTGTTTTACTAAATGAAGAAAGTACATTCACTCTTTAATAACAACATACCTGAAATCTCATCATAAGCCAGACACAAGATAAAGCACATCATAAAGAATCACCTTACAAAAAAGCACCAAGGTGCCTAGAAAATATAAACATCAGGTTTTCAGTCTCTAAAATAAATTCACATAGGCCAACCCACTTGTATGTGTGTGTGCATATACATTTCCAAAACAAGGCTGGCAATTATCAAATTGCAGGTGTTATGATGATGCACCACAAGATATACAGTCCAACTTTCAAGGGAATACATTCAAAACAAAAGGATTTATTTTACTGCTAGGGTTAACTTGTTTTATCCTATCTTCAAGTAAAAACTAAAATTTGACTTGATGGTGTAATTACAGATATTTTAAAGTATGATAAATGATGTTTAATAGCATTCATTTGTTATGCTGGATTTATTTCAACTCAAATTGGTTTCACTTTTTAAAATAATTCTAAATTATTCAGGAAATATATAATAGAATTTTACTTTTGAAAATTACTCATGAACCTCATCTGTCAAAAAGTTGGCATAAATACTAATACCACTAACTGAAAAGATTCAACATTAGTAAAACCAAAACCATTTGGAGAATATATCAATTATGTATTATATTCACCTGCTGTTACCCTAAATGATATACAATATGTGAAAATAACAACAGTTTTCTTACTTCCTAGCATTAAGATAGCCAGCCTTTCGGGTTAAGTTACGATTGACAGGAAATTTTGTGGGATCCGGGTCAGGCAAATACAAGGGGTCACTGGCTACTTCCAAATCCTCTATAGTCTGCTGCATGGTCTCTACATCATTGTCCATTTCCCTGCGAACACTAACAGAGAGAACAGATTATTACCAACCACACAGACAACTCTTTATCGATCACATTCATCTATATATTTGTTCTGAAAATATTTTCTTACAGAGAACAGCAGTGGCATGGGTGGTTAAAGCAACATGAACATATTATAAAGCAGCTTTATATTTTATTTGAAACTTAGATATTTTGGAAACAATACTAAATTCCAAAACTAATGAAGTCACACTGAATGCCTGACTTTGGAGGAATTTTCAAACTGCTCTGTCCTATGCCTTTAAAACAACAATCATTTTCATCTCCCTTCATACCTCAGATTAACTACATCACTGCTCAGACTTTTGAACTTGATTAGAACTGCTCACTCTCTAAACTTTCATGGCTTGGAAAGCAAGATTTATTTGGTAATCTCCCATCCATACCCTACAATTCAGATAACTGTGAAGATAATTCACTTATAGTTACTGTTATGTGTCTGTTATATTCATAGTTTAGAATCAATAAAATACCATTATATTTGACAGTCCACAACCACTGTGAAATTCAGAGTTCATATTCTGTGGAAAAGATGGTGAAAAAAACCAAGCAGCATCCACAAGCCACTAGAGAAACAATCTGATGGAGGGAAAACAGCCCCTTAGAAATTAAGTAGTAAATATTTTTAGGTTATGGCATTTAGCTGTCAACTTATCATTCTCATAATTTCGTCTGAAATTTTTTAAGGAAGAAAATACTTACTTCTGTACACTTGTTCCAATATTAGTTAAGAATTCTTCCAGTTGGTCACTGAGATTTTCAGAACCCATCTTAAAGAAACTTATCTGGGGCAAGAGGATGTGGGAGTAGAAGGTTGAACAACAGAAACACACAAACAAAATACTTAGAGGGAATCATATAAACAATTGCCAAGATACATGGTTAAGTAAAAGACAAAGGATTATTCTCATTTGTGTAAAAATAGGCTGTAGTTCATAATGACTTCTACTGAGCACAGAGCCAATGAAGAAATTACTCTTAAATTTCACTGTGCATCCTCCTATATTAATACATGCATATGGTATGCAAGTTTTTTAAACTGGAAAATATATTTTAAAACATTTCAAGTAAGTCATATGGATAAACTATTTCATGTTTACTTCAAAGATAAGTTTTATATCTGAGGAATAATAAACACTCATATTTGACAGAATATTCAAATTTCTTTAAATTCTTGCTTTTTAAGGGACTGCCATTTCATTTTATGTTACTCAAATTTAGTTTCCTAGCTTCCTTCCTGATGCACACCTCTTGGAATACTTTGAACTTCATCTATTATTTCTAACTCAGGAAGTATGGAAGGAACATGAGACAAACTCAAACCTGTCCATTCTCTTTCAGATCTATTATGAAGCAGGAGTGAGTGGAAACTCCAGCAACAGGAGTAACTCCAGAATTCATTTAGCTTTCTGGTCCCTGTCCCCACCTGTGATTACTTCTAAATACAAGGTAAATGGTTTCATTTACCCTAAAATATTTGAAAGCTTCATCTGCAAGGAAAACCATTCTCCCTAACTTACTTCAAATAGCATTCTGATGACATTTTCTGAAGTACTTTAAAAACAGACACAAATGAATATTTTGACCTTAGTTTGTAATATCCTGTATTTAACATAAAAATCAAACTTACAAAGTTCTATATAACCCAAGTTATAATCCAAAACACAGTACAGTATTCACCTGAGCTTGCATGTACCCAAGTAGAGGTTCTAACAGTGCTATTTTCTTTTTGTACTGAAGAGTATTTAATGCACAAAAATAGTGCATCATGGTCTGGTGTTGTTTTTTTCTGGAAGTGTAGACATCTTCTGTTACTTCATACTTCACCTTTGAGTGAAAAGATTAGAAGTCTTATTATTTATTTACTTTTAATTATCTTTAATAATGACTAAGAGGAAGAGCCTACCCAAGGAAAAAGGTGCATAACCAGCAATTGTGCATACCTTTCTTATTTTCAGATAGAAATCTGCAGAATATTGGCTAAGATAGTTTTCCTGTTTTACCATCCTCTACTTTATTTAAAAATGTACGTTAAAAGCAGAATTCTGCACATAACTTATAATGGTAGAGTAACTGAGCTAAGAATGGCAGCAAAAGTCTACCACATGGAGGAAAAGCAGAAAGCAGTCTGGTGTTAACCATTAATCTCTGACCTTTTTCAGTTCACAGCATGCCATTCTTTCCTACAGGTTCTCTGCTTCTCTCCCTAATGTCCCTCTCTGCTTGTAGCTGTTTTCCTGCACTCACACTTAAAGTATGTGTGCTCTCTTGAGTTCTCGTATGCAGATGACAAGTATTTATTGAGCACCTATTATGTAATACACTGTCCCATTCTTTTCCTGCTTTCCTTAGAATACCACATCAAGTACCAAGAATATTCCAGTTACCAATGACTCCCAAATTTTTATCTCCTGCCCCTGACTCTCCCAAGTGTCAGAGGAAGCAGATCTCCAGATGGGTTCTTTATGTGTGAATGTGCTGGGAACATACAAAACTAAAGACAGTATCTTCCCCCACAAAACCTGCTCCTCTACTTTGTTTCTTAGCTCTCTGAAATTTTCCTAGATGCACCCCATCATCCAAGGACTTTAGGACCCACTTTTTATTCCTCCTCCTATCTTAAGTATTATCAATTCTACTTATGAACTATCTTCCAAAACTATCCCTTCCTCTCCTTTCAGTAACAATCTTAGCTGAAACTCTCCTAATACCTTGCAAACTATTCTCATACCTTTTCACTGGATTCCCAATTTCATTGTCCCCTTCACATTTCCACTAGTTTTTTTATTCTGTAACAACTGCATGGTGTTACTCACTTACTTAAAACCCACTGGTGGCTGCCCACTCCCTCTAATACACATTTCAGTCATTAACATAGTAATCTGGCCCCAACTTCCTTCTTGTTGTTCTGCCATGCCTCCCCAAATACATCCTATGTCCCAGACACACTGAAATGATTATCTTTCCATTATCATAATAATTATTCCTAGAAATAATAATTGCTGTAAGTCAGGTGCTCTACATGCATTCTTGTTTCACCTTCACAACTACTGAGTTTTCTCAATAAAGAAATAAAGGCTTGTAATTAAGTGAATAGTGTACAACCTCAGAAAATAAGCCACAGAGTGAGGTTAGTCCCCCAGCAGTCTTACTTCAGAGTAAGACTCTGAACCTTTACACTCTCCAGACTCTACAATGTGCTTCTGCAAAGGCTTTTTCCTTCCAGAAATGCCCTCTCCCCAATCCCAAACCAGTGACATCCACTCATCTTCAGTGTAAATGGCACCTCCTAAAAGTGCAACCTTTCCCAACTCACCAAAGATATGCTGCCCTCTCTGTGCTTTCCCAGCATTTTGTTAAGACTTCTTTACTGCACTTAACTCTGTTAATTCTTGTGTTCTCTTCATCCTTGTACTCTGGCATCTGGTCTAGCTGCATGCCTTCACACAGGAAGCCTTTGATAAATGTAGATTATCCACCCCCTGAGAGTAGGAGTGGAGCCTGTTCACACTGTTGCCCCACACAGTAGGTGCTCAATAAATTTTTCAACTAAATGAAATTAGTGGAAGAATGTTTTTAAAAATACCTGCAATAGCCAGAGGCAATGTAAAATATATCAGAATTCATACTTAGCACCTTTAACTACTTCTCTATGGCAAAGTAACAAACTAATGTAGATCTCAAAATTTATGTATTAATACTTGCACCATCAAGTAATCAGTGAACTCAAATTAGAAATGGAAAAGCAGATCTTTGTACTGAATTTTGTGTGAGAAACATTCCCTTTCTGTGTCACAGTAGCTGTTGAACGGTAAACCATACCCGGGTGTGGATTCCCACAAGTGGTCACTGTGTCCCACGCAGCAGCTGCAGCCAAGGCTGCAGACACCAACTCCCAGGCACAGAGATCACCTCACTCACAAATATCTAGTGGAGGCCTACTCACCAAGTCTTGGATTAGGCACTGAGAGAGGAATGATCTTAAGGAGCATCTAGATGAACATAACATTCTGTTCTTTGTTCTTTACTCAAATACGTATCTCCTCAAATGTAGTGTAGTATTTCTGAATTTCACTCATAGAAGTATTCAAATATATATATATATATTCCTTACAAATGAGAAAGTTCTCATAACAGAATTTCATTAAACATATATGTAAATATTCAACTTTTTAACCACTGCATCTCAGAGGACACTTTTGAATACATATATACGATGCAGTGTTATCAAAATACAAAGCAAAGGAGGCAATGTCATACCCTGGGCATCAGTTACATTTTTTTTTTCTTGAATAGTTATGTTTACTTATAAAATTCTGTCAGCAGGAAAATATTTTGTTTAAAAAGACAATTATTAATTGTCTAATAACTGATTTAACAAAAAGGCTTTGAAACAACTAGAAGGAAAATATAAACTAAGGGCAATATGGCAAAACATACAAAGTAACTACTGGCTACCATTTTAAACAGGAAAAACTAGACCACCTAATGAAACAGTTGTTAACTGTGATACTGAAAAAGTAAGTATGTATCACACCTTGTCATTTTCTCTTTTTTTTGATAATCTGCTATATCGGTTAATCGCAGCATCATGATCTGGAAAACAGAAATGACTATTAACAGCAACACAATAAAACTTTGCAAAACTTGTAAGTGCTTTACATGGTCTTCACATGTGCATCTTTCAACAAACATAGTAAAGCAAAATAAGAATTCCTTACTGTGTGATCATTCCACCCAAATGTTCTCTACAGCCAAATTTCCCCTAAAGTATGTTTCTGCTTATTAAATTTGTTAAAAACATTTAATTCCAAGGAAACTGTAGTCCACTGAAAGTTTTTTAAAGTATTTTTTAGTACAAAAATAGCAAATGCTCATTAAAGAAAATATGGAATATACAGGAAAATAAGGAAGGGAAAATACATTCCCTCCTTAGGTATTATGAAGATAACAAACCACAAGATTTAATTTCTTTTAAAATTTTTCTTGTAGCATAAACAGTGCAACTAAAATAACAACACTGATTTTTAAAAATATTCACTTAAACTTTTAATTACGATCATTTTTTTTTTTTACAAATATTACATCAAATCTGGCCACAGATTTGTGTTGATAAAGAAATGCGTCATTACTAGAAAAAACTATGTAAAATATTCAGAGCTTACCATTACTAGCAATCTGAAACACTTCCTTTAATGTCAGTATTTCTGGAAAAATTCAGGAAAAATTTCAGTTTAGCATATTTATGACCCATCTTAAATTCTGTTTAGAAAACAGTAAATGACATTTAAGCTTAACTGAAACTCCAAATAAAATTTCAACATTCAAAGTGAAAAAGTTAGCGTTTGAACTTGCCTATGGAACACTTACTATTATCATTAGCAACAGTTACACCACCAGAAAATGTACTTGCCACAAATTAGTAATAAGACACAAAAACAAAATTTAAAACCATTGCGAATTCTAAGCTATACAAATATTTTGATTTAGTACCAGAATTCAACTGACTGATTTTTTCATATTGACTCTAATAAGTCAAATGCTAAATGAGAAACAAAGTACATTTTATTAATAAGATTATGATACTCAGTACCCTTAGATTGAGAAGAGATCTTATTTCTTCTTGACCTTAGAAAAGATCATTCTTGAGAATCACCACCACAAATATTAATTCCATCTCTGAAATACATTTGTCTTTATTCTACATATAATGTTAATACTTTACCACCCACTGATAGCTAGTCAATGTCTTTATAGTCTATTTAAAAGTCTGTATGATCGTCTGAGATTGTAAGTTATGAGAAAACAGAGCCAAGTCTATAAAACTCTCATTTTATCACCTAAGTATCCAAAATGGGGAGGGGAAAACCACCACAAACTACCAAGTCATGGATTGCTTGATGGGCCAGCCCCGCTACCGCCCACCACTCCAGCCCACTGACACATCTCCATCTCCTGTGCCACTGTCCCAGTTCAGGCCCTGGTCACACCTCACTAGACTCTCAAACTTCCTAATCCCTTCTCCCAGACATCAAATCCACTCTATTCCTTACTCCAAAAACAAAAGAATTGTGTCTCTCTACTTCCTAAAGACCCCTGTTGGCTTTTCTTTGCTGATAAACTCAAGTCCAACCTCTTTAGCATGATCTAGTCCCAACTGATCTACTTCTAGATTTGTCTCCTGCCGCGCCCCAACAACCCAAAACTGCAGCTACACTGAATTTCCTGTCATTGTCAACAAGCCACGTACTTCTACAATCCATACCTTTGTGCTTTCTAGTCCCTCTAATAGAACAGTGACTCTCTTCTCCTGGCAAATTCTTCTTTATTGTTCAATGCTGTCACATCCTTGGTGAAGCCTTTCTGACCCCCTCCTCTGAGCCCCCACAGCACCTTGCTCATCTCTAATTATAAGCAACAGGGTATCACAACTATCTGTTTGCCCGTCTCCCCAGGGCTTTCTCAAGGAAAGTCCTATCTTACTTGTATCAGTATTCCTCAGTATTTAGTTTAACATCTAGCAGGAGCTCCTATAAATGTTTAGTGACTTATTAAAGTAAAAGTGCCACATGCTGTAGTCAGAAATGGTTAAGGTGCAGAGTAATACACATTTTCGAGCACTGATCTTCTGACAGGTAATGAAAGTAAACATAAACTTGACTTCAATACCTTTCAGATCTCTTTCTTTAAACTGGGTAATGGGGAACATCATGGCATCAGCAAGCTGTGTTGAAAGTACTGCATGACAAGAGCTAAGCTGGTAAAAGAAAGACCAAAAAGGCCAAATAACTATAAAGAAACATTTAATCAGCATTATGAGAAATAAACAAAATTAGTCAACAGGGGTCGATACATTTACATAAGAGAACACTAAAAATCATGTTATATTATTACATAGTTATCTAGCAATCAAAAAAAATTCCATTTAAAATTCTCAGAATGACCCTGGATTTGTAAAGGTTTCTTAGATATGACACCCAAAGCAACAAAAGAAAATATAAACTGCACTTTATCAGAATAAAAACATTTGAGCATCAAAGCATACTATCAAGAAAATAAAAAGACAACCCACAGAATGGAAGAAAAATGTTTACCAATCACATATCTGATAAGGAGTTTGTAATCTTTAGAATAAACAACTCTTAAACTCAGTAGTAAAAGACAACCCAATTTAAAAATGGGTGAAGGTCTGAAAAGACACTTCTTCAAAGATATACATATGGCCAGTAGGCATAGGAAAAGATGCTCAACATCATTAGCCACCAGGAAAATGCATATCAAAACTACAATGAAATGGGGGAGGGTATAGCTCAGTGATAGAGTGTGTGCCTAGCATGCACAAGGTCCAGGGTTCAATCCCCAGGACGTCCATTAGAATGAATGAATGAATGAATGAATGAATAAATAAATAAATAAATAAAGCAAGCAAGCAAGCAAGCTAATTACTGCCCCCTCCCAAAAAAAAAAAAAAAAAAAAAAAAAACCTACAATGAAGCATTTTTTCTGACCACAACAGCATGAAACTAGAAATCAACCAGAGAGAGAAACAAGAAAACCAACAACTACAGAGACTAAACAACATGCTACTTAAAAAAACCAATGGGCCAATGATGAAATCAAAGAGGAAATTTAAAAATACCTTGAGACAAATGACAATGAAAACACAACCATACAAAATCTATGGGGTAAAGCAAAAGCGGCCCTAAGAAGTAAGTTCATAGTAATTGTGGCCTTCCTCAAAAAATAAGAAAAATCTCAAATAAACAACCTAACCTACCACCTAAAAGAATTAGAAAAAAAGAACAAACAAAACCTCAAGTCAGCAAAAGGAAGAAGATAATAAAGATCAGAGACAAAATAAATAAAATACAGATTTAAAAAATGAAAAATCAAACCAAGAGCTGGTTTTTTGAAAGGGTAAACATTCTCTGACATAAATCATCAGTCTTCCCAGGCAACAGAAATAAAAGCAAAAATAAACAAAGGGGACCTAATCAAACTTAAAAGCTTTTACACAGCAAAGGAAACCATAAACAAAATGAAGACAACCTATGGACTGGGAGAAAATATTTGCAAACAACACAACCAACAAGAGCTTAATTTCCAAAATATACAAACAGCTCATACAACTCAATAACAAAAAACAAACAACCCTATCCGAAAATGGGCAGAAGACCTAAATAAGCAATTCTCCAATGAAGATAAACAAATGGCCAACAGGCACATGAAAAGGTGCTTAACATCATTAATTATTAGAGAAATGCAAATCAAAACTACAATGAGGTATCATCTTACACCAATCAGAATGGCCATCATTAAAAAGTCCAAAATAATAAATGCTGGAGAAGGTGTGGAGAAAAGGGAACCCTCCTATACTGTTGGTGGGAATGTAAACTGGTGCAGCCACTATAGAAAACAGTATGGCGGTTCCTTAAAAAACTAAAAACAGAGTTACCATATGATCCAGCCATCTCACTCCTGGGCATACATCCAGAGAAAACTCTTAATTTGAAAAGATATATGCACCCCAAGGTTCATAGCAGCACTATTTACAACAGCCAAGACACTGAAGCAACCTAAATGTCCATCAACAGATGAATGGATAAAGACAATATGGTATATATACACAATGTAATACTACTCAGACATAAAAAGAATGAAATAATGCCATTTGCAGTAACATGGATGGACCTAGACATTATCATACTAAGTGAAGAAAATCAGACAAATACCATATGATATCACTTATATGTAGAATCTAAAAAATGATACAAATCAACTTATTGACGAAATAGAAAAAGACTCACATAGAAAACAAACTTTTGGTTACCAAAGGGGAAAGGCAAGAGGAGGAATAAATTAGGAGTTTGGGATTAGCAGATTCAAAGTACTATATAAAAAGTAGATAAACAACAAGGTCCTACTCTATAGCACAGGGAACTATATTCAATATCTTGTAATAAACTATAATGGAAAAGAATCTGAAAAGCTATATATATATAGTCTAATATATATATATGTCTAATATATATAGTCTACTATATACATGTCTAACTATATATATGTGTCTAAACAAATCACTGTGCTGTACACCAGAAACTAACAACATTCTAAATCAACTATACTTCAATAAAAATAAACAAACTACAATGCAGTTCCAATTTATAGCCCTCTAAGTGGGTATAATAAAAAATTAATGAACTATCAAGTGTTGATGAAGATGTGGAGAAACTGGAATACTCCTACAATAGCGGCAGGAATGTAAAATTGTGCAGAAGTTGTGGAGAATAGTGTGGCGGTTTCTCAAAAAGCTAAACATAAAATTACTATATGATCCAGCAATCCCCCTCCTGGGTATACACCTAGAAGAACTGAAGACTGGTATTCAAAACAACCACCACCACCACCACAACAACTTGTACTTGAATGCTCATTAGCACTGTTCACATTAGCTAAAAGGTGGAAAACAGCCTAGTTGTCTGTCAACTAATGAACGGATACATAAAATGTGGTATACATACTACAGAATTTTATTCAGGAAGAAAAGAAATGAAATTCTGATACTTTCTACAACATGAATGAGTCTTGAAAACGTTATACCAAGTGAAAGAAGACAGATTCAAAAATCCACAAATTGTATGAGTCCATTTGTATGAAATATCCAAATCAGGAAAAGTCATACAGACAAGAAAGCAGATTTGTGATTGCCAGGAGCTGAGGGGAGGGGGGAGTGACTGCTTAATGGGCACAGGGTTTCCTTTGGGATGATGACAAAAACCATTCTGGAACGTCAGTGGTGGTTGCACAACACTGTGAATGTATGAAATATCATTAATGGTAAATTTTATATTATGTATATTTTACCACAATAAAAAAAATTCCATTTCCTATAACTATTTCTTTATATTGATCTAATATAATATTTTGCTAAAATGAGTTATTAAAATATTTCAAAAAATTACTTTCCCAGTTAAGAAACTAAAAAGACAGAACTACCTAATGGGTCATGTAAAAAGAAAAGCTTTCATTGCACTAGTGGAAACAGTTATGGATTCTCCAAATATTTCTCACCACCTTTCTTCCTCCTGGCTTCTAGGCCTTTTTTAAATTATTTTGATGACTGGTTAGAGAAATTAGGGATTGATATTGGCTGTTTGAGATGGAAGGATTAATGAACTTCCATTACTTGATGTTAAAAATAGAGAAACCATGAAGAGGAGAACTTTACTTCACAGCTTAACTCCTCTCCCTGCCTACATCAAACACCACAATGAAAGGTTGCATGTTACATGGACTGAGAGTAGAGAGAGCACATCTATATGATTATTCCTTGAAAATAATTTGTTTTAATCAGACAAAGTATTGTTTTTATGAGACAGCCACCAAGATGTGGAAGTAAGACACTTCTTAAAATAGTAATACTTTATAATAGAAATTTACTCACATAATTATAAGAAAAGTTCTCAATAAAGGTAAACAACTTGAGTAACTTAATTATAAGACAACTTATTCTAGCAAAATAAAATAAGCATTCACCTCATCTATAACTTTTGAAAACTGCTGCAAAGTAGAACTCATAACTTCATCATCACCCCCCAGTGGAAAGCGCTGAAAAGTAAAGCAGAGATGAGGTAAAGGTCCAATGCCGCATGTCTTTCATGAGTTACATTATAATTTTCAGTTTTAAATTACTTCAGAAGACTTCTAAAATTTTGAGAAGCTCTAAAAAATGTCATTTTAATATAGTAGTATAATTCATATAATTAGTAAACATTAATTGAAACATCTGCTAAGTAACCAATTAACAGGGTATACAGGAATGCACACCATACTGAAAGTTCAAAGATACAAGTTTAGTTCTAGTTCCTCCACTAACCAGCTGTGTAACCATGAGCAAGCTTCAGTTTCTTCATGTGAAAAAATAGGGGTAAACTAGATAACCTCTGTATCTAACATTAAATAATTAAAATTAGATATAAGTGCATAATGGAATTCCAAAGGCATATCAAAATTATCTTCTGTGAATTCAAAAAGGCTTAGAATTCTTGATGAGAAATTCTGTTTATCTACAAAGATACTGTATCACTGCATATTTTAAATACTTTTACAATGTTGATGTACAGTACCTGTTTTTCATATTCTTTTAAAAGTTTTGAAGTCAGGTGTGTTGCAGCACTTAATTCATTCTATGGGAAAAGATTAACATTCAAATGAACACAATATTAAAGATTAAGAAAAAAGTTTTAAGCCACTTTTATCACTTCAATAGAGTACAACATGCTCTCCAAATCCCTCATTAAAACACTGGAAAGGAAGCTACCACAAAAGCACTTGAAGGGAAACTCAAACCTTAAGACAGACACCATCAAGAAATTCAGCAGTGTTCCAGGTATGTGCTCTTTCTTTTTAGTTAATGAAAACTAACTGTTAAAGCTTTAAAGCTAGAAGTAAATTGTACATAATCTTAGCAACATCTTAAAAGATTCTACACTGATGACTGATGATCCCTCTCTCTAGATGCTGATACTAGACCATGATAAGCATTTAATAACATACAACCAAAATGTGGTCGATCTAGTCATTATAATACAGTAATGTAGCCATATGAAAGAAATACTTTTTTAATTTAAAGGTTTTTTTTTTTTTCCAGAAACAAAAGTAATGTTTCTTTTACATATTATTCTCTGGTCAGAAATCAAATTCTTGAGAGACCTAACTCTAGGAAAAAAAGTAAACAACTATCACAGCAACTTTAAAGTACATAATGAAAATGTGAGTCCAGAAAGAAGAGAAAATGAGAAGGAAAAAAAAAAGAAAAGAAACTTGTACACTTAATTAATCCCAAAGAGAGTTTATCACAGAACCCAGGTTCCTATTAAGGCTTATAATTAACTTACATAAACAGAGCCTCAAATCTTATGCCTGTTCAACCAAAAAAACCTAGTCATATCTTTTTTAAATTCATCTCCTGGTACCCTGGAGCTATATCCAAATTTTAGTACCTTCTTCTAACAAGATAGAGGTAAACTACTTTCAAACCCTCTGCTCAGAGAGGGGATGTATTCCATAAGATTAAAAGCATGATTAGAGAAAATACTGGTGACAATTTGGGGTTTTCAGTTAGATCTTAGGTAAAGATCACTATCATGAGTTTCATTAAGAAAGCCCTTATACTGTGTTTAGGGGAAAGCGGCAAATGCTTCAAACTTCATCACTTTTGTAGTGCTACAAACTATACACTAGTAATTGAAATGTGAGCTCTGTAATATAAAATACTTAATGTTCATACATCCATTCAACAAATATTTATTACTGTGTGCCCTGGACATGGCTAGGTACCAGTAAACAAGACAGACGCTATCTCTGTCCTCATGGGCTTAAAGATTCATTTCAAAAATGCACTGAGTCAGTCTTTAGCCCTTTACCTGTGCATCATAAATCCGACGCATAGCTTGATACAACTGGTTCATATAGTTGGAAATAGCTGTAGCATCTTCTTCAAATACACCCAGTAAAGACCTTGTCTGTATAAAATAAAAGCAGTAAGTTTATGTTAACCACTATAAAAATCAGATGGACTTCTTTTTCCTAAAGGAAGGAAAAACCCTCAGATATTAGAGCTCTAATAATTCTGAGTTTTAATCTATTTTCTCTCCTTTGATAGTAATGCCAGGATGTCAGGGTTCTTTGTTCTCAATTTCACTTAATTAAAATAGAGGGAGTTTCCAACTTAGTCACACAAACCTTAGAAGAAACTACAAAAGTGTATTTTTATGAATTAAAAAGTCTGATATTAAACTAAGAACAAATCAACAGAATTATTCAAAGCTAAATTAACAGTATTCCATGTATAAATATTTAAAATGTCTTATTTCAGGGTAACTTAGCATGATTATTTGTCTTTACCAATGGTCTCCTCCAAACCCCTCCCCATCATAATCCAAAATAATACTACAGTACCCCTCCCCAATATGGCCTATAAAATGCTAATTAGGTTTTTTTATGAGTGCAGAATTTGGGGTTATTTTTTATTCTTCTTTATACATTGCCATATTGTTAGGCTTTTTTTTTTGGCCCAATGAGCAGGAGCATGTAAAAATTACCTTAATTGTAAGAGTAAAAACTCATCAGTCAGAAAATGTTAAGACTGTCAACAAAAAGGATCAGAGATAAGGAAACTCAACATATCAAGGCAAGGTAAGTTCACTTTCTTATATCCCAAAGGGAAAGGAAGAATTAAATTTCAACAATTATTGAGATCACTACAGCTTAAAATCTAAAAGATAACTTTGTACTTTTATTCTACAAATAGTTAATTTATGCCTCAGTCTTAGAAGTTGTTTTTTAAAAGTCAACTTATTCCTTAGCTTCCTATTTTCAGAAGAGGAAGCTAAGTCAATATGGTTTAAAAAAGAAAAAGCAGCACAAAATCATTATGCCAGTATATGAAGTCCATGTTATCTCAGTCCTCTACATGCCCCAGAGATTTACATCTGACAGAATCTTTTTATCTTTTAGCCCTAGTGCACTATTCCCATTCTCCAAGTGCTGTTTTAAGATGTAACAAAGAAAGCATCATGAAATTATGTTTGGCTAATTCCATTCCTAAAAAAAAAAAAATAGATCTGCCACTTAAGGTTTTTTTATTCCCCCAAATTATCATTCTAACTCAAGACATAACACATTTATGCAAAACGCTGTAGTGGAATTACATTAAAAAGATGTTCTTAACCCCAGAGTTGAAACAGCTTCCTTACGAAAGCTAATAATAGTTCAACATTGTATAATGACTGTTTAAAGTTAACATCTTACAAAAATGCATCAACATGGTGCCATTTCACTGAATCTATGATGGCATCCACTGTGATTTATATACTAATACATACAACTGTGATATATACATTTTTATATACTACTAAAACAAACCAATGCTGGCGATTAAGCTATGATTTAATGTTTTCTTATGTCTTGATGTTTTTACTTGATATTCATGGAAACAGACCTTTAGACAAAGTTTTATATGTAATTCTCATATAAACACAAAAAAGAAAAGCTGCATAAATATGATGCTAAAATTTCAACTCCTCTGAGTCATTTTTTTGATACAAGAGTGATCACTATCCATGTTTTCTCATCCAGTATTATTCTATGCCATGAACAGGTGATAAATATTTCTTAGAAGCACTCTCCCTTTGTCCCAGTATTTTCTTCCAAACCAGTGATACCCATTCAGCAAGTTCTGATGGTAGCACTTGCTTCATGTTACCAGGTGTCAAAGGAAAATTTTCAGACACAAACAAGCTGGATCCTTCAAGTGGTTGTGGCTTATTGAAAGGTTGCACTTGGCCAGTCATGCCACTAAGACAAACAACCAAATGTGTACGTTTTCAGGCAATTACAAATAAAATATCATCAACTGTTATATCATCCCAATATAAGAGATGTCAGAATATGAATTTTAAAAAAGTCTGTCTCATAATCTATGAGTATTCCATATTATGCCAAAGAAAGAAGCCTCCATTTGGGACTGGAGTTTGTTTTTAAAGTTCCAGCATGGATAAATCATTGATAAGATTTTTTTTTAAAGATCTTACGTGTTCTTTTCATTTTGTTTCTGATTTTCAAAACAATATATAAGCAAGGACAAGTCATCTAGTGTAGTCTTAAGATTTTCTGCCTCAACAGATGGCATCTTTTGCAGAATGGTATAATTTGGGCAAGATGATTCTGAAGATGTTTATGTTCAATCATCTGGATTTGGCCTTGCAAATACTCCACTATTTTAATGCTTAGTTACTGTAAATTAAAACTAAAAGAGGATAACCATACCTCAGGATAGTCTTCCATGACTCCCAGGTTCTAACTTTTTATACACCAACTGGCAGGCCATTTTTGATTAGGATCAAATAATCTAATAAAAACTTATCTATATCAGGAGCTTTAGAAGTTTGTTACACAACTTCTTGGACTCTATCTAAATAGTCCAGATAAGAACAAAAATTTATGCCCAAAAGCATTCATCTCAGCCCTATAAAAACAAACCTTAGGAAAAATTCTAGAAGTCCAACAATAGGACAACTATTAAGTCAGTTAAGGAAACATGCAGCCTTTAAATTTTTTATTCAGTATGTAATAATATGTTAAGATACTTAGCTGTAATGTTAAGTTAAAGCCGAATAAAAATTGTCATGCTCAATATGATCTCAATCATATTAAAATGGCAAGAAAAAAACTAGAAAAAAGAAAGCAAACTGTTAACAGAGTTTGATGCTGGGTGCATGACAGGTAACTGGTTTCTGTACCTTCCAATTTTTCTGAAGCAAACAACTATTATTTTTATAATCAAAATACAAAAATTAAAGCATTCATTATCTATAACAGCTGAGGTTCAGAGAAATTAAGTGACTTGCCCTAAAGCAGAAGGTACTAAGTGGCAGTAAAGACTAAAACCCTTATACCCTGAATTCCAAATTCAAGGCTTTTCACCTTGCTGCAGATTTTCCCCAAGAATTGCTTCCAAGTTTCTTCCCTTTCTAAATCCCAGTTCTCCCAATTAATTTTTCTAAACAATATTAACTAGTTCAAATTTATTACTCCCAGAAGTTGGAAGACTATTAATGTGGCTATTTCATTAAAAATGACCATAAAACTGATAACAATATGGCACATGCTTGAAAAAAATACAAAAAAAATCTAACGCTCAGGTTATAAACTGTGTGAAAATTTCAAGAAATTAGATGAGTCAATAGATTATACCCTCCTCACCAGTCACGGCTAGAGCACTATGTAATCCATTCTGAGCAGTGTATAGTCTTTATGAGTTATAAAAACCACGCCAGGTAAGAGAAGAAAGGTTAAGGAAACCTGTTGAGTTTTATAAAATAAAAAAGTAAAATGACAAAGTACACCTGACCAATACATCCCACAAAACTTTTGCAAAACATACGAAACAGATGTAGCTTACAACTTTATACTAGAGAAATCATTGAGTTTGAACTGGCTATTCTGGCAGTCAAGATAAGCCAAGAAGTGGGTTTCTCTTTGTATCAGTATAGGCTGATAAGAGTACATTACCAGCAGGCAACTGGCCTGTGAAAACTTTCAGCATGAAAAAACCAAATCAATTCCTCAATCAGAGCGCAACTTCAAATTGGCAATCAAAACTGGCACAATATCCGTGGCAGACATGTCACCTAGGAAGGGGGATCTACCCCCTTCCTCCTGCGGTCAAGACACATAAATTATGTGCAAACTGTACTTCTCAATGAACATTTCAGGAAACTTTCTTCATTCTAAGTAGTAGCCAACCAGCAACATCGTCTTAAATCCCTTACTATGTAAAAGCCAGGCCGAGGGATGAAGTTTCTCAAAGCGAGTTACAGCCCACACCCAGATGTTTTTAATATAGCTGATTTCATTCTTCAGTACTGAAAACATAACTAGTAGTTACGTTCTCCTAGACTGCCTTAAAGCTAGAGCAACCACTAGTATCATCCCCAACGCACGAAACAGGGCTTTTATTTTGATGAGTTTGTTAGAGCCAAGCCTGCAACGAGGGCGCAGCAGTAGGGGAGCGGCGAAGGCGCCGTCCATCACCCGGTGTGCACCGCCCTCGAGTGACAGCAGCTACACTCACAGCCACGACACTAGGGGAGGCTCCGAGACGCACGACGGGCTTCGCCGAAGATTCCACACGGCCAAATCAACAGCCTTTCAGCATCTCCACAAGAAAAACTATCCATTTCCTTCCCTAGCTTGCTTAGAAATCATTAAGTAAGTTTACAGGGTCTTTTCTCCTTCTGCATTTTCTCCGAAGAGGTTCTCCGGGAGAAAATTCCAAGATCGGGATTTATCCCTTAACATCACGGCAATAAAAAAAAAAAATCTTCCGCCAAATACAAGGAGCCCCGCGCGCGTACGTGACCGCCGGGCCCACGAGCCAACGCGAAGGCGGCTCGGTTGCCGCCCGCCGAGGTCCCAGATCCCGCACGCAGCTCTCGGCCCAGCCGCGCAGGCCCACGTCGGCCTCGGGAGGGCGGCCCGGCCTCGGCGGCTCAGGGCGCGACAGGCGGGAGCCCTGGGCGGCTGAGCCTACCTGGGCCAGGGCAGGCACCTGCGAGCGCGGCGGGGCCAGGCCTGGGGTCGGCCAGCCCGGCTCCTTCCCTCGCCTCCCGCCGCCGCACGCGCCTCACCTGCGGGCTGTCCTCCAGCGTCTCTTCGATGGGCAGCTTGTCGATCCCTGGCATTTTGGTGGAGGGAGGGCGGCGGCAGGAGAGGCAGCGGCCGCCCACAGCTCCGTGCGCCTGCCCGTCTGCAGCAGCTGACCCCGACCCGCCCTCTCTCGCTGGCGAAGCAGCCCTCGCCAGGCGCCGAGCGGCCGCGCCGCCGCGCGGGAAATCCCGCCCTCTCGTCCTGACTGCCACGCCTCCCGGCGCGCTCATTGGCTCGCGGCGACGCCCGTCGGCGCAGCGGGACTGGCCGCGAGCGGCTCTGCGGCGACCGCGGGCCTCTGCGCACCTCGAGCACTTCGGCTGCGCGCGGGCGGCTGCGCGCGGGCGTTTGGATGTAAATCGTAGGGGGCCTGCTGCCCCCAGCAAGGCGTGCGTCTGTGGGAACCAGAACCTCGAATGACGACCGCATTGGGGAATTTGGAGCGGTTTTAACTTCTCCCGTAACGTTTTTCGTCAGAGACCATGAAAGAGGCCTCACTTTAGTTTCCTCAAATTATAACCTTCCCAACCCTGCCTGAAACGTCCAGTCTCCCCTCTCCAGCAAAATGGTGCTGCCTCAGATGCCTGCGAGGTCAGAAGTTGTGTCGTTAACTGGCTTTCTGGTAAATTCGTGGACAGTCGACTCGAAAAGATTTTTCTGGGAACGTGGATATCGGTATGTTCAGTTAAAAACGTGGCTTTGTTACCATGTCATCAGTTCTTACCCGGCTTTGAAGGGCCGACTCACCACAAATTAGACATACATTTATTTTAAATCACAAATGAAAACGTCTTTTGAAAGTCAGGGTACACTGGTGAATTATGTTGGTAACTGATTAGCATTTCTGATAGATTAAAAAGTTTTGGAAGAAGATTTAAATAGCTTCTTCGGGCTCTAGTCCTCTTTTCAGGAGAGAAAAGTGAAGCTCTATTTCTAGAACTTGGTCTGGATTAGAACTCCTGTCTGTCTGTCCATCTTCCCCAACCTCACACTGTCTCATTTCTCTGTTTTTTATAAAGGAATCAGTGTACAGAGAAAATGGCAAAATTACTAGTGTCTTCTAAAAATCTAGGCACGAATCCCACCAGTCCATCTCATCTTCATTCAAGAAATAAAAGAAATGCTGAGTAAAGATTGTTAGTTGCCTGGTTCCGCAGATAAATTGGAACAAATCCAGGTACAGTGGAACAACCTCAAATACAGCAACTGGAATAGATGTTACATATTTTAAACTAAAATACTAGATTTTTCCCATGATCTCTTAAAGGAGAGGTAAAATCAAGCTTTAAAAGTTTTACCAGGTAGACTTGCAGTATAGTTTCACCTGATTATCCTTAGTGTTATAAACTTTCTTTTTTTTTTTTTGTATATATATATATTTTTATTGAAGTATAGTTAGTTTACAATGTTGTCAGTTTCTGGTGTACAGCATAATTCTTCAGTCATATATGAACACGTATATTTGTTTTCACATTCTTTTTCATTATAGGTTACTACAAGATATTGAATATAGTTCCCTGTGCTATACAGTATGAACTTGTTTATCTATTCTATGTATATTAGTTAGTATCTACAAATCTCAAACTCCTAGTTTATCCCTTCCCACCTGCTTCCCCCTGCCCCTGTAACCATAAGCTTGTTTTCTATGTCTGTGAGTCTGTTTCTGTTTTGTAAACAAGTTTGTCTTTTTTTCAGATTCTACATATGTGATATCAGATGGTATTTTTCTTTCTCTTCGGTTTACTTCACTTAGAATGGCAGTCTCCAGGTCCATCCCTGCTGCTGCAAATGCCATTATTTTAAATTTTTTATGGCTGAGTAGTATTCCATTGTATAAATATACCACAGCTTCTTTATCCAGTCATCTGTTGATGGATATTTAGGTTGTTTCAATGTCTTGGCTATTGTATATAGTGCCTCTGTGAACACTGGGGTGCGTGTATCTTTTTGAATTAAGGTTCCCTCTGAATATATGCATAGGAGTGGGATTGCTGGATCGTATGATAAGTCTGGTTTAGTCTTCTGAGGAATCTCCATACTATTTTCCATAATGGTTGCACCAAACTACATTCCCATCAACAGTGTAGAAGGGTTCCCTTTTCTCCACACCCTCTCCAGCATTTATCGTTCATGGACTTTTGATTGATGGCCATTCTGACTGGTGTGAGGTGATACCTCATTGTGGTTTTGATTTGCATTTCTTTGATAATTAATGATATTGGGTGTTTTTTCACGTGCCTATTGGTCATTTGTATGTCTTCATTGGAGAATTGGTTGGTTAGGTCTTCTGCCCATTTGTGGATTGGGTTGTTTGTTTTTTTATTAAGTTAGCTCTCCTCTTAGATGTTGATCAGCTAGTCACCCTCTAGATAAGAGCTTTAGTTTTTGAAAGGTGGTTTGGAGTTTGTTCTTACACAGTATTAATGTTAATGTTACAGTCGCTTGGATATACCCAGCATCGTACAGATCTCAGCAACACAACTCTGATTTTTGACATTTCTTTCCTACTCTGTCAGCACAGTGGCATGCAACCTGGCTCTAAAGACAGATTTTCATGGTAAGTGACATTCCTGGTTAAACTGATTAGATTATGAGTGAAGGAGAAGAAAGGCAGTGGCAATTGATAAGAATCAGGAGTAAGTGACAGGTAAAAACTAAGTGTAACAAAGAGAGTAATTATATGGTATAACTGAGGGGTTTGGCCAGATAACTTGGCCAAACCAAATAATTCCGATGAAAAATTCTCTTAGGTATCTGAATTATCTGGGTGGGGTAGTGTCATCAAGTTAAATGGTTTCCTTTTTTGTATGTTATGTGCAAGTAAACTGTATTTTTGTAAAGGAGGCTATTGTATTATCAGAGAAGTGCAAGGAATTCTTGCCAGGCTCAGTTGATTAAAAACAAAAAAAGCAAAAACAAGTTGATATTCAATTGGATAAAGAGGCAGTTACATCAAATTATAAAACTAGAAAGAATCTTAAAAGACTTTCTATTTGGATCCTCTAGCTTTAGGCTATTATGCACTCTGCTCATTCAGAAAAATGAATGTATTTCCTATTTTAAAACGTCTTTAAAGCGGCAGAATTATAGTCTCCTTTGGAAACCAGTTTGAGTTTCATCAGCTTAAGTACTGTACAGTTGACCAAACTCAATTGCTTTTATACAGGAAATGAGGCTTCTTCAGATAGTGCCTCAAGGGTTACTGGAGACTCACGTGTGGGTAGCATAGTAAAAACTTTGGCCAGCTCCTTAATTTTATGGAAGGCAAGTCAGGATTAAACGACATCCACCAAAGAATTCTTTGAGACGTTTCACACATATAATCCATTAAGAAGTTACACATATATAATTTACAACGAAAGGACATACAGTCTTGTAAATAGATTTGTTAATTATTAGTCTCCTAAAATTATATTTGATCTGCTTGTAATTAGGTTTTTACATGATACTTCTTGAAGTTCTGGTCTGCGGTCTATAATAGGAAAGAATGCAACAACCCAAATGACACTGGTGCTTTACTTTTCAAAGCTGTCCCCCTAGGCTAGTGGTTACCAAACTCATGCACACGTAAAAGTCATCTGGAGAAGGTTGAGCCCAGCTAGAAGATTCTGATGCAGTGGGTCAGACAGAGATAGAGCTGAGAGTCTTTCCCAGGTGAGTCCAAAGCAGATCATCCTCAAACCACATGTTGAAAAATTCTATCCAAAATGGAAAATAGCCATTTCTCTTTCCTAAATAACATTGTAGTTTAGAAAATTTAGAAAGTCAAGTAAACACTTAGGAAAGAGTCTTTGGTTCCAGCTCAAGATGGTGAGAAGGGCACCATTTCCAGAATCACCTAGAGAGCTTGGAAATACTGCTACTTACAGATATCCCCTGAAAGTCTCCATCAGTCTGAAATTCTGGGGGAATTCATACTCCTTTTGAGAGTCTAATGTATAGTGCAAATAATCCTGGATGTTACCTAATAAATCACACATTAATGAGACTGATTTTAACAGGTAATTCTATTGTTTTCTTAACATCCAGGTGAGATGAGCCAAATTCAAGAAATGAGTATTTTAATTGGTAATTTGGGAACCTGAGTCATTTCCATCTACTTTAAAACATTTGAACCAGTGGTAGGGCACGGGGAAGCTTTGGGCAATTGGAGGGTAGAATCAAAAGTTCTGAGGAATGTGTTGCAAAAGGAGGTGGGTGGGCAGCAAGGACCTACCAATTCTTCAGTGTGCCACTGCGAATGCCTCTCTGGCCTTTAACCTTAATGTTGCTTTTGCTCTTTGCCACCG
This sequence comes from Camelus bactrianus, assembly GCF_048773025.1. Classification (NCBI taxonomy): domain Eukaryota; kingdom Metazoa; phylum Chordata; class Mammalia; order Artiodactyla; family Camelidae; genus Camelus; species Camelus bactrianus. Next base: position 28,046,389 of record NC_133555.1, read on the forward strand.
CAGCCTTAGATTCGTGGCTAAACCTTAAATCCTTAGAAAGGCAAATTCTGTAGCTTCTACTTTCTTGACTGTGAAAAGAATAAAACTTTTATTTCTAGGATAATTGTATATGCTTGTTTCTTTTATAGTTACCTTAATTCTTTTTTGGAAGATGAGAACATTATAAACTAATTTCTTTGACTAAGCCAAGAACTTTGAAACCAAGAAGCATCACTTCTGTTTCTGTTGAGAAGTAGTTGAAAGCATAGGCATGAGCTCATGGACATGGACTGTGGAGCCAGCATAGCTGGCTTCGAATCCTGGCTTCACTCTAGTAGTTCTGTGACTGTAGTCAAGTTACTTAACTTCTCTGTGTCTCTATTCTGTCATCTGAAAAATGGAGCTTAGTGTAGAGAAACTTACATGATAGACTTGTGAAGATGATTAATACGCTTTCAGAATAGTGCTGGGCATAATAAGTATTCAATAAAAATCAGCTAGTTATTCTTTTCATTATTTACTATTAAATATTAAATATTTTAATGCTTTTAAGGCAGCATTCATTTTATTCATTTTTCCTTCATCATATCTAAAGAAACAAATATTTTCTAAGTCAGAAGATTGTCCTTATTATGTTAGAGAACCCTGATACTGTTTTACATAGTATTACCATTACCCTTGCTACTGTTTTATCACTTTGATTTAGGGGCTTTTGTGACCAAACCAAAAATTTTTAAATCAATAAATATATATTGTGATATTCTGGAAAAGTGGTGTAGGTACCAAACCAGCAAAGGCTATTACCCTGTTTTTGTTTTTTGGCTGTGGGAGGAGGAGCGATACCCCAAGGTTAAGACAGAAGACTTTCGTAACACTCCTACTCATCAGAAATTCTGGGGAGCAACAGGCAGGCAGTAGAGAAGAGACTGCTCTGAAAGAAGCCAATATGTGCCATGACTGTTTAATCATTGAAATAATTTTACTTTTTATAGAACCACAGAGGGCAGTAAAAAACAGAGCAACTGAGGATTGATTAAACCATACTGTTTATATCACAACTAATAGAGGTAGGTCTCAGAGTTAATCAGCACATCCTTCCAAGAACACTAGATGGTGCTCTGAATTTAGTTTTGGGGTTCAAACTACATCAGGAAATGGCTGCCTTCATTCAACAAATATTTATTAGGTAATAAACAAAATATTAAAAAACCCCTGCCCTTGTGGAGCTACAGTTTAGTGGGAATGGTAGGGAGAAAAGACAATTAAAAAAAAAAACGTTTAAGTACTATTAGAAATACAGTGTATTAGAAAGCGGGAAGTGCTATGGAAAAATGGGATGAGGGGGCAGTTGCAATTTTAAATAAGCTTGTCAGAGTGGATTTCATTAAGAAGGTGACATCTGAACAAAAACTTGAAGGAGTCACTGGAATGAGCAGTGGGGACATCTGAGGACAAAGTGTTCCAGGAAGAGGAACCAGCAGGGCAGAGGCCCTAAGCCCTAAGACAGGAGTGGCTTGGCTCATTTTAAGAACTGTGTAGACTGAATCAGGGTGGCAGGAAAGGAGGGAGCCTAGGGGAAGAGTCTGGTGGGGACGAGGAAGAGGAGGCCAGATCATGGACAGCCCAGTGGCCTATGTGAGGATTTTGACTTTTATTCTGATTTCGGATAAAAACACCTTTAATAGAGATTGGGATTTGAAACAAATGTTGGAGGAGTTGGATGAATTAGTGAGATGAGATATAAATTCTGGGCAAAGTAACGTTGTCTTAAATAAACTTGATACTTTATGAGATATATTGATTTAAAGGAAAAAGTACATCAGTGGTTTAGCTAAATCATATTTTATGTACAGAGTCAAAAGTAATGTCTTAATAACAGAAGACAATGATTTCATGTAAAAAGAGATATATAGTTTTTCCCCTTCTCTTTCTGAATCATTCAGTCCTAAAGGCCTTAGGTGGGGCCAAATAAAGTAGGAGTCTATGCAGGGTGGGTGGCCCACGGGGCCCAGAATGGGTATTGGAGTCCAGCAGGGGTAATGAGGGCATCCACGCAAAAGGGGCACCCTGGTGTGGGATGGAGAGCCTGTCCAAGATGAGGAGGACATCTGCATAGGGGGGTGTCAGAGCTCAAGATGGATAAAAATGGCATTTTGGTGGAGGGGCAGCCCATAGGCAGCAGGATGTTGGAGCAAAAGTAGGGCGAGGGTGCCTGAGAAGGCTGTTCTGGAGTCCAGGCATGGTGAAGATGGCTTTTGTGCAGGTTGGGAGCCCGCTGCAGGATTTCAGAATGCAAGGAGTGTGGGGAGTATCCATGAAGGGCAGCCTACTGTGGGGTTTCAGAGCACCAGTGGGGTGAGGAAGGCATCCACACAGAGAGTGGTTAGGTGTGGGGTGTCAGAACACCAGCAGGAAGAGAAGGGCTTTTGTGCAGGGGGAAGCACCTAGGACAGTCTTCCCTAGAAGACTAAGGGAATTTTATTATTTATGTTTACAAAAGTAGAAAAATAATGAGTCCACATTGTTATATATCTATTCATCAGTGATAATGAACCCACATATACCTGCCACTCATCACTCCAATTGAACACTCATCAACATTTTGCAGCACTTGCTTCAGTTATCTGTTTTCTTTCTTCTTTTCCTGAGGTACTTTAAGTAAAACCCAGACATCCTGAAATTGTACCTGTAAATACCTAAATAGAATCTCTTTTTAAAAAGCATTTAAAAAAATGTAACCATAATCACATTATTTCACCTAACAAAATTAATATTAATTACTGTCTTAATCATGAGTTTCATGAGGATAGAAATCATTTCATCTCCTAGGTGCCTAGAACATCCCTGATACATGCTGGAGTTTAATAAATGTTGTGATTCAAAAGTCAGCTTTTAAGTTGATAAGAACCATAACATTTATCCTCCAGAAACAATGTTATAAATAACAATCAGGTTCTCAGGTTAACTGACAACTCTCATTTAATCTGCAATGATTAGATTAAATGGCACTAACGTGTAGGCCTGAGCCCCTGGGAGCCCTAAATCCTAAACTATTTTATCTTTGATTATTGAGTCTGGGGGAAAACCTGAGGCTAATTTAGCCTAGTCCTGAGTTTTCTTGTTCCCACTGTCAACCCTCGGAGGACATAAGGACAAGGGCTAGACTGGGTGAGAGTGCTCATTGGTAAAGATTTCTTAGAAGGAAATATGGCAGCACCCACCAAAAAAATTAGTACATTCTTCAAAGAAAAATTTTCAGGGACATACTAGTTTTGCATGTGTGCTAACATGTATGCACAAGATACCTATTGCTATAATGTTTACTATAGTTTAAAAAACTGGAGACAACCCTAAGTGTCATTATCAGCAGTATAGTTCAGTAAATTATGGTTCTTCCACTTGCTGAAGCACCAGGCAGCTTTTGAAGAATGAGATAGAGCTGTGTACATGCTGACATAGTGTCATGTCACTGTGTGGGAACCACACTGAAAAACAATATATATGTCTGACTCCATGTAGATAAAAATGTGTGTGTGGGTTTGTGTTTATCTACCTCTTTATGTCAAGGCATTCTAAAAGACAAGAGAAGCACTAAACTGTTAGTATCGGTAGCCAGTAGGTTGGAGAGTAAAAATGGGGTAAAACTGAAGGATACTCTCGTATTTTATTCTAGATACCATGGTATTAAATGAATCTTTTAAAAATAAAAAAATGCATCTGTGTTTTGGATGACTTTATATCAAATTTTTAAAATCAAGGGCTTGATATATGCCAGGCACTGTACTGAAAATAGTTTTAACTGATTTGAAAGTATAAAAATATGAAACTGTACTCTTCTGAGATTGAGAAGAACAAATGCTGAGATGTTTTTTAAATGTTATAAATAAATGAACTTATTTAACAAACCTTTATTTAATATCTCCCATGTGATGGGCACTGTGATGGGTGCTGGGAGAGAGAGAAGTATATGTGGAAACAGTTTCAACTCTCCTGAACCTTGTAATCACTGGGAAAGATACCATGCGCCTCAAGTAACAATGGCTGATAAGAACCTTAGTAATGATAGAGCGTCACAGATGTGAACCGTGGCTCAGGATTTTTAAATTTTAAGCTCAGATTTTTCAAATGAATCCCTCATATCACTTTTTATTAAGCTTTAGTTAGAGAATGGTATAACACCTAACTTGTGGATTGCCCTGGAGTGATATATACTTCTCAGTTTTTACTTCATCTTGTACATATAGATGTTTAAAATACAGACTGTTCAATTTTACAATTCCTAGAATCTCTTCTCTTCAGTGTCAGTGTGTCAGGCTTTTATGTCTTATATCAAAAGAAGTGTTGAAAGATACTGAGAATGTATCATATGCAAGGTTTCACAACCTTTTTCTTAACTGATCTGTACACTTTGATGTTTATATCATGAGATCATTGGTGAAGATGTTACAGAGACCATTAATTGATAAAGTCAGTAGAAAAGGGAATTTAAAGACAGAAAACTTAAGTCAACTTCAGTTACCACTTGCTGGTTGGTGACTTCTGCAAGTTACAACTGAACTCTCAGTTTGTTTTCTCAGCTACAAAATAATAAAGGATTTGTCAAAGAATTAAACAAATATGCTCACATGCTTTAGAAGCTATATAGCACTATAGGCATTTTGTGTTTGTGTTCATTATAGCATTTATTAGAAACCAACAATAGGAGGGAGGTATAGCTCAAGTGGTAGAGTACATGCTTAGCACACAGGAGGTCCCAGGTTCAATCCCCAGGACCTCCTTCAAATAGAAATAAATTAATAAACCTCATTACCACCACTACCACCCCCATTAAAAAAAAAGAAAGAAACCAACAGTAAATATTGTATTAATGGTGAAACACTATTCTCATGTCAGGAACAAAACTAGGATGTCTGTTTTCATCATCACTATTTTCAACACTGTCCTGTACTTCTAGACCAGAATTGTCCAACAGAACCTCCTGCAGTGATGGAAATGTTCTCTGTCCTATCTAATATGGTAGCCACTGGCCATATATGGCTACCTAAATTTAAATAAGTTACAACAAAATTAAATTTAAAATTAAATTGCACCAGCACTTGCACTAGCCGCATTTCAAGTGCTCATTAGCCACATGTGGCTAGTGGCTACCTTGTTGGATGGTGCAGACATAGAACATGTACATCATCTTAGAGAACTTTATTGGATTGGAAGTTCTGTCTACAATTATATAATAATGTTTAATTATAATCATATCTATCCATCCACCAATTCATTTTATGTTTTATACATTTTAAAGTTACAGACATCAATATACTTCTCCTCTAAACTCTTCTGCATGTGTATTATCATTAACAATAGTTCAATACTTGCTTATGTTTTAATAGATAAATTTTTATATACAGTGAAGTGAATAAATTTTAAAGAGTATTAAATAATGAGTATTGACAAATGAATACAACTGTATAATCCAAACCCCAGCAAGATATAAAACATTACCATTACCCCTCAAGTTTCCTGACTCCTCTTCCCAGTCAGTCTCCACCTCCAACTCTACATTCTGTTTTTTTTCAGTATGAACTAGTTTTGTCTGTTCTGGAACATCACATAGGTGAAATCATACTTCACGTATTCTTTTGTATAAGTCTTCTTTGACTTAGCATAATGTTTTTGAAATTCATCAATGTTGTTGCATATGTGGTAGTATATACCTGTATATTGCTGTATTCTATTATATAATTATACCATGGTTTACTCACTTTCCTGTTGATAGACACCTAGTTGTCAGTTTTGGCTATTGTCTATGGAGCTTCTATGAATATTCTTGTATATTGTTTTGTGGGCATGTTTTCATTTTTCTAGGAATTGAACTGCTGGATCATAGCATAGGTATATGCTTAATTATTTACCTCTAATATATGGAATTAAATTGATTTTTGTATATTTACCTTTATACTATATCTTTGCTAAATTCACATTAATTTTAGTAGCTATTTTGTAGATTTGTTAAATTTTTCTGTGTAAACAATCATGTTATCTGTGAAAAGAGACCATTTACGTCTTCCTTTTTGACCTGTATGACTTTTATTTCTTTTTCTTGCTTTATTTATTGCACTGACTTAGATCTAATATAGTGTTAAACAGAATTGCTAAAAGTGAACATCCTTGCTTTGTTCCTAATCTTAGGGAGAAAGCATTCAATAATTCACCTTTAAATAGTACGTTATCTAGTTATTTCTGTAGCTGCCCTTTATCAGATTGAAGAAATTACTTCTAATCCTAATTTATTGAAAAAAAATTTTAAGTTACGAAGGAGTATTTTTCTGCATCTGCTAAAGTGATCACGTGATTCTCTTTTTTTTCCTGTTAATATGATGAATTACAATGATTGATTTTTGAGTTTTAAACCATCCTTGTTTTTCTGGGAAAAGCCCCACTTAGTCATATTGTATTACCGTTTTTATATATTTCTATATTAAATTTGCTAGTATTTTAAGGTTTTTGTGTCAGTGTTCATGAGTGATATTTGTCTATTATTTTTTTTGAAATTTTTTAAAATCAGAGTTACTTAGGCCTCATAAAGTTAGAAAAGTCCTTCCCCTTCTATTTTCTGAAAGAATTTGAGATTGGTGTGTGTTTGAGACTTTTTAAAAAATGTTTGATAAATCTCACCAGTGAAGTACCTGGGCCTGGTGGAAAGAATTTGATAACCAATTCAATTTCTTTAATTGGTATATGACTAGTCATACTTTCTGTTTCATTTTGTCTCAGTTTTGGTAATCATATGTTTTTCTAGGTTCTTGTCTATTTCATATAAATTGTTGAATTTATTGGTATAAAGTTGTTTATAATATTCTTTTTAATATCTGTAGTCTCTGTAGTGATATCACCTCTTTATGCCTAATATTGGTAATTTGTATTCTCTTTTTTGTTCTTCATCATTCAACCTAAAATTTTCTCCTACTCCCTAGTTTTTTCTTTTTTAATTGATGGAACCTTACGTATAAATTATCCAGTGCTCCATAACAAATGAGCCAAAGTTTAATGATTAAAATAGTAGTATTCATTTAATACCTCTCACAGTTTCTGTGTCAGGAATTCAGGAGTGACTTGAATACACAGTCCTATTTTGGAGTCTTCATTGAGATTGTGGTCAGATATCAGTTGGGGATTCAGTCATCTTGAAATCATTATGAAGGCTTGACTGGGACTGGAGGGTTCACTCCCAAGTGGCTCATTCACATAGCTGGCAAATTGGTATAGACTGTTGACAGAAAACCCCATTTCCTCTACATGTTGGCCTTTACACTTGACACGGTGGCTGGCTTCCCCTGGAGAGAGCTATCCAAGAGACCAAATCAGAACCTGTAGTTACTCATAACACGTAACACAGGCAGCTGCACATGGTTGCTTTGTTGTAGTACATGTCTGCTGATGATAAATTCTCTTAGTTTTTGTCTTAAAATGTCTTTATTTTGCCTTCATTCTCTGAGATATTTTTGTAGGATATAGACTTCTTGGTTGAAAAGAGGGTATTTTTGTTGGTTTGGTTTTGGTTTTTTTCTTTTTTGCAGTTTCAGGATGTTATTCCATTGTCTTCTGACCTCCATTATTTCTTAATAGAAGTTAGTCAAATCATACTGTTATTCCCATGTATATAATGTGCCATTTTTCTCTGCATGCTTTCAAAATTCTCTCTTTATCTTTAGTTTTCATCCGTTCAACTATGATGTACCTTGGTATAGTTTTTCTTGTGTTTACCCTGCTGGGGTTTTTTGAGCTTCTTGAATCTGTAAATTTAGGTCTTTCACCGAATTTTGGGAAATTTCAGCCATTATTTCTTCAAATATTTTTTCTGCTGTAGTTGCTCTATTTATCATTCTGTAATTCTAATTACACATAGGTTAGTTTTTTATATTGTCTTACAGGATACTGAGGCTGTGTTAATTTGACTTCTAGTGTTATTTTTTTCTATGTGTTCTTATTAAATAACCTTTTTTTTAATATGGCTTCAAGTTCACTGACTCTTCTGTCATTTCCAATATACTGCTAAGCCCACCCAGTGAATTTTTTATTTCTGATACTTTATTTTTCAGTTCTAGAAGTTACTTTTAGTTCTCTTTTATGGTAAACATCTCTGATAATGTATACTATTTGTTCATTTATGATCATATTTTCATAAATGTACTTGAGTATCTTTACAATAGTTGCTTTTAATCTTTGTCATCTTATTTCAACATCTGTATCACTCCTGGGAATTTCTCCACTAATTGCATTTTCTTGTGAATATGGGACACAGTTTCCTATTTCTTTGTTAGTCTAGTAATTTTGGATTGAATTGTAGACATTCTGAATGATATCCATAGTCTCTAGATTCTGTTATATTCCTCTCAAGAGTGTTGATCTATCTTATCTATCTTTCTTCCTTTGGTTTTATTTTGTCAGGCTATGCTCTACCTCTAAAATCTGTCTCCCTTATAGTTGTCATCAGCTGAAATTTCTGTTCAGTCATTTTAGTGTTAGCTGAGATGTTTGGTGTTTTCCCTGTGCATGCCCAGTTCAGCCATGGATTTGGGCAGAATTTGGGGCCCTCCTCTGTATCTCTTTCCTTCCTAGGCTTCCCTGTCACTTTCTAGCTGCTGTGGTCACTCTGGACTCTCTCCTTTGATTTTTTTTAAGTCAGAAAGACCATGAATCATCCCACATAGTGCTGATTGGTGCCTGCCTTCAGACAAAAAGCCGTAAAAATGAGTAACTTATCCAGGGCTTTTCACTTGTTCCAGATTCTCCCCCTCTTCAATTTCTGCCAGCTTTTGGCCAGTTTCCAGTATTTTGGGATAGTTTTTAAAATATTTTGCCCAGGGTTTATAGTTTATATCTTTGGGAGGATAGGTACAATAGAAACTACTTGCCATTACTATAAAGGGAACTATAAGGGCCTTTTTTAAAGGCAGAAACCATAAAGGGTAGTATCAACATATTTTACTATATAAACTTCGTATAACAAAAGACAGCATCAATAAAGTAAAAATGTAAAGGGAAAAATGAGGAAAATGTTTATTATATATGCCAAAGAGTTATTATCTTTAATATATGAAAAACTCTTAATTCATTAAGAAACAACAACAAATCACCCTGATAAAAAATGATCTAAGGACATGCTATGGTCTGAATGTTTATGTACCCCCAAAATTCATATGTTGAAATCCTGCTGCCCAGTGTGATAGTATTAGGAGATGAGGCCTTTGGGAGGTGGTTAGGTCATGAAGGCAGACCCTCATGAATGGAATTAATGCCCTTATATAAGAAACCCAAGAGAGCATCCTTGTCCCTTTCACAAGAGGATACAATGAGAAGTATGCAGCCTGGAAGAGGGCCTTCACCCAACCACACTAGCATCCCCAATCAAAGAATTCCAGCCTCTAGAACTGTGAGAAATAAGTTTGTGTTGTTTATAACTCACTCATTCAGTAGTATTTTGTTATAGCAGCCTAAAAAGACTAAGGACATAAACCATCATTTCAAAAAAGAAGGAACACATTTGGCTAATAAACATAGGAAGAAGTAAATGCCAACCTTATTTGAAGGAATGCAGAAGGAAACAATGAGATTCTTTTACCAGTAAGATTGGCAAGAGTTTTTAAATGTTTATAATAACAAGTGTTGGCCAGGGTGTGGATAAGACACCCTCATGACTGTGTCCAAAATGCCTTTAACTTATCTACTGAGTATATATCAATAGTTATATATATTTTTTTGTTTTATCAAATGCATTTGGTTCTTTTAAAAATCTTCCCAGACATTCCTGATAATTTCTTTCTGTTTGTCTCTATTGATGATTCTAACTTTTAGAATCCTTAAACTTTCATTAATAGCTATTACATATTCTATACCTGATAATTCTAGTATCTGAATTTCTTCTGGATCTGTGTTAGTTAGGGTATAGACTTGACTGCTATAACACAGAGACCCCAAATCACAAGACAGACGTTTATTTCTCCATCCAAGTACATAGTCCAGTGCTAGAATAGAAAACTCCAGTTCCCAGGGGGAGGGTATAGCTCAAGTGGTAGAGCACATGCTTAGCAAGCATGAGGTCCTGGGTTCAGTCCCCAGTACCTCCTCTAAAAACAAACAAATAAACAAACCTAATTACCTCTCCCCTACCAAAAAAAGAAAAAAAAAACCCTCAAAAAAATAAAAAAATTAAAAAAAAAAGAAAAATCCAGTTCCCAATCAACAGTGTTCCCAGCTCCCTCTCTCTTTTATTATTACACTGCTGTCCTTAACACTTCACCACCCACTATCCTGTCCACAGTCCAAACAGCAGGAGAGAGAAAATGGGAACAGGAAGGGCACAGCCCTAAGTTTTAAGAGCAGGACTTAAAAATTACACCCATTGCTTCTGCTCACATTTCATAGGTGAGAAGTCATAGGATCATACCAACATGTAAGACAGTTTGGGAATTGTAGTTGTTAACCTTTACCTAAAAAGTATAGTGCTACTGAAAAGTGTAGAATAGATATTGTGAAACAACTAGCAGTCTCTGCCACATGGTGTAAATCTCGTTTCTGCTAATTTTCTCTTGTGTTGTCTAGCTTCATGTGCTTGATGATCTTTGATTATGAGTTTATATTTGCTTGCTTTTAATCTGTGGGAATCCTGTGGACCTAAATTTGGGAAGCTTTCCTCCGGGGAGGATTTGGTCTGCTTTTGCCAGGAGCCAATGTTGAAGGTCCTGACCTGAAGTGAGGGTCTTCAGTTCAGCTCTCCTATACCTACTTCCAGCCTGAGGGTTAGAATCCTGGTTTCCGTAATGCTAAGTGTTTTTGCCCATTTGGGTGACCTCATGTTTATTGCTCGGTTACTGATCACTGCTCCCAGTTCTGATTTCAGTTCGTGGTTGTTGGGTTTTTGTTGTTTTCTTTGGTGAACAAATAAAGTTTCCCTTACTTGTTGGGATCCCAGCAATGCATTTGAAGGTATGTTTTAGCATCTAATTGTTTTGTAGTAGAAAGGTCTTTCAAGGAATATGGCCCAGGATGTTGCTAGACCAGAAATAGTTCATTGACTCTCCAATTTACTTCAAGTCTGGCTTTTTTCTCTACCCATCCAGCTTGCCAAAGTTGCCAGTAACCGCCTCCTTAACAAACCTAGTAGATACCTTTCTGTCTTCTTACTCAACCTCTCAGCAGCATTGACAGCTGACCTTTCATTTATTCTTTGATCTAGTATGAGCCAAGCACTGTTTTGGATGCTGGGGGATGACTAGCACAGACAAAAACCCTAAAGACAGAAAACAGACAAAAAATAGTAAACACAATAAGCAGGTATGTAACGAGGCATAAGATAGTAAATGCTTTTAACGAAAATTGGAGCAGGGCAAAGGACATCAGGAGTCCTGAGAGAGAGGCTGAAATTTTTAAAGAAGCAGAAGAGTAAGCCTCATTGAGAAAGTGATATTTGAGGAAATACTTGAAGGAGGTAACGAAGTAAACCATGATGTTACGTGAAGAAAGAATATTCTAGGTAGTGAAAACAGCCAGTGTAAAGGCCTGGGGCAGGATTGTGCCTGGTGCTTTCAAGAAGAGCAGAGGTCCAAGTGGCCGGAACAGAGTAAGCATGGGAGATGCAATACGGGATAAGATCAGATAGAAAAAGGGGGCTGGCATATCATATGGGACCCTGAGGGCCCCTAAAAAGACTGACTGTTACTAAGATGGGAAGCCATGTTTTGAGCAGAGTTGTGACATGAACTGACTTATTTTTAAATGATTCCTCTGGCTTCTTGCTGTGTTGATTAAAAAAGCCATAAGGGATCAAGGATGGAGACAGGAAGACCACTTGAGATGCTATTGTAGTCACCCTTCTCCTTGACCCTTTTCCCTCTCTTGGATCGATTCCATATCCCCAGATTTTTCTCTTGCGTTACTAGCTGTTTCCTTCTCCAGTTTCTTCTCCAGCACATCTTCTCCAATTTCCAAATGTTGGAATACCTCGGACTTGGTCCTAAGATCCTTCTTGTATCTAGTTCCCTTCACTGGGTGATCTCCTGCAAACCTCTGGCTTTTAATGGTTTTAAAACTGATGATTTGTGCTGGTGATGCACAAACTTAGAGATTCAGCCCTGAGCTTATAGTCATAAATCCAGTAGCCAACTTGCTATCCAAACTGGAACACTTCATTTCTCCCCAATTATTTCCTCCCCTAGTCCGGCCTTTTACAACCCAGTAAGTGACACTATATTTGCTCAAGCCAAAAAACAGTCATCTTTAATGCCTCTCTTTCCCTTATTTCTATATTCAATCCATCTGCAAGATGTGTTTTTCTATCTCTGAATGAATGAGCTATTTCCTCCACAATGCTGTGTGTCAAACCCCCCAAATCTCAGTGATTTAAACAATGAATATTTACTTTTCTCATTCATGAAATTGCAGGTCATTTAGTGTTTGACTGAATTTGCCTGGGCTTGGCCTACTTGACTGTAGGCTGCAGGCTGCAGGATGGGTTGGGGTGTGCTCCATGTGTGTTCATTCTGGGGCTCAGGCTGAGCGGTGGCAGCTACCCCAGGGATGACCATATGGTGATGTCAGAAGCTCAGGAGGGCAAATCAGTCATGCTGGCACATTTCAAGCTTCAGCTCACATCACTTCCCATTGGCCAAAGCAAGTCACGTAGACAAGCCCAAAGCTAAGGGGTGGGAAGGACACTGTATTTACTATGAGGCCACAGCAAGAGTGGTTATATAATATACTATTGACGTTGAAGAATTGGAACCAATTATTCAATTACTCAATCTCCCACAGCCTCCTGAAGAATTGTACCTCTCTCCAAACCCACTGTTAGCCATCATCTCTTGCTCCTAGACAATTACCTGTTTTCACCACACCTAGAACAATGCCTTGCACGTAGTATATGCCCAGTAAAAAATGTATTGAACAAACAACTCCCAACTGATCTTCCTTGTTACACTCATCTGTCTCTAGTCTTTTTCCACACAGCAGCCAAGGTGAGTGTTTAAAAACAAGTTCTGTGATACAGAAAGGAATGTATTTGGCCTTTGTCCCGAGTTTAGGTACACAGCTACTAAATTTCTTGGAATTTCCTGAGTAATAAGAGCGACAGAAGAATCTTTCATTCTAATAACACGGTTCTTGGTGGGCTTCTAGATAGCTTTAAAATGGGGCTGGTCGCCAGAAAGAGCAAACTTAGATTAGAGGCTTATAACTTTCAGCCCCACCTCCCAACCTCAGGGGAGTGGGGAGGAGCTGGAGATTTAGGACAATCACTGATAGCCAGTGATTTAATCAATCATGCCTATGTAATGAGACCTCCAATAAACCCCCTAAGGGACAGGTTTCGGAGAGCTTCCAGGTTGGCAAACACATTGAAGTGCGGGAAGGGTGGTGTGCCCAGAGAGGTTATGGAACCTCTGTGCGCCTTCCCCCATACCTTGCCCTCTGCCTCTCTGCCATTTGACTGTTCTGAGTTGTATCCTTTGTAATAAGCCAGTTAATGTAAGTAATGTGCCTTCCTGAGTTCTGTGAGCCATTCTAGCAAATAATTGAACCTGAGAAGGGGGTCGTGGGAACCCTGGGTTTACAGCTGGTTGATCGGAAGTACAAGTGGCAACCTGGGACATGCAGCTAGTATCTAAAGTGGGAGCAGCCTTACGGGACTGAGCTCTTGGCCTGTGGAGTCTGTACTAACTCCAGGTAGTTAGTGTCAGAACTGAATTGTAGGACGCCCTGTTGGTGTCTGTAAAAAATTGGAGAATTGCTTGGTATGGAAAACCCATAACACATTTGGTGTCAGAAGTACTGTGAGTAAAAACAGCTCAGACTGTCATTTGAGTCTCAGCTTAAAACCCTGCCCTAGCTCCCCTTTGCACTTGAACTCCTCACAATGGTCTCTATAAAGGCATACGTTATCCAGCCAGGTCTGGCTCTCCAAACAATGGCGTCTGGTACTACTCACTTCCCTCTGGCTAACTGCCTTTTTCTTCCTCAAATATTCCAATGCTTTTCAGCTGCAGCAGCTATACTTGCTGTTCCCTGTGACTGCAGTGCTTTTTCTCAAGATCTTGGCATACTGGTTGTCTCCTGTCCTCAGCTTCAGCTAAAGTATCACCTCCTTTGAGAGGCCTCCCTGACCATCGATACTTACAGACCCTCTCCCCACTCTACACCCACCCTCCTTATGTTTCATCACCGTCACCTTGTTTATGCCTTTCGATGAGTTTACCACTCTCTAAAATTACCTTGCTTTGTTCATCATTGATCTCTAGTGCCTAGAATGGTGTCTGGCACATGCTAAGTTCTCTATAAAAATTTGTTGAATGAATATATGTGAAAACTTTTCCTCTACATTTTCAAAGTATCTTTTCTATCTTTTATTTTCATCTACTCATCCATGTATAAAATGGTATTTTGTAAGTCCAGATCAAACTAACTCAGGAGAAATGAAAATATTATAAAGTCCTTGTTGATAAAAAAGAAATTGGGGACTGGCGTTGCTTCAGCACATGTAGCATCCTTGTAACTTGTGCCGCTAGGGCATTAATCTGTGGGGTCAAAGGTCTAAGTGAGGCCACCTCCTGCCTCCCATACTGATGAACCAGCTTTCCTGGCTTCCCTTTTTCCTTTTCCATTCTTACCATTGTTGTCTGATTAATGTACAAGATAATTTACTTATAAGTATTGTTTGTTGCCTGTCTCCTCACCCTCCCATCCATGACACCACTGTGACCTTCATGGGCACATGAAGGCAAGTATCTTACTCTGTTTTTTCTGATACTGAGTAGATGTTCAACCAATTGTGGAATGGATGGATGGATGGATGAATGTTTCAAAGGAAAGAAAGAAATCTGCAAGGTTCTGAATCTCTTTCTCTTCTTCAAGTGTGCCCAGAGTAAGGTCACCCCCACTGTTGCACAGTCTACCTCCCAAGATGCTCTAGGCGAAACCTCTTTGAGGTGTAAACGTTTACAAGTTCTTTCATTCTCAGGTTGGCTTTACTTGTATATTTATAAATGCATCTTGTGTGCCTATTGATATTTTGTGTGTGACTCCTTTCTCCACTCTAGAGCTTGAATAAGGAGGAATTTAGCTCAGTATTTATGACATCATGACAGGAAGTGACATCATGAAAGGGAAAAATCTGATGAAGCTGAGCTCCATCCTGTAGAGGTTATTACCTCTGTGAGCACAGACCACTTTTCCTCTTCCATCAAGAAAAGCCCAGGAGTTGTCTAAATGCTGGGCAAAGCTGAGCACTTAAATTTATTATCAAGAAGGTCCTGGAGGAAGAGGAGCAGGGGAGTACAAAAACTAAGAAAGTATCCCAACTTTGGTGAGGAGTGGCTGCTTCAGAATCTTCCCAATTAACAGCTGTGTTTCTCTTTTAATTTCACATTTTCCTAGGACGATGAAATTAAAATACTCTGTTCTTGCTTATTTTTTCACAAACCTTATTGTCCTCATGAAATGTCCACATGTCCACAGTCCCTCAAAAGATCAGCAGAGGGAAATTTTTCTTTAAAAGATGCAATAGACAATGCTTTTTCCTTTGAAACAACTGTGATGGAAAGAGAAATTCTTCCTTTCGTTTGAATAGTCATGCTTTTAAGTTGCTTGGAGGTGGTTATGTATGAATCTTCATATAAACTTGTACCTCTCTCATTTAAAAGAAAAAATGGAAAAAAAAGGGAATTAGCTCATTAATTATTTAAAATACTTGGTGCAACTGTTCCTTATGAATTAATGCAGGCACTTGGAAGACAATTACACTCGGTGTTAATAACATTGCCAACCTTTTCCAGTATGCTGCACTCCAAATTCTATTGTGTTTTCATTGACAACATTCACTATTACATATGCATATGAAAAACAGGCATTTTCATCAGAATTACTGTAATAGCATTAAGAGATTATTATTTTTTTCCAATTTCTTTGGAAGAAAAGTCACTCAAATTAGATTATTTATTACGTGACTGCTCTCCTATCTGGCCTGTATGTTTAGGTAACTAGAGTCCATGAAAGTGTAAACTTCAGAACAAAAAGCATGATTTTATACATTAATGATTTCAAATAAAAGAGAAGTGGTAGTTTGTGCATCACTTCTTTCGAGAAAGTTAAGTCTGTGCTCTGCTTAGGAGAGATAACACTTTTTGTCCCTGTAGGTGGCCCCCCTGGTGTAGCCATTAGTTGCTAATTACTTGCAAACAAATAAACAATTAACTCCTGAAGCTGCTGGCTGGGCCAGTGTTCATTGACATGCTAAAACTTTCTAAGACGGGATTTTAATTAGTGACGTTCTAAATCCAGCCCCCTTGTCAGCAGAGCCATAAGGTGAACTGCAGGAAGGTCCCAGCCCTGTACACGTGGGGCACAGCCAGCCTGGGAGGCTCCGAGAGGCTAGAGCCCAGAGCCGCAGCTCTGTGCAACCCACACGAAGATGTCTCCCAACGTTCAGGAAGGTGCTCGGCTTGGGGAAAGCAAGCCCTCACCCTGCTCCTTTTCAATTGAGAGCATTTTAGGACTGGACCAGAAGAAAGACTGTGTTCCATCAATGAAGCCTCACAGGCCATGGGCAGACACCTGCGGCTCCTCAGGTATGCCACAGCTTAATTTTTAAAATTCTTTGTTATTCGTTTGCAAGATTCAGTTTGGCCTTTTAAAAAAAAAATACATATATATATATATATATACTACATAGAGAAAAACTGCAGTTTCATCTAGTTACATAATTGAAGTATCTAGCACTTTTAATGTCTCCAGCTGAATCCTATGGGAAATTAAGACTATCAGCCTTAGACCCAAGCGGATATAAAATTCACTCCCAGGAAATTCTAAGAACCTTCATTTACTTTGGAGGATCTCTGTGTTTGTCACATCAGATATTCTAAATCTCTTTCCACTGAAAAGTAAATGACATTTGGAGACCAAAAGTGTCCTCTATCAGCAAAACAGGTTTTCATTTTTGTTTGCTTTTTGGATTTTAGTTGATGAGAGATCAGTTCTCCTGTGAAACCCAGAAGAATTCTACTAGGAAAATTAAAGACAAGTTCCTGAAATT
Organism: Camelus bactrianus; assembly: GCF_048773025.1. Lineage (NCBI taxonomy): Eukaryota > Metazoa > Chordata > Mammalia > Artiodactyla > Camelidae > Camelus > Camelus bactrianus. The sequence goes on from NC_133555.1 coordinate 28,063,442, forward strand.
ATTTCTTATAAAACTTTGTGGAATATAGAATTGAACATCTAAGATGGGGTTTATTTTTCTGTTTTTAGGGAAAGATGTTAACCTACGTCTACATATCCCAAGTCTTCCTAATGGGACCTCGTTACCTTGTACTTTGGATCACCCAGTGCAAGAAGAAAGAGTTTCGAAATATGAAAATTACCTTTCAGCCTCAGAAAGACTTTCTTTGAAAAGAGAGTTGAGTTGGTATAGAGGCCGAAGACCAAGAACTGCTTTTACTCAAAACCAGGTAGGAAATTTTTTCAACCAGCAATCGTAATACAAAGGCTTTAGCTGACACGCTGTTGGGCAAAAGCCCATTCACTGTGGGACCTCAGCTTAGAAGCCTTATTAATGAAACAATAAATTATATCTTTTTTTTTGTAACAGTTTCTGGATAGTCATTTTAAAAAAAAAGGTATACAGATTAATTGCTCAAGATTTAAATGCAACTATTTTGCTATACAAATTAAAGTCTTATTTTATGATGACACTTTAAATAACTGTTTCCTTGTTCTTAGATTGAAGTGTTGGAAAATGTCTTTAGAGTAAACTGCTATCCTGGTATTGATATCAGAGAAGACTTAGCTCAAAAATTGAACCTAGAGGAAGACAGAATCCAGGTAATTTTCAAGTTTAGTTGTTACTTGTGGTGATTAAAATGTTAAAAATAATAAAATAATATTTCTGAGATATGTTTTATTTTTCCTTAATTTTAGATATGGTTCCAAAATCGGCGTGCAAAGCTGAAAAGATCCCATAGAGAATCACAGTTTCTCATGGCAAAAAAAAATTTCAACACGGATCTCCTGGAATAAATAGAAAACTAAACATGTGAGATTACCTTCCAGTTTCAGAACATGAAGAATCAATGGAAATATCAAGTGTTAAAAATGTGTATTTTCCTTTCTGCATTTAATCTGAGTACTGTCATTTTTTTCTGAAAATATATTGTAAATAATTACTGTTATACCATGGTACCTATTATACTTGGACACTCTTAGTTACAATAAAGGCCTTTACTATATATTTTAATAAACATTTTCAGAAAAAGCCAACTATTTTTGTGAGCAAATTTAATCTAATAAATCAATTTGCTAAAATCAGTAAACTCATGAGTAATTAATTTCACAAGCTGGATTCCATTTCAAAATAATTCAAGTCAAATAATCTAAAGAATGGCACAAAGATGAGATTTGTTTAAATAGATTTGTTTCCTTCAACTGCATTTTGAAACATGATTATACTTAAATACAGAGTATGATTTATTCATGAATCTTTCATTTCTCTTGATTCTGTCATAAAGCAGTGAGAATTTCTCACCATATATCAGTGTAAATTTTATAGCATTCTAGTTTCAAGTTGTTGGGTTTTTTTTAATCAAAGTTATTATGCCAAAGTAGAGATATAAGATCATCAGTTGTCATAGTCATGCCATTAGTATTGCATTGCACAGCAGAATTGAGCTGCAAATGCACATTTTAAAATATTTTCCTAGTCCCTTTAATGTTGTGTTTTACTTTCATTCATCGAAGTGAGAATGATCATCTGCCTTATACCTGTTTCCAGTTTAGTGATTTCCAATCAACTGTATGTTTTGTTATAAGTAATATGTTGACGGAGGAGATAGGGTAGCCATCCTTCCTTTCGTGTGTGTTCTAACCTCGTCACTGGAAATAATCAGGGCACTTTCTGGGACAAAAACTATTTTCTTTGCATCTGTCATTGTACCTGTCAATGAAAGATGGGAATAGAACAAGGTGCATCACAAGGGAGTCCTACCAGTGGACATCTGTGTATTTGTTTCCCAATTAATGAATGGAAGGCCAGTGAAATGAGCTGGAGGACTCTGTTTCTTGTAAGCCATATTTCAGCTTTGCCCTTTAGGACTGAAATTCTCCCTTGTTTCCCTTTTCTTTCCTTCCTATTCCTCTGCCCTTCTTTTCTCTCCCAGTAATGACCAGAATAGAAAGTTCTTGTTGAGTTACTGAATCTATACCCATTATATATTTTTCTTTTCTTTTAATTGCATGAGAAAGACTAGAGGGCTTTGCATCTTATTGCTGAGGAAAAGTAACATGACTCAGATTTTAGAACTTTTAAAAATCATTTACTGAGAGCACATTTAGGGTAGAGAGCTCTGTGTCCCAGCAACTGGTCAGCAATAAGCTGTGCTTTTCCAGCTGTAGTGTTGCTGAGACGGAGAGGGAGGAGGGAAAGAAGAGCAGCAGGGAAGTAACTGGAAGGCCAGAGGCAATTGTTTTCCAAGGAAGTTTCTACTGTCAGACTGCGCCGTTTTTTCTCATATAAAGAGCTGCTCTCATTAACATAACATTTGAAACACCGTTTATGAAATACATTAGCCACAGTTTATCCACCAGAAGCCTTCTTTGCTCTTCATTAGATTTCCCTGAAATTTGGAGAACTGGAAGCCACCAGGAGTGGCTTGGAGGGGAAAGGGTCATGTGATGGGTAAACTTTTTCAAATAGCCATTTATTTTAATCCCAAAGTTCGTATTTACAAACTGTAAACAACGCAAGCCGTATAGAATTAGAGTAAAACCCCCTCAAATCTCATCCTTCACAGATAACCATCATTAAATATTTGTGTATAAAAGCACCTATATATGTATACCTATACACACACACATACGTATTTGTTGTTTTTGCTGTTATTTTTTAAAAATGCCATCACACTTAACAGTCTGTGCCTCTTTCCAACATCTTGCAGTTTCAGATAGCTCTGCCTCCTTCCTGTTGTTTGCTTAGTTTAGCAAGTCCTGTGTATAACTATTTCACAACATTAATATTTAAGTATTTTTGAACAAGTACTTGTCACAATTGATTTTTCAAAGAGTAACCATAGTTTATCTAGAGTTTATCTAAAACCTAACCCTCAAGTCTGAGAAGTGTGAGGATTCTGTATAAAATTATAGACTTAAGGAAAAAACGAACCAGCTTCACAAACATTGATCCACAACTAGTAATGCACTTAAATTATTTTTTAATTATAAAAACTGATCATACCTGTAAAAAGTCTGGTGAGGAAAGAAACATGGTAACTCTAGAATATCATTATCTTGGTATTTTCCAGTGACAATTTACTATGACTGATTTATGTGGTTCTAAAATGTATGTGTATAATTGAAATAAACTGTGTTTATAACCAGTTATGTATTTATAACTGAAATCATTTATGAAATGGTTCATTTATAACTGAAAAAAGTAACATGTAGAAGTCAGAAAAATATAGGGTTTATAATATTAAAAAAGTATAAATATAATATGCACACCCTTTTATATTTTCAGATACTTATAATATCACTAAATATTGTAAAGTGAGTTCATAGCATATGGGAATATTCAAGAAGTAAGATAACATATAATAATAACATTGACCACTAGTGTATTTCCCCTAAAATCATTTCCAGAAACCTTAAAGATAAAGGCTGATCTTATTAAAGGAAATAATGAGTTAGTAACTTTTTTTTTTAACAATTACAATTACAAGTACATTGGTGAGAATATGATACTCGGGGAAAACTAGACTTTAATTTTAAGGAGAAATCAAGCAAGATGGACATGGAAATGAAAACCCAAGATAAAATTATCTTTCTCAAAACACGCAGACTCTTTCTAATCCACAGCTTAACTCTGCTCCTGGTAATTCCAAGCCTTTGTCTCCATTAATGCCCAGGACAAGGTGAACAGTAGTAACAAATCAAACTAATGCAGTCAGGCTAATACCTGGAGCGTCTCTATTATCTGTTGACTGCCTAAATAATGTTATTTGGTCTCCTGTAATGGCATTTGTCTCTTGTGAAGCCAGCCAGACAAAGCCCATCACTAAAGAGTACTGGTGGAAACAATGGCTGAATGTGCTGGTGGTCAACTTTTGAGTTAATCAGTGTTAATAGCTGTTTTCACCCCCTGCATCTTATCACACATTTATGTGAGTGGCATAAATCCCCCATTACCAAACCAACACACAGCATCAACCTAGGCCTTGTGCTTACTTCTAAGCACAGGACTCTATTTACTTGATGTGGGACCCAAATCAAAGTATGATAAATAGAGATTTGCTATCTCCGTTTCACTGAGCCCCATAGAACTAAACACCCCCCACCCCCACCCCACGGTCCTTTGGCTAAATTAATGCTCATTTTGACGGTTCTGTCTCCTGCTGTGGCACCAGCCCACAGCAGAAAAGCAGCCAAAGCAGTACTTGGTGGCTTCCCCTTTTCCATTTTCCTCCCTCCGATTTTCTTATTCCCACCCTTTTCCTTTTTCCCTGCTAGTGCCTTGGCAAGCCTGTTGATGTCAACCAGCATTACTGAGTCTGACAAATGAACTTTCAGCCTAGAAAGTTTATTGCTTGCCTTCAGTTTAGTAAAGAGTTAGCAACATTTAGGAACTTAGTGTTTGTTCTCTTCTTCCAGTCCTTGGATGGCCTAGTGGGCCATCTCCTTTGTTTAGCATTTTATGACTGGGTGATTTCAGTGAAATAAATGATATCATAGTTTATGTCCTATTTACCACACCATAAGCTTGCAAAGACCATGCAACTATTATATCTGGTGTTGGTCAAGGAATTGCATAACGACTTGTCATTTTTATAAGGCCCGACCCCTATTTGGTGGTTATTTGTAGGTTTGTGTATGCCACCAGCATGGCTTTCCTTGATCTCTCCTGTTCAATCAAGTCAGTCAGTCAAAACATACTCATTGAAGGCAACCTAGTAATGTAGTCAAGAGATTGCGCTAGAGTCTGATCACCTGGGTTCAAACCCCAGTAGCTAGTAGCCTTTGGCCAGTTACTCGAGCTCTTTGAGCCTCAGTTTCCTCATCTATAAAATGGGGATAATAATGAGGCCTATTTTATAGAATAATTGGGGGAATCAAGTGAGATAATGGATAAGACTTAGACTAATGCCTGGCACATATAAAACCCTCAGTTAATGTTAGCTCTGGTTATAATCATGTGCTAGGGAATATAGAAGAAGTAAAGGAAGTTGTCTAGAACAGTGTTTTCATGTCTGGAACAATGTATGGTACATAGTTCTCAGTCAGTCATAGAACAGATTAAAACAGTTCTTGGTCTCTAGGACCTCACCATATGGTGGAGAGAAAAGACTATTCAACAGTTATTCAACAAATATTTATTCAACATCTTCCATGAGCCAGTCACTATGTGAGGCTCTAGGGATGGAGTGGTAAACAAGTCAAACCAGGTCTTTGCTGTTTTGGGACTTACTGTACCCAGTGCCTAGCACAGTCGTGGCAAATGGCTGGCCCACGATCAACAGTGAATGAGTGAATGAAGGAATATATGAAACAGTAAGAAAATAGCATAGGGAAGCATGTGACTAAGGACTAAGGTAATGTGTGTAGATGGTCAGGAGTACTGTAGGCCATAGGAGGGGAGGGATCAGAAGGATGTGTAGAGATCAGTCCTCAACTTGTTGCCTCTACATGGATGCGTCTGGGAAACGACTAAGGCACAATGTGGGAAGGAGCTGGGTGTTGATGGAAGGGCGTTCCTCGCGAGGGAACAATATGTGAGAAGACTCAAAAGCTGCACAGCAGAACAGTGGCCTCCTTAGGTGCCTGTTGGCACATGCAACCCATGCAGTGTGATTCCATTTATATTAAATGTCCAGAATAGGCAAAAAACAGAGAGAAAGTAGGTTAGTAGTTGCTGAGTGCTGGGAACAGGGCTGGGGAATGACTACTAATGGGTTATGTGGGTTTTTTGAGGGATGATGAAAATGTTCTGAAGTTAGATGTGATAATGGTTGCAAAATCTTGTGAATATACTAAAAAAAACTGAACTGTACACTTTTTTTTGAATTGTACACTTTTAAAGAATGAATTTTATGGTATGTGAACTATCTCAAATTTAAAAAGAAAATTGTAAGTCCACCTTAAGTGTGAAAAGAGTCTTCCTAGATCAAAGCACTGATCCCGTTTTAGGGACTAAAAAGTGTGCAGGAGCAGCCTTTGGAAAGACAATGCTTTTAGGGGGAAGAGGGTAGAAAAGAAGGAAGAGAGGAGATTGCATGGTTAAAGGGGAAAAGTTAACGCTAAAGTTCATATAGAAAAATAGATCCAATATCTTGTAGTAACTTAGAGTTAAAAAGAATATGGAAACGAATATATGTATATTCCTATATGACTGAAGTATTGTGCTGTATACCAGAAATGGACACAACATTGTAAACTGACTATACTTCAATAAATATATTAGGAAAGAAAGTTCATCCAGAAAAATTAAAATGGGGGGGGGAGGGTATAGCTCAATGGTAGAGTGCATGCATGTATGAGGTCCTGGGCTCAATTCCCAGTACCTCCATTAAATATAAATAAATAAACCTAATTACCCCCCCAATAAACAAACAAACAAGAATGAACAATAGTAAAGGAAACACCAAAACAGAAAATCTACAACAGCCCAGACCTTAAGCCATTCTATAAAAACTGTAATTTAAAAAATACATCATTGGCAAATGAATAGGCAAATATATGGAATAGGATAGAAAATTCAGGTATAGATCCAACTATATAAAGAAATTTAGTAAATCATGGAGCAAAAAGGGACTTTAAAATAAATTGTGCTTGGAAAACTAGATAGCCATTTGGAAAAAAAATAAAATAGATTTATGTCTCATACGATACACAAATGAGTTAGAGACCTAAATATTAACTAGGAGACCACACAAGTACTAGAAGAAACCATCGGTGAATTTCTTTATAATTTGTATATAGGGAAAGAAAAACATTCTAACTTTGATTCAAAATCCAGATTCAATAAAGGAAAAAATTGACAAACCTAATTAAATAAAAATAAAAACTTTTTTCATGGTTAAAAAATAAGCAAAGTAAAAGATGAAAAGCCAGGAGAGAATATTTGCAGCATATATCACAGATAAGTGGCTAATATCCCTTAAATATTTGAACATAAAAAAGACCAGAAATCCCATAGAAAAGTAAGCAAGAGAAATGAACAAAAAATTAATCAAAAGACATTTTAATGTGGACCTTAAATGTACAAAAAGATATTAAATTCACTTATAATAAGAGAAATGCAAATTAAAATCATACTAAGAGCCCTCCGGTTCCAGTTAAAATGAAGTTAGCACACTCATTCTGTCTTTATGCTCCAAGTAAAGCTAATTCTTTACTCTGACCAGAGGAACTGTGGTCCAAAGTATGTAGAAGGAATCCTCATTGCTTTTATTTATCTCCCTATCTTCCCACAGCTTGGCCACAGAAGCAGGTATAGTCATGGAAAGCGCACAGCAAAGAGGATACTAAAGCCCTGCCTGGCCAGAGGACTATAAAGGGGAACCCTTGTGAACGGGAGAATGTGAGGGAGATCACAGAGAGGAGGCTTGAGGAGGTAATCGTACAAAGTTATAAACAAATTCCTGGACTTCCCCTGTGCTGCACTTGCAAGTGTCTGATCCTAAACAGAACGCCAAAGCCTTTGCGAACTAAACAACAGGATAGAGAGCTGCCTAGATGTTGGCTTGCCTGTGGGTGGCGTACGTGCAAAATAAATAAATAGCACTGCCAAGCCTTCAAAAATTGAACTGGCTTCAGAAACAGACCACAGAACTGAGCTTGCAACCTGTGCCTAACCAGGTCAATTGCCTGCTTAAAAAAAAATTGTCCACAAGAATTAAACAAGACTCAGAGTATCATAAATAATATTTAAATGGCTAGGATGCAATAAAAAATTATTTGACATACAAAGAATCACAAAAGACTGATCAATTCTCATGAGAAAAGAAAATCAACAAACACCAGCCCCAAGATGGCTTGGATGTTGGAAATATCCGACAAAGAACTTTTTTCGCCTTTAAAAGAAATTAAAATATAATTGGCATATTAATTTCAGGTATATGACATAATGATTCAGTATTTGTATATATGGCAAAATGACCACCACAATAAGTCTGGTCAACATTCATCACTACACATTTTTTCTTGTGATGAGAACATTTAAAGTTTACTCTCTTAGCAACTTTCAAATATACAATACAGTATTATTAACTCTAGTCACCATGATGTACATTACATCCCCAGGATTGATTCATTTTATAACTGGAAGTTTGTACCTTTTGACTGCCTTCAGCCATTTCACCCACGCCTCACCCCCAACCTCTGGCAACCACCAATCTGTTCTCTATATGAGTTCAGTTTTTGGTTTTGTTTTTTACATTTCACATATAAGTGAGATCACATGGTATTTGTCTTTTTCTGTCTAACTTATTTCACTTGGCATAATGCCCTCAAGATCACTCAATGTTGTCACAAATGGTTAGATTTCCTTCTATTTTATGACTGAATAATTTTCTGCTGTACACATATCCCACACTTTCTTTACCCATTCATTCATTGATGACACTTAGGTTGCTTCTGGTTCTTGGCTGTTATAAACAATGCTGCAATGAGCATAAGGGTATGTATATCTTTTAGAGTTAGTATTTTCATTTCCTTTGGATAACTACCCAGAAGTGGAATAGCTGAATCACATGGTAGTTCTATTTTTAATTTTTTGAGGAATCTCCGTATTGTTTTCCATAGTGGCTGCACCAATTTAGATTCCCACCAACAGTGCAAAGGGTTCCGTTTTCTCTACCTTCTTGCCAACACTTGTTACTTCTTGTCTTTTTGATAATGGCCATTCTAACGGGTGTGAGGTGACATGTCACATTAGTTTGATTTGCACTTCCCTGATGGTTAGTGATGTTGAGCATTTTTCATGTACCTACTAGCCATCTGTATGTTTTCTTTGGGAAAATGTCTATTCAGTTCCTCTGCACATTTAAAAATCAGATAGTTTATTTTATTTTTATTTTTTGCTATTGAGTTGTATGAGTTCTTTATGTATTTTGAATACCAGTCCCTTATCAGATATATGATTTGCAAATATTTTCTCCCATTCAGTATGTTGCCTTTTTGTTTTCTCAAGGGTTTCCTTTGCTGTGCAGAAGCTTTTTAGTTGTAATCTCACTTGTTTATTTTTGTTTTTGTTGCTTTTGCTTTTGGTGTCAAAAAGAATTATCACCAAGACCAATGTCAAGGAAGTACTTTCATATGTTGCTGGAAGGTATGCAAATAATTAGAACCCATATAAAGGGAAATCTAACAAGATCTAAGAAAACTACATATATGTTTAACACTTGACTCAGCAATGTAACTTCTAGGGGTTTACTCTCAAGAAACATTTCCAGCAACACAAAAATCATTATACATAAGGTTATTCACTGAAGCACTCTTTGTAATTGCAAAGTTTTGGAAGAAACCTAAATGCCCACACATAATAGAGTGGTTGAGTAAACCATGATACATGTACACAGTGGAATACTACACAGCTGTGAAAAAGGTGGAATATCTCTATGAACTGATAAGAAGTGATGTTCAGGATATGTATTAGTAAGTGAACAACAAAAAGTACAAAAGAGTGTCTATAGTGTGAAAAGGAGAAATAAGGAAACACAGATGTATCTACTTATTTTTGAAAAGAGAAGCACAGGAGGGATAAACCAAGAAATGAGATTGGTTACCTTCAGGGAGAAGGAATGGGGTCGGGGGGAGTGCAATGGGAACATAGGAACAGGGTGGAAGGGATGGGAGCAGGGGTTACACTTGCCTGAGTACCCCATTATGCATGTTTGACTCTCAGAACTGTATTCATGTTTCACATACTCAAAGATTAAAATTGATGTGTTTTTTTGGGGGGGGTGGCGGTAAATAGGTTTATTAATTTATTTATTAACAGAGCTACTGGAGATTGAACCCAGGAACTTGCACATGCTAAGCACGCACTCTACCTCTGAGCTATACTCGCCCCCCTTAAAATCAACAGTTTTTGATTGTTGATCAAAATCCCTTAAATTTGAACATAAGCAGAAACAACAGTGTTGTCTCAGATGAATACCATAAATATGCTAAAGTAGGGCAGGGGTAACTTTTGCATGCTGTGTTTTGACTATATTCCCCTCAAGCTAATGATAAAGAATTATAAACAAATATTGACCTCTAGTTGGTAAAGTTGCTTTTTGTCATTGTATGGATTAGCAATTCTAAAACTATTTTCTCCGCATTGTAGGTTTAAGTAAGTAAGTATGTGGAGGACCATGGGAGCTGGGTTTTTCGCCGTTGGACAAGGGGGTTAGAAGCTTGGAAAGAAGGAGGGCTGGAATGAACTCTGGGGTGTTGGGTTAGAATTGGAAGGATCAATGTAGAGTCACAGTGTATGAGAGCAGAGACTTTGGTGATAAGAGCCAGTGACACTTCAGCACCCATGAGAGCGGCTTCCAAGAGCTGTGGATTCCCACCCATTGTGCCTGGCCCAGCATTTATAGAAGCCCCTATGCTGTAGCATTGTTACATTGCCCATCTACATTCCAAGACTGGCCTCACTAATACATTGCAAAGATGATCTTCTGCCAATAGCACATTTTTTATTTGGAGACTTGGAACAATAACAAAAAAAACAAAGGCCTGTGCATGAGTCGGGTCTCTTCCTGTTATGAGAGAAAAAACTGAGCTCAAACTAATTGAAGCACAAGGGGCTTGATTAGCACCTATGATGGACAGACTATGAGTGGATCTAGCTTCCGGTCTGTTGGGATCCAGAGGTTCATATGAAAAGTCATTCGGGCTCTCTTTGCCGGATGTCGTGGTGGAACTGGACAGCACAAGGCTCGTGTCTGGCCTGTTTAGCAAGTCCAGCAGAAAGAGAGCCTGCCTTCCACAGAGTCTGGCAAGGAGGCTGAGGGAGGACTGTGACTGGCCCAGCTCCCAGGGGGAGACGGGACCACCTCCACTAGCAGCCCCCTGGAACCACAGGGAGTGAGGGAGAGGTTCCTAAAAGGGAGCACAGAGAGGAGAGGCCAACAAAAAAGTAATGATCTCCATTGCTTTTCCTGCTACAGCCTCCTTGTAAAGTTCTGACTTGTGTTTATGCCCACCAGGTGGTAAATTCCTTGAGAAGAGTAGAAAACAAAACTACCCTAACCACTTTGCACCATAACCTCTCTGAGGGCTGTGAGCTGTTACGGACAGGCTGGGCAGCCCTGGGTACATCTTGTGATGTCCCCCTGCCCCCACGTCGGGCCTAGCATAGGAGCTTGTGCTAAGTATAAGCTCAGAGAGCACTTGTTTAATGTTCCCAGTACCTTCCAAGGGGGCCCGCATCATCTGTTTGTCCCTCATGCTCCCTCCAGTGGGCAGTAAATATCTGAGCAGGTGTCTGAATCTGCTTGCTTCAGAACTCTTCCTGGCTCAGTCTCCAAACCCACCTTAAATGAAGAGGTAATTTGTTGTAGATATTTTATGTTTAATTTGCTAATAAATGGATAAATAACAGTCACCACAAAAGAATTTTCCTAGCTAAAATTCTGGCCACAATAGCCTTTGATGGAGGTCCTTTGAGACCTTAAACTTCCGTCTCTGCAAGAATTGATACACCAGTCTCTCTGGAGGAACATCTCGGCCCAGAGGATCCTCGTGGCCTCACAAGGGCTGAGAGAGAATCGCTGTTTTCCAGGTATCTGTCAGAAGTTTGTTCTTGAACTCCCTGCCCTTCGAATGCTCATCAAATCCAGTGCTTTAAAACAGGGACTCTCAAACATGAGCGTGCATGAGAATCACATTAAGTACATATTTAAAATGCAGATTCCTGGCCCCTACTCCTGGAGTCTCTGAGGAGCAGGGGCTGACCATGTGAGGAGCTTAGGGAAGAGCTGTCTCAGCATAGGGACCAATAAGTGCAAAGGTCCTGAGGCAGGAAAGAGTGCTCCAGGAACTATCAATAAAGTGAGCAAAAGAAAAAGGGGCAAGGGCCAGAACAGGTAGGGCCTTGAGGTTGGGATGAGATTGGTTTTTATCTAAGTGTGATGGGACATCACTGAAGGTTATAAGTGGGGGAACTGCACATCAGATTTTCACTTTAAGAAAATGACTCTGGCTATTCTGTAGAGAACAAATTATTAAAAGGCAAGGAGGTAGACAGGAGGACTAGACAGGAGGCTTCTGGAGGAGGAGTGCAGGCCAGAAGGATGGTAGCCGGGACAGGGGCTGGATATGGAACGGGACAGCAACTGAGGCTGTGAGGAGTTTGAGTGCTAAGCTCGGTCCTGGTGCATCCTACTGTTCCTGGTCACATTTTCTTCTCATCCAGTTATTTTATCCCCTACCCACCCCCATTTGTTGCCTCAGAATGAAAATGTCCTTTTCATTATGAAAATAATATATTCTCAATATTTAAAATATAAACAATATAGGAAAGTAAAAAGAAATTAATCCCCAGCAATCCCACTGCCCCAAGATACTTCTGTCCTTCCAGACATTCTCCATGTGAGTAACATGAACTTTACACAAATAGAATCATGCCACACCTGCTGCTTTATAACATGCTTTTCTCTCTGTATAAAAAAATCACAATTCCAGGTGCATAAATGATGCGCATTCGGTGGGGGAAGTTGCCTCCTACTCACCCAGATTTCTTTGCTGTTTGTGCAAACTTTGTAAGTCAAAGAAAAACTTTCAAACGTGTAGCTTTGAGTCTATAAAGTTAGAAAACACAAGCAATTTCCCTAAAAGGCAGCAGAAGGGCTAGAGGATTTAAAAATTAAAATACCAGAAAATACACTCCAAAACAGAAGAGCTGAAATATCAATGTAGAATTTCCTCCCCAAAGGGAATGTGACGCCTGGGCAAAATTCCGTTGTTTATTTTGCATGGTCTTAACTCAAGCTCCACACAAAAAAACAGAGAATGGTGGCAGGAAGTACCTTTCTGTGTCCCAGCCGAAGTGGGGCTCCCCATGCGAAGCCTCTGGAAGTCTCAGGATTAGCAGAGAATCCTTGGAGCAACTTGCCCAAAGCACTAATTGTATTTGTGTCTCTGTCTTTGATTAGTGGCTTAGTCAGTTTTCTGGCTCATTATCATCTTAATCTTTTTTCCCTTTAATGTAATAAGGCTAAGATTCTAGGTTTCCCTCCCAACCCCAGAGGAAAATAAATACAATCTTGAAGGTATTTTTATATACTCTGTATCTTTAGTAATATATTTAACAAGCTTGATGTGGGAATATTATTTCCTTCCTCACCTCAGTCATCAGATGATTGTAGGAAAAAGCAAAGGCCTTGAGATACCTGGACTCTGTCCTTAGCCATTCGTTGCTTTCCTCAGGTCAAATATCCACTGTACAGCTCAGTGAAAAGAACCAAAGCGGACAGTGTATACTGGGCTTTTACAGTTTGCTGATCTAAGGTGGTAGAGCAGGACTAATCAAATGTTAACTGTAGAATGCAGATGGAGGGTATGGTGTGCGCTGTGCATCTTGATTCTAAGTTATTGCATTGCTTGTATTACTCACTTTCATTAGCAGACATAAGCCTTAGTGGCAGGCAATTTTGAGAAAAGGATTTACATTTTATGAAAGAGAGAGTGGTAGGGGCTCCTTGTCATTTTACACTATTTTCTGCGGGAAAGGCAGATACTGTTTTGAGTGTGTCACCTGTTTCTACAGTAAGTTGTGGCTCTTTTTCAAGGGTTTTGAGATTTGGTTACTGTAGGCAGCATTTTGTTTATTTCTTTTTAATTACATCATGAACAAATGAATACCGAAAAAGTGAACACATTACAGATAAAAATTTCTTTTAAAACCTTCCCCTACCCCGAATCTCTAGTCTCCTCCACCCTAGCCCCTGCCAAATGAAATCATTCTTTCAGTTTGATATATATGCTTCCAAACCCTTTTCTTGTGGATTTTTATACATATATATGTACCCACATAAAATATGTGGTATTCTTTTATTTGCTGGTTTTTCAAAAGTGATATTAGACCATATTTATCCTTCTATAATTAGCTCCTCCTCCTATTCATCAATATGTCTTAAAACTTTTTCTAAGCTCCTCATAGCTCTACCTTACTAACATAGACAAACCTGATGCATTGTATCCTGTGCCAGGTTGACCATTCCATTGCATGCTTGTAGGTATTTCTCTATTGATAGAAATTAAGATTGTTTCTGGTTTGGGTTTTTTTTTTTAATTGAAGTACAGTCAGTTACAATGTGTCAATTTCTGATGTGCAGCATAATGTCCCAGTCATGTATACATATATATATATACATATATTCGTTTTCATATTCCTTTTTATTAAAGGTTATTACAAGATATTGAATATAGTTCCCTGTGCTATATGCAAGAAACTTGTTTTTAATCTATTTTTATTTTTCATGGTTAGCATTTGCAAAAGTCAGACTCTCAGATTTATCCCTTCCCGCTTCATTTCCCTGGTAACCATAAGATTGTTTACTATGTCTGCCAGTCTGTTTCTGTTTCGTAGATGAGTTCAACAGTGTCCTCTTTGGTTTGGTTTATTTTTTTTTAAACCATTAAAAATATGTTACAGAAAACAAGTTTGTACACATCTACCTGTGCAGAGATGTGATTATTTTCCTGAGGTTAAATATTGAGAAGTGGAATGGCAGCTTGGTAGCAATTAGAAATTCATTTATTTTAATAGAAATGACTAATCTGCCCTTTAACATGACTTCTGGTGGTCAACTTCAGCAAATATTTCTTTTTGTTAAGCTCTGGGATGGGCTCACCCTGGCCCGCAAACAAAGCAGGGACAGGAGAAATATGAAGCTAAGTGTTTGCCCTCTGGGAAGGCCTGAAACTCATCTATAGGCCCCCATATACCAACTGGCAAAAGAATTCTAGAATTCTTCAACCAGAAGCTAAAAAGACTAGATACTTGTGGAAGATGGGTGGATGGGAATGGGATGGAAAGAAGGGGAGAATGGGAACAGGTAGAGGGCACCACCCTTCACTGAGTATCCCTATATCCTTTTTTGGAACCAGGGTAATCGTTCATATACTCCCAGAATAGATAAATCATTCAAATCAACCAGGATGCGAAGAGAACCCCAAAGGGAACACCAGCAGACAGGAATGTAAGTGTGATACAAATAAATAATATAACCACACAGGAGGAGGTAGGGAAGAAAAAAACCTAACCCAAGTAACTCTGAAAAACAATTATTTGACTGGATACTATAACCCTGAAGATGAAAAGGACTATACACAAAGATACAGTTTCATTATTAAATTGTTTCTTTCTATGGCTCTCACAAGGGAATGAGCTAGCAATTCTGAAACTATTTTATGTACAGACTAGTCTGGGTCCAATTAAGAGACAGAAACCACACAGTAATTTGAACAGGGAAAGTTTAATATAAAGTATTATTAACTATTATAACAAAAGATTGGAGAAGTGAGGAATTGACTAGTAAGAAGCAGAAGGAACTCTAAAGAACATAGGAATAGCCTCTAAAAGGAGCAGCTCCTGCCTAGGTCTGAGAGAGACAACCCAAGGAAGAGCCTTCTTTCCCCAGAGCCGATACCCTGACGTGTTGAAGAGGGCATGGCCATGGCTCACTGAATAGCAGAGAAGTCCTGTGGTGCTGCACTGTCAGACCTTGCCAGAAATCCATCCATTATGGTGCCAGGAAAATTATTCACGGGGAGGTGTCTCACTGGAGGCACTCTGCTATGAAACTGCCCAAAAGAGGTGCTGGGGGAAGGTGCTGGGTATCGGAGCTTATGGCTGCTGTGCCCTGCAGGACCCAGCTGCGGAATCTGGTATTGGGGAAGCTGTCTACACAGCGGGACCTGGAAAAGCCATCCATGCTGCCGGAGCTGAGTGCTGGGAAAAGCAGCCCACCCGGCAGGAGCCTGCCGGAAGGAACACAGTCTTCCTCCTTCTCCTGCAATATCTCTCCGCCATAGTCTACTGATAGAGTTTAACATGGTGCCAGCTGATGAAAGAAAATAACTGGCCCAGCTTCATTTCTGTGTATCAGGTAATGGAGATTGAATTTCTTTTTATTGAAGTACAGTTACAATGTGTCAATTTCTGGTGTACAGCACAATGTCCCAGTCATGCATATACATACAAATATTCATTTTCATATTTTTTCATTAAAGGATATTACAAGATATTGAATATAGTTCCCTGTGGTATACAGAAGAAACTTGGTTTTTTAAATCCATTTTTATATATAGTAGCTAACATCTGCAAATCTCAAACTCCCAAATTATCCCTTCCCACCCCCTTCCCCTGTAAATGATAAGATTGTTAATGATGTCTGTGAGTCTATTTCTGTTTTTTAGATGAGTTCATAGTGTCCTCCCCACTCCTTTTTTTAAGAATCCACATATGAGTGATTTCCTGTGGTATTTTTCTTTCTCTTTCTGGCATACTTCACTTAGAATGTTGATTTCTAGGTCCATCCATGTTGCTGCAAATGGCATTGTTTTATTCTTTTTTACAGCTGAGTAGTATTCCATTGTATAAATATACCACAGCTTCTTTATCCAGTCATCTGTTGATGGATATACAGGTTGCTTCCATGTCTTGGCTATTGTAAATAGTGCTACTATGAACATTGGGATGCGTGTATCTTTTTGAATTAGAGTTTCCCCCAGGTATATACCCAGGAGTGGGATTGCTGGATCATATGGTAAGTCTATTTTTAGTTTTTTGAGGAATCTCCATACTGTTTTCCATAACAGCTGCACCAAACTACATTCCCACCGGAAATGTAGGAGGGATCCCTTTTCTCCACACCCTCTCCAGCATTTATTGTTCATGGACTTTTGAATGATGACCATTCTGACTGTTGTGAGGTAATACCTTATTGTAGTTTTGATTTGCATTTCTCTGATAATCTGTGATATTGAGCATTTTGTCATGTGCCTGTTGGCCATTTGTATGTCTTCATTAAAATTGCTTGTTTAGGCCTTCTGCTTATTTTTAGATTGGGTTGTTTGTTTGTTTGTTTTGTTATTAAGTTGTATGAGCTGTTTATATATTCTGGAAATTAAGCCTTTGTCAGCTGCATCATTTGCAAATATTTTCCCTCATTCCATAGGTTGTCGCTTTGTTTTTCTTATGGTTTCCTTTGCTGTGCAAAAGCTTATAAGTTTAATTAGGTCCCATTTGTTAATTTTTGCTTTTATTTCTATTGCCTGGGTAAACTGCCCTAGAAGAACATTGCTAAGATTTATGTCAGAGAATGTTTTGCCTATGTTTTCTTCTAAGAGGTTTTTCACATTTTGTCTTATATTTAAGTCTTTAAGCCATTTTGAGTTTACTTTTGTGTATGGTGTGAGGGAGTGTTCTAACTTCATTGATTTTCATGCTGCTATCTAGTTTTCCCAACACTACTTGCTGAAAAGACTGTCTTTTCTCCACTGTATGTTCTTGCCTCCTTTGTCAAAGATTAATTGACTGTAGGTCTGTGGGGTTATTTCTGGGCTCTCTGTTCTGTTCCATTGATCAAATATGTCTGTTTTTATGCCAATACCATGTTGTTTTGATTACTGTAGCTCTGTAATATTGTTTGAAGTCTTGGAGGGTTATTCCTCCAGCTTCATTCTTTTTCTTCAGTTTTGCTTTAGCAATTCTGGGTCTTTTGTGATTCCATATAAATGTTAGGATTATTTGTTCTAGTCCGTGATAACCTTGTATCCTGCTATGTTGCCAAATTCTTTTACAGCTCTAATAGTTTTTGTGTGGAGATTTTAGGGTTTTCTGTATACAGTATCATGTCATCCGTGTATAGTCATAATTTTACCTCTTGAATCCCTTTTATTTCTTTTTCTTGCCTGATTGCTGTGGCTAGAACTTCCAAGACTATGTTGAATAGAAGTGGTGGGACTGGGTATCCTTGTCTTGTTCCAGATTTTAGTGGGAAGGCTTTCAGTTTTTCACTGTTGAGTATTACGCTGGCTGTGGGTTTGTCATAAACAGCTTTTATTATGTTGAGATATGTTCCCTCTATATCCACTTTGGTAAGACTTCCTATCGTAAAGAATGAATTTAGATTTGGGAGGCAATAAACTGATAACTGGCAGAGTCCACCCCTCTGTCTCCTCATCTTTCCTGTGCTCTTTTTTACACACTTTTGGATGTTCATACAGCAAAACCTCTATAATTACACCTAATAACATATAGCTTTTTATCTTGGAAATGAAGACACTTTCATGCTCTTCCCAAAATGAAGACATACACAGTCCCAACAGTTATCGTATCCATTGCTGGCTATGTTAATTACTCTTTAAATTCAGTCACAGTCCCGCTGAATATTCTGTTACTTAAAGACCAAACTTAAAGGTAACTATAGCAACTTGTATATAAAATACAAATGAGAAAGTGAAAGAAGAAAATGATCAGCATATGCAAATAAACGCGTGTGTATAACAAGCAAATAAAAATGTAGTTTCTATAACTGAGCCTAAGGCTATAGTTGACATCTGTAACTTCCTTCTTCACTACCCATTTAATATTTTCCTCACCCTCAGGCAGAACCTCAGCTGGTTGGAGTTCTTTACCTGGTAGAGTGACCCAAACCTTAATTCTCAAAACTCTAATTACTTAATTGTCCTGTCATTCTTGGTTGCTCTAGTTTTCCTTAACTATTACTTATGTGAATACTAAGAGGTACCCTGGGGAACTGCTGGGTGTATATAGATAAAGAAATAAATATAGGTATATGTAAATGTGTGTGTTCATGAACGTGAATATATTTCCCAGCTCTCACTGCTGAGAGGGCCTAGAAGCAATGACATCCCAGTAGTGATGAGCACACCTGGTGCCCAGATCTTGGTTTCTAAATATGATTCTCCAATAAAAAGAAATGATTGATTCTAGCAAGTCAAGGACACAATAACAAGGAGAGTCTGAGGACTTTCAGTTAATAATAATATTAGTTCATTTATGGTGGCAAATGTATCATACTAATAGGTGATGTTAATAAAAGGGGAAACTGGGTGTGCGATATATGGAAACTCTCTGTACTATCTCCTCAATATTTCTGTAAATCTGAAACTTTTCCAAAATTTAAAAATGTATTTTTTAAAAAAGGGACATTAGTATGAAGACTCGTAAAATTCCAATAACATCTGTAGATTACCCAGTAGTGCTACATCAAGTTAAGTTTCTGGTTTTAATAATTATGCTATAGTTATACAAAATGTTAATATTAGGGGAAGCTGGGTGGAGAGTGAACCAGTACTCTTTGCACTGTTTTTGCAACTTTTCTGTAAGTTTAAAAATTATTTCAAAAACATTTTTTTAAAATGAGCTTGAAATATTGCCAGTTTCAAAAAAAGGTATCCAATCGATGGCCTTGCACACCATTCTCAACAATATATGCATACTTTTAAAGGTACAAACTGTGTTAAGAGTGGCCAATGTACATATGGCTCAGTTTTATGGAAAGCAGTTTGGAAGTCGTGAACAAAGCTGGAAGCACAATCAAGGCAGTAAATGAGACTGCCTGGAGAGTCCCAGGGAAACACTGGGAGACATTACACAACGGCAGCCAGCAGTGAAGGAAGAATTTATTATAGGATACATATATATTCTATATAAACATATATATATATATATATATATATATATATATATATATATATATATATATATATATATATATATATATATATTTTAGAATATATGTGTGTATGTGTGTTAGGCAAGGCCAGTGAAAGTCATTGTTGGATCTCTCCAGAGAAGGGAGGGGGCACTGTTCTACCCTACACTCCCCTCCCCCCAACCCCCGCCTCTGCTAACCTGCAGGAGATTCCACCTGTCGGGGCTGGGGTTCCTCTGGAGAAGGTATCTTACCTGCACCCTCAGGGCAGCTCACACTGGAGGAGGAAGCAGCTTGGCCGGGAGGGGTCTTGAGGGAGTGGGGGGCCCAGGGCTCTCTGAGGTTTTTGTTGCTGGTATGAGGCTGCCTTTTGCTCATGAATTTGGCTCAGTGCCTTGCAATCTGTCACTCCCTTGCTTCAACTCCAAAGAAATTTAGCTGTACAGTTTTCTGCTCCAGGGCCTTAGGTTGGGAGGGAGACCAAAGTCAGGGTGCATTGCTTTTTTTCACAACCAAAGGGTGCTGGTCTGCCGTGCACACCCTATAAGACAATGACACATCGTGGTGCCCCTGCTGCTTTTAGGCGTGCAAGTTATTCAACTGGGAGGATTCTCTTCCACTGGAATTAACTCCAGAGGAGTAGGGAAGATGCTCCCTACAACTGTGAAGTGAGCGTAGTGTGTCTCTTCCTCCTCATCTCTGTTTCCCCAAGTACCTTGTGGCTCCTGTTCCTGGCTACTTGCCCTGAGATAGTTCCTGCTAAAATGTAAACGTGATGGGGGTGGGAGACGCCAGGGGCAGAGGGTAGGGCTCATTTTAGGTGTCAACTTGACTAGACTAAGGGAGACCCACATAGCTGGAAAAACATTTTGGTTGTGCCTGAGAGGGTGTTTCCAGAAGAGACTAGCACTGGAATTGGGGCACTGAGTACAGCAGATGGCTCTGCTCAGTGCTCGTGGGCATCATCCCATCTGTTGAGCGCCCAGGCAGGACACAAAGTGAGGTAGGGCGAATTCTCTCTCTGCCTGAGCTTGCACTGCACGTCTCCTGAGCTCAGACAAAGGTTCTCCTGTTTGCAGCTTTCAGATTCAGAATGAGACTTAGCCTCAATTCTCTGGCCTTAGGACTTGGACTGAAGTACACCAGGAGCTCTTCTGGCTCTCCAGCTTGCGGAGGGCAGGTTGTGGAATTTCTTGGCCTCCACACCCTCCTTGTGAACCAATTCCCGCAGTAGATCAGTCTCCCCCTCTCTCTTTCTCTGTCTATGTATGTGTCCTATTGGTTCTGTTTCTCTGGAGAACGCTCACACAGCTTCCTCT
Source organism: Camelus bactrianus (assembly GCF_048773025.1). Lineage (NCBI taxonomy): Eukaryota > Metazoa > Chordata > Mammalia > Artiodactyla > Camelidae > Camelus > Camelus bactrianus. Next base: position 28,084,244 of record NC_133555.1, read on the forward strand.
CTCTCTCTCTCAGAACTCTCCTTTTTGTGGTTTATTTTCTCCAGCTTCTCTTTATACCCCAGCCTTTGAAACAAAATGTGAGAGAGGAAGATTTGGGTTCATGATGCAGCATAGTCTCCAAGCAGCTGCATGTCATTGGGCCAAGCAGGGGACCTCGCTGAGCCTCAGATCCTTCAGCTGATAAGGAACTGCAGTGGGTTCCCCACTCGCTTCCCTGGACAGTAAGTTCCTGGAAGGCAGGAACCTCAAGGTCTTGAGTATGTTCTTTTCTAATGCCTTGCACAGTGCCTGGTATATAGCTGGCACTCAATAAATGCTTGCTAAATGAGCAGTTGAATATATAAATGGTAGTCACTATGATTATGCATTCCTGTATGTCACAAGCCATATCACTTAGGTTCAAGATGATACTAGAGAAAACAAAACAAAACAAAAACAACAAATCTGTGGTAGAAGGTGAATGGAGAGCTGAAAGTTCTAGGTGCCATAATTGGAGAAATAAGATGGCTTAGATTTGGCATGGTTGATCCAGGCTGTGTATTGACTATGTCCCATTTGAGTGGCTCAATGGATCTCTTTCCTCTTGACCTTTGTGACCTGCCCAGGATCTTTGTGTCTGGACGTTGATGGTCCAGTTTAAATCCTAACCTGCTGACAAAGCACATCCATTTCCTTAAGACTGATTTCAGAGGAGCCAGGAAAAGCTGATTCCATTTAAAAGTTCAAACAAACTAAAAAAAGGCATTTGGAGGAAACAGAAGAAAACTTCAGTAAAAGTAGTCTTGAGTAAAATTAAAGAATAAGTTACCTTCTTTAAATAAGAACAGGATGTTCTGAAAAGGGGACAATCACTAAATCAGAAAGAGCTGCTCTTCAATATTAAGATATATTATCACTGAAATAAAAATTCATTTGATTTTGAAGATCTAGCTGAAGAAATGTTCTAAAGCATGGAATAAGGTGCCTAGGAGATGGAAAATAGTTGATAAGGATAAGAAAATTGGAGGATAAATTTACATACCTATCATCCAACTTAAGATTTCCAAAAAGAGAGTAAGCACAAGGAAAGGAGAAGACAAGGATATCAAAGAAATATTCAGAAGTATTTCCCAGAAGGCAAGAGCTTCAATGAATGAAAAGACTCACGCCTGTGAAACTTCAGGACAACGGAGATAAAAAAAATGCAGCTAATAGAGCGTCAGAGACAGGGAGACTGGCTGACTTTCAAAGGATCAGAGATAAAAAGATGTCATCAGTCTCTCAACCATAACCTTGGGAGCCGAACACAGAGGAGCAATGCCTTCAACAGCCCAGGGGAAAATGACTTTCAACACAAAATTCAATACCCAAGCAAATCATTAATCAACCATGATGTTTAATAAAGATATTTTTTAGACATTCGACGTCTCACAAAATTTACCTCCACACCTTTCCTCAAGAAGCTAATGAAGGATATGTTCCACCAGAATGAGTGAGAAAACTCAGAAAGAGACAGAACACAGGACTCCAGCACAAGAGAGAAGGAAGGAAGTGGCAGCCAGGCAGCAGCCCCGGGGAGCAGCCACGCATGACAGGGCAGGGACGTGAGGGCTCCAGGGGGAGCTCTCCCCAGTGAAATGGAACTGAGGGAAAAGCTAATGCCTTTGCCCGTGTGCAAAACTGTATGGGAAGATGTAACGAGGGGGCATATATCTTTTAAAAAGGGAATTACTAACACTCCCTCCCTGCTCCGGCAAAACCTGGTAACAGGAAAAAACTTCCATCATTAAGCACAAGTTGCCTTAAAGGTGAATATGTTTTATGTGGTCATAATTACAGAAACATTGAATACTGATTTAACTAAAATTATAATACATCAGTCAGGATCCCAACAAGACAGAGCTCTCAAATGGGGCAATTTAAGGAGAATTTCATAGAAGATACTGCTTGAGCAGTAAAAAGAAGTGACAAGGGAAGGCCATTACCCTCCTCCTCAATACCTGAGGAGGCAAAGTAGGGGAGCAGTTGTCAGAAACTCGAGAGAATTAAATAGAGAGGGTGCTGAGAGCAGAGTTGAAAATGCAACCCCGACAGCAATCAACCGGAGGTAACTGGGGGCACCTTTGCTCACTCTCCCTCCCCCTCAGCTGCCTGCCCCACATCCTCCCAACCTACTCAGAAGGCCAAGAGAGCTCATTGATGTGGTCTATACAGATCAGAGTGGTTCTGGAAGGGCTTGGAAAGACACCCAGCATGAACCTCAGTGGGTGGCCAGAGGAAGGGACTCTAAAGAAAGCACGATTTCATGTGTCATAAAGAGCAGGAAGTTAGGAGCCAGTGTCTAAACTGGTCAGTCAAGAAAGGCAAGATCAACATGGGATTTAGAAATATGGCAGCAAATGCCAGAAAACAGGCATAAGAGTTGAAGGAGGGTGCTCCAGGGAGTGAGAGTGACGGGGGACAATTCAGAGGATGGCTTTTTCATTATACATTTGTTAGTACTAATAAGACTTTTAAAACTTTGTACATGTATAAGTTTGATTAAAGTAAAAAATAATACTATCCAGTCTAATCACAAGAAAAACATCAGGAATATCCCTATAGAGGGGCATTCTACAAAATCCTAAGCCATACTCTTTGGGATTGTCAAGAGCATCAAATACAAGGAAATCTGAGAAACTGTCACAGTCAAGAGGACCCAGAGACATGGCAACTACCTGTTATGTGGTATCCTGGATGGGATGCTGGAACAGAAAAGGAGCATGAAGTAAAAATGAAGGAAATCTGAATACAGATTTAGTTAATGATAATTTATCAATATTGGTTCATTAATTGTAACAAATGTACGTTTAATAATCAAGGAAACTAGGGGCAGAGTGTATGGGGACTCTACTATCTTCTCAATTTTTCTGCAAATCTAAAATTGTTCTACAAAATAGACTTATTAAAAATAACAAGATTTTACAGTAGAAATAACCTTAAAAGACAACAAAGAAGTTAATGATTTTATTTGTATGATTTGGAGCTTTGGTACGGGTATATGTTTTTCCAGGCTTTTTAATGATTTTTGCATTCAAGAAATTAAATCCTAGAATTTCAGTAATGATCCTGGCTATTCATTCATTCAACAAGTGTGTATCAAATGCTGACCACATGCCAGGCAATACCCTGTGCTTGACACATGGGATACAGAGACCTTTTCAAAATACAGCCCTGCCATTGCCCTTAAACCCTTCAGAAGCTGCTGAGTACTCTTAGGTTCAAAACAGGCCGTGAAGTCCTGCTTGCCTACCCCTGCTGGTCATTTCTTCACACTCCCCTACTCTCCAACAACTATGGCCTTTTTTGGTTCCTTGAAGATGCCAATGTTCTCTGCTGTCCCAGGGCCCTTGCATATGCTGTTCCCACTACTCAAAATAGTCTTCCTCCCCTCCTCTTTGCCCAGGTAGCTCTTAGACTTGGAACCTTAGCTCAAGTATCACTTCTTTGGAGACAATCCATCTACTTTTAATTATCCCCTGGTCATGTGGTTATTTGAGTAATGCAACTGCCCCCCATGGAATACTTGCTTGTAGTTTCTATGGCAACTGGGACAGTGTCTAATTGAGGACAGTGTCTGTGTGGCTCACATTGATCCCCAACTCCTGGCGTTGACTGATATGGTGCAGGGACTCTATGAGCACTTCTTGAAAGAAAGAATGAATGTATGGTAAACAGGATATGGTTCAAAGCCTTCCAGTCTAGTGTAGGTCCAAACCAGGGTATGAACTCTGGAAGGAGGCATGATGTGGCCAGCTCCTCTACTGTCTGGAATCCGGCTGTCCTGGGTTTGGTTCCATCAACTCCTGGTCTGCATCCACAGTTACTGCAACAGGAACACGTTTATGCACCCTCATAGCCACATATTTACCTTAGATTTGCAAAAACCCACTGAGGTATGCATCCATGTCATTTCTGTGTGGTCACTGAGAAAACTGACATCCAGAGAGGTTAAGTGAATCGCCCAAAGCCACCACCGTTACTGAAAGCCCAGATTTTAACCTTGTTTCTCACTATCTCTTGAATTCTACTTCCACCCAAACTTAGCAGCAGCTCTGGGTAACAGTATTTACACCTGTAGGGGAGCTGTGCCCTAAGATGCTGTGCTCTCACGGCGAGGCGCTCAGTCCGGGTGTGTTTGGGCGTCTCCGACTTGGACCACGCGCGCCCTCTCGCGGCTACAGTCGTGGATGCCGCGATTCATTTTCTCCTGGAAAAGAAATGCAAAGTGGCGGTGGACGTGTGAACCCCGTGTACTCTGGGGTGCGTGTCCCGGGCTTTCTGGGTGCTGGATTCGGCCTTCCGCCTCAGATCTTCTGGCTGCCCCCTCCGTGGGCCTCCGGGCAGTCTGGGCGGCACCAAGGCCGGCTTGGGAAGGATGTGGGCTGGCGCCAGAGGCAAAGTTTGGGGGTTCAGAGGAGCTTGGGGCCTCCTCGCTGAGTCTCGGCTTCCCCATCTGTGAAGTGGGGATGATGACAACTACCCCGTTGGAGCCAAGACTGCCCGGGGCCAGACTGACATCCGCCGGCGCTCTCAGAAGGGTACCGGTTCTCCATATACTGCTCTCCCCAAAGCCCTGGGAAACGTGCACCGTCAGCCTGCTGGGAGACGGGGTGAGGGACACCCTTTACCTTTAATGTCTTGACTAGTACATAATACATATACATCACAACACGAAAATAAAATTAGAATTTTGGTCCATTGCTTCTAACCACTGTTTATTAAAATGGTCTTCAGTTAATCTCAGCTGAAAGCTATTCAGGATACAAATTATTTCCATGATCAGTTTATCCTTTCTTATGTTTCAGGGAATAATTTAACTCCTAACAAAACCCAATTCTTGTATTAAGGATTTTCTTATCTGGTTAGGTTATAGGTAAATTGGAGAAATATATTCGCATTTCGTCAGCAGCTTGTTTTAAGGTGATTTAATTTGTTTAATCCTCAGCTTCATTCCAAACAGAGGTGGAGGCAGCAACTGTTTCTTGCTCGCTGGTGTGTGTCAGGCAGAGTGCGGGACGTTGGAGGCAGAGAGGTGAATCAGACAGGGATAGGGAGGGTGGCTGAAATTGTGACTGGGCCACAGGCAATCCTAGCCTTGGTGTGTGAGACCATGTGTTGTATTTGGCAAGGGCTTCATCCTCTGGCCACCTACACAGCTGGGCTCAGCTGTGCCCCAGAGGAAGGATGGACCATGGAGGCTGTGTGGGGGAGCTGGCCCCCTCATTTTATCTCAGCTTCCAGTACAGAGGTTCACTTCTTGCAGCCTCACAAATATTATGAAGGGTCAAGATTAAAAAGAGGGGATGAGAGGAAAAGAATCAATGAAGAAGACCAGAATGGGGAGGATGTTGCCAGATGCCAGTTTATTACCTTTATTTCCTGACCAAATTTGATCCTTTGATGTGTGTGGTTCTCCCACCCCATCCCACCCCCACATGCATGCTTATGGCCTCTCTAAACAGAAGGGTGCCTCAGTCCCTGGTCCTGAGGATGTCAGTCTAATCATGTTTTAGAGTAGACACTTAGGCCTTTCTTTCTTGTGTTCTCCACACTCCTTTAGAAAAGTTGGAGCATTCTCTAGACTCTGCAGCATGTTTTCAGAGGCTGTCAATGATCAGATTGGGCAGGGAGCTGTGGGCTTGGAAGGAAATCAATAGCGGGTGGGTGTGGAGACTAGAAAGGGAGTGGGAGCTGCTCTCTGCCTTCCCCAGTCATTCAATTATATGATGATTGGTAATGTGACTGAAACCCAGGAAGAAATGCTTTCCTTTTCCCAGTCCCCTCCTTCAGGCTCTCCCTCTATCATCCAAGTACTGATTCTTTTCCTGGAGTCCAACTCCAGAACAAAGAAATGGAAATGGCCTCTAAATACATAAGAACATGGGTCACTTCATTAGCAACCAGAAAAGCCAATTAAAACTGCAATAAGATATTGAGCAGCTTGGCCATTTTAAATGTGCATAATCCAGCAATTCTGATTCTGAGGATATATCTTAAGAAAATAGTTGAACAAGTGTATCAAGATAAATGTGTGCAGATATTTTTGAATCATTGATTATAGAAGTCCCTCATCAGGGGATTGGTTAGTAAATTATGGCTCATATCTAAGGTGGAATGTCATATAGATTAAGGAGCCTCAGAAACAGGTAGCCTCCTGGTTTCCATGGTGTTTCTTTGACACCCATGTGGTCCTGGCCTCGTTTCAGCTCCTGGCACTCCTGATATTCATGGTCAAACCCTGACATCACCACCTTTGAGGGTTGGGAATAACCCAGAGGGGAGTACGGAGAGTGTCAGGGAGGATGGGCAGAGATCTGGAAGGAAGCAGAGCATTGAATCTACAGCTCCCCCAGGGGTGCAACATGCTGCATGAGGTCTACTCAGAGAAAGCTACCCTGGAGGCAGCCCTTCTGTGGCTCCTGATCCCTCTGGATGACCAAAGGGGTATAATGCTGTGTTTGGCTGAATTCCTGAATAATATTCTGGCAATGAGATGAAAAAGAAAACATTTCTGTCTAGTTGTGCACACGAACAGGAAATCCCAGCACCTGGGGCTGCTGGTCGATGCTGTTGTTTGGGGAACCCAATACCCATCCTTCCTTTCTCTGGCAGCAATGCCAATTCTTCTTTAGGCAACTACTGTCTCCCACTTCCAGCCTCTGTGGTTCAGGTGAAGCTGGCTCTGCTCTCTGGTTCCAAAGCCAATCCCAGGACTGTCTCTACAAGGCTAGCTTGCAAAACTGGGGCCATCTCTGCCTCCACAGAGAGTTTAAGAACAAAGTATGGGCAGAGTGTGCGAAGCCACAATGGAAAGCACAGGAACACTGTGTTAGTAGCAGCTGAGCTGTCTGTTGTCTGCACTTAGGCCTGGCAGACAGGAGAGGGAGGGGATTCTGGGTGCTGGAAGGAGAGAGTCATATATAGGAGGCTGTCTTGTTGCACTGGCAGAGGTGAGAGTCCTTGAGATTGACTGAGACAAGAAGACCAAGTTGGGGTTGGGATGGGAGATCAGCATACTGGAGCCAGGTGGTGAAGGCAGAGTAGGAAGAGATAAAATGGGAGAGGAGGTCAGTACAGATTTTATTCTAAGTGGCCGTTGAATAAAACCACTGCAGAAGATTTTTAATCAGGAGAAGGCAGTGGTCTGATTTACCTTTTTGAAGATCACTCTGGATCCAGAGTGGAGAAATGCATTGTGTTTGGGACAAAAGTAGAAGCAAGAAAAGTCCTTTGGAAGCTGTTGTGGAGGAGGAGGTGGTGGCATAGACGAAGGACCAGGTAATGGAGAAGAGTGAGGAAGTGGGATTCAGGTGCACAGATACAAGTCAAAGGGCAAAGGGGCTTGTAGCAAAATCACATTACCTTGGCTGCTCCACTTTTCTAAGCCTCAGCTTCCTCTTCCAGACAGAGATACTACCCACCTCACAAAGTAAGTTTGCAAGTATGGTGGTAAAGAGTATTGTTTTTGCCAATCTGGATTTGAATCTAAGGTCTGGGAGGTACCAGCTGTTTGACTTTGTGCAAATCAATTAACAGTAGATTGTAGCATTTGTTAGGTGTTTGCTATGTGTTACCCAAGAGCATCCTCCCCAGACTAGGACACTTTGTTATTACAGTTCACAGGGGGAGGGAGCAATAATGGGGAGAGAGTAAGTCATTTTTCTGAGGTCCCCTCCAGGATTTCTGTAACCACCACCACATTACCCTAGCTCTGCTGTGCTGAAAACTGGGAAAACAATACTGACACTTCCACGTGTGTTTTGGGAGGATTCAAGAAGGGGCCTGGCAAATAGTAGATGCTTGTAAATTATTATTAAAACTATCATTATCATATTTTTTGTGTTTTCCCGAGTTTTGCATGGAGGAGGCATAACGTGGACAAATCCTTGGATTTAAAAAAAAAAAAATCTCTCAGGTAAGGGATAAAAACTGCAGCTGCCGGCTTCTCAGCAGTTACTGGGAGATAGGCTATGGGGGCGTGGCTTAGAGGTCAGGGCGGGGCCAAGAAGGAGGGCCAGATTTAAGGGGCGTGGCCAAACCCTGAGGGTCGAGGCTTCGGGCAGGCCGGGGAGAGAAGGGGCGGGGCGAGGGTCGGCGGCGCATGCTCCGTGGTGCGGCCCGCTCCGCTGCGGCCGCCCGCGCCACCGCCCACTCCGGGCTGGTCAGCTGCAGGCTGCCCCGGCGCAGACTAGGGCCGGGCTGGGCGAGCGCACGGCCATGGCCCCGTGGCTGCAGCTGTGCTCTGTCTTCTTTACGGTCAACGCCTGCCTCAACGGCTCACAGCTGGCAGTGGCTGCGGGCGGCTCCAGCAGGGCAAGGGGCCCCGACACCTGCGGCTGGAGGGTAAGGAGAGGACAGCGAGTTTCTCGCTGTCCCCTAGAGCGCGGGGGGCACAGGTGCTCGCGGGCAGTGGAGCCCGAGCCGACTTGCCTGCTCTCCTTGGAGTGCGTGGCGGAGCTCAGATCTTGGCTGCTCCCGCCCTGCTGCCTCCCTCCCCCGGCTTGCGTCTGCCTGCCCCTGCTGGGATGAAAGGGGCCGCCCGACCCCCGGCTTTGTGTTGCTAATGAGGCGCGGCCACCGGCCGGTGTCCGGCTCCGGGAGGGCGGGCGAAAGGGGCGCCGGGCTGCGGGCTGGAGGAGGGCGCCCCACCCTTTGTTCCCGGCCCGGGACCTCCTCCGCCTTAGGGCAGCGCGCCCCAGGGTTGGGATCTTCCGAGGTGTCCGGATGGGGGCTCTTTGAAGTGGGAGTGGGATTCTTCCCCCGGACGTCCTGTGCCCAGTTCTGCAAAGGCCCGGGACTAACAGGGAGGGGACCCTGAGCGCTGGGGAGGGGTTTGCCCCCGTCTCGGTCCGCATTGTTCCTTCTGGGCTGGTCCATCATACCTCCTTTGACCCCACCCCCGACTCCAGACTTGCTTGTAAATTTTGCTCCCACATTCAGCCCTTCGTCTAGTGAATGGTCTCACAGATGACTCCCACCCCCAACCCCAGCCTCGCTCCAGTTTGAGTTGAGGATATCTTTAATGGCCAAAGGGAGGCATGAGTTTGTCACTTCGGTCAAGTGCCCTGGAAGAGACTGGAGAGGTGCATCGACCTTCGCGGTGTGCTTCAAACTCTCCCTAACAGAGAGCCTCTTTGACGCTGTCTGGGTGGTGGGACAAAGGGTAGGCGGGTGTGCGTGGGGGCATGGCGCTCCCCAGTCCCCTCAGGGCTCCTAGGCTTGGGCATCCGTAGGATCTGGAGACTGCATCCATCTGCCCCTCACCACTCCCATCCAAGCCAGGGCCAACCCTGCGTCAGGGCACTCATGGCCTTCACCCTTGTGGAGAGCACACTGCTTTGCACTCAGGCATCCAGGGCAGCCCGGAGTCTCAATTTCTTCACCTGAAAAATGGGAGTAATTGGGGATTTCCTAATCTCCCTAATATTGCTGCTCTGAGGGGTGGGTAAGGGGTGCTTCTCTTAGAGCAAAGCTGACCCGCCTCTTGTGGGGTGCTCTGAATGGCCTCAAGCACTCAAAGCCTTGGACCTCACACCCTGTTAGGAACACAGGCTGTGTTGCCAGCTCACTTGCCCCACGTTCAGAGAAGCACAGTGCAGAAAACTTAGGTATGAGTCCGGCAGCCAGGATGTCTTCAAGCCCAGCGGCTTCACTATAGATAGCTATAACCCATCCTCCCACTAACCCCATAGTGAATATAACCTCCTTCCTATTTGAGTTAAATATCACGTTTTCTTACTCTGTCCTATTTTAGTAAAATACCACTATACTTTTTTTTTTAAAAAAAATAAATACCAAGTTTTCTGTAGTTTTTAAATCAAAAAGTTTTCCTAAGGCTATCCCACATTGACTTATTAATTCTCCTAAATTTTTTAGATCTAAACGGATATGCTGGGTTTTGAATGACTGTAACAGCATCATAGGCATTTTATTCTGAATTTTCATATGACAACATAGGTGGATAAGTCCAATGTTCTGCTTTTCTGCAATTGCCTAGGTGGCTTCACGATTCAGTGCACAACGCTTGTGAAGTTTTAATGCTATGGGTATAGCAGGGCCCCAAAGGAGCCAACCTGGTGGATTTGTGCTTTCTGTGAGAATGTGTTCTCCCCTAAACCTGTACCGTCTACAGAATTAATGGTGCTCCTTGGGGCACTGGGGTGGCCTCAGATTCATGCTGGGGATGACCTTCTTAACAGCTCCTACCTGGGCCCCCCAGTCCTTTCCTTGGGTCATCTTCATCTACTTCCTGAATGAGCATGGAAGCCTCTGGGCCATCTTCTGGATTCCAGGCTCTTCCCAACCTGACACAGGGCTCCTTTGCTCTTGGATTTGCTTTTTGATGCATCTGATGGGAGCCCCCATCTTTCCCTGATCCAACTTGCCCAACTGCCTTGTATACCTACTTTTCCAATCTCAGCCCTTGCCCCTCCCACCCTGCTCCCTAACTCTTGTGCCATTTATGCTACTTTTATGGTTTTTATGCTTTAGGCATGCGTTTTTCCTGCTCCTAGGATGCCTTTTCTTCCCATGAGAACCCCTCGTTTGGCCTAAAACTCAGCTCAGATGTTGCCTCCTCCAGGAAGCCCTCTCTGAATGCCATTACCCTCGCTCTCCCTTCTCAGGCAGGCCCTTGCACTTTGGTTCTCACCGGACTACATCATCAATGTTTGTTCACATCTGTGTTTTCAGGCTAGTTAGTTTCTTTAGCTAGGCACTCAACCTTATGTTGGTGGGCTCAGAGCCTGGAGCCCTGTAAATCTCGGCTGAACCCAGTTAGACTCTGCAGCCTTCCTGCTAAATCCTGCATTAAGTGATAGATTTTAAGAAGTGGGGGAGGGCAATCAGCACATCGAGCTCTAGTGTCTTCTCAGCAGTGGGCTTTTGTCCCTGCTGTTCCTGCTGGTGCTTCTCCTCTTTACACCTCAGCCTCCCCTCTCAGCTCCAGCATCACTTTCTGCAAGAAACCTTCTCTGACCCTACCTCCCTAGGTAAATTTTCCCAGAAGTTGCTCTGTCAGAGGCCTGGCCAGAAGTACTGGTGTACTTAATTCATGTCTGAGTCCCCTACCAGACAGTGGATGTTCAGCCCATAGATCTTGGTCTTAGTTCTGAGGTTGCTTACAGTCTAGCTGGGGCTATGCTAACATCTAAGAATAAGGGTGGAATACGTGTGATGCAAACAGGAGAGAGCTTCCTGTGGGTCTAGGGCACACAACCTGAGAGGGAGCACCTCCAGGTAGAGAAGCGAGCCTCGAAGGAGGGGCAGGGTGCTGGAGAGGAGCTGAGCGATTGACCCCTTGCTCTCTTGGGAGCGTTTGTTCCAAGAACCCTTGCCCCTGCAGGAACGTGTATTTTCCCAGGATCCACAAGGTGACTGCAGCCGGCTAACCCTCAGCAGCTGTAACCCTCCTTTTGGGGTTGCTCTTTGAGGAGCCGGTCTGGTTTAAGTGGTCAGATTTCACAACCTCTTCATTATTAGTGGGGCAATTAAGGGGCTGATACCATCTTGAACACAGTGCAGTGTTTTAGAAATGAGTGTGGGCACACTTCCTCGGTTGCTTTAAAAAAAAAAAAAAAAGCTCTTAGAGCACTTGCCAGGTAAAGTTGCCCTTTGAGTAATAAATGCAGTTTTCGCAAAGAAGTAACAAGTTGTAAAACTTCTGGAGGGGCCGGCATCCTCATTTACACTTACAGGGTCTTAACTTCTTGTTTCTTGGAAGTGGAGTGGTTTTGTTTGTGATGAGTAACTTTGTATCCATCACTTGCTCTGAGGTTTTTTCCCTCCTCTTGCCTTGCTGGTTTGAGAAGCCTATTTATGGAACAAGGATTTAGGAATCTATTCCCACAGGTTTTTATTTAGTGGCTTTTCCTGCAGTGGAGGAAGAGGGAACATTTGCCTTCTTACCTAAATGGGGTACACCTTTACTGGTCTATAATCCCTGAAAAAGAATTTCTACCCCCCACCCCCGAAAGTCTGCTTTTTCAGGAATTCAGGAATTCAGGAATCCAGAATGCTGGCATCGTCTTTACAATGAAGTGCAAGTTTCCCATTTAAGGCAAATACTTCATCTCAAAAGGTAGGAAGGAATAGGGTGGTACTTGGAAAAGAATAAGTTCCAGCTGGTTAAAATTTAGGTTCCTGATAAAAGTCCAGTCCAAGAGCTCTCCTTGGCTGTGGGCCCAGGCATGTTTATTTGATTCTAAATTGGATGCGTTTTCATTCACTTGCAGCTCGTGGCTCTCAAGCCTGCATCTGGTCTGCTTGTCCTGTGGCCATGTTGTCCATGTTACACATGCTCTTGTGTCTCTTACAGAATTCTTGGTTAAAAATGACTCAGCTCTGGTTGACACATTTTCAGAGAAACATTTTTATAAGTGTGATGCTTTCTTCCAGCCTGTTTTACTGTGTTAATTGGGAATCATCTGGCCCAGGTCCATCTTTCTTGAGCAGCCCTCCCTCCCGTCTCTCCTCAACCTGAGACCCTGCAGGGCCTGGGGCATTGTGGTGGTTATTAACTCGTGGATACAGCTGGATGAATGAGACCAGCAGCTAAGTACTAGCTGTGGCACCATTTCCTTCTAAAGATAATTTCTCATGAAGTCCAGGGGCTTCCAGTATCGGGATTGCCTTGGGAACCTCGTTAAAATGCAGATTCAAGGCCAATGGGACCAGAATGGGAGTGAGGTGGGGCCCAGGAATTGACATTTTAATAAGTTCTGCTGTTGAAGGGAGGTGAAAAGCCACATTTTAAACGTTTAAAATCAGAGCTTGACTTTAAACTTCTTCACTGGACTTCTAGCATAGAAAGTGGAGACTGTCAGAGCCCTGGAAAATGACAAGGATGAGGCTGGCTGAGGGGGGAACTGGGAAGCCAGCCGGCTGGGGTGGGTGCCTCCTGCCTGGGGTTGAAGAGGAGGCCAGGAGTGAAGGGGACCCGACACTTCCACCAGGTTCCTCCCCAGAACAGCTGGGCTTGTCTGGAAAACAGTCTCAGGAAAGAGTAGAGTAGGATCCAAATCATATTCTCAGCCGCTCAATCCTTACAGACGGGTTCCCTACAAAGGAAAGAACTGCTAATGCTTTTTGAAGTCTTTATTTTAAGTTGAGTATTTTTCATGCTTCATTTGGCCTAAAATGTGTTGGTGCTTTTTTTTTTCAAAGCTTTCAAACTCTCTTTCCAGCATCGGTTCCTGAACTTTTCACATACCATGCCCCAGCAGATGTCTGCTGCTGCTGGGGCCACCCTATCAACAATTAATTGTCCCTTTCATTCCTCACTGCTTTTTGCATCTGCCTCTGATGGATGGGTTTTTAGGCTTCTGCAAGCTTGTCCCCCCCCCCCCCCTTGATTTGTAAGAGAATGGGCTGAGGCAGGAGCTCAGGGACCCGCAGAGCCCTGGAGCAGACCTCTCTCTTGCCACCCTGCCCTGGCAGCCCGCACCTTTTCCATTTCACATCTCCTACAAATTTGAAGGGTCTCCTGCCCTTGGCAAGCAGAGGGGGCCTGTCTGTGCTGGTGCCATGGGCCCCATCTCCAAGCAGCCTGACTTGCTTGGCTGGTGGGAGGCAGTGTCCTCCTGGGCAGTGTTTGTCTTGGCCACCAGGACGTTCTGAATGGGCCTGACACACGATTAGGTGACTGATGGCCCCACAACACATTGTCTCCTCCAGGGCCCAGGGCCTTTGAAGCTCTTCCCTGTGGGAAGTAAAGAGACTATTTGCTCTATTAAAATGCCTTGGTATTTCCTCTGTTTAACCACAGGCCACTTCCTCTCTGCCACTCTAAACCCGGCAGGGCCACTGGCTGATTGAAAAGACACAAGCCCAGGAGTGAGCACATCCTATTGAAACAGATAATCTTACTGCAGATTAAAGCTGGGGCAAGTCTCTAAGAAGGAACCAAATCTAAGGGGGATTTCTTCAGATGGCACCTTATCTTGCTTAAAATTTAGCCTATTGACATCATTCACATTTGGAGTCCTGAATACATGGTTTTGTTTTGTTTTGTTTTTTAAAGAAGGGAAGCCTAAATTGTAACCGAATTAGTGTGTGTTTTTCCTATGTATGATAGGTTAAAGCTGTTCCATCAACTGAACTTCTAATTGTATGAGTTGGAAGCTCTTCAGTGTCTGGGAAAAGCCTGGTGTCTATTCATAGAAAACCATACTTGCCTTACTCTCTGCTTGCAGATTCTGTCTGTTCTCGTGCTCAAAAGTCCAAGTAAGAAGTCTGTAGCTCAAAAAATACCAAGAATATATCTGGGGAGACCGTCCCTCATCCTTTCCTAAGCAGGATGTTGGGAAGGTTTAATTAATAATATGAGGCGTGAAACTTAAAAATTGAACAATTAAAAAAATGCCTAAGTAACAAAGACTGAAATTTAAATTCCCTCTGTACTCTGGTTTTTTGAAGGGGCCTAAAAAAGGAATAACTGGTTAGTCTCTAATAGAGCCTATTATTTTAACGTTTGCAACTCCATTGTTCAAAGCATCTATGATAAAAAAGGCTTTCCTTTTCTTTGGTTCCTTGTTTGGAAATGTCTGGGAAGGTGGATGTGGCTAATTAAGGCTACACCATTTAAAGGGGGAACTTAATAGGTACCAGCTGTCCTCAACAAATCACTGGGTGGATGACAAAATAAAGATGTGATGTGAACACACATGTAATTCTCTTCTAAAACGGAAGTTGGCCTATAAATTGTCTGATTTAATAGGGTGAATGAAAACTCCCTCTCCTATTCACTTTTAAGAAGCATTTGCTTTATAGTAAACCTGATGTCTTATTTGCATAAGGCTGGTACATAAAAGTTGAAAGGGTAAGTAGGTGGCAGATTTTGTTGGAAGTGTAATAAATTGTAATTTTATTGTACGTTTCTTCATTCCAAACCTGATCTAATAGACATTAATCATGGGGCTTTTCATTAAAATTACTACATTGTAGGGGAGCTTGCTTGAACTTAGCAGAAATGTCTATAAAATTGGAGCAGTGACTTTGAAAAGAGAATGGAAATTGATAGTATTAATTATAATGTTCAGATGGATATTTACCTCTCACACATTAAATGAATACTTCAAATGAATCCTTTTGAAATCATAAGGGATTAGGCTTTAAATACAACTTTTTTAGATTTTGAAAGTCCATTATTCCCTTAAAAACTAGGGAGTTTTTCCAAGTGTTCTGTTTTTGTCAGTTTTGTAGCCGCCCCCCCCCCCCCCCCATTGAATGGTGACCCTTTAAAAAATGCTGGCTATGGCCCCAGACTTCTGTTCTGAGATGGACTGTTTTACTTGCTAGTGGGAGGGTTGATGGAATGGAGGGAGGGTTTCCTTGGAAAGAAGAGGTACATTTTCCTGAGATGGGCCATATGGTTTAGAAACACTTTCTCTGTGGTTTTATTCTGTCCAGGTGATTTCTGGTTTCTCTTTTCCTGAGGAGGGTTTCTTCCCCTTTTATCTGAGGAAAATGCAGTGCAATGCAGACCAAATGCAGGAGCAGTCAGCCCGAGCGTGGTCCCTGTTGAGTGATGGCTTATCACCTCTGTCCTCTGGAGTGGGCACATGTGCTCTGGGTGGGGCCCAGGCACTCACATGGTTAGGCCTTACTGTAACTGCTCCATGTCTGAAGTTCACAAAGACTTAATTGAGGTAAGGAGGCAAGACACAGTTTTTTGAGCAGCTACTCTGTGTCAAGTCACGGTGTAGTACTGTAGTTACTTCTGTTTTCTGGGGAAACACAAAGAGGAGTGGGACCAGGCCCTGTTCTGCAGTGGCTCCCTCCCCGGGCGGGGCTACAGGACAGAGCATGGGGGCTCAGAGACAGGGAGGTGGGGGAAGGATTCCCCAGTACAGGGAACTCTCCATCCTCTCTCTGCCTTCCTCACGCCTCCCAGAGAAGCATGAACCATGGTTCCTGCTGTTCCTCATCCTGGAACGTTCTATCTTAAGTAGTTGCCAGTGTGGAGCCTGAGGTGTGGCTGGGTGTCCTCCTCTGGAACTCTGGCTTTTGAGCCCATGTCTCAGTTGGTTCTCAGTTAACTGGCTACTTGCTCTGCCTCCGTTTCCCCTGCTTTGGAGGAGGCCTACCTTTCTCTGAGAGGCCCCCCAGCCTCCCCGTGTGCATTTCACCCTATGCCAGAAAACCTCTGGTGTAGTGAGAATGCGTCCAGCTTTTGCAGCGATGCAGTGAAGAAGGGGAAACTTGATTTCTTTATCAAGAAGAAACTTCATTTGGACAGTTCAGAGGAGGCTTAGAGGAGGGGATGGTCGAAGAGGGCAGGCCTTACGCAGGGAACTTTGAGCGGGGCCTCTGGAGGTGGGGGACAGTTTGGGCATGTGGGTAAAGCTGGAAGAGCATGCTCTTTGGAGGCGGTGGGAACAAGGTGGCTGAGACAAAGTCTGGGACTGGATAATGGGGTGCCTTGAATTTTGCCTGCATGCACCTGTCAGGTGGAACCTGGATGGTTTCTCCCGCAGATGAGTGACTCTCAGTGGCCATTCCTTCATTCCGTGAGCATTTGGTGCTTTCTATGTGTGAGGCCTGGTTTCTGGAGCTTAGATTGTAGTAGAGGAGACAAACAGAATAATAACAAGAGACCAGACCTGACCACTGTGTTTAAAAGAGCAACCGCTGCTCTCTCACGTGCCTCTTTTCTTCACTGGAGTTTTCTTCACAGAATTTTTTTTTACCATGAGGCACACCTGGTGTTATCTTACCTGTCTGTCCGCCTCCCTTACTGCAGGGGCAGCTCCCTGAGGGCAGGGCCTTGATCTGTTTCATCCCCTGCTGCACCAGGAGGTCAGCAGCTGGTACACAGTAGGAAATTAAAGTGGGGTGATGAGAGCGGGTGATCCCGGGTGGCCTCTCTGAGGAGGTGACATGGAAGGCAAGCAGTTGTAATAACTGTTTCCTCCGAAGTTCTGTCGTTACTTATGTTTTCTTTTTAACTGAAGTACAGTTGGCTTTACTTAGGTTTTCTTAACATTGATGCATCATGTGGCATTAGATGCTGAGAGTGACATAAAAACATACCCCCCTGGTTCATTCCCACCACAGATGATTGGCACTGGGCCCCCGTACTGGCCAAGGGCTGGGCTGCAGCACAGGTTCCCAGGAGTTGATAGAGGCAGTGGCTGGGGCCAGTAACGGATGGGAGTTGCACTTTGCAAAGTGTTGGTTGCTTGAAGAGGGGATGTTTGAACTGTCTAGGTTATGCTGCACCATGGGTGAAAAAAAATGGTAAAACTGACTGCTAAAAACTAACTCAGCATCCTGGTTCTAGACTTCATGAAACAATGTGAATGAAATGACTCTCACTCACTGGCGGCAGCCCTCAGGTGGTACGAAAACTTGGTTTTTTAGCAGAGGTACAGGTCTCCTTTTCTTTTAGTCCCCTCTGGTTTGTGAATGCATTTCATTTTCTGAAGTCACTGGTCAGTCCATCCAGAATCAAAGACGCTCTTTGCCTTCTTTCCAGGGCTGTGGGTTTGCTGGCCAGCTGTGGTAATGAGTTTTTGCCCAGCTTTGATTTTCATGCCTTGCCTCCCTGTGGGAGGAACGAGATATTTCTGATCTTACCTCTGCTCATATTCAGATCCAGCCAAGCAATCAGTGACTTCCCGGGCTTTTTTGTGGGAGACTGTGGGAAAAGTCCTGGTTGGCTGGCTATGAATTAATGAAATCCTTAGAAGGCCTCACTAAAGATAGCTCCTGTGGTTTAAAAAAATAGCATTGCCTTTTTAATTTGAGAAAGAGGTCATGGAGTTTTACCAAAATTAAGCAGAGAAAATGTAACATCTGGTTGTGCTGCCTGAAGACTGCTTCGGGGGGTGGGAGCGGTGGGTTCCCAGTGTCTGATGTGCCCAAGGTGACCGCCACCCAGGTCTCTCAGGGTTACTCTGGACATGCAGCCTGCCTCATTGTTCTCCTCCCTGGGTTTTTGAAGCTCGAGACACAGAAATTCTATCCTGACATCTTTTCACTTGAGCACATTTCCCATCTACTGAGCTTTCTTCCTTTTACTTAAAGGGTCAAACTTTTTTTTTTTTTCTCCTTTAAGTGCATCATTTTCAAGTTGGAGATTAGTGTAATCATTGCTTTTATCTCATTAAAAAAAAGATGGGGGTGGATAATGGAGAGTTTGGGCGGAAGGCAGGGGAGTTTTAAAGAGCCATTCTAAAGTTTTTAAATTAGTAGGAATTCTGATAAGAGGAGAAAAAGAATGATAAATTGCAGGAGAAGAGTTTTAGGGAAAGGAATAAAGGGGTTTTAAAGGGACCTATGACTTTTTAAAAGCAGAAGCTTTTAAAGTAAATGTCTTAAATGTCTGCTGCGTGTACACACCCCCACCCCCACCCAGTGAATTATTAAATGAATAATAAGTCACATTATTATGTTTTTTTAAACAAATATTTTAATCTTGAATCTATTTTGTATTAAGACTTTATATTTGGGAGCATCTATTTTCTGAAACTAAACAGGAAGCTGAAGTTGCTACCCAGACCAGCAGGCAACCAGCCAGTCACCTGTATCTGGGGCTTCACTTTGCTCTACTCTCTCCCCCATATTTTGGATTCTGAAAATTTCAAGCCTATACAAAAGTTGAAAGAAGGGTAGAATGAACACGTATTTCCCCTTTGCCTAGAGTCACCAGTGCTTTGCCCCATGTGCCTCAGTTCTTCCTGATTTCTTTCTGAATCACATTTCAGGATTCAGATACAGGCCACTCACTGCTTTTACACATCCTGTCTCCTAAGTGTCCGTTAACCTAGAACAGTCCCTCCACCTCTTTCTGGTCCTTTATAACATACACATTCAAAGCATCAAGATCACTTGTGGCATCGACCATCCCACAACTTGGGTTTCAGATTGTTTCCTCGCCATTAGGGTAAGTTAACTATTTTGGGAAGATGGCTCTCAAGGTGGTAGTGTGACGTATTTTAGATATCAGTGAGTAACAAGTATAGGTGCAGTTTTAGCCATGAGCAGAATGGTTTTTTTCCTACTTGAAATTGTTGCATGTAGAGACTCTTCTAATGATTTCACCAAGTTTGGTCTTATTGTTATTTATCACTTAAAAAACATGCAGTGCTTTGCAGTAAAACTTTACGTTTACATTACCGAGAGTCCAAAGAAAGTGCAGGGTGTCATTTGTGCAGTCCTGTAATTTAATTTCTTTCCTTGAAGACTATTTGAAATCAACTACTGTGCTCTTAAAATTGGGAGTGCCATGTCCCGAGAATGCATAAGGCTTTTTGCTGTTCACACGGGCCCTCAGCGACTGCGAATGAGTTCCTATTATAACCTCTCTTTGGCCGGGGCAGGTTTACGGTTGAATGCTCCCTCACACCAAAACTCAGCCACTTCTTTCCTTTGTGCTAAGGGAACATTGAACTTTATTTCCAGAAAAGACCACTCCACTCAAAACATGTCCTCAAAGTCAGTTTCCAGTCTTTTCCTCCTGTGATTGCATTATTGCCTAAATTATTTTATTAGAGTCCCTTAAAAGACAGTTTCATTTGTTTAACTTGAATTACTATCTTCTTCCTAATAGCATGGCTTTTCCTTCATTTATTTGCCCCTGTCCCAGACGTAAGGGCCAAAGACATGGAAAGTTAATATTGATTATTTTTCAAAGTAAGTTAAAACATCAGAAAGCGACACGTTGTTATTCTCCCAGGGTACCAGGGAGACAGCAGAGACAAAACCTCCATCTTTTATTCATAAGCGTGGGGAGCGGCGAGGGCGCAGGCGGGCCTGTGCGCCCCGCGTTTGTTCAGCTTTCAGGACCGGGCCTCCTCCCCTGCTGGCCGTGAAATGTCGTGCCGAGATGTAACAGGGGGACATTCAGCATCCGAGAATGGACCGCAGAGGTTCAGCTTCGCTTTTCTTTCTCTTTTCTGGCACTGAGTCCACAGTCCCCACCGTGGCCTGACAGCGAAAGGCCAGAAAAGCAGTGATCGAGATGCTGGCAGGGATGCTGCGCAGCCCAGCCCAGCGGCCGGGTTCCTGTGCTGAGTGGGCACAAAGGGTAGGCCAGGCGGCGCCTCCAGAGAAGGTGGCCAGCTGCCTTTGCTTAGTCTAGTTTGCCCCAGTCAAGTAGGGAGAGTTCTTGTTTCCAGGGCTCTGCTACCATCGGTTTTGGTGGGAGAGGGAGTGCCTCACTGAGTGCTTTTGAGTTGAGAAATCACTCGGGGTGGCCCTGGGGCAGGGAGCTAAGGCTGCGAGATTCCTCTGGCTCTGACGTTTTCTTTGGAAAAAAAGAGAAATCAGGCAGCATTTGCTAAGCAGGTCTAGAATTTGATTTAGAGCAATAGTTCTCAATTGGGAGTAATTTGGGGAATCACTGGAGATGTTTTTGTTGTCACAACCGGGAGACGGTTTACTACTGGCATTTAGCGGGTAGGGACCAGAGATGCCGCTAAACATCCCCAAATGCACGTCATCCTTCCCCAGTAATGGCCCAAAATGTCGGTAGCGCTGAGATTGGGAAACTCTGATTTTGGGGTCCCATTTTAGTATTTGTATTTCTCCACTCAGTCTCATAACACTTTTCAACTTCCTTTCTGTTTAACAGAAGCTGTTGGTTCTATAAATCTGCACTCAGAATGAATTTCCATTAAACTCTCCAAGACACATGATTAAACTATTGTGGTGCTCCTTGAAGATACGCCCTGAATGCAACTACTATTTAAAATGCAAAAGACAATTTTCTGGGGGAAGGCCATAATTTGATCAAAGTAGCATAACCTGTGCCTCTGTTTTTGTTACTCACTGATGGTCTGTGGATAACATTACATTTTTTCAGCATGAAACCCAACACTTCAAATCCCTAAAGCAGTCTCAAATTTATGGTTAATAAAAGCATTTATTGTACTGGATGTCATCTGTTATATCACTCTGGGGCTAGAAACTGGCAAGCAGTGGACAGGAAATATTTTCATTTCAAATCGCTTCAATCTTATGGTCTAGGGGCAAAAGTGTCTGATTTCAGGAAAGCCGTGGTGAATAGCGTAGTAATGAATGCATTTTTAGTTGATTAAGCAGGCATTCTCTCCCTTTCAAACAATCTTCTCTTTGGCTTGGTGGGGCTAAATAAACATGTGATGTTAAATGATAGCATTTCTTGGTTGGCCATTCTTTTCCTTTGATCATCTTAAACTTTTCAAAGTGTTTTCCAGGAATCCTTAGCAGAGCAGGAGTAAGGTGGGGAGAATGGCTAAACTCTCAAGTGTTGGCCCTCTTTGTCATTGTTTACTTTCTGAGCAGAGTTGGTTTTCTGAGATGATGCTGACTCTTCTGAATTCCTCTTTAAAAATGGAATTTGGTACCCTGCCCTTGGGATCACGAATTTAGAAGGAAAAAACATTTCGACTTTTTTTGTTTGTTTGTTTTAAAGGCTGCAGTTTTATTGTAACTTGAGTCCTAATCTTCCACATCCATCAAGTAAACAGGGTGAGGAGAGTTCCAATCAGAGGCAGCCCTGTGTGGTGATGATGCATCTAGGACAAGGTACCGTTCGTCCTGGCTGCCCAGGGCCTTTGAATGCGTTATCTAAATTATCGCTTCCAGTGAGCCTCAGAGGTAGATGGTTATTTCTGATGTGGTTCCCTTTTCTCCAGATGAGGATTCCATGGCACAAAAAGCCAGGAAGGGATTAGGATGGGAGGCCACATGACTCAGAGAGGCCTCTCTCTGCCAGAAACCAGAGCCACAGAGTTCTTACCCTGCCGGTGCCCCCAGCAGTCCAGCTTGCCCTGCCTTCCCAGCACCAGCCTAAGATGGACGTCTGCCATGTGCAACACAGACACTCGTGGGGTTGGGAGGAAAGCAAGACTAGATACTAGCTAGCGCTTTGCAGATAATTAAATTAAACTGGGATTCGGCATTTACCCCAGAGGTTCCCAAACCTGGCTGAACACCAGAATCACTGGAGGAACATTCTTTCTGGAGCGGGCAGGGTTAGGGGGAAGATTCCGGGCCTCACCCTAGAACTGCTTAAGTGGGATTTCCAGGGGAAGGCCAGGAATCTGAGTTTTTTAAAAAGCTGCCAGATCGGTGGTTGCCAGGTTTTTGGTGGGGGGCGGTGGATGGAGAGTTTGACTACAAAGGGGCAGTACAAGGGAATTTTGAGGGGATGATGAAGTGTTTTGTGTGCTGACTGTGGTGATGGATACACAGATGTATACATTTATACATCTAATTATACATTCAGATGTGTATAAACTCATGGAACTGTATACCAAGAAAATGTCCATTTTACACATCCATGTTTACATGTAAAAAAAAAAAAAACGCTGCGTGGGTGAAACTGAGCTGTCATCTAGGTGTCAGGCGAGGTGACAGCTGGCGCCTGGTAATAGCTGGGAAGAGTTGTCCAGCTGTGGGAGAATGCCACCCAAATTGCAGAGGCAGGAAAGCAGGCCCTATCCAGTAGAACTTTCTATGACGATGGACATGTTCTTCCCTGCACTGTCCAGTTCAGCAGTTATTAACCAGTTGGCTGAAATGTGGCTAGTGCAAGTGGAGGACTGAATTTTAAATTGTACTCAAATTAAGTGTAAATAGCTGCACGTGACTAGAGGCTGCCCTGTTTGATAGCTTGCCTTGGAGGCAGGCATTGCCAGATTGGGGGGCCTTGGCTCTGTGACAAGTACACATGGAGCCCAGAGATCCTTTATGCTTGAGGGACTGTAGTAAGTCTTCCCAAGTAGAGGGCAAAATGGGAATGTGGGCCGTCTGTGTCTGTTGCTAAGGACAGAGGAAAAAGGAACCTCAGAAAGAAGAGCACTGTGAGATGGGCCCAGGGAGAGGGCAGGAAGCTGCTTTTCTTCCCCTAGCGCAGAAGGAAGAGAGCGCCAACTGTGGACCAGTTCCTTCCCCAACTTTCCAACCTCCTTCATCTTAAAAGATGTAGTAGTTAGATAGTATGTTCTTTAATTGTGCTTCTGTTGCCCTGAGGTGACATGATGTATGGGAAGCCACTGGAGGGGTCAGGGGAGCGACGTGCAGACAGGGTAAGGGGTGCCTGTGGCTTGGCTAGGGATGTGCTGGCTCCCTTGCTGACCTGGGCAAGGTGCAGTGAAAAGCCTGTCTGGGTATGTCCTGCTCCTCTTTGGGGAATGAGACTCTATGGAAAGGCAGTTGGGCACAAACCTCCCACTTCAGGCATTGCATGCATGGCCTCCATCTTGGCCTGTATTCAGACATTCTTAAACCTTCTTCCCCACCCCCATGGGTTTACGTGATCTTACATTGCGTTACTTTTCCAAATGCATTATAAAAGTGAGATTCTGAGAGTGTGGCATTTTATTAGTGCAAACCAAATGGTGACAGAAATAATGTTCCAATTTGTCAACATATTTGTTCCTAAATAAATTTGCTAAATGGCTAACAAAAAAAAATTCATGAGCTAGGGGTTTTTATAACTAAGGAGGTTTTGTTAATCTTATTTTAAAATAGGACTTACTTGAAAGCCTACAAGGAGATTTATTTGTTTATTTTAAAAGAGGGGGCTTTAAAATTAGAAGAGCTGCTCCTTTATTTTTATATGAAAACTTCACATCTTTGGATCAGGAACAGAAAGACATTCTGAATCAGCATCTTTAAGCAGAGTTTCCTTGTGTCGCCTTTACAGCTTGTTAACTTCAGCCTAATACCAAAAAAAGAGCTTAATGAGCGTTAAATGCTAACTCTTCCACTCTTGAACACAACATAAACACATCTTGATGCACAGTTGTAATCACTACTTTTTTTAATGGTTGTTTTCTTTTTTTCTTATATTTGTGTTTTGAAGATTTTCCATGTATTGACATAGTTCACAGGTTTGTCACTCTTAGTGGCCATTTTCATGGATCTTTTCATGTTGTGTGCCCCCACCCCTGGAACTACTTCTTTCCCCCCCATAGATGAAGCATTCGGGCTGTTTCCAAGTTATTGCTGTTATAAAGCTGCTATGTACATCTTTAGAGACTGGTTTTCTGCCTGGCCCCTCTCCCTCCCATTTTGCTTTGTTTCCTTGACAATATAGTATTTCTCAAAGTGGAATTACTGGGGCAAAGATTTTATAGCTCTTAGTACATGTTTACCAGCTTGCATTGTATAATGACTGTGCCAATTTACTGCAAAGAATTATGTTTCGTGAAGAGGGTAGAATTCGTCCACAAATTCCAGCTCTACCATTTGCTACCATTTATTGTGACCTTGGGCAAATATCTTCATCTGTGAAATTAGTTAATAATAGTTTATCTCCCAAGATTGTTTTGAGACTTGAATAAGATACTGTCTTTAAAACATTGAGCTCCGTGCCTGGCCACATTGTAACTGCTTATAATGATTGGGGGCAGACTGCTATCAGCCAAATAAGTGGGCTCATTTTTCCACATCCTAAAAAATACTGGTATTTGTAATTTTTATTTACACTTTGCTGTTTGGGTGGTACGTTATACTTGTTTCATTCTGGGTTTATTAGAGAGGGACTGAATCTTTCCACCTGATGATTTACCTTCTGAGTAAGTTTCAGTGCTTTAAGTCTGGTAGTCTTAATGTGAGGTGTGGATGAAACGTTACTTAGCAGAAGTACAAGGGAAGATGTTTAAGTGAGTAAATGAGGGTTTTAAAATAAGAATTGATTGAGTGAATCTTTTGGACTTAATAGCATATTTTGAAAATAGCTGACTCTAAGCATTATCATGGGAATTCTATTTGTACCAGTAATTTGGCTAGTAAACCTTTCTTCAGACATGTATTTTCCAAAGCCAATTTTTGGATTGATCACACATTTCCCGTAAATCCTGTTTTACTGGAGTTTTTACAAATCCTGATCTTGGATTAGAAGCTACTTTGTTAGACTGCCTCATCTAGGTCAGTGTGATGGGAGATGAGGGCATCCCATGCTAGCTGACTCTGACTGTGGGCAGGGCAGGTGACCCCTCTGACTCTCAGTTTCTTTACCTATAAAATGAGACAGTCAGACTAGAATTATTATTCTTAAGAATTTAACAATTATTTTTGAGATAACTTTTACCTGGAGGGTGTTATTTTTCTGTCCTTAAACATTCATCTCCTTATTGAGTTGGTCCCTTCTGTTTCCACCCGGACTCCTGCCTCTTACACTTGGGTGTCTGCTTTTGATCTCTCTGGAGAAAGGACACCCAGCCTGTGGCCATTTTTGCAAATATTTCTCTAATAAAAGTAAAGTGTTTAAATTTTTTAAAAAATTCATGCACAGATGGTTTATTTTTGCAGGGTGTGCCTGCCCATTGACTGCGCTATCATCATTGATCTGCCTGTTCTGCTATTTACCCCAAGGTGCCTGGTGTGTCCATCTGCCTCCATCCTTCACATTTCTTGTGCTCCTCGTCCACAGGCCAAAGCCCCCTCACATCTCTTGTTTTTTACATGACACTAGTGTTAATGATTGATTTCAACCCATTTAGTCTTCTTCTGGGCCAGGAGCTTTTAGGGTCCAATCAATCACTGAATCCATAAACAAGGGCACTGCCTCAGACTCCCTGTGAGCCCTGAATTACATCAGGGTGTTGACAGTCCTGGAGGCCTGGACCACTCTGTCAGCGACTGTCAGGGGAGGAGAGGGTTCGGGCATGTGCTGGGTGGTGGCGGGGGTGGAAGAAAGGCAGCAGCAGATAAAAATTGACCAGACATAAGAAATAGTTTGTTTGGCAGATAATCTGCATGTAGGTAATTGCAAAGCTGAGAGATTAATTTTCTGTTTCCCTTCCACTCCTGTTTGCACCAAATTGTCTTCTTTTTGTTTTTAAAAACAAGGTATTGAGTTTGGTTCCCTGTTGTATACAGTAGGTCCTTATCTGTTTTATATAGTAGGGTGTATCTGAAAAATCCCAAACTCTTAATTTATCCCTCCCCTCCACCCTTTCTCCCTTGGTAACCATAAGTTTGTTTTCTATGTCTGCGAGTCTGTTTCAGTTTTATAAATAAGTTCATTTGTATCTTTTTTTTTTTTAAGATTCCACATATAAGCAATATCATTTGGTATTTTTCTTTTTCTTTCTGGCTTACTTCACTTAGATTGATGATCTCTAGGTCCATCCATGTTGCTGCAAATGCCATTATTTTATTCTTTTTAATGGCTGAGTAGTATTCCACTGCATATGTATACCACAACTTCTTTATCCAATCATCTGTCAATGAACATTTAGGTTGCTTTCATGTCTTGCCTATTGTAAATAGAGCTGTTGTGAACATTGGGGTGCATGTGTCTTTTGGAATTAGAGTTTCCTCTGGATATATGTCTTCTTTTTAAATGGAAGTATAGTTCATCTACAATGTTATATTAGTTTCAGGTGTACAAAACAGTGATTCATTATTTTTATACGTTATATTCCATTTAAAGTTATTATAAAATTCCGGTTATATTCCCAGCACTGTACATTACATCCTTGTATCTTACTTATTTTATACCAAGCTGTCTTATTAGGATAGCTGAGGAGGTTAAAATAGTGATAAACACACACACATACATACTACATACATACATACATACATACATACATACATACACACACACACACACACACACACAGACACCTGTCCCTCACCCAGGGATTGCTGTCCCCCAGGTTTCCGTCCAGGTCCAGGAGCCGTCATCCTGGGTGATCGTCCCCTGCCCAGGTTGAAGCAGTGCTTTAGTGGGTCCTGAGTGAGGGTTCTTTGGATACTATAAGAATATTTCAGGAAGAGCCCCATAAAAGCAACTTTTTTCTCTCCACAAATGTGAGTGTGAGCCACCCTCTACAGACAGAGCAAAGGACCTGGACTTCCATACGTGAGTGGCTGGTTTTAAAGGGCCCGGGTAGAGACAGAAGATAAAGGAGAGATGCACCTTAAGACAATAAGGGGAAGGCTCACGCTGCCATCCTCCCTGATGGGCAGGCCAGGAGACAAGAATGCCTGATAAGCTGTCAGGAAGCTGGCCACCTCCAGCGGGGTCTGTGACACAGGCCAGAGGAGGAAGAGATGGTGAGAGGCTGGGGAAGAGGTCACCCATTCAGAGGCCAGAGGGCCCGCAGCTCGATGGTACTGAGAAAGCTTTCTTGATGAAGAGCCTTATCTCCAGGGGTCATGCCCTCCGGAAGCTCTGAGCTTAGCCGGGAGTGATGACAGGGTGCCCTGGGAAGGCACTGGGTGGTTTTAAACCAGTGCCTCCACCTGCAGCAGTAACAGAGCAAACAGTGTCTTAATCCCCTGCAGAAAGGACTGTGATATGCATGGTACAGGCAGCTTGTACCTCTAAACACCCTCACCCCAAGTGAAGCTTGGTTGTGAACACCTTCCCTGAATCTTTACCGGCACCTATGATTTGGTGGTTCCTCTTCTGTGACCCGAAGCTCGTGGTACTCTGCCAGAAGTACACTGGGCAGGATGGCCAGTCCTTTATGCTTGCAAGAGCCATCAAGGGTCTCCCCAGTGCCGCCAGCTGCCCCCTCACTGAGTATATTCGTCTGCTTTGCTGTGACGAGCCCCGGGTGGGAGGGAGGGGGTGGCCTTCTTGGAGTCTGCCCCTTACTGGGAGCTTTTCTCCCTTGTTCTGCTCTGGGCTAGTTGAAGCGTCAGCCTTTGCAGAAAACTCTTGGCTGGGTAAAAACATTTTGAAATGGGCTGCATATCTATGGAAACTGAAAAGTAGATGAATCGTAGGGGCTGTTTCTCGTGTTTGGATCTGTCTCTTGCCCCTTTTAGCCCCAAATAAGTGGCTTGAGGTGTACCAGTCTTCTCATTTGGAAACGTGAAGCTGGCCATTTGCAAAAGGTGTTCCCTCACCCAGTCTTTATTCAAGAAACACAAGCGTGTCACTTCCACCAGAATGTCGCTTTCCCTGGGCTCTTGGCCCCCATCTCAGTCACTCTTAGACAAGACCCTTCTCCATGGCCTAGCCCTACACTTTGCCTATCCTGGGAGCTCTGGGAATACGGGCTGGATTATTCTAGAGTACAGATGCTCAGGTCACACACGTTAAGGCTCTGGGTTAAAAGGGGTTTATGTGGGGTCAGCATTTTGAGGAGTGTGTGGTGCCCAGAGGATCTCAGTGACTTGGTCAGATCTGTGTGTAAGCACAGTCCG
Source organism: Camelus bactrianus (assembly GCF_048773025.1). Classification (NCBI taxonomy): domain Eukaryota; kingdom Metazoa; phylum Chordata; class Mammalia; order Artiodactyla; family Camelidae; genus Camelus; species Camelus bactrianus. The sequence goes on from NC_133555.1 coordinate 28,112,363, forward strand.
ATTCCTGGCCTGCTTCCCACAGGATTCTTGGCAGCCTCCAGGGACTAAGACTGTTCATCCTGGTCGTGTTCCCCTGACTCCTGGGGGGCAAAAGGAGGGCACCCCCGAGGCCACCTCTCCAATGGGGTCACCACTTCCATGCTCAGGGGACGGATGAGGGTGACTTGGCCTTGCCAGGATTGTCCAAGAAAGTGGAGCTGAATTCCTTCCAGCACAGAGACAATTCCATGCCTTTGCAAACAAAACACTTCAAAAAGGATCCCGCCACCACCCCCACCCCGTTGTAAGGTGGCGGAAGGAAGCGGTGGCTGACAGTGGAGTTAAACAAACTGGAAGGTAGGTCACATTTTTGACATACCATTTTCTTCCGCCGTACCAGCAGCTGCCCTCTACTTTGAAAGGGGGCTTAGCTGCTCACATAAACTTTGGCTTGTGATAATGTAAACTATTATTAGGATTATCTTTTTATTCATAATATATGCCTGACTCTCTGTCTCCCTTATTTATGCTGTTCTTGAAACACTCATTTACCCTCAGTACCCTGAGCCAGCTTCAACCCCTCTGCAAACCAAGAAACACTTTTTAACAGACTATCTATTTAAGTCTCTCTGTGGTTAAAAAGAACTCTGGGAATAAAATCATTGGGTTAAGGAAGCTTCAAATCTCAGCAGAGCTTCCAGGTTAAAACTGGGATGTGATGTTGACAAAACATTTCAGTTAAAAGAGAATTTTTCTTTTAAATGAAGGTTTGTCCCAAGGGTGGTGGTTTTGGTACAAAAATGCTTAATTTGCACTTGAGAATCTTTGGCTTTCAGAGTCTCTTCCCCCATTTCATCACCACCTGGTGGAACCGCCTGCCACTCAGGACATTCTGGAAGTTAGAGAAGGTTCCGAGGCTCACACTGCAGTCAGCCAGGAGCTGCCTTGCTGCAGCCATAGCGGGAGTGATGCCGTGATGATCCTGCCTCAGGTGCCCCTGTGTGGTTTGTCAGCAGAGGGCAGGTTAGCAGAGCCAAGGAAAACCAATAACCTTTTCAATTTTTAATAAAATGACTTTCACCATTTGTTTCTCCCTCCATTCCACCGCAAAGGAAGGAAGTCTGAATTTTTAAGCACATCTGGACACTGTTTTTGTAAAGCTCTTACCCTGAATTCCCAGAAGGAATGTATTGGCTCCCATTTTTCCAGGCAAAAACTGAAATGACTCTTTTGTTTATAAGTACTGTGCTTGTGTTCTTTAATAAATCTGTAAAGAAAGAAGTTGCACTGATAGGAAGGTCCTTAGTCAGGTCAGCACATTCTCTTCTTGTCTCTCTTGATGTCTTTGAGAGGTGCTAAAAGCTTATGGTTGGTCATTTTTGATGGGAGTGGAGAAGGGAGGAGGAAAGGCTCCCTGTGTCCTGTTTGAAATGATGTCTCCTGCTTTCTGTGGCTGTAAGGGTGCTGGGGCAGGGCTGCTCGGAGCCCTAGTCTGTCTGTTCTGCTCTCACTGCCAAACAGTGCCCTCTTGGTGAACGCCACGTCGATAATCAGATTATAATGTTCCAGATCTGAAAGCCCAGAGGTCTGCAATGTAATCCATCTTTCCCTGATCAGATAATGCTTGTTTCTTCTTAGGCAAATCTTTTAGAAGCTATTATTGGGAAGAAGATGAGGTCAACCTTGTATTAATATCAGTCAACAAGATGCTGGCGTGGGGTTCTTCAAGTACGGGGAGAATTTCAAAAAAGTGTGAAACTTTTAAGGGCGAGATAGAATTGGGGAGCTTGTAAGATGACATGGTTCTTTTCAAACTGGTGATTGCAGACGTTCTCTTTTATGCTCTTAAAAGTTATGTTTATGAATTGAAGCTGTATCTTCAGGAAGACATGAGTGTAGTGTGGTTAAGTTATGAGGGTCATAGCTCAGTTACTACCCAATAAATGTTCATTAGTGATAAGCGTTTAACCAGTGTGGTAGTTACTGTTGCCTAGAATGTGCCTTTCTCCAGACTGTTGTGGGTATCTGGAAATAAACTCAAGAGATGTAATATTCCTGCAAGCCTCTTCTCAGAGATGAGTCAAATTTTAGAGATGACCACACTTCGGCTTTATTGCCCTACTTTTGGGGAAAAGGTTATTAGCCCCAAAGCCAAAATTGATGTACTTAAGCGTGGCAGTGCTATGGATGTGTGCCTGTCAAATGGCCACAGGTGTTGAATAACATCCAAAACAGGACAGTCTGAAAATTAATATTTGTATTTGTGCCTTTGTACAAAAATTCACCGTTTTTAGGAGCTCTGAACAAAAAGGGTTTGCCTGAACTGAAATTTAACTTGATAACTTTGAGTCATACCAATAATGTTCTAGCTTATCTTCTGAACTTTTTTATTTCTTGTTGAGTTCTGGGCAATTGTCAGGTATTCTGAATGCTAGCTATTAGGCCAGTTGGTTAGGCATATTTGGTTAAAAAAAGACCTGAGTGTTGGTTGCCTCTACATTTTCAGATAGCATTCTTTCAAGAACTGCAAAAAGGTCTTACTCATTTAACAGTGGCTCAGTCTGTAAACTGCTGAGCAGAAATTGGGGCGCCTCGTGACTTAGGGTCCCTGTGTTCTTCATAACATGGGAGATTGGATGGCCGTCCTGCAGGATCTGAAGCTCCGTCCCGCACACAAAGGCCTGATGGTTAACCACAATCTTTTCAATGCCTTTTCCAGAGCTAATGTCACTTGTTTTCTTTTTAAGTTTTCAAACATATGAAACGACTTTCTCTAGATGGTCCTTATAATATACCTCCTACTTTTATAGGAAACCAGGGGATGGGTCTGAATAGCAGCAAAAGACTTAGGAATTTATATGGAGGAGCTGTTCTGAATGATGCATCAATATAGTTATTTGCTCAGGGATCTGTATAATCAGAATGGTGGTTTTCATGTTGAAAATCTGTCTTCTCATTCTTTTACGTGTAACCTATTTGATATTCTTCATTTAATTCTTTCTCATTCTCCTTTGCCTGATGGCTTTTCCTGGCTCCTCTTCTACTTTGCCAACCTCACTTTTTCTATTTTCTTTTCCTCCTCACAGACCCTGAATGTGGGTAGTCCCACAAAGCCCAATTCCTGGCCCTTTGTTCTTTTTTATACCTCTCATTAATTAGCCCATCTGTCCTTAAGGTTCTGTAGCTTGACCTCATGCATGACTTCCTGCCTTCTAATCCTACATTTCCCCCCAAAATACGGTATTATGTAGAAGATTCCCTGTCGTCACCTCACCTTCACTAAGTTTTTTTCTACATTTCCCTTAAAAAAGAAAAGACTCTCCTTCCCCAGGGTTCTCTTTATTGCTGCAAAGTCTCTGATCTTCCAGGTTCCCAAAATAGGAGTGCTCAGGTTACCTTTGAATATTCCATCGTCACCTCTGTATCACATTTGTCACAAAGTCCTGCCATTTTTTCTTAAAAATGCTTCCCAGAGCTGTCCTTTCATCATCTCCCCACCATCTCCATCCTTATCACCTCACATCTGGATGCCCACAGCTGCCGCCTCTCTGGCCTCCCGGGCGCCAGCTGTCCACCTTCCTAATCCTGCCTGCAAATGTGGCTACAGCACTGCCTTATTACTGTTACCTTTCTTGCTCAAAATCCTTCAGTCTCCTTTTTCTCCTTTTTTCTCCTTTTTTTTTTTTTAAATTGTAGTAAAATATGCATAACATAAAATTTGCCACTTTAACTATTTTACATTGTTTAGTTCCGTGGCTTTAGGTATATTCACACTGTGACGCAGCCATCACCACATCCATCTCTAGAACTTTCATCTTCCTAAACTGAAACTCTATACCCATGAAACAGTAACTCCTCCTTCTCCCTCCCCCAGCAGCCCCCTTATTCCACTTTCTGTCTCTGTGAAATTGCCTTTGCTGGGCACCTTATAAAAGAGGAATCAATCCCATAGTATCTGTCCATTTGCTCCAAGGTCAGTTTTTTGAAGATTGTCTTAAGTGACTGTGATCTTAAGGAATTTTGATGAAGAGTTGGTAAAAGCTAACAAGGGGACTTTATTTCCGAGTCTTCTTCTTTCTGGCTTTAGTATATAGTGCGCTCTCCCTGGGAGCGTGGCTCTGGTTTACCCCAAGTATAGACAGAAAGCTCAAGGTAGGTAGGCGTGATTAGGGAAGATTAGAGAGACGGAGATGGAGACGCCCACCGCCATGGCACGAATTCTGAAAGTCAGTGACATTTTTGGAAGGAAGATGAGGTGAAAATTGGAAGTGGTGGTGGTCAGGACTCCTCTAACTCCTTAAATGCCTTCCATCTGTATTAGGGGCAGGGAATCAGGCCCTTGTTGAAAATAAGAGAACGTGTGTAATGAGACCCAGCTCCAGTCCTTTCTCTTTTGTCAGTGGCACCTCCGGTCTGCAGGCCCTGGGGTCTGACTCATCCCTTTGATTAAGCTCTCTGGTCCTTTTGGCTCCTCTTTTGAAGCTGCTGTTTTACTGCTTGTGTCTTTGCTCTTCTCCACCCCGAGCCTAGCCCACTGCCACGCTGGCCTGGATCAGAGACCCTGCCTGCTGCCTGTGCCACCTCAGGCTGTGCTCACATCTCTAAGGACCACTCTGTTTAGGTCTTGCCAGACTCCAAGATGTGCCACGTGCAAAACTCAGCCCGTTTGTCCATCTCAGCCCTACGGCATCATCCTTTCAGGCCAGTTGTGGGGGTATTCAACACGGAAGGGATGGGGGTGTTGAGTCAGTTACTCCAGGCTTTCCAGAGTGTTCGTCCTGGCTGGTGAGGGAGGCTCCACATCATCCCTGGGGACTAAGGGCCATTTACTGGATGTTTACCATGTTGCCGCCTGCTCCTGTGTCTGCATCTGCTCCAAAGGGTCTTCTCCCCATCCCCACCCACCCCAAAGCTCCACATGCCCTAGGGTCCGGTCAGAGACCTGCCTCCTCTGCCAAGACACTTCTCTGGTCTCTGGCGAGCCTTCCCCTGTTCACTCCCCTTTCTCTGAGCTCCTGTTACTTGGAACTCAGTTGCCTAATTTAGCACATTCATTCTATCAGGTGTAACATCATTGACTCAGATCTCAGGTCTTTTACCTTTGTTTTCCAAAATGAATTGTGAACTCCAGGAGGAGCCTTATTCTCCATTGCTCAGTGGCCTTCCCAGTGTAAGGCGTATCTCCAGCTCCTGAGACATCTGCTGATAGTGTTCTGGGGCAAGAACTAAGTGGTGGAGGCGGAGATCATTCTTTTCCCTCAGGCTACACGTGTGCTGTGGTTTTAATCACAAAGTTTTTATCAGCAAATTGTTTTATCTCCTCAGCTTGCTCTGTAGACTCTGCCCACGCTGGTGTTCTCCCAGCCACCCCGACTCTGAGGAGTGGGCTCTCCGAGGTTTCCACGCGGCTGTAATGTGATGACCATGCAGGATGGAGATGCTGTCAGCCCGCTTCCTGGATTTGCCAGAGTTTCCCTTTTAATTTTACACAGTTCTGTTATTCACAGGAGACCAGCCAACTAATCATAAAATCCCCTAAATTTGTGTAATTTTTTCGTAAACAAACAGGGTAAATCATGGTAATCTGGTTACCCTACAGATCAACATTTAGTTGATCCACATCTGCAGGCAACCCACTGAAATGTCAGCATGGATGCGGTGCCTTCTCAATGCCTCTGCCCTATTGCCTTTTCCACATACACAGCTGGCCTTACGACACATGAAAGGGCCTGCTTTACTACTTTCTAATAATGGAAATGGTGGCTACTTAGAGCTGGCTGGCCCCTTAGAAAAAATGTGACCCAGTGGTCTTAATTCTCACCTCATTAGGATCTTTTTGCTATTTATCCCATAGGTCCCACGTGGCTCTCCCTAAAGGAACTTCATTAGCTGGTAGGGATTTATCAGAACAAATGGTCTGTATATTAGGAGTCCATGTGATGTACGCAACAGAGATGTCTGGAAGAGTCTTCAAAATGATGGGGAGGGGAGGAGGTTTGAGATGCTTTTCATTTTATTGACAGGTAATTGACTTATAACATTGTGTAAGTTTATGGTACACAGCGTGTTGATTTGATACATTTATATTGTAATATGATTTACAATGGCTTTAGCTGACACATCTGTCACGTCCATAATTTTTTGTAGTGAGAACGTTTAAGATCTAGAGTTTCAGCAATTTTGAAGTATATAGTACAGAAATGTTGATGAAAGAGGATTTTCATGTTCTTCTCTGTACTTGTTTCCTTTGCCTTGAAGTGTTAGATTTATGAAAATAATAATGCCTCTTTAAAAGAAAAGCCCATGATTTTCCTAGAAACTTGAAAACCCACTGTTAGGGTTCTCTGTTTGAGAACCATTGAATACTGCACCCCTCATGGGCAGTTGGGGAAGTGGCAGACATGTCTTGTCCTAGCCTCCCCACCATGCCTGGGGCCAGCCGTGCCTGCAGGGGCACTGCCTGTGGCTGCCTCGGCTCTGTGTCCCAGCTGAATGACAGCTTGACCTCATGTCCAGCTAGCTACTCATTCTCAGTTTGAAATCATTTTAGCCAGAACCTTTGAACCTCCCTTTTATTTTTAAAAAACACCTAATCACTGCTTTTAATTTTTTTCTGGTAGTCTCTTTCACCCTCACTTTATGATAAAACGATACAGACTTCTTCTTCATTTCCACCATATTGCTTTGATTTTGTAAACACTTCTCATGGGAAGCCTATTGAATGGGACAAGGCACATTGATTTCTTCCTGCTGACAAGCCCTGGAGAAAGTTTATGTGCCATTTGTTTGCCTCAGCCTCATGAGAGAGGAGCAAGAATCCACCACCAGGACCACTGCACAAGGAAGTATGCTCCTACTGTGCTCGTTTGCCTTGTCTGCCTCATACACATCTGCTCTCTAATTTACCTCTCCCTACCAGTCTGTGCCAGGAGTCCTTGGAGAAATAGTGCAGAAACTCTTCATTCCTGGAAACTCTGCACTGCCTCCTTCACCCACAAGAACATTTGTCTAAATATGAAATTGACCAAGACGTTGATACTTTATTTTTACATTATTCTTTGCCCTCCTTCTCAGAATGACATTTTAGCTGTTGGAGGAAATTAAAGCAAAGCTGAATACTTTTTTGGCAAGCACAATTATTTCCTGGCCTAAATCACACAATGATTTAATTGGTATGTCATTGTGTGTGTTTGCACGTGAGTGCTTTAATGGGAATCCCATGTGGTATCCTTGGGAAATTAGGAAAGAGAGTCTCCTGGATTTGTTGTTTGTAGTTTAAGGGCAGGCTTCTGGCTTCCATCCAAGAAGTAAGGAAACTTCAAGTTGTAGGAATCATTAGTGTTTGAATATATCCTTCCGGTTGCCTACTATTTAAAAATTGGTTTGGCAGAATGTAAAAATCAGAACCAATAGTGAAATGATTTACTCTTTGAAGCTTAGAGGGTTCATCAAAATAAACTTACGGGGAACTTGGCATCACGGAAGCGATAGTGTCCTTTTTCTGCTGTTACCAACATCTTATTTTTGCAGGTTGAATGAGAGTTGATATGTCTGCAGTAGAAGTCAAGGTCATGGATTATCCTTCATTTTGGAAAATTAGAGTTTTATATTATCCTTCGTAGTGGTTCTTGGGCAAATATTTAAGAATGTATCCCAAACTTAATTTTGTGTGTTGACAACAAATTCCATAAACTGGAAGATGCAGTTGAGCAGGAGTAGGAAATTCAGCTGTTCTGTCCATCTTCTAGACACCATGAGTATGCTCCTTCCCATTCAGCAAGGGGGGAAGTGGGGGAAAGAATAAGAATTAACCATTAACATTATGAGATTTTATATATATATATATATATATATATATATATATATATATATATATATATATATATACACACACACATATACACACAGACACACACACACATACATATATGCAAGGAATATTACTCAGCCATAAAAAAGAATGAAATAATACCATTTGCAGTAACATGGCTGGACCTAGAGGTTATCACACTAAGTGAAGTAAGTCAGAGAAAGACAAACATACGATACCATTATATATGGAATCTGAAGAAAGATACAAATGAATTTATTTACAAACTATAAATGGACTCACAGTTATAGGAAAAAAAAAAATTGTGGTTACCAAAGGAGAAGGTGGGGTTGGGGAGGGATAAATTAGGAGTTTGGAATTAACATATACACACTACTATATATCAAATGAGAAATAACAAGGACCTACTGTGTAGCACAGGGAACACTATTCAGTGTCTTATAATAACCTATAATGGGAAAGAATCTGAAAAAGAATATGCATGTATAAGTGCTGCACACTTGAAACTAACACAACATGGTAAATCAACTTCAAGAAAAAGAAAGAATTAAGGACATTGTAGTTTTTTGTTTTTTGTTTTTTGTTTCAACTTGAGTCAGTGAAACTGACTGGACTGCCTTAGTGGCTATTGTCAACTGTGATCTGAAAAGTGAAAGGGTCTCTTACTGGGCTTTTGTGCTTAACAGCAGATAGTTGCCTTTTATGCTGCTACTTTGTTAAGTTCGTAAGTCCCAGCATCTTGGACAAAGTGTTCAACTACTGAGTTACAGCAAATACTACCTACAAAGGATAACAGTTGAGGCATTAATCTGGGGTTTTATTTAAAACTAAGATCTTAATTTCCAACCACCTCCCTCTGCTGTTTGAATTTTTGTTTGTTTAGTTTTGTTCTTTTAGTATATGTGCTGCCGAAGAGAGCACTTGAATTTTGTATTTTAATTGCCAAAGTTTCCCACGGGTCCCTAAACCACTCCTGGTGTTAAGCTATCAAGCTATTGATAAGGCAGGCTGGGGAGATCCTGGGTGGATTTCAGGAAGCCAGAAGCCAGAAGCCTCCTGAAGTACTGTGTGCAACCTTGCATGCATGCACGTGTGCCACAGCTCTCACCAAGTTCTCAGAGACATCTGTGTCCCCAGATAAAAAGCTGGAACCCTCTGTTGGGAGGGATGAGGGGTAAATGAGAAGTTTTTAGTGATTTGGGGTGCAGCTGTATAACATCTCTCATTACCCCAATTTTCAGAGCTTATCAGTGTTTGAAAGCCCTCGGGATATCACTCAAACCTGGAGCATGTCCTTGCATCTCAAGACCATCTTGCACTCTAGCCCATGAGCACATTTGAATGGGACGCCTGTGCTTAGAGGGGGCACCCGGCTGGCTGTTGTACAGCCCAGGTCTCATGTTGTCTGAGCACTGTCATCTTCGTTAGTTTTCACTCTCCTTAATGTAGGCATGGCCCTGGTGACCAGCAGGTACTCCGAAAATGGGAATGGCATGCTTGTAGGGGAATGGCTTTAGGAAATCGACATGGAGACTTGATATTGCTCTCAAGGAACTCAGATTCCCCCAAGTCAGGAGAACCAAGACTGGAGAATTGCCCCCGGAGTGTTTGGTGGGCTGGAGGAGTGGCTGAGGTGGAGGGCGGAGGAGAAGCTTGTTCACATGCTTGTTAACATTTGAGGGTCTTTGACAAAGGAAGTCTAATGCCCTGCCCCGGTCAGCCGGCGATTGCCCCCCGGGAGGCCCCGTTGTGCACAGGAAGTCAGACACTAATGATGTTAGTAAGGGGACAAAGGCGCCCGGCCCGGGAAGGGCCTAATTGCTGTGTCCGGCTCCCAGGCGGCCCGCCGCAAGCTGGAGGGGGCAGGGCAGGATGCGCTAAGTGTTAACACCTGGAGCCACATTGCAGCCTTCTGGTGCTTCCCTCCCCTTTCCCTCCCCTCCCTGCCCCTCCCTGCCTGCGTCCCCCCACCCCCCTCCTCTCCAGCCTTGTGTGGCTGGGCTCGCGCCCCTGCGCTGGCTCGCCCACAGACACAGACTCTGGCTTCATCTAAGGGACATTTTTGGGGTGTGGCACCTAGGAGACTAGATGGAAGTGGTTCGATCAGGAGGCCACCCTGAGCCCAGGTAGGGCTAAGAACCAGGAGGCCTGGGTCCCCTCAAGCAGCCCGTGGGGCTTGGTGACTGTTGCTTTACATCTGGGTGGCCTGATTCTCTCCCTCTTCCCCAGGAAATCTGGGAAAGGCTAGACTTTGCAAGGAAGCAGAAGGGTCACTGATGTTGTAGCTAGGAACTTTCTAGTCAGAACTGATGGGAGAATGCTCCTGGGGAAAAGAGAGATGAGGGTCTTTACACTGTTTTGAGCCAGTTGGGGTCCTAGGGAGGTAGGACTGTGGCAGGATGAGTGGTGATGGGAGGCACCTGCCAGCTCCCAAGAGGGGTGGTGTTGTGTGTGTGTGTCTGAGCCCATACCTAGAAGGGTCGGTTGGAGGGGCTGAACCCCAGGAAAAAGGGGAAGCCAAGATGCACCCCCTCATTTCTGAGTAGGGTCTCTGGATTCTGTGTGTCCAGCTTGGCTTTGGACCTGGGGCCTGTAAAGCCCTCAGTGAGCTCCAGGAGCTGGGAATGCCCCGAAATTGGGTAAGGAATGTTTCTAGGGGAAATTGGGTGTGGAATATTTCTCACAGGATTCTCCTAGGTTCTAGAAACTCTTTCCCCTTAATAGCACCAGGGTTATCAACAAGTAAAGTGAAGACCCCCTACCTTGGCAGTAGGTCTGCTGGGATGGCATTAGCGGCTCATTTCTGACGGTCGCAAAGCAACCTGGGGGCCTGAGCCCGACCCCTCCTGTAAGCAGGTGATGGGAGGTGGCCCTGAGCACAGGTTGACTGACTTGGATTTTTGCAGCCAGAGACAGGAGAGTTCAAAAAGGAGGCTAGAAGGCTGGCTCCCTCCTAGTGGAAGGTGGGGGAAAGCCACAAGTATCTTTTGAAAAGGGGTCTAATGTTGACTGGCTGCTTCCCTCTGTTATTTTAAGGAGATTTTTCTGTCCAAGACCACCATGTGGACAGAAATAATAGGCTGACAGAAGGGGTCACCTTGCTTTCTAGCGCAGCCTGTGATGTTTCGATTAGCACTAAAACCTGAAAGGGCAGCCTTCCATAATTTCCAAAGATGTGAAATCCACCTTGAAGGAAGCACATGTGTGGGGGGCATGCTGGGGACCTGCCTGGCTGGAGGAGGCTGGGTCCCCATGGCAACATCACAATCCCCCATTTCTGCAGGCATTTGTGCTGCAAAAGCAGAATTCCAGATGTGATACAGTATTTGGAGACTCCATCCCCGGGCCTCGGAAACAGTATTTGAAGTCAGCACAATTCAGTGCACGCTCTCTGTGTGGTCCCGAGGCTTTTTATTAGTAGTTTTGTTTTGATCCGAACATTTCCTCTGAGCTTAGGCATAACAATCATGTTTATAGCTTAAGGTTTTCCTCTATTGTCTAATCACTATTTTGCCCTATCAGGACGATACTTTCTTGGGCTTCTGGAGCAAAGTCTTTGCAACTACCTTTCACAGCTAAAGAGAGAGAGAGCTGGTAGCTGATTTGCTGGGTATGCTTGGCTGGTTGGTTGTTTGCTTCCTCTTCATACCTGGTATTTACAGAAAACCTGTTAATCTGCGTCTGTGAATTGTCTGTGTGTGCTTTTGCAACTGCAGATGGGTTGACTGTTAACTTAAAGATGCCAGGACCTGAACATGCGGTTCTCATTTGTGTGGATGGGAGTGGTGTGTGCAGCCGAGGGGAAAGGTCTGGCTCTCCGTCCAGAGGCATGTTTTATAGTTTGCTTTTAACGTTTTGAGAATTGGAAAAATGGAACAATCTTGTCTATTTGTGAGTATCAGCCACGAGAGAACACACAGCTCAGACTCATTGGAAAAAGTACTTAGGCTTTTGCTTTGTGAAAACCAAGGCAGCTACAGAGCTTTGTTTGGTTTTAAAACACAGGGAAAAAGTCGGCGTGTGTGTGTGTGTGTGTGTGTGTGTGTGTGTGTGTGTGTGTGTGTGTGTTGATATCTGGGCTTTAACTGCATGTGCACGTTCCAGTGGCAAAGCAATATGAAAATTATAAAGTCTGCAGAAGGGAAGGATATGTTAAAATGTGTTAAATTCCATTTACGCCACCCCCATTTAGAAAAGTTGCTGTCATACTACAATACATAAATGTATCAAATCAACACATTGTACACCTTAAACTTACAGTGATATATGTCAGTTACATTTCAGTTTTAAAAAGGAAGAAAAGAAAAATTACTGTCTGAGAAATAACTCTTATAAATGCCCTGCCACAACTTTATCTTTAGTGAATGGATTTCCCTGGGGGTTGGGGGTGGAGGAGGGGTGGAAGAGTGAAAAGGCACTTAGATGAACACTAGAGCTTTCAGTTTGATAAGCAGGACACATGGTAACTTGGCGTAGGTTGGCTCCATATTAGAGCTCAGAAACAATTGTCCCTTCGGCTTTCCTTTGGAGAGCATGAAATTAGGAACATGTGTGTGATGATTAGCAACATGTCAGAGATGAATCATGATTACGGCTTTGGTCTGGTGCACAGGCGATCCTTTGGAGTAGTGATTTCCTACCTCCTAGAGCAAATCTCACTAATTAGCTTAAGATCTCCGGGTCTTTTTGGGCCAACGTAGTAATTGCTGGGGGGAACCCAGCGGCACTCCCCCAGAGCTTGTGTGTTTCCCACTAGACATCCAAGACCTCACCTCCCCAAAGCAGACAGCTGCCTGGCACCCTTCGTGTCTGAAGTTGGTTGCTTCTAGGTGGAGAGGGAGAGAGAAAAGCTCCCGGGGATGTGGAGTGAATATCTTGAATAGATAGATCCTGGCCCAGGCTGGCTTTGTGATTTATTTCCCTTGTGTTTGGGTTTGCCAGCATTCTCTTCAGCTTACATCACCTGGGGCTTCTCTGCCTTTGCTGATTTTTTTTTTTAAGTTAAAGGTTTGAACTGAAGTAAGTGGGCTCTGTCTTCATTTATGAAACCATCTGACCCTGCACAAGGAAATTGACCCCCTGTTCTGCCTCTTGCCCCCACGATGTCCACTGGTCATAGGTGAAAACATCAGTCTCCTTGTGCATTTGAAGCCTTATGAGCATAGACCTGTCTGCTGTCTTTTCTATCTCACTGACACACTGAGATGGAGGAAATGTTACGGAAAATAGGATGTTTGAGTTGCCCTTGGTTTAAGTAGTTACTTGGTCAGTGTAGCCTTAAAAAAAAAATCCTTTCAGTTCTTTCTGACAAGTGCTCTTATTTAAATTTTCACCCAAACTCAGTTCACTAAAACTTTATTAGCTTTCTGAAAGTTCCTTATCTGATTTGAAGGCAGTCTTGTGGAGGCCTTACTGTTTGGCCTGCCTTCAGTTGGAAAGGGGGCGCTGTAATTAGCACGGTCCTTTACAAAATGCATTTTTCCAAAATGGCAGTTGAGCTGTTTCGAAGCTGGATTGGAAATGTTACTCTGGGAAGTTGGGGTCTTCAGATGGCCCAGAAACACCCAGAGCCCCTCAGGAAACTGGCCGCCTGATGGCACCTCCTGGAGATGCTGGCAGCTCTGTGTGGGACCCCGCCCTGTGGCTGTCTGTTTGTCCAGGCCTTTGCTTCTTTGCCATACGGGTGGAGCATGGTGTGGGTTTTTGCCTTTTGAATTTCATTCCTTTAGAGCACTTAAGGGTTATCCTTCTCCTGCCCCTTCCAGAGTGAAAGACATTTTCTCCATTACGTCCGCACTTGCTTCCTCCCCTGCTTACCAGAGTATTCACAGCCCAGCTTGGTACCTGGGGCTCTGCTTCTTCCCTCTTCACTCCCGTTGGAACAAATTAAAAGCTGCTGTTAGTGCAGCAAATGGGGGTGGTTAATTAACTAAGAATGTGACATCCTGAGGCCACAGCATTGGCTTGTATAGGTTTTAAGTAATAGGCAACAAACAAATATTCTTAATTGTCGACCGTGTGTCGTAGGTAAAAGCTTGGAATTGTTTCCTGAAGAAACAGCCTCGGAAGCTGTTGACTGTAAACTGCCTTCTGCGTGCTCTTTTATGGTGAGTCTTGAGTCGAAGTCCATCAGTCACCTGTTGCATCAGGTTCGGCCCTTCTGGGTTCTCTGGATGCATTACCTGGCTTAATTATGCGGTTGTTCATTCTGACAGAAAACTCATTGTTGTCAAGGACTGACTATGTGCCAGGCCCGGGACTGTGGGTACTTCCCTGATCACTTTGTCTTGAGTTTCTCCCCATCTGGTTCAACCTGAGCACTTTACAGAGCTGGAGTCACTGGGTCACTCAGTTCCCACCAAGAGCATTGGCAGAACACATTCCTTAGTCTGTTAGCCGGTGCTTTCTGCCACCTTTCCCTGACCTGCATGGCTGCCTCTTCTCCCATGATGCCCTCAAGGTCGGGATGCTGGAGACAGATCGAACCTGGAGATGCCAGTCCCTGTGAGCACTCCCCTGCCTGTCTCACGTGTCCCCTTGTAGCACAGCTCTCACCGCGTTTATTAGGGCAGGGATCTTCTTAGGAATGGTGACATAACCTGAGAAATTACCCGTGCAATAACCATTTCAATATGTGTCAGGTGCGGTGCAGAGCACTTGATATATATATCAATCATCTCACAAAGTCCCACACCAAGCCTTTCCAGGAAGCTTCATTCAGACACTTTATAGCTCTGGGGAATGAGGCTCAGAAAGGTTGTGGAAAAGTTCAAATCTCCGGAAAGTGGGAGATTTGAACACACATCTGGTGACTCCAAAGCCCATTCTTAACCAGTCTACTCCAGATACGCCCACAGAAGCCTCTGTCTAGGATGGCAGAATCCCTGGCTGTAGCCCTGATAGATCAGTGTTCCATGTCTGCCTGGAGCCAGGCTGGAAGACAGTGCAGTGAGCAGTGAGCAGTCTGCCCTGCGTGTGGGAGGGGAGAGTGACAGCTGTGTGTGTGACGTGCGGATGCATTTCATCCACGTGGCGCCTGAAATTATCTCAGTGTGTCTTAGCTTCCAGTTGCTGCTGTAATAAAAAATTACCACCAATTCAGTAGCTTAAAACAGCACAAATGTATTTTCTTATAGTTCTTGACGTCAGAATTCCAAAGTGTATCTTATGGGGCTAAAATCACTAGGTTTTGGCAGGGCTGGCTCTTTCTGGAGGCTCCAGGGGAGAATCCATTCCTTGTCTTTCCCCGAATCTAGGGGCTGACTACATCCCTCAGCTCATTAACCCCTTCTTCCTTCTTCAAACCCAGTAGCATAGCATCTTGAAATCAATGTCTGTCTGTCTGCCTTCTGTTTCCATTGTCACATCTTCTCTGACTCTGACTTTCATCTCCCTCTTCTAAGGACTCTTGTGATTATTATATTGGACCCCCCTAGATAATTCAAACTAATCTCCCCATCTCAAGAGCCTTAAATTTAAACCCATAGCCTCTTTGTTATGTAAAGTAGCATGTTCATAAGTTCTGGGGATAATGATGCGGACGTGGGTGGAGTAGGGGCGGAGGGATATTCTGTCTACCACAGAGTGTAGGGAAAACCCATGCTCTGTGGGCTAGACTGGGCACACTGTTTCTCAGGTGGTTTCAGAGGCTCTGGAGCAGCTGAAGCATTATTTGGGTGTGAGCTGAGCACAGTCTCATGGAGCATCTGTCTTGCACGTGCTGAGAAGCTGTGCACTTGACGACTTCCAGGAGCGAAAAGTCTTCACTACAGTGCACACGAGAGCCGGTGCCTGTGATGGTGCCTTTTGCTTCCAAGCTCAGCCGTGGATGGTCACAGGGTCTCTTGGTCTCTGGTTTTCCGTGGAATTAGGATGACCATTTTGCCTCTATGTCCACAGAAGTGCCGTGCCAGTCAGACTGTGGGAACGGATCACTGTGCTCCTATTAAGCGAGTATGTGGGCAGACTGGTGTGTCAGGAGCACAGTGTGAGAGGGGCTGGACTAGAGTGGGAAGCCCACAGAGGAGCAGGCCCCAGGCCTGGGAAGGGTGTTCTGGGAATACGGATGTCTCAAGAACATGTGCTCAGCAGTAGTGCAGGCCCAGAGGGGGTGGAGGTGGGGAGGGGAGTGACCGAGAAGATAGGCAGAGGCCACGTCAGGAGTGGTCTGGGAGGGGCTGGGCTTCCAGCAGAGGAAGGAGGGCAGATTTGCACATTGAGGAGATCACCTTGGTGGCCAGAGCCCCTCGAGATCACAACCCAGGTCTGGTTCATGGCCCAGTGCCCAGCCCTTTGGGGCGTGGATGAAGGTGGAATGCCCAGTCGGTTGTGAATGGACGCCACAGGCCAGCCTCACTGTCCGTTGAGGCCAGCTCACCGGGCCCACCTCTGAACAGCTCCACGTACATCACAGAGACCTTATTTGGAAGGGTTTAGGTTCTTGTCTGCAGGATACAGTACATCTCACTGTCTTGGGCTCCTTTCCACAGTGCATTCATGGCAAGTGCCCAATGAAAATCTGTTAAAAACATGTTGCAATAGAAATACAGGGCGATCAGGAACCAAATGAAAAGCTGACAAAATCCTACAGGTAAGATGATTGGCACCAGAGTCCTGTGCACCTCAGAGCTGCTCCTAAATGGAATTCATTTCCTTTTTGAAAAGTGCTTCCTCTGCACAGCTTTGTGTGGTCCTCCTCAGACCCCCTTCTCAGAGGAAAGTCCTGCAAATTGCCTTTTAATAGAGCTCATTGAGGAGACTCAGACCCAGTGGAGGGATGGGGTTTGCCATTGGTCCCAGCTTGAGGATGGAAGGATGGAGGTACTTAGCTTGGCCCCTGGCCTGCAGTTTTGTTTCCCTCCCCTGACGCACCTCTCTCTTCTCCATTCTAGCCCAGTTACCCTTCTCTCTTAAGCTTCTAGTGTGTGTTGTCCTTACCCTTGGTTCATCCTTACTGAGGTGCTGCCTGTGGCATTTCATACACTGTGTGCTTGTTGGTGACTGGCCCTGTCACCCTAACTACATAGACCTTGTGTACCATGTACACTGAGAGTCCTTGGAGGACCAAGGTATGGTTTGAGATTTGTCTGTATGCCCCAATGTGACCTACACACCAGGTACTGTTCTTTGAAAGAATGAGGTACTTGACTTCCGAGGGCAGGGGCAGTGGCTGTTTTGGTCACCACTGCACCTAGCGTAACACCTGGCTCATAAATGGTGAGTGGACCTATGTCCTGGGGGTTTGTATGAGAAGAGAAGGGGGGGTGCTAGGATGCCTCGGGTATTACTGAAGGGTTGTGGGGGGATTGTGTCATCTCCTTCCTGGCCTCCCACTGGCCGTGTTATTCTGGTTGTGGCCATCGGGGAGCTGGGCATCTTACAGGAAGTTGCGGCCTTGGAAATTGTAGAGACCATGGCCTCGTCATCCCTCAGGAGTTGTGGAGGCATTTAGGTTTTAATAAGGTAACAACACCTTCCCAAGTGTTTCAGTGCAGGTGAGGAAGTCTGGAATCTTATGTATGTGTGGAAGGGAGGATGGAAGGAGAGGAAAACTAGAGAAGGAAGGTGAATCAGGAAGCAGGGGAGCCCCAGCAGGTCACGGGCTAGTGCGCCATGTGGATTTAGATCTTCTGTTACTGCTTATTCCTCACTTTAATTCGAATGATGTGTGTCTGTCCGTTTTTGCACAGCTGTACTTTCCCAAGGCCCATGTTTATCTGAGCTCAGGGATACAGTTTCAGTGGGTGTGCCTGGTTTCAGGATAAGCAGCATGAACATGCCTGTAGCATATGGATGTGCTGGGTTTGTGGCCTGAGACCTTGGGCTCCATCAGAAGTGTTCTGCACGTTGTGTCTCAGTGTAACAATTGCCCATTAAATACCAGACTGCCAGCATATGGTTTCCCCCCACATCCCCCTTGTTGGGTGGAAACTTTAGCTGTGTGGTTAGAATATTTTCCCATCAATTAGCATTTCATAATTAACATTTTGGGGGAGAATTCTGCAGTTAACGCTGAATGGCACATTTGCAGATTGTTACAGAAACTGTTAAACCAGAGTCAGGAGATCTTTAGCTGCTCTTTCCCATGATGGATAAGTGGTGGGTCAGGAAAAGGTGGGGCCAACAGGAGGATTCGGGGGCTCCCTCTGTGGATGCTGTAATTAAAGTGGGAAGTCTGGCGGAGTTGTTATCCCTGCTATTAAGAGTGCAGATGGCTAACAGCCACATCTCTAAGAATTAGAGTTAGACCTTTTAAAGTCTTTTCTTTTTCTTTTATGACCCACCCTCTCTGTTCCAAGCATAGGTATGGATGCAGTGAAGAATTTTCTCATTAAAAGTAACAGCTTATTCCCACACTCATTCCTGGTCTTGGAATGAAAAACCTGTTTCCTTAGACTGGAGGAATTGCCTATCTGTCTTGGCTTAATAGGGCTTTTGGACGAGAGTGTCTGGTAGGCGAATTTTATAACCAATCAGTGCTCCAAGCGGATCCAACTGGAAGGGCTCCAGCTGGCAGCTCGTGGTCTCTCTCTCTCCCAGTTTTACTGTTAATGAATTATTATTTAACCCCCAAACACAGAACAGCTTACTCCTATTGTTTTAGGGGAAGTGAGTGCTCATGATCCCTGTGGCCTGGCAGTTAGGAATCTCCTGGGCTGGAAGGAGTTTGGTGGGATGGAGTGGGGCACAAAGAGTGTGGACGTTGCTCAGAGACTGGCATGACCCCGGGATCATGTGTGCGTTTCTACTCCGTGGGGATCTGTGCTGGAAAAGCAAATTGGCTTCACTCCTCCTTGTGTTCTCTTGTTTTCCCACAGGGAGTGGGGCCGGCCAGCAGAAACAGCGGGCTGCACAACATCACCTTCAGATATGACAGTAAGTAAATGGCTTGACCGCTGAAGAATGGAGCCCTTTCAGTGATCCGAAGTCTACACAGTTGGGCTTCATCAAGGACACTGCAGGTCTTGGGGTTGAGGAATTTTCTGAACCTGCTCAGGTTTGTCAACAGAGCTAAAGCACCTCAGTCTCAATTAAGCCACTCAAATATTTTGGAGCTTGAACTGGTCAAGTGTCCCCCATAGTGTCCAGGGAAGCTGTGTGTGGAGATCTCCCCTGATTTCCTCAGGACATAGCCATATCCTTAAGAACAAACACAGATGCGTGTAGGGCCCATCAGAGGACAAATGAGTGAAGCTTCCCAAGTGCAAGATGCTTTGGAGTGGTGGGGACTGTGGCAAACTGGATAGCCATGTATGTCTGTTCTTAAAGGGGCCCTGGCTCCTCCATCCCAGCTCCTTGTGCCCTTGAGAAATTGCCCCTGAGCACACCAGATGTGATTTCCAAGGAGAGTGGGACATTTGTATTTTTGGTATGAACATTTAAAAAAATATCAGCCTTTATTTAAAATTCTTCACAAACACAGAGTGGGCCAAGTGAATCTGTGTCCCAGGTTGGCACGGGGGACTTTCATTGGCTGCCTTTGACTCAGGCCTGAGTTCTAAGCCTATTCCCCACCTATCGGCTGTGAACTATGACAGGTGACTTCACATCTCCAAGCCTGTTTTCTCATCCTGTAAAATAAAGATTAGTGTCTTCCTCAGTGTCGTTTTGAGACTTAAATGAGGTAATGTGTATAACTGCTCAACTCAGGAGCTGGCCTTCAGTGTGCACTCATTAATTGGTATCTATTAATATTAGATAGAAGTCATTCCAATTGGAGTTGGCATCCAAGCACCTTTTTGGCTCTTTCTCTCAAGGAAGTGTTACTTTTTCTGGCTGAATTCTTTTCTAAGGGCAGGTGGGGGTGCTTTTTTCTGATTAAGCATATAGAACCCCCTCTAAGGATTTGCTTTCATGGCCTAGAAGATAATTATATAGAATTATGAGCATTTTAGCTTTATGAGCCATAATTTATAAGTAAAAACATTGACAAGAAGGAGCTTGATTCATATTTAGTGACTCCTGACGGTTGATTCATCTCTTGGAGAGGGCTGAGTAAGGGCTGTAGGTCACATTGAGTCCTCTGGAACAATCACTGTCAAAGCAGGGTTTTTGAGGCCATGTGTACAATCTCACAAATTTAAGATACAGATATGTACATCAAGTTCATGCCCACAGCTGCTGACGTGGGTTCCTGAAGTTAACCGACCAGGGCTTATGTGGGAAGCTCTGCCATTTCACGTTCGTGGTGTGTGCGTGTTCTGGGGAAGTGCTGTGATGGTAATGAAAGATTTGCAAATCTGTGATACTTAATTCAGCTAAGTAAAGACATGTGTAAGGGATCTTTCTTTATGTTAGAAAGTTAACTTCTCATATATGTTCTTGGTCCTGGTAGATCTTGTATTACATTCAAGAATTCAAAATTTTCCGGTCAGCTGCAAACAAGTATTTGCATCTCTAATTTAATATGAGGTTTTGTGAAAGAGGATCTATACCTGTAAAACTAAAAAGTACCTTATTGTTTTCTTCAAGGGACTAGATATTTGGCCCACGTGCCAATGTCTGTCTCTAGGTCATTATTTTCTTTCTAATTCTTCAGCATTTAATTAGAATTTAATTCACAACTTGACTCCTGAGACATCTGAAGCTAGGTTGCATTTTGGCCAAATGTTATTTGGGCATAATTTTTTTGTAACCAGAATCCAAAACATTAGAGTTACTAATAATTGGATCCAGACTGTGCAGAAAACTTAGTCATTGTTTTCCATTGAAAAAGATAATTTCTTTCTCCCACAAGGAAGTTCCTGTTATTGCTCAGTTGACTGGTTACTAGTTTTGTTTGAAATAGCTAAGAACCAATTACCAAGTTTTCACCAAAAGCACGGAACTACAAAAATCTTATTTTCCTACTCCTTTGCCATTTAACGTTACAAAGAAAGAAAATGTCTTGCCTTTAAGTCAAAACCGGCTTTCACAGATCCTCCTGCCTCCTTTCACGCTGTACTTCTTGTTTTTTCTTCAGGCTCTGGGGGGTAATGCCTGAGTAGGTTGTAATACATTTTCTTAATCCGTAGACTTTATATTTGCATAATTGTATTTACAAACCCGGAGAGGGCTGACTTGGGCATTAGGAATGAACAAAGGGAAAAAAACCATGATTTACTCTTGTCTGTGCATCTTTTCCTAAAGCTGTGTAAGTCAAAGGTTTCTTTCAGTGTAGACTGCAGTAAATGAAAATATCTGAACTTTACAAGTATGGTGGGACCTTGTCTTTGTTATATTGGGAAGCTGGTCCCAGCCAGGGTTTTTGCAGACTGAATATGTCTCATCCAGAACTTATTTTAGTCATAAGCTTTGTGCTGGGAATAGAACGGCAAGAGCCCTGCGTGAGCCATCTGAGGTGGCTTTCTGTCTGACCCCGGGCCGGTCAGTGGTGGCATCCTGAGCCCCGCAGCCCATCTCTCTAGCTGCAGTTTCCTCTTTTGTTCAGGGTTGGGTGTTAAACCAGATGTTTAAAAAAATTTCCTTTTCCAATTCAAAAATTCTCTTCCGGAGACCAGAGGACACATGTTGAATGCTTTGAGAGTGAATTTTCATCAGAAGTAGAATTCAGTTTTATTAATTATTAACATCTTTTCAAAAGAAGTAATAATGTAGAGGTGCCGTTTTTGAACAGGGGAGTTTTGAACTGGGGTTTACAGAAGGGAGTACGTCTAATGTAGTTAGGCAGAAAAGCAGGACACAAAGCAGCATGGAGGATGGAGTTTCAAAGGGGAGGGTGTGCATTTTAGTGCACGTGTGTTGTACTCTAACAAGAAATTTTTAAAGTGGTCATATTTTGTGCAGGTTAAAAGTCTTGCGGGGATGTCCGTTAGAGGTTAGCAGTTGTTTCTTTGTGGTGGGAGGTTGTGGATGGCTTTTACATTTTCCTTACATTCTTTTGTTACTTTCAAATATTGAGTGAACATTTTTAGTCATAAAAGTGGGAAATGTGTGGTACAGTTTCCGGGGAGCGAGGGGAATGCAGAAGACTCGTTAAGCTTCTTCGAAAATGCTTCTGAATGCTTCACCTCAAAAACATCCTGACTTCAGAGGGATCATGAGGAGGTTTGGACATCTGATGGAAGACCTTTTGCATCAGATACTTAAAGAAGGTTTTCAAGTTAAATCGCTGAAGAGAAATAGAGAAATAGAGATAAAGTGGTGTGGGAATGAGGAGTTGGGTCCGTAGGGATGGCTGGTGGTTCTTCCTGCAGGAATGGAAGGAAGGACCATCCTCTGAGGTCCCTGCCTGGCTCTGAGTGGAAGCTTCTGGCAGCTTTTTAGGATCTTGCCAACTTTGAAAGTGTTCTTAGCAATACCAGGTGGCGCAGCTGCTGGCATGGCCGGGGCTGCATTGGCAGGTTGCAATGAGTAATGCACTCAGGCAAAATCAAAGAATCAGTGGTTTTCGTTTTTCAAGCAACATGGGACTGTTTGGATTTGGTGGGTGTTGTGGGTGTCTTTGATGACATAGTTCTTGGGAACGAAAGTTTTACCTTTGACATGCTAGTTAACATTGAAGTTGCTTTGCTTATCACTAAGTCAGTCAGCCCCTTTGGCAGGTCCTAACTGGATTCTTTAACAGTTTGGCTGTGAATCCCTCCCCGTGAGTTCACACCTTCATGTTAGTTCCTTTTCCCCAGTCACCTTGCTCTCTATGTTTCTTCAGAAAACGAACCAACCCCAGATTACTTAGTTATTGCTTTGTTTCAGATCTCTCTCAAATGCTGAAAACTGCTTAAACTGATGTAAATTATTTTTGATGTAGGTAAAAATGTCACAGTAGCAAAAAAGTTAATGCCTGATACACACACAAACTCCAGGCCTTACATGATCCTCCTCCCGCTGTCCTGGAATGTAATTCAAGGGGTGGGGGGTAGTGGTAGTAAAATAGACCCACTGCAGCATCTCGCAGTTTCCAAACGGCCAGCCTTTAATGTCATCTTTGGGCTTGGAGACACACATCTTTAAACAGTGGGTTTGGCCACCTCCAGACATGGTCTGTGTAATTTGAGAAGATAAACTTGGAAAGAAACAAAGAATAAATGTTTAACTGTCCTCATTCCTCCACCTCTCTAGACTGCACCACTTACTTGAATCCAGTGGGGAAGCACGTGGTCGCCGATGCCCAGAACATCACCATCAGTCAGTATGCTTGCCATGACCAAGTGGCAGTCACCATTCTTTGGTCCCCAGGGGCCCTTGGTAAGTGGTCACAATGGAGTCCACTGTGGTGCTTGTGTGAGTGATACCCAGTGCGGGGGTCCCAAGTGTGACGGCCTCCAGGGGCCAGGTAGGTCTTGATATGAGTGTAGCTTAGGTGTGCTTGGGCACAGACATACTTGCTACCTGGTTGCATGCCCCTGCTGCACATGCGTGCAGTTTGATGCTGTGCCCCAGGGCTTGACTTTTGTTCCCTTGGCTGTTATTGAGAGAGATGTGGATTTGAAAAATAGTATTGTGTGAGTGATACATGGCACTGAGGTCTTGGCCTCTGTGTCTCAGCAGGAGTGGGGAAAACAGGTGGCCCATCCAAGGAGGTAATGGCTTTAGCATCCAGCATCCATGATCGCTGTGGCCACACAGAGATGTACAGGCCAAGCATTGGCATGCTTTGTGAGTTTTCAGGAAAATCCCAGTTTTCATGATAAACCATGAAATCAGTGATTTTTAAATGTTGGCAACTAACTGAATTTTTTTAAACTATGTGGGCTGAAAAGAACCAAACTCAAACAAACAGAAAAAAGCAAACCCACATT
Organism: Camelus bactrianus; assembly: GCF_048773025.1. Classification (NCBI taxonomy): domain Eukaryota; kingdom Metazoa; phylum Chordata; class Mammalia; order Artiodactyla; family Camelidae; genus Camelus; species Camelus bactrianus. Next base: position 28,135,913 of record NC_133555.1, read on the forward strand.
ATCTGGCCAGATTCAGGTCAGGGCTGAATCTGCTTGTCATTTTTAATGAATTGATGACACACAAGGGAGGATGGGGTGGTTGAGTGTGGGACAGGGGAGGGCCATGTGTTCAAATGGGCCTGGGTTTGAACCCAGAATCTACCTTTCCACAAGAAGCATTTACACCTGACTGAGCCCTAGCTTCCCCATCTGTAAAGTGCACAACTGACTCTTGGTTATAAGAATTAGAGACACACACATGGTACAGTTTCTAAAGAGAGCTCTTAAAAAACAGTTGCTGTTGTTATCATCCTCAGAACCTGGTCAGCTGTTGTTATCATCCTCAGAACGGTCAGGTCTGCTCCCTTGACATTGCCTCCCAGTCTTAGAATTAAAAAAAAAATCTGGCTAAGGGAAAAATAAAAGTCTGATTTTCTTAGTCTGAATGAGCTAAATCTCAGAGGAACCAGATTGCAGGAGAGGCGAGTACAGAGACAGGGAGGATGGATCAGACCTGTGGGCCTGACTCACTTATCCATGTGAATGCTGCTGGATCTGAACCCAATGGGTTTTCCAAAAATAACATTATCTTAGCATTTAAAAATATAAACCTCCTCTATGGGTAAAAGGGAAGTGATCATTCCAATGTAAGGCTACATGGTTAAGGGGTTGGCCTGACAAACTGCAGGTTCCCTCTTTAGAATGAAAGTAAGAGATGTGAGAAAAACTGCTGTGTGGAACAGTGAGGGCAGAAGGATGTGCTTTTTCTGCGTAACGGTGTGTGGGTGGGGATGGCTGGACAGGTTCTATCAGTTTCTATGAGGTTTTGTCAAGGAGACCCCTTGGGAGACAGAAAAGCATATGGGTCAAGAACACTCTGGGTTTGAATCTCACCTCTGCCATTTAATCCCTGTGTGACCCTGGGCAAGTCATTTAGTGTCTGTACACCTTATCTATAAAATGGGGACAATAATACCTTCCTCCTACAGTCTTTAGGAGGATTTAATGAGTTAAGTAATGGGGAGGAGTAAGTAAGTTCCTTTACGGGAAGTTGCCCTAGACCTGTAAACGTTGTATAACTACAAGGTGTTAATAGTACTGTGGTAAAGGTGTTGCTGTGATGTAAGATTTGCATTTGCTGCCTCTGCCTCCACTCCCAGACTTGGTATAGTGGTTTTTCAGGCAAGTCTTTTAAAGATAAAGAGTGATTCTTTAGACCACCCACCCCTACCCTAGCTGATGAATTTTTATGTAATTGCAAGATATATGGTCTTATTATTAATCACCTGGCTTTTGTTAAACAGTTCTGGGGACAGTACATGAACTAAACCTTAGTATAAGCAGTAAGGATTTGTTTAAAAATCCTTTTTGGTGACGAGGGGGATCTCAAAAAGATAAGTTCCTCAATAGTTGCTGGTCAGAAACCTTGGATCTTGTCAGCACGTCTGAACCTGGGGCTGTCGGTCAGCCAGCTCTCACCCTCGCAGGAAGCTTTGTGCTTGAAATACCACATGGCAGGGTCAGTACCTGCACACGCTGTGCTCCAACCTCCTGAATCGTGACGCTCTAATTGTAGCTCCTTTGCCCTCCCCACCATAAAATGTGTGCTCTTCGTCAAATAATTACAGGATTGGAGAACCTATTCAAAAGAGAAAAAGATTTCCTTGGCCTTTGCCGTGGATAATTTTCCCACCTGGTTAATTGCATCCTGTGTAATTACTTTTGCCCTGGGAGGGGAAGGGTTGAAAATGTCTCCTTGTCTAGTGTTCCAAAAGAATGCGAAATCGATATCTTGCCAATTGAGGCCAGCTTCGGGGAGCTCCAGCTGCATTTGGGCCACTCCAGTCTCCATGGGATACGGAGCCCCGGTACTGGCTCTTGTGGCCATCAGAACTTAATCCTTTTGAAAGCATCTAGTTGGACGGGCAGCGGGGGAAGCTCTGGTGGCAGGAGGGTGGGCTGGAGTCTTTCAGCAGCGCTGTGGGTGTCTCGGGGCCTCCGAGGGCTGTATGAAGAGCACACACTGGGCAGCTCTTGGGTGTCTGCCTTTCAGGCGTGATTAGAGCAAGAACCGCTTTGTAAACCACATAGGCATTCTCCTGAGCTATTTAATCTCAAGCCCTGGAACCCCTTGGGTGCAGACACACACTTTGTTGGGAATTTTCTTCATTGCTTAGTGAAACATGCCAGCAAAATATAGGACTAAAACGTAAAGTGGAAACATGGTTAGAGGGGAGTCCCTGGGAATGGGACGTCAGCTGAACATACCTTGTTTAATGACCTAGAAATTATATATCCCACTGCAGACTTTTATGATCAATTGTGACTTAAGTCTAAATATTCAAACTGGAATGTCTTAGAGGCAACAGGTGTTTGTGAAATGGCTGGCTGGATTAGAGATGAATTAATTAGGAATGGTAGGAAAGAGAAAATCACCTGGCCTGTACAAGAGGAACGCAGGGTATGTGTTTTCCCCTTCTGTAAACTCAGATGTTTGGGCCAGAGTAAGAATCTCTTTAACTCTGCTGTATAGGTGGAGAGGACGGTAATCTTGGAGGAAGGAAAATGCATTCGAAAGTAATTAGGTCCACTTTTAATAAAAGCATTTTGCTTTGCTTAGGCATCGAATTCCTAAAAGGATTTCGGGTAATACTGGAGGAGCTGAAGTCGGAGGGAAGACAGTGCCAACAACTGATTCTAAAGGACCCGAAGCAGCTCAACAGTAGCTTCAAAAGAGCTGTAAGTCGCACGCGGGGAATGTGCTCCTGAAGACACACCATTGTTCTGGGGGCTGAATGGTCTATTGAAAGGCTGTGAGGAGGAGGGGCTGTGGCGTCCACCCCGCCCCGCCAAGGTGGGCGAGCCTGTGCCACGCTCCGCGCTCCCAGAAACCCTCCAGCACCTCCCGGTGGTAAACAAGCACACCTCTCAGGTTACGCGCTAGAGCAGCCATCCTGGAAGGTGGCTTTGTGCCCTCAGGAGTGGATGTGGGCTCCTCCCCACCAGCTTTGAGCCTCGGCTTCATTGCCAAAGAGCAGACAGCATTGCCCATCTTAATTTTCACTTAGGGGTCCAAACCTAAACTTGGTCTGGAAAAGAGACCTGACTTCCTCCTTCCTTTGGGACATGTCCCCCAGCTCTGGAACTGTGTCTGGGTGACTGCAGGTGGAGAGGTGATCTGAGCTCTCGCATGTTGGAGGGGGGTGATTTCTCAGTGATGTCATGTGTGTTTTTCTTTCCTTTTAGGGAATGGAATCTCAGCCTTTCCTGAATATGAAATTCGAAACGGATTACTTTGTAAAGATTGTCCCTTTTCCTTCCATTAAAAATGAAAGCAATTATCACCCTTTCTTCTTCAGAACCCGCAGTGAGTATGGTCTTTCCTGCCTGTTTCCCATGGGGACACATTTCTCCTGCTTTTAGTGACTTTTCAGCAGAGGTGTGTTCAAGAGCACATGGAATACTAGTATGACACGAGCATGGTGAAGAGAAAAGCATCCAGAAAAGCAGTTTTTAGAATTAAGATTCGGCCCAGGTGGTGTTCATCTAACCAGAAGCACTCATTCCTGGCTTGTTCTAGCGTTGACATGATGCTTGATTTTTTTTTTTTTTTGAAGGTACCGTGAGATGGTCATGTATTAAAATCATTTGATTAAAAAAATGAGAATAAAAAGTAAAAGCTGGTTTTGAGGTGAAGTGAAAAGCATGAAATGATTCCATCATGTACCTGTCCTTCGGAGGGTGGCCTCTGAGCCATTGCCTGTCATTTTCAGGATGAGATTTAAAAAAAATTAAGTAGCATACCTGAAGTCACCTTGTTCTAGAAAGTTTGTTTATCAGTTATGTGCTGGGCTTTGTTCTAAATACTTCCTAAATATTAACGCAGTTTACCTCCGTAACAACCAGAGAAATTTACTCTTACCACCCCCGCCTATCAGATGTGGATCACAGAGAGAGGTTAAAGGGCCTGCTGGGAGCTGGGATTTGAACCCCAAGGAGCCAGACTCTCGAGCCCATATGCTCAAACCATCCTGGCAGGGCTCCCTTCTCTATCTGGCTCTCCTTCTCCATGTGTTCTGCACGCCGCATGGGGCTCTCTCCTCAGCCTGAATTGCTGCTTTCACGTTTGGTGCTCAGGCACCCTGGAACACGCAGTGGTTCCCCCTTGCCTTCTTGGTCCGTCTTTCTGTCGGCATGAATGGTTGGCCATCAGTCCAGTCTGATATCTCCTCCTCTGTGGTCTGGTTGCTGTCCCCATCCCTCTTGTGAGGTCTTTGTTCTCAAGTCCAGCCTACGTCCATGCTTCTCGTTGCAGAATTCTTACTCCGGTTGTTTTCTTTTTGTCTTTCTTCTTTTCTTTTTCATTTAAGCTGTAGTTGTTTTTAATGCAGCAAAGTTATTTTATAACATCGGTTTCATTTTCTTAATTGAGGTAAGATTCCATAAGGCAAAGACCATGTGTGTTTTACGGCAATCTCTTGTTGCCTTACACATAGCAACAAGATAGAGGACTCAAAGAATGTGTTTATGGAAAGCCTGCCTAAATCAAAACTAGGCTACTTTAAGATTAATTTTCCTCATTGGAATCATTGTCAGTCTGGGAGTGAGGTGGGGGCAGGAGATACGTTTATCACCATTTCAGTGCACTGGGACCTCAAGGCTGCCTTTTGATTTTATTGACATTGTAAGGACATTTTGCAGAGGGTTCTCCCTGGGTTAGCCACCTGGCATGTAGGGCTAGCTGTTTGGCCTCTCTCATTGTGTTTTTACCACATTTAAATCCTGGTTCAAAGCTACTGGCTTTGCTGCCTGGTTTTCAGCTTTGGAGCTACTTCTCGGTAGATGCCTGGATGTCATTTTTTGATTCCATCAAAAGATTTTTAAGTAAGAGTGCTAGCGAAGGTTAAAATAACCTCAAGACCAGTTACCAGGATCACTCTGAAGTTCTCTTGTGAGAACTCCACAGTGGGACCGGGGCTGGCACTTTCTCTGTCTGTGGCCAAAACAGAGCCTCCGTGGGCAGCAGCATGAACACAGGCTTGCTGCCCTGGGCCATGGCCTTGAATCTGTGTAATGCTTGACAAACTTTTAAAACCACAGTGACTTTACATTGTTTCCATTTATTTGGCATGAAATGAATTGCATTAATATTTTTATATTACAGCATTTTTATATATACATAAATCCAAGTTTTTGAAAGCTACAACTGTGCTGTACTGCAAATCATTTTACTTACTTCCCAGCAGCACCCAGTATCATATATTTATATAGCACTGAATTGTTGGACGAGGAAATGTCGGACTGTCCTAAAACTAAAAATATGTGTCTTTCTCAATAGCCTGTGACCTGCTGTTGCAGCCGGACAACCTGGCCTGTAAACCCTGTAAGTATAGCTGTTCTTGTCTGTCCAATCCCAAGTGGTGTCCGGGTAACCTCGGAGTGCTCACTCCAGTCCTTCCTCCTCCCAGTCTGGAAGCCTCGAAACCTCAACATCACCCAGCACGGTTCGGACATGCAGGTGTCCTTCGACCACGCGCCCCACACCTTCGGCTTCCGTTTCTTCTATCTTCATTATAAGCTCAAGCATGAAGGAACCTTTAAGCGAAAAACCTGTAAACAGGTGAGCTACTAGGTGTACATAAAAGAACACTCTGTGTTTTAAAGTAACCCCTGGGCCCTTAGAAGTTGGGTTGGTTCAACGTGAAATTAAGCTTTGTGGACTCTGAGCAGTCGGTAGATATTCTAGGTACATCTCAGGGCCATCTTGAGTCATCCCTCACTCCCTGGTTACCTTTACCCCAGCTGTCCCAGTGGTGGTGTAGGGGTACAAGTATTACCAAGGAACTGAAATGAGGAAGTAGGTCTAGTTTGTTCTTGTATATTTTAAGTATGAATTAGGTGCTCACTGTGTGCTGGTTACTGTGCTTTACAGTCATTGAATCCTTACAGCTCTATGAAACAGAGGCTTGTTATCCTTACTTTAAAGATGGGGAACCTGAGGCTCAGGGAGGTCACCTGGCTTGCTGCCTGAGGTCTCATAGCTAGTAAGTGAAAAAAAGAAAACCCAACCATATCTAGGAGTCAAGCCACTAGCATTTCAGTGACTAGTGATTTTGCACAAAGGCCAAGGTTAAGGAGAGATTCAGTAACCAAGTTTTTAAACTAGAGGTGGTCAGAGGGAGTGGGAAATGTTCTGTGGAAGTTCCCAGGATTGCTAGATGACCCTGTGCCAGCACCAAGAGCAATTTTTGGTTATAGTGGCAGAAGCCAGTGCCCTTCTAGACACACCCCTGTGTGTGTTGACTTTTGTTTTCCTGCTCACTCTCACCTCTGCCACTGACCTTCTGCTCAAGTTAAAATTATGGCAAATAAAATATGCACAAGTATGGAAGGGTAATTTCTTTCCCCATCTTTTTATAAAGCAAAAGATATTCTAACTAGCTGCTTTGTTTTCAAATCAAAAATTCCTGCTGAGGGTGCCACCACCTGAGCATAGAATACGACAGAGGTCCCAGGCTCTCCTGGGCCTTTTATCAAAGTGGAGTTCAGATAACATGGCAGATACGCACAGTTGGTGTACATCTAATTGACATCTTCTGAAAACATGATTGAAACTGGTGGCAAATTTCCTTCAGTTGTGTGGCAAAAGAGGGGTCCTGACCACGTTTATCTAAGAAGACGGTTTTAAAGTGTTGTTTCTTTGCAGGAGCAAAATACAGAGACAACAAGCTGCCTCCTTCAAAATGTATCTCCGGGGGATTATATAATTGAGGTACTTACCACTCAAGAAAGCCCTATTATTAATTCTATAGCTTGAATCCAGTTCAAACAGAACTCCAACTGCTTACAACACTAAAATTTCAAGCCATTGAGGGTGTGCTCAGTTATATTGTTACATGGCCCTTAACATGCTTCTTAAAAAGTTTATATATAATTGATCTTTGAGTTTTTTTCAATAAATATTCCAATAAATATTTTTATGTAACCATATAGTCCACATAACCATGGTTTAAAATTTCTATATAGTATTCCTTCACACTACAAAAATACATATTAAAATTTTTAGCTTTAAAAAGTTTTTAGTGATAAAATAGCAAAGCAATAGTTATGCTCATTACATCTCTATACTTCTCTAGATTTCTTCTCTAAGTTTCTGAAATTCTTCTGTATGACTATACGTAAGTTCTAAATGCCATTTTAAAAAAGCATATACATGGTATATATTTTTCTTTTCTTATATTGCTTTTTCAGTATCAAAAATACTACAAAAATAGAAATAAAAGGAGAATAGGGAAATTAAAAATTTGTCCATAGCCCCACTATTCAAAGACAACCAATATGTCTCAACATTTTGGTAGAATTACCTTGTTCTTGCATTACTCAGTAGCAGTAGATGGTTTTGAACCAACACATCCTCTTAAAGCATTAAAGGAGGCCCAGTAAAATCAGTGGTAGGGTACCATTTTAATTGAAAATTGTAAGAATGTGGAACTCACTAGCTGACTTCATCAATGAATAAACAACCTTTTGATTCATGAAAGGAATGCGATGAAGTTGAGAGTTTTCAGTTGGTAAAGCAGAGATGATGTATCTGACTATCAGTGTCTGATCTCAGCTTGAAAATGATCACAGGCGGCAGCAGCTCTCCTCTCCCTGCCCCACTGCCCACCGATGGAAAAATGAATGAAATCTGTTGAGATGCTATCACTTGAAAAAAAATAATACAGCATCCTTTGTTTTGCAGCTGGTGGATGACACTAATACAACAAGAAAAGTGATGCATTATGCCTTAAAACCAGGTAAGAATTTTGTTTGTTTAAAATGTTGCCTCTGGACTACAGTGGACCAAGGTATTTGATACTTTCTGTACTTCATGGTTTACAAAAAGAAAACACTTGCCCTCCTCCCTTTTAAATGATGTCCCATCAAATCTGACTTTCCTTCCACCTTAATGTTGATGCCTGGAAGATCAAAGCCAGTGTGTTGTGTGAGTGGCTGGGACTAAATAAATAGTCAATTGTCCTTAGAAGAAAAGTGGTGGGAGGGGAGGTTTCCTTAGGCAAATTCCACTCAGAGGTATTTACTGTCTCAGCAGACTCTTAACTGTTGAATTGTATTCTGCAACCTTTTAAAAATGAATCCTTTTATAATCACCAAATCAGTACTAGAGAAAGGTAGTCAAGGAGTCTTGGAACCTGTTATGTGGCTTCTGTTTAAAAAGAAGAAAAAAATTGTTTTTCTTTGAACCTGTTATACTGCTTAAGTTTAAAAGCCTTCCCTTTTTTCCTTTGAAATTCCCCAGCACACTCCCCGTGGGCCGGGCCCATCAGAGCTGTTGCCATCACTGTGCCCCTGGTCGTCATATCAGCATTTGCAACGCTCTTCACCGTCATGTGCCGCAAGAAGCAACAAGGTATCTCGTGTGGCGTGTTCCCCCCAAGGTGGCAGGACTGGGGCCAACAGAGGGAGACTGGGAGCTCTTGTTCCCTCCAGGCGTCTGAGAAGCCACATGGCTCTTGTAGTCAGTTCCTTGGCTGCTGTAGTTCCCAGAATTAAAATACATGACTTTTAACCTCAGGAGCCACTAAAAGGACAGGCATGCTTCTATTCTCAAACTCAGAAAGATAAATGCAAGAGCATAAAGGAAGTCTAAAGGTATGAGTAAGGGGAGAGGTAGGGCTTCAGCACTTAAATTCAGACATGAGGAGGGAAACTTCTGGGGAACTTGAAAATATATTGCATCTTAATCTGGCAGTTACACAGTATACTTAAAAATTTATTGAGGTGTATTCCTAAGATTTATGCACTTTGCTTTTATAAGTTGTACCAAAAAAAAAAAAAAACTAACAAACAAAAAAACCTCAATGAAAGTTTGTTTTAAAGAAGGTCAGCTCTGTTAATGCTTAATTGGTCTAGTAGGTGTACTTGGTTGCAAGAGCTGGTTGTGGGCTCTCTGCTGATGGGGGCGGGGAGAGGAGTCCCTGCAGTGTTCTTGGCTTGCCCAAGGTCAGTTTCAGGTGAAGAACAAATTTTGGCTATTTTTTTGCTCCATTGGACAAATCAGCTATTCCAGTCCCAGAAGTGACCCAAGGGGCTGGTGGAGTTAGGGAGCTGGGAGTGCTCTAGGTGGACGTGGAGAGAGCATTGGGTCCCAAGTCTTAGGGAACAGGACAAAGCTTTGCTAGTGGGCACCAACCTTATCTTCTTTTCCAATTTAGAAAATATATATTCACATTTAGATGAAGAGAGTTCTGAGTCCTCCACGTACACCACAGCGCTCCCCAGGGAGAGGCTCCGGCCACGGCCCAAGGTCTTTCTCTGCTATTCCAGTAAAGATGGCCAGAATCACATGAACGTTGTCCAGTGTTTTGCCTACTTCCTCCAGGACTTCTGTGGCTGTGAGGTGAGGAATCTAAAGTCTCTTCTTTTATCCTGGGCGGGACACGTGCCAAGTGCCTGGCTTCCAAACTAGTGTCAGCCTTGCACTCTTCCTGCAGTCTGTCCTACATCACCAGCACTGGATGTCTGCTGACACTTAGTTCTAACCCCCACACACTCCTGTTCATAAGTCTGGAGTGGCACTCACCTGGCAGGAAGTTTTATAAGCATTAAAAAGACTGTTGAGGGGATGGGGAATGGCAGCTGCCCTGAGAGCTTGCAATGGGGGTGGTGGGAGGTGGTCACCTAAGGCATTCTGGTGAGCATTGGAGGGTCAAAGAGAGAATGGCAAGTAAAGCAATGAGTTTAGACAATTTTGTGGGGGAGCTCTGCCAATAAGGGAAAACAATAATGTGTTACATGCTCAAGTGGTCTGCTCTGGTTTCTTGCCTTGTTCTCTTCCATTAAGCTATTAAAGTGTAGCTTTTCTATGTCATAGTGTTGATTTTAGAGTGAAGTTTGAAGCTGTCATGGAAGGCACACTGATTCTTACAAATGCAAGAGTTGTACAATAATCATGCAATTGGAAGTTGTGCTTTCAGACTATGGGTTGGTGGGTTTCAGATTCTCTCCACATGGTGAGGCTGCCCCCTAGTGTCAACAAAACATATTTACAAGGCTGGCTGGGATTCCCAGTGTGTGAAGGTGTAGAGGTTGACAGATAAGCCTGCAGACTGAAAAACTGGTGTAGACCAGTGGGTGGCACACACTGTATTCAGATATAGAAAGCACTTTTGCTTTATTTTGTAAGTGACTAGCCTCAGGGGCGAAATACCTTCCAATATGAGTGTAATAGAAAATTTGGAAACTAGAAAAGGATGACAAATTTTTAAATGGATGGTAATCTTAACCTGGAGAAAAGAGGAACCACAGTTAATATTGCTGTATTATTTCCACGCTTTTCTGCATAGATGAAGTCATACTTATAGTTTTGCATTTGAGTGGACTGGAATTACTTTTTTCTGTCTCTCACTCAATAACATTTTACAATATTTTATGTAAACAGCCATTTTAAATAGACACTAGATCCATATTAGTGATTCACCATAATTAAGTTCTTTCAAACTGTTAAACATCTCAGGAGTTCAATTTTGCCTCATTTCTGTTAATTTTTCAAAGACAGATACTTGGAAATGGAATTGCTGGGTCAGGTAGGAACATTTTTTAAGTGCTTGGTGTATATTCCCAGTTAGCTTTTAAAATGTATAATATTAGGGAAAATTAAGGAAAATGTAAGACAATTCAGGATTATCTTCAGCAAGTGGGTGGATGTTGGGGGCTTTCTTCCCTTTGATAACACCTTAGAGCAAAAGAGGAAGATAGTCATTTCAGAACCCCCTTCCCCAGAAGAGACTGTGGCTGTCACCTTCTAGCATAGGTATTGGGAGTTAATTTCTGAACTACAGAAGGAAAGAGGCTGATGGAACTGCCAAGAGATGTTTTCAGCAGAATCAGATGAAGATGGTCTAGAAAGGGGAAGCCCTCGGAGGGGGCCATGCATGCCTTGTTTTCTTTCCTTTGTCAGTGCCCCACCCCCAACTCCCTATGAGACATCCCCTACAGGTTAAAGGCCTTATAGAGATGTGACCCTGTAGACTGCTGAGAAGTCATGGTGAGAGGTGCTGGTCATGTCCAAGTGAGTGAACCAGAATGGCCGTGTTACTGCAGCTCATCACTCCTCTCCAGGCACTGATCTCCTGGTAAATAGCATGGCTGACCCCAGGGCTGTGAGAGTGGCTGGGGAGGTCCTCTTTGTCAGTCACACTCTCTGAGTTGAGTCAGCCAGCCTTGTGGATTGGGCGGCTTTGGCATCCAGACCTGAACCCCATTTCCCATTTTGGGATTCCTCACCCAAGCCCTTCTGTCATCACCTTTCAGTTCTCTTTCCAGGATCTGCTCCTCCCCACTATCAGACAGACCAACCCCCAGTGCCTCTGTTTTCCATGCTCACTATCACACTCTTATAAGTCTGCTGAAAGCCTCACATGTGATATGTAACTTAGGCAGGTTGCCAGACACTCTGTGTTTCTGTTTCTTCACTTGTAGTATGGGAGTGGTAATGATCCCACCTCATGCTAAAATGAGGGCATGATGCAGAGGGCTGGTGTGTGACCATCACCCGTGAGATGTTAGCTGTTCCTCAGAGCTGGGCAACCTGGAGCCTGCACGTAGCAGTGCTAATAATGATTTGAGGACAGATGATGTACCGTTCTTATAACATTCCCATTCTTGTCATTCGACTCTCAAAGCTGTATAGGTGAGTGAGGTTCCGTGTCCTCTTTCCAGGTGGCTTTGGACCTGTGGGAAGACTTCAGCCTCTGCAGAGGAGGGCAGAGAGAATGGGTCATCCAGAAGATCCACGAGTCCCAGTTCATCATCGTGGTGTGTTCCAAAGGCATGAAATACTTCGTAGACAAGAAGAACTACAAGCACAAAGGAGGTGGCCGAGACTCGGGGAAAGGGGAGCTCTTCCTGGTGGCAGTGTCTGTCATTGCCGAGAAGCTCCGCCAGGCCAAGCAGAGCTCATCCGCGGCACTCAGCAAGTTCATCGCCGTCTATTTTGATTATTCCTACGAGGGAGACGTTCCTGGCGTCCTAGACCTGAGCACCAAGTACAAACTCATGGACAACCTTCCCCAGCTCTGCTCCCACCTGCACTCCCAGGACCGCAGCCTCCAGGAGGCGGGGGTGGGGCCCCCCCACCCGGGCCGCGTCAGCAGGAGGAACTACTTCCGGAGCAAATCAGGCCGCTCGCTGTACGTCGCCATTTGCAATATGCACCAGTTTATCGACGAGGAGCCTGACTGGTTTGAGAAGCAGTTTGTTCCCTTCCATCCTCCTCCGCTCCGCTACCGGGAGCCAGTCCTGGAGAAGTTTGACTCAGGCCTGGTTTTAAATGACGTCCTGTGCAAGCCCGGACCCGAGAGCGACTTCTGCCTCAAGGCCGAGGTTGCCGTCCCCGGGGCGCCAGCCGACCCGCGCTCGGAGGGCCCGCAGTTGGGCTCTGACGAAGACGCCGAGGCCGGGCCCGTAGCGGGCGCCACCTCTGTCCTGCGGCCCCTGCTGCACACAGTGAAAGCTGCCGGCCCCTCAGACATGCCGAGGGACTCGGGCATCTACGACTCGTCCGTGCCCTCGTCAGAGCTGTCCCTGCCTCTCATGGAGGGGCTGTCCACGGACCAAACGGAGACGTCTTCGCTGACGGAGAGCGTATCGTCCTCCTCGGGCCTGGGTAAGGCTCGGGGAGCCCGGAGGGCCGGTGGGTCGGGTTCTTGATGCAGGCCAAGGCTTTGGTCCATGATTCCGAAATCCGGGAAAGCTTTTTGCAAATTTTAGTGAAGATTTGCGTGTCAGTGAAATCTGACGGGAAGTAACGATGCCATTATTGATAGTCTTGATTGATCCCAGGTAATGGGAATGTTCACGTGTGTGTGCTGCAGAAATACTGATGATAAATTATGGAGAGCTGCCCCGTCCCATGTTATATAATAGACAGTGCATGCTTTTTTTTTTTTTTAAATTTGTTTGGGGGGGAGGTAATTAGGTTTATTTATTTATTTTTTAAATGGTGACACTGGGGATTGAAACCAGGACCTCATGCATGCTAAGCGTGCACTCTGCCACTGAGCTACACCCTCCTCCCAGTCCGTGCATTTTATCACCTTTCTAAACTCCAGAAACATCTGAATAGCAAAACACATTGGGTCCCAAGTGTGTTGGATGAAGGTCTGTGTACCTGTATTTTTGTTGGGATTTGTAGTGTTCACCCCCCACTTTCCCAGTGTCTTTAAAGCTATATGTAATTGAACCTGGGGTTCATAGGTGCAGTATTCTCTTCATCCTAGGTCAGCACAGGCTCCCAAGTGGGAGAGCTTTATAGGGGGCCCCATTCCCCTAGGGACCCCCCGCAGGATGCCCTCTGGAGCTGCTGTTACTGTGCCTGTGAGTAGTTGGAGTCATGTATGCCAACCCTGGACCCTCAACTAAGGGAACTGGAACCTGTTAGCAGGATGAGCATGCCCAGTCTTGCGCTGGTTAGGATGTCTGCCTTACTTGTATAAAGCACATAATTCAAACCCAGGTTCAGCTATGTTCTGAGCGCCCAGCCCAATGAAGTACAATAATGTATGGCTCTGCCCTCTTTTCTTTTCATAGGTGAGGAGGACCCTCCTGCCCTTCCTTCCAAGCTCCTTGCCTCTGGGGCATGCAAAGCAGAACCTGGTTGCTGCAGCTACACTGGTGAACTCCACGCTGTTGCCCCTTTGTAACAAAATGGAAGAGTCTAAGCATTGCCACTTTAGCTGCCGCCTCTCGCTGGTTCCCCAGCTCATCTCTCTGGGTATGTGGCCCACTTGGAGCTGAGATCTCTAAGAATATTCAGAGTGAAATCTGGCCAGTACTTGCTCTCCTTTCCTCTACTCTATCAGATATATTGGCAGAGTCTCTAGTTTTCTGAAACCATATGGAGCTCTGAAAGGCATGTCCATAATGTCTGACAGCAACTTGCCATGTTAGGTCAGACTTTGGATTAGAGCCAATTCTGGGAGGTGGGGAGGAAACATGTAAAGAGAAACAGGAAAATACCCGCACTGATCATTCAGACTTAATTTATCTGCACAAACTTTGCCTATTCACTGTTGGCTACTTTGATTTGAAATGCTTTGTGGAAAAAGCACTTTTGATGCCACTACAGCCTCAGAAATCAAGTGCCAGTCTCTATGGAACCCATAGTGTTACAGGTGATGTTCCTTTCCATTTTTGGTGTGGAATTTGTGATACCATTTATGATGCCATGGGTGTTAAAAAAAAAAAGCTGAGTTAAAGGTCAAGAAGGTGACTGAATATACAATCACCTTTCATAAAATGAGTCTTTATATATTAATGGGTGGCATGGCTGGCTGAGGTGGGGGTATGCAGGACCAGGCTGACCATCTAGCCCATTTTTTCTTAGATGGGTTGGTCAGTGTGCTGGAGCTCAGCACCCAGGGCCACCTCTTGGTCTGAATAGGCATCATGCAGGGGCCAGATCTGCCTGCCAGGTTTCCCTGGGTTCCATTTATTGTGCTGTATCTCAGATGTTGGTGCCTAGAAGTTTATTTTTAAGAGGCTAATACCCAGCTGGGCTGTATTACTGGAAGTTGTGATTTGTGCTTTGGTTGGCCTCTCGTCTAAAGCTGTGTCCATAATATTAGGGATAAGAATCCACTGAAAAACGGCAGTATGTGGAGGTGGTAGCCATTTAATCTGCTGACTGGTTTTGACTAATGACAAACCTCTTTTTAAGAAGGTGAAAAGGAGGGGATTGTTACAAAGATGAATGTGCTCTTTGAGTATCGTCTAAAGAAGCACGGGACCTGAAGTCATTAAATTCTTGAATCTTAAAGTACTCCCCTGACAACCCAGCCTGTGAATCAGGTTTCACTTTGTTTTTGTTGTACTTACCCAATTAAAGATTTGTCTCTTGTGTTCATTTCTACCAAAAATAGGTATTTAGAGCTTAAAAGGAAAGAATTTGCTTTAAAAAGGAAAAGTAAATGTTCTGTTTTTTTGAATGACTCTTCTTCAGAATTTGTTTCCAGTGGAAAAAAAATTGTTCTCTTCTCCTCCCCATGACCTTGAGGGGGAGTGAGTGTTTTTTGGTTTTTTTTTTTTTTTTGCCAACTTTCAAATGAATACAATTGGATTTTGGCATCTTATTTTCTCAGCACCCATACCAGAGACCATGGTTTTCATTCCTTCAGCAAGTAGGACCAATATTAAGGGGGAACACTGAGAAACATCCTAGGGTGGGAAGTGGGGTGGGGCAGGACTTTTCCTTCCAAGCTCATTCTCGGTAAGTGGGGAAGGGAAGGTTTGCATCCCTACTGGAAAGGAGGTTTGTGTGTACCTTTGATGCACATGCCACACTCCCTGCTCTGTAAAGGCAGCTGGCAGCTTCTTGGGAGAAGAACGTGCTAGTCTGTTCTCTGGCATCGAGTTTCCTGCAGCTGCTCTGAGGGAGAGACAAGTGGGCTGCAGAACTGTCTCCCCCATAAAGCCAGGCATCTTGTTGGAGAAGCGATGTTTCATGTTGTCACTGTGGAATCTGAAATGAGTGCAGAGCTCCTGCCCATATGTGACTGTCCTCTCATTCCATCGTCGGTGTGCGTTCTGGGAAGGAGATTGGTCAGTTTTATTAATGTCTGAAAATTCACTTTGAAACATTTTCAAAGTGATTTCTTACTGAAGCCAAGAAATGGAGCATGCCCTGAAGGAACTATTAGGAGCTGCTTTCAGATAGATATTCAGTTTTGCGTGTGAAAGGAGGCATCTCGGAGAAAGTGGCCCCAGGGACAGCATGGAGGACTGGGGAGGAAGCGTCACCTGGGCTCCGTGAGTGGAGGATGGAGAGCTTGCTAAATAAATTCATTTATTATGAAAATGGATGGGAAAAATTGTGCTAGTCCAAAAATCAGGTGATG
Organism: Camelus bactrianus; assembly: GCF_048773025.1. Classification (NCBI taxonomy): domain Eukaryota; kingdom Metazoa; phylum Chordata; class Mammalia; order Artiodactyla; family Camelidae; genus Camelus; species Camelus bactrianus. The sequence continues at coordinate 28,151,791 of NC_133555.1, forward strand.
CTTTGGGTATTTATTTTGAAATACTAATGATGATGATATTCAATGAAATCAAACTATTGTACCAAGTAATGAAATGACATCGTGAATACCCAGCTCTGAAAAAGCTGAGAAGACCAACGACTTTCTGGTTCTGCCTTAGTTACACTTTTTTTTTTTTCACTTTCTGCCCTCACCCCCCTCCCCCTCAATCTCATGCTGGGAATGGGGATAGTTGCCTCACAGATTAAGGCAAAACATCTGTTTTAAGCAGAGCTGCGTTTTTTGACTCTCACATTGTCCTGGACAGTGGAAATGATAAGACAGAATTCAGATAAAGGTTCTGCCAAATCACAGCCTTTTAGACATTGGGGAAGCAAGAATTAGAATATAGGGATGATGTCAGTGAAAGGCTTTCATCCTGAGGGTTCAAGGCTATGTGTGGCCAAGTTAGATGATATCCTCTGGACAGAAGACCAGGGGTAGGTTCAGGGTTCCAGGTAACCAAGAAGCCTGCAGGTAGTTGAAAGGTAGGGAGCTAGTTGTCTATCTTAACTTAACAGTGCCCTACAGAAAGGACTTAGTATCTGACACAGTCAGCTTTGCCAGGAGAGTGACCAGAGAGGTGAAAGTCCGGGTAGAGATGTGTTCTCCTCCAGGTCAGCTACAAGCAACAGGGACCACCTGGATGGGCCCTGCACTGGAGGCAGGAGTCCTTTAGAGGGCTGAGTCCTGGGCCTTTGAGGTACAGTGATCTCCAGAAAGAATCAGAAGTCATTCAGATTCAGGCTCAGGTACTTAGGTGGGTGACCCAGCCAAGTAGTAGTATTTTAAGCCAAAAATGGGGCATAAAGTCAAGAGACAGAGTTTTTGGTTGATACATTAATAATAACCAGAGACAGTCCCAGATCAGAAGTTTAAAAAAAATGTTCTAAGCAATGGTAACATCATTGGAATCAGTGTGTAGTGATTTAAGTTTATATATGTTTGTCAGAATTTATTTATAGTCTTGCTACTTTATAGCCACAAGTGTCATTAAAAAAAAAAAAAAAGCAAAAAACCTCTAGTCTCAGGTTCCCTGATTTAAGCACAAATAAACAGGAAAACTGTCCCCCCAGAAATGTAGGATTATGTGATTTTCAGAACTTTTCCATTTTTCAGAGTTGAGTATCTTTTCTTTTAAAAGAAACAAAGGAAGAAAACAGCTATGTTATTCCTGGAGGAAAAAAAGAGTTTCCTTCCAAAAGAGAGAAAGCCCTGCAGTCCCTAACCACCTCAACACTAATTTGGCTCTCTTAAGGAGAGAGGAATTACTCATTGTGTCTTTATTGGGGAGAGGTGGGCAATGCCAATGAGAAATTTATTCATCTTTCCTATTTTATATAATTTGTGAAAAGTCCTGCTCTTGTTTAACAAATGCTGTGCCTTTAGGGGCCTCCAAAGGGGGTCAAGTGTAATGATAAATAAGGTTTGATGATAAATGGCAGTGACATGCCTTGTTAGTGTTAGCGAGACAGTAAGGCATGCTGGGGACTACAGCAAGCTGAAACCCTCCTGTCCCACTTATAGAGGGCAGCTCTCCAGCCAGTTGTGACCATGGAGTGTTTCCTTATTTTTCCATTTTTCAAGAGAAGCTGAGAATCTGGATTTTTATATGAAAATTCTGATTTTTTTTTTTTTTTTTTTTGGTATTGGCAACTAAATGATAAAAAATTTTTACGGTGAATTCAGGCCCAATGGAACAACACATAGGTAGACCGGATTTGGTCCACAAGCTGCCACCTCTGCTTTATAAGATTTAAAAAGAAAGGCATCTTCCATGGTAATTACAGATGTCTGGTGCCACCAGAAAATGCTCTTGCTAAATGTACCAAGGAGCTAGATTGTTTCTTTTACCCATTGCTCCCCTAAAGAAATTTGATATGACTGAATGTATTTGAAATGTTTTGATTGCTTCTTCACACTTAATGATGTCTTAAGAAAAAGGCAAACCAGTTGTTAATTTCAAAACCAGATTTATGTTCTCCCAATTTAAAAAATACGACACATGGAACAATTTCATTTAAACTCCATAAACTGAAGGACCTTATTTATAGTTTTAGCTCTTGCCTTAATCACTTTTTTAGATGATGTGTAATTCTGAGCTTAGGCCAGGACTTAATAAGGAAAGCAGGCATTGTGGGGAGCAGAGCAAGGAATCCTGAGTGTCTGCTAGAGCCAGGCCATTTGCTTTGTCTTCTGCTTTAAATGATGTGTGAATGGACTCTGTTTTGGAGGTGTGAAACTGTATACGGAGAAAAGCTTTTCCTGATACTGAGATATCAGTCAAGGGTCCTCACAGGTGTTGGGTCATCCTTGCTATATCACTTCCTTTTCAGGCTTAGGGTGAGAGAATAAACAAAAGAAAGTCTGACTGTAAGCCAATAGCTTTGATTCCGATTTCAGAGTTTTGGGGATGGGAGAAAGTTTGGATTATCTGGCATAATACCCCTCCTCCCCTGCTGGTGTCAGACAGGGCTGTGCATGAATTATTTCAGACATGTGGCTGTGGATGGGATTCTGGATTTTTAGCAAAGGAGATTCTGTAACTTACCCTGCTGATCAGATATTTCTTTGTACATCTTCCTTATAGAAATTCAAACCCGCCTTCTCTTGTTCAGCATGTAGTGGAAAAAGAACAGCTGCTCACCTTCCGTGTATTTGAAAACCACAGTGAAGTCATCCCCCTGGTGTTTTTATTTCAGTGATAAATAATCCCACCCCTACTCATTCTACACAGCTCTTGTTTTCCAAGGGCTTAATAATTTTCACTGCTCTTCAGTTTCTCAGTTTCACACTCAGTTTAGTTGCTTAAATAGAATATGGTGCCTTATTCACATTGGTGCCTTGTGAAGGCCAAGCTCAGGATGGGGATTAACAGAGAAATTCTTAGGTACCTGGTGTCTCTTACTACTTAAAAATATAAAGGCACTTTTAAAAAATGGTAAATCGCCTGTATTCATTTTGAGGGTTGATTGCCACATATTTTTTCCCCCTTGGCAATAGTCCTCTATCATATATGGAGTTTTGTTTTCCTCTTATGGTCAGACACTTGGTGCTTATTCCTGATGTGTTAAATGTCATTCCCGAGCTGCTTCAGGATACTCTTCAAGACCAGCTCTTACCTTCTGAGTGGCAACTACCCCTCCCTCCCAGTTTTGGATTATATTTTTGTATATCTCTTGACACCACCTTTAATTCATGACTCACAGTACTATTAAAATTACAGACTTCACTTTAACCACAGGTGAGATAGACAGCAGTTGGTAGGAGCTAATTTGCTAAGAGGTCGAGTAAGGACCTTGGGAATTTTGGCCATTTGTCTTCCCTCCTGCTCTTTGGTTCCTCTCCCAAATTCAGCTGGGACCACAGACTCCTCAAGAAACTTTTCCATGTTCTGAACGGTTGCAGCCAGGGCTCTGAATTGACCAAACATGGTAGTTTACATAATCAGAAATCTGAGAAAAGCAAACTGTTACGATTGCATATCTGGTGTTTTTATCAAAGAAAGAAAATTTCAGTTGAGAAGATTCAAAGATGCAATCTTCTGTTTGTATGTGATGTAGACTAAGTTGGCTGCTCCATTCATTAGACAAAAAATTTACCATTGGATTGCACTAATGTGTAATCATCTTGTTATTTTTAACAAACGTTTTTTTCCTGACTCAAGGAAAAAAAAATGTAGTGAGTCCAGAGAGAGCAAAAACTTTTGTAAAAACCAAATATATTCATTTAGAGAGTAGATGACTTCTATTTTCACTGTTAGTTTTTTTCCCTCCACTGCAGAAGCTCCCTGATACTACGTTCTAGGGGGAAAGCCTGTGGAACACAGTGGTTATTGCCATTGTCTTTGTTTCATCTTTGTAAAGTTTGTCTTTTGTGAGGTTTGGTGGAATAGTGAGCACTGACCGACAGACTGTAGTAGTGTGCTATATTTTTACATTGAACATTTAATGTCTTACTTGATTTGTACATAATTCTGTAAATAGATGACAATAGACCACAGCTGACATTTGCAAAATGTTTTTTGTACCCTATAATTTTTGCATCAAATAAAATGTTTTAAGATTGTGGTGGCTCATTATTCTAGATCATGTTTCCTGTTTCCTGAATAGCTGGGGTTCCTAGCACAGTTTTCTGTGGCCTCTACCTCTGGAAAGGAGAGAGATGATCTAGGGTGAGGAGACCAGGGTGGCCAGTATGTCTTGTACTTTAGAGAAGAGGACCCTGCTACCCTTGACCGTTTACCTCGCCCTCCAACGGGCAGACACCTGTTGCCTGCATGGCGTGAGGAGCAAGGACAGAGATACATACCTCAAGGAGAAATTGGACTCTCAGAACAAATGGACTTTCTTTGCAGAAATTTGAAAAGAGCCACTGAAATTTGGGAGCCACAAACCTCCTATCATTCAAAAAGAAAAAGAATTGCCTGTTCATTCTTCCCAGAGACTTCCTCTCACCTGTGTGCCCCATGTTCTCTGAGTTAAATTCATGATGCCCATCAACTTCAGGGTCTCATTTTTGAGATTCTGAGGCCCAGAAATTGGGTAGCTTTGCCAAAGGCGCAGACAAGTCGGCAGCCCTGGGATTCATATGTCTCATTGAATCATCCTCACTCCTAACCAGTGGGCAACACTGCCCCTCGACATAATTTAAAGGGAGAAGAAAGAATCTTGAGTTGTATGTTCTGGTGAGTTGGTTCCTTTCTCAATCCAAATATTAAGAGTAAATCTGATTCAAAGGTTAAGCACATGGATCTAAAAGGACTCTATTGGAAGAATCTTTTTAGGCAGATGCTGTGGTAAGTGAATTCCTTTTTCTTGTTGGTGGAAAAAGCTTCTCTTTGGACAGGATGAGAAGCGCTAATTTTTACCGTGGTACTGGAAAGCAGAGTTCATTTTTACAGCTGCTTAGGGTTCTTGCAGTTGCTGTTCAACATGTGTGGGACCTCGCCACTGGTTTTATTTACTTTGTTTTAGAAATGGAAACTTTTAGGGGTAGCAAAGACCACTTCCCCTTGCAGGCTTTAATTAGAAAGCATTTTTTTGTTTTGGTTTAGTTGAGAAAGAGACTACAGGCAATAAGCTAAGCAGGTGAATGAAAGAGGAGACGTAAATTATACCTTCATTGTTTTGGAAATAGTGGGTCCTTAATAAATACTTTTTTTCCACCCTTACCCCCAACATACCCTGTCCTCACTGTCCACAGGAACAAAATCAGAACTTGCCCAAGAATAGGTTAGGTAGAGGATGCGGTAAACGGAGGGAGGGATACAAACATGGGGTAAGGCCTTTTTGCAATGAGATAACATTCAAACAGGATCTTTGAGATTAAGGGAAATTATTGCAAGGTCAGTGGGCTTGGCTCTCTGGCCTCTTTTTGGAGGGGTGTTGTACCATTTTTCACATTTATAGGTGATACAACTTTCTTGCTATATTTATTTGAGAGCCTAAAATGTGTCCTAGGGACACAGTATTGAATAAGATACACATGATCCCTGCTGTCTTGACTCCACCTCTTTCTGTGTATGGGACTGTGGGCATATCACCTAATTGCTCTGAGCCTCAGTTCTTTCATCTGCAAGATGAAACTAATACGCACTGCATAGGGTTATTGTGAGGCTTAATGAATTGAGGTCTAAAAAGCACCCACGGCCATGCCTGGCAAGTGCTAGACACATGGTAAATAGTAGCTATTATTTATTCTGTGGAAGAGCAGGTTTGGGGTTCCTTGGGGGCCACATGGAAGTGGGTGGGAGACAGTTCCCTGGCTTTGTCAGGTGCTAAATTAAAGCCTCTCCCCCCTAAGAGAAGAGGGTGGGTCCACATCTGACTTTTGGTGTTGGTCCAGGAAGAAAGGGATGGGGTTGGGGAGGGGGAGGTGCTCCTAGCAAAATTAAATTAAGACAGGAACCGGGGGTTCTTAATAGTTGAATGTACATAGCCTGTGACAGTTGAACATGTACTCAGATCTGCTAGTGTTTCATTCAGTAGGCTCTTTTTTCCCGGGTCATCCTTCAGCCCCAGTAGAGACACAGAAAGATGTTTTTCTGGACTTGCTGCTTCAAGGACCCTGTACCAGGTGGATGACCACACCCCTCTCTGGATGTGAACAAAAGCAGGGATTGTTTCTCTAACTGACTGTCAATTCACTGTCAGGGAGATTTTTCCAAGTTTTAGAAGCTGGAGAGGGGCAAGAGACAATAATGGTCCTCCAAGATGAGACTGCTCTTCCTGGTCTTTCCTGCTCTTGCTGGTCAGAAACATTCCAGGGAGTGGGCAGGTGTCAGCTTCCAAACAAACCGTAGATGTTTGCCACCAGGATGAGCAAGAGGAGGCCAGAGAGAACTCACAGCAAAGAAAGGCCAGAGCATGCCTGTGACAGAATGCAAATACAAGCATGTCCTGCCTTTGGTTTGTGTACCTGAAGTTAGATGTACTTGAAGATCCTGCACACATGTGTATAATTCTGCTTTATTACTGGTGAGACTTTTTTTTTTTTTTAACCATTATGATTAAAGGGGAGCTTTGGTCTCAAGTATCCTAAACTTAGGTCTCAGTCTGCCACTTGCTTTGTGACCCCAAGCAGGTGGCTTGACTTGATTACAACTTAGCTTCCCCATCTGCAAAATGAGTAATAGTACCTAGTTGGGCTGATATGGGGCTTGAATGTGAGGCCAAGTAGAGATCTGGAAACAGCCTGGCACACGGTAATCCTCCCTGCCTGTAGGGATGTGGTCACCTGGGGCAGATTAACGGCTGTATAGTTACAAAGTGTGACCCCCCCCCCAACATCTCTCAGCCCCAGTCTCTGTACCAGATGTAGATGACCTATGTGGAGTTCCTGTCTGCTGGAGAGTTCAGTTCTGCACGGCAGTTGGCAATGACTCTCGGGGAATGGCTACTTCATCACCGTCACTCCCTGCTTGAAACTTCCAGTGGCTCTGGGGGTGAACCCCAAAGTTCTTACCTGGCCCCTTGCCAACCTCTTTTCTCTGTGTGTCCCTTTCTTTATAGCCATACAAGACTTTGAGATTCCTCACTTGTGTGGTCCTGCCCTGAGTCCTTTGCCTCAGGCTGTTTCTTCTTCCTTTCTAGGTCTCCAGCTCTCCTTTGCAGTCAAACCTTCCTTGACCACTGTCCACCCTAGTCTAGGGCCTGACACGTGCCTTCAGGAAGAGCTCATGTGACTATGTGCCAGACCCTCTTGCTCACTATTACGGCTGCTCCTTGAGAGTTGTCTGTGTCCTTTCTAGTAATTCCACTTCTAGCATCTTCTTTTAAGGAGACAAACAGAAGTGTGTGTCAAAGTTAATTGAGGAAAGATTTTCCTCACCAAACATTATCCCTGATACTGAGAAATGAGGAACCCAAGTACCAGCTGGGACTGATGATAAGAAGAGGCACATTCACACAAGTGGCTCTTAGCTAGGTAGAGGAATATTTCATGACAAAGGAAAAAGCTCACAATATGTTAAATGAAAAATAAAGGACACAAATTAACAGTAGTTATTGCTGGGTGGTGTGATTGTGGGTGGGTTTTATCTAATTCTTTATACTTCTCTCAGGGTTGCTATACGAGTGGTGTTATACCATCAGAGAGTTTTTAATGTATGATCGCACACAACAAATGTTAAAGGTACCCAATGGGCATTCAGTGGCCCATGTTGGTGGTCTCAGTGTCTCTCCCTTGCCCTTGGGTGTGCCTTCTCATGAGATTCCTTTCCTTGATTGTGCTACGTGGCACCTCGTCCCAGCCCTTAGTCATTGCTTTCCTGTCTGGCATCAGTTAGAGCTCATCACTTGTCCTTCCATTTGGGGACCTCCTGCAGACACTTCAGCTTTCCCAATTGGTGACTTAGTAAAGTGACTGCCCTGGTCCTATTCCATCCTGTCTTACAGAGTTAGGGGAGATGGTGGTGAATTCAAGAATGGGCCCTCAAGAACTGACTGTTTCAAAGGGGAAAGGTGGCTGATCAATGTCTTCTGGGCTCTCCAGTTTCCAAACGCCATGGATAGTAATCCACATTTCCTGTTCCCTCCACACTCCCCACCAAAGGACTCCCTTTGGGTGTATCATCTCTTCCTCCAACAGTCTTCTAACTTGAGTTCAGGAACCAAGTTCTTCCCACCCTCCCCCTAGCAGGACCAAGTGTGAATGGGTGGGAGGGGATAGGGCACTGCATATAAATCCTTGTGGGATTAAATTGGTTTCTTTCTAGTCTCTGTATTCTTGCAGATCTGTTCTGATTTCTGGAAACACTGAATTATAAAACAGAAGAAGTCAAGGAGTTTGCCCCTAGTAATAATAAAAATGCACGATGTCTTTGCTGTGTCCAACAGACTTTCACCACTGTATCCATTCCTCACTCAGTAGCCATTGTGATCCCATTACCTCTGCCTGAACCTTTTCATAGGCAAGGTTGAGTGTCTCACCCTGGCCATCAAGGCCCCTCCAGCCTCGTTCTCCCCCCACCTACCCCTTTCCATGGACTTCCAGAAGTGTGCCGTGTGCTCTCCCACCTCTGGGCTTCCACATCTCCAGTTCTGTCCAACCCTCAGTCCTCCCACTTCTCACAGGAAGCCTCCCTATGCTCGAATTTGGGCCAGCACTTCCTCTGTGTGTTTCATCACATCCTGCTCCCTAAACTGCACAGTGATGGGTCTGACTATTCCCATATCAGCTGTGAGCTTTGTGGGGTCAGGGACTATGTTATCTTGGTGACAGAGTCACTGCTGTTCCCCAGAGCCTGGCATAGTATGTCACATGTAGCAGACACTCAAATCGTTAAGTGGAAGCTAATGGAAACTTTATCTCTGACAAGGCTGCCTGGGTAGAACACTAAGTATCAGCTTGTAAGAGGGAAGGGCCTGCTGAGCTCTGGGTTGATGAGGGAGTGGAAGCCTTTTATTATTACTTAATAAACATGGCTGGTTGTAGTAAGGGATCTTCCACAGTATGGAGGAAGGAGAATAACAAAAGAGGTTTGGGAGAAAAGGTTGAAGACTAGAGGGCTGGATATAGATTTTGTCCTTGGAAATGAAGTACTGGGGAGGGTGTGTGATCCTTGAACAGGACACGGATGGGTCATGAGGCACTGGGTTTGGAGTCAAGGTGTAGTGGAATGAAAGTTGCAGCTGTTGGAATGAGAGTTGGTTTGCTCAAGATGCTCAGTTTCTGGCCCCAAATGTGGGCTAGGAAGAGGCCACCCAGCACTACAAGGTTCAGTGCCTGCAAGGAGAGACAGGGGTTGCAATGAAGAAAGTCTGAGCTGTACCAGAGAAAGTTCTGAACTCCTTGTGCTGGTCCCAGGGGCCTGGGTGGGGAGATCTACATCCCAATGGCTGCTGCCAGGACAGGTCCCTCCCAGAAGCCTTCAGCATCCCCCCTCCTCCTGTGAGGTGGAATGAGGGCATGGTGGTTAGAGCTCACCCCATGGAGAGAGTGAGGGGGTCCACTCAGAGTCTGGTCCATCCACTTACTGGAGGGTATACCTGCCAAGACCTTAGCCCTTGGGCTGATGCTCTCCTCTGACCTGGGGGCTGCTTCACCTTTCTAAGCTTCAGTTTCTTCATCTGAGAAGTGGACCCACACAACCCCTATACCTCACAAGGCTGTTGTGAATGTTAAAGCAGCTGATGAATTTTTGATTTCTATCATCACGGTTTATGCTTTCCTAAGAGTGTAGGGCATTTTTTACTCCTGACTTTATGGGGTCTTGAGGACAGTAGGCATTTGTTGAATGAATGAACGAATGAATGAATGAATACAGAAAATACTTTTAGAATTTAGATTCCCTTGTCTTATTTCCTCACGGAAGACCTAGGCCACTGCTGGCTGCTGCTCTTTCAAGCTTAGCGTTCACTCACAAACTGGCGTTTCCCGAGAACCTGTTGGGCGCGCGGGTATTCGTCCTCATTCTCAGCCCCTCAGTGGAGGAGGTGAGGCTTGGGCAGGAAGCAACAAACCCAAGGTCAGCCTGGTGGCGAGGCTGGGGCTCCACACGCAGGCTGCGGTCCTTGTCCTCCAGGGCAACTCCTGCGACCCCGGGATGGGCGTCGCCACAGTCCCCAGAGCCGCCCCCGGGGGAGCAGGAGCCGGGGTCAGGCTGCACACCTTTTCCGGATCGCATAAATTCTCTTCGAACTAGGTGTCGGGGGGAACCCGATCTCCCTACCTTCCTCCTCACACACTAGCCCTCCCGGGGACCCCTGCCGTGCATAGAGAGGGGAGTACAAAGCGGCAGCCAGGCTTGCTTGCGTCCGCGAGTTTTCCGCCACCACACTTGGGCGGCCGCAGGGGTCCCTGGCCCGCCTCCCGCCCACGTGGCCAGTCCGGCCTCTCTGCCCGCAGCCCCGCCCCGCCCCGGGGAGCCGCCCCCGCAGCCGCCGCTGCCACCATCGTAGCCGCTGTGCGCTCCGCAGCGCCGCCGGCCGAGACCGCCCTGGGCGCCGAGGTGAGTGTGGGCGGCTGGCTTGGAGCCCCGCTGCTCCGCTAGACCCCCTGGAGCAGGATAATTTCCCTGGCTGGTTCCTCTTCTTCCTTCACCCACCATCCTGGAGCTGGAACCCGCTAGGGTCCCCCTCGCCCCATCCCAGTACCCGCAGCGGGCTCTGTAGGCTCTCTCGCCCGGGGCACTCGGAGCGCTCCGGGGCGCACTAGGCGCCCGGGCGCGGCGCAGGTAGGCGATGCCACCACCAGCTCTGGAAACAGACCGTGACTTCGGTCCTCCGGTAACCCTTGGTTGAAAGTTCCCGCAGCCACTTCCGGGGAGGGAGGTGTTACCTGTTCTGGGGCGCAGCCCCTTTCTCTCTGGGGTCTTCCCATAGGTCAGCGTCTGGCAGTGCTGGCTGGGGGCTCACAGGACCGCCGATTCACTTTGCGGCGGGGGATTTGAGCGCACGCGGCGGTGCCGGCGGTTCCGAGCCCACCCAGGCCCCAGTGCTGGCGGCTGCATCTTTTAAACTGCGCGGCCAGAGGATCCTGAGATAGAGGCGGGGGTGAGGGGGTGGGGGGCAGGGGAAAGGCGGACACCAGAGGTTAAAGTGAACCTCGGTGCCTCGGAGTTTGAGACAGGTGAGCTGAGCGTTTTCTGAGTGTGGAAGTTTCTACCGAGTCGGGTAGAAATGGGTTCCTTTGGGTTTTGCCACGAGGAAGAGCGGCTCTTGCACTATCAGCGGCCTCATCGTGGGCTTGAACATTGCCGAAACAGAGCTGCTTGTTCCTAGAGGGCTCTTGCTCCATTTAATGCCGAATCCAGGCTTTCTTCCAGCACTGGGCGAGGATGTGAGAACTGCCAAACAGTAGTTGTCTTGGACGAACTAGCAGAAACTTATTTTTAAGTATTTCAGGCACTATCCAGGTATTACCGCTTTTCTGTCCTTGGGTGTGGAAGAGGAGAGTTTCGCTTTGTCTGTGTCTCAGCTGTGTAGTCTTGGGCAGGTTACTTCGCCTGTCTGTGCCTCAGTTTCCTCATCTATAAAATGAAGATGATAATAGTACAAAATTTAAAAGGTTGTGTAAGATTAAAGTTCTTAATATAGTGCCTCCACCTCGGGTAGCTGTTCTTGTTATTATTGTGGCTCACATCTAACAGGGCATCTGCGACCCTAGCTCCCCAGTCGGGTAGGTGGGCAGGCTCTTGGCACTTCTCCTCCTGCCAAGGACCTGCCTTGTTCACACAGTAGCGTGGTGTCCCCTTCAGTCTTGAAATACTTGGGCTTTGCAGTAACACTTCCTATGGTTAACCAGCCTTGTGCAAAATGTCTTTCAGAACACGAGATTAGTGATGACCTTTGTCAAGGACACTCCTGCAGAGTGGGATCTTGGACCTTCTCTGGAGGCTCTGGGCTGTGACTGGACGTTTCTCTGGCTGGGGTGGAGTGGATAAAGTTTCACCTGAATTCTTACAGGCCTTGGGCCCCCTGACAAGCTGACATCCTCTGTCTCTGTGAATGTGGGAGTCTATTTAGGGGCTGATGACCTGATCCTGTCTCTCCCATTTCATTCATTCACCTCCAGCGACTTGTCCTTTCCATCAGTGGGGTGTCCCTGGGCTGCACTAGTTTAATTTTTACTTCTGGTGGTAGTAACCACAGATGGGTGTTCTGAACCTGGGGCTCCAGGAACCTCCTGAGATACACATGAGATGCTGGAGCACACGTGTATGTTTTTCCAGAGGGTTCTCTTTTTTTATCTTACTCTGCAAAAGGCCTGCATCCCACAAAAGTGGGCCCTGAACAGCTGGTGGGAAGATGCGAGTTCTTGCTCCCTATACAGGGCAGGCCCATTTTTTTTTTTTTTTTTTTTTTATGGAGTCAACATGTCAGCATTACCTCTGCCTCTGGAGGTGGAGATGCACACACGTTCCTTTGTGCCCTTGCTCAGAGCAGACCTTCCAGTGGAAAATTCAGGTCTGCCTTGACTTGAGAAAATCTGATAAAGAAGTCCATTGGGAAAGTAGAAGGCAGGTGGTGGGGGTAGGGACTGTTGGCCTGTGGTGGGGCCTTTAGGATGGGGTGCAGTTCATGAAAATTTGAACTCAAGGTATCAGGAGACTTCTCAGGGCCTTTGCACATGTTCCTCCCTCTGGTGCACACACTCTTCCAGCACTTCTCATGTCTGACAACTTCTTGCCCTTTAGCTCAGATGTCTCCTCTGTAGAAAATTTCCCCTGAGCAGTTTGTCTAAAACAGCCCCTCTTCCTTCAGTTTCTATCACATCCCCCCATTATCTTTTACTCATGGAGCTTACCTGAAATGGTTTTACTCATGCATCTATTTATGGGTTTATTATCTTCATCCACCCAGGAGAATGTAGACTCCAATAGGGTAGATGTGTTGCCCTGGTCACTGCTGAACTCTGGTCCCTGGCACATGGTAGGTGCTCAATAAATGTCCCTGAGTGACAGAATGAATGAGTGTCCACTGAGGGAAGTGAGGTGAGGCTGGAGAGGTTTAAGAGTAGTGAGATACAAAGAAACAGGCCATTAATCAGGAGCTCTGGGTTAAAGTGACCTTTGAGGTCACATTGTTCAACCTGCAATTTAAACTACCTCCACAGCATCTCTTCCTAGTTATTGCTTAACTGAGCTTGAATCCTCCAGTGACAGGGGACTCACTGCCTCCTGAGAGAGCCCATTCTGTTGGAGGAAAGATGTGGGTGCAGAAAACTGCTTATAGCCCCTGCACCCACTCTGATTAGGATGAGATATGGCTTCCGGGCTTCTGCATGCTACCACTCCAGTTTTCCTGGTCTGTTTTGCATCTTGATCTCCCTTCATCCATCACCATCCATCCCAGTGAGCTGCCTCTGCTTCTGCCATCACCAAGGTTCCTGAGCCCTGGCCAGAACTCAGTGTGCTACTGAGTCATATGTCATCAGAGGGGATCTGAGGCAAAGAGGCATCAAAGAAAACTACAATAGCTTACAAACCTATCAGGCCAAGCTCTGCATTGTCCAGGCTCCTGTAACTCATTGGGCAGCAGGGGTGGGGCTCTGTTTCTTTTACTCTTTTGTTCTTTCCCTGGATTTTTCCTAATCGTTCCTTAATCAGTTTATTAATTGTGGCCCTATATATACTTAAAAAATTAATCTTTGGACTCATTATCTTAATGGTTTGTATACCTATTGTCTGATTCATATCACCTCACATATACAGGTTGAAACTTGAGTGAAAACGAAATGTTTTTATATATGATTCTAGTTTATTGAGTCAGTTCCAGTGTCTGAGATCACCAGTGTGGTGAGTGGAGTGGGGTCTCCTGGAGAGGTTTGGAGGTAAGCTTTGCTTTTTTTATGTGCCTTAGCCTCTTGGCTCAGCTCGTGTACTTCATTTATTCAAGAATGACTTACGGAAGGACTCTGGCACTGGCCACACAGCAGTCAAGAAAACCAACAGCATTCCTCCCTTTAGGAGATCAAATCCCAGTGGTGGAGATGGACAGCAGACAACTAGACCTGTAATATGGTGTCAGGGAGTGTGATCAGTGTGATGAGAAGATGAAGCTGGGTAAGGGCATCAGAGTGACTGGGATGGAGGCAGGGTTGGTTTAGGTTAGGGCAAGTTTTTCTGAGGAAGCAGCAACCGAGCAGAAACCCAGTTGAAAGAGGGAGCAGCCATGTGGGTATCTTGGGGAAGACCATTCTATGCATATGGAACCCAAGGTTGCAGTCAGGCTCTTGGTGTGACCAGTCAGCTCTGGGGCCCTGAACATGGTCTATCTCCCTGGGGAAGGGAGAGAGGAAATGAGGCAGTGTGAGCAGAACTTTTCCCACCTTCTCTCCAAATCCTAGCAGGTGGCTGGAGTAAAGTCTCAACGTTGTGTGCTCTCCTGGTTGACCAGAAGGCTCCCACCTTCCTTTCCTGAGCGTGGGACCTGGAGTGATGATGTTCCTGAAACTGCTGCCTGGGCAATGAGCATGAGCCTCGGGGACACTGCTGGAACTATAATTCTAGACAGTAGGGCTTGCCTCACCCCACCTGCCCTGACCATGCACTCCTTCCTCTTTTGTGTCATTTGGTTACATCCACCTCATCACCTAGAGGGAAAAAAGTTACTCAGCAGGGCTTTGATGGGAAAAAGTGAAGATATGAAAATGTATAGGATTGTGGACCAAGAGATGAATGCTTTTCATTCTCTCCACTGATTGACTGATCGACTAATCAATTGATGTTATTTAGCATAGCATAAAGGAGGTGTGACAGGAAGTCTCCTTGGAAAAAGTGACATCTAAGAAGATACAGAGAGGGATGGCTATAACCTCCCTGCCTCGGAGCATGGAATGGGACAGAAGGAAGAGAGAACAGCATGTGCAAAGGTCCAGAAAGTTACTGACTCTCAGTTCTCATTGGTTATAGCAGTGTGTGTTTCTGTGTGTGTGTGCATGCATTGAAGTGTACTGTGGAAAAGGAGCTGACATAGCAGCCCTCAATAAATGCCAGTTGATTTGAATGGCTGTGCCGTGTGCTACTGAGCTCTGCAGCAACATCTTCATGTTATCTCTGCAACTGTCTTGTGGCCCAGGCCCTCTTAGTGAACCCATTTTCCAGACTGGGAAATTGAGTGATGAATAACTTGCCAACTTCTTAGGCATCTCCTCAGTTGTACTGGGAGAGATGGAAGTGAGGAGGATCTTCGTTGAAGATTTATTCAGTGATGTAAAGAGAGACGGTGTTTTCAGTATCTTGGACAGGCCTCCCTTTGGTGCATATCACCGTGGGATGTCAGCTCTGGGAGGCAGAGGCTGCTTCTAGCCAAATGCTCAGTCCCTGGCTCTGTGAGATTTTGTTGGGATGGTAGGTGGATGCCCTGGGGTCCCTGGTGACCATGGAACAACAAGGCTGGAGAAAGTCATTGCCTTTATTTCCCAGGATCTCCTGACTTTTCCAAGGTGGATTACAAGTTGGGGCAGAGCTATACATGGGGCCCTGGTCAAAACCAGAATGCTCCATAAAGAGAAGCTGGGGCCTGTGGCCAGAGCTGAACAGAGGAGGCAGCTTGGTGTCTTGCCTGGTTCAGCTAGCTAAAGACCAAGCTAGTTAGTTATTTAACAGTCAGACTTGGCTCCATGTCCCAACACCCCACCTCCACTTCCAGCCAGCATATGGTAATTTTATGGATCTGGATTTGCTGTTCCTGCTGATAGAAACCCAAGCCCTGGATTCATCTCCAATTCTGAGCTTAGTGATATTTTCCTGGAGGCTGGAGCAGTGCACTGACTGGCCTTGAGGCAAATTGAGGTGTCTGGAGGTTGTAGAGATGGCAGTCGGGGTCCTGTATTCCAGTTTCCATCCCAGCATTACCAGTGGAGTGACCTTGGACAAGGTGCCTAACCTCTGCAAGCCAGTTTGCTCATCTGTAAATGGGGACAGTGCTTGCCTGTACCCTCACAGGTTTGCTCTGAGGATTACATGAGAAGGTATTTGCAGCGTGCTTACCCTCATCACAGCCTGTATGCAGAAGGGGCTGGCTAGGGTCATCTTGTGACTTAGGACTGACCCAGGTCACTCCATCACTGCTTTGTGCTCCTATAGGAAATGTGTGCTCTGACCCACTGGACGTTCTTTATTCAGATCTGGTGACTTCATTGGTGCAGGTGCTATTCTTTATGGAGATGATCTTATTAGGAGCCAAATCTGGATAATGGAGCTGGGAGTCAGTTTATGGTGAGACAGAGGCCAGGTATGAACTGCTACTGAGACTTTCTGCCCAACCACAGCTGCCCCAGCCTCTCCCCGTGTCCTCCCCCAGCAGTCTCCCCAGCCCGCAGCCTACAGTGTTCACCCGCATGTCCCCAGTCCCTGAGGGACACATGACACACTTGAAACTTGGCTGCTTCAACTCACTGTGCTGATTCGTCTTTACCAACCTCCCATCCCAGGTCACCCGCTGGACCCTGTAATGGAGCTGAACCTGACAGTCTCCCAAATACCACAGGGGCTTTTCCACTTTTGCGTCTTTGCTTCTGCTGTTCCCACCACTTGGGATGCTTTTTCCACTTTCACAAGTTTCCTCACTGACCAACTCTAATGGCCTCTTCCCTCTTTCCTTCCGTTTTGGCTAGAAAAAGAAATGCTCTTTTGTAGAAGAAACATCGATTATTTCTTAATATACAGAAATGCAAACAAATCAGACATTGTAGAGTAAAAAATGAAATTCCACCTCTCTCATCCCAGGCTTGCATCTGGAAAGAACAGTTATAATCAGCTGGCTGTATGTTTCTCTTACATGTTTACATATAGGTGTGTGTACCTGTGTCTCTTTAAAAACCAACATAATTGTTCATTTTGTTTGTATTCTTCTCCAGCTTTTTTTCTTCTTTTAACCACATGTCTAAGAGCACTTTCTCTGTCCATATGCATCTCTCCTCTTTTTACCTGCCCTGGCTCTCCCCTTCCCCAGGGAAGAGGGTACAAATTTGTATGGAAATATGTTTTCAGTTCTCTTGGGTATATACCCAGCAGTGGAATGTCAGGTCATGTAACTCTATATTTAACATTTTGAGGAACTGCCAAATGTTTTCATAGTGGCTGTACCATTCTGCAATCCCACCAGCAGTGTATGAGGGTTACAATTATTCCATATCCTCACCAACATTTGTCACTGTCCATCTTTTTGATTATTGCCATTCTAGCGTATGTGAAGTGGTATCTCATTGTGGTTTTGCTTTTCATTTCCCTAATGGTTAGTGGCGTTGAATATGGTTTTTTTTTTTTTACTTTATTTTTTTTAACGCTGTTTTGGGTTTACAGTAAGATTGATGGGAATTTTCTCCCTCAATCAGAGATTTCTCCCATACTCCCTGCTCCCACACGTGCATGGCCCTTAACATAATCAACATCACTCACCAGGATGGTACATTTATCACCAAGGATGAACCTGCATTGACACATCATAATCATCTAAAGTCTGTAGTTTACTGAACGGTTCACAGTTGGTGTTTTTCTTCCAGTGGGTTTGGATAAATGTATTTCACTGCCCTAAAAATCATCTGTGCTACACTTTCTCATATATCTCCCACCCTCCATGGTAACCACTGATCTTTTTTTTGTCTCCATAGTTTTATCTTTTCCAGAATGGCATATAGTTGGAATCATACAGTGTGTAGCCTTCTCATTTTGTCTTCTTTTGGTAATATGCATTTGAGGGTCTTCCATGTCTTTTCATGGCTTGATAGCACATTTATTTTTAGCACTAAATGATATTCCGTTGTCTGATATATCAGTTTATTTTTATTATATTTTATTAAAAAAATTTTTTGGAGGGACAGGGAGTAATTAGGTTTCTTTATGTATTTTTTAACTAGATTTTTGCTTGATTTTATTTTTTAGTGGAGGTACTGGGGATTGAACCCAGGACCTTATGCATGCTAAGCACACACTCTACCGCTGAACTGTACCCTTTCCCCACAGTTTATTTCTTCATTCACCTACTGAAGGGCATCTTGGTTGCTTCCAAGTTTTGAAAATTATAAATAAACTGCTGCTATAAACATCCATGGGCAGGGTTTCATGTGGACATAAGCTTTCACCTCTTTGAGGTAAACACCAGGGAATGTGATTGCTAGATCATATGGTAAGAGTATGTTTAATTTTGTAAGAAACCACCAGACCGTCTTCCAAAGTGGCTGTACCATGTTACATTCCCATCAGCAATGTATGAGATTGTCTGTTGCTCCACATGCTTGTTAGCATTTGGTGGTGTCAGTATTTTGGACTTTGGCCGTCATAAAAGGTATGTAGTGGTAGCCTCATTGTTGTTCTAATTTGTGTTTCCCTGGTGACATATGATGATGTGGAGCATCTTTTCATGTGCTTACTTGCCATCTGCATATCTTCTTTGGTGAGACATCTGTTAAGGTCTTTGGGCCATTTTTGATTCAGGTTGTTTCTTTCTTGCTGTTGAGTTTTAAGAATTTTTTGTATATATTGGGTAACAATCCTTTATCACATGTGTCTTTTACTTTCTCCCACTCCATGACTTGTCTTCTAATTCTCTTGGTATTATCTATTGCACAGCAGAAGTGTTTAATTAAAAAAATTGTTTTAAATTGAAGTGTAGTCAGTTTACAATGTTGTATTAATTTCTGGTATAGAGCATAGTGATTCAGTTATACATATATATTCCTTTTCCTATTCTTTTTCATTATAGATTATTGCAAGATATTGAATATAGTTCCCTGTGCTATACAGTAGAACCTGGTTGTTTATCTATTTTATATATAGTAGCTAGTATCTGCAAATCCCAAACTCCCAGTTTATCCCTTCACCATCCCTTTCCGCATTGGTAACCATAAGTTGTTTTCTATGTCTGTGAATCTGTTACTATTTTGTAAATAAGTTCATTTTTGTTATTTTTTTTACATTCCACATATAAGCGATATCATATGGTATTTTCCTTTCTCTTTCTGGCTTACTTCACTCAGGATGACAATCTCCAGGTCTGTCCATATTGCTGCATTATTTCATTGGTTTTTATGGCTGAGTAGTATTCCATCGTATATACATATATAGCTTCTTTATCCAGTCACCTGTCAATGGACATTTAGATTGCTTCCATGTCTTGGCTATTGTAAATAGTGCTGCTATGAACATTGGGGTGCATCTATCTTTTTGAATTAGAGTTTCCTCTGGAAATATGCCCAGGAATGGGATTGCTGGATCATATGCTAAGTCTATTTTTAGTTTTTTGAGGAATCTCAATACTGTTTTCCATAATAGCTGAACCAGAAGTTTTTAATTTTATTAAGTACAGGTTATCAATTATGTCTTTCATGGACTGTGTTTTTGGTGTTGAATCTAAAAAGGCATCACCATCACAAGGTATTCTAGGTTATCTGCTATGCTATATTCTGGGAGCTTTAGTAATTGCACTTTACATTTAGGTCTATGATACATTTTGAGTTAAATTTTGTGAAGGGTGAAAGGTCTGTGTCTAGATTCTTTTTTTTTTCTTTTTTTTTTGTATGTGGATATTCAGTTGTTTCAGCACCAGCACCATTTGTTGAAAAGATTGTCTTTGCCCCATTGTGTTACCTTTGTTCCTTTGACAAAGATCAGCTGACTGTATTTATGGTAGTCTATTTCTGGGCTCTCCATTCTGTTCCATTGATCTATTTGCCTTTTTTTTTTGACCAATATTGCTCTGTTTTGATTACTGTAGCTTTATAGTGTCAGGTAGCCTCCGTCCTCCAGCTTTGTTCTTCAATATTGTGTTGATTGAATATCTTTCCGTGTGCTCCCAGCCATTTCTTTGGAGAAATGTCTATTCAGAACTTTTGCCTATTTAAAAAACTGGGTTGTCTTTTTACTATTGAGTTGTAAGTTTCTTTATATATCTTAGATTCAGTCCCTTATCAGATACATGATTTTTAAAATATTTTCTCTCATTCTGTGGATTGTCTTTTCTCTTTCTTGATGGTTTCCTTTGAAGCACAAGGTTTTAATTTTGATGAAGTTCAGTTTATCTATTTTTCTTGGGTTGCTTTTGCTTTTGGTGTTATATCTAAGAAAACTTTGTCTAGTCCAAGGTCATGAAGATTTATGCCTGAGTTTTCTTCTAAGGGTTTTATAGCTTTAGCTCTTAAAATTAGGTCTTTGATCCATTTGGGGTTAATTTTTGTGTGTGATATGAGGTAGCAGTACAGCTTCATTCTCTTCATTCTGGGGATATCCTGTGGACCCCGGCATGATTTGTTGAAAAGACTGTTCTTCCCATTGAATTGTCTTGATGTCCTTGTTGAAAATCAATTGGCCATAACTGTGTTTACTTCTGCATTCTCAGTTCTACCCTATTGACCTACATGTCTATCCTTGTGCTAGTATCCCTGTCTATACTGTCTTGATGACTGTAGCTTTGTATTAAGCTTTGAAATCTAGAAATATGAATCTTCCAACTTTGCCATTTTCTATGATTGTTTTGGCTATTTTGGGTCCCCATATGAATTTTAGGATCAACTTGTCAGTTGCTGCAAAAAAAGGCGGCTAAGAATTTGACAGGTGTTGTATTGAGCCTGTAGGTCAGCAGGGAGTTTTCCCATCTCAATGAGATTTAAGTCCAGTCCTGAAACACTTTTACTGGGTGCATCACTCACTCACCTCCCCCAGTCACTGAGTGTTCTGAGGAGACACTTAGAGGCCCATCCTTCAAGCTGCACACACAAAAATCCATGGACATCAGCATTTCTTTTCCTTGTTGAAGAAAGTGACACAATATAGTGTAGTGTTTAATCTAAGGCTGAAGGCCTTGGATAAAACATTTAATTCCTGAACTTGTAGCCTGGGAGTACATCTGGCACTGACTGAGCATATGGCAGACCTGGGTTCCCTTTACTCTGAGGGAATGTTGGAGATCCCGAAAGATCCTCCCATATTCCCCTGCCTCCGTGCCTTGAGAAGTGTGGTGAGAACTAGGGGCCTCCACAGCTCTGGAGGTACCAGGGAGTGGTGGACGGAATTGGAGTGAGGCTGCATTTTTAACTTGTTTTATCTGTTGGGCAGAGGTAGGATTTCATTTAAGGGGAGGGTTTTGCTGCTAAAGCAATTTTTGTCCCCACTCTGCCTTCCATCATAGTTTGAAGAATCGAGTAAAAATAAGAAAGGAATACTATCACATAATAAAAGATTAGTTTACACCCCTACATGCACTTATGTGTTCCAGATGTAATGCTTTGGCACAAGTGCAGGATTGTATTCTCATGAAAGAGGAAATAAAAAAAGAGAAGCACCTACATGTGTATCAGTAGGAACCTGGCTTTCCAGATTTAAGGAACAGCCCAGGAACTGCATTGGAAGCTGCAGATCCACTCACCCCTCAGCTAACTCTCAGCTGTGGCGAGGAGCTCCATTTTAAACAAGAGTGTGAATGTGTGTGTGTGTGTGGGTGGTGGTGGTGGAGTTGTTTATTACTATTGTTTCAAAAAAGGAATGAAAAAAGCACTAATTTGGGCTGAGTTTTTAGTTTGTTTCTGGAGGAAAAACTTATATGCAATAGAAATTATTTTGAGATCTTCAAAACATATGCTCCTTTGGTTTAACAGATTTCCTTTACCTAAGCTGTTAGAACAGTTCGTAGGGATTTCATTTCATTCTTCAGTGAGGGGTGTGTGCACATGCATATGCGCCTGGAAAGTTTGGGGAAAAACACAATGACATAACCCAACCCCAAAACAAGGAAGCATGTTACAGAGCTGAGGCCTCAGTCTCAGAAGGTGCAGCTTAGCTGACCTTGTGTAACCTCTCTCTCTGACACGTCTCCCAGGGGGTGGGGGAACTGTTTCTCTCCAGCATGGCTTTAATTTTACAAAGGCCCTGTGCAGTCTTGCAGACTCAAGTGGTTTTCTTAACAGATCACTCATATTTCATGTGTTCTGGGCTGGGCAGGGCCTCACTAATCCTTGGCCAGCATTGTGAGTCAGAAAATATTTAAATGACTGCCTGAGTCCTTTGAGGAGAGAGACTTGGCAAGTTAATTTAGGGAGGTGGAGTGACTCTTGAATCACACTGCAGGGAATGAGTGGTAGAATTGATACCAATGTTAGCAGCTCCATTTTATTATGCTAATAAAGAAAGTTATATTGTCTGTTAGAATGAGATAATAATGATGATGCTACCAAATTTTGTTGAGCGCTTACTATACGGTAGAGTCTAGCTTTTCACATTTGTTCTTGACTGTGACCCATTGTAAGAAATAAATCTAGACTGTAACCTGCTCTGTGTGAGTGTGTGTGCGTGCGCATGTACGCATGTATCTGAAACAAGTTTGGTGAATCAACACTTACCCTATGTATGTCTGGCATCCTCTGATAATTCTTTTCTACATTAATGAACTTATGCTTTTTTAAAAAATGATGGTTGTGAGACCCACTAAATTTATTTCACTAGTGGGTCAAAACCTACTGTTTGAAAAACACTGTACTAGACAATTTACTATGGGTTTTACATGTACTATCTCATTTAATTCTCACAGCAACCTCATGGAGGGAAACTGAGGCACAGGGAGGTAACTTGCCCAGTGTCATACTACCAGGTGAGTAGTGGAGCTGGGCTTGAACCCAGAAAGACTGAGTACTGTTAAAAGTGTAAAGGAGTAGGGTGTAACTTAATATGCTAAAGAGTTGTTATACATTGAAAAAAGTATCCACAGAATGGATACAAAATTATTACCACTTGTATGACCTATAGTTGTGTTTAAAAATTAGTGTAACCACTGTTGGTGGGAATGCAGTTTGGTGTAGCCATTGTGGAAAACAATATGGAAATTCCTCTAAAGACTGAAAACGGACTTAACATATGATCCAGCAATCCCACTCCTGGGCATATATCCAGAGGGAACCTTAATTCAAAAAGATACATAGCAGCACTATTTACAATAGCCAAGACATGGAAACAACCTAAATGTCCATCAACAGATGACTGTAGAAAGAAGATGTGGTATATTTATACAATGGAATATTACTCAACCATAAAAATAATAAAATAATGACACTTGCAGCGACATGGACCACCCTGGAGAATGTCATTCTAAGTGAAGTAAGCCAGAAAGAAAGAAAAATACCATATGATATCACTCATATGTGGAATCTAAAAAAAAAAAAAAGACAAATGAACTTATTTATAAAACAGAAACAGACAGACATAAAAAACAATCTTATGGTTACCAGCGGGTAAGGGGGTGGGAAGGAATAAATTGGGAGTTTGAGATTTGCAGATACTGATGGGTATACATAAAATAGATAAAGAAGTTTATACTGTATAGCGCAGGAATTATATTCGATATCTTGTAGTAGTTTACAGTGAAAAAAATATGAAATGTGCTGTACACTAGAAATTGATGCAGCATAGTAGACTGACTATACTTCAATAAAAATCAGTGTATCCACTATGATAGCTTTGATCAAAATATAGAAAGATGTTATTCTTCCTAAGTTTGCTGTATTTTGTGGGTTTTTTGTTTTTGTTTCTTTTAAATCATCTGATGACTTGAAGTTTTATGCAAGTACAGGTCATAAGAGATGATTTCTGATGGGAAGTCAGTTGTTTTGGGGGTGTATCACGGTTCTCTGGGGAAACAAAATCAACAGAGTATATAATATATTATACAAACATATACAATATATAACAATGTTTAATGTATCCAATGTATAGTGATGTATGACGCATAGTATGTATTATATAACATTATACAAGATGTAATATCTGTCTCTCTATCTATCTATCTATCTATCTATCTATCTATCTATCTATCTATCTATCTATCTCACGTATACAGAGAGAGAATGAGAGCAAGAGAGAGAGGAGAGAGAAAGAGAGAGATTTATTTTAAGGAACTGGTGATTCCTCTATGTGATTGTGGAGGCTTGGTGAGTTCAAAATCTGCAGAGCAGGCTGGCAAGCTGGAGACTGAAGGAAGTGTTGCAGTTTGATTCCAAGGGCCATCTGCTGGTAGAATTCCTTCTTGCTAGTGGCTGTTAGGCTTTGTTCTGGTAAGGCCTTTGACTGGATGAGACCCACCCATACTGTGTAGACCAATCTGTTTTACTCAGAGTCTATTGATTTAAATGTTAATTTCACCTAAAAAAAAAAAAAAATCCTGTACCTTCACAGAAACACCTAGAATGATGTTTGACCAAAATCTGAGCATTAGGGTCTAGCCAAGTTGACACTTAAAAGATAAGTATTACAGGGGATAAAATACTGTTTGAAGTTGTTGAGAAGAAAGGAAAGAGGCAGTGGGAAGCAGGAGTGGGATACTGTTACAAACAGGAGAACGTTTTAGAAAGAACCCTCTCTCCCATGGTTGACTGCAAAATAAGGCCATCCTTGGCATCCTTGGCAATTACAGAGGAGCAGCATGGGTTGGCAGATGGGTTGGGGATGGGGGTGGCTCAGATTTTCTTGCCTTGAGTTGAATGGATTTTTCTTACATTTCACTTTTAGATCAGAAACCTGAGAGTTCATAGCCCTAAGTAAACAGGGCCATTTATTTGCAACTAGTGGATGCTTGTTCAGTGGATTTATCCAAGGGCTGTGTGTGCTAATGCAGCATCTGTGTCTCAGCCTAAACTTGGAAGATTTTGCCCCCCATTCCTGAGCCACAAGCTACCACATAACTGTGGTGTCCCGTGGGTCACTCGCCACAGGAACTGTTGGTATTTGGGGCTGTCTGGGTGGGAGCTTAGGCTGTATGTGAGAACATAGTAGCTGGATAACATTAAATTTATTATAGTTTCAATTTCATCTTTTTTTGTTAAGCTTTTATTTTGAAAGTTTAAACATTCAAGAACACTGTCCACTGAATCTGTCCCATAAGCACACAGACATGCCTCTATTTTTCCAAACTTAAGGGAAAAAACCTATCCACCTTCTCCCTCCATTTACACCCCCGACTTCTTTTCAGTTTATAGCAGAACTTCTTGAAAGGATGGTCTAGACTTGCTGACTCTAATTTGTGCCTCTCATGCTCTCTCATTCTTTTAAAAAAAATTGTGATAAACTACACATAGGATAAAATTTACCATCCCAACCATTTTTAAGTGTCCGGTTCTGTAGTGTTAAGTATATTCACATTGTTGTGCAACAATCTCCTTTTTTCACCTTGCAGAACTGAAACTCTATGTACATTGAATGATAGTTCTCCATTTCTCCCTCTCCCCAGCCCCTGTTAACCACCATTCTACTTTCTGTCTCTATGAATGAACTACTCTAGATGTCATGTATAAGTGGAATCAATACAAGTAAGACAGTATTTGTCTGTTTTTTGGTGACTGGCTTATTTCCTTTAGTATAATGTCTTAAATGTTCTTTCACATTGTCAGAATTTCCTTCCTTTTTAAAGGCTGAATAATATTCCATTGTATTTATAGACCACATTTTGTTTATCCATTCGTCTGTTGAGGATCTTTGGGTTGCTACCACTTTTGGCTCTTGTGAATAATGCTGCCATCCATTCTCTTTTGAACCCATTACTCCAAGCAAGGCTGGGTTCCCCTCATGAACATCTCTTGACAGATCTTCTGTGACTGTCATGTTTCTTATCCCAATGGCCCATTCTCTGGCCCAATCCTGCCTGGCTACCAGAAGTGTTTGACATAGTGGATAATTTTTTCTTCCTTGAAGTTCACTCTTTACCTGGCTTCCAGGACGCTGGTCCTCTTTCCACATCTCAGTTTACAGCAACTCCATCCTTCTGATTGCTCAAACCTAAAAACTGGGGTGCCATCTTTGACTCTTGTAGCTCTCATCCTCACACTTATAAGAAAATCCCACTGTGTGTGCTATCAAAATATACCTAGAATGTGGTCATTGCTTACCACCCTTGTCCAAGGCGCCTCTCCCCCTCACCTGAAAGACTGCAGGAATCTCCCCCAGTTTCTCTCCTTCCCTCCTTCCGACTTGTTCTCAGTTCAAAGCCAGAGGGATCCTTCTGAAGGGATGGGTAGATTCCCACCTATTTTGCTCAAAACCCTCCAAGGGCTCTCATCTTATAGCAAAAGCTGAAGTCCTTACAGTGGCCTACAAGACCCCCGGGATCTGGCTGCATTTCCTCTCCACCTTCTCCCTTAGGTTGCTCCTCTTCTCCTGACCCCGCTCCAGCCACATCAGCCTCAATAATCTCCCCTACTTGGATGCCTCAGGGTCTTTGTACTCACTATTCCCCCTGCCTGAAATGCCTTTCTTCTGACTTTGGCATAACTTGGTCCCTCACTTCCTGCAGCCTTTACTCAGATATCACCTTCCCTGACCATCATATCTAAACTGTCAGCGCTACCCTCAACACTCCTCTCTGCCGTCCTTGAGCTACTTTTTCTCTTTACTCCTGTTGTAATGCAATAGAGGGTGTAGTTTGCTTATTCACCTTATTTGTTTTCTGCCTCCCCTACTAGAATGTAAATTCCACAAGGGCTGGGTTTTTCTTTTGTTTTGTTCCCTGCCATATCCTTAGCACTTCGCCTGGCACCTAGTAGACACTAAGTAAATATTTGTTGAACCAATAAATGAAAGTTTGGAAAATAGAGATTAAAAGCCATTTATAATTCCTCCTTTATGATATAATTCTTGCCTATGTTTTTTTCTTACCTGCAAATTGTTACATGTAAGTAAGTGTGTGTGTGTGTGTGTGTGTGTGTGTGTGTGTGTGTGTGTGTGTATCTGGTCTTTTCCCACCAGGCATTCTTCCCTAAGACTCTTTTTTTTTTTTTAAGTTGCTGCATATCTTCATGATTCCTTGTTAAACAGCTACATAATGTTTCACTGAGTGGATGCAGCAATTTTACTCAGCCTTGTTTTGTTTAGTGTTACTCTTGTTGCTCTTGTAAATTACACCACAGTGGGTGTTTGCTTGGATTTGCCCTGCCTCCCTCCCTCCCCTCTGGAAGGAGTCCCAGTTCTCCTGAGCCTGAGGTGGGGCTTTGGCCTAGGCTGGGTCCATCACCGTTCCACCCCTCTCCCCCAGCTGTGGTGATCAGCCCAGGGCTGCATGTAGGCCCAGCCAGGACAGGCCGTGGGCTTCCCTTGGATCACCCTGACTCAGAAGTGGCAGAGAAGATGCTCAGAAGCACCTGAGTCCAGAGCAGTAGGGATGGGGCCCTGGGGGAGTGTCGGGTGGCAACAGTGTGAGGAGAGGGTTGGGCACGTCGTCTTTGGAGCCAGTCACTGCACCAAACTGTTCCAATATCCTTCCAACAGATTCCCCTTTTTCATCCATCTTAATGAAGTGGGCTCTCTCACTGCAAGGAGTGAGTCTAGATTAATCCCACTCAGTGGAACATCCTCTCCTTTCCCATTTTTAAGAAAGTTATTCCTTAGTCCAGAGTAAGGAAAGGTATCAGAGATCTGGGTAAGGCAGATTTTCTGTTCAGGGCAGAAAATGCATGTTGGCAAAACAGCTTGATTTTTTGTCACACCTGGAGAACATGTGAAAGCATCTGCCTGGATTCAGATGCTGGCACTGCCATCTGATTGGCGTAACCCCAGTTTCTTTGTCTGTAAATGGGGATGAGAATAAGAATGCCCCACCAGAGGGAATTGTTTTGAGGACTAAATGAGACAATACACAAAAAGTCTTTAGAATGATATGTAACCCAGAGTGAAGAGAATGCTCACTGAGCATTAGCTGTGGCAGCTGCTGTGTTATGATGTCCAACTCTTAAAAGTGTATCAGAGGAGTTAAACACAGAAGTACCATATGATCTAGCAGTTCCACTCCTGTGTATATGCCTGAAAGAATTGAAAGCAGGGACTCAAACAGATGCTTGCACACCCATATTTATAGCAGTGTTACTCACAGTAACCAGAAAGTGGGAACCACTCAAGAGTCCATTGGCAGATGAGTGGACAGACAAAATATGGTGTATACATACAATGGAATATTACTCAGCCATAGAAAGGAAGGACATTCTGACACACGCCACAACATGGATGAACCTTCAAAACATTATGCTAAGTGAAATAAGCCAGACACAAAAGGACAAATATTGTGTGATTCCATTTATACGCAGTACCTAGAATAGGCAAATTCATATAGACAGAAAGTAGGGTAGAGGTTACCCAGGGCCAGGGGAAGGGCAGGGTGGGGAGTTTTTGTTTAATGAGTATAGAGCTTCTGTTTGGGGTGATGAAAAAGTTTTGGAAATGATAGTGGTGATAGTTGTACAACATTGTCAATGTACTTTAGTGCCACTGAATTGTACACTTAAAATGGTTAAAATAGTAAATTTCATGTTGTGCATATTTTACTACAATAAAAAAATTGTAAGAGGAGTTTGAGGGAGTGAATCCTATAGCGGATCTCCTGGACTTTTTCGTTCCAGGTTGAAGTTAAATCAAAATGGAGTGAAACACAGTGAGAAAACAGGCACAGAACCGAAAAAGAAGTGGCGGCGGCGGCGATGGTGTAAACTACCCGGCAGCTCAGAGGGTCCCTGTAAGGTCTGATACTCGCAGCTGGGATCTGGCGTGGCATGAGCAGATCACCAGGCTGGAGGGTGAAAGATGATGGACAAGGAGAGTGTTCAAAAGAGCGTTCTTAGTGACTGTGGGCAGGTCAGTCCAGTCCCAGGTTCAGTTGGGCCCAGCCCAGGACTGGGGCCCGTGTGAGTCACAGCTCACCCCGCGGGGAACAAAGGGATGTGGCTGGGCTGTGACTCAGAGGCCGCTGCTGCTGGGAGCTTGCTCCAGCTGCGTGCCCCCTCCGGTTCTCTGAGTCGGCTTCCCTGCTGGGGGTGGAGGCAGGTGCACCCACTTCTGTGCAGGCCATTGGAAAAGCTCCCCAGCAGAGCCTAAAAGTCGTCCAGAGTTCTTCAGCAGCTTCTTTTTGGAAACACAGTAACAGCAGCTACACTGACTGAACACTTGTGTGCCAGTCCTGGGCTCAGGGCTCCATACACTACATCTTCTTTAAGTCTTGGTCTCACCCTGTCGGCTAGTCTTATCAGTCCCACTTTACAGAAGAGAAAATGGGCCTATGGGGGTGAAGCAATTTGCCTCAGGCCACACAGGCAGCGAATGGCAGAGATTCAGGAGCCTGGACATGTAACCATGCCGACACGTAAACACACGTACACACTCATGGAAGATTAGACTCCAAAATGTGACTTATCTCTAGGTCTTAGGTTTAAAGACAGCTTTAGCATTTTTTCCTTTGTGTTTATGAAGGAAGTTGGAAAATATAGTTAATAAGTATATTTTACAACAAAAAAATCATTCAATATGATTACATTTTAGCATTTCAAGTTATTCTTATTGGTACCTTTGGGACTTGGAAGAAT
Source organism: Camelus bactrianus (assembly GCF_048773025.1). NCBI lineage: Eukaryota > Metazoa > Chordata > Mammalia > Artiodactyla > Camelidae > Camelus > Camelus bactrianus. Next base: position 28,181,074 of record NC_133555.1, read on the forward strand.
GGATGACATTAAACAAATCCACTGAATACCAAGTGCTACTCACTGTACGAGATACTGGGAATACCACATTCATGATGACAGTTCTGTCCAATGTTTGTAAAACTGTAGTGGCTTTTCAAAAGGACCAGGCTCATGTAGAACAAGCTACCATAAATGTTACAGTAGATAAAATAGGTGTAATATAGTTTGCCCCTGGAGGAAGCAAGCTGTAATATTCATTTTCAAGGCATTGTTTTTCTGTGTGTAAAAGGCCACATGCCTTATTTTATGGAAAGAAACTTGCTCTTTCAGGATTTTTATTTGAAAGGGATTGTGGGAAATATGTAACCTTTCCCTGCTTGTGGTCACTTCTTAATGAATGTGGCAATGATAAGGACAGGACTGAAAAATTAAAGCCCCATGAATATGGGGGAAAGGAAGTTCATTTTAGCCAAAAGTTTAAATCTCATCTCCTGAAATTTTTTATCAAGCTCTCCTGAAATTTTATCAAAGTTGTTAACTTGGTGGCATACTGACTCATTTTGGTGGCCCATCCTCAACTTTTCCCTGTCTGTCTAATGTCAACAGCAAAATCAACGAGTAAAAATTAAGCACCTATTTTTGTGCATTACAGTAGGAGACATTCATTCACACATTCATTCAACAGGTGATGTGATGGCTGAGGTTTACTCCACTGGCAGGGTATAGAAGAAGAAAGATTAGGAATGAGTTGCCCATTGAAGTTGAATGATGGGCACACTCTTTCTACTTTTGTATATATTTGAAATTTCACACCCAAAAAAGTTAAAATATATTAATATTGAGCCCTTAAACCTTGCATCAGGCCATGTGCGAGGTGCTGGGGAGACCTTGGTGGCTGAGACAGGCTCAGACTCCGCCTCTTTGGAGTCAACAGATAGGCTCATTCAGGAAACAGAGATGAATCAAATAGTCACATGAATGTAAGTAAAATTACAGTTGTGATAATAAGTGCTGAGAAATCGCCAGCTGGGATGCAAAAGTCTGCAGTGTGGACCCCATCCCACCTGGGACTGGAGGAGGAACTAAGGGTCCTCAGCTTGAGGTGGCACCAAGGGGGCAGGTGTGTGTGTGTGTGTGTGTGTGTGTGTATGCACGTGTGTGCACTCACCTGTGCATTTGTGTGCAAACACAGTCAAGACTGAGAGGAGTTTGTGGTTCTTTGCCTGCGTGAACCACGCTGTGATAGAAGGATTTCAAAGGAGACCAGTTGACTGAATGCCTTTCATCCTCTTAGAGCTTTTGTGGTGCCAATGCATTCTGATTTTGGTTAGAAAAAAGCCCAAACTTTTTCCTATCTTTACCTACAGATACTGCCACACCCTGTCAACCCTTCTAGCAAGATCCCAGTCCCTGTTCTTTCTCAGCCTTTGCAGACGCCATTTCTCTTGTCCAGAATCTCTTACTCCTGCTCTTTTCAGGGCCGGCTCCTTTCCATATGTAGTTCTTGGCTCAAATGTGGCAAGGGAGGCCTTCTCTTGGTACTTCTCCCTGTTTGCTTTCTCTTCTCCCATTTTTTCTTATTCTCTTCCCCAGGCTGTGAGCACAGTGACTACAGGGGCTATGTCTGGTCATATCCTGTGGCCTCCCTAACTCCCAGCCCATAGATGCAGACACTGGGCACCCAGCAAATCTGACAGCCAGGTGCTATTTTACATGGTCACTATGCATAGTCCTACTTAATCATTTTGCATTTTAAAAGGATTTTGACCCATGTGCGATTGTCAAAATGGTCTTATGGGAAGTTGTGGAAGCTTCATTTGAGATGAGAGTAGTTTGTAAGGTTTGGGCTCTCAAACGATAAGGACGTATACATCTGAATCCTGTTGGGTTGCAGGAGGTGAGGTGGAATTAGATGCTTTTGCAGAATCCAGGTAAAGGACGAGGGTGTCTTGGAAGCTGTGTCTTCCTCTGGAGGTGGCAGAGATTGGTCCTTCTTGTGTGTCTGGTTTGTGGTCACAGCTGACAGAACTTTACCCAGAAAGGACACCCCAATCACCTAACTTTTACCATGTATAAAAATAACTTGAGATGAGTCAAGGACCTAAATGTGGAAGACAAATCAATGGAGCTTCTTAAAGATAATAAAGAAGAATATCTGTATCAAATTAGGCTAGGCACAGGTTTCTCTAACAAGACACAAAAAGCACTGCCATGAAGAAAAACTTTATAAATTGGACTTCATTAAATTAAGAACTCTTTATCAAAAGACACCATTAAGAGAGTGAAAAAGCAAGCTGCAGTCTGGGAGAAAATATTTGAAATACATATGTCCAACAAAGGATTCATATCCAGAATATATAAAGAACTTCTGCAAACCAATGAGAAACAGACAACCTAGTTTTAAAAAGACAAAAGTCTTAAGCAAGCATATCACTAAAGAGGATTCCAAATGACCAATTAACATATAGAAAGGTACTTAACCTCAGTAGTCATCAGAAAATTTCAACCACAACAAAATACCACTATATATCCATCCAGAATGGCTAAAATAAAAAAAGACACGAAAGTGTTGGTAAAGACATGCAGCAACTGGAACTCTCATACACTGCTAGTGGGAGTATGAATTGGCACAAACACTTTGGAAAATTGTTCTGACAGTGTCTACCCAAGCTAAGCATATGCCTACCCATGGGGCAGCAATTCCACACCTAGGTATATACCCAGGAGAAATGAGTGCCTATGAGAGCCCAGAGACTTGTACATAGATGATCACAGCATCTTTATCCATAATTTCCAAATGATGGAAACAACCCAAATGCCCACTAACAGCCATCTGGATAAGCAAACTGTGGTATATCCATACAACAATGGAGAACACTCAGCAGTGAAAAAGAGCCTTTGTGTAGGGCATTAACTGGGAGGGACATGAAGAAACCTAGGGGGCTGGAAATGTTTTATATTTTGATTTGGTTGGTGATTGCATGGGAATATAAGTATCCAGAAATATTATTGAATTGTACACATAAGATTTGTATAGCTTATGTATGTCACAAACTATTTTACTATGTATACATTGGGAAAATAAAAATACATGGTAGTCTTTTTCCAGAGTCCTGAGAGGATGAAGGTTGGGTAGCTGAAACAATGTCAGAGGCCAGGGCAGGATGGAGGGGAGGCAAGGATGGAGCCAGTAAGAGGCGGGAGTTTGCCCTGCCCTGGTGCTTCTGTGTGTTCCCCCTCGTCCTCACCCATCTCACTATCTGCCCTGCAGCATGGGAGCAGTAGCCGCCACCAGCTCCGGGCCTGCTCCTTATTTTGCAGAAACGGTCAGCGCTTGGGAGGGAGGGTGGCCTTACTTAATTGTGGTGCTGTTTAAACGATGGGTACATCTATCTGGTGCTTTCCTCGGACTCCCTGTAATGTCCTAACTTGGAAGGGGAGGGAACCTGCCTGTCCGCTGGCTTTACCTGAAGCCAAGGATTAAATGGCGGTGGTGGTTGGTGTTACTGGATAAACTGGAGGGGATCCAGCCAGGAGGTGGAACCTGCCTCTGTCTCATCACTCAGCACCCACACCCTGGGATGATCCTCAACAACAAATTACAGCCTGTTATGTAGATTGCCCAGGGCAGCCCAGTGGGTCTGCTGGGGCGGATCCCCAAGCTGAATGACCTGAGGTTCCCTGGGCTGGGTTTCCCCAGAGGATCCCTGGCTCTGTGCTTGGGTGCCCTTGCTTGTGTCTTTCCAACCCAGGCCTGGCTGTTTGGGATCAGAATAAGCACCCTGGTTGTGGATCTGAATGCCAGCCTGGTTTGGCTTTTATCTATTTATGTTTGTGGCCTGCCATGTTCTATAAAAATCTTAAGGCACTTTACCAAGTGAAGATGAGGAACATGTAGGGGTTATGAGTATACTATACTCCAGAGCCAGAATGCCTGGGTTACCAGGCATGAACTTGTACCAGGGACAGGTGGCAGCTCATGCTCACACACTGTCACCACCGAGGACAGTGCAGTGGCTGGCGGCCTTGGGCAAGTCGCTCTGTCCTGCCATGCTTCTGTTTCTTTACTGGATGATAGAGGATGAATTAGGGACGAATCTGGATAAGGTGAGAATAGTAACAGTAGCACCTTTGGGTTGTTGCATGGATTCAGTGAGGTAATGAATGTAAAGCACCTAGGACAGTGCCTGGTACACAGCACTCAATGGATGTTAGCGGTGGTGGTGATGGTGGTGGTTATGGTGGTGGTGACAGTGAGGAGTGTTTAGACAGACTAGGACAGTAAAGGGTGTCTGGGCCCATGGTGGGCTCAGTGCATCATTGTGGGAAGCACCTGGAGCTTACCTGCCCACACTGGGGCTCAGGGCATGTTCAGTGGCTTTCTATTTTTATTATTCCATCACCTGACCACAGGTCCTCCATCCCTCCTCGACAGTTATGCGATCAAGAAACTACATGCTTTTTAAAAAGTTGGGTGCACGCTCATTTGATGACCAAACCTGACCTGAGTTAATAGGAGGCTATTTATAGTACGTAGCAGAAATAGTCACAAGTTCAGCTGCAGAAGTATTTACACACTTGACTGGATGCCATGCCTGACCCTGCTGGGGTTTTACGTAACATACTGTACGTACTTGGTATTACCTTTCTAAAATGCAAACATTGTGAATTCTAAAACACGCCCAGCTCCAAAGAATGGAAAGAAGGATTGTGGAGTTGTCTCCTGTGGCTTTTTCTCCAGTTGACCAGTTAGGCCAGTTTTTTTGCTAATATGAAAGGACCCTGCAATGAGTATCCTTGGTAGACTTGGAATTGCTGGGTCAACAGGCAGGCAGATTTTAAATTTTGGTAGCTCTTGGCAGATTGCCTTTCAAAGAGATGAGAGAAAATGACAATCACTGCATCAATAGTGTGTGAACGTGAATTTGATCATATTACTCCCTTGCTTCCAGGAGCCTCCTCAGCTGCCAGACTTACATCCCAGCTCCTTTTTGTGCTGTTAACAGCTTCCCCTTCCTGGTCTGGTGTGGGCCTGTCTGTCCAGTTCCTGGCCTTTCTGCTGCTACTATACATGGGCCTCAGACAAGCTGCAAAGTCCTGTGCTCAGTCGTGACTAACCACCACCCACCCACCACCACATATACCCTTCCTGTGTGCCCAGGGCTCAGCTCTGGGCTGGACAGAGCTGCCCCTGCTCTGTGGCCTGGCCTTCTGCAGAGAACTGATAGTCCTGTTCAGTCATTAGAGGCTTTGAGCTGGAAGAAGTTAGAGAGCCAGTGGGGACTGGGGGATGCTCTGTGGGAAGGCCCCAGGGCAAACTTGGGAGGGAGATTTGTATCTTCAGGCCTGTGAAAAGCTCTTGTAGAAGATTAGTCTGGGTACTGACCTGGCTGCTGGGCTCATATTTTAAATACCACGGACCATGATGGTGACCATGATGAGGTGTTAAAGTGGTGTTGGCAGTCAAGTTGGAGAGAAGGGGGTCAGGCCTTAGTCACTGATTGTACATAAAGGGTAAGAAGAGAGAAAGGTCAAGGACACTTGTCAGTGTGGGTAGGTAGAGCTGTTCTTCCCCGAGCCTGGGACTCAGGAGGAGGAGGGGATGACAGTGAAAAGTGCAAGTTCTCCAGCTGCCGGTGTTCACATCCCAGCCCTGGCACTTACTGGCCTTGGGACCTCAGGCAAGGCATTTCACCACACCCTGAGCCTCACTGTTCTCATCTGTAAGATGGGGACTAGGCCAGTGCCCCTGTAGGGTTGCGGTGAACATGTGGTGCTAACAGTAGTCAAGGGCTGGCCCGTGGCGGGGGCTGGGTTGGTGCAAATCTTTCCCTCCCTTGTGCCATGAAGCCACACTCAGCCTCTGCAGACCTAGCTTCTCTGTCAGAATTGCCTGCCTAGCCTCGGTTTCCAGATTCCTCTTCTTGTCAGGCCTTGCTTCCACTTTCTTGCTGGATTCTGAGTCCCTCAGAACCTGAATCACAGGCGGTGGAGCCTGGACATCTGCATTTCTGAGAAGTTCCCCAGGTGCACCCAGCTGCTCCCGGTAGGGCAGGAACTGTGTCTTCTCTGAGCTGGTCCCCTGTGTGGCCCTGGGTAGATGCTCCTGGAATGAATGAACCATCAACAACTCTGTGGTCTCGGTCTCGCACATATATACCCAGCAGGCTGGGCTGATCCAGTTTCTAGAGCAGCCCAGTGCAGGGCTGGCTGCCTCAGAGTCATCATGGGGGTGGGTGGTGGTTGTGGTGTCTCTTTAAAGTGCAGATTCCCAGGCCCAGCTTCGGTGATTCTGATTCAGAAGGCCGGAGCCAGGCGAGCCTGATCTGTGCGTGGACGATTCTGTGTCCCGCTCCATCGGGACACCTGTGGTTTCTGAGCACTGTGCGTCCTCCTGGCTCCGACATCCTATGACTCTGTCAGGGAAACACAGGGCCGTTGGCCTCAGCCACAGGCCCTGGCACATCCCGCCCTGTTGGGCGAGGTTGGTTTTCTTGGTGCCTGGCCACCAGGTGTGGTTTCTGGGTAGTGGCAGCAGCTGCTCCCCTCCTACAATCAGCAGGAATTAAAATGCCTGGCTGTTTTGAGCTTGAGTGTCCCTCTGCTGCTGCGCCAAAATTGCAGAAGGGCAAGTGTCTTTATCATAGCTGATGCACTAATGACTTGGGGGTCTGTGTTTCCCAGTTTGCTTTGGTTTGTGGTCTCATTCTCCCTGCCAGCCCTTGGACAGGGCGATGGGGAACAGCTGCTCTCAGCCCAGCAGAGCACAGGGCTCAAGTGCCAGGCTTTGTATCCGGAAACACCTGCCCTTTCCGTTGTCTGCCTTTCCCTGGACACAGAGGAATGATTATAACCAAGCAGAAGGGTCCTCCTTCACTCCCATCTTCCTGCCACCTGCAAACTTCCAGATGGGTTTTGTAGAAGGTGCAGTCTTGCTCTTGACCTGTGCAAGCCTGCTTAGGGATAGAGGTCCCATTCCAGTGTCAGAAGCGCCTCCCTGGTTGATTCACCTCCCTGGTTGATTCTCCGCCCCAGCAGTGGGTGAAGGTTCAGCAGCCAGCAGAGCCGGGCTGGTGCTGGACACGTGACTTGGCTGGACCAGTGCTGATTGCTCACACCTCATTGTCATTTCTGGTGTGCGTTGTGGGTGTGTGCCCCTCGGAGGGAAGGGCAGGGCAGGGATCTGGAATCCTGGAAGGGATCTTGCAAAGCAGATCCAGGTCCCAGCCTCTGGGGCTGGAGAGAAGGGAGCTGGGTGGGCGGACAGCTTCTGCGAGTCTGGGCAGGCAGGAGGGATGGTGCACTCAAAGGCGCATCCGGGGTGACTGTCACTCAAGTCACTTTCTTTGTGACTGCAGCTGAGGTGACCAGTTTACTGCCTCCTGAGGTCTCTGTGCTTGCACAGTCTTACTTTCTGGGCAAGTCTGGAGTGGTTCCTCACTGGGTATTTTTATATTCTCTGAAAGTGCTCTTCCCCGTTCTTTTCATCCTCCTGTTTTCTCAGCATTTGGGCTCTGAAGCTTCGGGTTCTGCCTCCCAGGCCCTTTAACCCAGCTGCCCTGGACTCACCCCATTCCAGCAGAGACCCCGTCTCTTACATCTAGCTCCCTGAGACCCACAGCGCTGACGACAGCGTGGACTCACTCTGGACACACTCTGGACTCACTCACTGTGGGACCTCCGACAAGTTGTCAGCCTCTCACCGAGGCCCTCTGCTTTCTCATCTTTTTGTTTCTTATGAAGGGAAGCAGACACCAGCCTTTGTGAGGCACTGTGCTGGGCTCCTTGCTGGCACGGTTTCATTGAATCTCCACAAAAGCCTCATAGATTTGACAACATTACCACCCTGTTTTATAGTTCAGGAAACCGAGGTACAGAGCAGCCCTTTCCAGGCTCTCCTAGCAGCCAAGTGGCAGAGGTCAAATTAGAGTCCACACGGTCTTAACATCAGAACTCAAGGCCTCAACTGGTTATCTGTACTGTGAATGTTTTCATCATTTACAATGTATATCTTTTAGCAGCTTGTGGAACATCACGTTATTGTGGAATTATGGCATCCTGGAATCACATCTCTCTTGCCTTTGACTTATGTTAACTAAACTAGAAGCTCTTAGAAAAAAGAAATAACCATTGAATCCTGCTGCTCCACTTAAGTTTGTGTATGTTCTGGAGTTGGGGAGATTGGGGTGGTGAATCTGCAGGTCGCCCAAGCTGGCCCCACATCCTGTGTGCCCCTGAGAGTCTGAGGGCTATAGTAGGTGAGTGTGTTCCCTCTGCCCTGACAGGCGACTTGACCTGGAGTGCGGCTGAACACGCAGCACTGGGCTCTTTGAGGGAGGGGGCGTCCCTCGCCAGGATGCACCGTCCCAAGGGGCTTTCCCGGGGAATTCTGGACTCTGCAGGATTTTCCCATTGACTTTGAAATTTGCCCGCCAGTGTCAGAGGCTGCGATTGGTCCTCTCCTTTGCAAGGCTTTTCTCAGCAGACACCTGGGGTCAGAGCACAGAGATGGAGCTAAGAATGAGCCAGAGAGTTTTCTAGGGGAATCGGACTGCATGTTTACTCAGGTGCCAGAGCCTATGGGATGTGGGAAATCAGAGGCCTAGATCCAGGAGTCAGACAGATCCAGCTGTTCAGTCCCTGTGGTCCACTTCTAGCTGTTGGAGCTTGGCCAAGCTGCTTAAGCTAGAGTTGGTTTCCTTCTCTGTAAAATGTGGTTAATCATGTGCATCTCATGGGGTTCTAGTGTGACTCAATGCTGATACAGAGTAGGTCCTTGATATGTCTTGATTCCAGTGAATTTTAAATTGTCTTCAAGTGGCTGGCTACATACAATTTCATGAGACGTTATTTATAGTTGGGCTTCTCAGAGAGATCACCCTTTTTTGGGCAGGTGTTTTGAAGCACTCTCTGAGCATAAAGTATGTAAGCTTTTGGAGGTAATGAATGATGGCGAGGCACAGGGATTGCCATCCTTGAGCTGAGTTACTGAGTGTGATGTGTCCATTCGACAAAGTTCACTTTAATAAATGCCCTAGTTGGTGAAGGATCAGGTCAGAACATCTTTCCCTGCCCAAGGAATCCAGTTTTATCCCCAGTCGGGAACACTGGCACAAGGCCTTTTCTAGAGCCATTTTACAACTGTCATCTCCCTTTTGGACTTCTGTTGAGGGGTGTGCGGTGGAGACAAGCATCCTTGTTTTTATGCTGATGCCCTGGTTCTTCCACTCACTAGCTCTGGGGACCAAGGAAAGCTACTTCAACCCTTCTGTGCCTCAGTTTCCTCATCTGTAAGAAGGAGGTAAGAGTCCTTACCTTACAACATTGCTGAGAGGGTCAAATTGGATCAAGCATTTGAAGCCCTCTGCAGGGTACCTACCTGGCCCATGGGAAGGCTGCCATCACCATTGCCTTGAGGTGGGGGAATGGAAGACAGTGATGACATGGTTCCCAGATCCCTGGGTAGCCTGCCTGCCCTGCCTTGGATGGACTCTGCTTGGGCAATGTCCATCTTACAGTGAGCAGCACAGATGAGAGACCCCAGGCTGTTCTGACCACTGTGTCTTACTCCCCCTGACCTTTGGAGCTTCTGTGAATGGATGAGCATGCTCTCCGTCCATCAACAAAAACATGCTGAGTGTCCACTAAAGACATCATTGGAAAGACTTAGAGAGAGCAGGCAGGTGGTAGTGGTTTTGTAAAGAGCAAGGTTTTTCAAACTTCTTTTGTTGTATTGAAACTATTTTATAGTATGAGAACTTACCCAGGAACCCTGGCTTATGGATCACATAGGACAGGAGATGCCCTGGTTGAAACTGGAACATGCTTTGGCCAGAGGACAGGCAGCTAGGAGCTGGACAGGACTTGACCGCTGGTGGTATCCCCACCAAGCTCTCATTCAGTGACCTGGGATCTGATCTTCCACTGGGAAGACTGAGACTTATCTTGAGACCTGAGGACTGACCTAACCTCCTCTCTCTGTCTCCCCAAAGGAGCATGTGATGGTGGCCACGCAGCCTTTACACATGCAGTGAGAACCGGGACTGTTCCCACTGCTGGGGCACCCTCAGCTTGGCCTCTCCATGTCATTAAGCCATGTGGAGAGCTAACTGCTGAATCTGAAGGCTGCCTGGCAGGAGAGGAGTCCAGAATATTTGTTGGAGCATGTGCGATCGTGGCACTAGCCTGTTGCATCTGTCTCATCATTGGGGCATTTTGGCATTGTGTCTAGAAATAGAATAATACCTGAGTCCTTGGGTCCCCAACATACATCTCCCTTTGATAGAGTGACTGAAAGACTCAGGTGGGTACTGGGGGGTTTTGCCTCTTGGAGCCTCATTTTTCTGTGATTCTGGGGTGGCCAGCCCCCCATGAGGGCCACTTTATTTCTTCAGCTGCATGGTAATGGCCTCTGAGCTGCCCTGATTCTGCACCAGGTTTGTGTCATCTTTCGTGAGAGTGGATAAGTGCAGTTGGCTGAGTTTGTTCATTCGTTCACCAAACATTGTCTTGTCCATGTGTGCTCACAGCTGGGGCATCACTGCCCCGGGTGCAGTCAGGGAGACATGTGCATGTATTGGTGGGGTTTGGGTGAAGGGGGAGTGCGGCAGGAGCACCAGGGAGTCACTGGGGGGCCCTGGGAAAGCCTGTGGGAACAGAGTGGTTGAGTTTACAGAATGCCTTTCTGAGGGTAGTTGTAGGGACCACATTTCCAGATTTTTCCCTCATCTCACCTGAGAACTCACAATGTCTGGCTTCCAGGAAGGATGGAGTAAAAACACACAAAAAAATAGATGACACTAACTACTAACTGAGTACGTTTTCTTGGCTGGGCACTCGGTGCCCATTGTCTCATCTAGCGCAGAAAGTAGAACCCGCTGAGAGGAGATCCCATCCGCGGTTCCCTCAGGCGTGGGTGCTGCTCCCCTTGTGACAACGCATCTCTCCAATTCTGCTTATCACACTGTGCTGTAATGATCAGTGTTTTTTTTTTTTTTAAGCTTTGAGACAATTTTAGTAAGCCCCAAATGCATCAACACCTTTCTGTTCTTGTGAAACTGCTAGTGGTACAGATGTAGCTACAGCCCTCCTCAACCTTCAGCCACATCTCTCCTCAGAAGCAGTCCGAGCGCCCTGGGCACGGGCACTTTCATCTGTCTCCATGCAGCTGCTGCGAGCCAGTCTGGGGAGGACGGGGGTGAGCAGACGGCTCGGGTGCACGCTGTGTCCACACCGGACAGAGCACTTTTTGGTATCTAACCGTGGGGCAGGCATCAAGGGGAGGGATGGCACGGTCTTGAGCTGGCTGCCAGCACCATGGGCCACCAAGCGATGTCCCTGCGAGGGCACGGCTTTCAGTGTCATTATCTCTGGTTCAGTTTATCTCTGGCCACAGCAGTCCTCGGGGGTGATGGCCTTGTTTTTACTCAAGGCCTCTGGGGCACATTTTTTGGCCACCGTAGAGGTGAGGTCATCTAGGGCAGGTGGCTTGAGGCGTTGTGGTCACAGCCCCAGTTGTCTAGCCTGCCTTTAACTCTGACTGTGGCTTTGACCCTGAGATTGGTGGACAAAAAAAGAAAAAATGTATCCAGCTCTCTCCCTGGTTTGATGAAAGCCTGGAGGACAAACCCTGACTGTTGTTTTCTGATAAATGTTTGTAAAGCCCCGCAAAGCCAAGTGTGATGCAGAGCGAGGAAAATAAGGTGCTTTTGCAAATCTCTCCAGGAGTTGTGTTCTATTTTGAAATCTGAAGCTGAAATGATCTTATTTGGTGAAGAGTCTTGATTTGCTCTTTGTGTGCTTGTGAAGATTATTTTTTCTAAGTATATCTTTTTTTTTTTTTTTGAGATCAAGTATGTCAATGTACTAATTAAACACCAACTATACACCTAACTCAACTTGGGTGGGGCCTTATGGAAGCAGAATAGGGTCTGAGTCGAGAGCATAAGCTCTGGAATCAGATTGCATGGGTTCAAATCCCATCCTCTTGTGATGACTTTCGGAACCTTTGGTAAGTTAATTAGCCATTCTGTGCCTCAGTTTCCTCTTATTCAAAAGAGGGACCATTGTAAGAGAAGAAGAAATGAACTAATGCTTGAGGAACTTTGACCCTTATGCACGTTAGGTGCTGAGCAAAGGCAGTTGTATTATTAGTAGTTATTGCTAATTAGCATTATCCATTTATACGCAGTCAGAACTAGGAGGGGAATTGAATGTGCAAGACCTGATTTCCATTCTTGAGAGTTTGCAGTTTGTTTGGGGAGATTAGACTAAGGCTCTTGTTACTAGTCACGGTTAATCCTTGACAGTAGCAAGTAAGTGCAAATGCTGTGGTTTGTATCATGAGTCCTACAGAAGTTTGGGAGGGGGTTCCTGGAGGGAGATGGTGGTGTGTCAGTGGGCGTGTCCATGAGGGAGTCAGGTGTGTGAAAGGGCTGAAGGAGAGACAGAGGAAGGACGGTGCGGCTGAGGTCAGGGGAATATTCCAGGTCCGTCTGGTGGACAGCTCTTGGCAGGATGGGGGGTGGTGAGGTCAGCTGGAGTCTGCTCCATCCAGAGCTGAAACTACACATGTATGTGGAGTGGAGATGGACGAGAGAGGCAGACGCTGCTGTTGCTTTTTCTGCTTCTCCTGCTTCTCCTCCCCTCTTCTTCTTTAGTTATAAATGCATTGATTGCATTTTCATGACTATTGATGTCCAATTGTAGGAAGCAAAGTTGGGAAATTTAGCGTGGCTACATTGATTTATAGAAAACAAACAAGCAGCAGCCTTATTTTCTGAGAGGACTGTGGAGAGCTTGGGTAGAGTCGGGGGAAACTGTTGAAGAGACAAAAGGGTTGTTATAAAAATTCCTAAAGCTCCTTAATGAAGCATAATGTACCTACAGAAAAGGGCATGGATCATACCTGTACAGCTTGACGGAGTTTCACAAACTGAACTCACCTGTGTAAGCAGCACCCATGTTAAGAAACTGAACCTTGCCAGCACCCCAGGGGCTCCCTCATGCCCTCGTCCAGCCACTACTCTGTCACTGCAGCTGTCATCCTGCTCGCTGACGGCTGGGGTAGTTTTACCTGGTTCTGCCCTTTCTACAGACGCATTCAGACAGCAAGTGCTCTTGTGCTGGTGTCATTGGCTCAGTGTTGTCTTGTGAGAGTCATCCTTGCTGCATGTAGCTGTAGATCACATGTTCTTATCCACTGTGAATTACCACCTTTTATTTCATTCATTTTACTGTTGATGAGCATTTGGGTCCCTTCTGGTTTGGGGCTGAAGGTAAGCCATAGAATAGCCCCCAAAAGATATCCATGACCTTATCCCTGGTCACAGCTACATTCACTGGTAATAATGGTGACTTTGTTATTTTATGTGGCAAAGGGACTTTGTAGATGCGATAAAATAAGATTCTTGGCTTGGGGAGATGATCTTGAATTATCTGGATGGGCCCAGTGTAGTCACAAGGACCTTTGTAAGTGGGATACAGGAGGGTCTGGTTCAGAGAATGAGATGTGACAATGGAGGCAGAGGTGAGACGAGAGAGAGATTTGAAGGTGCTACACTGGGGGCTCTGAAATGGAGGAAGGGGCCATGAGCCAAGGGATGCAGGTGCTCTCCAGATGCTGGAGAAGGTGAGGGAACGGTTTTGTCTCCTCTAGAGCTTCCAGAAGGAATGCAGCCCTGCTGACCCATTTCTGACCTCAGAGTTGTACGGTGACAAATTTATGTTGCTTTAGGCCACTCAGCTTGTGATTATTTGTCTTAACAGTAGGCAACTAGTACGGGGCTGTTATGCATAATACTACTGAGAACATTTTGTAAAATGTGTCTTGGTGCGTGTATGGACCTAGGAGCAAATGCAGATTGAGTGGATATTGCCACCATCTTCCTGGGCGATTGGACCGATTTATGCCCCCACCAGTTCTGTTTGTGAGAGTTCTGGTTGCTTCACGTCCTCACCAACTCTTGGTCTTCCTGAGAAGAGGTACTTTTCAATTAAGAATTAGCAAGATTTGGTGTCAGTGGACACCTTGGAGGAAGCTGCTGCTGATCCAGCTGGCTGAGGGGAGGAAGGGGGAAGCAGTGGTGCCAGTTTCCAGTTGGGGAGAATTTGGGTTCCTCTTCCACTGAAGTGACCAGCATAGGAAATACTGATTAGCTTTAGGTTAATACAGAGCTTTCTGGCTGAAGAGTTAGAACAGCACTTACCTGTGTAACTTTCTGATTACCTAAGGTGAGTGGTGGGTCTTGTGAAGTGGGGGAAAGGCCTGTGCTGTTCAGCCAGCTCCTCAGAGTTTGAAAACTGCCCTCACATAAGCGCAGTGGCCTTAATCGCAAGCTAATCACTGCTTCTGCGAGCTCCGGAAATGGGTGTGATCCTGCCTTCCCTGCAGGGCTGTGGAGGGAGAGAGGAGCCTCTGTGTGAGCACCGGGAGGTTACTGCCTGAAAATAGGAGGTGCTGAGTCAGCCGAGGCTCTGGGGGTTACCGACAGCAATACTGAGCACATAAACTCCTACGGCAGTTGGCAATGCCGGGTTCAGAGTGTTCAGGGGCTGAGGGGCTGTCTTGAGAGGCGTCTGAAACTATCATTCACTTGGTGGGCATCCAGGGTGAGTGAGGTCACGCCCTCTAGGGCTTTATAGAGACACTGTCTCCCCACAACCCTGAAACTGCTTTTGAAACTATCTGTTCACCCATCCATTCATTCAGCAGTTACTGAGCTTTTCCTTGCACTATATGTACTATGATGGTTAGAAACACCGACCCACTGGACAAATGTCTAGTTCAAGTCTTGGCCTTGCATTTTGCTGTCTACATTGCCTTTGACAAATATTAACCTGGTTTCCCGAGTCATGAGTGAGGCAGTACCTGCCTCCAGGGGCTGTGAGAATTTGATAAGATAATCCATGTTCGTGTCTGCACCTTGGGCATCCCTCAGTGCTGGGGTACAGAGATGGGTGCCCCCAGTCTCTGCTCCTAGCCACAGGCTGAAGGGCAGTGGTTTCTTGATGGCTTTCACAGAAAACCTTCTCCAGCATTGGGAGGGAAAAACCTAAAACCCTGACCCAGAACTAGTCAGTGGGTCCGTGGAGGGCAGGCTTCTCACAGGTGCTCAGGAGATGTGGCTTCAAGGAGAGTCTGCTGTTGCCATCATTTGTGATGTAGGCGTCAACTCCTCTTGCAGCAGTTACTGTGCTGTGGGAGAGCTGGCTGCGTGGAGCAGAGTTGGCTTCCAGGCTGAGGTGAGGCGGGCTGCTGTGTTCACAGCTGCAGATATGACCCTGGTCTGGGCTGCTGCTTTCTCCCCTCTCCCTTCATGTCAGGGATGCAGTGGCACCTCTGGGACTCTTGAGTTCAAGTCCCACTACCCTTCTGTCTCTCCTCCTCCCAGGATCCACATCTTCCCTCTTGCTTCATTCTAGGTCCCTCCGTAATGCACGTGCCTCAGCTGAGGAAGTTAAACTCTGATGGAAGCCAGAGTAGTGGATCCAGATGGACCTAGACAGGGACCCAGATGCTAACAGTATCTCACAGTGTGCTCTTTGCAAGTTAAAAGAGCAGCATTGGAGGCTGGGGCTTCTCTCCAACACTGACCCTGTCCAGTGCCTCATGGTGCAGGGGCCCCAGGTGTCTGATCCTGCTCACCTGGATCTGAAAGTTTATCCACATGGTGCTTTGATCTGGGGGCAGGCCAGATCCACAGGGAAGCAGATGGAGGAAGATGGATGGGAGATTGGCCAAGCGTGACGCTCAACAGCCAACACAGCTGATGCAGTGGAGCTGGGTGGTAAAGACAGCACAGCATGTCAGATCTGTCCTGGACCCCCTTTTGCCTAGGAGGCCCCAGGTTGGAGACCAACACACCAGCCCTCAGTATGGTCGGCACAGCTTGTTCTAGCACTGAAACTGACAGCTGCTTCTTTGGTTACAAATGAAGTAGCTGGTTCGTGTTCAGGGCCATGTACAAAGAGAATCTGTCTTTTAACGCTAAAACCGCACCCTGAGTTGGGAGGAATGCAGTGCCTGAGACTGGAGAGGGAACCTCCAAGTCACATCTTAGACTCACCCAGAGGCAGACGCTCAGGGGGTGGAATAGTGCGCGGACTCCCCCACCATCCACCATTGAAATGTTCTGACTCCAGCTCTGTTTCTCCGTCTCTACCCCCGTGCCTCTTAGTCTCTGTCGCACCTAAGCTCACAGACTCGAATCCTTAAATGTGGGTGTCATGTACCCTTGGATGGTGTTTTATCATCCCGTGTGGTCATTCTGTGAATGAAGCTCACAAGTCTGACTTGGGGGTCCCAGTGTTCCTCATTCCATACCAGATGCTCTGCTCTTGAGAGGCTTCACGTGGGAAGAGATGATATGCTTATTAACCTCTCTTCATCCATTAAACTCTGATTGAGTACCTACTTGAAACTACATATAATTGAAATCGCCCATAATAGTTTGTCCTGTCTCCATAGACACAGCGTGTCCCAAGTTCCAAATAACCAAGCCCACTCTCAGAAGGGCCCTGATGAGAATATTTAACTATAGTACAACACTGTTAAAAATAGGGCCCAATTAAATTTAACGTTTTATTAAATTTAAAGTGATTTAAAGAAGAAAGAACATTCTCTCTAAGGTAGTAGTTCCAAGGAGAGAGGGCACCTGTGCTCCGTGCAGTCAGTCTTAGGCTGAGGTGCCTTCTGTCTTGTTGCTCTGTTGTTTCTAAGTGCTATGTCGTCATCTGCATGGTCAGAGCTGAGTTCTAGCCAGTGGGAACCCGTGGGAAGGGCGGACAAAGCATGCTCATGTCTTGAGACGCAGGTGAAGAAGGGGCACAGATCATTGCCTCTCACATTCCAGTGGGAACTCAGATCGCTGGCTGTACCTAGCTACAAGGATGCCTGGGAAATGTAGTCCTTGACAAAGCTCCAATAACTATAAACAAAGGGGAGAATGGATTTTGATGGACACTGGGAGTGCTTTGACATATTCCCTTTGTATGTATTTAATGCTCCTCTTTTCTGTGTTTAAATGTAAATGCACTCAGGTTGTAAATGTTGGTTATTTTGCTTTTTCAGAAAGAAGACCTGGGCCTGCTACACTGTGTTTATGGACAGTTCCAGAGTAATGAATCAGTGTGTCTTCAGAGGAATGGAGGAAAACAAGGAAAGGTGAAAATATCTTTAAACATTAAAATAAAAAAAATTCTAACATGCAACAATTAAATGCAATGCACGGCTTCTTCTAAGCCTGTGTATATCATCAAGAATTTGGAGATAGCAAAATTTCATGAGTCCCTCTCTTATCTTGAATTTTTGACACCAGAGGAGGGATTCCTTTGTCAAGTATGAGGGAATTTTTCTAAGATTTAGAAGGAAGAGTTGGTATAAATAGAACTGATGTGGTATAAAATTAAATATCTAATTCTAAAAACAATGGACACTCATTCCAAGAAACTATGGATGCATGCTTGGATGTACTGTATCTACCTGCATTTGTGGGTGGCCAGTCCTCCAAGAGGAGGCAAAGACAGACCCTTAGCTCTTGGCAGCTACATCTTCTCTTGAAGTCATCATCTCTTCTTGTTCCTTCCACTTCCTCTTTTTTTTTCCTTAAAAATAAACATGTTGATTTAATTTACCTGTAATACCCAAGGAATGAGTGGCTAAATTTTCCTGGTTAAAAATGAGTGAAGTCCCCATTGACCTCCCAATTTCATTCCCAGCCCCCACCCCACTCCTTCCTTTCCCAGAAGTAACCACTGTGATCTCCTTTGTGCATTTCCTTCCAGAACTTTTTCTAGGTGTGTATATACTTAGGGGAAAAAAGTCATTCTTTCATTTCTTCCTCTTTTTCTTTTTTTCTGTTCTTTAAATATGGTCTGTTTTACTGTGCTTGTTGGTCTATTCTGTAACTTTTCAAAAAATTCAATCATATGTCCTAAAATGTTTTCAAGGCAGTATGTGTGAATCTACCTTGTTTTGCTGCAAGGTGAATATTGTATCCATGGCATGAGCATCTCACTGTTTATTGAGCCATTTTCCTGTTGGTGGCGGGTAGCTGGGTTCTGGTTTTCTCCCTGGTGGCGGTGCTGTGATGCGCTTCCTGGTATATGCCTCCAAGCACACGGGCAGATAGTTCTCTCAGGTGGTTACTAGGAGCGAAGATGGGCCATCCTGTGCATGCATCTAAGAAATGAATAAGAACCATCAAATCATTCTCTAAAGAGCACCACTATCAACTGGTTACCAGATTTCCTTTTTGCCCACCTTCTGCCACACCTCAGCCCTTTACGCTTTTTAATTTTTCACCAGTCTGTTGAGTGAACAGTGGTATCCCTCAGTGGTTGTAATTTCCTCCCCCTTCTCTTTACTCTGGGGAAGTTCATCTTTTCACATCTCTCAGTTTCCCAATGGCTCTGTCAAGCCTCCATCCTCACAGGGACCCCGGGGCTATCCTGAGGCCCAGGTCATCTGGGCAGCCCTGCTCCTTTCCAAGGGTGGGCACCTCTTTGTTTCTCCTCAGAAAAGTATCCAAGTCTGCTCTTCCAGAAGAGTGCCTCCCAGGGTCACCTGCTTCTCCCCGGATCTCCAGGGAAGGGTTGGGAGAACCTTGGCTGGATTTCCCTACTTCAGGTGGTTTCATCCACCACCACCATCAGCAGCAACAACCTGAGTATTTACTCTGTGTCAGGCTCTGTGCGGATCCCTTGGCTTACTCACCTCATTTAATTCTCTCCATGACCCTATAAGGTAGGGAGTTGTGCTGTTACCCCCATGATGTCCATTAGGTGACATTAGGACAGACATTCATTCAAAACCAACCCAAACAACAAAAAGAAAACTAACAAAATCTCTGTGTAACAAAAACCCCAGCTCCCACCCATTCTCTCACTTTGAGTGACAGACAGATCCATGCTTGCTGAGTGGCGAGTTCTTCTGTAGTCATTGCTTGGGAGCCGTCAGGTCCATGTTTGCAGTGGCCTTGACCACATTCAGTTGTTCTTGGGCATCCGTGGTCTTCCCAGAGGAGAGTGTAGGAGTGGAGAGTGGTGGTTTGGGTTTTGTCTGCCTCCACCATGTGAACACGGGCCCTTGTGTTTCACCAGCCCCTCCGTCCTGGGGTACAGTTGTGGGTGGTGGTCTCACTCGTATTTGTCCAAAGTACTTCTCTGGAAAGGGGCTTTCTAGGTTGAGCATATTTGTCATGGGGAGTGAATCTACTTTGCTAGGATAAATATGCCCACTGAGCTGTGACCAGAGAGGAAGTTCTTCACTCACCCCCACAGACCTGATCAGTACCTTTACACCTCACTATAACGGCAGGCAGAGTGCAGTTTTCAGAGGTCTTCCTGAGCCCAACCCCGTGTCCCACATTATGTTTCAGGGACATAAACATGCAGAGGTCCTAGGCTCACGGTGTAATTTGTTGCTTGTCCATCATTACAGTGGCGAGCGGTCAGGCCTAGACTGATGAAGTGATTCACAGAGTGAGTGATGAGTTCACACAGAGGCAAGCCTGGGGCTCAGCCCTCTAGGGGCTGGCTCTGACTCGTTGCACATCCCGGCTACTTCTCGTGTGATTATTAGGACACTGAACAGCATCTGTTCCAAAAATTGAGCTTATTAAGCAGCCCTTGCTTTGAAGGAAACCAGCCCATTGATCAATCAGTTGATTAGTCATTCAGTGGGCATTTATTGAGTACTACTGTGTGCACCAGAGACAGCAAGATAGGTAAGATATGAATTCTCTGGGAATTCAGTCTTGGTTGGGGGGTGAGGTGGGCATTTGCACACACTATGAGCAATGGTTAAGTGGAAGACTTTAATTCTTCGTTGATCTCTGGGAATAATAATAGTATCTCCTGCAGCGGGTTGTTGGGGCGTGTCCTGAGTTAATCATAGTAAAGCACTGGCACCGAGAAAGCACCCAATGAAGGCAGCTCTTTTCATTTTTGTTTCCTTCTATTCCCACATAGAGAGAGGAATCTAGGAAGATTTTTTTTATCTCAAAATTGATGGGGCCAGACTTGTGTTGCAGAAACGGTAGTCAGTTGACATAACTTCTCATCCTATATGTCATTATCTTTCTGATCTCTGCCTTGCGGTGGGGCCAGGTCTTGCCTGTTTTGTTCGCTATTGTTTACTCAGAACCCAGCACACAGTAGGTGCTCACTAATATTTCTGGACTGAGAGTGTAGGGGTAGGGTAATGACAAGGGCGGGGCCCTGGATCCCTGAGGTGAGATGCTGTGACAAAGCCTGCCAGGGGGAAGGACCTAAACTCTCCTGGGGCCAATCCCCGTTTCCCGAGGGGAGGGGCTCCTGGGAGGCCCTGCCCACAGACCACACTCCCCTCTGCGGGGACGTAGTTTTGCTCCAGTGCTTTATGAACATTTTGTCTTTTAGCCAAGTGACTTTATTGAGGGGAGACCTAGTTCACAACATTTATTAACTGAGCAACTATTACTGGCCACTGGTACTTCTGGATGCCATCTCGCAAGAACACAGGATTTCTAGGAGATTAAGCCCCCTGAGAGTGCAGTTTTGTGCTGCCATCCACGACGTTGGGTGGATAATATCACTTCTCTGTGCCTCAGTTTCCTCAGCTGGGTGGTAATGAAGGTAGGCAAGTGGAAATTTTTTTTTAACATTTTTTATTGATTTATAATCATTTTACAATGTTGTGTCAAATTCCAGTGTAGAGCACAATTTTTCAGTTATACATGAACATATATATATTCATTGTCACATTTTTTTCTCTGTGAGCTACCATAAGATCTTGTATATATTTCCCTGTGCTATACAGTATAATCTTGTTTAACTGTTCTACAACTTTCAAATCCCAGTCTGTCTCTTCCCACGTCCTGCTCCCTTGGCAACCACAAGTTTGTATTGTATGTCTGTGAGTCTATTTCTGTTTTGTATTTATGCTTTGTTTGTTTGTTTGTTTTTAGATTCCACATATGATCGATCTCATATGGTATTTTTCTTTCTCTTTCTGGCTTACTTCACTTAGAATAACATTCTCCAGGAGAATCCATGTTGCTGTAAATGGAGTTATGTTGTTGGTTTTTATGGCTGAGTAGTATTCCATTGTATAAATATACCACATCTTCTTTATCCAGTCATCTGTTGATGGACATTTAGGCTGTTTCCATGTCTTGGCTATTGTATATAATGCTGCTATGAACATTGGGGTGCAGGTGTCATCCTGAAGTAAGGTTCCTTCTGGATATATGCCCAGGAGTGGGATTCCTGGGTCATATGGTAAGTCTATTCCTAGTCTTTTGAGGAATCTCCATACTGTTTTCCACAGTGGCTGCACCAAACTGCATTCCCACCAGCAGTGAAGGAGGGTTCCTTTTCTCCACAGCCTCTCCAGCATTTGTCATTTGTGGACTTTTGAATGATGGCCATTCTGACTGGCGACTAGTTTTGATTTGCATTTCTCTGATAATTAGTGATATTGAGCATTTTTTCATGTGTCTATTGATCATTTGTATGTCTTCCTTGGAGAATTGCTTGTTTAGGTCTTCTGCCGATTTTTGAATTGGGTTGTTTATTTTTTTCTTATTGAGTCATATGAGCTGCTTATATATTCTGGAGATCAAGCCTTTGTCAGTTTCATTTGCAAAATTTTTTTCCCATTCCGTAGGTTGTCTTTTTGTTTTACTTATGTTTCCTTTGCTGTGCAGAAGCTTGTAAGTTTCATTAGGTCCCATTTGTTTATTCTTGCTTTTATTTCTTCTAGGAGAAAATTTTTGAGATGTATGTCAGATAATGTTTTGCCTATATTTTCCTCTAGGAGGTTTATTGTATATTGTCTTATGTTTAAGTCTTTGATCCATTTTGAGTTTATTTTTGTGTATGGTATAAGGGAGTGTTCTAGCTTCACTGTTTTACATGCTGCTGTCCAGTTTTCCCAGCACCATTTGCTGAAGAGACTGTCTTTATTCCATTGTATATTCTTGCCTCCTTTGTCAAAGATTAGTTGACCAGAAGTTTGTGGGTTCATTTCCGGGCTCTCTATTCTGTTCCATTGGTCTATATGTCTGTTTTTGTACCAATACCAGGCTGTCTTGATGACTGTAGCTCTATAGTATTGTCTGAAGTCTGGGAGAGTTATTCCTCCAGCCTCTTTCTTTCTCTTCAGTAATGCTTTGGCAATTCTAGGTCTTTGATGGTTCCATATAAATTTTATTATGATTTTTTCTAGTTCTGTGAAATATGTCCTGGGTAATTTGATAGGGATTGCATTAAATCTGTAGATAGGCAAGTGGAATTTCTGATGTCCACAGAGGATAATTTTTTTTTCTTCTCTAGGGATTTATTTATTTATTTATTTATTTATTTATTTATTTATTTAAACAATTAGGAGTAAGAGTTGCACTGTCTGATATAATTCACAGAGGAGAATTTTGAGGGGAGAAGTCTATGCCCTTATTATAAATTTTTCCTATAAATGGCCTTGTGATGTTTCCTTGAAATGGATGGATGGTTAGGACCCAGCCCATGCTAGAGAAGTGGAAAGGTTTACATTCATTCATTCATTTGTCAGTTAGTCAGTCAGTCAGTGAACATCCCATCCTTGCTCAGCAGCCCTAAGCACTTCTGGAAAATGCTCAAATAAGGTGTTAGGCTTTCCTTGCAGGGCCTTTCACTCTGAGGTTGTACAAATGCATGTCTCTTTTATGACATTAAAGATCTTCTCTGGCTCACTCCTTTATTCCAGGATGCTTTGAGCACCTCATTTGGGCTGGCTCTGCTAGACTTCACTGACCTGGAAAGCAGGGCCTTGTCTGGTGCAGTGACCTCCCACTTCTGGCACAGGGCCCAGCACACAGGTGGCTCTCTCAGTCTGTGAGTGGACAGCACTGGCTAGCAAACAGTAATTTTTAGATGGCAGGATGAAGAGCTATGTCCCAAATTGATTTGCCCCTGTGCTGTGTTGTGTTTTCATGCTGCGAGGTGGGCTGCCTTGAGAGCCCTCACCTTCAGACGTTTCGTTTCACTGCTTGTTGTTAGTTGTTCTCCAATTATCAGCTTCCATCTTGTCCTTAGGCAGGAGCTGTTTGGGTCACTGATTTTTATGAGCTCTTTGTTCATTGGCCCAAGGGCTGTGTGAGGCCTGCCTCACTTCCTCCACCTTCCAGAAGTCCAGCCGCTGACCTTGAGAAGCTGGAGACCCAACAGAAGAGAGCATAACCTCTCCTGACCTGAAGCTCTAGCCTTAACTCTCAGACTCACCAGCCCTGTGACCTTGACCGAGGCACTTCTCCTCTCCAAGGTGTCTTCTTGGAGAGTCCATCAGCATTCCTCACAGTTTGCTCCTCAGAACAAGGTTTCCTCCAAACATCAGTAGGCTCTGTAGGGAAAAAGGAGGGGCCCGTCACCAAACTTGTTTGGGCATTGCTAGCTTAAGTTCAGTTAATAAATGTGGCCTCTCTCACAGGACCCAGCAGAACCTATAAAAGGTCAGCATGCAAGGAGGGGTCTCTCGAGAGAGGGTAGAGTGTGCAGCCCCGCCCCCAACCTGTCCCCCTCCACTGTTGCACAGATACACCAGGAACATGCTGGACTGGGAGACTGTGAAGCTTCCCCTCAGTGCCTCAGTGATGTGCCTGGGACAGAGAGGCAAAGTAACCAAAGACACAGATGTTGGGTTTTTGAATGGTTTAGCCTTTTTTTTCTTTTTTTCTGATAGGAACTTTATGGAAGGCAAAATATGGAAGAGGTCTTCCAATCTCTGTCACAAGCCTACCGGTGAGTGAGTTGAGAACAAGAACAAGGGAGGGTCGAGTATCTTTATAAAGGTTTTTATTCAGGAAGGAACTCTCCCTTGTAAGAACACTGGGCTGCAAGTTGAAAAACCCTCTGTGTAAACTCTGCCCTGGCCTCTTCCTGGCTGTGTGACCTTGGGTGTGTCTCTTTTCTTCTCTCTCATATCTCTCATTGGCTTAAAAGAAGGATTGATTCATTGATGATTTTCCTTTCAACTCTTAAATTTTAGGTGTACTGTTTCAAACAGCTGTAAACCCCCTGAGAGTAGGCATGGTCTGTGTCTCATTGATTCCTCAGGGCAGTGCCTGGGGTAGAGTTCTAACTCACTAAAAGTGTGTTGAGTAGGTATGAAGATGTAACAGTCTCATTATTACACTCATTGGCATACGACCCCCCCGGACTGTGCCACTTTAAATGATTGTTAGAGTAATTGAAGGAGTACACGTGATCTTTGAGACACACCACGACCCCGTGAGGAAGGCGATGTTGTTTTACAGATGAGGAACTGAGACTCTGAGAGGCAAAGGGCCAGGTTGTGGTCCTGTAGCAGGAATGGAGGAGCCAAGACCCCAGCCCAGCCTCCTGAGCCTCAACTTCTGCTTTGTTGTGGTTTTTTCACTCAGCCAACTCTTCATCTGTCCTTGGACTGGCCAGAGGCATTAATTAGGACAATATTTTGGAAGATCTGCTATGAAGCCACTGGAAAAAGCCTTTCAGTTCTCCTGGGAACCTGGCTAATTCCGTACACAGCAAGTTATAATATCTGCCAGTTCTGGGAACCTCCTAAGGGGCTTTCTGTAGACGTTGGCTACAGACATCACAGCAACTAAGCAGAATACACATTGTTTGCCTCCATTCTGCAGGCGAGGAAACAGTTTTAAGCATCAGGTAATTGTTGGGCTCAGACTTACACATGTGTCTTTGGCACTCTTAAGGGAGAAAGCCCCTGGCCTTCTCACCATCTCCTCTGCTTCTCCTCTGAGTGGAACCCTCATCATACCTTGTCCCTGCAGGTGGGAGCTCCGAGCTCCTCTGCAGAGTGGCTGCCCCAGGAGTGGGACTGGGCTTTAGCCAAGGTGATCTGTTGTGCTGGAGGATGGGTGTTCTGGTCTTATTGGGAGCCTGGCAGTGTGTTTCTAATTCCAGGCAGTCTCTTTCTCACAGGGGGACCCTCGTGATGGCAGGAGCTGCTGGGAGGGTGTTAGAAGAAATGGTGAAGACCCGGCCCAGTTGTTGAAGTTTTCCAAGTCTCTGTGAACCAGAGACCATCTGTGAGGTGGTAACAGTGGTACTTAGGTCGTCAAGTTGGTGTGAAGGTTCAGTGTGGTAGGACCCCAGCTTGTGGTCACTGGGCACCTGGCTAACACCCTGCGCTTGGCTTTAGTCTGTCATCAGCCCATAAATCGTTCTCCCACCAACCCCAGGACCCAGGAGGATCTGTCAGAATGCATCCCCTCTACTTTTCTACAACAGTCCTATGGTGATCACTTTGAAAAATTCGCTCAGCCTTTATTTGAGTACTGTTGTGTGCTCAGTGCTCTCTCAGGCACCCTGGACCTTGCTTCTGGTCTAGAAGGGGCAATGACTATATGTAATAGGAGACAGGAGGGGTTAAGGAAGGGCCTGGTGGGGTCTGGCACAGTGTGCACTTAGACTGGCGGGGACTTGAATGGGCACAGGACTTAGGTGGAACCAGGAAATGCAGTGCAGGCATCTGGCAGGGGAAGCTCATCCGCCTCCACCCTGGGGACCGACAGCGCCGGTCCTGATGCTGAGCCCTTGCCGAGTGGGGACCATGTGCGTCAGTCTCCCTCCAGGGAATCTGATGGAAAATTCCTGTCAGGCAAGAGCGTGGCACATTCCCCGAAGGTAAATAGACCTTTTCAACTCTGAGGGCCAAGAATCAGGCTTGGACAGCTGTTTGGGGCTGGGGGTGGGGGCATGCAAAGCCCTGATGGTTGAAGTGCTCATGGCCTTGCAGAGGGACGGGATTATCAAGATGCATTTATGAAGCAGTGGTTTTGTGTGGGGTGCTTGGCCAGGGTGTGGATGGAGAAGGTCCTGGGACTGTTGTTCTCCAAGTGGAAGAAGAGCATGGGAGCTAAACAGGAAGTGACACAAGAGTGTTGGAGAGGAGCTCTGAGTGGGTGGGAAGGAGGCCTGGGGTCAAGTCTTGGTTTGGGGCTAGGATTAAGGGAAGGGCAAGGGCAGATTGTGGGGGATGGGGAGGAGTTCAAGTTTGTAGTCTTTGCCTATTTCCATGGTGTAAATACTCCCACCACGGCTAGCTTCAACCTATTCATGAAAATCACTGAGCTGTGCACCGTCAGCCCCCACCCCCTCCACCCTGCTTGAGCTGGCTTCACCACACCCCTGAGTTAGGGTTAGGGTCTAGCCACCCCTCTGAGTGCATTTTCTGATCTCTGAAGTGAGTGAGTGGGACCAGACAACAAGAAATTTCTTGGTGAGCTGCAGAACATCATGTAAATGTACAATGGTGAAGATTCCTCGCAGCTCTCAAGTTTTATGAGTAACCCTGTCCCTAACTCTTCTACTCAGGATCCATGGTCAAGAGAGGGGTGTGTTGTTCTGATCTATTTAAAACCTTTTTTTTCTTTTATTGCTCTAAGAAAATCTAAGTCTTTTCTTTATTTCAAAAAAAGAGTAACAGTTACTTGTAGAAACCTAAGAAACCATAGCAGTTGAAAGAAGAAAATAGAGATTTCTTTGGTCTTTTGAATAGAATCATTGGATTTTTATTGTTAAATTTGACATATAACATCGTGTAAAATTTAAGGCATATACATATTACTTTTGTACATATTTATATGTTGTAATATGGTTGCTGTTGTAATGATATTTATTGCATTACGTACTTGTGGTACAATATTATTGTCTCTAAAGTAGTCCCCCTTTATCAGTGGGGGATATGTTCCAAGACTTCCAGTGTCTCCCTGAAATCTCAGATAGTACCAAACTTTATATCTACTATGTTTTTTCCCATACATACTTATCGATGATAGAGTTTAATGTATAAATTAAGCACAATAAGAGAATATCTGAATTGCCAGCATCACTACTCTTGTGCTTTGGGGCTGTTATTAAATAAAACATGGGTTACTTGAACACAAGTCCTGCGATACGGAGACAGTCAATCTGGTAACCGAGAAGGCTGCTAAGTGACTAGTGGGCAGGTAGCGTACACAGCGTGTATATGCTGGACAAAGGGATGATTCCCATCCCAGGAGAATTTCATCATGCTACCCAGAATTGCACACAATTTAAAACCTATCAAATGTTTATTTCTGGAATTTTCCTTTTAATATTTTCAGACTGAGGTTGACTGCAAATAACTAAAACTACAGAAAGCAAAACCAAGAATCAGGGAGACAACTGTATTCAATGTACCACACACTGGCTCTCTGTGGCTTATTTAGTGCTCAGTGGATGTGATCTTACTGCTCCCTGAGACTCATCTTCTCATTTTGCCAGTAAGGAAACTGCCCAGAGAGGTGATGTGCCCGGAGGTTCCACAGTGAGTTAGCAGCAGAGATGGAATTGGTACCTGGGTGTCCTGTAGTCATGAATGATGGCAATTAATTGGGCAGAATCAAAGCCCATTTAAAAGTTGTCTTTTGGCAGGTTGTCCTCATGGTTAGGACTGAGGGGTTTCCCTGCCCCTCTGTAAATTTGAAGAAGTGAGAAAATTTTTCGCCGTTTCCCTGATTTCCCTCCTTACTTCCCTTACTGTCTCCTTATCCCCAGGACATTGTAGTCTTTCCTCATCCCTTTGATACCTACCGTACTCTTTTCTCACTCCTTCCCTTCCCCTCCCCCACAATTTTGCTACTGTTTTCATTTTGGTAGTTTGTGGGGGTTTTTTTTTTGGTCAAGTTTTAGTTTTCCATGTTGTGGTAATCATAGCAGTTTTATGATACGTATTCTCACTTGTTATGTCAGTCATTTTTTGGTTACATTATCTTCATATGCATTCTTTTTAAAGGGCTGTATAATATCTCATTCATTTAACAAATGTTTATTGAGTGGCTGCTGTGTGCCTGGCCATATACTATGAATGAATGAGCAGGAACTTGACGCTGCTCCTGGCTGCATGGAGGTTCTAGTAAGTGGGAAAGTCAGCTGTTAAGCTCATAATCTCTTGGACAGAAAGTTCTGTTACATTACAGTGATTAAGTTGTGGGTGAGTTTTAATAACCTGTTCTCTACTTCCCAAAGCAAATAAAGGAGAATTTCACTTCTCCAGATGTCATTGGAGTTCTTTACCTTTTTATTATAATGTGTTATCAAAGAGACTAGGTTTTATCTTGTATTTTTATACTCAACTGTCTGTTTGGAAAATTTGCAAATCTACAGAAAAGTTAATAGATTTTTTTTTTCCTTCACCGAGATTTTATTTGAACATTTTGCCTCATTATTCTCTGTGTGTATGTGTATGTACACATAAATATTATTTTTTCCTGAATCATTTGGAAACCGATTGCAGATATCCTGACACTTCACCTCTAAATACCTTGGCCTGTAACTTCTAAAAATAGGGACAGTCTCTTTCATATTCACCTATTGTTACCTGTGCAAATTAACAATGATTTTATAATATCTTCTAATAGCCAATCCATATTCAAATTTCCTTAGTTGTTCCAAAACACCTTTTCCAGTTCATGCTGTTTCTTCCTCCCTCCTGCCCCACATCCCGGGAGCATTCCTGGCTGAGGCATTGCGTTTGGTTAAGTCTCTTCAGTCCCCTTCAGTCCAAAACAGGGCCTTCTTTTGTATTTGTCCTCCATGACATTGGCTTTTTGAAGCATCAGATCCATATTCTGAATTTGCCCGAGTGTGTCCTTGTGGTGCCATCTGCCGTGTTCCCCCGTCCCTTCCCTTCCATGAACGTCAAGTGAACCCCAGGAACAAGATCTGCAGTGACAGGGCCTCAATGGTAACATTGTTGCTCCCCACGGTCAGGATGACCTGTGGCTGGTGGTGCTGAATTGACACTTGGTTAAGACCACAGCCTGCTCTGTGTTTTGATTTAGATCTGATAGAGATAATAATAATTATACTGACCATAATTCTAACAGTTATTGGGAAGGAATAACTTCTGTAATTAAAAAAAACCCTCTCTCACTCTAAACACAGGACAGGTATTTTGTTTGTTTGTTTTTTAAATTATAGAAACAAGTAGTATAGAAGTACAGCTCTTTTTGTTTTGTTTATTTGTTTAAGACTTCCAAATAAGACTGAGTCTGTTTGGTATGGACCTTACAGTTGTGGTTACTAAGGGAGACATTTCAGAGAAAGCCTCTGAACTTTTTTTTTTTAAATATCTCTCCCTCTTTTTTTTTTTTAATTGAAGTATAGTTGATTTACAGTATTATGTTAGTTTCAAGTGTACAGCAAAATGATTCTGATATATATATATGTATATATACATACACATATATATTTGAGATTATTTTCCATTATAGGTTAGTATAAGATACTGAATATAGTTCCCTGTGTTATACAGTAAATCCTTGTCACTTATGTATTTTATGTATAGTAATTTGTATCCCAACACCACTTGCTGAAGAGACTCTTTTCTCCATTGTATATTTTTGCCATCTTTGTGGTAGATTAATTGACTGTAGGTGTGTGGACTTATATCTTGGCTCTCCAGCCTGTTCTATTGATTTATATGTCTGTTTTTGTGCCAATACCATGCTATTTTCTTAAACTGAAGTACAGTCAGTTTTTCAGTTTCCACACATGAGTGATATCATATGGTATTTTTCTTTCTGTTTCTGGCTTACTTCACTTAGAACGATGATCTCTGGGTCCATCCATGTTACTGCAAATGGCATTATTTTATTCTTTTTTCTGGCTGAGTAGTATTCCACTGTATAAATATACCACAACTTCTTTACCGAGTCATCTGTTGATGGACATTTAGGTTGCTTCCATGTCTTGGCTGCTGTATATAGTGCTGCTATGAATATTGGGGTGCATATATCTTTCTGAGTTAGAGTTCCCTCCAGATATATACCCAGGAGTGGGATTGCTGGATCATATAGTAAGTCTATCTTTAGTTTTTTAAGGAATATCCATACCGTCTTCCATTATAGCTGTACCAAACTACATTCCCTCCAATAGTATAGGAGGGTTCCCTTTTCTCCACACCTTCTCCAGCATTTATCTTTTATGGACTTTTGAATGATGACCATTCTGACTGGTGTGAGGTGATACCTCATTGTAGTTTTGATTTGCATTTCTCTAATGATTAGTGATATTGAGCATTTTTTCATAATACCATGCTATTTTGATTACTGTGGCTCTGTAGTATTGTCTGAAGTCTGGGAGGGTTATGTCTCTGGCTTTGTTCTTTTTCCTTAGGATTTTTTTTTTTTCACAAATCTGGATCTTTTGTGGTTCCATATAAATTTTAGGATTATTTGTTCTAGTCCTTTGAAAAATGTCGTGGATATTTTGATAGGAATCACATTAAATCTGTAAATTGCTTTGGATAGTATGGCCCTTTTAATATTAATTTTTCCAATCCAAGAGCATGTTTTCCTCTTTTTAAATAGACCCAGATCAAGTTTGGGTAGAGTGTGGTTTATGTAGCAGGCTCCAAAATTAGTTTATAATATTCAGGCAGAAAACAAGGCCTCCTCAGAGTTAGAATATCATGGTGGGAGGGGAGTTTTGGAGAATGACAGATTCCCCAAGTTTTGCGTATATGTGCCAGTGTGAACGTGTCCATATGAATTCTTGTTGTCTCAAGGGAGTTTGAATGGTGAGTCAAGACGCCAAAAGTAGTATCTGATGTGTTACAGAGAGATGAACCCTGTACCAGTTTGGAGAATGCATGATGGCAAAGAAGACATGATTTAAAGTCAAGGAAATCTATATTGAGTGCCTAGTTGGTGCCAGGCATTGTACCAGGTGCTGTGAATTAGACAGACTGGCTCTTGTGAACCTTACGGTCTGGAGGGAATGGAACTAAGCATGCCATTTCCAGGCTGATAAGTTGGGGTGGACCTAACATTTCCCAGTGGGGTTAACAGTCAGACAATGGAAACTTATATGAGGAGTAGTCAGGTAAAGAGTGATCTATTTGAAAAGAACAGCATGTGCAAAGGCCCTGAGGCCAGAGAGAACATGGTATACTGGAAGAAGAGACAGCTGCTCAGTGTGGCTGGGTCATGGAATATGACAGGAGACTGGGAGATGTCAGGATTGGGAGGACTGGGCTCTGTGAGCCTTGGTATTAAACAGCTTAGATTGTCCTAAGGTCCTGGGAAGCCATTGAACATTTTAAGTAGGGGAATGGCATGATTAGTTTTATGTTTTGAGAAAAGACCTCTGGCTAGAGTAGGAAAAAGATTTGGAAGGAGGCTAAACTTGGGGCTGAAAGACCAGCTAGGGGTACTGTAGCCATCCAGGAGAGAAGTGATGGAGGTAATAAATACTTGTTGAGAATGAGTGGGAAGATAGCTTGGATATCAGTGAGACAGATAGAGATAAATTAAAACTATTTAGGCAGTAGGGTTGAGATTAGATCTGAAAGAATCTTTTCATTCATCCATCCATAAAACCACCATTTTTTATTGAACCCCTTCTGTGTGTCTAGGATGGGGGTGTTAGGGGTGGGGGATACAGCAGTGAATGAACACACGTGGTGATCCCTACCTTAATGGAGTTTACCTTCTGGTGAGAGGCAAACTATAAACTGACAAATATATGAAGCAATGTTAGCTGATGATGTGTGCTGTAGAGAAAAATAAAGTAGAATTAAGGGTGGAGAGTAAGATAAGAAATTTTAAACAGGGAAACTGGGAGCGATTTTTTTTTAGAGAATACCATTTTAGCACAGACCTGAAAGTTGAGAGAGCAAGCCCTTCAACCTTCTCCAGGAAACTCTTGGCAGGCAGAAGGGATAGTACGTGCAAAGGGCCAGGGTTAGGAAAGGGGCTTGGCCTGTATGAGGAGCAGCATGCAGGTCAGTACAAATAAACATGTGTGTTGATCAGTCCGATCAGCCCTCTTACTAAGTGGTCACATCTTTTTTTTTTTTTAAACATTTTTTTATTGAGTTATAGTCATTTTACAATGTTGTGTCAAATTCCAGTGTAGAGCACAATTTTTCATTTATACATGAACATACATATATTCATTGTCACATTCTTTTTCGGGTCACATCTTGAAGAATGGGTCACCTTTCTCTGTGCTAGCAAACAGAGGGACCTACTGGGCTTGCCCAGGTGACTAGGAAGTGGGCAGTCTCAGAAGATAGGTTCCCAGTCACCCGATATTGTTGAGCCAAGGCAAAATAAGAATCTTTTTGACAAGGTCTGTGTTTGGTTAGAGCTGTGCTGTGTGTTTTAAGCGTTCCACCAAAATCCACACAGGCAGAAAAGAAGGAATGTGACAGTGCACAAGAAGGAATGTGTGTTAGAATAATCGTTTATGTTGGCCAGATCTCTGTCATATTTTTATGCTTTCTTTTTCTTTTTTGGTATATAGGACAGCTATTGACTAATAACATCTTTTATTAATGTAATTAATATTATGAAATTGTCCTCCTGGTTCTAATAGCTTTTCAGATCTTTTGTTATTCATTTATCTTTTTGTTATTGTTGTTGTTGCTGGAAGGAATTTTCCCAGATGTAATCACATCATCTGTAACAAAATAAAATTTTGCTTCCTCTTCCTTTTAAATTGGTAATTTTTTTTTTCATTTGTCTGACTAGACTGGCAAATGCTTCCTGAATAATGTTAAATAATGGTGAAATCTCAGGTCATTTTTACCTTATACTTACTGCAGTGGGAGTGCTCTAAGCTTCCCCCACAAATTTGATACTGGCTTTCAGTGTGGCTTGTGGATCTCTTAAGGAAATTTCCCTCTATTCCTATTTTGTTAAAAGATTTTTTAGGAGTCAGGAATAAATGTTGAAATTTAACAAGATTGGCATTTGAGACATTTTTTTTTCTTTTGACTCTGTTCATGAGGTGAATTATATCGATAGATTTCTTAATGTTGATCTGTCTTTGCATTCCTAGTGTGAACCACGTGGTTGTGATCTGTGTTTCTTATAATAAAAAAAGCACTCTGTAAGTTATTTACCATCATGTAAATGGATGCTCCATGCAGTTGGTTTATCTTGTGGCTTAGAGTAATCCTGTCAGAATAGCTTTACTTCAGTTTGAGAAGTTGGAGCTAGAGTAATGAACAAATCATTTATTCATCAGCCAGCATACCACTGTTGAATGCTTGATATGTGCAAAACACTGCTGGGTGGATGGCCTCCAGTGCCCCTTCTTGTAACTTGGAAATCTTGTGATTCTGTGTAATGGTTCCATTAGTTAGGATTTGTTCTTGTTGTTATTGCAAGTGACAGAAATGCAAATCAGTCTGGATTAAGCCACATGGGAACTGTAATGGCTCATATAAATGGAAGGCCCAAGAGTAGATAGCTTCAGGCACGGCTGGATCCAGGGGCTTTGTTATTAGGCCTTGGTCTCATTCTTTTCTTCTCTTGGCTCTGCTTTTTTCTATATTGACTTCATTCCCAGGGACCCTTCTTCCACATAGTACCTCCCAGAAGCTCCAGGCTGACATTCTCCCCTAGCTGTGGAGCCAAGTCTGTCATTCCCACTTGTTCCAACAGTACTGCCCAAGAAGACTTCTGTTTGTCCAGCTTGGGCCATGTGCTTTCTCCTGGAACTTGAGGGTGGGGGGATAGGGTCAGCCTCACAGGGACCTATGTGGCCCATAAGAGTGGGGAGGGGTGGTCCCCTAATGAGAAGGCCAAGTGCTGTTAACCACAGACAGGGAATCAGATGCTGTGTGGCAGAAACACCTGATGTTCATGATACTGGGTCAGTGATGCCCTTTCTTCTGTAATCACTGTCCTTTTTCACAGGTGGGAGGGGAGGCTGCCAGGGGCTGGGATTCCTCATCCACCCTGAGAGCCCAGGAAGTCTGTGACCGAAGCAGAGTTCTAAGTTCCTACCTGAAGTTCTAGGTCCTACTTGCTCCACTGAACTATGCACAGAAACAGGAGTGGAGAGTTCAAGCATTAGCCAGACACTTTGAGACTTGGTTATCAAATAAAAGATTTCCCTGGACTCACCCTCACCCCCAACCCCCTCGCGGAACACAGTAGTTCATCTTGGTGATTCTGTATTGTCCCTTTTCATAATGAACTTAGAAGGTTGACGCTTTTAAAAGGGTGTCTTTGATGGGATGTTAAATTTTTTACGTGGAGCATTTATAGTAGCAAAGTTTTAATTTGACAAAATCTTGCCTGGTCTGATTTGTCATCTCTTACAGACTTTTCTTTCTTTTAACCTTTACTGAATTATAACTACATATGGCGCATGTGCCAAGTTGTGAGCAAAGCTTGGTGGGTTTCTGTGTATGTTTGTACCCTTCGGATCAAGGTGCACCTCTTGTTTGAACTCCTAGTGTCCCCACCCCCATTTCTTCCCAGGCTCCATTTCCTTCCCTCCACTCCCTACCTCCTCCTTGGAAGAATTGTGGTTTCCTTGCTGTTGCCTGGCCTCAGGCTGCACCTAAGAACTCTCTCCTGGGTGCACAGGCCTGAGTCCAGGGACAAAGTTAGAAACCTGCTCCTGGAGACTTGGGCTGGGAAGGGAGGAGGGAAGTCACCCTCCACAGAGGGGAAACAGCCTCATGTGAGCCTCCCGGCCGCAGCTGGCCTCCGGTGCCCATCGTCTAATTGTGGTGCTGGAAGGGCCCCTTGCTGTCCTGCTCTTCCTTCACAGACAGGGAAACTGAGGCCCCAAAAGAGAAGGGATTTGCCCAAGGTCACGGACTGGGCAGGCTCGAGGCCAAGTGGGTGGTCTATAGTCCAGCTGCCCACTGCTCCCCTCCCAGTCAATGAATCCAGGCAGCTTAGCTGTTGAACCTAATCATTCTCATCCCTCATTTCATGATACTCTTGATTTCTTTTTTCTAGAAAACCTTGAAATTCTATGAGAGATGGTATATATAACAGAAAGAATGTAAATACTGGAATCTGACATTTTTGGGTTCAAATTCCTGCTCTGCGTTGGCAAGAATGTAACCTCCCTGAACCTCAGTGTCTTCATCTGTAAATGCGATAATATTAATACCAATCTCATAGGGTGGTTGTAAGGATTAAATGAGACGATATGTAAGCCATGCTCAGCACACAAGCTGTTTTTATTTCTGAAAAGCCAGGTCATAGCCTTACTTGGGAGGAGGGTGTGAAGTGACATAAAAGTGAGCTGAAAAAATTGCAACCTCCTGCCAAATGTGAACGCTTTAGTATAACTTTGATTTTATAATTCTAAATTAGTTTAATAATTGGTGATAGCATGGTAGTTAAGAACACAGCCTCTGGAGATGGAATTGCCTTGGTTCGAATCCTGACTGTATTACTGTGTAACCTTGGGTAAATTACTTAACCTCTCTGTGCTGTCGTTTCCTTGAATGTAAAATGAAGCTAATAATAAGCTTACCTTCTAGGGTAGTTCTGAGTGTTAACTGAAATAATTTGTATAACACACTTTCTTAGCCCTTAGTTGATGTATAATAAATGTGGGTTATTATTGCCGACAAATTGACCTATATTTCTCCATGGTCTGTAAACATCTCGGTGAAAGTTTGCCTTGATTTTCACTTTGTGCTCTCTTTGTCGTGAGCTTCAGAGAAAGTCGTCTCCCATGCCTGTTTCTCTCAGTTTATGTTGGTGGCTGAATTCGGGAAGAGAAGGCTGACCGCTCACTCTGATAGCAGCATCCTCCGGAAGCTGCAGGAAGAGGTCCGCTCTTGGAGAAGTGTGAATGGGCCACTCTCCTGGGTTGAGCGTTTTGTCCATTGGGGACAATGTGTGGCTTTCATGGGTGACTCAACTGGGGGCAGCAGTGACCACTGCATGGGAAAATTGGAATGGAGTTCAAGCTCACGTGTGCCAAGACAGTATCTTGGTCACTGCACCACGGGAGCTGGTGGGGGCAGGGATGGTTGCTTCTCCAAGGACCAAGGAGTCAGCTCAACTAGCAGTGGGTCAAACTAAGCAACTGAAAGGATGTGAGAAAAAAAGAGGTGCTAGCTTGGCAGGCTTGGCCTTTTTATTTTGAAAAACGCTCTTTTAGGCTCTGAATTGGTCCCTTGAGCTGCAAGGAGCAGTGCCAGTTAACCCACATTTAATTAGGAACTGGGTTACTGGACATTCTGTTTCTCCCCAGAGCATGTCCTGCGTGTTGGACCCCTTCCAGAGGCTGGTACAGTAACGGCCATTTACACAGCCCTGGCCGGCTGGAGGCTGGAATCAGCTGGGTGAATATACATCCCTCTCCTCCCGTTTCCGCCAACACCCTCCTAATCAATTTTGCCAGCTCCGCAGAGAATGTGGACTTTCTCCTTGGTTTTCTTCAGGATCAATCTCCTCTGCTTATCTTTGGCTACCTCTGCTGTTTGGGAAACACTTCACATCCTCACTGTTGGGTTTTTCTTTTCCTCTTCAGTGGAAGTTTTTCCTCTCCTGGGTGAAGTGATGTGGATTTCCCTTTGTCTGGTGACTTCCGTGTGTGTGTGTGTGTGTGTGTGTGTGTGTGTGTGTGTGTGTGTGTGTGTGTGTGTGTGTGTGTAAGCTTCCCTCCCCCAGGCCTCATTGTGTCTTGTTTCCAGGGCTGGGACCCGGCAGACAGCGATACAGAGACTCCCTTGTCTGCCTGGTTCCCACCAGCTGATGAGCAAGGTCATTTTCAAACTCCTGACACCTGCTTATCAAAACCGCCAGCTGCGTGCCACAAAGTTGCCCCCTCCCCCACACCAGGGAGAGGGGAGATAAGAATAGACCAGAGAGGGACCAAGAGCCCAAGAGTGAAGGACACTATCCACCTGACGTTTAAGGCGTGGGTGGGCATTTGATTGGACAACTGGACTCTGAAGGCTCTTGATTGATGTAAATGCCCCACCATAACGGTTGTGCTATGCACTGGAGAGGACTCTGAGATAGACAATACGATGTTCGCACACGCATTATGATTTGATCCGCCTCTTTTTTTGTTCTTTCAAGCAACGTTACTTTTTAGGAAGCAGTTTTAGATAATCCGCCTGCTTTGAAAGTGCTGTGATCACAGAGGCTCTGTATCATGAAATACATAAATTAGATTGGACAGTGGGATTTCAGAGGAGGAAAGGAATGGCTGAAGGTCAGCGTGTATGAGCCGGTGTTCCTCTTTCCTTTTTGTGGATGTGGGTGCCCCCCAGGGTGTTCCACAGGGATAGTCTGCTCCGTGAGCTTCCTAGTGGATTCTGGTGTGTCTTGAAGGGCAGCTGCCTTGATCTGCGAGAGCTGGCCATCTGGGGATTGGAAATCAAAGAGCATAAATGGCTGGAGCTCAGGGCTTGGTGGGACAAGACGCTTCTCACCACTGAACATGATGTGGTCTTGAATGTAGAACAAGGGTGGGGAAATGTCTGGGCTTTAGGTAAAGGTGGATCTAGTTTTGAGGAGTCTGAAACGTATGTAGTTTGGGGAGGTTTTCTTCTTCTTTAAGAAAAAGAATTTAAAAATATTCTTCTGCAAATTTTATAAAAGCACAAGACCACATGGACACCTTTCTAAGAAAAGGCTGCAGCTTCGTTAGATTCTTGGTTTATCCATTTGGGGCTGTAGCAAAATAAGCAGAGACATTGTGATGAGAAATTTAGAGGTGGGAAAGTAAGAGGTCCATCTCTAGGCCACATTAGAAAGGAGAATAGCGTTCCCGTGTGTCTACACACTGCTCGACTTACAGGTGTGGCAAAACCAGGCATAGACGTTTATGTAAATGATGTGTAGCTGTGTCCCGATAAAACTGTATATAAGCAGGCTGAGGACTGAGTTGGCTTTTGGGCCATAGTTTGCCAGCCTCTGGTCTAGACAATTAATAATTTCAGGTTTGGTAGATTTTTGCTAAAAAGTAACAAGTTTAAAAAATTAAGAACAAATTTTATAACATTTTGCTTTTATAAGTTTAATTTTTATTATTAGCGATTAATTTTTATTTATTGTTAAATTTTTTGAGAATTTTAGAAGAATATAAAGAGGAAATTAAAAATCAGTCGTAACTCTACCATTCATCAGTAGACACTGTTAATCAGTGAATATGGCAGGAAGTTTCCTCCTTTAATTGATATGCATCTATTTTAATTGAAATTATACTGTCTGTGCAGCTTGGTTTCCAGCTTTTTTCTAGAATGTGGGGTCCAGGTGGTGATGGATGTGGCATAGTTTTGGAGGAGGATGCTGTCACAGTTAAGGCTGTGGAATGCGGTGTCCGAGTTCTGGGTATGAAAGCCAGTTTTGTTGCAGCTGTGAGGTCTTGGGCAAGTGAAGTTAGTTCACTGATAAGTCAGAGATAATCATCCTGCCCACCTCGAATGGTGGCTGTGAGGATTAAATGAGATAACTCACGAAGAGGACTTAGTTTTGGGCAGGCACATAGATTAAGTCCTCGAGGGATGTTGACATCATCATCATTATTATTGTTATTATTATTGTTGTGTTGTGGGAATGGTGGCTATTCCTGGGTTTTGAGGCAGGTCATGGAGCTGATGCCCTGCCCTTTAGACCCCAGCCCATAATCAACCCCTCCCATCCTGGCACAGTTTGAAGGGGAGCAGGGATGTCCCAGGCCATCAAGTTCCCTCAGAGTGAATGTATCGTTCCTCATCAGCATTACGTGAGGGAGTCCGCATCCTCAGCGGGTGCCATGCAGGACGCAGGACCAGTCTGTGCTGGCCCCTCTGCAGCATCGCCCCTCCGACCCAACCAGATCCCACTTCTCTTTCCCCTCGTCAAGTCGGAGGCTCTGCAGGCATCATCGGAGATGATGATGGGGTGAGACCTATGCCTGACAAAGCACTTTCAAAAACCGGGTCTCAACAGTGAGATTAACCTGGTCCCCAGTAGAGGTTTGGGAGTGATTATCCCCTAGTACAGGCGAGGAGACCAAAGTCCAAGGTCACACAGCAGGGAAATAAATAACAGTGTTGGGGCACCTGCTGCCTTTGTGTTGGTTTAGAGCTGACTTTCTCACCCTCAGCACTGTGACATCTCGGGCAGGATCATTCTTTATTGTTGGCGAGGCTGTCCTGGGCACTATGAGATGTTCCGCACCTCTCACCTCTACTCACTAGAGGCCAGCAGCACTTCCCCCCCAAGTGGTGACAACCAAAATGTCTCCACACACTACCAGATGTCCCCTGGGGGACTAAAGAGGAGGCGTATGTTTACCTGCAGGTAGATAGGGTTGAGAGTGACTCAGTGTCAAACTTGAAATGCTGTCATCAGTGTGTCCGAGTGGGGACTCTTCAAAGAGTTGCCTGTTAGGGCAGAAAACAGTGAGATTCTTGTTTGAGATCGTGATCCCGGTGGTTGAACTTTACTTCCGATACCTAGAACATTTTGGTTTTCACCCCTGTGCTAAGAGTGTTTCTTCGTTAGGCTGCGTGCCTCCCTCCTTAGTGAAATGGGGCGTTTGTCCCAGTCTCACCTTTCTCCCTGGCTTTCCCTGTCACCAGCTTTTGGGTTCATCTTGTGGCGCTTTGCACGCAGCGGTGTGCCTGTAACCAGGGACCAGGGTGGAGACATTTTCCTTGGTGCTAAGTCCTGCTTTGAAACTTCCTTATGTTCCCCTTCCTGGAAATCCTCTGTCCCCTGTTACTATCTTTCTCTTTTTCTCATTCCTCTCTTTAGATTTTGCCACTTCTAATCTGTTCTTCGTAAGTTTAATGAGTGTAAATAAATTAAGAGTGAGAGGCAGCGAGTGAGGGCCCAGATGTCTCTCCCTTGGAGTAAAGTACATTTTGTAAAACAGCCCATATCTATCTTTCAAGAGACCCTCCCCATTTTGCAGGCCTTTGCACAAACACTGGGGTCCTTTGTTCTCGAAGGTTGGAGTTCCTGGGAGTCATGGCTCTGGCGGGGTAGACGCTTTACTGTGAATGAAGCCAGAGACAAGTAGGGCAATTTACACACCTAAAGCTGGCAAGTAAGATACAGATTGCGAATGGTTAGCATTCACCTTAAAAGTCCTCCAAACTGTGTAGCAAGAATAGTGTGCATGGTTCTGTGTGTACAGTGCCCTGTAGAGTGACCTGTGCATTTAGACGTCAGTGCACATAGTTATGCCACAGCATGGAGCGTACATGCAAACAGATTCCACTGTGAGTTTTAACAGTGGAGGAGAGCATGGACTGGACCGTGTGTCGCTGAATCCCAGGCAGCAAAGCACAGTGCCGTGCTTCCCGTGCTTTGGATGAGGCAGCAGAGAGCCCTGTGGTTCAGGAGGCAGCTGCCTGGGATCCTGTTCCCATGCCACCACTTGCTGCACTGTGGTCTTGTTCAAGTTTGTGGCCTTGCTGGGCCTCAGTTTCATCAGTTCTGAAGTGGAGGTGATCATAATTATACCGGCGCCTGGCACAGAGTGAGCGCTCACTGAGTGTTAGCTCTCATGCTGCTGCTGCAGCTGATACCATCACTGTCATTGTCATTACATTATTATTACCAATGAGATGTGAGTGCTGTGACAACTGAGTTTCCACCCCTGCACCTCTTGGCTCAGATGTTTCCATTAAAAATATGTGGAACCGGATCCCATCTTCCCCACCTCCACCTTCCATCACGGACACTCTGGAGTTTCTCTTTTCCGTGCCTCTCTTATTCGCTTCTCCCTGCAACGTGACTCGCTTGTTGTCTCATATGCTCCAGCGACTTGGCAGGCGCACAGGCAGCCCTGGACACCCCAGTCTGTCCAGCCTGTCCAGAAGGAAGACAAATGCAGATGTGACTCCGACCTCCTCAGAAACCCACCCACTTCTGACCTCACTGTCCTGGCTCCCAAACATGTGTCCCTGGCTGAGGGGCTGAAGGACCTGGATGAGGGGTGGAGGGTTGAGGAGACAGCCCACAGAGGTCACAGGACTTTTAAACCAGCCCTGGGTCTCTGGGCGGTCAGTGTTAGAGTTGCTGGGAGGCTGGAGGCTGGGGCACAGGCCCCCAGCTTTATGGATCCCCCCTTAATGGATTATTTGTAGTGGTTCTTGTGAAATATTTTTGACTTCAAAGCTTACTCATGAGTGTTTCGGAATAAGTGAAAAATGAAAAAGTTAAGCAGTATGTTAAAGGGGAAAAATAAGCCAGACTTATGAATAGGAGCGTCCAACTTAAATGCTCACAGGGCCAGTGCTGAAAGTGAACATGTCAGCTTGGAGCAGTTCATCCGCTTTCCCTGGAACTCTCTCCCCTCCCCAGTTCCTGCCTCCTGTTGGGAGTGCAGGCCCACTGTGGCCAGATCTGCCGATTTTCCAAGAGAATCCAGAAATCAGGATCTTAATGTGAAATCTCCAAATTCTCATATGACAGTGTTCCAGATTTTGAAGTATTGGCAACTAACTGGAAAAAAAAGTCAAACACATCTGTGGGCTAGAATTGAAAAGCCAACAGCTTGTAAGGGACTTGAGAGAGGTTGTGCTGGTGCTTTAGGGTTTACGGATGAGGAAACCGAGGTCCAGAGAGAAGTGACTTGTCCGTGATCCCAGAGCTGGATTTGAATCCAGATCTCCAGGGCCCCCATTGCAGGCCTTTTTCTTCCTGTTCTATCTGGACTCTGTGTTTCTGTTTGGCTTCCAAGAAGGCCATGGAGTGTTTTATTGCAGGTATCAGGGTTATCCAAACTCTGCTGAGGAACTAGTGGAATGACTGCAGGAGGAAGGAGCCCCGGGGAGTGTGAGTGAGCTCCCATCTCACTGATGCTCACTCATTCCCAGAAGAGGCTGTTCTTGGCAGAGCCACCACTGCAGATTCATCATACTGAAAAGTGCACAGATTTAATTTTGCTGCAGTTTGATCTGTTCTAGGAAAATACATCGAGTGTGACTCAACAGAGAATTTTCTGCCCAAGAATTCTATACAGTTTAAAATATTTTGGAGCTCCTAGCCTGTACAAAGCTAGGCTAGGATAATTTCTGGAGTGTCAGGCCAATTTAGCCTTTGTCCTTT
Organism: Camelus bactrianus; assembly: GCF_048773025.1. Lineage (NCBI taxonomy): Eukaryota > Metazoa > Chordata > Mammalia > Artiodactyla > Camelidae > Camelus > Camelus bactrianus. The sequence continues at coordinate 28,222,848 of NC_133555.1, forward strand.
GGCCAGCAAAGACCAGGCTGCCCCTGGACCATGCCGTCAAATCCTAGCTGCTCAGTGGAGCAGCCCTACTGGGATAGGTGATAAGAAATTCACCTTTGCTAAAAGGTCAGTGTGTCCAAATGACTGTCTGACCACCGGGCTCAGAAATGAATGTTTTGTGTTATGCAGGAGGGGAGGGGAGTGCCTGAGGCTCGTGTACTCCTGTGCAGCTCAGTCTGCTCATAAAAAGTAGTTTTATTTTTGCAAGTTATTGCAGTGTGACTCCCAAACACCAAAGCCAATCTCTTGAAGGAAATTGATCAGAATCCAGGAGCAGCCGTCAGGCCCTGGGAGGGTGACTCATGAGCAGTAAGTTCCCGGAACACACCCGTCCCTGGACAGATAGGAAGAGGCTAAGAGAGGAGGTAAATATGAAGGGGTGGGGCAGGTGCTGCAGGCTATGGCCTCTGTTTTCAAAAAACAATGTGTATTACAGTCAAAGCATCCATCCTCTGTGAGCAACCAGGTAATTTTTAAAATAGGAGGTTCTGCAGAAAACTGTGCTGGCTGCCTATTTTTTTCTGAAAGTGGTCACTTTCCCAGCTCAACCTCAGAACAAACAGAATCAGTTGTGGCTCAGCCTCTGCAGGAGCCATGTGCTGTGGTAGCCCTTCTGTGGCTGCATTTCCTTCAGGGCTTGTTGGACGTTTCTGAAACCAGTGCAATCTATGGCTCTCGACAGCTGGAACAACTGGTTTTTCAGGCTGTTGAGAAGGTTTGTGATTTATGTGGATGAAGTATAGTGTAATTGACCCCTCACCTCGAGCCCCTAAAGTTCCAGAACAAACAGAATTCATGTGAATCATCAGTTTATTTATTAACTTTATATAGAAGAATCACATACATGTGGAAAAGCCTACAAATACTGTACGGCTCTCTGGATTTTCACATGCTGAACACACCTCTGCAATCAGCATCCTGATCAAGGAACATGGCATGAGTGGTGCCAGGCGTTCCCTGTGGCCCCCTCCATGGAGGGGAAGCCACCACCCTGACTTCTAACTTTGTCTAAATGGAATCACCAGGATATTGAGTCAGTGGTCTTGAGCTTAATGAGTCCTAAGCAAGCTGGTGCCGTAAAGCTGAGGGAAAAAATCAGCTAGAGAGGGTTGTTCTCCAAAGGTCAGGAGGAAGATTGCTGTGGTGCTCAGGGCCTCAGGGAGATGTTGGTTCATTGGTTGTGAGGAAGATAGATTTGTGGTCTCCTTCTTGAGAGTAAGGGGGCATGGGGAAAGCGTGACAGTGTTTGGGGGCTGACAGGGCAGGGGAACTTGCAACTGTGTTGGCGATTTTACGTGTGCCACTGACACAGGAGCATTTTCTTAGAGGCCTGATTGTTCAGGAAGTATTAAAAGCTGAGAACTGCCTGTTGGGGGGAGGAGTGGCGTCCTGAATTGGAGCCAGAGAGAAATGCCATGTGTCGGTACTGATAGAAATCTGATCATCCCCGGATGCCGCCTGTCAGCATGTGGGCTCCTGGGAACTGTTTTCAGATGGCCTGGTCGATGTCTGTTGACAATGGAGCCGGGAGGATGCAGCTCAGCCTAATGAGTTCCTTGTTTCTTGGCTGAAGGTGTGGGGTTTCTTTGAGGGAAGCCATGAGCCACTTTGATGGCTTGTTTAAAAACAACTGAAATCTGTCTGGTTGGTGTGGAGGTTCTATGTGTACTTCATGCTGGTCCTTAACACCAACAGCTGGGAGCTCCCCCGGCAGGTGGACATAGCTGGGCTTCTTAATGAGTTGCTCTCACGTTACTTGAATGTGTGGCTAGGGTGGTTTCTAAATATACACTTGCTTTGTGTGGCTCAAGGGAGCAAGGAAAGTGGCAGGTCCTATTAAAAATGGTTCCTGTTTATTCACTGTTCATTCAACATTTATTAAGCTCCGACTGTGCACCAGGTGCTAGGGATGCCTTTGTTTACAGTCATTGTGGCCGTCGGCCTTTACGTGTGCACCGCGTTACAGGTGCGTTGGTAATTGGTTTGAGGGCTGTGTGTTGTGCGTATGTCTCTCCTGAGGTGTGCTTCTTGTACACTGGAGGCTGTTTGGGAAGTAAGTCTGAGGCGTTATTTTTATTCCAGGGCCCACAGTCTTCTGTTTGTGTGTCAAGTTGTGACATCATGAGTAGGCTTGGTGTTGGGTGCATTGTAAACATTACCCTTCTCCTTTTATATATTAGGGAATGGAGCCTCATGGAGGTGGTGCCCTTGCTCCTTGAAGGACCCAGTTTGCAGCTCCAGATCTTTTCCCTCAGGTGCTAATAAACAGGGTCAGGTAAGGTCTGGAAACAGAGCTGATGGGACAAGAGGGCCAGGCTGACCAGCAGTTGGAATGCTGGGCTTGAATAGGTCTTCCCCATGACTCTGTGATTCATGTTGGGGGTCCCCTGTTTTGCAATAAATACAGTTTTCATTGGGAACTCTCCTTTAGCCTTTGCCATCCCATTCAACTGTGTGAGGGTAGGGACAGATGGCACTCAGATGGTAGATGGGTTATGGCAAATGCTTGCACTGCTGAAGTTAGCATTTGCCTCCCTGGATCCTCATTCTGCCCTGCTGCTTACTTACTGGGTTTGTGGGCAAGTTGCTTAGCACTGTGCCTCAATTTGCTCATCTGTCAAGTGGGGTTAATATTAGTCCCTATGATGTAGGATTGTTATGATAATCTAGACTAAGTGCTCAATAAATACTCACTGTTATTTCTCTGTAGTTATTCCTGGATATCCCCGTCTCCCAAATTCTCTGCATTTCACATGTGAGGTAACCAGCAGAAGCAGAGTGTCTTTTGCCCAAGAGTGTAGCTGAAAATTTTGGTCTCATACAGTCTTGGCCTCATACATTTTAGGAGGGGCTGGGGTCCTTTGTGGATTTTAAGAAAACATCTTATAAAAAGAAGGAACTCGCTCCTTTTTTGCACCCCTGTTTATTTTAAGGATTGCTTGGATAGTAGTGTTACCTAAGTGTGTGATGGAATCAGTTTGCTGGGCTGGCTAGGTGAGGCTATGACATGTCAGGGGGATTGGCGCATGTGACAGGCGTTTACTGGAAAGGGGAGCTCTCTCACATTAGAATAATCTGTTTATGGGCCTGACTTTGGCTGGAGAAAAAGGAAATGTCAAACATCGCCTGTCTGAGGGTGTAGGGGGCCCAGCTAAAGGGAAAGGCAGGAAGACCCTGCTGGTGAATGCCGACAAGCCACGGAAGGATTCCAGGAAGGAAGCGCTGAGGGTGTTGCCTTTTCCCTTGCCAAGGTTTTGTCTCATACAAATGTGGAAACAGTATCGGGGTGGATTCATTAGAAAACGAATCCACTGAAAAATCCGTCAGTAAGTGGCTCCAGACCATCATTATCTCTGTGGGTTTTGTAGCCGATTGTGGATGACAAGGACATTCTGCTGGGATGGCCTGGGGCCCTTGCGTGTGGACCCAACACTTCCTCTGGGATTTCCACGGCCCTTTGTTGTGGGGGTTCTGTGGCCCTTACTCCAGCCAGTCTTTAGGAACAGGTGATGGCTTCCCTCTCTGTGTGAGGGTGGGGTGGGGGTCAGAGTTATCAACTGTAGTTGGGTCCCACGGCTGCTGTACCACATTACCACATATAAGGGTTTTAAACAACACATGTTACGTTATGCGTCTAGAGATGGGTCTAAGGTCCTTCTCGCTAACTTGAGGTCAGGGTGTCAGTACACCTGGCTCCTTTCTGGAGATTCTAGGGGAAACTTTTTGTTGTTTCTTTGCCTTTTCCATCTTCTAGAGGTGCCTGCATTCCTTGGCCCGGAGCCCCCTTCCTTGCTTCACGCCAGCCTCTGCTCCCATGATCACATCTCCTACTACTGCTCCATCCTTCCAGTCTTGCTCTTACAGGGCCCCTTTTGATCACCTGTAAAGTGATTGGACTCCCCCCCCAGCTAATCCAGGACCATCTCCCCATTTTAAGATCCTTGACTTAATCCCATCTGCAGAGTCTCTTTTGCCACGTAAAGTAACATATTCACACGTTCTGGGAATTAGGATGTGGATATCTTTGTGGGGCCGTTATTCAGCCCGCCATACTGACATGTTCCCTGAAGTGCTGGGCTCACAGATCCTGCCTCTGACACTCACTATATTGATGATGTTGGCATTACTTAGTGTCTCTCTAAGGAGTCTCCTCGTCTAATGTGAGGATAGCGAAAATACTTCGCCTTCTTCTGGGGCTTAATGAAATCAAATATGTGAAGTGCTTAGAACAGTGCCTGGCACATAGTAAGTGCATTTGGAGTGTTACCTATGAACACTGCCACTGCCTTCTTCTCAGTAAGCACTTGAAGTGTTTGGATGCATGTTCCATTTTCTGGTTTGGTTGTTTTGACTATTGCATTTACGAACAAAAATTCTTGTCATTATACTATATCCATTTCTAATTTTAGAGTCTGACTTCAGGTTTTAGGATATAATACAGGACAACAAGACTACCTCATCTTTTGTGTGGAAATATATTTTATTCCTTTGTAGAATGATACATAAATAGTGCTGAAGGGTAGGAAGAGATTAATTTAGCACATGAATAATCTTATTGGCTACAAGTCAAGTTTTTTTTTCTTCACTTTGCCATCCCCTTGGTGAGGCTTTGTCCTGATGTTCACATTATGGCTGCTCATCTCCTGCCCTCAGGTCCATGTTTCAGCAGGGGAGGAAGGAGAAGGGAGGACCAGCTCTATATCAGGGAAACAAAGGCTTTTGGGAATCATCAGCAGATTTTTATCTAAATCTTTGGCCAGAACTGAGGGGTGTGACCTCCTGTAGCTGCAGGGAGGTTTGGGAAGGTGAGAATGTTTCATTGCAATCCAGAACACATTGGGTTCTATTAGTAAGGGCCAAAGTGGCATCAGTGTCTGCCTTGATTCCCTAGAGAAACTCTGGCTGGTGCTGGTCCCCAAGGAGATCTGAATAAGAATGACCGCATGTTTATTACTGCATTGTTTGTAATGGAAAGAAAACTGTAAACACCTCAAATGTCTATTGGCAGGACAATGCACAAATTAATGGCTATTATAGCCATACAATCAAGTAGTCATGACCTGCATATATCAACATGGGTAAGTCTCAAAAATGCAAAGTATCAAATAGAAAAGGGCAGAATGTTAAGTATAACATGATTCCACTCACATAAAGCTTACATGCAGAAACCCTGTTGTTTATAGTTACACAGTAAGGTGAAAATAGGAATGGCACATGCAGAAGGGAGGAAGGGGGAAGGAATGGAATCAGGGAGGGATGGCCAGTGAGCATCAGCTGTTGTCTATAATCGGGGAATGATCCAGGTTTTGTGGGGCCTGCCACATAAATAATTTGGGGGGGGTGTCTTTTTTAAGAACAAAGAGGGCCCCAGCCTGTCTTTCCTGTAAATCTGCCTCTAACTGGCCATGCAAGTGTGTGTGATATACTGAGAAGTCATTTCTAAAGTTATATGGGATGCTCTTTGTAGGTGAGTAACTATAACATTCACAATCACAATAGCTAATTTTTTTCCACAGACCAGGCACTGGGCTACGGATTTGGTGGGATTTTTTTCACTAACTACTCACAACCAGCTTATGATACGGGTGCTGCTTGTTAGCCTCCTTTTATGGCCAAAGAAGCAGCAGCTCAGAGGGGTTAAGTCATTTGTCTAAGGCCACACAGAGAGTATATGGCAAACTTGGGGTTCAAACTCATGGAGGGAACAGGACTTGTCTACTGTGGATTAAGCATTGCCACATGTAGTGATCTCCATTATTGTTTCCATGCATGTTATGTGCTCTTCAATAAAGGCTTGTTATCTTTGTTAACGGGAGGAAGGGCAATACAACTTGAAAATATTCTTTCCATCATATGGAGATTATTTTTGGAATTGGACAGTATATTCTTTAGTGGTATTTCCCAAAGTTGTTGATTTGATTGAGTAGGTAAGAATGGCTTGTGATAAGTGAAATGTTTTTGATTAAAAGTCTTTTGATTTAAAAAAAAAATCTTTTCACTGAGCTATCTCCCTCCTCTAAAAAAAAAAAACTTTTCAAAATCCTTGTTGTACTTAATCTGTTGGCTGAACTAATGCAAAGCTCCAGTCATAAATAATCAAGAAATCAGTCCTGATGACTTCTTAGTAATAGATCTCAGTGAGGTTCTCCCCATGTGGATGTACATTAAGCGTCACGAGGCCCCAGAACAACATGCTTAAATGGGTACTTGGGTTGGTTTTATGGTGTCTGCTAAGGATAGCACTCTCTGTGTGTCCATGCGTGTATACACGTGGACATGACTCCATTTGGATCCAGAGGTGACCAATTCCACAATGGGGAGAAAGGATGAAGGCAAGCCAGGTTTGAATTGGCCATTCCTTAAAATAGCTTGAGTTAAAAGCCAAATTCAGAAAACCTAAATGGCTGGGTGCCGGCTTTCTGCTGGAGTTTGGCCAAGATGGCTTGAGGAATGGTCTGCGAAGTCCCCGGGCTGCAGGCCTTGGCCCAGGGGTTGGCTGTGGCTCCCTCGGTTGATGGCTGAGGCTACAAAGCAGCTCGCAGCACCCTGAGAGCCCTGGACACGACCTTTGCTCCAGGGAGCCCTGCGGCAACTAAAGCAGAGAAGTGAACCAGGTTGAGCCAGTGTTGCTCTTGGCAGCAGGGAGAGAAAGAAGAAAGGCAGGATGACCAAAAAGAGAAGGAGCCGAGCCATCTTCTTCGTCACATTTAATGAGCATTAGTATTTATAAATATTGAACGGTATCTGTTACCAAGTAACCGTCTTGCCAAATGATTGAGTGGAGGGCCTCCTTCTGTTTGATTTCATTGGTTTGGGGTTTCTTTGTGCAGAGAGTGTTTGGCTCCTTTTCTTGTGTGTGGCTCTATTGGTTGAATAAAAGGGTGGTTGTTTTTCAATTGTGTGTGTGCAGGCTGACTGTAAAAATTTGGCACCGGGAAGCGAGCAGCCGTTTGTGATCTGATCGATTTGGTGTTTGCATAAATAACTTGAGAACCTGAAAAACAAAACTGTTCGTCATGTATTGTAGACTCAGTACATCAAAGGTAATTAAGTCTTGCCCACCTCATTTTGCAAATGAGGAAACAGGCCTGAAGAACCTGCATGCGACATTACTTACAACCGTTTACAAGTTTGTAAGGAGCATGTACTTTTTCGCAATGTGAAGGTTTTACAAGTTCTTGCTGAAGCATATTCAGGAATTCTGAGTTGGAACGTGGGGTCCTGGAGGAGTGAAAATGCAAAGCCCTTTGGGTTTCCTGATAATTAGAGGGGGAACGACGGGGCAGTGGGGTAGGGTACAGGGTGGCGCTGAGATCACGTAGCCCACCCCATCCCCCATCTCCTACGGGGGCCTCTCATTTTGCTCCCAGGGTGTCCCTCTCTGTTGAGCCGGGTAAAGGCACATGTGGATGTGAAAAAAGCCCCTGCAAACAGCTCCTCTGAGTTCCTGTGACAACCTGCCCAGGGGAGGCTCTGTGTGGAGTCAGCCCTGTTTATGGAGAGGCTGCCAGATCCCACTCTCCCTGGTCCTTCTTGCTCAGACAAGCCCATTGCAAAGCTGTTGGTGGTGGGCAGAATTTGTTTTTGGTATTTTTTTCCTGCTAGCCATGAGCTACTCTTTCTCTCGGTAGCAGTAACTTCCAAGAAGCCAGTTCTCTCAGGCCAGTTCTCTTCCAGGCCATGGACTGGGCAGAAATGACCAAACTTGGATCCTGCCCTAAAGTAACTCCCTATAGGGCACATAGATGGATAGGCTATAAGTCTGTACTGAGGGCCGGGGGATCAAAAGAGGAGTGGTTTGTCCTGACAGAGGTCGTGGGGGTCAGGAAGGTGTCTTAGAAAAGGTGTCACTGGGACTGACTCAGCTGCTCAGAGAGAAGCAAGCATCACAGTCCTGGATGGTGTTGTCGGGGAGAGATCCCTTCTGCAGGGCGGGGGGCCTGGTATGGTGATACTGGGGCAGGGCTCCCAGGAATTAGGTCCAGGGTAGGTGGGGCGGGGATGGGTGTAGGAATTTGAGCATCCACTTAATTGTACTTTTAAATTTTGGATTATTTTATATTTTATATTCTTATTTTATAAGAGATATGGAACCTTTCAAAGATTTGAAATGGGATGCAAGGGTGAGGAGGGAATGACTGGATTTGAGATTTAACAGCTGTTGGCTGGTTGCATTGCACAGCAGGAGCTAAGACAGGGGATGGATCCGGGAGGAAAGGGTCTAAGCAAAATAAATGCTGAAGTGAGGGAGAGGGAGGCGGTCTCTGTGGACTCCTGTGGGGGTTACAGTTGGTGTGGGGGAGATGGTGACGTTGTTCATTGAGAGTCTCTTCCTTAATTAGGGAGCCCCACTCTCTAGATCTACTCAATGGGGATACGGGACAATGATGGGGATTAAAGAGCTCTTGGGGGCCTGTACCTAGGGTACCGGCCCTTGTCTTCCTCTTCTCTCCTCAATCCAAACTCACCCAACCTGTGCCCCATCCCCCAGGGCCTGGCCCTTTGCTGGCTTAGCTGACGAATTACTTCTCATCACGTGTGGGACTTAATGGCTGGTGGGTATTAATATTTTACCCAGTCCTGATAATCTATTTACATTTTAATTGGAAGCCTGGACTAAAGAAGTCTTCAGTGCTCTTAGGTCAGAGTTGAAAGTTTCATCAGTTTTACCAGAAAGCCTTTAAATGTCTAATTTTGGCTTCAACTTATATTTTTTTGACCTCTCTCTATTGGAGTTTCAAATTGAGAAACTGTTTCTGGAAAAATAATCAATGGTAAGAAATTTTACTCTCTTTTGCCCCCTAGTGGCAGAGTCTTAAACACCTCTTCAATTCCAACCACTTTGGAATTCGATTCAAAAAGTAACTATTGCGTGACCTATGTGCTAGTGCCACAAAGATCCTCACTGTTTGATCTTAGGATGGCCATTCAGTTAGCTCCTAAAGGAGCAGCAGGACATATAAAGTAAGTTAAAATGTCTGGAAGATTTTGTTTTCAATTTTTAACATTTCACATTACCCTTTGATATAGTGAATACCCTGAGGTATTACAAACCTGGGGCTGAGAATTGATGCTTTGTGCACCAGCCATAGTTCCTATTACATATCGTATTTTCTTCTATTATCCTGGATTCAGTAGAATATAGGAAGTATTTAAGATGTACTGGTTATTGTAAGTCTAATGAGAAAAATATTAAAAGATCACCCGTCCACATGAGTGCTAGTATCTTGAGACAAGGCACAGAATAATGGAAAAATGTGAATTCTTCTGTGAAATAAATGGGACTGTGGGAGCTCTATTTCCTTTCTGGCAAATAATTTTAGAGAAATATTCATATTCTCCACAAGGTGGGCTCTTTTGAAAAAACCGAACATCTTGACAAATGGACTTCAGTTCTCTATAAGTTATTATTTTAATGTCTGAGCGGAAGCAGGCGAGTGCCCAGCACAGTGCCTGATGCAGCACCACTCCAGAAATGCGCCTGCCAGACTACTGATACCAGAGCTTGTTTTCTGTGTTTTTGTCTGTTTGTCGGTTTTGGTTTTACATTTTTATATGTTTTGCCTAAGTTCCACATAGAATTGTATTATTTACTTAACAAAGCCTTGTTACATTTTGAAAATAGCATCTGATCTTTATTATAACTATGAAAATAACACGCATTTATATTGTGTTTTATCATCTGTTATGTGCTTTTATCTATGAACACTGAGTCTTTTAATGAGATGTAAGTATTTCCCCTTCCAGATGAGGACACTGAGGCTCAGGCAAGCTAAGTCCTTAGTTAATTACCTGCCTCTGGCCTGAGTCTTCTGCCCCCAGGGCTGGTGCTATTTAAACTATGTCATAGAGAAAACCCCCGTTCTCAGGAGGCTGATGTAAGCCTTGAGTGTAGAGTGATGTTCTTGGTGGAAATGCACAGAAATTACCATCCTATTGTAGAGTTTAACAAGCCTCCTTGAGTCAGTATTTACACCATGTTGACTTAGTGAATGAGCAAGAGCAGACTGTGGCGATGGACCAAGCCCCAGAAGGCACTGAGGGCCTGGCGCTGAGCTGTTGATGCCCAGGGATCTCTGTTCTCTGTGCTGCACACTGAGGCTGGCATCTGGGGGTATATAGTGCAGTGCAGAGGTGTCTTCTCCCTCAAGAACTGGGACTTTGCCCATCTTCCTTTACCTGGCTCCTTCCTGATTTACTAGAGAAAGGTGACATGGAATTATAGCCACATGATCCAGGGAACAGAGTTCTTCATCTCCCACCCTGTAAGGACAGTTCTGTATTCTTATGTCACAACTATTGTGTATGGCTGGGACACACAGGAGGGACTTGACTTGACAGTTATGTCATGATGTTGATACAGCAGATGTTGGTTGAAAGGGGCTAGTCATAGATGCTGGAGGTGACACAACCTTCTTTCCATTCTCCAGTGTGCCATACTCCCTACCACAGGGCCTTTGCACATGCTGTCCTGTCTGCCTGAGATGCTTTTCTCCTTATCATTCTTCAGATCTCACAAATCTTATGCAGAGGTCCACCTTTCTCTGAAAATCTACCTTAACCCTTTTACAAATATACTCAGCCTGGATAAAATATCTATTTAACTCATTAATGAGAGAACTAGAAGGATGAGGAAGAGAAAGCTGGTTTTAAGAAGTATCCAAGAAGATATTTATGATATATATGTGTGTGTGTATGTATGCACATGAGTGTATATATGTGTATTTATACACACATATACTCTCTTATATGTTTGTATATATACACATGCATGCATATTTATGCATGCGTATATATATACATATCTATTCATGGAAAATTAGGAAGAAAAGAATGTTGAGATAAGACTGCAAACTAAGATGTACAACTGGTTAAGGTCCTACAGGAACATAACACTGTAACCCTTGGAATTATCTTTTATATCTGGCAGAAATTATTTGCAACTTACCAGTCTTTTACACATTATCCTAAATTTACATAGTCTGGGACCTAATCAAAAGCAAATAGTAAATCAAACAAATTTACCTTCCCTATAGGCAGGTTTGGACTGTAGATGACATTGAAAAGGCATGCTTTATTTCCTCTTTTTTTTTTAAAAAAACCACTATATCCTGAGTGGCTAGCACAGTGCTTGGCACAAAGTAGAAACAAGTGACTATTTGTTGAATGAATGGACACAGTGAGAGAAGGTTGGCTCCCCAGGCAGGCATGGGGCTGGGTAAGTAGTACAGGACAGAGAACGCTGTCAGTTAGAGGTTGAGCCTCCACCAGCCCACTGGAGGAGCTTGGGGTCAGAACGCAGGCTGTGTGCAGACCTGGGGAGGCTCGGGTAGTAGGACACTTACCAAACTGGGTTTGGGACAAGAAAGGACAACATGTCAGGAAGCCAGCAGTGAGAACGGAGTCTTCAGAACCAGGGAGAGCTCAGTGATTAGGAGAAAAGAGGGAAGGAAAGGACCTGGTACTTCTGGCCTCACATACAATGTGTGATCGTCGTGGAGGCGCTTAGTCCACATGGTCTGTTCCACGTTTACCCCTCCTCTGGACTGTTGGGTGGTGTCCTTCTCCCTAAAAGGCCAGAACATCACAGAAGGAACTGAGGAGTCAGATGCACTTGGATTTGCTTATAGGCTCTGTCACTCATGAGCTATGTGGTCCTTAGCAAGGTAGTGACCCTCCCTTGGCCTCCATGTCCTCATCTGGAACATTGGACTGGGCAGATACCAAAGCCTCCAGCCCTCAAGACTGTGGGCTTTACTTCATCCAGAGGTTCAAAATCCATTAATTCTGCTCTTTATTGTGTCTCTGTCTCTCTTGAATGTCACCTAAAAATGGCCCTTGTACTGGCCACTTGCAGACACTGGGTCAGTTTCTACAAGGGCCATTTGTTGGTGACATTCAAGTGCCCCAGCAAGAAAAAATGTAAGTGAGGAGTGGAAGAAAAATGCTCCATGACCTTGTCCTTTCTCTCAGCTTTTCTCCTTTTAGGAAAGAAAGACTTTTTGTTTGCAGTTCAGATTAATAGAAAAGGAAAGGAAAGGGAAGAAAGCTAAAGGGAAAGGGAAAGAGAAAGGAAAGAGAAGGGAAAAGGAAGAGAAAAAAAGAAAAGGAAAGGAAAGGGAGAGGAAAAGGGAAAGGGAAAGATGAAGGAAAGAGAAGGGAAAGGGAAGGGAAGGAAATGAAAAGAAACGCAAGGAGAAGAAAAAAAAAAAAAAGTGCTACATAGGTTTTTGACCCTTGCCTCCAGGCAGCCAAAGAAAGTAGGGCCCTCCCTGGTGCGCTCCTCGGCCGAAGTTGTCTAACTGGCCAGCAGAGGGCGCTCTTGACTCGCATTCTGTGCTTGACTTCCTCTTGCGGAGGCAGGAATCCTGCTCTCTCCTGGAAAAGTCAGTCCTGGAACAGATTCACTACCGGCTGGTTCTAATATAATTCTGAGTTCTCAAGGATGGGACTTTCCTCTTTTAGAGCTGCAATGTCTGTATTATTATTTTAACATCTGCATCGACTGTTGTCTGAGCATCTGAAGCCCTAGAAAAATCCTAAGAGGGAGCTGTATTCCTCTTACAGCACAGGTTCAGACCGCAACGGTGCCAGATGGGCACAAAGTGTTTCTTAAACACCAGTTCATAAATACTTGGCTCCACGTGAGCCTTGCTTGTTAAACTCGTGATCTTAACACCTTCATGGTCCATACCCTTCCTTTCATTGGTACAAAAATGATAGAGACCATTAAAAAAAAAACAGATTATGGCCAGTCCTGGGAGGGAACAACATCGGGACATGCAGGGCACTGTGCTTCCCATGGGGACATTTTAATTCCTTTTCCTCATCACACTTTCAATCCTATTGATGCTGTTAATGACAATGTTAGGTAACGTCTCTCATGCTCCTGCCATTTGCTGGGCACTGTGCTAAGGGCTCTTACAAGTGTCCACTTATTTAAATCTCTTAAAATCCCAAAAGGTGGATTCTGAAGCTTTGTGAGGGTCAGATACTTGCTGAGGGTCACACAGCTGATGAGGGAGGACCCAGATTTGACCTTGCACAGGTGTTACCCAGACCTGTCCTTCCCTCATTTGTTGAGTCCCAATTATAGTGCAGACACAAGACACAGTGCATCTCTGGCTAATTTTAGTTTTGCATATGTTATTATTTTTGAATACTTGAAAGTTGAAGGAAGGAAGGAAAGCAAGCAAGCAAGCAAGCAAGCAAGGAGAAAGAGCCAGTCCTCCGGGAGCATACATTTGAGAGTGGAGGCTCTAAGCAGTCCCACGTTCCTTGGAAGTTCCCTTCCTTAGTGGCCACCAGGATGGGGTGGAGGGATGGGAAGCAGCTGGTAGGGCTGGCTCCACCCTGTCCTTCCCTTAAACTAGAGCAAGTCTGCTTCTACCAGGTTTATGTCTTGGGTTTTGAGTATGATCTGGTTTGACATGTGAGTTTTGCTGCTGAAAGAATGAAGCAAACTGGTGTAGCAGCTTGTAGCTGAGAGCACGCCTAGGGGCATTATCCATCCTTGTCCCTGGGGTCCCTTCCTCTTCCAGCTCCCTTTCTAGTGGCTCCTACCTTCCTGCTTCCCTCCCACACCACACACCTCCTTCCGTGGCTCCTGCTAAGCCTTCACATGGCCAGCAGCTTGGCTCAACTCTGGGACAGATGGTGGCAAGGCCAGGAGGGCGAGCCCTGGAGTCAAAGCTCGGCTTCCCCACCTGCTGGCGCACAGTGTCTGCTCCTTGTGCTCCAGGCTCCTTAACTGTGAGCTGGGATGTCAGCAGGACCTGCCCATCAAGTTGTTGTGCAGATTATATGAGATGATGGCATACCAGTTTTAAACATCACCTGGCCCAGGTATAGGGATTCATGACCCCTGGGCCATTGTGATTGTAATTATTAATATTATGACAACCATCACCACCCTATTTTTCTCTTTCATTTTTCTCCCAACGTTCTGAAGAGAATTCGACCTCTCTTCTGCCTCCACTCTTCCTCATCCACTCACTCCTCCCAAGATGTTGGCCAGCTGACTGCCACCCCCACTGCTGCCCTGAAACAGCACCCAGATTGTCAGCCACCACTTGACAGCCAGTCCTGCCTCCTGATTCCCGGAGGGCATTCTGCTTTCTGTGTCAACAACCCAGAGCTGACATCTTCTTTGAGGAAGTTTGGATACTACTGGCCGTTTTGCAAATGAGCGACCTCAGAGAGAGGCTGAGTCGAAGGACGGGCATAGGTCTCCGGGTCTGGGTTACACACACAGCTGGGAAGGGGACCTTGAACTCCTGGCTCACCGTTCCTTTCCAAGCTGGAACATATTGTAGAAAGTTGTGGGCTAAATTTTCAGAGGATGTAGAAGGCGGCAGGTCCATTGTTGTTTTCTGTGAGGGAAGAGATTTCCTTCAGGGAGAAGATAATAAAAAGGAAGGAACCACAGCTACACACAGCACCGCAGGTGACCCTCAAAGCACCGTGCAGAGTGAAAGAAGTCAGGAGTAAAAGACTACTTGCCGTATGATCCCACTTACGTGAAAAGGCAAAATTATAGGAACAGAAAACAGATCAATGGTTGCCAGGAACTGGGGGAGGGGGGAGGGTTTGACTACAAAGGGGCTGCAGGAAGGACTTTCAGGGGTGATGCAGCAACTCTGTGTAGATTCTGGTGGCGGGCATATACCTATGATTGTTGGTCAAAACACACATCTGTACATCAGAGTGATTTTGCACATTAAAGTGCATTTTTTAAAATAAGTTAATAAAATCAAACCAAATATAGGCTGCAGGGCAGGAAGACAGAGCACACTGTCATCATCCTCCAGCAGGTTGGTCTTATCCCCAGTTATACTGACATGGACAGTAAAGGCTCAGGCCCCTGAGAAATGGAGAGAAGATTTCTTTCTCTTTTCTTCCATCTCTTCACCGCAGCCCCTCCAGGCCCCAGGAGCCAGTGTTCAGGAGGATGGATTGGTTTCCATCCTCACAGAGCTCACAGGCTAGAATTCTGGGAAACAGACGTGGAATCAGTAAGTCTAAGGGTGGTGTGGAAGGGAGGGTCAGGATGTGGAGCCCCAGCAGGGTCAGAGAAGCATGCTGCCTGTAGGAAGTGACAGCCTAGCCTAGGCCTGGGGGTCTGCAGAGGGTGAGGAAGACCCTCCATCTCCTGCTGTGAGGCCTGGAGGGGAGAGGGTGTGATGGGGCGGGGTGGGAGAGCTGTGGCCTGTGGCCAGGCTGGCGGGGAGAGGTTAAGAGCAGCAGGCCTCTTTAAGCGAATGAGGATTCTTTCCTAGGGCCCTGGGAAGTGTCTGCAGGTCGAAGCAGGGCCAGTTCCAGATCTGTGCATCCCCAGAGACGGGCCTGGCCCACACCCTGCACTTCCTGCCTTGCTGCTGGGGACTTGGGGTGGGGGGATGCCTCCAGTTTGTGTGTGTGTGTGTCTGTGTGTGTTTCTTTTATAGTCAGTCCACTCTGCTAGTGATTCATGCACCCCTCATAGACTCCAGCACCCAAATACAGTCTGTTAATAAGTTGCGTCTGGCGGAACGCGGGGGTGGTTGTAACAACAGTACTTAATAGCTATGTTCTCCTGAGCACGCCTTAAAGAAATCAGAAATAACTTTCCATCCCTTGCTTTTGCTTCCCACGTGCCGGCCCAGATCTCTGGATATCTTGGTCATGGACTTGGATATTTGTTGAGGGTCTTTACCCCTCTCCCCACCTGTTCCAGGTTTGCATGGTTCACTCTCCCGCCAGCACCTGGTACCTAGAAGCACTCAGGAGACGTTTGTGAAGTGAACGAGGGAGGAGGAAGGAGGCAGGCAGCTGTTCTCAGCTCTGTGTCATCACTCCTCTCAGAACCTCCTCGTCTGTCTTTACAAAGTGGTTGGCCCTGAGCTCTCGCCG
Source organism: Camelus bactrianus (assembly GCF_048773025.1). Lineage (NCBI taxonomy): Eukaryota > Metazoa > Chordata > Mammalia > Artiodactyla > Camelidae > Camelus > Camelus bactrianus. The sequence goes on from NC_133555.1 coordinate 28,238,778, forward strand.
CCCACCTTGTTTGTCAGTGCAACATGCCTGGGGACCAGCCAAGGGGACAGAGACCCGTCCAGGGCTCCCATGAGCATGCATACTTCACATCATCAGAGGACCATGCGATTCGGTGGGGCGTGTGCAGTCCTGGCTGCCCCAGAGCGATGCTTTTCAAGATGCATGGCTATTTTAATTTAAATTCATGTATTTGTATTAGAAGATTTCCTTATGTTTGTTTTTCCTTGGAAGCATTCATGGGCCAGTGCTGAAAAAATTACCATCCTTTGCTCCAAAAGAAATATAATTTCCCACAACATTTTGGATTTCCAGTCTCCAGAAGAACTAATATTGCTTTTGCTGATAGCAGGTGTGTGTTAGGGGGAGGGATTGGTCATTACGGGGCCACCGAGGAGTCTTGAAGGATTGCTTTCCACCGTGGAAGGCTGGGTTCACTTCCGTGTTTTCCTTTCCTCCCCTCTCAATTCCACTCAGAGCCAAACTAATCCAAAATATCATCTTTTTCTCCATGGCCCTTCAAGTTTCAAATTCTATAGAAGTCTAGGAGGAGAATATTCACTTGGTTATAGTTCAATGTCAGCAGTTAAAAATGAACTTCATAAAATAGAAAATACACCAATGGATAAAAAAAAAGTTCTCCCACTTTCAAAGTTATAGTGTTTTCCTTATTTTTTGAAACATATGAGTTTATTTATTATGTAACTTCATACTGTACTCTCAAATTTAATATTTTAATAAAAGCACCTCCTCATGACACTGGCAAATTAGAAATCATAGTTAAGGGGCTTGTCCCCTCCCTCCCTGCCCAGGCATCACATATCCATCCACTCACCTGCTGTCCGTCCATCGTGGACTGAAGGCCTCCTCTGTGAGGACAGGGTTAGGTTCTAGGAAAACAGGAATCCTGAGGCAGACAGGGTGCCTACCCAGAGGAAGTTGTCATTATGTAGTGGAACTGAGCGGAAACAAATGGCGGCAGATAGCAGATCGTGGGGTTTGTGGGTGATGCATGTGGGGCTGCAGGGGTGGTCCAGTCCCTCGTGACTGTCCTGCATCGATGAAGGCAACCCGCATTGCAGGGGCTGGATTTAAACACTGAATTTAAACATTCAGTGGGTGCTCAAGGTTTGGACCCTCCCACGTAGGGTTAATTGAAGGGCCAAATGTTAGAATGTGTGCAGGTTAGTCGTTGTTGAACTGGGATGGTCAGTCTGAGAAGGAGGCATTTGACCTGGCTTGCTGGGCCTGGAGAGGAGTGCTGTGTTGCATATGCACTATTCTCTGGCGCTGGAAATCAGGTGGTTATTTGGTGCTTTCCAGGCCACTGTTGGAGGCAGAGGGAACTTTTTAGAGGGGCTTCCTAGGAAACTTTATGACCACAGCAAAGTCTGAGGGGATATACATCAGGCCAGAGGTCACCAACTCTGCCTGTGACAGGGACCAGGCAGTCATCTAAAACCAGTGGCCAGGGCCGTGCAAGGGCCATAGTTAGGAAATGTGGGGACCCCGAGGGCCCACAGCCCACCTGACAGGAGCAGCTGCCACTGAACCCCAGCTGGCCATTGGCATATGTGGGAATGTGGGCTCTCTGCGACATTCAGCTGAAGCTAGATACCTGATTTCTAAATGAAATCTTCTAGCTTTTTAAATGTTGGAAGCCACCTCAAGAAAAAAAAGAGGTCACCTTGTGGGTCACCACATAAAATATATCAGTAGTCTGCCTGTTTATGACTGGCACCCAAAATTTCACTTAGAGGTTACATTGTTATGATTTTTTTTATTGTTACTTGTTGTATTGTTACTTGTCACATTTTTATTTTGTGTGCTTTTGTAATGAGCATATAATATACCTATAAGCAGGAAAAAAGAAGGAAAGCATCTTTATAACCCTATTTATAGGGTTATAAAGGGCTATTTGCCTTTTAATTCTTGTTGATGCTCCTGGGACTGGTAGAGGATGATCAGGTGGTCTGGGTTATGGGGATGGCTATGGACTCAGAGAAGAGGGAAGAGGACCTATATCCAAAGGGTCCCCGAGGCTGCTGACTAAGGCAGCAGGCGGGTGGGAACCTGGATGCCTATTATGTGCTGGGCACGCTATGCACTCACGCACCAAGAAACTTTAGACATGGCTGGATCCAGGTGGCTAATCCATGATACCAGGAATCCATCTCTTGGTCCCTCGCTGTAGTTGCCCTAGATTAGCTTCCTTCTCAGGAAGGTTCTCTGTGTAAGATGCCCTGCACAGTTCCCAATTTCCACCCCATCAACTCAGCCTTTGCACTAGAAGACTGCATCTCTTTTCTTTAACTCTAGCAAAAATCTCAAGTCTCACTCTCATTGTTCTATGCCAGGTCACAAACCCATCTCAGGAACCTAGGATTAGCCGTTCCTGAATCACAGTCTAAGAGCTAGAGAGGGGGCATCCCCCAACAAAAGATCAGGGTGCTATTGGCAGAAGAAGGGAGACTAAATGCTGGGCAGTAAGAAAAGCCATCATCTACCCTGGCCACACTTGCATCAAGAGAGCAAGAAGGGATGAAGAGAGCTTGCAAATGGGGAGACCAACAGATCACACGGCCTTGAGCCAGCTCTCAGTTTTCCAGTCTCTAAATGAGGGTAGTAGATTAGCTGGTTCTCTGAGGATCCTTCCAGTTCCTGATCTGCTTGAGTTTTAGGCATATTATCTGAAAACAGACACTGTAATTAAATTACCAGGTTTGAAACAATATGAGGTTATGGATCTTGTTAAAACACATGGGTAGCTTTTTTGTTTGTTTGTTTGTTTTTTCCCCCAGCAACTAGTTCTTTTGGTGAATTGCTAAGGAAGCTGTGAGAGACACAAGATTTGCCTCTGCCCCAGCGACTCTGTTTCTTGCTGGCACGCACCTACAGCTCTGGTTTGCAAGGAAGCTTTGTAAACTTCTTAGTCTAGTGGTGGGAAGTGAACTCACTGCCACGAATTTCATGCTCCAAAGGCCGGAATGGCACATTAGGGAAGATTTACCCCGGCTTCACCTCCCTGTGTGAACTTGTGAGCAGGCCATAGTTTAAACAACACATGACTATCGACAGCTGTGGGAGAAACCAGCTGTGTGGATATCAGCGTGCGTTTCCAAGACACCGATTAGTTGTCTCAATCCAGAATTTTGTTTTAATGGTAATGTCTCATCCCCGAGAGTGAGATTTCCCCAGGAAGATATGAAGGGAAAACAGGGATTGCTCTTTGGTGACTGTGCTAGTGTGACTTACCCTTCTGTTTGTCAGACGTCTGTGGGGCCAGCACGTATGCTACAGGGTAGGGGGCTTGGAGGTGAGTCATCTCAAAGCTAGAAAGCCATGCATCACCCTCCACAGGAAGTGCTGGCAGGCACACCGCTTCCCAAGTGGGCAGCCACAGGCCACGTGAGTGTTGTGCTGAGTGATGCAGTGCGAGGGGCAAGAGTGCTGGGGGCCGACTGATATGGCTGGAAGGCTGGCAGTATTGATGCTTCCTAGCTGTGTGATCTGGGGCAAGTTACTTGAGCTCTCTGTGCCTCCGTTTCCCCATCTGTAAATCCAAACAATAATCAAGAGTTGTCAGCATTAAATAAGAGATCACCTGTTGGGTTCTTGTCACCAGACTAATGACTTATGTTGGTGGTGGTGGTGGTATCATTCTAACGCAGCCATGGACTAGTATGTATCATGTTCATAACCGCTAACGCATGTGTTGTGCTTATCACATGCCAGGCCCCCACATGTGCACGACAGACACTGTTCTTAACTCTTCTAAGTGCACTAACTCAGCTAGATAACGTGGTCACTCACGTTAACTCAGGTGGGTACTATTATTACCATTGTCATTTTATTGATGAGGAAACAGAGAGTTCAGTAACTCGCCTAAAGTCACAGAGCCAGTGAGTAGTGGATGTGGGATTTGAACCCAGGCAGCTGGTTCTAGGGTCCTTGTTCTTAACCACTACTCTATCCAGTCTCACTGAAATAGTAAGAGCTACCCAGAGAGCTTCCTATAGGTCAGGAAATGTTCCAAGCACTTTCTACAGATTGACTCATTTAATCCTCCCAACAACCTCTCTGAAGTAAGTAGTTGCTATTATTCTCCCCATTTTATAGACAAAGAAATTGAGGCACCTAGAAGAAGGTAAGAACATGAATGGCGTTCCCATCCTCATTAGCTGGGTGATTTAAAACAGGGAAGCTGACATCTCTGAACCTCACGGTTGCTGCAGGTAACAGGTGACTGATGCCAGGCACTGCCTGCAGACCTGGCAGCAAGCAGGCCTTCTTTGGGGGGTGGCTGTTTAACTACTAGTGAGAGGACCTTGCTAATGGACCCTAGCTTTATTCCTTGTCTCAAGCTGCTCCTGGTAGCTGGGACAGGGCTAAGAGCTCTTGGCTTCTTGAGGGAACAAGTCTTTGAAGACCCCACCCCCTGCTTGGGCCTGCTGTGGCACCAGGGCATAGCTTGGCCCCACCACGGATGCCGTGTCCCTCCTTGAACGTTTCAGTTCTGCCCCTGGGGAAGTGATTACATGGTGAACCTGTCCCGGACACTTGGGGACAAACTGTCTAATAGGTCTCGGTCTTGATTTCCTTAGCTGCAAAATGGAGTATAGGATGAAAATATGTGATTAAAGACATCAAATCCAGAAAATTCATATTTCCACAATGTGGAATAAGCAAGCCTTCTTGCCACTATTTTACACACTGACTGTGGGGAACTTTGCAAGGCACTTTCTCAGCAGCCAGTCCCTATGGTCGGCTATCTGAGCTGTGCATAGTTGTGCTCTGAAACAACACTGGGAGCGGTATCCCAGCATTTGTGGTTATTTTGTTAAATTAATTATTGTAAGCATAAAGTACTGGGTCATTTTAATGTTCTTGGAAAATGCTGCTAAATTTCTGCCAAATTATCTTTGGGAGACTTTATACCAATAATTTAGACATTGGCAATTGTGAAGCAAAATGTCTGTTTCTCCACATTCTTGCCCACGTTGGTTATTGCTATGTAAAATTTGCCAATTTGAAAGGCAAACGTGCCATTTATTTAAATTTCCATTTTGCTAGTTACTAAGGAGGATGAACATTTTTTGTTTGTTTATTGGCTGTTTAGATTTCTTCTTTTGTGAATTGTCTCATGGCAAAATGTTTTAGCTTTATTAAAAAGGCTATTTTCTGGTTACAAAAGTCATATATGCATATCATAAAAGTTCAGATAGCGTAGGAATGTGTGACATGACAAGTGCAGGTTCCCTGGATCAGTCCTAACCTCGAGAAATCACCACTACTGACAGTGTGGACCTTATTTTTTTCAGAATTTTCTAGAAATGTTTGAATGCCACCATTTTGCCTCAAAAATTTCTGAAGGTTCATCCATGGCTTTAGTATCTTAAAAGATCTTTTGCCAAGTGGCATTTTTATTGAATACAGGTAGCAGGTTTATTTTGATAAATTGATCTTTTCAGAGAAGCCACACAGCCTAGAGGGAAGGGTACTGAATTTGGGGTCCCCACTGACCGCTATCATGTCTCCTTGTGCTCGGCCAGGTGTGTGCCATCTGTGGGCCTTGCCAGCCCTCGGGTCAGTGCCTCCGCACTGCCGACTGGAGTGCTTTCTGTTTTGAATGTCAGGCTGCTGAGCTGTAAAGGCAGCGGCAAGGGGAGGAGGGCTTCTGATCTCCCAGCACCAGCTCCGGCACCAGTGCGTGGCGGCGATAGTTAATAGCAGCTGCTAATGACGGCCAGCATTTCCTCCGTATGTCCTTCACATGCTTGAGTCTACTTATACCTCACAGCAACTCTATAAACTGTGAAATCTAATATTATCCTTGTTTCTCATACTCTTAAGACGTGGGTTCCTAGAGACCAAACCATTTGGTTAGGGTCCCCAACTAGTGAGTGCCAGAGTCAGAACTTGAACTCAGCCCCGCCAGGCACTGAGACCCTTTGAGAGGTTTACCACCCACCCTGCAGTTCTGCACAGCCTCTTCATGAACCCCATCTCCCTGTCAGCCTTTATACATATTGGTCTGGTCCCAGTGTATCCAGGGACCTGGAGTGCCCCCAATAGGTTCTCAATAGATTGTGTAAAGCAAGTTGAGCAAGTTGAAAGCAGGTAAAAGGACAAATTCAGGGGCTGCAGCCCTGAATCAGGGCACAGGAGCAAGCAGGGAGAGCATCTTTGCCTGGGTGACAAGACGCGGTTGCCATGGCAGCAGCTATGGCAACGCTGATGCCTGTGCCAGCCGTGTTCCCATCGGAGCCCAGCTGGTGAGCTGGAAGACGAGGTGCCCAAGAGAATGGGCTGGGGGCTTGCTCTGCCTCATGCTTTGGACAGACCATGTTTGATAGAAGTAATTGATAAACAGCACATAACTGATCAACACAGTTAATTTTTCTCTCCCCAGTTTATGGCTTTTGTGGATTATGTGGCCGGAAAATCCTTAGACAGTTTGGCAGGACTCAGAGGCTGAGTGCAGGCATCCTGGAATCAAGCTGTCTGGCCCTGACCTCTGGTAACCATGAGACATTTCCAAATCTAACTTCTCAGTGCCTCAGCCTTCTCTGTTATGGCCCTTATTTCTCAGGGCCCCCATGAAAATGAAATGAGTTAGTCCAAATAAAGAGCGTAGCACAGGTATTGTTATTATTATTAAAATAGTATTAATGTTCCCCTCTTCTACTCAGAATTTCTCTTATTCTGAGTAATTCTCTTGCTCAGAATTACCCTCTCTTACCCAGGGTCTTGGGGGTGGCTTGCTCTTTGTCACAGTGATGGAATAATCTCTTTGAACGGTGCCCTTGGCATTGCCTTTCCTTTTTCTGCATGTATGCTAGAGCAACTCTGACGTGGTCCCACCCCCACCACCATATTTCAACCGACAGTTTGGGAATAAACATGTTTTTATGTGTGGCCCCAGTCACTGCCAAAAACAGCATTTATGGAGCTTCTCATTACCTTAGAGACTGTGGTAGGTCCTGTATCAGAGTCAATAAACTGCTTTAAGCGATGCTGGCTAATTTAAGAATTTTGGGTGTTTTTGGAGTTTGAATCAACAGAACATTTGTCAGAGATGCCCATTTCTGAGGACTCATTTTTAGGGATGTGATTTTCAACTTGGAGGTACTGGGCAACCAGTATTTATTTTATTAGCTTCTGATCAAAATATTATTGAGTAAAGTGTGAAGACTTTCTTCTACTCCTCTCTGGGCAAAAAGCCCCCATGGAGCCCCTGTTGGAGAGGAACTAGGAGAGTATGGTGTCTGTAAATATAATGTTTGAGTTAGAGCTTTCCAGGATTTGAAAAACATGAATTTATCTCCTTCCTTTTTGTTTCTAGTATGTATATAGTTTGATAAAACAGTTCCCAAAGGCTTGATTCTTCTAAGACAAAAATTGGAAAGATAGTTCAAGGTGATTTTAAAAAATGCTTTCTAAGGGTTGTTTATTTGATTCAAATTCATTTAAAACATTAAGAAAACTTAGCCATTAACAATTTTAAACTGAAACTATATATTATCAGAGTATAACCTGTGTACGATAAAGTGTACCAATTAGTCTGCATGGATTTTTACTTGCTGATATAGAGAAACTAATAAATAAGACTAATATCTGATCTTTATTATTATTATTATTGAAGTCCAACTGCACTTCATGTAAAGAGGAACTAAGCCCATAACATTGACTTGGGGTCTGGTGCAAAGTAAGCATTTTAGTTTCCATTTCCTTTCTTCTGTTGTCGCTGCTTCTGCAATGGTTTTAACATCTATTTCCCAGTTCATTTTCTCTGGAGCCAGACTGTCTGGGTTTGAATCCTGACTCTGCACCTCCTAGCTGTATGATTTTGGACAAGTCACTTAACCTCTCTGAGCTCCAGTTTCCTCATCTATAAAGTGAGAATAAAAAAGGTACCTCCTTATAAAATTGTTTTGAGGAGTAAATGAGTTAATATTTCTTAAGCACTGAGGACAGTGTCTGGCAGGTAATAAGCATCTTTTTTTTTTTAAGTAAACTCTTAAAAACGTCATCTCCGTGACAGAGTGAGCGAGGAGTCTCCTAGTCCATAAGGCAGAGGTCAGCAGTGCTGATAAATTGGGATGACCGTGACCTGATTCCACATCTCTGGAGTTGAGGGGCCAGCGTCTCTCATCAGCGGAGAGCTCCGGTTTCTCATTTCAGACAAGGGGGGTGTTCTCAGTGTTGACTCACGGGAAGGTAGGGTACGTACAAGGAGTCCTGGTTAGAAAAACACACACTCGGGAAAGAACAGGCTCTCCCCAGGCAAAACTTTAGAAAAACAACAATCTGCTGTTCCTTGATTAAAGGGTAGAAAACTAATTATCCTTTCCGGAGGGACGTGAGGCCACTCTCTGCCGGGCTGTGACCTGGAGGTGCAGGATGTGGATTTCCTTAGGATGTAATGAAGTCTTTCCCATTGAAAATGTGCCGTAATTCAGATGGCTGCAGATGGGGAGAGGGAGAATGATCCCTTTGCTTTTAAAAGCAACCCCTGAACACTTTAGAAACATCACTTGCCGGTCAGTACTTTGAAACTAAGAAAAAAATAATTTTCTTAAATTGGATTTCTGGAACACTTCAGTTACAAAACATCCCCTCAAAAATATTGTCGTTTCTGCTAATTAGACCAGCTTGTAATTAGCTTGAATATTTGAAGTTCCATGCTGCCAACGACAAGTCATCCATGCTCTGATGATGAGGATCAGAGTGCCAATGAGGAGTAACTGGGAAACACGTTATTTTCGTGCTGAATAAATGCCAAGTAGTATTCATTCTAGTTTCTTTAGTCAAGGGAGGGAACTGAAACATTCCACCTTGGGATAATTTGTGTGTGAGTTTCCTCACTGTCTTCCATACCATCCTGTGAGGGATGGGAAGTTCCTGTTGAGCTGTATTGTTTGGCTGGAGATGTCAAGAAAGTTCAAAAAAAGTCTTACAAATTCATCTACCATGTGCCAGGTGTCCAGAGGGTGGGAATTAAAAAGTTAGAAGTGCCTGCCCTCAGAGAGCTCACATTTTAATGACTCAGTGGACTGGCCAATACTCGAGAGATCCTTGTCAACTTATGTTTTCCACAAACAATGCTTCTAGGTAATCTGCAGACAAATCCCCCTCAGCTGTAGTTCCCTAGTTCCACTCACTTCCTCCTGTCAAGTCACCAGGGACCTCTGCTTTGCCAAATCAGTGGGAATTTCTCCTTCCCCTGCTTAGGGACATAGTAGAGCACTGCCTCCTTGAAACACTTTCTCTTCTTGCCAGGGCTCCTCGTCTCTCTAAAGGCTGATGACTCTTGAATACAGCCTCCAGTTTTTTAAATCCAGCTGCTGACTCCACATCTCCATTTGGAGATCCATCCAATGCAAATGTGGCATTTCAAACATGAAATGTCTGCTCTTGATTTTTGTCCCCAAATCTGCTCCTCCTGTAAGTCTTCTCCACCCTCCCAGTTACTCAGGCTAAAATTCTTAGAGCATCCTTTACTTCTCTGTTATTTTATCCTCCGTATCCAATTCACCAACAAATCCTGTTACCCTACCTTCAAATATGTACATAACTCCACCACTGCTTACCACCCCTACTGCCACCATCTTGGTCCAGGTCCCTGTTGTCTCTCACCTGGGCCATCCTCACTTCCTTCGTACTCCTCATCTTGTCCCTACAGCTGTATCTCCACACAGCATTGAGAACAGTCCTTTTAAAACTTAAATCATGTTTCTTCTCTGCTCAGAATCCTCCTGTGGTTTCCCATCTCACTTGAACTAAAATCCAAAGACCTTGCAGTAATCTGTAAGACCCTTGCCATCTAGTTCCTGCTCCCTCTGTGACTTTCTCTGCTTCTTGATCACTTGTTTACCCCACTCCAGCTATATTGGCTTTGCTTCCCCTCAGCTGTGCCCCAGGAACTTTGCATATGCTGTCTTGTCTGCCTAAGACAGTCTCTTCCCTCTTTCAGGTTTCTGTTCAAACATCACTTTCTTGGAGAAGCCTGCCCTGAGCACTCCATATAAACTAGCAGCTACTCCCACTATCCCTACTCTTCTACCCTGCTTTGGTTTCCTCAGTAGAATTTATCACCTCCTGACATAAGCCCCAAAAGAACAGGGACTATGTATGTTTCATTCTCTGCAGCATCCCATATGCCTACAACAGTGCCTGGCACATAGTAGACACTAGGCAGAGATCTAGAGCTAACATTTATTAAGCACTCAATGTGAGCCATGCAAAGCACTTTACAGGAATCACTTATTTACTCCTCGTGGTGACCCTATGAAGTGTAAGTCTCATCGTGTCCATTTTAAATAGGAAATTGAGGCTTGAGGAAGCTCCATAAGTGCCCAAGTGCACATAGTGGACTTGGGCTTGAGCCCAGGTCTTGGAGGCTGCAGCACCTGCGCTCTGACCACCTTCTGCTACTGCTGTCTCTATTTGGTGGTCTTACATTGTTCTAGCTGCCCAACACATGGAAATGTGAATGAACAACATGTGGACTTGAAATAAGGAAATAGACTGGAGCCTTGGTGTATTTGTCATGATGAGATGGTGTCTCTTAGAGTGTTTGGGGTTTTGATTTGCTGGGAGGAGTTATGGCATTTTGCAGGTCCTTTCTCCTGGATGAGGAGACATCAGGGGAACCTGGGCAGGGTTAGGAAGGTAAAAATCACATGTAATCCAAAGCGCTTTTAAATGCCCTGGGGAAGGTGCCATGATGGAGCCTGACCTGCCCTTATGACCAGTGTTCCTGCCAGTGCTATTGATTTGGGCAGTTCTGGCCCGAGTTGCTGGCTGGATGAAGATCTTCTGTTCAGAAAGTGCCTGTAGGATCCAGTTCAGCCTGAGAGAGGCCTGGGGGAGGAAAGAATGCTGAGATAGGGCAGATCCACAGCCCTCTCTCATGTCGGCCTTCACTCATGCCAAGTGTGCAGAGGCCACACAAGATGCCCTCAACTACAGAACTTCTTCTCCCTCTCGCTTAAGTGCATGAGGTTGTATTCATGTTCCGTCAGCGTGTATATAAGGCTATTCTGTGATACAGTTGGCCACAGACCTACTTAGGGCAGACACAGTATATTCATTCTCCAGCTATTTATTAAGGTCCTACTAAGTGCGAGGAGTGCAGGGGCAGCAATGAAGCCAAATCACATAGTCCCTGGCCTTCCAGCTCATCACCTAGAAGGAGGAAAGCTCTTAAAGTACACTTTTTGTGCACCAGGCACTATGTGCTTTATATATATTAACACATTTAATCCTCCCAACAACCCTATGAGGGAATCCTGTTATTACCTCCATTTTACAGATGGTGGAAGTAGGAACAGAGAAGTTAGGTCACTTGTCCAGTGTCACATAGCAAGTTAGTGGCAGAGCTGACTCCAGCATCTGTGTTTATAACCACTATGCCCTACTGCCCCTCTATGGCATCACCTGAGAATCACTGAAATTTACCAATGGCAGTTTTCTGGAAGACTACACCCATGAAAAGTTGTCCTAAAGATAAAAGTTTTGCAGGAAGCTCAAATGCAAAAAAGAAACGCAGCAGAATGGCTTGTGAGATGGGAGCAAAGATGGAACGGGTGTTGCTGCAGAAGCTCTGAGCGCAGAGTCCCGGGCTGGGGGTGGAGAGTGGGAGGAAGCACAGAGAGCCAGAGACTGTGGGAATTTTTATCGTTGTTGAGTGATTCATGTAAATATGTGTCTCAGAAACAGACTTGTAAGGCTGATTCCTCACAGGGCTGATAAAACTTCCCATCTAAGCCATTTTTGTCAATTCCCAGGCTGCACAGAATGCTCTTCTGGCTTTTATTTACATAATTCCCTCTTCTGGAAGAGTAAATAGCATTTTATTTTGCATTATTCTTTCATGTAGCTTTTTTCCATGAAATATATATCTTTTATTTTGTCTGAAAATATCTTTACCCCCTTCTTTAAAAAAATTCTGGTAAACTATACGTAATATAGTATTTACAGTTTTAAGTGTATAGTAATTCAGTAGCATTAAGTACACTCACAATGTATATCCATCATTACTATCTAATTCCAGAACTTTTTTATCACCCCAAAAAGAAACTGTGTACCCATTAAACAGTCACTCCCCTTTCGCTCTCTCCCTCTAGTCCCTGGTCACCGCTCATCTGCTTTCTATCTCTGTGGATTTACCTTTTGTGTCTGGATTCTTTTACTTTGCATAATGTTTTCAAGGTTGTTCCATGTTGTAGCATGTATCAGTATTTTATTCTTTTTATGGTTGAATAATATTCCATTTAATGCATATATATCACATTTTGTTTATCCATTTCCATTCATCATTTGATGGAATTGTATACATTTTTAATACAGTTACTAGCATACCAGCTATATGCTAGACACTTTGCTACATGCTGTATCCTGAATATATAAAGAACCTTTACATATCAATAACAAAAAAGAACATCCCTTTATATAAATGAGTAAATGATCCCAGCAAGCATTTCACAAAAGGGGAACTACAAATATAATTGTTTCATGGGTGTAAAAAATCACTTCAATCTCTTCCTTTTAGTTAATTCTGAAATTAGTTTGGTAAAAGCAGTTCTCTGCTGTTTAGCAACAGTTCATAGATATTTGTTTGGGATAGGCTCCATTTGGGGAAGAATTTTTATTTGTTGTTCCATTCAAGTAGGGATGTGACCTGAAAACCATCTCCCTTAGTTTTTCTAGAGACTAGATCTCTAAAGCCTTTGTGAAATATTTTGCTCTTTTGAATGTTTCTGAATTCAGATGGATAGAAATATCTTTTTGGAGAGTGTCTCACTTTTCATGTGGGTCTCAACTTACACATTTTGATTGGACACTAACTATTGATACATAGAGTGGTGGTTTGCAAAGTCTGGGGCTCTTTGGAACTGCATGTGCTGTCTTTCTGTAATTGTGCAGTCCAGTAAGGTAGACACATGCCTCCTGTCCCCACTGAGCACTTGAAACATGGCTAGTGCCAATTAAGATGTGCTGCAAGGGTGAAATACTCAGTGGATCTGGAAGACTCAGTGCAAAAAAATATGTAAACTATCTCTGATACTTTTTTTTCTGTTGGTTACATGTTGAACTGATAATAGTATCTGGATATATTGGGCTAAACAAACTATATTATTAAAATTAAACTTACCTTTTTAAACCATTTTAATGTGACTAACAGAAAATTTTAAATTACGTATGTTGCTCACATAATATTTTTAGTGAACAGGGAGTGCTGTTGTAAAAATAACTGGCGCATGGGTGGAGAATGGGAGAGAAGTCTGAAGAGACATGATTTCTGTGCCTTCAGAATCTCGAAAGTGCCCCGTGAAGGTGGCTGCAGGGGTCTAGATGCCTCCAGGTCTCTGCCTTCACTCTGGACCCCTCCGCTGTCTTCTCCTCCTCTAGCCAGAGGGGTCTTCCTGAAGGCGAACCTCATCCTCGCACTCCCCACTTTGTAGCTTCAGTGTCACCCCATCACCTCGTGGCTAAACCCCCGACCTGAGCCTTTCCGGCTCTGCCCTGCCCACCTTATCAGCCTCATCTCATGCCTCTCTACTTCCTTCCCTGCCTGTCACAGGCTTTTTATAAACATTATTATAATTTCCGTTATGTGAACAATATGTTTCCATAGTAATCATTTTAAAATACATAATGTAAAACATAATGTCCATATTTATGCTGCCTACCCACCTCCCGGCTACGTGATCAGTTGCTGTCAACAGGTGGGCGTGTGCTCTTCCAGGGCCGTCTGCACACATGCAGCTGATTCTGTACCTGTGTGTGTGTATAACTGAGCGGGTTCACATGTTGTCCTGTCTCTTATTTCACATACCGTATTTTAAGGTCTTTGCTGGTGAGGACGTAAGTGTGCCTCATTGTTTTTAATGGATGCCTGGTAGTTTATTGTATAGCTGTGCCTTAAATTATTCATGTTTGTTATTGTTTTTAATTGTAAAATATTTCACCCATATAGCAAAATATAGACTTTTATAATATTCACCTCTGTACCTCCCCCCATAGAGGTTTAATAAACAGCAACATTTTGCCCTGTTGGCTTCAGAATTTTTATGTGAGTAAATAAAATATTCCAGGGAGAGATGAAGCCTTATGTGTGCCCCCTCCCCCTGTCCCTCTCCCCTCTCAGTCCCCAGAGGGAAGCACAGCCTATTCATCTGCAGTCTTACATCTTTACTACATATATAGTGGCCATAGACAGAGTGTTACTTCGTGCATCCCTAGGTAGTATCATGTCATATCATGCATAGCTCCTGCAACTTGGATTTTCATCCCTTTTTCTTTCTTTCTTTTTTTGAAGATTTTTCATTAATGTATAGTTCTTGATGGTCGTCTGTTGTGAAGAATGAATATAGATAGCTTCATTTAATGCATTTCCTTATTCACAGATATTTCAGTTGTCACACTTAACTTCCACTTGTTCATATGTGTCATCTCTCCTTTTCTCCTTTACTTCTTAAGTCTGGGCTCTTTTTATCTCCTATGGAACGATCTGTGTAAGATTGGAATGAGCTGTTGTGTTGAAGATTTGGTAGAATTCATCAGCAAAACTGTCTGGCCTGGTGCTTTCCTTTATCTCTTTATTAGTTATAGAGCTTTTCAGGCTTTCTGTTTCTCTTTGCAATGGTTTTGATACGTTACACATTTTAAAGGAACATACGTGTTTTGTTTAAGTTTCCAAGTGTAATGGCATCAAGTTGTTAACAGCATTCTTCTGTCATTTACTTGATGTTGTGTCTAGTTCTGTGCCCCAGTCCGTAACAGTATTTGTCCGTGTTCTCCCCACCCCCTTTTTAACTTGATCAGTTTTGTCTATTTGGCTAATCTTTTCAAAGGTCAGTTTTTTACCTCCTGCACTTTGAGCATACTTTTCCTGTGGCCTGGCCTACGTTCCCTTCTCTCAGCTGGTCGAGTCTTTCTTCTGGCTCCTCAAACCTTGACTGAGCCACTTTGGCATTCCCCACTACCACTCTTTTTTTTTCCTTTCTTTCTTCCTTTTTTTAGTACTTATTACTCACCATGTTGTAATCTCTCCTTCTCTCTTACTTTTTGGCCTGGTGTCCTTCTGCAAGCTTCATGAGAGCAGAGACTGGATCTGTTTTGCTCACTGCTGTGTCTCTAGTGTGTGGCACTGTGTCTGGTGTACGGGCAAGTGCTCAGTAAGTGCTGGTGAAGGAATGAATGTGTCAGCCCATTACACATAAAGGAGTACAGACCCACTCTCCGAGGCGCGAGGGCTCTCTTTCAGGGCCTGTTGCAATGGGGAGGTGACTAGTCCCAACTGAGCAATTCTGAGGTTCTGTGACTCTTTTTTCCCAGAATTTATCAGGTAGTAAAGATCTGGAGGTGCAGCCTGACTTTTCACTCCTACTGTGGGCATTTTTCCATGTTTACCGTAAGCTCTCCTGAGGGTGGAGAGTTTATAATTTTTCTTTCCAAACTTTCCTGAGGTTGTAATCTCCTTTCAGGCAAGGAGCCTGCCTCCTGTCTCAGCAGTTTCTTTCCTGCTGCTCGCCCAGGCCTGGCTCCCACCGCTCCCTCTGTGGAGGTGGGCGTGGAGGATGTTACTGGTCAGCATCGCCCTCCTGGCACCTGCAGGTGGGCTGTGCTTCCTAACCGCGTGTGTGCACGTCGTGCACTGACCTGGGTCACTCGGGGGCCTGAGGACTGGACACACTATGGATGACTCCTCCCAGCCCTGTTAAGAAGTCCAACTGCGTTCCCTCGTGTCTGGGAAATGTATAGAACCAAGTGCCATTTCCCCCCTTGGACTTCTGCTGACAGTGCAAAGAAATTGCTTCTGAAACAAAGGAAATATACCCAAGACTGATTGCCCCTCCCATGGCGAGGACCTGGCCGTGACAGGCTTCTGAGATGAAGGCCTTCATGCTGCCAGTTCCCTCAGGGGCTCCATTGAGGAACCTTCTCAGGAGAGTGCATTGTACTCCCTGACGTGGACCTTTAACGCCATGTGGGTGGTAGTGCTTGGCTGGGATGGAGGAGGAAACCATCAGTGGACTTATGATGCCAGATTAGATTGTTAAAAGGGACTCCAGCCTATGCGAATGATCTAGAAGCCTGGCTGGTGGTGGAATGCAGGGGTGGGGAAGCAACAGTTAGGGACAGCCGTCTTCTTGTCTTCTCTGTAGGTTTTCTGGCACTTTCCCCAGCTGAGAGGGGTGCGTCCAAGTTGCTTAGGAATGCCCCGGATTGACAGACTTGCTCTGACGCTTTTTCTTTGCCTATGAGGCCTCTTAGTGTGAGGCCCTGCTAATCTGATGCACTCCCACAAGGAATCCCAAGGCTGCATTCTTTCCCAAAGCACGGAAGCCCTATTTGATGGGGCTTCTTTCTATTTGAGAGGGCCTATATCCTCTGAATCTGGAGTCAGATACATCTGAGTATGAATCCCATCTTGACTACCTATCAGCTGTATGATTTCTGGAATGTGGTTTAACCTTTCTGAACCTCAGTTTATCCCTGCTATAAAATGGGGTAATGATAATATCCCCATTATACTGTAATATTATATGAAAATATATTATGATACAAAGTTAGCATGTATTATTTAAGTGTATATAATGCCACTATAATGTTGCATATAAAATATTTTAATATATAACACCATTATAGTACTACCTGTATGTCATGTGTTAACATTGTAGTAAGCATAACATACTAACCCATGTTGTTGTTATTGTGAGACTTAGATCTTGTAGGCAAAGTGCTTAGACAAGTCCCTGGCACATCATGTAACTTAATCACTGTTAATTATTGTGATTGTCATTTTCTGTGCACTGTGACATATAAAACAGGGGCACATTGACTCAGAATGTTCTGGTATATGTTATTGCTTCGAAAGCAATGAAGCTCATCACATAATTAGGAGAGCAAAGCCCAATTATAACCTGGGAGGGGAGGGAGCGCTATTCAGGGAGAAGTATTGTTGAATTCTAGGGGCTTTTTTTCAGGGAGAAATGTCTTCAGAAGAGCTTAGACCAACATGTTACTTAATAAGAGAAGGGTATTAAACCTAAATAACCACCCACATATTCTCTGTTTGTCTTGTGATGTTATTAGCCTGGGTTTTTATTGTTGTATGTGTGGGTGAGGAGGAGGGTGAGGCAGAAGAAGGGGGTTGGATATAAAGATACATCCGGCAGGAGTTCCCATCTGTTTTGGTGAGTTGTCCCAGCTCTTCCTTGTCAGTCCTGTGCCGCTGGTTGAAGGCTGTTCTTGGAGTCAGGATTTGGGGGCCGGGGGTGGGCGCCATGCTGACATCGGCTGAGCACTTAGCAGTGACAGCCCTGGAGTTAAAGCCCTTGTCTTGTCTTGACTCTATGTGCTGGGTATTATTTCTTCTGTTTTGCACATCAGAATAGGAAAGTGTAAGAGCTTGAGCCTCATGCTCAGGGTCACATAGGTAATAAAACATCAAGGAATTTGAGATCAGACACCTGAGACCAGAATCCTGATTTCACCTGTGTGATGTTAGTCAAGTCACTTAATATCCTTATGCCTCCGTTTTCTTATCTATTAAATGGGTGCAACAATGAACCTCGGCTCACAGAGTGTGTCAGTAAGGTTAACTGCATGAAATATTAGCATACAGCGTTTTAAGTACTCAGTATCTGTCAGCTGCTGTTCTTATAATTGTATTTTGTCTATTTATCTCTTCTGCCTGGTAGAGCCAATGCAGATTTTTATCAGGTGTGATGCCCTGCAAAGCCTGTGCAGTGCTCACTATGAGCATCCTGCCTTTCCTTCCTGCTGACTGGGGCAGGGAGGTCAAAGCAAAGGTGTGAGTATCATGTGCAAAACCAGCATCCCCACTGTCTGGCACATCAGTGACTAAAACTCCAGAGCAAATCCAAGGTGGACCTTTTTCAGGGATGCTTTTCAGTGAGGTAGTACTTCAAGCAAACATGACATTTGAATGTTCATCTTGAAAGACTTAACACTTTGGAGAGGAATAATTTATCACTCCGTAAAAACGTTGTAAAAGGTGTCCCTGTGGGTGTGTTGGCAGCTACAAAACTGGATACACTTTACAAGACAGAAAGAAGGCATTCCTGGTGTGCCTGGAGCTGCCCAGCCCCCTTGCTGCGTCTTTACTTTTCTGTACTGTTTACCTGCTGCTCGTGCTCCTGAACGTCTAAGGAGATTGATTCGTATGGAGAGATTAATAGGTGAGGAAGCCAGTTCCGACTTGTTAGGCAGTGGCTGCATGTCCTGTCGATCATCCCTTTAGAAGCCTGGAGCTGAGTGTGGCCTGCGAGGAGGTGCGGGGCCTCCCCAGCGTGTGAGCAGCAAGGGAGAGTCCCCAGCGGAGCTGTAGCGACAAACATCACCTGATGGCGTCCCTTTGGGGGCTGTTTGTGTGCGAGAAATAAAGCTCAAGATTGGGAGTTTGGTCTGGCTTTTTGATTGCATCCAGGTTGAATTTTAGATTTTCTTTCTTTTTTTTTAAGGGTGAAAGATTGGCTACTTGAAGGGACCCTGGAGCTTTCCTCCTGGGGAACTAGGGGAAGGAGTTTGGGGTGAGTTTGGCCATGGAAGATTGCAGAGCTATAGGAAACTCCAGCAGCCTCACTGCCTGGGCCACTCCTCCAGGCAGCTCTCATTTTGATAAAGCTACAACAGAAATTGATGATTTCCTCTGAATAGCTAACCAGTGAATGACGAACGCATCGTCTTTTCTTTTGTCCCCTTCCAGGCCTAAACGGCAGCGGCAAAACAACTTTCCCATGTTTCCATCTCCTAAAGCCTGGAATTTCAGAGGGGTAAGTGTTGTCCCTGCACAGTCTCAGCTGCTATGTGTCCTGTCTGGATGCTCCAGAGAGGACACTGCTGGAGTTGGCCTCCCTAATTGTTGTCTCCACTGAGGAAGCTTGTATGCTTCACCGCTTGGGGAAGTCATATCTGTATCAGCCCGTGTGGTTTACTTAAAAAAATCTAAGTGGCTCAACAAGCACCTGCTGATGTTTGCATGCCCTGTAAGTCTTCGGTTACTGGAAGCATCTTGTGAAGAAGCCAAGAGGTGTCAAGGTTGATGAAGTGGGCATTGTGGCTCTTTTCTTGGGAACATGGAGGGAACTAGTGCACAGTGAAGGAAAGAGAAATCAGAAACGTACGGTCTGTTGATACGTAGATTTATGACTTGAGGAGGGGAGGGAGGGAACTTTGCTTTATAAAAGGAGAAGTCTATAAGCTTTTAAAATTTTTATTTTATTTTTTATTGAAGTATAGTCAATTTACAATGTTGTGTTAATTTCTGATGTACAGCTTAGTGTTACATATATTATGTATATATATATATTCCTTTTCATATTATTTCTCATTATAGACTATTACAAGGTATTGAATGTAGTTCCCTGTGCTACACAGTAGGACCTCGTTGTTTATCTATTTTATATATAGTAGTTAGTATCTGTAAATTCCAAACTCCCAGTTTATCCTTCCCCATCCCCTCTCACCTCTGGTAACCATAAGTTTGTTTTCTCTATTTGTGAGTCTGTCTCTGTTTTGTAAATAAGTTCATTTGTGTCCTTTTTTTAGATTCCACATATAAGTGATATCATATGGTATTTTTCTTTCTCTTTCTGGCTTCACTTAGAATGACAATCTCCAGGTCCACCCATGTTGCTGCAAATAGTATTATTCTTTTTTTATGGCTGAGTAGTATTCTGTTTATATATATGTACACACACACACACACACACACACACACACACGCTTCAACTTCTTTACCCGGTCATCTGTTGATGGACATTTAGGTTGCTTCCATGTCTTGGCTATTGTAAATAGTGCTGCTATGAACTTTGGGGGTGCATGTATCTTTTCAAATTAGAGTTCCCTCCGGATACATGCTCAAGAGTGGAATTGCTAGATTATAGGGTAAGTCTATTTTCAGTTTTCTAAGGAATCTCCATACTGTTTTCCATAATGGTTGCAACAAACCACATTCTCACCAGCAGTGTAGGAGGGTTCCCTTTTCTCCACACCCTCCCCAGCATTTATCATTTGTGGAGAAGTCTGTAAGCTTTTAACAGCCTCTAAAGGAAATCATAAAATTCTACCAATTTTAAAGCCATAGACCATTAGAGGTGTAGAAAGGGTCAGATTCAACTTCCTCTTAATGCAAAGTTCTCATCCTTTAGGTGATAATGATGATGATAATGATAATAATAATAATAGTAATAATAATAATAATAATTAATAATAATAATAATAAGTCGTCAAAGTGTGTGGAGGCCCTTCATGTTTTAAAGGGAATTCTAGCTCTGACCTCAGGAACAAGACCCTTGCGTGTGTAGAGAATGTTCTGAACTCTGTTTATCAGCAGACCTTTGCATGTGTTGTTTCTTCTGGTCAGAACATTCTCCCCTCCTGTCCAGCACCACAGTCTTACACACACTGCACAGGCCCACCCATTTCATCCATTGGGTCTAAGCCTTGACATTACCTCCTGTGGGAAGGCATCATGACCGCCCCCCTGAGTCTGACCCAGAGACACGTCTTTTGGACCCCTGTACTTGTTCCTCATTGTTAAGATAAGATTGGTAGTTACCACTTACTGAAATTTAAGATTGGAAGCCCCAAGCATCAGAGATCTTATCACTTTCTCATGTTCACTGCTGTATCTCTGGACCTAGCACAGCACCAGGCATATACATGCTTAATTAATTTAAATGAATGAATGAATGAATAAATAAATCTCTCACATCCATCAGACACAAAATTCACTTCAGATTATGTTTCAAGTTTAAGTCTTTAGTCTTTTCAGCACTGTTTTTCCTGGTTTTGTTTGTCTTTTATATCTTATGTACATCTCAGTCATTTTCCCCAATTGTCTTTTTAAAAACATAGATCATGGCTCTCTTTTAGCTAAGTTTTCAATATACTTTTCACTGAGTACAAGGAGAAATGTATTGACCTCTTAAGTAGATATGGATGTCTTACTGAATGTAAGTCATGTACCTCCCAGGTTGTTTATGGTTTTGTGGATAAGATCCCCATTTCTCAAAGTATGTTCAGTTGTATGATCCTGACCATTAAGTGGAAGAAAGGCTTGTGTGGTCAGATAAACTTGGGACACCTTGGGAGTACCAAATTAAATGTGTTCACCACTGCAGGACTTCTCAGAGCCTTTGATATGTTGATGTGCATGGAGACTATGTTAAGGGGAACTGATGGAGTTTGTCTGGAGCATTTCTCAAAATCATTGACCATAAACTCCTTTGTTGACAGAATAGTTTGTACACATTTTAGAACAGTTGACATTTGTAGTCAGTTTTGAACTATGGAGAAATTGGACCTTCTATGAGCAAATTGGCCTTTTCAAGGCTGTTTATTTTCTCTCCCTCTCTACCCTCCCTTCAGTGTACCTCACCCTTCCTTTTGAGTCAATAGTGGCCACTAGCCAAGAGTTGGGGTACATCTAGACTTTGCCCCGAGTTTGGCTGGGACTGTCCCAGTTTTAGCACTGAAACTCCTGTGTCTTGGGAAACTTCAGACCCAGGCAAGCTGGGACAATTGCTTACCTCACCTATGGCCATGAGACCTCTTCAACTGTTTCCCCTTGAAAAATGTATTGTGAATTTTCAGCACAAGTCTGGTTCATAGAACTTGCTGCTGAAAAGGAACCTGGTAGATGTACATTTGGTTTAAGGGACCCTATGTCAGCCACAGCCTTGCAGGGATGACATTTAACATTAGTAATTCACTGCAGGGGAACAAACAAACAGACTGTTCCTGACTAGTTGCAACCAAATAGATGACAGAGTCTAATGCTTTGTTGACTTCAGTTTCCTATCAGCCCTCAAGTTCTTTGCCAGCTTGTAAGATTTTCCTAAATAGTTAAATGTGTCGAAGTGAAGAGTCTGTTAGGTGGTTTGGTCAGTTGTTGGGCTGATCTTGATCTCTTGTCTTTGCTTGGATTTATTCTGGCCCCTGGGGCTTCTTGGTAAAATTAGACAAACTGACCTGAAGATATACCAGAGGGAGATGGTTCAGGGCCTGGTCAATTGCCAGACTCCTCTGTGGCCATATTCATCTCTCTGTCCCCTAGAGCATAATCCTCCGTGACATGGTGGGAGTGGAAGGAAACCCAACCAAGTGGAAACACCCTCACTCCCAGCCAGGACACGCTTTGTAACCATCGTTGTGGTAATTGGAACTGAAAAACCAGAAGGACCCAGAATGCCGGGAGGAAGACATCGGAGGCGTTATCTAGCTGATACATTTTCTATAATGAAATATGACTCTCAGGCCTGTTAGACTGAGCTGTGCAGGCTGTTCTAGGGTAAGGCACGCTTTCCATGAACTCTTCATTTTCTTCTGTATTTGGAAAAGAATGTTATAGAATCTCCATGCTAGCAAATTTCCCATGCTTATATACAGGGCAGAGAAAACCATTAGAAGCATTTGCAATGTCATTCCTCTTTAGCTTGTAAAGAGAGGGGATCTGTGTTAGTTCACCCAGGTCCTGGACATTCGTGAGTTTGGGGGTGATGGTGGGGAGGAGAGATGGTGAGAAATGGATTGGAAAAGGTACAAGGAGAAGGAACCACATGGCTCTAGATGAGAAGTGAAGAGAGAGACACATGAGGGTCAAGGAGGGAGCCTGGACGGGGCATGAGGGGAGGAGAGGGGGAGGGTGGTGTTTTAAGGAGGAGGCATTTTGGGAAAGAGAGAAATGTTTCAAAATAAATTTAAGAAAGTTTTGCTGAGTCAATTGTATTGTAATCCCCTCCCCATCTTCCCTGGGAACATTCGCCGCAGATCTGCCTGACTTCTCAAGGCATTAGGAGCTGCATTTGTGATTTCCCTTTTTATTTTGGCTGGAGTTTTCAGCCGCAGAGAGCCCCAGGAAGGACTGGGGAGACTTGGATGACACTTCCTTTCTACCTACCAAGGGGTTCAGTCCTTCCATGAGTTGATGTTGTCAATTGTAGGCTGTGTGCTTCAGTTCCCATGCTCGTCTAAGGAGACAGAGGCCCTGGGATTTCCCCAGCCTCCCAAGCAAGGGGTGGTGCTGTGCCATCTCCCACCAGACCACGGGTGGCACAGATATATTTACGGAGAGAAGCCAAGAGGATGGTTTGGGTTGGGATAGTTATGGTGGGAACATCCCGAGTAAAACCAGAACAGAATGGGGAGAATAAGAAAGCAGGACCCTCAGCGAGGTGGGACCCTGGGGAGGGGGGTGTTTTGCTCTGAGACAGCTCCTCTGTCAGGTGTTCACTGCACAGCTGGTTCCCATCTGGTTGGGGCAGTGCTGAGCTCAGAATTTCCACCCTTCTTTGTGAAAATATTTGCTCCAGCTCCTCCAGTAACCTGAGAGAGAGAGGGAGGGAGGGAGGGAAGGAGACTGACTCTGACTGACTGAGACAGACTCAGGGAGGAAACTCACCCTAGAAGTGTGAAACTCTCAGGTGCACAACTCCTGCCATTGCTTGTTAGTTAACTAGGAAACACCTAGCGAGATCTACTGTGTGCGAGGCATTGTTTTAGGTGCCAGAAGTGAGATTTCAATTAAATATCAACCAAATTTCAGAGTCATGCTGATCTTGTCTCTCTCTCCAGTGCCTGGTCTTTACTCTTGCCTAGGCCATTTGGTAAGAAATTTCTAAACTCTGGGGCCTTAGAAGGGACATTGAACATTGTAGCTCTAACCTTTTAATTTTCAGGTGAGAAAAATAAGGCTTAGTGTATTCATCAGGACTCTTTTGGTTACAAGTGATAGAAACTCACCTAAAACAAGCTCAAGTGGAAAGAGGAATTGATTGGTTCATGTGATTGAGAGGAACTGAGATGGGTAGGCTTCAGGTACAACTGTATCCAGGTATAGTCTCTCCACTTTTTCACTCTTGGGGTTTTGGTCTTCTACTGCACGCAGACCTTTTTTAGAAGGAGAGGATGACTACACATAGCCACACATTTCCAGAGGAAAGAGAGAAGTTTATGCTTCCGGAATCCAGATGTGACATCCCAGCCTAGAGTTCTGATTGTCTTGGCTCCAGTCACGTAGCTATACCTTGGCCAGCACGAGCACTGGACAGGCTACCTGCTCCTCTGAGGGAGCTGGATGGACAGGGTTTTTTTCCTGATTAGCAGTTTCCCTAGAGCCGGTGGAGGCGAGGATGGGACATTTACTCCAAGGAAGAGGTTTTTGTTTTTGTTTTTTTTAAACAAAAAGTTTATAAGCATTTATTCAATTACAAAAACACAAAATTGAATAAGACACAGTCTTGATCTTGTGAACTTTAACATCTAGCAGATATGTATGTAAACACATTATTTTATCATAGCAAAATGTTAGAGTAGGAGGTCTGTGACAGAGCTGCTTAACAGAGGTTAAAAAACCAAAGGTCACCAGAACATCTGTATTTTCAGATGACGCCCTGATTATGTGGCATGGGTAACATGAGGGCCACCCATGCCTGCAGCCTCTGGCACCCTTGTCGGGTGAGTAAGGAATCCTTCTTAATTGGGGAGGGGGTGGTCCAGATATTCAGGTCCAGATATTGGATGCCTGAAATTCAGTGCAGGGTTTAGGAAGCATGTTGCTTTTTTTTAGGCAAAGGTCCTCATTTTTTAGCCACACCTTCAGACTTCTATGATCCATATATCTATGGATTAAGTTCTGATGGTAGAAAGTAGTTATGTATGTGAGACATTTGTCAAAAGGTTGATTTGAAAGCCTTTCAAAGCCTGTTGGGGCTTACTCATTCTGCTGGGGCCAGAAAGGCTCTTATTGGCCTTTGAAAGGGACACTTGTCACATAGGCTGGCCCCTGTCAGGCCCACTCCCACCAGCCTCCCCCTGACTCCTTTTTGCATGGACATTGGGCCTTCTCTCCCACACCCCAAGCATTTATTCCCTGTCTGGTCTTCTTGATTCCTTGGTACTGTTTTTGGTACATATTCCTGTCATTCCTGGCACAGTTAATGCTATTTTAAATACTAACCTCCTGCTCCAAGGAAGAGTTTGGTACTGTTACCACAGTGAGTTCGGTTCCTAGACAACAGGAAATAATGCTGATTGCTGCTGAGGGTCAAAGCCAAGATATCAAGGATAGAACCAGTAGAAACAGGTCCTGTGCCTGCTCCAGGCTGTCTGACCCATCCCAGGCCCGGGCTTTGGAAGGAACTTGGCAAACCTCAGAGAAGCTGAATGTTTCTTGAAGATTTGAAATACTCTGATACTCACAACTCATTAGAGTGACAGCGTCTCTAATACTCATGACACAGCTGGCCTGGCCGGTGTTCATTGTGGCCTTACCACTTCTGTTTTGCAGAAGAAGGCAGCATAGCTTTCATTTCTCTTGCAGCCTCAGTTTGTACATTTACCTACATTATTGAACATCAGCTCCAGGCAAGTCTGTGGCAATCCTGTATGGTAGATGGTATCTAGTCCTATTTCAAAAATGAGTAAACTGAGCCCACATCTGCTAACTTGCCTAAAATCACAGCCACAGTAAGTAGCAGAGCCGGCATTTGAACCCGGGACCATCTGCCCTCACGGCGTTAGAGCCTATTGCCTCTTTAAAACAAGGGTGATGACACCTCTTCAAAGGAGGTTAGACATGAAGATCTGTTTAAAAGTGCTAGAAACAAGGGAAAAATCTGTGGTAAGCTTTGCCTCACCTAGAGTCCCTTTTAATTCCCTCTGCTCCCTTGGATTTTCTTTTTTATTTTTATTTTTACTGAAATATAGTTGGTTTACAATATTGTATTAGTTTTAAGTGTACAACAAAGTATAATAAAAGAATAATAATCTCTAGGTCCATCCATATGACTGCAAATGGCAATATTTCATTCTTTTTTATGGCTGAATAATATTTCATTGTTTATATATACCACATCTTCTTAAGCCAATTGTTTGTTGATGGGCACTTGGGTTGTTTCCATGTCTTGGCTATTGTAAATAGTGCTGCTGTGAACACTGGGTTCCATGTATCTTTCTGAATTAGTGTTTTCATCTTTTCTGGATATGTACCCAGGAGTGGGATTGCTGGATCATATGATAGCTCTATTTTTAGTTTTTTAAGGAACCTCCATGCTGTTGTCCATAGTGGCTGCACCAATTTACCTTCACAGCAGCAGTGTAGGAGGGTTCCCTTTTCTCCACACCCTCTCCAGCATTTATCATTTGTAGACTTTTGGATGATAGCTATTCTGATCAGGGTGAGGTGATACCTCATGGTGGTTTCGATTTGCATTTCTCTAATAATTAGTGATGTTGAACATCTTTTCATGTGCCTGTTGGCCATCTGTATGTCTTCTTTGGATAAATGTCTATTTAGATCTTCTGCCCATTTTTGATTGAGTTGTTTGTTTTTTGATATTGAGTTGTATGAACTGTTTGTATATTTTGGATGTTGACCCCTTGTTGGTCACATTGTTTGCAAATATTTTCTACCACTCCATAGGTTGTCTTTTTGTTATGTTGATGGTTTCCTTTGCTGTAAAGAAGCTTTGAAGTTTGATTAGGTCCTGTTTGTTTATTTTTTGCTTTGATTTCTTTGCCTTGGGAGACTAATCTAAGAAAATACTGCTATGATATGTCAAAGAATGTTTTGCCTGTGTTCTCTTCTAGGAGTTTTATGGTATTGTGTCTTATATTTAGGTCTTTAAACCATTTTGAGTTTATAATAGATGCCTTTTTGATGTGAGGTGCCCCTTCAAAAGGAAAAACTGCCTCTGGTTTCCGCTTAGTCCTCTTGTGTCATTTCCCTTCAGGCGGTGGAGAAGCCAGCCTGAGAGAGGCGCTGACACCTGTGAGGAAAAGGCCATGGTCATCTTCAGTCTGCTGACACCAAAAATATGCCAGGCACGTTGAAACTCATTTTTAGATTTAAAAGCAGTTTCTTTTTTTGGTCTTATGTGAGGTCTGTGGGAACATAGTGGCTTGTATGCCGTCTGGGCGAATTCTGCATTGTAGGCAGAATTTATAGATGCCTTTGTCTATTTTATGCAGTTATCAGCTCAATTATTCCCTTTTTGTTTCAGAGTTATACAGGGTAAAAGATACTTTTGACTGTGGTCTTTTAGGTTAACTAGGAGATCTTGTTGCAAGTGATAGAAATTCAACTCGAATTAGCTGAAGCAAGGAGAGTTTTTAAAATTACAGAGGTCTGGGGACTGTCTAATGAAATGCAGTGGAACCTCAGAAGCCCCTGGAACCAGGCACCAGAAACCTATGAGGGTCCCTGATTCTTCTGTTGTTTGCTGGATTTTCTCTGCAGACTGACTTCCTACATTTTCCCGTACTGTGGAAATGCAGCCATCTGCACAGTGACAGCCTTTCCTCTCTCAGAGCCAAAGTGACTAAAGAGGATTTTGATTGGTTCAACTTGGGTCAGGTGGATACTCCTGGACCAATCAGCAGTGGCCACAGTGTGGAGTTCTGCAGTACCACTGTGGTGGTTCCTATGGTAACCATAGTGATATGGGAATGAAGGGGCAGTTTTCAGAAGAAGAGGAGAGGCACTAGGCAGATACAAACAATTCTTGTATTCAAAAGCCTTCTGCATCTCTCATCCCGTACTAAAAGGTAATCATCCTAATTTCCAGAGTCTGACGCTCAGGTAAACAAAACTAAGTCCTCTTCTTCCATGTTTGATTAGAAGTAGTCCTTTTAGTTGATATATTTTTTCACCTCACAATCTGATCTGGGAGCAAGAACAGACTGCTCATAAGATGTAAACCATAATAGTCCTCTGGATTAACCCAAGTAATAGTAGATCCTGGAAAACTGCATTCTAAAATGGCCAAGATCATTTCTGTACTGTTGGGAAGTACTGGAGGAGCTTAGTCAGGGATTTTAAATAGAAGGTGGCCCAAGAAATCAGTCTCAGTGTTGCTTCGTGGTTTGTTGCATTTATGGCTCTTCATGGAGCTGTTTATTTTTCATTCTAATGAAATTTAGCCTTTATTACACAAACAATATCATGGCAGTGATCTCATCACCTCCAAAAGGTCCTTATGCTATTTGAAGGCATGGGAGGGGGACAGCGATGTTGAGAACTGAAGGAATGCACCAGTTTGGAAAATCCCTTTTCTGAAGCTGAACCTTCCCCCTCAGTTTTCCTTTTTGCCTTCATGTTAGACTTTATATTGTTTCCTGCCCATGT
Source organism: Camelus bactrianus (assembly GCF_048773025.1). NCBI lineage: Eukaryota > Metazoa > Chordata > Mammalia > Artiodactyla > Camelidae > Camelus > Camelus bactrianus. The sequence goes on from NC_133555.1 coordinate 28,266,940, forward strand.
CAGAAGCCAGGGATGGGAATTGAATCCTCTTGGATGGAGGCTGGTACAGGTCCTATCACTGATTTTTCTTCTTTCCCGTCAGCTTCTTCCTCTTCACAGTAGTATGGCCCGTTTAATGGATTGGATGGGATTTAGCTCATTGTGACTCTCAGTAGCACTTCCCTCTTTTCTTTAAATCCTCAAATCACACTGTCCAGTTAAACCAGTCGAAACATAGCGAGTAGCAAGGGGGGAAAGATGGGGTAAGTTAACATGCTATGGAGAGGATGCAGGTGGGACAAAAGGATCCACCTGAATCCCAGGGTTCACAGTGCCAGTATGTCCTCTCTCTCTCTACTGCAGTGGCCTTCCCTCCTGATGATATGGTTACAAGGACCAGAGTTGAAGTGCAAGCAAGAGGTTCACAGACTGAAAATGCCCTGGGCCAATGACACACACTCGCTTTATCATAAAGACTCAGGGACAAATATACCTGGTCAACAGCAGCAGTTTGCCAACTAGTCAGATGAACAGTTGGCTGATTTCTATTTTATTTGTGTTTCTTGAGCAGAGGGTGCGTGGAGTCAGAATGGTCCTCCATCTCCAATGGGTAGCCAAATTAAGGCTTCATGTATATTAAGTTCTCATATATATTTAGTGCCTCTGTGTAGTTAGTCCCTCATAAGTCTCATGCATACTTAGTGTATAACAAACATTTAGTAACCAGGTGCCTCATGAATATTAGGTGTCTGTTCCTCCTTTCACCTCTGCCTATCAGTGTTTACCACACACATGTTCTACTTTCTAGCCACTTACTTATACTTAACATAACTTAAGATACTTCTATCACTGAAAATGAATGTCTTATAAACTTACTCATCTTTACTAATTGAAATAAATATTCTTTAAAAGCAAATGCTCATTAAAATTTGATTGTATAGAGCTAATTTTTACATGGGCTGCCCTACAGAGGTCTGATGATGAAAATGCTTCTCTTATTTGATTTTTGGACCTCCCACATTTGTCATCCCCCACCCAGGCTCTCTCCTTCTGCCATCCAACTCTGGAAATCTCCCTGAACACAACTCCTGGACTAGCCTTTTTGTGCATGACTCTTACTGCTGACTTTCACTTGGTACTGGTAATAAAACCAGCTGGATAAACCACTGCCCTGATCTCCTGGCTAACACATGTTCAGGGAGGGGGAAACATACTATACAGCAGAACACTGCTAATACACAATGTGTTTTTGTATCCTCAAGGCTGATTTGACCTAGTATCCATTTGGGGAAAAAAGGGAATGAGGCCTATTTCTTTTTTATGGACAGATGAGGACTTGTTTAAAATTATAGCTCTGGTTTGAGGAAGGTGCAACAGAGTTGTATCAGATATGCATTTAATTTATGAAGGTTCAACTAGACCTGCTCATAGAAAAGGGAGTGGGGAGGGAACTTACGACTCAGTGTTAGATGCGATAGTGAACTGCTTTTCTCTCTGTCCACCCCAATGGGGTGATGGTGATTCTAGACCTTGATGTGGGCTTTTTGTGCTGTGTTCTACCTAAGAACAAACAACAGCTTTATCTGAGGCTGAACTGAGGATGGATGTATGTACAATATTTGTTCTAGCAGTAAAGTAGGAACTGTTGAGTGTGGTTTATTGAGAGAAGGGCTGTCAGGCTTCACTTGGTATCTTCCTAAGGGGTTTCCATTATTATTATTATTATTTTTACTATATGTGCTATTTTCAAGTTTTTATTATGAAAATTTTTAAATGTGTGGGAAGTGGAAAGATAAGTGCAATGAAACCTACCATCTAGAATCAACAATTGCTAACATTTGCTTTACCTGTTTGTCTATCTCTAGCTGTTTATATAATTTGGCTTTATTTTACTAAATCATTTCAGAGGAAGACAATCATGACCCTTCACTTCAAAATACTTCAATACATACGTCCTAAGAATAAGACTCGTTTTTTCTACATTATTAAACCTAAGAAAGTTACTATTAATTTCCCAGCATTCAGTCTATATTCGTATTTCCCCAATCATTTTTTATAGTTGGTTTCCCACAAAACCATTCAAAGGCCAGGCATTGCATCTGGCTGGATTTTTTGGGTTTTTAAATCCAATTGAGGACCACAATTTTATTTTATTATTATGTTTTTTAGTTCTTTTAAGTTGTTGAATACGCCTCTAATCTCTCCTTTAAAAAAAAATGATACTGACTTTTTGAAAAGGCCAGACCAATTGTTTGTGGAGTGGGTCTCACATTTTAATTTATCTGATTGCTTACCTATAATGTCATTTAACTTGCTCCCCTGTCCTTTATATTTTTTATAAACTGATATTTAGATCTAAAGATTTGGTTTGTTTCAGGTTAAGCACTTTTGGGGAGGAAAACATTCTAAGGGGTCTGGCTACTTGCATCCCATTAAGGGGCACATGACGTTGATTGTTTGTTATGAATGGTGCCAACTTGCTATACAGGGTGGATGCTGATGACAGTCCAGTCTGAGTGAGAAATGACTCCAGTGGAGATTCCTTGGTGGATATTTCACACAGAGCTCTTGGCAAAAAAGCAGGCACTTCCTCCCATTATCTCAAGAAAAGGGCTGCTTAATAAAAGAATTACTATTGCAGAAACCCAGGATTTCTCTCTGTGAGTTGGTTTCGTTCTTTCTCTCTCTGCTTTCACCTTCTTGATATGTAGGTACTGCTTCCAGTGTCTTCTTGCGTGTGGCATTGCTGGGCCTGCCGTGATGCCAGCTCTGATCCAGCCTGGTAGGCTCTTTCAGCAGCTCCTTCTCCCAAAGCTCACAGGATAGTCTCAGTTGCCCCATCCCCAAGTCCCTAAGAAAACTCTGATTGCTTCAGATCGTCTTTCTTGTGCTGAGCCTCACAAGTGGTGGGCAGGCTGCTGGCCAGTTCCTAGAGAGGCTTCCCTCCCCCTTGACCCAGTCATCAGTGGCCAGAGTCAGGGCCAAAGAGATCTCTCATTTACTAGCTTGGGCAAGTAAGTCACCTCACTGAGACTCAGATTCCCTATCTGAAAAACGTATTTAACTCAGAGGGTTCTTATGAGAATTAAATAATTTATGTCAAGTATTTAGTCCTGGGTCTGTGACATAGTAGATGCTCAATAAATACTTTTCCCCCTCCTTGCTGTTGCTACTGTTATCTTATATCCACTCAGCAGGAACTGAAGACAACATGGGGGGAAGTGGGAAAAATTTGCTGGAAAGAGAATGTGGGGAAGATACCCCCAAACATTTCCAGGATAGTTGTAAAAGCTTCCATTTATCTAATACTTTTCCATGTTGTGGGGTGAGCAATTCAGGCCTTGGGTTATAGGAGACAGAGTCTGGACCACTTGCTTTTGCATGTACGTGCCGCTAAATTAAAAAAAAAAAAACCTGCTATATATGGGAATATGCACCAGTCTGGAGGGAGGAAAGAAATTTCTTGTCTAAAATGCTATTGAATGAATTTTAAATGTAGTGCGGAAATATTCCTGAACATTTGAACGTATTCCTTCTGATAAGTGTTGGCTTACACCAATTCAAATCTTATGTATCTTGTGAAGTTTGGCAGCGAATTCTGTTCTGAATTTATTTTGTGCGTGTCTCTCTGTGCTGGGCGTCTCTCCATCCTGTCACAGACTGGTACATCGTACCGGCTGTTCTTGGCTTCTTAACTACAGCACCTTAGTTGCCCAGTGAAAACATTCAACAAATGACTACATTCTTTTCATGTTTGTGGTTTTGATTGGATTCTTATATCTGAGAAAAAATTAACATTGTATTTTGAAGGATAAGAGATTATTCTGATACTGAGGAAACATTTGAAATTGGCCTCAGTGGGTCAGTCTAAGAATTGGAAATTTTTCGAAGTGTCATTTTTCAGCTACAGAATTAATCAGCATTTTTAAAAAAAACTGATAACATTAAATGCTTGTGGGGGTGCAGTAGGACGGGTGCTCTCACAGATGTTCAGTGGCTCTGTTACTTGATCATCTTTCTGGAAAGCTATTTGTGTCAAGAATCGTAAACATATTTATGGCTATTGATCTACTAATTCCACTTCCAGGAATTTATCCTAAAGAAGTTACCAGAGATATGGATTAGGATTTATGCACAAAAATGTTTAGTACAGCAGTCATTATAGTGACAGAAAAATGGAAAAAATCTAAATGTCTGATAACGTGGAACAGTTGGTGTAAATCGTGTTTTACCCATATGGGTGCATTTTATGCAGCCATTAGGGGATGTTGAGGAAGAGTGTCAATCCAGGAAAAATGTTTATTGTTATGTTTTTAAAAGCAGGGAACAAAATTATATATATAGTAATGAGCCTGCTATGGAAAAAACTCATTTAGAGGGCTGAAAGAAAATATGCCAAAATATTAATAATGATTTCCCCTCTGTAAGTGAGGTTATGTGACTTTTTTTTCTTTGTTTTGTTTTGTTTTGACTTTCTCAAGTTTCTACATGGTGCATACATAGTTTTTATAATTAAAGAGAAGAAAATTGAGGTGGGAAGACAAATATTTGAACTGTAATTTTGAAGTGGAGTTTTTAGGTTGGAAGGTTTATGAATAAAAATCATCCACAGCAGGCAACAGGAGTAAACCTGAGTCAGAAACTCAATGAATTGGCCTAAATCCCATGGTTACTTAAGATGGAATTTTAAAATATGGCATCTATTTGTAGAGGAGTTTCAAATGTGAGAACTTGGTAAAGGTGAACATGGAGGAATTTTGTATTCCTTTTCTAACAAAAACAAAAAATCCATAAATCTTACTTGGATATTTGAGAGGGGAGGAAAGCACCTTAATAAGAATGAATACTGTGGACTCAGTCAAGAGAGAAATCACAGTCCTAAAACAATCATCCCCAAGAGTTAATATTCCAAAGATCTAATAGGTAACTCAGTTGCATCTTCCTGAATTGGGGCACATTATTTTTATGGGTTCTGGATGATAGCTTGGAACAATACTGTGTAATATCACTTTGGGAAAATTAGAGAAGAATACATAATATGGCAACCTGTGTGCTCCTCCTCATGGGTTTAATTTATTACTGAAACTTGAGGGCTATTGATTGCAAATCTGGCTTAGGAATTTCGGGGTCAAAAAGATAATTGGCTTTTTAAAAACACCCTTCACCCCAAAGTGTGTTTCTCATTGTGGAAACTGTGAAGTGGAAAGTGAACATGGTTTTGAGGGGGTGGGGCAGATATTTGTCAGGCATTAGTTAAGTTTATCACCAAATTATAAAACCTCTCAAGGAAGAACAAAAGATTGAGTTTTAGACTGGAATGGTCTTTCCAAGTCTACAGAATTTGTACAAATGGACACAATATACTGTTCTTGAAACGTAGTAAAGCCTCCTGCTGCCTGTTCTTACAGTCTAAATGTCACGTCCTTTTCCCTTCTTTTGAAAATATACTCATCTCATTATCCAGAGTGACTCAGAGGCCCTGCATATGTGCCACTGAAATGCTTGTCCTCGATTTGCTTTTCCTTTTCTCCCAACACCCGTTGCTCAGGAAGTGACTCCTCCATCTTGTGTCATTAGTCATTCTGACGTGGTCCATCAAAGTCCGTCCCTGGAACCTACTTAGTCCTTGCACACCATCTCTCTACTTTAATAAATGTCCATTTCTCTTCCCTTGTCCACTTGCATTGTTTTTTTTTTTTTCTATTTTAGGGTCTTGGTTTAAAGACTAATGTTGCCTCTTACACCTCTTATGTGTAATTTTATGTTATTGAATGATGTCAGACTTCTTTAATGTATTAAGAAATATTTCCACTATCCAACTCAAATGGCAATGTCCAAAAGTGCGGTGGACAAGAATAGGAAAGAAAATCCTTACTGTAAGGCGATAAACAGACAATACAAGTAAGTCAGTTGATTTGGTTTTAGTGGTTCTAGTAACTTAGTCCAGAAATCTATGTCTCCGTGTGTATCTATAGAAGAAACACAAAGATGGCTTTCTGGGTGTTCTTTGCTCAGCTGCCTTCTGTTTCTTATGCTTGACACTGATTTTATTTCGAGAACTCTATTTCAAAAGTCTCTGGTTTAGCAATAAGAGGAGATAAAAACATTTTCACCTGTTGTTCGTTGTGTTTATTTAAACAAACTCATGCAACTATTGTTGCTTACAGTCACTGGGCTTGTTTCTGCTGGCCTGGCACGGTTTGTGTTGGCGATGGTGAGGAGACGCTATCAGCAATTCATTGTGTACTGTTTGCATAACGGGATTGGGCAGCAGCTCCAGCCAGTTAAAAATAAAAAATGTGTTGGATTAGGTGAATAGTTTTGTTAAGGTGCCTGTCTGGTTGGGAGGGGACCTGTGACTGAGGAGGCAGTGCTCAAGTCCTTAGAAGGCCCCTGGCCACAGCTAGGAGGCTGCGTTATCGGGTTACTCAGCCTCTAGAGCATGGCTGAGCCCACAGTGGGCTGGCCACCCCACCGACCAGGAGAGAAGCATCAGTGGTGACAGTGCTGGTGAAGGCACGATGCTCAACTGTGTTGTCCTTTGAATCTCAGGATCCAAGGCTATTCCAGGAACTTGGGCCAAGGGAAGATCTGCTGGATTTTCCTTTGTTAGCGTTCAGCAAGGTTTTCCTTCAAGAACAGTCATCTTGTTAACCACCAGTAAGATAACTTGAAACAAGAACTTTGAAGATACCCAGTGCTTGAGTTTACCTCTTTGCTCTTAGAACAAAGCCACTTGACATCATGACTGTAGAAACACTGGAAATACACACTGGAATGATTCTGCTTAAGCCATGTCTTCTAGCAAAGGTTCTTAAAGTGTGGCCCATGCAGCCGTGCTAGCAACAGCACCTGGGAACTCGTTAGAAATGCAGAATCTCAGGTCCCACCCCAGACCTGCATCAGAATCTGCGTTTTATCAAGATCTCCAGGTGAGTTGTGGGCACCTTAAAGTTTGAGAAACACTCAGATTTTTAGGGCAATCTTGCAGATGCCATCAGTTCAGTACAGGTTTCATGTGAAAGTCTTCAGTCAGGGTCTGGGGTGATGGAAGTTGATGTGTGGTTTGTCCTCTTTCACAAGTAAAAGAAAGTAGGGCTGCGGTGAATTCCAGTTAACAAGTACCCAAGACTCTAGACATTTGGAGCCAAAATTATTAGTACAAATGCCTCTGTGATTTAGATATAGTAAAAGAGGCCACAGGCATGGTTGATAATTCTGGTATCCTCCACCCCGACTCCCCACTCCTTCCTCACCCGGGAGCACCCAAATCATAGCATTCTTTTTTTTTTTCTACATTTTCTTATTGAGTTATAGTCATTTTACAATGTTGTGTCAAATTCCAGTGTAGAGCACAATTTTTCAGTTATACATGAACATATATATATTCATTGTCACATTTTTTTTCACTGTGAGCTACCGTAAGATCTTGTATATATTTCCCTGTTCTATACAGTATAATCTTGTTTATCTATTCTACATTTTGAAATCCCAGTCTGTCCTTTCCCACCCCACCTCCCCCTTGGCAACCACAAGTTTGTGTTCTATGTCTATGAGTCTGTTTCTGTTTTGTATTTGTGTTTTGGTTTTTTTTAGAGTCCACATATGAGCGATCTCATATGGTATTTTTCTTTCTCTTTCTGGCTTACTTCACTTAGAATGACATTCTCAGGAACATCCTTGTTGCTGAAAATGGCACTATATTGTCGGTTTTTATGGCTGAATAGTATTCCATTGTATAAATATACCACGTCTTCTGTATCCAGTCATCTGTTGATGGACATTTAGGCTGTTTTCATGTCTTGGCTATTGTAAATAGTGCTGCTATGAACTGGGGTGCAGGTGTCATTTTGAAGGGTTCCTTCTGGATATATGCCCAGGAGTGGAATTCCTGGGTCATATGGTAAGTCTATTCCTAGTCTTTTGAGAAATCTCCATACTGTTTTCCACAGTGGATGCACCAAACTGCATTCCCACCAGCAGTGTAGGAGGATTCCCTTTTCTCCACAGCCTCTCCAGCATTTGTCATTTGTGGACTTTTGAATAATGGCCATTTTGACTGGTGTGAGGTGATACCTCATTGTAGTTTTGATTTGCATTTCTCTGATAATTAGCGGCATTGAGCATTTTTTCATGTGCCTGTTGATCATTTGTATGTCTTCCTTGGAGAATTGCTTGTTTGGGTCTTTTGCCCGTTTTTGGATTGGGTTGTTTGTTTCTTTCTTATTAAGTCATATGAGCTGCTTATATATTCTGAAGATCAAGCCTTTGTTTCATTTGCAAAAATTTTCTCCCATTCCGTAGGTTGTCGTTTTGTTTTACTTATGGTTTCCTTTGCTGTGCAGAAGCTTGTAAGTTTAAATAGGTCCCATTTGTTTATTCTTACTTTTATTTCTATTGCTTGGGTAGACTTCCCTAGGAGAACATTTTTGAGATGTATGTCAGATAATGTTTTGCCTATATTTTCTTCTCAGAGGTTTATTGTATCTTGTCTTATGTTTAAGTCTTTGATCCATTTTGAGTTTATTTTTGTGTATGGTGTAAGGGAGTGTTCTAGCTTCACTGATTTACATGCTGCTGTCCAGTTTTCCCAACACCATTTGCTGAAGAGACTGTCTTTATTCCATTGTATATTCTTGCCTCCAAATCGTAGCATTCTTTGTTCATGGGAAGGTCCTCCTGGAACTCTTTCTTTAATGCAGAGGTTGTATTTTTTTTCCCACAGCATGCACATCGTAAGCCTTTTGCTGATCTTGTGGGTGTCGTGTGGCGTCAAGGCCACCACACCCCAAAAAGTGACTCAGAGGCAAGACAGCAACTTGTGATAAAGGAGGGAAGGGTGTCCCTTCCACCTCGCACTGAGACCCACATGTTATGTAATGCGTTTCCTGCCTTTAATTATTTACCGGTCTTGCCCAGCCTGTCCACTCTCCTGGCTACTGTTTTCTTTGTTCTGGGACAGAGGAATGTGACCTCTCTGGGGTTTAGATCCTGCTCAACCCTGGTCATTTCTTGGCATGGCTTTTCCTCAGGTGGCAGTTCGCTGGGGGCAGAGGCATATTTTCCAGCCCACCCCCCCACCTGTGTCTCAGTTCCTTAAGTATGTCTTTATTTTGAGGGAGATTTGGGCAGAGGCTAAGCTGATTACAGGGCTCAAGTGAGGCCCTGAGCACATTTCAGACTTGGAATGCAAATTGTTGTCTGTAGTAATTATAGTTTGTGCCATGGCTCTGCTCAGCCCCCATGGTCATTATCCGGGTGCAGAATGAGTAGCTTTGTGCTTTCAGAGTAGGAGGTAATGAGGGGGAGAGGGGCGCTGAAGGACATTAAGGAGTGAACAGAGCCAGTCTCCAAGCCTAAGTGGGAGTAGGACAGGCCCAGGTGTGTGGTGGGGTACCACCACTGACAAGCTCTGTGACTGTGGAACAGAAACTCAGCCTCTCAGAACCTGAGTGTCCTCTAATCCTTGTCTTGGAGCATTTCCATGGTGATGAGATGGCGATGATGTGATGGGACAATTAGCAAGGTGCCTGGTGCATAGTAGCTGCTTAACAAGGGGAAGTTTCCCTGCCTAGCAAGTGTCATAAGGGTAGAGATCTGCAATGGAAAACACAGACCCTTCTTCAAAAATCATTCCTGTGCACATGTTAATTACCCCTCTCATCCTGCAGAGGGGCTGCAATGCATCCTTCTCATGCTTCATAGGTCAGCAGAATTGAGGGCTGGCTTAGAATGCTGGCTCAGGTCAGACTTACTGTGTCAGTCTAGCTGTGTGTCCTTTGGTGATTTGATTAATGTCTCTGAGCCATGGGTTTTCTCATTTGTAAAATGGACATCATATGTGATTCACAGGGTTTGGGGGAAGATTATTTGTGAAAAATGCATATAAAATTGAGCACTAGTGCTTGGTACAAACTATAAGGGGTACTATTGCTACCCCTTTGTAGAGATGAAAAATCGAGGTTTTTAAGGGCTAAGTGACTTTTCCAAGCATGTAACTCACATGTAGTGAATCCTAGACTCTGGCCCAGCAGATTGGCTGTAGAGTCCACGTTAGTGTCATTGTCACTCTACCTGAAGGTGGTCAAAAGTCACTGCACAAGCGTCACCCAGGCAACTGCTGTGGGGGCTCCCTTTCTCAGACCCCTCATTTTTGTTGACAAATTTTTAAATTGGGTTAAAGCAGATCATAATAAAATCATTATATTTCTACATTAGATCATGTTACATGTAATGTTATATAATATTTTAAAATAACTTTTTATTTTTAATGCATGTCTTAGTTATATATCATAATAAATATTATATATAAAATAGTGATAGCAGGAAGAAGTGTTTGCATAGATTTGCATTCCTGTTGAAAATGTCCTGGCCATTGTCAGCGCTTATAATTGCTTTTTTTTTTTTTTACTGAAGTATAGTCGGTTACAATGTGTCAATTTCTGGTGTACAGCATAATTGCTTTTTGTTATCACACTTGGGGGCTTATGATTTTGCTGCAGAATTCATTGTTTACCGTACACAGTCTCCAAGAGCTGCTATTGTTACTTATCATGTCCTGGACACTGTTTAAAGTGATTTAGTTGATTCACACAAAGACCTTGTGTGGTGGGTGCTCTTATAATCCCTGTTTAACAGATGATGAAGCTTAAGCACAGAGAAGTTAAGTAAATTTCCAGAGGTCACACAGTAAACAATAGCACTGGGGTTTAAATCCAAGATGTTTGTCTCAGAATTTCTATTTTTCATCCTTATGCTAAACTGACTTCATTGATTTCCAACCTACTTTCCAGATGTTGTGCCCTTGCTGGCTTCAGTGCTCCCAGACCTCCTTGGCTGGCTTCAGTGCTCCCAGACCTCCTTGGCTGCAAACTTAGCAAACCATTTCCTAGGGCCTGTTACTATGCGCTGATCACACCTATCCTCAGAGGGTCTTTCTGGCGGATCCTGCCACAGTCCCCAGATGCTCTTTCAACACAGGAGGCCCTTTATGCCTCAACCTCATACATTCTTTAAAAAAAAAATTAGCCTTTCTTTTTAATGATGATACAACCCAGAGGTGAGGTTCTCGTTATCACACTGAGGGAACCGGGCAGAGGTGATTGAAGTTGTAAAGTCAAGTAGTGGGATAATTCCTTCTTTTCTCCATAAATTACAGTTGTGAGAGCTCTGTGTAATTTCACAGTTCAGGAGGTGATGGCTGTGCTTAACTCCTGTTGGAAGAGCAAATTTATTTCACCGCTCATTCAGCAAAAGATGGAGTTGTGAAGCACAGAAATGGAATTTTTGTTGTTGTTGTTACAATTCCTGGCTTTTAGCTCATGTATTTATGTATGTATGTAGGAAATAGGGTAACAAAAATCTCACCAGTGTTGTAGAGCCATGGCTACTGTTCTTAACAAAAAGAATTTTTATCTAGTCAGGTCTGTTCTTACCAAAAAACTTGCTCTGGTGCTCCATTTTCTACAGGATAGAGTTGGAATTCCTATGTTGGCTACAAGTTTCTTACCTCCTGCCCCCCCACCAGCACCCCCAATCCCTTCCACAGGTCCTTTGAATATCTCCTCACTTCCTGGATGAGCCATGTTGTCCTCCACTTCTCTCCTCTGCTCTGGCTCCCTCCCCTCAGCCTGGCAGCTCCTGCACGTTCCCAACAATCTGCTCAAGTGGCACTTTCACTCAGGGGAGACCTGAGAATTGTCCCCGGTGCTTCCTCTGTGTTCCCAGTGCTCCAAGATCGTGGAATGTGGCAGTCTGAGCCGCAAGCTTTATTGGCAGGTCTGTGTCCCCTGGCCTGGGAGCTCCTCCGTGGTGTTTTTGTATGTCAACACCCTGAGCCAGAGCTGGGCAGTTCTCTGTTAAATGAAGGACCCCCACCCTCTCTTTACATGTGCCTGGCTGCTTTTCTTCCCTGAGGAGTTTCCATGAGGAGCAGGCGGAATACCAGGTGGAAAAGCTGGAAAACCAGGCCGTGGGCTCCTGTGGCCCAGAGCCTGCACTGTGCTCAAGGCTCATCCTGTCGCTGCCAAGACAACTGCTTGAATAAGCACTGTGGTAATGAGCCTGCGCTGCAGGCCTGGGTTCAAATCCCTATTCCATCGCTGCCGCGCTAGGACAGTTCCTTAACCCCTCTGAGCCTGTTTCCTCATCTATAACTGAGGGATAATAAAAGTACCTGTCTCATAGTGGTCATACAATTAAATAAGCTTCGCCTGGGTCTTATAGCCTGGGCTGTAACAAGCCTCCAATCAATGGTGGTTGCTATTGTTATTAATAATGAAGTAAATTAATCACAGGATGTGTGCTGGAAAGGAAATTAGCAGGGTGTCATGATAAAGGATAAGTTGGTGGGATGTGGGGTGTGGTTCTTTAGGCAGTCTGGTCATGGAAGGCTTCCTGAAAGCTGTGACTGAACTCTGAGAAGGACGCGCTGCTATGTGAAGAGGTGGAGGAAAGAGTTTTCTGGAGAGAAAGTGCAAAGGCCCCAAGGCAGGAAAGAGCCTGATGAGGAACAGAAAGTGTGACCAGAGCTTAGGAGGAGGGAGGAGAGTAGGATAAGATGAAATCCAAGAAGGAGACAGGGGCCAATTGACGCAGGGCCTTGCTGGCTGAGGGACAGTTTGGGTTGAATTCAAAGTGTGAAAAAAGCCATTCAGTCCTTATGCTCAGAATCCTTCTGTAAGATTGGTTTCTGGATGACTCCAGCTTTAGCCCATCCTGTGTTCTGTGTGCATGAGCAAACCCCTAGCAATAGAACCCAGTTGTGATTGATTTAAGCAGAAAATGAATTTATTAAGGGATATAGGAAGCTCAGGGAATTTTGGAAGGATCAGGGAACCAGGAACAACCCAAATTACACTGCCAAACATTTCCTACAAGGATCCCATTGCTGCCACTGCCAGGCAGGTGTAGATACCTTGGATTGTACCACCAACACTGGTTACAGAACACAGCTACTCCATCTGCCGCCCCTGTGAGCTATTGCCACTCTCACCAGAACAGAGTCTGCGCTGTCCCTGCTGCTTTGCTCACCAGCTGCTGATGCCAAGTCTGGGGTGGGGGTATCTGATTGGCTGAGCCTAGCTTCATGCTCTCGTGCCCTACCTGCAAAGGAGGCAAGGAAAGCAAATGTGTGGCATCCTCATCTCCTTTGGTAGAACATTGGCTCTGGTTCATGAGTTGAGACTTCCCCAAACCTAGGGAGGAGGTTGAGCTACAGAATATCCAGAGGGTGATAAATGTCCCTGACAGAGACACATGGAGTCACTTGGTCTCAGCAACGTTCATCTAATAGGTGGTGGCACTTTAAGTAAGATTGGATTGCTTTTCTCTTAGACAATGATTTTTAAAAAGTCGTGACAAATTTGGAAACAACTATTTCTCAATCTGATGAAAGGCTAGGAACTTTTCCTTTAAATTAATTTAGTTTGTGCAGGTGTGAGGGTAGCATGTTTCTCCCATGTTTATCACAGATTTGCATTCCTGTTGGAAATGCCCTAGCCATTGTCAGTGCTTATAATTGCTTCTTGTTATGACCACGTGGGGTTTATTGTCCAAGATTTTGCTGCAAAGTTTATTGTTTATCTTATATTGTCTCCAGGAAGCTACACACAGAAATCTCTGAGCCTTACCAGGAAGTCTGATTTAAAGGGACAGCCTTCAGGGCAGAGCCCTGACTAGGAGGCACTGAGCTTCCAACCAGAATCAGCTTCCCTCGCGTGGGAGCTAGAAGGAAGCCTTGTCTGCGCACCTCCTGCTTTGTCTGCTGGTTTCCCGTGTTTTCGTGATTTCTTTCTGATTCCAATTTAAGGGAAAAAGTGAAAATATTTATTCTCCAAGTACATATGATACACACCGAACAAAATAAAACAACAACAAAAGAAGACTTCCACCCTTGTGTAGGCAGAATGAATGAACGCTCTCAGGCGTGGATGTAAACATGCTTTTTAATCTCTTGCTGTTTTCTTGGGGGGTATTTTCATAGATGTCTTAAACTTTTTAGATGGACACATGGATTTCAAGGAAGTTAGTATTATAACATCTAAAAAATAAATAGGACTTGAGTTTTAAGTACCTTCTCATTTTTCTCCCTACTGGAAGGAAGAGGGAAAATGAGAAATTGCAAATTTCCATTGCCTTTTTCTTATTAGATGCCCAGTTGGCAGGGTAAAAAGCAAACTATTTCAGATTTGGTACCTGTTTTTCAACTTGCACGAATTTGAACCAATGACCACAATTACACCAAAAAACTTCCTTTTCTGCTTAAAAAAAATTAGAGAAATTATTACTATGCTTTTATCTTTTAAAAATATTGTATTATGGAAAAAATTTTAATTTATATAAAAATAGGAAAAATGGTAAATCACCCCCAGTGTTCATCTTTTGTTCTGCTTTTAAACACATACACGTATCAGTTAGATTCCTACGGTCTTCTCTACAACCCCGTAAGGGATAATCATTCATTATTCCTGTTTCACAGATAAGGAAACTAAGGGTCAAGGAAATTAAGAAGTGACTTACCAGGTCATTCAACTAGTAAATGGCAGAGCCAAAAATCACAGAGCTCCCGTATTAATTTACTGTTCATTATTTCAGCCAGCTAGTTGTTTCCAGAAATTACCCCTAAGGAGATACCTGGAGTCAAAATAATGGTGAGAAATTTTTTAATAAGAATGATGCTTTTATTATGTATGTTTAACTCAGATATTCAGTTTGTCCAGACTTGTTTTTCATTATAAGCAAATTGCATTTTAAAATCCTCCTGAGTTTTAAAGTGTTAGGAATACCACCTCCCTCATATTCAGATTTTCCACTTCTAATCAATTTTGACAGTACAATGCCAAATAGTAAGTCTCATTTCCAAGTAAGGAAGCTCTTTGGCTGACAGTTATCAGCTAATCAGGTTTTAAACCTTTCTTTTTCCTAAGAATTGGGCAGAGGTCAGCAACCCACTGGAGTTTCACTTTTAACTGACAGTTTAACGAAGAGAACTTGACAGTCCTTTGAAAAAGCTGTATTCAAGGGTGTTCATGTTTCTAAGAAACTGAATGAGCTCTGTGCAAGTGCCCCAGTCTGCTCCGTGCAGAAATTCTTCAGTGTTCATAAAGGAAGTGGAACCCCAGAGACCAGGCCAGTGGCTATTTCACAGGCAAATCAGTAGATGGCTTTCCTTATTTTTCATTCACTTTTTAAAATATCTGTTTGTGTATTGGTTAACAGAATCATGTGAGGAATGTGATTATAAAAGTTCAAATTTATTCAGAGAGAAAAAAATACAGCATTCAACTATTGATCTTAACAAAACCAGCAAGATAAGTACTCAAGATTAGCCATGATTAGCAATCTGTGAGACCTCCCTGTCCAAGCCCTCATTTATGTTTAGTTCTTGTGTTGAAACTGTAGATGAAAACTTTCATTTATTCATTCTTGACCTTGGGCAGCCAGGTCTGCTCCCACATTCTTCTCATCATTTTGTAATCTTGTGGAGCTGGGATATTAAGCAGGGCTCTAGGAGAGCACCAGCATTTTCAAATGGTTGAAGTCTCTTGAGTTAAACCACCTTGCATCAAGCTGACACTGGCCTGGTATGGGGTCTGAACTCCCCCATTTGTCCACGGTTCATGGAGTGGGGGCAGAGTAGCTGTTCAAGGTTTGCTTGGATTAACCACACTTCCAGCACTGAGGAGTAGATACGAAGACACTCAATAAAAGTGTGTGACCGCGAGTAAACTCCCAGGCTCTCAAATACTTTGAAGTTCTTTTTCTTTCTCACTGGCGTGCCACGCATTATGCCTTCCTGCTAACCTAGTAACACCAAAGAGTATTACTCTACCTCCCTCTCCACCGCAGCATGCATTTTTGTTTCTTCTTAGTTTTAATCTGAATCTGACAACAGCCTCAGAAACTAAGATCTATGAAATAACACCTTTCTGATGTTGGAAACTTAGTTAAATCAAGGTGCCACATACTATTTAATTTGGTCACTGCTTCCTTCTCATTTTAGTGAGATTGTCTTACCACCTATTCTTTCAATTCAGTTTGTGGAATTATTTTAAAACATAAGGCATCAAGTGGAATATAGTCAAAGACCCTGAAATTCCCAGACAACTTCTGAGCTTTTGTGAAATCTGTGGCTTCTTGGAAGCAAATAGGAGAGAGATAGAAGAACCTAAATAAAATTTTAAATGGAAAGAACCACCATCAGCCACCAACTTTTAATGAAGAAGTAATTCTGCTGAACTCTCACCATTTTGTTTTATGTAAATATGCTTAGCACAACCCTTCTGAATATGCTTCTTATAGTATTTTTGGTGAGAAAACCGTATGAAACGTCTCAACAGAACGTGCCATAAGGTATATAGACTAATAACATAGGAAACAACATCACTTTGAGTTCCAGTGACACAAGGAAGCGTGTGGTGGAGTCCCCATTTTGGTGCTAGTCCCTTTAGAGTTCAATAAGAGATTGTCACCACTGTGTGTGGGAGAAGAGGGGCCGTTTTTCTGCATACCTATAGGTGCCTTATGGGTAGTTTCCCATACATAAATATATATTGATTCAGGTCCACCCATTTTAAGAAAAGTATTATACCCTGAGAACCTACGCCCCCAGAATTTCATAGTTATTTTTTTTCTTTTTCCTTTTTAACATCTCACTCTAACCTATGTAGAATTTACTTTGGGTGAGTGTGAATTAGGGCTTTTAAATGAGGCTTTTCTTTCTAAGAAATGAATTGTCCCACTTGTTAGTGATCCTTCTCTCCTACAGTAGTTTGCAGTCAGCAGTCACTGAACATCAAATTCTTGACTGTCCCAGGGCAGGTTTCAGGCATTCTGTTCCAGGGGCTGTCTGCGCAGAGCAGGAGCTCTAAAGTCAGCCCACCTGGCTCCCCTCCCACCCTACTACCTCTAGGCCCTCTTGGGCAGGCTTATGCCACCTGTTTGAGTCTCGATTTTTAGAACACCTGTACGGTAGAGATAACAGAAAGGCCTACCTCGGGACAGTTGTGACAATCAAATGAAAAAAACACATGGGAAGTTCTCATACTAAAACATCAAAAATCAGCAGCCACTGTTTATAGTTTCAGTAAATGTGGCCTTAGGATGTTTTAATATCTGTGCACAGGTGCACTTTCGTCATGAGCTATGTTTTCAGGGACGAGCACCTGAGAGGTGATACTTCAGGCGCATCCCTCATGTTTGCTGAATGTTCATGGGGGGAGCTAATGAAATGAGGTACTTCCATACCACAGGGTGCTCTGCAAAGGGGTCCAAAATGCAGATGATGTGGAAAGATGATTTTAAGTGAAGAAAGCAAGTGCTAGAATAATGTTATCATTCCATTTTTGACAAATATAAAATTTTTAAAAAGTGACACCCAGCAGTCCCATGTGTGTTTAGATGGAAGGAAATGTCTGGATGGATTGCCACCAGAGGTTGCAAACGGGTGGCCCTCGGGTCAAATCCATCAGCAACTGTGTTTTGTGTGGCCTATACAGTATTTTTTACAATGATAGATTAGTTGGCAGCATTTAAAAATTGGGGGATTTTATATAAAACTAGGAATTTCCAGATTCCTTGAAAAATTGGAATGTGTGTTCACTTGGGCCATTAGTCCCTTGGGACTCCAGTAAGCTGGAACTTTCCTGAGGCAAACACTGTCCGCGGGGCCCAGTGCCTGCCCAGCCTTTTCTTTCACTTCGTTTACCCCTCAGCCCTGAAAGCATTTGGGATTGTGACCCCCTTATCTACATCTGGGTGCCTGTGGCATATGGCATTGGGGTGGGGAAAAAGTAGGGCCTTTGGGAAGATTCACTTTTTACGCCATATACTTCTGTATGGTTTGAATGTATTATAATAACACTGTGTTACTTTTAAAACTTAAAAATCAGTAGAAAAACATGTTTGAATACTCGGTAGTGTCCTGGATGCCACTTAGAGAAAACCCACATTCTCCTTCCTATATGAAGCTCTCATTATAAAGCTCAGAATGAACTTGAGCCCTGCAGAGCAGGAGCCTCTCATTATGCAAATGTTCCTCCGAGGTGCCTTCCGCATGGACAATTTCATTACAGGAGTTCTTGCTTCTGGTCAAAGCATGGGCATCAGGGCACCAGAGGAAATGGCTGTGCCCCATCCTTTCCTGACTTTTTGTGGGCTATGCCCTTTTCCTCCTGCCAGGGCATCTGCTGGTCCTCCCACCCTGCCTCCCTCCTCCACACTACCTGTCCCAGGGCCCACTCAAGTTTCAGCTCTTCCACAATGTGCTTCAGCCCACGGGTTTCAGTTCTGCTTTCTCGTTCCCAGTCAGCAGCCGGAAGTTAGGCTTAATCATTCTAGGATTAGTTCATGTGAATGTGCCCTTCCTACCCCAGGAAAGAAAGAAACTCAGTAAGTGCCCCATGGTCATCACCCATTTCCTTTGGATCCTCATTGGAGTCACCTTGGCCTTGGCTGCGGCAGCTCCACGAAGGGCCTGTTGGAAAACCTTCCAGGAGAGGAGTGCCTGGGCTAATGGGAGACTGACATCCTCGGTCCTCAGGGGATTGACATTCTTCATTAGCTGAGTTGCTACCAAAGCTGGTTAATCTTAGGTTGTTTACGAGCCTGTACAAATTAGGACCCTTTCTATGCAGGAGGTTTAGAGTAAGAGGCCTTTTTAGGAACTGCTCCCCTTCCCCAGACTAGCACCGCTGACCTCAGGCTTGCTTTGTGGGGATTCTGGCTTTGGGAAATAAGGGATTCCAAGGACAAGCTGAAGCCCATCTTTTGTGAGCACTGCGGTTTGATTTTCACACATTACTGAGCATTTCCTGAGTGCCAGACCTGGTAGGTACCACATATAGACCTTGAGGTGACCCAGATGCTTGTATGAAGGTCTGAGCCCTTCCACAGCGATTTCACTTCCTTCTCTCTGCAGACAGATGGGACCCCCGTCACGCTCCTTGAAGCAAGACCCAAGCCTATCAGAGCAGTACTTTCAAAACATTTGCCTTTCTTCCAAAGCGCCTTGTGGTTTTGCACCCTGCTGCTGTTGCCCTTGCCAGTTCTTCTGCCAAGTACACCCCTCTGAATTCTACCCATGTGTGTCTTGCTCTGAGAAGCCTTCCCAGACTTTGTCCCGAGAAAAAATGCATTTGCCAGGCTCAGTTATTTCTTGGCTCCCTCAACACTTTTTGTAGTCTCCTGGCGGCATTTATTTTATTCTCTGGTCATCTTCGGTTCATCTTTGTACTGTCAGAGCCTGGTGCATCCTTACGTAATGCACTCCTCCAAGACCCTGTGTTAGAGGCCAGACCGCTGGCCTGAGAGAATGGGAAGAGCCTGCTTTCTTGTAAGTTCTAAAGTTGAGTCTTGGATTGAAGCTTGTAGTTGAATGAGCCCTCTCTCTTTGCTGGGCCCCCACTTAACTCAGGGCAAAGGCACTTAAAAATCTGTGCATTTGTAAGAAGATCTTGGGAAAATCTGGGCTCAATCTTTGCAGCTAAAAGTTGCAATTATAAGATTTTTGCAAATCAAATACTGTCCCATCAGAGAACTGAAAAATAAGAATCAAGGATTGAAAGCTGCACTGGAGTTATGTCTCCTTGGCTTTGAGACCCTCTGCCCCTGTGCAAGGAGGGTGGAATGTTCAGTTGTTTGTGGGGAAGTGTTGAACAGGCATAGTTTTCACCTGAACCCTTGTAGTTCACACGAGACGCTCCTATTGCACCCAACAAGTCTGAGTTTTGTAAAAGGCAGAGAATCTGGGCAAGATGTTCATTGGTGAGATATCCAATGCATAAAATGAGAAATGTCAGCTACGAGTAGTTTCCATAATAACTCTGAGAAGAGCAGTAAGGTCTTTGGTTATTCACGTTAAAAGCTGAAAGGGAGGTTTCCAGAAGCAGCTGTTTTGAAGGGGCTCTGAAGAGAAGATTTGCCTAAGAAAAGAAAGAAAGGAACGGATGGGTGTGGTGTTTACCCTCACTCTCTCTGTTGAGTCTCTATGAAATTGGGATTCAGTATGGGCTCTGTATCCCGGGCAGGGCCCTGACTCTTGGGTGAAGCTCAAGTGGACGACTGATTCCTCTTTGGACACACAAAGTTCTCCTCCCAGTGTCCCTTCTCTCTCCGTTTTACCCCAACTTTTGGGGAGCAAAGCATGATATCCTGGCATTGAACCCTTTAGAGCTGCCGGAATGCCCAGTGTGGCTTTAGGTGGGGACCCAGTGAACATTGTTTGTTTCTCACAGGCTGGGGATTGTCAGCCAGAAACTGAATTTCTGGTGCGCCCGTGAATGCCAAAAGGCAGAGTGCTCAGAAAAAGCAGCAGCAGCAGCCGGCAAGGAAACCGCCAGAGGTGGGGAGCTCTGAGCTGGTGTGGTTCTCAGCTTCTGACAATATAACTGATGGCCCCCTGTCACTTCCTGTCATGCAGCCCAAGTGGTGGGGAGGAGTTCCTTGAGGGAAACCATGCTCTGCTCTGCTCAGAGAATCCCGTCTGAAGGGCTCCGCTGCAGTTAGGGGCGGGGGACTCCGGGTGGATGAGGTCGGAGCGCCCCATGGTGTGGTGTTGCTTCTTTGTTCGTACTCAGGTAAGCTCCGCAGCCGGGCCAGGGATGGACGGCTCCCAACTCCCACCCAAGCCTGGCAGGGAGGTGCCAGGAGCTGAGGTGTGAGAGGGTGCCACTGTCTGCATCTCCCAAGAAACTGAGCAGGGAGCTGCTGTTCAAAGCACCTGGTGTGATGGAGGCACACTTCTGCCTCACTTTAGAAAAGAGCTGTGTGGTTGTGTTTAAGACCACAGATGGCTGCGCTGGGTGGAGATGGTGAGTTAAGTGGAGTGCCTCGCTGTCAGTGCTTCCTGTGGCATCTGTGATTGGAGAACAAGGGGAGGGGGGCTTTCACTCTGCTCCACAATGCCAGTATTAATTTTTATAAGAGATCTGTTTTCATTAAGTGCAAAGGAAAAAGTAAGTGTGTGTTTGTGTGTGTATGTATGTGTGTGTGCGTGCGTGCACACGTGCGTGTTTAAATGGCAAAGTGGATTTCCAAGACCTTTTCTTCTTTGGACTGGAAGATGGCTAAACTCAGTTTTGGAAGTTTATTCTGCTTGGAGCAACTTTTTTTGTAGGATTCCTAAAGTGATCCTAGTGTTTTGAATGTTCATCATTGGGAAGATGAAGTCTCATAATATCAGGGGAGATTCAGACTTGCTGGTATTCTCATTAAAAGTATTGGTGCCTGTTTGGGTTATTTTGGAAGGAACGGCTGGAAATGTATTTCTTTGGGCTGAAGAATGATTAGGAGCCCTGAAGCTCACTCTCTCTGTTCCTTTTGTTTGTGGGTAGGTGTTAAACCTTTGGGTAATCCAAAGGTATTTTTTAAAGAAAATGCCCATTGCCTTTTCTGTTTCTCTCATCAGAACTGTGTTTCTGAGACTGATGTTTGTAATACTAATTCCAACTCTTGCACATGGCCATTAAAGACATACATTTTCAATCTTTTCTTGTAACTTGAGTGATTTCACTATCTTTCTCCTTTCCCACCTTACTCACCTAGCTCTTTGCTCACCTGATAAAGAATACTTTTTGAGCCTTTAGGATATGGAAATTGATGACATTTGAAATGATTCACCACACTTCAGGGATAGTTAGTGCAACATTAATAAAAATATTACAATAGTAGCTAACATTTTATAGATAACTTTTTTTGTTACTTTACTTGCCTTAGCTCATGAAATCCTTTTAGGGCTTGGCTGTTACTATTATCCCCATTTTGCTGGTGGTAAAACTGGGGTTGGGGAGGATAAATACTTTGCCCATGGTCTCCTACCTCGTTAGTAGTGGGTCAGACTTGAGGCTCAGGCAGAGTGGATCCAGAAATGATACTCTTAGCCTGTAGGTGCTTGTGATGATTTGAGCGGCAGGGCCCTTCCTATATCTCCTGTCACGTGCAGCATCTTTGGTAGCACTTTGCTTTCCAATCCTTTGGCAGATTAGCTCATTTTGGTGGATGTTTGCCTTGGTCCAATTAGCGCCTATGGAAGAGGCATCTATGACAAGTCACTGCCTTCTCTGGGTTCAGTTTCCCACTTGTCAAGCTGAGATGTCTCTAAACTCATTTTAGCTCTGCTGTGAATCTAAGGTATGACTTTTTGGACAAAGAGTCAAATAGTTCTCGTATCTTCTCTATTTCAAAGTCAAATGATTTAATAAGTGCTTTTAAGCACACATTTCCCAAGGATATCACCTGGAACTCAAACTGTGATTGGCTGGCTGGGTACTGACCTTTATCCTGTTCTTGAAAATATCATTGAATGAATATCATTGAGCGAAGTATCATTGGCTCTGAGACTCTCTAGAGAAAGCACCTGGAGAAATTGGGTTTGGGAGAGACCAGAGGTAGCTGGATATAGGGGAAGAGAAAGGGAAGGGTGAAGCCCTGTAAAGGTCTCAAAAAGTCCATCTTCTGAGATTTAGCCAAAACAGTTCTGTAATGCATACCTTATAGGGCTGTTATGAGGAGTCAGTGAAGTGACTCAAGACAGCGCCTAGCACAGAGTCCGCACTCAGCAAACATGACCCATGTCCCAGGTCTTGTTGACCATAGGTGTTGGTGGCTACCAGAGAAGCGACTCCTTAGTGCGTAAGGGCTCAGCAACAACAGGGCTGTGAAGCGCCTTATATCCTGAGTTAACATGGCCCTGCTTTGATTCTGTGGAGGGAAGGAAGCACCGTATTACATGGAAAGTCAGTACTTCATTTTAAAGCCCTGATTCCAGCCATGTTTTTACAGCTTGCCCAGAAGGCCAAGTGGGAGCCATGGAACGGGAAGTTGTTTCAAACCAGATCCTAAAAAGACTTGTCTTGATGGAACACTCAGTGGTATGACTCGGAGAGGGCAAGGTCAGGGTGGTGGCCCCAAGTGTCCACCAGGAGGGAAACAATGGGTGACTTTAGGACCTAATTATAGACTCCTTGTATGTCACTTAGGGAAGCCAGTTCCTGGTGCTGACCAGGGTGGGTGGGTCTCTGAGGAGGAGTTCAGAAAGCAGCCCCTGCGTGCCAGCCCTTTTATTTTCTGAATAACTTTGTCCGTATTCTAGTATTTCTGCATCCCTTGAGCACCTGCCTCAGTTTGGCAGCCTTGCTTATGTCCCCATCTCTTCCCTCCCAAGTCTTCCTGGTGGCATTTACCACCTCTCTCCCTTGTTTCTTGCAGACCCCGCCCACCCCCTGCCATAACCCCAGGTGTTCTCACCACAGTGCTCCTCATGGAGCTGGTTTTGCAGTTAGCCTTGGGCAGTGCTGAACTTCCCTGGGTGCCAGGTTCTCCAACAGAGACACAGCTGGATCCTGGAGGTTGACATCCGGGGTTCACCTCCTCACTGCCACTTGACCTTGGGCAATTTTTCTCTGGGCCTTAGTTTTCTCACCTTCAAAATGGAGATGATAATAATATCTGCTTTAGATACTATGAAAAGTTTATAAGGTAATATCTGTGAAACCTTTAAAATGTGCATCTTGTAAGTGCTTAAAAACACTAGCTATGATTATGTTGTGATTTGTAGGAAAATGGAGACTTGAAATGGATCAGTGTTTCCTAAACTTAAGTCATATTTCCCATATCCACACACCACTTCTACTGTTATTTTTCACTTACTGTTTTTCTTTTTTTCTAGTTGTTATTTTGTTTCATTTTGAACTCGGGCCCATCCTAAGCAGTAATAATCCTAAAGCCACTAAACATCATAATGTGTTTCCTAAAGCACATTATAATAAACACATTTTGGTCTACATCACAGGATCTGAAATAGCATTGTGTCATCACCAGATCCACTTCCCACACTTCGGGGACTGCAGAACTGGTAGCTCTGAGCATCCAAGATGCTGCCTGCTGTGATTTTGACAGTGCTCCTCCCACCAGAATGAACAGTTAGCTCATCCTTTCATTCATCAGGCACTGTCTGAGAACCAACTTTGTGCCTGACTCTGTGCCAGGTGCCAGGATGGCCAAAATATGGGTCTCTGTAGCCCCTGCTGTCTTCTCTGAATGGGGCATTACCAGCCTAGAGAAAATGGGGTAGAGAGAGCCACAAAATGACCCCGTTGCTGAAATCCCACCTTAATGGGAAGTAAGAGAAGCCAGGGTCACTCTCTGCCTGAAATCTCTGGATGTAGGTAAAGGAGACTGTCTCAGTCATTGCTGAGTAACAACCATGCCAAATTCAGTGGCAAACAATAACAAGCATTTATTTTTTTTTAATTGAAGTATAGTCAGCTTACAATGTTGTGTCAATTTCTGGTGTACAGCATAATGTTTTAGTCATATATATATAAAGAATATATATACATACATGTTTTCTTTTTCGTATTCTTTTTCCTTATAGGTTACTATAAGACACTGAATATAGTTACCTGTGCTGTACAGTAGAAACTTGCTGTTCATATATTTTATATGTAGATGATCATATATATATGATATAGATAGACAGATGATCTATGGGTCTCAAATCCCCAGTTTATCCCTTCCCACCTCATTTTCCCACTGGTATAAACAATGTTTGTTTTCTATGTTTGTGAGTCTATTTCTATTTTGTAAATAAGTTCATTTGGGTCTTTTTTTTTTTTAAGATTCCACATATAAGTGATATCATATGGTATTTTTCTTTCTCTTTCTGGCTTACTTCACTTAGAATGACATTCTCCAGGTCTATCCATGTTGCTGCAAGTGGCATTATTTTATTCTTTTTTAAGGCTGAGTTGTATTCCATTGTATAAATATACCACAACATGTTTATTCAGTCATCTGTCAGTGGACATTTAGGTTGTTTTCATGTGTTGGCTGCTGTAAAGAGTGCAACAAGCATTTATTCTTATGCTCACAAGTGTGCACGTGGAATGGGGCAGGTCCATTAGCTACCCACATGTATATTCTTCTCCTTTGTAGGTCAGAAGATCCCAGAGGAACAAGCAAAAATACACAGTGTCTCTTAATGCCTAGGCTCAGAATCGGTACATTGACCCTTTTACCCATATTCCATTTGCCAGAGCAAATGTGTGTGATACTGTCACAGACAGTATCAAGCCATGCAAGTCAGAGGAGGGCATAGAATTTTGCTGAAAAATAAATTAATCTACCACAGAAATCATCATTATTTACTCACTCAGCTTAGATTTATTGAGTGCATACTATGTGGAGTACTCTGTCATGTTGGGGGAGGATAAGTATGGTTCCAGTAAGTGATGAAGATGATGAGAGCATCTAACCCAAGGCTTGGCATGTATTAGGTCTTAAATAAATAGTCAGTGAATGAATATCTGCTCTTACCTTTGAAATGCTGAGTGGTGATGAGTATTTCACATGGGTTATCTCATATTCCCCCTCTTTCCTCCTCCCCCAGCTGGGCAGGTACAGTCATCCCAGGTCAAACAAGTGGGATGCTGTCTTGTGTTGTCTTGGCCTGTAGAATACTTACAATCTTCTGATGTGAGGAAGGGGAGAGTTGGTGAAGGCACAGCAGTGGGGAGAAGCTGTGTGCAAAAAGAGCATCCTTGATGTAGAGGGAAGACGTGGGCTTTGCACCAAAGAGGCTCCAGTTCAAATCTCCTGTGTGTTTGTTCCATGTACGCTTTGTGTACTGTCTTGGGTGCTAACTCTTTAAGCACCCACCGTGTACTAAGAATTTAGTGTGGTACTTGGCCTCTCATAGTTTCTTTACATCACTAGCCCCCTGCCTTCTTGAAGTCACACACATCTTGGAATATTCTCTTGAGAAAACTGCACATCGTTGTGAAGATGTCTGTGCAGGTCCCTGGCCCCAGGTGAAGCACTCTGCTCTCATGATTCATTCCATCCCCACCCCTTTCTCTTCCTTTCCATCTCTTAGGAATTTTATCCAGGGAGGGAAACATTTTTCAATATGTGTATGCCAGTGTCAGGCTCAGGGTCTGACTCATGTTAGTTGCCCAATGAGTGTTTTTTAAAGGACTGAAAGAATGAGAATGAAGGTGTTAGTGATATTTCATTTGCACGTGCATAGAGTCACTGAACTTTCTGACAGTGTGAGATGGAAAAACTCATGTATTTTACAGATGATAAAACTGAGACCCAGAGAGGCCAGTTCACTTGCTCAAAGCCACACAGCTGATGACGATGATAATGATGATACATTAATATTTTCCTCCAAGCAAATGAGTTATGCTCAGGGACAGTTAGGTCTCATTCCCTCAGTACCTGGTTAGAAAATATTCTGATCTATCAGGTTTATGGGTCATGTTGCAAAACTGAGTTTTCTTGACCTTCATAGCCAAAGCCAAAGACAGGGATGACAGAAACGTATATGCCATGTCTCAACTATAGAACCACTGTGGCATCAGCCCTTTCCGGAAGAGCCCTTATCACCCGCCTCTTTCTCTGGGTGACAAGGGCTCCCCTTTCCACTCCGTCCCTCAGTCCTTGCCCAGAGTTGTGTGTACCAACTGCTGAGAATGCAGGGGAGTTGAGGCTGAGATGAGATATTTGTCAAGCCAAGGGGCCAGGTCAAGCCAAGGGTGGAAGGTGGGTTAGGGTCGGTGCAGGGGAGGAATTTGTTCCTGCAGACTCCTGGAAATCTTATTTGGAGCCATTCTTCTATTCTTAGTTTCGAAGGCACTTTGTTCTCTGGTGCATTGTTTTAACAGCCACCAGGAAATCAGTCCCTGCTCAGGGTCAGCGATGCCACTGGTTCCTGCCTGTGGCCGCCCAGGTGGGAAGTGTACTGGTTTGTTTCAGGGCTGATTGTTCATCAAGATCATTGCCGCCCTTTCTCCTTTTGTGGCTCACCCTGTCTGCATGGGACAGGGAAGGGTGAGAAGGAAAAAGAGATTCCAGTGAGTCTGTTTTTCTTTATAGCAATAGTAATTCCACTTATTTCTGTGTAAAAAGAAAAATGCTAAAATTCAGGCTTTAACAGCACTGTGCCCTCTGGAGCAGCGTTTTCAGATAGAAACAGAACATGAGCCACATGTGTAAATTTAAATTTCCTAGTAGTCACATTAAAAGAGGTAAAAAGAAACAGATGAAATTAATTTTAATGATTTATTTAACCCAATATATTCAAATGTTGGCATTTTAACATGTAATCAATATGAAAGTTATTAAGGAGACATTTTACATTCTTTTTTTTTTCATATTCAGAATCCAGTGCGTATTATCCATTTGGAGCACATCTCAGTTCAGACTAGCCACATTTCAAGTGCTCAGTACCCACGTGTGGGCTCATGTAGCCATCAGACAGCGCAAGTCTCAAGCAGCACTGACCAGCTGAACTTTTGACAATGATGTTAATGTTTTCTACTGTCTCACATGGAAACCACTAGCCACAGATGGCTGTTGAGGACTTGACATGTGGCTTGTGCAGCTGAGGAGCTGAGTTTTAAATGTTATTTAATTGTAATTAATTAAAATTTAAATTTAAACAGCCACATGTGTCCACTGGCTACCATACTGGACAGTGTAACTCTTAGAGATTTGATCTTGTTAGAGAAATATCAGTTTAAACTTGACCGAGGTATCACTTTTCATCTGCCACATTGACAGAGATTAAAAAGTTGGATAATATGGGTTGGCAAGGGGAAATAGGACCTTTCATACATGGCCAGTGGGACTATAAATTAGAATGGTCTTTACAAAGGACAATTTGACAATGTTTATCAAATTACAAATATACATTCCCTTGGACCCAGCAGTTTCATTCCTGAATATTAATGCTACAGAGTCTCTCACATGTGTAGACTGATTTATATAAAAGGATATTTGCTTCAGCAAAGTTAGCAAACCACATACACAGCCAGTCAATGGGGGGGACTAGATAAATAAGCTATATTGCATTTTAAAAATGTAATTTGCAACTACTGAAAAAATGAGGCCAGTTTTTATTTGATAGCATGGAAAGCCATCCAAGCTATAATGTTAAGCAAGCATAGAGCAATGCATATAGTATGATTCCATTTGGGTAAAAGAAATGACTTGCTTGGTTATGTCTAGAGCTCTGGAAAAACGTGGAAAGAACCAATCACAGTGGTTGTCTCCTGGGAGAGGAAGTGGGTGGATGTGCGAGAGAGGTCTACTTATCATTGTGCAGTATACCCTTTCAGAATTTAACCCAATGCACTTGAATTACCTACTCAAAAAGAAAATATCCAAAATATAGAAAGGAAACTCTAAGAGAACGGTGAATCAGAGAAGGCTTCCTAAAGGAGGTGACCTTTGGACAGGGTTACAAAAGACACACCGGGGTCTTAGCAGGAGGAAAGCTGAGGCTCAGAGGGACGGACAAGCAGAACAGGTCAGGCATCCATGTGTGCCCAGAGGTGAGCAGAATACCAGTATGTAAAACAGAGCAGTAATGGAGTTTGGACAGGCACCAGATTGGCTAAATAGAAGGGGTCTGTGCGCAGAGTTTGGACTTAACTCTGTGAGCCATAGGCTGCCATTCATGTTTTGAGGGACTCAGAAAACGACATGATTGTGTTTGTGTGAAAGACAACTTTTGGCAGAATGGAGGGTGATTTAAAACAGTGGTTCTAAAGTGTAATCCAAGGAGTCCCCGAGACCTAGAAGGTACTAGCTACATTACTGCAGAACAGATTTGCTTCATGTGCGTCAGCCAAAATAACACATCACAGCAGACTGATTACAGAAGCAGATATGCGAATCCAGCTGTCTTCTCTGCAGCCAGACAGTAAAGAGAGTTGTAAAAGGATAAAACAATGCTGCTCTTCTCACAGTGTTTTTTGTTTTGGAAAATACAGTTAATTTTCTTTAAAATATGATAATTCAATTAAGAAGTAATAATAGACTCATTACTTTTTAAAAGAAAAAATTTTAATTTAAATTTTATTTTCTAATACTGCAAATATTGATATAACCAACATAAAAATATAAAGGGTGCATGTCCTATACTCCATTTCTGCACTAAAAAATCTGTCTGTTATATCCAGTCATTTGCTGTTACAAACATCCTTAGCATCCCTGTACAGGTCTACAGGTCTCTAAATACTCACTATGTGCAAGAATTATGCTAGACTATGTCCCTAAAAGTGGGATGCCGAGCAGGAAGACATACCCATCTTCCACTTGACTCGGAGCCGTCAAGTTGCTCTCCAATCTATGACAATCCCTCTAACCTTGAATGAGAGTCCTCATTTCTCCAATCCTTAGTATTGTCAGATTTTTAAATTTTGCCAATCTGATTGATGGATGTGAAATGGCATCTTGTTGTTTTAACCCCTCCCTCACTATTACGCCTACCTCCATCCCCAACCTTGGAGCATAAGATAGTAAACTCTGAATTGTAAACAATTAAGAAAGAGTCTTTGCCTTGAAGAAACGTGTGTGTGTGTGTGTGTGTGTGTGTGTGTGTGTGTGAACACACAGAAGCATGTTCTCTATTCTGGTTCCCTGGGTGAGGAAGGAGTAAAAACTTGAGGCACTGCTCTTTATTTTGGATAGAAATCTCCCAGGCAACTGTTCTTGGTGTTTGTTGTACTTTGGGGCAGTCAGGTCTGCACCGAAGGAGAGGAAATTGGGCCTTTCTCCATTGCCTGAGCTGTACTAGTGTTTGGGGTAATGTCCAATGTGAGACATTAAGCTGAGACCTGAGGCTTTGGACAAACAAGAGTTGTATGAATGTGAATGGCTGTCTCTGGACTGGCCACATGTCCTTACCTGGGTCGGGTTTCCCTGTGAGGTTGAAGCCAGAGTCAGCCTCTCCATGAGACCCATGCAGGTACACAGGGTCCTTCCTGCCTTCAGAAGGGCCATGCGCAAGGTTTAATGCTCTGCTGTAACTGTCTTGAAACTCAGTAACTTTTGGACAAGGAGCCGCATGTTCCTCATGTTTGCATTTTGCCCTGGGTCCTGCAAATTATACAGCCAGTTCTGCCTGAAGCATCTTTGTGTCTCTCAGATTAAGGATTATTGTCATCCATGATTTTGAGGCAAATCGAAAATCTCAAATTTATTTCTAGAGAGCGTTTCCCAATCTCTGCCATTCTCACTGCCCACATTCTCCACCCCTCACCCCGGAATCTCCTTGGCTATGTGTTGTCATACATCGATACAAGGTTAGAAGAAAACTTTAGAGGTCACCTGGTTCAATGCCCTCATCTTACAGATAATGAAACCGAGATCAAGAGAGGGAACGTAAAATGCCTAAGGTCACACAGCTAGTCGGATGACCTTAGAAAATAGATAACAACCGGATAATTGTCCTCTAGATGCTCTGTTTTACTATTTATACATCAGATAAGAGAAAGATAATAGCACTTGTGATCTGGCAGCTTCTGATAAAAATTTGTAAAGCAGACTTCTGTAAATTGTGCCCATTGTCATAAAGCTGGAGAAAAAAATATACATTTTAGAAAACTAATTAGGTTTAAACTTTCTTCTTTTCACAGAAGCATTTCATATCTGTGGTCAAGGTGTCTGGACATTTTCAGTATAGAAGGTTTTTAAATTCCTCGTTTGGGTGGTTTTCATCATCAAAATATTTTTTATAATACACCCTACAGTGGGCATTGCTTGGCCCTAACAATATGTAGCATAAATTTGGGAGCCAGGGCTGTGACAACAGAGGAGAAATCTCCCACAAAGCCAACCAGGAAACAGATCCATCAGGCCTCACTTCCCGCTCACTCCCCAAAGCTTAGCCTCCACCCCTCCCCTCCCAAAAAGGGGAAGGAAGAAGGTTCAGTGAAGATAACGTGCCCATCCTCTAACAAAGCTTGGCTAACACTTTGGGTCCCCCAAGTGCTCCTGTTTCCTGTGGCTAAAGTTAGACCTATTAGATATGAATTTCATTTTTAATCCATGACTGGGCAGAGAGAGGACTACAGATCCTCTCCAGAAAGGATTGGGCAGGGGTAGGGTAGGGGCAGGTGGGGGGAGGAGGAGTCTTGTCACTCATCTCGGGCAAGACGGCAACAGAGTGTCACTTTTTCTGTACTTGCCAGGAGCAGCAAAATCATGGGCCAGTTACTTTGTGTGACAGCTATGAGAGGGAGTTTCCGCAAAGAAAGTGTTTCCCCTAAACCTCACTCATTTGTGAATCATCTTTTACCATAGCCCTTAACATTGAAAAATGCTTGATAGTTTTCTACAAAACTGCAACAAAGTTTTCCCCTTGTAGGTATCTTTAATGGAAAGTTTACCTTATTATAATAGACAGAAAACCAGTATGCTGGCCCAAATTTGAATACAGTTATTAAGATAAGTAGATACCCACAAAACAGTGTAACTAAAATCTAGCTAGATGCTATTGCCTGAGTCTCTGTGCACCCTGGAGAGAGAAAGATTGAGGTTGGTAAACATTAGGTGGGTGTTAAAGGTGAGGTCGCCGCAATCTTGGCCTGTCTCTTTGATGGGTTGAGAATGGACAGCAAATTGAAAGCATGATAACTTTCCTATTATGTGAGCTGATGCTGGGTAAAGCCTGTTACAGCAGACTCCCCCAGTGCCCCATTCATCACCTAAGCTCACGTCAGAAGTCACCTCGAGTCCCCTGTACCCATTTGTGACTTCCTGTGTCCTTCTGTTTGCAGGAGTTTACAGCCAAGGGGGTTAACACCCCGAGGGGCCTCTCCCCATCAGTGAGAGGCAGAAGCTGGTGGAGTGAACACTTCCACCTCCTCACCCTCTGGTGGAAGATTAAGAACTGTGTCCTACACAGTCCCTCTGGGGGCCCCCAGTGGGTTGGATTCCAGCTACCCATAGCTGGAACCTGGTGGCTTTACACCTCTTTGTGGCCTCCCTCCTTTCCCCCACATCACTTTCCCACTCTCCACCACTTCTTCCTGGGCATCACCTCCCATGTAAACAGCTTATAGCTAAATCTTTACCCAAGATCTGCTTTGGGAGGAGCCCAAACCAAGACAGCTGGTAAGCATACTGCCTAAAATGATCTTATAAACCACCATGGTACCAGACCAATCCTCTGGGAAATGATACCCCAAGGTATATATCCAAATAGTATAAAGCAGCTTATCACTTTTCTTTCTTTAAAGTTCAAAAATACATTGAAATTCTTGGTATTCAACTCTTCTCTGCCATTTTCCTTAACATATTGGTGATACTCTGTTCTGTTGAGTAACAACGTTTTCCATTTTTGTTGTTCCTCTTTCAATGTGGTATTACAATTTGCTAACAAGCTTGGTGTTCCCAGATTTGCCTGTAAGTTTAATTTACCATGTGGCGTTTGTCAGTTGTTTGCCAATCTGAGACACCCAGTGAGTAGAGCAGCGCTGGTGGTCAGTGGCTATTAAAGTAAACTATTGATGTGTGAGTGGTGAGCCCAGGCCAAAATGCAGCAGGCAAGTGTTGCCAAACTTGGAGAGCCACTTTCTGGCAAACCTTTTACAGTATCACGAGGATAACCAGGACTTTAAAATTCAGGAGATGAAAGGATTGCTTCTGCAAGATAAAGTTTCTGTTTTGGCCTGAGTCTCATTGGCAGATTGAAGGCAGGACTGAAGTTCTAATGGGGAAAGGATTTCTTATCTTCAGGGCTGGGCCCATGCCAGGGAGGTCCTGTCCTCTGAAACCAAACTGTTCAGAGAGTGGTGAAGTCCAGGGTGAGATATATCCCACTAAAAGTCAGAAGCATCTTTAAATGACTTGGGATCAAGAATTCCAAGAGGAAGGCAGGAATCGGGTCAGCCTCATGGACAGAGCTCTGTGCTCAGCAGGGCTCCACTATGTGGGCACGTAGAGTTGCCCAATAAATATTTATTTAATATTTGAATGAATTAATGCTTGGTAGTCAAACTTGACTTTGGGTTTTCAGGGATAGTGGCCTCAGAACTAGAGTGGGCTCAGAATGAGTACCCATCCCAAAAGAGCCGCTGTACATTCTTTCCTTCCCAGGACTGGCCACATAATTTGCAGGGCCCAGTGAAAAATGAAAATGCAGGACCCTTCTTAAAAAGTTATTAATAATTTCAAGATGGTGATCGCAAAGCATTATACTCTACATGCCCACGTAATGGAAGGCACTAGAAATACTGTAGTAAGTGAACTTGATCTGGTTTCTGCATTCATTGAATTTAGCTTGAGGGAGGAAACAGACATTAATCAAGTAATCCCACCAGGGTAACATTTTAATAGGGTTAGTACAACAAAGAAGAGGCACACAATGCTGAGAGGCCGTAACTGGGAGATGAGATCTGGGTTGGAGCTATCTTAGAATACTTCCTTCCCAGGGCTGACATTTGAAGGACTAGGAGGAAAGGGGAGGACAGAGGGTTCGAGGCAGAGGAAACATGGAGGAAGAGGAACTGGGATTATGGGAGGTGGGCGCTCAAAACAAAGGAATGAGGGTGGAGATGAGAGGTGGACCAGACCTGACTTTGCACAGGGTCTTATAGATACTAACAAGTCTTGAGAAACTCAGTACTGTTTTCATGACTAAACATAACACAAGTGTGAGTAAAATCATTTACCCCTAGTTTCTCTTCAAATAAACTGAGAAGGAAAACTGCCCCAGTAAGTTCTCATCCTTATTAATAAGAGATGATGGTTTTCCATGTAATCAATTATGTGCACAAGCATTGGCCAGTCAGAACAAGCACCAAGTATGGAGCCAAGGCACATACGTGGGCACTGACCAATC
This sequence comes from Camelus bactrianus, assembly GCF_048773025.1. Classification (NCBI taxonomy): domain Eukaryota; kingdom Metazoa; phylum Chordata; class Mammalia; order Artiodactyla; family Camelidae; genus Camelus; species Camelus bactrianus. Next base: position 28,300,553 of record NC_133555.1, read on the forward strand.
AGAACAGGCATCAGGTACTGTGTGTGGGACTTGTGGGAAGAGAGAACTTGAACCTTTAATGATGGGAGGCCTTTAGGAGCCTTCACTCCCCATCCACCCCCACCTTTGCTTGGCTGGCTCCATCCCATCATGTAGGTGTCATCTGAGATGTTCCTCCTCTGAAAAGCTTCCCTGATCTCTCTCTTGGTAGCTCCACCCCTACTATCCTTTCACATTCTTTCATATTACCCTGGTTTACTTTCCTCATAACACTTGGTACACCCTAAAACTAGCTTGTTAATTTGCTTATTGGCTTATCGTCTCTGTCCTCTACTCAGCTGTATTCTTCCTGAGGGCAAGGAGCTTGCACATTGCCTGGCACATAATAGGTGCTCTGTAAAATAGTTGTTGAATGAATGAACCTATATAGTGAAATGCATTTATCTGGGTCTCTTGTTGTTCCTGAGTTTCTATTGCCAAAAAACCAGGAATATCGTGGGCCCAGAACCAAAAGTTAAATTTTATAAATGGCACATCTTGGTGTTTTAATCTTCCTGAAAAGAAATTCTACAGCTCAGCGGTTTTGGGGCAGGTAGATTCATTTGTTCATGTGTGTAGGTCAACAAACATTTGTTCAGCTTTCTCTGCATGCTGGGTTAGACCTTAGAAATATCCAGGAGAGTTCCGGGCAAGAAAGAATTCTACTCTTAGTACAACACTGATTCCCCGGGAAATAGATTAAATGATGGATAAATATGCTTTGATTCTTCAAAATCCAGATCTGGGTTTCAGACTTCAGGATAAAAGTGATTGGGATGGGCTTTGAAGTAAAAATTCAGGATTAGAAAGTTTAGCACACAGTCCTTTCTCCCTCCCTGCAGCCCATTTGTGGCTTATCACAACTTTTGCTTTTTACTCAGAACTTGACGGGACATGATAGCACCGCTGAAGGAGAGATGCTCTGAATACCTGTGTGTCCCCGGCGTTGGGTGGCCCTTTGTCTCTCTCCTATAATTTGGGGTTGTGGTGAGGCCCTCCTTCACTTTCAAAGACAGCTGCAGATGGAAAATGTCCCTCTAATCATAGTTGACATCTTTCCAGACACTGCATCAGAAATGGTAACTGGCTTTCACATTATTGTTCTGACGGCTTCTCTGCAGACTATTGCCAAGAACATTATTGTCAAGTTAGTCAAGACGATTCGGAAAACGGGTGGCCTCTTGGCGCTAATGAACTCTAGTTGGAAAAGGAGAGAGGTCCAGTTCTTCCAGAGGCACCATTCTGAGGAGCTATATTAAGGGACATTGTTGGCATATTCAAGTACATAGTTTTGAGGGGAGAGGTGTTAACTATTACACAGTTATTTCCTTTATAGCTGTTTCTTTCCTACTGAGAGAGAAACATCTTTAAGCATAAATGGCCTCATGTGAGAATTTCCAGTTTTGTTTGGAAGAGAGCTATTTTTGATCAAATAATCCTTAAATTATATTCTTCTCAGGCCTAAGGAATTGTGTCCCAGCTAATATCCAACCAAATTCTGCTGAAGTGCCTAGGTGGACTCACTGCCTTGCAGGAGCACGGGGCCTGCAGGCCCCAGGGCGAGCAGATCTTGCAGAGCTGAGCCTGGAAAGCCTGATATCCCCTGGAGCTGGGCAACAGACAGATATCAGACGCCCCCAAAGGGGAATGAGTGGTTATGGGCATGTCTTTTTCTTGAAGATGGAGAAGACTGTACAGGATATTTGAGAATTTATTTTATTTTTGGCAACTTTATTATCATTTCAAAAGTTACAAGTCCTGAATACCCTTTACCCACATTCACTAATTGTTTACATTTGCTTTGTCTCTCTGTATCTCTCTGTCTCTTGGTCTGTGTATCAGTCTTTCAGTAGATAGATAGACAGATAGATTGACAGACAGACAGACATTTAACACATAAATGTAAATTATTTTTCTTCCTATTTGAGAATGAGTTGCAGCCATTATGTCCCTTCAGTCCCAAATAAGAACAAGAGCATTTTCTCACACAGTATAATTATCAGAAGCAGAAAATTTAACATTGACAAAATATATTAATTCATCCACCATTCATTTTTAAAATTTGCCAACTGTCACAATAATGTATTTTATAGCTACTGTTTTTCCTGGTCCAGAATCCAGTTCAGAATCATGCATTGCATTTATCGTCACGCAGTCTTTCGTCTCCTCTAATCTGGAACAGCTCCCCAGGCCTTCTTGGTGTCTTTTGATTTTGGCAGTTTTGAAGAGTATAGGCCGGTGAGGTTGAACGGTTTCCCTCAGTGTGGGTTTATTAGATGTTTCTTTATGACTAGATTCAGATCATGCATTTAAAAAGTATCTAGAGTGATGGAAGAATCATTTTTTCAGGCTGCACATTTTTCACAGGAATATGACAGCGTGAAACGGTGTCTCTCTCTGTGTATCACATCAGAAGATACATGGTGTCAGTTAGTACCAGTATTGGTGACATTAGCTTTGGTCACTTAGTTCAGGTGGCATTTTCTAAATTTCTCCATTGTAAAGTTATGATCTTCCCCCTTTTAAGTTACAGGTAAATTGAAGCTATGGAGGAGTCCTATTCCTCATGAAATGTTAACCCACTAGTTTTAGCATCTGTTGATAATTTTTTAACTCTGTCATCCCTTGTGTGTTTATTAGTTAGTGTTCTATGGTACAGAAGAGGTTTCCCTTCTCCACCATTAATCATTTATTTATATCATATATTATAGTTATTTACTTATACTGTGGGCTCATGGATTCCTGTTTTATTCAGTGGTTTATGATCCATCGCTATTTGTTTCGAAGCTCAAATTGTCTCAGTCTTGGCTAGCGAGAGCCCTATAAGCTGACGCCTGTGTCCATCACTCTTAGAATACTTCATTACTTTTGATACATAAAAATGTCCCAGGCTTATCTTGTCTTTTCCCTACCCCAGCCCTAAAATCAGCTTTTTCTCCAAGGAGCCTTGGGTCCTTTTAGTGGAGAACAGTACTTAGAAACCAAGATCTGGGTGCTGAGTGTATTCATTGCTATTAGGGCGTCACTGCTTCTAGACCTCTCAGTAGGAAGAGGTAGGAAAAAAATACGACTGTGTGTGTGTGTGTGTGTGTGTGTGTGTGTGTGTGTTTAACTGTGAATTCACTCTGATGCCTCCAATTCCAGTCTACCTACATGTGTCTGTTTTTAGGTATGTCTTCTTTCTTTAGTACAGAGACACATAAAGAAGGAAATAACAGCCATCAAATAAAAAGGCAGGTGTCCCAGTACCCAGATAACCTATAATGGCATTAATACATAGACATATACATATGCTTAGGGTATGTAAGTTCACGATAGCACCAAATAAAAAGTGATAGCCTCTTTCCTCCTACCCCAGACTGTCTCCAATGAACTTCTTCTACATGTGCTTCTTTACAGAAAGAAATTTGATTCATGTATCAGGATGTATGGCTTTACCTGCCTCCAAGTACACTGCTAGTTTTAGAAGCACAGAGCCATATTCAGCTTATCTTAGGTTCAGTGCCCTAGAAGCAGACCCTGATACAAGTGCAAGCAGTTTATTTGGGAGATTTTCTTCTGAAGCACTAGTGAGGGAGTGAGAAAGAGAGACAGGGAAGTGAAGGAAGCCACTGCAGGATGTGATCATGAACAGGTTAGGTCCCTGGGCAACTGGGGCTCAATCCTGCTGGTGACTTCTGGGAGGCAGTGGTTCTCAAACTTTGCTGCACAGCAATCCTGCTGGTGACTTCTGGGAGGCAGTGGTTCTCAAACTTTGCTGCACAGTAGAATTACCTGGGGACCTTCTGAAACTCCTGATGTTCAGACTCTCTGGATGGATGTCAGGAGCCAGTCCCTGGGAGCCTTTTAAACTCCCCAGGTGATTCCAGTGTACCATCAAGACTGAGACTGTACCTCAGAGTTGTTCCTCCAAGCTTTAGGAAGCTGGGGGTGGGTATTTACCTACCAACTCCAGCTCATCACAAGTTGAGGGCTGCTCCTGGCAACATTAACACCCAAGCATCTCTGGCCGATAGAAAGCCGAAGTGTGCCTGGGATTGGTGATTGGGCAGGGGATGTGGGCCAGTAGTATCAGCTACACAATTAGCTGGAAAGGATATGAAATCTTGGCTTTGTCCACCCACTGGCAGAGCACTTTAAATCTAGTCACTGAAGCCCTTTAAGCCTCAGTTTCCTCATGTGTAATAATTTATTTGTACAAGCTGTAAGGATTGTATATATGGAAAGCACATACAATGCAGTGGATTCTTAATAGACCCTTGTTTTAAACCCAGCAAGGGGGAGGAGGGAGGGAGGGAGGGAAGTTTCCTGCCTTCTCTCCTGCTCCTCTGGCCTTGAGTGTTTTAGAGGGAAAGGTAGTCTGTCAGTGTTTGTGGAATGATAGCGAATCTGGCTGCTGTTGGTTGTCAGGGCTGGCAGTGGCGCTGGCAGCCAGGCCGGGTCTCTCCCACCTCTCACCTGCCCAGTTGAACATCTTTTCCTTCCCGTGGGACAGGAAGATCTTTTCTTGGCCAAGGTGACCTCATCTCTGCTTCCAGACAAGCTAAAGGCCAGATGTCCTAAGGCCAGAATCAATCATTGGGGCTTTCCCTGGTTTGACAAAATCAAGTTAATTTTATGCAATACAGGAATTTTCTCTGTATTCTTCCCCCTCTGGTGCCTGCTCTCATTTGCTGTTACTTCTGTTATTGCTGCTACTACTAATGATAGTTAATACTTGAGAAGTTACTGTGCGCCAGGCATTGTGCTGAGCTGTTTACTCACACTGATCTACTTAACTCTTACAATAACCTTAGTATCCCCATTTTATAGATGAGAAACAGGTTCAGAGAGGTGAAGTGGTGCCCTTAAAGTTCTGTAACAAATAAGTGGCATGATTAGGACATGAACCCACTAAGTCTAACTTTAGAGTCCATCTAGTGTCTTTAAACTACCATTAGTGGCATATGAACACAAAATTGCATGTTGTGTTAGTGAAGATTTATTTACCAATAGCTCAGAAAGCACCGTGATTTCTAGGTTTTCTACTCTGTGAGCACATTGAAGAGGCTAGAAAAAAGAATCATGATTCCTGGATGCTGGAAAAGGGAGGGTGTTTTAAAAATAAAGAGAAGAAAAAACCCAGCAGTGTATTTAAAATAGAGTTAGGGGGTCCCTCTCAATTCTCTTTCTCAGCCCTGGAGCTGAGACAGAAGAGAAACAAAATGTGGATCTTTTCCCTGCTTGAATGTGAATTTAGTGAGTTAAGTTCCAGCTAAGGGGAAGTACAAGAACACAAAATCCTTTTGCTAATCTCTCCCTAAAGAAGGCACAGATGAAAGGCCTCATCAAAGCCTCTGAAACCACCAAAGATGTTTGCCAGCAAAGAGATAATTCAGAAAGGTTTGCGATCTGGTTTGAATTTAATAATTACAAATGACTAATCAGGGGCCATTTGCTGTCAAGTCAGGAGCTGCAGTCTCTCCATCAGTGCATTTTTGCTGCTCTGGTCACTTGGTTATTAAATAGAAAAGCCCTGTGATTAAATCAAGGGGCTGTTCCGACACTAATCAATTCAATCTCAGCCATTTAAAATTAAGTCAGGCCTTGCACTTGCCCTGTCTCTGTGACAGAAGTGGGAACAACACACTGCAAACGTGACTGAAGGTATCCAGAGAACATCCATTTATAACCCTGGGTGATGTAGGAAGTTGGAGGAGGGTCAGGCTGCATCTCAGGTCCTTTATCCATCATCCCGCAGGATCCCCTATCTCTAATACCTTCCCGCCCTCCCCACCTGCCTCTCAATGTCAAATAACAACAAAGCAGCACTGACAATAGTAGTAATAGTAATTCTGGTAATAACCACACTAGCAATAATAATTATCATTTAAAAAATCTCTTGCCATGTGCCTGGCCCTGTTCTAAATATTTTATCTCCTTTAATCCTTTAAATAACCCATATGATGGAGAAATCAAAGTTTACAGAACTGTTTTCTAGACACATATCTCACACACTTGGAACCTGCCTGGCCCGTAGTGGTTCTTCAATAAATATTTGTTGAATGAGTAATAGTGTAGAGAAGCAACCTGCCCAAGGTCACACTAAGGAGCAAATGATGGAGCTGGATTCTCCACTCAGGTCTATCTTGTTTATGCTCCTCATTTCCTTGCACTATGTTAGGCAAATGTCTTATGAACCTTTTAAAATTGTTGTTAAGACACATATCGTTTTGAATAAATATTTAAATTTATTTTATATTATTCATTATATTAATTTAAATAAAACGCCCTTTGTTTTTAAGCAATGTAAAAAGAGAAATAGCATTGGATAGCAGAAGGATCAGTGGTTTGGGAACCAGGGTGGCCTAGAGAAAACTCCCCTCTCTAGCATGAACTAATTTTGCGACCTTGAGCAAGTCACGAGACTGTAAGTGAACACCACCATGCTTGCTTAGGCTGGGTTAAGGAGAAGCTGAAATGGAACAGTCCTTTAAATGGTGAGCACAGTGCTTGGCTCATAGCAAGTGCCCAGTTCCGGCATCCACTTCCCTTCACTTGTACATTGGAAGATACTTGGTGATTCTCCTTTGATTCTAAGACTCTAAGCCTCAAAGGATTCCCAAGACTTGGGTGTAGACAGAATGGAAGCTGGAGCCTAGGAAGAATAAAATAGTCAGGCTTGGACCCAGGCCAGCTCTTCTGAAGATCCATCAGCTGAAGATAGATGGTCAATGCTGTTCACAGAGAGCCTTACCCAGAACCACAGAAAAAACATTTGATCCCCGACCATTTGCTGATAAGATTTAAATGTCTGCCTTGTGCTATCAGAAGGTAGCCAAGCCTAAAAGGATATAGCCATAGAGTGGTTCAGAGAACGATGATGCATCGTGAAAGTGGATGGTGTCACCAGTAGTGAGTCTCAGAGAGGGTCCACTTTATCCATCTAGAGATACCTGCATCTCCATCCGAACTCACATCCAAATACACAGAAGACTTACTCTGTTGCAGATTGAAGAGCCTCCTGATTGTTTTTTTGATTTAAGAAGCATGAGAGGGTTTTTCTGGCACCCAAGCAGTTCTAGAAAGTGTCTCCATCAAATACGTAACCATCAGGGATAAGGAATCCGACAGTGAAGTACACTCAGGCCCTTCGCTCCCATACATTCCCTCTGCAACTGCCTTTCCTCCTTGCCCCAGGTAGGCACCTAGGTGTTCAGATAAAGGGTGCAGGTGTCCATTAAGTTCATTTGTGGTTTGGTTCACTGACTATTTCCTTTCAATGGAAGCATCATCAGTCTTGGGTTCCATGCTGTAAAGCACAGAGGCTGAGTGCCCATGCTGTTGCTCAGGGCAGTCCACGGATGATGCCTGGTTGTAGGTGTGCCTTGTCCTTGAACACATCTGACATTTCTTCTCTTAAGAGGAGTGAAAATCAGTGTCCCACTCGGAGCAATGTCTGAGCAGCCGTAATTTTTTTTTAATGTGCCTATAATATTTTAAGGATAGAAATGCCCCTGCTGGTATGAAAAAGACTCTTTCTTATTTCAAAAGCAAGAATATAGCTTGAACTTGCATGTTTTGGGTCTCCAAGGAAATTTGAGGTTGAAGAATTTCAGCCTTCAGTGAGCTTTGCCTTTGAGGTTTTGATTTAATTTTGGCAGCCAGGTGGTTAGCGGAAGGGGAGGGTGTCACCCCAAGAACACTGGCCTCCTTTATTTATTCTTTTTTTAGTCACTCATTCAGAAAATTTTCATTGGCCTACTGGGGTTTAAAGTTATGTGCCCAAATCAGAGGTCCCAGACTACAACACAATTACTGGGCTCACCCAAGGTGCTTTGTTTTTCATGGTTGAAAGGGAAGTGGACTGTGCATTTGCTTCAGTAAGTTTGACAAGAATAACAGGGTGGGTCTGTGGCACTTCAAGCTGGCCGAGAACCCATGAGACCAAATGTGTAAATGCAGGCGTTTCACACTCAATGGCCTTCCTGCCTAGTAACTCCCCCAGGTAATCTGTCATGGTTTCTGATGCACAGAGGAGGGGCTGGTGGAGTGGGTGCCTGTTTTGTTCCCTCCACTCCATCCACCTGTGCCCCTCCTGAATTTGGGTAACTGGTAAAGAAGACAAGCTTCTCAAAGGGAGCAGGACCAAGGGCATCAATTTAAAAAAAAATCAAGAAATACTCTTCCAGGGGAGCTAGCTATGTATGAAGTTCTGGGAATGTGATCATGACAGACAAAAATCCTCCCTTCATGGGCTTACGTCTCACAAGAAGGTCAACCACAAACCAGAAAACAAAAAATTAAAGTGTCTCTCTAAAACAGGTCTCCCCTGCTCGTCTCTGTCTCAGCACCTAATCTGACTCATTCATAGCAGGGATCACAATTTGTACTTACTCTGTTTTCTTTTTATTCCCCATTAGAGGGCAGGGAGTAGGCCTGGCTCACTCACTGCTTGATCCCAAGACCCAGAGCAGGGCTTTGCACATCAGAAAGGCTTGGTGAACCTAAAGCGAATGAGCAAACAGCTAAGCAGCACTTTGTGAGATTTTTGCATTTGGGCCCAAAGTTTAAACTTCAGGCTCCTTCTGTGTTGCTGGCCGTGGTCAGTCACTACCCTATGTGATGGAAATTAAAAAGAAAATCGACTTTGATAATCTACACAGATTTTATTTCATAAAATGTGTGAGTTTCTTAAGGAGATCATTCTCTCAGATTAACTGGCCATGGCTTAATTTAAAAGGCCACTAGACTTTTGTCTTCTGGGGTTGACCCTTAGGGTGCAGAGAAGCATCTGGGGTTAGTGGCTCAGAAGACTGTGTTCAAGCACTGGGTCATGTACTGAGTTGGTCTGGAAAGGGCTATACACCTCTGAGGGGAAGGGCCTCTCTTCTTATCCCATCTTCTTCGCAAGTGGGGGCTTCTTGGGGTAACAAGCTGCTATAACATATCATGCTGACAAATCATCAAGCCCTGGGAATGGCACTGTAGGGCCATAAAATCCCATAATCTGACGGTCCCAGGTAGCAGCATACATCTCTGTAGCTAACAGTTTGGGTATCGCCTAACAGGAGTGGCCATTTATTGTGCCCATACTATGTGCCAGGCCTTGTTTCAGTGCCACACATCATCTCTGATCCTCATGACAGCCTGACCTAGTGGGCGTGATTTCCACTTTACAGAGAACATTCCAGAGCCCCACCCTCCCCACCCTGCCATGGCACGTCTCAAGATCCCAGGTAAAATTCTGTAGCCTCTCAAGGTAAGAGAAGCCAGACTCAGGAAGGGCACGGGTTACCCTGGGCAGCAGGACACCAACACAGCCATTCCTTGCTCTTCTACCCCAGCACATGTTACTAATTGATTGCGGCATTCTCTCATTTGCTATGCTGTGAAATCCTCCTCAATACAGTGCTCCAGGCAGATGCTACTAGACATTCCGGATGGCAAATGAGTGGTAACCTATTTGCCAAGCATGCTTTAAATGGTGTGTGTCTGTGTGAGAGAGAGAGAGAGAGAGAAGGGTTTTGCCCTAGGCATTACAATCCTGGATGCAGAGTGTTACACTGTAGACGTGTAACTTGGAGCAAATTGCTTATCTCCCCTGACTTCAGTTTATTCACCTGTAGAATGGGAACTATTCCTTGCCATACTTGCCTCAAAAAGTCACCATGTGAATTGGCCTCAGTGACACCACAGTGATGGTTCTAACTATAACTGGTTAATGAATCAGTGACAGTGAGACCCCTATGCAAACATGAAGCACACTCAAAAATGGCAAGTGGCCCTCAGCATCTTTTCAAGATTCCCCCCAAAGGCCCTGAGTGGAGTATTTAACTCCCTAAAAACCACGTGGTAAATCTGTTAATGCAGATTATTGGACACTGTCTCAGGATAGCTGATTGAGTATCCTGGTTCCTGGCACTGGGTATCTAAATTATCCCACTGCTCAAGTGGAATAATGTGTAGGATCTAGCACTCCAAACTCTGGATAGAAGTGTGTTCACCTTTGGGATTTTAAGTATCTAGGTAGCTGACTATGGAAAATGAGGCTCTAATCCCCTCCCCATCTTTGTCTGGCAAACTCTTATTCATCCTTCAGACCTATTCAGATGCCTCCTCCTCTGAGAAGACTTCCCTAGCCCTCACCATGGTCAAACTGATTACTCCCTCACTGTGTTTCCAGAGTCCTCCACCCCATGTTTTGAGCACCTCCTATGTACCAGGCACCCTGCTAAGCTCTAAAATGCATTATTGCGTTTACTCCTCCCCATTGGAGAATAGAAGCTAATGTTACCACCTCCACCTTAGAGTTGAGAAAGAGTGACTCCGAGAAGGGAAGTGACTTTCCTGGGATGATTGGATCTTACCGTATTACAGTTAATCACATGAATGTGAGTTCCTTAACTGTGGAAGTTGCTGATCTCTGCATTCCCTAGAGCACACACAAGGCCTGGCACATAGTAGATGCTCATCAAATCTTTGTTGAGTTGAAGTGAAGAAATAATAGAACAATTATAGCGAGACAGACAAGGACAGCTCTTGCTGCTTTCCTATCTCTGCTTGTTTTCATACCCATCGTCTGATAGAGGAGGAGGAGGTGGTGGGCCTCTTTGGGGGTTGGAGACTCCAGATGTCCCTGGACTCCACTGTAAACTCATACCAGTGATTCTGGTCCCCTTGGTAGCTTTCTGCCAAGTAGGATCGGGAGACTTAGCAAGTCACAAATTAGGGATTCAAGAAATTCTTACCTGGTTGGTTAAGCTGGGGATGCAGAAGAGAGGTAAATGTATCTTTGATGAGCTTTATTGTGCTGTGGGTGAATTTTCTTTTCTTTTTATAAAGAGGATAATATATTTTTCCATGTCCAACCTGGTAGACTTCCTCCATCATAAGTTCATCTCAAATATAATTTTCTTCAGCTCAAATAATGACTTTTCTGCATCTTGGTATTTATGGCTATAAAATAGGAAGTTTGGAGAAGATGTCTAAGATTCTCTCCAGCATTCTGGTTCTGTGATTACATCAGCACCCTGGACGAGGTTTAGAACAAATTTAAATTACCCAAGTATTATAAAGCAGCTTTAAAAATGGAATATCTTTAAGTGAATTAGATTTTCTTTCCAGTCTAATCTCTTCTTCCAAGTTAATAAAAATATGAACTTTGTATCTAAATTTCTAAGCTTTGACATACAGAGACATTTTGAAAAATGGAAATATAAAGAAAAAAACTGTAGCAGCATGAATAAGAACAGTAATACAAACCAATTAACCTAGAGCTTAATAGTTTCCCACAATTTCTTAGGCTTTCTTAGAAGTATTAATTTTTTCAATCTTTATTTTTTATTGAAATGTAGTCAGTTTACAATGTTAGTTTCAGGTATACAGTATAAAGCATTTCAGTTATGCATATGCATACATTTTTTTTCAGATTCCTTTCCATTACAGCCCATTACAAGAAATTGAATATAGTTCCCTGTGCTATACAGTAGATTCTGTTGTTTATCTACTTTATGTATAGTAATGTGTATCTGTTGACCTATTCATTTAGATAGCTTGATTAAAGGTATCGGGTAACATGGTAGAAATGATAAGGATTACATGTGCTATTCGATTGTGTTTTTTCTTAATCAAAGCTGTAATCCCTGTTTACATTTGAACTTTATCATTTGTCTTACAGCGAAAACGGAAGCAGAGCACCCAAGATGAAGATGCTGTTAGCCTTTGTAGTCTTGATATAAGTGTAAGTACATTCCTTCCTACCTCCCTGCCATTAGAACACCACTCATCTCTAAATGTGTTTGTGAATATTCTGTGCACTTTAAGTGGGGTTCTGGGATCCAACTATGGAAGTTGTGACCTGGAGGGAAACCTTTTTTTTTTTTTTTTAATTTCATTTTACTGGAGAAAGCTGTGTGGCAAACTTAAATTTCCAAGCCAATTATTTATTGCCTGTGTCTTTTCTCTAATGAAATGAACTATGAAGTCAGCGCATCTGAGTAGAATCTAGATAAACACCACTGTGCTGTTTTAGAGGCTGGTTCCAGAAATGGACCCGATGTTTGTCCCCCTTTGGGGGAAGGTAGAACTTTGGCCCAGCTCAGGCAGCTGGGTGACCCAAAGGCCAGCAACATGGTAGAGGAAGTGGCTTTGGATTCAACAGATCTTAGTTTGAATTAAGATTCTATACTTACCATTTGTGTGACACCTATCCTCACCTCCGTTTCCTCATCTGAAATAGACTTAACCTAACAGAATTGTCGTGAGAGCAAATAAAACAATAAAAGTAAGACTACCAAGCACATTGCCTGGTACATACTAGGCACCTACCAAATGTTAACCTCATTGTGTTTTCCTTTAAATGCAGAGGTTTGCAAAAGATGTTTAAGTGACATGGTAGTTGAGTGCTGGCAATGATAGATGTTAAAAGCTTTCTTGGATTTTTCAGGCCCGTGTCCTTGGATGCGTAATTTCAGTAGCTTTCTTTGCATGGCCTCCTTGTCTCCCCACTGACACAACTGGGAAGCCTACCGTACTGCATTATCCAGGGACCAGAGGGTAGGGATCAGGCCCTCCCTGGGCTCCCATGTCTATTCATCTGATACACTCCCTTGAAGTTTAATTGTTGTGCACAATGTATCCATCTAACGTTAGGCCCTGGTCTTTCTCCTCTACAGAGACCACAAAAGCCATTGTTGTGAGATGATGCTTCTATACTAAGAATTAAGAACTGGGTGGTGGTCCTGGCTCTGTCTATAACTAATGATGTAATTTTGGGCAAGTCATTTCCCCTCTCAGGGCCTCAGTTTCCTCATCTGTTAAAAAAAAAAAAAAAGAAAGAGATTTGAGATCAAGTCTTCTAAAACCATTATGAAAATTTGAAACTTCATTGGACATGGATTTTTGGGCTCTCATCTGATGACATTTATTTATCAGTATAAACAATGCTTTTAGTTATTTTTAATTGTGGCAGAGTTTTTGTGATGCCAACAGCCATGATGGAGTGAGCCTGAACTGGCATTAATGTTCTTGCACATCTTTATTTCACCATATGGTGTTTGTTCCAGTCTTTAGACCATCAGATTGATGGAGTTGGACCAGTTTATTAGTTGTCATGGGAACAGGACAAAAAGATGATGTTCTTCTGGGTTTTACTTTACTCACTGAATGTTTTATTGTTAACAAGTCAAGTCTGTGGAGCTTCCCTTATTAGCAACATATTTTTCATGTTTGAATATTTTTTATTTTGTGGAAATTATTAAAATTGTTGACTTTCAGAATATATAGAGCCCTAAGCCATTGTATAGTCTAATCCCCTCACTTTGAAAATAAGAAGTAGAAGCCCAGGGAGGTGTAGTGATTTAAAAAGATTTTAATCACGGGGGAGGGTATAGCTCAAGTGGCAGAGCGTGTGCTTAGCATGCACAAGGTCCTGGGTTCAATCCCTGGCACCTCCACTAAAGATAAATAAATAAAATTTCCTCCCCCCAGATACAGAAATAAAAATAAAAATAAAGTCAAATGGCGTCAAAAACAACATTAAAAAATAATAATAAAATAAAAAGACTTTAATGTAGGTCATTTCTAAGATCATGCCTCATCACACATTTTTTTCCTGAACTATATTTATTTTTCAGGAAAACATGTTTCCAGAAGCTTTATTCAGAGAAAAACAAAACTCTCTTATATGAGAGGATTATTTGCAACTACAAGTTGTGATTTGGTTTTTGTGTTGATTGGCATCGATGAACTTGCCTTCTCATCAAAGGCACCTAAGCTTATGTAATGAATAATTTAACATCTTTTTTCCTTATGCAGCTGCAGAAGGTATTTTTCTCTCTCTCTCTTTTTTTAACCATCTCATATCATGTTTTGTCATAGTCAAGAGACTTTCATGGACAAGAAGTCTACCTTTATGCTTAGGGATTCAGCTATGGTCAAACTCCTTTCTCATTTGTTTGGCATTTTTCCTGAATCTTGGCAAACAAGTTTCAGAACCTGGGTAGAGTTTCCTCCAGATATTGCCACATAGTATTATAACCATTATAAAACTTAGAAGAATCCTAGAAGCTATTGGAGGACATAAAAACTGGTATCTTGCAGGTTTACTGACTATCCAAGTCATATGGAGATGACAGGATGTTTTACAGATTCAGATGTGGCCACAGAGGAAGTGTTACTTATTTTCAGTGTCTTGCACCTAGCAAGCGCTCAGTAGAGATGAGCTGAATTGAACGAAGTGGTGGGTGGAGCCACTCATGAGGAGATATTTTGCCATAAAGGCAACAATGTCTAAATAAATATCTGAGTCCAATAAATTAATTTCTCTAAGAGATAAATGGCTTTGTAGGCTCCTCAAAGGTGCTTTAAATGGTGATATCCAGTAGAGTCAATGTCCCTTAACTAACCAGCAACGTTACTGAAAAGTTGTTTTGAGGCTGTGTCTATGTGTAGTGGAAAGTATCTGAAAAAAAAAACGATACGTTCCATGGATGACTCATACCAGAAGATATGAGGGTTTGGAAAAGTAATATTAGTAACTCTCAATTTTGATTCCACTTAATAAGAGGAAAGACATTCACCAGATGAGTGCTTTGAACAAGTTGCTAGGTGGGGGATGAAGTCTTTTGGGGATCATGGTCAAGTTTCCATTGAGTGGTAGCCCAGTGTTGCACAGTGGGCTCTTGGTAAATACTGATTGATGGATTTTAACAACAAACAAAAAGAAAAATAGTGAGTCTACCTAATGTGTATGTGGAATTCAGTATATATATTTTAAAGAAATATATCTGTGACATAAATTTGGGAAATGTTAGCTCAGAAATCTACCCCCCTTTGATACAAAGCACACGTAGAGCTCCCCAGGGTGTCTGAGTGATGATAACACCAAACATTCCCACTGACATCGTGCTTTATTTTAAAACCTTGCATGACAATTCTGATAGGTGCCTGGAAGGGAGTTTTCCTACGAAACTCCTCTGCAAACCTCTTGAACTTGGGCTTGGAGACTAAATGGGAGTGGGTAAGCTAAGGAAAGAGCTTATTCTTACAGGACAAGGATCTTCAGTTGTTTGGGGCAGGGGAAGGTCATGGACTCTTTTGAAACTTTGGTGATCGCACTGGACTCCAAAAAATGTTGTAAGTTTTAAGTGTGATTTCATGGACTCCATGGAGCCCAGTCAAGAACCCATGTTAAAAATTCCTCTTGAAAAGGAAATTGGGAGGGTCTTAAAGCATGGCGGTGTGTGTCCAAAGAATTATTCTCCCACCCTCCACCCCTAGCACTTGGTGAAAAATGAATTGTGACTGGAAAGTCCTTGCTAGTTGACAATGTAATTCGTCTTTATTTTTTCCCACCACTTTACCCAATCCACTGACTGAGCCCCCAGCTTCCTGGCAGGATAAAATGCAAACTATTCCAGAAAAAAAAAAAAAAAAAAAAAGCAACCCATGCTTTGAGAACTTTTGAGAACAATTTGCAGTGTGGAGAATGCTCCAGGCAGCCGCCTACAAATCTCCTCTCACGTCAGAGGATATGAGTGGGATGATTTCAGGGACATTGCTTCCTCCACAGCACTTTTCTAGTTTAAATTCTAATGGATGAGAGATGCCTGAGTGAAGAGCTGGGTTTTATGGTCCCTCAAGAAAGGCCCTTGGCAGAAGACCCAGGTGCCCCTGATGGAGGAGGACACAGCTTAGCACCAAGCATCCTTCATCAAAAAACATACGAGTTTTGGGTGGCATAAAAATAGTTTCCAAAGATAAACCAATATAAAAGATAAAAAGGAATATGTGTTCCTTGTAGAAATCTGGAAAATGTGAATAATAGAATTCACTGATACTCTCACCTCAAAGTAGTGGCTACATTTTGAGGTATTACCTTCCTGGCATTATACACACAGTCACTTAACATTTTTCATCATGAAATATTGCAGACGTACAAAGTACTATAAAGGATAATGTAAAATTCCACGTAGCTACCAATGCAACTGGAATATGCCCTTAACAGCAACGCTGCAGGCCTTGCAAACCCATTGCTCTGCCAAGTTTAATGTTTACTGTTGCCTTGCTTGTCTGTAAATGTGCTATGTACATGTGTCCCTAAATAGCATATGTCTTTCCAACCAGCTTTTAAAGTTTATATGAGCACACAGTTTTAAAAAATTGAAATCATAACACATTTTAACTTATGCCTATATTTTCCACTTACTATATTAAGATAATTTCACCACATCCTGAAATATTCTCCAAGAACTTTGTCAAATGAGTGGCGAGAAATTCGCATTTCGAGAATTGTGGGAAACTTCGCTTGCCCATTTTGAAATTGGAGGACGTCACCATCTGACTGCTGGAAGCCTTTTTCAGAGAGTGAGAAATGCGATATTAATCTAACCTGACATCGATTCACCGTTAGTCCAGACCAGTTAATACAGAGGCTTACCTTTATTCAGCATGTGTTTATTGAGTGCCAACTGTCTGTCAAGCACTGTTATAGATGTTGGAGACACAGCGGAAATTAAAGCAGATCTCAAAAATCTCAAAAAAATTTTAAAAAAAAGCACTTTGTCAAATGGATGCACCAAATTCATTTAACCAGTCCTTCACTGGATATTTAGATAAGTTACAACTTTTCACTATTACAAATAACACTGATGGGCATTCAAGAATATCTTTGTGTGATCGTTTTTCAGTAGGATAAATTATAAAATTCCTGGCTAAAAGGGAATGAATATTTTTGAAACCCATGAAAAGGTTTATGCCACTTCTGGCAGCAAGAGGTGGAAATGCAGTTCAGAGCATTTGAGTGTCTTGTGCGGAAACTCAGAATGGGGGATTGTTTTCAGTTTTCTCTCACACACCACTCTTTCAGCTGTATCACCAGTCCCTTGCTAAGGCTGTGACTTTATATGGGACACCCTCTCTCTAGAAGGAGCCCCTCCTGCCACCCCTGGCAGGGCCCAGGCCCTCTCTTAACTGTCTGGGATGAGGAATGAGGCTGGTAGTGGTGGAGTTACTGGTGGGGCATCATTTCCATGCTGGTGGGGCTCCCCGACTTGAGCAGGTGGCCAAACCATGACTGGGGTTGGGATGAGATTCGTTTAATCCTCAAAACAGTCCCATGACAATAGGTGTTATCATACCCTTCTTGTAGGTGAGGAAACTGGGGCTCAGAGAAATAAGTTTGCAAAGCCCCAGCTTTTTGTAGATTGAAGTACAGGATAGTTGGATTCTACAGCTTCCATACACTGCCTCCAGCACAGGGAGGAAAAGAAAGTGTTTGGTGCCATGGCTTGTGGCAGTGGAGGCATAGGACGCTCAGCTGGTCTTACTGGCAAACCACCTTTGAGGTTTATGACGTGTACCTTTAAATTAACATTACCTGTGCTTTCCAGTTACTAACTCTGTTACTTGGATGCTCAAAGCACAGAGTCGGTACAGCAGAGGGGAAAGCTTACCGGTCTCAATGAAGTTGAGCGACATTTCATCGCTAGGATATGTTAAGCTCGACAAGGAACAGCAGCAAGATTTTATCCCTGTTCAGCGGAGTCCAGATAATTAAAAAAGATACCATTTCTGTGGTTTTGATTCTCTTGGTCTGTTCTGGAACTAGCTAACAAGGGAGATTAGCCTTGCCCTGGCCAGCATGAGGCTTTGATGGATTACATGGGAGATGTTAATAATGCTCTTATCGCCGAGGAGACCAGGCCTGCCCCCGAGATGGGGTCTTCAGTAGTGCATACTTATACTAACCTGTTGGCATTTTTCTGTTTTGGATTTATGATCTGCTCTTGCTGCCAGTGAAATTGTTTGGGTCTAAGGTAGTGGAGACCCCATGTTGAGACCCAACCCAAGGTTGTTCTGACATTGCCATCTTTGATGGCAAATCTGCTTATTGTTGACAGAGGCACATTTTATCTTGCCTTTGGCCTAATTGATTGGGTCATGGGTTGTAATAATTTCGCTATGCGATCTCTGAAATATTTTCTCTTTGAGCCACCTCTTGAAAAGCACAGTGACAAAGAAATTCCAAGGAGCTTCAGTATATGCTCTCAGAAGTTAATGATGTAACAAATTGTCAGTCATCGTTTGTTGTTCCCCTTCAGTGACTCAAATGGGGCCCATGATGACTGAGGGTTCCCGAGTTCTGAGAATGCCTATTTGACTGACTTTGTCATTAGAACTACAAACTTTGGGAGCTTAGAGACTAAACACCACTCTGTACCTCAGTTTCCTTACCTATAAACCGATATCCCAGCAGTGCCTTGCCTTGGAGTTGTAAGGTTTAAAATGAGTTAATTCACGTAAAGCACTTAGTACCTGGCCCTTGGTGAGCACAAAAAAACACTCGCTATCATTGCTCGTGATTTTATAATACAAAATTGACTAAACTTGAGGATGTTTGTTGTTGGCACAAGTGTTCCATAAATAGAAATGATTATGAAACTTTTTAAAAGTACCAAGGTATGAAGAGTTGTATACAAGGAGTTTTATTACAGCATGTTTTTTGGTTTTTGGTTTTTGGTTTTTGGTAATAGCCAAAATCTGGAAACAGCATGAATGTCCAAATTATATAGAGACTTGTAAATGTATTATAAAATAAAAGTGTAAAACACAATTACAGAACATATAACTGTATAAATTATGCCCCTAGATGTTTATATATGTTTGTCCACATGAAGGAATAAGCATGGAAGAACATACCCTGCGTTGTGGATAGTGATTACATTGGGAGAATGGGACTATAGGAAGGGTGATTGAGTTCCTAAGTTTCTTAGCCTTTGGCATCTTGTGAAACCTCTGAACCTTCCCCCCAGAAAACTGTTTATATGTGCTTAAAATAACATATATTAGGTTAGAACAAAACCCAGTTGTACTGAAATACAGTTACCAAAATATTTAAAAACAAATTTGTGGTAAGAGTTACGTAGGTGCTTCTTAATTAATGCATTAAGTAACAAGATCTGGCAACAAGTCTAAAAACTAATATACCTTCCATGAAATGATTAAATATTTTGAAATACCCACGCCCAAAACACTGTTTTTGAAAATCTAATGATTTCTAAGGTGACAAAGTCATAGGTCTGCTAATGCTTGTATGATTTGTGGCCTCCATTCATACTTGGAAAGAAGTGCTAAATTTCACTTGTTAGTAAAACTAAAGCTGTATTTTTTCCATCCAGGCTCACAGAAGCCCTGAATGGAATCCTTGGGGTGCCAAGGATTCTAGATCAAGAATCCCTGTTTAAGATACTCAAGCTGTTATGATAATAATGTTATGT
The DNA here is from genome assembly GCF_048773025.1 of Camelus bactrianus. NCBI lineage: Eukaryota > Metazoa > Chordata > Mammalia > Artiodactyla > Camelidae > Camelus > Camelus bactrianus. The sequence continues at coordinate 28,319,830 of NC_133555.1, forward strand.
TAGTAATTCAAATCACTAAAATTTAAAAATACAGCAAATATAATTGATTTTGACCTGTTATTTTGGGGTTGTTAGTGTTTTAAAGAAGGGAATATAAAACATTATATAAAAGTAAGGGAGGGATGATGATGATAATGTTGTTTTCAGGAAGACCTTGTAATAACCCTTAAATCAGTTCTCAACACTTACTGTTTATTTGTCTTCAAGACCGGTTTAGCTTTTGAAATAGATGACTTAAGTCACCCCAGTACTTTAGTAGAAGATCTTTTGTGCTTTTTCTGCTATTAGATAAATAATTTTAGTGTAGAAAAATGTTCTTATTTTTAAAAGACAAATACTGAAGTATTTAGAATGTCATATCTATAATTTACTTTTGAATGTCCTAAGTTATAAAGTAAATATTTTAAAAGGAAAAATTTTATTTTTAATTACACAAGTAACACTGCATATATATTCCCATAATTCTTAAAAAATCAAGCAACAGAGATAGAACTAACGGCCCCTTAAACATCCACAGTCCCGCTTACCTTCTCAGGTATAACCCTGGTTATCAATTTAGTGTCCTCCCAGATACTTAGTTATAGTTAGATACATAGATATAGCTATAAAAATTAGTTTGTGGTGGCTTTTTAAGGACATAAGTGTTGTCATTTTTTGTTTTACTTTGTAGTTTGCCCTTTTTCCTTCTTTTAAATTGTCTTTATTTTTTACAGCAGTTTTAGGTTCACAACAAAATTGAACAGAAACTATAGAGAGTTTCCATATATCAACTGCCAAAAATCAACATCCCCCAGCAGAGTGGTGCATGGTGACAACTAATGCACCTACACTGACCCATCCTTATTACCCACAGTCCAGAGTTTACATTAGGGTTCACTCGGTGTTGTACCTTCTGTGTGTTTTGACAAATGTGTGATGATGTATCCACCATGACAGTATCTTACAGAAGAGTTTTACTGCCCTAAAAATCCTCTGTGCTCTGCCTATTCATCTTTCCCACTCCCCAGCCCGGCCAACCACTGATCTTTTTCCTGTCTCCATAGTTTTCCTTTTCCAAAATGTCATACATACAGTATATAGCCTTTCAGACTGACTTCTTTCACTCAGTAATGTCCATTAAAGTTCCTTTGTGTCTTTCCATTGCTTGAGAACTCACGTCTCTCTTTTTGTTAATCACTGAAAAAATATTCCATTGTATAGATGTACCACAGCGTATTTATCTATTCGCCTAGTGAAGGATATGTCTCATTGTTTTAACTGCTGGTTATTACTGCGTATGACAAATGGGTCATAGTTTATTTTAACGTGATTTTCCATTGAGGGGCATTTTTGTTGTTCCCAATATTTCCCAGTTACAAACAATGACCATCTTCACACTCCAGAGCAAGTAGTAAGGTAGATGCAAAAAAAACACCTGTGGATGCTTGCTATTTTAATGGCAGTGTGAATAATAGTAAATTGCCATTTTTTTAATTCAGATTTTTATACAGACAATTAAAAACCAAACTGTTACAAATGCAGATCTGAAGAGTGTGAAAATTAGTGGAGACGGAAAGTTATTTTGTCTCCATTATGTAGGCTTCATTTAAATAAAGGCATGTGCAACTTTTAAATTTATATATCCAGAAGTATATTCCTCTGTGTCATCCATGGTTAGCATGGGAATTCAAAGCATAAGTTTGTTATATTGACAAAGTTTACACCTCAACTGCCTTTAAAATTTTGTAGTTTATCATGAATTCTATTTTGACTGAGATTATTTGCAGTATAAAGCCACTAGAAAATAATTGTTTATAAATACTTTTGTTTATTGTTTTCTTTCTGAAACATTGCCTGGGTCTGTCCACCTGAAAATTATGTAAATAATCTTGGTTAAGAAAGTACCATCCGGGCTTCCGTTCCACGCTAATTGAGTTTTTCCCTAAATGACTTATGCAATTGCATCAAGCCTCGTCTTTGATCTGGTTATGTATTCCTGGTTTCAGTAGCAGAGGCTGGTTTTGGGGGGGGGGTAGTTTCTTTACTTTTCTCCGTTGTATCTGATACCCGTTCTTCGTGAAGAAAAGGTTGTGGGTTGACTTTTTTCCTTTGACATTTACTGTGCATACACTTTTTACCTTGCTGGATTGTTACTTAACTTCTTGGGTAGCTTCTGAAAAATGTCCAAAAAATGAAGGATCCAGGAGAACACTGGTTGTTTGCATATCTTCCTCCACCCTACTCTCCAACTTACACTGCTTTGTGTAGTTCATTTTATGTAGAGTGGACCCAGTATGAGCAGGTGGTTTCTCCTGGTATGGACGGTGAAGTGTTTGAAACCAAATCAGGGTTTGTTATCATCAGTAGTCAAAATGCCAAGCTTTGGGTTTACTCCTCAGAAATCCTGCAGGAAACTGAAGGTGTTTATTTTGATTCTTTGTCTGAGCAGACTGCCTTTTTTTCCTTTTAGTTTTTTAAATGATATATATTTTTTTACTCTCCTCACGTCTCAGAATACCAGCTTCTAAAATTGGAATCTTCTACTGAACAGAAAAATCAAGAAACCTAAAGTGTTTTCTTCACCTGTATTTGCCAGAGGAAAGTGATGCTTTTGCTGGCCAGGTCTATACAAAGTCTATCCAAGGAAATATTTATTACTATAGAATTAATGAGTTCATTTGTTCATCGTTTAGTGCATTCATTGAGTCATTCGGGCACTAATTCAATCGACTGGTATTTATTGGGCTCTACTGGATGTCAGGCACAAGGACACTGAAGGAAGCGAAACTTAAGATTCATTTGTCTCTCACAAACAGAAAACAAACTTCTGGTTACCAGCGGGAGGAAAGGGTAGGGTGTGGAGGGATAAACTAGGAGTTCTGGATTTGCAGATACTAACTACTCTAATAAAATAGATAAACAACAAGGTCCTACTGTATAGCACAGGGTACTACATTCAATATCTTGTAATAGCCTATAATGAAAAAGAATATGAAAAGAAATATATATGTATAACTGAATCATTATGCTGAAATTAATGCAATGTTGTAAACCAACTATACTTCAATTAAAAAAAAAGATTCATCCACCTGTAGACAAATGGGAATTGCTCTTCATTTTGTTGTAAGTTAACCAAGCATAGAGAAAGCACGTTTTAGCCGGGCCTAGGATTGTTTTTTTTCCTTCCTGGAAGGAAATAATTCTGAATTGGCAGTTGGTTTTGAAAGAAAGAAATTTTGCTATCGTATCTGCTGCTAACATTTTTTCTCCCTTATAGTATCCCTGAAATTGACTTATTTTCTTCTAACTGGTCAGCCCAAAGGTTCAGTTGGGGATATGCTCACGTTAAGGCAAAAACTGACCTTGAGAAATTATACTGTATGGTGGGTGGGCTTTGCAGCTGTGCTCTCCTTATAGTGAGGGAGCATTGGGTTTCAGAGCAAGATCTCTAGAATTTTTAGACCTGCAAGGGACCTTAGAGATTATCTAATTGAATACATTTCACTTTGTAGATGTGGCAATTGAAGCTGTGACACGTTAAGTGTCCAGCCCAAAGTGACTAAGGAAGAATGAGAATAAAATTCTTTGGACTCGTGTTCTGGGTTGTACCTTAAATCCAGGGAGAAGGTAGAAACTAGCTGTTCTGGTTCACCACTTCCTCGCTGTGTGACCTTGCAGAGCATATTCAGCTTCTCTGTGTTATGGTTTCCTTGGCTGCAAAATGCAGATGATAATACTATGGTTGCTGTAAGGATTCAGTAAGATAATGCAAGTAGTGCTGTGGCACAATGCTTGGCACAAGTAAGCACTTAACTACTGTTGATATTGTGAAATATTCCAGGAGTATGGAACGGGACGTAGATGGGGATATTGTCTATTTTAGGCACTGCTCTCTTCCTGGTGCCCAAGAGAGTGCTAGTATGTATCCAGCCCTCAATCAAGATTCATTGAGTGGATTTCTTTCAAATGTAAAACTGATAATTCTCATAAAGGATAAATGGTACCAGGAAGGGGAAAATAAAGATGATGTTTGTGGGTTGCTTAGAACAAAAGGGTTGTAGAGTTCTGTACCTGTTTAGAGGGGAACGAGTTGGTTTTTAAATGTATTTAAATTTAAATTTGTATTGTTTTTAATGCCCTTTTAAAATGTTTTAAAGGTATTTAAATGAGTAAGTAGTAACTAATAGGAGTATTTCACAAAACGCCTCAGCTCTTGATTTCATTCTGCAAAGCTTTGTTCAGACACCAGCAGTCTGAACGGGCAACTAGAGGTAATGCCACTGTCAGCTCTGCCTTTAAATAGAGCCAGAACCACACCACCGTCACTTGCTTCAGCTAAACCATCTTTATCAGGCTCCCATCATCTCCACAGTGTCTGCATCATTCCAGAGGCTTCCTCCCTGGCCTCCCTGCTTCTGTCCTTGACCCCTTGTTGTCCACACTCAACACAGCAGCTTAGAGGGGTTCTTTTAAGCCTAAATCACATGCTGTCTCTCTCCTGTCCCCTCCTTGCTCAGCGACGTTGCCTGTCCTCCTGGTGGCCCCCAAGGCCCAGCACGATCAGGCCCTGTTGCTGCTTCTGAACCTCATCACCTCCCACCCTCCCTCTTTCTTGTGCTCCTGCCACACTGGCCTTTTCCCCCGTTCTTCTACACTTACACCCCAGGGCCTCTACAACTGCTGTTTCTCCCCACTTGGAAAGCTCTTTCACACAGCTGTGTGACTTACTTCCCATCTTCCTTCAGGTATCTGCTCATCGTTCTCAGACAGGCTTTTGTTACCCCACCCCCCACCCCCGTGTGGATGTTCTCAGACAGGCTTTTGTTACCCCACCCCCACCACTCCCCACCTCACCCCCCACCCCTGTGTGGACGTTCTCAGACAGGCTTTTGTTGCCCCCCCAACTCCCCACCCCCCCACCCCCCTGTGGAACAGCATTTCATTCCCCACCCCCACCCCACCCCGGCATCCCCTGCTCTTCTTACCTGTCTTAATTTTTTCCAGTGTGATATTTATCATTACTTGCCACATTACATATTTCTTACTTTTTAGTATCTGTCCACGCTAGAATACAACTCTCATTTTGTTTCCTACCATATTCTCAACATTTGGGATGGTGGTGTGGATGGAGTTTGTCCAATTAATATTTGTTGGATGAATGAATGAGTGGCCACTTCGTTGTTCATATTTCATGCTGTCTTTGGAAGGTTACTGTAAACATGAACCGGATTGACCTTGGCAAAGTTGTAAGAATGTCTCTTCCTCTGTAAACATATTTGCATTCCCTCATTTTGGCAGAAAATCCATAAAACCAGAGGCAGAACCAAGGTCTACCTGAAGAGACCCTGCAGTATACAAAGTGAGATAAACGAACATAATGCCAGGCTTTTACCAGCTAATAAAATAAGTCAACCCAAAGATAAGAGGGTACAAGCGGTGTGGAATGTACGCGTATCTCTACGGATGTGGAATTGCCGATGCTTTCACATCTCACTCGGTGCTGCGGGAACTTTTCAGGATAATGGTAGAAATGGAAATTTTCTGTTAAAATGAGAAACATTCCTCTTTTGAAATCTCAGTTCCTTTCCACTTAACTGGTAGTTACTGAGTGCAGAGCACAGCTCCCATTGCCCACTGCGCGGTGATAGGAGGAGAGAAGCCTGCAAGGAGTCGTCAGACATCCTCATCTCTGGATGGTACAAGTTAGTGGAGAGGAGTGCATTCCAGGCCAGTCACAACTGTGGACTACCAGTACATTAACTGCACCTCCGCCTGGACTGCATGCTGGCGATGCCATTGAAATGTGAGCCTGTCTCGCGTTCTTGAGCATGCTCAATACTGTGAAGAAAATAAGGGAGCTGCTTTGGCGAGATCTAGCTTTGTAGGAACTAGAAATGTGCCAGGTTCTCCCAGTTGGACCCGGACAGAATTCTTCCCCACTCTCCCTCCAGGGTTAGTGGAGGGGTCTCACCTGGGAAAGTGATGCAGGACACCTGCCGTGCTGACTGACCACCTCCTGCCTTCTTGCTTGGGGAACATAAATAAGTTATGGTTTAAAATGCCCTTTACTGATTATAAGCTTCAAAGACAGTGGAAAACTAAATGAGAGGTGCCAAATAGAACCCAAAATGAACATGATGATCTGCTCAGCTCCATCACACCCATAACTTAAAAGAAAGGTATATTTTTTTAAAAAAATTTTGCAAATAAACCAAAAGGCGGATGATTCACCTGCAGCTAACAGAGATGACTGCACTTTGAACAAGATGTCCACACTCACAGATGGCACCTCGCCAGCTACCTAAGTGTCGTTAAAGCCACAGGAATTAACTAATTCCACAGAGGACACAGAAGAGAGAAAACATCTTCTTAACATGGTTTGGTTTGCAAACATTTGAATCTTATGTTTAGCTGAAAAATCTTTGGCTTTAAAATATTGTAACATTGTCTTCCTTTACAGTCACTGTTTCGTGTTGTTTTGCCTTCACATAGAAAAGGGCGTTTGCTTGTGATTATGTTTCTGAAGTGCCTTTTTCATAGCTGTCGACAACTTGCCATGTTTCGCTTTATTCTTTTTGCTATAGCAGAATGCTTCTCCTTTCCGGCCAGCCCATGCTCCGCCACATTGTGTTCTCTGCCCCATTGCCGCTTTAAATTTTGCTGTGTTCCTCAGTGATGGTTTCTCTCTGTAATACAACCAGCAACTGAGGCTGCAATTTAATTTAAATTATTGTCAGATTGCGGAAATAAGCCTACCATGTGCTTGCTGTCCCCGCTGGGAAGTGGAGGAGTGTCTGAAATGAGAAATGAGCCGGCTGCTGGCGACAGTCATGAAGAATGTGTCTGAAAACAGGGATGGTATGAAGGGAGGGTTATCTCTGTGTGTTATATAATGAAAGGCTTGATTTATGAGGTCTCAGGAAACCACAGTAAGGAGCAAAATTGCCATTGGGACCCCAGAGGTTTTGTTTAGTTTGGGAGCTTATGTTTGACTGAAGGTCTTAGGTTTTGGGCAGAAGAGTGACATTTTACTGAGCAGACTTCACAATGCTATTATATTTTATGTGATGTGATCTTAAAGAAGCAAGTGGGGTTCTAAGAGAAGGATATTGAGTCATTTCTCTCTCTCCTAGAAAGTTGTGTTAAGTGGCATTGATCATTGAATAGCTTCCCAATGGACAGGTGATTTGGAAGAGATTTCTAGACTCTAAGGTCCTTGAGGGCCTTAAATGTATTTTAAAATTCTGCTTCTCATTTATTCTTTTATCCATATTCATGTTGATTGAGCATCTCTTACTCTGACACTGTATTAGTGGAGACAGGACAAAATGGTGAACAAGCCAGACAAGGTTCTGGTGACTTACAGTCTGATGATGAGGTAGACATTAATTAATAATGATGGTAATAAGAATAGACTAACAAGTAGAAATAAAAATGTAGGAAGCATGCTGTTGTGAGGGCATTTAACCACAGACCTTGACCTAGTCATGAAAGATCAGGAAAGTCTTCTTTGGGGAAATGAGATCTGAAAGAAGAGAAGGTATTAATTAGGTTAAAGGGGAAAGCAAAAGGGTTGCAGCATGGTAATAGCATGTGCAAAGGTCCTGTGGTAGTGTGGAGCACGCTGCTTTAAAGGCAAGTGTGGCTGGTAGGTGGTAGATAGTAAGACTAGAGCAGTAGCAAAAACTAGACTGTGTAGAATCTCAGAGAACGTGCTCAAGATTTAGGCTGTTATCCTTAAAACACTAAAGAATCACTAGTAGGGATAGGATAGGTTAAGCAAGGGTATAGATTGCATTTTGAGAAGATTCTTCTGGCTGCTGAGTAGAGAATGGCTCAGATGAGGCCAAGGTTAGACACAGATGCCCAGTAGAAGGCTGCCTCACTTTCATGATGATGTCCAGGACTTAGCTGGTTGTGGAGCAGGTGGGATTGAGGCACATGTGCAGAGCTTTGCACCTCCACTTCCTTGTCTTGGATGGGTGCTTCTCAGAATGCATGAGAAGACTTAGGTTGTATTTTGACTTCTGTCATTGTGTAGCACTCAGACCTTGCACTTGTTGCTTCACCTCTCTGGGCCTTGGTTTCCACATCTATAAGGTACAGCAGTCAGATTACATCATTTCCAGTGTCATCTGGGTCCATGATGTTTTAAGTGTCATGGATTTTCCAGGTGGATGATTGAAAGGTAAACACCTCAGATGTTGGTTAATAATGAGAGACCAATATCTAATTTTGCTCATGTAATCACCTTGTTTCAAGTCCTTTTCTCCAACTCCTTGGATGACGGAAGAGGACATAAGCAGTTAGGGATACTAACACATACTTTCCCATTTCTTATTACGGTAGACAACAGACTATTGTTTAAGTAGGATTATTCTTTAATTAGTCTTAGCTCAGTCTGCTGTAGTAAAAGACTATAGTCTGGGTAGCTTAAACAAAAAAACATTTTTTCTTTCTTTCTTTTCTTCCCCTGTGGTTTTGGGTCACACATTTATTTCTTACAGTCCTGAGTCTGAAAAATCTAAGGTCAGGGTGCCAGCAGATCTGGTTCTTGGAGAGGGCCCTCTTTCTGGCTTGCAGGGGACTGCCTTCTCACCTTCTCCCTGTGTCTTCACAGGATGGACAGAGAGAGCTCTGGTCTCTCTTCCTTTTCTTATAAGGACACATCCCATTGTGGGGACCCCACCTGTACGACCTCATCTAAACCTGTAACTTCCCATAGACCCCCACCTCCAAATGCCATCACATTGGGGTTTAGGGCTTCAACATATGAATTGGGGTGGGGTGGGGCATAAACATTTACTCCATAGCAGATGACTTTTTAAAACACACCAGATGCAATTCATAGAAAAACAAAACAAAACCCTTCGTATGAGTAGGAGTGAAAGCGGGGATTCTAATGAACCAGCCTAGTGTTCACAGCCTAAATGAAGTGGAAAAAGCTAGAAGAGTTTTTGCTCAGGGGGTTTGTTTGACTCTTATGTCCTATGATTTTGGAATCCTTTGTCAGCAGTTGTAACAGGTCCTCAGCTGCAACCACAAACATTTTACAGTGGAGAAGTGGTGATAACATTTTCACTGACCTAAAAAACAAAACAAAACAAAACAAAACAAAACAAAAAAACTAATGACAGGGCCAAAGGAAAGACAGGAGGTGTAATTTGCTGGTCAGCCTTGATCAGCTGCCCACAGCAGCCTTGTCCTGTGTGAGTCTTTAAGTGAATGCACATTGCCACTGAGATCCCTGGGGGGTAGGGAGGGGGGGACGGTTCAGCCTTGGCCTCATAAAGGAGCCACAAATTAAAACAAGAGCAGCACTGCTGACCTTCAGACTGCAAGCGGACTGCTTTCTTTGTGCCATGTCGCCCTGCAAAATAATCCTAATAAAAGCTGTCTGTTCAGCCATTGGAACAAGAGCAGGGATTTGAGCAAGGAGTGTTTCCCCACCCTCTTTAAAAGCGGTTTGGAGTTGGCTCAGCAATAGCTGTTTGGCAGATCAGGGTTCAAAGCAGGCATGGGGGTGAGGGGATTTGTGGAATACAGAGGTTCTTGGGTGATCTTTAGTCATTTCCAGGGTTTTTGTTGCATCTCTCCCACCTAAAGAAGGACAGATGCTTTCTGCTCCCAGTCCCCTCGCCACATCTTTGTCTCTGTACTAGTCCTTGTGAATTCCCAAATGGTGGCTGGGTAAGGAAGTCTGAGAATCTCTGTTTTTTCATTTGCATCAGCTTGGCTAGAGGAAGCCCCATTTTTAGTGCACCTGCCACTGTGTTTGGATTTGGGGCAGCACCTGAGAATTATTATATGTATAGACCAGTGGAAGTGGAGCTGCTGCTTCTTAGATTGGAGACATTTGGAAGAGAAAGAGTAAAAAAGAAAGAAAGAAAAAGAAACAAAACTCCACAAAAATCAGGTTAGAAGGTTTCAGTGACCATTAGAAGAGAGAAAGGGGGAAGAGTCTGAGTGAGGCACTTTCTCCAGCTCTGTCTGGCAGGAGCTTCTGGGCCGAGCACAGGACTGGGCAGTGGTGGACTCCACATCTCGGTGCCTGCAAGGCTCCAGCAGCCCCCCTCCTGAGCGCCCAGCAGGTCTAGGCCTCTCCAAACTGCCCCCCAGCCCCACTGTGTTACAAACACCGGCCCCCTTTACAAAGTGGGTGATCCACGGCCCCCATGTGCCAGTGCATCAAGGGAGGAAAATGTAGGTCTGGGAAACTGTGTGGAGCTCCTGCTTTCACCACTGCCCCGTAGCCTCTTCTGGTCTCAGGATTCTTTGCTTTCCTTGCTAGGAAGATGGTTTCCTTTTGCATGTTTTCAACTGGACAATCTAGGTTTTAAATTCTCAGTATTTGAGGAGCTCGAGTTGACTTTGTTCCAACCCTAGATAGTGGAATTGGGCTCCGGTCCCCGCAAGCCCATGGCTCTCCAAATCATCAGTAGCCATCTCTTGACTTTTACCAGGCGAGGCGGCCCCTAAGCTCCTCCATGGTCCACTCTCCCTCTGAAGATGATGACCAAGGTCCCAGACAGAAGGTGCCAGAAGGAGAAGGTCCCACCACTTACTGAGGGCTTGTGGGGGGCCGTCGCTCTGGACAGAGGCTCCTTTCATCTGCAGAACCAGCCTGCAAGGTCATCGTCATCATGATGACTATCCCACAGGAAACCTGGGCAGACTTATTGTCTTTTCCCTCAACCTCACCGACTCACACAGGGGTCTTTCCTGGCCATGAACCTCCTGTCTTTTCTCTGCAGCAGAAGACCGGAGGTAGTTTATTTCTGCAGTCTTGCCTTTTTCTTCGTGAGCCCAGAGAGTGCTCACGAAGACAGATCTGTTCTTCAACAGCCTCCAGCAAGAGAAGCCATGGTGTCGCCCTTCCTGACAGCTGGCCATTGCCAGCTTCTGAGCAGGAAATGACCTTGGTGCATTTTTTCCCTCACCCCCCTCCATCCATTAGGCTGATCTTTTTAAAAACATAAATTAGATCATGTTACACACCCTCACCCTTAGTCAAACCCTCCAGTGACTTCAGTGGGGTCTACACATTTGAACTGAAAGAAAATTACATCTTCATCTTTGCTAATCTCCAACTTAAATTTACATTTCCTTTCATTATAAATGAGGGCAACAAACCAGAGCAGTAGCTGTGACTTTGTCACCGAAAGAACACCCTAATATCTTCTTTTCACATCACACTGGCTGAATACATCTCTAAATATCATGATGCCCACGATTACTCAAAATGACAGTAGTTATTAGACCTGCCACCAGATCTTGTTATTTATAGCAGGAACAAAGACACTGTATGTATATGTATATGATAAATTAGTTTTCCAATATGTTGATAATTACATTTTTTTAAATATTATTTTTCAGTCTTTGGGTGGGTTAATTAGGTTGGTTGGTTTGTTTGTTTGTTTACTTATTTTCACGGAGGTACTGGGGATTGAACCCAGGACCTCGTGCATGCTAAGCATGCACTCTACCACAGAGCTATACCCTCCCCCACCAATAACTATGTTTTTGTATAATGGATTTCCTTAATCAGAAGTGTACCACGGTAGGATCGTTGGAGAGTGATGGGAGCAGTCACCCAATTTCAGGTGATGAATTGGCTAAAGAATTTGAAAGCAAAAAAAGCCAATTTCAAGTCAACTTTTTAGTATCACTGTATGCTGGCAACTCTAAACAATGCCAGTGTTACTGTACCCCTCCCTGCCAGGAGAAACCCTCCCGTCAGCCCCCTGTCCCCACACCCACATCTGTGCTACCTAACAACCCTAATTTGTTGTTTGTTTCTCTTTTGTTTTGCTTTTTGGCATTTAAAAACATTTTATTAAAAGTGGTCCATAGATTTCAGGAGGCTTCCCAAGAGATCTGTGGCACAAAAACAATTAAGAACCCCTGACTTAGAGACAGAGAAAGACAAATATTATATGAGATCACTTATATGTGGAATCTAAAAAGTAATACAAATGAACTTATTTACAAAATAAAAACAGAACCATAGACATAGAAAAGCAAACTTATGGTTACCAAAGATGACAGGTTTTGGGGGGAGGGATAAATTAGGAGTATGGGATTAACATATACATACTATTATATATAAAATAGATAAGCAACAAGGATTTACTATATTCAGTATCTTGTAGTAACCTATAATGGAAAATAATCCGAAAAAGAATATATATATATATATACATACACATGTATATATATGTATATATATAAGAATCCTTCAGTTATATATATATAACTGAGTCACTTTGCTGTACACCTGACACTAACACAGTAATACTTCAGCTGAAAAAAAAAAAAGAATCCATGACTTAGAATGAAATACAGATTCACTTTCCTTGCCAACCAGCCCCTATAGGTCTGGGCTCCTGACTACCTGCTAACTTCATTTCCTCTCTTGGTACCTGCTAGCAAACCAGAACTTCCAGTCCTCCTCAAATATGTCAGGTTCCTTCCTGTCTTTCTTCTTCCCCCAGATCTGACTCCCATCTTGTTCTAATCTCAGCTTTCAATGCCCCTCCTTGTAGGGGCCATTCCTGACACCCCCACCTAAGGAAAGCCCGCCCTCCCCCAGTGTTTCCTCTCAGTAAGTATTCCTATGGAACCATCTGTTGTTCTTGTTTACTGTCACTTCCCCTCACTAGAAGGTAAATTCAGAAGCACAGACAGGAACTCCTGCTGTCCTACCCCTGCTGTTGCCCCAGCCCGTAGCACCTTGCTGGGCACTGGCAGGGGCTCAGTATCCTCGGGGCTGAGTTTGCTTCTCTTGAACTTCCTGCAGTAGCAGCCAATTGTTCATATATATTTAACCACCAGGCTTAAAATGATTAAAATAGTTCCTTCAAAATCTAGGAAAATATATTCAACTATAAAAATGTATGTGGATACTGCAAAAATGTTATGTAACCAACAGGAAAGGAAAGAAGAAACCTTTTAAATGTAAATTATAGGTCAGAAAAATAGCACCAGATCTTCCCTCCCGCCTTCTTTGGTGTTGTATTGGTTTGGAGACAGCAGCAGAAATCCTGACTCACAGAGCCTTGGCCAGGGAGGATGCTTTGTGTCACAGAATAAGGACAGAGGTAGATTGGTCCCTGATTGATTGACGCAGCTACTCAACTCTCACCAAACACCCAGGTCCTTTCAGTCTCCCAGACTCTCCACACTCTTCAGGCTGGTGCCCCTCATGGTTGCAAGATGGCTGCCAGTAGCCACTGGGGCAATATGCTTCCGTTTTCTAGAAAATAAGTCTTCCTTTTAGTATGATTGGGTTCATTAAGTCACATGCTTATCCCTGTACCAGTAACAACCTCCAGAGGAATGCCGTGCAGATTGATTCAAATTATGCAGTGGGCTTGGGTGAATATTTGCAGAAAACAGAGGTTCCACAAGGAGGAAGAAAGGGGAAACAGACATCAGCAAGGCAATATCTTTCCTATTGTGAACCCCACAGTGTCCACTGTAGGTGCAGCTCTTTTAAAAATCAAATTTCTTTTTGTTTCAGTGTTGAGGAGTAACCATGTAGACTGGGTTCTGCTGGGAACAGTTCTAATCTTTCTATTTTTTTGTTTTTTCAAATGCATGGGCCTTTTTTAGCTAGAAAAAAATTTTTTTAATTATTGCCTTTATCTTGGCCTTGTTATCAGTCATGTGATCTGGCAGCTGAAGAAATATGGCCCATGGCTGCAAACCTGGATGCTTATGTAACAGGCTTTGGTCTCCATAGTTTTAAAGGGACTGTGCGTGTCAGGGATTTGGAAAAGCTCTAATATAAATTTTCAAAGAAATAACATCACTTAAACCTTACTTAGATTATGAAGAAGCAAGTCAATTGATCTTGGGAGGCAGAGCAAAGCCTCTAACCAAGCTCTGGAAAGACTCTGGTCTTTAAATTTTTTTTTAATTCCAGTTTTATTACAGCAGAAGTGTCAGCTGTTATTGTGATGGCTCCTATGAAAGGAAAAAAAATCACGGTGGAATAGAATGTGGTTCATTTTAGGAAAATTATAAAACAAAAGATGCAAGTAAATGAGGAGATAAATCCCCCCAGCCTCTCTCTCTCTCTCTCTCTCTCTCTCTCTCTCTCTCTCTCTCTCTCTCTCTCTCTCTCTCTATATATATATATATATATACATATATACATATGCAAATACACAAAGAAAGGTCTGGAAAGTGAGCCACTTGTACTTCTGCAGCAGAGAAGGGCTGTCCCCAGAGATGAAGGGGAAGAATGGGGGTTGGGACACAATGTAGTGGTAGGGAAGGGAGTGGGGGAGCCTGAGGGGACTCAAGCCATATTTGTAAGGAGAATGTGTATTCATGAATTACTAGTGTAATAAAACATTAATTAAAAACAGAGTCAGTTTATCAGAAATAACTAGACAAGTGAAATTGCAGTATTAGATTTGATGACTTAAGAATCCTTTAGTACCATGTTGGTATTTGAAGCCTCTGAGGTAAAGTGCTAGAGAAAGAGGTTAAGATTTCTAAAAATGTGGAGTCAGTGTTCTTCCAGACAGAAGGTATTTTCTTTTTCTTAATCTTCCTCCTTCCCTTATTTTTCCCCTGTTCCCTTTTTCTCCCTAAGTAATGTGTATTTTGTGTGGCTTGGTGCTTCTCCATGGTGCCACCTCCTAGGATTGGCTGGCTGTAGGTTCAGATGTCCAGCGCCTCTGGTAGACTTCCCTGATGTCTGGTCAGGTCCGGACCAGGTCTGGGGACTGGGTCAGGTCCCCAGCTCTACATCTCCCTCCTCAGCTCCAAGCCCCTTGATGGTCTGCAGACCCTCGGCTCCTCTGAGAATGAAACCTGGTGAAATGACACAACTGGGACAAGAAAAGAGCCTTTTGAAAGCCAAGTAATGGAATTGAAAAATGAGACTTATCTTTTTGGGGGCGTAGCTTTAGAAGTTACATTTCTTTTTATTTTAGGGTTAAGAGTAAATATTTGGAATGCCTTTACTAATGGCAACTGTCATCCATCACCTGAGCCATATATGTCACAAATGTGGGAGAGCTGTGGTTTAGCGTTAATTACAGCTTTTTTCCCCCTTCAGTGTCCATAGTTTTATGCTGCAGTCATTTAAGGGGCAGACAGCTGAGAGCACTTGTTTTTATGTCAGTAAAGGTACATTTATTGCTACCAAGATAAGATGTTTTGTAAAGAGTCAGAAAACACGTATATGGATTCCTGTTCCGGTACTTTCATGGAAAAGTCATTTCATCCTCTGCATAAAAATAGGAACAGTACTGTTTCTTGACAACCTTAAGTCTTTCTCATCGCAGTGAAAACCGTCTCCTCCAGTCTGCAGTCCCCCCTTGCCCCTCCTCTGTACCATACTCTGCATGTTGGTGGCAAATAAATGGCCCAATTGCCTTGGCCACCAGGTCTCCCTGTGGCCCCCATCTAACGGCTCTTTTTCCATCCTGACCTCTGCTACGTGGTATGACTGACCACTCCTGATCCAGTTCTCCCTCTGAGTGGCCTCTCTGATCACACACTGTCCTAGTTCACCCTAGTTCACCCTCACCTTTCTGGCCACTCTGCTTGGATTCCTTTGCAGGTTCTTCCTGTGGCCATTCCTTAAATGGGGGCGTCCGTCAGGGTCCTGAGCGAGGCTTCCTGGACAGCAAATTTGAATGTCTCCCTTAGTATTCATACTTAATGTATCTAAGATGCAACTCCTCCCCTTCCCCCCACTCCACCAAATCCATGGTCCCTCAAGGTAACTGTGTCCCTGAACAGTATTTCTCTATTGCCAAAGCCAGGAAGCTGAGTGGTAGCGTGACATCTTTCCTTTCCCTCATTTCCCACATTGACTCCTTTGCCAAGTTTCGACCTGTCTGCCTCCAAAATATCTCTGGAATCCTCCAGTTGTCTCTAGCCCCGGTGCCTCCTCCTTTGCTAAGGCCGCTCAGTCTTTGACCTGCATTCCTGCTGCCAACTAGGGGATCAACCTGCTTGCTTTCTCCTGCTAAGATCCATTCCCTACATGAAGCCAGAAGGATATTCCTAAAACATAAGTTGTGTTGTCACTGCTGCTTTACACTTTTTGCTGCCTCTTCCTGTTCCCTCTAGGGAAAACTTAATATGGCTTTTAAGACCCAGCCCTCCTGACTATACTTCAATTAAAAAAAAAAAAAAAGACCCAATCCCTGCTTCCTTTGTGTCCTTCCTCTTCTCCCTCTAAACGGACTGAATTTCCTTGTTCACAGTCCTTTCCACCTGCTGGTCCTTCTGCCTGTGCTCTTCTTTCCTTCTTCCTGCCCTTGCCTGATTGTCTCTGCTCTCCCTGTGACTTCCACTGAGACGTCTTCCCTGACCCTCAAGCAGGGTACGGTGGCCCTTCTGGAGGCATCCATAGGTGCCTGTGTTTTCACTGGCTATGTTTGTCCCCGCAATGCCTAGCTTTTGTTACATAGTATGTGTTTCACAAATCTCAACAAAGGAAAAATGGACAAGGATATATAGCTCAGTGGTAGAAGGCATGCTTAGCATGCACGGGGTACTGAGTTCAATCCCCAGTACCTCCATTAAAAAATAAATAAATAAACCTAATTAACCCCCCAAAAGTCTATATGTTTTTTAAAATGAATTTTAAAAAAGAAAAGAAAAAGTGAGGATTCATAGCATATGAAAGAGGCTCTGGAAATTCTGAAGCATTCATTAATCTCAGTTCATAACAAAACTGTCTATAATAAAAATTTAACAAGAAAACCTTGAATAACAAGGTAACTCAGTTAATTTTTTTTTTCATGACTCAGTTACACTTTTGAGGGTGGAAGATGTGAGCTTTGTTCTACACAATCCCCAGACCTTTTCGTCTGCAGGCTTCTGACTGTCGTCTCCCCTGAATTTTCCTCTGCTGATGCTACACCATCTGTTTGTTCTATCTGCACCCCTTGCTCAGGTGCTAGAGGAAAGTGCTGCATTGAAAGAAATAAGAAATGAGGTTCATCACACGTCCAGATTTCCATCTTTGGATCAAATTCAGTATTTTAAAAATCTGCTGTTTTTTAAACATCTGTTTTTTAAAAATCTGGGAGGTCTTATTTTCTTAAACACAAATCCCTTAAACTTCAAATACTCTCGACTGAAGCACTCTCTGGCTATTCTTAGCCCTTGCTTTTAGTATTTTTTCAGTCCAGCGCATGATCTATACATCCATTGAGCAGTCTGGCTTCCTCTTTGGGAAGTAATAATTCTAGTGAGTCAAGGGAATGGTTGAGAGGATAAAGTGGACATGTCAGATCAGGGTTTGATGAATCAGCCAGCCGAGCCTGAAGCTGGAAAGATTATCAGCTGCATACTTCACATTTTCTTCTCCAAGTTGACCATTAAGAATGGCATATTATACAAATGGGCTTTTTACAGCATGTGAATCAGCTTGTGACAATTCTGTAGGGTCTTTCCCTTTAATCCCACAAAATGAACGAGAACTAGCTGTGATTTTGATCTGCAGAAATGAGGAGAAAGGGGCCCAGGCTTGTAGATTTCTGTTCGTGCATTTGAGAAAATGGCAGTTTGTGTTGTGTGTGTATGTAACCGCCAAAGGTGGTATCAATGCGCAGTGCTCAGGGACTTGCTAGGCTGTGCCTCCTGGGGTCAGGTCAGTGACTACTGGTGGTCAGTGTGGGGGGGCCAGAGGTCCCCTTTTTCAGCTCTCTGATATCTCTGGACTCTGATTCAACCCAAAGACACTGCAAGAGTAAGAACCAGAAGAACACTTCCTCAGAATCTCCCTTCTCTGAGATAAAAGCCCTTCAGATAAAAAAAGCGGTGACTAATGAAATAGGATTAGGGCCTGCACAGGGTCGAGACCCTCATCCTGGAGTGTACGCAAGAGGAAGTTTCTGGTTTCAACACTAGGGCATTTTTGTTGCAGTGACACACTGCTCTGTGGTGGGCCTTCCCTGCCCAACGAGGAGCCCTAAGGGAGGCCTGGGGTTGGAAAGTGTTGGGGTGGGAGCAGGATGAGTTGGATGGTGAGGGGAGACAGACCGGTCTTTGGAGCTGACTCCCAGGATGAGGGTCAGTGACAGCAGGCACAGGGGCCAATCTGGCAAGTCTGGACTCCACCTAGAAGTGCTGAGCATTTCTGTCCCATGTGTGATGTGACCCAGTTAGCCTAACACTACTGAATCGTTGTTAAAAAATAGATTTCATAGATAAACGATGGAAAGACTGACGTTGGCATATATGTTATAGAGAGACAAGATCTGAAACGACTTGATGAAAAGTTTATCTCTGGGGATAGGCTTTGGGTAATTTTAATTTTCTTGTTTTTGCTTATCTATATCTTCCACTTTTCCTGCAAAGATCATGTGCTACTTATACACTAAAAGCAAACAAACACAAAATAACAGGTTTTTGTTTTGTTTTTTAAGAAAAGAGAGTATTAGGAGAAAATTGAGGAAAGGAAAACCATTAGGAGATGATTGGAATAGTCCAGGTGAGGAGTGGTGGGGCGCAGACACAGGAGAGAAGTGGCTGTTAAAGTGGGACCCTCGGTGCTGGGAGACAGGCAGGGGTGGGAGGGGATGTGGGGAAGGCAGCGTGCGTGCGCAATAGTGTTGCGCCAGTAACTGGAGCAGAGGCGGATGGAGGGGGAAAGTGGAGAGGGAATGCCCTCAACACAGAGGACGTGGAGACATGGGGGACACAGGCACCCAGCAGCACACAGCAGGAGCCCTCAGGCAGACTCAGGGCGTTTTCCCACCGAAAGGCAACATGGTGAACAAGAAAATAGGTGAACCTGGGAGCCAGGCCACCTCGCTTTCGGTCTCCACTCTATCACTTGCCAACTGCATGACCTTAGACAAGTTAATTCACCTGTCTTGTGCCTCAGTTCCCCCATCTGTATATGGAGATAATACTATACCTTATAAGGTTGTTATATGGATTAAATGAGTTAATATTTGTAAAGTGATCAGCACAGTGCCTGGCATTCGTAAGCTCTATATAATGATTGATAGATAAAGACAGAGACCTGGTCCTTTGAGGACCTAGAATGTGTTTAACTAGACTCTATCCAAGTACCTCCCAATATAGTGTCTTGTTTATGCTGTATGGTATATACAGTGCTAGGCAGGTGAGTACTGTGCATGTAGTTGTCAAATCAATACACATGGTGATTAGGTTTTTAAATAATTTTTTGGCTCTATCATGAAATAAACCTTTGTTTTCTATGCGTGGAAAAAACCCCCAACTCATTTCAAGTTCCAGATAACCAAGTTTACAAAGAAATTGTAGTACATACCTATTTCATCAGATGGGGACTGCCTGTATTTTCAGAAATTCCAGGAACTGCAGTGCCTTGTACCTACATATGATGGATAATGTGGGAAAGCATCAATTAAAGAAACAGGGCTTAAAAACATTACTGAGTGTCTGGCAGTGGGTTACTGTGGGCAGGAGGGTGGGGGGAGGGGAGCTTAGGAAGCACTGCTTAAAACTTAGAAAATGCATAAAGCAACTTAGTTTTGGATCTCGAGCCAAAATTGATAAGATCTGAGGCACGGGGACTACATTTTGTGAGGCATGTTTCCCAAAAGGCCCTTCCAGCTGTCATGCCCCAGATGGAGTGTTAAGGCAGCCCTCCAAGGGGGGAAACAGGGGAAGATGCAGGCACAGTATTTTTAGACCACATTGTTCTCTGAATTCTAGAACAGCCAACCCAGATGAAAATGTGTTTTCAGACACACTCTTCCACTCTTTGTGCTACTTTAAGATTGGTATCTAGAAATAGAAAACAAAGTGTGTTTTCTTTGTCTGATAATTAAATTTCTTGCTGTTTCACCCAGAGGTGGGGAGGGACCATCTATTTTGGGCTATTAGAGTTGATAAAACATCATCTTTAAGGCATCAGGCCACGGGTATCGTGGGAGGGGAGTGTGATATCAGTGTGAGAGCTTTCAGGTTGAGATCATGGCAGCTAACATTTATTGAGATTCTACCATGTGACTTAGCATGTATTTTCTCACTTTTATTCTTTTCAACAACCCTGAGAAGCTGCTACTATCCCTGTCCTCATTTTACAGACGAGAAAGAAAAAATGAGGCCGAAAGAGGTGGAGAAACCTGATAAGGCTATATTGCTTAGAATGAATCCAGAGACTTGTCACTAAACTATATTGTATGTACATTCGGGAAAACCTCCTCAAGCCTGGGTTATTTTTATTTTAAATAAACCAGGGTTTGAGAATTATGTAAGTTCCTGGTGAAAGGCCTTCTGATTCTGTAGGAACAGGACTCGTGGGTGCTATTTTGTAATCCCCAGGAACACAGAGTGAAGTGGCTTTCACAAAAGACTAGCGCTCACGTTGGCAGGAGGTGAATGAGGCTTGATTCACTGCAATTAAGATTAAAAAAATAAAGCTCTTTTGTGGTTTTACTAAATAAAGAACTGGATACCTGCTGATAATAATTAGTGTTCAGTTCAGCCTTTTTTAAAAAGCTACCAGCACATCAAGTGTATTAAGATGTCTTGGAGCGAGAAGTGAATGGAGATTGTATGTATATTCGGGAGGGTGTTATTTCCACACACCCCCGTCAATAACTCTTATCACGTGATAACAATAATAAACTACCTTTTGTTGAGCTCCTACATTTTTTCAGAAACAGTACCAGACCTTTTACATATATTTTATTATCACTTAAGTCTTTAAAAAAGCCTTTTAAGGGAGGGAGTATCATAGCCACCGTATCTGCTGGGAAACTGAATCTCTGGAGATTTCAGTGAATTGCCCAAAGCCGCAGAGTTAGCAAATGGCACAGCCTCGAATTGACTCCCCATATATTTTATTTTCGTTTATTGTAGAAATTCTTAAGCATTACACAAAATCCAGGAGATTGGCATAATGAAGCCCCCATATACCAGTTTACCCAGCCCTAAGAGTTATCCATTGTTTACCATTTTTCTTTCACCTGTTCCCCAGTCCACACACTCTTTATTATTATTATTTGTATCTTAGAGCAAATCTCAGGTATTATATTATTTAGTGCATAGATTTTCTAAAAGGTAGTTAGAATGTCACAACATTAGCTTTTTTTTTTTTCCGCTTTAAAGCAACTTTATACTCAGCTCAAGTCTTGCTTTGCTCCATAATGAACTTTTCTTTGATTTGTGGTGCTTATCACGGTTGTGATATCTCTGTCTCTGTGCGATGGTTTCCTGTGCCTCGTGTAGTTTTGGGGGGGAGCTGGTGGCCAGCAGCTGTGTCATCCTTTCCCTTCCACTCACCCCGACACTCTGCACTGAATCGGTGAGGCCCAACTACTGCTTTTAAAATGAAGGGTAAATGCTTCTCAAAATTAGAGATTCGCTATTTTCAAGCAATCCTAGGAAAGCAGAGACCCTTGGAAGAAAGAGGTGAGAAAATGCTCCTTCAGAACCCCAAACTTGCTGCTTTCACTTTGAAAGTATCCTATATGTAAAGAACAGTTGGCCAGTAACTGCTTGGAGGACTGAACAGGAGGTACAAAATGAAGCTGAATTCTGGTACAAGTTTGTGAGTTTGATTCTTAGAATTATGCCTCAGTCTGGGTAGAGTTGAACTGACTCCAGAGCAGAAGAAACTACTTTCCTGGAATAAATTCTGGGGAGTTGGAAAGACCACTTTCCCCTCCAAATTGAGGTTCTTCTTGTGAATCTTTCTGTCCATAGTTTATAACTTGTGGAGATATAGAAAGCTTGGGATGTGGAATCAGAAAACCTGTGTTCTCCTCTCCTGTTCTGCCTCTAATTCACTGTGTGACCTTAGGCAGATCACTTAACCTTTCTGAGCCTCTGTTTCTTCATCCATCCGTTTAGTAAATACAACTGAGTGCCTACTGTGTGCTGGGCACTGGACATCAAATAAGATAATACATGTGAAAATAAGTTTTAAATAAATTCTGTAGCAGTTATTGGTGTTTTCCTTGTTAAAATGCATGTGCCTTTGGAAGGCGGCACTTTGAATAGTAATATGTCCTTATGAATAATTCTTAGCTTTTTAGAGCTCTGGCAGAAGGGGAAGGAGACAGGATACAAGGCTGTGGGCTCACTGAAGATACATTGGGTCAACGATTGGATCTGAGGAGGGGCAATTGTACAGGAGAAATGTTGTAAAGGTAATCCATGAGCAAGCCCTAGCATAAGACAGCACTGTGTAATTTCTGGTGTACAGAAGTGCATTCAGAGCAGCAAAAACAGCAATGCAAACAGCTTACACATACTTTGAGCCCATTCACAGCAGTTTCTACAAATGTGACCCTTTGGAATGAACAGCACTTGAGCCTAGAAGTTCTGTTATCATTTTTACCCTCTCTGACAATTAACTCTTGCTAGTCATTGCTGAACTAGCAGCCCACTTTCAGTACCAGCACACCCCCACAAGCTATAAGACCGCTGTCTGGTCTTTTAATTCAACCCCTATTTCCTTCAACCCCAGTTTCTAATGTGTACATTTCTGTACAACTGTGTTTGAGTTCCTGTGTTCCTTTGCAGTATGAAGTAGAGTAAAATATATCAAGGACAGGCATAAACAAAAATCCCTTGGATTGGTGTGATGAAGGAATTGTTATGAACCCAAGTGGGAATGTTAGGACCATTAAACAGATTATATCTTATATTGTTAGCATTAAATATTATTTTATAATGGACAGGTTGTTAATCTTGGGAAGGCTGGGTTCATTTTCACTAGTGCAAGTTGCCAGAACCAAGGCCACTAGGGTAACAGAGAGATCCTAAGAGCAGTGGAAAGTGAGGCTTCGTTTTTGTTTCAACATCACAGTGGAAGTTTAAGGGCAGCTGCTACCTGGCACGCCCTGTGCCGGGAATGGGGGAAGTGAAGATAAATGAGACAAAGTCTTTGCCGTTGAGCAAGCACAACTTCAGTGCAATATGATAAGTATTCTACCACATGCTTTTATTCATTTCTTTATTCACTCAACAAACCTGGCCTTGGGGCCTTGCTAAAGAGTTTGGCTTTGATTCTCCAGGAAGTGGAGGTTTTGGAGGAGGGATGTGATCTAATTGGAATAGTCTTTTTGGTAGGTCAAGAGCTGAGAGAGTGGCTTAGTGAAGTCAGGGCTTGTCAGTGGGTAAGTCAACTAGAAAGTCAAGGACATCTCCCAGGAAGATCATTTGCTCATGGAGTTCTATTATATGTTAAATGTATGTTGTTCTTTCTTACTGTGAACAAAAAAGGAAAATCCATGAACAGAGAAACAAAATATAGCACCGATTTTTGAAATAAGGCTCATTTCAATTCAGACATCATTAGTAATCCTGGTGGCCCAATGCAGCTATAGATTTTTGCTTTCTCATTAGGGATGAGACCAGGTTTTATATGATTTCTTCCCTTGGTTCAGATGGAGAAGTGGAACCAAATGTGATGCATTAATTATCTACAATGATACCACAAATTTAGCAGCTTAAAACAACACACACATTATCTCACAGTTTTTCTGGCCCTGGGGTCTGACTTGGCTATGCTGGTCCTCTACTTGAGACTCTCACAAGGCTACAAGAAGGGTGTTGGCTAGAGCTGTTGTCTCATCAGAGGCTTGACTGGGGAAAGAATCTGCTTCCAAACTCACATGGTTGTTGGTGACATTCAGTTCCTTGGGGTTGTAGGACTGAAGTCTTCTTGTTGGCTACCAGCCACGGTTGCCCTCAGCTCCTAAAGACTGCCTTCAATTCCTTGTCACATGGGTCTCTCAACATTCTCTTGTATCTTCAGTGCCAGCAAAGGAGTTTCCTTATAATATGGGTGTTACAGTCTTATGTAATCAAGTACACATATATAATCATGTACATCCTGTCACTGTGCCATATTCTATATGGCTGGAAGCAGATTTCTAGGCCAGCATGTACTCAAGGGCAGGGGATCACTCACCGGCATGAACACAAGAAGGCAGGGGTCATGGGGGCCACCCTAAAGGCTGCCTGCCTTATGTGATGGTTTAATAACTTGGTGAAGGTGATGGTATCAATAAGAGGGTGAAGAGACCACGGCCTGTAGGGCTCCCAGAAAACATTGTTGCTGTCACAAAACCACCCCCTGTTTTCCTCTTACTCCATGTAATCTTTGGAAATTGAACCAGAGTCCCAACTGAATCCTTCAAGTTGATTATTTTAGCCCCACTACAAGGTTGAGGCAAAAATTTGGTCCATTATCTGTGTCCTGGAATCTTAGTGGCAGCAGCAGTTGGTATTGGTTTTATTTTCCTATTGCTTTTTTGTTTTGTTTTGTTTCGTTTCATTAAATATTATCTTCTTTGCCTGAAAGACTTTGCTTCTCTTAGTTGGTTATAACTTTAACTTGTTTAGCTCAACTGATGGAGTAATAGTCATATGAGGCAGGCAGAATTCCACAGAGCATGCTTAGAAGGCTTCAGGTAGCTATTTCAAGCATTTTTCTTATTAATTTAATGATAAATCATAAGAAAAAGAGCTTAATGGCTTTTAGAAAAGCTAATCCGGGCACTATAATGGATCTACATTGAGCATATCTCTGTCTCAATTTCCTTACCTATAAATCCACAGGGTGCTGTCATCATACTAACAAGATGTTCCAAGGGGAACCAATAATTTTTTAAAATATAAACTGGAAATCTTACACAATAGAAATTGATTTGCATTCTGCACTGCTGAGCAGAACTGTGTCACTGGCTTTAAACAATTGTCATGCACTCAGTGCCTACGTGTGTCAGGTTCTCCTCTTGTTGACTTCGTTTCCTTTTCTTACATAGTCTTGACAGTGACCTTGAAGGGTAACTATTATCTTCATTTTGCAGATGAAGACTCTGAGATTCAGAGATATTGCATAACAAGCCCAAGGCCACACATCTATGAGTTGGAATTCTGCCTGATTCCATATTCTGTTAACAGGTCATTGTGCCAGGAATCAGGGAACTGAGGTCAATCCCTCACTCAGATTGGCATCCATGTTTTATTTTTTACTGGAATCACTGGCCGCTTTCTAGAATCCAGAATAGGCAGAACTTAAAGGGGAGTTTCAACTTGTGTGTCATTTCTCCCAAAGAAAAAGTATTATAACCAAAGGTTGAATTGCGTGACATTTTCAGCATTTAAAGTATAAAATATATATCCACATTATGGAATACCATACAGTGACAAAAGAAAAGAAAGAAAGGGAAAAAGTGAAGTAGATCTAAGATGAAAATATTTGCTAGGATATAGGGCTAGGTTTTAAAAGCAAGGTACAGAAATTTGAATGTAATGTCATCTGTGTGTACACTAAACTATATAAAATGCAGTATTATTTATTTTTCAAAGATACACAAATGCATTGAAGGCAGTCTGAGAAAGTAATACCCTAAATTCATTCAAACGATTCCCTCTGAGAATGGGGTCTGGTATTGACCCCAATGGCAGTCTGAGAGAACTTTAATCTTTAACATTTTAAGTTTTTACAAGGAGAAAATATTGATGTGTTACTTATATAATTAGAAGTTACTTTTTTAAATTAATTAATTAATTTTAATTGAATAGAAGTTACTTTTTTAAAAAGTAAAATATAGGACACAAAGTCAGCCCACTTTATGAATAGTCACATGAGGTTATTTGCAGTTATTTATGTCATTTCAACAATAAAGAAAAAGGATGAATAAAAATACCATGTCGCCAAGAAGACTTCCCCCCTCCAGAGATTTCTAAATCAGCTGAGACTTTGATGTCTGGCCATTGTCTGAACAGGGTGCTTGCTCAAGAGTCAGCTTTGGCCACCCTAGGGACAGTTCTGTGATAAGCCACACTGGGGACAGAGGGATGAGTGAGCATGTCTGTTTCCTTCCAGACGTCTCTGTTCTTCATCACTTCACCTTATGTTGGCTAATCTTCCAGGGCCAGATGAGTGTGAGAGGGAGGCGAAGGGGAGGGAGGCGAAGGGGAGAGAGGCAAGGGAGTTAGTGAGTTAGCTGATGGGGAAGAGAGGGGTAAGAAAAGAAACTCTTTGAAGATTTGGATTGGAGTCTAGGCATCAACTAGGAATCTTTAATGTCTGAGCTGATTAACTCAGCTGGGTACCAGTCTAATGAGACTGGTGTAGACTCCATCCTTTGGTGTGCAAGATCACTTAATTCCTAAGAAAAATGGCATGAGAATTCTTGACTATTTTCCTAGTTCTTGCGAAGTATGTATGTAACTGATGCTAAATTAGCCATGTCCTCAGCAATAAGTTTCAAGTTAGATTGGCTAGTTGAATAATTTTTTTCTTGTCCACATTAAAATAAGCACATATTAAAACATAACTATTAAAATAAAAACTTGTTTATCCATATACCTCTTAATATCTCACATTCTACTACTAGTGCATGGGCCATGCTCAGGAAAGCATTGCTGGAAGTGTGACGGGCTTGGGCTTTTGGGTGGAACTGGGTTAAAATGTCTCCACAATGAACTTGGTAACCTGGGGACTTAACCTTCTTAGCCCTCACCTTGAAGTGGGTTTACTAGTAGTTCCTACTTCATGGGGCAGTTAGGATTATCTGAGCTAATGTCTATAAAGCCTAATGTGTAGTTCTTATAAATTGTTAGCAAAATAAAAAGATCTTTGCAAATAATAAAACAAATGCCCAAACCTTGATTAAATATAACGTCTGTAAAAGATGCTGCCATCCTTTGGTGATGGTTCAGTGCTCAACTTCTTTTTTTGGATATTTGTGTGTATATGTGGGGGGTTTTCCCTAAACTGTTCCCTTTAAGCCCTCTTTTTATTTTGGTCCTCATTTGGCTGTAATTTCCACAATTACCTATTTCAAATCAATCTGATGGCTGAAAAAGGCAAAACACAGAAAGTGATTACATAGCTACTCTGAAATGCATAGAATCAGACCCAAGAATTTTTCTCATTAAATAGTCTTTGTGGGGGTGAAGTCTGTAGCATGAAGCTATGTAACTAAAGCCTTAGAAACATCTCATCAGATTGTGGGTGCTTACGTTTAAATTTTGTATGAAACACATCTGCTCTGGCTCTAGCGCTTGCTGGTTAACTTTGTACTAAGAAAAGCGAAGCTATCTCAGCTACTTGGCGTTCGGGTGGCTGCCTTAATGGGAGAGTGTGAGCTGTGCAGAGTTGATGGCAACTAATTGGGTAAGTTGTACCTAAATGGAAGCCTTCAAAGGTCTGACGTCACAGAACTGGAGTGTGCTGTAGCTGAAAAGGCAGACCAGTTCCGGAAGCACACCTATTAGGAATCCCCCACGTTTTCCTTGTCGCTTCTCTTAGAGCTTCTGCCTGATTAGCTACAGGGATTGACTGAGCTTCTCCCGCCTTTGCCTTTGCCTTTGCTCCCACAGGCAAAGACTCAAGCCAAAGTCTATCCTTCTTCTCACTCTTACATTGAGATGCCAAGTGGGCGTATCTTGCGATCTTAATTTGCTGTTCTATTTTACTCTGAACTCAATTAGTACAGATAAGGGGCTAGGGTACTCGTGTGTTGGGGGTGAAGAGAAGGGGTTTTCAGCAGTTTTGTACCCAGAGTGCTAATTTGAACATTCTGAAGGTCAGGTAGATGTATTCTGGGACCAAAGTCTTTCTTTAGCTTGACTGTATGTATGTAAGAGGACACTTACATAACAGGAGGAAGCTTTCTATTTCCATCTTACCAGTTTTGAAAAACCTTCTCTATCTCAGGAAATCTTCTTACCCATGAAATTTAATAAAGCAACATCCTAGAAGTCCTTTAGAAGAACTAAAGGAAAGCATTTTAATATTTGATGAAATAAGTGAAAAAATAATTGTAAACATTTTTGAGTACATAATATTAATTTTATAATGTATCAGCAGGTGAATGTCCAATGCATTCCTGGCACCTATTTCAGCCTTTTAAGGGTGGGATTTGCCTTCTCAGTTTTAAGATTAGGTGCAGTGAGGAGGTCCCAAGAACCATGAGTCAGGGCAGAGCTGGGCTTCCATTCTGGTGTCTCAGACTTTTATTGACCGCTTATGATGCTCACTAAGTCCCTCAGCAAACACACGCTTCTAATCTTACATGAGAGCCAAATGTGTAAACAATGAACTCTGCCTCTGGGAATGTGTGTTGTAATAGAGATACTTTAAAAAAAAGGGGGGGGGTGATATTTGATGGGATTGTACCTGGAGTCTCAACCTTCTTGTCTGTAAAATATGGGAACTGGATGACATCTCTGCTCCTTTCTAGCTTTGAAACTCTACGATCCTGGAGAAACACAAACTGCGCCTTGTCCTAGAACATTAGTTTTGTTTGATTGCTGAATAGTAAATACACCATCAGACACAGTAAATATTTACAGCCCCCTGAAGCGGAGTGTTTTTTCCTGTTTGTGACATTGTTGGCTGGTTCTCCTGAGCACAGCATGGGTTTCTTATTCGAGTATAACAGGTTGTCTCCACCTCTCCTTTGCAGAATGTCTGGGATGGTCTTAAAACGTAACTTCTTTGCCTCAACTTGCTAAAAATATCTTGAAGGTGGGCTGCTAGAGCTCTGTCTCATCCCCCATTTCCTCTTAGCAACTTAAGGGAAAATGCAGAGGATGACACACTGCCAAGATGAGATAATGCCTGGGATCTGGTGTTTGAAGTCATCCCCAAGGGGCTTCCTGGCAGATGAAACACTTCCGGGCCTGAGAGCACCGGGTTCTGCAGAGTGGTGCCACTTTCTTCCCCAGAGTTTGCAAACCTAGGGACCCAGGCCCACTTTCTTACTATTCTTTCTTAGGAAGGCAGAGGGGTAAACATGATTCTTTACCATGAGCTGTCAGATTCTAAAGAAAGGTAGCCTTCTAGGGCTAAAGGGTCCTTGAGATGGTGAGCTGATGCCTGCAAACCCAGTCAGTAAAACCTCAACTGCTGGATGTGGGGAGAGGGTACAGGGTGCGGAAAATATGCTTAAATAACCAAGCCCTCAGTCTTCTTTGTTTTGTTTCATATATTTAATAAATTTCCATTTGGGAATAATTTTAGATATACAGAAAATTGCAGATACAGTGCAGAGCTCCTATATACTCCTCACTCAGCTTCCCTTAATGTTAATAATATCTCACTTAACTATAGCACATTTGTCAAAATCAAGAAGGTAGCACTGATCTAGGTACTACTAATAAAACTACATTCTATTTGTATTTCACCACACATTCCTCTTTAAAAACCAATAGTAAAAAAAAAAAAATGAAATCACACACACATATACATACACCAATACATAAACATATATAAAATCCCACTGTTAAAATATATATGTGCAAATACACAAATTTATCTAGTTATGTAAATATACATTATGTTCTCCTGCCTTTTAATAGATTATACACATTATCATTTGCCAGTTTTGGATGACCATCAGCCATGATGCTTTGCTATATTGCATTGGCCTCTTGATGTTTTAGGGCTGTTTAGCCTCAGGAATCTGTGCTTTTTAAGTCTCCCTCAGGTCAGCCTGTCACAGTTTTTCTAGCTCCTCTCATGTTACCAAGCTGCCAGCTGGTACTTTTCTCTGCTGTCAGCATTTTCGTCTGTGGCAGACCTTCTCACGTCTACACTTCAGTTGCTAACCTGTTAAGATTTTATAACCATGAACTAGGGCTTCTTAGAATCATGGAAGGAAAAATACCTGTAAGTGAGATGCATGGGCTGTATTAGTGTAGTGGATTTTATGACAGTTTTTTCAGAAGCCTTTTAATTATCTTATTTCCCCCATTTTTTCACCAGATTTTGATAAATCACAATGCAAACTTTTAGTGATAATTTAAGAAATAGAATCTAGATTTTAATTGCTAAAAATGTGGGAGTGACTACCTGTCTTATGTAGAGATTTTTACAAAAAAATTCAGCTTAGTATTTTGTTCTTCCAATATGTCAAAATTATCATTGAACTCTGTAAACATTGACCTATGAAAATTTTTAAATTATTCTCCCTCTTGGTGTTTTTCACATGCTTTACAAAAATACTTGTTTATTGTTGAGAAGTTGGGAAATACATAAGTTTTTTTTCTATAACATTATTTTGAAAGGTGATGTAATATTCCATTTTATGGCTATATTGAATACATATAGAATGTTATTTAGGTTGATTCTATTTTTTTAAATATAAATAGTCCTGTGATACACAGTCTTATAGCTGCACTTTTGTAAACATCCAAGAGGCTGTCTTTCCAGGAGTGAAATTATTGAGTCAAAATGTACACTGAGATGGCTTTTGATGGCCATTCCCACAGTTAGCACATTGTTAGAAATACGCGATTTTTCTGGCTGCCGAAGGAAGTTTATAATCCTGAGGTTCTAGAGTGGAGTTGTTTGCAAGGCTGTGCACACACAATAGCAAAGGAAACAGCCCTGATTCAACCAGAATCACAGGTCGCGTACTCATGCTGGGGTGAGTTCAGACAGTCAGAATTAAGCCTTTGCGGTGACTTCTTAACTCCTAGGAGGAAGCTGTTTATCAAGACCTGTTGCAGTCTGTTGTGACCTCATTCACTGGAGATGATGGCCTTGGAGTCCAGGGTTTATGAGGGGCAGGCTTCCACAGGCTCTGCCCGCAACAGCACTTCCTTGCCCTGCAGCTTCAGGTAGCTTCACAAAATAGCCTCTGTAATGAACAGTCATCCTCTTTAATTCCCATTGGTAATTATTGGGCCATCTTTTTATCCTCATGTTTTCTGCCTGGTGGACTGTCAGGCAAACCTCTTGGCAAGTGTTCTACCCAATTAAAAGTAGAAGAATAATTCCACAGAGCAGTCAATTCCAATTAGCTCTGATGGTGGGATTGTGGTGTTAATGCTGGACCAAGGAGGCAAGGGTTTGATCCCCCATGTACTTCACTGGCCATGCTCTTCTCTGAGTGTGGTGGCAGAGTAGCAGAGTGTCTAAATGCTTTGCTTGCTCCCTCCCCTTGCTTTTAAAGTCTCTTTCAATTAGACTCTTCCCTCGGATACAGGCATCACCATTCTTTTTAATCAACAATTTAGGACCAGTCTTTTCAAAAGCTAAAAATAAGTTTTCTGAACCTTCTGATTCTGATCCTGACTCTTCACTTTCTTTAGGAAACCATCTGTTTATCAAATGAAGCACACTTTCTGCAGGCTCTGCATCTCTAAAAGCCTGAATTCATGTTGAATGTTTGGAGCATGGGCCTTCTGGGAGCAAGTGAAGTAAAAACTATATAATGCAGACTAATTCTTTCACATCATCATTAGTCCTTACACACTGTCTTTTTATATCTCGTCTGGTTGTATTATAAGTGCCTTCTGAACTACTGTGGATCATTCAGAATAGGTCAGAACAAGAATGGGTTGAAATCACTTTTGTATCCCTAGGCACAGGTTTGTGTTGATTCCATGTAGGGACTCTGGGTGAGTGAGTGAAAGAATTATCAGATAAGTGAATCCCTGAATGAATTGAATCAATAAAGGCAAGTATAACACATCTAATTAGAATAATCCCATAATGGGATTTATAATGCCTCAGAATTTTAATTTAAAATGTCAACTATTTCTAATTTTCAAAAAAAATAGTAATAGATTGTGTAAAAGTTCGTGTAACATTTTCTGCGCACGAAGAAAATATGAAGGAATTCCTTAAAAAACAAACAAACAAACAAACCCCACCTCATTCTAAAGAAGGCTTCCTTCCCTAAAGGGGAATAGGTGGCCTTTATTCTTTTAGGAATTTTCCATCAACTGTTGATCAAAAACAAACATCCATTTTTAAACCTGTATTTTCCTAAAATTGCTAATTTGGCCTCCTGCAATCATCAGGAGTTTTCTCTTAAACACAGAAGTCGGGGGAGGAGGCAAGGAAAAGTAATAAATCAGCTTGCATGAATCAGATGACAACATGATACCCTTGCTTGCTAAACTGTGTCACAAAGGTAATTTTTGCTGCAGAAGCACTCCTGCTTAACACCAGCAGTTCCCCTAAGAGAGGTGATTTTTCTTTCTTAGGGGAAACTGAGGAAACAAAGACTTAAATCATTTCTTGACTCTGAGAAGTCTTTTTTGCACAGGAAGTCCTTGTGGAGATGTGTGATTCAGTTTCTCTACCCTCTTTCCCGGAGGTCAGGAGGGAACTGTGGGTGACGCAGCCACAGGGCACTTTATCAGGCCCCATTTTAGTCATGGCCTGCTGGATGCTGGACCTTGCAGGTCATTTTCTGTGTGTAGGAAAAGAGGGGAGAGGGTTTGTGCATTTACACCTTTCTGCTAAAGCCAATAGTTCTTTCAAGGGAGCTATATGATCCTTCCATGTGGCTTAGACCTTTGGAAGTAGAAGTAGCAATTGATTAAATCTTACTCTGAACTAATGCTTTTATTTAACCTTTAGCATGTCTTGTAATTGTTTCATTTTAATGCATGAAGTATGGGTGAACATTGGTTTTAAGAAAGCCCAATGTTAAAATTGTGGACACAAAAGCAGATCATTTCGGGAATTAATAGAATACTTTTAGGTAAGGATTTGCTGCAGTTAGTCTTTAAGTAGAAAGCATCCTGCTGTGTTTACTTTTCAGTTTTTCAAATTTTTATCCCTTTATTGTACTAGTATTACATGGGTGTTGTAGAAAATTATAAAATAAAGGTAAACTGAAAGAAAGATTATTACATCATAATGTTCCTACTGGGAGAGAACCACTCCTCCTATTTGGGCGGATAGCTCTCCCAAGTCTATAATTATGTGCACAAGCAAATAGGATGACACAATGCACAGGTGCTGTTTTGTGGCTTGCGCTACTCTGTGGTACATGAGAGCACTGCATTTGTTCATACACACACCTGAACCTGGTTATTCTCAATATCTACAGTAGTATGGAATTATTCAACTGGGATATAAGTTTATTGAATTAATACACTATTGTTGGGCATATAGCCTGCTACCAGTTTTTCTTACTGTAAACTTCAACTTTTTAAATAATGATACCTGCTTTCTTTACTTCATACCCAGTGCTGTGTGAAGCATTCCCCATGTAGCATCTCTGTTTAATTCAGGTAAAATTCACATAACATAAAATGACCTACTTTAAAGTGTACACTTCTGTGGCATTTAATACAGACGCAATGTTGTGAAACCACTACCTCTATCTAGTTTCAAACCTTAAAGAGAAACCCCAAACCCATTAAGCAATTGCTCCATCTGCCCCAACCCCGCCTTCCCAGCCCCTGGTAACCCACCCACTAATAGCTTCTGTTTACATGGGTTTATCAGTCCTAGATATTTCCTATAAATGGAATTATACAGCATGTGACCTTTTGTGTAACAGCTCTTTTAACCCTCACAAATCCTGTGAGGTAGGACCCAGGAAGATTAAGAGTCTTGCCAGGGATTCCCACCCTGCAGGACCAGAACTTTAAAAAAATTTTTGTTTTTTATTGAAGAATAGTCAGTTTATAATGTTGTATTAATTTCTAGTGTATAGCATAGTGACTCAGTTTTATTTATATATATATATACACACACACACATATATACATATACATATGTATTCCTTTTTATATTCTTTTCCATTATAGGCTATCATAGCTATTGAATATAATTCCCTGTGCTATACAGTGGAACCTTGCTGTTTGTCTATTTTATATATAGTTAGTATCTGAAAATCCCAAACTCCCTATTCAGGACCAGAACTTGAATGCTAATCTCTCTGGTCCCACTGTCCCATCCTGTCTCCCCATGGTCTTTAGACTTTGTTGTATAAAGTGCTCATTCCTTTCTTAGCCTTTCTACTGTAACATCGTGATTAGGTGATTGGTCCTTTTCCTCTGCTTCAAACTTGTAAAATGAGAAAGCACTAATACAGTGCTTCTTACGAACTGCAATCAACATCACCTGGAGGACTTGCAGAGTTTCTGACTCAGCTCTGGGATGAGTCCCAAGAATCTGCTGTCCTAACAAGTTCCCAGGTGAGGCTAATGCTACGGGGACCACATTTTGGGAGTCACTGCTCTGACAGATACGAAGCAGAAGAGTTGTTTCATTATACTACCTCCTGATCAGAATGCTTGCAATGACACTTAAGAATAAGCATGGAAAATTCAGAAAAATTGAACTGGTATCCACCGTGGTGAACATGTGGTTATGATGTGCACTGGAGGCGAAGGAGTCTCCTGAAGTGTGATTCAAACTTGCTTTTGGTTTTCCAAATATATGTTTAAAAAGAAACTGAACATCTGGTAAGATTATAAGTGTGCATATCCTGCGATCTGTGTTTGAGCCTTAGAGAACCAATCCCAGGAGTGCAGAAGGAGGCATGTACAGGAAAGTGAAAGGCAATGATTTTTATAACATAATAGTAAAAAAAAAAAATCTAACTCTTCATAAATAAGAGAACAGATAAATAAAATGTGGTGTAGGGAAGGCCAGATGCAGTTAAGCTTTGAACTAGATCTATATAAAATAACATAGAGCTCAAAAACAATGCTAAGTGGAAAAAGTGTTTAGATTTAACTCACAAAACAATTCTATGCATTATCTGTATACGCCTGGAATAAAAGAAAAAACATGATAAATGGTCTCCAGAGAAGGTATACAATGGCCAATAAGGATGTGAAAAGATGCTCAATATCAATTGTCATTAGGGAGATGCAAATAAAAACCACAACAGTATACTACTTCACATCCACTAATTAAAAAAAAAAAAAGACTGGAAAAGAGCTAGCATTGGTGAGGATGTGGAGAAATTGAACCCTCATACTCTGCTGGTGAGAATGTAAAAGGATACAGCACTGTAGAGAAGAGTTGACAGTTCCTAAGAAAGCTCAATACAGAGCTACCACCTGACCCAGCAGTTCCACTCAAGAGACAAGGTTTACAACGGGGAGAACGTTTAGTGGGCTCTTGCACTAGTCCAGGTGAGAGATGATGGCAACGCGGGCTGGGATAATGGCAGACGAGGTGGAGAGGAGATGGATATGGTGAAACTGATGGGACTTGCTGGAAGATTAGATTTAATGTGATAATGGACAGGAAATGCTCAGCCCAGGGCCGGAGACATAATATCATTATCATCACCACCACCACCTCCACTACCACCATCATGATTATCTTGAGAGATAGTGTAGCATTATGGTTAAGAGTACAGACTCAAGCCACACTACTCGGATTTAAGCCCCAGCTCTGCCATGTGTAAGTTACAGATCCTCCCTGTGCTTCAGTTACCTTCTGTGTAAAATGGGGGATCACGGTACCTTCCTTGCAGGACATTGTAAAATACCATAACATGCTTGTCAGTCAGTAAACCCTAAACCCTGTTGCTGTTATCTCAGGGCTGGTAGATAGTTCTATACTTGATAGAGATTTGGTAAATATTGCTAGACTCCTAGCATTGTGTGGAAATCCTCCTTAGAGGTCAAAAACAAATCCCTCTTTATGTAACCCATTGATTGATGAAGCTGATGGAAGGGCTGTCTCCTTGAACTCTGAAAATCTGCAGTTTCAGAGAGACAAGACAGCCCCACTGTTTGTTAGAACATTTTAGCTGCAGGCTTTTAAATCAGCATTCCAAAGATGTAAAGGGAACAAAAGTATGCACTGGGATTTCCACTGCAAAGAGGGTAGGGCTCTGTGCATGTTTTGAAAAGCCCTGCCTGTGTGGGGGTTGGCAGGGCTGTCATTTGGGAGACATCACCTCTTAGAGGGAGGCTGTGTAGGGGCATCTCATTTCTCTGTCTTAGACAATCTCTCGTTTCAATTGTGGGGCCTCAGGGGTAGCTAGAGCTCCCTAAATACTCAGCTATGTGCTTTGAAAAACCTGGGCCAAATGTGGGGGCATTGTTGTCCCCATCACGTCCCGGTCAGGCAGGCTGCTGGCACCAGGGGACCAGCCTCCGGGAGGTGAGAAAGGCCCTCAGGTGTACACTCACCCAGAGCCACACAGGGTGTGCTAGAGCTTGTGCCCACCGCTGGCTGCAGACATGTCCTTCCCTGACCCCAGTTACTTGGCACTCGCACCACATAGAAGTCAGTCCCAAACAGCGGTGTGTGCTCGCCTACTCCCTCCCAGAAACAAGCTCCCACAGACGACAATTTTCACTCATGGTCCAGAGTCCTTTCTTATTCCTGAGGGCTGGGATTTTTAGAACTCTGGGGGCTCTGGATATCTTTTCCTGCAACTGCTTAGTTGAACAACTTGTTTCCTAGCTTTTAAATCAGGGAGAGACAGAATGGCATAACAAAAATGAACACCCAGCTTTTGGGACCAGTCACAGCTGGAGTTAAATCTCAGCTTTAGCACTTAGTAGCTGCCTCCTTAAGCAGGTTATTTAATCCCTCTGAGTCTCAGTTTCCTCCTCAGTAAAGGGCGACTAGTAGTACTTATGTTCCTGTGTTGTTGTAAATACAACCGTATGTGTAAGATAGAAAAGAGTAGGATCTTACTAAGTTATAATGATGTTGATGTTTGTTTTGTTAGTTATACTTTGCATGGACCTTACATTTTGAGTATCTGCAAGATTCTGACGTTAGGTTATGTTCTTAATTTTTAAATCTCTACTTGAATACTAACAGCTCACATTTACTGAGCACTTACCATGTGACGGGTGGTCACTGAGCACATTCACATGTGTTTAATCCTCGCACCAGCACAGCAAGGGGGATACTTTTATAATCCCCACTTGACAGATGAGAGAAGTGAGCCTTACACAGGTGGAATAGCTTGCCCCAGTCACAGACGAGAAAGTAGCAGAGCTGGGATTTGAACCTGGACCACCAAGTCCATGCCCTTAACTCACTCATCTAGCCCTTAAAACGCTCATGCATAATAAGTGCCTTCGCTCCTCGTGAATGTTTTCATACCAAACACACAGTCCACAGCGATGGGTTTTGGTCCTTTGCCTCTTGATTTGTAGGAGGTCTTCATATATTATGGAGATTAGAGTTTTCTGATATTCTGATATTAAATCTTTGATCCATTTGAAGTTTATACTGGTATGCAATGTGAAATATGGGTTAAGAAAAAGAACTTTAAAAAAACACTTCAAACAAATTACCCTATCCAAATGTGGTCAGACTTTGTGTATGAAGAGTATTGAGGGTAGTGAATCATCCTTTAAGAATAAAAGCAGGTTTACTGGTGTCACAGATGATCAGCAGGGAGTTGTTCATGGTTCTAGTTAGACCTGGAGCCTGAAGCTTGGATAGGGGTTTTCCTGTCTGCTGAGATGGTCCAAGTGCAAGGTGGTGGGAGTCTTAGGAGGGGACAACCAGACTAATGAAGCTTTTGGAGGTAGCTTTGGACACTCAGGAGACCACTGACTCTTCATGCCATCAGCTTCCAAAAAACACCTGTGGAGCAGCCTTCACATTTTCCTACTTTCTTCTCTTCGGCACTGTTAAAAAATGATTCCTCCACCAGCCTAATTTGGTTTTAGCAAGAAGTGTCATTTTATCAGTAGGTTATCACACTTGTCTCCTAGTTTCAATGAATTTACAATCTCGTTGAGGGAAGCAAGACTTAAATATGCAATATAAATCCTGAATAATGAATGCAGGGGAGTAAAAAGGCAAATACTTATATACTTGGTAGAGGCCCTTTTGTATGTCTTTGAATCAAAACTCTTCCAGCTCCAAGTGACAGAAACACAACTCAAATTTCTTAAGCAAAAAGGGGATTGCTGCTCATGTAATAGAAAAGTCCAAGAGTTCTGGGCCTCAGGCATGGGTGGATCCAGGTGCTTATTTTCCTCATGGTTCTCATTTCCCCTTCCTGAATCAATTGCTATGACCAGAAGGAGAGGGTCCCGAGTTGCATGTGCTCCCAAGGGAACTGATGGTGGGCGCAGTCCCACTGAAACCACAGACACTGAGAGAGGAGCAGTTTCCCAAAGAATTGTTATTAGAAGAGGTAAGAACTGATGTTGAATGAGTCAAAACCCCAGAGTGCCCTACAGCATGAGCTTCTTGTTCTCAAAGCTCTTAAAGGATCAACTCTGGGTGCCAACAACACAAGCAAAGAAAATCTTGAATAGAGCAGTTGGACTCATTTAAGTCTGTAAAAATGAAGGCTCCCTGAGTTGCTGTCATGTGATAAGAGTAGTAGCTTTTGTCAGTTCTCAGCAGCATTGCAAAATAAAAACCAAACAGGTAACATTGCTGCCTATTACTGAGGATGGGTTTCTGAGATTCTAATGGAATTTATTGGAAAAGCTAGCATCGTATCCTAAGTGTTTGTCAAATACCACAACCCAGTAGAAAAGAACATACGGAGATACTGTTTCCTTCTTCTCCACTGTGGACTATGGTTTGGGAAAAGAATAAGATCTTGAATTGGGCAAGATTGTCAATTGGGTGCTTTTGCAAATGTCATTTATTCATTCCACACGTGAATCGTCCATAGCTTGTGAAGAATGTGGCATGAAACAGGGGTCTTTGTAAATGACATGGTCTGGCTACTTTGTTGGTTGTACCAACAGCAGTAGCTGAGATTGTGTCTGGGACTGTCTCATGCCTTCCATGCATCATCCACTGAATTCTCATAATAGCTCTATATACTGTTTTCATTCCCATTTTCTACGTGAGGAAACTTAGGCTTAGAAACATTCACTCACCCAGGGTCCCAGAGCAAAGGAGTGGTGGAGTCAGAAGTCAGCCTCAGGCAGCTGGACCCCAGTGGACAGGTCCTAGCAGTGCTCAGTTATTAGCTGGCCATGTAACCCTGAACTTGTTACCTCACAGTGTTTCCCCATTCCCTTTTACAAGTGAACGTGGGTTATTAGAAGAATCTTTAAACAGCGATGCCACTAAAGTGTTTTTCTCTGAGAATCCTTGTGTATAAGTAGCTCTTAAGAAAGAAAGAAAAGAAAGAAAAATTCCCCAGATCTTTCTAAACGGTGTCCTCCTACCTTTCCCAGAAAACATCCACAATTGCTAAAATGGACTGGGTAGCTTTTCATTCTTTTCATTTTATCTTTAAGGAGGAAAGCAAGGAGCCAGGATGCCAACCAACTTGAACATCAGCTCTGATTTTATAATTATCAATAATCTTCAAAATTAGTATGCATGTTATGTGAGATCTGGTAATTATATGTGTGTGTGTAAATGGTTCAAAGGCTGGGCTTTTAAGCAAATCTGAGTTTGAATCATAGTCCTGCCATGGTGACCTCAAAGAAGTTGTGGAGCCTGTCTGAGCCTCAGGTTCCTTGTCTATAAAGGGAGTCATTAGTCGGTCTGAGCTCACAGGGCTGTCATGGGGATTAAAGGAGGCGATGCTTACAAAGCGCTCAGCACAGCGCTGCCCCTGGTTAGTGATCAAAACAGGCCAGCTGCCAGTAATGCAATCATGTATTATTACAATGACTCTGACCATTACTATTATTTCTTGTCCTAACCCCTTCTCCCTCCAACATAAACTCCACTGCAATAAGATCTCCATTTTTATCACTGACATTTAATAGTTAAACATCCTTTTCTTTTACAGTGGTTTGCAAAGGCACCTTGCAATTTCCTCTCTTCCTAATTCCTGGAATTCTGTTTGAACTTGAATTGTTTAAAGCTCTCTGTTCAGCGCACTCTTTTTTTGTGTTTTTTCCTCTGATGTCCAGAGGCTTTGAAACAGTAGCTTTTCCATAATCTTCAACAAAAGTTGCACTAACTCCCTGAAGGGTTGGTGCCTTCAGCACAGTCTTCTCTCATCCAGCTGGCTGTCTGGCTTGCCCTGTTTTCATTCTTTCCCCCCAAGATCTTTTCTCTTTATTTAGCTCTTTTACAGGGAGTCTCTTGCAGGGCTTTCTCGAAAATATTCTTGCCTCTTCCATTCAAGGTTAAGCTGTTATCTTGACAGCTACGTAGAATCACAAATGGTCACGTGGCTTGGTTCACAGATTAGTGCCTTTTTCAGGTGATAATGATCCCCATGGCAATTGCAGAAGCTTTGTCATAAAAAGTTGGTTATTTATGGCAACCCTGGTTCTGGCAGTTAAAAGAACGCGGGATCTAGTTAGTTGGTTTTTCCCTCCCCAAGTAACGTCTCTAGAATTCATTTATGGCAAAAGAAACACACAAGAACATGGATCAGGTTTTTAATCAGGACAACTTCCCATCTGTAGAGCATTTTATAGATTCCACAGCACTTCCATTTTCATAATCTCACAGTGAACTTGTCTCTGGGAGCTGGTTGAATGTGTCTGTTCAGGGGAGGTGAGGCCTCGGAAGGAGGAGGAGAGTGGGTCCAGGATGCTGAGCTGTGGTGGGATTTTGAGGACGTGCCTGGGCTGGGCTGTGATAAGATGGAGAACTGGATCGCCTGCTTTCTGGTGCTTTTCTCAATCTTGCTAATAACAAACGACCTGTGAGAGGATTTCACAAGGCTCAGAGGGCACCTCAAGCATAAAACAATCCTTTGTAGATTCATTTAAGCTGTTGTCTTTTTTCCTTTTGTGGTATGTTTAAGACATTGATCTTAAAGTATAACATTTTCCTCGGCATCTGCTGCAGGAGGAAACTATGGAATAATTCTTGCTT
Organism: Camelus bactrianus; assembly: GCF_048773025.1. Taxonomy (NCBI): domain Eukaryota; kingdom Metazoa; phylum Chordata; class Mammalia; order Artiodactyla; family Camelidae; genus Camelus; species Camelus bactrianus. The sequence goes on from NC_133555.1 coordinate 28,360,253, forward strand.
CCTGATCAAAGTAGGTAAATTCCTAGCAGAGGTCATTGGAAAGATATTTGGGTGGGGGAAGGAGAAGGGGAATATTTCCTCCTTTAGTTTTGGAAGGCTTCCAAAGAAGGAAAAAAAACTTACTTTAAGAAACTGACTGTTCATAATGTTTCTGGAAACACCACTACCAAAATGCCTTGGTTCCATCTGCAGTGTTGGACACCTCAGTTCAATGACCTCCCCTTTCATTTTTTCATTATAAAAATAGCATAACCACATGACCCATAATTAGGAAACCTCCCTTCTGATGCAGCCATTTTCATTGTATTTTCCCTGTAAAGCTTTTCCACATTTATACATATTGCACAGGTGCCCTAATAAATAGTCTTCATTCTACGTTTTTTTACCTTAGCCTTTTTCATGTTGATTGACTTCGCAAGTATACTTGTTAATGGTTACACGGTGTTCATCCAGTGGATGTTCTATAATTTAATTAAATATCCCCTGTTGTCTGACATTTGGATTCCAGGGCAACTTAGTGCAGAGCTGGAAAATGTGGGCCCCGGAGCCAGTCTGACCTGGATTTCCTGCTCTGCCATCTCCCAGCTGTACTGTCTTGGGAACTTGCTGGGAGAATGATGATACTTTCCTCAAAGGGTTGTTTAAAGGAAAAGAATGTATGTGAAGCACTTGACATAGCTCTGGGCACATGGAGTATTCTCCATATTTAGTAGCTAGTCTATTATTATTTCTAACTCATCACTGTTAGATGGCAGTGCACTGGCGATGTTTTCTTCTGGAGGATTTTCTGTTAGTAAATCCACATGTGTAGAAATACTGGACCAAGACGTTTGCATATGTATAGTGTTCTTGGTGTATATTGACATCTCTTGGTATCGCAGGAGTTTTTACTGTTATCAACAATTCTAAGTGTGCCATTTTCACTATACCCTCACCAACACCGGAAGCTGTCATTCTCTAAGTTGGGCAATTTAGTATGTTAAACATGACACCTTGTGATCTGCCCACATTAGAAAAGTAGAGAGAATAGTATAATTAGCACCTCCACTCACCCAGTGTCCATCATCAACAATGGTTAACCTCTTCCCAGTCTCACCAGACAGTGTTTTTAGGAGAATGTTAAACAAACCTCAGGCATATCATTTCACTCATCAGGATTCTGGTATACATCTCTACCTGATGAGGACATTTTATTTTTTTACATAACCACCATGCCTTATTGCGCTTAACAAGACTAACAAGAATTCCTTAGTATCAGATATGTAGTCCAAAATCAAAATTCTCCAAATTCAGATTTGTCTTTGGGGCCACATCTTCGGGTATACTAAGGAATTCTTATTAATTTGTCTCAAACAGGTCCTTGTTCAGTTGGCCTGTTTGAACTAGGATCCCAACATGTTCCACCCATTTCTTACGGTTGATGTTCTGTAAAACTTCCCCCTCCCTCACTTTTCCCCCCATGCTATTGATTTGTTGAAGAATCCAGGTCATTTGTCTTGTGGACTGTTTTCTATCCTGGATTCCGGGATTGCTTTTTCATGATGCAGCTTAGCTTTTTCCTCTGCCATCCTGTTTTCTATAACTGGTGGGTAGATCTGGAGTTTTGATAAGTATCATCCTTAATTTTAATGGGATATTTTGAGGGGACAACATATTCTTACAGTCCTTCCCTGAGTAGAGTCTATGCAGTTGACCAGATACCAGTTGTTACTGGCCTCTCCTGGCAGCAGGAGAACAAACAGCACAAAGATTCTATTGACCACTAACCTAGTTGGAAGAAGTTGAGTATAAAAATAAGTAATTGTGTTAGCTTAAAAATACTCCAGCTGTAGTTAGTCGTTGCTCTGGAAGTCATTCTTTCTTTGTTCCAGTACCCTAAGAGCAGTTCCAGAGATAGGTGTGGACCAACCCTGCCCTCCCGGAGCTAGTTCTAGGTGGGAAAATAATTAGAAAAGTTTCGTGGCTGTTGACTGTTAACTAATTTCAAAAGTTGCCACCTGGCAGAACATGGTTAATAAGTGATAATCATAATAATTGTAAGAAGCTAAAAGAAGAAACCATCTCCTGTGGGTTGGGTTGATCTGGAAAGTTTTCTCAGAAGAAAAACTTGATTGAGGAGTTGAATAATGGGTGATATTTGAAAAGGCAAAGAGGGAGGGAGGGGCTATTCTGGACATGAGTTCAAAGATACACAAAACTTTTTAAATGTCAACCACTCATGCTGATGGCCTTTGGTATATATCTCCTGAACCTTTTTTCTTTCTTTGGTTCTTTAATTTATTCAACAAATATTTATGGAGCATTTATTATGTGCCAACTTTTTTTGTGGCATGTCAACATGGCTCATGAGGCAACCTGATTTCATGAAAGAAACATGAGCTGGAAGTCAGAAGATCTGCATTATTCTGAAATCCTGTTTTTAGGATAAAAATACAAAAAGAACTTCTTGAGGTTATTGGTACCCCTCATATCACCAGACAGAGATTTCGGCAGGTCTGTCTGAGGTTGTAGCACACTGTCATCTTTCTGGGAAGAAAAGACTGCTACTTGATGAAAAAATACATGTGTATACTATTTATATTAATTTTTTTTTGTTCTCATGTTATTTCTTTCTTTCTTATGGAAGCACTTTATCCTTTGAGGTCTAAAGCTAAGCTGGAAACTCATGAAACAATATTTGTCACCACCCTGGGCAATGATACAAATGAAAACAAGAAGAATTCTTTAGCTCCCAGACAGCTTACCTGTGTTCAGATTCCAAGGCGTGGGATGGGGAAGGTTTACCTGTGGTTATCTCACTGGAAGAGGTGGGCTCATTCGCATGGAAAAGCATTGATCTTGAGATTGAAAATGGCTTGTGGTGGAGTGGGTGGCTGGGAACAAAAGAAAGACATTGTTAGCGTTTTTGACATACTCATACATCTGCAGCAGCTCAGCCTCTATCGGTTTGATCTGGGTCTGTTTTCCTTTGAACTCAATTCTGCCAGCATCTGTGGAGTGCTTGCTGTGTGCAATAGTGGTCATTTCAAGAAGAAGGATTAAGCTTTCCTCCCCATGATCTCAACCAGCTTCCCCTATCCCAAAGCCCCCCAAATAAGCTGACGAGCCCAGTTTGTACACTGTAGTTGCTCTGCAAACACAGCTTCAAGATTAATCCCCACTGCCACCTCCCCCATGATTCCCGCAAGTCCCTCTCTTCCCCTTTCTCTTTCCCTATCATGTAACATTCTGCAGAATTTCTGAATTTTCAAGAAGAAAGGGAATTGAAGAGTCACCCAGTTCTGTGTTTGCTAACCAATGTATTCCACTCCTTACCCCAACCAGAATATCAGCACAGAGGGTCAGCTAGCATCTTGGCTCTTTTATCCCTAACCTCCTGGGTATAAAATGTAAGTGGTTAATGTTCCACATGACTTGGACTGAAAAACTCTAATCCAGCATATTCTGTTGGATCAAAACAGGGTCCAAGAAAGTTAAATGATTTGTCCATAGCTGCCGGAATCTGTGGGTAAACATGACTGAAACCCAAGTCCGCTTGGGCCCACTGAGCCCACACACATGTCCTATCTATAAAGCCACCTGCCCACGTTGTGGACAAGGATTGCTGCCCTGTGAATCTGGGCACTCTGTGAGGATAGCACTGTTCTATCCTGGGGAGGGAGTGCAGCTGCATAGTTAAGAACATCAGTGTTCCGAGCAGACTAACTTATGGTGTGGCTATTAAGTAGCTATGTGACCTTGAGCAGGTTACTTAAACTTTCTGAGCCTCTGTGCCCTCATCTATAAAACAGGTAAAGCACCCTCTTCAGCAGGTTATGAGGATTCAGTAAAGTAATACATGTCACATGCTTGTCACAGGCCTGGCAATGGAGAAAATGGCAACCTAACATTATTTTCTAGCATTTCAGCGTTCACATGTGAACACCTCCAATGACAACAGTTCCTTTTCGTTCTATCCAAAGTCATCTCAAACCTGTCTGCCTCACTCCATTTTTGGAAAGAGAATCCAATACAGAATTTTTGCTCTGGCGATGTGGCAGATGGGTACTCTGCTCTTAGAAATGATTTAAACATCTTTGTTCCAGTGTGTTCTTTTCGATTGGTTGGTTGATTCCTGGCCTTTGAGGTGATTCTTTCTTCCTCTAGACTTACCTCCCAGCTCTCTTCAGGACCATAAAAAACCTAGCTACTGTTTATGAAATAACTACTATATGTCAGCGCCTTACCTTGCTTCTCTCTAATCTTCACCTCCGCTCTTTGAAGTACATGCTATTATGTCCTAATTGCAGATCAGGGCACTGAGGCTCTGAGAGATTGAGTAACTTGCTAGATTGTTGAAGATATTTTGGTGGTTCTCCCTTGTTAGAAGATGGAGGAGCACACTTGTGTGACATCCAGTTGTCAGGGTATAAGATTATACCTAGAGTGACTCTAGCACTTAGGATTTATAAGTGTCAGGGACCTGATTGACCATCCAACCCCTTATTGACCAGCAGGAAAAACTGGTGAGCAAAGAGGTCACTGGACTTGACCAAACTCAGTGTAGGGATCCAGGGCTAAGATTTGAACCAGGTCACCTGACTCTTGATGTTCTTTTAATCATATCATATAGGCTCAAATTCTTGACCTTTAGCATCAGGACGGTATCAGGACACCCACTAAGTTGCAGGTGGCCTACAGATAATTAATGTTCCACTTTGTATGTGGAACTGCTGGTTATGGAAGCAAAGGACTTGCATTTCAACCCAGCTCTGCCACTTATCAGCTCTGTGACTTTGGACAAGTTGCTTGAACTCCCTGTGCCTCCATTTCTCCCTTTATAGAGGTACTCACTCTTGGACTGTTGTGAGGATTACCTAAGATACATCATGGAAAGTTAAAGGACAGTGCCTGGCCGAGAGCTAACCATCCGTCAGCATTGACTATGGTCATCATTTGTCCAGCTCCTGTCACTTGCTGGGCATCTTTCAGCACTAGGGATACAATGCTGAGTAAGAGATCGTGTTTCTTGCCCAGATGGAGCTCCCAGTCAAGTGGGAGATGCAGATGAATGGATGTTAAAGAATAACGGAGCTTATGATTTGCTGAGTAACTCTAGTTCCATTTATTATTTACAGGGCACTGTTTAAAAGTTGCTGCAATGTATCTTTGTCCTTAGTTCTGATCTTTTATACATGTGTGACATCACTGTAGATATTTTTGAATGAGAAGTTTGGCCGGGGGCACACAGAGCCCTCAGCCTTGAGAGGCCCCTGGTGCTCAGCCTCACAGCAACAGCCAGCTGTGCGCTGCATGCAGAACTGAGCCAGATGTGGTTCTGCTACTCGAATGTAAGCAGCCTGCCTGAAGGGCAGAAAGGAAGTTTCGACTAGAGAAAATCCACAAGGCAGCAGGATCAGTCACTGAAGGAACAGACAGCTCTCAACATCCAAACAGGCCTGTAGGAAGAGGACAGAGTAGGAACCAAATGTTGTCATACAGATAACACAGGCACCATGCCACCAAGTTCCTATTTTTAAGTGACATGGTATGTTTTAGGCCAGTTCCATCAAATTTGTAGGCTGGCTTCATTTTCCTTTCAGTGTTTCTTTGCTCATAGCTGATCTTACCTCTGTTTTTCAACCTTGTTTTCTTGGCCATTTGATATTTTAAAAATCTGTAGCCCTCATTGCATTTCCTGATGAATGAGAATATTGAGCTAAGTTTTCTGATAAGCCCTAATGAGATATTACCATACTGAACTAACCCAACATGTGGGCTGCCTATGTCAAACGTGCTGATTTTAGATAAGGATGCTTTCGTCAGTAAGTGATATTATCATTTTTACATTCTTTCCTGAAATAAAATAGCACAAAATTGAGATAATACATTACACACATTTTAGTATTTGCTGTCTTATAGAATCACAGAAGGTAAGCATTTATGTTTAAAATGCCTATTTTACAGTTCAAGAAACTGCACCTGAGTTTGATTTTCTTGCCCAAGGCCACACAGCAAATTTAGGGGTAGAACCAGGATTGGACCCCATGTCTTCATGTAGGAAGAAGACACAGTAGGAACTTCACTCTTCACTGTGCCCTTCTTTTATATATGTCCAATAGTTAAATCAATATTTGAAATCCTGAATGTAAAGAATCAACCCCTTTGAAGGCAAAGGAAGTGGAAAAGATGCCCAAATCCCATCTTTTCCTCTAATTCATTGAGAATAAAGAGAGTAGGATGATTTATGCACCAGAAAGGTTAATAACAATATGGATTACGTGCTTACCTTGTGCTGACACATGTATTATCTCATTAAACTATTCATATGTTTTAATCTCATTAAAGCCTTGAAACTCTAATATCCCCATTTTATAGCTGATTAAACTGAGGTTTGGCATAGTTAAATAAATTGTCCAAAGTCACATAGTTAGCAAGTGGAAAATATTTGCATTCAGGTTTCTCATCCTAGAGCTTGTATTCTCCTGTGTTCTACCAGAAACTGGCGGAGGGGGTGTTGAATGTTCCATAAAGTTTTACTCTAGAGCCGGAGTGGAAGGGAAATATCTTATTCTTCAAACATTAATGTCCCAAGGCAGTGCATTTATAATTATCAGTTTACTGGAGCAGTCTAGAGGAATTTTTTCCCTTCACTTTGAAACTTTGCACTTCCCATATTAAAAGTTTCTCTAGGAAGTGAAAATTAATTTGGGGAAAGGAAGCCTCCATTATTCCTGCTCTCAGCTGGTGCAGATGCTTGGCCTCCTCTGAACAGGTAGGAAGGAGAATGCCGGCCTCTCTCTGCTGAGCTCGTGAACTGAAGTGTCTAAATTCAGGAATGATGCCAGGTGGGGTGGGGGCGAGGAAGGGAGGAAAGGGATGTGGTGTTTGGAGCCTATAACTCAGGAAACGTGATGGCACCTAATTTCAGAGTGGCATGAGGCAAGCGTTTAGGAAAAGAATAATGAGCTATTGTTGCGGGCTTTTTTTCTTTAATGGGTGGGTTGTTTTTATAAAGTTTTATGAACAGGAAACTGAAGCAAAATGCTGATCCCTTTGGTTTTTGAGCTCTGCCGGCATCATTTTCATTTTTATTTTTGACTCTTGGTGACAGGCACTTCCTTTAACATTTCAGAGGGTGAGGTGTAATGAGACACCCCAAACTGCCTTTCGTAGCAACAGCAGAATCCAGATGAAGAGTTGTAGTTTCAGATCTTCTCGATAATGCCGTGAGACAGAATCAGATCCCCCTCAACCCAGGGAGAAAGGTAGCTCTTTCAGACATCAAGGTAGTCTGCAGAATGTTTTCCCTTTAAAAACATTCTAGAAAATTCTCCCACCATATGGAAAACCTCTAACATGCATTAAAATGTCTTGCTGTGGCAAAGAGAATACTGATCAAATTCCCCCTCTGCCCTGAATGATAAAAACTCAGCTTCCAGTTATTGTTTCCTCTGGAAGATGACTTCATCTTAAAGGTGGTCTTATCTGTTGTGCATTTTGGATGTTCGGAACCCAGGTTTCAGGCACCTGGCTGCTAACTTTAGAAATGTTAAAAGCTGTTTTGTTTCTGCAGGGCATTTGTTTATTGCTTACCTTGTAAAAGTTATGTCTTACTGCATTTTCCTGGCACCAGAGCATTCCTTGTACCTACCCATTGCATATGGTTTTTCTGAGCCTGCAGGCAGCACTGGGTTATTAAAGTTCAAGGAGGAAGCCACGTGATGTTGGCTTTACAATTTTAATTCTCTTTTACTTTCTTCCCTCCCTTCCTCCCACTCCCTTACAGATGTGTTTTGTTCACCGTGTACTTTCTCTAAACCAGAATGAGCTCTCAAAGCATCTCTCGTAAGATTCCAGTTAAGGAGGTCCAGACAGGGAAAGCATGACCCTCCTTTGGTGGCTCAGCCAGCAAGAAGTTTCCTCCCTCTCTCATTGGCTTCCTTGGATAAAAAGTTCTTGAGTCCATAATTTCACATCAGCCTGGGAACACTAGGCCAGCACCATGTTTAATCTTGCAGAAACTCCCGGCAAAATCTCCCTTCACCTTAAAGGTCAGCCCCCTAGGGCCCAACTCAAGAGAACAAAGTTTCAATATAAATAGCACTAGTATGAGCACAGCAAATTGAAAAGAAAAAAAAATTAGAGTTTAACCTAGAATCAAAAACCTACATGAGGAAAAGGAAGGAAGCGCCTCTGAAGGGAAGGAAAAGGGAAGACAAGCTTGTTACAAGGCGTCTCTGTAAACAAACTATTTGACGTCTCTTTGCCACCAGAGCTTCAATCTCCCTGGCAAGTCTGTCTTGTTCAGGAATTAGTATAAAATACTGAGTGTGTGTAAAAGGCTGGAGGAAACTGAAACCTCTCAGTAATATGTGAGAGGGCCCCCTAGCCTTACACTGCAGGAGCCGTCTCTAAAAGTGGTTTCAGTGAGCTTGGGACACTTGAAGAAGCTTATTAGGAACCCATGTCTCCATTTCAAAATTTCTTTTATTAGCCCACTGTGGTATTCTGCATGTGATTTCTTGGTTCCATCTCAGAAACTTTAAGTATGCTATGTTCCTCCTTACAAAAATTCTCTGAATTTACCGCCTCTATGACACGTTCTTTGATTAGCCTTATTTCAGTTTAATTTTCATTTCAGCAAACCTGGATCCTTCTACCATGTGCCATCATGACAGAAGGAACTGGAGCCATTGTGGAGCCTGTGCCCTTGTAGGTGGCCACACCTTGAGTCAGTCATTGTGAATGGGATGAATATTAGGGAAAGAGAGGTACTTAGCACCGTGAGGGTACAAAGCAAGGGCTCCCCTTGCCTGGGGACTCAGGACAGTCTTGGAAGAGAGGAATCCACCAAGAAGCCATCTGGTTGGTGGTTCTTGTCATGCCAAAGAACTGAATGATCATGCAGTAATAAAAGTTGGTGAATGAGAGGCTGGTGCTTTTCTTTGGCCTTCTGTTGCTGAGGTTTTTGGTTCAGAATTGCAGGTATGTGTTTGCTGAGCTTGGTTTTCAGTGTGAGATCGAAAAAACTCAGACACAGCAGAAGCTCCCACAACTCCGTTCCCACTTAGCATAAGCGCTGAGTGCTCCTATGCCATCAAGCAGCCCCACAGTGTTATGGGATGCCCACGGCACGAGGAACACTTTCAGCTTATGGGCTGCTCTCTACCACACACCAGCCAACTTCCACTCCCAACAGATGAGTGACACACAGGCTTCCCAGGAGTCCCTGAGTCTGTTTCTTCTTGTCGAACTCGTTCTGTAATTAAAGTCTTCTATTCACGCCACCCACTTCTCCCTCCGCTCACCGTTCTTTTTCAAGTAAACATCTCAAGCCAACTGCCCTCCTCCCATCCTCTACTGCTGCGGCTAATTTTTTAAAAACTTAAATGCAGTCATGCCCCTCGGCTATGAAGATAAGCATAATTGAAACTCTGGACACCGGGTTGTAAATCAAGTCCCAGGAGCCAGAACACAACTCCTGGTGGGTGACTTAGTTGGTAGTTTACTGGGAGTATGGAATTGCAGATTTTTCCTTGTATCCCTGATTCACCCATACATATATAGCAGGCAGTCCAACACATAATAGTTTCTCACTACTGCCTGAGCAAAATAGCAGCTCTCTGTGCCTCTTCTGGATTGTGATGCTGTAACCATTGTTACCATTGGCTAATTACCGCTGGGCACCTCTGGCCTGAGGATCTGTGGCCTGAGTGTTTCTGGTGGGGCAGGGATGGGGGCGGGGGAGAGGTCTATGTTTATTACTGGGCTTGATGGTAATTTTAACTCACATTTTGATACTCAAACAACGCTCTTTGAGGGTGCTTATTGAAAATTCAAATGTCTGGAGTCCACTGCTAAAGATTCCAATTCAGTGGACCCAAAGTGGGGCCCAGTGATATAGAATTGTTAAGTTTCTCAGTTGATTTCAGTGCAGGTGGTCTCTATAATTATTGTCCCTGAATTCCCAGAATTCATGTTTCTATAAATGTGTAGGTTTTGAAATCCCAGCCAGAAGATAGCAATTCTCCCCTATATTTCATTGTTATGCATATTTCCCCTATATTTTAACTTCTCTGGAATTAGGATGTGCCTTACAATTGATCATGTGTTATAATTTAATTGGCAACATTTTTTTCTTTCTTGATAGTACATAAAATAATAGCACATATTACAGTCTTTGGACTCTTAGGTTTGATGAAATATGGCACTTTAATTCCTGAGTTTGTAGTTGATGGAAGAGAAAACACTTACACTATCCAAAGCTAGAAGTTACACATTTTAGATTCTAATTTCTCCATGCAGTGATTAGTATATTTTAAAAACAAAACCTACATAGTGCATATATTAGCTGTAATCTGAGGGGAATAAATAGTTTTGGAGTATAACAAATTTATTGAATTTTTGGTCAAAAAATATGAAGTATTCTCAAACAAATGCAGACTTTCCATAAAGTTCAAAGTGTACAGAAAGTGTTCTAAAGGTTGGTTTAAATTCTAAGCAAAGCAAGCCTGCTGATAGTAATCAGCTCAAATTGGAGAAGGTCAGGATTCTTATTGCAAAATCTTGAGTGAAGACAGGTTTCTGATTTCACAGGCCGTGCTATCTATCAAAAACACAGTAAACTGCACCCTTTGGGGTTTTTATTTCACCACTGAATTTGCATTTCTGCCCCCTCCCTGAAACAATTAAATATGGTGGTCAACTTTGTCCTGGGAAAAACCAAGCTTTGAAACACTTCTTCCCCCTCCCAAGTTATTATCTGTTATGGAAACTTTCATTTTCACTGGTCCTTTGAAGTGCATTTCATATCTGAAGCAGTTTAAGACAATTCTGTCCACCTGCTCCTTTACTCTCATATTCTTCTTTATTCTCTTGTCCTTCTCGTGCTTTATGAAATCTATTATTCAGTTAAAGGTCAGGCATGGGCATTGAAGAAAGATTCTAGACATGTCAACAGTCTGGGGCTTCTTGTCTCTCAAGCATTTTTTTACTTTGCCCCATTATGCCTAAACTGACATTTGGCATCAATCAATGATCAAGATCTAAAGCAAAAATATCCTTGAGGTCAAAATAAATAGACTGTCCTGGCTCTAATGACATATTTCAGTTCTACTTTCTCTTTATTGCAGGGTTTCTCAACTGTGGCATTATACGCATCTTGGACCTATTAATTCTTTGGTGTGGAGGGCTGTCCTGTGTGTTGTAGGATGTTTACCAGCATCCTGGGCCTCTACCCATTCGATGCCACTATCACTCTCCCCCAGTGATAGTCAAAAATGTATATACGGTGCCAAATGTCACCTAGGGGACAAAATCGCCCCTCGTTGAGAATCACTGTAATGATTGTACCTGTTTGTGGTATAGCAGGGCATGACACATACCACTCTTTTTTCCCCAAACATAAAATCCTGATTATTTTTGCATTATAGGTAATAATCCACAGGATTAGCTCAATCCTGGGAGAAAGAGGTGCTATCACTTAACCAGTTTTTCAGACTTATTTCAGAAAACAAGATCTTTAAGAGGAGGCAAGAATGAAGTCTTCCAGCTTCAGAATATCCAGGTAGATATTTTCATAAATCTAGCCTGGAGCCAGTGGACATATCCTGAGGCAGGGGGAGAGATTTTAGATAATTTTAGATGTTAACAGTACTTTATTTGTGCCATTTTTACCTGTCTGGCAGTAAACCACAGCCTTGATCTCTCAGAATTCACTGCCAGAACTTCAGCCTTTAACTCCTTTCTCCCATCAAGATTGAAGTTGCAGAGAGAGAAGGGAGCTTGGTCATTAGATGGGAATGTCACTCAAATGGAAGGAGAGAAGAAGGGTGTTGATACACACGTGTGTCAGATTAGCAGGGGTAGAAGAGATGGCTCCAGATGCCGAGGAAACAGATTGAAGTGCACATGTTTGAAGGCCGGGCTTTGGGCCATCAGCTCCTGTCACTTGAGCTCCTTCTGCAAATGCAAACCCCACTGCGAGGTTACAGGTGAAAGGCCTTGTTTAAAACTCAACCGTATTTCTTGAATAGGTGTGTATTACACATCTTTCTGGCGTAGAGATTCAGGAATGGGTGGAGAATAGGGAAGAAATTTAGCTAATTGAGCATATGATCTGTAATAAACACATATTTGATGAATGAAGGAATGAATGAATGAATGAATGAACAAATGAGCCTTTAGGGGAAAAAAAGACCCCACTCACCCTGATGTTTAGTATAATGCTGTCAGGACAAAGCATTGTCCCATTGGCTGAGAAGATGGTCACAACCACTTTAACTTCCAAAGTTTTAGCCTCATGCAGGGTCTGTTCTGCACACAGTCATAGCAGTGGGATTTGGGGAGTTGATTGATGATCTCCTAGTCGTGCCTGGCTGTCTGCTTGTCTAAAAGGAGCTAACAACCAGTGCTGGGCTTGTATGCAGAGGTCCACCACTCCACCAGCAGCACAAATGAGGCCCGCTCAGCCCAGGCGAGATCGCAGGCTCTGCTCTTGGCACTGTTCCTGGAAATGCAGAACAGGCTTCTTTATTCCAGTCTCCAGGCTTCTGGCTAGCAAGGAACACTGCCCGGCTGTGAAGCATTTTATAGGATTATAACGGGTTGTGCTGAAGGCGAGTTCTGAAAGGCACTTTGTGCTGTTGCTTTGCGTGAAGCTGTTAGGGCAGTGTTGTTCCTAAGCCCATAAGCACACAGACATAGGCTGGATGGGGAATGCTGGGCTCCTGGGGCCGCTCAGCTGAGCAGCATTGCAGAATTGGACTGGCTTCCCTCCATTGTGAAAGCAGCCTCAGGGGCGGCTTGGGAACCCACCCTCCTGTAGAGCAGCCTGCTGACCAAGTCTTTGGTCATGGACATCCCTGGTTGGAATCCTAGGCAGACTGAGCAAACCCTAATCTGCTAACGTTGAAGCAGTGCATCACACACAAGGCAGATTCTGAAGGTGGAAATTGCATGAGGTAAAAAATATTCTTGAAAAGCCTTTAAGTGTCTGAAGGACCACATACATGGCTTGTGTATACCCAAAATTGCCACTTTCAATTTACAGGCCTTATTGTACCAAAATATATGTCTTTAAACATCAGAATCTTATTCATGGTGGTGAGACATTCAAGCTATGAGAAGCTGGGAGGCACTAAACCACCCAAAGGAAATACAGATTCCCATATTCCCTTTCATACTCATTTTGAGGCTTATGCTTTTTTTCCCCCAGCATTATTTAAATTGTTACTGGCCATTAGTGCTCTCTCTCTCTCTCTCCCTCTCCTCCTCTCTCCCTCCTTCTCTACCTCTCTCCGTCTCATTTTCTCTGCCTAGCATATATAGTGGGAAATAAATAAGTTTGCTGCACATATATTGTGCGGCCATGTATATTGATTGATTTTTATGGTTCCAAGTCTTCTGAGGAGGGGCAAGAAAAATGTTTTAAGAGCAAGTGGATATGACAGCCTTTGTGTCAGCCAATATGACTATTCCTTGCTCTAAAATAGTTGTACTTAAACTTGAGGTTCAAGTCCCCTCTCTTCCTTAGAATTTATTTATTACTGCACTGGGTTTATGGTATATCAGACTTCCTGCTTGGTCCTGAGAATCTTGCAGTGAGTAGCCTCGTCCCAGGGCTTTCGTAGTTTACCAGGGTCACTCTCTCCTTCACCAAGTGCTGGATGTACACTTTCCAACTGGAGGTCAAAGCCAAGCAAGATCCACCAAGGAGCCAGGCCTGCCCGTGAAGGAGCTGTTGCTGGCCAGAGCCACCTAGTTGAGGTGGTGGGCCTGCAAGGGCCAGAGGAGCAGGGCGAGGAAGGGAATGAGTAACAAGCTCCAGGTGCTTCAGCTCAAATCCTCAGCAGCCCCGGGAGCTCTGCGTGAGGCTTCTGGTGGCAGAATTAATCAGGGGCTGCTTTGATTGGTTGCCCTTGGAGCCAGAGTTCCCCTCGGCTCCACCCCCAAGTTTGGCCAGGCTTGCAGTGAGCATCTGTGTAAACTCCCCATCAGCACAGCTTGGACTCAAAGGACAAAGTTGTGTTCAGGAATACAGGCAGGAAAAAAATCAGTGGTCCTGAAGCACTTTTTCCCACCCCAGACTTCTTCAACCACTTCCTTCCCACTGCTTTAGGGCATCTATTTGAGGGAAAAAATGCAGGTGTTCTCTTCAATCTCCATTGGAACCCACTTACTCAGGAGCTTCCTTTACAAGGGTGGCAAGAGTGGGGCTGGCAGAAGTGGACCAGATTCTCTCTGCATCCGAAGGCAATTTGTCCACACCAGCCAGGCAGAAAAGTGGTTGAATTTAGTGCCAGTGTGTGGGCTTGGTACCTGGGATGAAAGGGCTGTGTATCATGAGGTTTCCTGCCTGGAAAGTGGGAACTGCTGGATTCTGGCCTCAGCTGGAGCAGAGAACACCGAAACAAGGACTAGATATTTCCATTCCCATTACCTCCTGCACACCTAGGAAAGTCAAAACAAAAGATATCATCTCCCCAGACCACTACTTGCTGTGGCCATGACTTTGATAGGAAGGGAAAGAAATTCAACAGTGCTGTCTACAAAATAACTTTTGAGATAATGATCATTTTAATATTTAAAAAATTAGTATCTAATTTTCCAAGTCACACCTGAATATATTTTTCTTGTAAAAAATTTTAAGAACATTAGCTATAGATGTACAGTCTCCTTTGTCCACTACCTTTAATCCTTTAGTCTCAGGTGCCCCCTAGCACCGAATGCCTCCCTTCATCCTGGTAAGAACTTGCTGTGGATATTTCTGATAGTTTTCAATGATATTTACCTACATGTCCCTATAGAAAATATATGGTATTCATTTGTAGATATGTTTTTAACACAAATGGTATTATACTGTGCTTATGCTTCAATTATTTTTTAACTGAACCTAATACATTGGAGATCTTTCCATGCCACACCCACAAATCCGTCTTCTTTTTGGCTGCAGCTGAGTGGTGTTCCATGGTGATAAGACTTTTAAGCACTCCTTATTGGTGAATATTACAGTTGTTTCCAGTTTGGGTTTGTATTTTTACAGTCCCAGACGGGGCTGCGGAGAATGATCTTATAAATTGCCTACTGGGCATTTACAGTGTGTTTCTCCAGCAAGGCATGGTACTTGCGGGTTCATCACTGAACAGCTTTATCTTCCACACACCCTGTCAAATTCCTCTTCTGAGTGGCACGCCGCCTCTTATCAGCCTCTTCATATGTAAAAATGGGCGCTGGGCGCAGAGGACAGGGTTCTAGGGATCTTTTTGGAAGTGGTGGAAATATTTTGTGTCGATTGTGAAGGTGGTTACTCGAGTTGTTTAAACCTGTTAACACTCAACTGTACAATTAAAATGGGTGCATTTTACTGTTTGTAGATTATATTCATTTTTTTTAATGTACGGGGAAAGACTAGCTAGGAATAAGACAAGACAGAATACTGCTTCTTTTTACTGTGGGCTTCTAAAACGCTTGTCTGCCCCAGGAGGCCGCTTCCCTCCGCCCTGCTTTTGCCCGGGGACTCCCGTCTACCCGCCGCCCGGCTTCGCCCAGCCTCCGTTCTACCTGCCGCCTCTTCCACCCCGAGAGTGCCCGGGAGCCCGAGTGCGGCTGCCACTGGGCGGGGCGGTTTCGCAGTCGCGTCCCCTGAGCCAGTGGCCCCGAGCCGGGGGCCAGTAGAAGGAAGGGCTGCGCAGCTGGAACGACCCTCGCCGCTTGGAGGGACTTCCGCGGGGCGGCACCTGTGCACTCCTGATACTCGTAGGGGTGGGGCTTGGTCGGCGCTCCGGCCACGCTCCGCCCAAGGTGGGCTGTTCCAGTCGAGGCTCCGCCCCCTTTCTGCCCGAGCGCCGGAGTCGCGTCTTGCAAGGCTAGAAGCTGGCTGTCAGTCTCCGTGTAGCCGCAGCCGCCCGGCACCGTGGAGCTGGGGCCCCCATTCGCCTGGGAGTTTTGCGGTCGCATTGGGTCAGCGGTGACATCCGAAAGGGCAGGCCCGGCAGCCGCCATGGTGGCCAAGGATTACCCCTTCTACCTCACGGTCAAAAGAGCAAACTACAGCCTGGAGGTACCCCCGGCGAGCAGCCCAGCCAAGGACGCAGAGGTAGGGCCTCCACCTGGACCTCTCCGGTCCGTCTTTCACTCTCTTCATCTCTTACTCTCTCGACTCTCTCCCGGTGTCACTATCTGTCCATCTCTCACACACTCTCTCTGTCTCTGTGTCTCCATCTGTAACTCTGTCTGCCTCCCTCCCACCCCTTCTCTGTGAGCTACCTCGTCTGTCCGCGTCTTTCTCCCTTCCAGCCTGGGGTCAGCAGCCTCTTTGCCCCTGCCTTTCTCTCTCTCTCATGCGTCCTGCAGGGCCCTCAGACTGTCCATCTTCCGTCTAGACTTGGCAAAGGGACTTTCTCCTACTGCATCGTTGGGCTCAGTCATAAAGGAAGAGCTACCCTTTAAGCGTAGGTTTCCTCTTGCCTGGGCCAGGGGAACAGGGGGACGTTCTTGGGGACCCCTTGGGACATCTCACCTGTCAGGTTTGGACTTGCAGCTGTTTGGCAGCAAAAACAGGACGCAGCACCTCTGTTTGTCACCTGTGGCCAGTGGGGGTCATTCAGCTGGGGGCCTGAGGGCTAAATAAGTAATCTGAGTGTCTCCCACTTGGATTCTGAAAATGAATTAAATTCCTTGGGGCAGTGGGAAGCTGTCTTGGAACACTGGAAACGTTTATCTTTCTGGGAACTTTCCTATGCCTTGAGGGTGATGTGAGGGAGCCCTCCTGGCTTGTGTTTAGTCTGCCTTTTCCTCCTATGTGTTATATCTCTGGCAAAGAGCTCACGGGCCTTAAAGATTGGATTCAGCTGGAGGAGAAAATGTCTCTTTCTTTGAGGGTCTTAGGGAATGCAGTTGCTTGCATTAGACTGCAGCTTTGCTGTGGCTCAGCGGTAGTGGAACCCACAGAACACAGCTCATCATTTCCGCTCGTGTGTATCTGGGAGATCTCCACTCTCCAACCACGACTGGGAGAATCTGGAGGCTGGTGTTCTTGGGGGTCCACCCACCTGCCACCCATGGGTTTGCTCAGCTGTGTGCACTTGATTCACTGAATTATGTATATTCAGGAGAACAGCATCAAAGATTCATTGCCTCTAACAAGAGCTGCTCCAAGCTGACAAGACTCCAAACAGTCTCCGGTTGTAATCAGCTTTCTGTAAGCTGAGTGCAAACTAACTTCTCACTCCCACCCCCACCCCACACCTCAGTTCAGTTGAGTATTTTCACAAAGAGTTTTTGTTCCCAGCGGCTGTGGCAGTGTGATGGCCTTAGTGGTGTTTGGACTCTTATTTAAGTTTTGATGGGACAACACCTGCAATAGAATTCAGGTTGTTCAGGCTTGGAATGGGTTTATGATTTTTCCGTGGGAACTTCATAATTTAATGACCGTAGGAGCAGTAGTGTCCCCTCAAACTCCTTTTGGAAGGAAACAAAGCCTAACGTAGTTTAATTAATAAATTGGATTGGGTCAAAAAAAGAATAGTGAGAATAGCTCTGGATTCTAAATAATTCTAAACCTCTGGATTCTAAATAATATCATTTGGTCCTGTATTTTTGTGTAGTTTGGTTAAAGGATTAGGTTAAACCTATCTGTTTAATCTTTTCTTATTCTTAGAATGTAAATATATATATTTATATATTTATAAAACTGTGATAAGAGAAATGTATCAGCAGATGTCAAATATTAATTTTCTTCATGGTAGCTGGATCCAGATTATAAAATGTGACTTATTTTCCTTTTATGGAGATGTCCTGGTGTGGAAGTAAGGTTGGGAGAAGAACAATTTTCGAGTTCATAAATATTTTTCAGGTGTCACCAATTGAGGAATTTTTCCCTAGTGTTTAAATCAGAATAGAATTATCTCTTATGCTCTATACACCTTGAGTCAGAGGTGTCCAGTCTAGTACATCTCCAGGCATATCGCTTCCTGATAATGGTGACAGTTGGAAAAAGAAACCTAAGTGAGTTTGGGGGCTAGTTTTCTGTTTCATTATCAGCTCAAAAGACAGCCGGCCCTGGTAGACTTCACTTCTCCATCGGCAGTTAACTGAAATATATGTTCTACCAGCAGGTGTCGTCAGCATTTCTAAGTGTTTAAAAAACAGCATACACTAGTTGCCCTTTTGAAAAACATTGTTTATAAGCTAGACATTAACTGTTAATTCCTGTGGAAGTATTTTTTAAGATAATTTTCTTTGCATAAAGAATGTGGCTGTGGGAAAAAGAAGGTTTGATCTATCCAAAGTCCTTTTTGACCTTCAAAGGCAGTTGCAGCAAAGCACCTGTGCCCTTTAGACACATAATGGCTGTTCCTTCAGAATTTGCTGTAAGGAAGACAGTGGGCATAGTGCCGCATGGGAAGTGCCTTCTAGCATTTGTTCCTGTCCTCGCAGCAAACATGATGGGCAAGGCCACTTAGGGAAAGGCTCATGGGGAAGGGGCCATTGTCACTGATGTGTATTTGATAGCATACACTTGAGTAAAAATATACAACAATAAACATTTTCTTAAAAGCAAATCAGGAAGATTTCTGCTCAGGATTTAAAGGCTTTGTAAATTTCAAGGATAGTTTTTAGTGAAAGAAAAAATATATTTAACATTTTTATTTTCTTTATTTTAAACATTAAAACTATTCTACATGGATTATGATATTAATACAGTGTGGCTTCTTAATCTAGTATTTCTTATGACATGGCTATATGGAGTTGAGTTGCAGATGTTTAACTTTAATACCCATAATCAACTAGATCCTTCCGGCTCTAATCATTAACCGTGAAATCTCAGGAGCTTAGTCCATCTTAGTCCGTAGCTCCAGATTTTCACAGAGAAACATGGTATCACATGAGCATCATTAAGCTTATTTCTTCTGATTCACTGATGCAGCTTTGCTCGATTGATCTTTGTTTTTATATTTATTGGATGCTTCCTTCTCAAGCCAGGAGGGACTGGTTCTTCTAGGTTATTAGGTGCTCTGAACACCTGATCGAGTCACTCAAAGAAAAGCTGTTAGTGCCCACGAATTACAGTGATTCTAAGTTAAAAGTCACTATTTTCCCATGGTGAGGTTTGCTTTCAAAGAAAGAAGGCTCAAATGAGTATAAACCTTGGCTAAGGATGCTGGAGCCCGGTGAGAAGGTTTTAAGAGTTTAGGGTCCATTTAATGAAAATACAAAGTAGTGTTTCTATTATTTTCTGTCCAAGAACATATCTGACAATTTGATGAACAACTTACTTTTGGTTTTAAGAGTCGCTGTCTCAGATATTGGTCAAGATTAGGCCAAAATGAGTTAGTGGTATTCATTGTAGTCATTGTCTTTTGTCTCTCTCATGTATGTCTCTCACTTGTCTGTTTGAATATATTCTAACTTTGACTCAGCTAGTAGCCTTATGTGGAACCTTGAAGCGACCTAGAAATGATGGAATTCTATTGTTTTTCTAAGTACCACATCTAATCTCTTACTTGAGAACCCAACCATGTTGTAAGGTTAACATAAAGCATGAAGTATCCTCCCCACTTTATGAATAAAGACACTGAGGGGAAATGACTTGCAGAAAGCCACCAAGAAAATCAGCAGCTGAGCCAAGATCCAATGCCAGGTTTCCTGATGGATTTAGCCTAGCATTTAGTACCAGTGAACCTTGTGGCATCTAAGAATGTTTACCTCTGTGAAGAAAAAGTGGGGGGAATGCAAAACAAAACAGACATGTAAAATGCTTTAAGATATTTTATTTTAAATATATAATCTTGAGCATGTTATTAACTGAAGAGGTACCTCTCAAACTTCAGTTCTAAAGGGCAAGGTGAACTGTATGCCCTGTCATAATTTATCCCCCATTCAGCCCACAGGTGTATTTGAAAACTTCAAGTACTTGGGACTGTATTCCTTGCATGCCAGCTGGAGACCTAAAGGGGTCAGCTGATTTCCAGTAATTTATACACTTCTTGGAATTTGTATCATATAATGTTAAACTGACCATATATATAACCAACTACATGGAAGTAGTTCCAAGGAGTTTTTGCAGTAGAATCCTGGGATTTTATCAGATGATTAAATAGACTACATGAATCATGTGACCTCAGATATTGCTGGGTAGGGAGCCGCATGGTTGGTAAATGGCTGTCACTTGCTGATAGGATCTGGGTATGGTCATTGGCCATGATTCTGAGGCTTGTTCATATGGAACCGTATCTTGGGGGTCTTGGTCCTCCAGGATGCACGTGGACAGGTTTATTAGAGAAAAATATGTTGACATGTGTATATTTGAAGCTGTTCATAGCATCAACTCTGAAATAAGACTGCCCAGGTCCTAATGCCTTATCCACCACCTGCTAGTAATATGCCTTGGACAATATGCTGTGTTTTTCTCTAAGCCTTAGTTTCCTCGGTGGTAAAATGGGCATGATGAAGGCTCTACCATAGTGTGATGAGTCATGTACAGTGCTTAGTGCATGGTAACTGCTCAGTAAACTGCATCATCATTAAGATCTGCATCTCAAAAAGATTTCTAAAACAGTGTTAAGAAACATGTCCAACGTCCTAATTTCCTGAATGCTGTTTTATACACATCAGCACAATAGGAGCCTTACTGTAAGTCCTCTAATCATCCTTCCAACAATCTGCTGAGGTTGGTTTAACTGCCCCTTTTTGTAGAAGAAACTGAGGCTCAGAGCTGGGTAGTGGCCTTTCCAGGATAGCTGAGCTGGTAGGTGGAGGAGCCAGTACTCACACCCGAGTCTGACCCTGAAGTCTGTACTTTCCCAACCACATCACATTGCCTCTAAATGACTAAATCACTGGTCTTCTCACCGCATAACACATGAAGAGTGAACCCGGCTGCCACAGCAAACTGCCTCATGGTCAAAGGCCCATTTTTTCCTGAGTGTCTGGATGGAGACCCCACCATTAGTCAATGCTGCTGGCAGCCACTTCATAGAATGGCTGCAACCCACAGGAGTGGGGTTTGCAAGCCTCTGTTTGGGAGGGTTTCGTTAACTTCTGTTTTGTGTTTCTCAAGACCAAGGAGCTGGTCTTTGGCAGAATTTCGCAGGCTCAGTGCTGTGGAGGTGACACTGTCATTTCTACAATTAGTCATTTTGCTTATCTATATTAACCACCAGCCTTCCACATAAACCAGTGATTGGAAGCCCCTGACCGCCATCTGGATATTTGCAAATTGTGTCATTTTCTCAAGACACTCTGTGATTGCCTATAAAATCCTGGACTGGTGCCACTGTTTTCATAACAACTGAATGAAAATAAATTACTGATCATATCATAATTTTGCAAAGTCCTGTGCACATGTAATTGTTATTAATGGTGTGTATGTGTATCTGGAAGGGCTACTTCACTTGTGATGTGCGCACGTAGTTGCCTTCCATAAATTTGTCAACACTGGTAATGGGTACAGGTCTCACATACAATGAGGAAATTGCTGAGATTGCATTGCCATTTATCCTTGTTGTGTTGGCTCATGGACTCTCAGGAGTAAAGGCCAGTGGTTTCTAATGCCTTCAATTTTTTATGATTGACACCGGTTATTAGCTTAGAAGAGGCCATGGCATGAACTAAGATAAGCTTCCAACGCTTTGGCTGGAAAAAGAGTGGGTCTTTTTAAGTCTAGAAACACTCATCCCTTGGACCTCCTGTGCTTGGGCCATTGTGTCCTTTTGCGAGAAGGCAGCTGATTATTAGTAAACTCAATTGAAGCTGAACCAGAAACCTTAACAGTAAGTTCACTGGGCTTTTTGTTTTTTCTTTTTCTGGCTCTTATGAGAAGGAAAGGAGTAGCAAAACAGGCTTTTTTCCGGGGATTTATGAAACAAACAAACAAAACTAGCCTCCGGGAAATGACCCAGGGTCATTGCGTTACAGAACCTCAGAGTGGGAAAGCCCTACTGAGAACACGGGCCATTCTCGTCCGCTGCTGGATCCATTCAATCGCTGCTTAAGCACTTCTAGGAACCTTCTCAGGCTGTATATTCCCTCTTTGTTCAGTGTGGAGCATGAGAAAATCCTTTCTTAGTTGTAGCATTGCTTTCTGGAGCTGAATATTATACAATAATACTTTCTCATGTGTTATCCCCTTAAATATTTGAAAACTCTCTCCCTGCCATCTACTCCTACTCCACACGTATGCGTGCACACACACACACACACACACTTCCCCGAGGTGCTTGTCTTCTCCTGGCTAGACGTCCTGGTTCCTCTAACTTTTCCAAATGGGACATAATGTCCAGTCCCTTTCTCTTCCTTGCTTGTTTCCCCTGAATATCCTCAGTGTGCCTGGAAATTTTGAGTGTTGATCAGCCTAAAGACACTGTATGATGCTGTATCAACAAACAAGATTTCTTTTATGTATAATATGCTTCCTTAGACAAGGGAAGTAGACTGATACATTGAAAAAGATTTTTTTGAAATAGACATTTTAATAAAAGACTAAAGATTAATGTTTGTCATATAAATAATTTATATAGATATAAAAGAATGCTCCAAGATGTCCACTGACATATAGGCAAAAGACAGTGATAAGCAGTTCACGCACATGGGAACTGTGAATATAACATTGTTTAAAATGATCACTCTAATAGAAATTATAGAAAAGAAAAAGGCAAATAATTATGCTATTCATACCTAATTGATGTCACGAATATTTTAAAGACATGATAAAACCCCAAACTGGGGATGTTGCAGAGAAACAAAATGAAATTCTGCATAGAATAAGGGGACTTGTCAGTGCATATTAAGACAAAAACGGTTCACATCTTTGCATCCAGTATTCCAGCTCTTGCGGAAAAAAGCTATGTTTCCAAAGTTGTTCATAATGACATCGTTTGCATGTTCATGTTTTCTGTTTGTGCATTTCATAGATTTCAAAGTACTTTTGTATGCTTTGCCCTCCTCTGAGTATAAATATCCTCATTTTAAAAATAAGGATTCCAGGAGTAAGAGAGGTTCAGTGATTTTCCCAGGATCACACAGCTGGGAATGGCCAAGCTGAAGCCTGAAGTCCAGTTGTCTGATTCCAGTCTAGCATCCTTTTGTACTTATTTACAACAACCAGAAGAGCCAAGAGCCTCTCTGGTCTATAATGAGGGATTGGTTCCATGTCCCGTGGCCTCCAGCCCAGGGGTCAGCAACATCATTTGACTCATTACACCCTGGCAAACAAATACTCTAGTGTTCCTGGGAAAAATAAAGAGGCAGAAAGTTGAGCATAATTATATACATAATGTAACCAATTAAAAAATATATGTATGCACATAGGATGTAGAGAAGTGGGGAAGGGATGTTTCAGAGAAACCACTTCCTTTGTCATCATGATCACAGTAGCAATGCCACCTGGTGTTCAAATCACAGTCAATTATTTTCATATGCATTCTGTCCTTTGACCCAGCTTAGGGACCTGAGCAAGGCAAGTACTGTCCTCTTTGTCGGCTGAGGAAACCTGAGGAAACAGAGATTCAGAGAGATTAGGAGGCAGGGCCAAAATGTTGGTCCCTCCTTGACCAGTCTTGACCTCTTGGGACACTAAAATGTTGTCTTAAGCCAGTCATGTTTCTAAGTGAGGTCAGTTGTAAGCAGCCATATTTTGGGTATGTTCAAAGTGAATCCTACTAAACTTAGCCACAGTCCTGCATGCAGTGACCTTGCCTGGGGGCCAGTGGACTGCACTCCTGCAGATCCAAGTGCAGGGTCTTACTTAAATGTAATGTGAGATCCCTGTTAGCGTAAACAAAAAGCCCACACAGAATGAGTAGACACACACTTCTGTACATGTAGATGACATCCCTTAAAATGATGTCTTTCTGAGCTCTGCAGATCTAATTTGCACCATAGGTGATAATTAAATGGTCGAAAGCATTTCCCCCAGGGTACTGTTTCCATAGATACCACTAGAAGTTGGTAACCTGGCTGAACTAAATAAAACTGAGAGCCTATGTCAGAACCTTGAAAAAAATAAAGTTGAATGTTTATCAGGTGCTATAAATTGTCAGATTTGGAAGTTTAGAGCCTTGCTGGAGGAAGAAGCCACAGAAAGGAAAAGGGAACCAGCCACTGGATGGGAAGAGATGGAGTTGGGTGTGCTGGCCGATGAGGCTAAGTGATAAGGTTTCCCTCCATGCTTTCTGGCCCTGACACAAGGCCAGTGCAAGCTCCCTTCCCAAATGTGTTGTCTTATATTGAAATGCTAACATTTCCTAATCCCCAAGTGATGCAAGCATGTCAAGAAAGACCCCAAGCGAATATAGAGAAGATAATTAAAGGTCACTGGTGGAGACGACTGTTCTTATTTTTGACTTCACATAGGTCGGAGAGGGGTGTGGGTGTCTCATCTGTATCCTGTTAGGTTTTGGCAGCCTTGGTTCATTTTTCTCACACCTCGTCAGCCATCCTCCTTGCTGGTTAGTGATTGCCTGAGTGCTTCTGGGTGTAGTCTTGCAAAAGGGGTCTGAAACTGCTGTGAAAAAGGAAA
Source organism: Camelus bactrianus (assembly GCF_048773025.1). NCBI lineage: Eukaryota > Metazoa > Chordata > Mammalia > Artiodactyla > Camelidae > Camelus > Camelus bactrianus. The sequence continues at coordinate 28,384,755 of NC_133555.1, forward strand.
TAGACTGAAGAGGAAAAAAACTGATGGTAGCTTAAGTGTCAACCACAGACCCATGGTGAAGAGTCTCTGCCTTCCGCCTCAGCTGTTAAGTGGAGCATTATCGGAAAGCTTTGAAGGAGAGAGCATTGGAAAGGACACCTGATTTTCTCTCTTTAGTCTCTAAATATTTTTCACCTGGGCTTTAACAGTTTGGAAGAGTAAGCTTTGTTCTAGCTCAACATCAAGGAATCTTGGCTTTGGAGGACTCTTAAATGCTCATCCAGATCTCTTTAGCAGCGTTTATTTCTAAGCTGGTTCTTACAAGTTTCACTACTAGCTGGGGACAGGGCGGAAGTAGGCTCAGCTTCTTGGAACCTCAGCGTCTTTGTTTCTGAATGAGTGGACGGGGTTAGATCATTATTTCCCAGAAGATGGGTTTCATACCACTTGTGGTAGCTCAAAAGATTCAGGACAGGAGACACAGAGACAAGACACAAAATAATTTTGAATCACTTTCTCTTTCCAATTCTCTTCTGATCTTTCTCATTACGTCAAGGAGAATGTCTCAGTTTGGAGCTAGTACATCTTTAATACTTCTCTATCACTTGCTAATTTCCCTCTTTAACAAAGCACAGGCCTCAGGCAGACAAGAGTCTAACAAAAATTTAACAATAGGGTTCATTTTTTTAAAGTTAGTTTCTATTTATGGCAGGTGATAGTGATTTTCTGTTTAAGGCAGTGTTAGAGTTGATTTTTTATAAGTTTACTTAAGTAAAAAAAATGAGTAGCTTAAGGAAACATTATGTAATGGCTTGGGTGATAGGTATGTGGGGCCAAAAATTGTCATGATGATACCGAGAGTTTGGAAACAGCACATTAAGCATGTTCTGGGGCCTTTCTAGGATTAGAACTCTGCAACAGGAATTCCTGAGTTTGAGCACCGCCACTCACAGACTAAACTTGAAATTTGAGCTTTGAGCATAGAACCCAGACTTCAGGTTATTAAGATTTTTAAATAAAAACTGGATTTAACATGACATAGAAAGTTATTATGGACTAGTTGTTATACAGTTAAAAAATAAAACTGGATTTCTATTCTAAGAAGAAAAATCTTTCATTTCAGAACTTCAAAGTTCCAGCTAAAGTCATTTAACTCATCCTTTTCCTTTTCCCCTTTACCCTAAGGGAAGGATTGAGCAAGACTGCCTTTTAATTCGGGGCAGCCACAGAGTGTGGTGTTTAGAAACTTGGATTTGAGGGTCAGACTGAACTGAGTTTGAATTCCAAATGTGAGCCGAGAGACCTGGGACCAGTGACTCATCCTCTAAGCCTCAGTTTCCTCATCTGTAAAATGAGAAGTTCCAAGGCAATTGTGAAGAGGAAATGGGGATGCAGACCGCTCCACAGAGCAGGTGTCCTGCAGACCATTAGCTGTGGCAGCACCTGTTCTGCATGCACGTCGGTTGAGCGGAAGCTGTGGATGGTCATCCCCATCCAGTGGTCTGCTCGGAGGTCGCCCCTTCCTTTTAGGAAACACCCACCCTGCCTCCCAGGGATCCAGGTTGGCAATGGGCATTCTTTTTTGGAAAACAAAAGATGTTCCAAGCACATAATGTGAATAAAGCTTCACCTTCATTCCTGCCAGGCAGGATGAAAAAATTTAGTGCGGTTTTCTAGTGTTCCTGTACTCTCCCACAGCGGGTGGGGGTGAGCTCTGGGTAGAGAGGAGCCCTGCTCATGGGAGATGAGGAGCATGTCATTGTCCTCAAGGCCAGCTCCCACCTGACACACGTCATCAGGGAACCTTACCCACGCTCTGACCACAAACATGGACCCAGGGAAGGTGAGGAGATAGGTTGCTTTGGGAGTTCTTCATGCCCTATTCCTTAGTAGCATGCTTTAATTATAAACAGATCCTTTGTTAGAAACGTGGGGAAACTCTATAGCATGATGGTTACAAGTTGGACGACTGAAAATGACTCCCAGTGCTCTTTGATTGTCAGTAAATATTTATTGAGACCAGACTCTACCCAGCATTTTTTCTCTCCTGGGTTTAAAAAAGAAGAGGAAGGCATGTTTGGCCCTCAATGAACTTTTCCTTGAGTTTGATCAGGTCATACACAACCCTAAAATGCATGCAGCGATTGTCAATCAGAGGAAACCTGGGTGGGTAAGTGACAACCTCACTGTGGGAGCTTGGCCGACTGGGAGGTAGTTGTCCAATGAAACCCCTAGTGCTGAATTCTGTAACACCTAGTCCCTAGGCCTGCTCTTACCACTAGCTTGGCACCTACACACCTGGCTGGGCACTCTAAGATGCTGGGGGTGGACCCAAGAGGGGCTGTTGATTCCAGAATGACAGGGCTTGAATATCGAATGAGCAGCTTCTGCTTTTTCACTCCCTGCCTCAGTCTCTTCTGCCTTACAGTCTAATTTCTTCAGGGCTCCCACCTGGCTTGGGACACGATCAGTGCTGTGGTTAAGAAACCCGGCCTTGTAGAGTAGCAGCTCAATCTCGGCTCTACTACTACTCACGACTGGCTGTGTGACCTCAGGCAAAGTTCTTAACCCCTCCGAGCTTCAGTTGCCTGCTTTGTGAAATGGGTATATTAACAGTAGTAACATAATAGAAATCAAGGAAATCATGCATGGAAAGCACTTTGGCACAGCCTGGCTCAAAATCGCCCTCAATTTTATTACTATTATATTATTATTATAAGAGGAAGTTGTGTACCCTGGGAAGCCAGTGTATGTGTGTCCAGGAAAGCTTTCAAGTCAGAGTTGAATTTGAATTTCAGCTCTGCCAATTAACTACTAGGTATGACTTGAGGCAAGTCGCTTCACTTCTCTAAACACCTGCTTCCTCTCCTATAAAATGGAGCGGTGGTGTTGCCATACAGACTAGATGAGCGAGTGTATATGTGTGTGTCAGCACCTCGCACCAGATGACTCCGTGGCTTTTGGTACTTCCTCCTCCCCATCCAGGGGTCCCCCATTGTCTACATAGTGCTTCCTTCTCTTGTTTTTTGGGGGGTTTTTTGAATAATTTTAATGTTTTTATTATTTTAATCCTCAGGTACCTTTTTTTTTAAATGGAAGTAACGTTGGTTTGTAACATTATGTAAGTTTCATGTATACAACGTTACATTTTGACTTCTGTATACACTACCCATTTTGTGATTCCCTCCAAACCCTTTCCCCTCCTTCTCTTCTTGACGAAGTCAGAAGAGAAGAATTATACCTGGGTCAGGTGTGGGATGACCGACTTCTCTGTTTCTAGAAAATTGCTAGAATCTGAGCAGATAGGTAGGGGCCCTGGCAGCATATAGTTTATTTAGTAGCAATTCAGGAGCTTTGCAGGGTCAGGCAGCCCCTGCCACCCCGTTGCACAGCCCTGCTTTGCAAATTCAGGAGCGGCCCAGAGCCTGAATCCTAAATGGTGGGGCAGGAGGAGCTGGTAAATGAGCCTCCGCCCATCCCTGGGAGTGCCGGGGGTTTGGGGAAATCCTTGTCAGGTTAGACCCCCAGTAGTCTCCCAGAGGAACCCTTCCCTCTATATCTGTCCTGTGCTTGAAAACTCATGGGAACTTTGCCCCTTTCTGCCACATGAGCACTTCAGGAATAAAGAACATTTTTCTTTGACCACAAAACTGCTTTTGTCCTTCCTGGAAACTTATTGGCAGTCCTTACCACTGAATCTCCAATGGCAAAACCAAACGGCCAAATCACAGGTTTATATTTACTTCTTTTAAGTCAACTACCATTGTCTATTCATTTTACCTCTTGTCTTTGTAATTGAAATGAATTGCTTGTGATGTGGGGAGCACAGCTGAGTCTCTGAGGCTTCTGCCTCCTTTGTCAGTTCAATATGTTCTTTTTTCAATGCACAGGCTTCTGAATTTTAATAGACTGTAGATAATGATACATGTGGTTGCATATTAATTGCTGAGAGTTAGAAATAACACATAATCACTATGTTTCAAGGTTGCAAGTATAAAGCACTGAGAGCCAGGATTTGTTATGAGCCTTAGGAAAAATCCATTGTCAGTGGGCATTTTTAAATTCCTGTCGTTAAAAATGTGTTACAGAATGAAAACTATCTCAAAGTTCAGTCTTGTGTTCTATGTGTGTGCACCAACTTACACACCTCCCAAGGAATAATATTTTGAAGCTAGTCATCAGCTCGGTTGGGGTGTGTGGGGGCAACTGCAAGGCCATATGAAGCCATTATAGATTACCTACCTCACAGTTCCCTCAGTAGCATGCTTTGTACCTTATTTTTCTACAAAGCATTGCTCAGTGGGTGGTAAGATGTCAGCTGAGAGCCAAAACAGGAAAGTTTAAAATTTTTATATTTTATTTCCAATTCAATCAGTCCCTCATGGCTGTGTGACCAGTATCTTTTTCCATTTTGAATAATCAGATTTCAGCATATTCTGTTCTCAGTCGAGAGCAGACTGTTCTAAAACAGCCAAGTGCAGTGTTCCCTGGTTCTAAGTGGAGGACGTGAGGACGCACGTGGAACAAATGATTTGAAAGGATACATAGTGCTAGGAGGGACATCTGGGGGTTACCAGGGGACACGGCAAATGTATTTTATGTTTCTCTCTGGAAGTCTCATCTCTGCCAGGCTTGACTGCTCAGAATCATTGTTCTCATTGAGAACAGAAACTGACTAGGCAGCAAAAGAAGGGGGTCCATGTTCTCCTCCTAGAGACCCAGTGCCCTCAGTTGGATGTCCCTGTAGTTTTTACCCAGCAGCTGAATGTGGGATCTTTCATCCCAGCCTCATCTTCAGTCAAATGGCAGACATGACTGTCTGTTTTGCTTGCCTGAGACGTGTTTGAGCATCTCAGATTCAGCTGGAACACGCTGTCCTTCCTTTGGGACATTGAGATTAAGATCTGTGCATTTTTTCCCACCTTTGTACTTCTTTTTCCTCTTCTGGGAAGCTAAGATAATGCTGAGCTTCAAGGGATGACAGGTAGATGAGGGAGAGAGGACTTGTTGGTGAGTCTGTGTGGTCCTTTCTGGAAGCCAAAGATAATGTTATTTTTGAGAGAAATTCTACCTTGCACATCTGACAAGGAATCTGACAGGATTCCTATCATTGCCTAATCCCAGATAGTATTGGGATCAGGCAAGATTGGAGACCAACTCCTCTAGCCCATAATTCTGCAATGTGGGGTGGGAGGGGTTCGATGTAGACCTCAAGACCCAAGTACTTGGGTTCCCTTCTCTCACTCAAGTTCTTATCTTAGGATTTCACAGCTGATGTTTTTCTCTACTTGGACATAGCTTTGGATCCTGCCAAGCCACTCCCAGTTTTGCTCTATCCAGCCAGAGCCTGACTAAACAGATGATAAAGCTTCTGGAACAAAGGGAAGACAGAAATGTGCCATCAAGATGTGGTCTCATAGCTCACATGTGGTCTCAGAGCATGTCATTGGTGAGGTTGTGGCAGGGGACATGGAGCTCTAGCTTTGTCCCTTGGAGGCCCTGGACAAAATCCAGTGCTGCAGGGAATGAATGGGCAGGAAAGCAGGCTGGAGGAGCAATCACAGCTCTCCTTGGACATCAGAATTTAAAGGCAGTAATCTGATTTTTAGAGGGAACAACTTATGGAGCAGGCTTGTACCAGGCACATTACACGCATGATCTCATGTCACCTTCCCAACAACCCTGTGAGCAGATGAGAGAGTCACCCCCAATTCACAGGGCATGGGACCAAGCCCTCGGAGGTTACATGGTTGGCCCGAGGTCATAGGGTATTGAGGTCACAGGGCATTGTTCCCTGGCCAGAAAGGTTGGCTCATATTTTATCCTTAGATCCTTTGCAAACAATTGACACATTTTGGGGGCCAAAATGGTAAGAACTTAGTCACTTGCAGCAGAGGCTTCCTGCTTTTTCTTAAACTCTGGAGAAGACTCAGGAAATATCCTTAAAGTACCCTTAAGGTCCATACACACCAGTCCCCAAACACTGAAGCAGAGGTGGAATCCCCAGTGGCATTCTTCTCCCGCTTCCCCTCCAGCCCAGCCCAGGGGGAAGCCAAGGAATCCCCTTCACAGAGAGAAACAAATGCAGAATTTATATCCCACCCACGGGTTTCCAAGAATTCAATAGGAAATGACTGACTGAAACCCCAGAACCATAGAGCCCTTCCTCTGGGTCTGAGGCTGTGATTAGACCACCACTGCCACCTCCAGGTGCCTTGCTGGCATCCCCCAACCAAGGATGTGCGGCTCTGACCCCATTTTCCAGTCCTGGGGATGCACGTGGTGGGGTGGGCACATTTCTGCTGTGGTGTTCTTGGCAAAAAGGCATAATCTGACTCTGATCATGAGAAAACGTCTTCTGGGCCCAAGGCTGCCCTTCCTGTAAGGGCCACAGAGGCAAGAGTCTGTCTGCAGTTCTCACACTTTTCCAGGAGTGCTTCAGCTTGGAGCATCTGGCCCTTTCTGCCTTGACAGAGTAAGAGCTTTGCTTGATGATCAGAAAGCAGATGGGAGCCAGGGACTGCAGAGAGAGCTAAATATTTGGCTTCCTCTTTCTCTGAAGGTCTACAGTGCCATGTCTGGGCAGGACCAAAATGAGTTTCAGGCAGTGGGCTGGCATTTGCTGAAAGAAACTTATCAGGGTGTGAGTGTGCATGTCTCCTTCTGCCCAAGGTTAAGTAATAGTAACATCCTGTGTAAAAGAGCTTGAATGTGGTTTTCTACCAAACTCCAATATTTTAGGACTATTTACTAGATGTGTTTAATCGTGGGCCAATTTAACCAGTAGCAGACTAATAAAATAACAAATTTGGGCTTGCTGCCAGGGCAAATGTTGACTTACCCTTATAATGTTGACTGAAATGAGTAACTTTGAAAGTAATTGAGGAGTGAACCTTAGCCAAAAATACAGTGTCTGAAACAGTGGTTCTGTTTTATTTTACTGGCACTGCTGAGAGATTTTGTTCGTAACATAGGCTGCTGCCTGCCTCAGCTCTCAGAGAGTCCCATATTTTACTGAATTATTTTCTAAGGTGTTTTTTTTTTTTTTAGCCCATAAACAATCATTCAGCAGAAATGAATATCCCCATGGCGGAGAAGAACAGTCTACTTTTCCACTATGGGGCAAAAACATTCAGTGATAATGAGAGGAGTAAAGATAATAACTTGCTTGAGGTCCTCCCTCAGAAGCAAAGCGGTGTGCCAGGCACATTAGCCCTCTCAGAGTTGGTAGTAAAATTAATTGCTCCTCCAGGGTGTACTGGATGAAATCCATCTAACGCACCCCGTGCTCACCTTTCCTTCGTTTTGCTGTTCAGTTTACACAGACATTAGAGAGCTATAGTATTTTGCCAGCATGTGTTTTGGACTTGAAAGAAGGAGGAGAGGCCTGGAGGAAATAAAGCCAGGATGACCACAGAAATTGTCATAACGTGTGATTTTTTTTCTCTTCTCATTTTTTATTTGCATTTGATGCGAGTTGCGTCTGGCGCCGGAACTGAGCATACTTTCGGAGGCTCATACCAGCATTGTCTGAGCTCAGTCAGATGTCACCCTCTGATGCCTCTGCCTTAACCAAGTCTCCCCCAAAAGCAACCGCTTCACAGGCTGACCACGGCCAGAGGCCATAGGTGCTGACTGGACTTTTGGTGCTGACTGGCTCAGGCAAAGACAGACTTTTACAGGGAGTAAAGATAATCTCCCCAACCTTAATGTGTTCAGTTTTACAGCCCTGAGAGTCAGTTGTTTAATCTGTGGATTTCCCCAGACCATCTTATGATATCTCTATCAACTTGCTTTTTAGCAGCTCCTTGAGCGGAGGCTGGAGAAATTGTCTGATCCTCAACACAGCAATCCATACCCATGTCTACAGCTTGGCCATAAGACTGAACTAACTCAGAGTGATCTGTGGATTTTATTTATCCAACCCCTTTTTAGTCCCCAGTAGCAAAAATACAAACAAAGCAAAATAAAGCAAAACTTTTAAAAAGCAGTTTTTTCTTTTAAAGAGGGAGATTAGTATGTTTTCTTTAAAGTATCTGATGCAGAGAGGATTGTGTCATTTCATTAAAAAGGAAATCTAATCTCCCTTGGATGCTCAGTGCAAGACTTGCAGACGGAGAAAATAAACACAAGGGTGTGGCCACTGCCTTTGAGATTAGCCAGGAAGAAGGTATCTGGGAATCCTCCAAGAATTGTTCCTGGTGGTTTGTCAGAGTCCACAAAGCCTGTGGTCCCTTTGTTGAAATCACCTATAAATATCTCTAGAGGAAAATTATAGTTCTGCATTCTTACCTTGTGGGTTAGAAACCAATAATTCTGAAATGAATTTAGTCTAATCAATGAAGCCAGGTTTCCGTTGGAATTTGGGCCTCATTATTTGCCTGTTACTTCTGGTAACAAATGACACCAGGTCAGTAAGCTCTGTGCCAGAGAAAAGGAAAAAAAAATGGAAATTTTGGAGTTATAAATCATTCTTTCAGTGCTGTCTTTTTCTATTTCCAAAAAATAAGGTGAAGAGTCACTTGCAGGCTCCAAAGAATCTCCCCTTCTTGTTCCTACAGCCTCAAGCTTCTTGCTCAGACAGCTCTGCAAAGGCTTCCTCGTTGCTGCCTCTGTGACCTGCATGCCCCTGTGGTCCGCTGTGCCCTGCCTGCTGACTGCCTCACCCGCCCCACTCCTTCCCCACTCCAGCCAAGGCTGACTCTCTTGGGTCCTCTGCCTGGGTCAACTTTCTGGTTCTCCCTGTTCAGCCAGGAGACATTCCCCCAAGGGTGACAACTGTACACTTCAGTGAAGCCCACTTTGCAGATGCTGGGCAAACACAGAACTGAATTTCAAAGGATGCACTTAGTTGCAAAGCATCTCTTCCATTATATGTGTTAATTACAAAGGGTGTAGTAGTAATTGTACAATGGGGAAATCCAGCAGGGCTGCTGTAACAAACTGCCACAAGCTGGGAGGCTTAGAACAACAGAAATTTATTTCTTACTGTTACGCAGATTAGAAGTTAAAAATCAAGGTGTCAGGAGGGCCATGTTCCCTCTGAAATCTGCAGAATTCTTCCTTGCCTCTTCCTGGCTTCTGGTGTTTACTTTCAACTGTTGGCGGTCCTTGGCTTATAGATGTCACTGTAATCGCTGCCTCCATCATCACATGCTGTTCTCCCTTTATGTCTCTAAGTTTCCCTTCTTATAAGGACACCAGTGATTGGATTTAGGGTCCACTTCAATCTCATATGGCCTCATCCTAACTTGATTACATCTACCAAGATCCTATCTCCAAATAAGGTCACTTTCACAGGTTTGGGGGTAGAACTTCAACATATCTTTTCATGGGGGGGACACAATTCAACCCATTGTACCACCTTAACCAAATGGTCAAGGTTAAATCACCAGTGATAAGATATAGTGACATCATGTACCCCCAGCATGATGTACCAAGAAGGGCACATCACTTTTGTTGTATTCTTGCCAAAAAAGCATAATCTGAATCTAATCATGAGGAAACATCAGACATACCTAAATTGAGAAATATTCTACAAAATCACTGACCGGTACTCTTCAAAAGTGTCAGTATCACAAAAGACTGGGGAACTGTCACAGACTGAAGGAAACAATAGTGATATTACAGCAAAACATAAACTGGGATTCTGGATTGGATCCTGAAACAGAAATGGAATTAGTGGGAAAACTGGTGAAATCTCAATAATTCCTTTAATAGTTTGCTCAGTAAGGTTGTAGTAATGTTAATATCTTAGTTTTGATAAGTGTCCCATGGTTATATAACATGGTAACATTAGGGGATGAGGGGTAAAGAGTGCGTGGGAACACTGTACTATTTTTGCAACTCTTCTGTAAATCTAGAATTATTTCAAAGTCATTTTTTTAAATAAAAGAGACTGCATACATTAAGAGATTAGATAAATTCACCTGTTCTTAGAGGCAAAGAGGAAGAAGAGGACTCTGTGCTCTGTGCTCATCATCATTATCTCTTGAGCAGAATAGTTCTCTGTTGGGCAGTATAGTGTAGCAGAGGCCTATGGTCTAGTATATAATCCACATCTTGCCTCTACCTGAGATATGTGACCCGTGAAAGTACTTACACTCAGTGAACCTCAGCTTACTCATCTGTAAAATGGGGATAATGATAATAGGATGTTCTGAAGATGCCATAAGCAAATCCATATAAAGCTCTTAGCCCAGTGCCTGGCACAGATTGTAAGTTCCCAATAAATGGCAGCTCTCCCCTACAGAATTCTCATGACTGTATTATGAGAGGATTATCTCCCCATTTTTCAGTTGAAGAAACTGGGCAAGTAACTTGCCCAATATTACCCAGCTAGTAAGTATGACAGCCAGACAAAGATACATTGATAGACAGATTTATTTTGTATATAATTCTCAACTGTTAGAAAAACCAGGAAGGAGAATCTGCAGGAGTTCTTTGAGGAGCAAGATACAAAGTAAGCTGTCAGGTGCTCCCCAAAGGGAAGAGTGCCACCTATGACAGGAGGTAAAGAGAAGAGTAAAAGAATTGGCCAGTGAGTCAGTAAGAGACCCTGAAAGGGTGGGAAGGCCTTAGCAACAGGAGGTGTCGAAGGAAGTGAGAACACAAGAATATTTGTGGTGACCTTGGAGTTTTGAAGGGTGAGAATCTTGGGCATAAACTATAAAACCGTGTGAACCACCCTTTGGCCCTAAGGAAGTGGGTGGTAAAGTCGTGACAACTGTAGTGAGCCAGAGTGAAGATCTGCCAAGGAGGGGAGGTCCTAGCCTTCTTTATAAAGGATGGTGTTATTGTAGGAATGGAGAGAAAAGGGTGGATTTGGGAGACAGTCCTGGGGTATGCAAAGCACACTCACAAATTAAAAGGAATAGAATGGCAGGGGGAGGGTAATAGCTCAGTGGTAGAGTGTATGCTTAGCATGCATGAGTTCCTGGGTTCAATCCCCAGTACCTTCATTAAAAAAACAAATAATAAATAAATAAAAGGAATAGAACAGAAATCTCCTCTCCATGGGCAGTCTGATGTTGAATGGTCCCCATTTTTTCTGTGTGTTTCTAGGATAAATCAGGGTTGAACTACATCAGATTGTTTTATGTTGTGGAGTTCAGTGATCAGGAGCCAGTTGATGGGTTTCTTAATGAGAGCAAATAAAAAACTGGTCAGTAGAATAAAACCATCTTTGGGGAATCTGACAGCCAGGTTGGCGCCTCTCCATGGGGTGTCCGGTCTTTTAAGTTTAAATACTTTCGGGTAGCTCTTGTGAATCTTTCCCTATTCTGGCCTTTATCAGTTGGGAATTACTGAAATTTAGTAGTGGTTTTTTGTTTTTTGTTTTTTTTTTAAACCAGGTTTCTACTAATTACCTTCAATTCTAGATGACCTCTGCCTCTTCAGTATCCTTTCTTACTAGGCCCTCACTAACAACTGAAGTGAAGATCTCAGATGACCCCTGTCTGCTCCAGTTTGTGAAACTGTTTTCTGTCCATTTAAATGTCTTCTTATCATGGAGTATTTTGACCACGTACCATAGACAGGACTGTATGTTGTATCCCCTGTGCATGGCCCCTAGTATGACAGTTGCCAACCTGTGGTCAGTGCTGTTTCCTGTACATCCCCTTTCCCCAGTCCCATGTGACCTTGAAGCAGACCCCAAGCATCATATTTTTATGTCCTTTATTCATATATATTGATGATCAGAGAAATTTTGTGTTATGTTCAGGGTGATTTGTTTGGAAAATTAAGAGAATAAAATTCAGTAGGATAGGGTTCACTCACTTACAAGGTAAGTCAGATGCATCCCCTGCTCACCCGGGGAAGGCCAGCTGCAGGGAGTAGGTGCACATCGAGCCTGTGCCATCTGAAGACTGAGTGAGCCTGTGGGAGGCTGCCATCCCTGGAGTGTCATCTTTGGGTATGTCACAGTAGAAAGCTGAGGCTGAGGACCTCTGACCTAGAACGTGACCCCTATGACCCCATGGCCAGCAGTAGTACAGAGCAGTGGTCAGCCAACTATGGCCCCTGTGCCAAGTACAGCCCACTTCTGACTGCCTTCCAGCTATTTAGTGGCATGAAATAGTGTTGCCCCCCCATCTTAAAATCAGATTTCTGCCCCTTGTTTTTGACTCAGTAGTACTGGGAGGTAGAACTTTGGGTCTAAACAGTTTGAATGTTGCCTAGTATAGTAAAGGTGCTGTCAGAAAACAGTGTTTTGGGAAATAGTTTTCTAGAATCTCCTACAGTGTCCTCTACTGAGCAGAATACTTGATTGAAAATTGGAGAGTCTCCAACAAAACTCATGTTCCTTTGTCTGAGGAATAGGAAGAAAAAAAAAAAAAAAGCCCTCAAGCCCTTAAGAATGGTTTCTGTTTTTTAATAGTTGAAAAAAGCAAAAGAAGAATAATATTTTGTGACATGTGAAAATTACATGAAATTCAAATTTTAGTGTCTATAAATGAAGGTTTAATGGAACATAGCCACATTCATTTATTTATATAACTGTTTATAGTGATGGCAGAGATGAGTAGTCGTGACAGATGCTGGATAGCCCTCAAAGCCTAAAATATTTAGCCATATGGCCCCTTACAGAAGAAGTCTGCCAAGCCTTGGAGTAGGGCATGGGCTCTGGAGCCAGCCGGCCTAGGTTTAAATCCTGGCCACCTTTCTTAGCTTTCCCTGTCTTTAAAACAAGGATCACAATAGTGGCTACCTTGCTGGGATATTAGGAGGAATATATTAGTAAGTTCTGTAAAGCATAGAGAAAAGCCCCTGCAATGAATATGAACTCATTATTATTATTTAATAATGCTAGAGCTTCTCCATCACTCTGAGAGCATAACTTCCTGTTTAACATGAGGATGATGAAAGCCTCTTAGAGGGTTACTTGGTGGATGACTCATGACCCCTGGGTGTACAGTTTCCAGCACACCTCCTGTAACACAGATGGAGCCCTGCATGAGGTTTCCTGGTGTTCCTAAACATTTGAAAGATTTTTTATGACTCCGTCAACTCATAGGCAAAGACATCTGCTGGCACTGTTGATTCTCACCTTTCCCTTGCTCCTCGCCAGGTATAAAGCATCCAAGATCAGTGCTGCCCTGCAGTAGAGCAGTCAGTCCTGCACTGATGGCTGCATTTCTGGTCCCTCCTGGCCATGTTTGTGGCTCAGTAAAGGCAGAGTCTCAGGGCAGCTACAGAAGTGATGTTGAAGACCCTCCTACTGCTCCCTAATCCCACCCTGGCTGCAAAAATAAAGTGCAGAGAGAATGAGTGAGGGTTTCCTGTATGCTATGTCTGTTAGAACTTTTTTTTTTTTTAACATTTTTTATTGATTTATAATCATTTTACAATGTTGTGTCAAATTCCAGTGTTCAGCACAATTTTTCAGTTATTCATGGACATATACACACTCATTGTCACATTTTTTTTCTCTGTGAGTTATCATAACATTTTGTGTATATTTCCCTGTGCTATACAGTGTAGTCTATTCTACAATTTTGAAATCCCAGTCTATCCCTTCCCACCCTCCACCCCACTGGTAACCACAAGTCTGTATTCTCTGTCTGTGAGTCTATTTCTGTCCTTTATTTACGCTTTGTTTTTGTTTGTTTGTTTTTGTTTTTGTTTTTTAGATTCCACATATGAGCGATCTCATATGGTATTTTTCTTTCTCTTTCTGGCTTACTTCACTTAGAATGACATTCTCCAGGAGCATCCATGTTGCTGCAAATGGCATTATGTTGTCAGTTTTTATGGCTGAGTAGTATTCCATTGTATAAATATACCACATCTTCTTTATCCAGTCACCTGTTGATGGACATTTAGGCTGTTTCCATGTTTTGGCTATTGTAAATAGTGCTGCTATGAACATTGGGGTGCAGGTGTCATCCTGAAGTAGATTTCCTTCTGGATACAAGCCCAGGAGTGGGATTCCTGGGTCATATGGTAAGTCTATTCCTAGTCTTTTGAGGAATCTCCACACTGTTTTCCATAGTGGCTGCACCAAACTGCATTCCCACCAGCAGTGTAGGAGGGTTCCCCTTTCTCCACAGCCTCTCCAGCATTTGTCATTTGTGGATTTTTGAATGATGGCCATTCTGACTGGTGTGAGGTGATGCCTCATTGTAGTTTTGATTTGCATTTCTCTGATAATTAGTGATATTGAGCATTTTTTCATGTGCTTTTTGATCATTTGTATGTCTTCCTTGGAGAATTGCTTGTTTAGGTCTTCTGCCCATTTTTGGATTGGGTTGTTTATTTTTTTCTTATTGAGTCGTGTGAGCTGCTTGTATATTCTGGAGATCAAGCCTTTGTCGGTTTCACTTGCAAAAATGTTCTCCCATTCCGTAGGTTTTCTTCTTGTTTTACTTCTGGTTTCCTTTGCTGTGCAGAAGCTTGTAAGTTTCATTAGGTCCCATTTGTTTATTCCTGCTTTTATTTCTTCTAGGAGAAAATTTTTGAGATGTATGTCAGATAATGTTTTGCCTATGTTTTCCTCTAGGAGGTTTATTGTATCTTGTCTTATGTTTAAGTCTTTAATCCATTTTGAGTTGATTTTTGTATATGGTGTAAGGGAGTGTTCTAGCTTCATTGTTTTACATGCTGCTGTCTAGTTTTCCCAACACCATTTGCTGAAGAGACTGTCTTTATTCCAATGTATACTCTTGCCTCCTTTGTCAAACATGAGTTGACCAAAAGTTTGTGGGTTCATTTCTGGGCTCTCTATTCTGTTTCATTGGTCTATATGTCTGTTTTGGTACCAATACCATGCTGTCTTGATGACTGTAGCTCTATAGTATTGTCTGAAGTCTGGGAGAGTTATTCCTCCAGCCTCTTTCTTTCTCTTCAGTAATGCTTTGGCAATTCTAGGTCTTTGATGGTTCCATATGAATTTTATTATGATTTTTTCTAGTTCTGTGAAATATGTCCTGGGCAATTGGATAGGGATTGCATTAAATCTGTAGATTGCCTTGGGCAGTGTGACCATTTTAACAATATTGATTCTTCCAATCCAAGAGCATGGAACATCTTTCCATTTTTTAAAGTCTTCTTTAATTTCCTTCATCACTGGTTTATAGTTTTCTGTGTATAATTCTTTCACCTCCTTGGTTAGATTTATTCCCAGATATTTTATTACTTTGGGTGCTATTTTAAAGGGGATTGTTTCTTTACTTTCTTCTTCTGTTGATTTATCGTTAGTGTAAAGAAATGCAACTGATTTTTGAACGTTAATTTTGTAACCTGCTACCTTGCTGAATTCTTCAATCAGCTCTAGTAGCTTTTGTGTGGACCTTTTAGGGTTTTCTATATATAGTAACATGTCATCAGCATATAATGACACTTTTACCTCTTCTTTTCCAATTTGGATCCCTTTTATTTCTTTCTCTTGCCTGACTGCTGTGGCTAGGACTTCCAGGACTATGTTGAATAGGAGTGGTGATAGTGGGCATCCTTGTCTTGTCCCAGATTTTAGTGGGAAGCTTTTGAGTTTTTCACCATTGAGTACTATGCTGGCTGTAGGTTTGTCATATATAGCTTTTATTATGTTGAGATATGTTCCCTCTATACCCACTTTGGCGAGAGTTTTTATCCTAAATGGGTGTTGAATTTTATCAAATGCTTTTTATGCATCGATTGAGATGATCATGTGGTTTTTGTCCTTTCTCTTGTTGATGTGATGTATTACACTGATTGATTTGTGTATGTTGAACCAGCCTTGTGTCCCTGGGATGAACCCCACTTGGTCATGATGTATAATCTTTTTTATGTGTTGTTGGATTCTATTTGCTAAAATTTTGGTGAGGATTTTTGCATCTATGTTCATCAGTGATATTGGCCTATAATTCTCTTTTTTTGTAGTGTCTTTGCCTGGTTTTGGTATCAGGGTGATGGTGGCTTCATAGAATGAGTTTGGGAGTATTCCCTCCTTTTCAATCGTCTGGAAGAGTTTGAGAAGGACTGGTATGAGTTCTTCTTTGTATGTTTGGTAGAATTCCCCGGTGAAGCCGTCCGGTCCTGGACTTTTATTTGTAGGGAGGTTTTTAATTGCTATTTCTATTTCCTTTCTAGTGATCGGATTGTTCAAGTGTTCAGATTCTTCTTGATTCAGTTTTGGTGGACAGTATGTTTCCAGAAACTTGTCCATCTCCTCTAGGTTATCCAGTTTGGTTCCATATAGTTTTTCATAATATTCTCGTATGATATTCTGTATTTCTATTTTGTTTGTTGTAATTTCTCCATTTTCCTTTCTTATTTTGCTAATTTGTGCTCTCTCTTTTTTCTTCTTTGTGAGTTTGGCCAGAGGTTTGTCGATTTTATTTACTTTTTCAAAAAACCAGCTTTTGGTTTGGTTGATTTTTTCTATGGTCTTGTTAATCTCTATTGTATTTAATTCCTCTCTGATCTTTATTATTTCCTTCCTTCTGCTGCTTTTTGGGGCTTTTTGTTCTTCTTTTTCTAATTCATTCAGGTGGTGGGTTAAATTGTTTATTTGAGATTGTTCTTCTTTTTTGAGGAAGGCCTGTATTGCTATAAACTTCCCTCTTAGCACTGCCTTTGCTGTGTCCCATAGGTTTTGAGTGGTTGTGCTTTCATTATCATTTGTCTCAAGGTATTTTTTAATTTCAGCTTTGATTTCCTCATTGATCCATTGTTTTTTCAATAACGTATTGTTTAATCTCCATGCTTTCCTTTTTTTCTCCTTTGTTTCTCTGTTGTTGATTTCCAGTTTCATGGCATTGTGGTCAGTAAAGATGCTTGAGATAATTTCTATCTTCTTAAAATTGTTGAGGTTTCTTTTGTGCCCAAGTACATGATCGATCCTGGAAAATGTTCCATGTGCACTTGAAAAGAATGTATATCCTATTTTTGGGGGGTGTAATGCTCTGAAAATATCCACCAAATCTAGTTTTTCTATTGTAGTATTTAATTTCTCTGTTGCCTTGTTTATTTTCTGTCTGGAAGATCTGTCTAGTGATGTTAATGCAGTGTTAAAATCTCCAACTATGATTGTATTCCCATCAATATCCCCCTTTATCTCTGTTAGTAATTCTTGTATGTACTTAGGTGCTCCTATATTGGGTGCATATATATTAACGAGTGTAATATCCTCATCTTGTATCACTCCTTTAATCATTATAAAATGTCCTTCTTTATCTTTCTTTATGGCCTTTGTTTTAAAGTCTATTTTGTCTGAAATCAGTACTGCAACACCTGCTTTTTTGGCTTTTCCATTTGCATGGAATATCCTTTTCCATCCTTTCACTCTCAATCTATATGTGTCCTTCTCCCTAAAGTGGGTCTCTTGTATGCAGCATATTGAAGGTTCTTGCTTTATTATCCAGTCTGCCACTCTGTGTCTTTTGACTGGAACATTTAGTCCATTAACATTTACAGTAATTAATGATAGATGTGTGTTTATTGCCATTTTGAACTTATCTTTGCAGTTGAATTGGTATATCCTCTTTGTTCCTTTCTTCTTCCTTTTGTGGTTTGGTAATTTTCCTTTGTATTATCATGGATTTTATTTACTTTTTGGGACTCCTTTGTAAATTTTTGGCTTGTGGTTACACAGAACTTTTTTTTTTTTAAGGAATAAATAATTGTGCCAGATCATACTGATATGATAGGCATTTTCTTACATTGCATATAATGTGCTTGGGGTTTTTATCTCTTGGTGGGGAAGAAAGAGGAGAGGTTAAAAACTGTATTCCCTAGGGAAGGAATATAAAATCTATCTAATTAAATCTCACATTAAAAATAAAATTGCTTGGAGTGCTTTATTCTCCTTTATTTATAAATCAAGCACGAGAGAGATTTAAAGTTGCTGAATCAATTCTTTGATGAAAAAATATGACCTCCATGCCTTTCTTCATCCTCTCCTTCCCTTCTTCCCACCTTTTCCTTCTTATTTTTCCTTCCCTCTTTTTCCCCTTTCCTTGTCCTCAGAAAAGATGAAGAGAAAATATTTGATAAAAGTCAATAC
Organism: Camelus bactrianus; assembly: GCF_048773025.1. Lineage (NCBI taxonomy): Eukaryota > Metazoa > Chordata > Mammalia > Artiodactyla > Camelidae > Camelus > Camelus bactrianus. The sequence goes on from NC_133555.1 coordinate 28,402,720, forward strand.
TCATTCATGATAAAAATTCATAGTAAACTTAGCATAGAAGGGAACTTTCCCTACTTGATAAAGGGTGTCTCTTCCATGCTCTCAGCAAATACAGTACTCAATGATGACACCTTCATAATAATCACTTTAGAATTTAAAGTTAGACTAGGGTACCCATTATTCTCAGCTGTAATCACAAGATACAGGTAGTCCTAGCCAGTACAATAAGACAAGAAAAACAGAAAAGCTATAAGGCCTGGAAAAGATGCAGCAAGACTTATTCAGAAAATACTGCCCACACATAATACTTGATGCTTTTTTCTTTTTTCTTTTTTTAACCTCTTTAGTGAGATACCCCCCAGCCCTGTCTTAAAATTGCATGGTGGAGTGGTGTCAGCACTTGAAACAGGACACGTTGTTCCTGGGTTTAGCCGTGACCCTGCCCAGCTTGGTCTGACAGCTAAGTTGTTGCACTAGGAAGCCTCTGCAGGTTGTGTTCTGTCATCTCTGTGTAAAGCCTGAAAGCATCTCTGGTATTGCATTTGCTAGTTGTCAGTAGAACTGTTTAACTAGAATCTGGAAACATTTTCCCTGAGGGCTCTTTTTAGACAGCAGTAAAATGTAGCTGGAGACATACTGAGTAAATGGAAAAGAAAAATCAAATTAGGCCAAGAATTTTTTAAATCTCCTATTCTCACTGAAGCCCTCAAGGAGAACCCCCCATAATTCATACTTCACTCATGTGGGTCAGGCATAAAGCCTCCTCCATAGATCCAATAACCTGTAAATGTTCTGGTTTTGAAATTGCACCTGCGTGTTTTGCTGGATCAAGCACTAAATCATGCAGCAGTGGTTTCTGTTTCGATTGTTCATTACTTGGGAATGTCCAGTTGCCAGAGAGCAGCAGCCCAGTGTTTACTTCCAAATGGGCAAAGCCTTAGGAAAGGAGTTTTAATTACAATCTCATGTGGCAGCACTGCATGCAGCCTGCAGAGGGGCTGACATTTGCCGTGTACATATAGGTTGTAGCTGTGCAGAAAAATACCCATCTGACTGGGTCATGTAAAATGGGCAGCAAAGTCAGCAGAACCTTAGAAAAGATGACACAGCAAATGGAACAGAGCCGAATCTTTCCTCACCCTGCCAAGCGTGCCAGGCTCCCTGCCCCTTTTTAAAGCAAGAGAACCCAAGTGGCGTTTGCCCTTCAACCTCCCCAGTTTGATACAGAATCTGTGACCTAGCAGCTTTAGCCATTAATAGAGCAGAGACCTAGGAGTCCACAGGCTCTCAGAAGTGTGCGGGATTATCTGAGACCAAGTCCTTCTCCTTCAGAAAATCCCTCATCTTCCTGCTTGCTGCAGTGCAGATTGTGCCACAAAAGGTGGTATATCAGAACTCTGGCATTTCCAACCAAAGCAGGAGCCATTTAGAGAAATTCAGGGGATGCTCAAGAGGCTGTGTGTGTTTGTGTGTGTGTTTATTCAATATGCCTGCCGGTGGTGCAGCTCTGACGTAAAAACATTTGAAAAATCCTCCCCTGGGCATAGATACTTAGCCAGGCGCTGGACTGGGAGCATCCTTGAAGGGCACTGTCACCTGGAAGCAGAAGGGCTATTGGATCTTTCTCTTTAGCATTTAAATAATTGTAATGCGATGTCTCTCATGTTGAGAGATTCATCCTTTGCATTTTGGAACTAAGCCTTCCCAGTGTTCAGAGAGTTTCCTGTTGTCTATTCAGCTCAGCATGCCAAGAGGCTGGAGAGGTACCCAGCAGCCTGGATTCTTTCTCCGTCTTGGAAAAGTAGTTGACCGCTTCGAGAAATCATGAAGTCACTCCTGACCATGTTGTGGAGTTGTTTTGTGCTTTTTAAGAAGTCTTTTAATCATTCTACTTGAATGCCAGAGAGGTTGGGTCTGTTTCAAAGAAGGCTTCTGATTTCGGAGGCTGGCAAGGGCATGAAACGACATGAGAATTTCTCGGCACAACTCCAAATTCAGGCAAGATTTTTCCAAGCACCTACTATGTTCGAAACATGCTGCAGGGATATTCTGGGGAATCTGAAGCTCTGGCTTAACCCTCAAAACTTTGAAAGCAATGGCTGAAAAAGAAAGATGAGCATCTTGAGGCTCCCTGTGGAAATGATTGAGCTTCGCCACAGCCATTGGCAAGTTTGGCTTTTTCCATCAAAATTGTGTGTCTTCATGTGCTGTCCAGCATCTACCGCAGGTCAGATGGAGCTTAGGAAGACAAGGGTAACTGTTTTCTTTGTCTTTGTAAAATGTTTTGTCTGTCATCCCTTGCTTTTCCACAGCCTGTCGTTTTTATTTATGTAATTCTCCTCTGCAGAGTCATGGGTATGGGTAGGCTCCCCTCAGCCGTCAGCTTGGTTTGGGGTAACTTTTGCAGATTTGCAAATGTTTTATGTGGAGGTGATTTTTAAAACTTGCGGCTATGTATAGTATAAAAACAATGCCAGTGCTGGGGTTTTCTCTCTGTACGTTTTCTTCTGATATCTGGTTGTTATTTGGAAGTATTAATATGTGCATTTCAAATATACTGTAGATACAAAGATACTTTCTTAAGAGTCTAGTAACAGAAGAACTTCTTTAAAAATATTTTTTTAATTTAGCGAACTAAAAAGAGAAAGATTCTTTGTGCTTTAGAAAAGCCATTGCTTATTAGAAATTTGGAGCATGGCTTCAGGCAAGGTGGGCAAAAGGTTTTTAAAAAGATGAACCAGAAGCATCAAAAGACAACCGCCTGACAAGGTCATTGGATGGGAAATCTGAGGCAGCTTTTCTCTACAGGAGGGTTGGGGTTGGAGAGAACGCTTCTACTAAATAGAAGCCTCTGATTTAAATGCTGGCAGATAGATTTAGGGTGAAGGGAAAGGAGATATCCCTGCCTATTTGCTGTCTGCTCAGAGGCTGCTTCTGTTTACACCCCCCTGCCATTTCTCCTTCCTGATGCCTAAGCCAGGTCACCTCGGCAGAGCTGGAGTGAGACGGGGCACTGTTTACATTCCACAGATCGGTGTGCAGCCAGCAGTTCGTGGAGTGGGACGTGACCGTAGGGTGGAGTTACGTTGTCTTCCTAATTGACCTTGACATTTTCCTTTCCTTTCTTTTTAACCCTACAGGAGCCTAGTAATAAACGAGTCAAACCCCTTTCCAGAGTCACATCCCTAGCAAACCTCATCCCTCCTGTGAAGGCCACGCCATTAAAGCGCTTCAGCCAAACCCTGCAGGTAAGAAAGACACGGTGGGCTCATGTTTGCAGAAAACCATGTTGTGTGTGAAGAGACATCCCTGTCCTAACTAGAACCTTCCCTGGTTTTGGACTGACCTGAGTCAGTGCTTATTTTAATAGAAGAGAGCAAGTGAGGGGACTGAAAGGAAGACAGAGATACTTTCAAGTTGTAGACTGGCATCAGGCAGAATTCTTTGACGAATGACTAGAGGAGTCTTCTTTGTTGTATCTTTCCTCACAATTATATTTCAGAGTCCTGTGCCCTATCCAGATGCACTCTTACAGGGTTTGTCCCAAAATATCCACGGGCCTCACGAGGAAACCGCGTATGAGGTGGGCTGAGGGCAGGAGAGCCTAGTGGCTTAGACCGGGGTCTGCAAACTACAGCGTATGGAGAAAAATTCAGCTCACCCCCTGATTTCTTATGGCTCGTGAGCTAAGAATGGTTTTTACTTTTTAAAATGGCTGGGGAAAAAAAGGAGGAATGATACTTCATGACCCGTGAAGATGAGGTGAAATTCAGATTTCAGTGTCTGTAACTAAGGCTTTGCTGGGACACAGGCGTGCCTACATGCTCTGTGCTGTCTGTGACTGCCATTGCACAACAGTAGCAGAGTCACTAGTTGTGACAGAGACCATATCGCCCACAACACCAAAAGTATTGACTATCTGGCCCTTTACAGAAAATATTTGTTGACCCCTGACTGAGAACGAGGGTCCTGAAGTAGCTCACATCTGTCCTTGGCTCTGTCACTCAAAGACTTTGTCACCTTGGGTGGGGAGCTTCACATTTCTAGGTTGTGCTTTTATTCCTAATGGAGATTAGGGGATGATGCCACCAGCTCCTTTATAGAAACATTGTAAAAATTCACAGGATGCTGTGTTTAGAGCACTTGGCATAGTGCCTTGGCCCTCAGTTAATAATCACTAACTTCCTAACTAGTTAGCTAAGTCATAAATATTAACTACTGTAATGATTCTTTAGTTAACAAGTGGTTGTAATTCTTGTTCTTAAACTCCTGATAAGGTATATAGTGAAAATTGAGATTTGTCCAAGACCTTGGGCCCAATACGATAATCATAAAAATCCTCTTGTAAACTGAAGCCCACAAAAGTCATGCCATGAAAAGGCACCTTGTTCAGCTGAGTAGTCTTGAGTCTGCCAATTTCTTACTTGTCCTGAGTACTTCTGCTTCATAGCATTTTTATCTTGACTTTCTGAGCCATTAAGAAAATTGTGGACCAGAACCCAAGGTATATCCCATGCTATGAAAACCTGTGATTTGAGAACTGTTTGAAATCCCCCTCACCCGCTCCTGTCCTTGCTTCCACACCATTCAGCCAGTGTGTCGTGAAACCACACAGCCCAAGCTGCTGTCACCACTCTGCTACAGGTGCCGTCCCTCTCCAGTGCTAATCCCCTGCCCTGCCCATTCCTCTGTTAACTCTGCTAATATTTCTCCTGAATGAATACCTCATCATCTAATTAGCTATAGGTTTGGCTCTGTACTCAGACCTCTGAGCCCCTGGTTATTCCCTGATCCCTTCTGTGGGAGAACAGAGGAGAAAAAAAATAAGGTTGTCTGGGGGAGCCAGATGAAGGGCTTTGAAGCTAGTGAAGAAAAATGTGTTTACCTTCTCTCCCCAGTGACCAGTCCCTCAGCCCTCTGGCCAAGTTCATTGCAGGCTTCCCCTGGAAGATTCATCACCGCCCTAGTCCTGCACATCTGCTCTTTCGCTGAGTTCTGCTTTTTGAAAATTCTTTAGCCTGTCTACTACCATTTCATCCTTTCCTTTCTATCCTAATGGCTGCAGCTCAGCTTTACTCTTTAGTTATTTCCTCCCTTGATTACAACCTCTGTGTTACCAGCCATCTCTTCCCATTGTCTCTCAGAGGATAGTCTGCCCTCTGCCCCAGGAAGGCCCTCGCTCATTCCACAGGCGATGAGCGGGGTCCTCTTCATGCACCCTCAGGTTGCTTACGTCCTGGTTGGGGCTGCCTTCTGACAACTTCATGGCCACTGGCCCTCGGCAGTGTTTTGTTTGGCTGCACGGTGTTTTGAGCTAACATTAGAAATTAAAGCTGTCTATGTAAGAATCTGGACTCCTGGCTTCTCTTGAGGAATTGGAAGGCCTGGCAGTGCTGGGTCTATGATCCTACATGGCAGTTATGAGCTGTACCTGCGTAGTCAGCCAACTGTCACCTACACATGTCCCTGCTTCTCCCCGTTGTCCTCCCAGCACCTGGCCCCTTCACTCTCTGTCATCACCTTGTCTGGCCTGTAGACTCAGTATTTGCACTCGTAGGTCCAGGGAGAGCCCTGTCTATACCTCCTTACCACAGCCCAGCCCCAACTGCCTACTGCTTTAAGATCCTCCATTGTCATACCTTTAAAATCTTTCCTTCAGCTCCCCAGGCAACCTTTGTTTCCTTTCTCCTGTTTCTTTCCTACACAGAGGATCCCACAGATCCCACACAGGGAGCGCTACAGGAAATATTTGATCACCTTACAAATTCACACTGACCTAGAGAACTAGAACAGAAAGAAATCAAGCCACGCCTGAAATCCAACAGACTGAGGCCGAGCAAAGATGAGAAAGCCAGACCCGAGGGAGGGGTCTGACATGTGAAAATTGGTTTCTAAAACCTCAAAGTTTTTTTTTTGCAAAATAATCTCTTATTTACTTCTTAAAAAATACCGTGATAAATAGCTAACTCCAGGTTCTGTTTATTGGACAGAAACAACCTGACAAAAACAGAATGGTTATTCATAATGATTATACACATGAACCCGGAGAGAACTTGAACAGTGCGCTTATGTTGTGTGTCCTTGAGGGCGGGGTGGGGGAGTCAGCAAATGGAAATATGCCCCTGAGGTTGTATGCAGAAGTAGACAGCAGTGTTTGCAGGATGATCTGCAAAGCACAGAGAACACCATCTTACTCCCAAATATCTCCCTGTAAGTCACCTTGGCCCATGTAGTTCATGTTCTGCAGAATCATAGCATCCTAATAATTGCGTCATGACTATATTGCTTCCTTCCCCAGCCAGAGCAGCACAGATGCTAACGTAGCCTGAGGAGCGGGGGGGGGGGGGGGGAGGCCCCAAAGGGGTACTCAGTGGGCCAGCTTAACATCCTTTCCCATTTTGCCAGTGGTAGTCCTGATGTCCAGCCTAAAAGGGGAGGAACAGACAGCGAGGAGTGCAGGGCTGCCCCAGACCTCCTGGCAGTCATTCATTCTTTACCCATAGGTGTGTGTTATTTATGCCTTTGCTATGTCCCAAAACAACTCATGGCTATAAATGAGCAGCTTGCGTCTCTGTCACAGTAGCACTTGTCCCTGGCCCCTGGCACCTTAGAGACACACACATCCATTTGGATATCCAGCTAGGTCTCTCAGGTTGGGTTCCTTTTATCATAGGAGGGCAGATGACTTTAGGCCCAAAGAGATGCTTTATTTATTTCTTTTTTCCAAAGAGATGCTTTAATCAGTAGTTGAGCACTTAGCAGTCTTTCCCCGGGCTCCCCGGAAGGCCACAGGTTAGCCCGGGAGGATATCAGGAGAACGCGGGGCTGGCAGCCTCCTCCAGAAAGGTTAAGGACTCAGTCACAAATGTGAGTGGTCCTTGTAGCGACAGTTCAACAAGACACTGGAGGGCTTGTTCTCTCTGGCGTCCCCAGTGCCCCCTGAGGACGGAAAGCTTGGGCCCCGGCACAAAGGCAGCGTTTGTGGAGGTCCGAGAGGGAGAGCCAACAGCGTGGCGCTCTGTCTGCCTCTGACCAGGGAGGTTAGCCCTGCTGGTGGAGTAGCTCCCTCTGGGCCTGTAAATCTCCTCGCTGGCCTGCCCAGCTCTGAAAGGGGGCCTGGTGTGCTCTTTGCGTGGAGTGAAGAAGGTGAGCTACCTTGGCCGTTGCTGGCTGAGCCGGCTGTGCACGGCTGGCAGGCTCTGAGCTGAGCCCCGGGCACACTAGGGATGCTGTGTTTCTTGTGCTGGGATTGAGCCCTGCATTCTTTTTGAACATGAACTGGATTTCTTTTCCATTATAAGAGTATATGTTCATTATGGAAAAATACAAAAAAGGAGGAAAGAGGAAGATTTCACATCAAAGCAACCCCTGTTAATATTTTATAATTTCCTTCCCATGTTATTCTAGGTCTATGTATAAAACTTACACACTGAGCCTAGTTTGGGGTTACTCCTAGTAGCTCCAGCCTTATCTTTGTGTGATCTGTTAACATTTGGATTTAGCACCCACCCATCCCCGGGGACTGTGGACAGTTTCTCTTTCATTTCTATTGGTCTTGGCTTTACGTATTTCCAAGCTGTGCAGTTAGGGTATAAAGCTTTCTCTTCATCATTTTTACAGTCTCTTGGGGGAACTGTATCTTTCGTTACAATTAAATATCCCTGTTTATTTCTTTTAATTTTTTTTTGCCTTGGATTTTATTTTTGTCGTTTCTTTTCTTTTCGCGTTTTGCCCAGTGTATTTTGTTTCGTCTCTTTTATTTTCATCCTCCCATTGTCATTTAGCTAGCTGAGAGTTTTGTTATGGCTTAAGGGAAGTATTGTATCACAGTTATTCTTAGTAAATATAGTCTTAGTGGGCAGAGTATGTATTATTCCAATACGTTTATATGATTTATTTTATATAACCAGTCTCCTATTAGTGAATATTTAGGTTGTAAATATTTTCATATTATTAAATAACTGTGTTGAATGTCTTTTGGTGACACTTGTCCTATTTTTTTAAAAAGTACCTTCTATTGTGCTTTCTTTTCTGATTACATAACATCATTTTTAAAATTCAAAAATATAGAGAAGCACAGAAATGGGAGTAAAAGTTCTTGTAATCCCATTGCCCCATCACCAAAAAACTTCTGTTAACATTTAGGTATATACTCAGGCAATCTTTTCTTTTACCATATACTTGCATGCATATTTTAAAAATCATAATCAGACTATTTTTTAACTTGCTTTTGTCTTAACAGTATAAACTAACCTTATAATATTAAAACATATTTTCATGTCATTAAATATTTTTCATGATCCTGATTCTTAATGGGTTCATATAGTGTTTTGTCAAAAGGATGTATGTTTATTTAATCACCCTTGAATTGTTGAACATTTAAATTGTTTGCACCTTTCCACCATTATAGATAACACTGTTATAAACATCCTTATCACAAATCTTGTATATGTCTTTATTTTTTCTTTCTTTACATTATATTCCCAGAAGTGGAATTCCGATCAAAGGGTGTAAACAATAAAAGTATTTGATATCACTAGTGTTAGGCCTCTATTCTTGATGTGTATCTGTCTTGGACAGAATTACTTCTCCGTGTTCTCACATCCTAATTCTAAACTCATAGTCACATTTCTCCCTCTCTTTGGGCAAGGGTGAAAGGGTTTGTGTTGGGCCTGGAATGGCTCAGCAATGATGAGGATGAAGGGGAGAAAGGAATGGCAGGTTTGAGGAGAGCGTGTGGGAAGACTGATGCCATCTGGCTCTGAGAATCTAGGTAGGAAGAGTGCCCAAGCCTGTGTGCTCAGTCTCCGTGGGCTGCCAACCATGCTTTTCTTCTTCAGAGGCCTTAGACATCGCCCCTTGGTCCAAGGTCACACACTCTCTACTACTGGTAAAAGCCTTTGGTCCTAAGTTATTTGGCAGATGTGGAGATGAGCTCAAGGAGTAGGGGTGTGCATGTGTGTTGGCAGAAGCAACCAGAAACTGTACTGCCTGTCTAGAAAGTAAAGACGTAGCTGAGAAGTGACCTGTATTCCACATCAAAAGGAACTCCTGACTTTCCTGCTGTTCTTTGCTATTCCTGGAATAATAGTTAGACCATTGTAATAGTTGACTACTGTCATTTAAATCTTGTCATTTTAAATTTAGTACTAACATCTTTCATTAATTGAGTATTTACAACAAGCCAGGGTCTGTGCAAGCTACTTGATGTTCATGGCCTCATTCAGAACTCTGCAGGGCAGGATTCATCACCACTTTCTAGGGGAAAAACCTGAAGGTTGAAAATGTACCCAGGGTCACACAGCTGGTACATGCTGGAGTTGGGATTCTGTGAGGTTTCACAGTGCCTCTCCTGGGGTAGGCTTTTGGAAAAAGTAAGCTTGGTCATAATGAAGCCTGCAGTTGGCCAGGGTCTAAAAATAATGGCCAGACTTCCAATCTGGAGCATCCTACCCACTGCTGTTCCTTAGTCTTTGTTTGCCTGTGCAGTAGGGAGAGTCGTCATTTCCATTTCAGCTTGTGGAATATTTTACCATTAACATTATCATGCAAAAGCCATTTTATGGTGCCCAGTAAAGATGGTTGAGCTTCTTCCCCAAACCTCTGGAAGGCTTCCTAATTTGGGACTGGCTCTAAGCAAATTGTACAATATTTTCCCCTCACCTGAAATAAATATTTTCTCCAGCTTTTCATTCATTCTACTCAGAATTTCTCCCAGCATCAGAAAGATTTGTCCTTGCACTAGGTCGTTTGAGTTTGACATTTATTGATTGTGAATTGATCAAGTGCCTTTTGCCATGTTTTTAATGTGCATTAAGCTGAACCAGATTCTATATATGTGATTTTATATTTACAATACTACTTCTAACTTGGTGTTCATGGACTTACATATTTGTCTGTTGATTTTGTTTTTCCATCATTAATGTCTCTTCATTATGGAAAATCCGGTAAATAAATGTAGAGGAGTATGAAAATGAGAATAAAAATCATCCGTAGTCCCATCATTCAGGGGTAACCCCTGTTACCATTTTGAATTTTAAATAGGGAGCATTCTTCTCTTACTTAACTCTACATGTGAGACTTTCCTATTACATTAAGCATTTCTCAAAAAGAATGTTTTTCCCCAGTGTCTTTGAAATATACTTGACATACAGCACTGTGTAAGTTTAAAGTGTACAGCATAATTACTTGACTTACATATATTGTGAAATGATTACCACAATAAGTTAATATCCATCATCTCATATAGATGGGAAAAGAAAAGAAAAAGAAAAGTGTTTTCTTAAAAAAGAATGCTTCACAAATTTGCATGTCATCCTTGCCCAGGGGCCATGCTAATCTTCTCTTGTATGGCTCCAGTTTTAATATATGTGCTGCCAAAGTGAGCACAAAAGGATGCTTTTAATAAGTGCATGATATTCCATTTTATGGTTACCCTATAATTTATTGAGCTCATCTCTGTTGTTGGGCATTTTAGGCTAGTCCCAGATCTTTTGTAAACAACACTCTACTGCTGAGGTTTTTCTCCTCCTATAAGTTATCTTGATGGAGGTCCCACAAGGAGCTATTTGGTTCAAGTAGTTCAGACATGTGTCTGCTGTTTGCTAAAGATGAAGATATATGTAAAGAAGTACTGCTGGTAGCAGTGCAGTCAGTGGTATGATAACAATGATAAGTAACACCCATTTGCTACGGATCATGTACCAGGCACGCAGCTAAGCCCTTGATACACTTTATCTTATCTAATCCTCACTACAACTTTGCAAGGTGCTTATTACTGTGCCCCTTTTACAGATAAACTAACCAAGACCCAAAGAGACTTCCAAGGTCCCTCAACCATTGAGGTGACTTGAAGCCATGTTTGTTTTACTCCAAAGCCTGTATTCTTGACCCATGTTTTGGAGTTTTGGAGTTGAAAGACTGGACTCAGTTCTATTCCAACACTTACCTTGTGCCAGTCACTTAATCCTCTGGTACTTGGATTTCTCATCTATTAAAAAGGGGCAAAATATGAGAGCCTGCCCAGTGCCTCTATCAGGCTTAGCAGCAGGGTCCAGTGTGATGGAGGCCACACAGCTGGAAAGGGTTATTTCTTAATTTAAGTTAATTGCTCTAATCAAGCTTTACAAGAGACTTCTCCAGGATGCTGTTTGAGAACATTTTCCCACCCCCCCACCATAACCACTGTACTTTCTGGTTAACCCACTATAGTAGCAACACACAGACATGTTTTCCTCTTATAGTCCCACCCTAACCTCCAATCCATTTAATAATAAGCCATCTGCTACAAAATAGCAATAGTAAGTGTAGAGAATTTCCCTGGCTTGAACTCTTTATTGGAGCATGTTATCTTTGGCTGTAGAGACCTTCTGTTTTGGGAAAAGGACAAGGGAGTACCCTGCTGAACAGGAGCATTAACAAATCAAATCTGTTCCATCGTGCCTAACGTGCTGGGTTTACATTTCCTCTGACACGTGTTAAGAGGCCCCCTTTTCCCACCTGCAGCATCTTTTCCACATACCCAGCTCAGGCAAAAACACGAGCACCCACTCCCTAAATCTGCAGTATCTATGCCTGCTATGGCCATTGTTATTTTAGCTGCCAGCAATTATGAGCTTTGGGTTTTTGACTCATTTGCTTAGGCCAGGTTCCCTCATGGAAACTCTTGCTTGTCCTGGAACGTTTTTCATTCCAGGCCCGGATCCCCACACCCAGGAGGGATCTGTGTACATGTTTCTGTTTTGTGTGCAGTCCCTCCCAAGGCTGAGTCCCTCACTTTGAGGTGAGTGTCTCCTGGTCACCATGGACCAGTGTTTCTCACCCCAGAGGACATTCAGCAATGTCTGGAGATGTGTTGATTGTCACAACTGGGGTGAGGGCACTACTGGCACCTAGTGGTTAGAGGTAAAGATACTGTTAAACATCCTACAATTCCCCTCACAACAACGAATATTCTGGTCCAAAATGTTAGTGGTGGCAAGGCTGAGATTCCCTGCCATAGACTGAGAAATAACCTGAAACTCATCTATTTGGGCACTGCATCCTACTACTGTTTGAATCTCACCCTAGGGGTAGTAGTGTAAGATACTGGTTAGAATTTTGCAAGGGATGGAAACAGTGGGGGAAGAGTTGGGCTGAAATAGACCAGACATGGATTGTCATCCCAAGTTCACCATTGACTTGGGTTTAAATTCTGGAGCACCATTCATTAGCTGCATGACCGTCACCAAAGCATTACCTTCTCTGAGCCTCAAGTTTCCTCATCTGTAAAATAGACATAGGAATCCTCACGTTTTGGGCACAGCAGGGCCCTAAAGCTCCCCTCAGAGAGCCCAGCACATACAAGCATGCCATTCACTCATTAAGCAAAATTGTTGAGGTCCTACTATGTACCAGTTCTGATGAATCCATAAGTGAACAGAACAGACAGATATCCTTGCCTTTAAGGAGCTTACCTTCTATTGGGAGGAAACAGACATGTCAGAAACAAACCAGTAAGTTTTATCATATGGCACATGTGAAAAGAGAGAAAAATAAGGCAGAGGTGGGGCAGTGACAGGGGCACTGGAGGGGCTGTTCTCTGTTCTCTTGAGGCACACTCTTCTTTGGGTTCTTCCTCCTAGCAGTCCTCACCTTCTCCTCCCCCAACTCCAATCCTCTCATCTAATTGGGCACAGGGAGGGGTGTAGGTATGGTGTGTGGTCAGCACTGTCGTAAGCACCCACCCATGGCTTGGGCCTAGGTGGCTGTGAGCTGTCCCCAGGGCCAGCCAGCTGCTGACCACACACCTCTCCGGCATTCTTTATTTCTTTGGGATTCTTCCTTTCAGCATCATCTCCTTTCTAGGTGGAGTTTTAGAAACACAAAATGTTTGTCTTAATCCAGCCTAACTAAAAGTATAAATCTGCAGTTTGATCAAAGAGCCACTCAGTCGTTATTCTTAAAACTGAGCAAATGCAGTCCCTCTTCTTACCTAGACTTGAGCTCCTAGATGGCTGGGTCTCATCTCATTGAAACCTCCCCACAATGCATGATTTGCACGTAAACAGCAGGTACAGTCCCCTTAATAGAAATAACCCAGGTTTTGGAGCCAAACAGATCCAGGTTTGAATCCTGGCTGGGCAAATACCTTAGCCTCTCTGAGCTTCGGTTTTCTCATCAGTAAGATGGGAATAAACTCCCACCTTGCAGGGTGGTCCTGAGGGTTGGAGAGAACTCATCAGAAGTGCTAAGCGTGGTGAACTTCATCCCCGTCCCTGCCCTCTTAGGACCCAAGCCCACAAATCACTAAGGAAACACAAAACCAGTAATTCTTAGCGATAGAGCTCACCTAGTATAGCTCACCTCTCTCTTTCTCCCTCCGAACTGCAACAGGAGAAAATCTCCAACTCTGGGAAATTTTTCAATAAAAACAAAAATACGTTCAATCTTATGTTCAAAATATGAAACTGAAATTAAGATGTATGTGTTTTCCCTGTCAGATTGATAATAATATCCTGTTGATGACAGTGTAGAAAAAGAGACTATTATATACTTTTCTGGAGACTCTCAAGTTGCACAGACTATTTGAAGGTCAGTTTGGCAGTACACATCAAACATTAAGAAATTGATATTTCTTAGACCAAGGAAACTGCCTTACAGAAATACCAGCACAAAAACATGAAAGATGTTCACCGAGGCACTTGTTGTAATAGCCAGACACTGGAAAGGATTTTAATGTCCATCAGTTGGAGGTTGATTAAATGCATGTGGTTCATCCGGACCACAGGATACTAACTCTGTAGCCATTAAAAAAAATGAGTACAAACTACTATGTATAAAATAAATAAGCTATAGGGATATATTGTACAGCACAGGGAATACAGCCAATGTTTTATAATACCTATAAATGGAGTATAATCTATAAAATATTTGAATAACTATGTTATATACCTGAAACTAATATAATATTGTAAACCAACTGTACCTCAGTAAAAAAAAAAAAAAAAAAAGAATGAGTGACTTTGGGATGATAGAAATGTTTTCAAACTAGACAGAGGTGGTAGTTGTGCAACACTGTGAATGTACTAAAGGCCACTGACTTATTCACTTTAAAAGTGGACAATTTTATGTTATGTGAATTTCACCTTCATAAATTCTTTTAAATCCCCAAATAAGAGTGATCTTATTATGAGCATAAAATTATAAATTTTAACCTGTAAACTCAAGATATGATGGATAGAACATTTTTCTACATGCAGTATTTTAATCCCAATTTTAAGTGGCAACAAAAATTATCAAGGAAATAGACTTTTTAAAAAATCTGATTGTAAAAGGTAACTACAGGAGGTAGGATGCTAAATGTCATCCATTGTACCTGCTTCTATTTTAAACCATAGCATCCTTTTTGTCTGTTTCTATGTCACACTTTAAAATGTGAATTAAAATTATGTTTTCATTCGCCTCTATCTTTAATAATGAATTTCTTTGTGATCAAAAAGACACTCCAATTTGGCTGCATACAAAAAGCGCTACAAATCAGAACGCTGGTTTGTCCTTTCAAATACAAAATATATTCAAGGTTTCTCAATTTTATATTTTGACTCCCTTTTTTTCCTGTGACATTTTCAAGCTGGATTTTAAAGCAATTGTTTCTACTTTGGCTTTGTAACAACTTAATTTAATTTCTCAAAAGACATTTTTACTAACTTTGACTTAAAAGATAAGTATTCTATACCCCTGTAGTACCTTTTTTTAACTGAAGTATTGTTGCTATAAGTTATTTTTTTAGAGAGGGAGTCTTATATACCAACAGGGAGAGACATGCTGAGTCAAAAAAGACAATCTGTTTTCTGTGAATGTTAGCAAATGCATAGAAAAGGTTTAGAACAATCTAGAACAAACTTACAGCAGTTACTTCTAAGAAGTGGACTTGGGAAAATGAGGGGATTTGTACTTAATTTTTATATACCGTTGTATGAAAATTTAAAGTTAGCATAAATTACTTTCAAACTGGTGGTGGGGAAGGGAGACGTTTGAAGTTGGTCAGGGACTGAAACTGTAACAAAGAGGGCGGTTGAGTCTCTCAAGTGAAAGTGGAAAATGTCTTTCATTTTGAGTCTCCTTTTTTTGTGTTTTCCTCTCTTTCTGCTCTTTAACTCCCGCCCCAGCTGCATCAGAAAGGCAAACTGAGATGAACGAGTTACTGGATGAGTCACTTTGCTTGTTTTGACCTTTCCGTGCCTGTGGCTAATTGATTTTGAGTGCTGGGGGGATCTGCAAGCATTAGTCTGGTCACTGTTTATAAGGGCCTGTTTTCAAGAGATCACAAGGATTTGCGAGATGCCATTAGTGAACTGGATTGGGAGCAAGTACTTTCTTAACCAGCACAGACCTGGTCCAGGGATCATGAGCTCATTAATGAGCCCAGGAGCTCATGGATGTCTCTGCCAGCCTGAGGAGCTGGGTTGCTACTTGCAAACAGAGCTAGCTTCCTGCTTCCAGTAGGTTGTGGTAATACACTGAAAGCCCCTTGGCAGTTTCTTTTTACGTTTTTCATTTATTCATATTTTTCTTGAATTATGAAAATTTGTAAACTAGGATAAAAATTACCTATAATGTCATCAGCCAAAAACAATAGAATTTTGTGGCATTCCCTTTGTATCTTTGCTCCTGTGCCTTTTTTTCATAATTGTAAACAGTGCTCATATACAGATTATAATCCTGATTTTATTTTAACTTACATAGAAGGGATTTTTAGCTGTTCAAATTATATCAGAATTGTCTTAATGGCTAGATAATATTTTATCAAGCAGATGAATTATAACTTATTTAACAATGCCTTTATGTTGAATAGTTCTCTTAACTTTTTCTTTACTTACTTTCTTTTTTTTTTTTTTTAATGTAAGTTCAGGGTGTTGAACCCAGCAGGACTTCGTGCATGCTAAGCATGCACTCTACCACTGAGCTAGTCCCACCATCCCCTTCTTTACTTTCTTGAGTTTTATTGTTGAATCTCAAAATATTAGGAAGCTAGCTTACATTGTGTCAGTGATGATGGCTCTTATGTCACATGCAAAATCAGTTCCTGCCCTTGGGACGTTTATAGTTCAAAGCAGGTAAATAATAAGTATAATATAATAATAAGTATAATAAAATATGATCATCACTATATCGGAGATAAAGTGAGAACATTGGTAAAGGCTTCTTAGAGGAGGTGTTTGAGTTACATCCCAAGGACAGTTAGGAGTTAACCAACTAAGCAATGAAAGAAAAGCATTCTGGGAAAAGAAGACAGCTTGAAGGAAGCACAGCAAAATGCAAAACATGGTACATTAAGAGAATGGCAGGTAGCCAAGTAGGGCTGGAGACAAGGGGGCTAACAGGTGAGTGGCAGGAGGTGATCTTGGATATATAGTCTGTGGTCAGATTACAAGAGGACTTTTGTGCCAAACTGAGGAGGTGAAACTTCACATTGAAAGCTATAGACTTGTGCCCACAGCCATGACAAGGAACACTTGGTAAATAAGAATGTGGTTTCTGAGCACAGCAATACTTCATTGATTTGGTGGCGTTTCCAGTAAGTGTGTTGAACTTTTCTAGGATAAAGGCTGAAGGTAAGGCACTCAGCTTTCTTCTTGATCATTTGTATTTGTCATGAGATAGCACTATGGTAGCATATTTCAGCCATAGGGGAGGATTTTGGGTGATCAGACCACCCCAGAGTCTACCAGGACTTTGGAAAATAAGGAAATAACTCAGGACAGGCATCGAGTGACAACTGAGGTGAATATAAACAGTAAGGGGACTGTATTAGCCCCTTAATCTTAGAGTGGCACTTCCTGGCTTCAAGCACACTGATATCCAGGGACTCAAACAGTGTTGGTAGAGCTTGCTGCTTCCCTCCTTCCTTCCCTCAGACTCTCTCTTCATCTTTCATTCTGTCCTGTATCAGACAGACTCTTCTGTGTAACCAGAGAGTTGCTGCAAGAAATTCCTGCTTATGTTATCTCTTGAGCTTACAATCCCAAAGGAATAAAGAATCTTTCACTCTTTCTCCCATGAATCACACAGCAAATTTCAGGGAATCAGTTACCCCGCTCTGAACCAGGGTGCTGGGGTACTCGAATTGGTCAACTCGTGGGTGGAGGAGGGGGAGACCGTCCAAACTATATGAGATGGGATACCCAAGGACAGTGGGCTGTGTTCCCAGAAGGAGGAGAGTAGCAGTACTAGCTAGATTTTTTTTTTTTTTTAATTATAAAGGACATCCACTACTTTTCACCTTTGCTCTTCTTAGGAGCGAAGGCATACACTGCAAGAAAAAAAAAAAAAGAACTCATCGCTTGTCTGAGAGTCACCTTTGCACAAGAGTTTGACCTGTGGTGTTCTTAACGCCGTGGTACACTTGGTTACCCAGGTCTCGCAGAAAGAATACTCCCAGCACGTCTGTGAAAGTGGCCCCTTGCCCAACTTGCCTTGCGCGGAGACGCAAGACAATGCGCTTCTTCCCAAAGGCCTCAGGGCCTTGTCCTCTCTTTCTTGCAAAAGTCTGATTTATGTTCTGTCCATGACAGGAAGCTGTTCAAGCGATCCACCCGGTCCTGCTGCTGCCCCCGTGACGGTTTGTTTTTCTCGTTGTTCAGCGCTCCATCAGCTTCCGCAGCGAGAGCCGGCCCGACATCCTCGCCCCGCGGCCCTGGTCCAGAAATGCCGCCCCATCGAGCACGAAGCGAAGAGACAGCAAGCTGTGGAGTGAGACCTTCGACGTGTGCGTCAATCAGATGCTTACGTCCAAGGAAATCAAACGTCAGGAGGTAGGCCGGACCCATGGAATGGTTGTGTGTCTGGAACAAGGTGCAGTGCAGGCGAGAGCCAAGCTGGGGTCTACACCGCAGCCTCCAAACCGGTTCCTCGTTGCCCTTATAGAGGAGGACAAATGGGGATGTCACACCTCCTAGGAAACTGACAAACCAGCATCCAGCTGGGTGGGTGTGGCCTGGCTTTTAAAAGAAACTGATGTGAAAAATCTGAATTTACAAAGAAGATGAATCAAGACGTGTCTATTTAGGATCCTGGAACTCACAGAAATAATCACTCTAGTTGTATTTTAATGGCATCTTCTAAAATATTTTAAAGTACTCAATTTATGAAACTTTGATTCAGTTTTGTGAAAACCTTGACTGTGGAATGTAGTTAATTTCATTCCCTGTAAATTTTCGGTATCAGTAGCCCTAGATGGCTAAGCTAATATTACTTTGTAGAGAACCTGTCATGTGCCAGGCTGTGCCAAGCACTTCAAAGCTGCATCATCTAGTGAAATCCTTGGAATATCTATTTTAGTGGAGAACCAACGTTGGCAAAAGGAGTACTTGAAAACTTTATAGGTTTTTGACTCAGGAATTCTTTTCTAGGAATCTGTCTGCCAGGTGCACTTGTACACAGATGAAAAGATGCATGTGTAAGGTTGTTCATCCCTGTAATGTTTATAATAGTGCCAGAAAGAGCCTGCACATCTATTACCAGAGCCTGGTTAAGTAATGAATGTCCATAGTTCTGTAACTGTAGAAATACAAGAAGTGCTGGTATGAATGTATGGCTAAGTGAATAAAGCAAGGCACAAAGTAGGGTGGTATATTATGCTACCATTTATGTAAACAAAGAAGGAAAAATGAATGTGTGTGTGTGTGTTTGTATGTATTTGCTTGTAGACACATAAAATATTTCTGGAAGGACACACAAGGAACTGGTAACATTGTTGCCTCCTGGGAGGGGCTGAAAGAAGGAGGTGAGAGAGGTTTCCAGCATGTGCCCATTCCTACACTAAAAATTTTGAATGTCAATGTGTTATCTATTAAAAAGAATAAATAAATGCTTTTAAAATAACATGTACACTGAAAAAAATCATTTGAAGCAATACGGCAAAATCTTAACAATGGTTAACAAGATGGCATTGTGGATCATTAAAAATTTTCCTCTTTATATTTTTCTGTGTTAATAGTATGCATATATAACTTGTACATTCTGATAGTGGAAAGGAAGGAGGGGAGGATTGATTCTGCAGATGAGGAGATTATTAAGTCACAGTGAGTGCAAAGTCAAGGTCATCCACCTACAAAGTTACAGAGCTGGAATTTGAACCCAGCTCCGGTCCACCTCCAAAGCCCATTATCTTCACAGTGACCCTGTGCCACCCCCCCTACAGACACCTGACTGTGGTGTATCCATCCTAGTATGGGGTTCTGTGGTTTTTCTCTCTTGGGGGCCACACTGAGCTCTGGCAAAACAGACGTACAAGGAAATCTGAGGTAAGTCCAGGTAAAACTAGTTAATTGTGTCGTGTCCATCCATGTCCCAGTTTTGATAATGCTCTATAGTTTTATAAGATGCCACCATTGGGGGAAGTTGAGCAATGGATATTCAGGACCTCTCTGTACTATGTTTGTAACTTTTCATGTCAATCTAGAGTTATTTCAAAATAAAACGTTAAACAAAATAAAGTACCAAGAGGGCATGACATGAAAGCTTTCCTGGGCCACCAGGTACTGGCCTTCAGTGCAGTGTTCTGCCTCCGCCTGCTTTGCCAGGGAGCACATTCATTGTCCTGCTCTCCACCAAGCCCAGGGATGGAGGTGTTCTCCAAGCCTGCTCACTTCTTCCCTCTAGTCTGAAAGAAATGTAGTAGTCCCTCAACTCTCACCACAAACATATAGTCCTTTAATAATGTAAAGTTTGACAACAGTTTAGATTCTCAGATGAGAGTGAAATAATGTTCTGTGCATCATAGCTCTTAAGTTACAAGGGCTTAATAGAGCCAAATTAGAAGTGGTCCATTTATATACTCTTGCACACAGCCGGCTTCTATAATTTTATTTATTATACAATGTGGGGCCGAGAAGTAATTTAGAATGAAATAACTTCACCAGAAATTTAGAGTGGTAAAATACTGGATTCTTCCTACAATGCTGCCTCAAGACAAGTGGCTGATGAGAATAAAGCTTTCTGTTGAGATTCACCTTCTGTTGAGTAGAAGGAAGACAAATTGTGATGGCCCAATTAATAACACTTCCTTGTGAATCACTAAGAACAGACCCTGAATCATTTATAATGACTGCCACTCACAGCAGAGACATGGACTCCATGGCTACCTAAAATAGTTCACTCTTGTTCAACTGCATCATTCTGGAAATGAAAGATGACTTGTTGGAATGGAAACATATGGAAACTCTCTCCCACAAACAGAGAAGCATATAATACAGAAGTTTGGCAAGATTTTTTCTTTGTAGGTTTTAGCCACTAGATGCAGTTGTTTTGGGTTAGTTTAACTTTTCAAGAATCCTTTAAAAATCCTTAAGAAATAACTAAGCATGGGACATTGAGCACTGGAATCAGTACCATTTGAATTTGGTCTCATAAACAAAAGCAGAGTTCAGTAAACATGTTTTATCTTTTCTTGCAGGCGATTTTTGAACTTTCCCAAGGAGAAGAAGATTTGATAGAGGACTTGAAATTGGCAAAAAAGGTACATTCAAATCCAGTGGTCCTTTGAGTCACCCTACTCTTTTCCTCTATTTCACAGTTCTAAGATGGTGCTTTGTGTGTGTGTGTGGGGGGGGGGCGTTAGGTTTACTTATTTTATTTATTTTTAAAGGAGGTCCTAAGGATTGAAACCAGGGCCTCGTGCATGCTAAGCATGCACTCTACCACTGAACTATACCCTCCACCCTTAAGGTGGTGCTCTATGAGCACTCTTTTTATGACAAAGACAGATCATCAAAAATTGAGAAGAACCTGCACAAACCAAGTAGTGGGGAAATGGCTCAGAGCAAGAAGGCTCTTGACCTGTGCCTTTAGGGGTTCCCTTCTGCATGTCTTTAATGCACCTCAAAGAATACTTTAATTAGAAAGTGTTCATGGGGCCTGGCTTTACATACATTTCATTGGCCTAGAAGTCTCACATGCAGGGCCTCCTCACCCCTGGGAGAGAAATGTGTCTGGAACTGGAACCGTGTTATAGAAAGAAAGTCATTTGAATCTCGTAAGTGGGTAAAATGGTTCAGAGAGGCAAGTGCCTACTCTCATGTAAGTTAGGGCCTTTCATATGGAAACTTCTTTTTAATCACATTGTGTGTGGGAAGGGAGAGGAAATGCTGTAATTCATGCCTTGTAGTGTGTATAGCCTTGACAACAATCCTTCTATGCCAGTGACCCGCATGGAGGCTGAAATCTAGCTCCTTCATCTGATGTTCACCGCCTCCTCAAAGAATCACAGGGTTGGAAAAATACCTCCCTTCTTTTAAGTATCCTTAGTCCAACTTTATGTTAATATCAAGTCCCATCTGTAGCATGTCTCAGAGATGGCCATCCAAGCTTTGCTTAGACACAGCCAAGAAACTGAGTTTTGGGCAGGGCTGAGGAGGAGAAAAGTGGAGGGGATAAAGAAGGCATTTAACTCTGGGAGAGATGTCTTGTTGGTCGTATGTCCAACCCCTCCTTCCTGCATGAAGATTTCCCTTAGGCGCCTTAAGAAGTTTCACTTTTGTTCTTTGCTTTGCTGGTCCTACCGTCCTGAAGTCCCTTCCCTTTCCTTTCAAACATTCACATCCATCCATCTTCCAGAAACAAGCTCAAATCTTAGTTTATTCTTCAACAGTATTAACTGCCTCCTTCTGTATGCCAAGCTGTTCATTTTTAAAATCTCCTTTAGCCATTCTACCTCTAATTCTCTGATCCTCTAGAGCAGTTGTGATTTGATAAATTTTTTGCTCCTGTGTGACATCTCTCCTATTTTTAATCTTGAACTGACTTTTAAGCATGTATTTAATTTCCTTTGCCTTTTTATCTTCCCAATTAACTTCACAGAACTCCTTGAAGGCAGGGACTGTGCCATCTGAGTCTTTGTGCTGCATCGCAGTGCCCTGGGTTTTTATAGTTTAATTGGCATTAATAGGAGGTGAGAAGATTGGCAGAGATCATACCCTCTTTGCTTCAGATCCATAGTAAAGGATACCAATCACTTTTTTTTTCTTCCTTTACTTGGTTTAAAGATGGACCAATTGAAAAGGTGCTAGTGACTAATTTTGTATTAAGTGGCAGTTTTTCAAACTGCCAGATCTTCAATCAAATTAATTTTAAAAACATTATACAAATCAAATCTGCTCTGTACTTAGGATTTGTGCCCTTTCCAAGATATATGATATACTGGAATTTTTTTTTTTTAAGTTTAAAAAAAATCTACTTTGGTTTATCAACAACCGCAAAAGGCTCAAGGCAGTGCTGGAATCTCAGCTGCTTCAACCACACCCATCTGCTGTTTGTGCAGCATTACGGGAGAGGTTGTCCGAGAGAGCCAAATGTGTCGTCATTGCGTAGGGCCTCTCAGAAGCCATTTACGTTAACAGCTTACTGCCTCTGATTTTAAACATTGCTTCCATATCTTACCCTTCTTGTGCAGGCCTATCACGACCCCATGCTGAAACTCTCCATAATGACAGAACAAGAGTTGAATCAAATTTTCGGAACGCTGGACTCCCTGATTCCTCTACATGAAGGTATAATTTTGTTCCCAGATGAGTTGTGACTTGTAGCCTTGAGTTGTCCTATAACAACTCATGATTATGTAATAATGTGAGTAACCCGAATCTTCCAGCCCTGTTCATATTTGAATGCCTAACAAAATAAGCGTTCTGTTTGTTTTTTAACCAGACCTCCTCAGTCAGCTTCGAGATGTCCGGAAGCCTGATGGCTCGACTGAGCATGTCGGTCCCATCCTCGTAGACTGGGTAAGAAAAGTTCTCTGGGCTTGATTGAAGATAAATTTCAATAATATAAATGGAGTTTCATTTTAGCTAGACTTTTTTTTTATTGGCAAACATAGGTCTCACATCAGAAAAAATTAAAATAGCAAATTCCTAGTATAATTTATCATTATATTTAGGCTTTATCTCCTCAAAGCATGGGAAGTTTTTTTTTTAATTATTAAAAATGTACTAGATTTAAAGATAACATGGCCTTTGTGCAATAAAAGAAGTAAAGGCATACATGAAATTGTTACTAGTTTCACATCAAAGAAAGTAGAACTAATTAATATTCACATCAGGCCAGTTACAAATATAATTATTACCATTTTTATTCTAGTAAACATTCATGGACACATTCCTGTCCATCACTAAAAAAAAAAAGCTTTAATTCAGGCTACAAAAAAAGCCCCCCAAAACTCTTAGGGTCAAATGTTTCATAAACAAGGTAATAATTACATGTTGCTAAATGTTTAGCATATATCTGGTCCTAAGTAACTTGATAGGACAGCTGAGTATTATGCTGGCCTTTATCCCAATATAACTCATTCTCTTTCGTAATTAAAGAAATCAGCTGTGGCTTTAGATTATGTGTTCTAAATTTGTGGCCCTGGGGCTGAATCTGTGAGTGCCTAAAATGGTTGTTTGTTCATTTGTTTAATTTATTTCATTTTAATTTTTGTAGGTTTTTTTGGGGGGGTAAATTAGGTTTATTTATTTATTTAATCTTTAGAGGAGGTACTGGGGATTGAACCCAGGACCTCATGCATGCTAAGCATGCACTCTGCTACTTCGAGCTATACCCTTACCCCTTAATTTATTTTAGACAAGGCACAGACTCTCGTTTGCCACAATCCTCCCCACTCCCTATCATACATTTCTGTTTCCTTCTGTGAGTGTTCCACCACTCTAGGTGGTTTTCATTTGTTATGAAGCACGTAATAAAAGGAGATTACTTTGAAAACTTCTTCCAAGCAGGATTGGGTCTCTCATCCCTCTGATCCACAGTGTTCCAGAAAAATAGGCAGGAAGTGTCACAACAGCAGGAATAGTGAATTCTACTCTTTGGAGAAAGTTGTAAAGATTATAAATCCTACCATTACCAAGTGAGTTCTGTTTATCCAGTAACACTTGTATTTGTATTTTAACCTTCCTAAACCTTCCGGTTCCTAAGTTTTGACATTGATCTCTTAACTTACGCTTCTCAATTACTGCCTTGATCAAGGAACTTTGAGGGTTTCATGAGTTAGCTTGAGTTCAGGAGTCAATTTTAGCACTGAGGCTGAAATATCCCAAGGGTATCTGAAAGTCAAGAAATGTTCTAAAATGAATAATTTAGGAAACGTGCCTTAAGATTTCAGGAGAGCTCATTCATCTTATTTTTTGACATTCATTTTATTATGAGCCATGGTAGATGTCCTAACTTCGTTAGCCCACAAAGAAATTTTTCTAGAGAGAGCCAGCCAGCTGAAAGCAAAAGAGGTGTAGTGAGAAGAGAGAGTCTGCCTCAGTATTTCTTAAACTTCCTCAGTCTGTGACTGCTTTGTTGGGAGTGAGACCACAAGTCCAGAATTAGCATGATGACTTTGTTTTTGATGAATTGGCAACGTAGAACCACAAGGTCTCCTTGGACGTCGTATACAAATTGTCAGTTCATGCCAGAAAGCAAAATGAACGCACTTGCCCTGTTACTAATTTTTTTCTGAAATAAATGCACTTTTATTAGGAAATTGGTTCCATTTGTGGGTAGCTTTTCAGTTCTTTTCTGTGCATACCCAGAAGAGGTTTGACCATAGTGGTCCATTGCTATCTGAACCCTTCAGACATCAAATGGGGACTTGCAGCTTGAAGAGCAGCCTAAAATTAAACAACTGGCCCATTGTTACCAGTCTTCATGAGAAACAGTCCTTATTTATCAGGCCTGACGAGCTGTTAAATGTTTTCCCTCTTTTAACTGCAGATGTGTCCGTGCGAGTGGGAACTGTAAACCAAGGGGTACATCTGTTTGAGTTCTGGTCTTTTTAACAGAACAAAATAAACATCTTAGTGGATTTTGAATGAGGAAAGTCAGAGCCCATTCGACCCATGAAAAATTGATTTATTTCCCCCCAAAGGAAAAAAGTGGGAAAAACCCTTTTAAACAAGTGAGCCTCCCAAGTGGGATAGCCCTGGCCAGTCCTTTTGACCTTAGAATGAATCAATTACTTTTACTTTGAAGACCTTAAACAGAGTGGTGGGTTTTTTTCAGGGACCCACCCTGGTTACCAAAAATCAGTCTCCCTCTCAGGTTGGCCTGTTCTCGTAAGCCTCCCCTGTCATTAAGGAACAGCTTCCCAAGTGACTTACCATCATGCTAACATTTTTTTTCAGTAATAGAGGAATTTATAAGCTCTCCAAGGCAGCAAGTTCTCATGTTAATTTTGGTTCTAATTAAATTTTCATTCCAAGGAGAGAGGGAGGACACTCGGAAGCAAAAAAATAGATTTGTTCTATTTCTTTTCACAATGTTAGGGAGACAGAATTTCTAAAACAAAAAAAAAAAAGTGAAAGAGTTTCCTTTATAAATTCTTGATAGTCTATTTAAAGAGGTGGCGAATAGTTCAGAGATTTGATGGGGTGGGTAGGGGGAAAACACGCTTCAGACTGATTTTATATCCAGCTGAGCAAGTAGTTTTCCTTCTCTAAACTACAGTTTCTTCAATAAAAATATTCTAGGGATAAATAATAATAAGATTAGCTCGCACTTACCAATCGTTAACCAGGAGCCAAGCTCAGGTTATGCCTTTTATCTGCCAAATCTCATTAAAGGATAGAGGACGTTAGTGCACGCATTTTGTAAGTGGAGAAGCTGAGGCTCCTGAAGGGTCACCTGTCTAGTAACTGTCTGAGTTAGGCTTTGAACACGATTCTCCCTGGTTCCAAAGTCTGTCCTCTTAACCACTATGTTATTGCCTCTCACATTTTCTATAAGTGACTATGCGTGTATTTGGGAACCAAGATGTATGCATTCTTCATTCCCTATCTAGTTACAGATCAGTTGTGGTTTTTTCTAGCCAATGGTCTGAACCAGATAGCTTTTTAGGTTATGCTCAGGAAATGAGCACCCTGTCAGGTGTGAACACAGGACCAGAAAGGGATTTGGTTGCCATGGCAGCAGGGGCAGTGGGATTCAGAGAAAGTAATGGCCCATTGGACAGTGAGCAGCAGTGTGGTTGAGGTTCCTCGCTAGTTTATTTCCGATGGCTACTGCTGATTTGTTTCTCCATTATGAAAACATTGGGCATTTCCAGGTCTTTTTAAAAGGCAAGGAAGTGGAAATGAGATTAAGAGGTCCTGAGGCTCTTTTTAATTAACTCTGAAGATATAAATTACAAGCCACAATGCTGCATCTGGGGCTGGGGGGGGGGGTGTCTGTGTGTGTGTAAGCACCAGTTATCATTACTTGCAAATACAACATTGAGGAAGGAATTTCTATAGCTCTTTTTAACACAAAATAGAGGGTTTTTTAAAATAACATGTAAGGAAGGTGGACATTTCCAAGGAATGTTAAACTCGACATTACACGTCTAGGGGTGGGGGGGTGTGTAAGTACCAGTTATCATTACTTTCAAATAGAATGTTGAGAAAAGAATTTCTGTAACTCATTTTAACAAAATAGAGGATTTTTAATAACATGTAAAGGAAGTAGACATTTCCTAGGAATGTTAAATTCAACAGTGAATTTTTTAAACATTACTTCCACAGTATCTTGTTTGGTTTCAGTCACTGAGAAAATAATTTCAATAAAGGGTGTAAAAGAAGTAGCAGGATATTTAAACTTTGATCCATTGTTCAGCCACTGCCACAACTTATTTTTAAGCCTCATTCACAAACCATCAACTATTACCTAATCTGGTAATCCATTAAACGTTCACTTCAAAATACAAACTTTGAATGTCTGCTGTATAGTAGGCCCAGTGCACAATACTGAAGTTGCAGAAACGAAAAACCCTCTTGCCACTGTCTTGCACTGAATCCCTCCACAGAGCAGGTGTTACAGTAAATGTGGTTTCCTAGTGCAAGAGAGAAAAGCAAACACAGCAGGGCCATTGGCTGCATTTTACTGCCTCTGGTGACTTTCTGGACGCTGACAGCCTGTGCGTTAGGATGCTGGGTCCTGGATGCTACTCACAGGGAGGAGTGGAAAAGGAAGATGAGCAGCCCTTCCACTGAGTCTCTGACTCTGTGTTTGCACCATCTGACTGATGGGACGTGTCAGGGAAATTAGTATTTCGCTGGAAGACAGTGGAGTCAAAGTGTTCCAAAGTCTTTAAACTTAAATTGTTCTCCACGTGGAATGCTGTTGTTAACCATTAGGTATAGCCAAGAATCATCCTGGCCTGTCAGACTAATTTAAAAGACTTTTCTAAATGCTTTCTGCATCTAAATTTTTACTAATTATACTTTTGCTTTAACTCCTTGGAGTTCTTTATAATTGGTCCACCTTTGATTCAGGTACCTTAAAGCTAATGTAGAGGTGCTTGCACTGGGCCATATCAAGAGCTGGGCTGTGGAGTCTGACGCCTTTCTTTTTGTGCCACTGAGTCTTCTAGGTTAGTTTTTTATTAACAATTTTAAAAGAAACGTTATTATTTTTTTTTTAAATAGGAGGGTTTCCTCTCACCAGATACTTCTGAAAGTTTAGGACAATTCTGTATGCAAATGCAGTCATTCCAGATTAGGAAAATACTGAACTGTGTGCATATACAGTAATTCCAGTTCTTCTGTGTCTAGCTTAGATTGGCAAAATGCAAACAAATTATTAGGGCCTTAACAATCAAGAAAGTAAACAAACAGCTAAGAAAACAACTTTGTGCAAACAAGCTGGAGCTTAAAAAACTATCCACTGCCTGCCATTTGGAAGATTCCACTGTCTGTCTCCTCCAGCCACGCAGATAAAGGAACGTTAGACTGCCCTGGAGACCAGCTAGGTTTTGTTCAGTCCCCGTGAGTGGTGTTAGCATGTGGCTCCAGAGCACTATTATTTTAATGCTCCAACCCTCTTTTGATGTTCCTTTCTTAGCTGCCTTGTCTCAGCTCCTATGACAGCTACTGCAGCAATCAAGTAGCCGCCAAAGCTCTGCTAGACCACAAAAAACAAGATCACCGTGTCCAAGATTTCCTACAGCGATGTTTGGAATCTCCCTTTAGCCGCAAACTAGATCTCTGGAATTTCCTCGATATTCCAAGAAGCCGTCTGGTGAAATATCCTCTGCTTCTTCGAGAGATCCTGAGGCACACCCCAAATGATAACCCAGATCAGCAGCACCTGGAAGAAGCCGTGAGTTGTCTCTTTCTTTCTCTCTCCCTTGTCATTTTCCCCAGTGTCTAGAAGATTGGGTAAATGGGTGAGTGAAGAGTCCCTGGGTACCTGGGACTCAGGAATCTTGGCTTCCAGGCTTGGCTCTGCCGTCAGCTGTGCTTTGATTTAGCAAGTCAATACTTTTCCCAATCTATAAAATGTAACATTTACATGGAATGCACTCTAGAAGTCCTTTTGATTCTAGAATTTCTTGATTCTGTGTAGGTGACTCTGTGATCTGTTTGTTATGGTTGCTGACTGTGAGGGTTAAAATCTCTGTGGAGATCTGAAATCAGATAGCTTTGTTCAGTTAGCAAATGGGAGTTGCCTTTTACCTTGGTCCTGAAGCCCACTTGTGAGCTTTAAGACCCAGCTTTCCTTGGCCCCAATGTGGAGCCTACTCATACCTGCCCACCAGCAACTATATTGAGTATGGGGCAGGGTGGTTTGAGAATTCTGGGTTCTTCCATAGCAGCAATAGAAGACCAGGAAAAATGGAGTCCGTTTCGTGAAAATACAGCAAACTCTGAGCTTTCTACCCAGAGAGCTCAGTTCTGACCGGGGTGTCCTGTGAGGCAGGGCAGAGGAGAAGGCAGGACAGGAGGAGCAAATGGCCTGAGCAAAGATGTGAAGAAGTGACAGGACAGGCCATGCTGGGGAAGGCCACGGATCAGTCTGCCTCGGGTTGACGGTGCTTAGGAAACAGCAGGAGAGGGGGCAGAGGATGACACTTCAGATTGGTTATAGAGAGTTTTAAATATAATCTGAGACATTTTCTTTTGTTGTGTTTTTGTTTGGTTTTTGTTTTCTACATAGCTTGGATTCAGGTTTCAAATCCCAGCTCCATCACTGACAAGCTATGTAATCTTGGACATGTTGCTCCTCATTTGTAGGACAGGGGATGGAGAAGATTAGGGACAAGGAAGCCAGCTGGGAAGAGGTTGCAGTGGTCCAAGTGTGCAGTCATGGAAACCTGCTCAGGGAAGTGGCCATGGGGATGGAGGTTAAGAGGCCAATCCAAAGCCTTCATTCCCTGACTGGACCTGGGACAATAACAGAAGGAGGATATGCACAGGTGATTGGAAAATCAGAAGCCTTGAGCCTGTGGAGCAAAATGCCCATCTCTTCCCAGAGAGGAGCTTAAAAATAATAAGTAGTAACAACATCAGCAGCAATAACAGTATTACTGCTGACATGTAATGAATACCTAGTAAATCAGCTTTATGTAACTGCCTCACAGGTTATGAGCTCATATTCCTCACAATCACCTGTGAGATAGCTGTTCCTGTTAGGGCCATTTTCCTTTTCCAGGTGAGGCTTGTGGGGGTTAAATAACTTGCCCAAGTCCAGGGCCAGCAACTGTTGGAGTTGATATTGGAACCCTGTCGGTGTAGACTGCAAATCTTCTGACTTTTCCAATTCTTTATCATCCTTTACAATGGAGCTGAAAAGCCTAGCTGCTGCTTTGAGCCCTGTTGGAATCACAGAACGTTGTCTGGCCACCAGGCTTTGTGGAAAGGCCTCACTGGTGCAGAGCTGGGCCAGTTGTCCTTGTAGGGGTAGGGAAGAATGAGGAAAGACTCTCTCCTGATTCTCGAGGTGTTTGATGTGTCTGGCAGACCCGACGCACACAGACCAGGCTCCCAGTGCAGCACGATGGGGGATGCAGCCTCCAGGGATGAGGCCCATCTCACTTCATCATGTCTGTTTTTATTACTGAAAAGAGCAGTAGGGTTGCCTCCTCACCGTATTTCATCCCAGCAAGTGTGTGGTCTGTAGGAATGAGAACAACAGGGAGCTCGAGCTAGTCTAAATAATTACTTTTTTGAAGCACACAAGCTCACTCTGAGCTTTACAGTATAGATTTCTTCTTTTTAATATGCAGCATGAAAGAATAAAGCTCTGTTTAAAAAAAAAAAAAACACAATCCCAGTGAGCTAAAGTTTGAATTTAAAAGACATAGATAAGAATATGCTTGTTTGCAGTGTGAAAGGATGCACCAGTTTCCCTAGTGCATAAAATGTGATGCCATTTTCACAAATGGAATCTGTACCTAGTTTACTCAGGCAGATTTATGTATGAAGGATGATATTCCTGCATTTGAAAATGTCTGCAGAGCAAGTCTTCTGAATGCCCATTTACACAATAAAGGCACAGCAATTTTTTCCCCTTCTTTTCAAAATCCTTGTGGCATTACCCTAGATGAGCAGAAATATTTAGCCCTGTTCTCTTGGGTGCATTGTGAATGTTTGATAACCATAAAATCCACAGTACTAATGTAGCTTGACTAATATGTTCCCTGAATAAATTTTCCACCTTTTAAAAGGGAGGAACTTTTAAAGTTCAGAGAACTCTAAGTAAATTGCTTCTATACCAAGCATTCAGTCCTATGATTAGATCTAAAGAAAGGTCTTGCTTTTAATGCAGTGCTTAAACTACTACATTTGTATTAGAATTTCTTAACAGTGTTTTGGAGGGTCAATAGGAATTTCCCCCCAAAGAGAACTTCTTAAAATAAGACTTCAGATATTCAGATATTCTAGAGATCTGATTGTTTAATGTTTTAAATTCTAAATACTGTTTCAGCCAGAAAATGATCCTGTAGACCGTCTCTTTGCTCTGCCCGTCACTGTTCCCATTCCTTTAAAAAAATATCACTGGAATCAATGGGAAGAACAGACCTGCTTTGGATGGAACAGCCGCAAGGGCTGCTATTCTTGGCCAATGTCAAGAGCCAACGAATAGATGATATTACCACACAAGGGACAGGACAGACAGGGCTTTCAGATTCCACTTTGAGGATGACGATTCCAGCACGTTTGGGCTTAATCCCTGTTTTGTTATGTGTATCTCTCATCATCATCATCTTTTACCAGCCCCTGCCCTTCAGTTTGAACCCAGATGAGACATGCAACAATAAATTTAATTTAAATGCGCAATTATCATGACTGTTTGCTATTGGCAATCTGCTATATGTAACTTTATTCCTTGCTGCAATTCTGCAAAATAAATTCCTCTCAAGAACCAGTGCAGAGAGATTAGACATGGTATGCAGGTGCACTAGCTTATGGTACACAGGTAAATAAGAATACAAAATAATATTCTTAATAAATTAAAGCAGACCCAGAGCTACTATTATAAATATAGACATAGAATATGGAATAATTCCAATTGTTTCCATTGTTTTGTCTTTTTTTTAATTTTTACAAACACCAGAGAAAGAAGCAGCATTTGAGAATAGTCACAGTTGCCTATGGAACCACTGTGGTGTTTGAGTTTATTAATCTTCATGTGATGTGCCAGCTGTCAGTTCCTGAGTTAAATTAGGAAATGAATGCATCTTTATGCCTAGAGTATATCTTCCTTCTGGTTTCCTTGAAACTTACAGGATATTCAGAAAACTGACTCAAGTACTTGTTAATTCCAACTGCCCAAGTACACCTAGTAATAGTCAGCCAATAAGATGAGACACAGCAATTAATACTAAGGTCTTTAAAAGCAAGAAAAAAGTATGGATTTCACTATGTATTAAAAAATGTAACAAAATAGAATGATAAGGTAGATGTAAAATGTGTGCCCAGATACCTCTCATGTATTTTAAGCTTCTCAAAGGAAGGGACCCTGTTTCATTTCTTTGAAAGCCACCCCCTAGTCTGACACTGAACAGATGCTCAACAAGCATTAATTGAATTAATTTGAAGGATGAGTCATAGCTTTGGTATATTTTGTGAAATTTCTTTTTTGTTTATTCTTGAAAATAACAATAAATAATCAGTCATCTTTGAAAACCATGAGTGGAAAAAGAAGAGAAAGTTTGTACACCAAAATGTTTTATTTATTATTTGTTTTATGTTAATGAAACTTAGGTTAATTTCATAGAACTTATGTTTAATATTAGGTTGACACCAAAGATGAAAAAATTTGTCTTACGATATAAAGAGCCTGTGTTTTTTTAAGTAATGTGTTTTTTTTTTAATTATCAAAGTACTGCTACCACCCAAATTTGGAAAATAGAGAAAAGAGTAAATAAATGATCTTTGAAACTTAGCAGCTACAAAAGTGTACAGATTATGTGTCTGTCCGTAGGATACAGTCACCAGACTCCAGCTCAAAGCTGTAAGATCGTCTGTCACACCTGCATGGTAGTGCCAAAGTTGTAACTGTGTAGAAGTTTTCATCCAGTTGCTTTGGGCAGAAGGCAAATGAAAAATAATCACTTATCAGTCTTAGAATTCAATACTGCTTTAACACAAGATCTGGTAGCTATTCACTGAGTAAAGGTCTCTTTTAAAACCTTGCTTTTCAGAGACTGGTTTGTTTTTCTACTAAGTAAATGTGACCAAGAAGAGTCCCTATTAACATTTCTCACCTTTTAAGTTCTTTTCTGTTACTACCACCACCACCACCAAGAAAGATGGGATTGTTGATCTTTTCACTATTAGGGGACAGAGGACTCTGCTGAGAAAGTCATTACTTTGTCTTGGATTGATGTTGTTGAGTTTTTAATCAACTAATTTCCTGTTCTTTTGTTTTCTAGTATTTTCTAACTTTTCGATATATTATTCATGTGATAGAAAAACACGTCAGAATAAATGCCCACTGACCATGTCCTAGTATTGTACTCTTGTTGTTTTATTTCACTTCAGTTTGTATTAACAATAATGCATCCACCATTGCTTTGAAATCCCTCTACCCCTTACTTAATTCACATGTGCTGTAGGCATGGGTGTGAGTTGTACAGAGACAGACTGTCTTCATGCCTACTCCTAGTGTCTTTTCTTTCCATTCCTAGTTCTCTGTCCTTTATAAATCATTTATGTTTTGTCACTAAACATATATCCAAATCATTTACTCACACCCAATTTGCAAATACTGTTTTCGGTTTAGATTGAGTACATGCAGAGAGACCTTGAAACTGGGTTTCAAATCCCCAAGGATGATCCTTTTTCTGGACTATTACATTCTGCTTTGTTTTCTTTCCTTGGCCTCCTTTTTTATATGCCTACATTTTCAACATTGTGAGCATGCTTTAGGAAATGTGCAACATGGAGCTTAGTGGTTATAAGTCCTGCACGTTGAAAGCAATACCTCATATCTCTTCCTCTCAGATAAAATTATATATCATTATTAGCTTTCTATATAATAGAAATATCTATATATATGTACAAATGAATATATGTGTATGTGTTTATCTCTATGTGTATGTGTTTAGATGGTGTATAGATGGATACAGTGTATAAGTCGCATTTATTTATTTTTCCCTTTTCCCAAAGCAGCAACTTAGATAACAGAATCTCAGAATTAGATCCAAGTGTATCTTCCTTACTTTCTAGGCTGAGTCCCTGGGTCTTGCTGGTGTGGCTGGTTTGCTTACTTTCCCCATACTTTCTTTTTGTTTTCACAGATAAACATCATTCAGGGAATTGTGGCAGAAATCAACACCAAGACTGGAGAATCTGAATGCCGCTATTATAAAGAGCGACTTCTTTACTTAGAAGAAGGCCAGAAAGACTCCCTGATTGACAGCTCAAGAGTGCTGTGTTGTCATGGTGAACTGAAAAACAACCGGGGCGTGGTGAGTGGTTACTCTGCTTCAGTGGTCTGATCCTGGGCCTCAAAAAAAAAGAAATGGAAGTACTGGGGATTGAACCCAGGACCTCATGCATGCTAAGCATGAGTTCTACCACTGAGCTATACCCTTTCCCCTGCTAGCTTTTTTTAAATTGAAGTATAGTTCAAACTTTTTATTTGGTTTGATCAAGACCTTCAAAAACAAATACGAAACAGTTACCATCTCCTCCCACTTTGATATTAAAAAATAATGGGTGATTTTAACAGGATATTAAAAGTATATGATCCGAGAAAAACAGCTGTTACATTGAATTCATTTAGCTTTATGAGAAATTCTTCTTATTCTTATGAATTGGCACCTATCCACAAACTGACATTTTGAGACCATTTTGTTTTGTTTTGTTTTGTTTTGTTTTTAAATAATAACCTACACTCCAATGGCAGTGTCCCTAGCTCTGACCTGTAGAAATTCCATTTCTGGGCTTTTTATTCCTTAGTAGATATTGAGACCATTTTGTTTTGTTTTGTTTTGTTTTGTTTTTAAATAATAACCTACACTCCAATGGCAGTGTCCCTAGCTCTGACCTGTAGAAATTCCATTTCTGGGCTTTTTATTCCTTAGTAGATATTGAAATTGTTCCTCCTTTCCTATCATAGCAATTTGTGCAGATCTCCCCTGGGAGGGCTCACTACAGTGGTTGTAATTTTCTGGGTATCTGTCAGTATCTTCCATTATGCCATGCTTTTTTAGGGTGGAGACTGCCGTGTCAGTCCCCAGCACCTATCATGGGGACCTGATACATACTGAGGCACTCAGTAATGTTAGATGAATGAGTGAATGAATGAATGCTTACATAAAGGAAAAATGGATTTTAATTATATGAGAGTTCAAAATTCATTCAACTCACCATGCTGTTTTTATCTGTAGCCAGTAGAAATTAATGCTAATATATAATATATATATAATTTTTATGTTATATATAACAAATTTTATATAATATATAAATTTTATTATATATATTTAAATTTCAGTATTGAGAAAGCCATTGAGAAAGTCTTCACCTCTTTTGTGTTTCATCTTTGATATCTAGCCAACCCTTAGAATGAAAGCCAGAACTAGATTGAAAAGCCCTTAATAAAGCTTTGATGACTCAAGGGATGCCCTTTTGATCTGGACTGTAGAGTAGCATTTATGAGCAGGCTTGGAAATGTTATTTAAAATCACTGAGTACATGTTGCAGTGCCTATTATCAGTGCTGCTGTCAATCCAACCAGCTGATGTTGCAACAGAGGTTATGAGACCTGTCACAGGCCACTGCTTGAAAAAGTGTTTCTGTTTGACTGAGGAGTTACTGATTGCCATTACTGATTGCCAGAAAGTGGCATTCTGCTTTTTGCTGATTTTTGGAAAGCACTGGTGGACTTCTAATGTCTGATACTCTGGCTCCTGGAACTCTTTCTCAGGAGCCCGGTGGGAAATAGTCAGGAGGATGCATCACTCAGTGGAATGAGGGCCTGTTCTCTTTCTGTCCATCAGTCAAGCACTGAGACTCTCTGGCCAAATGAGCCTAGGGCATTAAGGATGAACTCTGTCTAGTACATGTTCCAGGTAGATAGATTTTTGAGACCAAAGATTTTAGTTGGGGTGGGAGATTTGTTTTAGTTTCTTTGTTTTTCAATAGAGTTGTAAAAATCATTATGAATAAAGTCTTGAGTCAGGGAAAAAATCTCAATTGTTTGAGGGCAGAAAGGAGCTGCAACTAAGAAGAGGAATTCTCAGTGAACATTCATAGACAAGGGATATTTTTTAAAGGTTGCCCAGACAATCTGAGCTCAAACATCCTACCTTGGCTAGAAGATTGAAGTAGAAACAGTATTAAAAAATCTCTGATTATTTTTAGTGTGTAAAATAATGACTAACCCCTTCCCTCCCAATCCCCAAGAGAAAATTCTTAACACTCTCAACCACACCCTGCTGCAAAAAAAAAAAAAAAAAAAAAAAAAAGCCCTTAACTTGGTTATTTTGTGCTTTACTGTTTTTCAATCTTCAAAGCTCACACACGCACACACCAATACAGAACCATCATCATTTGTGTTTCCACCAGCCAACATTTGGTTAAGCTTCAGTTTCTGCAGTTTTTGGTGTGTGTCTGTCTGACTGTCTATGGCAGGGTTAGGGTAGATGACTTACAAGTACCTTTTCTTCCAAATGTAAAACTATCTGATAATGCTGAATGTGCTTTCCTGGCCCTACATCCAGATTGTAATGTGAGTTTCCCAGTCTCCTCTTTGAGACCCCCCTGGGCTGAAATTCCCAAATATTTCCACTGAAAAACTAGAACCCAGCGGTAAAGTCATGGATCTTTTCACTTCGGTTCCTAAGCATTTCCAAACTGTAGGAAGAGTCTGGCACTTGGAATTGAATGGAGCCAATTTATCCCAGCTCCACCCCATTGCTTTCATGATGTGGTTTGAGACAAGCCTTTATTTCTGAGATGCTCTTTTGCCCACAACACACACATCAATCGTCAGCCTTTTAAGCACAACCTCTTCAGAGAACTGAGGTTCTTATGAACTTAACCAAGAAGGACAACCTCTTTGATCATCTTTCTTTGTGGCTACAGTAGCATGCTCTGGTTTCCTCAGGAATGGGCAGTGTTCCGAGCTGCAGTGCCTAGATGAAGCTGATAATCAGCTCTGTGGTTGAAGGAACAAGTGTTTTATGGGTTTGGGTAACAAAGATTAATATTAGGCCCCAATATGCCAGTCTCATCCTTTATAGACTATTACTCATTTTGATCTCTTAGAATTACATTAGGTAAAATAAGCCAAGGCCGGGGAGCACTAACTTTTTCTCCTTCATTACCCACTTCATTCTATGGGGCTTCTCTTTTTTTCTTATGTTCCCATAAGAAAATGCTGGAGGCTGTGTCTACACAGGTTGTGAATTGCAGTCTGAACAGCGCCCCTGGAGCTGGCAGGCCCGGCTGCAGGTGCCTGTGGGCAGAGGGCCTTCTTCAGTGGGGCCCTTGGGACCTGCTCCTATAGGAAAGGCAATGGATTCATCTGGAAATGCCTCCAACTCCCAGCTGTCTGTTCTTCTGGAGGTAGATTTGAGCCTGGAAGTTCATAAGCTAGTAAGAACCTGGTACCTGGGGACCTCTTATCCACAGAGGTCCGCTTATCAACCACTTATTGCTTAGGGGAATCCCATGGATTCTTTTCTTTCAGAAACTACATGTCTTCCTGTTTCAAGAAGTCCTTGTGATCACCCGAGCCGTCACCCACAACGAGCAGCTGTGCTACCAGTTGTACCGGCAGCCCATCCCGGTGAAGGACCTCCTGCTGGAAGACCTGCAGGACGGAGAAGTGAGGCTGGGTGGCTCCCTGCGTGGGGCATTCAGCAACAACGAGAGAAGTATGGAGGACTGGCCGTTTTGTCCTGTTGAATGTCTTTGGTGGTGGTTTGGAGGGAGTGGCTGGCTGGTGGAAAGAAAAGAGTCGTGGCCTTGGGTCAAACTGCATTCCAGTTTTGTGTCATCACTTACTGATTGTGTGACCTTGCTCAACCTGTGTGAACCTTAGTTTTCTATCTGCAAAGTGGGGATGTGTGCATATCTACTTCATAGGATTGTTGCAAGGATTAAATGAGACCCTGCAAGCTGACCTGTCTGCTCATAACTGGTGCCCCTTAAGCTGTCTTTCTCTGACTCCTTCCATTGGGTAGAAGCATTCTTAAGACCAGACAGTCCTTATGTGATTACCAGGTACATAACAGTGGGTTTTGTAGTTGAGCTAACAGACTTGTCTCTAAAGAGACATAACTATGGTCAAATGGGTTAAGGGTTCATTTGCAGTTACTCAACTGGGCTTCTCTAACTGAAGACTTAGTAAACCAAGGAATTAACCAAGAGAAGCTTAGACAGCAGTGTCTATGTAGTGTCTTTTGTGTGTCAGACACTGTGCTAGGCAGTAGCACACACTGGTGAACCAGACAGCTCAATTCCTCGGAAGCCCTATTGAACTGACACTGTGACAGAAGAGATAGATAAGAGACAAATAAATATTCTGGGTGCTGTTAAGAAAACTAAAACCCAGTAAGGGAATAGAGAGGGATAGCAATAGGAGGTCTGTTTAAGATGAAATGATCAGGGAAGACTTCTCGGAAAAAGTAACGTTTGAGCCTCTTAGGTTAACATTGGCATCGTATGGTCGAAGTAATTAACGTGTACTGCCTCTTACTTACACCCCCGTCCCTCCACCCTAGTGGTAGTACTTAAAGTTCTCAAGTACTATGTGCCAGGCATTATATAAGTACTGACATATATTACCACATTTATCTCTCATAATAGCCATCTAAGGTAAGTTCTCTTTGTTTTCCCCATTTTACAAATGAGGAAACTGAGACATAAGGGAGTTAAGGCATTTGCCCCACAGCAGAGTAGAGCCTGAAGCTCCACTGTTTTATCTGAAGCTAGTCTGTTGGCTACAGGCATTGTGCAAGGGGACTGACTGACCTCAGATGCTTCTGTGAACCCCATGCATGTGGCACGTGGGGCCCATTTAATCCCAGTTAATGTTGTTATTAAACTAAATCAAATGTCATGCATACTGTGCACTGCTGTTTTTTAAATGCACGTAGCTCCTGTTGAGGTTACTAAAATGTCATTTTATTTTAAAATGAAACCAAACTTATAAGAGTTCTGTGTCTTTACATATCTTCTTAATCATCAGATACTAAATGTACAGATACTATCATGTGGAGGGTCATGGGCCTGTTTGCTGTTACAAAGGGCTTCTTAAACTTGAAAAAGCCCTAGCTTGGAACAGTTGTTGAAATTACAGATTATTAGGCCCACCTGAGCCCTATTGAATCCAAATCTCTAAGGGTAGGGCCCCGGGATCTATATTTTTAACATGCTGTCAGGGGATTCTGACATGCAGCCAGGTTTGGTACCCAGTACTCTGGGGTCCCCTTAAACACAAGACTTAATTGTTCTGCACTGATTTGCTAGCTTCTGAGGACAACTTAGGGCAACCAAGTGCCAGACCTGTGTCAACTCCTATTGAGTGATGGAGGCTGCAAGGTAGAGCTGAGCCGTATCCTGGATCAGTGGGACACATTTACTAGTCAATTAGTGATGTCTGCGTCTGCCATGGGTACTTGGATACATGGGAGGTTAGTGTCACTACATGTGTTCTCTTTGGCTTGGGTTAATATCTGTTCATTGACCTCTTTTTTCATGTGTTTTTCGTTACTAGTTAAAAACTTCTTCAGAGTAAGTTTCAAAAATGGATCCCAAAGTCAGACTCATTCACTACAAGCCAACGACACCTTCAACAAACAGCAGTGGCTCAACTGTATTCGTCAAGCCAAAGAAACAGTTGTGTGTGCTGCCGGGCAGGCTGGGGTACTTGACTCCGAGGGATCATTCCTAGATCCCGCCACTGAAAGCAGGGAGCCACAGGGAGAAACAAAACTTGAGCAGATGGACCAATCGGACAGTGAATCGGATTGTAGCATGGACACAAGTGAGGTCAGCCTGGACTGTGAGCGTATGGAACAGACAGACTCTTCCTGTGGGAATAGCAGGCACGTTGAAAGCAACGTCTGACAGAAGCGTGTACTTCCTGGAAGTAGCCCTGTGTCCTACCTGTACAGTATTTGCATTCCACACATGGAACGGTTTGGAGAAGCACTTTTTGATACTTTTGTGACTGTGTTGACCCAGTCTCTTCAATCTGTACTTTGTCCCTAGTACTGTAACTGCCAGTCTGTCTGTGTAAACTGGAATCTGAGGTGACTGTTACCCTGTATTGTATTTCACAAATGTCTGGATGGATGGAGCAAATTACTTTCACTTGTCCTGCTGGATTTTTAAAAAGTACAAAGAAAAAAATCTCTAAACTACCATTTTGTGTAGATTGCTTAAAGGATCCTTCTGTGTTTCTCTAGTGTTTTTCTGGCTCTTTGGCAGAGTAGCTGAAGGCATGGAATTTCAAGGGCCTAGCAAACAGGGCATGAGGAAGTCAGTCATGTACCATGATGGCATTTGAAGGAGAACCAGGAAAGATCAATGTTTCGAGTGAAATTGGTTTGATGTTATTCAACCAGAAAGCATGAAGATATCCCTGGGGATTCCAAAGGCTTAATTTTGCAAAGGAAGAAGCACTGTCTTGACCTTGCAATTTCATCCAGTGCAAATTTGATGCAATAATCTATTAGGACATGAAATAGAGTCTGACCTTAAAAGGACTAGCACAAAAGCAGCTGTCAGTTCTGAATCTTGAACTGAAATGTGCATTGCACCAGGAGGTCTCTGCCATAGATGCTGGCTTGCCTTAGAGAGCCATTTCTAGTCTAAAACATCAGAATAGAACTCAGAGGGACTGGGAATATCTGGCAGGATAACAAAAAGGCCCATCTTGGCTTTGTTTCATCTGCCTAAGCCTACTCATATTTTAGAGCGTGAATGAAGAGATGAGGAAAAGAGAATGCAGCTGAGTCAGTGACTCTGTCTACAGAAGCATGTGAGAAGAAGAATTTGGAAGAAGTGCTCCATCATGATCTTATGTGGGAAACATTAAAAGAGAAAAGCATGGTCCAGTGTCCTTCTGGGAAAGGCCAGAGCCTTGGGTTTTCCTGTTGTGCTTTTGGGTCATCAGTTTATCATCTCTGGCTCTCTGCTGGGCTCAGAATCATCATTATATTCTCCAGAGACCAACTTAATTAACTCTATGATTAATTAGGATTAGTTAGCCAAACTAGTAACCTTCGTCCAGCCTTGATTTACAATGCAGGGTGGGTTACAGACCTTAAAAAAAACAAACATTAACTGAATACACAGAAAAGCTCCCTGTGAGTGTAAATATTAAAGACAACCTGTGCAAAATTAGACCCACACCAGCACTAGTAGTAATGGTTCTAAATTATTGCCAAAAAAAAAGTTTTCTTTTCAGTCTTTTGTCTTTCAAGTTTACAGAAGGAAAGCAGTAAATATTATGTTGTCATTTTATGATGTACGTCTGTAATGTGCATTCGAAGAAGCTGTGTGACAAGATTTATCAATGTAAAAACAAGATATAATACTTTTTTTTCAAAAATAAAACAAAAAAATGTTGTGGTCAGTTTTACCCTATAAAACATATTTCTGTATTTATAGATTTTAAACAAGGTGAATTTTTTTTCTATTACAAGTTTATTTAAAACTGCTTTGTTTCTCAAGTTGTTACTGATGCAGTGAGTGAATGAACCAGCTGCATAGAGGAGCGGAGAAAAGCTGAGAAAGATTGTCTGATGCTGGAGAAAAGAACGAATCATTCTTGGCAGAGCCGTCGACCACTTTGGCCAGCACGTTGAGAAGAGGTCTGTCAGGGCCAGCCTATGGGAAGAAAGTCAATGAATGTTTTCATGAAATGAATGTTTTTGTAAAATGGCCTTAAACTTTTCTGGAAGCATTTCAAATAAATTACATTAAAATGTCATCCTCTTTGTGTACTGTATTTGCCCTACAGACGTCAAATTTCCGCTACCTTCCTGGGAGGTTCTTTCTGACGTTTTTGCTTGGACCCAAATACACATATTAAAATAGGGTGTGGGTTGAAATAAGTGCTTTGGTTTGATCTCTCAAAGCTTTTGCAAAACTCATATTTCTAAGATATATATTTTCAAGTATGCTCATTTTTAACAGCTGTGTCTTGAATCTGCACTATGTGTCAAGGGATGTCATAACTGTTATAGAAAAGAAGTGTTGAGTCTCACTGCTAGTGTAGGTGACTGTTGATGAAATTGAGGCTAAATAATAGAAAGCCAGTTTTACTTCAGAACTCTTCCTAGAATTTCACTCCACTTTTTCTTTAATTAAAACGGTCACTTCTGTTCCCCCAAAGAATAGTTTTTAGATAAAAAGGCTCGACAGCTTGAAGTGGTCAGTAGCCAATTCTCAGTAGCATGTTGGCCCAGTAAAGCTGGTAGTTAATCTTACCTTTATAAGAAACGTTCACCATTTTCTTTAACACCCTGTTAATTCCCAGATTAGTCAAGATATTCACATAAATAAAAGTCCAAATTTTTTTCCAAATGAAAACTCACGCCTTGTTCCCATCTTCTTACTTCTCCCTCCCTATCATCATTCTTATCCTTCTTCAGTTCTACTCTGGGTGTTCCCTCCACTTTTTACTCTCATGATTGTATTGAACTTGTTACTAGAGAATGTCTCTCCTAGAATATTAGAAAATATTTGCACTGACATTTTGTGGGCTAGTACAAGTGACTGGGAGCTAAATGGTTTTCTTGAGTCTATTTTCAAGGTATTATTTGACACACAAGTAAATACAGTTCTCACAGTCAAAGTTATTAGCAAAGAAAAGAGCCAGAAATAGCAATTTTGTGCAAAATTAGAGTGGTTTCGACTTCTGGTTAGCAGCCACCACCAGCAACTGCTTTCATTTCCATTCCTAGCACAGTCTGCAGCAGCTAGGAATGCAGAACTCTTCTTAACTACAGCCCTGCCTTAACAAATCTCTTTGGTTACAGGAAAATGCAACCCACCATGTTGATGAACAAGCTGTTCAACTTTCCATTAACATGCTGTCCATGTCCATCTTTAACTAATTCTGCAGAAGCCTGAGGATTCCTTGGAAGTTTAATAAAGAGACCATCTGACTGCACAATTTCGCTCGAGCATTTTACCTCACCTGGCTCCCCTTGGCTTATGGAAAAAGCCATTGAACATCCCCTCTCACTGATGCGGTTGATTCATTTAATTCATGCTATCTCATTTATTGACAGAATTCTAGAATGACAGTATTGGAAATTTAAAGAGGATAACTCAAGCCCAAACTCACCAGAAGAAATCTGAAGATCAAGAAGACTGAAAACCTTGCCCACGTGAACACGGTGAGAAAAGTCGACTGCATTCAATGTACCTAGAGGGTACTTATGCAAACAAATTTGCAAAACAGTTACTGCTCCTTTCATCTTTTTTCCTTCCTCCAGGCTTGGTTGGCACAGTCAGCTACACAGGTCTTCCCAGATGAAGCAGTGCATCAGTCCACCTGGAGGATTAGCAAGGAATTAGAGATAGCACTCTATCTTTGAGAGCTGATCATCTAGTTCAGGAACCTGGACATGCATTCTAAATAACTTGTTTACTTCCATGTCCACACACAGATACACCTAATATTAATGAACTGTGTCACCTCACCTGTAAAGCTTTGAAAAATGCCATCCTCGGTGTTCTATTCACCCCATGTGTGTGAAATGGGGACACTGTAAACCCTCAGGCCATTTAAAAAGTGAGACAGTGCATGTGAAATCACTCTGAAAACTGTTGAGCTAGTAGTTTTCATTGTCATTTAATAATCACTTTTAAACTTGCACATGGTGTTATGAAAATTTCTCAGAAGCATGGCCTTGGCTGGGGTCTTTTTCATTCATTCAGCTGCATATTTGGAGGATGGGGTTTGAAGGGGCTTCTCAAGCCAGAGAATCTGGAATATTTCCTTATATTGTTTTCCTTTCCAC
This sequence comes from Camelus bactrianus, assembly GCF_048773025.1. Taxonomy (NCBI): domain Eukaryota; kingdom Metazoa; phylum Chordata; class Mammalia; order Artiodactyla; family Camelidae; genus Camelus; species Camelus bactrianus. The sequence goes on from NC_133555.1 coordinate 28,445,912, forward strand.
AATTTTCTGTTTTCTCTTTCAGGAGCTCTGGAAAGAGAGATGTCAAGCTTCCTGGATTTGGTCTCTCAACCTCCTGGATTGGTTTTCATGTATTCTTATTTGTTTACTCCTACTTTTTATTTCCTTATTTTTTTTTCTCTTTTATGGAAATTTCTTCACCTTTATCTTCTAATCCGTCTATTAATTTGGGGAGAAGGTTTTTATTGCTAAAGTTTTTTTTTCCTTTTTCTATCATTGTCCCTAATCTTATTTGCTGAAAGCAATATCTTTTTTTTTTATTATTAAGTATAGTCAGTTATAATGTGTCAGTTCCTGGTGTATAGCATAATGTCCCAGTCATGCATATATATACATATATTTATTTTCATATTCTTTTTCACTAAAGGTTACTACAAGATATTGAATATAATTACCTGTGCTATACAGAAGAAATTTGTTTTTATCTATTTTTTTATATATTGGTTATCATTTGCAAATCTCAAACTCCCAGACTTACCCGTTCCAACCCCCTTTCCCCTGGTAACCATAAGGTTGTTTACTGTGTCTGTGAGTCTGTTTCTGTTTTGTAGATGAATTCATTAGTGTCCTCTTTTAATCGCTGAGTAGTATTCCATTGTATAAATATACCAGAACTTCTTTATTTCATCTGTCAATGGACATTTAGCCATTCCACGCCATGGCTGTTGTATATAGTGTTGCTGTGAACACTGGGGTGCATATGCCTTTTCAAGTTAGAGTTCCCCCCAGATATATGCCCAGAAGTGGGATTGCTGGATCATACGGTAAGTCTATTTTTAGTTTTTTGAGGAATTTCCATACTGTTTTCCATAATGGTTGCACAAAACTACATTTGCACCAAAAGTGCAGGAGGGTTCCCTTTAGTGAATGCAGTATCTTCACTAAACTCAAGGTATCATAATTTTGTTAGATTTTTCTTCTTCTTGCATTGTTCATTTATCTGGGAATAATAGTAGTAATTTATGGGATGGTTTATTTTCATTTACCTCTCCAAATTGACGCTCTATCCTAAACCATCCTTTTATCTGCCTGTGTGTATATATGTACTTCATCAATGGACTCTTGCTTGTAGCTTCTGGTTTTATTTGGTCAAAGTGGAGTTCTAGCATGATATCAGAGAGAGGGAAAAGAGTGAGGTTGGAGTATTTATATTCCCAGCTCTCTCCTCAAAGAATTGCCTTGGACTGGCTGCCTCTCTTGACATGAAGTCACAGCTCCCCTCACAGAGTTCTCTCTGAGTTCCAGTAACCTTTCCAGCCTAGGATGGTAACAGCCCAAGTGTCACTAGCCCCAGGATACTTCATTGTCTCTATACTCTGCCCACAACTTTGTATAAAGTCCCTTTTTAAACCCTCTTTAAATTAACCTAATTTGAATTTGCTGCTAAGCCTGCTGAGCCTCTGATAGATACTGGTACCCAACACAATAAACATCATACACGTGTCGTCATCATCATCGACACAGGTGTCATTCCACCATCTGCTTTCTGTCTCCAACGTTGTGGTTCAAGGATACAAAGATCTTTTGGAAGAATCAAAGATGGATTTGGTGTTTCTATTTCTTGTTGTGATGGATAATTTTCTGAGAAGAGACATGGAAATATCTTTCAAAAACAAAGGCAAAATAAAGACTTTTTCAGGCATAAAAAAGCTGAAAGAGTTCACCCCCAGCAGACCTATAGTGTGAAAACTGTTGAAGGACCTTCTTTTGACAGAAAGAAAATGACACTAGAGGAAGTTTGGATTCATACAACAGAAGAGCACACACACACAAAAAAAACCTGCAACCTGTAGAAAAGTAGGAAAGACTTTCCTTATTATTTAAATCTCCTTAAAAGTAATGAGTTCAAGGGGGTGGAGGGTATAGCACATGCTTGGCATGCATCAGGTCCTGGGTTCAATCCCCACTGCATCCATTAAGGGGGAAAAAAAGGTAATGAGTTCTAGCCATGATGGAGTAACACAGATGAGATTTACCTTCCCACCTGAAACAAACAAACAAAAAGATAACATATATAAAAGTACAGTTTTGAAGACACTGGACATCAGGCAGAGAAGGACAGAGACCCTGAGAGAAGGGAGCAAATGAGTGAAAGCCTTAATTAACAAACCAGAGATCCCAGAGGACTACAAGCAAGTAGAATCTCGTACAGCCTTGAGAGGGTTGTCAGGCAACAGGGCAGGGAGGAGAAACCCAGCCTAATCCAGGGAAGTCCCTGAGTGGCAGAGACGTAGCTGAGAGTTCAGGGAGAGCAAGGCCGCTAAGATTTAGAGGACAGAGAACGCTGCATGAAGAGAAAACTGTGGCAATCTGCAGAAAGAACCCCCACCTCCCCACACCCAGGTACTCAGCCAAGTACTGGTCAGTGCACGCTTGTGAGAAACTACCCAAGGATGGGGAGAACTATCCAAAAGCATTAGCAGGGAACTCACACAGTGCTGGGAATAGTGCCTGTTCCCACAGACCACACTAGAAGGATATCATAATTGGGTCAAGTACTCAGAAGGGCCTGAAAAGTAGTGGAGAATAATCAGCCCAATGTAAACACTTACCTTGCACTTGGTTCCACCTAACAAGTCTTAAAGACCAAAAAGGATCGAATTATTTCCAGGTAACTTAACTGCATCCCAGAACAAAGCTCAAGAACATCTACAGGCATACAAAAATACCCAGCACATAATGATGAAATTCACAGTGCCTGACATCCATTCAAAGCCTACAAGGCATGCAAAGAAGCAGGAAAATACAACCCATAACGAAGAGAAAAATATGAAAACAGTTGAAACCAACCCAGAACTGACACAGATGTGAGAATTAGCGGACAAGGGCATTAAAAGTTATTAGATATGTATGGTAAAATGTTAAGTAGAGAAATGAAAGATATGGGGAAAAAGGCCCAAATCTAACTTCTAGAGATGTGGGAGATGAAATATACTCTGGACCAGATTAACATCAGATTATACATTTCAGAAGAAAGAATTAGTCAGCAAGACATAACAATATAAGCCATTCAAAATTAAACACAGAAGAGAGAATTTTTTGAAAAGGAGCATCAGTGAGCCATGGGGCAACTTGTTAAGTGCCATGATATGCATGCAGTTGGAGTCTCTAAAGGAATGGAGAGATGGAGAAGGGTATAGCTCAAGTGGTAGAGTGCATGCACAGCACCCAAGAGGTCAGGAGTTCAGTCCCCAGTACCTCCTCCAAGCAGAGATCAATGAAGAAATCTAATTACCCCCCCCATAAAACAAACAATACAAAGAATGGAGAAGTGTAAGAGACAAAATTTTAAAAAAATAATTGCAAATTTTTTCCAAACTTGATGAAAACAATAAACCCACAGATCCAAGAAATTCAATGAACCCCAAACACAAGAAACAGTAAAACTACACCATGGCATATCATAAATTGTTCAAAACCAGTGATAAAGAGAAAATCCTAAAAAAACAGATGGAGAAAAATGACACATTACATACAAAGGAGCAAAGATAAGGAAAACAAAAGGTTTATCGTTGGAAATGAGGCAGGAAGACAGTGAGCAATATCTTTAAAATACTGAAAGAAAAATAACTGAGCCCAGAATTCAAATGCAAATCAAAACAATTTTCAAACATTAAAAAAGCTGAAAGAATTTATTGCCAGGAGACCCAAACCACAAGAAACGTTTTTAAGAAGTCCTTGAGGCAGGAGGAAAATTATATCAATGGTTGATTTAACACTGAAGGTATCAGCCAATTTAATTCATCAAATTTAAAAAAGAAAAAAGGGGGGCACACAATCATCTCAATAGAGGAAGAAAAAGCATTTGACAAAATCAAATATGCATTCCTCATAAAAACTTTCAGCAAACTAGGAATACAAACGTTCTCAACCTGAAAAAGAATATCTGTCACAAACTATGATTAACATCATAATGCTGAAAGACTGAATGCTTTCCCCCTAAGATGAAGATAAAGGGTAAGGATATTCGCTCTTACAACTTCTATTCAACATTGTACTGGAGGTCCTAATCAGTGTAATAAGGCAAGAAAAATAAATAGAAAACATCTTGATTGGTTGAAGGTGATTGATAAGGAAGCTGTAAAACTGTCTTTATTCACAGATAATATGATCATCTATGTAGAAAATGTTATGAAATACATAAAACACCTACTGAAACTATTAAATAAGTTTAACAAGGTTGCAAGATACAAGATAATCATGCAAAAATTTATTGCTTTTCTGTATGAGAGTAATGAACAATGAGATACTGAAATTGAAAACCCAATGCCATTTATATTATAAAAATATTTTAAAACATTGAGATAAATCTGAGAAAAAAAGATGTGCAAAACATGTACAATGAAAATTATAAAACACTGTTGAAAAAATTTAAAGAACACCTAAAAAAATGGGAAAATATACCATGTTTGTAGATTGGACGTCACCTATCATCCCCCCAAAAAGGAAAATTACAATTTAAATGAAAGGGAAGACAATTGATGCCAACACCAAGATATGTCAAATACTGGCATTATTTAGCCAGAATCTTAAGGTAACCATTATAAAGATGCTCCAAAAATCAAATTACAAATTATAAATTCTCTTGAAACATATTTTAAAAATAGAAAATCTCAGTAAAGAAGTAGAACATATAAAACAGTATCAAATGGAAATGACAGAACTTAAAAATACAATCACAGAAATTTTTAAAAACTCTGTGAGTGAGGCCCATAGCAAAGTGAAGATGATAGGTAATAGAATCAGGAACCTGAGGGCAGATAGATGGAATTTACCTGAACCACAGAAAGAAACTAAAAAGAAAGAAATGAACAGAACCCCCAGGAATCTGTAAGACTAAAAGAAAAATCCAGCACTGTTATTGCATGCATTTAAATGAGTGCAAGTAAAACTGGGAAATCTGAATCAGATTGGCAGATATTAACAATGTCAATATTCTGGTTGTGATATTCTGTAGTTTTGCAGAGGGAAAATGGGTAAGGGCCAACAGGATCTCTTTGTATGATTTATTACAACATGTGAATCCACAATTATCTCAGCGAATATCTCAATTGAAAGATCACACAGCTGCAATGTGGAGAATGAAGAGAAAAATGCTGGAGGAGAAGCAAGGCCAGGGAAGAATATTGAGTTCAGGTTGGCGTATGTCAAGCTGGAGTCTCCTATGACACATCAAGTGACCATACAGGTGATGGAGTCAGAAACGTCTAGCCTGTCAACGTTTGGTTTGTAATCTACTAGAGTAGGCAAAAAATTTTCACTTTAAATCATATTTATTGAAGTGTATTTGACACGCACTCAAAGGAACCCATTTTAAGCATACTGCTCAATGACTTTAGGAAAATATTTACACTCATGTAGCCACAGTAAAGATACAGAACTTTATCATTATCCTAAAAGATTCCCTTGGCTCCTTCTCAGTCAATGACTCCACCTACTCCCCAAGCCGACCCTCAGCTTCAGGTAACTATTCTGTTCACTGTCACTGTAAATTAGGTTTCATATAATTGGAACAAAATAATATGTATTCTACATAGTGTTTGGCTTCTTTCCCTCATTACAGCATTCTTAATATTCATCCAGATTGTTGTATGTATCAGTAGTACATTCCTTTTTATTGATGACTAGTATTCTACTGTATGAATATAGAGTTTGTCCATTCGCCTTCGGTGGACTTATAAACTAAAGCTGCTATTAAGCATTCATGCACAAGTTTTAGTGTGAACCTATATTTTCATTTTTCTTGGGTAAACACTTAGGAATTGTGTAATTGCATACTATGCAATTGATGGATTACATATTAAATATATGCTTATATGAAACTTCTAAACTATTTACCATATTATTGTATCATTTTACATTCCCAACAGGAAGTCCCCAGTTATTCCATACGCTCAGAAGTACTTAGTATTGTTTAGCTCTCTCCTCCTCTCTCTCTTTTTCATGATTCTGGTGGGTGTGTAGCCATATCTCACAGAGGTTTTAACTACTTCCCTGATTATTAATGATGCTGAGATTCTTTTCATGTACTTTATCGGCCATCCCAACATCTACTTTTGTGAAGTGTCTGTTCATATGTATTACCCATTTTCATCAGGTTGTTTGTCTTCTCAAGCACTCTTACTGAGTTCTGAGAGAACTTATCCAACAATAAACTGGAATTTTAATTTGGAGTTCTGAGAGTTCTTCATATATTCTGGATGCAGGTCTTCTATCCAGATTTTGCTTTGCAATTTTTTTTCTCATTCTGTGGCTTGTCTTTTCATTCTGTTAACAATGCTTTTCAGAGAAGTTCCTAACTTTGATGAAGTCCAATTCTTCACTTTTTCATTTATGCTTCATGCTTTTTGTATCCTATACAAGAAATCTTTGCCCAAGGTGATGAAGATTTTTGTATATGGCATGTGGCAAAGGTCAAGGTTCATTTTTTCACATGAAGATGCAATTTTTCCAAGATTTTTTGTTGAAAAGTCTATCCCCTCCCCACTAATGCATCACCTTGAAAATCAACGGATCATTTATTTATGCTTTTATTGAAGGATAGTCAATTTACAATGTTGTATTAATTTCTGGTGTATAGCATAGTGGCAAGTGACCACTTACAATGTGGATCTATCTCTGGACCCTACGATTTGTTTCATTGCTCTGCATCTGTCCTTACACCAGTACTACACAGTCTTGTTAATTGTGGCTTTATAGCACTTCTTGAGATTAACTAGTGTAAACAACACCTTTTCTTGCTTCTTTCAGATTATTTTGGCTGTTCTAAGTCCTCTGCTTTTTCCAAATACATTTTAGAGTAAGTTTGTCGATTTTTACAAAAATCCTGCTGAGATTTTAACAAGTATTGCATTGTCTATGTAGGTCAGTTTGGGGAGAATTGGCATTTTAATAATATTGTGTCTTTCAATAAATGGACACACTTTCTCTACATGCATATGTATATCTTTGAATACGTTCTTTATCAGGTCAAGTAAGTTCTCTACTTCTAATTTGCTGAGAATTTTTAAATTTTTATCGTGAATGTTGAATTTTATGAAAAAATTTATTTGAGATAATCATATGGTATGTCCCTTTTTTATTTTGTTAATGAATTATATTAATTTTTGAAATTAAACCAACTTTTCATTCCTGGGATACACCCAACTTGATCTTAGAGTATCTTTTTAATCCCTCTAAATCTATTGAGATTTGATTGACATTCCAGCATATGGTCTACCTTGGTGAATGTTTCATGTGTATTTGAAATGAATGTGTATTCTATTGTTGGGTAGGATGTCAGCTACGTGAAGTTGATTTATAGTGTTGTCTAAGACTTCTATATCACTACTGATTTCCTGTCTACCTTTTATATTAAAGTATTAAAATTTCCAACTGTAATTTTTGATTTGTCTACTTCTTTCAGTTCTATCTGTTTTTGTGTGTGTATTTTGAAATTTTGTTATTTGGGTGCAAACACATTTAGGATTGTTATATCTTGCTGATGAACTTACTTCTTGATGAATTTACTCCTTTATCATGAAATGTCCTTCCTTTATCTCTAGTAATAGTCCTCATTCTAAAGTCTCTTTCTAATATTAATATAACCACTCCAGATTTCTTTTGATTAGTTCACAGATGGTAAATATTTTGTCATCTTGTATCTTTTCATCTGTCTTTATTTTTAAATAGATCTTGCAGATGATATATATATATATATTTCTTTACTAGAGTCTCCTAGTAACATGTTCTCTCAGCTTTTGTTTGAAAAAGCCTTTAATTTTCCCTTAATTTTTAAAGGACATTTTCATTGAATATAGAGTTGTAGTCTAATGATTTTTTTTTTCTTTCAGCACTTTAAAGATGTCATTGCATTATCTTCTGGTTTATACAGTTTCTGACAGGAAGCCTGCCTATGGTAATTTTTATCTTGTTCTTCTGCACAGAATATGGTTTTATTTGTTCTTGTTTTTTCTGCATTTGAGATTGTCTCTTCATCAATGGCTTCTAACAATTTGATTGTGACATGACTTGGTATGATTTGTATGTATGAGTATGTTCAGCTCACTTGGGGATCACAGAGTTTCTTAAATTTCTGAATTTATAACTTTCACAAAATTTGGAACACTATAGGTCATTATTTCTTCAAATACTTTTTTTTGTACTTCCCTGCTTTGGGGGCTCCAATTACACATAAGTTAGACCACTCTATATTTTCCCATAGGTCACTGAGGCTCTCTTAATTTTTTTTCAATCTTTTAAAAACTTGTACTTCATTTTTTATAGATTCTATTGCTAGGTCTTCAAGTTCACTAATTTATTTTTTAATGGTATCTAATCTTATTAATGCCATCTAGAGAAGCTTTCATTTCCAATACTATACTTTTCATCTCTGGATGTTCCATTTGGTCCTTTTTTGTATCTTCCATTTCTTTTCTCATTATGTTTTTATTTAAATATGTTTATATTGTTATAATAGCTGTTTTAATAGGCTTATCTTTTAGTCCCGTAATTTCTATAATTTCTGTGAGTGTTTTTAATGATTGATTTTTTTTCCTCTTGGTTGTGAGTCAACATTTCCTGATTCTTAGCATGTTTAGTAATTTTGGGGGGATACTGAACATTATGAACATATAAATATTGTTTCCCTTTAAGGAATGTTAGGTTTTGTTTTGTGAGGTAGGTAAGTCAATGATAGATCAATGTGACCCTTTCAAGGCCTGTTTTAATTTTTGCTATAGCAGATGTAAATTAGCCTTTACTCTGGGAATTGTTCAGTCTTACTACTAAGTTATGAGGCTTTGAGTATCTGCTGAGTGACTCTGTTGACTACTGAGGATTTTGGCTAATGGAAATTCCCACATCTCTCCACCTGGTGAGAGCTCTGAGTGTTATTCTGTTTACAACTACCCAGTCTTTCTTTGCCCTGCCTTATGAAGACTCATCTACACATGCACAGTCAACAGGGCCTCCTGTTCAGATTTCTGGGTCTCTTTTTCTCCATATCTTCTAGAATTCTGCCTGGCAATTTTCAGCCATTTTGGCCTCCCCAGATTCTCAATTCAGAGAGCATTTGCCTCCTTAGATCCACAGCCTGGGAATTGCCTCCAGGCAGAAATTTGGGGTGGCTATACCTTTTTGTTTCCTTGTCTCAGGGATCACCATCCACACTGCCTGTTGTCTAATATCTGAATACAATTTTTAAAATATATTTTGGCTAGTTTTTTAGTAGTTTATAGGGAGATAGTAAGCCTGATTTTTTTATTCCAGTATAACTGGAAGAGGAGTTCCAAAGTCATTTTTTTAATTCCCATTTTAAAATATGCACACAATGGAATATTGTTCAGCTTGAAAAAGGAAGGGAATTCTGATACATGCTACAGCATGAATGAGCCTGGAAGTGTATTCACTCAGCATTATTTACTATTATTGCTAAGTGAATAAGCCAATCACAAAAAGAGAAATTTTGTATGATTCTACTTATATGATGCACCCAAAAGAGTCAAAATCATAGAGACAGAAAGTGGAATGTAGTTGCCATGGGGAGGGAAGATGGGGAGTTGCTGTTTAGCGGGTATTGAGTTTCAGCTTCACAACATGAAAAGGGTTCTGATGATTGGTTGCACATAATGTGAATGTACTTAACTCTACTAAACTATGCACTAAAATGGTCAATTTTCTGTTATATATACTTTGCCATCATTAAAAAAAAAAAAGCCAGTGTCCCACTCACTAAATATTTCATCTGTGTAGCAACCCCCTGAGGTGTAGGTATAATTGTTATCACCATTTTACAGATGAGGAAACTCAGGTGCATAGTTAGAACACATTTTGATAAGAATCCATTGTACCTTAAACCATAATTCTTCGTAAAAGAGTTGGCAGACCACCAGCAGATGACCCCATTAGCACATTAAGACACTCTGGCCCACCTTTGTTTCCTCTTGCTGTTGCCTAAAATGTCCTGTCCATCCAAGAGCCTTCAGCAATCTCAGAACTTTGGGAAGAATTCTGTTCTGCCTAAACCAAGTGCTTCAATGATTACTATAAGATAAAGTAATACACATACACACAAATAACATACATGTTCATACAACTCTTCTGTTGAATATTTTAAAAATATTGTCAGGTGGTATAGAAAAGCTGCTGGGGTTTAAAAACCTGTTTAGTGAAGTTTTTCTGCCCTCTGCTGGAAAGTTTATGTATATGCTCTTGAGGGACTATTTTTTGGCAAAAAAAGAATCATAGAGTCAAGTTTAGTAATCGTTAGACAAGTGTTAGATTCTGTTCTCAGAACCTGGAGTTTTAAGGAGGTGTCTCAGATATTCTGCAAGTGTCTGATTCAAAATCTTCTAAACACGCTGAAACTATTTTTACAACAAAAACAGTATTGTGTTTTTAAATGTTACAAAGCTAATTTTGACACACCAGATATGCCTAAATCTAGTTTTAGAATGAAAAGACAGTATATTCTTAAGCTAGTCTGTCTATTTATTATCTGCTCTTATACTTTTTGTGCTTCATCACTCCATTTCAAACTTTGTGGTCTTCTGTTAAACTATTCCAATAGGAAAAATACTTACAATGTTTTATAGGGGGTGTTTCTGTTAGCTTAAAAATTGTGAACTATTGTATGGTCTTCTGTGTCTGAATTATGAATAGGAAGTGTTTTTGTCTTTTATGTGGCTTATTTAAAAACACCTGGCAACATCATTTTATGGTTGACTGTGATCTTTTCAGAGAATTCTAAATTACTGACACATTAAAAAAAAAAAGGATTTGGTGGCAGGGAGAACACCAATAGCTTTCTTTGTTAACTATTATTGATTTCTTCCATCTCTTCACTACTTCCCTTTAAAATTCTCTCACACAGTAACACAGCCTTGGTTTGTATCCAGGCTAACAATAACCAAGAATGTTGAAGTCCTAAGTCATCTCCTACTTAGATTTTTGCAAGTCTCCTAACTGATCTTCTTGCCTCTATGTTGTATCCTTAAAAACCTACCTTCTATATCAAGAACCAGAATAATTTGTCTAAAATTCACATCTGATTAGGTCAGCCTGTACCTAAGGTCTTAAAATTCTTGTCTCTTGCCTCAAGATTAGGTCTAAGTCCCTTAACACAGCACATGAGGGTTCCTGTGATTCAGCTCAGCCTGCCTTTCAACTTCCTGTCTCACCACAAGAAGAACCAACTGTGCTTCCCTGTGTTACATAAAGCCTTGTGCTTCTCACTTTGGTATCTTTGCTCCTTTTTGCCCTCACTGTCCTGTCTTCCTGTCTTCCTGGTTTCCTGTCATGTTCCCTGCCACTCCACTTCCTCCCCATCTCTGCTTCTGCTAACTCAGCAAGTCTCTTCTAGATGGTCTCAAGTTTGCCTTCTTTGCTTGTCTTTGCCAGCAGGAGCTGTCTTACGTTTAATCCCCTGCATCAGATACAGTTCTTCAAAAACACAAGTGGTTCAATAATTAATTGCTAGATAATTGAATGAGTTTAGTAAATGAGTACCAGTAACATCAGTGCAGTAAGCTTTACGTTATCAGTGTCCCACGGTGAGGGTGTGAGACATTTTATACTGTCTTGCAAATTCCTGTTATTGTAGACTGGCTGTGGTTAGAAGTTGCTTGAGGCATTGAGACAGACTTGTACATTATTATGTGTTTTGGTGGGTTTTTTTTTTAAAAAAACATGAAACTTGCAACTTGACTCTCCTTCATAGAGGAAATAGGGACATGGAACTTTGCTTGAACAATTTCTGAAGCTTTAAATATTTGAGGTAAATTTTCTTTTGTGCATCTCTGCAAGAATCTAAATTACACCTAATATGTTTTTCATAGAAATAGTAACTTCACACTTATTTGTATAAAATATTTGTAAGAAATATTTGGAAAAATTTGACAGTATTAAATGTCTTACATTGCTTATTATATTTATAGGAAACAGAAACTCGGCTAAGGGCCATAGGACTTGTGATAGCAGATTGATTAGGAATGAAGTGTTCATTAGCATTTAAAGAAAGAAGCAGATGTAATGGTGAGTGTAACTAATCAACATCTCTATTACACATGTGGATAAACAGCTAAAGGAATTATGGATTTATATTATTTTAGTACTATTTTATTAAATAAATATCTAAAAATAGTATTTAATATTTAATATCCATTTTGAGCTTTTGTAAAGCAAAGCAAAACTGAGTTTTTTAACATTATCATACGCTGTCCCCAGAGAAGCACATTTAGATTCTCAAGAGAATGGACTAATCACCAAATGGCACAAACCACAAGTAGAATTCCTCTAGATGAGTAACTGAACACCACATTTTCTTCAATTAGATTAATGTCTGGTGTTATGTTTCTATAATTTATGTAAATTGTAGCCATAGACCTACCAATTACCCCATTTAAACTTGGCTGATTCCCCAAAGAGTTCTTAGAAGAAAACTTATAATAATCATTGCCTATCCTTTCAGAGCCACTGGGGACTACTGAAACTCTACGTTGCATTTTTCTGTAATGATCTATTTTTGCAAATCTCTAACTAGGGATTTTTTTTTTTTACATTAAATAGAAAAATAATTGGGAAAAAAACATTTATTTGTGTGTGTCTGGGAATATTATGGGAAAAGACATTAAAATAATGTACTTAAAGCCAAATGATAATGTTGTGTTTTGTTTTATTTTATTTTTGATGCTTAATTTGGCATACTTTTTTTTAAATTTTTTTCATTTTTTTAATTGAGTTATAGTCATTTTACAATGTTGTGTCAAAGTCCAGTGTAGAGCACAATTTTTCAGTTATACATGAACATACATATGTTCATTGTCACATTCTTTAGCTACCACAAGATCTTGTATGTATTTCCCTGTGCTATACAGTATAATCTTGTTTATCTATTATGCATATGCCTGTCAGTATCTACAAATTTTGAATTCCCAGTCTGTCCCTTCCCACCCTCCACCCCCTTGGCAACCACAAGTTTGTGTTCTATGTCTAAGAGTCTGTTTCTGTTTTATATTTATGTTCTTTTTTTTTTCTTTTTTTGGATTCCACATATGAGCGATCTCATATGGTATTTTTCTTTTTCTTTCTGACTCACTTCACTTAGAATGACATTCTCAGGAACATCCATGTTGCTGCAAATGGCGTTATGTTGTCGGTTTTTATGGCTGAATAGTATTTCATTGTATAAATATACCACAACTTCTTTATTCATTCATCTGTTGTTGGATATTTAGGCTGTTTCCATGTCTTGGCTATTGTAAATAGTGCTGCTATGAACATTGGGATGCAGGTGTCTTTTTGAAGTAGGGTTCCTTCTGGGTATATGATAATGTTGTATTTTAAATAGTTGAAATGGATTTTTTTTTTTGGAAAAGAATTTGGAATATTTTATACTAATGATTCACAATTCACTAGGCCTTCTGTTTGATGTTTTTTTAAGGCAGGGATTAATACTAATTAACTTTTAAAAAATCTTTAAAATATAAAAATCAAGAAAAGACACAGCAAGCACTCTTGCTACTTACACATTCACATACTATAATGGCTGGATATGGATATGTATAAGGTGTAGATGTCAGTTGCTGTTGCCTTAATTGACCAAGGCTACATATTATGTTATCAGCTATATTATTTAAATTATGCTGCTGCAGTATAGGTTGACTCCAGTGTTTTTTCTTTTTATTTGAAGAAAAAAAAATTTTAAGTATTTATTCAGTTGTCTCTATACATTCAACACAAACTGAAGCACTGGCTGTAAGTCAAATAACTTCATGCATCATATACCCTACTTACAAGTGGAACACTACATAAATTTCCCACTCGAAAAAGTTTTATTGATATAATTCACATACCACATAATTATTAAAGCATACAATTTAATGATCTTTAGTATAATCACAATTATGCAGCCATCACAATTCATCTCAGAACATTTTCATCACTCTGAAAAGAAACCCTTTAGCTTTTACCTCTAAATCTACCCATTCCCCAGTTCCAGGCAACCACAAATCCACGTTCTGTCCCTATGGATTTCCTTATTCTGGACATCTCATATAAACTGAATCATACTATATGTGGCCTTTTGTGACTGGCTTCTTTCAGTTAGCATAGTTTCAAGGTTCATCCATGTTGTAGCATACATCAATACTTTATTCTTCTTTGTGGCTGAATAATATTCCATTGTGTGGATAATACATTTTGTTCATCCATTCAGTCAGTGGACATTTGTTAATTAACTTTCCTTTAAATCAGTATTGACTATGTAGTTAAGGGTTTCTGGACCAAACCCCAACATGTGCATGTGTGCATGGAGGCTTTCTCATAGCAACAAGCAATTCTCAGACACCAGCTGGGTGTCCAAGAATTCAACTCAATTCTGACACCATCTACTCAGAGATAGAATCAGATTCCACAGGTAAAAGGCTCAGTGCCACAATGATCACCTCCACGTCAGAGGCCAGTAGCAAGCCCAGGTGCTTCTGACCAACTAACTACAAATCAGAAGTTCCCATGACTCCCTCCTTGGGTTTGATCAACTTGCTAGAACAACTCACAGAACTCAGAAAAACCTGTTTACTCACAAGATTAGTAATTTATTGTAAAAGGCTATTAAAAGATACAAATCAACAGCCAGATGAAGAGATATATAGGGCGAGGTCCTGAACAAAGAAGCTTCTATCCACCTGGAATTTGGGACCCAGTGAGGTGGCATGCAGAAGTGTTCTGGGTCCCCCATGTAGAAGTTCTCTGGTAAAAGGCCAACAAAAGCTGTCTTTTGAGGTTTTTATGGAGGCTTCATTGCATAGTCACGATTGTGACTAAATCACTGGCCAGTGGAGATTGTCAACCTCAAGCTCCCTTCCCCTCTTTGAAATCAGGGGGTGGGACTAAAATCAGGAGAACCAACCAATCACATGGGATGGCAACCAGCCCACACCCTGGGGTGGGAGCCAAAGTCACCTTCATTAACACAAACTCAACTGTGATGGAAAGGGATTGTTTTGAATAACAAGATACCCATTCCACCTGCAGCATTTTCTGGAAGGACAAGAGGCCAAATATAACAAAAGATGCTCCCCTTGCTCTTATCAACCAAAAAATTCCAAGGGTTTGGGAGCTGTGAACCAGGAACTGTGGAGGAAGACCAAATATACCTGAGAACTATATTTTGGTCTTCTAAATGCCAAACATATGTATTTCTTATATCACAGTATCACAATAGCAAAAGGTTATGCTAAATATATCTTTCATTGCTGGGCTTTTATGAATTGGGGAGAAAATGTACTAAGTTAAATGTAAGTCCGAGGACCTTTCTGGTAGTATGAAGCACAAAATAATAAAGCCATAACCTGAATCATGTGTTGTAGAAGGGTAGTATGTTCTTGGTTCAGTTGTTAGTCAGCCAAGGAGACTGGGTGACTGATTTGCTTCTGTCTGTTCAGAAATTGTCTACAAATCGGTGCCGAAGGGAAAAACAAAAATGAAGAAACTTGTGTTTGTAAGGGAATTGGTGGGAAGTTTCCTATTCACTCAGAAGAATGGAGGGCCAAAACCAAGGAGAAGAAATGAGACATAGGGGAGTGACTGATATGTATGGCGCTGTAACGTCATAACTTTTCTTTATTTCTCTTTAGAGCCTTAATTAACAAACCGGAGATCCCAGAGGACTACAAGCAAGTAGAATCTCATAGAGTTGCCCAAAACTGGAGTTAGGAGACGTACATTTGAGTCCTGCTTCATCACTTACTGGTGGTGTTTCTTTGAGCAAGACAGGTAAGCCATTTCTTCCTCTGCTGAAAGTGGCAATGTTTCTCTGGCAACTGCTGTGGGGATTAAATGAGGTAACGGGAAGCACCAGACTATTAAGCCCTGGGAAAGGATGGGTCTGTCAGTTTTCAGCTCTATCCCCAGAAGCCCAGCCTGGGGCCTGGTTATGGATAGGATCCCAAGAAATATTTGTTGAGAGAATTAATGGTAAATTATCTGCATTATTATTTCTTTTCCTCCAACTTACAGTCTTCCAAATTAACTAGTTGTTACCAAACAAAACTTCATGTGCTCCACGCACAGTGAAGCCAAACAAAACAAAACATCAGAGTTTGGAACACAGAAAGGTTTATTGCAGGGCTGAGCATGGAGAATGGGTAGCCTGTGCTCAAAAAACCTGAACTCTCTGATGGTTTGGGGAGAGAAGTTTTTATAGGCAAAGTTTCAGGTGAGGGCTGCAGAGTGCGTGGCTTTCTTTTGATTGGTTGGTGGTGCGGTAACAGGGCAGCATTCCAGGAATTTGGTGCTCAGCCTGAAGGTGCTACCCTCCACCTAGATGGGGGCCTTAGTTCCTGCAGAAAAACTCAAAAGTATTGTTAAGTATATTCCTTTAGGAGGAACCAGGACCCTGCCCCAAGGCTGCATTGTTGTTTGACTCTTCCTTCTTAGTTTCGGCCTTCCCTCCCTTCCCTGATTAGCAACTGTTTGAATCTGCCCTTTGGCACTCAGGGAAGGTCAAGGAGGCTGAAGGAAGCCTATTTCCTAGAAACAAGAAAAACCAGGGGACACAAAGCGTTTGTACCAGGGAGGACCGCAAGGGGTCCTTCTCTGTTTCATAGTGAAATGTGTTACCTTCTGAAAACATGAATTCCTACAACTTTCTTTTGCCCTCCTTTATTATAAAAACATAAAATCAAAAACACTTTGAAAAATTTTTTTTCACACATCTCACCACTGTGTGCACTTTTGCAGTACAGCACTTCAACTTAAGCATTTTTTTTTTCTCTTCGTGTAACTCATATCCTTAGCACTGTCCTCCTTAGGAAACTTCACCAACCACCATGTGAAGTTAGTATAAACTTGAGTCTTTCTTCAGGTGGAAATGGCAGTGTTGTTAATGATCTTATAACTGGGTCTGTACTGATCAGCCAGCTGAAATAACACAAGAATCACTCCCAATTGTTAAATCCTTTTTATTTCAACAAGTCTTGGATTTGGCAAATGATGATCATTTGTCTTCTCAAATGCAGTAAAAGACATTTTGAATTTGCATAAATCAGTTAAACGGCACTTGATAGACACACCCTAATTTATATTTTGGGAAAATCCAGTTTTCCATATGATGCAGTTTGCTTAAGGCAAAAGACACCAGTAAATACTTTAATGGGATAAACCCAAATCAGGCAACATGAGATAGCGATTTTCTTGCAGAAAATATCAGATAGCCACTTTGTGCTCAGCAGTCAAAACATATTTAGTAAATGCCTACTGTGTTCCAGGCACTGTGCCAGGCCTGGGCTTATTGTGGTAAGCAAACCCAGACATTGCCCCTCGGCCCACGGAGTGGACCCTATGAGAGGGAGATGACCAAGGAAGCTTACACAAGGAAGTGAAGCTTCAGCCAAAGGAAGTGCAGAAGCTAAGTGTCTAAGGGAAGAAGAGCACACCACGCTGGGGAAGCACTATGTGCTAAGGTTAATCCTGTGGCCAGGGGAGCTCGGCAAGTGCGCCAGACTGAGGAGGCACCCAGAGGAGCTCAGGGAAGAGGATTATACAAATTTCTATAAGTAAAAGCGATAGATCAAATGTTTGTGTATCAGTAATACTGACAGTTACTGCAGAGTTATACCATTACATCCTGTCTTATAAAGTACTGTTTGAGGAAGAGAGGTGAAATGGTGTAGTGATGAAAATGCACTGAGTTCTGGACTTTGGCCACTAATAGGAAAGATTAGCCTAGAGTGGTTATTAAGAGCATGGGCTTTGAAGGCAGACTATTTGGGTTAGAATCTTGGTTCTGCACTTAAAACCTAAATGACCTTAAGGAAGTTAAATAACCTCGCTGTCTCAGTTTCCTTATCTGTAAGATATGGATAGCATTAGGTCTTTTTGTGGGGGTTAATGAGGCAGTGTATCTAGCATTTTTTTAAACTTTGTTTTGCTTTTAAAAAATCTTTTTTTGTTTGTTTGTTTTGGAAGAAGGTAATTAGGTATTTATTTTTCTGGAAGTACTAGGGATTGAACCCAGGACCTTGTGCATGCTAGGTTCACATTCTACAGCTATACCCTCCCCTGCAAATGTAATGCTCTTTTTTTTTTTTCAGTTTTAATCTATTTTTATTGAAGTATAGTCAGTTTACAATGTTGTGTCAATTTCTGGTGTATAGCACAATACTTCAGTCACATAGGAACATACAAATATTCATTCTCATATTCTTCTTCACTATAGGTTACTGCAAGATACTGAACATAGTACCCTGTGCTATACAGTACAAATGTGTCATTTATCTATTTTATATATATTAGTTAGTATCAGCAAATCTCAAACTCCCAATTATCCCTTCCCACTCCCTTCCCTAAGTTTGTTTTCTATGTCTGTGAGTCTGTTTCTGTTTTATAAATAAGTTGATCTTTTCTTTTTAATTTAGATTCCACATACATGTGATATCATGTAGTAGTTTTCTTTCTCTTTCTGGCTTACTTCACTTAGAATTACAATCTCCGGGTCCATCCATGTTGCTGTAAATGGCATTATTTTATTTTTTATGGCTGAGTAGTATTCCATTGTATAAATATACCACAACTTCTTTATCCAGTCATCTGTCTATGGGTATTTAGGTTGTTTCCATGTCTTGGCTATTGTAAGTAGTGCTGCTATGAACATGGGGGTGCATGTGTCTTTTTGAATTAAGGTTCCCTCTGGATATATGCCCCTGAGCCTAACACTCTTAATAACAGTGCCTAGCATATAGAAAGTGCTCGATGAATGTTAACCCTTCTTACTAGCTTGTTATGTGATCTTGGGCCACTGTCTTTTCCTATTTTTAAAATGAGTAGTTGAACTGGATTATTTTTATGTTTCCAAGTTTAAAAAGGCAATGTACTGTCTCATTATTCCCCAGTGTTTCTTGTTTTGTTCTTTTGTCCTTTACTGAGGGTAGGGTATTTTCAACCTTTGGTAGCTCTTGCTTGTGTATCTGTGGTAGCTCCTCCCCTTGCACCCACCCCCCCCCCACACACACACAAACACATACACATACACAGGATTTCTATATGCATACATATGTAAACACATATATGGATATCCTCTGTATCTCACTGTGTTACTTTTCCTGAGATAGATGGGAGTTAGCAAATTTATTTCCCCTCTATCCCTCTCTTGTAGCTGACTCTTAATCTTTAGGTTTCTGCTTAGCCATCAGCATAGATCCTAGTTTTAGACATGTTCTCCACTGAATGGTAAACACAAAAGAGATAACCATATCCATTTGCTTCAGAATTAGATCCTCAGCATATAGCAGTGCTAGCCCCCAATAAACAACTGAAAAATACTTCTAATATTGAATAATAGTGTTACCTAGCTGAATATAAAATTTTTAAAAAACAGTTTTTTTGTAATTGGTTTTTTGTTGTTTTTTTGGGGGGGTTATTAGGTCTATTTATTTTTAATGGAGGTACTGGGCATTGAACCCAGGATCTCGTGCATGCTAGGCCTGCACTCTTCCACTGAGCTATACGCTCCCCTAAAATTCTTTTTGCTATCTACATAATTGAATATATAGTTAAAATTATGTATTATAGCTTCCCAATCTTCTTGTACCTTATAAGGAATAATACCGAATTCATTTGAAATTTTAAAAAATGATTTGGAATGGAAAACATTTTTATCCTCACAAAATTTAAGATTCACTCTCTGTGGAAGACTAATGGTTCTCTGTGACCTTAGTTTTAGGTACTTTTTACTACCATCTGGTGTGTTTGCCTTACACACATACCTCAACCTTCCAAGTAAAGTTGGCCTTTGCTGAAAAAAATGAGGAAAGCCTTAGTTGAGTAGTGGCACCAGTATGCAATTAGTTCCTACTTATCTTTTAATCTGACAAAAAATGAGCTTTCAAGATGCCTTTAACCAACAAAAAAAGTTACACCATTTGGAGACCCCGAACATCTGAGTTTCTGATCTTCCATAGCCTCTAATATCAAGTAAAGCCTCTTCCTCCAAATTTCAAAGGTTACTTTTAACTTCAAATAATGTAGCATTTAGTATCAACACAGCACTAGTGTTTTCATCAGTATTTTAAAATGTTTTTATATTAACTATTTACTAAAAGGAATAATTGTTTTATACTCACTTTCCTATGATTTACTGAGCTGATTCAAATAGGTTAGGCAAGCTATGATTAGCTTTTCCATATTAACTATTCAAGAAGAATGATATCTATCATAGGACATTGGAATCCAACTTTGCTCTTGCCCTTGGGAATGCTCTTTAAGTAGCAGCCATGTGGCAAGGCCTAGGGTTTTACTATAATTATAGGTTTGGTCAGTCAGCTCCTCCGAAGAAAGCTAGAGTTTGAGAATAGAGATCTGGGTCCCAGTTCTGATCCTACTGCTTGGAGACTGAGCAATATGTCAATCCTAATTTCTCCATCCATAAAATACATAAAGGTGCTGAGCTACTATTAAGATTAGGTCTTAGAGAAGCAGTCGAGTCCAAGTACTTCATGTGGGAGTTAAAGAGACCTGACTTCAAATTCTGATTATGTTAATTTGTTCAATGTCTTGCAACACTTATTTTAAATTGTGTATAATATTATCTACCTAACATCTGTTGTTGTGAGGATTAAATGTACATAAGATATGTAAACTGCTTTGTCCAGTGCCTAGCATAAAGAAATAACTCAGGAAATACTGTCTGTATTCACCATAACCCAGATAGTAGATTCAACTTAGTCAGCATAAACTATTTAAAAGGCCTTCTACTTGACTGTCAAGTTGTCTTATTTTAAGGGAGAACGATTATTGGTTGTACATATTTTTAATGTGGCTGCAAACGTTTTTATTTTTAATATACACTCACTATAGGAAAACTGAAGTCCAGGAAAATCTAAAAGCCAGCTGCCCCTCCTCAAGCTCTCCAGAACCAAATCCCTTTAACATTAGGCTGTGAAGTCATACCAAAATGATCCCAGGTGTTGACTGCTTGCTGGAGGCAAGCCACTGGTTCTAACCCTTTAAGATAAAGAGGGGGGCAGGTGGGATTAATCTATTGTAAAGATGCAAGTTCCGGTGGGAAGCTGAAGCGGGCCCTAAGGCTTTCAAGCTCTTATCGCTATAGCTCGTTCTCTTATCATCACTCCAGGCTTTTATATGCACGCAAATATTTCACAAAGCTGGGATCGTCCCGCAGCCGCTGCCTCTGTCCGGTTTTGGTCGATGTAAATCGTGCGCGGAGAAGTGGAGTAATCTAGCCGGGAAAGAGGCGACGCCTGCGTTCCCGGGACCCGGGTCGGCGCGCCCCCCTCACCGGCAGCACTGGCCATGCGCGGTCTAGGAACGCGCGGCTCGCCTTAAGGCCCATCCACCCCGTAGCTGGCCGCGGCGTCGAGGTACTAGCCGGGCGTTGCGGTCGCCCCTTTTGGCGGGCTTGGGCGCCCCGAGGCTCCGCCCCTCGGCGCCGTCTATCTGCACCCTCGGAGGCGGGCGCCGCGCCCCCATTGGCGGAGCGCTCCGTAATGGCCCCGCCCCCTCCCGGCCCCGACGCCAGCACGTTGAGTGGCGGGGGCCGGCCGAGGAACTGCCCGAGCGAGGAGCGGCTCCTGGGGCTTGGCGGTACGGTTGGGGCGCCCGCTTTGGGGCCCCCGAGAGGCTGCTGGACCCGGAGCGCAGCTGGCGGCCACGGGGGAAGGGGGGTGGGTGGGCTGAGAGCAGCTTGGCGGCGAGGCCAGCCCGCCGCCTCTTCCCCCCACCCCCGTCGACCTTGTCGGCAGAAGCTTCCCGGAGCTCCTCACGCCGGCGTGATGGCGACTGCTGCGGAGGCGGAGGCGGAGGCCTCTCAGCCGACGGACGCTAGCTGGGAAAGTGGCGGCGGCGGTGGAGACGACGAGATGAAGCAGGCGCTTCCGGAGCTTGAGTCTTCCCCGCAAAATGGCGGCGGCCTCAGCATCGCGGAACCCGGCGGCGGCGCCGGGCCTGAGGAGACCGCGGCTGCCGAGGCCGCCCCGAGCCTCTGCCACGAGCAGCCTCAGGACTCGTCTGAGGCGGGCGCGGCCGCCTTGCCCAAAGGCCCCGAAGAGCCCGAAAAACCCGTTAGGAGGAGTTTTCAGATCCCCAGGAAGAGCAGAGAAAAGAAAGGTGGTGCTTCCCCTCTTTCCCAACCCCTCTTTCTCTCTCCCCTCCATCTTTTCATTAGAACCTTTCTCTCCTTCCCACACCCATCCGAGACACGTAAACACGCATGCAGCGCCAGCCGCCTCTCCCCTCACTGCCACGGCCGCCCAGCTGCTGCGCTTGGTGCGAGAGGAAAGCAGTGGAACCACGCTCCCCTGCTCCCCCTCTTCCCGTGGAAGTTGGAAGTAGCTCAGGTTTGAAGCTTGTCCGTAAGGCTGCAGCTCCCAGAGAGGAAAGATGGTGCTCGGCGCCCCTCCCTTCTAACCCCTGAAGGCAGAAAAGCTGGTGTGTCCTCCTAAGGATGCTTCTGAGAAGTCTCAAGGTGGAAATAACCCGTGGCCATGGATTCTGGGGCTTTCTCCAAGGCCATTGCGTTGAGAGGACAAGTGCTTCTCCTTCTGGAAATTCTTCAGCTATATGTGTCTACTTGAAATTTGCTCGATGTCAGCGTCTTCTCTTGTTTAGAAATCTCCGTTAGATGTGATCCATGCACAATGCTATTTTCCATCACACTTCATTTCCATGTAGATTTTTTTTCTTGTTTTTGAAGCGTTAGATAGGTCTCTATTTCTAAATTCAAACTTTAGTATGTATTTTCTTGTATTTGAGAAGATTGGGAAGGTAGGTTCTTGGTGCAGTAATTTCCCTATGGAAAAAAATAGCGTTTAGTTTATGCCCAAGAGTCACCAACTTGATCTAGAGGATGAGAGAATTTAAGAAAAAAAATTTAAAAGTCTAGTCTAGTTTTTGGAACCAAATGGGAACAGTTACATAAACTAAGTTTATTTCCTTAAAATTTAATGCCATATTGCGATACGTTTCTAATGGAGAAAATTACCGTTTTCTATTATTAGAATACAGTTTTTGACTATCCAGTGATTTGGGATATTCTGGATTTAGTTAGTTTAAAGGCTCTCTGTGTCTTAGTCCTTGGTTCAGTTTTTCTTGATTTACTTTGGAAAGTAATTGAAATTTTCGTATTTGCAGAAAACTTTATTTGCAATTTGAATCTTGGTAAAGAAATCTTGAAGCATGTGCTTCCTTTTTCCTTGTGCATAACCAGCTCCATTTGCACAACTGAAATTGTTAGCCTTTTGTCAGTAAGCTACAAGTAAAGTCAAATTGTTAATTTACTTTTCGATGACAAAGCCAAGGAAATCCTTGGTGTAAAAAACTACGTTGACAAAGGTGAAGTTACCGTTTGTCCACTAGCATGAGGAATGTTTCTAGAAATATCTCTTAAGTAAGTTAATGTAATATATTTTAGGGTTCAAGAGTTGTTGTAAAGGTTACCAGATCTTCTGGCTTATTTAGTTAAGGTGTATGGTATAGTCTGTATGAGGTTAGATTTCAGCCTAAATTATCAATTCATAGAGCGCAGGTAGGAAGCACATTCAGGTGGGTTCTGTTTATATAGGGTTGTAGTAGGAGGTTGAACTTTTTTTTTTTTTAGCTTGATAAAATTTTGAAGTCCATTTTTTTAGGGATTTAAGTAAAGCATAAACCATGATGTACCTCCTTTTAACTTTTGATAGGGCCAGAAAATTGGCCTAAAAACCCTCAGTTTGGATTGAAATGAGGGAGGCCACAAGGAAATGTTGAAAGGCATTGTTTGCATGTGTCTTTTAAATTATATAAATCCAGAGGTTCCTGTAAAAGAGATTTCATTTGAACACACTAAAAGTGAATATAATTGAGGAATTAGGAAATATAAAACCAAGCTGTTTTCTCCCCTGTGTGTGACGCTAAGGAGGAAATTTGTATTTTCCGCATTTGCTTAGAGGCAGAAAGGTTGTTACCTTTCTCCTGTCAGGGAGGTTTTGGAAAGGAAAATATAACAGTGGACTTTTTTCATGTTTAGTGAAATGAGTAATTTTTAACTTGTCTAAATATTTGTACACTGAGCAACAGCTGTTCAAATAGTGCAATAACAATTTAAATAGAGCTTTTGAAACTTAAATAAGCAGCTTTTTACCACCATGGACTTAATTCTGTCCAACCTGAAAGATGTTTGTGCTTGGTGATAGAGTTTAATAGAAAAATTTAACTTTTCACTATTAAAAAACAGTGCTTTAATCAGAAATAGTGCTTCAGGTACTGCTTAGTTTCACACTTGATCCCAAAATACCTCCTCTAGGAAAACTTGAAAGGTATCACTTTATGAATAGAATTCGGCTAAGTATTAGTTGTAGTCATCTGAGTCTATTAAGAATATTAAAGCGTATTCGGTAGATATCTCTGCTTGAACTTTTCAGCATCAAAGGGTCTGTTGCATTCATATTTTAAAATGGCAGACCTTTGCTTGTGACTGCTTTTCCAGTGAAATTTAAGATTAGGGCGTGTATATTTTTGGTACCTTAAAGGTAAATACTATGTGATTTGTAACTGGTTGACTCAGTTCTTTTCTTGGCCTTGCCAGTAGTGTAACATCCAAAATACTGCCATTCTATTGGCAAAGTAATACTATTGGCAAAACTTTATAGTGCTTGGTAAGTTGTAGGCATAGTTCTTAACAGTTTACATCTATTAACTAAATCTCAATAATCCTATGTGATAGGTACTGTTTCCCATTCTACAGATGAGGAAACTGAATTAATGGGTAAATTTGCCCAAGGTCATACAGCTAGTAAATGGTGGAGTTGGAATTTGAACCTACAGTTAGAATACTTCTTATTTCTTATTTATTGTATAAAAATTTCAGTTCACTTAAAAATTATTTTAACCTCTTAAATTTAGTGATGTTTAGTAGGTCTTCATTCCTGGGGAATTTTGAGATCCGGAAATTAAGTTCATTATAAAATGAACACGTTTAATCAGTACTGACAGATTGAGTGACCTATTGACTGGAAGAATAGTATTTTACTCTTTATGATCTATGTGTTACTGTATGACATAGTTGGCTGGGCTACTCTCAATCCTAAGGCACTGTTACTACATTTAACCAAATGTTGGAATTGCACATTTTGTCAGTAAATGTTTCACTTTCTTTTATGCTAAAATCTAATGGTACAGGTCATCAAAAGTAAACTAAAATTGGTAATTATATTTGATATAATTTTTCCCTCCAAAGTTCTTGGGAAATGAAGTAGTAATGATTCACTTTCTGGAAAATGTTTATTGGTTATGCTTTATGTAGGGCCCAAGATTAACTGCTCTCACTCACCTGCATCCATACTGGTTTTGTTTAGGAGAATTAATGGCTGATTCTCTCCAATCCTCATCTTTTCCCACAAAATTTGGAGTTTTCTTTTTGAAAACTTTGGAGTTAAGTCTCCTTCTTAAGGAAATTTGCATGGTGGTGTAGTAGTTGTATATAAATGGCTTGGTTCTAAGTACCATAGATTTCCCTACATAGAAGTAAATCTGAGCAGGAAAGTATAGGCAGAATCCAGTCATCCACATAAAACATTTGATAGGTGGATATAAATTCTGAGTAGTGGAGGTAAAATTTTCTTTGACCTATTGCCCAGTCCAAAAATGTCAAGTTTCATATTTGTTATCTCTGCTGCATATTCATTCCTAATTCTGCAGTTCCAATCATACTTAGAGATGAAACATCCATTCCTCAAATATTTCTGTAGTAATTTCGTTAGACTGAAGAAAAGTGATTTTTCAAATACCTAAATTATTGTGAGGAACAAATGGATATGCACTGTATTAATCATTAGCACCAGTAGACATCAGAGACAGGGAGTCAGAACTGCAGACTAATGTGATCCCCAGCGTCCTCTGCTATTTCCTTTTCTTCCATGAGTTATTTACGTTGGAATGTATACTTTGTATTATCTCTTGGTGTATTTTGATAACATTGGTCCATCTTATTTTAAAAGCTTGGCTTATTTTTATGTATATGTTTATGTGGTTTTTTTTTTTTTTAACATATACACATAATCTTAATGCACACAGATTGGCATTGACACTAAATTGGTAAAAGTAGTTGAGGAAAAAATGTTCTTTTGACTAAAGAACAAAGCTCCTATTTGATGACCTTAATTCTATGTCTATTCCAGCTGCTTAAATATAGCATTGACTTCTTAGTATGTTTTGTATGCTACCAGTAATAAAAAATACTCAATTCTAGTTCTGATTTTGTGATACAGTCAGTTTCCTTTCTTGAATTGTAAATCTCCAAGTGCCTTTCTAAATCCATTCTTGAATCTCATAAAACACATCTATAATCAGTTTTGTCCATAGAGAAACCTTGTGAATTATCAAAAGTCAGCTCAGTAGGCATCTTTCTGACATGGATTTGGAGATCCTGTAAATAAGGAAAATTATGTTTCTTAATGTCTACAAGAATTATGACTGCTGTTAATCTTTATAAACCAAAAAGATGTGTTAGTTATGACTTTTGGCCCTGTTAAATGTGTTAAAATGAGAAAGAAATATTAGGAAATTTGAGAGAAGACATAAGAGGGTAGAAAGAACATTTTAGACATCAAATTCCTTTCATAGCTTTTTAAAAAAAATTTCCATATAGCTAATATAATTTCTTGGTCTAAAATGAGGAAACAATTCTATTTTTCCCATCTCTTGGAACGATTAGTTTCATCTCTTATGCTCACACACGTATCTTTTCTTTTACTTACAGTTCAGGATACAACATTTGCAGCTAGGCAGCCTGAATTTGAATCTCACCTGCCCTATTCATTTATTAACATTGGGCCAAGTTAACTGTTAGCGGTCCCAGTTTCATTTGCGAAATAGGCATAATGAACTAAAGAGTGATTTTGATGACTAAATGAGATAATGCATGTAAAGTTCTTACTCTGAAAGTAAATAATGACCCACTCTTTGTTAGACTCAGTAATTGGCAGAATTCGGAGAATAATAGATTGGATACTGACTTCCTTAAGTGAAATGGATGATTATATAAAATGTTGTGTTCCCCACTTGGGTTGTCATAAGGTTGTTTATTATTGCCTTAAATGATAGCCAATAATATTACGATGTGTATATGTTTTCTTTAAAAGAAGTGACAGGATATATTGTTCAGGGTATATTCTTCAGAAGGTTACTAAGGACAAAACAGACCCAGGGAATGTACGTTCAGAACTTGTTATACTTCTAAACTACCATTACCAGCACGTTGACTTGAAATCTTCAAAAATAGTTACAGCAGAATTTTATTTTCTAGAAACTGATAATTGGGAAGAAAAAAAAATGAAATTATAACTCTGGCCTAACTAGTAAAGCCAACTGAGGTATTTGAAATATAAAATACCTAGGGTGCAGGTATTGTTATACCTAAAATCTTTTGCCTTTTTCTATATTTTTACTTACGATTTTTTTTTTTCACATGGGCAGTCTACTTGAGTATATTTGGGGTGACTGGGACATAGCTTTGGAATGAAATAGAAGTGTTAAAGTACTTGGAGAATAATTTGAAAGTTAATTTTTATATAACTTAACTTTGATCTTTCACTTATGGTTAAATTGAGATGGAATTAGTGTTGGAGTAGCTTAACTAAGGAAAAATTTTTTGTGTAGATTTGTAAAATTGCATAGAAATTTAAAGCCACTTGATACTTTTTGACACATTTTAGATATCTGAAGTCAGTTCTTAGTTTGGAAACAAAAATCAATCATGCATAAAAGCTAACTTTAAAAATCATGCTTGGCCCATTTTGGATGTGAATGCTTACAAAAACTATTCCACGTGCTATTTTCCTTGGCAAGTTTTTCCCAATTTCATTGGGGACAGATGCAAAGATAAAATGTTTTTTCCTACTAAATTCTCTAAAAAACATTTGAATTGAGAGAATGGGTTTCTCCCTCTTTTTTGAGGTTTCATTTTGTTTTATGTATTACTGAATTGTTAAATTTGTGAAACCTAATTTAAAATAAGTCATATTTTGGTATTTTAGAATATATTTGTATTCAATGTAAAATGTTTACAACATTTATTCTCATTTTCCTTATTCAGCCATTCATCTTGGGGCCAGTTCTAGCTACTGGCATATGGTAAAGATAGAGTAATGAACAAGGCAGATAAAGTTCCTCCTCTCATGGAGCTTACAATCAATAGATTATTAAGTATATTCATCTGCTACAAACTTGATTACAGGACATGTTGTGTTTAATAGTTCTTTAGTTCTTTTTGAGTGTTTTATTTTTTCTTCTTACTCCTAGTCAGTGTCTTTATTGCATTATTATAACTATGTTGATTTTAATTGCCCCTACCTGCCTTTTTTGTGTGCAGTTCCAAAATAGTGGGAACCATTTGTTCTATACACATTCTGTCATTGAAAACTGTACTTTGAAGGACACTCGTAGACACATGGTTTGGTAGATGAATGGATACATCATTTGACATTATATCCTTTAAAGCCTAATAACTGTATAGTGAAATATAGTGAAAACAGCTTATTAGTTAGCTGGCCGTCCTTTGAAAATATGTACAAGTAGAACATTGTTTTCAGTAGTGGCCTAAAAGTATTTTCACTGCCATTTATTGACTATAAATAGAGACTTGAAAGAAATTAAGTTAACAGCATATAACATAAGTTCTGTAAATATAGTGAAAAGTAAGTTCTTTTTGCTATTGGAGAAAATGTATGTATAGACTTGATGTTTGAAATTTATTAAACTATTTCATACATGAAGTAGACATTTTGAGGTTATTAGGCCACTGGTCGAATGAATTGGGTATTTGACTTAATTTTTTTTGAGATTAAAAAAATTTTTTATTTTTTAGAGGAGGAGGTAATTAAGTTTACTTATCTATTTACTTTTTGAGAGGAGGTATTGGGAATTGAACCCAGGACCTTGTGTATGCTGAGCATGTGCTCTACCACTTGAGCTACACCCTTCCTCTGGATATTTGACTTAAATATTTTAAAAATTAAGTGGAGTGAGCAATAATTGGAGTGGGGGATAAAAACTTTCTATGTATTTTTATTGAAGTATAAGTCAGTTTACAATGTTGTGTCACTTTCTTGTGTACAGCACAATTCTTCAGTCATACATGAACATACATATACTCATTTTCATTTTTTTACCGTAAGTTACTACAAGATGTTGAATATAGTTCTTATGCTATACAGTATAAACTTGTTATTTATCTTTTTTATGTATATTAGTTAGTATCTGCAAATCTAGAACTCCCAGTTTATCCCTTCCCACCCTGTTACCCCCTGGTAACCGTAAGTTTGTTTTCTGTGTTTGTGAGTCTGTTTCTGTTTTGTAAATATGTTTGTCTTTTTTTTAGATTGCACATATAAATGATATCATATGGTATTTTTCTCTTCCTGGCTTCACATTCTCCAGGTCCATCCATTTTGCTGCAAATGGCATTATTTTACGGTTTTTTATGTCCGAGTAGTATTCCATTGTATAAATATACCACAATTTCTTTATCCAGTCATCTGTCTATGGGCATTTAGGTTGTTTCCATGTCTTGCTATTGTAAATAGTGCTGCTATGAACATTGGGGTGCGTGTATCTTTTTGAATTAAGGTTCCCTCTGGATATATGCCCAGGAGTAGGGTTGGATTGATAAAAACTTTTATTATTTTAAGCAGATGCTGTGCCTAGAGCTTTTCAATGTGTTGATAGTGGTCATTAGGATAGCTAGAGTTCTCCTTTTTACTGAAGACAGTACTGAGCTTGTTTGGTTAAGTAATTGATTTACCCAGGGTCTTCCACAAAGCCAGTAAGTGCTAGCTCGGATATTTGCATCCAGAGTTGACTCCAGATCTCCACATCTTTCCTTTTCATGAAGTTTTTGTAGTAAATGGCTTACTAGTTTATACTGGTAATACAAGAAGCTAATGGATGCAGCATATTTAATTCTAACTTTTTATTCTGTAGACACCTAAGCATCTTAACTACTTCTATGCATTTACTTAATGATGTAAGCATTTAATTTGCTGAAACGTCCTGGACATACTACTTCAGTGTAACATAAAATAGGAACTGAGACAAGTTGAGTTTATGCACAGGTTTTTATGATATCTTTAAGCAATTTAGGTTGCCTAATAATGTAGCATTCCTAAGGTTTGCAAAATTGTAACCTCCTTGTCTGCATGTGTAATACTAGATGCCCATTGTTGAAGGGTTTTTTGTTCAGTGAATCAAGTACCTCTTCTGCATAGCACAGAACAATGAGTAATAAGCATCTTGAGTTTTTTCCTTCAATGATTGTCTCTTTTGCATATCACAGAATAAGATAGCCTTGATGCTTTTTATTTTACTTTATTTAAAAGTTGTATTAACAAACTCACAAAAATAAAAGAAACTACATTTAAAATGCAGTAATCTTAAAATTAATAATGTTTTTTATTTTAGCACTTTTTCAACCATTAACTCCAGGCTCTCGAGAATTTGAGGATGTTTTAAATATTCTTCACTCAGCTTACCTTGAACCAACTTCAGTAACAAATTTTAACTACAAACGTGCTTGCTTGATACATAATGAGCTTTTGGAAAAGGAGGTATGTTTTAAATTGTGCTTTTTGTGAGATTCTTCAGAACCAGTTAATAGCCGGAAATTTGTTTTACTTCTTTTTCTTTAAAAAATGCCAAAGTTTTTAGGAAAGCCAAATTATGGAAGGGAAAGCGATTTTAAATGACACTTTTTTTCCCTAAACACTGTTGATACTGTACTACATTTATCTGCTCTGTTAAATTAATGTGCAATTATATAAAATAACTTGTTTTACTAAAAATGAATCTTAAGCATAGGGATAGCTTATTGTATAATTACTTAGTTGTAAATTTATAACAAGGCTTTTTGCTCTTTTAAGTGCATGTTAATTTAATTAAATGAAATCTTTAATAGCAAGTCTAAATTGGAAGATAATGAAATGTGTTTTTTTTTAGGATATGCTTAATTTTTTCCCCAATTATTGCCTGATAGTTGAATTATCTTAATATCATTCATAGAAATTCTTAGTGAAAAAGTGAGAACAAAGGGGAACAGTTGAGCCTGTTAGTGAATTTCAGTTTCATGTACAAATTAGAATATTCTTTGAGTTTTGATTTAGGAAAAACCAGCATCTGTAATTCTGAGGTAATAAAATTAAATGTTTAGACATATTTGGTATGTATATTGTTTTCTAATGTACATGAAATACTGTTAATTTTGTATTTTTATAAGTTGGTTAACCCAAGGCTATCAGAATTTAACTTTGAAAATATCCGTAAAGTAGATGAATATTACTGGCTCCCAGAGACAATTAAAACCTTGGTAGTTTGATGTGGTTTCATGTTATGATAGGGGTTATTTGTTAATTTTATACAAAAATTTAGTCTAAAGATTCATTATTGAAGATCAGTAATGGCATGTACTGCATGCAAATCTATAAGATGTGGGCTCCATATTTTGAATTTGTATCTATTTGCTTGTATCTAAAGTGAAAGCCACAGCAGCGGTTTAGGGTGACTTAATAGTTCAGATGTACTTAGACCTAGTCACTCTTGATTCCTGGAAAATAATATGAAGCACGGCTTATATACTTGGCAATGAAAATACAGTTGTAAAGAAATGAAGCATTTTTCCTTGTCCTAATTGAGCTTATAGTCTAGAAGTTGGTCATTCAACAGAGATTTATTAAATCACCTACTGTATGCAGTGCACTATGTTAGGTAAAATGAGAGATCCAGAGATAATTAAAA
The DNA here is from genome assembly GCF_048773025.1 of Camelus bactrianus. Lineage (NCBI taxonomy): Eukaryota > Metazoa > Chordata > Mammalia > Artiodactyla > Camelidae > Camelus > Camelus bactrianus. The sequence goes on from NC_133555.1 coordinate 28,477,685, forward strand.
CATGAACTTAAAAATCTAGGGGAGAGTTGAAGTGTGGTAACATTTTAATAGGAATTTAGTTAAAATTGTTAAACACCACATGCATATTTGTCTATATCGTAAGGATGAAGAGCCAATTATAACAGGGAAAAAATTGAAGTGCAGAAATTACAGGGAGAAAATATAATTTCCACTTGGGTAGATTTGGAATTTCTTAGAAATAAAATTCCTGGAAGTCTTACCTTGAAAAAAACATAATCGCACGCTAAGGAGTTTTATAAATATAATTTCATTTAGTTTACAGAAAAGCGAAGAGAACTGAAGTTTGATGGTCGTTTAGATAAAGAACTTTCAGAATCCTATGCATTTCTGATGGTTGATCGATACCAGGTGAGTGAACCCACTTATTAAAAAACAATTTGAAAATGTTTCTATTGTAAGTTACTAAATTTACGATTATTCAGTACACTTGATTTTTTATAAACTAAAAGTTTGATGTATAAATGGGAGAAATGATTTAGCAGGGCAGGGTATTTCATTGTTTCGTAATTTGCTTTTCAAATGTATTCATTTTTTTCTTTGATCAAGCCTATTTTTTCCCCCCTAGAATGTGCATGATAATGAATAATTTTCCCATTATTAAAATAGATTATCTTCTGTATTCCTGATTATACATGCTGGGAACTATTTTTTTCTCCTCCTAATTGAAGATGTTAAGGTGGAGTTACTTTCTCTTTATAAATACTTTGACAGTTTTAATTCTCTCTAAAAGGGATTGTTTATACATGTGAATACCATGAATTTTGAGTATCTGTCATACATAGCATAAACAAAAATGGATTCCAGCTATGGTTACATTGGAAGTGTAAGCCAATGTCATGGTGATATTTAGTCATAAACTAGCATATATATGTAATTTCTGTAATGTCGAACATATATAGTTTAGAAGTTTAGATTTTACTTAAAACAGTTTCTTTACCTAAAACAAGAGAAGCTTATCTTTTCACATTTTTAATGTATTATGATTTCAAGATGAAATGTTTTGTTTATTTAGGTTCAAAGCATATGTGAAAAAGGATTACAGGTGGGCCAGTCCAAAATAACAATTCTTGGCAGTCCTTCCATGGGTAATTATTTTTCTTTTTTCATTTACCACTGTTAAGTTGCCATTTAAAAATAAATTATCGGGGGATGGGTATAGCTCAGTGGTAGAGTGCATGCTTAGCATGCACAAGGTCCTGAATTCAGTCTCCAGTACCTCCATTAACATATATATATACATGTATTATCTAATTTTGCTGCCGTCCTTATATTCATGTATACTTTGTCATATTCCTAGGAAAAGAGACTAGTTTCAGGTTCTGCAGTGTAAAAACCATTTTATCCTTTGTTTCTGATTTTGCATACTTCCAATTGATCAAGGTGTTTTTTTTTTTCATGTCAGTGTAATCCTCGTGATTTTGAAAAATTTGATTAGTTTCTTGCTTTTTCTGGTTCTTTTTTTTTTGCTTTGGTTTCATTGTCATTACATTTTTTTTTAAGGTGTCATACCTTTTATCTCATCATTGGTTTAAATATTTGGACTTTTTTTAGTATTTGTGTCCTTATTAAAATTGAAATTCTTTTATTTTTCCCTCTTTACTAGGTATCTATCTTTCTAGGTATGCTGACTTATTACAAGCTAATCCTTTGGAAGCTGGGGCAGTGGGTGATGTTGTTATTTTTAAAATAATGAAGGTAATTTCAGCTTGAACATTTTATATATCAAAGACATTTGATTTGGATTTTGGTTGACTCTGTCTTTAGGAGCTTGATTGAATTAAAAACCAGCGCTTGCTTGTGTTTGGTATATAAAGATACTTTTGAGAGTGGTTTGCCATCTTTGATGAGCTTACTGAACTTTAGAGTTTGCTTTCATTTCCAAAGAAAAGAATGAAGAGAGAGAAATATGTTGGTAATGTCGTTTAAGCTAGTGAAGAATGTTGTGAATAATATTTTTATTTCCTTGTGTTAATAAATTCAAACCTGTCTTTTTTTTTTTCTGGTTAACTTTTTGTTACTGCTTCACTGTTGGTAAACGGTGTTGGGTGTTACTTTATTACCAGGTATTAAAGGAGAAAACTGTTGTTATAGGTAATATATATTGAAAGAGGTATTCTATACTAATAATGTTGTACAGTGAATAGTTAGGTTTAGGTAGACTTAAAAGGTTTTCTCTATTTCAGGGTAAAATAAAGAGTATATATGACCCCATGGGTGTAAAAAGTTTGGAATCTACATTAAATAAAAGTGCTTTGGACCCAACACCAAAACATGAATGTCACGTGTCAAAGAATGCCAATAGAGTTACATCAGTTTTGGCTTATAGAGCCTATGAGCTTACTCAGGTAGGTGTCTGGATCCATTTTAGTGTTATGACCTAATGTCAGTTTGTCACCAAATCTTTTGAAATGTGTCCCTTTTAGTTCCCTAGGCCACCACACTAGTCTAGACTCTGGTTTTCCACTTATCACCACCAGACTTAGTGACTCTCACTGCTATTTGTTCAGTGTTTCCAGGACTGCTCAGAAACATGCAGTGGCTCTCCTCACACTTACCAGAGTGGTGTTCAGGTTCCTTAGCCTAGCTAGCTCTCCCTGCCTGGAGACTGTGACCTCCAGCCTGATGTTTTGTATGACTGCTGCCCTTAAGAACCTCATTTCATTTTGAAGTCGTGGTTTCTCCTGGCCTAGAAGGGTCCCGCCAAATAAAATATTATTTATGCTTCAAGGTAAAGTTGAAGCCCCTTGAATTACCTTAATTCATATCACTTTGTACTATTGATTTAATAGATATTTTCTATTTTTATTAACATTTTTCTAAAATGCAAACTGAGAATTGATTTTTAAGCTTTATTCAGATGCAATTGATATATAGTAAACTACACATACTTAAAAGTATAAAACTTGATGAATTTTAGTCATGTTTTTATATGATGTTTGACTATAAAGTTATGTTACTCTTTTTAACAAATGTATTAAAAATGTGTATATCCAAATGGGTTGTTACATGAAAAGTAGTGATGCTAACCTCCCTGGAAATACTCTTTTTTTTCCCAGTCTTTAATTTTTACTTTATTTAGATAAAGTAAGATTTACTCTTTCTCCTTTCTTTTTGAAGATCTAAGTGGGCAGGATCTATAGTTGGGGGCTTTAGCAAAAATTATATTCACCAAAATTATCTGGGCTGACTCATTTATTTACCTTCTGGACAGTAGTAGTATTGGTAGATATGAAATATAACTACAGAGTATTAATTGGTTTTTCTAGCAGAACTTGTAAACTGGCTTTATATTTCCAAAAAAATTCCAGAAACTTAAACAGCTGCAGCATTATTGAAATCAGTAGTTTCCCAAGGGAATGGACTTTGGAGGACAGTGCTTTGTTTGTAAACTAGGGCATTCTTTTTTGTGAAACTCACTAGACTGCAGGTCAGAAAACCCTAACCTAATGAATGTTATGAATAGATGAGGGGGAGAGGCAGATGGGTAGTAGGAAGAGGTTCAGCTACCTTTGTCACCTATTTTTGTAATCTCTACCACCTCCCCTTTGCTGCTTTGTCTTCAGTAGAGTCACAAATAGTGTTTTTCTTTTGAAATAATAAGCAAAATTGTTTGGTTGAGATTGTGTTCTTAGTATTTTATTTTTGTGTCAGATTGGCTTTGGAGGGCTGACCTGGGAGCTTAGGCTCCATTTGCTTCATTTTTATGAGGAAATTTGAACATTCCCAGTGGTCAACTCGTCAGAAGTAAACTTTTGTAATACCTATTAGTATTCTGGCATCTGACACACATGTAGATAGAAGCAGAATGTTTTATATGATAAGATGAATATAAGGTAAAAATTATTTTATTTAACAAGCAGTGCTTAAAGATACCCTCTGGTGCTTAAACAGTATTGCATTTCTCAAAAATCCACATAAATACAAGATTCCACTTTGTACTTGCTTTCTTAAGTTAATTTTGCAATTTCCTATTTTTAGTATTACTTCTATGAGTATGGCTTTGATGAGCTAAGGCGAAGACCAAGACACGTGTGCCCATATGCAGTTGTGTCTTTTACTTATAAAGATGATATTCAAACACCGAAATTCGTACCTTCATCACGGTAAGACTCATGAGTTTTAGACATCATCTAGAATAGTACTGTTATCACATATCCTGCACTGCTGAGTTAGGAGAAACACTTTGTTTTCTTCCCATTTTTTTCCCTCTCTTGAAAGTAATTAGATACACGAGTGTTCATGGTGACTTCTAGTAAGTAGAATAGAAGATCAGATACTTAAACTATATGTAAATAAAAACTAAAATATACTTAAACCTCACTGGTTAACCTTTTTTCCCTGATATTGAAGGTTTGCACAGTTGCATAAATGCAGTTTTTAAAAATGAAATTTTGTATATTAGCTCTTCTGGAAATGGAGAGCTTTTACTAAAGCCTCAGCCCCATCTCAAACCAGTTAAAAAAAATATTTATGAAGGAGCCGAGGCTTTGGTAGTTTATATAAGCTTCCAGGTGATTCTGATTGTCAGCTGAGTACCATTGATTTCTTATAAGCTCTAATATAAGGTGACCAAGTGGAAAGTAGTTTCTTTTATTTTTTTCCCCAATGCATTGATGCCAGACAATGTTTTGGCAAAATTAATTTATGGAGATGTAGGTGAAATGGTTAAATGTCTGCTTATTTTTATTTGGAATACTTGTGTTTAAAGTCATGCATGATTTCTAATAATTTAGAAATACTGCCCATTTAAAAAGCCACATTTCATGAAACCAACATTTTTGAGGTCAACCTCTTTATCAGATTTCAGATCATATTGTCTTGCCTTCATTTAAGTTATTTGAGATCCAACACTTTTTTATGTCAGTGAATAGCCCTGGGAACCGCCATCCGCGCCCACAAGAACTGATTCACATATCCTGAGAGTTGTGTTTTTCTTCCCCACCCCACCCCTTTTTTGTGGCTCTATATGTTCTCCATGATACATTTACTATAGTGCCTTTCAATAGTGATCTTAAAAGATACCTAGCATTTAATTATGAGGTCATATCCCCAAGAATAATGATTGTTAATTTTCTTGGCTTGTTTGATTACGTCTGTTGGCCTCCATATCATTTAAAATGAGCATTGATTGAACATCTTTGTTGTACCCTGAATGCTGCCATGAAAGCTCCTATCTCTGCATTTGCTATTCAGTCTCATTCCCCAGTTAGCTGCATAGTTTACACCTACATTTCCATGATTTTTTAAAACCTCTGTACCCTAGTTTCTTTCTTCTTTTTTCTCCATAGCACTTAAAACTATCACCATTTGGTAAACTATATACTTACTTTGTGATTGTTGTCTGTCTTCCTTATGAGATTGTAAACTCTAGGAAGACAGGGGTTTTGTTCATATCTGTAATCTTGTTACCTAAAACTGTGCCCGGTAAATAATAGGCATTTAGTAAATATTTATTAAATGATGGATGAACATATTTAAATATGATTGAGGCTCTTTGAATGTCATCACCAAAGTTAAGTAATTGACAGACACTTTAAAGGACTCTGTTCTCTCCTGACGGATATTTTTGGGGAAAACTGCTCCCTTAAATTTAGGTAAGTATGGTGATTTGAGCCAAGTAAGTAATTCCAGTTTCTGCAAGTAGACTTGGATTTACTAAATATTGTAATAAGTAATTAACTTGTTTTTTGTACTTGTAGAAAAGGGTTTAATTCTCTTGTACAGTCTACCATTAAAAATAGCACTTCTATCAAGGCCCTGAATGTTAACTTTCATGTTGTCAGCAGTCAGTAACATTTCTCTTTTCCTTTTAAAAATTTATTTGTAGATCTAACAGCTTTAATACAGATAGAAACACAGGTAAGGTTCTTATACTTCTTTCCTTTAGCTTTATAAATTGAAAGAATAAGTATGTAGAGTGAAAAATTTATAAGTGCTTTGTTTTGTTTTTATAATGAATGAGAATCTGCAAGATATAAAAAGTTTGAGGACGTATTATAGTGTAGCAACATTTAGTCATCCAAGCATAAGGTCCCCTTTGAGAATCTGCTGGTTCTATGAATATACCAGAGTGTTAGCCCTTTGATTGATAAAGATTAAAAAAATAAAGCAAGTTTCACAGGTCAGCCGTTTAAAAGGATTAAATTCATTAGAAGTTTAGAACTTAGAAGAGATAAAGATTGAAAGCAATATTGATATTTTCTATCTTCACGTTTATCCACAATGAAAAGAACGTGAATAGAAGCTAGAAGACATTGTGGGGGATTGATGTAGTTAACCAGGTTTAATACAGTCTCCCGTGGGGGCAGTAAGGGGGCAGTACTGTATTGTATTGCCTTTGCTCCTCAGCTTTCTGATATGAGGACATTTAGACAAATAAATCTGTTACTCTTTGCAGCTGAAATAATTTTGTAGGGGAAAAGATACCTGAAACAAAAGTCCTAATATTTGAATTCCCTGTAAATAGAAATGTCAAGATTTTCCTTGGTAGTTGTTGTTCTTCTTAAACTGTTTCTGGATGTTTTTCCCCTTATTTCTGGTAAACATGTATTTGCTTCTGGGCTGCCAAGAAGGCTGAGTTGTGTCATTATTCTTTTTATTTAGATAAATTTAACTACACGTTGTGGAAAGGACAGCTTTTAAATAAAGGAAAGCTTTTGTGTTATATTTCTCTGAGGTCAGCCACTCGTGCTTTTTTGCCTATCAAGCTGTAAGTATGTTATATTACAAGAAAATAGTGGTTGCTAATTACTCAGTTCTTACTTACTTTTAAATTTTCTTTTTCTTACTTTTCCTTACTTAACGTTTAAATTTTACTTTGATCTATAAGAATTTAAATATAAACACTGGTTTTTGAAAAGACTGATAACTTTTGAAACTTAATTGACAAAATGAGTCTTATGCTTTTCTGTCTTGATTTGTGAATGGGCTAAATAGTCATATGAATTTATGGCATAAAATTTTTGCTTAGTGATTTTAAATCTTAAGATTGATTTTGCAAAGTTTTGTCCTAATTAGATACATATTTCATTTAGTAATTTGAACATGATAGACTTAAGTTACCAGTTTTGTTGGAAATAGCTTGATGTGGTGAGTTAAGTTAAAATTTATAGGCTGTTTTCAGTCTTGTGCAACATATGTTGGAATAGAAAGGCTTAAAATGATCTTGTGCTACCACCACAATAAATATGGGCCCTCATAAATGATTGAACATCAATTTATTGGTTCATACTTGAATTATCTTTAATAAAATGACAACTTTTTATCCTTTGTGGTTAGTAAAATTGGCATATAGGATTAGCTTCTGGCTTAAAGATGGGAGGTTGGTAATATTGCCAGGCTATCTAGCTACCTTATGTACATCTGAACTTGACATATCAAATATCAAGTATGATAATAAATATATTCATCTATATTCCTTCAAGATACTTGTGTGTTTGTAAGTGTGAAAGAGAGAGAGAACACTGCTAGAGTTAAAAATACAGGTAAGGCAAACATGCCTTTTCAATTTTCTTTCAGTCCTGAGAAGTTAGATGTTGAAACAGTTATGAGTATTGATCATCTGAAACAGAAAATTCCTTCAGCGCTGTTTTATAAGGAAACATACTTAGGTCCAAATGAAGGTAAAGTAATTTAATTTTACTAAAATATGTAAGAAGCAGACTTGATTTGAATATTTACTATGTTTTTTTCTTATGTCAGTTTTGAAGAATGGAATGTATTGCAGCCTTTATGAAGTTGTAGAAAAGACGAGAATTGGAAGTAACATGGAAAGTTTGCTACAAAAACTAGAGAAAGAAAAACTTGTGAGTGAAAGATTTAAAAATGTTCTTCGTTCTCCCTTAGAAATATGCATATTAATAAGTAATCATAATAATACTTCAGTTTATTTCATTTTTGCCTCTGAAAGTACTATGAGATCTGTTGCTGCCATTTTAGTTAACAGTGTTCTACGATGGCCTCCGGTACTCTTTTTAGCCATGACACTAGATCTTCTGTAGACCAGTGTTCCCCATGAAGTATCTCTACTGTATTTGTGACTGTGATATTCAACAAATATTTATTGACTATCATTTTTTAATGCAGAATATATGTACAGCACAGTAAAGAAGGAGACAGGAGACACTGTTCTCTTGGATCATGTGATAAGTAGAGTTACTCAGATAGATGTGGTTTGTTCCAGTAGAAAGTAACATATTTGAAGATTCAAAAAGAACAAGGTACTTGGTGGGGTGAAAGGATAAAAGAAAACTACAGTAGTTGGGGGAAAGTGGCAGAACATGAGTCAGGAAAAATGTGTAGGGGGCTATATTCTGCAGTGTCATGCAGGCAGTGCTCAAATGTTTGGATATTTGGACTTGATCCTAGAGCAGTAAGTTTTAAAGGGAGATGAGGTTTCGATTGTATTTGCAATGTGATCAGATTGTGTTTTGAAATTTTCCTTGGTTACTCTGTAGAGAATGGATTGAAGAGGGGAGGTGAGATAGAAAACTGTTACATTAGAGGGTAACATAGGTTGGATGAGAAAGGAAAAAGAAGAGCCTGATTTAAGAGATACTTACTAGGGACTATCTAAAAGATACTGAGTATGTTGAGATTAGGTAGAAGGATTACTAGGCCAGGCATCAGATTGTGATGGGTTCAGGAATGAATATGTGATGCTAATAGCTTGAAGGAGAGGAGGTGGTTGCAGAGGAAAGGGGATATTCCAAGGTTTCTGTTAACGTATGATAGATGAGCTCATGTTTCAATGTTGATGGGACATTCCAGTAGAGAGGGAGAGCTTTTTTGTATAAGTAGGCCATTAAATCCAACTTTTCAACAGTTCACTTCTTTTTACTCCTCACTTTGTTGAGCCTCAGTTTCCAGGTAGTCGAATGTAAAGTTATGTCAGTGATTTTCAGAACCTGCAATTTCATAGATGGCTACTTAGAATTTCATTGTATGCATATGTATTTGCATAACCAATCCATTGTTTATAGATAAGTCAAATTACATAGAAAACTTATAGGAAGATTTTGTACACTTATGAATTGATGGACACCTAGCAGTAACTTTTTGAGACCAGCTAGAAATCTTTGGATTAGGCATCTTAGAACACACATATATGCACATTCGCCTACATATGAACATACTTTTATATTTATATTTATGTTTCTTGTTTTCCTCTGAAAGCTTGTCTATAATACAAATATTCCTCGTGATCAAAATCTGTTCAGTTCCTGAGTTCATAAAGTGAAAGTTTAGGTAGTAGGTTTGGCTATGGTGGGATGTTGAGTTATCTAAATCTGTTCAGTTCTTGAATTTCAGAGTCTGAGTATTAAGAGTCTGGACAGTGAGGAGTTTATCAGAAAATTACAATCATCTGTTGAGTTCCTAATAGTGAGAATCAGGATAGGAAGGATGCTAGCATTTTGTTCTTCACCTGAGCAAATACTTTACTGTGTTAGATTTGAGGACTGGATCTTCCCAGAATCAAGAAGTAAAGTACGATCCTAGATCTTAGAGGGCATGGGCATTCCTCAAGGTTATACATACTACATGAGTCTGATGGACTGAGGTGTTTGCTGTAGCTGTCTTCTTTCCTGCAAACCCCATTGGGAATTATTCTAACTATAGCTGCTTTCTTCATAGTTGTCATGATAATGGGAGGTGCATTGGGGACTATTAAGGTATGGGAAGAGTGAAATGTTACTGGGGAGATGAAAACAAACATTCCCTATCTTTATGTTGTAGATATTCTGCATGTCAGAAGGCTAGGGCTTTTTGCAGGAACATGGAGCCTTAGCGAAGTTTTATTTTCCCACAGGGAGATTTATAAAATAAGTGAAATTATATTGAAGTCAAATTAAGTATGAGAGAGATGTCCCTAAAGTTGGATATTGTCTCTGATGTGAACATTCTTCTGCGTGTCTTCTGGTATACATGTACAAGATTGTTTTCTCTCAGGTATAGATCTAGTATGTTAGATTTATTTGTAAGTAGAATTATTGAATCATAATGTATGACTGGCTTTATAAGATAATACTATTTTAAGTGGTTGTACCAATTTATACCCTCATTACCAGCAAGTTCCCTTTAATTCACATACTCCTAATTACTTGGTATAGTCAGACTTTGGCAAAATCTTGCCAATCTGGCAGGTATAAAATAATACATTATTGTGATTTTAGCTTGTATTTTCCTGAAATATGATGAGTTGATCATCCTTTTATAAATTTATATCTTTTAATTTTTAGTTGCCTGTTTTTCCTGTTTAGTGGCTTATGGTGGGTTTTTTTTGTTTCTTTGAAGTATAGTTTATTTACAATATTGTGTTAGTTTTTAAGTGTACAACACAGTGATTCAGTATTTTTGTAAATTATATTCCATTATAGACTAGCTTGTATTTTCTTACTAATTTGAGGAGTTTCATATATGTTTTGGGAACTAATACTCAGCTGAGTGCTACAGTTGTTTTTTCATAATTTGTACTTACCTTTTTACTTTATTCACGGTGTTTTTTGAAGAACAGATGTTCATAACTTTTTAAGTAATTGAATTTATTTACCTGAATGTTAAGTACTGTTTGTGACTTTAAGAAATCTTTCCTTGCTCCTAGGTCTTATAGATAGTGCCCTATATTTTCTTTTGAATGTGTTATGATTTTGCCTTTGGCACTTAAGTCTTTAAAATATATATATGTATATGTATTGTTTTGTTTCTGTGTGTGTGATATAACATGGGAATTCTACTTCATTTTTTCCCCCATATGAATAACAAATTGTTCCTGAACCGTTTACTGAATAGTGTATCTTTTCTCCACTAAGAAGTCTTGATATCAGGTAGGGAAAATTGCCCTACTTTTTTCATCTGTTTTAGGATGTTTTGCTTTTTGAGATTTAGTTTTTTTCCCCTCAAAATTTAAGTATCAGCTTACTTTTTTTCAAAAAATTTTAAAATTAGCTTGTTAGTTCCTCCTAGCCACCGCCACCAAAACAAACTAAAAAAACCCAAAAAACCCTAAAACCCAAACCTCACTGGAATTTTTAAATTGGAATTATATTAAAAATTGGTAGATCAAATTTGAGAGAATTGACATCTTTGTGATACTGCCTTATCCATCAACAATATTATCTCTTCACTTCTGTAGGGTATTCTTTTAACAGAGTTTTGTAATTTTCTGGATACAAGTCTTGCCCCTTTTTTGTTAGGTTTATCCCCAGGCATCTTATTTATTTAGATGCTGTTGTATACAGTATTTTCCATTTCATTACATTTTCTGTTGTGTATATAAAAATATAATTGATTATATATTGATTTTATGTCAGATCAGTATGAAATTTGAATAATTTGTTCATTTTTGTACATTCTTTGGGATTGCTCTATAGATTTCATTACTTGGGGGCAACCTTGTTTTGTTTTTTCCTCTCTAATCTGCTTTTTACTTCTTTTACTTTGTTATTATGCAATCTCGGATCTCTTGTATGATGTTGAATAAAAGTGGCGATTGTAGGCATTCTTGTCTTTTTGATTTTCACAAGAACACCTCTAACATTAAACATTGGGTAGGAAGTTTTGCACTAGGGTTTTTTTTTTTTTAATAGTTATGTTTATTGGTTTAAAATTTTTCCTTTATTTTTTAACAATGAATGGGTTTTGAATTTTACTGATTTTTTTTCCCCTTTAATCACGATGGTTACGTGGTCACAAGTAAGGGTTCATTAAAAGAACAGAACCCATAGGATAAGCAGGCTTTTTAAAAATTAATTAATTAAGGATAAACAGTTGACACAACATTGGTTTGAACTGTGCATGTTCACTTGTATTCAGATTTTTTTCAGTAAGTTGTGTTACAGTAGTACATGATCTGTGGTTGGTTGGATCTGTGGATGCAGAACTGCAGATAAGGAGGGCTGACTGTAAAGTTATATGCAGATTTTCAGCTGCAAAGGGGTCAGTTCCCTAACCCCCACATTGTTCAAGGGTCAACTGTATATACATACAGAAGGAGATTTACTATAAAAAATTGGCTTGCACAGTTATGGAGGCCAAAGAGTCCCAAGATTTGCAGTTGGCAAGCTGGAGACCGAGGAGAGCCAATGGCATCGTTCCAGTCTGAATCCAAGTGTCTCAGAACCAGACCAGGAGAGCTGATGGTTCCAGTCTAAGAGCTAGCAGCTTGAGACCCAGGAAGAACTGATATTTCAGTTTGAGTTCAAAGGCAGGAGAAAAACTAGTGTCCCAGCTTGAAGGCAGGCAGGCAAGGAGAATGACCCCTTACTTCAGGGGCTTTTTGTTCCAGTCAGACCTTTAGCTGATTAGACAAGATTCACCCACATTGGAGAGGGCAACTTGCTTTACTCTGCTTGTCCATATATATATATATTCAACTCATCCAAAAATACTCTCAGAAACACCCAGAGTAAAGTTTGACCAGATACCTGTCTGGACACCCTGTGGTCCAGTCAAGCTGACACATAAAACTAACCGTCATACATAGTATTTATCCTATAAACTTAATGAGATGAATTATATTTATCTTTTTTCAGTATTAAACTATTCCTGTGCTGCTGGTTTAGAACACCCTCCCCCACTTTTTAAAAATACTTGTTTGGTGTGTGAATGTTTTGTTTAGGAATTTTGTATCTGGTGATGAGTGAGATCAACCTACAGTTTTTCTCATATTGTCCTTACCTACTTGTAGCAAGGTTATACTAGCTTCCCAGAATTGTGGGTAGTGTTTCCTTATTTTGCAAAAAAAATACGTATATGATAAGAAGATCTGTTCTTTGGATGTTGGGTAGCACTTAAATGTAAAACTATCTTTAAAATGTTTATGAGTGAGTTTAAACTACTGATTCAATTTTTATAATAGAAAACAGGTTTTCTATTTCTTCTTGTGTTGATTTGGATATATTATAGTTTTGTTTTTTAGGAAGTTGTCCATTTCATATATGTTTTTAAATTTATTGAGCTAGAATGATTTATATAGTCTTTTTAATAGCTGCTGTGAGCATTTTTACATGACAGTATTTTCATTATGTCATCTCCTATCAGTCATTTTCACCAGAGGCTTGTTGATTTTATTAGTCTTAAGAACCAAATTTTGTCTTTGACCCTCTGTTGTACCTTTGTTTTTTCCCTGTTTTGTTAATTTCAGCTGTTTTAGTCTATTTTGAGGGGAGTTCATTTAGTTATTTCTGGCTTCTATTAGAAAAAATGGTCAGTGAATTTTGAATTCCTAGTCCTACTTTAGTTACATTCCACATGTTTTAATGTGTAATATTTCATTATCATTCAGTTGTAAGTATTTTTTAGTTTCCATTATGATTCCCACTTTGACACATGATGTGGAGGTATATTTAAAAATTTCCATCTGTAAAAGAATACTTTCTTTTTCCTTCTAATTTAATTCCATTGAAATCAGAACAGATAATTATTTGAAATTTATTAAGGTTTGATATAAAACCATTCTGTGGTTACTTTTAGTACATGTCCTCTCTGTATTTGTGAGAAATGTATATTTTCCAGTTGTTAGATCCAGGGAACACAATTCTGGGTTAACAGCTGTTCTTTAAACACTTTGACTGTACATACTACAATATCTTCTGGCTTCCAGTTTTGTTGAGAAGTCTGCTGTTGGTCTAGTGATGGTTTCTTTGTAGGTCAGGTCATCTTTTTTCTGGCTGCTTTTTAAATCTTTGTCTTTGGTGTTTTGCAATTACATTAAATATATCTAGGTGTTTATTTCTTATTTATCTACCTTGGTATGTATTCTCTTTCATATCTGTGTATTTATATCTTTATTCCTGGAATATTGTTAGTCCTTATCTCTGATTTTACTTCTCCTTTGTTCTCTTTTGACTGCCTTTCTAGGATTCTGAAGTGTCATATGTTAGACTTTTTCATTCTGTCCTCCATGTCTGTTAATCTCTCTTGTGTTTTGTGTCTTGTTTCTCTGTGCTGCATTCTGAGTAATTTCATCATAGCTGTCTTCTAGTTTACACATTCTGTCTTCAGCTTTGTCTAATTTGCTATTTAATTCATTCATTGATTTTCTAATTTCACAGAAAGTACTTTTGATTTCTAAAGCTATATTTGGCTCTTTTTGAGATCTGCCTGTTTTTGTTTTGGTTTGTTTTTTAAATAGATTCTTGTTGATTCTTTCAGAAATATTTATTGAGTACCCATTATATGCCAGGCACTGTTCTATGAGGTGGAGATTATATTCTGATATTCCTTGCTTTTCTTTTTTGTTGTTGTTGATTCACTCTTTTAGTCATTTTAAAATGTACAATTCTGTAGTTTTTAATATTCACAGTGTTGTACAGCCATTATCACTATCTAATTTCCAGAATATTTCCATCACCCTGTTGGTAACTTCATACTCACTAAGCATTCACTCCATATTCTGCCTCCCCCTAGCCCCTTGCAACCACTAATCTACTTCTGTCTTTATGGATTTGTCTATTGTGGACATTTTATGTAAGTGGAATCATGCAATATGTGGCCTTTAGTGCCTTCTTTCACTTAGCATAATACTTTTAAGGTTCATCCATGTTGTAGCATGTATCAATACTTCATTTCTTTTATTTCACTGCATGGATAATGCTGCATTTTTTTTGTTCATACATCAATTATTTCTACTCTTTGGCTATTATGAATTTTGCTACTGTGAACATTGTATACCAGTTTTTGTGTGAACATGTTTTCAATTCTGAGACATTATTTTATTTCCTAAATGTAAGGCTGGACACTATAAAACTCCTAGAGGAAAACATACGCAGAACACTGTTTTAAACATTTTATACCTGTTTTATATATTGCATTTGACAATTCCAATTTGAAGTCCTTGGGTATTTGAATCTGTTGTTTTTGCTGAATCTCATGGTAGCTAATTTCCTCTGAAGCTTGGCAATTTAAGATTTTGAGCTTAATATTTTATATTTTTAATACATTTTTGTTTTCATACCATATTACTTATAATGTTATCTGAAAAGCCAAAATGGTAGAATCAGGTAATATAAATCCACAAGACTGGGTTAATGTTTTTTTTCCTGAGGGGAAAGGAAACAGCAAGATGCTATAAATAGAGGCAGCAGGAGTACAGAGTTCACAGATGTTTCCTACTTTACAGGACTGAAAATGTCCACATAGGGCTTTTGTCTGCCTGAGTGTTGTTTCTGGGTGTAGATTCCATATTCCATATTGTGTCTCTGGGGACAGTGAATCCCTTTAGAGGACTAGGGTCTTTAGGTCACTAAGCTAGTGGGATTTAAAAAACCTGGTATTTGGAGTGGTTGAGAAGTTAAAATAATCTATTTTTTCTTAGCAACCCAAAACATGAAACTCTTACTCTAGTCTCCCACGTTTCTGTTCTGACAAACCAAAAAAGTTGGTAAAAATGTCAAAAGGAATATATATAAAACATTTTTGGATAAGAGTGTTTTGAGTCTGAAACAAAAATTTTGCAGGTGCATTGTCCACTTTACTTTTGGGTGTTCCAGCAATGTTTTTATTAAATTTAATTGGTAGCATAGTCATTTTAATCCTTTAAATTATTGGTTCTTATACAGACTTTGTTTACTGGGATTGTTTAATAGGAATTTACATAGCACAAGTTTGCTTTCAGAATCCAGATGTCCTTTTTGTGTTCAGTTCTTCCTTTATTTACCCTTTCTTTAATCCAAAAAATACTGTGAACTATTGCAGTAGTACCTGAACTGAGTTCTTTGCATTACATTTTTCTTTTTCCCCCTCCTGCACAGTGCTGTCAAGTTTTTTTTTGTTTTTTGGGGGTTTTTTTTTAGTGAAACACTCCAGCTCAAAAGGATATATACTCTTGAGGGCAATCCTGGCTAACCTGGCATTCTTGTCTTTTTAAAATCTAGCCCATGATCTTTCTTTCTAGAACTGTCTTACACATTCCTCCTAGTCTCTCCTCACCCATGGCCAGTAGTGAGTACTCTGATGCCTGCACATTGTCCATCAGGTTATAACTCTGCCTTTGCTCATGATGTTGCTTCTTCTGTGATGTCTTTCCCACAATCTCAGGCTCTTGGCAATGTACTCATCCTTCAAAATCCACCTCTAATACACTCTCAACATGTTTCTCAATCATAAATTAATTGTATTTTTCCCTTTCTGTTGCTTTGTAAATCTTTTCAAATCCTTTCCTATCTTATCTAATTATTGATATTCCTTGTGTCACTTTCTCAACGCAATTATAGACTTCTTTTGTTCAAGGATCTTGTGTTGCTTGTCTTTCAAGTTATCTCTGGTAAGGCAAATTGCCTTACATGTGAAGATGTTCATTAAATATGTGAAGAATTAAATTATAGCAACACATTTCATGTGGGATTAGTCTGAACTCTTGAAAGGCAAAATTTGTGTCATGCTTGTTTTGTATCTCCAACATCTACCATACTACCTTAGCAATTAATAACATATCTTTTGAATTGCTGAGGAAAATATCTAAAGTCTTTCGTTTGGTTCTTGTATATTAGTTTCAAGGAACAATCAACAGGGTGATTTAACAGTTACTTACGAGAATTCTTTTAGTAAGATTGAAAACTAAGAAATTCTTATTTGACTGGAATCCTATTAATTAGCTGAGTTGGTTGAAGGAGTTTTTAACTAATTCATTAGCAGTATTCCCTTAAAAGATGATCAAAAACCTTTTGTTTTCTTTGTAATTAGTAGAAACTGCTGTGTGTCCACCTTATGGTGAATAATAAAGCAGATTAAACTTCTTCCCTCTTCCAAAAATGCAGGTTCTTGTTAAACCTTTGGGAGACCGAGGATTTCTTTTTCTTCTCTCTCCTTGTCAAATGGTTTCTCCATATGGTAGGTGATCTTTTCTTTAACTTTTACAATTACTATTTTAAATAACTTTAAAAGTTAAAACATATTGCTAATGAATTTGACTTTTTTTTTTAGAACATCAGACTGCCAAGTCTCGAGTCTTACATGCTTTGTTTCTGTTTCAAGAACCTAGAAGCATAGTTACTTGTAAGTTTTTTGAATATCTGTATCTAGTTACTTATAGATACCTACATTTTATTAAAAATTTCCAAATAAGTCACTAAGCATTTTATCTTTCTAACATGTTTTGGGAAATAATGAGCGGTATTAAAAGGTGTTAGCAATATAAAACACAAATTATGTGACTATTTTTAACTATGGGAAATTATTTTGGTATTGCCAGTGTTTTCTTTAAGTAAACGTTGATTGTAATTGTTATTATAGTTTTTCAGGGTTTATATTATTATGTGTTTTTTTTTTTAAGCTTAGTTCCTTTTTGCATTCAAATTTTAGTGGTTATAAATGCATCATTTGCTAGGTTAGATAGCAGGCCACTCAAAGTTAATACAAATTTTCACACTGTTCTCTTCTGTTCACCATTTCTAAGAATGAACTTTAATGCTGCGTTAAGGTAAAGTTCCCACTAATGTGTTTCACTGTTAGCTTAAAAATGAGGTTCTCTGTTGTAGCCACTCAGTGCCTGCATATTTGCTTATGGGGATAGAGAATGAATGTAAAGTTTAAGTTATGTTACAACAGGAAGGAGTGACATTGCTGTCATTTGCAAGACTGTCTTGCTAGGAGCCTCGGGTCTTGCCCTGCCTCTTTATTTCTCCTTATATTTTTCTTGCCACCATCGATGCCTAGGGACAGTAGGAAATGAAGTTCTTAACCAGGCGGGTGTATTTCCCTTTAAAAATATGCTCAGCAATTTTCAGTTGTTTTAGTTTTTTATTGGCCCGTTTTAGGCTCCTGGGCTTAGAAATATGCTATTCATGTGTTTCTGTATTAGGATATGTACTGGTTTGGTCCACCATTAAAGTATGGAGGTTGTTACATTCCTTTGACATATGTAGATCTGGACTTGATTAGTTTCTTGAGTGCTAACATGGTTTGCTTTTTTGTTTGTTTGCAGCACAAAAAGGTTCAACCAATGCAACACCACAGGAGAGACACGAGAGCATGTCAGATGTATTAAAAATAACTCAGTTTTTACAATTTGCTTTGATTCAGTGTCGAAAGGAATTCAAAAATATAAATACTATAAATTTTCATTCTGTTGTTGAAAAGTATGTAAGTGAATTTTTTAAGCGAGGGTTTGGTTCAGGTAAACGGGAGTTTATCATGTTTCCATATGATTCACGATTAGATGATAAAAAATTCTTATATTCAGCTCCAAAAAATAAATCCCACATAGATAATTGTTTGCATACCTATATTTTTCGTCCTGAAATGTATCAGTTACCTATTTATAAATTAAAAGAGTTATTTGAAGAAAATAAAAAACTTCAACAGTTCAGTCCACTTTCAGATTACGAAGGCCAAGAAGAAGAAATGAATGGTACAAAAATGAAATTTGGAAAACGAAATAACTCAAGGGTTGAAACTATTACAGCTGGAAAGCAGAAGTCATCTCACTCTTTGGATTATGATAAGGATAGAGTCAGAGAATTGATTAATTTAATTCAGTGTAGGAAAAAAAATGTGGGTGGGGACTCAGACACAGAAGAAATGAGAAGCAAAACCGTCTTGAAGAGGAAGCTTGAGGACCTACCTGAAAATATGAGAAAGCTCGCCAAAACCAGTAATTTATCTGAAAATTGCCACCTGTATGAAGGTAAAATATCAGAATTGCTTTTATATAGTATAAAAGTAACAGCTAGAAATATAGTTAAGTAGTTCTGTCCCTTCTCACACAGGGGTTTGCAAATTATAGCCTGAGAGCCAATCCCAGCCAGGTCCCTATTTTTGTAAAGGAAGTTGTGTCGGAATACAGCCATGCCTATTCATCATGTGTATATAGCTGCTCGCACGCTGTAATGGCAGAGTTGGGACGAGACTATGGCCCATGAAGCCTAAAATATTTACTGTCTGGTCCTTTACAGAAAATATTTGCCAGCTCCTTCCGTAGTATATCAGATTTCTGAATTGTGCAGCTGAGGCTAATATGAAAAAAATAAAGTTATGTTCAGCTGTTATCCTACTAATTGGAACACCTATCCTTTTTACATTCCTTTAGTTTTATAACTGAAAAAGTATGCTGTAGAATATTGTGTACTTTTAGGATGTTGCTTAATGAAAGGAACCTTCTGAGCTTTAAAATAAAAAATTTTTTAAATGCGCACAGTTTTCTTTTCCACCCCAAGTAGTTAAAAAAAAAGTTTGGCTTTTTATTTTTCCTATTTTTCTTCACTTTGTTTTAATTGACAATTAGAAAAAGATAGAAATGAGAAACCTTTCTCTTAAAGTGTTTTCAACATTGCAAGTAATTTAAAACATTTTTCATCTAGATTTTTAAGATCATAACACTGCCAGTTCATAAGCGTGAAATGTGTTCCTTTGGATTCAGGGACCTTTGATTTAGCAGTGTTCATTTTGTACCACTGTAGATCTAACTGTTCTATTCCTCTGTTTATTACTAAGCAGTTTTACTCACATACATTTTCAAATTCTGCGTGTCTCAGAACTGACTAGGTTAGTGCCCTTATGCTGTTCTCTTAGCAGTCTGTTTGTATCCTCAGTTACTTTTCATTTATCTGCTCTCCTTTACTTCCTCTCTTCCTGCACTATCCAGTGTGGTAGCCACTAGCCATGTGTTGTTATTTAAATTTAAATTAATTAAAATTAAATAAAAATTCATGTCCTGCATTAAACCAGCCACATTTCACCAGCCACACCACTGTTTTGAATAGCACAGGACATTTCTGTCACTGTGGAAACTTCTGTCTGACAATGCTGTTCTCTTCTATGACTTTCAGGGTTTTTTCTTTACTTGACCTGTGTCCGTCGTCCCCGTCGTCCCCGTCCCCCCCCCTCCCCCCCAGTATTTCATCCTTGACCATGTGCTAGTGGCCTTCCTGGCTTCTAACACTAACTTCATGTTCTTCTCAGGATTGTTCTGCTAATTTGCTACCAACCTCAGCTTCTGTATTACTTTTTCAAGGCTTTGTTGTAGACTGGCCGTGTCCAGCCTGGGTAGCTGTGTTTCCAGCTCTCTTTGATTAAGGCTCACCTCTCTCCTCAGAATATGTCATGGTCAGCCTTTTACTTCTCTTTATTTTTTCCTGAAGCAGCTTTCATTTCTCTCAAGCCTCATGTCTTTGCAGTTCAGATCCCTTCTTAGCTTTCTAGCTGCTCTGCTCCTTGATGGATTTCATCTCCTTTAGCTTATGCAGGATTTCTGCTCTGTGCTGAACCTTTTGGCACTTATTGAACCATACTGTCTTACACTGTTGACCTGTGACTTGAGAGTTAAGTGCTTACTATGTGCTAGGTACTTTACATGTATGGACTCATTTAGTTCTTCAGTGGTAGACATTATTATCCTTATTTTACAGGTGGGAAAACCATCTCAGAGAATTTAAATTACCTAAAGTTACATAGTTCACTGATCGTGTTTGAACCGTTTTGACTGACTCCAAGGATTGTTCCTAAACTCCGCTGTATTTCCTTGCACTGAGCACATAATAGGCAAGAAGATACTTAAATTTGGGCACTGTTTTAGTGGATAATTGATAAAGTTGTATATGTGAAAAAATAGTTGTGGTTGAAAATCAGACTTTTGTCAGTAATTAAAATGGTGGGAAAGCCATGCTAATTGTAAGTAGAGCAAAGTAGAAATGGGGCAGGGGAGAGGGGTTAGACAGGTTAAATAGGTTAAAATAGAACTGGTGTTCAGACTTGCATATTTGGGTGTTCCTCACTTGTGTTTGTTTCTAGTCATTTTCCACACTTTATTTCTGATTCTGAAAGTAAGAAGTTTAAAGGTTTTGAAAGAAAAAACATTTAAAGGTTGGATTCTAACTTTTAAAATAACCCTGATCTTAATTTGGTGATGAGCCCACTCATTTGATTAAGAAGTAACCTTCTATCTCGCCTGCACCCTTTAGCATGAGCTTGTTGAGGTATGATTTATATAATGTACCCATTTAAAGTGCAGTTTGATGAGTTTTTGATTGCTGTGTTAACCACCACTCAAATATATGAAACATTTTTCATGATGCCCAAATGTTACCTTGTCTTCCATTGTAGTTGCTCTCGCTCCACTCCACTGCTGATCTGCTTTCTGTCTCTATCAATTAGTTTGCCTTCTCTAATATTTCATGTAATTAGAATCATACAGTATGTACTCTATTTTTTCTTTTTTCTATTTGGCTGTGGTACATTATATATTACCAGAATTGGAAATTCTGACATCTATCCAGGTTTTACTCTCCTTCAGCATTTGAGTAGCTTTTCTGAATGTATGCTCCCTTTGCAAGTTTTTAAATACATTAATGGTGCAGATTACCTAGATTTATACCTGCTTGGAGCCATGGGTACTAAAAAGCACTTTCTCTCATAGTGCTTCTTGTTCTTAGTGCAGGTTTGGTATAGATTTCTTGGGGATAATTTTGATCTCTAATAACTCAGCTTTGTTATGAATTAAGTAATCTAGTCATTTAAGATAAGGCTTAGGTTATAAGAGGGTTAGCCAGTATCTTCAGGGCAAAAGGTTACGGGTATAGATAGAGGAGATCAAAGTCAAATTAAATCATGGGACTTTGTTGTTGTTTTTATTTTTAAAATAGATTTCAGTGTAATCTGTATATCCTCCTCTAACATTTTGCAAAATAGTAAGTGCAGGCATTTTATCTGTTGTTGAGCACCTGGTTGATTTTGAAATTTTTGGTGGTAGAGTTTAAGGTAACTACAGTACAGTTATTTGTATGTATTACCCATATTACCAACATAGTCTTTGAGCTTATTTCTCCATTAATAGGATTTTCAAATTATGATAAAAATAAACCTTCATTTAGTGGAAATTTTGATCTTTGTGCAGAGTTTTAGTACCAGTCATATTTGCAAAGTAAGGGATGGATGTACTTGTAAAGTCTAAGCAGGTGGTTTGATTGGGTTCCTGCCTGTAAGTGTCCTATGGTAACTAATTTTTAGGTTTTTTTATTTTTTATTTTATGCTTTCCTTCAAGACATTGAGAGCTCTTTCTCTTCCCTTCAGAGTCTCCACAGCCGATAGGCTCACTTGGGCATGATGCTGACTTGAGACGGCAGCAGCAGGATACCTCCAGCTCCGGCGTTGCTGACATCCATAGGCTGTTTAATTGGCTGTCAGAAACACTAGCAAATGCACGCCATTCTGATGCATCCTTGACGGACACAGTCAACAAAGCCTTAGGATTGAGCTCTGATGATGCCTATGAAGAGCTGAGGCAAAAGCATGAGTATGAGTTGAACTCTACCCTGGATAAGAAAGAATATGAGCATCCTACGGTTGCAAAAGTTGAAAATGCACATTTTAAGGGTTCTCAGAGCCCATTGCTAGAAGTTGATACATTGTCTTTAAAGTATCCTGTTGCTGTTTCTACCAGTGAAGTAGGCACTGACCATAAGCTACATTTCAAAGAAGTAAGCATAAGTCTTTTAATTATTTTTGTTTGCTTTTGTGAATGTGTGTGTGAAAGAGGATGTGGGGTGTGCTTCAGTGAGTTTTTTTTTTCCCTTTTACAAAGAAATGATACACATTTCAGTAATAGTGTCTGTCCAGGATAGTATTTCTAAGTTATTCCTTGTTACAAAGAGACAAGTGCATAAGTATTTTCCTTCCTGTTCATAGGTTTACATACAGTCTAAGATTTACCTCTTATGATCAAGTGAAGGCTGGACAATCTATTTGTCGGGAACGACATACTGGGAGTTAATTCTCTATCATTTCATAAT
The DNA here is from genome assembly GCF_048773025.1 of Camelus bactrianus. Classification (NCBI taxonomy): domain Eukaryota; kingdom Metazoa; phylum Chordata; class Mammalia; order Artiodactyla; family Camelidae; genus Camelus; species Camelus bactrianus. Next base: position 28,500,428 of record NC_133555.1, read on the forward strand.
AAAATTGAATCCTCACAACATTAGCTTTCTGCTGGCAGTACCAGAACCCATAAGTGAGGCAGATAAGATTACCAAAGTCAGTGTAACAGTGTTAGAAACAAGGTTGACTACTTTGTATTTCCCGTGCAGTGGAAAATGAGTGGCCTTTATGATTACCTCTGAGGTGTCAAGCCTTGCTTGATGGGGCATCTGGTTTGTTTATGATACATGCTTAGATATCTGGTATCTAGCTGAGAAGTGCCCCCCCCTCCAAGAAGTGGCTGTGTCACTTGGGGAACAATACCAGAATGGCACCATAATCCTAAAGGCTTGTTCCTAATTTACTCTTTCTTCCATTTTCTCTTCCTTGCCTTTGAGTAAAAGTCATATGCATGTTCCCAGGCTTTCTACATGTAGTTTGGGGATATGTCTTTTAGCGGGGAGATGATGGCAGGAAGCTCACTTGGGGAGGTGTATAAGACAGGCACCGAGAAACTAAACCTGTATTGTTACCATTCCCTGACATAGTTAGTACTCTAAATTGGGTTAATGGGGCATAAGCCAAATGCAGCCCAGTGCCTGTGTCTGTAACTAAAAGTTTATGGGAATACAGTCATGCTTTTGCACTACAGTGGAAGAGCTGAGCACCTGGCGCACAAAGCCTAAATATTTGACCCTTTACTGAAAAAATTTAGCAGCCTCTGCTCTAAATCAATATTACATTATGTTTTGAGCAAAAAAATGGTTTTAGTTTGAGACCTAGAGTATTATAACTTTACATTGTTGATTTTTTTTCTCATTTGTAATGTTCAGTTTGAAGTTTGTGAATTTGTTTTGGGAAAATAAAAATTGTTTCTTCTTGACATTAAAATTAATTGAAAAGAAAGGTATTGAATCTGTACTCTAATTTTTAGGATCCAAATTTAATTAGCATGAATAATTTTGAAGATTGCAGTTTGTGTCCCACTGTTCCCATTGAACATGGATTCCATAGACAGTCTAAGTCAAATAATGTTGAAGAGACTGAAATACATTGGAAACTGATTCCAATTACAGGTAAGAATGAGAATACTGGGACTTGGGTTTGCTTGGTTTTACTTAGGGGCCAGTTTCCTGAAGGGTTTCACCTTTTTTAGATTCCACCCTTGGGTTACTAAGTGCTTCATCTTACTTGGCTCTGACATCTTCAGTGTCTTATTTTGAGCAATGTAGTATTCATCATTGAGTGTTGCTATTCTTGGTCAGCATCAGCAAGTATCTGCAAAAGAGCCTATTAAAAACGGATTTAAAACATACTGACTCTCCCTATGCAGTTTAACATGCAACTTCCAAATGAAAATTGTTGGCAGAAATTGGGTTTTTAATATGGTGAGGTAGCTACAGAGATGAAATGATGGTCTTTGGACAGCCAATTAAATGCTGTTTTCTCAAATTATTAGAGTAAACTTCACTATATCAAGCTGTCTAGGAAATGGTTATGTTAAAGTTCATCTGTTTGAAAGAAATTTGAGTTCTTCATATTGGATTATTTTAGAGAAGAATGCAGATATTCCTAGAAAGCTTATTGAATCAAGGGGCAAGAATAGTTTAGCAGATGTTGAAAGATCATTTTGCAGTATTCTGATTTCTCTGTGCAAACACACATATACAGATACTTTTAATCCAAGGTCTTACTCATCTTTGTTAGCTAAAAAGCATTTGTGGAAATATTTCCAGGGCATATCTTTTCTATTCCTAGATTTTTATTTGACCTTTAAAAAGAAAAAACAAACAATTCTTGCTAAAAAGTAGACTAGCTTGTGACTTAGAAGCTGCTGAGACCTCCAGGGACTCTGAGAATTTCTAAAACTTGATGGGTTTCCATGGGCTTCAGCACCATTCTCTACTTAGTACCTTAGCAGAGAGGGTAAGAGGCCTAGAACTGATCAGAGAGTGGCAACTGATACTCACAAGCTAGAGAAGTTGGCTTGAGTTGGAGAACCAGAATAAGGAAGTAGCCTGCACATCGATTATCCTAACCATTCCTTATTTATACATCTGAATAGTTGGTGTTCAGAGCCATTTGAAGGCACATCTAGGTGTTGATATTCCATCAGCACCTGAATGGAAAGGGAAACAATTTCCCATTTCTTAATGACCCTTCAGGATTTTTTTAGGCAGAAGAAGTAATAACGTGGATTTGTTAGCATTTGGGGTTATCTGAAAGGTGTTTTAGAAGGTTATCACCAGTATCTGAAGTGAGTCTACAAATCTAATGGATGCTTTCCCTCAGGAGGGAATACAAGAAGCCCAGAAGACCAGCTGGGGAAACATGGTGAGAAGCAAACACCAGGTGAGAAGGCTCGCTTTGCTTTTCTTCCCAGTGTGCCCCTCAGAATTGCTACTTGCAGGTCTGGTCCTTTGTCAGTAGGGCATCAGTTTAAGATGTTAATGATAGAAAATTTGGACAGTATCTTTTGTATTCAGATCATTGATTTATATCAAGATTCTTATACAGAGAATGTATTCAAAGAAGTCACTATTCATAGAGATTAATTCTTTTTCACCTATAGTAGATTCTATCTAATACGATGACTTGAGAGAATTAGAATATTTTTCTTAATTCATTTCTGCAGGATATGCTATGAGAAGCAGTCTTCAAGTTTCTCTTAAATTAAAAAATATGAGGACAGGAGGCCATTTATCTTTTAGGTACATTATTCCTAACCTTGAATTTGTTTTGACTCATTCCTTTTTCTGATTGTAAAGCTAATTTCTACAGACAGTTTAAGTAAGAAATTAGGAACCTTTTGGATTCCAGAAACATTTACAGATATGACTGATTGCAGTAGGTACCTAAAAGACAGTCTTTTTTGTCTGAGTGCAAGTCAGTTCAACATCCCTGCAGGTGGCTATAGGCAAACTCTTCTTGCTTGGAGGTTGGTCTCAGTCTTTTTTTGTTTCCATTTTGTTGTATCTTACTCTTTCAGAAATCTTGTGTTGTTGTTTGTTTTATTTGGAAGAAAAGCAAAAGGACTTCTTAATTTTAATAGATCCTTATTACTAAAGTACTAAACATTCCTCTCTTTGGGAATAAAAAAAAAAGACTTTCAGTTAATAGTTTTCTTCAAGATCTTTGTTTCTTCCTAGAAAAAGATGATGCAAAAAGGGGGGGGGGGCAGGAAGAACATATATATGACATACAGGGAGTGCATAAATCTAGTAGACAGCTTGATGAATTTTTATCTATGTAAACACTTGGGTGATCGCTACCCAAATAAAGATGCAGAACATTTTCAGCACCCCAGAAGGTTTTCTTCTGCATCCTCCCAGTCAGTAGTCTCCCTGTCCCAAACAGTAACCGCTGGTTTGACTTCTTTTGCCATAGGTTAGTTTTACGTGTTCTTGAATTTAAAAGATAGATGGAACCTACAACGTGTCCTCTTTTGTTTTTTGGCTCTCTCATATGACATTTTGTTTGGGATTCATCTAAGTTTTGCTTTTATCAGTGATTCTTTTTCATTTGAGGTTTCTTGTGTATGCCTCAGAATGCTCCAACAGCATCTGCAGTTAGTTGGCATGCCATCTTCATATTTTGTGATTGAAAGTATGAAAATATGGATAACTGCCTTTAGAGAACTCACTGCTCACCTTGCACTTAAAAGTCAAAGTGCCTCACTGCTTGAATGATAATCGGTGGAAAACGTGTTATTATGGATATTGACATGTGTGTTTCTTTTAAATCATTTATTGAAGACATTTTAAAAATATTTGTCTACCTTAGTAATTAAAATTATATGGGGGAAATTTGTGCAAAATTTAAAACTGAGTGGTGATTATTTGCATTTTCAAAAGGGATTTGGTTTGGAGGTTTTTAATATGGAAAATTCCCCACGTGGATTTAAGTTATATTTCAGTGTAAGAAATTTCCTTTATCCATAGCCTTTCAGTCTGAACTATCACTGAACTATCAGTATGAACTGTTGCTGAAAATTTTGGGAGCCAAGTATTTCAAGTATTTTTAATAATAAATAATTCAGAAGTTTTTTAATTACATGTGGTCCTCTGCAGCCCATTTGTTTTATGAGATAACAATTAAATTTTTTTATATAAATAAATCAGATATTTGACATGGTACATAATTCAAGAAGTATAAAAATACTTCAAAGAAATGTCTTCCACCCCTAACCCAGACACTTAAGTCTCATCCCACAGATCAGCCTCTCTTATAGATTTCTTATGTACCCATCCAGGCATCTTACATGTGCATTAAACCTCATGTTGCCTATTTAAGGAGGACATTCAGTATTTCTGAGTTATTTTATGGAAGATGAAATTTTTTGTTTCATACAGTTGAAATTCTTACGTTGGTACATGGGATATTTTGCTCCCCTTCTCTTCTTCCACCTACAGACCTGCAGTATTGTCTTCTTAACCTGCTGAGAGTTGCTTTGCAGTAGTTAATGGTGTATAGTGATTCATGGTAACCACCAGGGTTGGTAGAGAAATGTCACAAACTGACTTCTGCTGAGGCTCTTTAAACCTTTAGAAAACTGAGTGTGGGGAAAATCAAAACTGGATTTTACGTAGAGAGCTTATGCTGCTGCACGTGGGTGCAAATTTGAGTAGGGAGTTCACTCCGTCTTAAAAGTACTATAGTTTTGAAAACTACTTTTATGTGGACTTTGTGATTTAGAGGTAACATTTCAGGGATTTGTTAGGGAATGTTGGCTAAGATTTAAGGAAAATTAGTAATTTTTTAAAGGAAAAGATTATAATAAGATCTTCTAGGCAAAAGTAATGTATTTTTTTCTTTTCCTGAAATACAGCATTACTGTAAGTTTACTGTTAAACATATTTTCCCTTTGTTTTTTTTAAAAAGAGATCTAGGGTACCTGTTTTGAAATGTAGTTTCAGTAATATACTATGTTTGAATTTAGGATTTGTCAGGGGAAAAAAGTATGTTTTTATGGATTGAGCTAGTTACGAAGAATTAAAGGTCATAGTTCCATTAGTATCAGCTGGCTTAGTAAGCTCTTCATCTCAAAAGAGGTAACAGCTATTATGATTTCTGTTGGAATTACTTCTAGACAAAATATAAATACTTATGAAAGTGCTATCAAAAGTGTTACTGTTAATGCAGCTGTGAAATGTGTTCTCTTCCTGTATTGAGCCCTTTTCTTCTTGATAAATTAAAGTCCCTAACACTGTAGGGTCACTGAGCAACTCTCTATGTGAGCAGATCTGAAAACAGATAAAAGTAATTACCTGAGATCCCGAATGCAACTCAACTTGACAGTTTATTCCCACAGCATTTCAGCTTGGCATTCTCTCAACTGCCTAACACTCAGTTTTCATATTAAGAGGGCATTACCATAGTAGGAGACATTACATGGCAAAGAACAGGGGTTGAGAAAGCTGTCACAACTGACCAATCCTGATTAAAACATGTCTATTAATAAAGTCAGATCTACAGAAAGGTAGTGGAGGAGAAATAAGCAAATGACTTAATTTGTATTGATGTCAGGTTGGCACTTGTTTGAATACTTCAAAAGGAATCAGGGAGAATAACACTCAGACTTGTTATTTTAGCTACTGAAATCCAAAGACCAGCCATAAATAAGTAGGGCACATAGGAAATAGGGTTATTTATGAGTTTACATTTTCAGGTGTTAGCTATTTTGGATTGGTTTTGTAATAATGAACTCTTCCTATGTAGGTATGAAATCACCAGAAGAACAACTGGTGTGTCTGCCACCACAGGAGGCCTTTCCTAACGACCCCCGGGTAATAAGTAGACAAAGAAGTTCTGATTACCAGTTTCCATCCTCTCCATTTACAGACACACTAAAGGGCACCACTGAGGAGGACGTGTTGACAGGTCAGGTGGTGACAGTGGAGGAGCAGTGTGTGCCAGCAGCAGAACCGCCTGCAATGAGCGAAACCACAGAGAGGACAGTGTTAGGAGAGTACAATCTCTTTTCTAGGAAGATAGAAGAGATTCTGAAGCAAAAGAATGTTTCATATGTCAGTAGAATTTCCACACCTATCTTTTCAACGCAAGAGAAGATGAAACGGCTTTCTGAGTTCATATATTCTAAGACGTCCAGAGCTGGTGTACAGGAGTTTGTAGATGGCTTACATGAGAAACTAAATACTATTATTATCAAAGCATCAGCCAAGGGTGGGAACTTGCCACCAGTCAGTCCTAACGATTCTGGTACTAAGATAGCATTGAGCCCTTTGGGAAGGCATGTCATACCAGTCTCCTCAAGTGACTTCAACAGTAAACACCTCCTTGAGCCACTTGGTAGTGATCCTTTGAAAGACACCAATTCTAATGAGCAGCATTCCTCTTCAACTTTGGGTTTAACTGAAGTAGAAGTGAACCAGCCGCACCACGTCACAGAGCCAATGGTGACCTCCGATCATACTGTACAAAGTGATACGGCGCGGGAACCAGTAGAAAGAGAAGCAACAAAGTCGCCCAGTGATGTAAACATTTCTGCCCAACCAGCTCTCTCAAATTTTATAAGCCAGTTAGAACCTGAAGTATTTAACAGTTTGGTTAAAATCATGAAAGATGTCCAGAAAAATACTGTGAAATTTTATATTCATGAAGAAGAAGAGAGTGTGCTCTGTAAAGAAATAAAGGTAACTAAATGATAAGGTAATAGTAATGCTGTACAAACTTATCTTGTTGGGTCTGACCTCTATAAAATGGATTTTTTTTTTTGTTTTTAAATGTTGACCGTATTATTTTCGAAATTTAATACCGAGTCGGATAAAAGACTAGTAAGTTAAACTAAATTCAGAACCTGTGATCTACGTATCTTAGAATTTTAAATGTTGTTTCTGCAAAGTGTTACTTTAAGGACCAGTTGTATACATACCACAGATACCTTTAAAATGTCGATTCAGAGATCTTAAATGTTTCTCACTCGGGTTTTTTGTGAATGGGAGAGAAAGAGACAGACAAGTGAAGGAAGTTGTCAGTGTTCACCTCACGAGGGTTTATCTGTCAGTGAGGAAAGCACAGCCGCCCGGGCTGAGCTGGTGGTGGTGCCAGTCGGCGTGTCTTGAGGCCCTGGTCACGCCACGTTCCCCGCAGCCCTGAGTGCTCAGAGCACCTGGTCGTCCTGAGGGGCTCCCCAGTCACGAACGATGCGTCACTGTAAGGTGTATTTTCTCTATTGAAGCTATAGAGTAGACTAGCGTTTCAGGTATTTGGTTTAGAAAACTACACGCATGTATTTGTGTAAGTATAGACATAGATATTTAAAATCTGTAACAATAGGTATGTAACTTAGATGGAAGAATTATATCAGTGGTTTAATATTGCCAATTAGTATTCACTAAGTTATGTAGCATTTTAACTCCTTAAGGGGGTGCTTAGTTTTTAAAATAAATGCCTGCTCCCATTTATGGATTTTATGTACCGTGATGAGCTTCTGCTTTTTTAGTTAGAGGAAGCCTAAGGGGCTATAAGTGAGCTCAGGATGGGCCAGAAACTGCATGCATGCTTTGACATATCCTGAGCCTTTGTCAGTCTGGGGATCTCTTCGATGCCAGCGTGTTTCATGAGACATGTTCATGAGAACACGCAGAGCATAGAAAAGGAGGCAGCACAGTGCTCAGTGTGCCACCTTTACTAGTTCCTTGTAGTTTCCTGGGAAGGTGAGACCAGACTTAACCAAGAATTTCTTGGTTGCATTTTGTCCTGTATGATTGAACATTGAGCTTTTTCTGCCGCCAGCAACATGTTCCCATCGCTTTGGGGGCATAGCTGCATGTTGGTGTGCAGCTAGGCAGGTAGGAGAATGGGTTGGGCACAGTGTCCAGGGTGCTCAGCATAACTCTGTCTCCTCCCACTGCATTTATAAAATTGTAACACACTTTGGGGAAATGCATTTACTTATGAATGGTGATTTTAATTCCAGCTTAGAATAAATCATATTGCTGCTATTTATTTTATGTAGAAGAAAAGGATGCTGAGTATTTTACAAATCTGACAGGAAATCAGATTGGAACTTTAATTCTTTTAGTAAATATCCATTGGAAGATGTCCAGCAAAAATGTTACAATAAAGGACTTTATGAATAAAATTTTAAGCTCCCTAAGTATTTCTAAAGTCAAACTGAGGTGTTATTGTATGAGTTAAAAATGTTTAAAATGAACTTGCATTTAAAGCTTCTTAATGTAAAAAGACCTAAAATTACAAGCAGGTCTGTCAGACAATAATTTACCTTTTCATCACCTGACTAAGCTGCTTGAGGTTTGCCCAGAAGGTTAGAGCAAAATTTAAAAGATGCTACTTTAGGGCTACACAGAAACAGTTACTTTGGGTGTGGCACTTGTAGACAGCTCTTGAAAGAGCAGTAGACTTGAAGCAAGCTTGGGTAAATTTATGGTTATCCAGCTAGCCATGCCAACCCTTGAGAAAATCAGTCTGCCCCTATATCTGTGAAATGAGGGAAGTGACCTCCAGAATCCTACAAATTCTTCAGAGTTCATGATTGCACCGGCAAGCAAAGAACTCTGCCAGGACTGGTTATCTTGTGTCCTTTGAAAGGTAGTACTACATCACCAGCATGCAGGGAGGTGTTAGAAGGGAGAATCTGTTTTGTTTGAAGGTATAAACTCGACGGGCATGGCTAATTAATAAGTAAATACCATTGTACATACTGAAGCTCTGTATGAATGATCTTGGGGCTGTTGTGCATTGAATGAGCAGTCGGAAGAGTACTTTGTAACTCTGAAGAGTTTACCAGCAACACTGCTGCAGATAACGAAGGGCCTGCTTTGAAAGGAAAGGAAAATGGAAGTGAGGGAGTGCTTACTGATTGAGCTCTGAGTTAAGTAATAAGAGTTAAGAACCTGGGCTAATCTGTTGTTCTTATGTTTCTTTTACCCCACACTGGCATTTACTTGGCTTTGATTACATAGCGTTGAAACATCATGACTGACCACTTAAACCCTGAGCTCCAGACTCTTCTTAAGAGTGGACTTAATGATTTCTCAGGTCCATGGTGTAAGGTCATCATTAATAGTGGTCTAATAGTTAAACTTCCCAGTATAGCTTGCATTTATGGTATTAAATAGATGTTTGTAAAATAAAGCTTTTAAATGTTAATTTATTTTTTTTTTCTTTAACAGGAATATCTTATCAAATTAGGCAACACAGAATGTCATCCAGAACAGTTTTTGGAAAGAAGATCAAAATTAGACAAACTATTGATTATTATTCAAAATGAAGATATTGCAGGTTTCATTCACAAGGTAGACTATTAAGTCCAATTTCCTACATCTTGGTTACCAGAAAAATCCCTTATTTTAAAATATATCTTTGAGACTAAAACTTTTAAAAATAACCTTATAAACTTTAAAGGAAATAAAACTTTGAGATTGGGAGACTTAGGGCTTGAGACTTAAAGTACCCTTCTGTGAATCAGCTTGTGAGATTGGTATTTGTGGCACATCACAGGCCTTCCCTATCACTCAAATAGTCAAGACTAAGAATACTGATTCCTTGAATGCCAAATGGGTCTGCTGACTCTGTGTCGTCGTCATTTTTATTTGTATAAAACCTATTTGTACCCCTTCTTTGCCTTGGATTTCTAAACCAGTCCCCCTTTCTCTTGGGTTTGGAGGTACCTCATCTGAGTCTTAGGAGCTTATCTAAGTCCTGCTGCTCTTTGAAGTCTTTCCTGACTGTTCCAGTCCATAGGTTCTTGCCCTCATTTGAATTCTGACTGTATTCACAGGGCTGGACAGGTTAGCATTTGTCATTCTGTGTTTCCAGGTCTTTGGTAAGAGCCTCTTCTTTAGGATGTTCTGTTTATGGTAGATAATGTTCAAAATTATGTTATGGAAATAATGTTCAAAATATTGTGCTTGGCTTTTCAGAGGCAACATAGTAATACAGGTGAGCCATAGTGCATTTTGGTAGACTTTTCTTGTTAGGTTACTTTACACTGAGTCTGTCCGTCCTTACTTCTTCTTTTTTTTTTTTTTTTTTGTATTTAAATAGGTACCTGGCTTGGTGACATTAAAGAAGCTCCCTTGTGTTAGTTTTGCTGGTGTTGATAGTCTGGATGATGTTAAAAATCATACATACAATGAATTATTTGTATCTGGAGGCTTTATTGTTTCTGATGAATCCATTCTAAATCCAGAAGTTATCACAATTGGTAAGATTTATTTATTCTCTTAAGCATGCGACTTCTGTCTTCTCTAGGTTTTTCTTATTAGTGACTCACTCGTACTTTTTAATGTATTGTCCGTTCTGCCAGTCACAGATAACTAGTACATTTCCACCATTTTTGTGAGCTTTTATTATCTCAGGTTTCTTTCCCATTCTCTTACTCTTTATGAATAACTTCCCCTAAATCTGGTATAAAGCAAGGCTCTCTGCACCTAATGCACTTGGATTACTTCAGGCTTGTTATTATTGACGCTTTTTTATTTTTTACGTGTAGATGTTATGTTAGATCTGAAAGAGGGTATACAGATCTGTCTCCATTAGAGGAGAAAAAAAGAGAAAGAAAATACTACTACATAGGAAAGTAGGTGTTCCTACATAATAATATCAACAAAATCTTCTTCCACAGCTTAGTTGTGGAGTGACTTATTTACTGAATTAAAAAATGAACTTCTTTGTCTCTAACAGAGAACCTTAAAAATTTTTTGACATTCCTCGAAGAACTTAGTACTCCGGAAGGAAAATGGCAATGGAAAGTCCACTGTAAATTTCAGAAAAAGCTAAAGGAACTGGGCAGGTAAGGTTTGAAAAATAACTATATAAGGGTTGTTGATTTTAACATTATGCTCACAAAATTGTTCTCTTTTTCTGGATGTTTGTAGATTATAGATGCTACGTAGTTTTCACAGATGTCCTTAGCCAGCTGTAAAGGGAACGTTTTAGATAGTGAATTATTCTAGCCTGTTTGAAAGTGGTGCTCCTGTTCAGGTAGAGGTTTGCTGAAGTTCTAGTTAAGTTATATAGATAAAATAGGTTTGATCTTTGCCACTTGGGTTTAGAATAATCATCAAAATGGGATAATCAGCATTCTTTCTTACAGAACTGTGTGTATGTCAGCTAGATCAGGTCCTCTCCCAATTGTTAATTTAGTAACATCAAACATGTGAGATAAGGATTAATCTTGACATCATAAGGGGATCTGTAATTAGGATAGTCATTTATATAACTGATTTCTACCATGCCCAGAAGTCACTTCTCCGAGTGATTCTTAGAGCACTCGTTACATTTAGAGGCTCTGCAAGTGATTATTGGATTCAGATGAGTTTGGGATAATATATCCTACTAGAGTCCATACAAAGTACTTATTTACATTTAAAGGATATGAGAAACTCTGTAGCCAAGAGTTGTTTTACATTTTGTGAGCCAGCATTTTCTAAACTGATACCTATTGATATCCCATGGCACATAATTAGGGCTTAAATAATTATAAGTATTTAACTTTTTATAGTATTTCATTTGGAGAGTGGGTGATTAGGTTCATTCACTCATTCATTTTTTTAATGGAGGTACTGGTGATTGAACCCAGGACCTCATGCATGCACTCTACCACTGAGCTACACCCTGCCCCCCTATAGATTTCATTTTTAAAAAACTTGTTTTAGCTTCAAAGCATGTGAAACAGGCATTGGGCAAGTCTTATCTTTATATAAGAGACAGCAGTCCTGAGGCCCAAAGGAATAACTTGTACAAATTAGTACCTTCATCTTCCTGATAGTAGCCAGTAATTTCTACCACACGTTGCCTTGTGCCTGAAGGTACAGAAATAAGTTAGAACCACGTATTTTTTGAAGAAAAGGCTTTTTTGTCCGTATATGCCTTTCACTACAGTTGTAAATTAGTAAAGCTGAAGAGAATAAGGAAAATGGCTGGTTGAGATTTTAGTCTAACCTGAATAGCTGGCCCTGAGGCTTAGCACCCAGAGAGCCCCTGCATTACACGTGGGTTGCACAGTTCCTGTTCTCCCTCTCCTAAGAAGCACCTCTACGTCAGACAGTGAGCTAATAAGCATTGCAGTTGTCATTAGTTGCCTCAATTGAGAAATTATGGTTTCAATTTTAAGCGAAAACTTCCATACTAAATATCAGAAATGCAGATCCAGATATTGAACTACTTAATTTCACAGATTGAATGCTAAAGCTCTAAGTCTGTTGACACTTCTGAATGTTTATCAGAAGAAACACCTGGTTGAAATTTTGTCATACCACAATTGTGATTCACAAACTCGAAATGCTCCAGAATTGGACTGCCTTATCAGACTTCAGGCTCAGAACATACAGCAACGACACATAGTCTTTTTAACAGGTAAAGAGGGTGCTCTTAAGCTTTTTGCTATGAACATAGGAATGTGGGTAAAAAGATTTTGTGGGACTATGTTGGGTATTAAGCCACGGTTCTGAAAATGTGGAAGAAAGGGTTTTGTGAGGGCTGGGGGCAGGCATCATTTTATATTTTCAAGTGTTGAGTATAAAACTTCTTTTTTTAATCTAGAAAAGAGTATCAAGGTGCTTTCCAGTTATACTGATAATGGGATAGTGGTCGCAACTGCTGAAGACTTTATGCAAAACTTTAAAAATCTTGTGGGCTATCACAACTCAGTCACAGAAGAAAACCTTCCATTGCTTGGTGCTAATGAGACTCTTGAGTCACAGTCACAGTCAGGTAACTTTTCAGTAGTTTTCATTTTCTTTAAGGCAGACAGAAAAAGAATGGTTTTGCTATGATTTCTTTAAAAAATTCCTATTTTGAAGGTACTCACCTCAGTGTAAACAGCCTCAGGGGAAATGTTTTAAGGTATTCATCATTCTTTTACTTAGCATACACAGAATCTACTCATTTATTATACTGTAGTCAGTATGAGTTGTTAGAGTTAACCGCAGACTGCACGCGATAGATGGGCATTTCCTCTTTGAAGGTATGTAAGCTTTATCGGCTGCTGTTGTGAGCAAAGGGGTTATATATGAAAAAGGAGAACCAGATACGGGGATTTAGCACTGGGCCATTAAATCTCCCCAGACATATAAAGCGATTTAATTATAAGGTAGTAGAGATACCCATAGCTTTAGCCCTTTGTGAGATGGCCTCTGCTTTGGTTCCAGGTTTTATGAAAAATGAAAGGTGTACTTATTTTTGTTTCTGAGAAAAGCAGAGATGATCGACATTTGATAGAGCTAACCAGTTTCGTAGTAATCCAGTGAAGCTAGATGTCAAAATTTTTATTTTGTATTTGTCTTGTCAAATACTGAATTACCGTATAACTTTAGATGCTGTTTTGACATTAACCCCTTTGGAGCTGGGAGTTGGGATTTCCCAACATTAAACGTGAACACATTTCGCAGAAGCTTTTAGCATCGGATTATCCGGACATTCACACCTAGTGTGAGTGTTGTGACTAAGTGAACTTGTGGCAGAAGACCAAGCTTTAAGGGATTGTGGACTTGCTGACCCTGACGCATTCATTATATTGTGTGAGTAGTGTATAATTTTAAAACTTAAACAAATTGTGTATTTCAATAGAGGAGGACTTTTTGTTTTTTAAATGTAGCTCTTTTAGAAAACGATGAAAAGGATGAAGAGGATATGTCTCTGGATTCAGGGGATGAAATCTCACAAATAGAAGTATGCAGCAATTTTCATTCAGAAATATTGGCGACAGAAACCAAAGGATCAAGTGGAACAGATCAAAAACAGAATATTCAAATTGAGTTGCAATCGTCTCTTGACTTGCAAAAAAGTTTATTAGAAGATAAGACTTACCAAATTGATTCTCAAGAGAGAGCTTCTATTGATATAGAACGCTCTGAAGGAGAGAACAGCAATTCAGCTGAACAAGAGTCATATAGCAACTTTCAGGTTTATCACAGTCAATTAAATATGTCCCATCAGTTTAGTCATTTTAATGTTCTCACTCATCAAACATTTTTGGGGACACCATATGCCCTCTCATCAAGTCAGTCTCAAGAAAGTGAAAATCACTTTTTATCTGCTTATACTCAAAGCTCGGATAGAGATAAACCTCCATCTCCAGTAAGCTGGTGGAAAAGTGATTCTTCCAGGCCATTTTCAAAAGAGAAATAACTTTTTTTTAAGAAATAGGTTGTTACGGACTTTTCTCTGTTTCTTAAAACTGAATTAACAATTTATATTTCATTCGCTAAACAAACAAAAGGTTTCTTTTCCTTTCTCAAATGTTTTTGTCCCTCTTATTTAAATCATGATGGCCTGTAACAGTTTAAGCATCTGAAAATTGAAATAAATATATATATTTTTAACATATATTGTACTTGAATTATCTCATGTTGGCACTTTTAAGTTTTCCATTTATATGTCGCCTGTACCTTGGCTTCAAATTGAGGTTTTATAATATAAAATAGGTATTTGCAAAAGGACAGTGAATAGTAATGGTTTTACTTTTTTTCTTCATCTAATGTCAGAGGATCCCAGCTACTTTTGCTGAAATGATGTATCATCTATTGTATTTATTTTAAGCTTTTATATAGTGTTTTTAACACAGGTATAAGCCAGTGATGTTAAGTATTTACAGGCTTTTGGCTCAATACCTCAAGATTTACTGAACAGTGTAGCTTCATTTAGATGATAAAACTATGGACTTAGGACTTACCAGGCAGCATAATTTTTTATCTTTAGAATTAACTATGTAAAAATTGCCCATAGCTAAAAATTTTGGTCAACCTTTTATTTGGGAGTATTTGATAATTACAATTTTTAGTGCTTGTGTGGGCTTTGATTTCACTTAACCAAATTGTTTCATATTTCAAAAGGTCAGCTTCTGTTTATTAAAGGCATTAAACAATTTGAAAACACTTCGCTATAGATTTTTAAATTGTTTGTTAGAAAAACAAGTATATTTTTCAGGTGGTAAGCACTTTAGTGCACAACTAAAACTAATTTTTAAATTTGCAGATAAGTACACGGTGGAGATAAAATTTTAAACCGACATCTATTTGCTAATAACCGCCTCTCCATTACTAGTAGAAACTTGTTTGAAAAGTCAAATTTCCACACAAACCTAAACTGAATCTGGCCTATTTTCAGTAAAGTTGGGATGTCAGACCTTCCTTTGGAGCCTCAAAAGAACTTGGATGAGTTCTACCGTTTAAAATCTTTTTATAGAACAAAACACATAAGTGATATTTCAGTTAATAAGCTACATGTAAAATGTGGAAGAATGTTGTCTGTAACTCCAGCCTGTGTTAAGGTAAGTAGAAAGAAAGTGTTTTTATAGGACTTAAATACCCAGATTGTGCCAGAGCAGAAAATTTTTTTTTTTAACTATTTAGCTTTTACAAGTGTCTCATTTCTTGTTTAAAAAATTATATATACATACACAGCATTTTACTACATAATGTACAAGTTTTAAGTAAGCAGTTTAAAAATAAATCTAGGCTATTTGGAAGATACACTTAAGCAACAACCACATTTTATAATTTGGAAGACATATAGAAGATTTTCTACATTTAAAACGAAGAACTAAAACTTTCTTCTTGATTTGCAGCTAAAGGCATGAGATTAGTTTCCAACTCCCTTTGCTTCTGGAGAAGGCCCTGAAATCACATTGATATGTTAGTAAGGTGTGCAGCAGATGTGTAAATTATTCTTACTTTACATTTCGGTCCTGCTAATCCAGAACTATATTTACTTTTAAAACATGTATTAAGCTCAGTTACTCAGCCATAAGTTTAAACTTTTGTCATGTTGAATTTTGAATAGACTTTCACTGCTTTAACCAGACTTTTTCACTTGGATACTATGTAGCTATCACATCTTGGTAAGAGTATCTTCATATTTTTAGCATAAAGCCAATAGACCTTTCTTAGAACCATGTGTCCATAATTGTGGGGCTGAGATTCCCCTCTCTTTTCCCCAAATGCTCTTAAAATGGTAATGAAACACACAACATCGTGTTTATTTTGACTGCCATAATTTTTGTGGCTAATGCAAGGACGATATGGCCACGATGTATATGTAGGTGGTGAATGTGTCTATGTATCACATTCCTTCCTCTTAACGTCATAACTTTATAGAGAGTCTCCACTAAGCTAGAAGTAAATATGCCTTGTCATTTTAAAGGAAGATGCCTAGATAAGATGTAGGTAAAATCTTTACTGTGTGAGTTACCAGCATTTAAAAAAACTAAAGGACACTTTATAATCCTGTGTTAGTGGAACTGATTTTCTAGCTCTAAGAAAGAACTGGTAAACAACATTTGAATCAACAGTTTGAAATGCAGCCACATAAAAAAAGTACTCCTAAAAACTACAGTTTATTTTCCCCAAATACAGAAAGTATACTGTGAATCAAGGCTAACTGTTAAGCAAATTTTGCAAGTCATTTTTTTTAAAGCCCACGGAATTGTTTTTTAAGGCCAGCTGATAATTATAGCCTTAAATATTGGGTATGTGACCTGTAATAAGTCACAACTGGTCTGAGAAAAAGTGGTCTGGTGAGTAAGATTATACATGTAATTTCAGGATGAATTATTCTTCGGGACTTGTGTCAATGTTCTATTCCAAACACTGCCAACACATTTTTTTAAAAATGTGAACTGCATTACTAAGAATTTATTAAAGCATAATTGTGTATTTCCTGCCTTTATTTTTAGGGCCTTACTGATCATGCTTTACCATTCAAATGTATGCATTTTTCATTCAATAAAATTGTCTTAATATTCAAAATGTCTCATGATTTCATACAGGAAAGAAATATTCTTAAAGATGGCAATATAAAGTAAACTGAAGGAAAGTCCTTCCTCCCACCACTTTAAACTGGGAAGCAGTTAAGTCACAGAAATCATGTAACCACCTAGTAAACAGCCATTCTCACACAGCCCTCCACTAGAAAAATGTTCATCTCCACGGCTTGGTGGAGCAACTCATACCTGTCTCAGTTCTGATAGTCCCTTAAGGATTGCTTGCTGTCGATCCCTGTTTTTCACCAAGTTAGGATTAAGAAGTGGGTCCCTGAGTTGGTCAGAGTCAAACAGCTGTTGTTCTTGGTCACAGTCTGAAGCCAGATGAAAATGACAGAATTCAAATACATTTCTAATAGGAAATAGCACTGTGCTACAGTATTCTAAGGATTTGTTAATAAATTTATATCCTAGAAGAGCATGAAATAAAATTTAAGTAATAAACATTAAAATTTTAATACTGGACTCTAAAAGAGAAACTCTCTCCTATGGTAAAACTTGTTAGTATTAATCAAATACTAATTTGGATTTTGAATTTAGGGTTTGGCGGGGGGGATACTTTTACTTACCACGTGGATTGTGGTAGTGTGTATCTTGGGTCAAAGGCCTAGACAATGGTGCATCTGGATCAAGGTAATAGATCTCATTGGTTCGGACATAGGGAATAAAATCGAAAGGTTCAGAAATCCCAGGTGATAATTCCGTTTGACTACTTCCTGAGAGCAGATTCTCTCTTTCACAATTACTGCTTTTTAGTGTCTGAGTTTGTTCCGTTCTGTTTTTCACTGCCGGAACTGGTGGTGATCGAGACCTGTATTTTTCCAAAAAAATCACAGGGAGAGGCCTCTTAAGAAACATTAATGCAAAGCTGTGTATTTTATTTTATACCAAGCATATTCTATAGTCACATTTCTATTTATTCTAAGTGTACCCATAACACTATTAGGAACACTATATAAGAAGCTTGAGTTCTATGGTAGCTTCTCCTACAACAGGGCAACAGAATGGGACTAATTTGGGTTTTTACTAGTACTTGCTGAGAGTATATATACTCTAGAACAGGGGGAAAACTTTACTCGCTCCTGAGGACCAATGTTAATTTAAGTCTAGTATTTCTTCTTAGATATAGTTCACCATAAAATAATATACTCACCATCTGAACTAAACTTATTTTAGAGCCACATTCTGAGATAGCTAAACCAGCTGGTTCATGCACAAAAACAATATAAATTCTAAATCTCCCATTGGCTAATTTCTCACTATCCTTATCAGTCATCTCCCCCCTCCCCCAATCCATGCAGAATGTCTATTCCACTGTTGACATACCTGGAAAATAAAAACTGTTCAGCTAAGTGAAGATTACAGAGAATGTCTACCACATTGCTGCTTAGGATACCAGTCCAAATTCTAGGTAAAATGCCAGATACCTTTTCTACTCACCTGGAAGTCAAACTTGCCTTTTACTGTCTTCATACACATACATATATGCTTGATCTCATCTACATTTTGAGCAAGTATTCTGTATCACACAGAAAGCACTAAATAACTATGGAATCCATAACATACCTTTCCTTGCTGAAAGAATTAATTCTCAGAGGCTCTTCTTCCTAAAAGATGGATAGATAAATGTAAAAAGGAGTAACTGTTTCTATACATCCCCACAAATACTTTTAGCGGTTACTTGTTGAAATAATCTGAGTAACAGATATTTATAACTTGTCCTCTGTATGGGCTCTTAAGTTTTAAGTGAGTGACTGAATATAGAATAGCATTAATCTATACATGGTTTAGATTTTTGTCCTTTAGTAAAGGACAGATAGTATACCCTTTTGGCTTTGTGAGTCACGTGGTCTTTGTTGCACCTACTCTAAATTCTTGTAGCATGAAGCCAGCCATAGCCAATACATAAAACAATAAGCATGGCTGTGCTCCTATAAAGCTATTTGCAAAATCAGGCAGCAGGATGGATTTGCCCCAGGCAAGTCTGTTGACTCCTGGTATAAACTAAAGCAAACTGGTAGAATTCTTATTCAGACACAGAACAGCCATGTCAAAACAATGCACGTGAGGAACTGGGTTTTCATTCTAAAAACTTCAATATATGCTTTAAAAGTTTTTTGGGGAAGAGCTTTACCTTTGTGACTAGATGCCACCTGAACCTTGGTTCAGTTTCCTGATGAAATAAATGAAGAACTTCTGGGGAAGTGCCTCTATTTTGAGAGAGGTGTCCAGGATTATTTTTCTCCACCAAATGAAGCAGTTCCATCTGCCGCCTTATTTTTTTTTCTTCTCTCTGCTTTTGAAGCTGTTTAGGATATTTTTCTGATGCTGGAATACACCTTCTGAGTGGCTTATTTATATTCCACTCAGGCCTTTTAGGATATTTCTTCATATGTTTCGTTTGTCTCTCTGTTCTTGTGAACTGATCATTATACCAACTGTTTTCTTTTTCTAAGTTGTCTCCTTTATCCTGACTTACTTGTTCCTGCTTGTTTTTCTTAGTGTTAAATTGTTGATTAAATTCTGCAGGAATCTCAGAAGATGAACAATTTATAACGTCCCTCTCTATTACTGATTCACAGCAGGATTTTGATTCTGTATTGGTAAATATTTCCGTATTTAAGTCATCTAAAAGAAGATACAGATGATTAATTTTTAAAAATTGAGGTAAAATAATACATTTTACAAAATTTACCATTTTAGCCATTTTTTTACGAAGGCATTAAAACTGCCCTCTGAAACTTTGTTTTGAAAATTTAAAAAAAAAAAGTTCTGTACCCATTAAACAACTCTATTCCTCCCTCCCTGCCAGCTCCTGGCAACCACCATCGTACTTTGTCTCCATGATTTTGACTACTGTAAACACCTCATACAAGTGGAATCTACAGTATTTGTCTTTTTGTGACTGACTTATTTAGCATAATGTCCTCAAAGTTTACCCAAATTGTAGCTCATGTCAGAATTTCCTCTCTTTTTAAGGATAAATAAAACACCATTGTGTGTATGTACCATAATAATATTGTACTGTATGTATATACCACATTTTGTTTATCCATTCATCTGTCAAGGGACACTTGAGTTGCTTCCACCTTTTGGCTATTGTGGATGACCAAATGCTGCTATGAACACAGTTGTCCAAATTCTTCAAGACCTTACTCTTCAGTTCTTTTGTGTATACACCCAGAAGTGGAATTGCTGGATCATGTGGTAATTATGTTTTGAATTTCCTGAGGAGATGCCATGCTATTTTCTATAGCAGCTACATCATTTTACATTCCCACCGCTTTCTCTAAACCTTCCATTAAACCATTTTTAAGTGTACAATTCAGTGGCACCAAGCACATTCATGATGCCACACAATTCCAGACCCCATCATCACCTCAAGCACCCACTCACCCTGCACCCACTAAGCAGTAACTCCCCATTCCGCCCTCCTTCCCAACCCCCAGCAACCTCCACTCAACTTTCCATCTCGGAATTTACCCATCTGACGACCCTATATTCCTTGCATAAGTGGAACTATACAATATTTGTGTTTCCCTGCACAACTGCCCCCTCCTCTCAAGTCCAGCATAATGCCTTCAAGCATCATTCATGCTATAGCATGTATCAGAACTTTAGGTGATTCATTTTTAGCATCACATCATAGAGACCATTTTTTAAATAAAACTTTAAACAAGATTGTCCTGACTTCCACTTGGATATACAAGATGACATTACATATGGCATTTGTTAATTATATTCATTTCTGAGAAAAAGTGTAATTTACATTTTTTCTATCAGTGATAACTGAAATTTTTCATCAAAAGAAATGCAAAAAAAGTCTTTGTAAGTGAGATGTGAAGTTTTCTTGTTATGTTGGTTTGAAATTTGCAAAGTACATAATATGAAAGGATTTGGAAAATGTCCTTCAGTTATTTTTACCCTAGAGGTGTTGCGAAAATGTCTCTCATAAAACTCCCCCCTGGGAACCAAATTTTTAGGGAAATGATGATCATGCACTTTAAAGTGTATCTCATATATGCTTTATACCATTATGCTTTGCCTGCAGACTATCCCTGAATCACATACTACCTTTCACTTTTTTCCATTTTGAAAACAGGAAAAGTTCACCATTCAAAAAAGACATCTGAAATTTCCTTACATCTTATATAATGTTCATGATTATATGTGCTGAGTTATCCCAAGAGTTCAGCAACAACCTCACAAAGGCTCTCTTTCACATATGATTAAAATTTTAAATTCACAATTAGCTAATGAAAGGTCTGGGTTGCACATTAAAAACAAAATTAACAGTTTAGTTATTGCTTTTATCTTAGACACTTATTGTGCTATTCCAGAGTAAAACTGCTCTAGGCCTAACCCCTAGCAGGACTGCCCAGCCTACATCATTTTCATTCACACTGAAAATCCTCTTTTGCCTCTCTAGACCCACATGACACCTTTTTCTCGCCTGCTCTCTGCCCTAGTCAGCTGACTGGTAAGAACCTTATCAATGGGTTCCTGAATCCTCTGGCTTATGTTTCTGTCAAGAGAGTTCATATGCAGATTACAGGGAGGGAAAAGAGTGACTTTAGAATATTTATTTCACTGGCTCATTCCCTGTGAGTTGACTTAAGGCTGACTCTCCCTTTATCAAGGTCACTGGTCCCCTCAAAGTTACCTATCTACAACTCCTGCCTTCTAGATTCTGGTAACAGCTCGGTTGCTACTAGCACCAGAGTCAGCACACACTCTCTGTATTCCCTCATACCCACTCCTATGGAAACAGTCCTTTTCTAAATAAACCATCTTGAATTATTCTATTTTGGGATCCCGACTGATTAAATTCCCTTTCAGTCACCCACTGATAATATATACATAATTTCACAGTCTTAAATACTTAGTTTGACTTTCTCTTAATTGATGTGTGGGATTTATATAATTTTGTTATTTATTTGGACAGAGAGAACGGACTGAACCAGATTCTTCAAGCTTAAGAGCAAACTATAAAAAAAAATACCAAGAGCTCATCAGCAGAATAGTTTCAGATAACTAAGCAGGTTGCAAACTGCTTTACCCCACTTCCCTTTTCAAGTTCCTTTCTACTTTCCTGTCATATGATGTGGGTAATTTGGCATTGCATTTGGTATTGCATTGAAGTAAGATCTAAAATTAACTGGCAGAACCTACAGAATGGGAGAAAATATTTGCAAAAGATGAGACTGACAAGGGCTTAATCTCCAGAATATATAAACAGCTCATACAACTTAATAATAATAAAAAAAAAAAAACCCAATCCAAAAATGCGCAGAAGACCTAAACAAGCAATTCTCCAATGAAGACATACAAATGGCCTATAGGCACATGAAAAAAATGCTCAATATCACTAATTGTCAGAGAAATGCAAATCAAAACTACAATGAGGTATCACCTCACACCAGTCAGAATGGCCATCATTCAAAAGTCTATAAACAATAAATGCTGGAGAGGCTGGGGAGAAAAGGGAACCTTCCTACACTGCTGGTGGGAATGTAGTCTGGTGCAGCCATTATGGAAAACAGTATGGAGAGTCCTTAAAAAACTAAAAACAGACTTACCACATGATCCAGTAATCCCACTCCTGGGCATATATCCAGAGGGAACTTTAACTGAAAAAGACACATGCACCCCAATGTCCATAGCAGCACTATTTACAATAGCCAAGACATGGAAACAACCTAAATGTCCATCAACAGATGACTGGATAAAGAAGTTGTGGTATATTTATACAATGGAATACTACTCAGTCATAAAAAATAAAATAATTGCAGCAACATGGATGGACCTGGAGATTGCCATTCTAAGTAGAGTAAGCCAGAATGAGAAAGAAAAATACCACATGGTATCACTTATATGTGGAATCTAAAAGCAAACAAAAAAATGAACTCATTGAGAAAACAGAAGCAGACTCACATAGAAAACAAACTTATAGTTATGGAGGGGAGGCAAGGGAGTAGAAAGGGATAAAAACCGGGAGATCGAGATTTGCAGATACTAACTATATAAAACAGATAAGTTTATATTGTTTGGCACAGGGAACCATATTCAATATATTGTAGTAACCTATGGTGAAGAATATGAGAATGAATGTGTGTGTGCTCCTATGTGACTGAAGTATTGTGCTGTACATGAGAAATTGACACAACATTATAAACTGACTATACTTCAATAAAAATATATTAAAGTGTAAAAAAATAAAATAAACTGGCAGAAAACAGTGCTATGTTAGAGGATAGATTTCCTTAAGACACTTTGGGCTTAGGGTTCTGTACTAGCCAACTCAAGAGTGGCTTTTTGATATTTCAAGAGAAATATTTTCTCCTAACTTACGGCCAGCCAAATTGGTTTCCGTCTTTTTAAGTTACGAAGGGGTCCACAAGACTACAAATAACTGATGGGGGGTGGGGGGGTCCATTAATTTTAAAATTAGTTTAAAGAGTAAAGGATTCTCGTTCAAGATGGTGACCTAGGAAGATCCTGAACTCACCTCCTATGAAAACACTGCATCTATAGTTACATATGGAACAACTTCCTCTCGCAAAAAACCTAAACTGCCTGGGTGACTCCTACACACTGGGCAAGCAAGAAAGACACCACATCAAAGCAGGTGGATGAGATTGAGACACAACCCTTAAACCTCACTGCTGCACAGTAATCCATAATTGGGAGGGAACTCAAAACACAGAGGTTCTCCCCAAGGAGTGAAGTGTTTGAACCCCACACTGGGCACCCCCACTTTTAAGATGTGCACAGAAGAGATAATCCTCCAAAACATCTAGCACCGAGAATCAATGTGGTTCATGTCTATAAGATACAAAGCTATAGCAGAAGGGAGAGACAGCCTTCAAAGGGCTTGTCCTGGGGCGTCAGCCTGAGGGGCAGGCTTCAGGTTTGGCACACATCTAGGCTTACTGAGGTGCTCTCAGGAATGAAGGCTGCTGGACCCCATCCTTGCACTCACTCTCTGCCTCGCTACAGTTTGCTGTATCTCCCAGAAAACAGCTTATACACTTCACGGAGCCCCAATTTTTGCTACTGCCATCCAGGACACAACTCCAGAATGCCTTGCTCTGGTGGCCAGTGGAGCTTATGCTTGCAGTCCCATAGGACTGTATATTCTTGCATACTTTGAAAGCTACTGCCTGTGGGTCTGACTTCCAATCAGCCTGAATCTAGGTGCTTAGATTCCCCTCACCACCCTTTGGGACACTGACAAGTCCTGACATACCCTCAACTGCTGGGACCTATTAAGAACAAAATTGTCTGCTTGGACAACCACAAAGGTTTCAGATACAGCCAAGAGCAAGGGTAGGAGTGAATAAGGTACATCTCCCACACAAGGCTGCTCCTTTAAGACAGAGATGACTGTTTCATCTAACGCACAGAAACCAACATAGAGAGTCAAGAAAAATGAAGAAAGAGAGGAATATATTCCAAATGAAAGAATAAGATAAAACCTCAGGGGAAAAAACTTAATAAAATAGAGAGACGTAATTTACCTGATAAAGAGTTCAAAGTAAGTAACGATCATAAAGATGTTCACTGAATTCAGGAGAGGAATGGAACACAGTGAGAACTTCAAAAAAGAGAAAATATGAGAAAGTACCAAATAAAAGCCAAAGAGCTGAAGAATACAATAACTGAACTGAAAAACAGAGGAGTCCAACATCAGACTAATAGAAGCAGAAAAGATCAGAAAACTTGAAGATAGAGCAGTGGAACTCATCCAATCAGAGCAGCAAAAAGAAAATATAAAAGTGAAGATAGCTTAAGGGACTTACCAGACAACATCAAGTGGACTAACATTTGCATTATGGTGGCCCAGGAGGAGAAAACGATAAGGGCAGAATACTTATTTGAAGAAATAATGTTACGTACAAGGGAACCTTCACAAGACTATGAGATTTTTCAGCAGAAACTTTGTAAGCCATAGGCAGTAGCATAGTATATTCAAAGTGTTTAAAGAAAAAAACTTTCATCAAGAATACTCTATCC
Source organism: Camelus bactrianus (assembly GCF_048773025.1). Classification (NCBI taxonomy): domain Eukaryota; kingdom Metazoa; phylum Chordata; class Mammalia; order Artiodactyla; family Camelidae; genus Camelus; species Camelus bactrianus. The sequence continues at coordinate 28,525,150 of NC_133555.1, forward strand.
AGCAAAATTATCATTCAGAACTGAAGGAGAGATAAAGAGTTCAGATAAGCAGAGACTAAACTATTCTTATAAGGGAACTTCTTAAAGCTGAAAAGAAAGGACACTAATTAGCAACAGAAAAATATATACAAGTATAAATCTCATTGGTAAAAGTTAGTATTACAGTAAAGGCAGTGGATTTAGCTCATAAAGCTAGTATGAAAATTCAAAGACAAAAGTAGTCAAAATAAATATAATTAGTTAAGGGACACAAGATAAAAAGATGTAAAATGTAACATCAAAAACATAAAACATGGGTGGGGGAGAGTAAAAATGTAAGGTTTTAGACTACATTGAGGCTTTAAGTTGTTATCAACTTAAATACACTGTTATAAAGTTGTTATATGTAAGCCTCATGATAACTACAAAGCAAAAACCGAGTCAATACACAAAAGATAAAAAGGAATCTAAACATATCACTAAAGAAAGTCATCAAAACACAAAGAAAGAGGAGAAAGCACACAGAGGAACTACAAAACAACCAGAAAACAATTACCAAAAAGGTAATAACATACATTCCTATCCTAAATTAATTTTTTTAAAATTTTCATTGAAGTGTAGTTGATTTACAATGCTAGTTTCAGGTGTACAGCAAAGTGATTCAGTTATACATAACTATATATATTTTTTCTTTTCAGATTCTTTTTCATTATGTGTTATTATAAGAAATTGAATACAGTTCCCTGTGCTATACAGTAGGTCCTTGTTTATCTATTTTATATATAGTTACGTGTGTCTGTTAATCCCCAACCCTTAATTTATCCCTCCGACCCTTTCCACTTTGGTAACCATAGTTTGTTTTCTATGTCTGCGAGTCTGTTTTTGGTTTGTAAATAGAATTTGTATCATTTTTGTTTTTAGATCCACATATTAGTGATATATGAAACTGGTCTTTCTCTGACTTATGTCACTTAATATGATAATCTCTAGGTCTATCCATGTTGCTGCAAAGGGCATTATTTCATTCTTTCTTATGGCTGAGTAATATTCCACTGCATATATAAACAACATCTTCTTTATCCAGTCATCTGTCAATGGACATTTAGGCTGTTTCCATCTCTTGGCTATTGTAAACAGTGCTACTATGAACATTGGGATGCAGGTATCTTTTTGAATTATAGTTTTCTCCAGATACATGCCCAAGAGTGGGATTGCTGGATCGTATGGTAAGTCTATTTTTAATTTTTTAAGGGACTTCAATACTGTCCTCCATAGTGGCTACACCAATTTACATTCCCACCAATAGTGCAGGAGGGATCCTTTTTCTCCACATCCTCTCCAGCATTTATTATTCATAGACCTTTGAATGATAGCCATTCTGACTGGCAGGAGGCAATACCACACTGTAGTTCTGATTTGCATTTCTCTAATAATCAGTGACACTGAGCATCTTTTCATGTGCCTGTTGGGTATCTGGATGTCTTCTTTGGAGAAATGTCTGTTTAGGTCTTCTGACCATTTTTTAATTGGGCTGTTTGTGTTTTTGATACTAAGCTATAAGAGCTGTTTGTATATTTTGGAAATTAGTCCCTTGTTAGCCATGTCATTTGCAAATATTTTCTCTTATTCTGTACATTGTCTTTTCATTTTGTTCATGGTTTACTTTGCTGTGCAAAAGCATTTAAGTTTAATTCGGTCCCATTTGTTAAAGTGGGCATAGAAGGAACATACCTCAACATAATAAAGGCCATACATGACAAACCCACAGCTAACATTATTCTCAATGGTGAAAAGCTCAAAGCATTTCCTCTCAGATCAGGAATAAGACAAAGATGTTCACTCTTGGCACTTTTATTCAACATAGTTTTAGAAGTCCTAGCCACAGCAATCAGAGAAAAAAAAGAAATGAAAGGAATCCAAACTGGAAAAGAGTAAGTAGTATCATGTCATCTGCAGTGATGTAAAACCATCACTGTTTGCAGATGACATGATATTATACATAGAAAATCCTAAAGAGGCTACCAGAAAACTACTAGAGCTCATCAATGAATGTGGTAAAACTGCAGGATACAAAATTAACATACAGAAATCAGTTGCATTTCTATACACTAACAATGAAATACCAGGAAAAAAAATTAAGGAAACAATACCATTTACCATCACATAAAAAAGAATAAAATACCTAGGAATAAACCTACCTATGGAGGCAAAGGACCCGTACTCCAAAAACTGTAAGACAGTGATAAAGAAATTGAAGATGACACAGATAGATGGAAAGATATACCATGTTCTTGGATTGGAAGACTCAATAATGTTAAAATGGCCATACTACCCAATGCAATAAACAGACTTAATGCAATCCCTATCAAATTGCCAATGACATTTTTCACAGAACTTAAACAAAAAATTTTTAAACTTGTATGGAAAAACAAAAGACCCTGAATAGCCAAAGCAACCCTGAGAAAGAATAATGTAGCTGGAGGAATCATGTGCCCTGACTTCAGATTATACTACAAAGCTACAGTAATCTAAACAGTATGGTACTGGCACAAAAAACGGACACATAGATTAATAGAACAGGATAGAAAATCCAGAAATAAAACCACATACTCAATTAATCTATGACAAAGGAGACAAGAATATACAATGGAGAAAAAAACAGTATCTTCAATAAGTGATGCTGGGAAAATTGGACAGCTACATGTAAAAGAATGAAATTAGAACATTCTCTAACACCATATACAAAAATAAACTCAAAATAAATTAAAGACCTAAATGTAAGAATGGATACTGTAACTCTTTGACATAAATTTCAGCAGTATTTTTTTTCAAACCAGCTCCTAGAGTAATGGAAATAAAAGCAAAAATATCCTCAATTACTTTAAATGTGAATGGACTTAATTCTCCAAACAAAAGAAACAGAATGGCTGAATAGATTAAAAACCACCTATCTTATATGCTGCCTACAAGCAACTCATACCCAATATAAGGATACACCATGGACTAAAAAAATGAATAAATGGGAAAAGAGATTCCATATAATTCAAAACCAAAATAAAGTAGGAATAGCTATATTTGTATCAGACAAAATAGACTTTAAAACAAAGTCTGTAACAAAGGATAAAGGACATTACATAACGATAAAGAGGACAATCCAACAGAAGATATAACATTTGTAAATATTTATGGACCCAACATGGGAGCACCTAACTACATAAAGCAAATATTAATAGACTTAAAAGGAGAAATATTTTTTACCTCAGTAAGAGTAGGGAACTTTTTTTTTGTAGTACTTTTTTTTTTTTAATGGAGGTACCGGGGGTTGAACCCAGGATCTGATGCATGCTAAAAACATGCTCTACCACTGAGCTATAAAATGCCCCCCAATCCACCCTCCACCAAGTAGGGGACTTTAATACCCCACTTACATCAATAGACAGATCATCCAGAAAGTCAGTAATGAAATACTGGACTTTTATGACACTTTTGACCAGATGGACTTTACAGGTAAATACAGAACATTCCATCCAAAAGCAAAAGAATACAATCCATTCTTCCCAAGAGCACATGGAGCAGTCTCCAGGATAGATCACGTTAGACCATAAAATAAGTCTTAATAAATTTAAAAAGACTGAAATCGTATCAAGCATTTTTTCTGACCACAATGCTGTTAAACTGGAAATCAATTAGAAGAAGAAACTGGAAAATTCACAAATACATGGAGATTAAACAACATGCTACTGAGCAACCAATGGGTCAAAGAAGAAATCAAAACAGGACTAAAAAAAATACCAAATTAAAGTGGAAATACAACCAAAACTACAGGATGCAGTAAAAGCAGTTCTAAGAGGGAAGCTCAAAGTGATACATGCTTACATCAAGAAACAAGAAAAATCTCCAAAAAAAAAACCAAAAAAACAAAAACAAAAAAACCCCAGCATAACTTTACAGTTTAAGGAGCTAGAAAAAGAACACATAAAGACCAAAGTTAGTAGAAGGACAGAAATAACAAAAGATCAGAGCAGAAATAAATGAAATACAGACAAGACAGTAGAAAAGATCCATGAAATGAAGAGCTACTTTTTTGAAAAGATAAATAAAATTGACAAACCTTTTAGCTACTAGACTCACCAAGAAAGAGAAGATTCAAATAAATAAAATCAGAAATGAAAGAGAAGTTACAACTGATACCACAAAACACAAAGGACCAGAAGAGACCACTATGAACAACTATATACCAAGAAATTTGATAACCTTGAAAAAATTGATAAATTCCTAGAAATGTACAACCCAAGAGTGAATCTTTAAGAAATAGAAAATTTGAACAGACTGATTACAAATAAGGAGAGAGTATTCAAAAACCTTCCCAAAACCCATAAATCCAGGACTATACAGCTTCACTGGTGAATTCTACCAAACATTCAAAGACAAACTGGACAAAGATCAGTTCTCTTAAATTCTTTCAAAAAATAGAAGAGAATGCTTCCAAACTCACTTTATGAGGCCAGCATTACCCTGATACCAAAACCAGACAAGGACACCACAAGAAAAGAAAATTACAGGACAGTATCCCTGATGAACACAGATGCAAAAATCCTCAACAAAGTTATCAGCAAACTGAATTCAACAATATATTAAGCAGGGAGGGTATAGCTCAGTAGTAAGATGCATGCCTAGCATGCACAAGGTCCTGGGTTCAATTCCCAGTACCTCTGTTTAAAGAAATAAACAAATAAATAAACCTAAAATTACTTCCCACTAAAAGATTTCTTTAAAAAAAGAAACAGAAAGAAAAAAATTTGAAAAAGGAAACAAGACAAAAAAATCCCATACATTAAAAGGATCATACAACACAATCCAGTGGGATTTATTCAAGGGATGGAAGGGTGGCTCAACAACAGTAAATCAATGAATGAAGTATACCATATTAACAAAGTGAAGAAAAGATTCTTTAATCATCTCAGCAGATGCAGAAAAAGCATTTGACAAAATTCAACATTGCTTTATGATAAAAACTCTCAACAAAATGGGTACAGAGGGAATGTAACATAAAGGCCATATATGAAAAACCCATAGCTAACATCATACTCAATGGTGAAAAGCTGAAAACTTTTTCTAAGACCATGAACAAGACAAGGATGTCCACTCTCACCACTTTTATTTAATATAGTATTCAAACGTCCTAGTCAGAGCAATTATATACAGAAGAAAACCCTAAAGTCTCTACCAAAAAAAAAAAAAAAAAATCCTATTAGAATAAATGAATTTAGTAAAATTGGAGGATACAAAACCAATATACAAAAATGTGCTGCATTTCTATATAATAACGAACTGTCAGAAAGATAAATTAACAAAACAATCCCATTTCATTTATAATTGCATAAAAAAGAATAAAGGATTAAATTTATCCATGGAAGAGAAAGACCTGTACACTGAAAACTGTAAGACATTAATGAAAGAAACTGAAGATGACACAAGTAAATAGAAAGATGTTCCATGCTCCAGGATTGAAAGAATATTGTTATAATGACCATGCCACTCAAAGCAATCTACAGATTCAATATAATCCCTATCAAAATTCCAATGCCATTTTTCACAGAAACAGAAGAGACAATCCTAAAATTTATATGGAACCACAAAATACCCTAAATAGCTAACAGCATCTTGAGAAAGAAGAACAAAGCTGAAGTCATCATGTTCCCTGATTTCAAACTATATTACAAAGCTATAATAATCAAAACAGTGTATTACTGGCATGAAAACAGATGTATTTTACATGTATCTATGTAAAACATAGATCAATGAAACAGAACAGAGAGCCCAGAGATAAACCCATGAATATATGGACAATTATTTTTCAACAAAAGAGTCAAGAATATACAATGGACAAAGGACAGTTTCTTCAATAAATGGCATTGGGAAAAATGGACAGCCACAAGCAAAAGAATGAAACTGGATCACTATCTTACACCACACACAAAAATTTTAAGCAAATTAAAGACAAATGTATGACTTAAAACTATAAAATTCCTAGGGGAAAACATAGGCAGTAGGCTCTGTGACACTGGCCTTGGCGATTTTTTGGATTTGACATGAAAAGCAAAGGCAGCAAAAACAAACAACTGAGACTTCACCAAACTAAAAAGCTCCTGTGCAAAAAAGGAAACCAACAACAAAATGAAAAGGTTGAAGGGGAGAAAATATTTGCAAATCATGTATCTTGTATTAAGAACTCATACAACACAATAGCAAAAAAGAATCCAATTAAAAATTGGGCAGATTTTAATAGACATTTTTCCAGACATACAGATGGGCAACAGAGATATGAAAAGATGCTCAACATCTCTAATGATCAGGTAAATACAAACCAAAACCACAATGAAACATCATCTCACACCTGTCAGAATGGCTATTATCAAAAAGATAAGAAATAACAAGTCCCAGTGTAAATGTGGAGAAAAGGGAACCCTTGTGTATTGATTGCTGGTGAGAATATAAATTGATGCAGTCACTATGGAAAACAGTACAGAGGTTCCTCAAAAATAAAAAACAGAACCACATGATTTAGCAATTCCATTTCTGGGTATTTATCTGAAGAAAATGAAAACACTAACTTAAAGAGATACATGCATTCCTCTGTTCACTGCAGTATTATTTACAATAGCCAAGAAGTGGAAGCAACCTAAGTGTCTACTGACAGATGAATGGATAAAGAAAATATACTCTATGCATATATATACAATGGAATATTAGCCATAAAAAAAAGAAATCTTGTCATTTCCAACAAAATGAATTGACCTTAAGGGCATTATGCTACAAAAATAAGTCAGAAAAAGATACAAATGCCATATGATCCTCAGGTATATGTAGCATCTGGGGAAAAAAAGCTTGTAGACACAGGGACAGAGTGGGTGGTTGGGAGGTGAGCAAAATGATACAGAAGATCAAAAGGTATAGACTTCCAGTTATATAAAATAAACAAGTTCTGGGATGTAATGTACAGCATGTTGGCTATAGTTAATAATATATTGTATGTCTGAAAGTTGCTGAGAGAGTAAATCTTCAAAGTTCTCATCACAAGGAAAAAAAACAAAACTAACTGTGTATGGTAACAAATGTTAATTAGACTTAAGGTGATTATTTTGCAATATATGCACATATCAAATCATTATATTGTACACTTGAAACTAATCTTGTGTTAATTATATCTCAATTTTACAAAAAAAGTGAAAAGATTAAAAGATTTCTTGGAAGTTATTTAAAAAAAAGAAAAAATATTTTCTGAACAGATATATGGTGGGCTGAAAGGACTCATAGTAAGCATGGAGGCCTATGATAATGATACACAACATGGATATTACTTAACTTCCTATGTAAAAATTTAAACCAAGCACATGAAAAGGTGCGCGACATCAGTAGTCATTGGGGAAATGCAAATCAAAACCACAATGAGAGAGCCATTCTACAAACACAAGAATAGTTAAGTGTGGGCAAGGATGTAGAGAAATTGGAACCTTCAGACACTGCTGGTGGGAATATAAAATGTTAACAGCTGCTCTGGAAAACAGTTTAGTAGTTCCTCACAATTATAAACATACAATTACTATATGACTTAACAATGCTACTCTTCTCTTTTCTCGGGTCCCAAGAGACCTGAAAATTTATGTCTACACAAACATTTGTACCTGAATGTTCATAGCAGCATATTTTTAATATGTCAAAAGGTAGAAATAACCCAATGTCCTCAACTGATAAGGAATAAACAAAATGTGGTGTCATATCCATAAAATGGAATATTTTTCAGTGATAGGAAGGAGTAAAGTACTTACTGTTACATGCTACAACATGGATAAACTTTAAAACATTATGCTAGGTGAAGAATCCAGACAGAAAAGACCACATATGATATGATTCCAATTATATGAAATGTACAGAATAGGCAATTCTAGACAGACAGAAAATAGATTGGTGGTTGCCTAAGAATAAAGCAAAGAAGGAAATGGAGAGTGACTACTGATGGGTACAGGGTTACTTTTTGGAGTGATAAAAATGTTCAAAAATTCATTGTGGTGATGGTTACACAACTCTGGATACAAAAACTGAATTGTGCTGTTTAAAAAAAACATTGAATTGGTCCCTGTAAAAGGGTTAATTTTATACTATGTAAATTATATCTCATAAAGCTATTATAGAGAAATTAAAACTGAGATACCATTATTTTCTAACTCTTACTGAAAACCTCAAATTCCTTTAATTTTCAAACTTTAAATTAATTGAATTTAATTCTAATTGTGACTTTAATCTTAAGTAAATTTTAAGCCAAATCACAATTTCTAAACCAATACCTGTTTGCACACCAGTATCCTTCCTGGGAGAGGCTGTAGAGTTGATCCATGTATTTATTTCACTGCTGACTTCATCCAAGCCATGTCTTGAATTTGAAATGTTGCCAGATGCATTATACTCCATATGTATTGTATCAACTGACAAGAGAAATAAATATCTGATAAAAATGACATAGCAGCAACTAAATATGCAAAAGACTTTAAGTTTAGTCAGTGTAAACACTGCAATAAAAAGCTAGGACTAGTCTAAAGTTTATTATAAAATGTCACCTGCATTCTTATCCCTTACTGAATTTAGGGAGATCACCTAATAGATATCTCTGTAAAAATGGGTACAAAAGTATACATTTTACCAATTATGAGGAAAATATAAGAAAATCTGTGTAAAAAGATATTGAAAAGTGTAAAACTATTTACACTCAAGGCAATTTCCCAAATAACACAAGCATTATAAAGTTAAATTAATTCAAGGTCTGAAATTCCCTTAAAAAAACTTAGTTAACAGGTGTTTAAATGTATTAAAAATAGGCAATTAAATAAAATTTTAGTTAAATGTTTACCGCCAAGATTTTTAATTAATCTAGAAGTGTCATGTCCCTTCTGAGCCAATTCTCGAATTCTCTGTTCTTGTTTCAGTCTCTGTGCCAGCTCCTGCGCTCTCTGCATCATCTGGAACAGTTCGTTTGTCTTGAGAGTCATGATTTCCTAATAATATTGAAGTGCACAAAGTCATTAAACACAACTATCAAATATATACAGACTTGATTATTCTCTCTCAGCAGGTGTTTCCTAAGCTCCTACTATGTGCTAGGCACTATTCAAGATAATGAGAGTAGAGCACTTAACAAAACAAGGTTCCTTCCCTTTTGGAGCTTACATTTTAGTATCTTTTTCTATGATATTAGACCACAAATATAAGAACTCTTTTACCCATTCAAGTTTATACTAAAAGTTTCTAAAACAATGGTCAATTCCACCAGAATTCTCTATGATAAAAAAGAATTAAGAGGTAAAACTCAATTATTTATGGCCATGTTTTTTTCAATTCAAGCGAATAATGCTTTGATTTTTTTTTCAGGTATACAGTTATTTCATAGGTGTAGCTGGCTCAGTCTATTCAACATAATGAAATCAGAACCTAAACCATTTGTATCTTCATCAGCTAATTTTGAAGCAAAGGCTGAAAGTGGAAAAAGGCAAGAAAAGGCAGGCTCCAGGCCCCACCTCCCAGCTCCAAGGGAAGTACTGTATGGTCTACTCTGTAAACCACACGAATCTTTGGCAATCACTGTGTAACTTGCTCTTTGCCAGGTCCGCTCAAATATGGCACTTGACATCACCATACCTACACAGCCTGTGCCACTTAATATAGGGGTTCTCCAAGCCAACGAGTATCTACTCTTTTTAATAGACCCTTAAAGGAACACTCTAACATGGCAACAAACTGTATCATCAATCCTAGCCAAATCACTCTGCAAGTATATGCTCCTGTTCACAACTGGAAATAGACAGAAAGGCCAATATTTCTCCTAACAGATCTATATATGTATTAATACTCACTGCTTAGAAAGCATTTAAAAATTAAGCATATGGGTAACTTACGTTTTATGCTGTAGTAACTCTTGACCTCCTACTTAGCACAGAGAAAAAAAACCCAAGCTGTACAGCATTTGTGAACTAATCACTTGAAATGATGAAACCTCTCCAGCTTCTCCCTTACTTTGATAGCCTTGTTTATGCAGACCTTTAATGTTTCTGCATATAGCTTCACAATTTCAAAATATATGCAAATGTTCTGGGGTTTTTCTTTAAAAACATACCCATTTCTACTCTAAAATATTAGTTAGAATATAAATACCTACTTCCTTTTGTTTTTGCTTAAGTATATCTTCTTCATACTGTTTCTGCATCTCTTCTCGTTCCCTTGCTAAGCGACGCTCCTCCTCTTGATCCTCCTTCTTTCTTTGCTCTTCTTCAAGCTGTTTCTTCCTGCGCTTCTCTTCTACCTGAGCAGTGATGGCTTTCTAGTCATAAATAACCACATAAATCATCATCATCACAGAAAGAATCCATGGAGCATTTGCTTGGTGTTTCAAAAATGCTTATCATAATATAGAAATACACATACAAGTAAAATTAAAATGTCAAATTTCCAATGTATTTTTCCCATCTCCCACCTGTCAAGTTCTATACACCTTTTCTTTAACCTCAGGAGGGCTGTTAAAAGAACTAACAGAAAAACAACTGAAGAATTCAGTGCCACAGTACCTAGTAAAAACAGCAGATGCTCTATAAAGGTCTGTTCACTTAACTGATTAAAAAGTAACAATATTAACTAACCCAATTCTTCATATAGTAGAGGTTTTAGAGAATTATTAGATATTTAAGTCCCTTGAGCATTCGACTAAAATTAGGAGAGAATTTTAATCTTAGTTTCCTTTCTTATATTATCTGCTAGACTTCTTAATCATAATTCAACTTCAATACCTTATATAGTTCCCTTTCAACGAACTAATTCTCATCCTGAAGAGAATTCAAGAGTATTAGAAAAAAAAATTCAATACTAACTTAAGATTTAGTGTCACTTCAGACACACAACCTATGTATTAAAGACCTTGTCTCTTGGAAGGTGGCTATAGTATGTGATACTGTCTGGTTCTCAGAACAAGTATAATATAATGCCAGATAGAGTAGGGATAAGATTCATCACAGGACTGCACAAGACCTGTGCTTATACTGTAATTTTATACTGTAATTTTAATTTCCATTTACTTAGGTATCTAGGCCATGACTATTACTTTTTAAGGCAAAAAACAACATTTTATAATGCAATACCTGATGTTCTAACTGTTTTTGTCGCCGCCTGTCTCGTTCCTCAATCTGAGCTGGGTCCAAAAGAGCAGTCATAGAACGTAGAAAGCTGGCAAGACAAATATATTAGCTGTTTAAAACCCCCAAAAGGTGGGTTTAACAAGGTGCTAAGTCATTTTTGTTCAGGATCTATCTACTAATCATTTCGACTTTGAAGGAAAAATAAGATATATTATAAACATAACAACAGTCCTTATAAAGCACACAGACTTTTTTAAACATCATACTTAAGAATGAACTTACTTTGTTTTTTGACTGTTTGTCACAGCCGTATCTGTAACAGGTTTTGCTATGTGTTCCTCCTCTGAAGGTTCAACCTGGCTTCCAGTTGTAGGTGTACAAAGACTGCTTATATCAGCCAACTCCTGAGTGTCCGGAGAGATACAGAAGTACTCTGGTTGTTTGTGTGTTGACCGAGAAGACAGCTGAGACTGAGAACCAGGATAGCTCTTTAATGAATCAAAATGCATTGCCCATCTGTCATGTTCCTCACCCTAATCACAACAAATAAGAACTGCTAAGAATTTTTGCAGTTGTTCTTACATTTAAAATCCCAAATGACATGATTTCTAAAAGTCACCATACAGCAGAATAAGCATCATAAAAATTAACAAAACTGTGATCTCTATTGATTCCCTATACATTTCGATAACTAAGCTTGGAGAATATGAGAAATTCAAAGAATTAGGAAATTTCTAAAAAGTTAGTTAAAAGAAGCCACACAAAACCACACTTACTAAATTCATTCAATGAAAGGTTCACAAAAGCAAATGTGGAATAATTTGAATAATACAGTCTTGTCAAATAGCTTCAGGATAATTCAAGTTTATGATCAAAGACTCTGAAATTACTTTTTCCTTTTACATCCATAAAACTTCATAAATTACCTTTGAAGATATAATTTTTTCTTCCATTTTTTTTTGCTGGTCATCTTCTATTTGCTTGTTCAGTTCTTCAATCCATTTTCTCTGCTGTTCTTGCTTCATAGCACTGAAAGAGTGCTCCATCAGTACTGCTTCCTAAACAACAGTCATCAACAACACCTAAAGTTTAGTTCTCTTTTCTAACCACTTTATATTTAATAATCTTTACAAATTTACAAATCTAAAGAATTTACATAGATTTAAGTGGTAAGGCATTTATCTCTAAGAGATGCAATTTTAAACAAAAATTTGAGTATGTAAGAATTAAGTAAAACAAGATTATACTGTATAGCACAGGGAAACATATACAAGATCTTGTGGTAGCTCATGGAGAAAAAAAATGTGACAATGAATATATGTATGTTCATGTGTAACTGAAAAATTGTGCTCTACGCTGGAATTTGACACAACATTGTAAAATGACTATAACTCAATAAAAAAAGCTTAAAAAAGAATTAAGTAGATATATTCTGATTTTCAGAATCTTATCTATAACATATACTAGCAGAAGGATATAGTAAGATAACTAAGTGTAAAGGAAAGGAAATTTTCTAATGAAAAATGAAAATTCTTTCTATAAAACAATTATAAGATTTTCAAAATTCTATCCTAATATAGTCTCATTTACTTTGAAAGGAATACTGATAATTTAAAATAGATAAATATGGTTTTACACTTGGCTTCAGAATATAACAAATATTGTTTTTGGACCAAGAGCCAGGAGGATGTAATAGAGCCAGAGGCTTTCTCCATTCAATCATAATGTCTTTTTTGGATACCCTTCTTTTTCCCCATTTCTGCTATTACAGCCCTATCATGATCTATAACATTTCAGTAAGAAAAATATTCTGTGTCTAGATTAAGTCCTTCAATTCTAAGAAAAAACCCAAAAATATAAAAGGTAGCATAAAAATTTATTGTTGCTTTAACTTCTAAGAGTTTAGTATGTTCTAACAAAAAGGAAAGAATACATTCTATTCAAATTGAAATGCAACAGCTAAGTAACAAAACATTTTGTTATATAATTCCAAGACATAATTTAAAAAATAGTTTGACAGAATACAATAGCAATACACTCCACAAGGTTACTTTCTGACCTTGTTTTTATCAAAAACATTGGCAAAGCTCACAGTTTATGACCAACTACTTTGATCAAAGGAAATACTCATACAAAAAGGAAAACTCTTAGTATCTCAAGCGCTCCTATATATTTTAAACAGATAAAAGACATCCTATTTATTTAAGCCTAAAAGAGCCACTTCAAAAGAAGCATTATCTTCAGGTAAGTGATTTAACAGTTTTTCTAGTTTTAGAAATGTTATTTTAGAGGTCAAAATGGAAAAAACAAACAAAAAACTAAATAGGTCCTTTGAACTCCTCATAAGAAATTCTCAACATGGCACTCAATCACCTTAGAATTCCATAATCTGTAAATCTGATGTAATCAGATCTGGTTTCAAATTTTGGTAGCGTTGCAAATTATTAAAGGATAAGACATTAGTCAAAATTACCCTTGAACATTCCTAAAATCCTCATAAAATATTTTATGTACATGTCTTATATTTACAACCCTATGGAAAACTTAATAATCAGTTCTTCCAATTCTGTCTTCAACTTCTTACTCAAGGATGTCTTACAAAGCCATCACCACTTACTCACTTGCCACCTGAGTAATTCATTTTGCTTCTCCAACTGCGTAGAAAACTGTTTAAATTATTACTTTCTATTTTACAAGTTTTCCCCAACATGCATTTAGTGAGAGGAATGAGCGTATAAGGATTTGGGAGGTGGGAGAGGTGGTAGGTAGAATGGAATCCCCCTTTTGATTACTGAGCTATTTAGCTGAAACTGAGTAAGGCAGGTATTTGTAAAACGCAAGACACACTGTGTAACAAATGTGTTCTGACAATGATCAAACCTCTGTTAAAACCTCTTCCCTTACGCTCACTCACTTTTTCACTTTAACTTCCTCACATTATTGACCTTTGATTTTCCTCTCTCTACATAAAAACTCCTTTTCTAAACACCCTTTATGAAACTATTCTTAAGTTATATGTTTCAGTCATACATATATTCCTTTTCAAATACTTTTCATTATAGGTTACAAGATACTGAATATAGTTCCCTATGCTGTACAGTAGAAACTTATTATTTTATATATAGGTTAGTATCCACAAATATCAAACTCCCAGCTTATTCCTTCCCACTTCCTTTACCCCTGGGTAACCATAAGTTTGTTTTCTATGTCTGTGAGTCTGCTTCTGTTTTGTAAATAAGTTCATTCGTGTTTTTTTTTTTTAAGATTCCACACATAAACAACATCATATGGTATTTTTCTTTCTCTTTCTGGCTTACTTCATTTAGAATGACATTCTCGAGATCCATTCATGTTGATACAAATGGCATTATTTTATTCTCTTTTATGGCTGAGTATTCCATTGTATGTATGTGTGTATGTATATGTATATGTGTGTGTGTGTGTGTGTGTGTCAGATGACTTTATCCAGTCATCTGACAATGGACATTTAGGTTGTTTCCATGTCTTGGCTATTATAAATAGTGCTGCTATGGACATTGGGGTGCATGTATCTTTTTTGAATTAGAGTTCCCTTTGGATATATGCCCAGGACTGGGATTGCTGGATCATATGGTAAATCTGTTTTTAGTTTTTAAGGACTCTCCATACTGTTTTCCATAATGGCTGCACCAAACTGGAGTCCCACCACCAGTGTAGAAGAGTTACCTTTTTTCCACAACCTCTCCAGCATTTATTCTTTGTAGACTTTTTAATGATGGCCATTCTGACTGGTATAAGGTGATATCTCATTGTAGTTTTGATTTGCATTTCTCTGATAATTAGTGATATTGAGCATTTTTTCATGAACCTATTGGCCATTTGTATGTCTTCACTAGAGAACTGCTTAAGTCTTCTGCCCATTTTTGGACTGGGTTGTGTTTCTGTCATTAAGTTGTATGAGCTGTTTGTATATTCTGAAAATTAAGCCCCTGTCAGTCATATCATCTGCAAATATTTTCTCCCATTCTGTAGCTTGTCTTTTAGTTTTGTTTATAGTTTCCTTTGTTGTGGAAAAGCTTATGTTTAATTAAGATTCATTTGTTTAAATTTGCTTTTATTTCTACTGCCTGGGTAGATTGCCCTAGGAGAACACTGCTAAGATTTATGTCAGAAAATGTTTTGCCCATGTTTTCTTCCAGGAGGTTTATAGTGTCTTAAGTCTTCATGCCATTTTGAGTTTATTTTTGTGTATGACTTTTAATTTCTTCTCTTCCTGCTATATAGGCTAGGACCAGTAATAACAGTAATAATAATGTGGGCATCTTATCTCATTTCTAATTTTAAATGGAATACTTCTAAAATTTCCAATTTAGCATGGTATTTCCTACAGGTTTTTGTTTGTTTTTAATACTCAACTGGAAATTCCTTCTAGTCTACCTGCGAGATGTCTTCCTTAAGGAACTGGTGTTGAATTTTACCAAATGCTCTTCCTGCATCTATTGAGATTTGTGTGTGTGTGTTAAAATGATACATTATACTTGTGGATGTTTAAAAATTTCCTTAACTACCGATCATGAACCTATTTTAGTCATGATATACTACTTCTTTATACATTATAAAACTTTTAATTTTTTTTTTAGGATTTTTGTGTGTATATCCAAGAATAAAATTAACCTAATTTTCCTTTTTTTGTTATGTTATTTTTCTGGCTTTAATATCAAGCTTATAATGGTTTTGTAGAATGAAATGGGAGCCATTCCCTATTTCTACTTCCTGGAAATCTGAATAAATTTGGGATTTACTCCTTTCAAGTTTGGTAGAAATTGTTAGTAAAACTACATGGGCATTTTGTTTCCCTTGTGGGAAAGTTTTTTTCACCCAGGTCTACAATTACTTTAACATTTACAGAATTATCAAGCTTTTTTCTTTCAAATCAGCTCCTATAAGTTATAATTTTTCCAGTAATTTACCCACTTCATCTAAATTTTCACAATTATTGGCATAAGGTATTCACTTACTAATGATTCACTTACTAATGACTCTCTTCCTGCAATGTCATTTTCACTTGTTATATATTTCACTGATTGGTGCCCTTATTTCCTTTTTCTTTTTTTTTAAATTGAAGTACAATTGACCTACAACACTGTTTAGTTTAAGGTGCACAACATTGTGATTCAATATGTCTACACATTACAAAATGATCACATCTGTCACCATTTAAGTTATTTTTGACTATATTCCCCAAGCTGTACATTTTACCTCCAGGACTCATTTCTTTTGTAACTGGAAGTTCATGCCTCTTAATCTCCCTCACCTATTTCAGTTATGTCCCCAACTTCCTCCCCTCTGATAACCACCTGCTGTTCTCTGAATCTGAGTCTACTCGTTTTTATACGTTTTACTCATTTGTTTTCTAGATTTCTACACATAAGTAAAATCATATAGTATTTGTCTTCCTCTGACTTATTTCACTTTGCATAATACCTTCTATGTCCATCCATGTCATCACAAATTGCAAATTCCATTTGTTTTTATGGCAGAGTTCCACTGTATGCATATACGACATCTTTATCCATTTATCATCTATTGATAGACACTTCAGTTGCTTCCACATCTTGGCTATTCTAAATAATGCTGCAGTGAATACATGACTGCATGTTATCTTTCTGAATTATTGTTTTTGTTTTCTTTGGAAAAATACCCAGAACTAGAATTACTGGACTGTACAGCAGTTCTATTTTTAACTTTTTGAGGAACCTCCATACTATCTTCCATAGTGGCTGTACCAACTGACATTCCCACTAATAATTGGTGCCCCTATTGTCATGATATATTTCTCCTGATTTAGGTTGTTCTTTTACTAACTTAGAATGGGCACTTAGGACATCAATTTTGATGTTTTTTTCTGATACACTTTTCCTTGACTCCTACTCTACCTCATGTTTTTATGTATATATTCATTATCACTCTATTCCAGGTATTTATGATTTACATTATCAATTTTCCTTAATTCTCAAATTATTTAGTAGTGTAATTTTTAATTTCCAATGCAGTAGTTAAAAAAATCTTTTTGTTAGAAACTTCTAAGTTACTTGCTTTGTAGTTGGAGATCATTGTGTAACAGCTATTTAAAATTTAACTAAGTCTTTCTTCATGGCCTAATGCAGTATCACTTTTTGTAAACATTCATGTGTGCCTGAGAAAAATATTTTCTAATTGTTGGCCACAGAACCTGATAAACGTTAATTAGGGCCAACTTGCTGTCTTGTTGATTTCTATGTTGATATTTCCCTTTAAATGGAGAATTTATAATCTCTCTGCAGTTTTAACAGTTACTCCACTCATATATTTACAGCTTCATTTATGTTGGTTTACCAGTGTTTGGTTCACATATTCTATTAGGTGCATGGGTGTTAAAAACTGCTATACATTCTTGACACAGAATATTCTATTAAGACTTAAACCTTCAACATCCCCAATAATGCTTTTTGTCTTATATTATGTATTTATTTTGATTAGCATTAAAAAATACATATTAAATACCTAGGAATAAATCTAACCAAGGAGGTGAAAGACTTATACATGGAGAACTACAAAACATTGATTAAGGAAATTAAAGAAGACTTTAAAAAAATGGAAAGATATCCCATGTTCCTGGATTGCAAGAATCAATATTGTTAAAATGGTCATACTGCCCAAGGCAATCTACAGATTTAATGCAATCCCTATCAAATTACCCAGGACATAATTCACAGAACTAGAACAAATCATAATAAAATTTATATGGAATTGTGCTCGCTTCAGCAGCACATATCCTAAAATTTCTATGAATCACAAAAGACCCAGAATTGCCAAAGCATTACTGAAGAAAAATAATGAGGCTGGAGGAATAATCCTCCCAGACTTCAGACAATAATACAGAGCTACAGTAATCAAAACAGCATGGTATTGGTATAAAGACAGACACATAGATCAAAGACCCACAAACTTTTGGTTATTTAATCTTTGACAAAGGAGGCAAGAACATACAATGGTATAAAGACAGTCAGCAAATGGTGTTGGGAAACCTAGACAGCAGCATGTAAATCAATGAAGTTAGATTAACTCCCTCACACCATACACAAAAACAAACACAAAATGGATTAAAGACTTAAACATAAGACAAGACACATAAACTTCCTAGAAGAAAACATAGGCAAAACACTATCTCACATACATCTCAGTAATGTTCTCTTAGGGCAGTACCCAAGCAACAGAAATAAAAGCAAAAATAAACAAATGGGACCTATTAAACTTACAAGCTTTTGAACAGCAAAGGAAACCAAAAGCAAAACAAAATGACAACCTACAGAATAGGAGAAAATATTTGCAAAAGATGAAACTGACAAAGCCATGATCTCCAGAATATATAAACACTTCATATGACTTAAGAAAAAAAAACAACCAACCCAACCCAAAAATGGGCAGAAGACCTAAACAAGCAATTCTCCAATGAAGACATACAAATGACCAATAGGTACATGAAAAAATGCTCAATATCACTATCAGAGAAATGCAAATCAAAACTACAATGAGGTATCACCTTACACCAGTCAGAATGGCCATCATTCAAAAGTCCACAAATGACAAATGCTGGAGAGGCTGTGGAGAAAAGGGAACCCTCCTACACTGTTGGTAGGAATGCAGCTTGGTAGAGCCATTGTGGAAAACAGTATGGAGATTCCTCAAAAGACTAAAAATAGACTTACTATATAACCCAGCAATCCCACTCCTTGGCATATATCCAGGAGGAACCCTGATTCAAAAAGACACCTGCACCCCAATGTTCATAGCAGCACTATTTACAATAGCCAAGACATGGAAACAACCTAAACGTCCATCAACAGATGATTGGATAAAGAAGTTGTGGTATATGTACACAATGGAATACTATCCAGCCATAAAAAATGAGAACATAATGCCATCTACAGCAACATGGATGTCCCTGGAGAATGTCATTCTAAGTGAAGTAAGTCAGGAAGAGGAAGAAAAATATCATACGATATATCTCCTATGTGGAACCTAAAAAAAAAGACAAACTTAAATATAAAACAGAAACAGATTCACAGACATAGAATGCAAACTTGTGGTTGCCATGGGGGAGCAGGGTGGGAAGGGATAGACTTGGAGTTCGAGATTTGTAGATACTGACAGGTATATATAGAATAGATAAACAAGTTTATACCATATAAAAAGGGAAATATATTCAAGATCTTGTAGCAGCTCACGGTGAAAAAGAACATGAAAATGAATATACGTATATTCATGTATGACTGAAAAATTGTGCTGTTCACCAGAAACTGACACAACATTGTAAACTGACTATAACTCAATAAAAAATAATGTGGCATATACAAAAAGAAAGTATTACTTTTAATCTTGCCATGTTCTTATGCTTTGGGAGTTCTGTATCCTAGAAAATATCTAGACTTCTTTATTCCAATCTGTCAGTATTTAATTAGTGAGTTTTAGTTCTCTTAGATTATGTATTTGGTCCTATAATTGTCATAATTTTACATTTTGGTTTATCCCAGTTTTATTTTTAAGCTTCTCTTTAAAATTCTGACATCTATAGGAGAGGGTATAGCTCAGTGGTAAAGTGTGTGCCTAGCATGTACAAGGTCCTGGGTTCAATCCCCAGCACCTCCATTAAAAAATAAATAAATAAAAAGCTAGTTATCTCCCCCAAAATAAAAAAAAAATTTTTTTAATAATTAGATTTTTTTTTTTTTTTACAGTTTTCAGAGTATAGGTAACCTCCTTGGTTAAGTTTATTTCTAGGTATTTTGTTGTTTTTGATGTAATGGAAATGTCTCTGCCAGTTATAAAATTCTGGTTTTTGAAGTGAAAAAAAAAGTGAATGAAGGGCCACAAATGGCAAAAATATCCTTCTTTTTTATGGGTGAGTTGCATTCCATTACATATATATATGCTGCATCTCCATTATCTATTCAACTATTGATGTGCACTTAGGATGCTTCCATATCTTGGCAATTCTAATTAATGTTGCTGTTAATAGCAGGGTGTATGTATCTTTTTGAGTTAATTCTTATTTTGTGGTTGGCTTTATTCCTTGATAACTGTGTAAGTTTAAAAAGCTAAAGCTCTAAAAGTTCTTAGAAACAATGAGCAGTACATATATGTAAATTTAAAAATAAATGTGCAGTAAAAAAAAATCTATCAAGCCATGAAAGACAGAGAAGAAACTTAAAATACATTACTAGATGAAAGAAGCCAGTCTGAAAAGGCTACAAACTGTACAATTCCAAACAAATGATATTTTGGAAAAGGCAAAGCTACAGAAACAATAAAAAGGTCATGGTTTCCAGGAGTTTGGGGAGAGGGAGGGAGGTAGGGAGGGAGGAATGAACAGATGCAGCACAAAAGATTTTAGGGCAATGAAATTATTCTGTATGATACTATAGTGGTGGCTACAAGTCATTATGCATTTGTCAAAGCCCATAGAATGTACAACATCAAGAGTGAACCCTAATGTAAACTACGGACTTTGGTTGAAAATAATGTGCCCATATTGGTTCATCGATTGTACCAAATATGCCACACTGATGAGGGATATTGAGGCTAGGGGAGTATGTATGTGTGGGTGGGGAGGGCTATCTGTGAACTCTGTATTTTCTGTCCAATTCTGTTGTGAACCTGAAACTGCTCTAAAAGAATAAAGTCTATTAAAAATTTTAAAAATATAAAATAAAATAAAAATTCTGTTATCTATAGATGTCATCTTATAGTAAGAATGTTAGTATGCTCTCACAACCCTTGATCTTGCCATCCTCTGCCAACCCATCAATATTTACATTAACTTAGTTATTAAGGACATAGTTCCTTTTAGTTTTACCAAGTTGTAAAGATAACCCTTAGCTCCACCAAGGTATGAAATCACAAATCTCTTGCAGCATCCCTCAATTTACCTTTTGTTTAAATGCTTCATTCAAAACTTTTCAATATGGGCCTTTTTATAAAAATCTTCAGAAGACTTGAATGCCTGAGGATGTTTTATTAATTACTCTTATTTGAATGACAGTTTGGCTGGATATTAAATTCTAAGTTTTCAGTTCTTTTCCAACAATACTTTGAAAATATGATTCCACAGTTACCTGTACCCAGTGTTGCTTCTAAAAATGTCAAAAAAGAAAATTATGTCAAACTCATACATTCTTTCACATATAGCCTGTTCTTTCTTTCTGCAGGCATTTCAGTTTGGTATGTGCACATGTGGTTTTCTTTTTTCGTGCTCTATGGCCCTTTAAATCTGAGGTCAGTCTTATCATTCTGGGAAATTGATCTCGATTACTTTTCCAAATATTTTCTCTCTGCCTACTATTTGAATATCAGCATTTCTTTTTTTTAATTCTCATATTGCCTTAAAAATTTCCCCCATTTGTCCTCTCTTTTTCCTTTTAGGATATTTTCTAAAATGCAGTTTTCCAATTACAGGCATACCTTGGAGATACTGCAGGCTTGGTTAAATTGAACACCACGATAAAGCGAGTCATACAAATTTGGGGCATTTCTCAGTGCATATAAAAGTTATGTTTACACAATATTGTAGTCTATTAAGTACATATAGCACTATGTCCAAAAAAACCCACAATGTATATCCCTTAATTTAAAAGTTTACTGCTAAAAAATGCTAATCATCTGAGCCTTCAATGAGCTGTAATCTCTTTGCAACAGTACCATCAGAGATCACTTACCACAGATCACCATAAAGATGCAATAATAAAAAAGTTTGAAATATCACGTGAATTAGCAAAATGTGACAGAGACACAAAGTGAGCAAATGCTGTGGGGAAAATGTTGCTGACAGTCTTGCTTGACACAGGTTGCCACAGACCTTCAATTTGTAAAACATACAGTATCTATGAAGTGCAACAAAGCAAAGCCCAATAAAACAAGGTATGCCTGTATTTATTCATTCCCTACCTGTATCACATCTACTATTTCTCATCTATTGTATTTTCTAGTTTAACTACTGTATGTTTCATACGTAAACTTTCTGCTTGGTTTTACTTCCTTTTCTCATTGCTAATACTTTCCCTTAATTCTTTCATTATGTTGATCAGACTAAATTTATTGATTTGTCTATCCTAATATTTTTGTTTCTGTTGGAGTCTGATACCCTCTTTTTTTTGTATATTACATTATCATATTTTTTAAATTGAAGTATAGTTGATGTACAATATGTTACAAGTATACAATATAGTGATTCACAGTTTTTAAAGGTTATACTCCATTTATAGTTATTAGAAAATACTGGCTATATTCCTCATGTTGTACAATACATCCTTTTAGCTTATTTTATACCTGATAGTTTGTACCTCTTAATCCTCCTGCTCTACCTTGCCCCTCCCCCTTCCCTCTCCCCACTGGTAACCACTAGTTCCTTCTCTACATCTGTGAGTCTGTTTCTTTTCTGCTATATTCACTAGCTTGTTCTATTTTTTAGATTCCACAGGTAAGTGATATCTTATGGTATTTGTCTTTCTCTGACTTATTTCACTTAGTATAATGCCCTCCAAGTCCATCCATGCTGTATACCAGAAACTAATATAACATTTTAAATCAACCATACTTCAATAAAAAAGCAACCAACCAACTAATCCATTTAAAATATGGGCAGAAGAACTGAACACTTTTCCAAAAGAGGAAATGCAGATGCTAACAGGAACATGAAAAGCTGCTCAACACTATGAATATCAGGGAAATACAAATCAAAATCACAATGAGACATTATCTCACACCTGTTAGAATGGCTATCATCAGAAAGAACACAAATAACAGATGTTGGCAAGGATGTGGAGAAAAGGGAACCCTCAAACACTGTTGTGGGAATGTAAATTGGTGCAGCTACTATGGAAAACAACATGGAGGTTTCTTAAAAACCTGAAAATAGAACCACTACATGGCCCAGCAATTCCAGCCCTGGGCATATATCCGAGAAAAACAAAAACGTTAATTCAAAAAGATACATACACCTATCTATTAACAGCAATATTATTTATAATTGCCAAGACACAGAAGCATCTCAAGTGCACATCAATAGATTAATGGATGAAGAAGATGTAGCATGTACATGCAATAGAACACAACTCACTCATAAAAAAGGTATTTTGCCATTTGTAGTTCTTTATTCACTTTTCTTTTTCACTTCAAAAACCAAAATTTTATAACTGGCATAAACATCTCCATTGCATCAAAAACAACAGAATACCTAGAAATAAACTTAACCAAGGTTACCTATACTCTGAAAACTGTAAAACATTGATGGAGGAAATTGATGATACAAAGAAATGGAAAGATATCTTGTGCTCTTGGATTGGAAGAATCAGCATTATCAAAATGGCCATACTACCCAAAGTAATCCACAGATCCAATTCAACCCCTGTAAAAATACTGAAGACATTTTTCACAGAACCAGAACAATTCTAAAATTTATATGGAACCATAAGACCCTGAACTGCCAAAGCAATCTTTCGTAGATCTTTTTTTTTTTTTCTCTTTCTTTTTGTTCTTTTCTTATGGTTTGATGACTAGAGATGTTCCTTTAACATTTATTCTAAAGCTGGTTTGGTGGTGCTGAATTCTTCTAGCTTTTATCTGTGAAGTTTTCGATTTCTCCGTCAAATCTGAATGAGAGCCTTGCTGGGTAGAGTATTGCTGGTTATGTATTCCCCTTTCATCACTTTAAATATATCATGCCACTCCCTTCTGGCCTACAGAGTTTCTGCCAAAAAATCAGCTGATAACTTTACGGGAGTTCCCTTGTATGTTATTTGTTGCTTTTCTCTTGCTGATTTTAATATTTTCTCCTTATCCTTAATTTTTGTCAATTTGACTACTAATGCCTTGGTGTGCTCCTTTTTGGGTTGATCCTATGTGGAAATCTCTGCACTTCCTGGACTTGGGTGACCATTTCCTTTCCTAAGGTGGGGACATTTTCAATTATTATCTCTTCAAAAATTTTCTCAGGTCCTTTCTCTCTTCTCTCTCTAGGACCCCTATAATGTGAGTATTAGCGTGCTTCATGTTGTCCAAGGGTTCTCTGAAACTATCCTTATTTCCTTCCATTCTTTTTTCTTTTTTCTGTTCTGCAGTAGTGATTTCCACTAATCTGTCTTCTAGCTCACTGATCCGTTCTTCTGCCTCATTTAGTCTATTCTTGGTTTCTTCTAGTGTGTTACTCGTTTCAATGATTTTATTCTTCAGCTCTGTTTGGGTATTCTTTGTATTTCCCAACTCTTTCCTAAAAACGTCACTCTGGGCATTTATACCCCTCTTCAGTTCTCTGAACATCTTCACCATCATTACTTTGCAAACTCTTTCTAGGATAAACTGCCTATCTCCTCATCACTTATTTCTTCTTCTAGGATTTTATCTTGTGCCTTGGCCTGGAAGATACTCTTCTGTTGCCTCACATTGTCTACTTTTCTATTTGTATTTTTAGGTAGGTTAGTTACATTTCTCAACCTTGAAGAATTGGCCCTCTGTGGGAGACATCCTGTGTATCCCAGCAGTACCCTCCTCTCATCACCCAAGGACCAGGATCCAGCATGTCCCAGCACAGAGTCTGTGTTTGTGGATTCCTTCCACAGACTTTGGGATTATTGTTTTCTTATTTCTGGTATCTGCCCTTGGAGGATGAGGCTGAACAAGAGGCAGGTTCCGTGGCAAGAGGCATCCATGTCTGCCCACTGCTGGATGAAGCTTGGTTCTGGACCTCTGGTGGGTAGGGTCTTTGTGGCTCAGGATGTCTGCTGATGGGTGAGGCTGTGTTCCCACCCAGTATGTTGTTTGGCCTAAGGCTTCCTTCCTAGCCCTAAAGCCTACAGGCTGTTGGGTGGGGCTAGGTCTTGGTGCCAATGATTCGATCAAGACACCAGCCTCCAGGAAAGGTCATGTACGTAACACTCCTGGAATGCCCACCACCAGCCTTTATGTCCCTTGGGTGAAGTGCAGATTTCCCCTACCTCCTCAGGAGACCCTCCAAAACTACCAGGCAGGTCTGGCCCAGGTTCCTATGAAATTACCGCCTCTGCCCTTGGACCTGGTGCACACGAGATTCTGTGTATGCTTCCCAAGAGAATGAAGTCTCTGTTTCCCCAGTCCTGTGGAGCCCTGGAGTTAAGCCCCGTGGCCTTCAAAACCAGATGTCCTGGGATCTCCTCCTCCTCCCAATGCTGGAACCCCAGCTGGGAAGCCTGATGGGGGGCCTTGAACTCTCCCTCCTGTTGGAGGGCCTCTGCAACTTAATGATTCTTCAGCTTGTGAGTCGCCAACCCAGAGGGTATTGGGCCCGATTGTATCACTAACACATCCCTCCTACCATCCAGCTGTGGTTCCCGCTTTATGTTTCCAGTTGAAGATCTTCTTTGCTAGGTTCCAGTCTTTTTTTCCCGATAGTTGTTTAGCAGTCAGTTGTGGTTTTCTTGTAGTCACAAGCAGATGAGCTCATGGTCTTACTACTCTGCCATCTTGACCAGAAATCTTTATGTTGTTTTTACTTTGAAGAGGTTATGTTCCTTGCAGTTTATTTCTTCCCTGGCATCATCAGCCAAACTTGTCCAGCAACGAATAGCCAATAAACTCAGTGGGTAGTGAAAATGGAGAGCAGACTAGCTCTAGGGTAGAAGTTCAGGCATTAAATTACAATCACTTCTTATCCTTCAAAACAACTCTTTAGGTCAGAGCTTTGTTTTGAGGGAACACTCCTTAGACTGTAATTGTAATTTACCAGTCAGGTCAGATTGGAACAGAGAGTGGTGGAATAGTCTCCAGTTGATTTTCCCAGTTCCTCCCAAGTTAGTAAGATTTAAGCAAGGGTTACCCAGGATTATTTTAGAGGAGAGCGAGAACAGATTTGAATTACAAACCAAAGTAATAACCCTTCCTTTAGTTTTTCAGTATCTTAGGGACTGATCTTAGGAGGAGGTACCAGCAGTTTAGAGCAGAGTTCAGTATCTTGAGATCATGGAATTTTAATATTTCTTTGTCAGTTTGTTAAGCTTCTTTGCTGTCAATATTTTCTGCTCGACTTTTTAGTTGTTTTTATTACAACACTATAGCAAATTCTGTAAATGTGCTTTTGACTGACATTTGAAAATCTGAACTGTATTTGTAGAAAATAAAATTACTGCTACTTTAATTATATTGTCCAAATCCTCTGATAATATCCTAGTAAAAATGTACTTCAGTTTCTTCTATTTATTTTTGGTGTTATGAATCAGAGAAACCATTTTTTACATCTTTATTGACTCTGCCTTTTATCAAAATAAATTACTATGTCAACAGCTTTCTCCCCTTAAGTAATATTTCCAAAATTACTATCAGTTTTGCTTGTTTTATCCTTTACATTTTGATTGGCTTATAATAAACTACTTTTAATAATGTGTATTTATTTCAAGCATATCTCTCTAAAGCAGCAAGTCTTTGGGGTTTTTATACCTCTGCTTTTCAACAAAAGATTTCTGACCTTTCAGAGTTGATTTTTGTTCTCTTGCTGTACTACTTACGGTAGTCTCAGCGAATGTCGCAGTGGCTTCTTTATCAGCAGACACAGCCTCTCCAGTAATTTTCTATATTTTTCAGTCCAAACCTATTCCTTAATCGATGTAACTATCCCTTATTGGTGTCACTCATTTTAGACAATCCTTTGCAGAAGTCTTTCTATAGGCTCAATGCTTTCTGGTGCAACATGTTGCTGTCAGTCAGAACATGTTTCCTGTTCTGGTCTTCCACCCACAAATTTAATGCCGTTTCCATCTTAACTCAGCACGTATCATGTATTGTGGCCCTAACTTACAGTTTGAGGTGTGACAACAAAACTAGAATGAATCTTTTTCCTTCTCCACATTTTCACAGACAGAAAATTCATTCTTATCATATATCTTAGCAATCTCAGCACACCATTTTTTTTCTTTCCTTATTAAGTTGCAAACTTTCACCTTTTCACTTAAAGAAAGCACTTTACAACTTCTCTTCGGCATATCTGAATTGGCAGCATCACTACTCTTGTGCTTTGGGGCCATTATTGAATAAAATTAGGGTTACTTGAACACACGCATTGCAATACTGCTAACAGTCAATCTGATAACTGTGAGAAGGCTAAAAAGTAACAAATGGGTGGGTAACGTTACAGCATGGATACACTAAACAGAGGGATGATCCACATCCAAAGAGGGACAGAGCAGGACAGCTAGAGATAGCACAAGATTTCATCACGCTACTAAGAACAGCAAGTAATTTAAAACTTATGAATCATTTACCTTTGGAATTTTCCATTTAATATTTTCAGACCACAGCTGACCACACATAACTGAAACCATGGAGAGCAAAACCATGGAAAATAGGGGGACTAGTGTATTTTGTTTCCTGTACAAGTTATGGTAGAGATTCTATTTATAATTACACTAGTGGTTACCTTTGTTTTCTACATTCTTAAACCTTTACCTGATTTTCAAAATCATAATTAACCCTGTCTTTACAGAGATCACGTAACAAATCAACATTTTGCACAATGATCTAACAACACAAAAGCATGATGAACAAAACTGCAAAGGCTCCCCTTTGCTTCCAAGACTCTTCACCAAAGATAGACAATGCCAACAATCTGCTTTTTTTTCCTTTATAAAATTTACTTATTCATATATGCTAATAAGTCTTTTAGTTTGTTACTTGTTTAAACATAGATACAGTTATACTATATGCACTGCTCTGCAACTTATCTTTTTGTTTTACAATCTTGTAGACTTTTTGTCAACAAATTCCTTTTTTTTAAACCACAAATTCCTTGTTAACTGTGTTTTAATTTTTTCTTCTCTTCTTTATTTGTCTTTGTTTTTTTGTGAGGAGGTAATTAGATTTATTTATTTATTTATTGGAGGTACTGGGGATTGAACCCAGACCTCATGCATGCTAAGCACACACTCTATCACTGAGCTATAGCTTCCCTCTTACTACTGTGTTTTAATTTTGATTCACTTTCCTGACCCAGAAGTAATCTTCAAAAATTTTTCTTTAAAGTATCAGGAAGATTTTTATAAATTCTTACAGGACTGAGTATGTCTTCCATGTTCCCTTAACATGTGAACATCTTTAGGCATTAAATTTTTTAGTCCCTGTCTGTATTTCTTTAATCTTTGAAAGTATTGCTCTATTATCTAGAGGAGAAATATAAGGTTAACTTGATTTTTGTTCCTTGCGTCTTTAAGTTTAAAGCTTCTGTAAGTCCATACTTGTTCTTAAAATCTGAATACTTACTAGGATCTATCTTCAAATTAGCCTTTTTAAAAATTCATTTAGCTAAATGTTCTTTCTGGTCTAAACAGCTTCATTCTTTGATAACTGTTACTAGCACTTCTTATCTATTTTCTGTTTTCTTTCTTTGGAAAAACCTGTAATTCAAGGTTGCATCTTTATAAGCTGTTTGTAATACCTTCTATGTCAGACTTTTCATCTTTTTAAAAATTCTTCCTATATTCAGGGGGTGTCCCCAAAGTGATTTCTTCCTCTCCTTCACTGTAATTTCAATTTATTTCATTACCAAGTCTTTTTTCTTTCCTGCTACTGTATCCTTAATTTCTTCTACTTGCTTATTTTGGACCTATTCTTGTATAAGGATTTCCTGAACCACTTTAAGCCATAACTTTATGGAATAAGAATGAGTAAAAACTAGTCCAACATGTTCTTTAAAACTTTCCTACTTCACAAAATAGGATATATTTCTTGTGGGAGGTCTTTCTCTGAGTACTCAGCAGGAATATACCCCTTTCTAATGTTATCTTCATAGTCTCCATTTTCCTTCCCCGCTACCCCTTCCCACCTCCATCCCCCACAGTTTACCCCTCTTGGAACAAAGAGAGATTTACATAGGTCTAGGTAATCAGGATACACAACTTATCTCAGTGCTCTCCTCCACCTATTTAGTTGTTAGTAAATTCTGCCTCTTATTCTAAAACTGGATGCACAGGTATATGAAGTACCTAGTACACTTTTTAGATCCTAACAGGCCTTCAAATAATTCCACTTCTTTATTTTACTTAATTATTAAATCTGTTTGATAAGGCAAAGAGAACCACCTAGTTTTGAATAAGGAAGAGGACTCTTTCCATAGAGCTCAATTTTGGAGGACTGAGATAGGGTTCCCCCCTGATTCCAAGACTACGCAGTAGAGAGAGGCAAAGGGAAGCTTTGGGCGAGACTGGCTCGTTTTGGTCAGGGTGCAGTATTTTCTTCTTCTGAAACTAGGCCATCAATGGACTGGGACTAGGTTACAATTTAGTCACAACCCATTTCTGCTGTGGAAAGGGCTTCATAAACCACAAACACTATTTCCAGAATTCTAAAGTAACATGACAACAGACAGAATATAAAGGTTCTAAGTATTCCATTTTTATTCTACTAGATTGTGATGTGTGTTTTTTTTTTCAGTCTTGTGCTGTTAGTGATATAAATCTATAGAAATCCTTGCTGTACTCCTAACTATATGATCCAGCAATACCAGTTAGGGCATATACCCACAGGAATCGAAAGTACAGACTCAGAGATTATATGTACACCAAGGTTCATAATAGCATTATTCCCAATAGCCAAAAGGCGGTAATACCAAGTCAAATGTCTATCAACATTTGAATGAATGGATAAACAAGAAGTAGTAGTATACATACAATGGAGTATTTCAGCCTTAAAAAGGAATGAAATTCTGATACATGTTACAATATGGAAAAATACTGAAAACACTATGTTAAGAGAGAAATAAGTCAGACACAAAAGGACAAATATAGTGTGATTACACTTAAACATATCTAGAATAGTCAAAATCATAGACAGAAAGTGGAATGGTGGTTGCCAGGGGCTGGGAGGAGGGAGAAATGGGGAGTTACTATTTAATGGGTACAGTTTCAGTTTGGAATGATGAAAAAATTCTGCAGATGGATAGTTGTGATGGCTGTTGAACTATGTGGATACACCGAATGCCGCTGGCCTGCACACTTAAATGATTAAAAGAGTAAAATTTATGTTATGTGTATTTTACCATCAAAATAAAACAAACAAACAAAAAAAAGGTGGGGGGAAGAGGGGAAAAAATTGGAGGAATTTTTTGTTGGCCAACTGCACAATTATGGTCTGGTGGTAGCAATAAGAAGCCAGCAGAATGACAAACTCACTTTCTACCACATGTAAGAGAGTACGCTAGAATATACTCCCTTCACTTAAGAGGCTTCCCACGGAGGGGCAGTCATTAGGGAAAAACAAGTTTTCACGGAGGTGAGGTATTTTCAAAAAGCCTGAGGCTGTTAAGTAAATTTCTTAGAAACACAAAAAGGAAGTTTAAGCTGCTGAGTGTAAAACAATATAGGAGTGAGAATACAGAGCCAATCAAATGGGGGAGAGAGGGAGTCAGTGAGAATCAAGGAGAGAAGAAAGGAAGGTGGTGAGAGGATTGACACTTAACACTCTATGGGCTCAGAATGGACCGGTGCTTTAGAAATTATAACTATGGCAAACCTTCGCTAAACACCTGTAATATATGTCAGCCACTGTCCTATAAACTTTATATGTATTACCTCATGTTTTAACGAAACTGGCCTTGGTGAGTCTGTCTGCAACCAAATTTCTCCTCCCAAACACATGAAGAGCTCAACTTAATATTCAAATAATATAAACAGTTCTGGCTATGGCTGGAATTTTTTAAATCAACTGCTTTTAGGTATTGAAGAAGGGGATTTTTTTTTATTACAAGGTTAGTTCAAATCCTCTCAATAGCATCTCTCCATTATATTACCATATTCATTCACAAATACATAAAAACTACATTTGTAAAATGATACATAATCGCACTCTTTAACACTTGCCTGTCCAGCCCTAGATTTAGTGTCTGTTTTCCTTTCTAGTCTTTCTCCCATTCCCAACCCCCATCTCTGACTCCAAAATATAAATGACATTATTGGTTTTCTAGATTATAAAAAAAAAAGATACATGGTATCATTTTTTTTAAAAAACCCATTAAAAAAAACCCCTAAAAATCACCTCAAATGGTTAATTCTTTATTTGCATTAACAACCATAGTATGGATTACTCCCAGGTAACAAATGACCTAAAAAATCATGCAAAATAAGCAATAATAAATGATATACTAACATTTCAACTGACATTTTGATAACTGGAATACTTAATATTTTTAGCATTATTCTTTAATCCTAATATTGAAAAGTAAATAAGCTAACAACTGATTTTCACCAACTTCATGAATAGTTCTATTTGTAGTTTTTAGTAGTATCTGAAATGTGGAAAAACAGAATTCCGATTTCATTCCTTTTGTTACTGTAAAATTATCAACAGACTATAAAACTGTTTAATGTAGACAAGTCAGTCCCACATGGAGGAGAATAAACTGCGAGCAAACAATCTAACATGCAGGGGTTTTCTAAGAAATCTAACAATTAGGTTACTGCATTATTTTCAAAATACGTTTGTTAAAATGTAAATGTTTACTAGGAAGGAAGGATTACATGTGTAAAAAAAATAGTTGATAACTTTTTTTAAAATTTAAGGAGCATAATGTACTCAGTAAAAATTAACTGATAATTTAAAATAAGAATATTTAGATTCACTCTTTCAAGGAAAATAAGTCATATAACGACCAAGTACTAAACGGCTTATATATTCAAAGTAATGACACTTAGAACTTACCTCTAAAATCTGACTACCTCTAGATAGTGAGTGCCCATCAGCTTGGACCACCATCACCTGCCTGGGAGACTGTGACACAATGCTAGAAGAGCCAGCAGAAGTCTAAAAACAAATAGAAAAATAAGGGCACTTTTTCTGTCTAGTATTGAACACAGACAAAATTTAAGTCACCAAAGTACTACCTGAAGGACATATGCTATATATATATATGTATATATGAGATAATCTTGTAGTGCATACTACATGGTCAGTGGTACAGAGTTTTGTGCACCTCTAAAAACTTGCTGAGCTCTTTTACAGGAGCCTAGAGGAGGTGCCTGGGGCTTCTATGCTCACCTACTAACATGGTAAGACTATTTACAGAATGCAAACAGAGAGTAGTCAAAGTCATAATTAAATTCAAAATAAAGTTGCTTTAAAGTAACATATGAAAAGTGAGTTTTTTAAAAAAATGAACAAGCTTTAAAAATAAGTTTTATGATATAAACACACCTTAGCATTAAAAAATAATTAAGATATCTTATATTCCATAAATGCTTGTTTTTGACATTCTTACCTTAGATTGATCAAGAATTTGAAGTTTTTCCCATCCTATTTTATCACTTTCAAATTTTTTCCAATGATTCCATTTTTCAGAAGCTTCTTTTTCTTTCTTCTTTAAAGCAACCTGTTCATCTGTAAATAATGTCCTTTTTAAAAAAATGTACAAAAACTGTAAAAAAAAATCACGTAAACAAATCAAGAACTTAAAGAGGGCAGATTCCAACACAGATCTAATCAAGATTGTTTTTAGGAAGGAGATTAACTCAGAGAAGAATTTCAAGGGGTATGGAATAAAAGAAAACATTTAATCAGAATCAAATTTAAGTATGGCATAAATGAATGTAAATATGTTTGTTTTATTGTAATTATCAATAAGGAACAACTTTTCAGGAACAACATATTTTATATTATGCTAATTATTGTGAGGTTCTACTCTCCTGTAATGTTCATTCCGTCATTACTAAGAAACTTAAAAGCTAGAACTCTAGAGTCAAAGAATTCTGGGGTTAAATTCAAGTTCAAATACTTCCCAGCTGGGTGACTGTGGGCAAACTGATGTTCACCTCTCTAAACCTCATTTCTTCTGTAAAATGAAAGTAATAATAGTGCCTATGTTTCAGTATAGGGCCTCACACTAAATAAATAAATAATAAATGTCAGTCATTATCATTTATAACTGCTGAAAAGTAAAATACATAAAATTTTGTGTCTAAATTCGTATTGAAAGAAAATATTTAAAGCTGAAATTATGATAGAAACACACATCAGATCTCCAAACCTTCTTATTCTACCATATGTTTAATTTCTTCATTCTTCTGTTAACTCTGTTAACTTGACTTTCAGCATCAATTCATTCCCTATTTCTTCTGCTTGTCCAGCAGGGTTATGATTGCCTTGCAGGACTTCCCAGCTGAGTAGAGAGTGAAGCCCATCTTCATGCTTTTAGTACAACTATTCCTAGGAAGTACAACTAGTACAACTATTACTTCATGTTATTTTCCAAACTCTTATACCTGGACCCTAAGTCTAGTCCAAAAAGTAACAGAAGTTTCTTACTTATGATCTTAGTCATATTAAGACCCTCACAGAAATTACAAATTTTTCTGTTATAATGTCCAGAGACTGACAAAAAGAAATGCTTTGTTTTTGTATGGGATATACTGATTGATATCATATTGATGATTCTTGATTAAAATGTTTTATTTTTAAAATAATTTTTAAATAAAACCATCTTTAAACCCGTAGAATTTCTTTCTTTTTTCTTTTGTGGGGGGAGGTAATTAGGTTTATTTATTTTATTTATTTTTAGAGGAGGCACTGGGGATTGAACCCAGGACCTCATGCATGCTAAGCAAGTGCTCTATCACTTGAGCTATATCCCCCTTAAACCCACAGAATTTCTGTAATGAAAAAATATGAAAATGGACTCTCATGAAATAAATGTTTAAGAATCTTTGTTTGAGCTCCAGAATGTTACTGATGACATTAATGTTCACTGGTGGCTTTTAGTGCATACCACAGAGCACCAAACCAAAAGATATAACCTAAGGGAATGTGAAACCACACAGTTTCTTATGTATTTGTAGACAACCACTCTAAATATTCAATGTTATAAGACTTTTGAAAATATCATACTGAAGATATACTTCATCTTCAATATACATTCCTTAAGCCAACAAAACTATAATTAAAAAGTACAATAATAACCCACCAAGCTCTTTCCTCCACTGGGCTTTTTTTGCTTCCAACAAACTTCTATCACGTTCTCTTTCTCCCAGGGTACTAAATATGTCTGTTGGTTTCAATACATTCTCTCTAAGACAAAACAAAAAAATAACAAAAACCTTATTATACATTTTCATACAACTTACTCTGTAAAAATTAAGTAATAAACTTTTAAATAGCTCTCAGTCTTCCTAGTAAATATTTCACAAGCAAGTCAAGGAAAAGCAAAACGATATTCCCAAGATGACCCCACAATAACAGTTATGAGCTACATACGTGGCAATTTTCTGCTCATACTGATTAGACGTCACCTGATTTTTATTTAAAACAGATTTTTTTTCATCCTGAACAGATGAAACAGCCTCAGTTTTTTGGAGTAGTCCCATAATGTTCTCATCCTTTGGCTGATCAAGAATATTGTTTAAATTTAGACTGTACTGACCTAGAAGGTAAAATGCATGTTTATAATTAATATTAAAATTACATGTACTATAATAATATCTTATCTTTATATGCTGCTATAGTTTTAAAAAACTTTACATTAAAGGTTTATACGTTACCTAATTAATTACCTCTCACAGCAGTCTCTGCAGTGGGTGTTATGATTCCCTTTTTGTCAAAAAAGGAAACTGAGTCTCAGAGGTTAAATGGCCCCGCAGGTATGGGCATAGTTATACAATTTCTTGTATCAAATAAGAAAATAAGCAACAACAAATAAACCTCCATTTACTTTTGCCAACAATACTTTTACAAATATAACACAGATTACAACTTAAAGGAGAATAAATGCAAAGAGCTTTATGAAAAACTCATTACCTTGTCTTTTTCTAATTTAGTTGGGAAATCAGTGAAGAACTTTACCATTGACCACTATCTCTATGTCCCAAATGCATCTATTCTAAATGTTTTATACAGGGTTTATATGCTTGGCTCAAAAATTCCTCTTTAATGTGATACTTCTCCCAATGGAGAGAAAGCATATCTAATATGCAGGTCATTATATAATTAGGCAAATTCTGCTTTTAACTTTGTTGATATCATACCGCATTATGCCTATTAAGTTTTTAGTTTTTGTCTTCTGAGCTAGACCTCTAGCCTTAAAGACAAAAGCAGCTCCCTCTCTTTACAAAGAATAATCTAGAGCAAGAGGAGATAAATGACTCCATTTTGACCACCTTGGGAGTGTTAAGGAACTACCTGGTCCCAAAACCAGCTATGGGGCCTATTCTTAGTGACTGTTAATTTTATTTATTTCACTATTGTCTAACAAAATTTTAATGGTATTTCTACTTATATTTGCAATTCCTTAGGTCAAAGCTGAAACTAGAAGTCTTTAAAAAACGTAAGACAATGCCCTGACTAGTAAAACAGAGGCACATAACACTCCACAACTTTCAAGTCAATGTTTTACATTGGTTAAAGATAGTGTTGCCAATTCTTAGCAAGGATTGAGGGTCAGGAAGAGCAAAAGCGAGGGCCAGGAAAATGATCCTTTTCAGCAATTCACATAAAATCTTCACTGTAAGGCTCCCTCATTTTTCACTAGAAGTATTTTTTTTTAAAGAACATTTCACATAATTATTTTTAAAGTAAGTAAAGCCTCCTACATTCTAAAATTATCACAACAGCTTTCTGTACTAACATCTAGAGTCCACAGAAACTGGGTTTCCTAAGGCTATGGTACATGAGAAGAATAATACTGAGCATTAATCTTAAAACATGGCATATTATAACTAAAAGTAACTGCATAAGAGAGAATGTTCTCTAAAAGAACACTTATTTTAAAAGATTGTTATATATTAAATTAGAATTTAAGAGGCACAGTTATGTAAAATCCAATGAACCTCAGACTCTAAAACACATACAATATTGATAAAACTAATAAAAAAAACTTTGGAAAAATCTTACTTGTTTCTTCCTTCTTTCCATTCTCAGTCAGGGACACAGATTTATTTCCTTGGTTTATAGTCATCAAAAGCTGTTGTAGTTGGTCTTGTGTTAGACAAACGAAACTGCTCTTCATACCTGAAGCTGTGATGTGCTTTTTGCAAGGCTGCTGTTTAGCTACGACAGATGCATCCACAGGGCTTCTATTTTTCTGTATATCAGGGGTTGCAGATGAAATCTCTTTTTGGATATGAAGACAGTCTTTATCTGCATACTGCTTGCATAAATCCTTAGTGGGTGAAAAAGTGATACTATTTTTTTCACCTTTTGCCAGTGAAGTTTCTGAACCAATTCTCTTCCTTTGCAAAAGTTTTTCATTCCTGACACAAGTATTTTGTGTTGATTTTAGAATGTATCCAGTTTGTTTAGTTCTTAAAGGACATTTTGCAATCTTGGTCTTATTTCCCATCTGTTAAAACACCAGAAATTTATTCTTTATAATAGCCCATGAAAAATCAACAATTATCTTTATATAATCTGTGGTAAGTCAGGCCTCCAAACTTTTTTTCCATTTTCCTAGTCAGTTAACATACCCATAAGAAACTAACACTTAACCTTTGTAAATCTTGATTTGAAAGCTTCATTAACAACTAGAAATTATCTTATTTCAGGATAACGAAGATTACAGAACTTTTATTCTAGTTGTCAGTCCATTCTACTGCATCTTTGAATCTTATGTCACCCATACTACTTCATTTTTTTTTTTAATGGAGGTACTGGAAATTAAACCCAGGACTTTGTGCATGCTAAGTGTGCACTCTAGTGCTGAGCTATATACCCTTATCACTACCTCTTCTCTTTTTAGGCATTTATAGACATGTTACCAGCCCTTAGTCCTTGAATAACTTAGCTTGTGGTTTACCCTCTAACCTGTCTTAATTCTGTCTTAATTCTTTGTGCTTTCATACACGTAGATCCATAGATCGTTCTTTCAATATCCTGGCCTCACTTCCTTTTTAAACTCTGCTCCTACACTCTTGTCCTTCACGTGGTAACCAGAGTTACTCATTCCCATAGTGATATTTACACTGATCTTGTAACTACCCATAACCAACAATCCCAATTTCAACAAGAACCTCCAGTCACAGGCCTTAGTCAATTTCTCTGACCAGGACATTATTCCTTCAGACTCTACATAGCTCACTCACTCACCTTCAAATGTTTGCTCCACTATCACTAGCTCAGTAAGGTCTTCCCTGAACACCCTGTTTAAAATTGCACATGTCCTGCTCAAACCTCGCTCCCACCTCCCTAGCAACCCCATTTTCCAAGACTACTGTGCCTCTGAAGTGACCATGCCTCTTCCCTTTCTCTCCTTTATTCTTCTCTATAGCATTTTTGTCTTATAATATTCTGTATTTATTTTGCTTATATTCTGCCCATTTCACCTTTTTCTTCTTTTAATTGAAGTATAGTTACAATGTGTCAATTTCTGGTCTACAGCACAATGTCCCAGTCATGCACATACATACATACATTCGTTTTCATACTCTTTTTCATTAAAGGTTATTACACGATATTGAATATAGTTCCCTGTGCTATACAGAAGAAAACATTTGTTTTTATATATAGTGGCTAACATTTGCAAATCTCAAACTTTTTCTAATGTAAACGCCACACGGCAGAGATTTTTGTCTGCTTTGCCCACTACTGTCCCCAGTACCTAAATAGTGAGTGGAACTGAGTAGGTTTCAGTAAATTTTTGTTG
Organism: Camelus bactrianus; assembly: GCF_048773025.1. Taxonomy (NCBI): domain Eukaryota; kingdom Metazoa; phylum Chordata; class Mammalia; order Artiodactyla; family Camelidae; genus Camelus; species Camelus bactrianus. Next base: position 28,562,956 of record NC_133555.1, read on the forward strand.
GATGACTATCCTCAACTGTACCATTTTAAAGGCTGAATTCTTTATCTTTCTCCCCAAAATTAGCTCCCCTTTCCAAAATAACCCATTTCTGTGGCACTGTTGCTCTAATCTTTCAGACTGATAATCATGGAGTAATCTTTGACTCTTTATCTTCCTTCATGGTATTCTTGAGCTTACCAGCAAGTATCTTTTTTGCCCAAACGTTTTTTAAACATTGTTTTATTGAGTTATAGTCATTTTACATTTTTTGCCCCATTTATATAATATGCCTAAATTCAGGTATTCATTACCACACTACTAGATTATAGCTTGCCTATCTCAAGTCTATCTTCTATTTAATCCACTACACATTTCTGAAAACCCAGCTAATTTAAAATAATTCAACATTCAGTCAATATTAAGTGTTGCTTTTTAGGTGATTACCACTATGGAAAAATGCTGGCAGTATAAAATGAATTAGACAAGATTCCTGCTGTGAAAGAATGGGGTAAATGGCACATGGCTTTCATCTGGCTTACATCTTTCAATAAACTATGTAATATATAACCACAGTTTGACCAATTAGCCAATCCTATTTTATCCTACTTTTCAAAATGTACCTCTACTATCAGCTACAAGATCTCTTTATTATTCTCTTCACCACACCTATTCCCTTTTATTATAGACTTCAGGTTTTTGATAATGCCAATACTACAATCTAAAATGCCTTTTTACTCTCCTATCTCTACGGCTATCTTGATAGAATTCTCTAAATGAGAGGCGGCAAATTTAAATACTTACTGTAAACGAGGCTGAATGGGAACTAGGATGAACTGAAGAGGATTTTTCTGTCTAAAGGAGGCAGCCACCACTCAGAAGCAGCCTACATTGCCAAATAGGAATCTGAGTCTACCTGCTAGGTCACCCAGTATTTCAACAGAACCAAGAATGCCGTATTTTACCTTAAAACTTCCAGTTTTTAAACACTAACAATTCATTCCAGTTTTTGAAAACCACTGTCTGGATTAAGCAAATTACCAGCAGACAGCACATAGCTTACACAGCTGAGCCCTACCACCTAGTCTCCAACTCCTATTAATCTCATCCTTCTTTGACTCACCTTTTTTTGGGATGATTACCAGTTGAATACTTCATTTCTCTAATCAGTTTCTCACTTAAACCATTAAGTTCAGTGCATTCCCTTAACATATCTCAAAAGTCTCTCATTTATATTCCCTTCTTTTCATTCTGCTACCACCATACTTCAGGGTTTCATAAGACTCTGGCACCCTTGTTATAACAATCTGTCCTTCACAGAACAGCCTGAAGCCCTTTTCTACAACCAAATCATATCTAGTCTACTTTTCAAAAATTCTTTAATACTCCATACATGCAAATCAAATAAGTTCAAACCTCTGAGTATACATTAAAACCCTTCATGACTGTAACCAATACCCTAAGTTTTATGTTCTACACTTCCCCTTGAAGTACACACTATCTCCCAAATGCAAATTATGCTTTGTACCTTCGTATTTGGCCCACTATTTTCTGAGTTTAGAATATACTTCCCTACTTCTTTCACTATAAATATCTCCCTCATCTTTTACATTCTAATTAAAGGGTCACCTCATTTATGAAGCATTCTCTGGTCTCCTCAAACCACAAAGAGCTGCTCTTTCCAAAGTTTTCTTTTTATAACCCTACTATGGCACACATTTTATTCAACTTATATTATTCAGTTATTTACCTGACTGACATCCCTGCTTCTAGGAAATAAGGACTAGGTTTTATTCGTTTTTTCTCAGTCACAGAACAAATAGCACCAAAAATGGAGCTATACACACATACTGCAGTAAACACTTGTTAAACAGAAACTTATTAATTGAAGCTCTAATTTAAACAATTATTTTGCCACATTCTGCTTATATCAGAAATAATATACAGAAAAAACAGTCTAAAAATATTTAATGAAGGTAGGGAGCAATGACTGGCATGACATCAATATATATTCAGCTCAGTTCTGAACAATTTTTATAGTTTAATGTCAGAGAACAATAATGGAGGCAGCAAAAAATTGTGAACTACCAAATAAACATTCAATTAAGTTCAGGTTACTTAGTAAGAAAAAGCAATCTAGCCCAAGTCATTTCCCAACCGTTTACTGAATTAGATGAATTTTAACAGATCAAATAGGGTCTTTGTGTAATATAAATTTTTATGTAGCATGTTGTTCTTTTATCTAGTTTTATTTCTACTAGTATTTTTCATGACATAATAAATATATATAAAGGCAGTGCCCAATGCATTTACTTAACATTGGTCAACTTTACGATTTACATGGGGCCAGGATCCCAACACTAGAATCAGAGAAGGTTAACATTTTAAAATATACAATGTGCTACCTAGCACTAGTATTGTATACATCCTTTAGTGTATCACTATTCTAATTCTCACATGTAGAAATACCTGTGAAAAAAATTTTTTAATGTTTTACATTTCAACTAATTGTGAGACAATTTTAAGCATGAGTTTGTAATTTATAAATTACTCCTGACAATGAATCATTAATATTTCTCCCATTTCTCTTCCTACACAAACTTAAGAAATTAGACTGGTAGTCATCTTTACTTCATATTCATTACCACAGACTAAAGAAAAATGCAGGAGATTATGACAGAATTAAGAAAGTACTCTGACCACACATGTGTTAAATTTGATGATGAAGAGATAGAGCTCAGCTGTGTTTAAAAAGCACACTATGAAGCTGACAGGAATCCAGCCTGTGAGGAAGAGGAAAAACAGAACTGTATGTTAAGTGTTATAGTCACTTAGTAGCTTACCCCAGTAGGAGAGAAGACAAGCACTATGAGAGAACTCATGAGTAACTTACAGAAAAGAGAATTCAATATATAGCTCAAGAATTCTGAGATTTGGGAAACTGTAAAATTGATTAAAACAGAAAGGAAGACAGTTCTACTTTTTTCTACTGAGGATCTCAGTAACCTTTATAAAGGAAGAGAAGCTCCTTGTAATAAAATCAATATAGAAGAGAGACTTAGGTTGCATCAGTATTTCTTCCAGCTTTAATGAGGTTTAATTGACCATTAAAAATTGTATATATTTAAAGTATACAATTTGATTATTTGATAAATGTATATACTGTGAAATAATCACCACAATCAAGCTAATTAACATATTCCCCACCTCACATAGTTACCATGTATCAGTATTGTGGAGTCCCAAAAGCAAGAGGAATAAACCCAATTTGCTTTAAGACAGTAAGTAATTTAGGATCAGCATCAGCTGAGACATATTAGTCACTCCGGAAAAAATCCTAAAATAAAAGATCCGTGGACCAGTGACAGAATTTAGTAATGATGCTACCAAAAGTCCAAGACTAGTAACTTTATTACAGGCATAAAAGAAGCTCTCCAGATATTCTAAATTGGGTAAAAAGATAATGAAATGTCATCACAAATGTACTAACTACAGCAAACCCATTAAGGAAACAATCAAAAAAGGAACATATGAGAGAGAATAGAGGCAAGGGGAAAATAAAAATCAACTATTACATGTAGTTTTCTATCTAGGAGCTTGAAAAGATGCACTGTATCTGTTAATGTGACTCAAATAAAAACAGTTAGTTGCAGTATTTTAATAGGGCAGGTCCAGGAAAAAATGTACAATCTGTATTCAGTCATTAAGGGAATACACAAGGTATGTATAAACTGTGTGTGTGTGTGTGTGTGTGTGTACACATGCATGTAATAATTTTTATAGATAGCTTATGGAATTATTCTGATCATGATCACCCATTTACCAAGTGATTGATATGTTGGGGACTCAAGCAACTTCTTCACCTTGATTAAACCGGGAAGAAATAGCAAAGCTATGAAGGGCTCAGACGTAAAAAGTACCAATCATCCAAACTGGGCTCTATTTACAGATATGAAAAGGCTTTCAGGTGCTGCAAAATAAAAGGGGCTAGTTAGTTATGGAAAAGGAGAATAGAAATTTCTGCTGCTGTTAATCTAAACGTGGAAAAAGAAATGGAAAACAAGAAAAGTAATATCAAAATTTTAAAGTGGTTTAATGTATTTTGTAGGAAAAAAGCACTATGGGCTCCTGATAAAGAAAAGTAAGTTAAAAGGAAAATTATATTTACCTCAAGTGTAATCTCTTAAAGTAGGAAGCTAAATGTAAGATTTTGTCAATCAAATACACCCTTTTGGTATGGGAAAATGGAATTTGAGCATGAAAAAATTCTTAAAGTCTGAATATCTATTTTTAAAGATCTTGGGAGCAGCACTGTCCAGTACAGTAGTTATTAAATTTTAACTAAAAATTAAATGAATTAAAAATTCTTCCTCAGTCACACTGGCCACATTTTAAGTACCCAATAACCAAACATGGTTAGTGGCTGGCTATCATATTGGACAGCACTGAGTTTAGGACATTTCCATCATTGCAGAAAGCTGATCTAGAGATAAGGGTTCTGTAAGACATTTTTAAACTGAAAAATTATTATTCCACTTCTGTGAAAAGACCAGACTGAAAGCAAGGGAATAATAACTTTTCACTATCATTCCAAATCCCTTAAAATAGTTTAACAGGTATTATTTTCAAACAACTATAAAGAAAACTGCATTTTACATTTGAGAACAGGTCAGGTGAAAATCATTTGGCTTACCTTTACAGAAATTTTTGATTTATGTTCTACAAAAGAAAAAAAAAATTACTAAACTATCAATGAAAAGCATACGAAGGCAGTCACAAAAGAAAATTTTAATTTGCATTGTTTTAAGAAGATATTAAGTTAAAGTATTAACCCCCAAAGCATTAACCTTAAGTCCTGTGTGAGTATTCTTTTACAGTGTTACAAATATTTCTATTTCATTTTTGTTTATTTTCCTAGGAAAAAATATAAACAGATCAGAGAAAAAATAATGTGAGAAGACTACCAAACCATACTCTGTATTTTAAAATACTAAAAATGACTTTAAAACTGTAGTCTCACTATAAATTTAATTTTCTCAAACTATACCTTCTTCACCTGCACAGAACACAATTACACAAGTTTCACCCAGATTATTCATTAGGCAATGAGGATATTTGCAATATACAAATATAATGAAGAGATAATACAGGTGAAATATACTGTAACATTAAATTATACAAATAAATACTGACAGTGGTAAGCAATGATGTAATCTGACTTGACTTGGCTAAAAATATATTTGAGGAAGTTAGGGAAACCAGCTTTTTTCAAAGTATCATTTAAATATTCCATTACAAGCAAAAAAGTCTGTTAAGTATAAATTGCATGAAGGAATTTAAAAGTTAATATTTTAGATTTCCAGTAACAGCATACCATATGGAGACAATATTAGCTTGGTTTTTCCATCCAATAATTCAGTTTCAAGCTTTAAACCATCTCTGCAAAATAAAAGAAAGTTGTCTGTCATTTTAAAGAAACAGCAACATTTTAAATAGCCAGAAATGCTCACTTGAACCTGGGAAGTAAATCTGCTCTTTTGAATTTATACAGGAATCTTGTAAATATTAAACCATTTTTAAAAAATTTTCTATAGGTTTTTTTTTGAGGTATAGTTGAAATCATTCTTTTAATTAAAAACAGTTTTCAATCCAAATTCAAATTTAAAAGCATAGGGAGAAAATTCCTGAAACTTTCCAACAATACAAGGATCTTGCTATCTTTAACCTGAAACTTATTTTTGTTACTGACAAGCAATAAATTAATCTGGTTATCATAACATTTAATTTTCCTAACTCTAGACTGCAAAAAATTATGCTGTTACAAAACTCCTCACCTAAGTTAAAGGACCAAAACCTATCTAGCTATCATTTATTAGTTTCACAGTGGTCTCATGACTAACATTCTATGGCCAGTTAGAGCATTATTTGAAAATGAGCTATAACATTGCCACCAGGGTTATTAACTGCTTGAGCACAGAGTTCCACTCTATTTTGAATATTTCGACTAACATAATCACATTTAGTGACACTTTTATTACCACCACGGCAATACACCTATAATAAACTCTGGCCACTATATTTGTGAATGCCAAATGCAAGAGCAAAAAGTAATGAAACACTACCAACAAGAGCTGAATAGCTGTTAAAAGCCTAATAAAAATTTCACTAATAACAGACACAGTACACACGGTTTATTCACTGTTTTACTTTAGAGAAAAAAATATGAATGTCAATAAACAACGGGGACAAAAGTTATGTCCAAGAGACAAAATTAAACCCAGGGTGCCAATGTAAAGAAATTCGAAATCTGCGGTGATGCCAAGGTAGGGGAAATCAAATAACCTCAACTTACTGATCAAGTAAAACACTGGAAAGAATGGGTTTTAAGGGTTTCCCGGTTCCAAGGTTATGAACAGTTCATTTTACGTTTGTGAAACTTCAAAAAAGACCTCGAATGAAACTGTAAAACGCGTCTATTCAGCACTACTGCCCTGCAAACGCCTTCAGGGGCAGACTTATTTTTATAACCCTAGATTCTAGAACAAAAAATCACTTACTAAACGATGTGCACTAGCCTAAGTTTGGTGACTTTTATCTTCTTAAAATATCAAACTTCCCAGTGATGAAAACGACGCAACGGTCGTCATTTCTATTTACTCAAACACTACTTAAGGAGGACCTAGGAGATGCCAGGCACAGGTGATACGTGATTCCTCGAGAAGCGTCGGCTCCTCGCACCGCGGGCGCTCAACTCCCACGGGCGCTCCGATTTTCTGCAAAGACTCCACAGACGGAGTCGTAAAGCACCCGGGCCTGAGCCAGGATTTCTCCCCAGGAAGCCGCCAAGCTTTCTCTCTCCACCAGCCCTTACCATTTGTCTCCTCTCAAGCCTCTCCTTTCTCTCCATCCTGAGGTAAATGAGGGAGGCGGGAGGGAGACGAGGACAGTTTTACTGAGTTACGAAGTGGAAACGTGAAGGTTGAAGGAGCCGCAAAAGCCGACCCCATCCCCTGGCTCCCTTTACCTCAGGAAGCCGGGCACTGCCGCCCTGGGGAGCCGTAGGCCTCGAAGGGTCTCCGCGAAGGACTCCAAGAGCCAACCCAACCTCACCCCTCCCCGCGTACGACCACTTTTCCCGCCCCAGCTTACCCCAAGTTCATGGCCCGACGTGCCGCGTACTCCACAGAACGCTGAAGCCCCCTGTGTACGGCGGTTGCCTCAGCCGCTCAACAAACCCTACGCCGATTGGATACAGTGATGCCGGCGAGCTGGGAGAGCGGGCCAATCAGGGTTGGGCGTGCTGGCGCGTGCGTCGGGGGGCGGGGCTTCAGGGGCGACAGGTTTCATTGGACTCACCCGGGGTTTGCAGTCCTGATTGTTGATTGGTAAGAGTATGAGTTCCTCAGGGCTCCCAGGGAGCTCTCAGAGAAGTGTCTCAGCTCAGATGGAGGTGGCAAAAGTAGGGAAAAACAAAAAGCATAAACGTTTTAAGGAAGTTAACATTTTCTGTATTTTACATTTGGAAGAGAGGGTTATTTTAGTATAAAATAAGTTAGGGAGGTGGTACTGGGGGAGATTCCTAGGACGGGTGCAGAGTATGTCTTTTTCTAGCCGTGACCCCGGCATGAAGCCTAGTACATTGTAACTCTTTTTAAACGATCCCAAGTGCTCAGTAAATTTAGCTCTTAAGTGCCAGGCATGGATCTAATCGTCTTATGTCTATTTAACTTTACAACATTATCCTTGAGGCACAAGGAGGTTATGTAACTTGCCTACGGTCACAATAAAGCCATTTAACCCCAGAGCCCATGTTCCAATTTAGAGTTACGTGAGTCTAACTCCTATTCATCCTTCAAATCTCAATTTAAACCTCACTTCCTCCATGAAGCTCCTCCGAAATTCACTAGTGGGTAAATTAGGAACCCCTTTTCTGGATTCCTCAGTCCCTGCCCTTTCAATTAAGTTACTAATACATTTACGATCCTGTATCAGAGTGCGTTTGAGAGGCGCAGGGAATTGGTTTTTGGCACTTTTATGGCCACAGCACCGGCACTGAATAATGTAGACAGTAAATATTTGTTAAATGAATGAACAGCAAAAATTTAAAATGCCAACAATAACTGCATTAAATTTGACAATGATATTTCACGATGAGGATGCCTCTAGATTATAATGTAGTTACTAAAAGTTCACGAATTTTTCATCTATCTGCTCTTAGATGATTTTTACAAACTATAGTTGTAATAAATGAGGCACATTGAATTCTTATGGTAGTACAGTGAAAACTCAGATATCGTTTAATATTCATGTACCTACCTTGTAGAAAATATACTTAAATAAATATTTGTTAATTTATTTGATTGAATAAATGAACAGGTACCAATGTATATTTGCTCCTGTGGGTTTTTTTGTTTGTTTGAAAAAGCCACCTGTGCAGAGAAAAAAAGGCGAAAAGGGTTTAAACCAACATATTAGCAGGAGTGTTTCTGGGAGATAGAGGGGTGTGACTTTTAAAAATTTGTTTGTAAATTTTATTATGAAAAATTTTAAATAAATAAAAATAAGAATAGTTCAGTGAACACCTATACACCCTCCGCCTCAATTTGAAAATTGTTGATGTTTTGCTACATTTGCTTTGTATCTACACATAGGTAGATACACCCATACACTCACATGGATACACTCACACTCACACACCCAGCTGTTTTTGCATCACTATTTGCAAGTAAGTTACGGACATTATAATACTTTGCCCTTAAACATCAAAACATGTATCTCCTAAAGATAAGAGATTCTCATATGTAACCATAGCACCATTATTACACTTAAGAAAATTAGCAATTTTATGATAATACTGAGTTTTCCAACCCTACTTCATTTTCTCCACTTGTTCTAGAAATGTATTCTATATAGGTGAAGAGGATTAAGAAGTACAAAACTCCAGTTACAAAATAAATAAGCCACAGGGATATTATATACTGCATAAGGAATATGGTTAATAATATTGGTTTTCATTAATACTATTTCATATCAATACAATAGTCTTTTAACAAAGAACCACATGGTAGCTCTGAGGCTTGGTCCACGATCTGACAGACACTGAATACCAATTGATTTACAGGTTTGGACATAGCAACTTCTACTTGAAAAGATTATGTATTTCAGGTGTTTTTACATACTGCTGCCCAGTTTAGAATTCATTTGTTTAACAGTACTCTCTTTATAATATGCTATTTGTATAACCAATTTATAGTCTCAATAAAAAATGACTTTTTTTCCAAAAAAATTACATACAGTAAAATATACAGATCTTAAATGTGCAATTGAAAGAATTTTGGTAAATGTATATACCCACTTAATCACCACTTAAATCAAGATACAGAACATTTCCATGACCCCAGAAAGTTCTCTTGTGCCCCCTTTTATCAACTCCCACCCATTTCTATAGGCAATCACTATTCTGATTTCCATCACTATAGATTACTTTAGCCTGTCCTAAAAAGTCACATAAATGGAATTATGTAAGGTGTAGGCTTTTGAGTCCGGCCTCTTTCACCTAGCGTATTATTTGTGAGGGCATCTGTTGTGCAATTAGAAGAGTTCATTTTGTTCTTGTTGTTGTTGCTGGGTAGTGTTCCATTGTATGAATATACAACAATCTGTTGAATATTAGGATTATTTCTAATTTGAGGTTATTATGAAGAAAAAAGCAGCTCTAAACATTCTTGCACAAGTCCCTTTGTGGACACATGTTTTCATTTCTCATGGGCAAATACTTAGGGGAGGAATTGCTGAATCACAGGGCAGATGTTTAAATTTGTTTTTAGAAATTATCATACTGTTTTCCAGTGAGATTGTACCATTTCGCACTCCCGATGTAAGAGGATGAGGGCTCCAGTAGTTTCACATTTGGTAATGTCAGCTTTTAATTTTAGCCATTCTAGTGGATGTGAAATGGTATCTCATTGTGTTCTCAATCTGCATTTCCCTGGTGACTAATGATTCAGAACACATCCACTTAGTTTTTATGAAGTTTGCAAGGAAAGGCCCCACTATTGAGATCTTTCTTCCCCTTAGGTCCTCGCCAGAGGCTCTGTTAAATTAAATTCAGTCAGGTCCACCCTACCACTTCATCAGACAGACTTAAATATTTCTAACTGAGAGGGTGTGGCAGTATATCATTCAAGCTGAATTTATTTTAGAATATTACTATATCATGTGTATCAAGCATCTGCAGTTTTGGCCATTTTGATTAATGGTGAGGACCGGCGGCTTCAGAACTGTACAACTGTGAGGCCTGTCGCTATCAGGACTATCTAGAGCCCTTTTGCAGCCAATGACTAAGGGCCCTGCTATTGACTTCTATGGTTTTCATTCTGGAAGTGTTTCGGCTATCTCACTTTCATATTACACACAAAAAAATTAAAAACCTGACTTGGAAAGTCTATCCTGAGCCTGTAGTTTGCTGATTTCTGCAGCTTTGCTTGAAACTGTCCAAAGACTTTTCCAGAAATATGTAACTGGGAAGGACTTCCTGCATCCTCCATTTGTGAAATACACATTTTTCCTCCTTATGTAGCATGATGTGGAGCAGTGTTGGTGATCTGTTTGTGAGCGCTGCTCTACAGAGCAAATTAATGAGCGGTCTTCTCTGACACCAGGAGCAGGTGATACAAACCAATGGACCAATACATTAGACAAAAGCAAAATTAAATTAAGTAAATTGTTCAGGTGTGAAGGGATGTAGGTCTTAATTGGGCAATTCTGAGAAATGTTCTAAGAAATACTGAACGAACAAAGGAAGAAGTGAAAGAAAACCATTAAGGAGTAAGTCAATTAATCCTCTATGACCTCAGATTCTTCATCTAAAAAATTAGATGAGCTGCCTAAGGTTTCTTTCAGTTTGTAAATGGATGATTCTAAATTATCCTTATCTCTCTCCATGCCTGCTTCTCCACCAAGTTAGGGTCACTCCCATCTCTATCCAAGCATTTTCCAACAGCCTCCTAACTAGTCTCTATTCTGTAGCCAGAATGATTTCTATAATGTGAGTCTGCTTAAGTCACTCTGCTGCTTAAAATCTCTTATAATTTAAAAACTCTGTTGCCCCTGATATAAAGCTCAAAGGACTTAACATGTTCACCAGCTCCATTTCAATCTTTCAAAGTCCTCCCTTCACCACTGCCCCTCGAACTCCAAGCCTCCTTACACTGAGTTGCCCTCACTTCAAGTGTAGCCACATTCACACCTATCTCCCACCTTTACAACGTCATTCATACCACAGATTTTATTGAGTGCCTACTGTGTCCTAAGAATTGTTTTAGCACAAGGGATAAAGCAATAGGCCAAACGGACAAAATCTTTGCCTCCAGAGCTATTTCTTCTTGCTGGATTGCAGTTCCTCACAGCACCCCATCATTGTCCTGAAGGTGCTCCGCATGCATGCAAACATAAAAACACAAACACCCACCTGACTCGGAAAGATACAGCCTACCAAAAGTGTGTCTAAGCTATGTGTCAATAGTTAAAGACATATTGCTATGTCTTTAGCACCAACATCCAAAGAAATGGCTTTCTCCTCCCTGTAACCCAGATCCTACAGGCTCCTCTTTAGTGGTGGTTCATAATTTACATAATATCTTAGACATACCAAAAAAGAGAGGCGCCACAATTGTTACAGGACTTAGTAACAACCAAGAAGTTAGCTAGGCAGCATTGAGTCTTAAATTTGGAAAAAAGTCCTCTTGGGAACAAGGGTAAAGGAATAGAGCTCTCTCCACTCCCCAGGGTGAAGTGAGCTAGCACAGAGACCTCTTCACTGGTAAATGTTGGCAAAGCACACAAGAGTAAGTAGGGAACATACTTACCTATTAAATGTATACACTTGCCTATTAAAACCTTTCCCAGTGATAGACATGCCATTGGACAGTAATTTCTTTGGAGTGAGTGTGGAGCAGTAGAGAATGGGACCAGGAAGACAAATGGGGACAATCAATGGCGTTGGTAATACTCATTTTTTAATGTGGGTGGTGGGACCTATATTTTGTTACATTAGTTTTGTTAAATTATTTTGTATTTTTTTCATGTCATATTAAAAACTCACAGACACGTATAATTCCTCCCTATGTTTCCAGTACAATTTGGAATATATAACTGCAAGCATATATTTTCCCTTGCACTCATTTTCCATAAAGCAAAGTGATACAGGCTTTTCGTATGTAAGTTTGCATTCCTTATGTCCAGCTTCTGTGGATGATTTTTCACCTAATCTTAACACAGCAGATGGCAGTGTAGGTCCAGTTTCCTATAAATAATAATGGACATGTTCATAGACAAAATTTATTTTAGCTGGAAAATTCTAGTTTTAAATGGTTAACATAGAAAATGTAAAATTGTAGAAGTTTATGACCCTCTTCCTGGGGATTTAGAGACACATTTTCTAATTATATTAAACTCATTAAAAATACTTCATCAATAAAGTAAAAGCTAATTCTCAAGCAACAATAAGAATCATCGCCTCCAGAGAGATTCTGAGCAACCCTCATTCTCATAAGATTTGAGTGAATATCTGAACAAGTACTTCAAGTTACTTGGCAAATAACCCCTCTTACTTAAAATTACTTAAGAATTTTCATGTTTTGTTACCATGGTATAAGATTACACTTTTGACAAGACTTTAAAAAAAATTAAACACAAAGAGAGTTAAACTAAATAAATTTTTATTTAAGAACTGCAGATATGAGATAATTGCTAGTACCTTTTCTTTGCAGTTTTGCCCCCCTCCATGTCCCAGATTCTTCTACATCTGCTGCTTCCCTTCCTTTATCAAGAACTTGGGAGCAGTACAGTGAGACGGAGGAGAGTCCAAGCTCTAATTAAACAGAACCAGATTCAAATTCCTGCTTTGTTGCTGACTGCCTGCGTGATTTGGGGAAAGTTAATTGGCCTCTGTGAGTCTCAGGTTCTTTCCTGTAAAATGGAGGTAACAGTAGTATTTAGCAGAGAGGATTATTGTGATAGCATGTTCACAATATTACCACAGATGACTGTTCTTGAGGACTGCCAGGCTCTGCTCCCTATGCTACCCTCTTGTATATATTCTTGTGTATATTCTCTTTCTCTCTCTCTCCCCTTCTACAGAATGTGTGAAAACACCCATCACTGACATTTTCCTTCAGTCTCTGGAATGATGTGTCTCCAATATGCTGCCCTACATTAGGCCCTGATTTTTTTCTTTCCTTCTCATTCTCTCTTCCATTCAGAAACTCTACTTCTCTCTCATTTTGCTCACCAGTGTTCTTTTCCATCTATTCCTAATTTCCAAAGAAATTAGTGACAGACCTTGTTTACTCCTTCCCTGCTGGGGACACAGCCATCTTCTTTCAAGTCCACCCACCTTTCCTAGGGAAAGGCTTCAGCTAGAAAATTCACCAGATGAGCTTTTCTCCTGATATTAGAAATATTTGAAAATGGGCCTCATTAGAAAGACCCTTGAAAGTATTAAATCATTGTAAACTTTTCATTTTCTTGGAGAGATTTTTGGGATCATTTAATTTTGTATTTGACTGTATATATATTTTTGAAAGCTTCCTGAATTTCCCTAAAACAAAAAATATATCAGAGCAAGAATTACCTAACTTTATTTTTACAAAGAATCACTGGATATGAGCAAAAATTTTAATCACAATATTCTTCTTCAACACAGAACAACAAAACAACCAATTGATTATTTCACTAGTAATATGCTGAAATAAGCTCCCATTTTTTAATATTTACAATATATTAGGTATAGTAATAAGTACTTTAAAAGTGTTATCTTAGCTTATTCTTTAAAAAATTTAAACTCAACTGTAGATATTAGTAATATCTCCATATTACAGATGATAAAACTGAGGCTTAGACAAGTCAATAACCTGAGTGAGATCAGACAGTAAGGGTAAAGCCAACTCAGTCTAACTCTGGAGTCTAACCTCAATGTTACTATTCATTTTTTAAATTATTGACATAAAATTGGCATATAGCATTCTATTAGTTTCAAGTGTACAACATAATGATTCTGTATATGTATGTATTGCAAAATGATCTCCACAATAAGTCTAGTTAACATCCATCACCACTCAGCACCTTTTTTTCTTGTGGTGAGAACTTGTGAAATCCACTCACTTAGGAACTCTCAAATATACAGTACAGTACTATTAACCCTAGTCACCATGCTGTACATTACATTTTCAGGACTAACTTATTTTATAACTGGAAGTTTGTACCTTTTGACCACCTTCACCCATTTTGCTCAATGTTATTATTCTATGGTAACTAGTAAGTATAAGGCAAATATTCCTGGTAAAATTGGCCAGTTAGATTCTGAATCAAATCCATAGATTCAATCTGTTTAAAACTAGCTTTCAATTGCCAAGGAGCTTATTCATACACAAATTTATTAAGCACCTATCACATAAAAGCCACTCTTAATTTCTCATTTTTCCTTCCCACCTCCAAGAATTCCACCTACAAATACTGCTGGCTTAATCTAAGAAGCATATCTCCAGTTGATCCTGTTCTCTCCCTTTCCTCCTCCATCACCCTATTCTAAGCTACTATTATCTTTGTTCCCTCTATAACAGCCTTCCAGCTTGGCTCTCTTCTGATCTGTAAATATGCTATACTCTTATATGTTTACTGACTGCCTCTTTCACCCAACGTAAACTCCACAAGGGCAAGGACTCTATCTTGGTCAAAGCTGTATCTCCAGGACATACAACAGTGCCCAGCACATGGTGAAGAGTTCAGTAAGAACTTATTTGTTGGATGAATTTAACACTGGGCATATAAAGATGAAGAAAGCACATTCTGTACCAGCATGGAATGTACTTTATATTAGTGGAAACAGACACAAAATCAAATATATAATGCAATGTGATAAATTTTATAAAAGGAACATATACAAGATTTAGTTCATAGTGGCACAAAAAGGCAGGGGAGCAATTCTACTTGGTGGGGTGGGAAGATCTGGGGAAGGTTTATAGATGCTTAAAACAACCTCCTAGGTTAAAGACAAGTTTACTGAGTGAAAGAGAAGAAAGAATATTCTGGGCAGAAGAAATAATGCGTACAAGGACGGGGAGGTAGGTGTTCGTAAGTGCTAGTTGGTGGGGTGGAGAGAATGATTATAAATATCTTGATATGGCTAGAGCCAATGGTACATGTGGGGGAATGGCTGGGGATGACGGTAGAGTGGTGGGAAGGGGCCTCATCACAAAGACATGAAATATGCCATGCTAAGCAACTCAAATTTTATTCCATAAATAATGGGAGTGCTTTAAGAGAGCTTGAAGCAGGGGAATAAAGAGATATTAATATTTTAGAAAAAAAATAATGTGAGAAGAAAGAATTGTAAACATTTGAGACAAGGTAATCCATTAAGATCCCATTCCAAGACTACCTCTTCTGGTTAATTTGGAGTAACAGGCCTGGATTTGCCCTCCATGTAAACAATAATAACAAACCATATATATATGGTTCTAGACTGTGGTGCAGGGAGAGGAAACCAGGTGAGGCCCAGTGGTCTCCCTGATTGAGGAGACAGAGCTAAGAGTTAGGGACACTAGGACATCTGAGTTCATAGAACAGAGCACCAGAAAGGAGAGAGCTAACAGAGAGAGGTGGAGTCTGCAGAGATTCCCCCTCCAGTATTCAGTAGAGTACTGATCAGCACGTGTGTGAGGCCAGGGAAAGAACCATTCAAAAGGATTGGAGAGGACAGTGCCTGACACTCATGCAGGGTGAGAACATTACCTATTTCTACCAGCCAGACTGGGAAAACCAATAATTCATGGCATGGGGTAGATCAATCAGGAAGGTTTTGTCTCAGTATTGGGGAGTAATTAATTATCCCTAGACTGAATACTTCTCTGGACCTGCCTAACAAATCATAAAAGCTAGACCTGAAAGAATCAGTTTCCAAGTTACTTAACTGCATCTCAGAAAAAATTTTAAGATTTATAGGAATACAAAAATATTCAGTACTCAACAAGGTAAAATTTACAATGTCTGGCATCCAATCAGAGATTACCAGACCTACAAAGAAGTAGGAAAACATGGTCCACTATAAAAGGAATAATCTATCAATTGCCACTGACTGGAAACCCACACAGATGTTAGAATTAGCAGAGGAGGGCTTTAAAACAGTTACTATAACTGTATCGCATATATTTAAAAAGTTGAGTAGAGATATAGACAGTATACAAAATGCCCAATTGAACTTCTAAAGATGAAAAGTTCTTGTTTTAACCTTCTTATATTTTTAAATTGAAGTATTTACAATGATTTACGATGTTGTGTTAATTTCTGGTGTACAGCATAGTGATTCATTTATACACATATATATTTCTTTTCATATTTTTTTCATTATAGGCCACTGCAAGGTACTGAATATAGCTCCCTGTGCTTTACAGTAGGACCTTGTTGTTTATCTGTTTTATATAGAGCAGTCAGTATCTACAAATCTCGAACTCCCAATTTATCCCTCCCCACCCCCTTTCCCCCTGGTAACCATAAGTTTGTTTTCTATATCTGAGTCTATCTCTGTTTTGTAAATGTGTTCATTTGTAGATTTTTTTTTTAGATTCCACATATGAGTGATATCATATGGTATTTTTCTTTCTCTTTTTGGCTTATTTCAGTATGACAATCTCCAAGTCCTTCCATGTTGCTGCAAATGGCACTATTTCATTCCTTTTTATGGCTGAGTATTATTCCATTGTGTGTATGTGTGTGTGTATATATATATTCCCCACATCTCCTTTATCCATTCATCTATCGATAGACATTTAGGTTGCTTCCATGTCTTGGCTATTGTAAATAGTGCTGCTATGAACATTGGGGTGCACATATCTTTTCGAATTAGAGTTTCCTCCAAATATATGCCCAGGAGTGGGATTGCTGGATCATAGGGTAAGTCTATTTTCAGTTTTTTAAGGAATAAAGATAAAAGATTCTATCAGGATTTTTCAACCGTTGGATGACAGTGTGGAGGCAGAAAGGGAGAGGGAGATTGGGTGTCATTTGCTGCCATTAACAAGAACAAAGAATAAGGATGGAAAGATGTGAATTGGAGGGGGACAAATTGAGTTTCAGTTTTATTGACTTTGAGGTGCTCCATGATAGAACTCTGACGAACCCTAGTTTTGAAGGATTTGATAGAAAAAGAGGAACTTATCAAATTTATTGAGAAGATATGGTCCCAGAAAGAGAGGGAGAGCAGGTGTAAGAGCTTCATGCAAGCCAAGACAGCCCAAAATTTCAAGGAGGGAATGGTTGGCATGATCAGTGCTGCAAAGATCAAGTAGGAGAAAAACTGAGAAGTGGCTGAAGTGGACCTGAGACCTGGCAGGTAGGAAGTCACTGGTGATCTCACATATGTGATGGAAGGGACCCTATCTATTTGGTTAATGCTGTATACCTAATGCATATTCCACAGTTTCTGGAACAGAGTGGGGGCTCAAAACCATTTGGTGAATGGATGGATGAATTCAATAGAAAATTCTGAGAGACTGTGTGCCTGGTAGATCAGATCAGACCTGCCCTTTGTGATCGTAATTGTAGCAGATTTAATGGGATCAGAAGAGTGAGCTAGACTACAGTGGTTCAGTGAAGACTGGAAAGTGAAGAAAAGACCACAGGAAGATGCAGGATCAAGAAAAACTTGCATATGCGCTGGTGGTACAGATCTGAATACTGAGAAGTTTGAAAAATATCGAGGCAGAGAAAACATAGTGTTGCAGAGCACATGCTCAAGAGTCAAATTATCTGAGCCAAATGTTATTTACTTGAGTTAATTTACTTCTCTGAACCTTATTTCCCTGATCTGACATAGTACTCCCTATCTCACAGGGCTGTTATCAGGATTTAATGAGGTAGCTCATGCAAAGAGTTTGAGGTTGTCCCTGGTTCAGTGAATATTAGCTGTGACTACAGAGATGATGGGTGTATATCCAGAAGAAATTCTAATTCGATGGGACCAGAAGAGACAGACAAGTGGGAATAGGTGGCAGGGTGCTGGAAGAAGTCTCTCATTCTAAAAGGCAGGAGGGAAGGAGGAAGTATGGGGTATTGGAAGGTAAGCTCAAGAGAAATGAAGAAGTTCACGGAACTGTAGTTATATTTTAGGGATGTGAGGCTTAAAAATCTGTTTGAATTTTGAGAACGATTCTTTGGATGTAAAAGGAGCCACACTTCACAGCTTCGCCATGGAAAATAAAGGCGGATTCGGTGAAGGTGTGCTAGAGATGCATTGGAGGGGTGGTTGGAAAGGAGGTGGCCTGGGTCAACTTGAAACAGCAAGTGATAGCAACCATTTAGTTTCAGCAGCTGTGTTGGCTAGATGTAGCATATTCCTTTAGCCGCAATTCTGAAACTTACAGCACTAATCCCTGGTTTTGCATAGTACTACAATATAGAAGTCTTTACATCTGATTAGGGTAAAAGAGGCTAGAAAATAAAACAGTCTGGGTTCTTTGGCTGTGGGCAAAAGAAATGAACTCTGGCTAATTTAAGCAAAAATAAAAATTTTTGGAGTAGCTCACAAGATTCAAAGGAATGTTGAAGAACCATGTTTCCAAGAGCATAGGTCCAAAGGCCTCTCCAGGGTTCCTATGGAACAAAAGCTGACAGCCCACCTCCCCGGGGTCTCAGGCCACCCAGATGACAGCCTCACCTCTAAGAATTTCCCTCCAAGTATTTGCCCTCCTGTGTAAATTTCAGGGAGAGAACAGGTTTGATTGGTTTGCATCGAGGCACGTGGTGACAATCAGATTGCTCTCTGAACGTGTGACTTCAGTCACCCCTACTCACTCTTCAGTAAAGTTGGCTGGACCTGAAGAGGGATGGCTCCAGGAAAATAATCTAGTGTGTTTTCCTTTTCCTTCTTTCCTTCTCAATGAATACTTAATGTGTTGCAGAAAGAGATACAGTCAATAAAGAGCAAAGCCAGACATGGGCTCTGCTACTCTAGAGGGTAGGACCATGAAAGATGGACGTTGATTCAGCATGCCACTTAATGATTATACAATACCAAAGCAAAGATATGATCTGAAGGAAATGAATATCTCTAGGAAAGTGTACGAGAAAGGAGTCTGATTTGACCTGGGGGCTGAGGAAAGAATTCCTACAGGAAGAGATGCCTGAATTGAGATCTGAAGGATGAATGAAGAACATGGCAAACAGTATAAATAGCATGTGCATGGGGCCTGTGGCTGGAAGGAGTCTGTGTTATACCCTAACAGCAGCTCACTCTGAAAATGGGACTTCCCTCTCAGTACCTGGCAAGTTTGACATAAGCACAGGTTTCTAGGTGATGCCACCTGTTCCTATTTGTGATATCAGTATACTTCAATTAATAAAAAATTTTAATGTAGGTTAAAGCAGGTTACCTTCTTTTCCAAGGACGAAAAAGATTACAATTTTTTGTAGTTCAACTGACACATATCTAGAGATTGAATATAAATTTTGTAGTAAAAATTAGGTCAAATTTTATCAAGCTGTAGCTTTCTATGGTATGGTAATAAGGATCATGTTGTATAACTCACAATTAAAAAAACATAATTTAAAGCAAGTTTAAGAATTTTATTTTAAATGGACTGTTTTCTGTGGTGAATAATTCTATGAAATTTGCATAAACTGCAATAGCTAAGATAGGTGTTTTCATATCTGTGCATAGATGTTTTCATATCTGTGCAAGTAATCATTAATTAAATATGACACCTTAAAACCTGTCTACTAAGTAGAATTAAATGTTTATCATAGACATAATTATTATGCTTGCACTTTACAAATTCTAGCAATACTATATTATTAATGGTAAGATAAAATAGCCATGAAAACACAGATCAAATTCTGTAATTGTTCTTTAGAGGCATTGTCACGCACAAATACCTGTTTCACATAAAAGTTGGCACACATAAGTCTTTCTAATATTAGTACAAAGTTTCAGTATCATATTGGGCCTTATTTTTAAATTAATAAGATTTTGGGGAAAACCTTTCCAGAAGTTGTTTATCACCACCATTCAGTTTTAGAACACTGCCATTACTCCAGAAAGTTAGCCCTAAAATTTATGTGTTTTTCTGTCTCTCTTTTTAACCTGAAAGAATAATTACATGTAAATGACTAGACTCTAAAATGTTTGTTGTTGATAAGGCAAGCCAATCAATCTCAAAAATCCAATTTCAAAAATAAATGACTTCCAATCCACACTCTCTCCCCTGACCGCAGGCAACCACTGATCTACTTTTTGTCTCTACGGAGAAATTTTTGACCTAGTTAAAGTCAACTGAACCAGAGAAAAATGTGGGGGAAATTGCAAATACTGTGGTTTCACATGTAATCCATGGCACATAGTAGGTGCTCAATAAATGGGGTCTCTGGTAACACCATGTATAAATGTCAGCTGAAAGTACATATTGAAATTACTCTTAAATATTTCTTTCCTTCTTATACCAATGTGCAAAGTTCTATATCCTTAAGAGTTACAAAGGGGATAAATATAGTCTGACTCTATCCTCTTAGGTGCTTTGTTCAAATCTTCTTGAATAATGTTTCTGTTGTCAATAAGAGCCCCCTGTGTCTGTTCCCTCATCTACTGTCCATTTCTGGAGGTATAAATACCACCAGCTAATAAAGTAGGAAAGCCTTGAGGTTCTCTCTCTTCAAGTCTACTTGAGCCTGTTTAGATTTAATATTATTGCAACAACAAATAAAAGTAGTTTCATCATATAAATATTCTTATTTCTCTTTTCTTGATAATTCTTTTTCCTGAGTGTAATAATTTGATGCACCTTATTTTTGAGATTGGATTTTTTGAGGTTGGATTGCCAATTCAATAGTAAACATTTTATCATCAGTTACGTATAATTACTTTTTTTTCAGATTGTAGAGGTCCCAAAAGAGAAACAAATGTAAATTTTAGAATTTGTTATCTAATTGTAGTAAAGCATTAATTTTTAGAAGATGAGCTAATATGGAAGTTTCACAATTAACACATGTTCAGGAATTTTACTCTCTGCATCTTTTATAAGTTTAGCTACATATTCCAAAATGACAAAGCTCTGAACTCAAGGACCCTACTATTATTCATTATTTTCAGAAATAGAGTCTGAAAGAATTAACTATGGAAATAGGAAAACCATAACTTGAACCCAAAATGTTCCCTATTTATAGATTTAAAAGCATTCATGAGGTATAAAAATTTATCCAACACACGAATTTATTATTTCATTTTAAAGCAGTCCAAATAGTTTAAGAGGGAATGATAATTTAACAATGAAAAATCTTCAGAGGAACTGAGTACATTTTGTGCTCAAACCCAAAGGAACTTCTTTGGCTTCTCTTTCTGTAGATGGAAGGAAGGAAGAGGCATACAGGAGAGGAGAGAATGAACAAGTGAGGAACCTGATGACAACACTTTAGTTCAAATCCATCCATGTTTAAGTCATCTTGACTTCCATAGTCTCAGATATTGAGCCAATAAATTCCCCTTGCTCTTCAGCTAGTATAATTGGATTTCTGTCGTATGCAACCAAAACCATCCTGACATATGTATCTTCTATTTTTCTTTTTTCAAAAAGAAATCTATTATTACAAAATTTTCCAGTGTACAAAAGAATATAATGTAAGGGATACAATAAATCCACACTGGGGTATTCACATAAGAAGTAAAGCTTCACAAAGACCATTGGTGTCTCCCAGGTGCTCCTTCCTGGGCTCATCCCTCTCCCAGCCCCAAAAAACCCCACTATTTTTTAAATTGAAGTATAGTTGATTTACAATGTTGGGTTAGTTTCTGGTGTATTGCATAGTGATTCATTTATATATATATGAATATATATATTCCTTTTCATGTTATTTTTCATTATAGGCCACTACAAGGTATTAAATATAGTTTCTTGTGCTATACAGTAGGACCTTGTTGTTCATCTATTTTGTGTATAGTAGGTTGTATCTGCAAACCCCAAAGTCCTAATTTATTTGTCTCTCTCCCCTGCTTTCCACTTTGGTAACCATAAGTTTGTTTTCTATGTCTGTGAGTCTATCTCTGTTTTGTAAATAAGTTCACTTTACAATGTGTACTTTTTTTATATTGGCATAAAAACAGACATATGGATCTACGGAACAGGATAGAGAGCCTAGAAATAAACCCACACACCTACAGTCAATTAATCTTCAACAAAGGAGGCAAGAATATACAATGGAGAAAAGACAATCTCTTTGGCAAGTAGTGTTGGGAAAGCTGGACAGCTGCATGTAAATCAATGAAGTTAGAACACTCCCTCACACCATACACAAAAATAAACTCAAAATGGCTTAAAGATGTAAACATAAGACAGGACACCATAAATCTCCTGGGAGAGAATGAAAATCCAATATTTTGATTTGAATTTCATCTTATTTTTTGCTTTTTATTATAGCTTTACTCATATGTATGTGTCTATTAAGAGGTGAATTGTGTTCCCCCAAAATCCATTTGTTGAAATCCTAACCCCAGTACTTCAGAATATGACTGTATTTGCTTGTATTGTTTGTTTATGAGGGAGAGGTAATTAGGTTTATTCCTCGATTTCTGCTTGGAGGAGGTATTAAGGATTGAACCCAGGACCTCTTGGGTGCTGAGCATGCACTCTACCACTTGAGCTATGCCCTTCCACCTGAATATGACTGTATTTGGAGATAGTCTTTAAGGAGATAATTAAATTAAAATAAAGTCATTAGAGTGGGCCTCAACCCAATATGACTGATACCCCTTATAAGAAGAGGAAATTTGGGCACAGACAGAGGAAAGATCACATGAAGACACATGGAAAATACAGTGATCTGCAAGCTAAGAAGAGAGGCCTCAGAAGAAACCAACCCGATTCACACATTGATCCTGGGAGTCTAGCCTCCAGAATCGTGAGGAAAATGTCTGTTGTTTAATCCACCCAGTCTGTGGTACTTTGTTATGGCAGCCTGAGCAAACTCATATCATATCCTTGACAGTATATTTATTTAGTTTGATTTGTTCTTCAGCTTTGTATAAGTGGATTCATATTCTAAGTATTCTTCTGCAACTTGCTGTTTTCATTCAGTGTCATGTTTCATCCATGTTGTTTCATCCACGTTGTTTCATCCACGTTGGTATGTGAATAGTAGTTCACTTTTTTATAGCTATATAGAACTTCATTATTTGTTTATGACACATTGAAATTTCCCCTTACCTCTTAAGGGACAAGAGGTTGCTTACATGACTTTTTAAAAATTCTTGTTTTTTATTGGAGTATAGTCAGCTTACAATGTTAGTTTCAAGTGTACAACAAAGCAATTCAGTTATACATAGACATACACACGTATATATATTTCCAGTTTCTTTTCCATTACAGCTCATTACAAGAAACTGAATATAGTTCCCTGTGCTATATAGCTTACATGACTTTTTGTCTGTTAGTTTTTGTTTTTTCTCTCACAAACAATGCTGCTATAAATAATTTTCTGATCATGCAGACTCAACTTTACTAGGTAGGGAAAAAACATTAAAAAATTTTTTTCCGATTATACTCCTACCAGTATAGCACAAGCATTCCTATTGTTCCAAATCCTGACCAACATTTAATATTTCAGATATATTAACTTTTGCCAGTCTGGAAGCAATATAATGGTATCTCATTGTTTCTAACTGGCTTTTTCCTCATTATCTATGAGGTTTCTCATCTTTTTATGCACTTACTATTTATATATTCTCTTTTGCAAAAGGCCATTTATATTTTGTTCCTTTGTATACTAGACTGTGTATTTTCCTCTTATTTGCTCACCTTTATATTGGGTTGTCTTTTTCTTATTCACATTTATATATATTCTGAATACTAATTCTTTGTGGCTTACATGCATTGCACATATCTGCCCTCAGTTTGTGACATACCCTTTCAATTTCTTTATGGTGTTTGTTAATAGAAGTTCTCAAACTGAATATAGTAAAATACCATCCTCTAGTATTTGTTTATGTCGTGTCTTATTTAAGAAAAATTTCCCTACCCCAGAAATTTCCCAAGTTGTATATTTTTTTCTAATTTAAAGATTTTTTTTTTAAAGAGTAATTTTAAGTTTACAGCAAAGTTGAAAGAAAGGAATAGGATTTCCCACATACGCCCTATCCCCACACATGCATAGCCTCCCTCACTATTACTATCCTGGACTGGAATAGTACGTCTGTTATAATTGATGAACCTACATTGGCACACCCTAATCACCCAAGGTCCATAGTTTACATTAAGGTTCACTCTTGGTGTTGTGCATTCTATGGGTTTAGTCAAATGTATGATGACATGTGACCATTATTATATCATACAGAGTAGTTTTACTGCCCTTAAAATCTGCTGTGCTCCACCTATTCATCTCTTCCTGCCCCCCGCAAGATGTGTTTTTCACATTAAAGTCTTTAATCCACGTGTAATTGATTTTTTAAATATACATATATTTTTAATAGAAGCATAGTCATTTACAATGTTGTACCAGTTTCTGGGGTACAGCACAATTCTTCAGTGATTTTTTTGTGTGATATGAGTTTGAGAAACTTCTGCTCTGTGATGCCAGCTAACTCACATATCAATTTTCCATATGTGTGGGAAGCTGGGTTTTATTTTATTTTATTTTATATTTTTGCCATCAGTATATTTACTTATCCTGTGCTAATACTTCATTGCCTTAATGACTACAGCTTTCAAGTAAGTCTTGATTTCCAGTATGACAAGCCTTTCCACTTTGATTTTCATCTTGGAAGGTCTTTCCTCTTCCATTTAAATTTAATATTAGCTCATCAAGTTCCTTGACTAGAACTGCACTGAATCTATAAGCCAGTTTAGGAAGAACTGACAGTGTTTCCTTCATTTGGGTTATTTCTAAATATCTTTCAAAATTTTACAATTTTTAAAACAGAAGTCTTGGACACTCTGCTAGATTTATTTTAAAGTATCTCACAGTGTTTGTTTTTAAAAATGGTATTCTTATAGTTGCTTTTGCTTTGGTAAATAGTATATTTTTAAAAACAATAGTGTAATGCCACTTATAGCAACATGGATGGAACTGGAGATTGTCATTCTAAATGAAGTAAGCCAGAAAGAGAAAGAAAAATACCATATGATATCACTTATACGTGGAATCTAAAGAAAAAGACAAACTTATTTACAAAACAGAAACAGACTCACAGACGTAGAAAACAAACTAATAGTTATCAGTGGGAGAAGGGGGTGGTAAGGGATGAATTTGGAGTTTGAGATTTGCAGATGCTAATATGCATAAAATTGATAAACAACAAGTTCATACCGTATAGCACAGGGAACTATATTCAATGTCATATAGTAACTTATGGTGAAAAAGAATATGAATAAATACATGTATGTTCATGTGTGACTGAAGCATTATGCTGTACACCAGAAATTGACATAACATTGTAAACTGACTATACTTCAATTAAAAAGTATATATATAAAAAATTAAAAACAATGGTGAATGTTTATTACTCATAACTTATAAATTATATCTCGTAACTGCATTAATTTTAATAATTTATAGATTCTTGTGACTTTTCTACATAAACAGTCACATCATTTTCAAATAAACACAACTTGTTTTTTTCCTATTCAGTCTCAATAACTTTTATTTCTTTTTCATCTCTTACTCTTCTGGTTAGAACCTCTGATATAATGCTAAATAAAAGTGGTGATAGTGGGTATACTTGTCTTGCTCTTGTTTTTAACAAAAATGTTCAAGATTTTGCCATTATGGGCCATCATTCAGAAGTCCACAAATGACAAACGCTGGAGAGGCTGTGGAGAAAAGGGAACCCTCCTACACTGCTGGTGGGAATGCAGTTTGGTGCAGCCACTGTGGAAAACAGTATGGAGATTCCTCAAAAGACTAGGAATAGACTTACCATATGACCCAGGAATCCCGCTCCTGGGCATATATCGAGAAGGAACCCTACTTCAAAATGACACCTGCACCCTAATGTTCATAGCAGCACTATTTACAATGGCCAAGACATGGAAACAGCCTAAATGTCCATCAACAGATGACTGGATAAAGAAGAGGTGGTATATTTATACAATGGAATACTATTCAGCCATAAAAACTGACAACATAAAGCCATTTGCAGCAACATGGATGTTCCTGGAGAATGTCATTATAAGTGAAGTAAGCCAGAAAGAGAAAGAAAAAATATCATATGAGATCGCTCATATGTGGAATCTAAAAAAAACATAAATATAAAATAGAATCAGACTCATAGACATAGAAAACAAACTTGTGGTTGCCAAGGGGGCTGGGGGTGGGAAGGGACAGACTGGGATTTCAAAATGTAGAATGGATAAACAAGACTATACTGTATAGCACAGAGAAATATATGCAAGATCTTGTGGTTGCTCACAGCGGAAAAAAATGTGTGACAATGCATTTATGTATGTTCATGTATAACTGAAAAATTGTACTCTACACTAGAATTTGACACAACATTGTAAAATGACTATAACTCAGTAAAAAAAATGTTTAAAACAACAACAACAACAACAACAAAAAAGGTTTTGCCATTATGAAAGGTATTTGCTATCGATATTTTGCAATTATTCTTTAGCAGGTTAAGGAAACTCACTTTCATTCTGAGATTGATGAGATTTTTGCTATGTGTGTTAAATTTTATCAAATAGTTTTTCTAAACCTCGAGTTGATTATATGATTTTTTCTCTTTTAATCTATAAATGTCATTTAGTACACTAACATGTTTTTCTCATGTTAGACAAATCTTACATTCTTGAATGAACCTAACTTGGTCATGATGATAGTGTATAATTTAGTTTATTTTGATAAAAAATAAACAATGTTTTGTTCAGAATTCTTGTTTTGATGTACATGAGTGTAATTGGCCTGGAGCTTTCTTTTCTTGTATATTCCTTATTTTCTTCTGATATCAAGGTATATTAAATTTATTAAATGATGTGAGACTGACTCTTCATTTTTCTTTAATCTGTGGAAGAGTTTGTATAAGATTGGAATTAATTATCCACGAAAACTTTAATATACATATCTTTATCTTACCTATAACCTTCAAAGTTAGGTGTGGAAACAGGGACATAAAGGGTCTGACATTTGCAAAGTTGAATAATAAATCAGGATTGAAATAATTAGTGTTAACAACTCAGCCTCCCTACAGTATTAACAACATGTAACTAACAAGAGAGAAAAGAGAAAGCAATTATGAATTGTGAGAATCTTCTCTAAGCCTAATGCTACCTTGGTGAGCACTTATGTAGATAGGAAAGACAAATACGAAAAGCTTTGAACTTCCATTGAATGAAAGAGAATCCTTATTTACGGAAGACAAATTGAAGCTAATTGACACCTTTCTCCAGATATACATCTAGCTCTTCTCTTTTGCCATCAGATATTTCAGATTGATGCGTCCTGTCAGTACTTAGAATGTTGTGTTGCCATAGACACTGGCCCAATTCTCAAATCCCCTTCATTTCACATATTTCCTTCACAAAAGGAGTGCTGATTGAGTTCAAACAAATTTATTCCAAAAAAAAAAAAGAAAAAAGAAAAAAGCATACATAGAAAGGAAATAAAATTAGAATCTGGCTGAGTTTCTTCCCTTCCTAAACCGCCACCTCCAGATTCTTTTCTTAGTTAATGGAAAGAGCAGCTTCCTTAATGACACATACATATACATTTCACTACTCTTTCTAAACTCATTCAATAATTCTTGAAATAAAACAAGCTAAAAAAGTAAAGGCCACATAAAAATTAATTGAGGTGTCCTGTCACAAATTTCTTATGTAATTGTATCACTCTCCATTTTTTTTGCACTGGAAGACAATATTGACGCTTTCACCTTGTATTAAGTTTGCATTTAATAGATTAGAGCTACTGTTGTTATTTATTATTGTTTTCCCAATACTATCTGGTGATAGAGATAAGATGGGTATCATTCCTATTTTGCAAATGGGGAATCAGGTTCTGCATAGTCATGTATTTCCCAATGGGAATAATTCTCTAGGTCTTCTAATTTTCATCTAGTTCAATCTACAAGGCACCATGTACTTAAAAAGGGTATTAAAATTACTGAGAACTTAATTAGGATTATTCCATCGATAACTAGGCCTTACCTAGAAAAAGGAAAAACTAGACCTTTGGGAAGCAAATGCATCTTTATGCTATTAAATTTTTTTCCCCTCTTGGCTACAGAAGCAAAATGGAAAAAAAACAAAAACAAAAACAAAAAACACATTATGAAACTGCCTGTCTTTCCCGGTGGTGAAGTTGAGTCTACTTTAATGTTCCAGTATTATTTGAAACTTCTGTAACCTGTTGGGTCAGTTTAGATACTGCCTGTTATGAGCTGAATTATGTTCCCCCCAAGTTTATATGTTGAAGCCCTAACCCCAGATACCTGAGAATGTGACTATATTTGGAGAAAGAGCCTTTAATGAGGTGAATAAGTTAAAATGAGGCTGTTAGGATGGGCCCTCATCCAATGTGACTGTTGTCCTTATAAGAGGAAATTTGGACACACAGAGAAACAGCAGGGATGTGCATGCACAGAGAAAAGACCATATGAGGACACAGTGAGAAGGCACCATCTGCTAGCCAGGGAGAGAGGCCTCAGGGAAAACCAAGCCTACTGACACCTTGCTTTTGGACTTCTAGCCTCCAGAACTGTGAGAAAATTAATTTCTGTTGTTTAGGTCACCCAGTCTGTGGTACTCTGTTGCAGCAGTCCTAGCAAACTATTACATTGGCCTAAAAACATTGGCTCGGAGGAGGAGGAAGGGTCAATCAACAATGAGAAGCGTCCTTAGTCTCCTTCAGTTGCTCAAGTCACAAGTTGAGGCTTTCAAAAAGAAGTCTTTCCATCAACTAAAAAAACAAAGATTGGCATTTAACTATAAATACTCAAAGAATCATTTCATAAATAGCATCCTCTATTTTGGAAAAATGACTCCAAATTACCAAACACTTGACTGGACCACATTATGCAAAAGCATGGCAAGGATTCAGCAGCATTTCAAGTTAACAATGAGTTATAAACAGCTTTATATTCATTTTCTGGGCCTTTCTCCAGAGGAAATTATTTAATTTGGAATTAATGTTTGTATTTAAATAAATGTTTAATAAAGTGTTTTTTGAAATAGCACATTCACAGGAAAATATATTTTAGGTGCTATTTTAAAAAACAATTTATTAAGGTGAAATTCAGTTTAAAGTAAACAATTCAGTGGCATTAATTACATTCATAATGTTGTGCAACCACTGCCTCTGTCTAGTTACAAACCATTTCTATCACTTCATAGTAAAACTCTTTAACCATTAAGGAATTTCTCCCCATTGCCATCCTCCCCCAGTCCCTGACAACTAATCTGTGTTCTGTCTCTATGGATTTATCTATATTGGATATTTCATATAAATGGAATCATATAATATTTGCTTTTTTGTGTCTGGCTTCTTTCACTTAGAATAATGTTTTCAAAGCTCATCCCTGTTGTATCATATTATCAGTCCTTCATTCCTTTCTATAGCTGAATAATATTCCATTGTATGTGTCATCCACAGTTGGTTTATCCATTCATTTGTTGATAGGCAGTTGGACTGTTTGGGTATTGTGAATATTGCTGCCATAAGCATACATGTATAAATAAATACTTGTTTGAACAGCTGTTTTCAGTTCTTTTGTATATACACCTAGGAGTGGATTGCTGGGTTATTTGGTAATTCTATGTTTAATTTTTTGAGGAACCACTGAACTGTTTTACATAATGGCTGCACCATTTTACATTTCCACCAGCAATTCATGAGTGTTCCAATTTATCCATATCCTCCACAACCAAAACTTGTTACTTTTCTTTTTTTTTTTTTTTTGGTAAATTATAGTCATCCTAGTGGGTATAAAGTGGTATCTAATTGTGGTTTTGATTTGCATTTCCCTAATAACTACTGATGTTGAGCATCTTTTCATATGCTTATTGGTCATTTGTATGTCTTCTTTTGAGAGATGT
Organism: Camelus bactrianus; assembly: GCF_048773025.1. Taxonomy (NCBI): domain Eukaryota; kingdom Metazoa; phylum Chordata; class Mammalia; order Artiodactyla; family Camelidae; genus Camelus; species Camelus bactrianus. The sequence goes on from NC_133555.1 coordinate 28,593,000, forward strand.
CTATTCAAATCCTTTGCCCATTTTAAAATTGAGTTGTTTGTCTATTTGTTTTTGAGCTTGCAAGGGTTCCTTATATATTCTGGATATTAAAACTTTATCAGATACATGATTTTCAGATATTTTATCCTATTCCATAGGTTGTCTTGTAACTTTTTAAATATGTAATGCACTAAAGTTTTATATTTTGATGAAGTTCAAATGACCTATTTTTTTTCTTTCCTTGTGCTTTTGGTGTTATATCTAACAATCCATGACTAAATTCAAGGTCATGATTATTTACTTCTATGTTTTCTTCCAAGAATTTTATGGGTTTATCCCTTATATTTAGGTACTTGATCCCTTTTAAGTTAAGTTTTGTATACGGAGTGAGGTAGAACTCCAAATTTATTTTTTTGCATGTAAAAAGGTAATTGTCCAGGAACCATTTGTTAAGGAGACTCTTCTTTCTCCATTAAATGGAATTGGCACCCTTGTCAAAAATCAGTTTTACTTCTGGGTAATTTCTATCCTGTTGGTCTGTATGTCTATCTTTATGGTAGTATCGCAATGTACTGTAGCTTTGTAGTAAATTTTGAAATTGGGAAATATGAGTCTTTCAACTTTTTAATTTTTTTCAAGTTTGTTTTGGCTACTCAGAGCCCCTTGCATTCCATACGAACTTGAGGATTGACCTTCCAATTTCTTCAAAACAGCTATTGGAATTTTGATAGGGATTAATTTGGAATTGTAGATTGCTTTGCATCACTGACATCTTGAGAATATTAAGTCCTGAGGGCTGGGGAGAAGGGGAATTGGATGAAGGTGGGATGACGAAATTGGGATGCAGTTTCCAATTTTGGCTTTTACGGAAGTGGTAAGACAGGATCATAGTGATATCCATGTCAGAGTTGTGAGAAATATTTTTGAATGTTGCCACTTATATACATCATTGTGCTTTTATAAAAACTTAAAGAAGCAAAATGAAAGGAGTGATCCTTGGCTCACTTTTTAAAGATTTATGCCAAGTCTCCTTTTCCTAAGTTGACTAGGAGCTCTAGTTACCTTTTCATAAGCTCTAAGAGCTGCCTCTTAGAGGCATTTGGAGCTGGCATTTGGTATTCATTCTTTCAACAAGCACTGTAGGGTTCTGGGGACTCAATGGTGGACAACAGGGGCTTGGTGCCTGCTCTGGAGAAACACAGTTTTGGGGGAGGACAGTCGATTAAACAATCATCTAGTAACTCTAAAGTGTAATAAGAACCTTAACAGTGGAAACACATGCTACAAGCCCCCTACTCCACTAGAGAAGCAGAAGGTATCTTGCTTACCATTGAGTTCAAAACCCCTATTTTACAGGTGTGGAAACTGAAGGCAGAGAAAGGAAGTTACTCACCTTTTGTTAGTAACTAGATCAGGACTAAAACTCTCATTTGTTATTTCTCAAATCAGCTTAAAAAAAATTTCTGCTATACTATCTTTCTAACTGAGTTGGAAAACCTGACCTTTGCTTTTGATTTCTTTTTTTACTCACATAGAAGTTAGTTTGATTGTTCAAAAACCAGAGAATAGTACCAGCAATTGTGTAGGCTATTTACCCTGTGGACTTCCCATGGCGCTCTCGGGGCAGCCAGCCCCTACTGGTTTGTCTGTGGGCAGGACTCTCCTCAACTGAGCCAGCTCCTGGGATGAAGTCTGAAATGGCTGGATGATGCACAAATGCTTCCAGCAGACCCTGGGTGATTTTAATCCCGCTCTTTTCTTTCTCAGACCAATCTGTAACCTGACACCCTCAGATTCACTTATGAACTCAGCCTGTCTTTAAACCACAACTGCATTTAAAGCTGGGCAAATTTTTATAGCTTAACTGTTGGTTATGTGATGACATAAAGAAAACCATATTTTAGTTTTCATCATGCATTGGGTCCAGACCACATAGCCACTGGTAGTTCCTTGGATTTTTATTTCATGTGATATGAGTAGGTTGAACAGAGAGACATGACTGGTTTTACATGTAAAAAAAAAAAAAAAAAAAGAAAGTAGGATTTTTGAGGGATCTCAAAAGATCTTCCTTGGAGGTCATCAAACAAACTGATCATCTTCCCCTCACATCTTCGACTACTCCTTTTCCTCAGTCTAGATTTCTTCTCCTAGCAGCTGCAAACTCTTCAGGGTTGGTTCTGAAGGATCTTACTTCATGTGTGGAATTCAGGTGTGCCTCTTGGAGGCTTGAGGACTCCCAAGCCACTGCCCAGAATGCTGCTTGCTCCAGAATTTGCTGCTGCTTTCAGAACCAGAGAGCTGGCATCATCTTCTAATGAAACCCATGCAGGTGAAAAGATACAGCCAAATGGCCACATACACCCACTCTTTATGACACTCTTACTCATGCTGCTGCCACCAAATCAACATTTGGTGTGTTTATCTGCAGTTGGAAGAGACATGGCTTGAGCTGAGCTCCTGGCCCTGTTGGCTTCGGTTGCTGCTGCTGCTGCAGACCCCAAACAAGGCCTCAAAGGCTCCTCAGGGGACGACATGATTTCCCTCTGAGTAATATTTAGGAGTAGTGCTGTTTGCTAAATTGTTGGGTCCCAGGGTTATAACTCTCTAAATTGTCTCATACTGCTAATCTACCAGTAGGTGATGGATTGCATGGGGCAGGTTCTGGTTTTGGCTGTGTTTTGAACCCACAGTGAAGATTTCCTTCTATCTGATTCCTGGTGCAGAGAAGTCAGCACATGTGTCTCTTCCCATCTTCATGATGTTTCCTCTTTGGGACCTCATTGTCCCATCTCATCTCCACTGGTCAGGGTCATCCCTGAACTGGGCCAGGCCATAAAAAGTAGCAGGAACTTGGATGCTGGAGAGAAGAATGATTAGACTTGGTTTAAAATTGTCCTGTCTGTGTTGTACCACTAAGCCAACAAGTACTCAGTACAAAGGACACACATGCAGGACCCAGTGAGTGGACATGGTTTCCTGATGTCTCCTCCAGCTCATAGAGATTCCCCCTTGAAAGTGAAGATCTTACCATTTTGCATGGAGTGAGAAGTCTGCATTGGGAAGAATCCTAATCTTTAGGTTAACTATCTTTTATCACTTGGCTGAGAGTGGAGCCAAGGTTAGCTCCACCTTTACAATATAAGGCAATTCCTTCTGTATCAGTTACGTACTTACCTGATCTATTTCTTATTATGCCATTGTGGCACAGTAGGTCTAATCATGCCCTATTTTTACCCTAAGCTACCAGGTAATTTTCAATAGCTCTGAACTCAAAGGAGCAGAGACCTTAGTTCCAGCCTGAAAGGATTTTCTTTTCTTTTTTTTTCCCCCTCCCCTGAAAGGATTTTCTTGTTGCAAGCAGTAAAACAACTGATTCTGGCTAATCTAAGCAAAACACAAAACAAAAACAAACAAGGATTTAATGGAAAATTATCAGATCGCTTGAAAGATAGAAATCTAGACAGGCTCTGGAATCTAGGGATCGGAAACCAGCAAACATTAGGGGGTGCTGTACAACTTTTTTCTGTCCTTGTGTTTTTCGGTTCACGATTCAGATTCTAAAGAGATCATCTGATTGGTCATGCTTGAGTCACAACCATGTCTGGGCTAGGTGAGACTATAACTGACAATCTACCAAGACTGCTTTCAATGGGTTCTGTGTATTTAAAGGAAAGTCACAGTGCTGTTAACTAACAAAGCAAGAATGCTCATCAGGCAAAACACCAGATATCCACATGGACAGAATCCAGCCAAAGTGTGCAAACCAGGGGAGTGATTAGTAAATACATCATCCTAGATCCATCCTGAAGGAGAGCCATTTGTTACCTTAATGTCAAATGGCCTGAAATGAAATTATTGAGGGAGTCTGATTCCTTGATAGAAAGATGAAGACCTAAATGAACACAAGTTATAACATCTGAGGTGTCTTCTGAACCTGGAAGGGCAAAACCCGATGAGGGCAAAAACAGCCCAGGAATTGGTGTCAGATAACCACGGTTCAGCAGCTTGTCATCAGCTGTGTGCCTATGTGCACCACAGCCTCTCTGCCTGGGACTGTGTCCTCATCTTCAAGATCAAGATAACAATACTTGTTCTGGGGATGATAATAAAGAGAGATACACAAAAGGGCTGACACAGAGAGCAACTCAAATAATAGCCTTTTTTTTTTTTTTTGCCACAGAGTAAATTGATGGATTTCTTTGAAAATTATTCTTTAAACTAGTGTATTAACATGTTTATGTTTCAAGCATGCTTTTCAAAGAGCTTCTATTCTAAAAGATCAATGAGTGGGTCAGCTATTGATTGCTTTGCAAATATTTAAATAAAGAAACATAACTCCCATGCAATATCTGGCATGAATTTTATCTGGCAACCCTATGTAAGAGAGTAATCTAGAGTTAAGATGATTACCAGTGAACCTGAATCTACTTATTTGTATCCTCTGGACTTGATACCAACTGCCCACTGATGCTTGCACTGCCCAGTTTAAATCAGTTCTACTTCTTGTTTAGCCGCCATGTTAGTAGAGTACACAGATCAGAAGAAATTATTCAGAACAGATGGATAGCTCAGAAAACAGACAAACTCTGGGTTCAGAGAAAGGTGGTGTTTTCAGTCTTTCACAGGACTCTTGAAATTTTGGCTGCTCTTAGAAACATATTTCTTTTAAGTGGAAGTTGCTTTTTAAATTCAATTTAGGCTGAGACTTATTTCCAGAGGAGTCTTAATAAGGAGAGGTATGCAAACATTGTTTATTAAATAGAACTATTTTCTAGCTCCCTGTAGAATTTTAAAGATGAAAATTCAGGTAGAAATTGATCATTATCAAAATGGTATGTCTACAAAGAGATTTTATCTGTATTTACCTGCCTGTAGGAAAGCAGTCTAAATATCTTCCTGCGACTCCGCAGGGAGAGAAAGTTGGGCAGCAGGTGAAACTTTTATCATTTGCCCATTGTTTCAAAATACATCTGTTATATATTATATATATTTATATATAAAAATGTATATATAATACATATAGATATAATTATATATGTAATTATATTCCAGCTGGGTCCAAAGGTTAAAAACTGCTTTAAAAACTCCATTTGGATACAGGAAGATACAAAAGACAGAAGAGGACAGAACAAGACAAAGTTATTTAGACAACCTGAAAATATTTATTATGGAGAAAGTAGAAGGAACCTCCTCCTCCCCATACACACAGTGCTGATTGCTAAAAAATGGTGTGCATGTACATCTGAGTAAAGAAAGTCACTTAGCAACAGGAGATTTTTAAATTTCCAGGATCATTTCACAGCATTTGCAGTCATGGGAGGCATAGAATTCAGTAATTTCAAAGTTGGACTAACAGACCTGGTGCAAGTTTTAGCAACCTCCCAGCTGTGTGACCTTGGAGAAGGTATTTCACTCTCAGGTTCACCATTTGTAAATCCACAGTAACACCACTACCACCTTACAGTTGCCGTGAGAATTGAGACACTATTGCAAAGTGCTCACTGTGGAGCTTGGTACTAAAAAGGTCAATAATGTTAGCTTTGGTCATTTTTGAAACTCTGAGGCTGCTGCAACTGACAAGAGACTCAGAATTGTCATTGAGCAGAAGAATCAACACTTCCCAGGGGGCTCCTGCATTGGAGGTGGTGGTGAGGGAGAGGGGTGTCATCCTTCTGACTGAAAAGTTTCTTTTTCACAGGTAGCTTCAAGGTACTAATTAAGGAATATGGTTTTAGTTTTATTATTCTTAAACTGTATAAGTTACATATACCTTTGTATGAATATTTTATAGCTTTGTAAAAGTAGCACTTTTAATTTACTAAGCTTTACTACATTAATTGCTTTAATAGTGATACATATTCTCAGACACCCACAGTCCATATTTACTTTTTATAAATGAAATTAATGACAAAGTTCTATAAATGAAATTAATGACACTGTTCAATAATATTTCACATGGTCTGCTTGGATAGTGGGGCCTTTTTTGTTTTTTTAATCTTCTTGAGATCCAGTAGGAGGCTAGTATATTTGCCCCTTGTTTTTGTCTCTTCTGTCTTTCTGTATTCAAATTTAACTAGATAATTTTTTAAATCTTAAATTCTGTGTATTTTACTTATTTATTTAATGCATTCATATCTTTGGATGCTGCAGTGATATAGTTAGACCTCTGGCATGTTGCACACTGCTTACTGGTTTAATTTATTCTTTTAAGTAGGTAAATTTTTAAATGTCCATATCAGAGTATAAACTAAAACACAAACATCATATTGGGGGAAACCATTTCCTCTAATTATGCTTGTAAAGCATTATAGAATCAAGAGGTATCAAGGAACTCTGGAAGAATGGATTAATACCCTGGATATATGGTGATGGTAGCACAACTTCAGAAATTTGTGAAAAATTATTGAATTATACACTTACCATGGGTGAATTTTATGGTATGTAAAATACATCTCAATAAAACTGTGAAAAACTGATATACAAAGAACGACAAAACAGTTGGGAAAAGAACAAGTCAACTACAAAATGTGAAAGAGATATAAGCAGGAGGTTCACAGGAAAAGAAATACAGAGGCTAATAAGATAAAATTAAGCTGAGTTTTACCAGCAGCTAGGAAACTGCGCTGTAAAGCAGCAACAAGAGCACTTTTCACCTATCAAATTGCATAGATAACTTGAGGAGGCACTACATTTAAAGAGTTCAAAGATAAAAATGAAAAAGAGTGTAAACATGCACAGAGAAAGTTCCATTTCCACCTCTTTCTCCCGGATCTCTAGTTTCTTATCCCCCAACACAACCAATGTTATCAGTACCTTGTGTAATTTCCTAGAGATCTTTAATGTACATACAGGACAATACGTACATTTACCACTGCCTTATGCACAAAGATTGGGCCCTGTAGACATTGCTTTTTACCTTACTTTGTTCTTTCAAGAGCTTTTCCTATAACTATATTCAATATCTTGTAATAACCTTTAATGAAAAAGAATGTGAAAATGAATATATATGTATGTATATGCATGACTGGGACATTGTGCTGTACACCAGAAATCAACACATTATAATTGACTGTACTTCAATAATAAAAAAAGGAAGAGCTATGAGAACCTAGAGAGCTTCCTCATTTTTTTTATAGCTGTGTAGAATTTCATTGTGTAGATATACCACAGCCTATTTAAATGTTTCCCTATTGGTAGAAATTTTTTCTTTTGTATTTTTCCATGAGCACTCTCCTGTACATTCATCACTTCGCATATGCATGAGTACATCTGTGGAGTAGATTCCTGGATGTAGTTTTGATAAAAACAGCAAAGCTTCCAAAGGTTAATTGCATACAGCATCAATGACAGTTCAGGGAAATGGGTAGCTCATACCCTGCTTTAGGGGAGCAATCTCTCTGTATATCAAAATTAGAAATATGCATACACTGTGACCCAGAAGCTCTATTTCTAGGAATCTCCCCTGCAGAAATTCTTACAAAGGAACACTACATTGTATGTTCCAGCTTCATTTAAAGTGACAAAGCATTGGAATCAATTAAATATCTTAACTGCAATTAAGCAACTTAAACACAGTAATCTTCGAAAACAAATTATGGTACATCTATACTACAGGATATTATGGAGCAGTTAAAAAAAAAAGGGAGAAGGCTAGATCTTTATGAACTGACAAGATGTGTTAATAGGAAAAACCTGTTATGAGTGTGGTGAGTCCCACATAAAATGGATGGATAAGATAGATCCATCAATCTATATATCTAGATACCATAAATCTCTCTTCCTCCCTCCCTGCCTCCCTGTCTTGCTGCTTCCCTCCCTTTTTTACTGCCGATGCATAGAAAAAGATCTGGATATATACATATTAACATTTAGTGTAGTTAACAAAGGAGAAGTGGAATGATTAAAGGAGAAAAAAAGGTTAATTTCTAATCTTTATTATATTTTTGTACTGTTGGACAGTTTTTACAATGAGCACATGTTCACATGTAACTTCTGTAGTTGGAAAACGACATTGGTAAATACAAATAAAAATTCTAATGAAAGCTATCACGACTACTCCGAGACTTTCTTTTTCTTTCTTCCTCTACCCTGTTTTTGCTAATCATGAAAAGTTTCAAGTGTACATAAGGTACAGAAAATCATATAACAGATACTCCTGAATCCACCATCCAAATTTAACAGATGTTAACATTTTGCCAAATTTGTTTCAGATTTTGCTTTAAAAAAAAAAAAGAATGAAAATGTTACTGCTATAGTTAGAGTTCTGTGCCTTACCCTCAAGGTGGCAATTTTCTTGAAGTTGTATATCATTTACAGTTTTTTAGATCATAAAATAAGTTGCCTTAGATGATTTAAAAGAAAAAAAAGCCTTAAGCGTACATTTCCCCCATTTTGTAGACTACCCATAAGAGGGATTGCAAATTGCATCTTTTTTTTTCTGTTTGAACTACTTAGAGGGTTTTCCATTTCCTGTTCGTTCCCCACCACCCCTTCACCCAGCCCTGGACCTTAGTCTCAATCCTATCTCTCTGAATGAACATCTTCCTTGGGCTCTTTGCTTCCATCCTCTTCCCTCTCTTCCAGCTTGACAGCTACTGCCAGACAATCTTCTTAAATCAGGGTTTCTCAGCTTCAACACTACCGATATTTGGGGTAAATAATATTTGGTTATGGGGGTGCTGTCCTTTTCATTGTGTGATGTTTAGCAGCAGGTCCCTGTCCTTGACCTACTAGATGCCAGGAGCACCTTCCTCAGTTGTGACAACCAAAAATGTATCTGGACCTTGCCACATGTCCCCTGGAGGGCAGTCATCCTGGTTGAGAACCACTGTCCTAACTATGACTTTTTTTTTTCTAACTACGAATTGTGATACAACTTTCATGAACAAATAGCTCCTGTTTGCCTATCACAACATATTCAAACTCTCCCCTCACCCTCTTCTGCCCTGACCTGATTTCAAAGCCAGTCACAATCTGCCCTTACTTCCACTAATTTCTTACTTCTTCCCATCAGTCAGGTAGACCTACCTCCCTGTTCTCCTGCTCTCTTATGTTAGGCTAATTCTCCCGTCTGGGCTTTTGTGTGTGCTTTCCCACATCTTAAGGTGTCTTATCTATTACTTTCTGCCAGTTCAGCTCTTGTTTGCCCTTCGAGGTCAGACTCAAGTCCCATTCCTTTGTATAATGTTTCCTGATGACTTTGCCCTCTAGCTGTGTCCTTCTTTGGAGGCAGTGAATTCTAATGGGTCAGTGGATGGGCTTCAGAATCAAGTGAATATGTAGACAGCCCTGACACTCCCACATACAAGCTGTGTGAAACACCCTGCTTTGCTGAGGGCAAAAAAAGCAGAAAAATAGAGTTTGGATCCTTGACAATGCCTGTTAACCCCCAAGTAAATCATCCTGAGGTCAAAAATCTCCAGATTTATTTAATGAGGGTATACAAATTCTTTATTTTCAAGTCAGTTGAAGTTAGGTTTTCCCCTTACTTGCAGCCAAAAGTGTTCTAATTAGTACAATGGAAACCCAGAACAAAACATATTACAGCAAAATAGGTTCTGTAAACCCCTGGATGCCTTTAGACCTGTAAGTACCTAAAAGCATGAACTCCCATATCTAACAAACTGCTTCAGCATAAAATAGCTTTTTTTGAGTAAAGCCCAAGGTCCTTGTGAAGGACTCATTTTTTCAGAATATTGACACCCTTAGAATACACATGCTGCCCTTTTCATGTTTCCATGTGACTGAATAGAGTGAGTACAAGTGGCCAAGGGCCGTGTTGCCTAGCAACCTCAGGGATTATTTAATTGGAACAGCAGTCACATCCCAGCCAGCTAACCTCTGAGTACCCATGGAATGCATAATCCAGGACCCTGTGCTGATGGGAAGCTGGGGGACTATGAAGCATAAGGAATTAGGCCCTGCCTGCAAAATGATTATGTTCAAAGTAGGGTAATACAGATGCGTGGGAGAATCCCCAGATTATTTAAATAAAGACCATGTCTGGGTAGGTAAAAGGGTGGGTACAGTGTTTGTTTTCATTGGAGGAGGGTAGAAAAGAACCAGAAAGTCAGGGCTGTTTCCTGATACCACATATTTGCAAACCATTTGCTATTAGTTTTTCACTTCATTCAGATCCCTCGCCTAATTTCATTCCCATAGAGAAGTCGTTGTTAATTACCCATCTAAAGTAGGGTTCCCCAACTGTCATTCCTGCACTCTCTTCCACGTGCCCTCACTGCTTTGTTTTTTGTTTTTGTTTTGTTTTTTTCACAGCACTTATGCTTATACTGACATGCATCTCTCTAGGGGAGATTGTCTCTTTCAGTTTTTTTTTTTAAAATAGAGGTACTGGGGATTGAACCCAAGATCTCGTGCATGCTAAGCATGCACCCTACCATTAAGCTACACCCTCCCCCCAGAGATTGTCTCTTAATCGCTCTCTCAGTGGCATTATGCAAATCAACCAATTATGTGGATTCTAGGAAACTTTTGAAGTTAACTGAAAAGTTTTCACTCTCCTGCTGGGAATAGGTCTTAAAGAATCACTTACACATGGGCATGAAGACATATATACTACAGTAATCAGTACAGCATTGTTCGCAATAGAGGAAAACTACAAAACAATGGAAGTGTCCATCAATAAGAGAGCCATTACACAATTTATGATACATCCATGCTCTGGAATTCTGTGTAGCAGTTAATGTGTAATTAATAGTAGTAATGATAATAGTAAATAGCAGCTAAGAGTTACTGAATGTTTATCTGTAGTTCATCATTTATTTCCCTCAAAAAACTCTCCTGAGATATGAACTTTTATTATCCCTACTTCACAGATAAATGCACATAGAAGTTAAGTGACTTGGCCAAGGTCAAACAATTAGGAAGTGGCAGAGTTAGGATTCATGGCCAATGTGTTGCTAGCACACACACTTTCAACCACTCCTTCATACTGTCTTCCAGGAACATGAGGAGGTAGGTATGCTCAAATTTAAATAAAAAAAAAAATCCTAGAAATTCTAATAGCTGAAAATAAAAGCAAATAGGTCTAGAATAAATCTGTTCAGAAAACAAAAGATGTTGGTAAATAAGTATATATGAGTGTGTTGTGTATTATCAATGCTTACCTCTGAGTTGGGGAGAAATAAAGGAGAGGAAACTTGCATATTTATTCTCTATATTCCTAAGATGCTTGGGTCTTTTATAACAATAATGTCTTCACGTACTACCAAAGGAGTTAAAAAACAGTTCGCAAAGTGACCACTAGAGGGCACAACAAGATGCTTACCAAGATTTCCCTCTAGAAATCGTGCCCAGAGAGCTGTCCAGGTGCTGAAGTACATAGACTGAGTAGTTCAAGGGAGTGACCCTGGGGGTTTTAGATAGCCTCTTGGAGCCTCCACTGAGAAGCTCTGTGACTTATCTGGGAATACGCTAAATTACTCATCCTCTGTGTCATTCCACCATGAGTCAGCTCTAGCATATCAGGGTAGGCAAGTGACATTATTCAATATGCTCCTTAACCAAGAAAAGGGATAACACTTTGCCATCAGGAATCCTGGTGAGATTGGCAGCTCAGAAACTCAGGGTGGAAGCTTCAGCTAGCAACAGAGGCCAGAAGTTTCCAACTAGTTCTCAAATAATTGGGATAAGATATGGCCTAGGGTAAGAAGATAAGTTTTTCTTTTTTAAGATTTAATTGCCCCAAATTAACTTAAAGAATGCAAACTTTAAACTCCTTTGTCACATACTTTATGAACAGTGACAAGGTCCTTCATCTTACTGTTTTATAAGAGATTGTAAATGCTAATGTGGAAATAAGAACTTTGTAAAAAATGAATACTGCCTACAGTGGTCAAAGTTGGTGAAGGTTTGAGGAAATAAATATGGATGTATGCTGCTACTAAGAGTTTAAACTGTTGCAATCCTTTAGAGGACAATTTGGCAGAACCTATCAAAATATCAATGAGTATTCATTTTGGCCTAGTAAAGTAATTTCACATTAGGAATTTAACCTAGAGAAATATTAGTAAGTATGCAGTATCTTTGTATAACAATCATGTAGATGTTATACCATTGTTTGTTGTAGTGAAAAATTAGTACTAACATAAATGTTATTGGCAAGAGATAAGGTTAAGTTATGGTTCAGCAATTAATATGCAGAATTAATAAGAAGGTTGATTTATAACAACAGGCAAGGAAAAAAATATTTTGTCAGATTAAAAAACAAGGTAGAAAATGGTATGCATAGTATAATCTATTAATATAAAGAAATTTGTGTATGTGTGGGTAGAAGAATCTAGAAGGCTGTACACTAAAATATAAATGGTAAGTTTTATTTAGAGACTGGGATGGCAAGGGGAAATGTGAGGGACTTTTCACTTGCTGGTTGATACACATTTGTATTATTATCCACACATACAGTGAGTATGTACTATTTTATACTTTTAAAAAGAAAAGATGAAAAGGAATTATATAAGCCAAAATATTGAGGTAGAATGTATTACTATTCCCTGTGTCTGTATCCTTTTAAATTTTTTTTTCAGTTTTGTATTAAATGTCACTAGAACATTTGATTCTCTTTAGCTTTTTCTTTTCTTTTCTTCTCCTTTTTGGTTCCCACCAAGGGATTTTTCCAAGAGGTCTTTTTAAAAGTGAGATGGATAGTAACCTGGAAATTCCTCACCAAGAATAAAATCATGAAATTCCCTTGGCAGCTCAGCAGATCAGCTCACATGTCCATTCTGCAAGAATTATGGTAACAGACAGCTAAAGATATATAAACTACTCATCAAGATTTTTTGGCTGTGAGGTTTTAGGTGCAGCTCTACTGAATTCAAGGATCTGAGACAATATGACTTGAGTCTGTGCTGTTTTATAAGACTCATTTTAAAATTGCCTATGCCAAAAATGGCCATACTACCCAAAGCAATCTACAGATTTAATTCAATCCCTATCAAACTACCTCAGACATTTTTCACAGAACTAGAACAAATAATTCTAAAATTTATATGGAATCACAGAAGACCCAGTATTTTCAAAGCATTACTCAAGAAAAAAAATGAAGCTGGAGGAATAACTCTCCCAGACTTTAGGCAATACTACAGAGCTACAGTAATCAAAACAGCATGGTATTGGCACAAAAACAGGCATATGATTCAACGGAACAGAATAGAGAGCTCAGAAATAAACCCATAAACTTTTAGTCAATTGATCTTTGACAAAGGAGGCAAGAACATACAACAAAGTAAAGACAGTCTCTTCAGCAAATGATGTTGGGAAAACTGGACAGCTGCATGTAAATCAATGAAGTTAGAATATTCCCTCACATCATATACAAAAAGAAACTCAAAATGGCTTAATGGCTTAAATATAAGACAAGACACTATAAACCTCTTAGAAGAAAACATAAGCAAAACATTATCTGACATAAATCTCAGCAATGTTCTCCTAGGGCAACTACCAAAGCAACATAAATAAAAGCAAAAATAAGCAAATGGGACCTAATTAAACTTATAAGCTTTTGCATAGCAAAGGAATCCATAGGCAGAACAAAAGGTAACCTATGGAATGGGAGAAAATATTTGCAAAAGATGAGACTGACAAGGGCTTAATTTCCAGACTATATAAACAGCTCATACAACTTAACAACAACAACAACAACAACAACAACAACAACAACAAAAACCCAATCCAAAAATGGGCAGAAGACCTAAACAAGCAATTCTCCAATGAAGACTTACAAATGACCAATAGGCAACTGAAAAAATTCTCAATATTGCTAATTATCATAGAAATGCAAATCAAAACTACAATGAGGTATCATCTCACAGCGGTCAGAATGATCATCATTCAAAAATCCACAAGCAATAAATGCTGGAGAGGCTGTGGAGAAAAGGGAATCCTCCTACACTGTTGGTAGGAATGTAGTTTGGTGCAGCCATTATGGAAAACAGAATGGAGATTCCTCAAAAGACTAAAAATAGACTCACCATATGATCCAGAATCCCACTCCTATGCATATATCCAGAGGGAATCTTAATTCAAAAATATACATGCACCCCAATGCTCATAGTAGCACTATTTACAATAGCCAAGGCATGAAAACAACCTAAAGGTCCATCGACAGGTGACTAGATAAAGAAGGTGTGGTTTATGTATACAATGGAATACTACTCAGCCATAAAAATAATAAAATAATGCCATTTGCAGCAACATGGATGGACCTGGAGATTGTCATCCTAAGTGAGCCAGAAGTAAGCCAGAAAGAGAAAGAAAAATACCATATAATATCACTTATATGTGGAATCTAAAAAAAAAAAAAAGACAAACTTATTTACAAAACAGAAACAGACTCACAAACATAGAAAACAAAATTATGGTTACCGGGAAGGGAATGGGAAGGGATAAACTGGGAGTTTGAGATTTGCAGATACTAAATACTAACTACTATATATAAAATAGTACAACAAGTTTATACTGTATAACACAGAGAACTATATTCAATATCTTGTAGTAACTTATCTTGTAGAAAAAGAATATAAAATGAATATATGTATGTTCATGTATGACTGAAGCAGTGTGCTGTACATCAGAAATTGACACAACATTGTAAACTGACAATACTTGAATAAAAATATATATTAAAAATGAGAAAAAAATTGTCTATGCCAAATTCAATTAGCACTGATTAAACTTTTGGCTTTGGAAGAGGCAGTGAGGTTGGGGAAGTGAGAAGTCTTTAGCATTGGAAAGATTCCTGAGCCAACCATAGAAGAAATAGTTTCTAAAGATTCTAAATTAAAGGATGAATTTTACAACAGATTCTTCATAAAAATGAGCTGACACACCAGATTTATCAGTGTTTGCAAATTTTACAATTGCAGGATAATTCCCCTGACTTGTGTCAGTGAGGTGGGGGAAATGAATCACCACAAAAACTGAAATACTGTAACAGATTACACCCCCATCTGCATATGGGTAATTGGAAGTTTTCTAATCAGATGTTAATACAGTTAAGTTGTCTTTCTCTGCAATCTGTTCAGAATCATGTTTGGGACATTGGGATTTTCAAAAAGTTAAAACAAAGCAAAAACCAGGGTCTTCACATCCAGGGACTGATAACGCCACTTTTAACATTTATTAATCCTTACTTTTAACATGTTCAGTAAAGAGAGCATATCGAAGTTGATGCTTTAACCATATCAAATTGCTGCTTAAACAGAAACATAACAACTAATGGGACTAGAAAATGTTACAGAGGCAAAAAGCATTCCATTCTGAAGTGCCAGCGGAGAGAGAGGGGAACATGGACTCCATTATTTATCTTTTCCAACCAGTAAAATTCTATCTGGCTCAACTCAAAACAAAAAAAAGTAAAAGGCAAGAGACATATTTTCTCATCCTCTGGAGATTAAATCTGAAGTGATTCTGTGCCTTCTAGTGAGATCGTTTTCCTTTTCCCATATGTTGCTTCAGAACAAAATAATAATGATAATTGTTCTCTTTTAATGGAGCACTTACTATGCGGCAAACAATTTTGTCTCATTTATCCCTTACTACAATCTCAGATTAATTCTACTTAGGAGATATAATTTATTCCCCTCGTACAGATGTGAAAACTGAGGATTGATTTATCCAAGGTCACACAACCGGTAACCAGCAGGAGTAGCTTAATTATAACTTATTTAAGCAATTTAGATTTACTGAGTGCCCAGAGTCTAGATCTTCCTTTTAGGCATTTTAGAGTAAAAGAGTCTCGTATCACCTGATTCTTTTCCTTGCTAGTTAATGCTGTGCTTTGGGAGACAACACACGTATTGATGATGTAATATGTGAATAAGGGCACATTAAATAGAATAGACTTAAATCTGATATAATGACCGAGAACAGAACAGTGTAAGCTACCAAAGAGACAGACCAGGGAAAAGGCCAAAAATTTCTAGAGGAAGTGTTGTCATCAGCATGGGCAGCCATAAAAAAATAGCAAAGATTGGGTGATTAAAACAGAAATTAATTTTCTCACAGTTCTGGAGGCTGGAAGTCCAAGATCAGGGTGTTAGCAGAATAGTAATTCTCCTGAGAGCTCCCTCCTTGGCTTGTAGACAGTCACCTTCTCCCTGTGTCTTCATATGGCCTTTCCTTTGTGCACTGCACTCCTGGTGTCTCTTCCTCTTCTAACAAGGACACCAGTCCTACTGAATTATGACCTCATTTAGCCTTAATTATCTCTGTTAAGGTCCTGTCTCCTAATACAATCACATTGGAGGTTAGGACTTCAACATATGAATTTAGGCGGGACACAATTGAGTCCACAAGAAGGTCAGGGTGAGCTGGTGCTGTCAGTAAAGGCTATGAAAGATCAATAAAGTATGGACAAAGTGAGGAAATAACAAGGAAGGCATTTAAGGTGCCAGAACAAGTAAAGGGCTAGTGAGTGACAGACAGAGGGAGAGGGAGAGGGAGAGAGAGACAGAGACAGAGTCGGAGAGAGAGACAGAGACAGAGTCAGAGAGAGTTTGAAATATAGAGCAGAAGAGAGGAAGAACCTTTCCACAGTGAAATAGTAGTCGCTTCCTTTTGGGGTGAGTGTTAATCCCCTTCCCACCTATCTTGAGTGGACTCAACACCTTTGGGAAAAGCAAGAGAGATCAAGGCAACAAGTTGGCTCAACAATTAGCAACACAGGAAAGGAATCTCTGTTGCTTCATAGTCACATAAAGGGATCTTCGTGTGGAGATGCTAATGTCAAGGATACATGAGATGTACCCAAAAGTTCTTGTTTGGCACAACTTTCTCCTTTCTTATTCCAAACCCGAATATTTTCCATATGACCTCAGCCCATGTCCTCTGCTTGGATTGCTCCCAAATTCCCTATCTTCTCTTGCAGCATCAAGATCATAAAAAATATATAGACTCTTTTTTTCATCATGCCTCTTTTGGCTGGGCTGAGTTCTCATATTTATCTGCTTTTACTGACAATGTATTCCATTTCTTTTTCTTTTTCTTTTTTTTTTGCATAAAAAGCAAAATAGTTCTAAATACACATGTTCACATAGTCATACCTTTCTGCGTATAGAACTTTTTTCAAGTCTGAGTTCTTATCAGTACCACTTGATTGAAGAATTTTAACTTGCTTTGATATATTTTGCTTCCTGATTATTTGTCCCTATCCTCGTGATTCAGGGGAGACAAAGGAAGTGATCCAGAATCAGGGTTTGAGACTTTGGGGAAGGACAGGTACAGGGAAGTGGCCTACTCAGCAAGTAATGTTTATTGAGACTCTATTCTGTGCAGGGAACAGTGGTAGGGACTGGAGATTGGAAGACAGGTAACACCGTATTGTTCTTCAAGAAGTTTATCATCAATGGAGAGGAAAGATGAGTACAAAATACCAATATGACATGTTAACTGATGTGTAAGAGAGGTAGCATGCGGAGGGAAATGGGAATACAGGCTTGAGATCCCTCATACTTGACATATCTCTGCCATTTCCTATCTTTGTGACCTTGGGCAAGTTATTAGAGAGCAAGTTTATCCCATTTCCTATCTGATCATACCTATTATGCAGGGTTATCATATAATATTAGATACTTTAGTGCCTTGGGCATTGCAGGTGCTCAGTAAGTTGCAACTATTTTTATGATCGTTACAATGATATATTTGTGATGTATAAAGTGTTACAGAGACTGGATGGGAGCAGCAGTGAATTCTGACTGAGTTCAGGAGAAACTTGATGGGAAATGCTGCTAGAATAGTGCCTACATCTGTAAACCATCTGTCAGGAATGTCAGGGAGGACGCTCTGCACCAGGAAAGTGTTCGATGAGATGACCTCAAAATGCTCATCCAAGTATAAGATTCTGTGAATATTAGGTCAGAGATTTCTCTGGCTGGCAGAGACCTTTTGGGAAGAGTGCTTAATAAACACTCCTGACAATGTGGAATGAACTGATGAGGCTACATTGATCCTAAATGTGCATAAATAATTTCTTTTTCATTTTTATGCAGATAGTGTAGTATTTAAGCATCTAATACTTTCTAGGATTTCTATAAACCAGAAGGTCAAGGGTTTGTTTTCTTGGATTAGGATATTTACAGCTTCTTTAGAGGGTCATCCATTTTCAATTGGATTTGATTTTAAACTTTTTTTTTGCAACTTTGGAACATAAGATAAATGATAAGTGCTTGGCAACCTAATACAGGCTTAGTAGATACTTAATAACTACACTAATACAATGAGTCTCCCTGCCTCCCCCAAAGTTTTCTTATTTTAGGAAATATAAAGAGTAAAACTGTAATACTATGCCTACTGGATGTCAAACATCAGGTTTTTTTTTTTTTAAGTAAAAAATTCAGATTTTTTGAGCATGTTGAGTCTCCCCAAGATAAGCCCTCCAGCTGTGCAGGGAGTTGTTCCATGATGCTCAGGAAATCAGGACTCACGGGAACAAATATGGCCCTCATACAATCTCATCCATTTCCTATTTGATTCTAACTTTTACAGAGGCAGGTCTTGTGGAATGTTTTCCTCTGGCCTTGAATTTCTCAAGGTAATGTGCATTAAAGCATTAAAGTGAGAAGTCGATATCTGAAGTTCAAGGGCAAAAGAGACCATAAGGAATGGAAAAAATTGGAGTTCTGCAACTCAAGAAGGCTGCTGTGTTGTGCTGGCATATCAGGCCACAGCAGCAGAGTAAGCCAATTCTTGAGGTGAAAGCCACAGGGAGGGAATTAAAGCAACTCCGAACCTCTTACTCAGCACATGCTGTTATTCATGCAGAAGCAGGGATACCAGTAAGACTCAATGTGCTGACTCAGTGTCAGCCTACAATTCTTACTATGAATAGAGAAATCTTTGAAAGGGCTAACTCCTAAGGGATGAAACACCCATAATACTTTGGGTTAACATACCCAGATGTGAATTTTGCTGTGGGCAATGGAATGGTGATTTGCCTGATTGAAGGTACAGCTTGAATTGAAATACTTCCACTTGCAAATTGTCCACAAGTTGTGGAGACCTTGAGAGCACTTGTGTGGAGGCAAATGCCTTCTAGCTGTACCCTTGGGCAAAGGGCTTATTTTCTCTATGCCTTCCTCAGTTTCCTTATCTGTAAAAATGGGGAATAATTTGGAGGGAATGGGAAACACTTGCTTTGTAGGTGGCCTAGAGGATTAAATGACACAATGTATGTGATGTGCTTGCCCCAGTGCCCTAACACTTCATGAGCACTCAATAAATGTTAATAGTAATCAAGACAGCACCTCATGATACTTCCTGTCTGGAACAGCAAACATTACCAGTTGCTTTTAAGCAACTAGACATTATTCCTTATGTTTCAATTTCTAGACTTATGCCCATAAAGATTACTTTAAAAAAAAAAAGAAGAAGTAAATATGTAGAGAAAATCAGAAAACTTACTTCAGAAACAGAACAGGAAATTCTCATCAGTATTCTGAAAAAAGTGATCAGTATCACACTGGAATCTTAAAATCAGGATCTAACTCTTGTGATTTTATTGATGATAATTGTGGACACATTGAAACACTGTATGACTGTCACTATACTAAGAGTTTTGCCTGAAATATTTCATTTAATTTTCAAACTATCCATGTGAAATATGATATTATCCCTATTTCATAGATTAAGAAACTGAGGCTTTGAGCAATTAAGTAAATGTCCAGAGCCCTGACAGCTGGCAGACTAGTTATCTACTGCCCTGTAACAAATTTTTCCAAAGTTTAGTGTCTTAAAACAAACATTTTCAGAAATGAGACTAGGTAAAGGTGATTAAGGTATAGGCCTTCAGTGCAAAACTTGGGGGGGTGCCCCAAAAATCATCAACAAAGATAAATAATACTTTTAAAACTCAAAATTAATGCAGAAAAAAGTCCAGATGAACAAAATACCAAAATTTTAAATAAAGATAAGATTAGTATTACTTAGCATTAGTGATTCTTCCTTTGCCTCAGGCTTCAGTATGGCTCACCACAGCACTATTAGTAATCCTGTCTTGCTTTCAGTTTCCCATCTCTCAAATAACCACATATTCTCCGAGCTTTACCTCCTAATCTCAAATTTGTCTGCTTATCTCCATTCCCAAAGCCACTATGTTTAGTTCAAGCTACCTTTTTCTTTCACTTGTGTTTCTGAAATAGTACCCCCCCAAATGTCCTTCCTACCTGTGCTCTGGATTCCCCAGGAAGCAGACTCTGCCTGCAGGGGGTTTATTGGTGTGTGCATGGGATCAATATAGAGGGCAAGTGAGACTCGCAGGGTTGGGCAGATGGACAAACTGAACTGTGATGCAGTCACAACAAAGGCCTCAGCTGGAAATTCTGGAGTTGTCCCAAATTGCTGTTGACAAGGGGCCAGGCCTTTATACCAACACCTACCCTCCTCCCACATACACATGTGGATTTGTCATTTGATAGCCCAGAGTTATTATCAAAACAGCCTGGAACTTAATAAAAAAAAAAATGACCAGTAGAGATGAGTCAAATTCTACATATCTCTAAGTGGTGGTTCTCAAAGGATAGTCCCTGAATCAGCAACGTCAGCATCACCTAGAAGCTTGTTAGAAATACAAATTCTTAGCCCCACCCCAGACCTGTTGGATCAGAAATTCTGGGGGCTCGCTAAGCAATCTGTGTCTTCTCAAGCTCTTCAGGTGATTCTATTGAACATGAAAATTTGAGAACCACTGTCCCAAAGTATGTTCATTGGAACATGAGTTTCATGAGATTTAAATAAATGTTAAAGGGCAAAAAGATTCCACAGACCAATAACTGGGAAACACTGAATTAAACACAGACAGGTTTCTGTACTGCAGGACTTCACTTGCTAATGAGCACTAGGAATCTCTAAGAGAGATTTATGGTGTCCAGTTCCTCTTTCAGGAGAATTTCGTGGAATGAGCATTCCAATTAATTCATTTAGACTCTTGAGGAAGACGCTGCTCTAAATTAGAAACAGTACATAAACTAGAGAAAACAAAAACCATAAAAACAATGCTCTCCCCACAAAAATCAATTACAATTGAGAATTATCTATTGAAAAGAATTTTATAGCTGATCCAGGCTCCACAGAACTTTCAGGTCTAAGTCACTGTGTTGTGTGACCTGCTATCAATTAGTTTGATGGCCAAACCATCTCAGTGTTATTTTCAAAGTTGTGTTATTTCTAAATGAAATCTGGGTTTTCTGTATTATCACCAATTTACAGATAAGAAAAACAAGGCTCAGAGAGAGCAAGAACTTCCCTGAGGTCACAAAGACAATGAGTGTGAAAAGGAGATCTCAAACCAGTACAAGACTTAGGTCCACAGACAAGTTAACATTTACAAAACACTGATGTACCTGGATGTAGGCAGGCAGAGTTCTTTTGTCTGGTTTCTTGAAGGATATCAGTAAGTCCTGGGGATTCAGGACATTTCCAACAGCACTGAGCCCTGACAGGGAGCCAGCCAGCTGGAGCTGCTGCTATTTCTTCCCACATAGTGATGGTACTGAGACCCTTGGTATGCTCCCAGCATTGCCCACTACAGCTGATCCTCACGTCAACAAGAAAGGCCATTCCCCAGCACAACTGGTTGCCAGCTGGTGGATGCTCCAGTATCATTTTCTTAAATGAAGGAAACCTGGTGCCTCCTGCATGGCCCTCATCTGGTGCATTGCTGGTTTTGCAATAAGAAAAGAGCTAATAAATCATGTCTTCCTGCCCTGCTGTTGGTGTCATTCTGGCTTTCTGTTTTCCAAGAGGAAGCAGTCATCACTGTATAATGACTCCTGAACCCTCTCCATCAAACAAAGTCACAAATCTAAGCTTCTAGGAAAAAACACCAACAAAACACCCATTAATGAGAAGTGGCTATTAGCAAAGAAGAAAATAAAAAGTTACAATCTGAAATCAGAATATTTTGCTTATTATAGTTACTTCTCTCCTATTCATTATTAACAATATCATTATGTCACTATGATGTGATAGCAGCCGTCTTTCACTGAGTACCCACGACGTAATGAGAGCTGTGCTAAAGGCTTTGTATATTTCATCACTGAATTCTCATAACACTATAAGGTGGTTTAATATTATCTCCATTTACTGATGAGGTAACCAAGACTTAAAGAGTTTCTCCTGCTTCAGAGCCAGCCAGACTACTGAACCCTTCCACTATCCTATATGTAGCAATGGGAAATGTAGAAATAATTTAAATGTTCCTTAAAAACACTTGCCTGATTTTTTCTTTTTGGCATGCAAAATCTTAAGATAATGTACTTTTAAGGTTCCGATGACTGAATTTTAAGAATTGCCTTTCCTTTCCCCAAGCCATTAATTACAGGAGGCAGCATGGTGTTTTGGGGAGCAGTAATGGCTTTGTTGTGAGAAATGCCCAAATTATTTGGGGAGAGTTACTTTGTGGAATATGGTCACTCATGCTGCAAATGGAGAATACTGTGGCCCACCTCCCAGGATTGCGGTGAGTGCTAAATGAGGAAATGTATGTATGTAAAGCTCTTGGCCTAGCGCCTGGCACACATCAAGTGATCAATGAGTGGTGGCTGGTTCTATTATTATTAGGGGAGTCCTTCAAATGCAGCCAAAGAATCCTCCTGTGTTGTATCTTCCCCCTCCTTGACTCCGTAGTTTTCATATACATCTTTGTTTATTTAGGCTAATATTCCACCACTTCTAAGAGTGTTCAAGACAGGAGCTCTAAGTCAATCTGTATATAAGTATGGTTGGCTATGAATTTATTGGAGAGCTCAGAGGTTCTATCCCCAGCCATGTAAAACTTGGCAAGCCCTGTTCCTCAGTTTCCTTATTTGTCAACAGGTATAAAATCTGCACTCTGTTCCTCAAAGGGTTGTTAGGAGGATGATAAATCAAACAAATGGAAAGCTAAAATGTACTACCAGCAATCATTAAGGTCAACTTCTAGTGGCCTGTAAATGCCACAAGGGATATGTTCTGCAACAGGG
This sequence comes from Camelus bactrianus, assembly GCF_048773025.1. Lineage (NCBI taxonomy): Eukaryota > Metazoa > Chordata > Mammalia > Artiodactyla > Camelidae > Camelus > Camelus bactrianus. Next base: position 28,615,955 of record NC_133555.1, read on the forward strand.
AACAATCTTGAAAGATAATGAAACCCAGGGATAAAATTAAACCTTATTTGTTTACTTTGGGTCTTCCTCCATGGACAGCCAATGTTAGAGAGTTGGCCATCCTGTTTTCTGCTTCCTTAAATGAACTCCCTGTGGTACAATTACATACCTAACATTGAAAGGTAAGTTTTGAAGGCAGAGACAAGTTGGGAATCTCATTGTCCCTTCTGGCTTACTTCTGACATCCAAGTGCTTCAGCTTCTTGAGGTGAAGGTGCTGTGAATAAGGCTACTTTTAATGATACGCTTTCTCAGAAAATGGATAGAGACAAGGAATACCATAGAGTTACTCAAAAACATATCACACGTATTATTGATATCCTGGGAGAAGTTTCCACTGTCCAGAAGCTGAGGTTTGTTCATAATTTTATGTTTTAGATGCTGGTCTCATGGAAGAAATGTGTCCTTTAACCTTTGTTCCCACCTAAGACTACTTCTGCTCCCCGCCCCCAGTCTTTAAGTGTCATGTAGCGTTTGCTTAGACAGACCACCAGCTGCCTTTTCTCAAAGTGGGCTGAGTGGCCAAATCTACTTGAGCACTGCTGCTGACAATTAAAATCAGAAAACCCAACCACAACCCACTCCGAGGCGGTTGGTACAAATTTATATCCTGCTGCTGTGTGGGCAGCACCTTCTGAGAAGTAGTTGTTTGCCTGGAGGCTAGGATGGGCATTCTGGAACTGTCGAGAATGTGTCAGATGGTGGGAGTCTTTGTTGTCTAGCGGCTGGTCAGGAGCTTGGACTTGGCAGGCAGATGACCCAGTTAAAGCCTGACCTTACTAGCTGTGTGAGCTTAGGTGGGTCACTTCACCTCTCTGAGCTTCCCTTTTCTCTTAGAGTGCAGCTGGAATGATAGCTGTTTCACAGAGTTGCTCTGAAGGCTAAATGAAATTAAGCCTATAAAGCTCTTGGACTAGAGCCTGATAGGTAGTAAGCACTTGCTGGATATCAGCTATTGGTACTGTTCACACACCTGTAAAGTGCTTGGCTCAAGAATGTATCATAAGGGTGGCTGCTGTTACCATTATTATTTTAAGTGTCATCTCTTGCCATCTGGACCTCAGATCAGCTCTGTCTCTGCCCTCTGGTCTCTCAGACTCTTACCCAATGGAAGTGGCTCCATCACCTCTGGCCTAGAGGCTCGCTAAGGACAGAACTCAGGACTTTCCGAGGCAGTGGGTGGACACCGTCACCAGTATCTGAAACAGACTCCAAACTGTCTTTTCCCAGCTCAGTCTTTGACCAAGACTTGTATAACCATCTTCCTCTTTGTCTCAAAAACCCTCCATCAAATGCCTCCAAATCCTCATGCAAATTCAGAAGTTCCTTAGGTAAAATTCTTTCTTTCTCCTCCCAAAACATGCAATTGACTTGCCCCTAGAGTTCAGTCACATATAGCAGGTGTCCCTCTCCCAGTCTTGGTCACTGTTTGGATAAAAACTGTACCAGGGGTTCTCAATCCTGGCTACACATTAGATTTGTCATGGGGTGGGGGGGCTTCTTGAACATATAGGTGCCCCACTGTCAATGATTAAATCAATGTGTGGGTGTGGTCCTGGGTATCTATGTAGCTAACACACCTGAATATTTACTTTATGTCAGGCACTGTGCTAAGAACCTTCTATGAATTACCTCATGGAATCCTCATAACAACAATATGAGGTGTTACCCTTATTCTCCTGAGTGGTTAAGTAAGCTGCCAGGGTCACCTGGCTTAGTTAGAGGTGGAAACTGGGTACAGTTTGGGCGCTCTTGGTCTCCAAAGCCATAGCTTCCTAATTACTAGGCTACTTTTCCCTCAAGTCTGTTTTAGGAATGACTAAATATATGAGCCTCCCTAATATTCTTGCACACTTGTATGATATTAGTGGGTGCCTGATTTCAACTGTAAAGTTAGAGGAGGAGGCAGTGTTGAGGTGATACCCCCATTTCACACCCTCACCCATGCTTCATCTGCAGCCACTGCAAGGTGAGGCAAGTGTTAGTCATATTTCCTGAGACCCAGGACTTACTGGGCATTTATTCTAATTAGAAGCAATTAAAGAATTACTCCTTATGGTGTATGTATTTCCTTGCCCAAAGAAAAAAGATTTTGGGCTTTGGCAAAGCAGACAAAACATTTGACTCTTTTCCATCCTTTGTCTTATAATAAAGATGAGGCAGATATATGGGTTTAGCCCATAATTAAATTTATTTTATTTAAATGCTTTGATTTTAATGGCTTTGAGAATTAACAAAGATGGTTATAAAAATACCTATAGTGGAGTAAGCCTCCAGAATCTTATAAACCCACTTCTATTTATACTGATGTGGCAAAAATACATTTATACACATATACCTGCACCCACATACACACACACATACATGCTTGCTCACAATTCACACACAGAATGAAGAAACTTAGAGGTTAATCATACTTTAAAATAGAGCAGGAAGCCTCATTTTGCCTGCAGAATTAGTAAATACTAATTGATTCACACATCCATTTATTCTGGTTTTGATGAGTAGAACTTTGGTCTTAACATAGGAAGAAACTACCTAACCCTTTGAACCATGCGATAGTGGAATGGACAGCCTTGTGGTATGAGTCCTCTCACACAGAGAGGATCCAAGCAGAGGCTAGCTGGCTCTGGGAAGGGGAAGCTGTCTCAGAATTGTTTTCTATTCCACATTGTGCTAAACCCTAATGTAGTAGGTGCTTTGGGAAGGTAAGCAGCACCATCAGTGACCTGACAGAACTTTGGCTTTTATCTAGAATCATCACTTTCAAGGGCGCCTGTGCAGGGAGGTAAGCTATGACTTCCAAACCCTCTCTTACATTAGTCTCTTTCTATTCCTTTTTGGGTCTAGCCAGTTACACATCCAATTAATGCTAATTGTTATAATTATCACCTTCTTTCCTGAAACTGATAACCAATTAATTTCATAGAGTGTAGATGATATGACATCAAATGGCTATAGTGGGTTTTGTTTTGTTTTGTTTTGTTACAAAGAATAAAGGCATTCTTCTGATCTTTGTAAGGAAAGCTTCTAGCAAATTAGCTATTCTTTGAGTTGAAATTCATAGAATAAAAGGGTTTTTTTTCTCAGATTTTCAACAGGTATCTATTATATCATGACAGTTGACCTGACATTCAGGTCAACATAACAGAAGTGGTCCTATTCCTGATGGAACTGGAGCATACAGTTGAGTGGACAGCACTGAGACCATGAGTCATCAGTTATCCCATTATAGTCATGATAAGAGCCATAAAAGAGAAGTGTAGGGAGCAATGAGATTTGATAGCACAGGCACCTAACTGAGAGCTCAGGGAGAGCTTCTGGAAGAAATGCCGAATTGAGGCTAAAAGCTGAATAGAAGTTAACTAAGTGTAGTGGCAGGAAAGGAGGGTGATAAGCAGTAGAAATGGCAGGAAGGAACCCATTTCTTGGAAGGTATTAAATCAGAGCCCAAATCAGGTTGCAGTACTGTGGACTGAATATTAGTCTGAATTCCTGAGACCTCAAAACCATTATGGGAAGGGCCTTTGAATTCTATTTCATAAACTATTTGCTTTAAGGCTCTAGGAAATTATACTTTTTCTTCCTGTTTGTACTTTGCAGAACATAATCCAGGGAAAGCGTGAGTGCTGTGGGTGTTGTAATAAAATGTAGGACCCATCTTCCTTCTTCAGCCTGAAACACCTGCTAGAAAAAACCTCAGACGTGCAGCGTGTGCTCACATGTCATGAGAAGGGCACGTGCCATTCTAAACAACATCTGACATGTATCACACTCCAATAAGCTTCATTTTTTAACAAGGTCACAGAAAGAATGAATTTTGTTCTTTACTTGTAGTATAATTTTGCTTTTAAAGAGAAAACCAACATTTAAAAAGTCATGCATCTTTTTCTTATTTTTAGGACTGTTTTGCTTCCAAATATATCCTGGCTAGCACTCAGCTTTTTATGTGTGTTCTGAAACTTTAAAAAGAACAGTTTTGAAAGTCACACTGTCAGTAGAGAAACTTGGAAAGTGGAAGCAGCATACAGCCCTGACAATTGAATTTACCATGTACATGATGAGAATGATGTTAGCCTCTATTTTCTGAGCATTTACTATGGGCCCAGCACAGTCAGGAACTTTCCATGCAATTTCTTATTTAATTTTCTCAAATTATTTGTGAGGCAAGTACTATTAATCAAACCTCTTTTTTCTTTTCTTTTCATGAGGAATCAGGCTGAGAGAGGTTAAGTAAATTTCTCAAGACCACAAAGGGTCATAAAGGGAGGGACTGGGCCTTGATGCTGTTACTGTGTGACCACAAAGCCCAAGTCTATCTCTTTCTTATAGTTGCTCCATGTCTTGGAAATATTGAGTATTGGATCTTTAGATATTCAAACTCAACAGTAATGGTACTTACAGCCTTCTCTCAACTTCCCTCAAAATGTTCCTGTAACAGAGGCTTAAAGACCCTTTCAGTGAATGGATGAGTTCAACTCTACCACTAGATGTGGTGGAAAAACTGGGGCACATAAGGCATAATCTTGAGTCACCCAGCAGAGGTGATATTAAACACCACAATGTGGTCTCCTTAAAGCAGGTATGATAAGTACTGATGGGTAGTTGGGGAGTAAGTGCTACTTAAACTTTGTCAGTGTTGGCCTCTCACTTACATAACAATCCTCATCACTCCTGATGTAGCTGCAGCTCTTCCATATGAATATAATTTTCTGTGTTTATCACTTATAAAACCTTCATGAGTTCCTTACTCTAGAAAAAGGTCATAAACATTCATCAATACAATTATTCAGCTATTGAAAAGTAAGAGGGAGATGTGCACTAACATGGAAACTGTCCATGATGGACACAGTTTTAGCTGAACAAAACCAAATTGCAGAAGAGTATGTATATTAGGACTGTTTTAGTTGCACATGGCAGAAAACTATGGGGAAGCTGGTCCATGACAGTGGAGCCATGGATGCTGCCAACTCTGTTATTACATTCTTACTCTTCCTTGACTAGAGAAGAACAGAGCTCTGGTTGAAAAATCCCAGGAAAGGATTCTGATTGGTTTGACTGTGGCCATGTGTTTAGCCCTTGGAGCAATCACTGTGGCCAAGGAGGGAAGGTGATATGACAATTTCTGAAGCCAGAAGAGCAAGGTCTAGAGCCAGAAGGAGGTAAGGGATAGATACGGTTTTTGAAAGACAACAACCATAATTGGGCCCAATTTTTGTTAAAATATACATTCCAAAAATCCAAGGGAATATATGCCAGGCTGTTAAAAAGTGGTTGGTTGTCTTTGAGGGTAGATTTTTCACCTCTTCTGGAATGTTTGAATTTTATTTTATAACCAGCTTTTCTTACTTTTATAAGCTAAGAATATTTTTAAAACTTTCATTAAAAGTTTAAGTAAAAAAAGTCCTAAAGCAGTAAGCTCTTGTTTGTACAGTCGATAAAGTATCTCATTAATCAAACCCAGGAGCAATCATTCTGAAGCTGTTGCCAATTTGGTACATATTTTTATCATTTAAAATAACTTGTTTTCTTTCATTATTCTCCTCCAAGCAAATTAGTTACCTTTCACTTAATTGTGTAGCTAAGGCTTTTGTTTGGAAAAGAATTCTGTTTCTCAGAGCTGATCCAAAGCCTGTTTCAAGAAATGGATGAATTTTTGGCAACGTAAGTTATGAAGCCTGTACTGTCTGTAAGAGTTGCTTGGTGGTAGAACGTTTAGTAATCTGAGCCACTTTTGTAGGTGGTAGGATATATACCTAATGCTTGGAAGGAAAACCAGCACCCTCTCCTGTTCTCTGGGTCCATGCCCTCTTCTACCTTTATCTAGCATTGGTCCCTGGCTGATTAATGGGCCCATCAATCCTATCTTTGCAGAACAACTGTGATTCTACTCTTCAAATTTACACTAACAATTCTCCTATTATTAAAAACTGGCTCATATTTATGGAGTACTTAGAGTGTTTGTTCAGACATTTATCTCAGTGACTTTTCAAATATGTAGCCTTAAGCAGGTATTTTGCAGACTTTTGAGATCCTTGGTCAAGTTGGGTAAACAAGACCATTTTGGTCCCAAGAAACATTACCGGTGGCTGGTTACCCTGTCTCTCACAAGAACCCAACCTTTGGGCAAACGTTTTTCTCCTGCTCAGAGAGGCTCCAGGCTGTAAAGATAATAGATGAATGCAGACATTCTCAGCAGCACTGGAACGTCAGGAAGTTGGCTGTTAGTTAAAAGCCCTAGTATAAGAAATTCTTATTTGGAACCCTAGGATGAACAATCCCTATAAATGAAGCTCCAGACCTTTTTTTCTCTTTGCTTTATTTGTTCCTCAGAAGTTCCAATAAAACTTTATTTACAAAAACAAGCAGCCAGGGGGAAGGCATAGCTCAGTGGTAGAGTGCATGCACGAAGTCCTGGGTTCAATCCCCAGTACCCCCATTAAAATAAATAAATAAACCTAATTACCCACCCCCCCAAAAAAGTAAAAAAAAAAAAAAAAAAAAAGCAGCCAGCCCATGGGTTGTAGTTTGCTGATTTCTTTTTCAAAAATACCATATTAAGATATGATTTACCTTGATTACTGAGATTCTGGTGCCTCCTTAAATTTTTCACCCAAAGCTAGAGTCTCACCTGCTTTACCCTAGTCCTGCCCATTTAGCAAGGAGTTCACATATTCGTTTAAAACTCCTAACAATGTTACAACTATTAAATGCTGAATTTTTGCAACTAAGGAGGAAAAGAGAAAAAAGGTTGGGTTTTTTTATGTTATTGATATTTCAAACAACTTTCATGTTTTAACACCCTCCTCCCAATTTTATTATTTTTCACTTGTAATGAATGCCATTATTAGCTTGCTTAAAATTTTTTGTTGAGTCTTTTGAGCATCTGTATGGATGGAAATGCAGACAGGATTCAAGGTAACAACTCTTCATGGGTTTTTGGAATAGCTTAACTCTCCATAATGCCTTTAGCTTTTTAGAAGGAAAACATGGTGGTATTTGAATATAACTCCTGTACTAGCAAAAAGCACAAGTCTAAGGAACCAGGGTTTGGGTGAAGCCGAAAAAATATGTAAGCCTGTAGCATTCTGAGGTTTTAAAAACCTGCATCTATTAGTTATTTCTCTTCGCGGGGGTCTCTGAGGGGCCTTTTCCACCTTGAAGTTGTTTTTGAAAAATGGGCATGGTAAAAAGTTCTTTTAATGTTATAGTTTTAGCATAATTTAAAATATGCTAATGAACTACCTTTAAATATCCAAGTGAGGGAATGCTGTAGGAAGAGGAGGCCTAAGGGATGGGCAGTAACTCATGGAAAATACCATACAGAAACAGACACAGCCCAGAATCAGGCCTCAGCATGGCAATCTGCCATATCGTTCCAGAAGCAGAGTGAGAAATCCCCAATGACTGTAACAATATCTACTTATGAGGTTTCCCAGGGTTTGTTTTCTTTGGGGAATTTAATCACTGGGCCAGATTTGGCCACTGGATTCTAGTGGACTAGAGTGAAGGGCTTAGTCTAGGCACAAGGAAGCTGGTTTTCCAATTCAGGCAGTACTTGTGGCTGCAAGGAGGAGAAACTCACTCAGGCTACCTGAGACAGAAAAAAAAAAGAAAGGTATGTATCTACTGGAAGGATACAGGGACCTCTCATGGAACCCAAGGACAGTAAGGGTGGCCAGACTTCATAAGTAGCCAGAATCACAGAAATGGAAAGTTACTGGAAACCAAAGAACTAAATAAATTGATGTAATTTCAACATTTAATTAACATTTTTTGCAAGCCCCTTAAAGACTTGCATGCTTTGAGATAGCAGATTTACAGAAAACTATTAGTGGGCACTTAATGTTTAATGAGAAATCCCTACAAAGCATAACTTCATGTTTTTTTTCATATTTACAAACATTTCATTCCATTTGAAAACCATTATAGGTTTGACTTTGTTTTCATCTCACAGTAATTCTTGAATATGCTTGATGATTATGACGAGTTATAGCCACAAGTGAATAAATTAAATTAGTCAAATAATTTTACAAGTAAAGTTTAAAAAAGATTTCAAAAATTTCCACAGAAGAAAAGACATATATTTTGATGGTGCTGGGTTTTGATATGTTTGCTATGATGATTAGGGCTATGAAGCTCTTAAAACATTTTTGGCAAAGGAAATTGCCAAATAGATTGGCATGTCAATCAATCAGTCAATCCAGTTTTCCTTTTGCTTCAGGCTCTGATATGGCAAAGGGTAGAGCTGACAGAACTGGCTGATGGGGTGGGTATGGAATTAGCAAAAAGGAGAAATCAGAGCTGCTCTTAGATTTGGACCTGAGCAACTGGTTAAATGGTGGGGTTATTAACCTGATGGGCAACCTTGGGAGAGAAGAGACTTGGTACATAAAAATCCAGAGTTTTGTTTAGGACAAATCAAGTTTGAAATGCTCGTTAAATATCCACATTGGGGATATCAAATAAACAGCTGGCTAGACAAGTCTTTTAGGCCTTTAGGAATTTCAGTTTCTGTCTGTATGGCTCTCTATTCTCTTTACAGACCAGCTTCCTTCGTAAAGGTCTTAGAGCTCACTTCTCCGTGACATCATGGTTTTGGGTGCCATAGTTCTGATTTGGGCCACCATGGTCTATCAGCTCACCATTCAGTACCAACTGGCTGATTCATTCTTGTGGTACAGTTTCAAATACTGTGGAGATAGCCTGTGATGGCCCACCCAGAGGCAGGTATATACTAAAGATCTGATCTTCTCTGGTTGGGTTCACATAGCTTGCAGGCTGCTGCTCCAGACTGAGCACAGGATAGGGCAGGAAAGTTGGATGTGGCAAGCAAAAGTGATGACATTTCCTTGGAAAGCCTTTTCTGAACCACAGGGGGAAAAGTTGGCTGTCATTTCATGCTCCTACAGTTCCCAGAGCTTCGTCCCTTCGTAAGTGTATTATAATGGCCTGTTTTCTTTATTACACTTGAGGGCAGAGACTCTGAACCCGCAGGAAATAGCACAGATACTCACTAAGCATCTGTTGGATGAATGAATGAATGACAACGTGAGAAAAAAATATCTGCCCAAAGTGCTCCTTCTAACTTGCTGGAAGGGACTGCCATGATGGAGAAAGATGTGAAAAACCAATAAAGCAAAACAAAATAAAACAAAAACCAACAAAAAGCCTGGAACCACATAACAGATTTTACAAAACATAGCATATATTATAATTTTCTGTGCTTAGGGGTAAGATCCCTTAATGGCTACTTGTAAGCATTTTGAACATTGTATACGTACACACACACACACACACACACACACAGAAACATAAAGTTAGAGAATATTGGCTTTGGAAGGAATCTTAAGAACCTATAGTTCAGCTTTTTGACTTTTTAGATAAGAAAACTAAGTCTCAGGTGGGTAAAGATGACTTACTTAAGATACCTAAAATACCTAAATGCGAGTCCTTGTTCTCCTATATAAAGTTGCTTTCTATTTAAGGTGATTATTCTTAACTTTTTCAATGACCCAACGTGAGAGAAATCTCTCACATATATATATAACAACTCTCTTCAGCTGAGGTTGTCAAAGATGTATGTGGGAAACTAAATGTAACAGGTGTAGCTTGCTTTTGTCCCTGGAGCATCCAGGTCAACAGAATGTGTACTGATTTCTTGGTAACTGAGAGAAAGAAGAAGATGAGGGCAAAGAGGCCTCAGGGGCCATGAGTCTGTGAAAAAAAACCTTAAATACCAGAGATGTAAAAGGAAAGCTTAAGGAACAGGGCATTTGGGCTGAAACAGGAAGGCATCTTCCTCTTCACAGTCCACTTCCTTCATTTAATATTTGAATTCTCACCAGGGGAGGAAAGAAAGGAGTCATCCCTGTTCTTGGATGATTCCATACCTCTGCTCACCCAGACATTCAGATATCTCATGGCTGGATTTGCTTCATTTTCCTGAGCTTCCCCAAAGACTCATCAGGACAGGAAGGAAATCACTGCTCTAGTCCTGCAAATTAACTACTCAGTGAAAGAGACCATATCTGGAGATTCCCAAGAGGTTTGGAGTCCTCCTCCCTAATAGAAAATGGTAGCAGTTGTGGCTTCTGACTTAGATGGGAGCTTTTTCCAACTCAAAACCTATCCAACTCCTCAAGCATGTCATCTTGAGATGCATTTGTTGTGAATGAACAGACACCACCTTTGTACCACAAATAGGACGATGCACACACATTGCAGGGTAGAGAAGCCACTCAATGAATGATGGCGATGATGATGGATTTTTTTTTCTTGCTCCCTTCTTCATCTTTCATTCTCTTTTTTCCCTGGAGAAACAAGAAAGTAAAAATCTTAAGAAATCCCTTCACCCTCCCAGAGAAGATTAAGCCAATGGGAGGGTGCCGGGATAAGGGAACCTCAACTCCAACTCTAAAGCTTAACTCGATAGTTGCATCCCCTCCACCTAGCGTCATCCCTGCCCCCTGTCACCGAAGCCACCTGACTAGTCCCAGGAATGCCAGGCAGCTTTTGGAGGGGGTTACCCGGGAAGGGGCGTCGGGGACAGGAGATGGAGATCAGGTGCTCGAGACGGGAGGCCTCCTGGGAGGAGGCGCTTCCAAGACCCCCGCCGCTAGCACCCCGCGGGGGTCGGGCGCTCTCTGCTGCCCCCCCGCGGAGGCGCCCGCATCCCAGCCCCGGCACCCCCAGCGGCTCCTTGGGAATGCTGGGAATGTGAGTCAGGGCCGCAGCGAGCTAGAGCGAGCGCGCGGAGCGGCCGGGCGGGGGGCCCGGCGGAGCGCAGTTCTGGCAGCGCTAGCGCGAGCGCGCGTCTCGGGACTGCGGCGGGTGCCGCCCCCTCGGCCGTCGGCCCCGCCCGGCCCGGCGCCCGGCCTCGGGCCTCGGAGCGGCACCCTCTCTCCTTTACTCCCTCCCTCCCTTCCTGCCCAGCTCCTCCTCCTCCTGCTCCTGCTCGCTCAGGCTCCGGCTCCGGCGCCGGCTCCGGCTCCTCCCGGCAGCCCGGGGCCAAGGCGACGTGAGATTGTAAAAATCCATGTGGGACGGCCCCGGGGTGAGCATCAGAAAGGTGAGACATCGACGCCGGAGCCGGGGCCCCTGGGTGCCCGGCTCCTTCGGGGTTCCCGTGCCTGGGCATCCCTTGTGTCGGGTCCCCCTCACTCGTGGGGAGCTGCAATGCGTTATCTGGGGGAGCCAAGGGGTGAACCATCCGCCTCCACCGGGGCTTTCTGGGAGGGGGGAAGGATGGGGCGGCCTAAGGACAGATTTGTCTTGATGTAGAAACCCCTAGATTGGAACAAGTGCACGGCTTTCTCCGGCGCGCGGGCGCCGCTAGCTCGCCCCGGCGGCCCGGGCCACCTCCCGCAGTCCCTCTCCGGCAGCCTCCCTCACTGCCATCTCCTTTCTTCTTTTCAGCTCCCCCTCTTTCGCTTGGCTTTCCCCCTCTTGCCTTGAAGGGTGGGGTGTTCGCAGAGGCAGGGGGCTCGGGGAATCCCCAAGCAGAACAAAGTATAGAGATGTGGAGCCCTAGCCCAGGGGGTGGGGTACTTGGCTGCCTCGGCGTGTTCCGAGGGGAGCGTGTTAAAATAAAGAAATCCGTGTCAGGGAAAATGAAGCCGGATTTATTGGGGAGGGGTAAGGGCTCGTGGTGTATGAAAACGAATACGATGTGAAATTAAACTGGATGACATTCCTTCCCTCCCCTTCTCATCTCCGAATTATACAAGAAAAGGGATACTTAGAGGGTTGTATTTATTCATTTTGATTTATTTTATTTTATTTTATTTTTATTACTGTACGAGCCTTTGAAAGATCATCTTAGGACAGTGAAGATTAAGGGCTGCTTTGGTGCGGGATAATAGAACAGCGCTCGTAAACTCTCTGATCTGCCCTGCCTTATTTATTTTGTACTTAAGGGTCTCTGTTCTCTTTGCCTGAGAGGGAGGGTCCGCTCTGTTACGAGCAGATCGATTTTAGGCGGCTACCTGCCTTTGCTGGATGAAAGGCAATTTACTCCCAGAGCGGTGAATTGTCAGTTCCCTCTGTGATTGACAGCCACACCTGCCACTTATGTGGGCAGAACGGGGACCGCTGGAACCTCAAGAGCCAATCAATGCTCGGGAGAGGAGGGCAGTTCCCACTTGTCAGGGTTAGTTTCCTGGTTGGCTTTTTAAATCAGTGGTTTTACTTAACCATTGGTTTCCACCAGGTATGAGGCTCCAGCTGTGAGAGACAAACAAGCGGGACGAAAACTCTTCGAAAATGGGCTTAGAAGCAAGTATGCTTGATCTGTATTTGTTAACCCCCTCCCCCTCGATTTTTTTAGTTGTAGTAGTTGGGGATGCTCAGGCCATTGGCTTAAAACATGAAATGGATGTGTAAAAAATGAAATGGGAGGAGGTGCTGGGGATTAGAATTTTCCACCTATTTCGAGAATTGCAGATTCCTCTGTAAGAGATATCATTTACTGTTGCGCTATCTGGAAAAGGGTGTGGCACTTTGTCTCCTATGGTCACTCTTGTCCTTGTAAAGTCACGTTGTTTCTCTGTATACAGTATTTGGCTCTTGGCTCTATCTGGTGGATTTATAAGATATTTTTGAAGCAGGCAAGCATGCTTTATTTGGATTACCACGAACAGAAGGGATTCTTTTAGTTTTTTACAGTATAACACAAGTTCTGGAAGTGAAGGCTGACTTCTTCACTTCCAGTTTGGATGTCAGTTTGGAGGTGGCAGTGGGGTCAAGCCAGACCCTTTCTGGAAGGTAGAAGAGTTTGCCTTTAAGGTGAGTTTGCCTCTAAGGTGAGCCATCTTGTCGGTCTGCTTCTGTGCTTTAATGAAAGCCTCGCACAGTTTTGGGGTGGGGGTGGGGGCGGTATGTGGATGGTGATGGAAACATGACTTTCATAAGCAAGACTTTCAAGGGTGGAAGGATTGTGGGTGGAAGGACCATATCCTTCTCAATTCTCTATTAGTGAAAAGCTTACTTTTCAACACTCTTCTCCCTGAATTCAGTGGAAAAATTACTGGTTGATTCAGAGAGCCTGTCATCTTATAGAAGATGTATTGGATGTGAATATAAAGCTGTGCATTCAGCTTTTCGTGAACAGATTGTGAACCAGAGTACACTGATTAGGATGGTCCTCATGTAGGAACCAGATTTGTCAAGGTAGTATTGTTACTTTTACTATTATCATTATCATTATTATTGTTATTGCATATGCTAACACTTTGGGGAGTATTTTACATGTATTTTTTTTTAATCCTGCATTTCCCCTATGAGGTAGATAGGACTATTATTATCCTTGAATTTTAGATGAGGAAACTAAAAGGAATTAAATATCTTGCCACAGTTTAGTGTGAAAGCGAGAACATGAGCCCAGGTTTCTCTGAACCAGAGCCTATGTCCTTGGACATGGCCTTGAATTTAAATTTTGGTTGTGCACTCTGCATGTGTCCAGTCTGCAATGTGGGCTCTTCCAGATTACATAGGGCCTATTCTGTTGAGTCCACTGCAGTGTTGAGGATCTTTGAATATCCTATTTGCCTTGCCACTTTGAAGGCAGTTGCCCCTACCAACAGGCAAATTAAGTAACTTTGTATATTATGTATTTCCATTATGTCAGCTTTGGCCCAAAGGAAATTTGATTCCAAACTTAATGATGACTTAAAGGAAGGTAAAACAAAATAAAATACACACTCTTATATTTTTCTTGATATCTTAAATTTCCAATCGGAATTTTGGATAGGTCTTAGTTGAATGCATTCTCTTATCATTCAGTTGACCTTTTTTCCCCCTAAAGGATAGGAATTTTATTTTCTCTTTCACTAACAGAGGGATTCTTTTCCATTAGTGATTAAATATAATTATATTTAAAATCACTCTGTTGAAATAATATGCCCCTCTTATTTTATTACGTTACAAAAGCTACAGATGTAAGTCTGTCAGTATCTTCTTCTCACTGATGAAACTCAGAGGTCATGGTTTGCCAAAACAAGTATCCTGAAAAGGAGTTTAGATGAATGGGGTTGGAGTCCACAAGTTCACCTCAACAGATAGTCTTTGATTTTGGTGAGGTTGACTTTGTACCATCAACATTTTAGTTGTTTTACTAGGATTTCCTTTAATCCCTTTTATCGGCTTGAAAGTTAACATTTTGACTGTCACATGGGAGACCTACCTGTCAGCTGACAGTTTAGTTTCAGCAGTGTTTATATTATTCCTTGATACTTTATTGTGATTTTCCTTATTTTAGAAAGATAGTAGAACAAAAGGAAAATAGAAAAGCACTGATATTAATGATAATGCCAGTCTCATAAGTTTAAAAGAGTTGATCTAAAGATAGAGATCATTAGGTGTACCAATGACAGATGTACTTCAGCCAGTTATTTCTTACAAGAAGAAAAGGAACAAAATGAATGATTATGTAAGAAATGCTGAATTATATCAAATGGTAAAAGATAAACTAGTCAACTTTTGCTGCATAACAAAACTCCTGAACTTACAGCAACAGGTATTTATTCTCACCCTCATGAGTCTGTAGGTTGCCTGTTGGCTTATCCAGGTTGGGCTCCCGGTGGTGGCTCTGCTGTAGGCTGTAGGTTGGATTCTGGTCTGCTCTATATGTGTTCTAGGGCCCACCCTAAAGGGATAGCAGATACCTGGGGCATGATCTTCTCATGGCAGGTCACTATATTCAAGAGCCAAGCCAAACTGCACAAGCAAATGTCATTTCCATTAACAACATTTTTGGATATTGCAAGTCACATGGTGAAGCCTAGCATCCATGGGTAAAGTAGACTCTGCCTGTAGGAGGGGAGGGAATATTTGATGAACTCCCATAGGGTGTAAAAAGTATAGTGTTTTTATAGAATTTTATAATTTTTTCTTCTCATTCTTGGGGAATGTAGTCTTCATCCCCTTACTCCTACCCCTAGCTTTATGACATATACACCTAGGTTTTACTTTTGCATTTCAGGAATATACCATGTTTGATTCTAGAGGACTGACTGTAAAAGCAAGTATGAGCATATACATTTATTACTTGAGTTATCAAGGCACTAATTTTTAGAACCTACTGTATTCAAGGGAGTATGCTTGATGGAGCACAGGGGTTTTTGTCTGATGTAAGTTCTGCTACCATAGAATTTATTAGGAGAAGGAGTCAGGAAAGAGTTCTTGGATGAAGAGGCATTTTCCTGGACCTTGAAGCAGGGACAGTGTTAGAGATACAGATAGAGCAGTGGATATAACAAAAATGTGAGGAGCATATCTGGATATAATGAGTTATTTCATTTGACCAGAGGGTAGGATGAATGGGTAATAATAACAATAATAGTTATAATAGTAGCAATAATTATAGCTTAACTTTTATTGAGCAGTTAACTATGTGCTCAGTACTGTGCTTAGTACTTTACATGAAATATATAATTTAATATTGGAGTAGACATTGCTGATTGCCTATCCAATATTCATGCTCTCCTTTCTGAGAGAACTTCGATTTTGTTTGAGATGGGAATATGCTCATCTCATTTTCCCAAACTCCTTTACATGAGTGGTCATGAGTCTCAGGTCTTATAGAGATGTAAGTGGATGCTGTTGGATAGGGACTTTCCTGAAAGCTTAATGAGCAAGACGCACTTGGCTGGTGTACCCCAACAGCATTTGATCTCTTTCTGCTTCTTGTTGCTGGGAAAGTGGGTGCAATGCCTTGAGGGGCAGCAGCCAACTACAACAACAAAGATAAGATCACCTACTGTGTGTCTGTCCCTCTACCAGTAACACACAGTCTCGATACTGTATAAATTGTATAGACTTATTTCTCCTAATTCATTAATTTTCAAGTTGTTTTAGCTCTTCTAGTTTCTTTGATTTAAACATTTAAATATTGGAGCAACCTTGTCTGTATGTACAAAAAAATTATTTAGTTAAGTGTATCTTTGAGTAACCTTTTTTTTTTAAAACAGGAGTCAAATGTGGGGTATATTTTCTAGAGCTCATAATAAATATATCAATATATGGTAAATAATAAGTCTTTCTTTAAACGTGAATGAAGTTAGGAATAAATAGGAAATTCCTGGTTAAATCTTAAATTCTTTTTACTTACTCCGAAATTCTATAGACATTGTTCCACTGGCATCTAATGTTCATTGTTATGCTGAAAAAGATACCCCCTCCCCCATTAAAAAAGAAAAGATAAGATCACCTATGAAAATTAGCCAAGCTGGAACCTGGAAGGCTCTTGGTCTCAATGACATTGTTGAGCTATAGTACCAGCCTAGATTGCTTTCCCCTATTCTTCTTTTTTCATAAAACAAATAACTTCCTTACTAATAAGCAACTCTTTGTTACCTGTAGTCAAATATAATCCTCATTGATACATACCTTCTTAAGAGCCTCTCAAAGTAATTGCCATCATATCTATTTCATAGGTGAGAACATCAAAAATCAGATTAAGGCATTTGCACAAGATCTAGGATTCATTACTACGTCATTTTAACTTTCAGGGCCATCATCACGCCTTTGGCTGGGTACATAAGTACCACAGCAGAGATAACAAGTAGGTTGGACAAGTAGGTTGGGGTAAAATTGAGGCAGCAATTGGATTCCAGGTTGAAAAGTTTGAGTTTTATTTCACAGCCTAGTGAGTACAGTTAGCCCTCGATAGACGCGGTTTCTGCATCTGTGGAGGGTCGACTGTAAGGAACTTGAGCATCCTTGGATTTTGGTATCCAGAGGCGTTTCTGGAGCTAATCCCCTGCAGATAGTAAGAGACAACTGTAAAAGGTGATTTTAAAAAGACAGAGACTGGAGGTTGGAAAATCACTGAGGCTTAAGTACATGATACCCAAACCTTTAGTGTGAATTAAGGTAGAGGAAAAGCTGAGCATAAAGCACAACTGGGGACATGAAGAGAGAATGGAATTGAGTGAACACAAATCATAGTTGGCTGTTAACCTGTAATCTGAGAACAAAACGAAAGCCTCCTGAAGGTTAGTATTAGCTTCTGCTAATGACTTCACATTTTGCCAGGAAATAGGGAATGAGTAATGTAGAGAATTGCTAACGGGATGTGAATCATTATTTAGTGCAGTAGGGTGGGGATGGCTACTTACTGTCCATACCATTTATTGAACCTTGATGACCTTGTATGACATGATTTTGGTCTGGATCTGGCTCCATTGTGCCATTTAAAGGAAGCAGAGATGAAAGGTGAGGCCAGAGAGTGATGCAGCAGTACAACAAATTCTGTCAATGGACATATTTTCACAACTGTGAAACATTCTGAAGGTTTCTTAGGGGTGGGGTGGGATCCCTTTAACTTCCCAGGCCTCCTTTTTTCTTCCTCTCTCTCTCTGCTTTTTTAATTTGTAAAACAAATGATTTGGATTAGTGGTTTTCAAATGTTTTTCAGCTGTAGAAACTTCTGTTTCCTGAATAAAAGCTTATCTGGACCCTTCGTATATTTATAGAAAAAAGCAGAGTTGCTGTGAAAATTCAGGATCCAGGTTTATGTAGTCTGGGACTTCCTTATGTTGAGGCTACTGCTCTAAAATGATCCCTACACATTCTCCCAGGTCTAGGATTATGTGAATCTTAGAGCTGTCCAGATGTTTTACTGGAGCATCCTCTGTAACAAATCCCTTTGTTATTCCACAGCTTGTTGTGGCTTAGGGTCATCTAGGGTGGAGATGGTTAATGTTCGTCATAGCTACTTTTTCTCCAGGTGTACCTTGGACTTGACTTGTGTTAATTCTATACTAGAGCATTTAATTTCCAGTGTGAGACCATCCAGTGCTCTCTTCTGCTGTGGTGATCATGGAAGCATGTGTTGAGAAGGAGCCTCTATCTACCATGGTTCCATTAAATAAGCAAAGCTTCCAGTTAACTGGTCCTGGACATATAATGTGATTGGGAAATCAACCTTTGTTGTTTTAAGCCATTGAGATTTTGTGATTGTTTATGCAGCACTTTTGTTTTTAGCTTATGTTTACTGATAGGTCATCTTTTAGCACATCTGCTAAACTTTATTTAACTGACTTTTTAAGTGTCTTCTGGATGAACCTGAGGCCTGGCCAACTTGTCCTTATTTTGTGCTTAGGAAAGCATCAGGCAGCATCTACAGCAGCTGTCTGTGTAGGTCTCTGTACTCATAGGTTCTATGAATTGGAATACTTACGCTTAATTACACTTGCTGTCTTGTTGAAGTTCAAAGATATATTGTGCAGTGTACCTTACTTTAAAAAAAAGCTTTTAATTTAATGTCCTTTTGTTTTTTAAGGTAATAGAACCTCAGTGGCTTGGAGGAAAATAATGATTATCAGTTACTATAATAATGGCTATTATAAAGACTCATTAATTGATTTGTGAAATACTTATTGAGCATCTGCTATATGATAGGCACTGGGGGTATAGGGATGAGCCATAGATAGTTCCTCACTTCGAGCTTACACTCTAGTTGGGGGTTGTGGATAGGTTTGCTCTGTTCTTTGAAGGATACCACTTACTGAGCATTTACTATGTACTAGGTCCATTATATTCCTCATTTCATACTACCTATAAAGGTAGATATATTATCCCCACTTTATAGATGAGGAAACTGAGGCTCAAAGGATTTGATAAGTTCTGTGAAGGCAAGAGCTTTTGCCTTTTGCTGTATCTCCAGTGCCTAGAAGAGTCTTTGACACATAGCAGATGCTAAATAAATATTTGTTGAATTAATAAATGAACGGAGGAAATTTGCTCAAACTTAATGCCGTGGCAGAGCCAGAATTTGAATTCACATCTGCCTCACTCTCTCTCTTTTAAATTATCACTGGGTATAGTAGGAGCAGTGGGTTTACACACAATTACAGCAGAAGCAGCAACTAAGCCCCACTAGTGTCAATGACAAAGGCACCAGGAAGAGCCAGGTTGTCTTTCTTGTACAGCTAGGGCCAAGTCCTCTGCATGATTTGTTACTCATTCCGTCTTAGCTAGGGAAACTCAGGGCCACTACCTCACTGGCTTGATTGCTGATATAATTGGTTACCCCATCTCTTGGTACAGTTCAGCTTCTGCTCTAGCCAGATTTCCTTAGCACTTGGCTGGCCCTGTTTCCCAGGGCTGTGCCTCAAGTTCTGCCTTTAACGTTTTGCACATTTCTGCTCCACTTTCATTTTCCAGATTTATTGCTTTGAAGTTCCAGGAAATCTCTAGTTGCTGGCACCTAGTGGGCACTGAACAAAATTAAAAAGAGAGCTGCGCGAGAGAGTGAGCGAGCGAGAGACAGAGAGAGAGAGAGAGAGAGAGAGAAGGATAGAAAGGCAGCCAACATTTTCAGGAAGGAACTAAGTGATTACTTTTTCCTGGAAGTCAATAGTGAGATTGCAGCCCCAGGAGATGAGAAGTGTGGGCCCGGTAGAAAGGCATCTCTGGGAAACACTTACAGATGGAAGGCCAGTGGCAATGTTCATCGATGTCTTGTACGAATAACTTTACTTTGCTGTAGTTTGTTCTTCGGAGTCTACATTTCGCTCACTTAATTCTCTCGCATGGGTGCAGTGTGTGCATGCAAGCGTATGTGTATGTGTATATGTGGGACGTCTAATAACGTTCCTTCTTTCTTCCTGCCTTACAGCTTTATACCCTTAAAAGTAGTTGTCATTCTACGATTTCAGAATATGAATGAATTGCAGGCAGCAAAGTGCATTCCCTGCAAGTGTATTAAGAATGAACTATTAATTCAAGGCAACTTCTTAGTGGCTCAGAAAACGAGAGCTTGAATGGGAATTGAGCAATGTGTTCTTTAGGAATACTCTCAGATCCTTATGCAAACTGTGAGAGGCTTTCCCCTAAAACAGTACAGCTAATTATAGCAAGAAAGAACAGGGTTTTATATAAGAAGTTAAACCTAGTTGTGCACTGTAGTCACTAGTTCTTATGTAGCAAATTTCTCTAAAACAAGTGGATGTGGTCAGGGTAGGAGGTTCATCCTCTGTGGGCTCAAGGTGATTGAAGGTAGGGACCCAAGGTGACTTGGGGTCTAGGAGCTACTCTGAAGGTGGAAAACTCCACTCTGAAGGTGAAAGGTTGAGCTCTACAAGATGTGAGTTTGGTCTGATCCCTAGTTATTTTCCTAGTGAAACTGGTAGGCACCAAACTCTTACCAAGATGATTTTCTTGTGCCTGGTTTAAGGCAGGTTAGCCATGCTGCCTTCCTGCCTGCTGGCTCCAAGCTAATGCATCCCCAGAGGAGCAAGATTTGGTTCAAAGAGCAGGATCCTAGTGGAGCAGTGTTGTTGATCCTTTTTCACGTATGGCTCTCAGGAGATGGCTTTTGGTGTGTTTTCTTTCCTTCCGGTGATGTGTGTTTTTCGTTCCTTCTGGGTAATGTTCCCTTCTACCCTCCTCCCCTTTTCCCCCATTTTGACTCTCTAGCCATCTTGTTTCTGAAACCTCTCCATGGGGGGAAGCAGGAGGTTGGGTAGTGACTGGGATGATAGCTTGGCATTCTTAGGAGCTCCTTGAAAATAAGTTCTGTTTGATGCTGGGTGGATACAAAGGCACCTGAGTTTCAGTGACTGCTGTTCCTCAGGCTTGGAGGCATGGAGCAGTTAGCAAGGGTACATAAGGGCAATTCTTTACCTTTTTTGTTAAGTCTGAGAAAGAACCATCTTTTGTGTATAGGCTTTGAATACACTGACAGGCCACCTTAAATTCAGCAACATGAATAGTTGCTTAGAATAACTTAAGAGCATAGTCTTTTGGATATAGAGATGTGAGCACTGACCTGCCAGTCAAGAGACCTAAATTCCATTTCTGGAATTTGCTTTGCTACTGGCTTTTCTTATTTGGGGATCTCTGTTTCTTGATATATATCAGAATCATCTGGCCCTTTTCCAGATCTAAAATATATTTTTTCTAAAATATATTTTATATCTTTTATATATTTTTCTAAAATATATTTCCAGATCTAAGATACATTGTTAGCGGGAAGGATGTAGCTCAGTGGTAGAGAGTGTGCTTAGCATGCATGAGGTCCTGGGTTCAATCCCCAGTACCTTCATTAAAAAAAATTGATAAATAGACCTAATTACCTCTCCCCCCCAAAAAAAGAATATCTAAAAAAATAAATTAAATGATATATTTTTACAACAGATTTTTTTTCATGCACATCAACTAAGTAATTGTCATTTTATTAGCTATTTTATCCTGGAAAACAACAATGACCAGTGTGCTTTCATGATGGACTTTATTAAAAGAAGAGTTAAGCTGTTATACTATATATTCACCGTATGCGTGTGTCCTAGCTTTATGCCAGCTCTCTGTTGGGCACAGGGGAGGCAGCTATAAACAGAGTAGGTGATTTAAGGGGGCTCGGGGATTTTAGCTTCTAGTGGGGCTCCAGATAAGTAAGAAGGCTATTATAATGGGAACTCCTATGGGGAAATACCCAGGCTGTCCTCCTCTAGGAGGATGGACAAGATTCATGGATGAAGGATGAAGAAGGGCTTCTTTTTTTTTTTTTTTAATTTTATTGACATGTGGTTGATTTACAATGTTAGTTTCAAGTGTACAGCAAAACAATTCAGTTATACGTATACATACATATATTTTCATATTCTTTTCCATTATAGCTTATTACAAGAAATTGAATATAGTTCCCTGTGATATACAGTAGGTCCTTGTTCTTTATCTGTTTTATATATAGCAATCTGTATCTGTTAATCCCAAACGAAGGAGGGCTTCTTGAAGAAGGTAACTCCTAAGGTGAGGTGGAATACTAAGTGGAGTTAGCTGGGGTGGGCTTGATTTTGATGGTATGAACAACAGAGGGAGTCCAGGTCCAAGGGTTAGCAAGAGGATGGCAGTCTTAGGGTTTAGGGAGATGACAGTAGACTTGTGGAGCTGAAGATTAGCTTGGCTGGGGTGGGGGATGGTAAGAGAGGCCACGGCAAGTGACAGGCATGAAGACCCTGTGATCCACTAAGAAGATGAAGTTCAAGCTTAACCATTAAAGGGTTTCAATAGGGACTGACAAATGGAGATGCTGAATTCTCTGTATTTTCCTTTCATTCCACTTTCATGGCAATAACTACCTCCTTTGGTGTTTGTGGGAGTATGGGGTTTGAAATTGGAGTAAGGGAGTGGCAGGATGACCTGAGAAAGAAGAGAAAGATTATGAATATGGTCTTGGGAATCCTAGCAGTGCTCAATCTGATTTCATTCAGCAAACACACTTCATGCAAACTTTATAACTTTAAAAGACCATTTTTCAGGTGAAGATGCCCCTGATGAAAGATCTGTAGTGGGGCTCTGTGCTGCTTGTTGGTTTTGAGCACTTCTTTGAATTGAATGTCAAGTTCTTTTCAGTGAGTTTTGAGCAGAGCACAGAAAGCATGGGTCTTGTTTTAAAATCTCTGCAAATGTTTGCAGTTAATGGATGCAATTAAACTGACTTTGTTATATCAATAGAAGGAAATAGTTGAGGTAATTCATAGTGTACAACTTCTGAAAGTGGTGTGAGAAAGTTCATGGATAGAAATGGTTTAATTATTCTGTGAAATGTACAGTGTAATTGAGAATTATGTACTGAAACTGTATTCAATGCCCCATGCATGCCAACTGCCAATGACCTTACTTTTGCATGATTTATACCACTTTCGTTGGTCACGTTGATAAGCTCCCTTTCACACATTAATTTTGACTTCTGTGCTTCAGCTTGTGAACCAGCATTTTGAACTACTATGTCATGGCCTTACCTGCTAACAAACAGTTTTATTTCAGTAGCGTCAACATTTTGTATAGTAGTTTGTGCAATCATTTGAACATATCTTTAATCTTGTCATTATTTTATAAAAAGTAAATGGAAAATGGAAAAATGTAGGCACTAATAAAGGGAGAAATATGAGCTTCATAAACATAGTGTAATTGAGGCAAAGATGGAAACCATTAAACATACCCAATATGGATGGTGTTTACTTACATACATTGGACTTAAGTTGGCCAACTATATAAAGTTGTGAGGGATAAGGACAAAGTTAAAGGCTATGGACATATGAAATTTTGGGGAAAAAAAAGCTTTGGGGATTATGATAAAAGGCAAGACGTAATTTGGGATTTTATCATTTATTTGTTTTGGGAAACAGAGCTTCCCTTTTAAACATGACAGTGTAGTGAACTTTCATTTGTTCAGCTTTAAAAAATATATTAAGAAAGGCATTTTCTCCAAAAGTAGGAGATAGAAATTGGATTTCTCACCAGTCTTATTTAGGAGAGTCTACCAGAGTCATTAACCTATTCCCTGCGTTTGCTAGATGATATAGGTGATCATTGTACTTAACAAAATTCTCTGTGAATTTTGGCAACTCAGTAAAAGAAACCGAAGAAAATAAAATGGTACTTAGCAAAGGATATACCTCAATGGATTTTCATGATTCCATGGTTTCATTTGGTGCACCGTGGAACAGAAAAAGACTAAATGCATCTTAGTCCTCATCATGTGCTTCAGGGATGCTAAGATGGTACATTTGGAGCCAAAGAGAAAGAAGGATAAGAATGAAGATTTGTGTACAATTAAGCTCACAGCCTTCTAACTCCCCAGGACAGCAGGGTATGATAGTGATCTGTCTGCCTTGGAGGATCTAACTGATATTTGGGAGCTTGTTTAACTTCCTTTGTGGGCTGTCCACGTCTAAGCACAGGAGTGAGTTCGATGCAAAATTCCAGTTCCTTCTCATTGTGGTTAACTGTTGAATGTTAAATTTTGGGAGGTGTTAATCAAGTCAGTGATGGGAAAGAAAGCTCTTGGATTTCTAATCTCTTCCTGAAACTGAGAGACATGGTTTATCTTCTATCAAAAAGGCAGATAACTACCAAGAAACTCATATTAAGTACATGTGTCAGGTACTGTGCTAAGAATGTTCAAGAATTATCTCACTTAATCTTGACAATAACTCCATGATCCAAGTATTATTTCTCATAATGAGGAAATTAACATTTAGAAAAGAAACTTGCCTGGGTGTCTTAGTTTAGCTTCTCCCAAAAGTAGACCCTGAGATAAGTGTTCTAGTGGACGTAATTGTTTGGGACATACAGGGAACACCAGTAGGTGAACAAGGATATGAGACAGGGAGAAGGCAGTCAATAGATGGGACAGTATTCAGTAAGTTACTACAGTGGCAGCTGGAGTTTAATCTGACCAGGAAACTCTGAAGATAGTGTAAAAACACTTGCCTCCAAATGATCTCATGTGAGGGGTGAGGAAGCAGGGGTGTGTAACCACCAGTTCCTGTCAGTTGTTTTTCTTTTTATTTAAAAGAAAATTATTTTTTATTATTTTTAGTTTTTATTGTGGTGAAATGTACACAACATTTATCATTTAAACTACTTTTAAGTGTTCAGTTCTGTGGTATCATGTACATTCACAATGTTGTGCCGTCATTACCTCTATCCATCTCCAAAATTTTTGTATCATCCCAAAGTAAAATTCTGTACCATTAAACAGTGACTCCCCACTCCCTCTTGCCCCCAGCCCTTGGCAACCACTGTTTTCTATCTCTATGCACTGATTATTCTATGTAACTTATATAAGTGGAATCAGACATTATTTATCCTTTTGCGTCTGGCTTACATCTCTTAGCATAATGGTTTCAAGATTCATCCATGACATAGCATGCATCAGAGTTTCCTTCCTTTTTAAGGATGAACAATATTCCATTGTATTTATATACCACATTTTGTTTATCTATTCATTCATTGTCGACATTTGGTTTGTTTTACATTTTCACTATTGTAAATAATGCACATATGAACATTGGTGTATAAATCTTTCTGTCAGTTGTTTTTGAGGGTGGTTAATTCCCTGGCACTTCTATCCCACCCCCTGCAAAAGCAGAGTGGTTTTCCCAAGTTCAAAAGAAGTCTTCAGCAGAGACGCTGATATTGGCAGTGTGAAGTCCTTCAGGGGACTCAAAAATGTTCAAGTCAGAGGGACATTAGTAGAGCACTTAACAGCATTTGCTCACAAGGTCTTTACCTAAGTAAGTGGAGAAGCTAGGATTTCAATCTTGGACTCTTGACTGAAAGCCCATGCTTTTAACTGCTCTACCCTGAGTACTATTAAAAGTGTAACAGTACTGAGCTTTGAAGATGAATGAGATTGGTTATTGCCTTTGAGGACCTATCAGGGTTGTATCATCTGTTTTGCAAAAGGCTCAAGGTAAGACAGTGGCATCACGTGGCACAATCTGGATCTCACAGAGCCGTTGTAAGATGGAGTCACAGATAGCAGTCGTATGGGTTTCCTTTCTCCTGATATCCTGTGCTGAGGCATGCTTGGGCCAGGCATGACTAGACTCTTCAATAGGCTGTGCTCCAGGACAGGGACTCACAATGTGCTGATCAGTGGAGCCATGAGTTCCAGCCCCCACACACTGATGCTTCCTGGCCTTCACTTGAGGCTTTTTTTGCAACTATATTACCTCAGCAGCATTTATCCTCCTCATTTGAGCCTTTCTGATGATTGTCTTCATCTTGATGTCCAAGCATTAGGAGCAGCTACTTGTTAGGAAAGAAATTAGGGTACAGGAATGATAAAGAGAATACAATGGAGGCAGTTATAATGGTTCATTATGAGTATCTGTGTCTGAAAAGACATCATTTACAAGTGACTTGGATTTATCTAGAGACCTCACATGAGATATTTTGTCCCTGAAAGGATGACATCACCTAGATTGGTATTGTGGCAAAAGGAAGAAAGAAATGAGAGATCAATCAGTGAAAAAATTCTGCCCTATTTTTTAACCTGAATGTTAAATATTTTGTTTTAGGTCTGCATTTGTGGGAACTGGGTGTATTAGTCAGATTTTGCTGGGGTATGCTGAGAGAACAACCCCAAATCTCAGTGGCTTATTTCCCTCTCATGGGTTGTGTATGGTTCTATTCCACGTTGTCTTATTTCTGGGACTCAGGCTGAGGGAGTGGTCCCTTTCTTGGATGAGCTATTCTCATGGTAAGGAGAAAAAACAATGGTTTACTCACAAGATGTCATTTACAGCTTCTGTTTGGATATGGCATGTGTCACTTCAGCTCACATTGCATTCTGCAAAACAAGTCGTGGCCAAGCCTTATGTCAGTGGGGCAGGAAGGATTCTCCTATGAGAGGGAGACTGTAGGGATGAGCTGACTAGAGAGGGACAGTGAATATTTTGAACAAATGATGCAATTTACTGCACTGGCTAAAATTCTACTCTTATGTGTAAATTGCTTAACAGCCTTTTCAACTATCTAACCTTTTTAGATCCATTGTAACATGCTTAATATTGTTTTCCTTTTTTTTTTTTTTTACTCATAAGGAAGAAACATTGTACTTAAGTCTAGTTTTCTTCCTTGGATCCATGTAAAACCACCTATGTAGCTATTATTATTATTCCTAATAATTCAATCAATTGTACTGTCTTTCAAGAACTAATCTTAGAGATTGAAGGGAACATTGAAGCTCAGAATTTGAATGCCTTTTATAATCATATGTGAAATTAATAGAAAACAAAGGACTAATTATTACCAACATTATGATCATCCTTTAAGAAAACATAATGTGTCTGTGGTTAATATTGATGATGACGAGGGCTGTTGTACTGAATCTTTACTAAGCCTGAGGCACTTTTTTGAGCAGTTACACTTTCTCTGATTTAGTCACAACTCATCTTACTTTTGTAAAGTACCTATTCTTACTCCTGAGTCCATTGGTACTTACTGAGGTACTTAGGCTCAGAGAGGTTTGTTAACTGACTCAAGGTTAAATGGATAATAAATGTGAGTTTCAGGACTGAAACCCAGTATATGTTTAATCACTTAACCAAAGTTTCTAAAAGTTGGACGAGATACCTTTTAAAGAAAATAATTTCTTGTAGAACCCCAAGGTTCACTTAAATTATTGCTATTGTAATACTTTTAACTGTATAAACATAAAGCTGCTGAGGTTTTATTTTAAGCTCCTACACCTTTCTAAAACTTAAATCAATTTAGAAATTAAGTATACTTCATATTACTAACTCAAATTAACAACATTGATTTAACCGCATTAACTAAATTGCTACTTGTAACTGGAATATGATGCCAACTATTCTGGGTGGGTTCTTTGGCAGTCAACTGGTCTATCCTGCTGTGTGCTGGGTGATGACTCAATTTTCCCACCATGTTCACAATATTCAACTTGTGTGAAACTTTGCTTCCAGCTGAGGAACTTGACCTCTCTAACTTCTCACCCAGTGAGAAAACATTATTTAGATTCCCAGGTCCATCTTTTTCCTTTGACACATGATGATTCCTTAGGGTATAGCTTATTGCTCAAACTCACTGAGCATGGCTGCCATGATGATCCAGAATATCCTTACATTATTTGTTTCCAGATTTTTGAAATAAAAACAACCTTAATTTCTCACAAGATTTGTAAATTCTTTAATATACACATCTATGGATCTGCCCCCTTCTCCTCAGTTTTTGCCCAGGTTAAAAAACCTGATTTTCTTTCTCTGGTACTATTCTTTATTTCATGGAACTCTCTCCATCTGAGACCACAACCTATTACTACCAGAAAGATTCTCATCTATTTCCAGTATTCACAATATCTAGCAGGTTGGCACAATAATTAGAGTTACTCATATAAACCTGAATAAAGGGGCTATTGCTCCCTTTTGAAATGGAGGAATTTGCGTCCCTGGAAGGTCAGAAACATTACAGATTTGTTCTTGAAATATTTATTGAATAGATTTAAACTGTGTCCCATAATTTCCCTTTTATGTATTTTTGGGGAGTGGTAATTAGTATGTATGTATGTATGTATGTATGTATGTATGTATGTATGTATGTATTTTAATAGAGGTACTGGGGATTGAACCCAGGACCTTGTGCATGCTAAGCATGCACTCTACCACTGAGCTATCCCCTCCCCCTCCTTTTAATATATTTTTGTTAGATAAGCTTACCCTTATTCATGAACTAAGAGATTTAACTAAGTTACTTGATGACTTAAAGTGATTATTGACTCTTATTCACTATTATTGCAGTTTTTAGAGTGGTTACAGTTTGCTAGTCAGTATTTTTGCTAAAGGCTCATGTGACTCTTCTATGGTGATCAGTCATGTTTTTGAAAGACTCCAGAGTTAGGATATAACATTTATTTTTTCTCTTCTTTCCAGAATACATAAATGAATGCTTGTCTCATTTGCACATTTAAGTCATTCCCCATCCCTTGACACCAATTGTGGTTGTTTTGTTTTTTCCCCTCTTTGGAATAGTGTACAATCTTTACTAAAAATTTTCCTTCTGTATATGATCATGTGTATATTCTTTTCTAGTAAAAGGCTATTTAGACATGCTCCTTACATGTTGCTTTTAAATGTAGAAAAGTGTGTGTGACTGGACATTTAGGGGCAAAGAGGTAGAGTTGTTATTTTTCTACCTTTCTATAATTTTCTCTCTGAAAATTCTGTTTATTGACAGATTGAGGATTTTTTTAGTGTAAGACCCAATAATTCCTAATTTTTTTTGCTAAGTACACTCTAGCTAGAGCTTTGCTGATCGACATTTTACATTTGCAGATTGAAGGAAATGCACAGATGTTTATAAAATATACTTCAAAACCTTATTTATCTCTTCAGTGTATCCAGCTTAATTTGTTACACTTGTGAAACTTAATGAGGCGGTGAATTATGTTGTAATCACCATATTGTATTAACCGTAATTGTTCTTTAAAATTTGATTTAGCATCTCAAATTATTTTTTACTTTTACTGTTTATTGTTTGGGGTTTTGCTATATTTTAAACTTGTGAATTTAGCTGTGGTCTGTTCCCTTAACAGAAGTTTGTAGGTGTTCCAGATTTTAAACTTAATCCCTGAGAATAAATTGATAGAGTTTGAAATTAAAACAACAGAAATGACTGTACATTTAACTAGGACTTGGGTATACAGAGTCCTTACCTTGTAGTACAGAATGTAGTCAGCCTCTTCACTTAAACACCTTACCACAAAATATAGCCAAGGCAGCTGAACATGTAATCATGCTAAATCTGCACATAGAAAACAATAATTATAAAATGAGTTTGAGGGAACTAAAAGAAAAAATAGTGATATGTGGATGAGTGTGTTTGAGTTGCAGAGAGCTTCTTGGAGAAAGATGGGAAAGCACTTTTCAAAATCTCTGCTATGTCAAGATGGACATTTTTTCCCCTGATTCATATCATTGTGGCATTTAAAGAGGAAATGGCTTACTATTGGGACTTTCAATACCTACAGATGTATGCTATTATAGCCTGTAGACAATGGGAAAATGTCTATTTTTCTTTCCAGTTTTAAAAAATGGCTGATGTCTTGAGCATTTTTGAATAGTGGGCTGAGTTTGATTCAGGAGTGCCTGACAAGGCAAACTTAGTGGACTGAGAGAATTCTAAGACAACATTCAGGCTCAAAAGCACTGTACCCTGTTCTGGTAGACTTGGGCTTAACAAAGTTAGCTTTTATTGAGCATTAGCTGTGTGTGGGGCATTGTATTAAGTACTTTTCTTCTATCAGCTTATTTAACCTTTCCCAAATTACTGTGAAAAGTACCGCTTTATACTTATTTTACAGATGAGTAAACTGAGGATCAGAGAAGTGAAGTAATTTGCTTATGGCTACCCATTAAGGAATTAAGAGACATGACTCCAGCCAGGTCTGATTTTGAGGTCCCGTCTTTTCTTTTTTAAAACACCATGTCTCACCTCTCTGGCTACAATTACAAAATTATTGCATTAAATGCCTTGGAAGTAATTTTAATCATACGATGAAAATGTCATAATATTAAACATGTTTTTTCAAATATTCAAAACCCATTTTACGAATCTCCTGTGTACACTGAGACCTCGGCAGGAAGGGCTCACTCTGGCCCTCATCTGACTGCACCTTCCCCGTGGGGGAGGAGTCTGTGGAGCCAAGTGGAGGTTCCCAACTAGAGCCTGTGCCAGGCATTTCAGAGTCCACTCTGGGTACCCAAGATCTGGGACCTCCCTACCTAAATGACCCTGAGTTTTCTTCTAAGATCTGCTTGGGCTTTTTTTTTTGCCAGATCTGTCCTCCTGAGGATAACCTATGCTACCACTGTACCCGCCATTAGGCCTAGAGTTGCTGAGGGGCACCTATTTGTGAAAGTATAGCCCAGGTGTCAGCAAACTACTGCCTGTGGGCCAAATCCACCTAACATCTGTGTTTAGAATTAAAGTTTCATTGGAACACACTCATACTTATTTGGTTACAAATTTTCTATGGCTGCCTTTGTGCTGAAATGGCAGAGTGAATAGTTGTGACAGAGACCAAATGGCACATAAAGCCTAAAATATTTACTACCTGGTCTTTTTTAGAAAAAGATGGCTGGCCTCTGGTGTACAGAGCTAGCTTAGTGTGCAGGCTGCAGAGTTCACATGTATGAGATGCCTGAGGTGTGGTTGAGCCAGGAGTGGGGAGAGAAGGATGTTGGCTGGAGGAGGGCCTGTCTCTTACCACCATGTTTTGGCCAGAGGTCTGAAGAGTCCAGGAATTCTAAGTTCAAAATTCAAACTGCACCTACATCTTTATATTTGTTAAGGTAAGAAGATAGAATGTATTTTATTTACCAGTTTTTTACCTCAATTTATAACTGTAAAATATATAGACATATGGTACTTGGTCCTCTCTATTCTTGACCTGGACTCCACAAATATTAGAACAAATGTGAAACCCTGGAGTATAGTGTAAGGGTTTAAAGTAGGAGGGAAGAGAAACTCCGAGTAATTACACAAATTAATATTGAATTATAATGTGTGGAAGTCCCTTTATGTCATATATGGTTTATTTAAAAACCTTGCTCCATGTTTCTTTTGTCCAAATTAAACCAAAAATGCTGGAACCCACCTGACAGCTTAGCTGGAAATTCTAAGTCTTTCCATTAGGGCTCCTCCCATCTCTCTCCACTTCTCCCTGTCTCCTCCGCACCCCACCACTACCCCAGAATTACACTGCTCTAAAATCAGGGGAATATGGAAATAAATCCCATACCCAAGCCCAGAAATGTGTTCTATCCAACAATTGTGCCACATGATTGTATCTTTGTTCCACAAGTTTGCTGTTGAGGCTGGTATTCCTCAGATGAAAGATGCTGTGGGTCTCTCTCTGGTCCCCACTATATGGTCCTGCCAGGAAAGGCCAATCCTGTCTCCCAGTGGCCAAGCTCAGCCACTGGTATGCCATGTGTGGTGTAGCAGATGCCGTCGGTGCCACCCCTCCCATCTCCTCAGCACTTGTGGCCTGTATGGGAACATAAGGGCTTTCTCTTGGCCTCCATGTAGCACAGACTGGAAGTGCCAGGGGAGTGGCCTTCTGCCAGTGATGCATGGGTACCTTGCCCTTAAAGAGGTGTATCTGTGAGGCAGGTTTTACACTGTCTCTCACAGCTCCTTCAGCAGGACTGAGTTGCCTTGAAAATGTATCTACATTGACTTCCTTCACTTCCTTGCCTTAGTGCTAAACTCTCCCTTTAGTACTTCCTGGGATTACCTTCTAAATGAACCACCTGTACCCAAATCCTTGTCTCAGCATCTACTGTGGGGAACCCTACTGGGAAACATGGACCTCCTCATAAGTTATAGATCCACCCCATGCACAGCATTGTGCCGCACTGCACAGGCTCCACTCAGCATAGCAGGGTCCTATCTTCAGGCACTTCCCGTGTCACCCAGATGCTTTATCCACACAAGCTTCTCCATGGTTCCTGAGTCACTTATCTTGAGTCCCAGTCACCAACCTGGACTCCCTCTTATCTTCAAGTAATTATTTCTGGAAACTCTAGCCTTGTTTGCAGCCATGTTCATCTCCTCCCATAGATCTCACTTACTCTGAATCCTGGGCATCATGACTTTGGTATCGATGATGTTCTTTCCCATAGGCTCCAGAATATTTGTGCATATCAATTCCTCTTCTTCATGGCTTTCTATTTCACAAATCACAGATCTGAGGAGGGGCAGCCTTGATTGGGTTACAAAAGGCTTTCTTACATCTTCCCTAGAGGATCCAGGCTACTTGGTCACCCTTGTTAGTCTAAACAAGAGAAAAACTCAGACAACCCTTGCAGGGCAGATAAAGTCAGATTCTCTTATTTTAAAAAATTACTGTGTCTTTCATATCATAAAGAAAAATGCATTATGCTTTGAGACTACATAGCTGAGAGACCTTATTTGGGTGGGATAGACCTTATGGAGGGTATGCTATCAAATGCTATGATCTAAATGATGAATAGGAATTAGCCCTGCAAAGAGAACAGCATGTGTGAAGGCTCTAAGACAGGAAGGGACTTGATTGCATTTAAGCAACAGAAAGAAGACCCAGACAGTCAGTGAAGAAAATGGCAAGAGAGGATGCTGGAACCAGATGCTATATGGCCTCAGGCCATGGGAAGGGTTTTGATCTTTGTCCAAAGAGCACTGGGAAGCTTTGAAGGGTTTTAAGCGGGTAAGGGGAGATATTTTGTGATCAGAATTGTTCCTTAAAATAGTTTGGTTGATGTGTGAGAAATAGAATGGAGGAGGATTGGAAAAGAGAGATGCTTTAGGAGGGTATGGAATAGCTTAAGCTAGTCATGTTGGTACAATAGAGTGTGATAGTAGAAGTGGAAACAAGGAACAAGTGGATCAAGGGAGATTTTGGAGGTAGAATTGATAAGATTTTTGTGATGGACTTGAAGTAGATGGTAAAGGAGAATCAATTTTTACTCAAGACTTTTTATATGAATTGAAGTAGTAAAATTTAAATGCCCGTAGGGACAAAAGAGGGAATCACATTGTTATAAGGTAACAGGGAATGGAGGGGGCTTGGCTGACTGGAGGATGCATGCCCTTTCTTGACAGGGCAGCTGCTGGTTGGTTCTAACCAGTTGTTGCCATGTAGGGAAGTGGGCTTGATATTGTCAGATTTTCAGATTTTTCGGGAGAAGCCTGAATCTGGATTTTAATGTGAAATGTCTGTATTTCTCTATGTTGGCATCTAAGTCAAAATTCTAAAGAATCCTGTGCTAGCCATATACCACACATCTGTAGGCAACGGCAGGCTTCTAGGCAGCTACTTCTTGCTTGAGATCTGTTCTACCTCATGTCCTCCTCTAGGAAGGCTTTAGAATGAACTGTAGTCTGATACACAAAATATTTTAAAAGTTAGGGATGCCAATAAGAAAAAAAGAATATTTTAAATTGGGCTAAATCTTGGGAGATACTGATGATCTCAGCTCACACAGTCTGTCAGCAGGGCTCAGGTGATGAGCTGAACCTGAAATCTGTGGAAATAAACTTAACCTAATTTAGAGCCGATAGCAGGAAGTGCTTTTGTCTTAAAATAGACCATTCCAGACCATGATAGTCTGAGATACTTGAGGTAGACAGGAATCAAGCCTCTCTCCACCTTTTTTCCCCGAGACTACAGTTCAAGAATCCTTAAACCTTTTAAGAGAGTGAGTAGATGAGTGTACATTTTATTTATGAGTCCATATGTAATTAGAGAAAGTATTTGTATAGGTTCATAAAACCTGTAAGTTTTTTTTATGTTTTCTTTTTTTATTTGTTTAAGTTTTTATTTTTATTTATTTATTTATTTTGGTGGAGGGTGGGTTGACGGTAACTAGGTTTTATTTATTTTTTTGATGCAGGTACTAGGGATTGAACCCAGGGCCTCTTGCAAGCTAAGCATGCACTCTGCTACTTGAGATATACCCTCCTCCTCATGAGATATTTTATTTTTTTGTGTGTTTGAGTCTTAAATGGAACCTATCCTTGGACTTCAAATTTTATTTATGAGGTGCTTTTAAAGTGAAAGTTGTGCAGTTAATTTCTTTGATGTTGTATCCAGCAACATTTGTCTGTTTCGGTGCACAGTTTGACCCAATTAATAATTTATCCTTCTGAATATTGTAAATCACAAATATAAATAAAAAAGCAGGTATTTTTAAGGGTTTACAAGAAAGCTTAATGACTGAGCCTATCTTCACTTCATAATAGTATTTAAAACACTAAGATCTTAACTGCTACCTCATTTCCTATAATGCATTTATAGGTGGGTGGCAAAGTATAGAAATAGTTTTCTTGAAGTCAGTAATGGGAAGTCGAAGTCATTGCATTATTGATTGCTGAATAAAGTTGATCATCTTGCTCTTTTTCAAGCATTCATTTTATAGAACTAAAAAAAAAAAAATCAGGATGGATGAGAATTAGGCGACATCCAAAAAAAGCCTGAGTGTCGAAACAAGTACCTAAAAATATATTAGGAGACTTAAATACATCTGGGGTGGGGGGTTTGGGAGTGACTCAGTAGAACAAGAAAGAATCACGAGATTTAGGAGGACTTGACAGCCATGGGAACTTGCCTTTGGTTTACCTTGTCAACTGGGCCTTTTTCCTCATCTGTGAAATTGACATCATTCTATGTACTTCAGCTTTATGGGTGAAATCGTTCCAGGAAACCACCCCTGATCTTTGTGAATTGGGTGGAAGAGACTAATTCCCAAATATAGGATTGGGCCTAGGTTGCTTATTAAAATCTACTGTTTAGAAGCAGGTATATAGTGGTGAAGAAATTATTCTGTTACTATTTTGATGTTTGTGGGAGCTCATTTATGGTTTGATGTGTTCTGTGGAATTGTACGTAATACCTCTTGTCTGTTGTGATCTTGGAGGAAGCAATATCAGCCCGTTTCCTCACTTCTTAGACAAAGGGTCTGCTGATGACTGACTTGTGTTCCCTTCGGCATTTAGCTCCTTTATTGAGTGTTTAAAACAAATAAATACAGAATTATATTTATTTATTGTCATAGAGGGTCAAAACTCCAAACAGTCATTAGTTTGATCTTCCGTATTTCCCTCTTAGAGGTCATTTCTGAGTCTTTTGGGTCAATTTCGTGTCCTTGCTCTTAAAGCAGCACCTAGTTCCTAAAATCATCTTTCTCTCAAACTATGTTAGATCTGAGATGAAGAAAACTCTGAGAAAGTCTATTCTAGTGGGTAAACGTCCCACATACAGAAGCTGTGTCTGTCTTAATCACGGCATTATCCCCAGCTTTTAAGACTTGGAATTAAGCTGATGCTTGAAAAATAATTATAATGTGAATAAAATGGAATGTTCAGTGAAATATTTTCAGGTGTTCCGAAGGGAAAAGTGTTCTCTTGGCAAATAAATTTGGGAAAAGCTATCTTATGTACTCAATTTTGGAACAGTTACAATACACCTTGGTGTCCTAAAGTCTCTGAGACATTTTGGTATAAAATCAAAATCCTGCTAATCCTTGTTTATATGAACATTTACGAACTGTTAGGAAGCAGTGGCTTAAGGCAGAGCTGATGTAGCACACTAATGGTACTTAATAAATACTTCTTTAAAAAAAAAATAGGTACTGCGGATTGAACCTATACATGTTAAGCACACACTCTACCACTGAGTTATTACCTCCCCCCCAATAAACACTTCTTAAGGTATATTTACTGGATATGCTGTGATCCTGAGTTGGATAATTCAGAGGTTTGTTGTTTTTTTTTTAATATTTTGAAGAGAAGATGGTGGCTTTCAGGCTATGTTGAGAGTAAAGACTAGAGGCTGTGGAGGAAAAATAGTCAAGGGTGAGGGGTGTGAGTGTAAATTGTTTCAACAATTCTGAGGGGAATTTTGATAGCGGGTATCAAGAGCCTTTAAATTTCGATCTTGTAATTTTACTTCTAGAATTTTATCCTAGGAATGTAGTAAGAGGTGTATACAAAGATTTATCAATCAGAATAATACCTATGATATTTTTGTTTTTAAAAGAATTCACAAGTCCAGTTCAAATTCAAGTAGAAGGAAAATAGAATCCGTTTCTTGGTAGAAGGAGAGACAAATGTGTACAGGAAGGGGAGGAATTTTGCTGGCCATCTTTGGCCATGTTTTATAAAAATATCTTATGGCATAATGTTGAGTAGAAAAAGGAGATGATGTTAGGAATAAAACATTGAGGAAGAAGATAGTACAAGATTTGTGTAGGCTATCATACTAATTTTGTCTAAAATTATACACACACGTAAAAGGAATTGAAAGTGACAATATCAAGTTGTTAACAGAGATTGTCCCTGATTAACAAAATTGAGAGTGTTTTCACTTTCTTCTGTATACATATTTGTATTTTAAACTTTTCTATAATCATCTATTAGTTGTTTTAAAAATTAAGAAAACTAATCGTTTATTAGACCATAGAAAGTCCAGACAAATTTCAGAGATTAGAAGATACGTGTTATATTCTGTGATCTCAATGCCATTAAATTAGGACTACAAGATTTTAGCCAAAAACTTATATCCACTTTGACATTTAAATATATCCTGAGTATTCCCTGGGATAGAAAAAGTTTGAAAAGAAAAATAGCAAGCTATTTACAAAAGAGTTCTATACTTAAAACATGCAGCGAATGTGTATAACCTTACATGCATTCATCAGAACATATGATTGAAGATCAATGAACATTTAATGCAAAAAGGTGAGAGTAACACAACACAAATGTAATGGAAATTATTATTAAGGATAAAGAGATATTGATGAAATGGAAGTAAAATGTATCAGTAAAACAAAAAAAAATTTTAAAACACTAAAAAATAGATGAACATTTGTCATACTGTCATCAAGAGAAAGAGAAAAATACAAACATTAGGAGTGAGATGGAGACATAACTGAAAGAGTTTTTAAAATTTTAAGGAAAAGTTGTACAAAGCAATACTAGGAAGACTGAAAAATCTAGGTGAAACATACCGTTTCTGAAGAATCATTTTAATGATCATTGAAACAAAATGGGTAGTAAATCTGAGTAGATAAGTAAACATAGTAAAAAGTAGAAAAAATAATCAACAACCACGCCCATTTAATTTTATGGGTATGTTCTACAAACAGTTGAGGAATAGAGGTCTCATTATGTTAATTGTTCCAAAACATGTGAAAAATGGAAAGCTTTTCAGTCCGTTCTTTGACACTAGCATAAACCTGATACTAAACTCAAAAAAGGAGAATTCAAGAAAACATGTATTGTCCTTTAAATAAACATTATTTCAAAGTAGTTAATGTATCTGTGCATACTATATGTTATGTGTATGTTGTGCATGTGTTTCCAGAAAGAGCAAATTCTACTTTTTGTTTGTTGATTATTGACGTTCTCCAAAGCCTCAGCCAATTGGGGCTGTTAAAATCACTTAAGATTAAATCTGTGTGGCTGTAAATGTTACTGAATTTGGATTGGGACCTAGCTAGAGACCTCAGAAATGTCTGCCTCTATATACAAGAGAAGACAGGGAAGGACAAGTTAGTTTTCATGATTTCTTCTTGGAAGTTACCTCTATAGTAGTGGCTGAGCTAGGACCTAGATTCCTAGATTCTAAGCACAGCAAAAATAACAAATTCATTTAACTATCAGAATTATAGAAGGGAAAACGTATTTTCTTAAGTTGATAAGCAAAAAACACCTACTTTGAGAAGAAAGAAAGATCTCAAATAAACAATCTAGCTTTATACCTCAAGGAACTAGAGGAAGAACTAATTGCCAAGTTAGTAGTAGGAGGAAAATAACAAAGATCAGAGCAGAAATAAATGAAATAGAGATTAAAAAGGTAATGGGCAAGATATTTATTATAGAAAATTTAGAACATGCAAATAAACAAAAGGAAGAAAATGAAAACTGTTTGGAACCACACCGCTGTTAATATTTTGATGTGTGTTGTTCCAGTCTTCTCTGCAAGTTAGTGTGTATGTGTTTTACAATGTGAGTCAGCCATAAAAATGTTTTGTAGTCTTCCCCCACCCCACTGTTAGTATGTGATGAGCATATTTCTATCTCTTTAAATATTTGTGTAATGGTCACATTATGCCACTTACTATCTCTCTCATCATTTATGTAACTGAATTCCTAATTATTGGAAATGTTGATTCACTTTTTTTTTTTTACAGAACAGAATATTCATGCAAAAATCTTAGATATAAAATGTTTTTATATATTTTCAAGTAAAACAAAATTAAGCTCTGAGCAACGTAAATATTTGAACCTAAGTTCCTTAGTTAGAAACAGGTGTATAATTCTTTGGAGGGACTTTTTAGGGAAAAGAGAAGCCTGTATGGAAAATATTTCTTTATTCCATACGTGAGGACTCTCTGGGGTATAAATGACAGATACCTTAACTAGAATTGAATGTAGCAAGAAAGGAAATTTATGGGTGAATGTATCAGTTGTCCGTTGCCTAAGTCATGCTGTGAAACCACCAACTACAAAACACTAGTGACATACTAAGAAGTATTTATTTAGTCCTTCAGTGTATGGGACTCACTGGATCTCAGCTGGTCTTGCTCATCCACTTGTGTTCAGCTGCTGGTTTGCTGGGCAGCTCTGCTGATCTTGGCTGGGCTTGCTCAAATATCTCGGGGTTGGTTGGCTAATGGCTTGAACAAATTGACTCTATTTTATATTTCTCATCTTACAACAGGCTAGTCCAGGTATGTTCTAATTGCTATGGCAGGTGAAAACGAGCAAGAGGGTAAACACACAAGTGCTATTTTAGGCCTCTGCTTGCTTCACATTTGCTATCACTTTATTGACCAAAGCAAGTCACATGACTGAACCCAGAGTCAGACTGGGAGGGGACAGCCAAGGACTCAGGTACAAGAAGAGGTAAAGAATTGGGACTATTAATGTAGCCAGTCTACCTGGCATATGTAGCTAAAATGGCCTAGGGAATAGATGTAGCTTCAGTGATTGCTGGATACAGGCTATCAAGTGATGTCACCCAGTTTGGTTTCACACTATTCAAAGTTTGGCTCTTTTTCCTTTGCGTTAGCTTCACTCTCAGAGAAGCATTTTCCACATGGTAGTACTCAGAATCTCCAACTTGAAAGCAACTAATTTTAGCTGAAAAAGAACTTATCTTTCCCAATTGTTCCAGCTATAGTCATGATATGGAGTGTTTGGGGACCAATGTGGGTCACATGCCCATCCCTAAACTAGCTGTCATGTTGTGGGGATGGAATATGATAAATGGCTATGGCTGGGTCTGGGTCATGTTCTCACCATTGGTACCCTTCAGAGTGGAGCAGAGGGAGTCAGCCTTATTTCAGCCTAATGAACAATACAGGTAGAGAGTTGGGAACAGTTTCTCTAAGGAAAATAGAAAGTATTATCAGAAGAGGTGGGGGTGGAGGGATACTGAATGATAGACAGATAAAAATAAAAGATGCCTTATATAATGCTAGTAATGTACTTATTTCATTGACACTACCAACAAAAACTATTGACTATTCTGTGCTAGGTATCAAACTGAGTGTTTTAAAAATATCATCTTACGTATTTCTCACAATACTATGTTAGGTGATTTTACCCACATTTTATTTATTGGAGAAAGGAAGCTCATAATAGTTAAATAATTTGTCTAAGATCACTCAGTTTATCAGTGTTAGACTGGGGATTTGAACCTTGGTTGACCCCTCTCCAAAATCTGTGCTCTTAGCATCTAAAACCTGAAGAAAATGAAAGTACAGTAAACATAACCCAAGAGGAAGAGCAAGAGGCCATGATGACCCTATTAAGGCCATTTGGGTCCACTGAAGGGATAATCACAACCTTGTAGCCATGACTACATAAAATATGCATCAAAGTACTTGAGTAACCATGACAGTGAGCTTTTTCTCTGCAGGTTATAGGATCAGGAACTCTAACAGGGCATACTGTTTCCCTGTGCCATTTCTGTACAGTTATAGAGTGGATAATATGAATATTTAGGTCAGCCAAAATGGAGAAGAATTCTCAAAACACTAGCCTGAAAGAGATGTGTGAAAGGGGAAAGAAACAAGACTGCCATTTTCTCTGATGATAGCATTTAGGATCTGGCTATATGTGTAGGAGACTTCCTGGTTGAGCTACCTCTTTTCTTCTAACTCCAAAATGGGCAGTGGGTTACCACTCATGTGTCAATACTAGTTGATTGGTAAACCATCTAGAGTGTTGTGTTGAGAAGAGTTCTGAATTTAGTGTAAAAGAGGGCTGTGATGGGTTAGTGATGTATGTAATGGGTATAGGAAAGGAGGGTAGCAACCTGTTTGACTATTATTTGACATCCTAGGAGGCACCAGCTTCTTAGAGTCACTGTCAGGCCACATGTGTATGGGGTCATGTCCCTTGGATGGAGTATCTCATAGCTAAGGTCTCTATGAGAAGGAATTATATTGTGAATTTTCTGGAGGTCCTAGCCTTCATTTTGCACAAACCGAAATGCAAATCTTCATTTTCCTAAGGAAAAAGGAGCTTCTTTTTCAGTCTGCGAACTCTTGATCTTGCTTGGGAAAAGGGTTGGGGGAATTTACAAAGTGGTTACATATAGTAAGTAAAGTTTGGGGTTACTTTTTAAATAAACATGAATGTGACTCTGTCTATCATCTATCATTATCATCACTGATCAATCATCTCTATATATTTTTAAAATATAATGCAGTTGTATTCAGATTTCTAAGGAAACTTGTTTTTGATTATCTTCTTTCCTCATTTTTCAGATCTCTGGAGTCATTTTCTGGTACAGATTGTGAAAAGAATGCAGTGAAAATCCTGGGCAACAGTAGCTTAATTGGCTTAACCTCCAACTTAGTATAGCATTCCTTCTCTTCAGTAGTACCTCATAATAGAAGAAAAATGTATGGAAGTGCAAGAACAATCACCAATCTGGAAGGCAGCCCTTCCAGATCTCCTCGTTTGCCAAGGTCTCCTCGTTTGGGCCACCGAAGAACAAGTAGTGGGGGAGGTGGAGGAACAGGCAAGACTCTGTCCATGGAGAATATCCAGTCCCTTAATGCAGCCTATGCTACATCTGGACCCATGTATCTGAGTGACCACGAGGGAGTGGCTTCAACAACTTACCCAAAGGGCACCATGACACTGGGAAGGGCCACAAATAGAGCTGTATATGGAGGCCGAGTCACAGCCATGGGGAGTAGTCCCAATATTGCTTCTGCTGGACTTTCCCACACAGATGTCCTTTCATACACGGATCAACATGGTGGTCTGACCAGCTCATCCCACCATCACCACCACCAGGTCCCCTCCATGTTGAGGCAGGTAAGGGACAGCACAATGTTAGACCTTCAAGCCCAGCTCAAGGAACTTCAGAGAGAAAATGACCTCCTCCGGAAAGAGCTAGACATCAAGGACAGCAAGTTGGGATCTTCCATGAACAGTATCAAGACCTTCTGGAGTCCGGAGCTCAAAAAGGAGAGAGTCTTAAGGAAAGAAGAGGCAGCCAGGATGTCTGTCCTCAAGGAGCAGATGAGGGTTTCCCATGAAGAAAATCAGGTAGGTTATGACTCATCTTAGTGTTTTTCAGCCTTGGCTTCTCACTGAGTAGTTGATGCTTTGCAGATGGTACCATGGCCTGTGCAGAAGAAAGTCTGGCATTACCAAGAAGGCTATGTCTTAATATGTGTTTGACTTGGAGACTACAAGAGGGCATAGGGAATACATGGTTACAGCTTGTGATCGCCTTATTTTCCAATAGCCTTTTCACACTGTTGAGGAGGAGGGGGGATCACTCCTCATTGGCTAACTTTTATACTTGGTTAATTTTGTTTTCTTTTTCAACAGTTACAATAGCAGCTCAGATGTACTTCCCTCTGAATAGAAGAGGAAAATGTTAATTTTTGCAAGAGTAGACAACAGGAACATTTAAAAGGCCACATTTCACTGGTGAATTGTATTTTTTTTTTAAGCACAAGCAATGTTATTTCCTTCTAGAATGAGAGGATTTTGTTTACTAAATAGCAAACTGAACATTATTAAATGGGATTGGGTGGGATAGGTTTAGTATCATGCTAAAGAAACATAATCCATTTTAACCTGGTCTTTCTACCTTTATCCATTCAATATTTATTAAGCATCTGCTATATGCAAGACACCTTCTTACTCTTCTTTGATCCATCTTCCATGTCATAGCAAGATTAGTTTTCCAAAGGT
Organism: Camelus bactrianus; assembly: GCF_048773025.1. NCBI lineage: Eukaryota > Metazoa > Chordata > Mammalia > Artiodactyla > Camelidae > Camelus > Camelus bactrianus. The sequence continues at coordinate 28,658,017 of NC_133555.1, forward strand.
CTATCTGCACTTATGCCATTGTCCTGCTTTAAAGCCCTCAAAAATTACTCATTACCTCCAGACTGAAGTCTACCTCTGGTTGATCCTACAGCACCTTCTATGGGGAGGCCTGAGCCACCTTTCTAGCCTTATCTCATACCCACCTCCTTCTACATCGCCTGTGCTACCATTTGGTAATCCCTTCACATACTCAGGGTTTCTCACCTCCATTCCTTTCTGTTCCCCTCCATTAGTGGCCTTCTCAGCATCCCCTATCTCTCCCTCTTTCTTTTAAGTCTCAGCCATTCTCCATTTTCAAATCCTACCCATTCTGTGAAGCTCATTTATATGCTGCTGTTCATAGGGGCTTTGGAGTAAGACGTGCTTGGGTTTAAGTCCTAGCTTCACCTCTTATTAGTAGTGAGATAAATGCTAAGAGATGGGGAGTAGAGGGCGTTGTGCCATTTGGCTGCAAAAATTCCCAGATATCATTCAACTTTCTGTAGAAATTTGAGATAATTCTAATTTGGCTGAATGAGTGATTCTCTGATAATTGGTCTTGATGCTGGCCTAATGAAGCTCTCTGCCTTTCTTGGGGTCATCTGCTGACCTCCTGTCTGTTTCCTTGGCTGCCACCCCTTTAGAGTCCAAGTGACTGTAGAAGCATTTCTCATCTGTATGAGAATCTACTCTTCGTTCTTTTTCTGTGTGTGGAAAGTGATCACCTTATCCCTTTGATTATCTGACAGGGCCTTTGCTGTTTTTCAGATGTGGTAATGTGATTTTTAGTTGGAACAGAAAGCTTTGTTCTTCGTTCCTGAATCAAATTAATGCCCTTTACTATTGTTTCTGCTCTCTTCTGACTTTACTGGTTTATGAAGTCCTGTTATTGCTGTGTGCATTTCCCCAGTTCTGTACTAGTTTTCTTCCTTTTCTAGTTGTTTTGGAAAATGGTTAAAGCAGTTTAGGAATGATGCAAATAGTGACAAAAAAAATTGGAAACCATTTTTAAAACTGTCAGTTCCAAAATGACTTTTGTCTTATGCTTCTATCATTAATTTTTTTTTTAGCATAGACCCCCTGCTTATACATGTATATTTATTTATAAATTACATGATGTGCTACTATGCCAAAATGTTATGTCTTCTGTGACATTCAGAAAGAATTAAATATGAAAGAGATAAAGTAAAATAAATAATTTATTGAAGTAAATTTTAATGACACATAAACCTTTTTGCTGTTACAAAAAATATTTTAAGCCTCTTATCTACTTTATAAGGGTTAGTTCAGTTTAAATTAGGTAATATCCATAATTCCACTTAACTGTCCTGTGTTGCCTTAAGCCAGAGCAAGTGAATGCTTGAGGGTGTGCCCATTACCTCTTCCTTATTCTAGAACCTACTAAGATCACAGGCTGCCTTGGGCACTGAGGGTGACATTTGACTATGGGATGTATGACCCAGAGAAATCCCGGGTCTTAATCTGTATATTAAATATAAGTAAACTGTAATTGTTTTCTTTTTTAGGGTAAAAATATAAAAGGAAGAAGCATGGAGATTTTGAAAAGTCAATTTACTTGCAATATGAGGTAATATTACAAAGTAAAGAATATAAAGATTGACAAAAAGCAAGTTATTTAAAACAAAATTGAAGCACTCCTCTCCTCCTGCTTGGAAGTATCAAGATCCCTTTTAGGGGTGTACAAATACCTATTGGTCGGACTAGGGTAGATCCCGCTGCAGTAATCAACAAACCTCAAATCTCAGTGTATTAACACATCAGAGATTTATTTCTTATTTGCCTGAAGTATGAAACAGGTCAAGTGACTCTCCAGGGCAGCTCTCCTCCAGTCAGTGACTCAGGATCCAGGTTTTCTACATCTTGGCATGTGACTTCAAGAGTTTCTACAGGAGAGGAAGAGAGTGCCTAGAGATGGCAGATTGGTTCCTCCATTCCTTGGACTGGAAGTGACACAATTGTAAGGGGATGTGAGGTGTAGTCTACTCTTCTTTCCAGGAAGGAGAGGAGAATCAGGTATAAGGGGGCACTAGAAATTGCTACCAGTGGGGTTTTTATGTTTGTCAGAAAGTTAGACTAGATAAAATCAAGTCTGGGAACAATCCAGACTTTGCTTTCCTGCTGTTTGTATTACTACTGGTATTGCTACAAGTAGATATCTGTTGGGGGCTTACTCTGTGGTAGGCATTGTGCTGAGAGCTTTGTGTACATTATCTTATTTAGTGTTTGCATCAATAAACTGAGGTAGGCGCTAGACTTTTACTCATTTTATAGATTAAAAATAAATGTAGAGAGAATAAGCAGCTTGCCCCAGTTCACACAGCTGGTAAGTGACAAAGCTGGGCTTTAAGCATTTGGTCTATTTTATGCCAATATCTAAGATCTTAACTTTATGCTCACTACCTCCTTATAGGATTGCTGAGCTGTGAATAGAATCTTAGCATAATAGGAAGATCATACTTCATATGTTAGATTAAAAAAAGACTAGGTTTGATAGAATTAATAAGAATGTAATTTAGTTTAATTAGGACTTTTATTCTTAATTAGGAATTTATTTATTTTTCCCAGAAATGACTGTTTAGGGTTTCTGCCATTTGCTATTTACCGTAACTTACTATACTTTCCCTTTAGAGGAAAAATCATGAAAACTTTTTCTATATGGAAGAAAAGAATGTAAAAGAGATAAAGGACACTTGATTATGGTTTTATATCCACAACAACCAGAGACTGCATCTACAAGTGTAGTTCTACCAGAGGGTGTTTGGATAATTAGAATTTCACTAAGTTATATTCAGATGATCTAAAACAATCTGAATTGTGCTATGTGGATAAAAATGGGAAGCAGGTCTATTACAGGGTGGAGGTGAGGAAGCTTATATGTTCTTGTATATGAAATTCATAATTCTATAGACTAAATGACCACTAGCACAGACCTTTTGCCCTTATGTGCTGTGTTATAGAGAGCTGCCATTCATCAATTCCTTGGCAGTATATTTTGAAGTGCTTGTGTTCTGTCCTAGGGAGCTGATCCAACTTCAGATCTAAGGGAGGATGTTGAACACCCTCCCTGTGTTACAGGAAGTGCAGACTGTTTGGAACCTTGGAGCCAATGGGTAGGTGGCTGTGACCAAATTTCTTATGTATGAAGGATGGATACTCAGGTTCCTGGATGGAGATTCCACCCCAGACACCCCCTCATTCTTACTCCCTAGGTTCTCTCCAAGCTTACTTTTCAGCCACACAGGGCTGCATGTACAGAAATACATTTGGGATACTGAGTGCAGTACTCAGGTCTGGAATCTTTGGCTTATTTGTAGAAACCAGAGTGCATGGATGCGGAATTATCCTGTGCTGTCACTTGGGCTTTTTGCTTCATGGTGTACTTTCTTAAATGTAGGAAGAGTAGGGTGGAGTATTATGGACAGCTAATCCTTTGGAATGGCATGAACCCATAGTCCACGCTCTCAATGTCACGCTGTAACTGATTTGGGGAGAGTTGAGGAGAAAGATTTAGAATGGATATTCGACTGCTACTTGAGGAAGTCCCCTTGTTATCTTTAATGGCATGGGGTATTAAGGTGGATGTTGGGGGCACAAGAATGCAACTACATATGGGGTTGTAAAGTGACCTAATTTTCTCCAAAAGGTTATATGGTTGTCTTTTCTTTACAACTCCATTCTGTATACCTGTATGATGAAGATTAGAGAGAGAAAACATGGTTGAGGATACATTTTCAGAAAGTTCATAAGTTCTTGCTGTTTGGTGCATATAAAGTTACTGAATTTCATATTCTGGGATTTTTTGTGCAATTATTAACTTTGTATTTTTAATGGATTATTTTTTTCCAAATTAGATGTACATAAAGCAGTTTTTTGATATTTTCCTAATTTAAGCATGGATAGTCAAGGATCTGCATGAATATAAATAGCATCACACTCTGGGAGACTGTACTAGATCTAATATTTACCTATCTCGTGTGTGCAGAAGTGGGACAAGATCATTGGGAAACGTAACCTAAGAATTGTAAGTAAACCTGTCTGGGGAATGTTATGGCTTTTAATGGTTATGTGATAATTTCTATTTCTGGCTTAACACAATAGAAAATAATCTACTCTAAATCAATATTAATATGGGTTTTTGATGAGTTTTTAAGCTAGTTTCCCAAATGATTTTTTGATTCTAATTTTGAGTCTGTAACTTGAAAAGGTCAAGATGGATCACATTTCTGTGTTTCCTTTATTATTCTTTTTTCTTTTTTTGTATAACTGCAGGGCCATTTCACTAGAGGTCATTCAACTTTGTTTTAAAATACTCATTTCATTTTGAGTGTTGACATATGAAGAGTTGTACCAATTGGAAGTGGGTGATAGGATTAATTCTATCTCCTGTTGAGAAGGTGGTATGGCAGCTGCTTTGCAAAGGGGTGTCCACTGACCGTTAAATGCAGCTGCAGTCACCTTGAGCATTTGTGAGATCAAGGGCTTATTCCTGGACTGTCAAGTCCCATCAGATTTGTGGGTGGGCCTTAAATATATTCACTACTCAGACCCGTCTTATCCCATGTCTTCTTTCAGGCACCATTCCTTCTACTACTCTAATAGTAGTAGACCTCAAAGCCAGGTTTCTAATGTGTGTCCAGGGAAATGACACTTTCCAAGGGTAATTTTCCAGTCAAATAAACTTGAGACACAACGTCCTAGATACTCCTATCCTAGAAATTCATAATGCTGTATGTATATGCATTATATGGTTCATGATAACCATAAAAATAGGAGCAATTTAGTGAGTTGAAATGAAATCTTAAAGGATCTTACACATTAGAATGAAGGAACCCACTTACTAATTTTATTGGGCAATATTCCAAAGCAGTGACACAAATGCTACTCCAAGCCTGTGTGAATGTTAAAAAGGGAAATTTATTAGTTCCTGTAATGAAATTGTAGAAAGGCTCAGGTGTGAAGCTTGGGGCTGACTGGTTCCAGGGCGTCAAACTGGAGCAGGACTTTGTCTTTCCCATTGCTTTATCTCTGGTTCTCAATATCTACCTCTTTGTGTAAGCTCATTTTCTCCTTTATGTGGTGGATCACAATTAAAGTGTTAAGAGACCCATATGTCTTCACTTACCATTTGGAAAATTTCCTGAAGGACTTTGGTCCAGCCTTGGTTATGTCCTGCCTCCAGGATTTAGTGTGTGTGGTGGAGGTGGGGGGCAGGTATGTAAGAAGTGGTTACTGTGACTGGTGACCTATTAGAACTGCAGACATTGGAAGAGGAACAATTCTCTGAACAAACTGAGATGAAGGGTGAGGGCAGGCTCTAGGATGAAAGCAGATGTCCATGGCAATGACTTGACCTGTACTTAGTCACCCTCTTTCTCCAAATATATAAGTCATATCAAGAGATCTGAGAAATTAAGAATTCAATTGTATGTCATATCTCTGTGTAACTTTTCCATTTCAACTCTGATTTGAAGTGTATGTCTGTATGGGTTTTGCCCAATGTTACATAGGTGCATGGATTTAGAACTAGGTAACATGGGCTAGTTTAGCACAACATAACTTATTATGCTGAATTAGAAGAAAAAAAATTGCATCTTTTTCGTCTTGAAATAGTCTTCCTCAGCTATTCAGAGAATAGTAGCTTTTGTCTACCTTTCCAGAAAGGTGGAAAAACTTTGGTCCAGACTTACACAATGACCTACTCAAACTGAAACCACAATTTTAAATGCCTTTCATGGGTAGGTGAAAACTTCCTTTGGTTCTGAAGATAGATGAGATGGCACAGATCCAATAGTTGATTTCCTTGTTTGCTAGAATGTAGGAGAATGATTTGAAGTGAACTATACATCTTTGTCACAGATGTCAGCCACTTTCTGCCTCAGTAATCTCTTGCACTCAGCCCTTGGATCAACCATGTGCGCTGCATTAGTAGCCTTACAGATTTTTATTCCCAGGTTTTCTTATGAAAAACTTGGCTAACGGGAGAAAAATAAACATTCTTGTATGCTGGACCTTGGGAGAGCTAAATGACTTCCATCTTCCATTTTCTCCCTGAATCGCTTTATTTTGGCGATAGGATAGCAACAGCACACAATCAACCAAAGAAAACATTTTGGAATATTTCAACAAACAGATTGTTTTAGTCTCACTTGTGCCAAAGGCACTTATTGAAACCAAGCTTTGAGAGGGGAAGGCAGAGGGAGTGGTCACCCCTAAACATTCACTGCCTAATAAAATTTCCTATAGACAACATCCTCAGAGGATTTTTAAGAAGCAAGTCTATGTTGACAGGAGAAAAAGTAACAGAGTGATTTGATCGGCCAAAGCATATGGGGTGGGTTCCGAACCTGGCCTCTTCTGGCCAGAGTGCAATTTCAGTTTCTATAATTAGTTGCAGGTGGAGCGCTTGTGTTGTTGTTTTGGAGTCCACTGACATCTGTGTGCAAATTCCCACCATCCCCAGTTGACATTTGGGCTCAATAAGTGGTTTGGCTTTGCAGGAATAGAGAAAATTGTAAATCTATTTCACACACATACATAGATAAAGCTGCTCTAAAGGTCAAATTCTGAAAGCTGTGGAAAGCATTTTCAAAAGTTTGGGAAGTAGGTTTTAGGCAGAATGTGGGCATGCAGCCAAGAGCTAGAGCAGCCTGACAAACAGGATTCTGGCACGTGCAATTTCTTCTCTGTTTTTCTATGAAGCAAGCATTTGACTGTATCTTGGAAGTGATGATGTGCAGCCATTTTGTTTTTTCAGTAGGAACATTCTGGAGAGAAGAAGGAATGACTGAGGCAGCTACTTCCAGTCTTATAAACCCATAGTTTGGCTTGTGCTATCTGGTTTGGCAGTACACATTTGATCAATATATACATTGATCAAATTAACTTAGTGATTTTCAGCTGGGGGCAATTTTGCAAACAGCTCCACCCCTCTCCCATCCAAGGGCACATTTGGCAATGGCTGGAGACATCTGACTGTTGCAACTGGATCAGTTATGCTACTGGCATCTGGCGGGTAGAGGCCAGGCATGCTGCTAAACATTCTACAGTGCGTTGGACCATACCCCATATTATCTGTCCAACAATGTCAATAGATGGAAGGTTGAGAAGCCCTTACTTAATTGGATGATTACTGTATCTTCTTTTTTCTTGATACTTTGCCTGTACTCAATTCATTCACTTCATGAAGTGATGATCAAAATGTATATACTTATGTAAAAATAATAATTTAAAAGGTAAAACTTGATTCATCACTGTTGGGAAAGAATTATGAATGATCTTTTTTTTTAAAAAAATCTTGGCCTGGACTAGTAACCATGGATTTCCAAATACCTTAAATTCTTTTAGAAGTGAATATTTGGTAAATAGAGATCAATCTTATAAAGAAATAGACAACTCTTTAAAGGAAATGAAACCTATTTTTTAAACTATCCTTTCTTTATACTTTCACTGACTTTCTATGGTGTTTTTTAATGTCTCACATTGATCTTTAGAAGGAGGGAGAATAAGAATTTTTGAGCTCCTGCTATGTACCAGGAGCTTATTAGCTGCTTTCCATGTGTATGCATTCAACAGCCCTTCAAGACATATGGCATCCCCATTTTATAGATGAGAAACAAGGTGCAGAGAGATTAAGTGGCCTGCCTGAGGTCTCACCGTTAAAGAGAGCAAGGATTTTAAAATCTCAGGTAGGCTTAGCTCCAAAATTGTGTTCTTTCCATTGTCTTGAAAGGGAAAACAACAGAATTGCTTGAAAACCAGGGAATTTGGTGCTGAAACGGAAGAACTAATATAGAGTGGAAGTAGCAGTGTGCTGTCTGACAGTATCTTAAGGACAGAAAGCAAGAACGAAGAAGGGAGCATGTTGCCAGGAGCAACAGAGGAGAGAGGGCAAGCAGAAAGGAGCAAATGCATTCTTATCAAGTGAATAAACAGAGGAGAGGGGCAAAGGAACTCTCCTATCTTGGAAACCCATCCAGAAGGATGGGACGAAGCAACTCCAGGACTCGCTGGAAGATTAAAACCACAGGTGGCAGAGGAATGAGAGATTATCTCTCAGGATGCTCATTAAAGGCCCAACACATCCTTTCAGGTGGTTATGACTTTGACAAATTCACTGGGTCCACAAGAGCAGAGCTTCAGGGATGAGGGAGCTCTTTATTATGGATCACTGGACTCCAATGAGGATGGTCTCATTAATCCAGTTAGATTTTTCCTGACCTTGTCTCCATCTTCAGGAAGTTTAGTGTACATAGACAGTCTCCTGACCCAGGAGTCCCTCAACTGGCACCTCTCAGCTTCCTCTTCAAGTAATTTCTGACCTCTCTGGGGTAATCACACCTATTCAGGATTTGTCTTTTGGATTTTCCCAAACCGTGTCTCTCAAAGTCAGATCTTCCCCTCTTGGGTTCTAGCATTCCTGATTTCTACCTCTCACAGCATCTTTCCCCTATAAAACCTCTTCTCTGTCTTCTTTGAGAATCCAGCTCATTTACTTACTAATTCATTCAGCCACTTATTTAAGGGAGAATGTAGTTGCAAGTAGCAGAAACCCAACTGAGCATGTTGAAGGGAAAAGCAGTGGGATTTACTAGGGACATTTAAGAGTTCCCACCAGACCTAAGGGTAAGTTGTCAGGCGGCCAGGTGTCTTGGGGGACTGGAATTGAGTTAGTTGGAAAACAGTCAGGAGTAAGGATAAAGTCAGTCTCTCACTCTCATTTTTCTCTAATTTTCTCTCTCAATATCTGATTCTATATGCTGCTTGTGAAGAAGTGGCCACTCAGGGAAAGCAAACATGTCTTCTTCATTCAGGTACTCAATAGACACTGCCTAGTTTCTCTGTTTCAATTTCAGATTCAGAGAAATAAGAATCTGATTGGCCCAAATTGAGTTGAGAGTCTTTTCTAGATCCAGTCAACTGTGGCCAAAGGAGTCATGAGATCCATGCCCTGCCCTCCCTTGTCTCACCTTCCAAAGAGCTATGGAGACTGCCTTTGAGAAGGGGCATGACAGGTAGCTTCTCTATCAAGGGAGCCTGTGGGTAAAGTGGTAGGGAGTAAAGGACAGCTATTCCCAGGAAATATGTTTTGTGCAACACATAATTGGGAGCTTGCCTTATTTCAGTTATTAGGAAGATTAAGACCAGTCAAAGAAAGTTAACTACTATCACCTCTGTCTATAACTAGCTATGTCAGTAGCCATCTGGACTCTTGATCTTCCCACCCACCTTCTCAATCCCCAGCTCTGATTGTGCCCACTGGAGAAATTCCAGAAGTAGTACTATCTGATGCTAGGTTCATGCTGTATTATCTTAGTGGACCCACATGACTTCTTTTAATAATGTCAGATTTCATCCTGTATGGAACTTGAAAAAATTCTCCACTTTTTGTAAACTCCTTTAGTCTCATTGGAGACTTAAGTCTCCAAATTGGTTGGGATTATGGTGCTAGTTAGGATCTGCAGACTTTTAGAATTAGGCATGTTATAATCTGACATCTTCTATTCTAAAGTGTAATAGTTGGCATGAGTTATACAAATATTGGCTCCTGAGAACATATATTATCTAAAAAGGAATTGAAAAAAATTAAAATTCACTGATTTTTCCCTTGGAAGAGCTTTCTGAAATATCCATGTTCCCATGGAATCCTGAAACCAGTAGAGCTAAGGTAAATATATGGATGGAAGGTTGGACAATGCACATGATGACCAAACTTAGATATTGCTCAAATTTAGGAATGTTGCAAATAATAAATAAAATTTGCCTTCTCAAAATTTTAAAACTTCTGTTTCTGATTTTTAACTTTGGGGACCATGTACTCTTTGAGAAGTTTTCATTTACCTTTGTAATTTTCCCTAGAAAAATGTGCATAATCTGAATTGTGCACAACATTTCACTTCCCTATCCCTGCTCTGAACCTCAAGGGCATCTAATTAGGGGTATTTAGGTAAAACTCTGTCTAGATATTGCCATTTAATATTAAATATTGCACATTATTAGAATAAGTAGTTCCTAGTAGTTAATGAAATGAATGAGCTCTTGGTAATACGAGACATGTCTGGCTCACAGCTATTCAGTATATGCTGAGAAGTGGGGACATGTGCCAGGATTTTGGTGATAGTTAAAGAGTATATATGTTGGTAGGATGGAAACTTATGGATGGACTGTACCACATTCACTAAATGTATTCTGGTACAGTATATAGTGGTGGTAGATTTTAGTTCACACTCAGGAATGTTACCTTGAAAGAGTTTGCATAGTGTTGGATGTCATAGTAAAGTGCACGCTTAAATATTTCATTAAGGACTTTTAGGTCATGTTTGTCTCGTTGTGCCAAAATTCCCACTTAACCTCAGGTAATTCTATTTTATTTCTTTGTGATTGCAAATAAAATCTAAGACTGCAAATTAAATTATGCTATAAGCATTTGTGATGGAGCAAGAAACAAAAGATTTTGGTGAGTTATCAAGTAAAGGTTAATTGGGTATCTACTGTGTTTCCAGTTCTGTGCTCAGGACTGAAGAAGACCGTAAAGAAGTATAAGACACACTTTTGCTCCCATTTCTGTCTCATGAAAATTGTCTGAGACTCATTTCTTCTGTGGAGAATGTCAATCAGGAACACAGCAGTGATGTACTTTGTTTTTCATGGACAGTTAACTCTACCTTGGAACTTTCCATAAGTATGAAGTTTGAGCTAGGGAAGGAAACTTCTTGTCCATTGTTTTTTAACCTTTCTGAGAAGAGCCCTTGTTGTGAATGTACTCTCTCTTCCGTAGAAGCCTAACCAGAGTCCAGGGGAGTGGGCTCAGCATCCTCCCAACCCTTAGCCAGGGTAGGCCTTCTGGAAGGGGTTGGAGAGGGGGAGCTGGGGAAGATCTGGGCTCCTGCCTTTGTCAGGCAAGCATGTGAGGTCTATGAATCACTTTCCCATTTAGCACACCCACCTGACTACAATATGTTCCCTTGATAAGAATAAAAATGATCAATATAGCTCATAAAGCACTTCCTACATGTATTCTAAATGGCACAGTGATATTTCATACACTGTGCCAAAAGGTTCACATATAGTATCTAATTTAATCTCCACAATGACCCTGTGAATTAGGTACTATTATATTAGTATTATCCCCATTTCATATGTGAGCAAGGCAAGGCTCAAAGGAAAGGTTACTTGTCCAAGGTTACAGTTGGCAAATGGCAGAGCTGAGGTTGAGCCCAGAGAGACTAACTCCAAAGTTGGTCTCCAAAGTCAGGACTGGCTGAAGTATTGAGTGGCCAGCCCTGTGTATACAAGGTAATCTTAGGACAGACATGGATTCTGCATTAAACAACTTGGAAGTACATGTTGGAAAAGTCATTGCTTTTCCAAATCTCATCCAGTATTTCTGACTAACTTCTATGAGAAAGTCTTAACTTAGTGCCAGTCTTAAACACTTTCTTAACGTCTATTGTTTCCTACCCTTATTGTAGGATGTGTAGTGACATTCGTACATGATGCTTATACTGTAATTCTGGCACCCACAGTTTACCCTTTGCATCTGATATGTTGCCTGTTAAGAGTTTCTGTAAGCAAACTGGTAACGTGGCATTAGTGGGGCCTGCCTTTTCGGTTCTTGTTTGGTTGTCTTTGACAGTGGTTTGAGAGCACCAGCTTTGGAGATGGATTGCCTGGGTACCATTTTCAGCTGTGGGACTTTGAGCAACTTACTTTATCTGGCTGAATCTGTTTCCTCACTGGTAATGTAGGTATAATAATAGTACCTGCTTCAGATGTTAATTTACAACTACGGGGTAAATTTAATAGGATTTACATTTAGTTGGATTAAATGGGGGGGTTCAATAAAAATATTTAGCACCATGCTAGCATGAGTAAACATTCAAATAATAGATGATGATGATAACCATGAGGGAAACCATTTTGGGGACAAAGGCAACACAAAAGGGAGTTAGCTGAGAGAGTGGCAGAGAAGTGAAAGCAGAGACATACCCGAGGTTTCCTTGGCTCAATTCTTTGTATTATTTATAATAATGTGTGTGTATATTGTGTGTGTGTGTGTATGTGTGTGTGAGAGAGAGAGAGAGAGAAAGGGAATGAGGGGTGAGGGGAGGAAAGGAGGGAGGGAGGGAGAGGGGGAAGATGCCATGTCTAAAATGTCATCATTGGATGCATAGGTATTGTTATATGCCAACAAGACTTCATATCACAATCATGGGAATGTTTTTTCCTTGTTGTTCTGTTATTCTTTCTCGTTTATAGACTGAGTGGAATTAGAACATCCTGCTCTTGAATCAGTTCAGATTAGCTTCTTAGGGATGGCTAGGAGAGTTTTCTTGACTGAGGTATTGACCCCCTTAGCTGAATCCAAGCCAGTTCATGTTGTTTTCCAATTGGCTACTCTGGAGAATTTTGGACCATAGCCAGACTTTTCTCATGCTAAAGAAAAAAGGAAGACTCATATTACATTTTTCTCATAGCCTGAAATATTTTCTGCATGAGATGGAAAACATTAATTTTTATATCACTATAGGGAGTAACAGAGAAAAAAGATGAGGATGATTTCCCAATAAATGCTGTTGTCTAAACCCTCAGGAAAGACAAACTCTCAAGTTGTCCGAAGATGATAACATGGCTTCTAGGTCTAGATAGCTCCACATGTTAATCCAACCAAGCTAGACTCCTGAAGACTCAGAGGAGGTGTTTGATTGATTGACTTTTGTAAACTTTGGCATGTTTTGTTAATTTCTGTCTACTGAATCCATCTGCTGCATTATCTCTGTCTAGCTAAAACTCTTATAATGATGCTTTAAAAGTTTGTACCAAATGAAGGGTCTCTCATATCAAATTCTCTAACCCAAATCTATTCACTGGTCTTTAGATGTGTCTACCTACTTTCCACTGGAGATATCACTGCTGTCTGCTAAGGGAATCAAAGATGATGACTGAATGGCTGAAATGGATCAGGTCAACAAATATGGAATTTCCACCAGGTGCTAGGCTGGGTATTGAGGGTACAGTAATAGACGAAAATTCCTGCCTGTATGGCGATTCCATTCTAGTGGAGGAAACAAAAGGAGTCAAAGGTTTTGGGCTTGATCCACTTGGGAAGACAGAGGGCAAAATAGGATCAGGATGCTGGTAGATCAGTTTTTTGTTTTTGTTTTTGATCATGTTTTGTTGTAAAGCTTCACTCATTCAAGTGGTGATAATGAGTAGGGATATGGGTTTAGTGGAACTGGCTTTCTCATGGCCTCTACTGAGACATCATGGAGGTGGTGAGAATGGATATTAAGCTGCAGTGGGTTGCAAATGATAACATTGATTTTTACACTTTTCTTACAAGGAGCTTGGCTTTGAAGAGTGGTAACTGGAGATGATGCAAAGTTTGGGGAATTCTCCCACCAATTTGTGACTCATTTGGCCATATTTTTAACTTGTAGGGAATGGGCCAGTAGAGAGAGGGATTATTGGTAGGATAAAGTCTGAAAGAGGAGGGAGAAGATGAGATCAGCCTTGGGCAGATGGGTTTCTCTTTCCCAAACCCAGGGAGGAGGTGGTCATGAAAGGTCCAGATAAAGAGGCATTAGTAGGTGTGGAGTAAAAGAAATAACTTTCAACCTAAGGAGACTGCTTTGTTTAACAAAAAGAGAAAGCTATGGAATAGGAATTAACTTAGTCTTGATTTTGGTGCCAAATAGGATGTGATGTCGGCCAGATTATCAATTCTTCCTGGACATTAGTTTATCCTGAGATACCACTGAACTGAAAAAAATTGTCTCAAATGCTTATATTGGTTTTGAAACATGCCATAACTCTAAAGCTACTCAAAAATTTTCAGGGAAGTTAAGAGTGCCCTGGTGGCAAAAGAAAAAAGAAGTACTGTTTAATGACTCATAAGTTGAGATTTGATGGTGGGATGGGGCTAGGATGAGGCAGGTGTGATTGAAGCAGGCAAAGGTAGATGTTCTGGCAGTCCAGTCTGATGTGTTGGTGGTTTTATTCAGGTGCTTCTGATGGGGAGATTTGTTTGCTGTGGGATGACCCAGCAAGTCCATTACTCTGCTTGGTGGAAACAGGAGCCAGCAGCATTTCCCAGGAGAAATTTTACGAGTAAAGGCTAATTTTACTTTTGCTATTGATGGCATTTCTCAGCTATACTAATTACTATCCTGATAGAAACAGGGCAAAAATATACCCCATGGTCTCAAGAGTGCACAGTTGTTTTTAAATAATCCAAGAAGAGGTTTTACCTGTGGATTACAAAGCTACAATGCTTCCTTAGTCATGGCTTTCTTAGTGGAAGATGCTCAGGTTTACATAGAATTTCTTTGTTTGCCTTACTTTTGGCTTTGAGGCTACATGATCTATTCCCTATTCAAAGTCAATTGCAAATAAAATTATTTTAGGAAGACAATGATAGTTGTGGATTGAATGTTGTGTCTCAATTTTTTAAAGGTATTTTGTAAATTTGGGAACTATGTTTTGCATTTTCCCCTAGTTTTTAAAAAAATAAATATCTGGCTTTCCATCCATCTATCCAGTTATTTAAAAATATCACTAAATATGGCAGTTGTTTAGTAAATAGCTGTTGAATGAAATACACAAGTATATACAGAACTAAGTCCTCTTGGGCTTCATAAGGCTAGGAAGTCTGGATATAATTCTTACTCTGCCACAAGTTGGCTGTGTGATCCTGGGAATTAGTTGTCAACATTGAAAAACTGGGAGACTTAATGAAAAACTTGGATTTCTGAATTTTCCTGGACCCTGAGCAGATCTGGTACCTCTGAACCCAGTGAGCTGCCTCACTTGGGTTGTTGCTTGTCTTAGGTGGGAAGTGTCTCTCCAGGTTGCTCTAGTCCACCCCTTGGTTGACAGATGTACATTCTTAGTTTGAAGATGAAATGAAGAATATTTTCAAATTCAAGATGTTAGTCAAATACAAGCATCTTTGAGCTTAGACCTGAGGTGAAAATCCTGACTCTACCAGTGGGAGAATATGGTGGCACCATCTTAATAATTTTTTGGCCTCAAGGAGTTTAAGAGCTATCTACACAGGATTTGAAATGGCAAAATACCTGCTTTTGGATATTTGGGGAGAGAGAAATACTAAGGTATATCAAGCATTGGTTAATTCTTGAAAGTCAAAGATAATTGATATGATTAAGAGTGATGGTGGAATTCTCCTATCTTGCCTGGAGTAAAAGGGGTCATATTTCCCAAATGAATGGAATAAAAGGGAAGAGAGAACTATTAAAAATTCACCCTGGATTATGGTGCTGCCCCCTTATGCTAAGAAGGCAGATGCTGAGGCCCTTTTAGGAATTTGCTTTGCAGGAGAGGAGCTGCCTTTGTTTGCTTTTCTGATGATTTGAATTTCTACAGCTGTTCATGGTTCTTGAACTTCCTGGAAAAAGTACAGGCAGATATAATTGTGATGAAATCAGCATCCCAGGCCTACACTTCCTAAGAAGACTGTTAATTCCAATACTATTTAGCTTAATTCCAGCAGCTGGCTTGGATTTTATGTTGGGATGTATAAGACAAGGGGCATGGTGTGCATGCGTGCATGCGTGTGTGTGTGTGTGTGTGTGTGTGTGTTTGTAGATCCAGTGCTATAATTAGAGCAGGATAACCATTACAGCAGATTGATGGTTATTTGGTTTGGAGGAGCAATGGCTTTAATCTTCCCAAGTGTTTCATTTTCTTGGTATTCTTCAAGTCTGCATTATCATTCAGATGACTAATAGGAAGTTCATCAGAGGACACTTTATAATAAACATTATTCTTTGAAAAAACATAGCTTATTGTACACATTTTCCATCAGGAAGTAATATGACTTTATTAGGAGTTTGAGTAGGGTTTTGGTGTCTGAATGCTACTGCTCTGTCTGCCTCTCTCCAGAGTCTGATCATCTAAAGACCAGCAGTCAAAAGGGAAAGAGTACTGCTTTTTTAATCCCTGAGGATGGGCTCAGTATCTCTCCATGCAGGGATTTTTTGATTAGGTGAGAGAGCTTGCTTTTCTGTCCCGACCAGACCCAAGATAGCCAAGCCTACTTCATACTGATGCCAGGTAGCCACCATGCTCAGGGGAAAATCAGAGTTAGCAAGAAGAGGAAGCTCTGGTGTGTTTACCACATAAACACCCAGAAGTGAAAGGGTAAAGAAGGGTGGACAGGCCCCTGTCCTGCAAGGCTGGGAAAGGCACTACCTGCATCACTGATCCCCATGGCTGGATAGCTGTGTGGATGGCACATGCATGAGAAAGAAATGTTTCCAGGAGTGGTCAGGAATGGGAGAGCAGGAAGCAGATGGGAGGCCTGAAGTCAGCTTGTCCTATTGGGGCTGCACAAGTGGGAGAGAGGATGTGGGGCTGCACAAGTGGGAGAGAGGATATAGGGCATGGCTTTGTTCTTTTTGCCCTACAGTGACCCTGTCCACTGGCACAACATGTTCCAGTTGATGTTCTGGTCACTTGCCAACCATATTAGGCACTCCTTTTTGGGGATGGGGATGACTCTCAGAGAGGTTCAAGTCAAGGGTGATGGACAATATATCTCTTTTTTTTTTGTAAGCTCTGTTCAGAGTTCTTTTTCTTTCTTTTCTTTTGTTTTCTTTCTTTCTTTTTTTTTTTTTTAAGTGGGGAGGTAGTTAGGTTTATTTATTTTTTTAATGGAGGTACTGGGGGTTGAGTCCAGGACCTTGTGCATGCTAAGCATGCACTCTATATGCACTCTACCACTGAGCTCTACTCTCCCCTGACATTCTCTTGATGTCCAACCCCCTCATAAGAAATTGGGAAATAAGATTTGTCACAAATTCCCATACATAAAGATAAACCCTGCTAATAAGTCTATCAGTTTTTTCCTAGGCCCTGCCATATTCCTGATTTTATAAATTATCCTTTATCAATTGATAAATAGAAATTGGAATAAAATAATAGTAATAGAATTTATTGAGAGCTACTACATACCAGGCATATGTATTGACTCATTTGTCCCCAGAATAACACTGTGAGGTAGCTGTCATTTCTATTTCCATTTTACAGATGAGAAAACAGAGGTACACAGCTAGCAAATGGAATGAGGACAGTGATATAGGTAGTCAGGCCCAAAACTGCATGTACAATTCTGTCTCTCAAAGAAGTGGGTAAGAGATACGGAAGAAGAGGCTGGCCCAGGCATTAGGAGACCAGAGTGTAGCCTAGAGCCTGCCTTGGCTCTACCATAAACCTGCTGTGTGATTGACAGTATGCTAATGAATTCCTTACTCTGAGCCTCAGCTTCCTGATCTGTAAAGTGAGGATATGATTTCTGTTTCAGGTTTTCGGGCCCATGATTCACTATATTAGCTTTCTGGGGACACCATAATAAATTACCTCTAACCTGGTGGCTTAAAAACAGCAGACATTTATTCTCTCTCAGTTGTGGAAGCCAGAGATCTGAAATCAAGGTGTTTGCAGGATTGGTTCCATCTGGAGGCTCTGAGGAAGAATACATTCCTTGCTTTTCTCCTAGCTTCTAGTGGTTGCCAGCAACCTTTGGCATTGCTTGGCTTGTAGGCATATCACTGTGATCTCTGCCCCTGTCCTCATGTCACTTTCTCCTCTGTGTGTCTCTGTTTCTCATATCTCCCTCTGCCTTTCTCTTATGAGAATACTTGTCATTGGACTTTGGGCTCCCCTAAATCAAGGAAGATCTCATCCTGAGATCTTTGATTTTATATCTGCAAAGATTTTTTTTCCAAATAAGGTCACATTCACATGTTCAGTGGGTTAGGACTTAGGCATGTTTTTCTTTGAGGTCACTATTCAACCTGCTAAACTCCAGCTCTTTTTCTGCTGCAATATGACCACAGATGTTGGAAAAGAAATGATTAAAGCTAGGTAGTGGCCAAAGCCTCCTGGGAAGTTTGGTGCAGTGGCTAAGAACATAGAATCTGGAGCCCAGAGCCCTGGTTTCAAAAGCATTAGCTCTGCTACCATCAGCCCTGTACCTCGAAAAAGTCACTGAACACCTCTGGGTCTCAGTTTTCTACCCTGTAAAATGGAGCTACTAATAGTAACATTACAGGATTATTAAATGAATGACTTTATGTAGAGTGCTTAGAACAATGCTATGTTCCTTAGAACAATACAATTCCTAATAGTGTTACCTGCAGTGATTGTTGTTATTGCTGTTGTAACTTCCATTTAGAAGTTAATTTCATGCCTATGATTTCTGATAGAGAAGTGAATTTTGTGAGGGATGCATTTAAAATATGGCAAGGAACAGCCCACAAGTATGCTATTTTTTCCACCAAATTTTAAATTAGGATGTCCAAATGTGTCTGAAATGTGAGGCTTATACTTTCCAGTGTGCTGAAACAATTTTTGGCTTAATCTTTTTAGACATCAAATAAGCTGAAAACAGAGTGAGGCTCTGCTCACGTTGGAAGAGGCGGGCAAGCAGATGGAAAGTGGCTGAGGGAGCATTTTGATGTGCTCATGGAGGAGGCGTTAATATTTCAACATCTTTCTCGTTATTTACAGATAATTTTTATGAGAGATTTTTCAGAGATGCTCAGTTTTTTCCCTTTCCTCTGAGTGGCACAGAGTTGTTACAAATCAATCTGTTAATAAGAAGCTAAAGAACTTAGCTGTTTGGGGACTGATGGCAGTTTAAGTTTTGTAACTAGAATGTTTAATTTTCAGGATTCTGATTTTTTTTTTCTGTGATAATTCATCACCTTGCAAAATTAACCCGATAGCTTAGATTCAGCAGGAGTGATTACTGGCCTAGGTCTTGTGTTAGAAATAGACCAGCTAATTTATTTGTATTACTACTATACTTCTACTCTATCTCAGGCAAGGAGGAGATGGAGGTGAATAAACTCTTTGAAGGTGGCTTCATTGTGGAGGACAGACTTTCATACAAACCATCACAACACAGGATAGAATAATTGCTCTAATTGAGATGCTTGAAGTAGTTAAGTATTGGCCCCTGGAGGTAGATACACCTGCATTTAAAACTTGCTTCTAAAAACAAAACCAGCTAATTTGGTCTCTGAGTTTCTGTTTTCATGTCTGTAAATTGGGGTTATCTTACCATTTCCCCCAAAGTGAGGTTTAAATGAGATAATATACACAGAGTGCTCAGCATAATGCCTGGTACATAATAATGCTCAGTAAATATTAGTCATAATTACTATAGATATAAAGTTCCATGGGAAGAGCTGTCTATAGAGTCATTTTCTTAATTTATTCATATGGCTTGATATTTATGTATCATATTGTGTGGTATGTTTAATGAGTGATTTTATAATAAGGTAATGCTTTATTACCTGCCTTTAAATCTTTCAACAAAGTTCATTTACTAAGTTTATATTCTATATCACACAGACCTAAATGAAAATCAGTTTGCTTTCTATACATACTGAAAATTTGACATTTTGAATATAGCTTTGCATATAATTTTTTAAAAAGCCATCACTCTGTAATTACAGGCATGCATACATTGAAAAGTATATTCTTTAGATCTTATAAGGAACAGAACCTCACTCAGGCCAGCTCCAGTAACGCGGCTTTGTTCTAAGAAAATGAGAATCAGTTAATCATAATGATTAATTGCACGAACTTTGGGGTCTGAGGTATGCGCATTACAGCTTTATGACTTGGAGTGCGTAACTCAGTTTCTTGGAGATTCTTCGTTAGCTGTAAAAATGGGGATAGTGATTCTTGCTTCATCACTTGCTACCGAAGACTATGTGGGAGAACCTGGGAAACCCTTAATGCAGAGCACGGAATAAACGTTCAATGAAAGTGTTCAAATGGTATTAAGATGGCTGGAATCTTCCAGAAATCTGATAATGAAAACCAAAGTATAGTTGGGGCTTGGAGTTGCGAACACATGGTGACACTAGGGGTTGGGGAGTAGGAGTTTTAAATCTTTACTCAAGTGCTCACTTCGGCAGCACATATACTAAACCTTTACTCAAGAGTTCTGTGATTAACATAGCCACATGTTTTCTTTAATATTCCCGGTTAAATTTCTGAGAGAATCTGACTGGCTCATCTAAGTATCACTTTCCTTTTGCGAGCGGAGTTTTTGCACCAGGTGTTGCCATAGGTTGCTGGGCAGACTACTGATGAACGCTCTGGGGTCACGTGCCAAGTCCGGACCAATGGGCTTCAGGGGGTGGGGCCTCACGTGGAAGCTCGAGACTCGCCCTCTTGCTTTCGTCAGACGCCGGGTCCAGGAGTCCTGAGGAGAGGGTGTAACCCACTGGTAAATATTTTGGTAACTTATTTGGTGATACTGTGAATGGAAAATTTGCTGAATATGGAGGTGTGATTTGGGCCCTGCCGGGCTCGCCGGCTTTCTCTCAGACCCCGTCCTCTTCTTCCCTCAGCGACCGCCATACCTGTTGTTTCTTGTCTGTCAGGCGCGCGTGCAGAGCTGTGCTTTGAGGCCTTTGCACGTCCCGCCTCTGGCGGTATTGCGTCTCTCTCCCTCGCCCTACGCCTCTTGGTGGAATAGCTGGCTTCCTGTCCTTCCTCGTTTCAATTAGACGTCGCCTCGGAGAAGACTTCCCTCCTCACATGGTCTAAAGGAGCCTGTCAGCCCTTGTCACCTCCCCATTTAGTTTCTCCTGTGCACTTATCACAATTTCTGTTTGCTTACTCCTCTATAATCTGTCTGGTAATAGATAAGTAAATATTAGTTACTCATATAGTTCTAGAATCTTCACATTAGAGCAGGGACTGTTGAATACGTTTTTTTTTTTTTTGAACGAATGAGTGTGAGCTAGGGTGTCTACCATGCGACTTTAATAAATGTGGCTCCCCTGGCACTGTGACCGTTACAAAGTGTGAGTGTGTGTGTCCGTCCGTGTCCCCGTGTCCGTCTAGTCCCTCATTGTGCCTGTTTCCTTTTCTTAACTCGGGTTGCCTGTGTTCACATTCTGCCTCCTCCACTAGTGACCTTCAGCTGTGAGTCCTTGGGCAAGAAATTTAGCGTCTTTGTGCTTCAGTTTCTCATCCATCAAATAGGGATAATAGTCACACCTACCTTATAGGATTGTGTGAGGATTAAATTAATGAAACCCTTTTATTTAAATGTTGAGAGCAGAGCCTAGCACAGAGTTAAGGTCGCTCAGCACGTTAGTATTTGTTACTACGTAGTTCTGGGGAGCTGCGGGAGTTAACAGTGGTGAGCCGAGAATTGTCCTCTGACTGAGGGATCTGTAGCCTACCAAGGAGTGGGGTGAGGCAGACATTATTTCTTTACCTGCACAAAAATACATTGTTATAAAATATGTGACACTCTGAAGGATGTGTAGGGTGCTATGAACAGTATAAATGCAGGAACCTCATTTGAATTTGCACTGGGGGCTGGTCAGAAAGTCTTCCCTGTGGAGGTGACACTTGAGCTACAGTGTGAAGACAGAGAGTAGGACTTAACAAGGCCGAGGAGTGAGAGGGTAGCTGGTGGTGGAGGAATAGTGTACACAAAGGCTCCAAAGTGAAGGGCAGCATGATGGGAGTGCAGGGAGTTTGGGAGATGACTAGTGATGAGGTATGAATACTGTTCTCATTTTATAGAGACGGAAACTGAGGCTCAGCGGGTATCTACCCACAGTCATATTCCAGGGTGGTGCCTGGGTCCCATCACAGAGATTGTGATTCAGTTCGGATACAGCCAGATTTTAAAAACCTCCCCCATGTGCTGCCAGGGTGGGAACTACTACTCTCGGCTTGTTAGAAATGCAGACTCTTAAACACATACCCAGACCTAATGAATCAAAACCTTTATTTTAACAAGATCCCTAGGTGATGTGTATGCACAGTGAAGTGTGAGAAGCTCTGGTTTGTGCATAGACTCATTTGTTTTTGGTCAAAGATTAGATTTCTGAGTCCCCAGATATGTTGATTCCGAAGATCCAGCGTGAGGCCCAGAAATCAGCATTCTTAAGAAAGCCCCTATGTAGTTCAGAAGCAAAATATCAGACCAAATTTAAGAACATGCTCTTGAGAATGTCAGAATAGAAGTTAGAGAGGACATGAGAAGGATGTGAACTTGGATTTAAACCTGAAAATACTTCTGGCCTGATGAAGTCTGGAGCCTCCCTCCTGTGAATCCATCTGCAGAATTGTAATACTTTTTGATCTTCTAAGCTTTAAATAAAACTTGGAAAAAGGACAGTGTTCACACTAGGAATACTAATAGTCTGTTAAATTTTGGGGTTGGTGTAAGTTGTTGAGGGTAGTAAAATTAGCGGTCTGAGTTCCTCTGGAATAGTTTTTATCAGTTCCTGAGACCAATTGTTTTATGTGGCTCAGAATAATAAAAAGACACTTATGCTGTCTGTCTTAATTTTCCAGATGGCCTCCAGGAAAATTTCCAAGCAGAAATCACATATATTCAGTTCAAGAACCCACTGGGAAGATGATATAGTTGTAGAAATAGCCAAATTCTCATTGACTTTGAACTTAATGATTTTCTGAATTATTGTGTCTCTAGGTTTTAAAAACTTGTTGACTTTTTTGTTTCATGATTCCTCTGAATCTCTGTGATTTCGATTTAACTTAATTGTCCCCTTGATCTCTGTAACTAATGAAATTAAGAGGTAATTTGATAATGACTTAAAAAATACATTCTCTTTAAAAATGCTTTTAATATGGCTTTAGTTTTGATTTTCTCCCCCTTTCCTATAAACACAATAATATTGTGCTGTTTGGGGGAAGTTTTGAATATCCCTTATGTGCATCACAATCTCCTAGGTGTGGGAATGGTGAAATGACCCTAATCACTATTACTGGGGGTCTATCTTGCCCCAGCCCCCCCCGGGGCCAGTTTGTTGTTAAAATCCGTATTTTAAATGTGTGCACCCTTTGCCCATCCTATTCTACTTTTAGAATTTATCCTGGAGAAATAATGGATCACATAGGTATATATACGTGGACATTTGTTATAATATTGTTTATTATGGTGAAGATTAGAAAGAACCTAAATATCCAACTTACAGGACAGGCTAAATAAATTATGGAACATTTCTACCAAGAAATATTCTACACTTTGCATAATAAGGTAGGCATGATGAATGGAAGGATGTTGATGATAGAAGTAAATATTGATCAGGTTATAGAATAGTAGTTTATGTTGAAAAAGATTTGCACATATGATCAAATGTTTACATTTGGGGGTATGGGCAAATATTGGAACTAGTTGTTAAGGGATTTAAATTCAGGTCAGCTACTCCTTGACTCTTCTTATTTGACAAATCTGCTAATTAAGTGTCTCAGTTTTTTCATTTATAACATGAGGGTAACTCCTGACTAATCTACTCGCTTCACAAAATGCCTAGACTGAACTATGCTTTGCTTGCCAAAAGGCACTGTGTTTTGTACCTCCAGGTTGACACTGGCCTAATTTAAAATTATTTGAGCTTTTGTGGTATAAAGGTTTAAGCAGAGCTAGAAAAGTTCACAGGCTGTCTCCCCAGGCATTGTTTAGATTGTACAACCTTAGGACTTGCCTTTTCCCCTCTTATCAGGTAATTGCTAGAGAGAGAAGACAAACTGCAAGAGGATGCAAGAGAAGGGCAGCTTTGCCGCCACCGCAGCTCCCCAAGATTACAGCTAATAAGGCTGATAAAAATTATTTCACAGTATGGCTGTTGAGGTTTCTTACTAGCAACTTAAGAAAAATGTTTGGAGCATAGGTTTCTTATCTTCTATTAAAATCAGACCAAATTATCTTTCTCTTTTGATATTTGATTGATGTTCCAATTATATGTCACACTAAAAACTGGACCACAGAGTAATGAACATAGCAAAAACAGGCATTAGGAAAATTATTTCTTAGGGTTCTATTTACAATTGGTTGGTAGAAAATAGTAATTGGTTTTTAGGAATGAGGTCTTGATATTGCTGGCTTGTAGGAAAATTAAATGTTTTTGAAATAACCTTAGCATGTAGTATTTTTCCTCATTTTAATTCATGACAGGTAAATCAAACCCTTCCTTTTGAAAAATGTTCAAGACAAAGGGTTTTATCTGAATTAATGCATTATTCACAGTGGGATCTGAAATAGTGGGGTTATTTACATTTTTTCTGGTGGAATATTATCGTATTTCAGATGTTTACAACTATACTACTCAGGTTTTATTTTAATTTGTTTTGGCATGTACTGGAAAAATTTTTTTTAAATTATGGAAGATTTCTAACATGCAGAAATATGAACAGAAAATAGTATGATGATTTACTGTGTATCCATCACCTTCTCCCAATCCATCAACGTATGGCTATACCTTCTTCATTTACACCCCACCCGCTTCCTTCTCCTCAGTTATGTTATGGTAGAACCCAGACATCCTTTCAGTTCATCGGTAAATATTTTAGTCTCTATCTCTAAAAGAGAAGGAACTTAAAAAGAGTTTTAAATATAATACTATCATATGCACTGAAAAATTAACCATACTTCTTTAATACCACCAAATATGCAATGTTCAAATTTCCGAATGTCTCATAGGTGCTATAGTTTTTCTTTTTTTAAACAATTTGTTTAAATTAAAATTTAAATAAGGACCACACATTGTGATTGGTTGATGTTTTTAAGTCTCATTTACCTATTTTTCATTTATTATTTAGTTATTGAGGAATCCAGGTTGTTTGTCCTGTAGAGTTTCCTACAGCCTGGATTTTGTTGATTGCATCCCTGCAGAGTTTATAGTGTTGTCTCTTTGGGTTTCCTGGAAATTGGTAGT
The DNA here is from genome assembly GCF_048773025.1 of Camelus bactrianus. Classification (NCBI taxonomy): domain Eukaryota; kingdom Metazoa; phylum Chordata; class Mammalia; order Artiodactyla; family Camelidae; genus Camelus; species Camelus bactrianus. The sequence goes on from NC_133555.1 coordinate 28,682,760, forward strand.
TGAATCTAGAGACTAGATAACAATCAGAGGTTGTTTGTTTATGCCCATTGTGTTAAGTTTTCAGGTAGTTTTCTTTTAGGGAAATAACGTACATTACCCAACATGCAAAAATGTACTTACAGCATGGTTCTTGATTTTTTTTTTGTTATAAAATGTGTGTGTACCTGTAAAATCTTGTGATATGAAAAATCCTTCAGAGTGTTTCTTTGTAATCAGGAGGAGGGGATATGAAGAGTTCCTAATTCTTAGGTTTTAACTTTTTAAATCATACATGTAGAATGTAATGAAATATATTTACTGGCATAATTGAGATTTTCAGCTTGGTTCCCCACTCCCAGACATTATCACTACTATGAAGTGACTGAATTTCAAAGGAGTTCTGACTGCTGTGTCCCATATTTGTGTCCTTTTCTACATGTGTAATAAACTAGAACTCTGGCAAGATTTGCCTACTTTTAGCCTCTGGGAATTTGTGTTGATTTAAGGCTAATTTTATTTTCAATAGGACCACCGGGGCTCTAATGGCTTTTGATTGAAGCGTTTACTGTAACCTCTGTGGAGTGGTTGGTTTGTTACCCATGTATCTATGACATAGAAAAATTCAGTTAATTTAAGCATATGGCATGGATAGCATGTCTCAGCCTATATAAAAGCTAACCTTTGGTAGGAGATATTTTCTTTGTCTGTGGATTATTGGTATGCATGTTGACTTTATGTCATTTATTAAGGAATGTCCACTTGATATGGCCATGTAGTAGATAGGAAAAACTGGGATAGAAAGTCAAGAGATTTAAATTCTAAACCCAGTTCTGCTGTAGAATTGGTAGGATTAGCAAATAAAAATACAGAATGCCCAATTAAATTTGAATTTCAGATAAATAAAGGATAATTTTTCAGTATAAGTATGTGCCAAATACTACATGTGATGTAATTTATATTAAAAATTATTTGTTTACTTGAAAGTCAAATTTTGTTGTGTGTCCTGTATTTTTTCTGACAACCTTATTGTGCTGAAAGCTAGTTATGTGAATTTGGGCAAGTTATTTCAGCTCTTTGAACCTCAATCCTCATCTGTAAAATGAAGGAATTGGAGTAGGATCTCTAAAGCCTCTCACATTCCTCTTATAATTTGTTCAAAGATACACTCACGTAAGTGTACAGAGGCAAATACATAAGGATGTTTTTTGCTGTTTTGTTTGACTCGCGAAAGATTAGAAGAAACCTGTGATCGAGAATGTATTATTTCCAACTCTCTGTTTCATCCCATATACTAAAGTAAAATAATTCTTAATTTATGGTGGGCACAGGGCTGCGTTGGAGTAGAGTACATTTCTCAGCCTTCTCTGTAACCAAGTATGACCGTGTCACTAAGTTGTAAGTGTAAGTAGTATGTATGTGCATCTTCTGGAAGTGCACTTAAGAGAACTTGGTTTTCTCCTGTGGTTTTTTTTTTCTTTCTTTTTATTGTCTGGAGAATGGACATTGTAGCTGGAGTTGGAGCCATCATCTTGGACCATGAGGTGAACTTGGAATAAGGCCATGCCTGGCAGAATAATCAAACGGCAGAGACATGGGTGTCTGACATTGCAGAGTATCAGAACAGCCCTGTACTACCTACTTCCACACCTTTTTGTAATAGAGAATTTTATCTTGTTTAAGACTCTTATCATGATTATAGTTAGACCTTATCCTAAATAATATACAAACTATGTTAGGGAGAGACTGGCTAAATTAGTTTATGGTACAGCCATAAAATGCAATATTGGGAAGCCTTTAACAAGATTAATGTTACTGAACCAAACTTGGGTATGCTAGCCCACATGCAATAAAGCCAATCTACAGACATTGGGTGCCAATACAAGGAGGACAGGTGGCTTGTGCTCTAAAAGCCTAAACTCCCTGAAGAGTTCCAGCAAATCAGTTTTAAAGGCCAGGTTAAGGGGGGGTGGTTCCCAGGGTATGGGATCAGCTCGTGCACAGTTCTCTGACTGGTTGATGGTGAGGTAATAAGGTGTATCAAAGAAGTTAACATCAATCCTTAGGCTCCAAGAGGCCTGGGGGCTATGTGCTCTTGTTCATCAAGTAGTTAACATCTTCTGTTTGGTGGGGGATTTTCACATCTGTAAAACAATTCAGGAAATGTGCATTAGATACTATTATCTAGGTACTCAGAGAGGAGCTAAAGCAGAGGGTATGGGGGAGGGGTCTGTCCTGGGAAGGCCCTGTGGGGTCCTGTTCAGGTACATTAATACAGTTTTATTAATTAGATCTGTATGTACCAAAATGAAACATTTCTATAATTATATAAGTGAAAAAGCAAGCTGCAGAACAGAGGGTGTGCTACCATTTGTTTAAAGAAAAGGGGCTACAGGAATGCATTTTTACATGTAACTGTTTCTGAAAGAAGAGACAAGACACGGGTAACAGTTGCTGCCAGGCAGTGGGAAACTGAAAATCCAGAATGAGAGAAAGACATTATAATCTTTTTGCAGTGTTTGAATTGTAAAACCTAAACCATTTTAGTCTATTTATTTATTTATTTATTTGGGGGGGTGGTCCATAATTTTATTTTTATTTATTTAGTTACTGTTTAGTGGAGGTACTGGGAATTGAACCCAGGACTTCATGCACGCTAAGCATGCTCTCTACCACTGAGCTATACCCACCCCTCCTGAAACCAAAACCATTTAAAAAATTTTAAAAAGAAAAGCTGTTTTTTAAAAATTCTGATATGCTTGCTGAAGTTCTCCAGAATGCTGTGTACAGATATTGTCCTTTGTGCTGTGGAGGACCTAGAGATAAGTTGAATTGGGTCCTTTGTCTTTTGTCTTCTAGGATCTTGTGCTCCAGCAAGAGGGTGAGGACATGAATTGATTGTCATTTAGTGGTTTGAAGTAGAAAGTGGTCAAATTTGAGAGTAGAGAGAGGAAGGGCTGTGGAAGATTAAGAAAAGTGGGACAGGAAGCAGGTGGAGAGACTTCACAGTGGAGGATAGAAAATTGCCATTTTCCCTAGTTACTGGAGACAGTTGCAGTTTCTGAGGGTCTCTTGCCTCTTCCCCACCCCTCAACCTGCCAGTTCTCCAGTGAGTGAGAGAAAGGAAAGGGAAATTAAAAAAGAGATCTTTTCTTTTTCGGCTTGAAAGTAATGCAATTCAGATTTGAATTGTAAAATATTCAAACATTAAGGAAATATTTAACTAGAAAATGGAAGTCCCATCATTCTAAGACAACTATCATTAAATTTGGAGTATATTCCTTTATATTTTTCCTATGTGTGTATTAACATTGTAAATGCATATTATATGCTAACTTGCTCTTTTTGTGTAAAGATACATCTTGGACACCTTTCCATGTTAGAACATGTCAAACCACTTCATTCTTTTTAATAATTGTCAAATATTCTATTGAGTGGACTGATTATTTTATTTAGCCAATCCCTTACCATTGGACATCTGGTTTGTTTCTGGATTTTTAGTATTACAAATAATTATCCAAGTGAGCAAGCATTTCTGAAGAATGAACTACTAGGAGAGCATATCTAGGTGAAATGGTATGAATGTATAAGATTTATTTTTTAAGTTTTTAATTGAAGTGTAGTCAGTTTACAGTGTTGTGTTAATTTCTGGTGTACAGCAGGATGATTCAGTTATACATATATATATTCCTTTTCATATGGACATGTAAAATTTTAATAGCTATTGCTAAATAATTTAATAGCTATTGCCCTCCAAATGGTTGTGTGAATTTCTACTCCACCTAACAGGGAGTATGAATTCCTATTTAACCACAAATTTTTTTATCTTCAGCTTTTAATCAAAATTATAAGCAAAAAATTAAGTCTCATTTTAATTTGCATGTCTTTAGTTTTTTCTTTTTGTAGATGTCATAGCTTAGCACCCATTTGGAGTTCCTCCTTGGTGAACTGTCCATTTATGTGAAAGGTGAGATTCTAACCCACTGGTGAAAGGTATTCTTTCCCAAACATCTCATTAAAAATACAGCAGTCTCCAATTGGATAATTTAAGCCACAAAAACTCTAGTTTCCCCTTTAACAATTGAAGACTGAATCCAAAGACAAGTTAAAGAACTTAAGGTTTGAAATAAAGAACTTAAAGGCTCTAGCACTTCGGTTTTTATAGCTTAGAGCCTGCAATTTTTTAAATAACGGCTTTAATAAGATGTAATTCACATGCCATACAATTCACCCATTTAAAGTGTACAATTCAGTGATTTTTAGTATATTCAAAGAGTTGAGCAACATTACCATAATAAATTTTAGAACATTTCATCATCCGGAAAAGAAACTCTGGTTGATGGCTCATTAAACTTTGTGCTACGATGATTTTGTGGTCTTCACTGAGGTTTGTGGTAGTGTAGATGATGGTTTGCAGATTCCAGCTTTCAGTCAACTGGCCCATGTTTGATTTGGGGAAATAATTAAAGGAGAAAGGTTCTTAGTTAGAGAACTTTATAGTTACTCAGTTGAGTTCATTCGTTCATTTATTCTGTAGATTTCTAAAGCTCTCACTTTGTGCTGGAAAAATGTCTTAACTATTTGGGAAAAAGTTAAAAAAGAAAGACTTAATTCTTGATTTCAAGAACCAGTACTGTAGGTGATAGTTCCCAAATAGACAATTACACAAATAATTATAGATGTGTTATATGTCATGGAAAGGGCACATAATTGGGGGCCATAACTAGAAACCTTACCTGTGTGAGACACGGAGAAAGCTTCCCAGAAGGAGTGACACTTTAGCTATAATACAAAGGATGACTGGGGAAGAGTGGAAGCACCAGACACTCCAGGCAAAGGGAATAATGGCTGTGGGAGGAAATGGTGAGTGGGAGGAACTGGGAGGGAATTTTAGACAAAAAAGAGCTGATGGGAGAGCAGTTTCGGGTGAGATTATGGAGACTGTTTGTTGCCATGTTAGGTAGAACTTCCTAGGCCGTGGTAGCTTGTTTGGGCTTTGCCCGCTGCAGTGAGTGGCCATGAGGAGAGTGGAGAAGGTTAGAAACAGGAGGCCCTTGTTCTCTGATATCTGTTGATCATAACCACTGTGTTTTTTACCAGAAGCCATTTCTGTTAAACTTTGTATAAAAATCTTGTGTCCAAATGACACTTTAAAATACATATTCAAAGATTATCTCCCCCCGCACCTTCTACCTTCATAGAAAGCTAGTTAACTTTTCCCTATTCTGATAGTTTGCCCTGAAAAAGAATTTTATGCCATGGTGAATTCTAGTATAATGGTCAAAGAAGGGGGGTAGGCAAATGTTAATGAGTACAAGTATCTTTGGGCAAAATGCATCTCTGTAAGAGAGTCCATGTGAATCATTTTCATCTCTTGAGAGAAACAGAAATGTCACATGCTTACCACTGCCTTTTTAAATTATCCTATATAAGCCCAACAAGATAGATAGAGGATGCTTTTGCTGGTGACAAATACCATGGTGAAATAAGCATTCCATGAAGTTAACTTGATTCGGGATAGAGAACTAAAGATATAAGTGAGGTATTTCCACAGCTAGGATCCAGGAAACGTTGTAAGGAGATGAAACTATTTTGGTGACATTAAATGTTTTTGGGCATTCCTATATTCACACATACACATGTTGCATGTTTATACTTTTGATATTTGAAACATTTATTTAAAATAGTTTGTCTCTTTGAAGGGCTTCTTGATCTTTATCTAGAAGAGGATAGCGTCTTTGCTATTATTTTCACTAGGATTCTAATATGTTTACTTGAATACTTTGCACAGCATGTCATCTCCTTTACTGTGCTTTGTACATGGTAGGTGCACGGTAAGTACTTGATTTTACTTAAAATTGAATAGCATCTATGGAATGGAAAAAATTAATCTTCCATCAGATATGATTTGGGATATTATGATGCCCAGGGGATGGAAAAGTTTATTTTTAATATTTTTGCTAAAGCTCAGAGACCGATTTTAATTTGGCAAATAAAAAAAGTATCTGATTACAGGCACATTTTTTTCTACCCCTGGAGAGATATTCTTCACAATCTCATTAGTAACCCATTCTTGTGTGTGGTTGACTTATCAGTACACTCTCCCTTATATGAAAACTTAATTTCTACCTCTATAATTATATCTCATTTTCTTTGATTTCTTTTGAAGTGGTAACAGAGAATACAGGGTCACTATGCAGCTGACACAATTTACCTACTTACTTGAGTTGATAATACCTTAAACAGAAGACATGGCATGGTATTTAGGATCAAGGTTGCAGCCTTCTCCCTGTTCCCCACTTCCTTTTCCTTTAATCTTTCCCTTTTTCAGGCTCACTCTTCCTAAAATGGGAATGATGGTAATACCTCTAGTTGATGTGAGGGTCTTCTTGCAATCAATGATTTATTAACTCTAAAGTTCTAAACAGAAGTTAATCACTGACATTATTTTGTCCTTATCCTCTCACTGGTGATGGAGGAATGGTCAATGGTGCCCATTGAAATCTGTGACCAGGCAACTTAGATGGAGTGACATTGTGGCCTCAATCCAGGGGACAGAGGGGAATTCAGCCTTCTACTCGTTATGGTGATCTTTCAATGGAGAATAATTTGCAGTGTTGGTATTTGGGAGCCTTACTTAGCATTTATTTTTGGAATGTCTCCAAAATAAGTATAAGATCGAAAGGTGTTCAGGGTATGTTGTGCTCTTAATTCTTTGCTTAGATTCTCATTTTAGCCCCCACAACATCTTCTGAGATGAGTGCAAGAGCCATTATCCCCATTTAATTGATGGGGTCAGTCTGACATAGTATGAGTCACATTTAGAAGCTGAAGCAGGTGCTCTAAGCGCAGTGCTTTTTCTCCACAGCACTTTGCCCACAGCTCTGTTAGACTGTCAGAGTCCATCATTAAGTGGGTGGGCTTCTCCAACATGGGAGGGGTCCTTAAGAGTAGTACTTTTTGCTAATCCTCGTTGTGCCATAGGCCCAAAGCATTAGATTATATCCCGTGGCATCATAATCCCGCTTCTTCATCAGGCCAGGTCAGTGAACTCTTGATTATATTGCATGTGAACTAGCTGAATGTTAAAAACAAAACAACTTTTAAGAATCTTTTTGCTATTGAAAATGTTTCTCAATTCTTTCCTCTTCTTTCCAACTAGTGTGTATATAGGTTGCCCGAATGACAAATATACTGCCACTCTCCATTTTGGTTCGAATGGTAGAAATCACTAATGAATCATGACTCTTTCCTATCAAACCTAGTTTTGGCTTTAGAATTCTTCTAAACTCAACGTACCAAGCAGCCAGTCTCTACCATCTGCTGTCTTTTGTTGCTTTTCACTGTTAATATAGCTTATAACATTCTCATTACTTAATCACTTGGTTGGGGGGTGGGGTGGTGACCTAGAGTTAGTTTAGTTTGAAAAGCAAGCTGTGAGAAGAAAGTTATGAAATTCTATTTTTTGTGTAGGAATAAAAACATTATCAGAAACCCAATGTTGAGTTGGTTGAAATTTTTTTTCCTCCTGAAACTCGGTGGGAGGATTTCCAAGAAGCAGGGTGATAGATCTTTTGTGGAAGATAAAATACATTTGATGGAAAAACTGATGGAAAAGCTAATTAATGGATAGTTACTAATCAGGGCATTTTATCCTGTTGAGAGAGGTTTTGAGGAAGGCATTATTTTTTTCATTGTAAGAATATATTATCCCATTCCTGAGTTCAACATGATCATTTATTTTATTGACTATCACTGGTTCAGAATGGAAAAAGGAATTATTAACTGAGGTGATTTTTCATTGTTGAAATTTCAGCCCTATTTTAGGCTTCCTTTCAAAATTAGCTGTGGATTTAACCACCAAAATTTAGCAACTTTCGTGAAGTTGGATTTATAGAGCTGTTGTTAGCTGCTGTTCATTTCCTGTTCTTGGCCTCCATCTGGATGTCTAGCTGTCTTATGTCAAGGCATGGCAGATTGCGTCAGGTTTCTCGAATGCTCTGAACCTCTCTTTATCTGGAGAATTACATCTATGGGTTCTCAGCTTGGGCTTCCTGTTTCTGGGATTTCCTTCTAATTCGCAGAATCCAAGTAGATAGAATGAGATCATGGCACCAGGCAACGATTTATTACCTCTACTGATACCAATCAAAGTTAGCTGCAGAAGCAACAGGCCAGATCCCTTGAGAGCACAGGCTTGACTTTATGTCTGGTCTTCCTTTCTTAGGACCTCATTCTCTGGCGCAACTCCTAAGGTGGTGCTAACAAGACTACATGTGAACCTCACCTTTCTTTGTAGGTGGGATGGTTTCATTTCATTTGGAGGTGACTTTTCTCATTCTCATCCTGTGAACTGGGGTTTCCCTGTTGAGTAACTGAAGATTACGCATGTAGCTCTGGACATCATGAGCACTGCTTGGTAAGGTTCCTTCTGTGTGCCTTAGGTAGTTAAAAGATCATCCATGGTGAGACTTGTTTTGTCTCTGTATTTTCCTCTCTTTCTTCATGAAGTACGACTCTCCTTCAAAGTCTGGCTGACTGGCACAGTTTCTCCTGCATTTGTTAACTGAACTCCTTGATTTATTTCCCTCCTCCCTTGTAATAGATTCTCCTTGTGATCAATACTTTCCACCTAACAGCTGTTACTTAACTGGCTTATATTTTTTGCTTTTCCCCATTTAGAATGTGGTCAGACTAGAAAGAGCTATTCCTTGTTCATTCTTACAAGGACGGTTCTTTAAAATGTGTACTATAATTTCTTGTACTCTTTGTTAATACTGTAAGTGTTCTATGGCCCCATAATTTTCATAAATTCTCTTCCTAGTCTATAATTTCTCTTTAGACTCTGAAAATGTAATTAGTGCTGAATTTAAAGTGACACATTTCTTCTCCTTTCTGTTTTTTTATGCAATTCATAATTTTTGGGGGGGCACCACCTATAAGTGAGGTTATTGGGTGAGATGTTGTTGGGGTTAAAAAATGAATGAAGGCTTACGATTCTTGTGAATGGACAGGAGAGATGAGATACGTACACAACTGCCATACAAAGTAGAAAATGATATGGACCAAAACCATAGGATGAGTAGAGTGCTGTGAGGATGTAGAATAAGAAATGGACTCATGAAAGGCTTTCTGGAGGAGGTGGCATTTGAAATAGCCTAGGAAGTCTAGACTTTAAATTCCATGAGGGCAGAGTCTGGATTTTCTTTGATACCTTTGTATGCTCAGTGCTGATCACAGACCTTAGCCCACGAGAGGGGCTCCCTAAATATTTGTTGTGAAAATGATGATTTGGAATTTGGACATGTAAATATGACATTAAAAAAGTCTTACTGAAAAGCAAGGCATGATCATGGAGATAAACAGAATGGAAGATCAAACTGGGAATCATCTATAAGAATCATATCTGTCTACAAATGTGCAAGAATATATCACCTGTTAATTCCAATTTTTGCTATACACCAAATTATTCTAGTCACAAGCACAGAGCCTTTGTTGAAAATGAGAGTTTGAGATGGGAACATGGAACTTGCTCTATCCCCTTATCCAGTCATGTCTCTTTAGCATTGATGGCTGGGTCATACACTTCTTGCGAGGACACTCTTGGAAAAGAAAGAGGTGACAGAAGGGCAATGATATTCTTCCTTGAAATGGAATTTGATTATCCTCTCCTCTGTTAAGGTGGTGAGAAGAGCCCAACTAGAGAGGTTATAAAATCTCATCATATTTGAAGACTTGGATGCATTAGCAGAGACGATGGTGTTGTCATGGTGAAAGAATATGATCCTGCACCTGCCTGACCTAATCCCAGGTTTCACAGACACAAAATGACAGAGAGTCTGAACAGTCAAATAAACAAGGGAGGAACAGCAGGGAGATAATCTTGAGTATGGTCCACTGCCCATTTTATTGGCATGTTCATTTTCGATGATTTGAAAAATCACTTTGCATTGTGCAGGTTAAAGAGAAACCAAGAACACCCATAATGTGATGAGAATCCTTAAGGCTTAGACAAAAGTAGACAAAGGCCAAACTGCTGAATTTTGTGACAGATATCCTGTGTGTGTTTATGAGGCTGTATAATAATAACATATTGTGAAATACTTTCACAGTGATTATAAATGATTTCAATTTATAGCATTTTTGCATTTTCAGAGTTGGTGTGATATTCCTTAATGTCTATATTCTATTTATAATGTAGCTAAAATTTTAACATACTTTAATTTTAATACAGATATTAAATTCTTATAGATTGGTGACTTTTCTATAGATGCTATTTCACTATAGTACATTTTTGGTACACTTTTAATAGTATATAATCATACATCCTAATGTGCCTCAGTTCTGGTTGACTATGGTCAAACCTTATCTTCTGGCTTGACTGTCTCAGTTGGTAAGTTCCAGATAGAGCCACTGTCTGATCCAACTCTAGCCCCTGATGTGACTTTCATAATAGTTGGATCATCATAGTTCTTCAAAAACTGTGGGATTGAATTAAAGCAAAGCATATCATTTATTTTGTTGTTGGGACATTTATTTACAAAATTGAGTCAGGAAACTTGTGGTAGATGTTATTCCTACCCAACAACTCTTACTCACCCTCTTTACTGATAACAGAATCTGATTGTGTTTGGATCAGCAATTTATCCAGGCCCAGCAGATGAACTAAGATTGGTATAAACTAGTCAAGACAATCCTCCCTTTGATGGATTTAAAATTTTCCAGGATCCCTTATAGTTAGGGGTGGTCATGTAACCATGGTTGATTCATACATAAGAGGAAATTGACTGGAAAGGGGCATTGGCACAGCTCATGATTCCTTTCTTTTCCCCTTTCTTTTTTTAAAAATGAATTTTTATTGAAGTATAGTCAGTTTACAATGTTGTATCAATTTCTGGTGTACAGCATAATGCTTCAGTCATATAGGAACATACATATATTCATTTTCATATTCTTTTTCACCGTAAGTTACTACAAGATGTTGAATGTAGTTCCCTGTGCCATACAGTATAAACTTGTCTATCTATTTTATGTGTACTAGTATCTGTAAATCTCAAACTCCCAATTTATCCCTTCCCACTCCCTTTCCCTGCTGGTAACCGTAAGTTTCTTTTCTATGTCTGTGAGTCTGTGTTTTGTAAATAAGTTTGTCTTTTTTTTTTTTTTTTACATTCCACATATAAGTGGTATGATATGTTATTTTTCTTTCTCTTTCTGGCTTACTTCACTTAGAATGACATTCTCCAGGGCCAACCATGTTGCTGCAAATGGCATCATTTTATTTTTTTTTTTATGGCTGAGTAGTACTCCATTGTATAAATATACCACAATTCTTTATCCAGTCATCTGTTGATGGACATTTAGGTTGTTTCCATGTTTTAGCTATTGTAAATAGTGTGCTATGAACATTAGGGTGCCTGTATCTTTTTGAATTAAGGTTCCCTCTAGGTATATGCCTAGGAGTTGGATTGCTGAATCACATGGTAAGTCTATTTTTAGTCTTTTGAGGAATCTCTGTACTATTTTCCATTCCCCTCCCTTTTGCTTTGAACGTGGATGTGATGCCTGGAGCTGAAGTGGCCATTTTGCTATAGTGAGACAAGTATGAAGATAAGAATAAAGAAAGACTGAAAGAATCTGGGCGTTGGGTGACAGAAGTGGCACAATTAATGCTAGCAACCACCTGTCTCTAGACTTCTTGCTTGTGACCTATTGCTTGTAATCACTCTAGTTGGGTTTCTGTTGCTATTGGAATAAAGTAGAAATGCTGTAGTGGAAGGAGAATGTCTATGGAAGATCTTCTCTTCATCTAAGAGATATCTGTGACAGGAGAACACTTGAAAACCACCTGAATCCCTCTTAGAGGTGGTTCCAGGCAACTCCTTTTGCTATCAACAAAAGATTTCAGGTTCAGTTATGACCATCTTTATATGCTATTCATGTTAGGTGAAAAAGCTTCTGTTGTTATTTTACTGGGCCAAACTCTTTAAGTTACATATAGTCCTATATTTGGTGTTTGCTTTTTAGTTAGCATTTTACTGTTTGCACTTCTCCAAGTTTCTGTGTGGTCTAGCAACTCATCATCTTTGATAACAGTACCTGTCGCCTAATGATCATGATGCCATATTCATTGGCAGAGCCAATCATTAATGCTGTTTCTCCAGCATGGAAAACAAGTAGAGGTATGGGGTCTTGACCAACAGGTCCCAAGCTCCACCTATTATCAGAATCACCTTGGGGAAACTTAAAAAAGCAACAGCAAAAAAGCCCAGAGAACAAAATCCAACTGTAGAGATTTTGATTTAGAGAGTCTAGGGTGGATCCTGTGTTTTTAACACTTTCCAGAGGTTTGGAGGACTGCCAGGGTTGGGAAGTTTCAAGGATAATTCCACTATCCAGTTCTTCCTATCAAAATGAGATAAGAGAAAAGTGTAATCAAAGCTGATCTCTGTAAGCATCATATTGGGAACAAGAGTCAAAGAAACGTGGGATGTTGAGGTATTTTACTCTGATTTACCTATTGTAAATATCTGACTTCACCTAGAATATTTTGAAGTTGACATCTTATTTTTTGCTGTTACTGAGTTTTGAGTCTCTCTTAACTTTCCATCTTTAGTCCCTCCCCTACCAAGTGATCTGGCGTTTTGCTGTTTAGATGTGAACCTTTGTATAAGTGTTTTCCTAATCATTTCGACTGGATTTCTAATTTTTATGGAGCTGTGTTCACTCTAGAGAGGTAGTTTGGGGTATTCTTTTCATTCATAATGAAACTCTTTCTGTTCTCTTTTTGCTTTATCCAAAACTGAGGTGACTTTGTAGAGATTTCAGTATTACAGAAAGAATTTGGCATGTGACCTGTAAAGCCTTTATAAGGTACACATTAGATTGATTTTTTTTTTAACCCACTGGTTGCTCAAATATGGTGGATTTAGGTACATGTGAGAGTTGGGGGAATTATTCTTTGCTAATACTGGCTGGACTTAGGGTGTTGTGTAGAAGGGTTTTGGCTGTGTTTTGCAGTCATAGATAACTATATAGTTGATAAGACCTTAGGTATTCTCTAGCCAGGGTGGCCCCAGGTTTCAACTGTGTGCCAATTCGGACTGCCTGTTAGGGGCTGCCTAAACTTCCTTTTTGAGGAGTCTGATAATATAAATGAACCTATAGGAAATAGTGCTGTGAATGGTTAGTGATACTGTCCTGTGCTTTGGTTGTGGGGATGTGATGTGTGTGGCACATATATACCATTCCTACTGGTGGTGACTGTTCATTTTGCATTTGGAGGAGTTGAAGTTGGAGAGGTTAGGAGAATTACTCAAAGATATAAGGGACAGCCTAGAAGTAAACCCTCACATATAGCCAAATAATTTTCTCCAGGAGCGCTAAGACCATTCACTGGGGGAAAGGACAGTCTTTGCAACAAATGGTGCTGGGAAAACTGTATATCCACCTGTAAAAGAATGAAATTGGACCCTTATTTTATATTATATGAAAAAATTAACTCAAAATGGATAAAATACTTAAAAAAACACTTAAAACATAGGAGAATATCTTGATGACAGTGGACTTGGCATTGGTTTCTTGGCCAGGAGAGGAAAAGCATAGGAAACATACAAACAAAAAATAGATAAATTGGAATACATCAAAATGAAAAGTGTCTGTGCATTGTAGAACACTATCAACAGAGTGAAAAGGCAACCACAGATCAGGAGAAAATATTTGCAAATCATATATTTGATAAGGGGTAATATCTAGAACATATAAAAAAAGTCCTACACCTCAACAACAAAAAACCCAAGAAACCCGATTAAAAATGAGCAAAGGACTCAAACAGACATTTCTCTAAAGAAGATACACAAGTGGCCAATAGCCATTAATAAAAAGTCCACAAACAATAAATGCTGGAGAGGGTGTGGAGAAAATGGAACCCTTTTACACTGTTGGTGGGAACGTAGTTTGGTGCAGCCATTACTGAAAACAGTATGGAGATTCCTTAAAAAACTAAAAGTAGACTTACCATATGATCCAGCAATCCCACTCCTGGGCATATATCTGGAAGAAACTCTAATTAGAAAAGATACATCCACCCCAATATTCATAGCAGCACTATTTACAATAGCCAAGGCATGGAAGCAACCTTAGTGTCCACTGACAGATTATTGGATAAAGAAGTTGTCACACACACACACACACACACACACACACACACACACACACACACAATGGAATAGAACTAAGCCTTTTTATTTATAAGAATAGAATAATGCCATGTGCAGCAACATGGATGGACCTGGAGATTGTCATACTAAGTGAAGTAGGTCAGAAAAAGGAAGAAAAATACCGTATGATATCACTTCTACGTGGAATCTAAAAAAATGACACAAATGAACTTATTTACAAAATAGAAACAGACTCACTGACATAGAAAACAAACTATGGTTACCTGGGAGGAAGGGGGAATGGAGGGTTAAATTGGGAGTTTAGGATTTGCGGATACTAACTACTGTATATAAAATAGATAAACAACAAGTTTATACTCTATAGCACAGGGAACTATATTCAGTACCATGTAATAGCCTATAATGAAAAGGAATGTATATACATATAAATGAATCACTGTGCTGTGCACCAGAAATTAACACATTTTAAACCAACTATATTTCAATAAAGAAAATGGCCAGTAAGCATATGAAAAGATGCTAAACATCAGTGTTCATTAGGGAAATCAAAATCAAAATCACAATGAAATATCACCTCAGACCCATAATGGATGACTATTATAAAAAACAAAATAATATGTGTTAGTATATGGAGAAATTGGAGCTGTTATGCAATGTGGAAGGAATGTAAAATGATATAGCCACTGTGGAAAACAAAATGATGATTCCTCAAAAAATTAAAAACAGAATTACTATATATATCCAGCAATTCTACTTCTGGATATATACCCAAAAGAACTGAAAACAGAGACTCAGATATTTGAACACTTGTGTTCATAGCAGCATTATTGTAACAGCCAAAATGTGGAAGCAACCCACATGTCTGTCAACAGATGAATGGATAAACAAAATGTGGTATATACATACAATGGAATATTTTTCAACCTTAAAAAGGAAGGAAATTCTGACACATACTATAATATATATTACATGTATGAAGACATGCTAAGTGAAATAAGCCAGTCACAAAATGACTAATACTGTATGATTCCACTTATATGAGATACCTAGAGTAGTCAAAATCATGGAAGCAGAGGGTAGAATGGTGGTTTTCAGGGGTTGGGGAAGGGAAGAATGGGGAATTATTGTTTAGTAGGTATGGAGTTTTAGTTTGGAAAAATGAAAAAAGTTCTGGTGATGGATGGTGGTGATAATTACACAATAATGTGAATGTACTTAATGACTTTGAACTGCACACTTAAAATGGTAAATTTTATATGTATTTTATAATAATAATAAAGAAACAAGGGACATGACAGAAATGAGATGAACTTTCTAGTCCTCAGATGTGATTTGGTGCTTTTCTTCCTCTCACAGGTCCATTTATTCAGATATTTTGTTGAATATCCACTATGTGCCAGATACTATTCTAGATGTTAGAAATATAGAAGTGAACAAAAACAAACAAAACTCCTGCCTTCTTGGAGCTTACATGCTAGTGGAGCAGACAATAGACAATGCAACAAAGTAGAATATATGGGATGTGAGATGGAGATTAGTGGTATGAGAAGAGTAAAACAGAATTAGGGTGTAAGACGCCAGATTATGGAGGGCTTTGTTGTTCATTTTAGGGGCTGGGCTTTTGCTTTATCTGAAATTCCACTGGAGTGAGAGACTCTGGTCTGGGTGAGAGAGGTTGGTGACTTGGACCAGGATGGTAGCAGTGATATGGTGGGAAGTGGACAGATTCTGGATATATTTGATGATAAAACTGAGTAGATTTACCAGTAGATTGGATGTGGGGTGGGAGAGAAAGAAAAATTAAGAATGATTCTAAGGTTTGGGGCCTGGGCAGTTGGTAGGATGGAGGTGCCATTTACCAAGGGGATTGTTTAGAGGAACGGGTTTGGAAGATAAAACGAGGGATTTGGTTTTGGCTATCTGAGGCTTGACTTGGGATGTCTATCAGACATCCAAGTGAAGATGATTGATCAGCTGGCTCTGCAGGTTTAGAATTTAGGGGAGAGACATCCAGACTAAATACATAAATTTAGGATTGATACACAGAAGTATGGATCACATCACCAAGAGGGCAAGTATAATATAAAGTATATAGTATAAATACTGAAGAGAGGATGGCCAAGGACTGAGCCCTGGGATATCCCAACATTAAGAAGTCAAGTAAATGAGGTAGAATGAGGCAAGAGACTATGGTGTCCTTGAAGGTGAAATGAAGAAAACTAAATAAAAAGGCAGGACACTGTCAGTTGTTTCAAATGCTTCAGATATATCAGGTAATAAGAAAACTGAGGATTGACCATTGGATTTATCAAGGTCACTGATGACCTGTATGGTTGAGAGCTCTTTTGGAGAAATGGTGGGGGGAAAAAACTTGATTCTAATTGGAGAACATAGCCTTAGACAACATTTCAAAGAAATTTTGCTGAAAAGGAGAACGGAGAGAAATGGGAGAGCAGTGGAGGAGGAAGTAGGGATCGAGAGAGGGTGTTTCTGAGATGAGAGACATGACAGTGTATTTGTCTGCTGATGGATATGACTTGGTGCAGAGGGCACTGCTCGAGTGGTGTCCTTGAGTAGAAGAGAAGGGACGGGATCTGGTACACAGGAGGGCTGCAGATAGGCATATGGACAGGGCATCCAGTGTTATAGGAGCGATGGTAGTGACAGGTGCAAGTCCATGGGTTATTGAGGTGGCAGCAGGTCAAGGAAGTTCTCTTTTGCTGCTTCCATTTTCTGGGTGAAGGAGAAGGTATGAAGTACTTGCTAAGGGAGGTAGGAGGATGAATGGGTTAAATCAGGAAAGGAAGTTATCCCTCTCCAAGAGGTTGAGGCTATAGGGATTCTTTGCTATTGAAGACCCTGGATTCCAGAATGCAAAGTTGAAAGAATTTTGAGCGTTTCAAAGGGGGGAGAGAGAGAGATGTAGTTAGATGAGAGGATATAGAGCTGTGGGGAGTTCAAAGTCCCACATAAGCCATCAGAAGAGATCACTCTGGTAGTTTTTTCTTTTCTTTTTTCTCTTTGTTTTCCTTAACATTTTTTTTCTGTTTTCAGTTTTTCCTCACATCCTCTGCCCTCCCTTTCTCTCCCCCTGCCCTCTTCTCTCCCTTGCTCAGCTCTGCCCTTTGGGACACTAAGAAGAATCTGCTGTTGAATCTATTTTCTGCAATTAGCCAACACACTGAAAAAAAATAGTATGAATAGAAATCCTCTTTCCTTCACTGGAATAGGTACAGGCATTAAACAAATCATACAATTCTTTAAAAATATTGAAGATGATGTGGTTAGAAGAAATTACCATTTTTTTCCTTTAAAAAAATTCTCTGTGAGCAATATCGGAATAATGGCTTGTTTTAAGTGTGAGAGTCATAGGATTTTCCTTGACATACTCAAATCAAATAATGTAAAACTTTTAATGCTTGAAAAGTGCTTCCTTATTAATTCGTTGTGTTTAGTTAAGCTTTCCTGATTTTCTCTCTTTTTAGCCTGGGGACTGATGGTTAAGAAACAGGAGGAAATTGACACACAAGAAAGTGTTTTTCTTTTCTTCTGCTGTTGTCTCAGTTTTTAGGTGGTTTCAGAGGGATTGTAGGTGTAAATTGGCCTAGTTTGATAGTCAATTATCATTTAAAATGATTTTGAATTGTTTAACAGGCAGATTATAAGTAATTTTCACATACCAAAATAGGACAAAATAATTAGCTTCTGTTTCCCATGTGTTTAATATTTTAAGAACAAATTGACAACTCATAGCAATATAAACTTTAGCTTCATTTGTGAAGTTTACATTTTGAAGTCACATCTCACTTCATGTTAAAGGTGATGTGCCAATAGCTTAATTTCCTTATAAAAACATATTTGTGGCTTTTAGTTGCAGTTTGTCAGACGTTTGTATTAACATGAGGACACATTCTCCATGGGTATGTATCCAGGCTTTAAAATATATTTGTTCATTCATACTGTATCTATTTCCTGAAAGGTGATTAGCCATGAAAATATGGTACAAATAGAGCTGAAAGAGTGCAAGATGAAAGGGGAAGCTTAAAGATGGTTGTGGCAGGAGGAGAACTCAGCAGTGAGCCCTGCAGCTGTCATTTTGTTTATATTCCTCTCTGGGATCAGATGAGAGAGTAGCATGCAAATCGTGCATGGATCAGAGAGAAGAGGGGAAGTTGTGTTGACTAGCAGTAAAAATATGCTTTAGAGTCAGATAAACCTGGATTCCAGTCCTAGCTCTTTCATTTATTAGTGGGACCTCTGGTCAGCTCCTCAACCAGACCTTCAATTTTCTCTTCTGTAAAGTGAGAGCAATAATATTGCTCCCTTTAGGGCTGCTGTGAAGAATAAATGACATGATGAATACGAAGGACTTAGTACAGGAGTTCATCAATGGCGGGGGGTGGGGGGAGAGTGCAGTTGTGCTCCAGGGGGACATTTGGCAATGTTTTAGGACATTTTTGATTGATACACCTGGTGGGGTGGAGGACTGTTAATGGTCTCCAGTGGGCAGAGGCCAAGGATCCTGCTAAACATCCTGTGGTGTACAGGACAGCCCCCATAGCCATTATTTGGCCCCAAATATCAATAGTGCTGAGGTTGAGGAACCCTGACTTTAACACAATGCCTAGCCCAGAGAATAGGATCCCAAGAATGTTGGTTATTATCATCATCATCATTGTCATTGTCATTATCATTTGTTGGCACAAAAGTTTTCGGTTGGTTGCCAATTTTCCTTGCCCTTGAACATGTTTCTTGCTCTCTTCCCTTGCTAGGTTAATTTATCTCTGTACCTCAAGCCTAGATTTCTGTCTCAGCCTTTTCGAATTCTTCCCTATCTTTTCTGATATGCACACTAATATCAGACTAAAATTTCTTAATTATTCATCTCCTGTTCTTCCTTTACTCCCTATTGTTACATTAGTGCAGTGGATAAGAGTGTATGTTCTAGAGTCAGCCTGTGTGGGTTGAAATCCAAGCATTACCACCTGCTAGAAGTGTTCCTTAGACAGAATAATTTTCTGTGTCTCAGTTTTCTCATCTGTAAAATGGGTATTATGTTGTACCTGCTGATAGGGTTGTTGTGAGCACTAAATGAAATGAGCTATATAAAGCTCTTGTCTCAGCCTAGCGCAAAGAAGGTTCTGAGTATAATTTTATGAGCGAATAGAAGCTGCACTAGGTTATTTTGCCTTTTCATCATCTCTGTGTGGTTGGACTTTTGTTTAAATTCCTGAGAGATGAGCTTTTTTTTGTTTTTTTATTGAAGTATAGTTGATTTACAATGTTATGTTAGTTTCTGGTATGTAGCAAAGTGATTCAGTTATACATACATATATATATTCTTTTCCATTACAGTTAGAGATGAGCTATCTTGATAAATAATAAACAACACAAAAATTTCTCTACTGAGTAATCAGATAGGAGAAATGCATGAGCTCTGCACTGTCCAATACAGATGCTACGAGCCACATGTGGCTATTAAGCCTTTGAAATGTGGTCTGTCTGAATTGAGATGAGCTTTAAGTGTGACATCCTGAATACTAAAAAAAAAAAAAGATTGTAAAGTATATCAACAATTTTTAATACTGATTACATGGTGAAATTATATTATTTTTGATATATTGTATTAAATGAGATATATTATTGAAATTAATTTCACCTGCTTGTTTTCACACTTTTAAATTGTGACTACTAGAAAATATAAAATGATATACTTAGTCCATTGGACTGTGCAGGCCTAGGAGGCAAGTCTTCTTTTTTTAAATTGAAGTATAGTCGATTAACAATATTATGTTAGTTTCAGGTGTACAGTATGATTCAATATTTTTGCAGTTTATACTCTTATAGATTATTACAAACTAATGCCTTCAATTCCTTGTGCTATATAGTATATCCTTGTTGCTTATCTATTTTATTCATAGTAGTTTGTATTTGTTAATCCAAGGTTTCTTTAATAGAGATGGCATTTGCCAGAATTAGAGTTCCCTGTTGCAGCAGAGATGTCCCATACATGTTACTGGCACACTGTGGATACAGTCATAACTAGGGATGAATGAGAGCCTGTCTGAGCCCAATTCAACTAACTTAATTGGTGAAGTTCTAAACTAGTGACACGTGGATGATTTTGAGCTCTTTAAAATTTGGAATTATGTGAAAGAAATGTTTTCTCTCTGTATAAATCTCGAGTATATCTGGAGAATAATTTCAGGTGGCTGCCTTTGTTTCCAAAATAAAAGGTATTGAGCTTCTGGTTGAGTTGCTGTTCTTCGCTGCTTTTGTGATCTAGTCCAGAGACTCACAATAAAAATGTGAGGTTTACACACACACGTGCAAAATTGCTTTCCAGTTAATTGATTGCATTTGGGGGTAATCTTGTTTTGTAGGTTGGATGCTCCAATGCATTTTAAAGACTGGTTGGAACTAATGTACTGAGCAATCCAAAGGTTCTCCTGTGGTTATTTTTAATAGAACGTGTTCTCTCATTTGATACCTTTTTTGAGGCCTAAGGTGTGAAGTGATTAATTCTATTTAAAGATGAAAATCAGTGATAACTAGTGTGCATAATATTGCTCTGCAGGTGTTGATTGCTTAATTTATATTTGAAAGTTTCTGCATGGTACTTAATTCAGTTTTCAGGTTGAAAAATTGACAAGTGAGATGATGATCTATGATAAATAAGTCTGAACTTTAAAAGTTATGTTAGAACATAAAATTGTAAAAGTAAACTGCATAGAATCTAAAAGATCAATTTTATGGTGGTCTCTAGTGTGTCTTTTGGTATTAAAGACATTCTGGAAAAAGGCAGACAGGTTTATCAAAGAAAATTTTAAGATTATACTCTTAAATTTAGTGGTTATCATTTTTGGTTTGTTTTGATGCATTCTTTCTGATCTTTTTTCTATGCATATGTCCTATCACAGACATGGGATCATGTTTTACTCATTTGGCAAAAATATTTTGAATTCTTACTGGGTGGCAGGCACTGTACTTGACACGGAGAATTGGTGGTGCATGAGCTGACACTGGCCCATCAAGCCTTGACAGTAAACAGTTCATTTACTGTATAGCATATAAAGAGATTTGATTGGGGAAACATAGGGTGTTGTGAGAGCTTTGAAGTACCCTTGAAAAAGTAAATCTAGGGGAAACCAGTTGATCTTTTGCCTCCTGAATGATGTTTTAGAAACAGCTTCCTGTTAATTGTAACTTACTTCCTGCACTTTTCTGCCATTCTGGTTCTACTAGAATCCCTCTACTGGGCCCCACTCTTACACTCAGCCCATTGGCAAAAGACTTTCTTTTGTCACTTTTTTTTTTTTTTCTCAGAGCAAGTGAGATTCTCTGCTGAATAGTTGCAATCAGCTCAGCTTCCGCCATTGGGAGGGATGGTTTCCATTTGTCATATCAGTGTTACTATGAGCTTCTGGACCTTAGTAGTGAAAACGCTATGAACTGTATCTTGTGTGCAGAACAAGAGAAGTTTGAAAAACAGCGTGAGGTATTTTCTAGGCAACTTGATTTGGCATTTCTATTAGTTTATCTATTGCTATCTAACAAATTTCTCTAAAATTTAGTGGCTTTAAACAATGATATTTATTATCTCACATTTTCTGTGGGTCAGAAATATGGGAGCAGCTTAGCCAAGTCCTCTGGATCAGAGTCTCTAACAGGTTACACACAACATGCCAACTGGGGCTGCAATCTCATCTTAAGGCTTGGCTAGGGGAGAATCTACTTCCAAGCTCACCCATGAAGTTATTGGCAGAATTCCGTTCCTCGCAGGCTATTGGACTGAGGGCTTCAGTTCCTCATGGGCTGTTGTTGAAGGCTTTCCTCAGTTTCTTGCCACTTGGGCCTCTCTCCATTGAGTAGCTCACACATGGCAACTGACTTCCCTCAAAGTGAATGAGAGCAAGGAAGAGAGAGGGTGCAAACAAGGTAGAAGTTACAATATTTAATAACCTAATCTCAAATGTGACATCCCAACTCTTTTGCTGTATTCTGTTCAATAGAAGCAAGTTGATAGATACGGCCCATACTCAAGGGGAGGGAATTACATAGAGCATGCATATTAGGAGGTGAGTATTATTTGGAACCATTTTAAGAAGCTGCTTAACACAGCTTCTGTAATGGTTTTCTTCAAACTGATATTCCCATTGGATTCAGCATTTCTTCATTTTACATTCCTCTACCATTACTGTCAGTAATTGTTTTGCCTTTCATCAATAGCCTGTATACCCAGAAGGCAGGGACTATGTCTGTCTTATCCACAGTTGTGTCCCCAAGACTTAGGCTTGTGGCACAAAATGATGTTCAGTATACATTTGTTGCCAAGTTCTTCCTCCTGTTGGGTTTCCTGGACCTACTCTGCCGGACCCCAACTGAGGACCCTTGACCTTGGACCTAATTCCTGTGTCTCTTCCCACTCCAGATCTGATGTTTTGGGAGTCACTTTGGTGTCAGAGCTCATGTCCCCTTGCCTCCATTCTCCCTTTCTTGCTCCTTTCCCATGCTTAGCCCTGCCTCCAAGGTCCCAGCCTCATCTTTCCAGGAAGAGATTTTGAATCTCTTTCCCAGAGGAAAGATTTTGGTGAGAGATTTCTATGTAAATCTCCCTTACTGTGGGCAGATATGACCTGGTAACCTTGGGAGCATCCTTGGTCCCCTCCCTTAATGCAAGTACTGAGGAAGAACATATAGGGATGGCTGGTTTCATTCAATTCCAAAAAAGGTAAAATATGACGATGACCTTCTTGTACACTGAATAAATGCTCAGCTAGACTTTGGGAGACTCCATTTCTTCACATTCAGTGATAAATATTGTTACATTGAAACTGAAAGACTTCACTGTTAAATAAAAGGGGTAATTGAGACTAGTCATTTTCAAAAGAAATGCGGAAATAGGAACTTTCCTTATTGTGTTGGTGGTTGTCACCTTTGCTTTGTTGATATCTCTTGTTTGTTACTCTTCATATTAAGCTTCGTGGTTGACTGTTTTTTTCTCTTCTGCCTCCTGCCTCATTGAGGCCTTTTTAGGAAGGCATATAGTAGTGGCATAATAAGAGCAGGGATTGTGGTAGACTGCTTAGCTCTACTACTTACCAGTTTCATAATCTTGGGTAAGTTACTTAACCTTTCAATTTTCTCACCTGTAGAATGAAGATAATGATGGAACCCACCTTTAAGTTTAAGGAGAGAAATAAATGACATGATCCACTCAAGCACTTTATGAATTACCTGACATACAGTAAGCTTAATGAGTTAGCTGTGTTTACTATATGTAACAAATACTGGATGACCTCTGCAAAGAAGTGGGGATATGAGGTGTGAACTTGATTGAGGATGCAATTATTTTAAAAACCCCAAACTGGGCAACTTTGCTTTAGACCAGGAGTCAGAAAACTAGGACCTAAGAGCCAAGACAGTCCCACCTCCTGTTTTCATATAGCCCACGGGCAAGAATGGATTTTTCATTTTTAAATGGTTGGAAAACATCCAAACGGTAGTATTTCAGAGCACATGAGACCTCTATGAAATACAAATATCTATAAATAAATTTATAAAACAAATTAACAGTAAGTAAGTAAAATTTAACAATAAAATTAATTAAAATGAAATAAAGTTTATGCAGTAGACACACAATCATCTAAGCATTGTCCCTGTCTGCTTCATGCTACAGTGGTAGAATTGTGTAGTGGCAACAGGCTGTCTGGTTGGCAAAGACTGAAATATTTACTGTCTGACCTTTTATAGAAAAACTTTGCTGACCCTTGCTTTAGACCAATATGCTGCTGCTGTCTGTATGAAGCAAAAAGTTGGAAAGAGTAGAGACAGATGGGAAGCTGAAAAGCTCTGCAGCTAATCTGTTGAGTCTTAAGTATGCTTTCATGATATGCTGATATTCCCAATTATTCATATCCTATATTCAGATTTAGAAAGTAACAAATCTTAAGGTTGAAAAAGCTAAATGACTTCTAATTTTAGTTGATAGAAATTGACTCTGTATTAAACAGTAAGTTACTGAATCTGCTTCTTCTGAAATAACACACTAGGATTACTTTGTTAATATTTCAGCCTGGCTTCCTTATAATTTTATAGGATCATTGTGGTTAAATTATATTAGTTAAATTTCCATTAATACTAGGCTGAAAAATGCTGATGAAATGCTGATCTGGTACAAAAAATAGACTGTTACAATATATGAAATTACTTTAGTGGTTATCATCTCTAGTAATTTGGAAGACAATTGCTGATGCAAAGCCAATTTTAAAACCACAGTAAAAAAAAAAAAAGACAAATAAACTTATATATAAAACAGAAACAGACTTAGACAGAAAACAAACTTATGGTTACCGGGGGAAAGGGGGTGGGAAGGGATAAATTGGGAGTTCAAGATTTGCAGATACTGACTGGTATATATAAAATAGATAAACAAGTTTATGCTGTATAGCACAGGGAACTGTATTTGGTATCTTATAGTAGTTTACGATGAAAAAGAATATGAAAACAAATGTATTTGCATGTATGACTGAAACATTGTGCAGTACACCAGAAATTGACACAATATTGTAAGCTGACTATACGTCAATTAAAAAAACATAAAACCAAATGGATCAAAGACTTAAACATAAGACAAGATACAATAAACCTCCTAGAAGAAAACATAGGCAAAACATTATCTGATATACATCTCAAAAATGTTCTCCTAGAACAGTCTACTCAAGCAATAGAAATAAAAGCAAGAATAAACAAAAAGGACCTAATTATACGTACAAGCTTCTGCACAGCAAAGGAAACCATAAGTAAAACAAAAAGACAACCTACGGAATGGGAGAAAATTCTTGCAAATGAAACTGACAAAGGCTTGATCTCCAGAATATATAAGCAGCTCATACGACCTAATAAGGAAAAAACAAACGACCCAATCCAAAAATGGGCAGAAGACCTAAACAAGCAATTCTCCGAGGAAGAAATACAAATGATCAATAGGCACATGAAAAAATGCTCAATATCACTAATTATCAGAGAAATGCAAATCAAAACTACAATGAGGTATCACCTCACACCAGTCAGAATGGCCATCATTCAAAAATCCACAAATGACAAATGCTGGAGAGGCTGTGGAGAAAGGGGAACCCTCCTTCACTGCTGGTGGGAATGCAGTTTGGTGCAGCCATTGTGGAAAACAGTATGGAGATTCCTCAAAAGACTAGGAGTAGACTTACCATATGACCCAGGAATCCCGCTCCTGGGCATATACCCAGAGGGAACCGTACTTCAGAATGACACCTGCACCCCAATGTTCATAGCAGCACTATTTACAAGCCAAGACATGGAAACAGCCTAAATGTCCATCAAGAGATGACTGGAAAAAGAAGTTCTGTGGTATATTTATACAGTGGAATACTATTCAGCCATAAAAACCAACACCATAACGCCATTTGCAGCAACATGGATGCTTCTGGAGAATGTCATTCTAAGTGAAGTAAGCCAGAAAGAGAAAGAAAAATTCCACTTGAGATTGCTCATATGTGGAATCTAAAAAAAAAACAAAGCATAAATACAAATCAGAAATAGACTCATAGACATAGAATACAAACTTGTGGTTGCCAAGGGGGTGGAGGGTGGGAAGGGATAGACTGGGATTTCAAAATTGTAGAATAGATCAACAAGACTATACTGTATATCACAGGGAAATATATAGAAGATCTTATGGTAGCTCACAGAGAAAAAAATGTGACAATGAATATATATATGTTCATGTATAACTGAAAAATTTTGTGCTCTACACTGGAATTTGACACAACTTTGTAAAATGATTATAAATCAATAAAAAATGTTAAAAAAATAAAACCACAGTAAATTAAAACACTAAAAGGAATTTATATTCCATATTTGTCAAAATGTAACATAAATGTCTAATTAGAATTGACATAGTAATAGCTGACTTGATATAAATTAGAATTTAATTTTCAGTTGCTGAGTAATGATGAATTTTCTCTTCCGTGTCACATTTGTTTTTCTTTATATTAAGCTGTCATGCCTGAGTTGCTAACATGTTCTCAGTCAAATTTGGGTCATATGTGAGCTTGAAAATTAGAGATTAGTAGTTCAGGGTATGAAGTTTAACAGATTATAGCTGGGTTCTAGCTCCTGCTCTGCTGTGTGGCCTTGCTCCAATTTTGTTAGCTTTAGTTTCCTTATCTGTACAATGGGTTCATTAATAGAACCTGTTTCATCCAGCTGATGTGAGGATTAAAGGAGAAAAAATCATGTCAAGTACTTGATAATAGTGCCCAGAATACAGTGAAAGCTCATTTAGTGATAGTTGTATTATTAGGATATAATCAGCCTTAGCAATATTATTTAATATTTAATGCTAATCAATACAATTTAGATGTCCTGCTGTCATTGAGAATGTGAGAATATTATGGGTCCCACCTGTTTGGAGCCATGCTGTTGCTTGTAGTTTGTATAGTTCTCAGATTTTGAAAGCATGGAACACCTCCTAACCAGAGAACATTTCAACTCATTTCCTTGGGTGGTAACTCCCTTAACCCATCAAAAGCATCACATTCATGGCCCTCTCATTTTGGGCATCTTGCCAAATCCCCATAGGTCCATACAAATTCCTAACAAGGATGAAAGTTGGCATATAGCATAAGAGATCCAAGGTCTGAGTGGCATGGAAACTCCGTGGTACCTTTCCAGTTTTCTTGAGCCATAGCATACACAAATAAATGATAATGTTTCTATGTCACTCTAGAGTGAGTAGATGAAGTTTTCCATGGCTGGAGATGCCTGACTAGGGTGGTGGTGTGAGAATAAGTGACTGATTACTATACTGGTAACCCATTTGTGGCTATGCCATAGCATGTGGTTAGGAAACTCCATCTCTCAGCAGAGTCTAGATGCAGTGGTAGGATGACAGGCAAGTTTTCTTACCTAGGAAAGGTATATTTCATAGATGGGAGCGATTATACCCTAGTCCTTGGCAGGTGGGGTGGAGAAGTGAGAATGTGCTACATCTCTGAAGAGTGACTCTCCATATTTGGCTGCTGGGATTTCTACTGTGTTGCACGTTGCCCTGCTATTTGTGTATGTGTACATTTGTTTGTGTGTGTGTGGCTATATGTATTGTGGAAATGAAGCCCACCCATATGAAAACAAAGGCTGTTTATTCAGCACTTGCTGAAACAAGGACGGCAACCACCATCACTTGCATTTGACAGAGACTCTCAGAGGCAATTGGTAGAGTAGGAAAGCTCTCCAGTGAAAAAAGGGGAGCCTTCAGGTATATACGATTTGATTGGAGGTTGTTGGCGTGGGGAAGTGACAAGCAGACTAACTGAAGCAAGTAATCTTATATGATTGATTTGGGGGAGAATGTTTGGCTTCCTCTCATGGGTCATGAGTTGGAAGCAGGGACCAAAAATAGGGAAGCTGGCAGTCATTGATGAAATCTTGACTGTTTCAGGCTGGTTGCAGCAGGTTTTGGGTCAGAGTTCTACTGTAATGGCCGTATTTGTTTGTATCGCCATTCTTGCAGTCCTCTCTTTTAACCATTCTATTGCTTGTGAGGTCAAGACAGGTTAGAGATCCAGATGTTCACCTGTCAGAGATTATCCAGTTGTCTGTATAGTCAACTGTAGTATTGAAAGTTCTTCTTGACCTTTTTGTTGTTCTATTACCATGGCAGTCATTTGACCACTTGCCAAAAATGAAAATAATTATTAGTACCTGTAAGGTGCTTCATTACCAGGTACACCAACTGCACAACCCCGACCAAGAGACCAAATTTCATAGGCCATGAGGGTCAACCTTGGAGAGCCACATAATTGTTTTCTTATGGCAATGTTTAGCTTATTCTGTCTACCTTTTCTGTTTCATTGATTCATACATAACAAGCAGCATTAGCAATAACACAGACATTACAAAGACTAGCCAACAAGAAATGTAGAACAATGCAGTTGTTCATCGCTACTTGTGCCAGCGAGCTGAGACTAATCTGTATCCATCTAAGGCAGAAGTAGTATTATTATTAATAATTTCTGCAAGAGTTAGTTATTAATTTCTTACAGATGTTTCTATTTGTAAGATTCTCATCATTGGGAACATTGCTCTGATTGTTTGCATAGTGAGTCAGTCATTTCCCCAGGTAGAGTGCCTGAGTAATCAAGGGTGGCCTCATTTTGGAGCTCATATCCAGCCTTGGTGATTTATAGAAGTAGAGTCTCTGTGCATGGAGAGGTCTTGGACTATTATTCCTGAAGTACAAGAGGTATTAGTTTGAGGCAAGTAGTATCAGGCGTCTTGGCTGTAAAAGGAGTAATATCCAGTGGATGATCATGGAGATAAAGGACATAACATCAGATCAGAACTAAAGCATCACATTAGCTGGGTTACATATTTCAATCTCTGAGAGTCTCCTTCACACCTGAAGGACCATTACTCAAGGAAATTTTTTGAATTCAAATGTGAAATTACCTAGGATTTGAACAACAGATTGTAATAGTTTTTTATTTTCTGTCATTAGTAAAGTCACAGATTGATTTGTTTAAGGTCATTTGGCCACATAGATGTAAGTGGAAATGCCATCAACTGTGATTCCACATGGTTTCATTTGATGAGAATAGAATTGCAGGAAGAACTATATCATGGGTGTCCAGTGATGGATGGGATATCTGGCAATCAATAAGATTAAGGTAGTGGCTACTGTTTGGGATAATCTAAGAATGAGTATTTTCTAACCTAACAATTATTATGAAAAGAAAAGAGAAAAAGGGCTATTATGGGTGGACAACAATCAGGGTTTTATAGAAAATTAGAAGAATGATTTTAAGGAGGCAGATGAAAAACAAAACAGGAATTGGCATAATGCCTTGAGTGGAAACTGTTTCCTGTTTGAGGTCAGAAGTTTGTTCCAAAGGCCTTGGGTCAGCTGCCTACTTCTGGAAACTGGCTACTTCTAGAGGATCTCTGAGAATTTTCAATTTGAGGTCCCAGTATTGGAGTAGTTCTTTGGAATTCTACTTCTCTAGTTGTGAGGCATGAACCCAGGTACTGACTTCTTGGAGTTTCACTGCTGGTTTTATTGTTGACAGTACCTGATAATGTCTCTTCCAACAAGGTTCAAGAGCAGTTTTTCTCTCATATTTCTTCCAATTGATGAATCTCCTCAAGAACTTGAAAAGGCTGTTTAGGAAGATGTTGTAAGAGGGGTCTTAACCTGTTGGTGATAGGGCTGGATGTAGTACATGAGTCTTGGGCAACATTTTGCTATGTCGTTGAGTCTAGTATTTGGAACGAAATCCTTAAACATATGGACCTTCCAGTTATTCATTCATAGGAGAATAACTAATGTATCCCCAAGAGAGTGGACCACATGGCCTTAAAGGCTAGTGGGAATACCTTTGGACAAGATGAAAGAGCCACTGTTACATCATCACCTTCTTTAACTCTTGAATATTGTTGAAAATTATTTTACATTCTGTCCTGAAAATCTCTTATAGTTTCATCTTTTCTTAGCATGATTGAATTATGGTCCAATCTATTTTTATTGGAAATGTTTTGGATATGGCTTTTAAAAGACTTTGCCTTACTCTTCAGGGTTTTTAATTTATTTTTTTACTCTTAGGTTTATTGTGGAAAGAGAGATCTTACAGATCTTTTTGTGGGACAGTCCAAGTAGGATTTAGATTCCAACAAACACATGTACAAGTTGATAAAAGTCTGGTAACGCTGGATCATTATGCACTCAAAAGAATTCTAAACTCTATGAATGGTTGCTGGTCTTGTCTGGATTTAGGAAGACCCTTAATTATAGCTCTTCATTCAGCTCAGGTTCAAAGTTTAAATTCTGTAGTTGCTTGACTACCAGGCTCATTGGCAGGATGGGTCAGCTGGCATCTTGGAGTCTTAAGAGAGGTTCTGGATAAGGGGAAGAGAAGTTGACAAAGATGCAGAAGGAGAGAGAACAGAAGGATGAGGGGATGCTGGGCATAGGGAGGTAATTGGAGGACAAAGGGGGAGGATTTACTAGGGAAATAAGTCTAGTATGTGGTTGTTCAAGATTGTTAAATTGTTAATTAGCATTGGCCAAAGGATCTTTTAGTGAAGCAAGTTTTGAGTCAATTTTGTTTGGTGGCCTCTACTTGTCAATAAAAAATGGTGCCCATTGATTCTGAGAACTCTTATTCTCCTTTTTTCTCTCAGACAATTTTATTTAAGTCAGATGTTTAGATGTTTTCTAGATTGTCCATTGAAGATGTCCTTGGTGAAATTAGGTTTAAGAATTAAGATTATAATGAGAGTATATATGAGAAGCGAGAGTTTTTCCTGGAGGATGAGAGGAATTAGATTTAGATGACCCCATAAGAGCTGGCAACGATTGAAAGTGATGCTTGTGTGCTTAGTGTCTTAGACCCTCAACCTGAAGGCTGACTGCTTTCAAACTGACATCTGAGAACAGATTGGTAGTTGCCAGAGTAGGGGGTAGGGGTTGGGTGAAATGGGTGAAGGGAGTCAAAAGGTACAAATTTCCAGTTATAAAAGGAGTAAGTCCTGGAATGTAATGCACAGCATGGTGACTATAGTTAATAATACTGTATTGTATATTTGAAAGTTCTAAGAGAGTAGATCTTAAAGAGTTCTCATCATAAGAGAAATAATTGGTGACTATGTGTGGTGATAGATGTTAACTAGACTTACTGTGGTGATCATTTTGCAATATATACACATACTGAATTGTTATTTTGTACACTTGAAACTAAAGTTATATGTCAATTATATCTCAGTCAAAAACAAACAAAAAACCCCAACCCCTTCTTAAAAAAAAACAAAACAAAACCCAACCGACTTGATAATTTTTGCCCATATAGCAGGAAAACCAGAGAGAATGATCTTTCTGAATTGAAACTAAGCTCTCAGGACAAAATTAAAGATGGAAGGAGAACTTTGTCCAGTTTTATTGATGACTCTCATAAAAGCTTGTCTGAATGGACACTTGTCCGGTGGGAGCCACAAAATCACCAGTCTATGAGACTGGCTCCAACAGCAGGCTTGTCAGGGCCTGTTTTATGGTGGGTGTATACACTGCCTGTTTTCTATACCCTGTGTTTCTTTTTATGACAAAGAACACCTTTTAAATAGCACAACACAAAATAGAAAGTTAAAAGAGAGCAAAAAGAGATGAAAAGGAATGATCTGATTCCTCCAAACAAATGGGTACCGATAACAAAACCTGGGTACTACCAAACAGAATAAACAGCCAAGGAACTCAAGAAAAAGAGTGATGTTCGGACCCTGTGCTGACTTACCAAGTTGACACAGATTTGAAAAGCTGAGAGCAGCCAGGCACAAGGGACCGACCTTCTTGGGTTCCGTACTTGAGAATCAGCAAACATTTTTTTGTGAAGGGCCAGATATTTTAGACTTTACAGGCCAGACAGTTTTTATTGCAACTACGTGGAAGCAGATGTAGATAATACATACATGTATAGGAGTGGCTGTGTTTCAATAAGACCTTATTTTTTTGATACTGGAATGTGAATTTTAAAATAATTTTTACATGTCACAAAATGACATTTTTCTTGTTTTTTTCCCCCCTAAACATTAAAAAATGTAAAAACTACTTTTAGCTTGTGGGCCATACAGAAAAGAGGTGTGGGTCAGATTTGGCCGTTGGGCCATAGTTTGTCAATCCCTGCTCTACTAGGGGATAGATAACAAATATTCACATGAGCATAACAGAGCAACAGCAGCAATAGAAATGACTAGCAGACAATAGTTGACTAAACACTTAGGTCAAAGTAGAGGGTGTCAGACATTGTTTCATGTACTTCATGTAAATTAGTTCATTTACTCTCTTGATAACATTGTGAAGTAGGCACCGTTATTATTCCCATTGCACAGATGAGGAAACAGGTTCTGAGAGGGACTTAGTGGATTGTGGAATGCTGACAGTCTTCCTTCGGAGTCCTTGGTTGCATTATAAGCTCTTTTGGCCACCAGGACATAGCATCATAAACAGACACATGGAAGTGGCCAGGGGCTCACTCAGTGAAGAAGAATATAGGTAGTGCTAGGTGCCTGGGGTCCTCTCTGACACTTCACCGCTATGCACCTTGACCTGCAGCAGGAGAAGATCATGCTTATATCTTATCTTCTTTAAACTTTTAGCATTTTAAAAATAATTATTCTTCCTCTTCCAAATACAAAGGCAACACAGCACAAGCTCATTATGAAAAGTTGGGAAAATGTAGAAAAGCTCAGAAAATAGAATGTTCTGCATCTTGCCACCCAGAGTTAATCCCTGTTAGTAATTAGGAATATATTCTCCCTGTCTTTCTCCCACACTAATATGCTATGTACATTTTAAAACAGCTTTATTGAGGTATAATTTACAAATAGTTCATGCTTATTTAAAGTGTACAACTCAATGGTTTTTGGTGTATTACATTATTATTTTTTAAAAATCATGGTAAATATATGTAACATAAAATTTGCCATTTTAACCACTTTTAAGTGTATAATTCAGTGGTGTTAATTATAGCCACAATGTTGTGCAACTGTTACCACTTTTTCCCAAACTTTTTCATTACCCCAAATAGAAATTATGTATCCATTAAGCATAAATACATACTCCCCTTCTCCTCCAAGCCTCTAGTAACCTTCAGTCTACTTTCTGCCTCTATGAATTTTCTTGTTATAGATATTTTATGTAAGTGGAATCATACATTATTTGTCTTTTTGTATTTGGCATGTTCACTTAGCATGTTTTCAAGTCTCATCCATGTTGTATCATGTATCAGATGTTCATATTGCTTTGTAATGTGTTTTTTTTTTTTTTTTTTTTTTTTTTTTTTTTTTTTAGTTTAACAGCGTATTGTGGAAATGTTCTTGGTTGGGCAGGGCTATATGATAGATGTGGGCTGATTTTTATAAACCATGCTAAGGAGTCTGGATTTAGTTCTGTAGGCAAAGAAGGAATAGCAAAGTTTTTTTTTCTCCCCACTTCTTCCTTTTTTTAAGCAGGAGAATGACATGATGAAATTTCTGTTTCAGAAAGAGCAACCTGACAAAGATATGAAAGAGGTCTGGGACAGGGTGGTTTTGGAAGCTCTGGTCGTCAAAGTTGAGTAAACAGTAGAGTTGCCCACAGTGTTTATAAAAATGTGTATTTCCTGGCCCTACCTCAGAAGTCTTCCTTCAGTGGTCTTGGATGAAGCCAAGGAATCTGCATTTTAAACTCATGTCTCAGTTGATTCCTATGTAGATGTCTCCTGGACTTCGAGAAATACTAAAGGTTGGGAAACTAATTTGTAATTCTGTCTAATTTTATTTTTAAAATTGTATTGGAAGAAAACATACCTTTCTATTTAAAGTGGGGCAAAAGTCACTCTGTAGTTGCATCTTTTCTCAATACAAAGAAAAGTGACTGGGACTTACTTATTTTGACAAGGAGAAACACATGAGGCTACAGTGTCATTGCCTAATGACTTCTGCCTCTCATTGTTTAAATTCTCTTCACTAATTCAGTTGTGTATAACTTGCTTGTACCAACTTGAGTTTCAGGCTGCTTTGGATAAGAAGTGTACTCTACCTTTCCCTCCTATGTCCCGCGTTGTTTTGTGTCTGTTGGCAGTCCTGAGTGCTTGATTAATTGATTTCAAAATGAGAACTTGACTTCTGAGGTTGAAATATTTTATGTTTATTTTTTGAAATTCAGCAAATCTATTTTTGTTTTAAAATTTAGTCATTTTCATTAATCAAGGTTTGATTACACATTTAATCTATTTCTCATTATAGTCCTTTTAATTATGTTCTGTTCTTACTCTACCCTTTAATATGTTGCCCTCCACAGATTCAATT
The DNA here is from genome assembly GCF_048773025.1 of Camelus bactrianus. NCBI lineage: Eukaryota > Metazoa > Chordata > Mammalia > Artiodactyla > Camelidae > Camelus > Camelus bactrianus. The sequence continues at coordinate 28,716,788 of NC_133555.1, forward strand.
CTTTATTTTCCTCTGTGTCATAAAAGTCATGAAGAAATGATGTTCATTATACTGCTATATAGAAAGACTACTCTTCATTTCTGTATGTGGCTGTCCTAAAAACAACTTGCAATCATTCTGTTTACCTTTTCCAAAGGAGACCAGGCTATAAGAAGACAACATCTCTGTTAGATGTGTCTGCCAATTTATGTGTAGATTTTCAAGACACCTAGAAAGCTTAGGCTCAAAAATCCCAAGAAAGGCTGCATTATAAGTAAGGAGGAGACTCCTCCCAGCTGTTGGGCAGAGCTTCCAGAGCAGGGTCCCTCTACTCCAATGGGACAAAAGTTTTCATGGGAGGAGGTTGGCATCTGCCAGGAAGAGCCCACTATCAACCTTCTTGCAGATGTAAATAGCTAATTGTCCCTTCTGAATAAACTTGCATGTAATTGTTCATGCATTTTCATAGGAGAAAAAAAAATTTGAGGCACACTGGAGACACTCACAAAATAGGAGTAGGCTCTGAGAGTGGAACCATCCATCACCAAATCAGCAATTCAGAGTGTTCCAGAGCCAGAGTGTGGCTGGTTGGTCTTTCATTCCCCAAGAAGGGTTTGAGCCCACTAGTAAGAAAGAAGGGCTGCTTTACCTAAGGACTTGGGTTCTGAACTCTGGGAAAAGCAGTGTCTTGGAATGGAAATTGTGACAAACCTTGTTTTTTTGTTTTTTCTCTTTTTCTCCTCTCAATGTACTGCCTGAGACTAAGGGTATCTTTCTTATTTTGGTCTTTATTTTCTTAATCTATAAAGCTGAAAGTTAGACAGGATGGTTTCCAAGGAACATGGCAGTTCTAACACTTAAAATCCCTCCTTGATTTCCTGATAGCTTGGTCCATGGATCTTTCTTCCTGTGTGTACTTGGTTTTGGTAGGCCAGTGTCCTTCCTTCTGTTTGATGGGAGATACAGTATTCAGTCTTTATTTTTTCTTATTTGAACTCTGTTGAATCCTCCTGACAGAGGATTGGCTTGTCTTTAAAGTTCTGTCTATATCAATAGAAATATATCACTTTCTTTTCTGTAGAAGTGGTGTGTATAATTGAGACAGGGCTTTTTGGAGAACTGTTAATTCCTGAGCGTGAGTCATGACTTGCAGCCAGCATCATGGGAGCAGTGTTGAGGATACCAAGGAAGTTGTGCTGTTATTTCAGATCTTAGTATTTCATGGGTTGTACCCTGTATCCACACCCCTTATCTATATATGATTTATGATGCATTTCTTAGGGGAAAATACAAAAAGAATAGCTCTATGAGCATGACCCCCATCTCTCTAGCAATATGTATCATCTCTACTGCTTGGGTCAGCTTGGCGGACCATCATCTGCTCTAACAGTGCTGGTTCGCTTCTTGATGTCCTTGTGAGTCTCCCATGGTCCAGTGGCTTCACCTCCAAACCAAACTTATTGCATTTATTTTTAGTTTTTGGTTACTTTCAATTTCTTATTCCTTTTAATTGGATTCCTCTTCAAACATAGAAGATTGAGTCTTTTCTTTTACATTTCGAGTTCTGTTGATCTCTGTGGAAGACATTGTGCTAACCTCCATCACTTCCACTTTTGAAACTTCCTCTCCCTTTTTCTTACTAGTCTAAATCAAATATGTTATTAACTTGTTCCTTTTTCAATTCTGTTTCCTAAATATGAAGGATCTTATACTATTCTTATTTTTTCTTGTTGGGCTATTTTTTGCCTAGCTGGACCTCCTTTGAGAAGGCATTATCTTTCTTCCATGTGTTTCATGTCAGCCTTTGATGTCCTTGCCTCCCACAACATCTCTAACCCATGAATTTGCCTTCACTTCACCCCATTGTCCTTACTCTTCACCCTCTTTACTGTGTCCTGGGACAGCAGCTGCTTTGTTGGTCTCTTTCTGCCTGTAGTTTGTCTAGGGTGTCTACTCCACACTCTATCACATGGCTGACAAGACTTCATCATCAGCCTCTAGTCTTCCTCTCTAGCCTGTTTCCCTTTCCTTCACTGCTCAGTCATATACCTCCCATCTTACTACCTCCAACATGCAAGGATCTTTCCTATCTCTGTGCTTCTGTTTGCATGATTACCCCAAGCCTTGGATGCCTGTTTTCCTCTTTTCTGACTGTCAAACTCTTATTCATCCTTCAGTACCTAACCCTTACATTGGCTCTTCATTGCTGGATTGAAACCTTTCTCCTTGGAGTCTCCATCATAACACGTTGTTTTTAGTCCTGGAGATCATGCTTTACATTGTATCACCATTACTTGCCTCTGTCCTTCCTTCCCATTAGACTACATGCTCCTTGAGGGCAAGGGCCAGCCTTAGTTTCTTTATTAAGGACCTATGCCTGTCACAGGGCTTTGAGAAGTGGCAGGGGCTATTTGGAAGAGTTTATATTACCAGAGAAGGTAGAGTTCAAATCCTTACTCACTACTTACCAACCTTTGGCCTTAGGTAAGTCACTCCATATATATAGGCCTTGATTTCCTGATCTATGAAATGGCAATAAGAATATGTACTTTGCATGTTGGTTATAAAGATCAGAGACAACAACACAGCAGTTCATAATCTGGTGCTGGTCAGCTCATAGTGTTAATTATATGAATAATTGAATGGTGCTGCCTTTTGATTTCTTTCTTTGATACCCTTATTCTCCTAGGTTTTTCTTTTTCATGTTAATTTTTTTCCTGATCTCATTTCTGAGCTGTATATTCTTGGCTTGGATAAGCATGTTCATTTGTGGGAGGTTGATGAGAAGTGGAGAAAGAAAAAGGAAATTGAAAAATTGCCTTCATTTGGACAGCGAGGATCCAATTTTAACTTCACAGTTTTCCTGTGATAGACTCCCCAGTCTGGTTAGGTTCACAAGGCATGATGATAATATGGTGGAGTTTTTAGCAGATATGCCAGAATTTGCACATATGCACATCTTTCCAGATGCATGCACATGTACACACATGTTGAAATACATTTCTACCAAGTGAACTAAGCCCTTGTCAACGTGTCACCTTAGATCATCCACCCTTCCCTGTAATTTTATTGCTCGGCATTCTCTTTCAGCTCTTCTTCCAGAGCTGCCTATTATTTAGCATCTCGTCAGCAATAATAAGCCAGCATTAATAAAACACTAATAATCATAACCTACAGGCATTGAGTCCTTACAAAGAGTCAGACAGTATATTAAATGGTTTACATTCAATATGTATTTATATGGATTTATTATGCATTTATGTGGATTATCTCATTTCACTCTCATAACAAGCTCATGGGACAGATACCATCATCCCATATTATAGATGAGGATAAAAAAGCTTAGAGAGGCTAGGGACCTGCCCATATCCTCAGTAACTTAGTGTCAGAGTTGAGATGTGAACAAAGGCTTTGGCTCTCGTGCCCTATGCCACCAGGCTGAGCGGTCATCTATTGCACATTTAGGGATGTATTTACCTTTTGGAAACTAAGCTATGTCTGGCTAATTAGGTATTAGTTGCATTATGTTAGCTACACTGACTGTGTAAGCTCAGTTGAAATATGCTTTTGATTTAACTATTTCATACACTTGACTGTGGACCTAAAAAGAAAATCCCGGAAGACGACCACTTTAGATAATTCCCATTTAAATTATCACAGTGCCTCTTTTACCTTATGCTAATTTGGAAGTTTAAAAGATTGGATGTGAAAAGTTAAACAGTAGCCACTATGACAGCTATTCTGTTTCGTGTGTTTTAAAATAAAATCTTCACTTAAGAGGAGAAAGAGAGGAGGGTGGGACTAGTATTGGGGCTAATCTCGTTAGAAATATTGTTTTATTGAATCAGGAACCTGTGCCAGAGCCACTTCTGTTCTCATGCTCTCGATGAGGAACTTGAGGATTAATGAGGTTCAAGGTCACTCCAACAGTGAACTACTTTTTTGGCTCTAAACTCACATTTGCTCCACTGGATGACATATCAGCCTTATGGGGAGAGGAAAGATGTATTCTTTTGTAATCAAGATCCTTTTTCCCCATTTCTCTGCTCAGCCAGCGTCAGGGCTTGTCTTTCTTTATCCATTATTTATATAGTAAGGGTAGAAGTCTTATGGGAAATAAACTTTATATGAAGAATGTGATAATATGGCAGGTTGATGCCTCAGTGTAGAATCAGGCACACATGGAGTGGAGACTATAAATGAAATGGTCTCTGGGAAGTGATTTTGTTGGTGCTTGCAATATTTATATATAATTAAAAAAATGACATTGTGAAACATGATGTGTTTGATCCTTTAGATCATTCATTCCACTGAATGTAATGGCTCATGAAAGTTTAACAATAGCATGTGAAATCGGGCCTTCTGAACTGACCCTTGACCTTTAGTTAGCTAGAAATGTTTTCTATCTATTCAAAGTGGTGTGAAGTGGCACTCTATGTGAGACCTGCCTTGGGAGCAGGGACTGCGGTGGCCCCGTAAATATTTCCTGTGAATGTACATGGGTAGCAGAGCATCCAGGAGACCAGGACTTTGTTCTGGGTGGTCACACTGAAGAGTTGTGGGTTCCAGCTTCTGTCAATCTGGGCATATATCGGCTGTGGAGGTGGAAAATGCAGCTCTGGGTTAAAACTGCTTGGGTTCAAATCCTAGCCCACACATCTAACCAGCAGGGAGCCTTGTGAAGTTCCTTTACTTCTTGAAGCATGTCCACTCAAATGGGAATAGTGATGGCCACTGCCTGGTGGGAGGGTTTTTGTGAGATCTTTGGGAAATAGGGACAGAATCTGGCTTCTAACAATCCCCTAGTTCAGCTTGCTGTTACTGTGGGTAAGTCTAGAGCTGTGTGCACTGGGGTGGGGGAAACATTGCCAAGGGGCTTGTAGCCCATTGACTTTACATAGGGGAAAGTTTCATACAGGCCTACAAACCACCTGTTTTCATACTGCTGGTAAGCTAAGAATTTTTTTTAAATTCATTTTTAAATGTATCGTCTATGCTATCACACATCAATAGCGGGCAGAGTTGAGAGGTTGCAACAGAGAATATGTGGCCTGTAAAGCTAGAATGTTTACTATTTGGCCATTTACAGAAAAACTTTATGAGCCTGATTTAGTGCCCAAGACAGACATAGGCTCCACTGTTTACTTGCTGGGTAATCAAGGGCAAGTAGCTTTTCCTCTGTTGGTCTCAGTTTTCTCATCAGTGAAGTTGGGGAAGTGATATACCTGGCATAGGAAAATTAAATGAGGTCAGTTATGTGTAAAGAATTGAGCATGATGCCTGGAACATCATAGGAGCTCCTCAAACAGCTGCCCTGATGCCCTTTAGTCAGAGAATAATGTGACATCATGTTGGCTGGAGTTGGTCAGGATTGACTTCTTAGAAGAGGTAGAGCTTGATTTAGGCCACTAACTCAAGTGGAGAAAGTATAGAAGATAAGTGAGCAGGCACTAGAAAAGGAAGGATAGTCAGAAAAGAGGCCCCATGTGTGAGTAAATGCTTGGCTAATGTAGGTGGAATGAATAAAGAGAGCTATATCCTCCTAGGTCCTGAGGTCTGGGCTGAGGAATCAGATGTGAATGACTGAATGAAGGGGTGTAGACTTAATGCCAGCTAGGTGCATACTCAAACTCCAAACCAGATTTTAGCTCACACGAGCTCACCGACCCTTGTAGAACCAGGTTAATTCTTAGGTGAACTTTAACCCCAGGCCACTTGACCCCAGACCTTGATAAGTATTGGTATTTCCTGATGCTGTTTAGTATATGCTCAGGCATGTGCCTAGGAAAATTATATTTGAAAAGTTAGACCTGTTGTTTCAAAGAATAACCTTTAGAAAATTCCAAATGTGACTATTAGTGATTTTGGAGGTCCCCACTGCTTTGAATCTCTCCTGCCCCCATTAAAAATAACCTGTGGTTCTTGCGTCTTCCCATACATGGGAAAGCACTAACTTGAGATAGCTATTCTTTGTGACTAGCAGTAACCTTTTTACCGAGATGTATGCCTGATTGCACGTATTCCTTAGCAAAAATGCATATAGAAGCTAGTTTCTCCCCTACATCTTCAGAACTTCTGAGAGACTGTCTCCTAGGCTACAGTCCTTAGTAAGGTCCCTGAATAAAACAAACTCACACACATAAAAAGTAATCTGTGGTTCATTTTTCAAAGTGACCACTATCTTTCACAACCAGCTTGGATTTGATTCTTTGAGAGGTAGGAAACAGCATGAGCTAATGACATTGGTTTTCCAGCTCTGCTGACTGCTAGGTTTCGAAGCTGTCTGATTCACTTGACTTCTGTGTGTGACCTCACTAATTGGGCGTAATCAAGATGCTTCTGAGGAATTTCGGAGACACTCGTGCTCCTGTCCAGTCTGATTCATCAGCTCCCCCATGGAAAGTACAGTGCTGGAGCAGACAGAACAATTTTGGAGTCTTCTCAGCAGTGTGAATGTGGTCCCAAAGGTTTAAGTTATTTGGGGATTCAGTGGACTTGTTTTTTGTTTTTCTGAGAGGGAAAGAGGAGCCAGACTGTACCTTGAGATTGGGTCACAGAGGCATGGAAATACACAACATGGCGATTCCCTACTTGGTAGAAAATTTGTTGAAGTGATCATTTGACTCATTGTCTGGAGTACAGGTTTATATTGCTTTATGTTGAAAAATAGAATAATGGCTCCTTATCCTTCTTAGAATTATGTGTATTCTACTTAATATACACACAGCTTCTACTTGTGCTAGCAAAAAGGGCTCTTTCATCATTCAGCAAATTCATCTGACATGCTTAAGAACAGTGTTCTCTTCTTTCACAATGATTTGTGATTGAAAAATAAAAAGAATCATTTTTGGAAGCCTGTCTATTTGCATGTCCTTGGCTTTTATGTGTTTAAGGGGTGAATGGTTGTATGAGGAAATAAACATCTTCCAGCCCTTGGCATTTGATGATGCTTCTGAGTCTCTTTATTTGTCTCAGTCTTGCATATTGTTTTATTTATCTCATTTTTCTAAACCAGAGAATTGTTTGCTAATTCAGATAGACAGGTGCTGGAGGCTGCTCTGGATAGGCTGTATTAATTTCAGAAGTAAATTAGCCTTTAGTAAATTCGAAGTGGAAGTTTTGGAGGGGATATGTTAATCATTGAATAAGTAACTCTTGGACATTCACCATGTTTGGAGCTTTGGTGTAAGTTGGGAAAGGTGAGGTGATGAGAAACTCAGATAGTTGCTGCTCTGATGGCATGTAGGTTTATCTTGGAGAGTTAGGGACAAATACATATAGAACAATGAGAGAATTTTATATTGATATACATAAGGGTTTCTCAGGCTTGACATTACTAGCCCTTTGAGCTGGATCATTTCTTGTTGTGGAGGGCTGCCCGATGTATTGTAAGAAGTTTAGCAGCATCCCTGGCTTTTATCCTCTAGGTGCCAGAAGCACCCCTCCCTAGTCATGACAATTAAAAATGTCTTTAGACATTGCCAGATGTCCCCAGGAGGGCAAAATCACCACTGGTTGAGAATTGCTGATGCAGATTATAATTCAAATACCAAAAGAACGTGACAGGGGCCACTGGAACGTGGAGGAGCCAAGAGGGGAAGGCTGTGAGGCTCTGCAAATGGTTGCTAATCCTCACTGACTGGAGGGAATAAACATTTGCACATGTATGTACTGTGTTTTGCAAATATTTGTAGATTCTATTGTGGGAAAAAACTACAAATATATTTACAATTGTTATTGAACTCAAAGTAGCTTTTGGCAGTTATGTATTTTCTCACTCAGAGGATCCTAAAAATGCAGCTGGTGATGTTTCAGTGCCTAGTCTGGCTTTGAGTGTGGGCTCTGGAGTCAGACTGCCCATTTTGAGGATTAAACTGATATTGCTTATATGTTTTCCAGTATAGTCAGTGATATATAGTGAGCATTTGATAAGTGGTAGGTATTATTATTTCTTTTGGTATGGAATTTTTTGACCCTCAAATTTTGGAAATCATTATTTTATTTTATTTTTTACATTTTTTTATTGAGTTATAGTCATTTTACAATGTTGTGTCAAATTCCAGTGTAGAGCACAATTTTTCAGTTATACATGAACATATATATATTCATTGTCATATTTTTTTTTTGCTGTGAGCTACCACAAGATCTTGTATACATTTCCCTGTGCTGTACAATATAATCTTGTTTATCTATTCTACATTTTGAAATCCCAGTCTTTCCCTTCCCACCCCCGCCCCCTTGGCAAACACAAGTTTGTATTCTATGTCTATGAGTTTGTTTCTGTTTTGCATTTATGTTTTTGTTTTGTTTTTTTTTTTTACATTCCACATATGAGTAATCTCATATGGAATTTTTCTTTCTCTTTCTGGCTTACTTCACTTAGAATGACATTCTCTAGGAACATCCATGTTGCTGCAAATGGCTTTATGGTGTCGATTTTTATGGCTGAATAGTATTCCATTGCATAAATATACCACAGAACTTCTTTATCCAGTCATCTGTTGATGGACATTTAGGCTGTTTCCATGTCTTGGCTTATAAATAGTGCTGCTGTGAACACTGGGGTGCAGGTGTCATTTTGAAGTACGGTTCCCTCTGGGTATATGCCCAGGAGCGGGATTCCTGGGTAATACTGTAAGTCAAGTCTATGACTAGTCTTTTGAGGAATCTCCATACTGTTTTCCACAATGGCTGCACCAAACTGCATTCCCACCAGCAGCGTAGGAGGGTTCCCCTTTCTCCACAGCCTCTCCAGCATTTGTCATTTGTGGATTTTTGAATGATGGCCATTCTGACTGGTGTGAGATGATACCTCATTGTAGTTTTGATTTGCATTTCTCTGATAATTAGTGATATTGAGCATTTTTTTCATGTGCCTATTGATCATTTGTATTTCTTCCTCGGAGGATTGCTTGTTTAGGTCTTCTGCCCATTTTTGGATTGGGTTTTTTTTTTCTTATTGAGTCATATGAGCTGCTTATATATTCTGGAGATCAGGCCTTTGTCGGTTTCATTTGCAACAATTTTCTCCCATTCCGTAGGTTGTCTTTTTGTTTTACTTATGGTTTCCTTTGCTGTGCAGAAGCTTGTACGTATAATTAGGTCCTACTTGTTTATTCTTGCTTTTATTTCTATTGCTTATGTAGACTGTCCTGGGAGAACATTTTTGAATTGTATGTGAGATAATGTTTTGCCTATATTTTCTTCTAGGAGGCTTATTGTATCTTGTTTTACGTTTAAGTGTTTGATCCATTTTGAGTTTATTTTTGTGTATGGTGTAAGGGAGTGTTCTAGCTTCACTGATTTACATGCTGCTGTCCAGTTTTCCCAGCACCATTTGCTGAAGAGACCGTCTTTATTCCATTGTATATTCTTGCCTCCTTTGTTGAAGATTAGTTGACCAAAAGTTTGTGGGTTCATTTCTGGGCTCTCTATTCTGTTCCATTGGTCTATATGTCTGTTTTTGTACCAATACCATGCTGTCTTGATGACTATTGCTCTATAGTATTGTCTGAAGTCTGGGAGAGTTATTCCTCCAGCCTCTTTCTTTTTCTTCAGTAATGCTTTGGCAATTCTAGGTCTTTTGTGGTTCCATATAAGTTTTACTATGATTTGTTCTAGTTCTGTGAAATATGTCCTGGGTAATTTGATAGGGATTGCATTAAATCTTGGGCAGTGTGACCATTTTAACAATATTGATTCTTCCAATCCAGGAGCATGGGATATCTTTCCATTTTTAAAAGTCTTCTTTAATTTCCTTCATCAATGGTTTATAGTTTTCTGTGTATAATTCTTTCACCTCCTTGATTAGATTTACTCCTAGGTATTTTATTACTTTGGGTTATTTTAAAGGGGATTGTTTCTTTACTTTCTTTTTCTGTTGATTCGTTAGTGTAAAGAAATGAAACTGATTTTTGAACGTTAATCTTGTAACCTGCTACCTTTCTGAATTCTTCAATCAGCTCTAGCAGTTTTTGTGTGGACGTTGTAGAGTTCTCTATATATTGTAAAATGTCATTGACATATAGTGACACTTTTACCTCTTCTTTTCCAGTTTGGATCCCTTTTATTTCTCTTGCCTGATTGCTGTGGCTAGGACTTCCAAGACTATGTTGAATAGGACTGGTGATAGTGAGCAGCCTTGTCTTGTCCCAGATTTTAGTGGGAAGCTTTTGAGTTTTTCCCCTTTGAGTACTATGCTGGTTGTAGGTTTGTCATATATAGCTTTTATTATGTTGAGATATGTTCTCTCTATACCCACTTTGGTGAGAGTTTTTATCATACATGGGTGTTGAATTTTATCAAATGTTTTTTCTGCATCTATTGAGATGATCATGTGGTTTTTGTCCTTTCTCTTGTTGATGTGATGTATTACATTGATTGATTTGCATATGTTGAACCACTCTTGTGTCCCTGGGATGAACCCCACTTGGTCATGATGTATAATCTTTTTTATGTGCTGTTGGATTCTATTTGCTAATATTTTGGTGAGGATTTTTGCATCTATGTTCCGCAGTGATATTGGCCTACAGTTCTCTTTTTTGGTAGTGTCTTTGCCTCGTTTCGGTATCAGGGTGACGGTGGCTTCATAGAATGAGTTTGGGAGTATTCCCTTCTTTTCAGTCTTCTGGAAGGGTTTGAGAAGGATTGGTATGAGTTCTTTATATGTTTGGTAGAATTCCCCAGTGAAGCCATCTGGTCCTGGACTTTTATTTGTAGGGAGGTTTTTTATTGCTAATTCGAGGAAATGATTATTTTAGATTTTAACTGCTGTGAGATCAGAATGAGGCAGAGCAGGGGTAGAAGGGAGAGCCTCCTTGGAAAGATTTTATGAAAGAGATTGAATTGAGAGGGATGTATGGGTTGTAGATCTGTATTTGCATACCTGGTGGTATCTAGCTGGTTAGACCGTGGAGCCATAGGGGGCGAGAAAGCAGGTCCAAGGGTTTCCAACTTTTGGGGGCCAAATGAAAATGAGTGTGGTAAGTAGACTCTAAGGTGGCCCCCATGACTGTCACCTCCTGGATTCATGCCTTTCTGTGATACTCTGCCCTTGAATGAGGTGGGGAGGAGGGGATTTGTGACTTGATTCTAACCAATAAAATACAGCGAAGTTGATGGTATTTATGTAATTACATATATGTGATTATGTTACATAAAATGTAATGCCTGTGTTGCAAGGAGATGCGCATTCTTGCTAGATTTAAAGAAGAAATCTGCCATGTTGTCGGGTGCCTATGGAAAGGGCTTTGTGGCAATAAGCCTAGGATGGATGCCAATCAGTAACTAACTGAATGCTCCCAAGAGTCATGTGAGCTAAGAAATGGAGGCTTCCCCGGTTGAGATTCAGAGTGCAACCCAGCCCTGGCTGACATGTTGACTGCAGCCTTGCAGAGGAACCAGCTTAAACATACCTGGACTCCTGATCCTCAGAAACTGTGAGATAAATATGTGTTTCTTGAAGCTGCTAAATTTGTGCTAATACTGTTATGTAGCAATAGATAACTCAAACAGTGAGTAGGATATGGTGGCACAGGTGACTAGGAGCTCTCACCAGACAAAGACACTTTAAACTTAAAATGTCGAAGTTTGAACTTGTCATCTTTCCCCAGTTTTATCCTGTGTCCCTTCCTTAGGGAATGTTTCCTACATCCTAACCCCATCGCAAGCAAATCACACACTTTGAGATTATCCTTGACTATTCATAACCTCTGTCCTAATGGATCCCCAGTTCCTATTGATTCTTTCTGTGTGTCTGTTGATTCAGTTCCCTCCTTGTCATTCCTCCCATCTCTACCTTTCCATATTTGTAGCCTGAACAACTGAGTAGTCTCTTGAATTACCTCCTCTCCTCCAATCTAAACCTCTTTCCAATCTGTTACCTATGTTTTCTCCAGATTTTTCTTTTTTAATGCCAATCTGGACATGTAATTCCTCTGATAAGGAAAATTGAATGGATTTCCATTCTCTTCAGGATAAAATATAAAGATCTCTCACTGTGGCATGCAAAACTCTATCCCTGATAACCTTTCCAACCTTGCTTTCCTTGGTTATCCCTCCCTTCAAGAATTACATGTCATTTCTGAGCAGCCTTCCTCAAACCTTGCTCTCGTAGGCTGAATTACTAGGCTCCCTAGGATATATCCCATTTTGGGTAGAATTAATTGATTTGTTACTTGCTTGAAGTTTTCCAGCAGATGGTGAGCTTCTTAAGGTCAGGGTCTATGTCTGATTCCCCACAATGTCTCCAGCTACTGTTGATGAGCCAGGTTTATAGTCAGGCATGGTAAATGTTTGTTGCATGCATGCATGTATAGATGAATGAATGAATGAATGAATAAACATACCAGAGCTACATCTATGTACTAGTTCTCTAGGCAGTTTGCCACCTCCTCTAACAAATCTCCCCAAAATAGTTCTCTTGCCTTTCTGAGTGTGAACCTTCTTCCTTTTCACATCTGTCACTTCGAGTGTGATTCTGCAGAATTTGGAAGGGAATACATAATGAGCTGCCTAGTTTTCTAGATTGTTAGTTTTCTTTTCTGTCTGTCTCTTTCTCTCTCTTTCCATTCTTTTTAGTGATGATGTCTTACATCATTGTCATGGGTAAACTTTTCAGGGGTTTGGTGCATAAGTGAAATTTTGTTGCAGAGAGAACTGTTCTCCTTTGCTGATCTTACTGCAAATTATGTTATCTCAAATATTAAAGGAAAGAAAAAGAAATGGTATAAAATGTCTGTTATTATATATTGCCAAGTAGTTCTGCTTTATTTTTCTTCCCAGTATTCCATCGGTCATTTGGGCAGTCAAAATACCTCTGGTTTTATCTTTCACTGGGAAAGTTTTATTCCTTCTCTTATAGACCAAATGCTTTAAAGAGTAGTGGTTTATTCAATAGTTAAATGGGAATAACAGTACCTACGTTATACAATTGTACTATGGAAAGAGCCATACACTCATTCATTAGCTATAGAGAGCACAGACCTGGGCCAGATGCTGTGCTGAAGAGACACGGTCCCTCACAGAGCAGTGGTGGATGCAGAGTGCAGAGTGTCAAGGGCAGGGTGGGTACGTTGCATATTAAATAGTATCAGCCTTTTTCTTTCTTCCCTTTGCCTCTTTTTTCCTCCCCAGGGCAAACTCCGGAACTGGAATTTGATTCTGGGTATGTATGCCCTTTCGTCGCCACGAGACCTTAGGCTTGAACTCTCCAAGCCTGTAGCTTCATCTGTAAAATGGGTTTCTGAGAGGGTTGATTAAGAGAAAGTAGGTGAAGCACTTGTTATTGAGCCTGCATGCCTAAGTCCACAATAAACATCAGATGCTACGCTAACAACTGTGAGAATCATGTTATTTTGCCAGTTGGTCTGTTTCGTATTGGTTCCTTTCCTATTGATTGGAGCATATTGCCTATTTCTGTCCTGTCTTCTTTTACCTGGCTCCAGTCTCTTCTGGCCTTTCAAGTAGTAGCACTGTCTTTTAAGGCCCACTTTGAGTGACAGGCTCATGCACTCCTCTTCATTTCATTAACTTATCTCCCTTTCTCTTCGGCATTTGGTGTCTTCTATATGTGCTCTAGTATTTCATAATCTATATGGCCTTTTTTTTTACCCCCAAGTGCCTTTGATTTGTCTCCATACTGAAATTTCCTGGTCTGATCTATAAACTTTGAAAATAAAACAGACTAATTAGAATTTGATGTCAAAAAAGAGTCAGTGGACTGAAGATCTTGTAGGCTTCAAAGGAGTCTTTAGGGCATGGCCTTTATATCAACCATATGAACTCTGCAGAGGCCTTTTATGGCTCTTGGACAGTGAGGTTGTGGGTTTTAGATGGGCTAATTCTTATTGTAGTTGACATAATCATTTGTGGAGGTGAAACAATTTCCCATAGCCAACTTAATTTGTGATTTTTCCTTCTGTTGTAATAACACAGAGGGGCATGTTGGAATAGGAATGAGAAATTAACCACTTCTGTACCCCTTCCTGGGCCCACTCTAGCATTACTGGCCTTGCTTTGTCCCCCAGCAGGTGGATTTCACATTGCTCTGTGTCGTTAGACATTCCAGGCAGCAGGCATCACACTGCTTTGGCATTTGCTCTGAGGCTGATAAAGTGTGGCTGGCAAATGTAGCTCAGCTTTTAAAAGAGCATGATTTTTTAGTTCACATCTAGTAATTATAGAGCCAGTGTGTCTTTCTCTTGCAGACTGGGTAATTGTACATGGGGGGCTTGGGAGGTAAGTGGGTGTGCGCCCTTATGCATACCCAAGTGGCCGACTTATTCAAATGATGCTTTCTCCATTTTGGAGCCTTAGGTGTTGGTGAGATGAGCAAAGGGGTAATTTACCACTGAATCAAGCCCTAATTTCATTGTCACCATTTTGGCGTGTGTATACCGGGCCTATTCTATTTGTATCATTTAAAACTCTAGAACAAACTGTTCTGTAAATATTACTTAAAAAATAATGTAGCGCTACCACCTTCTTCTAAAATAAACTTAAAAAGCTTTGCTTTAGGGAGCTGTTTTTCTTTTGTTAATCTTTTAAAAGTTGAATCCCAGATTTTGAACCCAGAAGGTTTAAATCAAGTAGTATCTTCTGTTACTTAGCTCTTTCTCACTTTCTTTCATTTTGGTGGTAACTTTGAAAAGTGGCAGGGGAAAAAAATCCTATTTTTGGTTTGCTGTTACAGTTCAGAGCTCTGTAGGTAACTATTAAAAATAGTTTTAATCATCAAATCTTTGCCAAGAAAATAGAATGTATCTAACGCACTTGAGGCTAACAGCGCAGTCGTAGCAGGCAGGATTGGGCATGTTTCATTTAACCTGCACAGAATGGTAAAGATCTAATGTTTAAAAACCTAGAGATTTCACATAAAAAAATCTCGATTATTTTGCCTCCCTTGAAAAATTGAAGCTCTGTTATCTGGACAGGCATATACTCTGCAGTCCCCACTTGCCCCACAACTCCGAATTTCCCCCAACTTTGAGGCTGAATGTAGTTGCAAAACTGTACTTAACACAGTGATGATGTTGGAGTCCCAGAGTTCTTATGCATGGCTGCCTTCTCTCCTTTATTCTGCCTTGTTATCTTGGGCATTTCAGTTTGTGACCTCTGATGTGAGGAAAGGAGCCCAAGTGCCTCAGCTGTGCTGCCTTCTGAGGCTCCTCTTTTTTGCAGAGTTGTTCTTGGGATTTTGTGATGGATAATTAGGGGGAAAGTTGTTGAAGAGGAAGACAAAAGAAACCAGAGGAGAAGCAAATGGTTGAAGGAATCTTAGGGGAAGAGGATACTCTTGAGGAGTCAGCCGTGGGAGCAGCTGTAGTATCTGAAAGCAGCAGACGGGATTTTAAGTTCAGAATTATGTGTCTGCTTCATAGTGCTCAAGAAACAAGAGTGGAGGATTAGAGTTATTTTGAAATTCTTGGACTGTGTTTATATCAGTCACAGTTGAGTCAGGAGACAGAAACTACACTAAATATTTTAACAGAGAGAATTTGATATTAAAAAATATCAACCAGATATTAAAGAACTGAAAAGGCAATAAGAGAACACTAAGGCATCCTGGAAATAGCAACTTTAGGAGGCATTTGCCACTCCTAGGGTTGGGGTTATTAAAATTTAGAAGCTTGGAGGAGGGGCCCTGTGGGACTGAACTCCTATCTCCAAAATAATGGCTGGTGCTGAGGCCTTTGAGCTCAGAGGAGGGAAGCTGAGGGTCTGGTACCCAGAACTCTGAGAGATGGTACTGCCTGGTTGGTCTTATGGAGTCTCTGGGCTCAGACAAGGGGCAGGGGCTGGGACTGTGGTCCCTAAGGGAAATAATGGTTCCAGAAAGACTGCCAACTGGATTCAGCCAGCAGCTGCCACAGAAAGGAAGTGCAGCTGCTGGAGTGAAGAAGGAGGGATAAGCCCACCCAAAGAAACAGGAAGCCAGTAGGGGCCAGACAGGAAGAACAGGCTACACCTCCTTCTTCTAGCCTCATAGCTTCCATCTAGTGCCCTCTATGAGCATAGCCTAATAGGCAGCAGCTGACAAAGTAGTGCAGTTCACAGAGCCCAAGCCCTAGCTTCATAGAGATGGTATTGAAGGATGGGTTTGGAGCTAAGACACAGTGGCTTAATTACAGGCTCAGTGTCTCTTTAACTGGTATAGAATTTTGAGACTGAACTGTGGAGGGCTTCACAAGCACTACACAAAAATCCATAGTTCCAATCTTATAAGGGTAATTTAGGAGAGTAGTTGTTCTTGTGGTCTCCAGATTTTCATCTTGTACAACACTAGTTTCCAACTTGGGATTTAATTACTGAGCTCTTTATAATACACCCCAAAGTAGTAGTATTATTAATTGGTTTTGTCCTTTGGTGAAGGGCTTGGCAAACTGTAGCCTGTGGTCCAAATATGGCTGGCTGGCTGTTTTTATAAATCAAATTTTATTGGAGTACAGCCATGCCCATTTGTTTACCAGAAAAATTTTACAGACTCCTTCTGTAGTGTACATTTCAGTCTTTCTTTAGTTCTAATTTAAGAAAGAGGACAATGACACATATAAGTTTAGAAAAGTAACTTTCATACTATAAAAGTCAAACACACAGGATAGATCTTTATGTGCAAAAAATAAAGGCATTGTCCAAATGTGAGTGAGTGCCACCAGAATTTACCTTGGCTTTCTGAGAGATTGGGCAAATATGGGCATTTTTTTTTTGATTTGCTGATAAAAATAAAAATAATGGCATCTTTCTTGAACAGATAATTGCTACTTGAATAGAATCTGTCTAAATAAGACATTCCACCAGAAGTATCTTCAGAAAGAATGTTGAGTTTGGGGTCAGACTCCTGGAGGCCTGGTTCCATCACATTCATGCTGCTCTATGACTGTGGGTAAATCAGTTAACCTTGGAGTTTCATTTTCACATAGATGTCCTAGGGACTAGAACTTTCACATTTGACCTTTGACCTTTTAGCTCCTTTGTATCTCCCACTCTGATACTTTTCCTGAGCTTTAGCCTGCACATATGATGGTCCTCTAGATGGTATGCTTAGTTTGTCCAATAGGTGCTTCAGACCTAACATGTCTTTGATGGACATCGCTGCTGACCACTGATATCTGGTTCTTCTCTACTTCTGGGCTATTTCTGGGCTACTTCTAGGAGGATTTCAACTTCTCTACTCTGTTAAAGTGAGGCACAGTCATATGTCTATTTCTGACCAATAGATTGTAGGTAGAAGTGATGTGTGCCACTTTTGTCAGGGTATGAATCTTTAGCACTCTTTTTTCCTGCTTTTGCATTCAGCAGTGTTGCAGATGGCAGGGCCTCCATCAGTCTGGGCCCTGGAGGGAGACCTGTTGAAGCACAGTAGACGTGTAGCATGAGTGAGAATTTAGTCTTTGTTTTTTAAATCACTGAGATTTGGGAACTGTCAGTTATCATAGTTTAATCTTGCCTGACCAATACAGTGTTTAACAAGCACTTACTATCTTCTGCTTCGTGTCTGTTGCCTCTTTATTCCTTAGGTCATAGGATGGCACAATTATAAATTTACTTGCCAGAAACATGGGAATTACATTTTTCTTTTTTATGTTCTCTTGCTCTTAATGTCCAGTCAATTTTCAGATTACTTAGCTTCTATTTACTAAATACCACTTATATTATACCTGTCTATTGATTTCCACCACTATTGTCTTATTTCAGGGTATATAAACTCTCACCTGGACTATTATTTTCTAACTATTCACTCCTTTTATAATCTTATTCCTGTCTACCCCATATAGGGAACCTAAATTGGATCATGTTCCATTGCTTCTCATAAATATTTATGTGTTCTGTGTTGGCCCTGAGAGAAAGCAAACTACTCAGCATGGTGGGCAAGGTTCTCCATAGTCTTTCCATTCTCCCAGTGTACCTTCTGTGTCTTAAGGAACTCCTTTTAATGTTCTCTACCTAGAAAGACTTTTCTGTCTGCTTGTCAATCTCTTGTAAGTCTTCAAGATTTAGCTCAAGAGTTACCTTCTCTATAAGCTCTTTCTGAATTTTCCAGATGCATGTAGCTATTCCTTTCTCAATATTCTCTTTGTTCTTTGCACACATTTCTTTACATATGCTAACATATTTAATATAACAGCTTGCATGCTTGGTTCTTTTTACTAGAAGGTCATCTTCTTGAGGGCAGGTTCTGAATTTTGTTTCCTCTTTGGCCTAAGTAATTAGCAGAATGTCTAGCATTTGGATAATTATAATTAATGAATGATTTACTGTTACTTTTAAATAAAGAATAATTGTTTTTATAAAATAAAGATAGGGCAAAATAATTTAAGTTCAATAACAAACATTACTAACATTCTTTTTGAGGGGAGGATGGCATGCACGTTAAGAATCAAAGAGCTTATTTTTCAACACTTAGGCTTAGGTGACTAAAATACTCTAATTAATATCAATGAAAAGTTATTGTCATTTTTTTATTGTCCTGTTCTTATAGAAGGATGAGGAATATTAAAATTGGCCAATATCAGCCTTTAAAATGTTCCAGTTAGCAAGTAGAAGCTTAGAAAACACTGACACAGCCATGGAGATCACATTTTAGTCTTCAAAAATATGTTAGCAAATTCAGGAAGAGCAGCTCTTTTAATATGTATAGTGTATCTTTTTTATTCAGTGTTACACTGAATTCTGTTCCGTAAAGATTTTTAGTAACATAGGAAGCCAAAATGAAATGGACAAAGTATCTCAAAAACCTCAAAAATATTCATATCCTGTGGCCCAGTGATTCCTCCTCTGGGGTGATGTCTATTTGGGTGGTTTTGGTCTCCTGTGGGGTGAGGGGTAAGTCTCCAAATAATAAACAGAATGAGACTTCGAAAGCTGTATGAAGTCATTTTCTTTCTCCCTTTGGCCTGGCACAGGCAACAGGCAGAATGGGAAGTGATTCAGGGTTCCTGGCTTCCCAGAGGCCACTCAGAGCCTCCATGCTCCCTGACTTAATAGTTAATGATTACATACCTCTGTTTGCCCTACAATCTCATAATATTCCCAAATGTGACGTCCATGTGGGGAACAGGTTGTCTAAGACAGTGGAAGTCTTCGTACTGCTCTGATGCTCTTTGTACCACTCTCACACACTCTCACGTGTAAGCTCCCTGCAGAACCTTCCAGCTAAGCCCTGCAGCTACTTTTGGACAGTTTTCTTTAATGTTATCATTGTTCTCTTTCTCTCCCAAAGCCCACAGTCTTCCTGTTTGTATAAATGTCACATTGTTTTTGAACTAGACAACCTTCCCTCACCTCTGCAGTCCCCAAATGCCATTTTCTCTTTTACTGTACAAATGATTGTTTCCCCAAACCAGTTGTTTCCATTTGCCTGCCTCAGTTGAACCAGAGCACCTGTGTTTTAATTTCATAGCCCCTGAAACTTTTCTGGGCAGTATTTGGCTAGATGCTTGCACTTCTAGCTTGACTGTAAGCTCCATGAGGGTTGGGTTGTGTCTCTCTCTTTCAGAGTTGTGTCTCCAGGGGCTGGCATAAAGTAGAAGTTCAATAAAAGCTGTTAAATGAATAATTGGCAAACCTGTATTCAGACTTCATTGCTTTCAGAGAATATAAGCTGGATCTTTGCAATGCAGCTCGGTGCTGTTAGTGGCCTTGATAAAAATGAATGTGTACTTTGGCTGGTATGTGTGCTTTTCGTTGACATATCCCATGAGGATTTTGTTGACACATCCAGTGAAGGTTTGTTACACATCTCTTCACTTCTCTGTAACTGACACTATGCTTAGAACTGGGGATATGTGTCATTGTCCTTGAAACACTTAACAGATGAGTAGAAGACAAAGTGTAATGACCTTTGGCACATAGTAGGGACTCAGTCACTGTTGAGTAGTGAATGACCCAGTATCACAGGGACATAATGGAATCAACTGATGTTCCATTAGTGATAGTGTTCCAATCCCATTTTTATTTGCTTGGGGTTAATGGTGTAATGGAGTGGCTTGATAACAGAAAAAAATCACTGAGGGAGTAACTTAAATCCATTTTCATAGTAAAGGGATCATATTTTTGTCAGGGCTCACCTTTTACTGAAGGATGGTATTTTTTCCTTGCCACTTCTTGAGGTTTTGGTGTGGAGTGGGTGAGCTGGAGAGCAGCTGGGAGCAGCTCCTGGCTGGGAGCAGCTCCTGGCTCTTCATTCTGAGCGACGGTGTGGGCATTTATTGGAGGCAGACATTAGGGCATTTGGTTACAGTAATTGTGAGCTTTGTACTCAACAGACCACATGAAGGCGTGTTGCTGTCAGGCTCCCTCAGTGAGCTAATCAGGGAAGGTGGAGATAAAGAGGAGGAGATGCAGAAGGATGGAAGGGTTGTTGGCCTGAGCACTGAAGGCCTGATTGTGTTTGAAGGCTCTAGTGGCCAGCTTAACTTAGGTTATTAAATATTCTGAGAGGCCATGGGTCCTTATGTTTGTTTTCTTTTTGCCACTTTATCCAGGAGTTATGAGCACTGAAATGGTATTTATTTTACAAATGTAAAAGGATATTTTGTTTTACGTGATATTCGAAATATGCATCTGCCTCTCTCTGCCTGTTTACTCTGATAAGTCCTAGTAACACAGGCATAGCTGAGTCAGGAGTGAGGGATATGCAGTGTATTCTCTGGGGAAAAAAGAATGTTAAATTGCAACACATAAGATTGTTGAAATAAGTAATCCTTTTTTTGTTGTTACTGAATTCTTCACTCTGACATTTGAATGCAAACAACAGAATCTGCAAAGCTAACAAGGACAAGACTTTATGAAGGAAGAAAATTTTTGATTAAAAAACTTTACAGTAAGGAACAATAATTTAATTAGACAACTCTGTCTTGTGGCCTAAGGTTTGCTGTTTATTTATTCAGTGAACATTTTGGTGTACTTTCTGGAAGCCAGACATTTTCAGTCCTCTATGATCTTACTGTCTTTCAAGGGAGAAAGTCAAGTTATCTAAAAATTAAACTTTTTTTATAATTCAATAATTATCTATTAAGTGCTTTTCATGTTGCAGGCATTGAGGATGCAGTGACTAACAGGACAAAGCCCTGTCCTCAAGGAGTGTACAGCCTAGTGGGGAAATGTTGGCTATTGAGCTTCTAACTAACACAGCCTTGTGTGTGTGTGTGTGTGTGCACACGCCCGTGTGCGTGTGCACATGCGTGTAGCTTGGAAGGCTGCACAAAGGAGGTGGCTCCTTAAGGACAAATCAGAATGTGCCTGGTGGAGGGAGAAAGAGCATGTGATATAAAGGGAAGAAAGCTTGGTATGGTGTGGTACTTGCTTCTAAAGGAAGGGTGTGATCAGCCCAGAGTCTGAATAAGGGCAGAGAGAACAACAGGCAGAGGGTCTTGAACTTCATCAGAGTAAATGGCCCCTTAGAGAATTTATTTTTCCTTGGTGAGGTAAAAGAAAATCCTCATATGAGAGATCATTTCCTCATCCCATGGAAAATCATTCCTCAGATTCTTAATGACTTCTCTATTTGTCTATTCAATTTTGTATTCCATTTTATTCTTCTTTCTTCAATTAAGGATTGTTCTAATAAAGGTGGGGTCTAGAATACATGGATGGGTAATCACCCCCTCCTTGGGCAGTACCTGATATATACCTCACAGATGCCTTGTATTTGTTCTCCTTCCCTACTAGGGTGTAAGTCCTTTGAGAGCAGGGACCATTGCCACTTAACCTCCCTGTCTGTCATGGTGCTTGGCGCAGCCTGGTGGTGTGTGTTGAATGCTACAGGAGGGCACACTCAAGGATTTGTCTTAGGTCCTTTGGAAATTTGCAGTTATGATATACATTTTTAGAAGGAAACTGACAAGTGCTTAGCACAGTAGCTGGCACATGGACAATGTTGAATGAATGGTGGTTTTCTACCTATTTTAATCAAAGCTGCATCACTGGGGATGTTTATTGTGGATTCCAACTCTGAAACTCATCATGCCATTCCCCGTTAAATTCTTATAATTTTTGTGTTGCTTGGTGAATTAAGTGAAGTGATACATGCTTTGTGATTACAGTATTTTATTGTGTGAATTTGTTCTTCATTCTGTGATGTCAGTAAGTTAGTAATGTTGGTTTAAAAATCAGCATAAGAAAAGGCTTGTAGCAGCATTTTAAAAATGATCTGGGACGTTTGAGCTAAAATGTTGGCCAGATTGCCCTGTACTTAGACTGCTTGGAAGAGAGTTATGTTCTGAGAAACTAGAGTTCTGTGTTCCTCATGTGGAGGAAGAGGCAGAGTGGAAGGGTCAGCACTGCCCGTTTGCAGAATGCAGTGTCAAATGAGCAGACTGTAAGATCATTGTTAATGCAACCACACCCTTGCTTCTCTTTGCCTCCCTGCCTCTTGAGCCACCCTGTGGGAGGGTCTGCCTTGATGGACAGCACTGCCTGCAGACAGCACCCTGACAAACCTCCCAGAATGCCTTGTCCCTGAGATCTCAAACCACCTGCATGTGGTCTAGGGGTGAGCAGTGCCTTACCTAGGAAACATAAATAAGTGAACATGAAGTTTACTTTGTGTTTTTAGGAATCACAAATATATAGGCTTGTAATTAAGGGTGTTTCCTTGGTGGAGCAACGTTCTGGAGGCTGAACAAATGACTCATGATTGTTAACAGGATTTGAGAACCTTCTCAGGCATGCCCAGTGGGATGATGCTTGATGAAAGGTAGGTTGGTGTTCTCAGAAAGGGATTTATCTACCTTGTTCCTTTAGTTTTTTTTTCGGTAAAAGTTTGATGAACTCATGACACAAGCCTTTCACAGATGGTCACTCTTATCTGTAGTGGATGTTGCAAATGGGAACAGCTAAACTTCTCTTCCTACCAGGTTCTCTTTTCATGCTAACAGGAAGCTGAGCTCTTTGAGGATAATCTAAAGCTCTGCTTTTTAAAAATGGAAGTCTCGGCTCTCAGGGGCTTTAGCCGAGCGCACTGTTTTTAATTGGCAGAAATATCCCCCAACCCAACAGTGATGCATTGTGCGTGTTCCCAGAATGACTTTCATTATAGGTTCTGAGAGCTCTATGCCAGCCGGGACCAGTTCACCTTAGAACAGCCTTTGTAGGATGGAAGAGGGTGGAAGAGGGTAGGAAGGAGAGGGTCTCCAAGAATAGATCTCACTCTTTAAAAATAACCATGACCAGTTACATTAAGTATTAATTACAACTTTGTCTCAATTTTTAAATAAGATTCAGTTCTTTAAAGATTTATATCGGCTCATCTAAGCTCAATCAAAATAAAATTTAAAATGAAGTAAAGAATGATCAACTTCTGGGCACCGTTCAGCGCGTTAAATTAGTTTTAGTATTTTTTCCTCTCAAGAAGTGGGACATTTATTTTTAGGATTTATATACTTTTTTTTTTTTTCCGTTGAAAACTACTGCACAGAAGTAGAACAGGTCTATCTTGAGAGGAGGTCTGTCTACTTTTAAAGTTTTCTTGTAGGCAGTGTTAAGTTTTAACTTTTGTATCATATAGGGAGAAGAGGAAACATATCTATAAATCTGGCTCATTGTTGAGGATAAGCTGTAAAATAAGTGGTCTGCTGAATATTTGAAACGTCTGCTTTCTGATTAAAAAAATTCCCTTGGTTGTCTTCTGGGCATGAGTTTGGTGCCACCTTGTGGGCAATTGTCAGACTATTATGCATTCTATTAAAAGAAAACTCGCCCCAAGGCAATTAATAATGCTAAAAAAAAAAAAAAAAAGCTCTGTAAATTAGTTAGATTAATAAACCCCAAACTTCGGTGATTCTCCAACTAGATTCATGCAGCCTCATCTTAGAAGCATATTGCTACCTAATTTCAGGAAACTTTTGATTCTTCCTCGGGGATTTTGATACCCTGCTCAGGTACCAGTGCCTTAATATCTGTAGAAAACATTGTTTGAGTATCTGTATTCTTTTTTTAAGCCTTCATGTTTTCAACGTATTTTAACATTTTTTCTTTCATTTTGAGCTAAAAGGTATCTAGCAATATATATCTTCTTAGTGGTAGTACTTAATGTTGTCCTTGTTAGAAAAAAAACAATAAAATCAAAACAGATTACCTCAAATATAATATTAGACATGTACAGGTATGAGAAATTATTGCTAATTTATTTTAAAGTTTAGATGTCATATTTATATGTATTTGCCAAGTCATAGAATTTATATACTTTTAAATAACAAGAGAACAAATAAAGTGTGTTGTGTGATGCTATTTTGCTTCAGGATGCTACTTTTACCAAAGTCCTTTGGCAGGTTCAACTACCCTGGGGATGTGATCTTTGACCCACTTTATCACTTCTCAAAACAGCCCTCTAAGATAGCTAGAACCGATCTCCTTAATCCTTATATGGCCTTATTTGTGGAGAAGATGTGGTGGACAGCATGGGTGGCTCAACCTAGGTCACAAGGCCTGCTAGTGGTGGGACAAGATTAGAACCCAGTTCTCAGGACAGCTAATCAGCTGCTCTTGTCAATTGCTGATGCTGTCTCTATTGTTTACATCATAGGGTGACAAATGTGAGAAATAAACATGTCTTTGCTGATGGGAGTTTTAGAGAATAAGAATGTTGGGCTGGGATGAGAGGAGGCAGGAGAAAGAAAGAGGGAGAGAGAGAGAGAGCAGGGTGGGGGAGTGGAGAGAGAGAGAGGTTCTTGATGCCAGACAGTGGACTTAGAAGACACCTCCTTTTTCTTTCTAAAAGGTAAAATTGGACCTCATTGTTCCCCTGATTAAGGCTTTTCAAAAGCTCTCTCTGCCAACATGACGAAGTCCAGACTCCTTTAAGGGGCTCTTAGCTCCCTGGGTTCTGCCAACCACACCTCACTTCAGCAACACCTGAGGGCTCTTATTACCTCCTCCACTAATTCCTTTTAATACCTTCCTACCTTTGAACAGTCATCCACGCCTGTAGCCTCGATCACCCTTTCTCTTCTTTTTCCTAATGAATCCAAATTATTCTACAGGGCTCAGCTCACAGATGGCCTTCGCTGACCCTTCCCTCTTCTTCTCTAGTCTAGTTAAGGTGTTCCACCTCCGTACATCCCCATAATGCTGTGCAACTATGTTAGAATATCTGTTTTCCTAATTAGTGACATCCTTAAAAGGAAGTCCTGCATATTATTTACCTTTCTGTTATTAGAGTTGAGCACACGATCTGACTCATACTGTCTCGCCATAGCTGGGATGGGCAGAATTGAGGGTAAGTTGCAGAAATTGGGGGCATCATTGGTGGAACTGGTGACAAGGCTTCCAAAACCTTTTTCTGTCTTCACTGGCTTCTGTTCCTCCTGGGCTGAGGCACTGTTTTCAGACCCTTGCCTTTTATCCCTCCAACCCTCAGCTCTCCTTCCGTCTTCTGTCAGCCTTGTTTTGTCCATCTACAGACATGGCTTCCTCTATAAGATTTGAGAAAGTGGCCTCCAGAAGCTCTGGGCTCATCCTTGCAGCCTGGCATCCTCAGGGAGAAAAGTGCTTCCCTCCCCCAATATCCCTGTAGGATTTTGGGGAATGACTTTGGCCCAGCTAGAGTCATATGCCCATCCCGGGAACGATCACTCTTTGTCCTGGCACTTTGTGTACGTTAAATGAATAGCCTATGCAGCATTTCTCTTTGTGTCTCTCATTTCTCACCTGTGCCAGTTATAATCCTCTTCATTCACTTTTCTTCATTTTCATCTCTCAGAATTGACATGACAGGGGTGACTTGGGGAGTATCCCTTGACCAAGACAGAAAGTTTAGGCAGTTCTGTCTAGACAGTGGTGGTGGGTTCACCTCCTTACCTCTCCTGCATCTTCCCTGGCTGTCAGCTTCCACTAGGATTTTGGTTCAAGGAGACAGGGGATTTGGAAAGCTAACTAAATAGATCACATTCCTCAGACCTTTGACACTCCTAGAAGAGGGCTCAGATTAGATGGGGCAGGCAGAATAATTAGTTGTTCGACTATTGTGAAATACAGAAAGTATGTAAAATCTAAATATACAGCTTAATGAATCAATATAACATACATATAACCATCATCCAGGTCAAGAAATAGAACCTGAGAAGCCCCTGTGTTCTCCTCAGTCACAACCCCTGACTCCCCCGTCCCTGACTTCATGGTAATCTCTTTTCTTTATTCTTATACCCCCTAAGTGTGCATCTTTAAACACTAGCGTTAACTTGATTGTTTTTGAACTTTACATAAATGGAACAATCTAGTATTATTCTTTTGTGTCTGGCTTCTTTCATTCAGCATTGGGTTTGAGAAATTTATCCCTTTTGTTGAGTGTAGCTGTGATTTTTTTCATTTTTGGAACCATGTGGTATTTTATTATATAAAATACCATTATTTAATCATTTATTTTTCCATTCTACTGTTGATGGACATTTGGGTTGTTTTCGATTTTTGGCTATTATGAATGATGCTCCTGTGAACTTCCTTGTTCTTATTTCTTCATTCACATGGGATGTGCTTCAGTTGAGTGTACACTTAGGTGTATCTTCACCATTAGTTGATATGACAACT
This sequence comes from Camelus bactrianus, assembly GCF_048773025.1. Lineage (NCBI taxonomy): Eukaryota > Metazoa > Chordata > Mammalia > Artiodactyla > Camelidae > Camelus > Camelus bactrianus. The sequence continues at coordinate 28,743,290 of NC_133555.1, forward strand.
TTTCAAAACAGGTAGCCCATTTACCAGCAGTGTTTTCTTTCTCTACTTCTTCTGATCCCCAATTTTGGTGGCATTGCAGAACCACAGAGAGATAATAATCTTAACTGCCATTTATTAAATGCTTATTCCATATGAGAGGTGCTTTATAAATTGTATATCAAGTCATCCTCACAACAACCCATAGAGACAGGTGAAATTGCTTTCCCCATTTTGCCAGATGACAGTCCTGATTAAGTAACTTACTTAGGGTCACATAACGAGTCTGTGGCGGAGTTAGAACCCAAAACTGAGTCTGAACTCCTTGATTCCATAACCTGAGCTCTTACCTCTATGCTGAAAAGCTGGGGTTTGTCTGATAGCCAGAGTGTGGGAACTGTGGTTTGGTACTGTGGGCATGTGCTTTCCTTCCGTGAGTCCCTGATATGATGTGGATCATACCTGTTGGCAGCCATTCCTTTAAAAAGAGATTTTTAGATTTTAGATTTTTCCTATTTTCCAGAAGGAAAACACATGGAAGAAAATGGGGATATTTGGGAGCTAGAAGCACTTATGTCTCTTTTCGCTTATGCACTATTAAAGCCGGGCTCAGCTGGTCCTGGTGCTGAGACTTTGCCTCAAGTATTTGTCCGTTTAAATTTGTTTTTCTCAAATTGTCACAATTGACCATACCTCCTATGCCCCTATTAAAATTCTGAGGTTATAAAATATTCATGCGTTTTTCTAGTAGGAATTAGAGTAATAAAGATTGATGGGTTAATATCTGGTTTTTCTATCAAGTTTTTTTTATTAGTGATAAAATTGAAATCTTAAACATAGAGTAATATAATCTCATATAAACTCTATAAACATATAGAGTAATATAATCTCATATAAACGTTTTCCAAGACCTTAACGCTATCTTCATTGACCTTTTCTTCTTTTTCAGCTGCATACCACAGAAACTTTCTTACTGGCCAACTGGCACATCTGTGTTCATTACCGTACCCCCATCAGTCTTTTTGATAACAGCCAGTGGGATCTTTAAAAAAAAAACCTAGTTTGCTTATATTTCTTCTCACCAAAGCCCTGTATGATTTGGCCCCAGCCTCATTCATGCTACTTTCCCCTTTTTCCTTCGTTCGAACCACAGTATTCAATAAACACTTTTTCATGTGCCAGACACTGTTCTAATAATTCCATTGTATAGAAATTATTATTCCTATTTTAAATACGAAGCACAGAGAGGTTAAGTAACTTAGGTCACCCAGTTAATAAATATCAGGCAGAGGTAGGATTCAAACCCAGGTCCCTTGGCTCTAGAAGAGTCTATGCTCTCACCCAATGCACTGAGCTATCTCTTTCCTAGACTTCTCTAAGTACCTTTAGTACACCTTACTTCTCTCTTCAGGGATTTTGCACCTGGTGTTCCTTTTTTCTGAGATGCCCTTCCCTCACCCTTCCTCATCTAGTTAGCATCTCTTCCCCTTCAGAGCCTGGTTTCAGTGAACTTGCTTTAACTACTTAATCTTATTATTATTTTGAAAACACTTAGTGCCATTATAATTACTTTTAGACTGTAAGCTCCATGAGGGGTGAGGCCCACCAACCCTGTTTATCCCCAAGTATCCCATGCTTGGTGCACAGCTGCATACTTTGTGTGTTTGTTCAGTCAGCAAATGAATGAATGAATGAATGAATGGAGGGATGGTTCACAGCAGAGTGTTTTTGTATCCCCAGATACAGCTTTCAAGTAAGCCCTACTTTAAGTGAACTCAGCTTCTAATTATTGTTTAGATGGCTTTTTTGGTCTGGTGCCTATTGATCTGGATTTTTAATATGTATTTTTAGTTCTCAATCTACTTTTTTTCAGGCACTGCCTTCTAATTTACAAGGCTCTATTAGCATAAGGTGTTTTGCCCATGGTATTGCACTTCATCTTATGTTGTATGGGTCATTAATAATACTTAGGCACAATGTTCCAATTTATTATGTAGTGCACACTGGAGCTGCTGCCTATCAGAATATCCTCTCACTTTTTTTTTTTTTTTAAATTACAGCTTTCTCAGTTGACTTAAAACAATCCCTTAGTCATGTATCTGTGGAAGTCATGATCTATTTTAGGTGAAATAATGGAAGAATTGTGGCTGACATGTGTTTGTCCCATAAGGACCCTTTATGTGCTAACTTAAAAGAAGGTAGGAACTTGAGATGAAATGAGTTTTAGTTGGTTCTTTAATTGTGAGCATGTTAAATAGTCTTCTTACATTATCTAATTGAATAGTGAATCTGCCAGCCTTTTTTCAAGTCACATTTTAACCTAATGTGCTAGTATAAATGCCACCCTTCTATATGTGTGTATATATATATATACACACACTTATATTCTAATCCCGAGAGTTTTGCCTCACATTCAAATTTTTTGAGAGACTTTTATGATCAACTTTATCATCAGTATCAGTCAGCTTGGCAACTTTTCAAGTGTTTTCAGCTATTCTAATAAGTAAGTTTATTAGGCGTGGTCTTTCCTTAGTCTCTCAGAAACAAAGCAGTGGTTTTTTTCCTATACAGTATTTCTTAAGGGTTCTAACTTGATACTACATGTTTATAGTTATTGGAGACACAAGGAAGTCAGGACAGTTTTGGTTGCAAATATGGATACCCAAACCAAATCAAGAAAAATGGGAATTTATTGTCCCACCATTTCTGGGAAGGACAGAATTCAGTCCTATTTCCAGGAATGGGGTCATCTGGGCTGTAACTGGGGTCTCAAGGCTTTTAGAACTCTCTCCCTCTCTCTGCCTTCATTGGTCTCTGCTCCTCTTGATCTAGGCATCATTCCCCAGCGCTTGCCTTGTCTCTGTTCATCTTATAATCCTCCTTCCCTCTGCCTAGCAGCCTCCTTTTGTCCTCCTGCAGGCGTGGCTTTCTCATGTGGTTTCTCGTGTGGAGAAGGTGGCCTCCAGATGCTCTAGGCACCTTGCACCTTGGCATCTGTGGTACACTGGGAGGGAAGTGCTTCTTTCCCTCAGTATCCCCATGTTGATTTTAGGGAAGTGCTGTACCCCTGCTTGGTCCATTCCCCACTTGAACAGTCCCTCTGTCTGGTCAGGGTGCTGTGAATGACAGACAGCCTCACCTGAGCTGTGAGGAGGGAGCATGAGGTAGCCAGAGCATAGGGGGACTGTTGCTGGAAGGAGGATAAGAACATTTCAGGAAATAATGAAACCATGGCTTCTATAGTCCACTGGATGGTTGCTCTTGAAATTAAATAAACATTTACTGAGTGATTCCTCTGTGTCGTTCACTATGCTACACTCTAGGGATTCAAAGACTAATGATGAAATTATAAAGGAAGTTAAATGGGCCAAAATTACAGTGGGAGGGAGCAGGCTAGATGTAAGGAAAAGCCTCCTGGGAATGATTGGAGTTATACTTTGGAACATGTTTCTTCTTATTCTGTAGAATTTTCCGTTTTGTTATGTTTTAATGAATCGTCACTTCTCTGGGATGATTTAGGTATTGCAAATTCTCTGGGATATCACAGGTATTGCAAATCAATTTCCTGGAAGGTGAACATAAATTACCTTTTCTTTTTCTGATAAAAAAATGTTTATTTAGAAAAGATGAAGTATAAAGAGGAAAATAAAAAGTAATTTATTCATACAACTCAATAACAACAAAAAGCAACCCAATAAAAAAATGGGCAGAAAATGTAAACAAACATCTCTTCAGCAAAGACATACAACTGACCAACAGGCACATGAAAAAATGCTCAATATTGCTAATAATCAGAGAAATGCAAATCAAAACTACAATGAGGTATCACCTCACACCTGTCAGAATGGATATCATTAAAAAGTCCACTAATGATAAATGCTGGAGCGGGTGTGGAGAAAAGGGAACCCTCCTACACTGCTGGTGGGAATGTAGTTTGGTACAGCCATTACAGAGAACAGTATGGAGAGTCCTTAAAAAATTAAAAATAGGTATAACATATGATCCAATAATCCCACTCCTGGTCATATATCTAGAGGAAACTAATTAAAAAAAATACATGCACCCCAGTGTTCATAGCAGCACTATTTACAATAGCCAAGACATGGAAACAACCAAAATGTCCATTGACAGATGATTGGATAAAGAAGTTGTGGTATATATATGCAGTGGGATACTACTCAGCCATAAAAAAGAATAAAATAATGCCATATGCAGCAACATGGGTGGACCTAGAGATTGTCATACTAAGTGAAGTAAGCCAGAAAGAGAAAGAAAAATACATATGATGTCACTTATATGTGGAATCGAAAAAGAATGACACTAATGAGCTTCACAAAACAAACTCATAGACATAGAAAACAAACTTCTGATTACCAGTGGGGGAAGGGGGAGGGGACGGATAAATTGGGAGTTTTGAACTTGCAGGTACTAACTAGTGTGTATAAAATAGATAAACAAGGTCCTGCTGTATAGCGCAAGGAACTATATTCAATACCTTGTAATAGCCTATAATGAATAAAATATGAAAAAGAATGAATATATGCATACATATGTATAACTGAACCACTATGCTGTACACCAGAAACTAACACAACATTGTAAAAACCAGCTATACTTCAATAAAAAAAAATAATTCTAGCAGCCAAAGATAGCATTTTGGTTAGTTAGCATTTTGGAGTATGTTCTTACAGTTTTTGATATGCATATGTTAAGGTAAAATAACTTAACCTAATTTTTATTGTTTAGAAAAATTGATTTAATAATGTTAAAGTTTTGAGTCTTGCTTTTTTATTTAATGTTTTATTGTGAGCATTTACCCATGCCATAAAATATATGTGAGAGATAGGATTTTTATTATTCTCTGCTTCATAGTCCACCAAATGGCTGAACCACAGCTTATTTAACCATTTTTCTATTATCCTACATTGAAGTTGTTTGCTAAATTTTGTCAACATGAGAAACTCAAAGAATGTGCTGCAACCTAAATCCTTGTCTGCTTTTCAGATGATTTCCTTGGGTTGCATTCCTAGGGGTGGACTAGGGAGATCAAAAGGAAGGCACACATTTGAGTCTCTGGATCCAGATGGCCACTCTGCCCTTTGAGAGGTTGTTTCAGTTTACATTCTTACCAGCTGTAGAGGAGAGAGAGCATAAGAATTTAATGGACCATCTCTGACAATTAGCTCATGGGTCCAGTCAACTGATTTTATCCTATCTGTGAGGGGCTACTATGTGTGAATCAAGTGTGGCCGCATGTTGGATACTAGAAAAGGCTCTGGCAGCATGAACTGAAAATTTTAACTTTTCAGTGAGAAATGAATGCATGACTTCCTCTAAAGGATTTATCTCTTGTTTCAAAAATTCCATATTTTTATGTTGAGGCCAAGTAAATGGAAAATGTAGTGTCCACGATAGGATTAAAAAAATTCTTTTCCTCCTCTTCCTTTTTCTTCTTTCTTTCTCTATCTCCCTCTGTCTCTCAAAATAAAAGAACTGATTGTCCTCTTGACTATGATTCTTAGGAGTGCAATTATGGGATCAAAGGGTGTCTTAGTCAGTTCAGGCTGCGATAACAAAATACCATAGACGTGGTGGATTATAAACAACAGAAATGTATTTCTTATAGTTCTGGAGGCTGAAAGTATGATAAGATCAGACTGCCAGTATGGACAAGTTCTAATGAGGGCCCTCTTCCAGGTCATATATGGCCATTTTCTTGTTGTATCGTCACCTAGCAGAGAGAGAGCAAGAAGCTCTCTGGGGTGTCTTTTATAAAAGTACTAATCCCATTCATGAGTGCTCCACCCTCATGGCCTAATCACACTGAAGGTTAGTTGTCAACATAGGAATTTTGAGGAGACACAGGCATTCAATCCATACCAAATGGATATAATAATTTTCATTGTTGTTACCAACAAAAGCAGGAAAACTTGGTGAGAAGAGCCCTAAATTAAAAGATATATTCTTTAATAAACTTGGAAATACAGTTTAAGAACCTAAACAGATTGTTTCATTCAGCACCTACTCTGGTTGTAGTGTGTTACTGTGTGAAACTAATTGGCTTAGGAAGGACTTATCCTGAGACACTGAGTATTGTGTCCCACCCATGTGTTTGATGGAAATGATTCCTGATGTGAATTTATGGATGAGGTGGAGAGGATGCTGGCCTTGGAATTGGACAGATTTGGGTAGAAATCCTGACTCTGCTAGGTGCTGTTGGACATGTTACTTCACCTCTCTGAAGCTCCGTTTCCTCATTGGGAAATCTAGCCAACTCATAGGGCTGTTAGGAGTAAACACAATGATTTAAGTCACTAGTGCATTGTTGGCATTAGCAGGAGTTCAATAACTAGTAGCTGCTCTCATTTTTGTTATAATTATTATCATTATGGCGATGACTCGGGTAAGATGAGTTTGGATACTTTGACAAATAGTTCCCAATGCTTCCCTAAGTACCTTTCATCTCAGAGCAAAAGCAGCTCTGTGCATTTGTGTGTGTGTGCGTGTGTTTTTGTGTACATGTGTGTATGTGAAATCTTGTGTATGTATGTTTGTGTTTTGTAATATAAGAAGTCTCTTCTCTGGAATAGGTCCCCAGAGCCTGTTTCAGGAGGGTTTTCTTGTGACTGTTAGATTCCCATCTTCCCTGCTCTGTGTCCTGAACCCTGAAAACTCAAGATGGAGGCACATGGGAGTGAGCTCCCCAGTGAACCTTCAGCCTGAAACAGGCCTTATATGATCTAGATTGTGAGGTATAATGAGTACCCTTTTTGGGTTGTGAGGTGCTTGGCCCTGAAAATCTAGATGTGAGGTTTCATCATCTCTATTCTAAGAGCTTTCGGGGTCCAGAAGGCAAATGTTGGTGATGGAGGAGAGTAAGAAGGTGATGTGCCTCACAGCCACGTGCCCACAAATCGTTGGCTGGGCTGGGGGAAGCAGCGGTGCTACTGAAGTGTGGTTGATTCCACATGCACTATCAGCCATCACTCCGATGTTTAGGTGCTTGATGCTCTTGTACTTCATCCTCCTATCAGATAAAATACTGATATAAAATGAGCTTGAACATCTTAGTCTATATAAGCTTGTAGGATCAGGCCACCCAAGGTGACTATTCTCTTGCTCTCTGTACGTCCCCTGCTTGATCAGTGCCTGCTTCACCTGTACCTTACTTACGTGACTGACCTTCCTACGTTACTTGCCCCTACCCCAGCTGGTGATTGTTCTAACCTTTAAATCAGAACATCTCTACTATGATATCAAAGGACCAGTGAGGGGTGTGCCCTTCTGCTAATTTCCCTGGTAACCGAAGATGTCAGTTCTCCCTATAATTGGTAAATTCCCGCTCCCCCAACCGGGAAGGAAGACTGTCCTTATGTCCTGCCCCTGCCATCCACTGCAGGGATGGGTTGTCATTTTAGGGCCTTGCTTCAGACATGTAAGCTCCCTTCACCCAATAACTCATTAATATGTCTGTTGCTGACTTCAGGCTCTTTCTTCGGTCTTGAATCTGGGCAAGTATAGGCCTCATAGGCCTGCAGGGTGCAGCCCAACAAAGCGTCAGAGTCTTCTGGATGGTAGAAACTTGATTCCAGATCTCCTGAGAACTGTTATTTTGTTCGAGTACCATTCCTGTGTTCACACAAAAAAATTATTCTGACACTTGTTAAAATAGTAAGGAAGACTTTATTCAAGACTGCTGCAATAGGGATATGGCATTAGAGGAGAGAGATTGGGCTCAATTTGGAATACACCAAAGATAGTTGGATGAACAGAGTAACGGGGTCGGTAGATGGAAAATTACTAAGGGGAGACATCAAGGGTAGGAAGAGTCTTCAAAAGGCAGGACAGAGAATTAGACATCAAAGGAGGAGAATGAGGGACATCATCAGATATCTAGGGTGAGAATTCTCTTTAAACTGACTTAACAAGATTCTTGTTAAGACTGGGTTTTTCAGGCCTGACAAGGACAGAACAGAGGCCAAGTTGAGGTCTAGTTGATGAGAGGGTCCAGAGAAACCTAACTTAAAGTTGGATCAGGGAGAGAGTCATTTCTACCTGCTGTGATTAGAATGAAGCACGAGTGGTTAAGAGTTCACCTTTGTAATGACACTTGCTTGATGTGTGACTTTCGGCCTTTATGATCCTAAGTCTCTTACTGGAAAATGGACCAAACAGTAGTAGCTTCCTCATAAGGAATGCAGTGAGTATCAAATGAGATAATGCATGGGAAGAACTTGTCACAGTGTCCATCCTAAATTAAGGGCCCAATAAATGATATTAGTATTATAAATTGGGGACTGTAATTAAGTTTTGATCCAGTAAACTTAATTTATTGAACTCTTTCTAATCTATAAATTATACAGGAATGTATGTGGTTTAGTGAAAAATGCTCTGGACTGAAAGGGTTTAAATAGCTGGATTTAAAGTCTGTCCCTACCAATGTTTAGCATCCTCCCAGAGCTTAAGTTTTTTTTTTTTCACTGCAAAATGAGACAATATCCTTTTCCTTGCCTGTTGGACAGGTTGGCATGAAATGAGAAAATATATGTGAAAGTACTTGGTAAACTAGAAATTTGTCTAAAGTTGTTCCTTAATAGTCCTATGATTACATTTCTGTCTGTTAGTGAGCCTGTGCTCCCAGACTGTGACCTCCGCTAGTGCTTCTCAGTTTTGTTTTGTTTCCCACTTAGGAGAGACAGGAAGGCTAGAGGAAGCTGGAGTTGGGTATTTCCCTTCTCTCAGTCAGTTAGATTTCTGGTAAAAGTTTCCTTTCAGGGCAGACCTTGTAAAGAAGAATATAATACTCTGGGAATACAAAATGATTACTTTCCGCAACTTCCTTGTAGGAAGATCCAAAGGATTTTTCTCCTTTCTTCATTGTGAAAGCCTGATAGGGCTCCCAGAGGTAAAACTCATGAAAAGTGTGAGGGCTGGCCAAGACTGGATCCCCTGGAGTTTTTTTTTTTTTTTTTTAACATTGTTTATTTAAAAATTAATAAATAAAAGAGTAACATTTTTCTTTATTCCCATCAGGCTATAGATTAGAGATAGGAACATGGTTAGCAACCATTTAAGGAATTTATTTAGAATAGTGATAATAGCTGGCAGCAAAAGTATAACTGTTTTGTGGTTATAACCAGATGTTTCTAACACAAATGTGTGGTCGAAAGGAAAAGGGAATGGATGACAAGAATAAGCCACCTGTCGTTTGGCTCCTTTGGAGGAAACCAGGTAGTTAAGTGGATATTTTACAAAACAGAAAACTGAATTGTATCCACTTCAGGATATGGTGAATCTTCAAAATCTACTGAAAGCTGGAAAGTTGTAGAAGTCATTGGCTTACTTTAAGTATCAGATAATTATTTAACCAGTCATTGCTTTGGAAGTTCCCTTAAATTATTTTTAAAAAGTACTATTGTGTTGAATGATTTTAATTATTAGACATTTTATATAACTGGATTGATTTCTGATTAATGTTCTAAGTGAAATTAGAGTAAAAGCGTAGAAGATAAATTCTTAGCTTTCCCCTCAAACAGAACTTATACTTTAATTTGTTTATAACAAAATCTTTTAAATATCAGAAGTCTACTTCCCATGTTATAATTTGCAAAGAAGATTTTGCTTTTAATTATTTTCAGGATCCACAAATGTCCTTTTATTGGAAAATAAAATAAGGGTTACAAGGAGGGGTTGGGGAGAGGCACACTGGGAAGATATAGGGAAATGTCTGAACTTTGATGTTGATGGACTTGTCTGTTGCTCTGCTCTTCCACCATTTTTACTTGACTTACTTTTAGGATGCCCTTTTAGGGGTGCATCCTTCAAGAAGCTAGCTCTCAGAGATGTTCCTGTACTTTTCCAAACACCAACTCTAGGTATCTTTCTCTCTCTCCTCACAAAGTCTACTTGTTCTTTTCCAGATTCTGTGTCAGGTGGTGAGGAGTTCAGCATCTGAGATCAGACTCCCTAGGTTCCAGTCTGGCTCTTAGTCTTCATCGTGTGTCCTTGGGTGTATATAACCTTAGTGATTACTTGACTGCTCTTTACCCCAGTTGCCTTGTGTGTAATACTAATACAGAATAATAGCTACCTACATCTTAAGAGTGGTTGGGAGGATTAAATGAGAGAATCCATGTATGGGGCTATTGTAAGTGGTTGGTAAATGTTGCTTGATGCTATCATTTACCATCTCCCTTTGCCTCTTCTCTCTTCTGTTCCTTTCTCACTTCTATGCCTTTGCAAAGGCTATTCTGAAAATTCACATTTGTACCTTCTCTTTCTCAAATACAGATGTGATACATCTTACTCATTTCCAGCTCAGTTTCATTATACACACATATACATACACACACGGGGACATAGGCATATATTTCTTTACTGTGTACCTGTAGTGTGAAGAAGCACTCAGTAGATATTGAGGATGAGATTCTTAATTTTGTGGAGTTTGCAGATAGAAAAGTACACAAAATAATGAGTCAGTTATAGAAGTGAAAGAAGCATCAAGGTGCTGTGGGCTTATACAGCCAGGACACAAACCCAGCCTGTGAGGTCATGGAAGCCTGTGTGAAGGGGTAACATTCAAGCTGATACTGGAAGCATGAGGACTTTCTCCTTGGAGCCCTTTCTGGTCACATTTATTTTTTACACTCCTGATTTACATTACTATAGCACTTTATTTCTGCCTCAGGTATAGAATGTACAGATACTTATCTTACCACATAAATATATGGTTGATCTCGCTCCCACTGAGTTACAGATTCCTTGCAGAGGATGTTACTCATTTTCATATGGTCATAGCTTTCTGCATAACGCTATTGAAATTGACAATCAGTTAGTGTTTTCTGAACTTAACCACATTGTGCTTGAGGAAGGTGAATTCTACAAAGGATTCTCCTTACTCATGTTTGTCTTTTTTGGGCCTGAGGTTCATTCTTGCCTTGTTATAACTCAGTTACATAATATGGAAACTGGAAGGAATGAATTAGGTTCCTTCTGGTTAGTGTTTCTTTGATTCCCTTGAGGGAATCTAGAGGCAGTATGTGTAGCATAGACAGCAGTACAACTGAGTACTAATAATAGTGGAATGTAAATATGGGTCCATTATCTTTCAGTGGTCTTCTAATGGGATATTTTGACTGGGACCGAGTTGAAACTGGTCAGCAGGTAGAGTTAATTAGCAGCAGCACCCCCTTTGTATGTCCCAGGCCTCCCAGGTATCATGTAACATTTATGGGGAAAGAACTTGAGCTTTTTAGTGAAATCTAGACGTTTGCAGCCCCAGTTTGATGGACTGAGGATCATCAAAGAAAGACAGATGTAGAGACAGAGATCATGGGACCCTTGAGAAAAGAAATCATCAGTGAAGAGAGTTCACAGAGAACAAAGGAGTAGAGGAGAGGTGGAGCAGGTGCTTAACCATGGTCTGACACAGCCTCTATCCTGCTGCTTCCTGAGAATGAGAGGACTGTGGCGTAAAGAAAGAAACAAGTCACCAGGGCCCCACAAGCTCTGCTGAGGGAACATCCTGAACAACCTGGCCATCTGTGGCTGCAGGAACTGTCCTTATGGCCAGAAATAGCCAAGAACAGCAGAAGTTGGTGACCTTTAGAAGTCAGCAGTGGTGGAGGGAGAACAATCTGAAATCTGGAACTCTCCCAGCTCTCACCTTTACATGTCCAGAATTAGTAAGCAATTCAAGGTGGTTCTAGAGAAGAGTTCCAAAGAGGGTCCTACTGGAGAAAAATACTATTTCTTATGCTATACTTTGTTTTAGTCTGACCAATATGTTACACTATGATTGATTGGGTAGATTGAGACAGTTCAAGCTACATCAAGAAAATGAAGCCAAGGGTTCACTGGAGCCAAAACTGAAGTGCTGTTGGGATCTAAGTCAGCTGTTTTCTTGAGCATTTCTTTGGCTTTCCTGCCCTATTTTGTCCTCTTTACCATCTCCCTTCCACAGCCTTCCATATTTAATTGCTTCTCCAGAACTTGGGCTTTCCTGGGACTTCGGTTTGTCAAGGCTCCATATCCTTCTGACGAATTCTTTACAACTTTGCTTCCTCTGTTGACTTGCTCAGGCTCTCAGTTTCTAATTCCAATTATCTGAGAGACATCTGATGGCCCACTTAGGTCATGAGTGAGAGGCCTATTCCTTAGTCCATTTAGTCATGGAATGGGGGGAGGCAGGATAAGGCTCAAGTGACATGGAGCTTGGCTGTGCATGGGTAGAGTTGCTTGGAGTAGGCTATGACTAGAGCAAGTCATGATGGGCTTCTCTAGTTCATAATCCAGTCATTCATTCGTTCTGTTTTCCACCTGGCAGTGTAGCATTGGGATTAAGAACTTAGGTTCTAGAGTCAGAGTCAAATCTTGGCTGTAACTTCCTCTGTCTTAGCCTTACTTTCCTTATCTGTAAAAAGGGGATGGTAATCATACTCACTTCATAAAGTTGTTTTGAAGAAGACTTGGGGAAATGCATAAAAGAGCTTAGCGTAAGGCTCAATGCAGAGTTAACACTTTATAAATTTTAGTTATTATTTTTACATACAGTCCATAAATGAGCAAGGCAAATAGAACACCTTTATTTATAGAGCTTATAATTCAATTTTCATGAGCCATTCACAGCACTATTGATAATACACTTACAATGTATAGAAGACATTGTATAGTTACTAAATTAATTCATTGAACAAATATTTATTGACCACTTACTAGGTGTGTGGCTCTGTTTTCTGCAGAGTATATAGTTTTTAGCAAGTAATCAAACCTATGCCCTCAGGGAGCTCACATCTAGTTAGAAGACAGACACACTAATTAAAGACAGATAGGATGGATAGATAGATAGATAGATAGATAGATAGATAGATAGATAGATGAAAGAAAGAAATGTCTGGTGATGGTGTGCTATGAGGGGAAAAAGCAGGTTAAGGGAATAGAGAATGCCAGGGTGTATGTGAGGGGCCTAATTTAGATGGAGTGGTCCAGGATGACCTCTCTGAGGAAGTGATATTTGAGTGGAGAACTAGATAAAGTGAAGGAGGGACCCATTCAGTCATCTAGTGGAAGAGCTTTCCAGGCAGAGGGAAGGGTGAAGGCAACAGCTTTGAGACAAGAGTGTGTTTGCCATGCTCAAGGAACAGCAGGGAGACTAGGGTAGCTTGAGCCTAGGGAGTGAGGGTGAAAGTGTTGGGAAATGAAGTCTCTGAGATAGCCAGGGGCAAGGGGTGATTTTAATTTTTAACTTTCCAACAGGCTTAGTTACATCTTGTGTCTGTGGCTCATCTGGGCTTTTCAGATTGGCCTGAACTCCTTCCTGGCTTGTCATTTTCCTGAGACCAAGGGCATCAGACAGATGCTTATTTTGAAGTCGCCTAACTTTGGGAGATTCACAAAAGCTCATTAGTTTTGAACTATATTGTGGACTATTGGCCCTTGAGACTGCACTCATTATTTCTCCCCACCAGGTTAGTGTGAGTCATGGGGTGAGATGGGGTCCTGAGAAATGTAAAGCCAGCTCCTCTGTCATCAGTACCATAGAACTGCTTCCTTAGTCATCCTTTAATCCTGTCTCTGTGTTCTGACCTCTTTCTCAAGGATTAAAATAGTTTAGCATGCTGCATCCAGTGTAGTTACTGTTTAGGGACAGGAACTGTTCTTAGTGACTCACCACATGTAAGAGGTGAACTGCTTAGCTGTGCCTGGGGCTGACTGCTTCTGAAGATAGGAGGTCCACAGAATACCCTGACATAGATGTAAGAGCAGGGCTATTGTCAATGTTCCATGGAAATGAGGAAGAAGTGGGTATTTCCATCAGCAGAATCTTGGGAGCATTTTACAGTAAATGTGATATTTGAGGTCTGAAATTTCAGGATTCTCTGATTTGAAATGTGTTTCCACAATAGTTTTGACTTCCTCCAAGAAGGCTGTGAATCTTGCTGTAGTTGGGGCTGGCTGCCCTTAGATACTGGTTATGCTTGCTGATGGGTGGCAGGGAGGGGCCATTTACTGGACAGTTATTACTCATTTTCTGTGTATACAACATTGTTTTAGACCTCTTGTATATCAGTTATCTATTGCAATATAATAAATCAGCCCCAAACCTGGGGACATAAAGTAATACTTTAATTTACTCATGGTTCTGAGGACTGTTAGTTTTGGCCTAACTTGGCTAGGCTCAGCTCGGTGTTTCTGCTAATCTCTCCCAGGGTCATTCATAAGGCTGTGGTCATCTGGTGATTTGACAAGGCTCTTTGGTTTAAGATGAACTCTGTCACATGTCTGATGGCTTTTGGCTGGGCCTTTCTTCTCATGCTCTCCTATCTTCAAAGAGGGTGGCTTGAGTTTCTTCATATCTAGAGGGCAAAGGTGTGAGCTCCAAGTAAGAATTCCTCTGCCTTTCTGAGTGGTTCTTTTCCTGGCCTCAGGAGTTTCTTCACACACATGTGATGGTTGATAGTTGAATACTAAAGGGGGACCCTCTGTAGCTCTCCACTCTGTGAACTTTAGTTGACTTGATCTTTCCAGACTCGTCTCAAATAGGAAGACTAAAGGTCTTTGCCTGGGATTCTCCTCCTAGTGCTGAAGACTGGACATTGTCTCTAGGCAATAGCTTGGGGTGGTTATTGTTCTCACCTCATTTGATTCCCATCTCTCAGGGATCACTATTCTTGAAACCATTGTTTTATATGTTGTACAGTTTATTAGTTGTTTCAGGCATGAAGATTATTCTGTCTCTGTAACTCTTATCTTGACCAGAAGGTGAAAGTTTCAAGAAGGTGAAAGTTTTAATACAATCAATGCTTACTTAGAATTACATTTACCATATTTATTACCTTTCCTTCATTCATATAAATTCTTCCTTCTAGTTTTTTCTTTTTCCTTAAAGTCCATGTTCTAGAAGGTCCTTAACATTAGTAGTGTGCTGGTAAATGTTTAACAGCTGGTTCCATGGGGGCAAAAAAGCCTGATTTTTAGTGTTAGCTGACTTCCGTGGTGTAAATGCTCCCACGATGACCGATTCCAAGTAACCAACATGTTGTCAACTGACTCAAAATTTCTGAAAATTTGGCTCTTATCAGCTAGTATAAGTACAGTGCTATGTCAGATAGATTATATTAGTGGTAAACTGTTTTTGTCTGAAGATACCTTTATTTTACTTTTATTCTTGAATGGCAGATTAACTGGGAGAAAAATTCTAAGGTTGAGAGTTGTTTTCTCTTAGCAGTTTCAAGCTACTGTTGTTGAAATAATTTGTTACTCCCTTGAGAAGTCTATTGTCATCTTAAATTGTTCCTTTGTAATTAATCTGTTCCTTCCCTCTGGTTGCTTTTAAAACCTTTCCTTTGTGCTTGATGTTCTGTAATTTTGCTTTGCTGTGCTTGGGTGTGAATTTAATTTTACTTATCTTACTTGGATACATTTTGCTCCCCTCAATCTTTATGAGTTTTAGAAAACTTTTAGTCATCCTTACTTTGAATATCATTTGATTTCTGGGATTCTGCATGATCTGGGTTGAGAAACTTTACCTTCAAAGCATTTTTGTGTTTGTTTTTGCTTTTACAGGTATCACCTTGATATTATTTTTATATTTAATTTTATTTATTCATTTGGGTGTTCCCTAGACCTTAGGCACTGTAAAATGAGCCCCATATTCACATGAAGGTAGACCCTTGGGGAAACTAGTTCTTGTCCTGAGTCCAGAATTCAGGCTATCATCTTTCTGTGCTGTCATCTACCATTTCACTGCTCCAGTTTTATGGAGACTCAGCTTTAACTTGTCCAGAGCCTATTCTCCTGGCACACTTAAAGGCTGTTAACCCGAACTACCTCCCTTTGTCTCTGTCTGATCTTGACAGACAAACCCTCAGCTCCTTTGACTAATCTGATTTTTTAGTTTTCCTCTTTATTTTTGACTCTTGAGGATTTCTCTCACTTTCATGCATGCTCACCTATGCATGCAAAGTAGTATTTTTGTATTTTATTTTGATTTTGTATTTTCGCTAGCTTTTCCAGTTGTTTGTAGTTATCTCTTCTGCCATGTTGCTTGAAACCAATGTAAACATTTAAAAAAAAATTCTTACAGATCCTTAAGAATGTTTGTGACAATGGTGGGGAAATAAAATCTCATTTTCTGAGGATACCTTTCAAATATCTTCCCTCAGATCTTTGCTCAAATGTCACATTGATGAGGAATTAGGACTGACTACCCTGCATAAAATTAATATCCTCTTACTATGTTCATGTTTTATTTATCTGTGTAGCACTATTTCCTGATATGCTATACTATTACTTGTTTATTGATTGTCTCCCCTTTTTTATTCTAAGTTCCACAAGAGTACCTGACCTTTTTGCTCATTGTTGTATCTCCAATGCTTGGTATTGTACCTGGCATGTAGTGTATGTTCAGTAGATAATTTTTTGAATAAATGAATGAAATATAACTTGTCAGTACAAACAACAGTTACATTTTAATTTCCAGGTAATTTTATTTTTATTATTATTAAAATTAAAACAAAGAAATTTCAAATTGTTATAGACCTCACAGACCTCTGAGTATGCATTCATAAGCTCAGTAACATGCCATATTGAACACTTCATTTACATCACTCTCTACTTTCTGAAGTTTGTATCCTTTTTATAACATTTGGGTCTTTTACTGATAAGCATTACCAGCTTTCTGGCTGCCTCCTGCCACTCTTGATGCTCATATTTGGCTACCAGTCTCTATTCTTTTCTGACCCAACGTGCCTTGGTTTTTCCACACTTCTAGTCTTTGCTCATATCCTTCACCCTGCCTGGAATACCTTCTCTTTTTGCCTCTGGGAAATTCTCCTTTGTTTTAGGCCCCACACAAAGTTCACATCTTCTGTGGAGTTGTTTCTTGTGCTCAGACCAGATTGATGCCTCCTTGCACTATGCTGCCTCAGTCAGCACTTTGTACACGCTCCCTTATGCTTACATCCCTTTCTGTTGTAATTATTGGTCTCCACATTTCAGTTTCTCTTGACTAAGGACTTCTCAAAGCCAAGGACATCTCCTGCTTTATCTGTTCTTGTATCCTCAATGCTTTAACGTAGTGCTTATCACACAGAATAAATGCTTAGAACAGTGAGTTGAGTGAATGTTGCCTGGGAGTGGTTATGACAGAAATGAATAACCGGTTTATATTCTCAGACTCTCTGAGTGGACTCAAATGAAGGAAGAATAGATAGTAGGTCGATGGGTGATTATGTTACATCCTTTAAAAAGCTTTTTTTTTTTTTTTTAAAAAAACAAGTCTTTCTGAGGAAGTAGGTAAATGTTATCCTGCCTAGAGTTTATTGAATAAATCGCTAAATAACCTTTAAAGATATTTTCTAATACAATGGTGGTTTTCACTTTTAATACTAACATTAAGAGAGGTTGTTTATTGAATTCATAAATTGTACTAAGCTATATATAAAAACATATGTATATGTAAATTTACATATATAAATGCATATAGATTTATTCACAGCTGCGTGTTTCATCTTCATTTTACAGTGGGAGAAACTGAGGGCAAATAATTTGCCAGAGATTAAGCAGTGTAGACATAAACAGTGGTAGAACCAGTTCTTTCTTGAGTCCAGGACTCAGGCACTTAACTGAAATCCACACTGGATTTCAGTAACTCTTCTAATAACAAAATTTTCTTTGCCCCTTTAAAAGATGACTTAAAAGCTTATTTAAAGAAGTAAGTGAGGAGGCTCTTCGCAGACACTGTAAACTGTAAACTCGTCCTGTGTTTATTTTTTCCTCCTTTCTAAGACCATAAAGACTACAATTCTTTCCACTGTTAATTCCCTTTGGATTTTTAAACTAAAGAAATAAAACCTTTAAAACTACAGCAAAAATTCTACTCATTTCCCAGGCCCCTGTCTTCACTGGTTTTGTACAGCAATCTTCACCTACTCCACAACTAAGAGCTCAAACCATGATGAGAGAGACAATCCTGCGTTTTAAATAATGTACAGATGCATGGATTCAAGAGAGCCATTGGCTTTCCTGTAACTTGCTGAAGGCTCTGGTATGTTGACATTTATGTAACCCAGAACTAATAGTTTATCTTATTAGGAAAAATGGCAGTAGGACTTGGAGTTACTAAGGTATTACATTAGGGCTTGCTTCAATTTAAATTCTTCTTCCATTCAATAATGCTTTTGTTCCGGGCACCAGCAGTATCTGCACTGTTAGTCACTTTCTTTATATCCCTGTTGGACTTGATAGGTCAGCTCTGTTCCAGACTCAAATTTGAAAGCCATTTTTTTCTCCCTTCCTAACTTTAAAAGTCTCAAATGAATTATGAAATAAAATAAGTACCCAGGGATGAAAAACGTACTTTGCAAGTCTTTGTTTAAAAATAATTTTTACTATCCTTTTGGAGACTGTTCTATTCAGTTTCACTGGTTTAAAGATTTGAGAAAGACTCTTAAAGCATATGAAATGTATCCATGTGATCAAGAATGCTTACATGGATTTCTGAGTCTTTGCTAAAGAAAACTTTGGTATTAATAATACATATAAAATTATTCAGGTAAAATAAAAATAACCTCAAATTGATATTATTCAGGATTGGTATCAAGGGATCTTATTACTTAGCCATATAACATTTTTTTCCAGTGATAGTATCTGTAAAAGAACCATTCCTTCTTTCTGGTTTTTGCTTTGACTTTCCCAGTGATAACATGGATCTTCTGTGACTTACCATTATTGTTTCCAGGTTCCTAAGCGGCCTCTTCATTCTTGACATTTATCTCACATTTTTTTGGAGGGGGGGGGAATTACTCTAAACCCTTCCACCTGAAGCTCTCAGGTGGAAGAATGCTAAATCTTTCAAAATTATCTAAAGGTATTCTTTAATAACCCCTTTCAGGGAGAACAGTTACTTCATCGTGGTTGGAATTAACCATCTGTTCCAACTCCTGAAGTCCTGGAGCCACTAGGGTATGGAGTGTGGTTATGGCAGTTGCACCACCAGTGGTATGTGGTGGAAGGGATGTGTCTGGGCCAAAGATGTTTGACTCTAGTGTGGAAATCTGGCTTGTGGCAGCTGTTGTACATGCCCTGGCACTAATTATATGTTAGCAGGATCCTTCTGCAGTTTGGTGGTCAAATAAGACTTGTGCATGGGGTGAGAAGGGAAAACCGGGACAGAACAATGTGCTCTGAGTTTGGTGCCTGGGCTTTTTAACTAGCAGTGCTGCTGTCTCAGCTGTGACTGAGTGAGAAGTGGTCCTCCTCTTTGGGCCTCAGTGTATCCTTCAGTAAAACAAAGCAAAGATAATTGTTCTTCTGATGTCTTTCATCACTAATGTTCAGTAATTTTGTTGTTAAATATTTGCTGTCTTTAAAATGCATGTACCAGCTTTTGGAAGAATCTACGGTTATTCTTTCAAAGTGTTTTATTTACTATTGAAAGGTTAGCATCTGAAATGGCTAAGCCAAAGAGTTCCTCTGGGTTAAAGGTTTTATTTGTATATGATACAGCCAAACGTAATTTTACATTTTTCCCCCACTCTCTTTCATTTTTTCCCATTGCATTTTGGGTTTGTATATTCATAATAATAGTGGCTTTTAAAAATGATGGCTTCCTGTGGACTCTACTTGTTACCTGTTTAACTTTATCATAGTTTTCGGCAATGTTTGTATTATTAGCAGCTTGTAAAAGAGCTAGGAATTGAAATCTAGAGAACAGAATTGACCTGCTAGTGTCATACAGCCTACACAAGGCTATGGGACCCTGTAGCTAGTGAGTGATCAGATTGACCCCACAGCTAGTGAGTTACCAAGCTGGAGATCGACCCAAGGCTGTTTGACTTCAAAGACAGAGTTCTTAACTGGTAGTATTATTTTCAATCAAATATTTAGTACTTTCACTGTCAAATAAATTATTCCTTTATTTCCTCCTGGAAGTCTATAATTCTCTTTAAGTTTTCAGTCTCTTAGCTCATCATGTCTGTTGTTGGATGTCAGAAGCTTGAACTGGCATGGTTATGTTTCTACCATGAAGATCACCCCTAAGTCCTGTATGTATAGTCCTTTAGGAATTCCTTGCCCTGAATTAATATAACCATTGTGCTATTATATTATTTATTTTGCTTCTTTCTAAAAATATTTAATTATAACAGCAATTGTAGTAGAATCTTCTAGGGCTCTCTGCCTACCTCACTTTTAAACAAATATCCTTCTCTTTCAAGTAGCTCCTGATGAGGAGATTCAGCTGCCCCAACTGCCTGATTCATGGTGGACACCTGGCCCATGCCAGGATCATTCTGTCTTCTGTCCTGAGTATTTACAATTTGGAGCAAAGTGGTGTTAAATCCACGCCATGACTTCTTATAGAGATTCCTACTGTGTCCTACTTGCTGCTTTTCCTGGGTTTTGTTTCCACATTTGCTGTTTTGATTCAGGGAGATACCCCGGTACCTTTTTCATACATTCCCTTCTTTGGCTTAATGTAGGCCAAGTCAGTTTCTGTTGCTTGCAACTCAAAGAATATTAACTAACCCAGTAGTGATAAGGACATGGCAGGTGCCTTAGTATATTTAGGCTGCTATAATGAAAATACCATATCCTGGGTGGCTTATAAAAAGCAAACATTTATTTCTCACAGTTCTGGAACCTGGAAAGTCCAAGATCAAGGTGTCAGGATATTTGGTGTCTAGTGAGGGCCTACTTCCTAGGGTTCACAGGCTGCTGTTTTTTCACTGTGTCCTCACATGGTAGATAGGGTGAGGGAGAGACTGTATGACACTAGCAGGTCACTTCTGTTCTCCTACATAAGGGCACCATTCCCATTCATGAGGTCTCTACTCTCAGGATCTAATCACCTCCTAAGGATCCCACTTCTAAATACCATCACTGGTGATTAGGTTTCAACATATGAATTTTGGGGGGACCTAAACATTCAGGCTATAGAAGTAGGCATTCAAAAATTATTCTTGGAAAAAATATTTGTGGATGGCCTCCATAATGCGCCCACCTTCCATCATTTTTAACAGCTTTATTTAGGTATAACTCATGTGCCATAAAATTTATGCTTTAAAAGTATACAATTTGGTGATTTTTAGTATATTCATTTAAATTATTCTTATCACCTTCTCCCCCAAATCCCATACCCTTTAGTAGTCATCCCTTATTTCTCTCTCTCAGCAATAATCATTTTGATGTATTTTATTTTAGTTTTTTCTTGTCTATTCTTTACTTTTGTATAGTATGTTGGCCATAATTTTTATTTGTGGGATATGGTATATTCATTCACATTCATTCATATTCTCTCTCTGTGTATACATTATATATGTATATATATGTATAATATTAAAGATCATAGGATTTAATCTTTAATATATAATATTAAAGATCATTGTGTGGATACAGTAGTAATCTTACCTTCATATCAGAGAAAAAAATGAAGGTATAGGTCTTTGATTCTAGTTCATTAGTAAAATGGAAAAACTTAAGGAGTTTAAATAATTAGGTTACTTAGGAACCAATATATTCACATTTTCCCTATGTATTGTTGAAATTATAGTTTGTAAAATATGATTAATCTCAGACTCCTCATGGTTTTCTCAGTCACTTAAAATTTCATCGAGAGCACAGACATGCATACGGAAATGCTATTTAAAAGTAAAAATGAATAAAATAGTAAAATAAAATAGTACTGTCATTTCTGATGACTCTTTAAAGGTTCTCTCAGATTCTTTAAAATAATGATAACAAAAATAACTATAGAATTAAAATTCAGATATTTTGTAGCACTTAAAAATAAATAGCATATATAATAATATGTAATTATATATAATTTATTACATATAAGCATGAATTTTATATATAGTAAAATAGATATTGTTTATATATATAAAAAGTTTATTTATTTATACTTTCCTTTTCGACTTGAAAAGGAAACTTAAGTATATATGTCTGTCAAATAACACATAATTCAGTTAGGATTGAATGAATGAACTTTGTCTGCTTTATCTAGTATTGTCTTGTATTAAGGGGCATTACTTATAGTTTACTCAGATTTTATTAATCACACAAACTGACTTTTCAGTGTCTCCTTAGGACTATACTATAGTACTATTTTCATGATGTTTCTCTTACCCACATTCAGTTACCAAATAACCATTTCTTAAAGTAGTAATAGAGCTGAAACTTTTTTTTTGAGGTCTAGAGATGTGCTTCTCAAACCTTTATGTGCTACAGATTACCTGGTGGTCTTGCTATAATACACATTCTGATTCTGTAGGTTTGAGTGGGACCTGAGATTCCACCTTTCTTATGATCCCAGGTGATGCTGATGCTGCTGGTCCAAGGACTACATTATGAGTAGCATGGTCAGTTATCTTCCCTTCCTACGGGTGCAGTTACTCAAGAAGCAGAGAGGAATAGGAGAGTGTTTAGGAAGAATCTTTCCTCATGAAATCTCTGAATAGTAAGCATTAGAGTTTGGTTGAGCACACCATGTAGGTCAGAGTAGGAAAAAATCAGTCGTTCAATGCCTGCTACCCAGCTATTTAAAATGATATTAATTTAGGTTCTCTTGTTTTTAAAATACTTAGCTGCTTAGTACTTTTGTTAAATGAACATGTTGGGGGTGGTGAAGAGGAAGTAAAAGGGAAGGAAATTGCAATAAAGATTTTAAAATGTTATTTACATGAAATATTTGCTAAGCAATTAAAATGAGATAGAGGGTCTTCAAGATGTTGGAAAAGAGGGAGACAGAGCTCACCTTCTTCCACAGATACATAAAAAATACATCTACATATGGAATAATTCTCACAGAATACCTACTGAAGTCTGGCAGAAGAACTTGTGTAAGACAAGTAAAACTGCAAGAAAAACCTCTGCATAACCAGGTAGGAAGAATAAAAAAGAGAATTGGGATGGGACCTGCAACCTAGGGAGGGAGCGGTGAAAGAGGAAACATTCCCTCACCCTCACCCTTACCCTAGGAAGCCTCTCCATCAGTGGGAAGATCAACTGGGACAGAAAGGGTGCTTCAGAGGCTTGGAGGAGAGTGCAGCAACTGCTTTGCAGCAGACAAAATAGAGAGAAACCAGGACAGAGGATCCATGTAGTCCCCAGCCTGAATTGTGAGTCTGCTGGTGGGTGCTGAAACTCGGGCTTCAGAGAACAGACCTGGGGAGAAGACTGGGGTTGCCTCTGTGGAGATGACCTGAAGGGACTGGAGTATGGTACAGGCTGAAACTAGCAGTGTGCGCAAAGGAGCCCAGGTCTACCATAAAAAGCCTCATTTTTTGGGTGTGCAAGGGAAGGGGCAGACCCTGCCATAGCATGTTCCGGAAGGGTGCAACTGCTTAAGAGTTGACCCTAAGTGGAGGTGGGCTGAAATTGAGCTGCCAGTACCTTTGTAAACTGAGTTCCTGTAAACTGATGGCTGAGCAGAATATTGTTGCATGGCTCGGGCAGGTCTGGTGTTAACAGCGGATGTGCACACATGGAGGTGAGGCTGGGGTCAGAGCTGACCCTGTAGCCCACAGTGGATCCAGGTGTGCGACTGTGGTGGGTCTTGCTGCTTGACTTCAGTGGATCTGCGTTGGTGCCTTTGTGAGCAGCACTTGAGGGCATCAGGGCAGACTGCCTGCATTTCCGTGGCTGAAGTGGGACCAAGTGCAGCACCCAAAACAGTGTACTTTGTGAGCCTGCACAACAGTGACAGGTGACACCACAGAGTGTACTTCCTAGTGAGCAAATCCCATGGAGGTATACTTGGTGGCTTCTCTACCAGCAGAAATGCTCCAGTCCTGCCGACCTCACATCACATTCCATCCTCAGAAATGGATCTGGGGGCCTTTATTCCAATGACTGGTGAACAGACCCAGCCGTCGACAGGGCTGTGACAACCACAGAGCAAAGAGGAGACCCCACTCAACATCCAGTGAAAGCTCTGGTCACTGTAACACCAGTCACACCCACTATCAAGGGGATAGCAGCCAGCACACGTGGAGGAAAGATGTGACATCCATCCATACTAAAAACATCTCTTACAATAAAAATATTAGATGCATGCAGGCTACACAGGGGTTCTCCTACATAAAAACAACCCTTCAAGACCACAGTAGATAACTATTACTCCTAAATCACAGAGTCAGAGAAATATAAGTAAAATGAAGAAGCAGAGGAACAACACCCAACTAGAAGAATAAGAGAAATATGAAAGAACAAACAATGAAATAGATCTCTCCACTCTATCAGATTTTGAGTTCAAAAAGGAGATAATAAAAATACTGAAGGAATTAAGGGAGGCTATTGACAGAAATGCAGATTACTGTAAAAAGGAACTACAAACTATAAGGAGGAGCCAGATAAAAATCAGAAAGCTCAGTTTCAAAGATGAAAGCCAAGCTAAAGGCAATAAATAGCGTACCAAATAATGCAGAAAAATGAGTAAGTGATCTGGAAAATAGGATAATGGAAATCACATAGTCAGAACATCAGACAAAAAACAAATGAAAAAAAATAAAATCAATATAAGAGACTTATGGGATAATATAAGATGTGCTAATCTACACATAATAGGGGTCCCAGAAGGAGAAAAAAAAGAAGAGGGGGTCAAAAACGTATTTGAAGAAATGGCAGAAAACTTCTCAAACATAAAGAAGGAAACAGATATCCAGATATAGGTATCCATTCAAAGAAGATGAATCCAAGCAGACCTACATCGAGACATTATAATTAAAATGGCAAAAGTTAAAGAAAAATTCTAAAAGCAACAAGAGAAAAATAGTTACAAAGTTACAAGGGAACCACCATAAGGCTATCAGCTGATTTCTCTACAGAAATGTTGAAAGCCAGAAGAGACTGGCAAAATGTATCCAAAGTACTGAAAAAGTAAAAGCTGCAACCTAAGATACTCTACCCAGCAAGATTATCATGTAGAGTAGAAGGAGAGATAAAGAATTTCTCAGATGAGAAAATCTAAAAGACTACAGCAATACTAAACCTGTCCTGAGAGAAACATTGAAATTTCTTCTCTAAATAGAAAAGAAACAAAAATCTTTATGGAAGAGAAAATCAAAATTGGAAACAAAACAAGAACGACAATGAACAGCTAAAGAATATACATGAAGATGTGAAAGAGGACATCACAATCATAAAATGTGGGACAGGGGAGCTAGAAGATGTAGATTTCTTCTTCTTCTCCTCCCCCTCCTCCCCCTCCTCCCCCTCCTTCCCCTCCTCCTGTTTTTTTGTTTTTAGGAATGTGTTTGACCCTATATGATTACCCCCATAAAGCAAGTATAGTAGATATAGTAATGTGTTAACATACTTGAAAAACAGGGCAACCATAAATCAAAAACATAAAATACTGTCACAAAACCCAAAAAGAAAGGAACTCATGCATAAAACAAAGGAAAACCATCAACCACAAAAGGAAAAATGAAAAGAAAAAGAAGAAACAAAAAATACAAAATCAACTGGAAAGGAAGTTTTAAGTTGGCAATAAATCCCTACCTATCAATAGATCTTCCAGACAGAAAATTTATAAGACAACAAGGATCCTAAATGACACAATAGACAGTTAGACTTAATTGATATTTTCAGAACATTACATTAAAAAAAAAAAAACCCAGAATATATATTCCTTTCAAGTGCAAACGGAACATTCTCTAGGATAGATCACAAATTTGGACCCAAAACAAGCCTCAGCAAATTAAAGACAATGCAAAATATTTCAAGCTGTTTTTTTTTTTTTTTTACCACAACAGCATGAAACTAGAAATCAACCACAGAAAGAGAAATGAGAAAATAACAATTGCATGGAGACTAAGCAACATGCTACTAAAAAACCAATGGGTCAACAATGAAATCAAATAGGAAATTAAAAAATTACCTTGAGACAAATGACAATGAAAACTTAACTATAGAAAATATATGAGATGCAGCAAAAGCAGTCCTAAGAGGAAAGTTCATTGCAATACAGGTCTTTGTCAAAAAACAAGAAAATCTCAAATATGCAACTTAACTTATCACCTAAAATGATTAGAAAAAGAACAAACAAAGCCTAAAGTCAGCAGAAGGAAAGAAATAATAAAGATCACAGAGGAAATAAAATAGAGATTTAAAAAAATAGAAAAAATTTATAAAACTTAGAGCTGATTTTTTGAAAGAGTAAACAAAGTTGATAAACCTCTGGTCAGGCTCACCAAGAAAAAAAGGAAAAGGACACAACAGATAAGCAACAAAAGAGAAACAAATTACAACTGATATACAGAAGTACACAAAATGTAAGCGAATACTATGAACAATTATATGCCAACAAATTGGATCACCTAGAAGAAATGGACAAGTTTCTAGAAACATAAAGTCCACCAAAACTAAATCAAGAAGAAGTAAAGAAATAAATAATTTGAAAAGACCAATCACTAGAAGTGAAATAGAATCTGTAATAATAACTAAAAAAACTCCCTGCTAACTAAAGTTTAGGACCAGATAGCTTCCCTGGGGAATTTTTTTAACATACAAAAAAGAACTTACAGTGATTTTTATCAAACTCTTCCAAAGGACTGAAGAGGAGGGAGCACTCCCAAACTCATTCTATGAAACCATCACCCTAATATCAAAACCAGACAAAGATACTACCAAAAAAGAAAACTGTAGGCCAATATTGTTGATGAACATAAATGCAAAAATTCTTAACAAAATATTAGCAAACTGAATCAAACAACACATAAAAGAGATTATACACTACAGTCAAGTTGGATTCACTCCAGGGTCACAAGGATGGTTCAATATATGCAAATCAATCAATGTGATATTCCACATCAACAAAAGAAAAGATGAAAACCACATGGTCATCTCAATAGATGCAGAAAAAGCATTTGATAAAATTTAACATCCGTTCATGATAAAATCTCTTGCCAAAGTGGGTATAGAGGGAACATATTTCAACATAATAAAAGTTATTTACGACAGACCCACAACCAACACAATACTCAACGGTGAGAAGTTGAAAGCCTTCCCTCTAAAATCTAGAACAAGGATGCCTACTCTCACCAGTTATATTCAACGTAGTATTGGAAGTCCTACCCATAGCAATCAGACAAGAAAAAAATGAAAGGGATTAAAATCAGATGGGAAGAGGTAAAATTGTCACTATATGCTGGTGACATGATACAATATATAGAAAACACTAAAGACTCCATGTAAAAACTACTAGTGCTGATAAATGAATTCATCAAGGTAGCAGGATACAAGATTAACATACAGAAATCTGCTGCATTTCTTTACACTAACAATGAAATGTCAGAAAATGAAAGTAAAAAATGATGTTTTAATATCATATGAAATACTTAGGAATAAACCTGACAAAGGAAGTGAAAGACTTCTTTGTAGAGAACTATAAAACATTAATTAAGAAATGAGAGATGATTTAATGAATGGAAGGATGTTGCATGCTCTTGGATTAGAAGAATTAATATTTTTCAATGGCCATACTACCCAAAGCAATCTACAGTTTTAATGTGATCCCTTTGAAATTTCCCAGGACATTTTCTGCAGAACTAAAACAAATAATTCTAAAATCTATATGGAATCACAAAAGACCCATAATTGCCAAAGCAATCCTGAAGGAAAAGAATCCAGACTTCAGACAATTCTACAAAGCTACAGTAATCAGAACAGCGTGGTAGTGACACAAAAACAGACATGTGGATCAATGGAACAGAATAGAGAGCCCAGAAGTAAACCCACATACCTATATGGTCATTTAGTCTTTGACAAAGGAGGCAGGAGTATACAATGGAGAAAAGACATTCTGGTTGGCGAGTGGTACTGGAAAAGCTGGACAGCCACATGTAAATCATTAAAGTTAGAACACTGTATCACACTGTATACAAAAATAAACTAAAAATGGCTTAAAGACTTAAACATAAGATAGGACACCATAAATCTCCTAGAAAGGAAGATAAAACATTTTCTAACATAAATCATAGCAATGTTTTCCTAGGTCAGTCTACCAAGGCAATAGATATAAAAGCAAAAATAAGCAGATAGGACCTAATTAAACTTAAAAACTTTTGCACAGCAAAGTAAACCATAAAAAAAAAAAAAGAAAAGATAACCTACAGACTGGGAGAAAATATTTGCAAATGATGCGAGTGACAAGAGCTTAACTTCCAGAATATACAAACAGCTCATACAGCTCAATAACAAAACACAAACAACCCAATCAAAAATTGGGTCAAAGACCTAAACAGATGTCTCTCCAATGAAGGCGTACAGATGGCCAATAGGTACATGAAAAGATGCTCAGTATCGCTAATTATCAGAGAAATGCAAATCAAAACTACAATGAGGTGTCATCTCATACCTGTCAGAATGGCCATCATTAAATGGTCCACAAATAATAAATGCTGGAGAGGGTGTGGAGAAAAGGGAACCCTGCTACACTGTTGGTGGGAATGTAGTTTAGTGCATCTGCTATGGAAAGCAGTATGGAGAGTCCTTAAAAAACTAAAAGACTTACTATATGATTCAGCAATACTACTCCTGGACATATATCTGGAGGAAACTAATTCGAAAAGATGCATGCACCCCAATGTTCATAGCAGCACTGTTTACAATAGCCAAGACATGGAAACAACCTAAATGTCCATTGACAGATGACTGGATAAAGAAGCTGTGGTATATTTATACAGTGGAATACTACTCCTGTAAAAAAGAATGAAATAATGCCATTTACAGCAACATAAATGGACCTAGAGATTATCATACTAAATGAAGCAAATCAGAGAAAGACAAATATCATATATCATGTTATATCCCATATTATATGTGGGATCTAAAAAAATTACACGAACTTATTTACAAAATAGGAACAGACTCATAGACAGAAAACAAATTTATTGTTACCTAAGGGGAAAGTTATATATATATAAAACAATCACTATGCTGTACACCATAAACTAACACAATATTGTAAATCAACTGTACTTCAATAAAAAGTAAAATGAAAGAACTATACTCTAACTGCATGTTGACTATTAATAATGTAAAAATTCCAATTTTAATCATTGTTTCTATGATTGCATGTGTAGCGTTGCTTCTCTAATTACATTTAAAGATATTAATATTTCTTAAACTTGTATTTTTTTCCCCACTTGTAACAGGTTGTGCAATGTTAACATCAGGTGATGCAACTGTCCTTTAGGTGCTTATATATTACTGGGTAATAGTAGGGAAGGAAACCTGACCTTCAAAACAGAAATGTTTGGTATTCCCAAGAGCCCCGTATAGAGTTATTTATAGACCAGTTAATGGGAAATCAATTTTATCCGTCTTTGAGTTGGTCTTAAAACAACTGTTTTCTGTTTTCTCTTATTCAAAAAAATGCCAAAGTACTTATTAGCATTTTGTTTCCCACTGTTGCATGTATTTGATGATCACGATTTATGTTTATTGTGCTCATTTCTTTTCCCTGCCCAAATGGGAGGAGGAAGGAGAGACATTTTAATTCTGGGTCTCTAGCCACCAGCACTGTCTCAAGAGCAGTGATAACAGTGAACATTTATTGAGCACTCATGTACCAGGCCCTGTGCTTTATGCTTTATGGGAACTTGTTCATTTGATGAGCATCTTATGTGGTCTTTGTGCAAACCGTCTTAGTTACAATGATTCTTTTCTGTTTATGGATGAATAATTTGATGCTCAGAGTACTTAAGTAATTTGTCCAAGTGACATAGGCTGTCATAGATAGATGCATAATTCAAAACCCAGCTTATCACTACTGCTGTTGGAGGCCCAGACAAATTTGGTGATTTTTCCCCAGATCGTGTAATTAGTTAGTAGCAAAGCTGGAATTAGAACTTAAGTCCTTAACTCTCAGCTCACTACAATATTCCAGTACTGTGCCACCTTACAGTATTTGTCTGTAATGAAAACCAGAACTCCTTCTTGCTTACAAAAGCAACTGTCAAGAGGGCTTTCTCATGTATACTGTTCTTAGTATTATGAATCTTGGCAAAATGTCACATATTACCAACCAAAGTAGCTTCTACAGTTATCACTGACAGTGCATCTGTGTGAGGATCCCAGGATTCTGGTGCTTTGGTACTTAAAAAAAAATCACCTATCAATAATTTCTATTAGCTATGTGCTTATTTTACCCTAAAGGGGAAAGCCTAGTACCATATGCCTAAATACTAATTTTTTATACCTTTCTTAACAGAAGAATTCTCCCACAGCACACTTGGGCCATATGTTTTTAGCCAATGCATGCTGTTTGTCTTTTCACACACGTGATGCAGTCTATGGAAGGTTTGGAGCCACAAGGAGTGCTGCACATCCTGCACACAGGATTATGGAAAAAGGGATCAGAGAAACTGCCCTTAATATTTGATTAGGAACAAACTGTAAAATGATAAATAGGCAAATAAAGCCACAGCAGAAGTAGAACAGGCCAACTTGTCTGCAAAGAAATTCTGTTTTCTTTGAAAGAATTATGTAAAGCCCTTGCTTGAGAAGGAGTATGGATTTATTAAAAAGAAGTTCAAGACTTTTGGGTATAAGCCAATTCATATTTTTATATAGCTTAGAGACAGTTTTCATAGCAATGAAATCTTACACCACTTTATAGTACAAACCTTTATCATTTTCTGTTTTTTCCCCATAGTATGGAAAAGAGCTTAAGGTCACAGATTTTTTTCAAATCTGCCAGGAACTCATATTTTCCATGTTTTGGGGATAAGACATAGTAGATTCTAAACATCTGGCTAGTCCCTATTTAAATAATTGTGTGTTCTATGTGCATCATACATATATAATTGTATTTTCATTCTATTTACCTTTTTGTGTTTTAGACATTCTGAAATCTGGATTAGATTCTGACTCCAGTAGCTATTGGAAGTCACTCTCCTAAACATTGGCTAAAGCAAAGTATATTCCCCCCATCCCCTTTTCCACATAAACTCAAGTATGGCTTGGTTTCTTATATTTTCATTGTTCTCCTTTTTTCAAAATTAAGTGACTACGGGAGCATATAAGAGTTGTGCAAAATGAAGTGCTATAGTATTTTTAGAGCAGGGGAGACTTTAGAATTGGCTGGAGGAAACCTCAATTTTAGACCCTGGCCCATATTTGCTAACAATGTGATTGCAGTCAAATCCCTTAAGCCAGCCCAACTTATTCTTTTGTGACGTGGACATAGTGCTGGCAGCTTTGGAGCAGTATTGTCAGACAAGTGAGCTGGTGGACATGAGGAATTTTGAGTTTTGCGGGAGAGAGCAGGACAGAGTAGTCTGAGGTCAAGGCTACTCTTCCCACTCCTTTCCCCACCCCCACCTGCCTGTCTCTCCCAACCCCCAAACCTAATTACAGCAAAGCAAAGAGGAATGGAAACTGTTCTCCTTCATTGTTCTGTGCTAACCATTGGGTAAGACAGTTCCTCTTCTGGACCTCTCATCTTTCTGCTTATATTTCACTCACTATTTATTGAGTACCCATTATGTGCTAGAGTTGGGGATATGATACAAATTTGGTTCAGAACCTGCCCTCGAGAAGCTCACTTTCTCAATCTTTCTCTCTCTTTCTCGGAGATTTACCTTACTTTTTTTTGTAAGCACAGCAATATTTAGAAAGATATACTTTTACCTGACTGTTGAGTACTAGGAGGGCCTATCAGAAAATGTAGCCTGCCGTAACATGAGAAATAGAAATCGGTATGGCCTCATTTATTGTCTGAGACTTGGAATGAGGTGGACAGACATATCTTCAGCTCTATTCTGTTTACCTGTGTTTAATGGACAGACCAATGATACTAAACTTTTTTCCTTCTGTGGACTGGAGATGCGGCTAGCCTTTATTCTCCAGAGCACAGTTCAAAGTGCAATTAAGTGTAGGGTGGGGAAAAGATTAAAAAGAACTGGGTTAAAGGCCAGGTATTAGGATAAATGTGATGCATTCTATTTGCACTCCAACCAGAGTGACTGCAGAGAGTAGCCTAGATGCTTGTTGTCACAGCTGCTTTGCTTCCCTCATTGGTGTCCTCAGTGGTCAGCTGTGGAGAAGGGAGTTTGCCTGTTTAGCTTTGCTTCTTTGAGGACAACTGGAGAATGATCTCACAATCAGGATGGTAAGTAAAAAGCTTTCTGAATATTCATCCAGCCATAGACTCACTTTTGTGCTTGAGGGGAATTAGTTTTGTAACAGACAGCAGTTACTCCTGTGCTCTAAGTGCCACATGGATAGCAGCCTGATTGGGATCCAGGAATGAAGTTGATCACCTGGTGCTGTCCCATCCAGATGTAGATGAATGTTGAAATGGCTTCTCTCTCCTAATGTGCAGTGGAGTGGAAACAACAGAAGGAGTGGTTGAGGCTTTGGAAAGTTGAGACCACAGTGATGACTGGGAGATTCCAAAGAGATGGTCCTAGAACAAAGTCTTACCAGTTGCTGGTTTGTAGGTACTTGATGTGTATAACAAGCTGAAATGATACTTTTGATTATTGATCCAGTGAGGTTTAAGTGGCTGCCTTAAAAGTAATGTGCTTTCACAGTTGAGAAGTGGAAATTGATTGAATCTGAAGGAATTGAACAATCAAGGATGGCAGGAAACTGAAAACTGTGCACTTTTTTTTTTTTTTGAAGTCTTTTGACCCTTAGAGAAAGTGCTTTGGCCTTGCCAGAGTTTTCACTTATACTATTATAACCTGATCTTTTAGAGCTAGTTCTTAAAAAATTGAACTTGTCTTCTAATAGCTACACAGTAGCCGTTACTAATTGCAAGGACTTAGAAAGGAGGTCTCAGGAAATTATTCTTGGAGTGTCCCATGCTATTTAACTATTGGATGGGACAAGTGATGCAGAAGTGAAATGATTTAAGCTGTCTGTCATCCTCCCTGTAAGAGACACCACTGCTGTCTCCTTAGCTGTCAAAGCGGAGAGCCATCCCTTTTTGGTCTACTCTTAGGATTATTAGAATACATACCAGGATGGAGTCCAGGATTCCAGAAACTAAGATTCTGGCTTTAGTACTGTGTGTGTGCTCTTGGGTCTGTCACTTAACCTGCATGGATCTGATTTTCTCATTAGTGAAAAGAAGTTAACAAGCTGATCTTTAAGATCTCTTTGAGCTCTAAGAGTTCTTACTCCATGACATCAGCATGTCAGGTGGATTTTCTCTTTCAGAATGTAGATTTTTGTGCTGTTGTCACAGCAAAATACGCTAGCCTACGCTGATTGATATAACTGATTACTGTCTACTTGGTACTTTTTAGAGCTTTGTATGTATTAACTCACTTAATCCTAGAACAACCTTATGCAGTAGGATTATTAGTCTTACTTTGTTTTTCACAAATGAGGAAACTAAGATACAGAGAGAATATTTTTTCAATGGGTTATTTATTAAAAGTACTGTTATTATATTTTGAAATCATGTATGTTAAATATCCAACTAGAGATGTATATTTGACAAATAATTTATGAAACTTAGGAGTTGAGGGAGGGAAGGAATGAGAGAGAGAGAGATTGTTTAAAAATCCCTCCCCATCCTATGAGCAGAAGGATGATCATTGTTCTATAAGGTGCCTTCCTTTTGCTCAAGAATCCCTTTTTAGAAACAAAGAGATTCCTCCTTAATTTAAATATATTAAAAGGGAATGAAAACTAAATGATGTGGAAATTTTTGAACACTAAGTTTTAGATTGATCATCAGATTGTGTTTGGTCATGCTGAAGTCATTCGGTGACTAATAAAATGATTACTTGGAAAATAAATTTTGCTTCTAAATAAATGTACAACCTGGAAGTATCCATTATGACAACCTCTGAGTGATGAACAGCTTGGTAAGGGTGGCTAATTTTTAATTTTGAGAATTGCTATACCTGTCATAATTGCCTACCTATTTGCTCTCACTCCTCTTGTTCACCTCCCTACTCTTTTTTTTTAGCCATCCTGAAGTATTTGTGCCAATTTAGAGGTCAGATGATGCAGTGGTTCATGCAGAGGTGTTGGGGTCAGACTTCCTGGATGAACACCTGGCTGTGCCACTTACTAGCTGGGTAACTTAGTGCAGGTTACTTAACCATTCATCCGTTAAATGGAGATTATAACAGCAACTGTCTCACTGGGCAGTTGTGAAGGTTAAAGAAGCGTAGAACTGTGGCATGTGGCAGGGGCTACACAGATTTTTGCTGTTACTGTTCCTTAATAGATCTGGTCTGTCTTTGCTTCTGGGCTTTTATACTTTCTCTACTCTTTCCATCATTCCTCATGGGACTGACTCTCATTTATTCTTCAAAACATAGTTCAGTGGTAGCTCTTGGTTTGAGGTATTTTCTTACATGTCTCTAGCCTGGGTTACATCCTCTCTGCATTTTCAGCCACCTTGCTATGACTTCTCTTGTATTTCTATTATCAATTCACTTGTTCACATGGACTGGAAGCATGGACCATTTCTTTTCCTTTGTTTTCTTTTCTTTTTGATATTTCATATGTATGAGGAAGACACTGGGTAGTTGCATGTTGAATGGATAAATGGACTGATTCTCCTTTCTATTCCTCTCTCCCTCTCATTCTTCTTTTCTATTTCCTTTCCTTCCTTTCTACCAAACTTCCTCCTTCCTTTTGCTCTCAAACCTGGCACTTGATGCATTATATTAGATATTCCTCACAGGAATCCTGTGAGGTAGGTATTATGATTATCCCTGTTTTGCAGGTTTGGAAACAAAGAATCAGGGTAATAGGCACCTTGCTCATCCAAAGGGGCAGCCCCCTTTACAGAGTTATCTTCCGGTGTTGCAGTCTTTGCTTGAAGCATTTTGGCTTTTTTTTTTTTTTTTGGAACTCCCTTCTGGCTAGTTTATGAATCACATAAGAAAACCAATCTTATTTTTGGTCACTTTCAGAAAAGATGACTTCCAGTCTAAGCATCCTGATTCATCATGTTCGTCTCCACATAAACTTAAATTGTCTCAAAAATCCAAGCCACTTTCAAAGGATTAAGATTTGGCATTGTCAAGAATGTTTAAATGACCCGAAGACAGTTGCACACTCCCAAGGGGCTTGGCAGCAGCCATATCACTAAGCTGAAGACTGTTGATACTCATGTAGACTTTGTTTTGGTGTAGTTTAGGGATGGGCTGCTAGTGGAGGAAGGTCACATGACCTTATAATCCTACCTGATGTTTTCTGTGACAGCTTTATTGAGATATAATTTATGTATCATACATTTACCCATCTTAATGTAAAATTCACTGGGTTTTGGTGTATTCACAGTTTTGCAACCAAAACCACTAATTCCAGGACATTTTTATTATCCCCAAAAGAAACACCACACTCTTCAGTAGTCATCCTCTGTTTCCCCTTCCCAACACCCCTGACAGTCACCAATTTATTTTCTGTCAATGGATTTGCTAATTCTGGATTTTTCCTACCAATATAATTATATGACAGTGGTCTTTTTTGACTGGCTTCTTTCACATGGCATCTTGTTTTTAAGATTCATTCATGTTGCAGTGTACATCAGTATTTCATTGCTTTGTATATCTAAATAATACTTCATTGTATGCATGTATCATGTTTTATTTGCTCATTCATCAGTTGGTTGACATAGGTTATTTCCACTTTTTGGCTACTATGAATAATGCTTTTATGAATATTTGGATGTGAATCAACTATTGAATGGATAAATACAATGTAGTATGTCTCTATAATGGAATAATGCTCGTCTATAAAATCAATGAAATACTGATACATGCTACAACATGGATGAACCTTGTAAGTGAAAGAAACCACTTATTGCATAATTCCATTGTTGTGGAATGTCCAGAATAGGCAGATTCATAGAGAGAGAAAAATAAATTAGTGTTTGCTAGGGCCTTGGGGATAGGGAGGAGTGTGGGGAGTGACTGCTGAAGGCTACAGGATTTCTTTTGAGGATGATGAAAATGTTCTAAAATTTATTGTGTTTATGGTTGTACAACTTTGTGAATACACTAAAAACGGAATTTTGCACAAGGGTGAATTATGTTTTAAAAATTCATAATCAGTACATATATACCAATTGCTTACTCTGCATTCAGTACCCTGTGAGGCACTGTTGCACAGGACTTAGAAAGAGAGTGCTCGTTCCTTGTGCTCTAGGAGTTTCTCAGTGGATGTTCCTAAATATAAAGTTGAAGTGGATTCCGATAAAGAGTTTAGTCAGTGCATCACTCGATGCTAGTTTCTGGGTACAGACCACACTCAGAAAAATCTCAACTCCTCTGAGTGTCAGCTGTGGGAATTCAGAAAAATTTCCAAATGTGGACTGCTCCAATATTTATGTATGTATCTTAGACATGGTATTATCCATTACTTGCAATACTGTGAGTTCTTTGCAGGCAGAACCTATGTTTAATGTCCATCTTGATTCCCACGCTTAGCCTTGTGTCTGCCCTACGGACAGGAGAATGTGTTTGGTGAATGGATGAGTGACTATGTTTTGGAAGCCCCTTGGTTTGTTGCTAGGACGAAAATGCCTTCAGCTTATAGCTGCCTGCTCTCATCAGCCTAGGGGTTACTCCTGTGGAGAAAATGTTGCTGAATTCACCAACTGTCCTCATGCAAGGGTTTCTTTTCTCACAACTGATAACTATTTTGTTTCTCTGATACTTTCACTGATTTTGGTTAAAATGGTGACCTGGAATGATATGTGAGTACATGTGGAGTATTATGCTTTCCTCCCTGGTAATATACCCAAGACATTGGGTTTCTGGGTCAGTGAGATTTAGGAACACAAAAGAAGAAATAACCCTCACTTTTTTTTTTTAAATCATGCTTATCAGGCATCTCTGCTATAGATTCTGTGTAGCTTATTGGTCTTTACTGTAATATGAAATTGTTTTTTTTTTTTCTCTATGAAGATACTTTATGTTGATTAAGTTCTTTCTGTTAAATATCCTTCACTTGCACTGGACTTTTCTTTGTGTTGATTTTTGCTTCATTTTTTTTTTCATTTCCCATGCTGTTCAGTTACTGGATGCCAGAAGAACCAAGGTTTGTCCACTCTTTGCAGCTTGTTGTTTTGCTCTTCACAACCTCACCTCCTTGTGTGTGTGAGTGTGTCTGTCTCTGCATTTGTTCCCTTTTGCTTGCAGATGCAGTAATCCTGTTTACTAAACCTATTCACAGTTCTATTTGTAAAAATAAAGTCCTCGTTTGTGTCTACTTGTAATGGAAGCTATTATTTTTATTTTTAAATGGACATGCATTTATCACAGAAAATAACAGACAGTAAAATAAAGAAGACCTTAGGAAACGAGGAATACTGAGTCTGGAGCATTGTGGGTATAAAGAAGGTGTGTTTGTGAAAATTTCCCTCTAACCCTTTCCACTTCCTAAAATTGAAATGCTGTAGATGTATAATTTCCCTTGTGACTGATACTAATATACTGTTTCTGTGTATGTGTACATTTCTCTTCTCCTAAAACATTCAGAAAGCATCATTGAATTAATTCCCCCTCTCCATGTGCTGTCCCATGATTCTGAAGTCACCCTGGAGGACTTCTCGGCTGGCCCTCTGGACCTCATGATTAACATTCCATCTTCATAGTGTGGTAGCAGCAAATAGCACTTGGCACGTCCATTGACTTTTTTCTCCTTTCTCCTTTCCTGCTCCATCTTTCTCATCATAGCACCTGCAGTTGACAATCCAGGCACTTCAAGATGAGCTGCGAACCCAGAGAGACCTCAACCATCTCCTGCAGCAAGAGAGTGGCAACCGAGGAGCCGAGCACTTTACCATTGAACTGACCGAGGAGAACTTCCGGCGGCTCCAAGCTGAGCATGACAGGCAGGCTAAGGAGTTGTTCCTATTAAGGAAGACCTTGGAAGAAATGGAGTTGAGAATCGAAACGCAGAAACAGACCCTCAATGCCCGAGATGAGTCAATTAAAAAGCTCCTTGAGATGTTGCAAAGTAAAGGTTTGCCGTCCAAAAGTCTAGAGGATGACAATGAACGGACACGGCGGATGGCAGAAGCTGAGTCTCAAGTCAGCCACTTGGAAGTGATTTTAGACCAGAAAGAGAAGGAAAACATACATCTTAGAGAGGTAAGGACATTCACTCTATTTCCCCAAAGCTGTATTTTACAAGTTAAAATATGTTAAATATGTTATCAAGTTATTTTCACAGGTTGGAAGTTATCTACAGTCTTAACAAAATTCCCTTTGTCATCTGTTTTATAATCTTCTGTCTGTTTATCACCTTTAAACTGGAATTTTTCATTAGTCTCTTTTTAACTCTGCTTACTGCACATATGTTCCATTATTACTCAATATGTTTTCAGGATCCAAGTGTATGCAGCACATGTCCATTCTAAGGTGGTTTACAGTTGCTTTCCTACAGATCTCCATTGTTTCAGGGCCTTTTAAGTACAGTACTGTTTAAGTTTAGACGTTTATCAAATATTCTCTTTTTAAAGGAGAAAAATAAATTGGTGATTAGCAAAACAATGAACCTAAATACTTTTATAGCTGAATTGGGGGTGGGAATTTCAGAAGGTAAAGTGTAAGGATATTTCTGGAAAATACGGTAAAATGTACAGACCAATTTTGGACATTTAGATAATCTTTGTCTGCATTTACATTCATGTAGGACAGAGTGTTCCAGGTTTTTTGAGTATGTGTTTTGCATTTAGTAAATTAAATCATTTGAAGTCCCTCAGAGGCAGCTTTTTTGGCTTGCCACCACCATTGAATGCTGGGATGCTCAGATATCTGAGAATATGCGATTGGATAAATCTTAGAAAGAATGTGGGTGACAGCCGAGGTTTGAAATTTTTACAGAGTTCCTTGCCGCTGTGGTGGATATGGATCTCAAAAGTACCATGAGGCAAAATGCTGTGGCAGACACAGATTACACAGAAAGTAGGAAGCAATAGAATCACATTAAGTATGTTTTCAAAATATTCTACAGTCATAAATAAAAATTCTAAAAGATATTTGCTTCCAGACCAAACTAGATTTCTTGGTATTATATACCTTTTTGGATGGGCAGCCCTTCCAGTGAGTCACTTGTTTGAGTGTTCAGAAAGCATGGCTTCCATGTTGGGACTTACTAATGCCAATGCTTCCAGGAGTTTTCTTTGATATAGATTGTTGTATCTTCAAACTGAATATCCTCCATGCTTATTCTCCTTTGTTTCTTTTTTATGAGACCTTAGCAATGTGTTTGGGAAATCACATGATTTGGTTTCACATTGAGATAAAGGTATGTTTTGTTGGGCCTTCCCATCCATTCTCCAAGAGAGTGAATGTGGTGGGAAGACTTCTGGGATGGCCCCAATGATCCTATCTTTTGGAATTCATATGCTTATGTCCCCCTTGAATATAGTCTGAACCTAGTGATTTGCTCCCAAATAATAGAATGGCAAAAGTAATGCGATGCCAAGGTCACTTGCATGATTAGGTTACAGAAGACTGCTACTTTCATCTTGTTAGCAGACTGTGCTGCCTTTTCAACTTGCATGATTTGATGAAGCAAGCTGCCGTGTGGGAGAGGCCCTGAGTTAAGGAACTGAGGGCAGCCTCTAGCTGACACCCAGTGAGGAGCTGGGACCCTCAAACAGCCACAAAGAACTGAAAACTGCCAGCAATCACTTAGTAAACTTGAAAGTGGATCTTTTCCCTGTCAAATCTTTCGGTGAGATGACAGGTCCTGGGCTGACAACTTGATTGCAGGCTTCTGAGAGGCTGTGAAGCAGAGGACCCAGCTGAACTGTGCCTGGACTCCTGATCCACAGAGACTGTGAGATAGTAAATGTGTGTTGTTTTAAGCTCCTGAGTTTTGGGGTAATTTGTTACATGGCAATAAATAGCTAATACTGTAGAGTGGAAACTAATCTCTTCCTGCCTTACTCCTTACTCCATAGACTTTCCATTTAGTTTATGGAAGAGAAGCAATAACCACCAGCATGTTATTATTGCATGTTGAGAGTCTGTGGATTTTGAAATTTTAGTTGTGTTATCTCAAAACTCTGATTGTTTGAAAAAAGATGCTGTTTTATTTTGAGTGCCAAGAGATCATGACGCATGTATAGCAAGGCTGTGTTACGAGAGAAAACTCCATCTGCAGCACTGACCTTCACTCCATCTTGTGGTCTTATGGTCAGGGTAGAGTCACTCTTCTTCTCTTATTAGATTCTGCTCATTGGTACCATTTAATAGATGGTGCCTTGATTCTATTGTGTGGATGCCTCCACTTAAATAAATCTAAACACAATTCAATTTCTGTTTTATGAGATTAGTTGGTCCTCACAGTGGTCTGGCATGAATATACGTCATGTTTAGAGCCTTACACATCAGTCTAAGAGTCTACAGAGAGTGGTACAGAAAATGCAGACGAGCACATCCAGCTAATTTTCTTGAGCATCAGACCAAAGTCAGTGGATAGCTCTTATTTTGGCTCATCAAGAAGGGAGAATGTGGGAAAGGTGTCTATATAAAAACTAATTTTAAACTTGAACTCAACGAGCAAGATTTGGAGGCCTGAGAGAACCCTTCCAAAGATTATACTGGCGTGTGAGAGCCATTTGTTACATTTCCAGGAATTTTGTGAGCCTGCTTTTAAACCATTAGCAGTTTGAAATTTGTGATGGGAGCATTTGCACCATGGAAATCAGCAAATGCTACTCTCAGGGTCTACTGCCCACTTCGCCCCAGCCCTGAAAGTCTGTTTACCAACACACTTCTGAATAAGTGCTGTGAAATGTTTACCCACAATACAGCAGGAAGAGACAAGTTAAATAGTGCAAGAATTATGATTATGAATGCATCAACTACTCATTGTTCATCAAACATTTTCGTAACAGCATGTGGATAGGTGCTTAAGTGTCAGGTGCTATGAATAGTGCTTTACATTGATTCACATTTAATTCTTACAGCCACCACATTTGTTCATTCTTTTATTCATTCATTCATACATCCATCCACTCATCCATTTCATGAATACTTCCTGAGGGTCTATTTTGGGATAGAGTAATGATAAGTGATAAAGTTTGACTTCATGATGCTTATATTTTATTGGGATACAATAGATAACAGTTAAATAGAGAAGTATCAGGAAGAAAGAAGAAGATGAAGTACTGGTGACCTGTGTGGGGACAACTTCGTATTGGATACTCAGGGAAGGCCTCTTGGAGGGGGTGACATAGTGAACTTGAATGACAAAAAAGAACCAGCCATGTAAGGCTCTCAGAAAACTGTTTCAGTTAGATGGAAAGACCCATGCCTAGGAGATAGGTGCTATTATTTTGCCTATTTTGCCTAGGTAACTAAGGGACAAGGACATCAAAAAGCTTGCCCAGTGTCCTACAGCTATTAGTGGTAAAGCTGGTATTTGAATCAGTCTGCCTCCAGAGCCTCAACTCTTAAACCACTTCCTTGTATCCCTTTTAGAAGAGTATTTCCCAAAGTGTGCTCTGCAGGACAGCCATTTTGTGGGATGTTGATATATGTTATGAGAGAAAAAGGGCGGCACAGCCAAATGAACTTTGAAAAATGTTGAATTCTATAGAGCTTACTGCAGGACTCTCAGACTCTTTAATTTGCAAATATTCATCAGTCATTTATTTCTGAGAAGAGGACTGGGGAAGGCAGAGCCTCTCAAATTGATTTGATTTACAACATCTTGTTGCACTGATGTTCTTCGTAAAACACTTTGGAAAAATGCTATGCTAGAAAATAAAAATTGTGCTTTTAATTTGTGACCTACAAAATATATAATAATATACAAATAGTTGTTTCCCATGGCCAAAAAACTGGGTAATTTCCTCCATTAGTTATTCTAGAAGGCAGAGTTTATTGTAAGCTGTTTCCATATTCTCTACTGAGTTTTAGAATGTTTGTTCTCCTGTCAGGGTATTTTTTTTTTTTTTTTAGTGGAAAAATGTGGCTGATTGCTTTTGGTATTAAACCAGTAAGAGTAAACCAGCTTAAATAAAGAAGTTCCCTGACCTTTGTTAATTTAAATGAATCTAAAACAGGATTTAAAATATACTTGAGGTTTTAAAGTTCAGTGTGTTCCTGATTTCTTTTTCATTTTGCATGGTTCAACCCAGTTGGGTTTGGATGGTGTAATGCTGGGGAATGGAGTGCTAGTGGTTTTATGATTCATTCTCGGGCTGAGGTGTTAGACCTCATATAAATCCCATATCCTGGAATACTGGCCTTGTTTAGCCTATTGTTTCAGGAGATTTAGAAATTGGCAGGAGTTGCACATGGGGAGGGTCAGGTTGCTTTAGTGTCTTGTCTTTTGGTGGTCTGGAAAATGCTGAGGGTGAAACCACTTCTTTGCCTGGCAGGAAATAATAACAAAAAGATTATGCTCTCAACTTATTTGGAAGACCAAAGCTATTGCCCAAGAAGTACAATTGACAGGCTAATGTGAGAAGTGTTGGCTGAAATGCAGCATTACTCACTGGTGTTGTCTGATGCTTTTGGATACAGGTTGATTTGATAAGACATTGTTTGATGTGGTAACAGTTTACCTTGCTCTCTAGCTTCTTCCACAGAGAACATATTGTTCCATGTAAAGGTTTTAGTAATCAGGTACCCACAATAACTACTGATCTCACTAAAGAAAAATGGGTTTATGTTTATATACCAGGATCCTCCTATACTCACTCTCCTTAATATTTTCTTGGCTGATCCTTATAAGAGAGTCAGGAGTCTTTGGATTCATCACACTGTAAGATATTTGAAGGGAAGGGAAGTATATTCTGCTGCCATGTTTGTTGATCTCCTGTACTAATCTCTTTGGGCAGCTTGCCTTTCTTTGGAAGCAAGAGCAGAAGAGCACTCAAGTCACTGAGTCTCAATTGCTACTATCCCAGGACAAGTAAAATCCCCAGGAGACTGGGCCTGGGTTTCCCTCCATGCTGTTGGGGGGCAGGAAGGAGGAGGGAGAAGGAGGGCAAGGCAACAGGAATTCTTGGACTCCTAATTTATTTATCCAGGTTGTCCCTAGGCCAGCAGGAGATTCACCAAGGTAGAGTCTGTGACCTAGAAGTTCTTGAGCTCCTAAACCTTTTACTGACAGCTCAAACCTCCCCTATATAATTTTTGCACAAACTTCCAATACCTCCCCTAGTCCTCCCTCTCTCAAAACCATATGGCCTCTTTTTCTTTAACACACACTTGTCTCTAATTTTGCTGGTTGCCATGATTTTGCTGATGCAGACATTTCTAATTCTGACTCTACAGATTATACATTCTATTTCTATCAAGAGAACTTATCACAGAAAATATTCCCAAACACAAGTGACCACACAAACATAACATTTTATATATTTTCTTTTGCAAGAGTTTTCCCTATATATATAACGGAGCCTAACAATTGCTCCCTATTTTAATAAAGTAAATTTTTTACCTGATCAGTACATTCCATCAATATTCCTAGGCTTCAAATATTGCCTGCAAGATGCTCAACAAATATTTGAAAGAGTGAAAAAAATCTTAAAAATACCTTGAGAGTTGCTTTGTTGTTTATTTTGTCAATATTGTAAAAGTTTAAGATTGTACTAACATCAGTTTCTTTTATGTTTTCTCTATCATTGCTTTGTGTTTGGAGTAAAGCAGTAGTTTTGAGGGTGACCTTAACTGGAAGTTTAATTTTTTTTCAAAATATATTGAATATCCATATGCAGGATGCTGTGGGAGCACCCATGGCAAGTTTGTGGTTTTGTTCAGGGATTCAGAAGGGCAATAAGAGAAACAGTTCACACTTACTGAGGTTTATTCTGTGCCAGGTGCTGTACTAAGTGAAAAATGTTGTCATCATCCCTATTACACAGGTAAGGAAACTAAGGCACAGAGAAGTAAGCAATTGTACGTTTTCATGCAAAGCAGGCGCTGGAGCCAAGATCAGAACCTGGGAAATGTGGCTCCAGAGTCTATCCTTGTCACCACTACACATTACTGCTTCTTGAGGTGATGCGTGGAGAGGACCTCTAATGGCGCTTAAATGCTGTGCAGCTTAAAAGCAGAAGACCTGATGACAGGTTCATCCATAATAGAGCTGGTCTTCAAAGGCTGGAAGAGGTTTGGTGGAGAAGCATGGCTGGAGAAGAGGTAACTGAGTCAAGAGTTAGAGGTGGGAAATGTGGTGAGTTTGGGGCATAGTGAGTTTGAAGCAGCTGAAACTCCACCTGTCAGGAGAGAAAGGAAATAAAGCTGAACAGGTGGTTTGAGGTCAGGTCCCTGAGAGCTCAGAGCATGTGACACAGGGAATTGACCTTTACTCTGTAGGCTCTTCCGGGCAGCCTCTGAAGGAATTTGCCCTGGAGAATGGCATGATCAGAGAAGATTAAGTGCTAATTGAGAGGGTTACATAGGAAGAGTCTAAAGGCTTGGAGATAAGTTAGAAGGATCCCGTCACTGTTCAAGTGACCAAGAGTCTGAATCTGGGTGGTGGCCACAGAAGTTGAAGGGCAAGGTCATCTCCACCTGCTTGCAGAACTTTGACAACTGAGGAACTGAGTGCTAGGAACTGTGAGGAGCGGATAGGCACCGTGGGCCTGGGTTTAGGCAGCTGGTGAGACTGAGGGCGGGCAAGAATCGTCAGTAGGCGGGGTTGGGGTTGAGGAGAGACTTTGGATATGCTGAGTTTGATGGAAGCCTGGTGGAGCTGTCCAACCAAGGTTGAAGAAATGATTGTGAAGTTCTGCCCAGGTGCACAAGGCATTTCTAACTATTGGTCGCGTTTTGTTGTTTTTACACACACCTTCTCATTTGTGGCCACAAAGCTCCCAGTTTGTGTGATTGTTCTAAA
Source organism: Camelus bactrianus (assembly GCF_048773025.1). NCBI lineage: Eukaryota > Metazoa > Chordata > Mammalia > Artiodactyla > Camelidae > Camelus > Camelus bactrianus. The sequence goes on from NC_133555.1 coordinate 28,788,059, forward strand.
AGCTTCCTTGTTGCTTACTTCCACTATTATTTAGGAGGAGACCCTTAGAACTGCATACTTCTCCTTCATGTCTCTTTTCTGAATAAGCATTTAGTTTTTAATATGGTATATCTTTTGAGATTACATGGACTTTTCATTGACTGATGCCAACTTGGTACAGATTTCCTTTGTTCTCACTGAGTTGCGTTTTCTCCAAGCGTTTCATTCAGGATAGATTCCAGTGAAAAATCTTAACAGAAAAATGGTCTTTCTGGACTCTGCTAACAACACATTGAAAAGAAGGATTTTGTATCTTTTAATCTCACATTTATGTTGACATAGGGAATGTATTCATTGCTATTTAGCATCATTTACCTTAACTTTAAATTCTAATACATTCTTTAAAATTTGAACACATGCTAATTTGAAATGGTTCAGGTTTTACCCCATATTGGTTTTAATGAGTGTAATTGATTCTTTTTACAGTAGCAGAAACTAGTGGAGCTCCAGGGGCCATTAGGCACAAGGCACATTGCAACCTGCTGAGAAGAGAAACTGGCAGGGTAGAGAAGGGTATTGGGAGGTGCCAGAGAAGGGGGGAGAAGTCAGGAAGGATTTATGGTGGGAGAGACTCTGATTACTGTCCTAATCACCCTGTCTTCCGCTCTACCTTGAGTGTGACTGCTTTTTGAAAACTATGTTTTGGGTGGCTGACCTAATTTATTCTTGTCATCATTTGGTAAAACAGTGTACCTCAAATATAATCTCAGCGGTGAGAAAGTGCTCCAAGCACCAGTACTGTGGATACTGCAGTGTGTTTCACAAGCTGCCAACAATGAAGTTGAGACCACTCAGCTATACCAGAATCCTGAGTGTCTTGAAAGGGAACATTAGCTAATACCTTACATGTGGAGAGGCTTTGTAGTTTATAGAACGCATTCCATTTTAATGATTTCTTCAGATGCTTCTGTTAACCCTGTGAGGAAACTGAGGTGCCGAGAAATTAAGAGGTGATGACAGGTAACATTTACCGGTCACTCGAGCTCATCATTTTTCAGGGAGTGCCATTTAATCCTCCCAACAATACTCTGGGGTGGGTGGTAGTTTCCTGTCTCTCAGATGAGGATGCCGAGTCCCAGAGAGGTGGTGTGTCTGGTCCAGGTTCTCAGAGCAAGTAGTGATGGATCTGAAATTCAAAATTGGGCCTGCTGGTTCCAGGCATCTGACCCTAACCACTCCTTGATACTGCCAGGGATTTCAACCTAAAATCTCTGAATTGACCAGAGATTTATAGAATAGAATTCTGGCCTTCTGGTTTCTTTTTGCTCAGGGATATTTTCTTGTAAATGCAAAAAAAGGAAAAAACTATAAAAGGCTCTGATTTTTTTTTTTTTCTTACCACAACTTATCAGGGCCTGTTGAATTGGGACTGTAAATCTGTGAGGTCACCGAGCAGTAGAAGGTTAAACAGTACCATGTAGAAGGCAGCATCAGGGCTAGGCAGTTTCATTTGCAACTCATGAAAATGAGAGTACTTGCTTAAAATAGGAAGAGTGGTACTGCGTAAGTAAGCCCTTCATGAATTCCTAAGGAATAGATGAATTTTTGTGAGCAGAGAATAAGGGAAAATGGGAGGTGTTTAGAGTCAGACTGTTTCCATTTCATCTGTTCAAAGTTAGCATTCTTTTTAAAATTTTTTTTTTACTTCATCATTAACTACCTTTATCTAAAAGAAAAAAAAACTGAAAGAAAAAAAAAGAAAAAACTACATTGTCTAAAAGAAATGTTTTGCCTCCTCAAACTGACTTTACTTTTTATCTATTTTTGTTGGGCATTTTGAGCATTTTGGGTTTCTTTTTGTGTCAGTTGTGAGACATCAAAATTATATTTATAACCTCATAATAAATTCCCCATTTCATTGCCCTTCTAATTGGCTAAAATCTAGTAAAGCAAAATGTACTTTCCTACCCACCTGATTGGATGAAAGGGATAGCTTTATTTATGTTTCCAGTTTGGCATATAGGTTGAAGGCTATCTTAAATGTTTTGGGTAGCATGTTAAATAAGGCAATGAGAACGGTTGATAGTTGATTCTTATGAGTTGCTTATAGTTACAGCAGTTTTAACTTAGATAAAGAATGAATTAAACACTCCTTACTAAAGGAAAAATATAATTATATATGAGTAGTTTGTAGAAAATGGAGAAAGAAAGAAAGATGAGTGAGACTTCAGAGAGAAAATTACTAAGACTTAACAACCCACTTAGATCAAGAGTCGGCAGACCATAGCCTGTGGGACAAATGTGGTCCACCACCTGTTTTTTTATGACCTGGGAGTTGAGTGTTTTTTACCTTTTTAAGTGGTTACATTTGAAATGATTATGTAAGTACCTATGTAATATCTTCTATTTTGCCTTGTGGCTCTCAAAGCCTGAAGTATTAACTACTTGTCCTTTAAAAGAAATTTTGGAGACTCCTAATTCAGAAGATAGTTAAATAGTTTTAGAATCAAGATGTTTGGTAAAAAGCAAATGTGCAATTAGTTATATTTAGAGTATAAAATCTTAATACTTTAATGTATATAGTTTTTGAGTTTTTTTTATTAAATGTGGAGACAATTTTTTCATCATTTCTGCACATTTTTCTTTTACAATTATTAGACCAGTGTTTTTAATCTCCAGAGTCACGGCACATTGGGTATTGCCAGTTATCACAAAAGTCTGCTGCTCTTTCAGGAGTGGTGAGTATTGAGAAAGGAGCCTGTGTGGATTAAAAATGGACTCTGTGTGAAGTGTTCCCTAACCTGTAAAGTACTAGAGAAATGGAGATTGCCATTAATATTCCAATAGAACTAGCAAGTCCTGACCTAATTAAGACACAACCCTCCAACTCATCCTTCCCTTACTTTTTTTAAAAAAAATACTGTGTTTATTGATACTTTTTAGGCCTGCACAGTTAGTGCTTTAAAAATCTGTGGCTGCTGTGAAGGAACAAGTCTGAAAAAGAAACTGCCTATGTATATACAAGTTGTATTAAAAAGTATTTACTCATAATAATTGTTGATGTGCCATAGAATTGCTAGGTTTTCCTATGGGAAGTATTCTTATTTAGGTAAAGCCAGGATCTGGTCAGGATGACAACTAAGAAATCCTCTTACCACCCTCTGTCCTTCCTTCAGCCTCCAAGACTGTCAGATTTCTTTCAGCCATATCTGAATGTATGGGCTGGGTTGCCAGTTTGAGCGTTTTTAGTGTTGGGGGAAGACCATGCCCATTAATGGAATTTTGCTTCATTGATACAGACCAGGGTTTCTCAATCTTAGCACTTTTGATATATGGGGCAGGATAATTCATTGTTTTGGGGCCTGTCCTGTGTTTTGTAGGATGTTTATAGCAGCATTCTGGGTCTCTACCCACTTGGTACAAGTAGTTCCTTTCCCCTTTACCTAGTATGACAATTAAAAACATCTCCAGACATTGCAAAATGTCCCCTGTGGGCCAAAGTCACTCGGGTTCTGAACTCTGGTATAAGGTGACTGACACATCCTTCTAGTGGTTGGCTTGTGAACATGGCAAATACAGTAATTCCCAGCCGACCTGCTTGAAACTGTTTTACTAAGGAAGGGCAGCCCAAATCACGATACTCTTGACCCAAAGACTGACTGCAGGGGATTGAACTAGGAAACAGATGTGCTGAGAGAAGGTGGGAGTTTGAGCTTGAAAAGAAACAGAAATGTGTGCAGTGTGTGTATTCGTGTGTGTGTGTGTGTGTGTTAGTGAGTGAAAGCGAGAGAGAGAGAGGAGCTTCCTCCAACTTCTCCCTCCCTTTCGCCTTCCCTCTCAGAGAAGGTAGCACCAGGAATGAGGCAAGTCCTAGAAAAGAAATCTAAGGGAGGGATTGGAAGTGGTGTTTTGATCTGAGATACCACGTAGGAAGACTGAGATTTTGTGAAAATAAGAGACATTTGATTCTCAGGAGGTAATGGTAATGAATCTGAGAAGACACATAGCCTTACTTTTTGACTACTGGACTCTCACTGTTAATTGGCAGTTTTATTTTACAATAAATGTTGTCGTCCTTACTTTCCCTCAAATGGTCTTTGAGTCTCCCTTTCTGTTTTTTAAATAAACATTTCTCTACATGAACCAATATACCCCCTCCCCAGCTCCACCAAACTTGAGAATAATTTTGGAGTGTGGTGGTTTTATCATGTGGAAATGTAGTACAGATGTTCAGAATTACTTTTTCTTTCTCCTCTTTAAAATATCATGACCACACACGCTTTGCTCTAAGTACTATTAAGCATTTTTATTATTACTATTAAAAAATCTTGCCTCAGGCAGAGTCCCACTAAATCTCAAGTAAAGGGAAATATTAAAATAGCAGTAAGTACTTATGCATACATATCACACTAAAAATCTGAACTCAAGTTTGGCTTTTTATGCAACTGAAACCTTTATTTTTTGACTCTCTTAACCAAATTCTCTAGTTTTACCCTTTTTTCCTGACTCTCTATAGGATTTTGTTCACTATCCTTCTCCCTTCCCCTAGTTTTTTCTAGACTTGAGTTTTTCTCTTTATCCTGCATGTATCTTTGAACTCAGCCTGATCACCTAATGAAGTTTGATGGGAGGATTTGGACTGCCAGCATGAATTAGTTAGTGCATATTTTTAGAAGTTATTAATGGAGGAAAGTTCTGTTCTTGCAGAGAACTCCACAGATGCATGGCCGAGTTTCCACGCTGTTCAAGTGCTGCACGCTGGGGCCAGTGGTCATATACAAAAGAAAGACTTGATCAGCACTCAACACATCCCCCACTCAAAAACCTATTTATGGAGATTAGCCACTCCAACCTTAACTAATTTTGGGTTTATTAGTGTCATTTTCTTTATGTATTTCTTTGTGAGACTTAACATGTATTTCTCTAATAGTTGATAAAAGAAAAACCTCTTGATTTAATCACTCAAACCTTCAATTAGGAACTCTCTCACCCTTATGTGCACTTTTTAGTGTGTTGGAAATTAGTTATGGCTTAGATGAATGAACTTCTTTAAGGTATTACTTTTTCCATGCACATCCAAGTAGAAATGCATTGCAAGGTGATTTTCTTTTAAAGGACAGTGGAGATCTTTGTCATTCAGGCAGAGTTCATACAACAAGGAAGAGGCAAAACCTGATTATGCCTTAGACATTAGCAATAACACTTAATATGGGTATTCCACTGCAGCTTCATGATACCACGTGGTGTTCCTGCCAGCAGTTTCTTTTCAGTACTTTCATGATGCATGTCAAGGTTTAGACAATTTTAAGGACTCCAGCTTTAGTTGATTTAAAAAACAGAATGTTGCCTAATGACTGGATTCTTGCCAATTCCACACTGGAGACTGGAGACACTTCAAAACCTGCCTGGTGCTAACCTTAATAGGTATCCTTAGGATGCTTCTTCAACCGTTACAGGTACAGTGATCATGGGAGGCTAGTAGAGACTTGATGATGTTTCTGCTGAGTGGGGACTTCTGACATGTGATGACCCAGGATTCTCCAGAGGACATGAAACCTTTTTGAAAAATATACTCTCTTTTCCTTTTCTAGACTGTGGTTATCTTTGTATGCTGGCTCTTTCTTTTGTTGCCTTATAGACATAAATATGCTACTTCTTGCATGGAGAACTCAAGGAAAATGGTCCAAAATGACCACATTTCCTGCAATCACAGCAGCCTTCCAAGGAACCTGTGTAGCATTGATTGTCTGAGGGTTATGCAGATAGAGAAAGGTTTGTGGAATCTCATCTTGGGAGGTCCTGGCAGGGTGTTAATACCATAAATCATTGTGGTCATCATTACCACTGTTAAATGGAAGGCTCTCTAGGTGCCAGCCTGGAGCACAGTGCTGTACTGAGTTACTCCTCAGTGCAACCCTATGAGGTTCAGGTTCTGACATTGTCCTCTTACTTAATCAGGGCAGCTAAGTAACTTGCCTAAGACCTCACAGGGGCCTTGACCTCAGAAATGAGAACCATTGTATCGTCTACTGTTTTGTAGAAAGTCAAAATAACTTTTAGTTGTTTCTTCTTACCCAGTTCCTCTCCTCTCTGATTTATTTTCTTTGAAACTTTCCATTTCTATTTAGGTTTTCCATCTGGTTTCTATTATGACTTCATTTAGAATCTTATCCTATCTCTCAATATTTTGATTTCTTTCTCTTTTATTTTAACCTCACTCATTTTCTTCCCTTTGTTTTCATCTGCATTGTTTTATGGGGTTAATTGCCTTTGTTGTCTTCTCCCAAGCAGCAGTTCTGGGCTTTTACAAGAGACCTGAGAATGCTAGTTAAACTTACAGGAGACTTCCGGCAGGCCTAATATAATTTTAATCAGCAGTTTTCTCTGCCTCCTATAAAACCTTTTCATCCACCTGTGAGTTTATTCTTTGGTCTCCAATGAAATGATCTGTGCAAAGCACTTTTCACAGAGTTTGGCTCAATTAATGCCATGTATATTTTTTTGAAGAAAGGTGAGAAGGGGATAAGTAAGAGTTACCTTCACATCAGTTGGTCTCCTTGTAAGTCAAGTCCATGTATCCTTTACAAACCATTGATTTCTTTCTTCAGAATCAAAACTTGCCTGGTAGCATTTTATAGGTCACTTGTTTGGGCATAGGTGCTTGTACTGAGCTGTGCAGACTCAAGAGTAATCTTCGCTCCACTATCCCAGTTTCCCTTTGTAATTGCTTCAGAATGTTATAGAGTGGATTATATTGTATGGTAAATACCTGGTTTGAAGGCCTTGAATAAAATAACTTTAATGTAATGCATGTGATACATGAATTACATGTAATGACTGGCACATAGTAGATGATAAATAAATGTTATTGTACTATTCTTTATATATATTTGTCTCCTCTCAAGACATTCCCTGAGAGCAGGAATCACATCTTCCTCATCTTCAGTATCACCAGCACCTGGCACACAGTAGGTGCTGACTGTTGGTTTATAATTATCAATGCACATCTGCCTCCTGCCAGGACTGTGCACTCATTGTGAGCAGAGATCATGTCTTTCACACCTTTAATATTATATAGTAAACAAGTGTTTGATGTATATAGAAAATGACTGGGGAAAGAAAAGAAACAATTAGAAGTTGTTACAAGTTTTGGGATGACATAAAAATTATTATGACGCATCAAAATATTTTTAATGAGTTGTATATAAGCTGTACCTACAATAGCTATCTTTTTTGGGGCAGTCACCTAAGTGCCAGCCACTCATTATACATTTAATCCCAGTTAGTTTTTATCCTTCTTTTACTGATGATGAAACTGAGACATACAGAAGTTTTGCCTTTCTCAGGGTAATACAGCTACCATGTTAGAGTCAGAATTTGAATAGAGTTCTTTCCACTATCTCACTCTTACCTGTGGAAGTAATTACTCCTCACAGTGTATTTCATAATCTTTACAATAGTAACAGTAATACTCATGCAGCTAACTTTTTATTAAAAGATGAAAATTCAGTAGACCTATTTAAATATATACTGAGTACCAACTTTGTGAAAAACCCCATCCCCAGACTGGACCTGTCTCCTGAGTATCAGTACCGTATATGTAACTTTTAAGTGAACATTTTGTGTGTTTCAGAGACATCTTAAGCTTAGCCTGTCTAGATTTGAAATTATTCTTCTTCCTGTGTTCTTTCTCTGTGTCCCTGTCTTTCTGACTGCCACTATGGTGTGGCTCTCAACCTAAGCCAGATACTGGAGTTATCATCGATTTCTCTTTCTCCATCACTCTTGTATGAGTTTTCTATTGCTGCTATAATAAATTACTATAGACTTAGTGGTTTACAACATAAATTTATTTTCATACAGTTTTGGGGGTCAGAAGTCTGAAATCATTTTCACTAGACTAAAATCAAGGTGTTGGCAGGCCTGTGTTCCTTGTGGAGTCTCTAGGGGAGAATTCATTTCTTTGCCTTTCACAGCTTCTAGAGGCCAGCAATGCTTGGTTTGTGGCCCCTTCCTCCATCTTCAGAAATTCTTCCTCCATCTTCAAATCTCTTTCTATGACTTCGGCTTCTGTTGTCACATTTCCTTCCCTCTGACTCTGACACCTCTGCCTTCCTCTTATAAGGACCATTGTGATTACATTGGACTCACCCAGATAGTCCAGGATGGTCTTCTCATCTCAAGATTCTTAATCATTTCTGCAAAATTCTTGCCATGTAAGGTAATATATGCACAGATTTTAGAGATTAGAGTTTGGCCTTCTCTGGAGGGCCAGTGTTCAGGGTACTATACTCCCTATATCCAGTGTATCACTAAGTCCTATTTACTCTCTCTACAAACTTTTGGATCTGTCCATGTTTTTTTCATTTTCATTGCTCTTACTTTTGGCCTGGTCAAGAATAGAGAGTTCATTCATTCATTCATCCATTGATCCTGTCTTTCATTTTATTGAGAGTCTTGAACTCTAAATTATGTTTTGAGGGGGACACTAGGATGACAGAGACCCAATCCTGGGGGCTGTATTAGGGTGGGACCTTCAGGCTAGGCCCCTAGGGGTGAGAAATTCATTGATAGATAAGGTAGGAAAGACAAAAGGATGTATAAAGCCCGGGGCTTGATATGTTAGCACATGTGTTCTATATTAGATGACCATTCTTCCCAAAAACACTATATGAATTTAACCAAACCTTACCTTCCCACAAATTATATTTAAATGTACAATCTTCTTAAAGCATATGCTGTGAACAAATAGTAAGACATTTGAAGATTCTCTTAACACCACAATAAGTCATGGTTACTTCAGTAAAAAGTACTAAAAATTGAATTAGTGTTTTGGTGCTATGAACATTAAAGATTGAGATAAATAAGTAGTTTCTTTACTGAGTTTTGGGAATTGGGTGGATGCTGGGTGCAAAGCACTGCAGTATCCCAGCATGATATTGACGGTAGATAGCAATAGCTAGTGCTGAATAATAAAAGATGGTTTCATGTGGTCCTTGTCAACAGGGTAAATATTTGAGCTGCCAGAGCAGGAAATTATAAAATTTGCATCTAAAAATAATCTTATCCTCTGGCTTTTCAATTGTGACCTCTAGTGCGAAGAAACAAGGACCTCACAGAAACTCCAGGCATATGTGAAACCCTTCTTTGTGATCAGCTGATTTGATTTTCTTCAGTATAATGGCAGAGTATTTGTGAGGAAATTAAACTTCACCATAGTAGCCATTTGTTGCTTGGCATCAACTTTTCTATCTGGCTTTCAGGAGAATTTTTGAAATACTAGAGCTACCTTTGACCTCAGCGCAAGTTTGCAAAACTACAGCAGCTCTGGAAGAAGTTTAAATGAACTTAGGATCTCTAACGCAAAATTTCTCAGCTGTATCACTACTGACATTCTGAACTAGATAATTTTTTGTTGGGGGTGGAGGGCTGTTCTGTCTGTTCTAGGATGTTTAGCAACATTCCTGACCTCCACCTGCAACAGCCAGTAGTACAACCATCCCTAGTTTTGACAAAATGTCTCCACATATTGCCAGATGTCCCTTGGAGGAGTGGAAGGCAAAATTGTCCCCAGATGAGAACGACTGGTCAAACTGCACTACTCAAAATATGGTTCAGCAACCATCAGATCATGGACATCTTCTGGGAGCTTGTTCGAAATGCAGCATCTCAGGGTCCCCTCAAGTCTCTGGAATCAGAATCTACATTGTAACAAGATCTGCCGGAGACCTGTGAAGGTTTGAGAAGCACTGACCTAAAGCTCTGACCTGGGTAGTGTGATGTAACATAAAGATATAAGGTGGTGTAGTATAAAGGTAAAAATATGGCTTATCTGTGTGACCTCAGGCAAGTTGTTCAACCTCTCTGAGACTCAGCTTCCTCCTCTGTTAAAATGGGACTGAGAAAACCTTCTGTGCTATGAGAATGAAAAGGGGGAATCCAGCTGAATCAGCAAAAAGGGTACCTGGCCCTATTAGGATCTCAGTTGGTCTAGTTTCCTTCCCTCTCTTTATAAAGCTGTTTTACTCCGCCCTGCTGCCAAGTAAAGTGCTGCACTCACTGTTACTTGTAATGATAATACAAGAGGGTGAAAAAAAGGAGTATGTCTTAAGTGCTCCACAAGTATAGCAGGCTGTAGAAAATCTGCTTGTTTACCGATTTTTATTTTTGAATTATCTATTTTCTTTAAGCTGTGGCTCTTGTGGTCTGGCTTTCTCATTGCTTGGGAAATTGGGATCTCATTTCTGGAAAACCCATTATCTTGGGCCTTGTGAACTCTTAATGGTCTCATTTAGAGATCAGAATCTAAAGGTGGAAAAGGTGAAGTTGATGGCAACTAGATGTAAAACTATTTAAAGGAAGAAGACACTAACATGGTAAACTTTATTCCTGTGCTATAGCAAGTAGATTTTGAAATAAGGCAATTATTTTTATGACCATTAATAAAATTTTTGGTTATGCAATATAAGAATAAATATTTCTGCCTGTTGTCATGGCTTTGAGCCCATAATCTAATCTGACATAGATAATTTTTTTTGGCAAAATGTATTACAAATAATATTAAATGCAGGTACATACATGCACACATGAAATTACAGACCCACACAAATGTGACTTGTCAGGATAATTTTTGGGTAAATAGCAAGTAGTTTATCATAGCTGTGATGCTATGAAGATGAAGGGACATTGTCCAGAACCAATGTACAGTTGTATAGATTGGGCACTGCACAATGTGCAATGTATATCATTATGACAGTTTGTCAGAAGATGGTGATACAGTCTCTTGTTCCAACAGAATCATTATATTGCAACAGTTTCCCAGCAGATTAAACTTAAATGTCTTGAGGAAGGTGCTTTCTTTCCTGATTTGCATAAAGGAGCCAGATGGGCTAGTGGCAATCCTGTCATCTCACTTTTTTTTTTAAATAAGTTTCTACTCTGCTGTGAAAAACAATACAAATTATTATCCCAGAAATCATAATGTGGCTGAGAGCCACAGGAAAGGTATGATTGGTTTAATTTTTCCATTTCATGAATATTGAAAAAGAATCCTCCGTTAAAGTGTCCTCGAATATTACTTTCATCTTGAAGCTAATGCTGATGTCTGTGTGTTTATTGCCATTTTTTCCAGTAAAGGAGAAATAATTTAAGAAGTAGAAGAGGTTTGCCCATGTAAGTTGAGCAGATAAATGTCAGGTTATATCAAAGAATCTTACCAGCTCAGATTAGTTGAAATCAGCTGACACCATGAAATCAGCTGACACCATGACAAGGTGATTACGCTGGAGAAATGGGGGTTATGATACTCTTTTTACACATGAGACTACACCTAGTGTATATTCTTCCTCAGAACTTTGCCTCTTGGACTTGAGTGCTACTCACATAATTTAGCATTGGTCATGTGAGCATTTTTGGTTTGTCTAATGTCATGCTTTGAGTTGACACATTTTACACATGTTCTTGTTGTGATTCCACTTTAACCTCCATTTCTGTCTAGAAATAGACTACAGTTTTACATAGAATTGCATCTGGAAAGCCACTGAAGAGGGGAAAATGTTTCACCTTGGCCTTTTTAATTGCAACGGTGTTGTTGGTTCAGGTAACAGAGAGCTCTTCTAGATGGGCAGAACAGGAAAGGGAGAATGCAATTACTGACAGGGACCCAGGCAGAGGAAAATCTTTTTTGTTCAAGTGGTTAACTTCTGGAGTTATTTTTCTTGAGTCTGGATGTGCCCAAATTGATAATTTGACTGAATTGCAAAGAAGAATCTCACTTGTATTTTTTGGTGGTGATGTCATTTTTATGGTTGTGACCAGTAGAGTTCTCTACTGTGAGCATAAATTGTGAGGTATAGGGGAAACTATTTGTTCTTAGCTGTTAAGTTCGTGAAATTTGCAATTTAGTTAAAACTGCATGATTCTAATATAATGATGATAAAATAATAGTCTCAATATTAGATAGTTTATATAATAGAAAGCTTAGTTTAGGTTCATGATTTCACTTGATTCTCATATAATTCCCTGAAGAAGTTTCTGTTGTTATCTTTATCTTGTAGATGTAGAAACTGAGCTTAGAATTTGAACCCAAGTCTAACCAGCAGACCCCCACTCACAGTTATGTTTCCCTGAGCTAAAAAGACAAGGGATAATGCATAACCGTTTCTGGATACTGCCATGGGATGTGTGAATGTTACAGTTCCTGAGGAGAATGACCAACTGTCCCAGTTACCCAGGAGTAAGTGGGTCCTAGGACATGGGACTTTCAGTTTAAAGACTAGAATAATGCTGAGCAAATCAGGAGGAGTTGGTCACTCTATTCCTGCATGCATCGGTAAGAACAAGGTAAGGATAAGGTGGGAACCACTGGATTGCTTCATCCTCCTTGGAACTGTTATATGTATTCTAGATAGTTTTGATGAGGGTGTGGTTTTTCTGTTAAATTTTTTCAGGATATAAAGAAAATCTGTGAAGAAGAGGCTCTTTTAGGCAACTCATCAGCCAGGATCCTTGAGGTCTGTCTAGAAGGAAGTGAAGAAGTTATAGATAGATAGATAGATAGATAGATAGATAGATAGATAGATAGATAGATAGATAGATAGATAGCCTGCCATGATGGTGGGAAACACACTTACTGTACTTCAGATTTGGCCATGATGGTAACATTTCAGCCAAATATCTAAGTCCTGTTTTGCACTAAGTTGGTGGATCTTAGTAATTTGTTACTAGGGGTTGGGATGGGGATTCATACCCTCATACAAACCTGCCATGAGTATGGGTTGTTATTCTTCCATTACAGGAGTTTAGAAACTAGAATTTAATGTTTAACTGCCATTCACATTGTTGTATTGGAGAAAATAACAATAAATATTCTTATTCTGAAATACAAATTTGATACTTGGAAGTATCTATTCCCTTAAGGAAATTTTTCAGATTTGACCATCTCATACTGGAAAATCTGCCTGTGGGCCTGGCAGTTGTACAAGGAGAAATTTATTTGGTTCCTTTTTTGTAAAAATATGAATGATCTATCTTTTTTTTTTTTGAAGGTACTCTTGTGCCTTCATTAGAAACTTGGAAATTTGTTTTTCAACAATTGATAGTTTGCCTATCTGGTCGCACAATTTTTTGTCTATTTTCCTCCCTCTGAAACAATTTGGGTGTGGAGCAGAGATATCTGTGCCTCTTCAGGACATCTGCTATTTGTTATTTTATAGCTAACTTTGGAATGCTGTCCTTGGAATGGAGTGTCCATGTGTTGTGCTTCACTAACTGATGGTGTGGGAGAAAGGAGGTTTTCTTATAAGACAGTTCCCCAAGTGACTAGAGCCTCACCCTCTACTTGTCAACACTTTAAAAAATGATTAACCACTTTGAGGGGAATCTTTATAAATTATGATTATTTGAATGCTTCCTGGCTTTCTTACACACATTGTATCTTGAGCATATTGGAGCCTTTTTTTCCATAGCTCAGAGTCAAGATTAGCAGTGTCTGTTATTATTCTTTCCCGTGAAGTGGTGGTTTTGGGAATATAGGGTTCTTTTCCTCTCTCCTAAGTGGTCTCAGATGATCTCCTTTAATGTCCACTTTTGGTGGTTTTGTTGTTGTTGTTGTTGTTACATTTTTTTTATTGAGTTATAGTCATTTTACAATGTTGTGTCAAATTGGTGGTTTTTTGTTTGTTTGTTTTATTCTTCCTATGCTGCTAGAGATCACCTATTCTTGTATTGGTGTCTTTAGCATGTCTTTCACATGTTAATTCCTTATGGACTGGGAATTAGATCGTCAAGCTTGTTAGAAGTGTGTAGAATAACTAGAAATTTGAACAGCCCACCAGGAGTAAATTAAGTATGTTCTAGTAAGGTTGAGCTTGGATCTTCTGAGATAGGACTTCTAGATAATTGTGGTGCAAGTGTGTTTAAATATCTCCAATGGGTTTTGTCACAGATGAAATAAAGTTTGTGAAAAATTTGAGATCAGGATCAAGATCTCATGTCTCAGAATGTTAACTTGATTTCACTTCTTTTTAGTCAAAAATTCTCAATTTTTTTCAGATACCCTTTTTTCCATCTGGATGGTTAACAAAATTTTATTCAAGCTGCTTGAGTCTTGCATATTTATAATGTTAGCCAAAGTACTAGTATTTATGAAATTTCTTTTGTTTTTATTTTTAATGATGGATCCAGAAGTTTTTTTATCTTAAAAGATTTAACCTCCAATTTACATCTTTATCCCCAACCAAGCTGAGTGTAACTAGAAAATAGCATCACATTAAGTAACCAAATTTGGAGAAACCCCTAGCAGATTAAAATTCATATTTCTTAATACTTTGTGGAAGTCAGCTGAGTATAGTGTGAAGAGGTCTGGGAGAAGGCAGGTGAAAATTAGAACTTTTAAAGCAATACGTTTCCCCCGGCCTGTTTTATTAGACTGTGAGTGTAAATTTTACCAAACCACCAGCCTTTCTCTTTTTGATCTTTTAATGTTTCTTTGAAATTCAAAAGCAATTAGACTTGCTTTGGATTAAGTGGGAAAGTTAAGCCATTTTTACCAGTTAGGCTTAATATAATGTAACAAAAGCTGTTTCAGCTTGTGCATTACAAACTAAAAATTGTTTATTATAATGGCCTATCAAAAATTTCTCAAGTTTTAACTTTCTGTGAATGTGTAGTGGGCTAGAACAAATATGTGTATTAGCAATCTCTTGTATTTATGAGTCAGTTAGAAAATCAAAAGCCTATTGAATTAATAGAATAAGAAATCACTTTGAATTTGTTCTTAACTTGTAAATTACATAAGCCTGAGAGTAAAAGTTTCTTTTACCTGAAAGGTCATAAACTGAACGGAAATGGGTTAGTATTGTTGTATTTCTCTTGTTGCTACTGTGGATCTTCTAGTTCTGAAAATGCCTTCTCAGTCAGTCTTCAAGTAGGTGATAAGAGGATAATTCTGTTTTAGGGAAATTAGCTTGTGGCTGTGAAGACATCTAAGGTTATAACTTCTGTAGCACAAATGTGAGACAAGAAGTGACAATCTTTGGAATGTAAACTTGTTACAGGGAATTAGTTAAGATTGTACCATCATGAAAGAAGTCTTCCTTACATGAAGATACTCATACTGGGACCAAATTGAGATAAAAATTTGTATAAGTAAGGAGAACAAACTTAGTAAGTTTAGATTGGACCCTCATCTTACAAATGGAATTAATGGTATGGAATGAGTTTTTAAATCTTACATTTAACAAAATATAGGTTACAGGCATGAACTATGTGCTAATTTTTAGAAAGAACAAAGTGAAACTCAAATATCAATTTTCATTTGGGCAAAATGTTTCTGAAAAAATTGACAACTACCATGCTGCAATATCTGTCACTCAATGTTTGACCTTCACACTGCCATTTTTAAAAGAGTCATTTTGCCAAAACTATATTGAAGATCTTCTTCACATTTCCCAGAAGCCTCTTTAATCTGTTGTTATTCAGATAATTCTCTTTTGAAGTTCCTATCCTGCTGTGTTGCTAATCATTTCTGCTCAACAGTTCACCACTTGTTGATGGTTCTGTCTGAGATTCAGTAGTTTCCTACTGCCTCACTCTCACTGAGAGTAAGATGTATGTCACTATGGTGCTGGGTCCTGGGATGATGTGGCCCCTGCCTTTCCAGTCATACATTAGGGGCAGGAGAATGAGATATACACACTTGAAGAGCCATAATGCCAAACATGGTCTTTGAAAGGTGCAGAGAATGAGCGATTTCCATTAATGTTGGAAACCCTTTTGGGAAGTGCCATTTGGAAGGGGGCAGATTTCAGGAGTTGGAATGGGATGGGGTAGCATGACAGGGCACAGCCAAACAAAAGCTCAAGGGTAGGAACACACAGGAGTAGTCAAGAGGGCAGTGGGTTGTGCAATTTGACTAGGAAGTAGGAGAGGTAGGGAGGATCAGAGGAAGTCCAGGATGAAAGGTAGATGAGGCTTCTCCTTCTTGCAAAACATTGTACGCTAGAATGAAGTTAGTAAGTGGAAGAGTCCTTATTGACTGCCCACCAGCTGCTGCAGACACAACTGTCCATAGGATCGACAGCACTGATCCTTATGGGAAAAAACATAGTGTATGTAGTTAAATCATTTCAGTTATTAAATATGCCTGGGAGTGTTTAACAGAATTACTTAACCTAGTCATGGGGACAAAGAAGGCTTCTCTGACTCAGTGATATTTAAGCTGAGACTTGAAGGATCAGAAAGGATTCAAGGACAAGGTTGGGAAGGGGAGGGGAGGGATGCACTGGAGGCTAAAGGATTAGCTTCATAATGGCTGAAGGCAGCAGAGAGCTGGGTCCATAGTAGGAACCAAGGGAAGTCTAGAGCTGTGCTGTCCAGTATGGCAGCCATAGTCACGTGTGACTTCGTGTGACTTTAAGCACTTGAAATATGACTATTGCAACCAGAGGACTGAATTAATTGGCCACTCTTGGCTGGTGGCTACCATATTGGATAGCACAGGTTTAGAATATCTGTAACAGAATGGATAAGAGGGAGAGAGGTTTTCATCGGTCTAAAGAGGCGCATAGGAGAGAGATTTTGTGAGTTATGATAGACCATTGTAAGAAGTCAAGACTTTATTCTAGAGCTTCAAGAAAACCACTAACAGGTTTTATGAAAGAGTGAGACATAATCAAATTGGCATTCTGCAGTTGGCCTGGGAACAGGATGCTGCTGCTAAGTATGAGCAAGGACTCAACAGTAATAAAACTGTCCTTAAGGAAGATTGATCTGGAGTAGGACTGGACAGGGGATGAAGGAAGGTGAAGAGATCAGAGAGGGAAGAGGGAAAGCATAGTGTTTAATAACACAGGCTCTGGAGTCTGAATGCCAGAGCCAAATTATGAGTCCACTATCTTCAGTTTGCCTGGAGGAAGGGTACTTCAGCTGTGTGAGCAGGGCTTTGTCCCAGAGCTGGGCTAGCTTACACAGCTACAGGGCACATGACAGAGGGGCTATCTGAGCTTGCAGCCATGTCTCTGGGAGTCACTGTGGGTTACCATTCTGCGGGTTGGTCATGGGGGTGATTTTCTCCTGTTTTTTAATTGTTTCACTTGGTGCAGAAATTAAGGGCCTTTGGTGACATCTCATTCAATCTTCCTTTACTTTATTTGGTAAGCTTTTCACTAAACTTTTATGAAAAGTCTGTCATTCTCATCTGTTTCCCATAAGGAAGTGTTCAGCAGTGGCAGAAAGTCCCTGGACTTACGGGAGAGGAGTGGTTTCCTGAGGTCCCCCACAGCATTCCCATAGAGCTTACTTTCCCTGGTTGCAAACTGAACAGACTGATGGAACAGATTTGCTTTCTCTCTGGAGAAGACTGAGAGAAGTGGCTAGGAAGGTTCAGTGAGAATCTGAGCAGGCAGTGTATGTGGAAGTTAAGATTCTGGTTGCAAGAAATCATAGCTAGCACAATTAGAAAAGAAGTCTTTACTGAAAGGGCAATATGTGGAATCTAAGTGCTGGATGTCACTGGCCCTACAGAAGTACTAGAGGTAGAAACCTGAGGGCTGCCAGGATGTTCCAGTTTCTCTGAGCACAGTCTTCACCTGTGCTGTATCTTGGTCCATGTGGTCAAATCAGCCAATCCAAAGCTCTTGAATTTACCTTTTATAGATCCAGCTGGGACCTGGGAGGGGGCCCAGCTCAGGTCAGTTTTCATCTTTGCTCCAGTCAGATCTGGCTTGCTGTGAATGACCACATGGAACAAATAGAGCTTTTGGACTTATCCTTTCCATAACCCTAAAGGGTTATGGAGTTCTGCCTGGTTGTCAGAATGATGTTCAGTATGGTGTCATATCATATCGTACATAGAAAATATAATATATGTAAATATAATACATTATCCTAAGCAGTGTCTAGGATGTTATATAAAAAACTACTCCAAAACCCTAATCCCCCCCCCCCGCCACGTCCCCCATACCTATTGCATCCTCAGCCACTCTGGTCTAATGCTTATTATAAGGAAAACTCTTTTAACTCTGCTTTTTTTTTTTTTTTAAATAATATGAGCTATTTACACAGGAGACAAGGGCAAAAAGTAATTTTATGTGATATTTATGAGATATTGGTATTTTTGAGGGGGAGAAGGGAGATTAATGTGTGGAGCTGCATTCTCTAAGAATGTCTAATCATCTTCATTGTAAGCTGAAGTGGTTACCTTGACATAATGTCTCCAACTAAAAAATCCTTGATGGGAGTTTAGATGCTGAGATGTACATCTGTAAATATTGACTTGCTGGAAATTGCTTGTTAAGTCTCTGGTGGCCCATTTTCCTTTTTTGTGTGCAAAAGCTAACCTTTCTCTACTGCAATCAGATTTTAAAAAGAAGATATGACTAGAGTTGATGAAAGGGTAAAGTTCATACTCACAAGGCAATTGCTGAGAATTAAAATGTGCCAAATTCTCGACTTTGGTTCTAATTTTTAAAGCATCAGCATATTAATTTGGACTTGAACCTGATGCCATGGAAAATGACTTCTTACTTAGCTAACTTCTTCAAGTATTTCTGTTTTTGTCACTTAAACAAAATCTAAATGTGAGTTACAGTAGTTACTCAGGGTTGGAAATGGGGCTTTGGGATGAGGCTATTCAGTGCAGTTTAGGTTAAGTCACTTAAACTGCAGGTGGTTATTAAGCTTGCCATGTCTGATAAAGATTTTAAATCATGATGCATTAAGGTATATGCCAAAAGAATCTCAAGGTTTTGCCAATTTATATGGGCATAAACTTGGGGCATATGTTTGCAAATGAATTTTCAGGGTGTTAGATCAGGGAGGGTGGGTTTTATAGTTGGAGCAAGCACAATATATACATATGGATGCAGTGACTAGAAGGTCATCTAGAAGGGAAGATCCAGAAGTGGTTGGGGGGTGGGTAGCACTTGCTTCATTCCAGAAGTTTTACATACGTTGTCTTATTTAATCCTCATAGTTTCCCTCTGAGATGAGTATTATTATCCCTGTTTTACAGATATGGAAACTAGTTAATTAAGCACTTCTAAAGGTCATGCAACCAATAAGGACTTAAGCATGTTGGCCCAGTTTTTTCAAAGGGGATGTGGTTGAAGTTGGAAAGCAAGTGATTCCTGGGAAGAGATCCCCTGAATCCCGCCCCATTTCACATGAAGGAAGAGAGAATTAGATATGGTATCCTCAGATCAGAAATCTTTCAGGACAACTCAGGAGGAATCTAGAGCAGTGGGGGAACTAAGCTTGCTTCCCAGAGCATCCTGGGGAAGACTAGATGATGCAGTTCATCTGGCGTCTTGAATGAAGTGGCAGTGGCTGAGGACAGCCATGTAGGATCCATGCTCCAGTGTGCTATGGGAAAAACATCCAGGAGGTCCTGGGCCTTCAAGGGTAGCTGTGGCAGATGCTGAGAGGCTGGAAGACTGGGGAGACCTTAAACAAGGGAGGAGGAGGACTCAGAGTGTGTAGACCTTGTTGGAGTCCATGGTGGAGGCTACAGTCATCAGTAGTTGATGCCACAAGTCAGGTGGCACCTGCTACTTTGACACTAGCTATACATGGCAAGTATGCCCCCAGGCTGCTTTCCCAGTGCCAGGAAGTTAGGGGTAGATGAGAAGATGGGGAAAGAAGAGAATCTTAAAAGGCAGATGTTTAATTAGTGTTGACTGAGTTGCTTCTAATTGCCAAGGTTAAATCACCTATACCTTTATTCTCCACTAGGAATTTATAGGTTACATTGAAATTCAGTTATAGAGATATGACATTATACTTTTGTGCTTCAGATGTAAGATTATATTTTGCACATTGTCTCTTTTTAAAAAAAATTAAAAATTATTTATTTTTTCCTTTTTTAGTTTTATTAGGTAAAATTATTACAGTTTGCACATATACATTATACTGCATGTAAATACATATATACAATATACTGCACTTTTTTTTTAGTTTACATATGTGTACTGATCACTGTTTCTAAGAACAGATTAGAACTTTAGCTTTTTAAACTTACATAGTTATCAAAGAATTATAGCCAACCGTAACATAAGAATCAACAGAATGCAATAATCTAATCATTAAAGGGCAGTCAAATTGTGCTTACACATATTCAAAAAAATCAGTCAGCTAAGTTACAAATAATAAGTAGTTCATTTGTGTCCTTACCATTTTATTTTATTTTACTTTATTTTATTTCAGATTCCACATATAAGTTATAACATACGGCATTTTCCTTTCTCTTTTTGGCCCACTTCACTTAGAATGACGATCTTCAGGTCCATCCATGTTGCTGCTGATGGCATTATTTTATTCTTTTTTTAATGGCTGAGGAGTGTTCCATTGTAATACACATACCACAACTTCTTTATCCAGTTATCTATTGATGGACATTTGCACATTGTCTCTTAGTAATTGTTATAAGTTTTAAGCAGAATCAGCTGAATTAATGCTTCTAATTTTTTCACATGTGTCACTAAGATATACTTTAAAAATATTTAACAGATGTTGGAAACCATGTTCATTATGTGTATTATCTCACTTAAGTTGGAAGATATGTATAATTAATTAATATTGTGAGGCATATACCATTATTATCCCATATTTTACAGTTGAGGAGACTGAGACTTGACCAAGGTCACACAACTGATAAATGAGTGAGGCTGGAGTTATTGATGCAGCATCCATTTTGACCTCTCAGAGCCTGAAATGGGACCTGACACATAATAAGAATACAAAAAATATTCTGAATGAATGAATGAATGATTGCTCAGTTATGTGGCAGCATTAGCTGACTAGTGGTATGTTGGGAATCCTGGTCTAAGCAAGGTAAAGGAAGAAAAATTAATTAGACCTGAATCTTCCTCTTGATGAATTAGCTATCCCTAATGTGCTATGCATTCTAACTCATAGCCAAGCCTTTGGAAATATGTGTGAGTGCTGTCAGAAAATATACAGAGAGCAAGAGTTTTTAGAAGTGAAAAAAATGTTTTGTGGTTTAGGGACTCCTGAGGAAAGTTAACTCTTAGCTGAGTAGATGAGGGGAAGTACGTGAGGGGCCAAGAAGGTATTTCAGATCAGTCATGCCTGTTGGAGTCACTTTACAACATCCCCTCATGTTGCTGTAATCCATGAGCAGAATAAAAGTGGATAGCCATGCAGGACAGATGTAAAGAAATTACAGCCAGCTCTCTGGTGCAAAGCAGTGCCAGTTTCAAACTTGGGCGCCAGCCCTCTCCCAACTGGTCCAGCCTAACTGACAATACTTTCATCTGGTTTCTGCTTTGCACTTGGGTCTCTATTAATCTGATTTAAACATCAATCCTATATGTAGGTGTTAAATCTTTTGTGAGTATGTTGAGGGTGGTGTCTTAATTAAGAGATTTCTTTTCACCTATTGGAAGCACAAGTCCTTTTGAAAACTTAGTTTTGTAAATCTTTAGAATTTGCATCTCATATATAGGAGAGGATTTTTTATGTTGAAATCTGAGAGTGTGTGCAAACAAGTATTTCCAGAGCCTCCCAGTTGCTGTACGTGTTCCACCTGAACTACACGGAGAGTGGTCTGCACCTACAGTTATCTCTCAAGCCTCCTATTCATAACTGAGGGATAAGAAGTCTCATATGTAGTGTAAATTGGGACAACCATACTGGGAAAAAGCTTGCCAATATAAATGAGCCTTACACTTTGATTCTGCGATTCTACTTCTGGAATCTATCCTTTGGAGATAATTCTTAGTGCAGAATACGTTTTGTGCCCAAAGATACTGAGAGCAATTTCTTCCTTTTTTAAAATAAGAACTTAATTTTTTTAAATAATAGAAAATTATTTTAAATAGGACAAAACTTGAAAGTTTCCAAATGTGAAACAGGGATGGAATATTATATAGTCACTGAAATGATTTTAGAAGTACCAAATAAGGTACTTATTACTTGTGTTTATTCTTTAATTTTCGTTCAAGTTATTACTATTCCATTTTTCAGTCTTGAGAGAAGGGAATGCGCTGTGGAGCCAGAACTTGTGAATACGTAATTCCTTCTTAGTATAAACAGCTCATAAAGTACAGCAGTGACAAACACTGAATCAGGTGTCAGGAGACTTGGCTGGGGCTGGGCTGTCTAAAGAAGATGTGGATCTGGGGCCCCTTCACCAGTACCACCTGAACAAAGTACCCTGAAAGGAGCTGTATAGCTGGTGCTTCATAGATTCTCTGGGATGCAAATAAACACAACACCCACAATAATTTTTTGTTGTTGAAATTTTACATTTGTTTTCAAATGCAAATATACCTTAGTTTTTCAGGATAACTTGTAGCAGTAGCCTTAGAAGCTGCTTTTTAAATTCCATTATATTATTCTATGCAATATTTTCTGTATTTGGGGTAGGGGAGCTATGTAAGGCCTGCATTTCTTCAAGCTTATTACTTTAGCCTGTAACTCTTTGATTTTTGATCTACATAATCACTGCTAGGCATTGTGGTTGTCCCCAGGCTTATGCTTAAATGGAACATGTGTGGGAATTATCAGAAATAACTTGTATGCACTCTTAAATTGTCTTTCTACAAAATGCTAACTTTAAAAATAACAAAATTTATAAAGATTAACAACCGCTCCTGTTGATATGTAATATTAAGGTCAATCTGTAAACAGATTTAAAAATAATGGCCATCAGAGCTTGAAAGGAGAATATTATTTTAAGTTTTAAAATCAATATTTAATCTGAGCGCAATAGAATTTCTTTGCAGCTAACAGGCACTTTAAATAAAGCCCCCAGACCTTCTGCAGTAGAATTTTAATGCCAGAGAAGAGGGGTAAGGGAGAGTTGATAGCCTACCGCCCTCAGGTGACTTCCACTCACCCCTCAGGTTATAAAGACAGACCTGCCTTGGGGCTTGACAGCTACAGGCAGTACTGGGAACCAGGACAAGTTACTTAAATTGCTGGAGACCTTATGTGTAAAATGTGGAGGCAGGAGTTGGATTAGATCAGCATTTCCTAAACATTATTTTATGAAACCCCAGTGCTCTGTGAGGAGTTCAAAGGCATCCACAAATAAAGAGTTTCCTTGAGCAAATACATGTGAGAAATGCCATACCTCTCTTTGGAGATTTCCCAATGTGTGTGAGCTTATTCTAGGTTGTAAGATATTCTGTAGTAAAGACATAAAGACATATTTTCCACAGTGTTTCACCTACCATGTCTTAAATGTATTTGATGACAGAATGCTGTTAGCAGGGAACATATTTTGGAAAACACTGAACTAAGTTTTTTCTAAGTTCCAAGATTCTGGGGTTTTAAACATGCCCTTCAAATGTTGCTTAGCAACAGTACATCCACCTGATTTCCCCACTAGATGGCACCCTTGAATGAGATTTACTTTTTATTTTTGACTGGTTTCTTTTTGGACATTGCTTTTCCTATGCACTGGGAGAGGGAAGATCAGTTATTAAATTGATTTTAAGGCCATTCTTGTAACATTTTACAGACCATTTAAAATAAAGCAGTGTGTCAACTGTAAGGATAACACTAGATTGAAATTGTATATGAATTTTTCTCACTAGAGCTAACTTCAAAAAAATGACACTATTTGAACAATACCAGTATGTCTTCTTTTTTCATGTTGTAAATCAGACTTTAGCCAGACAAAATCTAATTGGATATTTGGGTTGTTCTGTTGATCAACTTGAAATGTTGATGTGTGAGGCTGTCAGGTTATCAGGAGGCAATTGAGAATGTCGTTTAATTTCTATGATGGATAAGAAGTGTCTTCAACCATTACATATGTATTATTTTGTTAAGGATCACTGAAATATCGCATTTAGATGGCAGTGTACCTTCAGAAAGTCTTCCTTTCCAGGCTGGCTGTGTTAAGTGGTCTCTTAAAGTCTCTTTCATGCTCTGGTACATTTTTGCTAGGCTCTTTATTAGAAATAATTTGCTATTAGGCATTAAGATTTTGCTGGTCTGTGGGTTCGTCAGTCTGTCATTCACTGGGTCTCACTGTTGTACTCTTAAGCACTTTAGCTGCACCTCCCCACCTCCTGCCTGGAGTTCATGGAATTTCACACGTTGGTTTAAGTGTGCCCAGGAGTTTTGGAAAGTGAAGGCAACTTTACTTAGAAATAGTCATGCTTCGAGTTTGTTCAACTGAAGGATGTTTACCTATTAGAAATGTGTGCCTTTTTAATGATGGAAAGGGAGCTTTTAAAAATATAATGAGGAGACTTCCTGAACAACTTCCTGAATTATCTGAAATATGTATATATTTGCAGGGGGCAATGAGAAGCCACATGCTGTGACTGGAGTCTCATCTTGCTCTTTCAATGCTACCTTTTGAGGGTGAAACTTTTGTAAGGTCTTTTAGATCTTACTCCAGTAAAAGATTCTTTCTGGGCCCCAAATAGCACTCCAGGGAGGTTAAAATTGTCATACTTTCCAAAGGTCAGTTGTCTGAATTATGATTTTAGCATGACTATCAGATCTGCTACTGTCTTTTGCTTTATGTTTAGCATTTTATCTTAGCTTTGTTCCTCCATAGTGTTCAGCATAGCATGGACTCTGGTTTTTAGTTTGTTTTGGGCCTTAGATTTTTAGCATAGTTCATATGTTACACTCTTATTTGATTAGACCATCTGAGAAATTTGTTGTGGATTTTGTGAAGGGGGTAATAGAAATATCAGATAAAATAGACAATAACAATCATAGTTAATATGTATTGATTGTTTATTGTTTTAGGCACTGTGCCAAGCATTTGACACATATTAGCTCGTTTGATCTTCACAACAGCATGAGTGAGATAGATCCTATTTCTATGGTATTTTCAGATGAACAAATTGAGAGTTAGGAATGTGGAGTAACTTAGTTAATGTCACACACTTTGTAAGTGGCCCAGCAAGGACTGCTGATCTGGCCTCTCATGCCTTATGTTTTACCACCACATGAATAATATGGAATATTCACGTCCTGAATGTTTTGTGAAATGTGCATATGAATCTTCATAAGGTCAAGGCAGGTTGAGCCAAGTGGCCACAAGGCAGGAAGAAATCTCGTGATAATGAGAACTCAGCTGTCAATTTTGTTCTTCGCTCTAGACACCAAGATTTCTTGGCCTGATGGCTTCATATTCAAATATGTTTGGCCATGTTTCTCAAAACACTGAGTTACTATACTTTACATTAACAGTGCTTGGCTTTGTCTTTTATGCAGAAAGCCCCTCCAGGCCTCTGTAATGTGCTAAAAAAATCTTGTCTAAAACTCATGAAAATAAATAACATAAAACTGTTCTGAATAAATTTGAGTTAAGTGAACAGAACCCTTTTCTGTGTCTGTGTATTGCATACATATAGTTGTGTGCACCCATGAACACATGTTCTGTCAGAGAGCCTAGGACAAATATCCTCCATAGTGAAGGACATCTCAGAATTTCCATTATAAATTATTTTAGAGGTTTATAACTAATACTGTAAAAAAAAAATTCAGCCCCACCTGTAACTTACTTTATTGTGTTTTCAGGATTAGTTGCAAGGAAGAAGGTAGATGAGAACAAATCTTTGTCTTAGAAGTTGAGGGTGGTACAAATGTTTGTGTAATTGTTGGAAAAGATGGGAGTGTTGTTAGAAATAGACTTGGGACCTCAAAGATTCAAGTGGCAAAGAGTAAGTAATACATCTGTTGAATATCAGATACCTAAGGGGCAAATGCAAAGCCTGATCTTTAACTTGCATGTTAATTATAAACAGGAAGTGCATACAGCATGTCACTGAATTCTGTGAATCTCTCTTTTTTTTTCTGAAAAAAAGGTGGTAGGAATTAAAACATTATTAGACAAAGGTCCATAGATTTCTTTTTACCATCAAGACCAAGACTTAACTTTAAAAGTCACCTCTTCTGGAAAGCCTGCACTAATTACTAAGATATATTAAGCCTTTTCAGGGAGTGTGCTAAATGCTTTTTATGAGTTTTCTCATTTACTCCACTGAACATCTTCATTTTACAGATGAAGAAGCCAAAGATCTGAGAGAAGTAAGTTGGAGTGTAAGTTGGAGCTGGTAGAAGAGATGTGCAAGAGCCTATAGTACATACAGGGTGTGCCCAGTGTTTTCTGATTCCCCCTTTGCTCTGACATTCCTTTTGCCCAATTGTCTCAACCCTGGGGCTCATTGGAACAATCCAAGGAAATTAAAAATGCAGACATGCAGGTCCCACCCCAGATCTGATTAATTAAATCAGAATCACTGGAAAAGAGGCCTAGGTGATTCTACTATGCAGAGAAGGCTGCCTGAGAACTCCCTTCCACTTTGCCCTTAATTTCTGGTCAGCTTTAATAGTTGTGCGGTCAATTATTTCTCAAGTAAAAGATTAATTACTTCATTTATAATTTGCATCAGTTTTTATGGGCTGGGAGAAAGTTTGCCTTTGCAAAAGATTTGCTAAGCAAATTAATAGGTTACACTGGAGTATAAGGGAAATGCTTATCTTATTTAAGAGCACAAACAGCTTTCAAGAATAATAGAAAACTATATTCATTATAAATAAATTGATAGGTGAATTTCAGGTCACTTTAACATCCATTAATAAAATTTTTAAGTCCAGTTAATCCACACATTTTATTAACTTGATTGATTACCTGCTTTTAAAAATTATTTCTAAGAAAAATATTCTATAATTCTAATTTTTGGTGTAGTCAACTTGGGTTCCCCCAACCTTTAAAGAATTGAAATTAGTTGTTACTGTTTGATATGCTGTCAGTCTTCTTAATGTCATTTTGTAGCTTAGTGTTTTGCCTAATCTATGAGATTTTAAGTTTCTTAAAAGCAAGGATCTCATCGCTTACTTTTTTTTAGTACCTATGCCTGTTTTTGGTGCTCTGCATCTTACAGGTGCTCTATGAATGCATGCTTTTGACTAAGGCAGTGCCTGCTTGGGCAAAACAAAACTTCAGTTAAGGAAAATGTAAAGCTCATATTCAGCCTGTAGGCATCAGATGGTCATACTCATATGGGTTGCTTATGACCTATGCCCATGGGTTTGGTCCATGCCTATTATTAAATAGTTGAATTTTACTCCTGAGAAGATGCAAGAGCTCCTGCTGTACAGATATCCTTAAATGTGTGCTGGGTCTCCTAGATGACTCTGGGTCACAAAATGGGGAAGATACAGAGAGAGACTGTAACTGGTTTACTGCTGTCAATTTTGTGCATTTCCAGAAAGGAAAAATGGTACAGTAGTTAAGAGGTAAGTGGGCTTAAATTCAAAAAATGGTTTACCACTTCGTAGCAATGTGACCTTAGAGAAGATACTATTTTCTCTATTTCCTCATCTTTAAAACGGGGTATTGTGAAGATTAAGTGAATTAACTTATAAATGTGATTGAAATAGTGGATGGCCAGTTGTAAACCTCAATATGTATGTTACCTTTTACTGTTAATATAAAGTGGAACTATTAAGTTTAGTGTAGTGATTATTAACAGAGGATGATTCCACCTCCCAGCAGACGTTTGGCAATGACTGGAGACAATTTTGCTTATCATACTGTGTCATGTGTGTTACTGGCATTTAGTGGGAAGAGGATAGGGTTGCTGCTAAACATCATACAATGTATAGGTCAGCCCTCCACAACAAAGAATTATTTGGTTTCCGTTGTCAGTGGTGTCGAGGTTTAGAAACACACGCACATGAATACAGGCCTAGCAAATTAGGTGGAATATTACAGTAAGCTCATTTGGAAATGACCCCTAATCCATAGCCAGCAGTACATTGGCTGCTAGACTAACATATACTGGGTCCCTTCTGTTATCTCAAAATAATGAAGAAATGATCAAATTCAAGCATTTGAGAATGAGCAGTGGCACTTTTCTTAGTGAATTGAATTCGTATTTTGCTCTGTACTTTGCTATAAATACAATTGGCTTTAAATACTAGTGTTAAGAGTGATCTCTAGAGTGATAGAGTGCATGCCTAACATGCATGACGTCCTAGGTTCAATTCCCAGTAACACCATTAAAAAAAAAAAAAGATAAATAAACCTAATTACCCCCCCAAAAAGAGTGATTGATCTCCACCCTAAAATGTGAGTAGAACTTGTATTATAATGTATTAAGTATGCATATGTATTTAATTTATTATATAAATACTTTAAAATATTACAAATATTCTTTAGAATAGACTCCAGCCTCTTTGGTCTGGCATCCTAGACATGTCACAGTTAGATCCCCAATCTACCTACTGAGCCTTATCTCCCACCATTATTCCTCACCCATACTGTATTCTCTATACTAGAGTGATGATAATATGAAGTCAACTTTATAGGCAGTTTTTCTGCCTCTAGAGAGAACTTGTCTTGCTCCTAGATATGTCACCTGGCACAGAATAGGCATTCATTAAACATTTGGAGGATGTATAATAATATCTCTCCTTGCAGAGTATGTATAGACATACTAGGCACTGTGCCTCCCTATTACTGTGCCTTTATTTCTTCCTCACTCTGAAAGGTTTTCTTACTAAAATTCATCTTTTCTTTTAAAATTTACCTGAAAGCCTTTTTCACACAATCTTCTCTTATTTCTTCTTCAATCTCCAGTCTTATACAAATTAATTCCTCCCTCTCCAGGGGCCCAGAGGACTATGTTTTTCTTCCATTTGCCTTTTGTTAGATGTAATCACAACAATACCCTTCTCTCTGTTTTGTGTACAGTTCAAGGTAAGAAGCCATGATTACACCTCCTTCTTTTTGCCAGAGGGCCTTTGCACACAATAAGCACCCATGTCCTCATTGAATAACACAGTGGGTCCTCCCTTTGTCATCAACTTGAAGTTCTGTTTGCTGTCATGCTATTTACACTGTACTTATTTTGAATGAGTCTAAGGAGAGTAAGTCTAAGTAGACATTTATCCCCCAGAGGGTAAGTGCTGTGTCTAATTCTATTTGGTAGCTCCTTATCTAGAGTAGCACAGAGAGAGTGCCTGACAGATGTCTGGGAAATGATTGATGCCTTGTATTGCTGTTAAGTGGTTAATGCTTCTTTATTATATATTGTTTGTTGTGCAAGAGACAGTTGATGATCCTTTAAGTGTCTGCTTAATGAACTTAATCAAGGGGTGTTTCTCTCTGTATTAATCATACAGCTAGTATAGAACTGAATTATATACCAATTCTTAACTTGTAAAAAGGATAAGATGGAGGGTAAAGAGCTTCTCTAGAAATGGAAATTAGCTTCCAGAAGACTTTTAGCTTGATTTAGAGGCATGTTACTCTTAGATTTCTAAAATCTACCAATAAGTATTCATTAACTGCTTTTTATTTGGAGAGTAAGACCAGTTCATAATATGGCTCCTGCCCTGTAGGGCCTATGCTCTAGCACAGTGCTTAGCAAACTTTTTCTTCTTTAGAGGACCAGATGACAAATAGTTGAGGTTTTGCGGACCATACAATCTCTTGCAGTTATTCAGTTCTGCCATTGTAGTGTGGTCATAGCAGCCATAGGCAAAATGTAAACAAATGAGCATGACTGTATTCAAAGAAAACTATGTACGAAACTGGCAGTCTGGTGTAGCTGTGTGCCATAGTTTGTTGACCCCTGCTCTAGAGTGTGGGTAAATGTATAAGTGGATACATGTATGCATATAAAACTAGTGTTAGGGCGTGTGCTTTTTACTGCCAATGTTGTAGAAACCATGAGATGAGAGAGAAGGCTGGGCCAGAGTAATAGAATAGGGGCCTGATGAAGGGGGACTTTTTGTTTCTATGAACACATATATAAAATTTTTCTTCATTCCACTTTCTTAGCAAGAAAGTTTATAAAGTCATTCAGTTTTTCATATATTTTACAAGTATTTGCTAAGTGGTCACTATAGACTAATGTTCATTCTAGTTTTTTTTTTTTTTAAACTGAAGTATGGTCAGTTACAATGTGTCAGTCTCTGGTGTACAGCCCAGTCATACATATATTCATTTTCATGTTCTTTTTCATTAAAGGTTATTACAAGAAATTGAATATAGTTCCCTGTGATATAAAGAAGAAATTTATTTTTTCTAATCTGTTTTTATATACAGTGGTTAATACTTGCAAATCTTTAACTCCCAAATTTATCCCTTCCCACCCCTCTTACCCCTGGTCTCCATAAGATTGTTTGCTATGTCTGCAAGTTTGTTTCTGTTTTGTAGATAACTTCATTAGTGTCTTCTTTTTTTCTTTTTCTAGATTACACATATGAATGATACCATATGATATTTTTTTCTCTTTCTAGCTTACTTCACTTAGAATGATTATCTCCAGGTCCATCCATGTTTCTGCAAATGGCATTATTTTATTCTTTTTTATGGCTGAGTAGTATTCCATTGTATAAATATATCACAACTTCTTTATTCAGTCATCTGTCAATGGACATTTAGGGTTTTTCCATGTCTTGGCTATTTCAGTGCTCCTATGAACATTGGAGTGCATGACAGTGCTGCTATGAACATTGGAGTACGTGTATCTTTTCAAATTTGAGTTCCCTCCTGATATATGCCCAGGAGTAGAATTGCTGGATTTCATTCTGGTTTTTTTCAAGTTTAATAATTGAATATATTTTCCATGTTTTAATGTCTTATTTTACACATTTTAGTATCTCTGAATTTGGGATGCATCTCCCAGTTGATGCTGTTATTACCAAATTTTCCTTTCTCTACCGATATAAATTAAGATGTGTCTTACAATTGGTGGAGGCTTAGAATCTAGAACAGAGGCACTTACTTTAGATATTTTACTTTTTACTTTTATATTTACTCAGCAACCTACTAGACACAAAGATTCTGAGACCATTTAAAATGAAGATTGGAAACACCTTTTTAAAAAAAATTAATGCCTTAAATCCTGACAGAGATTGGTTACTTTACATGTCTCAGTTAATGTTCTGTTAAATAAACTCTCATGTCAAGCATGGCCTTTTCTGTGCTCTTCGATGATTTTGGCTTGTTTCACAGATTTCCTTCATAAAGGTAATATATGGACCAAAATTTCAGAAATACCATTCTGTGGCCCAATGAGGAACCTGGTCACAGTACTCTGTGTCTATTACCTATAACTTTCCCTTTGTTAGAAGCACAGAATTTGAGAACAGGTGTTGGAATATGTGTGTTTTTCCCTAATTTATCTCATTTTTATTTCATTGCTCTCAGATTTTCTAAAACTGTGAAGTTCTTTATGCAGGTCTGGCCTAATTAGGAGAGCTTGGGAAGGTTTGTAAAAGGTTTAATGTTCCCCCTCTTTCCTGTCTATATAAATCAATTAAAATGAACTATGAAGGAACTCACACTCAGATCATGTATAACTCTAGATTTCATTGCTATGTGCTTGTTTTCGACATTCAAGGAGGAGGTTCTGCCTAACTATTTATGATTTACAGTAGCCAGAGATACATTTCAACCAGTTCCATAATATATGGGAATAAGACATAATATAGAAACATTATTTATGCCTCTGATCAGAAGGGGAAAGCTGTTTCTTATTCTGTGCTTATGGTCTAAGCAGTGTGAATAGTAAGCACAATTGTCTTTGTAATTAGTATAAAAAATCAGAAAAATTAAAATTCAGATTGGTATTTCACAACCAATATGTCTAAATATTTTAAAGTTAATGCTCCTAAGTAAAAGTAGTAAATACTCCTCAGTGTTCATAGTCTGGTTCCTTTTGGCATGGCTTTTGTGTTTTTGTTCTCTATAAAGTTATTATTTGAATGCTGAGTCTTGAAATAATCTCTACATGTATTTTTTCCTCTTGTGTATTTTAGAAAAGGTCTTCAGTGCAAGAAAGTGGTTAACTATTAATTGGCAATTGATCATTAGAGAGAGATAAACTGTGATTCTTATACCACATGGAGAATTTTACAGTGTGGTATTTGTGGTACTTTTGTGTATGTGCGTTCCTCAAGCATTTCAAACCATAGTTTTACGTAATGACATTATTTTTTATAGGGCTGAGAGGTAGGAAAGGGAAATCCAGAAGCTGCAATTTATTCAAAGATTTCTTCTTAGAATAACTCTGGAAAAATAAATTTTATTTTATTTTTTCTGACATCTTGAATTGCAATTTTTACCTCTCTTTACCTTAAGGTACTTAAGTGAAAAATATAATGACTTTTTAGAGCAGGTCCAAACTGTAGAGCAATTTAATTGAGTTCTCTTATTTTTAGACAAGGAACCAGAGCAGGCTGCTCTACCTACCATTTGTGGAACCAGGACAAATGCTAATGGAGACCCACAGACCAAATATCTAAATATGCTAAAGGTCTAATCAAGCTATGCTTGCCTTCTCTCCTGAGGGCTTCAGTCCAAAGTCTGAAACTGCAGGACTCTCAGTTTCTCCAGTGCCAGCCCTGTGGCCTGTGGGTCTGTGTGGCAGCATGGGTTTGATGGAGCAGGACAGTGGGAACTGGACTCAGGCCCACTGAACCCAAAATGAAGATGGCCTGCCCAGGCTCCCCAGGGAAGTGGGTTGGGCAGGATCTGTACCTCCAGGCCCCACTTGTCTGACTTAGGCCTTCCAGGGAGTTCCTTAGACCATATCCTCTGAGCCAGGGGAAGGATGTGAACAGAGAGATCTGGGAGATCTGGTATACCTAGACATCCATTTTTGTCCTTTGTTTCCAAGGGCAGAGGCTGTGGTTCATCCTATCATGGGCTCTCAGCTCAGCATCCTCTGGCCTGGGGGCCAAGTTTAGCTAGTAAGTCCCTCCTGTTGGCTCAGGCAGTCACCAAATAAAAAAATTAACAAAACTTCCTGGTGAGACTCAAAAAAAAAAAAAAAAAAACCTTGCTTTTTGAGGTTTGTCCTGTGTGGGGCCCTCAAGAGTATGTAGCCCAAGAGAATAGCCCCTCTGGCCTAGGTCTAAGAGAGGACAAGGGATTGGACAACATTACACAGCTAACTAGTGGCAAAAGCATGATAATATCTCCAGAAACTATAAATTTGTTCCATCCACGTTATAACTTACAAACATGCTTGCTTTGGATAAAGTGCAAAAAAGGGAAGGGGGAGGCAGAAATCATTTAAATGATGTATTATTCACATTATCATTATCCCATCTTAAGCTTTCTTCCTCTACTGGGTAAGGAACCCTTAAAACTCACATGTACATCGTGACTTTGAAAGAAAGAAAAGCTATCAAAATACTCCACTGTGAGAAATTTTCCATTTTTTGGGGAATTCAGGTGTGTGAATCACTTCCTTCTGTCCTGTCATAGAAAAAAAGAAAGCAACGTGACTTTATAGCTCAGCTGAGGAGGCCAGGGTTGGCATTTTCCAGGGAAGATTGCTTATCATGGAGCAAAGCTATATTCTTAAATGGATTCTGCATAGACCTTACAGGAACGGTTTGCAGATGTGGACGGCCTTCCCAAGAAAAGATTTTTACAGTGACTGACATCCTCAAAACCTTCCCAGTAAAAGGAAAACGTGTCCTTTCTCAATTTCACGTATGCTTTCTCCTTGATCAAAAGACTGATTTATCCATGGTGGCATCCGAAAAATAAATTTTTTAACAAGGTTGCTTCACAGTAAAGATGAAAGTACAAGCAAGTATTAGACAGGCCAACTGGAGGGACTTGAGTGTGGAGGATTTTTATTTCTTCTTGCAATAAACACATGTGTAGTCCAGGAAGAGTGATGTCGTCATCTGGTGGTGTGATGGAGATCCCCACTGATGCTGGAAAAATACCAGGTTAATGAAGTATAAAATATAGTGTTAGGTACAGGCAGGTATTTTGTGGGTTTGGGAATCTGTTGATTGGAATAAAATCTTAAATCTTGTTGGTCTCAAGGATCTGGGAGTGGGCAGAATGGCTTAGGCCAGGAAGTAACAAATTGGATTTGCTTTTGCTTCAAAAACTTTACCTGGATATCTGGTGAGAGGTCAGTGGAAGGACTGAGTGGTGGTTCTCCTGTAGGTTTTTTATGTTGACTTGCTTTCATGTTTTTATTAACATGTGTGTTGGTTGTTCATTGAGCACCTGTAATATATGTCTGTTTTTGCATTGTTTGGAGGGATTACACTTGCTTACATGCCTGGCTTTGTCCCTGGGCTGTGAGATTTTTAGAACAGTACTTAGTTATCTATAGTTTTTCTCTCTATTCTTAACAGAACTAATGAAGCTTTGGAAATAGTTGTCACTAAAGGTTGGTTGCATGGAACCAGAAAAACAAGGTCTCCCTCAATGAAAAGATCAGACCTACTTCCATATTCTTACCACCAAGCCTCCCAAAATGCCTCAAATAATAAATAAATCCCAGCACTCAAGAAGCTGTTAGCGAAAACTTGGCTTTAGAAGCATCGATCTGAAACAACTCCCAAAGCACGTGATTTTTACAGAAGATGCAAGTTCTAAAAAAGATTGAGTATGTCTTCCACAAAGAGAAGTCACTGTCTTTTAGAAAGGAAAAATATTGCAGTGGAATCCTCAAGAAGAGCATTTGTTGTTCTTAGGGAAACGGTCTGCTCAGCAGATGGCCTTCACATTTAGGGCCTTGATAGTGAGCATCCTGAAATAGAGAGGAAGAAAAGTTGATTTTTCTGGGTGTGTCCTCTTCAGATGGAGATAGTTTCTCAAATGATACTTGAGAAAAGAAAGTATGGCAATATATCTGAAGCTCCCAATTTATTTGTAGCCCTGTACTGCTTGGATATGCGCTAACCAAGGATGTTTTTTAGTACGGAGACATGAAGTGAGCTAAGGTCATCAGGAAAGATTTCCATAAGGATAAATTCCCACCTTACATTCCCTATGCACTGTTCTTTCTGTCTAGATCACTTTTCCTCCAGTTACCTTCAATCAACTAATGTTGGCACATCTTTCAGATCCTAGCTTTGGGCCACTTCCACAGGGGAGCCTTCCTTGAATCCCAAGATTCATTCTGGTTCTCCTTTTGAAACAACTCCATATGATTCTATAGCAAGGTTTGCAAATTGGTATGCACATGTGGTGTTATAAGTAGAAGTGCAAATGCATAATCTGAAGAGGTGGTCAGGAAGGGCTTTCCTGAGGAAGTGATTTTTGGGTTGAGTTTCAGATGCTGACTGGGAATTAGCAGGGAAAAGGAGATGATGGGGAAGAGCATTCCTGGTAGCAGGACCAACATGTGTGAGAGCCCAAGGAGGAAGTCTCCGGTGTCTTTGAGGAATTAAAGACTTCTTTAGTTGTGTGGATAGAAGGAAAGGTGCAGGAATAAGCCTAGCCCCCCTAGGCCTTGGATGCCAACATAGTGGAAAATCAAGGAAAGATTTTAATCTGGGAAGGAATCAAAGACTGTAGTAGTGTAGTAAGTATCATTTTGCCTGTGATGTAGAGAAAACGATTGAAGTGCAATGAGAATAAGTGAGAAGTATAGTGACCATATCTCATCCAAACGGGAACATTTCTGAGAGTGAGAGGAGGTGCTATTAGTACTTCCTGTTAATAACTTCTGTTAATACAGAATTAACTAGGACTCTCCCAAGCAGAGTGGACAGTAGGAAGCTATTAATTTACTTCATTAAGTTATGAATGTACATCTTGTTGAGTAGG
Source organism: Camelus bactrianus (assembly GCF_048773025.1). Classification (NCBI taxonomy): domain Eukaryota; kingdom Metazoa; phylum Chordata; class Mammalia; order Artiodactyla; family Camelidae; genus Camelus; species Camelus bactrianus. The sequence continues at coordinate 28,823,577 of NC_133555.1, forward strand.
CATAATTCTGAATTTTTATTTGTATTTAATAATGTAGAGCAATTTCAGCTGAACTTTCTTCCTTTTTCTTATTAGTTCTCAATTGTGGTATAGTTTTTAAAAGAAGTTGTAAGATTTATTTTAAAGAATTTTTCCCACAGTTTGGGCCATCTTACTTTTTTCCTGAATTACTTAGGTTTTGCTGTGTAGTCAATTTCTAGTATATTTCATATGGCCTTTGGTTGTGTCAAAGTTTGACAGTGTTGCTAGGAAGTAATTGTTGAATTTATTTTTGAGTGTCTTTACTTCATATCCTCTGGGCTTCTCTTAAGCTTTCCTTTTAGGGAAGGCTTTCAGAAATGTGTGGTTTGGTGTCCATGAATTCCTGAAAGTTCTGGATGGTTGGAAAATGATTCACACAGTAAATATCTAGGACTGGATTTGCAAATCATATGGTAAAATATTGCCAGCATCGTTGACCATCAATCATTACCCTGTTGGAAGTAAATAAAAGAGATTAGTGTCCATGAAAATCTTCTCTGCTATGGCTTTGTCATAAGGGACATTCTTCAGAGTAGTGGTTATCAAAGTATGGTCTTTGGACAAGCAGCACTGGCATCAGTTGAGAACTTGTTAGGAATTCAAAGTTTCAGGGCCTACCCCAGACCTACTGAATCAGAGACCCTGAGGTTGGGCCTAGAAATCCACATTTTAACAAGTCCTGCAGGTGATTCTGATTCACACTTGATAGCTTGATTACCACTGCTAAAGAAGATAGGGGGGAAAAAAGTATTAGAAATTGTCCCATCTCCTGCATGTACTTGATATTTAAGACCTAGAGTAAACCTTGGTTTTCTCTTTAGCTCCTTTTCTGAGCTTCCTCTGAGAAGGTCATCATCCTGAGATTTTGTTCATTTACTTATTTAGAATCTGGAAATTACAAACCTCAATGCTATATCTGAAAGAAAGATCTGATTCTTCGTTAGGAAGGCAGCTGGTAGAATACAGGAATTTGAAAAAATTGTTATAAATGGTTGCTTGTGACGTTAATTAGTTCTCTCACACCTCCTTCCCTAATGGAAAGAGGTTTGTGTATAGGAAGATTTATTTTTGTTCTGTCTTGAACAGCATTGTGCCAAAATTACAGCTGGCCAAAAATCTTGGGTATGGCACAGTACTTAGGGTTTCACTGCATTAGAAGAAGAACCCCATTGTGCTGAGAAGCAAGCAGAGCCTTCTCCGGGAGGGAAGCCACTCATTCAAGGTCCTGTAGCTAATGAGTGGCTGAGCTGGGGCACACCCAAGCCCTCTTCCACAGTCTCTGCTTTTAACTCCCTCACCAGTGTCTCTGGGCCTTGCAACAGCATGTAATTGCTGCTCTCTGGGCCTCTCTGCCATCAGAGGATCCATGTTCTTGAAGCCCTTAAAACTGTACCTCCTTCTCCCCTCTCCAAAGTATAAACTTCCAGTCCAAGAAAAGTAGTACCTTCCAGGAAAACCTTTGAAAAACTACTTAAGATAGCAAAGGGAGCTGGAGATACTACTTAGACTTATAGTTCTCTCTTAGGACTTGGAGTAAAGAAACAAGATATATCAAAAATAAGTTAAAAACATGTATAATTATTTATATGTATATCACTAGGTCTTTGAAAATGGCTATAGGGTTGCCAGCTTTTAATTTTTCCAATTTAGGAAATTGAAAAAAAAATGCAGCTATCATCAGCTACCTTCATCATTTTCAGTCTCAGACTTCTTTTTTCTTAACAGTCAGTCCCTGCATGAGCTCATCCAGTTTATGGCTTTAGATACCATCTGTTTATTGATGATTCTCAAATTTATATCTTTGACCTCATCCTCACCTTTGAATTCTAGAGTTGTCTGTTCAATTGATACTCCACCTCTCTTCTTGTATGTCTCATAGACATTGCAAATGCAATGAGTCCAACTTAGATTCTTAATTCCCCCCATTCATTTCTTTCAATGTTTCCCATCGGATGTTCAAGTTAGAAATCTTTCCATTATCTTTTGACCTCTCTCTCACATCTCACATTCAATTCACGAGCAAATCTTGTTGGCTCTTCCTTCAGTATGCATCTAGAATTCAACTCCTTTTTACCATATCAGCTGCCACAATCCTAAACCACCATGATCATCTCTCACAGGAATCATTCAGTAGCCTCCTAATTGCTCTCCATGCTTCTTGCCTCCTACAAACTCTTCTCAACACAGCTCCAGAGTGATCCTTTTAAAAGTGAGATCGTGTCCCTCTTCTGCTCAAAACTCTGTGGCTCCCACCTCATTCAGAATAAAAGCCAGAATCCCTTAACCAGTAATAAATCATGTGGATATCGTATCATCATCTGATAGAATGTGATGACAAGGGCACTTTATCTCTGTGATATTCTCCCCAAAACCCGTAACTCTAGGCTAAACATAAAGAAAACATCAGAGAAACACATATGGAGGTTAATCTACAAATACCTGATTAGTATTCTTTACACTGTGAGGGTGTGACAAAGAATGACTGAGAAAGTGTCACAGAAAGGACTCAGGAGACATGTCTAAATGCAATGTGGTACCCTGGATTGGATCGTGGGACAGAAAAAGACATGAGAGAACTGGTGAAATCTGAATAAAATCTGAAGTTTAATTAATTTTATTGTACTGATGCTGTTTTCTGTTTTGACAAGTGTACCACAGTTGTATGAGATGTTTGACATTTGGGGAAATTGGCTGAGAGATCTATTTTCTGAATTACTTTTTAAATCATTCTACAAATCTAAAATTATTCCGAAATTTAAATTTTACCTAATAGTCTTTATAGTGTCCTACCAGGTCCTGTGTAATCTGGTTCTGATAAATGCCCTAACCTTATCTTCTATAACTCATCCACTTTAGCCACACTGAACTCTTTCTTGGATATGCCGAGTTTATTTTTGCCTCTGGGCTTTTGTAGTTGTGTCTTTTGCCTGGAATGCTTTTTCTTCAGTGCATGGCTAGCCCCTTCACCTTCTTTAGATATTTGCTCAAGTGCCACAGGATGATAAAGGGCTTCCCAGACGCTTTCCCTCCCTATTCTACTCTTTATTACCTTATCGTGCTTTATTTTTCTTTGTGGACTTCTGTGTGGGTTTATTGTCTTTCTTCCTCCACTAGAATGTAAGCTCCATGAAGCAGGAAAATGTTTTATTTACTCTGTATCCCCAGAATAGTGCCTGGCATATAGAGAGGACTTATTGTTGAATGAATGATTAAGTTTCATAAAAATTTATAGTGAACATCCAAATGCAGAAGGAGCAATAGTCCTTTAAATGGATAGATTTAGCTTTCTGAAAAATTCATAAAATTTAACTTTTTGGTTTGTTTTGCTATGGACTATTGAGAACTTGATGGCTGATTGGTACTGGCCTACCAGTTGGGATTTTAGAGCTATTAGGCTAGGTCATTCTCTATTTACTTTCAAAAGAAAGTGGTATTTTAATTATTCTAAACTCATGCTATGCAATACAGTAGACACTAGCCGCATGGGGGCTGTTCATATTTAAGTTAATTAAAGTTGGATACAATTAAAAATTCAGCTTCTCCATTGGACTAGCCATATTTCAACTGCTCCAGAGCCACATGTGGCTAGTAGCTAACATAGTGAACAGCACAGTTATAGAACATTTCCATTGTCACCAAATATATTGGCAGCACAGTTTTCGACAAAGTCTTTGTTTTAATACCTTCAGGTAATGAAAATCACATGATAATAGCAGCAACTGTAATTTATTGGCATTTATATGGCATGGACTGTGCTGTCAGCTTTCTAAGTGTTGTCTCAATTCCCAGATCACTGGGAGAAGTACTATTTTTATTTTATAGGTGAGGGAATTGAAAGTCAAAGAGAGTAAATTTCCCAAGGCCACATACTTGGTAAGCCAGGTTTCAAACTCAAGATCACTGCCAAAGTAAGGCCTGTGAATAATACATTTCAGAGAAGCAACATTTACAACAGTGGTGTGTCTTTGGATAACCATCTCCCATTGTTAGGCAGCAGAGTTGTCAGGATATATTTTTTTCATTTCCTATTTTTCAATCTCATCAATAAACTCCAGCATTACTCTGCAGGGTAAATTTTGTCACTTTATGCCTCCTCACCATTCTGATTTTGCAAGTATCTATCCCACATCCTTTTAAGTTCCCTAGTGTAAATGTTAGTTACAAGCACTGCTCACTGCTGATGGGTAGGGGTCTTCCTTGCGATGTATGATAAAGGATGGACGAATCATATGATGGCCCTGGCCATTTCACTTTCCCATTTCTCTTTGGATTGCTGATTCAGTTTGTTATCTCTGCTTGTGCCCCAATGGGATTGTGACTTGTTGCACATGGGTGAAGTCCCAGACATCAATAGAGCCAATAATTTCACACAGCCTCTCTCGAATGGAGGCCACCAGAGCACAGGAGGATGTTTTCTGAAAGAAAAAAAGAGAAATTCTAGATTATTAAGAGAAAGCCCTCTGAGAGAGACCCAGCTTGGTTTGGGAGACTATCACCAAACTAGTCTTTTTAATCTCATGTCTCTAGTTCAGAGAGGAATTTTGTTTCTTATTTAGAATTGTTTTGGCTTACAATTAAGAAATATGTCTGTATCTTATGTATTTTTTCTAATGTAAATTGTATAATGCTTATTTTGTGTGGCCAAAGGGTATTTTTAGAAGCAACTGAAGAGGTAATTTATTTAGAATGATTTTTCTTTCTTATTTAAGTATTCCATGAGGGAAATGGTCTGACACGTAGTAAGTAGGCCATGTGTCTGTTATTGAACTCACTGTTGACAATTTGAATAATATTATTCTTGAAAAGAACAGCTAACGGTGGTGATTGACTGCTAAAATACAGCCTGTCAGGCCTGACCTATTTTTCTGTGGCTCAAAAAGGATAGAAAAATATGTTAATGCAGATAAATGTGTCCTAACAGTAACCCCTGCATAATTGCCACAAGTTTAACAACTTTAATTTATAATGTATTATGTACAGTTATATCATGGACTCTCAGGGAGTACTGATTGGAATGTTCAAATACAAGGCAGCGAATCAAAGATGCTATACCACATGCACAGTTGGTTGAGGGAATGCCACAGAGGTGGTGACTTTTGAGCTAGGTCTTGATTAATGGGTTGGTTTTTGACGAGAAGAGATGAATTGGTGGGTCATTCCTAAGAGAAGAGTGTGCACATAGGTGAAGGGTTTGGGAAGTCTTATATATATTGAGGGGAAAAAATGCTCAGTTCAACGATTAAAGTGTGAGAGACTGGCCTTGAAAGATAGGTTTGGGGTAAGGGCAGGAAGGGCTTTGACTGCTCAGTAAAATAATTTTTTCTTCATATGGAAAGACTTATTCAAGGTTTTAAAGCACCATGCTTTAGAGAGCTTAATTTGAATTTAGAGCAGAAGCTTTGAATCTGTATATAGTACAATGCTTAAAGACATGAACCCTGGAATCATACTCTCCTGTTTTGAATTCCAAGTAACTTAAAAGCTTAAGCCTCAGTTTCTGCATCTATAAAGTGGGAGTAATAATAGTTCCTACCTCTTAGGGTTATTGTGAGGATTAAGAGAAGATAAACAAAGTACATGTCATGGTGCTTTACTCTTAGTCAGCACCTGACATAAGTTGTTGTTATTTTAATTTTAATGTTATTATCACTTGGGTGAAATATGCCTAAAAACTATTACAATAATCTGTATAAGAGGTAATACATATCCTGGAGATGATAGGAGAAGTGGCAAAGAATATTTGAATGCCATTAGTACTATTTTAATTTTATGACACAATCTTTAGTTTACTTTTTTATTCCTATTTTAACAATAAAATGCCTAAAAACACAAATTTAAACTATAATTAGTTCTATAAAGAGGATAATATGTTCTGACATACACAATTCTGGCATGCATAATTTATAAAGTTCTTTCTATTTCCTCCCTAATGACTTTGAATTCAAGGGTCCCAAGGGAATATCCTACTACTCTGTAATAATTTGGATAATTTTAAAAGCACTTTACTATAATGACATATGGATGCTGACTTGCCTTATTCAATACTACTGGGTTTGAAATTGTCTTTATCATCCTTTCAAATAGTAGACTTGAAAATTATTTTATAAATATAAGGCTCAATAGTGTGATGAGCAGCATTTAAAAACAGTGGAGCTTATTGTCATTTTCTATTTATCATCACAGATGTCTCATTCAATATCATGTGTTCTGCTTAATTATTAATAAGCATTTCAATAAGACTAGGAACCTTCTGGGAAAATTGGCAAAGACTGTCACATCTTATTTGACTGTTTTATCTTGTTGTTATTGTTTTTGGTTTTTCTTCTTAGTTGGTTCTCTGATCAAAGACTAAAACCCTTCAAACTTTGAACTTGAGTATCGTACTTAAGTACCCTTAGTTCTTAACAGTGTGCTCTGTATTTGAAAGGTCCTAGAAGGAAAGCTGGAGACCCAAATTCTATTCAGCTTGATATCATTTAACAGTGTAACTTGGGTGGCTATTGTCATTTCTCTGAAACCACCTTTTTTGTTTGTAAAATCTGAAGCTTGGCTGAAAGTGCCTTCCAAGTTTCTAAAGAGTGGTAGAAGTGCCTTTTATGTGTACAACACTGTGCTTGGGCCTGGATAGAGGACAGACCTTGCCCTCATGGAATTTATAGGGCAAAGGGAGAACTGGTGAAAAATGAACACATGAATATCTTTACCAGTTGACCCATTAAAAAAGTATCTATTGATTAGTATGCAAGTGCTTGAAAGGGAGGGACATTTTTTGATCTGTTTTGTTTACTACTATACCCTTAATAAACACAAACAACACCTGGAACATGGTAGGCACTTGGTAAATACATTCTAAATAAATACATTATCTAGGCTTTTAAGAATTATAACAAAATGTATGCAGAATTGAAAACTCTATTCTGTAAAATCACGCAGTACAAATATTGGGGCTTATGGAAAAAATAGGATTGGTGCAGACTGTTCCACACCTATGTACTTGTGTGACCAAAGTACTAACAAAAACAATACTTGGCATCCCTGCCCTGGCCCCCATCAGGAAAACATAAACAGCCAAAGCAGGCGTGTAAGCCCAACTGGAAGCTGTTTCAGGGGAATTTTTTGTTGTTGTTTAGGGTTTTTTTGTTGTTGCTGCACTTTTTAAAATTTATAGTGCCCAAATCAGTAAAGTGTACATATTTTAAACATATAGTTTGCATTTTAAAAAATGTACCCTTTGGATAATATGCAGAAGAACTGAAAACAGAGACCCAAACTATTTGTCTATTATGTTCATAGCAGCATTATTCACAATTAGATTAAAAATAGTGCAAGTGTTTCTATTGTGAATGGATAAGCAAATGTCGTGTATACATACAATGGAATGTTATTCAACCTTAAAAAGTAAGGAAGATCTCAGACAACCTGTAATACGGATGGACCGTGAAATCATTATGCTCAGTGAAATAAGGCAGTCACGAAAGGATAAATACTATGTGATTCTGCCTATATGAGGTATCTAGAGTAGTCCATTCACAGAGACAGAGTAGAATGGTAATTGGTATGGACTAGGGGTGTGGGAATATGGGGATTTATTGTTTAATGAGTATGAAACTTCAGTTTGAGAAAATGAAAAAAGTTCTAGATATGGATGGTGGTGATGATTGCACAACAGTGTGAATGTACTTAATTGCCACTGAACTGTACACTTGAAATGGTTAAGATGGTAAACTTTATGTATATTTTGCAAGGAAAAAATACAAAAAAACCCAAAGAAAAAGTGTTTACACTCATATAATTACCACTCAAATCAAGGTATAAGAGATTTCCTGTCTCCAGCTGATCTCTTGTGCCCCTCCCTATCACTTGTGTCTCCTCAAGTTGACCACTGTTCTGCCAGTCCTTGAAGTTGACATAAATGGCTTATATTGTATGTACTCTTGTGTTTGGCTTCTTCTCTTACCTTCATGTCTATGAAATTCTGCCATGTTGCTGTGCATATTAGTAGTTTGTTATATTTTATTACTGTGTGATATTCTACTATATGAATATACTTGTTGATATCATTTGCTGTTGATGAAATTTAGGTTGTTTTCAGCTTTTGTTATTCTTTAAAAATTTTTTTAACTAAAGTATAGTTAATTTATAATATGTTAGGTTCCGGTGTACAACATAGTGATTTGATATTTCTGTAGATTATACTCCATTTAAAGTTATTATAAAATATTGGCTGTATTCCCTGTGCTGTACATTACATCAGCTTTGTTTATTATAAATAAAGCTGCTATAAACCTTCTTATATATGTCTTATATATGGACATCTTCACTCATTTCCCTTAGGTGGAATTGCTGGGTCATAAGGTAGTTTAGTAGATACTGCCAAATAGTTTTCCAAAGTAATTATACCAATTTACACTGCTACCAACATGGTATGAGCATTCCAGTTGAGCCACCTGTTTATAAACAATTCTTGCTATTGTTGGCATCTCAGGGAATAATAACAAAGCCCCAAAAATAGTAGGATGGAAAGGCTTATTTTGGGGTGCCGAGGCAGTTTAGATATAAACAGAACTGAGTTGTTGGGGCTTCTACTAAGGAGGGCACAGGAAGAAGTACAACTTTCTACAACCTGATAGCCAGGTAGGGATGAGTTGTAACTCTGGGGAAGGAGGAAGGCATGCAGGAGGTTTTTGTTTCCATTTTTGTTTTTTAATTAAAAAGTATAGAGCTGAAAAGGCTTTATTTAGTCAAGTTGACAGCTGTTTCCTTTCTTCCCTGTAGGAGGTTGTAAATCTAATCTTGAATTCTTACTCCCCACTGCCTCAGAAAAATTGCTTATGAATCAACACAACTTCTACATTATACTGAATTCACTCACCTATTCATCAGTCACATTTGAGCTAACTGGTTTTATGAAAACACATTTTGTAGCAGAACACACTGTGTTTGTATATATAGTTAAGAAAGAGGTTGAATGTTACGGGATGAGAAGAGCAGAGGATGTGAGGGTGTTTGCAAAGAAGTAGTTAAGATGAATGACTTAGAATCTAAGCAGGGCAAGTGATGAAGTGACCAGGGAGGGCTGATGATGATGTGTTGGAAACCATGGGTTAGAGATCAGGATGTGCTTTAGTTGAGCAAGGAAGATGGAAGGTTGAGGTTAAAGGGCAGGTTGTTAACATAAAGATTGTTAATAGGAGTTAGTTTTTGATGTTGACAAGATCTTGAGAGTAATCTTGGGAATATTGCAACAGAGCATATAAAAAGATAATTGGAGATGAGGAAGTCAAAAACAAGGGGTCAGGGAGTTTGAGTCTTCCACAATTAGGTGGAGGTTACCAAAAAGATGTTAGGAATTGAGATGGATAAGATGGATAAGATGGGTAAGTCCTGTGAGCCTATGATTTCTAGATGGGACTGTTTATATGCTTTTCCTTCCTGATCACCAGCTGGGAGAGTAAGCTGGGAGTGGGGTTCTCTCATACCCACAGTGCCTCAAGCTATCTTCTCATCTCTGCATACTTTCACCTTTTCACATCTCTTTCCTGTCTTTTTTAAAATAACCACTTTCCATGTACTTTAAATTTTATGCAGCTACAAAATGTTAGCAAGTATTTTAAGCCTCTTTTATGTTGTAAGCATGGTGCTAGGTGCTGGGGAGATCATGGTAAACAAAATAGGATTCCTGACCCAGGAGATCACACAGGATTAATTTAAAACAAAAGGGAAAAAGTCTCCTTGCATGTGGGCTGGAGGTATTTTCTCTCACTTGCTCATAGGAACAATCATAAGTGAAATATAGGTCAGGAAGTCTTTTGTAGGTGGATATTGTGTGTCTTGGAGCAAAAAGAATAGCATCTCAGTTGCAATAGTAGTTTAATAAACAGAAAAATGGTACAGCTGCGTGCTGCATAGTTCTTGTTTTCCATAAATGCTAGTGCTTGTGGAGGCAGATTGCTGGATCTGAGGAGGTAAAGTTCTGGCCAGAGCCCTGTGAATTAGGGGTAAGTGATGAGCTGATAGCATCAATAGAATGACATCCCAGTTTCCTTCAGAACATGGAGCTTTGTTTTCTTTCATGTTAGCATCAATGCCATCCAGCCAGTGACCATCAAGAACCCACTTTGAACACTTTGAATTTATTACTTGTTGCAGAAAGGGAGAACACGCACTAAGGGGAAATGAGGAGTTTCAGTAAGAGGATGTTGGGAAAAAAGTAGGATTTGGGCTTTGGTTGGGTAACTCAGGTAAGGGGGTTTTGCTTTAGATTGGAAGCCATGAAAAAGTAGGCACAATCTGTGATTGAGTAGCTCAATAAATCTTACCTATAGGGAGAGCGAACTAGAGTGCGGACAAAACCATCATCGGTAAATAGGCAGCAGTCACGCATTTTAGCTAAGAGAAGGGAGTGTTTGGTATTAATGTTGGTGGCATAGTGTCCTTATTAATATCTGTACTTAGACAGAATTATGCCATGGGCTTGTTTTGTCTAACTTTACCATGGTCTCAGAATAACCTTGTCTGAAGTCGGTGTTCTATGAGGTCATTTATGTCCAACAGGAGATTAACATGGCCTCATGTGAGCACCAGGCCTGCGTCTACATGCCAGATAAGACCTTTTCCCCCCCTTGTAAGTATCTTGACAGTTTCAGGCTTCCTCCTGGAGCAATTAACAAATGGGAAAAAAGAGGGGCATGCAGAAAGAGGGGACCAAATTTTAAGAAGTAGAATTTACTGAAGAACCTAGGTAGGGGATGGAAGGCTGAAGTGAGGGTAGAAGAATGGAAAAAGAGCTGGTGTTTATGAGAAAGGGGTTGTCTGAGGGGAGATTAACAGGATAAACAAGGGACAGATGCGGAAAAGTGAGAGAAAGGGATGCAGATCCTCTCCTACCAGAGACCAAGAAATGAGGTGATGATAGGAAATATATGCCAATTGAGAGAGTTAATTCTCTGGGTGGGCTGCCAGCCATTGTGTTGGCGGCCATGTAAAGCCTTTAGCATGTGCCTGGATCATAGTGGGTGTACAGAGTCTCTCTTATTTTTACTGGTATCTGAGTCTCCCAGAGGGTAGAAGTAGAAGAGAATGATGTGCGAGGGCATTCCACACTGTTTGGATGTAGAATACATATGAGTTTGTGGAGTAAGAAAGGGTTTGTGACCTTGGGTATACTTCCATATTAAAACCTGTGTGTGTCACTGAAATATCACTTCACACTTGTCAGGATGGCTATCATCAAAAAGACCACAAATAATAAATGTTGGTGAGGATGTGAAGAAAAGGGAACCCCCTTGTCCACAGTTGGTAGGATTGTAAATCGGTATAGCCACTGTGGAAAACAGCATGGAAGATTCTCATAAAATTAAAAATAGAACTACAATGTGATCCAGCAGTTCCAATCCTGGGTATATACTGAAAAAAATGAAAACACTAATTAGAAAAGACACATGAACCCCAATGTTTGTAGCAGCATCATTTACAATAGCCAACATATGGAAGCAACCTGTCTATCAACAGATGAATGGATAAAGAAAATGTCGTACACACACACACACACACACACACACACACACCCATGAATACACATTCAGAGAAAGACAAATACTGTATGTTATCACTTATATGTGGAATCTAAAAAATAAAACTAGTAAATATAACAAAAAAGAAACAGACTTACAGATATAGAGAACAAGCTAATGTTTACCTGTGGGGAGAGTGAAAGAGGGAGGGGCAAGTTAGGGGTAGGGGATTAAGAGGAACAAACTACTATGTATAATATAAATAAGCTACATAGATATATTTATTGTACAGCACAAGGCATGTAGCCATATTTTATCATAACTTGTATATAGATTATTACCTTTAAAATTGTGAATCAATATGTTGTACACCTGAAACATATAATAGTGTATGTAAGTTAATTATACCTCAATTTAAAAAAGTGTGTGTGTGTATGTGCTTACTTTTTAAGAAAGCCTAGACCTACTTAGTCCATTCTTTACAATAGTGTCTCTGATTATCTTGCAAAAACAACAATAATTTCAAAGTAGCTCAAAGCTCTGTAGTTAAATTTCTCAAATACTATGAAGAAGGATAAATAGACTGTGGCAATACTTTCATATAATAATAAACAAGGACACTCCTCACCTGCTCTGTTTTTCTTAGTCCACCATCCTTGTCCCTATTACCATGAAAACCCCTTACCCCCCACTGGAGCTGTAGCTCTGAGAACTTGATTCTTTTTTTTTTTTTAATCTATTTGATTTTTTCCTTATTCTGCATTTTGGACTTTCTCTGGCCATAAATAGACATCCTTAGACATCTTTTTACATAAACACCAAAGTCCTTGTGTAAATAAATTCATGGGGTAAATTCCTAGCAGTAGGATCAGTTGGTCAGTCAATTGAGATTTTGCCACATTACCTTACAAATGAATTGTGTTCATTTAGACATTCACCAATAGGATGTGAGAGGGCTTCTTTTTCCACACCATGATCAGCCTTGGCTATGCTAACCATGAGCATTTTTGCTGATTTGAATCTAAAAATATGATTATATGAAACCCTTTCTGTGCATATGTATATATTAATTAGTAAGTCTAATTGACGTATAGTGAATCTAGACAAACTTAAAATCTTTATATCATTTTCCACTCATATTCTGTGTTGCTACAGATAGCTTTATATATTGACATAAAGTTATCGAAAAATATAATGCAGAAAGATATGGGTGAATTAACATGTATATTTGGCAGTTTTTAACTTTCAGAGATGATATTTGGTGGAATTTTTAAAAAATGTTTTTGGTGGAGAGGAAACACTGTAAATAAATTTTGACATAGAAATAGTCACTCAAGGAGTAAGGACCCTTTGATAAAGAGTCCACCCTCTGGTTGACCACCAGGGCTGGGAGATGATTAGTTACTACAGAGAGATGCCAAAGAGAGCTTTAGTAGCTAAGGTGCAGGTGCCAAGAAGCAGTGGATTGAAAAAAGGGTAGATTTACATAAATTGCAGGGCTAAAGTGTCAGCAGAAATAGTGTGGTTATCCTGCCAAGTCAACTACTGGTTGTCATGTTTTAGCTATTTTTCTTTGGTAGTCCTTGAGTTTGTTGTCCCTGTTTTAATTTGTCCCCTCTCTATTTGACAAACATGGTTGCCATTTCCTAGTAAATGTTGTCTTCAGTTTATTTGCCATCTTGGTTTTGGGGAAAATGTTTTTCCATCTAAGAGACGTAATTCAGTCAGTGCAATGTGAAATGGGGACAGTGGTTAACGGGTCCCACCACAACGCTGACAAGCCTTGCCCTCCCAGCAAAGGAATCTCCTCAAATGGGATCATTCATACTGACCTACTTGGATGCTCTATTTCTGGTTTCCAAAATGTTCATTTTAGGCACAAAGATTCCTTTGAAAAATGAAATGTGAAGAGGTGAGGACAGTCCAGATTCCACAGAGCTCTATTTGTTGGCAGACATGGACGGCTGCCTTGTGTTTGGGAGGGAACTGGTTAAATTCTCTCTGAGTTTAGTCTGTGGTGGCTCAGTGTGTGTCTTCATTCCTGGCATGGCAAAAGGCACCCAGCTGGAATATGGCTGCTCATTGGGAAGATGAGGGGGAGGGGAAGTATGATGGCCTCAGTCAGAAGCCAACTTGTTCTGGGACCTGGTTGTTCCCATGACAGAGGAAAGGTTTGGGCATAATCTGAAGCTTGGTCAGGCTTGAATGAGTCTGTCTGTAGGTCTCCTTTTTTTCCCATTTGACATGTCACGACCAGGGGGCTTCTGTGTGGTTATTTAGACCATAGAAACAATATGACTGTGATGTCTTTTGCCTCTATCTATAGCAGCTATTCATCCATCCATCCATCCATCCATTCATTCATTTATCTGTTTAACATTTGTTGAGCATTTATTAGAGAATTCATTGTCAAAGGAGATCTGCATGGTACCTGTCCTCTGACCTTCCATTCTAGAGGGAGCCAAAAACTGGATAAGTACTTAAAAGTGTTGTATGGTTCAGAAAGTGGAAGGACAGAGCATGTGGAGAGTGTTATGCAAGGGTACCTAAACTTATTTTAAATGGTCTGGTAAGGACTTCCCAAGGAAGTGATGTTGCAGCTGTGAACCGAGGGAGGAACTGCAGTTGGCCAAAGGATGATGGCAGTAGCAGGTGGTGGTAGTGGTGGTATGTTTGTGCCCATGGTGTTCCATGCAGAATGACATCATCTGCAAAAAGTCCAGGAAAGAGAAAAAATTATTTGTATAGGAAACTAAGAGGAAAGTAGTATAATTGGAGCTAAGAGAACTGTGGACCTTGGGTTCAAACCATACCTTGTGGACATTTCTCACAAATGAAAACAGTGGATATAATCTATGACCATAAACTTCTGTTCCCTTCCAGTAAACCAGAATACATTTTGTATTAATTCTCAGCCCAGAGAATTTTCATTTGGGCTCACCACCTTAAATAATTTTTAGCATCTCGAGTCCCAAGGTTGTTAGTAACATTGTCTTTGACTACTAAAAACATTTTAGTATGTTCTTGACAGTAAATGGCAGTAAAATGTTATCTCTCCTTGTACCAGTGAGTGAATTATCTAAGCTTCCTCCATGATTTGTCGTAACTCCTTGTGTCCTCAATTTTTATTTTTTACTTAGAAGATGCCAGAGCTTCTCATTGTTTTGTTGTGCAGATTGTTTCAGGAAGTTTGAAATACTTATTAGATTTTAGGCAAAAATGATGGACTATTTCCATGGAGGTAGGTAAGCGTGCCTTGGAATTGAGTGTGGCTCTGAGCAATTTCATAACCTATATGGCCTTTGATTTGCATCCTGTAGAAGGATGCAAAGAACTGAGCCAAAACCCCATGTTAAGCACTTGCTCTTCTCTAGAGCATGCTGCATAGTAGGTCCTCATTAAACAAGAGTTACCATTTTTTTTTTGATGAGCTGATAACTTTTATTGGGCTCTGAAATTACATTCCTTGACTTCTGTAATCAAAGCCAGCAGAATATTATTTAAACTCACTCTCCATTTTTGCAGAAGTGGGTGGCTTCTGTGTTGACACTTGGTGTCAACTGATGCTTAGTCAGTACCTAATATTAGCCCAACAAAAAGCAGAGAAAAAAAGAATCTTAGTAACAGATGCCAAATTGCCAAATTAAATTATGGACTTTTGAAGTGTCTTACCTCAGTCAGTGTCTCTGACAGATATTTGTTTATGTATGTGACTTCCAACAGGTTGCTTCAACTAACATAGTATTAGACTATTACATATACTTAATTATTTTTATTCATAAGAGTACCTGATCAGAACATTTAGAGCACACTGATAGAGTAAACATTCTTTTTTTTCTCTCAGTATCATAATATCATTTTTATATGTGGTGAAGGAAATTCTTTTACCTTAGGAGTCTTAATAAGAAGCAGAACTTGAGTCCCTGAAAGAAGTGGAAAATACCAAATGCTTACTTTCCAAGTTCCCATGCAACCATCCCTCAAGTAAGTGACCTTGATTCAGCCAATCAGATGCATTTTCTATGGAAGTTGAACAGGAACTAGTGACACTTTTTGTGGCATTGGTAAAATCTGAAGCACTCAGGCCGTATGGCCCATTGCAGTAGAGCCAGTGGCAATGTGCAGCTGTCAGTGAGTGCTGATGGTTGGACAGCCATGCCAGATGCAGTGGTGGTGCTTTGGGTTGTGATCCTAACTGCAAGGCATCTCAACCTGGTTCTCCACCCCTCCCAGTGATCCTGTGAGATGCCTCATGACCTTTCAAAACATTTCCCCTTCATTCATCTAATTGCTGGCTTGCAACCTGAGCCCCTGTTGACCTACATTGTAGGCAGTGTTTATAAAATTATTTGCCCATGCAACCTGTTTTTAATAAAGCATTTCATGGGATTACTATGTTGGAAAACATCGTGGGAAATGCAGAATAGCATGATACAGCAAAACCTGGAGATAGAGCTGAATTAGGAAAATAACAATCCTTAGAAAGTCCCTGTGTGTGTCTGCAGCTAATCTTGTCTGCAGAAGGTTTCATAATTATAGTTTAAGGTATTGTAGGGGATAAATAGGTAGACAATTATTAGTACCTCCAAATCAAGGCTAGACTTTGTTTTGTTCTTTGTGCCATCCAGAGGAGGCTACTTTTGTTTGCCATATTAATCTGATTATAATAATTATAAGCAATCATAATACACAACCAACTTTTTCATGCTCTTACCATGTCCTAGGCACTTTCCATAAGTTCCATTTAAATCCTCATAACAGCCATTGTGTGGGCAATGTTATCTTTATTTTTCAATTACCAAAATGGAGGCACAAGAAGATGAAATAAACTGTCTAAGATTATCAGCCATAAAGCTGTGATTTGAACCTGGAGCTCACACTCTTTGGGCTGATTGAAACTAAGGTGTTAAAATGTCTCTCAAGTCAGGGAGCACGAATTTTCTTACCTTCTTTGTTTTCAAAGTATCATGATTTTTCTGGCTCGTTCTCTATGCCCAGCACTGTTTCTTACTGTTCTTTGCTGCAGTTGAGCTTTCTTGGCCTTTAGATCTCAGCCTAAAGTCTCTTCTGTGAAGAGGTAGTTTCTGCCTTTCAGTCATGTTCCCATATTTTTCTATCAGAGCACTCTGATCTACATTTGTGTCTCCCATAGGTCTGTAAGCTTTGAGAACCCCAGGGTCCATGTTGTTTTGTTCACCACTGTATACTTAGCCCCTGCACAGTGCCTGGCCCATAGACTTCCCTCAGATATCACTTAATAAATGAACGGGTCCATCACTTACCAGAGGTTAGGTCAGTGTTTCCCACCTTTTTCATTACTGCCCCACCTAGGAAGAAAAATTAAATTATGTTTGAATTCTTCCTAATGAGAGAAATTAAATTCTAGGGAATAAGATTTTATGGGGGTGGGGTTGGACACCAACCATTATAATATGTAAGGTTTTCTCATCACCTAAGAACTATTTTTTGCCTCCTTGGTGGCAATATCACCCCTGTTAAGAATGCATGGGCCAAGTTTTTGGTTTCTTCTGTGAAATGGAGCTAGGAACATCTAATTTGTAGGGTTGCTAATAAGATTAAAGCATCGATATGTATCAGTTCTTGTTGTATTGTAGGCGCTTAAATGTGGGCACAAAGTGTTCTCTTAAATCTTAATTGAATATCAAGAATGATGTCAGTTGGTCAAATAATTTTTATGTTAATGCTATAGTTTTTATAACATACAAATCTGAAAGAGGAGACATAAAATAAAGTAGCATTTACTGAGAAGTCACAGAGGTTTATCCAAGATTTCTTCATATAATGGAGATTTCTGGCCTTGACAGTTTACTTAGTATAATTCAATTTTGAATCTTTAGTTGCGGAATTTCCTAAGGAATGCCTGATAGTGTAATTTAAGCACAAAGTAAAAGCCCACACCTACAATGTGGATGCATTACTCATTTTAGAGCCTAAAACATATTATTTAGTACAAAGCATACTTATACAGATTCCCTCAAGAATATGCCATCAGACCAGTAATTAAATTATGTAAAAACAGATTATCCCTATTGTATATGCATTCTCTGGGCTTAAAAACAAATTTGAGTCATAAATATTAAAATGTGCCATTTTGGGCATGTTTTCTTCTTTTCAGTTAGATAGGCTCAGCAAATTATTTTTCCCATGGATAACAACTTTTATTAAAGGAAACATCACAAATGCACTTCTCCATGGCAACTGACTAGAATTTTTTTACTAAGCTCTCTTAAGTGTCTGATTTACCAGCCCCCAGGTAGTTCACTCTTGCACAAAAGAAAACTATTGTCAGTTAATTAGGAGAAAGAAATAAGACCAGGAACTTGTAATTTAATTTACTATAGTATGTGTTTACATATGTCCCATTGATGATATTAGGAAAATGTCTGTTGATTGTAAAAATACTCTTAAAATGTGTGCTTGGTATTTGTTTATGTGTAAAGTATATATTTTTATACTGTATTATTTTGTCAAGGATGAAATAAGAAGGGAAATATGCTGCCCCTAAATTCCACAGAGCAGCGCTCTTTTGTCTGAATGAACTTGATGCCATGACTTTATGGAAATTTCAAGTGTATTTTTCATGGTCAACTTGTTTTGAGAATTCTCTGAAGCCTGGAACTGGTGCTTGTCTGTAGGTTAAAAATGAAGAGGATGATACTAGGGTTTATTGAAACTATTCAGTATGGTAAGAGTGAGCAGCCAAATTGGGCTGGGCCCTCTGACAGACTCTCATTTCGTCTCTACTTGTGAGAGGACTTTGGGGATACCTTCACCAGGTAAGACCCAATAGTCTTCCTGCCAAGTCCATTTGAAAGAGGAACAGCACAGTTTATCTGTCCACCTTTAAATGAATATTTACAGAGCACTGGTCATGTACTGCGTGCTCTGCTAGGAATTAGAAACAGAGTGAATTGACAGAAGTGTTCTACATCTTCATGGAACTTACAGTCTAAAGGCACCTCAAAGGAAGTTTACAGAATTCAACGAGATTTCAAGGTGAAATCAAGGAGAAGTGCACTGTTATCTAGAGACTACAACCTAGTTTGGGGGTCAAGCAAGGCATCTTGGAGACCTGATTAGAAGCTGGAAGCAGTCCAGGTAGAGAGGGGAGAGGTGCATAGGAGGGAGGCAGAGCAGGGATGAAGATTCAAGACAGGGAAGAGCATAGCATGAAAGATGTTCTCCAGAAGCTGAAATCAGTTGAACTCCAAGGCTAGTGAGGGAAGGAGGGAGGGTAGTGTGAAAAGAGACTGAGCAGGATAGCAAAAAGCCTTAAATACTTGGACTTGCTCTACTGAGTAGTGGGGAGCCTTTGAAGGATTTAGGCAATGGAGAAGAATGATCAAAGTTGACCTTATGGCAGCTCTGCATAAACTGGGTGGAGGGCTAGAGTAGACTTGGGCCCTGTACCATCACCATGTATCCCATTTTCTAAGCCTGTGCTCTTAAAGGAGACAATGGCTGTGGACATCCTACAGTTTCCATCCTTCCTATTCTAGCCACTGGTTCCCCCGGAGATGTCAGTTGAAGTTGTAACTTCAGTTTTTGCAGAGGGGCCCCCACTTCTCTTTTCAACACCTGAGTTCCTTGCTTTATCTAATGGACATGCCCCTTAACTGCAGAGCAGTTCACCACCCCACAACACTATCTGGACTATACTTTCTTATGTCCTGTACTTTCTTTCCTGTGGGAGAGCTTAGAATCTACCATTTGCCTCTTCTAATGAGGCACCAATATGTTATTTGCCACTGAGTCAACTTCTGAAAAGTTATCAGCTCCTGGCCACAGCCTAAGGATAAGAAAGATTTTAAGTGTGAAGAACAACACAAATTTCCACCTTACTCAGCTGTTGCTCCTTCTTGTTAGCTGTTCTGAACATTGAGGATTTATAACATCTTAGCACCATTTGCCATTACATCTGAAAAATGACAAAATGTAGTGAAGTAGTGCTTTAGAACTAGAATTTGAGAAAATATGGGTAACATAAGCAAGTGTCCTGAATTTCTGACCTGTTGACTCAAGCAAAACTTGCTAGAATTCACTTGTGGCAAATAATTTTATTTTGAAATACTTGTTCAGAATCTCTTTATGAACTCTGGAATCACCGTATTTTCAGTCAGAAAGAACAAAATTAATATTCCTGGCAGCAATTAATGATCCATTTGTGGTAGTCCCTCTGATATTTTTATGATTTGATAGGCTGATCAGGCTGACGTTCCAGAAGAGATTGAAAAATCTGCCTGAAGATGCGTCAGTTTATTCCCACATTGTCTGGATCTGATAAACCCTTATGCGTATTGGGGATCAAATTGCCGCAATTGACTTTGCTGTGTTGCCAGCTAGTTTGCATGCTGCAAAATGGAAGCAGTTTACACTTAGTAGAAATGCCGTCTGTGAAACAGTAAAACATTATTATGTGTGCCAGCCTTTTACTTCTTGATCTCTGATTAATCTAGAGGAAGCTCACAGTGATTGAGGAACTGAGTTTTCTAGAAATTCCAAGTGTACAACTCTCTAAGTATATCCTCCAAACTCTTAACACCTGCCATCTGTTCTCTTTCCTCCCTTCACATAAATATTTATTGTGCCAGGGACTTTTCTTGGCCCTAAAGATATCATGGTGTGGATGAGGCGGATATGTACCTAATCTCATGGTGCCTAGGTCGGGATGTGTCCTTTTGTTTGCCGTTTAGTAAGTAACTGAACACCATAAAATTCACTTTTAAAAGCATTTTTTTTTCCCTTCAAAAAATTTACCTTCTCCCAAATCTATGTTTAAATTTCTAAATGTACGCAAAGGTAATTGTGATCTTTAAGATACTTTAAACCTATAAGATGGAATATTCTAATGCTATTATATATATTTTTGAAGAATAGCTGGTGGGAAATACCTCAGAACATAATGCTAAATGAAAAAGTAAGAATATAAGCTTAACATATCATATGATCCCATTTTTATTTTATAAATAACTACAGAGATATAGACAGATCTGTAAATTGTTTGACAAATAAACACATAGATAGGAGGCTGAGTAGAAGTACAGAAAAATGTTAATAGTTACGTTTATGTAGGGGCATAGTGGCTACTTTTTTTCTTAAACTATTCTGTATTTTTCCTATATTCAAAAATAACATGTATTACTTTTATAATCAGGGAAAAATGTTATTGAAAATAATCTCTAGTCTTGAATCCCTATGAAATAGACATGTTATTGTCATAGAGACTCTCTCACCAAACATCTTGAAGTTTTTTGCAACAGGGAGAACAGCAACTGGTGATAATTCTTCTCTATTTCTCATATTGTAAACACTTTACTTTCCTCCTTGAAGCCACCCTTCATTTTGCTTATCTCTGTCCAGTTCTGATTATTTAACTAATTATTATTGGTATATAGGAGAAATTATTATATTTCAGGTATAGGGTGACTTACCTAGCTGTGTTGCATCTGCTTAAATACCAGCTTAGACAAGAACTTAGTTATGTTAAAAAGTTATGAAATTAAGTAAAGATGTGCATGATATGCAAATCTATTTGGGGTACCTTTGGAAGTGTAGGGTACTACTGCTATGAAAATTTCAAGAAAGGAAGGAAGAGGACTGCAAAAAGATTGTGGAATGCCACTCTGTGAAAAGTTGGGACCTCTAGAGGAGTTCCCAATCTGGTGTTGTGTGTGTATTTGTGTGTGTGTGTGTGTGTGTGTGTGTGTGTGTGTGTGTGTTTTACAAGGTCTGCCTACACATGTATGATACAAGTATTTTTTTTGTACTCAGAAAATCATATATATGTTTTGGGGTCTAATTATATATATACAGTAGTATATATACCATATATATAATACTTTTTTTCTGTATCATATGTATTTTTGGGATCAAATAATATATACAATAGTATATATAGTACCTTTTTTCAAATGAATGTAGATGCTGTTATAATAGATACAAAATTAATTAATTCATTGGCATCTTCATCAATGCATCGTGAAAGTACAGTTACTATTCTGAGGTCTTCTGTAATAAAGGTAATGAAGATAACACATCTAACATTTCTTGGGTCCTTAGTATGTGTCAGGCTCTTCATTATATGTTAACTTATGAATGTTGTTTTGTCGTTGGAAAGGTGTCTTTATTCTTGGAAAATTGGGAACTACCAGCTTAAAATGGTGTAAATTCTAAGACATAAAAGCTTTGCAGGCAGTGTTGTTTCTTGGGTTAGAACCTTAATCCTGGTGTCAGCGAGATTTGGGTTCAAACCCTGGCTCTGCCCTTTTCTGGCTGTGTGACTTTGAGAAAGTTGTTTAGCATTCATTGATCTCCTTCCCCATTTGTAAAACCAAAATTATTGTTACAAGATTAAATAAAATAGGCAAAATCCTTAAAAGTGCCTGACAAGTAGAGGGCTCAGTAATGATACCTGTTCATAATGAGCTTATAGTGACAGGTTATCTTGAAAACAATATCAGTGAGTGGCATTTACTGTAAGAAACTATGTATGTGATTTTTGTGGAGTTGACTCTTATGGCTGGAAAAAATGAAATAAATTTTGTCCATTATTCAAAAATTTTAAACCTTGACCAAGATAAAATTTGACAAGAAAGGAGATAAAAATTTTAAGAGACAACTGAACAGAATTAGGCAAATAACTTGAGGTACCACCATCTATATTCTCCATATCCATGGGATTTGCTGCCCGATGCTCTCCTTTGCTAACACAGATGGATTTGTTTTCTTGATAGTGTGTTTCCTCTGCGTTAGTCTTGTTCTTGGCATCTCTTGCATCTGGCCTTGTGACCTGATGGTAGTTTTGATAGCCATGCCCACAGCTGGCAAGACTGTTGTTATTTTAATGCCTTTAAATAGTCTGTCTGAACCTCAGCCCTTGGATACCAAGAATCAACACTGTAAAAGATAATGGGCTTTAATGATATGGGTTGTTAGGTGGTTAGCTGAGTTACAGAGGGTCTTGTTACTAGGCCAGAGTTTGGACAGACATTAATCAGATGCTGGAGTAATTGGGGTCCTGCTAAGAATGCAGTGTTCTCCAATGACTCTCACTGAAAAGATACTCCCCTTTTCTAAGAGAGCATCCTGGACTGGGGGACAACAATTTGGAGATGGGCTTAATGAGGAAAATGTCCGTGGTAATCATAAGTATTGCCATACATAATCATGGAGCACAGGCTCCTGCTTGCTCGAATCAAGTATTTAGTTGTCTATGGACTGAAAGATAAAATCTGAGAGATTACCCGGTTACTATATTCCCTGCTAATTTCTTCAGTGAAGGAAATGTTTATGTTTGGGTGGCGGATAGTAAGGATTGGGCCTGGATTTTGTTTTTTGTTTTTGCTTTGTTCAAAGAAATGGGTATTATATGTGAGATAAACGATTATGTTAAGATAAGCAGCTATTTTTTTATGGAGTGTTAAAAGAGTTTATGTGAAAGTACTTTTGAAGAAACAGAATTCAAAGACAATCTGAATTCAACTTTGTGGCTTTATAATGAGACACCCCCACCATTCAGTTACAGTCATTTTACAATGTTGTGTCTTTCTTGCTGAGTATAAGTGACTCTTTGGGGGGGAATGTTATGTCATATTGATGTGACTGTAAGATTTTTTCAATGCTTTCTAAATATGCATCTAATTAAATGTAGATGTCACATTAAGAACTTCAGGAGAACTAATTACAAATGTTTGTGTGTCTTAAAATAGAGTTAGCAGAGCAAAAGTAAAATTAAATCATGCATCCAGTCCACAAATATGTTTTGAATGCCTACTCTGTGCCAGGCCCCATATTGGGAGATGGGGTACACTGGTATGAACAAGGCAAACAACTCCTGCCCTCATGCAACTTTGAGCAATCTGACTAATACATTCAAGGCTGTCTTATGAGTTTCCCCAAGATAATAAAAAATATCTCCCATCAAGTCCTCTACATAAGGTTGTTCTTCGGGTTAGTTTATGAGCTTATTATGAGACAGCATTTACTTAGCACTTACCAAACTCATTGTAAGTAAGTATTAGAATCTCTGTTCCCAGGGTTTCAGTTTGTCCTTTGTGTTTTCTGTATTTAATATTTAATAAATGGAGAATAGTGACAAGGTAATTGGAATGAATCAGGGGGGTGCTCAATCCCTAATCTGTCATAAACAAAATATGGGTGGGAGAAAGTGCCTTTTCATCATATCTGGAACATTTTCAGTTGGCATATTATTTAATAAGTCATTTAAGAAAAGACGATGCAGATTTTTACAAAATTGCTGTAAAATTATGTATAGTTAGAGAGTATACCATAACTTGATAATCAGTTTTTCTCAAGTGAGAAATAATTCTTCCTTTTGTCCTAATTAGAATGAATAGAACTTAATTGTACCCCTACAAAAGTGATCAGAAAAATCTAGCCTCTTCCAGCTTCCACAGATAGCTCTTAAAGTTACTTTAAGGTCGGAGGCTGTTAGGCCACTGTCCTTCTCTCAGGAACTTAATGATAGTTTAATCAAGTCAAGAAGGAGATGCTGGATGATCTCATTCTTGATAGACTCTGATAAGATGGTAATGGGCAGAAGTGTTTTCCCAAAGAGGTTTAGGTTTCAGCTGCACAAAGAAACTATCTTTCTGGAAATATGAGCCCAGGTGCAATACAAACTTGTCTTTTGCCCAAAAGCTGTCTTAGCTGCAAGGTCCAAGAATCTTTGGACTTCAGACATGTATGATTTCAATGTCAGTGGTTGTGGGATGCATTTTATTTTTCCAAAGCAATTAGTATCATAGGCTTGGTTGCCTTTTAAGAGCTTGAGGTTAGAGATGCTCAGAATTCTGTATTACGGTTGCCAACTGTCTTTTGTTCTAGAGTGCCGTATAATTTCATATGAGCTCCTCAATTGGGACATTTGGGGAGGCTTTATAGAGACAAATCATTATAATCAGACTTTGTAATTTTAATTTACCTTTACAGCTATTTATAAGAGTGTATAATATGTTTTGGATAATTAAGAAAAACCAGTATTCATCCTCAATATGAGACATTTTTATGTCCCCCTAAAATGCACAGTAATTCATCGATGAGGTAACTTGAGGCTTTCAAAATGGAAAATAGAGTTTTCACCTGAGGACATTCTTGGTTACAAGTGGTTATTAGGGAAAGTGATTGCAGACTTCGGATACTGCCAGCAGGCTAAAACCTCCTGTTCCATTCAGATGGCCTGTGGTATTCTGGAATACAAAGGTGGCCAAACCAATGTTCTGATGACTGTTTTGATCCAGGCATTGGAAGAAGCTGTGTTTTTGCAATTTGACTCTGAATTCATTAATGGCAACATTTGTTTCTCGTGTAGCCAAGCATGTTAATAAAGCTTCCTTTCTGAAAGTGGTCCAGAGAACCAGCTTCCAGAGCAAGGAGGAATTCTCTAGAAACATATTAAGACTTTATGCTCCTCATGCTGTAAAGAAGTTATTCCATGAGAACTAATTTATTGTTCATAAGAGCGTATTATTAACTCTTTGTTCTTTGCTGATAGCAAAATGTATGTATCTGATGGTTAGATATTGTCTTAGTGTGTGTGTGTGTGTGTTTTAAAGAGGTCACTTAACAATCTGGGTTTCTATATAGGGTATGGTTTATTGTACCCACAGAGGCAAATGGCTTTGATCAATTCTCCCCTAGTGGCTGGGCTATGTATGCATAAAGGTTTTGGAGTGTTGGGAAGGGACACTTAGCTAGGCTTTTGTTTTAAGAGATGCTTAGAATTGCTTTAAATTCTCTTTTACTAATCCTATTCCTAGTTCCTTAAAAAGGAAAAGAAAATTAATGAAAAAAGGGCTTGGGCAATGCTGATTTCTTATACAAGTTTTGGTTTACATACAGTTCTCCCAAGAGGAGCAGAGTGACTCCAAAATGACTCCATCCCCTGTTTTCTAAGAAAAAAAAAAGTGAATATGAGCATTTTCATGTAGTACAAATAATAAATAATGATTAATTTCCAAATAACAAACTTCCATAAGAGAAGTCTATACATGGAACAGAAGGGACACAGAGGAAATGATAATTAATTCTATTTGCTTGATACATGCTAGATGGTTTGCTGATTTTAATTCTTGAGGGATCCAGTCAAGGTTTCATAAGGAGAGCTAAGCTGATTGTTAGGTAGATGCTAGTGAAGATGGGATGAGGAGAGAAGGGAAAACTACACAGAAGGAATGAGGCTACAAAATGAGTGAGAGGAACTCTGAAAAATTCAGTGTCCTATCTGAGGGTTACTGAACAGAGTGCTGAACAGAGTAAGGCATTTAGCACAGTGCCTGGTACCCAGTAAATCCCTGTTGAATGGTACCTTAAAAATAAAAGCTGCTTCCAGTGGTGTTCTGGTAAAAGTTTAACAATAGAAGGGAGGGAAAACCCTGATTTGTTGCCTTTGCAGATTTAATGGGTGTAAATTCTCCCATTATGGCTGATTTCAAGTTACTAATATGATGTCTTTGAACTCACAGTTGGGAAGAGGTGTACCATCAGCTCTCCTAAGTGGGTGCAAGTTTGATCTAGCACATCTCTGTCTCCTTCTGTCTTGTGTGTAATGCTCGAAGTTTTTGCAATCCATCTTTTATGTCTGAAGGGTATTCTCCGCAAGTCACCCTGGCCTAAGCAGCAGAAATTTAACTCAATTACTAAAAGATGAACGGTGTTAATGTGAGGTATGTTATTGGAAATAATTGCTAAGCTCTGGGGTGTGAATTTTGCTTGGGGGAATTTCTAGACTCAGATCTTTGGCTGAGAGCCACTCTAAGTTTTAGACTTGAGAGTAGGAATGGTTTTTGATTCTCAGCTGGATGAGGGTGGCTCTGGTGGGAGGAACTGACTAATGCGAGTTACTTGTTAGAGTTGGGAGGAAAGATATTTTTGTTAGCAGGAAAGAGATACTAATTATTTTTCAGTTTTTTTCCTGCTGATGAAGGTTTGAGTAGGCAAAATGTGTAGGAAAGAAGAGAAAAGTCCAGAATTCCGTGTGGTGGAGGAAAGTAGAAACTGAGGACAGAGCAGTCTTTAAACCTGCTTTCAGTGGAGGTGTTGTGGGGGAGTCCTGGGGGAAGAGTAATAATGATAAGAAAGACACTTGTGTACAGCTGCTCACCTAACATGCTGGCCTTGGTTCTGAGTGATGTACGTGTTATATTTTTTCATCCCTGACGACTGTCTTGAAGGATAAATACTCAAATCCATTCAATTGCTCAAGCCAGAAATTTAGGAATTAACCTTGATTATTCCTCTCACCCACTACATCCTATTTATAACCAAGTCTTGATGATTATACCTCCACTTATATTTCACAGCCACTTGACTCCTCTCCATGTCCTCGTCTAATCCCCTGGTCTAGGCCACCATCATTGTTCACTTCTTATTTGGTGTCCCTGAGTCCACAGTTCCTCTTTCATTCTTTTCCTACCTGGCAGCAAGAATGATACTCTCAAAAAGGTCATTTCATGTTATTCTCCTGCTTAAACACTTTTGATAGATCTCTGTTACCTTTACAGTGAATTCTGGACTTCTTCACATGATCTAACCCTTATTTAGCATGCTCTTTGCTTTCTAAGCCTCAGAACACTGATTTGTCAGTTTTTCAAACATCCAGTATCTTTTTTTTTTGCATTTGCCTAAAACTCAATTCCCTCTGCTTCCCTTCCCCTCTTCTGGGTTCTTTCTTATCCTTGAGGTCTCCATTTAAATGCCATCTATTAAGAGAAGACTTCTTTATCTTGTAATTCAGGCAGATCCTTCCCCTTCTTGATAGTCTCTGTCTTAACACCCTGTTTCTTTCATAGCATTTTCTGTTCAATTTAAAAAATTTTATTCCTTATTTTTAGCTTCCTTGCCCACTAGACCATGGATTAGTACTATGTCTCTCTTGTTTATCATGGTTTCTTCAGTTCCTGGCACCATGCCTGTCATATAGTAGATGCTTGATAAATCCCTTTTGAATGAATGAAGAAACTGTGTCAGAGTTCAGGGTCACTTGGGTTTTATGCTGTTGCCTCTTCTCTCTAATTGAGTACCTTTCCCTCTCCTACCCACCACCTTCTGTTGTACAGTGGCCTGGTTGCAGTGGGGGTTGGGATTTGGCCTGTGGTGTCTTTATAGTCTGATCCAGTCCCAGGGTTACACCCTGACTTTACCCATCATTCGTTTGCTGATAACGCATGAATCTGGGTCTTCACAGCACTCTTACTTCACCTCTAGTCCACACTTCCAATGCCAACTGGGCACCTTTTGACTGAGCCTCGGGTGCCTCAAACATAACTTATACAAAACTGAATTATCCAAATTCCCTGTTTCTCTTTCTGTATTCCTCATCTCAACAAATGGCACTTTCATCTACTCAGTTTTCCAAGTTAGAAACCTGTGCATCTTCCTTGAGGGATTTTTCATATCTCCAAGTCAGTCAATAAAACCTACCAGTTTGAACCTCTGTATATCGTTTGACTCAGGACCCTTCTTCCTCTTCCTGCCATCTCTGCCTTAACCCAGGCCACTATCTTCTCTGACCCATTGCTATAGCAGCCTCCTCACCATCTCCCTGCTTCAGGTCAGTTCAGCTCCAGTATATCCTAAGGTATCTATCTGAAATGCACATTTGATCAGGTCACATCTTTCTTGAACCCTTACATAGCCTCTTCATGATTGGCAGGAGGAAGTTCAAATCCCTTAGCACATTAAGAAGGCCAGAGAAGTACACTGTACTAACTTATGCACAAGTTGTGAGGAATATATAGGGCAAGGATATGAAGAGCAAGATCTGATGCATCACGTGCACTTTTTGATAAAGCAGTGCCTTACATCGTCTGGGTTCTGTGTTGGCTGCTGTGTATTTAGAGAGGACAAATATTCCTTTTTCTTTTCTTGGCCCATTCTTCTTTATGTCATCTCCGGTCTCCTTTTAGTGGTCATTTTTCATTTGTACGCACACACACATATGTGTGTATGTTTATTTCTATTAGTTTCTACACTGTACGATTATAATTATGTGTTCTGCAGGCAGCCTGGGCTCTAGGAATTGATCAGTGTTTCTAGATTCATGTTTCAGATTCCTAATATCTGAAGTCAGAACCCAAGCATGTCTTTGTTGTAAAGTCTCATGAACCCAAATGCCAGTAATTTTCTGAAAAACTTGAAAGTATCTAGTTTGTCTTTTTGCTCACTGTCGCTGTCACTACTATTGTCAGTAATGATACTTTGCTGATCTGATGGTGAATTGCAAAATATTAACAGATTGTGAAAATCAGCTGATTGGGTCATGACCAATATGTTTTAAGTGAAAAAGATTAGAATGAAGTGTAATGGAATAGAATCAGAGTTTTTCGTGTTTAGTAAGTAGAGGAATTGGTTCATGAAGCTTTCATTTCTGTTAAATTCATGTTGTTATAGACTACTTGTTGCTCATAGTACCCCATTCTTCCAGTCCTTTATGGGTACACAACTGGGCCACATTTCCCATGTGCCCTTATTGGCCCTGTGACTAAATTTTGGCCAATGGAACATGAGCAAAAGTTAATATTCTACTTTCAGGCATTGCCTCTAGAAACCTTGACTCAACTTGTCACTCAAATTGTTTACTATAGTTGGAGGCCTGTTCTAAAGTGTATTTCAGAAAACTGCAGTCAAAAAGTTTAGAAGCTTTGCATTATTACATTTAATTCTCATAACCCTGTGGAGCAAGTAATACATTACAATTCCCATTTTACAGATACTGAAGCTGAGACAGAGAGAGATTAAGTTACTTGCTCAAGGTCACAGAGCTAGAAATTAGTAGACCCAGGATCTGAATCCAGGCCATTAGTCTGTAGAGCCTAGGCTTTCCATCGTGACATTGTGCTGTCTCTTATGATGATGCCTATCTCAGGCACAGGCACAGGCTCAGCCAACGCCAAGAGCTTTTCTTACGCCTAAGGTGGCTGGAGCTCAGTTTCCAGTTATCTTTTTTCATTGTTTTGAAGCTGTTTTAATAAATATGGTCTCTACAGACACTTTGAAAACACTACTGTGAAATCTGACTCTGAAGGCTTCGAAGTGTCGTGTTGGGATTAGCAGTGTTATTCCCAGGGATTCTAATGTGAGTCTGGCTGCCAAAAATCCCTTCCACTGTTTTGGAAAGGAGAAAGGGGGGTATAGTCCCATTTACAGGGGAGTGAGGGTAATTTCTAACATATGGCTCATGATTTACTATCTTGAAGAAACTTTTATCTGTGGCTCAGTAGCTAGGCCTCGTCAAGCCAAAGATGATGAAAGTGTTTATGAGGAATGGACTTACTAGTTCAATTATTATTTCAAGGGAATGGCCAACAGGAAAATTACACCATTACAGTTTTTAGAAGCTAAGCTCCAATCGTATCTTTGTGGACAGCTTGATTGTTTTTAGAGCAGTTTATTCAACTTCCCTTATATCTTCTCAATAACTCATATCAAGAAGTTTTGGTCTTTGATATGTTAAAAAAAAGAGAAAGAAAGTCATCTGTCTTGTTACTCAGCAGTGAGTTTAGAGGGGGAGCTGCCTGACTATGGATGTAGTTGTCTGGACTCCACTGAAGATGGGCTGCATTTTTAATATATTTTGCATTTTTACCTTTTCTGGTACTTCCCACAGCATGTTTAGATTGTCCTATTTTAATTAAAGAGAACACACACACACACAAACACCCCCTCACCCCACACACATATCGCATTTATACACATCCATGGTGAAAAGGTCTGAAAAGCAAGTTTATGCCATATTGCTGATAGCAGTTATCTCTGATACTGGGATTTTTTTCCCAAGCATATGAAAAAATAAGAGAAAAAAGAAAAAAAACCCACCACTTTTGGTGGTGGTTCTTATGATCAAATGATTTTTTTTTTTTAATGTTGCTTCCTCCAGCCGAATCTGCTCACCAGCTATTGTCTCTGTAGCCATACTTTGTAGTGGGACATGGGGGCACCTGAGTCAGGTGTCAGTTCAAGGCTTGCTTCCTCTTTTCCAAACTGGGTACCTCAGGTGAGTGCTTCAATCTCCAGATTTGTGTTTTAAAATGGGAATAATGATGGTTACCCTGTGAGGATTAGAAATATAGTAATGTCTCTCAGCAGTTGGCATGAGGCCTGGCCTAGAGTAGGAGTTCAGTAAATAGCAGCTGTTGTTATTTTCCTGAACAAGTCAGTGTGGCCTGCTTGTCCCTGTCCTCTCCACGCTCACAGCCTCACTTCTCTGCAGGCCCCATTTCCTCAGTTACTGAAATAGTTCTTAGTGATCTATGTTCCTTGAACTCCCCAGCCTCCAGGTGGCTGCCTGATTCATCTTCAGGGAGCATGTTTCTGATCTTGTTAATTCTTAATGCTCATGAACTACGCTCGAGCAGCTCATGAGAATTGGCCGCCACCTCTTTATCTTCATTGCACCCCTACATTTTCCCCTGTGCCAGGGTAAATCCAACTACTTGTTGTTCATGTGCTGTTTTGAAAATTGGGTCAAACAACCTTACATTCCCCCAGGGCTTTTGTGAAGGTCAGTAAACTAATGTCGCTGCAAGTGTTACAAACTAAAGTGTGGTACACACCTGCATTGCTGTAGTAGTGCTATCTAGTAGTTTCCTAAGGCTACTGTAACAAATTACCAACAAACTTGGTGGCTTAACACAACATAAATTTACTTTCTCACAGTTGTGGGAGACGGAACTCTGAAATCAAGGGGTCAGCAGGGCCATACTCCCTCTGGAGACCTTATAGAAGAATTTGTTTCTTGCTTCTTCCAGCTTTGGTGGCTCCACGCATTCCTTGGTTTCTGGCTGAACTCCCTCCAGTGCCTTCTTGCATCTCCATATCACCTTCTCCTCTGTGTGTCTGTGTCTTTTCCTCTCCTGTCTCAAATCTCCCTCTGTCTTTCTCTTATAAGGACACTTTTCATAAGTTAGGGCCCAGCTTGGTAAATCCAGCATGATCTCATCTCAAGATCCTTAACTTAATTATATCCACAAGGATCTTTTTGCAGATAAAGTAACATTTGCAGGTTCCTTGGAGACATGCCTTTATGGGGTGTGGGTGGGATGAGTACCGTTTAATGTACTACATGCTATTTTCTGAACTTCACTCTTTCATTCTTCAAACAAATCTTTATTGAGTGCCTACTCTTTGTTTGATCCTTGCTATGTGCTAGAATACAGCAGTGACTAAGACGGATGCTTCACTTGTCTTTAGGTACCTTATGGGCATGGGAGAAGATGTAGATACTAGGCAATGAATAATTTGACCAGACCTGATGGCTACCTTGTTGGATAATCTTTCCAAATTAATTAAGCTCCCCAAGTCTCAGTTTATTGGTCTATATAATAGGGATAAAGG
Organism: Camelus bactrianus; assembly: GCF_048773025.1. Classification (NCBI taxonomy): domain Eukaryota; kingdom Metazoa; phylum Chordata; class Mammalia; order Artiodactyla; family Camelidae; genus Camelus; species Camelus bactrianus. Next base: position 28,855,484 of record NC_133555.1, read on the forward strand.
TGGTAGCCCTGCTTAATTCACAAGAAGGTTATGAAGATCAAAGAAGACCATAGGTGTGGAATTGTCCTTGACCTAGCAATTTTATTGCTATGACTTGGCTCATGATGTCCCTATCAGCCCCAGAGTCTTGGCTCTGGGTTCAAACTGCACCATCACGAGGTTCTGAGACCTTGGGCAAGTGATTTAACTTCTCTGAGCCTCAGTTTCCTAAGCTACAAAATGGGAATAATAATAGTGCCTCATTGGGTTCTCATTGCAGTTGAAACAAACTCATGCATTGGCAGTTTTATTTAAAACATTTATGTATAAGTTCTTAAAAGATTAATGCATATTTCCTTTAGCTAATTAAAAAAGTGTAGATTCACAAGAAAGGAACATGAAAATTACTCATGTTCTTCTTACCTGTAACTAATCTCTGGTAGCGTTTTGATATATATTCTGTCAGTCATTTTTCCCCATACAGTTTATAATTTTCTGTTAAAATAAAAATATGCACTGTTTTGTAAACAACTCTTTTTATTTAATTTATTAAGAACATTTCCCAATTTTTCCCCCAACATCATTAATACAGGCTATCAAACCATCATATACCAGTTTTGTAAATTAATTGAACAGTTATACACAGAGATGAATCAAAATGGAGTAGATAGTTCTATGAGCAGAGGCAGTTCAAAGAATGCCTCTACCATAGGGGCCCCCTCTCTTGGGAGATGGCTGCTGGCCTTGGCTAAGCGGCTTAGCGGGGAGAACTTACGGGAAATTATCTGACACCTAATATCAAATAATTGTGTTTCTTGGAGTCTGTGTTTAGGTTCTGCCTGTATTGCAGTCTCCAAAGCTCTCCAACTCCTCACTGGGCCATCACTGAGGCCTGTGGGTCCCATTCTTCAGGTTTAGCTCCATCTCCAGTTATGACTCCATGGGCCCTTTCTTTGAAGGGAATTCATCTGATTCAGGTAACACAGTATCAAATCCACCTTGAAGTGACTCCCACTCCTGCAAGATCCCAAGCTTGGGCCCCATGTAACAGAAAAGCATGATCTCTGCATTTAGGGAGGCCTGAGTTCATATTGCCTCAGTTGGTCACTCACTGCATGACTTGAGTAAAGGTTCATGAATTCTCTTACCCTCAGTTTTCTCAGTTGTTAAATGGGGATAATAATGTATCCCTTAGAGCATTAGGGAAAAGGTTAAACATTGTCTTAAATCTCTCCTAAAACAACATTGAGTAGAAATAAATGGATAGAATATAAATGAGATTATGTACAATATCTCATGGAGTTTGTCTGTTTGCTTGTTTATTTATTTATTTATATTATTTCATACTTCCCATGTTACCAGGTCCTGTTACAAATAGTAACCTCATTTTAAACATGGATGCAATTTAAGGAAGCCAGCTAGACTTAGTAGTCAATGGTGAGTGTCAACAGTGGGCAGGCACTGTGGAATTATGTTAGGGATTAGGAGGCCACCTTCTGCTCCACTTTCCCATTGCCCCAAGGAAGATATACACATACACAGACAGAAGGAATATAGGAAAGATCTGGGTAATAACAGCTAAGAGCACAGGAAGGGGATTGAATCTGAACTGTGTTATAGGCCACTTAGTTACTCAGCGTACTTGCCTGTAAAATGAAGAGAATTGTGAAGATTGACGTTCATAGAACAAGTACAGTTTTGCACAGTATCTACTATGTAGAAACTAGTCTAAAATGTTGGCTATTGTTATCAGCATTCTAATGAAAATAAAAGAAAAATGCAGGATGAGAAGAAAGAATTAATGTATGTGTGTGTGTGTGTGTGTGTGTGTGTGTGTGTGTGGCCTTCTGCACTACATGGGATTTGAACTGAGCATCTGAGAGATCGCAATGAATGAGGGAATATAAGGGACAACCTGAGGGCTGTGCTGGGGGAGTGTAGATGGATGAGCATGACTGCAGTGCAGGAATATTGGGGCAGTTATGGTGGGGCATGAGAGTAGAGGGTAATGTGTATCATCTTTCTAGGAACGGCTTCTGCCTTATGTTTGAGACATTTGCGAAGTTATTTCATATATTCATCCATCCATCTACCCATCCATCCATCCATCTTTCCCTCATCTGAACATTTAGGCTAGTTATTTTACCTCTGGGCCTTATTTCCCTCATCTGTAAAATAAGGATAATCACAGGACTCTGGGAGTTGTGGGTGAGGGTTGTGTGAGAGAAGCCATAAAGAAGACCTAAAGTGGCTGAGGCATAGAGTAGGCACTTGGTAATGGATATTAGGTGCTCTTATTTTAGCCATGTGCTAGAGAGTGTGCTGTGTGCTGGGGATTAGGTAGCTACTCAGAGCCTGCCCTCAGATAGTGTAGCTTCTCCAGGTCTAGTACCTGGCTTGGCATTCCACTATTCTTGCTTTTAGACTGGGGCCTAGGTTTTTTGCTCTGGACCTTCTGAGGACTAGAGCTTGCCCCTGGGCTTCCCCCTGCTGCCAGCTTGCTCAACGAAGTCTCTCCCTGTGAATGAACTCCACATGTGATCCATCACTGTCCTTGTGTCTAGGCTGCCTCTTGCCCATTACACTTTGCCAAAGGGACCATCTACCATCCTGAGGGCATCCTCCTCTTGTGACCATTCCTGCCCCTATCAGGGTGCATACCTCTTTTCTAGCCCCTTGCCCTTCCTGCACTGGCTTATCTTAATGCCCTCTGAACCCCAGATGGTCATGAGGAGTGGGTCATACTACTACATAAATGTTAAATAGCCAATATTTATTGAACTATGTTCCAGGTACACTTCTAGGCACTATTGCATACTGGATTTATACCTGTTAACTCATTTCATTCTCATAACAAATGGGTGCAGCTCCTGTCCTCATTTATTGATAAGCACATGAGACACAGTTCTTGCTGTCTGAAGTTTCACAGCTGGTTAGTGGTAAAGCCAGAAGTGGTTTGTAAATCAGACATCCAAGAGTTAGTTATTACACTTACATGTTTTACGGGAGGAAGAGACCACTGTTCTTAGAGATGTGAAAAAAAAACTCAAATTAGATTTCATTTTTTTAGACATAGTCATTAGAGATCTCTGGGAGTGTTAATAGTTTTGTTACTCAGCCTCATACTTGACCAAAGTGTCAGATTTATGCTAAAGATATGAGACATTTAGAGCTGTGCACTAGTGCCACCTGTCTCAGTTCTTTGGTTTGTACTTGTCACTTATGTCAGTCCTTTTGCTTGAGCTTTTCCTTGAGTTTTAATAAAATAGCAAAGGCAAATGCAATATAACATTCCAGAGTTATGTAGAATCTGCTGCAAAGAAAGGCTGTATGTTGAGGATTTTGAGCAGGTTTAGGGTTGGCTTGCAAGCAGCACCAACAGGTTTTGTTCACCATCTGAAGCCCTAAAGCTCTGATTGAGTGCATGGTTGGTGGTTTAAACGGCTCCATCTGTGATGCCTGAAAGCCAAATGTTTGCAAGTCCCATAGGGGAAGCCAGTGACTACATGTGTATTGCGTACTTCTCTGGAGTGGGGATTGGCCCTTGGCTCATTCCTGTGAGGCCCCTACCTTGCCCCTTACACCATTTCTGATTCATCTTTGGGGTGTTGGGTTTTGGTTTTGGGTTTTTTTTTTTGTTTTGTTTTTTTTTACTATTCTGTAAATTGAAGTACAGTCAGTTACAATGTGTCAATTTCTGGTGTACAGTACAATGTCCCAGTCATGCATATACATACGTATATTTGTTTTCATATTCTCCATTTCTGATTCAGGAGCATCTCTGATGCAGAACAGTTTCAGCTCACAGTGGCTGAAATGGCTGACTAATTTTTGGCTGCTTGAGAAGTTTAAGGATGGACTTAATGGACTCTCCTGTTGTCAGGCTGTGTGTGGAATGGGCAGTTTTTGGCACCATGTTTTAGAAGGAGTATTAGAAGCTGGAGCTTTTCCAGAGAAGGGAAGCCAGGATGATTCTTATTTGGGCTCTTACGTTCTACCAAGAATGGCACAAGGACTTGGAGATATTTCAGGTAGAGAATAAAAATCCCTTGGAGAGAGAGGTGAGCTGGATTCCCATACTTGGAGTGACATCTTTTGAAAAGGAGGTTGCATGTCAAGAGCTTGGGTGAGCTTTTGCTGAGTGACAGCTGTGGGTCCAAATCTCAGTAGTCTGGTCTTGAGTTGCTCCATTATCCTCTCTGAGACTTAGGTTTCCTCCCAGTAAGTGGGGATAAGATTAGTTCTCCCACGTTTGGGTTGAAGGCTAGATGAGATATTTTATATCAAGTACTTAGCAAAATGCTTGGGACATGGCAAGACCTCAGTGAATGTCCAGTGTGGGTGTTAGTATTAAATTCTGTGTAATGAAGAACCAGACCAGATGGAGGAAAGCTAGAGGGAGCTCTAGAGTTAACATATATAAGGAGAGAACTTTCCAACTGTGAGTTGCTTCATGAAATTGTGACTGCCTGGATCTAAAATTGTTCAAGCTTCAGCTCAGTGAGCCACATCAGGGATATGAAGGGGTTCATACTGTGACTGAGAAGCTGCACCAGCTAGTTCCTGTGGTGCTTTCTAATTCTATGAGCGCTCAGTATCTTACACTGTAAGATTTTACTACAGATGGGTGTTTGAAATGAAAATCTGCAGCAAAAGAAAGACTATGTCCTTTTCTATAAAAATGTCACCACCACTGCCACATTGTGTTCTCTCATGGGCTGTAGTATGGCACGTGTCTCCAGCCTGGGAGGTCTTTCTGTGTAGGAGCCTCCTTCTGCTCCTGTAATGTGCAGCCATCTGGACCGTGGGTGTGTTCAGAGAACACACTGTTGATTCATATGTCATCCCCTGCTGGCATCTCTAAAATGGGCACTCTGGTTGGAGCTGTGAGGCAGCCAGGCCCTCCCTCTCCCACGCCTTCTCCAAGTCCTTGAGTGAGAAAGGGACATGAGGAAAAGTGTATAAAGGTCCAGGAATATAGAATGATGGTTGGGTGGTCCCTGAGAGCAACTGGACAGAAAGGCAGTGACTTTCCTCAATCCAGTTTTAGAATCTGTGACTAGAAGTATGAGACCTGGAATGATAGTTCTCAAATGGCATTCTAAGGAGCCCTGGAGTTGACAGAGGTGCTTCAGGGATCCCTGGAGTGAGTGGGCTCTCTAGGCCTTTCCTCTCCTCCCACCCGATCAGTCATAACAGAGCCACTTTTTTTCTACTTCTTTGTTCTGTACCTGGACTGCTCTCCCCACAGGTGTTTGCATGGCTGGCTCCTGCTCATCCTTAAGGTCCTTCAGGTATTTGCTTGAGTGTCACCCCCTCTAGGAGGCCTTCTGTGACTACTAGATTAAAGGGGGATAATAACAGGGAAAAATAAAATACCTTAATTGATACTACAGTTCAGAGCTAGAGAATTAGAAATTTGACCACTTGTTCAGCATTGATCTGGATCATAACAGTTCCTGTCCCCATTTTCTCCATCTCAGCATCCATTTATTGCTATTATTTATTACAGCACTTACCTTCTGTGTACATTAGCAGTTTTTGTTTCTTTACATGTTTCTTCTGCCTCTCCTACCAAATGGTAAGTCTCATAAGGGCACGGACCAATCTGCTTTACTTCCTCCCTGTCTAAAGGTACTTTCACACTGTCTGAAACATTGTAAATGCTCGAATAATTTTATCGTGTATGTGTGTGTGTGTTTGTGTGTGTGATACAGAATTTTGTTTGGGGACAAAACAGACTTATACTGTTAAAATGAAAGTTTTAAAGCCAATTATCTAGAATAAAAGAAATGGAATCCAACCTTACTCACTCCATGTTGATTCAGACCAAAGTTGGCATTCTGTGCACAACCTCTGAATCATAAACTGTAGCAGATACTAATTTTGCCTGGTTCAGACCCCCTGGCATCCCATTTACTTGGCAGATGTACCCATCTTCCAGGGGCTGTGGGTGCTGCTGCTAAGACTCATTGCCAGCAATCCCGCAGCAGTGGTGACTCAACCCCAGACGACGTCACGGGAGGGAAATTGAGAAAGAAAGATGTCTTCCTTCTGTGCTTTGGTGGAGCCCAGTAAGTTCACAGATTTATGTCAGGTTGGAACTGGAGCCCTGGCCTAATGGAACTGACCATACTTCAGACCAACTCAGACATTTTCAATTAGTTTTATGGACATTCACTATTGCTGTGATGCTCAGAGAGACTTGTTAATGTGCGCTACAAGCATGAGGTCACGTGCCAAGCCATTCCAGACTGAGCATCCCATGAGATCTCAAAGAGAATGTATGTTTTCTTCTAGAGAATAGGGAGGGTGGTGCATTCTTGCAGAATAAATGCCCCAAAGTTTGGCATGAAGTATCATTAGCTTTATAGGAATTTACCCCTCAAAAATAGCATGTATTATATTGACCTCCTCTATACCTGATCTTTCTTAGAGGTGTATCTTCAGGTGACTAGAGTTTCCAAACTTCCGCCTGTCCATAAGCCTCCAGGCAGTGACTGACTAGAGCAGGGTTAGAGAAGCCCAGCCCCTTGGCCTCAAGTGGAACAGATTCTGGAGCACAGTTTACTCCCTGGAGATTGTGCAGGCTCAGATTTTCTTTCTTTTTATTTTTTAAATGAAGTATAGTTGACATACAATATTATGTTTGTTTCAGGTGTACTACCTAGTAGTTTGACCTTTGCACACATTATGTGATCACCACAATAAGTCTAAAAACTATTTGTCCCCATACAAAGTTATTACAGTATTATCGGCCATATTCCTTTTGCTATATACTACACCTCTGTGGCTTATTTGTTTTATAATTGGAGGTTTGTATCTATTAATTCTCTTCACCTATTTCATTCCCTACCCTTCTTCCCTCCTCTCTGGCAACCACTTGTTTGTTCTCTGTATCTGAGTCTTTTTTCATTTTGTTTTGTTTGTTTTGGCTTTTAGATTTGCATATAAGTGAGATCGTATGACATTTGTCTTTCTCTGACTTATTTCACGTAGCAGAATACCTTCTAGATCTATCTGTGTTGTTGCAGATGGCAAGATTTCTTTCTTTCTTTCTTTTTTGGCTAACATTTCATGAAATATTTATACTACATTTTCTTTATCCAGTCATCATTGATGGGATACAAGTTACTTCCCTATATCTGTTATTGTAAATAATGTTGCAGTGAACATTGAGGGTGCATGTATCTTTTTGAATTAGTGTTTTTGCTTTTTAGAGGGGTAAAACCCAAAAATGAAATTGCTGGTTCATATGGCAGTTCTATTTTTAATTTTTTGAGGGCTGTTTTCCATAGTAGCCAAATCAACTTACAGTTCCACTAACAGTGCACAAGGGTTCCCTTTTCTTCACATCCTCACCAGCACTTGTTATATGTTGTCTTTTTGATGATAACCCTCTGACAGGTGTGAGGTGATATATCTTTGTGGTTTTAATTTACATTTCTCTGATGATTAGTGATGTTAAGTGTCTTTGCATGTGTCTGTTGGCCATCTGCATGTCTTCTTTGGAAAAATGTATTTTCAGGTCCTCTGGTTTATTTTTAAATCAGGTTTTTTTTTGATGTTTAATTGTGTGAGTTCTTTGTATATTTTGGATATTAAGCCCTTATCAGATTTTTACCATTTTAATTACAGTGTGTCTTGATGCGGACCACTTTGGGCTCATCTTGTTCGGGACTCTCTGTGCTTCCTGGACTTGGATGTTTCTCCTTTCCCAGGTTGGGGAAGTTTTCAGCTGTTATTTCTTCAAATAATTTCTCTGCCCCTTCCTTTTTCTTTTATCCTTCTGGGCCATATAATGTTAATGTTAGTATGCTTGATGTTGTCTGAGAGGTCTCTTAATTTGTACTCATTTCTTTTATTTTGTTTTTTTGTTCAGCTTGGGTGATTTCCACTACTTTGTCTTGCAGATTGCTGATCTATTCCTCTGTATTATCTAGTCTGCTGTTTATTTCTTCTAGTTCATTTTTTACTTCAGTTATTATATTTTTCAGCTCTATTTGGTTCTTCTGTTTATTTTTTAATTCTGATGAAATTCTCACTGTGTTCACCCATTCTTCTCCCATATCTTTACGATTATTACTTTGAACTCTTTATTGGGTAGATTGCTTATTTCCACTTTGTTTCTTTCTTTTCCTGCTTTTGTCTTGATCTTTCATTTAGAACATATTTCTCTGTCTCCTCAACTTGCCTAATTCTCTGTGTTTATTTCTATGTATGATGTAGGTTCATTACATTTCTTGGTCTTGGAGAAGTGGCATTTGTGTAGGAGACATTCTATGAGATCTAGCAGCATTCTCCCCTCTGATCATCAGAGTTGTATGCTCTAGGGGTGTCCCCTATGCGGGTTGCTTATGCCCTTCTGTTGTGGGAGATCCAACTACTGTGGGAGTGATGTTAGGGGGTGCTGGCCTCTGGCCCAGGGGGCTACAAGGTCTTGCCTTGTGCAGTAGCTGTGGGTCTGCTGGTGGGCAAGGTAGCCTTTCTGAGCCACTAGGTGTGTGGCCTGTGGGGTCTGGTGCTCATGCCAGACTGCTGGTGGGTTGACTGTGTCTCTACATGGCTAGGTATGCAACATCGGGGAGCTGGTACTGCTGCTGGCCCGCTAGTTGATGGGGCAAGGTTCTGGTGTGGCTGGGAGCACAGCCGGTGGGTCATAGGCCTGGTGCCAGCCCACTGATGGCTGGGTAAGACCCCAGTGATAATAGGCTAGAGGGAGGGTTCCAAATTGGCCCTTGTGGCACTGGTGTCATTGCAGTAGAGTGAGATCCCCCAAAATGACTGCTACCAGCATCTCTGTCCCTGGAGGGAGATGGCTGGGGTGTGGGGTCCCAGTTTCCTCCTGCCTCTCTGGGAGACTCTCCAAGATCAGTAAGTGGGTCTGACCCAGACTCCTTTCAAATTATTGCTTCTGTGTTAGGACTTAGAGTGTGTAAGATTTTGCATGCGCCCTCTGAGAGTAGAGTCTACTTTCATGTAGCCCTTCATCTCCCTGGAGTGTTAAGTTTCCCTGGTTTACAAAGCCAGAAATCCTGCAGGTTTGCCTTCCCAGTGTAGGACCCCCACACTGAGGAGCCCAACATGGAGCTTGGACCTCTCCCTCCTTGGGGAGGAGCTCTACCATTATGATATTCCTCCTGTTTGTGGGTTGCTTACCTTGGGTAATGGGTCCTGACTATACTGTGGCTCTGCCCCTCCCACTCATTTCATTGTGGTTCTTTCTTTATATATATCTTTAGTTGTGGAAGATCTTTCCTGCTGGTCTTAAGATTATTCTCATGGATAGTTGCTCTGCAAGTAGTTGTAACTTTCATGTGCCCATAGGAGGAGATGAGTTCAGGGTCTTCCTACTCCACCATCTTGGCCTGGATCAGGCAAGATTTTCTATATAACAGCATCCTTGCTTAACTTTCTTCTCTTCTTCATATGGTTTCCCTCCCATATGGGTTCCCCTATGAGCTCTCTCTTAAGAAATCACTTACAGAAGCCCCTGTATCAGACTATGTCTCTTAGGAATCTGACCAGATATAGAAATGGACTAAGATAAGTGACCCAGGTACAGCTGAGAGCACCTGATACATATCATATAAGAAACAGTGGGTAGAATAGGACTCTTTAGTAAGAAAGACTTTGGACTGGGAAGCTGTCATCATGGAATAAGAACCTGTTATCATGGAAGAGGAACCTGATTTGTTCTTTTGTCCTTGAATGAATAGAGCATACATCTGCATATAGAAGCTTCAGAGCCATGTATGCCACCGCATTGTAGAAAGAACTGCCTAATAGGGCATTCCAAAGATTAGTGAAAGATTAACCACCTTTTATTAGTTTTCTGTTGCTGCCATAGCGAATTACCACACATTTAGCAAGCAGAAATTTATTAGCTCACAGATCAGCAGTTCTGGTATATCATGGCTCAACTGGATCCTTTGCTTTGACTCATAAGGCCAAAACCAGTGTTGTTAGGACTGTGCTCTTTTCTAGAGATTCTTGAGATCAATCTGCTTCAAAGCTCATTTAGATTGTTGGCCAAATCTAGTTCCTTGTGTCTGTAGAGTTGAGGTCCCCACTCCTTATTGGCTATCAACTGGGGACCACCCTTATTTCCTAGAGACCTTCTCATATCCTTGCACATGGCCCCTACATCTCAGAACCAGCAATGGCACATAGAATCTTTCTCATGCTTAGGATCTCTCAGACTTCCCTATCTGCTACAGTACTCTCTTCTGTCTTCAGTCAGAGTAAGTTATGAGCTTTGAAAGAGCTCATATGATTAGATTGGACACACCTCGATTATCCAGGATGATCTACCTATCTTAATATCTATAGCCTTAATTGTATCTGCAAAGTCCCTTATGTCATGCCATATAATATATCAGGCTTTAAGTGAACATCTTTGGTAGGGAGCATGACTCTGCTGACCACAACCTGCCCTCTGCCCCTGGCAGATTGACGTCCCTCCCAAATAAAAAAATACATCTGCCCCAACCCATGTTCTCTAAAGGTCTTATCGCATTACAGCATCAACTCAAAGCTCCCAAATCTCATCTAAATCTCAGCAGTTCAAAATCCCCATTGTCTAAGTCATCTAAAATTATGTATGGATGAGGCTCTTGGTATAATCTATTATGTACAATGCATGAGGCACAATTCCTGTCAGTGGACCTATGAAACTAAAGAAGGAACTTATCTGTTCCCAATAGACAATGATGGGCCAGGCATAGGATAACAGTTACAGACATTCCAGTTTAAACAAGGGAGAAATGGGAGATAAAACGGAGCCACTAGTCCAGTGCAGTTTTGAAATCCAGCTGAGTGAGCTTAACTAGGTTTTAAGGCCTGGAAATAATCCTCAGTGTTTCTTGGCTTCACAATAAAAACCTACAGCATCCATTTTTCTCAGGTGCTTTCCCATCTAAGTACTAATCAGGCCCAAGCTTGCTTAGCTTCCAGGATCATATGAGATCAGGTGTATGGGTGGAGGTAAATGACCAGGAGGCTGCTGAGAGCACCCAACATTGTGCCATATAAGACATAATGAATAGAATAATGACTGCTTAGTAAGAAAGACCTTAGACCAGGAAGCTATCACTATGTGAGAGATGGATCCTATTTTCTTCATGTTTTCAAATGAGGAGAACAAAGGCCACTGTATATAAGGTTTAAGGAGAAGTATTTCAGCTCAGAAACAGAGTCCAACAGAGAAATCTACCAAAGGAGTCCCCAAATGGTTAAGATTAGCTACCCACCTGTACTTGTCCATGCAGTTTTCCACAGTCCTTCCCTCATTAGGCTTGGATACTTGCCTCTCATTCTCTCCCACAGCATATTGTTCAAAACTGGTGGGGTCCTAACAGGGAACTGAGGAACAAACAAGAAGACAGATTTAGTTACCTATTAAAATCCTAGATGTTTGTGAAGCATGAAGGGAACACAAATAGCAATATAAAGAAGTGTTAGTAAGTAAGGTGTGAATTTAGGTGTCAGACGCCTTGGTCACACTCTCAAGTCTTACTGACTGTGATCTTGGGCATATTATTTAACCCTCTGACTCTGAGTGTCTGCAGCTTTCTCGTGGGGGTGGTAACTGCTACCTGTACGAATGTTGTGCAGATTTAACCAGGGGATAGATGGGAAGCATGGAGCTTGGCAGATGGTAAGGATTCTGTAAGTGGCAGCTGCTATTATTGTGGTCTGGTATTCCAGTTACATACTCCTTCTGCTAGACTGTCAAATTCATTGAGAGTTGACAGGTAACATATTCACTTTGTTACATATCTTTTTAAAATTATGTTTCCTTTTAATTACATTTTTTAAAGTTTTATGTTTTTATTAACATTTTTATTGAGGTATAGTTGATTTATAATATATAAGTTTCAGGTGTACAAATAGCGATTCACAATTTTTCAAGGTTATACTACATTTATAATTATTATAAAATATTGGAATCTGTGCTGCATGATATATCCTTGTAGCTTCTTTATTATACATAGTAGTTTGTACCTCTTAATCCCCTACCCCTATTCTTGCCCCCCCTTCCTGTTACATTTATCTTTAATATCTCCACATTGTTTAGCATGGGCTAGGCACACAATAATTATTAAACTAAATAACTAAACTTTATTATTTGTCCTATGACATTGCTAACACCACTGGCCAAATATTTGGAAGGTGGCATCTCTGCTATTAATTTCTATGATTCTCAAAACCATAGCATCCAAAGGACTAAGATAAATCTGTTAAACAATCTTTAATGCAGATTTAGCAAAAATAGTAAGTTATGTATTAAAACAAAGTAGGGGAATTGTGTATGTGCAGAGATTCAGATGGTATGGCCTTCGGTTCCCAAATATCCGTTTTTTTTGCGAAAACTAGAAAAATATTTTAACAGTAAGTTTGTATAATGTGTATATATTTCCACATAAACTTTTTCTCCATCTCTCTGAAATTCTAAGTCTTTTATATAAGACCAAGAGGGCTTATGAGGTCCTACATGGCCTTGTAGAATCTGTCCTCTCCCCAGCCCTTACCTCTTGGGCCACATCTCCCAACACCTTATTCATCACTCTCTTCACTGCAACAACACTTGGTAACTTGCTGTGCCCTGAAGCCTCTAGGTACGATATCACCTCCATTGAGAACGCCTGCACTATGCTGTAAGGCAGGCATTCTGTGTGTGTTTTACTTGGCTCAGAGTGGTCCTTCAGTATTTCTTGAATTATTCAGGCAGATCCAATGGCAGTGATAGCTAGTATAAGATCACAGAACAAGTGGTCAGGGAAGGCATTCTGCCAGGCTGCATTCTGTAATATACTTTCAGGAATACTAATAACCATTCAGGAGCAACAACAAAAATAAGGATAAGTCTCAGTGATTGAGAGTGTACTGAGTGCCAGCCCAGAGAAGTACTATACATGCCTTATTTCATCTCAATTTCACCATGGTGAGGATTAGAAAAAATTCAGGAATTTACCTAAGATTACACACTTAGTAGGTCAGCGGATAGGATCTTTTTAACTTAGAGCATGAATTTTAACACTCTGTAAGTTTTACTTTCCAAATAGTGAGGTTTATTTTTAACTTTTGTTATCAGTTTGTTCTATTATGTTTGAGTGAAGAATGTGTCCTATATCACTCTGCCTTTTGGAATCCATTTGAGGTTTTTCTTAGTGGTATGGTATGTGATCAATCTGTTTAAATGGAGTCTTGAAATGGGGGTCTGTAGGGTCCAAAGTTCAGTGTAATTTTCTATTAATGCAGTTTTACTAATTATAACATTTAAATCTTTTGGATAATTTTTTTTAGTGCTTTATCTGTCAAACATTGAGAAGGATGTTAATACTTGAAAGTAATTTTTTTTCTCCACTTCTGTGTGTCTAACTATGTTTGCCATTTGTTTTAATATGTAATGTGGATATCAGTACCAGATAACTGTTACTAAGCTAAATTTATGTTAAATTTCAAGTACTCCAGAGAAGAGTGAGAAATGGAATACTGAATCAAAGGAGGATTAGGGAAGTGACTACAGTGAAAGAAGCCAATGGAGATGTAGGTGTCAACCTCAAATATCAAGTCAAAACCAAGTGGTGAAACACGGGCAGTAGAACATGGTGGTTAGAAACAGAGACCCTGGAACTAGACCTCCTGAGATAAATCCCAGCAGAGCAATTCAGTAGTTTGGGCAAGTTACTAACTTCTCTATGCTTCCATTTCTTGGAGTGAAAAATAGTAATAATAATAGTACCTACCTAAGGAGGTTATTGTGCAGACTAAACAAGTTAACATTTATCAAGTGTTTAGAATAGTGCTTAGCACATAGCAGTGTAAAAGTAACTATTAGCTACTATCATCCTTCACATCAGACTCCTCTTGGTCAAAAAGTATTGTAGAACCACCAGGCTTATAAATATAATGTCATTTGTACTGTTTTGTTGAATGTCAATTTTAACTGAGCATGTACTCTTGGCAGGCAGGTACCATGTTAGTTACTTGGAGTATAATGGATACACAGAGTCCCTGTGTTCGTGGAGCTTACCACTCAGTGTTGAACACAAACATGAATCTGTTAATTTTATAAGTTAGTATAAAATTGTAGTCATATCCAGTGCTATGAAGGGAAGGTACACACAGTGCTATGGGAGTGTTAATGAGGGTGGAGGATGTAGACTACTTTGGTGGGTCAGGTAGTGACCTTTCTTTGACATATTTGTAATATATGGGTTCATAACAAATTACTTCAAACACTTGGTGGCTTAAAACAACAAATATGTATTATCTCACACATTCTGTGGATCTAGGAATACAGGAGTCACTTATCTGGGTGGTTCTGGCTCAGAGTTCCTTATGAGGTTGCAGTCAAGCTGTTGCAGGGCTACAGGCATCTGAACACTTCCCTGGGGCTGGATAATCCATTTCTATGATAGCTTATTACATGTGGCTATTGTCAGGAGGCCTCAGTTCCTTGTCACATGGGCCTCTCCTTAGGACAGCTTGAATGTCCTTATGATGTGGCAGCTGGCTTCCCCGGGACAACTGATTCAAGAATGTGAGCAAGAAGGGAAACTATAATGTCTTTTATGACCAAACCTCAGAAGTTGCACGTGCCACTTCTATCATATACTCTTTGTTAGAACTGAGTTACTAAGTTCAATCCACAGTCAAGGGGAAGATATTTAGGCTTTACCTTATAAAGCAAATGTCAAAGAATTTGTGGACATATTGTATGTAAATGAAAAACGAATGCACTCTATTGTTAGATTTATACTATTTATGAGGAGTTGCATATGTAATAAAGACACAATACATGTATGAGAAAGACAGACACCAACTTTAAGATAATGGTTTCTCTTTAGAAAAGGAGGTGGAGAGGATTATGGTACTTTAACAGTTTCTGTTATGTTTGTGGTTTTTAAAATTTTTAAAAATTACGATGAAGTATACACAACATAAAATTTGACACCTTAATGATTCTTAAGTGTATAGTTCAATAGTGTTAAGTATAGTTTCACTGCTGTATAACCAATCTCTAGAACTTTTTCATTTTGCAAAATTGAAACTCTGTACCCATTAAACAACAATTCCCCATTTTCACTATCCTCGGTCCCTGGCAATAATCACTCTACTTTCTGTTTCTAGTTGAGTTTGACTACTCTAGATGCCTCACATAGGGGAGATTGTACAGTATTTGTCTTTTTATGACTGCATTATTTCACTTAGCATAATGTCCTCAAATTTCTTTTATGTTGTAGCAGGTGTTATAATTTCCTTCCTTTTAAGGCTGAGTAATACTGCATTGTATGTATATACCACATTTGGTTATTCATCCATCTGTTGATGGAAATTTCAGTTGTTTCCACTTTCTGACTATTCTGATAATGCTGCTATGAACACGGATATACACATCTAAAACAGAGTTTTGATAAAAGAAATGATCAGTAAAATGTACCCTGTGCAAATATGGTAGCCTGAGGCTCTTTTCTCCTTCCATTCTCCCACAGCATATTCCAGTCAAACTTTCACTCACACTGTTCACTAAAACTGATCTAGTCAAGGTTATGAATGACCTGCATGTTGCTAAGTCCTGTGGTCAGTCATCTGGCTTCATCCTATTAACTGCTCAGCAGCACTTGATAAGGTGGTCATTCCTGCATCCTGGACTCATTTTCTTCACTTGAATTTCCGGATGCTACACTCCTGGATCTCTTCCTACCTCTCTGGCTAATTTTTCTCAGACTTCTTTGCTGCTTCCTTTTCATTTCTCAGACCCCTTAATGTTGGTTGCCCCTGGTCTCAATCTTCTGATGTCTCTTCTCCTCTTTATGCTTAGTTGATTTTATCTAGATTCATTGCTTTAAGTGCTGTCTATTCACTGATCTCAAATTTGTAATTGTAACTTTTACTTCTCCCTTCAAATCAAACTCATCTATTCAGCCACCTACTCAACATCTCCACTTGCATGTCTAATAGCATCACGAACTTAATACATGCAAAACCAAACTCAGTTCCCGTTAACTCCCACTCCTCCCCAGTCTTCCCTATCTTGGTATTCCACCTCCATTCTTTCTGTTTTTCAGACTAAAAGCCTTGAAGCCATCCTTCATGTGTCTCTTTTTCTAGTCTCAGGCAATCTATCGAGAAGTCAGGTGAGCCTCACTTTTAAAAAATCCAAACTCAATTCCTTCCCATTGCCTTTAATCTGACAGCCTGGTCCAGTGTTTTATCATCTCTTGCTGGGGTTATTCCAGTTGCTTCTTTCTAGTCCCTCTGGTTCTTGTCTTAATCTCCCTCTTCAATCCCAAATCCCATACTGCAGTCTAACAGCTGAAATATTCCTTTAAGAAAATGT
Organism: Camelus bactrianus; assembly: GCF_048773025.1. Classification (NCBI taxonomy): domain Eukaryota; kingdom Metazoa; phylum Chordata; class Mammalia; order Artiodactyla; family Camelidae; genus Camelus; species Camelus bactrianus. The sequence goes on from NC_133555.1 coordinate 28,871,811, forward strand.
GTCGTATCTATATCATGGCTTGTCTTTGCTCAGAACCTTCCAATGGCTTCCTGTTTTTCTTAGACTAAAACCAGTATCCCACACAATGGACTCCAGATATATATCCATCTTCCCCCCACCCCCCACCCCTGGGCTCCTCTGACCTAATACATTCCTCATCTCTTATGTAGCTCTAGCCAGGTACTTAAACGTTTGGTATTCCCACTGCCTGGAATATCTGCACAACCAATTCCCTTACATCCTTTAGATCTTTGTTCCATTGTCACCTTTCCCTGAAGCTTTCCCTAAACACCCATTTGAAATGGCTACTGATTCCCCATCCCCTGAATGTCCTGTTTCACCTTCATGACTTATTTTCCTTTACAGCATTTACAGCAAACTTGTTTGGTCTCCTTTTGAAATTGTCATGCCTCTCTCCTATTGGAATTTGAAATAAAAAACCTGTGAAGACTGGTTCACTGCTGTATTTCCTATATCCCTTGCTTCAAATTATTATTTGATATATAAATTTTAAGACTGATGTGAGTTGATTTTGAAATTATAGCGTTGCTTTTCTGTAAGTTTCTCCAGTTGGTTTTGTTCCTTAAAAGTGACAATTAAAAAATATGGCTTCAAAATCTTTGACACTCTTCCGTGGAATCTGAGCAGGCTTGTGACTGCTTGAACCAACAGAGCATTACAGAAGTGATGCTATGGGACTTCTGAGGTTAGGTAATAAAAGGTCATGCAGTCTCTGGCTTATCTGCTGGAACACTTGCTCTTGGAATTTTTACACCTCAGGTTGGAGTACCCTGAGACTGCCATGCTGTGAGAAAGCCCAGGCCACATGGAGAGGCCATATATAGTTGCTCAAATGGACAATTCCGGCTAAACTCAGCCTTCAAGTCATTTTTCCAGCCAAGGCACCAGACATTTGAGTGAAGAAGCCATCTTAGAAGTAGATCCACCAGCTCCAGCTGTTCCAGCCCCCGATATCATGCCTTAGAAACAAGCCTTCTTTACTTTATCCTTTGTGAATTACTGACCTAGAATTCATGAGCATAATAAAATTGTTTAACACCACTAAATTTGGGGAGATTTTGTTACACAGCAGGAGATTACCAGAACGGTAAGGCAGAAAAGTCAGGTAAAAATAAGAAGTTACTTTTGGATAGAAAGTTAAGTTTTGATTTTTTTTTTTTTTTGTCTACTGAAGAAAGTATATGGTATGTGCAGACATTATTCTGTCAGGCTCATCTTGGATGCTAATGTCCATCCAGATTAACTCAGTAGACTTTAGATTCTCATTAACTGCCAAGAAATGTCATCCCGATGAACCACTTGAGATTTCATGCTCAGAATTATGGATTATTGGTAAATTTCCATGTTGATCACCTGGAGGAACTGGCGATTTTAAACCAGCTAAGGCCAACCTAGTCGGGAAATTACAGAGAAATACATAACCTCAGTATCAGTGTCATTGTGCTATCTACTTTTCTTCTTTTAATTTTATTCTGTTTTAAAAATTGAGAATGGGTGTAATTAGAAATACCAGCCAGAGATGAACTTTTCAGAATCATCTGGCTATTAGAAATGGATGTCCTCAGACCTGGAAGGGCCATTAGAAACCCACTCGTAAAGGTTCTTATTTTATAGATGAGAGATGGGAAGGGGCATGCCCAAGGTCTCAGGCTGAACTATAGGGTCCTGACTCCACACTTCCCATATGGTGCTCTTTCATCTCAATAAGTGTTTTTTAGCTTGTAGTCTGGTTCAAAAATGAACTTCTTGGATGCTGGGCCAGGCCCTGTGAACCAGCCAAAATGGTATACCATTTTGTTTATGTTTGCTTTTTTGTCTATTTCTGGAGAGAATCCACATTTTCCATCTGATTCTTACAGAGATCAGTGACCCAGAAAAGCACTAGAACCATTGCACTTGATGATTTAATACTGTCATTTAAAAACTTCCAGAGTAAGTTAAATCTTGTGCTTCCTCATCCGTATATCAGATACTCCTGGGGAAATTCTTTAGTTGAGATCAATGCATAATGGGTGCATCTTTCAGATGGTTAGGGATAGTTGGAACACCCAGCAACCAACTCATCTTGCTGTCTGTTTGATAACACTCACATGTTAAAATTAGTTTTGTAATTCAAAAGCAGCAAACAATACAGGACTAATTAGATATTATTTTTCCTTCCAACCATTGCAGTAGTTAAAGCAAAGACAGCTGGGTTCTCCCCAGATAAAGCCTGAAAGCACAGAGGCTAACTTATTAGAAGTTTATTTTCTTGTGTACCACCATCCAATGTGGGTGTTCAGCAGCCTTTTTACATGGCATTTCAAAAACCCATTCTCCTTTTATCTCTAGGTTATGCCATCTTCTTGGGTCTTGGAGTCCTTTACTTATAGTCAGCAGACAGGAAAAGAGAGTTGAGGACAGGGTAGGAGACTTTTTATGGAGTTGAGTTCCTCATTTTTACCCATATTCCACTGGCCAGAAATAAGTCACATGGCCCCATCTGGATACAAGGGTGGTGTTGGTGGTACTTCTGAGCAATAGCTTTGCAGTACTGAAGAGGAGCACAGATCTTCATTGGGCAACTGGTCCTTTCTGCCACAGACAGAGTGAGCAGTTTAAAGATCCTGAATCTCAAGAGATGGATAAAGTATCTGGAATGGTACTTTCAGACAATCTGTGAAGTCTGCATATGGCTTATAATCTTCACTTACCTGATACCTTAGGAATTAAGGTGAACCTCAGAAACTATGAAGTCAACATTGATTGAAATATAACGTAGTAGGATAGGAAAATTACAATTCTTGGGTAATTGGATATTCTTTTATTTATTTATTATTTAAGGAGTGACAGAGGGTAAGGGTCCAATCTGGATTTTGAGCTGGTTTGTATTATAACAGAACTTGCATAATTATAGCAAAGAGGACTCTGTTTTCATTTTTGTAAAACTGTTGCTACAACTTTAGTTTTGTTAATGCATGTTTGCCCTTAAAAATGTTTTCAGGCTTGGCAGAAATTATAATGGCACACGTCGTTGCCCTATGGTTTTTATTTTTGTTGTGTTGCTTAGTTGCTTCTTGATTATTTCTATGTGTTTTATATAAGCTTAACCTCTCCCCTCAAATTATCATGATTTATATTTTGGAACCAGATTGACTATGGTATTAAATTATTATGAATTTCATTCTTAGTTTTAAAAATTATGATGCCTTTGGTGCCACAAGGTATCAGAAATGGTGACCTGTGAAATGTGTTTCTTCTACCACTTATTATGGAACAGCTCTGACAAGTGACTTACTTTCTGTTTTCTCATCTATGAACTTTTATTGGTCTGGTCAACTCCAGCAATCTTGGAAGTAATGTTGAGGGTTAAGTTGCTTCTTTTTTTTTTTTAAGGTTGAAGTCCTCACATGATACCCCCAGTGGTGTGCTAGAACTGGATTGCACTGGCCTAGGAAAACCAAATATTGGAAACTTGTTGTAATAGCTGATGTTACAAATACAAACTCATGATTAAAGAAACTGTATGAAAAACCGATAATTTCCTAATTTTTGTTACATTACTTTATGACCTATGCTCTTGATGTTATCTGTTTTGTCCATATGGTGGAAATACCATATGATGGGGTGCTGTTGCAACTCTCTGCCCAACTCTGCATTCAGTGATGCCACTTCAGTAGCTTGAGGTTGGCCATGGTGGGTGCTAGTTGTTAAATGTTTACCAGGAGTCCACTGGACTCACCACACAGGTCAGTCTTTACAGGGTAGTGTTGAGGATTGACAGAGACAAGTGGTGTCAGGGACATTGTAGATGTTCAATAAAAGACAGTTGCTTTTAAGGATATTCCTTCAGAAAATCTCTGCCATCAGCACAGAGCTTCAAAATGACCTGTGTTGTCAGGTCATTGCAGTCCAGGGCCTCTGAAAGGACACTGAATCTCTTTCTGTTTCTCTATTTATAAAATAGGCTCATTAATACTTGACTCCATCCCTTCCAGGGATATGTTAGGGAGAAAATGTCCCAATTGATGTGATACCATTTTGAATAATGAGGAAGCACCAATTCTAATTTTTCTCAAATTGAAGGTTGAGAGGTAGTTTTGCACAGATTTTCTGATTTGTGCCAATGACAACTTTGAGAAGAAAAAATGTTACAGTCCAGAGCTGTAGCAGTAATTCTCTAGTGCTGGTCCCTAGGCATGTGCACTATGGTCCATGACCAAGTCCTCTCGGGCTGCTGGCAGATAAGGACAATGTAATAGGATATAGGTGAAAAGTTGTCTGTTTTCTCATCCTGGGACCCAGGGAAGGACTGTCTTTTATTGTTTGTTGGTTGTTTTATTGATTTTGTTCTTTTGGCAATTTTTATATTAATATGTTCTATCTTTATGAAATGATGATGATAGTAGATGGTAGTGGTGGAGGTAGGGTTCATTTTAATGTCTTTACTTGGAAAAAGCCAGAAATGATAGTTGGTCCTCTTCTTTAATGCCTAAGGTTTTTCTTTTCTTTCTTTTTCTTAAAAATACCCGTGGTCCAATGAAATGTAAGGACCTAGAACTCCTCCATGTTGACTTTCAGTGATTTTTCTGGAAGCAAATAAATCTTATGGAATTATCCATAGGTGGCTTTTAAGGCAAATAAATCTTACGGAATTATCCATAGGTGGCTTTTAAGTCAAATAAATCTTAATGGAATTAATCCATAGGTGACTAATTGTTTCAGCAGCATGGACATGCATGAGCACTTTTGTTTACTCCTGTCATTGGCTACGTTCATAAAACCATTGATAATTATTATTAAGAAAATCAAAACATGAACTGAACAAACCTTATCTTTATCTCTTCTGCCAAGGGCAACCTTTAAGAGTCTTAACAGAATTGGTTTTTTTTTTTGTTTTGTTTTGTTTTTTTGAGAAGAAGCATGTGAAAAGTGAGTCTTGAAGCTTAAAATTGTAATTATGTTGTTTTCTTTTTAGCTAAAGAAGTACTTGGGTCTACATCTGGCTTTAACCATTTTTGTCTCCCCTCTAACACTGTTGATATTAATGCCAGTTTTAATTTTCGGCATCATGAGTGCATAAATATATCACACACAGATGTGGTTTTGAACAAGGACTGAAACTGTAAATTAGGAAACAAGAGATTCACAGGGTTTCATCAGATCAGTTCACTCCAAAAAGTGACACAGTTGTACTGAAAATGTTTTAAATTGCTCATTTCAAACCTACCTCAGTAGCAAAATGCCATGCGTGCAGCGGGTTTGCAACCACGTTAGTCATTTTCTTTTCTCCGTTTTCTTGCTATGTTTGTATTGGGAGCACAGAGTAATGTAATTTAGTAAATTTGATGGCTGGGCAACAGCCCCAGTGTTGAACAGTATTTGGACTATGATTACTTGCTGGCATTGTCACAGTTGACGTTAATTATTGATGGAAGTTTCAGAAATAGCGCATGTGCCAGGAGCTTTTCACCGGAACGCAGGGCTCCAGGCAGGAGGGATGCTAAAGAGGGTGGGGGAAGAGGCACCTGTGGCTTTTTCGTGTCTGTGCACAGTGAACCTGAATCTGGTGGGCTGTGTGATGCCTGTGTAAAGGTCATGGTATAATGGAAGGATGAACCGTCAGGCTTATTTCTATCGTGTTCCTCCCCAGGAATTACACCGAAGAAGCCAACTTCAGCCGGAGCCAGCCAAGACGAAGGCTCTCCAGACTGTCATTGAAATGAAGGTAGGAGCTGTTCACGTTTGTCAAAAACAGCTGTTCCTTTGGAGTTTGTTCTAAACTTGATGGTGCCTAACATAAACACATGAAATTAACCTTGTATTTTTCTCTAGGCACCCTGGTGGGTGCTTTTCTTCTGGATTTCTTTGCCTTCTCCAGTGCATTTAATTTATTGCCCCTTTAAATAGGATGCCTTATCTGGGCAAAAGAATAAAAGGCTCAAGTATCCCTTGGCTGAAAGGAGCTGGATTTATTTCCAGGGCATAGCCAATGATTTCAACCCTAAGGGAGGTTTTGTGTGTGCTTTGAAAGTAAATTTCTAAGGCTAGAATAATTCTTTTCCTCACATTCACATTATAATGAAAAGACACCTTCAGAAACTAAGATTTGGCAAACAGAAGTTGTTTTAATGCAACAGAAGTTTTAAATAATTAAAATTATACTATCAGCAAAGTTTACTTTTCAAAGAATAATACTTTCCTATGACTCCGGTATTTTCTCCTAACTAAGTCTGGAAGTCATGGTTACTTATTAAATATTCACAAGGTATTTTATTTAGCTGTGGAGGAATAGAGATACAGTATTTGAAAGAAGTGAAGATCCTCTTGGATGGATTTAGAGCATTTAAAGAATAATGAGGTAAATAATGATGACATAGCCATTGAACTATGATTAAGAAACAAATCTAAATGAAACCCAGTTGCTTTGTCAGTGTCTAGAAATTTAAAGTCTTTTTACTTCCAGTATTTGCCAGAAGGAAACAAATAGTATTTATCTTAAGAATAAACAAAACTTATGCCAATGATGTTTGCAGTCTGATTATTCTACTTATAAGCTTAACATTCGAGAGTTCGCTAGTCACCATCAGCCTACAAAAGAAGTCTGAAGCTTGCTGATAGGATAATGATTTTTCTGTCTTTTTTGTAGCACATGATTTTAAGTTGTCTGCCAAAAATTTCCCAAGTCCTGGGGAAAAAGAAACTAATATGAACTACTGAATTCTTGGCATGTACAATTCTGACTTGGGATTTTTTTTTTCTGGTCAATGACAGTGTCTTCATCCAAGTGGATTTTTGTGGAAATAATGTAGAACATTTACTTTAAAACTTTATGTCCCCTAAATGAGGTTACATGACTCAGGGCACTTATAATACATTTGCAGCAAATTAGTTTGAAAAATATTATCAAAGGGACTAAATACCAATATGATTAAAAAATAATTGCTAATTTTGACTCATCAATTCATTATGAATTTGTGTAATTTTAACTTATTTTGAAAAGAAACTTACCATTCTACACATGTGGGGGAGTGATTCATAACTGAGATTTCATCCTCACTTCACTTTGGAACCAAACTTGAAACTTGGCTAAAGCTTAGAAAAGAAAATAAAAAAGACAAAAATTTTTATTTTATTTTTTTGCAAAGAGTCATTCAGTTCCCCATCCACCTACCTCCATACCTCCCTCCCTCCCCAGTTCTTAGCACAATTAGTAATAGAATAAAGGATGCATATAAAATCTATTTACAAATTATCTTTAAAAAAAAAAAAAAAGAAAGCATGAGTTCCGAATCTGGAGAAACCAGGAATGACATCTCACCCAGTGCAGTGGGTATTTTCCTGGTAAAGGTCTCTATGCAAAGACAGTTAGTACTTTTTAGTGACTTTTATAAATTTTGTGTATGGATCTCTCTTCCTAATATCATGTTTTTATTAGAAAACAAAAAATAGTAAATAAACACTCATTTAGGCCATTTATAAGAGAAGGCATAACAACATAATTTTTAGGGCAAATTCACATCCATATATTATCGGTAAATTGAGTCTGGAGTTTCTTTTTAATGGGTGCCAATGACGCTGATTTGTAGAAGAACACATTTTTAGGACAAATGATGATCAATACACTTGTCAGGGAACTGACTCTGGAGGTTTTCTGTTGTCTTTTGGGTGCTTGTTAATTTACAAAGCACTGTCTTCTGTTTTGTCAGTGGAGAAGTATGGGTCCCAGTATCATCTATATTCAACCTGCATAAATTGAGTTATGAAGGTACCTGGTCATCTTCTCAGTCATGTGTGTAGGTTGTGACAGAAGCTGTGATCTCTTCTAATTTTGTACGTTTCATGTCTATGAAATTGGAGGGAATGTTGGAAAGCCATATTTTGCAAGCCTTGGGGTTGATTACCAAATAGAACTGACCCTTAAACCTTGTGGGTGGAACTTGAGACACAATTGTGTTACACCTTTGGGTAAATATCAGTGTCATCTAATGCCTTGGCACACCTAAAGTTTAAAGGGGCTCTCCTAGAGTAAACTGGACCTGTAGTTTCAGACAGATGACATGAATTAAGGGTTTAGAAGTTACCCATACCTTTTCCCTTGCTTCTTAGAGAAATTGAGGGTCAGATTCTTGCTACCCATCTTCTCCAAAAATATACTTTGCATCTACTTAAGAAAGGTGTTTGTTGTGAAAATCTGTGAAATCTTGCTCATTTAAGGAACTTGTAGAACCACAGTCTGGTAGTTCTAGTAGATTTATTTGCACCCCTCTGGGCTTTTATTTTATTTTTTAAACTTTTTAAAAATCTCTTTTTGTCCTTGTTTTTATTTTTTATTGAAATATAGTCAGTGCACAGTGTGTCATTTTCTGGTATACAGCACAATGTTTCAGTCATACATATACATACATATGTTCTTTTTCATATTCTTTTTCATTATAGGTTACTACAAGATACTGAACATAGTTCCTTGTGCTATACAGAAGAAACTTGTTGTTTATCTATTTTACATATAGTAGTTAGTATTTGGAAATCTTGAACTCCCAATTTATCCCTTCCCATCCCTTTTCCCCCTTGGTAACCGTAAGTTTGTTTACTATGTCTGTGAGTCTGTTTCTGTTTTGTAGATAAGTTAATTTGTGTCGCCTTTTTTTTTTTTAAAAGATTCTGCTTATGAATAATATCATATGGTATCGTTCTTTCTCTTTCTGGCTTACTTCACTTAGAATGATGATCTCCAGGTCCATCCATGTTGCTGCAAATGGCATTATTTTATTCTTCTTTTTTTTAATCCCTCTGGGCTTTTAGAGTTGTGAAAAATGTGTCTCAGTGGGATGACCATTGGGGAGGGCCAACTGCATTCACAAAAGCTGGGACAGCTCTCTTGAAGCCATCATAACTATTGCCAGCCAGTTGAGCCGGGGGGCTAAAGTCACCTGAATGAAAATAAAAGGAAGCAAAGTGAATGAAGTTATTTGTGATTTATCTTCTTGCAGGAAGCTCCAAGTTTTAATTTTAATCCTGATTTGGTCTGGCAGGTATGTTCCAGGTTTGCACTTAGAACATTGTGTGTGTTTTTCAGAAAAATTACTTTTCTTGTAGATGTTGCAATGCTTCTCCTTTTCTTTACTAATCTTCTCTTTTCTGCTCTTATAGAGAACTGTCAATAAAAATGGTTGTTAAAAGGCTTTTTCCCTTTTTTCTTTCTTTAATGTTAGTTCCTTTAAAAGAATGTGTTTTTAACCTACTTTTGTTATAAATTTGACCTAATGTAAACATGATGTTCAAAAGTTTCACTTTCTTGGGTTCATTCATAAAGCTGTACCTAGTTTGTTTTTTTAAGAAAATGAATTACAGTAATGACAGTACTTGTCAAATAATCTCAAAATTTTTTTTGTTTAAACTTCTTAGTGAATGAAAATCTACTTCAAAATGACTGAAGCCTAAAGGAAATGTATTGGCTCACTTAACTGGAAAAAAACAGGGTATTGCTTCAGGCACAGCTTGGTCCTGGGACTCAGATGTTAACAGATCCCATTTTCTCTCATTCCATCTCTTGTTTTGGCTTTCTTCACATGAGTTCTGTATTCAGACAGCCCCTTTTTGCCTGTCTGAGCAAAATGGCTACAGCAAGCAGTGCCAATAATCGCAGATGGAAGGGACAGGCAGAAAGTTGTGTTTTGAAAAAAAAAAATGCACTCCCCCCCCAACAAACCAACCCTAGAATAATGATAATTACTGAGATGGAGCATAAAACTTCACTCCAAATTTAACACCCCCAAATTTAATTTAGGCTGAAAGAAAAAGCATGAAATCCCCTAATTCTCATTTGCTTAATGAGTTAAATGACACTCACTCATCAAGATAAACATTATGCTAACACTAAATTCATCAGAATTTGGGATATAGATGAGTGATACAAGGGTTTTAGTAAAAGTCACAGAAAGCATACTTGATCTGGTGAACTTGTTAACTAAAGTGGATTAAGAAGGTAGGGCCATAATGTGAATATGTGCCAATATTTCTGTGGCAACTGAAGTGAGGATTATAAATAGTTGAGTTTCTAGTCACACGACCAGCCAGGGCACTTGTATGTCACAAGAAGAGTGATTCTTCTTGTATAACATTTGTCTCCACCAAGCTTTTCTATGGAAACTGAGTAGTAAGCAGTTCAAGATTGAGCATGACTAAATTGCTGTTTTGTGGATGTGCTATTGTTGAAAGAATATGAATTCGCATTCAGGTGCTAAACTCCAGTGGTGAGGTTGATCTTTTGTCATTAAAGCCAAAACCAAGCCTTGTCTTTGTGTTCTGGCGGATGTCTTCTATTCTTCTGCATGGGGTTAACTGACCTATAGTTGAGTTAATTTTTCCTTAAAAGATAACTTGTTATTTGGTCAGATTCAGCCAATTCAGTTTCACCAGGCATGGGAAGGATACACTGGAATATGGAGAAGGCAAAGACTACTTGGCAGCTTTTCCCAACATTACATAGCTAGGAATGGAAAGATTTCAAATCCAAACTTAGGCCATTGAATGCATCCCACTTCCCAGTATGATTTTAATTTGAGGCCTGGGATCTAATCAGGAATACCTAGAATTGGCTGAAATGTTTTTTTTTTTTTGGCTTTAGGGCCTACCTAGGTTTATTTCATCCATCGTTTGAACTGTTACTTATTTGAGTTTAAACACTGCACTCAGAATTGTTTCTTGTTTCAAGATGATGTGTTCATAGAAAATTTTTGTCAAGCCTAGTTTTTCTATCAGCCATTATGATGGCTTTTAGGCCTTAAAAATATGCCATGACATCTTTTGTGGCTATTAAAAAGAATAACAGCAATAACAACAAAACTACACCTGTATCACCAGTGACAACTATAGCCTGAACACCAGTGAGCACACATGGGGACCTGAGTACAAAGCACCTGACATATAATAACCCATGAGTAGGCATAATTAGCCCCATTTCACAGACGAGAAAGCCTTGATTTAGAGAAGATAAGCAACCAGCCCAAGGTCCTATAGCTAGTAGGTTGGCAGCTGAGATTTGAACACAGGTTTCTTCTCTGTAGTTCTTATACTCTCTACTCCTCCAGTCTGCTTTTACTAAAGACAGTCCGTAAGTTCAACTGGTTTTTCTTTCTACATCTACTTTGGAAATTTGCACTGAGTTTTGCATCATAGAACAGGTTGAGGCAACTAATGAGAGCTAGAGAGGTCTATGATATTTTTTGGAAAGGTATGATATTGTACTTTGTGCTATAAGGCACAATTCATCCTTTTTACATGTACGTTATCAGTCCTCCAGATAAGCCTCCAAATATGTACCCTACAGCCAACATATATGCCATTTCCTTGCCCCTGAGTTTTAAGGCCTGCCCTGAAGACTTTATAACAGTGTGGAGCGTAACTCATTTAGACTTGCAAAGCCCTGTTTTTGATGTGCACTATCCATTTACGATACCAGAAATTATCCTTTAGCTTATTTTTTTCGTGAGAAATTTCATCTTCTCATCTTTCAACTTTAAAAAAAAAAACCTTATCCCATTTAACTAGGTCCCTTAAATAAGGGGGAAAATGTGGGTTTTAAGTGATAGCCAGAAAAAGCAAAATGTCAAGTTAAATGTTAAGTTCTGGATGATATATGGTTGTCATTTAGAAGCAAGGAAGATTTTTTTTTTTTAAGTGAGACTTTTTCTTTCTTTTTTTTTGCCCAAACTCCTTTTTATATGCATTTGACTCTAAATGTTTGAGTTGCTAGTCAATAATTCCTGCTATAAGCAGGTTTAGTTTGTGTGAATATAACTCCTGAAGTTGAATTACAAATACCAGTGTTTACCAAGCAGCTATTTTGTGCACAGCACTGTGGTGGGTCTTTGAGAAAAAGTGAGCCCTCAGTCTTTAAGGGCTAATGGAAGGAAGTATATAAGCTAGGATCTAAATAGTGACCTAAGAATGCAAAATGGGCTGCAGAGACTCAGAGGATATCAAATAAAACAGGGGCAGAGAATGCTTCTGGGAGGAGGTAGCACTTGAAGAGGTCCTGGGAAAAATGGCATAATTTTGATAGTGGGGACAGGGATGATTTATAAATAGTGGGAACGGAGGCAAGGAGGTTGGAAAGTATGAGAAGTGTCTGGCGAAAAGCAGGTCATTCAGTTTGGCTGAGAGAAGACTAAGTTTAAATAGAAGATCAGATGAAACCATTGGAAAGTGGGAGAAAATAAGTAGTAGAGAAAAAAGCTGAAATTAATGAAATAGAAACTAAACATGTACCAGAGGGGAACACCAAAGCTAAACCCTGATTCTTTAAAGAGATAAACAAAAATGATAAATCCTGGTTAGAATCATTGAGAAAAATAGACAGCACAAATAAACAATGTCAGGATTGAAAGGGGACATCACTATCAATCTTATTGATGTTAAAAATATGAAGAGACTTTATTAACACCCTCATGATAGTACAGTTGCAATTTTAGACACTTTTTTAAAAACACAACTTATCAAAACTATGTGAGAAGAAACAGAGTATCTGAGTAGTCCTTTATATTATACAAAATGTTTCTATGACTCAAAATCTCACCACTAAAAAAAAAAAAATCTAAAAACCAAACCAAGAAAAACAAACAAACAAAAAACCCTCAGAACCCTTGCAGGCCCAGATGGCTTCTTCAATGAATTTTACTAGACATTTGAAGAAACAACTATATTAATCATACAGAAACTATACCAAAGAATAGAAAAAGAGGGAACATGTCTCATCTCATTTTGTGCAGCTGGTATAACCGTGATACCAATACCCGACAAAGCCATTACAAGAAAGGGAAATTATAAGCAGTCTCTCTCATAAATGTCAATGCAAAATATACTAGTAAACTTAATCCAGTGACAATGACCAAGTTGTGCTGATTCCAGGAAAGCAAGGTTGGACTAATATTTGAATATCAATCAATGTTATTTACAACATAGAATAAAGGAGAAAAATTAATATAATTTCAATGAATGCAGAGAAAGTATTTGGTAAATGCAACATCCATTCATGCTAAAAAAAAAAGGAAGCTTTTAGCAAACTCTTCGAAGGAGAGAATTTTCTTAATCCAATGAGAGGTAGCTACAAGAAAACTACAGCAAATATATTTAATGGTAACATGTTGAAAGTTTTCTTTGTGGTATCAGGAACAAGACAAGAATGCCTCTTACTATCATTTCTTCTCAATAATATTCTGGACACCCTAGGTTGGGAAGAGGCATGAAGGAAGCTTCTGGAGTACAAGTATATATTTCATGATATAATTTTTATGTACCCAAGTGTATTTTCTTTATCATAATTCATCATGCTGAAAACCTATGATTTGGCTACTTTCTTATGTATAGTTTACTGTAATTAAAAAGTTCATTTAAAAATAAAGGAAGAAAAACTCAGTGATAAAAAGATAACCCTATTAAAAATTGGGCAAATAATTTGAATGGACATTTCTCCAGTGAAAACATACAGATGGCCAATAAGGACATGAAAAGATGTTCAACATGATTTGTCATTAGGGTAATGCAAATTAAAATCACAATTACATACAACTTATCCCCCAATAAATAAAACAGTAACATTGGCTGAAATAAGACAAGGGTTATAGCAGAGTCTTAATATTGTTGATACATAAAGAATTTGTATTTATCAGTATAGAATAAAAAGCTTGGGGAAAAAATGTACCCAGATTTTGACACTAACTCTGGAAGGAGAGATTATAAAGGATTTTTTCTTCTTTTTCCCCCTAAATTTTTATGTTTTCAATAATGTGCATTCATGTTTTAGGAATAATCAGGAATTATTATTTAGGAAAAACAATAATACGTTTTCTGAAAGAAAAAATCACCTATCAAAAAGCTTAATAAGCATTCACAATTTCTTCTATTCCAGTTTCTTTTGCTAAACTGAAAAGGCTCCAAAGGGGAAAAGATTGTATTGTTTATGGAAATTGAGAATCTGGCTCTGCTGCTTACTGCTACTCTGAAGAATAGCTTTCCCTTCTGTGAAATGGGACCATGATACCAGCCCTGTAAGATTGTGGTGGAAATTAAAATGGATTAAGGCATGGGAAAACTCTGGCATACAGTAGATGCTCAAGGAATTCTCTGTTTCTCCATCCTTTCCCTTTCAGTCTGGAAATTGAATTTTACCTGTAAAAAAGAGGTTGTACCTTTGAGCAAGGACCACCGAAGAGAGAGAATATAACAAGCTTACCTCAGGCAGAGTCTTAGCTCTGAATACACACATAATTTGCATGTGGAAAGACTTTAAAAGCATCTTTGAAATGAGAAACGAGTGGGAGTGGTGAAAATAGCAACTCCCAGTAGGCCTGTGGCATAATAAATGACCTAGGGGACTTAGCTTCCTGGCTGTTGGGCCCTTGGCAAGTCAGTTATCCCTGTAGCACTCACTATTCTCATTTGATTCATGAAGGAATTGAACAAAATGTCCTGCTTTAAAAATTCTACCAAGTCTGGAGGCTTGGTGACTGGCAATCTTGACTCTCAAAGGGCCTGCTGGGGGAGTCTGAATTGACATGACATTCTTGCAAAATTTAAATCTTTGCTTTGTTTGCTCCATCTTGGCCAGCCCTGCCCAGGCCAGCAGCCCTTGCCCTCTCCCTTGTTGGTACTCAGGTTCCCAGCTTATTGTTTATGTAGGGATTGCAATTTCCTATTGGCGTGCGCCCCCCGCCAGCAGGGTTGAGAAGTCAACCACAGGCCTCAAGTGAACTTCCCCCTTCAAGTTTCAGTAATGACAGTGTACCAGCTGTCACATGCCTCATCCCTAAGGCATGGTCCAGTTTCCACATCCCTCAGGCCACGCTGGTGACTTGGGGTGGCCTGAATTCCTCTGCCGCCTGTTGCTTTTTCCGTAAGATAAACTTGTTGAACATAGAAGGATTTGCGATGTATTTGGAGATCCTAAGAATGAGGCCCCAAACCAGGGCTGTTGGGAGCATTGGAGGGTGGTAAAAGGAATGGGAAGAGCTAGACCAGGTTGCTAAAAGACCAGTAAGGAGAGCTTCTTTACTGATCTTTTCCCAAAGAGCCTTAAGCTTAAGCTTTTTTATTCAAAGAGAATAAGAAGTGTCAAATGTCCTTTTTTTTTTTATTATTCCCTGAAATGTATTCACAATTTTGCAAAGTAATATTTCACTGAATTTCTGGGAATTCAAGCCCTCTTTGTTCTCAGATGTTTGTGAAAGACGTCATGGATCCAGCCTTTGGGAGGGCAGGCTGCACATACCAAGGGGCTACCCTCTCATCTGGAAGCAGTTTCTGAAATTTCTTCCTCCCTTTCCTCTCTTCCCAACCTCTTCACTATTTTCTTTTGACCTTGCTCTGTGATCTTTAAAGACTAAAAGTACTATGTGGAAGAAAGGACCAAAATAGCCCAGCTTCTAGGTGGCACATTTTCTCTGAAGCCAGTTTGTCCTAAGGTTGTCCTGGGGACAGCAGGGTCTCAGGATGTGGCATTCTCTCTCCTATTCAAGGGAATGCTATGTGGAGGGAACCTTTCCAGTTTATTAAAGGTGTTTAAAAAATGATCAGAGAAGACAATTCAGGTGATACAAACAAACACCTCATAAAGTGTTATCATGAAGCAGACTGTCTCCATTTGGAGAACTGCAAAATGAATGGAGGGCAGGAAGCTCTTGTAGGATAATGAACAAGGAAGAGAAAAATAGCAAGTATCTAAATGGCTAGGGCCACACAGGCAAACTTGTTTGAGTTGAGAAGGAATAACGAAATAAGTATAAAGCCCAGAGTTACCTTAGTGTTTGGGGATTGGCTGACTGGATATACTGCATTTCTGGTCAAGTGGAACATTTACAGGGACATGAAAGTTACAAGTTTTGTTTTGCTGACATGGCACCCTGGCCAAGAGTGGTGCTATCTTGGGCCTAGAAAGTTATTTCAGCAAAAGGGAAAATCTTAGTCAGGTTGTTTACCTTTTTGTAAGTATCCCAACCTGTAAAATGGCTAAAATAAATACTTAATTCGTAGGGTTTATGGGGAAGATTAAATGAGATTTTCTAGCACAGTGCTTGCATTAGTAGTCAGTACACATTAGCTGTTGCTGTTATTAACTGCATTTTTTAAGAAGTGAAAGTAGGTTTATTCTGTGAGATACACACTCCACAGATAGAGTGTGGGCTCTTTCACTCAGAAGGGAGAGCAGCCTAACTGCATTTTTAATACCAAAATGGAGAAACATTGCTTCTGTACTGTGCTGTTCCTTTCTACATATTCAGATACAAATATATTTATATTTTAACATAAATGGAGAAGAAAACATAAGTATAAAAATCTTTTGATGTATTTGTTTCCCCCAACTGAAGGAACTTACAAAGTACTTAATATTAATTGAGGCAGTTTTCTATGTTGGGTTGATACTCAGTTGAGTGGCATAGGAACAACTATCTGGTTGTTAAAACACTGAAACACTTGTATGGTTGCCCCAAACCCTCAGAGTACCCCTCCAGCCCTTACCCTTTGATTCCCAAATCAAGCAACTAAAGAGTTAACCTCTCCCTGTGAGAACTTCCCAAACCTGGTTTCAGTGCTCCAGAGGGAATCTGTTCTGGTTGGTTCTTGCCCAGTGCAGTGCTGGTTGTTGAATGATTCAGCAATCACCCCTGACTCTATGGGATTTAAAACACTGGGATTCAGTTTCTGATTAAGGTAACTCAACTCCATTGAAATTGCCCATATGTCACCAGTGATATCCTGGTTTTCTTCTTAGTCTTTAGTCTCTTTAAACCTTTCTTTGACTCTCTTTCTTATTGTATGCAACTTTTTCATGATTTTTATCCATCTTTCTCTGATGATTCCTCCATTGTTTTTTCTATACCCGATTCTCGACTGTGTCTAAGAATTCTTTCACCACTAGGCTGATGAACCATGATCTTTACTGTCTTAACTTCCACTTTGGCTTCTGGTTTTATTATTAACTGCCCAAAGGCTATCTCACTGCCTTCTTTTTACCAGCTTATAAATGACTCCTAGTCAGACCCAAGTACAGACTCCTAGTTTGATTCTGAGGACTGCTTATCATTCAGCCTCACCTTCCTTTCATTTCTGACTCCACTGCAACTGAAAGTGATCTATACTTTTTAATCTGTCCTTACTTCTCCTTGATACATATTCTTATTCCTTCAAGTTATGTTGACTAATTATTATGTACTGGACATCATATTGAGTGCTCTTGACTTTGAATGTATTATTACTTCTGACTGGAAAAAAATTAATCTCTATGATAATGTTATTCAACTCCACACCTCATAATCGCATCCTGTGCTTCCTGGAGATTTCTTGCCTCTTTTATGGTGGTCTTGCCCATTTTTGACTTCTCTATTTGTATTCTTTAAGAATATTACATCTAACTATATTTTGCTGTTCTCTTTCACACAGTTACTTGTGTATTATACTCTTCTGGTTACAAGTGACCAAAACCCTGCTATTCTATTTTGGTATTCTGGAGAGTGGGTGATTCAGATGTAGCTGTATCTAACTGTTCAAATGATGTTATAAGGGCCCAATCATTCAGGCAGATTCTTAATACCTGGTATCAAAGAAAGCCACTACCAGCCACAGGCCCATATTTTTCTTATCATTCATAATCTCGGAGAAGGAAGGGCCCTTGAATTTGTATCAGTCCCTTTAAAGATTTCTGATTGGTTTTGATGGCATAATGAGTTCACCCCTGGATCAGTCAGTGTCCTGAGCATCCATAGTGCTTGCCACTGAGGGTCAGACATGAAAACCCACTGAAACCACAGGGAGCTGGGGAGATGTAGTTCCTGAGAGGAAGAGAAGTTGAACAGATAGACAAAAAGAAACAGCTATGTGCTACAGCTAGAAATAGGAAGGAAGGTAATCTTTATAGAGCACCTACTGTGTGTTAGGTATTCTTCTAGATGGTATACGTGTTCACTTACTTAATTCTCATAACAACCTTAGATTATAGGATTAGCAAGGCTAGGAACACACTCACAAAAGTAACTTGGGTGAACTAAAAATAGAAGCTACTGTCTTCTACATGTGTACCTCATAGAAATGGGGAGGGGATGGATTGGGATTTAAAATAGTGTTGTTGGCTTATGATAATAATGGCAACCTTTATTTCCTGGGGGAGTTTCATAATAGGTATTTTTCATGCATTATATATAGATCACTTATTATTTTCATACTGTGCTCTTGAGCATGGTCTTATTTCAGAGGCTCAGTTTCTTGCCTAAAAACATAAAAGCCTGAAACAGGATTTGCATCCAGGTTTGTGATTCTCTAAGGGTCAGCTGGATTGTTTTTAGCTCGTTTTGTGAGACTTGAGTTTGTTAACAACAGCAGCAAATTCATACATGGAGACCAAAACCTCAGAGATCACTTAGTGTCCAGCAAGAATGACTAGAGATATATCTTCTCCCTGTGGATCATTAGTAATGTGTACACAGACAGGATGACAGGATGTATTCCTGGGGCATAGGCTTCCTGAACAATGAGTCAGAAGTAGGCAAATGAGACCATGAAAAGAAACATCAAAGCACCCTAATTGCTTTTAATATAGACTAGCCCAACCTGATTCTGTGCTTGTACATTTTGCTCTAAAGTATTAGATACCATCTGAATCAACAGAAAAACACAACCACCAAAAACCAGCAAGTCCCCTGTCATCTTTTAATCTAGGCCATCATGTTTTTATAATTTGATAAGGCCCAAGAAGAAGAGTTTTTGATTTTTTGTTTTTCCTGATAACATGCCTTAGGCCCAAGTCGACTTCTTTCTGGAGTGCTTAACTTGGGCTCACTTAACCACAGTAAATCCCACACAGTAAATCCTTCCAAAGGCAGGGCATTACTCAGATAGCAAGACCAGGGGCTGCTCAATTATGTTTGCAACTACAACTAGATGATTTTTTAAAAGTTAAGCCTTCAAGAGCCTCTGTGGTATCCAGTAATAATAGTCTAGAATTTTATTCTAAATAAAGTGTAATATAATTATGTAGGGACGTTTCCTGAACATTAGCTCACGTCTTCTCTTTAAACCAATTGGTCCTAAATTTGTTGATTAATGTCCCCAGACCAATATGTGATCACAGTGAGTTGTATGCTCTGTAAAAACAGCTTGTATTTTCTTTCCTAGCCTGATATTAAAATGAAACCAGTAATTCTTCCTGTATTTGAAAGGAAAGCACATTGTGACACTCAGCAATAAATGTAATTGTTACTTTTTGTGACTAAATGATACTGCTTTTTTGATGTTCCACCCACTCACCATTTCAGTGTTCACAGTTCCTAGAGAGGAATTGAAATCTGATTCTTGCTGTTTAAGAGGAACATAATGTTTAACAAACACAAAAAGGGTGATAAAGGCATCCGTCAGGATGGCAAAGATGCTCTGTAAAGTTTCTACCAGGTTGTTGTACACTTAGGCCAAGTTGGATAGCTCTTGAGAGTAGCTTCATGGTTTTCTAAATGTATATGGCCAATAAGGTTGTCTTGGTCTCTTGGTCTTGTCCTTGTGTATGCTGGACACCTGAAGTCATTTAGAACGCCCAAGTCATGTGAGGACCTTATAAAAATGCAGATTCAGATTCAGTAGTTCTGAGTGTGGTCTGAGATTCTGCATTTCTAAATAGCTCTCGGGTGACATCAGTGCTGCTGGTCTATGGACCACACTTTGAGTAATAAAGATCTAGATGGTACTTCATGTTAGGAGAGAAGGTTGCCTATGAATCTTATTGAGATCTACCTGGTATCTCACACATCTAGCAAGGTGACTGGTACCCAAAAGATGCTCAGCAAATATTTGTTGAATGAACGAGAGAACTTCCTGTGTCTAAATTTACTATCAACTATAGCAGACATATTGTAGAAAAATCCAGAGATTATTTAAAAAAAATATAAAGCAGAGATAAAGTAAATTTATTTGAGTCTTCCTACCTGATGTTCATCCTCATTGCTGTAGTCCCTGCAGTCATGGGCTTGCTAATATTCATGGCTGATTTAGGGGTTCAATTCTAGTGATTTTTTTTTTTTGGATGCTCATCAAATACCTATTTTGCATCTTTTGGATGATAGGTGTGAAGTAGTCTTGGTTATAAATCTTTAAGTAGGAGTTATGATCTGTAATTTATGTAAAATAAAGTTTTATTACAAGTATTATTTTATAACTATGTGGAAAGGCATGACTTAAAGAAATATTCAATTCAGATATTTTTCTAATTCATGGAGAATGAAGCAAACATTCTTCCACTGTTTTTTTACCCCCTGAAACTTAAAGCAAAACAGTTTTATGTCTGTCCTATCTCAAGAGTATTTGAAAAATGTCACCTGAGACATGAAGTGGTGAGTTCGGGGAGCATGGAAGTTTATGTCAGTTCTTTCACTGCTCTGGGCTCAGAGCAGGCTCTCAGTAAACCACTTTTGAGTGACAGAAGCTGACAAGGTGATCTGAATATTCAAGCCTTCAATTATTTTAAATTGGCAGTAATCATGCAAGTTTTCTCTTGAAGACTTCAAATAATTGTTTTGACTTTTCCTTTTAGTATATGACCCACAGCTTAGATCATTTAGAGTCTTACTTTTTTTTTTCTCCAAAAATTGACTTTTAGAGTAATAATACTGGAAAAAAATCAAAGTAAATAGAATACTTTACTCTAGGATTTCCCAGGGCCATTAATGCTAGTATTTTGGGGAATCCACAATAATCATTTCTCAAACTTACTCGACCCTGAAACCCCCTTTTCACAGAGCGTTTGGTTTCTCTGGACTTTGGGAAAAGCTGTTCTATGTTGTATTTCACTTTCCCCATCTCTAAGGAAGCCTGCAATTATCTCCTTTGAGAACTTGCGTATTTGTGAAACAATCTAGGTGAATATTTGAAAATCACTACATAAATTATTTTTAAGTAGCAGTTGTAAATAACACGTAAAGATGTTCCAGTGATAACTCTTTGGTGATTGGGAGTAAAATGTTGCTCTACTTTCTAAAACGCCACTTTTCAGGATGTTACAGCATATGTCTTCACTTAAGTTTTTCCCTCTATTCTAGACCAGTGCTTAGGTTATTGAGAATGTGCATTTAGTATCTATTTTGAAAGGCAACAACCATGTACCACATTGAGCCATATCAGGACTTGTGAGGTAGTTTCCTTCCATAGTCTTCCTTAAATATGTAAGTTTTTAGTCACTTATCTTAGATTCAGAGTTGGTTTTTTTGTTTTGTTTTGTTTACTGAAAAAGATAAAATTTCTTCTTGAATTCTTCAAACTGAGGCAGGGGAGAAGCTATGGTCAGAGAAGTAATTTTCTTTGCTTTATGTTTCATGGTTATATTTTTCACGTCTTCTTCTGGCTCAGCATTTTGAATATCTTTTTGGGCAGTCAATACATCATCTAGTATACCTGTGTATTTTGTATCTGTTCTCCTCGCTAGATTTTACTGATCTTACCCACCTCTTTTTCTCAATGCTTATGATTTTAGGTATAAGTTCTGTTGCCCTTGAAATTGACTCTTTATTGTAAGAACAAAAATATAAATAAGGACAGAAAAAAATTTGATCCTTATTAAAGTGACTTCCACAGTACTCATTTCTCTTTTCTTTCATCTTCTCTCCTTCCCCACCCCCCCCTTTTTTTTTTTTTTTTTTTTTTGGTATTTTGGGACACCCATGGCTAAAGGAAAAATGAAGTTTGTGAGGAAAAAGAAAGGCTGGTTAATTTAAGAAAATTAGTAAAAGTTAAAAATACTATTTTAAAAATTGTGTTTAACCTTTTGGTGAAATTTTAACTCAGATGTACATAGGTCAAGAGGATTTTCTATGTTAAGACACTTTATGTCTTAACTTCATTCTGATCTTTCTTTAGCAGTATGTAATTTTTTAAAGTCCAATGAAAAGCTCCTTCTAATCCATTTAGAACTTGGCATTTGTGGTCATGGCTAACTAAAGCCTCAGGAATTGACTGAGAGGAAAGCTGAGGGTTTCTTTTCTCCTTGCTTACATAATTGAGACCTGAAATTTTAACAAATGCTATAAAGAAATTAAGGTATAATACATATTTGTACATGTACATCGGTGTATACATACATACATATAAATATGATCACTTTAGACTTGAGTTTAAATTCCAGATTTTATATCAGGAAGGAGTGATGTTGGCCCTTCCTTTCATGCTTAACTTATAGTTAACTCTTGTAAAGATTATATTTAGGTGTTTATAAATACTGAAAGATTATATCTCAATAAAGAGAGGAAATCTACATTATATTCATTAGTTTTAATTGAGAGCTATCTTTTCATATGTTTTAAAGAAATAATATAGTTTTAAGGCTCATGGGGATAAATAAATTTGTTAATAGTGGATATGTCTGGGTGATGGGATTGGGGTGGATAGTGTAATTTTCTCAGTGGCTTTTCAGTTTTTCTGTAATGAGCATGAATTTTTATAGTCAGAAAAACTGTTGATTCAAAATGATTGTTATTTACTTACAAAACTCTTAAGAACTTTTAGAAG
The DNA here is from genome assembly GCF_048773025.1 of Camelus bactrianus. Classification (NCBI taxonomy): domain Eukaryota; kingdom Metazoa; phylum Chordata; class Mammalia; order Artiodactyla; family Camelidae; genus Camelus; species Camelus bactrianus. The sequence goes on from NC_133555.1 coordinate 28,894,350, forward strand.
CTCTTTTTCCATGGCCTTTTCCTTATTGCTTCCTTTTTTTTTTTTTTTTTTTTAATTGCTGCTCTTTTTATCTACAGAGCTCTCATAGTGTAAAACTCAAATGAGTCACTAAGGATGACTCCCAACATTCATCAGCTTGGGCTGCTATTACAAAATACCACAGACTGGGTGGCTTAAAAAGCAGAAATTTATTTTCTCACAGTTCTGGAGGCTGAAGTCTGAGATCAGGGTGACAAGCATGGTTGGATTCCTGTGAGAGCTCTCTTCCTGTCTTGCAGATAGCCACCTTCTTGTGGTGTTCTTATAGGCAGAGAGAGAGAACAGCTCTCTGCTATCTCGTCTTATGAGAGCACTAATCCCATCCTGAGGGCTCCATCTTCATGACCCCATCTAACGCTGATTACCTCTCAAAGGCCTCATCTCCAAATATCATCACATTAGGGATTAGGGCATCGACATACAATTTTTGGAGGCACATAGGCATTCATTCCAAAACATTCTCCTCACTCAAACTGGCAGTATACAAGATTACAGGTATGCATTTAAAATAGGAAAAGACTGGCAGGCTATACATAAAAACATGAAAGTTATTGCTGGATGGTAGGATTAGAGAGCATTTCTCCTTTTTCTGTGAATTTAAAGTGTATTGCTTTTATAACTGCAAAGATACAATAAAAATGTTTTTAAAGAAATATGAAATACTGTAGCTTGTAACATTTCATAATAATTTTGCAAATTTCAGTGTCGTTTTCTTTCATTTTCTTGGGGTTTTTCTGAGAATTAAGAAAAGTGTTGCCAGCACATAGAGCACCCAGATATGGGCACATAGTGGAGCTCAGTAAGTAGCTGTCGCTGCTCCTGATTTTTCTCTTCTTTACAATGATGGCAATGATAATGATAATGATGATGATATTGCCACAAGAAACATGCAATTGGGCATATAATATAAAAAAGTAAAATAGCTGCAGAATCAGGACAGATATATTTGTTGCAAAATTTTTTCCATAAGTTAAGTTATAAATAGAATAACCCATTTTGTCTTTACTTTGGGAACTCTTTAGTTTTTTAGATTCTAAAAAATGAATTGGTAAAAATATGAGTTTGTGGTATACTTATATAGTGGAATACTATTCAGCCATAAAAACAACAACATAATGCCGTTTGCTACAACATGAATGTCTCTGGAGAATGTCATTCTAAGTGAAGTAAGCCATAAAGAGAAACAAAAATACCATGAGATCACTCATATGTGGAATCTAAAAAAAAAAAAAAAAGAACATAAATACAAAACAGAAACACAGACTCATAGACATAGAATACAAACTTGTGGTTGCCAAAGGGGCACGGGGTGGGAAGGGACAAACTGGGGTTTCAAAATTTGTAGATACTGACAGGCATATGCAGAATAGATAAACAAGATTATACTATATAGCACGGGGAAATATATACAAGATCTTGTGGTAGCTCACAGCGAAAAAAAATGTGACAATGAATATATATATGTTCATGTATAACTGGAAAATTGTGCTCTACACTGGAGTTTGACACAACATTGTAAAAGGACTGTAACTCAATAAAAAATGTTAAAAAAAATCTCTTCATCAAAAAAAAATATGAGCTTGTTTTTCATTAACTTTCAATTACAAAAGTAATATAAGCTCCTTGAATCTACACAATAAGATGGCAGGTAGATGGTGACAGTGAGAAAACTTGAAGTCTAATTTTCAATGTGTTTCATTCCAAAGACTGATTTGAGTTTAATAGTTGAGGTTGGGGAAAAGTTTTTTTCCTCTATGAGAGCTCTCTCTTCTCTACTTCTAATGCATCATTTCTTATTATGCTCTACCTTGTGTGTAGAGTCTGTCATTTCCTTTTTAAAAAAAACTTCTTTATGATTATTTTTTTCTCAACTAATCCCACATTTGAGTGTAATATTTCTAGTTTTTTAACTCTGTAAATCAAAAGTTAGAAATACCCTTCAAGGTAGTAATGTTTTTTGTCACGCAGGGAGCGGACTGCTTGCCAAATAAATCATGATGTTGTGATATATTATTTCCAGTTGCTATAAATTTTCAATATTTAGTGTATCAGTCATACTAGGTCATGATTCAGTTATTTAATTTCACTTATGTCTGCATTTTAGATGAGAATCCTTTTCCCCATTAGTAGATTTTAATTTCCTTCTCTCTCACAGTCAAATTCCAAGCATGCCTTATAAAACCAGCCACAGAATACACACATGAACAAACTATTTTTGTGTTTACAAGCAGACTCAAAAACATACACTGGCAAACTATATGTGAAATTACAAATTTGTCCCCTTAAATGGTGTTTTTTTTTTTTTTAACACTTTAGATCAGTTTTATCATTATTGCTTTGATGATTTGATTCTTGGATATAAGACAAATATATCTAGGTAATTTTCTGTAATGTATTGGCACATGATCTTTATTGGGAGCTTAAAAAATAATCTGACAGATAATCTTCACAAGTGAAAAAATAAATTGTTCTGAATTTAGGGCTATGTCTACACCATGTTTAATATATTACTAAAATTGCTTTCTGAAATTCTGTTTCAATGATACTGAAAAAACAATTTTCTTTGTCTTGTTCTTCTTCTTTTTTCACCAACAGGACACAAAAATCGCTTCATTGGAGCGAAACATAAGGGATCTTGAGGATGAGATCCAGATGTTAAAAGCCAATGGTGTGCTGAACACTGAGGACCGCGAAGAAGAGATAAAACAAATAGAGGTTTACAAAAGTCACTCCAAGTTCATGAAAACTAAGGTATGGTCCAAAGTTATAAACTTTTATACTCTTAGTATGACTGGAAAGTTATGGTTTACATACATACTTTCCATAAATACCCAGTTAATCTGATTTATGTGATATATGAAATATATAGACAATAAGGAAGAATGCAGAAGATGTTACAGAAGCATAGATTACAGAAAGAAATTAGGGAAAATCTTTGGTAGAATTTCTCCTTACTAAAGGTTTCATAATTTTCTAATGTGTTATTTTGGTGTCCCTCTGTCTTGGGAATTAACATTTATTTTTAATAGTCCTCTCTCTTCCAAAATTCCTAAATTTTCAAAAGTGTGCTATTTTTTAAAGTTTTTGTCATTGCCAAATTTTTGGCTCATCTCTAGAAGAAGATTGTCTTAAAAGATACTAATCTTGGAAGTCAGTTTAACTGATTTCAATGCTATGAAGACATTTTGGTTTTATTACAGTGTTTAAAACAGAACTGGCTTTGAATTCCAATGCTGCTATTTGCTTAAACTATTCAACCTCTGTAAGCCTCAGTTTCTTCATCCGTGAAATATGAACAAGAAAAAGAAAAGTACCTTCGTTGTTAGATTGCTTGACAATTCCATGAGATTATGCATTTAAAGCACTTAGTCCCTTGACTTATCTCTAGAATGCATTCAATAAATGTCAGGAGTTGTTGCTGAGAGTTTTATTATCATTATTATCTATTGCTGTGAAATATTTATGAAATACCATTATAGTAATTGGTTCCATTATTTTAGATTGATATTACCAGTTTTAAAGAATTTGGCTTGTATTTTTCAAAATTAAACTTCGGGCTGCAAACGGACCAATCACCTGAATATCTATTATTTTTATATATGAATAATTATTAAATTTATGAACAGCCCCAAATAGGCCTTTGAGACTTTGAGATGCTTTTATTTATTCCTCTATTTAAGCAATTTTCTTTTTTTAACCTTTATTTTTAAACCATTTTCTTTCTGAAAATAGTGACCACACCAATTAAATTTTTTTTCTTACCAGTTGCTCTTAAACATCTCTGTTCTTGTCCCAGGTTTTACTCTTGTTTATTGCCTTATAAAATGCAGCAGAGTTAAGAGTAATGCAGACTGCTGTGAGAAAGCAGTGGGAGTGGAGAGAAAAATGTTTGAATGATAGCTATGATTTTTATCAGTTGTGAAATACATGCATACTCATTGCAGAGAATTTGCAAATTATAGAGGGAAAATAATATCTAATATCTACTTCAACATGTATGTGTGTTGTGTATATATGTGTGTTTCTCTAGGGAAAAAAAAAGCAAAAGCTATTGCTTACTTCTGCCAACTTTCCATCTGTAAGTTGACATTGAGATTATGACTGAAAATTTGGATCGAGGAGTAGAGACATGAGGGGGAATGTCCAGTGGATTTGAATGTAACCCCTTCTTTTCAGGGATGGCCACAAATGCAGGATGGTTTTCCCTGCTTAGTCCTCCCTTCTGGTTCCTTTTTTGCAATCCTTCCCTCCTTGAGAGTTGTACCCTCCTGTGGTACAGCAAGCACAGAAGTGGGGTGGCCTGCAGACAATGACCAAATCACTCTACGAATGAAGATGAAATGCATTGAGCACAGATATGAATGAAGGCATGAAGTTGGGGGAAATTACTGTTTTGGCTGTAACTTTTCCTCCCCACCCTGTCCTGTCATTCAATAGTTGGAGATCAACCCACTTCTACAGCTGAAAATGTCATGTAATTTGTTAACTCTGTCCCTCATTATTGATTCTGTCCAGGTGAATAAAACAAGTATATGGTCTTCAGCAAGCAAATCATGACCTTTATTAGTCCATAGTTTTCTGAGACACCATCACTCCTAGAGTTTTAACTTTTAATGGTGAGTTACTTTCAAGGGTTTCCAAAATAGTCAGGTCAGAAGGATGTTTGAGGAGAGAAATGGAGTAAGGTGGAAATAGTGCAGGCTAAAGACTGAAGCAGACTCTGGCAAACCTCTAGCCTGCCGTCGCTGACTGCGTGGCCTTGGGGAGTGACTTAAGTCACTCAGTGATACTTTCTTTTATAAAGTAGGGGCAATACAGCAAACCTTAAAGGGTGACTCAAAGGGTTAAATGAAATAATGTAGTTTAAGTGCCAGGCTCAAAAAAGCAGCTAATAATTACATGCATTATTATTGAAGAAGTATAACCAAATATAATAATAATAATAGTAGTAATAAATGTTATATTTTACTTGACTAACAAGGAAAAATGGATTTCTAAGTAATACAAGTAAAAGTGAGTTGTTATAATATCATGCAGATATCCATTATAGACTGATAAAAATTAGCTGAAAAGTACTTGTAAGAGTTAGTTTTTAATGTTTTCTCCATTGAAAGAATATTTTTATTGGATTGAATCATAACATTTATTGCTTATACCTCATAACGTTACTTCAGGTGCTATTTTTCTTACTTCTTCCTACTTTGAGAAGGTAGTGTGATTCCTTATTTAAGCTTGGGTATGGTTGAGCAGGTCTGTTAAGACATAGTTATTGCTAAGCATTTAGTTCTGAGTGCTTATGTTTTGTACTTTGGGGGATCCCTTAGGCTGTGTGAACTGATTCTAGTAGGGTGAATCATTTATCATGGAACTTGTTAAAATTTAGGGACAGGGGCTGATAGCCTGTAAAACTAGGTTGGTAGCATAGTTCATGGTCCATTGTGGCCTATTTGGATAACTTTTCTGCAAAGTTTATATGAATATGTTGCTTGTCAACATCATCACAGATATCTGAGGAGTTAATTTTTGCAATAATTCGCTACAGACATAGACAGGAGAATTGTTTAATGTCGCCATTGGAATCTCTTGAACTCTTTCATTTATGCAGAGTTGCATGGATAAAGCTTTCAGTGGTGGATTTTGAGCTCTCTGGTCCCCAGAGACTTACTAAATATTGTTCTTAGTACGTAGTACTGAGCTAGCTACTGAGGGGCATTAAAAGTAGTGCATGTTCAAAGTATCCTCCATTTCCCAGTACTGACCACTTAGTTGGAAAAGTAAAAAATCTTCTAAAAACATTACCCTAAAGGTTTAATGGCAGCAGACTTCACTTCTGGCTGCAGTAATGCAAGTTGTTTAAGTTTAGAGTTAAGAGTTTTTTGTCTAAATAATCAGATTGGCAAAACTGCAGTGACAGGTTTGGTGAAGAATGCAAACTCAAATTGATGTCTGAGCAAACCTAGAAGGATAGGTAAAAATACCATTCCATCCCTGTTCCACACAGATAAGGAAGTAAGAAGAACTCAAGTCTATATGAAATGACGGTGTTCCAAAAAAGAAAAGAAATGTTAGATTTAAATTGCAAAAATCTAGAGGCTCTGAAACTTACTTGGGAAATGGAAATGTAATTGTTAAGCTCATTGGGTTTACTGAAGCAGTGATAGAAATGGAAATCATAAGGTGACTTTGGATCCCAGTTGGTAGAAAATGCTAGGTTTGATTTGCATTTGATTTTTGAAAATGGTTGTTATTTCATTTTATTTTTTGGCAGGGGAGGTGATTAGGTTTATTTATTTGTTTATTATCATTATTTTTTAATGGTGGTACTGGGGATTGAACCCAGGATCTCTTGCATGCTAAGCACACACTCTACCACTGAGCTATACCTACTCGAAACTGTTGTTTTAATAGTTTATAAGGACTCCAAGAGTCATGGTAGACCATTTCAGAAATTCTTATAAAATGCTATATAAGGAGGAGAGTAGTACTCTTTGGGAACTAAACTTGTAACTGCAGCTAAATATTGTTACTTCTTCTTGCTATTTGTAATGAATATATAGGAAACTTTTAAAACTGCCCCCAGAGAACTTTCCCTTTACCAGGTCTTTTGGAGAGGCACCTTCAGAATGATCACTGTTCACAAAGGCATCTGTCTTGGTACTCTTTAATCTGTATATTTCTTTAATAGAGGTCTAAAGTGTGTTCTATCATGATTACTTGGACACTTACTATTTTTTTAATTAAAAAAAGATTTTAAAATTCAACCTAATCATGAAAAAACTCCTAAAATTTCTGTGTTCTTATTTGCTTATATTTTTGAAATTTTAGCTGAAAATTACTTTTATGACCCATTGGTGATAAAATTGAGTCAGCATTTGATTCCTCTTCATTAACAGGGCATGATTTCAATCAATCTCAATGTCAGTATGCAACTGTTCGCTACAAATAGATAATAAAAGCAGCTAATAATGATTCCTATATACAGATTCATTTAAAGATACAGAAGTATGTTGAAACAAATAATTTAAATCTTTCAATGAGAATTTGACATAGAAAACAATGTTGTGGTATGAAAAGGGAATACTGCTTGCATTAATTCTTAAAATAAATAAAGAATGTAGGTTGAAGGGAAAAGAAGTATTTTAACTGGCCATTTGATACGGCATGTGCCCCCATTTTGATCCTGAGCAGATGTCTGGGACTGGTAGGGCCTCTTGAAAGCTTTGTGATTAAATTAAGTATCAGTGAAGACCTAAGTTGCTTTTGTAAATATAACATAGAAAAACCATGACATAACATTGTCAGAATAGTGGAAGGTGAATTGCAAAAATGTAAAAGCAGAGTTTAGAATCTCAGCTTGTGCAAAGGCAGGAATACCAGACATTGTCAGCCAGGATGGAAATCCCCACATCTTGCGAGCCCTTTGGCACGTGCATGTTGTCTCTGAGAACTGAGACTCTGGGAGACCTCCTGAGCAGTACAACTCTCCCCTGTTTGAAACTCCAATTTCTACCCCAACTCCAAAGGCTTAGAGGAATCAGACTGTGAGAGCAGAATCTAAGGGGCCATAGAAAGCATGAGTTACCTTCAGGAGCACTGTTAAGCCTTTAGGAATGGAATGTACCATACAAATAATTGTTTTTCAGTAGGGAAAGAATTATGGCATCCCCTATTCTATGCAAAGCTTTGTTCCCAGTCTAACACATTTTTCATATACTGATCCCAGCACTTCTATATTAGCCACTTCCTCTGTTTTCAGAATTGGCCAAAGATGCCACTCTGCTGCCTTAGAGCTCCTCTTTTATTCTGAATTTGTAACACATTTTCTTATTAACCTCTCATGGATTACAAATCTCATAACCCAAACTGCATGATAATAAGCATATCACTTTGTAGACATGAGAGCCATACCTGCAGTGAGAAGGAAGCTGTTTTCCTTGGCAGAGTAGTTTTTTCAGGGTGTTAGTTGTGTCACAGACGTAAGTGGTGGAAGAACTTTCAGATGAGATGAAGTGTGCCTGATGTCCACATGGACTTGATATAAAGCATGTGATGTAATTCCGATTGGCTTTTCTTCTTGCCATCATGGAGACAGACCTTCCCTGGCCTCAGTTCTCATGTATGTTTGATTGCATCACTTTCCATTTTTATTGAGTTTATGGCTATAAAAGAAGCCAAAGGCATATTTTTATGAAAGAATATGATTTTTTACCCTGTAACTATAATTCCCCTCAGAAAAGCCTTTTTCTGTTATTGTCTGCATAAAATATTTATTTAAAATTTACCTCATGGCAGCAATAGTCTGAAAACTATTTAAAGCAACTGCCTATTTAATATTTATAGACTGAGGTAGTTTTATCATTACCAATCTATTTTTATTGAATAAAGTAGGTGAATGTAGAACCTGCCATATCTTCCTTCCTATTAAATACCATTCCATTGATCAAATTAATTTCATTCAAATTCCTCTCTCAGTACCCTACTCCTACATGATATTTCTACTCCAATATTTGTAGAAGTCAGCACAAATCAGGTGTTTTTTTAACTATAAATATCATCTTTGCTTAAGCATTTAGAGTTGAAAGGTTTTTTTTAGTTTTATTTTCAGATGAATCAGTTTCATATGTGGAATCAACTATATAGTGTGCTGTTAACTATAACTGCATATGATTTGGGGCCATACCCCCCGAGAAGAATGCTGATCAAACAGGTTTAATTTATTTTATAATTTTTGTTAATCCTAATCCTGATTTTTTCCCTCATTTTATTTATACTCTGTTTTTGTTGTATGTGAGAGAAAGAGAGAGGGGCAAGGGGAGACAACTTACTTTTGTTCTAGCTAAAAATAATAGATTCGAGATTTGTTAAATTATAAAGACATGATGTATTTCATGGATTCCACAGACCAGAGCAGTGCCACCACCTGGTCACACATATCCAGAGCATGTTGATTATCTATCACAATTCTTTTTCAGTGAATCTTTAAACATAATCAAAATCCTTCTCAAGACTGCCTTCTGGCCAGCCACTACCAAACCTTTAGATTTGGCAAACAAGATTAAACCTATTTGTCCCTTGATCTAGTCTGACTTCTCCCTGCAAATGGAATTCTTTATCAACTTTTCTCGTAAATAGTGCAAGCTGCACACTTCTGAGGATTGGTATCTCACTTCTTTTTAAGCATCTCACTCTGTTCATTCTCAGCAGTTGTTGTCAGTAGCTTGGTTCTTGTTTATGCCAGTTTTAGTTGCTGAAAACAAAAATGATGGCTCAAATATAGTTTAAAAACATACATTTTAAAATGTATTTATGAGCTTTCAAGTTAGAATCTCAGGGGCTGAAACTAAGCCAAAGCAGGGAGCTGAAGTAATAAGTAAAGCACTGGTTATGTCTTCTTGTTGGCATTTGCTAGACAAGTGAACTTGAGCTTCAGTTTTCACAGTCACAGGGACACTGAAGGAAAGAGATAGAAGCCTAAGCCTGCTCAAGGTGAGCAGTTAAATAGGAATCCCAGGACCATTACCACACAAAGCTGGGAGCCCAGACAGCTACACTCTTAGTCCAAGGGTAAAGTAAAAATAAACTCCTCACTACCCTCTCCTCCCACATAGACTAGGAGGCTCCAGGGCACATTATTTTTCTATTTTAAAACTTTGGGCCAAGAAAAAAGTGAAAAAAACTAGCTTTGAGAATCCATAACCACAGCTGGCTCTTATGCAGATGTGCAGCTTGAGGTGATCCAAAAAATTTTAAGTATAGAATGTAGTTTATAGGGGGCCTTGGTTGGTACTACCCCAGGTATTGGCAGACACAAATGCTCTGAATGGCCACATATTCAACTCAGACCTCAATGTATTTCTCCAGATAAAGTTCCAAAACACGTGAGCACACAGTAAATATTTTTTTAAAAAATTATAAAACCTGCAAGAAAGCAAGCCACCATAAGTAAAAGCCAGTAGAAAGGATAAACAGCAGAACTGAATGTAAGGACTTCAGAAATTGGAATTTTAAGACAAACATTATGAAATAAGAATGTTTAATATGTTAAATAAAAGGAGTTTAAAATATGAATAAAGGGCAAGGGACTATAAAAAATACCAAGCAAATTTTAAAAGAACCAAATTAAATGTCTGGAAATGGGAAAATATGAAAATGGAAATTTAAAAGTTCGATGAATAGATTTAAATGCAGAGTGATCATAGCAGAAGAAAAACTCAAACTAGAAAACAGAGCAAAAAAATTAAATAAAAGATAAATGTATGGAGTACATAAAAGACAAATTAATATGCACAGAAGATAGAATAAGGAGAACTAGTACAAGTCTAATCAGAGTTTTCAAGAGAACGAGAGATGGAGTAGGGACAACCACTATTCTGAAGCCATATTTGAAGTGATGAAAGCTGAGAATTTTCTAAAATTGATGACAGGTACCAATCCAAAAATTCAGAAGCTCAAAGTACCCCAGATAGAAAAAATAAAATGAAATCTATCCATTTACATCAAAATTAAGCCATAAAATCTCAGAGGCAAAGAAAAAGTCTTAAGAAGCATTTAGAACATTTGTCCAAAGAAGATATATAAATGACTAATAAGTATGTAGAAAGATGCTTGATAGCCTTTAGTCATTAGAGAAATCAAAACCATAATGAGATACCACTTCATACTCACTGGAAGGGCTATAAGTAAAACAAAAGATGAAGAAGTTAGAACACTCATATGTTGCTAGTGGGGATATAAAATGGTATAATCACTTTGGAAAACAGTTTAGAAGTTCTTCAAAATGCTAAACATATAGTTACCATATGGCCTAGCAATTCTACATCTATATATATACCTAAGAGAAATGAAAACATACGACCACACAGACTTGCACATGAATGTTCTTAGCAGCTTTATTCATAATAACCACAACATGGAAACAAGTGTCTATCCAACTGATGAATGGATAGAAACAATATGGCATATTCATACAGTGGAGTATCATCCAGCCATAAAAAGCAATGAAGTACTAACACATGCTACAACATCCATGAACCTTGAAACATTGTGCTATGTGAAAGAAGCCAGTCACAAAGTTATGTATTTTTTTGAAGTTTTTGTAAAATATGTGTATTTTAAGAGTCCATTTTATATGAAATTCCCAGAAAAGGTCAATCTATAGAAACAGAGTAGACTATTGGTTGCCTTAGGCTGGGGGTAGAGGGTGAGGAATGGAGAGTGACTTCTAATAGTTACAAGATTTCATACTGAGATGATGAAAATGTTCTAAAATTGGATGATGATGATGGTTGCACAATTTTGTGAATATACATAAAACCATCACCTGTACACTTTAAGGAGGTAAATTGTTTGGCAAGTATATTATAGTTCAATGAAGCTGTTAAAAATGGCAGCTAGTGGGAATAAAAATCCCATTACCTTCAAAGGAATGAATTTGGAGTGAGAGCTTGACTTCTTAATAGCCTCTTTAGGCAGAAGGTAGAATAATATGCTCAGTGTGCTGAGAGAAAATGTCTCAACCTAGAAAATAGCTTTTAATTGTCAGAAACAGTATTCACAAAGAAGAAATAAAGTTGATATATTTTTAGACAAAAATTGAGTTTGCCACCAACAAAAGTCCACTAAAGGAAATTTTAACAGATGCATTCAGGCAAGAGGAGATTCCTAAAGGAGTATCTGAGATGTAAGAATGAATAAAGAAAAAAGATAGTGATAAATGTGGGGAGTAAATCTAAGCAAACATGGACTGTAAAAAAATAATGATGAGTTAAAAACAAACAGGAAAGAGCTAAAATATATGATGACAATGTGATTATCAAGAGGATGGTGACTGGACTTAAAGGGTTTCAAGATCCTTATATTCTCAGACAGAAGATAAATATATGGATTGACTTTAGACTTAGGTAAATGTAAGCCTGTTATAATTTCAAGGGTAATAACCTAGAGGTTAGAAATAAATAAAAATATAACTTTTGATGGTAGAGGCAAAAAAAAAAAGTCATTCAAAACAAGGCAAGAAAGAAAAGAGAAAAAATAGAAATGGTAGCATAGATAGAAAGCACAGGTAAGATGGTTGAAGTAAAATCACATATCTCCATAATGATAATAAGTGTGCCACTTAATTTTATAAGACAGGATATAAGAATCTGGGTATATGCTATTTACAAGAATCTTCTGTAATGTTGTGTTAAAGATACATTGAAAATGAAAAAAGACACACTAACCAAATACCAACTGTAAGAAAGCTGTTGTAGATTTTGAGGCAAAAAGTCATTTTAGAGATAAAAAATTGGCAGAGCTGCAAGGAGAAATTAATTATTTCATCATTATGGTAGATGGTTTTAACCCACTCTCAAGTAATCAACAGAAGAAGCAGATTAAAAGATCAAAATATAGAACACTTAAACTACCCAATTAAAAGTGCTATCAAATGTCATGTACATATACAGAATATTGCACCCAGTAATTGTTGGATACATATCCTTTTCAAGCACATAGTATGCAGAGTACATTTATGATAACTGACCACATACTGTGTATAGGGTAAGACACACCAAATTTCAAATGCATAGTATTGAACAGACTATGTTCTCTATTCACAAAGCAAGTAAGAAATAAAAACCACAAAGATAACTAGGAAACATTCATGTATTTGGAGATTAAGAAACATATTTCTAAATTATTCATAGGTCAAAGGATAAATGATAAAGGGGACTGGAAAATATTTAGGACTGAACAATAATGTCAGTTCTACATATCTAACTAGGGAGATTGAGCTAAAATGATACTGATAAGAAAATTTATAGTCTTAAGCCTTAAACATGGAAAGAAAAAAGGAAAGTTAGATAAATATTCAATTTAAAAAAATTAGGAAAAGAAAACAGAATAAATCTAAGGAAAGTAGTAAGAAAATAATGTAAAAATGTGAGCAGAAATTAATGAAATAGTAAAAATGTTAGATAATCAACACAGCCAAAATTGGCTCTTTGAAGAGGTTATTTAGTTGGACATGCTTCTGCTGAGATTCATCAAGAAGAAGAGAGTAAAACTAAAGTATATTAGGAATGAAAAAAAGACATAATCATAGATGCCATAGATATCAAAAGATATATGGGTTTTATGAAAACTTCCTGCTATTTAAGGTGAAAATTTAGATTAAGTGAAACAAGTTTAAAGGAAAAAACTTACCAACATTGATTCACATAATTAGAATATTCTTCTAATCATTAAAGAGGGCTGAAGTAAGTAATGGTCTTTGATAAAGAAAATACAAAGTCTAGATGGCTTTGCTGGTGATTTCTAATGAACACTAATGGGAAAAAATTTCAATTTTACACAGACCATTTCAGAACACATTAAAAGGAAGAACACTCCCTACTTTATTTGGAAGGCTAAGTTGATACTAAAATCTGATAAGGATAGCACAGGATTGGGAAATTACAAATCAGTCTTACACATAAAAATAGATGAAAGATTCTGACAAAGTATTAGCAAGATGGATCCAGTAACCTAAAAAAAAAAAGATACATCATGATAGAGTAGAATTTTTCATGTTAATGCAAGAAGAGATAAATATTTATACTAATTTAAAATTAGTATACTTTATTGTAGTAACATTAAAGGTGAAATGTGATAAATTATGAGATGCAGGAAAAAATGTTTGCTAATATGAGGTATTCCTTAATGATTAAAAAAAAAAACTCTTGGCAAAGTTGTAATAAAAGTGAACTTTCTAAAATTTAAGAATGCCTATAACAAGCTAAAGCAAACATTAAACTTAGTGATGAAAAATTGAAATTCTTCCCTTTAAAATCAGGAACAGGACAAAGAGGTCACAAATTTCCCCAGACCTCTCTGTCTTTCTGCATGGCCTGACCATGTGGCTGGTATGGACTTCTTCATAGCCTGGTGGTCACAGGGTGTTTGGACTTCTGTCTTGGTGGCTGGCTTCCAGTGAGAGGAAGCTGAAGCTGCCAGTCCTCCTATAGACTAGGACCAGAACAGGCATACTGACATTTGTGCTGCATTTAGCAGGTTGAAGCAAGTCACGGTCTAGCCCAAATGCAAGAGGAGGGTGAATAGATTTCTCCTCTAGTTGTGGGGAGTGGCATGTGTATACAAGTATGAAGAAATTGTTGCAGTTATTTTTGGAGATCATCTACCACAACTCTACCAGACTGGCAAAAATGTAAAAGGCCAGTGACATATGATATTGCCAAAGATGTGGAGTGATTGGCCACTTACACACTGCTTGTGACCGTGAAAATTAATATAACTGCTTTGGAAACCACTTTAGTGTTATCTAGTGGAGCTGAAGATGTGTATGCTATGTGGTCCAGCAGTTTAACTCCTAGATTGTTTTTGCTTTGTATACCAGGTGGCATGTGTAAGGATGTTTATAGTACACTTTTTGTAATAGCAAAAAACCCTAGAAACGAACCCAAGTGTTTACCAACAGCAGAATGAACAAATAAGTTGGAATGAAGTCTTTCAATATAATACTGTACTTCAATGACAATGAACAAATTGCATGGGCAATAAGATGATCTAATCTCCAGGACATAAGATTTGAGTACAAAAATGCGAAGTACTAATTAAATATACACAGTGCAAATAAAGTTAAAAACTATGCAAAACTAAATAGTATATTATTTACAGATGCAAAAAAAATATGGTAAGCCTAAAAGACAAGCAAGAAAATGACAAACCCGAAATTTGGGGTGGTGCTTATTTCCAAAGTGGTAGAGAAAGATATAAATGGGTTGGGAATGGGTAATTCTAATAATCTTTAATGGTGACTGAATGATGGATATCTCTTGTATTATTTTTCCTTGTATGATTTTGTATGTATTTTATGTTCTTTTCTGTCTTTTTAGTATTTAATGTAAGGGGAAAAAAAAAGGAGAAAAACCCTCAATGCTTGCTTGCTTGCTTGTTTGCTTATTTATTTGTTTGTTTTTGATGAAGGTTCTCTTCTGTTGAGTGATGTCCTTGAATGGTTGTTTCCATCATAGAGTAGCAGAGAAGGTCTAGGTCCTGTCTTGGGTAATTACCTTTGTCAGTTCCTTGTTGACCCTTCTGAAGACTATGGTGAATAGGCTTTGTGGTTTCTTGGATGAGTTGTAGGTTTAGCCAGGAAGCCTTCATTCCACTGTGAACCTTAGTTCTCTGTCAGGTGGAAGACAGTCTTGCTGACCTTACCTTTCCTGTTTGCCAATCTCAGCCACCTTTACAGAGTCTCCCTAGACCCCTAAGACTGAGTGACTACCAAGACCATAGTTTTAAGCAAACTCATGGTTTGCCTTGTTGGGTTAATAGTCACTGGCTATTGAAAATTAAGAGAAATCAGTAGTTCTCATATGTGAAGAATAGAATAGGAGCTATGACTTCTAATTTCTTGTAATTTTGTTTTTTCACAGATTGATCAGCTGAAGCAGGAACTTTCAAAGAAGGAGTCAGAACTTCTTGCCTTACAAACAAAGCTTGAAACCCTTAGCAATCAGAATTCAGATTGCAAGCAACACATTGAAGTGCTTAAAGAGTCGCTTACTGCCAAAGAACAGAGGGCTGCCATCCTTCAGACTGAGGTAAGGCACTGTTTCAGGATTCCAGACATCAGGCGTTGACTCGATAGAAAATGTCCTACCTGAACAGCTTTCTTTAGAAGATCCTTTATCCAAACCTTTGGGGTTAGATATATCTTGGATATCAGGTATTTTGGGGATTTTGGAAAGGTAAGACCCATTGCATGTACCATAGATTGTGTAATGTTCCCAATAGGGTTGCAGCAACATCCCATAAACAAGCACATGGCTATTTCTATGGAAAAAAATCTTCTTACATTAAAGTAGGATAAATGAAGACTGTGTAAGGAGACTCCTGTCAGTTCATGTTATGTTGCGCCACCAGAAGAGTTTGCTTCACACTTGTATTTTTCATATTTCAGAGGGGTTTTTTTGTTTTTTGTTTTTTGTTTTTTAATTTGGCAACCACAGATAAATGATTGGATCTAGAATGGTTTCATTTTATCAAAATTAATTTAAAAAAGTCAAAATGTCATCTACCATACTTGACTGTGTATCTGTATAGGTCCCCCTCCTGGCATTTTTGGTTCCAAGGGTTTCCTACTTCCTAAGGAATACCCTCAATTTTCAAGATTCTTTTACCCATTGAAGAAAGTTGATATTGTGTGAGTTTCTTAAAGGAAATATTGGTTTGTTATTTCTTAATCATACTTAGGAAAAAAATTTATGTTAGTATCCTATTTCTTTGCTATTCCTCATTGGATTATATCTTTGAGTATGCGAAGATATGCAAAACACAAGCTAGTTATTATGTAAGTAAAACAGCTGCCAGAAAATATAATTATTACAGAAAATAAATTTAAAAATAGATTATTACGTGTGGGCAGTAGCAAAGAATGTGGTGAATCTCCCTGGTTTTTGTGTTGAGGCAATGTGTTAGGTAGATTACTTTAGGAGAAGGCAATATAATTGAGTTGCACTTTCTTTCTTGTGCTCTTGGAGCCATGTGTTTGCATCTATAGAGAGGTTTGGATTTTCCATAGGAGTTAGTGGGCCTGTAAAGTAGGTCTGTGTCCTCAGTTAAGGCGAGGGAGAGTGGCCAGAGGAGAAGGGAAACAGATTCCAGGTTATATAATTATTGGCATAGACCTGACTCAGCCCCTGTGCTCTTGATTGGCCAATAAGCAGTTACTTGATTGCTTCAAATCAAAACTGTCAGTTTGGCCTCAATGATGTAGATATTTCACATTTAAGAAATAACATGTTCAGTTGTGTATAGTTGCATTGTGAATGTAGAAGCATAGATATTTTATTTTGTAAGGCAGAAATGTAAACTACGCGATAAATAGGAAGGGGGGAAGCATCAGTACATAGTATCTAGAACTGTGTAGTCTAATACTGTATCCACTAGTCACATGTGGCTTCCCAAATTTAGGCTGATTAAAATTCAGTAAAATTTATGCCCCCCAAAGCAAGCCTTAGTAAATTTGAGAAAACTGAAATCATATCAGGCATCTTCTCTGACCACAACACTATGAAATTAGAAATCAACTACAAGAAAAAAAAAACTGTAGAAAGCACAAACATGTGGAGGCTAAACAATATGCTACTAAACAACCAATGGATCACTGAAGAAACCAAAGAGGAAATAAAAAAATACTTAGAGACAAATGAAAATGAAAACATGATGATCCAAAACCAATGAGATGCAGCAAAAGCAGTTCTCAGAGGGAAGTTTATAGTGATACAAGCTTACCTCAGGAAACAAGAAAACACTCAAATAAACAACTTATCCTTACACCTAAAGCAATTAGAGAAAGAAGAACAGACAAAACCTGAAGTTAGTATAAGGAAAGAAATCATAAAGATTAGAGCAGAAATAAATGAACTATTGACTTAAAAAGAAAAATAGAATGGATCAATGAAACTAAAAAGTGGTTCTTTGAAAAGATAAACAAAGGTGATAAACCTTTAGCTAGACTCATCAAGAAAAAAAGGGAGAGGGATCAAATTAATAAAATTAGAAATGCAAAGGATCCTGAGAGGCTAATATGAGCAACTATATGCTAACAAAATGGACAGCCTGGAAGAAATGGACAACTTCTTAGAAAGCTATAATCTCCCAAGATTGAATCAGGAAGAAATAGAAAATATAAACAGACCAAGTACCAGCACTGAAATTGAATCAGTAATTTAAAAACTTCCAAGAAACAAAAGTCCAGGAGCAGATGGCTTCACAGGGGAGTTCTACCAAACATTTATAAAAGAGTTAATGCTTATCCTTCTGAAATTATTCCAAAAAATTGCAGGGGAAGGAACATTTCTGAATTCATGGTTTGAGGTCACCATCACCCTGATACCAAAATCTGACAAAGATACCACAAAAAAAGTATATTACAGGCCAATAACACTTATGAATATAGATACAAAAATCCTCAACAAAATACTAGCAAATTGACTCCAACAGTACTTTTAAAAGATCATACACCATGATCAAGTGGGATTTATCCCAAGGATGCAAGGACTTTTCAACATCTTGAAATCAATCAATGTGATACACCACATTAACAAACTGAAGAATAAAAACCATATGATCATCTCAATAGTTTCAGAAAAAGCTTTTGATAAAATTCAACATCATTTATGATAAAAACTTTCTGGAAAGTGGGCATAGAGGGAATATACCTCAACATGATAAAGGCCATATATGACAAACCCACAGCTAACATTATTTTCAGTGGTGAAAAGCTGAAAGCATTTCCTCTAAGATCAGGAGCAAGGCAAGGATTCCACTATTGCCACTCTTATTCAACATAGTTTTGGAAGTCCTAGCCACAGCAATCAGAGAAGAAAAAGAAATAAAAGGAATCCAAATTGGAAAAGAAGAAGTAAAACTGTAACTGTCACTGCAGATGACATGATACAATACATAGAATATCCTAAAGAGGCTACCAGAAAACTACTAGAGCTCATCAATGAATTCAGTAAAGTTGCAGGATACAAAATTAACATACTGAAATCAGTTGCCTTTTTATATACTAACAATGAAATAGCAGAAAAAGAAATTAAGGAAACAGTCCCATTTACCATTGAATCTAAAAACATAAAATACCTAGAAATAAACCTACCTAAGGAGGTGAAGGACCTGTACTCCAAAAACTATGACATTGATGAAAGAAATTGAAGATGACACAAACAGATGGAAAGATATACTGTGTTCTTGGATTGGAAGAATCAGTATTGTTAAAATGGCCATACTACACAAGGCAATCTGCAGATGCAGGGCAATCCTTACCAAATTGCCAATGATATTTTCACAGAATTGGAACAAAAAATTTTTTAATTTGTATGTAAGCACAAAAGACCCCAAATAGCCAAAACAATCTTGAGGAAGAAGAACAAAGCTAAAGGAATCATGCTCCCTGATTTAAGACTATGCTACAAAGCTACAGTAATCAAAACAGTATCTTACTGGCACAAAAACAGACATATAGATTAATGGAACAGGATAGAAAGTCCAGAAATAAACCCATGCAGTTATGGTGAATTAATCTACAGCAATGGAGGCAAGAATATACAATGGAGAAAAGACAATCTCTTCAATAAGTGGTGCTGGGAAAACTGGACAGCTGCATGTAAGAGAATGAAAGCAGAACATTCTCTAACACCATATACAAAAATATACTCAAAATGGATTAAAGACCTAAATGTAAGACTGGATTACTATAAAACTCCTAGAGAAAAACATAAGCAGAACACTCTTTGAGATAAATTTCAGCAATATTTTTTTGAACCAGTGCCTAGAGTAATGGAAATAAAAGCAAAAATAAACAAATGGGACCTAAATAAACTTACAAGCTTTTGCACAGCAAAGGAAATCATAAACAAAATAAAAAGACAACCTACAGAATGGGAGAAAATATTTGCAAATGAGATGACTCACAAGGGACTAATTTCCAAAATATACAAACAGCTCATACAGCTTAATACAAAAAAACTAACAACCCAATCAAAAAATGGGCAGAAGACTATATAGACATTTTTCCAAAGAAGACATCCAGATTGCCAATAAGCACATGAAAAGATGCTCAATATTGCTAATTATTAGAGAAATGCAAATCAATATTACAATGAGGTATTACCTCACACCAGTCAGAATGTCCATCATTAAAAAGTCTACAAATAATAAATGCTGGAGAGGGTGTGCAGAAAAAGGAACCCTCCTGCACTGTAGGTGGGAATGTAAATTGGTGCAGCCACTGTGGAGGACAATATGGAGGTTCCTTAAAAAACTAAAAATAGACTTATTATATGATACAGCAGTCCCACTCCTGAGCATATATTCAGAGAAAACTGTAGGTTGAAAAGACACGTGTATGCCAAAGTTCATGGCAGCAGTATTTACAATAGCCAAGACATGGAGACAAGCTAAATGTCTATCAACAGATGACTGGATAAAGATGTGATGTATGTATACACACACACACACACACACACACACACACACAAGAATATTACTCAGCCATAAAAAAGGATGAAATAATGTTGTTTGTAGAAACATGGATGGACCTAGTGTTGAGTGAAGTAAGTGAGACAGAGAAGGACAAATATAATGTGATATCACTTATATGTGGAATCTAAAAAAGAGAAGGATACAAATTCTATTTACAAGCCAAAAACAGACTCACAGACATAGAAAACAAACTATGGTTACCAAAGGGGAAAGGGCAGGGAGGGATACATTAGGGCTTGGGGATTAATAGACACACGTTACTATATATAAAATAGATAAACAACAAGGATCTACTGTATAGCACAGGGAGCTATGTTCAATTTCTTGTAATAACATAATGGAAAAGAATCTAAAAAGAAAAAATATATATGTATATATATGTATAACTGAATCAACTTTCTGTACACCTGAAACTAACATAAATCAACTACACTTCAATAGAAGCTTTTTTAAAAATAAAAAGTATCCCCCCCCCCAATTCAGTAAGATTTAAAACGTAGTTTCTTAGTCACACTAGCTACATTTCATGTATGTAATACTCACATGTGGCTAGAGACTAGTGCATGGGATAGCATGGCTATAGAACATTTCTACCGTCTAGCACATGTCTAGAATAAGGCTTGAAAGCTACAGCTTGTTGGGACAGTCCTACCCTCTGCCTGCTTTTATAAATAAAGTTTTATTAGAACATAGCCACACTCTCATCTATGTGTTGTCTGGCTGCTTTTGTGCTGTGAAAGCATAATTTAGTAGTGACACAAACACTATGGCCCACAAAGCTGAAAATATTTACTCTCCGGCCCTTTACAAGAAAAAGTTTGCACCCATGATGTTGTGATATTTTGGGAAGAGGGTTAAGTGGGAATTGGAATGCCTGGCTTGTCTTCTGTTTAGCAGTCTTACTCTAATCAGGGCCGGATTTGCTGACCTCCATTCTAGAGCACAAGTTCTCCTTCAAAGTGATCATTCACAAAACAATAGGTTATAATCACAGTTGTCTTAAGTTGGCAATAATACCAGGATTAATAGTAAATTTACTATAATTGTGTTGCTGTGTATTGGATAGAAGGAAATTTGAGAAGCAAGGCAATCTGCTGAGGTATTACCCAAACAGGTGTTCAGGGTTCTTGATAGTTCCTCTTCAGAAGGAAAGAATGAGAAAAGTCAGCTCAGGTAGGTTTACTACCTTCCTCTCACTGCTTTGTACTGATGAGTGCTGTATTCCTCAGCCTCTTTCCCATTTCTTATTCTCTCCCCTGTATTTTACCTTTCTTGAATTAATGTAGTCCAAACTAAACCTATACATATTTCATGAAGAGGATAGTGGTGACCTTATGTGGATAGCTTCCATCCCACATTTAGTAATTAAAATGACCCAATAAAGAGGTGCTGCTTTGAAGTAGAAAAAATTACTCTCCACGTGCAGAGAAAGTGAGATGATTTTCTGGTTTTCTGCTTTGAAGCTGGGAGTATGAGATTAATGATTTTATCAGCTGGAAATATCCAAAGAATTTTCTTTTGCCTTTTTTTTCTTTTAAAATCTTTGAAACGGGAAACGGAGAGAGTTGCCTAATGATATCCATCTCCTAGAGGAAGGAATTTAGGTTGAAATTAGCCCTAATTGTTGGATCATAGGCAAAGGATTTTTGGCAGCAGGATAAGATACACTAATGTGATTTTCCCGCTTCTTGGAGAAACAGTGAAATAAGAGTCTCCCTGTGTAACATGTAGTGGCTTAGTGGGTGAATATTCAGTCGGTGAGGTATGTTGTTTCATTGTGCCCTACAATGAAAGAACTGAGTTTACATTTGTGTGAAAGATATGGTGCTCATCCTTGGAAGAGGTTACATATAATAGCTCCTTCCAATTAGATTCCTGAGTCATTACTGAAAGCTGTTGCCAAACAGAAGAGGGCTCTCTCTAGAATGGGAAGAGCCCTGCTCATTTCTCTGGAAAATCTGTGCCATCAACTTTCTTCGGCTATCCTTTTAGAATATGGTAGAAATGACAGATGTCACTGGCTTAATGATTCATCTCTTCAAGGATGGCTTTTGCCACTAAGGCGTTTGCGTTTAGGAGGTTGTAGGTTGAAGGGTGGGACGAAGCGGGAGGCAAGTTATCTGGGTTTGTGGCTATGTGGCTTGGCTCCTGAGAAGGTTTGTTTTAACTTGTACAGATGCCCAGATGCTCTTTGACATGTGTGCAATAAATCAATAGAATAATAATTACAGACACACACACACACACACACACACACACACACACACACACACAGATACCACATGGCTCTTAACATAACGTTTTACTTTTTAAAATAGCTTCAAAGGACCCTAGGGCCAAGTATCTTACTTTGCTACTTCCCTTGATGTTTCCCACATACAAATTTACCCTTATGTGTCACCACATTAATTTTGTGGCAGTAGAGATAATAATAAATTAACTTCAGCATCTTGATTTTTATGGATTTCAATGAATAATTACCAGCATACCCAGAAGTTAGGAAGAAGAAAGGCCTACCTATTATTTTATGATCTGAAGTAAAATGTGACATGAAAAACACAGCATTTAGAATTGGGAGATGTGTAGACATGTCTTAGCTTCCCCGTTTAATCACTGAGATGTGAACAAGACTAAAAGACATGGTGGCTCAGAAATTTATCTACAGAACAGCAGTCATTGTGCCAGCCTGATGCATCTATGTGAAAAGTACTTTGATTCTAATAAAGGGTTTTAGCTATAAATTGTGTTATCGTCATTAATGTGATTGTTGTTACTATCATATATCAGTATGTTTGGGGAATGCTGTACCTCATTTCTCTTCTTATCATCCATTCTGTGTTCTGCCTTTGTTAGTCTCCTTTGAATTTTTGGTGCCTGTTTTTACTGAGCTCAGACTTACATATTTTGATTGAGTCACTTTTATATGTCTTAGGATGATGCAGAGAAATGAAGATACTATGAAAGTACCATCTATTTTATTCTGTTTCCAAATTAAAAGATTTCTTTCTGTTTTCTGGAAAGTGCAGTTTTCCCTAGCCCAGCGTGATTTTCAAACTATCAGGCATGACAGCTCTTTTGCATGTTTTCTGGAAGATTTATTATTTGACAGTAGTATATAATGCTTGTTTTTATAATCATTTCTGTTCAAAATAGATCAGGGAAGCATTATATTTATCTGAGAGTAAATGATTGACAACTTATTAATTAAAGAATGTAGAGGTTTTGTGTCCATGAAAGTGAGGGACAATGCATGCAGGTTAGGTTAATGGCAGCTCCATAGCAAGGGTCGATAACATTTTTGGTTTTGTTTTTAAAACGTAATCAATATAAGAAAATCTCATGCAGTCTGCTGGCTCACTCCCAGAAAAATCCCCCCTAGCACATATGTACTCATTTTCATATGTAATAATATATATACTTGTAGGTAGTTTACAGATGCCCTAAAGCATGTCCAAGAGTTTCACATTAAAGATCCCTGCCTTATAGGTTTCATGCATTTTTTTCATTCAACACATTTTTTTTTGAGTGACTACTATGTGCCAGACATGGTTCCAGCCCTCATCCAGTTTACATTCTAGTAGGTATATGGATACATGAGAGAACTGATTTATAGTGCCGTAAACACTCAGTGATTTCATTATCACTGGTTAGTAATAATTCCACACAAAATCTTAATTGGATTTCATCTTTCTTTTGTTGTTAAAAAGAGATAAGTAAAGGAAGGAAAGAAGATAGAACTAAATGTTCAGCTCTTTGAAGACTAATGTATGCAAGCTGTCTGAAATGTCCATTTATATCTCTTATAATTTAAGGTTAATATTGCTAAGGTGATTGCTCTGATAATATTAAGACTTTATGTCTTGATTAAAACTGACCCTTTTTGAGCCCCACATTCAAGCAACCTGACTCTGCTTGAGAACGAGAACTGTGTTTATAGGCTTACAGATTATTTCAGGAGTTACTGCATCTACTTAGAAATGCTTCAGTCAGCTCTACTTTAGACAGACCCTTCCCTCAACTGAGTAAGGTATCATTTGATAATATTTTAATGAGTGTCTACGATGTACAAAGTGCTGAACAAGGTGGGACCCATAATCTCAGAAGCTATTTGACATGGTGCTATATTGATTTCAGTGAACTGTGGCTGAGTGTTTTCCGTATAATATATTATTTTAAACTTGACTTACAACTTGTGAATTTGGTATTGTTGACCCCCCTTTTTTAAGCTGAGGAAGTAGGGGTTCAGAGGGGATGTGTATCTTGCTCAAGTTCACATAACAGTGAGTGACAGGGCCTGGGTTCCCAAGTGCTAAACTCTTAACTAGACATGTGGCACTTTCCACGAGAGGTGGGATTGAGGGCTTTCTTTGTCTCAAGTAGCTGACATACATTATCTTATTTAATCTTCATGGCAAAAGTTATGGCCAGTTTTATAGTTATGTCTTAACAGGTAAGTTCATTGGGGTTTCAAGAATGCTTACTAGGTATAACCATTTACTGGCTACGAAGAGGGATAAAAATGAATAACTCTGGGACTTAAATTTTTATAGTAAGATTATGGCTGTAGCAGTT
Organism: Camelus bactrianus; assembly: GCF_048773025.1. Taxonomy (NCBI): domain Eukaryota; kingdom Metazoa; phylum Chordata; class Mammalia; order Artiodactyla; family Camelidae; genus Camelus; species Camelus bactrianus. Next base: position 28,918,995 of record NC_133555.1, read on the forward strand.
ACACTCTGGCCATAGAAATGAAGGTTGTTACCCAAACTTTATGGAGGATACCATTTTTCATGAAATCTAGAATTTTAGTATATTAAGAAGAATTTATTGTATAATATTTAGTTTTTATTTCTTTTAAAGATGTTTATGATTATGTATGTATATATGTATATATATATTCATACATGTGTGTACCCTTCAGAAAAAAAAGTGTAAGAATAGACAATAGTATCTTACTATGCTTTCTTTTTGTGCTAGAGACTCAGATGATCTTTAAAGGGTCTATGATATACATGCTGTACATTTGTAATGTAAAAATTAAATGCATTTTTAACAGAAGTGGTGATGATCACTTCTAGTGGAGGAGGAGGTGTTTTCTGAGCCCATGGCAGCATTTTTTGGTCTCTGAGTCATGGATGATTCAGTATGATAATAACTAGACAGCAGACTTGGGCTGTCAGTTTTCAAGATGAATCATAAAAAGCAAGTTTTTGACAATGAAAATGTTGGTGTTACATGGAGAGAAGAACAAGTTTTATGAGTCCTTATTTCTTGGCTTATTTGCACTGAAATGGGCCCTCTGCCCCACTTCATGGTGAGGCTGGGACTCTTGGGTATAAAGGTCACCATGACAAGAAATGCTTTCTGGCCTCCAGAGGCGATGGGATTAGATCCATTCAGAAGGGCTTTGAAAACTATTCAGACACTTAAGGAACTTGTTTCCTCTGAACCCCACACATTTTGAGCAAAGGAGTTTTTTAAGTGGCTGGAAATAGTATTTGCTACAATATATAAGGTGAGATTTACAAGAAGTACTCCTTTACTTTTAAACAGTAATGTCAGTTTTCCTTTTTACCTCTTGCCTTGGCAGACTGGCAAGCAGTAAAGTCCTTTTAATCACTTTATCCCAGTCTTCAAAGGATAATATTTGAAATGTTCTTTTTGAGATAATCTTTTGTTTAATGCCCTTAATAATTATGACATTTAAAGTGAGATATTTTTTCAAAAAGTTAGCAGCATACAACAAACCAGCTTTTTTAAGACTATCAAAATACCTCAGTGCCAAATCAGGGTGCAATTGTATCATTTTTAAGACTTGCAAGAAATGTGGGCCTTGGTGAAAAAATATGCAAAACAAAATCCTGGTGTCACTTATATTTTTCCATTCTAATTCCATCTTTGGCTTCATATTTTAAAATGTTTTTATTTGACCGGGAAAGGCATCATTTGAAATTTTTACTGATAACACTCTTAAATGCAAGAAAAAAGACATAAACCTGCAAAGCTGTAACTATCATGGTGGCCACAATCGGGAGGTCTGCAAAATGGTTTATTACCAGTAGAAAAAAATGTTGGGAACCACAGTCATTATAGGGGTCACCACCTCTGCTACGTACATTTTAGTTTTTTCCCCTTTTCATTTTGAGGGTATGTATGATGGCAGTGCCAAACTACACACTTTCCCCTCCCCTAATGTCTGTGGGCTTTGTTTTGATTCTCTTTTTATTAATGATGTGAAACCTTTGGGGTCACATAAAAATGAGCCAAGGTCAGCCTTTGTGGGCCCTAGAATGCTGAAAATATGCTGGTATCTAGTGAAGACATTGTTTAAAGGGGCCAAATTTTACTTCCTGAGATTTTTAGCTGTTTTGCAGATTTTAGGATTTTAGATATCCGGGTGAATTTTGCAAGGCAGCCTCATACTGTTGCTTTCTTAAGGTAAAACATGAAAGGCTTGTGGTGGAGGAATTAAAATGTGCTATGATTATTGGCTGCAGTTAGATGACAATTTTTTGGCTTATTAAAGGATGGTGCAGGTAGCGACAGACATTATTTTATTCCATAGGTCAAGACTCTTGTGCTTTTGTTGTTGTTACTGTTGTACAGGCTTTCAGAGAATGCCGTATTTAACACCTTGTTAGTATAAAATTGCTTTTGACTTCATAAACACAGGTGTTCAGTTTGAATCTTAATGAACTGTGAAATAGGTAGATGTCTAAAAGGGGATTCTATAAATTGTGAACATGGCTCTGTCAGCACACTAAATGGATTAGGAAAATTCATTGTCTGCTTTGTAACTGAATACCAGCGTGATGCATGGACATGAATTAGTCCTGAAAAGCCAATAAATCGGAGGAAAAAAGTAGAACCTAGGAGATGTTGATTGTGTGGGTTCCCCCCACCACAAATGAATGCTGGTGCAGAAGGTTTCGGAAATCAGAATGGCTATTCAGAGGACAGCCAAGAAGGAATACATATGAGCAGACAACACAGAATTTATAGAGTAAAACCACAAACACCTTATTTTCCATTGTACTAAAATAATGATATTTTATAGTGCTCATTTTATATGTAATTCTGCTTTCAATTTTATATTGTTACTGCAGCTCAAATCTCATTATAAATGTTCCAACAAAAATCTCATTTTAATCAAGAACTTTCCAATCCTTAGCCCATTGTCAACTTATTTTGATCAACTTATTTTTCTAGTGAAATAAAGGAATTTGGTCCTTCTTTTTGAGCTCATTGGCATGTTATTTGATCTGTGTGGCTAAATATGTAATTAAGACAACTGAATCATTTTAATTTCTGCATTAAATCTCTTCATAATGTACGCCCGTTGTTTTTGAGGTGTGGAGATACGGAGTCAGAGCCCTTTATATTCTTTGAAAGAAAATAAATAGATCATTAGTACATTTGCTTGGTTATACTTCTGTTTAAAAAAGACATTGTCTATGCTATGTTAAGCTGTAACTGGAAGTGACAATTAGCTAATCATCTATGAGAAAGTACATGTCCATGGTAAATGTTACTTAATGGTGAGTGGTTTGTAGGAAAAATAGAATGTATTTCTGTCATGTCTGTGGGAAGCTGACATGCCACTTTAGAAAAAGAGATGACAATTTAGGAGGAGGGATATCCAACAAAACTCTCACTGACCTCCAAGCTCACATTCTTTCTTTTTTTTTTTTTGGTATGAATTTTGTGGAAAACAGAATTTATTAAGTACTTCCATTCATTTTTTTTTCCTTTTGGGGGACACCATTTGGAAATAACCAGTGTACATTGTGATTATGTTCTCCCTGACCCTGGGCCCACATTTGTAACACTTGCTTCCATTCCTTTGGAAAAAGGCTAACATTTGCTGTGGTTGGGTTTCTTTATGTGTATATTTACATACCAAACCAAAATGTAAAGAGCAAAGTTAAATTGCAAGGCTCCTGCAAGAATCTTTTACCCATTTTCATATGCACTTTATTCTTTTAAAATTAAATGCAGATATTTATTCCATACAGGTGTATTTTTTTTTTAAAAGGGGAGAGAGAGAATACAACTTGAGGAAGTAAATTGTGAAGAAAAGGATCATTTTAACCCTAGAAGTTTGTTTTTATGGCCAGCATTTCTTTCTTGAAGTGTGTGAAATTTATTATCTTGCATTTATTATTTTATTTTAAAATTTTCAATGTAGATGATTTCTTAAATCCTTGTTATTATAAGAGAATGACGTTTGGCCTCTAAAAAAACTACTTGGTGGCTGTTTATTTGAAACTGGACAGATCGCAAGTTTTGTCATTAAGATCTGGTGAGATGTGAAGGAAAAGAAAAGATTGAACTCCTCATTTTCTGAGTGTGATTCCTTACCTAGTGCCAGTGAAGCTAGGCGTCAGAGGATCGGCTCTCTCTGTAGTAATGACCACCTTTGACACCTCTTCTGAGAGCAATTGAGGAAAAAGGGAAAGGCATGTCTAGGATAATTGCTTGGGACTACCAGAGATTTAGACCTTATGATTCATCAACTCTTCAACCTTACTTCCATCCAAAGTCAAAAAGTACATTTGTGGAAAGCTGTATATGAATTTTAAAGATTTAATTTGGAAAAATGTAATCGTATTTGCTCTTTGCTGTGCTTGTGTGCATAAGTGCATGTATGTGTGTCCAATAGAGAAGACAGAGCACTTAGATATGGGAGTTAAGTGTACAGCATCATTTTGGTGACCTTTGTTGAATCTGCAATAGATTAAATAAACCTACTAAGTAAAGTACCTACTGTGTGTTAGGCATAGTGCTAGGTGTCAGGATACAGGAATAAATAAGAGATAAATGTTGCCAAAGCTACTGCTCATAATACGATTATTAAAAATGTTTAAGAATTTGTAGTTCTTTTTGTCCTTGAGTATCCACTAGGATTGATTCATGGAAAATTCAATCTAGTGGACTGTTGGTTGCTTGTCAGAGCAACCCCGTGAAGACCTTTGGTGTATAACAGGGCCTCTGAGTAAGCCCACAAAAGTAACTAACCAGAAGGAGAACTTTTTTTTCATGCTTTTCATTTACAGATCTTTAAATTTTCAAGGGTCACTTTCTTGTATAAAGTCTCTAAATACGTTGTATATGACACAAGAATATAATCTCATTTCTCAGAAACATTGATCCTTTATTAACATATATATATTTATATAAGAAAACTTTATCACAATATAAGTTTCTTGAAAAAAAAGTTGAATATCTCTATATACTGGTATGGAGTGACCTCTAGGATATATGGTTAAGCGGGGGAAAAAGGTATAGAAAAGTGTATAGGCTATGTTACTGTTTGTCTAAGAGATTGAGGGAATGCAAATATATATGTATGAATGTGTATATTTACTTATATTTTAAAAAATTGATGGACAAACCACAATATTAAAAAACAAGTTTTTTTGTAATAGAATGTGGACATGGAGAGAACCTAGACTTCTTTGAATATAGTTTGTTTTGCAGATTTGACTTTGGAACCATGTATTTTACATAATTATAAAGGAAAATTAAATTTAAAAAAGCAGTCTCTGAAAAGTTAAAGGAAAATGAAACAAATGAAACGATGTGTGTATCTGAGTGGTATTACAGCCACTCAGGATCTATTCCAAGTGCTTATAAAATACAGTACTTTGAGTATACATCTCTACTGAGATATAAAAAAATCTGCATAGAATCTTAAACTTTTCAGTGATTATATCATTGGTTGTAGTATACATATTATTCTAAGACAGGTGTGTGTGAAGACTGGGGTAAGACAAATGTATATTTCTGTTGGTTTCAGTAAGAACTTGGATTATCAGAGCTTGGGAGAAAGGAAATACAGATGCAAAATTGATGAAGTTAAGTAAAAATACTGCAGTCCTAGGATGTATTTCATATTTTAAAAAAATCTATATTAATATATCTATTTCTATTATGTCCTAGCTGTGTCCTTTCAAAGTCTTAGAAACAAGGACTGATCAATCTGGTATTGATGACCATTCCTAGTGTCAAATTTGCTGTTTTCCCACTAAAGGCCTTTGTAGAAATGGATAATTCTGTGTCTGGAGTAGGAAATGATGCCTAGAACATCTTGTCATGCCAAAAAGTAGGGAAGCTATCAAAGATTTGTAGGATATGTCAAAAGGATTCAGGAGCAAATTTTTAAAAATGTGCATACTGGACAAAGAATTTGAGCATCAATAACACATAAAATATGCTTCATTCAATCCATGAGTTCAGAATGAAAACTACTTTAAAAAATCTTTTTTGGTAAATTCTAGGGAGCCAGCACATTATTTTTAAAGCTGGTAAATAAAGGGAAAAAAATAATCATTCATCATAACTCTTTTATGTAAATTGCACTTCAGGGTAATAAAGAGTTGATGCTGAGAAGATTCTCTTTCTAGAAGTATTCCAGCTAATAAATGAAGAAAGAATGCTAGACTGTCATCATTTGGAACTTCTAATGATTTAGTGGATCTGGTCCTTGAGTTTTAATGGATGCTACATCAAATATTACATGCCTCCTGATAGAAGTATGCTCTGTTGCCAATGAAGTAGTCTTGCCAGAAAAATCAAACCTGAATCTTACTGGAAACATAGAGGACAGAGAGGAACTTAGCAAACCAACTCCAAGGGATGCAGTGAGCAAGCTCCCCACGATGGGAAACTTTGTCAGGATAGATGACTCCCTGTTTTGTTTTTGTTTTTTTAAAACAAAAAAGTTTAGAAGAAAGAAGGGAGAGAGAGTTAACAGAGGGAAACCATGGATTAAAAAACTTGAGACATATGAACCAGTTATAATATATGAACCTTATTTGGATCCTAATTAAAATAAGCAAAATGGTAAAACTGTGAGCCAACTGGGAGAAATTTGAAGATGAATTGTTGATAGTAAGGAATCATTGGTAAATTTTTCTTAGGTGTGATGATAGAATTTTTAAAATATAGACTCCTTATCTTTTAAAAATACCAAAATATTTACAGATGAAATGATATATTATCTAGGATTTGTTATAAAATAATCAGGGACCTGGGGAGGGGGAAAGGTGGGGTTATAGAAGAAACTAGAGTACCCATGTGTGGATCCTTGTTGAAGTGGGAAATGGGTACATGGAGATTAATTATATTATTTTATGTACTTCTTGATTTGATATTTATGTAAGAAAAGATTTAAAACAAATGAGTCAGTGGCTTGCATACACTCTTTGAATTTCATTCCCAGTGACATGAAGATGCCACAAGATGTCTCCCACCTACTTATCCTGGGACTTTATATTCTCATTTATATAGATGTTGTTGCAGCTAAATTAATCTAAATTTGATGGTGACCATGAGGATGATTTCAGAACTTTTATCAAATCAACTGAAGTATACTCTGCAGAGGGAAAAAGTCTTGTTTTAACTTTTTGTAGTTTTTCTAAGTCTTTGTTTTTATGAGAGGGTAATTTGGGTGTAAAAGACCTCGAAGAAAGAATTTTGGAAATCTGATAGGGAAGCTGAATCAGTTGGGCTTTTTATGTTGAAACTTTTGGAAATCTTTTTCAGTCCAGGCAGTCACTGTAAGACTTTGCAGCTGGCTGACGTCAGGGACCTGTTGATGACTCACTCCACTTAGGCAGGGTTGATCCTCGATAACTTCTTTGGAAATGGCTTGGGCTGCCAGGCATGACTATGTCCACATGATTTTTGCTTGACATCATTTCTTTTACCCAAATTGGTGGGTATCAGTCATCAGAGGATCTAATTTCTATCTTACTCTCAGTCTAGAAGTTTAGAAGACTTTATTTTGCCTGCTTGGATCCTTCTATTAATCTTACAATCTGGCTGTTTTCTGATTAGTAAAACAGACGTCTGACTCAAGGAATCCTAAATATTTGTCTTACATATTTTAGAAAGATAAAATATATAAAAGATGAAATATAGGTAGTAAAACCTTGTTAATTCTATTCTTTCTCCATGCTGAGTTTTTTTAATATTCTTGGATACTACAAAAGGAAAAGTACTTTCAGTAGGGACTTTTTAGAGTGTGCCAGTGTGTGTTTTGTAAATTGAGTTTATCTAAATCCAAGTCTAGAAGAAGTAAGCCAGTTTTCTCTAGTCTTTTTCTAGAAAGTGAATTTTAAAGTAATATCACATGTTGGGTGAAATACAGTAGAGCTAAGATCATTATCAAGATATCTTTATATATGGTAGAGTGCATTTACAAACATTAAAAAAGAAAGGGATGCTCATTAATTTTGGAAGATTTGAGAGAAAATTAAGACATAGGCGATTTGAAAATATATCTTTTGTCCAGTTATAGAACTTGCATAGGTAAGTTCCTGGCAAGATCATTTTCAGTTCTTTCTTTTCTTTAGTACATATTTCTCATCTTCATTTCTCTACATATCTTTAGGTAATGGCAAACATCTATTTGTGCTCATAATCCCTGGATGATGTGGCCTTGATCACTTTGCTCTGCTCTCTCCTTGCACAGTGCTTAACATTGAGTTTCCAAAATTGTTCTTCCAGAATTGAATTTGGCTGTAAGTTTGTTGTTGGTGGAGCCATCTTATATTTGTTCCTCCTTCTGCAATGTCTAGTTCTGCTCAATTCCCCCTCTTCAGCTACTGTGGGTTTATCTCAGAGTCTTTACAAGTTTTAGGATTATTTCAGAGCCCAATAAAATGTTGCATTGACTGACCATTCTGGGAAGGTGAATGCAGATTTGCATATATTTTCACTTTCATAATACTTTGCTATAATGCCAGAATTTTACAGAAAAATTATTACACAAAGCCTTATCCTGGGCGTTATACTATCTGCAGGCTGAAATTTGTAATTTCAGTTAGGAATATTGCTGAAGCTCACAGTTCTTTTTATTGGCAAAACTAACCCTTTCTATTGATGATTAACAGAATTAAAGTGCTTTTCCCTTAGGTGCCTACAATTGGAAAAATCAGTAGAATAAAGTTACTAGTGTCATCAATGCAATTTGACACATTTTGCCAACAGGAAGTCTTACATACCATTAACATAAACAATAGTAGCATATCATGTTTATTAAACATTTATCGGCTACCAAGCCCATTTGTGATGCCAAATAATCCTCATATCAATCCTATGAGATTGATGCTACTTGATTCTGATGGACTTTCTTATTTTACAGAACTTTTATATGGGCAAAGTGACCATAGTTAAAATGGATTTTAGTAACTATCTGTAATCATAATAATTGAGAAACCTCAGGGTTAGTTAGATGGCATAGCCTTGTCCTTAGGATTTCCTCATGTATAGACTCAAAACCAAAACCAGCATAATGGAATATGTTCAATTATAAAGGCGGAAACAAAGAACTATGGTGGGGAGTAATGTGCCAATGGGGGAGGGAGTCAAGGCAGGCATAACAGAGGAGGGGACTTTCAAATGGACCCTGAAAGATGAAAACTGTTTTCTTTGTTGGAAAATGTCAGGGGAAAAAGGGTATTTGAATCAGAAGAAATAATACAGAGGGTGAAAGTGTGGCCTGTTTAAGGAACAGTGAGTTATTAATTGTGGCTGGAGTGCCCTTTGGGGTGTGTGTGTGTGTGTGTGTGTGTGTGTGTGTGTAAGAGAGGGAGGTAGGGTGGGATGGGTAGACAGGGCTGTATACCATAGTGACCATAGTGGTTGAGTTGATCAGGTTGGGGGTCTGAAACAAGCCTGGTTTAGAGTCCCAGGTCTGTGTCTTCCTACCTCTGTGTCAACTGAAAATTTGCTAATTCATTTATTTATTCAACAAATATTCATTGATGTCTTCTAGGAAGCTGGCATTAACCTAAGTACTAGGAATGGAGTAGTGAAAAAAATAGGCAAAACCCCCTGCTCTCAGGGAGCTTGCATTCTAGTGTGTGGTTTTTTTGGAGGGGTGTAGTGTAGAGAAATCAAACAAAAATGAAAAAAACTATTTAATGGCAAGCACAATAGATTAGATAATAATTCCAGGTGGAGGGAGGAGCAAGTGCCCAGGCCCTCAGGCAGGAGTGAACTTTTATGTACACAGAGCAAAGAGAAAACTAGTGAGGCCCAAGTAGAGTGAGTGAGTGAGAGGAAAATGGGAGAAGGTGAAATTGGAGGAATGGGCAGAGGCCAGGCCAACGAGGGCCTTGTTGGCCACAGTAAGGAAGTGAGATTGTGTTTACAGTGCAGTGGGAGGTCACTGAGGGATTTAAGCAAGGTGACAAGTGATCTGATTTGTGTTCTTAAAAGACCACTCTGGCTGCTGTGTGGGTAATGGCATATATGAGGCCAGAGAGGGGGCTGAGAGGTCATTGGAGACATACTGGTGAGGAGTTATGGTGCCCTGGACCTAGAGGTGATGTGGAGGTAGAGAGAAGAGGGTGGTTTTGCCATCCATTTTGGAGGGATCGTTATCAGGATGTGTAGAGGAATTGGATGGGGTTGGGGAAGGGTGGTGAAAAAAGAAATCAAGAGGAATCAAAACAAATTCTGAGGTTTCAGTTGGACTAACTGGATGGGCAAGTCGCATAACTCCTTGAATTCCAGAGAGCTATTCCAAGGATTAAATGGGATAGGAGAAATACAGTAGATGAGTTCATTAAGTACGCTTTGTGCTCTTTTGGAGTATTTGAACTCAAGGTATAAAGACACAAAGCACATAGAGTGGCAGAGAAGTTGAGAGAGGGCTAAAGAGTAAGTACTTAGCAGAAGCCATGTGGCAGCAGAACCCAAGAAAAGGCAGAAGCCATGAGATGGAGAGAAAGGTGGGTGATAGTAATAGTAGTAGAAGCAATGGCCAAAGAGAGATTGAATTTTAAGTCCAGTTGACATTCTGGTGTCGCCCCTGAGCTACCTGGTTTCTGGGATACCAGAGAGGGAATTTCCGTTCTCCCCAAGACATTACTGTACTGTCGTGCACAGTTTTCTGGTTTTCCATTTGCCTCCCATGAGCCCTCTCTACTTGGGAAAAATCCCAAGCTATCTATTTATTTAACCTGAATAAGACAAAATAAGATGACTAGATTTCTTTGATGTTGGAGGACCCATCTTTCTTATTACAAATAGATTTTTATTAATCTTAAAATTCTAAAGTAATGCACATATATATTGGTAGTGTCATTTTAAAAAGTAGGGTAAAACAATTTAACATTGAGAAAAAATTCCTCTTCAGTCTTTCTGAACACAGTGAAGTTGTGTCCCCTTATCATTTTGGGGATGTGCCCTTCCATATAATTTTCTAAGTAGTTACATACTTGTTAAATATATACATATACTATTGTGGGGATTTTCTGAGCATAAATGAGATTATATTGGATGTTAGAAACAATACCTTTTTTTTTTTTTCACTTACTGTTTCTTAGTGGTCCTTCTATGTCAGTACGCACAGGCCTGCCTCACTGTCAACAGCTGCCCATTACTCCACTTACCATGCTTTAGTCAGTCATTCCCCTATAGATGAATAGTTAGGTTATGCCCAAAGTTTTTGCTGTTACAGACTTATGTTTAAGAGCAGGACTGTGCTATTATGCAACCTTTCACTCTTGTGAGCAAAACCAAAATGGTCTTAGAGAAGTCCTTTGTCAGTTGGGGCTGTGCAGTATATCTCAGCCCTGGGGTTGTGCTGAGCTATAGAGGGAATCCATGAAGCTTGTATGGATTGCAAATCAGGCACATGTGGCAGCAATTTTCCCCATTTTCTATTGCTGCAGGGAGGAATTAGAACTGCTGGGCAGGGTGAGCCTCGAACATTGCACTATCCTCAAGAAAAACTCTTAAGTAACGTACCCTGTTTATATTAACACCTAGTAAAAGAAAATATTAACTTTACTAAAATAATATTCTAAAGAGACAGGTTTAATGAGAATTTCTGAATTAAATTTAAGGGTTTTAATTAAACATGGAAAGGATAAACAGTATCTTCAAAGTTTACCCTCAAGAAGTAATAGCTATTTCTTGAGAAGAAAAAATATTTAACTGCATTGAATGCCTGGATGTTTGATCTCTGAAAGTTGGAGCATTTGTGTTTTTGAAAATTAATATAAAAACCTGAAGTTTTATAATATAAAGACCTAAGTTATAAGGGCACTCGTAATTTGCATGCTTTCTGTAGATAGGTTTATGGAAGCCATGGATATCTCTGAAGTAATACACCTTTGTTTTAGAGAAAGACATTGTACTTGATGAAAATCAACCAGTGTTCTAATTGATCTTATCATACCATAACTATATATTTTGCAAATACCCTGTACCTAGTAAAAGGAAAGGAAGTAAAGACAGTAAAATAATGCAAATGGTTAAGTTTCCATGTCTGTTTCAGGGAGAATGGAAGGCTGGAAAAGAGCAATTTGTGTGTCCTAGAGACATTACAGACCTTGTCTTAGATTGTTATAGCAATTCTGCAAAATAGATGGTGATATCCCCATTTTACAGGTGAGAACACTGTGACCCAGAGAAGTAAAGTAGATGTCCCAAAGACATACAGCTAAAAGGTAGTAGTGTAGGATTTGAACCTTGGGTTGGCATGACTTCACTAATCTTTCAGCTGTGTGATTCTGGGATTATTTTTGTTTGCTCTCCTTTTTGGATTTGTCAATGATTTTATTACCAGGAACTCAAACAGCCTTTCGTCATGATACTATAAAGTATCATGATTATTAAATTTACTGGTCAACCTTGACTCTAAAATAGACTTTAAGGTCTTAGGTTAACTCCTAAGGTTACCAGAGGGCCTGGCAAGCAGAATGGTCGACATCTATTTACAGAGTAGTTTGCTGGCCTCTACTCTTAAACACAGTTTCCAGATGTGGAGGGTTTGGATGAAATAGTTGCTACTATTTCTGCCTATGGATAACTCTCGTCAGGTATTGAGAACCCCTTGCATCATGTAATATTAAATCAGATCATTCTACAGAAATTGCTGTGGATAGTCACTACATTAGTGCCATGTACTCTAGGAACTGCTTTCTCTTCCTTCTCCTATCCTTTATTTGAACATTTACAAAATTACAACTGAGGTGAAAACCTCCCACCTCCTCGATGTTTCTATTTTGGCTTCTAATCTCAATGCTATAATTTCTTTCCTTTTTCTCTCTCTGCCTCCCTCATTCCTTCCTTCTTTCCTTTCAATATCCTTTCCAAAGGAAACTAAACAATCACTCTCTCCTGTCTTTCTACTCAGCTTGTAGCCCTCTCCCCCTAAATCACCTCCACTGAGTCTCCCTATAACCTAGGGGATCCTATATCAATGTGACAGGGGCCAGGCAGGTTTTGTAACTCAGGAAAGTCAGCTGAGTGGAGACTGTTGAAACTGGAGAGCAGAGGCCCAATCTAAAGCTCATTCTTGCCCTCAGGAAGTAGGGGTCCAGTGTTGCCAGACCTTCTGATTTTAAGAGAGGCAGGAAATCCAGACTTTTGGGTGGAATCTTTCTTTCTGAAATGCTGGTAGCCAGTTTAAAAATTATTTTGCAACAGTGTGCAGTCAAGCAGAAGACATCTGTTAGACATCACTTGGAATTTCTTAGCAGACCAAAGAAAAATTTAGAGCTTTCTTATTTTGAAGGTAATCACAAAACTCCTTCCATACTTCCCTACCTTTTGACTAAGGTAATCTTATCTTTGGTACACTTATGTCCCACAAATGTTATCCCTAGATCCTTAGGAGGCGGTGGCATGTTCTGCTTAAAATCAACTTTAGTATCAGCCAAATCTGAGTTGAATTATAGCTCTGTTGCATAATGATTTTGTTACGATAAGTCATTGCAGCTTTGTGAATCACCAAGCAAAGGTGGCCACTAATGATTGTCTTAATTGCTTTATGGTACATGATGCAATAAATATTTATTGAGTTCCAACTATGTACTAGACACTGGGTTAGGTATTGGAGATGCCACAGTGAACAAAATCAGACATGGCTCTGGCATTCCTGGGGCTCATTGTCCAATGGAAGAGAAAGATACTAATCAAGTAATCTCAGTAATACAATTATAATGAGAAAGGGAGATTAAAGGCCCTGTCCAAGTGAAAGGTGATTAGGCTGGGCTTCCTGGAGGAAGAGATGTTTGGTCTGAGGTTTGAAAGATGAGTTGAAGTAAACCAGGTAAGAAAGGGATGAAATAGTTTTTCTGTCCAAAGGACCAATTTGTGCTTCCTTTCCAAGGCATTGAAATCATACTGATATTATTCAACCAGATTAAATAATGATCTGAATCCAAGTCAATTTTACATGGTCCCATTTAACAAATATTCTCAAAGAGAAACACAAAAGTCCTGTTAATTTTCTGCAGCTCCCTAACAAGATTCCCTTTGTCAAGTGTAGTCGTAGTTATATCAGATAGTATAGTCTAGATTATGCTGCAGTAACAACCTCAAAATCACAATGACCTAAGGCAGGGATCAACAAATGATGATCTGCAGGACAGATTCCGTTTATGCCTGCTTTGGTAAATCAATTTTTATTGGAACTCAGCCATGCCCACTCATTTACATGATGCTGGTGGCTGCTTTCCCACTACAGTGGCAGAATTGATTAGTTGCAAAAGAGACTATATAGCCTGCAAAGCCAAAAATATTTACTACTTGGATCTTTATAAAAAAAAAAATTGCCAATACTTGCTTAAAAGTATTGGTAGGAGCTTCCTCAATGGAAAACTGGAAATTATACTGTCTGTGCATGGGACTGTATAAGGGAACAAATTAGTTCATGGAAAGGACTTAGCTTGGTGCTTGGCATGTAATATACTGCTTCCGCTATTTATCATTATTCTTAACTTTTTCTTTTTTTTGCTCTACTTAGAAACCTCTGCTCTAATTACTGAGCCTTGTGCATGTTACATCAGTATTATTACTGCCATTACTAACAATAACACTTCACATTTACTGCTCACTATGGTGTTTAAGGTATTGTGCTGGGAACTTTGTGTGTCATCATCTTGAACTCTTACAATGGTCCTATGAAGTAGAAGTATTAGTAACAAACACTACCATTGACTGAGCATTTACTCTATGACCAAGCATAAGTAATGGGTCCTTATAAAACCATCCCATTTTACAGACAAGGAAGCTGATACCTAGAAAGGTGAGTAACTCGCTTTGGGCTCCATGCTCTGCCCTGAAGTGGTAGAGCTGAGATTCTAACTGCAGCCCTTCTAACACCAAAGCCCCAATCATACAGTCCATCACTATACCATCCCATGTCCCATGAGTAGTCAGGGTAGAGTGGCTAAAATGGCAGCCTCAGTCATTCCTTGGCCAGGCTGACCCATTCCCTGTCCCAGAGCCAGCTTCTCTGTCACATTTCCTCTGTTCAGAGTAGTCTTGTCTTTTCCTTCCCAATGTCTAAGATCTGATCATCTCTAAACCCCAGTATCTTAGAGAAGCTTATTCTCATTGCCATTGTGACCTCTCCTTCCTTGGAGCTCAGCTGAACGTTGGATTGCTCATTGGATGCTGAAGTGACAAAACAGTATATACTAGGATGAGCCCCTTGCAAAGAGTAGACACACATTTAGCGTGGTTTTTCCCTTGGATTTAGTGAGCTTCACCTATCATTTCTCTTTCTCCTCTCTTTTTTGGAACAGCTTACTAAGCACTTTTATGTATGACAGTCTTCATGCCACACACATCATGCCATTTTCATAGCACTCCTGTGAAGGGGTCCTCTTATTATCCTTATTCACAGGTGCAGAAACTGAGGCTGGCCCAAATCTCTCAGCTAGGGAGGGGACATCCAGTAAGAATGAAGATGTTCGTTGTACCAGTTGTCTTTGTCTTAGTAGCTACTTATGTGGAATGGAGGCCAAATAGTTCCCTTCTGAGGATTATATCAAATTTACATTGACAAGGAGAATCCAGGTAATGGCCCATTACCAAATAAGTGACGAAGCACAATGGATGAACAATTGCAACTTATAATTTTCAAACATAATTAGAATTATTTGTTCAGCTTCTCAGACATTAAGCACCCACTATCCACAGTGAGTGAGCACTAAGCTGAGCATGGTGAGGGCATTTGCCAATGTCAGAAGCAGTATTATCCTCCTAGGCAGTATGTAACCCAGGAGGAGGCAGCATCATCTATTAAGAAGCAAGGCTTTGTGTCCAAGGGACCCAGGTTCCAATCCAGGCTCTACCACTTGACTAATATTGGAATCTTGGGCAATTTGCCTAAGTTTTCAGAACCCTAGTTTTCTCAACTGTAAAACAGTGATGATAGGCATAACTGCCTCAAAGGGTTAGTGTAAGCTTTCAGGGATAGGATGCCTGTAAGACATTTAGCACAGTGCCTGTTACATGGACCACTCAATGAAGTCTTAACTATTAGTAGATGTTATCTATAGTAAAGATAAACAGGGTCCCCAAGAAGGACCAAACAGGGAAGCATGAACAAGGTATTGGAGAAGAGGGTAAGAATCAATTCCTTCAGGCTACAGGTGTGTTGGGGAACCTCCACTATGGAGGCAAACTGGAACTTGATGGATAATAGAATCCTGATGGGCAAAGCAGCTGTGAGAGGGAACAGCATTTGAGGATGAGGAAACAGTGTGAGCAAAGATACGGAGACAGGAGAGTCAAGGGTATGTTCAGGGAATTCTTCATGGTGTTGGGTGGCTGAAAAAGGGAGGGCAAGTGGAAAGATGTGGAGAGTCTGAGTTTATGAATATTGAATAAAATATTTCTGGCTGCGAGTACGTGGTCTTGTCCCAATGAATGTGCAGCTGTTCCTTCTGTAGATGCCTGCCATTCCTGGAGCCTGCAAAGTGATCTCCTTCTCCTGCAGGAAGATATAAAGGCTTGCTATTCTGCTCTTGAGACATTAGTGCCTTGACTCCACATTACTGGCAGGACAAGTTTGTACCTCCCAGGTTCAATATCAGAGACACATCTGCCCTTACAACTTGTAATTCCATGATGGAAAACAGGCCTCTGATCATAAATGTTCCTAAAGCCAGGCTCCTGGGTCACACTTGCTTAGGTAAAGGTGAAATAGAGTTAAGCATGGCTTTCTTATTGTTTTAAAATGTAGATTTTATTTTGTTCAGGTCTAGTGAGGCCAACAGATTGGAAGACTGCCATTGAAAAGATTGTTACTCACAGTTCTCAAGAGGAGGTGGGGGCACGCCATGCCATGGTGGGGTACACAGGGATGCACCAGAGTCATTCAGGAGGCAGAGGGACTGGGGGGAAAACATGGGAAAGTGCCTTTACTGTGGTTTCCATGGGAAGGAACGGATGAGGTAAGGTAAGCAAGTATAGGACTGGCTAGCCTGAATAATTTCAGCAGGTTCTGGGGCATATGAGCTGTCCCTAGTTGTTTGGTACCTGGCCTGGGGTGATTAGGGCAGGGGAACAGTGGACCTGAATATGAGATCCTAATGGAGGAGGAGGTAGGGATGTGGGCTCTGGATTGGTTGGTTTTCATATGAAAGGCACATTTGCAGGTGAGCCCTTTATTTTTTCTAGGATTTGGCTGGCCCTGTGAGGGGCAGTCTCTTCTGGGTCATCAAGGCCACATAGATCAAAGCATCATAATAAAAACAAAAAGGCATGATTAATATACTTGTGTCCTTGATAATGCAAGAAAATTGTGCCCTTCAGGAATTTAAGGAAACTCTGGTGTTTCTAAAGCACGCGCGTGCGCATGCACACAGACACACACAGAGCAAAGCAAAGCATGTAGAATTTCAGTATGGGTATTACATCACAGAGGGCTGCTGCACAAAGGCATATTCTTACCTGCTTGCTCAACACCAGGAATGAGACTTTCTTATGGCCAGAGGCGACTGATGCCATGGAACACCATGAACACACCCAATTCATCTTTTCAATATTGCTCAAGTAACTATTTTCATAGAAGCTTTCAGAGTAATGTTCTCAACTTGATTCCTTCATTTACTATCACTTTTTCCTAAATGCACCCCTTCTTCCTGTATTCAAAAACAAGAAAGAAAAAAAACAAGAAAGAAAACTTGTGTTCACACAGTGCACTAGTACAAGCTGATGTCTCCTGTGGACTGGAGCTTGTATGTTGACCTCTGTCAAGTTGTTTAATTCTCGAGACGAATATTCACACCCTCATCTATAAGATGGAGAAACACGTATGTGGAGTTGCTCAGTAATTGTCCAGAGTTTTCTGCACAAGAGCCAGAGAAGCTTTTCCTGATTTTTCATATTGCCTCTTCGGGGACCACTTCCCTGAAAGACCAAATGGTTTTGGTCTATTTTTCCTGCTTGGATAGCTAATATCTCTGATGTTGGGCCTTTATCAAGTACTGCTCAAGTTTATTTGTTAGATCATGTTTGCAGGAAATCTGAAAATTTTGCAGTCAGAGGAGTGGCACATTGATCTGCTAGTAGAAATGGGAAATTTAGTCTCTCTCCTCTCATTCTCGCCCCAAATCTTTAACGTGTGTTATCTTTATCATGGTAAAGTACTTTTTAACGATTCCTACTGGTTTTCTCATAATGTATGAAGTAGTTAGCTAAATGCATAAACCCTGCTTTCCAGTTTGTCCCTGAACTTAATATATTTCAAATTATGATTTTAAAACTCCAGGATCATCTTTTAATAATAACCATCCAGAACTAAATTGTTTAACGTGATATTCTCCTTAGAGACTAAAGAGGAATTGATAGCTGCTCTAACAGCAATTTTGTACCTTTCGTAAGTGTGTGTGTTTTATTCTCTCACTCAAGGCCTATTACTCTTTGCTAGTATGCTATTACCCAGGATTACTTAATTAAACATGACTTAAAAGTTTGCATTGTACTTTAAACTAGTGACAGAAATTGCTTAACATGATTTCTTGGTTATATGCTGCCTTTGGAATGGCAAGAAAGCAGAGTCAAGAAAATACATTCACTCTGTTAAATCTTTATTTATTTTCTAAGGAGTGAGAGAGCATTTTTATCCAAGTGGTGAGAACCTCCTGGAGTTGATTGACTTAAATTAGCTTGATTGCTTTTTATCAATTGCAGCTGCACTGTTTAGCATAAAAATGCAAAACATCTAAAAAGCATTTGCCTTGCAGCATACTAGAAAGATGTTTTTAGTTAGTTTTAAGATGTTTCAAATTTTTATTCTGCACAGATTCTCTGAGAATGTATCCAGAACGTATCTAGTTACAGAGAATTAGTACAGATATTGTAAACTTTGAGAAAATGAATTAAAGAAAATATGCTGTTTTATGAATTACATATTTAGAATTTGGGCTTTTTAGCTTTTAAATGTCTCTCTTAAGTTAAACAGTTCAGCAATATTTGTTGCAGTGGCCGAGCCAAGCAAACCGCTGCTAAACATTAAAAAACAGTCGTTGGAACTTTTCACATAATGAGCCATTTGGCCTTTCTTGTGGAGCTGTGACATGGTTCAGTGGAAACTGGCTGTTGTAAAGTTAGGTAAAACCAGCTTTGTCTTGAAAGCCTATGAATGAATTTCAGACTATCATCTCCGCTTTCTCCCTGGCTTTAGATAGTTTAGTAACAGTATGGCCGACTTACTGAATGTCTTGTGTGGGTGCTGCTGGGAGTGGTCTGCTCTGGAAGGCACTCCAGTTCTGTTTCTGAATCAACTGCTGTTTCTCTGATTTCCTCTTATTTGGCAGATATTTGCTCTTTGGTGTTTTTGGGCATTATCAACACCCAAATCAGAAGAAGGTGCACTCTCAGTTGATGAGAGAGAGGGAGTGAGAGCAGGGCAGAGAGAGGTGGGTGGAGAGAGAGAGCAAGGAGAGCAAGCTGGTGCTTGTCTTCTTATTTTAGTCAAAAACCACCCACTAGTCTTGGTTGATAGAAAGTGAATTTCTTGCAGACTCTAGGACTGAAGACAGGACTTGAATTCATAGAATAGAGCTTCATGGACACACCAGGGGCATGTTCCTTCAGCATGAGCCCTGGGTTGCAATTCATACCTGAAAGACAAATTTTCCCTTTAAGTATGTTTTCTGAGTGGAATATCAACATTTCTTTGCTGGACATTATAGAAGTTCTGTGTGTAAGAATGGTACATGCCTACCTTTACTTGTCCGATTTTTCTCCCACTTTAAAAAGTGTAAAGAGTCATGCTCTTGGGTCTGTAATGAGGATATGAGGCTACATGCCCCCAGTTGGAGAGAGAATTGGAGTCCTGGAGTCATGGTCAGGCTGTGGGCTTCCCCTACCCCTGTGAAAGCAGTTGCTGGGTAACAATCAAAAGTGGCACAGGAATTCCACATGAACAGGTAGGGCCTCTAATAAAAGCAGATACGTGTCCTGTACTCCAGAGGTAACCTTGGCAGATACGAGATTAACAAGCTGAAGGACTTTTCATTCTGGATAAGTCTCTGATTTATCGATTTAGATTTGTAGAATCAAATAAGCCTGTATTTGATGTGTCACATCATTCTGGGGAAATTTTTGAAAAATGTTTATCTGTTTCAATACTGGCTATGGGGCACTTTTCAAAAAATCCTTTTTCCCCCCACTTTTAATATATTATTAATATGTTCTAATGATATTATTGATGTTTAAATCAATCACAAATTTAACATTATGATAGAATTTAAAAAATTATTTCCATATTCTCTTCTCATCTTTTTTACGCTGTGTTCATGCTGTTTATGTCGTAGTTGCTTTTATATATACCTAGAATTTAAGATTTCAAGTTTTAAAATTTAGCATCATTATTAAAAGTGTTCCTGTGTGATTATAAGACTCCTTATTTTTATTGTTAATCACATTGGGTTCCATGATTTCCCCAACCACACTTCTACTTTTGGTTGTTTCTAAAAATTTTCACTGAAACAGATACTATTTCAGTATGGATATCTTTGAATATTTGGGTTGTTGGATCAAAGAATATAACCATTTTTATGGCATTTCATGTGCACTTCTAAACTGCTCTTTAAAAATCTACCAAGTATAATGCCTCTGAAAGATACTGATACCAAATTCCCTACACCCTTGCTAGCACTTGGTCTTTTAACATTAAAATGTTCAGCATAGCATTATTATGCTTTGTTATGACTTTAATTATTAGATAGAGTTGAATGTATTTTAAATATATTTGTACACTATGTTTATGAGGGTATTTTCTCCATGAATCTCACATGGTGTATTCTTAGAATAATTATACATTAGAAATGGTAACTCTTTGTCTTAGTCAGTGCAAATATTTACTCCATTTTATTACTTATCTTTTAAATTTTCATTTTGTGAGTTTTCATCAAGTTTTTGGCTATAAATGGAGTTGACTCTGTCAACCATTTCTGATATCTTATTTTTTTGGTTCTCTAGAGGTCAGAGAAGTACTCTGTTCTAATTTCAGCTTATTGTCTATGCCTTGGTACTTGTTATTGTTATTTTAAATATTTGTTTGTTTGTAGCTTGCTCTTTTTAAAAGCATGATCCATGTACAAGATCAAAATAATTTATGCATTGAAGTTGAATGTGTCCCTGTCCATAGTTGTGTACCTTCATATTCTTCAGTTAGCAGTATGCCCAAAGATTCATTCCACCCAAAGAGATAGCTGATCTCATTCTTTTCAGTACTGCATCATATTCCATTAGTAGTATGAAGTGTAATTTAAGTAGCTAGCTTGACTTTATTTGAAAAACTAATTCTTTAAAATCTGTCCAGAGTCTATTTTACCATATATTGCAAAGTATAAATCTAAGGTCAGTCTTTCCATTTGACTAATTTATCCTAATGCAATTTATTTAAATGGTCTTTCTTTACTGTTCAATCTTGACTCAATCTTTATCTTATTTGCCATACATAATTGACTATTTCTGGGGGGCTGTCTTCCTGTCAGCTTGATTATTCATGCTATATCTTGCATCAGGCTCCTCTATTTTGTGTTCTAGATAGGAAGGGAGACTGCTTCCCTAAATCCAAGTTTGCTTTTTCAGAATATTTGATATGCTTATCTGATTTTTCCCCAGTTTATTTCTAGCACCATTTTCTTTTCATTTCTAAAAAGAATCATCTGTGGGGTGCGCTCAGTCTGGAAGTTCTCTTGGGACAAATTGATTAAATTAAACAAATTAAGTGAATGATATATTCTGTATCCTGTATCAGGTATTTCCCTAATTTTAGTATCTTTTATGATACTTATTAAGTTTATTCATATGTTCTTTATCTTTTGTTATTATAAAGTATATATTTATATGCAGTAGGTATATGTGTATATATGTATATTTGTATTCAGATCACTTACTCTTTTTTATAAGAATTATGAATTCAATTTTCATATTATAATGTTAAGACAAATAATAATGTTTTTATCCCTTTGTTGTCACTGTTTATTTTTTAAAAAACTTTTCATGGGTCCTTATGTAGTGATCAAACTTCAAAACAATATTAAATAATTTTTGCTTCTACTTTCTGAAGGAATGCCTAAATAGTTTCTCCAGGACACTATGCTTTTTTGCTATGGTGATACTTTTCCTTAATGTTGGAGAGCTTCTATTTTCCTTTAAAAATGTTATGGGAATGAAAGTTGCATTTTATTAAGTATTAATTTATTGACATGAATATATAATATCAGTTAAAATGCTCATGGTTTTTCCTGCTTTGCTTATTATTATGACATTTCTATTAACGAAAGTTCTTATGCTGAAGGATTCCAGGTGAAAGCCTGTTTTTTGTGCTGTGATTTCTAAAGTATTTTAAATTCCATATGCTAGTTTCATTTGAGACTTTTGCATCTATATTAATAAGGAATATTTTATACACACACATAGCTAGATGGGTTTTAAGATGAGAATCATATTTTTCTTGGTAGTATAAATTAACATTTTTTGCCATTCTTGAATAGTTTATTTAATATGGAAGTTATTTGTTCCTTGAAAGTTTGAAAAAATTCACCAGCTGTTGTCTTAGAAGGAATAACTGTCAATTTAGGTGTTTCTCTTTGGGTAGGATCACATCTCAAGTTTCTCTCTTACTTTGTTTAGAATGAGAAGGTTGGACAATTACTTTTTTATTAACTATTTCGTTTTCCCAGTTAATTATGTTTTATTTAGGTAAATTTGGGGGGTATAGTTAAAAAATCAGAAAGGTGACTTTCATGATAAGGAGCAGTTTCCCAGTGTTTTAATCCTTGTGGCTGCCTGCATATCTTTAGAGTGAAAGCAGAGTATCAGAGGTGGACAGGGTCCTTGAGATGCCCTCATTTTTCAGATGAGGAAACTGGAGGATAGATAGGTTATAGGTTATGGCTTGACCAGAACACATCAGTGGAAGTGCATCTTGGGAAAAAAAGGAACTAGGACCTAAAACTCTTTAGTATTTTATTCAGGCTTCTTTCTGTTATACTCTGTTGTCTTTTGTGAACTGAGAAGATACAACAATGGATATGAGGGCTACCAAAATGTAGGGAGAGTAAATCTGGAATCCCATGACAACCTTTAGACTCTTTAGTCTTTATTCAGGCTTCTTTCTATTATACCCTGTTGTCTTTTGTGAACTGAGAGGATACAACAATGGATATGAGGGCTACCAAATGTAGGGAGAGTGAATCTGGAATCCCATGTCAACCTTTAGAGCTTAACCTCTGAGTCAGAGATCACTGTATTAAGCTTGAGGATTTATGTTCCATTTTAAAGAACAGTTGGGAAGTTTAATGGACTGTCGTTTATATTAGTCAGCATTCTTGTGCTGGCAAGTACCTGGAACCCATTTCAAATTAGTTTAGGGAAAAAAGGGGATTTAGTGATTTGTACAATTGAGGATTTCAGGATTGCATTGACTTTAGACATGGCTGGATCCAGGAACTCAAACATTATCATTGCACTTCTTTTGTTTTTCCCTGCAACTTCTTTGTCTTTGTTCCTTTTTTGGTTGTATTCTGTAAGAAGTTAGGGCCACCAGTGACACTCAAATTATATCCTTCTATCTTTGCAACCACAGCAGAATAAAATGTGTTTCCTTATTAAGCGCATTGATGGTTCTAAGAAGGACTGTAATTGGCTGGGCTTAATCAACCACCTGATTATCTCTTATCCAATCACTGTGTTGGTTAGGTCACAGTCAGTGAAATATCTCTAGCAACCAAAGTAATTAAAAAGTAATCTTCTTTTATAACATAAAGAATAGTTACAAGTCTCCAATTTATAAACAACAGCAACATTTCTCTCATTTTTTAAGAACACCCAGGGCTACTGCTACTCTATCCTTGTTACTCTCTGACCTCAATGACTTTTTGTTCCTCATCTTTCTACCCTTTCAGCACTTAAAAAAAAAATCGTAGACCTAATCTTTGGGGCCGTTTTTATGTTCCCTCCTTTTCACATTGTCTCTGGAGTCCAGGAGGGCCCCAGAAACAACCCAGAGTAAGTAAAAGTTTGCTCCCACTTCAACGCTGGTACAAGTGGAGAGGAAGTGAAGAATAAAAATATTTATTATTTTGTCCAAGTGAAACATTAATAACTTTGGTCCCTTCTTCCTAATTGTAGACATCCACAGAAGAGAATCTAACATTCTGGTTACAGATAAACATCTATCTTTTCTCCTCTTTCCACAGGGGCCAGTGTAATTTTCCTGTGCATCTGGAGGTACTGCCAGACAGCTTGGCAGTGTTCATTGTGATTCCTCCTTAGGAACTTTCCATCTAGAGAATAGGCCCTTCTCAAGGGTTCCACTCACCCTTAGTGCAAAAGGGACCATACTTTCTTAACAAACTGGATTCCCATAGAGATTACAGTAAAAACTAATATATAGTTTGGAATTTCATAAAGGAATTTTGAAAAGTTCTTTTAGTGAACTGAAATATGTCTTGTAAGTTTCCTTCTGTATCAGAAACACCCAGTTCTGCAGTCCTGAATTGTACACTCGCTTTAAAATAACATGCTTGCTTTAGATCATTTCCCCATTTCTCTTTGATTTTGAGGTTGTATTTTAAGAGCAAGGACTTCTTTTGTCTGATATACCCTGATTCCATTATAACATGAGTCCAACAGTCCAGTAATCATGTTGAAGTGCCTGCCTGGGCTTTTGCTAGTTTATCCCTCAGTCAAAAGGATGTGAGGACATCCTCTTGAATTGGTCCACTGTTCCACATTGTTACTGAGGACTGTCTGGATTGTTGCAGCTGCCTCCTAACTGGTCTCCCTGTTGCTCCCAATGCCTCCTCACAGTGAGCCTGTTAACATGTCAGTCCAGTCTTGTTTCTCTTCTGCTCAAAGCCTCCCAGAGGCTCCTCATTTCACCCAAAGTACTCACAGTGACATCAGGCTCTTTTCACCCTCACCCTTAGCCTATAACTTCATGTCTTTGTCACCTAGCCCATGTCCCCTTGCTCACTCCACTCCAACCACACTGGCCTTCTGGCTGTTCCTCCAACATGCCACTTTTGATTTTTTGTAATGGTTCCTTCTACCTGGAACCCTTTTCCTTGGGCTCACCACATTGCTAACTCTCTTCATCTCATTCACCTTCTTAGTGAGGCCTGCACTGGCCACCTTATTTAAAATTGCAGCCACTTCCAACTGCAGGATTCCCCTTGCCCTGCTCTATATAATTTTATAGCCTTCTATAATTTTAATTACTTGCTATATTCACCATTTATTGTCTTTCTCCTCTCCTTTTCCTTTCTCTTTAACTGAAAGCTATTTTGTTCACTGATATTCCTAAGATCTAGAAAATAGTAGAACAAAGTAGGTACCCTATGAATATCTTTAAATAAATGAAGTTCTTTATGGATGTTTTAAGATACAGTGCAGCTGGGTACTTAAACTTTGGTTCAAAATCCCAGATATGTCCTAAAATATAACTCAAAAAAAAAATCTAGCATCTCATATGACCCAGTCCTGTCACATTTAAAGACACATAGCCAATAACTACAGAAATTAAAAAGTAATTCGATTCTGTTGATTTCCCTAAAATATCACCAGCTGAATTTATTACAACTTATTTTAGTGAGGGAGAATACCACCTTGACAGAGCCTTTGAGGCTTCTCAGGAGGGGGAATTAGAAGTGGAATATTTATAGGACTTTAAGGTTTGGGCTCCAGTGGTTTAAGATGACTCTTTCCGGCATTACTAATTGGAATTGGCCAAAGTTTGTTATAATAATTTAGAGCTGGTAGACACAGCAAAGTGAGGGTCTTGAAGAGAGTCATGATAAATAACTGGTTGGTAAGAGAATGGTTTGACTAGGTGAATAGATTTTTGTTTCCAATAAAAGTGGGAATTTCTGGAAGCTAATGGTGAACTTATGTATTGGTTTCCAGCCTTGTCTTTTCTGGGAAAAGATTTCCTGGAACAAATAACCAAGATGTTGACATGGGGGTCTACAGTCATATTGAAGTTATCGTGACAAAGATAGTCTCAATTCTCAGTCCTTTACTTGTGACTTGTTAAAGGAGATGCAAAGCCGTTTATTCATCAGTTTGATTGTTTGCTAATTAAGCAATCTGCAAAATATTTATTGATTTCCTACAGTGAGTCGACACCAGGCTAGTAGTGCAGCAGATCTTCCTATCAACCATTCTTTCCTTTTATCCCAGGTGCCTTCCTTAACTTACTCAGCTATTCTATATCTTCTCTTTTTTAAAATCCCTGCAAACTCCTTTTGTTACCAAGCTCATACAACATTTTGGAATCTTTCCCCCTCTCCTCTCCTGCCCCTTTAAAAAATATATATATATATTGACTTTTAGCTTTTTCTTAGCTTATTCCAGAGTTTCTCAACCTTGGAACTACTGATATTTTGAGCTGGATAGTTCTTTGTTGTGGAGGGGCTTCCCTGGATTCTGCCTACTAGATGTTAGTCACACTCCCTTATGCCCCAATTGTGACCATCAGAAATGTGCCAGACATTGTCAGATGTCCCAAAGGAGTCAAGATTGCCCTCACTGGTTGAGAACCACTAGCTTAGTCCATTGCTTGGATTTTGTGCAATGAAGGGAAGTGTGAGAGCTGACCCAGCAAGTGAAAATTAATCTCTCCTAGAAAGAAGAGGGAAGGTTTTGTCTGTACACACGGTAATACTTTGGCCCAGTACATCTTTGCTGAGTGATCCTTCTCAAGAGTATCTATGATCATGCCAGTGCCCGTGGCCATCAGGATAGAATCCACAATATGGCTCAGTTCATCTTTCTCATCTCTCCACTGTCGCCCTCCCTAGCTCTGTCAAGTGAACTCTATAGGCATCAAACTCTTTTTAGGTTCTCTAACCAGTACTCGATCTCCTGCCTCCAGAATTGAGGGATTTTCTGTCTCAAATGATTCTCTCCCTTTCACTGACCTTTATTCCTTCAGTCTTAGCTTCAATATCTCTTCTTCCAGGCAGCTCTCCCTACTTCATCCTAGTCTAACGTAGGTGATCCCATAGCACTCTGTCCCTTCTCTGTCATAATAGGTGGTCACGATTTACTGGGATTGCTTATTTAATTGTCTGTCTTTCTTGCTAGGTTATCATTCCAATGAAAAAGATAGGACTATCTCATACACCATTGTTTATTTCCTCAGAACATGGAACTGGGTCAATTTTGACAAAAAAAATTTGTTAAATAAATTTTTAAAAATTGAGTTAATATACCAATTTGGTGAATAATGCATATGTTTTTGACAAGTTTTCAGTTAAAGTCTAAAAAACTACCAACTACTTATAGTATTAATGGGTTAATTGGAAGAAGAAATTCAACTAATTTCCTCCCCATCCTTTTAGAAGTTCAGAATTTCAACATATCAATAAAAAGGACACAGTATTGTGTATTATTCTTTGTCTTATTGTAAATTCAAAGTAAAACTTTTCTTAGGAAAAAAAGAAGCTGTTATTAACAAGCTATTTCTGCTGTTCTTTTAAATGAAATGATCTTAATGTTTAGCATAAATTTTATAAGTTGGAAGCCTACAAGTTGTATCCAGTCCACAAGTTGACTTTTCTGGGCTCACCCACTGTTCTTTTTTTTTTTTTTTAATAAGGAAATTTTAAAAAGTTGTTAGAAATGAAAAAAATCAGGATGTCACATAATAGTGTAGATTTCTAGTTTCTCTTAAGTGATCTAGCACTGCCATGATTTTCTCCTGGCACCCTTGCACAGGGTTGGGACAGTGGCTGCCCCTTGAGATGAGGTGTGTGCTCCCCATTTCTCTCTGTCCCCAGCCAGCCAGAGGCACTCTTTAGTGTCATTGGCCTGACCTCCTTGGCGTTTAACTTGTGACTCCAGTATTCAGTCTACTTTGTAAGTGAAATTAAGGGAGGGAAAGGTTAGCCAGTGAATGTTTGAATAAAATATGAGTGTAAGAACATCCAGGTGACAAGGATCTGGTAACAATTGTTATTAAAAGTGCCTGCCCATTTTACTGGATCTGAAGTTTAATTCTGAAAGGAAGCCCAACAAAATCCATTTTTATGCTACTAACACCAACACAGGTTGCAGAGGATGTGGGGAAGCTGTGAAGCTTCTTTGCTGAGACATACTTAGTCTACTTTCCTTAGCTCAGCAGGTCTGAGCAGAGATATCTTAATTCTTGCCTCTGAGGCACAGAGCAGCTCAGTTTCCTCTTGCTGGGTGGAGTATTTCCAACTTAGTACACTTTCTTCTCCAATGAATAACTTCCTCCTTTATATATTGGGACAGTAAAACTACAATGGCTCCTCTGGGCCCTGATGGGGGAGGCAGAAAAGTTGAGTTGTTGAATCCTGTTTGTCACTTACGTCCTTCAGATCCCCTGGGGTCCAGACTATTCTGATGGACAGATGAGGGTCAGTTCTGAATTCTAGCCAGGCCGGGGGGCGGGGGGTCATGGGATAAGTCCTTCATTTTTCTGAGGCGAACTTTTCTTCTCTGAAAACAGGAGAAATGATACTCTTTACCTCATCATCATACCTGTAGGCTGGCATACAATGCTTAAGGCTTTCGATAATCAGCAGTAGGTTTTATTATTATTACAGTGTTGTTGTTTTAAAGAGGGACTAGAATGAGCCCTGAAAAAGCATACAGGAATAATGAAGGCATATATATGAATAATGTGAACTCTTTGAAGGAAAGCAGTCTCTTTCTTTTTTTTAAAAAAATTACAATATTATTGTTATTGTCCATTGTGTAAGTGCTCTTATCTTTATTGGTGACTAAAAGCAGCTCTTGTGGTGTCTGTTTTCCTGAAGTGTGAAAAAGATTATAGAGGTGCATGCTGGAGGTCCATGTGCCCACAGCTCGAGGAGTGTAGGACCTGCTCACTCATCTCCCATCACATCGGAGTATGGCTGCTTTTCAGAGCAGGCATCATCCTATCCAATGAAATAGATCTTTATTTTCACAGTCTTTTCAGAGATTAGAAAGAGCAGAATTTCATTCATCATTGCCTGGAAAATAACTTTGCATTCAGAATTGTACCAAGAAGAGAAAAACAGGAGGCATCTTTTCCCCTCCATAATTTGATTTACTCCCAAATTTCTGTGTAGAGGACAATTGTCAGAGGTAAGAGAATGAGTTTCTAGACTCCATTCCTTGTAATTCCATCTTTTTCATAATTTTTATAGCATGTGCAATCGTGAAGTAACCAAGAGATTATTTTTCAGCTCTTATTTTACCATGATTCAAGCAAAAATATATTGCAACTTAATAATGTTAATGAAAGTAACTTGTGATGACAGGGAATACATAGAAAGGAATGTCATGGAAGCATACCTTAGCCCTGATCTTCTGAGGGAAGATATTTTAGAAAATGTCTTTTTTTTAACGTTCATAGTGATTCTTATGAGTATGAGAAAATTTGACATTTGAAAAAGGTAAATTTTGTAGGCTCCTTTGTATAAACAATGCTTAGAATTGTTAGCAATCAAAATGAAAAAAATCTCCTTCCAGTGGGATTACTCTAACCCACTTTTAGTATGTGGCCATTTTGTCAAGTGTAGATTTAAATCATACTGCTGCATTATGTGTGGCCATGTAAGCGTCTAAGGGCATCTTCTAAATGTTATGTTTCCAAGACCTACCACTGTGCGCTGGATTTGGAGTGCTTAGTCTGTACTTGCTCAGTGGTCCAGAGGGCATTTGTTCAGTCCGATGTGTTCTGCAAAAGGTGCTGGGTTCTGGGTAGGAAATGGGAAAACACTCAGACTCTGAGCTTAGCTATCAATACATATGAGAGTTTGCTGAATATAGAATATAATATTAAACTTACATTTGAAAAATAATATTATTCTAGTGCAGCATTTTCCATAGTATGTTCCCTGGGATATTAATAGGATGTTATAAAAAAAAAAGAGAGCATTGGAGTTAAGTAAGTTCGGGAAATGCTGATTAACCAAAGTTAAAGTGGACTTCACAGAGTGTTCTGCAAATTCCAGAAAGAGGAGTTCCCAAATTAATTCTACTTTGGAACATTTCTTCCCCCACTCCCAGTCCTATTTTCCCCAACGAGAGTACTTGTAGAACTGGTTTTCTCTGGAAATACTTTTTGGAATGCTTGGATTACACGTAATAATAAATTACCACAAACTTGGTTGTTTAAAACAATAAAAATTTATTGTCTGACAGTTCTGGAGGCCAGTTATCCAAAATCAAGGTGTTGGCAAAGCTGTACTCCTTCCAGAGGCCCTAGGGGAGAATCCTCCTTTGTCTCTTCCAGCTTCTAGTGCTCCAAGCATTCCCTGACTTGGGATAACTCCAGTCTCTACCTCCATCTTCAGTGGCCTTCTTTCTCTTCTACTGCCTGTGAGTCTTTTATGAGGACTTTTATTGTTCTATTTAAGAGCCACCTAGATAAACTAGGATGATCTCATCTCAAGATCCTTAATTACATCTGGAAAGGCCACTTTTTTTCCAAGTAAGGTCACATTCACAGGTTCTGGAATATGTGCACTTCTTTTTGGGAGCCACCATTCAACCTACTGCAGATACTAAATAGATTTTTCAAGATCGGAGATACTTAAGAAACTCCATAAGCAGCTAAGGAATTCAAACTTAAAGGACATGGGACACAAACATATTTTATCCAGCAACAGATGAATTGCTGTTAGTGAATGCTTTGGGGATAGGTGGAAGTGTTTGTGCATGTTTCTGGTCATTTGTGTGCTTACCCACAAGATCCAAAGTGCCTGGTGAGAAGAAAGTCAGGAGGGAAGAAATGCCCTCCTCCATGCTCTACTTCTAAATCTACAGAAGAAATTGGGACCATTCTGGTTAATGGTGACAGCTTCTAAAAGACTCAAATTCTGCTTTCTACGTGGGCATAAAGGAATCTGGCAATATGTTTGTCCTGATAGCATCCTTGCTCATCTTGTCTTTTGTATAAACTTGCTTGTATTTGAAATGCAGTGGAGTGGCAAGCTCACTTGGTGCATTTGGTTTCTTCATCATCAGAAGGTTGTAGTTTCTAGACATATTTTTCCCCTTCTGTCTCAGACAGTACTTCCTTTTAGATTACTGCTCTCATTTCTGGGTATTTCTTGTGTTTCAGCTAGATAGGATGCTGTCAGCACAACCGCACCCCCACCCCCTGCTGGTATAGCTGGTAATTGTGAAAGATAGGGCTATGATTTTTACTTATTTTCTATCTAAGACACTTCTATTTGTAAAACTAAATGTGATGCAAATTGCTGTCTGTATCCCCCCCTTATACTGCAGTGAAAATGCTTACTGTTTAAATGCATAAGTGCCTAGTGACCAGGTTTGCTTATAGGATATCAGGCTGCTCAGAAATAACTGTCCCTTAGTTTGTGGGTGGTTTGATGGGTTCCAGTGTTGTAGAATGTGAACCAACAAAATGGAATCATAAAACCATAGAATGGAAGATTTGGAATTGGATCAGTAAGTTCAATTTCCTCATTTTACAGATGTGAAAATGGTGGGAACTCCCAATCACCAATTGTTACTCTTTGAGCCACTCACTTATGATTTCTCTCATAAAATAGTAGAACTCTGAACAAAGAAACCACTGCTGGAAGAATAATATAGTAGGATATGATTGATTCATTGCACACATGGTAAATTGATTTACACACACACTCAACAGATACATACACATACACACACTGAAAATTTGCAGGATGAAACATATTTTCCATATCAAAATGTTCCCTGCCATAATAGTGTGTGATCACAGTAGATATTTTCAGGAGCAACGATGGTGAACCCAGAAAGAGATGGCTGTTCGTTTTCTTGTAGGGAAAAAAAATGACCAAAGAATGTATATAACATGAGCTTAATTTTTTAAGCATCATGACAGTTCTTGCTTCTGGCTTAATTGATTTTTGTAACAATCTTGCTTCTGGCTTAATTGGTTTTTATAATGATCATCTTCTTCACTCCTGGAGCTCAGTTTATTTCCAGCTCCATGTTCCTTAGTAACAAAATGCTTTCAAGTTGGAAGAGTCTGTAACAAGTCCCAACAGAGAAACAATTGCTTGCTTTGGCCAAGGTAAATTTGCACAGGGTTTGGTGTTACCACCCTTTTCACAATCATTTATGCTCTACCTAAAAGTCAATGATGTGAAGCCTCAACTTGGCTTAAAAGTTAAAGTGTTTCTAAATTCAACACACACCCTACTGGGATGTGTTAAGGTGGAACTTTAGTAGTGAACCTTTTTTTCCTTCAACTGTTTGTATGTGTAAAAGATGTTTCTGAGTATCTTAAGATAGGAGAATTGTTTTCACTATTTTAAAAAGCAAATCGATGAAAACTATTTCTGTAGTAAATATTTGGCTCATGTTGAAACATCATAGCATAAGACTATGTAGATGGAATGGTGTGTGTCTGTGGGCGACATTTTTCAGAATTTTATTATTGATGACTTTTTGTTCAGGGCATTTTAGACATGAATGGAAAATAGAGCTATTGTTTGCTGCCACATGTTATATATTACATATGTTACATATTACACATACATACGTATGTAATATGTAGTATATAATATATGGCAGCAAATAATATATGTTATAAATTATTATTTATATATAAACATCATTATATAGTATATAGAATTTAACATATAATATGTAAACATAGATATAGTATATGAGTATATATAATATGCAAATATATAAATCACAGCTCTAACATGTTAGCCTGGAGACTCCTCAGAGCATCTATGTTTTCACCTGTAAACAATGCCCACCAATACCAGTGTGTCAGAAAGGATAAAATACGTATCATAATTTTGCAACTTTTATCTTTTTTTGCTTCATACTGTATTCTTCTTGACTCCTGTGGTTGTTATTTATGGTGTTCAAATATTTCCAACTTTCTTCTTTCTGAGCTTGATTCATAGTGGGTCTTTTGGAGTTTGGTAGACATGTGCTCCAGTCTTGACTTTGCCATCTATAATCTGTGTGGCTCTAGTCTTGTAAAATGGAGAGCAATAATTCTCCCTGTCTCAAATGAGCACATGGAGCTGCTTCACAGGTGTTAGCTAATGTTAACATTGTCGTTATCAGTGATAGCTGCTAAAATATAACATAAAGTACGCTAATGACTAAATTTACTAATCATATATGGATTATGGAATGTATAATTATCATGATAATCATAATTTATGTTGCTATTCACTATTAAACAACAGCCATTGTTCATTGATTGTTGCTACTTTCTTAGTGCATTTTAATGAAGCACCTTGCAAGTCATGTTTCAATTAATCCTTGTGGTATTGGAAGTGCTATTATCCTCATTTTATGGATGGGAAAACTAAAGTGTTGAGAGATTGTATCATTCTCTTGGTCATGGCGAGTAAGTGGAAGGTTAAGATCTTAATTTGAGAAGTTTAGCTCAATAGCCCCTATTACTCTTTCCTGTCTTTGAACAATGTATTTTGCCTTAGCTTACAACTGGAGTTGACTAGTGTGTTAATTTAATCCTTCTTTTTATCACTTATGTAACTGAACATGTAGTAGGCATTTAATAAACTCTTATTTAGTTGCTTATACATCATTCCAGAAAAATTCTGTGTACACACAAACAAATGTTCTTCTCTTATTCCCAATTGGAAACATATACATAATGAGACACACATTACATTTTACTTTTGGCTTCCACAAAAATTTTCTGCAGTTTGCATTTTGTCTTTTTTTTCATGAAAATATTTTAATTTGTATTTAATTTTATTTGTCTAGCTTTTCCTTTATGGCATCTGAGTTTTTTCTCTTGCTTGGAAAGAATCCCCATACTTGAAAAATAAAAAGGACTCCAATATTCTAGAATTTTTATGGTTAAATTTTTTTACATGTAACTCTTTTTTAGGAATTCATTTTTGTCATAAGGAGTTTGATAAGTTTTTACCTTTACTATTATTTTTCTAAATAGGTAGTCAGTTTTTAGCCATTATTAATTAAATAATCCATATTTTTTTCTACTGAATCTTGTACCACTATCATCATATACTAAATATCTGTAAGTATGTGAATTTATTGTGGATTTCTTCTGTCTCTTTCTTTCTGCATCAATACCAAGCTGTTTTAATTACCAAAGCTTTAAAATATGTTTTAACATCTGCATCACTTACCTCCTGGCATCATGAAAGTTTGGAGTAGATGATGACCTTAGAGGTCATTGAGCAAATTTTGTTGGTTTATAG
Source organism: Camelus bactrianus (assembly GCF_048773025.1). NCBI lineage: Eukaryota > Metazoa > Chordata > Mammalia > Artiodactyla > Camelidae > Camelus > Camelus bactrianus. The sequence continues at coordinate 28,952,738 of NC_133555.1, forward strand.
AGGAGGCAGATGAGTTGCTAAGAAGCAGGTGACTTCCCTGAAGTTTCCATCCTCAGGTGCTGGCACAGCCAGAAATGAACTTGGGATGTAGGCTGGAGTGGATCCTGAACTAGAAGATGGAGCTTTAACATAGTCTACCACTTTAGCCCTAAGAGCCCTCAGAGCTTCAGTGTTTTTACTTATAAATAATACCTACCTCACGGGTGGCCCCTGAGGAATGCATAAGACATGCTGGCACATCACCTAACTTACTGCTAGCCACAGAGAACATCTCAAATGAATTTAGTTGACTCTGCACTAGGGCCTTCTGAATCTAATCCAGGGGTGTGTTCCCATTTCACCACACTCAAACATTTCATATCCATGTCATGCCTTAAAAATTCGATGGCTAAAAGATACTTGAGAACAATCTTTTCTAAAAGGAGAATATTGTTATGTGTTCTTAGAAAACACAGGTTCTGTTGTTAAACAGATGCAGGAAAAGGTGGGTCAAATCAAGTTAAGTAAGATCTTTGCTCTGGGGCTTCAGAACCTTTAGTATGATCATATCTACCATAAATCAGTGGGGCTCCCGTGTTTCTCAAGTTAGCTTTATCATAGAAAACAAACCTCCACTCCCCATTTAATTTTTGCACAACACCCAGAGGGATTTTTAAAAAACAAATACTCTTTACTTTAGAGAGGTATGTCTCACACTTGGGAAGAAATTCCTTTTAAAAGAAAAAAAAAACATTATGAACACCAAATATTGCTTTATGTAATAATTACTACTTATGTTATTAATTAGGTGCAAAGATAAGACTAGGCATAGCTCTTACAGAAGTATGAAACCAAAATTACACAATAAATGAAAATGCAGTGTCAAAGCATATAAAATTTAAATTAATAATACTAACTTTATATGGAAAATGATTGTGTTTGCTGGACATAAATTTACACTTGATATGAATATGGTGCCAACCACTATGGATCAGAAGCTAGCTCAGAAGTCTGCATAGTGGCATGCTGTGTGATAACCTAGTTTCCTTACTGATCACTGTTTCTGTAGTGCTGATAAACTCCTTGTTTGCATGTTCACCATGATGTCCCACGGCCAAGATTTGGAGGGATTATATAAAAAAATTAAGAAGTCCTTCTGTGCTTTCTTCGGTCCCAAAGGAAACCTCAGTAGAAACACAAAGGCAGATATTGAGATTTCTTAACAATCTTGTTCATAAGGGGTTATTTACACGATCTAGAATTAAGTTCACTTTAACTTTTGAGATAATCTCAAAAAGAAAAGACAACATAAAACTAATAGATCGTTGAACACAGGTCCCCATCCTCCAAGAGTATGGGCCCTGATTTGAGAGCCATGACTTTAAAATATGGGTTTAATTCTCTTTTAAAATAAAAGGACTACAGTTCCTAATTTGTTAGTCATTTACAAACATGTCAAGCATACCTGGATGGAGGTATGCTTATTTGGATTTATTAAAAAGCACTGACCCTGAGATCACAAAGTTATTACTTGATCTTGGTACTAAATTATCCGTGATTTAAGTTCTTTGGGCTTCAGTGATAGTTTAGAAAGTTCATGGCATATCTAAGTAGGACCAATATTTTAAAAATTTTATGTTAAGATACATTTTCATGTTTAAATTTGATGTGCTTACTTGGAGAGAAAGTACAAGGTGAATGATACATGGTGTTTTCTCAAACTTGTTTTTTTTTGGTAATAGTGTTTTGAAGATGGACTTTTCAAATGTTAGGAGGTACTAAGATTGATAGTTTTGCAAATTGGTTTTAAGTATTTAGAATTTATAACTATCATCATGTTGCAAAATAATATTGACTTTGGAATGGCTTACTTCCTTTTGTAGTAATTCAAAAATATTATGACAGCTATAGTTTTATAGTGAGCATAAAAACCAGTGAGGTAAGTTCAGTGAGGTAAGGTTAGTGTTGGAAGTTTTATTAACAAAAACTTTAAGTATTAACACATGAGTTACAATTCCCATGTGTTTTCAGAAATTTTCTGGAACCGAACTGAACATTAAATTTTGAACTTTGGACTAGTCTCTTAAAACCACCTAATTTTAGTGTAAGAAGTAGCCAAAAACTTAAGTATGAAAACAGGCTTTATAAAGTTGGCTGGGTTATTAACCCACATATGATATGAATTCTTCCATGTAGGTGATATGAAGCACTCTTTACCCAGCATTGTTTTCTTCAAGTAGGTGGCATGTGGGAGTTAGGTGTAATTTTTTGACGGGTAGGTAAGACAAAAATGCATCTTTACAACCTGAAAATCTCAACTGTGTTATTAACAAGCTGGTGATTGTAACTGAACTTTTATAAGCACAGCATGTGGTTATGCAATACTAAATATCCCTGAATTTTATTTTTTGAATTAAAATTGTATAAGAGAATAGACTTATAAGTTAAGAGTAAGGCTATTGTAAATTATGAAGCAATCTATAATACAGTCATTATTGTTTTTCATTGTGCTATTTAAATATCTTAAAGTATAATACAGGTCCCCCCCGCCCCAGTCAAATGTGTAAATTTTGGGTTGCTGGATGAAAGCCAGCACACAGAATTGGGATTATCTAGTCCTTCTTTCCCCCGTCATTATCACTCCACTGACTCCAATGATCAACCCGAGGGTTAATACATGATTGACATTAACTAGCCACCTTGAAGAGCTTAAGAGCATAATTGAAAAGACCAAATCTCTTGTTACTCATGACTGTGCAGGGGAGCAAGTCCTAACTAAAGATTGAAAACCAGGGACCCTTTTAGGAAAGGGATTTCTCTCAGTCTTCAGTTGTATAGCTGTTCGTTTCTTACAAGTTTTTGTTAGCTTAATCTCAGTGGGAGTAAATGCATCTAAGTGAGAGTAAATCTGTAAATATGCAGAAGATGTCCTAATCAGTCTTCTTGAAGAATGTTGATATAACTACAGGACTGCTCATCCACAGTCCTGTAGGTTATATTCTAATTCAGGTTCTGTTGTCTCAGGAGCTTCCAATTTATACAGCCATTTACCTTGTGGATGTTTCCTAGCATCTCAAGCTACATATACCTAGTCCTGAACTCTTATTTTCCTACCTTAAGTCTGATTCTCCCCAGTCTTTCCCAGAACAGGCAATAATTCCACTGTCTACTCCAGCCTGTTACCCAGGAGTTCCCTTTGATTCCTTCCTTTCTTCCATCCTCATATATACAAACCCTTACCTCTCCCAGCTGCCTGCTGATTGTATCTCAAAATATGTCTCAAACACAGCCATGTTCTCCTTCTCCACCACCTCCATCCTAGTTGTGGTGGCTGCTGTCTCTCCTCCAGTTGACAGCCTGTTCCTGACCTCCATCCCCACCCCCTAGTGTCTGTTAATAAACAGTGTCAAATTGTCCCATTCTTGGCCAACAAGAAGACTCTGTTGGTCTTCCATAGGTTCCTTGCTTTCTGGTTCAACAAGATATTCCATACTTATCTTATATTTCTACAGATACAGATCTGAAATCAATCATTGCTACAATAAAACTGGTTTCTTTCATTGAGAAATGGTTTTAAGTGACCGCATTTGAGGTGGGTGATCATTGCTATTGAGGTGGTCATTTTTACCTAAGCCTTTTTATGGACAAAGCTAGAAAATAATATTTTAAAAGAGAAAATACATCATGTGTTCATACTTATTAGTATTACAAGACTCTTTTTTAAAGACCCAAATTTACTAAAATCCAAAATTATCTTGAAAGCAGTGGAGCAAGTATAAAGTACAATTTACTTAAAGGTCAGTAAAGACCACTTAATGTTCCAATATGGGACAGTAAAGAGTAGCCATCAGTTAACTAAACCACTTTATTGAATACCAAGGGGTCAGCTCAAGTCTAATTTATAATAGCTGATAGACATTTGCTAAATCATGAATTTTATTATTTTGTATGCACACAAACACACAATATACACTTTTACCAATAAACACAGGTATCCACAAATTAGCCTTTTGTTATCCCAGCTTTTTTAAATAAGGCTTTTACATAAGTTCTTAGATTTTGTATTTGTATTACTTTCCCTCTTAACCCTAAAAATCATGTTTACTAATGATATTTATGTAATACTTACTTGCTCTACCTCAACTCCAGCTTCTCAAATACATGGTTCAGTAAGTCATGACCTGATGGTCTTGTTAAAAGGCTGTATCTCTAACTTAGGACAATGCCTGGCACAAAATCAATTCTTCATATTTGTTTAATGAACAGATGAATGAATAATTTTAGTTCCTGGAGATAAAAAGGGTACCTGCAGAGAAGAGAAATCTGAAACCAAAATAGCTGCAGAAGTCAAAGAGTGAAAAGATGTAACCCAAGCATAGGGTAAGAGATGGACATACCTTATCTGTATAGCTAGTTTTTCATGGTGCAGTTGCTGAAGGTCATTTTTTTCTGGAAGACAACTTTTCCTATAGTTACAGATTTGTGTGAAATAGTTTTTAAAAAGCAGTGATTATTCTGCATTTTTCTTTTTAACAAGACTCCAGAAAGATCTTGGCTAACTGAATCGCCAAGCCAATTAGGTAATTCTCTTTGTAGAGATCAGTAGCCTCTGATGCTGAAAGAAGGGAAGGCTGTAGGACTCCTGCCCCAATACCTTGCCCCCAGGTAGTATGTCATAGTCATACAGTCTCTCTGAGTGCTTCTTGAAGTTCCACCTCTCTGTCCTTTTGAGACTGTAAAAGGTTCATGCTAGGTCAATGTGATGATATTTTTTGTGGCAAGGCTCAGCCAACCTTGTTTGCTGTTGGTCCAGAATCCTTCCTGAAGTGTCTCTATGCAGGGGAGATCAAAATCTAAGAGTTAAAACTTTTGGGCTTACTAGAATCATAGACCTGCAGTGTCCAATATGGTAGCTATGAGCCACATGGGGCTATTGAACACCTGAAATGTGACTAGTTTTAACTGAGATATGCTGAAAGTATAAAATAAATGCTGGATTTTTAAGAGAATACTAAAAAAGTGTAAAATATATTATTAATATTTTATATTGATTACATCTTAAATAATATTTTTGATATCGTGGGCTAAATGTATTATTAAAATTAGTTTTACCTGTTTCTTTTTACTTTTTAAACTTGGCTGCTGAAAAATTAAAAATTACAGATGGGGCTTGCATCGTATTTTCATTGGACACACTGTCTTAAATCTTGTTTCTGGAAGGGTAAGGGTGCCCGTGCAACGTTTCTAGCCAATCCACACATCTCAAACACCACTCATTTCACCAAGAAAAGAATCACTCCTCACATCAATTATGTTAATTGACCAAATTTCAGATATTCATCAAATACAAAGAATATTGAGGCTCTTTTGGTAGCTAACTCTGGCATGTCAGCTTTTAACTGAAGTCTTTCATAGACTAATTAACTACCCCTGGAAAGTTTATTCACAGTTAGGAAATACACCCATCTGCTCACCCACCCAGACACCCTCTTCACATAGACACATGGATCATACTGTGTATACTGAAATATTTTAAAGTAAATGACAGACAATATAACACTCTGGTACATGTTAGAGCACAACATTTTATTTGCTGGTTTTCCACTTTTCCTGAGGGCTGTTGATTAGCAACCTTTATTGCATTCCTACAGTATATAAATCACAGGGTTAGAGGCTGTGGAAAGCAGAAAAATAAAATATAATAACAATAGCAAAAATTTATTGAGTGTGTCTAGGTGCCAGGCACTGTGCTAAGTGCATTACATATGTTATTTAATTTAATCCTTGAAATAACTTGATGAATGAGGTTGTCTCATTATCCTCATTTTGGTTATAACACTTTAATTTTGTTCCCTGATATTCGGAAGGCCTGTGGGTAAGTCCATGGCCACTGCTGCGAGTTGCTTGAACACCTATATTTGCAATGCAGAGACTGCAAAACAGGTTTGTCTGCTTGAGCCACTTGATAAAATCTGAAGTTCAAATCCATGCACTTAAGGAGACTCTTCCTCTTCGATCTCTTTCTCTCTTCTCCCCAAGGTCTTGATTTTTAACTTCTGTGTTAACTCCCTAGGCTTCTGCTACTTCTTTTTTAGCTCTGTCCTTTACTTTCTGTCCCTTTTCCTCCTTCTTTGGACTTGGGGTGAAAGGCCAGGAAAAGTAGATTTTGAGGTCTTACACATAGAAAGAGCAGAGGGAGGTACAATGGCCCTATTTCATTCAGGTTCATGGTAACCTCTAAGACAAACCTTCCTAGTTTTAAGGTGCCCACTTTTTAGCAAAACAAAAGCAAATTATTATAATAATTGATGAGTGGTTTAACACATCGTACTGGAAGTCGAACCCCTGTTGGGGATGGTAGGAGAGGAGGCTGGAGGTTATCCTGCTTCTCCTGGTCACTTGAGGATCCCGATTTATGGAGGTTCTGCCATGTTGTAGCTCTACCTTCAAGATCTCTGAGGAAGGGAAAGGGTATGGGGATGACACAGGCAGGAAGTGATGTATGTTGTTTCTGCTTACATTTCATGAATAAAACACATGGCCCCATCTTCCCACAAAGGGGCTGGGAAAGGAAATCATCCCTGTGTTCAGGAAGGAAAGGAGAATTGGATGTGAGTGAGAACTAGTGGTTACTACCACAGCAAGTTTTATATTTTAGGTTATTTTTAGTGTTTGTGTCTTTGGAGGCTGTGTACATTATGCATACTTACAACTTTGAAACTTTCTCCCCATTTGAATGATTGCAAGTTGAATCAAATTCAAATATACTCTTAACCCAAGTCTACTATTAGGAAAAACAAACAAATGAAACTTTGAATGGGAAGTAAAACTATATTGGAAGCGTTTGTGTGTGTTCCAGTTTCTTTTTCTTTTAAAGTTGTTCTTTGTGATAGCATGTTTATTCAGTGCCTGAAGTGTTGTCAAGTAAGTAGTATTTAATCTGTGAAAATTTTCAAGTGGCCCCTTTTTCTTTCTCAAGTGTTTTTTTTTTTTTTCTCTCAAGTGTTGCTGTAGTCATTTTAAGATTGAAATGAACCATTTGATTAAAAAAATTATTTATGGCACATCAAGTAACACTTGGTATTCTGTCACAACATTGAAACCATTTGTGAAGGCCCATGTAAAATATGAAAGAAAGGTCAGAAGGCTTATGTATAGGACTTCTAGAAACATACCTCACCATTGGAATTGGTTATAATTCCTGGGTGCTGACATGAAGATTAATAATGTTTAACTCTGATTTTGGCAATTTTTGCCAATTTCATTGCCATGGTCCTTTTCTTTCAAGTTAATACCTGGAACTGAAGTGATAACAAGTGTTTCATGTTTTATACTGCCAGATAAAAGGTTAAATTTTCATATGTTACATGCTCTTTAACGTACACACACAGATATACGCACAACTGGATCAGAAAGAAGTGAGTAATTCACCTAAAATGAAAAGATTGTCCCAATTTTTCCTTCTGGTGACTGGTCCCCATGCAGTTAAGTCATATGTAAAAATTGGAAATTAAACCTGTGGCTCTTTGTGCCCTGACTATATCATACAGTTCTAATTTTCTTTTGTTTTTCTGGGAAATGATGGTGTTCTTTGCTTTGCCAAGTTTTATTACTGAGTCAACTGCCAAAGTTTAAGAGAGAGAGTCAAGGGCTCTTAAAATTATTTGGTGTTGAGCAAAGAGGCAGAGATAGGTATTTCATATTCCCAAACATTTTAACTTTTATGTCTCTACCTGATGTTGGAATATAACCTAAACTTCAAGGCTTTTCTGATTCTTTTAAACATGATGTGCATTGTCTAGTTAAGTTTGAATGTTAGTGAGAGGAACTTTAATCCTACAGATTGATACTCAGTTTGGAACTACAGATTCTAATTTTTAGTAGACTATATTCTTTCTGGCCTGATCTTCCCTGTATTTAAACTTCTGTGCATCAGAAAGCCTGTGCGCCTGCTTGTGGTTTTGCACCATCTGGAAGTTAAAATTTGACTTTAGAAATGATGTCATACTTGCTTACTGCAAACTGGGCTAATGTTGGTTGAGAATTGGATGCAGTTCAGGTCAAAGTTTTGTCTTGAAAAAAAAAGATCCTTAAGCTTCGTTTCTTGATTCTAGGAAACTGTGCAAAGCTGTAAAGATAGAGTGAAGGTGATTGAAGGACACAATTCAAGTTCCTTTGAAGCTAAGTACATGCTTTGGGGTATATGGAAAATAAACTGCCAAACAGAAGACCTCAGCTGGCACAGACTGCCTCTTGCCATGTAGAGTTTGGGTGTTGTGAGTAGTGTGTTGATCACGACCATCCTTACTCTCTATTTTATTCCTGGGAAAATATTCTTACAGCTAGGGTTGCTTTTTATCTCTTCTGGGCTCAGTAAACTGGGGCAGGGCACTGATAGATCACACGTGGTGAGAAGATGCTAGAAATGTTAAGCTTATTATTTACCAATACAGAGTCTCTCTTTCTATACTCTCTCCAGCACCACTCACTACCTCCCATATTGTAATTTATTTATATCACAGTTTTGGATATTGGGCATTTCCTTTGGTCCAGATATAGACCATCCATCTTTGATAGCTAGAATGGGACCACAGTTTCTTCTCAGATTTACAGAGTCCTTGTCAGCCTGTGTGCAAATCTAGAATTAAATGTAACCCCTTCTAACCACTGTTATAATCTCGAGTGCTCGACATGTTCTGCCAGTTTCCAAGGAACCCACTAAATGCCATCCTTTATGTATAAACTAAAGATCATATTTTTTCATCAGGTAAAATGAAAACCCAAAGAGAAGTATTGCTGTTATTCCAGGTTGGTAGATGAAAATAACTTTAAACAAAGATAGGCCACTTCAGAATCTGGGATGTTTAAGCCTTAGTGCAACTGGCATGAATTTTCATTTAGGAGTAGGCATGAATATCTCCTTCACCTCCCAACCCCTAGATCTCTACCGCCAGTATGTCAGAAGAGCCATAGCTATCAGATGTTTGAAGAATCTGCAGTTCTTACCTTCTGCAGGCACGGAATGTCCTCTCTTTCTCATAATGCACTCAGGATCATTTTGCCAACAGGAATTCAAGCACTCTTCGTCCCCTCTTCCCTTGCTGGGACCTCCCAGCTTCATCCTCCTCTCTGGGACAGAATCTGGAAAAACACTCTCCTCACTCACCTACCCATCACCTTTGACCTTTAAAAACACAACTTTGGCAGCCCTTTCTCGGAAAGGGGTGGAGAATAGGAGATTCAACCTCAATTACTTTTTTATCTCTACTATCATTATCCTTCCCTGATGCATTCTGCCTAAGACTGATTCCTGACTTTAAAATCATAAAATGTCAGGCACTTAGGGATGATCTGTTCTTATCTCTTTGTTTTATGAATGAAGAAACTGAGGCTGGGAGGCTGGGTGTGGGGAAGTGAGAATTATTGTCCTGATACTCACAGGCAGATAGAAGTAGAACCTGGCCTAAAACCTAAGTGCCCTCTTTCCATTGTTCCAAGTTGCCTTTTGATTCCATGTCCTTGTAGTATTTACATGTCTGTTTGTTTTGGCTTATTACGATATTCCTACATACTTTAAAAAAAAACTTTATCTTTTTTCCTTTTAATCCAAATTTTACTAGTAGTATAATGAGCAAATGTTCAACAAGATTTGCTGTGAGATGGAGCAGCCTCCAACTTACCCCTGTCCCATTTCTTCTTCCTCAAGACCACCTGTTTTAACTCTATGCCTGGTTATATGATATCTCTGAATAACGTCCTTGCATTGTTATTTCCTGATGGTTGACGTAGCTACTATCAATCAAATTTCTGTTATGGAGAGTGAGGATTAAAGTCTTCCATCACCCCAATCGCCCACATCACCCATGTAAACTTTTTTTGCACATTTTTTGGAATTATTTTTGAAATGTTAACATTAAAAAAATAAAATTTATGTTTCCTCATTTTCTTACCAACATTTGAAAAGCAGGAATTATAATAAGATAAAATTTTGAGCTAAGATAGAAATAGGATTTTTTTTTTGCATGCTTTGTCTTTTTTTTCTTTAGTATTTGGAGAGCAGTCATTCATAAAGCTGGAAAATGGGTGTCATTTCCACAGCATTTTCTTCCTCTAGCAGCATTTGCTTCCTCTTGGCAACATGTCTTTTTCTAATTCAGGAGTGTTTCTCTACGTGTCAGTCTTGTTCTCCCAGATGTCCGTGGCATGGCTCATTGTGTTCTCCGTATTCCTGGAAGATACTGCACAGCATGAGCAGTGTTGTGCCCACCCTGGGCTCCCAAAGACACGGAGAATTAATGTGCTTTGTTTCTCAGCTTTTGGTTTCACAACATGGAGAAGTACTACTGTTTTATAATGTCTTATTTCATATAAACCTTATACTTTAAAAAAGTATTTCACTGTTCAGGCATACATGCAACAGGACTTCAAGGTGGTTTAGTGTAGGCTGTTAAAATGCCTAGCATGGAAGTACCCATGAGCAGTGTTTGATCATGCTGTGCTCAGAAGGCATACTACTGCCCCATCCTCCTCCCAGGGCAGGACTGATGGTTACTGATAACCTCTGAGTAAACCTCAACCTTCTTTCTTTTTCCTAATCTCAGGTAGATGCACTGAGATTACGACTAGAAGAGAAAGAATCTTTTCTCAATAAAAAAACGAAACAGCTGCAGGACCTCACGGAAGAGAAGGGTACACTGGCTGGAGAGATTCGTGACATGAAGGATATGTTAGAAGTGAAGGAAAGGAAAATTAATGTTCTTCAGAAAAAGGTGAGTAACTAACATAAGCCCTTCAGGTTGAGAATTGGTATCACCCATGTTTTGTCTTTTCAGAGAAATTTTGAGCATGTGGAAAAGAAGAAATTATTCAAGAATTTTGGATTAGGGAGTGTAAACTTTAAACTTACTGATATGTAACTGACTTGTGGTTGTAACATAGCATTTTTAGCATGGCCTGATGAATTTTCTATTTGATTACCTGAAAACTAAATAGTGATTTTTTTTTCTTTTGCCAGCTTAAGCATGCAGATAATTTTACAAACTTAGATATAAATCTAAAGTAATAAAAAGTCTAAAATTTAGTTAATTTTTCCTTTTTCCTTACTGAGAGTTGAGCAGTGTTTTTTTTTTTAATATATATATTTTTATTGAAATATAGTCAGTTTACAATGTTGTGTCAATTTCTGGTGTGTAGCATAATGCTTCAGTCATACATGAACATACATATATTCATTTTCATATTCTTTTTCACCGTAAGTTACTACAAGATGCTAAATATAGTTCCCTGTGCTATACAGTATGAACTAGTTGTTTATTTATTTTATATATGTTTGTTAGTATCTGCAAATTCAAACTCATAATTTATCCCTTCCCACTCCCTTCCTCCCTGGTAACCATAGTTTGTTATCTATGTTTGTGAATCTATTTCTATTTTGTAAATAAGTTTGTGGGGGTTTTTTTGTTTTTTTAGATTCCACATATAAGTGATATCATATGGTATTTTTCTTTCTCTTTCTAGCTTACTTCACTTAGAATGACAATCTCTAGGTCCATCCATGTTGTTGCAAATGGCATTATTTTATTATTTTTTATGGCTGAATAGTACGCCATTGTATACATATACCACAACTTCTTTATCCAGTCATCTGTTGATGGACATTTAGATTGTTTCCATATCTTGGCTATTGTAAATAGTGCTGCTATGAACATTGGGGTGCATGTATCTTTTTGAATTAAGGTTCTTTCTGGATATATGCCGAGGAGTGGGATTGCTGGCTCATATGGTAAGTCTGTTTTCCATAACGGCTGCACCAGACTACATTCCCACCAACAGTGTAGGAGGGTTCTCTTTTCTCCCCAGTCTCTCCAGCATTTATTGTTCATGGTCTTTTTAATGATGATTGTTCTGACTCCTGTGACTTGATACCTCATTGTAGTTTGGATTTGCATTTCTCCAATCATTAGTGATATTGAGCATTTTTTCATGTGCCTATTGGCCATTTGTAAGTCTTCATTGGAGAATTGCTTGTTTAGGTCTTCTGTCCATTTTTGGATTGGGTTGTTTGTTTTTTTATTATTAAGTTGTATGAGCTGGTTATATATTCTGGAAATTAAGCCCTTGTCAGTCTCATCTTTTGCAAATATTTTCTCCCATTCCATAGGTTGTCTTTTTGTTTTACTTATGGTTTCCTTTGTTGTGCAAAGCTTATAAGTTTAATTAGATCCCATTTGTATATTTTTACTTTTATTTCTATTGCCTGGGTAGACTGCCCTAGGAGAACATTGCTAAGATTTATGTCAGAAGATGTTTTGCCTATGTTTTCTTCTAGGAGATTTATTGTATCTTGTCTTATATTTAAGTCCTTAAGCCGCTTTTCATTTATTTTTGTGTATGGTATGAGGGAGTGTTCTAACTTCATTAATTTACATGTGGCTGTCCAGTTTTCCCAACACCACTTGCCGAAGAGACTGTCTTCTCCATTGTATATTCTTGCCTCCTTTGCCACAGATTAATTGATCGTATGTCTGCGGGTTTATTTCTGGGCTCTCTACTCTGTTCCATTGATCCATATGTCTGTTTTTGTGGCAATACCACACTGCTTTGATTACTGTAGCTTTGTGGCATTGCATGAAGTCTGGGAGGGTTATTCCTCCAATTTCATTCTTCTCCTTCAGTATCACTTTAGCAATCCTGGGTCTTTGTGATTCCATATAAATTTTAGGATTATTTGTCCTAGTTCTGTGAAAAACGTCAGGGGTAATTTTATAGGGATCACATTAAATCTGTAGACTGCTTTGGGTAGTATGGCCATTTTAACAATATTAATTCTTCCAATCCAAGAGCATGGGATATCTTTCCATTTCTTTAAGTCATCTTTAATTCCCTTAGTCAGTGTTTTGTAGTTCTCCACATATAAATCTTTTGCTTCCTTGGTCAGATTTAGTCCTAAGTATTTTTTTTTTTGGTATGCAATTTAAAAAGGGATTGTTTATTTACTTTCCTTTTCTGATATATCATTGTTAGTGTAAAGAAATGCAACTAATTTCTATATATTAATCTTGTATCTTGCTACCTTGCCAAATTCTTTTATCAGCTCCAGTAGTTTTTATGTGGAGCCTCTGGGGTTTTCTGTATATAGTATCATGTCATCCGCATATAGTGACAATTTTCCTCTTCTCTTACAATTTGGATCCCTTTTATTTCTTTTTCTTGTCTAATTGCTATGGCTAGAACTTCCAATACTATATTGAATAAAAGTGGTGAGAGTAGGCATCCTTGTCTTGTTCTGGATTTTATTGGGAAGGTTTTCAGCTTTTCACTGTTGAGTATTATGCTGGCTGTAGGTGTTTTATGAGTCTTAAAGGTATTTTAGGTGCATTTTTTATTTACATAAACTTTAGTAGCTCCTATCCTGTCACACTCATACAAATTTTAGTGGGGGAGGGGTTATGTTTACACCCAATACTTAATTGGAATCAGAGAATATATAATAAGTTGTAATACAGTTACTTAACACAGAAGATGCTTTATCTCATTAAGGTTCTTCTTTACTCCCTTCTTTCAGTAATTTGTAGAATTACTGTTTGCTACTGTGTACAGTTTTGATGGGACCATAGGGTCCGCTGCCTTCCCCAAGGAAAAGTGTAGGCAAGAAGAGAAACCAACTCCTGCTCTTTTAAGAAAAAGAAAGTGTATTGGAAACATATAGGGCTTTTAGATTAACAGGCAGGCAGCATGGAAACTGGGCAGGAACTAGTAGGAGGAAGCAGGAACTGGCTGGCCAGAACCCTGCCATAGACAGGCATGTTGCCAGACACCCATGCTACCGCTACAGGCAAATGGAATCTAACTGGCCCTCCTCTTGGTGTCATTTGTCACCAGTACCTCTCACCTTGTTTTTATCAACAGTATCTTAGCTATTTTTCCTGCTTTTATCCTTACCTTTTGTACAGGCTGTTCTTAACATAGAAGCTGGAGTAATCCTTTTAAAACATAAAACAATTCTTATCACTCTCTGACCAAAACTCTCCAGTCACAACCAGCTATATAATTTGTAGGTCCCGGTGCAAAATGCAAATGTGATGCTCCTTGTTTGAATTTTATTGAGATTTATCAGGATGTTAGTAACAGAGCATTAAACCAAGCATGGGGCCTTTCTGAGTGTGGGCCTTCTGCATCTATATAAGTTGCATGCCCATGAAGCCAATGTTTCCATCCTCAGTGGCTTCTATCCTTACTCTCAACAGTAAGGTGATCTGATAGATCATGTTATTTATTTCTGTCAAGGTCTTTACAGATAAGGCCCTGGTCACTGTCTCCCCACTTTGCAGCTCCAGCTAATTGATATAGATAATTAGAAGAGGGCTGGGAAGAGATGACTAAGGACCCTTTGAATCAAAGGACTTTCTAGGGCAGGTGAGACTTAACAGAGAAATAGTTACAGTGGCAGTTCTTGTAGCAATACTAAGAATTTAAAAGAAGACTTTTCATATAAAATCCCAGCAGAAAATGATAACAAAAGCTGATGTTTATTGAACTTAGGTTGAACACTGTATGCTAGACACTCTGCTATACTCATTATGTGCCCTATTTACTTTTTACCATAACCCTGTGAAGCAAGTATAGTTATTGACCCCAGGGATACTGAGGCTTATGGTAGGCTTGCCCAAGGTCATACAACCTAGATACAAGTTTTTTTGTCTTTAGGAAAATAGAATAAAATAGTTATTGCAGATTAAGAGAATAAGCTTCATTTTCCTTTGGCTCTGAAGTTTATAATGATGACTCCATGTGTGAAAGTGAATCGACGAAGAACACCACAATTGCTGAATCAGGAGTTGAAACTAAGCTCTCTCATTCTTGAGAAATGAATGGCAACAATTTTCTAGTAATGATTTTGGGAAGGCACTTTCAGTGCAAAAGTGGCAAATGGCCACTTTTGCTGATGTGAATATTTTGCAAAATTTCTGTCTTTCCCCTACAGCCAGACTCAAAGGAAGTTCTAGAGCAAAGCCTGTTGTGTATTACGGCTCCCTTGGAAAATGTGATCACAATACCACTTATTTAAACCATGGAGATAATGGATTTGAAAATACTTCATGTGTATTTGGAGAGGTTGTTTAGCTTCAAGTTTTTTTTTTTTTCCACTGAGTATTTACCAATACATTTGGGGAGGAAATAGAACCACTGGCAACATAGTGAAGGGGCATGAATACCACTATACCTCCAGTGTGAAAGAGAAATAATCCTTTAAGAAGTGATGCACACAATTCAGGAACCAACTCAAAATGTGGAAATAATACAGAAACTGATGGGCTAATGGAACATTGTCTTTGGACTGGAGACTCCGTACAGTTTTGATCACATTCAGTATAATTGGCTGTTTTAGGGCAGGCCTGGATTGGAATAGCATAAGCTTTGGATTAGGGTGTGTTAGCATGGAAGAATAATAAACTCATGTCAATGTCAGAAGTGCAGTATTACTTAATATTTCTTTCTCGTAGACTCTTTGGCAACCAGCACTGTGCTTTGATGCCAGTAGAACTGGGTATGCTCCCTTCATAGCCATGTTTAACCTGGCGAAGCTAGGTTTGCACCTCGTATCCGTCAGCTCTGCCTTCAGAGTACTGGGTCTCAGAAGTCTTGTGCGCTCCATCAGCCACTTGCACAGGTCATATGTCTGAGCAGCAGGAACAGACACAATGCTCTAAGCATTTTGTTACTTGAGGAAGGAAGTGAAATTGAATAAACAGAGAACCTCAGGTGGCATAATATCTCTGACCAAACTTTTGTAGGAGAACAGACGTCATCAAGAATGGATTTGGTCGCCATGTTTTTGGCTCTACCCCATAATTCCAAGAAATGGAGTTCTTTTAGTAGAGGTCAAAAATATGCATGTATGAAAATTGTTGAGTGAATTATCCCCTTGTGGCTATGATATTGAAGTCAGAGAAGCAGCACAGTTTTCATGCTGCAGCCATAGCATTCTGTTCCCATACCTGAATTCAAACTTCCACTGATGAAGTACTACCTGAATATTGAGTTTTTGTAGGAAACGTCATAAAACCTTGATGACATTGTACATTTGGAAAGTATATAATGTCCAGTGTATAATTTTAGAACATGGTAGCAATATTTGTACCAGATCAAATTCAGACTGTTGTGTAACTCATAGATTCTTGCAGCATAAACTTACTACCCAAGAAATTTTTTCTTCAAGCCATTAAGTTAGACAAAAATTCTATCTCAATTTTCATTCTAGTTCTCAGTCCCACAAGCAATGTGAATTTATAGAGCAGAGGTACTTTATTTATTAGTGGTAGAAAAACAGATGGTGATATCTCTGGAAGCCAAGTTCACTAGCTGCTTACTGAGCTTCATAGATTACCCTATGGGTTGGAAAAGGCAGGGAGAGGGGCATGTAGTTGGCTCCTGGGAGTGGTGTATATGGACCTACACACTTTAACAGCTTTATTCTACCCATTGGAAATGTGATGGTGAAAATTCTGAGTGATGAGAGAGGTAAGAATGCTACAGGAGTATGTTTACTAGCATACTGGGTTGCTTCATGTAGTTTATATATATATATATATATATATATTTATATATATATATGTAATATCTGAGAAGATGACTATGGAACATAGAGATTTCCATGTTAGTGTAAAATTGACTTAAGGTACAGAGGACTTTTTGACTCAACTGAGTTCTTTCTCAGTGTTAAACATCCAGTTGAACTTTTATATTTATTATTGGCAAACCTCCTAATTTCCTCCTAATTTTTTGAACATGTGCAAAATCATAGTCATTTTGCATTTACTGAGTGTCAGTCATTCACTACCCTAGGTCCTGGAGGTTTAAAGAGAAATAAGACATTCTTTAGTCCTCAAGAAGCTATGATAGTCTGGTTGGGGAGATGGACTTGTATAATGTGGCATGATACCAGAAGCAAACCACTTGATGGACGCAAAGAGCAGAAACTAATTCTGGTTACCTTAAGCAAAAGGGAATTTACTGCAAGAATGTCCAGAGCCCCAGTTTCTGGCTGGTAGAACCATATTAGGGATGATTAAGAACCAGGGCAGCTCTTGGAGACCAAGAAAAAGGAGACAGTGCCCTGATCGCATAACCAGAAGTGTCTGGTCAGGTGTCTTCTCTGCTGATGGCTGCCCTCGCACCCTCGCCACTCTGCCCTTACATCCTGCTGTTGGTCTAGAGTTCAAGTACTAGGACAGAGCTCCAAATTTCACACATGTCTCTCATTAGCAGGATCTAACCAGACCCTCCCAAAAAGGAATCTGGGAAATGTGATTCCAAGCTTTACACCTGAGCTTTCCACTCAGTTACTGTGTCAGTTAGGGAAGTCTTTGTTAACACTGTAGGCTGGGAGCAGTTTTACACTCTTTGAGAACCATTTCTTGTTTCAGTTTGAAATTATGCATCCCTTTAGTGAATGTTGGCTTCCCTCCCAGGGCTAAGCTCCTTGAGTGTCCGAGCCATGAGCATCAAGATACCTCCAGCTCCCCGCAAAATTCTTTGCAGGTGATGGTCCTCCGTCAGTATGCATTTGATGAATAAATTGCATCAGTAAATTCTGAATGAATGAGAGCTTGGGAGAAGAGAAATCACTTTGAGATCCATCCCTGGCCCAAGAATATTGTTAGCTGTGAGAAGAGTCATTTGCCCCAGTGAAATGTCAAACCCACTTGTTCCCAGGACAGTATGTTTTGTGTAGCCTGCAAGATGGAACCATCTTATGAATAATAAAACACAGATAAGGAAATTATTATTGCTTTACCCACATCTAAAACCTCCAGCCTCTGTTCCATTACCCTGGGAAGGTAAAAACGGATGAAGACTTGAGTAAGGGAGTTTAGCCACTCTTCCTTCATTTTCCCTTTTCATGAAAAGAATATATGACATTTATAATAGAAGCGCTGTTTTGTTCCTCAAACAGAATACTTCCTCTTCCAGTTCTTACTTCTAACTTACTGGATTGTTACAGGCATGGCATTTTATGAGATTGATACAGTGAAATTGCTGATTCTCCATGGTCATTTCTAATTATGACCATGCATAATTTTTTGTAACAAAAGGATAATCTGCTATTGACTGAGCACTTACTATATACCAGGCACTGTGCTAAGGGCTTTATATCCTTAGGTTGAGTCCTTATAACAAACCTAATGATACGTAGATAGAATCATAATCTCTAGAGAGTGACTTGCCCAGAGTCACATGGTAAGGGAGATGAGATAGCTATTCTTAACCACCACTCTGTTCTGATATTTTTCTACTTATGATGCTGTCTCCCTCATGAGACAAGTGGGATCATTTACTTTTAGGGATTAGCTAAACTATAATTTGAACAATTTACCTGAGGATGCACAAGGATGCCTATTTTTAATACCAAACTGGCAAGAGATGCAGCTACTAAGTACTGTGATGAAAAAATAGGAGAACAATAAAATTAAAAATATATGACATCAGGTCTGGATTTTTTAAAATGTATGTTAATCTATATTTTAAAAAGGAAAAAACTTTGATGACCTTCGGTTTTTGTTTATTTTTGCCCCCATAAGATTCTTCATGTATCATTCTACGACATTGGATTGCCTCTCATTTTCCTTTTCAAAGGACTACACTACTTTTGCTTTCATAGTAGTTTCACTTTGTTTTGGTTTTTGGCTTAAGGGACTGAGACTTCAAAAGATGATTTGAGGCATCTAAGCAGCTTTCCTGGACTAGTCATAGATGAACTCATAATTTGGTAGACTCCTTTCCTAGTCCTAAGAGGAAGCAGTCTGGGAAGCCATTCCACTTTGCAGTGAGCTTGTCACCTAAGGTCTGACCTCGCTGTGAGCAGGCTCACTCTGCATCTGAAGCTAGGAACTGGGCTGATGTTCAGGGATTGTAGCAGTAACCAGGGTGGCTGTGGGTCTAAGGCAGCAGTTCTCAACTGGGGTATACTTTACAAGCCCCAACTCCTCCCCAGGAATGGTTGGCAATGTCTGGAGGTAGTTTTGGATGCTACACCTGGAAGATTGCTGCAGACATCTGGTGGATAGAGTCCAGGGGTGATGCTAAACATCATACAATGCACAAGAGACACCCTCTGCCCCCTCCAAAGCAAATTACTATCCACACCTAACACTGCTCTACGAGGAGTCCTTTTCTTCCTGTATATGGACCAACTTACTCATCTTGGATCCCTGACTTGAGATAGTATTCCGTAAACTGATTTTTACTTAGTATAACAGACATTTCTCTGTAACATTTTTAGCTATACCTTTTCTCTGGCATGATTATAGGCAGTTTGCAGAGGTGAATGTCGTGTGTGTGTGTAAGTGTGTAAGTGTGTATGATTGAAGTATTAATATTATTTTCTCTTTTATAATTTTCACATATATGAATCCGTATTTATATGTATAAAGAGTATATATAGCACTCTTAATAATTCTAATAATTTTAATTGTTTAAAACCGATCTGACCACACTGAGCAATTTCAGCTGATTTGGAGATGAGTGCTAGTCACCTGTAGTATAGGGAATATATAATAGAAATAAAACATCTGATTTAGAATAGAGATGGATTACCCAGCAATTATCATCTGGTTTAAAATTTCTTTGGCTAAATGCTAGAATTTCAGTTATTTGAAAAAGTGACCTTTTAAGACTAATTTTTTTCCTGACAAAAAAGCACTTTATTTTAGCAGCTAGTTGGGCTCAAAATATGATTTCTATATTAACATTTACCATATTTTTCATGTATTTTATCTAGTCATTTGGAGTATGGTAGCATCATTTGTTCAATGTTGACTCAGTGTAGATTTACCTAATATATTGCTTAAATATCTTCAACTAAAAAGTATTATGTAGGTTAGTGTTTATGATTTGCCATTTTTTTTTGAAACTGCCTTCTTCAGTATTTGAAAATATGAGAAAAAGCTAACTTACTATATTACATAATAGATTCTCTGTATGTATTCTGTGTTTGTAGGTAGCAGTATGTCATTGGGTCTAAGCAAAAGTGTCTTTAATCTGACTCATTTAATACCTTGCATCTTTATTATTGCATGAGGTTGATATCAAGTGTTCTAGTGTAAATTAAATTCCACAGGACAAATGAGCATGAATGGCTTCTACTCTTAGCTGGAATTATTTGCCCACTGTTAGCAGTGGCCTAGGAAAAAAACAACTTGGCGATTTTAACCGGTTGATCCTATTGATCATTTTGCCTCAATGAAGTGATATATTTAAGATTACTTTGTGTCTCTTGAGTAAAGATTGTGACTTCCTCGGTAAGCCTTAGCTTCTCTGTGAAGCAATAAATTCACCAGCCTTCTCCATTGTGTATATTACTTCTCTTCTAAGGGACCTGGAGTTGCCCTCCTCTTGGAGATGACACTGATGAAATCACATTTTATTAGCAAAAGAACCAAAGCTAAAAATACTCACTTTCTAATGGAGTCATTAAAGAGATTTAAGGAAGCCTCTTCCTTTATTCATGCATTCATTCAGCATCTACAGGCATTGTCTTCAATTAGCTGCATCT
Organism: Camelus bactrianus; assembly: GCF_048773025.1. Lineage (NCBI taxonomy): Eukaryota > Metazoa > Chordata > Mammalia > Artiodactyla > Camelidae > Camelus > Camelus bactrianus. Next base: position 28,973,271 of record NC_133555.1, read on the forward strand.
TTCTATCCCTTCACTCTGTTGAACACAACTCAGTATTATTTGACTTTAAAAGACATGTTAAAATGAGTATGCTTATGAAACATGGACAGTCCTGAAGACAGAAAAATATGAGAAAACATAAACCTGAAAGAGACTTGATGGATTTTCCTAGTCTAGCCTTTTTATTTTCCCACTCAGGACACAGAGGTTCTGAGAGATGAAGTGACTTGTTTGCAGTCAAAGAACTAACTAGTGATGAAGCCTGGACTCTGATTACACTTTTCATTTTTCTTCTCTCCATGCCCCTGTGGACGTATGAGACCTTGGGCACCGTTGCCCTATTCTGGACAGTTTGCTTTCCCTTTCTTCCTACCATCTAGTCATCTAATAGTACATATTCAGCCCCTGTAATGGTCTGGATGCTCTGCAGGCACCGGGGGATACATAGGCTATTGAAGAAGGCATAGTTTCTGCCGTTTGGCTGCTCACACATGGAGGAAAAAAACACTAAACAGGAAATTGCAGGATAGAGTGTGACGTATGCTTTGCCAGCCAGGTACATGGTGCACGTAGGAGGGGCACCTCACCTATTGTGGGGAGTAGGATATTCAAGAGGACTTCTGGAAAAGTTCATGACTAAATTGGGATCTGAAGGAGTAGGAAGTGTTGTCCAATCAAAGCAGCAAGACTAGCACTTGCAAAGGTTTGGCTGGAAGAAGCAGCACAGTGTGTTTGGTGGAATTAGAAGTGATTTAATATAAATGGACCACACTCCCCTGCCCCATTCAGGAAACACATTTCACAGTTAGAAGTTTTTCTATTCTTTACATCTTCAAGCAATCAAATATATTTTATAATTAAACTTTGAGAGTCATTTTGACTTCCATATTATAAATGTTCTCTTCCAATCCTTTGTGACTTGCTAGTGGCAATAGTGATTATCTGTGTTATTTCAAAATGCAGTTCAGGGCTAGATCATGCTGAGAATTGATTCCTATTCAATGAGAGGGCTGATTATGAGCCAGGAGAGGCAAATTCTCCTTTAAATAAATATTTGCTTTTGGGTAAAGACCTTATATTCAGTACTTAATTTCAGCATGATGGATTTTTTTTCAAGGTTTGTTTATAATTACCTGCAAAAATCCTCTGAAGATTTGAAATAAAAATGCCCAGAGTGCCCTGACTGTGGCTGCTACCCTAATGGGTACAGGCATCTTGACATATCTGTCAATCTTAGCTGCTAGCTGTTGTTTTGTGGTATGGAATTAGAGTTGGTTGAGCTTTCACGTATTTTAGTCTGTAGATTATTCCATTTTTCTTCCCACATGCTCCCCAAGCCATTTTATTTAAATTAACCTTATTTATGTGGGAAGGAAAATTTTCTCTCTGTCTTTTTTACTTATCCTGTGTTTAGCAATGGATTCTACCTTGCTGTGGAGAACTTACGCATATCTATATTAGCATTTATTGTGTTACATGATACAGAGAAATCCATAATTCAAGAATTATATAATATGTGTCTTAGGTTTTCCTTAAGAATAAATGTAAATTAGAAGTGGTGTGTTCTTGGGGCACATTGCTCCACAGTTATTGTGGGTAAGGGGCACCTTAATATTGTTCTGATATTGCAGTCAGTCTCATTGCCATTTTTATCCTTTTATCTTTAACCTGATTATACTATACCTTTTTCACATTAAAAGATACTACTGCTTTAAACAGACTACTTTCCAAGAAGTTGAACTCTAAATTAATGGCAGAGAGTATATGGAAGTTTGAGGCCTTCATCATAACATTTTATCACACTCATATCCTTTTAAGATTGCTGATTTTTGAGAACCAGCAATAGCACCAACATGTAATCAGCCCATGGATAAAATAATTAGTTTTTTTAAAGTAATTTACGGTTCTAACAAAAGTGCTATGATGGGTAGAATTCTAAGATGACTTCCAAGATTTTCCATCTCCCTGGTGTACATTCCCTGAATAATGCTGAGGACTGGATATGATGGGTTTAGCATAGATTATGATGTATGGCACAGATGACATTAAGAAAAGGAGATTATTTGGGTGCGCTTGACCTAATCACATGAACCCTTGAAACCTAGATCCTAAGGTCAAAGACAGGGAAGTGAGGAATTCAAAGTATGAGGGAGAGTCACTGCATGAGAAATTCTCCACTGTTGATTTGAAGATGGCAGAGACCACATGGCTATGGCATGGAATGTGACCACCTGGGGCTGAGAGTGGTTCTCACTGACAGCCAGCAAGGAAGCAAGTACCTAAGATCACAAGAAACTGAATCTTGCTAATAACAAGAATGAGCTTGGTAGTGATTTTTCTCTGGAGCCTCCAGATGATTAACTCATTCTGACCAACATCTTGTGGGTACTCTGATCAGAGACTGCAGTCAGACTGTGCTGGACTTCTGACCTACAAAACTGTAAGCTGATAGATGGATGTCATTTTTAGCCATGAAATTAGTGGTATTTTGTTGCATAACAAGAGAAAACTGATACAAGTGCATATTAATATGACTTCAGTACTAACTAACAAACTTCTCACAGAAATCCAGAGGCAAGTATACAGTAGTAGAGTTCATAGGGTACTAATAAGTGGTGTTGGCTTTAGTCACTAATGTGGTAGCTCTTATAACTGTAATGAAAGTAGCATCCAGTGCCTTTGTTCAGCTTAGAAACCATCTAAGTGTTCATGTAGTTTTGTATTTTGAGGGAGATTTGTGTGACTCATATGCATGTAAATGAGCCTTTATTGCATTTTTCAGATTGTATTATTCCAGGTTGCAAAACTAAGATTTCTTAAAATATGATATTATCTGCCTGTGTCTGTTTCCCCATTAAATCCTGAGCTCAGCAAAGGAAGTGACTGGGTGTTACTCATGCCTTTATCTCTGGTACCAAGCACAGTGCTTGTCATGTTGTAGGTGCTTAATAACTATTAGCTGGAAAATTGAACATAATAGAATGAACACACAAATCTCTCTGGTGAGATTTAGGGTGAGTAAACAAATAGGAGTGGCTGTGTTCCAATAAAACTTTATTTACAAAAAAGAGGCAGTGGGCAGATTTGGCCCAAGGGCTATAGTTTGCTGAGCTTTGGTGTTGATCACAAGTTATTATAGCTTAAAGGCAATTCTAACATATAATAACCTTCATGGCAAGTTTGAGACTTTAAAAACTATATACTGCAAATTTTTGATAGAGTTGAACAAGGTGTGCTTCTTTTTGGGACCGTGTTTACTACTTGTCTCAGACATTCCTCTTGGTGCAATGGAAAGTAAGTCATTTGCTTCCAAGCTGGTGGTGTTCCCAAGTTTCTGTAGCATTCTGTAGCTTTTTTGGTGAGTAAAGTCTGAATGAAGCAAAGCTAAGCAAACAGGATGTGCTCGAATGAATAGCACTGATTAACTTGGGGTGTAGATACTTCTTTAGTATTGACATATGAAGTTAAATTCTTTAGCTTGCACAGGATACTTTGACTTATAAAAGTATATGAAAGGTAGCATACATACACTGAAGCTTCCCCAAATTATGAATGTTTGTGAACTTGTGAACAGCTGGAGGCATAGGCAAGGGTGGCCAGGTGGGAAGGTAGGAGTAGAGGCAAAGATTCTTTGCTGCCATTCTGTGTTACCAACACTTTTCGTTAGAACTTATTATAGGGGAGGGTTCTCAGAGAGAGAGGGAGATATAAAACATCAGGCAGCTGGAGGAAAGATAAATGTGGGGCAGTCAACTAAAGCTACTTCATCTATAGATTCTTCACCTAGGGATTCATCCTAGGAAAAATATTTAAGAATGTAGACATAGATTTAGCCACAGCCTTGTTCCTAATATGGTTCTTTTTTTTTTTTTTTTTTACCTGTAGAGTGAAAATACTATAAAGTGGAGGAGTGAATAAATAAATGATGGCATATTTCTACATGAAAACTCAACAGAAATGATGTTATAGAAGAATATTTAATGACATACAAAGATATTCACATTATTTTGTTAAGAGAAATAAACTATTTACAATATGTATGTACAAAAAATGAGAATGCTGTTTTCTCATACCCTCACCACATAGTATGATACTTTTTTTGTTTTTAAAAGTTTATACACACACAAATGCATCAGTGTAATTAGCTTAAGAGCATGGACTGTGTGAAGACTGACTTTGAATCTCAGCTTAAGGGCTTTTTAACCTTAGGCAAGTTACTTACATTTTCTATGCCTCATTTTCCTTATCTTTAGAATGAGGATAAGCTGACATCTCACTTTCAGTCTCAATTCTCCTCAGCATTGTAGGTATTTAAGAAATATTTGTTGAATAAACAAAGTGCCTATTGCTGCTCATGCACAGGTAATTATTATTTTATATTAAAAATCAGAATTTAAATGTTAGATCCAACAACTTTTTCAAAGAACTTGGAAAAATGGAATTACTTTATAAGGATTATTTTAAATTAATTTTTAAATTTATATACAGTAAAATTCACTCTTTGTTGCAGTTCTATGGGTTTTGACAAAAGCATAGAGTTGTGTAACTACCTTCACAGTCATGATACAGGACACTTGTACACCTGACAAACCTCTCTTGAGCTTCTCCCTCTGTAGTCAACCCCTTTCTCTAGCCCCCAGTTTTTGGCAACCACCAATTTGTTCCCCATTCCAATAGTTTTTCCTTTTCAAGAATGTCATAGAAATGAAATTATACAGTATATAGCTCTTTGCATCTGGTTTTTTTCACTTGGTATAATGCATTTGAAATTCATCCATGCTGTAGCCTTTATCAATTGTTCATTCTAAAGATAAAACTTTTAAAGATAACTCCTATTATTTATGAAACGTCAGTATCATAACCACACAAGTATTTTTATCCTTGAGGTTGTCCTGAAGCCAGAGTTGTGACAGTGTAGAATGTTAGCACTGAAGAAGATTTGAGAAACAGCCTGGTTTAACTGAGACAATTGAGGAGATGAGGGTTCTGAGAAACAGAAATCAAATGCATTACCTCAGGTGAGCTCAAATCAGAGTTGAGACCAGAATCCAGATCCTTGTTGCTAAACTAGCAAAAGTTATATTGGAAGTCAGATAAAGGAAACCATTTTAGTGATGGACTAGCAGAAAAGTCCCTGAAGGGCAAGGAGAGGAGAGTGTATGTGTATACATGTGTGTATATTTGTGTGTGTGTCTGATGTGATGTGTTTTGTTGAAATGATGACCTTAAATTATTTTTAGAAGGAAAATAAACCAGCACTTTTTTGTGTTTAGATTGAGAAGAAAGGACCTTCTGTTACTATTATTTTTTAAATTGAAGTATAGTTGGTGTACAATATTATACTAGTTATAGGAGTACAATGTAGTGATACACACCTTTTAAAGGTTATACTCCATTTATATTTATTATATAAATAAATATACTATACAATAGTATAGTATATACTTCTAGTATATCCTTCTAGCTTATTTTAATGCATAATAGTTTGTACCTCTTAATCCCCTACCCTTAAACTACTACTCCCCTTGTAATCACTAGTTTGTTCTCTATATCTGTGAGTCTCTTTTTTTTTTTTTATTATATTCACTAATTTGTTGTATTTTTTAGATTCCACATTTAAGTGATATTATACAGTATTTGTCTTTCTCTGACTTATTTCACTTAGCATAATACCCTCCAGGTCCATGCATGTTGTTGCAAATGACAAGGTGTGAATTTGTGTAAATCTACCTCAATTTTCTAGCATTCATAATAAGCAGTGGTTTGAAGAATGGCCAGCAGGTATCATAGAAGTTGATTTCACCCCTGAACATATTAAATATATGTAATTGTCTAAGTTAACAGATATGGTCCTGTCTAAGCATCTATTAGACATTTAGTACAAGCCAAAAGGTCCTTGATATTTGGTCTTGTCCAGAAACATTTGGCTTGGACCAAATATGCTCATAGACGTTTTGGGTAGAACCAAATTTCTGGGACTTTTTGGCATGGACCAAATGTCTCTGTGGACATTTTGGACAGGACCAAATGTCCTGTAAGAATTGGCCAAGTCTTTTAAACATGTAAGCTTGGTCTGATGAGCACCGGATCCCTACAGAAAGCTTACACTAGATCCTGAACTGTACAGAGGTGTGTAGATTGCTTTGAAGGCTGAGTTAAATTGAGTCCTTTTATTGTTTATAAGTTATTTTTTATTTCTAAAGGCATAGTACTACTTTATTTAAAAATACTGTACATATACATATGTATGTAAGTACCATATTATATCTCTGTTTCTAAGAAATAAAATAAAAAATAAAAATATGTTTTTATTTCTTAAAAATTGAATTAGGTTTTAAAGAATGGAATCTCTTAGATATATTTCAAATGTTTATCCATTTTTATTACACAATACAATGAACCAAAGTAATATTTAACCTTAAGGAAAATTTAGACTTATGGTTTATAATATGAAGAAAACTCCTGTAAATTACATGAAGCATTTTTTAATTTAAGTAATGCATATCTATACCCGTGTACATGTCAACTCATTTTCCTCTACCTTATTTTAAACCTCCCTTTTAAAGCAGTTGATTGAATGTCACAGACAGAACTTAATCACCAAGGTGATTTATATATTTGCTCTGATTATAATAACTTTAATTTAAATCTTTAGTAAACATGGTACTTGTTGTAAGGAAACATATGCTATTTGCCATGTTCAAATCTGAACTCTCAAACAGTTTTTAAGAAACTGTAATTGTGTCTTTGGTTTGGTATTTCATTTCCGTTTATAGTTCAAACATTTGTTGTACATTTCTTTGTGGTTTATATATTTTTTTATGTCAGTGCCACAAGGCCTTCACTTAGAATTTTAAGCTAAATGTTTTTTCTTTGAATAATTTATCCCTTAAAGTCCTTTCCCTCCTTTTGTAGAATCCCTACCATCAAGGATATGGAAACTAAGCAGAGACTGTGCTAAGTGTTATGGTAGTTGACAAACTAGTTTGGTTAGATAAGTCTCCCAATTGGAGTGTCAGCACAAATTAGTCTAGCCCATGGAGAGAAGAAAGTAGAAAATAATGTCTAAAATGCTTAAAAAAGCAATGAGCTGTGACAGAGAAATGGCCTGAGACATCATCCCTGTGTTGAATTGAAGGAAAAATCAAGAACGTCAATTTTAGCTATTGAAATTGCTTTACAGTACATGGGAGGTGCTAATTTGCTCAGACATATTTTGGCAACCTTGCATGTAGAATCTTTTCTGTTCTGTTGTTATTTATGTGCAGTAATGTCTGCAGCCAGAGAGCTATCTTTCTGGACTTGCCTTTTTCTAAATGAGAATAAAGGCTTGAGGAATATGAGAGATGTCAGTAGCAGCAAGCAACTTGAATTCTTCAAGATAAAGACCATGGCTGGGAAGAATTGAGCAGGCAAGTCAAGGTTACTGACTCCACATTAATAATAAATTTACGAGAGTACAGAACAAATCATGCCAGGCCATCTTTATCGTTTTCTAGGTGGATGTGCAAGAGTAAAGAAAGGAATTCAATTGCTGTAATATCTGGAATTGAGTAAATCATCTAATTCCATGTCTCCACAAATCTTTGGGGGCAGTGGGGGTGGGGACAGGGGATGGGGAGAACTTCAATGAGAATTGGCTCTGAGCACCGTCATGTGGATTCAATTTGGCTGTTGTAATAAATTACAATGGAACAAGGTCCACTGGGATGATGTTGGGATCAATAGAAGGTCAGGCTGTAACATCTCCAGCAGTGGTCTGGAAGAATGGATAACACACTTTATTAAGCTTGGCAGGCCAGCAGCTTTTGATACTATTGTGGTCACCACCGCTATCATTAGCCCTATGAAGCACCTGTCAGGTATGCAGCACTCTGGTGGCTGCTAGTAGAGAGACTGAATGTGTACAACTGTCCAAATGGTCAATCTGTTTTAAAATGATGATAACAGATACAGTTTATTGAATAACCTCTACTGGACATGTCAGAATTTGTATGATTATAGACAAGAATTATTTTCATTTCTATGAGTTATCTGTATTTTACCAAGTTGCAAAATAGCTCAAAGACAATGAAAGACTAGAAATCAGATAACCTGGAAGGGTATGATCTAAACAATAGTTTTCTGTTGAAGCACAGTTTTTTCCTGCAAGATTAAAGAAAGAGAACTGCTATGCAGCACAATAGGGTATGATTTGGGATAAAAGACTTAAATACAGAGAATAAGTCCCCCTCTCCTAAGGACTTCTAGGCAGATACGGGAATTAAAATGAGAATCTCTAAGCTGGAAGGCATCTCATTTTTCAGATGGGGAATCTGAGGCCTAGAGAACTAAAGGCAATTATCCAAAGTCACTTACCTCCTTAGCCCAGGAAGTTTTGTAACTTCTTTTCCGTGATCCCTTACTGGCCTTTGGCCAGAGGAGAGTAGGTAGGCCTCAGACCAAAGTGTCTGTGGTTGGGAAGGAAAGACGAAATGTATTACTTAGGATTCTCCAGAGAAACAGATCCAGTAGAGTGGATAAGTATGCACATGCACACACACACATTTTAAGGAATTACCTCATGTGATTGGGGAGGCTTGCAAGTCCAAAATCTGATGGAAGAGGTAGCAGGCTGGAGACTTAGGATAAAGTTTCAGTTTGAGTCCAAGGCAATCTGCTGTTAAACCAGGAAGAGCTGATCTTGCAGATGAAATTCCAAGGCAGTCTGCTGGAAAATTCTCTGTTGCTTGGGGGAGATCAGTCATTTGTTCAATTCAGACATTCAGCTGATTGGATGGGGTCCAGCTCACTTTATGGAGGGCAATCTGCTTTACCCAGAGACCACTGATTTAAATGTAAATCTCATCTAAAAAACACCCTCACAGCAACATTCAGAATTATGTTTGAACAAATATCTGGTCCGTCTGTAGATGGATAGTGGTGATGATCACACAACAAAGCAGATGTACTTAATGCCACTGAAATGTATATTTTAAAAAAGTTTTATGTTATGAATGTTTTACCACAATTAAAATAAAAATTTAAAAAATTTTTGAAAGTTAGGATTTAATAGCCATTGTTTATGATGTGTGTGTGTTGGAGGAAGGAGGTACAGGTGAGAAATAAACATATTTCATTGGAGCAATGAGAAGCAGAAAATACATGGAATTAAATTTTGGCTTCTGCTATTTAGACTCTGTGGCTTAGACCAGTTCTTTAGCTGCTCTCAGCCTCAGTTTCCGTAATTTTTGTGATAAAAATGACCATAGTACCCACCACAGAGAAGTTGTAAGGATTCAAGGGAGAATGAGTAAAAAGGGCCCGGCAGAGTGGCTGGCTCCTAATGAATCCCCTTTTAAGGAGCATTTCTAATCAAATGATCAGGGCAGACACCTTTATTCTTGCCAGATTCTTACTATATTTACTGATTATTTTTATAAGGCAGTGAGTGCAGGATTGAGAGCTCTCAGAGACCAACACCAGAGAGCACTTTACACATGGTCCTTTCTATTTTCTACTCAGATGATGTTAAGTAATGACCAGTCATTACCAACGCTGACTTCTTAGCTCTTAAAGGTTGATACCCTATTGTGTAAGTTTCTTCCTATGTCTGAGCAGTGCTAGGAGACCTGGCCAGTGTTGCTGATTTGCGTCTTTCTCATGTATGAGAAGGTTGACAGTGGGGCCCCTGAGTTGTAACTCTTCTTTCTTACTTGGGGCATTGAGAGGTGGGTTTCTCCTGTTTCCCAAGAGAAACATCACAAAGTTGTATCAAGCATGCAAATATCCTTATGGCTTTGAGGCAGCTATAAAGACTTAATGGTGTTTCATGTCTTCCTTCCCTCCCTTTATGGGAACTGATGTAAATTATCTCTTAGGAATGAAACAGACCAACCTTGCATCCTCTTGGGACAGATTTTTGAAAGTGTTTGTCTCCAGGTGAATACATTTGTCTCCAGGTGAATGAAAGATTGTCACATGGCAAGTAGTTAAGGTGTTGCCTGGCAAGGCAGGATGATCTGGGGGTTTTCTGGACATTGCTGAATGAGCAGTCATTATTACTTAACAGAGATGAATTTACTGGGAAGCTAATTATGCTCAAGTTTTATGCCCTCCCTTCTGCAAGTCTCTTCTGAAGTCCTGGCACTGTATTCTCATGTTTATGTTTTTTTAACTTTTCAAAATTAAGTTATTTCTGTATTTCTTTAATGAGTCTTCCCTATTCCCACTCAATTCAGGCCCCACAAAATCTGGATCCACCCTTGTTGTTACTGTTGCTTAAAGTACCAACCACAAAATGGCAACCCTCAACACAGAGGGACAAGTGCAGGTAGAAAGAGCTCAGAGGAGGGTGGACCAAGAGGTAGAGATAGAATTAATTCAACAAAAATAAGAAGAGAGTCTCTTCAGCTGAGTTATGCTAATGATGGGGCTCGTGGGCCTCCAGAGAGTGGCAGATTTGGAAGCCAGCCTCCAGTACCTCTGAAGTCTATCCGTCTTGCCTGTTGTACAGGCCATTCTAGTAGGAAAAGTACTGCTTGAGCTCTTTGGGGCAGACTTGATGACTAATGTCTTTTAAGTCAAATTTTCTCTGAACAATAGAAGCTAAGGTTGTATATCAGAACTAGACATAAATATATTTGGCCATGGATTACAATAAAATTTACTGGTGCTGAAGATAATCAAACCATTTCACTTTCCATGAATTTTATTGTCTGAAAAAAGTGATATCACTCCTTGGAAGAGAAGAGAATAACTCGCTCCATTTGCTATTCTGCTGGGAGAGAAAAGCTCTGCAACCTGATGGCAATGAATGTCTGTCTTTTCTCCTTGAGTCTGCCCTCCCCATGAGAGAACACTGCCATCTCATAGAATGCATGAGCTCAGGTTGTTTGCTTGCCCTACCCAGGCTATATAGTAGGGAGGCTGTATCACATTCCCTTTGCTGTCTGGTGCAAAGAGGCAAACTGTTGAGCAGATGTTGAGCAAAGGGGCCCAGGTTCGCCATGTTTGGGATTTCAGTTTAAATGTAGTGGGACTTTGATAGTTTATACCCAGGGGGCCCGTGTCTCGCCTGAGGTAATGAGTGCTGCAACCGAACACTAGCATTGTCTTTTTGTGCCCCTGTGTTGGAATATTGAATTACATTGCACTGCTGTGAGGGCTGTGAACCTCTGAAGACCAGCATTTGGCCTATGTCAGATCATAATTTCTTTTTGATAGAAAAGTACATACACTGAAGGCAATTTTGAACAAATGAATAAAAATCGAAGCATCTTGAAAACAGGCTTTTGCTTATATGTATGTACTGATTTTTCCATCTTGCTTGGGTATTGGCAAAACCACTAGATTTTAACCATTATACTAAAAGATCTGGCCCATGTTTTTATTGATAGATGGTATCTTGAGCCAGTGACTACTAGCTAGGTGGACTTAGTCAAGTTATTTTATCCCTTTAAGCCTCAATTTCCTCATTGATAAACAAAAACAATTTTCCCCCGTTTTGAGAGTGAAATGAATTATGGATCTTCAACACACATAAGGAGAGTACATGAGGCATAAGATATATTTAATATGCAATAGCCAATCATATTTACATATATTCAGAATATACTGAGAATCATATATACGAATGGCACTTATTCAGTCATTTATCTAATATTATTGTTCACCCACCATGTTCCGTGTTTAGAATTCATTCATATGTTATCTCAAAATAAAACTGGCTATAGTGGTTTGAAATGGAGTTTCTCTAAAATTTTTATTTTGAAACCCTTGACCTCCCTTTTCCCCATTCAGCAATGTTTGCTTTTCCTATTCCATTTCAAACCAGGTTCATTACTTTGGGCCATATGAGCATAGCACTGCTATTTCTCTTTAAGCACTATTTGATGTCCCCTAAAGAAATAGTCCTATAGCCCTAGGTTGGGATGCAGTTACTGTATACAACTTTATTAAAAGGATAACTTTATATTATTCTCATCTTTTTTTCCTGAAAGAGTGTGATCTTAATTCTAAAAGACAAATGGGTATGATTATTGCCATACAATTGATAGCTATTACAAAGTTTAACTTAGTAGGAACTTGAAGGAAGAGTTCACAGATGGTTCAAAGTCACACTTTTGAATAAATAATCTCAGCCTATTGGAAAAGGGGACCATGAGCTGTGCTTGGCTTGTCTGCCTCTTTGCATCTCCTACTGCAACTTTGAGGAGGTTATCAGTTTTATTGCCTGGAATTAAGAGGGGAAAAATGTAAACTATTTCTAGATGTTTGAAGTTTTGATTTTAAGGGGTTAGACTTGGTTAATGCTTTACCAAAAAGTCAACTACTTCTTAATGTTGCCACATGACGTTGGTATGGGGCTTTACATTTTTCGAAGGGCACATGTTGTCCATTCAGTCCCCTCCACAATCCTTTGGGGTCATCAGGGCAGCTATGTTTATAGATGAGGAAGCCGAGGCCTAGAAGTAGTTAAATGGTTTGGTTGAGATTATGAGATACAAAAGCAACTGGAATCAAGTTTTCTGACTTCCACTAAACAAGAACAGTAATCACAATGGCAAGGATATGTGAAAGATCAGGAAAGCGATTTTTTTGTGTCAGCTTCTATCCTAAGTTCCTGAGTGTGTAACTCAGGTGCTAGCCGAGGTCATCCTGTCCTTTGAGATGAGTAAATACAGCTTGCTTACCCTCCCTCATCCAGTAAGAAGCTCATCCCTTCTCAGGAGTCCTCACCATCCCTCAGGGCTTCCTGTTCTCAGGATGGCCTTCAGTTGTGAATTTCCACCCCTGTTGCACTGTTGTTTCCTATGCCTTCTTCACTGAGTCTGGTTGTTCCATTATCCAGCCATGGAACACAGCCCCCTTCCCTTAATGTCCACTGTTACCACTCGCAAAAGGAATCTGGGGGGTGGGGGAATGTGAGAGGCTTTTCCTGAAACTTTGAAATGGGAGAGCAGGTCATAATAGGGTGGACCTGAGAAAATGGCTCCTCAGTTTTCCCTGATTCTTGAGAAAGCTTGTGTTGCCTCGTCATGTGGAGTTTCTCATTGGTCACCTTTGTCTGTTCATTTCAGCAGCTTACCAAGTTGCTCAGCCTGTTTCTTTCCCACATCTGTCCCTGGCCCACCTAACTACCTTTCTTCACAACTTAGTCCTAGCCCACTTGAGTATAGTGGAGTTTAGGTCTCTGTTCCTCTGCCTTCCTATAGACCATACCTCCAGCCCCTCATCTTTTCTATGTAAAATAGACTGTGTAATACTTCATATTTCCCTAAGCAGGGACAATTTCATCCCAAAATGAAATTCAGGTGCCAGCTCTTAAAGTTCCATTTTCCCTCTTTAGCCACCATAATTACACTATGGGATAGGTATTCATATTATCTCATTTTACAGTTGATGCACCCAAGGCTCAAAGAGATTAGCTAACCTGCCTAAGGTCACAGAGAGATCTAATCTCCTCACATCCACTGCACTGGCAGTCATCAGTATTTTCTTGAAGGACCAGATAGTCTCTGTTGCAACTACGCAACTCTGCTATTTGAAACAAAGCACTAAAGCTGATAGAGACATTATATGCACAAACAGACATGGCTGGGTTTCAGTAAGTTTTGTTTACAAAAACAGGTGGCAGGCTGGAAACTAGCCTGTGGTCCAGAGTTGCCGATCCTGCACTTTACTGTACTGCCTTTTCACATAATACTGGCACTCTATTTAATGTCTCTAATTTAAAGCCTAAAGTAGATTGAGAACAGAATCCAGAATGGAATCCACTTGGGCTACATCATTTCAAATTCCTTTTCATTTTCTTCCTGAAAGCAATCTGTAGCTCTGCACAGAGCAAACAAGTCTATAATAATTGTTAAATTATCTATAGTGTAACTATGATATTGCTGCCTCTGAACTTGGTTGGAGACATGCTAGGGTTTTAAAGTCTGGGCCAAGGACACATTTCTGGAATTGTGTGACTGTTATTTATATTTTCTTTTAAGTAAAATGGACAGTGTGTGAAATGCCCACATTTCTCAAAGTCTGATTTTCTCTCCGAGGCTGTAAGGGACCTTAGAGTGCATAGTTTACGCTCAGTTTATTGTGTGTAACGAACAGCAGGAGTTGCTGTTTCCTTGGGACACTAACTCTGACAAATATATGTGACCAGATTAAATTTGTGTGTTTTTTTTAAAATGACTGCCCAGTGTGCCGTGGTGATGGAATCAACACCCTACTTTGCCTGAGTCAACTTTCCCATGAAAACATTTCCCACATTTGTGCGATGGGTCTCATCTCTGATCACCAGTTCTGAAGATGTTGAAAACAGAGATATTTTCTCTCTACAAGAATGATTTAAAGAAACACTGAAAACTGCTTTTTCAGTTTTTCTTTTTTTGGCAATTCAGTAACTTACAGGTGGCCAAAGGTTGGACTTTTTCTTTCTTTCTTTCTTTTTCTTTAAAAACATCTGTGAAGACAGTCCATCATTATCGGCAAGTTGCAGTTTAGAATTAAGTTTTACGGCTAGCTTGTTCTATAAAGTCCCTGAAAATAGGCTTTTATAATGGAAATGTTGAAACCACCTTAATCTGTGTGTAAATATTTTCACTCTAGCACTTATCTGAGTTCTAAGAGGGCCATGGAAAATTATTCCTGGGCCCCTTATTGAAAATCTGCGAATCAGGAGTTGCATTCATTCTGAAACAAGCAGAGCAAGGTTCCCATTAAGCCTACAGCCTAGGAAAGTGCCTCATTCTGAACTGTAAATAGGTCCCGCATGCATATGTCTTATCTTGAGTATTTCAGCTGCATGCATCAGGGAAATGAGTGGGAAAGGAAATTACTTCTCTCTGTAAAAGCCTTATAAGTGTTTCTCATCTGTTTTCCCTAGCTGCTAATTTAGAAGAATCTGGATGTTCCATGGCATCTTCAGCAGACCTAGTATTTCTAATGGGCAACTTACTGAAATTCATTGAACGCATATGTATTGAGGACCTATTATGTGGGGCTTGAAATACAGGAGAAGATGAGAGAGATAGAGTCCCTGCCCCATGGAGCCTAAACAGAAAGTGATAGTCAGTGAACAAAAGTCAAGCTATGATTATGAATGTGGAGTTAGTGACCTGGTGAAGTTGCAGAGAGTGTCATGAAGAAATACAGGTGCTGAGAGCTTAAGAGTATGTAATTTGGGGTGGTTAGGGAGGGTGCTCCCTTGTCAAGGGCTGGAAGGTCTCAGGAAGACTAAGGAAAGAGGGAAAGAAGACAAGGTATTTGACAAACTACAAAGGGTGAGGCTGGGGGAGCTTAGGATTCAATGTGACTTCAGTAAAGAGGAAGGGTTGAGAGGAGATTGGGAGTTAGGGATGGCCAGTTTGCAGAGGGTGGGGGTATGTCTTATAGGCCTGCATGTATTTCATCCTTGACCTCAATACTTCCCCATCTCTTTTTGCATATGAAGTTGAGACAAGGGAGTCTCAACAATCTGCAGCCACCTTCTACTCTGGTCCCCTGTGGGTCCTAAACCCAACTACGGGGTGTTCCAGACTGACGGAGTTGTGCAGAAACAACTCCTGGAGGCCACGGGCTATGCCTCTACCTTGAGTCTTAGTGGTACAACCTTTAACCCTATGAGCAATTTTAGTGGTACAGTGACTTAAAAAAAATGATGTAATATGTGTATAGTAAAGTATATCCTATTTGCATCATGTAACTATGCATTTATTAAAAATGCATGCATCAAAATTATGGAGACAGTAAAAAGACAGTGATTGCCAGGGGTTGAGGGTAGGGAGATGGTTGAATATATGGAGCACATAGAATTTTTAGGGCAGTGAAAATATTCTGTTTGATACTACAGTGGTGGATATTTGTCATTATATTGTTTGTCCAAACCCATAGAATGTATAACACCAAAAGTAAACCATAATATATAAAGTATGGACTTTGGGTGATCATGATGTGACCATGTAGGTTCATCAGTTGTAACAAATATACCACGCTGATGAGTGACGTTGATGATGAAGGAGGCTATGCATGTGTTGGAGCACAGGGTATACAGGAAATCTCTGTATCTTCCTCTCAATTTTGCTATGAACCTAAAACTTCTCTAAAAATAAAGTCTTTTTAAAAAATCTTAAGAAAAATGCATACAGTCATATGACCATCACTGCAATCAAGATACACAACAGTTTTATCATGTTGTAGAATTTCTTTGTGTCCCTTTGCAGTTAGCCTCAGCTGCTGGCAGCCGCTGATCTGTTGTTTTGTCTTTTTATTTTTGCCTTTTGTAGACTATCATATAAGTGGACTCATACATATATATCCTTTTGAGCCAGGCTTCTTCCACTTGGATAGTGCATTTGAGGTTCATTCACACATTTGTGGGTATCAGTCTGTGGAATATCAGCAGTATTCCATTGCATGAACTGCAGTTGTTTGTTTACCTGTTGAAATTACTGTCACATTGGGTACCCCTTCACAGTAATCTTGCCTGCATGACTGTGGGGGCTATCTGTCCTTCCTGCTTGCACTGTGTCCCCATACATTCACTCACAGCAGCCAGTACCATCTTTATCAAACAAGTAGAGTTTGATAAAGTAGAGTCATGCCATCCCCAAGCACAAAACTTTAAAGGCTCCCATTGCCCTTAGGATAAAGGTCCTCAGCATTCTTGCAACACCCTTTAAAGTTTGGGCCTCATCTGTACCTTCACCCTTGTTTTACTCTCTCCTCCAGCCATTTGGACCTACTTCCAGGTCCCAGAAAAAAAACGTTGCTCTCTTTTGCCTCTTACCCTTTGCAAGCTTTCTTCCCTCAGACTGGAACATTCTCCTCTCCTGCCACCTCATTTCCCACCTTGCTAAATTTTACTTGTCCCTCAGGTATCAGCTTGGTTGTCAAGTTCTATAGGACATTTTCCTTAACCCTACATAATAAGGTTGGTACTCTTCCTTAGGGGCATGATAGCTCTATACTTACTCATTATATTACACTGTATTGTAATTCCGTTTATTTCTGGGTCTTCTCACTTTAGACATGAAGTTCCTTGAAGACAGGAGTGTGTTGTTTACTACTGTGTCCCAATACCTAGTGGTGGCCAGTGTTCAACTGATTTCTGTTGAATAAATGAGAATGGCTGGGGAAAACTTACTATCATTCTAGTTAGAGAAGTTAGAACACTGGAGCTTGGAACATCCAAAAGCTTTATGTTGCTTGTATAATTGGGGAAATTCCAGCTTCTCACTAACC
Source organism: Camelus bactrianus (assembly GCF_048773025.1). Taxonomy (NCBI): domain Eukaryota; kingdom Metazoa; phylum Chordata; class Mammalia; order Artiodactyla; family Camelidae; genus Camelus; species Camelus bactrianus. The sequence continues at coordinate 28,990,473 of NC_133555.1, forward strand.
TGCATATGCTATCATATGTGATATGACCCTTGAGGGAGCCTCTCCAGTTTTCTACAACACAAAATGTCTTGTTGCTGCAGGTACTTTTCCCCTCTTTCAGCCTAGTAGTGAAACCTAGTAATGCTTCTAGAAGTAGAATCCCAGCATCTCTTGAAGTTCAAGAACATGCTCCTGTATCCCATCCAGAGAGTCTGAGACTGAACACCACTTGACTTCAAAGAGTTGCCCAGTCTATTACTGAGTTCATCTTGGCATTGTCTGGATTTGGGGGGAAGGTTCTGTTTGGATCTCTTGCATCAGATTTTGCTTTTCTTCTCTCTCTGTGGTGTCCCTTCTGATATGCTGTTGATGAACTGACCTCTAGATTAGGAGTCACACAGTAGGGAACATATCTCTGTAAATCATCTAACTAGGCAGCCCTCATGTAGTGGACACTCAACAATTATATGTTAGGTGAATGACTGAATAAATAAATAATGAAAGAATGAATGACTGCCTCAGTTTTTGCATAGGCTTCAATCACGTCTCTTTGGAGAGTAAAAGCTTTGTTACCAGGTAATATGATGCTATCTGTTGCCCTGTGTTTGTGAAGCCACCTTGCTATTTGCTGTTCCTCAACTCCTCTGTCTCCTTTTCACCTCAGGACCTGCATTGCAGTTCTCCCCAGGTGGTTCACAGCACCCACATCTCTGCTCAGATGTCACGTCCTCCAATAAGTCTTCTTGAGCACCCCATCTGACATAATTCTGTTCCAACCCCAATCATCCTCAATTCCTTTATATGATTTATTTTATTTTCATAGGACTTTGTACTTACCACTATCTGAAGTTACTATGTTTTATGAGCATTTGTTGACTTCTTTGTTAATTCTGTCCCCTAATGTGCATAAACTCCATGGAGGCAGGGAGCTTGTCTGGCTTCTTCTGAATAAATTAAAATATATATATTTTACATATATGTATTTTATTACACACATGTATATATGTAATCACACATATCAGGAAAGAATATGCCTTTTGATTTTCTTATTAATGAACAATTTACCATACATTGTCTTATGACTGACTGATCTTTACTGAGTATCTGTGGGAGGGATGCAAAGGAAAGTGTTACTGTGTGTAGTCAGACCCGTCTAGAATAGATGCTTATAGAAGAGCTGTTCTTGAGCATACTGTGTCTAATTCACATTTAATATTAAAAATTAAACATTGCAGTGGTGGCTAGGTGACTGTGGTTAAAAATAAAAAATAAAGACGCAATGTTAGAATCTGACAGACCTGAGTTCAAGTCTCACTTTTCCTTCTAGTAGAAATGTGATGGTTTCCTTGTCTGTAAAATAAAGATTATTGTCATCAAATCATAGGGTTCATGAGAATTCAATCAACAAACATAGCACCTGACGTGGGAGGCCTCCCTCTGGACATATGGTTTCCTTCTTGTACCCTTCCTTCTTGAATTAAAAAAAAAGACTGAGGTAGAGTTAGGCCAAACACTGAAGGAACTTAAGGCTTAATATTTAAACCAAGATAAATGTCGTAGAGCAGATTTGCCTTGATCATCTGAATATAATTCTGTTTTTTTGGTGGTTCTTATTTTCTTGTTGTAAAGAAAATCACCAAGGCAGCACATTTAGGGGACTAAATAGAGATGTAACTCATGAATTGCTGAGTTACTGTGTTGCCTCTCTTGGAGTTCCGCTGTATCTAAGCCTCTATGGTGTAGAAGCTACTTCTTTTTTGTGGGTACAGGTCTACATCTGCAACTGATTCAGTCTGCAGCTGGGCCTGTACAGAAATAATTAGCCACTTGCCCCTAATTTTGAGGTGTAAGTGGCCCCTCTTGCCAGCAATTACTGAATCATGGAAAAGAGGGAGCCTTAGGAGAGAGAGTCTGTGGAAATTTAAGCATGAGGGCGAATTGCTTTTATTTTTTAAAAAGTTACAGCTATCTTTTTCTTTTAAAAATACACTTGCAAGTATATAAGCTGCCTTGGAATGGACCTTACCAGTAGTAACTCCATGTACCTTTCCTGGGGTGAAACACTATAAATATTCACACACACACCCCCCACTGAATTTTATTCTAAGGACTTATTTAAATATGCCACGTGCTTTAAGTGTTGCATTCGGTTTCACAGTCAGTTCACACTGCACATTAACTAATCATTGGTGAACTATCTGGCTTGTGAACTTTGATCCATTTTCTTTTGGAAAGATCACTACATTTTTTAGTATGCTTTTGTGGGAAATTTTGCATTAATCTGTAGTGTGACACCTTTGGATACATCTGGATTTGAATCATAACCCCTATTGCGTCCTCTGATTAAGAGCAGCATCCAGTGATATTAGGGGACCAGAGGAATTTGTTAACAAAGGATAGAAGTTATTGATGACCGTCTTGAAACATCGATCCATGAGATTCAGAAATTACGTGGGGAAGCTGCCTTGGACAATAAAAGAACAAAACACATTCTAGATCTTAATAGGAAACAAAAGTGCATAAACAAATGCAGACTGCTTCTTTAAATATCCAATTTCAGAACAAGACTAACCCCCTAGGAAAGTTTAAGGAACCCTGAATCTAATTGGGGAAAGAAGCCGTTTATGTTTTCTTCAGTGTCAAGCTAGCAGATGAGATTGAATTTTTGACACTTTGCAGAAGACAGACCCCTTTCCATTAGCTGAATGAATCCGGGGCCTGAGTCATTATTTTATTTTGTAAATTCTGCATGTGCTGTAATCAGACCTCTCAAATGCAGACAGTTACTGCTGGAAGGAATGATGTTAAACTTTGAAGGGAAGGAAATGAAAGGCCTGCTTAACCATTTCAGCTCATCTATCCAGCCCCAGGGTTTAAATCACAGGCTTGCAGGTTTACCATTTGTAATCTTTTGTGCTTATTTTCTTCCAATACATTTAATAAGATCCCATGAAGTTCTTCTACCAGGAACTTGAGAGGCAGAGAATATACATAATCTGTTTCAATTGTACTGAAGCTCTGTCCACTAGGATCTGCCAGGTCCCATTGATTTTATGTTTTTTTTTGTTTTTTTTGTCTTCAGCCTTTTTGTTATATCTTTGGCATCCAATGGGTTCTAAGTGAAGATACACTGTGGGTAAAGTTTGTCATAAGTGAAGTTTAGTCACATTTAAAGAGTCTTTCAGGGAGATTGGATATTTGCAGGGCCTTGTTTTCTCATAGAAGATGCTCCTATCAAATGCAAACACCACTGATGAGAAGGAAGGTGCAAGAGAAAAGGAACCCTCTCTCCAGCCTCCACCTGGATCCATAATCTGGAGATGGTTTTTGAATTCTCGGATCTTTGAAAAATAACTTTACTTATGAGATACCAAGGGAGAATATTGTCAATTTTCTAGAAGATGATGATGATTAAGGGAAACATGTAGTCACTATTTCTCTATTCAGTTTGAAGTAAAAATGCTTCCGCTTCAGTGTTTTTAAAACTTTGGCCTGTGGACTGTTAGATCAAAATCACCTGTAATACTTGTTAAATATGCAGATAACTAAACCTCGCCCTGGACCCAATGAGTTATCACCTCTGGTCCCAGGGCCCAGGAATCTGCATTATCAGGCACCTAAGATGATTCTTGTATGTTGTCAAATTGGGAGCCACACTGTTTTGGATAATTTTTATATTTTAATAATTGGTTATGTTTTTTTTTTTTTTTTTTGCAGATATGTGATTTATCACAACACAGTTAGTGATAGGAACAGATTTTCCCTATACGACCCCTGATAGCATTTAATTGTGTAAATCATTTGGATGCTAGTGTCTCTCAGAGGTTGCTGAATTACATTCTTGTGGGCTTTTGGTCTATCCACCCCTTTCTTCCAATGAAGAATATAACTCATTGTGTCACAAAAAGTTATTGAGAAGGAATTTGGCCTTAACCTCATGAAAACTGTTCATTTCCACAGATTTTTTTTTATTCTTAGTTCCCAAAATATTTGAGATAAACGTTGAAGATGTTCAGAATTATTGTATAACATTTGTGAAGCTCAGACATGACACTGTGGCTTTAGTCAGAATGATATGTAAGATTATGTGTCCCTAAAGAAATCTATCTGAAGTGAAGTTGGGGCATAGGTAGGATCTATCTTTGAGGTCCTGCCAGAGCCATGTAAGACTGGGCTCTGGAAGGTTTAGGCTGGGGCAAGTCTTGCCAAGTATAGATAAAGCGCATGGTTTAAAGAGTCAAATGTAAAAGTCAAAGGAAAAAAATACTATGGTATAGAATGATATTCCAACAGGTCATGCTGCTCATGAATTGAAGGACTGTTACTGTTTGTTTATACTTCTTGTTGTTTCTAAGATGAAAATAAAAAGTGAATTTGCAAATCTTCCCTTTAATACTTGTGTGTAACAGAACCCTCTTTTAAAGGTAGCCTGATGATGGTGAAATATACTTTAATTTCTATTTCAGAAAGCTTTCATTCCAACTGAGAGAGAATTCTTATATACTGTTGAGTTATTTTGCAAACTATATAAATAGTGAAATTCATACATACTGAGCTTCAGTAGTAATATGAATTTTTCTAATTTACCACAAATACATACTGTAGTCACCAGAGATATTGCTTTGGTTGTTTCTATTTCCAGCACATGTTACTGTGTTTTTGAAATGGAACATTTGCTGTGGGGGACAGAACATTTAGCGTGAAGGATACTAACCAATAACAAAATAAATTGTCTGCAAATAATGATGTAGGGTGCTTTGACATAATGTTTCTATTTTTCAGTCTGGTAGTTATGTCCCTGTCCTTCTTTTGGGTTTGTATTTGATTTGGGGAGAAAGAGCCAGGATTTATTTATTTAGGAAGTAGATGCAGGAGTCCAAAAATGAACCACGTCCTAATCCTCCCCCCAGTAGCTCTTACAACAGCATGGTGGGGGTATTTTTTGAAATGCTATCTCTTCTTCAGAGGAAATTTTCTGTGATGTGAGTATTTTATCCTATTAAGTATTTCTTAAATTAAATTAAAGAGCATAGATTGAATACTTTAAGTTGAAAAATAGTTTCATGAGTCCTAGAGTGCTGTCTTTTTTTTTCTTCAAATGCATACATACTTTTAATCTCAAGTTCAGTTTCTTCTATTTCATTTTTGAACTCAAAATAAATAAATTTTATTTTGATTCCCTCCATGGGTTTCAGATGTTTAGCTCCTAAAATTATATAATCTCTTAAAAAAGCAAAAGACCCTAAGCCAAATTTAGAATTCAAAACAAGGACTATAAATAAAATAATTCTTTTAAAATAAAAAAAAACTCTCTTAAGACCCCAAGAAGACAGTCAAAATTGTGAAAAGACATTAACTTAAAGTAATTTAAATGACACAGTTTTATGACTGTCTTAGAATGACCTTGAGAAAATATTTCCCCCAAAGAATCCTCTCTTAAATAATTCTTTTAGACAGGCTCTTGAAGAACAAATTCTCTTGAAGTGAATTGTTTTCTTTGATGCTGCTATTTTCCTGCAAATTCCAGAGGACAGAATCTTTGGTTTTAACTTAAGATAATGAAAGTAATTTTCCTTTGAGAACCAGATTTTCGGCCAAATTGTAAAGCCTGTCTGCAGGTGAGATTTAATTTAATCCTTTGAGTACTTAAGAAGCATTCCTGAGACAGTGGCCAAAAAAGTGACAAGATTAGCACTTTGTTTATTGACAGTGCATGGACAAGAAAAGACTTTTATCCTGAAGAGTTTAATGATTTTTTTTTCTAGTGATCTTAATGGCAATTTTTAATTACTAAACATACATACATTATTTAAATAGTCAAAGGTTAGATGATGCACTTAAAATTTAAAGTTAGTTACAATTGAATTGTAGCCTAGGAATTAAGTAGCAGCAAAGCAAGCATGAAAGGCAGGTGCGGTATCTTGCTAACTAAATTTTAAGTTTAGAATAGATTTATAGAGTGAAAAATGAATATGTAAATATCAAAAGAAAGTGTATAAATGAAAATCTGCAGATCAGTTGTTTCTTTCTCAAAATCAGAATCATCCATATATGATTTTCATGAGATTTTAAATACTTTATAAGATGTTTTTGTCCCATTATTTCCTCTATAGTTCCTCTTTTCGATGTGTTTTGTGTTTTGCAATAAACAAACCAATTTTTCTCATGTCAGATACTATATGAATAAATTAAAAAGTCCCAAAAAAGAAAGGTGTATGCATGGTTGAAACTTGAAACAAAAGCTGTATAATGTATATAGCTATGACTTTCAGATAAAATTAATATCATAATTTTTAAAATTACTTCCTGTTCAAGATGTGTTCAGGTTGTACTTTTGCTACAGACAGTAATTTCCTTGTATATACCTTGTTTATTTTCTTTTGGGGAGTACAAAATATGGGAAAAAAGGAATATTTTGCATTCTAAATTTAGTAGATTTTCAGCTTTTTTATGTGGAAAACCAAAGTAAAATCTTTTTATCTTTTTATCATGACATTCAATAGAAATTAGAGCATGATATTAGGAGATTTTTCTGTTTGGGAGGCTCTAGACCTCTTAACCACCTGCCATCCTCTCAGTGAGTTTAGCTGTGGTTAGCAAACCATGAAGATGTAGTTTACAATGATAACTTACTAATATTTTTATATCATGAATGTTTCTAGTAGCTCCTTTGGATCTTTCCTGTCATTTTATCATTGGACATTTTCAGGATGTTCAATCTTAGAACAATTTGGGGATGTTTTAAATTTGCTGCCTAGTCATTTTATGTCTAAAGGAAAAATTACATAAAATTCCATACTATTTGGGAACATGCTGTCTTGGTTAGGGTTTGGATCACATTTTAAAGTTAGTTTTAAAAGAAAGGAAATCATATAAATGCTCTTCCCTGCACCAAGCATGGAAAGCAGGCACTTTTATTTTAGAGTGCTTATCCATTGGGGTCAGATTGTTGATGATAAAGAACATTCTAGACCTTTAAATATTGATTATGCACTTTGGGAAACTTTTATTTTCTGCTTTCCCCCTGTCCATTTGAATTTGGGTTTTGGTAGAAGTTACAGAGTGCAGTGTCTCAACTATTCCACAGGGTGTCATGATGTGGTTGTTTCTTCTCAGGAAAACTGTTGTGGGAGGTAATTTGAGCCAAGGCTCATCCAGCATTTAAAAGGACTGGTTTATTTTGGTTATAGGCAGTAAATATTTACCGAGGGTCTATTACGTGCTAGCCCCATGATAGGAAATGTAGATCTTAGTGGTATTATGCAAGTCCTTTTCTTCACTTTGTGTTAGGCATTTTTGCTGAGGGAATATTTACCAGCACAGTGAGTTTGCTTGAGTTTCTTTGAATTTGCTTGCCATGTAACTTCATGCCACTTGTGAGTGAATCTCAAATGAAGTCAAATTTGGAAACTACTCAACCCTCCAGTTAGACTCTGCTTCCTTTCCCTCCATCATCTGGTGTGAATAGGTCCCTAGGTGTGCCAGTATAGGGAGGGGGCTGAGAGTTCCTGGTCTAAAATGCTCCTGGGTTGCCACGGGGAATCTGAAGTAGGGCAGGGGCCCCTGGAGTCAAACTGTCTAAGTGTGACTCCTTTCACCACTAGTTGTCTGGGTTACCTTAAACAAGTTACCTAGCTTCTTTTGTTTAAATCAGTGATAGGATTTTGAAGAACAAATTAAATAATCCATTTCTGAAAAGCAGTTAGTGGCTTCCAATTCTGGAATAAGATAACATAAACTCACTTAACCACGGTCCTCTCTAAATACAGCTTAATTCAAATTATCTGGATATAATTAAACAGACAATCATAAGAGGACTCTGAAAGCTAGAACAGAAGGAGAAGGACTGGCTAGGGGCCTCAAGAATTGAAGAAGGACACCACAGTGAGTTTCCTGGGTTTTCTCTTATTCCCAATGCATCCCTGATTGGAGCTAGTGAGCCCTTCGATTCTGAACTGCCAGCAAAAGTAGATGAAAAGAAGAGGAGGAGAGGGGGAGAGTGGAAGAAAGAACGAGGTAGGGAGGTGGAGAGGGTAATGAGAGTGGGAGGAAGGGAGGAGTAGGAGAAGGGAATACCTGCTTTCCCTTCTGGGAAAGGGGAAGCCCAGCTGGGACTTAGCAGCGGCCCAGTCTGCCCACAACAGCATTGCTAGCAGAGCCTCAGTGGGCCAATCCATATTCCATCTATACCTGCCAGCAGTGGTGGGAGCAGGCTACCCCTAGCAGCTTCACCAGCAGAGCTAAGGCAGGCTAATCTGTCTCCAGCCCTCAAATCCCTAGCAGCAAGCTGCTCTGCCCTTAGCAGTGATGTCAGCAAGTAAGGGAGGTCAACCAGAACTCACATGCTAAACTGAAACAGGGTGACTGCTTGCTAAAATAGAGGATAGAAATAGGAAAATAAAACCAAACAAATCTTCTAAGGTATATTCAAAATCCAGGCTACAATAAAAAATCTCTCATCATATGAAGAACCAGAAAAAAAAGCACAATTTGAATGAGAAAAGAGAACTAATGCCAACAACAAGATGAATCAGATATTGGAATTATCTGATAGAAATGTTAAAACAATTATCATAAAATTGATTGAACAAGTACTGAGTCCTTCCAGTGAGGTTTTCCACTATTTCAAGATTTCAAAAAGTGGAAAACCTCACTGGAAGAATTCAACAGTAGAGTGGAAATAGTAGAATCAGCAAAATCAGTAGGACAGATCAATACAATTTACTTAATCTGAATAACAGAGGGACTGTAGACTAGAAAAGCAATGAACACCACTCAGGGATCTGTACAAAAACAAATATCTAACATATTGTTGGAGCACCAGAAAGAGGGGAGAAAGATTAAGGGGCTGAAAAAGTATTTGAAGAAGTAATAGCTGAAACTCCCCAAATTTGGCAAATGTATAAACCTACAGACTCAGAAAAGTGAGTGAATTTAAAATAGGCTAAACCCAAAGAAAGCTATGCCAAACACATCATAAGTAAACTTCTGTAAACTGAAGACAGAGGGAAAAAAACCTTACAGCAGTCAGAGATAAACTACTCATTATCTATAGGGAAATAAATATCAATTCAAATGATGTGATTTTTCATCTGAAATCATGGAGGCCAGAAAGATTTGGCACATTTTTCAAATGCAGAAAGAAAAAACACTTTCCTTCACAGAGTCTCTACCTGGTGAAACTATTCTTTAACAATGAATAAGGAAATGAAGACATTTTCAGATAAAGGGAAACCAAGCGTATTTGTCACCTAGTACATCTACCCTTAAAGACTGACTAAAGGAAGCTCTCTAAACAGAAAGAAAATGATAACAAAAGATAGACCAGAACTTCAGAAAAGAAGGAAGAACAGTGGAATGGAAGAAGATAGGATGAATATAATAGACTATCCTTCTTTAAGTTTTTAAAATCATATTTGATGTTTGAAGCAAAAATCATTACAATATCTGTCATGGTGCTCAATGTATATAGAGGAAATAATGAGACACCTATATTTTACAAGTGGGGAAGATAAAAGGACCTTAAAAGAAGTAAAATTTCAGTACTTCACTTGAAGTGGTAAAACATTTATATCAGTAGGTTGTGACATGTTGTATATGTAAATTTTACCACATATGGCAATTACTAAGAAAATATGTGAAAACTATATTCTCAAAACTGGTATAAATAAATGGAGATGAAATACTAAAAATATTTCAAGTAGCTAGCAGAATTAAGCCCTAACATATCAAAAATTACTTTGGGTATATGGTCAAAATATACCAATTAAAATACAGAGATTGCCAAAGTGTATTAAACTAAAAAACAAAACATGACATAACTGTATGCTATCTATACAAATTCACTTCAAAAACAATGACATAGGTGTGTTGAAAGTAAAAAAAAAAAAAAAAACGGAAAAAGATATATTATGTTACCATTAATTTTTAAAAAGGAGGAATGGCTATATTAATATCAGATAGGGTAGAAATAAGAGTGAAAAAAATTTCTAGGGATAGGGACAATAAGTGATGTTACATGATAATAAAAGAAATCCACTAGGAAGTCATAGCAAATCTAAATATGTATGCACCAAACAGAAGAGCTTCAAAATATATGAAATAAAACCAGTTATCCAGTTTTATAACAGGAAGGAGAAATAGACAAAGTCACAATAATAGTTGGGCACTTCAACACCCCCACTATCATCAACTGATAGAACTAAATACAGAAATTTTGCAAAGATATAGAACTGACCAACTCTATTGTTAAAAAAGCTATAAATGTCAAAAAGCTATTTGACATTTATAGAACATTCTACCTAACAATTGCAGACTATACATTCTTTTTCTTTTAATTGAAGTATTGTCAGTTTACAATGTTGTGTCAATTTCTGGTGTACAGCAATAATAGTTCAGTCATACATATACATACATATATTCATTTTCATATTCTTTTTCATTTTGGTTACTGCAAGATAATGAATATAGTTCCCTGTGCTATACAGTAAAAACCTGTTGTTTATCTATTTTATATATAGTAGTTAGTATTTGCAAATCTCAAACTCCGGATTTATCCCTTTCTACCCCTTTCCCCTCCTGGTAACCATATGTTTGTTTTCTGTGAGTCTATTTCTCTTCTGTAAATAAGTTCATTTGTCTTCTTTTTCTTTAGATCCCACATATAAGTAATATCATAAGGTATTTTTCTTTCTTTTTCTAGCTTACTTCACTTAGAATGACAATCTCCAGGTCAATCTATGTTGCTGCAAATGGCATTATTTTATTGTTTTTTATGGCTGAGTAGTAGTATTTTGTATAAGTATACCACAACTTCTTTATTTAGTCATCTGTCGATGGACTTTTAGGTTGTTTCCATGTCTTGGCTACTGTAAATAGCACTGCTATGAACATTGGGGTGCATGTATCTTTTCGAATTAAATTTCTCTCTGGATATATGCCCAGGAATGAGGTTGCTTATCATACAGTAAGTCTATTTTTAGTGTTTTGAGGAATCTCCATACTGTTTTCGATAATGGCTGCACAAACTACTCTTTTCAAGTATACATGTAACATTCACCAATATAGACCATACTCAGAGTTGTAAAACAAACCTCAACATACGTAAAAGAATTGAATTCATAGAGTATATTCTATGAACATAATGGAATCAAAATAGAATGTCAGTGTTTTGTAGAAGAGAATCTACAAATAATACATGGTTCAAAGATGCTAAACAAATAATAATCCATGGTTTGAAGATGAAGCCTCAAAGGAAAAATATACTGATAACTGAATGAAAATAAAAAATGCAACATATCAGAATTTGTGCGATCCAGCTAAAGCAGTGCTGAGAGGGAAATTTATAGCATTAATTACTTATATTAGAAAAAACAGGAATGTCAGAAGTGAATAATCAAAGTTCCTACCTCAGTAAACCAGAAAAAGAAGAACAAAGTAAACCCAAAGCAAGTATAAGGGAGGAAATAATAAAATTAGAGAATAAATAAATAAAATTGAAAACTTAGAAACAATAGAGAAAATCAATAAATTTAAAAGCTTCTTCTTTGAAAAAAATCAGTAAAATTGATAAACCTCCAGCAACTCTGACAAAGATAAAAGAGAGAATACACAAGTCACCAATATCAGATATGAAACAAGATACAACATTATAGATTCTGTAGTCATTAAAAAGTTGAGAGAGGAATATTACAAACAACTTGACAGTCATAAATTTGATAGCTTAGTAGAAATGGCCTAATTCCTCAAAAACTACAAACTACCAAAACTCAACCAAGATGAAATGAATAACATGAATAATCTTGTATCAATTAAATACATTGAATTTTTAATTTAAAAGCTCTTGAAAAAGAAATTTTCAGGTCCAGGTAGTTTCACTGGGGAATTTTACCAAACAGTTGAAGAATTAACACTAATTTCACTTAATCTCTTGCAGAAAAGGGAAGTAGTAATTTTTTCCAACAAATTTATGAGGCCAGTATTACCTTGATACCCGTAACAGAAAAAGATAATACAAAAAAGGGAAAATAACAGAACAGTCCCCCCAAAGCAAAGCTATGGACCACTGTTTCTCATTTGTGGTGTCTAGTATCCTGAGACTTTACTGAGCCCACAAAAATAAATTATATTTCTATTTGCTAACAGTGAATATGTGGAAGCTAAAATTAAAAATACAATACCACTTATAATCACTCCAAAGAAAATGAAATGCTTAGGTATGAACTTACCAAAACATGTACAGAATCTGAATGCTGAAATTAACAGAAACTTAATGAAAAAAATCAAAGAAGACCTAAGCAAATGAGTTATGCACTGTATTCATAATTTTTAAGACTTGACATAGTAAAGGTGTCAGTTTTTCCAAAACTGAGCCATAAGTTTAATGAATTTCCTCTCAAAACTCCATCAAGGGTTTTTATTGACATAGACGAGCTTATTATAAAATTTTTATGGAAGGGCACAAGTCTTAGATTAACTAAAACATTCTTTTTTAAAAAAGGAATAAGTTAGGAAATATCACTCTACTGATATTAACTTCTACAATATAGGTACAGTAATCAAGAAAGTTACATTATTGGAGACATAGAGCAGCTTTGAGCAGACAGAAGAAAGAATCAACAAATTTGAGGATAAGATAATGGAAATTTTTAAATCTCAGGGACAGAAAGGGAAAAGAAAAACAGGATTGAAAAAAAGTGAACAGGGCCTGAGAGACCCATGGGACACCGTCATTCACACCAATACACACATTGTGGGAGTCCCAGAAGGAGAAGAGAAAGAAAGGGATAAAGAGAATATTTGAAGAAATAATGTCTGAAAAGTTTCCAATTTTGTTTAAAGATGTGAATATAAACTTCGAGAAAGACAAACTCAAAGAGACTCAGACACGTTATAATCAAACTTCTGATATCCAAAGGCAAAGAGCTTCTTGAATGCAGTAAGAGAGAAGTGGCTTGCAGGAGATCCTAGATAAGATTGTAAGCAGATTTCTAATTAGAAACTTTAGAGGCCAGAAAAGTGGGCTGACATATTAAAAGTGCTGAAAGGAAAAAAAACAAAAACAAAAACAAAACCCTGTCAACCAAGAACCCTATGAGATTACAGCAGTACTGTTCTTCAAGAGTGAGAGAGAAATTAAGATACTCTCAGATGAAAAAATGCTGAGAGTACCTGTTACCACTAGAGCTGCCCTGCAAGAACTGTTCAAGGGAGTTTTGCAGGGTTAAATGAAAGGATACTAGATGGTAACTTAAAGCTGTATGAAGAAAAAAGAAAAAAAAGCTATATGAAGAAATAAATATTTCAATAAAGATAAATACATTGGCAATTATAATACCTACTATTACTATAGCAATGGTTTGTTTTCTACATGATTTAAGGGACATATATTTTTATAGTTATTTGTGTAAAAGCTAATATTATTGTAATTTCAGTTTGTAACTCCATGTTTGTTTTCTACTAAAGAGACCAATGCATTTAAAAGAACTGTTAGTTTGTTTTTGAGCACACAATGTATAAAGATGTAATTCTGTAACACCAGCAACTGAAAGGGGTGGGAACAGAGGTTAAAAAAAAAAAAGCAGTATTTTTGTATGTTATTGAAGTTAAACTGGTATAAATTCAAATTAAGTGTTACAAATTTGGGATGGTAAATGTAATCCCCATGGTAACAACAAAGAAAATAACTATAGAATGAATATACACAAAAGGAAGTGATAAAAGAATTGAAATACTTTACTACAAAAGATCAAGCCCAAAAGAATACAGTAATGTGGGAAATGAGGGGCAAAAATGTTTTAAGGTATATAGAAAACAAGTAGCAAAATGACAAAGTCTCTCCTTTTCAGTAATTACTTTAAATGTAAATGTACTAAATTCTCCAAATGAAATATTGATTGGCAGAATGGATTAAAAAAAATGATCCAATTATATGCTGTCTACAAAAGACTTACTTTAGATCCAAAAACACAAATAGGGATGGAAAAATATATTCTGTGCAAAAAAGATCAATAAAATTGACAAACCTTTAACTAGGTGGACTAAGGAAAAAAGAGAGAAAACTTAAATTACTAATTCAGAAATTAAAGTGAAGACATTACTACCAATTCTGCATAAATAAAAAGGGTTATAAGAGAGTACTATAAACAATTGTATGCCAACAAATTGGTAACCTAGATGACATAGACACATTCCTAGGAACACTAAGCCTACTAAGAGTAAATCATGAAGAATTAGAAAATCTGAATAGACATAACTAGACAAAGAAAATCGTGGACCTGATGACTTCATTGTTGAAGTCTACCAAACATTTAAAGAAGAACTAATATCTATCCTCCAAAACCTTCTCCAAAAAAGGAAGAAGAGGGAGCACATCCTACCTTACTCTATAAGGCTAACATTACACTGATATTAAAAATAGATGAAGACACTACAAGAAAAGAATACTACATACCAATATCCCTAATTATATTGATGCAAAAATACTCAACAAAATCAAGCAAATAAAATTCAGCAGAATATTAAAAGGATGATATACCATGACCAAGTGAGGTCTCTTTCTGAAATGGTATGAATGGATAAACATACAAAAATTGATTAATGTCATATACCACATTAACAGAATAAAAGGGAAAAAATACACATGGTCATCTCAATTCATTCAGTAAAAACACTGACAAGATTCAACTTCCTTTTATGTTAAAAATATTTCAAAGACTACAAATAGAAGGAAACTACCTCAACATAATAAAAGCCATATATGAAAAATGCACAGGGAACATCATAGCCAGTAGTGAAAGAGACTGAAAACTTTTCCTTTAAGACCAAGAACAAGGCAAGGATGCCCACTTTCACCTCTTCTATTCAACACAGCACTGGAAGTTCTAGCCAGAGCAAGTGGGCAATAAAAGTAAATAAAAAGCATTGAAATAGGAGATGAAGAAGTATAAAATAATCTCTGTCTGTTGATGATATGATCTTATATGTAGAAAACCCTTAGGATTCCATACCAAAAAACTGTTGAAACCAATAAAAAATTAAAAAATGGAGCAGGGTCCAAAGTCATCACACAAAATTCAGTTGTATTTCTGTATACTAACAATGAACAATCTGAAAAGGAAAATAAGAAAACAATTCCATTTAGAATAGTATCAAAAAGAATAAAATACTTAGAAATTAAGTAAGGGGATAAAAGACTTGTACAGTGAAAACTGCAAAATATTGCTGAAAGAAATTAATGATGACATTAATAAATGGAAAGACATTCAATGTTCATGGATTTGAAAACTTAAAAGTCAGATATTAATACTAACCAAATTGATTTACAGATTCAATGCAAGCCCTATGAAAATCCCAATGATTTTTTTGTATGAATAGGAAGCCCACCATAAAGTTTATATGAAATGTCAAACGACCCTGAATGACCAAAACAGTCTTGAAAATGAAGAATGAAGCTGGAATCATGTTCCTTCAAAACTTACTACAAAGCTGTATTAATCAAAACAGTGTGGTACTGGCATAAATACAGGCCATGAAATAGAACAGAGCCTAGAATTAAACCCTCACAAATATGGTCAAATGATTTTTGACAAGGGCACCAAGAGCATTCATTGAGGAAAGGAGTCTCTTCAACAGATGGTCCTGGGAAAAAACTGGGTATCCACATGCAAAAGAATAAAGTTGTACTCTTACCTAACAACATATACAAAAATTAATTCAAAATGGAACAAAGACCTAAAACCTAAAGACTTCGTCTAAAGTCTTCTAAACCCTTAGAAGAAAACATGAATCAAAAGTATCACAACATTGGATTTGGCAGTGATGTCTTGATTATCACACCAAAGGCACAGGAAATAAAAAAATAAGTAAATAAACAAATTGGATTTTATGGAAAAAAATTTTTAAAGGTGCATCCAAAGACAATATCCACAGGGTAAAAATGCAACCCACAGAATGGGAGAAAATATTTGTAAATTGTATATCTGATAAGGAAATGATATGCAGAATATATAGAGAAATAAAACTTAACAAAAGTCAAATGACTGGATTAAAAAAATGGGCAAAGGACTTGGATAGATATTTCTCCAAAGAAGATACACAGGTGACCAATAAGCACATGAAAATACCACTCAACATCATTAGTCATTAGGAAAATACGAATCAAAAATACAATGAGATACTATCTCCCACACCCATTAGTATGGTGACTATCCCAAAACAACAACAACAACCCAGAAAATAATAAGCGTTGGCCAGATGTAGAAAAATTGAAACTTTTGTGTACTATTGGTGGGAATGTAAAGCCACTGTGGAAAACAGTATGGTGGCTCCTCAAAAAATTAAAAATAGATCTAACACATGATCCAGCAACTCTACTTCTGGTCATATAACCAAAAGAATTGAAAATCTGATCTCAAAGAGGTATTTGTACACTCATATTTGTAGCAGCATTATTCACAGTAGCTAAAATGTATAATCAACCTAAGTAGCCACCAACAGATGAATTGATAAACAAAATGTGGTATATACATATAATTGAATTAAAAAAGAGGGAAATTCTGATGTATGCTTAAAAAGGAGGGAAATTCTGATGTATGCTATAACATGGATGAACCTTGAGAACATTATGCTAACTGACATAAGCCAATCACAAAGAAAACAAATACTCCATGATTCTACTTACATCAGGTACACAGAGAACTCAAAATTGTAGAGATCAAAAGTAGAATGGTGGTTGCCAGGGGCTAGGAAGCAGGGGAATGGAAAGTTATCATTTAATGGGTGTAGTTCCAGTTTTTCAAGATGAAAAGAGTTTGGGAGATGGATGATGGTATTGGTTGTACAACATTATGAAGGTATTTAATCCTACTGAACTACTACTGAACTACACACTTAAATTGAGGTAGATGGTAAATTGTATGTATTGTATATTTTACCACAATTTTAAAAAAAAGGAGAAGGAAAGGTATTTCCGAAGCATTGTGAGAGATTAGCAGGCCTGTAAATTCATGCCTCCCAAGCAACCTATTTCCTTTTTTAAATGTCTTAATTTGTCGTGGAACAATATGTGGTCCTACTATGTATGATCACTGTGCAGTTCTGGTGTGACACATGTGACACATGAGTTCAGTAACATCTCATTTTGTCTATACACTGCTCATGGTTACAGCCACATTCTTGAATATTGGTATAATAGACAGGCAGTCTTGATTTCTGTAGTTATTTTATCATAGACTGGTAACAGTGTTGAATGGACCACATTTGGAAAAGTGTCTAAGTCAGATCTTAGCTTTATAGACCTGTAGGAACTTAGAGAAAGTTCAGAGAAATTGTTTCAGGATGGTGCAATTTGCTGGTTCTGGAGCTGACACCCAGGTTCTCTCTAGGTTTTGTGGTTATATGTCTTCTATTTTGGCTACCCATACTTTGAACTGTCTTCTGATCTTATGAAGGACCTTTCCTGATGGGAGGTGAAACTGTCAATACTTGATTTCTTAGCTCTCCTTGCAGTTGGGCTGTACACTGTACCTTGGCTCTGCTCATTAGATGTACCTGCCCCAGAGTTGTTGGAATGTTGGGAGTGTGAAGGACTCTCTGCTGCAGACACAGCAAGGTCAAGGCCATGGGGCTGCACAACTTCATGGCTAGTGGTGGTGTCCAGTGGTCCACGGCAGCTGGGTTGGTGCTCTAAGCCTCCATTTCTGGTATTCTGCAGCTGGGGCAGCAGTGTCTGCACTAGACCAATTGCATCAAAACTTTGGGCATTTTTCTGGGTTATTTTCCCCTACCCTGGTTCTCCAGTTTTTGGTGGTTTTGTGAATTCTCCTTTTCTGCTTAAACCAGAGTGGGTTGTTTCTGTTGATTCAGCTAAAAGCTTTAACTGATACCCTAGATGTGGATAACACAAAGTACAGAGATACATGTTACGGAGAAAAGATTTTTTTTAGTAGCTAAATGTCAGAACTCTATAAAAAAACAACCAAAAATATACCTTTGAATATTTGAAAGCACAAAGATGCCTAGGCATATTTTAGGTACACTGTGGCTATATATAGACTTTCTCCATTGCTTTTAATTTCTTCTTTGTAGAATCTAAGTGCTGAAGGGACCCTGCTCTGGTCTCTTCCTTTTATATAAGACACTGTCTTTAGGGTTCCTTCCTTCATTCTTTCATTTATTCAATAAGTAATTGTATGGTATTTCCAACATAGCTGGGAGCTGTGGCCAGAAATACGAGTATGACAGAATTCCTGTCTTAATGGAACTCACGGCCCCATTGTGCAGAGACAAGAGGTGATTTTTAAGAGTGTGTGAAAAGTGCAAAGCAGAAGACAGCCTGAGCCAGAGTGGGGTTGTGGTTCTTGGAGGAGGTAAGGAATATGTGATATCTAAACATTTGAGTAGAACTTATGTGGAAAATTGGGATGATAAGAATCTCCCAAGTAGAGGAAATGAACAGGCAAAGATGGGGAGGCTGTAAACAGCCTGGTTCTGGGAGGTAGCAGGAATGATTTGGCAAGGCTGGGGCAAGGCTAGGGAATCCTGGGAGACCAGTTGAGCCATGAAGTGCCTCATATATGATGTCAGGGAGTTTGGGCTTTATCTGGAGGCAATGTGGAACAACTGAAGTGTTCTAAGAAAGGAAGTCATCCAGTCAGATCTGCATTATAGGAAGATTACAATTGTGCTACAATTTGGAGACCAAATGAGAAGGGGAGTAAATGTGGAGTCAAAGAGGCTGCTGCTGTTTAGTCAATGACAGTTCTCCCACTGGGGGCTGTACTTATGTAAAACCTTTGCATGAAAGCTCCCTCTAGGCATTGGCCCTCTTCAGTCTTGGTGGGCCTGGAGCTTTAGAAATCAGCTTGAAGCCATTAGGATTAGGGTTGTCTGTTGACCTCCAGGGCCTGAGCTCTCCCTGACCCCTCCCTGATCCCTCTCCAGTGACATGCTCTGGAAGGTGCAGGTACTATTTCAGCAAAACTGGCTCCTTCTGAGTCTGCCCAACTCTGATGGAAAGGCAGCTCAGTTCAAAGGCAAGGACAACCCTGTGCTCAGGTCCCTCTCCAGCCCCCTTCTGCTCAGGTGCATCTCTTTTTATCACGTCTAAGTGACCAGTGCGTTGGTTTATGTTGCTAAAGTGGATTCCATTTTTTGCAGCATGTGGAATTTCTCACAAAATCTTTACTTTCCATCCCCAAACCTCCCCATCCTAACTTGTGTTTTCCTTTGCTTATTTTCCATTGCTTGCTGTTTGAACTTAGTACAACATTACCTTTGAAAAAAAGTTTCCAAACATTTTCCCTTGTAAATCATTAATAACCGTGAATATCAGAAAGCTTTAAATAATTTATAAAAAGATACAGAAGTTTACATTTACCCCAGTCTCCTAATATTAAAATTTTAGGAATTGAATCCTCCTTGAAGTAACAAAGTGATAGTTCCTCCTACAATGAGTCCTTTTTTTTTTTTTTAACATTTTTTATTGATCTATGATCATTTTACAATGTTCTCTCAAATTCCAGTGTAGAGCTCAATTTTTCAGTTATACATGAAAATATATATATTCATTGTCACATTTTTTTCTCTGTGAGCTACCATAAGATCTTGCATATATTTCCCTGTGCTATACATTATAATCTTGTTTATCTATTCTAATTTTGAAATCCCAATCTGTCCCTTCCCAAATCCAGCCCCCTTGGCAACCACAAGTTTGTATTCTATGTCTGAGTCTATTTCTGTTTTATATTTATGCTTTATTTGCTTTCTTTTTTTTTTTAGATTCCACATATCAGTGATCTCATATGGTATTTTTCTTTCACTTTCTGGCTTACTTCACTTAGAATGACATTCTCCAGGAACATCCATATTGCTGCAAATGGCGTTATATTGTCGGTTTTTATGTCTGAGTAGTATTCCATTGTATAACTATACCACCTCTTCTTTATCCAGTCATCTGTTGATGGACATTTAGGCTGTTTCCATGTCTTGGCTATTGTAAATAGTGCTTCTGTAAACATTGGGGTGCAGGTGTCATCCTGAAGTAAGGTTCCTTCTGGATATATGCCCAGAAGTGGGATTCCTGGGTCATATGGTAAGTCTATTCCTAGTCTTTGGAGGAATCTCCATACTGTTTTCCGCAGTGGCTGTACAAAACTGCATTCCCACCAGCAGTGAAGGAGGATTCCCTTTTCTCCACAGCCTCTCCAACATTTGTCATTTGTAGATTTTTGAATGATGGCCATTCTGACTGGTGTGAGGTGATACCTCATTGTAGTTTTGATTTGCATTTCTCTGATAATTAGTGATATTGAGCATTTTTTCATGTGCCTATTGATCATTTGTATTTCTTCCTTGGAAAATTGCTTGTTTAGGTCTTCTGCCCATTTTTGGATTGGGTTGTTTATTTTTTTCTTATTAAGTCATATGAGCTGCTTATACATTCTGGAGATCAAGCCTTTGTCGGTTTCATTTGCAACAATTTTCTCTCATTCCATAAGTTGTCTTTTTGTTTTACTTATGGTTTCCTTTGCTGTGCAGAAGCTTGTAAGTTTAATTAGGTCCCATTTGTTTATTCTTGCTTTTATTTCTATTGCTTGAGTAGACTGTTCTAGAACATTTTTGAGATGTATGTCAGATAATGTTTTGTCTATGTTTTCTTCTCAGAGGTTTATTGTATCTTGTCTTATGTTCAAGTCTTTGATCCATTTTGAGTTTATTTTTGTGTATGGTGTAAGGGAGTGTTCTAGCTTCATTGATTTACAAACTGCTGTCTGGTTTTCTCAACACCATTTGCTGAAGAGACTGTCTTTATTCCATTGTATATTCTTGCCTCCTTTGTCAAAGATGAGTTGACCAAAAGTTTGTGGGTTCATTTCTGGGCTCTCTATTCTGTTCCATTGGTCTATATGTTTTTGTACCAATACCATGCTGTCTTGAGGACTGTAGCTCTATAGTATTCTCTGAAGTCTGGGAGAGTTATTCCTCCAGCCTCTTTCTTTCTCTTCAGTAATGCTTTGGCAATTCTAGGTCTTTTGTGGTTCCATATACATTTTATTATGATTTTTCTAGTTCTGTGAAATATGTCCTGGGTAATTTGATAGGGATTGCATTAAATCTGTAGATTGCCTTGGGCAGTGTGACCATTTTAACAATATTGATTCTTCGAATCCAGGAGCATGGGATATCTTTCCATTTTTTAAAGTCTTCTTTAATTTCCTTCATCAGTGGTTTATAGTTTTCTGTGTATAATTCTTTCATCTCCTTGGTTAGATTTACTCCTAGGTATTTTATTACTTTGTGTGCTATTTTAAAGGGGATTGTTTCTTTACTTTCTTTTTCTGTTGATTCATCATTAGTGTAAAGAAATGCAACTGATTTTTGAACGTTAATCTTGTAGCCTGCTACCTTTCTGAATTCTTCGATCAGCTCTAGTAGTTTTTGTGTAGACCTTTTAGGGTTTTCTATATATATAGTAACATGTCATCAGCATATAGTGACACTTTTACTTCTTTTCCAATTTGGATCCCTTTTATTTCTCTCTCTTGCCTGATTGCTGTGGCTAGGACTTCTGAGACTATGTTGAATAGGAGTGGTGATAGTGGGCATCCTTGTCTTGTCCCAGATTTTAGTGGGAAGCTTTTGAGTTTTTCACTGTTGAGTACTATGCTGGCTGTAGGTTTGTCATATATAGCTTTTATTATGTTGAGATGTGTTCTCTCTAAACCCACTTTGGTGAGAGTTTTTATCATAAATGGTTGTTGAATTTTATCAGATGCTTTTTCTGCATCTATGGAGATGATCATATGGTTTTTGTCCTTTCTCTTGTTGATGTGATGTATTACATTGATTGATTTGCGTATGTTGAACCACCCTTGTGTCCCTGGGATGACTCCCACTTGGTCATGATGTATAGGCTTTTTAATGTGTTGTTAGATTCTATTTGCTAATATTTTGGTGAGGATTTTGGCGTCTATGTTCATCAGTGATATTGGCCTATAATTCTCTTTTTTTGGTAGTGTCTTTGCCTGGTTTTGGTATCAAGATGATGGTGGCTTCATAGAATGAGTTTGGGAGTATTCCCTCCTTTTCAATCTTCTGGAAGAGTTTGAGAAGGACTGGTATGAATTCTTCTTTGTATGTTTGGTAGAATTCCCCAGTGAAGCCATCCGGTCCTTTTATTTGTAGGGAGGTTTTTTTTTTTTTATTGCTATTTCGATTTCATTTCTAGTGATCAGTTTGTTCAAGTGGTCAGTTTCTTCTTGATTCAGTCTTGGTGGACAGTATGTTTCCAGAAACTTGTCCATCTCCTCTAGGTTATCCAGTTTGGTTCCATAGAGTTTTTCATAATATTCTCGTATGACATTCTGTATTTCTATGTTATTTGTTGTAATTTCTTCATTTTCCTTTCTTATTTTGCTAATTTGTGCTCTCTCTTTTTTCTTTGTGAGTTTGACCAGAGGTTTGTTGATTTTACTTACTTTTAAAAAAAACCCAGCTTTTGGTTTGATTGATTTTTTTCTGTGGTTTTTTAAATCTCTATTTTATTTATTTCCTCCCTAATCTTTATAGTTACCTTCCTTCTGCTGCCTTTAAGGGTTTTTTGTTCTTCTTTTCCTAGTTCTCTCAGCTGGTGGGTTAAATTGTTTATTTGAGATTGTTCTTTTTTGAGGAAGGCCTGTATCGCTATAAAGTTCCCTCTTAGCACTGCTTTTGCTGTGTCCCATAAATTTTGTGTGGTTGTGCTTTCATTTTCATTTGTCTCAAGGTATTTTTTAATTTCAGCTTTGATTTCCTCATTGACCCATTGGTTTTTTAATAGCATATTGTTTAATCTCCATAATTTCCTTTTTCCCTCCTTTGTTTCTCTGTTGTTGATTTCTAGTTTCATGGCATTGTGGTCAGTAAAGATGCTAGAGATAATTTATATCTTCTTAAAATTGTTGAGGGTCCTTTTGTGCCCAAGTACATGATCAGTCCTGGAAATGTTCCATGTGCACTTGAAAAGAATGCATATCCTACTTTTGGGGGTATAATGCTTTGAAAATATCCACCAAATCTAATTTTTCTATTGTATTATCTAATTTCTCTGTTGCCTTATTTATTTTCTGTCTGGAAGATTTGTCTAGTTATGTTAATGTGGTGTTAAAATCTCCAACTATGATTGTATTCCCATGAATATCCCCCTTTATCTCTGTTAGTAATTGTTTTATGTACTTAGGTTCTCCTATATTGGGTGCATATATATTAGTGAGTGTAGTATCCTCATCTTGTATCACTCCTTTAATCATTATAAAATGTCCTTCTTTATCTTTCTTTATAGCCTTTGTTTTAAAGTCTATTTTGTCTGAAATCAGTACTGCAACACCTGCTTTTTTGGCTTTTCCATTTGCATGGAATATCTTTTTCCATCCTTTCACTCTCAATCTATATGTGTCCTTCTCCCTAAAGTGGGTCTCTTCTATGCAGCATATTGGAGGTTCTTGCTTTATTATCCAGTCTGCCACTCTATGTCTTTTGACTGGAGCATTTAGTCCATTAACATTTACAGTAATTTATGATAGATGTGTGTTTATTGCCATTTTGAACTTATCTTTGCAGTTGATTTGGTAATTCCTCTTTGTTCCTTTCTTCTTCCTTTTGTGGTTTGGTAATTTTCCTTTGAATTATCATGGATTTTATTTAGTTTTTGTGACTCCCTTGGAAGTTTTTGACTTGTGGTTATCCTGTTTTGTAAGTCTATTAGCCCATTAATATAACTGTTTTTATTAAACTGATAGTAACATGATCTCAAACCCATCCTATTGATAACAAAAAATTTTAAAAATGAAGAAAAAAAATCTATATTTTCCTGCCTCCCTCTCCCACTCTCAATGATTTGTATGTCTTCTTTTATAATTTCGTGTTTATTTGTAATTCATGAGTTACCACCTTTCCAGTTGTGAGTTCTCATATCTGTAGCATCCTGCTGCTTTCCTATTTAGAGTAGACTTTTCAATATTTCTTTTAGCATGGGTTTAGTGTTGCTAAACTCTTGTAGCTTTTTCTTGTCTGTGAAATTCTTTATGTCTCCTTCTATTGTAAAGGATAGCCTTGCTGGATCAAGTATCCTAGGCTGCATCTTTTTTTCATTCAGGACTTTGAATATATCTTGCCACTCCCTTCTGGCCTGTAGTGTTTGTGTAGAGAAATCAGCTGAGAGCCTTATGGGGGTTCCCTTGTAACTCACTCTTTGCTTTTCTCTTGTTGCCTTTAGGATCATTTCTTTATCCTTGACTCTGGCCATCTTGATTATGATATGTCTTGGTGTAGGTCTATTTGGGTTCTTCCTGTTTGGGACCCTCTGAGCTTCCTGTACTTGGATATCTGATTCCTTTTTTAAGTTTGGTAAGTTTTCAGTCATGATTTCTTCAAAAACCTTTTCAATTCCCTTTGATCTTTCTTCCCTTTCTGGGACCCCTATTATGTGAAGATTGGCACACTTTATATTATCCCATAGGTCCCTTATGCTATTTTCATTTGTTTTTGTTTATCTTGTAGCTTTTCTTATTGGGTGCTTTCTATTGTCCTGTCTTCTAGGTCACTAATTCGTTTCTCTGCATTATCTAGTCTGCTTTGAATAGCCTTTAGATCATTCCTCATCTCAGTCAGTGAGTTTACCCATTCTACTTGGCTCTTCTTTATAGCTTCAATTTCATTTTTGATATATTTTATATCTCTAAACACTATTTCTTTTAGTTCCTTCAGTATTTTGATCACTCCTTTTTTGAAATCTTGATCTAGTGGGCTATCGATGTCTATTTCATTGATCATTCTTCCAGGGGATTTCTCTTGTTCTTTTAATTGGGAATGGTTTCTCTGCTTCTTCATCTTGCTCCTAATTCTGGCACTGTGGTTTATGGAGTATCAGTTATCTATTGTGGTCCTTAAGGATTTTATCTATCTAATGCCTATGTAGGAATAAAGCTTAGAAAAGAAAAAAGAGAGAGAGAGAGAATTTTAAAAGGAGGGAGAAAAAAGGTTTGAAAACAGTGTATAATGAATAGTAGAAGACCAAGTTGAAGCAGAATAGCAATCAGGTTGAGATGTCCTTTAAAAACCTTTAAAAAAGGAGAAAAGAGGAAAAGATGTATTTGAAACCTGTGTATAATCAATAACAGGACATCAAAACCAAGAAAAATAAAAATGAAATGATGTGGATTTTTAAAAATAATAATAATAAAAATATTTTTTAAAAATTTACAAGAGATTAAAACTGGGAGTATATA
Source organism: Camelus bactrianus (assembly GCF_048773025.1). NCBI lineage: Eukaryota > Metazoa > Chordata > Mammalia > Artiodactyla > Camelidae > Camelus > Camelus bactrianus. Next base: position 29,015,717 of record NC_133555.1, read on the forward strand.
TAATTGTTTAAGAAGTAAAAATTAAAAGGGTAATAGAAAATAGAACAGGTAAAAACAGATTTAAAAGAAAAAAAAGGTAGGGGGGTGGGTGTTCTCCTGGAGACCATGTGCTTTTAATGCGAAGTCTTTCTGTCTGCGTCCTGTTTTGGAAGCTCAGCTTGCTGTTTCCAGAGGCCCTCCATGCGCTCACTCATCTGTGCTACTCCCAGTGCCTGTCCGCAAGCAGATCGCGCCTCCTCCCAACACTGGGTCAGGTGCAGCTCTCCTTTGCTGTGGGCAGGCGGGTCACTGACCCTCTCGATGCCACAGTCAGATGTTGCAGACTGGCCGGGTAGGAAGGCGGGTCGCGCCCCCTCCCAGCACTGCGGTCAGGGTGCTGCGTTCCTGCCTAAAAGGCGGGGGGCCGCCTGCCCTCTGCCGGCACCGGTAGCCCCGCTGCTCTGTGCCTCTGCGCACTCTGCCCTGGTCGGTACTCTGCAGGCGGGCTGGGGGAAGACCGAGGAACAGCCCTGTCCCTGCTGCAGGCCAAAACCTAGCTCCTTGTTTGTCTTGGCGGAGCAAGTTCTCTGAGGGACCAGGACAGAAGGATCCTAGCTGCCTCGCAGTGTAGACAAGTCTCCGGCCTTTGAGGCTGCTAAGTCGTTAGGTGCAGATTCAAGTTTTGCCCCCCTACCTGCCTGGGTACTACATGCCGGAGGATATGGTGGCTGTGCCTGAGCCCCGCCTCTCTTCACCTGAAAACTTTCCGAGGGTTTTCAGAGACAGGGGTATGCACCCTTCCCCCCAGGGCACATCAGCCATGTTGTTTTATGGAGGGCCCAGGTTGTTCTGCCCTGTGCACCCACAGCCACGGCACACAGCTCCCTGCAGTCCCCTTGGGCTGCCTCAGTGCAGCCATCCCCGTCCTCTGCCTGTCTCAGGCAGCCTGGCCCTGCCCCTGGCTGCCGGGCCGCGTCTGGGGCTGGGTGTCACGGGGACCCTCTGTGCCCGTTTAACTTAGTTCTGTCGGTCAAGGGCTGCTCTATACAGAACCGAGCCTCGGAGGCTCCCCCTCCGCCCCGTTGGTCTCTCAGTTGGAGAGGAGAGACCCAGCGAACGAGCGCCAGTCTTCCTTTGCTGCTTCCTCCCTGCGGGACCTGTCCCATTGTTTTGCCTTTTCTTCTTTCTTTTTTCCTTTTCTCCTACCAGATTTTTGGCATCTCTATCTTTTGAAGAGGAAGATGTTCTGTCGGAGTTCCGCAGGTGCTCTGGTTGGCTGAGTGGGTCTGTGGATGTGAGTCTTGGTGTATTTGTGGGAGAGGGTGAGCTACAAGCATCCTTCTACTCTGCCATCTTGGCCTCCTCCTGTAAAATGAGTCCTTTTGAAAAGCACAAACTTACGTTCAAAACACAATTAAAGAACAATTCTGATATTTTGTAGTTGGTCTTAAATATCTTTTATTCTGTTATGTTCACAGAAAACAACCTGGGAAATGCGGGAAAGTATAAAGAAGAAAACTAAAATCATCAGTCATACTATTGCTAAATAAAATTTTATTGAGTTCCTTTTATATATGTTTTTATTCTGTGTTAGCTAAAGTTTTTTCTTTGTACAAAGAAATGTCTTTTAAGAAGATTAAAAATTATCTCAAGCATCTTTACTGACCACAATGCCATGAAACTAGAAATCAACTACAGAGAAACAAAGGAGAAAAAAAGGAAAGCATGGAGATTAAACAACATGCTATTAAGAAAACAATGGGTCAATGATTAAATCAAAGTTGAAATCACTAATTATAAGAGACGTGCAAATCAAAACTACAATGAGGTATCACCTCACACCAGTCAGAATGGCCATCATTCAAAAATCTACAAATGACAAATGCTGGAGAGGCTGTGGAGAAAAGGGAACCCTCCTTCACTGCTGGTGGGAATGCAGTTTTGTACAGCCACTGCGGAAAACAGTATGGAGATTCCTCCAAAGACTAGGAATAGACTTACCATATGACCCAGGAATCCCGCTTCTGGGCATATATCCAGAAGGAACCTTACTTCAGGATGACACCTGCACCCCAATGTTCACAGAAGCACTATTTACAATAGCCAAGACATGGAAACAGCCTAAATGTCCATCAACAGATGACTGGATAAAGAAGAGGTGGTATATTTATACAGTGGAATACTATTCAGCCATAAAAACTGGCAACATAACTCCATTTGCAGCAACATGGATGTTCCTGGAGAATGTCATTCTAAGTGAAGTAAGCCAGAAAGTGAAAGAAAAATACCATATGAGATCACTGATATGTGGAATCTAAAAAAAAAATAAAAGAAAGCAAATAAAGCATAAATATAAAACAGAAATAGACTTAGACATAGAATACAAACTTGTGGTTGCCAAGGGGGCTGGATTTGGGAAGGGACAGATTGGGATTTCAAAATTAGAATAGATAAACAAGATTATAATGTATAGCACAGGGAAATATATGCAAGATCTTATGGTAGCTCACAGAGAAAAAAAATGTGACAATGAATATATATATGTTCATGTATAACTGAAAAATTGTGCTCTTCACTGAAATTTGACACAACATTGTAAAATGATTATAACTCAATAAAAAAAAGTCATATGATTTTTACATACTACTTTTTTCCCTCCTCACTCTAGTATTTCCACTTAGTTATCAATTGTATGCAAACTTGATTTTAAATAGTTGCATAATGGTTTAAAAATTTTTATATACAAATATAAACTAAAATGTCCTATAATCTCACCAACCAGATAATTTCAGTTGGTATTAAAAATGAATAAAACCTACATGGCTAGAAAATTCAAGCAGAAAACTACAGAAATAAGAAAAAGAAGCTCCCTTCCACCTGTTTGCAACCTAGACCCTTTCCCCCAAAGTTAAACAGGTGTTAACATTTCTTGTGATTTTTTTTCCCAGAAAAAAATTTTATTTCAGTAGCTACATATATGTATCTATCTACAGGTTTTTAAAATTTTACAAAAGAGGTTATATTCTCCATCCTGGTCTGTACCTTGTTATTAAGAATCATTCCTTATCCAGTCATCTGTCTATGGGCATTTAGGTTGCTTCCATGTCTTGGCTATTGTAAATAGTGCTGCTATAAACATTGGGGTGCATGTATCCTTTTGAATTAGAGTACCCTTCAAATATATGCCCAGGAGTGGGATTGCTGGATCATATGGTAAGACTATTTTTATTTTTTAAAGAATCATTATACTGTTTTTCATAGTAAAATATGCTGTACACCAAAAACTAACACAACATTGTAAATCAACTAACTACTTCAATTAAAAAAGAAAAATAATTTTTGGCGATATTATTGCAACATTTCTTAAAGTAGTGTATTCTTAGCTTTATAAACATCTCCAGTTCCCAGATGTGTCTTTTGGTCTTGTCTGCGGTATAATTGGCTCTTCTGCTGAATTCTTAAGATCTGACATAAATAGATCTGTCACTCCTGTGTCCCCAGGTCTCAGCAGCCCACATTTCTCCAAGTCTTATCTCCTACCTGCATACTTCTGGGACCCCTGACCCTCAACATCCTTAGTCTTCTCAGTAATTTGAGAAGGCCCCAGGGAATTTCACACAGGCTAACAACAGTCTTCTTTAATCTCTATTTCCAGAGCCCATAGTCTCTTGAAAACAGTGATGCCACTGCCCCAGTGCTGACGCCCTGAGGGAGAGTCTCCTCTCCCCTGTCTAGGGCACTGTCTTCCAGGTTGGACAGAGGGAAGTTAATCAGTTTGTTTGCAGCCACCATGGATTTGCACACATATGTGTACACAGATGTATCTGTGGGTGTAAGTGTGCTCAAAATAATAACACACATTCTCTCTCAAGAGTCAGTCCTCTCAGTTGCTGGCTCCTTCTATATAATGACTATCATTCTGATATGTAGCCATCCATATTTTTGCTCACTTGTATATTTGCCTGTGGTGTTGTGTAACCACATGAACACTTGTCTGGAATGGAGGAAGCCTTTGTTTTGACTGTGGATGATAATACCTTTTGAGTTCCTGTGTTTTTCATGGAGGGACAGTGAATTCTCACAGTGGTAGCTGGATAGGAACACAATGCATTTTTATGAAAGAGAAGGTTAATCATTTGACCTAAACCAGGATGCCTGTCTCAAGGCTGAAAACATGTCATACTAAAAACCTCACTGGCAAAAAAGAGGAAGAAGATGGTGGAGGAGGGGGAAGGAGAAAGGAAGGAATAAAAGAAAGAAGAAGGAAGGAAAGGAAGGTGGAAAAATTGGAAGGAAGAAAAGTTTCTCTTCATTAGCCCACATCCATTTTAACCATTGGAAAAATTAACCAAGTCCTCTGTTCTTAGATTAAGGGTCAGCAGAGTCGTTATCTTTGCATTCAGAGCTATTTTGATGCTGCTACTGCTCCCACTTCCACTTGTCACCCCTCCTCCTCTTCATTATTGCTTCTACTATTGTCATTATTTGTATTGCCGTTCCAGATTCATGCTATGTGACTTGAGTAATCCCCAAATTTGTTAGTTCCACATTGTGAAACATGCATTTGGAATGATTTTCTAAGAAAGCCTGGGTGCAGAATACAAATATTTTGAATGGGACTTATCTTAGAGTTGTACTGCTTTTTTTCCTTGTCATTTTAAAACCCTTAATACGAATAAATTGTTTGTACAGTGGGTTTTTTTAATCCTTAGATAAGAAATACATGGTTTGAAAGCAGAGAATAAAAACATGAATGATAATGTATGAAATGCCCAAGAGAAGGTCCTTGCTGTGGCTCCTGGGCAGGCATTACAATCGGCTATTTGCTGTGTTTATTTCAGGCTGCAGATAGTAGATAATAATGGCTGGTTGGTTGCCAGCACATGACTTAGTTGCCAAATGGAGTGTTCAGTACTTGTTACATTTGATTTATATCACAAGTTCTTCCCATTAACAGTCTACTGGTGATAACCTACTTGGCTTTTCATGTGGTTACTTTAAAACAGCCACTTGACAACATTTGGCATATCACAAAGTTTAATACTGAATAAAAGAGTGAGTGAATGACTACATAGGTTCTGCCACATACTGATAAAGGGCAGAATGGGCACCCAATATGTGCCTGCTTATTGAATGAATAAGTCCTGTATGTGTGTTTCTCTGATTCACTACACCAAGATTAGGTTTATGGACTTGAGACTTAAAAAGGACTGGTGAAAGGAATAGAAATATATAGAAATAATAGTGCTTATGTGTCTGGAGGGCTTGCATTTGCATGGAGGAAGATATGCTGCTCATCTGTATTGCCATTTAAAAACAAAGTTGGATTACATGAAAGAAAGAAGGTCTCATCAAAATGGCCTTGATTCTAAGTCAAAATGTAACGTTGTAATATCGACAGTTTCCATAATCTTGGGTGTTTTTTTTTTTTTTTAATAGGTCCACTTCAGGAATCTTGGCATTAGATATGTAATAAAATGTGTATTAAATATGGTGGTCTTTACTTTCAGATTGAAAACTTACAAGAGCAACTTAGGGATAAAGACAAGCAACTGACCAATCTGAAAGACAGAGTGAAGTCCTTGCAGACTGATTCCAGTAATACGGACACTGCGCTGGCGACACTCGAGGAGGCTTTGTCAGAGAAGGTGAGCTTGGACTAAAAAGCAGGGATATCAGGATTTAGGGTAACATGGTTGAGAGGAGATGATCCCAATGCACTTCAGTGTGCCTTCTTTTCTCCGTGCACTCACACTAACCCTGGTCTCAGCTGGGCCTCCCACTCCTGTGCTAGCCCTCTGCAGTAGACTTGGCACACTGGAGCCAAGGGCATCTTTCTGAAATGCATATCTGATTGCATCATCCTTGGCCCTGCTTGAAAACTTTCACTACCTTGTCATTATTTTTAGTATGAAAGAAACTGAAATTTTTAACCTTCCCTGTAGGGTCTGTCCCTTCATTTGCTCTGGCTCTTGTATGAACAGCCTGCTTGCCTCACTCTCTCTCTTTCCTTCCTTCTTTCCTTCCTTTCTTCCTTCTTTTCCTCCTCCCTTCCTTCCTTCCATCTTTCCTTCCTTCTTTTCCTGCCTCATCCTTCATCTCTCTTCCCTTGTTATTTGTGCTCTAGCCTTGCTGGCCTCCAAGATTTTTAACTGCACCATGTTCCCTCCTGCCTTAGACCCTTTTCACATGCTATTACTAAGCCTAGAATGTTCTTTACTGTCTGCAGACTTAATTCCCCTTCTGAGAGTTCAGCTTCCTGAGAAGCTGTATTGCGTAGTAGTAAGAATGTGGACATTGCAGCCATACTGGTTGGATTTAAATCCTAAGTCTGACACTGACTACTTTGGACAAGTTACTTAACTGCTCACTTTCTCCATTTGTAAAAGAGGATATAATAGTACCTACTTTAGTGGATTATGTTGAGGAGAAATGCATTTAGTCAAAGTGTTTAGAAAAATTGGTATAACAAGTTATAGCTGTTATTATTACCATTTCCTCAGGGAAGCCTCCAGGGTAAAATCCTCTGTTATGTTCTCATGAACACCATGAACTTCTCAGAGCTCTTGTTACAATCTTAATTGTTCATTTGTCTGTTTTTATGTGATTAATCAGTCTTCTCTGCTAGACTCCAAGCCCAAGCAACATACCCATATTTGTGTTAGCTTGCCTTCCCCCAATGCTAGCACAATACCTGCATGAAGGAGTACTCAGTGGGTGCTGGTGGAGTGAGCCCCCACCATATGACAGGGAGTGCTGTGGGCACTGGGGATCCGGCAGAGAAGAGAATGGGTGAAAATTCTGGCTCTTGTGGAGTTTAGATTCTAATGGGGGTAAGGGAGCCATAGACAATAAATAAGTAAAACACTTGGGACTTCAGAGGGTAATAATTTCTGTAGAAAAAAAGCATGGAGGGATACAGGTAGTGCAGGGATGAAATGGCTAGGTTTGAAGTCTTACTGAGAAGGGGGCATTTAAGGAAAGACCTGAAGAAAGTGAGGGATGAACCATGAGCACTTCTGGAGGGAGGATGTATTGGAGGGGAGAGCAAGTGCAGGGTGGGAGGGGGAGGAGAGAAGGAGCAGATCTTGTAGGGCTTTCTGAGAAAAGATGAAAAATTTCGACTTTCACTCTGAAGAGGATAGGAAACCATTTGAAGGGCTTTGTTCTGACTTACATTTAAAAGGATTACTTTGTTAAAAGAATGAATGAAATCTATCAGGAGAATAGGTCATTCTGATGTTAAAAAATTTCTAAAATGATTTCTAGTGCATTTAATTCTAGCTAATTAGTTGATTCGTTTTCTGGGCATCTATTGTTGGACTGGAACCTTGCTGAATGTTTGCAGTGCACTGAGCTGAGCAGCAGTAGGCCTTGAGTTGGATTTGCATGTTTTATCTCCCGTCACTTCCTAAGAGTCAAAGAACCAGTACCCAAGACTAGAATAGGTCAAGTTCATAGGCATTCTGAGGAGACATAGCTTATTTTTGGTTGGACATGTCATGCATCAGTGCAGCCTTTGCTCCCGTGTTATTGACATAATTATTTTCAAACTCAGCTTGAAACAAAGAAATTTTAACTTTTAAAGTATGTGAGTAGACCCCCATTATGTTCTTTTTCTTCATGTTTCTCATCATTTTTGATTCTGCAGCACTTTGCAGGCTTTCTCACAAATGTAGGGGGTAGTGGTCTTTTTTGTGGGGGGTGTTACACTATAGTAACAGCATTATTTCCTTTATTCTATATTATCATAAACTTCGGGGTAATGAGATCAAGTAGAAGGAGACCTAGGAGCCAGTCTCTGCCACTAACAAACTGTGTGACCTTTACAAATACTTTTCTCTCCCAGGGCCTCAAATTTCCCGTTTGTAAGATAGGGGAATTAGATTCAGTAGCCCACTGGTTCCCTAAGTCAGTGATTCTTAAAGAAGTCTTCTCTGACTTCTACTTCAGAACCACCAGGAGGTGCCTGTTGAAAATATAATTATTAGGCCCCATGTATACCTACTGAACCAGAACCTTGAGTAGGGCCTGGAAGTCTGCACTATGGCAAGCTCCTAGGTCATTGTGATGTACGCTGTAGTATGAACCACTGCTCTATGCTAAAAATATAGAAGCTAAAAAAAGATCCATGATTGTATGGCTAGATAGTTTTAATGTCCCTATTAAAAACTGTTAAGATTATAATTTTAGGATTAGATTTTAATTGTAATTATTTGGAGACTTATAAGAATAAATAAAATTTTTTCAGGGAAAATACCCTTTTTTCAATTTTCAAGAATTTAGTATCGAAACTTTCTTATAGTAATTTTGCTTATGAAATTTGAATAAGGGAATGTCTCAAAAACTATTAATAATTATGCGTCTCCTTTGCAGTTTTGATATGATGTCAGCCCATTTATACCTCTTAATTTCCTTCTCCAAATATACAGAAGTAAACTGATTTCCTATAATTTTCTGTGTCATGGATTCTTTGCAGGATTTTATCATTTTTTCCCTTGGGCCCTATTAAAAATTTCATTTATTCTGGTTTAAATCCCAAAACAGTTCTCAAATCAGAAACTACTCCCTTTATTTCAGGACTTCCTTTGAGACCCAGGGGAAGTCCAGGAAAGAAAGCTGAGGTCTGTGAGGGTCTGGCCTCCTCAAACTGTCACCACTACTTGATAGTTGTATCACGTGGAGGCAAGCCTCTTCTCTTCTCAGTACCTTATCTTCAAAACACACATTTAAATTAGCTGACCTCTAAATTCCATTCTCTTTTGGAACTACATTAACAATAATTATTCAGTTTGCTAATCCACAATCTCAGGCACGTGAAATCTCCACTGGACCATGGATGAGGAACTGAGAACTTAGATGCCATGAAGGTCCAGGTAGGGAGCAGAAATGAGGGAAGTACATTTGGTGTTAAGCAGTAAGGACTGCTGGTGACTATGGCAGGATGGAGAGTCTCAGACTTATCTCGGAATGCTCAAGTTCAGATTTTAAAATATGACGCTCAAGCCAAACAAAATAGCTCTGTGAACTCTTGGTTTCCAAACCCTATTTGCATCTGATTTTTCAGTCTTTCACTTGATAAAGAATAAAAGCAAGCGCAGAGCAATTTACTGGTAGAGGATTTTCAAAAGTGCCAAAATCAGAGTGTAAGTGTATTTGAAAAACAGACAAAAACACTGGATAGGAACTGACAAAGTTCTCTATCAGAGACGAAGAATCGTAGACTTTTTTTAAGTATTTGTTCCAGTGGGTATCAAACTTCTGTGTATATCCAAATAATCTTATCTAGAAAGCTTCTTAAATATAGTTTCCTGGGTCCTATTTCCTAGTGATTTTGATTCAGCGCTTTGCAGTGGGGACCAGGAATCTGTGATTTTTAACAAGAATGCCTAGTGATTCTGATGCAAGTAGTTGAAAGACCACACTTTGAGAATCACTAAATCCATGCTCTTTCATTTTAAAGATGGGAATTGGGCTTGGTGAGGTGAAATGACTTGCCCAGAAATGAAAATCTGGGACATGTGCAGCACCGTTCCTTATTTCTGGGCTTTAGGCAGACATCATTAATCAAACATGACACAAGCTAACTTCTCAACCCAGCTTTCCGGAAAGTCACTTCTACTCTGTCTAAATTCATCTTTGATTGGGACTTTGTTGCCTCCCCTGTACTATCCCAAAGCCACTCAGCTCATGGGTAATGGATGGGACTAAAACATAAATGTTCTGATCTTTGTGCTTTTGACAACATCACATTCTCCTTTAATGACCTTTTCCTCACAAGTTCCATTTTTATCCACATATAATTGGACAGATCCTCTGCAACAAGACATGGTTCAAAAAAGAAAGTGATTAATTAAAAATCGTGGACTTCTAAGAACGTTTAATTATTTACTGTCTTTTGGCTGATGAATAGAACCCATTAGGCACTAGTCACCATTTCACTTGGATTATTATATCACAGGGAGTGTGTTATTCCTTTTAATTTCCCAGAACTTATTCAAATATCCAGAGTGTGTAAAAAAATAATGCTGTTTAGTGAGTTAAGATTGAGTATGCCTTAGCTCTAGGATTGACACACAGAAGCTCAAGAGACAGAACCCCCAGTATTTACAAAGCTGGTCTCACCAAGCCTTGCTGTGGCCACATAGCCGATAAGCAGTTAGCAGAAAGCCAGATACCGGAGCTGGAGGCTACTGCAATGCAGTTCCCATCCAGTGATAAAGCATAAATAGATTAGACCTCTGCAGAGCCAGATGGGTGTACAAGGAACACTTGCCAATGCAAATAAGACTAAAACAAGAACACATTGTTGGAATTTCTGCAAGTTAGTTGTTAATCAAGTAGATCATGGCATATTAGGGCCTTTTAACACATGTTTCTGACATCTGGCCCTTTGCAGCTGACAGTTAAATTAGTTTTGTGATTGACAGAGAAATACTTTATAGTACTGAATCATCAATAACACTTAAAAACATTATACTGCTTGCTGATTTTTTTTTTTTTTGTCATCGATGCTTAGTCAATAGTACAAGTGCTTAGAGCAAATCAACCTAATGTCCGAATGACTCTGACACCTTCTAGATGTTAGCACGCATGCTTAATTTTCTTTCCCTTCCTTTGAGGACAAGATGATCCCTAATTTGAATTCTTGTTCTTTCTATCAGCCATTTTATGCCAGACGGTTTGCCCAGCCCTGGGCTAAGAGAGTCATAAGATTTGAGTGCTGCCCTTTGGAAAGCTAGGCTGAGAAGAAGGACATACCGAGTGGGAATAAATGCCACATGTTCTGATCAGAGCAATTCCTGGGAAGGTTTCCAAATAGTGAGGTGACATGGTCAGTTTGGGGCTTAAAATGTCACTCCAACAGCCCTGGGATGGAAGCAATGGGATGGAGAGGGCTTGCTTGCTTGGTGATCAGTCGTGAGGCTTTTGCAATATGTGCAGGCAAAAGGCAGTGAGGGCTCAGTTGCTGAAATTGTTAAAAGCCCTTGAAAGACTTAACGTTCACTGAGGCCATTCCTTCTTCTGTCAATCACATAAACATCCACTCACCAATGTCACAGACAGAGTAAAATAGGTCTGTAACTAAAACCAAGAAGAAACAAATGTAGGCAGTTAGTACTTACTTGTTCTATTTATACTTGCACTCTTATAATAATATACTTCATTTTAAAGTGTTTTTAAATAATTGCAAAACAATAATAGTATTCTTTTTCTCCCTTGAAAGCATTAGATACATAAATTATTGTCACTGGGGTAGAATAGTTGCTTGCCTGCAGGATCTTAAATCACAGGCTTAGTGTTCAAACCAACTTCCCTCTGAATTAAACACTGGGCTTTACAGTTGTCTTATGTATCAGGCATCGTCTTGTACTTTGTATGTATAAGAATGTAAAAGATAGTATCCTTAAGGATATTATCCTTGAGCATCATTGTTGAAGCAATATTTTTTACCTTGGCCATCCAAAAGGAAGTTCACATATGTATTGGCTAATTTGAAACAAATTTCAGAAATCTAACTAAAATTTTACCCAAGTGGAATTTTCTTTCCAAAAAGAAGGTTCTTGTTTTGACATCAGTAAGATTTCACATTTTTGAAAACATGTCTACTGGAGTAATGTTTTCACTTTAATATAAAAGTCAAGGACAGACAGGTCTTCAGATCTCCTTGAATCGGTCCAGGCACATGTTTGTGGCACTGTGATCTCATGGGTGTAGCTAAGACTCAGACGGCCCTGAATGCCAGTGTAGGCCTTTGGTCTTTGAGCTGGGTCCCCTTGGATGGGTTAGTTGGCCTCTCTGAAGCTAGGTTTCCTCATCACTGCACTGTTAGCAGTAGTACTAGTTCAGTTCTCACAGATGTAGGGAGGACTTAGATGAGAAGGGTACATCACAGTTCCTACCATTATAATAACCTCTCAATAAAGGAAGCTCAAATTCTAGCAATGTTTTGGAGTCATTACTGATGGCCATGAAGTCATTAAAAAATAGGGAAGTGAATAAACACTTCCAGACACATTGGAAAATCACTTATATAATGAGCTTATTCTTTACTTTGCTTTGATTTCTCACTGGGAGTCCAGACCTAAGTCCTGGAGGGTCTCCGTCCTGCCCTACTTTGATCGCCTTTCTAATGAGAAGAATCTTCAGAAACCAAGGAAAGTTCATTGACATCAAATAGGAAAGCCAAGTGAAGATTCTGGTTCTGATCCATGAGTTTGGTTCTGCTTCTTCCCCTTGCTTATACAAGGCTTTGGGTCTTGATGCCTAAAACTTACTCCTCTGGAATTGCCCTTGGAATTTTCCTGGTACTGCCATGAACTTTAGTATTAAGGTCCCTTGCAACCCTATGATGCTAACTTTTATTAACAAGCTGAAAGCTATATTGATTGTCTTTCCCAAATACTATTGTGCACAGCCTCTCTTCACAAACCCAATTTTGAATATCTTTTGTATATTAATTCCTGTAGAGCATTTCTTACATGTATTACCTCTTATTTCCTTTTGTAGCATGCCTTGTCACACACATTGATGTGTTCTTACCTCTTCTTTTTTGACAATTGCCTCACAGGAAAGAATAATTGAGCGTTTGAAAGAACAGCGGGAGAGAGATGATCGAGAAAGACTAGAAGAAATAGAATCATTCCGAAAAGAGAACAAAGACTTGAAAGAGAAAGTCAATGCATTACAAGCTGAACTGACTGAAAAAGAGGTGAGTCTTGAAAAATGAATGAACCAATTGATAGTCCTCATAAACCTATAGCCACAGTAGCCTGGAGAGACTTAGTGTGAGGGGATTGTGTGAAGGCTTGGGAGACACAGTTACTTTTGCTTTGTAAAGCTGTCTGAATTCAAAGAATATTTGCTATAACTCCCTTCATCCAGTGATGCTCTGTGCATGTATTCTGTACTCTGCTAACCACATACAATGTAGCTCCTTGAAATTTTTCTTAATGTCTTACATATCCATATGGCTTGGAGGATTCTGTATTTTTTTCAATGTCCCATGATCCCTTGTTTGAGATAACAACAACAACATTGATAATAGCAACAGCTTCACTTTACTGAGGGCCTCTTATGTGCTTATCCTTGTGTTGGGTACTAAAAATTCATCTGTGCTTCTCAAATAGATCACTCAGTAACTCCCAGATTAGGACCTATGGCACCATGCTGGACACACAAGTATAGGTTGTAGCTGCTTTTCTGGGACATCATTTTTATATATTATGATAAATTATTTGAAACAGTATTTCCTGGTAGAGCAAACATGGATACACAATACAAATCTCACCTGCATTTTTAATATAAAACAATATGCTTTAAAGAAATTTTTTGCTTAGTGGTTATGGAGAGTGTCCTTACTCTGAGGTTTACCTCTTAACCCCTAGGTTTACTTAGAGATACTTTGGAGAGAACTTTGAGAAGGAGCAATGCGTATTCTTTTATTCAGTGTCCAAAACTCTGAGATATGTGCCACTGTCCACAATCAGTCCCTTCACACTTATTATTTCTGCAGGAAGTGACCATCTTTTAGGGCTGTTACAGATTCTTTTGTCCTGTTTGTCATGGTTATATAGTTCCCAGCTCCAAAGTATCACCTCAGCCCTTGGGCTTTGATAATTCTATATAAATTAAAGTACTGTCTGTATTAGTAATCCAAGAAGGAAAGAATTGATGAGTAATAGGAATTTTGAGGAAACTCAGAAGCAAAATTTGTATTACCTAAAATTTAAGTTTACTAGTTTTTGGAGAGGAGATTATTCCTTTGATATGAAAAGAAAAAAAAATGTAAGCCCTCTTCCTACTATTTCACTGATAAATCCAATGTGGGGGATGTGTAATTACTGTAGTTGGTATATGACAGAAGACACAGAAGCTTTGACCACAATTTGCAGCATTCTTCACAGATTGCAAGTGTTATTCATGGGTTTGCACCTTAAAATCAGTATATGTAAGAGTGTTTGTGTGTATATGTATATGCATATAATACATCTAATTGAAAAGAGATCTTAATGACATGGTGGAGCATAAGCTTCAAATGAAAACAATTTTGTAAACAATGCCTGTATGAAATTCATTGTATGAATTTTAGACAGACATTGCTGCAAACATTTATTTTTCCTGTTATAATAATGTGCCTGCCGCTGGGTGTGTCAGTCAAGGTTCCACCAGATAAACAGAACTGAATTAAGAAATTTAACAATATTAAGAAATTTACTACAAGGAATTGGCTTACATAGATATAGGGGCTGGCTAAACAAGTCCAGAATTCACAAGGCAGGCCGTCAAGAAGGGCAGACTGCAAAGTCTCGGACAGGAGCTGATGCTGCAGTCCACAGGTGGAATTTCTTCTTTCTGAGGGAAACCTCAGTTCTGTTCCTAAGATCTTTCAAATGATAGGTTCAGGCCCACCCAGATTATGGAGAATAATATCCTTTACTTAAAGTCAACTGATTGTAGATGTTAGTTACATATACAAGATACCTCCACAACAACACTTAAATTAGCATTTGACTAAATAACTGGGGGCTATAGCCTAGCCAAGGTGACACATAAAGCAATTGACACACCTGGCAATTTAAACTTTATAAAGGAAAACAACATGCAATTGTTGTTAGCAGGGAGCTTATAATTTAGTTGCGGTGCTAATAATCTTCACCATGACAAAATCCCTGTATTATAAGGTCTTTTATTATTTCTATGGGAGTGATATGGTAAAGACCACTAAAATTGGTGTTGGAGACTTGGGTGTGAGACCTGTACCTTCCATTAATAGCTGGAGAACCTTGGAGAAGATATTCAGCTCATGTGATCCTCAGTTTCCTGACCTGAAAAATGAGAATGGCTAACCTGTCCTTCAGATGGTTCTTAGAACCTGGGTTGTTTGCTGGATGACTGTGGTGATATATTCATTAATAAGATTATTCCAGTGCCCATGAAGCAGTCAAGTATTAGACAACATCATTACTGAGAAACCCCTGTGTGCTTAGTGTCTTCATAAGTGCTACAAGTGGCTACAGAGGAAATGCACAATGTCTGATTTGAGGTGGAACTTGAACATTTTAGTCACGTAGTTAGATGTTAACCAGTTCATGTTTGGTGATGGACATTGCCCTTCTAGCTGCAAATTTGTATTCTGCGATATATGCACATATTTATTTCTTTACTTTTTGGGATTCAGACTATACAGGGAAGCTCTTGGTTTCTGGGCATAATTGATGAATAATACAACTGAGGTAATCCCATATCTGAGTTGGGGAGATTCATTGTATCTGCTGAATCTGGATTTACAAAGGACTGGAACATAAAGTCTACTTTAATTTTTAAAATAATTTTATCTTTGATTCTATGGAAGATGTTCAAGAAAGCTTTGGTGGTTTTTCTGTTACAGAATGGGATTTGATTTAAAAAAATAAAAGGCTTCTTTTTTTTACTTCATTTGACCTTTGTGGGGAGAAAAGCATTAAAGTTGGTATTTTCTTTCGTATTTGTCTTACAGTCTGCACAACCTGACACTAAAAAACATAAATGGAAGATTTAGGGTGTCTGTTTTGCCAGGACATGTACAAACCAACTGGGGAGTTAGATCATTAGCGTAACTTTTAGACGTGAAACATGCATTTACTGACCATACTATTTGATCACATCAGATTCTACTGCAATTAGATCCTTCTTGGTTCTGTAAACTGGCCAACTTTAATTTCCTGGCCAGAGCCAACTATTGTTACCTTAGTAAGACTATATTTACCCTTTCTGTCTAATGCATACTTTATTGCTATGTATAGAATCAGTATATTCAAACTGAAGACACTGCTAGTAGAAACTGCAGTTTTACTTACTAGTGTTCTTTTCCTTTCAGTCTAGTTTAATTGACCTCAAGGAACATGCATCTTCATTAGCCTCAGCAGGGCTGAAAAGGGATTCCAAATTAAAATCTCTAGAAATAGCCATTGAACAAAAGAAAGAAGAATGTAGCAAATTGGAAGCACAATTAAAAAAGGTAAGTGAAGTCTAAGCAAAAAACACACTCATTTTGCAATGAAGTTATAAAATAGGAAAGGAAGAGATATTTAAAAAAATACAAACTCTTTATCTTTTGTTGTCTGCTGATGAAAGAATTAATTAAGCAGCCTTTATTCCTAAGAAGTCTACATCAAATCTGTCTGTGAACCTGAAAAGTTATCTTAGATTTCCTGTCTGAAAGAAAAAAAGAAAGAAAACCTACTTGACAAATATGTGAAAGTTGTAGTAGATGTGAAAATTATTACAAAAACCAGCCATTACTTTCTGGGAAACTATCAAAAAGATATATGGAAATGTTTGCAACAAACCAAAGAATTCAGGGGCCCCATTATACGTTTATAAACTTTTACTACTTTCAGAAGTAGGCCATTTTTTAAAATTGAAACTTGGCAAAAGGTTTATCTGACAATGCTAAATTTCTAGAAGTTCACCAAAATAGCCAAGTCCCTGGAAGATCTCTCAGATGACTATACTTGACCAAAAATGGCTTTAATGTCTAAGCAAGCTTGTTGTATGTAGAAGGATTCAGAAAAGAAAGCAGTATATTTGCATTGCAGCATTAACATGTTTTCTCTGAACTGGACATTTTTGTGAAGTACATTTCCAGTCATGCATCGTTCCTTTGACTTTTTCCCTGTGTTGTTTGGTTCGTCTGCACTCATTGTTCACATGAAACTCATAACATTATGAGTTTAAGCATTTTGTTTCCCTTTGACAACTTATAAACTTATTCAAAAGAGATGATAAGAATCTAAATCAAACAAAGCATATAGTAAAATTTGAGTATGTATAATTCATAGCACACTAGAATGGGGATTTGTTTACTAAAGTTGTGAAAATATATGGTACAGGTGATAGGGAAGTGAAAGCATCATGTATCTGTGGAGAAATTATTCTCGATATTTTAAATTTTAATATACTATTTTGTATGATGCAATATAAAACTGAAATGTGATTATACTGTGTTCACTCTACTGCAGAATTTTAGGAAACTGTCATGAGATTTCATACTAATAAAATCTCCTTAGTAATACAGAAAAAAAGATAAATAAACAGATCAAATCCCTTTACAACAAAACAGCCAGAAAATCTCTATGTTGCAACATCTATTTCCTAATCAACTCAACATTTCACTTTTTTTCAAGCAATACCTAGTTAAGCAGAAACCTTGAACAATAAATAGAAGGGTTTAAATTGCCCATTTGAGGGTGTTTAAATGGAAATTGACTTGGTTATTTATGCTTTGGGTGTATGATATATATTCTTGACATATATGAATGTGTTCTGCAATATGTTATACATGCATATGTCCATTAAGAAATGAACCTAAGAAAGGTACTTTTATTTGATGAACAGTTTTGTGATCATAAGGCAGGTTCTAAGATAACTCTGAAAGAGCAATCTTTTTTGCCTCACTATAGTGGTCCTTTTTATTATCTTAACTCAGTTGCAGTGTGCTGAGTCCAGAAGGAGGAACCCCCAAAAGACCTGGGCATAAAAGATGTTCTTCATTAACTCTGAGGAGCCATTATGGAGTTGAGGGCACCTCATATATTATTTCTGCAGATACATACTTGACACCCTCTCTTTTAGTGTTAAGTCATCTGTGGAATTTGAAATCCTCTAGTTAAAAGGAAGAGATTCACATATTGATGCTTGTAATTTCCACGTTTATGGCTTGACTAGTTTAATAAATGAACATCTATGCAATTCAGTTTAATTTCTTTCAATATAGCTGTGATTCGCTCTCAAAGTCATTTAGAGCATGTGGTTTCCTTAGACTCTCATGTAGACATCATGTACTGGAATTCACAGATCAAATTCTGTAAACATTTTAGTATTATTTCTGACAACATTTTAACATTCTGCCACATTACCAGAATTAAAGTAACAAATATGGTTGTCTTGCTGGAAAGGACCTATTTAATTTCTGAAAAGATAATTTATTTCTAAGTATATAAATAATCTTTGCTTGTACTATCTCCTAAATGCATAGTACAGTGAGATTAAATAAGGTAATTATAATTTAAATATTTTCATACCTAACCTGCACATGCTATTTTGTTATTTTTGGCTCTCTAGCATCAACTAAATTCAAAAGTTTAAAATACTTTTTCTAGTAGTCTTTAATTTCTGCTAATAAATAGTTCTATAAAAACCTCAAGTACCCATCACCTTAAAAGGAATTGAGATCTACATGAAATATTTGAAAATATAAGCCAACAGTATGTGAATATACACATAAACACATCATTTACTCATGGAAAAATAAGCAGCTATAAAAGCTAAAAGAGTGTCTGGGCCTCCTTTTAAATAAAAGGGTATGTGACTTGTGAATAAAATTTAAAGGGTTACTAAATGAAAGCTGAAAACATAATAGTTTTATTATGACATAAATAAACCATGAATTCCCAATGGAATTTTGCTCAGGATTTGTGAGTGTCCAGGTATTTTTGCCATAAAATCCAGACAACATAGTAGATGTGTTTAACTGAACAGAAACCTTCTCTGCCAGGGACAGTAGAATCCAAATGGTGATTTAAATTTGTTTTTCTCTCATAAACAATGCTAGAAATTGGTATCATGAGTTTTTAGCATAAAAGCTTGTGGAGAACATTTACACACTTAGTTGCTTTTAACCCTTTACTATATGTTATTTTAAGACATTTCCAAATACTTTGTGTTGAAAATGGTTACTGCAGGCAAAAGAGGAGCTATTCCTTACACATTCCATCCTACCTCTTAAAAACAATGCAGTCAAATATTCTCTTGTGAGAAAATCTTTACTGATATTAGACAGGCTAATAAGATGATAATAACCAGATAATGCATAAATACTAGCTGTGAGTGTGCTTTATAAATTAGTGCATTATTTAATATTAATTCATCACCTGGGATTAAGAAGAACCTGATTAGTGATGTGTGGATAATTTCATCTTTCAAGAGTATTTGGTGTTCAGTATGTAAAAGTAAATTTACCTTGTATGACTAGAAATCAGTTGAGAACCAACAGCAATCAAAATGTTATGATTTGTGTTATCTGGTAATTTTCCAATTAATACCATCTTTGAGGAGGGTGTTTTTTTTTTTTAACCACAGTAAAATTATTATTTCATCAAATTTGAATAAACAAAAAAATTCATGTTTTTCAAAAGCACATCTTAGCTTAAAGCAAATTAAAAGTTCCTACAGTATTTCACCTTCTACACCTTGACATTGAGCTGCAAATTAATGATGTAGGTATATAAGAAATATAACTTGAGTATGCTATTTAAAATAATATTTAGTATACTTAAATCTGCAAATGTTTAAATCTACGTAAAACAGAAGAGCATTACAGATTCTGAAGGACTTGAAACATAAAAGGATAGTCACTAACAATTGTAATTTTTGTTATTATAAATTAACAGTAGAAACTGGTAATAGGCAATGCATAATACTGTATTTTGGTTCCCTTCAATCATCCTACTGACTTAAATTTTTTCTTTTCCCGTTTACTATTATTCCTATAATGTCTTGCTTGCTGATATTTTGCTGTTGCTATCCTGCTGTCTGCTTATCTATATTTTTCTAAAGTTAGACTGAATAGAAGATTCAGGCTTATGTTAATATAAAAGAAGAGCTATAAATTTAATGATAAGATTTAATTAATCTTTTATTATTACCATCTTTGAAGTTCAGGTAATAAATTGCAGGCTTGGCCAAAAGCACTTCTTCTGATTCATTGCTAGAGGCCAGCACTTCATGTATCATCAAAAGTGGACAGCTTTCTTTATTTCATGGGTTATTTAACTTGAGAAAGGGAAAGTAACACAAACCTTAAATTTCTTATTCCAGCTATTCTTTTTTAGGAACCAAAGTCAACATTTCTATTTCCCTAGAGCCTCTCACTTTCACTGTGGAATGTTTAGAAACTGAAATTTCTTCTTTTTTAATCACCAGTTTGTCTGTGCAAATGCACTGGATTTGTTGAGCTAATGCTGTTTTTCTGGATCTTTCCTTCTTTCCTTGTCTGTGCTTCAATGCCTCCCCAACTTTGCAATGTAGCAAGCTGAGCAGTTGTTCAATCAGATGTACAACCCAGTAAGTCATTTCTGAAAGTTCCCGCTGTAACATATCAAAGCATGAGGATCCATTGATCACATGTCACAGTGTGCCAACTGGGGAGGCTTCAAAAATATTTATGAGTCTCTTCCCATTTCCATTCTGTCAAAAGAAATGACCTGTGCAGAGGCCACTGCCATTTCTTTTGAATATGAAGTTTAAAAATTAAGAACTCAAGGGAATATTGCCAGCTCTGATATTACCTCTGTCTTAACTTCAACTCTAAGGCTATAGAAAAGCAGAGGTCAGCTGCAGATATAGGCTTATGGAATTCTTTCCCAGATCCTTCAAATACAGACTTAATCTATACCAAAAGAGATAGCATTTGTAAAAGAGCAAACAACTCAATATATGTTATATTCAAGTGATAGAATTTAAAATTGGTTTAGATTTTAAAATAGGGCTATGCCTTTTGAGATTGGTAAATGCCTAACATCATTTTGGATTTTGTAAGAGTTAAAAACATGTCATTTGACTTGAGAACAAACTAAAATATAGTCTTCTAATAAAAAGTAATAACAATTCTGATTATAGCTTATTGGTACAAAAATCAGGTAACTAGTACAAATATGTGTAAAACAGCCCAGCTGCCAACACTGATTTTTTTATGCTAATGACAAATGTGTATTTATATGAAACACTTTGTTTCTTTAACTTTTATTAAAGAAGGGCTTTTTTTGTTTGTTTTGTCAACTCAAGTGACTTAATGGGAGAAATATTACATAAAAGTGACCAGAATTTGTCATTTGGCAGATGTGATCTGTGCTATCATGCATTCTAATTACGTCCTATTTATAAATTTCCATCATGGCAGAAAGGAATAGCATGGATAAAGGAAATAATTCAGCTCACAACTTTTTGTTAAGCTGCAGCTGCAAGATACATACAGCATGTATGCAGGATGCTTGGATGTATTTAATTAGATTCAGTCTCCACCCTCCATTCTTTAAAACAAATTTGATTTTTCCAAATAGAATTCCTAAAGCTCCATTGGAGCATCTTCATTAACCTCTTTCTCCAAGTAGGATTTTTAGCAGAGCAACAAAAATAATCCAAATTTCCTTTCCCTTACCATTTGAATAGAAGTGTTAATAAGTGGGCTCGAGACAGTGGAGACGTGAAAAAAAGACAAATAATATCTTCAAGCTTGAAAACTGACCCTGGGAAAATGAGTGGGTTTTTTGTTTTTTGTTGTTTTTTTTTGTGTGTGTGTGTTTTTTATATCATTTTAAAGAGGTGTAAAGTAATCTTATTGAAATATCTCACACTGACCAGTTAAGGACAGGGAGAAAACCTAAGTATGTCATGTTTAGGATGTGTGCAGGACAGATGGGGAGGGCTTTGTTTCTGCAGCACCTAAGATTTACCAGGATCATGATAGGAGTTCACCATCCCTGTCAGTATATGGAGGGCCAAAGAAATAGCTTTGTTAACTTTTAGATCATTTCTGGAAATACTGATGATGTGACAGTTATTGGATTTTGCCTTCATTTCATCCCAGTATGAGTCTCCAGGATGCAAAAGAAAATATTTTAGTGCTTTAGGTGACTAATTCAAAAGTCAGTGACAGATTTTTCTCCCTAAGTTAATTAGCTAACTTATTGTTCTGGCATCCTCAGAATTTAACCAGTTATTAAATGTATATAGCTCTACCTGTCTGCAGGTATTCTCAGGGTCCAGATCTTTTTTGGACTGAAAAGCATTATGGATTTTCTATCCTTAACGGTATTTTTTAAAAAACGACTTGTTTTTCTGGTTGTGAAAATAAGATGTGGTCATTGTGGAGAATTTGCCAGAGAATGAATGGATATAGGAGAAAATAAAAATAACAAGACATCTCACTGCTCAGAGATAATCACTAGGAACATTTAGGTTGTCCCCCACCCAGACGTCTTTTGATTGTTAGTGTTCTCACTTCTCCTGTCTCCCTTTCTCCCTTTTCTCTTTCTTTCCTTTCTCCTCCTTCCCTCCTTTCCTTCTTCCTTCGTCCCCTTTCTACCCTTTTTCCTTCCTTTTCTCCCTCCCTCCCTCTATTCTTTCTTTCTTTTTCTTATCTAATAATCTATTTATTTTCATTAAATTGTGTCAAAATGCTTATTGGGTTTTATATCCTATTTTTGTGACATATCATGAGAATTTTCTCATGTAATTAACTATTCTTCGAAAACACTATTTAATGGTTGTATGATATTTCACTCTATGTGCTCATTTCCAAAATGCTGATCATTTCATTCCTCTTTTTTTTTTTTGCCACTGTAAATAATACTCTGAAGAGCATCTTTCCATATTAATTTTCCTACTTTTCTATTTTTTAAAATAGAATAAATTCCTGGGCCAGTGATTTTAAAATGCTCCTAATACTTCCTGCTATGTTGCATTTTAGAGAAGTTATGTCAAGGCATGGTTCTTCCAAGCACTGAATAATGGCAGTCTTTCTTTCACACCCAGACCAATACTGAGAACTGTCATTTTACATAACTTTGACAAACGCATAAGTGGAATATTTTTTTCTCATTTTAACTTTCCTTTCATTAATTACTAGTGCTGTAGAAGTTTTTAGTACATTTATTATCTGTTTCCTGTAAATTGTTTCTTCAAGTCATACAAGCATTTGTTTTTTAGTTTTCTGTTTTGTTCATTGGTTTCTATGAGTTATTCTATGCATTATATGGAAACTTTGTCAGATTTTGGTCAAACTTTATTTAATTTAAATTTTTTATGTAGGAAACTATTTTTAGGTTCTGAGTTTGTGTTTCCCTTTAGGAATTTCCTCATTGCCTTTATGCTCAGAAGTCATACTCTGATTTCAAGAATAGACACTCACCTATACTAAATTTTTTTAATGTTACTTTTTACATCAGTTTAATCACCTTATCTGTCTTTAGATTATTTTGATTCATGCTGAGTGGTGAGGTTCTAACTCTATTTTTCTAAACAATCATCTGGTCATCCCAGTGCCATTTATCAAATAATTCTTTATCCACTGATCTTGCTACTGTTTTATTTTATACTAAATTCTTATATGGATGAATATCTTAGTTTCTGAGCTTCTGTTTAGTTTTATCAATGTCCGTTGCTTCTTGGGTCAGAATTTTATTTATTGTGGCTTTATAATATTTTAAAATATCTACTGAAACAAATTCCACCCTAATTCTTTCTGCTTTTATTACGTCTTGTTCTGTTTTAATGTTCTTAACCTTCACATTTTATCATTCCAAATAAACTTCAGAATCACCTTGTAGATTAAAAAGCACAATTGTTAATTTTAATTTGAATTATATTCAGCTTATAAAATAATTTTAGAGTGATTGATATATTTCCAGTATTTTTTCTTCCAATTCACAAACTTGATACAACTTTTATTTATTTCAGTTATCTTTTATACTAAAGGTTTGACATTTTCCTATTGTAGGCCTGTGATATTTCTTTTTAAGGATAGTCCTAAGCATTTTTGTATATATTTCTTAATTTACTGTTGTGAATGCTATATTTCTTCTTTTATTTTATAACCAGTTATTGGTACCTAGGAAATTTATTTATTTAAAAATAAAATATATTTATTTTGAATATGGCCACCCTACAAAATTTGATGAATTATAACTTACTTGTTTTTGTTAAATAAGATAATTTTGCAGTCAGTCCTATGTCTTTCAGTCTAAAACTAAATCAGAATAAGTAAGAATTAAACTTTGAAGTCCCACTGGGAGTATTTTTTTCCCAGAATAGAAATAAACCTTCTGCTTTTAAAACCCTTTTACTTTAGTCACTCCATTTTACTAAGTGCTACTCTAATGCTGCTTCTTAGAAATCTAAAATTTTGCCCGCATATCTTTATTACTTCTTATAATAACCTTTCTATAGCTTAACTACCAGTCTCTACTCCTGGAAGAGTTTTGTCTTGCCATTGTAAACACTATGCAGATTATCTTCAGTTGAGTTCTTTTCTTCCCTTAGTTCTTAATTCTAGACAAATAATATGTTTTTTCATCAATCTCCAATACCTTCTTTACTGTAGTCCTAAAGGTTATTGTGCCCAGAGATGGTACCAGAGGTCTCTTATAAATTTTTAATAAGTCTTTAGACCTTCTGGGTCCTAAATTTAGTGCTTCATTTAGTACCTGCATTACTGCAAGGCAAATGCTTGACTTACTTGGGGGCAACTTTGCTACTGACCAAGACATACTTGAGACCTTTCTGATGTTCCCACATGAGTCCTCACTGCCTAATCACTATCCATTGAAACACCATCTCTTCTGCAAATGCATCTTTTGCAAGGCTCACATTTTACATAAGAATTTACAAGAAAAAGACTAAGCATTTTTCCAGTACAGAGCGGGAGAAAAAATCTTGTAAATGTTCAGTGAGTTCTTCCTGATTTATATGTCATCATATTTGCAAACTCAGGGACTCGATGGGCTGAATTATAAATGTTTTCACAGTCCTTGTCTGGGTACAATGGTTCCTTTTTATGATTTTTTTAGCCTATTTCAGAAAATTATTTGGTTTACTCATAGACTAGCTCCCCTGACACAATGGAAAACTGCAGTTATTTAAGAGATAATTCAGGGCATACACATAGCATGTACAAACACATGTACATACACAAACACACACATCTTACATTTAACTCAGGCTTTCAATAACTGAAGAACTCAAGTAATATTTGAAATAACACTTAAGACTTGAAGTCTCATGTTTTGTAATTGACTATCCAGATAATTACTCAGTTCTCTACATTTCTAATTTTAGGAAATTCCATAATTAAAAGGTATTAGATTAATAATTGTTTGTTTCAAGGGTCTTAAAAAGTATTAAGGTTATAGTTGGTTCTTTTTATTTTGTGTATGTGGAATTTAAGAAAAATTATTTTGGACATTTGTTTATGTTTATTTAAAGATACCCTTTTTCTTTCATCTATGACAAGAAATTTGTTTTTTAGAATAGTTGTTATAATATGCAAATGATGAATATTCTGGTTGTAGTTAGCTGAAATTGTGAAAGAATAATTTCCTTTTGAATTAAGTAATATAAGATTCAAAGATACATCATTATTAGTTTCCAGATGTATTACTTACACTCAGCTATTATATTTGGTATTAATTAATTGGATTTAAAGTAAAATTTAAGTTTTGTAATATGTTAGAGTTCTATAATCACCATAAAATTTTATTTTAAAGAGCAATATATTGTTCATAATTCAGAATCATGCAAAGATTGAAACTTCTTTTAGAAGACTGAAATCAAATATAATGTTTCCAACAGTTTATATACCGTTTTGCTGTTAAGATATGAAAGGACTGTTAAAGTGCTGTTAACAGATACTAAACCCCCAAAGTGCTGCAATGAAGAATCATGTTTTTACAGTGCATAAATTTAGCAAATTATTGCAAAAGCCATAAGTAGCATGGAAGAAAAGTCCTCAGATTCATTATTTAGTGTTCTTGTTGCACTTTATGGTCATGACTAATCATTTGATTATTTTGAGAGAAATGGTTTTTTTTTAATTAAAATTGTTAGGGCCCATTTCAAAGAGAGAGTGCTATTTTACATTATAATTGAATATTCCCTGCCTAGTTTCACAGCAGGTTTCTGGACTAAAGTTAATGCTTTCCTTTCTAGGCACTTGGGATGACGAACTAACATTTTATTGAAAATAATCAATGACTAACTCTCATAAGAGGAGTATAAATAAACTTGTGATTTGTCATATTGATACTGTCATTCCCTGGTTTGGTTTTAGCCACTTTTTGCTTTTAGCTTTTAGTTAGATATAGTATTAATCTGAAATTTTGCCTTATTTTCTGAAATAGTTCTAAATTCTTTCATTAAAATAACCACTAAGTATTGTTATGTATGTCTTGTCATAAGTGATGACTAGATTTCTCTTTTGTGCTTAATTCAGGCTTTCAAAACCAGTTCACATCAAAATGCCAGCTTGCTCACATCAGTGAGGCTCCAAACTTTGTTTTGATTATTCTCATTTGTGGAGAAATTTTCTTACATATGGAAACACAAGAAATTTAATTGGGGACCCTCAAAATTTACTGATCTAATATGTAGTAGAGACATTTTTGAAATGTTCTTTTCTCAATTTTGTGTTTTTATAAGGTGCTTGAGAGTTGCTCTAAAAGTTACCAGAAATATTTTGAAGCAGAAGTAGATGCCTTAGATTTTTTTTAAAAAAACGAGTTGCTTTTAAATTGACATGTCTAATCAGAAAAATTAAATCTCTACATTAGGGAAAGAAGTGCTCATTGATATTCCTTTGGTTTTAATGACTGGTGTATGTCTTTGAAAGTGACAATGTGTTTTGCTATATTTATGATAAGTAAGTTCTGAAACCATTAAAAGAAAATCCATACCAACCTGCAGTTGTCAAGACCTAAATTCCTGCCTAGTGAATGAAGTTGATGTGCCTTAGATAAATGGAATGCGCAGTTGCTTCCTGATCTTATAGGGGAGCTCATTTCAAACCAAGGGGAAGTACTTATACATTTTCCATCTAAATCTTGAATGGGTCAGAGTGCCATGATAGGAATTTGCTCAGATAGTGATTTATTCAAATATATTTATCATGTTTTTGCAGTGTCTAAAGTACATTATGCTCAAATCTGTTACCTACTTTTGTTCCACATCAGGAGCTGCCAGTCCAGATTAAAGAATCCATGTTATAATTTGAAAAGGCAAGAGTACTGCCTAAATGCAAATAAAGTACTTCCTTCACTCCATTTTTAGAAGAGGCTCTGGCCTTGCAACTTTGAAGGCAGCATTGGCTTTATAAGCTCAATTTCCTCTTGCATTTCTTTAGTATAGTATCTCCCCTATGTCTGTAGATCACAGTATAACACAATCATGTTATACTGCTTAACAATTTCAGTTTATCCTCTGGAAAGTTGTGAATCATGCTGAGTATAGTGGGTTACCTGCAGTATCTTTTATAAATTCCGTGGAGACTGTTGCCTCCACTACTTAGGTTGGATGGAGGACTGACCATTCTTCAGTCATGTGAAACTCTCTCTTCTTTTGGGTCTTCACATGGACCCTAGTGATGACCCAGAAGCAGCTGTTACTACCCCATTTCTAAATGAGAAATTCTTATAGCTTTCTATTGACTTAAAATATTTTAAATGATACCTGTTTACACCTTTATTTAATAACCTTTCCAAGAATTCTGGCACCAATATTGAAGGTGGTTTGACATAAATTATTTTGCCCAGAAATCAGTAGATACTTTTATGGAGATGAATAGATGTATTTAACTCAAAGATATTATTGAAGTTGTCTATTCCTTTTAAGAGGAAGAATCATTAGCACCCACAAATTATCTAACAGATACCAGGCCAGCTATAAACTTGTTTATGGTCTTTATTTTAATAACATGATCCAGGTGTAGCATCACATGAGGTCAGCGGTGGTCTAGATTCAGGGTTGCTTTTTCCTAGGCTTTCTGTACTTCTAAATATCTTGTGAGTCCCTAAACCATACTCACTTGCTAGTTTAAAAGACTACCAACCCATCTAATTTCACCCCATGTTGAAAATTGGCCTTGGTTAATCTTCTTTTCAAGGAACTAAAATAAGGATTGTGCTCACATACCTATAACCAGCAGACTACTTTCTTTGTAAACCTAACAGGGAGGCTTCTCTAAGGCATATGTAGTATATTGTCAAAAATTAAATAAACCTATTAACTTAGCTGTATAACAAGCCCCACTGATGGGATGCATATTATAAAATAATAATCCCAATAAAACCACAAATGAATAGTATACCTTCCCCATGTTTTTCATTTTGTAGTTTTCATTGTCCTTAGAGAAGCTTATTCATTTGCCCATAGTCATAAGACACAGGGCTAGATTTAGAATCTAAGTCTTGCAACTAGTAATCCTGTATCCATTTATTAAAAATTGTGATAGTAATAATCTTAAGAATGAAAACAACCAAAATAAACACAGCAGCTAACTGCTAGCTCTTTTTGAGTCTTCAAATCTGAGTCAAAAAAGGAATTTTAACTCGTCAGAAATAAACATTTATTCATTTTTTTGAGTGTTTCTAGCTGTTTATTACTCAGAACCATAATTCTTTTTAAAAAATCTCAATGTCACTGGTTGTGTAGTTTGAGAAAACTGCCATGAAAAGGGTTTAACTGCCATGAAAAGGGTTTAGCTGCCATAAAGTGATGATAATATAGCATGAAAGGGAAAGAGATTTAACATGAAATTTTTGTTTTCTTTTTCTTAGTAATCTAAAAACTATATATTTTAAGTGCTTTTCTGTTATAAGAGTAATGAGTTTATTATTATCACAAATAGAAGTAGTTATATGGAGTATTTTCTTTTAAAATAGAATATCTACTCTACATTTTAAGTGGGGGATTAACAAATTTTAATATTCATTACTTCAATTTTAAATAAAATTATTAGATGAATAAACTCCTAAAAGCATGTTAGCTCAGAATTCTCTTTCAGATTATCTTAATTATAAAAAGCTCACTAATCTATTTTAATGAAATTCAGTATACATACTAAATAAATAAAAATAAATGTTTTCTGAGAAACATTGATGAAGAGGGTGCCTGATAGTGTGTTGAACTGATACATTTTTTTCTAAGTTCCTTTATGTAGTTGATTTATTTTTTGAATAAGAAAATCTTAGATTAAAGATTGTGAAAACAAATTATTCTGCATCTATCCTCATGCTTAAATAATATGTTACATGCAAAAATATCCTAAAAATGATTATTTTGTCATAAATAAGAAATTTATTTTTATTTATACTAATTTTTGAATTTTCTTCTACTAAATCATTGCAAAGACTATCAGCCTTCTAACAGTAGTATTAGTATTAATTTTCTAACCATGCATGATTCATTTGACCCCACAGTAGCTATAGCTTGCTTGCCTTGTTTTTTCCCTGAAAATTTTTTTAAAAAAGTGTATAAAAGCACAATAGACATCTGTTCTACATAGCAAGACAGCAGGACAACTTAAGTCCTAATAAATTGTTAACATTTTATTATTTCACATGTGGATTTTGGAGTTACATACATGTATGACCTCTCTAAACTTTCTATGTTGAATGTGCACTGTTGTTAAACTACTTGTTTTTTCCCTGCCTGCTCTTTGAAGAAGTCAATTAGGAATAATGGGAAACAAGGGGTAGGCAAAACATTGCAGTGCAGTGTTATTTCCATCTGTCATGGAATATTTCAGCCAAAAGTTTGTTTTGGGAAAAAAAAAAGCCATAACACACTGTCACACTCACAAAACCACAAATACTTTGGCTGCAAATTATTCTGCAGTGTTGTTGCTGTGTTGTTGCCTGTGTCTGTTCTCCTGTGTAAAGCTGCCTCCGCCCCCAACCCATGCATGTGTTTGCTGATTCTCATCTGTGTGCTTGTTCATGAACCAGCTCATCCTCCTCCTTCAGGTTAATTTAATCAAAAGAACAAGAATTTATGGGTATGACTGTTAGCTGGAAAGCCCTTCTGTGTTTTCAAGCCTTTCTTTCATTCTGCATCTTTTGCTGAAATTTCTCAGTGGGATGAAATGTTCAATAATCAGTCAGCCAGTTCCTTATGTGTTACTTGGTTTTACATATGCTCTTGATGGTTATTGGAGAAATAATTTGATATTGTTTTATCTCAGCTTCTGTGTATTAGAAAAGGAAGCTGTTACTGTGAATCACTTCCTTAACTGTGAGGAGTTGAATTGTGTTAGTTCTGCTAGCCAAACACCAGGAATAAAGACATTGCTGTCTCTATATCCCCCAATTCTTAGTGGGGAAAAGAGTAAAAAGTAGCATCATGTAACGAAACAAAATACCAACAATAAAAGAAATTCCCCTAAAAATCAGGATTGTTCTAAGGTAGCTGAAATGTGTGAGTTTTCCATTTTGCCTTTTAACTGACAGTATACCCATAATTCTTGATAGTTATTATTTTTTATCTCCAAAGTTAATTTCTGGGCCATTGGTGGACTGCACTATCTGTTGTTCTAAATTGTTGTCTTAACTGCATTCTTTAAAAATATAATGTTGAAGGCTCATAATGTTGAAGATGACTCCAGGATGAACCCAGAGTTTGCAGACCGAATAAAACAGCTTGATAAAGAGGCATCTTATTACCGTGATGAGTGTGGCAAGGCCCAAGCAGAAGTCGACCGGTTGCTGGAGATCCTCAAGGAGGTGGAGAATGAAAAGAATGACAAGGACAAGAAGATTGCAGAACTTGAGAGGTAAATTTTGGAGTCATGTTGTGAATTGTCTATAGGGAGTGAACATTGATTGCTTAGTTGCCCATCTCAGGTTATGGTGGATTTGGAATGCATATTCATATTTCAAGGTAGAAACAAGTTATGTATGAGGAATATGGCTTGTTAGGGATGATGATGTGTTTCTGTGGGATGCTCAGAAGTCAATTGGCTTATCTTTTGAGGGCTACGTATATCCTCCGTGTTTAATAATGGTCAACTTTCTTTGAGTGATATCCATGATCTAGCATTTGTGCCAGTAAATCATGTCAGAGATTAAGGCTTTACGTGAAACCTCAGTTTTTTTTCCCATCAAAGACAAACATTTATGCTGTAGGTTTGTTTTTAAGCACAGAATATGAAAGAATATGTTTGGGAATTTATTCAAGACAGGGGAAAGGGAAAGGAGCTTATGTTCTTTGGATGTCTTTCAGGACACCGCAACAAATACATCTTGGGATTTATCTTTTAAGAGGACCTTACGCCATTTGGTAAATAAATATGTTTGAATAGTGTCCTAAGGCAGGCCAAGCTGATAGCAAATTCTGTCTAAAAACAAAGAGGGTTATATTGGATTCCAGAGTAGTTAGATTTTCAGATAAATCATATTCATATTGTATTTATGTATAGTATAGACTCTAAAAATAAGCTTTCTTTCAATGCTTCATATAAGGAAAGAGTTTCTGAATAATCTTACATAACTCTATTACTTCTGAGGATTTCTCATTGGTTCAGCAATACGATAGAATTTGTCTTTCCTAGATTCAATCCATATGGAAGAGATCAGCAAATTTTAAATAAATCAGTGAATGTTTGCCAGCTCTGATCAAGACACTTGTGAGGCCCTAAAGGACTTCAGGACATATGTAGAATAGCTTTCTATGGTCTTGTAGAAAGATCATGATCTTTAGCTACAGAAAGACCTGGATTCAGATTTTGCCTCTGCTTCATGCCAGCTGTGTTACCTTGAATCTCTTTGGAAGTGAATCTCTTAACAACCTATTAAAATGTATCACATTTTACAAGTACCAGTTCCGAGTGTAATGTGAGATGTAATACAATTATATTATTAACAACAGCTGAATACTAAAACAAACAAATTATCAATATTATGTTACTCTGCATTAAATGGATAGGTTAATTCTCAATAAAATTTCATTTTCAAAAATAGTAGTTAATACATCTAAACTCCGAAACAATTATTTCATTCAAAAATCTTAGCATTAGATTGATGATAATCTGATTCTTACTCAGTGTGACCAACTTTAGAAATTAAATCAAGATTTTTTTCCCTAAGAGCAGTGTATAAAATCCTTAAGGATTTTATTTTAATTTTAAAGTGTGGGAATGTTATACCAGCCTACTGGGTCTTAAAAATACTGTTAATTTTAGACATATCTATCTGGCTATTTTGGAACAATTAGATTTAAATTTTTTTTTCTAAAAAAGCTAGTTTGAAATCACAGGGAAGTTATGATCATGTCTCTTTTATTGCTGAGAAAATTGAGACCCTGAAAGGTTGAATGACCCTTTGGAAATTGGTCCTGTGATCAGAAAGAAACAAAATTGTAGGTTTCTTTACTTCTTGTCCACTGCTCTGAGAAGTGACTCATAGAAAGGATGCCCTAGATAATATTACTGATAGTAATAATAATAATAATAATAATAATAATAATAATAATAATAATAATAATAGGTCATGTGTATTTTACGCACACAGCATATCAGGTCCTCTGCCAAGCACTTGACTTGCAATACTGTATACCATTTAATCTTACCCACAACACAGAAAGTCTCATTATCGTCATTTTATAGATGACAAAACTATGACTAACAGATTAAGTAACTCCTCAATGTTGCACAGTTTATAAGAATCAAAGTTGAGATTTGAACCCAGGTCTGGCAGATGAGTGACTGAGAACAGTCCCATCCAACAATGGGCCAGAAGGAAGAACCTAGTCCAGTAGCACTCAATAATCACATAGCTGGCAGAGAGGCATCACTACTGGGCCACAGGAGATCTGCCTCATTTTTATTAGCTTTCATGATGGAAAGCAATGTGCCCCACATTCAGAAAGCATATTTTTTCTGCACTAAACCAGCTCTGTAGAACTGTAATTGAGAATGAGGATCAGCTACTATAAATATTTGCATAAAACAGCATAATTGTCTAGTTGGACAAAGAGGTCTTAACTGGACACTACTGCCATTAAATCATCAAGAATATTCACATTTTTATTTCCTCAATATGGAATGCATTAAAACAACAGTGATTTTATAGGCATTTATCTTTATGTACTTTCTGCACATTTTCTTTATCTCTGCCTTTGCCTCTCCTTAAAGCTGATGCCTCCCAAGCACTGTAATTCATAAAATGTGCAGTGGGACTCGACTCTGTCCCAGTTCCCTGCCTGCCTGTGTCTTGAGTCCAGCAGCAAAGCATAGTCTGGGAAATGTCTGAGCCCAAGCCCCAGCCCAGCCAAGACCCAGAAGGAGGTGGGGGTGGAGATCAAGATGGGAAGTTTCTTGGGAAAAGGAGAGCTCAGCCTTGGCCTGCCTTTAGAAGCATTATCTGCTGGGCTACATATGTATTCTAACCAAAACATCTTCCTCAAGTTGTCAGGCAGCCCTTCTCAAATTGGGCAGTATCTCCATTTGCTGGCTTAAAGTACAAAATTCATACCTCATAATGTTGGGAACTAAAGATTTCTTAGCAATGTGACATATATCTCCATTTTGGAGTCAAGGAGGAGTGTTTGCAATTAAGTCTGTGATTTTGAAAACCAGAAAATTGAACTTGAAATAAATTTGTGGTCGCTGGTCTGTAATGTGACCTACCAGTGTGAAAAGACAGATTTTTTTTTTTTAAAGCAGCTAGTGTTCTAAAATATTCTCAAGGGGGTATTGCCAGCATGGCGGAGTAGAAGGACGCATAGCTAATTCTATCCCATGAATACACCAAAAATTACACCTACAAACCAAACAGTTCACACAGAATACCTATTGAACTTTGGCAGAATATCTCTTACTTCATAAATACAAGGAGATTCCTCACAAAAGTGGGTAGGAGAAAGAAAAAGGAAATGAGTGCAGGACCTGTCCCTCAGGGAGGTAGTGGCGAATGAGGAACAGCACCCTCACTCTAGGATGCCCCCTCTCCAGCAAGGAGGTCAGTGGGGACAGAAAGGAAGATTCCAAGGCTTGGAGGAGAAAACAGTAGCTGCTTGGCACACACAACTGAGAGGGACCAACACAGAAGGTCCTTGCAATACCCAGCCCAAGATGTGGGCCATAGGGGGCGGGCCAGGACTGCTGGAGCTTGGGCTTCTGCATATGAGCCCCAGGAGAGGACTGGGGCTGACTGAGCAGAGGCAGCCTCAGAGGGCTAGAGTGTAGTGCGGGCTGTGGCTGGGAGTATGTGCAGAACAGAACAGCGTGGCACCCTCATTAAAAGTATTACTGCTGTGTGTGTGATGGGAAGAGTGCAACACAGCGGGGCCATAGCCACCATCTCTACTAGCCCAGGGGGCATTGCTTAGGACCTCTGTTGGCGCACATTCTTGCAAGAATAGGCAAGGATCAGATGTAGCCTTCTTCTCAGCTTCCTCTGGAGGGACACAATCCCTGATGCATGGCTCCCTGGGAGAGGTAGGATTGAAACCTGAATCCATACCCAGGGGTCCTGCAACTTCACAGGTGGAACCAAAATTTGGTTCTAGTCCTAGGCAGCAGTGGCACATTTGCTCTGCTGGTGACTTTGTGGACCTGTGCTTCTAAAACAGACAGGTTTGACATTAACACTGGGCCTGCATACCATACATGGACATGGGGATGGAGTCTATGCTGACCCTGTAGCACGCCATGGATGCAGGTGTGTGACTACAAGCTAGAACTACAGCGGGTTCTAGTGCCTGATGTCCCCAGATCTGCATTGGTGACTCTGTGGGTGCAAAACGTGGGGGACACCAAAAGGGGTTGCAGACATTCCTGTGGCTGAGGCGGGGACAAGGGCACCGTCAACAAAGTGTACTTTTTAAGCCCCCATAACAAGTGACAGACAACACCACAGCGGGCTTACTGGGAGACATCTCCTGTGAAGTAATACTCTGCAGCTCCTCTTCTGGCAGAAGAACTCCAAACCCACCTACCACACACCTCAGTTCAGAAACAGGTCTGGAAGCCTCTATTCCAACAACGGGAGCAGTCCCAGCCCATGTCAGGGCTGTGACAGAACAAAAAGGAGGCTCTGCTCAACAACCGGGGCAGGCTCTGAACACCACAACACCAACCACATCCCCAGTCAAAGGAATAACAGCCAATACACATGGAAGAAAGACGTGACAGAGGTCCATACTAAAAACAGCCTTCACAACAAAGTAATGAGATTTGCACAGTCTACACAGAAATGCCCCAACTTAAAAAAAAATACCCTTCAAGACCACAGTAGATAACTGATACTCCTAAATCCATAGAGTCAGAGAAATATAAGTAAAATGAAAAAGCAGAGGAACCACTCCCAGTTAAGCGAACAAGAGAATCCCCTGAAAGAACAAACAATGAAATAGACCCCAACAGTTTACTAGAACATGACTTCAAAAAGGGGTTGATAAAAGCACTGAAAGAAATGAGAGAATATCAATAGAAATGCAGAATACTATAAAAAGGAAAAGAAGAGCCAATTAAAATTAGAAAACTCAATTGCTAAGATAAAAGCAAGCTAAAGGCAGTCAAAGGCAGACTAGATAATGCAGAAGAACAAATAAGTGACTTAGAAGACAGGATAACAGAAATCACCCAATCAGAACAGCAGACAAAAGCAAATGAAAACCAATGAAGGCAATATAAGGGACCTATGGGATAATATAAAGCATGCTAATCTATGAATGATATGAGTCCCAGAAGGAGGAGAAAGAGAAAAGGGGATAGAAAAGGTATCTGAAGAAATCATGATTGAAAACATTCCAAACCTAAAGAAGGAAACAGATATCCATGTATAGGAAGAACAGAGGGTCCCAAACAAGAAGAACCCGAATAGACCTACCCAAGATGTATGATAGTTAAGTTAAAGATGAAAAGATTCTAAAGGCAGCAAGACAAAAACAAAGAGTTAGAAGATGTCAATAAAAGAGGACATCAAAATCATAAAAGGTGGGAGAGGGGAGCAGGAAAATGCAGATTTTCTTTTCATTCTTCTTAGAAACAGATATAATAATGGGTTAACATACTTGAAAAACAGGGTAACCACAAATCAAAAGCATACACTAGAGTCACAAAAATGAAAAAGAAACCAAGGTAATACAAAAGGAAATTACCAAACCACAAAAAGAAAAAGAAAGGAACAAAGAAGAAATACCAAAACAACTGGAAAACAAAGTTTAAAATAGCAATAAAGACACATGTATCAGTAATTACTATAAATGTCAATGGACTTAATACTCCAATCAAAAGACATAGAGTGGCCAATTGGATAATAAAACAAGAGCCTATAATATGCTGTCTACAAGAGACCCACTTTAGGGTGAAGGACACACATAGATTGAAAGTGAAATGATGGAAAAAGATGTTTCATGCAAATGGAAATTACGAGAAAATGGAAATAGCAATACTCATATCAGACAAAATAGACTTTCATACAAAGGCCATAAAGAAAGACACTATATAATGATCAAAGGAGCAAGAGAAGAAGATACTACATTTGTTAACGTATATCCACCCAATATAGGAGCACCTAGATATACAAAACAAAATCTAACAGACATAAAGGGAGAAATTGATGGCAACACAATAACAGTAGGAGACTTTAACACCCTACTAGTATCATTGGACAGATCTTCCAGACAGAACATCAGTAAGGCAATGAAAATACTAAATGACATAATACAGTGGTTGGACATGGTTGATAGTTTTAGGACATTACATCCCCCAAAACATAATATACTTTCTTTTCAAGTGTGCATGGAACATTCTCTAGGATGGACCACATACTTGGACACAAAGGAAGCCTCAACAAATATAAGAGAATAGAAATTATTTCAAGCATCATTTCTGACCACAATGTCATGATACTAGAAATCAACCAGAGAAAAATGAACAAGAAAAAAATGACTGCATGGAGACTAAACAACATGCTACTAAAAAAACCAATGAGTCAGTGATGAAATCAAGGGAGAAATTTAAAAATTCCTTGACAAAAATGACAATGAAAATACACCACACAAAATTTATAGCAAAAGCAGTCTGAAGAGGGAAGTTCATAGCAATTTGGCTTTCCTCAGAAAACAAGAACAATCTCAAATAAACAACCTAACTTACCACCTAAATGAAGTAGAAAAAGGAGAACAAACAAAACCTAAAGTCAGCAAAAGGAAAGAAATAATTAAGATCAGGGAGGAAATAAATAAAATAGAGATTTAAGAAAAAAAACAGTAGAATAAATCAATCAAACCAAGAGCTGGTTTTTTGAAAGAGTGAACAAAATTGACAAACCACTGGCCAGGCTCACCAAGAAGAAAAGAGGACATAAATAAACAAAATAAGAAAGGAAAATGGCAAAACTACAGTCAACACTACAGAAATACAAAAAATCATAAGAGAATACTTTGAATAACCATATGGCAACAAATTGGACAACCTAGAAGAAACAGACAGGTTTCTAGAAACATACAGTCCACCAAAACTAAATCAAGAAGAAAGAGATCATTTTAATAGACTGATCACTAGAAGTGAAACAAAATCAGCAATAAAAAAAAAAAAAAAACCCTCCCTGCAAACAAAAGTCCAGGACCAGATGGCTTCACTGGGGAATTCTACCAGACATATAAAGAACTCATACTGATCCTTCTCAAACTCTTCCCAAAGATTGAAGGGGAGGGAATACTCTCAAATGCAGTCTATGAAGCCATCATCATCCTGATACCAAAACCAGACAAAGACACTACCAAAGAAGAAAATGATAGGCTGATATCATTGATGAACATAGATGTCAAAATCCTCAAAAAAAAATATTAGCAAACAGAATCCAACAACACATAAAAAAAGATCATACATTGTGATCAAGTTGTATTCATCCCAGGGACAAAAGTATAGTTCAACATATGCAATTCAATCAATGCGATGTACCGCATCAACAAAAGAAAGAACAAAAATCACATGATCATCTCAATAGACACAGAAAAAACATTTGATAAAGTTCAGCACCCATTTATAATAATAATTCTTACCAAAGTGGGTATAGAGGGAACATACCTCAACATAATAAAAGCTATTTATGACAGACCTACAGCCAGCACAATACTAAATGGTGAAAAGTTGAAAGCCTTCCCACTAAAATCTGGAGCAAGACAAGGATGCCCACTCTGACCACTTCTATTCATCGTAGTATTGTAAGTCCTAGCTGTAGCAGTCAGGCAAGAAAAAGAAATAAAAGTGATACAGACTGGAAGAGGAGAGGTAAAATTGTCATTATATGTGGATGACATGATACTACATATAGAAAACCCTAAAGGCTCCACATAAAAACTACTAGAGCTGATAAAAAAAATTCAGCAAGGTAGCAGGATACAAGACTAACATACAGAAATCAATTGCATTTCTTTATACTAACAATGAAATATCAGAAAAGGAAAGTAAATAAACAATCACTTTGAAAATCACATCCCAAAATTAAAATACTTATGAATAAATCTGACCAAGGCAGTGAAAGACTTATATGCAGAGAACTATAAAACTTTGATTAAGGAAATTAAAAATGACTTAAAGAAATAATAAGGTTATCCCATGCTCTTGGATTGGAAGAATTAATATTGTTAAAATGGCCATACTACCCAAAGCAGTCTACAGATTTAATGTGATCCCTATAAAATTACCCCTGATGTTTTTCACAGAACTAGGACAAATAATGCTAAAATTTATATGGAATCACAAAGACCCAGGATTGCTAAAGTGATACTGAAGGAGAAGAATGAAATTGGAGGAATAACCCTCCCAGACTTCATGCAATGCCACAAAGCTACAGTAATCAAAGCAGTGTGGTATTGCCACAAAAACAGACATATGGATCAATGGAACAGAGTAGACAGCCCAGAAATAAACCCGCAGACATACGATCAATTAATCTGTGGCAAAGGAGGCAAGAATATACAATGGAGAAGACAGTCTCTTCGGCAAGTGGTGTTGGGAAAACTGGACAGCCACATGTAAATTAATGAAGTTCGAACACTCCCTCATACCATACACAAAAATAAACTCAAAATGGCTTAAAGATTTGAATATAAGACATTGTAAACCTCCTAGAAGAAAACATAGGCAAAACATTTTCTGACATAAATCTTAGCAGTGTTCTCCTAGGGCAGTCTACCCAGGCAATACAAATAAAAGCAAAAATAAACAAATGGGACCTAATTAAACTTACAAGCTTTTGGACAGTAAATGAAGCCATAAGCAAAACAAACGACAGCCTATGGAATGGGAGAAAATATTTGCAAGTGATGCGACTAACAAAGACTTAATTTCCAGAATATGTAAATAGCTTATACATCTTAATAACAACAACAACAACAACAAAAAACTCAATCCAAAAATGGGCAGAAGACCTGAACAAGCAATTCTCTAGTGAGGAAATACAGATGGCCAATAGGCACATGAAAAAAATGCTCAATATCACTCATTATCAGAGAAATGCAAATCAAAGCTACAATGAGATGTCAAGTCACAGTAGTCAGAATGGCCATCATTAAAAAATCCACAAATGATAAATGCTGGAGAGAGTGTGGAGAAAAGGGAACCCTCCTACACTGTTGGTGGGAATGTAGTTTGGTGCAGCCATTATGGAAAACAGTATGGAGATTCCTCAAAAAACTAAAAATAGACTTAACATATGATCCAGCAATCCCACTCCTGGGCATATATCCAGAAACATCCTTAATTCAAAAGATACATGTACCCCAGTGTTCATAGCAGCACTATTTACAATAGCCAAGTCATGGAAGCAACTTAAATGTCCATCAGCAGATGACTGTATAAAGAAGTTGTGGTGCATTTATACAATGGAATACTACTCAGCCATAAAAAAGAGTAAAATAATTTCATTTGCAACAACATGAATGGACCTAGAGATTGTCGTTCTAAGTGAAGTAAGCCAGAAAGAGAGAAAAATAACAAATGGTATCACTCATATGTGGAATCTAAAAAAAGAAAAAAGAAGACACTAATGAACTTACCTACAAAGCAGAAACAGACTCAGAGACATAGTGAACAAACTTATGGTTACTGGGGGGAAAGAATGTGGGAAGGGATAAATTGGAAGTTTGAGATTTGCAAATATTAACTACTGTATATAAAATAGATAAACAAGTTTCTTCTGTAGCACAGGGAACTATATTTAATA
Organism: Camelus bactrianus; assembly: GCF_048773025.1. Lineage (NCBI taxonomy): Eukaryota > Metazoa > Chordata > Mammalia > Artiodactyla > Camelidae > Camelus > Camelus bactrianus. The sequence continues at coordinate 29,055,457 of NC_133555.1, forward strand.
TCTTGTAGTAATATATAATGAAAAAGAATATGAAAACGAATGAACATATGTATATGTATGAATGAAACATTATGTTGCACAGCAGAAATCAACACATTGTAAACTGACTATACTTCAATAAAAATAAAATAAAATGTTCCAGAGCTTCAGTCATGTGCAACAAAAGGTACAGGGTTAGGAATAACTCAAATGACACTGACACTGATCTGCTTTTCTCTCAGAGGGCAATTTGTGTTTGCTTTGTATTCTGTTAATCTCATTTTTTATTTTCACCACAATATATACATTCTAAATAGCACATGACTAGCACTTACACGGATGAATTTACCTCTTAAATTCCACATGAATGATGTTTTTCATCAGCCATTAAAGATTTTTCTTTTCAAAGTGTATATTGCTCCAGTGTGGTCTCCTTGTCCAAGTCTGCCTGTAGACGCTTGCTCTTGATGCTGATGGCTCAGCAGGGAGCTTCTGCCTTGGACTGCAGGCTGCTCTAGGGGAGTTTGACACAGGTGGTGGGAGGGGGCTTGAGCAAGCCCCTGATTGTTGGTCCAAATCAGGCTAAAGTCTTTATATGATCACCAGGGCTAAGTATTACGTGTGCTGCACAATCAAGTAGCTAATTGAACATTAGAGGCAATTAAATATGTAGTCTTTTTGTGTCAGTGTCCATTATAGTCTCTGAATTTTATTTAGAGTTTCAGAATTAATCTTTTAGTTAGGGAAAAGAGAGAGGTTAACTCTGTCAAATAAGATCTGATGCTACTGGATTTCTGGCATCTCACCCAGAGGAAGGAATCAGTCAGGTGACCTTTCATGTAATTATTTTAAATATGTTAGAGGCTTTGCCAGTATTTGGAGGGCAGGGAATGCCTAAATTGAACTCTCAGTCACATCCCTCCCCACCCTGGAGAGGAGGGTGGGTCCCTCAGGGTTTTAATTCTAAAACATAACATCAGAATAGAAAACAAAGTAGCATATAATTATCTGGATTGGAACTTACGCCACCAGACATTTGGACATTGAGAAATCATTTTAGATGCCTAAAAGTGCTTTATCTGAGGTTGAAAAACAGACTATTGTTTTTCCCCCTGAATTTGTTCTATAATGTGGTGCCATAATTGCTTTGTTGCCTTTCAGTACTCTTTTCACAAAATGTAAATTTAAGCTTTAGTTTTTAAATGATGATAATATAATCTACAAGTCTGATGGTGAGTGGAAGGAACTTGATAACAGTTATATTTGTTTTGATATAAACTCTACTTGCTAAGTCATTTCCATTTATGTTTGTTAATATATTTGAAGAATTTTCTTTAAAATAAGTGGCAGATGGTTTTATACCATCACTAGCAGCCTTTTGGGGAAGGTCATGGATATCAAAGAAGCCTTTGAGAATTTAATAGAAACTAGGAGCCCTTGGAAAAGGTAACTAAATCTTAAATGTTTGCTTGCTGTTTCACTTTAGGATTCCCTAAAATTTCACTGTGGACCTCAGTTTGATATACCTCTGCTCCAGGAGGATTTGAAAACAGTATCTGGGGCCAGGGTCACCAGAGTTCCTGTAAAGACCATGGCCTGACTTAACTCTTATTTTTGATCAGTTGTGCATTTGTGATGAGGAAACACTGAAGGGAGATTTCAGACACGAGGGGTTATTGCATCAGTTCTTTCACCAAGTTTTTAATCTTGAGTTTTCTATTTGATTTTTATCATTATAGTCTATGCTGTTTTCATTTGAAATGCTTTTGTTTAAGGATTTGTTCCCTGAGGATTTGTTTTGCTTTGCTTCTATATGAAATGCTTAAAACTACTTCTTAATAGTTTGGAATGGTGAGCAGATACCTTACCCTCTGAGCAGATAGCTGGTAAAGTATTTATTAATCCACTTTGTTTTTATGCAAAGGGAATTTTATAGGTTAACAAAATGAATGTCCACTATGCCTTCTGTGGTAGCCTGAAGAGAATTTGATTTTTTTCTTTTAATTTTTGCTTGACATTGGAGACTATTTTGTTTTAACAGATTAGAAGGACATGCTAAATATTCTTCTACAAATTAGTTATTGAAGTGTCTAAATATCTTTAGTGATGAAGTCTGATCCTCATTTTCACAACTAAAAAAGATGACTCTCAGCTTTGGAACTTAATCTGTCTTTCTTGGGAGGTTGATAGGCAGGTGGCGCTTCACCTGACGCCATCCTTACAGTGTGTTTGATCACTGCTGTGTGCAGTGCTCTTAAATGGAAATATTTGAACAGAAAGCCAGATTGCTCAGGTCGTCTTGGCTTTTAGGGATGAAGGAAAAATAGGACATAACCATCCAACTTACTGGTTCTAATAAAATCTTTCTAACAATGCTTACAGCCAGCTCTAATACCTCTGTAACTTCCATTTCAGTTTATTAAATAATAAAATTTTATGTGCATACAGATAGGAGCTTTCTCTATAAATATTCTTCCAGAAAAGGGCAAATTCTGCCATTGGGTTGCTGGCACACACCTCTGGTTCACATCAGTGCTTGTGATTATGTGAATGAGAGCAGATACCAGTTTTTATGTATAGTATTTACTGTAACAACTTACAGTGTATGCCCAGGCCTTTTGGAGCTAATATCAGATAAAACTTGCTTTATTGTCCTTTATTTGGTTTTAAAACCTGCTGATATAACATCTGTTGGCTGTATATTTAAAACTAATGCGTTTCCTTCCTTTTATTCTCTTTTGCTATCCCTTTTCTTTTCTGCTTATCCTCCAAATTGCTGCTTTCACCCTTGCTCCAATCAGCTTGACTCTCAGGTCAGTACTTTCAGTTTTTCTTCTAACTGCTTTTCCCCTCTCAGTTCAATTTATTGCTTGCACTTGTTTAACAAACACATTTCTGAAATGATTTTCCTCTGGCCATCACATTTTTTCCCCATTTCATCCCATGCCTAGGGAAGGCTTATTTTATGAGAAGCCTGTATAGGTGGGAAAAGGCAAAGAAGAAGATGAAGATAAATCACCTTTGGATTATTTGATACATTCTATTCCTGGTTTATAAAATCAGTAAGAGAAATCATTGCAAAAACTCCTGAGTGCATTTCTCCTGTGCAGCTTAGAAAACTGGCTGCATGATGATAAAACATGAAGCAGTGGAAAAAGCAAAATTCAGGATGCTAAATTTAACCTCGAAGAACAAAAGATTTGCCCATGACACAGCAACTTAAAAGCTAAATTTAATAGTGCAAATCGTTCAGACTTTTCGCTTAATAAATCACTGTGTTTTGAAAGATTTATAATACTTTTTTTAAAGTCACTTTTGAAAATTATCAGTGTCTTAGTAACATATTGAACACACATGTTATTTCCTGTCATTGTTTTGGTTTTAAACTTTTTAACTTCATTTTTATTAGCCATAAGACATACTTTAATTACCTAGGGCATAGCATATGGAACCAAATGTAAAACTAGTTTCAGTGTTGACTGAGTGCACCCCAATATTAAGTAGCAAAATGGACATTTTGTTTGAAAATGCATCCCAGTTTTGATTCTCCTAAGTTAGGGAGCTCAAGTCAAAAATGGGTTCTCCTTTTAGTTAAGGAAGACTTCTCTTTCCAATAATGCCTAGTAATATCTAGTGATTTCTTTATCAATCAGTGAGTTTATTAGAGAATGTTCATGCATTCTTTGGACTACCCAGACTTAAAAAAAGACTCAAATTAAGTTGGTAGCCAATACAGTTGCTCTTTTGAGAGGCAAACTGTATTATTTTCTTCTCCTTATTCAGGGTCTGCACCTCTTCATTCCGTCTACTGCTCATCACCTAAGCCAGCAGAAAATAATTTCAAAACAAGGCCTCCTGCCCACACACCAGTTTTGTTCCCCCTGCCTGCTCCCGACCCTGGTAGGGAGGCTCATAGTCCTTGAAATTGAAACCACTTGTCTGCTATTCTCACATACCACACTGGGTGTCCCACAGGAACTGCCTTGAACTTCATCACACTGAAGGAAGCCCATCCTCAATAGTTCCCAAAACAGAAATCTAAATAGAGATTAAAAGCGGTGCCTCAGAACTGCTCTCACCAAAAATCTAGTGACTGTTAACTCACTTTCTGGTGCCCCTATATGCAGAAACAGACATCATAATGAGGGTAGGGGAGGAGGGGCCTGGGCCACATGGCATCTGAACCCTTCCTCCAAGTTTTGGATTAGCTCATTTAACAAAGCTTTAAGCTTTTCTCCTTGCCTGTCTTTTTTGTTTTCTTTCTCCTTTTGCCATTCCTTTGCTACCCCTAATCTGCTCCCTTGAGACCAGAGACCCCTGTCACTGTCACACCTCAGGCTGCCTGATTTGGCCTTCAGATGTTGTCCACAGGTATTCTGCTGTCTTTTATGCACCAGGAACTGTATTGTGCAGTTATTTTGTTTTTTTCCTGTTGCATGGTGAATGAACATGAACTCAGATTCTCAGAAGATGGGATGCAGGGTTAGAGCTGGAAGAGTTGTGGGTTATAAGGTGTTCTTTGAACAAGGGTATGCTAATTGGGTTTGGCAAAATGTGCAGGCTGAGTCTAACTGGGAGAACTATAGTGATGAGAACAAAATTCAGATCATTTCAATATATTTAACCTCTTGCCTCAAATGAACATGATGGAGAAAATGTACAATCACTGTAAACAGTCTCTAGTTATATTATTAGTGTAGGAGGAATTGGGCAGCCCTGATCTCCCGGAAACATCTCCTATGGAGTCCTGGAAGCTTTTTGAGCTTTGACAAAGTTTCCTGAGTTAACTATGCTTTTTTTCCCAACCACTTATAGGTTTACCAGTTAAAACAAATGAAATATAACAATTGAATTGAATATAGGATCTCTGGCCCATGTGCTTTCTTTATATGGTTTACAATTGAGATACATATATTTGTGTGTGCATACATACATTTGTATGTATGTACATTTATCATATTAAAAAAATCTGACCTTTCTTACCATAGAAGTTTGTAGTCTGCCCTGTACCTGCCTGTCTCCCAATCTGAATTTTGAAAACTTTGATAATTCTTGGTTCTTTTCTATCTACTGTGCACTCTGTGCGAAATTCTCCCCTCCAACTATTTTTTAAAGTAGTCTCATTTCTTTTTCAAATTCTGTGTAGTCTGTCTTGCTTCAGTTCAGGTGGACAGATGTTAAGTATTGGGTTTGATAAAACGCAAATGTAATATTCTAAACCTACTTAGGGTCTCACTCTAGAAAACTGTGCTTCGTCAAGAATCTTTTTACACACAAAGCAGTGGGAAACTGGAGAGATTTAGCAAGATCCCTGCATTGCACTCAGGGGAAAAGTTTATGTGAAATTTGCTCATTTCTAGTAACTATTTGTGAGACTAGTGTGTGACTTATGAGAGATGAGGTTATCTAGTTAAATGTATGCAACAATTGATCAAAAATATATCTACCCTTTAGGATTCAGTTCAAAATCTTGCCAGAGAATCAACCAAGTGAAAATAGAAGCCTCAGGCTTCTTGTGGGCTCCCCCAGCCTCTGTTTTGCTCTGGATTCTGGGTCAGCTGCTTGTTTGTGCCTCAATATATCCTTTTGGAGACGAAGTAGCTGTCTTTGGAGCAGGTCTTCTAGGATCCTTCCTGCAAATATCTAATGGAGGGACTGTTGGTGATCAGCCTTGTGCATCATCCTGGCAAGCAGGCTCAAGCTGATCGCTAGCACCTGGCAGCAGGTGTGAGCTCATTGTTACAGAGTCATTTCAAACACTCTACCAAAATAAACTCTTTGTGTTGTTTCCTAAAGCTGAATACTGCACTCTCAATCCCTCATTCTTCTAGCAAAAGATGAAGTCACTACTCCTGGACCTCAGAGACTTGTTGCCCAAGAAAATAATAATAAACATTTTGCTGAGAGCATCACCTTGCTGCCCTGCAGTTTGCTCTTTGCTAGGATCAGTTCATGGCCCCTTTCCCTCCACAAATACAGAGTGAGCTCCTCCTGTGTGCCAGGCTGGGCATTACATGCTGGCTTGGCGTTTTCAAAAAATAGCTGATGAAAAATTGACCAAACTGTTTAAGAAATGCTGTGTGTTACATTCTTCATTTTTATATTCACCATGCATGTTGAAATTAGTAATAATGGAAATAACAGAAGTAGCAGCAACAGGAATAACATTAAACATTAAGTGCCAGCACTAAATTAATCACTTTTATGTAGTATTTACTTCTCACAACTGTATGAGGTTGGGACTGTCATTTCTTCCATGTTAGAGAAGAGGAAACTGGAGTTCATAAAAGTTAAATATGTTGCTCAAGTTAATACAGCTAGTAAGTGAAGGCATTGGAATTTCCCCCCAAAAGTCAATCCTTTCTGATTTACTTAAAAAAAATTTTGTGCGACTTCTGTTCCATTTGGATAGTAAAAGCACTGAGAGGCCTGCAGGGGGAAAACTTGTACAATTGTGTTCAATCCGTAGTTTCCCAAATATGGTGTTCATATAATACATTCCATGAAGCATTTTAGGGGAATATTGTGCAGCCAGCCTCTTCCTTCATCCTGACATTAATGCACTACCCCACCACCACCACTTCCTCCACCCCGAGCTGGTTCCTTATGCTCAAATCCTGCCTCTTGGCCACCTCAGGTATAACCTTTTCTGCCCAGCCTTCCCTGAATGCCTCAAGCAGAAGCAATTTCTCTCTTCCTTGAATTCCTCAGAGCTTTATCCAACCCTTTTCCTTGGCCTGTGTCATATCCTGCTTCGAATTAGGCAGTTAAACAGTGTACTATGTCTTTGAGTAGACATCCACCTCCTCTACCACTGGATGAGTCTCTTGCTCCCTGTGGTGGTGTGCCACACACTGGAGTCATGCTCCTGAATGTTGTTGAAAAAATGATTCTTGAAGAAAGGAACTTCCATTAGCTTTGTCTCACCCCTCCTGCTTTTCACTTGGTCCCCACAGAGATTTGCTGGTGGGCTTTTTCTGGAGGCTGAGTTGACTGCACTAGATATCAAATCTAGCTTCAGACAGGAAGCCTTAAGAAAAAATATGATTGTTATTTTTTTATCAAGCTGGATGTTTGGAAATTCATGAAAAGTAAAGACACAAATAAAAGGAGAAGGGAAAAGATCTCCTTCTGAACTTACCTAATTTTCTCCCTCCTTCCCTCCTTTCTTGACTATTCATTAAAATCCTTCTCCTTGCAAGGGACTGTGCAGGGTGTTGGGGGTATAGCATGACCCTCCCCTCACTGAATTCAAAGACCAGTACTTCCTATAAGGAAGGATTTGGCCAGTATGAAAAATAGTTTGTCCCATTTATACTAATAACTGGAAAAACTGGGTTTCAGGTGTTTTTTAAAATTCCTTTTCCTGTTGGGGTTGAAGGGGTTATCCACAGGTCAGAAAATCATTTCCCTCTTTAAAGCTGCCTTATACTAATGCTGACATTTCTGGTGAAGTGTCAGAAAATTTTATGCCCAAGTAGAACTGGTAGAAAGCCAGAAATCAGTTGATTTTGCTTTGGGTGCAAATATTTTATTGGGGATAGAAAAAAAGTTGTTTTCCCTGATTTACAGCTCCTGCAAACATAAAGTGCGTTCTATATTTAGAGATGGTTTTGAACTTTGAGGTGTAGCCAGAGATTGGTTCTTGCACCTTTCCAACCTGGCCTTAGTGGGACTTGCCGTGGCTAATGTTTTGCTGAGCCAGCTCCAATTTGTAGAACTAGGGCTTTAAGCTCTGTTTTTTTTTTTTTGTTTTTTTTTTTACTTTTTAGCTTTTGCTTGAGTTGCTGCTCTGGCACTCTTATCTGTGCCTTCTAGAAGAGAGAAGAAGATTGAAGGAACACAATTTGCATTGTAGCTGAAATATTTTGTAGTGCAGTGTGTTTCTGAGGTTCCTTGAAATAAGTAAAACCACTCTTAACTAGCAAATCTTTTAAAAGATTGACAACAATGAAACAACAACAGCAAAAATCAAGAGAGAGTCCTAGGTGGGCCTGTTAAGTCCTGGCCCCAGAATAAGAGTTGTCAAGTTGGTAGAAGTAATGATTCATTTGTCAGAATCTTTTCTTTTCCCTATTCCTCCCCTGCTCCTGGCTTTTGGTTGGTGCCACCATATGGATGAATATCAGCAAATAGTAAATCTCTCAAGATATGTTAGCCTTTTCTGTAAATGTTGAGAAGAGGAAGGAATTTAAAAAAAATAGTTTCTCAGTATTATTATAAATCACTTTCTAGAAAAATAATATCTTATTTCCTTTATATGGCTTTTCTTATGAAATGTGAATTCTGTCACTTCATTACCCACAATACCAGCTCGAGTTGTAGGGAAACGTATCCAGCTAGTGACTGGGACTCTTCCGTGTTAGGTAAAGGTGCTTGAATTTTCACACTGTGTAATGTCACATTTTTGTGAAACTTACATTTTTGGGGAAACTTTTTTCAAAATGAGTGGGTATAGTGTGTTTCTCTGAAGAAACTTTGTTGATATATCTAACAAAGGCTTTATAAACTTTATAGGGCATTTTGATAGCTTCAGTGTTTGCCACTCTTTTATTTTACTCTAAATTTAATGAATACTATATAGGTGAAATGACTTATAATATTAAAGTAGTAAATATGAAGAATAGACTAGGAAGGCAGAAATTGGCTGATTTAGCTTTGGGTGCAACTCTTTTATTGGGTATGGAAAAAATTGTTTTTCCTAATTCACAGCTCCTTCAAAAATAAAATGGCTTGTATAGAATTATTTTTATAGAAAAACTTTCATTCTAGAAACCATAGAGTGGACTGAGAAATGGAAACAAACTTCCCCTTGAAGAACATCTTATTACTCCTTTTTCAGTCCAAGAACAGTAAGACTTATGTTTTAACTCCAGCTTGCCCATTATTTTTTCTTCATTTTTTTCTAATTGGTAATATTGTTAATATAAGCATTATTATTGTTGGTACATACAGAGCTGAGTATACAATAACTTACGCTTTACAAAAATTTTTTCAAGGAAGTGTGTGATTCTCATGGTGTACTGAAGAAATTTTCTCTTTCTTGTAAGACCCCACACATAACTGTGAAGACGTAACAGTGAATATAAGCAGCTCTTGAAATATTTTAGTGGGGCGGGGGTGGGCAGAACTTCATACAGAGATTGCTTTGCAAAATTTCACTTTAGGTCCTGGGAAAATCTCTTTAGAAAGTTTTGAGAATATAATCACCACCTTTCTCAGATGGGAACGTGAAGTAATGGAATAGTCTCTCACTGGTCTTTGGTATTGTTCAGCTGGAGTATTCCCATGGCTGGACAGATCTCAGTGTGATGTGTGAGTTGAAGTGTAAGAGAGTAGTTTTAAATTTAACTTCAGAGCCCTCTGCTATTTAATCATATGTCAGTTTGATGGTTCCAAGGACAGCATGATATGTTGCTCACAGATAATTACCGTGGAGAGAATGAGTTGTTATAATAACGAATAGCCAGAGAATCTTCTGATAACCTGTGATGAGTGAGCCTTGGTGAGAAACACTCACTGGATATTTGGCATGTAGGTGTCCTATCGCTTTGGTGAGTGTGGGTGCTCTTCTGCTACCTAAACATGTGAAGCAGGGGCTTTTTAGGGATTCCTGAGCAGATAAAAAAAAGCACTACTCCTGGATTTCATGTGTGTCATCTATACCAGGCCTGTTATTACTTTATATTAATATTTTACTTGTAATCCAGGTTATTCAAGCTGCTATTTATTGTCAGGAAAAAATACTACAGTAGAAGATTAAATAAACTCCATCCTAAAAACAACATCATCATGGCTGTGGCATGGTGGACACATGTCACTTGTCTTTAAGCCTATCACTATGTCTGTAAAATGGAGACAATTGTATTATAATTCATCTCTCATGAGCTTGTGGTCATAATACACATTGAGTGTGGAGAACAATCTGGCACAATGTAGATGTTCATTAAGTGGTGATGGTTGTGGTTGCCATGGTTATTGTTGTGATGAAGGTTTTCATGCTGAGAGTAACAGGTGAGAGTAGGGAGTTCATGCAAGAGAGAAGTGGGAGATGATCCCCTCAAGCCAGCTTCCTTTGTTTTCCTAGTTCTAGAAAACTCAGTTGCTGGAATAAAAACTGTAGACATTTTCCCCCTAAGCCATTGAGAGATTTTGAGGGAAAGGTTGAAAACAATGTCTTTCTTCTGAATGCTTTATTCCAGAGGGATATGAACAAGTGAACTAAAAAATTCATCTTATGCTCATTGAAAAGTAATCTTTTCCAATTCAGTTATTAATTTATTCAATGCATTTTTGTCTTATATAAGGATGCATTTCTGGTTTTTCTCGAACTAGAGAACTTGATAGCTAGGATTCAGCCACAGCCTTTTGGTATCCATGTATAAAAGGACCTGATACTGAGTTCAGAGGACAGGCTAAGTATCCAAGAATGTTTCTTCATCTATTTATTTTCTTTATTTATTAACTTTTTCACTTTTGTCAAGTAGTAATTATACATCTGCTCTGTACCAGACACTGTGGTGTAACTAAAAGTCTTCTCAGAAATAGCATCTAGAGAGATGGAAGCAAATTAATAGGATTTACATTATGATACTCATGCATGTGCCATAATATAATGCATACTGTTCTACACCTCAGTTTTCTTTTTTAATCAAAATATCTTTAAAGATCTTCCCATATCCATACATAAAAGCTTTCTATTCCTTTTTACCTCTGCATACTGTTCCCTTGTACTTATCTCCTCCTAAAGGACTTTTAGGTTGTTTCAAGTCTTTTCCTTACATGCAGACTGCTATAATTAATAACTTTGAATAGACTTAATTCCATATACATATATGAATATATCTGTGGGATTAATTCCTAGATGTGGAATTGCTAGGACATTTCTAATTTTGCTAGTTGTCTTCTACAAAGACTAAACCATTTACAGTCCTATTAGCAGTATGTAAGAGTGCCTTTTTTTCCCTTTAACTCTATCAATGCAGTGTAGTTTGTAAGTTTTTTGATCTTTGTCAATATGGAAGGTGAACCATAGCATTTAAGTGTATTTTTCATTTGCTTTTATCTTCTTATAAGCGAAGTTGTGCATCTTTAAATGTATTTATAGTTTGTCATATTCTTTTGTTGATCTTTTTCTTATTTATTTGTAGAAGCTCTTTGTATATTAGGAAAATTACCCATTTGTCTTTGATTTGAGTTTTAAATGCTCCCCCCCAGCTAGTTTGTCTTTTTTTTTCTGCTAATGGTTGTTTTTGTTACACATAAATGTTTAAAACTATTTTTATGAAGTTAATGTGTGCAGTCCTTTATGTCTTCTGAATTTTGTGCCATAGTTTAAAACCTCTTCCAAATTAAAAGAGTATAAGAAAAATTATCCTGTGATTTCTTTCGGTATTTTTATGGTTTGATTTTCTGTATTTACTCTTTAGACCATCTGGAATTTATCTTACTGTAAGGTATAAAATATGGATGTATCTTTTTTTTTTTCTAGGTCAAGTGAAGTTTAAATGTCACTTCCTCTATTTGCCTTTAACTGGAGCTAGCCCAGCCCAGGTTAAGTCTGTCTCTTATAAATTCATGTGACTTCTCACTAGAACATGAAGCACAGTCTTAATTCTTGTTCAATGCCTGTCTTTTAGTCTAGAGTGGAACTTCCATCTGGAAAGGACCTGTCTAATTCATCCAGTGCCTGTAAAATAGTAGACACTTAATAAATATTTATAGAATGGATTAATAATGTGAGTGTAAGGATCTAAAGTTATGAGGAAGTAGAAGTTACGAATAACCAGAAGCTGTGGAAAAGGTGTGCAGAATGGAATGTGAGCCTTTGAGGCTCCCATAAAGGAAAACCAAGTCAACAGGGTGGTGGAAGATTAGTCAGCCCTGCTGTACAGGACAATAAAACAATCCCGCGTCTAGAGTCACCTTGGACTTTGAATGGCTTTCCTGTACCCTTCTCTGTGAGACCCACCAGGAATATCTTTTTATTTCCTTCCTGGGAAACCCAACTTAGCTTTCCTTGGGTTCTGTGAGACCTACCTACGTGATTGAGACCCTTGCCCAACTGTTGCAGGATGTAGGAACAGGTATGGGAAATATGTCAGGAGCTAAGAACAGAGAAGTTTTGTCCAGACTGTGTTTTAGATGCTTTAGGATAGCTAGATAGGCCTTCCCTAGCCAGTAGGTAGATTGGAATGAAAAATATGAAACTGGACAATGAGGCATTACCCATGGCAGAATGTGGCAAATTCTCTATGAATGTCATGGGCTTTCAGAGGAGGGAGGGGTTGGGGAAGTTTCTATGAACATGATGATGGTATTTGCACTGGACCAGAAAAATGGAAAAGATTTTATCAGATGTAGAATTAAGTGGGGAGCTTGAGCAAAGGCAGCAGAGGTGGGAAGGTACAGGGCATGCTTAGAAGACAGTAGGGTTCTAGAGCTTAGGCTCTGGAGTAAGGGGAAGAGGGAGCAATAAGGGTTTGCTTGGACAGGGAAAGCCTTGAGAGCCTAGCTAAAGATTTTGAACTTTTTGAGCCCGGAAACACCATAGTAAGGAGTATCCCCTAGAATGATTAATTATGTAACATCTCTGTGCTGGAAAGGGTAGGTAGTAATCCAAGCTAGAAGGGAAAATAACACTGAAATAAGGTGATGGCACTAGAGGTTAAGAGGAGAGAACAGGTTTAAGAACTACAAGGCTGATTAATGAAACAAGCAAACAGACAAAAACCCCAAATCAGTAGCCTGTTTGGTTTAACAAGAACTGGCAGGACAGGAAAAAAATGAGTAGACAAACCTGGGTACTGTGGTAGTAGGAAGAAAATAAAGGTGTGGTGGAAGATACTTTGCTCATGCAGTCTGTAGATGTAACTGTTGCTGTTATAGCAGCAGAAATAAGAAAAGACTTAGCTGAGCACTTATTTGGTGCTAGACATGGTGCTATACATTCTTCAAGGTTTATCTCCCATTTTCTTTATAGCAACTCCAAGACAGTGGTACCATTTGTGGCATTATTAGTTCCATTTGTGAAATGAGGCCAGCAAAGCTCAGAAAAGTTAAGTAACTTGCCTACTAACACACAGCTATTAATGGAGCCAGGATTTAAACTCAGCTGTTTTGATTCCTGAACCCAGAATCAATCACTGCAGCCTATTCTGCAGTGAGACTTTTTTGTGCTAGGATAAATTGGTTTGGCCCAAGAATTCTTGGTACCATAGGGACCACTCTTTAATGTGCTTCTTTTGGGGTGGAAAACTATTTCTATAATACAAAGGATTCCAGGCATTGATGAAAACCTCTTATAATGGAAGTTGAGAAGCTGTTTGTGTTGGCGGTTTCAGCAGCCTTTTTTGAGTGCTGGTCTGAGTCTTCATCCTCTCTTGAACAGGAATGTGGAATTCCTCTTTTTGAAGTGAGTTTGAGGGGGCTTGGTGAGTGCTCCTCCATAGAGGCAACAGCAGCTTTGCAGGCTGGAGACGGTCATTGACTCTGGAATGGTTTCAAGAAACAGGGACTGCAGAGATGCGGAAGACCTCAGGCTATCCATCCTCCTGCTTGCTCAAGACAGTTCCTGCTGGAGAATTTTGGGGAAGCAGCCAAGAGAAAAGATGTATTTCCAGGAGGGTTTTTCTGCTTCTTCCAGGAATAATTCTTGGGACAGTTTTTCATGGCCCCACACAGTATGATCAGAGAATCCCAGCCGAATAAAAGCCGAAAAGAAATGAAGGCCTTTTTGGTGATATATGAGAATGTTCCTTTTGGAAAACAAAACAAAACAACTCTGATAAAGAGATGGTCTTCTCTGCCGCACAATATCTGCATCTCCCTTGATCTTGTCTCAGACAAGTGGGAGGATTGGCAGCACATAACAAAGCCTGAAAATTCAAACTCATGTGCTAGTGCTCTTGGCCAGCCAGTAATCATACAGTGGAATCATTTCTTCCCCTTCGTTATGTTAGGTCAAAGGGTAGATACCATGCTGTCAAAATGCAAGGTCTTCCTCCTACAGAGCTTGTTTTTTTTTTTTTTTTTAACTTTTAAAGCATAAACTTTTAAGCTTTAATGACTTCGTCTGTATGCCTGATAGAAAGGAACTGTGTTGGCTTCTCAGTGCTTACAGCTGCTGGGGAGAGTTGGATTTCTTTTCTGTTTGTTGCTTGTCAGTTTGTTTGGTTTACATTCTCATCTCTCATAGACATTTTACTTTTGTCCAGTCCTGTAAAAGTAAGAAGTTTTGAGTAGACTGAGAATATACCTTTCTTCAACTTTGCTACATTTTAAGTGTTATATGCAGGTTTTTTAAAAAACTCATACAGTCAGCTAAGTTTTAAAAGCACATTGGACATTTCAAAAGACCCTATATTTTAAAATATAATTTAGGGGAATGATAATTCTAAGTGCCTTTCTTTGAGAACTTTGTTGCCATTCGTTAATCACTTTCCATGGACCAGGTAGTGTACGAAACACTGATGTATAATATTTTTTCTAATCCCCACAATGATGCTATAATAATAATAATAATAATCTTCAATAGGCAGATTAGTAAACTGTGGCTTGGTAAGATTATTGGTAACCTTCTCAAGATCACTCTGGATTTGAACACAGATTATCTCAAGATCAAGGGACACGTGGATATAAGCACACATGGAAACTTCCTTGTGTGCATAATAAAACAATTAAAAATGTTTTCACTGTGAAGGCTATGGGGAACCAGGATTGTATTTTAGAAAGATGCCTACCTTGTATTTCCAATACAACTACAGCTGGACTCATCACACTTTCTTTCACTCATCCTCTCATCATCATTCACTTGGCATTTAGTTTTGGAACTGGTACAATCCCCACCTGTGTTTCTAAGACAGAAACCTCCAAGTGACCCTTGACTCATCCCTCACTGTGTCTAATCCACCACGTTTCATTTTTGTCATTTTCTCTCCCTGTTCTAGGTGATGTTGTCCCCATGGGTCATTGGACTATTGCAGTAGCCTCCAGAGTCACAGTCTGTCCCCATCCTCTACTGTAGGCAAAATCAGTGAAGCAGCACCCTCTGCCTAAAAGCCCTTGCTGCTGCCTCCTCTCACACTGGGCAAAATAGAAAGCTCTATGCCTGGCTTATGAAGTCCTTCACACTCTAGACCTGGCTTACTTTCAAGTCTTATCTTAAAGCCCAACATGCACACAAAGCTCCTCCACCTCCTCAATTTCCACGTATGTTTGCATTGCTGAATATTTTCTCATTCCTTACACTAGCTAGACCTTTCCCACCTCTCTACATTTGAGCATACTCTTCTCATTGCTTAAATGCTCCTTTCTTCCTCTTTTTGTGCAAAACTCCTACTCATCTTTAAAGTCCCAAATCATATGTCAGTCACCCTCTGATTCCTCTCCAAAATCAGAAATTCCACCTTGTATTCTGACAGTACTTACGTTGTTGTAAAAGCATTTTGTTATTTTCCAGCTCCATGTTTCTCCCTTCCATTAAACTTTGAACTGTCTAATGATAAAGACAATTTCCTTTTCATCTTTGTGTCTTCTTTTCGTGGCACATGGTTATTGCTCCATAAATATTTGTTAGATGAATAGGTGGGTAAATAGATGGAAAGATGGGTGGCAGGACAGATAAACTGGTAGCAGAGAAGCCAGATAGGAGCTATTTCAGTGTCTGAATAAAGAATACAAAGGCATGAGCTAAGATGGCAACATTAAGAATAGCGAAGAGATAACTGTTTTGATAGACATTTTAAATTAAATGAAAATGGCAGATCGTGACGATTCATTGCATATGAAGTGTTAAGACAAAAGACTTGTCCTCCTTTACTCTCAATCTTGGATGACTTTAATGGAGAAGAAACAGCAAAAGAAGTATGGTGAGTTTTGGTTCTGGAGAGGGGATGGTTGAGAATTTAGTTTTGAATATGTTGAGATTCTGTGTGGATATCCAGGCAGAGTTGTTCAACACGCATGTGAAAATTTAAGAAACTGACAAATCCTTGCTCCTCCAGAGGCTGGGATTGCAGGTTGTTGCCTGGCATCCCCTATATCCACATCCAAGCCTGTGTGTTTCTGACATGGAAAGATTGCCAAGATATATTGTAAAGTGTATAGCATTGTCTGTTGTATTTTTATAGACAGATGTGTGTCTATTTGTGCATTATGCATAAAAATTTCTGGAAAGATTGGCAAAAAACCCTTAACGGTGGAATTGGTTATTGGGGGAACTGGAGGGAGAATATAAATTTTCTTTTTATAAATTCTTTTGTATTATTTAATGTTTTTATTACTAGCATGTGTAATTTTTTACTAAAATATAATTCCTGTATCATAAAATTCACTCTTTTAAAGTGTATAAATTCAGTGGTTTGTATAGTCACAAGGTTGTGCAATCATCACCACTATCTAATTCCAGAATTAAATTTTCATCACTCTAGAAAGAAACCTATACCTATTAGCAGTCAGACTCATTCCCCAGTTATTTCCCCTCTTCCCTCAGGCCCTTACCTACTTTCTGTCTCTATGGATTTGCATATATGGAACATTTCATATAAATGGAATCATATAATATATGGTGTTTTATGACTGGCTTTTTTCACATAGTGTAATATGTTTGGGGTTCATTCGTGTTGTAGTATGTTTCAGTACGTCATTCCTTTTTATTGCTGAATAATTTTCCATTGTAGGGTATACCATATTTTGTTTATCTTTTCATCTGCTGATCAACTTTTAGGCTGTTGGCCGTTTTTAGCTGTTATGAATAATGCTCCTGTGAACATTCATGTGCAAGTTATTGTTTGAATATGTGTTTTCATTTCCTTTGGGTATATACCTAGAAGTGGAATTGCTATGTCATATAGTAACTCTATGTTTAACTTTTTGATGAATTTCCAAATTGTTTTCCACAGTGGCTGTGCTATTTTTACATTCCCAACAGCACCGTATACTTGTTCCAATTTCTCCACATTCTTGCTAGCACTTGTTATTGTCTGTGTTTTTATCATAGCCATCCTAATAGTATGAAGTGGTATCTCATGGTTTTGACTTGCATTTCCTAATGACTAGCGGTATTGAACATCTTTTCATGTACCTATTGGCCATTTGTGTATCTTCTTTGGAGAAATGTCTATTCAGATCTTTGCCCATTTTTAATTGTATTTGTCTTCTTATTGTTGAGTTGTAAGAGTTATTTATATATTCTGGATACTAGACCCTTGTCAGGTATATGATTTCCTATATTCTTTTGTATACTGGTAATTTTACACTTGTATTTGCTGTGTTCTATTAAAAAAATTGTTCAATACACAATAGTTGACATTTTGAAATAATTAAGTGATATTTAAAATAATAAAGTGATAGCTTTAAAAATTATACCCTCAGAGACGGTAAGTGAATTTATGCTATTATAATTAAATAGGATGCTTACAAATAAATTACCAGTTAACAGTTTTACACTGGCACTGCTTTTTTGAGGGTTCCATACGATAGGATTAGGAACAGTGTACCAAATATTAGGAATGTATTCAAAGTATAATTTTGACCCCAAACATATAAACTCCTTCAAACATACATGTGGTCACATATCAAACAGATGCTTACCCTCTTTTGGTGGTCTTATCTCTATTTGAAATAGACCTTGCCTTGAATATTCACTTAGTTTTTGTTTATTGATATGACTGAACTCCAAAATTTGAGCCCCTTCCAACCAAATAATTTGCCCATTTAAATGCTCAGGGTATGGCCTCATTTTATAGTGCCATAAAATGAAATTTTAAAAGCCTCTCCAGAGAGCTGTGATTACCGTTTTTTCTTTAGTTGTTTGCCAAGCTAATAAATATTCTTAGCAGTTCTGTCATCACATGTCATATAAAACTAGATCTAATGATTAAATCTAAGAAAGGATCCCAAATACCGCAGCTTTCTATGCATCTTGAGAGGAAGAAGTGATCCACCTGATCATTAGACACTTGGATTTTCATAAGCAAGTCTTAACACATCCTCCTCTCTTTCCAAGAAGGGTGGATGAAGGGGCCCTTGAAAAGTTTGGGCTTGCTGAGGATCAGCTGGCTGGCTGGCTGCTTGGGGGAACTGAACTTATAACTACATGGCCCTTGGGTGCTGTATGTTCCCAGTTCTCACAGAGGAAACATTTGACTGTGATTGCAGATAGTCACACGAGCCTCTCTTCCACCATACGTATATTATTTTCCCCCCAATTCCTGACAAGTGGCTTTCCAATCTTCCTGCTTCTCTGACTCCCCAATATACCTCCTTGGGTTCTCCAGTACATGGTCTCTTTTTTTCAGAGGTCTCTATTAAAGCCTGGGACCTTTCTCAAATTTTTGACAGCCAGTAATTCATAAAGGAAAAATGAATTAACTACGTTTTAGTGTAGCTGTAGGGCAAGAGAGTTGTTTTGAAGTGATTGCTGCAGGCTGTTAAGACAGCTACTTAGCTTTCAGGGCTGGCAAGAGAAGGATGAAAAGTAATGAGTTAACCTGCTAAGAATTTGGCCATTTTAATCATTTGAGTCTGGGTATACTTTGTCTCCATTTATACCAAGTGGGGAAACAGTTATCTTGATAAGCAGGGATTTATCTCACCCCACCTCTCAGAGGCTGCCTGGACTCAGAGTAGAATGGACTCCTTTATGTAGCAAGGGGAATGGGCATGCTTTGTATGAGTAAGAAAAAGGAAAAAAGCCATTGGTATTTTTTCAAAGTTCTTATCAGCAAAGAGCATTACCGAGAAATCCTATAGGGTAGTGATGACATTCAATTTTATTTGTACCAGGAATGCACAGATGGCTGGAGTTAGCAGCTATTCATTTTTAGCACGTATCTCTCATTAATGTTAGTGGGAATTACAACAGACCTATCAAAGGGGAAGAATAGAGGAGGGTATGTTGTATCAAATAAACGTACATCATTTTTGTGCAAAGGTCACATACTTGGAATAATTCCTTTCTGTAATTGTAACTTCCCATAGTTAGTTTATTCTTTTTGCTGAATTTTTATGTTGTCATTGGTATTTTTAATGGCCTGAAGAAAAGCATTTCAGCAAACTGCCCAAGTCTGAGACTTATAATTAGTCACTGCAGCTTGTGGGATCTTTTGTAAATAGCTCGATCGAGATGTGTTTTTACATAAAAGTTCTCCTTGATTAATTGCCCAGGAAATGCTTCCAGTCATAGAGATTCGTAAATCTGTAACATAAAATATTCCATTCCCAACAGTTGAGTCAGTGAGAAACTTGTGATTTTTTTAACCATCATGTTTTCAGGTGTTGCCAGGACTTTTAATCAATTTTCACCTAACAACAATATAGAAATTAAATGCCAACAACCAGGAAAACTACAGTTCCTTATTATTTCACTTCTATATCTAGGACAGAAACAGATATCCTGGTTTTCTAAAAGACTCAAATGAAAATGTAGTATTTTAAAAAAGAAGAAAAGGAAGATCAAATGGAAAGAAAATCAATTAATTAAAATACAAACTAGATAGAACTTGAATTCACTATGGTATGAGAATTTAGTAAAAATTTGACGTGTTATTTTCTAATAGAATGTTTTTTTGTTCCTGTGGGCTGGACTTTGGGTATATTGAATTTATAGGGGTTTTTCGTTTCTTCAGTTGGGAAAGTAGAAAATCTTTCTTGCTTCTGATGTCTTCTTTGGATGAAGAAGAATTCTGATTTTATAAGGTGCAACAAGAAAGAATTTAGGATTTATACCAGCAAATGGATTTAGTAATAAGCATCAAAGCACAGGGTAAAAATATGAGGTTGAGACACTTAGGTGAGCAAAATACTCACTTTTTGCAAATCAATTCATGTTTTCTGCTTTATCTTGAATTTTAAATATTTTTATATTCACCTAATTAATATCAAGGGTGTTTTTCTCAAAAGTGAAAAAATTAATGACTTATTACCAACTGGTATAGAAAAATCAGCCTAAACAATGTAACTTGAAATTAGTTCTCATTTCTAAATTACACTATAGCTACATTTAATAGAGTTATTCATCACTATCCTGCAGGAACTTTATAAAACTTCAGTTATTCCCCAAACCTTAGCCATTCACTGGGTAAATGGTTTCCTTGGATGCTATATGAAGAATGTTATAGCAGGCTTCTTCTTATCTGTCCGTTTGTCTTCAGTCTCAGTTTTTAGCCTCTTTATTGTGTCTTTTTTTTTAAGTTTTAATTTTAATTTTTTGAAGTATAATCAGTTCACAATGTTGTGTCAATTTTTGGTGTACAGCATAATATGTCAGTCATACATACATATACTTATAGTTGTTTTCATGTTATATGTTACTATAAGATATTGAATATAGTTCTCTGTGTTATACAGAAGAAACTTGTTGTATATCTATTTTATATGTAGAAGTTAGTATCTGCAAATCTTGAACTCCAAATTTATCCCTTCCCACCCCCTTTTGTAATGTCTTTTTATACAATGAATAGTCTTTGTTTAAAGGAAAGATTTGCAGGTATATGTGTGTATGTGTATGTGTGTATATGAAATAAATAATTATATATGTATATATGTTTGTATGTTTATGTGAAATAAATTTAAGTCATATGTTTATGTGAACTGAATATATGTATGTGTATATACATATATATGTAGGTGTGTGTGTGTATTTTCTGATGTAAGAAGCAGTATTTGCTGAGTTTTCTGTGGTGAGAAGAGAAGATGCTTACAACTGCTGATGGGGAGTGGTGGTGACATGGCTTTGGGAAAATAGTCTTACAGATGGGTAATGGTTTTTTGGGGTTTTTTTAAGTGAAAGGATTATCCTGGTTAGCTCTGACAAGAAATTAGCAAGTGAGGTAAATCCAAGAATAGCAATGATAATAACATGAATTTTGGATTGTGACAGATTGGGATGGAACACAGATCTACTCCTTCTAAAAGGAAGAGCCCTTTAAGCAAGTTGCTTACCTGCTTATCCTCATTTTTCTGGTCTATAATGGGGATAACAATACCTACATCATAAAGTGGTCTTGAGGATTAAACATGTACATTGCCTAGTCTGAAGAGATGCTGATAAAATGCTACCTTCTATAGCATATATGTTTATGACCCTGAGTCTTGGTGGCTGCTCTATGGATTTTAGATCAGATAACATTCCTAAAAGTGGGGCCACCCTACCTCTGGGAGTTCTAGAAGCACTGCCATCCAGACAGAAACTAGAAAGGGCATGAAAATGGATGCTCAGGATTTTCCTGTATCCCTCCAAGTAAAGATTCTGTCACCATTGTAGTATGGAGGATTATATCCCTTGAGAAAATAGACTAGGTCAGGAACAGGGAAGCATGAGAGGGAAGGTTGATGTTCCTGGCGTCTGGAATCTGCACATAGGCACTGGAGGAGGCCCAAGAGGTCACTCTTGTTCAGAATCTTCCTGAAATGGACAGAGGTCTATGCTGGCTCTTGGGATTCTCTGACCGTTTTGGTTTGAGTAACCGTTATTGAGTAGAGGACATTTTCACAGCGGCAACTGAGAGAACAGAAGTGCATTGATTCACAAGAAGGAAAGATGGAATGAAAGCTGCTCAAATATATTCTATGATTGCGAAGTGACTAGGAGTTGTCCTAACTTATATAGCAGAGCTAAGTCCTGCTCCACAAACTCAGGGGGACAAGAAATGTACATAAAAAATATAAATCTTTATATATTTGTTGCTTTTAAAGCAACTTAGATCAGACTCCGGTCTTAAGTCCACGCTACCAGTAAGGGCAGAGATGGACATATGATCTAAATGCCACCTCCAAAAGCTCTCAGTAGCCCTCTTACACTGCCTCTTGAAGTCTAAACTGTTAACCGTGGAGATGCGGTAATCCAGAACTTCAGATGGATGCCATCTTCACAGTGCTTTGTGATTCCTAGGTTTGTATGTGTGTGTATGTATATATGTGTGTGTATATATTTCCTCCTAATCTATAGGTTGCCTTTTCATTTTGTTTATGGTTTCCTTTGCTGTGCAAAAGCTTATTTGATTACGTCCCATTTGTTTGTTTTTGCTTTTATTTCTATTGCCTTGGGAGACTGATCTAAGAAAACATTGCTACAATTTATGTCCCAGAATGTTTTGCCTATGTTCTCTTCTAGGATTTTTATGGTGTCATGTGTTATATTTAAGTCTTTAAGCCATTTTGAGTTTTATTTTTGTGTATGGTGTGAGAGAGTGTTCTAACTTAATTGATTTGCTGAAGAGACTGTCTTTTCTCCATTGTATATTCTTGCCTTCTGTATATTTTTCACCTTTGTTGAAGATTAGACTATAGTATAGGTGTGTGGGTTTATTTCTGGGTGCTCTATTCTGTTCTGTTGATCCATATGTCTGTTTTTGTGCCATGCTATTTTGATTACTGTAGCTCTGTAGTATTGTCTGAAGTCTGGGAAGATTATTCCTCCAGCTTTGTTCTTTTTCCTCAGTATTGCTTTGGAAATTCTGGGTCTTTTATGGTTCTATATAAATTTTAGGATTATTTGTTCTAGTTCTATGAAAAGTGTCAGGGGTAATTTGATAGGGATCACATTAAATCTGTAGATTGCTTTGAGTAGTATGGCTATTTTAACAATATTAATTCTTCCAATCCAAGAGTGTGGGCTATCTTTCCATATCTTTTATTCATCTTCAGTTTCCTTTATCAGTGTTTTAGAATTCTCAGCAGATAAGTCTTTCACCTCCTTGGTCAGGTTTATTCCTAAGTATTTTTTTTTGGATGTGATTTTAAAGGGATTGTTTTTTTACTTTCCCTTTCTGACGTTTAATTGTTAGTGCAAAGAAACGCACTGGTGTAAAGATTTCTGTTTGGTATGTATGTTAATCTTGTGTCCTCCTACTTTGCTGAATTTGATCAGTTCTAGTTGTTTTTGTGTGGAGTCTCTAGGGTTTTCTATATGTAGTATAATGATATCTGCATATGATGACAATTTACCTCTTCTCTTCCAATTTGGATCCCTTTTTTCTTTTCCTTGTATGATTGCTGTGGCTTGACTTCCAGTACTATATTGAATAAAAGTGGTGAGAGTGGGCATCCTTGTCTTGTTCCAGATTAAAGCAGGAAGACTTTCACCTTTTCACCATTGAGTATTATGTTGGCTGTGGGTTTGTCAGGGTTGAAATTTCTTAACGGAGAGTGATATTCAGTCATTTCCACCCCTCTGGGAATAGTGAAGATGCTGAACTGCAGTAGAGGGTGACTTACCTTAGTACTGAAGAATAGGAAACATTTCAAGAAACTCTAATTAAAGAAACCTGGAGACTAGCTAACTCAGTGGCAACTGGAGATAACTGTTTATACTTCATAGCTCACCTGAAAATTCCCAGTGTTGCTGAGGATCTTAGACATAACAGTTGAGTGTATATGTGCAAGTCATTGAACTACTCTGAACAATGTCTCATCAGCCATATAGGGAAGACAGGTACTCGGCTCTTGTTCTTCCTTGTTCTTAGAGCTGTCTCTGTCATTTCTACCCATGGCTACAATGGTACCCAGGAGTCTTTGCTGTTGTTAATTATGTGTTTAAAACTTGGAATGATTTTAGGTAATACAGATGAACATGTATATATTTTATTAACTATACTTTTTTACTAGAACATCCATAACTTGCAGTTCAAACATATGATTTCACTAATTCTTGTCTAGAAAGACTCTAAGGCCAAAAGGTATATAAGGTAAAAATATTTAAAGAAAAATATTAAGTAGCACAGGTAATGCATGGTATAGCAAAAATTACTGACATAACACATTAAGTTGGGAAGCCCTGATTAACACTGTTATTCATCTGACTTTATACCTCAGAGCAGTAATTCAGTGGGAAGAATCCTGGGGGAAAAAGGAACTTGGGTCAAATAAGTCCAATAAACACATCCTCCTATTTTGAAGATTCACCATGCACTTTATAGTAAATAATAAAGGCTCTGAAAAGTTCTGCAGTATAAAAAACCATTTACACTTATTTCTGTGTTCTCAAGGCTTATTTGATCCTAACCCCTCTCCTTTGGTTTTGTTTTTGGTTTGTGTATTTTTTTTTTTCTTTTTTTGGTAACAATTATTAACATCCCCCAGGGATAGTGCTGTCATAACTGTTTGTAAATCACTGAGTTGAGGAAAACATCATCAGGAAAAACTGAAGGTGGCATGACAGTGATGATTTTGGAAGTGGTTAATTGTGTTGAGGCAGTTGTGTGGGGAAGTGGTTTGTTCTGTCTTCTCATACAACTGAGGAGAACGGCTTATGCCCTCTTTGCTGATAATTCTGCAGTTTGGTTGTCCTTCACTGATTTTCCTTTCATCCACCACCCACCACTGATTCTGTTTTGCTCATTGACATTCAACTAAGAACTACAAGAAGTTTGAGTTATGGGAAGAAAAGTGGAAAGAACAGGCATTTATTTTTGCACTGTGTGTTGTCATGGGGATAAATACTTGGGGAAGTATAAGGATGCATAATTTTCCATAACCCTTCATTGACCATAAGTTAGGCCTTCCAGATGCCTCAGGTTGCATTGGTGAAAATGGTTTGGGAAATGGAAAAATGAAGTCTGTTAGGTAGATACTGAAGTAAATAGTCCCCAAGAAATGTTTGAAATTGGCAGTAAAAAGGTTGAGAAATCTTTTGAAAGATTAGCACAAACAAAATAAAATAAAAGGTTAAAAATCTTTTAAAAATAATTAATATATAATTTGGACACTGGTTAATAATGTCCAAATTTGTGCTGTCCAATATGGTAGCCACAAGCCTCATGTGACCATTTACACTTAAATTAAGATGAAATAATCTTGAAAAGTCAGTTCCAAAGTTGCACTAGCAACATTTCAGATATTCAGTAGCCACATATGGCAAGTGGTGACTGTACTGGATAACATAGAAATAGAACATTTCCACAATTGCAGAAAATTCTGTTGGCTAACGTGTATGGTAGACAGAATTCTGATATGACCCCCATGATCTCTGCCCCCTGGTTTTCACACTCTTGTATAATCTCTTCCACTTGGATGTGGGCAGAACTTGTGACCTACATCTAGCTAATAGAATATGGCAAAAGTGATGGATGCCACTCCCTAGAATAGGGAATGTTAAATGGCAAAGGTGATGAAATAGCACTCCCATGATAAGACTCTATCTTAGCAGGCTGGAGAGAGAGATTCTGCTGGCCTCAAAGAATCACACAGCCATGTTGTGAACTGCCTTTAAAGAGGGCCACATGGCAAGTAACTATGAGCAGCTTCTAGGACCTCATGGAGCCTCCAGCTCCAGCCAACAGCCAGTAAAGAGCTGGGAACCTCATTCAGCTATAAGGAAAGGAATTCTTCCAACAACCTGAATGAACATGGAAGCACATTCTTCTCCAGTTAAGCCTACAGATGAGAAATGCATTCTGGCTAACATTTCAGCCTAGTAAGACCAGGAACAGAGGGACCAGCCAAGCTGTGTCTGGACTTCTGACTCGCAGAAGCTGTGAGATAATAAATAAGTATTGTTTTAGACTGCTAAATTTGTGGTAATTTGTTACACAGCAAGGGAAAACTGATAAAGTGGTAGTCTAAACTATCTTTGGGATGGTCTGATAAGCTGCACTTCAGATGGTCCTGATCCTAAAGAGAATATAACTTATTTATTGAGGCTAGTGCTTTGCCTCTCTCTTAGAAAAAGAAGATTGTAGTTTTCAAAAAAAAAAAAAAAAAAAAGGAATGTCTAGGCCTGGCCAGGATGCCCCATTCACTTTTGTGGCAACAATCTCATAATAATGTACAATAATATTTTATTATTTTTATATAGCATAATAGATAAGACGATGAACTTTGGCATCATAAAAACAATGGTTCAAATTATGGACCCCCTGCGTATTAACTGCATTATGTTGGGTAAATGACTCAACCTCTCTAAGCCTCATTTTCTTCATCTATAAAAGAGGGCTAAAATTACTTTTCATGTAGGGGTGTTATTTTGTTTAACTGGAATTATATTTTTACAGTGCTTAACACAATGCCTGACACATAATATGATATCGAAAAATAGAGGATGTTAAAATTAAATTAAATTAAAAAAATAGAGAAT
The DNA here is from genome assembly GCF_048773025.1 of Camelus bactrianus. NCBI lineage: Eukaryota > Metazoa > Chordata > Mammalia > Artiodactyla > Camelidae > Camelus > Camelus bactrianus. The sequence continues at coordinate 29,081,510 of NC_133555.1, forward strand.
GTTTTTATTATTTAGCAATATTTTAACATTGATTTCTGGTAGGAAATAGTATAAACCTTGAGACATTATTTCTATGCTCTAGTTTGGAAAATAAGCATATAAGATTTTTATCTTCTTATTCTTCTGCTTTATTTTATGTCTCGGCTGCTACAGCCCAATTCCAGATTGAATGCAATAAAAACAGGTCTTGCGTACACAAAGTGCCCCTGTGCTCATAGGTTGCTTTGGCTGTATATTGTCTGGGCAAATCGCCCCCAACCTCTGGCCAGACTGTGGAATGTTGGTTTCCTCCAACATTAACCCCCTGGGGGTCAATTTTCACAGTTTCCATATGTTTTTATATTACCCCAAACTGTCAATACAAATGACACCCTACCAAATTGGCCCTAATGTGCCTATGTCTAACGGTGGAGTTGGAGGCTTTTATAACAATACAGTACTCCATGGAATTGTGGCAGTTATACAAATGTTTCATTTTTAAAGTGTTCAGATTCCTTTTTTTTTTTTTTTTTTTAATTTGAAAAGAAGTAGATGATGTGCAAGGAGAAGATTTGAGGAGGTAACAGAGCAGGAGTTTTAATCTTATGTCTGGGCCTTGTCTTAGGTTTGCCCCTATGGTCCCAGAAGTTCTGTCCTAAGATCTGTTACCTGTTGTCTGCAATTGTCCTTGCCCCTTTGTTTTTCTCTTAATTTCTGGTTTTGTTACTTTTATTTTCATTTATTTTATCATCTCCAAGCCCTTTGTCTCTGATTAGATTTGTTCGTACAGGAAGAAGAGCCAAGCTCATTATGAGGCAGTGGAGTCCCAGGATATGAAATACACTAAACATTTCTACTTGTGGAGGTAGACTCATCCATAAAACCTAATAATTTATTCAAAAAGTGGTCACATTGAGGTTAACAGGTTCAGAGACTGGAAATTAATAGGGAAATTGCATAGCGTTCTTGTTGGTTTTGTGTTCTACTTCATAGCGGTGTCTTCATTTCAGTAACTGTTGCTGCCACCATGAAGTTTGAAGCTGTTAAGCTCCCACCTTCCATTCCAAAGCTCCCTTGGTGGAATGCTAATATTTTTGGGTAATTAACTCATATGTATCTAGTTCTCTGATAGTCAACCAAGTTGCTGCTCAGGGCATCGTGTGAAGTTTAGAGTGTTGTGCCTTAAAGTGGCTGGACTGCAGGACAGAGATTGTATCCCGAGAATGTCTGTTCCTATTCCCTAGAGCGTTCCCGGGCTGCTTGGAAGAGGAGAAAGCGGGACAGTGGTGTGAAAGAACTCTACAGTATTCTCTACAGTTAGTTGGCACAGCACAGAGATTAAGGGGCTAGGGGTGGCCTCTGGAGCCAGAATGACTAAGAATTCTGCCTCTGCTCCTCAGTTAACTGTAGCTTTCGTCTGTAAGAGGAATAATCAGAGGACCTGCCTAATAGGGTTGTTGTGAGGATTAGTGAGCTAATATGTGTAAGGTGCTTAGAGCACATCATGTGATAAGAGCATTTGCTGTTGTGATTACCATTACCTGGGTTCAGCAAACTCTGGCCCATGGGCTAAATCCAGCCCTGCCACCTGTTCTTATAAATAGTTTTCTTAGAATACAGCCACACTTATTTGTGTACATACTATTTGTGATTGCTTTTATGCTATAACAACAAAGTTGAAGCAAAGTTGAGTATTGTTTACAGGGGCTGTATAGCCCCCCAAACCCAAGATACTTACTGTATAGCATTTTACAGAAAAAAGTTTGCTGACCTCTGTTTTTAGACTTTAAAAAGCTTTTCTCAATGGCATAAATGAGAACAAGCCATTAGCCTGCTGTGAACCATGTAGATTTTTAAAAACTACTAAAAACTAATGTAATTTATGAATTACATTAAGAAAGAGATAGCCGGGCCATTTCTTTTGGACTCAGCCTTTTAGATTTTCAATTTAATTTCAAGGATGAGTTTATAGGAACGAGAACTCTAGGTTGTTATTGTGGTTTTACCAGGTAATAATACCCAATTGTATTCATCATTAGTCTAGTTTTTTTTATTTCTTTTTTTTTTGGCTACCATTTCATTGACAATAAACTGATATTTATTACATGAGATTGAATTCTTATATATAGAAAGTACTTTCATGAAAACAAAAAGAACAACCTTCATTCATGTAAATCTTTAAATATGCATTCCTAAATAATTTCAAGGATTCACATAAAACATGTGGCAAAGGGGTTCATTTCATCCTTCGACCGAAAGCAGCAGGTTTCAGAATTAAATTCAATCTCACAGAAATTTGTTGGTGACAATGGACTAGGCATTGTGCTATGTTCTTAGAGAAGAGAATGAGACAGTGTGATAACTGTACAGAGGGTGCTTTTAGGAGAACAAGGAAGACATAAAATGATGAAAAGTGTGATGGGTTCTTACTGAGGCAAGCATAGCATGATTTGGGAATTTATAATAGGAAGACCCAACTTTTAGATTGACCAAGAAGGCTTTCCAGAGGACAATGCCTTTACACTGAAGTGAGAGGGATCAATATGAGTTATCTGTAATGAAAGGACCAGGATGGGAATAAGGTGAAAAGTTTACTGAAAGAGAAAACTGCCATGCAGAGGTCCTAAGGACAGTAAGGCTTGGTGTGTTCATGGTGCAGATGGAAGGCCAGTATGGCTGGGAGAGAAGGATAGATGAGGTAAGACTTGGGGAGGCAGGAGTTAGATCAGGTATGAGCCACAGGAAGAAGCATGGAGTTTTCCATAGATAGTGGAAATCTAATGAGAAGGTTTAAGTGGGACAAAGATATTGTCCTGTTTGGGCACTGGAGAGACTCTTTACTCTGTCCTGTGGAGAATGGATTAGATGGGCTAATTGGAACTGGCATCCTTGCTCAACTTTGAGATGATGGTAGCTTGGACCAGAAGGGACGTGGTTAGGAATCATTCCTTCACTCTGGTGCATACTCCAAGGATGGGCTCTGTTCTAGCAGTAATGCCTGTTTGGTGGTAGAACAGTCAATCATCAATTAAAATGCAAATGTATGTATAATTAAAAATTGTGTATGCCCAATGAAGGAAGTGCACAGAGTGTAGTAACAGAAATTATCAGTGGCAAAAAGGGGACATTCTTGGGGTGGTGCCCAGAAAAGGCCCCTCTGAAGAGGTAATATTTGAACTGAGACTTGAAGGATGAAAATCAGCCATGGAGGAGGCTGTGGAGAGGAAAGGGGAGGGAATCCCAGACAGAACAACATGTGCCTGTGCTCTCTGGTGGGAAGGAGTTGATGTGATTTAGGAACCAAAGAGACTGGATTCAGGATCCTGGGGGTAAAGGTGAGAATGGTGTGGAATGAGGCTGGCTATCTGGTTTTATTCTTTGGGAAATGGAAAACTGTTGGAGGATTATATGCCAAAAGGAGTGTATGATCTGGCTTGTTTTGAAACATTCACTTTTGCTGCTGGGTGAAGAATAGATTAAATGGGACCAGAGTGGAAGCAGGGAGACCATTAGGGAGAGAAGAACGTCATGGTCCAGGCAGGAGAAGATGCTGGCTTGAGTTATCATGGCAGCAAAAGTAAGATTTTGCCCATTCCCTGTTTCCCCATCTGTACTGCTGTTCTGTAGACTCTCAGTAGGGCATTAAGGCACCATGGGATGTGTGGAGCCATGATATGCTGAAGTAGGGGATACTTGCTGGGCAGATAGAGTTGGCAGGGAAACCCTGCTTTGAGTTCCCTGATGATGAATCTGCATCCAACTTTGACCATATGAACTGAGAAGCCTGAGCATGTAGTCCATTCCATAGTGAGAAGGATGTGGAATATCACATTTATTGCTTTATAATGAGAAAAATAATCATTCCAGGGATATCATTCTCAGATCTACATGACCAGTCTGTGCTCTCTGGGTCACCAGACCTATGTAGGAGGCCAAGCGATAAGAAATTTATTTGGTAGATAGTAAATTGGAGCCAGGCTTGTCAGGTAATCACGTGACACTTACAGCTGTGTATGATCTGCTTGCCAGAGGAGTGTCTTATTATTAGATGCCCATATAGTTTGAACTTTGATTCCTAAGGCAGATGAAAATCAAGTTTTGCCTTTTCCCTTTGAGTTTCCTGTGGGTGCATACCAGTCCTACCAACTGCCCTGGAGGAAGGCAAGGAAGCATCAGAGGGAGCTTGCTCTCTCTTGGGGTCTTCACTAACAGGCACCCATCAACTGTTTTTTCCCTAACTATCTATCTATCTATATATATATCTATATATATATATATATATTTTTTTTTTTTTTTTTAATGAAAGTACCGGAGATTGAACCCAAGACCCAGGACCTCATGCACCCAATAGCTCAGTATGTGCTCTACCACTGAGCTATTCCCCTCACCCCATCTACTCTCTTTAGCTTAGGCTCTCAGTCACTGATTCCATTCAAATTTAAGGCAGTGCTTCATTGATATTCTGTGGGAAGAGATTCTTTAGGGGTAGAATAATGGAGAACAGTTGAAGGAAGCCAGCCCTTTGAAACCTCCCCTAAAGTGAAATATCTGTAAGAAAAAAACCAAAAACAAATACCCTTCTCTTGCTGATTGTGACCATCTTCTGCTATGTAACCTGTTCTCTAGGTTTTCCTGGCTCATGTGGGGGAATCATCAGTGGAGGGGAGTAGATATATTCTTTAGAAAAGGATTATTTGGGGCAGGAGCATCAGGCTGACGTTTATAAATTACTCACTTTGTGCCGGTAACTGTTTTAAGAGCCTTAGGCTTATTAAATCATTTAATGCTCTCATAGCCCCAGTGAGGTAACTTGCCCAGGGTCACACACTTTGTAAGGGATGCCTCTGTGATGAGAATGTAGTCAATCTGGCAACAAAGTCCTTGGCTCTGGGCATCTTACTATCCTATCTCTTGACCCCATATGTCTCAAGTGATTCAACCATTTCATCAGGCTGAATGAGGAATTGCCTTCCAGAAACATCCTCCTCCAAGGAGAATTTTGCTGATGAGATCCGAAACTACAAGGAGATTCTCTTCGCCTCTAGGAAGTTCCACTTCTCAAGTTTTCAAATCTGAACACTCCCTGCCCTTCTTTCTTTAGCTATGTTATCAAGTTCTGGCTATGTCCTAGTGTCCTGGTAAATGATAAATGATGTCGCTTTAAGGTGTATTGTCATCGTGTGCTTTAACTGAGGGTGGCCTTGTTTCTGGGTCCTTGTGTAGCTCCAAACACCATAGAGGAGATGGGAATAGAGGAGAAGGAGATGGGAGGGTACTCACCTCCAAGGAGTGAAAGGAGCAAGGACTATATGTAAGGAGTGGCAGAGGAATCCACTGAGGAGGGAAGCCAGGATGGAAAGCATGGGGAGAGATTTGGCATCCCTTTGAAGGGTTTTGGCAAGGATCTAGGCAGTCATCCAACTAGTGGCCAAAGAGGTAAACTACTTTTGAGGAGCTACTGCAAAATGCAAGGTCCAAGAGGTCTGGCTCATTCTGGAGCTAACTCCTAAGACCTTGACCCTGCTTGTTCTTTGTTGGGAGGAGAGCTAGATTCTAGTAGCCACTGTTGGCCAGATACTTCTCTTTCAGGAAGGAATACCATGCTCAAGACATTCAGCATATTTGTATGTGCTGTAAAAGTATCTTTGGAATATTTATGATACCTTTCTAAAATTTATAGCTATGCTGAAGTACTGAATGGTATTTACAAGCCTTAAAAAAATGGGATCATCTCAGTGGTTAAAAGTAAAAGCCTTTATTATAGGAAATTCTGCATGCAATACTCATTGTCAGCTTTCATTATGTGTGTGTGGCCCATCTACTTGTGCAGTCGCATCAGGATCCCAGCTCACTTAACATGCTTGTTGTGACCTTCCTGCAACACTTCCGTTAGGATAACCTTCCAGAAATGTAACTTACCTTATTATTAAGGAAATGGAAACTAACTGTATGACAGAAAGGATTTAATAACGCATTCCAAAGTCCATTGTTTGAGGTATTTGGAATACCTGCTATTCTGGTGTAGGGAGCAAGACACTAAATATGTGTGCAATATTGGACAAGACACGATTACATTCATATTGTAAACTAAGAGTAAGAGAGGGAACATACTATAGTCTGTTCTAAGCATTTTACCTGTACTAATTCATCAACTCTTCACAATAATTCTATGAGTTACACACAGTTATTCCCATAAAAATGTGAAGAGGCTGAGGTAAAGAGAAGTTAAGAAACTTGCCCATGGTCACACGGCTAGAAAGTAGTGGACTTCTGATGGAAGCCCATGCAGTCTGTCTCCAGAGTTTATGCTATTAGCCCCTGCACTGCTGCTGCTCCTGGAAGATTCATATAACTCAGAAATTGTCTTCCATGGTGATTGTACCATTTTACACTCTGAGTTAAACCTACATCTAGTTATTTATCCAAGAGAAATGAAAACACATGTCCACACACCAAAAAAACTGGTCACAAGAATGTTCATTGCAACCTAATTCTTAACAGTAAAAAAAATTGGAAACAGCCCAAATATCCACTTAATAAGGGAATAACTAATCAAACTGTGGTATATTCACAGTAATGGAATACTATTCAGCAATAAGATAGAACTTAATATATAACAATATGAATGATCTCAAAAACCTTACACTGAATCAAAGAAATCAGTCACTAAAGAGCATTTACTATATGATTCTATGTATATGAAGTTCAACAGTACACAAAACAAATCCATGTAGATAAAAGTTAGAAAAGAGATTACTATGGGGCAAGGGGAAGGGATGTGAGGCTGGATGATGGCAATGCCCTGTATTTTGATTGGTCAAAAATCATTGACTTGTACATGTAATATCTGTTCCTTTCCCTGTCTGTATTTATACCTCACTTAAACACATACACACAAATACATACAGTAAGATGTGAAACTCACCCTCCTCCAGTCCTATTACCTTCGCCTGCAGTAACCACTGTTTATAGACTGGTGTGGAATTTTCCAGGAGTTTACAGGAGTATATACATGCACCATTTCCATATGCATACATATATACATCTTAGTAGGCTTTTATATTTTAACATAAGTAAGTTTAAACTATATGTATTATTTTGATACCTGCTTTCTTTTTCGATTAACAATATGTCTGGGTTTTTCCATGTCCATCCTTCAGTTTTGCCTTAATGTCCTTTGCTAGCTTAGGGCTCCATAGCTTAGGGCTCATAGTATGAATGTGTTTGATTTCTTCAGTCAGTTTCCTTCTGATGGATGATTAGGTATTTTTCAAATTTTCAATTTTACAGTGCTACTGTGAAAATTTTTGTACATATATGTTTGTACACATGGGCAAGCATTTTTCTAGGCTGCTTTTCTAGAAGTGGATTTGCTCGGGCAAAAGTTACGTACACAGTACTGACAAGTTGGTTTTCAAAAATGCTTTTGTCACTGACACTCCTCCTGACCACATATGAGAGAGCTAGATTCCTGCATCCTCTCTGACAATGGATGTTATCAATCTTTAAAGATTTTGAGAGCAGGTGGGTAAAAATGGCATCTTATTTCTGCTGAAGTTTTAAAAGAGGAAGTTTTGATTTTTTTCTTTATATACGAATATACATGTGCCCTTCGAGAAACATATGCTTCTCCTGCCCTCTACTCTGGGCTATATAATTCTAGAGAACTGTTCTATTTCCTTTGGGAAGAAAGATAAAGAAAGAAGAGAAGTACTAAGCCCTGAAACATAGTATGATAAGTGGGAGAAAATACAGTATTGAAAGTAGGAGAACTAAAAACTTAAAGGCTTAAATAGATGAAAGTGGTTTCAAACCAGGTGAAAGTAGTAGTTATTTTAAGTTTCAGAGAAGGTGTAAAATTTTGGAAAGCATGTGAGATGGTTTCTATGTTCTACTAGACATATAGTATCTATTAGATCCAAAAATGTCAATGACATAGATGCAAGCATTTATTCATTCAAATAAATATTTTTGAGAGCCTGATGCTCTCTCAACAGCAAGTTAGAGAGTACTTTCTAATTGTAATTTGACGGACTATTCTAGTGAAAACAGCAGAATTCTGTCCTCTTGGACATTCATTCTTACTATGGTAGCGTTGATACCTGTTGGAATTTTAAGATTTAATCCAAATTCATTAATGATGGCTGAATTTTGAAAAGTGCCATGACTTGCTTTAATGAAACTGGTCAATTTAAAGTGGACATTTGGAAACTAATCCTATCACTGACTCTCCAACTAACTTCCATCTGCCCTGTCACCCCATAACTGCTTTTTTTTTTTTTTAATTGCATCTTGGATATATTTTTTAATGTGTTTCCTGGCTGAAGAATCTCACTCTAAAGAAACTTTTTTTTTCCTAAACAGGTCAGTCTCTGGCAGAGCCTTGGAATGCCTGAGTTGCTTAGTGGGTGGGGGTTTGGGAAGTGAATGTTAATGACACCTTCTTCTGAGGCAGTATTGCCAGAAGGCTTTGCAGTCTGCGCCCTGAGGGGCTCCAAATTTACTAAGTTTGGAGACAATTGATATCTGTACTGAGTTAGTTTGATTTATGCAGTGTGGGTTTGTCTTGCAGGTGAGGTAATATGCTAAGAGGACTGATAGGTCACTTACAGAAAATGTAAGTAATTGGAAATGCCGAATTTATTACTAGCAAAAATCACTGGACATTATTTCTAGTGAGCTTCTGTGGGTGCATTTTTTCTTCTCCGAAGGATCTCAAAATTGTTTTTAATTTCATGACTTCTCCATCTTGCCTTGCTCTCTCTTCTCCTACTCCATAAATTGCGGTTTCTGACCTGTGCTTTAGGTAGACTTACGGTTTCCCTGAGGGGCACCTGAGAGATTGTCTAGTAGATGAGTCACTCATCACCTGTTCCCACCCGACCTTACTCCTTACCTCTTTCCTACCTCTGGCAGAGCAATTTTTCCTTCCCTTTTTAAGTTTCAAGTAAGCTTTTATTAGAAGAAAGAGTTCCACTGCAGCTGGAAATGTATTTGAAAACCGTAGCACTTCTGCAAAGGAGTTTGCACACTGTATATGTATCTCTTGATATTCATATGTACAAAGACAAGATGATACTTTTTATCACCTTGCTCTGCATTGATCTAATTGGTCCAAATCCTAAGCAGTGCCATTCAAAACCCAACTTTTCTAATCACTGGTGTATTAAGTAGGACAGTATTTGAAGGAATGGTTGGAGAATGCTGATGATCAGCCTCCATCATAGAGTCTGAACTTCAGTTTCTCTCTTTTTCTGAACGACTTATTCTCAATTTAGGAAAGTCTTTAGGGATGCATGGATTTTGAGTTCAGTTTTTTTGGCTGGGCTTTTTCTGGGGGGGGGGGGTATTGGAAAAACTGCAGAATCCTAGAGAATAAGGTCTAATTTGTTCAGATTGCTCCTAGAACTTTATGAGAGTCTTTTTTTTAACAGTGCAAATCATGTTTGTGACAATATATTTTATTTATCACTGAAACTTGGGAAAAAATATTTAGCAGTTAGTTCTATGTAAGTGTGTGCTTCAAAGTATTAAAAACATATTTTTTTTATAAAACCATCCTCTAATTAAACAATCTCACATCCTGAGCACTCACTTTATTTCTTAAGTAACTAGAAAATGTGCTTGCCCTGGGTTAATATGAGCTTTGGAACTACTATATCCTTGTTTATTTAGGAAGCGAGAGGTCATTCCTAACATCTTTATGGTAACCAAAAGATAATTTCCTAAAAGTAGATAGTGTGTAGACTTATAGTTGATAGTTTCATATGTGTGTTACTGTATCCAGTAAAAATGGGAAATATCAGACAGCGATTTTCTAATCCAAATAATGACAAAAAGACGGTTTTTCTATCTCACCATTTACCCTCTTAGTTAGTGTCTCCAGGAATATTTAAATCACTCCTTCAGCTGATTCTGTAAATATTTATAAGGAGCCAAAGTGTTCAGAGTATTTTTATTAGCAGGATCCCTTAATAAATAATTGTCTTGAATTTCATTTTCTTGGAGTGGGAGGGAGTATGGAGTATATAACTTTATGAAGACTAGAAATAAGAGTTTCTTATTGAGAGTGGCTTCTACCTGATTATTAATTGTTTCAGTTAGACATATTTGCTGTTTATTATCTAGTTCTGTTCTCGTTCATAACTCTGCTAGAGTGATGATTCTCAATATGCTTTGGGGGTCAGGGCTCAGTAAGAGTGGCTGACTCAGCAATGCTGGGGAAAGGGGGAAGAAGGATTAGGAAGGACCCCAAGTGATTATGCTCCATGGCCTTCCTCTTTTGGAATCACTGCTTCTGGGTCCTCTGTCCTGCCCTCCTGCCTCCTCATGTGTTGCATTAGATTTATTGCAGCTGCTGTGGACATGGTTGCCTAAATCTGTGGAATGTTCTGTTAAATGCTGCTGGTGAAATAGTTCATGTTAAGCCTGTGACTACCCTCAACACATGCACACCTTTTTTTCAACCTGTCCTCTATCCTTAGTCTTTTACTCACTTGATCACTTTAGAATTTTGTACTTTGGCATCCTGTAGATTCGTTAAGAACTTTTATTCCAAGCACCCAGACTTTAGTTAAAATGATGATTAGTCAAAGTGTTACTCTGTTTGAGCTAAGTGATGACAGTTGTTTGACTGGACCCTTGTAATTATTATTTTAAAATCAAAGTAATAGATTATGATTTCAAAACAGGAACATGATCCAAAAGAATAATAGTAATTAGAACAGCAACCACTTAGAAGAAAATAAATGCCCCATCATAGACCACAGGCCCTGTGGGCCCTGAGTCCCACCTGCCTTTGCAATCCCATCTCCTACCTCACTTCCTCCACCACCACCCTCCACCCTCTGGACTAGCCTTACTGCAGCTTTCCGGTTTCTAGAAGTAGCCATGTTATTTCCTACCTTGGGAGTTACGCTTGCTTTTCTCTCTACCTGAGGAACTCCACCGCTAGTATTTTCTTGGCTGGCTCCTTTGAGTTTCACCCATAGTCTCATCTCCTTAGGGAGGTTTCCCTGACCACAGTGACTGCAGTCATTCCCCCACCTCACCACCTGTCCACACAGGCAGTGCACATCATCATCTCTTACAGCATGCTATTTATTTCCTTCAACATTAGGAAACCTAAGTTGTGCCTCCCTGTTACTTATCTCTTTCCCCCACTGGATTCCAAGCTCCATGAGGAGGGTGAATACTATACTTGTCTCATTCACCACTGCAGCCATAGTGCCTTCCTGGCACCTGGCATTAAATGAGTGTTTAAGACATGTTTGTGGTTGAATGAATGGAACATTCTGAGGTCCTAAATTTTTCTGAATCCCTATCAAGATAGTCTATACTTAGTACTTCTATTATGATAACATATGATCTTCCAATGGTTGAATTTAACCGAACTGTGCTGACTTTTCTCAGGCATATGAAAGATCAGAATAAGAAGGTAGCCAACCTCAAGCACAATCAACAGTTGGAAAAAAAGAAGAATGCCCAGTTACTGGAAGAAGTCCGCAGGCGAGAGGATAGCATAGCTGACAACTCTCAGCACTTGCAGGTGAGCTCAGCCTTCTCCTCTTAATCCCTAAATAATTGGAGATTGACTCCCTCCAAAATATACCCATTGCTATGGGAAAATGTGCACAGAAATGGTGGACTTGCCTTTGCTCTGACTCTAGCACTAACAGCATACTCCCAGGGAACCCGCTAGATCTTTCTGAGTGTGAAGCATCATTTTCAAAATGGTGCCCAAGAAAAGCTGGTTATGGTGGAGCCTACTAATGCTTCACAGAGTCTCTTGGTTCCTGTACCTCAAAAGGTAAGGGCTTGTTTATATAGTTGGCAAAAAAGCTTAAAACAGAAATGTCTTCCTTTTAGAATTATATTTGAAATTGTTTTGGTGTCAGAAGGGAAATGTGTACATATTATCATAGAAGGTATTTGGAAGAGGATGCATTAAGCCAATTTCAGACAGTTTATAGAACTGGTTTTGTTTTGTTCAAAACTCTGAGACTCTGATCATTATTCTGTCTTTTCTGTGGAATATAGTTATCTCTGAATGTATGGCCCTATCTCAGAAACCAACCAACCAACTGAAAACACCAATTTTTCCTCATTAACCATCCCTATTTTTGGCAAAAGAGCTCTCCCCATGTGCTCAATAAAACATTCAAGCTAAAATAGGGCATTTGCTTTGAAGTTCCTTTATTTATTCCAGTGTGCCTTTAAACAGAACAGTTCAAGTTCGAGTTGGCCAGAGTTCATGTTAAATTCTGCTTATTAATTAGTGTCTTTCTCCAGTTATATATTAGGTTTCCTCCTTGGAGATAGAAGAAGTTAGATAATTTCAGTATGTTCTCATAATTCATCTTTAATTGACCAAAAGAGAAATAAATAATTATTCTAAAGTAGGAAATACAAGGAAACGTCTTGCACAGAACATGGCAAGTGGAGGTTACTTAGTCAATATTGATTTCTTTTTTCTCTGTGTACTAGAGATGCCTTAATGGTGTTAGTCAAGCCCCTTTGCAGCAGTGCCTGGTTTGGATAGCACAATAGTAGCATCATGTCCTTTGTTCAGTCCTGGGATCACCTTAGAATGGACTGGTAGTTTATTTGAATCCAGAACTTCTTTAGTGTTTTTGGCAAATCACATCCCAGGTTTTGGGGTATTAATTTTTCCATGAGTTATATGAGATATTAGATTAGTGCCTGCAGACTGAGATAATAATAACTAAAATTTGCAGAACATTTTACTACCTTGTCAGGCATATATTCTTATTTATTCCTTATAACAATGTTGGTGATTTTATATGTGATGAAACTAGAATCTCAAAAAAGTTATGAAGGGACATCCTAGTAAGGAGTGGAGATAGATCTGGCTTCTGGTCTTCCTGCCTTCAAGACACTAATGTAGAAGAACAATAACAGTAGATATCATTTATTGAATTTTAAGTATGCTGTGTATTGTTTTGTACTTTATAGCAGCTATTTAATTCTTATGTCAAGTAGGTTAGTTGGGTCTCTTATTTCCAAGTGACAGGAACACAACAATCTGAATTAAGCAAAAAAGGGAACCTGTTGGCAAAATTAACTGAAAAGGCCAAGGATGGACTTCAGATCTGACCACATGCAGATATTCAAACAATGGCAACAGGAATCTGTCTTCATCCTACTCACAGGCGTGCTTTGATCTTTGCTGCCTTGATTCTCAGGAATGAGCTCTACAGTGATGCCAATGATGGCTACCAGCAGCCAGCCTACATTCTATAAGTGCAGTCATCCCAAGGGGAGGAGAAGGGCTTTTAGTAGTTCTAGCAAATATTCAAAGTCTGATAGAATAAATAAATTGGCCAGGCCAGGATCAAGTTATGTGATCACCCAGAACCTAGGAGAAAAGTATTAGCCTCACCCACATTCCATGAGGCAAGATTGAGGACAGGTGATTTCCTATAAGAAAGAGGAATTTTGTTCAGAAGGGGTGCTGAGCAGGTGAAATCACAGAGATCTATTATATCTGTCATATGGGGGTAAACTAACTATTATCCCATTTGATACATGAGAAGGAGACTCTGAGAGGTTAAATAACTTACTCAAAATTACTTAGCTAGTAAGTGGCAGAGCCAGGACTCAGACCAAGATTTGTCTGTCTTTAAATGGTGCGGTTTCTAGAAAATTAAAAGAGGAAGGCAAGAAAATTGTAGAGTGGCAGAGAGTCTTCAGGGAACAGGTGGGATTAGAGTTGAATGAGTTTGACATGGGAGGGATAGACCAGTAGGGAAAATCTTCCAGGCAGGAGAACTATCAGCTGAAGTAGAGAGGCTGCACAGAGCAAGGTACAGTCAGAGCACAAAATATAATTGACTAATTGATCATGGTGGCAGAGAGGTTAACTGTTGTTGTCATCTTTCTTAGCTGACTCTGGAGCTAGACTGCCTAGGATTCACTCCAAGCTTCCAAATTTGGTAGTTGAATGGGGAATGACCTTGGGTGGGTTACTTAACTTCCATAAGCCTTTGTTTCCTCATCTGTAAAATTTAGAGAATAACAGTTGCATCTATTCCCAGGTTATGGAGAGGATTAAAAGAGTCAATGCATATAAAGAACTTAGAATTGTACTTGCTTAAAATAAGTGTTAATGATGAACTGTTATTATAGTAACAAGAAAAAGGTAAACTTTTTTTTTTAATGTTTGGGTATTTATATAGTTCTACTCTGATGTACATTGAACATCAAAGTTTCTGTTTTTTCTATATATAGTAATTTTTCCTTTCCTAAGGACACATCTAGTTATGGAAATTAATGTCTTGTTTTGGCATATGAACTTTTGTATAGCAACATTTCATAAGGGGCCTCGATAACTACCTCATAGGCCTATTCATAAAAGATAGCACGGTCTGGAATTGCTTAGTTGCATTCCTGACCACCCCAAATAAAGGATAACATTTGAAATGCAATAAAATGCAATCACAATTAATTTTGATGAAAATGTCTCTGGTTAAGGTTAATAGACAGTGAAACTCCCACTTTCCTGGATTGTTAAGCAGATGTACTCAGATGCAGTAATTACTGACTTCTAAAGACAGAACTTTCCTTTCTGAAGGCACTTGATTTTTTGGTATTGCTATTGTTTTAAAGTACTTATTTATAAGTTAGCCTATTAATCCATTTTAAGTGTCAGTCAGCTGGGATCTGATTTGGTTAATTGGTTGGTGGTTGTGGGATTGACACTAAATTAGATTTATTCTATACCAGCATTTTATAATGGTTGGACACCCTGGCTTCATTATTTCAACCAACCAAATAGGTATTACATCCAGAAAAATCTCACGTAGAGTACTGCCTGCAACAGTAATACCTACTGCATCTGGCTTCAAAGAGATATCAAAGAGATTCACCTAGTTGGTATGAAAATTGGAGACAAATTTGAATGTAGATAAAGTGACTATGTTATTCATTGTCCAAACCAGAATATAGCAGCAATAGGCAAAAAATGGGCCATTTCAGTCAAACCTAGGTATATAGTCATGCTAAGAAACATTTCACAAACTCAACCTTCTTTAGTTTCTACGTTTATAGTTTTTTGAAAAGAATTGCAAACTCACATGCCTTCAGGGTCTAGGATGTTAACATAAATAAGAAACAGGTTTGCAAGTAAGAAAATCTATGATGTTTGGTTCTTTCAGCTTGATTTTTTTTTGGGGGGGTAGAGATGTATCAGTTAGCAATTGCCATAATAATGCTGTGTATCAAACTACCCCCAAACTTGGTGACTTTAAAGCATCATTATTTATTCTCACAGAGGGGCATCAGCAACCCATGGGAAACTTCTGATGATAGCAACAGAGGCACAAGAGAGTAAGCAAAAACATTTTAGGCCTCGTAAGGCCTTAGCCAAAGCAAGGCACGTGGGTAAGCTTATAGTCAAAGACTGGGGAAGTACACTCTATCCATGAAGAGAACATTGTAAAGGAGCAGATACAAGGAGGGGTGAGGAATTGAGACCAATCATTCAATCTGTTAAAAAAGTAAGATTTGGAGAAATATTTCTCTATTATAAGAAGACCATTAACAAACATAATGAAAAATTACAGTTACAATAGCCTTAGTATATGGATACAATTGAGAGTGGTGGGGATTGTGGGGAACTCAAGAGCCCATGTTTCATTGAAAGGAGTTGGGACCACTAGCTTTGGCTGGGTGTTGCCACAAAGGTGGGCCGAGGGTTGAGGGACCTTCTGATTGCCATAAAATGTGAATTTTTATGTGAAATCCATGGATTTTTAGAAAGTTGATTCAGCTTTTTTTTTTTTTTTAAACACTCTATGGGTCTAGTGAAGCACATGTCCTTGTGAATTGATGGTTTATTTGTAGCCTGAATTGCACAGCCTCAAGCTCTGATCCCACTGGTTTCACATGATATAAATAAGGAGCCTAGGAATGCACCCTAGCTAGCTTAGCTTGACCCATTGAAGAGAGATGGCAGTTTAGTGTATTTGTGTGAGCCCTTTTTTTTTTCTTTGTCAGAAAATACCTTGAATTACTGTTTCTCAGAGGAAATACCCAAAGTCTATAGGAATAGAGAGTCTTCTTAATTTAACTTCTAAAAAAATATTTTTGAAAAATTGACAAGGAGAGCAGGAAGGGAAAAATAAAGATCCATGAAGTTAAACTGTTTAGTGTCCAAATACTGACCCTTATTATTTTTAGCTCAGCACCTTGAGTAAGGCAGAGAATCTCTCTGACCCTCACTTTTTTCATCTGTAAGTGGGGATTACACTCTGTACCTCCCTGGGTGGGTTAAATAAGATGAGGTTTGTGAAGGAGCCTAGCATAGTAACTGATCTGTGTGGGGTTTAGTTACTAGAGCTTTCTCCCAGAGAGACTGATAATGAGCTTTTAACCATTGAAGACAGTGGCCATTGGGAGTATCACCCAACAAATCCTTTGCAACTATTTTTACTGATGGGTAATACAGACAGAGAGCACACACTAGTAAATAAAAGTTTCCAATAAAGCATTAAAAAAATTTTGGGCAATAAAGAGGAAAAATTAAAACATTTTTCAAGTTTATGTTGAATTGTGTGTGAAAGTAAGATGTGGAAGATCGTGATTTTCTTGTATAATTCTGTAGAACTGTTCCCCAGGACACAGATTATAGAGCATAATATTTATGTCTGGCCTTGGGGCTTTGGGCTTCTGTGTGTCCCACTAGAGCCCACATGGAGATTTTTCAACAAGGTGTCTTGCAGGAGATTCACACTAAATCGTCATTACCAGAATGCGATGCACCACCTGCCCCCAACCTCTAACTATTTCTTGCTGAGTAAATATGACAATTTGAAATCCCAGTGGACATCTTTGTAGATTTTGGCTGCATTTTTCCCTGTGCAGCTTATCGAGTTAATGAACTAACATTCTAAGAAATACACACGCCAATATTTTACGCTCCTTTTCTGTTGTGTGTCTGCAGAATTCTCTTCAATTTATTGCCTGAAAACTAAAGTCTGTTCTTGTATGCTTCCGTTTCCAAATTATAGGTTCCCAGGGAACTGTAAAGTTTCTTCTCTGCCAGTGGTTAAAACCAAGTGTGATCAGTTTAAAAAGCAAATGAATGCTCCCATTTATTCTTGTCCTTTTAGCAGAGTTGTTAAAAAAAAAACTAGAAAGACAATTTTATTTTTCAATTTGTGCAACTCTGTGCATCCATATCTTTTTTCCAAGGGGATTTCCTTTACTTTGCTCCTCCAATTAGAGTTGGAATCAGCTAACAGAGGAAGTGTAGCAAACAACATAAACCTCAAAAATGCATAGCTTTCAGCAATACATATAGTTCATTATAAAGTTGAAGTTCCCAAGCTTTGCTATGTTTTTTCTTTGCAGAGGGACATGTATATTTTAAGCAGCAATTTTTAAGCTTCATATCTATGTTCATCTCTCTAAGTCACTGAGTTAAGTTCATTTCTCTTTCAATCCCCAAGCTTAAAATTGTTACTCTAACTGTGATCTATGTTCATGTGTTATGGTACACTTATATGTACTGCCATTAGAAGAAACCTGACCAGCAGAGTTAAGAGATTCATCATTGTCAAAATACGATTATTTAGTTCCTGCGTTTTCATGGCTGTTCCACAGGCATGGTGTAGAGTGATTTAGGAAGGCTCTATTTCAGCCATCTTGTTCAACATACGGAAAGATGAGAAAAGTCATCCTAACATAGGTTTAATAGAAAAGTCACATTTGTTCAAATTTTTATTAGAACTTAATAATGATTTTTAAAAAATATTTTGAAGTGTTTTATTTTGTTTGCCTTGTGATTTTCTACCTTGATGGGTAGAGATTGGGAAGTTCCATTAAGTTGTGGATAAATTCCATCGTGTTGTTGAAATGTGGACTGAGCCTCATCCAACATTTCCAGACTCTGTTCATGGTTTCAGACGATGAGAAATATTCAAGTATTTGTAAGTCTGTGGAGGACACAGAACATTGGCGAGCGGGACTAAGGGTTAGTACAGAAGTGCTTTCTTTTCTTGGGGATTTATTTTGACATTTGTTTTTCTTTCACACTATAATCCCCCACGAGCCAAAAAATGACTTTTGTTGTAGCAGGTCCCTGTAGGCAGTCTCAGAAAATCTTATTTGACAATCAGTTTCTAGTAGCCTTGAGTTGAAGTTGTTACTCTTTGTTGTAACTCATAGACTGTCAGGAGTGACAAGGCATCCTGTGCAATGTATTTGGGAGCTAACCATTTGTTAGAAATGTTCAAGAAGCCAAGTGAAATCGTGTAAATAAAACTGTTGTATGTGGAGTTTTTCTTCTTTCCTCCCAATAAAGTATTACTTGTTTTTCCAAATGTGCAGTGACTTGCATATTTCTTTTGAGAAACGTCTTCTGCTTTTTCCTGAGGATTTGTGACCTAATCCTCCACTTCATACAGCCCCTCTGTACAAGCACAGTATATTTCTATGGAAAAGAGAGGTTTACCCTTAATCAAGTGTTGCCTAATCTACCTACTAAATTACCCCCTGGAGACAGAGTGGGGTTCATTATTCTTTTCTGAAGGGTTTTCAGGTTTCACTCCATTAGTACCTCTTCGGCAGTCCTCAGCAAAGTGGATGTTTGTTTGTCAAAGACTGAAGATCCTGCAGAATGAAATGTAACATATTTGTCAAATGAAATCACTGTTATTATAGGAGTAGAGGCTTGAGTGCTCTGGAATAACAAGGCTTGAGGGGATAGGGGCTGGAGAAAAGAATCTTGCTAGAATGATACAGTAATCTCTTATTCATTTCGATGGAGGTTACTTAGGAGGATCAGTTTTTTTAAAATGTTATCCCATTTTGTGCCTTTTGGCCCCTGAAATTCAAATTGGTAAGGAAAAAGAAGCATGCATCCTATTGTGATCTCCAGTGAAAATTAGAAGCAGACATAGATGTGCTAAAGGGAAGGTGTATTTCAGCTCTAGGGAAAGAGGAAGAGTTGCTTTATAGAGTCTGCCTTTCTCTGTTTACCTTTGACTCTGACCTCTGGGCTTATTTTGAGGTGAGGTTTGGGCTATAAACTGGAGACATCATTTTTATATGTTTGTTAAAATCACTGCAGATGATCAATTTTACCAAAAATAACAATAATATAGCTCAGCCAGAGCCCTGTGGGCTTCTCAAAGTGCTTTCATGGGGTGATCTTCCTTCTCCAGGTGGAAGTTTGTGAACCAGAGTTTATGCTTTAAAAGCCACTGAGAAATGAGACCTCTAAGGTGTGTACTTGGGAGCACCTATATGTTTTCTTCTGTTCTGCTTGAATCCATACCATGTGCAGTGCAATTTTCAAAGTAGATATGATGAAGGCATTGCTGAAGAACCTACACTTTGAAGGCAAGCTGATTGAAAGAAGAAAAAAGTCTGACAGAACACATTATTATTTTTTCAAAGGTAGAATTTACATAATAACTCACACAAGTGGGATTCTGGAATTCAGTAATCCCTAGAGGGCAATCATGTTCAACGTGCATCAAAAGAGCCAATCCAGTTAAACCAGCTCTTCCTGGCCAGGGTAATTATGGCAGGTTTACCCTGAGATACAACTACCAGAGGTTAGTCATGGGGGCACCTGCAAATCACAGTGCATGTCACCCTGACATCAATTACCTCTTTCTAATAGATGCTGGTATTTCAGCACATCACTGCCCAAAATGGAGACCTGGGCATGGTTAATTTAAAAAACTGTTAACTTTGACATATGGCTTGTCCAAAACATTGCTAAGCTGTATATTCAAACACTCCAGATTATGGAAATGACAATTAATGGCATGGGCAATGATTTAGATTGAAATCTTGCAAAAAGAAAATACAACCCTAAACTCATGTTCCTATTCACTTAATAGTCTCTCCTGTAATATGTGTTTGGGAAGTTGGTAATTTGGATTTATGACACTTTTAATTTCTTCTCTGCTATTACTCTTTCCCTCTACATCTTATTTATGTTGCTTGGAAAAAATCCTGCAAGGTTAAGCAATCATAATTTTTTCTTACTAGAAAGGACCGTATACTTTCTTGAATACAAGCTTCTTGTTTTGCTGATGAGGGAAGTAGGGCTCAGGAAAGGCAAATGACCTGCCCAAGGGCCCAGAGAAAGTTATTGGCAGAAAGGAGACCAGATCCCAGGCCTTCTGCATTCTTGTCCAGTGCCATTTGTGCAGCCCTCTGGCTCCGTAAGATATGTCTGCCTTCAGTGGGATCTGGACCATTAATCCAAAGGTCCAAAGGTCCAAAGATCAGGCCTGTTCTCCCTCAGTGTTGGATATTAGGTTGACCATCTAAGATGACATAAAATTATTCCTCACAATAAGCTAAGCTTTATGCATATTTTATAAACAAGATACCCTGTCATCTCCTGTTTTCTCTTATGTCTTTAAAATTAGAGTAAATAAAGAAGTGGTAAATTGGTAGTGAAGAAGATAGCTGTGAAAACAGACTGTGAAGCTTAGGACTCTTTAGATGTTAAACAAAAATGGGTTTAAGTTATTTCTATGTTTGCCAGTTTTTCTCATCCATAAAGACTGGTTACCCATAAAGAGACTCAGGCAGTCTTGTCATGGAAAACAAGTGTGGATTGCTTAGACAGTTCAACAATAAGAACGATAGCTGCTACTTTTCGTCGAGCAATGAACTAGGCCAAGAATAATGTCTTGAGCTTGAATTCCTTGGGAAACTGAGAGTCTGAGATTAACATGCAGGACGTTGGTTGGGAGTGCTCCCAGGAAGGAAGGGAAGCAGGATTGGGCACGGGAAGAAACTGACCTGTAATGTTGCTGCAACAAAGGTCTCAGCAGTTCTTATCAGTTGTCCTGGAGTTGGGGTGGCCTTTTGGAGGGAGTTGACCCTAGTTGAGATGAGAGGACTGGGCCTTTGTAACCCCTAATCAACGATCAGTGGCTGCAGACAATCTCTGGGGAAGGCATAACAGCTCTCAGGGAGGGCTCATCCCTGGCAGCTGGGGAAAGAGTGCCTTAGTCCTGAAGAGGAATCTGGGCAGCGAACTACTCATCTGTGGCAAATATCCAGTATGTATATTGCATTCTCCCCTTTGACCCCCACAACAGACACACACAACTGATCTCAGGACTCTTGCCTACACAGCTAAATAATTCTTTTCAGTCCA
The DNA here is from genome assembly GCF_048773025.1 of Camelus bactrianus. Taxonomy (NCBI): domain Eukaryota; kingdom Metazoa; phylum Chordata; class Mammalia; order Artiodactyla; family Camelidae; genus Camelus; species Camelus bactrianus. The sequence goes on from NC_133555.1 coordinate 29,102,640, forward strand.
AGCAGCTGTTAAAAACCAATCCTAGTTGGCCAAGTTGTTCTGTATACACAATGACTTGTTTAATCTTCCCAAGAAATGAGTGAGGTTGTTACTATCTTTGAAACCATTTTATGAATAAGAAGATTGAGACCTGGTGATGTTAAGCAAGAGAAAGAGCTGGCATTTTTTTATTTCTCAGCTCTCAACTACATTAACTATAGCAATAGTGAAAATAATGGTCAGGCTACTCCAAAAATAGGTAAAAAATGAGATGGCATAATAAAGTAAAAAGTTAGATAGACTTGGATAAGGAGTCTTCACATGAATTTATAGGGTAGGAGTTAAACTTCTTTTAATTAATAGGATAGACTTAAATGCTTCTTAAAAGCATATAAAGCTCTACCTTCAAGTTGCCTCAATTCACCAAGCAGGCCCACTGATATTTTGTGAGAACTTTGTTATGGCAGGCACTGTGCTATCGGCTGAGATTTAACAATCAGTATAACAAAATTCTTTATCCTTGAATATCTCAAGATCTTTTCTTCTGGCTAAAGGTGTCCTTCCCAGGCATCTGATTTGTAGCAGCTTCTGTAAGTAAACCTGAGCATGTGTCCCTGGGCTGTTGGTTGTTCTGAGATGGAAGACCATTTGAAAGAGGTAACAATGAGGATGTACCTGCAGCTGGAGCCTTGGTGAGCCAGAACAGAAGCTTCTGGAAGGTCTTATGAACCGTAGCTCTGCAGTGAGGCTTCAAGTGTCTGAGTGGGTGAGGGATGAAAATAACAAAGAGGAGTTGAGGATCTGGATTCTATTCCAGGCTCAGTCTCTAATTAGCTGTGTGACTTTAAGCAAGTGATTTTTGTTCTCTCTGAGCCTGCTTTTTTATCTACAAAATGAGAGGCTTGCTTTGGGGTAAGGGCCCTTTCAACTCTGAAATCCTGGGGTCCTGGGGCTACCTGAAGGGTACACACATGTAATGAATTAAAAGTGCCATCTGAGAGGGCAGTTCATGATCCCACTGGTGATGCTGCTGACCAAATAGAGCATTCATGTCAGTGATAGGGATGTCCTCCAACTGGGAATCCAGGAAAATGGGGGAGATTGGCCTCCTTCAGTATCAGGCCTATAATAAATTATCTAGCTTTAAATGTAATTTATTCTAAGAGCTCATTCTGTTTTCCATCTGAGGTGCAAGGTCTGCCATTTCAAGAAGACTTTGGTAGTGTGCACTAAAACATTATGTTTTCTTTCTTTAAAGTAGCTGATTATAATAATACATCTACCACTTGTTACTTTTTTTGGTATAAGATAAAGATTAGAACTGTGACAGTCTAGACACAAGATACACAATGCAGGAACTCCTCAGCATTGAGCTACCTGGATTACAGACTTATTTCTCAAGGAGGAGAGCTATGTGGCTTTTAAAAGTAATTATTTATGAAGTAGACTATTGTTTTAATAAGCCATTATGTCAATAGGGGCTATTTTCCCCCTTAACCGTGTGGGTCATAGTGAGCTGTGGGAAAATAGAAAGACACTAATTTGACAAAAACCTGGATGATATTATCTAGGTTCACATTTTCCAAAGCATGTTTATGAAAGTGAAGTTCTATGAGATACTATTAGCAGAAAGGGTTCCAGTCCTCAAATGCCTTTGGAAAACAATAAGTATTATCTCCTTTACTTGGAGAGTTACCACCATGCATATTAGACTTTAAGAAGTCCAGCAGTCAAGAGAACTGCTTAATGTTCTTTAATCCAAAATTTCTCCAAATCATTTGACAAAAGTCCCCCCAACTCTGGAACATATATTAACATGGCAAAGAATTAGTATTTTATGGAACTTGGGTAAATGCTGATCTAGGCAATTTGCAGTACTGATAGCTGAATTTGCAGTCAGCTCTTTGACTACAGTTTGAGGTTGAACAAAGTCTACAATTATGCTTTATTAAGCATTAAATTGTCTTCTCTGAGTAAGATTTCACCTGGACCACTTATAATGGCTTTGCACCTGCCACTTGATTAAAAAACAGTTCTGTTATAATGATTGGCCAAGAGAGTTCTACTTCTGATATAATTTTTTAAAAAATGGACCTCATTTAAAAAGTTGATGTGAAACAAACTTGAAAAATGTTCATAACAGGCATAGTAATATTTCATTCTGTCACTCCTTAACTCTGGGATCTGCACTGACTTATTATAAGCTCACATCATGCTATGCCCCAAATCCAAATTGATGAAGAATGCTTTGGAGGAAAATGTGGAAATTATTCCAGGCTTAAAATATAAAATTGAACTTTTTAGGTATCTATTGTTAATTCTCACTACAGTTTTGCCCTCTTCCTGCTAAGTGTGGAATATAGTGCTTTAGATTTCTGTTGTGCTGTCAAAATCAATTATACAGGTTAAAAATGAAGCACAGAGTGTCCCTGCGTCATTACTAGCAGGGTTGTTTTTATTTTGGTTGTGCATTTTTGACTGTGAAAGGATCCTTATGAGAAATTAGAAAACCGCAAATTTGAAAATGTTAACAGTTAAACAATATAACCTTGAATGTATGTCTCCTGGATGCCTGAATCAGATCGTAAATGGGCCTATAATTTCTGAATGAATGGCATCTCTTTTAACTTGCCTTAATGATGGCTTTACCCCTTTACTTATCTTACGAGATTATTTTCCCACATACTCTAAATGAGGGATTAAGGCTATACTAAACTGTGGCCTCCTTCACCTGGATAAAGTTTCACTTCACAGGAATCACCATATGTACATTAGAGTCCAATGTTTGAGTCCAAGGTAGTAGTTAGAATTTTATCTTTAGGGGCTGTGATGCCTGGGAGATATATTATAGGTGAGGGGAGAACTCTTTTTTTCAGTTATAACAGATTCTATAAAGTTTTTAATTCTTAAAGCTTGTTTTTCACCCCCCCCTCTTAAAAATAAGGTCATATCTCTATATTTTAAGTGCTGATAAAATGAAAATTTCATTCATGTATTTATTCATTCTACAGACATTGTGTCAGTCACTGTACTAACCTCTTGAGTTTCTGACACCACGTTCTGGCTTCTCCCTCACCCTGTATAATGGACAGATAGAACTATGAAGACATAGTCATAATGCAAGACATACTAGGAGATGGAGGAATACAGCCCAAAGAGAATTTTATTTTCAGGTTAGACTAGACAGTAGGATAAGTTCAGAAAATGAACATTCTAAGCAAAAGTAGCCCGAGTTTTTCCACCTGAGGCATCTCCTGCAGCTTTGTTGGGGTTCCTCGCAAATGTTCCCAGGCTGATGCTTGGGCCCCTTGCTTGGTTATGATATTTCCTTCCAACTTTTATGTGTCAGGAAATATCATCATATATACTAAAATATAAGCCACCCTGATTACAAAGCCACCTACTAGCTCTCAAAGAGAAATTTCAACTTTTTTTTTCAATTTTGAATATATAAACTTACAGGGGTATAGATAAAATAATCACGCTGTCTACTTGTGATGTGTTTATTTTGTTAATTTAGTTATATCCAAAATCACTTAACTACTTTTTGCCACTCTTGTATTTAATGGCACACTCACTCTCCACAAACATCCTCTGAGAGTCAGTGACATCTCTGGAGGGGCTTTTCTATCATCTGGTACAGTTTTCCTGGTCTAGTTGCCTTCACCTCTTAGTGGCTAGATCCAAGTACTTTTAGAGTCTATGTGTAAGTCATTCACTGGAGACCTACACGAAGCAACAGCCATCATATAACATTCATGTAACACTAGCAAGGTTTGTTTTACATTTGGGGGGGGGTAGGTGTAAATATTTTAATCTCTTTATCATATAGAGCAGTAATTGCTTTTTTTAAGGTGATTTGTTACATTGATTAAGAGCTTGGACTCCTAGGTTGACTCCCAGTGCCACCATTTGCTAGCTGTGACAGGTTGTTTCTGAATCTCAGGTGATGATAGTAAACCTCCTCCTAGTGCTATAGTCACCTAGAAATCAGTACCCAGCACAGAGTAGGTGTTGGATGGTGCTGTGATCATGCTGATGAGGATGTTGATGATGTCATGTTGTTCAACACTTACATTTATGAGGGCTCCCTGCTACTAGCATCTGCAGTGCCCTGTGCAGTTGGCCCTGGCATTCTTTGGGAACTCCTCTCACTGACTCTCTCACCGACTGCTCCAGCATACCAGTCTCCAAGTGTGCCCTGCCCTCAGGTCTTAGAACCTGCTATTCCCCCTTGACTAGACATCCTTTCTTCAGGTATATATATGACTTACTTCTTCACTTCTTGCAGGTCTCTGCTCAGATATTATCTCCTCAGGAGGCTTTCCCTGAATCTTCTAATTAATTGTCCGTGTCATCCTTTATGCCCCAACTTTATCTTTCTTTGTCATGCATGTCACTGCCTAAAAATAATAATGTACACTTATTTGTGTACTTGTTTCCTAGTTGTCTTTCCCATGAGCACATGGGATTTTGTCCATCTCCCCCACTAGAATGTAGAATTCCTTTATATTTGCAGAACAGGGTTGATCCATGGTAGGCATTCTAAATATTTTGATTAACTGAATAAATAAATTATTATAAGTAAACAGAATGGGTAAAAAATGTCCTGTGGCATTTCTGTGGATTGTGAGTGGCTGCCTGCCATAGAGCAGAGAAAGACTAGGTACCTGTGTCTAGGAGGAAAGAGAAACATGATGCTGGTCAACAGCAGATGCTAGGGGTTTGGGAGAGAGCAGAGAGCATGTGTTCTGAATGAGATGCAATGGTGACCTCCTTGGAAGTAAGGACCTATTATGTCTTACTCAACTTGGTCATTTCAGTTCTGATAGGTAGTAAGATAGTAATGATTTATTAATTATTAATAAATGTGGAGTAAATGAATGGCTGACTAATCAGATAGGCTAACGATAAATAAAGGATGCACCATCTAGATTTGTCATGAGGTTTGTTGGAATAGGATTTTCCTGCAAGAGACGTTCTTGCTGGCATTTGAATATGTGCATCTTTAGCGATCTGTCCTGGTTATTTTTCCTCTCTTGTATAAGCTGCAAGGGCCATCATCTTCTTTGGAAGCTGCTTGGAGTGGCTGTCAGAGCAGGGAGGAGCAGCTTAACGAGAGGGCCAGAGGAAAGTCAATACTCACCCTGCCCTCAGAGCCACTGCCTGTGTGGTAGGCACCCTGTATGCACACATTTAGGTACCACAGTCTGCAGACTGGAAATGTCTGGAGAAGGATGGCAAAATGAGGGGGCAGACCCCTAGAGCAGGTTTATCTTTGTATTTTAGTTCTCCAATGAAGCTGTACTTTTGTGAGTGTTTAGGTTTTTGACTCGTTAACTGTTGTATGAGCAAAGAATTTTCTCATTAGCAAAGAGTTTGTTTTTTGTTTAATTGACAGATGGGAAGTCATTGAATCATTCACAGCCATGTAGTAGGCACCTACTATGTGCTGGGCACCACGCAGGGAATGCCAAACTATGTAAGCATGATGACTACATCACTGCCACCATCTTAAACAGTCTAGTTTTTTACACTCTCATTTCCAAATGAATGTTTCCCTGCTCAGCCATTACCCAGTGGAACTTATGTACATTTCCCAGAACGGCAGCTCAAAAGCTTTCTGGCACTCCTCTGGCTACCTTAAGAGCCACACAAGAGACCTTACTCTTTAGAAATCACAGCATATTTTCTCCTAAAACCAGAATTTCCTATTTTGATTACTATTCTTATTCCCCAGATTTGGTTCTTAAAGATATGTGGCTGTAAAGTTATGCTGTTGGCATAATACTTTGTCACAAAAAATGTGCCAGACTCTGGAGATGGTCCCAAAGAAGGGTTTCCCAAAATATTTTGGAGAAAAGCCTGCCTTCTTGGAATAACTAACAGCCTCCAAGGTAACTACTTAAAATAGGGATGATGTGCATGGAGACGGGAATGTTAGGGCATATTTTGTAACCTTATCTCATTTCTTTCAGACCACATTATTTTATTTATATATATAAAATAGCAAACTATTTTGTAGGCATCATATAAATAATACACTGATTAGGTTTCCAGCTTTTCAAATGACTGCGTCTATACCGTGAAAGATTCAAAGTCATTTACAACCACAAAGAAACTTCATGTTGCCAAAATTATGTCGACATTGTGGATGATATTGACTTCTTGGAGGCCTAAATTATCCAGAAAATTCCCTGAATTCTTCTCAACTTTCTTTATCTAGATCTGGGTTTTGTTCCTTTCCCATCTTAGGGGAGGCTGCATACCAATGGCTTCACTTTTCATTCTTTAATCTAGAGATACATAGGCCTGGAATCCATTCACTCTTCTACCACTTTACAGCTGTGTAACGTTGTAGTTTCTTAATCTTCCTGGACCTTAATGTTATCATCGTTAAAATGGGAATAAGAAGACTAGCTACCTCACAGGTTTGTATGAATCAATGACATTTCAGTTACCACAGGTCTTTGTGCTCAGGAAATGACTGACACAGTTACTTTTGCCACCATCATCATTAGTGTAGTTAGCATTGACCAAATAATCAGTCATTTTCTGATATTATTGGTGGAGGCCATTGTTAATTTTAGGTTTTCTGTTAAACTCTCAATTCCTTGGGTTACACTGTGTTAAAGATGTGTATGCCTGTTCTTGTAGTTTAGCATTGATTAGGAGAAAAATCTAAGATTTATGTCTTCGTATACTTTTTCCCAGCATCGTAAATTTTTAAAACTTTTCTTAATGTTTGGCAGCAAGCCATACCCGCATTGTTCAAGCACACATGCACATATGGAATATATGCATGTGTAAAGATATATATACACACATATGTATATCCATTCCCAGATTGTTTTATTTTCTTGCCTTGAAACATAGCCTCCTTAATTTTGCTTGCTGGTGTTAGATGACTATTTTCCACCTCTAAATTAAACACCCAAAGAATTTGACGCGTAGGCACCAAAGTGGTAGCCTTTAAAAAGCCTCTGACTTCACACAGACAGATACTTGAGACAGAAAGCCCTTTCTTCTTTGTGCTCACTTGGTGTCTGGCTTCACCTGGTTGGGTGAAGTGAACTCTGGGTAGGTTGAGCTAAATATGGCCTCGTGTACCCACGCGCAGGAGGTGGGGAAGGGATTCCCGTAAAATGAGGCTGGACACCATCTCCAGGCTGGAGGCCACAGGAGCAAGGAGACTGAGGAGGAAATGGCATGGCTCCTGTGGCCAGGCAGTTTGCCTGCAGTTGGTTTGGGCCGCAGAGCACCCTCCAAAAGGACTTTGACGGCTACTTGGTTAATTTGATTGATGCTATGGAGCGTGGGAGGGAAGCAGGACCCCTGAAGAGTATTTATAATGCCCTGCACATACAGTCTGCAGAGGCAGCCACAAAACCAAGCTAAACATAAATTTTAGCTATGAAATAAATTTTAGAAATGCTCTGTATACTCCCCTGTTGGACTAAGCACATGCAGCTATGATTATTCTTTCTTCTCACATCTGAAGGATTTTGTTTGCCATCTTTATTGTTGCTTAACGTTTGCAATTAAAACTTAACCTAACAAAACTCATGTGCAGCTGTTTTGTTGAGAAATTAAGACTCTTTTCCTTGGCTTTATCTTTGCATAGAGGATAGATTTTCTCTTTTCCCAGACTGAAGGTTGGTGCTTGTGATCAGGCACCCCTACTATCTTTATTCTTTGTAATAATTAACAAGAGCATTTTTTTCTGGCCAGATTCATGTGTTAATTGCTTGCTTTTTCATGGCTTCTTGTCGAAAAGCATGCATATCTCAAGATAGTCTTATTCCAGCTGAATATTTATTGAAAAGAATTTCAGGATGGCTCAGTCATCAGGATGATTTGTTACTTTCAGAAGGTTTTACTACAATTGCGAGCAAGAAATGAGGAACTGAATAGTTGCTTTTCTGAGTGCTAAATGGGTTAGGAATATGTTTTAAGGGGTACTAAAAGGGGGAAGGAGGCTAATTGTGGAAAGAGAAGTGTGACATTTAAGCTGAGATCTGAAGGAGAAGCAGGAGCTAGCCATGCAAAGAGTTGGGTGGAAGAGAGTTGAAAGTAGAGGAAATAGCAGGTACAAAGTTCTCCAGAAGTGAGCATGGGCTTGGCTTGTTAGAGGAACAACAATACACACTGTAGAATTATTAAGAAAAATAGTATCTATCCTTTAGAGTTGTAAAAATTAAATGTGATGAAGTACATTAAATATTTAGTCCCAGGCACACAGTAACAATAGATGTCATAATAATAGCATCTTTACTGCCTTCATATTTTCAAAGTTCTCTGCACATACTAATTCTTAAAAAATGCTTTAATAGACATAGAAGGAAAGGGGCATTATATTTTTAATGCCTACTCAGGCCTTTTTTTTCTTTAAGTTGTCCATCATTCACAATTTTCTTGGGCCCAGCTTTCCTTTGATATACTCTCTGTCTTCACACTGATGTTCTGATTCATGAATGGGGACAAGCGAATGAAAGTTGGATATGAAATATTTATTGCAGTGATGAGAACTTGCAGAAACTGGGAAAAGATTTGTACATTTCTCTATTTACAGAAGTCTAGTTGGTCATTATTCCCTAGCTAAGTTGTAAAGTCGAAGAGGGTAAGAGCTATAAAACAAAGAAAATAAATCATTGTTAAGTATAATGCAAATACATAAAAGCTAAAAGCACATGAACAGCTAATGAATTTATAAGGTAAACATCTTTGAATTCAACACTCACGAAAGGACCTTGGACTTTCTAGTTACTCCATAAGCCCTCCAAGAATCGTGTTCAAAGCAACTTATTTCCTTCTCCCCAAAGTAACCACTCTTGACTTCTGTGGTAATCACTGCCTGACTTTCCTTCATAATTTTTCTTACTCAGTTGTGCATCCTTAGCTTTGTCCACCTTTTTGTCTACTTGGAAGCAAGCTTTAAAAGATTCCACATTGGAGAAACTGGAAAAAAATAAAAGTGGCCATGTAGGAGAGACTAAAAGTCAACAGAAAAAAATATGTAAAACTTGAACTCAACCCAGGTTAGTGGCAAGAGGAAGATTCTAGGAGAAATTGAAGAGGACAGGGAGGTTCCCCAGAGGGGCATGGTTGGCTCAGAGTCCCTTCCCAGAAGAATCTCAAATCCCTTCTGTAAAGTGAGGGAGGGAGTCTTGCCTAGGAGACTTGGAGGTTGTGCCCAGCAGGAGGCAGCCCGAAACAGGGCCTTTTAGGGTGAGATGGAGCCACAGCCATTTCCCCATGGTCTGATGCTCAGGGGAAGATCACCAATCAGTGAATAGAAATAATGAGAGAAAGTTAAGAATGGAAGCCTCCCTCTGCTGGCTGAGGAAGGAGGACGCTGGACAGGGAAATGGGGAGGGGACCAGATGTTGACTGTCCATATCAGCAACAAAGGGATGGTGGAACTCCCTGGGGTGGGTCATTCCCTGTAGATGTTTAGGAGAGAAAGGAAACAAGGCTTAGTTCTGAGAAGTTACTTTGAGATTGTGCTTATCTTTTTAACTTTTCTTTTATATGTTATTAAAAAAATTTCTATCTGGCCTCTTTATAAGTATTAACATAAAATCTGAAATAAATCTAAATGAAATTTTTGTTTACTTTTAGAAGAACCAGGAAACCTGGGGAAACAGTTTAGGAACAGGGCCCATCAGGACCTAGTGAGAGAGGGACCAGCTTGGAAAGCTCCTGATGAGGCAGGTCCCTAAATGATCTGATAGCAAAGAAAAGATGAACAGGGATCCAACCTGCAGCTGAATTGTCCTCCATTCCTAGGGGGCACATCAAAGGATCTGGATTTTAACTCTGACATTGCTAATATCTAATTACAGGGGGGAAAAAACCCAAGATTTTTTAAAGGAGATTGGGAGGTTTCCTGAAAATATTTATTAAACCTCTTGAGTGCCAGGCAGTGCACTAAGCCTTAAGTATACAGAAATCAACAAGATTACAAGACCCCCATCCTCATAGAGCTGCCTTCTAGGCATGAAGACCAACATTAAACAGGAAATTAATGATAAGCTTGTTGAGTGGTATGGATGGGAGGTTTAGTGCTATGTGGGAGGGCTTACCACGGGCACCTAGCTGGGGGATCTGGCTGGAAGGCCCATGGTGATCTTGTTCAGCCTCTTCATTTCCAGATGTAGAGATGGAAGGTGAGGGAGTAAAGGAGGATGCCTTATTCAGGGCTATTTGGTGAGCTAGAGTTTAGAACCAGGATTTAAACCTGAATCTTACCTATGTTCAGCTGTTCCATAGTCAGTGGAACACTAGTATGTTTCACTGTGAAACTGGAAGATCAGGAGTCTCTAGTGTGAGTAATTTATTTTAATCCCTGACAAATTACATAAAATCCTTGTGTGACCTCCAGTTTGTAGGGATTTTGCTCTTGTAGTTTTTATAAAATGTTCCATTAGGGCAGCAATTGGAATATAGAAGCCAGAATCCTGGTGCTTGGTTTGCATTTAGACACAGTTTACAGTCCTTAAATTACCCTCAGGGAACAGATTTTGCTAAGCCTCTGGACCTTTCACTGCTCATTTTCATTTTTTCTACCCTCTGTGCCTTTTTGAATTTAGTTACCCATGACTTGTGGTGCTTTAAGTGTCCAGCAATTCCATGTCATTTTCCATAATAATTTGACATCTGTTTGATGATGTGTATAGCATTTAAGACAACTTGAAAATATTTAAAAAGTTATCAGTTATAAATTATAATAGTAATTTATAAACCAGAACAGTAAATGGGTGCCCACCCACTCAAATCTTTTTTCTGGAGGGGTAATTTGAAATATACACTTACTAAAATTTCCTCCAATTGTTTAAAAATGCTCTGTCTAATGAAATACTACAGAACAGAAGTGTTCATCTGAGGCCTGGTGGTTGTAAAATACCCAGACACACATGTGATATACATTTTATAGCTTTGTGTATTTTGCAGGCAAAACATTGAAACATGGTAGAAATACTACCGTGTACAGTGAAACCGGCATTAATAGTAGCATCGTATAGCCGTTTATCTCTGCTGGCCTTTTATTTATACATGTGTAATTATGATTTCCAGTACTTGTTACCAGGATATTTAAACTTGGTTTTGTCTTTATATCTTTCCATCTTGGGAACTTTTTCCAGATTGCCTGTTTTCTGGGAGAGTTATTCTGTAGTTGGTAAGATCATGTTGGGGTGTGGCATGGTCTGACCTCACAGGGATATAGCCAGCCAGAAATCTGAGAGTCACCCTTGATTCCTTCCTGTACCTCTACCCTCAATATAATTGCTCACCAGGTCATGCTGACTTTAGCCTCTAAATGTTTCCTGAATCTACACCCTCCTCTCTATCCCCTGCCTTTGTTCTGATCTTTTGCTTGCATTATGCAAGTTTCCTGACTGGCCCCTCTGCCTCCACCCTGATTGTGTTCTGATTCACTCTCCACATTTCTTCATCACTGCCCCTACCTAATACCTTCAACATCTCTGCCATCATGCAGGGTAAACTCTGTGCTCTTTATTGGGACATTAAAGGCCTTCCATTGTCTTTGCCTTGGCCTAACTCTCAGCCTCATTTTGCACAAGAACCTACCTCCAGCTTTAGGGTCTGGGAACCCTGAACAGATCCACTTCCTACATGCACTTACTCTGTTATTTCTCTCCCCTGGGCTTGATCCCTGTGGTTCCTCATGTTTAGAATACTGCTACTCCCACTTGCCTTCCTCAACTAACTGCTGCTTATTCTCAAATCCCTAGCTTATGTGTCAACTTAGACAAGAAGCTACATGTAGTTTCTGCAGACTGGCTTACCACTGATCTTTGTGCTTCCATAATTCCATTCTCAAATCACTTTTTCTCCCTGTCTCCTCTGCATTCCTCTCTTGCACCACCAAGTACCTTTGTCTCTTTTGGTTCTACCTTATTTTGAAGGCAGATCATCAAAACTTTTTAGGGTGAAAGCTGTTTCTTCCCTTTATTAGATACTATCTTTTATTAGTCTAAGTGCAGATCACATGGAGTGTGTATCCTTGCTTAGCCCTGTGTGGAACCAGCATTTGAATTCCCACTCTAAATACAGGAAACAGATCTTAAGTGACTTTTCAGGGTCAGTGAGTTACAGCCGCTGGTCCAAGACTGAATGACCCTGGCTCTGACCTGCTATATACTAACCCTGTGTATCTAATTGTTTTGGGGCATAATTTGTTGGAAGTGGCAATGGATTAAATTTATCTTAGCTTTTAACCTGCCTTGTTCCAGTCTTCTGAGTGATCTAAGTATATCATTTTCTATATTACCGTTAACAAGATAATACAACCCACAACCAAACTGGCTCCTAGTCATGTCTTGCTCAGACATGAAATCCAAGGGCATACCCAGGTTGACTTCACTTTAGATGAATTTGAATACCATATTCCAATGCATCCAGGTTTTGTGGGTAAGTATGCTACTTATCTACCCCTCAGCCTTCCTCTGGTAGAAGGGCCTTAGTTCTTAACTTTTAGTTCTTAACTCTACATGCACTGCTGCCCCATCCCCCACCCTGCCAGATTTTAACTGTCTTAGATCCTTTCTTTTTGTCCCTCTTTACCTCTAGCTTGATGCCCTGACTTCTGTGCCACTTGTCCTTCATTCAGCTGTATAGGGGAGGGGAGTGGGAGTGCTCAGGTGGAGGTAGAAATGGATTTAAATTCTAAAGGTAGAAAAAAAGAAATCAGCCTTCAGAGATATCTGGACTGAAGATGAAATATCTAGAACACTTGTTGGCAAACTATGACCCACAGGCCAAGTCCCACCTGCCACCTGTTTTTGTAACTGGAACACAGCCAGCCCATTCATTTATGTATTGTCTATAGTTGCTTTCATAGGACTGAGCTGAGTAATTAAAATAGAGACCACACAGCCAACAAAATCTGAAGTATTTACTATCTGGCCCTTTATAGAAAAAGTTTGCCAACTCCTGCTCTAGAAGACAATGAGGTCTTTCATAACAACAGGTTTAATTATATGACTATACTAGCATATCTCCTTTTTATTATTGTGCTAGAAGAATCTGTGTGTCTCTGGTCATTTGAGTTGTATTCCTGGAGGTGCTTTTCTTGTACCCTGGCCCTGTAGGCCCTGTATGTATAAGAATCTAGGACAATTAAAAGTCATGGACAGAGATTGAGGCAAACCTGTCATCTTACATCTGTAATCTGGTGTGCTCAGCTTAATTATTGTAGCTGGTTTTTAATGTGCAATATTTTAGTTTGGGTAAAAAATAACTAGATTGCCACTATGGCAAATATATTTTATTTTGACAGACAACTGTGATTAGTTGGTGGCTGCCTGAACCCTATGTTGGGAAGGATTATGAAGTCCCAGGGGGCCTCAGCACAGAGGAGTGCTGTGATCAATTAGTGATGTCTGTTAGGTCCTATGCATAGGTGAAAAGTGATCCTTTTGTCTTCTTCCTAAAGCTGTATAAAGTTGAAAGGCATGAATGACGGTGGTTCATTCCACCACAACCTAGGCTCTGATCTGATGGTCACTAAAAGAGAGTCTTTTTAATTTAGACCATCATATTAATAGCCTGGCAAAGAGCTGCAAAATGGCAGATTATTGATTTATAAAAGCAATAGTTGACTGAAAACCATTCTGTGTTTGTAATTATATCCTCTGAGTCAACTTTTTTTGTTGTAAAATATATGTAACATAAAATTTACAATTTTAACCATTTCTAAGTGTACATTTTTTGTGGCATTAGTACATTCACTTTGATGTTCAATCATCACCACCATTCATCTCCTTAGGTTTTTCGTACCATTAACTGAAACTCTGTACCCATTAAACAATAACTCCTCATTTTCCCCTGGGCCCCCAGCCCCTGGAAACAACTATTTGACTTTCTATCTCTAGGACTTGACTATTTTAAGTACCTCCTATGAATGGAATCATACAATATTTGTCTTTTTGTGCCTGGCTTATTTCACTTAGCATATGTCTTCAGTTGTAGTATGTGTCAAAATTTCCTTCCTTTTTAAGGATGAATAATATTCCATTGCATTTATTTACCACATTTTGTTTATTCATTTAGTGGTCAGTTGGCATCTGGGTTGTTTCTACCATTTGGCTTTTGTGGATAATGCTGCCATGAACAGTGCTTGAGTCTGTGCTTTTAACTCTTTTGGGCACCCACCCAGAAGTGGAATTTCTGCATTGTATCTTAATTCTACAATCAATTTTTGAAGGAACTGACACATTTTTTCACAGTGGTTGCACCATTGTACATCCCCACCAGCATGTACAAGGGCTCTAGTTTCTGTACATTCTCACCAACACTTTTGACAATAGTCACCTCAGTCAGTGGGAAGTGATATCTCATTGTGGTGTTGATTTGCATTTCACTAGTGTCTAGTGATATTGAGCATCTTTTCATGGGCCTATTGTTTGTCTTCTTTGGAGAACTGTCTTTTCAAACTGAGTCAACTTTTTAGTTAGTTCACACTGCTGATTTCTTTAAAGAGCAGGAGATAGAGTCAATTTCAGCTGGGAATTTCCCTGTGAGGGGTCTGAAAAGTCTTGAAGACAGTCCTGTAGGGAGCTCCCTGTGATTGTAATTATAAGCCAGGGAAATCTGAGAGGGAAAAAAAGTCTTAAGTAAAATGGAGATGTTTTGAAGCCATTGTAGAAATGAAGACAGAGGTGATGGAGATGAGCTGGTTGATTTTTTTCAACTTGTACCTTCTCTCCTTCTCAACAGTGAGAAAAAGAGGAGGGGAGACAGAGAAAGATCCAAAGTATGTTGCTTCCTCTTGACTTCTGTTTAAAATAGGTCCTTCTCAAGCTTCTAAAGCCTCAAAAACCACAAGTGACATTTTTAGGACCATTTTTTTTTTCAGTGTGAAGGCCTTTGATTATCTCACCATAATTACTATGTTTATGATGTTTTTCTCCCTGTTAGCCATATTTTAGAGAAGCAAAGTTTGGGTTGGTTTTGTTAGAAACATCACTCTAGGAGTACTGAATTTACTTTGACTCCAGTAATAGAAATAATTTAAATTAAGCTTTAATGTACTTTAAAGTCACTGATTTGAACTATATGGATCAGAAACATTCTGGGACACTTGACGGAAAATCCTAGTCCACTTATATAATTTGAAGACTAAATGACTGCAGGAAATATGTCTGGGGAGTCTTCTGAATAAATACTCTTTGTATGAGCTAATGTGTAGGGTGAGACAGTAACTCTGGACTGATATTTGTACAATTGTAAGAATTTAACAAAGAGTAGAGACATATGTGACTGATCTTATTTAATAAAGCTTAGCTTAAATGAGGAAAAATATTAAGTATATTATCAGTAGAGATTATCTGAAAAAAATGATTAACCAACAGTGAATTTGTTTTTTAGATGCCCCACCAAATACTCTTTGATGTTTCCTATTGTACATAATTTCTAGAAAATATGTTTTTCCAACTGTTTCAAGTTATGAGAAATAATCTCCTCTATATATAAACTGCATAAATATTTAGTCTCTATTACCAAACAAAAGCTAGTAGAAAAGTAGTATGCTAGTTCCTTTTCATTTTTGTGGCTAAAGGTAAAACAAAATTATTTACATTTTTCAGCTTTGGTTTTAGTGATCTTAGATGCCATTGCTTTGTGTTTATTTGATCTTAGCATTTATTTTTCCAAACTACGTTTAGTTTTGACCATTCAGCTCATGGTGGCAGAGAATTTTGGCCTGCCAGGTTGAGAATTCCCAGTTGAGAAGCAATACCCAAGCTTTTCCTATCCGACCCTGTAGGACTGATGCATATGGGAATATGGCCTTTAGGGACGTGAATATGGCTTTCAGTGAGAATCAGGAGCATCTCAGAGCTAAATTGGACCCCACATCCGACTTCTCGGAACACTTTCTTATGGATGACAATGTTTATAAGAGTTTAAAAGGTCATAACTATTTTGGATGCAATTTTATTTACATAGTTTTATTTACAAGAGTCAGCAAGATTGCAAATTCAGGTTAGTGGGTAGTGAAGGTTCAAATTGATTCAATTGAAGGCTATAATCCTATTAGTTGAAGCAAATGTGAACCATATAGTTAATAATTTATTGCCAGTCACACAAACATACCCACAGTTGGTTTTAACTTAAGTGTATAAGCAGTTTTAGGGTGGGCTTAGAGGTTTTTGTGTTTCCAGGAGAGCCTAATGGTTAAAGTTCAGCCTCTGCCATTAGACAGGCTGTTAGGTTTGAAGCCTGACTTCATCACTTGGCACCTGTATGACATTGGGCAAGTCAGTCAACTCTTCACCTCTGCTCTTCAGTGGTCAGGTGGGGGTAATAACAACACCTACCTCATAGAACTATTTAAAAAATTAGGTGATTTAATATACTTGGAAACTTGAAACTAATATACTTGGAACTTAGAAAAGGGGCTGGCAAATACTGAGTGCTTAAGAAATGTCAGTGCTACCATTGTCATCATCATTATAAACCTCTTCCCTTCCTGCCCAGTTTTACAGAAGCACCTCCTCTTTTATTTTGATGTAATTTTATGTATAAATGTTACTTTGAAATTATATTAGAAGTAGATAGAGAGGCACTTAAGGGTTAAAGCAGAATCCATGTTGGTGTTTGCCATCATCAAAATAGAATTGCACTAACAACATATGGATTAAGTCCTATGTAATATTATGTGTGAAATGTGGTGGCTATTATCTGCAGAGAAATTTTGTATCCTTCCCACTGAGGCCCACACTCAGATGATGCCTGTTGGGTTTTTAGACAGTTAGCAAAGTTTTCTCACTTAGTGTGTGTGTGTGTCTAACTGGTCCCCTCATTTAAATAATTGTTGATTATTGATTAAATACTTATTGCTTCATTTCCTCTTAAAGCCAATTATGAAATATTTCAAACGTAGTAGAAAATACAGAATATTATAATTAAAACCCATTTAACTTACACCCACAATAAATAAATTTTACTTAATAATTACATAAATAAATGAATTTTGCCATATTTACCTGACATTTTTAAAAGAGAGAGAGTATTATACCCCTTTTTGATCCTATTTACCTCCATTTTCCCCAGAGGGAATTCTATCCTAAAATTAATGTGTATTTTTCCAGGCTTATTTTTATACTTCTTCGACATATGTATACATTCCTAACCAATACAGACTGTTTTTTAAAAAGTTTACTAGCTATTTATGAATTCATAAATAATACATACTGTTATTTGTGCATTCATAAAGTACAACATAAATGGTTTCATACTTTCCTCTTTACCTCTTAGGTCAGTTACTCATTGGCCTCCTCCCTAGTCCTTGGAAACACTGGTGGTCTTTCCACTTCCTTTGCACTTGCAATTCCCTTTGCCTAGAATGCCATTCCCTGCTAGCCCATGGCTAGTTTCCTACTCCTATCAAGACTTTATTTAAATGACTCTGCCTTAGGGGCTTCATAGGGCACCTCATCTAAAATTGCAAATCCCTCCAATGCTTCATCTCCTTTCTCTTTTGCATTATTCTTTAGTACTTTTCACTATCTAGATTACTAAGCATTTAGCTTGTCTTCTGTTGTATTGCCTGTCTCCCTCCACTATTAGAATGCAAATTTATTGAAGACAGTAATTTTTGGTTTTCTGTTTTTCTTTTTTGGGTCTGTTTTCATAATTGCTTTGTCTCACTCACCTACATAGTGTTCAATAAATATTTAATGATTGAATAAATGTATATCATTGGCTAATTCGCTTTCTTTTCTTAATAGTTCAGTTATGAAGTTTATCCAAGTTGATACCTGTAGCTCTGTTTTCTTTTCACTATTGTATAGTGTTCCTTTGGCTATCTAAATTATACATTAAATATCCATGTTTTGTAAAGGTTGGCATATTAGTTTTTTCCATATTTTTCCTTTTATAAACAGTGCCAGAGTGGGCATTCTTAAGCATTTTTCTTTTGGCAAAAGTGTGAGAGTTTATCTTTAGTATATACTCAGAGGTAAAATTCCTATTTGTTATCAGTTGTCTATTGCTGTGTCACAAAACCCCCCAAATTTACTAGCTTAAAATAATGTTTTGCACAACTCTTTGGATAGACAGGTGGTTCTTCTATTAGTTTTTCTCATCTTATTGCAATCAGATGATAGGTGGAATGACTGAATAGTCCAAGTGGCCTTCCTTACACGTCTGGCCATTGGGACTGTCAATAGGCTAGGGCACCTCAGATCTCCGCCATATAGCTTCTCATCCTCCAGTAGTGTAGATCAGCTTCCTTATAGCATGGCATTCTTGAGACATCATTCTAGGCAGAAGCTGCAAAGCCTTTTAAGGCTTAGCATCTGGAATGCATAAAGCATCTCTTCCACCACATTCTGTTGGTCAAAGCAAGTCACAAGGCCAGCGCCAATTCAAGGAATAAGAGAAATTGTAAAATATTGTGGCTGGGTTATTCTAATGTATCACATTGGAATAAATTTCACACATCTTCAATTTTACTAGATGTTGTCAAATTTTTCTCTGAAGTACTTGTATCAATTTATTCTTCAATTGCTACCAACACCTTGTTAAGAAGAAATATCTTCGGAGCAACTGTGTGTGACAAAATAAATGCTCATAGACCCCTTTTCTTTAGGTAGTAAACCCTGCTATGTCTCTGCTATACATCCAATAAAAAACAAGAGAGAAAACAAAAACAAACAAACAAAAAAAACCCCTGATTTCCCTTTCTCCTGGGCATGCAGGTAGATTACATATCTCAGATTTTGTTGTAGTTAGGGGTAGCCATATGACTAAGTTGTGGTCAATGGAAGTTATTTTGTCATTTTCAGACATGACATATATATTACTTTGGTAATTTATTACCAAAGTGTAGTTTATTCTACCCTCTTGTCCCTGTCCACAAGCCAGGTATAAAAGATCCACTGGAACTCTGAGGCCCAGACTAAAGCATGGTTAGGGTCAGACAGAAAGGCAGAAAGAACCCAAATGACTGCTCATAGTGAACATCACCCCCCACACCCAAATTCCTGCTGTTGATTGGGATTTATTTGAGCTAGAAATAAATTTAGAGTAAGTCATTAAGATTTCAGAGTTTATCTGTTAGAGCAGCTGACATTTCCTTAAACAATGCAACAGATGGGAGGAGCAGATATGTCTTTATCTGCTTTATCTGTAGACTTTAAGACTGGATGAGAATTAATCATTCAGTTTAATCACCGAGGATATAATTGGTATCTATATGCCATTTCAAAATATGTTATTGAGATATAATTCACATATCATCCAATTCACCCATTTAAAGCATACAATTCAAAGATTTTTAGTGTATTTACAGAGTTGTGTAACCATAACTGCAGTCAATTTTAAAACATTTTTATTACCCCAAAAGGAAACTCAATACCTATTAAGCAGTTACCCCCCATTTTTGCTCCACCCCCCCTCAATCCCCAGCTCTTGTTAACTACTAATCTGCTTTTTGTCTCTATGGATTTGCCTGTTTTAGACATTTCATAAAAATGGAATCATAAAATATGGTCTTTGTGTCTGGCTTCTTTTACTTATGATAATATTTTCAAGACTCATTCTTGTTATAGCATCTGTCAATACTTCATTCATTTTTCATGATTTTAATATCCATTGTATGGATATTTGGTTATACCACATTTTATTTATCCATTCATTTGTTTATGATATTTGAGTTGTTTCTACTTTTTAGCTTTTATGCATAATATTACAATAAACATTCTTTGTATACTTTTTCCCACATGCCATTTTTTATCTTTCAAAAATTCTGATAGAAAGTATATAAAGGCATAATACCAATTTAATAAAAGAAAGTTTATTTAAAAAGGAAACTTTTAAAACACTGACATCGTGGAAGAAAAAATTCAACACGATATCTTCATGATGTAATTTTGAGAACTAGTAAATTAATATAATCTCCTTTATTCTGTAGACCATGAACTTGATCTTAATGCATCTCATTTGGAATATATTTTGTTTTTATAATGATGGAGTATTTAGAATATAATATAAATTTTACCATATGGCTTTGCATTGTTGTTTAGTACAAAATCCTAGTGCTTTGGATTAATTAAACTTTTTGCTTATAATTTAGCACAGATTTTTTTTGAGTGCCTACTCTGTCCTCTGTGTAGTTACAGATATTAGAGATGTGACTGTGAATAAGGGGGATGAGGCCCTGCCCTCATTAACAAGAGATACATTTAAAAAATTGAACCAGACAATTGAAGATTGTAATATGTGCTATGAAGGAAATCCCTAGGCCATATTATATGCAGTGTGACTTGGAGAGGCAGGAGGGCTACTTTTGAGGCTGAATGATGAGTAGGAGGCAACCTTGCAAAGCACTGGTACTGCAAGTACAAATTTGCTAAGGTGGGAACAAGCTTGGCGTGTTTGAGGAACAGAGAAAATACCAGTGGATGTAGATCTTATACACCAAGAGTGAGGAGGAGGTGTAGCAGGTGTAACTTTGAAGATGCTATACTATCTCACATATGATTATTAATTTAAGTATTTTTACTTCTTTGTTTAAACAGAATCTATACTCTGTGTGATTTGACATTAGTTGGAATCTTAGAGGCAATTTTGGCACAATTTTCTGGAATCACATTCTGGATTCCTACTGGTGTGAAAAATCACCTGTTACAAGTACCAGTCTCAAAATTTGTCAGCAAAATGATAAACATTTGGAAACTCTAGAGTAAATCTTTCCAAAATCCTGGGCTTTTTTGGTAAAATAAGCCCAAAGTCAACTGGCATGTCAAGCATTTTATGGGAATAAATTGGTTGCTTTATAAAGTACACTCATTATTCCAGGCCAGTGGGATTGAATTACTCACCAAGCTGTTGCCACAGTGAGTTGATTGGGTTTACAGTGGTTGGAAGATTTAGCACTTATTTCAGAGTCACCCGGCTTGACCTCAAGGTGAAGTTCTTGCTCTGGGTCAGCAACTCTGTGAATGGCCTTATACAAATACTATAGATATGTATGTCCTATTTAGAAGACAGGAACTACTAGGAAGAATTTTAATAATCTTTTATTTTTGTCCTACAGTCTAAAAATGTCATAGTTTTCAAAATAGTCATATAATTTCTTCCATTTTTACTGAGATATAATTGACCTTCAGCACTGCAAAAGTTTAAGGTGTATATCATAATGATTTGATTTATAGACATCATGAAATTATTACAATACGTTTAGTGAACATTCATTATCTCATACAGATATAAAATAAAAGAAAAAGAAAACATTTTTTTCTTGTGTTGAGAACTCTTAGGATTTACTCTTAACAACTTTCATGTATAACATACAGCAGTATTAATTATGTCAACCACATTGCACATTATATCCCTAGTTATATCCCACGTTATATCCCTAGTACTTATTTATATTATAACCGGAGGTTTGTACCTTTGGACCACCTTAGTCACCATACAAAGATATTATGTTATTATTGATTATATTCCCCACACTGTACATTTCATCCCCATGACATTTATTTTGTAACCGAAAGTTTATACCTCTTAATTTCCCTCACATGTTTCATTCATTCCCCATTCCCCCTCCCCTCTGGCAACTACCTGTTTATTCTCTGTATCTATGACTCTGTTTCTGTTATGTTTTGTTCATTTGAATGAACATTCAAATAATTGAAAATTCAAAAATGAAGTCAAATAATTTTTAAAATAATCTACAACTCCTAACGTTTTAGGAACTTACTTATCTAACTTTTTCACTATCTGCAGTATAGCAGTGAATAAGAAGGTGGCTACCAAGCCTCTGACAGGCCCACTAAATTGGTAGTCAGCTATCCCAATAACTTCATTGGAGCTTATTGTCTTTCTGAATATACATGTGTCTAATGAAGGCATTTTTTTTCTTGCTTAATTCCTAAATTATTTTTAGTTATCAAATGACAAATTATTTCATGTTATCTTGCTTCTAACCCCCCAGCCAATCAGAAAACAGGAAAGATGTTACTTGTACATAGGTGAATTACATCAATAATACCTAGTATCTTATTGCACATCCCTCTTTCCCAAGTATTATGTGTCTCTCATTAATCCAAACCAATTCATCTTACTCTTCTCCCAATTAAAATTATAGTTGTCAAATGGCAGAATTTTATCAAAAGACCCAAAATATTAGAAACACAGCAATTTATTTCCTGAAACCAAAGCATGTTATAAATTAAATTGTTCTTGCTTTTTTAAAATTGAAGTATAGTTAAGTTATAATACAGTGTCAGATATACAGCAAAGTGATTCAGTGATATATGTGTATATATACATATATATGTATATATTCTTTTTCAGATTCTTTTCCATTATAGGTTGTTACAAGATACTGAATATACTTCCCTGTGCTATACAGTAGTTCTTGTGGTTTGTCTATTTTATGTATAGTAATGTGTATATGTTAATCCCAAACTCCTAATTTATCCCTCCCCACCTTCTCCTTTCCTTTTTGGTAATCATAAGTTTGTTGTCTATATCTGTGAGTCTGTTTCTGTTTGGTAAATAAGTCCATTTGTGTCATTTTTTAGATTAAAGATATATGTGATATCATATGATATTTGTCTTTCTCTTTCTGACTTACTTCACTTAGTATGAATCTCTGGGTTCATCTATGTTACTGCAAATGGCATTATTTCATACTTTTTTATGGCTGAGTAATATTCCTGTGTGTGTGTGTGTGTGTGTGTGTGTGTGTGTGTATCACATCTTCTTTATCCATTCATCTGTCAGTGGACATTTAAGTTTCTTCCATGTCTTAGCTTTGGTAAATAGTGCTGCTATGAACGTTGGGGTACATGTATCTTTTTGAATTATAGTTTTTTCCAGATACATCCCCAAGAGTGGGATTGCTTGATCATATGGTAACTATTTTTAGTTTTTTTAAGGAACCTCCAACTGTTCTCCATAGTGGCTGTACCAATTTACATTCCCACCAACAGTGTAGGAGGATTTCTTTTTCTCCACATCCTGTCCAGCATTTATTACTTGTAGACTTTTGAATGATGACCATTCTGACTGGTGTGAGGTGATACTTCATTGTAGTTTTAATTTGCATTTCTATGATAATTAATGATGTTGTGCATATTTTCATATGCCTGTTGGCCATCTCTGTGTCTCCTTTGGAGAAATGTCTATGTAGGTCTTCTGCCCATTTTTTGATTGATTTTTTTTAATTAAACTGTATGAGCTGTTTGAATATTTGGGAAATTAATCCCTTGTCAGTCTCATTGTTTGCAAATATTTTCTCCTAATCCTTAGGTTGTCTTTTTGTTTATGGTTTACTTTGCTCTGTAAAAGCTTTTAACCTTAATTAGGTTCCATTGTTTTTTCCCATTACTCTAGAAGACAGATCCAAAAAAAGTACTGCTATGATTTATGTCAAAGAGTGTTCTGCCTATGTTTTTCTCTAGGAGTTTTATAGTATCCACTCTTACATTTAGGTCTTTAATCCATTTTGAGTTTATTTTTTTATATGGTAGTAGAAAATTTTCTAATTACATTCTCTTATGTGTAGCTGTCCTGTTTTCCCAGTACCACTTATTGAAGAGATTGTTTTTTCTCCATTGTGTATTCTTGCCTCCTTTGTCATAGAGTAATTGACAATAAGTGTATGGGTTTATTTCTGGACTTTTTATTCTGATCCATTGATCTATGTGTCTGTTTTTGTGCCAATATTGTACTGTTTTGATTATTGTGGCTTTGTAGTGTAGTTTGAAGTCAGAAAGCATGATTCCTTCAGCTCTGTTCTTCTTTCTCAAGAGCTCTGTTCTTCTTTCTCAGTACTGTTTTGGCTATTTGGGGTCTTTTATGTTTCCATACAAACTAAAAAAATTTTTTCTAGTTCTGTGAGAAATACCATTGCTAATTTAATAGGGATTACACTGAATCTGTAGATTGCCTTGGATAGTACAGTTCTTGCTTTTGGGGTTAGATTTTATACCCTACATACCTCTACAGTAGCCTTTTGTGTACCGCATTGAAAGTTTTTCTTTTTAAGTCAACTAAAATGATTCTGTCTATTATGTGAGAATGTCTTCTATAAGCTGACAACAGCATCACACTCTTTGTTGGTACAGCAAATGATTGTGTAAACTATATGAGCTTCTAAATTTCATTTTATTTTTAAAAAGTACCAAAACTAATAGCAAAGAGCATGGGGTTTTTTAAATTTGAAATTACAGAATACTAATGTCCTGACAAGTGCCCATCCTGAGACTTAATTAGGAACCCAATTGTGAGCTTAATTGTGAACTTTTCAACTATGTACTTGATTAAATAAAGAGCATATACAAACTATGAAACAACTGTATATGTATTATAAAAGACTGTATCTGAAAGGCAAGATGGATATAACTAGGTAATTTAACAATCTTTGGTTCTATCTTAGTTGTTTGATTTTCACATACATTTCCAAAAATAAATCATGTACCCAAATAGAAGGCTGCAGATATTGTTAGCACTCAAAAGGAAGCAAGTATGTATCTGGTTTCTCTCCTTTCACCTTCCAATGGTAGGTGTCTAGTTTTGTAGGAAAAACTTCAAGAGAGTCCTCAAAGTCAACTTGACAAGTAGCTGCTTCCATTGTGAGTCCAGATTCGTATGTTTGTATATCTACTGGTTGACAGACACTACAATAAATGGAGAAATTTTTTCTCCTGGCCTGAGGTAAAGCTCAGCCAGCAAGTCAGTTGTATCAGGGTACTTCATGAGCTCCTCAGACCTTCCTTATGTCTAAGGAGAGGAAGACCTATAGGGTGATGGCTTTCTAGAAGTGTTGGAAAATTTGTGTATGTATCAGCAGAAAGAGGATTTTGGTAAAGGTAGGTCTGACTCTTCAGAAAAGAGCTGGCAGTATTCTCAAATGTTAAAGGTGACCTTTGAAGCAAACAGATTCATGGGCTCTGAGTTCTTTGATCTTCTATTTTGTTCTTAGTCAAAATTCCTTTTCAGTTTCAGGGACAATTTTAATATTTAAAGAGAGGAGACCTGGTCCTTGCCTCCCTTCCACCCCAGATTAGTCAGATTTGACAGAGAGAGAGTGAGATTAAGAATGGAGGGATTTTTGAAGCCAGGGCTCTGATTGGTAGGAAGCCAGTGTATAAAACGCTGAATTGTTGACTAATTTCTTCATGTATCTCAAGATTTCTTCTCATGCTACATCTTCTCTCTGTCATGCAGCTAATAAACTTCTTGACAAAATATTAACTTAGTATGTTTTTAAAACGTATTTTGGAGACTTACAGATTACACTGTAGTCATTAAAGAATGAACTAGATTAATATTTATTGATGGGGAAAACATCAGTGGTATTTTGTTAAGTTAAAAGGAAGGCCACAAAGCAGTATGAATAGCATGATGGGCATATATTGAAAGACATTTGGAAGGCTATAAAAATGTCATCAGTGGATCTGTGGGTCCTGGAGTTGTGTTTTTGTTTTTATCTTGTTTTTATTTCCCTTTCTAATACTTTCCTGTATTTTCAAAATTAAAAATACGTAAGCATTTGTTATTTTTGAAATTAGGATCAAAGAGTCAATAAAACTATTTGGGTTTGGATCATTAGAAATAGAAAAAATAATCCATGATTCACAACCAAGGAGAAATACTTTTAATTTCCAGATGGATTTCTTTCTAAACAGTCTTCTCTGCTCTGTGTATGAATATGTACATATGTGCATATAATTTTGTTTTAGAAAACCAGAATGTCCTTTTATTAATTTAGAATGATAGCTACAACCATCAGGCAGGTTGATTCTCATATAAAAATAAACATACACTTATACACTTATACATATTAATACCCATTAATAGGTATTTGTTAACAGGTAATTAAAATATATTTATTAATAGGTAATTATTAATACATATTAGTGTAATAATAAAGATAAGACATTTCATAATTCTTTAACTTAAGTGTTTTTCATTTTTTTCTTGCTTAATTCGTAAATTATGTTTAGTCATCAAATGACAAATTATTTCATGTCATCTAATGACTATTATCTTTCTTATTAGCATGGGCAATTATCAATTAACTTTGCAAGGCTGAAATATTGGGCTCTGGGATATCTCCTCTGAGACTGCTTATCTCTTTCCTCCCCGGTGAATACTATCACTTTTCACTACACACTACATGCTATGCCAACCCTGGTCTAGTTTAAGCCAGTTTACACTAGTTCTTCAAAAAGGATATCTGATCATTCCTTAACACCATCAATGAAGGGCCTTATACAGTCTTCTAGATTAACTGATTCCCTCCAGTAGATTATTCTAACATATGGGGGTCCGTTTGACTCTGTTGCTTTCTTTGGATGTCTGTGTTATCCCTTTAAATACTGTGTTTTTGCTGGTAGAAGGGCTATTCTTTCTCCTGTCTGTGGTCTATAAAGAGGACCCACAAGCAAATTGCTCCTTTGACCTTTCAAGTTTGAGGGAAACAAGGGAGACCATTCAGCTAGAATTACCTGAAAATCTGGTCACATCTACATGAATGTAGCATTATGACTTATGCTATTTTCTACTTTTAGTCCCTATTGCTGATTTTATTTTGTGGAGGCGTTAGCAAAAAAATTCACCTCGTTGAAGAAAAGGAATTTTAATGTCTTAAAATTTTCCCTCCACATGTGGGAACCTGAAATCTCATTCATGCTCTGTGAAATTGAAGAAATTGGATATTTGGGAATGGAAATTGGTGGTCCTCCAACCAATATGGGATCTAAAAGTGTTAAATCCTTTCACAAATAAACTTTGATTCAGACTGGAATGTCTTGGCTTGATCTTAAAGGTGATATTATAGGAGACATATAGCCATTGACTGGCCTTAAAGATAATTATCTTTACATTCCAGTCTTAGTCTGCCATCAGCAGGGCCTGCCTTGCGATAAAGTCAGTGCTCTTTCCCTTATAAGAATATTACATTTAGACAGGCCTCCAACCCCAGAATGTTTATGAACCACACTCAGCTCATGAACTATGAGTGCAAAAAAAAAATCTCTTAATAGTGACAAATGTGTCTCTCAAGCCTTCCTAGATTTCATTGCTACATGTCTTGACAGTTTGGGTTTATTTTTAATCAGACCACATCCTGCTGTCTTTGGGTTGGGAGATCAATATTTGTGACTTGCTTTCCTAAATTTTCAAATTTAGCTTTCTTTTAGACCCATTAAACTGTGTATTAGATTCAGCTACATCACCAGGATATGTGTATGTGAGTTTTTTTGATAAAGTTGTGAAATGAAGTCTGTTCACGTGGGTAACTTCCTTGGGACTGAAAGAGTGAAAGAAGAAGGGAGGGATGAAAGGAGGAAGAGAGGAAGTTCCTTCCTGGACTGTGAATACCATGAGTACAGGGACTGAATCCCTCATACCTGGCATAGTGCCAGGCATAATTTTGTTGAATTAAAGAGTGAATTTATAGAGAAATTGAAACATGCTAAATGTTCTACCTTCAATCCTTACAACAGATGCGAGGAAGGAAAGTACTCTAGAAGTCGTCACAGACTCTGGAGCCTGACACCCAGGTTCAAATCACAGCTCTGGCATTTAGTAGCTCTGTGACTCAGGGCGAATTACTTAACCTCTGTGTGCCTCAATTTTCCCATCTATAAAATAGAAATGATAACTCAAAAGGGTGTTGTAAGAAATAAATGAGATTATAAACAATTATTCACACTCACACAATTAGATCAGTGCCTGGCACAGGGTAAATGCTATGTAATTGTTAATTAGTATTAACACCTACTAGTTAATTAATTATTGAGTATTCATATTAGAACTTTGAATATTTGGTTTCTCTCTCAAGTGCGAATAGAATAAAATATTTATGTGTCTATGTATAGCTATATACATTAATGTTTTTCAAAATAGAATTTTACGTTTGTCTTATAGGCTACCCATTGATTTAACCTAAAAATAGAGTATGTAAAGAGAAAAAAATCAGAATACATAGTGTATATGTATACAAGAGAGAAAGCTTTCCATAATCAGATGGACAGTACTCCTCAAACATATGAAGTTTTCTCAATATAAATATTTTCCTGCATACATAATTATAATTGGCCAAATTAACCCAATAATATTTGAGTGCAAAAACTTTTTTTCTAAGTCAAATTAATGTTAGGTCATAACTCCCCTCCCCATTAGGTTGCCAGAAAAATCGATCTTCAAACATAATGGGGGTCCTTCTTTCTCCTTCAGTGTTCTTATAAGAGCCCCAAGGTTTATTTACCAGAGTTCTTGAGGCAAGGCCTCTGGCCTTCTGTCCAGGTGGCTGCCTCTGGGATGCTCAGGGTGCATGCCAAGTAATAGTTGCTAACACACTCCTTCCCATGGCTGCTGAACCCTTTCCCTTAGCTTTTTGTACTAGGCTCATTGTCTCCCCTCTCTGGGGAGATGCTTGGCGGGAGTGATGCAGGCCCCCGTCATCTGTGAAATCTACCACCTCTTTAGCCACCCGAGGTGGATTCCAAATCCAGCAACTCCTCACTCATCCAGGTTCATTCTGACAGTTTGACTCCTTAGACTAAAATCCAAGTTTTTGGCAACAAAGACCTTTTACCTCTCCTATATGTCAAGAGTTGTACAAAATGCCCCAGGACTCAAACCCTGGGCCACCCTTTGGAGCAGAAGAGGGAACCCTAGTCCTTAGCCTTTCTAGGTACACTTACAGCCAAGGAACATTTGTGGTTATTTTGGCACTATTGTGAAAGGAACACAGAACCAAAATACAAATTTTAAAGACTCTTTTAAAAGGGAGAATGGCTGGGACTGAGGGGTCTGGATCAGATAGACTACCTGGCCTAGCTGCTGGTCCTGCAAGTTCTAGTTATTTGACCTTGGGCCTATTTAACCATTCTATGCCTGGCCTGTAACATGAAAATAATACTAGGCCTGCAGCATTCAATGGATAATTTTGTTCAGTAAATAGACCAGAGTCTGGCCAAAATGTATTCAGTGAAGTTGATTGTGTTATTATTTGAGCTGATGCTTCATCTAGAGATCAAGTCTGTGCTTAAGGTTTCTGGTTCCCTCTGCTTTGCTCAGGTCAGTGTATCTTATATGGCTAGTAAAGATGGTCCTGGAATAGACCTTGACTCCTTTTCCTCCTGCTGATGAGCTAGAGTGACATCCCCCACATCCTGGAGCACAGAAGCTGAACATGGTATCCCGGGAAGGGGAACTGCAGTGCTCCTGAATGGTGCAGAAAGGGCTGAAAGGGGGCTGAGAGCTCATCTCATTCAGGAGCTCACTTTAAAAGGGGGAAACTGAGGCCCACAGAGGGGAAGAGAGAGATCTGGTAGGCTTGCTGTTCTTCTGGCATTTCAAAGTCCTTCCTTTTTCATGTCAGCATTGCCAGATTTACTCTGTCAGCTTGGCCCATTCCTCTCTCTGAAAGCCTTCTCCAACTGTTCTTTGTTTCCTGACCCTTCTGTTCCTCATCTTCTCCCTTTCAACCCTCTGGAGTAGTATTCTTTCCAAACACTTCCTGGACTTTCTTGCCTCCTTTTTCTTCACCTATACTATTTCCTTACTGGAGTGCTCTCCTCACCATCTCTGCTTAACCAAATTCTACCCATCCTTTAAAATTAGGGGTCAAAACTAGTAGCCAGAGATCCAGATGTGCTCCACAAATGCCTTTTATGAATTCGAATAAGTCTTCTTTTTAATTGAGGTATTATTTGAAAAAGTCAGATATAATGAGAAAAATTCAGATACCTTTTCTTCTTTTTATACGAGGATCTGGCTTCATGGAACCTGCAGTTTTCCCTGGTAGAAATTAGTGACCACTAAGACGCATTTTCCCTCCCTGGCCAGCATCACTCCTTGATGATAACTGCTTTGCTCTGCCAGTGTTTGGGTTTGTGACCTCATTTTAAGACGTTGTTTACATGCTATCACTTCCGAGCAGCTTCCACTCCCTAGCAACTTCTCCTTCCTTTGTCTTGCTTTTCAGAATGTATCATTTCCTCATGTTTATGCCTCTAACCCTCTGCTTAAGCCTCTTCTGTAATAGAGATGGAATTCTGTCCTACTTATTGTTGATTTTAGTGAATAATCCTTATCATCTATCAAGTGCTTACTAAGAACAGGGCACAGGGCTGAGTGCTTCATGGACATTTTAATCACCAGGCCTCACTACAACCCTGTGTGAAGTATATGATTATCTCCAATCTACAAATGCAGAAGCCCAGAGAGTGTAAGTGGTTTACTCAAGGTCACACAGCTGGTGACAGAGAAGGGACTTGAGCAGTCTTCTACCTAATCTCAACACTTGTGTTTCATCCTATTTTATACTGGTGGATCTCTCCCAACACACAGAAAGCTATGGGATGGGCAGGGAAGTAAATTCTCTAACTCCCTTTTATTAAATGCTTCCAGAATACATATTACATCAGAGGCACAGAACTCTGATCCATTTTCCCCAATTCAACATGTAAACAATAATGATAATACAGATCATGGCAGTGTCTTGAGTGCTCACTACATGCTTAATGCTCTGCTGGACATTTACCCAGAAAGCTCATGTAATCCCCACAACCCCCTATGTGGCAGGGCATGTAATCTCAAATCCAGTTGAGAAGTCACAGGTCGGGCACCTTGGCCAGAGACATACAGCAACAAGTGACCAGGATTTGAACCTGGATCTTTCTTGATTCTGAGTCCTATAATTTTTTCTTTACCCACGGCCAGCTCTTTTATGTTTTTGAACCACTTTTCTCATATAAAAGCTATTAGCCCATTAATAAATCCAGCAAGCAAAGACCCTTTGTTTTTTTCTTCCCAGCCATACAGATGACATGGCAGCCACTTCAGCCACTGGTTCTTTTGCAGATACTTTCTGGTGGGAGTAGGCAGGAGGAATGCTACATGCGTATGCGCTCACGCGCGCACACACACACACACACCCCTTTCACCCTACATGCAGCACCAAACTGAGCAAGAAACTTGTTAACTGGTCTCCCTTTTTTCACATTTGGAAACAGGAGCTTCTTCTATTAGATTAGAAGGGTTGCATCTGGGTAGAAAATGCTCTTTCCATGCTCACCTTTGCCTTTGAAGAGGTCAGCCATTTTGCCAAACATTGTAAGTTAAACCCTAGTGGGGATGACTGTAAACACAGACTGAGTCACAAATTGAAACAGGAATTTGTATCATTAGCTGTCATGCTTTTTCTTCTGTCTGAATCAAAGCAGAAGATGCCACCAGGCCAGCTGTCTCTGCCCACACCTGGGTGGTCATGAGTGCTGAGGAGTTCACGTTGCCATCTCATTCAGAGCTGTGTACCCCCACATGTTCTCTGTCTTCACTGTAGAGTGGAGTGAATTAACACTTTATAGAATCATCCAGTGAGAACATGTTCCTGATGGTTTCTACAGCACTGGGGATTCCTGCTTTTTTGGTGGGATCTGCTAGAATTGTAAAAGGAAGCTTTCTGGACATTAACTTTGTAGCAAAAAGGGGTAGAATGAGGTTGGCAAGGGAAGAAACGATTTTGATGTAATAAAAATAGGATTGTTTAGAGCTGAGATGAAACTTTTCTTACTATTTGGGATTCAGATGAAATTTAGCTTGGAAGTCACATCAGCGAATATTATATTTCTTCAGAACCTCAGCTGTGTTTTCAATCAGAGGGCATCTTTATTTTGCTTAACTTGTGCAGCAAGTAGAAAAACCATAGATGGCTTCAACTTTGTTTTTTTTAACCTACAGGTATTCCAGCCATTAAAATATGTTTTTGGTATCTATTTTGGAACCTTAAAGAAATGATTTGGGACAAGGGCAAACATTTTGTGCCACTTACTCCACACGGTTCCTTTCTTTTTGGTGCTTACTTGCACTGGCACTTAATTTATTATCATGTATTAGAACATTTCCCTGTCGCCTCAGAAACAGTCTCATAGGCCAGGCTTTTAGAACCTGAATTTTTTAAACACAAAACAGGATTATGGATTAATCTCAGGCAGTGAAGTCCCTGGGGCCAAAGAACCTGACAAATAAGACTCTGCTCTTGGCAAGCCCCTTGCAGGGTCACCCTCTATTCCTGCCATTGACCCAGTGGACGAAAGAGTGGATGTGTGTGTGAGTCTAGGCATGACTTCTCTAAAGATCAACATTTGTACACACTGGAGTCACCTTTTATACATAGTGCTACTGACATTAACCAGAGAAGTGGGCCTGACAGCCCTGGCCTCAGAGCCAGCACGAGAGTGGTCCGGCTGTGTGCACACAGTTTATCTGAAGGGATTCAGCACAACATTACACAGCCTAATTGTTTTTCATCCAAAAGGAACTATTGCCCAGAGAGAGGCGCCTCTAAGGTTACTGAGTGTGACCCATCAAAATGGGGTACTCATTTCCATATATGTATACTCACTAGTTATTTTAAATACCCAGTTATTTAATGTATTTCTTCTCTTGAAGTCCAGATACCATGATTTCCTGGTAGCTAGTTACAACAGTATTAATTCTTAAAGAAAAGAGAAGAGAAATAAGGGGAAATATTTTTAAACAAAGTAATTTAAATATTTGAGAAGTCGTAAAAGGGGAAGAAAGTCCCAACTGAGGCAATCAAATCCTTGAGTGAATATTTGGCATTCGAGCAAGGAATCCAGTGTTTTCACTTAGGTTTGTCTTGAGAGTATGTTTGATTCAGGGTTATGTTTAATCACTTTATATAGGACTAGACTATAATCTCATATTAGTAATGAAAAATGAGTGAATTTTTTTTGATCTGAAAAGAACTACTAGGAAAAAAATCACTCATTTTGAAAATAGAGAACAACGGCATCAGCTGTAGAAAATATCTTTTGGAGAAAACATAGACATCTACTTTCAAAGCATGATACGAGTATTTGGTGAAGCCTAGCATTTAATAGTATATAATGGTATAAAGTGTACCATCTAACACAGAACTCTTCCTCACAGTTGTGGAGTTTTGAAGAATAGTGTCACATATTAAGGTTAGAGTAGTTTTTTTTTTTTCTCTGCTCAGACCAGTAGTGAATGCTGTCATGAGTCAGGGTAATCGGGAAAAACAAAAGTTGCTGTTTTAAAGCATGAAAATTATGCTCGGCAGGATATGTTCTTTGGTTGTTTTTATAGAAGTGGACTGGATTTGACCCTTGCCATCCACCCACTCTCTGCCCGGCTCCCTTAGGGACCAATACACAGCCCTTAGCAGGGGTTGGGAGACAATCTCTGGTGCAGAGCCCGGTGAGCAGAGTAACTGGTCTGGGAGCCCAGTGTCATAACCCCACTCTCATTAGTTCAGCTAGACGGCCAGAAAGTAAAGTCTTGTTCCCTGGAGTGCAAGGAGGATATTGAGCAGCTCACCAATGACTGCTAAGACTGGAGGAGAGGCAGAATTTAGTGGATCTGCTGTTGTGATCTAGTGGATACTTACTCCATGTGGAGATGGAAGAAAAGCAGATAAACCCTCTATTCAGCTTGAAAGTACAGCGAGGTTCAGTCTGTCAGCCTTGCTTATGTGGTGTCTCATACTCATCACCATTCACTTTGGATGTAAGAAGAACTGACTATTTGGGTGGGCATCTTTGTTCGAGGTCTTTTTATGAAGCAATTTTCCCAAAATTTAACCAATTAAGAATTGTTTTTTTTCCATGTAGCAGTAATCACTCTGAGAGAAGGAAACCAAATTGCTGTGGGGGATGCTGTGCCCCAGGGACGCATTTTCTTCTCCTGAAGCCACAGGGTCAACATAAAGCCCCTATAAAATATTTTAAATAAAGGAGAAATTGAAGCGGAAGTTTTATTCTGACACTTCATGTCTGGTTTTTGCTTTCCTCCCACTGAGAAGCTAAGCAAGCCAGCAGTCTGGAGGATGTATTTAGAGGATAATGAAGCTTTACTATGATTTTTTTCCTTACCTCGGTTATACTTATAAGGAAACCAGTACCTGCCAGTGGCCTTTATGGGTTAGCCGATGATGCACTAGTAGCTGTTGTTGAACATGGCACTTAAAAATGCTCTATTGTGTGTATGTGTGGTGATTTGTTTGTTTTATAAAAAGGGAACTACAATTATAATATTTTCATCACTTGACTCTTGAGGAAGTCAGTTTCACATCCTAATTCAATAGGTGTCAAGCCATTGATTTGAATGCTGATGGTTTTATCTCTGTACGTAGTTGCTCTTGGAAATGGCAGGCATTTACAGCATGAAAATTGTCTGCTGAAATCCTTCTAGCTATAACATTTTGGGGAGGATTCTTCCTCAAGAGGTTGGGAGTGTCTTCACTGACCTTATGTGAGCATCACCCGTCTTCTCCCTCAGCATTTGTCCTGGCTGTCCTTTTCCTGCAGTAGATGCCTAATATATGTGGCATGTTCTTTAATTTTTAAGAATTTAAACCTTTCATTTTGAAATATTCATAGCTTCATCTACAGTTTTAAGAAATAATAGAGATCTTGTGTACCTTTCACCAATTCCCCCCAATGATAACAGCTTGCAAAACTAAAGTATACTGTCAAAACCAGTGCATTGACAGTGATACAGCCAAGATACAGAACAGTCCCAGCACCCCAAGGATCCTTCATGTTGCCTTTTCTAACAGTGCTCAACTCCTCCCCAATACCTGTCTCTTACCTCTGACAACCACAGGTCTGTTCTCCATTTCTATAATTTTGTCATTTTAAGAAAACTATCTAAATGGAATCAAAGAGGATGTGACCTTCAGGGGTTGGCTTTTTTCAATAGCATAATTCACTGACAATTCCTCCAAGTTGTTGGGTATATCAGTACTTTGTTCTTTTGCATTGCACAGCAGTGCTCCATGGTATGGATGACCTTCAGTTTGTTTAACCATTCACCAGTTGAAGGACATCTGGGTTGTTTCCGGCTTTGGGATATTGTGAATAAAGTTGTTATAAACATTCATGTGTACAGGTTTTTGTGTGAACATGTTTTCATTTTTCTGAGATAAATGATAGAAAGAGTGCAGCTGCTCTCTGCTACTATATGGGTCATATAGTAGTTGCATGTAGAGTTTTATAAAAACAAAACCAAACTGCCAGATTGTTTTCCAGACCAGTTGCACCGTTTTACATTCCTACCAGCAATTTATGAGGGATCCAGTTTTTCTGTATAGTAGCCAGCATTTGACATTGTCATTACTTTTTATTTTAGCCATTCAGTTAGGTGTGTAGTGATGTTTCATTGTGGTTTTAATTTGTAGTTCTCCAGTGGCTAAAGATATAGAACTTTTTTCCATGTGCTTATTTGCTGTTTATATGTTCTCTTCAGCAAAATGCCTGCTCATGCTTTTTGTCTGTTTTCTAATTGTTTTAGAAATTTTTACTGTTGAGTTTTGAGAGTTATTTATATAGCCTCATACTGATTATCTGTCAGATATGTGTTTTGCAAATATTTTCTCCCAGTCTATAGCTTGTCTTTTTATCTACCTAACAAGGTCTTTCATGGAGCAAATATTTTTCAATTTTGATGAAGTCCAGTTTCCCATCACGTATTTTTATGGATTGTAATTTTGGTCTTAATTCTAAGGACTCACTACTTAGCCTTAGATTCAGAAGATTTTTTCAAGTTTTTTTTTCCCTGAAAGGTTTATAGTTTTATGTTTTATATTAAATTCATGATCCAGTTTGTTTTCATAAAAGGTATAAGGTTTAGGTCAATGTTCTTTTCTTGTTCTTGTCTGTGGATATCTAATTGCTCAGCACTATTTGTTGAAAAGTCTATCTTTGCTCCATTGAATTGTTTGATTCTTTTGTCACGCATCACTTAAACATTTATCTATTAGTTATAATATCACAGTATATCTATTTCTGTGTTCTCTATTCTGTTCTACTGATCTATGTGGCTGTCCTTCTGCTAATATCACACTGTTTTGGTTACTATAACTATACAGTGGGTCTTAATATTGGGTAGAGTGATTCCTTCCTTTTTGGTTTTTTTTTTTTGTCAGGATTGTTTTGACTATTATAGGACCTGTGCCTTTCCATATGCATTTTAGAATAAGCTTCTCTATCTCTACAGAAAAACTTGCTGAGATTTAGATAGAAATTATATTAAATCTATAGATTAATCTGGGAAATATTGCCATCTTTCCTATGTTTAGTCTTGTCATCCATGAATACTCCATGTCTCTTCATTATTTAAATCTTCTTTGATTTCTTTTACCAGAATTTTATAAATTTCCATGCACAGATCCTGTACATATTTTAAGTTTATGCTTAAAAATTTCATTTTTTGGAGTGATTGTAAATGGTATCTAGTTTTTAATTTTGGTTTCCACATGTTCATTATTAATTTACAGAAATGCAGTTGATTTTTGTGTGTTGATCTTGTATCCAGCAACTTTACTGAACGCAGTTATTAGTTTCTAGGTGGTTTTTTCTTTTGTAGATTCCTTAGGATTTTCTACAAAGACAGTTATATCATCTGCATATAGGTGCATTTTAATAATTCCTTTTAAATTTTTATGTCTTTTTTTATTTTTCTTGCTTTATTGAAGTGTCTAGAACTTCAGATATCCCACTAAATAAGAGTGAAAGCGTATATCCTTGTTTTGCTCCTGATCTTAGAGGGAAAGCATTTAGTCTTTCAGAATTGGTAGCTTTAGATTTTTTTTTTTTAATATCTTCTTTTTATCAAGTTAAGGAAGTTCTGCTATATTTGGCCAATATATTTTGAAATGCAATTTTATATCGTTAAAAAGGGAACTAAACAGTGGAAAGTATTTTGTTATTGTGCCCATTTTGTTTTATGATCAATATGTAAAGAAAGCTATAGTTGGCAGAATTGTGAGATGATCCTCAAGATTTCCTTTCTCTGGAGTACACAACCTGTATAGTCCCTGGAACTGTGGATATGATGGGATATAACTCATGTGATATGAGGCATGATGTCATAATCCCCAGGACCATGGCTTTAAAGATTTGAGGGGTCTGTGTGACAAGTAATGTAAGATGTCCCTAGGAATGTTAAGGATACAGGGACTTCAGACCTGTATTTGTTGTGTTCAGGCCTGGGTGTACTGAGGAGAATGAGCCATGGTCTCTCCTTGCTGTTGAGGGACTCATGGCCCAGAGTTTCCTCCCAGATCCTCTCAGTATATGTAGTCCCCTCTAACAGTTGACACATTACATTTGTACTCAATAATCAGAATCACATCCTAGTAAGTAGTAAGCCATCTCCTTACATCCAACCTGGAATTATCTATTGGCCATCTACTGTGTGTTTGAGAAGATGCTGGGTCCAATGGGCCCATTCAAGGATGCATTTGATTCCATATATTTAAGACTAAGATGACATACAGGGAGGCCACTACCTATTGTTCATGTAGATGGAACTGTGATGCGAGGATCCTGAGGAGATGAGACGAGGGCTTGGAGTCAGCTTGATTTGCCCTGATTGAATTGTGTTCTCATCAACAAGTATCTCCTGCAGAGGCAAGCAAGCAGGAGAATTCAGAGTAAAAGAAGCCTCCTTTTTTCATTCTTCTTCTTTGAAGTTGCCTCGGCTGATTCTTGCTTTACAAGAAAGAAGGCCTATTTGAGAATACTGCCCTGATTTGTTGAATGGGAATGAATAGACCACGCTAACAGAGGTGGCCAAGTGGCATGGACAAATAGTTATGATTTTGTAGGACTTGCCAAATTATTTTGAGTGTTGTGGAATCAAAACAATAATAAAAATAATAAAATTAGAAAATGCTGAGCAAGCACAAACCAAAATAAGCAAGCAAGCCACGAAACTGGACTTTAAAACCCATAGGAACTTTATTAGGGAACAAGTTGAAATGAGCAACATTCAAGCACATTGTGGGGCAGGGTGGAGGTGGCAGGAATGGCTGTTGACAGCTCTGGAGTCACTAACACTCAGGTACTCCCTGGTGAACCCGGATTATAATCAACATAAATCTAAGTGACTGTCAGGGGCAAAGAAACCATGCTTAGAAAGTGTGGCCTGTCTTAAGGTCATTTTGGCTGACAGTAGTTGCCACCATAACTGCCAGCAGAGGGCCCCTCCCTGCTCTGGAGTTCTACTTTATTGCTATTTGGAGGTTATGGGGTACCAGCAACTAATTTTTCCAAGGGAGCAGAAGTACTTTCTATGCAGACCTTCCTTGGTTGCAATTTTAAAAAACTACTCTTCTGTTAATAATTCATATTTGCAGCAAAAAGTACAAAAAAAATAATAGGTTACCTGAAACCTCTAAGCCTAAAAAAAGCCCTGTCATGAATATTTTGATGCCTTTCCTTCTAGTCTTTTTTTCCCTAAGACTGCTCATTTAAAAATCCACACACAGTTAGTATTATATTGTATTTATCATTTACTAAGCTGCTTTTCTCCCTTAGGATTTCATGAATGTCTTTTACATTAAATCTTTCTACTTAGTGCTTAATGTCTGACCAGCATGTCAAAAACTGGATGCCTATTTATTATCCAATTTCTTTGCAACACATACACACACATTATAATTTACTTCACTCATTTCTTTGGAATGTGAGGGCACATATATGTATGTTTGTATATGTATGTTCTTGTGTTTATATATATCTATATATATATATATATGTATATACATACATGCATAATTTTTATTCTGATTTTTGTAAACAACACTGTGATGAACATGTTTATTATATCCTTAGAATAAACTCCTCTGGGCATATCCCTTATTATATCCTTAAAATAAATTCCTGAAGTAAAATTACTAGATCAAATGCTAATTCATCAGTTATACTGAATTTAAAGCAATTTAAAAGTTTTTCTGATATATTTAAAAAAGGTAAACTTTCTACAAAGATTGAAATAATTTCAGAACACGACCATTGGACAATAAAGTTGTAAAACTTGGATGCTCTGCCTCTTTTCAATCCAGCAGCTACTAGGCATAGGGATATTTATATTTAAATTTTAATTAATTGAGATTAAATAACATTAAAAATTCAGTTCCTCAGTTGTACCAGTCACATTTCCAGTGCTCTATAGCCATGTGTAGTTAGTGGCATGTGTACTGGAAAGTGCAGATTAGGACCTTGTCATCATAGCAGGAATGATGTTGCTCTAATATCTTCATGAGTTCCTTTATAATTGTGTTTGGAATTTAGCACATTCCATTGAAGATGAAAAATGTTACGTCTTTCTGAAAATGTAAGAAAATGGAAATTCAGCCCTTTGTCTTGCTTTCTCATCCTCTAATAGGCTGAAAACTAAGAGCTGCTGTTTAAACTAATGTCACTGTTAATGATTACAGGCCACTCTGTGCTTACTGTGTGCCAAGCATGTACTATTGTAACTCAGGTGTTCTTTACAAGGACCTCAGGAGGTACAGCTATTATCCATACTTTACAGAGAAAGACACTGATGTTACAGGGAGCTCAAGTACCTTACTCAGGGTCAGCATATGGCTGGATCCTGGTTGGGACCTAAGCCCTCTGGCTTCAGAGTCCACACAATTAGGTGCTCTCTATACTGCTTCTCAAGAATGCGAGACTCTGTTAGGGAAAAGACGAGTTCTTTGCTATGCTGAAGAACTGTGCACACTTAAAGAGAGAATACTTCTCAGTTGCTCAAGAAGCACCTACACCAAACATAAACAGAAGCACATCCACAACCTTTTTCTTGGGGAGGTTCCACTGAGCCAAATTCAACCTGGAATGAAGAGTGCTTAGGGGCCTTCTGGAGAAACGGTTATTCATCTGTACTCCAATGCGGAATCTGTTAAGTCGGAATGTATGTAGTTGACACATTTCTTCTCCACCCATCCTTTATTATGGTATAACACTGTTAATAAGCCTTGGAAGAGTAGGGAGAATAGGAGGAATTTAAAATGTAGTCAAAATCAAAGAGCTCAACCCAAAACACACTCATCTGATGAGGGTATTTGTTTGCATTTAAAGGATCAGAGGTGATACATTTAAGCAAATCTCCTAGATGTTTAAACTTCAGTGAGGAGAAAACAAATCCCAGACAGAACCTTGAGGGTGGCCAGGTCTAGGCAAAAACCAGTCTGGGGATTTTCATTTTCTACCTTTTCCAAAAGGTGTCACTCTAAGGCAGCAGTGGGGAGGTGGGAGGGAGGTGGAGATAGAAATGTCAGATAAGAGTAATTGGAAAAATAAGATTAGTAGTCTTCCTTTTAATAGATCCTTGGGTCCACAGCATCACTCCCTAAGAATTTGTTGCTGTTGAAGAGGGAGGGTTTCAGCATTTATCTTTACCTTCTGATCTTAGAGTGACCTTCTCTGTGCCCAGAGCAGAGCTGGGCCAAGTCCCAGCTATTCCCACAAGACCAATTCACATTCCACTTTCGCTGTAACCTGGGATACAGAGATTTCATTGGCTCTGTGTTCTGGTGCAAACTGAAAACTACTATCCTCTTGCACTCAGGATGTAGTGAAGACAGAAAATTAGGGTAGTTGATGACGGGAAAGGCAGAAGAGCCTGTGTATTTTTAAAATATGGTTTTAAAAGATGTTTAAAATTCCAAATCGTTAATACAAAATAGACGCTAACTCAATACTGACATATAATTTAAGAAAAAAAATTGTTTTATCAAAACATTTAAAGACCTCTTCTTGCCAAGTGAGCCTCTTGAAAAGTACTGAATGTTGCCACGTGTCAGGAAGAGACACACAGAACCAGGAGCGGGGCTCTTGGCAGATAACTGAGAGAGAAGCTGGTTTTCAAATATTTAGTTAAACAACACAAATGTATGTGTAAGTTTAAGTCGACACATGTTAATGATTTAAGGTCTTAAACAGAGTTTTTATTTTATTGTTTAAAGGCTCCACTGTTCACTTTAAAAGTTCCGACAGTTTCTCTAGAGCTGGGCATAAGCACTAGACTCTTTAGAAATTCATTTGATAGCTTTATTATTCTTAAAGTGTACAAAGTTATGAATTATTCAAATCCAGTTGAATAGTCCTAGTAACTTAACCATTTTATAAGACAGTTTTTATGACCTGCCATGTGGAATGACTAGTAAGATCAGGAATGGCACACAGTTACTTAGGGGTTTGTTTTGTTTCGTTTTAATTGGTGACGCCAAGTGGAGATCTAGCTTGAAGAAACCTTTCATTATTATGTTCTAGATATGTAACACCAAACCAATGCATATTTTAAAATGTAATCTTAGCTTTCTGGATATAGGATCAGAATTCCAGTTTTGCCATATTGTGGACTTTTGAAGAAATTTTTTTAAATGGAACATGTTGAGTTTTATAGAAGACTTCTGAGGTTGCTGTGAATTCTTCTGTTTTCATCAAGGTTGGCATTTTAGGAATAAAATACAAGACAAGTGCTTCTAAAATTAGCAAATGCTGTGTTGAATTGAGACACACGGGTTGCTTTCCTGCTGGACTTTTCAAAAGCATTTATTGGCTCATAATCATTGTAATTCTTCAAGTAACAATTCCTTAATGAACAGGACCACAGGGCATCCCAGCCAGGGTCCACCAGCACACTTTTCCCCCCTCCTCTTCAGCAGGCCAATCCCACTTGCCTTCTTCAGGGAGACAGGCCATGAGGCCTAGGGCAGGATTGGCTCTAGTTTAACTCTTGATCATCATTCAGTACTTTCTTTAATAGTTTTTTTAAAAATCACAATTGTAATGAAACAGTTGTCTGATTCAAGCTTGGCTGTCAAGGCAGTCAGCTTCTGAAGATGAGCCTATTGCTTGTGTCCAGCGAGGGCCTGGCACATAGCAGACTCCCAGTGAGGCGAGGTGATAGAATGAAGGAAGGAAGGACTGCAAGTTTCCTAGGTCCCAGGCAGAGCAGGTGGAATGCAGAGCAGGATTAAAAGTTGCTTGTTTCTATCCCAGCTCAAAGCTTGGGGCATTTTTATTGTGCCATCCTCAAACCTGCAGGTTCCTGGATGCTCTTGGTGGCTGCTGAGGTGGCAGTGAGCATAGGGGCTTTATCCGTTCAGGAGCTAAGTAACTGAGCCCTCTCGTCTCCATAGCAAAGAGAAGGTGCTTGAGGCAAACAGAGAGCAAGAACTTGAAGGGCGTTTGGTGGGGATGGCAAGGGGACCACTGATTTATGGGGTAGGAAAGTATCAAGTTCGGACCTACACTTCATCCATCATTGCACTAAGTGGGTCAAAGGAGGGTGTTTCAGAATCACATCTTTGCATTTCCCTTCCTCTCATTCCTCAGGTATTTATTGAGTGTGGATACTGGTTCTGTGTCGGGCTGAAGGGCCTTCTACAAAGAGGACGGAGACGTGGTCCTTGCCCTCTGGGGATTACAATCCAGTTGTAGCAAGTAAACATTCACATGAAATAGTTGTGCAGAAACATGAAGTAGTATTTGATTAGGTGCTAGAAAGTCAGGGAAGAACTGAAGGCACTTGAGTTGGGTGAAAGTAATGTGTCTAGAAACCCATACTAGGGACAATGGTAACTGTCACTCACTGGACACTTCCAGGGTGTCTGTCAGAGAGGGTTGGACGCTTTACATCATATTACCTCCCTTCATTCTCATGCCAATCCTGTGTGGTAGCTTCTGTCTCCTCCCTATTTTATCAGGGATGACCTGCAGGCTAAGAGAGAGGTCAGTAATGTCCAGGGTTCCCAGACAAGGCTGCACTTTGGCATCACTTTGGAATCATCTGCATCTTTAATAAAATACTGGTGTCTAAGTTCTGCTGTCAAACATTTTGATTTAGTTGGTAGAAGTGTGACCATGGCACCAAGATTTTAAAACATTTTCTAAAGGATTCAACTGTGCAACAAAGTTGAGGAAGCATTAGGTTAAGATTGGCCTAAGGTCACAGAGATCCTATTGGTGGAGCCAAAACTTGATCCAGGTCTGCCTCTTTTCAGAGCTCTAGTTTTTAATCACTGTGTCTGTGAAGGAGGCCAGGGCTCTGGCAGAGCCTTAAAAGATAGGCGATTTTGGTAATTGGAGAGGTTAGTATAGGGCAGTTTAGGGGTATGTGTGTGTGTGTGTGTGTGTGTGTGTGTATGCATGTTGAGGGTAGGTGATAGCAAAGGCAAGATCTTGAATTCAGTAATAAGCAAACATAAAATGGGTTGAATACTTACTAGGCACTGTATTAATAAGAGCTGTCACTTTTATGGCACCAAGTACTAGGCGTTGTTCTTAGAGCATCACACATGTGAACTCACTGAATCTTCACAAAAACCCTTTGAGTTAAGTTCACACATCACAAGTGAGAAACCTGAGGCTCAGAAAGCTTTTATAACTGACTCAGAATGACACAGGTAGTAAATGGTAGCCTAGCTCTTAAGTTCTGTTTGTAACCACTGTGCTGTGCTCTTTTCTAAGAATGTACTGTTTTCATATTTGCCAGTCCCTGCACCAAGAGCTTTACTTGCGTTTCTTTACTTAGTACTTGTAGTAACTGTTATGAGATGTACTATTATTATAGATGAGGAAACTCAGGCACTTTCCCAAGGTTCTTTAATTAATAAGTGATAAAGTAGTTATTATTAATATAGTCTGGTTTCATAATCTATGCTTTTAACCACTCTTGGTATTCCAAAATATTTAAAATTTAAAAAATTCAGATTAAATCATAAGTGGAATGCTACATATAAAACAAAAGTAGAACTACTCCCTTTGGGTGTGAGATGGTGGACAAGGCTCTCTGCTGATTCATACTTCTTCCTTTCCACTGATCTGTTTATCAGCCCCAGATGCCTTTGTGGAACCCCTGTTGCACTAGGGAACGCAGTTTGAAGACCACTACTGTGGGTAATCGGGAGCCCCTTGAGATGTTGGAACCAGGCCAGTGATATTTTTCACAAAATATTGGTGGTTTAGGCATGTTTTCCTGGCAGTAGGAAGATAAGTTGTAACAATAAATCCTGTGGGACATCTTTTAATTCTAGATCCACAGGGTCCACTTCAAAGATACACAGTTAAAACATCTGAAAAAAATCAAAAGGGAAGTCTAACCTTCAATTTGTGTCTTTGTAAAAGCATTGAAGGGGCCCCACGAATAACCCCTAGCAAGTTTTTCCCCTTCTCTTTTCCTCTTCTTCTCAGTTCTCTTATTGCACCCTTAAAACAAAACAAAACCTCTGTGTCCCCAGTCTTCAGGCTTATTATTCCCCTTTCCTTTCTCACTTTTATGTTCCA
Source organism: Camelus bactrianus (assembly GCF_048773025.1). Classification (NCBI taxonomy): domain Eukaryota; kingdom Metazoa; phylum Chordata; class Mammalia; order Artiodactyla; family Camelidae; genus Camelus; species Camelus bactrianus. The sequence continues at coordinate 29,146,742 of NC_133555.1, forward strand.
CTTTTTATTATAACAGTCATTATAACCTGCCCTTCAAAGTCCTATACTTTTGCACTCAGTTGTGTAGGTTCACTTTGCTACCCATTTGCTAATTCCATTTCCTAAAATCTAGGCACAGACCTGGCTGAGAGATAAATAGAGACAAAACACACACCCATGCACACATACACAATTATTTTCAACCCTATCAGAAATGTGGGAGGGGAAGGGATCCAAGCTTGAAGCATCAAAAGTAATGATAGAAAGAGATAATGAGGCTGAGAAGTGTTTCCAAAATAGAGCTATAAGACACAATGATGAATAGAAAATAAACAGGACAGAGAGGGAAGAGACAAATATGATTCTGAGATTTTAAACGTGAGTGACTGATAAAAGGTCAGGGCATTGGACCAAATGGTGGATGAGTGAGGGAGTGGCATGTTGGGTGGGTATGGATGGGTGGTAAGGATTTGGTTTAGACAGGTATCCAAGGATTATGAGCTGGCTTTTGATCATCCTGAATTTAAAGTGATATTATGACACCCAAATGGAAATGATGGACAGGTGGTTGGGTATATGTGAAAGATGTCAAGTGAATAAAAGAAGATAAAGTTTCCAAAGGTACCAGAATAGAGGTGAGAACTGTGGAGACAAACCTCAGTCCTCCTCCTGAGGATCCACATGGATGAGGAAAATGTCTGTGGGACAGAGTCATTAGGGGAAGGTTCCAGTTATGCAGGGAGATGAAGAATTTGCAAAAGAAACAGGGGAAATAGGTTCCCAATCTAAGGAGAGCTTCCAAGGACCCAAGGGAAGGGTTGGCTTTTAGGAAAATGGGGAATGGATACAGTCCCACTCACCCATCAAACTGTGTTTCAGAGAGGTTATTTAATAACAAGGGAAACTTCCCAATGATACATTTATTGAAAATTGTTTAGAAAATTATATATAGCATCTCAATTATACACACACACATATAGAGAGAGAGATGGGGAAATTACAACAAAGTATTAAAAGTGTTTATCTGCATGTAGTAGGATTTTAGGTGATCATAACTAAAAAGAATATCATTATTTAATCGTAAATAAAAAGAAACATTAAAATTTTCGTATCTGTATCTTTTAGATTCTAGAGTGTACATTATCCTTATTATAAGAAAAAATTGTTATTTTATTGATATCAGTTAGATGGAAGATAAATGATGTGTAGGCTGTATCATCTCACTTAATGCCCACAAACATCTAATAGAATAAGCAGCATGATTTCCTGCTTCCAGATAAAGAAACTGAAGCTGAAAGAGATAAAGGTGTTTGTGTCAGACAAAACTGATGGAGCCACTGGTAGATTTTAAGGCACAAGCTACATATACATAGCCAGTTAAAATGTTACTTCAAATGAGGGGAAGAAGTTGGAAAACTGTTTAGCTGTACAAACTACACATTGAGAAAAGACATATGGCAAGGAGGAAGGTACCAGTGGCCTGTAAGAATATTTTCCATGGGATAGAAAAATAAAAAACACTTTCCTCTTGATGAGAGGGGACTGGTGGTAGGGAGATGGAGGCAGGTATAGAGCACTTGGTAAGAAGTGTGACAGTTGACCAGTCAAGACAGGCCAGGTCACACTGATGTAACAGCCCCTTATCTCCTGGTGTAGCACAATAAAGATGTGTACCTTGCTTATGTGATGTGGGTTGCCCTTGGACTTCATTATAGTCACTCAGGGATTGAGGCTGAAGGAGACATCATCTGAAACATGCTTCTGCAGTTACCATGGCAGGGAAAAGGGAAGGTTGGAGTTCACTGCTAGTATTTAAACTCTTTTCCCTTGAAATGACAATGATTTTATTAGCCAAAGCCTCACCCATCTTAAAGGAAGAGGAGAAGTATGGTCCTACCAAGTGCCTATAAAAAGGAGAACTAGAATATTGTGAGTCACCTTAATGACCATCACAGCAGGGAAAACATTTTTTGCTTTTTAATGCTCTTGCTTTGATAGGAAAAGAAACAGTTTGCAGAACTCTAGAACATTTAACACAGGAGGTACCATGGGCATCATCTAGAAAACTGAGGCTTCAAGAGTGAAGTGATTATTTGCACAAAGTTACAGATGGAAACAGTGGCTGTGTGAAGACTAGAACAGTATATCTGAGGCCAGTGCCCCAGGTGGTCCTCAGTGTGCAATCCCCACTGGCCAGGTGAATTAGGAGGAGTGGAAGGCGTTGGCCTGGGAAGCTACTTCAAGACTCTGCTTCCAAGGTGTGGAGAATAGTAGTCTCACCTCAAACTAGGAATTATTAATGTTGGAAGCCAACAGCATCTCTATTAGTAAAAACTCTGGATTATCTCTCTTGGGTGCCCAGGTTTTCTCCATGTGGTTATTGCTGAAATGACCAGGGTAGTCTAATAGTAATTACTCTAAAGTAAAATTGTTAAAATTGGGTTAATATAAAACTAGTTGGTGCCTGCCCTAAGCAGTCAGGTGGCAGGTAAACTAAGAACTTGGAAACCCAGTTGAGTGGCATACTGTGTCCATAGATTGCAGACAGGTCAGCTCAACTAATGAGAGAGATTTAGCAGGAGAGAATCCTGAACACTCTTATGCAGCTCTGGGATCAGTAATACACGGGATAAAGAACAATTTATGAAAGGAAACAGGGTCCTGAGGACATGGGCCATCCATATGGAGGGTCAAGCAGACTATCTAAGTTGACACTTGGAATGACCATAATACTGATTTTTTTTAACACTGATATCAAAATAGAGGGAAAAAGAAGGCAAAACAAAACAAAACACCAACCCTCACATCTGCTTCAGCTTCATGGTATTGCTTTGTAGAAGGGTTTCTAGTCATATTTATGATATTCTATGAACTTATATGAGAAACTGAAAAGTTTATGATTGCATTTTAGATTTTGTATATTTCTAAAGTTAAAGAATAATGCAATTTTTGCTACAATTAAACGTGTGCTTCTGTGACTTTCATAATTTAGCCTTTATATTCCTTGCTTTTTAAACCATTTTTGGTTTTGGCTTTTATTTACATTACATGGTCGTCAAGTTTCCTCTTTTTATCAGGGCAAAATGTAGGGTTTTATGAATCTTAAAAGCCTGTAATTTACTTTGGATGTGAACTATAATGCTTATTCTGAATAAATTCCATGTAAAACTGCAGAAATTGTGTAGAAAGTCTTTATGAATTGGAACTTAACATGTCATTGACACATTTTGAAGGGTGTTCTGTTGACTTTAGTGATAGATGATCCCATTCTGCCAAGTTCAGCTGGAAGGGGTGACTTAGAAACCCAAACATCAACTTTGGAATCTAGAAACTTCCTGAAACCATGATTTTAAATCAGCATGCATCTATGTAAGGGATGGCATTTCACCAGCTTGCTCCACGGAAGTCTCTGGAACAGAACCATAAACACCAGCCCTCTTTGTTGTGTGTTGGCTTTTAAAAGCCTCCAATGGTTTGGGGGAGGATAAGGCCTTGCCTTGGGGCTCCCTGGTCCAATTTTTTGGGACCTGGCTGAAAACCCTGGATATTTGATAGTCTGGCTTATTTCTATGGTGTATTAGCACCCTATAAAAGTTACATGTCATTTATTTCAAGTTTAGAACCCTCTCAAACTTCAGGGGCAAACCAAACTTGAACCTTTTGTGGCTAGAATTCTGTTTACCTTTGGCCAAACCTTACTTCCTGAATGTGAAAAAGGGAGGTGAGGTGAGGGGGGGCCCCTGAGGCCCCTTGGACATCAAATCGCTTTTGCCAAACAAGGCTTTGATAGGTTAAAATACGAATGAATCTGAAACACGTAGAGTAACTTCCTGTCAGAATACTCTGGGGCCTACACACAAAAGTATATTGTGCCGGGCAAAATGCATTTTGAGTGTTGCCTTCGGCCAACTGTGAAGGCAGTATCTGAGATTTTTGCCAAACACAGGTTGAAATTGGGTCAAGCCACTTTTCTCCACTTCTAATAAATATATTAGTTTCTATAAAAGTTATTGACAATACAATTGAATGAAGACCTTGGAGAGATTTGGACATTTCTTGTATTTGAAATATTTATTTTTAACCAGTGACAAAGAAAGAATGGATGCCAAGATGCAATGCCCATTCAAGGATGACTATGATTCCTTTGTGTCTACTGTCAGAACACAGGCTAGCAAGGAACACCTTGTGCTTGAATGGAGGAGAAATAACACACTGAATTCCATGTGCCTTTCAGATAGAGGAACTGATGAATGCACTGGAGAAGACTAGACAGGAACTGGATGCCACCAAGGCACGCCTTGCCTCCACGCAGCAATCCCTGGCTGAAAAAGAAGCACACTTGGCCAACCTTCGGATAGAAAGGAGAAAACAGCTGGAGGAGATTCTGGAGATGAAGTGAGTACCAAGTTTTGCTTTTCTTGTCTCTCTTTTTCTAAATTCTCTTTAGAGATGGGAAAGGGAAGGCTAGAGAAGAGGAAGAAAGAGCTTGGAGAAAGAATAATTTAGCACTTGACTAATCGTTTCCGTGACTATGCTTATGTTTTTACATTATAGCTTCTGTGTTCCAATTTGCACATTTTTCACATCTGTTATTTTAAAAAAAAATCCAGCATTAGGTTTTGTGCCTCTGTGTTTTGCGGACGGCACTAATATTCTTAGATCTATCTAAAGGTCTGAACTGGCCAAGAGACAGAGGCCTTGTTAAGCACAATGGTAATTTAAGTCCTGCTCAGAGTTAAGTGGAAACTTTCCCGAGGAGGTATTTCCTCATTGTGACTATAACTTTGCTAATTATATTCTTTGCACTTGTGTACAATACCTGACTTGTGTTGGCTTTCATAGTCTCAAGGTTGGCACCTCTTTGTTTAGAAAACAGGACTCTGATTTGCTGGGCTGATAAAAACAGGCTTGGAAACCCCTCTGCATTTTCCCCACAACACCACCGCCCCTCCCCCTGCCCCTCTGCCCCCCCGCCCCCTGCCCCTGCCTCATTGAGGAGGTAAGGGCTAGCAGGAGACTGGAACAAAAGTCTTTCTTTGATTTAATCAAAGTGAGACTTTAAAAAAAATGAGGCTGCATGTCAGGCAGTGGTCATTCCTGTAGGGTTATGACACACCCATCTCCACCTAGCTGTTGCCTTGTTCTCACAATGAAATAATACTGCTGTGGAAGAACATAGGAAAAATAATTGCTCAAATACTTTAGAAATAATCGATTGCTACAGATCTGTTTCTTAAAAAAGCAGGCAAGAAGCATCATCTCTCTCTCTGCAAGTTTTAAAATGAAATAATCACTAAGATATAATTTAAATTCAATCCCTTTCCACAATAAGGGGAAATGTTCATAATTATGGCATAGTAAGTCTGTAACACAGACTTTGAAATTGGTGGCTAGGTATGGGAGAATAACCTTATCCTGACCCTGCAAGTCTTACACATGGTTAACATTAAACCCAGAAAGCTTAGATCATGGAAAATATGGAATGAAATATTTTGAAGGATTTAATAATGAGGACAAAACTTTTATTCCTCGTCAACTACCTCAGTTTCTCCAAGACCAAAGAATAGTAATTTTTTTCCACATATAAACTCTGATTTTTCCTAATAAAAGATGGTATAATAAAAACAGATATTATTATTCTCAAGTTAGAAGTGAGGGAACTGAGACTCAGAGAGATTTCAAGTAATATGCTTAAGGCCATCTCGCCAGGACCAAAACCAAAATCTTCTACTCAGGCTCCCTTTCTACTACCCATTTTCTCATGGAGCTTAGGTGAACTCCGCCAAGCCCAGAACTTTTGTCTATTTGAGTCACTGCGGTAATCATACTGCTTAGAACAGTGCCTGCATATGTAGGTGCTCAATAACTGTTTGCTAAAGGGGTGAATAGAGTGAATGCTGGAGATTGGATTTTATGTAGCCTAAAAGAAAATTATCTCAAGCATTCATAACACGATCACCTTGAGCAACAATTTCTTTGCAATGTGGGTACATTGATTCTGTCAGCCTTTATTCCTTCCCATTTGCTTCTCCCTTCTTGTGTGTTGTTATGTGTCAGATTCAGCCTAGTTTCTCTCATTGTCCTCCAGCTGTTCCCAAGTTAACTCTACATCTCCTGGAGTGATTTATTATGCCATTATAAGGAAACTTTCATTATTTCCTGTTTATAAAAAGAGTACATACTTTCAACGTTTTGAAAGAAGAAGTAATGGTGAAGCATGGTGTTTGGGAGTCATCAGAGCTGGGTTGAAATCCTGTTGCTTCCACTTGGTGGCTGTATGACTTGGGGGAAATGACTTTAACATTGCCGACCCTCCAGTTTCCTCCTATAATGACTTTCGTGGGGTAGTTCTGAGGAGAGGCACTCAGAGGAGGGCTTGGCATACGGAAAATGATACATGTGTGTAAATGGCACTAATGGCCAATGAAAATATGTCATTTGTTTAGTATACTTTGTGAAGAGGATCATTTATCTAAAATTTGGGTTTATTTTTCTAAAACATATAAACCTTTTCCGTGTGTATGTTTTCCCACTTAATTTCATGATTTCAGATAGCACCTAACTTAGACCTGTTTTGGTGAATTGCCACATTATTGCTGAAGTGCTTAATCTGCTGCCACTGCAAAATAAATATGAAATTCCCCTGTTAATTCCTTTGATAAAAGTAACAAAGCCCTGCTTCATTAAGCCCAATATGGACCTCATTCACTATTTAACTGGCCCAGAAACCTCACTTACGGGCTTCTTCCTGGGACAATGGGGACACAGGTACCAGGCAATTATGTTGACTGAGAACCCCAACTAGATTTATCAGCCTCTTGGGCTTTTCAAGTCAACCAAATGGTTTGGTCAATCTTGATTTTGAAGCTGAGTTGACATATTAGTTACTTGATGTTAACCAAGTCAGTGTAGGTTAGTGGGAGCAGTCAGCAGGATATATCATTATCAGTATTTACTATCACTCTGTGCCGAGCATTGCTGGTTTAATGCAACTAGCAGGCACTATAGGCAAATCTACCCAATTTCCTAACCCTGGTAGCAAGGGAGAGATTGTGTGGTGTTAGAGGAAAGAGGAGTGGGGCCGTGAGTCAAGAGAAAGATGTGGTTTGTCAACTCATCCATAACATTAAAGGAGATAATTTTCTGATTGCCTCAGTTTTCTCTTCAGTAACCTGGAGGTGATAATACCTGCCCTGCCTACTCTACAGAATTGTCTTAGGGAAAGGACTTTTTTTTTTTCAAGTACTGAACTAAAATTAATATAAACTAGCATATGTGAAAGTGCTTTGAAACATAAAAAGGGATTTTGAAATGAGAGGCGGTGTCTGTTAAATTTGTTGCAAAATCAAATGGCACAGAGTGTTAGTACTGAATTGGAAAGCAGCTGGGTCTAACCTTCCAGCCTACGTAAGCCAGAGTCCGGTCCCCATAATTACTAATAAAGAATCCTCTAGGCCCTGCCCTGGTGAACACCATTTCCATTGGAAGTCATGGGCTCATAAGGTGGTGGTTCATATTCCATGGCTCTTGCAGGTAGCTCATTCATCCCTGTATGGAACTGAAATGGCTTTCCATGTAATCTTCCCACTTGTCTTGGTTTTTGTTTCAGAGCTACACACATTTCGCATGAGCCCCACCCAAAGAACAGACAGCCTTTTAGATATTTGTTTGGGCAATAGTGTTCATTTTAGAAAAAAAAATATAAGGAATAAAATTAAAAAACAAAATCACCTGTAATCTTACCATGTGGAGATGGATGCTTATAGCATTTTGGTGTATACTTTTACAAATGCTCTTTATTTTTTAAGAAAATTAGATTGTACTTTCATGTTTTGTAAAACCTCCATTTAAGAAATGAAAGGATGAGTTAGTACAAGAATTCATAAATGTTTGTTGAGCACCAACTTTGTGGTGGGTACTGTTCTATGTGAGCAAACAGAAATGCCTGCACTTTTTGAGCTTGAATTTAAGTAAAATGAGTGAAGGAAATGAACAAAAAAATAAATAAATAGGTAGATGAATAAAGTAGCTTCTTATGGAACCAGAGAAGTTTGGAATCCCACTTTAAAGCTGTTTCCATTGGTAAGGACCTCTCATGATTATTTGGGGTAAAGAGGGACATGCTGTGTACCACCCTAAAGTCTGAGAACTCTTTTAGAAACTGAGACCAAAGGAGAGCCTTTGACTCTACCTTGTGTAGAATGCTTTCCCCCAGTACTTCCTTTTTCAGTTTGATCTTCATTGGTTTGTGTTCTGTCAGTCATTATTCCCACACTGGAAGAAACTAAGAATTCCCAACCATACATTTTTATGGAAGAACATAATATTGTCTTTCCTTGTGTATAATATTATTCTTTTTACTTAAAAAATATCTAAAAGCTCTTACTAAAACATTTCATAATGGTTTGTCTTTGTTACGTTTGCTTCTATTTAAAAGGGATTTTATTAAAATAATATTAAGAACATCATTCTATATGTTTGGTTTTATTAGTGCTGGTTAATGAGCTTGCATTCCAGTAACCAGAGCTCAATTATTTAACTTGAGGTTGGTGAATTTGATATCTGTGGCTAAAAGGAATTGAAGGCCATGAGATAGAGTACTTAAAATCTATCTGTGTGCATTTGCTCAGATGATTTAAACTAGCATAGGAATTTAATAGGCAGACAGGCAGGCTAACTGATCTGTTCCATTTAGTATTAAATACTGAATGAGTAAGAGACATGAGAGCTGGTTATAAGTTACATACTTTTAAGTGTGTATTTTGGATTTTTTTGTGGTGATTTCTTATACCTATGTAAAGATTTTAAGGGGACCTCTATGCTTTAACTCATCTGGTGACATTGTGAGATCCATCTTAATTTACTGGGTATTGTTGCATTTTAGACATCTTCCCCAGATAGCCTCAAAAGCCTTTGTATACACTGGGCTATTTTAGGAAGTTTACAGTGAGGTAAGACAGCAGCTTATTCCAAGGCATTATCCTGTTGGCCTCTTTGATCTAGGATCCTTTCTGAGAGAGCCACTCTATTAGGTAAGTACACTTCAAAGAAGACGCAGGGTGCAGAAAATGATAAAATCAATTTATTCTTTACTTCATGCCAACATGAGAAAAGACAAATCACATTTCTTTAGGAAGGAATCCTAAGTGCCTGGCAATTTGGACAGGATAAATGGAGCCTGGGAGAGGAGTTTTGAAGGCAAATGTTACTTAAAATTGATAAACTCATTTGCGAGAGATGTTATGGGGATTGAATGAAATTATGCATTTACGAGAAAGTGATTTTTAAGCCGTAAAAAGCCATATATGTATAATGTTATGTGATATATTAATATAAATTAGGTAAACCCGTTACAGTTAGCATACACTGATCCTATCTTCAAATTCCAATTGGCCTTATGCTTTCAACAGTTTTTTTGGTGGGGTGAGGAAGCTGCACTGCAATTTTTTCTCTAACCAATGGTTTGTTTAGAAAAACCTTGGCATGTTCAATTTTTAAAAAATTAAATACTACGGTGATGTGTCTTGGAATGTCCCAGTCTGTTTTTATTTTCCTCCTGCTCTATTCTAAAAGTAAACTGAGTCAGCTAGAACACTAGCAAAGCTTGTCACAGCTTTCTAAGTTACCTGCAGTGATTGAGGACAGGTGGTAGAGAGAAGAACTGCTTATTCAATTGTGATTTGAGCTGCAGGCAGTCAAGTTGGTTACCACTCATGATTTCTGTTTCTTGTAACCCTGAAGTTGGTGGCTTAGAGCCTTTAGTGGAAGAGAAAAGGCTTGCTGTACATAAAGCTTATAGTGGGTAAGCAAAACCTAACTGCAAAGAAAATAACCTTAGAATAGTAGAATGGTCTAATTAGCTTCAATGCAAGGAACAGAAAACCCCACATTCCAGCGCTCATTCAAGTAGCTATGTAGTCACTGGGGACCCAAACACCTTCTGTCTTGATACTTTGCCATTTTCTGCATATGATGGGTGTCCATCTCATGATGTGAGGTTTTTGCCTCAGCTCCAACTATCCTAAGGGGCATCTACTGCATGCAAAGACTTCTACACCTTAGACATTGATCTCAGTGCTGTTCTAAGTGAACAGAAAGGACAAAAATCCCTCCATTCTACGTAGGTGCAAGAACCAGTGCAGGGAAGGGGCCCACTGATCAGTGTTTAAGTCATATGGTCACACTTAGATGGAAGGCAGGCAGGGAAATGCAGCCTTTAGCTGGGAGGCTCTATGCCCAGCTAATACTTAGTGAACTCAGAACCAAGGAAGGAAAGGGGTAAAGGGGTATTGGAGGCAACTAGCAGTCTTTGCTGAAATAAAGTATGAAAAAAATGTGTCAACTGGTATGTTATCTCACTGATTATTTTAAAAAAAACTTTGCAACTACACCTTTAGAGGTAGTATTTCTAACAGGTATTTACTTGTATGCATACGTGTCCAGTATATATCTGAGTTCATTTCTGGATAACAGGGTTGGTAAATTAGGTAAGGTCATGTGATGAGTGAACAAGTTGAGGGATCCCTGAAAAATCTTCTCATGGTTGGGATAACTGATGGGTGAGGGACATTAGAGAAGGCCAAGAAGCGGATTCTTCCTTTAACTGTTAAAGGGATGACATGAAAGGAAAGGAGTGGACTTGATTTATGCTCCTTCAGAAGATTGTACTAGATAGAGCTCAGGTGTAGAATTTAAGAGGAGGAAGTCCTTCCTTCAGTGCTTAGTAAAGCTTTGTAGCAGTTGGAACTCTGTAGTCTTTTGAGATATGTCACCAAATTGGGGGGGGGGGGAATTACCTGTTCTAGGTGCTGTAGAGAGAATTCCCATTCCCCAGGGAGGGGACAGAGGGGTGGTCTTCACAATTCCAATTTCAATGTGGAATTCTAACAATAATTCTAAATAAATGAATGATCTGGAACATGAGAAATATTTAGGAGATACTGGAATCTTCTTTGTTTTCTTCCCTTGAGGATCTTTATTTGAATGCAGAAACTTTTGCCAAAAGCTAAAAATGACTGCTTGGTTTAGGACACTGTCTTCTGTAATAGGGCCACAATAGAGTTTCCCTATACTTTTGTATATTGCATTTATTTTTCATAAAACTCTCTAGATGTGAAATATATGAGCCAAGCAGAGACATATTTCACAAATCATTACAGAGAAAGAATTAGTGGTTAAATTGCTTGTCAGGTAGAATCAAGAACCCTTCACTCTCCCTGCCCTAAGGAATGTACTGTCTCTGATTAAAATGCCTTCAAAGAATTAAACTAGTCCAGGCATATATACTATTCAGTGTATGCAGACTCTGTTCAGTGGTAATATTAATCCCATTTCCCAATTCTTAAGTGCTTATTAAATGTCAGGCTGTGGCTAGGTACTTCACCCACATACTGCTGCTACCTCCTGTGAGATGGGGACTGTTATTGCCCCCATTGTTTAGATGCAGAGACTGAGGCTCAGACAGCTGGAACTCAAATACAGGTCTGTTTGACACTACAGTCCATGAGCTTAACCACTGACAGACTGCCTCACACTGTCTCCTAGTGAAGAACCTGGGTTGTCATCGTAAGAGTTTTAAGTCTGGGAATAGTGGGACCAGTTTTGATTAAATCGTAGAAGGCAACGGGCAGGTAGGTGCTTCCTCCAACTTGTGTTGGGAAGCAGGACAGCAGGCTGGAGTAATGGCGGGAGGGAGGAGGCAGAGATAGAGCTATTTGAAGGAAGCCTTTGAAGTCAGCTTCCTTATCTTAAAACAAAATAAGGGACACACTGTCTTTTGGTGAAAAACATGCTCTGTATATATAGTTTTAATAGTGAAAAATGTCAGTCATAGGAATCCCTTGGCCTGGTGGTTTTTAATAGAAATACAAACATTTTCTGAGCTAGAGCCATATAATCTTTCAGCTTAAATAATCATAATCAGCACTTAAATAATCTAAATGCTTATGAATTGTAGAGCTTAAATTATTCCAAGCACCATACTTCATGTTATCTCCATCCTCATAGCAGCAGCTCCATGGGTGCCAGGGAAGGTCAACCATTAAAAAAAAGAAAGAGAAATGTGCAGGCCTTCTAACTTCCTGAAGCATGGCAAGTCAAAGGAGGCAGTTGTGATCCCTTCCAATCCAAGATCAACTTCCTGTTGGAGGAATTTTGTTAAGTACTTGATCTAAGACTGTGGTGGGTACTGCTGGGTTTAGCCCCAGGAGGCAAGGGAGAAGCCAAGGGGTAGTCTATACAGCCAGTTCACATATCAGGTCCTGAAACAAAAGTTCTCTGGTGCAGTGAGGAGGGCTCTCAGCCCTTAAGTTCATATCCTGAATCTGCCACTTAGAGCTGAGTGATCCAAGGCCAACCTTCCCCAGTCTCTCCAATTGCAAACAGAGCTCTGGACTCAGATGACCATGTTGATACTTTCTGATTCTCTAAAGCAATGGTTCTTACTCTGGAGGTAATTTTGCCAAATCTTGGCAAAGTCTGGAGACATTTTTGGTTGTCACAACTGGAGCGGAAATTCTACTGGCATCTAGCGGGTGGAGACCAGGGAAGCTACTAAGCACCTTACAATGCTCAGGACAGCCTCTCCAACAACGAAGAATGATCCAAGCCCAAATGCTAAGAGTACCGGGGTGGGAAACCCACAGCTAGACTTTCTTTTTTAGACTGGTATTTATGAAATGAGGGAAAAGAGAAAAGCTTAGTAGGGTCTCATCTCTGATTGAATTTAACTTATTTTTAAAGGGGACTCATGCAGGATGTGATGTGTCTTCCCCCTTCAGACTGTGATCTTGGCCCAGAGGGCCTGGTAGACCGGGGACTTCATGTTTTGTGTGACTTTGATCTGTTGACTCTGGCTAGCTTTCTTGGTACGATAGACCAGCTCAGCATGTAGTTCCCCAATGGAATGGCACAAATCTCAGATCCAAGTCCCCCAGAGACTGTGTATAAATTCTGGCTAAGATACAAAAGATCTAATCCATCAGTGCCTACTGCTCAGCAGACCATGCAGTCCTCTCCAGCTCCAGTATTCCATCATTTTTTAACCTTTGGCTCTCTCGAGTTCTAGGTTTGCCCAACTATATGTGTATGAAATTGGCCAGTCCTCCAGCCTGTAAACTGATGCCCCTTTTACTCTCTTTCCACCTTTGTTCCTTCTTTCATCACATCCTTCCAGATAGTTAGGTATTTTCCTAGGAACCACTTTTTGCAGTGGTCATTTAGAGCAAAAAAGGATAGAAGAAAAATGAGGACACTGCAAAGGTGGGAGAATGTGTTCCAGAGCAGGGACATCATTAGGAAATGGATTGTGGCCCAGACCAGCTGCCTGCCAGTACTGTGAAGGGCAGGACTAGGGTCAGATCCCAACTTTTAGGGTTCCTCTGCCTCCCTGTGGTATCATCTTTGCATAGGTTAAATGTATGGCAAATATAATCAGGGGAAGCCTCAACCCTGAGGATGTAGAGGGTGAACATCGAGATCTGCGTCCTCATTGACAGAGGGCATGACAAAAGGCTCCAAGTGAGTGAAGACTTAGCAGGGTTACAGGACGAGGTATAATATGGAAGTAAGGAAGGCTTTGAATGTTCTTGGTCCCTGAAAAGCACTTGATTAAAATTTGATGAAAGAATGAATGAATGCTTATGAAAATTATACTCTGCCTCCTGCTAGCTGCCTCTTTCTCTTCCCCCTACCTTATCCACTCCTGCTGTCTCTTCTACCCAATCTCCTTTTTTCTTCTTTCTCTCTTCCTTCTTCCTTCCTTACTTTCTTCTTTACTTTTTCTCATATTTCTCTCCTCTTCTTTCTTTTCTCTCTCTTTCCTATGACTGATATGGTGTCCTATGAAGTGATGAGGGTCAAAATATTTTCTGTATTTTTTCAACATAATGGTTATCTTGCTAGACTGTAATTTTGACTATTGGGCAGGAGGCAGACCAAGCACCTGGAAAGGAGAGAGAGAGAGAGAGAGAGAGAGAGAGAGAGAGAGTGTGTGTGTGTGTGTGTGTGTGTGTGTGTGTGTGTATTTGTGTGTGTGTGTGCATGCACATGCATGTCTAGGGGCAGAGAAGGGGCAGGCTCTGGCAATCTGGCAGGAGAATGAGATGTTGAGGGGAGATCACTCATTTCCTCGGGAGCAAAGCAATTGAAAACTACAGCCTGAAGCCAAGCCACCAGTCAAGAACAGCCAAAATCTTTTGTTTTCCAGTCATGGAATTTGGGAACCTATGTATGGATTGTAAAAATTGAAATGCAGTGTTTGACCTGATCTTTAGGTTAAACCAATATCCCTAGGATCTTAATTTGAACCTGCAGGAGGCTGTGGCCAACTTGAGAATCTGTTATTAACTCACACCCAACGCTTTGCTTACTTGAAGAGATTTGTGGAGTACACTGCAGGTAGTGCCAGCATGTAGTTATGATGAAAGTTAAATTGTCTTTCTGTTCTGTTTTGAAAGTGGTGTTTGTGTGTTCACATCATGAGCCCTGATCTTGGAGCTTCTTTCTCTTCCTGGCTCTATCTCTGGAAGTTTCCTTGGAAAACTTTTCCTTCTGTGCATCTCTAAGACTTCTGTCAGCTAAGGCTTTATTCTAAGGCAATATGGGGTTGGGTAGACCCAGTGGTTATGCTCTGCTCTCTCCTACTCCTGCCATTTTTAAGGAGGGGAGACTGTGCCATGGGAAGCTGCCCACTGTAGGATAAAATCGATGGGGTTCCCTGACTGGCTAACTTCTGGTTGGGTCCAGGGCTGGTAGGAGGCACTGCAAGAGATGAGAGGCTAGAGAATTTCCTCCCTGTTTCCTTCTTGCTTTGGGGCCACGTCTCTGGCAGCAGGGACTTCTCTCCATGTCTATAGTTCTCTCTCAGCAGTGCCCCATGCTTAGCTCCCACTGGAATTGTTATTAACTCATGTCTCCTCTTGTCCCTTCAGCCCAAGGTGCAATAATGGCTACCCTCTGTTGCCAGTTTCTGGGTTCTGTAACACATTTTATTTGCTTTATTAAAGCTGCCCACCTCTCCTCTGTGGTCCTTTCATTGAAATCTCATCATTGGGCCCATCTGTGGTGAATTCTATTTCCGGCCAGACCCAGACCAGTAGAGTGGGGAAGGCCGTGATGCTGTGGTCACATGTGTGAGATTTGTTAGGATAATTTGAGAAGGCGTTGTTAGAAAATGTTTACATTTCCCATAGTAAGTAATTTTGGAAAAAGAAGCAGATTGCTTGATGCTGTAGTCAAAACATTAAAACAAAACTGCCATTCTGTGGTTTTCTAAAAACAATTGGTTGTCAAATGACCCTTGAACACGAGTGACTGCTGCTGCCCTGACCCCAGAAAGACGTAAAGCTGATGTTCTCAGAGTCAGCCTCAGTCTTAGGACTAGTGAAAACAGCCCCCTGCTCTCACCATACATAATGAAGAAAAAATTCCTTTTTCATTCTTTAGGCTTGGGGAAGTTGGTTTGACTGAACAAGGAAGAGATTCTTGGGACTGAAGGAAAGAACATTCTAGAGGTCCTGGGCTTGAGTACAAGTCAGCTACCTCTAGGCCATGGATGGCATCTTCTCAGCTAAGCTCAGAGCATTTGGGGCTCCTATAAAGCTAAAGGCATTACAGCTTTGATCAACAACTGCTGTAATGCAGCACTGTGGCCTGAGGTACAAGCTCATTGATCAAGTCATTTGTTCAGTCATTGACTCACTCACTCTTTCATAAAACAAATCATCTAGGAAGTCAGAGTTAGTTATTGAGAGAATGGATGAACAATCTAATGTCCAATTACAGGATTAGAAATCTGAATGTAGAATTACAGCTGGGATAAGTGTGGGAAAAAAGGAAAGTTTTGTGGAACCATGAGAGCATCCTGAAGGTAGTAGAAGGGCTGCCTGAGGATAAGCCATGATATGTTGGGTGAGTGGGAGTTAATTAAATGAAGAGGCAGGGTTGGTGAGTGGAGTCAGGTTGGGGAGCACCTTCCAAGAGGAGGTGACTGCCTTTGCAAAGGCCCTGTGGCAGAAGGGACCAACATACCTTCCATTAACTTGCAGGAGGCCTGTGTGGCTGGAGCACAAAAACCAAGGGGAAAAGCAGGATTGGTTGAGGCTGGAGGGGTGCCAGAGGCCAGACCACCCAGGACCTTGGGGGCCATGGTCAGATTGTTGATATTTGTCCAAATAAGAGGAACCCATTGAGGGGAAGTGACATGATCAGATTATCATTTGAAAATTATAAAAAGCAATTACAGTATAGTTATCATGTGCCAGAAATGTTTGAAGAGCTTTGTAAACATCAACTTAGTATCTTCACAACACACTCTAAGAAAAGTACTGTTGTCATCTTCATTTTACCTTTGAGAAAGCAGAGGCACAAAGAGGTTATATAACTAGCCCAGGGTCATGTAGCAAAGATGGGATTTGAACTCCTCAGGATTGTCATGTAGTCTGGCCACATGCTTGACCAGTACATTGTACCAAGGCTTTTGTGCAGAGAATAGATTTGGATGCGGACATAACAGTTTGAAAGCTGGTGCAATCTTCCAGATGGGGAGAGCTTGTCCTAGGTTGGTGACAGTGGAGATGGAGAGAAGTGGAAGATTTAAAGAGACATGTGGGGAACTGAATTTACAGGACTGTGTTTAGATTGTTTATAGGAGTGGCAGAGATGGGTGCCCCTCTCTTCTCTTCCTGCCAGCTCTGTGTTTTGCTCCCCTGAGCACGTTCATCCCTCCATGCATGGGGGCTGTGAGGGAATTGTGGCAACCACTGGTCTACCCCAGGGGTTCTCAACAGCACTCTACAGCACTGGGCTGGATAATTCTTTGTTTCAGGGTTGTCCTATGTTTAGTGGCATTCCTGACGTTTACCTACTAGATGTCAGGAAAAGTCCCCATCCTCTACTTGTGACAATCAAAAATGTCTCCAGACATTGCTAGAAGACAGAATCACCCTTGATTAAGAAGTACTGGTCCACTCCTAGCCTGCATATATTTAGTTTTTCTCCTTGAACCAGCAGCCCACCTCCTTCCTGGAATACTACGGGCCTTGAGCCAGCTGTGTTAGTGGCTGTAGAAGAGTTTTAACACTGGCCCATGCCCAACACACAGACCTTCTCCCATCTGGAGGCAGGCAGCCCCAGACCAGGTAGATTCAGAAAGCTTAGAAATGAGCCTTCTCCACTATTTAACAGTGTCATGCAACTTTAGTATTTAGTGAGGTAGCCTATACACTTGGCTATAATTCAAGGTGATTTTTTTTCTTTGGGGACATAGATTCTTTAGTTCTATCCAATTGATTTCAATATGAACTTTTCTGTAATCTACTCTTATTCTTGGGCATTGCCTGCATCTTATGTTTCTGAACAACTGTTTCCTAAATAGCTCTAAAACTTTCCTTTGGAAACTTTCATTTCCTTAGAAGGCCTTTCAATGAAGAATGTATCGAAGTTAGATAAGCTTCTCATTTGGAAAGGTGAATTTATCAAATGCCTATATTTAGAGGAGAAGAGAATTTTAAAGAATTTTGATCAATTGAAAATTCTTTACTAAATAATATTTTTTAAAAAGTACTTTTGAGAAGTCTGCCTTTTAATGTGGGGTCCATGCAGATACTGGGAAGAAACAGACAAGCACCCAAATGAGATACGACTATAAGTCTGGTATTGGTGAGTGCTGGTTTTCTCTTCCTCTAAAAGCAGAGGGTGCTTCTGTGGAATAGAGGGGAATATTTCTATGAGAATGATCACTTTCCTAATTGGCAGTCCAATGGGCTTGCATAAATTACTGTTAAATGACAGTCTTTTTAAAAATACTGTCAGTTACACACAAAAGTAAAGTGAACCCCCGTATACCCATCACCCAACTTAAGTAATTATTCAACTCATTCCCAATCCTGTTTCTTTCCTATCCCCCATTTCCCCACTCCTATCCCTGAGTTATTTTGAAGCAAATCCCAGACATTATATCATTTCATTCATAGATATTTCAATATAAACATTCTTTTTTTAGATAAACATTTGTGACACCAAATTAAAAACACTTTAAGGTGGAGGAGAATTCTAATGAAGGCCTTTCCCTGTAAAGTTGAAACCCACTGGGACCCAAATGTGAGAGGCTTAGATTTTAACTTTTTTAAAATATTGCTATAAAGCAGCAAAATGGACCATTTAGTGGTAGTATACAGGGAAATCAGAAAGGTTTATACCACTTGACACATTCATTAATCGATTTTCTGTTCTAGTCACCCTGGTTTCTGCCATTATGTCTCAGCGTTCCCAGGACTGACATGATTATATTTTGTGTAGAGTTTTTGTTATCTCTTGGTGATTATTGACATTTCTACACATGACTGGGAGGGAAGGCCTTTCTTGATCATGCCTCTTTTCAACTTCTTGCCTGAATGGTAACTCTTCAGGATTTTGAAGAAAAAACAAATAACAACTTTCAAAGTGTGAACATGAACTGGTGATTGGTCATATCTTCTATGCCTAAGGGTTCTTGGGTCTTGATTAATGGTAGCTTTTCTGTACAGAATGAATCTTGAGATTAAGCTCTCTTTGTAATGAGATTAAACTCATGAATTTCTGCTGAGACCTGAACATAACCATTCAGCTTCTTGCACTATTTCTGTTAATGATCACATCTGCTTGCACCCTAGAAGCCCCCATTTCATTGGGGAAAAACAATATTCTGCAGAGTTTCTTTAGAGCATTTGTTCATTAATTAATTCAGTTGTAACTCACTGAGCAATAACTAGGGACCTCCTACTGTATTAGATGCTGATCTAGTCACAACTCAGACATAGTCCCCATCTTCCTGGAGCTTAACTCTAGTCTTGATGTCTTAGTTATGAAAGTTTATTGTACATCCAGTCTCAGTGATTTGAGGGAATAGTAGGATGGTTTCCATATCCAAATGTCTTCTATATCCTTCTCTCCCTCAACTAGGTTACCATGGGATATTTTTGGGTTGAGCTAGACTTTTGTCTTGGTTTTAGTATTCACATCTGATTGCTCTAGAGGGGAGTGACTCAAGAAGGTATAAGCGCTGGGCCAGGAACTTGGGCAGCATTCCAGCCCTGGCAGCAATAAAAGTGGAGAGAGAAGGTATCCCAAAAGGATAGGGAAATGTGAAGGCTAGGGTCTCACACCAAAACAGACTTTATGTCCATCACATTTTAGTTGACAGTTGGCCTTGAGCCAAGCAAGACTGCATGGTGACAATGAAGTGTCATCATGGAAATTTAGTGTTTCATATCACGTAGCCTGTCCTCTCATCTGGTGGTACTCCCTAACTCCTTGACAGCATCTATGGGAAGGGGTCCTTTAACCTCTGCCTGGCACTGGGGGTGATGAAGAATGCATTAGTACAAGGGTTAAGAGCCTGGGCCTTGAGGGGAGAGACAACTTAGGATCTCCATCTTGCCATTTACTCTGCTTGCACTGTGACCTTGACCAAATGTATAAATGACATTACCTTCCCTGTGGGGTTCCTCTCATGATGAAATGAGGTAATACATATAAAACACTTAGCATAGGTGTGCTACTTAGTAACTCTTAATACATATGCTCATCAGTGTCCTCTGAAATCTCTCTTAAATGGGTTGCCTTTTGTTGTACAATGAGAACTTTCTTTATCATTTCACCCTCTTGCCTTTTGATTCTTTTACGTTTTGCTTTTTGAAGCCACTTAAGCATTTAATTGTTCTTTATAACTCTTAATTTTTTATTTTTTTATTTTTATTTTTTAACATTTTTTATTGAGTTCTAGTCATTTTACAATGTTGTGTCAAATTCCAGTGTAGAGCACAATTTTTCAGTTATACATGAACATACATATATTCATTGTCACATTTTTTTTCGCTGTGAGCTCCCACAAGATCTTGTGTATATTTCCCTGTGCTATACAGTATAATCTTGTTTATCTATTCTACATATGCCTGTCAGTATCTACAAATTTTGAACTCCCAGTCTATCCCTTCCCACCCCCCTCCCCCTTGGCAACCACAAGTTTGTATTCTATGTCTATGAGTCTGTTTCTGTTTTGTATTTATTTTTATTTTTTTTTTTTAGATTCCACATATGAGCGATCTCATATGGTATTTTTCTTTCTCTTTCTGGCTTACTTCACTTAGAATGACATTCTCCAGGGACATCCACGTTGCTGCAAATGGCATTATATTGTTGGTTTTTATGGCTGAATAGTATTCCATTGTATAAATATGCCACAAAACTTCTTTATCCAGTCATCTGTTGATGGACATTTAGGCTGTTTCCATGTCTTAGCCATTGTAAATAGTGCTGCTATGAACATTGGGGTGCAGGTGTCTTTCTGAAGTAGAGTTCCTTCTGGATATATGCCCAGGAGCGGGATTCCTGGGTCACATGGTAAGTCTATTCCTAGTCTTTTGAGGAATCTCCATACTGTTTTCCACAGTGGCTGCACCAAACTGCATTCCCACCAGTAGTGTAGGAGAGTTCCCTTTTCTCCACAGCCTCTCCAGCATTTGTCATTTGTGGACTTTTGAATGATGGCCATACTGACTGGTGTGAGGTGATACCTCATTGTAGTTTTGATTTGCATTTCTCTGATAGTCAGTGGTATTACCCTTGAGTATTTAAGACTTTTCTCCTGTCCTGTCCTCAGTAGCCTCCACACTGCAGAATTTTCTTATTTCCAACGTACCTAGTTCTTCTTTCTCTTCTTCTTGTGACACGTTTAAAGGACTCTCAATATTCTAACCTATTTCCATTGAATATTTTGTGGATTCTTTTTCTGTGCATCCCACAGTTAGTCACTGGGCTCTTTCTATGGCCAGAGCACTGAGTCTGGCCCTGGTGACATAGTCCCTACCTAGTAAAGTTCATATGCTAATGAGGGATATGGAGTAAGTGCTCATAAGGAAGGTTCTTGGTGGGGGCTAGTATTGGGACATGTAATAAAGATTGGAAGGAAGCATGGAGGTTTCAGGAAGCTGCCAGGAGGAAGACATGGCTTATGTGAGAAATAGTGGGTGAGAGAAATGGGCCATGTAAAGAAGGGGGATAGGAGGACTGTTTCATATGGGACTTATAATCAAATACAATATTTAAATGGCTAATAAAAAGAATTCAGTGATTAAACAGATTGGCTCCTGCTAAAAGCCCAAAATAGCTCTGGAAAATTCTACTGAAAAATGGTCTCTTACATGGGGAGAGCAGCTCAAAAATGTCACTGTCATAAGTATGTAATAATAGCTAACCTTCTACCACAACATCCTTGACTCCTAACCTTGTCTTTGCCTTAAAACAAATAATTTCCCCTCCATGCGGGGTTAGAGCCCATTTTCCCCTCTATTCTCACCTTCTTCTTGATGTGTGGCCATTGAAAGTTGGCTACTGACCCAAGTCATTTTCCCTCAAGCTGCAGTTAGGGATGCTGTCTCTGCAATGTATAGTTTTAACATTGTTTACGTTCACATTGGTCAGCTGTAATTGGATATGAAATTTTCAGCATTACCTTTCCTTCATGATGGTATTAAAAATAATTTATATGTTTATAATAAGAAAGGACTTAAAAAAGCAAGATACACAATGAAACGAGTTCCCAGAACTGGTCTGGAATTTTTCAGGAAGATATTGAGCTTGGGAAGTATTTAAAACTCCAGCTTGGACTTTGCTTTTTAATGCACCTAAAAGTGTATACATGAACATTTGTGGCAGCACACCTGAACTGCTTTCCCTTGCATAACCAAATGTTTTATTGTTTTAATTTTTGAAATAATACAATAACTTTAACAAAAGAATATAAAACATTAGTAAGAAAAGAGTTGATTCCTGCCAAAGCTGACCTCAGCCAAAATGGGCCTCTACTCCTTAGTGTCTCTGAAAACATGCTTTCTTCTTTAAGTTTATTAACTGAGGAAATAATAATGATCAAAATAAGATGGTGTTTTTATTGAACAGCAGCTAGTAGAGGACCAGGCCTCTGATGTCAAAATCCACAGAACAAGGACTCTCCCAAATCAGCTGGGAGAGGAGAGTCGGCTTCTGTTGTCAAGGGTTGCTTTTTTGCTTTTCTTTTTTCTCTTTCTTCCTTTCTTTCTTCCTTCCTTCCTTCCTTTCTTTCTTCCTTCCTTCCTTTCTTTCTTCCTCTCCTCCTCTCCTCCTTCCCTCCTTTCTTCCTTTCTCTCTTTCCTTCTTCCTTTCTTCCTTTTTGTAAGCTGACTGAATTATGCCCCTGTCTCCTGAACTCTCTTATAGCATCATTCCCTTGGGCCTCAGTGGCACCCAGAGCAGAACTGATCAACTACAGGCTCCTGGGTTCTTAAATTCAGACAACAAACCAGTTGCAAGAATGCAGCAGATGTTCCTGCATCTTAGACTCAGGTTATATTATCATCAGCTTGCCACACCTGCAAAGACAAAGCCTACCTGTTGCAGATGCAGGGTTTGACTATGCATGTGCATTTGTGTACAGTCTGCACACACCACTCATATGCTTCCTGATAAGACCCAGAGGTATAGAGACTACTTTATATAAAGATTAAGGAACCAATAAATTCATCTTTAATATATAGAAATGTACACAGGGTCAGTAAGGCAGGAGAGAAGAGGAGGAGTTATGTTATTATCATGGCAGGGCCAAATGATTATGGAAAATTATCTGTACCAGATGAGCAGAAATTCTATGAGTGCTACATTTTTTAACAGTATAATGGATTGGATGATACAGATTCATTGTGTTACTATTGAAGATAAGAGTAGTAAATCATATTTGTATAGGACTTTGTAATTACAAAAAAGCTTCTTCTCGTATAACATTTTCAAGTGACTAATAGCAGCGATGTTACATCTCTTTCTGTATCTGAAAAATAAAGAATAAATAACATTTATTTTAAAAGAGACTTACATCTTTTTAAAAACAGCAATTAAATGAGAATTCTGATTAGCAGCAAGAAGAAAGCATTTACCCAAGAGAAAGACTTGACATTTTAAATTATTTTTTTCTAGTCTCTTTTCCTTTGCATACATTTTTGCATAGCCATGATTGTGTTGTTACTATTTTTTCTCTCATTTTTTTTCATTTACATGGAGTAATGCTTTGTATTCTCCAGTTAGTATAAAATATTTTTTTTCAAAATTGAATATGGTTGGAATAGTGTATGTAGTCACTGTGGAAGAAGGGAATCCTTATAGTTTGGTCTGGAACTCATGGACAGAGTATAACTATTCAAATTCAATCCTAAAATACTTATTGAGTACCTACCCCATGCCAAGACTGATTCTTGGCACTGTGTGTGTGCAGTGGGATGGTGGTGGCTGGTAAAGGGCTGCGAAGATGACCAAGACCTGTAGAAGATGCTTTCAGTGAGCTTACCTTTAGTTAGGAGAAGAATTAAGAAAAGAAATTAAAAGGTATATAAGGGAAAAAAGTAGTTAGGAAGGAACTTACAAAGAAAGGGACGAAGAGTTGAGCAGAGGGCAGCTAGGAAAGAAGAAAAGAAGGAAGGAAGGAAGGAAAGAAGGGAGGAACCAAGAGAAGAAAGGAGGGAGGGAAGAAGAAGAAACACCACCAAAACCCAAGAAACCATAAACACCCTATTGAATTTCAACATTCAGAATATAGAAATCACTTAAGGCAATGAAAGAAAATATCACAGAACAATATAAAATCAAATATTCAGGAATTTTATCAATATTAACAATGTCTTGGTGATGAACAGTCTTTTTTTAACTTTCCTAGAGTCTTCCTATATAAAATTCTCAGGATATCTTGAATGCCAGGTTTCTCTCTAAAATGCTCATGATAAAGCATACTTGAGTATTATTGCATCTGAAGAAGAAACTATTGCTAATGCATATTTAGATACATAAAAAATGTGACAACTATTTCTGAAAACTCTAAACTATGTAAAGGGCTCTCTCACACCATATATACTAAATAGGATATATAGTGAGATGATGATAATGGTGTTGGTAGCCATGATAGATGGTGATGATGATGATGACTACACTAAGGGTGATGGTGGTGGTGGTGGTGGTGGTGGTGGTGGTGACGACCTAATGATGATAGTCATGGTTGTGATGATGGTAATGTTGAAGATAATGATGGTGCTGATAACGGTGATAATGATGATGATGGTGGTGATGGCTATTTTGGAAATTCAGTCTTTTGAAAAGGAACTTTTGAGGTATCTAAGTGATGTGCTTCCAGGCATCTGCAGCCATAGGCCTTGGGCTGCATATGGTAGGCCTGGAACACCTGTCATTGGCCAGTGCCTTGCTTTTTGACCAAATATTATCTTCCAGCCAAGCCTGTAGAAGCTACATATTAGCCTATAAAAGAGGAGCCAAACACTTTAGCAGTTAATGAATTTCTGCACTTAGACCTAAAATATAGGGGTTCATACTTTTGTAATCAACAACTACCCAGTGATTTGCCTACTGTGGGCCTAAGTTTTTGATCTCACCATGACCCCTTTCATGAAAACTTTGGGTTAAAAATATTAGGTTGAACCATGTGAAATTGCCAGTTTTTTAGGTTACTGGTTAAACAGTAGCAATTTCATCTGGATTAAACTATAATATGCCTTGTGCTGATTTATATCCCACCCCCTTTCACTAAGTGTGTGAAATGGGTAGGAGGAGTCAAAAAATGATATATATTATTCTGCTATTATGATAGTCTTTGTGCCATGGATTCTGTGTGTGTGTGTGTGTGTACAGGATAGGTACTACAGATCAATGCTGTCTAGTATAGTAGCCATGAACCTTATGTGGCTATTGAGCATTTGAAATGTGGCTAGTCCAAAATGAGGTGTTCTATGAATGTAAATGCACTCCTGATTTCAAAAACTTAGTATGAAAAAAAAGAATATAATTTATTTCAGTAATAATTTTTATATTGATTACACATCAAAAATAATATTTTGAATATATTTGA
Organism: Camelus bactrianus; assembly: GCF_048773025.1. NCBI lineage: Eukaryota > Metazoa > Chordata > Mammalia > Artiodactyla > Camelidae > Camelus > Camelus bactrianus. The sequence continues at coordinate 29,171,637 of NC_133555.1, forward strand.
TCAAATAAAATATTAATTTTAATAGTTTCTTTTTACATTTTTTAATGTGGCCACTAGAAATTTTGGCTTATGTTGTATTTTTATTTGACAGTGCTGCTACAGACAGAAAGGATTTTTAAAGTCTTTTCAGTATACTTTTTGGCACATTCAGGCGGAAGACAATTCAAAGAGGTTTTAGAAATTGCCCTTGGATATTTTGAGCCCAGATCTGCTTCAGTTTCCTCAAAAAAGGAAGGAAAATCAATTTGGCCTCTAAAATCTACATTTTGAAAATGGCATTATAGACATGTATTCCCTCTCTAATATTCAAAATAAATTCTAGCAGCTCATAGTTTTTCCATGTACTTATGGTATTTTCTTTACTTTTACTTTTTGTTCTCTGTGTTCTTCCTGTCATCACTTTATCAAAATATTGAGGCCCTGGCATCAAGCAAGCAGAGATATTCAAGATACATAAATGCCTCACTTATTCAGTACTGAGTTTATCTGAATCACTTGGGGATTGGCTAAGTGTGTAAGCATTTGGATTTCTCTGAAATTGAGACCATGCCACGCAGTGTGGGATTAGTGGGGAGAAAAATGTGTCAGTCTCTTGGCGCTGACAATTTGAACTGTCAGGGTCAGGGCCCTGTGGTCTCCTTTTGCTCCCCTAATCCTGACTAAGAAGGTAATTTAAGTAGAATCCTGGGGTGCTAAATTAAGGAGGCTCTAATGGGAAAATGGGAAATGAGGGTTTAAAGGACATCCATTAATGTGCTCACTTCAAGATGTACTTGCATCAGTGCTTCTTAGGAAGGCGATGCTCGCCAGTAATGTCTTTTCTTTTTGGAACACAACCAAGGGCAAGTATGGACATTTTTAAACATAATATTTTGGAACCCAAGGGAAGCCAAAATATTGCAGACAGTGATAAAACCACAATTTAGTAATTGTGTTCTGTGATCCTGCAGCATGTGGTGGGGCTGCTAGAAGAGAAAGTGTGATGAGTTTGGGCAGCAGACATTCTACATCTCAAGTTGCCATCTAATCCTTCCTTAAATAGGCCCAGACAAATCTGCAAGGTGTCCAGAAATCCTCTTTTCTCTGTAGCCACATCTTCTGAGCCAACAAGAAATCAGGGTAGGTATCAGCTAGGGATATACTTGCCTGCCCTAACAGAAAAAACCCAAATTGAATAATATATAGTCTCACATAACAATAAGTCTGGAGGTAGGTAGTCCAGAAAGTATAGCATATATTACAATTGCTATTCTATTTTATCCTCTGTCATGACCAGCTTTTGTCTTCATGTTGAAAATTGCTGCTGCAGCTCCAGCCATCACATCTGTGTTCCAGAAGAAGGAAGAATAAGTGCTAAACAACTTCACCTGCAGGAAGGGACATATACCTTCCAAGGACATTTGCCTATAATATTGGCCTAGAGTGGGTTGAATGACTCTTCCCAGATGCCAGGGACTCTAAGTTGATGAAGAAGCAGCTAGAATGTGGAACCCAAAGAGCTTGACAAAGGAAGATGTAGTCTGTATAGATAGCTCCTAGTTCACTTCTTGGCCCATAGTATATAATCAAAAAATAGATCTTAAAATAGCCTCACCTTTGTAGTTAAAAGAACAGACTAAGCGAAGTAGTAGTTACTTTGATTAGTGTCTGAGCTTACTGAGCCTTCCTGTTAAGCACGTTTGGCCGATAGAACACAGGGCTCAGTGCTTTACATCTTACTTACACCTAGTAACAACCTAATGAAGGAGATATTCTTCTCAGGTTACAGAGAAGGAAACTGAAGCTCAAGAAAGCTAAGTAAACTTGCCTAAACTACACAGCTAATGTGGAGGAGGGCTAGGATGCTAACCTTGCCTTCAGCCTGTACCTTTATAACCTCTAAACTTTTCTGTAAGTAAAAGGCTGTCAGTAGGTGGTTGGTTTGCCTAGTAACTTGCTAACCCAGTTCAAAGCTTAGAACCAAAAAACTTAAAGTAAATAGCAAAAAGGACCAAAACAGAAAAAAAAAGTTAAGATAACTTTGGAATAATTGAAATAGGTCCCCATATCATGAGCTGTTAAAGTCCTAAATGATTCTAAATTCTGGACTCTCTCAATCCTAGAATATTTTCCACCAGTTCTCTTTTTGGGAGGATTTGCCATGTCCATATGGTAATGGTTTGTTTCGGGTTGTATAAGGGCATTCTCAGGAAGAGTTAGGCCATTTTGTGCTGGGTGCTGTTCCAGAGGAGTGGGAAGGAGCTGTGTGCATGTCTTGAGGTGCAACCAGCTCCCCTCCCCCTGGAGTGGCCCCTGGCTGCCATGAGATCCAGTAGCACGGAGGGAGAGGTAGATTGGAATCGCCTCCAAGGAATGGAGGTTCCCCAAGAATGATGGATCTGCCTTTGATGTCTAGCAGCTTCCAAATAGCACAGAAATGATACAGATACATGCCAAAAGGGGGAAAAACAACTTTTGATCTAGTTAGAAATAATTAAACTTTCAGTGTGCATGAAAGAAACTTGAGTGCTGGCCAGTTGTTTGCTATGGATGGATTTTGTCAAAGAGCATAGTTGAAAATAAAGTAACTAAAGCAAACCCCTGCCTGGTGTCCCACTTGAGGGGAGATAATTTTTTGGTCTTTGCTTTTAAAATGTTAAGGATTTCGTCCCTTGCAGGCTGAAATTACCTGCAGTCTCTCTCTCTCTCTCTTTTTTTTTTTTTTTTACCTTTATACAGAGATATTAAGAGTGATGTTTTTCTTTAATGTTTTCTCAGAAGGCTTTCCCTTCAACCCTTCCTTGTTGTCATATCTTGTTTAGTCTAATGTGTGTTTTTTGTTAGTGTGTGGACTAAAAAAGGTAATCTAATTAACAGTAGAAGGCAAGAAGCCCTGCAGGATTTTGGCAACAGAGGAAAATGTGAGCTCTGGTATTTGATCACCAGCTCCTACTTAAGTCTCACAACTCTTGCCTCGTTAACAGGGGACTTTTTTGCTCTTTGTAAGCAGGCTTCAGCAGAATGTAAAGTGTGTATTTGACAGGACAACAGTCAGGTCTAAGAGTGGCTTTTGGAAATTTCGGCTGTCTTTATTCAGAGCGACTGGCTTGGTAAATGTTTAGAGGGCCCTAATTATGCTTTGAGGCGATTAAAACATTGTGGATTTATGCTGTTTCACTGAGGAGAAAGGCCCACTCCACATACTAAGAAAGGAAAAAAAAAAAAAAACACTAAAAGGGGAGGAAAGAAAAGAAAAAGGGGAGGTGGGTTGGATGGTGGGGGGAACACACACCGCCCCAATGTGGAGAGGCGGCCTCTTGGTAGAGCATATGAATCCACTTACATGTAAATTGCTTGTCGCTATGAATTAAGGGAAGGCTATGAAAGAACTGCTTTGCCGTGTTTACTATAGGATTTTTGACAGACTCTTTCCTCTTTCAAGTAAATTTGGCTTAAGTCCATAGTCAGTCCAGTTTTAAGTAAACTCCTCTTTTGTTACATTAACAAGGTTATAACATCACTGGGGCAGATTTCCAGCTGCAGGAACCGAGGCCTAAGTATGGGGCTGAGGGTATAATTAAAACCTTCGGGTGGGAGAGTTAAACTCTCAAGTAAAATTGGATAAAAGGCTAATTGTCCATAGCAACATAATACATGCTTTAAATATCTGTGAAATGAAGATGAATAGTAGGAGTCTTGGAAAAGTTCTTTTCTGCTCTGAATTGAGATCTGATTTTTTAGTTTAGGAAAAAGGGCATTGACTTCTGCCCTACCCGCCCTACGCAACACCCCCCCCCCCCAATTCCCCAGTTTTGAAAGCTCCTGCCATCCCCTGTGACCCCATGGCTTGTCCTCTATCTATGCTAAATATCTACTTACCATCTTTTGTGGAACTTCTTTTACAAAACAGGGAGTATCTATACCTGAAAAGCAGGACCATAATCAGAGGCCTAGATTTTCTTGTTCCATAGGTCCAAACAAAGGTATCCAGTACTTTGTCCACATTTGCCATGCCTTCCTTTAAAGTGTGTGTGGGGGGGGTTAATGGCAGGGGAGGGGTGGTGAGTTGGACGGCAGTCTAGGAGAAGGGCGCACATACCTTTGGTGACCTTCTCAAAGATGACATCCAGCCAAGCAAGATGATACATTACCACAACGCTAAAAAAACAAAACGGCTTGTAATGGCAGCTTGTCCTGAGTGAATGCATCGGGAAGGCCCATTTGTTATTCATTAGGAGAAGCCTGGCTGGGCTGGCATGGTAGGGAGCCTGGAGACTTAAGGTCATTCTACACCCCTGCCCCAGTGGCACGGACAACAGCGAAGACAGCTTTAGCAGCTCCTGCACTTCTAGACTTTGCCGAACTGCTGTTTGAAGCTCTGCAGGAATGAAGGTGTTCTAAAACAGTTTAGAGTTACTCCGGGCGGGTGGGGATGGGGGGGAATGGAAGGGAAGAATAAGAAGGGAAAAAAATAAAAAGAAATAATTTCATGGGCAAAGTGATTCCATGGAGCTGAGTACAGTAAGCCCACAGCTGAAAAGTCCTGCAGCTTCCCTCCAGCAGCCCAGAAAGTGTACCCCCAAAGAATTCCAGGTCTCTCCTGAAATAAGGACAATCAGAAGAAAGAGAGTGTGTGAGGAGCACAAGGCTGTTGGAGAGTGCTCAGTGTTTGAGGGCTTGCTGGGAGAGGTGCATGACCATACCCAACTAATAGAGTTGCTGGGTGCAGCATGGTAAGTAAGACTGAGGGTGTGCTGGCTTGCAAGAAGGGCGGGCCAGTTCTTTGTGAGCCGGAGATGCAGGACTGCAGCCCAGAAGAGAGCTGGACCTGGACAGAGTGAATGGAAGGGTGGTGGAGGGCTGACAGTTTAGGACCTCATCAAGTGGACTGATTGAGAATGTAGGTCCTGTATGCCAGGAAAACAGGATCCAGTCCCTAGGCTCTGAAGCAGAGTGGTACGAGGCCGGCCTAAACTCTATGTGTCCTGTCAGCTCTATGATGTGACTGGCTTAAGGGAGAACCCCCAGGAGTTGCATTTTCCTTATTTTAAGCCTAGTTGTGTTGCAGAGTATTTTCATCTTGCTGCATAATATGGAGACTTGCAATTTGAATCAAAAAGTTCTTTCTTACTATGTGAATTAGAGTACTTTAATATAGGATACACCTACTGCTCGAGCTAAGATGCTTTCCATCAGAGTCACGATACCTATCTTCAGTTTCATCGTGAGCATTGATGTGCTTTTATTATATACATTGGAGCCTCCTTTCAATATTTTTTGCTCAAAGAGTTAGTTAGATCACACATTTGCCTCATGGCAGCTATCAGTAGTGTTTTAAGTATGTTTAAATATGTTGAATAAGAGCTTATATTTTAGAGCATATAAATCCATTTCTCTCACCAGCATTGTAAATTTAAATTCTTTCTTACATGTACCAAAGTCATGTAATATATAAACCTGGTTATAGCCCCAAATAAGAATGACATTATGAGAAAATATAGCTGAGAATGCTGTGTTTCATAAGAACCAACTCTTATGAATTCAAGCTAATAAAATTTTAGCTATCTTTATATTTCTTTGTCTTTAAGTAATGTATGTTTCCTCTTTAAAGGTTTAGTTATCGTGTGTGTATATATACATATATATTACTAAAGTGAAAAAAGCACTGCTCTTTGTGTGAATTATTAAGGTTTGATGCGAAAACATGGAAAAATAGTTGTTATTTTTTTTGAAGTTATGTACTATTTGGGGAGTAGAAGTTGAGACTTTTTTTGACTTGGATTTGATTGGGTGGCTATCCGTTTTGTAGAGCACATGAATGTGGGAGGTGCCTGGCCATTTCAGAGACAAGAGTATACACTGTCTCTAAGAGTCAACAAATATTTGAAAATCAAATGTTTCATGATGAGGGAAGGACTTTTTCTACCAAAAGGCTAATCTTATCAGACACCTCTTTCTCCCCACCTCTCCACCACTTTATTTCTCTCAACACAGAGGCTGAGTATCCTGAATAACACAAATATTGCCATTGTCATCATTAATCCTTTATTGTACAGGAGAGAAACAAAGCAGTGATATAAATTCATTCTCTACTCACCTCTCCTTTAGTAAATTATTTCTCAATTTTTCTTGGGTTTTTTCTGTATTAATAACCTAACTATCATTACAAGAGGAGTAGCAGTTTTCTCTTGTGGGCAAGGAAGAGTTTTGGAAATAGATGGTGGTGATCGTTACACAATACTGTAAATAGAAATGGTTAAAATGACAAATTTTGTCTTATATATATTTTGCCACAATGAAAAAATGATGAGAGAGAGAGAGAATGAGAAAGGAATAGAAAACAAAGCCCCAGGTATCTCTTTGGTTTGTAACCTCATTATATTGAGGTTTCTGCTTCAGTGTCAACTTATCTGAGAGAGCTTTTCTGATCACATTAGCTAAAATAGCACCTTTCTTGTTACTCTCTGTCCTCTTTGCTCTAATCTTATTTGTAAAAGTATTTTGAAAATTTGAATAAAATTCACATAACAAAAATTCATCTTTTTAACTAAGTGTATAATTTTAGTATATTTACGATGTTGTGCAATCATCACCACTAATTCTAGAACATTTTCATGACCCCCAAAACCTCATACTCATTAAACAGTCACTCTCTATTACCTCTTTCCCCTAGCCCTTGGAAACTACTGATCTGCTTTCTGTATGGATTTGGCCATTCTATCTATCCCACAGGTGAAAGCAGTACATGGACTTTTGTGTTTGGCTTCTTTCATGTAGCACAGTGTTTTCAAGGTTCATCCATGTTATAATATGTATTCATGTAAACTACTTCATTTCTTTTTATTGACAAATAATATCCCACTGAGTAGATATACCACAGGTTTTGGGTTTTTTTAACCCATTAACCAGTTAATGTACATTTGAGTTGTTTCACTTTTTGGCTGTTATGAATAATGCTGCTATGAATAATGCTGCTATGAATATGTGTCTACAAGTTTTCTGTCAATACATGTTTTCATTTCTCTAGGGTATAGATATTTTTCTTCATAACACTTACCACCACTATATAGATATGTGTATTATGTGTGTATGTGCATGCATGTATATATATATATATATATATATATATATATACACACACACACACACACACACACACATATATATATACATTTTTGTTTGTTCATTGTTCATAGGTTCATAGTCCCCACTTTAGAAGTTAAGTTCTGAGAGTACCTAGACTTTATCTTATTCTCCATTGCTTAGGACTGTGCCAATTGAATGAATTAGCAAATGAAGAAAGAAGAATGTATTAGATGAGCCACAAAGTACTTCCTGAGCCACAGAGTATATCCTTTGGTCATTGTCTCTTTTAAGCCATTCTTTGGGTTGAGTATGGCAGGGAGGAACACTCAAACAAGAAGGCTGTTACTCAGTGTCACAGGAGCTCTGATACACTCAACCAAGCCTGCTGACATCTGACCACAGGCCCAAGTTCTTTTTGATGCCAATTACTGATATCTGGAGAATCAGTTCTTCCTGTGGCAGGCATTCTCTTGTATTTGTAATAAAGGCAAAGAAAAAATTCTTTTTCAGTAGTGCCAAGAAGAGCATGATCTTCATCTTTCTCAGAGGCATGATGTCCATCTCTCCTTTGACAGATATGCCAAAGAGGAAAGAATGGGATGTTGCAGCCTGGGGGTGAGGGCCAAGTATATTTTTATTCACCAGTTGCATTTAAGAGGCCAGGAACATCTTTTTGCATAAAGCCAAAGTAAAATTTAAATTACTGAAGAACATTTGAATACTTCAGCAAGGGAAGTATTAGTCCCAGGGAAAGGGAAATAAGGCATTCTAGCATTTGCCTGCCCATCTCCAGTGAATCCTGGCAAGTATTATTTTAGCTTTTAGGAATTTTGCTAGCTCCACCTATGTTTTAATGAACTACATAGTTCCTTTTAAAATAGTCTTCATGGATTCTATGGGACTTTGATTTTGTTTGATTATTTTTTTCTTTATAGTTAATCTGCCTTTAAACATTTGGAGGAAGTAGTTCAGTTTTTAAAAACTTCCACAGGATGTGATATGTACAGTTTAAATGATAAATCTTTCCCCTCTAAAGAAATGTCAGGGCACAAAAGCAGACATAGTTATCACACTGTTTATTATTTGACTTGGCCAAAGTCCTAGATTTGCGTTCTAATTTTAATACATTAGAATGTACTTTTCTTGGAGGTTTGCATATAAATGTTCTAGGTTTGGTGAGTAATTGAGCAGCAGGGTAAATTGAAATTACATTTGACTGAATTATTTTTCCATGTATATTAGTTATTTCTTTTATCAGTAAATGAGGAATTTCTCGTCTAGTGTGTTACAGGCAAGTATATTTCCATCCAAGATGCTCTTGTGATAGGGTGGCTCAGGACAGGAGATTTTGGGTTTACTAGGGGTGGTTTCTATCTCCAAGATGCCTTTCAGTCATGGGAGACAAATCATCTGTTCTTGCAATCTAGGTAGAAATGGGGCAGTTATCTTCCTCTTGGGTATTTCCTTAGCTGAATTCTTCTTATTATTTTAATGAAAATAAAAAATTGGTAAGAGAGAATCTTAAAGAAATTCAAGGTTCTGGACTCCCATGGACAACATAGCTTATTATGCTTTGAGCATTTGAAAACTGTAAGACCCACATCAAACAATGAAGAGAAGGGCCCCATTGTTAGCTGAGCTTTGGGGAGGGGCTGTCCATTGAAACAAGCTTGGATGAACCATCCCACCACCCCACCAGCCTCCCCCTGCAGTTTACAGTACGACAGCGCATAGGAATGTGAAGCCCACTTTGGAGCCCATTGTGAATGTGTTTCTGAGTTGTTTAACGTGTTTCTCACAAACAGGACATGACATGTATGGTTTAAATGAAAATAATGGCCTTGCCGCTCGGTGCCAGACCGTCTTTTGTCAAGAGCATCCTGGCAATTGGAAGGGCTCTGGGCTGACGTGGTCCACAGGCCAGGTCCTTAGGGGATCCGGACTTGCTGTGTTTCACACAGAGAAGGCTCTTAAATCAGGGGGCCTCCCTGAGGGCCTGCATCCCTGGTGTATGTGTATGCACTGTTCTGCAGCAGGCCCTAGAGCCTGGCTGGCTGCTGTTGCTTCTGGCCATGAAAGCTTAGCCATGAATTAAGAGAGAGATTCTTTTTAGTCTTTTGATTCCTTAACCATGAATTTTATTTTCAAAACAAACAACACCCCCCCCAGTAAAATAAAAAACAAAAGAACAAACTCCAGGGTGTTTTGTATGGAAGTTTTAAAGCATATCTAGGTACTTTTGCTTTGTAGAGTTAGGCCTTAAAATAACTATAAAATTTCTAACCATTAAAAAAAATTGTAGTAAAATAAACATAATGTAAATGCTACCATTTTTCATCATTTTTAAATGTACAGGTCAGTGGCATTAAATATATTCATAAGGCTGTGCAAAAATCACCACCATCCATCTATAAATCTTTTCATCTTTCCAGGCTGTAACTCTGTAACCATTAAACACTAACTCCCCATTTCCTCCTCCCCCCAGCCCCTGGCAATCACCATCCTACTTTCTGTTTCTATGACTTTGACTCCTCTAGGTACCTCATATAAGTGTAATCATTTAGTATTTGTCTTTGTGATGGGCTCATTTCACTCAGTATAATGTCTTCAATGTTGATGCTGTTTGATATATGCAGATTAGAGTCTATCAAGTCAGTTAATACTGCCTGAGTTCTTGGTGTGTGTATCTTTTAAGGCACAGCTAGCTGATTTATCAACTTTTGTGTCCCATGAATTGCAAGGGGGTGTGCTGTTGCCATAGATCAGTTGTTCTCATCCAGGGTCTACTGGGCCCCCCAGGAATATTTAACAATTACTGGAGATATTACTTTTGGTTGTAACAACTGAGGAGGGGTAGGGGCAGGATGGTGTGGTACTGGTGTGTGGAGAGCAGAGGCCAGGGATGTTCCTAAACATCCTGCAATGGCCAGGACAGCCCCCACAACAAAGAATTATCCAGTCCCATTGTCAGTAGTGCTGTGAGTTTGAGAAATCCTGTCAAGGCTTTCTGAATTTGCCAGTCACTAATGGAAAACAGTCTGGAGGAAAATGCAGGTTGTATTTTCATTGAGTAGTTTTGAAATAAATTTCTATGCTTCCATCAATTTATTACTAATTCAGTAAAGCATTAAATATTGGAGGTTAAATATAAGCAAATGCAGACTGAGTCCTATCTCCATGGAGTGACTTCACCCATAAAAACTGCAAGATTCAAAAGCATCCATATACTTGTATTTTCATTCATTCTGCTATGGATCCTTTAGGAATGTTTACATTTCTGTGCAGATCACTTGGTAATGGGGTTGAGCGGCTACCCAGAGATTCTGAAGTATGGAGCTGGAGCTTAGAGACCTTGTTCTGGCCCCTATTCTATTACTAAGTGGCTGCGTGACATGTAGCAGTTCTGATAATTTTGGACCATATTTTTCTCACCTGTAAAATGAGGGAGCTGGATTGTAAGTAAAAATCTATGTCTTTGGCATGGGTAAAATAGAAACTTCTTAAAAAGAAAAGACTTTCTTATGGTGTAATTACTAAAAAGTATATTCTGCTACGTTAGTTACTTTTTAAGTGAAGACTAAACATTGCCTTAGTAATAAATCTGTAGGTTAAGCTTGAAGCTGATTGACAGTAAAGGTACTACATTCTCTGCAAGGGGCCTGAGACCCTGGGCTCTTTCTGCTGTCATGTCCTCTCTTTATTAGGACAGACTCTTACCAGCAACATTGGTATGACTCCTGTATGATTCAGTGAACTCACATTTTAAATGTAGGTTTGTTATGGCACTTCAATGAGAACAGAAAATCTGTCTTGAATTTTTTAAAGTGAGGTTCATAGGAAAAGCAAAAGATAATTAATAAAAGCTATTTTTTTAAACCTCTAGACATAAGAAGTGAGGAACAAGTATCTAAACCAAAGCTTTGGAGTCCAGTTATTGACATGCCTTGCACGCCAACAGAATGAGCCAAGCTCAAGCTCATATAAAACTCTGGTGATCCTTAAGTTTGTGCACACAACCCAGGAATATTTTGTTATTTCCTTGGAATATATTGTGTATCTTTTTCTAGTACACTCCCTTTGGTTACACGTGTGTTTAAATAAAGACAACTGAAAAGGAATTTATTACAAAGAGTTGTAGCAAATGCCATTATCTGCAGTGAAGTTCATATCAAGAGCAACTTGGTCATAGGGAACACTGAGGACGAAGTCTGTGTTCTGAGGAAGCCACATATGAAGCTACTGCAGTCCAGTACTACCTGCTGTCCCATTACCATGTGAATTCCCATACTACCCCATACCCCCATCATTGGCTTTGGGAAAAAAGATGTTATTATCTAGTATTTTTCTTAGTAATTGAAGCAAGTTTCCTGCTAAGGCCAGAGCTTTTCCAAGAATGTGCCTGTAGCCCCTGCAGCCTCTAAATTTCAAACAAAGTCTGATGGGGTCTGGGTTTTGAGCTTGGACTTTAATCTGGTTTTCCATGCTGTTTGATGTGATGCAGTTTTGCTCTATCAGACTTGGGAAGTAGGTGCAAGTCCTAGAGGAAGTCAGGCAAGAAGACAGGACAGGGGCTTGCCTTCCAGCACAAGACAGAAGAGACTAAGCTTCATCTTTCTGTTTTCTCCTATATTATTTATTTACTTATTTACTTACTTACTTGTTTGTTTTTTGTAAAATAGGAGATCCTAGAATGAGGATGGCAGAGAAGTCCATCCTGAGTGTCACCTTCAACTGATTGCTAATAAATATTTGGAACACTTGAGGCTAGCTTCAGACTCAATAGGAAATAATTCTGTGATCAATTATTGATGTCTGCCATGGTTGGGCATAATATATTATGTACTCCTTAATGCTGTCTACTTTGGAACTTTACTTGGTAACAGTGTAACTCTCTAGGAGTGGTCCTGGCTGTTAATTAGGACACTTTGATTCTGGTAAATGTTTCTGAAGCAGTTGGCCCTAGTGTGAAGCACACGAACTCTTGGGTCAGATTACCTGGGTTGGAATACTAGCTCTATCTTTTCCCACCTATTGGCTCTTTGGGAAATTAATAGGTCTCTCTATGTCTTTATCCTCCTCATCTATAAAATTGGGGAGTGGTTACATCTTCTAGTTACTGTGAAGATAAAATATTAAAAACACCCCTTTACAGAGGGATAAATTAGGAGTTTGGGATTAACATATACATGCTACTATATATAAAATATATAACCTACAAGGACTTACTATATAGCACAGGAAGCTATATTCAATATCTTATAGTAACCTGTAATGGAAAAGAACCTGAAAAAGAATGTACACACACACACACACAAGTATATACATACATATATATAACTGAATCACTTTCCTGTATACTTGAAGCTAACATTGTAAATCAACTATACTTCAATGAAAAAACCCTAAAAAAATGCATTATTTAGACTGGTGCCTAGCACATAGTAAACTTTCAACCAATGTTGGTATATGGATTGAATAGTGGCCTCCAAAAGATATACTCATCTGGAACCTCAAATTTTGACCTTATTTGGAATAAGAATCTTTGTAGATTTAATTAAGGTGGAGATCTCACTATAAGACCATTCTGGATTAGGATGGGCCCTAAATCTGATGACTGGTGTCCTTGTAAGAGACAGAAAAGGGAAAGAGACACAGCAAAAAAGGAAGATTATGTGAAGATGGGGGTAATGCACAGTAAGCCAAGGAATGTCAAGGTAGGCTGGCCATCACCAGAAACTGAAAGAGAAAAATGGAACAGATTCTCTCTCAGGGTTTTCATATTAACCAACCCTGATGGTACCTTGATTTCAAGCTTTTGACCTCCTGAACTGTGAGAGAATAAATTTATGTTGTTTTACGTCACCCCAGTGGTAATTTGTTATGACAGCCCAAGGAAACAAATACAATCAGCTGTTGATATTATTATTGCTGTTATCTTCAAAGTTAGGATCAAGTCCTCGGTTATCTCATAATTTGGTCAGGCCTGGAATTTGTTGACATTGATGAAGTCAGCCAGAATCTCAGGCTGCCCAGAAGCCTGTTTCCTCTGATGTTGGTGAGTGAATTGGTCAGTGGACTCCTTTCCCCTCTCAGTCATTGGCTCTCAGAAGATCTTAATTTGAAATAATCAGAATGTACAAAATGAAGAAGAGGGGCATGGACCATCATTGAGATAGAAATAAAATGATAGACTAGACAAGGCATCTTCCTGGTGTATGGATACCAGATATTACATCAGAATTTGAAAGAGGCCTGGAGTTGAATTCTAGGCAAAGTGAGCTCTAAGACAAAAACAAAAAAATGTGCTAAGAGTATATATTCTCAGTTGTACAGAGTCTGAGAGACCACAGACTCAGGGCATGGATGATACTTGAGCTAGCCTAAAGCAAACTGAAATTTGATAAACTGGTAACACAGTAATCACTTACCCAGTTGGGCAACTGGATTTTAGGAGTCATCACTTTCTGCGTGTTCAGACTAGTCCAGCTCCGTATGCATTTGTGTAGGAACACTGGTCAGGAGAGGGAAGGCATGAACCTGGAGGTAGACAATGGTCCAGGGCTGCCATCTCGGATCTGCCATTACTTTGTGGTTTCTGGCCAGTTACTTAACCTGTTAGCCTCAGTCTTGACCACACAGAATGGGAGTAACTGTGCCCACCACACCAACCATGCTGTGAAAACAGCTTATTATGTTAATATGGACTCATCTAGCACAGAGCCTGGCTGATAGCAGGCACTCTTAGCTTTTTATTTTTTGGTTTTTTAATGTTCTAAGTGCCTAAGGTGTGAAAAACCCTGTGCTAGGAACTTCAAGAGATAAGGGGATAAAAGATAAACAAAAGATCATCTTCACTCACCAAAACAATATAATAGAAGCTCCATATCATAGTGGTGAAGACCAGGACACACTTAGAAGTATGAAATATTGATGAAGAAAAGGTAATCATTTTTGGTTTTGTTTTGGTTTTCCAAACTGGGGGATGAGCATGGGCCTTGTAGTGGGGATTCGGTTTGATGTGAATCTTGAAAAATACACAGTTTCTATTCCCAGAAAAGGACAGGTACGTTTTCTTCTCGTTGGACAGTATGATCAATGGCATAGAAATATAAGTGAGTGTAGAGAATGATGAATCATCCCAGCGACAAGAAATTACTGGGTTCAGAATGGAGAGGGTTGAGTATAGGGGAGATGAGGCTGGAAGTGCAAATTTGGGCTAGCAGACTTGAATGCCTCAAATTTAGGGCCAGAGGGAAATATGGAATACTTTTGAAGGCCCAATAGAAGGGAGGCTCTGTGGTATGAAGGATGAATCAGAGGAGATGTCACATCTACCAATTGTATCTTCATGGTTTCTGGTTTTCAGGTCATGCCTAAAAAGACCTTCCATTACCTCCGCCAAGAAGAGGTAGATGTCTGAATCTGTTGGTCTGGCACTTGCTGAGTTACTGTGCCATTTACCTCACAGCTGGCGCAAGCTTTCTCTTGAGTTTCTGAGGATGTCATTATGAGCTTTGACTATCTTGAAATGGAAGACTGTCATCTCTCTGAAATCCGTTCTGACAAAACACATTATGCAAACATAAGCTGAAGTCAAATCAATGCTGAGAGAGAGACAGACAGACACAAAGACAACAGACAGACACAGATGAAATCCTCACAAAAAGTCATTTCCAGTGCAGAGGCTGCCCTTCTCCCTGGGAGTTTCCCCTCAGTCCTTTCTATCCACATGGTGGTTGATATAAGTTGACATTTCTATTCCAAATATATTTGTATTTGACACCCAAGAGCCAGCCTGAACTTCATCAGCTGCTTGCTCTATTTGCACAACCTCTAGTGCAGGTGGCTGCTGTATTGAAAAACTAAGTTGAGCTCGTATAAACTGAGTTGCCGTTATTCCTCTACACACAATGAACTTCTTAAATCCAGCGTTCTGGGCATTATAAACCCAATGATTCTGGTTTTCCATGAATAACCTAGATTTTAAAAATTATGATGTGATCTTCTTTTGATTTCCATTGCAAAAAATGGATTCTAAGTAAGTCAAATGGTGAGGTGTAAAAGTGAAAATTGCTACTTGTAAGTAAGAAACGTGGTGATGAAGTTTTATATTGTTGGCTTTCGACCCAAAGGTTGTTAGCAGATTTTTCTAAAAGGCAGTCCTTCCTGCTTTTCCACTTGTGCTTACTCTATATAGTGTTTCTTTTTGTCCTTTGATGTAACTTACTCATTTTTATAGATGTGAGTATAGAATTTTTTAGTGTCAGTGTTTTAGAGGAAGGGTAGTGACAATCTTTTCACACTTTTCTTTGCTTTTTGTAATGTAACAAATCTGATGTTTTGGATTCATTCATTTTTAAAATCATTTAAAAAATTTACATATACCATACATGCATGAAAGTGCACAAATCACAGAATATCACCTTGGTAAGTTCTTCTAAAGTGAACAAACTCATGTCACCAGCACCTAGATCGAAAAACAGAACTCTCAAAATCTTTCATACTTCCCCCAGTCTTTATTTCTCTCAAAAGTAACTATTCTGATTTCTAACACTGATTAATTAATGCCTGATTTTGAACTGTAGTTTAATGGAATCATAAAGTATGCTCTTTTCTTCCCGGATTCCTTTGTATAACATTGTATTTGTGAGATTCACCCATATGGTTGTGTGCACTTGTCAATTTATTCTCATTCGCATTGAGTATTCCCTTGCTCGAGAGTACCATGTTTGTTTTTATCCATCTTACTCTTCTTGAACATTTGGGCTGTTTTCATTTGAGGACTATTATGAATAGCGCTACTGTGGCATTCTACTAATTGTGTTTTGGTGAACGTTTGCACACATTTCTATTGCTTATATATTCAGTAGAAATGCTGGTAGGAGGTATATGCAAAATGTGTATGTTCAACCTTTCCAAAGTGGTGGTAGAGAGTATGTACTGCGTTTTGCATGAGAGTTGATTGTGCTGATGTGCATTTTTATATTTCTGGGGGAATATATTAGTATTTAATATTTGAAAGGAATTGAAAAATGTTCATTTACTTTGGCATGGTTTCCATTATTTGCTTTTATCTGAGAACTCACAAGTTACTCTACAGGTAATATGGTCTGAAGTAAATTGGGTATAAATGTACAATCCTTGCCCCATTCCAGTTTCCCAAGCCCAGAGGAAAACATTTGTTACCCTAATTTTTACAATACTTCATTGTGATATGATGAGGCTCCAGGCTTTAAGAAAAGGAAATTGGGAGGAGAGAACTAATATGATCCAGTGTGATTTTAAGATAACAACTAGAGTCTTTGCAAAGGAAGGAGCCAACACGTCTGACATGAAGCATTGGGGCCACACGTTTTTGCAGTGGGATTAATGAAATGGAAGAGCTTATGCTTTTCAGCATCAGAAAGTCCTCTCCCAAACATTCCACATTTAAAGTGTAATATTCCAAGCCTTCAGAAAGAAGCTACAAGGGAAAATTGAGCTGGTTCAACAACTTGACTATATTTTCTAGATTCTAAGTTAATGACAATAAATCCTACTTTGGATCTCTTCTTGAATTTATACCATTTGGAAATTGGAGAAGGTCGTTCTAGAGGAGTTTGTTGCAATGAGATAAAATCCTTCTTTCCATCAATACAATTTAATATTATTATCCTAATGATCAATCTCATATGATCTGATATATTAGTTAGGATTCAGATTAGACTTCCTAGCAAAGAGACCCTCAAATCCAGTGGCTTATATAAGATGAAATTTTATTTTTTCCTTGTGTCTCAGTCTGTGTAGGTCTCCTAGGACTATTGTGATGGTTTGACAGAGAAAGAGACCTAGGCTCTATCTTATTGTTCTGCCATCCTCAGCACATGACAGTTTCCATCTCATGGTTCAGGATGGCTGTTGCAGCTCCCTATATTCAGTCTGTGCTCTAACTACCAGAAGAGGAACAAGAGACTGGGGAAGAATATATTCCTTTCCTTTAAGGGCACAGTTTGGATGCTGTACACATCATTACTGCACTCATCACCTTGGCCAAAACTTAGTCACGTGGCTACCTCCTGTTGTAGGGCAGCTGAAAAATGTAGTCCTTCGCTGAGGGTTACAGGCCAGCTAAAATTCCCTAACTATAGAAGGGGGGAATGGATATTGGAGAACAACTGGCTGTCCTATGTTGGCTTGGAGCCTTTATAAATATGTCAAATATCTTTATTTTTGGACTCTGATCTCTCCTTCATATTCTCTCACTCCTTGTCTATTTTCTTGTTTTCCTTCTTGCCTAGAGCTCATCTCCTAAAGTGCCTCCACTCACTTTTAATCCCTGGAAGTTCCCTGTTAACCAGGAAATAGGAGGACAGCAAACCCTGTGATCCTACCTGTCATTTCCCAGATCTTAATCTGAGAAAAAAAAGACATTTTTCTTTATTTTACTCAGTCTACCCATTAATTTCTCTGAGGTAATTGTGATGGTTCTAAAATCCAAAGTCCAAATACCTTTCGTAAAGTTGAGCTAAAAAAAGTGTTCATCCCAATTCCTAGCAACCTATATTTAACTAGAGCACTTGTAAGTATGTGTTAGACAGGGAAATAATAGTTATCAGTCTCTAGCGAATTATAAAGGAAAATAATTAGTTAACCTTGAGATAGCAGGGGTGCTGGACAGCTGAATAGCAGAGCCCCTCCACTCTTCAAGAGGGCTGGGAGCTTGGAATGCATTGTCTTCAGAGACAAGGAGAGCTGAGCATTCATTGTGTTCCCTGGAATAGGACACCCACATTCCTTTGTAAACTTGTCTCAGCTCATCTGCAACCATTCAACACCTCTGAGCCCCTTGTGGTTGTCTTAGAGGGTGTAATTTTCTGGCAGGCACATTTTGAGCATCTTTTTCAGAATCAGAAGTCGTCCAGGAGTTAACCAACCTGAATTTGACTTCTAGTTTCACCACTACTCATTTGTTGTGTGGCTTTAGGTAAGTTTCTTAATTTCCTTCTGAGCTTGAATTTCCTCCATTTTTTAACACGAAGAAATTTTCCTAGTAACCTTAAGTTAATTCACTCATTCATTCATGGAACAGTTGTTGGTTATGTGAACACCAAAGGAGGATGGATGTGGGTCCCATCTATCCTAAAGAGGCTCAGAAAGTACACATTTACTTAGCACAGGTTTGGTCAGTTTAGGGTAACTATTATGTCTCTGGCACAATGTTTCCAAGGGATGCAAAATAATGAAACAATGAAGAGCTTGGGCACTGAAGCAAGACAGATGTAGGATGAAGCCCCAAGCTATGTGTGGCCTTCTGAGTGTCAGTTTTTTTATAGTATTGTCACTAAGATCATTGACTCTGGAACAAATGCAAGATTTACCCCTTTCTAATTATGTGACTTTAGGCAAATTATATAACCTTTCTGTAGCTCAGACTCTCATTAATAGCCCCTCCTTACGTTTTTCAGAAGGTGATGTAATGTATGAAAAGCATTTAGTGTAGCACCTTGAACATAGTAAATGCTCAGTAAAAGGCAACCGCTACATTGCTTTGGTTGTTGCTAGAGGGTTTTTTATTTTAATAATTTATTAGTTGAAAGAAAGGTAGCAGCTTTATTTAGATATGATTGACATACAATAAACTGAAGTTATTTAGTGTGTAAAACTTGATACACTTTGACATATGGATGAACATGTAAAACAGTCAAGATAATGGACATACCCATTTTCTTATCCAATGCCTCTTTGTAATCCATGTTTCCTTCCTTTCCACAGTCCTTCCACCCTACTCCCCAGGCAAGCACTGTTCTGCTTTATAGTTGCTATAGATTAGTTTGCGATTTCTTGAATTTTGTAAAAATGGTATCATACAGTATGTACTCTTTTTTTGACTTGCTTATTTTCACTCATCCATGTTACATGTCAATAGGTCATTCCTTCTTATTGCTGACTAGTGTGCCAGTAATCTTGGCAGATTATTTATCCATTTACCTGTTGTAGAAAATTGGGTTATTTCCAGTTTGAGGTTATTATAAATAAAGTTATTGCGTGCATTCCTGTATAAGTCTTTGAATGCAAAAATATTTTCTTTTGTCTTAGGTAAATATCTAGTGGAATGGCTGGGTAATATGGCAGAATGTGTTTGACTTTTGAAGAAATGGCTACTTTTAAAAGTGGTCATAGCATTTTACTTCCTCACCATTAGTATCTGAGAATTCCAAAAATAATTTTTTGCACTTTGTCCTTAAGGAATATTGGTTTATAGTTTTTTTGAATTTGTCATTTTAAATTGCAGGCCTCATAGGATAAGCTGAGTTTTGTTTACTATATTCAGTTTTCTCGAGTTTCTGTACAATTGGTATTTATTGTGGGAAGATGTTTACACATTCAGGTATCTTAGTATATATATATATAGGGTTGTCTATTTTTCATGAATAAACTTTGGTGTCTTTCAAGGAATTTATCCATTTTTATCTGTTTTTGTCAACATTTTTGACATTATGTTGCTCATGATATTGTTCTACCCTTCTGATATCAGTGCAATCTGTAGTGGACCACTTCTACCATTGCTAATATTGATAATTTGTTTTTATTCTCTATTTTTTTCCTGATCAGTCTGATGAGAGATTTATCAATTTTGTAGATCTTCTCAAAGAATTAACTTTGCTCTAGTGTTTTTCTGTTTGTATTTATTGATGTTCACTCTGATCTTTGTTACTTCTTTTCTTTGGTTACTTTGGATTTTGTTAGCTCTTTTTGTGGTTTCTTAAGGTGGAAGCTGAAGTCGTTGATTTGAGACCTTTCTTATTTTTTAATGTAGGTATTTAGTGCTATAAATTTCCCTCTATCACTTTACCTGAATCCCAAATATGAATTTTTTATATTTTAATTTTCATTTTCATTTAGTTCAAGATGCTTTCTAATTTTCATTTTAATTTCTTCTTTTACTCCTGGATTATTTACTAGTACCTTTTTTTGTTTCCATATATTTGGGGATTTTTCAAGATATCTACATATTATTGACATCTAATTTAATCGCATTATAGTCAGAGAACATAATTTGTCCTAATTCAATCCTTTAGATTTATTGAGACTTGTTTTATGGCCCCAAAATATGTTTTATCTTATTAAATGTTTCATGTGAACTCGAAAATAATATGTATTCTATTGTTGTTGGGTGGAGTATTGAAAAATGTTGATTAGGTTAAGTTGATTATTAGTGTTGTTCAAGTCTTCTACGTCCTTATATTTTCTGTCTACTTGTTCTGTCAATTATTGAGAGAAGGGTGTTGGAATATCCAACTCTAATTATAGATTTGTGCATTTGTTCTTATATATCCATCACTTTTTTCTTTATTTATTTTGAAGCTCTGTTAATAGGAACATAAACAGTTAGGACTGTTATGTCCTCTTTGTTAAATAACCCCTTTATTATTATGGAATGAACCTCTCCATCCCTGTTAATATTCTTTGTTCTGAAATCAACCTTGGTACTAACATAGCCACTCCAATCTTCTTTTGATTAGCATTAGCATAATATGTCTTTTTCCAACTTTTTACTATTATGTCTTTATACTTACAGTCGATTACTTGTAGGCAGCATATATTTGGGTCTTTCTTTTTTTTTAATCCAACATGAAAATTGCTGTCCCCAATTTTTAATTGGGGTATTTAGACCAAATATATTTAATTTGATTCTTTGTTGTGGTCATATTTAAATGTATCATCTTGCTTTTTGTTTATTTGCCTCATATTTTCTTTAATCTCTTTTTGTTGCCTTTGCTACCTTGATTGAGAATTTTTAAATTGATTCACATTTATCTTCTCTGTCAGCTTATTCAGTATAGCTCTTTCTATTGTTATTTTGGTGGTTGCTTTAGGATTTATAATATTTATCTTTAACTTATCAACATCCACCTTCAAATGATATTATACCATTTTATGTGTAGTATATGAGCTTCACAACATTGCAACATTATGTTTCCATTTCTTCCTCTTGGTTTTTGTGCTTTTGCTGTAATGCATTTTACTATTTTTGTTGTAAGCCTCAAAATACATTTTTATTATGCTTATTTCAAATAGTAGATTATCTTTTAGAGAGATTTAGATAATATGAAAAAAATATTTTTATTTTCTCATGTGGTTAATATTTCTTGTGCTCTTTATTCCTTTTTTGCAGATTGAGGTATCCATCTGATGTAATATTCCTTGTCCTTGAAGACTTTTACATCTTTTAATAGAGCAAATCTTCAACTGATAAATTCTTTAAGCTTTTGTTTATCTAAAGAAGTCTTTATTTCACATTTGTTTTTGAATTTTTTTTTAATGTAGGATTCTAGGTTGATTTATTTTTTTCTCATTAGTTCTTTAAAGATATTATTCCACTGTGTTCCAACTTGTATTGTTTCTGATAAGAAATCTGCTGTCATTTTTATTTTTGTTTCTCTGTTTGTAGTATGTTTTTGTTTTCTTCTCGCTGTTTTTAAGATTCCTTTTTATCATTGGTCTTAAATAGTTTAATTATGATGTTTCTTGCCTTAGTTTCCCTCATGTTCTTTATGCTTGGTGTTCATAGTGCTTCTTGGATCTGTGCGTTTATAGTTTTTGTTGTTGCTGTTTTAAGCTACCTTCATGACTGACAGCATATATTTAATAGATCACTTAAGTTATTTATTTCTGTTTGAATGAGCTTTGGTAGTTTGTTTCTTTTAAGAAGTTGGTCCGTTTTTATTAATATTGTCAGATTTATGTACATAATCTGTATAATACATAATGGGTAATATTTCTTTATTAATATTTTAGGGTTTCTAATGATGGTCTATTTTCTTTCCTGATACAGGTAATTTCTGTCTTCTTTCTTTTATTCTTGGTCAGTATGCCTAGAGGTTTATCTACTTTAGTGATCTTTTAAAGAACAAACTTTGTCTCATTGATTTCTTTTTGTATTTTTTCTGACTTCAATTTCATTAATTTCAAAAATTTTCACCTTATTTTCTAATAATGCATTTAGTGCTATAAAGTTTTCTCTAATCATGTCATCATCTGCTTCTTATATATCTTCATTTGTTGTATTTTTATTTTCATCCAATTCAAAATATTTACTAATTTCCCTTGTGACTTCCTCTTTAACCCATAGGTTATATGGAAGTGTGTTATTTAATTTCCAAATATTTGGTGATTTTTCCCAGGTAACTTTCTGTTATAAATATCCAGTTTTACTCTGTTATGCTCAGAAAAAATACATTTTATTATCTCTATTCTTTTATATTTCTTAAGACTTATTCTGTGGCACTGAGTGTATTCTTTTTTGGTGAATGTTTTATTTGCACTTGGAAAGAGTATATATTCTGCTATTGTCAAGTGGAGTGTTCTATAAATGTCAGTTAAGCCAACTTGGTTATTAGTGTTGTACAGCTCTTGTATACCATTTTGGTTTTCTGTCTACTTATTCTGTTGATTATTGTGAGAGGAGTGTTGAAGTCCTAGTAAAATAATCTGTTCTTTTAATTCTATCGGTTTTTGCTTTGTGTATATTGAAGCTCTGTTATTAAGTATATAAGTCTTTAATATTATCATAACCTCTTATTATTATGTAATCACATTCTTTTATTACCATGAACCTTTTTTATTCCTAGTAATATTCTTTGTCTGGAAAGTGACCTTATCGATATTAACATAGCCACTGCAACTTTCTTTTCTTTAGGTTTTGCATGGTGTGTACTTTCCCTTTTTATAATTTTTAATGTTATGTATATCTTTATATTTAAAGTGAATTTCTTAGACAGCACATAGTCGAGTCTTGCTTTTTCAATTCAGTGTAACAGCTTCTGTCTTTTAATTGATATATTTAGACTATTTGTTATAATCATTGATATGATTTGATTTAGGTTTAACATTTTATTATGTGCTTCCTGTTTGCCTACTCTAATTTTTGGTCATCTGTTTCTTCTTTATACCTTCTTTTAGATTATTTGAATTTTTAAAATATTCCACTTTAATATGTCCTTTTGACTATATTTCTTTAATTTTTAAATAATTTTTCTAGAGATTACAATATATATACCTAACCTTTTAAGGCATACTTAGAATTAACATTTTACCATATCATATATAATGAAAAAAACTTACCATCTCATTCTTTTTACTTTTCACTTATATATTTGTCATACATGTTACATATATACATTGAGAACCCCACCAGATGTTACAATTTTTACATTTAATAAGTCCACATGTAACTTAAAGGCCCTAAAAGGAGAGAATATATTCTATTATATTTTCCAGTTATTTCCCATTGCTCTTGAACTTCCTTCTTTTCTGAATTTCTGTTTTTCTTTTGGCTTCACTTCCCTTCCTCCTGAACAACATTTTTTGTCAGTTATTTTGAAGCAGGTCTATTGTTGATAAATTCTCTGAATTTGTCTTTATCAGAGAATGCATTCTGTCTGAATTCCTGAAGGATACTTTTGCAGGCTATATAATTCTGGATTGACAGGGTTTTTTCTTTTAAATACTGTAAGGACTTTTAAGAACTTGTTCTACTGTCTACTGACCTTCATGATTTCTGGTGAGAGATACACAGTCATTCCATTTGTTGTCCCCCTCTGTGGACATATTTTTCTTTAGACTGTTTTTTGATCTTTGATTTTTAGAATTTTGATTTTGATGTAGCTATGAGGGGTTTTCTTTGAGTTTATCCTGTTTAGAGTTTGTTCTGCTTCTTGAAATTGTAAACTTGGGTATTTTACAAAATCTCAGAAGTTTCAGCCATTTTGTTTTCAGATCTTTTTTCAGCACTAGACTCTTTTTTGTCTCCTTCTGGGACTTCAGTGGCATAAACATCAGACATTTTGATATTGTTCCACAGGTCCCTGATGTTCTGCTTACATTTTGTTAAAGTTTTTCCTCTATTTTCTTTGGATCAGATGATTTCTCTTGACTTATCTTCAAGTTTCCTGTCTCTTCTTGGTCATTTTCATTCTGCCAGTGAGCCATCCAGGGATTTTTAATTTCAGATATTTTTTCTTTACAGTTTCTATCTCTGCTGAGAATTTCTATTTTTCCATTCATTTAAAGTGTATTAACCTTTATCTCCTGCAGCATAGTTACAACTGTTGCTTTAAAGTTTTTGTCTAATAATCTGGGTCATGTTGGGGTTGGCATCTATTGGTTATTTTTTCCTTTGTAAATTGGCCACGTATTCCTGTTTTTCATATGCCAAGCATCCTAGACATTTTGAATATCATGCAGTTTAGATTCTGGGTCCTGCTAAGATCCTCTAGAGAATATTGAGTTTTTTGATTTAACAGGCAGTCAACCTAGTTAAGTTTATACTGCAAGTTCTGCTGCATCTTCTTTGAGTGATGTTTCCAATATCAGTTCAGTTTTCAGACCTTTAGGTCTGTCCCACACATGCACAGTTTAGGAATGAGCCCAGTAATTTTGGGGTTCATACACAGAATTTTGGGATTTTCTTCTTCAGCTCTTTACTCTCCAGAATTCCCTTCACACTCTCCAACTCAAAGGGTCCTCTTCCCAATCTTCTGGCTAGGAAGATGGGATTTCTCTTGGAGGTTTAAGTGCTCACTGCTTCAGCTATTGTAGCACAACTCTGCAACTAGGATCCATCTTGGGGCAAAATTGGAAAAGGAAAAAAAGAGGGGAAATAGGGATTTCCTCTGCACTTCATGGATCTCAGAGTCCTCTTTCCCCAATTCTGTGGCGAGAAAGATGAGATTTCACTCAGAGTTCTAGTTTTGTGGGCTGCTACACTCGTATCACTTTCGGGGTCCTCAGGAAGTTGCTTTTATACTGAGTGTTTTGTTGTAATCTGTGAGAGATACAGGCTGTAGAGGACTACTCCATTTTGGCCAGCAATGGAAGTCTCAGGGCATTATTTGAAAGGTTAATTATTGCCTGCTATTATGTAGTTTTCCCCCATGTTCCTTTAGAGTCAAGTTCAAAATTTATTCTTTCATGCCTCTTAGTGCTTAAGTGATTTTTCCAAACAGTCACAGTTGGTAGCACAACTGTGATCTAAGCTGAGTGTTTAAAATGGCTGACAACTTTCCAGCTGGTTTCAATTGATTTGGCCACAGCAGTGGATATACTGAACACAGGCAGTGTTGTTTAGATTCCACCATTGCCTCTGAGTGGAACAGGTCTGTAAATGTCACGAATGACAGTCTCTCAGGAGAAGCTCTGAATTTATCATGGATCCTAGAACTTTCTGCTGGTGAGGGTTCTTATTCTTGAGCCATGAGTCATATAGTTCACCTTGATTCTTGACATTTCTTTCAGGCTTAAACTCAGGCTTTGTCCGTGTAGGGGCTGAAGAGATACGGAATTCATAGGGACCCACATACCAGGAGAGAGGTAGGATCTGTTTACAGAAACAGTTTCTGCTCATCATATGAGAATAGACATTAAAACAACAACTTGATTTACATTATGCCCAAGATTTTCCCATGACACATTGAGTGATCAAATTTGTGTAGTGATTATTCAATGTCTTTACCCATATATGCAGTGGTGTTTATGAAAAATCAGATATAGCATTTGTAGAAGCAAGGTAGGGTTAATTATGACCATGCAATTATTTATAATTGTTTTTGCAACCTGAGGGAATGAATAAGTGTACTGGAATAAGGCCAGGAATGCTCCTTACCCACATGGGAATTGTTGCAGAGGAATCCAGAACAATTAAACTGTGTTACTTCCTTTTGTTAAAGCAGTCATCTGGGGTCATCGCTAATGTAAAGGAGGGCATTGTCAGTAACAAGTAAAGTGAGGCTGTTGTTAAAATGAAACAGGCTGTGCTTTGCTCTGTGACCTCTCACTACAACCAGCTTTTCCATGATAGCCATTGGCGCCGACAAAAATCGGGCAGAAGAGTTGGAACCCTTCCCAGTCCAGAATATGCATTACCAGCCCTTCTATTTAAAGGCTATTTTAAATCTTTTTGGAACTATCTAAGTAGTTAGAGATAAAGTAAGAGAATACATACATTGTTAATAGATAAACAAGTCTAATAAAGGCTTTCTACAGAATGAACACAGGAGAGAGAAAACCAAAAGGAAATCAGGAATCCTGGACTTGACCTGACATGATTTAAGATACTCTCTGGGCCTCAGTTTTTGCCTTTGTATAATGGAGTGGGGGTTATATAATAGAGCAAAAAAAATGAAAATTATTAAACAATGTTAATTGTAAGGTTTTGTGCTATGTGCGTTACATGGATTATCTCACTTAACCTCACAGCAACTATAATATACACACTTAACATTTCCGTTTTTCAGGTAAGGGAACTGAGACTTTGAGAAGTTATCTGATTTACCATAGTCAAATATTTAGGCTTAAAATTAATGTATTCTGACTCTAGACTCTGATAAACTCTTGAAAATTGTAACGACCCAGTAGTAGAGGTCATCTGGAGCTCTGATTCTGATTGTTTTTGGTGGCTTCCTGGAGCACTGTGTTTATACTCATTTTGAGGCCCATACTCGCTAAATGCATTAGAATAGTCCCTAATTGATTATTGGTGCCTACTGTGGCGCAGGAGAGCAAAATAAAGGCACGTGTGTCCAGTCTTTGCCATCAATATTAGGTGGTTACTAAGAGCCCTTCCAACAGAAACAGCAAACACAATAGTTACTGATGCTAACACTAGCAAATATAGCAGGTTTTCCATTTGTATTATTTTATATTAACTTTGGCAATTTGTAATATCATCACAGATAAAATATTAGTTTCCCAGAGGAGATCTCTTTTCTTTAAAATGTCTTTTGAGAGATGTCCTAAATTATCATAGGACTGAAAGAACCATTATACATGTCATGTTTCTAATGTGAAAAAAAATTCAGAAGTAGCTATGTTAGTCAAGAAAAACAGCATGATATGACCTTAAATAATAATTATTAGGGGTTTTTCAGATAGATGTTTGTATTCTGAAGAACAGTAATGTTATAAATTCTTAACACAGATGTGTACATACATACACATACTTAGTGGCAAATAAGTCTGGAGAAATTTTTAGATTATATCCTACTCTTGGAGGTTTAGAGGTTCAGAATATTATCATTAGATAAAGAAATCTGATAAATTTTACATTTTTTTTTCTGATAACTTCGACCATGGAAATATTTAATTTGTTAACAACTATTAAAATCCCTTGTCACACTTTGAGAAATGCCAACCCAAGACTCACATATGTAAAATGGAGTAGGAGTATTTTTCAGGGTGACTCATTTTTTCTCTGACTCATCATGGACATGAAATTGTGACATTAAAAACTAAGCAGCCCTGCTCACAGCTTGAAATAAGGACGCAAGAAGAACTTTTTGGATAAAATTCTTTGTCAACTGTAAATGTAATTTCAATGAAAGTTACTAAGAAAAGTCATAATAATAAACAAATGGTAGTTCTACCTGAGACCTAAATCACTATAAAATAATGATGATTAAAGGGAAGAAACAATTATTTGTTTTTACCCAGAGTAGAGAGGAAATAAAAATGAGTATGTTCAATAATTCCATGGAGAAAATCTAAAAACTTCTCTCAATAGCTAATCACATTTAGTCAAGAGCAGCTTTGCTATTCCTACTCAATGTTCATTTTAAAATTAGAAAGAAACCCACTGAGTAAGCCAGTGTTTCTTAAACTTTAGTGTGCATTTGAGTGACATATAGGCTTATTAAAAATTCAAGGCTCCCAAATGCACTGAGATTTTGATTAGCAGGTATGGATTGAGGCCCAGGATTCCATACTTTTACAACACTTTGAGAAACCCTGATATAAACCATGTGATAATACTAGACATGATAAAGTATTGTGGGAAACCTCAGAGTCCTCAACATAAATAATCATTCCACCCAGGCTGATTTTTGGCAAAATGTCAAAAAACGTATTGCCTTTCATATTAGTTGGACTCAACTAATGCTGTAACACATAGATTCCACAGTGTATAGACGCTCATACATGTAAGAGTTTGTTTCTTGCTCGTACAGGAATTTACTTTTTGCTCATGTAAACAGCCCAAGGAGAGTCCAAGTTAACAGGGTCTCAGTTCCCACATACTTTTTCTAGGGCCCAGGATCGTGGAGGCTTGGCCATCTTCAACTTAAGGCTTATAACATCACTTGGGTGTTGACAGCTAACTGCTAGACAGGTAGAGAGCCTGGAGAATCAAGAATAGTTAGGACTGAATTGTGTTCCTCCAAGTGTTGAAGTACCTCACAATGTGGCTATATTTGGAGATAAGGCCTGAAGTTAAAATGAGGCTCTTAGGGTAGAACCTAATCCAATATGACTGGTGTCTTTGTAAGAGGAAATTTGGACACAGACATTAGGGACGAATGTATACAGAGACAAAGACCATGTGAAGACACAGCAAGAATGTGCCAAGAAGAGAGGCCTTAGGAGAAATGGAACCTGCCAACATCTTGATCTTGGACTTCTAGCCTTCAGAACTATGAGAAAGTAAATTTCTGTTGTTTAAGCCACTTAGTCTTTGGTATTTTGTTACAGCAGCCCTAGCAAACTAATACAAATGGGAGTTTAAAGGTTGTCCTGGGAATGGTATACATTATTTTCACTCACACTTCATTAACTAAAAGTCTGTCACATGGCTCTTTAAGTGCAGTGGGGTCTGGAAAATGCAACCTAGCTGCATGCCAGGAAGAAGATAAAGTGAGTTTAGTGTCTGCCACCACTTTTGCCTCCTCTTTCAAATTTGGGCTACTCATCTATGGGTCTAGAGAAAGCTTCTTAATTCCAATAGACCAGATCATCAGCTCCCTTCTCTAACCCTATAAAAGCTCTTTTTTTGGTGGGAAGTAAGTGGACAGGCACCAGCGAAGGTGAAGGGAAGAGGTACCTGCAGAATGAGGGACAGCCCTGAGCCTAGCTGCCTGGAGCATTAAATACATAGCTGTTGGAAGTGAGGAAAGGCAGAAAGAAGAAAGAGACAAATGGATCTGAGAAGGCCAAGAGTAGTAGCCATTTACATTTACCGAAACCCAAAATGGAAGGATTGCTTCCATAGCAAGTCCATTAGCTACAACAATGTGAAAGAAGGGGAGCTGTTCCAATTTTTAATTTAAAGCTAACATACATACAAAAATAACACAGAACCTAAGTGTACAGCTTGAGGAATTTTACACAAACTCAACTTACTCATGAAACTCACATTCAGATGATGAAATAGAACAAAACCAGCACTGCAAGAGCAGCAGCTTCTTATACCCTTCCAGTCACTGCACTCCCAAGGGCAACTCTATCTCGACTTTTAACACCATAGGTTAGTTTTGCCTGTTGAACTTTATAGAAACGGGATCATACAGTATGTACTGCTTTGTGTCTGTATCTTTGACTCAACATTATGTTTATGAGATTCATCCATGTTACGTGTATCCAGTTTATTTGTTTATTCATTTTTATTGTTGCATAGTACCTCATTGCATGACTATATCAAGTTCATTTATTTATTCTTTTCTTCATGGGCATTTATGCTGTTTCCAGTTTGAGGCAATTACAAATGATGCTGCTATTTGTGATAAGTTTCCTTTGTGAGCATGTGTGTATGTTAGTCTCGGGAAGAACTGCTTGGTCATAGGTGTGTGTATTTTCAACTTTAGTAGATTCTGCCAGAAGAATTAGTCAAAGTAGTTGTACCAAAAGAGTTTATTTTTTATTCCATGTACTACTATTCCCTTTCGTCCCACTCTCAGAATATCCTTCCACCTGTGGACCTATTGCTGATCCTTGGGACCTGAATCTGCCAGACTTGTCTATGGGAAGCCTCATTTAGACCTGCCATGTGCACCCACCCCTTGTCAATATTTGCCTGTTAGTTGTGTCATTTACTTGGGTCCTTTTTTAACTTTAAATAAAATCAATTCCAGAGTACATATGAAGCACTCTACTAGTTAGTACACTGCAATTGACAGAAACTCAATGCAAAATAACATGAGCTAGAAAAGGAATTAGTTGGTTCTTATAATTGAGAGAAGCTGGAGAGATGAAGTGCGCAAACACAGGCATTAGGGCTCTGTCCCTCAGCCATCTTCTCTCTATAGAGTGGACTTCTTCTCTCCTATTAGGGATGGGTTTTCTCCATGCAGTGGGTAATAACATCCCCTTCACCTCTTACTGGGCACTACTTGGTTCAGACACAACTCTGAACCAATCATTTATTGTAGGGTGAGGAGAAGGAGGGCCTTGTACTATGAATGACACGGGCTGGGTGAAATGCCCATCCTGACGCAGGGAGGCGTAGGACCTGTGTATGAGATATTCATCAGGATAACAGGGCATAAGAAGGCCATTTGCCAAAGAGTGAAGGGTACTGGGCAACAGAGATGAGAGCTGTCTACTATGAAGGCAGCTTGTGCTTTCTCTGGGAAGATATTGGCATTTTCAAAGAGCATCACGTGTGGTCCAGTTTGAATGATGGGAATTTAAGGCCCTGGGGCAGGTGAACTCTTTGGGGTCACTTCAGATCACTCAGATGGGTGACTGCCCATGACCAGCTTTCTCATGAGGCCAGCTCAATTACAATGGGCATAAAATGTCTCATTAAAATGGACCCAGTTTTGGTCTGCTAACTCAGCACAAAGAGGCCAAGTGACTCCTTCACATCTTTTAAAATGGAAATGAAAGGAACTGCACAGTATCTGACCTCGTCAGTTTAGCCAAGATGGTACTGGCAAAGCTATGTCTCATTGGTGAATCAAGATGGGAGGGAGGGGTTTGCTGTGGAGATTCTGGGCAATGTAATGGCTATTAACAATTCCTCCATGTCAAAAACAGTTCAACTGGTGATAAGAGCCAATGATAAGGATGAGAAAAAACAATTAAATAGGCTTACTGAGAGGGGCAGTCAGCCCCTACTTTCATTGCCATGAAATCCATGGTAAGGCAGAATGATTTAACTAAAGGGACGTTAACAGATCTTGGCCCTAATGGAGTGACTTGAAGACTATTTTGTAACTGCATACATTTCAGGAACAAGCCCCATGTGTTGGTTGATTTTAAATTCTTTGTGGAATAATGAGGATCTTAAAAGGAAATTATTTTGGATGACTATCACCATACCAAGTTCTAAATCTCCTGAGTGACGGCACTATGCCAAACTCAAATATCATGGCATTTTAGAAAAGACAGCTAAAATGTACTCTTGCATGGCTTTACAGTAAGCCAGTAGAATAAATGCCCAGCTATTTAATGAAACCAGTAAAGCAAAGTGGACTTTAACAATGGAAATATCCTTTATGCCCCCTCAGAAAAAGAAAGTATGTTTGAAGTTTTAAGTGAGGTCCTAAGAAACATTACAGGAAAAATCATTTTCAAATCACCTGTATGTGCACACTGGCAGCAAAGTCTGAGAGCATCCAAATGTACAAATTCTCGCTGTGTCCTGCCACCTGCTAACTGTGTGATCTCGAGCAAGGTACTGGACTTCTCTAACCCCAGCCTATGGTATCTACTTCAGAGGATTAAATATTCTCCATCATCATGTCAAAAAGCTTTGTACAGTGCGAGGCATGTGGAAAATCTCAATATGTATTATTAGGTTCATAGATTCATAGGTTTGACATGAGGATTTCATAATGAATGGCCCCTGAGAAAAAGTGTGCATGCACACCAGGTTAGCTCCAGCTACGATGACCGTTAGCCTCATTGAAAAACAATGGTTAAGTTTCTTTTAGTCCTGAAGCTCTCTCAAGTTTTGTCCATTCTTTAGGAAACATTACTGCTAATCTTCTGTTTCAATCTGAGATACTTATCCCAGCAGTAGGTTAATATGCAATTATGCTGTTAAAGTTTGCTTCAGTAGAAATGACAGAATACAGTTGGTTGGTCAGTAAGGGAATGGGTCAGTGGAATTTGGCACAGCAGCACTTGACTCAGTCACATCTTAAGATTCTTCAAGCTCGTTGCCATGTATCAGATGGACTGTCCAGAACTCAAGCACTCAGAATTAGCTCCTTCTTAGGCCACAGAGGACTACACAGGGAACCTGGGTTGATTTTGGTTTTTAGATTTCAGTGTAGGGACTAGCTTTTGGCCATCCATGGAACACTTGCTCTTGCTGTTAAAGTAAGAAATAAGCTTCTGAAGATATAACAGTGTCTCTCTTTAACATTCCTCAGTATAATCCCATGGGTTGGCTGATGTAACTCCTCCTCGTCTCTCATAAAGAAATTTGTTTTCAAAAGACAAAGTAATTTCCAAGAATTCTTTTTCTCCTTTTTCTTTACTCCCTAGCTCTTTCTCTCCTGTCTCTCACTTCCTTCCTACCCTTCTCCTTTACTCTCTCTCTATTTCCTTCCTTCTTTCTTGCTCCCTCCTCTTTATTTTCTCCCTACATGAAAGAAGCAGTCAGGGGAACTTTTAGATTATAAAACATTTACCTGACATTGGTGCCAAGAAGTTCTCTCCCTCTCCCTTACTTCGGTGCCTAGCAGAGTGGTTAGACCACAGCACTCACTAAATGTTCCTTGGGCTGTTAAATGGTTGAAAAAGTGGATGACCAAATGAATGATCTTGTGTCCAGCAGAGCAAATCCTTGATTACCTGATTCCATTTTCTCATTTGAAAGTTTTCTCATCTTGAGTGGCAGGCTAGCTAGCACCCTGGAGCTAGCCTACCTTGCTTTGAGATCTGGTTCCAAACTTACTAAGTTTATCTTCTTTAAAATGGGTATAATAATTCTTTAAAGTGGTCTGTTAAGATCATTAACTGAATACACACACACACGCACGCACGCACGCACGCGCGCACTCTCTTAGAATAACATCCGCCACCGTGAGCGCTCAGTGAATGTTATTATTAAAATTTTGAATATTATAACTTTATGTGAGGTCACTTGAGATAATTTATGTGAAAATGCTTTGATTGTGAGGTTCATCGCAAAGTTAATAGAGAGTTATTCTTCTCACTGAGTTGCTTTTCTTGTTCTGCAAAAGGTTAATTCTGTAGTTCTGGCCCACTTCTGTTTTGGAGCTAGTTTTTTCTTGAGTTATTCAGTAAGCTCAGAGCTTTTGCTTATGCCTCAGAGAACCCACCTGTGATCCTTGTTCCTTGATGCTGTTTTATAGTTCCATACTCTTTTATGGCTGTGAAGAACCAGAGAGCCCCTAACTCTACTCTCCATGTGGGGCTCCACTTCAAAATCCAGAAGCACACCTGACACTTATTCCTGAATGCCCAGCATTCCATTTCGTGGAGCTAGATACCCAGATAGCAGTCTGCAGTGGAGCATTCTGCTCAACCTTGTCAGGAACCGTTACCACCTCATGGGCACAATTATCCACTTGCCCCCTCAAAGTGAGGTGGAAATTGCTAATTACACCTGCAAGAGGCTAATTGGGAACTCATTCCATTGCACAGCAGAAATGCACCTGCAAATGATTAACTGCAGGCACCCAAATTGTGCCCACAAGAAAGGAAAGGAAGCCCAAGTTGAGACTCTAGCCCCTCAGAAAAGGCTCGTGTTTCCCAGGTTTGCAGTTAGACCCTTTGAACATCCAAATGGGCAGAGAGGGAGGTTTCTGTGCATAGCCACGGAGTCTGTGCAGCGTTCCAAAGTGGCACGTGTCTTTGCAGTCCTAATATCATCATTATCCAATAGATGCTATCCCACAAGTGGGAAAACAAAAATGGGCTCCAGAGCCTTGCCTTTCTCTTCCCTGTGTGTGTGGTAGAGAATTTCCACTCACCACATGTCCCTCTATTATATCTATATGGTATCTGCCAAAATAAATATTGTAGTTCCTTTATTTTTAGTTGGTACTGCACAGGTCCTTCTCAGATTAAACTGTCAGAGGTCAGGAAAGTTGAGATGAACCATAGGTTTAAAACCATTGTACTGTGTGGAGTTATTTATATAGAGGTTTTCATATATAGACTTGATTAAAAGCTGAGGATATTTGCTCAGCAGAGAGGGGAAAAACCATCATTATCTGATTTTACATGGAATTCAGTGGCTGCTAATCAAACCCGGGTCTGCATCTGGTTGAGACATACTTGGCACTGGCTTGTCACAAGTAGAGGTTTTGCCATGTCAAGGGGATCTTTCACTCAAAGCGGCGACCCACATTGGACTGAACAAACACATGAGTTTTTAATCGAGAACAATAGTTTAAAAAACCACTTCCCAGGACCATCGAAAGGAAAGTATGTGCCCATGGCAGTTCTGGCACCAAAAGATGTTTATTTGAGTACATTTACTGCAAACCATAGCCCTAAATGCCCAGCAGAGGAGGACCATTAAAAGCTAATGCAGAAAACTGAATTTTCATGGGTTGACCCACATTATCTGGCATCACTGTCAACCTTGAAGTGTATTCTTTGTCTTTGCAAAAACTGGTCCCTTCCCCTGTGCCCCAGTGGAAATTGGGTCACTTATGGACTTGCAGAGGCCATTTATATCCATTAAATGCTTTCTATTAGAAAACATAAACCTATTATTCCTTTTCTAAATCCTTTAGTAGTTTCTTTGCTGAATTTTTGCCAGCAAATTTATGTAGGGAGTTTGAGGCATTTTAATAAGAAGAAACATTTCTAATAATTTTGAACACCAGGTGCCATGCTAAGTGCTTTAACTGCCTTGTCACTTTCACATACATAGCAGCTCTCTGTGGTCTTGATATCACCATCTTGCAGATGAGAACAAGGCCTACGTGGTTAGGTCTCTTGCTCAGTAGCCCGACTAGCACATAGCCAGCCAGAGTTTAAACCTAGATCCATCTGAGCCGAAGATCAGTTTCTATGTTCCTGCCTTTTTCTTTGGAGAAGAATGATCATTTTCTGTTGTACTATGTTTTATGGAAATCTTATCAGTGCAGTAACATTTGATGGTTGACCAGTGTTCGATCCAAAAAGAAACTTGTGTTGACAGCATTCATTTAGGGATAAAATGTGGTAGCACTGTTTTATAATTCTGATTTCTAGGATTTATTTGCTCTTTCAAGGTTCTGCTCTTTCAAGGTCCTGCTTTATGCTGGTAAGGTGAAACACACTTTACCGTGCTTTCCTTCAGGGCAGGGGCCAGGTTGATTTGGCTGTGAGGCTCCAGCTCTGAGTGTGGAGCTTGGCACATAGAGTATGTTTCATGAATGTCAGTGGAATGAATTGAAACATTCAGGGTATGGTCTCCTTCCAGGGCAGCTCTGGAAGGCCTTGGCAGTTTTACCAAAGGAAAAGAAGAATTCCACTCGACAGTCCCATCATGCAGATCTTAAATCTTATGATCCCCTACAAGTGTGTTGCCCTGTGAAAGAGGCGGTGACAAGCAATCAGATGGCTGACTCAAAAGGTCAACAAGGAGAGGCCAAGTCTGGGGCTTTATCCAGTGAGAGGACTGGAAGGCAGTTCTGGAGACTTAGCTGTAGTTGCTGTGTCCTTATCAGCGGGAGGTTTGCCACTAATAACAAGTTGGAAAATAATAGGATGATAATGATGATGATAAGACTAACATTTATTGAGAGCTTGTTATGGTCCAGGTATGGTGCAAAGCTCTTTATGTAAATGATTTCATCTGATCCTTACAACAGCCCCATTAGCAAATATTATACAATTGTCCACTTGACAGATGGGGAAACTGAGACTTGGAACTTAATTGCTTTGTTTTACAAGCTGCTTGGCTAGTAATTGATGAAATCAAGTAGGTGAACTCAAAAGTTCTTTTGGCTTCAGAGCCCAAGGACTTAACCACACCACAGTAATGCCTCAACCAAGGCTTGGGAATGGTTAATTTTTTTCTAAATACATGAGAGTGGATTCAAGGTTATTCTTATAACAACATAGATCTCACTTATTTGCAAACTGAAGTGCTTTCTTGAATGAAAACGGTAAGGTTGGACTTGATAAGCTGAGGACTGCCCATTCCTTGGGTGGACTCCCCGAAGTGTCCAGTTGTAGATTCTGTGACACAAGTCAGGGCTGCTGGCCAGAAGCAGATGGATGTTCATGCTCACTGCCAGAAAGCCTGAGCCATTTGGTGCCTGGCACTGTGCATGTCTGAGAGTGAAACACTAAAAGCTGAGAAATGTTTGAAGCAGGGACCAGAACATCAAATCAGCTCTGGGTTCAAATCTTAGTTCTTTGTGACCCTAGTTAGGCAAATAACCTAACCTCTTGGAACCTTACTTTTCTTATCTGTAAAATGGGAATGATAATAATAGCAGAGAATGATTATGAGTAGTACATAAATGATGCTTAGCCCAGGGCCTAGAAAATAGAAAACAATACATATTTTGGGGGCAAGGGTGAAAACCCCTCTTCTCCTACAAACCTTATCCTTGAGAAATGGAACTTGAAGCATTTGGTCCTAAATCATGCATGAGACTTTAGCCCTGGTATAAATATTCTGAGGAATCCTGCCTCATTTGAAAGGCAGGTGCCTCTCCCAGTTATTTCCTCTGCACCACCACACACACTAGCCGTTAGGAAATGTTTTTAGGTCCCTTTCATGATTTTGTATAGGGAGTTTCCACCTGTCTGGCTCTTCTTGCCGATGGCAACCTACAGGCATTTCCCCCAGGCCTGTTCTGCTTGCTTGGGGTACAATATGTTCTGTAGAATATCCAGTTTATTCTTGCTGTAGAAAGCTCCTTGTTTTGCAATCACCGCCTTTCATCTGAGGAAAGGTAGGATTTGAATTGTCTTGAAACAAAAGGAGTTATGTGGGAGTGAGATTGCATCTGACAGAGGTACAGTTATGCCCCTGCTAAAAAACCAGTTCCTCCATTGGTCTCCCACATCCTCAGACTGTCCCCAAGCACTGGTTTTCACTCCTATTCTTTGAATTTATTACCATTATTGCTAGTGCATATGAATAATGCTTTGTATTTATAATGTGGCTTTCATTTGAGAATCCCTGAGTGGTTAAAGATGTACACAACAGTGTGGAGAAAGGCCACATAGAGCATGGTTTTGATAGGGTTCACCCCTGTGAGAGAATCTTCCTGCCAGGAGCTCACAGTCTAGTGGCAAAGACAGACTAAACAGAGGATTAGAACAGAGTGGCTCTTCCCAACAAGATGGGACATGCAGCTGCTCTGGAAAGAGTCTGGAAGGCTGAGGAATTACAGGAGGCTTCTGGATGGAATAGCACCTCCAAACATAGACCTAAAGATTGAGAAGGATTTAACCAGGCAATATGGCAAAGGACAGAGTAGTCTTCTTGGCAAACACCATGCCTATTTTAGATGACTTACTGTCATTGCATGGGGTCCCCTGAGTTTCAGCATATACTGTATGTTTGTGTGTTTGACAGAGAGGAGAGGGCCAGGAAAAATGCTCTCATGTGGGACATGGAGAAAGGTGAGTAGAGCCATATATTCATCCAGCTTTCATGTAGCTTGTAAATAAGTAGCCCACATTTACCAGCCCACATACATCTTACGACTTGTCATCTGCTGTGTAACTACTTTTTTACAAAGATTGACCACATCAGTCAATTTTTCTATTTTCTTAGTTATTTCATGCCCTAGCTATGGATTTCAGAGGCTTTCTTTAAATAAGACTGGCCGCTGTTGGTTTAAACTGAAAGGGAAGAGTAGAGGATTTGATTCATGCTTCAAAATGCAAAAATAAAGTAAAATGTAGCATAGTATAGTACAAACACTTCGAAGTTGATGGCATGAAATCTTCTTTTGATCTTTTATCTCCAGTAATTTGCAAGCTTGAATTGTTGAGGTTTTATTACTTGCAAGATGAACATAGTGTTATTAGCTTTGTGTAGGTT
Organism: Camelus bactrianus; assembly: GCF_048773025.1. Lineage (NCBI taxonomy): Eukaryota > Metazoa > Chordata > Mammalia > Artiodactyla > Camelidae > Camelus > Camelus bactrianus. The sequence continues at coordinate 29,209,429 of NC_133555.1, forward strand.
GCAGGGTTGTCAAGAAAATCAAAAGGAACAATGGACATGAAGTGATCTTGAAGATTTGATTATGCATGTCTAACAACCAATGGACATTTCTCTAACTTACTTCTTTCTGAGTTTTAGGACACTTGAATAATCAGGTTCCTGGAAAGGGCATTTGATTGGGATGACAAAGATAGTTTTATTTTTGTTTTTCATTCCTTTTCGTCTGCAGTTTTCTCATGCTGCTGCCTTTGTGAAGATGTCTATAATGCTTTCATCTTCCTCTACGAAGTTCATATCTTATCCCTCCCTGGAATCTTTTCTTCTTGGCCTTGTAGATCCTGTTCCCGCCTCACACACTTTGAAGTGGGTTTTGTGGCATTCACGGTAGCCAAGAGGGTTACATGAGAAGTAATGGAAAAGTGTGTGTTGCCCAAGGCTAGGAGAGCAGTTGACTAAATGAGCAAATGTGGCTTTGATGGAGGAGCTTGCTTTTAATAGGAGAAATAATTTTGAAGGAATGATAAAAATTTGGCGTTTATAATAGGGCCAGCTCTTTGAAGGTGTTGTAGCAAGTTTTTATTTTCTCTTATGTAACTATTTACACATGCTGAGCATTTCTGTGTTCCATAAGTTTTAGTTTCCCATTTGTTAGGAAAATTGGTTAGTGCAGAGCACAAGGCTAGCATCAAAACTGGCCACCCTGTCAGACAGTCCCAGGTCTCCCCGTATTCTTTCAGCTTAGTGCAGGGCAGATATCATTGAACCCTCCTGAGCTGTTGAAATTCTGTAAGGGGCATCAACATTAGGAACCTGTGTTTGGGAAGCAGTGAGGAGTAGTGGAAGGAGGACAGAACCAGGGGATGAATCAACTTGAGCTATGTTTTTTGTTCTGCAATCATTTAAGCCAGGGCTGTCTCATAAAATTTTCTGCGATGATGAGTTCTTCATGTCCACTGTCCAGGATGGTTGCCACTAGCTCTGTGTGCTGTTGGGCACTTGACATGTGACTAGTAGAACTGTGAAACTGAATTTTAAAGTTTACTTAATTTCAATTTAAATAGCCTTATGTGGCTAGTAAGATCTGTATCATATGAATAGCCTGAAAAATTTGTGGCATAGTGGTTTAGAAGATTGTGGCTCTGGAATCAAACTTCTTGTTGCAAAACCTGACACTCATTTGCCGTAGAACCTTGACTAGGTACTTGTTTCGTCTGTGCCTCAGTTTCCTAGGGATAATAGGGATAAAGGGAGTACTTAACTCATTGGACTATTGTAAAAATTTAAAGGAGAAAGTGTTAGGTGCTTAACAGAGCGCCTGGTATTCTTTTTTTTTTTAAGTGAACTTCAGGTTATCAAATTTGTTTAACCATGATATTTAATTCATAACATACTGCCATCATTGGTCCATGACCCATGAAAGGCATATACACATGATCTAACCACTTTCACCAAGAATTGGATCATGGATGATAACTTTATGTCTATATGGGTTTTCACCTCCTAACCCATGGCCTTGCCCTATTGTACACCTGTGACCCTGGATTTTGTGTTTACTATTACCAGGCTTTTTAGAAATGGTCGATCACATATATATGAATACTTAAACTATTTGTAATTTGGTTTTATTTGTTTAATATTACAAAAAGTTCTGTATGCAGAACTTCATTTTTCACACCCAACATATTACTCAAAACCATTCATATTATTATATATAGCACTGGTTTATTAATTTTGCTGCTTTATAATAATCCCATTGTGAACAGACTATAATTTATTTTTCTTTTATCCTGTCAATGATGGTTTTTTTCTTCTACAAACAGGGCTTCAAATAAACATTCTTTTTTAAATTTTATTTTTATTGAAGTGTAGTTGATTTACAATGCTAGTTTCAGGTGTACAGTAAAGCTATTCAGTTATACATACATATATACATGCACACATATATTTTCAAATTCTTTTGCATTATGGCTTATTATAAGAAACTGAATATAGTTCCCTGTGCTGTACAGTAGGTCCTTGTCGGAAATAAACATTCTTATATTTGTCTCCTCATATACATGTGCAAGAATTTCTCTTGGTTATGTGCTGAGGAGTGTGATGGCTGGATCATAGTGCAGGTGACAAGTTCTCGGTTGTTTTCAGAAGTCATTACACTAGTTTATACTCCCCACTAGCCATGTGTGAAATCTTGTCAGCATTTGGTATGGTATAACTTCTTAATCTTGCTAACTGGAATAATGTAAAATGGTGTCTTCTTGTGGTGTTAGACTCCATTTTCCTGGTTGGAGATTGACTATCTCTCTTCATCTGCTTACCCAGATGCTGGCTATGATAAGATGTGAGCCAGAGTCCCCTCTTTGGTGTTATCCAGTGGCCCACATTGCCCCTCTGATCACTCTAGCCTCATGAGTCTGTCTCCTGGAATCTATCTGCACATAGAGGGCACAGCACACCATCCTACCCTTGTCTTTGTTTTATATATTGATTTCATGAGACCAAATAAATGGCGAGCTCCTAAGGTAAAGGTGCCTGCCATAGATGATGACAAGCATTGCATTGTCTGGAGTGTGTCCTTTGTGCCATGCTCTGACCCCATGTTTTGCATCTCCTTTAATCCTGGTGAAAACTCCAGGAAGTATGAATTTCATTCTCATTTTATGGGTAAAGAAAGCAGAGTTCAAAAATGAGAGGAACTTGTGGTATTTGGTAACTTGATATATGATGAAGGTGGCACCACAAAGCAGTAGAAAGAGGCCATCCAGCCATTTTGTAATAGTTAGGAAAACAGGATCACTTTATGGAAAAAATAAAACTAGGTCCTTATTTGGCCCCTTTTACAAAAGTTCATCTCAGCAAGATTAAAATCTCAAATGAGAAAGGTAATACATTAAAACTAATAGAAGAAAATTTGTAACAATCATTTTTGAGACCTAAGAATAGGAAACTCTTCTTTTTTGGGTGAGGAGGCAATCAGGTTTATTTTTATTTACTTATTTTTTTAATGGTACTAGGGATCGAACCCAGGACCTCATGCATGCTAAGCACACACACTACCACTGAGCTATACCCTACCCCTAGGAAATTCTTCTTAATGAAAATCCAAAAAACACAAATCATGATATGGAAAAAATAAAATAATTTGATTTTATCACAATCTAGGATTTTTATCCAAGGAAGGATACCATGGGCAGATGATGGCTCAGAAGATATTTACAATATCAGAAACTGACTAGGAATTAATATTTAATGATATATAGAGAGAGAACATCTAGAAACCACTAGGCAATAGACAGACAACCCAATAGAAAAAAAAGATAGAGTTATGAACAGGTAATTCTCAGAAGAAGAAATACAAATGACCAAGTCTATTTGGAGGTACTCAAACTTGTGAGTATTTAGAGAAATACAAATGAGACAACCATGAAATACCACTTTTTACTCTTTAGATTGGCCAAAATTGGAAAGGTGAGATTTGGCAAGAGATATATGAGCTTGCCTACACTGCTGGTGGAAATTTAAATGGGTGTGACCCTTTGGGAGAACAATCTATGGCAGCATTGAGTCAAATTACTTATGTACCTCTTTCAGTGGTTCTCAACTAGGAGCGATTTTTCTTAACAGGGGCCATTTGGCAATGTCTGGAGGCATTTTTGGTTGTCACATCTGGGGGCAGGAGTGATGCAGCTTAATATCCTGCAAGGTGAAGGACAGCACCCTGCTAATAAAACAAAATTGTCTGACCTCTTTGTCTGTGACCCAGCAACCACACAGACTCAAGAAGAACCACTAAAAGCCTGAATGAGGATACCTATTGCAGCACTGCTGGTGTAATGGACAATTAGAGGCAATACAGGGCTCTATCACTATGTCAAATGCACTCAGTGGGCACAGATGATGAACTACTGTGACGAGAAGCTACAGACTAGGCACATATATAGCAACGTGGATAAACACATTTCATTAAATGAAAAACATATGATCCAGTTAAGAATTACTGAATATACCACATCTTTATCCAGTCATCTGTCGATGGACATTTAGGCTGTTTCCATGTCTTGGCTATTGTAAATAGTGCTGCTATGAACGTTGGCGTGCAGGTGTCTTTTTGAAGTAGGATTCCTTCTGGATAAAGAAGGTGTAGTATATTTATACAATGGAATACTATTCAGCCATAAAAAACGACAACATAACACCATTTGCAGAAGCATGGATGTCTCTGGAGAATGTCATTCTAAGTGAAGTAAGCCAGAAAGAGAAAGAAAAATACCATATGAAATTGCTTATATGTGGAATCTAAAAAAAAAAAAGAAGAAGAAGAAAAGAAAAAGACAAATAAACATAAATACAAAGCAGAAACAAACTCACAGACATAGAATACAAACTTGTGGTTGCCAGGGAGGAGGGGGGTGGGAAGGGACAGACTGGGAGTTCGAAATTTGTGCATACTGACAGATATACATAGAATAGATAAACAAGATTATACTGTATAGTACAGGGAAATATATACAGGATCTTGTGGTAGCACATGGTGAAGAGGAATGCGACAATGTATATATATATATGCTCATGTATAACTGAAAAATTGTGCTATACACTGGAAATTGACACAACACTGTAAACTGACTATAACTTAATAAAAGTTTAAAGAAGAATTATTGAATAATTTCATTTTTCTAAATTAATTAATACATGTACTAATCAATACTTATGTAATAACGCTACTCATAAAAACATGTATAAGCAGAAGAGTATGAGTCAAACACATTAGAGTGGGTTGCCTACGTAGTGGAGTTGGGGGTCTGTTTGATTCCTCAGAGCCTAGATAGAGCAGTGTGAACTTGGTTATTGGTGTTTTTAAACCCCTCTGGTGGCAGAAGAAACAAATGAAGTCTTAAGTCTCCAGACAACTAGCCAGGTTTTCTAAGATAGGACCTTACATAAATGGCCCACTGATGTAAATGTTTCATATTATAGTAAACCTTCACAGTGCTCAGTCTTTACCCTTGCCATAAGGAATAGAAGTCTGTTCTGAGGACATGGTCAGAAACTACATAGGTACATGCAAGTTAATAAAGTAAGGGAGAGCTGGGTGAATTTTATTTGAGATGGAAGGAGCCAAAAACTTCTTAGTGTGGTCTTCAAGGCCCTGTGTGTTCTGGCCCTGCCCACCTCCCCAGTCTCGTCTCCACTTACTACCCTCCTTGATCACTAGGCTGCAGCCACACCGGCCCTATTTCAGTTCCTTGACTGTTCCACATTCTTTCTTAGGGTTTGCATCTGTTGTTCTCTATGCTGGGAATGCTCCCTACACCCCTTTCAAGTAGGTCCTCTCTGCATTTCCTTCTGACTTCCCTATTGACCTCATTCATCTCACTTCCCACCGCTTGTAATTGGGTGCCTTGTTGATTGTGTGTTTCATCAGATTTGAGCAGTGATTGAGTCTCATTTATTCCCTATTGAACCATTAGGATTTGGAATCCACAGTGTTTGGCATATGATAGACTCTCAATAAGTATTTGTTTAATGGATTTGTTGATATTCGTTTTTTATTATTAATTCTTTTGAGTATTACATTAGTGGATTCTTTAAAGTTATTTTTCAACCTTAGATTACTCTCTCCTAACAAACCTGATTTGGGGATTCCTTCTCTTATGCTTTTACTCATTGATTCAGTGAGTTTTTATTGAGGCCCACTGCATGTAAGGAGGCACTTTGCTAGTTTCTGATGGTCTTGAGGTGAACAAGAGTGACATGGTTCCTACCTTTGCAAAGCTCCTGGTTTCAGATAAAGAAACAAGCAATTTTGATGCACAAGAAAAAGTATTATGCCTAGGTGAGAACAGAATGCTGTAGGATCTTATAAAAGGGGCACATAAACCCAGGCGTTGGAGGTGCATGCAGGGAAGGGTTCCTGAAGGAAGTAAGGTGACATCTAAGCTGATTTCTGGAAGATGAAGAGGAGAGCAAAGAACTTTGTTGTTAATTTTTATATATAATAGTATCCGTAAAATCCCGAACTCCCAATTTATCCCTCCCCACCCCTTTTCCCCCCAGTAACCATAGTTTGTTTTCTATGTCTGTGAGTCTTTCTGTTTTGTAAGTAACATTTGTGTCATTTTTTTTAGATTCCACATATAAGTGATATCCTATGGTATTTTTTTTTTCTCTTTCTGACTTATTTTACTTAGTATGACAACCTCCCGGTCTGTCCATGTTGCTGCAAGTGGCATTAATTTTACTCTTTTTTATGGCTGAGTATTATCCCATTGTATAAATATACCACAACTTCTTTATCCAGTCGTCTGTTGATGGACATTTAGGTTGCTTTCACGTCTTGTCTGTTATACTGCTGCTGTGAACACTGGGGTGTAGGTATCTTTTCAAATTAGAGACTTTTCTGGATATAGGCCCAGGAGTGGGATTTCTATCTATCATAAGTCTATTTTTAGTTTTTTAAGGAAACTCCATATTGTTTTTCACGTCAGTCAAAATAGCCATCATTAAGTTCACAAACAACAAATGCTGGAGAGGGTGTGGAGAGAAGGGAACCCTCCTACACTGTTGGTAGGAATGTAAACTGATACCTTGTGTTTTGGCAGAACTCCACGTGTGTGAGGTTCAGGTAATGTAAACCAGTTCTATAAGAAAAGAACAATATAAGAACAGCAGAAGACTTGGGTTCTGGACCCAATTTCCTCTTTTTACTTACTGTGGGTGAATCATTTTACTTTCCTAAATGCAAGTTTTTATGACATATGAGATGGGAAAAAATAATGCCTACCCTTCTTTTCTCAGAATATGTTGTAATGATCACTAGAAGAATTATACATAAAAGCTCTCTGATAGGAAAGACAATGTTCTTTAATGTCAAGGTTGTGTATGGTATTCACCAAGAAGAGATATGATTCATATGGCAAATTCATTCTAAAAAGTTCAAGTAATACTAAGTTGATCTAGCATCTGTGCTGTCAGGAGGATAGTCAGTAGCTATGTGTGGTTATTTAAATTCAGATTATAGAAAATTAAAAATCAATTCCTCAGTTGCCCTGTTACATTTCCAGTGCTCAGTAGCCACACCTGGTTTGTGGCTACTGTACCAGACAGTACAGCTCTAGAACATTTCCATGTCACAGAGTTCTGCTGAACAGCTCTGAACAATATTCATCCTTAAGCAGGAACTGTAAGCTTCTGAAACCTTAAAATATTTATATTCTTAGGAATTTAGCCTGTGGAAACAACTGGACAGATATGTAGGGATCTAGATACATGGATGTCCACATCTTTTAAAGAATCATTTATGATAGAGACAGAAAGAAGATATTCCATTTTTCCAACAGGGAGTGCTAATTAAATAAATAATGGTGTTTATACACATACATATGTTTATACATATTCATAGTGGAATACAATATGACCATTAAAAGGAATAATACAGATATGTGTTAAAAGAGATTCTACACATATTACTGAGTGAAAAACGTCAGGTTAATATGTATAATGTGTGTTCATTGTAGGATGTGTATGTCTGTGTGTTGTGTATGTAGAAGAGAGGGGAGGGAGAGGAGTGCCTGAGAGAAAGACACAGAAATATTTGGAGGGATATTTCCCAGTGTCTGATAATTGTTTTATTTTCAGTTGATGAGATCATAGTTTGTTTTTATTTTTCCTTATTTATATCTTCTTTTTATTTGTATCTTCTGAGTTTTCTTCTAAGATGTAAATTATATGAGTGAAAAAAAGAAAAAAAAGAAAATGTTTGCACATGGCAGAAATGTCAGAATATGAATACATGCGTGAATAGAAGACTATCAAGATAGATTTCTTAAAGTACAGTAGTTGTCTGATGATTTGCAGACATGCCTGTGAGTTACACATATTTTGTGAAGAGAAAGATTTATCTCCTTAAAATCTTGTCATTGTGGATTATTTCATGTGAAAATCATCTTTGCTCTTTCTGTGGAAACCTTCCCAGTCCCTTTGATACTAGGCTTGAGAATTAGCAGAACTGGTCTCCTCTACCTAAGAAGCCCTTGATCGTAACACATTTGCTGTATCTGAAAATGTGTTGAAAATGTTTGTATGTGCCTTTCCTCTGCAGTATGGGGGATCAAAAATGTGACCAGCTATTGTTTTGGGTACTACCTTACCACAAAACCTCTGTGATTTGAGGCATGGATGCCAACCGACACGTAGGAAATCTCAGTGGGAACTTTTGTTGTGTGGATAGACAGACGGTCCTGGTGTCAGCTATCTCAGATATTGGATTGTGATCCTAGAACTTCACAGCCAACCATATCTTTTTAAATACCAGGCTGGCAAATTTAACTTTTATACATACTTGTTCGAAGTACTGTAAAATAGATGGCATAAGTGAAAATCAACCACATGGCAACCACGTTCTAATCATTTTCATGCCCTAGTTCTGTCTTTTCAAAGAAATGATGGCTTATTGAATTTGGGGGACTCCTTGAGTGTCTGTGCCATTCTAAGGAAGATAGGGAATAACTGCTTCTGAGACTTACAACTCCATGATGAGTGGCAGCCTGGTCCAGGGGCCATGCCACGTGAAGCAGTGTTGGAATGTTTATCTTTCTCTACATTTAGGGTGTGGCATAAGATGGTTTGGAACAGAGAGGAGAACGTTTGCAAAGGTACAGGGAAATTGAGAACAGAAAGGTGAATTTTGCTCATGAAAACCCTTTCACATTTCAGTTCAGACATAACTAGATGTCAGTACCTGCTTCCTACATCTTATTTCCAAAAGCACAGAAATCAGTAGGGGAAAAAAAAAGAGGCTGCATTGGGGGACACAGCTGCCATTATTTGACAGGAACACATGTAAATATCTTACTTTAATCATTTTTCTCTAGAAACTTGATGATAAGAAATCAGTCAAAATTCTGGAGGCTTTATTAACTCCAAGTTTCTTAAGAGTTTATGATTTGGTCATAAAATCGATTTAAAAATTGAGGTCCACATTTACGTCTGGATCTTTTCAATATAGCAAGCAAAAGGGAAAATGGACAATAGAATTGTATCTGCCTCCCCAATTTCAAACAAATAGCAAAATTCATAGTTTTGCCACCCCAAACCATACAGTATATGATTTCTAACTTAGTTTTGTGACCTTGAAAAGTTAACCTCTCTGGGCCTTAGTTTTCTCCCATGTGAAATGGGAAATTCAGACTAAACTGGATACTTTTAAAACTCCTTCCAGCTCAGACATCTTGGCAGTGCTACCCAACCTGCCTCTCCACCTGCCTTAGGCTGGTTTACTTCTATTTTGTCATAGTCTGGGGATTATTTAGATTTGGCAATGGTTAATATCTAATGAAGGTCAAATTATCTCAAATACAGTTGCAGATGTAAATATATTATGAATGTAAAAAGGTTTCTGACAATTTTATTTCAAACTGTTTTGGAATGAAGTCTTCCTAGGACACTTTCACCTTCCCACTTCCCCAATAAAAACAGCTGCAGAGCAAGTGAAAAATAATGAAAACCACCAATGAACTTGGTTCAGAGATTCACAGGAATTCACCTGTCATCTTACGTAAAGTTCCTAAAGACATCTTCTAGCCAGCATGGCCTGCCACTGGAAGCACTCAGGGTTTGTTTGCTGTTTCATTGCCCCCTTTGTGTGTTCTCCAACATGATTGAAAAGACCAGCTGTTTACTTAGAGGGGGTTTCCAGGAGGATACCAACATGCATCCAGCAGCCTAAATTAGATTATTTGTTAGGTTTTCTGTAAATCTTCGATTTTTAAATCATGGTCATGTCTCCAATTTGCTTCTCTCAACTGGAAGGGAAGTGCATGCTGAGAGTTTAACTCTGGACCTCTTGGTAAAGTATGGATTCCCTCCAGCCTGAAGGCAGCCTTGCTTCCAAATTCCTGATGTGCAGGGCTCATTTCACTAAAAGACCCTATTATATGTACATAGTTATTGGGTTCCCAGGACAGTCTAAATAAACCCAAAGAGTCCTGAGAAATCCATATGTTCGTTAAGGCAAGGCTAAGCTGTAGGGCTTAAAGAATATATATATTTCTCTCTCTCATAACAGTTCCAAGGTGATGGGGTCTAGGTTGATAGAGCAGTTCCATTCCATGCCATCTGTCATGAATCCAGGTTCCTTCTATCTTACTGTTCCTACATCCCTTCACACAGGAGTCAGAAAACTGGCCTGCAGGCCAAATTTGGCTTTCTGCTTATTTCTATAAATAAAGCTTGATCAGAATATTTGCTATATATTGTAGCTGTTTTTGTGCTACAACAGAAGAGTTGAGTAATTGTGACAGAGATCATATGACCCACAAGCTGAACATATTTACTATCTAAACCTTTACACTAGAACTTTGCCTACTCAAGCCTAGCATGGCTGAAGTTGGGCTGGGCCACATTCCTACTTAGCAGTTAGAAAGGAACAAAAATAAGTCATGGAGAAATCATGTCCTTTGATCTAAAGCCCACACCCAGAAATCAACATATCACTTCTTTTCTCATCCTTTTGACAAGAACTTGGTTCATGGCCATATTTAACCGTAAGGTCTCATGGAATGTCTAGCCAGGGAGCCAAGTACCTAAGAAGGAGAAAACACAGTTTACTAAACAGCAGTCTCCACCGTATTAGAACGGTCCCTACCAAAAAACAGAATCCATTTTATGCATAGTGGCCCTCTTTAGGACATTCCAAATCATTCCCATTATGAAATGCTTACATAGCACCAGGTACTATAGTAAGGGTGTCACATTTGTTATCTCATTTAATCTGCTCTTCTTCACTTGAATAATCCCTCACCAGCCTTCCCATGTCCAATTAAGTGCTATTTTTTCCAAGAAGTTGTCTTTGATTCCTCTTGCCTAGGGTGTTTATTCCTTCTTGGATCTTCTTTAGCCTTTAACACTTCTCTCCAGTAGCATCTCTACCTCTTTATTACTATTGTTCACTTCTGTGCCTGATTTCCATGATTACCTCCATAAGAATGGGGATTACATTCATTTTATCCACTGCACTATCCTGGGACCTAGCAGAGTGCCTGGCACATAGGAGACCCTTTACACATATCTGTTGCTGAATGAAGGAGTGGCCGTTACGAGGTAGGTGCTACTGGCATTTTCCATTAAAAGATGAACACACTGAAGCTCAGTGAGGATATGTTCATTTGCCTCTTGGCTAGTAAGTAGCCATTTGAGGTACTCAGCTACTTTGATGCAGAGCCAGGACTCCAACCCAGATCTATTTGCCTTCAAAGCTCCTGTTCTTTACCCTAAGTCAAGCTTCCTCATCTTGCCACTGTTGGCATTTTGGACTGAATGATTCTTTGTTTGGGGGTAGAGGGGGTGCTGTATTGTGCATTGTAGGATGCTTAGTAGCATTCCTGGTCTCTACCCACTAGATGTCAGTAGCACCCCCTAGTTGTGACAGATGTCTTTTGACTGTCAAATGTCCCCTGTAGGGCAAAATCACCCCTTATTTAGACCAGATGGTAACCACTGGGCTATAATCTACTGCTTCTCAGTTTTGCTTTGAACTCCAGGCATTCATGATTCCCCTGCTTCAGGTTGGTGGTGACTTGGGGATTTTGTCTTTCTTGGGATAGTGACCCTCTTCTTTAGCCCAGGTGACATACCCCCTCCTCCCTGAAATCTTCCTTGATACAACCTTCAGATAGCCAGATTTTCCTTCCTCAGCACTCCTAATGTATGCTGTTTTTATCACTTTCATGATGCTTCATATTAAATCTACTTGTTTCACTGCCTTTCTCCCCATAGTAGACTGTGAGGTAGTTAAAAACAGGGCTGCATCTTCCTTAGTTACCACCTGCAGGTGAAACAGGGTGGACCTCAATCAATGTTTGTTGAGTTGAATTGTATCCATTTGAACCAGACAAGCTGAAAACAAGGAGGGAAGCAGCAAGGGTCTCCTGCTGGTATAATCCCATCAGGACCATTTGAGAGTTTCCTAAATAATATAGCGGCTGTCTCTGGACTAAACTTCTTTCTTCTTCTTTTTTAAATTACTGTGAAGAAGCAGTACTTTCAGGGCACCCCTGGTCAAAAGTGCCATTATTCCCTGTGAGATGCACTGCCAAGTGATATCCTTACTGTACTGTCCCAGCTCTCTGCCTGCTGGCAGGACTCTTCAATCATTCAAATTGCCCTGAGTCCAGTGTTGAAGTGTTCATGTGCGATTGGGTACACATGCAGAGGGTGCAGTTCCAAACTGTGTGGCCTCAGGCAAGTTATTGAATCTTGCTGAGCCTCCATTCAGTTACTCAACCAATGTTTGCTGTGCGCCTACCATGTGCTGTGCACTATCAGGGATATAGTAGTAAGTGAAACTGGCCAATCAGTGTCTCCCTTATGAAATACAGAGTCTAAGGGGGTGAGCAGGACACAGATAATAAACAAATTAAACACATAAAACATACAGTAGATGACATGATAATAAAAATTAACCAGAGGAAAACAAAAAGCTGTATTTGGTGCCTATTGTGAAGATTAAAGGAGCTCATGTATGTCATATGAGCATTGACATGTAGGTGCTTATTTAAGGTTGGTAGGGTCTCTCTTCTTTCCTCAATTGTTTCACTTGTAAAGTGAGAGTAAAAGTATTGCTACTGTATGAAGGTGGAACAAATATAGTATTCCTGTTGTTAATTCATACTGTTGCTTGTGACTTACGACATTTGGAAAGCTCTATCATCCACTTTATCTCCAACAAGTTATCACATTTCAAGTGGAAGACTTCTTAAAGGAAGCGGAAGGAACTGATGCTTTCAGACACCTGGTCCAAGCACAAAGTGGACTGCCTGCTCTCAATGAAACAGGCTCTGACTGAAGCAGTGGAAAGAGTGATGGTGGCTACATTTTGTCAGTTGTTGCTGTTGGTTTTTAAGATCCAGTCCTGCTGTGGAAGGGGACTGGATTCTGTTAGTCATCAGAGGGCAGAGTGGCAGAGAGGCTAAGCACTCTAGCTTCTAGTGGGCCCTATCTCCTGGCTAGAGTCGTGTTTCTGTCATTTCTTCACAGTGGGTCATGGGGCAAGGAGCTAACCTCTGTGAGCTGAAGTTTTCTTGTGGGATGCAGAGAGGATTGAAGGAGATAAGGCAGATAAGATATTTGTGTTCACTGGCAATTGTGTTCCGCTGGCAAACCCAGCCAACTCCTAATCATTCTCCCTGCCTCCAAGATTGGGTGAGCATTCATTGGCCAGTGTTCTTTCTGAAGGCAGGATGACAGTATCACATCCCATTGTTTTGATAGCAGAGTCTGTTCTCCTAAGCAGCATACTAGCATGGAGTAAAGGAACATGGCATGTTTAATGGGTACAAGAGAGCTTTACTACAGGAGTAGAACCAAAGCTGTAAATAGTTCCCCTCAAAGGGTAACCTGGATACAAACTGAATAATGGGATAATTGTGGCTGCTTTGCTAGATGCTGTGAGGCAGTGACAGATTAGACTATTATTGTTGTTGAAACATATTTATAATTGTTTTCAATCTTTTAATTTCTTTGAGAGTGCTGTTAAATGTTCCAATATTTGAAAATATGCTACACATATATTTGAGAACCACTGCAGGATACAAGAGTTAAACACAGAGAAAGTAATTTGATCTTGTACTTCTTCCAGTCAATTGATGGTGACTGCCAGAGTGCTGTGATAAGAACTGTACCAAGGCTAGTCTGAGCACTAAAGAAGTTCTAAGATCATTCAGTGATGTCTGCCACTGTGGCAGAAATGGAGAGCCGGGACTCAAGTGCAGACTTGGCTCCTCCTAGATTTACCTGTGCGTTTTAAAAGTTGTTAGAAAGAAACTAAATCATTACTGTGTCTCCTATAATCACAGAGATGGCCCAACATCTGTTCTTAAAATGAACCTATATTCCATGACTGTGTTTACAATTTGACACACCACTACAGTTCACAGTTGTTAACTTTATAGATAAATATTTATAAATCAAGCTTTGTGCAATTTCATTGTGAATTAAAAAATATTGGCAGTTAAACTGATATAAATCAACAGGGGACCAGATACAAAATATTCTTTGATCTTTGCTTGAAAAAAAGTGACACTCTTGCAAAAAATTACCAGAATCTCATAGTAAATATTCATCTGTTGAAAATACTTTTGATTTGAAGATTTTCGTTGGAAACTGGGGTTCCCCTTATTTATTACTATGTTTTGGAAGTCTAACATAAAGTTTTCTTAGCATTCTTCAGTAACATTCTTCCCAGTAAACTCTTGTAATGTGGTACATATATTTTCATCTTCTTCGTGTTTATGTGGTGGGTAGGAAGGCTGTGGGAAAAAGATCACTCACTTTATTTTCTCAATGTAATTAAAAATTTTTACAATAGCAATTATTTAATTGTACCAGAATTACAATTGAAAGGCAGTAATTCAGCTTAGAATAGTAGGCAGTTAATTATCAACACTAGAGGCCTAGAGACAAGAATATATTAGAAATTTCAAACTATTTGCAGTCAGTTGCTGATCTTTCTTTGAGGCCAGACATGACCTTATCAGATTTGTTTAATATTGCCAGAGTTCTCATATTTTTCTCTGGCTTCAGAACAATGGAGTTCAGAGGTCAAGAATACCTACATTCCACATGAGCAAACTTTTCATCCTTTGAAATCATAATGATGAATAGTCAACAGCCAGCCACACTGTATATCTAGGAGGAGAAACCAGGACACTAAAGCTGGTATGGGCTCTTACAGGCTGTGAAGCAGGAGATGTTTGTGAAAATAAATTGTCAGTGGCTTTGTGAGACTTTGTAAGTGACAATGAGATGATTTAATCTTCTTTGTAAAAGGTGTCTGACTTTTTCTTAATCCTTCAGAAAAATATCACCCTGGACTCACCTATCTTCTCAATTAATAACTTGGTTATTCCAAGTAGAGTATTTGAAAACTGCTGAAGGCTTTGTTTGTGTGTTTGTAGACTGAATATTCCAACATAGAATGAAAGTTTAAAATTTTTATAGTCACCCTTGAAAACCTAATATCTCATCCTTATTTGACATGAGGTATTCTTTACCTTTTAAAAAAATCACTCAACTATGATGCATTTTCTATATCATGTATCAGTTGATCAAAACAAGACGGTTCTGTTAAACTATATTTTCTTGATAAGCTTACAACAGATATATGCTTATAAAAAAATGATAGTTTTTCTGTATTCTAATTTCCCTACCTGGGGGATCTCACTCATCCCAGCTCTGATCTCCTCCTCCCTGGCACTTGAGATCACTATTCTAAATAGTATCCTCATTCATTTATGACTTATTCATAGATAATGCATGAGCAAGCACAGTATCCTGGCACATAGTAAACATTTAATAAGCATTTGTTGAAAAAAGCATATTTAAATGTGGTATAGGCAGTTATTATTATTTGGGTTATAAAATTTATGTCTATAAATTTATACATGAGTAAATTTAACTTTTTATAAATTTTAGATGTATACTGCAATATCCAATAGAAAATCTATTCATTCAATCAACTTGGGCTCTAAATATACTGGTTAGTGTTCATTTCATCCTGATAATTTTTCTCCCTTTTATATTCTCTAGGGTAGTGGTTCTTAGAGTATGGTCCCTGGACCAGCAGGATCAGCATCACCCAGGAATTTGTTAGGAATGCAAATTCTTGGGCTTCATCCCAGACTTACTGAATCAGAAGCTCTGGGAGTAGGGTGCAGCAATCTGTGTGGTAAAGCTCTCCAAGTAGGGCTGGCTTCATAACCATGTGATTTGTGCAGCACACAGGACTCTGCTTTTAAAAGAGTCTTGTGCTTGGTTTAATGGTTCTGCTGTCATCATCTTGGAATTCTTAATAATTTCTTAGCAACCAGCCCACATTTTCCTCTTTGCCCTGAACCCTGCCATAATATACCCCATCCTGATACCAGGTGATAGTCATGTCCACTCAGAGTTTGAGAACCTTCATCTTTGAGAAATATTCAGATTCCCTCTGAGTATCTGGTTATTTGTCCATTTTATTATAAATTAAAGCTTATCTAAATTGTTCTAAGGAAGTTGGTCCTAAGACAAGTTACTACTTAGTTGTATTAATATTTCTCTTAACTTAGTAATCTGGGTTTTAGGCAAACTTTTGGCCGTCTCCTATCTTTCCATAGCAATTGCCGCAACAGTGGCCAGAAGTAGAGAGCTTATGACTTTTTGTGTCCATCCTCTTCCTGGTTACCCAGTAAGTATTCTTCTTCTTCTTTTTTTTTTAAATAGACTATTCTTTTAGAGCAGTTTCAGGTTAACAACAGAATTGAGCAGAAAATACAGAGTTCCCACATAGCCCTCCCCACCCACACATATATACTCCCCTACCCTCAACATCCCTCATCCGTATGGCATATTTGGTACAATTGATGAACGAACATGAGCACATTATTATCCACCAAAGTCTGTAGTTTACATTAGGGTTTACTCTTGATGTTGTACATTCTATGGGTTTTGACAAATGCGTAATGACATGTAGCCACTATAGTATCATACAGAATAATTTCATTGCCCTAAAAATCCCCTGTGCTCCTTCTGTTCATTCCTGCCTCCCTCCCTCTCCCCAAACCCCTGGAAACCAAGCCTAGGAGGTATTCCTTTGCCACTTCATATCTTCTGTCTGGAGTCACGGTGAGTGGGTCAATCAGGGTCTCAATAGAAATGGATATTTCAAATTAAAATAACTTAAGAAGCATTTATTTTAAAAAGAGATTAATTCCAAAGGTATGGTATAGTGTAGAGGAACCATTAGGGTTTGTGCAGGAATCCAGGGTTATAGTGGCAGAAATTTTACCACTTCTAGGCCCAGAGAGACAAGGGAAGGAGAGATTCTCAGACCTGGAAAAAGAGAGAGTCACATGGAGCTGCTTTGAAATGGATAGTAGTCTTCTATTAAGGGACACAGCCAGTCTAAAGTGAACTCACAGGGAGGGAACCAGAGAGATAAACGTACTGACTTCACTCCCTCCATATCCACATCCTTCAATTTGCTTAAGTGTACTGGAAGCCCGAGGGCAGAGAGCACTCTCCTGTGACCCAGTATCAGCCGATGGGGAAGAAAACAAGGATAGAAAGGTGGAGGTGGACCTAGAGGGACAAATGGACAACACCTGTCATAATTCACCTCATTTACCTCGTGGCATCTACTCTCAACCTTCCTTCAGATGAAAAGTTAGCATCCCCAACACAGGAGATGTGTGAAGTCACCTCAGTGTCATTGTGAGGCAATGTCAATGTGGTCATATTCCTATCTAAAACTTGAGCTGCTACCAGGCTTGTAAGGTAGCAGAAGGTAAAAGGGAGGAAAGAAATGATTTAGTGAAATAAACATAACTGCTATAGTCCCCATCTCTATAGCTGGCCACAAGGCCTTGCTGTTAACCATGATTTCCTTCTCCCATCATCTTTTCTATAAACCCCTTATCTTCTGCTGTCACTTCAGCTGGATAGGGCTCATGACTTGGTACGGTGATCCATACCTTCTTTCCTGCAAGGTCTAAGTCCTTGACCACCTGGACTTTATTGGGTTGCTGCAGTTTTACATTTTCACTTAAGGGTATCTCAGTGATTGCTTGGGTTCTGCATATCTTCTTCCTTATATCCATGGCATTGCAGTAGTGGTGACCTCCTTCCCTGTCTGTTGGTTCAGTGGAATGAGAAGCCCAAAGTGACCATGGGACAGTATAAACTTCTAACTCATCACACCATGATAATGTTCTTCAGTGGAAGCAAACCTTCTTGTAGTGAGTTATTAGGCATTTTAGTGAGAGAGACTACTGCCACCTCCTCTTCTCAGTTTCTTGATCCATATAACCTTACTGTTGGGGAGATGGCTCCATATGTTGACCTGTGATTTAAGATATATACTGCATTTCTAAGGACAGTAACCCACCTCTTTAGGCATTGTCACCTAACCAGTACTAAACCAGCGTTTCTAGGTAATGTGCCCATTGATGGTAAAATGTGTCCCATGATTGGTGGTGATGTTGTTCAGGATACCATGTGATAGATAAGGCATTTTATATTTTCAAGAATTGTGGTCCTGGCAGAAGTGCTGAGGAAAAGAAGTTAAATCCATAAACAGAAAGTTTCTATCCTGTTTAAGTCAAAACACTGACCTCTTCAAAGACAGAGAAGTCTAATGTCATCAGTTTTTCCCTAGGTAGCTTGTTAGTGTACCCAGGGCTCAATATTGGCCTTCGCTATGGGCAGATTTGGTACTTGGCTTGGTGGTAGCTGGATAAGCTTTGGTGAGAAGACTATGTGACTGAGTTGTGCATAGCCCCTATCCCTGCGAGTGTGGCCAATGAATTCCCTCTTACAAACAATATAAAGATGATAAAACATGTTAACTCTTCTCCTCACCCTCCTACTTATGTGTTCTTATCCAGTACTTTAACCGTACTTTTTTTGATAGACAGATAAGACATTATTTTTTAAAAAACATATAGGCAATTATAAACAAACCTGTATATAAAATTATTTTTTAAAATAATGTTCTTTGTTCACCATTTCTTCTTACGTCTCAAACTTTTCTTCCTGGCTTATAATTCTTATTCTTTTACAAGGTCTTTTAGTGCAGATCTATTGGTGATAAACTCTTTTAATTTTTGTTTCTCTGAAAATGTCTATTTCACTCTCATTTTTGAATCAACCAGTTTCAGGTTGAAAGTTTTTTCTTCTCAGCAACATATTTCCCCCCTAAATTCAGGCTTCCACTGTTGCTGTGGAAAAGTGTGCCATCTGGCTAATTGTAAGTTACTAGCTTTCCTCTGTAATTGTTTTTAGTCCTACTACAATGTAGAGATATGAATTTTATTTATTCTATTTCCTATATGTATGAATTCAATCTTTCACCAGTTCTGTATAGTTCTCAGCTGTTAGCTCTTCAAATATCACCTGCCCTCTGTGTCTCTAGTCTCTATTTATGGGACTCCAATTACATGTGTGATGTGTATTAGACTTTCCCTTCCTGTCCTCCATATTGCTTAACCTCCTGTTTTCATTTTCCCTCTCCTAGTCTCTCTGAGCTGCATTCTGGGTAATTTCTCTATTTATACCTTCCAATTCACCCATTCTCTCTTTAATGCTCTCTAATCTATGGCTAAACCCATTTATTGAGTTTTTTAGATTATCAATCACATTTTCTATTCTCCAAAGTCTAAAATTTAATTTAGATTTTTCAAGTCTTTCTAGTCTCTTGTTGCATGCTCATTTTATTTAATTCTTTATTTCTTTAAGCATTTTATAAACAGCTATTTTATAGTCTGTAGTTAATAACTCCAAAATTTGAAGTCACTGAGTATATACATCTAAATTTGCACTTATTCTTGTTTATTCCACTGTCTTTCCCTCATTGGTGATTGGTTTCCTTATGTGATGGGTAATCATTGGGGACTTAGTGGGAACCCTCAGTGACTAAAGTAGAGATTCTTTTCTCCAGAGAGAATTTATTTTCTCTTCTGGGAGCAAGGACTACTACCAATCTAGGACCACTTGGTTCTTTTAAGACTCCTGGCTTAATCAGGGTTTTCAAGTTAAGCTCCTCCAACTTGCAACTGGGTTAGTCTCTCAGTTGTACAAATGACTTTGGTATTTGCTCTCAGAGCAACCCTTGCTATTTATGTGGGCTTTCAGCACACTATTCTGGTTTCAGCTCAGTTTTGGAGTTTTGTTTGTTTATTTTAGTCTTTTAGAGGTTTTCCTTACTCCCCATGAGCCCAACAATGCAATAAAAATTATGTTTTGAAAGGGCCCTTCATAGCATCTAGTGAGATATGTTGCTAGAAGCAGAAGTTTCTTATTTCATATGCCCAGTATGCACGCACTAATAATAGAAATCATTTCTGAAAAATCCTTCAATATTTTAAGCCTGTCCATCTTAATTTTACAAAATTGCTGCATTCTAAAATTTTCAGGATTTTCAGTTTAACACATTTCTCAAAGATTTTCAAGTTAAATACCATTACTGATTCCCACGGATATGAAAGGTGGTTTACTTAAAGCCATATTTTTCTTTTCCAATTAAAAATTACATTTATTCATATCTTGAAATTTGCTCACAACTTGAAATTCAGGGGAGACTTTTTTTGAGTTGCTGTATTTTATGTGGACTCCAAGAAAAAGTAGATTTGGAGCCTGAATTACAGAGAAAATTACCTCAACACCTCCCCCACACACACTTTTTTGTAGCAATTAGGCACTGCTTCTGAAGATCATATTACCGAAAAATAGACTTTATTTTTAGAGCAGTTTTAGTCTTACAGCGAAACTGAATGAAAGATGCAGAAAATTTCCATATACCACCTCTCTCATCACACATGCTAGCCTCTCCCATTATCAGTATCCTCCACCAGAGTGGTATGTTTGTTATGGTTGAACTTACATTGACACATCATTATCATGAGAGTCCATAGTTAACATTAAAGTTCATTCTTAGTGTTGTACACACTTTGGGTTTGAACAATTTATAATGACATGTATCTACCAGTATAGTATCATACTGAGTAGTTTTTCACTTCTCTCAAGTTCTCTATGCTCAGCCTAGTCATTCTAACCTCTTCCTAATCCCTGGTAGCCACTGACCTTTTTAATCCATAGTTTTTCCTTTTCCAGAATGTCATTTAGTGGAATCATACAGTACTGGCATACTTTATTGCTGTTACTGTTTTTTTTTTTTTTAACATTTATTGAGGGTTACCCTGTTTCAGAGTTGACAACCTTTTTCTTAAAGGACCAGATAGTAAATATTTTACAATTCCAAATCTGTTGCAGCTACTCCGTTCTGCTGTTGTAGTGTGAAAGCAGCCATAGAAACACATAAACAAATAAATGTGGCTGTATTCCAGTAAAGCTTTGGTTACAGATACAGGCCATGGGCCCATGAGCTATAGTTTGCTGATACTTGATCTATTCTAAACTCTGGATCATATTTTTTTTTTTCATATTGAATCTTCACTGATATTCACCAACTTTGTTTTGGGGGCTCTCCCTTCTCACACAGTCCACCAGAGATAAAGTGGTCCACTTTCTTTCTCAAAAAATCCAGGCTTTGCCTGCTTAGGGCCTTTACACATGCAGTTCTCTTTCCTGGAATGCTCTTCAATATGCCCTGTGTCAACTTCCTCCACCATAGCCTTCAGATCATAACCTAAATGTTTCCTGTTTAAGAGGATTTCTTTGATTTCCCTCTGTAAAGCCAATCCCACCCAACTTCTCATTGATACTTGCCAAAGAGTTTGTCATTTGTCTAGAGGACTGATCAAAATTTGTAACTATGTATTTTTCATTTATTTGTTTAGTATCTAACTCTCAACTAGACTGAAAGAAAGTTCCATGAGGGCAGGATTTTTTTTTTTTTTTTTTTTTTTTGTATATTCTGACTGTGTACCTAGAGCCTGGCCCAGTTACTGGCAAGTGATAGGTACTGTGGGTAATTATTTCCTAAATAGAATGAAGCAATCCTATGAGGCAAGTACTGTTATTAGTATCCATCTTTTATAGATGAGTATACTTGGTTTCCACCAAATTAAGTAATTTACCTAACGTCATCTAGCTAGTAAGTGGCAGACCCCAGATTCAATCTGCAGTGGATCTGTCTAATTCCAGGCTGTGTGCTAATATCCAGTCCCACTGTGTTCTCTGGTTTCTTGGTTTTGTGAAGAGTTGAAGAACAAAGTCGCCCAGATATTCTTGGAGCCCTGTCAAGGGAGTGAGAGGTGTTGGGTGGAGAGGTGGGCTTACAGAAGCCTGGTGTTAGTATCAAATGAACTGACTCAAGTTAAATAGGAAAAGGATCAGTTACTTAATTGCAAACAATCCCACTGTTAAGGTACAGCTTTATGATTCAGGGGTCAAAACAGTTTTATGCCAGAGGGATCCCAGTGTTCTTAAGGTGGTAAAGGGGAAAGTAAGTAGGAAGGGTCCATTCTCAATGGAGATCCAGGGCAAAGCAAAGTGCCCCAGCTTATACAGGAGGTCTGGCAACCATTAAAGAGAAATGACTTCCTAAATTCTAACTGACAGGAGGACTGAATGCATTGTACCATCCAGGAGGCAAAGCCCCCATGCTCAGGGAAATGAATATGGTTTAAAAACTCATGGGATCTTTCCGGTTTATCCCAAGCTTGGGAATTCAACGTGGAACATTTTTTAAAACTACAATTTGAAAGAAAGTTAATGTACTTAGGATTTTGGAAAGCTGTGTTTTGCTTATTAGTCAGTGGAAAATCTATATGACTAAAATATGTTTAAATGTAAGCTGGTTAATAGAGCAGGCTCAGGGCAGGAAAATAGACCATTTGAAGCAAATCAAGCATTAATTTCATATGTATTACTTAAGAAAAAAGAAAACATTGAAGCAAAGTGAAAATGACATGATGGTCCATTTCAAACATTTGGTAAACGTAACATAAATGAATTCTCTGCAGTGATTCTGTGAGTTCAACCAAACCATCAGAGCCAACTTTAAGGACTTCATGATAACTGTGAGCTTAACAGAGTTTTGCAGAATTACAATGTTAATTTTCAGAAAGGCATCAACTGTAAATAAGAATATGTTACCTTGTCAAAGAGATAATCCATAAATAGAATTAAACTTGTCTGGGTATAATATTGACTAACACTTAACTTGTATAGGAGTGGTTGTTCCCAAAGAGAAAGATAGGATACTTATGCTCACATACATGTATGAACACCATTTTTGTCAAGAAAAAACATATTTTTACAATTTTTTGGATCTTTTATTTATACAGTAAGCATAATTCTTTATTTTTCAAATAAGAATTAAAGTTACAATAAAGCCCATGCCTGCAAGTATGTGCACACACACACATACACACAACATGATTAATAAAAAATAAAAATTGAAAATAAAAGCTTTGACAACCTGGAGGAAGTAACTCTGCTAACCACAAAGTCCATTATAATTATCATGACTGATCATCAAGTTTGGCCCTGAACTCCCTGGCAGGCAGGGCAAAAAGGGAAACAGGATAAATTGTACCATTTTTGTTATTAGAAAGGAGGAAACAGACTGGTTCCTGGAGGTAGAGAGTTTCCTGGCACCAGATATTAAAAAGAGTTTCTTGTGTGTGATTTTCTATAGGAATATTGAACCACATAATGGATAATGCCCTCAACAGCCCTTTCCAGCAAATACAGATGTGGTTTTCATAGAGCTGTCTCCTGCAACAACCCCCAATAAAAGCTGGTGCCCTAACATTAAGTGCAACTTGGAGAAGGCACATTTTGTGAGAGTACTGGTTTTTATTTCCATTGTGAAAGGAGTGTGGTTTTGCTTTCAATACATATTTTAAAGGTTCAGAAAGAAATTCTAACTTGTTTGCCTATGTTGCAGAGATCAGACACCATTTCTATAAACATTTCCCCAGGGATTTTTACTTGGGCATATTGCATATTAAAAAATTCCCACTCACCACCATCTTCTAAATGGTTTTAAAATTTTGAGCTAGCACTGAAGTTTTTCTGTTAGTGTACCTTTCTCTTTATTCATTAATGATGTAGTAAGTTTTTTTTTTTAAATAATTTGGCTAAGTGTAGATAGAGGCCCTGAATTACATGGTTATTCATAAGAAGGATAATGTTATCCCTTTCAACAGATTCAGTTATTTTTATAAATGGAATTATTTCTGCTTTATCTAGGCTTTTATACTTGTTTTTAAGTTTTATTTTTATTAAAAATATTATTTTGTTATTATATTTATATAGTCAATATGTCAAACTAGTATGACTTGTGTAACAATCAAAACACATTTTTTTGGTCTCCTACCACCCCTTTCAACGTTTAAAAAGTGGAGAAAACATTCTTCGTGGCACTGGAAATAAACTTAGCAGGCCCAGTATTTTTTCTGCTCACTCTTAGGCAAAAACAGTCCTATAGACACTGTAAGATACAGACATTCTGTAATGGGAAAGTTCATCTGTCTGTTCGATTAGCAAACAATCAAGCAAAATATGCTCAAAAGAAGATGTTAAAAATTGGTTGAATCCATTAGCTTAGAAAGGCTAAATAGACAGTTCTCACCTTTTTGTGTACACAACATTCTTTTAAATTCTATCATTATTTGGACAGATCCATTGACTGCCAAACACTCAGACTTGTATCATCACCAGGCATGGCTTGCTCATGTACCCAGCATGAACTTCTGCTGGTGATGACTTGACATTTGTCTTCTCTCTCTTATTTATTAGTTGCCAAAAATGACACTGCCCTCTACGCTGTATCCTATCCCACAACCCATTCAGCTTTCTAGTCTCTGGAAGACATGGTGGTCCTAAGCAGTACAGAGCCTCGTTTGTGGCCATTGGAGATCTGCCAAGGACTTGGTTTTGCCTTGTCAGCTTTGGGGAAAATCATATGTACTCATTTGTTAGCTCATCCTATATTTTGGGAAATGTTAAATGTGAGAAATTGTCCAAGATTCCCATTTGCATGAAGATGTTAAATTTTATTCAGGTTTCCATTACTGTTGTTAGTGGACATTGTATATTCATGGGTGCATTTCATTGCTGCATCCAGTAGACAACAACTGGAAATCAAAAGGAAGTTTTTTCAACAAATGTTTATTGGGTGCTTACTGTGAACTGAGCACAGGGGCATGCGATAGAGTGTGGGGAAGGAGGTTGGTCAGTTCTCTTCATTTTAGCAGTGCAATAACGTAAAGGAGACATAAACTTTTGTCAACAGTAAAATTATCTATTAAAAAGATAGTGGATAGCCTAGTACACAGCGACTTTTTAACGTCTAGCTTTAAGAGCTAAACAACACCCTCTCCACCCTCGGCCTTCTTGCCTGCTCCCCTTATTGGAGAAGATGGGGTTTTCTTTTGATTGTCCAGAGTTTTGCTGAGTTAGCAAAGACAGTGCAATTTACCCAGTCTTAACCTCATAGACTGCAAGGAGAGTCGGTGAAATATTGCCCAAGCCCAGCCTTGGGTTAGCCATGAATTATGCATTGTGTATTTAGACTATTCTACTGTTATAGTCTGTTTATCTGTTGACTTCCACCAAGATTTAGGGTTTTGTTGTACTTAATAACTTGCTTTATTTTGTTTGACATATATTTTATGTCCTCCATGTGCATGGATACATAAGATACACAGTCGTGGGTGAGGGTCTGGAGAGAAAGCCCAGCCCTGGAAGCACTAACTTTGAGAATTCTGGGGTAAAATTTTTCACATAGTTTTCACTCTTACAGAGTGCTAATCAATATGATGATGAATCAGAGTTCTCCCTGTGCCCCCTGCTCTGCCCCTTCCTAGAAAAAGAAAAATAGTTAAAGGAAAGGAAATAGAGTTTAGGTTTTTTTATTTCTAAATTTTTATTTTTTTTTTTAGGCTGGTCCTTAAATTTAAAAGATGTTCAGTTAATTCCATACTGAAGTTCAATATTGGCCACAACTAAGAATGTCACTGTTTTAGGCCACATTCTAATGGTTTGTTCTTGCTATTTTATTAAATCCTATATTCAAAATTATTGTCTGATGGGCTAATACAGGGTTTAGCATGTCTCAAAGAATAAAAGTAGTACTATGAAGACATTCAGATGACACTTGATTTAGCTTAATTTGAAAAAAATCTCAGACATTTCTCAGCAGGTATGTGTTTGTGTTTAGGAATTTTGAAGCTTTAATGGAGAAAAGCCAAGTAAAAAACATACTGAGATTGTTCATATTTAATATGGTTCATTACAAGTCTGAGAGAGAGAACTATAGACATATCTTTTTATGTCTACTCATATTTAGCAATTATTTCTAGATGCTTAAAAGCCCATTTTACTTCCTTATTTCCATCCTGGTTTTTTGGAATTTAAATGATCTGATTTATCAAAACAGAAATGTCAGCCTCTAAAGACTCTCCAAATGGAATTAACTGTTTACCCATCCCCTATTTTCATTAACTTCCTCTTCCCACCACAAGTGTTTGTGGTATCAAGGATGAAATCTCTTTCCTCCTATTTAGTCACAAAGAATTACATAAGAGCCTAAAATAAGGACAATTTATACTTGTGTAACTCCCCACAGTTTTAAAAAGCTCTCTTTGAGTCTCACAAAGACTCCTGTTGAATAGAAGAGGAGCAGGGTGAGGAGTCTTACCACTCCCCCGTCTCCCCCCAACCCAAAGTCACACTCATCAGAAGTGGAGGATTTCATTTTTTTAATTGAACCCAGGACTTTTGACTCCAGAGCTTGTGCTGTTTGCTAGGCTCCATCTTTCCTTTAAATAGAAAACTAACAGTGAAATAAGTGTTCATTGAGTGTTGTACCCCATTTAGTCAATAAACATTTATCTACTCTGTGCCAGGAATATAGCAGGCACTGGGGATGCCCACTGGTAAATGAGAGACCTCTGTCCTTAGCTTCACTGAGCTCATAATTTGGCTGGGAGATGGGCCAATGTCTCAGGTTGGGTTTCCCCAGAAACAGACCCTTCAGGCAAAGATTTGAGTACAAGTAGCTTATCCAGAGGGGGAGAAAGTTGAGGTATTCACCCTCCTTCACCCTCCATCTTCATTCTACTATTAGCTGAGTGATGCTCTCAGGAGCATAAACTGGTGCTCCTGGCCCGTATGTGTGGGGTAGGCCAAGAAGAAACCTTCAGGTGGAGTTGCAGTTTTCCACAGTAGGACTCCATTGGCAAATTCTGTGGTTGTGAGTGCCAAGGGGCTAAGGGTAAGGCACTGGCCAGGGCTGCTGCAGCAGGGTACCTGGCAGCAATCTGTCATCCGTGTGTTGTGGGAGGCTGCAGGGGCACTAAAGGGCCATCATGGAAGCCTTTCCAGAGAAACGAACAATTTCCTGAGACCAGCAGGACAAGCAGAATTAGCCGTAGCCTTCTAGGTAGAGGAAACTATAAGATGTTCCCTTTGGCTGGAGTATGATGGGAGATGGGCAAGGCAAGATGAACAGAGGTTGACCCCAAGAGCCCGGGAAACTACAATGGAGAATTTGGACTTTATCCTGTGGGCAACAGAGAATCGTGGAAGGATTTTAAATGGAGTCATATTGTGACTAAATTTGCATTTGGGTAAGATCCTTCAAGCTTCAGTTCAGAGAATGGAGAGAAGGAGTCACAGTAAGAGACTGGAAGCCCATTTAAGAATGTTTTGCAATAATCCAGGCTTGTCAGGCTAAGTCATTGCCTTAAATATGGCCAATAGAACAGCCTCTCTTCAAGCTGATAAGTCCCAACAGTGTCAATGTTGGCTGCCAAATCAAATCATATTGATGCCAAAAGGTCTCTTGGCCTTGTCAAGAGATGTGGGTGATGGCTCTGGAACTTCTCTTGCCTTTTTGCATCACCAGTGAGCTCATGACCCTCTATGTTTAATCATTTGCTTAAATAGGAAAGATTTTATTTCCCTTTTTTGAAAACATGGCTAAATTTTTTTTAAACTCTATCCAGTTTATTATCCCCAGATTACAGCCCTGTATCTTTGTCTTCCAGTGTTCCTTGTAAGTTCTTCTCAGACTAATTTTTTGGGAAAACCATAGTGATTTTACTGACGTAACCCTGCACAAGGGCTTTTCCTTCTTCTTGCACATAAATTATTTTCTTTCATTTATACTGAACTTTTTTTCTTTAAACTAGGTTATATATTGGGTTTCTTGTCTGTGTCTATAATCTCTCTATGCATCAGAGTTGTCTTTTTTGCTTGGAAACTCGTAAAAGACCTTGGGTCTTATCTGTATAAATCTCACAGAATAGTACCAAGTACAAAAAGATGCTGCTCAAATAAGTTTGGTGCTGTTGGCACTTGTTTTCAGCTTCTCTGACCATAAGGCCCCTGAGGATTTAGGAAGAACATAGCAGCCATGGCCCCAAGATGCAGGAAACAAAGGCTCTCTTAGGCAGTTCAGGTGAGTTCTGATTTTCTGCTTCTTTTTTCAGGACAGTCATGGTGGATTGTGAGTAACAGGACAAAATTTGGGACACCTAGTAGTAACTGCAAATATTAAACCTTAGGCTAATGGTATATACTCTAGAACAATGACAATGAACTATTGTAACTGTCACAATCTCACCAACCTGTTGAGTGAAAGAAGCCAGGAATAAAGGAGAAAAGAATATATGATTCCATAAAAGTCCAAATGAGCAAAACGAATCTATGGCGTTAGAATGCATGACAGTGGTTACTTCTGTTAGGTAGTGACTGCGAGAGTGCACAAGAAGGCTTTTGAGTGCTGCTTTTGCTCTGTTTTTTTGAGATAGGCATTGATTACACATGTACGATCATTTTGTGAAATGCATGGAGCTATGCATTTACAATGTGTGAAATTTTCTGTATGCACATTATACTTTAATAAAAATTTATTTAAAAACAAAGGTGAAAGTGGAAACTTTAGGCATCAGGACTGAACAGAGCTTACTCTAATGGCTATTCGCTCCAGCCTATGTATGTCTGTATCTGGGAAGCCAAGGCTCAGGGAAGAGGTAGGGTGTGTTCCAAGCTTTTAGCCAAGTACCCAGCTGTGGAATTGATATGATGCCCAAAGGGACCATCTCCTAGGCCATTGCTCCTGTCTCTGTATCATCCTAACTATATGATAGACTTGGTGTATCCAGATAAGAATTGAGGAAGGGGGTTGAATTCTTAGGGAAAATAATCTCTAAGACAAAAATCCATAGGACAAACTGACCAAAACACTTTTGTGTTGCTGTTTGTTTATTTGTTTTGGATTGCCTCCTGTCCTCCCATTGTAGCTAATGATCATGCTGGGAGAAAAAGAGGAAATTTTGTGGGGCCTTTCTCAGCACATGGCCAGGACTCAAGATATTCTTTGAGGGGTGGCTCTTGCTGCCCAGTGTTTAAGGAACTCTGAGATTGTCAGTGGAGATTCTGGACCATATTTTAAGGCAGACACATGGCTTTTTGTCACAGTTAGAACTGACCTAACCCCTGCCACATTCTCCTTGGCTTTCAAATAAGAGAAAGGAGGTTTTAAGTAAGACTTGACCTAAACAATATTTAAAGTGAGTGGATTTAGCTAGGTCTGTGAGGGATTAGTTAAGAACCCTTTCCTCTCCTTTATTCTAAGAAGTTTAACATAGAAGGTTTTGGAACTGCTGGGTTATTTTGTGTAGTTCACATAATGAAAGGATTGTAAGAATGAATGTGCTCTTGGCTTCATAGTAAGTAATACCAGTGACTGGGGCTGGGTCCACATCAAAAATCTCCCTGGGTTGGAGAGGTGTCTTTCAGACATGGATTTCTTCTCATAGGTCTTAAAAGCTCGTAGGAATTAGAAAGCCTCTGTGTTTCTGAAACTATCATAAGACTTCTTTGGACTAGAGCTGCGGTCTCTTCTTAAATATTTGACCTTACATTCTTTTGCACCTCAGTGATAGTATTATTAGATGTGGGCTGTTAAATCTTCTCCAGTGAGTTCTTATGACTAATGGAGACCTGTTTTGGGTCTTTGTAGATTTACTGGAGAGATGAATGCTTCTTATCACTCTTCTTCCTATTTCTCATTTAAAATAAAATAAAATATTAGTAACCAAAAGATCTTATGTGAAGTAAAATGCATAAAAACTTAATAGTGAAATATTCATATAAGAAATAATTAAGATGCCGAGTCAAGCCCTATATCTGAATGGAGATGGCTGAGCTTGGCTAACAACAATAAAAATAGAAGTTATTTTTCAGCAATCAGGTACTAGGCTTTATCTAACATATTTCTCATTAACTAGTATGTATTAATAAACATGTACTATTCTTATCTCCACTTTACATATGAGGAAACTGATGCTCATGGACACTAAGTACCTTGCCTAAGGTCCAGATAGTAATTAGGGGAGCTAGTATTAAAATCAAGTTTTGTCTGACCCCACAGTTCATGTTGCATCCATACATATTCTAGGACAGGGACTCAAAGCATTGTCTTTTCTCCTGGGAGTGACCTTTCTAAGAGCTGAGTAAATCTTTCCTTTTTATACAGGCCAAGGGCATTTTTTATATTATTCACTATCTTAAGGAAGATACTGCCATTGTCCTTGGGTAGGGTTCATTCAACTCACCCTGCAATCCAGTCACAACCCAAACCTGTTGCCAACATTCCCTAGGACTCTGGTTTGGCTGCATACATTCAGAATGGCAAGGAAGGTATTGGTCAAGACTTTGGAGTGGACGGATTTTTGGTTCAGGTGACTTTTACCTTTCCAAGGCTCAGTTTATTCATTCATAAAATGTGAATAATAGTAGTACTTACTCAATGTAATGGACTTATTTGGAAAGCTTGATTAAACATTTATGTAAAATACTTGGCACAGTGCCTGTCTCATAGTAAGCATCACAAAAATTATATGGTTATTTATAACCAGCAACGGAAGCAGGAGAGTCTTTTGTACACACCCACACTCACAGTCACACATGTGAAGTCTATTGGGAGGCCTGACTCTAGCATGAAGAACTAGAGATCAGACTCTCTTGTCCTTCCGGAATGAACTCAGTGGGCCTGGACCTGGCACAAAGAAGGTATTTGAATAATTTTCATGGCATTAGATTCAGTGTGTAGAGGGCTCTGTAATCCCTTCCAAAATACATGGTTACACCAAGCTCTGGCTTTGCCTAAAGAATGCCCCACTTTCCACCCTACCACCATTCACACACATTCCATAGAAGGACAGGACTTGGCTCATTTTTTAAATCATATTTGCAAAAGAAAAGATCGTTGTACCACTGTATGTTGGCATATTGCAAGCTAAGCGTGACATAGTATGGAGAGTTTAACTCAGACGATGAAGGAATTAAAAGAAATTCCCACATCTAAAACAGATGTACAGGCAGTATCCATACGTGGTAGTCAATTCACAAATTAAGAAAATAAGTGAAAGGATAAATGCACATTTCAAGTTCTAAGTCTTTGTTCAATATTTTAAACACATGGCTGATTTCAAAGTCCCTGTAACCACTGAGTTGGAAAGCAACCCACTCAGAAGTAGCTGGCACCTTAGAGGAAAGGATTAGAATTCCTGTGTCCTTGATATGTTAAAGAAGTGATCAGAAACAATCAGACTGAATTCAGTTCAGTGGGGCAGGAGAAAAACAAACTCTGTGAGCAGAAGGCTATGGGGAGCTGGCTTTGTGTAGACCTAGTCAAGACAACCCACCCTAAGTGGAGGCATTGCTGAAAGTCAGGGGCACTTCTCAGCAGAGTTAATGAGAAACTGTGGACTGTACAGGTCCTGGGAGGCCTCTCTCACTACCTCTTCATTGGCACGAGGCCAAGCACCCTTCAATGCCACAGTGTAGGAGAGAGTTGAGGTTGAGGAATGCAGGGCATTTGGGTGTTGGAAGAGAGAAAAGACAGTTGATGTAAAGACCATGAAAACAAATATTGTCCATGGATATAAGAAGAAGAAATAGGCTCAAAATTGTAGTAAGGGGATTGTGATTAGCCAAAAGAAAAAACTGAGAAAAAGTGGGGGCAGAAACTGAAAGTTTACAAAGTTAATAGTATTTCTTTGTTAGAGTACTTTGAAGTGAGATTTGGTGAGATGGTAGAGGATGGTGCTTGTTAATTTGTGAAACCTCTTAGTGTCATCTAAACATTCAAAGGCTGAGCAGGAATATTAAGAAAGTATTCTGATCAGGACTTATTTTAAGGTTCTCCGTGTGTACCCTGAATGATCACACCTTCAGGTAGTTCTTTTAGTCATTCTGTTTGGGTCAAATGCTCTTTTTACTATTCCTGTATAACTGTCCTACCTGATAGCTAGGACTGGCTTAAATGACACCTCTTCCAAGAGGTCTTTCCTGTAGTGGTTGGGGATGAAAGATATAG
Organism: Camelus bactrianus; assembly: GCF_048773025.1. Lineage (NCBI taxonomy): Eukaryota > Metazoa > Chordata > Mammalia > Artiodactyla > Camelidae > Camelus > Camelus bactrianus. The sequence goes on from NC_133555.1 coordinate 29,241,239, forward strand.
AGGTGTCATGGAAGCCAATACCGTTTTGAATATTTAACAGCTGACCCTTTTTAGTTAGTGGCCACCTATGGCTTTCAGTGTTGGGACCCTGCCTTGGGAATGTGTTTGGTGATCTTTGTGTTATCACCAATAGGAGCAAGCTGTGATGCTTTGTCGCTCAAGGCAGATAACCATTTTTCCTGTGTTCTCAAAGAGGGGCATTCTCCAACCTCAGAAATCCTAAGAGATAGGCTCATTGAGAGAATGCGTCAGTCCACCTCAGAAGTTAACTTGCAGATAAATAATAATGATACTTTTAAATGGTATCAGCAGGAAAGTTTTTCTTAAGGGCTTTCATTCTTGACGAAAGAGCAAATTATTTCAAAAAGTAAATACCACATGTCTTGTTACTTGAGATTGAATTAGTTTAGCACTAGTAAATCTAACAGTGATAGGTGGGAGGTGGGCTGTTAGAATAAGAAAATTGACATTTGTTTATAAGATGTTTTAAAAATAACAATTAATCTAACGTACTTATTGTTACTATAAATATTTATTCCATTTTATCCATGGGGAAACTGAGGCCCAGACTAGTTACTTGACCAGGGAGTGGCCAAGCTGCCTTTTGAGTGCACCCAATTGGCCTGCCACACCCAAACTCCTTGCTACTGAGCATACTTCCTGCGTGTGAAGTTTAGATATTTGTAAAAACTCTATGTAAACCCTTCATCTCATGCTTTGGTGAGTATTTGCTGCATTGTTCTAGGTGCTACTGGGTGAGAATTGTCTGATAGCGTGAGTGAAAAGTATGTACCTCTGTGTGGGACACCTCAGAGTAACAACTGTAGGAAAGGGCCACATTTTGTGGCCTCTGCTATAACTGGACACCCTGGCTGTTTCTGGCTTTGAAGTCCAAGCCATGAATTCTGGCTCTGCTATTTGCTATCTGCTGAACCTCACTTTACTTCTGTAAAATGGGGATAATAATAGCCCCACTTCATGGGGTGAGGTGCCAATTAAATTAGAAAACACGAAGTAAGCAGTTAATCTAGTGCTCAGTAAATGGTAGTATTTATTGTCATTGATATTGTTGTCATAATGACATGAATGTGATATTGTCATAATGACATGAATATGTGATACACATATTCAAGTCTCCTTTGATACAGCCTCTTATCAGGAAGCCTTTCCTGATGTACCCTGCTCGTGACAGTAATGTAGTACTTCTCACCCTCCGTTCCATTTCCACCTGATGGGTTTTTGTTTATTTGTTTTTTATTTTATTTTATTTTTTGCTGCTGTGTTCCCAGCACCTAGAATAGTTCCTGGAATATCGTAGGGACTCGACATTTATTTGAATAAATAAATAAAAGTGATATAGTCAGTAAGGAGTTTATCGGGGTTGTGACATGTTACATGGCAGTAGTCCTTCCAATGGAAATGGAGAAAAGACTACTGATTCGGGATGAGTAAATGGAATGAACTTGATGGGTAAGAAAGAGAGAGGAGTCAAGGATATCTGGTCTGATGATCTGATTAAATGGCCAGGTAATGGTGCCTGTTGCTGAAATGCAATAGGATGAAGGCAGAGGAGGTAAGGGTATGGGGAGCTGGGGATAAGCAAAAACAAAACCATTGGGATTGAGCAACCTAAGGCCCCCAGGAAAATGCTGGCATTACTGCTTGAGTAAGGCACCCATGGTCTTTTACAGCAGCAAGAGTGTCTGCCTGACACATGCAGATCTTCCTCAGTGAACTGTCTCCCCTGGAGAGGTGGGGATGAATGGAATTCCAGTTCAGGTGTGAGAAAGCCTTAAAATTACAAGAATGTCTCAGAGTACGCAGTGAGAGCCAACATGGGATGCCCCTCCCTGCTAGTCCAGGGATATCTGTGGGGGGTGGAGCTTGAGGGGAGAGGAGCAGTGAGATGTCTCCTCAAGTCCCTTCTTTTCACAGCTCGACCATTCCTGTTTTATAAGGAAACACCATGGAATGAGGGAAGGTACTATAGGCTGTTTTTCTGATATGGTGCTTCATCCTTTGTATGTCTTCCTTTTTTTTTTTTTTTTTTTTTTTTTTTAATATAAGGGCCATTTCTCTCCTCAGACTTTCTGAGAAAAGAAAAGGACCAAGGAACCAAGGCATGACAAAAAGTTTTTTAAAAATTAAATGAATGTGCTATATGAACTTGAAAATTCACAGATAACAAATGGTTCTTTCCCCAGGCCTCCATTAGGATCATTTGGAGAAGTCAGGGAGTGTTTTTAAGTACCTACCCTGGAAAGCAGAGTTGGTGGGAAGCATCTGTGGTTTTAAGAATGTAGGATCTCATTCCCTCCCCAGCGCTTCTCCTTCCAACAGTTGAAATGTTACTTTCAGTCTCACGTAAAAGACTCTGGAAGAGGTCCCAGGGGTTGTATGAACTTGAAACATAGTGATGAATATGGGTGTCCTCTGCAAAATGTCACAGCCCTGGACATCCCTTCCTGGGCATTTCTGTGGCTACCTCAGCATTATTTTGAATGTTGACAGAGTACTCAGCTCAGCAAAGGCAAACTTCCTTGTCCAAGTTCTTACACAAAGTCTTTGGCAAGAGCCCAAAACAACAGTCACAACTGAGTGTCTAAATGTATTTGGGTGACATACCACAAGCTGAAGCCATGGAATTCACCGATGGTTTCCTTCAAAGCTTTTTGTTGCCGTTCCCAGTTAGGAAGTTTTAGTAAATAGTGATATGGAAAGATTTTGACTCTCATGAGCTCTTCCTGCTATTTCATTTACTGACACATAACACAGAACTACAGAACAAGATGCTCCCAAGCCAGAGGGGGGAGATATTTACCATAAAACTTGTGCTCAGGAACATGGCAGATTTGGCTGGATTTGAATTCAGATTTGCCACCTATTAGCTTTGCAACCTTGGGCAAAATGTACATCTGTAAAATGAATATAATATTAGCATGTCCCAGCTAAAAGTGAATTGTTGTGCATGTAAAACTCTCGTCTCCACACAATAGCTGGCACACATTACACATTCTGTAAATAATGGCTATTATAATTAAGGTATTCTTTTATATTTTGTTATTTATATTCCCTTATTGTATGGCTTTAATTCTAAGTTGTAAATTTCTTCCATTTTGATATTTTTCAAGTGGGAACTTGTAATTGATTTATTATGTTTGTTTATGTTTTATATACCTGTTGGCTATTATGAATGGAAATGTCTCCCATTGTTCTTTTGAACTGGCAATGCACATTATAGGAGAGGTTAGTGAATTTTTTTAACCTGTCACCTCCCTGAATTATTTTATTAGTTCAAGTAGTTTTTTTAATCAACTTTTGCACTTCCTAAGTAGATATGTATAATCTGTAAATAACCACAATTCAGCTTCTCTTTCACAATAGTTATGTTTTAATATTTTCTTCTCTTATTGCTTAGAATATCTGGAACAATACTAAACACCAGTGGCTAGACTGGGTATCTTTGTCTTGCACCTAGTTTTTCTGGGAATGAAGCCAGTAGTTCACCATTATTATGTTTACTTTTCAGATGAGATCATCCTTATTAAAGAGATGCATTCTTATTTTTAGTTTCCTATGATTTTATATCAGGAATTTTTAATTTTTTTTTATCAAATGTCTCTTAAGCATTTTTGTAAATCAGTGGATCTCAAAGCTATGCATAAGAATTCCCAAAGAGCACACACACACAAAAAAAAAAGTAAAGAAAAGACAAGGACTTGCTCCAGATATGCTGCAGGATAATTTGCCATGTTAAAAACCAGATCCATGATTCTGATGTGTTCCACTGAAACACTGAATTAGATTTTGTTGATCACATACTTATTTGTCTGTCTTGACTTATTAATGTGATGAGTTATAGAATTCCTAACATTAAACCACCCTACTTTCCCTGAATTAATCCTATTTGGTCATGTTTATATTATTCTTTTAATATGCTACTGAGATTTCTTGGCCAGTGTTATTGATTGATTGATTGATTGATTGATTGAAGTATAGTCAGTTACAGTATGTCAATTTCTGGTATATAGCGTAATGTCCCAGCCATGCATATATATACATATATTCATTTTCATATTATTTTTCATTAAAGGTTATTACAAGATATTGAATATAGTTCCCTGTGCTATACAGAAAAAAACTATTTTTTTAATCTATTTTTTATATATAGTTTGCCAGTATTATACTTAAGATTTATACATCATAGTCATAAGTGGAATTGGCCTATAGTTTCTTCTTTTAGATATCAAAACTATGGAAGCTTTGAAAATTAACTTGTGAAATCATCTATATTTCCTGAACTCTTTAAGTTGACAAAAAATTTTGGTCTGTTCTTGAAAGTATGAAAGTACTCTGTTAAGTGACCCAAACCCAGGGCCATTTTTGGAGATAATTATTTTGCACCATTTTCCATTTATTTCATATTAGTCCAGTTAGATTATCTTCCTTTACCCAATGAATTTTATTAATTTTGTTTTCCTAAAGTATTGTCCATTCCAGCCACATAGAGATCTATTATCCTTATTCTGATCTCTTCTTTATCTATTATATTCTCTTACCTTTCGGTCATTTTGTAATTACTTGCTTGAATTTTCCTGTCACCTCTTTTTTTCTTGAGTAGACATCTCAAGAAAGAAGGTTTTTGTTGTTTTACTTTTTGTTTTCCAAAAATCTTTGTGTGTGAACATTTTTTCATTGATTGGTCATTTGCCTGTCTCTAGTGATTTGCCTATTCGTATCCTTTGTCCGTATTTCTGCAGGGCTATTGGACATTTTTCTTATTATGTGTCATATTACGTGTACAAATTCTTTTCCTGAAATGTGCTTGCCTAGTTGTCATTTATTTTAAACCTTTGCTAACGTGAGGTCTTTTTCTGTTATTTGTTTTTGGTTGTTGTGGTTGTTCTTTGCCCCACAGAACTTCTGTAATTATATGAGTTGCAGTCTTCCTTTACAGTGTCTGGATTTCATGTCTTTTGAAAAGTCCTTCCAATGCCAAAATTTTGAAAATAAAAATTGAGAAATAAAATAACTGGGCATTATGTCTGGCAAGGGACATGAAACACAGTAGGCATTCGGCAAATACTCCTTCTCAGCCTCCTCTTCATCTTCCTTTTTTCCCCTCCTCTTCTTCTTTACCATATCACTATGAATGGGGAGGAAAAGTGCCAGAAGTAGAGTCTTAGAAACAGCCATGCTTACCCAAACCATATTTCCAGAAGACCTGATTTTCTTCACAATTATCACTGTCAGTATCCCTTCTAGGATTTGAGGAACACCTGCACGTGTCTAACCGTGTGTCCATGTGTATATATTCATGCTCACGTGTATTCATTTAGTTATGCATAAGCATATGCATATATATACATGGGTTCTACCATAACAAATCTCTTTTTGGAGAATTTAAAATCTATTTTTTCCACACAGATATTTGGATTTATTCCATTGAAAAAGGATCATGTTGACCAGCAGTGAACATTAATAATCTTACCTAATTGGATGTGAAACATCATCAAGGAAATTATCTATGCCCTGAAAGTTTTGTTTCTTTTAAAAAACAAATAAACCCCCAAAAGCTCATTTTTAAAATAATTGCCTCACAGAGGAAATAGACAATTATGTCACATTTCACCATGATAAACAGTACACTAAATGGGCACAGTATTCTAAAATTTACATGTGGAAGAAAACCACACAAGTATAAAAAGTAAAATTTATATACAGGATTAAGGGTAAAAGTGTATGTTACAACATGTTTGCCTGATAGTGTATAATTGCTGAGCATTATTTGTCGGTTAAGGGGATCAGCTAAAGCCTGGTGTATAAAAATTCATGCCAGTAGGAAATTTACTATAAATCAAAATCTAGATTACTCCATAACATTACGTCTTCTAGTTGTAAATTAACTTGCACAATTTGGCTTTCTGGGTAATGAGCAACATTTCCAGTGGAGCTGGAAGCCTTCCATAAGTAAGTTAGGTTAGAACAAAGCCAAACTTCCCCTTCCGCTGTTCTGGGAGGGTGTCTGTGTGCCTGTTTTTGTTGCTGGACTTCTATCCAGAGACAGCCTGGAGGGCGTGTCCGTGGGTATGGGTTAAGGACACTCATCTTTAGCCCTGTCTGTAGCACACCATGGGGAATTTTACTATAAAACACAGCTGCAGCTGTTTCCTGCTCTAGCTGGGTACAGTTCTGCCTTCTAGCAGGGTGTTGCCCCAGAATCTGGTGATGTGTGGGTCTTCAGCTGCCACACTGAAGCCCTATGCCCCTGGCACTGGAACATTGACAGCAGGTGGGAAGCATAGAGTGCCAAGTGGTTCTGCTTGGTAAAGCCATTTGTCCTTGGGGAGAAATGACATGTTACTTTTTGAGAGACTGCATATTGATGTCGGTTTTTCTTTTTTAATGTGTTTTCACATGTCCTTGATGTGAGAGGGGGAGTCATGTGGGCCCTGTAAGCAAGAAGTCAATCTTTAAATCTTTGCAAGAGAGTTCCAGAAAAGAAGGGGCTTACAGATACCCACAGTGTTTCTTCAAAACCTGCCAGCTGAATGGAATCACATTAAACAGAAAATCTAATACTAAAACTAACATTGATGGTTTAATTGTAACCATAGTACGAATGTCTAATATTTGTGTGTATTTGCTATATATCAGGCACTGTGCTGTTATTCTATATGAGCTTTCTCTTTTCTTCTCCCAGCAACTGTATGGGATGGTACCATTAATAAGGAACCCAAGGGTTAGAAGTCTGGGTCAAATATCTGCAGTTACTAGCTTCAGTTTATAATCTCTACAGTGCTCTAAAGTTAGTGTTCTAAGCCATGTCTGTCTGGCCCTCAGTTTGCCCCTTAACCGGCTTGTTATGTCCTTCTAGGATGTGTATCAGAGGCTCATGCCATTTCTGTGTGTACGGATTTTCCCTCTGCTTCTAGATTCCTCTAGTTTGAGAATCCCCCATTGATGTTTCTAGTAAATCCCTGGACCATCTATCGCCTCTTTAGTCCTGCCCTGTCCACTTGGTGGCTTCCCTGTTCCATCCCTCTCTCACTTAGGTCTGTTTCACCCTTAGTCACATTTTGTGCCTGAAAAATTGAATCATCAGTATATTCTTATTCCTTAGTCTTCTCCATGAGATCTCTCCTTCAGTTTCCACCCTTATTCTCTCTATGAGATCCCCCGGGCTTTCTTCTCAACCAGCTAGGTGGTTCTTAGACTACTGGGGACATTGTGGTTATGTCCCATTGTCTCTTCTTTCCTTAAAGTAAGGCCTGCTTCTGACTTTTCCAAGGCCTAGGACAGGAGGACAAATGAAGGCTCGATTTGGCTGATGTGTTCTTCTTTGAAATTCTAGTTCACTTGGTCAGTTACTAGGCTTTCAAGAACAACAGCAACAGCAACAACTTTCTTAAGAGCCAGAAAAGAAAAAAAAAATTGTGTGTGGGTATTTTGATTTGTAGGCCCTCAGAGCTGGGCAAGGGGACCCTCTCACCAAGTCTCAGTATGGAAGGAGGCTTAGTTCTAGCTCAGTAAGCTGGGCAGGGGGACCACCACCAAGCTGCCTTTCTAATCCTTTTTCTCCTCTGGTACACAGGCTCATTGTCCTTCTTTCCTTTAAAATTCAAAGGAAAATGGATTATGCAAATTATACTGACACACAGACTTCCCCTGAACAAATCTCGCATAGAATAAATCAAATTATCTGGAAACTAGCAGGGAAGAGTTGGTTTGGGCTTGTAGCTTGCCTGCTGCTGTGAATATCAGAAGGTCAGGAAGGAAAAGTATGTTTTTGATCAGATTTTTCTGGTCAAGCTTGGGGAGAGTTTTCTTATTATCTTTTCTCTCCCTGTCCCAGCCTCTCGCACTTATTCATACTCACTTTCTCTCTCTCTTTTCTTCATCAGCAAGAAGAAGGAAGGGAGGTGGGAAGGAAGAAAATAGTAAATTAAAGACAAAGAAGGTCTCTTCCCTGAGGTTTGGTATATTGAAAGCTGAGTAATGAGATTAAAGGCAGAATGATATATGTGGGGACTTCCAAGGCATGCCAGGCTCCTGCTTCAGTTATACAAAGGCCTCTACAAGGGTGCTAGCTTTCCTGAAATGTCCACTGAATTAAAATTTGTTCTCTAGTTAGAATTAGTGTTGGTGTAAGCAGTGACCTATGACAATTTAAAATTTAATGAGGCAAGAACCAGATTTGGCTTGTGTTTTAGGCCCCTAAAACTTGTAAAGCATGCCATTCTCTTAACCATGTTAAAATAAATATTAGTAATTAGTTAACATTAATGGATATTTTGATTAAGTTCTTCCTTTTCAAATGGAAAATAAAGCAAATTGACTGGAAAAGCATATTATGTTTCCCCTGGCTGGGCCAGATCATGCTGTTTAGCTGGTGGCAGCCACCCTGGCTCAAGTCTCAAGGCAGAGGGTCTAGGGGAGATGAGCACCTCCAAAGGCCTGGCTTGTAAAGTCTGCAGAGTGAGGACCAATCTCACCATGTGTAAACCAAGTCTGTGGGAAACCATTGGAGTACCTAGGGAGCAGGACCAGGAGAGCCAAGCCCAGCAACAGGAGAGCCAAGGAAAGAGGGTACTGCAGCATCATAAAAATGACCAAAGACTGTTGATTCTGGGAGTCCTTAAGTGCTTTGTCTTCATTCCAGGCTACAACTCAGGGAGTTTCACTTCCCCAGTGTGTAAATGCATACTCGGCTCTGAACTTGGGCTGTGGAATTCATCTTAACTTGCTAGAAGAACCGATGTTGACATTATGCCTCCCTGCATGAGATCCCCCGGGCTTTCTTCCCAACCAGCTAGGTGGTTCTTAGACTACTGGGGACATTGTGGTTATGTCCCATTGTCTCTTCTTTCCCTAAAGTAAGGACCATGTTTCACCCAGCCTGGTTTGAGACTGAATGTATCACATTAAAACTGTGTGTTAAATGAGGGTGCACCATGTCTCAAGGGCTATGGAGTTAATTACTGCCTTGAACTTAAGCAGGGCAGCTAGAAGGATGTTTTTAAAAAAGATTATGATTATGGGACTTCTGGTTAGAATCCTTTGGGCATCAGGCAGGGGTAGCAGCCCAAATTTGAGGGAGAGGAGAATAAAATGACAAGAATCTCAAATTGGATAAATATATATACAAAGGCAGCCTCCTTTCCCTCTGTAATCTCTGTTTCTTTCAGTATATTCCGGGTGTTTAGTGAACCGAAAAATATACTTAAAGCTTTTCCCACTGCACTTTCAAGAAGCTCAGGATACTTTAACCAAAATTGCCTTTCCCAGGAACACCTGTCAGCAGTTTGATTTTTTTTTTCCATTTTTAACTGAAACTGAAGCACAAAGCCATCTTCTTTACTCATTTGTGCCAAGCACTGTTATAGGTGATGGAAATGCAGTGAGCAAAACCACCATCCTCACTCTCAGCATTCTAGAGGAAGAAAAATAATCAAAAAGATAAGTAAGAGAAATATTAGGCTGACCCATATGACACTGTCAATTTCATAGGTCAAAAAGTTTAAAAATGGACAATTTCATAAGATTCAACTTAGCATATGGTAGTTGATAGTGATAAGCAGTAAGGAGAAAAAACTTAAAAAAGGAGACTATGAAATGTTGAGGTTAGGGATTTTTAGTTAAGGAAAGCCCTTACAGAGAAGGTGAGGTTTGAACAAAGGTTGAAGAGAGTAAGGGAGCCAGTCAAATGCATTTCTGGGGGGAAGAACATTCCAGGCAGAAGGAACAGAAAATGCAGCGGCTCTGAGGTGAAATCAGCAAGGAGGCCTGTATGGTAGGAATAGAGTAAGTAGGTGAAGGATATTAGAAATAATGTTAAAAAAGTAATCAAGGGCCAGGACATGTAGGGTTGGTGCCATTAGGATGCCTTTGGCTTGAGTCTGAATAAAATGGGGAGCCCTGTGGGAAGTTTCTGAGCAGAGGAATGACTTGCTCCAGTGTAATGTTTCAACAGGATCCCTGGCTACTGAGTTGAGCAAAGGCTGCAGGGCCAAGGGCAGAAGTAAGGGGACTGGCTAGGAGGCCATCACTAAAGTCAAGACAGGCGATGGCAAGCCAGATTAGGTGGTGGCAGCTGGGTGGTTGTGTTTGTCCACTTCTGGACCTGTTTTGAAGGTAGAGTCAGTCAGAAAGGCTGAAGGATCAGAAGTGGGGAATGAGAGAGTGGCGGGGGTTGGGGGGTGTATGTTTTAGGTCTGAGCAACAGGAAAAAAGAATTGCCCTGAACTGAAATGAGGATGACTGCAGTGGGAGCTGGTTACAGGTTAAGGGACTCTCTCCTACTTGGGAGATTTTACAAGCTCAGTTCTGATGAGTAAAAATGCAGAGGGGAGGGGAAAGAAGGGAAATAACCTTGAATAGTCTTTTCAGTAATAAAAATAAATGGCAATTCTAAGAACAGGTATTGACCTCTGATGGCAACCTAGTGCTAATCTTGGGGCATGGATTTTCTTATCTAATAAGCACAACAACATTTCTTATGAGTTGAGAAACCCACAGATGCCTAGGAGGTCAGAGACTTTCTGAGTTGCTCCTGGGTTACTGATGGCTTATTTCACCCCTCCGAAGTGAGTGGCTATTTGTAAGGCTAAGCACTGGGTGAGAACAAAAAACAGACACAGATGGGACTTCTGAGAAAAAGGTAACAACTGACATACTAGATGCTCTGCTCAAAGATGAATTCCCACAGCACATGGAGAACCTGCCTTAATAATCAAGTTTCAACTCGATGGGAATGAGAGATGTTGCTGCCCAGGAGATGGCGATGGTTAATTGGAAGCTCAGTTCGATTAGGTGGCCCATGCTCTGTGCCTACCAGTCAGCCAGCCTGGGAGGGTCTATGCCTCAACACCCAGGTGGTGGTGAAGATGGAGACCTGGGAGAAAGGTCTCATATTCAGGGACAGCAGCAGTAGACTGAGATCCAGAATGTGATTCTGTGGCAAGAGTTGACAGTTAAATCATCTCAACTACTCTGTAGCTTCTCTTAGAACTTGCTCCTCATTACTCCTGAGGGAAGCCATTCCTGTAGCCTTCCCTGTATAATAGAAAAGCCCAGGATACGGATGTCACAGCCAGTGAAATTACTGAGGAAAACAAAGGCATATTTAAATTGTATGAATGGTTGTTAAGTGAAAAAGGATGCACACACATACCAGACTCTAGAAGGAGCCATATCATCATGTTCTGGTTGGTTGTGAGTGGTTTTTTTTCTGCCATTCTTTCCATTTATTTTCATCTTCTGATTTTTCAACCATGAACAAGTAATAAGGGAGTTAAGAGCATGGAATTTGGAGACAGACAGAGCTGGGTTGAAGTCCTAGCCTCACTTTTTCCCAAATGTCTAACTCTGAACAGCTGTTAGTTTTTCCAAGCCTCAGTTTCCCCATCTGTGTAATAGTAGCAGGTTTGACATGACCAGTCAGTGAAATAATGCATGGATAGTATCTAGCAGGATGGGTGTTGCTAACATCATTCTTCAATTCATTTTTAAGGCAAATAATCAAGACAATTTATAATTTGAGTAATCTAGTTGGGCTGGGTATAAGGAAAACAACAGTTGAACAGTTGTGATAAATGACAACCAACTCTGAGAGTCAGAGTTGGAGAGCTACCAGGGATTAGTGAGGACTGGAGAGCATCTATCACATTGGAGGAGGCAGTCTCTACTTAGTTCTAGGTGATTTTTGCTATGTGGGAACAGCCTTGGTATTACTAATTCTTCCAATTGTTAACGAAAGCTCCACATTGGGATTTTTACATAATGTCAAGTAATTAAAAAAAACAAACTTAAAACTCCATGCAAGTCAAACAAGATGTTCCTATGGGCCTGGTATGTCCTGAAGCCTGCCAGTTTATAAGCCATATGTATCCATTTGCAGTATAATAAATGATCCCCACAGCTCAGTGGTTATATGTTGGTCATGGATCAGTAGGGGCTGTGCTCCACATGTCATCTTCATTTGAGGATCCATGATTTAGTAGCAGCTTCTATCTGGGACATGCCATTCTCATGGTGGAGGGAAAAGAGTTGGAGGGGCACACAATGGCTCTTAGAGTTTCTGCTTGGAGCAGCATGTATCACTTAATTGCATCTTATTGGCCAAAACAGATCATAGGGCCATGCCTGATAGTGGGAGGGGGAATGTATTCTTCCTACAGAAAGGTGTTCCAAATTACCTGGCAATGGGAGGGGATATTGACTGCTCGTACAGTGAAGTAGGAAGCAACTAATTGGAAATGATAAAATAGCCTACTACAGAAAACTTCTGCCTGAACCTCTTCCTTCCATTCACTTGCCTTTCCAGAGTTTTGTTCAACTGTTGCCTGTTATCTTCTGAAATCTGGATCAGAATATATACAGATTTCCTTACAACCAAGTGTGACTCTCTCTGGCTTGTGGGGTGAATACACAATCCCTTAACATGGCACTCAGGCCTTCTATAATTTGCCCCTTTATTATATATTAGTTTAAACTGAATGAAATTGCTGATACTCAGCTAGTTTTTAATCTTAAAAAAAATGACAGTTTATAATATTCAGCCAAACAGTTACAATATTTTATCCTTTGAGAGCTGAAGGCTGGCCTATCCAACGTTGTCTAACAATATCCTGTAATTTCCACCTGCAGGCCTTTGTTCCTGCTGTTCCCTCTGACCGTATGTACCTTTTTCACCTTCCACCCACCCCAGTCAGAGAGTCTGTGGCTTTTCTCCCTAAAATTAGCTCAGGAATAGGATGAACACGTAGGGGAAGAAGGCCATCTCTGGCGAGGAGGGGTATAAACTACTAGAGGATGGCCTGGTGTGTCCCAGAGCTCTTAGCCCAGGCTGGGCTGAACCTGAGCCCTCAACCCACCCCTGAATAAATGTTGAATGACTTTACCTTATCAACAGTGATGGTGACCTCCTTGGTACAGAAGTGCAGACTTCTTAAGTGGCAAGAGGACAAGTCTTATGTATGTAGAGAGCAGACATCAGTTCAGTATATATTTACAGTGTGCCTGGCCCTGGGCACTGCTCCAAGGAGGATAAGAGTGAACAAGGCAGACAGGCTCACTGCGGCTCTAGAGCTCAGCCTGGTGCATCACGGATGTTAGAATTTCAGAGCCAAAGGGACTTAGAGCCCAAATAGTCCAATGTCGCCAGTTTATAGAAGAGGAACATGGTCCTGCTTTTACCCTTGCCCTAGAATCCATTCTCACAGCAGGCACAGGAATGATCTTAGTGCATGAGTTAGATCCTGTCTGTTTCCTGCACTACATCTTTAGATGCATAGCACTGTATTTATGTAATTAAATAAAATGTAAAAATACAGTAAAATCCCAATTCTTTACTAAGATATGCAGCCTATCTCTGTCTACTGCCTACCTCCCCAACACCATCCCTCTCACTTCTAAGCTCCAGCCCCTTTGGCTTGGCTTTTAAAGTTCATTCTTGCCTCAGAGCTTCTGTACTTATTGTTCCCCCTGCTGTGTATGCTTTTCCCTCTACTCTGCCTGTGGGTGACTCCATCTCCTGCATTCTCTGGAGCTCAGTTCAGATGTCTCCTTCAAAGAGGAGAGCCTCGCTGAAGTTTACCTTCTCTTCTGTAAAACTTTATCACTTTTCTTTATCTGAAATTATATTTATTTGTTTACTTGTTTGTTGTTCTTCTCTCCAGTAGACTGAATTTCAGGAAGGTGGAATCTAGTCCTTTGTGTTCACTGGTGTATCCCCAGCACCAAGCACAGTGCCAGTTACAGAGTTGGTAATCATTAACAAGTTGTTGAATGAGTGAATGAATGAAACATGTGAAGAGGCTGACTTATGGATACCCAGATGGTGCTTTGTTCCAGGATTGGTGTTCTGATTTACAAGTCAGCCTTCTTCATATCCTACTACTTCTGGTACATAGTAAGCACTCAAATATTTGTTGAAGGAATAGTTTCACAGCTTGAACGTATTCACAGCTTGAGTGTCAGAGTGGACATTTCATTTTCATGTCTATAGCAGACATCACTAATCATTCAAAGCAACCATTTCTTGCTCAGCCTCAAAGCTCTTTTCAACTTTAGTATTCCTGGAGGGCATCACCTATAGATAGATCAGAGAGGTCTATTTGCCATCCCTCTGGTAGGCTGTCTTCATGTAACTGGGTATGTCTGATTAAGCAGGTTCCTTAGAGGAATCACCTTGTCTCCTGGGAATTAAAGCATCATAAGGAAAACTAGGCTGAGAGCGGAGGAGTGACTCTGAGTAGAGCTGGGCATCTGTCAAACAGGGAGTTTTCTGTTTTACTTCCTTCACACTTGTGCCTGAAGGCAATGAGCTGCAGTTAGGACAACTAGTGAAAATTGAATAGGCTGCCTTGCTGAAGCTTCTGGGGTCTTTGACAGCCCCTGGAACCAGCCACTTTGGAGCTGGAAGATATGTTAGCCATGGAAGAAGATGCCAGTGACTTGGAATCTGGCACCCCTGGCAAAAAAAAGCCAAATCCTCTGAGCAATTTATATTTTATAAGTATTGTGTACTAATTGATTTTTTCACTAGAGCTTCGAAGTTTACATTTTATCTATGTGACTAATTAACACTTCCCCACCTATTATTGCCCCAACCTCCACTCATTAATTCATAATAACTCCATGAATGCAGCAGGACCCTTGATTTTGCTCATCATTTTATCCCTGATACTCAGCACGGGGCCTCGCACACAGTAGCTGCTCAATAAATATTTGCTAGCTGAATGAATAAAGGAACAAATGAAGGGTTTTCTAAACCCCAAGATGGTATGGCCTGGGAAACGTAGGTGACAGGAGGAATATGATCGGTGGGGAAGGATACAGTGTGGAAGATCAGGCAGGTGACCCACCCTCAGGATCCTATTCGGGGAAGTGGAGGTGGGGCGGCAAAGAAAGAATATAGTGTTCTTTTGGGGAGCTCTTTCTCCCCAGATGTTGGGCTTTCTGAGAAGGTGAGCTCTGGTTTATCACCCCAGAGTTCTGTACACAGCCAATCCCTAGCATTCCTGGGGTCTCCAAGAGGATCATCAACCGTTCCTACTTCTGCACGTAGAGGTGAGGCCAGAGGGTGAGTACTGCCTTCCAAGATTCTTCCTCTTGTGGGTTCTCGGCCTGTCTCCGAAGCTCCACTCATGTCCCTCCCCTCTCATTGTTCCTGGGATGAGCTCCAGTCTGTTTCCCTCCACATCCACTTGAAATGCCAACCTTGCTCAGCCTCCTTGGGTCATTTCCAAGGCTGGAGAGGGAGAGCTCTCATACTGTTGTTTGATTCAATTAAAATCATCCAGCCAAACACTCCTGCATCCATTCCCCTTTTATCTTGTTTGGGTCTTTGTTCCCTTTCCATGTGGAGAGAGCCAGGAGGCCTGGTCTAACCTTCTAATGGAGCAGATGCCCTTTCTGCAAATCCATAGCTTTTTTATTGCCAGCCCTGGGCAACAGCAGTGATCATGATGATCTGCTGAGATTTAGCACTGCTATGCGTGGACTGGACTTTGAAATCAGCCTTTCCTCCCCTCAGGCCTTAGAAGTAGTTACAGTTCCCTTAGTGTTCTAGGATGCAGGACCTGGCACACCCTGTGTAGGGTTCTGAGTCCTTTAGCAGGTTCCTCCCCCAGTTTGGAGTCTAGCCTGGAGCCAGCTCATTCAAAGACTGCATCCAAGTCTACTGCCCTCTCACACTCATTCTATTAACATTTTTTTTTCCCTGAGATTAATGAAAAGTAAAACAGAGACAATAGGGTCACTTAATAATTTTATCCAGCAAAATAAACTGAAACCATACTCACCCAAGCGGGCAAGGAATAGCAGCTCAACGATGACGGGCAAGATTTCCTCCAGGCCTTTTGTCTAGTCTGCCACCCCCTTTAAAGCTGCCTTTGCAGTGCTTTGCATTAATACACTGTCTGCATGATGTCATAGCTCCAGTGACAGCTACTCCCTAAACCTTGGTAAAAAAATCTGGAATAATAACCCACTCTCTGATGCTCATTCCCTCTGTTGAGGATGCCTCTGCCAGTTTAGATTGTCTAAAAATGTTCATTTTGAGTCATTAGGGCAGAAAGCCATAACAATAGTTGCGCGTGCTACGTCATTGAGTGGAATACAATAGCTCTCTTAGACCCTGGGAAAGATTGATTGCTGCATTTATCTTCAGATTAAGTATGAATTTGGGGACCCTTTAGGATCAGCCTTTGCAGAACCATTACACCAGTTTGAATAAGTACCAATGGCTGGAGATGGATGGGCAACTTAATCTGCCAAGAAAAGTAGATTTCAGATTGTTTTTGCGTCTCGGGAGAAAAAAAAAAGTCTCCTTTATTCAAGCAGGTAATGCGGGTAATTGCATGTGTTTTGCATAATTTGATTTATGAGGATACTATAGTCACGTATGTGCCCTGGTCTGAATTCTCTATATTAAAAATTTCAACTTCATTCAGTCAAAAAAAAAAGGAAAGAAATAGATCATGTGTACTTGCAGGAAGACTTGATTATGACTTACTTTTATGACCATTGGAAGGAAGAACCAGTAGTATGTTGACAACTTCTAAGAAACTATCTTGAGTTGGATTAAAACTCGTCTCTTAGAAGTTGTTCTAATAGGGAATTCTTGAAATTGACAGTTTGGCACAGAGTTGAAGGGCCTAGAACTTGGCAGCTGTATTCTAACCCTAGATGTTGCCAAGAAGAAGAAAAGCCCCACCAAAAATGGGCCTGGCTGTCTTGTGTTACATAGTTTGTAGTCACATTCAGCTACACACAGTGGAAAAGTGCTTCCCTCATTTAAGAGACAGGGGAAAGGAGGCCCCCGCCTCTATTCTTAGACCTATAGATTTTATTGGGTGTTAGTTGGTCTGCAGGTGAATCCTGGGAGATACGTGGACAAGTGAGAATTCATTCAGTAGGGATCCTCAGAAACTATCAGAAAATCTTAGTGTAAAATTTGTTGATTCAGACTTTGAGATCATATGACCTAAGCAGAACTTTGTTTTTGCTCTGTCTGGGAAAGGGAAGTTTGATGAGGAAAATAGCAGCATGACCAGGGCTGTAAGTCACCTTATGTATTCATGTCATCATTCAGCCAGCATGTATTAGGAGTTTAGCATCTGCCAGGTTCTGGGCTAGACACTGGAGACTGTGATGACCATAGACCTGATGTGTACAGTCCAGGTGAGAAGAAGCCATTAAAAAGTCAACACAAGGTAAATGTCACAGCAGATGCAGCAGAAGTCAGTTCTCTTACAGGGAGTAGTGGAGATAAGAAGGAGGGAGTAGTCTGTGCTCACCTGGAAGTGAAAATTGTCTGAGAAGGAAAAGAAATTGCTATAAACAGGGCTAGTAATTAGAAGTGTGCCTCATAATCTTTTAAGACTGTTACAGAGACATAATTTCAGTTAAAACTTGCTACTCAGAGAGGTAAACACTTTTTCTGAATTTGGGGAACATTGCAGAGCTCCAAAGTAAGAATTGGAAAATTTCATTCTGAAATAAAGAGGATAAGGAAACAATGAAAGTATTCTGAGAGTGTTAGTATTTGAGAACTTGCTTTGAGGACTTTAAATTTTAGAAGGGATAGATCTGCATGTGTAAATTAGTGAATATACTAAAATAATGTTCATAAAATTATATCGTGAGAATCTAACAGTTTTTAAAAGAGAGATGCTTAAAATATCTATAACATTATTCTTTATATTCATATATATATATATTAGGTGTTTTTATATAGGAGAAAGCACTTGTATTTTTAGAAACACATACTGACGTATTTAGGGGTGACATGTCTTGATGTCCAGCTCACTCTTAACTATTTCAGAAATAAAAGATGAGAGAATATGGTGCACCTGTTAAATTTTGGTGATGGGCTTGTGGGTGTTAATAACCCTGTTCTCTTCTCTGATTCTGAATGTTTGGAAAATGTCCATGATTTAAAGCCAGCAAGTCTATACCTATATTATTTGCTGAATACCTACTATGTGCCAGACAATTATGCCTGGTACTGGATAGGCATCATTTCTAAGTTTCACAATCCTGTCCTTGCAGGACAATAAATTATTCTCCCTTAAAGATGGTAGAACTGAAGCCCAAGGTAATGCAGTTGGTAGGAAGTGGAGTCTATCTCTGAATCTGGGTGTGTTTAATGCAAGACACATCCCATATATCTTCATCATGAGTTCAATCTCCTGCCCAGAGCAGGAATTCTCTCCACAGTCTCTGTCAAGATGGCCATTCTCCCCCTTCTTAGAAAATTCAGTGGAAAGCATTCTATCAATGCTAGACACCTCTTCCTTAGGCTGAGCCACATTCTACCTCTGTAAAATTAAAACCTACCTACTAATTTAAACCATTTACTGTCTTCATCAGCATCTCTGGGAGACAGTTAATTCTTCAACTAACTCCCCACTTTCTAGACACTTGAACTTCTTATTGTTCCTACTGTATATCAAGTTATCTCTATGCTTTTGACATTTGCCAGTGGTTTCCCAACTGCCTGCTGACTGCCTCCCACCTCTTTCTTCTGGGCAAATCCTGGTGATTTCCCAAAGTCCTCAATAATGCCATTTCTTCATCACTCCTTTCCATGATGCCCTATTTAATTATATATTTACCTCTCTCTTCCCACCTAGACTGGAACTTACATGTGGCCAGGTTCTGGCTGAACTACTTAGTACATGTTCAGTGGAGAACTGTTGCATTGAACTGAACTAGACTCTAGTTCTGCCATCTCCAGCTATATGAAAAAATTCAGATACCTTGGAACCTGTATGGAATGAATTGGGTTTCTCCCCCACACAAGAGCCCTTTAAATAGTCAATCACTCTTCTCTGCTTTTCTCTTTTGTAGTCTTTTTTCTTTGAATAAACATCTAAGTTTCATTATATTTTTCTGCCTCATTTATCATTTAGGTGGACTACCTTAAGTGCATGTCATCTGTCACCAAGAACAACTACATTACCTTTTGGTCTATTAGTCAGTTTTTTGTACCAACTGTGGCCAAGAATTGCTTGACCCAACTAATTTACAGTAGTGATTACCTTTAATACTACTGCTTGAAAAAAATGGATTCTCATGACATGGGTGGGAGATCCTTGAAGGTGAGGACAGGGTCTCATTCATGTATCGATTATAGTTGATCAGATGTTGGAACATGTATGTGTGTCAAATGTTTGTTTTCATTGGCTGCATTCTCAGGTGCATTCCAATGTAAGAAACATCTTCATGGGCAAAGTAGTAGATGGGAAGACCCGGGAATTGAATCCAGTCAGTGGTGAAGGTTTTATACTGTTTGTACAAATGGGAAAAAAAGTCCCATTCACGATGTTTAGAATAGTCCATCCTTTTGTTAAATCCTATTATTTCACTCTATGTTGGCTTAATTTTGAGCTGTGGTGTGGGTCAGCAAACTGTTTTTCATGGGTCAGCTCCTACCATCATCTGTCATTTGCTTTTGTAAATAAAGTTTTATTAGAATGCAGTCACATGACATTATGTATTGTCATGCACAATAGCACACTCAAGAAGCTGTAACAGAGAACCCATGGTCTGTAAATAGGGTTGCCAAATAAAATACAAGAAGCCTAAGTTAAATACAAAATTCAGATAAACAATGAATAAATTTTTAGTATAAA
The DNA here is from genome assembly GCF_048773025.1 of Camelus bactrianus. NCBI lineage: Eukaryota > Metazoa > Chordata > Mammalia > Artiodactyla > Camelidae > Camelus > Camelus bactrianus. The sequence goes on from NC_133555.1 coordinate 29,260,882, forward strand.
TATGTCCCAAATATTTCATGGAACATACTCATACTAAAAATAAAAGTATCCAGTGTTTATCTGGAAATCAAATTTAACTAGACTCTTGTATTTTCATTTGCTAAATTTGGCCACCCTGGGAGGTGGGCATAGCTCAGTGATAGAAGTGCATGCTTAGCATATATGAGGTCCTGGGTTCAATCCCTAGCGCCTCCATTTAAAATAAAATAAAATAAAAGTCATCTTTTAAAAAATGGAATTTTCCTTTTTTTAAATCTGGCAACCCTACCTGTCAAGCCTAAAATATTTACTTTCTGGTCCTTTACAGAAAAAGTTTGCTGACACCTAAGCTACATTAGTAATTACAGTGATGATGATAGGAACAACAGAATTAAGAACAACACCAGTAATAGTAGCAGCAGTACCTCTTTTATTTGCATTATCAGTGTCAGTGTGTTATCTCAATTGATCCTCAAAACATCTACCTTAATGCTGGCAGAGGCGCTGGATCACACAGTGAGCACATAGTGGTGCTTAAGACTGTATCACCTCCTCATTTGGCATGTTTCAGTCCACCCTGGACCTACCTACTTTTTTTGGAGGGGTTCTTTCCCACAGGTTTATAGCACATCCTTTAGACTTTTCTATTCCAGAAGCAAGTCAAGGGACCCACTGCACCACTACCATTTTCTGTATTTCATTCACTGGTTAACTGACTCCATGTGCTTATTATACATGTCAAATAATTGTAGTGTTTCTGGATTATTTTATCTGAGTTGTTTTTACATGGCACAGTCTCATGCACCAAACCACCTCCATGCAGACCAGCAGAGACACCCTGTGGGAAACCAGATTTCACATGAACAAGCATTTAATAAGGATGTCCTCGGGGCAGTCTTCCCAGCTTTATCTACAGTGTGATGCATCCTCTCTTGGTGAAGCCATATATTAATTGTACATCATTGTTCACTCATTTTTCTCCCTGACGTATTTGTGAAAATAATAATGTATTGGATAGCAACTAGATTTGATAACTAAGTTATGCTACTCAGTCTATTTCAAGTGTTTCAGAGCTAAGTAAAAGAGAAAAAGTTAAAGAGAAAGTAAAAGGTAAAAAAAAAAGTAAAGAAAGTAAATATTTATGCTCCTATTTGCAGCAAATATCAAAGAGCTGATCTATATAACTATTATTAAAAACACTGAGTTGAGGTCTCCAAAGTGCCCTTTATCAATTTTTTACAACCTAACTGAGATTTTTGCTTACATTACAGACAGTAGGCTATTACCTTTAAGAAAGAAGGTGATTGGGAGATAAAACGGCTTCACAATGTGTTTCTGAAGAATCCAGCCTGCTCATTGACTTTGGGCAATGGGAAGCACATTAATTTACCTCTGATATCACAGGCTCTCTTGTGTCAACGTGTTAGTCTGTCGGTGCTGTGAATTTGCCTTTTTCAGCCATTGGAAAAGGATGAGAGAGTGAAACCTACAGTCTGTTTTCATGTGATAACCTTGACACTGGACTACTGTTTGGTAGAGGGCTTATGTCAGGGAGGAGTGCTGACGCTGTCGGTAGAAAGGTTAAGCCTAATAATAAAGTTTGTATTATGAAAAGTCACAGAATTGGAATATACTAACTTTTAAAGAACCTTTAACCAAAATGCTAAAACTTCCATAGTACAAAAATGAACTTGTTAAAGTATAATTTCATTACTCTTTTTCCTTTGTGTAAAAATATTCTTCATGTAACTTCAAGTGTACTGCTCTTCAAAATCAACTGTCAAACTTGAAAGTGTCAGTCATTCAGATAATTAGAAACATAAATTTAAGGAATGTGCAGCTGTAAAATTAACTACTGGATTCATTTAGAAGACTAGATTTACTAAAGGTAAAATTCTGTTTTCCAAACCTCTTTTTCCCTCCATGATTATGTTGCAAGGGAAGAAAAAACAATCTTTATCATGCATTTAGTGAATTTTAATGTTACATTTTTTTGTTGTTTAGTCTTTCATCCTTGAGTATTGAGAATAGAAACTACCATGTTTATCATACTTATTTTGACCTTAACCTTCTTTTTTTAATGAAAGAGACTTAAAATGTCCCAGCTGGTCAGACTCCTCGTGAGGGGGAGGAGACAATGGCGAAGCCTTCTTCCTGTGCAAACACCGAGATGGGACTGAGTGGCTTAAGTGAACTGCAGAAGTAGTCATCTCCTTGTGTGTGTGAAAAATATATAGAGAGCTGTTTCTTAAGATTATAATATGATTATAATTTTCACAATGACAAGAAGATATGGCACAACAATGCACCAACTCAAGGACAGTCTATTTCTTTTAGGATACTGTTCACAATTTACTTTAATTCATGCTCTGTTGGATTGGTACAAAAGGAAGAATTCTGCAGATAGGTAAACTGGAGGAGACTGAAATGTCGTAAAACAGAGTTGCTTTTGAGGTTTGGCTTAATTGTTAGGGAGTAAAATACTATTCCAAATTGAAATTCTACTGCAAAGAACTAAAAATATCAAGAATTAGTCAGAGTGTATAATCTAAAAAGAAAAAGGAAAAACTATCTTATCTGGTGGAATTTGGTGGTTAGCCCTTACCTTGGCAAGCCAAGTGTTTTGAATTTCCAAAATGGTCTCTCTTTTAATATGCTTAAGCTTTATTTGGTAGAGACCTTACTGAGGTATACATTTGATCCATTCACCTTCATTGACATAAACCCACTGTAAACTTCTTGGAAAATATTATATAGTTTGAGCTTTTTGCAAGGGAGTTGGTTTGGCTTTTAATATACAATGAGAAGAGTGGAAAGATCCAATATCCACCATTTCTTACATGGAATAGCTGGATGTCTTTTGGCTATTGACGTGACCCACCTTGTCTGAATGCCAACCCTCAGTGTGCAGGCTAGCAATATACTAGGAGACAAGGAAATCAAACTAAGAAAGTTGTATAATGGGGGAAAAGATTTTAAAGTCCATAGATTCCTAAAGGGCATATGAGACCTCCGGGGGGCTCTGAAGATGGCAGGTAGCCCTGCTCCTCATTAGTTAGCCTCTCACTTTTCACAATACCAATCAAGGAAGTGGTTCTGAGAATGATGGATTTCTAGGAAAAGCACAAAATGAGAAGAGGCAGGGGTTTCTGTGATCTTCCCAGGTGTGTGTGGAGGGACATCGTTTGGAGTTGAAGAAACCAATTCATATGATGTGACTTAATCCATTTCAGAGTCCTAGACTATCTCAGACATAGATTCCAGACCCTTAATCTTTCAAAAGTGAATAATTTAGTGTGATACTGGTTTGTTTGGTTTTTTGCATGGAAGATTTTAAGATGAAAGTTAAAATATGGAACTCTGTCTCTTCATGAACTTAGAACAATCCATGTTTGTTTTGGGGAAAATAGTAGATTACCAGAGTCACCTAGCACAGTTCAAGGAATTCCTGGGAGATATTTGGATAGACAGAAAACTGGAAAAGAGTTAATATTTCACCCACTCCTACAGTGATCAAATGCAATTCTCTCCTGATGAGAAAATGTTCTCTATTGTTATTTGAATTCAGAAAATAGGAACTCAAAGACATAAATATGTGTATGTATATATAATACCTACCTTGATTTGACATAATTATCTTCTACAAAAGAGAAATACTACCTGAATCTAAAATAAAATGGACTTTTGGAGATATTACACTGACTGAGAACATTGTTGATATTAACTAAGAATTGTGATTATATGTCTTAAATTGTATGTACTTACTTTTTCAAAATTTTAAGCTATTTGATAAACAATTCATGTTTACATAAGCAGTATAGCCTAAACTATTAGAATGTTCAAAATGAACAATGTTTATAGGTTTATCATTTCTCTTCCCATTCTTTTCCTGAGTGCTCGTCATGTGCCAGGCACTGTGTTAACTCTTATATACAGTATTCATTGACTTCCCATATCAGTCCTGTGAGATAATTGTTATTAGATTCATTTCATAGATGCAGAAAGTAAGGCACTTGATTATTAGGTTGAAACTTAGGATATTGTCATTTTTGTGGGTTGAATATACTTGGGCACTAGAAGTTTTCTATATATCCCCCAATATAATTTTGTTATACTGATCATATGCATAAGTGTACTTGGCATGAATTTGATTTAATACTGGTCAAATCACATTGCCAGTATGAACCCCCTTATCACAAAGCTTGAGATAGAGGGATCAGTCTGGAAGGGAGGACTCCTGCTGCCTCTCACATTTCTTTAAAAATTAGAATTTTCTTTATGCTCAGTAATATCAGAGTGCTCTTTTGTAGACCACAAGTCTTCCAGAACAATTTATGTATTATGGAATTGTCAGTTAAGGTTGGGAAAAGTGTCACAAAATAAGGAGATGGCCTCCTAGGCTGGAAACAGCAATAATTCACCGTGCTATAACACGAATATCGTTTGATGTCCTTTTCTAATTGCCAAGATTCACTTTAGTTTCAAGGGAAATAGCTTTTACTTCAGCGTGGAGCACTTGCACCAAAAGCATATTGAACTTGGTATGCCTACATATTTAAAAAGTGGGTTTTAAGCTAAAATGTGAAAACGTAGAAGCATAGTTTAACATGGATTTGGGCGTACATTTTTTCTTTCTTCTTTGTATCCTTTTTTTTTTTTTTTTTTAAAGTCAGTTAAGAGTAGGTATATTTGTGTTGAAGGAGGGAACCCAGGTGGTTTTCTTTGCCTTGATAGTGGGAGGGTGGAGTGTGGTAATTAATAGGTGAGAAAGATTCAGAGGCAAAAGGACTGACTACCTTTTCTTTCTAAAAGGAATGATCTTCCAGGCATTTTAATGGCTTGGAAACAAACAGTTACTGGTGCCACTTTGTTTTCAAGCTGATTTGATTTTTTATGGCTCTGGCCAGTGTTTGGAAATAATTCATCAGAAGGAAGATGTCAGGATGAGCAACAAACACATTAAAGTCAAACAGCCTTTGACATGTCATACCGTTGGTGCTTTGAGACTTTTGATTTTGAAATTTTAGGAAGATAAGCTAACCGGAAAAACAGTGATTCACAGACTCAAAAATACTTACTGTCAAGTCCAATTTCCCATTTCTTGTGTCCCATTGGGCACGTATGGGAAGCTCCATTGCACCTTTTAAAGTGAGACTAGCCTTGAATATTTTAATGTCAAATGGCATAAACCAAATTCACTAATATTACAGTCACCCAAGATCACATTAGCATTGAAAAACCTCCTGGTGCCCCCCCCCCCCGTCTTAATAATCATCAGTGTCTATTATTATGTAGGTGCAAAAACACTTGAAGATGATAAAAGTATGTTTAAAAGAATAGATAGTGAAATTATGTCAAGGTAGCTTTTAGCTTAACGATTGTGTTTCAATTTGTAAATGTTGTAACTGTTTAAAAAAAAATTTTTTTTCTTTAGCAGGCTGCAAACTTTTAAAGACATTAAGCCTGCCAAATTATAGCCACTTATTTCTGCCTGACGTATTTTTCAGCTTAGAACCACAGAGGGACTGCCAAGCCTGTTCCTTTTCATTACCTGTTCTGTGTCTGGCCCAGAGTTTAGATTTTCGAAAATGGAAAAAAGCTGTTTGCAAAATCACAAGGCTCTTGAGCTCTTAGTTTCTTCTTAGTATCAACGTTTATTTATTTAGGTTTGGGCTGGGTTTCAAAAGATTGAAATTGGAAACAGAGAAGGTGACTCTGAACACCATTTATCTGTATATAAGCGAACGTTCGATGTACGTTTAATTTAAAAAATTGCTGTTTCCTACAAGAGGGAGCTATTTTTCACATTGTTACAACATTTTTAGAGGTCACTAGGTGGTCATGTCACCAGCAGGGAGTTTTTGTTTGGCAGCCGGCATTGGCAGTTAGTTACAGATGCCTCCCATGATTCAGTGTTCAAAGGGGGCTGCTTTGCAAGTAACAAATACTTACAACCTGAGAACTGAAGTATAAAAAGTAGTGACAGGGGAAAATGTTTGGAAATGTAAAACAGCATCTTTAGTGGCCAAATTGGGGTGTTCGGGGAGTTGAAGATTGTATGTCTACTTTATACTTGGTTTTAGCATTTACAGAAGCATTAATGTCTTAACTACCACAGTTGGCCATCACCTTGCTTCTAGTTAGCAAGTGCTCTTAATTTGTGACTCGTTGGTTACTATGATTTGGAATAACATTCAGATTCCTGACAATAATCTTTATTAACCTCATCCCCAACATTTGCCATCCTAGTGGTTACTCAACCTGAGCCTCTCGGTCATTCCTCATTGTGAACACTGGTAATTTAAGTAAGATTAAGTGGGCGGCTAAAAGCCCCAATTACTGGGGCTTCTAGGCTTCCATATTTACAGACAAACCAGTATTTCAAATTTGGGATAAGCGAATTATAAGCCGTCTTTATGTGGAAATAAATAAATGAAGTGCAGATGGATCTTTGAGGAAATGGTTAAGAAAATAAAAAAGATTAATAGCCAATCACTGGAACTATGGACATTTTATTTGTAATTAGTTTTTTGGTTTTTTTTTTAAGTTTTAAAATGGAGATAGATTTTTGTCTTCTTATCAGGACAATTGCTGGGTCTCCTCCATCCTCCTTTTTTTAAACTAAGGAATAACTTAAAGAATGCAGCTATCACTTAAGAATGCAATGTAGTTATTTTGCTATATTATTACAACTTCTAGGTTATAGACACTTTATTATTTTTTAAGCTAGAAGTTAAATTAATTGGATTTGAGCAAAGAATTGTCAAGGCTCATGAGCTGTTTAGGAAAGAAAAGCCCAAGAATTTCAGACTTCTTTAACAGGACAAAGAAAGACATTTGGCACCTGTGTCTATTTACAGTTCAAAGAGAAACTACACATAAATTGATGGTACTTCATTTCTTTGACCATAGCAGTCAGTCCATTGATATTTTCTCCGTTAAAGTTTCACAGGGTGGGGTGGGGGTTCCCCATTCTTTACATAAGAACGGGCAACTGTCACAGCCTCACAGTTTTTGGGTTTTTTTTTTCCTTCCTTCGAGTGAGTTAAATTCGTATTCTTAATGACGCTTTGCTACTTCTTTAATCCTTTGCAGAAAGCTTTTTGGCTCTGTAGATCCATTGAAATACTGAGTTTGGATATTCAAGAGTCCTGCTAAGTGATTGGAAAAAGGAAGCCAAAATCTAGAGTGGAAATATTGTCTTAGCTACACTGTCACTTTTATAAAGCAGTTCTTCTTTTTGCATTTATCAGAAAATTCATTTCCACTTTCCAATTTACATTTGCTTAAGTGAGTGGAAATGGAATTGTGATACCACGATAAACACTAGATATGTGTTAAATCTCTGGATACAAATACAGAAAACTGAGAATATCATTGATCAACATAACTCTTTATTTATTTATTTATTTATTTATTTATTTATTTATTTATTTATTTTTAATTTTTTGGAGGAGGAGCTTGTAGGAGGTACCAGAGATTGAAACCAGGACCTCCTGCATGCTAAGCATGTGCTCTACCACTTGAGTTATGCCCTCCCCCTCTCTTTAATTTTTTTAAAATAGTTTTCTCTTCTTGTCTCTGGCAGCTGGGAATGCTCATATTACTCCCTTGGCAATTGGTGATTTGAACATATTTATCTTGTAGCTGATAATAGTAGTAAACTAATGAGCTAACCTAGTAATTATATCAAAATAACTATAGCTTGCATTTATAATAGTAGTAACTTTGTTACCTGAGTATGCTAAATAGTTTACATGTTTTATCTCATGTAATACCCCATGAAAGGATTATTCTCATCTTTATAGATAAGAAAACTAAAATTCACCCAGTTAATTAACTTCCCCAAAATCACACAGCTGATAGTGGTGCAGAACTAGGATTTGAATCCAGATCTGTGGAATCCCTTTCATTCATTCAACAAATATTCATTGAATTTTCAGTGGATTTAAATAATTGATCATTTTTTAAGACTACTTAGAATCAGCCTTGTCTTTCCTGTCAATGAATTATGGTCACTTCTCCCAGGAAATTATTGGAAAAGGAAAACTGTCTTGTGTTTCCTTCAGATAGTCATTTTCCCTTCGTGGACTTAGGTGTATCCCAGCAGAAACTCCCACCAGCCATTTGGTGACTTTATGCCAGCTTAATGAGTTTGGCTTAATTGATAGAAGCAGTACCTAGCTCATAGTGGGTCCATAACAAATACTGTTTAAAATAAATCAAACTGCATCATTGCTGTTTGGGCCTTAGGGGCCACAGCTATGTAAGTAGGGATACTGCTCACCATTTTTATGAGGTTTTGCAGTTTACCAGATGCTTGCCTGTGGGTTGTCTCATTTGAACCTCTCAGTGACCTTGGGAGTATATAATATTGTTTCATTTTATAGGCCCTACAGCTAAGATGCATAATGTTAAGTGACTTGTCCAAGGCACACATCTAAAATCAGGTAACTCTTTCTATTAGGCCCCTGTTTTCTGTTTTCCATGCCTACCTCCCAGTAGTACTAGTGGGGTAGGGGAATAGGTCGAAGGTTTAGACTTCTCTCCCCCTTCTTATTGGGATTGTGGCATGAGGCCCATTCAGGAGCACCAATGTGATAGGTAGGCACTGCCCACTGAGTCCTGAAATGCTGTTGTCACTCACTTGGAGAATTCTGGCATGTACGCTGTGAATCTCTCTCTTCTCTGGGGGTTTATAGCAGCTTTTGGATTAGGCTTCAATTCATGGGGCATCCTGGGTAATGAAAGGAGTGAACATTCAAGCATTAGTTGTGAGCTGTCCTGGGCTACTCTCACTGATAGCAGCATTGTGATTGAAGGGTGATCCACTTATCGGGATTCAGCCAAGTCCTTACTAGATTCAAAGTGATTGGGTTGTCTGGTTTCTCTGTGTCAAGGATGTCACAACTCAGAATGGCTGTTACACATTATCTATTGTATTTTGAAGCCTTATTAAATTATAGATTGGGTTAAAATCTTCATTTTGCCGGTTATTAGCCATGTGAACTCAAGCAAGCTAATTTGCCCGCTCTCTCTCTATTTCTTTATCTGTCAAATGGTAAGTAATAACACCTACCTCGTTAGATTGTTGTTCAGAGTGAATGAGTTAATACACATAAATAAGTTAGAATAGTATAGTGTACAGTAGAATGTTGCAGTAGTATAGACCAATATAGTGTTCACCAAAGAAAAAGTAATGGTGAGTGTTAGCAAATATTAGGAAATATTCTCAGTTATGTTATCTATGGCATGTCCTCTTGTGTGTATGGCAGTCTTGGCAAGATGGTTCAATCATCTTGAAATAGGGCAATGATGTGCTGCTAAACCATGTCAACGGGGAATTAAAAAAAAGCTCTGATTGGTAATGTTTGCCAGTTTCCATAGTGTAAGTACTCTTACCGTGGCCAAAATACAGACTGACCATGGAATTGGAACGAGATGCACATAATTGATTTTTGCTAGCTGGTAGCTGCCAGTTCCAGCACACAACTGAAATAGACCCTTCAGGTTGTAAGATAATTAGAGTAATTGCCAATTTGGATGGTCCTCAAATCATACCTAACTCCCTTTTTTTGTGTGACCCAATTATTTAGGGTGGATTCCTAGTGCTAGGGACCTCACGTTGTAGATTATTGATCTGGATTGGACTAATCTATTTCCTTTCCAGGAAGGTCAAACATCACTCTTTTTTATTAAGCCTGAAGTTGTAGCAGACTTATGATGTAACCTTTCTAAGAAAAATTTGGGATTTCTTGCTATGAGGGTTTTGGAATGACTTTCTTACTGACCTTTCTAAAACTCACTTGTTAGCCTGTTTTCTTTGTTTCATCCAGGTATCCCTCTAATACATTCTCTCTTTGCTGAGTTAGCCAGGATAAGTTTCTGTTGCTTGTCATCCAAAGAAACCTAACCAAAACATATGTTTAGTCTCAAAGTCATTCTTTATTAGAAGTATTTCTCTCAGAATTGCTCAAGATGGTCCTCTGTTGTTTGTACCAGTACCTTCAGAGATGAGAATGAGGCAGCCTGCTGTGGTATTGTTTGACATACTTGACTTAGCCAGAGGTCTTCCCATTATTGAATTGGTATCAGCCTCACCTACCTGTGACTCCCATCCTAGGTCCTAAATCAAATCTTAAGATCCCCCAGAGCAAGCCTCATCTGTATTCACTTTAGCAGATAGTTGAAGGAATAACTAACATGTCCTTAAGTCTTCCCAGATACTGATTATCCACACATTCATGGGTTCTATACATATACATACTGCATTAAAAATTCAGCAAAAGGGACAATGAAAGGAGAAGCAGGTTCACACTGGATGCTCTGGCCACCATTAAATGACTGATGTTGACCAATTCAATTTTCCTTTCCTTCTGTGATCACTGAGGGTCCCCAGAGGGACCTGGACTTTATGCCCAACAATGCCTATTTGTGAAATAAAAGATTATTCTCCATATATCCTATGGATACAGTATCTGAAACAGAATTTCCTGTTCTTAAAAGGATGGTCACTTAGTAAGAACAATTTGGGTTCAACATGATGTTTATAAGGCAGCCTACTTAGAAGCTTCGGTGATATTTAGGAAAATGTCAAGCACTTTTCAAATGGAAAGACAAGCCCCCATCTGTGCAAAGCAAAGGGGGACCAGGGAGAATGCCCCAGATGTTTCTAATACACACCTTTATTATAATAATATTTGACAATCAAATGAGTGCTTTCTAGACTTTGGATGCCATAGACCAACAATATGAAAAAATATTTTTGAAAATAACATAAAGCTTGATAACCCACTTAAGCTATTAAACTAAATAAAGCTATTCAAATGTTAACTACTATCATCATCATTTGATAAAAGGGCATTTTAACACCAAATAGTAGGAAAGACATTACCTAATTTCATAATAAAAGACCTAGAAACTGGTTGACAATCTTACTCCCACAGTATTTGCCTGTGCCCTCATGTGTATGCATATGTATGTGAATGAGTATGCAGAGACTTGCATGTGCATGTGTGAGTGCATATACCTACATATGAAAACTTCAGTACGAGTCAGTACCAGTCTTTGGGTTGGCACTTAGGAATTACTTAGTTTGATTGCACTTTCTCCTTGGTGGTAGTCTAACATTCCCAAAAGTTGTGCAGCTGGAAATAAGCGTAAATAAGCAAGGAGAAATAATTTTAAATGGCTGAATCTGCTCAGCTTTTCCTCAAATGCTTATCCCCATCTGGAAGCGCCTCTTTCCCTCCAGAGCCCTCCTAGTCCAGCCCCCCTTCACACCCAGCTGTCACCCCTGCCCTCTGTGAAGCTTACCTCCATCATCCCAGACCCTAAAGGGACATCCTTTCCTTTCTACAATCAAGCATTTTAGTGAAATGACCAACTCACACAGACTTGGATTCAAATTTCCGTTCCACCATTTAAAAGCAATATGATTTGGGGCAGTCTACTTAAATCTTACAGACTCAGTTTACTCAACTTTACAATAGAAATAAAAATAACTTTATCCTTGGAGGATAATTTGAGAAGATGAAATTAAACAATATGCTTCACTTATGCCTTGCATATCATACAGCAAACACAGTGATACCTATTAATGATTTTCTATCCTACATCCTAACAGTGGAGTAATTTATCAAATATTATTTATCTTTTGTGATTCAACTTTTCATTAATGCATTTGCTTTCTTTATCAGAAGAGTTTGCAAGCCTTATCCCTTGCTGATCCCTCACAGCATTTAGCAGTTTTCTGTCCATAGTAATTTCTCTTCACATATAAATGGAGATTAAGACACTAGTTGACAACTCTTTTAGCAGTCATTAGACTGCTTTCTTATGCCACTACCCATGAGTGTGTCGCCATCCTCAAAGACACTTTTTTATTAGGCCTCTCATCAGTGAGAATTTGGAAACCCCCTTGAGAGTTCTACAGCTCCATTTTTCTTTGAACTCCTGCTTTATGTCCTGTGACTTGAAGTTCAGATCTAAAGGGAGGTGCTCCATTGCTGCATAGCGGGGCTGGGCAGCCTCAAGTCTGTCCTGGGAGATAGATGATCTAATCTTAAAGCGATCAGTCAACTGATTAGTATCTTGGGGAGTAGTAATCAGTATCAGGTTGGGGTCTGGTCACCAGGATGTTTCTCACTAAGTGGTTTTCTAGGTCTGGGGACCCATTCAGGGACTGAGCTCTGTCACCTTTCTGGGCTTTTAGTCTCCCTCTTCTCCCTGAGATTCGTGTAGCAGTCTCTCTCCTATGGACTGGGTTAATTGCCTCTAGTGGTTAGTCTTGGGTGCATGTGGAATTAAGAGCTGAATATTGTAGAGAGGGAAATGCCTCAACCTTTTAAATCTTTGAGAGTAGAAAGTGGTAAAGAAGTAAAATTATCCATGGGTGCCTATTATAAACAAGCAAACCAACAACAACAAAAAAAAAAAACCCCAATAAAGCTGCTTTTATTGTGGAAGAAAACTATTAGCTTGAACTACATGAAATCACTCATATTTGCCTGCTTCTTATCTACAAAAAACACTTCATAGCATTCAGCCTAATAGCTATAAATATAATGTGTTGTATTTCTGTTTATTTGTTTGTTTTGGGGCTTCTGGATTGCAGCTGGACTGCACTAGACATGGAGAATGAAGAGGGAGGGAGTTTTGAATCAGTTATCCCAGTATTTGACACACATGGGTGGAAATGCCGTGTGAATTATTATTCCTAGCCTTTAGACTGGAGACAGGATTCATGGATATCTTCTTTGCATAGTATTGCTGATTATCTGGTATTTGCTCTGATGGAGGTAGAAGGGTATTTCCTTGTGTTTTGAGGCATCATTGCAGGGTCAGCTCGTCTCATGACTATGTGGATTGAGAGTCTGTGGGGTCTGCTGTGTGGTAAGCCCCACGGAAGCAGGAGTTGTGCCTGTCTTGTTTGTCCTTTCATCTCTGGTACCTGGTATACAGTGGGCACTCATGTTTGAAGGAATTGAAGAACTGAGCTCTGATCATTCGGTTGGTTTATTCTTCTTTCTGTGGACAGCAAACAGCCATCCCAAAGGAACATGTTCCTTTCAGTTGCTTCTAGTTGGACTTCATAATTTCACATCAGAAATGTTCCTGCTTCTAGTGATCACTTCTCTCAGAGTGGAAATTTCACATCCATGAGCCACAGGGCCACCCATACTGTTAATCCAAGACTGCTTTCCATACCATTGTGTCTTGGGCTGGTTCCCCCACGATTCTTTCCAGATGTGGAGTGCTTTCAGGTAGTTTACCAGACTCTTTCATTCTGCATCCGCTGTCTGGTTTCATGTTCCCTCACCCTCTGAGAGGAGCCCTCTACTAGTGTCCTACACATTGTATTCAAGAATCCAGAAATTTCAGGAAGCTAACAGATATAACTTCTCATTGTTTTTACACTCACTAGCTGATTTTTGCAGCCCTTTGTTCTGTGTGTCTTTTAAATCAGTTGCTTAGCAGTGCAGTATTTTAGGTGTATGTATAAGTATGTATAGTTCTACATTTCTATAATTTGGGCTCTGAAATTAATTTATGGTTATTGTATATGCCCTTGCATCTCTTTTTAGTCTAGAGATTATGACACGTTGGTGAAGCCTTGCCAAAGAAATTGCCATATACATTTGCTTTCTCTCCCATTGACACATTCAACAAGTAGTTAGTGAGTGTCCCTTAGACAGACTCAGTGTGTTTTCTTGGTGGCACTTTAGCCATTTCTTCCCAATGGGATCACTTTGGTCTCACTTCTTTCCCTCACAGTGTTCAAGTGTGTTATTTCTAATCTCTGTCATTTGAACTTTTAAGTTATTTCCGGAAAGACATACCTTCCTGGTCTTTAGGTTTGAAGCCCCATTAGATTTATAGTCTTATTTCATTCCACATGTTCTCTTAGCAAATCTATGGCAAGAACAGAAATGCTGGGACTTTCATTTGCAGGCAACTATGTGTCAATTAAGTTATCTCTTTAAAAAATGGGCACCTAAAACATGCCTATTACCTCTTAATTAACTTCTCAGCAGGCCCAATCCCATATAGAATGATTATTTGATAATTTGATAAGTGATAATGTGATTCTAAGCTTTCATCAAAGAATGAAAAATATGAGCAGAAGGGGGATAAGACTGTGAAATGCCCTAGCTCCCTCTGCATTGTAGAGTTCTCCTGTTGCTAAAGTTCTTTTTTTAAAGGCATCCTTTGTGTTATCACTTTAGAATATAAATTATAAAGGTGTAACTACTTCTGAAAAAAAAAAAAGAAAAGGAAAAAGGCAGAATTTATTACAATGGCCACGAGATGGCAGACCTAAAAGCAAGACTTCTCAGAGATTTTAGTGAGGAATTTCTTCTTTGAGAATGCTTTAAAAGTCATCAGCTTCCCAAAGGAAGACTCCTATAGGTTGTCCCGAGTTGCTGAGTTCTTTGGCAGGCACAGCAAGGTAGAATGGCATTAAGTTGATGGACATCTGTTTAACCCTCCTCCCTGGTGGTATCATGCCTTTCTGCCCCTCCTAGAAACCTGCTTTTTGCCTGACTACTACCATCATCCACGACATATATAGATACATGACTCTGTGTTTCCTTCCCCCAGTGTAGGAGCACAACTGCCATTTTCCTTCCCATGAAGAGGAACTCTCTCAAAGGAGCTGCTTCCAACAAATCCAATTGTTTTAAATTTCTCACTACAAAGATCTGCTCCAGAGAACCTTAATTTGATTTTCTTCAAACGTTGCATTAACAAAATTCTGAAATGTGCCCCCTTCTGCTCATATCCCTCTTAGCACAGTGACATGACAATCTGTTTTGGTTTTCATTATAATATAGCCTATAGGAATATTCTATTCCACGTAAACATAAACAAAGGGAGGTTTGATTTAACACAAAAATTTCAAATTAAGAAGGGAAATATTTAGTTCAAGATACAGGAGGGCAATTTGCTGCTCTGTGCGAAGACTTAGCAACAAATCTTAGTACCCTGAAATATGGGGTAGAGGGGAAATTAAAATATACTATCTTTTGGGAAACTTACATAATACACGCATGCACACTCAACATGCAGCCCACCAATAAGAAAAAAAAAAATTGATCGGATGCCCTAAGAGCCAAGCCTCAAAGTCAATGACCTATTTTCTGGCAGTTGTTCATTTCCAATCAAAAAGTTAATGTGATGCAGCAAATCTCTTGGCAGTAACTGATCATCCATGGACAATGAGTTTAGTTTAGGTGGATGCTGGCAAAGCTCTGGCCCACAGTGAAGTCCAGATGTACTTTTCTTATTATCAATCATTGTAACCCTCCCAGGGAGTCTGGTTGGGTGCATTTTATATAGAAAGCTACTTTGGCAGAGTTAAATGCTCAACAGAGAAACCTTCTCATCACTGAATGGGAATAACAAGAATGAATGAGCATCATAGAACATTACACTGACACAGGGTATACTGGTAGGTCATGGAGTTCCTTGCCCTCACTGCTTTCCAAATCTACCAATTTTTTTTAAAGTTGTTTTTTTTTTTTAATGGAAGAATTTTTTTTTGAAGTTGTTTGACTTTGGTTAGATTTTGCACTTGACCTTGTCTTTTAAAAGGTCACTTTTTAGAACATGTTTCCATTTCTCACACTGCATGAAATCACATCTTGCCCATCTTTGTGTGGCCTTTCCTATCAATTCAGACATGATGATATTGAACAGTCAGGCCTGGTTCTGGGATGCAACTCTTCTACGAGGGACAGATTCTTCTCCACATTCAAGCTCTGTTTTCTCCTTTAAGTTTGTTTGCAAAACAGGCATCAGCTCATGAAAATCAAATAGGCAGCTTAACAGAAACCAATTTCAGAGGATTCTCTGAGAGTCTGTCTTGAAAATAAGAGACCATTGACATACTTAGATATGTTTCCTACAAAGAGGAAATAGAAAGTAGAAAATAATGCAACACTTTTGAGTCTACATTTGGTGGTGTCTGTATTGTGTAATAATAAGTAATTGTTACCATTTGTGTGGTCTTGTCAGGCACTGAACAGAGTACTTGTGTTATCACATTTAACTCACAATAATCCAACAGAGAATCACTATTATCCTTCTTAGTTTATTATGAGGAAATTGAAGTTTCAGAAATGTAAAATAACTTGCCCAGGGTGACAGAAACAAAAGATATCAGTGAGATTCAAACCCAGGTATGTTCAATTCCAAAACTCAAGTACTAAGTAAGTACTTTCTCCTCTAAAGGACTTGAGTAGTATTTTATTTGGATATTTTGTGGATAAGCTTTTAAAAATCATAATAGACTAAGATAATCAAAAGAAGCATTTTCTTATTTCATACTCACTCTCTTTCTGAATCAGGTGTACAGTAATCAGTAATCCCTCATATGTGTCCTCTGCCAGAACCTGGAAAGTGGTCCCTCCCATCCCTTATTGCCTTTTTTATCAATCTCCAAACGGCTGGGAATGGAAAGAGCATTTTAGGAGGGAGGCAGTAGCTCTTCCTGGCACTCATCCTCCTCTGGCCTCGGCCTTTTTCGCATGGGAAAATCAGTTGGCCTCAGATTCAGCAATACCTCTTTGTAGTAGGTTGCCAAGAGCGGGGCCAGCATTAGCCACCTTTGTATCCTGAAGTGCACGATATTGGCCCATTAGCCTTCCTGGCCCGGCTGCACTTGGAGGAGCTCAAGGATGGGCTATCTGCCTCCCTGAGTCATACCCTGAGAGAGTAGTGTGGTAGAAGCAGTTGCACGGAGCAAAGAACTTCCATGAGACTCATGGCTCCTGTGTTAGGAAATTCCAGTCGTGAGCTATTAAGTTTCAAAGACAAAATTCTCTGTAATTGGAGTAAACTATTTCTGGAGGTCAGTTTTAGGTGGGCGACAGAGAGCAAACCGCATTAAGGAGACTGGGCTGCCAAAGCCTGGCCTTTACAAATTTGATCTGTTCTTTGTCCTTGCTGAAGCTCATGTTGTTCAAATGTATCTCACCCTGTGGGCTCACCTCATGCAAGCTGCGTGGGCCTTCTGTATACACAATACATCATTCTGCTGGTGGGTAGTGTTGATACTAATTGCTATCAAAAGCCTTTCTTTCTCAAGATGCCATTTGAAAATACAGCTTTTAAAATTTAGGCAAATGAGCTTCTATCTCCAGGGTTGATCATAGCAAACCTCACCCACCCTCACCCCAGGGGTGAGAGAGAGGCTGTTTTGAACAGGATCTTTCGTCACTGTCTGTCTTAAGTCACCTCCTACTGAACTTATGGTTGAAGATTCAGGGTCATGAGGGAAAGAAAACAGTAATTAACTGGGAAAAGTTGATTGAACAGAATTTTTTTTTTCCCACAGTATGATTAGAACATGACTGTGGGCTGAGCACCATACATAATATAGGTTTTCCCTTGAAATTATCCAAACATTTCTTAATGGAATGCATTTTTTAAGCATCTGCTTTTGTAATTGAATGTGTTCCTAAAGATGGGTCAGCTAACTAAAACAAGAGCCCACAGGAAAAATTGTGTTAATGCTTCTCCCCTCAATCCAATTTATAATAGTTCCTAATTGGCCTGCCTCATTTACAACTCCTGAAATTAATTTTAGACCCTCTCTCAGAGCTCAAGTCATCATTAATAGGACGACAGCAACAGGGAGTGAAATAGAAATGTTTATAAAGCTCCCTTTTAAATTGACTGTGATAAGTGACATGGGGATGTATTACCATCAGAGGATTCTGGAACTCTCTTTGTGAAGGCTAGCCACAGGCAACACTCAAAAGAAGGCATTTATCTTGGCAGGAGATGCCCTTCAGTCCTCTTTTGTTTTAGTCCATGGAGGATTTTTTTTTCCAGGGTGGCTAAAACCATTTTTTTGGTGTTTTATTAGCTGTATCTTGACTACCTCCTACAAACTGAATGACAGTTTAGGGTTATTAAATGTATTCTTGCACATATTTTTATCCATTGTTAACCCTGACTAAATGCATGTGAGGGCACAGAATTCCCCCCTTTACCCCTCCATTGTTGCCCATATTTGTTAAAGAAATTATTCCCCTTGACGTTTGTTTAGGCTGTACTTTGATAAAATGCTGTCTATGGTCCACTTTCTTAGCTTGGCATTCAGCAGACTCTTATAGATTTATTTCTCTTTGCATTATCTTATCTTCCTTTCTAGCATACTTGGGCTTCCTTTTCATATTTTAAGTTACATTTTGGGGCATAGACAGATCACCTTAGTAATTGTATACTGGAGCATTGCAGTGTTCTAAAGATAATTTTGCAAGCCTTTGGCATATACTTAACCCCACTAACTGTCTAAAGATGAGTATATATTTTCGTTTTCGTGTTGTCTGTGAATAAGCAAAAAGGACAGATTAAGTGCTGGAAGTGATTTCAGGCTTACAGAAACTTTCTTGAGGTCTATGGGACAGTGACAATTTCTGCAGGAATGTAAATCTGGCCTTGAATCTAGAAGGTGGCTCACTTGATGAGGAAATTAATGAGGATTTTTTTCTTTGTATTTCCAATTTAAAGCCAAGTGTATACACTTGAGCCTTTAAAAAAAGATGTAGATGTAAAGGAGGCATCAGAACTGCAAATATTTCAGTTTTCCCAGTTTGAGGGGAGAATTTTTTTAAAAGCAGGAACATTTAATTTAAGCTTCCTAATTTATTTCAGTGTCTACCATTTTCTAAAAACAGGACTGTATTTTCAGTGAAGTATTTGTCATTAGGTGCTTTCAGTTAGATATATCAACACATTGGCTTATGGGGATTGTAAAAGTGTGGAATCTAATGTAGGGCTGGCAGATGAAGTTAGTCTTTAAAAAAAACTTATGTTCAGTATCCCTCACCCTCAAAAAAAAAAAACGAACCAACTTTTATAGTAGGGTTAATGAAAACCCATAACCATGAAGGATTAGCTAGCTCATAGTGATTTAAACTATTAGTTAAAATGTATCAGCCTAATAAAAAGTTATTTTAAACCCATTTTATAAAGCATATTGCTTTTTAAAAAACTAATGTAATGACTCTGTCAGCCTATAATTAAGAATATGCTTTGCCTGGCATCCCTGTAGAAACAGCTAATGGCCAGATACAACCTTAACATACTCAGAACATCTTTCCAACTATCCTAAAGTAAGAAATGTCCCAGTTTTCTAGTTTTATATACTGTTAAAAAAATTTCTGCCAATTACTCTTTGATTTCAGTAGATTGGAATTACTGAATGTAGATTTCAATCAAGGTATTTTAGGAGAATTTTTCAGTTATTCATGGACATATACACACTCATTGTCACATTTTTTTCTGTGTGAGTTATCATAACATTTTGTGTATATTTGCTGAACACTGGAATTTGACACAACATTGTAAAATGATTATAAATCAATAAAAAATGTTTAAAAAAAGGTATTTTAGGAGAAGTTATCATTAGTTTATGGCCAATATTTAAATGAGAGTTTCAGAATGTATATGATCCTTGTTACACTAATTTTATTCAGAATTGTATCATTGTATAATATCGGTACTTATAAACCAGACTTAATAGCCAAAAGCAAACAAAAACACCCAAACAATGTAATAAGGAAAAGATGAGGAAAAACAAAATGAAAAACAAAACAATTTGTATTGATACTAATATTGATGACTGGCTCTAAATGTACTTTTATAAAGTTACATTTATAAATGTATTTTGAGGTTTAATCATAAAGAAAAATTCAATTTGGGGCCGTGTTTTATGGTAACATCTATAGAGAATTAGAAATTAATATATTTTTCTCTGGATTGAGAGAAAACTGAGAATTCTTAATTTATTGGGACTTTTGATGTTATTATAAGACGAGAAATACATGTTAAATACATGAAAATCCTAATTATAGAATTATAGGAGAAAAAGGGTTTAGAAGGTTCATTCTGTCGGTTGCTGATGACTATTAAATTAATATCATCATAGTTATTAAACATCATCATATCATGACATAGTTATTAAAGCTATATCATTCTGAATTTTGACCTGGAAGAGGAAAATGGGTTTAAAAGGGCCATAGAACATAGGACTATAATAGTGGACATAGGGGGCCTAGTTAGTTACTGTAACTGTCCAAGTGGGAGATGATTTAGATTGTACCAGACATGTATGTATGTGAAAATATGTGTGTGTGCACTCACCTGTGCATAAAGAGTGAGAGGGACAGAGAGAATGTGTATTCCTTGAAGGGAAAATGAGCGAATTTCAGGCATGCCGCATATTTGAAGCATATACTTGCAATTTACTTGGTGACTGAAAGCTTCATGTACAATTGTTTAATGTTTACTCTTATGATATTTTGCGGGAGGGAAGGATAACACAGAAAGGTATAAGCAGAAAAAAGTGAAAACTAGCCTATACTTTCGACAACCATTAGATAATGACTATTAGCATTTTGGTGTATTTGCCTCTCATTTTTTTCTATGAATATAGTTTTATTTTGGGAAGATCTTACTGTATATAAATTTACATGTCAAGCACTGTGAAAGGTCTGAGATTTTTCCTATTGACATGCTAGCAGGTTAGCCTGCCTCAGTTTCACGGATACAAGCAGATGAACAGAGACTCTTGGCTTTAGAGGCAAAGGACTTTGTTGCTCAAGGTGCAGAGAACAGCTTCAGCATATTTATGTCAGTTCCCCTTTCCTCAAGTCCCACAGAGGCAAGGCACGTGGGCCAGGTGAATAGCAGCACATGCAGTGGGTTACAGTAAAGGAGAGCAACCCTGAGCTTAGGGAACTTGAATCTTTTATAATGGGCAACAACACGTCTTCCCTCTGCTCTGGAAGGAGACACTATTATACAGGGCAATAAGCATGTCTACCCTTTGATCCTAAGGGAGACACTATGTCTATCTTCCAAGGCTACTCATTATACAAACATTCTTGGGAAACTGTGAGAAAAGAAGATAGTGCCTTTGCTTATAGAATGTGCAGAAATACAAGACTCATGGACTCTCTCAATAAACAGAAGTCTTTTTATTTATCATTACATTTTTTATCAGCATTTTAAATGGCTGGATATAGCTGTAAAGAGTAAATTGTAGGGATATAGCATACTATACTATCAACTCCTAATTTTTCTAATAATGATCTTTTAGGTTGTTTCCATCAAAAAGCTTCAGCTTGACCTTGTGTAGAAATATGCAGTAGCTATGAATGGCCAACATGTCTATTGTCTCAAGATGTTATCCAGGAGACGGGCTCTGTGAAGCTGAATATTAATGCTGTTGTTTGTAGTCCAGCCTGCACTGGTTTTCTTCTGGAAAGCAGAGATATTTCCTGACATTTCTGCTGCTCACATGTCTGACTGAATCTCAGACAGAAGCTCCTACTACCTGACATTTAGTGAGGCCCAGAAAAGTCCATATAAATCCCTGCAGTGAAAAGGGGAAAAAAAATTCTGAGAATCAAATAATGGCTATCTTCTCCAAACATCTGGACAGGGCCTGGTCTGGTGATAAGGATTAAAGAAAGGCAAAACAGGATCATGACCAGGTTCTACTCCTGGGGTTTGTATGCAAGAAAGTACCCAGTATGGAGGCTTTCCTGGGGCTACAGGGTTTTCTAAATTATCTAGGATATTGCTGTAGTGACACAAATGGTTGGGACAAAGCTTTCTCAGGGGGAAGGGGAACTAAATGAAACATACCAGAAGAGCCATTTCCTAGTCAATAATGGTCTCAGAAAATTCCAGGTTAAAATATGTGACAGATGTTGCTGGAAATTTAGACTGTAAAATGGGAGGAAGCAACTGTAATACTTATCTGAGTATTGATCAGCGATTAATCAGCAGTCAAAGCATTGTAATTTTATTTTGAATGAGAGGAAGAGTTATCCAGTGGTGTCTTTAAAGGTTTTTGAAAAGTATAAAGTGAACTTATTTATTTCTTGAACACACATTTTTGGCACCTGCTATGTTCTCAGTGCTCTTCTAGAAGCTGGAGAATTGGTGGTGCCCAAGACAAATGAAGTTCTGAGTCAGGGAGTGTTAAGTCTAGAAAACAAATAAATAATACCTTATGATTCTTTCAAATAGTAAAGAGTTCTATGAAAAAGCAGTGTAATGTGATAGGCCAGTTGTTTGGGCACGAGGTGGAAGCTGGGAGGACACTGCCAGGGAGAGCGGCTGGAGAGGGCTTTTCTGAGCAGAGACACGAAGGATGCTGTGTGAGGCAAAGGCATTCCAGTCCAGCTGTAGGGAATGGCAAAGGCAAAGCTTATGAGGTGAGAACAAGTGTAACATTTTCAAGCACTAGAAAAGAGATCAAGAGCAAAATGTGCTGTAGCCTAATGATTGAGGAGGGAGCAAGGGAACAAGATTACCTCAGAGAGGTGGTCAAGGCCAGCTGATGTCTTGATTTGCAGGTATCAGGAAAGGGTCTGGATTTGAAGTCTAATGGGTGATGCAATGGACTTTTCATGCAGCAGAATGGTGGAATTTGAGTTTACAATGTTTTATAAAATTACTTTGATCTCCGTACCAGGAAGACAAGTGGGTGAGCTACACAGGTAGATGCTGGTGGTTGGGAGAAGTTTGGTACCAGTAGAACAGTTTAGATAAGGGATGTATTTTAAAATTAAATCTACTGAAGTTGTCAGTGGTTTGGCTCTGAGTGGAAGGAAGGAAATCACGAATGACTTCTAAGTATGGAGCTTGGGCTACTTAGTGGATGGTGGGGCAATTACTGAGATAAGGAATATGGAGGAAGGAGTAGTTTTTGGTGGAATGGCAGAGGAGCATTACTCATTCCATTGAAAATGGAAAGGAAACCATAGTAAATATCTCTGCATGCCTTTCTTCAAAAGAAAATCTAGTATGAAAATACAATGCTTGATATTGAAGTTGCTGCTCAGTTTTGTTGCTTTTTCTTGGAGTACCTAGAACATTACGTGGGTGATGGAAGGATGGGCAGATGGATGACTGACTGGTTGGATAAATGTGTAGCTGTCTTAGAAAGGAATGTTCAGATTGACTCTCCATTTATCATATGCAGCTCTATCTACGAAGCCATCGAAAAATCCGTGCCTCAGAGGACACAGTATGTGGGTCTCAGGGATTCCGACCCAAACTACCTTGTCCAATGTGAGAATCATGGAAGTAGTTTTTCTTAAACATTATCCATAATTCCTCCCCATGATAGAATACTTCATGGGTCATTTCAACTATGAATGCTGATTTTTTTTCACTTTATAAAAATCATCACAATAATCTTTATTTTACCAGGCAGGAAGCACTGCTTGCAGCAATCAGTGAAAAAGATGCAAACATTGCCTTGCTGGAATTGTCTGCCTCCAAAAAGAAAAAGACACAGGAAGAAGTTATGGCCCTCAAGCGGGAAAAAGATCGACTGGTGCATCAGTTAAAGCAGCAGGTGGGGCCTCATGCACGAAAGGTGTGTTTTGCTGGTCTGGGGCCTTGGGTGCTTTCTCTGGGTTTAGCTTCTCTTCATCTTGCCATGTCCATCCTGCAAGCTCAAGCAGCTAAAATCAGGTAGGAGTGAAATGTCCTGACTTGTTGCTGAAACATCATTTTATTACTTTTCTGTGCTTATGTGCATGTGCTTGGGCTTATGTGGTTTGCAATCAGTGCTGTTTTCCTTTCTTTTGTGTTAGCATCATCCCTCCAGAAATAGCTCTCAGCTCTCTTCCTTCCAGTGGACTTTGTATGACTTATGACTAAGTCCTAGAAAGTACTAATTAAATTCTGGGTACCTTCTTTCTCATTGGACCTGTTACCTTCTGTCTTGCTCACTTTCTGGCCCTGCGATAACTCCCATCATCCAGTTCTTTTGATTTCTTTCTCTCCATACCTTCAACTTTGATTCTTAAACTATTTCCCCCAGGACTTTCTGGTCCCCTATGCTTGGAGACTGCTAGACTGTGCTTGGAGACTTTCCTAGTCATTGTTTAGTCAGATATTTTTTTATCACCTGTTTACCCCATTATCCTGGTTTTTCCTCCTTTCTAGGCCACTGTATTTCTTCTGAGAGAAAAGAAAGGAGGGACAAAATCCTAACTTGTGCAGAAAATTCTTTGCTTTCTGGAGGGTTTTCTAGAAGTGGCTTAAATAGAAATATTTACACCTGAAGCATATTGCAAAATCATCCCTGAAATCTTCAGACATTATTTCTTCTCTGTATACAGCCTGAGGGCTTTTGGAATCAATGGTTAAAGATACTAGATTCTAGTTTCTTTATAAAACCCATTCAGCAGATAATGGCTTAATGGTCTGTGGTCTCACGGGGTGGCTGCCACATCTTAGCTAGGGCCACCTGTGGCTCTGAAGCTCTCTAAATGCCACTCAGTACCATGTGAAGTGCGTCCATATTGATTCCAGCCCCCAGGACTGGCTCTCTGCCTGCTAGGGTGATCTGGGCTGAGCACAGTGTGCGAGATGAGTGGCAGGGAAGCCCAAAGGGATAAGCTCTCTCTCCTCACAATTGGGCCAACCCTTTCTCTCCTCAGGAAGGAAAAGGTATCCTTCGGCCCTGACCCAGAGTCTAATTCTCATGGGGCTGCCTTGCTGTGAGAGAGAAAGAGACAGACCACCGCTACACCTGGGTGTCCTGTCCTGCAGAGGGAGGGTCCCAGTCACTGCTGGACATGGGGGTCATTCCACAGAGCAGCATGCCTTGCTAGTGCTAGCCCTAGGGGTTGGGAGCTGCTTACATCTGACCTCTTTGTCTGGGGCTGTGCATCTTCTACACTGGTTTTTCCACCCACTTGGCCAAGAAAGTTAAGACAAGCCTTCTTTGCTTTCTCCTAATTCCTTTCTTATGTGCCCTCTACCCTCCCCTCCTGCACCTAACCATTATAGCTTTCTCCCACAGGTTTATAGACCTAGGAAACAGCCCCTGAGCTCGAATATACCATGCACTTGTGATGCTGGCTACAGTCCAGATATTACGGCCAAGTACCACGGGTCCAGCTACGATGCATATATGATCCAAAGGTCTCAGGTCAGTTAGCTGCTAAGGAGACACTCATCCCCACCATTGGGGTAGGAGTGCATAAGAGCTACATCACATCTTGACCTTCAGCTCTTTTGATGATTTCCAGTTTTCAGTGGCCACAAAGTCTGGGATCATAGATGTTAGCACTATATCTTGATTTGTATTGCAATTTCGTGTATTACGTATTTGCCAGTGGTTCCAGTCTTGGTGGCCACCTTATAGGGCCAGCTTTTCTGAAATAGCCTGGCACTGCTGTAAAGGCAAGGTTACCAGAGGCTTTACTGTTAGGCCCAGTGCATTAAATTTTTCTTTTTGTCTCTTAGACACTCTGCTTCCCAAATCTCCCTCTACTTTTCCCAGTAAGGAATTTTTTAAGGCTGTTTTTTTCTTTTTTTTCTCAGCATCATGAAAATGCACTCCTGGATTCCAGGAAGGATTGAGTGTAGCCCTTCAATTTGCTCCTGGGAAACAGTACAAAGCCTTCATTATTCACAACAGGCTTGGTTTTGGGTATCATGGGGCACATTTGGGAAACCCCAGCCATGCAGAGTTAGGCTCCTGCCTGGGCTAAAACAAGATCTGAAGGGCTGTTGTGGAAAAAGAGGCAGCAAAAAGGGGGAGGATGGGCTCCTTTCCATTACTTAAGTTTGAAATTCTTCCCCCACACCTTACTGGCCACAGAGCAAGAAAAAGAATGTGCATTTAGGTATCTTTGTTGCAGATAATAATGATCCTAAGAATGATGACCAATTTGCCTATAAAAGCAAGCCCTTTTATTGAGAGTTTACTTTGTGCCAAAATGTGAATCCAGTGTACTCAAGGATTTTGTCCCACAGTTTTCACAGAAGCCCTGTGATGTGAGTGCCAAGATGACCTCCTCTTTCTAGGGAGCATAGCTGAGACTCAGAGTATGGAATAACCAGCCCAAGACACACAACTTGTAAGTGATAGAGTTCAGGTTTTGTATAGTCCACCTGAGTCCACAGATACCCCACTAGGTTCAGGAAGGAATTCAGAGTGACAAGCAGATGGGTATTCCAGAGATTGTGAGGTCCTCTTATATATCTTTGTATACCTGAAATAGATGCCAAAATACTCATTTAAAAAATGTTCCCCAGTCATTCACAAAGAGGGGGTTCTGCCTAGAGCTCTTGTCTTAGGATGTTTGATCACATCATCAACTACTAGTCCTCTTGAGGTCTCATCATGTGCATGGATCTACGGGCTTTATGTACATTAACTTGTCAACTCCCACCAAAACAGAAGTGCTGATGCTCTTACAGAGAAGGAACCAGAGGTCCAGAGAGGCTGGGTACCCTGCTCAGGCTTCATAGCTAGACATACCATGATACTTAAAGAAAACTTTTGCCACATAACCTTAAGTGGATTTTGCAGATACCATCTGGAGTTGGACTGCTTAGATTGAATTTTGTTTCTTGCACTTGTTAGCTGAGTGATCATGAGCAAGATACTAAACCCCCCTGAGCCTCAGTTTCCTGACTTGTAAATTGGGCTAATAACCTAATTCAAAGGGTTGTTGTGAGGTGTAATGTATATAAAGTGATTTGCACATACCTGACACATAATATGTGCTATATATGTGTGACCTGCCATTACTACTGCTGCTACTAATTGATTTCATCACCACCAACACTCATAGGCAGTTTGATTTTGATTTTATCTTTGCTATTTTTCACACACCTTGGAGTCACAGCTCATTGAGAACATACTGTTGAACTGTGGGAGAAAGAGCAGGCAGATGTTGGCAGTGAAGCCTTCCTGGTCCTCCCACCCCTAAAGCCTAAGCACTTGGGGAGCAGTGAACAGACATTTCAGGAATTCTAGACCCCAGTTCCCAGTCTGCACTGAACTGGCCCACAGCACTTATTAAATTTGCTTGATTTGTTTGCACAGCCCACATAGACATCAGTCAGAGAGGATATCCCTGGGAGGGCAAGTCCCAGACCTCAATTATCATCACCTGCATGACTGCCTTGGCAGAACAGAGCTCTTTTAGGCATCCAGGCCAATGGGAGGGGATGGTCACGGATCTGGGTGTTCACCTGCCTAATGTTCTGCAAGGATTTGAGGCAAATGAGCTCATGAGAGATGCTACCCTCTTCACACTGCCCTTTGAACTCATCTCATGCAGGTGTCTCTGCCCATAGCATTTCCAGTGACCAAACACAAGTACTGGGTTAATAATCCCCATAGTTATTGCACTTTGCCAAATACATAGTAGGAACTCAGTAAATATTTGTTATGTGAATGAATGCATGATTTCCACATGCCAGGTCTATGCCAAATGTTTTATATATACATTAAGTTTACAAACATTATCTCACTTTTTCCTCACAATCAACCAACTATCCAACATATTGCATACCTACTATGAGCCAGGCTCTCTGCTAGGTACTGGGGCTTCATCCACAACAGATATTTTACATATAATATCTGTAATCCCTTCCTTATGGAGCTTACTTTTTAAATTAGAGGGGGTAGAGAGAAAGATAATAAACAATGAACATAATAAATAGTTACATGGTAGGAAAAATATAGACTAGAATAAGGGCAACAGGCATGCCAGGTTAAGACTAAGGGGCTGGTGACACTGTAAAATAGGGTAGACAGGATGGGCCTCATTGGGAAGAAGACATTTGAACAAAGACTTGAAGGAAATGAGAGAGTAAGCCTTGTGGATATCTGGGGGGAGAGTATTCTGGCAGAGTCAGCCAGTGCAAAATCATTGAGGCAGGAGAGTACTGGTGTCTTTGGGAACAGCAGTGAGCACAGTGTGACTAGAGTGATCAAGGAGGTGAAAAGGCTAGCAGTCAGAGTAATGGGGTGATGTGGGCTGTGTAGGACTCTTGTGTGGGATCTGCTCCAAGTGAGATATCCTGGAGCAGAAATTCCCCGCAGTTAGGAAACAGAATACACCAATCATGCGGCCTCAGAACAGGGATGACTCCTTCCAGACCACTCAGAGTGCCCTGTTTAAGGCTACTCTATTGAGCCTACTCTTCGAATCCCCTGGCCAGCCTCTAAGGAGTCCCAGTGCTTAGTCTGCATTTTAAAAAAAGCATTGGCACTCCACTGGAGCTACAGAAAAGAACTAATGCCAGAATTTGCTTGTCATGGCTAATGAGGTTTTCAAATAGAGTAGGAACAGGGCCCTTTGACAAAATGCCCTCCCTGACCTGGCAGTCACAATAACATATCATTTAAGTCTAAATCTCATACTCTCTTTGCTGTAAGGAGCTAGGCAGGTGGACATTAGCCACCTCCATGCCATTGGCCTCCTCAGGGTGGTGGCTATGCCTGGGAGAAGTGCAGCCAGCCTCCAGGACAAGCCAGAGGTTCTCAAATCTCAGTAATCAGAAGTATGATCTTTTCTAAAGATAAATCTCATGCTCATCACCCTGTAGCTCTTACTGGTGAAAAACCTTCCTTGGCTTCCCTTGCTGGTGGGATAAAGACAAATTTAAACTGATGTGCTCTCTACCTTATACATGCAATTCCCTTTGCCTGGAACACATTTCCCTCTTTTCCTCACCTAGTTAACACCTACTGGTTCATTCAGTTTCAGTCCAATATCACTTTTTCAGGGAGGCCTTCTGGGACTTTCTCATTTGAGTCAGATATTGGCACTCTTGTAGCACATGTACATCGTTTAATTGCACTGTGGAACACATGCAATTTTGCATCTGTTTTGGTGATTATTTGAATAGTAACTATCTGCCCTGCTAGTTAATGAACTCCGTGAGGGACTGAGAATGTGGCTCCATGACTTTTTTTGTTGACCATTTATCTCCTGGCCTAACGCAATTGTTAGCACGTGGTAGGCATTCAGCAAATACTTGTTGAGTGTATGAATGAGTGAATTTACAGGGAAGTTTATTAAAAAAAAAAAAGACACATCATTGACAATCATGACTTTAGACAGACTTAGCATCATAATTCTTTTCACCCTAATATTACAGGCAGCCACCACCAAGTTACAGGAGTTGGTAGAAAACATGAGATCTGTTTGCTGAATGATGACCAAAAAATGGTACTATGTTCTTTCTTGCCATGTTGCAAGACACTTTGCAGAGATGCCTTTTCCCATACTTGAATTATTTGCAATGGTGTTCATTTTGAATCTTTTCCTTCCAGTCTCTTCACAGTATCCTATTTTAGATCCCCTCCAATTTGGGAGGTTCTTCTTGAATTAAATGCCACTGAGTTTCCAGATTTGGCAGATACTACTTGCTGTTATGAAGGAAGTCCCTCCATTTCATCCCTGAAAACTTCTGGGTGTCTCATAAAATAATTTGCCTAGAAATACCTAAACTCCTGTTAAACATCTGTCAAGGGAGCCAGAGAAGGTGATATAAAATGAGTTCAGAAATTCCAACTATGCTTAACAACAAAAGAATCTTTATGACACTCTTCAGGTGTTGACATTTGGGTTGATGCTAGGCTGAGTACAGTATAAAGGTAAGAGAGCTGTACAAATTAACTTTCTGTTACTTGTTGCTTAAAAAAGGATAAAGGATTAATCATGATTTGGTAGTAGATATATAAGTCTATCCAACTTTTGTATTTTTCCCAATTCCGTTTCTTCACAAGCACACACCTCTGATTCCTTTACTCCACCTCTTTTTTAAAAAAAAAAAAAAAATCTGCCTTCCAGATTTTTGCAGTTTGGGGAAAGAGTCTCAATTGGGAATTTGTTAAGGTTTTTTAAAAACTTGTTTTTGTCCTTTCTCTAGGAATACTAGTTCTAAAAAATATTATTAAAATTAACCATCTTTCCTTCTTTTGTGTCTTGGATCCAATCCCCGCAACTCTTTTCCTCCACCCTTGAAGAAAGGACTGACATCAAAATAATTAATTCTGAAATCATTGGATTTTCCTGCTGCTAAAGGGTTTTTGAAGAAAGCTTAAAACTAAATCTTACC
This sequence comes from Camelus bactrianus, assembly GCF_048773025.1. Lineage (NCBI taxonomy): Eukaryota > Metazoa > Chordata > Mammalia > Artiodactyla > Camelidae > Camelus > Camelus bactrianus. The sequence continues at coordinate 29,290,774 of NC_133555.1, forward strand.
CCCTAAGCCTTATTCCCAAATGCTCCCCTGTGTGCTGAAGTAGTGAAATGCACATCCTTGATGAAAATTCCTTTTTAAAATGAGGGCCAGACACTATTGTTTAGTTAAAATTAGAACCAGCTTATTTCTCAGAACCAGTTAGAATGCTTTTGTGATCAGAGATAAATTGTGCTTGGTTTTCTTTTCCCTTTCCTACTGGTTCTGGGTATTGCTTTTGGTTACCAGGAAGCATACTGGTCAGTTGGGAACAGGAAGGCATTAAGACAAGAAGACTAGACCACTGATTCTCTGTGTTTTCCCCCAGAGCTTGCAGAGAAGAGAAGTTCTGTGTCCAGGTTAACATTCTGGAAGCTATTCCAGATCTGCACAGTATAACTGATTTGGGTAAAGTCTCCCCCTTCCCTATGTCCAGACCATGATAGAATTTTCTCCAAGAATTAGCCAAATAGGTTTGTCCAAGAATGGGAGAAGGCAGGCGCTGCCCTGGGAAGTGTTCGGAAGAGCTGGTTTTAAGCATGGGGTTCCAGTCAAAACTGGATCTTGGCAGAGGTAGAACCATCCTGTCAGGGAAGGCAGGAAGCACCTGGGTGAGATGGTTGACCAGACGTTTCTTTCCCCCTCAACTTGGGACTACATGTGGTTGTGCTCTGCATTTACACTTCCATTGCATGATATGCAGATGATTTATAATTATCCTTTATGGTTAGGAGGTGAGCACAATTGAACAGCAGTGGAGGAACTCCATGCAGTAGGGTTCCCATAGCCTTATGTTGTGGTTGGATGAGTGCCAGAAAAGCTTGATTTGATCCCAGCATTGTAATGCATCACAGACTTGCCCCAGATCAAATTGCTGAAATGCAAATGCATTGGTTTTCACTGTAGACACACTTTGGGTTAAGCTGTTCATGTCCCACTGGTAGAATCTAGCCACATCTCTATTTATCATTGACTTCAATGCAAAATGTCTTTACAGGGTGTTCTAGAGAACCCTTTAAAAAAAAAATACTCAGATCTTTCCTTGGCAGTCCAAGGGCACAGCATTCTCACGGAGGTAAAACACGAACTTCTTGGTGGTACTGAAAACAATTTACTCTTAGTGTCTAAGTAATTGGTCTTAGCCTGGAGAAATTTCTTACTCTAGGTAGCTGGTGCCTCAATCCCAATACTCAAGGAATCCATTTGGTTTGCCATTTGCAACCCAACCAGCATGCAAAGATTGTGGTGGCTAAGTATTGTCTCTGTGATTCCATATGTTTGTCAAATCCCTTTTAAATGCACCTTCCCAAAGCATCAGGTTGATGCTAATGGATCACTTTCTGAGTCTCTCATTTGGACAAAGCCATGTTTTAAAAACCATTTTAGTTGCCTTCCATAAACATTCATAGGGTACCTGTGATGGGACTGTGTGGGGCACTCTTGGGCTATAGAAGATGTTGACTTTCTTTTTGAGCCTTGGGTTTTTATCATCCCTACCACCTATAAGGCAGATATTAGCTCATGAAACAGATAACAGAGAAGATTGCTACTTTTTGGTGCAGAAGTGTTACCGACATTCAAAAATCTTTGCTTGCTGGAGAGGGCAGGGAATGTTTCTTCCAAAGGTAGAAATTGCTATAAATTTTGTGATTGGCAATCCATAGCTTATCTTTTGTGACAAATGCCTATTCAACCATGATCTTTTCTTTTAAGTTTTCAAGGATCCTAGTACAAGTATTGCTAGTTCTGAAAAAACTTAACTCTTTGCTTTTTGAACATACCTTTTTAAGTAGAAAAACTAGAGAAGACCAACTTTACCATTGCATTCCCCCATTTTTAGAAATACTGAAAGGGGGAGATGGGTCTAACTTTTAAGTTTTAGAGCAATTTGCCAGCTTTGTTTCAGTAATTTGAAGCACCCCCACAGTATCTAGCAGTTGGCAGAGTACATCAGGATAATAGGCTTAGCTTAAGGTGACCAAAACAGAGAACAGCATGCAAATGCCAAGACGATCTCTCACGTGCTGTCTTTCTCTTTTTTTTTAATTCAAATTTCACATCTGTGCTCTATTTTTAAACATTTATTCTTTAAGTGATAACGCATGTTTTACCAAGCCTCTTATTGGATTAGACATGTTTGAAATCCCCTCAACTTTAACCTGTTCATTACTGCCTCTAAGAACATTCAGGTCTACCATCAAAGCGGAGAGTGTATATGGGGGAAAGTTTCCAAGATGTCAGCCACCAGGGAGCCATTGTACTTTGAGGAGGGAGAGACCCAGCTGTTGTGCTGTGTGGATTTTGGGAATCTCAGACTGACATTGCTGCAAGAAGAATTAAGTGTGGGTGTAATGTGTGCAGTTTTCTTGATCTTCATGATCGTTTTTCTACTCACATTTTAGAGTGGGAGGAACTAAGTGTTTTTGAACTCTTATTGTATATGGCACTGGACTAGGAATTTGAAATATATTATTTCATTTAATTCTCACAACAACTCTGAAAACCAAGTGTTATTAATCCCATTTTAGAGATGAGGATACTGTGGTCCAGGAACTAGGCAGAGATGCCACAGCTAGTGAGGTGGGGAGGTAACTCCAAAACTCTTCCATGGTTCTTCCCAGTAGATGTCCCCAAGTTAGTGCAATACCTCATTTAGGTAATAGCCCCCTGACCTGGGGCTAAAAAGGAGCATAAAAAGCAGGCTTTATTCTGTGACCCTGAGCACCATTCCCAACCCCTCCTGCCGCCCAAGCCGCCCATGCCGGCTCCCGCCATGACCCGAGGTCACATGTGCAGGCTGGGGAGGGCTACTTATCTCTTCCTGCATCACCAGGCATCACCCGCTGCCAAGGGGAGAAGGGCTGCAGGCTTGATCAAGTGTGTTGCAGTTTCTTCTTTCAGGCATGAAATGTTGGCAGTTGCCTCTTAGAGCCTTTGTGTTTCATTCTCAAGATATCTGCTTGAAAGCCTTTTTCCCCTTTAGTTTTCCTTTTTCTTCTTCATCATTTAATGTATAAAAACAGGTTTCTCCTGGTCCCTTTCTCTCTCTCTCTCCCTCCTTTCCTTCCTCTCATCATATAATTAAAATCCTTTCAGGCTGTCTTCACCTTATCATTTCAAATGAATTGAAAAAAGATACGACTTCCTGCCCTTGTGTCTTCCTGATGCTGAATTTCAAAATGAAAGAAAAGTCCTTCCCTCCCCCCATCTTTTGCTTCAGACTGCCCCTTGAATAACTGTGTTTAAATCATGCTGATTTTTGTCATTGATCAGCATTGCTGTACAAACTGAGTTCACCCTTCCCAGGCTTCAGAATTTCCTCTTTTTTGGCTTTTTCAAGTAATAATTTAACAGGAAAAGGAGTCTTTACCCTCCTCTCTCGTGATTACAGAAAGACAATTATCAAAGACAGAATTTAATGTTTCCACTAGTTTCTATTTACTCTTACTTAACTCCATATTCTTTTTGGGAAATGTCACTTTCTTTTTTCATTCTCTGCAATATGCAGAGGTAAGAATTCCAGAATTCTCCTTGTTCACTGTTTCTATAAAGGTAACTCATAATAATGCACTATATGAAAAAAGTAATAAGGATTTAATTTTATAATCATCCTTATTATGTAAATGATAGTTTTCCACAGTTGGAAGCACATAAATAAATGTTTTATTGTAAAAATAATATATACTCATTATAGAAACTTTCAAAAATGTAAATAAAAACTAAAATCACCCATAACCCCACCAGTCAGAAATAACTGTCATTAAGATTTATAGTTTCCTACATCCCGTTGTCTAAATACATATTTGAACAAAGACATGACATACTACATAATACAGTTTTTTTAGCCTTATAGACATTTAATGTTGTGTGCAAGTTCCCATGTCCTTAAAAGCCTTCGAAAACATATATCATGGGTGTATGATTTCCATCATTGCCATAATTAATTTTATCATTCTCCTGTTGTTGGGATTTCAACCATTTCTAGTTTTTCACTTTTATAGTCATAGTTGGTGAACATCTCAGTACATAAATCTTTTTTGTGTGTTATTTTTCTTAAGACTGATGCCCCCAAAGTAGAAATAATAGAATTAGGGGAGTATTAAGAATTTTAGAGAATTGAGAAATAGCTCTCTTCTACAAAGTAGTTGACATTTAAAAATTCTAACATAAATGTCAACTGTTTGTGTTAAGGTTGTCTCTGATAATGTGCCACTTGTAGATGTAGGAAAGAATATTGCTAGTCTAGTACAAGTGGTAGGTAGACTTAGAGAGGGGGAGGCAGAGGCAGATTTTTACAGCTTCTTAGGGGAGTAGTCATGGGAAAAAAAGGAGCAGTTCATTCAGCAAATCTTTATTGAGCATCTACTATGTGCCAGATACTGTTCTGGACACCAGGGCTACTATAGGGAACAAAACAAAAATCCCTCCCCCAGAGGAGCTTGTATTCTAGTGGAGGACACAAATAAGAAATAAAATAAAGACATCAAATGTATAGCATGTTAAATGACAATAAATGCTTTGAGGAAAAATAAAGATGATATTCTGTGAGGTGTCTGGAGGTGACTTTGAATAGCGTGTTCCTAGGATGCCTCCCTGAAAAAGGGACCTGTGAGCAAAGACTTGCAGGGAGGTGGGGAGTGAGCCCTGTGGAGCACTGCACAGGGAGGCAGTGGTCAGTAGAGACAAACTGCAGCCAGGAGAGTTGGAATCTGTTCTTCTCAGGTCAGATCCCAAGTGCAGTTGCTGAGTTGACAAGGTGGGGGAGCCAGAACCCCACACCACCAGTGTTTAGATGAGATTAACTTTTTCAAAATATGCACACAACAACCAATACCCTATGCTCTTATCTCTGCCCTGATATGACCATTGGGAAATGCCCGTTCGACACAGCCAGCAAATATTTATTCAGATGATCTTTGACACAGTCTGGGAGTGGAAATGTGCAGGGAGGTTACAAATTCAGATTGTACAGAGAGGAGGTCACTTTAGAAAACAGTGACAGTTGACTGAACAACACCAGCGACTCAGAAGGTCTCAGTCTGGGGTGGTTTTTATGCCCTAGAAACCTCTGATTAACTGATCATTGAAGCTTATTTCCTTTCTCTCATAGCCCAGCACTCCTAGAACTACCACACAACTAAGAAGCCAACCAGAAACCCTACTGCTCTGGGCTACTTTAGGTGTGCCAAAGCCACTTTGGGTGCTAGGGTAGGAAACAGGTGTGTGGATCACAAGGCCAGCAGAGTTTCTGTTGTCGGTCTTCTTGGATTTGGTGGCCCAGTGCTCTCTGAGATGTTTGACTGCAGCAGCCTTCTAGAAAGTATGATGTTAAATCTTTAATCTTTAAACAAAACAAGGTAGCCCACCTCACTAGGAAAGCCCTGGCAAGTAGTAGAAGGTGCAGGGTCTGAGAATGAATGTGGGGATCAGAGTTCTAACCCAGCTTTTTTTTTTTTTTTTAGCAGTAACAGATACAATAGTCTTTATTGTAAGTCCTGTATAGCCAATCAAGCCTCCCAAAAAGGTTTTTGCCAACCTTTTCTAGCTGTCAGTAACCTATGGTTGCAGTTCATCTGTGATTGGACAAGTGGAGTTGCACCCCATCCCACTAACTCTTTTCTTAATAAATTTACTATCATTAAATCTGATGTGTAATCTACTGTTCAGCTATTCCTCATCCTGACACAAAGTATATTCATTAAATTGAAGCTGCTCCATCACTTTAACTCTAGACAATCAACAAAACAAGAAGACAAGCCCTGATTTGTAGCATTTATCCATTTCCAAGGTATAAATATTCTCACCATAGCCAATTTCAAGCTACCAATATGAAATCACTAACTGCAGAGCTGGGAAAAGAGACACAGTAGCCATCATATAGTGTTTCCACCATACAGATACAACAGACATAAACCACCTCAGTTCTAGCCCAGCTTTGACCCCCAACACACTGAGAAACCTTGGGCAGCTTGCTTTGCTTCTCTTACAGGCTCAGCTTCCCCACATGTAAGGTGAAGGGAGAAACTAACAGACGTCTAAGTTCCTTGCAGTTTTGATAGTCAAACTATTTCAGCACCTTCATACATGTACTACATTGAGTACTTGACCTACAACAAGGACTTTGACGATGCATAGGCAAATGGCAGTATTTACTTCAATAAAGCCTACAGTTTAGTAGGGGACATGTATTGTCCAGCAAGATGTTAACACAAGCTATTATTTCTTGAAGAAATGACATTCTAGGCACAGCATTGTACTTTTTTGGTTTTATTACAATTCTTACAAAAACTCAGGGAAGTTGTACCATCATTATCCCCACTTCGCAGGTGGGGAAACCACGTCACAGAGTTCATGAGTAAATCTGCCTTAGGGGTAACACTTTTAGCCCCTTTGTTTTCATTGCAATGCAGTTGCCATCTTTCCCACTAGGGAATATTTGAGAAATCTAGATTTCAAAGATGAAAGAGATGAAGGAAGGCCCTGAAGTTTGCTCATTTTGCTTGTATAGTCCTGACTTATCTCCACTTATTAGTTGTATGATTGTGAACAGGTCAACTTACCTTCCTGTAAAATTGGTATGTTGGTCCCTAAATAACTCACAGAGAAGCATTATCATGGAGCATCTTCTCTGGGGCAAGGTCTTTTTAAAATTTTGAGGGCTGCACAGATATGCAGGATATTGATCTGAGTTCTGAAGTGCAAAGACAGAGCTATGTTTTTCTTCCCTGCAGGGTAGCCTGTGTTTTGAGGGGATGATCCCAAACTGTCTCTGTGACAATACAGTGACACAAACCTGCTCTGCATGATTTGTTCTCTTGACCAAAGAAGAAAGAACTTGAGTGTCAGTGTTCATAAATAGGCCCCCCTCTTCTACTTTTCTGAGAGACAGACTATGATTATTCTTGAAGAAAAAATAAATGCTGCAGAAGGTGCAAACATTGCCTTGAAAGAACCTAGTTCAGTATGGGTTCAGACATCTTCCTTCCAGGAAGGAGTGTCCAGACCTCCCAGCCCCAGTCTTGCTTGTTCAGGCTCCTGGGAGGTCTGCTGGGTCCAGGGTCTTCTGAGGCTTCTTGAGATGAGATCGGGCTTCCAGGGAGAGCCTCTGTGTTCCTGACCTTTCTAGTGATGCAATCCTTTGTGAGGCAGGGGAACAAAAAGCTGATATTTTGAAGGGGGAAGAGGCATCTCTGGGGGATTATTTTTTATGAACCCAAGACATTTAAGTGTTGCTGATTTATCTTAATAGCAAATGCTATGAGCAAATGTCCCAGTTGCCTCTTTGTGCTTTTGGCAAGTATGGATGAGAAATGGAATAGAACAGACTCAATCAGAGCTGGCTAGCCCAAAGTGCAGGAGTCTGAATCTTCCTCACTTCAAATACATAACTTAGAGATGTTTCCAAAGTTTTCCAACTTGCAGGTGGACACCCAGCTTTGGCAAGAGACAAAGAGGGTTCCATCACCAGATCTTCTGCTTTCAGAATAGTTAATTATCTTGGGCTTGAGGGGAGAAACTCCTACATCTCCCCTAGGTAGTTAGTTCAGTTACCATGTTCTGGTTCTGAAGGTACCGTTTTTGTATAAAGAAGAGCTCTACTGCTTGTCATACACATGATTGGGATTCTCAGAGGACACTGCAGGACTAGTCTACATATCCTCCTGTATCAGGGCTGGAATGAGACCATGCTGAACCAAGCGCCTTAGAAGCTGGAGTATAAATTATGTCAAGGCCATGTTCAGTGTTGTAACATTTACTAATACTTATTAGATATGGATAAAGTCTCCTGGCTTAATTTGGCATGTTGAGCCAGTGCTTCAGATTGTCTTTGGGGACTGGAAAGGAAATGCACAACTTTAGTGTAATTTTTCTTTTGTTCCTTTAGAATGGGACATAATTTTTTATTGTTAGCTGGTGGAAACTTTGGTGAATTGTGGCCAACTGTTGCTCACCCCCACAGGAAGAAAGCATCAGCCTTTAGCTGAGAACATATTCTTTGAAACAAACCAGAATATTTGATTTTTGAAATATCTTCCCACTTAAAAAACGTGCTGTCCAACAAATATTAATGTTCTGACCAAGACCAAGAGAATTAAGGAAGTAGAAAGCTATGGTTTCTCTCTGTGGAAAATTTTAGAGTGATGTGTGATGCTTTAGTTTAACAATAACTCCACTGAGTATGGAAATAGTCTGTAAGGATGCAGGTACAGCCACAAGAACTCACAGAGCATCCTTTTCACTCTTGGTCCTTACTTCTTCCATAGTAGAAGGAGCTAGGTTTTGGCTAAATGTCAGGCATTCCACATTCCTTTACCAGATCACCCACATATACATGACCTTGGGCACATCCTGTCATTTCACTTCCATTTCTGGAATTTGTTCAAAAATATATTTGATAAAAGTTCTCCCTTTTTGCTGCCACACAGTTTTATATTGAAAGCCACTGCTGAGCATTTTTAATTGTTTGGGTTGAAAGCTATTGTCCTGTTCTTTATTCTTTTTTTAACCAGCTCACATAGTTTGGTGGTCAGTCATGCATACTTAGTAATCACCTTCAGGGGACTTAAACCTTGTCAATTTTGACGAGTCTGATCAGGTTTGGAGGTTATTGAATTAATCAGTATTATAGCTACAAAATTATTTAAGTGAGATTCTTGTTCTGTTCATAATTACAGGATTGTTTTAACAGATCTCTTTTGCATATTTTTATGAGCAGGAACTCTCTTGGGCAAAGTCTCAGTGGGGTTAGTGCAGGCAATTTTCCATCTGTGGGGTGGTTTTTCAGAATAGTCACATAAAAAAGCCCATTTCTGACCTCTTAGCCACACCTAATTTTCAGCTTCTGCTGAGAGCAGGACCCAAAATTATCCCCACATTTTCTTATGAAATTCTGTTGAAAAACGTTAGTCCCTGTGCACTGTGCACAAAAGCCAAATTACTTTTGGAATGCTCTGTGGAACTCTGGGAATCCAGATAGGGATCAAGGAAACTGCACAACATCTCCCCCTGCACCCCACCCCCCATCTGCTCAATGTGTTGATTGATTTGTAGGCAATTATTATCCTTACCTTGAACCCTCTGAAGTAAAGTCTTAGGTCTTAACTTCCATTGCATTTTGTTGATTCCTTTATTTGTTTGTTTTTTAAGTATTATAGTTTGTTCCCAAACTTATAAAATGCAAAGAAAAGTTCTGGGAAAGCGGAGGATTCATTCTCCAGTTAAAGCAGTATTCTCCCTCCTAATAATTTGCCAGGATGTTGAGATGTTTCTCAGATCTTTTACACTGTTGAAATGTAAATCAAAGAAAGAACTCCTGGAACAAACCAAACAAAAATCAAACACTTGTTCAGGAACAGTCAGTATATGCTTATGCCGCTTTTTCATATCCAACAATACCAAGATCTTTATGGGCATGTAAGCTTCTGAGGACTTCAGACAGGCATCTCTGAAGAAGTGAGAAAACCTGAAAAAGAGGAAGAAGAAATTCTTTCCTGGTTATTCTTTATCAGTAGCATACTGAGAACAGATAATGAGAACTATTGGACTCTTTCAAAGTTACAGTAATTCCCAGCTTGGAACTCCCCAAAGGCTTAATATGCTGTACCCTCACAGACTCATAGATAAAGAAGGAGGGTCACAAATTAGAATGGAAAATAAAAGGAAAGCATTATAAAATTGATATAGACATTATTTTAACTTACGGCTTTTTGCAGTGTTTCTGGCTATCTCAGGCATAATTCTCAAAAACAATTTATATGTGTCTTAATAGTTACATTAACTGCAGCAGCAATTCCTAAACCTGGCTCTCTTTTGACATGAACTGTTGAGCTTCTTTCCACCTTCACCAAATAACAAGAAGAAGGCCAGGCCTCCAACCTACACCCTCAGAATCTCAAGGGAAGGTTACCAAAAGCTGATGGATTGACAGACCAGCATTGGGGAGGCAGTGAGCTACTAAAGGAGATCAGCAGCCTTCCCCCACTCCAAAAGTGGGAATCATTGAGTCCCCATATGCTTGATCTCTCTATATAGATAGCCTTGCAAATTCAGGTACTGTAAACGTAAAATAAATGGCAAGATTTGGGACAGCATTTAGCTGCAGTTGTAACCAGAAGAGGTATAACTGAGGGCTGGTACAGGACTGTGTAACAGGAGTGAGGGTGGGAGTGGAGATAAGCCTGTCAGCACAGGGCACACAATGATAATGGGTAAGAGAGACAGTTGATCAACAGAGTTTATTGAGCACAAAGAGAATCTGAGCCTTGCTCCAGACATTCCAGGGCTATAAAAAGGAATCAGAAGCCACAGACTGAACTCAGGTACCTAGAGTACCCTTAATATCCAGCAGCCTAGCCTGCTGATGTCGTTTGCACAGAATCAGAGAGGCTGAATAACTTGCTGGTAGTTAAACAGCTATTAAATGACTTAATTTTGACCATTTGACTCAGGCCTTCTTACCCCACTTCTAGGTTTCTTTACTCTTCAGGATGCTTCCAGTTGTGGAAATTGTCTTAACAGGATACATTTGAGCCTGGCTGTGATGAAGGCTGTAGTTCCTGGTTTTGTAGGGAGGTGTCATTCCTGACCAGAGGAGCACTAGGGTGGAGATGAACTGTGTGGACATGGGATTAGAGACAGACCATCCTTGGGGAGAATTTCTGTGGAGGAAGCTGGGAGGAAGTCACTTGTTCAGGAAGAAAGGGAGAGGTTGGCCTTGCCCAGCAACTGAACTCCTTCTATCTGAGACACAGGACAGTAAGAAGCTACTGTGTATTCTTCAGGGAGAGTAAGGCATGAAAACTGTCAACATGAAGCAAGTTTGAAATCATCATTTTTGATTGATGATAAAATGGCTTTTGAGATTAGATTGCTGGGTAATTTCTGTTCATGAGAGCTTGCCATGTGTCTTCTTGTCTGCATTCTCAAAGACTAGTTGGTCAGTAATGATTTGAGTCTTTCATTAATGCATCCTCACCCCCACCATGTTAAGGATAAAATAATAGCTTCCTTCAGTTATTCCTATGAGACAGGGAAATTCAGTCTTTCCTCTGAAGCACAGATTTCAAATAGTGTCCTATAAAAGTTCAGGATCTGAGAGGAGATTCTCAGATTTTAACCTTAAAATTCCAAAACTAAAGACCTTATTTTGCTACCAGTTTCCATTTCAAGTCTGTTCCTAAATGATCACTGTGGTGCATGATTCTTTTAATGGGCTATTTCCCAAAATAAGGGAGAGAGATGGTGGGGGGAGGTTGGTGGGGACAGAAAGAGAGAGAGAGAGAGAAGCAGCTTACCATTTTGGGTGCTGTTTTTGTTGTTGTTGAGTGGGATCTGGCCTAAAATGTCCTCAGGCACATGCTGTTTCTGAGCTGTAATTATTCTTTTAACCCACTCCTTTATGTCTGGGTCCTTAATGTCCAAGCTTCTATATAATTATCAAGTTCAGTGTGTGGGAATGGAACAAATATTTTTTGCATGACTTTAGCCTATACATTACTACAGTGCCATATTATTACAAGATATTTCCTGAACTTGGAACGGTACCATTAACACTCTCAACTTAAAAAGCCCAGCAAAGAGATACTCCCAATCTTTGGTCCATGATTCGAAACTCAGATGGACAGTGACTTGATCCAGCAGAGGGTCCTGGGGCTCTTGGGGGAGAATTTGAATTTGGCACTAGTGCGTTGGTCCTAAGCCTGACAAAGACTCGGGAACCCTTCCTCTTCCATCTACCTGTATTGCACAGCTACAGCCGGGACGCTCATCGAAGTTGTGAAGGACATACATTCTTCAGTATTTGATAGGGGCCAATTTGTTAACTGCCTCTTCTAGAGGAAGTTTACTGTGTTAGTTTGCTAGAGTAGAGAGAGAATGGTGATGCTGATGGTTAAGAGTAATCAGAATTTTAAAGGAGCAGGCTGAAAGGAAGAGAGCTTTGGTCAACAAGGCAGGGCTCCATTTAATCCTAGACTGGTTTTTGAAGTTCACCAAAATATAAGACAGTGGGAGTCCTAAGTGCCTCAGGAATCTCTTCCCCTAAACTAAAATGATTCCAATACCATTTTCCCCTAATTTGGGAAATATTTATATCTCAGCATTTTTGTATATGGAGCACAGAAAACTTTTTTACTGTTTCATTTATTATTTCCTGTCATTTATTGAATATTCAAGTAATATAGAAAGAAATAAAGGAGGAAATAAATGCCCTAAAACCCAAGCACCCAGCAATAATCATCAATGTTTTGTGCTCATCTTTCTAGACTTTTCTCACATATGCATGTATGTATGTAACAATATATACACATACATCTATAAACCCATAAATATGTTTCTATGTAGGTATTTATATACTATTTTATATGAACATGTTGTTTTACCACCTGTTTCACCTTCCATTCAACTGTATGTTGTAATACTCTTTCCTTCTGATAAATATAAATATACATCTCTCTCTTGAATGTCGTCTGAGGATTCTATTACATGAATAATGAATATTCAGTAATTTGGTAAACAGAATCCTGTTTCATGGACATTTTGCTTACTTCTCATTAATTGCTCCTGTGATCATCATTCTAGTGAGTATCATGTTATACTTTTCATTCCTATATATTTGTCCAACTTCCTTTTCAAGAGATTGTTGGACCCCAAGTTGTGCATATTTTGAATTTTAATACATAGTGCAGAGTTGCCCTTGAGAAAGTTTATACTAATTCACAATCTTATCAACAGTGCTTAAGAATAGGGAAATTAACTTTCCATTTTCTTAAGCTTTTCTGAATTATAGCCAACTCTGGAACATTACCACTAAATGACTCAAAGACAGATATGATAATGTAGTGCTGTAGGTTTGATATTTATCCACACCCAAATTCCGGAACAAATTATTCAGTTAGTGGTTTATGAAACTTGGAGTAAAATTGACAATCATTAAGATTCTTTATTTGTTCACTAAGATTAGGTATTGCTAAACTCACATTGTTTTTGGGGAGGTTAATGTAAAGGCAGGATTTCAGCTAATCATTCCACGCAAAATATATGTGTATATATATATTTTAAACCAGATAATTAAACAGCTCAACCCTAGGCAGGTTGGTTAGAGAATCCTGTCATCTCAACAGGGAGATTACCAAAGATGCCTGACTCTGTCACCATTATATACAGCCTTTGAAAGCACACTTTTTGAAAATGTGATGCCTTCAAAGCTGGGAAGGTTATGTAAAACAATGGAAGACATAATTAGAATTGAGAAATATCTCAGCAAGTTTAGTTAGGATAAGTCTAAAGCAAATATTCAGTAATGAAAAGAATTAAGTTTATATTTAGAATTAAAATTCAGGTAGGGGTGTATGTGTGTTTCTCTGTGTCTGTGTCTTTGTGTCTGTGTGTGTATGAATGGCAGGGAAACTGCCACCAGGATATGAGTTTAATCAATCACAGATTTGAATATTAGTCATCATTGCATAGCAGATGCTAAGAAATCAATGAAATGCAAGAATACATTGATTGTCTTAAAATAGTTTGGCACAGGTAAGGACACATGTGGAGACTTGGATTCAGACCCTGTTCAGGTAGTTATTCTCTAAGAAGAGCCCTGACACATTGTAATGACCCTGTGTATGATGGGGTACCGAGAGGGGACAAAATGCAGTGGAGAATGACTAGCTGGAGGACAGAGACTACTTAGGCTACATATGCTAGAGAAAAAAGGTAGTAACTGTATTGAAGTGTCTAAAGACCTGGGTCCCCTCTAAAAATACAGAATTAGGAAATTGCAATCTAAACGCTCAAAATACATATAGATGAGAGATACCCCATTTAAACCATTCAGTGCATAGTCTCAGAAAGTATTTAGTGTCCCATCGTTAGTGATAATACATACACCAAAACTGCTATGCAGGGAATTCCTGTTTGAGGAAAGAGGGGTCTATTAACTCTTTCCACCAGCATGTCTTTGATGAGTGGCATTTATATGCCCAGTACTCTCCCATGGATGACCCAGACTTCCCCCACTCCCCACCCCCCCCACCAAAAAAAAAAACACCACAATGTCTTTTGCAGAGAAATAAAATATAATAACTGCTAATGCTGGGACTCCTGTTTATGGTCCACCAGTAACCACCACCTGCTAGAGCTGGGGCACAAAGGGAAGGAATCTGGGTCTCTCTGCATCCCAGCATACCAACTAGCTAATATTTCTCCCCTTTTCTCTTCTGCTTAAGTTAACATGTCAGATGCTAATGTATTTGAATGATGGGGTTCCCAAGTATCCTCAAGTCTAGTCTATCTGTGCACATTTTCTTTTCCCCCCGTAGCCTGCTCTTATATGCTTTCTCCCCACTTGTACTTAGGTTCTTCTTGCCGAAAGCAGCTCTCACCAATTTTCTTATATGTGCAATTATTCTCACAACCAATAAGAAAATGTCTCTCAAGAAATTGCCCAAATAAGTGGACAGAAGGAATGAAAAGGAGACTCCACTGATAATGAAATAGAATGACCAATAAATGAATGAAAATATGCTTAGTCTCAAATTATAATTACGGAAATATGCATGGCATACAGTTTTTCATCTATTGGATTTTTGTAGATTAAAGGGTTTGAAGAGGCTCCGTGTTGGCACAGTGTAGGCAAAGAGGTGCAGAATGGAAGTTGACCAACATTTTTGAAGGGAAATTTGGTAATATCTTTCAAAGTTTAAAATGAGTATACTTTATTTTAGGGATATCTACTGAATCTCTTTTCCTAGTATGTTACAGAAACAGCTATTACATGTTTCAGCATCCATCCTTGTTAAGAACAAGCGCGTGAGGATGAGCAAAGCTGTTCCTTCAGAAAAGTATTCTTTGAAAAATTGTTGGAATAATGAAAAACTTGAAATTACCCAAATGTTCATCATTCATTCAACAAACATTTGTTGGTGCTCACTATGTGTCAGTCAGTGTTTTAGGTTCTTGGGATAAATCTTTGGACAGAATAAACAAAGATTTCTGCCCGCTGTTTCAGTACATTAATAGAAGACTGGTAAATAAAAGTACATGCATAGAATGGAATCATATGTAACCATTAAAAATTTTAAATGAGATATCTCTTATGTGATCTTGACATGAAAGGATGGCCAAGACATACTATACATTTTATTTTTTAAAGGTGTGTGCATATTTTTGTGCTTGCATTATGCATAAAAATTTTCTGGAAAGACTGGCAAAAATCCTTAATAGTGGGAGTGGATATTGGGGTAAGGGAAGCGGGAATTTTTTTCATAAACTCTTTAATGCTGTTAAATTTTTTGTAACTAGCATGTATGATTTATATAATAGAAAACTTACAGATGTTATTTTAAAAAGAAGATATTAGAAAGCCACATCACTAGTTCTGCTAGAGAACTCATATCTTAAATAAAGTGGAAAATTCCTTAACGTATCTGTAGGCATTGAGACCAAAATGATTAGATGTTTGATGCTGTTCAGACTCAAGAATGGAAATTAATACCATAGTACTTTGGAATGCAAAATGAAGGACATGAGGTGGGCCTGTGGTATTACTGGTCAGGGGCATGGTGGGCTTGTCTACACATGCAAATCTAATTGGAAGGCAGCCAGGGGCAGGGGAAGGGCCTGGGACCAGCAATCAGGTATTCTGGGGCTTTCTCCTGGGTTTGTGATTGACTGACCTTCAGCCTCCTAGAGCCTCAGTCTCCCCTTCTGCAAAATAGTGAACTTGGAGTCACTGATTTAAGGTGTGGACACCAGTAACATTACACTAATCTAGATTAGTCCTCACTTGTCGGAGAGAGATTTGAGATAGCTCCTGAAATCTCAACTTTCCAGTTACCCATATTCTCCTAGTGCTTTGAAGAAACATCACTTTTGTACTTTAGTATCTGTTTTTGTTTAGATTCAAGTTTAAAAACACTAAGGTATTTTGTACTTAGGCTATTTCAACTTCAGGGTCATAGAAGATGAGGCTTTTTGGGGTCAGCCTTAAACAGGTGACTAAGAAATGGATTTTCAAAGTGTGTTTCTTTGACTAATTTGATGTGCTGGAGAAAAAAATATAACAAAAAAACAACATGAGTCAATACTCTGGGCAATTCTAGATGACATTTCTGAAACTTGGCTTTTTCTCAGATCCCAAACCCCGGAAGTTCCACTTTGCCTCTTCTTTGGGGGTAAGTTTTCACAGAAGAAGAGGTGGTGGATATAGATGAGTTTTCATTCTTGTGTGCTGGGGGACTATTAGCTTGGAAGAGCATGTGAGGGGACCTGTGAGTGATATGCCTGTCTTGTCCTTGTGTCTCTGGGAGGGTCCATGGAGGTCTTCTTTCCAGAGGGGAATATGTGACTCAGACTTTCCTTCCACTAAATTGGTCCTAGTTAGGGTAAGTTCCGAGTATCCGATATAAAGCTGGTAAGGGTACTGAAATCCAAACAGAGGGAGGACAGCATAGCAGGCAACCCAATGAGAAGATAAACGCCAGAGGGAATGTTTCATAGATTTGGTATTTGGGACACTCCACTGCTGTTTCTTTCTTCCCATTTGTTTTTCAGTTGATTGGAAAACTACTAATGAGCATGTTTACATTTTCTCCAGTTGTTTTACCCAAGTGTGAGACCAGCTGGGGAGAGGGGTTTGTTCTCTGTCCAAGTCCCTAGCTGTCTCTCCCTCTGTCTTCCTCTCCCTCTCTGGCTGCCAGGCCCCCTTCACCCTGCCAAGCCTCTCCTCACTGTCTCACCACCCCGCTCCCTGAGGTTCTCTCTGGATTCAGCACCGGCCAGCAGCCCCACCACATGTTTTGCATTGCACACACCCTCCCTGCTCTCCCCTCTTTGTTGTCATTTGTTTTGTTTTGAAGGGGATGAAGTACAGAGGAGGTGTTGGGTTTGTGCCGTTCCACTCAGCTTCACAACTGGGAGCAGGCCCGGATTTCATTTGCTCCCATTTCTGCACCAAGGTCAGCCCCTGTAGGAGAATGTCCGTCTGTCCTGCATTGGTTCTCTCTGGGCTGTTGACAATTTCTAGTCTCTGTTGTCTGTAACCCAGTCCATTCTTAGTCGCTTTGCTCTTTCCTTCTGAGGGTGTCTCAAGCTTCTGTCATTTTGAAAACTACCTTCACAAGATTTTCCATGCCTCATGACATAATTTCTATGAATTCACAGTTGGATGTTGTTGTTATAATTTATTCCAATATGTTTTAATACAAATCCGTAACTGTGAAAAACTCTGCTTCCTGTGAATCATCTTGCGTATCTCCAGGTATGTGGACTCTTCTGTTCTTAGCCCTTCCTGTGTAAGACTCTCCTCCCTTCCTGAGGAGCTGCTGGGTTACTCAGACTTCAGGTTCTCCTCAGAACACTCATTTGTACTGTCAGTTTCCAGTCTATTGGTCAGTTCTATTAGGCCAGACCCTGAGATTTTTTTTTTTCAGTTCATTAGTTGAAGAGATGATTTGGTGATGCCAGTTCTGCCTACTAGACAAATGATAAATATTTGTTGGATGTATGAATCCAGTGAAGACCTTTACTTTCCTTGTCAGCAGTTTTAGAGTCAATTCTAATGCCTGCAAAATTGCCTTCTCCTTTAATTTCTTCCTTTCTTTTTTTCTTTTTATCAATTCTCCATCCTTCATTCCCTTCCTTTCTTCCCAGCCTCCATTTTTTTCTTTCGTTTTATTTTGAGTTAAAAAATGGGGATTTGATTTTGAAGCTAACTTTCTAAAGAAACTCCTAATAGACCATGCACAGAATATGTCCTTAGTAGGAGAGTTCGGGTGTTTTTCAGAGACCCTCTATTGACTCTCCAAGTTGAAACAGTTTAGACTCCACATAAAATATGCATTGTTTACCCAGGCTCTTCATGCTCTGCATACTGTTACAGTCCTTGAAGAGCTTGTCAGTGACAAGTAAGATAAATGAATGAAGAGGACTTTACAAGTGTTTAAAAGCTAAGTATAGCATGTGCTGTCCACTACTTAATTAAACAGACCTGTGCTTAACTAAGTAACTCTGTGGTGGAAACTTCTAGGGCCTTCCCCTTCTCCCAGACCCCCACCATGCCAACTGTGCTCAGGATGTTAGAAATTTCTTGGTTGTGTGCAGTTGCTAATGTGTTAGCCTAGATTTGAAACCATCTTACTGGTTAAAGCATTAAAAATTAGTTTGGATTGTGGAAAATGACTTTTATATTTATATTCAGACTTGGTCAGCAACATGGACTCTCTTGGGGTTTGATCAAGATTTTATGATGTATCTGAGTTTCATCCTTTTCACAGAGAACTTTAAAATAAAAAATGAGCTGTTTTCTCTTGTCAGTTCTGATTGTGGCCAAAAAGAGTTGGAGCCTGTTTCCAGATCAACCTTAATTTTTATAATAAAGGGGTCAGTTCTTATGGCTCTGAGCAGTAGGGTAGAGTGGCTACTTAGGAAGCTCTGGAATCATAGTCCCAAATCTACCAGTTGTATAATTTTGGCCTCAGTTTCTTCATCTGTAGAGTGGGGATAATAACAGCCTCTACCAGGGCTGATATTGAGGTTGTGTGCATTTGAGTCACTCTTGGTTTTTATGTGTTTCTGCCCCTGTTATAGCAGTAATTAAAGATTTTGAATATGCCCCCAACCCCAGTCTATATCCCAGTGTTGATGTGACTGACTAGAAGAGATGACAACAGTAAATTGCTGTGATTGGCACACAGAAAGGGCTAGGAAAGCATCAGTTATTATCCTTGATACATTCATAGGAGGCTCTGTTTCACAGTACCAATCTTCTTTCTGCCACTATTGAGGATGCTAGTCTCTACATCATCAGCAAGGTACACAGAACTCTTCCTCTGTAAATAAATTCTGCCCCCATGGGCTGCATTGGCTGGTAGCAGAACAGAGGTAATGATGCCCTCAGCTATAATTGCTGTCCATAACCTTCTGGGGAATTCCTCAGGTTCCTAAGGTGACAGCAGGAAATAGTTTATCAGAATAATTTCCCTCTGATTTTAGAAGAAAAAAAAGAAATAAAAACTGCACAAAATAGGTGGTGAGGAATAAGAACAGTAGACCAGCATTTATCATGTGGAGTTTGGTTCATGCTAAAGACATTCTTTTCTCTCTTGCCCATTTTATAGATACAGGAACTGAGGCTCATGGAAAAGTGATTCAGTATGCGTCTCAGAGTGAATATTTGGCAGAAACAGAATTAGTGCCAAGCCTCTGTAACTTCCCTAAGAAAGGTGACAGATCTGTTTCCCTCAGTGATGAGAAATTTTAAGAGCTGTCCATGGAAAGGCCTGGTAGTCACAGGAGTGTTAGTCCTGTGAAAAATTTAGACAAAGGTTTGTTAATCATTCAACAAAGGTGCTGGGATTCCCATAAAAACAGACACAGAGACAAGGATTTGGTGTAAGTAGTTTATTTGGGAGGTGATCCCAAAAAGCATGGTGGGAAAATTGAGAAGTGAGACAGGGAAGTGAAAGGCAGATAAAGATGCATTAATGGGTGATATCCTGACATAGTCAACCAGGGCTGCACCCTGCTGGGGACCTACTGAGAGATTCTGGAACACCCCATAGTGTAGTTCCACTGAGGGACTGGGATGCTGGTTATGTATCCATCACCTCCCTCCCTTATAGATTGAGAGTTGTTCAAAGGCATGGGTCTGCCTCGTTCCCTGGCCAAACCAGCACCTGTGACCAGAGAAGGACCTCAGGCATAGAGATGTGCAGGGGCTCGAGGTGAAAAGACAGCAGCACATCCGGGACTACCCATTCAATCAACAAGTGACCTCTGGGGTGGAACAAGAGGATATGGGAGGGGCACTGACATTCTCTATAACAATTAAAAATAAAATAAAATAAGGGTACTTAATGAGTAGGTACAAAAATAGCAGCCAAACTGTCCATGGTGGCTACTAATTTTCTGTCTATAAATAAGGACTGAGGGAAGCGGCTTCAGCAAAGTTGGGAGGGAGAGTCTCATGGATGTCCTGTTCGGCTGCAGAGGGATGGCAAGAAGGACTGATGAGCTGAATAAGTTGGGGGAGATCAGACCAGTTTTCAAGGCAGGACTGGTGCTTCGGCAGTTGGTGTAGATATTTGTAAATAGATAGCTGTCCAGAGCCTGGTCCATTTTCCCAGAAAAGTCATAGTTTGACATGTGTGAGCATATTGGTAAGGCTCTGTCTTAAATTCCTCCCAAAATGCCCGAAGTTGATAAGTTCTTCTGAGAAATAAGAGAGTGAATTATCATCTCAAATACTTTTCCTGCTTCTCTACATCCAATAAAGGAACAAAGAAAGCAGTACGCACGCACGTGAGTCATACTTTGGGTTCCAGTTCCCCCTCATTGACCTGTTTTCCTCTCATAGTGATTAGAGGGTGAATGTACCATGGACTCTCCCCAGTCCACTCTTCTTTATACCCACGTCCACACCAACTCTCAAATCTTAGCTCAAGAGTTACCTGACCCATGGAGCCTTTGTTGATATTCCAGCCCTTAGCTAGAAGGGATTTCTCCTGCCTTCAGACATTCATATAAACCAAAGTTCCTCATGTATTTATCTTTGTTCTGTTGCTTGTGTCTTGCCTGGGAACTTACCCTTGATACATTGCTGTAGGATTCTGGAGTCAGAAACCTAGGTTTAAGTCCTGTTCCTCTCCTCATTAGCTGAGCAATCATGTGCTTGGTTTCCTCACCTGTAAAAGAGGGTTCATAAGAATAACTGTCTCAAAAGTGAGGATTCAATAAACACATTCTAGTCAAACACTTAGCCTAGCACATAATTGTTTTCGTCTTTATGGCTACAGAAGTTCAGTAAGTGTTGAGTAAATTTCTGTGCAGTGTCCACAGGAGAAGCCTTTCCATCATTGATTCTTACTTACTACCACAAGGTTCCCCAATGCAGCATATTACCCTAATAGCTTCTTTGTCCTCCTGCTTCATTTTGTCTTCCAAGAGAGACCTGAGCATTTGAACCCAGACCCCACTCAGTTATGACTCACTGCCATGTGGGCCTGGCAGGTGTTCAGGAAGTCCCTCCGCTCCTCACTGTCTAGTTGTTGTCTGGTTTCTTCATCTTTAACTCAGAGACAAGAACTGTTGACCTTGCTCTGATTTCACAGAAACAAGACCAGTAGAAGAGTTCTGGACTATTTTGGATTTCCCTGGCAGGAAAGAGGGAGAAAAGAAAACCTGAGAGAAGAAAGTGTAATTGCTATTGTATGGTATTATCTCCATATCCCATAGCAACAAATCTTATTATATATTTTTTCTTATTTAAACCATATTCATGAAGGTTTTATTGTTAACTTGATCCAGATGACTGATCAAAGCATTGTTCATTATTGCCACCTTGCTAAAATATTTTTAAAAGCAGTTTTAATATTACACTTTTATAGCTACATATTGCTATTAAGCTATTGAGTCTATTACTAGTCAATCAAGGATTTTCATTTTGTTTCAAGAGTTCCTTGGATAAACTCTTCAGAAATGTCAAGAGAGATGGAGTATATGGCACCTTTTCACAGATGGTGTTCATCAGGGATTTTAGTTAATGGATAAAGTTTCAGTTTTCCATGGCTGACTTTTGATGCTAGTGAAAGTATTCTAAAGATCCCTGCTCTTCCAAAGGCTGGAGGATAGTAAGGAAGTGAACCCCATAACACCCCCAAACTCTTTATTCTTAATGAAGTAAGTAACCAAAGGCACGGGGTATTTCTGTATTTTACTTAAGAATGGAGTATTTCTCAAAGAAGAACAATCTGACTTTTCTAATAGCTCCAAAACTCTACATTTATCCTGCTGTCCCACTCCCAGGAACAACAACCAAAAACAAATACACAATAGGGAAAATTAAACTGTCGCATGAAGAGTTACATATTCTTCATGGCGAATCATAGATGCTAATTGTATATTTTTTACTTTCATGTGTTCCGCGGTAGCCCATACCCTTTCCATTCATTCCTTCACACACTTACACATTTATTCAACACACATTTTCTTATATACCAGACTCTGCGCTAGATGGTGAGTACAAGGGTAATTCACACATAGTGCTTCCCTCAAGAGAATTTAAACCTAGTGGAGGAGAAAGCAAAGAAAGCATGTGGTTATTTACCATTCATGGAGATACATTCCATGACGGAAGTGGGTGAGGAGTAGGTACAGAATTCTGGGGAAGGCAGTAGAAGAGTACTTAATCCCTTATGAAGTGGACTTAGGGAAGTTGGTTTTGGAGGTGATGGTGTTGATGCTAAGGCTGGAGGAACTAATGGTTATAACTCAGGTAAATGGGGAGAGGATAAAAGGCATGAGAAGACCAGAGATCAGCACGTCCCACAGCCAGGGAGGTGGGGGGATGAGTGGCTGGGAGGTGAACAGCAGTTACTTTGAAAGAGCTTCATAAGCTGTGGTAGAGATGGGGCTCTTTCCTGAGGGCAGAGGGGAGCCTCTGAGGAATTTGAAGCCAGAGAGTAACAGGGGTTTGATGTCACTTCAGCTGCAGATTGTGTTCAGTGGGAGGCAAGAGTGCAGCAGGAGAGCAGTTAGGAACCTGTTGCCCCAGAGAAATAAGGGGGCGCCTGGAAGAAAGAGGAAGTAGAAAATGAAATCTGATTAGATTTGTCTCAGCAGTCATGACATAACATAGTAAAACGAATATAATATAGTTAGCCAAAGGTGAAAGTGTCAGGTCAGCAGTTTGGTAGATTCTGAAAAGGAAATAAAAGTGGGCTTCAGTGAATTACTAAATGAGACCATGAGTTCCCAAGTGCAGTGCTGTGGAAAGCTATCCCTCTCCAACTCTATATTAGCTTTCCTAGGATTTCAGTTATAACTGCCCGGAAGATTTGTGTCTAAGGCTTTGCGTTGGGCACCTTGTGCATCAGATGACTACTGTTACACGTGGAATCACCTGGTAGATGTGTCCAGAATTATTTGAACAAATAGTATACTTGTTCCAATCCTTCTTTAACTTTTTTCTGCAGTTTTCTTCCATCCACCATTAGGGAGTGTTATTCATAGCTTCCTATCTTTCCAGACCATTCTTGGTGTCTTAGAAAACCAGTGTAGTTGGGTGGTGGATAGGTAGTGTAGACTGAAAAAAAAAATTAAAGAGACCCCATTTCCAGTTCGACAATTAACCGAGCAGATTTGGTCAAACTTTTTTATGGTAGGGAAAGCTAGCAACCAGCCTGTAAGAACTCGGTCACAGTTTAAGGGATATGCTACAAGCAAGATAAATAAAAATGGTCTAGGGTATCAGGCCAAACTCTCATTTTTCATCTCCATTTCACACTCTTCTCTTCCAGCCCAGACTAATCAAAAGAAGCCTCTTCCGCTCACAATTGCTCTGTGTACATTTCCCCAAGATCTGGTATTCACATGAACAACGTGGTTTATTTATATTTCAGCACCAAATTGGAAAGATGACATCATTCATTTACAGTCTTTATCCCATGACATGCCTACTCTCCAACACCTCATTTCGGCAGACACATTTAGGACTGCATATAGCATCTTGTTTAGCTTGTACATTCTTTTATGGGATACAGTTCAAAGGTAGGGAACTTTAGGCTTGTCGCTGGTAAGAAAATAATCTCATAAAATCACAGGAGCTTCCCCAAAGGATAAGGACATTATAATGTTTACAATAACAGAGTTATTATTTGTTCATTTAGGTTTCATCATTCATTCTTGGGTGAGTCTCTTCCTTCTTGACCATAGGCAGATCTTAACAGCTCCCTTCAGACTTTCAGAATACTATTAGAAGAAACAATTCCAGATTTATTAGTTCATGAGTTCAAAAGTACAGGCTCCTGACAATACTGGAATTTTAGGTGTGAATGCTGAATTTCACAATCTCATGTGTAGGGCAGGCAGAGTAGATGAGCCTCAGCACTTGGTGGGCAACAACTCCACTGACCTGCTCTTTCTTACAAGGTGTAACGTGTCTATTGGGTCTTCTGACACTTTAAGTGGACAAGTGAAGGATGGAAATGCTATCAGCTGACAAAGTTTGCCTGGGATTTTTTATTTGATTTTTAGATGGCTCTTTCCCTCTATTTTTATTGTTTTTATCCATACGCATGCCTTTTTTACATCCACTCTGGGGCCTTTCAGATATTATACACATTTTAAAAAATGGAGTGAGTAAATCATGAGACATCCTCTGTCACATAGAATTGGGATGTGAGGTGTTTCCAAAACTTAACAGAACTGAAGCATTTATGAGAAAGTTATTTCTACCTGTTCAGCTGTTTGCTTTTTTTTTTTTTTTTTTTAACTTGCAACATGGCGAAGAGGGAAGCCTAGAGATTGAGAATTGGGAGACCCAGAAGATATCCATGTTTTATGTCAAGAAAGAGACTCTGGAGGCTGAAATCTATGCCTTGATTTTCTAGCTGGAAATGAGGATAGTAATAATTCCTCCCAGGAAAATTTTGAGTATAATTAGACTGTACATGAAAAATACTACAAATATATACTGCTAGGTCCTTTAATATTATCAGAATATTATTTATATTACATACTAAAATTCCAACTAGCTGGAGGCTCTGCCAGCCTCTGCCTTCCAGGTCTCTTAAAGTGCTTATGGGATTGTTATGGCAACTCATGACATGTCCTCAACTCTTAGTGACCTTCTCTGGCTGAAAACAAACTTGCAGCACCCCTCAAAATCATGGCCCTTTCTTTCTTCCAGTCATTCGTTGCAGCAACATGCATAGTATTATCTGCATTTGCTTAGCTCTGTATTAGATTCTGGGGAGAGGCAGATGAAAGAAAGAGCCTCAAGCCTAGCGACAAATGGACAGATAAGTCCGTGGCTGTAGAGCTGTGGTAAGTAGGAGGTACACGTCACCCGGCCTAAAGGGCGGGGTCAAGAAAAGGCTGTCCTTTAGCCAGGCATAGAAGTTAGAGGCAAAGGAACATGTATTAAGAAGGAAAAGTGTCTTCCACTAAGTAACAGCAACAATATTAATGGTAATAATAGCATATGACTTTTACTTCAAGCCCATTGCCTGCCAGATCACTTTCTCCTCACTGCAACCCCAGGGAGGGAGGCACTATTACTCCCATTTTAAAGCTGGGGAAACTGAGGTGTGGAAATAGTTAACTCTCAAAAGACTTCATAACCAGTAAAGAGGTGGAGAAGGACTTGAACCCAGACGGTTTTATCTCTAAACCCACACTTGTACTCTACATTTTGTTGCTTTCTGGGCTAGATATTTTTATCTGCCCTTTCCCATGGTCTTTAGGCATTTTTCTAGAGTCTGTGACCCTGTTAAGTAATTGATAGTTATTCTGTTTCTTGCCCTTCATAATAAAACAATACAGTTCTGTGGCCCTGGGTTTAACTATGACACCTAGTTGCATCATGTGACAAATATTAAACTTTGCTTTTTTTCTGCTTTATTTCCCAAAGAACAGTATCATTTAAAATGTCTATAGAGAGCTCTTTCCCTAGAAGTCATCATAGCAACAAATCATCTCCATCAGTATTTTGCATTTAGCAGCTTTTAAGTGGATTTCTCTGCCTTATCTTGCCAGACCACTGTTTGCTGTTTGTCTGTAGTTCTCTGTCTCTACCCAGCCCTTTCCCATCTTTTCATCCAGGGCTTCCTTCTTTTGCTTGCTCTAGAGTGTAGGATGTGATTGTTGGCAGTATGTGATTGCAAGCTTATTCTGGATCTCAGTGATCACTTGATAACAAAACAAAGCACTTTAGAAAGTGTCCATTTTTTCTCTTTTAAATCACATGGATGGGGGAAGTACACTTATGTCTACAAATGTAGATCCAAGAACATAGTGACTTCAAGGATGTGACAAAGTCTCTTTCATCAAAGCTGATGGCATGATGCATTCTTTATTAAGTTTCAGTTTAACTAAAAATGAAAATTTCTGGGTTAGGAACAAAGGGAGACCTATAGGTGCTATAATTATGCCCTGAGTCTCTTTGGCTGGTCTTCTAGCTCCTGATGGAAACTTTCCTGGTTTTTGTTCTGCACAGACCCAGAACAGAATGAAGCTGATGGCGGACAACTATGATGAGGACCACCACCACTACCACCACCACCACCATCACCACCACCACCGATCTCCTGGGAGGTCGCAACATTCCAATCACAGGCCTTCTCCTGACCAGGTCAGTTTCATTGCTGCTTACCTCCAGGACCCCTTTTACCCTTTGGATATTTTAAGATAAAATAAATAATCCTCAAGAAATAATAAACAGCATAAAGTGATATGTTCTTTGAACTGAAACTAATAGCTTTGGTATTTATTTCCATCACTCAAGGAATCTAAATGTTTTCCTTTCTCCTTCCTCTTTAAGGTTTTGTCTGTTCTTGTTTATGTTATGCATTTTCTTTCCTCCCCTCCTTTCTTCTTTCATAGATATGTAGTCTGTTGCTGGCTCAGTATCTAATGGTGGGTTACTTTGGAACGTCTCTTTCAGAGTTTTAAGTGAGAGCACTTTGTTTTCATGAGCTTGGCAACCAGAGAAAGCTTGAGTTTGCTGAGCACTGTCCTAGAAAATTCCTTAGTGATGCAAATTAAAACTGGGGTAAAACAACATAAAAAGAAATCAGTTTTGCTTGCATTTTAGCCAGTGAAGTCAAGGGGTCCAGTTTATTTGATTTGGACCCTATCTTAACCCTTGACTAAGTAAAGTAGTGAAGAGATGGACTGACAAAAACACAACCCTCCTGTAGTTTTCAACAATATTTGCATTCAGCCACCAAATGCAAAAACTATTTATGGTGTTTAGCATTAAAATTCTTAAAGGTGAACTTCATAGAAATTATGAAATTAAATGCAAACTAGCAAGGTAATGTAGTCAAAATTAGCAGCATTTCCTCCTTTATTGTTCTATGACCTTTTAAAAAATTGTGTAACATACAAAAAATTACAACAGTGATGGGGCCATAGGTAATGGAATAGAATCATCTGGATAAGTGTGAATGCCTTTGTTACATATTTCTGAATATGTGAGGGGAGATCTTATTGCAATTACCTGTGTGAAGAGGAGTTTAATTGTTTGCTGGAGGGAGGGGTGCTTATTATGCTCCTAAAACTATTTTTCAGATGGCTGTTTCCTTTTCATCTCATGTCACTAGCATCCCAAAGAAGAAGTTAAGATTCCAAGTCTCCAAGGTGTTTTACCAGGAGTACAACTTCAGGGAGCACTGTTTATATAATACACAACGTAAGATGTGCTTCCCGGAGCTGTATAGTAAGGTAGCTCGAACCAGGAGGCTCCCTGCCCCCACCTCTAACTTGGCCCTACCCTCGTACTGGGAAACATTAGTCCTCAGAGACCTCAACCCTGCAGAAGATGTTCACACAGGACATCTTGGTTTCTGAAGCCAAGTGCAGGAAGGTACCAGTTTATGTCATTAGTTCTCAAAACTGGTTCTCAATTTGGAGATCAGCAAAATGGAGAGATTAAGTTTATGCCATTATCTTGTATGTCTGTAGTTTTGGTTGACTTGGTTTTATTTATTCAAATCTCATTCTTCACTGCCACCACCACTTCCAGCACTGATTTATCCCAGTATACTTGGCATCCTGCTAACTAAATCTCTTCATTCTCATTCTTGATCCCTGCCCTTTGCTCCTTGACCTTCTGCCATGAAGAGTTTATTGGTTTTATTGGTGCTAGAAGGCCACGCTGGACTTTCCCCTAGAGAAACAGGAACAGAGAACAGTATAGGAACAGAAAGGATTTGGAGCCAAACTGTGGGAGTGGATCACACAAGGACCTGCTAAGAGAACAGTCTCGTTTCATCACAGAGACACATAGGCTAATGTGTCCTGCTAGAGACGTGGCACAGTTCAAATTTATCTGCCTTGTGAAGGATATTTTTTATGAAAACTTGTCTCTGGATATTTTCCTAGAGTTCTTTAATCATTAAACTAGAGTACTTGCCTGCTTGGTTGACTTCCTTATGTTTGTCTACCGACACTAGAGGTTGTCATAGGGCAAAAAACATTGCTCAGAGGTGGTGCCCTTCATAGAAGGGTTAGCATTCCTTGAGGAATGTCTGGTTAAGCTGTGTTGTCAGGACCTCTGGTATACCTTTCTCATTGCCACTGTTAGAGAGATGGTGACGACCTTCCACTTTTACATCCTTCATCTCAGTAACTACTGTAAGCGACCCACAGGCATAGAAGCAGAGAGCTTTATCCTCTTCTGCATATGAAAAACCCAGTCCCTGAGAGAAGGGAGGTGGCAACTGAGTAGAGTCCTGCTGCTGATTGTTTGCTCATTCAGTTGATATTTGGAGCACATATTCCATACTGGCCAATCTGCTGGGCTTGGGGAAGAGCATGATAGATAAGACAGAACCCCCTTCAAGGAAATCCCCTGCCTTCAAGGAGTTTTCTTGAAGGGGGTTCTGTCTTATCTATCATAAATACAGGACAAAAATCGTATGTCTCCTGATGTCTCCTTCAATTCTGTTCTGGATCATGTTAATCAGAACAAGACAGGTAAAAGGTAGTTATAACTTAATTAAGGGGCCCATGACTTAGGAACTCCAGTGGGGTTCCAGACTGTGAAAGTGAAGTGCCCTTGACCAGAAGGAAAGCCTTGTGGTTTAAAACTGGAGTCAACAATCCTGTAAAGCTCCCAAGGTGTACTTTTTCCATCAGAGGAAACTTAAGTTAGGAACCCTGGTATAAGTAGGTTGACTCCAGTGATGGAGATGATAAGGTCCCCTCGGCTAGTTGCCCCTATTGACTAGGTGTCCCAGGTCTAGGACAATGATGCCTTACCCTGTGCTGGATTTTTGAAATTCGTATTCACCAACTCATATATCAATATGTGCATTGTTGTAAATCTGAGTCCCAGAATGTAATAGCCATTGAAAGGCCAGGAAGTCTTTCCCAATTGATTACAAAAGCTACTCAAAATTGTGTGAGGGTATATACTAATATATTTGGAGTGGAACTACTTCTTAGGAGAAAGTGACAGATTTATATCAGTATGTGACAACATTAGAGTCTAAATAATGGATTGATTTGGATGAGATTTAGACTAAATGTTCATGATGTACCCGTGTTAACTGAACTGACTTACAGGGGAAAGGACTCTTCCAGGGATTCTTGATTCCCTTTCTATGACTCTTCCAGCCCTGACCTTTCTGTGGCCCTGAGAGTTAACCAACAGTGTCTTCTGGAAGAGGGGCTACAAAATGTTGATGTTGCCTTTTGAGCTTTATTAAGAGGTCTGAACATATGAAAATGAAGAAATACAAAAAAATCAGCCACTTTGCTACTTTTCCAGAGAAGCTCTTTTTTTCTTAGGAAACTCAATTTAACTATTGCCAGGTACTTGCAGAATTAGATTCTTTTTCCATTTCTTCCCTGTCCCTCTCTCCTTCACTATGATTTTTCTTTCTCTTCAGGAGAAACCCAATCCAAGGGTTGTAAGTCTAGACTAGCGTTTTTCCAAAGTAACTTTTGGAACATTAGTCCCAAGGGGAGAATCTTGAAACAAAGATTCGGTGAGCAAAGAATTTTGGTAAAGTGCTGCATATTAGAACATGATGTTGGAGAGTCTTGGTGCAATTAACAGATCAAAGGATCTATAAAGTCATATAAGAAAGAAAGCTCTCCAGTTTTATTTAACCCAGCATTTCCCAGACTTATTTCACCATGGAACCTTTCTTTCTTATTCTTTTCTGGTAACATCTGTGCTCTGAGAAATGCTGTTCTCAGAGTATCAGGTGAAGAAAGAGACTACCCAGTTTAAAACATGGCTGATCCAGTTTCCAGCAGTGTTTTTCATCAGAAGGTGGAGTTTTAAGGCAATTTTCCTTATGCTTTGCGTAGCAGAAAATGAGTGACCCTTTCATTCATTTCTTGGGATACCTTTTCTAAAGACTATAACATCTGAGAAGGAGTTATCCTACCAAAGGAAAAAAAAAAACCCAATAGACTGGAATTAAGGGAGCCATTATAATAATGAGGACCCAGGAAAGCAAGAAAATCATAAATGCGTGGCCCCTGACAGATTGAAAATGAGTGTGATGGGGGAATGGAATATGGAAAAGTCAGTGGGGGATGGCAGTCCCACAGCCTAGACCCTACCCGAGAAAGGAGCAGTTAATAGTTGGTGGCCTGTGACCCCCAGGATGGCCATAGGTCATTGAATATGTTCAAGCAGAACTATCAGAGAAATCCCAGTAATGTCTTAGGAAATCCTTCAAACCAAGAGGTGTTCACATGGGAAGATGACAAATATTTCCTATGACACAGGCTGCTGGTGAGCTTTGAGAAACAATTAAGTCCAAAGAATAAATAGTACATTCTGGAGACATATTAGTAACTTTATTTTTCGTGAAGTTACCCAGACTGACTTTAGAAAAGCTACATGGAAACTCAACTTCTCCTAAATGCCCTCTGTACCTGTTATCATCACTGTCTGTTATTTTCTCTAAGTAGCATCTTTTCATTTTCTTACCAATGATGCCAATTTTTTGAACTTGCTTTTCCAGGCATCATGTGATTTTTATAGTCATATTTTATTAACCTCTTTACAGTGGCTCCTAGGTATGAGCTAACCTCATGGATAAGAAAAGCACAGCATCAGAGTGAGCACCACACTTCAGGTTCATTCAGGCTGCTCTTCGGCTTCCAGGACTCACACTTCTGTGCTTGGGTCTTGAGTTGGATGTTGGGTCTTTAAGGACCTGGACCTTATTGCTTTTTTTGTGCAAAATGTACCTTCATTTGTTAAAGCATCTGCCACTCTGAATCTAATTTGTAGGGACCTAACTGGCAAAAACCTAAACATTTTTTTGGATTGGAAACCCTAGAATATGTGGCCACTTTCCAAACCCACAACTTGCCTCTCCTCTCTGTCCCTCCTTCTTTGAATGGAAATGCTCACTCAGAGGAGTTTGAAAGATCAAGGAATTTTGACTACCTTGAAGACTTTCAGATCTCAATTAAAATTTAAATTTCATACCTTATTTTATAGAAATCTTACTTCTAAAAGAATGCTACAGAGTCCAAGAGCATGAAGGCATACTACTTATTAAATTGATTATGGAAAAATTGGTTGAATTTTGTGTTATATTCACATACTTTGTTACATATTGGAAAGCACATTCATAACTGTCTGGCTTATAGTAGGCATTCAGTAAATGTCTGTTGAATGAGTTGTTCCTATAGTACCTTTAGGAAATAGGAAGGGCAGATGGGAATATCCCCATTATGCGGATAAAGACTGGAGCTCAGAGAGGTTAATTACTCAGAGTTACAGACCTGAAAATCAGTTGGCCCTCTAGGAGGGCCCGAGTCCCTGAGTGCTGTATGCTGTGGGTAAACCACCTTGAATGTCAGTATGGATATATTTATGCAATCTCATATGTTGAATATGGTTGCATGGCTGCAATATCAACTTCCTCTAGAATGCAGATGTCTCTTTCCCTTTCTCATTAAGTTTAGTAAATTTCATCTAGTTTTGATTTATTTCCCAAAGTTGAATTAAAATGTCATCTCATTTCCCTTCCCATTTGCCTCAGCTTTTGTTGTCTTTATTTTCATTCTTCTGTTCTGTGACTTTATTCCTTTCACCACCACCACCACCCATTTCCCCTGTTCCCCTTTACTCTTCTCTATTCCTGCTGTCACTGTGCCAGTGAAAATGAGGCTTCTTACTACTCTCTCACTGCCCTGGAGTCACCAGAGTGAGATACTTAAGGAGTGAAGTCTGGCACAGAGAAAGAAGGAAATTGCTCTGGGTTACAGGAGGCCCTTGGCAGTGCATTGCCAGGACCCACATTCAGTGACTCACTCATTCACAAGCCTTTGTGCACACAAGGCCTGGCACAAGCCAGGCCCCCAGAGCAGAGTAGCAGTTGCTTCACTTGGCCCAAGGCTGCCATCAGACCAACCAGGGCTCTTGGAATACTTTCTGATAGTGACCTTATTGTGCCAGAAGCTGGGTTTTCAATTCTGCATCCTCAACTTTAGGGTGTCCACTCTACTAATCTGTTTCTATGAAACTGATTGCCCTAATCCTAAATATTACCTGCTCCACTTGGCAATTTCCAGAATCTGCCTGCAGATGTAAATAGTGACCTTTGGCTTTCTCTGTTGCTCCTGTTTACCGTGTGGTCCCAGCATGTGATGACTCTCAGCCGAAACATGAATTTATACCACAGACACATATCAGAGCACCTAATGACCACTTCCATTTTCTGCTGAAAATTCCCATAAAATTCTGCTTGAGACACATGTCATTCTCCCAGAAGCATCAAATAACTTGATCATTAAAGAACCCAGACCTAGATTTGGCCTTCTTTAAAAGCAAGTGGTCATGGGACAGATATACAGATTGCATTTTAAGATATAATGAAGTGATCCCAGTGATCTCACCCATGCTGACTGCACCTATGCTCTGCTTTAAAGAGGCTGCAATGTTTGCTACCTTGGTTTTGAGATTTCTGGTCTCAAAACATGTTCCCTCTCCCTTCTTCTTACAGGCAAAAGAGCTATAAGGTAGAGTTAGCTCAGAAAATAGAAACGAAGTTCGGTCCCTCTCGCTCTCCCACCTCTGTCCATGCTGCACACACCTGAGCTCCCAGATGGAATTAGTCAGTGTCCTGCAGAGCATTCCTATGGGGGGGAATTTCCTGCCATCCTTACAATCAGGTCCTCACTGAAGTGGTGACCAGAAGTAGGTGACAACATTTCCAAGCCCCATGTGTTTCTTGACCCCAGATCTGTCTGGTAACCACAGCCCTCCTTCCCTGCTTTTCTCCTCCTCCTCTTCCTCCCAGGGGCTTGAATTTTCTGTCTGGTCAACAGGAGTTGGTGGAGTCTCGTCCACTAGGAGAACAAAGCAGTCACAGCAGCCCCTCCCTGGGCCCTGTTACTTCTCAGAAGCCAACTCAGGCCTGTGGCTTCCCCACTTGGCCTCTGTGAAATGCTGGACGGGGTTCTGTGATTGATGCCCTGCTTTCCTTGCACTTTCACCAGCAGATTAGCCAAAGTGCAGCCCTTTGAATTCTAACAAACAGACGAGGGGTTTAACTTGTGCCATTGCCCCCAGAAGATGGATTCTGTATATAGAGTTGTTATTCCTAGCTTTTGCTCAGGGAGGAAAAAAAAGAATTTATTTTATGTTTTGAGGTTAAATGAATGTGGGATAAATGTATACATAGTGTCCTGTGTGTATATATATATGTATAGCTATATGTCAGACGAACTGAGGACTTTTCCACATATGGAAGAATTTCTCAAGATCATGTTTAACTAGAAATTTCTCTCCCTAACTTCCCCTGAGTGCGTGTTTGAATATACATTATATATACATATATGTGTGTGTAAGTACATTTTTATGTTTCCTACATAGAAGAAAAATTAACTACCATGTATCAGAGCTTACTATAGTTTCAGGACAACCAAAAAACAAAAATTTTTAGTTCCTCAAGTTGGTAACCTAATAAGAAAAGTTACATCTCTTAGGCTTTTAATATTAGTTTCCCATTCAAGCTAGTATGTCTGAAGCTTGCCAGAATAAGAGACGATAGAGGTTTTTTGCATTGCAAATCTAATTTCATGGCCTACTTTTGGGTTTTGGCTTCATGTAGGGATGAAGCCTTCAAATTCAAAAACCCACGAAGAAACCTCTTGTTTGGGCAGATGTTTATTGGATGGGAGAAGGGTTCAGAGATTTCAACTTTTCCCACTCTTGGGCCAATCCTCTCGGAATCGGAGCCAAGGATGTCCTGGGATGCATTTTAAAATAAATCTTGTGAGCCACTTGCCTCTTTTCTTTCTGTAAAAAATTAATTTTCAAAAATTGACATTTAACATTGTATTAATTTTAGGTGTAAATATAATGATCTGATGATATTGTGAAATGATTACCAGATAAGTTTGGTTAACATCCTTCACCACACATAGTTACAATTTTTTTTCTTATGCTTACTTGCCCCTTTTCTGATGCTCCTTTTATAGCAAGTAGATTGGAAGATAATGTTTAAAACTCAACAGATTTTTTTTTAAGTACATGAAGTAGAAAGTACATGACACCTCAGATGTCATTTTTCTCTTTATCCCTCAAAGACTACTAAAAGTCCCCAAAGCTACTAAAACATGAGCCAGAGGGAATATGTGATTTCTCACCTTTGGGAAATAAAGGTGGCAGTTTATTTGCTTGTTTTTAAGAGCAGAAGCTCTGGAATGACCCCGCCATGGCTCTCTGTGAGGCCGCAAGTAAGGAAGGAAATAAGGACAAATGTCTGAACTGTTGTGTGAGGTATTTAACTGCTCCTTCCTCTACCAGCAGTTACATGCTCACCCAGCCATTACAAGCCACAGGAGAGGAAGGGAGGTGGGGGTGACACAGCCTTTGGGAAGCTGGCTTTGCAGATGAGCAGGTTATTGCCAAAGCTCTTTAATCTGGGTGTGATGTTAATTCCTTTACATGTAAGCACACGAGGGCACGATTTGATAAACCCTGCCAGGTAGGGTCTTCATGTTTGGGAAAAAGGCAGCGCTGCTTAATGCATCAGGATCCTCTTGTTAGAAAAGGATTTTTCCTTAAAGGAGGTTTGAGCCTATTGAAGATTTCAGTCTTACTCTATTTTGGGTAAAGTTGCCCCCTCCTCCTCCCACTGATTCCTCCTAGTTTTAAACCTTGTTTTCAGTATTAGGGTTTCATTAAGAGATTTGTTACGGCATCTTTGGAGTCATCAGGGGTTTTCAGACACAGTCTGCCCTCCCAAGCTTGTAGATGTACCTCATCTTGGCAATATTTGGAAGGGTTGATTCCTTTGCAACTTGCTGCTTTAATCCAGTCACATTTGTCTAAGAGGCAGCACTTCAGCTCCCCCACTGAAAGGAGGTGGCCAACCTTGAAAGGTCTGGAAGCAAGGAAATCCATTTTCTGTTGCTAAACATCATTACCCTCTTTTTAAAAATTTTTTTCTTGAACTGCTGTAATAAGGATCATGTTGGACTTCCACACTCCAAGGCGCTTACAAGCACTCAGGAGATAGCAGAACCTCTGGAAAGAGAATTGAAAACATGCTTTAAATGTATACTGCATACACACAGTATCTAAAAACTACCTTATTTATGGAAAAACAGCATTTTAAAGATTGTTCCAGCATCTGCAATACTAATGATCTGAATAAACTCTAGCTTTGAACAGCCCATATATGTTAAAATAACTAAGGACTGTTTAATACACTAGCAGATCCTTTTTACACACACCCTTTTTTGCTTTTGTTCTTAGTGTAATATCAAGTAATTTGTAGTAATAGTGATAAACTATCAAGTGCTACCAACAAGGATGGTGTGCTCAGTTATGTTTGTGTGTGTTTGTACCAGCTACAGGGTAGTTTAATTTACATTCTCAAGTTTAATTCATACAGCAACCCTATGAAGTGTCAGGATCCTCTGATCTCATTTTCTTTTTGAGGCAACTGAGGAAGCGAAGAGACAAGAGGCTAGGGGATTTGGTTGCCCACTAGCCAGGAAATGGCAGAACCAGGAACATGTTAAAAAAAAACAAAAAACCCACAATTTTCACTCTGTTTAACAAAGCCAAGGGTTAATGACTGATGGATGAGGGAATGAAAATAAAGCCTGTCTCCACCCCACCCCTTTTTTATGGCTATCTGGCAATGGCGCAGCTTTTAGCAGATGTTGACTTTGGGCTCCAAAAGAATACTGTTGGCCAACATAGAGCCTTCCAGCACTCCCATCTTCAGCTGGGTATCCTGTATCTTTCAGCTGAGAGAGCTGGCACCATAAGCCAAAGATTGGTTTGACAGAATTACTTCTCCTTGAAGGAAACAGAAAACTGGTTTCTTCAAGTGACCCTATAATGATAGTCCAAAAAATTGAGAAAGTGCCTAAAGTTAGAAGTGAAGGAGAACCCCCCCCCTCCAAATCTTCTATAATGTTCTCCATGGCTTGGCAAAGAGGACTAAGATGACTGCCTGCCTCAGGGGGCCCCTGCAACCTCGACTTGCTGAGAAGAAGCAACCCCGGCTTCACAAGCCTCCAGTCTCTGCCTCTCCCTCGAGAAACACCCCAGTGTGTCTTTTAAAATGCGGACTCACCCGTCATGTTCTCCTCTACCAGTGCCGTTCAGCTTTCACCAACTCAGGTTAGAAGAATAAGCCAGGGATGCAGCTGCTGTAGTCAGAAGAGGGAAGGAGCCATTCTGGGGAGAAACAAGTAAACACAATCTTGGCAGCCCTAAGGAATTCTGGAATCCAGGCAGCCTTCTCTTTCAGAGGACTAGAGTCATTCAGAAAAGCAAGGACTGATCCTATAACTTACTTATTTGGAAATATGTGTGGAATTCCCACATCTGAGATGCTGTGATGCAGTGGGAAGGGAATGGAGGCGCTGCCTCTTCCTTCAGGGACCTTGAAATTTCTTGGGATGCTGCTGTTATGCCGTAGAAAAGACAGCTGCCATGTGCATGTGAGGTGTTCTTTCTTCCAAAAGCCAGAGAGATCCCACCTAAGTTGTACCATCCAACTCTACCTGGGACCTTCAATAGCTTGGAAGGAGGCAGTGCAGAGTTTGAAGGACTTCAGAGCTGAGCTAAGCAGAACCAATACCTTTTCTGGGGCCAAAATGAGGCTTCTTTCTTGGCTTCACAGCTCACACGTCAGGAGGATACACCTTTGTGGTCAGACTGAAATTTGACCCTGGCTCCACAGCTCCTGGGCAGGAGTCCTCAGGGAGCTGCTTAATCTTTCTCCCCAAGCCTGCCTTTCCACATCTGCCTAAAGAGCCTCCCGGCACCTGTGTCATGGTGAGACTCAGTGAAGAAACACGGAAACCTGTCACACTCTCCAACCTGGGGCAGGTGCTAATACCCACTGGCTCATGTCTAGCCCAGGTCAGAAGTTAACATTTATATTTAAACAGGACATATACCAGGTATCTGAACCTGGATAGGACTTTCCTAATTCTTTGTGAGAACTTGTCTGCAAATAGGTCCCACAGGCTGTAACAACTACAGATCATGTAAGAGTGTACAGCCATTCCTGACCTCATCACCTGAACAGAGACATCCATCCATGGGCTAAGCATTCCAGGAGGCAGGAGAGGTGAAAGACACAAATGGGTGGTCTCTAAAGGGAAGGTTTGGATTTGACCCTGAGAGAAAATTCGTTAGTGCCTGACAAGGCTCGATGCCCTTGTTTCCAGGTTCATGTTTCTTGCTTTCCTTTATACATGCACCTGCCTTTCCCAGTTCTGGCCAGGCCTGCATTTGGACATGCCAAAAGGAGCTGCTTTGGTCAAACCCAGGCACAGGGTACATCATGAGTCCTGCACTATGGTCCTGCTACCGTGACTCATGTGGCCAAAGTTTGCAGACTCCTGGAGCTTGAAGTTTGCAAAAAATGTCAGACAAGCCATGAACTGCAGTAGGAGTAGGATTGGGTCTGGTGATTGTCCACACCACACCCTGTTAGTAACCAGGACAGTCTTCTTGCTTTTCCCACAAGGAGACCAGGGTGGACTTCCTGGCAGAGTTAGCTGGCTGAGTTCTCACAGAGGCAGTGGGCTGATTTGAAGATGATATTTCCATCATTTAATTCTCATTCGCATTTCCAGGTAGTACAGGTGTGACAGTAAGATCCCCACTAGGAACCTAGTCCTTCTATTTCAAGAAAAAAGCCAGCTATCAACTCAGAGAAAATTGCAGGTGTTTAAAGAATATATATCCTGTGATGGGCCAGGGCTTGCCTGCTGGCGATACCTAATGCTTCAAAATAGAGACCAATTAAAGGTTTACACTGGGCCATTTATCATGTCATATTATAGAGTTCCTTCCCAGAGCTTCTTTGCTGGGGCTAATAAGTGTCCCCCACAACAGCAGGTCTCCTGTTTTGTCAGTGATGACTCAGTCACTTTGCCCTTAGATCTTGTCATCAACATAGCCCAGTGAGCAGCCCATCTGGTAAGGGATTTTGTTTTATCTCAGTATTTCGAGAACCCCATTAGGGCCCAACATCTGGGACTACAGGATTTCCATCAAGGCTTCATATCATCTCTGAAGCCATAGATACATCCTGAGTTTACTTGATAGTTAAACCTCCTCCCTCTTCAAAATCTGCTGTGTTTTGTGGTCACTGTGCTCTGGGCTTCAGCCCACCTTGGATGTTCCCATCCCCAGATGCTGTGAACAAAAGCAGATGGATGACTGATGGACTAGAGGCTTTCTTCCCATTCGGATATTTTGGCAACTCCTGGCATAGCAATCATTGATGAAGAACACACAAGGGAGCAAACCAGGCAACATCGAGAAACACCACTGCAAAGTCGATTTGAAAACAGAAAAACAAGGGAAGGAAACAGACTCTTCCAGGCCTGATAGATGCATTTAAAAACCCCAAGAATTTCTAAATAAGTTGGCCTGAATTTAGGGATCAAGTAACATTTATCTGTTTCTTATTTTTTGATCCTCAGATTTACATTTCTGTACAGTAAGGTTGCTGAAAAAAATTAATATTTGCATACAAAGATGCAGGCAATGCAGGAGTCAAACAGCTGTGAACGTTTGGAAATGCTTGGAGCTCCGTCTCTGATTAGCTCCTGCATTTTTGTTTTTTATTCCCCAAGCGGACACTCACTCTGACCCAGATCACTTAGTGATTAGGGTCAATTCATGTTTAAGCTTTGAAGATTAGAGAGACCAGAAGTGGCCACCACTTCCCTTTCTATTTTCTTTTGAAAACTTTAAACTTTAGAAACAAAAAGCTTGAAAGAAATGCATAATATTCTGAGTTCACTGAAGGAATTTATCCACATTTCTGCCATGTTAAATGTTAGCAAAGTTTATATTGGACTGTCATATTTCTTTACTTTATTCACCAGCATATAAGATGTCAATCTCAACATCTGGCTTTTAATAACCCTCGACATCTGGGAGCTCCTTTTTATTCCTATGGTGGACGAGGCACAGTAGTGATATTGGCAGTGTATATTTTCAAGCTACAACTCCTGTCTGCTTCAATCATAATTAATTACCACTTTTTAATATATTTAATTTGCTAAAAGTAATTTGCATTAGACCACATTTCACTGTTAGGAAAATAGTGGTAGATTTTGGTTGCAGTGGCTTTCTTTTCTTTCCTCTTCTTTTTTTTTTTAAATTTAAAACCTCTGTGAATGGATTTGAAACCAACTGAGTGTATACATGCTGTTGGGTTTTAAATGCAAAGTGAAATAAACTGCTCTGTAAGGAGAGTGATTTTTACAGCCATTTAGAAGCAGTCAGCAGGGGCTGTGGGTTACATTTGAGGGAAAACTTCCTATTTTGTTTTGTGACTTTGGCAAATCATAGCATCTCTCTGAGCCTGGAGTTTTCCTAGAGCAGTGACTTTGGGGGTTAAGAACTTCATAATGGCAGCTAGTGCCTCCATCCGGAGAAAGATACATACAGGTACCCACAACATTCTATGCTGAATTTCAAGAGATTCCTAGACCCTTTGAAACCCATTTGTGAATGCCTGAGGGTCCCATGCTATAGATTTTCCTTCTTCATTAGTATAAAAAGAGACTTCAACTTTGCTTTTCTCCTGAAACTGAGAGGAAGTTTAATGAATGTAAAAATCCGTATTTCTTAAGTTTTGTAGGGAAAAGAGAAATTTATTGCCAGGAGCAATTATAGACTGTGTAGTGATAAATAAACACAGGTAAATTTTATATGAGAAGACCCAGCTAAGATGATCAGTTGTACTCTATTTTTTGCCAGAATAGTGCTATCTAAACTGTCAGTGCAAATTCATACTGAGTTGTTCACTGTAGACTCTGTGCAAATCACTTGATTGACTGAAATTAGTGGGGCATTGTACAACGTTTGTGGGCCACAGACCCCTCTGGCAGTCTGGTGATCATCTTTTATCAGAATAATATTTTTAAATGCACAAAAGTAAAATTCACAGAAATACAAAGGAAAGAAATGATACAAAAACTCATTTCAAAGACCACAGATCTAAATCCTTGAGTAGATGAAAATTACCTTGACCTAACTGCAAGATGAGGTTGAACTGTATGAAACTGCTGTTTTTCTAGATCAAAAATGATCAAATACTGGCATTTTCATAGGATTCAACCTAATAATGACAACAGGTTAAGCAATAGGGATACAAATCACAAGGAAGTTTTCCAAGTTGCTGTTTTTCCTGTTCCTGATTCTCAAAGAAGCAAATCATAGGAAAACCTGATTTCGTCAGGGGTTTATTAAAAGACACAGCTCCCAAATGATGTGTGAGGCCAGGGTATGAACCACTCAGTTTTCTACACTTTGTTTCTATCCTCGCAGTAAACACTGAGAATTCTTGTTCAAAACAGGACCTTGTGATAGTAGACATATTTCTGTCTTCAAAGTTTCAATTACCCTGCCTGTTGGCCTCTTCGCTAAGTGAGGAAAATGGCCTGAACCATTATGGAAATGTTTTCAACAAGAATTCAGACCAAATAAGTTTCAGTTTATCCACGGTTGAACACAATTTGAAGTTAAACAAAACTTCCTTTCTGCAAGCATTCTACCAAATTGAAAGTTTATTCCCTTTGCTTTGAAATTTATTTGATTGTGATTGTATAATCATTCCATGCAAATGTATAATTATTCTATGGCGGGCACATCCTTTTTTAGGCTAAGAGCAAAATAGAACCTGACAAATCGAGAAGATCATAGCCTTTGTGAAATAACTGATGTGAATTCTCGCATGCTATAGGAGTTTGCTCCACCCAAGTCGATGGAGTTTTTTTTTCCTTTCTAATTCTTCTTCAGCCTTTATTGATACTTTAAGCTTAAGAGAAATTAAGAGTATTTGGTTACTATAATTACTTCTCTGCTTACTTAAAAGGTTTAATCTACTCCTTAGGCGTATGCAATTCAGATTGCATGCTTTCCAAAAAAATAATCATCTGCTAATGTAGACTAATTTTAATCTTCTAATCCAATCTTGACACAGAGTCAGAGCTGGGTGGGTGGAATGTTTTTGTGTGGGAGTTGCCATAGATACAAAACTCAGCTATGTATTTTACAAGTCAGTGATGTGGAACTTAAGTTACTATGGATTTTTTTTTTCCCTCGCTCTTTAAGATTAAAAAACAAAGTGAAGATCAGTGTGCCTTTGCAGTGCATCACGGTGTAACTAACCTTCTCTTCTTTCATTCCGGTGCTCCCCTCCTCTCCGTGCACCTCCCTACCCCGGGCCGGCCACAGGATGACGAGGAGGGCATATGGGCATAGCCGGGCCTGTAAACCAAAGTTCCAGTTTTGTTTTGAGGGGTGAGAAACCATCTTTTATATCATTTTTCTTTTAAAATTGCATTCTAGTGTTATATTGTGTGTGTGCTCAATTGTGTTCGCTGACGTTTGTGACTGTGCCCTGTGTTTGCTTCTGTGTTCTGTGACCATCCCCAAGAGCTTCCTCCTTCCTACTCCCCCTCCCTGCAACCACATTATCGCTCTGCCTTGTTGGGGCTGGGTTGAGCACGATTCAAATGTTTCTGTGTTATTTAAGATGTCAACTATGCCCTTGTTAGGACTTATACACACTTTTTAAGGCATGATTATGGACTCAGGAATTGTCACAGTTCTTCGGTCGTGATTTTCAGCCGACTGCTTGCTTTTACCAGATATGCCAGTGTGGTGTGACTTTCATGTCCTTCTGGTTGTGTCAGATGTTTGGCAAGGAATAAGGGAAATAAAACTATATGTCTTCATGGAGCAGAAACTATCACCTCTAAGAAGCCCATTTAATGGATTGTACTCTCTTCTATGGCAGTTCTGAAGAAAACACAAGGATCAAGGCATAGTAATGGTGAATGGGTAACTGTATCTCTTTAAATGAATTAGAATAGAAATACTACTATCGGTAGGTCTCGTAAGTGGTACTGTATCTGTTGCTTTTTGACAATTGTGTTTCTGTGGAGTTTTGCATTATAAATTTCATGCATTACGTTTTCAAAGGATTTTGCTCTTTTAAAGGGTGATTTTTAACTATTAAGAACCCACCCTTTATTTCTGTGCTAACTGCATTGTAATTGAATAGTGGGGTAAGTGATTGCCACACGGTTTTAATGGGACATTGAACTCTAGCAACTTTTGCTGCTGAGAATCATACCTTTCCAAAATATTGCAGGTTGCTTAACGCCAAGTCACAACTCTATGGATTTGAATATACCTATGGTGATATAGAATATGCTGTTGAACTTGGTGACATTGTATATGCCATTTTGTTCAGAACAAGGAATGTAGATTGTGTGCCATGGTCAAAAAGTACTCAATGTGCAGTTCCTTTTGGGGGGACAAACGTGAAATGTCCCAGGTCTGTGACAAAGAGGCAATTCTTCAGGATAACTCACCAGGTGTGCCCTTCCACAAGTCTTGCCGTCAAATTTTAGAACAGTGGTGCTTCAGATGAATTTTAAAACAGTAACTGATGTGTTTTTGATGTAGGTGACAATTTCATTCATGTGTTTCACTGCTCAGTTGAAGCTGTTGTAGGTCCCCCCAGTGAGTCAGATTGCTTTCTCTGGTCGTGCGAGGAACACACAGGAGGTCGATTTTCAGATACAACATCCTTTCGCATAATAAAGATGTAACACCTTCTGGATCATTTTGCTGCCAGTAGAAACTGCTTCCTGGTCATATCAGAATGTCTGTCTCCTCTCTTCTCCCTTTCCTGGGTAAAGGGGAAAACAACACTAGAATGAACTCTTCAGATACAGAGTGGTTCCAAAGGGAAGCTTGTCAATATTGGGAGGTAAGGAAACCAGAGAAATTCCCAAGGTTCTATCTGGGAGACTCTCTCCCTATTTAAGGAAAACTTTAAGAGAAACATCATATTTATTCATTCAGAAAAGCTAATAAAATTGTAAATTGACCTTAAAAAAGCTTTAAATGAGAAGTAAAGATTTTATAATGGTAAAGAGTGAACTCTTGAAACTTTCCCACAGCATGCATGGAATAGGAAGGCAAAGGA
This sequence comes from Camelus bactrianus, assembly GCF_048773025.1. Lineage (NCBI taxonomy): Eukaryota > Metazoa > Chordata > Mammalia > Artiodactyla > Camelidae > Camelus > Camelus bactrianus. The sequence goes on from NC_133555.1 coordinate 29,333,724, forward strand.
AGTTTCTAAGAGTTTGGAGACTGTCTTGAGAAGTGTAAGTCCTCTGGGGAGCTCTCCTGCGAGGCTGCGTCTTCTGCCATTGTAAGCGTTAGGGTGCTGGGCTACATTTGTGTCACCTCCTGAATAATAGAAATTTTTATTGCTCTTTCACAAGATTCATGACACCTACCCTACCACCCCCTGAGATAGGAACCTTGTCATCCTCAGAATGGAACTGGAGCCAAGGCCCACAGACAACCTTGCTTTTTTTGCTCGAGGCAAATGGAGACAATGGTGCTAAATCCCCATCCTCCTTATTTCTTCATGAAATTTCCCCAGATACCATGTACCCCAGAAAACAAATGTCTTCTGAAAATTAGTCAATACATAATTCTACTTTAATATGTTGTAATAAATTTTATAAGCTTCTGAGGAAAACTACTTATCTTTCTTTATGACTCCTTTAAACAAGTTTGCTCAGATATCCTCAGGCTTTTAAAACTGTATCTTAAGGATTTAAATAATGAGATACTGGGAGAACTTTCTATTGCTGAACAGCCGTTGCATGTTTTGAGTCGCATTACAGTCTATGGGGCCTAAGGAGACATTAAATTTATAACTAAAGATGGATAATAGTGGTACATTAAAAATTAACTGTTTTAAATATTTTGATTTATGGCCCTTATAAAAGAAACATTACAAGAAGTTATTTTACTAGGCATCAGTAATATGCTTATAATAGCGTCAGAAGGCCCTGACTTGAATCTGGTGTTTTGGTGCTGAAATGAATCATAATTTAGGAAAAGCCACTCCAAAAATTATAACAAATTGGAATTAACATAACAACTCTGACAGCTCCTCCCTTTTTTGGCACTTCTAGAGACAAGCCCAGGCATGATTTATTTGTCTCACTGTGATCATTCAAGGGTGGTGTTTTCTGAGAGCAAAGTGACTGAGGAAAGTTTGCTTTTCTAAAGAGTTTGACAGAGGTAGTTGTTCCCTCCATAAACCTCACACCCCAGTCCAGCATTATCAGCATGTGACCTATGTAGTCCACAGAACCCCAAGCTTGGTTTAATGCTCTGCTGTCACTGGCTTGAAACTGTTAATAATTTTTGAACAAGTCACCTCACAATTCATTTTGCACCGGGCCCCGCAAATTATTAGTAGTCTGTCCTGTTTAGATCCACCGTATATTCCTATACTCTGCCTCTAACTTCTCTCCAATCCCCCTCCCTATTGGCTCATCCCCACTCCTGTTTTCTTATGCCTGAAATTTACCTTTGGCTGCCTTATTTTTCTGGTTTTCTTGCAAAGACTTCAAGGGATTGCATTTCCAGCAAGTTCTTACCCTCATGGGCATCACTGAAATGTGTATTCAGCCACTGTCCTCTCGGTACCTCCCTCCTCCCTCAATTTGATTGTGAAAATGTGCTCTTAGAGCCCTTCTGCATTTTCTCTCTTGCTTTGAAAGTATAGGAAAAGCGACTGCTTAATTCTCCAATGTCCTTTGGGAAAATCCACTTGACGTGGCAATCATTTGTGTCAGCAAATAACTCTTCATTTCCATTAAATGGAGGTGCTTTCCTTGGACCCCCAAGGAGCAGTTTGGTTTGTGAACATTCAGTGAGGTGGGACAGTGAGGGGCCTTGTGAGATCTAGTGCCACATCTGCCTTGACATTTGAATGTTTGAACTTTTACTGTGGACTCCCGTAATTGAGCAGACATAGAACACAAGATCATTTTTATTTCTTAAAGAATAAGTCTTCTTAGATTGAAGACATATGCATATGTTTAGGACCTGGTTTGTAAAAATATAGATGTGGGCATTAACAAGTTTTGGCACAGGGCCATGATGCTAGTAGATGTAATCTGTTAAGATGAGGAGTTGTAGCTCTATTGCACCAGCACGTGGACAGTGTTACAGTGAGTGCACATATGAATCACAGAGCACTTGGACTTGAGAAAGGAATTCTATACACATAGAAGCAGTGCTCGAAGGCTTGTGGAACTCCCTGGCATGCCTTCTCTCAGGAGGAGTGAGGAAGGAGATATTTTATTGTGGCTAGGAAGTTTATATGTTCCATGCCTTCTCTCAGCAGAAAAGGTCTGGACACAAGGCCTGTGCTCATCCTGCTTGTCCTGTGCTCAGCCTCCTCAACTGAAGTCTTAGTTTCTCTGCGAAGTGAAATTTTCTTTTACACCAGCTGTCCAGGGATACCGACTAGTGTTTTTAATTCAACCTGTATTTCCTGTGACTGAGAATCGGATACATCTCCTCCTTGTGTCATTAGCTACTAATACTTTTCCTTCCTTCATTCATTTATTCATTCATTCAATCATTTTTTTTTCACTTATTCATCTGTTGTTTCATCAAATGGTTTAATTCTTGGTTAGATGCTGAAACAACAGTGATAGTTAAAATAGACATGGTTGCTACCCTCTGAGTCTTACAATCTAGTTGAGGGAAAGAGACCATAAGAATGTAAACATATGAATGGAAACCTCATACATTTTGGCCATTGCTTTGATGGAAACTTGGAAGATACTGAGATTAACAGGAGGAACCTACTTCAGCACGTGGCTGAAGGTGCGAAAGAGCTTTATGGGCTGAAGGAGCTTAACGATCATAACTCTGGGTAGAAAATAAAACAGTGAGATGAAGGTGAAATAGGAGGGGGCCAGATCATGTAGGGCCTTAGGCCAAGGAAGAGAGAGTTTGGGTTTTTAGCCTAAGAAAAGTGAGAAAAATAAAAAAGAAAGAAAGAAAGAAGAGAAAATTAGAAGATCTACAGCAGGGATGTGATAAGATTCGATTTACGTTGTAGAACAACCCAAGCTGCTGTGTAGAGGATGAATTGTTACGGCAGAAAGAGCAGAAGTAGGAGGTTTTCCATCATTTGTGGAAGAACTGATGGTGCTGCCCAGTGGAGCAGTGGGGGAGATGCAGACAAGTGGATAAATTGGAGATGATACTAAGAAGTGAAGTCAGCAGACTTTGATGAAGAGTTAAGAGAAAAGACTAAATCAAGAATGCCTCCAGATTTCTATCTTGGGTGTCAAAGCTGGGGTAAGCCATTGTTGGAGGGTGAGGAGCTGAGTAGGAGTCCTGTTCTGTTCTGTTTTCCCCAGGTGTCCAGTGGGACTGGCCAAGGAAAGGCAGACTTTTGACCTCCCTATTTTCTATTTGCCTGTATATCAACAGGGGAATCTTTGGCCTCTCATTGTAGTGACATGCAGGCTGTCAGGTTTAAAGCATAGCTGCAGTCCAACTTCCGGAGTGTGTGTCTCCTTTGACTGTCAAAGAAAAGGAGAGAATTGAGTGGGGGAGGGTATAGCTCAAGTGGTAGAGCACGTGGTTAGTATGCACGAGGTCCTGTGTTCAATCCCCAGTACTTCATCTAAAAATAAATAAATAAACCAAATACCCCCCCCTTAAAAAGAAAAAAAGGAAAGAATTGAATATCAAAGATTGCAAAGAAAAGTCAGCAGTCATAGAATAGGGAGACATGTGTGGGCACAGTGGTCTAGAGAAAAACGGAGCTCCCAAAGTTGTAGAAGGATGAAAAGGACCTAGGGATAGGAGGAAAATGCCACTGTTTCTTGCAGTTTTTCCTGAGCTCTCCAGGCATCAAGAATTTTGTCAGTTAAAGCATGACTCATAAGATTTTGGCTGCTCATCATGACTGGCTTTCCATTTTGATGTTCCAAGTATATTACTTCCTGCAGAAGAAGCTTTCAATAATCTGTTTTCAAGAGTTAAGATCAGAAGTAACTGGAAGTAGCTATGAGCTGTTTCGGAACCACCATGGCAAGGGCTTGGCCTACTTCCAGTTGCAGAATTCATTCCTAGGCAAAGTGAGACGTTTTTGCTTTAGTTCTTCCCAACTACCTTCTTTTTTTGGCTTCTTTGCTTCTCTGGAAGACATCTATATATTTATATCTTCTATTCAGGCTTGTAAAGCTGTTCTTCAGAGCAATAGCTTGAATGTCCTACCCCAAGTCCTTTTAATCAATAATTTGTTCAAAAAATATTTCTTCATCTCAGTGCTGGAGTTGAGGCAATGAAAAAATACAGTTCCTACCCTAGAGGAATTTAGAGTAGAACCCAGATTCTTAAGCTGGTGTTTATGAACTCCCAAGGGTCTGCCAACCCTGGACTTGATTAACAGACTTTGATGTTATGATGCTGTGATTAACAGACTATGATATCATGATGGGGTATATGCGCACCCCACAAAGAGAGAGAGTATCTGTATCCTCAGTGAATACCCATAGGGGCCAGTGACTGAGAAAAGGTGAAGAACTGCTAATCTATGATAAACAGAGTGGCAGTGTGGCAGGGTGGCTCGTAGTGTGTTCTCTGGATTCAGACCAGTCTATGTCTGGATCCTGGCTCCAGCACTGTTTATAAGTATTCTTCCCTTTCTGCTCTTCCATTTTCTTATTTGGAGAAGGTTGTGCACATCTTCCAAGGCTGTGGTGAGCATTAGGTGAGATGAGGTGAATGAGATACCTACCCATGTATGATTCATGGTGAGGCCAGTCCTCCCGAGACTATCACTGTTGTTGTTGCTGGACTCTATATGCCGACTGAAGAAAGTAGTTGATACTGTGGGATGGGTGAATTTGGTGGAGGAGGGAGTGGGTAAGAGAAAAGAGAGAAGAGATGAAAATCAAAAGGGGAAATCTATTTTTATGACTATAGTTACATGAGCCAAGTATACATTTTCTAGCAGGTCTTAAAGCTTTTTTACCAGAAAAACACACCTTTTTTAGTTACCTTTGATTTAAATGATGCCTGGATCTAGCAAAGGAAGGTTTGATTACTGGAGACTATGGATTAATCCATGTCACTAGCAGAGGGTTTCTTTCAGCTCAAAGAAAAATCAAGTGAATAACATGAAATGCCAACAAATATTTGATGAACAGTTGTGAGCTGATGAATTGAAAGAGAGAAAAGGATAATGATACCTCAGTCTACCTTTTTCTGCTCTCAAGTCTGATGGTCTTGGAGACAGGGGTAGAAGCTTTTAAGCAGAATCAAGTGCAGTAAATAAGTTCTTGTGGGTTTTTCTGGAGTTTATGAGGGTTACCTGGCAAAGCAATGCATATTGGCTTGGATATGACCACACTCTCAGGACCTGAAATCTGGCTGAGAAATCATAAACAAACAGTGGTGATAAATGACCGGGGGCCAGAGGCGGGAGGCGTCTAGTGGAGTGTTGCTGCATTACATTACATCCTTCTTGTGCCAGGGCTGGCGCACAGGGAGCTCTCCAGCCTCTTCCACCCCTTTGTCATTTGCCAGAGTGTGGTGCTGGTCTGGTCTTGTTTAACCTTTTTATTAATGATCTGTAAAGGGGAGAAAAGAGCATGTGAAGGAAAGTCGCAGATGACACTAATTTGGGACGTGTTGGAAACACTAGGGAGGTCAGAGAAATCATGCAAATGGCTCAAAGAAGGTTAGGAGCATGGAGGGAAAGTAACAAATCTTGGAGAAATCCAGACACTCACATCTGGCTAAAATTAATCTGAGACACAGATATCAATGGGTGGGAGGAGTATGGAAACTGGACACTGAAAGAAAAATAATAAGCTGAGTGGACATCAGGAAATCCAGCCATGGGTGAGAACAGGGGGAAAGGCACTAATGGCAGTTAGCACTGTCTGGATGTTTGCAGGTGCCAGAGAGACATAAATCACCATTTGTAACAATCCTTCCCATAAATTGTGTCTTACGCTTGGGACATCAAAATGCTACACACCCTCTCTTCCAGAGGATCAGCCATAGGTCTCATTCCTAGACTTGTAGACCAAGAGTAGACTCTTCTCAGAGGCTTGCTTTGGAGAGATGCCCAAGTGGTGGGCAATGTTAACAGGCTGAAACAGAATTTCTTGGAGAGAGGAGTTCCCCAGTTCCATCTCTTTCCAATCTTTTCCACAGTCCCAACAAAATGAAAAACAAAAACAAAAAAACTAGACAACAACATCCAAAACAATGTACATATATATAGCCACCACTGTGTATATCAACCAGAATGACTATATTCCTCTCTGCCATTGAGGTATTAATTGGCTGGAGGCCATTGGCCATGTCCAGATGGGTCTGAAATCTATCCTCAGCCCTCCTCAGGTATGCCTTCCCCTGCAGGAAGAGTGCAGGCCCACTAGACTACCAGATGATCTCATGAAACAGATACAACAGTCCCATTTTGCCTGGGTGGCTACAAGGCACCTTTCCCATGAACATGTGTGTCAGATTCATTGAGCTGCTAAGATACATTCTCTCTAGCTTTGTTTTCCAGAAAATATAATATAAATGCTAAGAATAGCAGCATATAGTAATCGAGAACTTTCATCCTGCCAGGCCCTTGTCTTAGCTACCCCCATCTCTCCCATGCAGATCCTGTCCTGATAAACCGTAGGCCACACTTGCCTTCAGTCTCACAGACCTGTTCCCATGGTAACAAAATCACTGAGATGCTGAATCTGCATAAAGAGGCGGCCTGCTGTTTCTTTCAGCTTTCAGATGCTTTCCACAGGCTAAGGGTCAGCCTGACTCACTTGCGATCCCACTGTGTGTCCTCATATGTTTGGCCCCCTCCCGTTATATCTGTGTCGGTGGTCACAGGGCATAGGCAATTGAGGATTCTTCTGTCCTCAAGCATTTCCTTAGTGCCCCAGTCACTGTGTATATGCAGAGCCGTGGAAAAAGAGCTCCTGGAATGATGTAGAAGAGATTGTTATCTTTTTGAGAAAAGATCATGTCTTCATGAAACCTATTAGATTCAGAATAAAAAAGGCAAATGTCTATATGTAGCTAAAGACCCCTCTGGTATACATTGTACCTTTGTCCTTCAGAGGAAAACATAGGATGAGGCTCTGAAATAAAAATCACAAAGATCACTGTTGCTGGAAAACTTGAACTTCTTACAGCCACCACTTCATTTCCCCATTTATTACTTTTATGTTCATTGTAGAAAATAAAGTTTAATGAGCAATCATGGGGAGAAACAATTCTTAAATTTCTCACTCAGAGAAAGTACCATTTTTAGGCCCATTATCCCTACCACATATAGTCATGTAAATATATAATTGATGGGGACAGACCTGTCTTTGGTGCTAAGTGGTTGGCAGCCCCCAGGCTCTGGAGTCATAGAGACCCTGTTTCAATGCTGGTTGCACCACTCTGAGGTGCTGCTTTAAGCCTTTAAAGGTACTAAGGCTATTATTGCTGTTGTTATTTACACAATGCCACATGATTGAATTGTTGACAAATTGACATCTGTTTATCATTTTGGGGAGGGCACACTACAGCCCGCTGGGGAGGGAGTGGGAGTTACGCTGCCCAGTGCATCTGTTCTTGGCAGTGGAATGAGGCTTCATTGTTCTGCACTCAGGTGTCAGCCTAGGGAGCCCAGATGCCTGTGGCTGCCCTGAGTCAGCGTGCAATGGAATTAGCAGCCCTGCTGATCCCCCAGCATCCATTCTTTCAATGCACCTTAATCTCTGATGTCTGCATTATTTGAGAGGAGTTTCTGTACAAGTCCCTCTATAGAAAAACTAAAAACCAAAGACTCCTCCATGATTAAAAAGGGAGTCTCCCCATTGTTCCATGACATTGAGTTGTGATTTGGTTCTGTGTGAGGGCTTTTTGCTGCTGTTACTGGTTGCTTTTATGGTTTTGTTTATTTTTTATTCTTGTATCCCCAGACACCAAGGCACTGGCTTGGGAGTACGATGAAATCCTGTTAGGGGAAATCTTTTTCTCTCTTCTTTCCAAACGCAGGTGACACAGTAGGAATTGAAAGAACACCTGATTTTTTTGAGAGGAACAGCTTGCCCAGCTGACTGCATTTCCACCAGCTGATCAGAAACACGATTCAGCCTCACAGGTTGTTCTGTACAATTGTCCACAGAGAAGAATTGTCCTTTCCTTCCACAGAATATGGAGATGAAAGAGGGAAAATGAGGAAGTGTTAGGAACCAAAGAACAATCTTTTTTCCTCCTGATTCAACAGGCTTGGGACCCAGCAAAATTCAGTATGTCAGATAAGGCAGTGACTGTGTGAGGGTACAAGCTGAGACACGCCAGATGAATTTCCCCATGTTATTATTTTTAAAAATTATAAATGCACTAACATGTTTGAGGAGGCCAGACTGTGAAGCTGTTTCCACACTGAGTGTGTGAACCCAGTACCTGGTTTGAGGCTCGGAACTCCCACCACGGAGGCCTTCTAGGAGCTTTATGTAACTGGGTGTCTGCCCTGGACATACCTCTCACCTTTGGCAGGGGCTGGAACAGAAGGATGGGCTCCCCCCATCTCCCCCTGGGCTGACCACTGCTTCCCTCAAAAAACACTGAGGGCAGGGGCAGCTGAGAGGAGGCCTTCAGCCCGACTGCTCTGTGCCTAGTCCACTCATTATCAGAAACATCTTCAAAGTTCTGAGGGCTGACAATGCCACTTCTCCCACTTCTTTGTTACTCACACAGCTCCCTCACCAGTTTAGAAAAAATACCACACACATGTCCCCGATTCTCATCTGACCCCCCCCACCCCCGTCAGCTCTGTGAAGGTAGCAAGCAGGTAGCACGATGCCTATTTTACAAAGTAAGAAAGGTGACTCTTGGTCAACTGCTCATTCCATGATAGTAGTAATTCCCTAAAGATACTCGTCAGAGCACTGGTAGTACTGGATATTAAGAAATACTATTTTATAAAATTATAATGAAAGCATTCTATGTTCAAATAAGTTTAATCAAAGCTGGATTAAACCGACTCAAATAGTTTTCTTCATTGCAGGCCTTCTCAGAGCCTTTGATGGGCCAGTGCCCTCAGGCCAGCTGTCACACTCCAAGAGAGAAAGAAGGTTGGCTGGGTTTGCCATGCTTATTGCTCATAATCTTTTTTTCCCCCAGACCCTGATCTGGCATTATATAGAATATATTTGGGGAAGATATATTTGGGGAGCATATTTAGGGGAAGCTTTGCTGCAATCTGCCATCTCTTTAGTCTTTCAGATGGGCTATTTGCCCTAGCGGGTATAGCTATCATCATTATTTGAGATCGTTAACTAGGAGCCAGCAGAATTCTATGCCAAAAAGGAAGAATGAATGGGCCTAAAAAGGAGAAGGCACGTATCCCAGCCCACCATTAAGTTTTTATTTTCCTTACTATGGTTGAACAAGTATGTTTTATCCAGTATTTACCTGAAACTTGATGGGTATATATACCCAGTGTCCATTAAGACCTTTAAAGGGGAACTTGTGGTCTTTAGCCAAGTTCCCTTCATGATGGAAATAGTACAGGGGCTATGTATGATGTCAGCAGAGGTGAGAGCCAGCATTTCCTCTCCTGTACTGTTTACCACACGCCGGCCACTTTCCTAAGTCAGGGCTCAGCAAACTTTCTATAATGGCCAGATAGTAAATATTTTAGATTGTGTGGGCCAAAGGGCAAAACCAAGACTATTGTGTAGGTATTTATATAACAAGAAAGAAAAAAAGTTTTCACAAAATTTTCACTGATGAAATTCATAATATAATGAGCACAATTTTTGTAATCCATGTCTACTAATGAGAATAGGATTCTTCAGTGGGGCAAAGAACATATCACTTAATTGATGTTCAGAGTTAGTATTCTCTGTCATCCAAATGTATTGCAAATGTTCATCTGTGAACACTGATCTGTAATGGTATTTTATGTATTTCATCTTTGAAAATATCCACACATAGATGTCATATATAGATGTCACACACATGTCACTCAAAAAGCTATTGTGTTCTAACTGCCTCACTGTCATTTATAGTGGGCTGAACAGCAGTGCAAAGCCATGAGAGTGCCACATATTGTCTTGGGGGCAGCTGCTCAATTGCCATTCAATGCAGAAGCAGTGAAAGATAGCAAGGAAATGAATGGGCGTGATAGAAATTATAGACAATAAAATGTGAATTTCATATCATTTCCACATGTTACATAATATTCTTCTTTTGATATTTTTCCAAGTGTTTAAAGCTTTTTAACCATTTTTAGCTTTCAGGCCTTAAAAAAACAGTGGCAAGTTGGATGTGACTCAGTGGGCCATACTTTGACATCCCCATTCTAAATGCTTTCATATTAGTTGTCCTATTCCTGTTCAGTCCTCACCTCTCCCTGTGTGGTAAGTACTGCTATTATCCTGTTTTCCAGGTGAGGAAATGTAGACACAGGGAGAGGAAGTTCCTTGTCCAAAGTCACACAGGTCGGGAATGTCAGAGCTGGAATTTGAACCCAGGTGTTTCTTACTCCAAAGCTGCTCACCAGCACTCTTGATTATTGACTCACATTGCATTTCCCCAAGGTGACCCTTTCAGATCTCTGCTTTAGTCTTCAAGCTCGCCACCCAGCCCCCGCCTCATGGGAAAGGAAGATGGCCCTGTTTTTCTGAGAATCATGATGATAGTCAACAAGGACTCTGTCATTTTTCTCCTCTCCACTTCAGGACTTTTCTCTATTAACCACATCTCTCCTTCCTTCTCCTTATACCTTATTTTACCTCATCTTCCTCCTCTTGCTCTTCCCTCTTTTGTAAATAAAATGCCTATCCTGCATGTAGGAGTCCATGGAATGGGAGTGAGAGCCCTATATCCCAGATCTGCCCCTTAGTAACTATGTGACCTTGGGTACCTTATTTAAACTCCCTGAGCCCAAGTGTCCTCATCCAGAAAATGGGCAAAATAATGTTTTATTTTCCTCTGTCACATGAGTTCTATCTCATCAAGAGAGATGATGATGTAAATGCTAGCCCAGTGCTGGTGCGTAGTAATCACTCAGCAAATACTAGGCCTTGTTGTTTTTATTTTCTTCCCCACTACCACCTCCTCTGATGCCTTCTTCGCTGGTCACCCCTTACAGTCTTGCACCCTCAGTTTTCTCTCATTATTTATCAAGTATCTACTATGTGTTATCAAGATCTGAACGTTTACTTGATGAGTATCTTCTGAATCAGGTTGGGCATTGAGCATCAGTCTGACCACTGTAACCACTTGGCATCAGCACACATGACCAAAGAAACACAAAGAACCGCTCTTCCCAGGGATCTTTTTGCTTTGGACCAAAAACCCCCTGCCTGGAATTAGTTGGGTATAACTTTCTTAGGGTCAAGCAAATTACCTAGGCAACAAAAACATATATGCCTGCAAATTCAAACGCCCTCAATTCACAGTCCAAATAAACTAGCACAGTTAATAGCCAATTGGAATTAGACGCATGAAGAAGCTAGAAATTTTTCAGCCCTTACATTGAAATAGCACCAAAATGTGAAGTCAGGGAAATGTGGGCAGAGGCCAGAAAGCCAGTGAAATTACAAAGAAAATGCTAAAGCTGCCTTTTTTCCTGGATGTTTGTATTCTCTTATCTTGACTGATCCAGAATACATAAAGGAAATATTGGAAATAGCTTGTTCAGGAAGACAATAGTGCATCTCCTTTGCCTGCAGAAAAGCAAGTACATGCTTGCAGGCTCTGGTGTATTCTTAGAGAGGCTTGTAAGGAATTGTGCAAGCAGGTATGTTCCAGGAGATTACAAGTCCTTTGTGTTTCATGTTTCATGGTTGCCAGCAGCTGGCATCTTTCAGAAATCCCATGAAAAGTGGGCAGAGCTCCTTGTGCAAACTTCTGAGCAGAGGGTGAAGGAGACTTTGTGTGTGACTCTTAATCTCGTTGGGAAATTTTAGGGTGAAAAATGTAATTAAATCTGAAATGCCAACAACCAAGGCCAAAGGAATGTCTCCTCTTTGGAAGGTTCTTTGTTGATGAGATTAAAAACTAAGCTCTCGTGCTCCTGCCTACAAATTATTCAGATTATTTGAAAAGAAATGAAAGAAGACACTGAGAAAAAACACCACAGACTGCATTATGTAGCATTTAACTAATTCTCACCTGTTTAGCAATTATTTCAACAAATATTTACCAGGTACTTACTATGTGCAATTCAATAAAACTAAGCAAATGAGGTCCCCACTTTCCTAGAATCCTTTTACCCAAGTAAGGTGTGTTCTTAATTATCTGTCAATGTAAAATTGTAAGAAGAATTCAAGGGCTCTGCCATTTAACACAGGGCAGCCTCACTGATCTATATTGCCATGGATTCTGCATAGATAGATAAGCATGGGCAATTCAGTTGGCTGGCATAGAGTTTGATATGGTTTGAATGCCAGGGTTGGAGGCAGAGAGGGATAAAATATAGTAACTAAAGGAAAGATATGAAAGTGACGCAATGTCATTGAAATGTGGGGTAGCAGTTAACTGACCCCAGCAGTCTCATGAGCCTCATAGCCCTGAATCCAAGTCATGATGATAAGCGGAATTTGTTCAGAGGTGGAAAGCAGCTGTTATCAAGTATCTCCTTTGTTCACGTGTAACTCCACTCAGTCTTCTACCCCAACATGTAGTCTTAGGTTGTCCCATTTTGCAGAGAAGAGGTTAAACCACACTGCCAAGGTCGACAGCTAGGAGGTAGCCAGACCAGGCTGGAATCCAGTTCTGTCATTCACCACCACGTCCCATGCTGTTTCTTCAATAATATGTGGCCACCACCAGCCACTATATAGCAAAGAGTTCTTCAGACTCAGCTCCTTAAACCGGATACTGAAGTTTATCCCAAAGTGGGTTGAAAGTGTGTTGAGTTGTAAGAGTTTATAAGATAATATCTATCCATCTATCTATCATACGTACATATATGTATATAATTGATTATAAATTGTACATTTATTATATGATACATATTGTGTATGTTAAACAGTTGTTAGGTGCCCAGGCTAACCTACAAAAGCCTGCGTCCTGTTGCTAAAATCCCTATGCTTTTGGAGAGAGTTGGGGAACCTACAAGAAGATAACAGCCATAATATAATAGGAAAAACAATAATATTGAATGCAGATTTAATAAGGTATTGATCTTGGGCCCCAATAGTTCAGCAGAAGCGGTTTTGTTCAGAAGGAATGAGAAAAGGTAGTGCATATCTCTTGAGGTGGTTTTGAGGGTTAAATCCATTAAACCATGTATTATCTGGGCATGTTGTAAAAGTGATATAAATGTTGCATAGATAAATGGGGACCTTGAAAAGATTCCAAGGGGAATTTCTGAATACTTGTAAAGGTCTTAGAGAAGGATGGCCTGAATTATTTATCCTGCCTGATTTTACTGTGAAACAGAGTTTCCATCCATATTGCAACTTGTGGTTTGGGCAATGGCAAGTGCCTATGTCAGGCATTCATAAATCTGAGACTGCCCACCTAGGCTAAAATTGAAGAACAGTGCAACTGAGCAACGGCTACTGGAGCCCCACAGTCAGGCCCCTCACCTCCAGCTTTGGAAGTAATAAGGGTGACTATCCTGAGCACTTACACCGTGTCAGACACTTTACTCAGTGCCTTGCCATGCACTAACTCACTGCACTCTCCCTAAACAAACCCATGAGGTAGGTACTATTATTAGTCTCCTTTTGAAGGTAAGAACACTGGACCCCAGACAGTTTAAGAATATTGGCCCAGGTTGCAGAACTAGTAAGCAATGGAGCTGGAGTTTGTATGTGGGCATTTTGCCTCTAGGGGGAACATTCTGTGTCAGGATTTCTCAACCTCAACATTATTGACATTTGGAGCTAGATACTTCTTTGTTGTGCAACTGTGCATTGTAGGATGTTTAGCAGCATCCCTGGACTCTAGCTTCTAGATGCCAGTGGCATCCTTGTGTCCCAGTTATGAGAACCAAAAATGAGTCTAGAACTGCAAATTTGTCCCTGGGGACAAAATCGCCCTTGGTTGAGAACCACTGCCCTATATCCAGATGGTCTCTAAATGCGTGGTCAAGGAACTGGCTGAGAATGTTATCGGAGTTTGACCCACAGACTGAAGCAACTTAACAGACTCTGTAGTCATAAAGCCACCTTATGCACTACTTGGAGGAAGCAGATCTTTCTTTTAGAGGGAGAGAAGGAAAATGAACTCTCTGCAAATGTCCGTGTGAGCATTAGGATTGGAAAGATGGAATGGTGGTAAGGGCGTGTGTGGTGGGTGGATATACAGATGGATGATGCTAGCATGATGACATGAGAGAGGGGCAGTGCTGATCTGGAAAGGGACACACACCTGCCACTGACAAATACCACATACTCAGCAAATCTGTGCTTCCTTAGTAGACGCTAATTAGTTGTCCTGGCCACTCTACCTGAAGTTTAGTGGTAAAGAGAACAGGATCTGGACTCACACTGCCTAAGTTTCAATCCAGCTTGGCCATGTGCTAGCTGTGTTATCTTTATTGAGTTGTTCAACTTTTTGGAGCCTCAGCTTCCTCCTTTCTAGTTGCTCTACTCCCCAGATTGGATTTGAAGAAGCTGTGAGATGATGCATGTGAAGCCCTCTGCCCAGGGCTTGGCACGAGCATTAGCGCCAAGATGGTGCTTCCCACCCTGGGATTTGTAACAAAGCACCACAAACTGGGTGGCTTAAACACAGAAACTGATTGTCCCACAGTTCTGGAGGCTAGAGGTCAAGGCATCAGCAGGGTTAGTTCTGTTGGCTTGCTGTTAATCTGTGACATTCCTTGGCTTGTACATGCATCACCCTGATCTCTGTCTTCATCTTCACATGGCTTTCTCCAGGAGTGGATGTGTCTGTGCCTACCTTTCTTCTTTCTATAAGGATGCTGGTCATGTTGAATTAAGGTTCCAGTATGACCTCATCTTAACTAATTATATCTACATGACTTTATTTTCAAATAAGGTCAATTTCTGAGGTACTGGGGATTAAAACGTCAACATAGGAATTTTGCGGAGGGATGCAATTTAACCCATAACAGGATTCTATGAATCTTTTTAAGGTTTCTCGTAATCCTGTGAGGGATTATTGAGATCTGAGTAGTTTGGGGCAACCAAATAAATGAATCTCTATGAGCAGGGGAAAGGGCATTGTTTTAGGAGTCAGGAAATGTGCCACTTGAGGGAAGTGTCTTGATTTGTTTGACTTTCAAAATGTGTTTACCTGGCTGTACCTTCTCTGTCGTATGAGACTAGTGATGACTACCTTCACTTCCCCCTTCCTCCAAAAATTAGTCCGTGGCTTGAAGAAGAGTGTGTCTATAAAGACACCTTGAAACTCTCAAGGCTCTGTCTGGGTGCATTATTATCATCCTTATTATTTACAAGGAATAAAGGGAAATATTGATTCCCATGTAGGAATTTGGCGTCTGTTAACAGGGTCTCACTTCTCCATCCCAGCCCGCCTCTCCCCATCAAAAACACAGACCTGCTGCTGAAGTTTTCTAAAGCTCCTTGTGTTGCGAGATTTGAGCAAACTTGATCTTCCAGGTTTAACTTAAATATTGTTTCCATTTTGAAGCCTGTCATGTGGGTGCACCACAAAGGGCGTTTGGTTTCCCCCCCTGAAGCCCTGGGCCGCGGTATGTAGGCAGTAACAGAATCCTAGGAAGAAAGAGAGAGCCTGAAATAGATCCTCAGCTCTCGGCCTGTGCAGAGACAAAGCAGGATGTAAGTAAAACCATTACTTCTCCCTCCTGATCAAAGGCATGATGGTAACCCCGCCCCTCCTCCCCACCACCCAGCAAGCAATTAACATGGCCTGGCGTCTCCCAGGGAGTGATGGGGATTCAGCAAGCAGGACCAGCCCCAGCTGATTGGTGATTGCAAGTGGGGTGCCTTGTGTACCCAAGTTGAAAAATGCTGTATTAGCAAATAGAATACACTATGAAGCTCTTCAGTGAGGGAGACACACAAACCAACCTTGTTAATGGATTACTGTTCATCTGTGTTTGGTGCAGATGTGAGATCAGAATTTGCTAGCAGAATCTAAGAGTAAAAGATTTAATTTGCAGGAACAAAGTAAACCAATGCCTCTTGGATTTTACAACCACCTAGAATTTTATTAAATGCACATTCTGAATCCCCAGGTCTGAGTGGAGCCTGAGATTCTGCATTTCTAACAGGCTCCCGGGTAGGGTTGCCAAATTTAGAGGAAAAGAGAAGCTGGATGCCCAGTTAAATTTGAATTTCCTATGTTTTATCTGGCAACCTTACTCTCAGGCAATGTTAATGCTGCTGGTGTGTGGACCTCACAAGGATGTACATCATCAAAACATAAAACTTTGATGAAAACACGAAGCTGAGTTAGTGGATGAGCATCTGGTACAGTTTAGAAACAAACTTGTGGCTCGCAGGATAGTCACACTAGAAAATGTTGCTCAGTTGTTGGCAGAAACAAACCAATAGCAGCAAAGAGTGTGCATACATCTCTAGAAATGGGGCTCCCTGCATTCCTCGGATTAGAATCCAGAGGCCAGTGTGGTACTCGTGTTTGCTTTATGTATTTATTTACTTAGTCACTTATTTAATGTTGATAAAGCCAAAGTAAAGTTACTGCTGAGACAGAACAAAAATAATAAGAGTAAAAAAATGTTTTTTAAGAACTAAAAATTATGCCAAGTTTTATGCTGAGGGCTTTCAGGTGGCATTTGCCACATTCTGCCTCCCTTCCCAGCCTGCCCTTTGAAATGAAGGGGCCACCTTGACTCTTGCAGCTCAGCCCCTGACAGGTGATATGCAGAGGAAGTGGGGGCCAGGCTTAGGTTTACTCTGACATTTGACATACAAACCCAAGACTTTGTTCCTTTGAAGCTGAGAGAACTGATTTTAGCCTCTGTGAGGCTACTAGACCCGCTGGAGCAGCCACTTACAGATTGCTGGAAGCTTGGCACTGGAAGGAAGCTTAGTAATCATTTATTCCAGCCCCTGAATTCCACAGATAAAGAGGGAGAACTTCACAGAACTTCCTCCTCCTCTGTACCCCTTTCCCTTTGGCTGGCCAGTCTGGCATGCACCTTGTATCCCAGGGCACTACATAGGGTTAGAATCTGGTTTTTAGGATCTTTTTTTCAAGGGTTTCTTTGTTTTATTCTATTTTAAAGTACTGCACGCAGGATTGCTGACATTCCAAATCTTCCTTGCCTATATTCCTTAATGGAATAATTTCTCTTCTGTTCATTCAATCCTGAGATTGGGTTGAATCTTGTATATCTGTCTACTACAGCTTTAGTGTGCTTGATTTATTTAATCAAAGGCAGACACTGTACTTTCTCAAATCGAATCATTTTCCTTTATTCTTCAAGCATTTATTGAACACTTACTATGTGCCGAGTCTGTGGAAAGCCACAGTCATCCAGAAACTAGAGAACAAATAGCTCTTTCTCGTCCAGCCTGTTTATACTTCACTCTACTGCAGCAGTTAATGAACATAGGATTTGTGGCTGAAATACTCAGAGATTATTCATTTTAGCACTTTGGCAGGCTTTAATTTATGAAAAAAAATTTAAAATAAGATCATTTCCCAAGTCCCATTTGTAGAAGCCCTACACGCCCCTAACTCCTCAATATTATTTTCAACCTGGCATATTATACCCCCTTTTTTTTTTTAAAGTCTATTCAGTTATTTCATCATTCAATCAATTCTCATTGTAAAAGATTAAGCTATACTGAAGTAAACAGCTTGAAATCCAGATGCCCCTCTCCCTCTGCTCTCCAACTTCACACTTCTCCAGAAGTATAATATGCCAATTATTGGTAGATATAACCTTCATATGCATTTACAAATATATATACATTTACATATTTTGTTTATAAAACAAATTGGGTTGTAATATACAGATTCTTCTGTGATTTGCACTTTTTACTTAACAGTATGTCTTGGTAAGCTTTCCATTTTTGTACATATCAATCTACCTCATTCTTTTCCAATAGCTGTAGGAATATGCCATGTAATTCCTCTGCCAAGTTTTATTTAGCCAGTCACAATTGATGAATATTTGGATTGTTTGCCATTTGTTGTTATGACTAACAAGACTTCAGTAAACAATTATGTATATCTGTCTTTGAACATATGTACGAGTATTTCTGTAGAACAGAGACCCAGAATTTTAATTTTCTACATCAATTGGATCTGATAAGCTGATGAGAACAGGATTGGGTGCCAATTAGCAAATACATTTCAACTTGAATCTTAGATTTCTCAATCCACACTATTCTATTTGAATTAATTCAGGATTGTCCAGGACTCTTCCATGTTTGGGCATTGCTAGTTGATACTTTGACAGTTGAAGTTGAGTCTCATAGATAAAAACCTGACAGATACATTTTAAAATTCCTTAAAATAGTATGGACTTTATCAAGCAGAAAGTGGAAAAGAGATGAATAAAGATAGTTTGCTTGATAAATGGATGAAAAAGTCCATATTTAACAGAGCATTAGTCTCTCATGAAAGGAAGTGGGCCATTCTTTTTGAAAATTACTTTTTTGAAAATGACTTTTTCTTTCCAGCTAAGTCAACTCCACAAAATAGCCAAAACAACACCTAATGAGTATGCTGTGTTGACATGGATTTTGTTGCAGGTTTTAAAGTAAAAGTGATTGGGGGTAGTAGTCAGAATTCCAAAGGTTTCTCCCTAAGACTCCTCTCCCTGGTTATTCAAACACTTATCCATCCAGGCACTGGGTGAAGGGAGTTTACAGATGGAATTGAGGTTACTAGTCGGCTGACCTGGAAATAAGGAGGGTATCCTGGATTATCTAGGTGGACCCAATATAATGACATGGGCCCTTAAAAGTCGAAGAGGAAAAGCAAAAGGGTCGGAGGGATGTGGTGAAAGAGGAAATAGGAATAAGAGGTGAGGCAGAGGAGAGGTCAGAGAAACTGTAAGTATGAGTAGAGGCTTTGAAGATGGAGGAAGGGGACCATGAGCCAGAGAATGCCAGAGGCCTCTAGAAGCGGCTAATGACTCCTAGCTGACAGCTACCGAGGAAAATCATACAACCATAGGGGACTGAATACTGCCATAACTTGAATGATTCAGAGCTCCAGAAAGGACAGCAGCTCTGCCAATACCTTGATTTTGGTCTTAGGAGACCCAGAGCAGAGAGATAATAAATGGGCATTTTTAATCTGCTAAATATATAGTAATTTGTCATGACAGCAGTAGAAAACTAATACAGAGGTTGAAGCAACATCTGTGTGTTGGATGGAGCAGAAATGGATGCCTGTAGCAGGCTGGTGTGTTTCTTACTTCCGTGCATCTGAAGCAGGGTAGGGTCCGATGTTATAATATGAGAAGAGTAGCTCACATTTTCTAAATACTTACCCACATGATAGGTGCTGTACCAGGTGCTTTATGTGCATTCCCTACCTTATTCTTTCCAATAGGCTTAACAAGGATTGGTGGTTTTATTATTATCTCCATTTTATAAATGAGTGAACTAAGTGAGCCTCAGAGAGGTTAGATACATGGGCAGGTATCCATGGCTTGTAAATAGCAGTACTGGAACTCAAACCTATGTCCGTGGGATATCACACCCAAGTCTGTGCATATGAACACTCTGTTTCACAGTGCACCAAAACCACAACTGCAATTAAATATGAGGCTAATATGTTTCCTTATGCAAAATCACTGATACTTAAACTCTAGCTAAACATTCACATACAGGAATACCTTTTGTCACATAAAGCCCACTGACCTTGTTTTAATACCCTTGAAATACTACACCATCAGACGCTAAGCAAGAAGGAAAAAAAAATCAAAGTTGGATGGTCAAGGAAACAGGAGACTTCTGCCCCCCACCCCAGGCTCTTCAAGCCAAAGCACAGTGCACACTCTTGTATTTCTCTTCAAATCCTTGGAGGTCCTACTTGCTCTAGATTTTGTCAAAGATTATGCTCTCTTCCCCACACCAAGCACTCAATTCTAGAGGTGAAAGCTGTGATGGAGACATTTTTATACCTTGAACATAAACCTCAAAAGCAAAAAGGAGTATCAAGTGGAACAAATGTGGTGCATAACTGATATTTTATCTAGGGTGGGCCAGTGTGCTGATTTGATCTCAGTTGTCTGTACAAAAAGTGTGACCTCAAATTCAGCCAATGGGAAGTCTGAGCATGCAACAAACTCCTTCTTGCACTTAATCAGTCACATATTCATACCTTTAACAGATATGAATTGAGCTTCTATCATGTGCCAGAGTTTTTGTTGGAAGCTGAGGATACAGGTATGAATAAGTCAAGTCCCACATTCATGACTCTTCCAGGCTAGAGAAGGAAGAATGGATAAGCAAGCGATTGCAGGCTGGTATAGTCACTGTGGTGATGGAGGAGGTATTGGATGCCACGAGAACATGTGGAAGAGATACCAAACCCAGGTTCAGAAACCACAAATAGTGGTCCCTAAACTGGGGCCTAAAGGAAAAGTAGAAGTTAGCCGAGCAAATATGGTATAGAGGAGAATGTTCCAGACCAGAGGAATTTCATAATGGAGGTCTGATCTGGAAACATACATAAGTCCATAAATATATCTTGAGTATGGAAGGCAAAGAGGCAGAATAGCAAAGGATGAGGCTGAGGATACCAGTAGGGACTGAGGTCAGAGAGGCTTTCTACTATTTTAGGGAGTTTGAACTTTACTATAATAAGGAACTTGGAAGCCATTGAAAGAAAAAACTGAGCGGGGACGTGATCAGATGTGGCTGCTTTCAAAAGATCGCTCTGGTGGAACTGTCAAGAATGGAATAGGAGAGTGAGTGGATGCAGGGAGACCGCTGGGAGGCAGGAGAAGTGTGGTTTGTGTAGAGGAAGGCTGGGATTAGGGATGGAGAAAGGCAGCTGGATTCTAGAGATATCTGGGAAGGCAAGGCGATGGAATTTGGTTAGGGTGTGGAGGGAGAAAGGGGAGTCTAAAATGACAGCCAGGCCTGTCTTGGGTAAATCTTCATCCAGATATGCTTCTGGGCAGACAAGCCCAAGTTGTGGTCCACAGAGGTGAGATGGGTTATAATTTGTAATTTGTGGAAGGTTTGAGGAGTAGGGGATCTGCCAGGAAGCACATCTCCTGCTGCACAGAGCAGCCAAGAGTACCTCTGTGGATGGGCATCTTGGGCCTTTCAGAGCAGATTATTGTGAATATGCTGACAAAAACAAAAACTTTCAAGAAAACAACATCCCAACTCCTTAATGAAACAGGAAATGATGTATAGTTTCTAATGTTTGTTTTCTTTCCTATGCTCTTGCTTTCTGCAGAGAAGAATGCCTTTGCTGTTGAAGGTTGTGGATTGAGGTTTCCCTGTGGGTTTAGGAAAGGGCTTTGCTGCTATAACCTGCCCACTCCATGTGTCCTGACATGCTGTGATGTCTTGACAGGTATCCTGATTCTTGGTTTGACATGTCATGTCAGGGCTGCCAGTTTGCTGGGATAGGACCCTGGGAAGAGCCTGCAGGCCTGAGACTTGGTTGCACTTACCTGGTTAAATGCCTGTGGTTGCTATGACCCCATGGCTAAGCCCTGTCACATGCTAACAGGTCAGGGATACTCAGATCCACTTACATGGTGATGGTCATTCAATCTTCTTCTTATTACTATAGCTCTGTATCAGGGGAGGGAGATTTTTCATGAGCAAGTGTGTGAAATGCATTCTGTGCCTGGCAGTGGTGCACAGCTAGTATCTACTGCTTTGCTCTGCCCTTAATCTGTCTCTTCTGATACCAGCAGCCAGATTTTCTCTGGGAAATTCCTGTCAGTTTCCACAGTTCTGGG
The DNA here is from genome assembly GCF_048773025.1 of Camelus bactrianus. NCBI lineage: Eukaryota > Metazoa > Chordata > Mammalia > Artiodactyla > Camelidae > Camelus > Camelus bactrianus. The sequence goes on from NC_133555.1 coordinate 29,355,327, forward strand.
GAACTTTTGGCCAGCACTATGTCAGAATGGGCACTTGACTCAAGCCAGCAATCAAAATCCTCTACCTGCAGACTTGATCACTCAGATGGAGCTATCCTTTGGGCCACAGGGATTGGTTCAGGGGTGGGTGCATGACCCAGTTAGACCAGTGGGTCTCAGTTCTGAGGTTAGGACTGTTTGGAAAAAGAAGTGACTGTTCTGTGGAATTGGAAGCTGGGATGATGACATTTGGAGTACCAGGGGCCACAGCCTGCCTGAGAAGGTAGTAAAAAAAAAGAAGAGGAAAGCAGATGTGAGTGATGGAGAGAGAGAGGGGTGGGGGGGCAGAAACAGATCCCTAGGAACATTGTTAGAGCCCTTGAATTCAGCTATGCCCAAAGACAGCCTAGTCCTGAATGATTTAGTTATAAGAGGTAATTAACTTTTTTGATAAGCCAGTTTGAGTCCTGATATGTCCATTATTGAGCCTTGGTTCAAGTCAATTTAACAAGTATTTGTTGAGATCTGTAGTGGGAGCTATACCTCAGAGCTGTAGGGAATAACACTAGATATGGTTTAGTCACAGCCGTAATTACTATAATTACTGTTGTTCTATTTATTGGACATTTCCCTTGTTTTCAGACACTCCTTTGTACTTTACATACATTATTTGATCCTTTGACTAAATCTTTGAATTAGAAACAATTACATGAATTTTATAGAATAGGAAACCTAGACCTAGAGAGGATAATATATATATATCCAAAATCATCATCATCATCATCATCATCATCATCATCATAATAATAATAATCATGCATAGTGAAGAGGTAGGATATGACTTGTGATCTGCTGTGGCTCCATAGTCTGTTTTCACCACCCTACTGTCTTGCCTCCTCCCCTTGGGTACCCATACCCTGGTCAGAGAGACATAAAGGAAATTCGCCACATGCTACAGGGCAGGTGAGGTTGCTCCTTTGCCTTGGAAATAAGGGAAATGGATTGCATACCCATGAAAGCCACATGGAATGGATCAGAGCTGGGATTTGCCAAGTTTCCCTAAGGAGCCACAATGGCTGCTGGCCAACCAGGTTAGATCTAGCTGTGTAAACATATTGACAGCAAAGAAGGAACAGGTATGTGAGGAGAGGGGTCACCCAACCATGGAAGCAAAGAACAAAGAGGTTGGAGAGGAGAATCTTGGGGATGCTTCTCCTAGCACTGTCCAGGGGATGGGAGCCATACTCATGGAGCTCCCTGAGGGCCAGTCTGTCTGTATGGGGTAATGAGTGAGGAGGTTGTGGCCATGGAATCCAGCAGTCACTCTTCCCAAGAAAGCTACTGTCTTCATTGTAGACTAGCACACTGGGCCTCCTAGCATGATGCCCCTAAACGTCTGCTTCAGCCAACACCCCTAGGTCTGGGAACACTGTGTTCATTTTCATCATGATACCTCCTGTTCTCTTTTTAAACTGTTTTTAAACCACCACTTCTCTGAATAGTGTACCTATAGGAAAAGGGTCATGCTTGCCACACATAGACATTCCAGGTTCAGGAGTGTTGGCTTAATGTCTTTGTAAATGAACGAACTGGCTTTCAAAGTCTAACTTGGATTCCCTGTGAGTCTGCCGGTGAGTGACTGGGTTGGTCAGAAGCTGGCAAGCCTTTGGGGCTATACATCTATTAGAGTTCTCCACGTAAAATAATGACAAAGCACCCTGGAGCTGGCAGTTTTGAAACTGCCCTTTTGGAGGTGGATTTCTTCCTTGCACTGACAAGGTGGGTTTCAGAACTTCCCAGACTTGAGGCTAGGCCTGTATGATGGAATAGTAATTACTGCCAACAAATTCTCCCATGCACACACCTACATCCTAGACAAGAGGGGCTGAGCAGACAGGAAGAGCAGCATGGTTAGATGAACCAGAACTTGAATCCCAGCTTCAGCATTACTAGCTATGTGGACAAGTATTCCAGCTCCGTAAGGCTTAGTTTCCTCCTGTGAAATGTTAGGAAAATAATAGGATCTACTTCATAGAGTGCTATGAGGACTAAAAGGAAAAAAAGAGATGCAGATGCTTAGCAGCATCTGACATAGTTGCACTCGTTAGCTGTTAGCTACTCTCTGGTGGCCTGTATCACTTCATCCTCTGGCAGAAGACACCCTTTGCTCGCATACTTTTCTAGGTGTGGTCCAGCCTGAGTGAGCAGTACAGTGACAGTATAGGTCCTCAGGAAGGCAGGGAGATTCAGAGGAAGAATGCACTTTGCCTTACAGGTGGGTTGGCTAACCCAGCTGTCTACAGGGTCCAGACTGGAAATATCAATAAGGGAAATGGACCCAATGAGATATGGGTTGGACTGGATGGTCAGGCCTGGCTAAGGAGTCGTCACATGTCAGCTCCAGCCCCACATGTCACAAGGGAACTCAGGCCCAGCATGATCGTATCTGTGTATTTTTAGAAGAAAAGCCAAGAATCTAGATTTCTTTATGAAATACCCCATTTTTACATTATAGCAACTAATTTGAATTCTTTTGAAGACTCTGCAGGCTAAACAACCAGCCTACATGACAGAAATTCTTTGGGACTTTAACTAAGATCTCCACCTTAAAGGCTGGGCAGGATTTGGGTAAGGGAGCCTGAATTGGGGCTCCCCCAGGAGCAGACCCTACAACAAAGATAGAGTACAAGTAGTTTATTTGGGATGAGGTCCCAACAGGGCAGTGAGGAAGTAGGATAGGGATAGGAAAGTAGCCAATAGAGGAGCTGTTACCCAGTCGTCACTGTGGGTGACTGGTGACTGCAGCTTAATCCTGTAGGGACCTCTGGAAGCCAGTGCAGGACACATGCCTCAGTGACTCGCCTAAGAGATGAGGGAGATGGAGTATATACATATATTCCCTCTCATGAGTCATTGACTGAAGGCTGCTCCCTGGAGTCATCATATCTTTCCACCTCTTCCCTGCCATAAGCCTGTGCAACATGGACTTTGGGGGTCAGAGAACCCCTCAGGCAAAAGCAGGCCAGGATCAGCAGTTGGAGATGGATGGGACACCAACAGTGTCAGCAGGAGTTGGGCAAAATGAAGCATCAGCCATTGCATTAGCAAGTGTTCTAGAGACCTTTCATTCCATCAAACCCAACAACTAGGGGAGGATGGTGAAGGCCCTCACACTGGTTTCATTTGTCCCATCACGTGAGGCTTCTAGCACATGTCTCTGGTCTCCCGCTTGTGCCAAAGCAGAAGTTGAGGCTGGAAAGAGATGTGAGCTCCTGACAGGAATGCCCGCTCACTGCGCTTGCCTCTCGAGGCTCTGCCTGTCAATTATAGAAAGCTCTGCGAGATTCCATTTTCCTCCATTACCTTCCACCAGGGTCTCCAGTGGCAACTCTGCAACCGTTTTCTGCAGAGTGGTTTAAATTGTTTTATATCTCCTTAGCTGCCAAGTACAATATCATAAGCAATAAATAAATAAATTGTTGGCCTATATGGAAAGCATATTTTGTCCAGATGCGTCCTTGAAACTTCAGCCCTGAAACATGAAAGTCAGATTGGAAACCACATTCTCAAAGCTCTGGGGAAGTAGGCTCATATGGAAAAGTCCTTTGATTGGCAGATGCTGCCACCCAGCCCCTGACGTGTGTCTTGCGGATAGGCCAGGCTGTGCACCTCCTGAAAAACTGAGCATGTGAGTTTTTCACACCAGTTTTCAAGTTTAGCATGCGTAGGCCATTTGGACAGGCCAGAGGCAAAAGGGGCCTGGAGCTTAGAAGATTGCTTAGCTGGAGGGGCTGAGACCTGTATCTTCCTTTTGATCTCTCCTTGACCAGTTGGGTTGGAGCAAGCCTTCCTCAAGAGGGATACATTCAGCACCCTGTCTGGGGTACAAACAGTTCCTGGCTATTTTGTCCTTGCTGCACGTGGAGGGTGAGTCCAAGGGGGTATGTAACCAGGGAGAGGAAGAAGAGGAGCAAGACCTGGATGGCTGAAAATCACAAAGAAAGATTTTGATATATTTCAGCTGGTCTAGTCAGCCCTGAGAACCTCAGAAGGGATGGGGTGCATTCCAAGGCAGAGCTGGGGCTGGTGGGTACATGACCCAGGAGAGCAGATATGGCCTTGATGGCAGGAACCACCATGTGGGGCTCACCAATGTTGACTTGGGTTGCCTGGGTCGGCTGGCAGGGAATACTTTTAAATGTCATCTTTATTGCTATTTAAATTAAAACTACATGCTTATAAAAAACTAGACAGACTAGAGATGCATGAAGGGAGAAGTAAAAGTTCCCTCGGTGTCCTCCCAAAGATTCTTCTAGAATTATACTCTCACACACATACGTACACACACATTTTTATAAGGAATGAGCTTGTATTGTGTAGATTATTTTATAACTCCCTCTTTTGCACTTCATATACTCTGGACATCTTTCTATATCATATAATCTTTATCATTGCTTCATGGTGCTCTTTTGACAGATTATAATAATTTGTTACAATTTTCAAAATTAACTCTCAGATTACTTCCGAAATTGCCTGCCTATGGTAAACAACACCAAAAATGTTACCAGCTGATGCTATAATCATTATCGCTGATAGGAGTAATCTTTTATCTTACCTGTGGAATTCGATAGAATTAAAGAAAACAATGGAGGAATTCATAAGAAAAATGACTACAGAAATAGTGATTTGGAACTTGTATATACACATGTGAAGTACATACATGTTTGTGTGTAAAGTATAATCAAATTTAAGAGAGACACTTGACTGGGTAAAACTAAAGATGTTACTTCTGTACCTGAGTTACTTTTCTTGAATGAATTCCTTCACCCACGCGCCAAGATTTAATTTTAGGCTTGTATGTATTCTTTGATTGGTAGGCCAACTTAGTGGTGAAGTGTGAGGCTATTGCAGGATGCCATAGACGATGAAGAACGTGGACTGTGGGCTCAGACACCAATTTTAATGCTCTCCAGTCTGCAGTCCTAGTGTGTTTAACGCTCTCTGTGCCTGAGTTTCCTAGTTTCTCCACACCCTTCCTAGCATGGTTGAGTGGACTAATGGAGAGAAGGCCTCTGAAGCCCTTACTTGGCACTGAGTGCTTGTCTAGGAAATAGTGGTTATTAGTAGTAGGAAGAAAGTGTGATGACCAGCAGATATGTCGGGTATGTATGCCTGATAAGATACATGCGATACACACACTATAAATAACCCACTTTATAAATGCTCGTTGTCTTCTCCCAGCTGGGTGGTTGAGAAAAAATCATGGAAAATAAAATGCCTATAAAGTAACTTTTAAAGTCAATAGTCAATGAAAACTTTTTTAAAGTGCCTCGGAGGTTGTCACCAACCATCAGCTGTTCTAGACCAGAAACAGAACCTGATTTCCAGTTGTTGATGATAAATAAACAGAGTACATTGCCCTTTGCAATGAGTGGCTATTTTTTTAACCCATGCAGATGTATCCTATTTACATTGAAGCTGTCATACAAATTAGCAAAGAATCTGAAAGAAGGCAGGCTTCAGGTCCTGAAATGTTCACAGGAATGGAAAATGGCTTATCCACACCTTCTAGCCGTGATGCCACAGTCCTGGGAGGAGTGACTGGGGAGAACTGAAGAGCTTTTCCAGGCCAGCAGACATGTTTGCTGACCAAGCAGGCTTTGAAGCTCATCTGCAAGGCTGGGTAAAATGAAATGCGATAGGCTTTGGAGCTGCTGTGATTTTAACTTTTAGGCAATCTGTGAAAAGTCCTGACCCTTCAACAGATATGAAAATCTCTCATTTGGTACAAGCCTGTGCATGGCAGATTGAGTCTGAACTTAAACACCAATTAGAGTCAATGGATGATCTCCTGTTTCTCTGAGGGTAAGATTTTCTTGGCAAAGTAACTGTTTGACTATACTTATCAGACATACCCCTTTATCAAACCGTATGTATGGGCTGACAGAGGGAGAGTGTGGAGGACTAAGCCACAAAGTCAAAACAAGTAAAGGTGAGGAGGATACTTCACAGTCTAGTTTTTCAATCCCGCCCATATGATAAAAAGATAATGAAGGCTCAGGGAGGTGAAAGGGCTGGCTCAAGGTCCCTCAGTGATGCCTGAGACTAGAACCCAGGATACAAGGCTTCCACTAAGTGCTCTTTCCACTAGACCACGTGGCTTCCAGATGATCTTTCTCTTGGGGAATGCATACAGACACGAAGATGTAAACAGTTTAATGTAAGCTTTAAAGCTCCGATGGCTAATCTTTTCTGCAGAAGAAGCAAATATCTAATTGCGTGAATATAGAAACGTTTGGGTTCTAGAAGAGGAACTCATTAATTCTCTAAGCACTTGCAGGACCTGCAAAGGACCAGCTTCCAGCAAAAGCCTAGGTCTTACAAAATGGCACACAGGTCCCTGCCCTCAAAGCAGATGTGTGGCCTCGAAGCAGTGAGGACAGAGTCACGTTCAGCATCCTCTGAGAAGCAGGCAGAAAGGGTGATAGGGACACAAATAAGATGGCTTTTCATTCTGCCTAGCTATTCAAGGAAAGCTTTACTTGACCTGGGCCTTGAAGGGGTAAGCAGTCTTTCTTGGCAGAGAATCATTCATCCATCCATCCATCCATCCATTTAATTGAAATTTACTGAGCATCTACTTTTTGCCAGTCTTTGCGCCGGGTAAACAAGCTGTAAGTACAGAGCAGTAATTGATACTCTACTCTCAGGGATTTTATATTCTCTTGGGTGGAGTCAGAAATCAAGCAGGTAAATAGATGAATGAATAAATAAGATGACTTTATATAGTGATAAATACAAAGAAGGAAACCAGGTGATGTGGTGGAAAAGCCTCAGATAAAATAGTCAGAAAGGCTGATGTGGTACTGTGACACCTGGACTGAGAAGCCAGCACAAAGCAGGCCAGGGCGGTGGTGGTCAATGAGACGGGGGACAGTGGTGGAAGATGAAGTTGGAGAGGTGGGCAGTAGGCAATATGCACAGTGCCTAGCCTGAAATAAGTAGACTAAATGTTCTTTTAGAAGACCTGGGAGCCTTGGGAGGATTTTGAACAGGAGAATGCAGTACTCTGTGAGTGACGAGGCAGAGAAACATTAAAAATCACCAAGGAGGTGATGAGAATTGCAGTGGTGGATTCAGGGCTCTCCAGAATGCCAGGTAGTCAAGCTGAAATCTACTAAGCCTCTCTTCTTTAGCATCATAAACAGGCAGAATTAAAATTAACACAATCCTTGTGCTTCACAATGGAGAAACTGAGGCGTAGAGAGTCAGCATGTATGGACAGCTTGGGCACGGGAAGGGCTGGGGCCAGACCCAGGACCTGGGATGGCGAATCCTGCGTTTCTCCCCTGCCTACTTTTCCTGCCTCCTTACCCACCTGCATGTCTTCCAGGGACTGGAATTTAAAATCTGTTCCCCATCAGACATTTCAGAGGTCTTTTATGGTTTGTTTTTAGTATCATGTTAAAAGGCAGTCACCTTGAATGACTTCTGCTTGACAGAAGTGTCAGCATTGTCACCACCTACTCCACAGAGCAATGGCACATGCCAGGGGTGCCCTAGCTCCATGGGGAAATGAGAGGAAAAGCACAGAGCTGCTCGCCAGAGCTAGAATTCAGGGTTAACTCTGCCCTGACGGTGTGGCTGTGAGAAATCCCTTCTTCCCTGTGGACCTGTGCTCCTTTATGTATGAATGAGAGGATTGGGACATAGGCATTATGAAAAGACTGTTTTGAATCACTTTGAACTAAACCAAGCTAAACAGATTAGGAGTTGCAGGACTTTTCAGAGCCTTTAATGAACACTATCAAGTTCCAAGAGGGAAATACAGTCACAGGTGTATTTGTGCACGTGGCCTGGATTTCTTGGGCGGGAGAGGACATCTCATAGAACTTGTGCTCCTCAGGACACCCTCAGGGAACTGGTCTGTGAAATGAGCCCAAGGCTCTAAGACAATGGAGAGGAAAGGGAACCTCCATTCATGTCCTTGCCCTGCCTTGTTCAACAGGGGCACAGAGCAACAGGTTGTCCCATGTCTAGATGGTGTGTGCTCCCTCCCCCACTACACTTTCACCAGCTCTCTGTTGCCCCCCGCAGTGACTCACAAAGGCTCTCCTCTGAAGGAGCATGACTGCAGAAACAGCTTCTCTCCCTCAGGGCCCGCTGTGGGCCGTTTGTGTGCTCCAAACTCTAAGGCTACATCCCCTGCCTGGTGCCCTCAGTGGCCACGTCTCTGTAGGATAGCGATATCCTCCCTTGGTAGACAGACTGTAGGTCCAGTGGTCTCTCTTTCTCCATGGGGCTTTCTCTGGAACTTACCCTAGGAGTTTTTCACTTCTTACATTTTTATCTTACTGTTTGTGTATCAGCCTTTTCTGCTCATTGACAACCACACAACGTGTCCTAGGAGGCAACAGCCTGTGCGATGCATCTCTAACAGCTCCCACGTAACTGTCATCCTCATCCTAAAACCCACTATGTATTGAGTACTTCCCATGCTCCAGGCAGTGTGTAAAGAGCTTTACCTGCACTAATTTAACAGTGTCCTGGCAGCAGCCCTATGATGTGTGGGCACCATTATTCCTAGTGTATAGCTGAAGACACTGAAAACTGGTCAGGTAACTCCTCAAAAGTCTTACAAGCTAGTGCGTATTGGGGCTGGAGTCCCACCCAAGTCTATCCCCAGTATCTTTGTGTTGGCTCACTGTACTGGATTGCTCTATTCATATTTGGATGAGTAGAAAGTGAATGAATGAATGAGCCAATGAATGAACATGTGAGGGAAGGATACCCCCCACCATCTCACCCCCAGCTTAAGGAAACTAACCTGGCCACAGGACAAAGCAGCTGTGCCCCTTTTGAACCACCAGTCTCTTAAGGCCACACTGTCCCTGTCTTGCCATCCCCTCCTGCCAGGATATAAGTGGGCGCAACCTTGTTGTGTGGCATGGCGGCTGCCTGCCAGCAGCCGCTGGGCGTGTCCCACCAGCAGCCCATGTCAACCCCACCTACCAGTGAGCACACACAGCCAAGGTGAGGCAGCCTCAGCTGGATCTCAGCTGCTGGGGTTTCATCCTGTTGGGTTTTATGCTGCCACTGCTGAGTTTCTCACCAAGAGGAGGGCAGCTGTTCTGGGATTGAAACATGAAGAAAGATGGGCTGAGATCAGATAAGCATCCCTTCCCAAGCAGACGTACCTCCCAATTTGCAGGCCTTTGTTATATTACTAGCAGTTAAGGAATGTTGAAATGGAGCTCTAGCCTTGATCTGAATTATAATCTCTGAAGCTATATTTAAGTCCACCTAAAGATATTTCAATTTGCTCTCTCTCTCTTTTCCCCCCCTCTCCTTGGCTCAGAACACAGTTGTATCCCTGCAGAACACAGAAAAGCTGGGACGTATTTCTTAATGTTTTACATTACAGTTGTAAGTCCTGCTTATCCTTTGATAATCATATTTTAACTTTTAGTCAACGTACTTGTGGGTGTGCCTGTGTCTGTGTTGTATATAAGTTCACATTTATACGAATAGCCTTAGCTCCTTTTATCTTTTTTTTCCCCTCAAAGCCATACTTGTAAGACTACATTCAGCAGCGGATTAATCTCCAAATAACTTAGTTCAGCTTTCACAGCTGCTGCCAAACAGCCTCTCTCCTGGACGGGTGTAGACTCTGTGGTGGTTATAATTAACAAGTCTTTAGGGGGTGGGGGGGATGTAGCACAGGGAATGAGAACTGGGCTGGAAGGTCACCAAATACTAGTGAAAACTGCCAGCAGAAGAACCCATGGAGGACTTTTGTTGGAGGAAGACAGTTTGGGGTGGGGGTGGGGGGCAGCGCGGCAGCTTGTCGTTCAGCAGTTGGCCAGTGGTGAGCTAAGGAAGCGGATGAGCTGGGTGGCTTCTGTGTGCGTGTCTGTGTGTGGGTGGGTTTGAGTGTGTGTTGCCGTGTGTGAGTGGGTGGGTGTATGTGTGTGTATTGGATGGGAGAGGGGACATATCTTTTAAGACCATAGGTTTGGGAATTAAAGTTTGTTCGAAATACATTTATCTCTTATCACCTCTGTGACCTTAGGCAAGTTGCTTATAATTGACGTCTCTGTGCCTCAGTTTCTCTGTGTAAATAGGGATTCATTCATTATTCAACAAGTATTTGTTGGATACTCTATTCCAGGCACCAGGGATATATAAACAAAATGATAAAAAATCCCTGCTGTTACAGAACTTCCAATCTACTGGGGGAAAAAACCTTTCAGGGAAGGATATTATAAGGATCAAGATAGATTGTGCATATAAAATGGCTGGCAATGTGTCTGGCACATAATAAAGATTTGGTAAAAAGGAGAAAATATTAATATTATTATTCTTTAGGTTGCATTTACAAAGTAACACCCACACACACACACAAGCGTCATGAATCTAAATTCCACAATTTTATTTTACAAACTCACTTTCCTTTGGGAAGTAACCCATGCGTACTTTGGGAAAAGATGTTCTGTATACGTTTTGTTAGCTCAGTCAAAACAGTCTATCTGTGCACTTGACATCTTTAGGATAAAGATACTTCTTGAATGGACTTTAGCAAAGGAAGATCAGCTCTCAGGTGACAGTTCAGACATGACAAACTGGAACAATGCAGAAAGGAATGCGTGAAGGAGTTGGATTAAGAATTGCAGGGCAATTACTTACTGCAAACTGATATGCAAGAAAGAAACACAGGCACACCTTGTTATCAAGAAACACAATAAGCAAAAATTCACTATTACAGAGTTATAGAATAGGCAACCGCTATGTAAAAATGAGTTGTTATTAAAAAGGGGGGGGGTTGTGAAACTGGTTTGGAATGTGGGCCTCATTTTCCACTAGATCAGAGTTCATGGACTGATCCTCAAGGGCTTACTTAAGATGCACTTGCCTGAAATGTATTCTTTCCCTCTCTCCAGCCACTATGCGCAGCACAGCTTTTATGGGAGGGTGCACTTGAAAGGGCGCTCTTGTCCCTGCACCAACCTGGTACTAGTTCGCATTAACTATACAGGGGTCCCCTTATCCAAAAATTTGCTAGCTGAGGGTGGTGGTTCAAAGGTTGCAGGAAAACCAATGTTGTCATAACATTAAAACTTTGATGAATTAATTGACCGCTTATCAAATTAGCTTCACTTAAACATCTTCCCCATTTCATGTTGGGCCTCCCACTTTGTTGACAGTCAGCTCTTTGTACATCTATCTTTTCTGGATTATCCAGCATCCAGAAATGCAGTGAAAATAGATCATACATTTCTTGAAAAATGAAGTAGCAAATTTTTCAAGAGATGTAAGTTTTTAATCAAGTAGATGAAAGTGATGTTGAAAACTGAGCTCGTATTACATGCAAATTCATTAACAAATGAAGATAACTTGCTCTCAATTAAAAGGACAAAAGTCAGTAAGCATGATGACAGGGCAGGGGCTTCAAAGTGAGTGACTGGGTGTTAGAGGCTTATGACATATCCTTAGGGAAATGGTAAAAGTCTCAAATATTTTTGCTAATGTCACCTTCTTAATGACTGTGCTAATGGGAGTGAAAGCTGTCACATCATACACTCATACAACCAGGTTAGGGAAAAAAGTGGTTCAAATAAACCAACATATTTTGTTCTTTGTTTTTTTTATAGGAAATAGTGAGTTATTGAAATTGTAATCTAAATTTTATTAAAAATAAGATACATATACTCATTTCCAAAAACTCTCTTTTCCACTATTACTGTTACTATTTTGAAATTTTGGTCCCTGTCAAAGGGGGTGTTCTTGCCCAGATTCCAGTCTTCCTCCAATAGCGCTTTTTTATTGGAGAAGTCCTTGCTCTAGAGGACCACCGTTTACGTACAATAAATTGGGGGCAGTGGGCGACATGGGAGCAAAATACCCATCGGTCTGTGTTTCTCTGTTTACACTGATGATGCTTAATCTTTTAAAAGTCATAGACCGTTTGGACGGAGAATGTGATAACAGGATTCTCATTCTAGAAAAGGCAGATGCACAGAATAAATTTCAAGGGATTCATCTACCCTCTTGATGCCTATCCATGAGTCATAGATAGAAGTAACCTTTGATCTACTCCCTTGGGTTCCAATCAAATATTATTTATTTATCACACATACATGTATACTTAAGTATCTGCTAAGTGCCGCAGCACTTTATGTATATTTATCTTTTTTGTTGCTGACAATGTGATATTATCCTAATTTCAACGTATGGAAAAACCTTGAGAAAAGCAAGGTGACTCACTCAAAGTCATAGTTAGGTGTCTGGTATTGAATTTTAAACACCAAGGTTTTCTAAGCCCTAAAGACCCACTTTTCTGTAACATTAGGTCAACTCTATGTGTTTGCTTGCTACACTGACTCTTTTCTCCTTAATAAGTAACTTTTAAATGTCTTTCCTTATTACACAAGAAATGCATGTTTGTTGTAGAACAATTATACTTTTTAACTTTTAACTTTTGAAGTGCTTCCCGTTCTCTTTTTCTTCATTTTAAATTAAAGAAAGGGATTATTATTATTATTATTATTATTATTATTATTATTATTATTATTATTATTATTATTATTATTATTATTATCATTTTACAGATGGTAAAATGGAGGTGCTGGGACTTGAATGACTTGCCTTATCAATCAACCTGTTGACAGCTCACTGATGCTCTAAGTCAGATCGCCTGGCCTGGCCTTGAGCCTGAGCATGGGGTTGTGCTGCCCTCTCACACACACACACACACCCTACTTTTGGCATCTCTTTCACCCCCTTCATCCTGTCCACAGAGGCCCCTTATCACTATATGATACGTCCATATGCAGTGTAGACATACCCACAGTCCAAAGTCACTTTTTAAGCCCACCCTGGCATCCCAAAGTCTGCAGGGCATTAGTGAGTTTGGCTCTCGTTATTTTTTCCACACATTTTGAAACCCAGAGTCCTAATATTTGTAGTGAAAACTGCTTTGCATTAATAATTCAGAGTCTCAATTTTATTTAAAATTTAACACTTACTTTTCTCTAAATATTTTATCTTCAACTTTAGATGCTGACTGAAGTCTGATTTTTCTACAAATGGGAGCCACACATTTTAAGGTGATATACCTGTGCAGTAATATGTTGAAAATGAGAAATATAATAGCAAAAAAATGTTGACCCTGTACCAGATAGCCTATTACGTGTTTTCTATGTATTAACTTGTTTAATCTTGACAACAACATTGTGATTTAGGTATTGTTGTTATCTTCATTTTGCAAACGAAGGAACTATAGCACAGAGAGATTGGGTCACTAGTCCAAGATTGTAGTGATAATGAGGAATTTGCATGCAAATTCCTAATTCCTTCAAGTCTGGTACAATTCAACTCAGTGACATAATAGCAAATCCCTTGAAAATAGGGCCACACTCTAAAGGAGGCGTTAGAGACTCTTTTATCTAACAGTGTATTTCCCAGAATTTTTTATCCACAGAATAATAATTGATGGTTATAGTGATTACCTCAAGGCAGAATAAGATTTTGAAATATCTTCTCAATTATCAAGGAAGTATCAGTATCAAGGAAGTATTCAAGGAAATGGTACTTCAACTTTTTATTTTAAAAAAACTAGCGTTCTAAGTCTACAATGATTATGAATCCCATTTTTAAACCTGATAATGCTTTCTCTGGGTATCTCTTTGATAATACTCCTATAAACAAAACACCTTCATCTATTGAAAAATAGTTTATTGTATAAATATGCACATAATTTTGATCTCTGTGTTGACCTAACAAAAATTTAAGGAGAAATTAACATTTTAACTTCACAAGAAAACAATCTTTTAAAATAAGGAAAAACTACTTTGGAAAAAAATACATTATATACATTTCATTTTGGAAAAAATACATTATTACTAAATAAAAAAAAAAAGGTTTAAAGGCTTAATTTGGACTAAAAAAAAAAAAAAAAAAAACCCACCACCAGATGGGGAAGGGGGTAAGCCAAAAAACTTTGTCAGACCTGACTTGTTCCTGTGACAGAAACAACCTCTTACTTAACATGTGCATTTGCTGACCAGCCATGATAGTGTCGGGAAGAGGTACTCACAGAGCCCCAGCCACCCACACGGGGAGACCAGCACTGCAAAAACATTTCTTAAAGCCAAGCAGCCACTCCCTTCTAAAATTTTCAAGAGTAAATTTCTAGGCCATATATTTGCTTATGAAAATGTAAACCAAGGGAGATAAAGCAGTAGCAAGATTTTGTAATTATTTCCTCTTTAGGCAACATACATACACCTGAATGTATGTGACTCAGTGTAAAAATACCATTTTTTTCCAGTCAAGGAAAATATTCACCCTCATCTATTTCTGAAATGTTGAGTCCTGAGAGTAAAACACTTCTAAATTCATATGCAATATGAATTTAACAAAAAACTTCTCTTTTTTTCCCTTCTTTACCACCCCCACCTCCTTGCCATAGGATATGTGACACATTTTGGGACAGTGTAGGAATGGTACAGTATAATTATGTGGGGAGCACATATCAGGGTAGAAAGCAAAATTAATTAATTAAGCTTCTGTTCTGTAGAAAGAATAAGAGACAAAGAGAAAATTTGGAGTGAATGTGTAGAGAGATGGAACTTACTTAAGCAGGCTCCTCCCTGGAGAAAGTGCTCACCCATGGATAACAACGGGACATGGCTTTTCAGGTTCCATGTGTTTTTCTCTTTACCTGATAGCATAAAGAGGAATCTCTGAGTCACTCACAAACCCAACTCCACATATTCCTCATTGTTTATTCATTTAACAAACACTGTGTGCCTACTATAGGCCAGTAATATTTCCATGCAAAGAAAGCATCTACTCACCAGTGCTGTTTCTCTTTCCTGGGTATAATAGACTACATTTCTCCACCATGCAACTGGGGTTTTGGCTATGGCATTTGGGTGGAAGTGATGGGCAGCACTTCTTCAGCATTAACTATACCTCATGACCCTCTTATGCTCTCAGAACACATTTAAGACTACTTGAATCAAACTGAGAAACTTAGTGGGATAGCAGGATGGGTGGGAAAGATGGCCAGATGGTGAGTATGCAGTTTACAAAGGCACCAAGGTAGCTGAAGGTAGAATTTCCTACTCTTCTTTTAACACCTTGCTCATGACAATGTAAGTAGTAGAAGGAAAAGGAGGACAGTATTGGGAGGGAAGGTTTCTATGCTTCAAGGAATAGTGACCTATCCAGGCTATCTGAACTCAAAAGAGATATGTAGTAGTTAGTACAATTCAAACTTAAAAAAAAATAGAAGAAGAACATTTGATTCTTACATCTTAAAATTCAAGGTGTAATGCCTTCAGATATGGCTGGATCTAGGGTCTAGAAAAATACTATTAGGCTCTGTCTCTCACCATCTCTTGGCTTTACTCTCCCCTAAAGAGATCTCATTCTTTAGCTGAATGCTACCAAAATATTTACCATGAGATAGAAAAACAGTTGCTGATATCCCCAGATGCTTATAACAGTATAGATATCTGAGAAGCATGAAAGTCTTGCTCTGCCAATAGTTCCAGCAAAAGCCCCCATATGGAATCTTATCGCACCAACTTTTATCACATTCCCATCCATGAACCAATCACTGTGTAGCTAAGAAATAGGATATTTTGATTAGTTAGGCCTGTGTCATGTTCCCTCCCCAGGGTCTGATAATAGGGGAACTGTGGTCCCCAAAGGGAGAAATCAAGGTACTGATACAAAAAGAAGCTATACTTAATGATGTGCAGGCAGAAAGAGCACCTGCTGCAAGGGATTTGTTGAAAATCTGCAGGGGACTGTCACAGAGTTGAAGGTGCCAAGCTGTACAGGACTGGATCTGGAGAGTGGAAAATCAAGATGTTTATCTTCTGTTTTCTTATCTGTTTTTCTGTCCCCTCTCATCCAACTTCCTCTACCTTCATTATATTCTTGCGATAGCCTGCATGTCCCCACAACATTTTCATGGACTGATTCAGTCTCTTGGAATCTCTTTCTCAATCTCTAGGGGAGGAAACTCATTGGTAAATCTGAGAACCAGGCCACAAGCTACAGGTCACTGGCCAGACTTACAGATGTATTTGCCTGAAGCATGAGTCCTCTCTTAGTATAATCAACTCAAGCAAGTTAGAGCAAATCAAGATGTTTGTGGGGTTTCTCCTTCCAGGCCTGTGGATAAGGTGGGACCTGTAGAAAGATATGGCAGAGAAAGCAATAATATGTGTCAAGAACAGACAGAAGCTTGTTCAGAATCAGGCCTTAAGGCCATTCTTGGAATGGGAGCCTTGCTGAAAGACCTGGAATGTCATTTATTGACAAAGATGGATGAACAGGAAGGGAGTATCAAGGAGGCAGGAAGGCCATGTTAGCCACCAAGGAGGCAGACAAAGAATCAAGGCCAGGGCTTGGCTGCTCCAACACAGCCATGGCCTTCTCCTCCTGGGGAGATAAAATGTAGCCACAGGACCTGTGAATTTTGGCTTCCTTTATATCAGGCAACACAGGATTTCCCAGGCAGCACTCTTAAAGTTGCTTCCTCCAGTTTGACATGACTCTTTTGGGGACTGCAGCCCTTTGTGGGTCTGCCTCCTCATCACAGTGATGTGGCACCTCTTCCCTCTCATCCTGGGTTCAAGTGTGAAAACAGCTGCTTCCTCCCCTTCATAAACTCATAAGCAGCCCAAGGGGTTAAGTAAGTAATTTTTTTAGAAACAAAAATTCAACATACACATACCCCAGAGGAACCAAAATACCATAAATTCATGCAAGTGGATCGGCATGGCTTTGGATGGGTTAAAAGCAGGGGAGAGTTTTCTGGAATATAAGTGTCGAAATGAGCCTAGGTATTGCACACAGATAATCTTTTTCGGCTGATGCAGATTTAAGTTGATAGAGCTTTCAGGCCAAGCAGGATATTAGGTCTCTCTCCATCATCCATCCATTTGTTCATTCATCTAACAAATACGATTTATGTCTGTTATGGGCCAGATACTGTGTCCCAGCAGCTTGTTCCTCTTTGGCCCCAGCTTGTGCTTTCTTTTTCTTTTGTGGGCACCCTAGCTTCCCTGGCCCCCTAGGTATGAATTCACTGTCCATCCTGGCCTAAAACAACCCTCCCCTGAAGCTCTGGATATGCGAGATTCATTTCCATACCCTTGAGATAGTTTTCTTCTCTGTCCATTTGGTTTAGAGACATTCCAACACTACTTCTGAAGATGAAGGTAGTGTTCCTGTTCTAGCACTTGGATGTGGTCTCCCAGAGGTGGGTGGCATAATTCTATGGTGTCTGAGCATCAGATTCTGGGCACAGTCTAAGCCCTCTTTTGATTTAACCTCCACATTTCTGTTTTTCCCATTGAGAACTACCTCCAGCTCTGGGCTCATTTGTAGAGTCAGATAGCTCACTGACCCTGTATCCAGTGAGCCATTCACCTGGCTTTGAAGGCATTTCTCCAGAGTGTTCTCAACCCTCAAGTATGGTCAGGGGAGATGTAATAGGTAGTGATTTTACCAGGATCCATTCATGATATTGTCTTTGAAACCAACCCCTGTGCTGCCTAGTTGCCAGCAAGATAAAAGGTGGACCATTTTGTGAAGGCTGCAGCTGCACTGTTATTACTATTCTAATGTAGCTTGGTGAGTAAAAATGAAAAAAAAATTAAAGTTTTCCTGATTTCCTTTTCATTTTTAAAACAAAGTAGTAGTGATTAGCCAGCCCTGTCCACCTCTAAGGAAGTCAATTTAAAACCTGGTAACCAGCCAAAAACATAAAATATTTGAATGCTGTGTATTTATTAATTAATGTATTTACTTGGGGGATGGGGAGAACTCTAGTTTCTTTTCTTATGATGCCCTTTGGCGAAAAGACAGCAAACTCCAACAAGATTCTTGGGGAATCTCTCTGAAGTAGTAAGTCATTCATGGCAAACTTTTTAATTGAAGGTAATAATAATTCCAATAATATTATTAAGAGCTACCATTAGCGCGAGAAGGACTGAATTCACTGACATCATGTCAAAGCTATGCCCAGCGATGACTGCCGAGCCCCTGGGGGAATAACTTTCATAATCCATTGAAAAATTATGAGCTCCTTGTATTTGTACCAAGAAAGAAATCAGCATTAACCATTTGGGAAGCCATGGAAAAATGGAGAAAAAGCTACTTGTACTTTTAACAGCTTAATTAATAGCTGCAAATGGAGTTAATTCTCACAAAAGCCCCATGGAGGAGGTTGGGATGTATGTTGACAATGGAAAATTATCCCGATTTTATAGGTGAGGGCAATTTCCAGACACTCGGAACAAACGTGGTCAGGGAGAAAGAGAAAAGATGACTTTTTGTTGTGAAAGGAACAGGGCCCTGGGCCAGTGGGCTCACTGTCTGGGTTGGGACAAGGGCAATCATTGTGTGGTGGTAACTGAATGGAGTAAGAGGAATCTGGGTTAAGAGACCAACAGAATTGGGTTCAATTATTGTTTCTTCCATTTGTTAGCTTTCTGACCTTGAGACAGAAGGGTTAACCTTTTAGAACCTTAGTTTTATCATCAATAAAATGGGAAAAATGACAGTAACTAACTTGTGGAATTGGAGGCATTGTGGAGCTAATGAGTATCAAATTCTTGGCCTAGTGCTTAGCTTATAAATAGTATTACTATCTAATATCCTCATTATTATTCTTTCTTAACTAATTCTACAAATTCATAATAAACACCTTCAATGTGCCAGGGTCTATGTTGAGCATACAGATCAGTTCAGTTTCTTTTGAGTTTATAGTCTAATGAGGAAGATGGCAAAAAACAAGTGAACATGTCAATAAGAAAAATGCTGGCAAACTGTCCTAAATTTGAATGCCTGACTCCAGTGAGTACTCAGTAGGTTAGAGCTGCCATGTGTACCCAGGGACAGAATGGTTTTTTCCTAACGGGCTTTCAAGTCTGTCAGACCTGGGTCCGAGCAGCTTGGGTGCCAGTCCTTGCTCCCAGGCTGTGTCATTGGGCAAGTGCTCTGGGCTTTCTGAGCTCTGCTTCTCTCTCTGTACACTGGAGAGTAGGGGTGAAGTATGGGAGTGGGCTCTTGGCAATGCCGGGAACACAATAGGCACTCAGCAACTAGAAATGCTACCTCAGCAGAGCCCCAACCCATCATTTTAGCAGCTCTGGCTCATGCCTTTCCATCTTCCTGAGATTAAAAGAAGTGTGAGAAGGAATAGTATTTCCATTTCTTTGCCTGGACATCAACGAGTAGGTTCCTATCTCCATCTCTGAGGATTTTGGACAAAAGAGAGTTGTCACTGGTTTGAGTAGGAAAAGAAGAGATGCAGTCCAGTAGGGCCTTTGGCCTGCCACAGCCTCACTCATGCCTGATCCCAGCAAGGAATTGGGTGCAGGCTGGTTTGTAGGAGAATGAGTCCTCGGGAGAGGGACTGGGGGACAGGAGGACCCTAGCATACCTGTGAGACCACAATGGGTCATGACAATGATGGAGGAGAGTGTGACAGGGCACAGGAAATAGGTGGAGTGAAGCTGGAAGGGACTGACCTCTTATCACCTCCAAGTTCCTTTTTGAACACTTTGATCTGACACTGTGCTTATAAGTCATGACTGAGCATTTACTTTGAGAGTCAGTCTGGTTTATCTTTAGAACATGGATCTGCCTGCTGGGGCCTGTGGGCCAAATCCAGTCCCCTGCCTGTCTTTACAAATAAAGTTTTATTGGAGCACAGCCACACCCATTCTTTTATTGTCAGTGGCTGGTTTCTGCTTCAAAGCAGAGTTGAAGTCATAACAGAGACCATATGGCCTACAAAACCTAAAACATTTATTTTCTGGCCCCTCATAGGAAAAGTTTGCCAGCTAACCCCTGATTTAGAACATTACAGTTATGAAGGGAATAGATTCTTTCATTGATCCATTCATTCATTCATTGAATAAATAATCACCCATCATCAAGGTGCTTTATATACTGTGCTCAGTCCCAGGCACTGAGCTCAATCCTTGTAACAACTGTGTGAGTCGAGGATGTTATCAACCCATTTTGAAGATGGTGAAATAGAGACTGAGGGAGGCCGAGTAACTTTCCCAAGGTCATTCAGCCAGCAAGTCACAGAATCAGGGCTGGAACAAGGCCCGTTAGTCTCCAAATCCTGTGCTGTCAACTTTATTCTCTGATGACATGGCTCATGTTTGCCCTTAATCTCCCCCGTTAGTGTGGATTACTGTGAGAGGGGAAGAAAGATAAAAAGGTTGAAAACATATATTTTTTAACTCTCTGATGGAAACTTGTGCTATTTAAAGTGATAGGTGAGTGATGTTGCTACTTATTTGGCAAAGCCTGTGTTTGAGATGGTTCTTCATTGTGCGTCATCCTGAACTCACACAGAGACTGCTTTAGACGATATCAAAAAATCATCTGAAAATGTTTTCCCTCATAATGATATGATTTCACCACTAATGTTGATAAACATTAAAATGACATAAAGCATTTCCTGTTCCAACCTGAGAGAGATCTTGGAGGATTTGTCTAAATATTAGCATACCTTTAAAATAATCAGTGGGTGATTATCTGGATAAGAGTTCAAAAAAGGGATGTTTAGGAAAAAGAAATAATAAAGTGAAGCAGGTTTTCCTTTTCAGAACTGTCTGAACTGCTGTGGGAAAGGGAAGAGCTGCTATCCTGCTTTAACAGGTTAAAAATGAACCACTATTAGTGAGCAAAAGTGAGACTTCATTATCCTTTTGATGCTCATTCTAGACGTGGCTTTTGCCAGCTTCTCCAGCCGAGAAATGCAAACCAGAATCTCTAACTGGAAGTAGGAGAAGAGTTGAATGGACCATGCCTCCTTCTAATGACAATTTATGAAGACGGTTTAATCTTACAGTCCAAGTAGAGGTTCTACTGACAAGTTCTCATATGAACTGATTAGGCTTCCCCTGTAGACATTTTTATCAGACTGATTCATTCCCCTGGAAGAAAGCTGGCTTTTACATTTTTTTAGAAGAGATTCCAAATGGCTTGTCAAGATTACATCTTGCATGTGAATCTCAGCCAGGATTATGTTACAGCCAAGACTGACAATATTTAATAGGTAGAATCATGCAGGAAGGTAGAAATGGAGTAAGCTTGTCCCAATAAATAGTAGGAGCATAGATGTATGGTGTATGTACATCCCAAGTAGCTTCAAGGCAGTCTGTGGATTGGATATTGTGAGAGAATGCATGGGTGCATAAAATGTAATATTCAAATGAAATAAATTACTTCAACTTTTGTCTGTTACTTATGGCATGGGCAGATTCTTATAAATGGCCTTCATGTCTGGGGCATTCCATGACCTGAATTCCTAACCACCCCTACAGATCCCCTGTAAAAACCACAGACTTGAGAAGAGAAGGGAACCAGACCCTTTTGTACTAAGCTGGCTTAATGCAGAGGTCTCTGCTGCATTTGATAAGTGTGACAAACTCACCACATCTGAAGGGGCCCCTTTGGAGTGGCAGGTCTCCTGCTCTTGGAACACAAATGAAGCCACTAGTAGACCGTATGGAAGTGGGGCACAGCAAGGCGCCTTTCCCATCTGAGACCCTTCATTCTTAGGTGTGGTATATTTTCTAATGAGGCCCATAGCCAGAAAGGAAAGGGGACTGGACTGGAAAGATACGCATCTGAAACATTTTTGTATTGATTGGAAAGAATCAAGGACAAAACTTCTTCAAGGTTTAAATTTGCTTTTGTATGAAGGGTCGAAGAAGAAATCTGTTAATTTCAGTAGAATGTAAGCTCCATAAAGGCAGATGCTTCATTCCAGTGTGCACCTCCACCCCGTACCCCACTTTTTTTTTTTTTTTTTTTACTTCTTTGTACGTCCCTTCATGTCTGTGAAAATTAGTTCTGGCCGAGGTAAAGTTTGACCTCATTAGGTAGCTGGCTAATGATTTGCTCTGATAAACATGAATGGGAAAAAGTGATATCTATTTTCCTTTAAAATCCTTAATCATAGAAATTCACACTTGAACTTCATTGTCTTTTGTTCTCAGAATCACTTATTTACCAAACTGTACATCTCGGTTTATTTCTGCAGATTTTCTACACATGTGCTGCTCTGGGCCAGTCATCCAGGATGGCTGGCTGGACTTTCAGTCTCTAGAGAATAGGTGCAGGCACAAGTGGTGAATTTGAGGAAGGCTGAATTGGTGATTAGTCAGCCTGGATGGTTCAACTGCCAGGAAATGGGGAAGCAGAACGACATCTAAGAGTTGTTTCTTGGTGATGGCACCATGATCAGTGTCCCCTAAGGTTGCCAGGTGTCACTAAACTTTCATGTCAAAGGGAGTCAGGAATGGTGTTCTTGCAAACTGTTCAGCAGTCAAGAGTATGGGTGGAAGGTCAGCCCAAAGTTCTCTCCAACCTGGAGGAAAAGAAATGATTCTCAGAGGCTTATGGTATCTTCTGATCATTTTTTGTACTTTCATTTAAGTCTTAAAATTTTCATTACATGTGCAAAATAAAATACTCAGAAGGTATAAATAGGTATATAATGAAAGGTCAGTATCACCCCAAGCCTTCAGTTCCCTTCCCCAAAAGAAATTACTGCGCTAGCAGTTTGTATATCCTCCTTCCAGAGACAGTCTATGTATCATGAGGGCACATGCCTGTGTATAAAGACAATTTTAAGATATACAAATTCTATCAAGCTGGTTTGCTCTTTCTTTTTCATTTAACAACATATTTTAGAGGTCACTCCTTATCAGTACATAAAGAGGTTATTTATTCTTTTTAATGGCTTCTGCTGTATTTTAATTCTGTTCATTGGGGCTAGCAGCTTAACTTTATTTCATCTAACTGATTTCACTGAAAGAATCTTTGCCTTAAATTTAAATTAAATCCTATGCATTTAACAAACAAACAAATCCTATGCATTAAGCATCTAAAAAAAAAATCTGGCATGGAGCAAAGTTTTCCACTTCTATTTGTGTGATATTAAGGAAGTTAATGTCTCTAAGCCTAAATTTCCTCATCTATATAAAGGGTACTATCCACCTGCCTGATATGGCCAATTTGACTAGCTATCAAGTGTGTGATTCAAAGTTCAGAATCATTTCTGTGAAGAAACTGTTTCCCAGCTTTCCTTTCTATCTAATGTTACCATGGAACTAAGTTTTGCTAGTGGAAGATGAGAAGTAGTAATATGTGTCAATTCAAGGCCAAGGCAATTAAAACTACAACCATACAATAAGGCAAATTATTGGGATAAAGATTAAATTCAATAAGATAACATAAGGAAAGCATTAAAGCATAGTAATGCTAAGTAGTATCTATTATTATTAATACTGTAATCTTTATACAGCCCTCCATGTGAATAACCTCCAGTTTTTCCTGTACCAACTTTAATAAGGACTCAGTACTTGGTCGTGTGCTCCAAAAACAAGTGCACTTCACAGAAGCATTAAGGAGTAATGTAGATTTTAATGGAAGAAGTAAAGGAGTGAATTTATATTGCACACTTCATAGCTAACGGCTTAATGATAATCTTTATTAGACTTTTTTCTCCAAGAGTGATTCTTTAGCTACCAGCCAATAGGTATACCAGCCAATAGTCTTTTTTCTTGATGTTTTCCCCATGAATCTCTAAATTATTCTCTATTGTTTGAAAAAATTCAGATTCTACTCAAAACTTACATGACCTCACTTAAAGAACTACTCAAGATGACTGTACCCATCCTCCTTAAAAGGCAATTTATCAAAAATCCGTTGTTATTCAACTTGCCTTTTGACAGTCTCAGCTCTTCTTCAGTCATATTAAAATATTCACCCAACAAAAGTGAATCTTTACCTAGAAGGGGATTTTTCTGCTAGGAAAATTCCCAGGAAATGGCAATCCCAATTTCATTGGAATTATAAAAGGATTTCTCATTTGACTCCTTGTTGCATTCAGAAGATAGAATCTATTAGGAAGTACCCTCCTCTGTGATTAGAATAGACAGTCCCAGAGAAGTCTCTCAAAAGGAAGCCTTAGAGGCAGCATCTGCCAGTCAGCCCACCATCTATGCCACAACTGGCCTTTTGAGATTCACTATGGCCTTTGCTTCTGACCCTGTGTTGGCCATCCCTCCCACTCTTCTCCTGAATATAGCTTATGAACTCTGTCCCTGCATATGCTGAATTTGGTCCCAACAACATAGCTCCTTCTCTCTTTCCTGCCTTGGGAAATTCTACTTTTGTATTCTTGCTTTCATTCACCTCTCTAGGCGTCTGCTTTAGAACTCAACTTCAGAGCCTCCCCAGTTCACTAAACCTCTGGAATACTTCATTTCAATCCCCGTCCCCTAAACACCACCAGCCCTCTTTATGTGTAGTTAATAAATCTTGGTTCTTCCAGATTATTTACCACCCAACTAATGGCCAGTGTACCTTAGTCTACCAGTATATTGTAGAACACAAAAGGCAAGCAGAAAGATACACACATTGTCTGTGATTAACCAGGGTGCAAGTGCCGAAAAAACTCCTTGAAAGTGTTTCATAAGAATCAAAACTTGTTTAGTAACTATCTTCCCCCAGTATACTATAAATTCTATAGTAAATGAACTGTGTCTGAATGATTTCCTGAAGTATCCTCAGAATCTAGCCCATGGGTATATTAGGGCCTCAATAATGTTTGCTATATAAATAAATGATATAGATAACCTAGAAATAAAAGATGAAATGGTCAAAATATACGTATTTTACAGGATAAAATCCATATTTCATATTTAAGAAACTATAACTAAGAAGTATTTAAAATTACTAACTTTGTAAATTTAGATAAGATACTCTTTAGGCCTCACCTTCCTTGTCTTTAAAATGATGTAACAATAGAGTGAAAGAAATTAGATCATAGAAGTTGCTGTCTCAGTGTTAAGAGATTATTGTTTTTACTCATATTGGCAATATGAAGTTGATAATCTAGTTTTTAGAGTCTGAGGGTATTAATCACCTGGAAGCCTGTAAGAAAAGTAATATGTCTCAGTGACAATTTTATAAGAACTCATCTCCTGGCTTGCTGCTCCTAACTTTGTTGGGCATAAGAGGCAAGTCACTCATTTCCTTCATTTCCCTTTAAAATGAGAATAATGCGTATCTGCCTCCCAGTTCAGTTGTATATATTAATTCAAGTGCTTATAACTTACTGTGTATCAGTTCACCTATTTCATCTATTTCCATTTTTTCACTGCCACAGTCCCAGTTTCTAGACCAGTGCCTGGCATATAGTAGGCATTCAATAAATACTTGTTGCATGAATGAAAGGCCACTGAGTGCTCATGCATGTATCTGCTCCATCAGCACATGTTAAATTAAACACCTATTATATGCTAAGCACTAAAGTAAGGGGCAGCCCCTAAGGAACTCACCGCCCAGTAGAGGGAGACACATATGCCAGCCAATGGTTCCTGCAATTTCAGAAACTTTGTGGGCAAAGAACATAGAATCATTTCATAAAATCCCCAGATGTGCCAGTCTGTTCACTGGATTGATAAATAATATAGTATAGTATAGACTATTTTTCAAATATATGTATATTTGGTGTAGTTGGTAAGATATAAAATAATTTAAAAGGGTTAATGTATCTTGATAAGTATTTTGTCATTGTGTAATATCTCATCGATAGTAAAATTATCGTCATGAGAGGGTCATGGAGCTTTGTGCCCTAAAGGGCAGGCAGAATGGAGTAGTGGAAAGAGTGACATGGGTGTGTGCCTACTCTCAGCAAGGCCGACTGGCTAACCATGGGCAAAGCAGGGAAGAGCCCAGCCCGTGAAGGTCTCATGAGCCTTCTTACCGTCAGGGCTATGTACATGTTCTTCCTGTTTCCCAGATCATTCCAAGCAAAGCCATCCCCATTCCAAGACCCCCACCCACCTTGGCCCACTTAACTGAACTCATGGCCACCCTCTGCTTCCCCAGGGAAGTTTTCCCTGGACCCATCCTGGGCAAATCCCCTCACTCTGTGCTCTCCTCGCACCATGACCTTTCCTTCTTGCTCCTTTTATCCTTTGTCACGTTACCACTATTTGTGGAATTTAGTTGATTAACCTCTGTGAAAGCAGGTACAGTGTTGGTTTTGTAAGTGTTCGTAGCTCCAGTGCCTGTCATAGGTCTGGCATGTCATAGGGCTGACAGATTAATAAAGAAATAAAGGAAACTCTGCACTCCAGTTTTAAAATGTGGACAGCAACACCTAACACATGGGATTATTACAAGGTTATATTAGATAACATATATGAAACTTCTGGCTCATGGTGCTAAAGATTAAAAACTATTATTTTTATTATTTCTATAAATATGACGGTGATGATGGAGAATTAGAGTCTATAGGGCAGAAGATGACCCAGCAAGCAGTGGCTGAATCTTCCAAGGCAAGAAATACCACCAGAGTTGTCTATATATCTTGTGCTTTCCCTGGCATCAAACTGAGGTTCCAGACCAACCCAGCTGTGTCCTGGGTGGAGAAGCCACATTGTCACAACTTGATGGCGCTGTAGGAGCTGTGGGTGGTGAGAGTCTAGTCACCGGTGTCCTGGTGCTGTTTGCTTCAGTGAACCATGTCACTCCTCCAGTAAGTGGGTTCAGAGCTATAACTATGCCTTTCCAGGCTGACATGACCATTTTGATTATCACATTAATTTGTTTTAAGTATTAGGCATTAGTCTTGTGAAAATTATTGTCCCCAAGTTTTGAACCATGTGGGAATCGTGGCGAAAAGACCATTTAAGTTTTCAGGGAACAGGAAGTGAGCCTGTTTTCACTATTGGCAAGCAGCAGAGCACAGTGACCAAGTGCACAGACTCGGAGACTAGGCTGTCTGCACCGGAACTCTGCCTTGGTCACTTTCTAGCTATGTGACTTTGGGAATTCACTTAACCTCTTTGCTCCTTATTTTCCTTGTTTGTAAAATAGAAGATAAAAGTATCTGACTCATAGGGTAGTTATGAAAATTGAACGTGTCAGTGCTTCTAGAGTGCTAAGATAATGCCTGGCAAATAAGGAAGTATAAATATATAAATAAATGGCAATGGATGGATGGATAAAATAGAGAAGCTTTTAGTTCAGTTTGAAGGAATTCCTGTAGGAATTGCTTATATTTCTTGATCTTGTGTTTCTTTACTGATAAAGTAAAAGTTTTAATCTTTCCAGCAGCCTAACGAGACAGGTTCTATGATTTTGCCCTCTTACTGAGCAAGAATCAGAGAGGACAAAGTATTGACTTGGCAAGGAAATATGGTGAGTAGGCGGCAGTGCAGGAATCCAATGTCGGTCTTTCTGATTCTGGAGTCCTGAGATCTTAGCTACTGAACTAGCACAAGACCCCCTCAGGAAGGTCATGTAAGGGAGTAATTCCTACAGACTGTATTGCCTAGTGTTCTCAAAACCCAGCAGAGTGGATTATACTGGACTCATTTTTGTTTGTTTATTCACTCATTCATTCAGTAAGTAGTTTGCAGTGCCTTCTCTGCAGCAGGTGCTCTTCTAGTTGTATTGAAACCAAGAGTATTTCTAGCTCCTTTTAGTCTTCCCTGAATTATGTTATCCCTCTCCCCTCCCCTCTCATCACTCACGGGGATGCTTTCATGCATCTTTTTAGCAAACTTTCACTGAGTGCTTCAGAGGGCAGACACAGTACTAGTCATTGGTTCCTTGTCTCAGAGCCCACAAAAGAGGGGACTGACTCATTTTCGCACTTTCTAACACCTAGCAGATAGTAGGCCATAAGGATTCTCTCAGTTGAATAGACTGATGGACAGATGGACAACTAGTGGATACTCAGGAAAAAATAGTGACAGAATGATATAATGGGAAGACCACATACTAGGATTTTGGATGCTTGCCTTTTCTGCCCTGGTTTTGCTACTAACCTGGTGACCCCTCATAAGTCACTTAACCTCTTAGAAAGTTACTTGGCTAAATAAATTCCTTTCTTCTCTGCTTTAAATTTTATAATATAAAGATAGTTTAGATGAGTTCCATCTCCTGAGTAGTCTTAAATTTGTAGGTTAGGACCAAAATCATCTCAGGCTGCTAAAGGTCCTATAGGATAGAGTGAAGGTGGAGGGTAATTAACCCATGTTCAAGCCAGATGTCTTTGGGCTTCCACTGAAACCAAAGTTAAGAGAATGGAGAGATGGGAATTTTGGCCAATAATCATTGCCTCCTTACTTCCATCTCACCCTGTCTCCCAGAGCCTGACAGCCTTCCAGCAGTGGATTAAGAGTGAGCAGGACCAGATTCAAAAAAAAAAAAAAAATGGCTTGAGCCTCACACTTATTCATGCCCTGGGCCTCCTTACCTCTCTTCTCCAACCAGTTAGTTCTCTGATCCAGCTTGTTGTTCTGTGGATCCACTGGTAGCTCGTGCTACTTGCCAGCTCTGCAAGTTGGGTATGTACGTGGGCACACAGCACACATTCGCCCTCTGGTTAAAATGTCGGGCCTTCCTCTGCTGGTGTGCATAGAGAGAGCCAGCTGTTTGGCAATCCCTCCAGCTCATCCACCCTGTGGGAGTTCACCTGGAGAGTAACTCAGCACAGGATCAGGTGTGAGCAAGAGTTAGTGCAGGCTCCAGGGTCACGCACCCTTGGTTCCAATCCCAGTTCCTCCACTGACTAGTGATGAGATCTTGGGCAAAGGACTTACTATCTCAAAACCTCAGCTTCTGCCTGTGTTTCACAGCTCATGGTAAGAACACTGACCAGTGTTGTGAAAGTTAAATGAGATCATCTACGGGGAACACCACACATAGGGCTGACACACAATAGATACACAGTAAACAGAAGCACTTTTTATTGTTGTTATTGTTGTTCTTTATGGAATTCCCTCAGGAGCCAATAGTGTGGATTCTGTAATGATAAAAATCCTCATGTCTTTGTCCAGCGCCTGTCAGGTGATGTTTGGTGGCCAGCCAAAAGCAGTCCGTTTAGTCACAGTATTCCAACCACTCTTCCTACCTCCTAAATTTTCTCAAACCTTCTTTTCACTGCTGAGAGCTCCTGACTCAAAATTAGGAAGGAACCAAGTGAGAATTTAGTTGAGCATGCCTTGTAAAGATGGTCCATTTAGTTGGCAGAGCAAGGGTTTTGGAGAGGGTGTTTGAAAGACTAGCTTGTAACTTTCAGTGCCAACCCAGGGCGTGAGGCAGTATTTTTTCTTTCCTCCTGGAAGGTCCACAGCCACCTCTGAGGGCAATCTCTTGGGTATCACTCAGTTGGCTGCTAAGTTTGGAAACCAATGTGTGCATCTGAGCATTTGGGGGAAAGCTGTTGACTAACCCTTGCTCTCTTTTAGCCTGTCTTCCTTTTTCCAATATTTAGGAGCCTTAGCCAAAACAAAGAGTCCATTGTGTCCCTAGTACAAGCACCAGAACTAAATTAAACATTCATTGAGTCTTAATTAATTGTATTAAGGTTAGGCAATTCCCATCGCTTGGAAAAAAACCCAAATACTTAATTTACTCGCAATGTGGTGTGCGTCCCTTACTATTGAACTAAACCACCACGAGACAATCACTCACTTAACAGAAACCGGGGCCTCGGCCCAGGAACTAATTAGCCCCTCTTTCTCTATATATAGCTATCTTCACCACCAAGACCATCTGGAAGTTGTTACCTTCCAAATTCTTTCCATCTATTTTTTTTCAAAACCAATCATTACTGCCATGATTCTTTCTTTCTTTTTTATGCTTATGTTACGTGACTTCCACTCTTAGATTCACCAGTGTTATCTAGATCTCAGCCCAGCTGCCCTGGATATTTACTCTCTGTTTGATTTTCAAGGGGCACACCTATTTTTATGTACTTTTCCCAGTGGCAGAGGAAAAAAAATCTTTGTATAAAACCCAGAGGCGGAAACAGGAATGATTGCCAAGGGGTTTGGGCCTACCCAAGTTGACTGTGTGCCCACCAGGGAGGCCCCTGAGCTCTGTGAAGCCCCTACAGTAGTGTCTTTGATGGTCAGAGACACATGGGGAGTTCTTGGAAGGACTTGGTTTCCTGCCCAACTCACTGAGCAAAAAGCACCAGTGTAATCTGCCCTTTCTTTGAGGAAAACTGGCTTAGATCAGGGTCTACTATTCTTTGAGAGTCTGTAAGGAAGTATAAAATCTGTCTTAGCTGACAATATACTTTAGGAGAGTGGCCTCAAATATTTCATGAACCCTTAATCCAAAACCCTTACTCTGACTCACAAGAGCTAGGGTTTTGGAGATGGTGTTTGAAAGACTAGTTTGCAACTTTTAGTGGTCTGGTCTGCCCCTATATCCCTCTCTCACCTCCTCTCTTACCACCATGCCCTGGTTCACTGCAGGCCCGGAACCCTGGCTTGCTTTCTGCCCTACAACAAGCCAAGCTTATCCCCACCTCAGGACCTCTGAAACTACTGTCTCCTGTGCCTGGAACCTATTCCCCTCCGTCTTTGTTTCTCATCACATAGGTCTCAGCCTGTTACTGCTGGAAGTGCCCCTCTATCATACCATCCAAAGTGCCTCCCCTGTCCTCCGGGCCCTCTCTATCACATTCCCCTGTTTTGTGCACTTGATAGCACTTGTCACCACGTGAATTATGTTGTTCATTTGTGAACGTGTCTGCCTGTGTTCAGTGGAATCTCCATCCGTGAGAAGTACCTTTACTAAACGGTTTACCATTGTGAGCCCTGCCCCTGGCATAGTGCCTGGCACTGTAATTGGTTGTTTAATGTGATAAATTTTCAGGGAACAGCTAATACCTGAGTCCATAACTTTCTGGGTATAATTACATAATATAAGTGTTTAGGATTCTTTGGTCATTTAGAGTATAATCCAAAAGTAGCAAGAGGCAAAGAATATTATGACACCTTGAATTACTCTAGTAAAATCACCAGGAAAGCTCAAAATCATAGGCTAACTGTACCTGAAGTGCTCCCCAAGTCATCATAAGTTTCAATGTGTTTTAAGTTCACTCTCTTTATTTCTGTTATTTTAGAGTCCCTTTGGGGTAAGCCTTGCCCTTCCCCCTCCAACCCTAGCCATCATAGCAGAAATAGCCTAAGCCTCCAGAGTTCATTGTTCAGTAACTTCTGATCATGTATAGGAGCTGCGGCCTCCCCACCACCCCACTGCCCTGACATCCCTTGTGATGTCAAGCTTCACAGTATGTATTGCATTATGGCTCAAAGTGTAGAAAGGCCTGGAGGACTGGAAGTGTAATGAGTTCTTGTTTTATGGAGGGTGGTTCTCATCTTCAAGCCTAGAGACTGACTCCCTCTAGTCAAAAAAAGATTTCTTCTCATCCATTGAGAGTAGTTCTTCTGCTTTTTCCCCACTGTTTCTTCTATCCCTACTTAGTCCCAAATGGCAGAAATCCCTGGATAGCTAAGCTCCTGGTTCTCAACTCTATTTATATTAAAAATTCCCCTTATAAAAAGGCCCATGGTGTCCAAATTTCAGCAAGGCTAGCAGGACCCTCTCCACAAGGTATCATGTGTCACAGCCTTCAGTCCCAAGGAGGAATCCAGTTACATGGGAGTTCAAGTCTACAACCTGCTCTTCGAGCATTTTGACTTTCCTTTCAGTGTCACATTGGATTCAACTAATTCATTTTTCAGAGGAGAGAAAATATTCTTAACAGCAAGGTTTCTGGCTTGGTTTTCATCTGGGAGGCCTGCAGCTTTTCATCTTCTCTCTTCAATCACCTTTTTCATAGACCTTTCCTACTAAGCCTTTGGGACTTGAATCCAAGGAAGAAGGAATTCAGGCCTCAATAGAATGCTGCATAGGTCTGTTTCTTGGCTGATGACTAGTCTTCATATAAACAGTCAGTGAACATAAAGAAGTAAAATGAAGGAATTTTTTAAAGAGTTCAGGCCGTAAATAAATAAACTAGAAAACATCAGCACAAGAAATGATCCAGAGAAAGATAAATCTTTGGAAAGATTTTATATCTACCTGTGTTGTCCAATATGG
This sequence comes from Camelus bactrianus, assembly GCF_048773025.1. Taxonomy (NCBI): domain Eukaryota; kingdom Metazoa; phylum Chordata; class Mammalia; order Artiodactyla; family Camelidae; genus Camelus; species Camelus bactrianus. The sequence continues at coordinate 29,387,283 of NC_133555.1, forward strand.
TAACCACAAATCGTATGTGACTATTTAAATTTAAATTAATTAAAATTATATAAAATTTTTAATTCAGTTTCTTAATCATATTTCAAGGGTTCCATAGCCACATTGAGCTAGTGGCCTCTGCTGCAGTGTTGGACAGTACAGGTCTATCCATATTGTATAAGCAGACAATGAAAGATTTCCATGGTGGCAGAAAGTCCTGTTGGACATCGCTTGTATAGCCTAACCTTTGTCCAGGCTAAACGAGATAGAGCAAGGAGAGAAGCTACAAAATACTTCGTAAGGAAGAAAGATAGGGACATAACTGCAGATATAATAGGGACTTTTTATTGTACAAGGTGATATGACTAACTTTGTGCCAATACATTTTAAAAACAGATACAATGAATACCTTCCTGAAAAAAATAAACGTTTCCAAAATTGACTCAAAATAAAATAGAAAGTAAGCCTAAACATATCAGTAACCATTGAAAGAACTGAATCAGTAGTAAAATATAACCCCACATCCTTCCTCCCCATCAAAAAATGGCACCAAGTTAAGACGATTTTACAGTCAAGCTCTACTGAAGCTCCAGAGAGCAGCTAATCTCTTGAATTAAAAATGGCAGCGGCCAGAAAGTCCTGGATTGAGGATTTTAGTTCTTCCTCTGCCCCATTCCTGACCTGTGTCCCAAGGCAGGATTCTTTCCCCCTTGTCTATACCATGAAGCAGTTAAACTAAAAGTCTTTCAAGATCCTAGGCAGCTCCATGGTTCCATGACTTGTTCTCCCAATACTCTTGTCTACACATTTAAAGCTTCCAAGTATTACAGTGACAATACTGGATCACCCCTATGTCTTAATCTGATTTGTTGTGCTAAGGGTGATTGTTAAAGTGGACTGAGAGAAAAGGAAACTTTGTAGAGAAACAGCTGACCCAACAGTATTATGAAGCTGAAGCCAATTTTAATTTGTTTCTGTCTCATTCAGGGAGGATTTCTCCACTGAAAAGAATTTACACGTAGCTCTGAATAATAATACTGTGCAGTGGGGTAGAGGTGAAGCTTTTCTTGATTTTACATTAATAGCAATAGCTAGTATTTATAGAATGATTCTTACATGCTAGGCGTAATCTAAGTGCTTTATATGCAGTAGTCCATTTGACCTGTATGATGTCCTGTGAGATAGGTAGGTATTGACCCCATTTAAAGGCTAGGAACTGAGACTCAGATGTAGTTGCTTGGCCAAGGTTACATGGCTTTTATGTGTTGAACAGAACTCCAGATCTGAGAGACCTACAACCTGTGTTCTTATGCACAGATGACAAGTGAAAAGTGCTTGTGGAGCTTCTGCAGTAGGTAAAGGTATTTCTCTTTAGGTTTTATATCTTTGGTGGTCAGTAGCAATTTTTCTGTGCCATGGATCTGTTAGAGGCTACTTTTCTAATGCTACCTTTTCTGAAGGACCTTGAGAAGCCATTTATTTCCTTCTGTAATCAAAAGAATCACTGTCTTGGGCAATATTCAGTAAGGAAGCAGGGCTGGCTAGTAAAAACTTATGTATGTCATAATATTAGCCTGTGTAAAGGATGGAAAAATTTATCATTGCTCAGGCATACCATGGTCCAGGAAAGTTTATGGACTGGAGGGCCCATCCTTCAGCAAATATGCGTTAGCAGACATGGGGAAGTTACTCCATTATTTCTCTCCTGCTAGTTTCTTGAAGGGTCTGAAGTCCTCAGATTGGTGACCATCAGAGCTGATTACCAGCACTGATCAGCAGCAGGTCATTTTACCTGATCTCCTTTGATTCTGTGGCTTTTCTCAAAACTTTGCTTCCAGATACCTCACAGCTTAACAGGCAGGCAAATGTTCACATGGTAGGGCCATAAAGGACAGTTCTGCAGGGGTCAAAAAGGCATGCTGATGAAGAGTTTCCCAGGGTTGCCCACTTCCTTAGCTTTTCATTCCAGACTTACTAGGTCAGCATGACTTACCTCTGCAATTTTGCATTGTGCAAGATGGATTTTGGGAAACTTAGGTAGATGAGAAATATTTTCCAGGAACTAAAACAGAAGTACATTCAATTTAGATTCTTCAGAACACACCTACCTAAGATGATAGGGCACTTCTTTCAAAGTTTTCTGAACCTACCACGAACCTCCTGTAGAAATGCAGAAGTGCCTTTCAGTCCCCTTGAGTTAACACAGGGGCTTAAAGGGATAATGCACCCTGGATTTAGCTTCAGTTTAAGTCTTTGTGTTGATGACAGGGCTTAAAATGGGCAGGTAATCACTGGTACAATGTGTCATCTTTTTCCTCCCTCTTATGAAAGGAAGTACAAAGTACTTACCTTTTTTAAAAATCTTAAGCTATTTCTTTTTAATGAACAAAGTTACCACCATTTTCCTTTGGTCCAATATTTTTGGAAAGGCTTGGTTTCAATGGTGAGATGGAAGTGAGTTAGGTATGTAATAAAGGGGATACAAAAAAGTGAGTCACCATTCATACTGACACTCTGTCTATGAGACATTAAATGGCTGATATTAAATGTTAATAGGGTCTCCTGAAGAGGGATCCAGGGAGTAGCCAGTACTGTGTCTCTCAGTGGTTTAGGGACCAGGTGTAGAACCTCTATTTTCTTGCCCCTCATTTTTTTCTTTCTTCTTTCTCATAGAAATGGTTACTATTTTTTGACCACTTTGGGATGAACCAGGTGTTGTGCTAAATAAAGCCTTTTTGTCCATATGAAGTCGGTACTCTTGCTTCCATTTTGCAAAGGAAGAAGCTGAGCTTAAACTGTGTCAGTGCCCCAAGTTCAGGGCTGCTGAGTGGCAGAGCTGGGCCTCAAACTCAAAATATGGGACTCTAGATTCTGTGCATTTCGATTTCATGTCTAGATGTCTAGACACTGACCAAGGCCCGCCAGTTCTTCCCACAGAGCACCTCTCTCATCCACCACTTCCTGCCTGTCCTTTCAGCACAAGTCTGGTTCCCACAGCACCTCACCCCTCCGGCAACATCCTGGTGGTTTCCCTGACTCAGAACTTTCTCAGTCCATCAAACCTGTGTGCTTCAGCCAGGTTCACCTTCCTGAAACACCACTTTCTCTTTGTACCTCCCCTGATGACAGATTGCCAGGTCCTCCTTTTCCGACCACAATACATTCAATTACCTCTCCCTAATCCTCATATTCCTCCCAAATGGGTCCCCCAGGCAGTTTTATAAATTTTCCACCACTCCAAGATAATGAGCTATTTTTTCCTCTTCTAAAAATATATGGTTTTCATTCTTTTTTCCATGTCTTTATGAGTATTATTTGCCATTATATGAAATGCCCTATTATCTGTCTAAAGCCTACCTATTAGATTCAGCCTAGGTATGTTCCTTTAGGAAGGCTACTCTAAAATTTTGGGAATGTTATTATCTCCCTCTCCTGACCTTCTGAGACTCTTAAGAGTTCTCACTCAACTTTCCCCAGAATTCCCTTTCCCTGATCACTGTGTTTTCTGCTATGGATCTGGTCTCCAGCTAGACAGTAAGTCCCTTATGACAAAGCAACGGTCTATTTCTGTTGTTCTCTCTGTGCTTACCAGAGGACTAGAAAATAATTATAACTAACATGTATTGGGCACTTAATATATACCAGACACTGTTTACATGTATTGATTCTTATAATCTTCACAATAATCCTCTGAGATGAAGACTACTATTAGCTACTCTTCCAGATGAAGAAACTGAAGGACTGAAAGGTTAGGTGACTTGCTCGAGTGGTGAAACTTAAATGCAAACCAGGCAGTGGAGCCAGTGCCTCCACACTGCACTGTGCCACCTTGCACTGTCCTAGGGGTCAGATACATGTAAATACACATCTGGGTATAGAGACCAATGAGAGGATGTGGATTCTTTGTCTGAGATTTTTATGCGGCTGATAAAGCTCATGGTTCCCAGACTTCCTGTAGAAATGGGTTCGCAGCTCCTGCCTTGTCACCCAGCAGCTGGAGAATTGTGTATTCAATTGGACTAATCTGTTTCAGAAAAGCTTTCTGAGTTTCATCAGCACTGTCTAAGTCCCACTTGGAACCAACTTGACCTTTGCATGGCAGATGTAATTCAAGCCCCCCACTCCTCCCTTCTCCAGTAATATGAGCCTCTTCTATTTGGTTTTAGGTGTTTTAATCCTTTTTGGAACAAGGTAGGCTCTAAACAAACAAACAAAGCCAAGCATTTAAAAATTTTAAGAGCAGCAAAAACTTCCATAAGACTCTTGAAAATGAACTAAATTTGATCATTTTGAGAAACTCGTGACTGCCTGGATCAACACTGTCGCTTTCTGACCCTGGATGTCTGTAGTACATTTAAGCAGCTCATCTGGGGAAATTGCCAGTAGCTTGCTTTTTCCCAGACTGCACGCTCACAGGTGCTGTTGCTGTAGCATATTTTCCACACTAGTGATCTCCTTCCACCTAGTATGTATTGTGCTTTTTTTTTTTTTCTCTTTTGGCCCAAATCAACCAAATTATCATCAGAATTGCAAGAATAAAATAAAAATGATAAAAGACCTTTAAATTATAAGATCCTGAGTGTGTCACTGTGTACCTCAAAGTCACACTGCATGCTGAGGTCATAGCTCCTCCACCACATTTCTGACTCATCCCCTAGACAGTGCCTGGTGTGGAATCAGAACTTAGTATATGTTTACCAGGTAGAATTTTGGATGGTTTACCTGCCTTCTACAAATAGCATTGGCTTGCTAGTCAAAAGCAGAGTGTTCTCTACCAAGGGAGATGTGACCAGAGTTTTAAACAGTTCTGTTGCCATGTTAGGCTGGGGGATTTTACAATGCCAGCTGTTTAGTGAAGCATGGAGCAAAACAGATTTGAGTGAGAAAAAAAAATTTTTTGTATTCAACTACATCCAGTTGGTTTTGTGGAAAGGGTGCCATTATACCAGGTCTCCTTTGAAAAAGAAAGGTAATAGCTTATGGTACATGAATGCAAAACCCTCCAGGAGCTTGTCCTGACTTCCTTTCCAGCCTCAGCTCTCACCACTGCCCGTCAGGTATGCCATGCTCCAGAAAACCGACCTGCTTTGCATTCCCCACACCTCCTGTGCCCTCCTCTCGAGCCTTGTTCCTGTTCTCCTTACTGGCATTGCTCTTCTCCCCCAGTAGGCTTGGCTATCTCCTTGCATTTCTCAAGCCCCCGACTAGGAATTCCTTTTTCCAAGGAACCTTTCCTGATGAACTCCCTCCCCTCCAAAAGTGGAAATGCCACTTCTCAGGGCTTCCAGAATTTGCTGTGCAAGACTCTCTTGTTGCCTGTTAACACTTTGTATTATAATTATCAATGTGTCTGTGTCTCCTGCCAACCTAGGATTTCCTTGATCTCTGTATCCCCATCCCCCCCCAGCACAGTGTCTGGAATATAGAGGGGTTAGGGTTCTTGTTGAAAGAGGAAACAGCAGGAGAGATACAGTGCAAAATAAGTGATACTTAACAAGGGAAAAGGAGAAGCTGTATAACCTGGCTGCTTGAAATCCCCCAATATATTCTATTCTTTCTTTGTTGTCACCCTATTCTACCTTTAATGAGGGAGCAGTTTGCCCCATGTGAAAAGTAAAACCTACTTGTGCTCAGGGACATGTTACACATGTGAAAATGTCTGGTATTTCCCAGCTGGAAATGGTCCCATCCCACCACTTGGGAGTTTTATCAGAGGGTGTCTCAGGTGTTATCTCCCCTCTTAGATCTTTGGAGGAGAAAAGGTGATTAAAGAAACCAACAATGGCTTTTATGGATAATGAAGAGGTCAGAGCTTCAAGAGAGAGTGGAAATGGGTGTGGATAATCATAATATGGGGAAAATGTTTCAAGAGCCCCCTGACCATTTTCACATGCAGTCATCTTTCATATCCTCTATAAGATAAAATCACCCTCAGGGTCATAAACCACTGCCAGAGTATTGGACAAGCCCCATAGGTAGTTGTTCCGCGCCAGTAAAAGCATCTTAATTGACCTAAATGACAACAGTTATGTTATAAATATCTAGAATTTATGACCTGAGAAGGCATAATCACATCTTCCATCAGTTAAGTTTGCATAGGAGAAGCTTGGGGATTTAAGATAGGGCTGCAGGTTGGGAGAAATCTGATTAGCCTTAACTTTATGACAAACACAGAGCTAAGTGAATCGGAGTGCTTTCAAGTTCCTGATCCCTGGGAGTTAAAGGCAGTGGTGTTTCAGAGTCGGTAAAAGCCACCCCGTCCCCTCTGTGCAGCTGTCATTTTATTAGCCTTGTAAAGTCTCGCGTTCACCGTGACAAATCCAAGACCATATACCTGTGAAGAGGAGATGTTTTAGATTATGGGGTGCACAGGAAGCAGACGGTGGGGTTAGAGGGTGAGAGCTGAAGGCTGGTGTATGTGTTTATGCCGTGCTCTCTTTGGAATGTGCGGAGTCATTGTGAGAAGCAAGTAAATGTTGCTCCAAAGAGCACACCAGAATCTGATGAAGTGCCTCAGCCTCTCGGCATTTGAGTAGGTGAAATTTAAGGCAGAATTTAAAAATGAGTTTATGTATCTGAAAATACCACCTACCTTTCAAGTCAGTTGAAAAATTAAAATTTAGGTTTTTAAAACATGATATATGTCCTAAAGTTTTTTTTTTTTAATCAAGAGAGAACATTAATATCAAGCAGTGCTACTACATCTAAAGCAAAAATACTAACAAAGGCAACCCATGAAAGGATGTGAGTTTTAAAAGGGACACATTAAAGAGATAAATTTGATATCATTGATCAACCAGGTGATGGCCCCAGGACTCAGTGATCAATGGAGGGGAGTCATCTTGGGGGTAAAAGGCAAACAGCCAACTTAATCCCAATTTGCAGAGCTTCAAAGGTGAACAGTCGTTTTGCAGGGCAATGAAGAGCTCAGGTTATCTACTTAATGCCAAAGTCTGTGAAGTCAGTGAAATTTCTTTAATGAATTTGAGAACAATCCTTCAAAGAACCTCCAGTTGAAACCCCTTGAGAGGCTAGTTGTCTTTGAACTCTAGAGATGAAGTTTATCCTAGATTAACCTGATCTTTCAGTTTACTCTGTTTTATAATCTAGGGACAGAGTTCCGAATTCTGAGAGTAGCACAGTAGTGCTTTGGCAGACGTACCCATCATTGACGTATAGACCCTTTTCGCTTCCCATAGCTCCATCCGTTGGTACGGAGATGTCCCAATCAAAGGGTCTGTTTTACACATTAAATTCTTATACACATGTCCATGTGCTAATAGTTTCTGAGGGTCAGATGGGTCCTGAGGCATGTACTCAATTTGTTACTCCTCAGTGAGTATGAAACAAAACTTCAATTTTGATTTTATTTTTATCATACTTTCCACTGTACTTCTATACTCTTAAATCTTATATATCCCAAATCCAGAATTCTCTGCCTTACAATGTGAAAGAAATAGGAAATCTGGAACTGATTATGAAATTATGAAGCAGAGAGATGAAGAAATGTGTGGGGATAAGTGTAGAAGTGAATAAACCCTGATAAACACGAAGCCTGGTGTGAAGGACACATCATTTTGGTTTTGAACCCCTGCTTTTACATTTCAGCGTAATGCATTCTAGCATTTGCTTTGTGTAGTACTTGGGGAGCTTTTGGTGTTAACAGAATTCTTTTCTAAAGAAATTCCTTTGGATTCCTTCAGAATTTGTCCAGTTTCCAGGTTCCAATAGGAAAAACATGGAGGAGATTTTAATAGAAAAATAATGTTTCAGATTTTTCATTTGGCAAGCACCCTACTCGAGGGCTGCTGTTGTTTTATTAAGTGGAACAGGTCAGCTTAATAGAGGAACTCTCAGTTTGTACCCTGTTTTAAGGGAAGAGAGAAGCATGGGCCACCTGGGAAGTAACACCCCTTGGGATTTTTAAGTCCATTTGTAGTTTTACTGTTCATTCTCATCTCATTGGAGAATACTCTGGAACAACAATTATATGTGCTGATAAATCAAGACCAAATCCTTTAATGTTCTTTACTTGTGTCTCCTGGAGAAAGGAAAACTGGATCTTTCCATAAAGTTATTTCAGATGGGATTCTCTTCCTGTTGATCAAGAAAGTGGTCATGGTGGTCAGATGTTTTATTTTTAGTTTTAGTGTTTTAACTGATTTTAAAGGCAATGCATTTTCATTATTAAAAATTTCAGATAATTCAAAAGTCTTTGCAAAAGAATTTCACCATACAGAAATACTAACACTTGGTGAACTGTGTGTCTTCCTTTTTCTCTGTCTAGCCTCTGGTGGGTGGGGGGAGAATGAAATCAAATAATAAATGTTTTTATAACTTGCTTTTTGAACTTAATGTCTTAGGTTGGCCATCTTTTCACATTAATAGGTATATACCTACAGCATCCTTTTGATAGCCGCAGAGTATAGAATTTTTCATTATTTAACCAGTCCTTAATGATTAGTTCTTTTTAATGCTTCCTATCAGAATGCTGTAGCTCCTTGTGCTTTATCTCAGTGCACTTTTCCAATCATTTCTTTAGAATAAATCCCTAAAAGAAAAGTTGCACAGTTATATTGATAAATATTGTGAAGTGGCCTCCCGGAGAGGTTATGCCCTTTCACCTTTTAGGGCCCCACCCCTTGCTGTACTTCCCCTAGTCTTTTGGTTTTACTTTGCTTTTTCAATTTAACTCCAATTTGTACAGAGTCCTCAGAATTTCTCTTCTGGGTGGTAGGATAGAAACCCACAAAAACAACTAAAATGCTAAACTCCAAAGTCAGTTCAGGGAGGGAGAGATGGAATATGTCCTCGTAGAAGTGACCACAGTGGTGATGAACACAATCTATTCACCCACCACCAGGACCCACGTGGCTTCCCTCCTGTTGGTACCATTCCCAGACTTGAATTTTAGAGGTTTCTGGGTGAGTTGCCTTTCCCAGTTTCCTTGTGAGAACAGTTTTCTTTATTGTAGGTGAAGATCTGTAGGCCTTGGTCAATAAAAGGGAAATGGCTGGTGCTAGAAACAGGCAAGTGGCCCCATTCTCTTCATGCTAGACCTTACAGACATGTGAAACAAAATTTAGTTAACAGGTTGGTTTTTGCTGGGCATACGGTTTGAATCTGTGGCTTCTTGCCCATTGAGGGGTCTGAGGTTCGGGCCCCTTTTATCCTTTTATTGGTGAATTCACTGAAGTGTAGGCAGACAGAAAATGTTCAAGTGGCAGGCAGATAAACTTGTTAAATCCCTGGGAGTCTTTCCTTCCTTACTCTGGGAGTTTATCATCTTGGCGGAGTTAAAAGGCAATTAGGCCTGCAGGTCTTTGCTGGCTTGTTTATTGGCGTTTTACACATGGGTGTTGAAGAGACAGGGCCATATTAAACATTCCGATCCTGCTGGCCGGAGGGGAATGAGACCTCAGCCCAACTCTAAGTCTCCTTGAGAGAGAGTTCTGCCAAAAAGCTGGAGGAAAATCGTTTAAATATAGTACCTGTGCCCCATGATGCTCATTGTTGGTGGAAAATTGCAGCCGGCTAGCTCCATGCTGTGTTACATTTCCTGGGAAATGGTTTTATGGAAGGGCGTTTGATGAAAAAGTTCATTCCTTTTGTAATTGTTAGCTGCCCCCGTGGTGTTAGTTAAGGTAGAGCCACACTGGAAATATTTCTTACTCCAAATCTCTAGGGTCAGCCTACTCATGAGAGGGGAAGGCTATCAGTTTAAGGTTGAATGGGGGACAGCTTTCCACTAAGCCGCCTGGTCCTCTGGTTCTCTGAGTCTCCCCAGGCAGTCTAATCCTGGGCAAAATTGTAAAGGAGGTAGGTCTTGGGTTTCTGCAACAATTTCTCCCTTTTCTCACACCTTCCCCTCCATCTGCCTGGTCTTTCACACTTGAGTGTTAGTGAAGAAATATGGCTTCTCATCCCCACCCTCAGGAAATGTGTATTTTTTTGAGAGTCAGCATGGGCACTCATCTCAATGGAACTGATGAGAATTTCCAGGGCTCAGTATACCTCAGTGGTTAAAAACACAGGCTCAGGAGTCAGGCACCCCTGGCTCTATGACTGATTCTGTGCCTCAGATCCCCTCTAAACTTAGGGTTTTTCATCTGTAAAATTGAAACAAAGAAAAATTTCTACTGTACTAGTTTGTTGAGAAAGAAAATAAAATAATACATGAAAAGTGCTTAGTATAGTGCCTGTCACAAAAGAGCACAATAAATGGTAGGTAGCATTATTGGTGGTGGTAAAATATGCTTTGTTTATTTAACATATATATGTGTGTAATATATGTGTATATATATATACACACACACACAGTTGAGTGACAATTATATTTTTTGACAAAACCTGTTATACTTTAGCTATTTTTCTTTTACCAATCTAGGGTGCTTCTGAAATATAAAAATCTATCTGAATAAAATGAGAAAATCCTTGCTCATGTCCAGAATACCTGGAATGTGAACTTTCAGTTTCCATAACTGACTGCTCAGCAGTCAGTGGAAGTCCTTTCCTAAGTGGCTGCTACTTATCCAAATCTTAGTTTCTTAAGAGTTAGGCACCCTGCCTTAATTTTCTCAACTAAAGAAAACACAATAGATAACTGCAGCTTTTATTCCCAATCTGACCTTCCCTGTTCTGAAACTAATTTGCCATAGTGTGCCAGCGTCCGTGCAAGGACTTCCTCTCACTGAGTAATGTGGTTCTGATTAAGGACATCCTATAAGACCCAGGAGGATCGCCTGAGAAGGAAACTGGTCTGAGATGCGAGTGAATTTCCATCCTCCAGTCAGATATATGATATTGAAGACCAGAAGGTATATGGTTTATCGTTAGGAAGACTCAGAAAGAGAATTAAAGCAAATGGCTGACAAATTGGCTGTCTTTTATGCAAAACTGACAAGCAAGCCAGGCTTTTACCGGAAAGAGGATATGCAGAGCCCTCAGGCCAAATGGCTCGGCAGTCAGCAGGCTTTTTGAAGTCTCTACTTGCATGCCACTACTTTTAACAAGGCCTCCACTGAATTGCCTCCTCGTAAAGATGTGAGAACTTAATTTTTACCTAAAATATCTGAGTTTCAACAACTGTGATAATTCATTCCTCTCCTTAATGCATGGGATGTTGCGATGAAATGCCTGCATTGTATACAAACAATATTTTTTTGCCTTTCTACATTTTTTTGAATTGGGTAATAAATACTAAATCTTGCTTTATTCCATGATGATGCTAAATCTTTCCCTAGAGCCCATTCGGCACCAGCTCACCCCTGTGAGAGCCAGGGGTGACCCTGAGGAACTCTAGAGGATCTTGTTTGCTCTCCCTGGATTCAGAAGCTGTGCATCTCTGGGAGGAAGGATGAAAGCTGTGCAGTGGGCAATGGAATTTCGAGAGATTGGAGTTTCTTTACCAAATACCTAAGAATCTACTGATAGTTGTAACTCTAATGTGATTTTCTTGTTAATCTCTGTCAAACCATGAAATCTGATACGTTAGCCATGACTAAGCCGTGAAATTCGTCAACTTTGCCTGTGATTTACACAAGCTCTGTTTAAAAAAGAAAAGTCTTAACACAAAGTGTGGAACATTACTTCCCAGCATGCCACTAGTATCTTGTGACAAGTAAGAACAGAGTGTATGCATTTAATGTGCTGTTTCAAAGACCAAGGGTGGATAAGATAAAACCCAAAACTAAATAATATATTTTCCTTTGAGATGATAAATATGCACATGGAAGATCTGCTTAGTAGATGTCAGTAAGTGTTAAATAAACATTCAGAATAGTTTTATGAACAACAAAGTCCTATTGTATAGCACAGGGAAATATACTCAATATCCTGTAATAAACCATAATGGAAAAGAATATAAAAAAGAATATATATATGCATATGTATATATATATAAATGAATCGCTTTGCTGTACACCAGAAACTAATACAACGTTGTAAATCAACTATGCTTCCAAGAATATTTTTAAATAGTTTTATGGTTCATATTACTGGTGATATGCTTATTATGCATAGTACATGATAATAAGCTTCCTTAAAGTGATAGATTCTCTATTTTCAAGAGAAAATAAATGACTAAAACCTGTATTTTTTTAAGTCACAGAATTGACTGTATAATGAATTGTATAATGAATCTTTTCAATATAGTAAGTGGCTATGGGTGAAATCCCTTTTTGTCATAAGCTAGCTGGGTGAATTTGCATAAATCACGTAACTTTTTTGCCTTAGTTTTCTCTTCTGAAAACTAAGGATGATACTGAGACCTACTTTTTAGGTGGCTTGAAGGCACACAAGAACTATTATCTCTAAAGCACAGAGCTGGGCACACATATTCTTTATCCATTTGGGCTACTGCTATAGTTAGTATAACATTAGCTAATGATATAATAGATCATTGAGTATCTTTATTGCCCAAAGGAAATTTGATTAAGTTAAGTTCATGCAATTGGGAAAAGTATTTCTTATTTTACCAAAGGAAAACTGGGCAGTGTTTGAATTTTCCATATGAAGAAAGGGAACTACATTCAATATCTAGTAATAACCTATATTGAAAAAGAATTTGAAAAGGAATATATATATATATCTGAATCACTATGCTGTATACCAGAATATATATATATATATATATATATATATATATATATATATATATATATATATCTGAATCACTATGCTGTACACCAGAAACTAACAAAACATTGTAAATCAACTTTACTTCAATAAATAGAAAAAAAAATTTTTAAGCTTGAAAAAGAGATTATGGGGAAATGGGCACCCTCCCACCCCATTGTGGGTGCATAAGTTGCTTTCAAACATTAAGGAAACCAATTTGGAAGTCTTTACTAAAATTTAAAGAGAGTACACTCTCTGACTCTGAAGTCATACTTTTAGGAGTTGATTCCACAGAAATAAAAGTACCAGAATATATAGCAAAACATAAAGGTTTATTTGCTGCAGCCTTTTTGATACCACCAAAAAAAAAAAAAAACCAAAAAAAACTGGAAACAACCTATTGCCCATCAAAAGGGTATAACTGAATAAATATCTTTTTTTCTTAATCTTTCAAGGCAAATGTAGCGTATAACCCTTTGAGTCCCAGGCTTTTGAAACAGCAGTTGGGTTGTGAGTTCTTCAGACTGTTTTGCATAAAATTTCTAGATCTAATGAAGCTCATCTTTAGATACCAACTCCTACCTTAACCTGGATTCCGCACACTGTTAAAATCCTTTTATGGACCCTGGCAAAATCGAGGAGTTGCTGCTCTTGGAAGTCTTATTCAGTCCTTGACTGTGAGGGTGACCTGCTGTGACACCTGTCACCCCAGTGAAGCTGCCTCTCCCCTACTGCATGCTGAGAAGGACATGGGGAGGGCAGTACTTATCTTAGGATGTAGGTAAAACCTTGGATTTTGTTTTTTTAGGAAACAGTGACACATGCCTGCTCAAGTGGACCCATGGTTCCCCCTTGACTAACTTTGGTGCAAACAAAATGTTCATGTGCCAGTGTGTGGACTCAGTCAGGAGGTACCTCCATCAAACACAGAAAACTCATCCTGGGGTTTTAGTGCCAGTGGAACTGAGAAGTTGGCTACTCTTCTTTCTTATCTCTGTTGACTTAGCCAGCTATTCTCAGAAACACAGGAAGACCAGGATGAATGATTTCAGTGGAGAGAAGATGGATTGGGGATGTTTATCCACAAAGCATCTGAAACATTCATTCTTTATGTATCAAGAGTTAAAGACCTGCTCCTTCAGATTTAATTACTAAATGCTACAAAGGACAGTTCTTTATGCTGCTCCTAGAAGTCCCTGTGGACCTCTGCGAGACCCTACAGACAAGTACTTCAAGTTTTCTATTATTGTTTGTTCTAAATGTTACCTCCACGAAAACCAAAAAAAAAAAAAAAAAAAAAAAAAGCCTAAAAGGACAATGGGAGGAGGGCCAAGGCCCCTCAGAGATGCCTTTATTCTCTTTCTCCATTTGAGACACCATCACACCCTAGCAGTGAGATTTCACTGGTTGCAAGAGAGAAGTGAGGGCAGTTGGAGAGTGAGGGGAAAGAAGAATGGGATGGCTGGAACCTGTTGATAGCTGGGGAGGAAGGCTGCATGGGAACTGAAGAAGCAGTGGTGTCACAGCTCCGATCACATGAGCTCCCTAATACACCTCTCCATGTGCGGAGACATTAGAACTTCTAGTGAGAGAAACTGCTAGAATCCAAATATTTTCACCCAACGAAGCCCCAGCAAAGGCCAATCTTTACACACAAACCAACCTGGTTCTTCTGACAGACTTGATGGGAAATCAATACTTTGAAGTGTGGAGAAGTTTGTGCCTTAAAGCCTTTTTGGAATCCCACTAATGTGGAATTCTTGGGCTGGCCTCAGCTAGCTGCCAGTGTGAAGATATACAGCCAGCGCTCCACATCCGTGGGTTCTGCATGTGCATATTCAACCAACTAGGAATCAAAATTACTTGAAAAAAAAATTCCAAGAAGTTCCAAAAAGCAACACTTGAATTTGCCATGCTCTAGCAAATATTTAGGGAACACTTACATTGTGTTTACAACTCTTAACATTTACTTTATATTACGTATAGAGATGATTTAAAAGTATACTGGAGGGTGTGCATAGGTTATATGCAAATACTGTGCCATTTTATATACAGGACTTGGGCATCCATGGATTCTAATATCTGCTAGGGGTCCTGAAACCAATTCCCCAGAAAACTGAGGGACTGTAACTAATTAGTTCATTGAGGACAAACCAATTCAAACCCCTTCTCTAAAAGTCTTAACAATGCACATGCTAATACAATGAATTCTATGTTATCTTCTCATTGAAATCAATCCTGAAGGAAGAACCTCTGCCAGCCCACTCTTAGTTACTGTTGGAATTTGAAAAAAAGTAAATGCCTTTCCTTAAAAATTTCTATAAATCCGTCAGCCTTACCTATTTTAAGTGTCTTTGCCCACATTTGTCCAAATAAGTGAGACTTTACCATTTTTGGCTTTTTTCTCTACAGAGTGAGTTTTAGACTTCTGCTGGAGGGACCATTTCTGTTTGAGCCCAGCCTACTCTAACATTTTGGGTGAACCTGAGTCCAGGAAACCCAGCAATAATCCTAAGGTTTCATTTTCTTTCCTGTGGAAATGAGAAGCCACATACTCACTTTGGAACTCACTGTCTGGATACCTGTTCTTCGTTTCTAATTTTCTCCTCCATATCCTTTTTTTCTTTCTGGTCTTTAGGTAAAATTATTTCTATTTGATACATCTTTTCCCCACTCTGGTCCTTAATGGGTCAGCGAGCCTTGTGTGGCCTCATTGCCCTGACAGAAGGCAGTATTGTAATCCTGGGTCTTTCTGTTTAGCCAGCTCTCCTCACTGAATCTTTTTATACGGCTCTTACAAAGTTCCAAGGAGCATGGTGGTTCCTTACTCCTTATTCTTTAAATAGAAGACACCAATAATAAGAAACCATATTTTCAAAAATGCTGCAAGGAAAAGCCAATAAATACCTCAAATGTTCTATTAAAGCCATGATTCTCAACCAGAGCTAGTGTTAACCCTGACGCCTAGACATCAGGCAATGCCTAGAGACGTCTCTGGTTGTCCCACTTGGGAAAAGGGGTGCTGCTGGCATCTAGTAGGTAGAGGCCAGAGGACTCTGCTACACACCCTTTAATGCATAGGGAGTTCCAGCAACAAAGAATCACCTGGGCCCAAACTTAACAAGAGCCAAGGTTGAAAAATCTGTGTTAGAAGTATTCTTGCTCTTTTTTTCCTTTTTCCTCAAGACATGTGATTTTAAAAAAGAGAGAAAATGCTCCATTTTGATGAGTGTGTGTCGTCAGTTCTTACATCCCACGGTGATCCAGGAATTGAAGAGCACAAGGGTACCACTGAGCAAGGCAAAGTACAAGGTCGAGGCAGGTCTTCTCTGCTCTGATAGCTGTCTCAGCTCCAAGGAGAGACAACTTTGACCAAAGCAGAGGACGAAACAGTTACAAGGATGTTTAGTTTGTGATAAAAATCATTTTGCAGATTAAAGTGCTTCCTTATGTCCATAAAATGGTATGTTCTTTAAATAACTCAAAAATAGGAGGCATTTAACTGTGTTGTGAGCAGGGGGTAGAGCTGCTGCTCACAGCCGTGGTCAATTAATTCCATCCTTGTAATCAAGCCTATACAAGCCGCAGGTGGTAGCGCTCTTCGTTTGTTCTCCAGTGTGCTATTGAATTACCCCATGTTCTAAATGCCCCTACTGTCAGCATGAAGGGATTTAGGGAGTTTCCTGGAACCAGTTTATCTCTCTACATCTCTTGGCGCCATTATCCCTCACTCCTGTGGTGGTAGCAAGAGGTCTGCTCAGCTCCCAGATTGTACCTCCTCTTACAGGAAAGTCCAGTTGGAAAGAGTGAGACTCTTTCCCAAGATTCTCAGTGTGTCTCCATTGGCTTTGACTGGGTCATGTGCTCACTCCTGAGCCAATGGTGTGGCTAGGGGAGTGCTAAAAGCTGATTGGCTGAGGAGTAGGTTACAGCACAGCCCTGTGTTGAAGTGGAGCCTGGCGTCCTGCACAGGAGCTGAAAATTGGGCGGATGTGTTACCTCAAAGGGAAATTGGGGTAAGTTCCCATGAAATGAGCGGAATGGATGCCTAGGAGAGTAAACCCGTGTGTGTGCATGCATGGGCACAGACACTACTCGTTATTAACAGGCTTTGGATTCGGTTGTGGAAGACTCAGCTTTTTGTCCTGGCTTTGGCATTAACAAGTGTAACTTGAGATAACGTAACTCTCCCAGCTTCCTTTCTTTCCTCTGAAGCATGGATGTAATAATACTATTAGGGTGGTTATGAAAAATCAAGCAAGTATCTTGGGATGTTGGAAGGATTGTGCAAACAAGCGGTGGGGGTGGGGGTGTTAGATGCAAATGAATCTAGAGTCCCGAAGAATCTAGACCAGCTGTAACTCATCCAGCTGGTCCATGCTGGCCTTCGGAAGCCAGGGTCTAAATTTATCCCAATCCTCATTGTTGCAGGTCACTGTAGGAAATCTTCTGAGGTCAATGATTGAGGTAATTGACTTGCTGTGGATCTTGAAAAAGTCTCTCTGTTAAATGACATAATTGGTTTTAATTATATAATTATGGCACTTAAAGTGTGGGGGTGAAAGGTTACTATTATATTTAGAAGTGAGACCCCCAAATGAAGCAAGGGCGTGTACATTGGTGTTGCTTCAAATTTCTCTTCTTATTTTTTCAGAGGGAAATCAGAGTAGGCTGGTGTTGGCCCTCGCCATTTTGGGATGATTATCTTGAATGAGGTAGTGCTGGGGCTGCTCATGGCATCATAGGAACCTTTGTAAAGAGACGGGAAAGGGCTTCCGTAAAGACCTCATTGTGATCTGAAGCTAACGAGCAGTGGGAACTCAACTGTCAGCAATTGAATCTGATTGGGCAGGATAATTATATGATTGCCTCTGGTGTTTGCACATGCACCAGGATATTTTTATTGGACAAAACCTAATTGCTTACTTACTTAGTGGAGGGAAAACCTAAACAAATTTGTGTTGTCATAGGTTAAAAAGACATCCTTTCTTTGTCTCTAAAATAGCTGCCTGCTCTGCTTTTCAGAAGTGAGGGTTTTGTTTCTTTCTGTCTTCAATCAAGGATGTTGTTTGCAGGCTTTGAATTGTATGATAATGTGAAAATATAAAAGAAAGCTACTTTGGACTGTAAGTTTTGGTGAAATGACCATGTGCTTATTGCCATGTCTTAAACCATCCCCTACAGTGGTCTCTTTCATAATGCAAAGGCTGCAAGAACCCTGGACAACATTCAAGCTGCTGGAACTTTCACAGAGTTTTTTGTTTTGTTTTCCTGCGTGGAGGACTCTGCAGGATTGTCTTCATAAACTATCTGGTTTTCCTTAGCTGCATAAAGCAAGTGGGAGGTATCATGTCTGTGGTTGTCTTTCAGACATCAGAAATGGCAAGGGTAAGAGGAGCGAAGCACCCACTCTGTGATTTTCTGGGGTCTTGGAGGCAAGGAAGGGCAAGTGAGAGAGCCAAAGGGAAGAAGCCTGGGGCTCCCACTTTGGGATTGCCAAGTCATACTCAGACACCTTGTCGTTGAGCATGGTGCCTCTCTTACCTGTAATGCTGGTGTACAGAAAACAAATTGTTGCAGTTGGGTCTATTAGCAGTTCAACTCTGCATTATTGTTTTTCTTTTTTCCTGTCTTCTTATAGAACAAACTATTTTCTAAGTTCCTTCCTTTTCTGAGATCCTACTGGAAAACTCAAAACACACCTGGACAGTAGGAATTGGAGGAACACTTGTGATGAGAGCTGCAGACTCCAGATCACATGCCCTGGTTGTGTGTAGGATTATAGGCTGGAGAATAGCCGAGAACAGCGGGCATTCAGCCCCTCAGACCAGCCATGCTTTCTCATCACAGGATCTGGCACATGCTGACACATCCAGTCTTGTCTGGCTGACTCCATGGGTCCTCTAGGCTCAGCATTAAATGGCACTTCTTCCGAGAAGCCTTCCCTCACCACCCACCTCCAGTCTGGGTTGGCTGCTTTTGCTTTGTGCTCCATGAGCACCCTCTAGGTCCTTTACCCACTGTCCTTTAACTGCTTGTCTCACTGTCCTGAATAGCCCATAAACTCCATGAGGGCAGGGCTTATGTTTATATTTGTCACTACTTTATGCCCAGAGCTCAACACAGTGCCTGATGAGTGTGTTCAGAATGACTGAATGAGGAAAGGAACGGTTGCTGGGTGTCCTAGGGAATCGTGGTGTGTGCTGCCTGGGCTTCCCTACTCTTGCTGTTAATACCACTTTCTTGTTGCTTATAATTTTCATTGCCCCAGATGATCCAGCTCTGTCGGAGGCATGGAGGCACAGTCAAATCTCATGCTGTACATTGATCACCTGTCCAACCTTTGCCTAGAGTGGGAGCCCCCAATTCCTTCAAGAGATCCAACTTTACCTGTCTGTAAAGAAGAAGAGGAGGAGGGAGACAGCAGGGAGGATCCGGTGGCAGTTTAACACCAGAGCAGGTCCAATGTTTACTTTTACCCTTTTGGAGGTGGGTAACTGCAAATGCCACGGGGAGTTGGGTTTCAGAGATGCTGCGTAATGATCTTGAATTTGTGGGCACCATGTGTACTTTGTTTTCCTAGAGTGTAGGGGTTGCTATTTTTGTATTTAATTCATAGCCAGACTGTTCTGTGATTTCCACCAGCATAGAACAAGAATCCAGGTTCATTATTCATATGATATAAATTGTCATGGGCCTCACGTTGTTTGTGTCTTGCTACGTGGACAGAGAGTATAGTTCTTTCATTGGTTCCCGTTTCGTGACTATTACATTTATCATTTGCTTTCCAAGGCCTATGATTTTCAACAGTCTGTCTTGTTTTGAAACTCTGGCTTTTGATGTTTTGAATCCCTCCCTCCTTGGTCAGTCTCTTAGATCGTGAGATCCTCAATAACTACTGAAGAGATGAGATTTCATTTAGAACCACTGGTCAGTGTTTAAGACTAGCCCTACACAATCTCGGGTAGGTCTTAGCACCTTTTTCCCTAAGCAGAAAGTAAATCTATGGCCTTGTAAGCCTCAGGCAAAAGGGAACCCCCGCAAAACCCCAGCGGCCTCTAAGTTTGTACTGCTGGGCAGATGGATGTATGCATGTAGAAACCGCCGTGTCACATAAGTAGGGCCAGAGTAAACCCTCAGAGACCCTGGGTGCCTCTCCCTTCTTGCATTGTGATCTGTGCCAGCTCTCCTAGGTCAGAAGCATATTATCCCTCTGTTAGTTCTGAGTATTTATTTACTTTGCATTCTTCAGTTGCAAATCTGCTATATCATAATAAGCACCTAAATTGGAAACTTCAGGGGTTCCTTCAAGAAAGAGGTTTGAACAACCTCTTCTTATAGTAGGTATGTTCACCAATGCTGTGTGCTCTGAACCAAACAGAGATGGGCCATCGTGAGCTTTATTACCGAACCCAAGGAGAGTTTAATTTTCGGTTTTGGAATAGCATCAACGGATGCCTCACCACCTCATATCCTTTCTGGATTGAGGCAGGTAATTACTGCCTACACAAGTAAATCACATACTTCTGCAAAAAAAAAAAAAATTTGAATGACATTTGATTTATAATTAAACTTGGTGATGCGATCTCTGAAGTGTCTCATCCTGTCTGATCACAATGGTCTGTTTCCTTTGCGAGCACTTCTGTGTGTAGGGGGTAGTCCTCTTGCTATCATCACATAATATGGTGAAGGAAGTAATTTAAGAAAAAGAAAAAAGAAAAATTAGGGTAAATGATTGCTATTTTAGGTCAAACTCGAACTGCTGATTGTTTCTATTTGTTTTGTTTGAAAAATATTTTTATGTCCCTCCGTTGACTGATATATTCAGCAAATAGATATAAACACTGGCTCTCTAAGTGCCCTCCCTGGGCCAGCAAGCTGCTTCCCAGCATTACCTGGGAACTCGTTAGAAATGCTCAGGCCCCACCCAGACCTTCTGAATTAGAGACTCTGCAGGTGAGGTCCAGCACACTGGGTAGGAATGAGCTGCCTAGTGATTCTGCTGCACACAGAAGTTTGAAAGCTCTTGGTTTAAAGCTTCTGTGAGTGCACTAGGCAATAATAGGAGTTCACCTCTAGCCCTGTCATCTAGGAGCTTATGATCCAACCATGGGCAAGAGGCATAAATTCATCAGACAGTTAAGCAGCCTGATCTTTATAAAA
This sequence comes from Camelus bactrianus, assembly GCF_048773025.1. Taxonomy (NCBI): domain Eukaryota; kingdom Metazoa; phylum Chordata; class Mammalia; order Artiodactyla; family Camelidae; genus Camelus; species Camelus bactrianus. The sequence continues at coordinate 29,408,043 of NC_133555.1, forward strand.
TGTAAATTACATCATACACCCACTTCCTAAGTCCCTCCAGGCAGTTCCCTTTGTACTTGAAATAAATATAAATGCTTGGCTAAGGCCTACGAGGCCCGGCATGCTCCCTCCCCTGCCGACCTGCCCAGCTCATCTGGTGCTCTTCCCTCCATACCCCTGTGCTCGGCCACACCTCCCTGGCCTTCTTTCTGATCCTCAAACATGCCCACTGAATGAGGTGTCAGCAGGGACACAGAGGAAAGGGAAGGAAGACAAAATTGCAAAGGTTAAAAGATAGGCTTGGTCACTAAACTATTTTTAATGGTACAATATTTCTAAACCACCATGAATGCCCCATTGGTTAATATGTTAATGTGTTTATACTTAGATATATTGATTCAATAATGTGTTAATGTGATATAAATATTAGTGGCTCCATCCTGTAGCAGAGCAAAGTCTGAAAGGACTCTCTGAATCATGAAGGAAATATGCGGTGTAGTTTAGTTTAACCTTAACTTTCATACATTTGTATCGATTTCTCTTTCTGAGAGTTGGCCAAGCAGGCACAGTGCTCAGCTACACACCACATACCGGAAACTGGAGGTACAGGATGCTGAGTGTGAAATCATCTGTGTGGCACCGGGCATTGATGGAGCCGATGCATGATTCTTGCTGTCTTCACTTAGTTTTAGGAAAGATAGTGACTATGTTAGTTAGATTTTTGTCTTTGTAAAAAAACTATCTTTAAGTGACAGTTTTGATCTTTGGGATATTGAATGGACCATATGATTTGGGTACAAAGTAGCTGTTTGGATTTTTATTGAAGGTAAAAAAAAAAAAATGGTATCTCAGTTTTCTCTCCATAAACGAAAGAGGAAACACATATTTTAAGTATGATCTCTTGGGAAAAAACTCAAAATTTAAATTTGAGGAAAAGGGGTTCTTTAAAGATTTAGGACTACTAGAGCTAAGAACAGGGGCAATGATTTTTTGATTTGTCTTTTTTGTCTTGATTTTGTTTTGATTCTCCACGGCTTTGACAGTAACTGATTGTCTTATTTGGTAAGTGTAGCATCTCTGGTTTGGGGCATTATTTGCTTTGTGGGAAGCCCATCATTTAAGATCTTCAGCAGAGAAGGTGAAGGCCGGTGGTGGGAGAGCCATCAAAGGGAATGGGTGTGGAGGTGTGCTCGGGCCTGGCGGCCCTTCAGCTTCACCTTGCCTTATAAATTGTAAAGTTCTCCCAGGAAATGGAGACAAGTCTCCTCATGGTGTCAGCAAGCTCCTTGCCTGGCCAGGAAGCCCTTCCGGCTGGAAGGCGAAGCTAGTGTGCTCCTGGTGGCTGGTGATGCTCAGTAAATGCCCTGACCCTACTCTCAGGGAGCCTATGGCCGTGAGGCCTGGAGACTTCAGCAGTTCTCTACACGAATAAAGGTGCATTTTCACACTTTGAAAAGTGCTTCAAAGGTTGAGAGAGCTATGAGGGCAGAGAGTAGAGAAGCAGGTTTCTGCTCCTCTTTGGACACGGGGTTGAATCTAAGAATTGAAGGATGACCAGGTATGCGTTCAGGTGTGTGTTGAGGTTGGTGGCACAGTGGGGGGGTGAAGAGTGTCCCCTGGGAGCTGGCACCAACTCCCATACTAGCTGGGTCTCTGCCTAGAGAGGCTGCCATAGCAGAGAATCTTTTGAGCAACCACATGGGTGAAAACACCCAGAGCATCACTGCAGAGTGAACCCCAGGGGAGGGTCTGTTTCCCCAGAGAGACTGAGATTTCACAGGGTCCACTAACAGCACCAGTGCCACTGTGCCCAAGCCTGAGGCCAGCACCTTGGTGTTCACTTCTCTTCCTTTTGTCGGTCCCTCTGACTCCTTCTGTGCCTCTCTGATATCCTTTCTTTCCAGGGTGGCCTCTGCTGGTCCCCTCCTTGAATGCAAAGCTGCCTGCGGGGAATGTTTCTCATACCCTGGAAGATTCTTACCTGGCTTTTAGGGAGGCATTTTAAGCATCTTTCAATAATCTTACTGAGTGTGGCCAATAGCTCTTAGGAGTGAGGAACTGTCTTCACCCACTGCCTTCTTGACTTGTGGTCATCACTACACATGTCCCATCTGTCCTAGCCAGGACATACTTTGAGAGCAGGTTCTCTGGTTTTGTTTGGTGCTTGACAAGCTAACTTTGCACAGATCTGATACTCAGAAATAGTTGACAAATGAAAGAAGAGGTTGTGCAAATCCAAATCCCCTTGCAAAGCTGAGATTTGATCTCAGGAGTGTGAAATAAAATTGATACCCGATTCATTCATTTCTCCATCCACCCATCCAAAAACAGTTATTAAGGACTTCCTGTTTAACCATGCAGCTGAAACACAATGTGCAGCACATGGTATGTTCACAATAGATGCTGGCTGTTATAGAGGAAATGCAAAACTAACTCTGGCTTCTGAATCCCTTTCTGTTCTTGTCCCACTGAGTTTTGTGGAAGCCCCAGCTGTTCATCCTTCTCCTGTCATTTAGGACTGACAGGCCAGGGGCCCAGCCTCTGAGTGTCTGCTTCTCTTCAGTGAGGCAGAGCTCAGCCATAGTGGGGAACTCATGGCATGAGCTCTGACATTTTAGAGTGCCGAAGGACAGCTCACTGGTTGTCTTCACAAAGCCTGGGTGAACACAAAATGACAGGGGAGTGGTCCAACTTCAGGGCAGTCTGAGTGGCTCTTTAAAAAATTAGTCAATTAATAAAGATAGTCACTTAGAGCAGCTAGATTTCATTTAAAAATATTACTAAATTCCTAGCAGCTTTTTGTTATCAAAGATAAGAGAAATAAAATTACTTAGGTGGAGGGGTATGCAAAATTTTTTGATCTTTAAAAGGAGTCTCTGTCAAAATTATGCTTCTCCTGTCTGCTATGTTAAATTTGAAGTTTGATTGTGCCCTTCTTTAAGCAGCTCCCAGTCCGCGGGGAAAATCCTGATGGCTCTCACCAGTGGCTGCAGTGTTGGGATAGATCTGGCAAGCAGATGTTTATGGTGGAAACTTTCCATTCTAGAATAGTTCCTTCTGAGGCAGGAGGAGGGTTAGGTCACAGAAGAATGTGCCAGACAATATGCCCCTTTGTTAATCAATGCTGTCATCTTGGCTGCCCCTCCAGCAGCCTCATCTTCCTGAAATCTTCAGTAAAAAGGCCATTCAACGAATACATCTGGCATTGGCCTGGATTTTTCTAGCTCAGCTCTAACAATAGGGAATGGATTTAATCAGATTCAAAGAAGCCTTAAGACTCATTCTATCATTGTGTGTTACATCTCCAGAAGAGTTCCGGAAGGCGGAATATCAAAAACTAGTTTCTTGAGCAAAACTTGCAAACAGCTAATGGAAAGTAATCCAGTTGACTCTACAAGGGTCTGGAATCTTAGAGACATTTATCAGGCTCATTGGAACATAAACTATATTCAGTGCTTTGATGGATTAATCTGATTAGTCTTCATAGCAACCTATGAAGTAAGCACTGATGTTATGACCATTTCATAGATGGGGAAACTGAGGCTTAGGCCTAGTAGGCAACTCGTTCAGGGTCACACAGTGCTCCCTCCTACATTAAACATTGGGCTGATAATATGGCCACATTGTTGATTTTAAGTCATCAAACTGTTATTTTAAGCTTTACCCTTGTTTCTTTAATTGGAAAATGCTGTCCTTGCACAGATAGACATGCAGTTATTAAATGATCATTTGAGTCAATTTTAACAGACTTGGCAAAGATTAGCATCTATATAACTAATAGAAACCCTGTTTGATGAAAAAGATATTTCCAAGTTGTCTTCTCTGTCTTCATTTGCATCCTCCACACATGATAAGATGTGATTCAAAGGTCACTTAGAGGGGATCAGGGTGATGCTCACAGTGAGAAACCAGACACGTTATTAACAAGATGTGGCTTTAAGCAGATCATGTGACTTCTTGAGGTTTCAGACTTCTGGCACATGAGGTGATCATAGTGTTATTTGACAGCCGTTTATTTGGCCTCTGTTGCCTATGCAGATATGATGACAAGCTCACTATTGCTTACTGAGACTGTCACACAAATAATCATGACATAATGGGATCTCTTCCAAGGGAGAGATCTGTGCATCTATGAGGGGCCATAGCACTGCAGGCTGCCAAGTCAGGCTGACATCAGCAAATGTTCCTTGAGTGCCTACTATGTGCCAGGTTCCATTCTGGGAGTGAGAGATTGCAAATGCATTCCATTTTAGTTGGGGGTGGGGGCATGGGGAAAAATGATAAACCAGTGAACAAACAAATAAGGTGATTTCAGAGACTAGTCAAATGTATGAAGGAAATATAGTAGAGCAGTATAATAAAGAGTGACTGGGGTTGGAAGCACCTACTCTACCTAAGGTGATCAGAGAAGTCTTCTCAGAGGAGGAGAGACCAAGAAACAGTTGGAAAATGAGAACTGCTTTCTAGGCAAAGAACTGGATGAAATAGCCTTGATGTGTACAGTTCTAAAGTTTGATTACTTTTTCAACAGAAAGAGAAGTTCAGATGTCAAGCATGTGATATCACTTCTTGGGATTTGAGTTTTGGTTTTTGTTTTTTTTGTGTGTTTTTTTTTTTTGAAGCATGTGTTCGATTTTTTGTAAATTTTCCATGTGTACTTGGAGAGCATCTGTATTCTCTCTTCAAGTTCCTATTTGTTTTTCAGATGAGGCTTATAGATTATGTAACTGAAATCTTCTATATCTCTATTAATGTTTTGGCTGTTTAACTGCTCAGTTTCTTGGAGATAAGCATCCTGATACTCGTGGTGACTTTGCATTTGGACATTTCTCTTAGTAATTCTATCAATTTTTGTTTTATATTTCTTACCTGTAATCTTAACTGTAGTTAACTGCTTTGTCTAATGTTACAGATCCTGGTGGGTTGTTCTTGTTACTATCTCCCTTTATACTTATTAATACTTTTTCCTATATATTTTTTGTCTGACATTATTGCTATAACATTCTTTTGGTTAATGTATGTGAGTGTATGCTTTTTCCATCCTCATATTTTCACCCTTTGTCATTGTCATTTTATAAGCAACATAAAGCTGGATTTGGGGGTTTTTTAATTGTGTGTCTGTCTTTTGATGGGTGAATTTAAGCTAATTATATTTATTATAACTAACCTATTTGGACTTTGTCATCTTATTTTGCATGTTCCACGGGTGTTTTTCTCCCCCCTTCCTTTTCTTTTCATGCCTTGTTTGAATTAACTGTGCTTTCTGTATTTATTTTTATTTTCCCCTCTACTGATTTGGAAGTTATATATTCTGTTTCTCTTCTCATAGTGGTTTGGATAGTATCTAAAGCAGAATTTGGCAAACATTCACAGGCCTTTAATGCATCCCCTTCAGTTGGTTTGACAGCTTTCTCTAGTATCCTGACTCCCCAGTGGCTGGACCTTCAATGGGATGAGGTGTAAATGAAAGTGCAGAGTGTAGGCACTGTGATGGTTGTATTTTGGAGTGCAGATTTCCAACTTGCCTTTGCCAATATCTGTGCCCTGTTGCCTGAGGGTTCTGGCAATTGACAGACTATAAAACCCTCATGGGTTATGAGTAACATAGGAGCTTCTAAGCAAGGAGTCACTTGGTTTCTTCTGTTGCCCTTCTCCTTGTCTGCATTTGAGCTCTCGTAAGTGATGATAAATGTTAAATAGCTCCTGTAAAACTGTTGAATTGTCAGTTTTTAAACGGCATAAAACAGTGACATTTTCATTAGATCCTGGCCCTGAGGAATGTCCGGCTTTCATCATCACAGATTTGTTTACTTCTGCAGAGAGTCTTAATGTGCTGCCTATGGGAGAGATCTTACTGTCACCTGCTCTTAAATGGGGAAGTCTTTGTTCAGCCAAAGATTTTTGGAAAAGGATTTGTAAGAGGGCTTTTTCACCTCCTCCTCTCTTCCCTGCCACCATCTCCCAAAAGGGTAAGGGATGAGAATAAAGTCTTTGAAGAACTTCAGTATTGGACAGGAAAAATTTCAATGTAAAATAATCCTGCAAAGTCCATTAGGAGACAAAATGTTGCAATGATGCTGTTAAACCACTATTTAGTTTCAATGTATCTGTTAAAAGATAAGCAAGTCGTATCTATGTCTTCTTGACCTCAATCCTTTGGTCCACATTTAAACAGATATCTTGATTTTGGATTAATAAACTCTCTTGTGTATCTTAGTAGAGAAAACATTTTAAACTGCTGGGTCCTTCTAAGCAAATAAGAAAAGAGAGGACTTTTATCTTCTGATCATTACATTAGATTTTTAGCAGAAGATGCCAAACTCTTCATGAACAAATGTAGAGTCATCTCAATTTAACAAGCTGGGAAATGTGTGTGCTGCAAGACAGGCTTGTCTTAATATGACAAGGGCTGTGAATGTTAACTTTTCTGGTATCAACTTGTTTGCAATTTATGGTGAGATTTCTTGCTTATTTTTTTAAAAGGACTTCCTCTTCTGTTCTAGCTTGTTGAATGTGTCATTGGCAGGTCTTTCTACTTTCACATTTCAAGAGAGGCAGCCTGGCATAGGGAAGCAGTCTCCCAGGCAGATCAGCATTTGAATTCTGCTTCTAGGACATGCTAACTGTGTAATTATGGGTGAGTTAATGAACCTTTCTGAGCTTTGGTTTTATCATCTATAACATTGAAATAATAACCTGACTTCTTAGAGTTGATGCGAACATTAAGTGAAATAAAATATGTATTTGTGCTCGGCCCAAAACCTGGTACGTACTAGAGGATTATTCAATGACATTTGGTGATGACGATGATAACAGATGTGGTTGTAGTAGAGTGAACAATAATAAAGTTGATGATGATGGTGGTAGTGATGGTGCTGGGAGTGAGGGTACTGATGTTGGTGGTAATAATGGTGATGAAGATGATGATATTGGTGGTGGTGATAACAAGATGTTAGGAGTTCTTTAAAGTCTGAGAAAGGATAGCATATAAAGAACCTGAGAAACGGCAGAATTATCTACTACTACCTTACCTAATCTAGTTGGGCACTTTGTGTCACTAAGAGGTCCTTTCTTAATAAAATTCTGTTATAGACAGCAAACCACAAAAGTCTAGTTCATTCATGCAATTGTGTTTTCAGGCCTGGATTTGTCTTAGAAAAAGCTAAAAAGTGTTACTGAGTCATTTGATTTTGTTAACATCTATCTTAAAAATTGCTCATTTCTTGGCTTCCATGACATTGGACCCTTTGGAGTTGTTCTTCTGTCTCCTCCAACACTTCTTGGTCACCTCATTGCCAGCTTTTCTTTCTGTGGTCATTGGGAGTTTTATATATATATATATAAATAAATAAATATTTAAATATATATAAAACTCAGGGAAGGCAGTGCAGGAGGGAAAAAGGGCCAGCAGCAAGGCTGGGACAGAATCTGGGTATAGTGTCACAGAAGCAGAAGGGGGACAATTCCAGGTAGAGGAGGGAATGTCAGTGTTTTTTTTTATTACAAGGTAAATGATGAGGATAAGGAAAGCTGGGCAAGACCATTACTTTTGACACTGAAAGTTCAGTGCTGGCATCTGACACAAAATTACTGGGATGGTGAAAGAAGAGTTGAGGAGTATCTGGGAGATGAGGAGGTGGGGCCCACAGACATTGAAGAAAGAGAGGGGTTGTAGTGGAAAGAATTTTTTTTTTTCAGATAGGAGAGAATCAGGCCTATTTGCAGACCAAGAGGAGGGAGCCAGAGGAAGCTGAGTATGAAGATACAAAACCAGGAGGATTCAGGTACTTGGTCCTGGAGGAAATGGGAGAGGTAGGAGGACAAGTTCATTAGCCCATAAAAGCACCTGCCACATCCCCAGTGAGCAGACCAGGAATATCACTAGGTGAGGAAAAACATAATCTGTGAGGCTCATCTTGAACGACCTTGACTTTCTCTTAAAAGAAAGTGAGATCTCTGATGAGAGTGAGAGGTGTTTGGAGGCATGAGAAGAGAGTTTGACAAGAACCACTGTCTGAAATTGGAGAAGTAAACCACTGATGATTAAAAGACTTGGCAGGGAGCACTAAGCACTGTGAAGGGTAGGAGGTGTGTATTTCTGCATCTTCCCATACTACTCACCCTTGAGTCTATTCCTGGGCTATTCTGCACCATAAGCACCCTGGGACTCCATAGATGGCCTTCCCACTCCCTCCCTCCCTTGCTGTCTCTCTATGCATACCCCTGCACTTAGGTGATTATCACATAGAAATGAACCAATAGACTGATTTGCATCAAGGTGAGGAAGCTTGCAAAGGTGTCTTGTGCCATCCAGGCATCAGTGTGGCAGATACTCAGATGGAAGGAGCACAGGATCAGGAGTCAAGGGCACAGAGTGCGGTCCCAGGTCTAGTTTGTTAACCTGTTACGTGCCCTCCTATAGCACAGGGGGTCATGTCTTCCTTGCTTGCCATTGCAGCATGTTTTCAGGTACCTGGCATACAGTAGGTGCTCATAGAATTTGTTTGAATAGGTTAATGCAAGAATATGAAAGATCTTCAAACACCTCGTCCTATGCAAATATGAGGGACAGTGATTCTGATGGCGTTTTAACAAGCACAATATCAGCCCAATGGATGACTCTATAATAGCAGAATGTCAGCTACCACCAGTGGGCAGGTGAAAGGAAATACTTTCAGCAGAGCTGGGTGGGGGCTTTCCAGATTGCTCAGATTTAACCACCTAAATGTCTACATCTATTGGTTTGGCTTATAAATAAATTAGTTCCTATCACCTCAGCTATCTGATCCAAGATCTTTTAGTCATTTTTCATTCTTGCTGTTAAAAATGTATATGTATGTACACACCATCTGTCTGTGTGTGTGTGTGTGTGTGTGTACTTTGTCATTATAGACAAGAAACTTAGGTCCCAGCAAGGCAAAGAGAAATGAAAATGGGTTTCAAATAAAGAAACAGGTCCCCCTTCTTATCTACTCTTTCTACTCTCTCCCCCAACCCCTTTCTAAACTAGATCTATCTCTACTTTTCCCCATGACCACCAGCTTGGAGAAATTGAATTATCAGCCAAATCCCAAAAGAATAAAAGAAAACTATCTCTTCAAAAGTACAGGACAGAGGGGAGAGATAGAAGCATCAGTAAAGGCTGAAAGGATTGGCCTAGAGAGTGTGGAATCCTAGGATGTTTATTTTTAAAACAAAAGCTTACTGATGGGTGCTTTTTAACAGATGAGAAGAATAGAATGAGCAAAGCTTGTGCCTGGGCTTAGGGACATGCCCACAGTGGCCCGAGCTACTGAGTCAGCAGGAGTGGCTTTTGTTCTCCTTGCTCGGGCAGCAGCCTTTGGGTAAGCAGGACTTGTCAGCGAGCTACACAGAAGCTCCGGGAAGCCTGCGTCTGGCCTGGCTGCCCTTCTCATTTTGCTGGGTCACTTAGAATTCTAACTTCCTGCCTTGCCCACAGGTTGGAACAGACCAAGGAAGCCTCACTAGCCATTCCTTGGCAGACAGCCTGGTGTGATTGAAGAGATGTCCCTCACAAAGCCCGCTTTTGGCTGGCATCTTTTTGAGCACTGCTCTTTTTCACCAGTGTTCTTCCAAAAAAGCCTTTAGACAGGGAAGTCCTTTTTTCTTTAGGAGCTTTGTGTCAGAGCATTAGACAGGCATAACTGGATTTAAAAATCTGCCTTGCCACTTATATGCTTTGTGACCTTATGCAACCAGGTTATTTTTTTTCTGAGCCTCAGTTTCCTCGTTGGTAAATGGAATACATCCAACCTGCCTCATAGGGTGTGGTAAGGGTGAGCGTAAGGGAGATGAGATGCTCGATAGTCTGGCAACTTGAAAAGGGCAGTAACGGGCAGTGAACCTGATTGGAGAGACGCCCTCAGGACCCACTCAAGACTTGTGCTTGTTTATCCTTGTTGTGGTTGTTTGGTTTGGGCCTCAGTCAGCTGCTTCTTCCATCAGAGCCACACACACGCTTATGTTTTGAGTGCTCATTCCCTTTGTAAATAGCTCCTGGCCTGCATGAGTAACAACATGTTCCAGTCCCAGCGTCTGCATCTGGAAAACAAAGGGTGCAAACTCGATTTTGATTCATGTGAACCAGCTTTGAGGTTCCATTTCAACCCTGCTGTCTGATGACCCTCCACCAGACTTTCTGCACCAGAGACCTTCCCCTCCCTATCATAGTACTGGGTCCCACCGAGTTTGGACATTGAGGTTATACATGACATAATGCAGTCCTAAGTAAGAGAAGAGACAACAAACAAAAATGAATAAATACTTCTCAGTATTTCCTAACTGCTCAGTAATATAGAGCAGGTACTTTTTAAAAACTTGTCTGAAAAAAAATGCTAAAATCATGGGAAGGGATAAATTGAGAATTCAAGATTTACAAATACTAATAACATATATATATATAGTGTGTGTGTGTATATATATATATTATATATATATATACACATATATATATACAGGTATATATATACAGATACTACATATATATAGTAGATAAACAAGTTCATACTGTATAGCACAGGGAACTATATTAGGATCTTGTAGTAACTTACAGTGAAAAAGAATATGAAAACAAACATATGGATGTTCATGTATGATTGAAGCATTATGCTATACACCAGAAATTGACACAGCATGGTAAACTGACTATAAAAAAAGTATATATGCGGAAAAAAAAAAGCTAAAATCACAAGTGGAAATCAACCACAATTCTACCCCTTAAAGTTATATAGCCATATAAAGCAGGAAGTCAGTGTCTTGTACCCCCTCCTTTTGGCAGTTTGATCATACCCCCAGATGCTACGACAAACATTAACAGTTTGGTGTTTGTCTTTCCCATCTTTTTTCTCTGAGTTTATAACACATACCCCTATTTATATGTACACATGTATCGATATATATGTAGTTTTTGTAGAATTGTGACCTACAATTTGCATTTTTGGGTCTTTATGGTTCACTTGACATCAAGTTCATTCCTTCAGGTCTGTGTATATAGATCTACCTCCTTAGTTTAATGCAGCATATTGTTCCATACAGTAGGAAAAAACATATTTATTCATTTATACCCTTTTGATGGGCAATAGGTTGTTTCCAGTGTTTTTGGTGGTGTCAAAAAGGCTGCAGCAAACACACCTTTATGTTTTGCTATATATTCTGGTACTTTTATTTCTGTGGAATCAACTCTTAGAAGTATGACTTCTGAGTCAGAGAGTGTATTCTCTTTAAAGTTTAGTAAAGACTTCCAAATTGGTTATCTTTATGTTTGAAAGCACTTTATGCACCCACAATGGGGTGGGAGGGTGCCTGTTTCCCCATGATCTTTTTTTAATCTTTAAAAAAATTTTTTTTTAATTTTTATATGAAGTAGAGTTGATTTACAATGTTTTGTTAGTTTCTGGTGTACAGCATAGTAATTCAGTTATACATATGTATTCCTTTTCATATTATTTTTCAATATAGGTTATTACAAAATATTTAATATAGTTCCCTGTGCTATACAGCAGGACCTTGTTGTTCCTTCCTCCATAATCTTAATAGCTTAGGACATGATCAATCTTTTTATTCTCAGTCTGCTGAGTGGAAAATTGCCTGTTTTAATTTTTATTTCTCATAGATTTAAGCTTATTTTCATTTGTTCCTTGGCCCATTTTTGTCCTAGGAATTGCTTATTTGTATCTGTGGCCCATTTTTTTGAGTGAAATTGTCATCTTTTAAAAAAAATTCTTATTTTTATAATTTAGTAACAAATAAAACCCAATAAAGTGACTTTTAAAATCACTTTAAATACAAGACCTCCCAAAGCCATTGAGAGGACAAGGATTTCATGGACTGGAGATGGGTGAGCAAAAGGTAGTAATCCTTCAGCCTGTCATGCAGTTCACGGGCATTTTCTTTCACATGTGTTATTGCCCCCATATGCTCCTCAGTGCAGTCCTGGTGTAGACCTGCAACTTGCCCCTGACTGATGAGGCTTGCCTCTTGGGCTTGACCTGAGAATTCTGAATCCTCTGCTTGCCTGTCTCCTACTGGGACTGTTGCCTGACAACCTTCCATTGCCCTCCCTACGCTACCCCTCCCAAATCCCCCAACCATGAATCTTGTACACTTCCTGGAGTCCTGGGAACTCATTTACAACTTCCTTCAAGAATTCATTGCCATCTGAAAGACTCCTCATAGATCTCTTGAGCGATAATAGTTTTTATTCTTACTAATAAAGTTAGTTACTGTTTATTGAGCACTTACCATTTGTGAGGCTAGCACTTATGGTGTGCAGGTTGTTCATTGCACAACGCCAGGGGGCACCATTCGTTGCATAGTCATTGTGGATTTTCAGAATTATTTCTGCCAGATGGCCATCAAGTGCCTTGAAGAGTGGGGTCTGTTTTCTAATTCATACAGAATCACCATAATTGTGAGCAGCAGAGTTAACTATATGTCAGGCACCATGCTATGTGCTGTAAACACATTTTTAAAATCATTCCAATAGTCTGCTCAGGTTGGCGATATTACTTCCTTCTCTGCAGCTAAGGAAACTGAGTCTCAGAGAAGTTAAGCTGCTTGTGCAAGTCACACAGCTAATCACTAAATTCAGAGTCAGGTCCAGCTGACCCCAAAGGCTGTGTTTAACTCTTGCCATGCCCTTCCTTTGTATTGGAATCTGGTTATCCGTGAAGAGTCCTGCACAATATCCCAAGCCGTGGTTACAGCACAAGCACTGGGTTCAGTTGGCCTGTCCACCACTCTCTTCCTACGACACTCTGGAAGGGCTGTGTGGTCAGTAAGCAGTACTCACTATACTGCTGCAGCCAGGATGAACTTGAAACTACCCAGGGGTCCCTCGTGACCCAACAGTGCCTTTCTGTGAATTAAAACCAAAGCATTAGGACACAGTTCCTGCCCCACAGTGATCTCAATAGGTGGGCAGCATCTCTGGATCTCACTTGGGAAGGGGGAGCCACTTTTCTTGATGTACAGTCGTCCCAAGTCAGGGTTTCCTGGTCTCTGTCCCAGAATCAGTTTTCTTTGACCACACTCAGTGTGGGTAACAGTAACACAAAGGTGCTAAGAGAGAGAGAGCCAACATTTCCCATCTTCTGACTCTGGTGCTGATGGATGGGGACCGGGTGAAAGGGTTTTTCTGGAATTGATTCATCAGGCCGAGGGGATTTCCCTCTCGCTCTCTGCTTTCACTTCTGAGGTTCATGTGTCTTTTTAACATTCCGTCAGCTTACTGGGGCCTAAGTTGAAAGTCGTCTTTAAGATTCCATTTGTTCTGATTCAATTGCTGAGACTTTATGATGTTGTTCCTTCTCTTGGAAAAATGCTCCAAATGGTTTGCATGACTGATGCACTCCACAGCGCCATGATTAATGGTGGGGAGGCCCTGGCTGGAGGACTGTTCCTGGAAGGAGGGGCTGGGGTCTATGAACACCATTACAAACAGGCTCCGGAAGCAGGGTTGTCTGCCCTTGATGCCACCCAGCTTGGGGCCTTCTGTGGTCCCTTGGGAAAACTATTAAGGATACAACCTTGACATTTGTGCCAGCCTTAAATTGGGAGTAAGGAGTCAGGAGTGCTGGGAGAGCCTAGGGGTGCATACCAAGTTTTTAGTCACTTGGGTAACTTTATTGTTTCTGTGGCTTCAAATCATGGGTCTGGTCAATGAAAATGGATGTTTTTGCAATTTTGAAGGCATTGATACTTTTTAAGAGCTCTGGAGCAAGACACAGCTGGTTGCTATTACCAACCCACCATGTGCTGTTAGCTTGGCCATGTGTAAATGCCTTCCCTTCTTCAGTCGTCAGATTCCTGTCTGTGAAATGGGATTGATAAGACCTGTTTTACAAGGTCATTGTTAGGATTACATGGGATAATTAATGGGATAATATGTGTGAATAGCAGAGCCCAGGGCCTGGCACATAGAAACCACTGAATAATATTATCACCAGCTCAGCAGGCAAGGTAAATAACACTCTATACCACAGGGATAGAGGATTTCCCTGACTCTGCTGGTGTGGATTTTATAACCACTTTGAAGTGTAACTCAGCAACATCTAGTCAAGTTTAAGTTAGACAGTCGCTATGACATAGCAGTTCTACTTCTTGGTATATACTCTAGGGAAATGCTTGAATCTGTGTATATGAGGACGTGTAATTAGCATCACTGAAGCTCTGTAATGGGAAAAAAATTGGATGCAGTCCAAATATTCATCAATAGAAGTTCTGGTATATTTATGCAATAGGATACTTCATAGCATTAAAGTGCACTGAAGCCAACTATATTAACATGAGTAAATTGCAAAAACATAGTATTGAATGAAAGAAGTAAGTTGAATAGTAATAAATGCAGTATGAAAACATTTACTTAAAATTTTAAAACTTGCAGATTTATACTAAATTTGTTAATGAATAAATAACATAATAGTATATTAAATGTATGACAAACATGCATAGGAATAATACCAATTTCAGCTTAGTGTTTACTTCAGGATTAGGAAAGAGAGGAAGAAAATCGAAGAAGAAGGAGCTTAAATTACATCTGTATTTTTTTTGTTCCTAGGAAAAAAGATTTGGAGAGAATATGGCAAAATGTTAAGATTTATTTATTGCACTGAGGGTGGGTATTTACATGTTGTAGATATTACTTTCAATTTTATTGTGCCTGTTTGAAATATTTTCCAATGAAAATTTTAATAACTAAAAGTCAGTTGCCTTTGGAAGAGAAGGGATGACAAAAGGTTAAAAATACTCCTTTCAAAGAGTTTGTATCTCTTTTTCTTATAGTACAAGGCTAAGGGGTTAAGGAATTTCATGTTATGTCACAAATATGGAAAAGATTGGAGCATTAAGAGATTTAAAAAGAATTTTAAAGCATTTGGTTAAAAAATATACAATTTTTTTAAGAACAGTTAGAAACTAGTTGTTTTAATATGTATATTTTTATTGAAATATAATCAGTTTATGATATTACGTCAATTTCTGGTGTACAGAATAATGTTTCAGTCATACATGAACATACATATATTCGTTTTCACATTCTTTTTCAACATAAGTTACTACAAGATATTGAATATAATTCCCTGTGCTATACAGTATGAACTTGTTGTTTATCTATTTTATATATAAATTAGTATCTGCAAATCTCGAACTCCCAATTTATCCCTTTCTACACCCTTCCCACCCTGGTAACCATAAGTTTGTTTTCTATGTCTATGGAAACCACAGTTGTTTTAAATGCACTTTTCTTTAAATTAATTATGGCTAAATGAGTCACCAAGTCAGTCACCAACTCAGACTGTGTTACTATGTTTGTGAATTCGAAATGGAGAAATCTCCCAGTAAGGTGGTTTTTTGTAATGGTTTTGTCTTTTTGTTGTGATGGTTAAATGCAGTAATATAAAGTTTCACTTTAATCATAAAATCTTTTTCCAGAGTAACATGGGGTCTATGAATAGTATCTCTCTAAGGATCATGGCTGGAATCTACCTTTGTGCTGGCCTAGGAAAGTCTGGAATTAGCGTTGAAAAATGCAAAGAAAGACCCACAGTCCAAGGGCTGCTCCACGCATGTCTTCACAGGGCTATTTACATGCCAGGGCCCTCCTCTTATATTTGAGGAGGGCTTGTGGGCATCTGCTTTCCCTTCCTACAAACAGGTTATTCTCTTTTGGAATACGGTCCCATTCACCCAACCCACTCTCTTTTGGGAAATATCAACCCTCCTCCCGCAACTTGGTTTCATCCTGATCTTTCCCCTATCCCCCATGACTACTGTTCCTCCTCCAGGCTGGGGTCCCCGTTGGTGGGCCAGTTCCCTGGACAACTGGCCTGCAGCCAGGGCCTCTTTGTGACTGGGACATAGCCCTGTGCTCCCAGACTCCCCTTCTGGAAGTCCTGCTCCCAAACACTGCCCTTTCCAAAGCTCCCTCTAGCCTCCCTCCCACGTCTACAGGCTGAGAGGAAAAAGATTTTCTTCTCTTGTTTTCAGTCTGGTTTTTGATTTTTGTTCTGCGGTTCTGCTCTGCCTCGCTTTGCTTATCGGCATCAAAGCCGAAACCAGCTGTGTTTGTTTGTGGGTCTTTCATTTCCATGAAACCTGCAGACTTTTCTAGGTCACTCTGTGTTCTTAATAATCAAGAAGGTGGTTCATATGGCCACAAAGGAAGGACTGGGGTCAGAAAAACCTCAAACCCACAGAGACCCCTCAGTTGACCTACCTTTGGCCCAGATGACTGGGAATAACAATTAAACATTGCTGATACAGTTTGGGGTTTTATTATCTTCCAGGGTGAAGTTCCTCACAAAGCTCTCTCTGACAAGGGAATTCAAGGGGAAATCTTGCTTACTATTTTTCATCAGCACTCTGTGACAAAGGTCTCATTTGTGAAAGCCTAGAACCATAGCAGTTGCAGAAAGAGGAAGGGGCTGTGTTGGGAATTTTCTTCATATCTTAATAACTGGACTCTTAGTTGGATTATTAGGGCTCGGCAGCCACCTGAGGTCACAACTGTCAAGTTGCTTATTGGAGGAACATTTGGCTAAATGGAGCCCCAGGTCAGTGGTGGTAAGCCTGGCCATTTAACGGGCCACTTGACGCCCAAAGATAGTTACTGGTGCAAAACCCTGAGCCCTAACACAGAAGAAATGGGAGACTGGATGGAGGCCACTTTTAGAAATTTAGTTCTAAGACAGTTACCCCACCCTGCTAAGTGCTGCCCAGTTGACAGCACAAACAGCTATGGACACCATACTGGGTGTTATTTATCTTAGAGCAAACTGGGGAATCTGGACGGAATAGATGATACCACTTGAATTTTATAGTAAATAGGGGAATTCAAATAACCAAATCTCCGGGACCATAGTGGCAGCAGCAACCAGCTCAAAAGAGCCCAGTTTCTGCCTAAGCTCCTCCCCACCAAATGGACTGACATACATCAGGCTCCTGAAACAGCAGAGACAAGACCGTATTTGGATTTGTAACTCCCCGGGCACTTGCAGGCAAGTCTGGTTCTTGTTGTCCATTGACTCCACGATAAAATCAGGGCCTCTGCTCAGCTTGAGACAAGCCATTCATTTGGACACCTCCCTCTTTGGACGGGAGTGCCCGAGTGCTACACGTGTGATTCCAATTTGCTGGTGGAGTTCCTCTGTCAATCTTCCTGACTCAGTGAGGAATTGCTGCTCTCTGTCTTAGTTATTCTTCCCGCACATATCCTTCGCTCCCCACCCCACTTTGGGGGTCTTGTGAAAAAGATGGCCTTAGCAGGAAGTTCTGGGTCTTGGCTGCTTCCACTTACCAGAGCAGGATGACACAGCTGTAAAGAGGAAGGTCATAAATAGCCCGTTTAAGTGACATGTCAAGTAAGATAGTTTCTGGCCTCTACAAACAAAGTCCACCCCATGCCTCAGGGTCGCCACATTAAATGGAGTGAGTGAGAAGGTAAGAGATGTGTGGTTTTAAAACCTCATTTAATTGAGGGGAATAGCCTTTTGTCTGAGGCTTAGCAAGACAGAGGCAGAGTCAGGAACTGAGCCCAGAACACCTGGCACGAATAGCGAGTAGTAATAGCAGCCATCTTTAGTGCACGTTGATATAAAGCAGGCATGGTTCTGAGGGCTTCATGCCTATTAACTCATTGACATCAAAGCTCTGGGAAGTGGGTGCCATTATAGATCCCATTTTGCAGATGGGGAAGCAGCGTCTGTGAGAGAGGAAGTACATTGCTCCAGGTGGCGCACAACTAGGAAGTGGCAAGCCCATCTTCAAACCCAGGTCATCTGGCTCCAGATTGAGCTCTTAACCAGTAGGTTACACTTTAGGACCTCTGAGACTACCGTTAATAATAATCATAATAACGACTGTCCACTTTCCCTGTTCCAAGCACTATTAAAGGAGCACTTTCCCTGTGTTATGTCCTTTGATCCTCACAGTCACTCTTAGACATTGATACAGTGCTTTTTACTCTTTAATACATAAGAAAACAGGCTCAGGAGGTTGAGTGACTTACTCAGAGTCACATAACTAATATGTGGAGGAGCCAAGATTCTAGTCCAGGAAGTCTTGGGAGCTTGGACTTTTAACCCCTGTGCCTGTGTTGGGATGGGGAACTAGGGAGTCGGGGTGTAGTTGGACTTGCTGACAAGGACTCCTAGGCCCTCTGCTGCTCTTTGAGGGCCACAATGGCAGGAGCAAATCATTGAGCCCTTAGATACCTAGAACATCTGGGACTTTCCCATAATATACTTGGCTGGTTCCATCACCTGTGTGGAGCAGGTCCTCCAGTTTCTACTAGTCAATGTTGTCTGATACCACTATAGCTTTGACCATAGTTGCTGACATAGAATTGTACTCAGTAAATTATTAAGGAAGCTGATATCACCCAGTGCATCCTTGCCTTCTTCTCTGAATGAATGGATGGATGGAATGAGTGCTTTTACACTGGAAACTAGCCAATAGCTAACAGATGTGTGACTTCACATGTGATTTTTCTAGATTCGCATTCACTAATATAAAGAGACTGAAGGCCATCTTTTGGGGGTAAGAATGTGACATTTTGCTTTGACTCTAGATACTCTGGGTAACTTTGAGTAAACCACCCAGGTCCTCTCTCCTTGGCTTAGCTGTAGGAATAGCTGTCTCATTACATTCTGGTCTACATAGCATAACAACTATGAGGATAATGTAATAACAATACTAGTACAATAATTAGTACTTAGTAAGTTCAATCTCAGTGCTAAGCAGTCAGTATTTTTGCAATAAACCTTTTTTAGTCTCATTTTGTCAGATGAGAAGATTTAAGCCCACAAAGTTTAACCCTCATATTGCCACTCAGTTGGCAAATGTTGAGTCATCATTCAAACTCAGGGCTTTGCCTTCAAAGCCCCACACTCTTAACCACCAAGTGGTTCATGAGATGATCAAGTGCAGGGAAACTGAGGGTCAGAGACATTAGATGGCTTGCTAAGGTCTTCAGCTGGTTTGTGATAAAGTCTAAATTTGAACTCAGGCCACCTATGTCTGTTTTAGCAAAGGCTCTCAAGGTCAGACACAGCATTTACTCCTTCAGGTAAGGGAAGGCTCAGTGTTGAGCCCTGCAGAAGAAGAGCACCATATGGAGTTGTGAAGTCTGATAAGTTTGATGTGGTACAAAGGCAGAAGGTAGTTTGGGCTTGCTTAAAAACTCACTTGAAATGGGAATCAGTTTACTGTGCAAAATTTAGTCCTTGAGGTAGATCAGAAATTCAAAACAAAGAAGATTCTCCCTTAAAAGATTGATAGTCAACTACTCAAACCATAACAACAGGAAATTGTAGGTTGTAATAGACCATTTCATGAATCCTGCCATTGGCTGGGCAGTAGAGCAAACTGTGTCCAGAATAACTTGCCCTCTGCTCAGAGTAGTTTATCAGTACACCCATCTGTCCATCTATCTAGAAGTACCTCTTGGGTACCTACTAAATCCAGAGCCCTGTGCCAAAGGATAGAGCCCTACTTTCTGCCCTCACAGAGCTTCCATTCTATCAGAGAAAACCTCTATGAAGTTAGAACGCACAGTAAATTCTGGTGGGATGAGATAGGAAATGTAGGACGCTGTAGGTTTCCGTAGTCTAGTCTAGTCACCAGGAAGTGCCTCCTACAGGAGATGTCATTTTGCTGAGACCTGGGTGATGTGTGAGAAATAGTTATGTGAAAATCAGGGGAAAGTGTTCTAAATAGAGGGAACAACAGCATGTTTGGAGGCCAGGAGGTGAGAGAGCCTGTGTATCATGCTAGGACTTGATAATGCTCAGGCCAGTTAGATTATGGGAAGTCAGTGGTTCTTTGTTTTGGAGGAGGTCATGAAAATTTCTGAGAAGCTCTGGACCCTTTTCCCAGGAAAAAGCATGCAGCACTTATGAGATATTGTATATTATTTTGGGAGATTCACAGATACCTTCTGAAGCCCACCCATTAAGTGGGGCTGCAAGGACCACTGGTCAGGAACCCTGTTAGTTTTGCTCTCACTTTGACTCCCACTTGGAAACAGTGCTGGCCACATTTTCCTGCATATGTAGACTTCTTACACATCTAAAGTTACTCTTGCTAACTTCTCTGGGTTAATCAGCCATCAGTGTAATTACTGTCTTAAAGAAGTTATAGTCTATAAACTCACCTTGATGGATGACTCTGGACATCTCATCTTTTCTCCCCACGGCAGGACTAGATATTATTCCATATCTATTTTTAGACCTGCTGTTTTCTTTCCTACTTACTTTCCTTTTAAAGTAAACAGAAGTGGGAGAACTAGGGCTTAAGTATTTTAAAAGGAGATTGACAGTACCTTTGTTTCCCCTCTAAGCTGCTCATCCTAAAGTTAACTCCTTTGAGGACTGATGAAAATCAACCAGCATTGCCTCTTAGTTAGAGGAATACATCCTTAAAATTGATGTCACACAGGTCCCCATACAATATGTCCCTTTTACCCCACTCCTGCCATTCTCCACCACTGGCCTCCTAGAGGCCCCTCTAACAAGCCAGGCACCTACAGTCACAGGGCTTTGACATTGCCTGTTCTCTCTGCCTGTAATTCTCTTCCCCCAGGAATCCCTCACTCATTTCATTCAAGCCCTTGTTGAAATGTCACTTACTCAGTGAGGCCTCATCCAACTATCCTTTTTAACAGTAAACCCCATCCCCTTCCCTGGTTTATTTGGTGGTTATCATCATCTAAATACTATTGTATTTCATTATCGATTTTGTTTATGAGCCTCATGCAGGCAAGCATGTGGGCTCACCATGCCCAGAGCAGTCCGTGGCACATATTAGGGGTTTTCAACCTATATTTAATGAATTAAGGGACCAGTGATGTTCCTGTGTGGATTTGAAGAAGACAAGCATCTCGGGGATCAGAATATACATGTAGTACATCTGGAGGTTTAGCTGCCAAAACTCCAGCATCACTCAGGCCCAGAGAAATGAGAACATCACACTTGCCTGATCTTGGGTTCCACTGTAGCCAGCACCCTCATGAAAGCAATTAGCACCTTTGATTTGGAAAAATGATTTCAAGATTCTCATGGGAATAGGTAACAATCTGAGGACCCCTGATGCAGACAGTATTTCCAAAGGAAATGAGTTTGGCCTCTCTTGGTTTCCATCCTCAGTCTTTTTCTTCCAGATTTCCCTGACATGGAAAAGTCATTGCCACTTTTGTGACTGAAATAGGTTTCTTGCCCTCAGGTTTTCAGCCAAGTGATAACCTTGTGTCTTTAGCCCCTAGCAGCCCTGCCCTTTCCCCAGATGGAACCCTGTAAAATTCATGCTCCTGAGAGAAAAGATGCCTTTGATGTTGCTAGCAAGTGGCATTACATTCACTTTTGACAATTGTGGCAATGACTCTGCTTGCTGCTTGGTATTTTAGCCTTATCTCAAATGTGCAATCATCCCCAAACTGTTATTTCATCTTTTGGGTCTCCTCTGGTGTCCCTGAATCTGCAGGCTCCATAACCACCGCTGTGGAGATACTAAATTAAGTATTGCAGCTTGGTGTGGAATGTATGGATACTTGAAGCAGGATTTAAAAGAGATTCTGATTTCCTAGAAATGTAACAGTATATTGCCTTGGAGCAGAGAGGTTGCAGGAAGGAGCCTCCTTTTCCAGCACTGAGTCTGCTGCTCTTCTATGCAAAGGAGGTTAAATCATGAACTGAATGCAGAGCATGTGAAAGGTTGAGGATGTGTTCTGTTTAGGAGACCCTGTAAACGGACTTGTTTTGCTGGGTGGAGGAATGAATCATTTCAGCCGTGCACACCAGCTGCAGCCCGTGGAAGTAAACCGAGGGCTTTCCCACAGCATGCGCTGTATATTTCATTGTTAGAGCTTTGCGTTTTGACAGGTAGTTCTTATCCTTCTGGAAAGAGAGGTCTGAAGCCAGCAGCTGGAGGAAGACCTGGCAGGGCCTGCTGTCTAAATTGAGAGCAAGCATGTGCAGTGAAACCTCATTATAACATGACCTGTTATTACGTGGATTTTGATATCCCATGGGGCAAATATGTCTCCCAGCATAGAACAACTCCATACAACAGATGCCTGTTGTAACTTGTCTAACTCAGATCACAACCTTGTCCCAGAATCCACTGTTAGAAAGGGGTTTGTGCCATTTTTTAAAAATCGACAAACACACCAAACACAGATCATGAATTTATGTATACTATATGAATGGTTAAAGCTGTGTATGGTGCATGGCAAGTGCTCACTGAGGTCCTTCCTCTCGTGGAACTTACATTGTTGACGGAGGATGGGATAGACTGACTGCAAAAATGTCCCCAGTTCTTCAGGATCCATGTGTCCACATGCTTTGCAATGTAGTTTTGCAGCTTCTCCCATTAAAACGTGGAATTCTGTCTTACCTCCTTTTGAATCTGGACTAGTCTTGAGACTTTGATTAGCAAAATGTAATGGAAATGACAGTATGTCAGTTCTGAGCCTAAACATTAACAGGCCTTGTGAACTCTGTGTGCTCTCTCTCTCTCTTACACACACACTCTCTCTCTCCCCCTCTCTCTCCCACACACATACACACACACAGAGAACTCTGCTAATCACATTAAAACAAGCCCACACTAGCCTGTTGGTAGATAAGAGGCCATGTATAGGAGACTCCAGTTGTCCTAACAAGACCATCCTAAACCAGATCACAGCCAACATGCGAGAGTATCCAGTTGAAAACAGCAGAGCCACCTGACTTATCCCTGTAGACCCATGAGTGAAAGATGAATCATTCAGTTGACCTATAGACTCACAAGTGATATCAGTCATTGCTATTTTAAGACACTGACTTTTGGAGTGGTTTGTTACACAGCAATGTCTAACTAATACAGGAAGACTGGCAATATGTAAGTGAACAAATACATAGTGGAGAGTAAGCAGTTCAGAAAGAGGTAACTGCCTTGAAGGAAATAAAACAAAGTCACACACTGGGGAGGGACTTGCACAGGCTACTTTATATAAGAAGCTGAGTGAAGGCCTTTCTGAGGAGGCGACAGGTAAGTCAACCCAATGGTTAGTGGATGCTGACTGTAGGGAGGGTCAAGGCAAGAGTTTCCTAGAGCAAAGAGGCATGTGTGAAGGTCCAAACAGAATTGGGGAAATAACGAAGTAGAAAGGGAATGGCAGGAGAAGAGGCCTGGAAGAGAGGCAGGAGCCAGACTGTGGAGCCCTGGAGGCTGCAGTAAGGACTTTGAATTTGGGTACACGTGGTGCTCGGAGAAAAGCCATGGAGGATATTGATACAGTGAAGTGAAACCTTATTTTATTCTCTCTCTGGCTGTTGTGTGGTGGCTGCAGAAAAGCAGATGGTGGACCACTGCAGAGGTCAGATGCGACATGTTGACTCCAAGGAGGATGACCCTAAATGAGCAGACCCCCTCTGTGCCTGCCATAGCACTCACCCCATTCTTTCTTGCCTTCTGTTTACCCAGCAAGTGATGTTGGGCTCCCAGAGAGGGGCCTGGCTCCTTTGTCTTCCTGTCTCCAGTGCCTCACACACAGTAGGTCCTTAGGAAACGCTTGCCGTCTCTGAATGTTTGATCCCTAACTCAGGCAGTGAAGTCCTATTCAGTCTTTTCCACTTCCTTTCAGTCTAGTGGCTTGGTGGGTGGGGTGCTCTTCCCTTTTCATAGGACTGTGGAGGCCCCAAGAACTGCTCCAGGACATGGTCTTTGTTATTATACAGCATCTCTTGATGGCCTGTGGCCACCACCCAGTGGGTTTCTCTCTAAAGCTTGGAGTGCATGCCTGGGCTCTATTTGGGGTTCAGCCTGACTCATCAGGTGACCATGGGGGAAGTCTTCAGGCTTTTTGGCACCTCTCTCTACTGCAATAAAATTCCTCTGGTTCGAGCTTTCCACCAACCCACCTCGAAGGCCCTATACTGCTATGGTCCAATGTTTATGTAGCACCCAGGGCGGTGGAGGCAACCTTGGGAGCAGATGCTGCATTTGGGACCCTGCCCTGATGAGCTAACGTTCCCCAAGTGCCTGGGGAATCACAAATAAAGGAACTTTATGAGGATATAACCTTATTATTTTTACCCTGTGTCTCACTGCCCTTTTATTAGTAGAATTATTTGGGGCTGGCCTTCTCCTTTCAACTAGCATAAATTTTCTTTGACTCAGCTTGTTTTTTTTTTTTTTTTCCTCTCTCTCTCATCTTTTTTTTTTTCCTAGGGAGGGTGGGTGGAATTTAGAATTAAAAAGTAGCAATGCAGTGGGAATGCAGACTTGTCTTAAATTTCACAGCAGTTCATGAACTTCAGGAAATCTGAACACACAGCATGCAATTAAGAGCAGGGAGAATTTTTTTTTTTTTTTTTTTTTTTTAATCAGCTGTGAAAGAGAAGGTGGCCGGGTGGAGACGGGCTGCTCACAGGCCTCTGAGGCCTGGAAAGCGGCTCTGGGGACAGGCAAACAATAGCTTGTTGGCAAGCCAGAACCCTCCACTTGCCTTTTGATCTTTTGTCACCTGACCTGTCTAGGACCAAGTGTGGCAAGCCCCTCCCCTGGGCAGAGAGACCAGAGCCATGGTCTGAGGACTTAAAATGAGGCTCAGGAAAGACCAGGGGGGCCTAAGGGTGTGACACCTCCTCCCCCCACCCCCAAGAAGATTGTTCCCTGAGCCTCTCCTCCATGCTGTGTGATTAACATTTGTCACCATTTTGGAGCTGCAGTTTTCCAACATGGTGCAGTAGGGCAGAAGCTGAGGGCTCCGAACCAGGAAGAGGCCAGCAAACAAGGCTATAAAGAGACTGAGAAGGCTCTCAGCCAGTGGGAAGGCCTGCAGGATGGTAGACTTATTTAGAGGCTGGTTATCTACCTCTTGTCTTGGCTCAGAGTTGGACGGAGAATGCCCTGCTCCTGCTTCTGCTCTGGAGATTGGGAGATGCCCTAGGGTGATGACACAGAAAATGCCTAAGGGTTCCTGCTTGGAGCCCAGCAGACCTAGGTTCCAGTCTTGCTGCATTGCTGCCCTTGGCCACATCCCTTTACCTCTATGAGCCTCGGTTTCCTCATCTATAAAATTATATAACCCTTGAAGGGTTTTAAGTATACCTGTTTTTGAGGAATAAGTGAGTGAATTCCCTCAATTCTAAAATGCCCCCTCCATTTATTAACAGCTCTTTGGTGATGAGAAACACTACATAAAGTACACTCATTTGGAACGTTAAATATGCTAATAAGCCACCAGGAGTTCCTGGTGCACAGCAGGGACTCCGATGATGTTTTTATTTTGGAGTAGGATCTATAGAGTGAAGAATATGGGTCTTCAGATTCCCACAGACCTGGGTTGAAATTCCAGCTTAATTGTGAACTAGCTGTGTGACCTTAAGCAGATCACTCAGCAGACTGAATCTCTGCTTGCTCCTCTGTCAAATGGGCATAGTGAAAGCACCTGTGTGATCATTTATGGTGAGGATTCAGCACAATCAGATAGGTCTCATGCATGGCCCAGGGCTTAGCACACAGTTCTAGCAGCGTTTGGCTGCTCTTGCTATTTTGATTTTCCTCTAAAGCTAGACTCTTTAACCAGAGGGACGTGGGAGGGCAGAATTTAGTCTGGTAACACCTTGATATCCATAATCCTTCTCCTTGCATTGCACTGAGCCCCTTCGTGGGGTTAGAGAAGCTCTTGAGTCAAATCAGCCTGAAGGGCTCATGGTTGGCTGGTGGGGGAGACTGCTGGGGCCAGGGAGAAGGCATGGAGTCCAGTTTGGGAAGCGTCAGAATGACAATAGATCTGTATGCTACTTAGTGTATGTACATCCTCCTCAAAGAATTCTTACAACAGCCTTGGTGGTTTGTTTTGTTTCTGTCATCTCCTTTTTGCAGATAACTGAGAGGTTACATAATTTTCAAGAGGTCACATGGGCTAGTCAGATTTGAACCCAGGAAG
The DNA here is from genome assembly GCF_048773025.1 of Camelus bactrianus. Classification (NCBI taxonomy): domain Eukaryota; kingdom Metazoa; phylum Chordata; class Mammalia; order Artiodactyla; family Camelidae; genus Camelus; species Camelus bactrianus. The sequence goes on from NC_133555.1 coordinate 29,433,970, forward strand.
CCTAGCTACAGAACATAGTGTATCCACTGTACTCTGTTGGTCAGAAGAACCCTGGGTCGGCCAGACCAGGAGAGGGATAGGGAAGCAGACCTTCTGTGAGCCAGTAGTTCAGAAGACAGACCCCCAAAGTCACCACTACTTTGGTACGTGGTTTTCTTTTATGGTCAGTTGGGTGCTGGTATGGTACTGTGGACCAGCTAATGCCTTAGAACTGGCCCCAGGGAAACAGAGGACTTATTCTGACCTGTGTCTGGTGGGGACTGGTGATAGTTAATCTAGGTTATGACTCTCTGAAGAGAGGTTAAGGACTTTGGAGTTTGAGGGGACAGCTTCAGTGATCAACTCAGGCCTTCACAGTCACAGGAAAAAAGCCACCATCATTTGAGCTCTCCTAGGAGGGTCACCCTGTAAACATCCTGAATCCTCAGATGGCTCTACGAGACTCCTGTCTTTATTGCACATGCAGAACGCTGAGCCAGGGGAGGCACAGTGATTCACCCCAGGTCACACAATTGGTGGATGACAGACCCAAGGCCACAGGAATCTTCCTTGGCACCCCCATCATGGGGCATCTTCCCCCTCTCAGACATATCTAGTGTCAGAGAGCTCATCAGTCATGGGGCGGTCTGTTCTCTACATCCTTTTATTTAGGTTCATGCTTCGGCCAGATGACTTGGGAGATAAAAGTTTATTTTATTGCAACGTTTCCTCAAGGGGCTTTGGCAAAGTAAGGTCCTATCAAAGATTTCATCAGGGATTTGAGAGAGAAACAGTAACTACCAAATGATGAAGATTAAAGCAGGAAGAATTTGGGAGCCAAGTGAGACTAGGTTCAAATCCAGGCCCTTTGGCTATACAGCTGTGAAGCTTTGGGTGAGTCACTTCACCTCTTTGAACCACGGTTTCCTCATTGGTCAAACGGGATTAACAGAACCTACTCTTCAGAGCTGTGTTTATAGGGATTGAAAATATCACATGCAAAGTCCTGGGCATTTTTAAGAACTCAACACAAAGTAGCTGCTAATAATAATAGTAATAGTAATGACAATAATAATAATTAGTAGTAGTACTACTACCAGCCCTAGCAGGACAATATTTACCTCTGCACAAAGTGCAAGGATAAATGAGTGAATTCCCTGACTTCTAAAATGCCCCTCCTATTTGTTAACAGCTCCTCGGTGATGAGGAGAAACATATGATGAGTCCATCATGTGAACTCATCAAATGTAAACTGTGTACTCATTTCAGAAAAGCTTAGAGGTAGGAAAATAATGCATTTTAGGATTGTGGAAATTCATGGTCCCTCCTCACTCCAAAACAGTTTGTAGACAGAATCATCCTTTTAGGCTGATGCCTATGGCAGGCTCCATGGATACGTGAACTGTGTACATGCAAGGTGAAGACAAGGCAGGGTCATGTGGGCTCAGGAAGGTCTGGGCAGCTGACTCTTACAAACAGAGGACTGAGGGACAGACAGGCCTTGGCTGTGCAAATCAACGAAGAAGTAGTAACAGTTGTGGGGACCACCTGAAGGTAGCCCAGTGGGTTGTCCAACTACCCCAGTCTTCCCTTTAATGGCCTGCCTCAAACTAGCCGTGACATTGCCTCTTGGCGCTGCCTTTCTGCTCGCTACCAGATGGCCGCTGTGGACCCTCCCATCCTGACTGCCCTTGCATCTGTTGCTCTTCACATCATCATTCCAGATGTAGGAGGCATGCAGGGAATAGAGTAAATCATAAAGTTCAACGATCATGTTAATGGCTGACATTTATTGAGTGCTTGCTCTCGCCCAGCTCCATGCAAAATGCATCATCTCAGGCAATTCTTAGATACTCTGTGGAACAATGGCTATTATCAGTGCCCATTTTATAGATGAGAGAATTGAGGCACAGAGAAAGCTAAATATTTCCTAATAAGTAGTGGAGGTAAGATTCAGCCTGTCCAACATTAAGGCCTGTCCCTTATCCACACCTCTGTGTGTGTCATGTCCTGTAATTCCATAACATTCCAGAAATAGTTGCCTTGACACGGGAATACTGGTGAGGAAAGAGGTGGTACAAGTGAAGAATACTTACAAAGAACTTGGAGTTTTGGGGTCACACCTGCTTGGGGACTATTCCGTTTCCTTTCCTGGGTCTCAGAAGTTAAGCAACTTGCTCAAGGTCACAGCCTAAAAAGAAGGCTTCAAGCACTCCACTCTTTCCGCAGCTCCCAGAGGAAAATCTGCAGTGCTTGGAAGTGTCATTTGTTGAGTCAAATGATAGAGCATAAAAAGCCCCTTAGTGGCATCATATGGGGAAAATGCTTCACAGTAGAGGGAGAGAAATTGAGGCCCTGAGGGGCCACCCACCTAAGGCTTTTGAATGCTTAACACAATTTGGCTATTTGAAGGAGGCCATGTGAGGCATTGGAAAGACTTTAAAACTAGATATTGAGAGTTTAAACCTCAATGGCCCCACCCCTGACACTGTGACCTTGGGCAAGTCTCTGTACACAAACTCCACATTCCCATCTGAAAACAGGGATGATGATACCCCTTGGCAGGGTTATTGTGAGGCTTGGCTATCACACGTGCAAAGTGCTCAGAATGGTACTGGCATGTAGTAACTGCTCAATAAATGTTACCTATCATCTTGTAGGAGATTCCAAATATCCCCCAGGGGTCAAATAATGTCCCTGGTGTTATTTAGGTATGGAATTTCTTCACCGATGCCCACATAGGTGTTTATGGAAGTTGATTGGGGATGGGCATGAAGAAAACTAATTTCCAGGAATTGTGCCCACCCCCCCCCCCCAGCAGTCGCATTTTTACTTTCAGATCCCTGCACCTCTTATGGTGGTAAGTGTTTTTCTGGCTGGAGGACCAGTGGCCACATAAGTGGGTGACAAGGTCTCCCTGGCCCCTTGTCCACTTTCTGGGCTGTTCTGAAGTGCTGCCAGGACAGGACCATAAAAGGCGAGGCTCCCTGGCTGCTGTCTTTGTTCTCCTTGCTCGCTGGACTGTCTCACAGTGACAGGCAGCCAGAAAAAGCCCCTTCAGTGTCCCAACACCATCTCCCTTCAGCAGCAGCATCTGGCTTGCCTTCTTGGCCACACAAATCCTGCTAGGGGTGGGAAGGACAGCACTCCCTGGCTTGGGAGGGACCACCTGAACTTTGGCCAGAGTGGGTGGCCTTGTGTTGACATTATCCTGTAAGGAAGGAAGAAGCCTGAAGGAGCAATAGGCAGGGAATTTGGGGAAACTTTTAAGTTTGGAGGAAGGGCTGGAAAAGCCATCCACCTATTCAGTCAGTCTGACCCCTGCAATTATTAATTGAGCATATACTCTATGCCAGGCACTATGTGAGTGTTTTAAAATGCAGGTTTTACTATTTTCCAGGGATGGTGAGTCCAACAGATTTGAAGATAGTTGCTGTTGAAAAGCTAGTTTGTTACTCACCATTCCCAAGGGTAGGAGGCACACCATGCAGGGCCACATGGGGAAACACCAGGGTCAGTCTGGAGGCAGAAGGAGCAAGGGAAAAAAAGTGCCTTTATTGTGGTTTCCACAGGAAACGAAAGAAATGGAAAGGCAGGGTAAACAGGCTTAGGATTGATTACTTTGAGTAATTCCACTGGTCTCTGGCAGGTAGAAGCTGTCCCAAGTTGTCTGGTACCTGGCCCTGGGATGATTAGGGCGAGGCAATATTAGCCCGGAGCAAGTATATGAGCCCTGTGAGTGCCTAATAAAGAAGGTGGTTGGAAGTATTGGCTTCTGTTGGTTGGTTTGCTTATGTAAGCCACACTCAAAGCCAAGTCATTTCCTGCCTCTAGGAATCATCTAATCCTGGGATAAACAGTGTCTTCCTGGGGTCAGTGAGGCCCAGATGTCAAAACATCAGAATAAAACAATATTTAATACAGCTAAGCTCTAGGGGGTACATGGTGCACAAGACAGACCTGAGCCCTGTCCCCATGGAGTTTTCCATCCAGCAGGGAAGAAGACATCAGATTACTGATTATTATAAAATGCATTGAGAGATGAAGTAGGGAAAGAGCAGACTTCCGTGGGATTTTTCGTAAGTAAATATCACAGATAGCCTGAAAGAGCCTTCTGCACAGACAATGGGTGTGGAGAAAGGAGCATCACTTTTCATTATTGATGTTGGTCAAAACTGGCCTATCTGATTAAGAATTAGCACATGTCAAGAGTGAGAAGAAAACAAACAAAAAAACACATGCAAAGGAAAGACGGAGTGAAGGAAGGGCAGAGAAGAAAAAGGAAGCTCCAAGGTTTCAAGTTTTCCTTGAACTTCCTTATCACATCCCAGTCTTTGTGACTTATCTGAAGGTAGACCATCTGTTCTTCTCCTGATGTGTCAGCAGTGTGTTAGAGAATACTGTCAGAACTCTTTGAACTCCTGGGAAAGATGTCCTGCAGAATAGCCACCTCTTCCAATCCAGGCATCATAGGGCTGCTGCAACTCCTCCTGGCCCTCCATTTACACTCACCTTCCAATCCCAGACCATTTGGAACCAACCTGGAAATCATTATCTCAAAGTTACATTGTCACATCTGCAAGTGAGGAACTATGACCCTAGAGATAAGACCTGTGATTTGCTTCTCCTCTGGCTGAGGTTCATATGCTGACCATGCTGTTGTTGTGCTCCTTTCCAGTGTCCAGCACAGCATTCTCCTCCTTCCTGTAATGTAGTTGGGATCAAGAGCACCAGGACAAGAACCATTTTGGAGCATGAATTTGAAAGGGGGTGGGGTGGTGATTCAAGGCACTATTAATCCTTGGGAGGAAAGGAAAGTCAATGAGTAACAGAAAAGAAGCCATCTTGGAAGCATCATCTAAATGTACACCTTTATTTTCTGTGTCTCTTTCTGTCCTCAAACTTTGGGCACCACAAAATGATAATCAAGCCCAATTAATTACTTGTCACATCATTTAAAAAGATGAGTAGTGAAATGTTTTTCAATTCTTGACTTAATTGAAATCAGTGTTTATATGACTTGCCAAAGTTTTAAAAATGTGTGCGACGGGCTGAAATGTTAGCATAAGAAGAGTTTCAGGCACATCAGATGCAAAAACATTGAAAATCATTCGTCTAATTTAATTGTCAAGTTGTGCCAAAAATGCTAACATGATATCTTTGAAGAGTAATTGGTACAAAGAATATCCTCAAAGAGAAATATTTCCACACGTCTGGCTCTTATCTTGCCCTCATTAAAATTTTTTTCCTCCCGATTGGCAGAGTGAGTGCATGCTCCTTCCCTGCCCCTTCCACACCGGGACCAACTTGTTCTGCAGATTTTTCAGCCACTGAACTTTAACATGTTATCACAGTGAGTGCAGATTCTTTCTTCAGATTCGGCCCAAGATAATCATGGATGGATTTTTAATCCTTTGTTGCTGCCAGATGTGGTATTCTCATATATTTGTTTAATCAGATATGTTGCAAAGTTGCTGCCTGCTCGGCTCCTTGGAGACAAAGGTACCTGCTCACCGAAGTGTGATGAATTCTGGGGTTTCAGTGGCATTTCCTTGAAGTAGGTCCAGAGGCAACTTTTAGCCCCTCTCCCTCAATCATATTACCCAGAAGTTCCTGGAATGGTCCCAATGAGGGATGAATGAAAGGTGAGGAAAATGGAGAACTTATTCCATTTTCATCACTCTAAAAGGAAGGGGATTAAAAGAAGCAGTGGTCCTGTACAGGGGGGTGATGAGAGCCACCCACAGCATCCTGGGATACTAGCTTTCTATTCTGCTCACCTGGGCCACGGGTGACCCAACAGCTTACCGTACTCTTCTATATCACCTTCCTGCTTGGCGATGGTGTTCACCGTGGCCTGGAACAACAGATCCGTCTCCAGCCACATTCCAAATCTCCCTTCCTCTTCTCCACTTCTATTTTTGCTGTATCACCTGGCATCTTCCAGTACTATAGCGTTTTATCTTGTTCACTATCACCCCTGATAGAATTTAATCTCCTAGAGGGCAAGGATCTTTGTCGTGTTCACTATATACCTGACACATAGTAGATGCTCAACAAAAATTTGCTGAAATGATGACTAGAGATTTAAGTATTCACAAAATTATTGACATAGTAACACCTCTAGTAAAAGGAATAGCGAGGGAAATGGGTGTAATTCTGCCAGCCTAATAGTCTGGTTAGGCATCATAGATTCCATACATTAAAAAAATAATCTAAATAAAAAAAATTTTTAAGGCACAAAATGCCAAAGGACTGGATCTTCCTCTGATCGCTCTAAGATCTTGGTGTCAGGGATGTGGAAATCAGCTAGTACTATACTGTGGCTTGTGGGCAAGATGCCCTGTGCCTGTGCTACTGGAAAAAGTGTAATAATTTGTGAGCTTTTCCAGCTTTGCCCTCAGCCAGTCCCTGCAGAAAAGGTTCTGGCTTAGTCAGCTGAGTTATCCCTACCAACCTCACCCTCTGCAGAGGCTGGCCCTGCAGAACCAGGTCCTTGGCTTCTGTGATGCAGAATCTGAGGAATGATGTGTGTTTGTGTTCTGGGGAAGGGTTAGAGCTGGAGAGGGCCATTCCTTGAAGAAAAAAGGAGAATTGTGTTGGAGGAGCTTTCGGGAACGAGGGGACGAGGAGTTGGAGGAACTGGGAAGGCTGCAGGGAATATGGGAAGTAGGCATAGATGAAGGGGATCTTACTGTGTTCTGTCAGACAAGGGTGGTCATTTGCACCCTTGACTAACCTCACTCTGGGCACAAAGGGGAACTTCACCTCCCTTCCTCCTGAAGTCAGACTTGAGCTGGTGGCTTGCTCTGGCTAATGAACTATGAACAGAGGAAATGTGTGATACTCCTGGACAAAAGCTTTTAGAGCCACGTGTGGTTCACCTTGCTCTCTTCTCCTTGCCTCTCTGACTTTGGAGGTTGTGCTGAGATGAAACCCAAGTAACTGTGGCAAGCAGGACCCCTTGATGACACACAGTAGACACAGAGCATGAACAAGGGATAAACTCTGCTATGTAAAGCCACTGAGAGTCAGTTTGTTACTGCAGCATAACTTGGCTGACTTACATGTGACGAGATCTCTTCATAGGGGTGAGGTCAATGCAATTTTAAAAAACTTGAATTTTTAAAGCATATCTTTTTATTCATTCATTCATTCAATGCATGCTTATTGAGCATCTACTGTGTGCCAGGCACTGGATGAAGCACTGGAGATACAGCAGTGAACAAAGCAAAAATACCTGCCATCAGCAAGCTTATATTCTAGTTCAAGGAGACAGACAATTTGTAAAAGATAAATATGTGAATCTTTGCTCATGACAAGTTCTTCTGCTTCCTATTGTTAAGAATAATAGAACCAGAGAAGAAGAGGCTATGAAAGGTATGTTACAGTTGCAATTTTAAATCAGATTGCTTGGGAAGGCCCTGGTGAGAATGTCATGTGTCATATTTAAGACCTGAAGGAGGTGAGGAGAGAGTGAGTCTTGCTTATATCTGGGGGAAGAACATTGCTGGTGGCAGAAGAGTACACGCAAAGGCTTGGGGGTGGGATTGTGTCTGCTGTGTTCATGACATTCAACGTGAGTATAGTGAGAACTGGGAGAGCAGCAGGGGATAGGTCAGAGGAAACAAGACCAGACCATGCAGGGCTTCATAAGCCATATTAAGGACTTCGGCTTTTACTGTGAGTAAGAAGGAAAGTTATTGGACGGTTTCAGGCAGATGTTTGTCATGATCTGACTTCATCTTCATGGGAATTCTCTGGCTGACTTGAGAATAGACAGAAGGGAGGGGGGCAGTGTGCCAAGGGCAGGAAGACTGCTGAAACAATCTAGAAAACAGATATTGAGGATTTGAACCAAAGTGGCAACAGTGGAGATGAAGGGAAGTGGTTGGATTTTGGATGGGTGTTGAAGGGAGAAATGACAGTATTTGCTGAAAAATTTACTGTGGAGTGTGAAAGACAGAAGTCAAAGAAGCCTCCAAAGTTTTGGCCTGAGCAGTTGGAAGAGCAGAGTTGCTACCACCTACAATAGGGAAGATTCCAGAAGGGGACGGATTGATTATGATAGGAACTCGGTTTGGGAGGTGTTAATTTTGAGACCAACTAATGATTTGTTGCTGAGTGATTGTCCTGTCACCTCTTTGCCACTCTGAGCTTAGATCTAGTGGGTCCCAGTTTAAAAGCGGCCAAGTGGAACCAGACAATGGTTTAACTAGTGCTGACCCAAACTATGGGCCTCTTGTGCCCACATGTGATTCATCATAATTTAGGGGCAGCCTTCTGGGAGATACCAAGAGAACATGAGATTTCTCTCTCAATAAGAGCTCACTGTTATGAAATGTACTTGGCTAGTGAGGCCCATACACTTGTAATGAGCTGAATATAGATTCGACTGAGCTATAAAATAAAATAATAACTATTTTAATATATAGCATCTCCCTGCCAAGGCAGCTGAAGAGAAGGCTATGAGCAATAAAATTAGTCCAGAGAAAGAAATGAAAAACCACTGAAAACAGTCACCTTCTAAAAAGAAACAGATTAGAAGGGCCCAAGGAGGGAAACCATCACCAGGAGTGAAACTCACCAGATAGCGATAAAACAGTTGTGAGGGAAAAGGCCGGAAGGAAATTTTCCAGGCTGCTGTCTGTTGCTCCACTAATCACTGGAGTGACCTCATCCATCCCCCTTGGCTTCATCTTCCATGCATGGGTGATGACTCTAAAGCCTGAAACAGAGCTCCAGGCCTCTGTTTCTACTCCCACTGGGAAATCTTCTCAGATTGAAGGGAGAAGTGACAGTATTTTCAGTACCACTCTCTTTCCAGATCTGGTCCTCCTCCTGAAAAACCTTGAAATTATTGTCACCTCTTCGTTTCTTCTCTCCTGCTGCACCCAGTAGGTCTGCCCTACCACTGTCTGTTTCTTACCATCTTACCATTTACCAGTCCATCATCTCCCAGCTGGACCATGGCAGCCTCCTAGCTGGTCATCCTTCTTCCACCCTAGTGTCTATACATTCATAAGGATCAGGTTTTAAACTGAAAATCAAATTAAGCTCTTCCTTAAAACCTTCCAATGAGATCTCCTTTCATTTAGATAAACTCCAAAAGACTTAAGTTCCATAAAATGAGGGACTTGCCCACCTCTCCAACCATTCTTTATGCCACTCTTCCCTTTGCTTAATTGATCTTCTGTCTGTTCCTCACACACATCAAGGTCTTTTTGGCCTGAGGGTTTTTGCACAGGCCTATCCCATTGCGTGGAGTGCTCTCCCAGATCTGCCCCTGGTAGTTCACACCGTCTGCCCATGGTAGTTCACACCGTCTTCCCCTGACTACCTCGGCCCATACCATCATTGATTACTCTTGATCATATAACTCTAGCTAGTTGTTTTCATGGCACTTATGACCATAGGAAAGGATCTTGTTTATGTATTTATATATTACCTGCCTTTCCTACTCATATGCAAGTGCTGTGGGAAGAAGGAATTCTTTTGCTTCCCTCTGGATTTCCAGCACCTAAAATGTGGTGTAATATATAATAATATAGCATATAGCATAATAATGGCAAGAATTAATTGAATAATTGTTTTGTATCAGGCAAAATACATACCTGGTATTTGTCTACTTTATTCCCTGCACATTGCATAGTATCCAGTGCATAGTAGGCGCTCAAAATTTTTTTCATGCTGTATGAGTGAATTAATTCTTCATGTCACGCATTTCGCAGATGAGAGGTTACCCAGAGTTCCACCACATTTGGTAAGTGGTGAAGCCAGGATTTGAACCCACACAGTCAGAATAGAGCAAATGTTCTTGACACACAGTAGGAAGTTCCATGAAGGAATATCATAGAATGAGCATCAAGTCTTAAATCCAGAACCAGAAAACTCAGTAGCCAGAACATTTTCCCCCTGCGTTATAGACCTCTGCCTCCCTCCAGATGCAACAGTTTCATTTGAGGCATAAGGAAGAAGAAATTGGAATTTGAAAGAAGCGTATTTTTGCATTTGAAACTTGACAGCAAAAACTTTTGACTGGCCCTGAGTTCAGTTACTATCGAGTGTGCCTGTGAAGACAGAGTATTTACATCCAGCTCAGTGTAGCCTACAGTTTGGAGTCTGAAATCAAATGGTTATTTCTGAAAGTATTTTATTTTAAAAGCCTTTGAGTGACAAATGATTTAGCAAGTTTTCAACACTGTGCTTCATGTGGTTTCGGTTGCCAGAGGGTGACTTACGGCCAAGCCTGGGCGCTCTAACCCAAGTGAGCTTACATGGGCCTAGGCAGTCACATCTTTTTTATTATGTTTAATAAAGTTTAGCACTTCTTCTCTTCTGAGTGGTTTATTGTCGTCCTGATGGTGGCATCTCAGCAGGCTAGGAAGGAATACCAGCCCGATAAAATAGAGGAGAGCAGATTCCCCGACCCCGTGCAGAGCAGAGGTGCAGGCAGAGGGCAGAGGGCTCATTTATACACTCTGTGGTCCAAACTCCTTCCCTCTTTTCTAGGCAGACTTGATATTTGTGGGCCATTAGGTCCTCAACTTGGTGTAGGTTAAAGCTTTTTTGAATATAGCTATCTACTTACTACTATGAAATACTTTGTTTAATATCCACTTGTCTTTAATGTTTATTCTAGATATTTTACATGTATCATTTACTCCTTAAACAACTATTTTTGTTAGAATTAGATTTGATTTGTAAGGACAGAAATTCCTGGTAGGAAGGAGGCAGTTCATGTCCAGGTTAGGGATGTCATGGTATCAAGGACTCTGGTTCCTTTCACTTGCTGCTCTTCCATCTTAGCAAACTGTGGCCTACAGTCTGCCACCTGTTCTTAGAAATAAAGTTTATGCTCATTCATTTACATATTGTCTAAACCTGCTTTTGCACTACAACAGAGCTGAGTAGCTGCCACAGAGAACATTTGGTCCACAAAGCCAAAAGTACTTCTTAACTGTCCCTGAAAGAATGCATTTGCAGATCCCTGACCTAGAACATGGTTTCTGCCCTCTGTTTCAAAATGGCTGCTCAAGCCCCAGCCCTCATGGCTGTATTCAAGGCAACGTGAATATAGCCTCCTTCTCCCTCCAAGGACATGTCCTAGAAATTGCATATATCCTTCTGCTTACATTTCACCAGTCAGAATTTAAACAAATGGTCACATACAGCTGCAGAAGAGACTGGGAGATAAGGTCATTATTCTAATAGCCATGTATCTATCTAAAAGCCAGAGATCCTGTAACTAAGAAGAACAGCAAAAAGTAGGGTGGGCAACTACCAGTGTTGCTGTCGCAAGAATCCTGCAGCGTGGGTATTATTATTCCCACATTATACTTGTGGAAGCTGAAGCACTTAAATAACTTAGAATCTGTATCCCAGTTTCACAAATGATTAAAATGTGAAAAAGAACAAAGCCACTTAAAATTAGGAGATCAGAGGACGTCAAGGAAGCATCTTTCTTTAATAGTTTTCTAATCTTTCTTTAATGATTTGCCACTGTACTAAAACACTACAGTTGAACTTCTGAGTCCACATCCCCCAAGCTCTCCTCCTTCCCCTAGACTTTGCTCACCTTTCTCAAGAGCAGAATGATGGCTTCCCCACCTTCAAAACACCAAGAAGAAAGCCACCTCTTGGCTTGAGAGGGAGATCCTTTAGGATGAGGACTGTATGGTCTTCATCTTAGAATCACCCAGCACCTCACACAGGTCTTGGAACAGAATAGATACTTAGCGAACCATTACCAAACTGAGCAAAATTAGATTGTGAGTTTCTTTGAAGTAAAAACCGTGTCATCCTTCTCTTTTGTCCAGCTTCTTTTATGGTCTTGATCATGCTGCAAATATTGTGGGTAACTGTATCAGTCAAAATTAGTTCAGTTCCAAATGGCAGAAGCCCAGCTCAAACTGGCTGAAGCTGAAAAGAATATTTATTGGCTAACATTACTGAGAAGTCTAGGCAGGGGTGGTTCTGTTTGCAGGCACAGCTGGATCTCAGATCTCTCTGCCTTTGTCTGTCTGTCTGTCTCTCTATCTCTCACTCTATCTCACTCCCTCTGTCTCCCTCCCTCTGTCTCTAGATTTCTCCCACCCCTGTTGCATTTATCTCTCATCTCTCAGCATATTGGCCTCATTCCCTTTTTATGCAGAAGGCTGAGGGAGAGGTAGCAATTTCTCCACAGCACATGGTCTTTTCTGCTCAGAATCCTGCAGGAAAAGGTCTGATCTCCTCCCCTGCCCCCTTCAGTATTCACTTATCACATTGTATGGAAGACTCAGAAGGGGCACTTGCCACCCTGGATCCAACCACCATGACAAGGGTTTGAATAATCTGATCGGTCAGGTCCCAGTCAGGAGCCGTTCCTAGGACTGGAGGAGTGGATTGGCCCTTCCAAGTTCATGATGAGGTGGAGAGGGTCTGGAGAGGGCTACATATGTAAGAGTAATCTATTGGACTCTTTTTGCTCCTTTTATAGACATGGTCCTTGAAGTAAAAAATGTAGACTCTAAGGATGCCTTCTTGTCAGTCCATTAGCAAAATTCTCTCTGAGGAGCAGAATTCAGATGTCCATTCAGGGTGAAAGAGTCCGCCCCACTTATTGCTAAGAAGTGGTTATTATTTCTTTTTAAACACTGATGAAGGTTTTAGAAGCTCAGCCTTCCAAACAAACCTCACCATCATCTTCTTCACATGTGTGCCTTCTCTCTGCTATCCGAGGCTGACATTCAGGCCTTTTCCTTATACATCAGTTACTGTTTATTTGGGATTCATATGTTTCTTTGACCTTCCGTGCAAGGTTGATGGATGGGTTTTTAAGCATCTTTAAATGAATTACAATATATGCCAAACTTATATTTTTGTAATATTTCTGCCAAACTGGACTACAGTGGATGGCTTATTTCCACATTCCTTTGGAATGTGCATGTTCATAAAATTTTACGCCTGTCAGTTGGTAATTTGCCAACATTCATTTGCTATCACATCACGATCATTTTTTTAAACACAACAAAAAAATTTAAACACAGGTATTAGCATGGACAGAAATGTCTTCCAATAGCATGTTACTTTGGATGTCTTGACTGGAGAAAGATGAGCTCCATAAAAGAAGGTGCAGCTGGAAAGAAATGGGAAAAAAGGGATATGAGGGCAACTGGGCTGGGTGAACTTGGTGTTCTTTGGTGTTGGACAAACTCTCAGCCCACCAGTCTGGGAGGTTGCTTTCTCTGCAGGCAGGGTATGCAGAACACTTAGGCTTTTCTCATATGACATCCCCAGATTAAATTAAACTGTAAGTACCTACTCTGTTAGTTGAAACTCTCGGTTTCAAGAGACGGGTGCCTAACTCAAATAGGCTTAATTGAAAAAGAAGAGGGAGAAGAAGGCTTTTTCAGCTTAAACAACTAGAAGGTCCAAGGATCTACTGACTTCAGGTATAGCTGAATCCAGACGCTTATATGATGCTTATACTGTCTTTCTCCATCTCTTGACTCTGCTCTTCTCTGGGCTGGATTCATTCTTAGGCTGGCTTCCACATTGAGGAGGCAAGATGCCTGCTGTCAGCTCCAGGCTGACATCCTACAACCCCATGAAGGGATGGCTGCTTTTCTAACAGTTCTAGTAAAAGTTCAGGGCAGACTCTGATTGGGCTGGTTTGGGACCCTTAAAACAAAGGCTGTTGCAGTGTACAGAAATCTCTGCGTAGACAAAGGATCTCCCAACTGTAGCACTGGATTGACTTGGTGAAAGCAGTGTCCCATTTCCAGTGCAGGAGCTCCCAGGAGGGTCCAATAATGTGCATTCCTGCATCAGAGGACCCCTAGAGCAGAGCTATTCAGACTTTCCTGGCATATGCTTTTCTGGGGGATCTCATGAAAATGCAGACAAGGAACGACATTCTACAAATCTGATGATCTCCCAGGTGGTCCACACTTAGAGAGCAAGGCCCTAGAGCGAGAGTTTTTAGCTCTATTTAGCAGCTAAACCTGTTTTACAAAAGGAATCTCAAGTTGAGGCTCACTGCATATAAATGATAAAAGCAGAGGTGCTCTGGGTGAAGGGTGTGGCACAAGGGGACCTGGGATCTGGCTAATTGCTACCCTCCAGAGAGTCCCAAGAGAACCTCAGAGAAGGGCTTAAGGACCCCAGAACCCAACGTGAAAAATACAAACTTAGAAGGAAGCTAGAGAAGAAACTAGTTCAGAAGTAGCAGCTACTGTATAGAAAGAGACCATCAGCCCCGGTAACAGTAATGATACTGAGGCTTCTAAGGTTTGCCATCTCTTAAACCTACATTATCTTTCTGGTCTTCCACCAGCCTGTCAAGGGTAGTACTATTATCATTCCTGCTTCACTGATACGTGAAGCTGTAGGAGGATGGGGCACTGGCTTAGGATCAGACAGCTAAGTGTGGACCTGGAGAAGGCTAGCTCTTGTCTCTGCACTGCCTTGCAGAGGCAGAGAGTGGACAAGTCTCCATTCCAGCAGACAGGTCGGACTTCAGATGCAAAGGACCAGCTCTAGTCCCAGTGTCAGAAAAATCTGGGTGAGGAAGGCAGATGGAGAAGAAGATGGGTATCAGAATCAGAATGACTCAGGGGCCAAGGGTGTGGCATTCCAGTCCCTGGGCAGATAGGCTGGGGATTTGAATCCCAGCCTCTGTACTTGTTGGCTGTGTCATCTGTGGTCGACCTAGCTTTATCTGATTTGCAGTAAAGCAGTGCCTACTTCATAGGGTTGCTGTAATGAGACATACAAAGCATGCAGCACAGAGCACAGTTCGTAGGACATACTCAGTAAGTAGGAGCTATCTGATTCCAGGTGGAGTGTGTGTTCCATGTGGGAGTATCAAATATGCTCTGCCTGCAGCTATGCCAGCTGAGGCTGGGTAACCCTGGGCAGAGACAACACTTGAACAGACTCAAACATCAGGATCTCTTTAAGTTCCCAACAAACCCAGTGGTTTTCAACTTCTGGCAATTTTGCTCCCCATGGCAATATCTGCAGACATTTTTAGTTGTCCTGACTTAGGGGGAAGTGCCACCAGCACCTAATGGGCAGAAGCCAGGGATACTGTTAAACAATGCACAGAATAGCCCCCACCCAATTACTGGGCCCCAGCTGTCAATAGTGCTGATGTAGAAAAATCCTGCTTCAATCTGACAATTTCTTGAACAGGAACTCTATCTCTGGCAGATCTTATACTAAGACAGGCTGAGCAAACAGTTTGGCTCACTGTGTCCTGTGAGCCAAACACTACCTGTTTTTGTAAGTAAAGTTTTATTGGAACACAGCTATGCCCACTCAGTTATATATGGCCCCTTTTGCAGGAGAATGAGTTTGTTACCACCATGCTGCACGGGCCATGAAGAAGAGCTGGGCTGCTGAGGGTTTGCCTGAAGCTAAGGAGGGCCAGCCTGGGCATGATTCAGGAGAGGCGTCTCACCTCTGAGCTGAAGCTCCTTCCCAGCGCAGCTGAGATAAAGCTCCATGCCCCTACCTTGCTCCAGAGGGTGGGGATGGATGACATCATGTCTGAGCAGCCCCCGTGGGCTCCTGTGAGATAGGACAGCCATCCATACCCCACAGGGTGGTGCCTTGTTCCCCTAGAAACTGATGATTCAGCGTGAAATATGGCCTTGCCTGGGACGGAGCTGAAACAGGCCAAACCAAGAGGTCAGGCCCTTGCTCAAAGGAAAGGATTAAAAAGAAATTAATCTCTCTTGTTCTCTCTTTGTTTGCCATCTCCAATGGAGAGAGGCCAAAGGCAAGGAGGACGTTGATGGATCAGCGGAAGGCGCTGTCCTCTGAGGCCCCTCTGGGTGGAGTTTTGCAGGGATCTGGGTCACCTCTGAAAACCTAGCCCACCACAGTGGCCCCATCCATCGAGGCCTCCCTTCCAGCCTCATTTTACTAGCCAGGTCTCTCAGGGACACACGTGTTGTCTAATGTGGTTAATCTGGTGGCTTCAGTCCCAGGATAGGGGTGTGTGGGCATCAGGTGTACGTATGCACTTCTTATCTCTCTTGCACTTTCTTCTCTGTAAGAAGCCATTGTGAGGGGAGCCATTTCTTTGGAGGGGAAGGAAGAAAGATGTAGAAAAATTTTCAGAAGATTGAACAATCTGGGAAGGAAAACATCATCTCTGTGGTTCTGACCTATAGAGAGAGAGATGCAGGAAGTGAGCGTTGCTGGGCTGGCTCAGGCACTCAGGATGGGGGAAAGCAGGATAAGGAGCCCTGCTCCAGGGAACCAGCACCCCGACAGAGCTGCGTGCCAGGGTCCATCCAAAGTGGAGCTCTGGCATCGGTCTCTGTTGCCTTCATTTCTGTCAGTGCTCATTTGGCATCTGCCTCTTCAGACCTTGTTGTAGGACTAATTCGACTAGTTTTGCAGGGGGAATGTTAACGTCCCCACTGCGAACCATGCTTACTTTCAGTCATTCCCATCTGAGGGGACCATAGAACAGGATGGGTCAGAAGTTTGGCATGGAAATTGCTGTTTGCCCCTAGATCTATAACGTATTCCTTTCTTTGGAGATCCAGGGTGGATTTCAGAGGAGAATTTGGTATGGTATGAGGTGCCTATTAAAAACATACCCTAAACATTTAAACTCTCAGACAGTAGCATTAAAGAACAAAGCATTATATTATTTAAAATCTGGATCAACAGTCACAAATACAGAAATTTCTCTGAAACTCTTAGGGATGCTAGAGGAGGAATTAAAGTCATTTGACGCATGTCAGGTGGACTTCTGCTGAATTCAGAGTGTTGCATCTGGTTGACT
The DNA here is from genome assembly GCF_048773025.1 of Camelus bactrianus. NCBI lineage: Eukaryota > Metazoa > Chordata > Mammalia > Artiodactyla > Camelidae > Camelus > Camelus bactrianus. Next base: position 29,450,738 of record NC_133555.1, read on the forward strand.
GGCTACATTTACTGAGGCTTATATCCATTTTTTCAGGAGGAAATGAATTGCTAAAGGGCAATTCAGTGGCTGGAGCATCCTCTGGAACCTGTTTTCTTCATCGTTTTAAACAACAGATGTTTGCAACTTTAAGATCTCACTCCTGAGTTACTTGGGGGTACATCTTGAGATCAGGGTTTCTACAAATGATAACAATTATTTGGGAACTTTTTTTTTTTCCATCTGAATTCTTTTATTCACAGTTGCATTCCTGACATACTTAGTAAGCACCTACTATATGCCAAGCAGTGTACTAAGTGCCAGGGATAGAACAGTGAGCAAAAGCAGACATTACCCCTGCATCACAGGGCTATCAGTCAATTGGCAAAGACGGATGTCAGTCAAAGGATCACATGAATATATTAAATTATATCTGTGAAGAGGCAAAGAGGCAGAAGGGTATGATGCTCTGAAGTCATACGATGATGGCTCATGTTTATTGTTTTTATGTTCTAATACTATTGCTGTTATTGAGCCTCTCTAGTAATCCTGTATTACAGATGAGAGAACAGAGGCACAGAAGGATCACACACCTAGTAAATACTAGAGCTTCAGTTCAGACCCAGACATTCTGACTGTGGAATCCTGGCCCTTAACTCATACTTGGAAGAATTGAGCCCTGGAGGTCCAGGAGGGCTTTTGTGATGAAGTGGCAATTGAGTCATGATCTGCAGAGCAACTTGGAGTTAATTAGATAAAGAGATGGAGTTCCAGGCAGAGGGAACACCATGTGCAAAGGCCCTGTGGTTGGAGGCCATATTGGAATGCCAAAAGCAAAGAGAAGGCTGGAGTGAGAAGAGGTTAGTGGGGAGAGACCATGCAAGACATTGACTTGTATTCTCCTCCCAGTCTTTTCCCAAATGGACTATGATTTTATGTTGGAAGCAGCCTTTGGAGAGTGCCAGGTGAACTGTTTAACTTTCAGAGAGAGCAGAGTTCATGTGGCAACTACTTAACTCATAAAGGATTTCCTCCAGAGGTGGCCAGAAAAAGTAAAATCTAGATTCTTTTGCAGGCTGAGATCTGTTGTAGAAATCATTGCTCTCAGTAGCCTAAGATGACAGAACTTCAGCCAGAAATGGCTGCATGATGGAGACAAAGACACTAGAGGTAGGCTGAGAGAGAGGGCCCTGGCCATGCCCCCACAGAATTCTCATCTCTTCTCCTAGTGCTTATCTGTCAGTGGGAACAGTGGCATCTGCCATCCCAGAACACGTGCCCCTCGCCTTTGCTTACACTGTCCCCTCCACCAGGGGTGCCATCTCCCACTTCCTACTCCAAATTCTGCTCATGAAACTCTACCTCTCTTCAAAGTGGTGCTAAGATGCCAGCTCCATGAGTCCTTCTCCTGGCCCTTAGCCAGAGGAAGGCTCTTACTCCTTGCATGTCAGCAGAATATTTTTATCCCCCTTTTGTAGCATTTGTCACATTTTTCCTTATATTTCTGTCACTCAAGCTCATGTCTCATCCCTCCTGAAAGACTGTAAACTCTGGGTCTCTGAGTGTGGGACCAAACAGTCCCAGTATCCCGTAGTCTGCCTAGCACAGTGCGAGGCACGGAGTAGATTTTCAGTAAATATTTGTTAGATGTTGTTAACAGGCTTTGCCTCTTGTCCATCACATATTCAGCTCTTCTCTTTCTCAACTCTCAGTTGTGAATGAAAGAAAAACCAGGTCAAAAGCAAATGAGAGAATGTATTGGCCTATGTAGTGAGAAGATTGAGACCCCACTTTCAGGCATGGTGGGAACCAGGGGCTCAAATGATGTGGTTAGGACCTGATTTCTCTCCACCCTGTGCCTGTACTTTCCTGTGTGTTGGTTACCTCCTCAGGCTCCACCTGGTAGCAAGATGGCCACCAGACATAATCCTTTCAGGTTCAGACCCCTTGGCAAAGAGAAAGCACCTCTCCTCCAATAGGCCAGCAAAACTCTCAGTTCACCTCACTTGATCTGATTGAGTCACTGTGGGCCAGGGACTGCCGTGCTGATTGGTCCAGCTGAGTTGTCTGCTCTACAGCTGGAGCTCGGGGTGGAGCATGTGGACAGAAATGGAGGAGGTGGGAACTGGGCTACCTCCCTGGAGGTAAGGTAACTGGATGCCAAAAGGCAGAACCCCATTCTCCCTCTATTCTTCTAGAGGGCAATAATGGGACCCCATTTGAGGAGTTAGATGGGAGGGTGAACCTCCCTGCTTTTGAAAGGCCACTGCTGACATTGTTAGAGTGGGAATAGCCAGAGAGGGAGAGGAAGGATGATTCAGTCCCTGATTTTAGGTCCTAACCCATCTCCCCAAAGACCTGCAAAGGAAATTCCCCAATTTTTAAGGCTGGACGAAGAGTGAAGAAATGCAGTTAAGTGAGTCCCTGAGGCTTCTTCCTTGCTCTTTCTCAGCCAAAATGAAAAATTTTGTCCTCTAAGGGAGGACTTCCATCCTCTGATTAAGAAGGCAGAGATTCCTCCTGTCCTGGGAATTTCTGCAGCTCTGTGTGGTCATCACTGTGACGGTCTCTGGCTGCTGTGAATTCTGGAGTGGGATTTGGGGGAAAGGCGTTTGGAGTTCCACAGGTCCTGGGACACAGCCACACTGAAATTGTTGAAAGGGCTGCCCCCCCTGCTGAAACCTTTCCTCTCTGACCTGCTTCCTCAGTGAATGGGGGACAATGTTAGGAACTCTGGGGGTCTTTACTGATGAAGGCACAGAAAGGCTGCGAGGAGATACCCCAGGGCTGGGCTTGACTATCTGACAAATGCCTCTTCTCTGCCTGGCCCGTCTGCTTCCCGTGGTCAGGGACCTTGCCAGCTTTGCTCGCTGTCGCCGATGCCTTGGGCTTCATCTCACTTAATTATTCCCAATCTTTGAAGAAATTGAGATTCACTAAGTTTCACAACTTTGCCCAGGGTCACTCAGGTGACAACAGGTTGACCCCAGTTATCTGATTCTAGAACTTGTGCTCTTAACCATTTTGCTGGGCAGCCTAATCCATCTCTGAGGTATCTGTGATCCTCACCTCAAAATGTTATCACCTTGGGTACCCATTTCTCTTTCTAGAAGATGCTTTGGCTTTTGCTCTGGACTAATTTGAGAGGCTGTCTGTGATGAGATGCTGCTTCCTCAGGCAGATCTTGCTCAGGACTCAGCTTTGCTTGCAAGCCTCTTCCCTTCTTAATTTAAAGCTCAGATGTGCTCAAGCTGGAGTTGATAGTGTTTCTCCACCAGTCAAGACAATGAAAATGCATTTCTGGCATGGTTTGAATTAAAGGAGAATTTCCCGTTTTTCATAAACATTTACAGTAGTTGTGGATGCAGAGTTGAAAGGTTTAGGGTTTTGGTGTTTAATTAGAAACAAATGCCTGTTATGGTCCTGTTAGCAAGAACGGCAGGTCTCAGATTATTAGGATTATTACTATTATTTGTGCCTGCATTTTGATTTTTTTTCTTTTCCCTGCAGCATCCAGGGCAGATTTCCCCAAGGTGGCTAGGTGTGGGGATTGGGGTGGGGGTTGGGATCCGTAGAATCACGGCTGAAGTTTATGTCTGGGAGCCAGGGCTCTGGGCCGGCTTCAGGCCCCACTTTGCAGTGAGCCCAACGCTCCCTTCCTTCCTTTCCAAGGGCGGTATAAGCTGAGGGCTTAGTGGGCAGAGCAGCTGCAGCCTCTCTTGGGGCCTTGAGGACCCCGGTGCTCCAAGCTGAGGCTGCCTTTGCCCCCAGGCTCAGCCCTAACTTGATTTAAAAGGGCAGTCTGCAGCATGGGGCACGTGTGTGGAAACCCAGCTTCCTGGGAAGCAGCAGAGAAAATTCACAGCCATGCAATTTGCCAGTGGCTTTGTTTTGTCTTTGATGGAGATTCCAAGGCTGTTCCTGCAGGAGCAGGAAAAAGAAACAGCCAATCATAGCAGCCTGAGACCCTTCATACCCCAGGAGAGGATGTCATCCATTTGGTATCTGCTGAAAACAGGCCTGTGTCTCCTGTCATAGTCTCTAAGAAGCTAGCTACAGCCTGGCTACTAATCCCTTGGGGCCCTCTGTGCATCTCGGTCTTGAAAAACTTAATAAAAGGATAGAAAATCCTTGAAAGTCCCTTCCACCTGTTAAGGATATCATGAGCTCCCATAAAACATTGTCTTTGAATATTTGGTGAGAAAGAGGCCATCTAATTTATTTATAAGCAATTGAAAAGGTTATAGAAGTTTACAGGCAAAAAAGCTCTTGAAAGCATTTCAGTCTATCAGTCCCATTTTACAGATGAGACAACTGAGGCCCAGAGACAGGAAGGAGCTCACGCACATAATCACAGATGAGAAGTTGGATAGCCAGCCCAGTCTAGGTCCTCTGCATCCTGAAACACTGCATTCTGTCTCATATACAAAGAGTTGGGCATATTTTGTATTATTTCCTCTCAGATACATTGAGACACTTTAGAGAAGATATTGTCTTCTTTTTACAGACCTAGGCAGGATTACATTATTTTCCCCACAAAACAGTTATAAAAACACTATTGCATGATTCATTATAGAAACTCTGAAAATTTTAATCAAGTTTAAAGAAACTAAAAGTCACCCAATATTCCAACCTCATTCAGACACTTCCATTACCATTAGTATGTCCTGGTCTCCTGTCCTCTTTTTTTAACTTGGCAAATTAGACTTTAAATGATGCAGAGGTTTGACTGTAAGGTTTAAGTCTCAGTGCTGTCATTTCCTAGCTGTGACCTGGGGCTGGTTACTTAACCCCACAAAGCCTTTTTGTCCTCATGGGGTTCTCGTGATGAAGAAACAAAATTATTAATGTAGGGCGTTTAGCATAGTGCTCAGTGCATTTTATAACTCGTTGTTATCATCATAAGAAAAATAGAAAAATCTGGAAGCCCCACAATCATAATAACACAAAATTATTAAGTTACAAAACGCAAACAAAATGACGCTAAAGTAAAAGAATGATTACAAATTATTCAGCCACTCAAGAAAATAATTTAGTCGGTTGGTAGGTTTTTAACCCTAGTTCCTAAATCTGTTTGGACAATTAAAAAATTTTTCTTAAGGAAAATTATTATAAAGCAACATAAAATGAGCCCCTGTATCTCCTACTTTGAGGAAAACTCCATTCAAGTGTTTTTAAACTGACAGAAATGGTATGAATGTTGGTGTGGAATTATAGGACCTATATACCATTGGGACATGTTCAGGGGTCCCTTTCTTCTCTCTCTCTCTCTTTTTTTTTTTCCAAATTCTCAGCGTAGGGTTAGTTACACCAGGCAGTTTTAATAGAACAAAGCCATGTAATGAACTTTTCACATAAAGTGGATTTTTTCCATGATTCACTCACTGTACCTTGTTTATGAAGCTTGTAAATATGGTAGATTAAATGGGTCCCTTTCTCTAGTGTGCAAAAGTCCAAACCCCTCAAAGCCAGAGAAGAAGAATGAGGGGGAGGAAGAAAGGGAGGAGGAGAAAGGAGGAAGCAATAAACGATGGGGAGTGGGCAGGCCCAACATGAAAATGAAAATAATGTACGGCTGTGGAAAAATAGAGAGTGATTTCCAGAGTAGAAGGTGCAAATCTTGCTACCTGCCCCCACCCCCACCCCCACCCTCACCCCTGCCAAGGTCAATTTGTGTGCAGACTTACTGGAGCATAGAGGAAACTTCTGACTAAGACCATGAAAATTGTCCTACAAATCAGACCTCACCTTTCAGGCAGTAGAGATTGGGCCCTGAGCCCTGGGCCTGTATGCATTTTGAGAGGCCAGATTGCTCTGAGTTGAAGAGGGGACCCCACTCTTTAGGGTGCAGGGGACTCTGGGCATGCACTGTAGTTGAGTAGAAAAGAAGGCTAGCTGAAGCAAATGTAGCAACTTCTTGATCATTGTTGAATCTGAATGATGGGCATGTAGAGGTAGTGATGCTTAATTTTACATGTCAACTTGTGTGGGCCATACTGCCCAGGTATTTTCAAACATTATTCTGGATGTTTCTATGAAGATCACTTTTTGATAAGATTAACATTTAAATCAGTGGACTTTGAATAAAGCAGATTATGCTCCATAACATGGGTGGGCCTTGTCTAATCAGTTGAAGTCCTTAATAGAACAAAGACTGACCTCTAGTAAGCAAGAAGGAATTCTGGCAACAGATGGCCTTTGGACCCTGGACTAAGGTTTAGTGGGTTGCTAAAGCTGCAGAGGGAGCCCAGTGGGTGTCTACCATTCTCCAGGCTGCAAGAGTGATAGTCGCAGAGGCAGCTGCCGCTTTTTACCACTGTTAATCCTGCTACTGAAAATGAAATTTACCAAGATGCTTCAGCTGCCTGAGTACTCACTGGAAGGACTCTATACATTAAGCCTATATGTAGAAAGGTATGTCTTTTGCAAGCAGCTGGCCACCCAGAAAGGATAGCCATCTGGAAGTAGTCTAGGTCACAGGCTCTCTATCCTGTGCAACTTACTTCTTCTGGGACCTTGGCCCAGTCATTCTTATCTCTGAGTCTCAGTTTCCCCATCTGGAAAGTAATAATACCTGATCTAACAGCCTTGCAGGGCAGCTGTGAGTTTAGTGATATCAGAGCTCATGAATGTGGAATGACTTTGAAAAGTTACAAAAGCACTAGGGGAAAAAAAAAGAAAGGTAAGGCGGTGTTTGCTCCGCATCTGGTTTCCATATTGTCTCAGGCATTTTGCTTTGGGAGAGCAGCCTCGCCACAGAGACGACTGCTTAGTTCCAGGTTTAGGCCTCAGGGTTCCCAGTGGTGAGAAGAATTTTTAGATAATGAGAATAGCCAGGGCATGGCACCCTATCCTTCATCAAGTCCTCCTGTGCAAGAGACCCTATTTAATCCTCACGCCACACTGCTGGGACAGAGGGACAGATAATCTTGTTCCATTTCATAAATGAAGATCAGACACTGGAGGTGATGGCTGGTTTGAGTAAGTGGTGAATCCAGGACTCTCATGCAACCAAATTCAGCTCTCTGTTTTACACAGGCCGTGCTTTTCTGTAATACATGAGTATGGAGCATGGAGTTTTAAATCCAGGGTTACTTTAGAGATGAACAATTGGATTTTTTTGTAACCTGCATGCGTGGCATCTGAAACATCTGATTTTGTTGCCAAGATTTAAGAATTTGGTGGTTCCCATGAAAATTTAGGTTTTTAGATTCTCTTGAAAAATGGACAGTCTGGCCACTGAGGATTTCCATGTCTGAAAAACAACATGGATTGGAACAAAGAGCTGGCTGCCCCCTCAGTTGGTGCAGGAACACTCCCAGTTTGCCACTGTCCCTTTCACTCGCAAAAGAGAACTGTTGCCCCCCTAGTGCCTAAGCAAACACTGTACACTTGTGACTCCTAATTTGAACCAACCTTCTCATTTGCAAATGAGAAAACTGAGTACCAGGGAGGCTGAATGACCCACCCTGGGACACACAGCTTTGGGATGTTAGGATTGGAACGGAGGGAGAATTTGGCTGCCTTCACTCCCAGCTTTGACACACTTTGCAGACACACGTCTGTCAGGTCTATGAGAGAGGCTCCAGCATGACCATTTGTTTTTTGCTCTTTTTTTTTCCTCCCCAAAGGAGAGGGTTCAGGTGAGAGCAAGCATGGCAGATGGAGTGACAGGCAGATTAGGAGGAAGTGTGGAGACTCCTTTAGGGAAGAAAAGTCCATGTCACTTTTGCAAAGAAATCAATCAACTCTGTTTAACCCTTTTATCTCCTGCAACAATTGACAAAACAGTCAATTGGTAGAGTAGTTCCAAAATGATTTATTAGCACAAAGGTAATCTGAAAGGAGAAAAATAGCTGTATCTCCAGTAGTAGAGCATTGCTGTGCTGGGTAGGACCTTCCCCGTGAGGCATGTCTGGGGAGGACCACGTCTTGCCCACAGTATTCACATCAGCTGGTAACCACCAGTGCCTGGGCTCCAGGGCATTCGAGCACAGGCATCTGAAATCCTTGTGTTTTCTATTTGGAGGAGGCCTCTGGCTGTCTGTGAAACTGGCCGCGAGCTGCTTCTCGGCCCGTCCTGCTGACCTATCAGATCCTCATCAGGCATCCCCGGCCTTTGCCTAGGCCTGACAGCCTAGAGGAGGTCCCCTGGCCCTGGCTCATGGAGTCATCCAGAGCAGAAAGTTCTGGATGAGGACTCAGGAGAACTGGCTTCTGTTCCCAGCTCTGCTCCAACTAACCCAACTCTGCTGTCTGATCTTAGGTCTTTGATTTCTCTGGCTTGCAAATGTTTACTGAATGGCTTGTAGACTACCCTCTTCCAGAGCACAAATTCTTTGACAATTTGGTTTGACAATTCTTTGAGAGGGCACGAGGAATCCAGCTCCATTGCCTGCGTCTGCAGGTTTCAGGATCCCCAGGCCTCACCTCTCCTCCTCCCTAGTAGAGGCTACACTGGCTTGTTTTTCTCCTCCAGTCTCTGAAACTTCCTGGGGACTGAGCATCTCCTGTGGCTGAGGGTTTGTGTGCTGCCCCAAGGAGGCAGCGCTCATCTTCATTATTTCCAAAGAGGAGCTGCCCGAACAACCCTGAGACATTTTATGAGAAAGAAGACCTTAAACTGGTTTTCATTAAATGTGGCTTGATGGAGGCGAACCGGAAACATCCACTGGAGCAATGGCAGCCTTTCAAAGCCCCCCTGCAGAAACGATAAGCTATAAAAACAAATGGCCCAGCAACAGAACAAAAAACAAGGCTCCAGGAACATTTGCTGGGCTGCAAACACGGCCCGCTGGGCCCTACCCCGCCTCTCAGAGGCTCAGCCAGTCAGGACCTGGCTGCTTCAGAGGATAACAGGAGCCAGGGTGCTTCCTGCCCCAGGAGATTCAGCGATGGGGGAGCAGAACAGAAGCAGGGCAGGGCTGAGCAGGGAGTGGGTCTTAGGCATCAGCAGACCGTGGCATTCACTTTGTGCCGGGTATTGTCAGGGCTCTTTACGTGCATCCTGGCTTCTCCCTGACTCCCCTGTTGAGATGCACTATGTCATTCCCATTTTGCAGCAGAGGAACAGAGGCTCAGAGATGCTGAGGATGTCCTAAGATCCCAGGGCTGAGTGAGAAAAGCAGGACCCAGACTCTCATTCCCCGAACCCCCGAGACTCCACCTCCCTTGAGGAAATGATCACAGACTTAAACTGGCTTTCAGACTTCCGGAGAGAAAGCCCTAGAAATCATGGAGCCCAAGCTCCCTTTTTTCCATGTCAGTTGGAAGTGACAGGGTTTGGGATGGGGAGGAGACTGCCCTCAGCTGTCAGAGAGACCCAGGCACACACACATATTCCTTCCTCACCACTTAACTGGCTCTTTGTTTAGACAGTTCCCCACTCTCACTGAGCCTCAGTTTCCTTATCTGTGACAGGAAAAGACCCACAACACATGGTTTTGATTAGTCTCATCACGATGGGTACATAAGATTCATTCAAAAAACGTCTGAGCACATTCTATGTGCCAGGTACCGTGTTTGGCCCTAGAGATATAGCAAGGAACAAAATAGACTAAAATTCCAGCCCTTGTAGGGGCTGGATTCTGGTGGAGGAGACAAGACAGACAATAAATATCATAAGGAAGTGATGCCGTGTGTCAGAAGATGATGTAAGTGCCTTGGAGAAAAATGCAGCCCAGAAGAAGGGGTGGAGGGTGAGGGTGAGGAACAGATTAATAGGGTGGTCAGGGAGGGTCTCACTGGAATGTGATTTAGAGCAAATACTTGACAGAGGTGAGGGAAGAGTGCTCCTGGCAGAGGGCACAGGGAGGGCAAAGGCTCTGAGGTGGAAGCAGGCCTGGTTTATGAAGGAACAGCCGGAAGGCCAGGGTGTCTGGAATGGAGACAATGGTTAAATGCCTTGCACAGTGCCTGGCTCCCTGTAACTGCTGCCTTTGTTCTTGTTTTCATTATATAAATTAACAACAGTCAGGAGTCTGGACTACCTCCCCATAGCCATCTGAAGCTTTTCCTAGGCTGCCTCTTACCTGCATAGGTGCCGATGCTGCCTGGCTCTGGGCCACTTGGTCCTCACTTCCCACTCTCCCCTCCTTCCTTCTAGTCACTTCTGGAACAACTACTGAGGGCCCCTATGTGTGCTGAGCCTGTGAATGCTCAGAGACCCCAGGGAAGGCACTGAAAATAGGATGAGGGGACCTGGGCACCCTAAATGCGGTTCTCTACCTCCTCTGCCCTTGGGTTCCTCCAGGAACAGGGGAGTGCCTAGCTATGCAGCCACCCTCAGCCACACCCCAGAACTCTGCGCTATGCTTCTGACAACCCTGGCGGGAGGACCCCAGCCCAGTGGGCCGTATCTTAGCTTAGCCGGGGTAAGCACAGCTTGCCATCCTCTGTTTGCTTCTACCTTGGACTAGATTCTGTCCATCCCATCTTTTGTACTGTTTCTGCTCCATTGTGGCACATACAGAAATTCCTTCCTGGAGGACAGAGATTTGCCGATACTGAGTGCTCCTTGTGAAAGAAAGTTGCCAATGGGAGCAGATTGTCCTTGGCAGTCCCACTAAGAGGATGATGAGCTGCTTCTCAGATGCTCAGGCCTGCCGCACCATGACCCATCCACCTGGTCCCACACTTAACAGCCCCAGTCCTTTTGCAGTAATAGAAATTCAGTAGGACATCAGGGTTTGCTGAACATCCTCAGGTCTCCCTGCTTCTCACCACTCCATCCTTCCATCCCTCCCTCTGGAGTCATATCATCTGATCTGCCTCCTATAAGGAACCCTTTGGTTGCCATTTGGAGTTTGCAGTGCAGATGGGGAGGGTGCAGGGACTGGAGTCAGGGAGCTCTGTTAGGAAATCATGCGGGAGTCTAGGAGAGAGATGTGACAGCTGTGGCAGTGAGGATGGAAAATAGACACTGATTCCCAGAGACAGTCTGAAGATAAAAGCAGCAGGACTTGGTGACTGATGGGAGAGAACTCCTTTGGAGAAAGCACTCATAAGGCCATGAAAATGATAACCAACAATACAAATGAAGATTCACTGTGACAGTAGAGAAAAGCAGGAGCTATTCTATGATATGTGAGTCATATAACAGTGATAACCAGAAAAGATGTGTACATATACCTTTAGTAAAGACAAAAATGGATGTTAAATTCACATCTGGCACTAATCCCCAGACCTTGGGCAAAGTAGTTAAACTTTCTGTGACATATTTCTTCATCTGTTTCTTGGAGATAATAATGAATCCTTTTTCATGGAACTGTTTGAGGATGTGATGAGGTGACAGCATAGCACAGGGTCCAGCACACTGTGATGCTTTGTATATTTTTGTGTTGAATGATGGTGACTGTTGTCTCCCCCATCCCCCGTGCACCCACTATCCCCCTGGTAAGGGTCTCAGAAATGGTTCCTTGACTTTAAGCTGAATTCTTTAATAAATCCAAGGAATATCAAGCAAGGAACCAGCACTTGGCAAATATTTTGGAATTCAGATTTATCCTAAATGACTCTGATAAGTAAGAGGAAAACAAACAATCTCCTAGGAGATAATTTATAGAAGGATGCCCCTCGCTACCCCATCCATTGATACGGAGGTGGGGGAGGATTGGCCTCTTCACAGCCAGAAGCAAAGGGTAGATGTGGTAGAATGGGGGGAGGGGAAGGGGAACAAATGGCACATCCGTCACTGATAAAAGACTGTTGCTGAGACCCAATAAACCCTGTAGCCAGTCCCTGGGCCATATGTGTGAGTGGAAAGGTCACCTTCTTTTTCATCTTATGAGCCATCACCCAACCGAAAAGGGAGGGCCTTGGAGCTCAGGAGGGAGTCTAGCTCTAATGGGAAGGCTGAAACATGGAAGTTAGAGGACTGAATTACATGCTCAGACAGGGGAGTCCCAGTAGCTCTGGTGGTATCAAAGATCCATATCACTTTTTAAACCAGCCCCCTACTGCTGTCCATGGCTCCTACCACATAGGCAACCACGTGTAGGCCCCACTGCCTAGCCCTGCCCCAGCCATCACTGACTGGATGAGGGTGGGGCACCTGGTTGCAGACCTGTGTCTTCCAGGAACAAATGGGCCCATTAGGTTCTTGTTCTTGGGATTCTGAATTGAGGGGTGGTAGAGTTGATTAGTCATGAGAGGTAAGGCTGCAAGGCTGGCAAAGCAAGTGAGGCCAGAGCAGCCACCACCTGCAAGCTGAAGCTGTGTGGATGCAGAAAGTGTGAGGAACCAGAAAAGGAGGTTCCACAGAGAGGATCAGATGGCACAGAGACAGCACAGCCAGAGAGAGGAGTGTCGTGCTGCCCCAATCCTGACACTTGTCAGATCCTCCAGACCAGCAGAATGTGTCCCCAAACTCCCATTTCCTTGATTTAGCATAAGTGCCTCCTGATTCTTACAACCAAGGTTGACCACATGCTGTATGATCTGCATGTCCCACCTCCATGGTCTTCTCCCAGGGAAGGGAAACTGGAGGGTGGCCAGGCTCCAACCCGCCTGAGGCAGTGTAGCCTTGTTTATAACCCGCTGGAGCTGAGCTGGGGAAGCGCGGCAGTGACCTGACCGCTCACTCATCTTTATGAGAACATCCCCCATGTGGGAGCCTTCCCTTTTTCATGAGGATGTTTTTCTTGATGTCCAGCCGAAACAGTCCCATTTTTTATTTCTTCCTATTAGTCTAAGCTCTGGCCCTCAATATTACTGGCTGATATAAACCCCGTCTCCCTAAAGCTCTCCCTCCAAGTTCAGATATTCGACCGCTTACATGTGGATAGCCCTCTGCTACGGCTCCCCTCTCCAACAACTCCCTAACAGCCCTTGTTGTTTTTTCAGCCTTACTCCTCCATTTCCCCCAGAGATGAGGTCTGACGGAGTTCAGGGATGGATGGAAGGACAGATTAAAACACAGAGCATGAAGGAGGTGAGGAGAGCAGGCCAGGATAAGGGGTCCTCTCGGGCTTGCAGAGGAATACCAGGCATGCAGAAGTTTTGAGTAGATGCGGGACCTAGGAGACCACCCCAGCAGTCAGAGCTCCAGAGGGATCTCTAGAGAGTGTTCCCTCTGCTGAGGGACAGAAGCCAGGAATGACTATACATGATTGTGTAGGAAAACTAGATGCCTTTCTGCATGGAAATAGGATGCAAAAGGAAGGTAAGTATGGGCCACAGTGAAATCTAGTAGAAGACTCAGAGAAGTCTTTGGACATTCTTTTTTGTGTTAGGCAAAAGAGATGTGATCTGCTGTTAGACAAGCTGTGGGTCACATAGACAAAAATTTAGATGAAAAGGTGACTCAGATCAGCTGAGAAGGGACAGAGGGGAAATGACCAGGGTTTTTCATTTTTCTATGAAAGGAGATCACCATCCTCTCTCTCTCTCCCTTTTTTTTTTTTTTTTTTTTTTCATACTGTTCTTGGCTTTTTTACTGCTAGAGTAATTCCCTGGGGGAGGAAAGTTTTGTGGAACGTGTCATGGAGTCACTGATGGTTGCCTTTTCAAGGCATGAGAGAAAGAGCAAGAACAAGATTAAGACAGGGAGATGAATTTTTGTCCTGATAGTATCCTGTAGTTCAGAGCAGAAAATAAATAATACAGGGGCCAATACTCTCCTCTCCCATGGCTGGTATCACCAGTACCGCTCAGCTTTCTTTTCACTGAGCCACAGTGAGTACAGCTCTCCAGGCAGCCATTAGCACTTTAATGAGATGTATTTGCCATCTTGGGCAGTGCTCTCTTTTTGATACAGTCTTCCATGGTCTTAGAATTTCGGTGTTAAAGTGGCAAAGGGAACGGTGACCACTGCTCTGCCTGTACTGAAAAGAACCAGAACTAGCATCATTTGTAGAATATAGTGGAAGGAACCTAACTCTGCAGACTTGGGTTCAAATCCTGGCTTCATATACAAGTCCTGTGATCTTGGATACATTTTTAGGTTTTCCGAGTCTCAATTCCACCATCTATAAATTGGGATTTAAAATATGGACTGTGCGGGATTGCTGTGAAGATTAAAGATGGTGCATGTCATTGCTTTTCACGGTGCCTAGAAAACAGTAGGTGCTCAATAAAGGGTAGCTTGACATGAAAACTGAGGAAACCCTTAAAACTCTTTCAAGTCTATTCACTCAACGTAGTATGTCTGAGGCTGAATTGATTCAAACAACATTGACTTGGCACTTAGCACACTGACGTGTCTATTTTCAGTGTTTATGAAACTAACCAGGGCAAACACATTCCTGCTTATATTATTATCTGGAATCAAATGACAGTCCTTGTCTGGCTTTCTAGACAGTCCATTTTGTGTAGACACTGAGCTGTACAATTTTTGGATTCTGTGGTATGTGCTGAGAAATGACCAATTTTTATGTTGGAGAAGGCAACATAAAGATTGTGAAAGTTGCTCTTGATGAATCGTTAAACTGTCCCATGGACTTTCCTTACCAGAGATAATCAGATGCACAAGGCAGATAAGAGCAGAGAATGGGAATGACCATTCCTAGCTTTTGTTTACAATGGAAAGTCAATGACTTTTCCTCTAGGATCCCCCAGCAGGGCTCTTGGCAGCTAGGATGCGGGGTCCAACCCCAGCAAGCACCAGTGGCACAACTTGACAATCTCAGACCTCTCATCAAAGTTGTGGTTTTGCTAGGACCTAAGGGAGAGCCGAACTGTTTTCGGCTGGTCCAGGGGCTTTGTAAAAGTAAGCTGTTTGTCATCTTACTTTGTAAAGCGTGGAATTTGAAGTTCTGGCCAAAAAAATTAGCAACCTTGTACATTGCATGTAGCTTGCATAACAGATGGCAGTTTGGGAAGTTGATATTTTTCAAAACTTGGTAACTTCACGGCTTGATGTCCTGAATGAGGTTGTTTTCTCTCAGATAGCATTTCAGGAATGGGGACTTTTGATCAGGAGGAAGACCTGAGCTGAACCCAGACTTGGGACTTAACTTTTCGAAATTTTATTACAAAGAAAACTTCATATATATATTGGCTTCTGCACATCTGCACCTCTTGCTTTTCTTCATAGAGTGGGAGCCAGACTATAACAAGAGAAGCTGTTATCTGAAAGTCCCTGCAGAGTAAGGAACAGCCAACTCTTCTTACAGGACTGCTCTGGGTGCCTCCCAGAAAAGGCATAAGCTTTGCATAAGCATTTGGTCTGTGGGGTGCTGGTCTGAACTGACCTTGCTCTTTAAAGGAACAAAGATAGTTCTTTCCCCTAGAAGAGGATTTTGACTTTAAAAGCAGCTATTCATGGTAGAGTCATTGTGTGAATGTGGCTTTGAATGTCACTCCCAGGAGAGTCAGATAAAGAACGTTAAAGCTGGGAGGGGCCTTCAAGATATGGGGTTCACCTCCCTCATTTTATAGATGGAGAATCTAAGACCTCAGATAAAAAGGCATGTCCTAAGCAAAAACAGCAAGTTAGTAGCCAAGCTTTCATTAAATCTTATATTTTCTTCTCCCAAGTGAGGATAGGCTACCTCCTACCCCTACCCCTGTGGCCAACCACATCAGCATTCATATTTTGTGGCAAATGTCAGCCTGAAATACCACCAGCCTAGTCCCCTAGCTCTCAATCTGGAACATCCCTACCACTCCAAGCTGTCATTAGCCAGAGTAGCAGAGCAAGTAGGAAATGATTCCCATGTAAGAAAGAGGCACTTGTTCTGATGAACTGGCGCCCCAGTCTCCCAAGTGCACATCACGTCAATTCCCCGAGTATGTTCTGTCTTCTGGCTTAAAACGCACAATCTTTTGAGGATACTGCGGAGAGGCACAGTGACTTATTCCAATTATGGGCTTGAAGACCATCCATTCTGTCTCATTGCTGTATTCTCATCTCTCAGGTAGAGCAATGAGGTCCGATCCATAGGGCGCTGGCCTGGGAATATTGTGATCCACCCTTCTCTTCCTCCAAGGTCCCTGTAAGATGCTCTTTCTGGGACTTTGTTTATAAGGCACAGAATTCATCTAGCATTTCTCAAAGTGTATTCTGAGAAATTCAGGTTCCATAGGAGCATAAAAAGTTTACTTAGAAAAGAAATTCTCCCCAGGGTGTATTAAATCAACGTTATTTATTTAAAATATGTACTTTAAAATATCTTTAATTTATTTCAATAAAACATTACTTAAATAAGTATTCTTTCTATAAAATCACATAAATTTGGCCAATTTGGGACTAAATAAAATTAATATTTTGTTTATTGTAGGACTTAGCCAAACCTTCAATATAAAAAATATGCCTTAGAAAATCAGCAGACAGGGGTGAAATAGTCACTGTTTCTCAAACTAATGGTCTTGTTTAATCAAGTGCACTGCCTCAACTTGACAAATATGGGACAGATGATCTCTCAAGCCATGTGGAGTCCTAGCACTGTGCTTCTGCCCTGCACTTGTCCTTGATACATCTAGTAGCTTTATTTTCTAAAATAATAGGTGGACCCACTTCCAGGTTTTTCTCTCTCATTATCAGGGTAATTCTGTTTGCGTTTTCTCAGCTTATGTTTTTTCAGATGCAGAAAATTATGTAATTAGCTGTGAGGTCTCAGGCCATCATTTGGGAAACATTTCCCACTTAAATTAAAGGCTCTGCACGCCCACCCAATCCGTAATTGTGTGGATCTTTCAAAACTCTCCGTTGGCTTCATTTAATTGTTAAACATTAATTTAGTAGGGGGAAATCTTCAAAGAAGGGGTAGAGGGATAGAGGAAGCGTGGCTGGTAGGACAAAATATTAATAGGCTGGTTAAAAGCAAAACAGTAATTCTTCCCGTCTAAGCTTGCAGCCTTTGGTCGGTGGAAAAGAAACAATCGGTTATTCCGGGATTATGTAGATTTCATTGACTTAAAATGACCTAAAAGCAGCCAGAGGGGGATTTACTTTGTCTTTATTTTTTGCCTAAGGAGACAGAAAGAAAAACAGGGTTTTGTTTTTCAAAATCTGTAAATGCCATTTTCCACGACGGTTTCCAAAAGTGTTCGTTAAAGAACGCGATGCTATTCGACAAAGACCAAAATTAAAACGGAAAAATCCCGTTTTGCCAGCAGTGTTGCTCTTATAGCTATTTAGCTCAGCGAACTCCAGCCCCGTCCCCAGTGCAGGGCAGGACTCGACACCTTCGTGGGCATCTGAGTTGAGGCCGGAGATGTGTGATGTGTGGGGTTGCCATGGTGATCCCTGTCAACAAAGGTTACCCCTGGTGGAACCTCTTTGGCCCCGTGACCCACACACAGAGTTGGAATAATAGGCTCTGTAAGTGGCTTCTGCTCTGCAAATAGAGACAGGGCTGGAAATCAATTATTAATGAGCTGGGTGACATTGACATTCATCCACATTTAATAAGCACAGCCCAGCAACCAGAGGAGAGCTGGGTTTTGCCCAGTAAAGTCTCACGGGTTGGTGCGGAATTCAGAGAAAAAGAAAAAACTGAGAGCAGAAACCCAAAGAGAAAGAGATAATGTCTATAGCCACTAAACAGATTTCAATTAGAATTCTCTGCTTGACATTCCGTTTGATATCACTTTTTATCCTAAATGGACTCAAAGGATTTGACAGGCTGATCATACAGAACGTCTTCTCCGTGCTGCCTCCCATATGCCTAACCAGAAAGAAAAACCGAAGGTGGTGGGCTTGTCCACAGTTTGGGGGTAGGGGGCAGTTTGCAGCGTTCTGATAGACTGAGAGGCAGCACCTTCATTTGTGATTCAAAAACTCTTTGCTTCATTTTTGGACTTCTTTGCAGAAAAGTAAAATGCTAATGTAACATTTGGGGGAAAAAAAAAAGATGTTGAAATATGTGTCCTCATTGCCTGTGTTCTCCATGCAGAATAAGCAGGACTTTGGTTTCTAAGGCTTCCTGCAGAAATTACTCTGGTTTGTCTTTTTAATTTCCTTCCAAGGCATCCTGCGATTTCTTTATATCTGAAATAGTGCAAAGAAAAGCTGCACTTGCGCTGAACTGGAGGCTGACCCAAACTACACATGCAGACTTTCTGAGAAGAAGGGCCTTGTTTTATTTAAAAACATGCCTCTGCTCTAAAGTGGGAGTAAGGGGCAGAGACACGGATAATTTTCTGGAACCACTTCACACGTTGGTAAGCTAGGACCCGAAAGAATGAGCTGACTATGAAATTTGCTCAACTGAACTTTGAATTAAAAACGCCAGCCGATCAGCCTCCCTTTGGCCCAGACTTTGTCAGGTGTTGGGCTTGGCATCTCACCTTTTGATACTCTAGTGTTTTCTAGTGGTTTTTCTGGAGTCTGTCACTTCAAGGTGGAGGGGGTGGAGGATGGGACCATCATTCACCTCTATGCTCCAAAACTGTCCCAGCTTCTAGGACTGTTCTCTCAGCAGACTTGTCATTTCTAGACATTGATTGCTTGTGGCACCCAATGTGGCAGTGATGGGAGATTTCCCAGGGAAATGAGTCTGCTGGCTGCACCCGTCTGCAGAGAGGTACTGGGCCCTGTGAAGCCTGACCCACAGCCCAGCACGCTGACAAAGGAGGCAAAGGTGCTCAGCAGAGACTGGAGTCAATTAAAGGCTACGACTTGGGAAAAGCCCTTCTTGCATCTCCCTTTTTAATCTGGACCCTTTACCTTTTGATATTCTAGACACTTTTCTCTTGCCCTCTGTCAGCGCAGAATTTTTGAAGGTGACTGATGTCTCAGGCCAATAATTACATATGGCAAAAGTTCTTAAGCTACAGGTTTAGATGCCTCTAATTTCAAGGCAAAAGCTTGAGGTTTCACAGTCCCTTCCTGTCGGGCAGGGTGAGGCAATGGGCAGAGGGAGCGGGGAGGCCATCAGTGTGCTACTGAGAGCAACCCAGGGCCTGCCCCACTTCAGCAGCGTCTCTTGATATCTGAGTTGGATGGTAGAGGCTCACCCACGTCGGCCATTGCCCACACCCTGTGTTTAGTTCCCTGGGAGTCAGGAAGTTCTGATTCATTACTACCAAAATCTTTTAAGTTTCAGCTTTTATTTTTCAGTCTGTCAGTTTATGACTTTAGTTCTTTAGACAGAGACTGACAAATTTGGATTTTGTAAGACCTTGCTTCAGGCCCTACATCAAGTCAGCTCAGTGGACCGAATATTTATTGGGCATATACTATGCTTCAGTCACAGTGCTTGGGCAGAGCTGTGGACTCTGTGGACAGGGTACTGTTCCCATGGATGGGCAGTGTAATTGGGAAGCACCAGAAGGGGGTGTGTGGGTAGGGGCACCTTGGAAGCAAGGGCAAGGGTCATCTGACATAGACCAGGGGACTCAGGGAAGGCTTCCTGGAGGAGAAGCTGCTGTCTGACCTGAGCTGGAAGGGTGAATTTGACTTTATCAGGTGACGAGGAAAGGAGAGAGATAGGTCAGAGAGCGGAAGCAGCTGGACGATGAAAGAAGCTGGAAGAGGTGAACTGGTCTTTCTCCTGAGAAGGCCAACGGGAGCTATGGAAGGGCCTTACACAAGGGAGGGGCTTAATCTCTTTCTGTTTTAATAAATTCACTGTGGATGCATTGGAGACAATAGATTGGAATTTGGGACTTAAAATTACTGTTCTGTTTGATAGCAAGAAATGGAAGCAGATCCCCGTAGGCTAGGGGAGATGGTCCCTCTCCCTCCCCAGATCACAGGGCAGGGAGAGGGCAGAGACCTCCCCATTCATGTGCCTGAGCTTCACATCTATTTTAGCCCCTCTTTCTCACTGTCTGTGGCTCACCTTGTCACCAGACCCTCAGTTTCCCCAAATGCTTGTGTCCTGGGTGTAAATCTTTTGTTCCAGCATCACCCATCATTTGTGACATGGGATAGTCTTCCACTGTCTCATCCCCCTGATCCCAGCCTTTCTTTCTATAAATAATATCCCCTGGCCTGAAAGGGCTCACACGTGCTTTTGGCCGTCGTTGGATTTGGAAGGCGGTTGGGTAGTAGAATTCCAGCAGGTTGGCTTAAGGTACCCATTTATTTTTGAAAAGTAGTTTCCTGCTTTCCAATATTCCAGAGGCTATTTCCCCTGTCATTTAGAAGCGGGGCCTGGTGAAATAACAAGTCAGGCATGATGGGGAATGTGTGTTAGCCCCACTCGGAAACCCGGGGAGGAAATGAAGCTCCAAGCCACTGAAATAACCTGGGGAACTCCCACTCGATGAAATACTACATCCTGATGCACTGGGGGTGAGTTACGGCCACACGTGCCCCAGGCTGTTTCAGATGCGAGACTCCAGCCACTGCAGTCTTTGGGGACACTTCACCTCTCCACCACCAGGTCTCCCACTGACTGTAATGCTTAACTGTTTTCTCTTCAAAGCCATGGGGACCCCCACTGTGCTGTTGGGTCCTGGTTCTGAAATGACTGGAGAAACTTGTGCACCGTGCCTGGTGCAAACTTCAGATTCTACACTGACTCCGAGAATAAGAGGCAGAATTCAAAGGAGACTGAAAATAATACTTCCTAGTGTTTACTGAGCTATTACTTTGTGCCAGGCTCCACAATAGGTTCTTTAGTCCATGTTCTCTGCAAATCCATCCAGCCAGTGAGGAGTTCCTCTTATCCTTTTATAACAGAAGAAATGGGCTTGGAGAGATGATTTAACTTGCCCAGGGCACCCAGCCAGTAAGTGGCAGAGCTGGGGTTCAAACCTGACACCTCTGATTGTAAAGGCCACATTATTAACTGGCTTATTGTGCCATCACTCACCCACTGGGTGGCTCCCTCCTCTCTGGGCCTCACTTTATGTACATCATCAGGATGATATGGAAACTTTGGTTCCTAGGAAATCATATAAGGAACCTCAAAATGTAGGAGAGAGAAAATGCAGAGCTGTCCTGGATGAAGGGTGGGTGTATGAGAGTCAGGGGGTAAGAAGAGAGAGGTCCTGAGACTCTCAGCAAGTCACCTCCCCCACAAGGGGCACACACGTTGCTGTCTTGTCGGCTCTAATCCTGACCTCCACACACCAGCCCAAATGGAAGAAACTGCCTCTGGGTTTCCTACCTGCTCCCCTCACCCAACTTCCTGTCTTACCACCTCTCATTTTCTCCACCCTTCTTTGCGATCTTCTACCCTTTGGTTCCTTTGCCTCCTCTTGTCTGAGGTAAGAGTCATATAGAGAGTAGGATCAGGATTGGGATGGGATGGGAGTATTAACAGCTACCATACAGGATGGCGGTGAGGATTAAATGCCAAAATACACATTGTATGCTCAGCCTGTTGGCTGCACAGGGCACTCAACAAGTGGTAGATCCTGCTATGATTAATTTGAATCCCATTATAAGGACGTAGAGGGGAGGTGTTGATGTGGGGACATTTGAAGGGTCATGAGCCCTGGTTAGAATCTGCAGTGCTGAGCTCCTCCCTCTGCCCTACCCCTGCCTCCAGAGTCACAGAAGCACTGAGAACCCTTCTTGGGCTCAGACCACGTGCCCAGGAGGCCTCTGCCTCTGCCTCTGCCTGGCCACTCCTGCCTGTGATGCCCCTGCCAGACTTCACTGTGTCCCCTGATGGATGCATGTTTTGCTGACCAAGAATATACCCCTGTTAGGCGAGAAATGTACTTTGGGAAAATGAATCTTACTCTGAGCTGCTCCCAGCCGTGACTAGGTCTTTGCAGTTTAGCCTGTCCTGTCAACTGGGAAGACTTTTTCCAACTCATGCCCCAGGGTTCTAGGGACAAAGGAAGGGTTTAAAGGGATTTCGTTGGGAGAAGGGGTCTTTCCTGCCCCATCGTGAGCCCTGTGAGAGCAGCAACCCTGTATTTCCTGATCGTTGCCATAGTCCCAGCAATGGGTCAGGCCCCCACAAGGGGTTCATTAAAATATTTGGGGATAAAAGGAAAGGTGAATTGATTAAGTGAGAGCACTGCACAAGTGAGGAAGGAGCCCCACACCACCGTTATGTCCTGGAGGTGGGAGTGCAGCTTGAGAGAGCCCTGCGGTCAGGCTGGGTTTGAACCTGGCTTCATCACTTAATACCCATGTGATCCTTAGCAATGGTCTTGACCTGTTATGTCCTTGGTGTTCTCCTCTCTCAAACTAGGACGAAAAGAGTATGTACTTAAGAGGAGCTTGAGGGGAATTGATGAGTTAAAACATAGAAACAGCCTTGGGATCTGCACTTGACACCTGGCTTGCTCTCAGTATCATCACCATTATTATACACTGTGATATTAGAGATGTTGGTGTGCTTTTTGTTTGAGGGCAGAGATGGGTCTTACGGAGTTTCCAGTCTCAGAACTAGCTCATGCCTAGCACATAATAGGAGCCCCTTTTGCTGGTGATGTTTGTAATGATAAAGGGAAGGTAGTCATACTGTGTTGGTCCTTAGGGCAGAGGGAGAGACCTGTACAGCTAGAGGGACCCTGATCAAAGCGTTGAAAAGTTGAGCACCTTAACCCAGGTCTCCCTATGTCTTAATGTTGATGCCGGGACAAAGACGCAGGTCCAGGCAGGACTAGAAGTTAGCCCTGTGGTTTTTCCATACCTGTGGGGGTTTCTCGAAGTCACAGTTACTTTGAAATGGCCCTCACTATCTTTATACCACAAAAAAGATCTGAAACACCTATGGAGGGCGTGTCTGCAGCTCCGGCAGAAATCTTTATGGCCCTGGAGTCTTGGTATGAAGCAGCCTGGGATATGGAATATCAGCATGGAAAGGCTGAAACCTGGAGGACAGTCTCCCTGGGTTTCATTTGCCAGTCTTTTTACAACCATGATTAATGACTCTGAAATTTACAAGCCTCTCATTCAAACAAGTGAGAGGAGCCCTCCCCCCCCCGCCCCGGTTTGCTTTGTGCCTTAAAACTCTTCCAGTATGTTGAAACTGGAAAGAGAAGAGGCATTCTGTCGTTGCTATTGGTGGCCCAGGGGAAGCCTAGCTTTCGAAGAATGTCAGCCAAGCAGGGGAGGCAGTTTTTATCACTGAGCTGGAAGCTTGAGCCTGGCTGAGAGTTCCCGTCAGCAGGTTGAAATCAGGGGGAAGACTTACCTCCTCTCCCGACTAGATCATGAGTATCTGATTTGTGCATGCTGTTGTATGCCAAGCCACTCTTTATCATCTTTTTAAAGGGAACTGAGAATCTTTGGGGACCTCTCTGTGCTCTGACATTGTGCTAGCAGGAAGTCGAGAGTCATTACTATGAAAAATGGCAGCAAGGATGCAAATGCACATCAGGGGCAGACAGTGGGTTGAGCAAACACATTAATGTTCAAGGGGTAAGGGAGGAGTGGCCTGTCGTGTGGAGGGATCAGCTTCCTTTCTCGAGAAGCTACTCCCAATGACTGCTTTACAAGATGGGAAACTTTGTGCTTGCTTTGGCAGGGGTTCCTGCTTGCAATTCAAGGGTTGCATCGATTCATTCCAAGTGCTGTTGGTAAGGAATGGGAGTCTTGCCTTCTGGAGAATTACTGCTCCTTAAAGACATCCTTGCCAGCAAGCCCAGCCCAGGGAGTAGCAGGCCAAGGCCCCCAGGGTGGATTATTCACTTAATAATCAGGTCTTTCCTCCTGGTTCCTTGCATGACTCCCCTCCCCTCAGCCTATGCCTCTATCAAGGCAAACATCTAATCAAAAGAATGCAGGGGCAAAGGGAATTGGAAAAAATCAGAGAAGAGATCGGCACAGAAATGCAACATAATGAGGTTCTGAGAAGACTTCAAAAGGTCAGTTGGGCTCTGGAGCCCCGTGTGATGACCTCACGATCAAACTATTCCTTCGTAGTCCTTTTAGAATCCAAATTGCTCACGTGTGAGCCGGAAAGGTGTTCCGGTGGGAGCAAAGCCCACCCCCACCTCCAACTGCTGCCTGCAGTAATTGGGCCTTGTAACTCTTTTAACACTTGGATTTGATTTTCCAGGGAAGACAAGCCAAGTTCCCGTGCATGGGTGCTCTATTTCCATCCATCCCTTCTGTCTGATTTCCCTGCTCTTGAGGCCCCAGCCTAATGCAGGGAGACAGTGTGGCTTTTGATGCCAATAATCTTGGAGATCTTTGCTCCTCAGCTGAAAACTGGGTAGAAGGACATTTCTGTAGGCTCTGACTGCAGGAAGATGAGCCAAGGGAGAGATGGGGCTGTTATTGCAGATATTTCAGGAAGTGGCCATGCTGTTTTCCAGGCCCAGACACCAGAGACAGATCAAGATGAGGAGGATACATATCAGAAGCTTTGACCGCACCAGGGCTGGCCGACCCATAGATCACAGCCAAATCCAGCTCCCAGCCTACTTTTGTTTTATTGGATCACAGCCACACCCATTCATTTACTTAGTGTCTATGGCTGCCTTCATGCCACAGTTGCAGAATTGAGTAGTTGTAGCAGAGACCGTTAAGATTCGCAAAGCCTAAAGTGTTTACTCTCTGACCCCTTACTATCTTGCCAACTCCTGGTCCACACTGTGGTTTTCATAAACCTGTAAATTCCTTAAGTCCCAGAGTAAGTTATCCTTAGTTTGAGATCAAGTGAGATGGTAGCAGCAGCTTCATGCTCCAGTTGCAAGCATGCCCCACACTCATTCCTTGAATCATTCATTCAAGGAATGCTTGCCCTGAGATATTATCATCAATGTCATCATCTTCACAGCCCCTTCCCCTAAGGAACTCCCAGGCTATAGGTCACTACTGTGGAGAAGAGGAGGCTTCTGGAAAAATCATTATTAAAGCAAGATAAATCCTTTGTTCTCGTCTAGTCCAATGATCCAATTTTACAGATGAGGAAGCTGAGTCTCAGTAAAGGAAAAGGTCTTGCTCCAGATCACATGGTGAGTTAATAGCACAGTTGGAACCAGAACCTACGTTTCCCAAGCCAGGGACCATAGATTACAATAGATGGCCGAATTAATTCAGCCATGTCCTCTAAATTTGGTCAGTAGCAACCAGTGGCCTTGGCACCGTTTTGGGGAGCAAAAGTTGACTCTGTGACTCAGCAGTTTCTTCTTCTAAAGAGAGTCGTGGTTCTTAAGTACGGCTGATTGCAGTGATTATTCACATAAATTGCACCTGTCACTCCTCTGCACAATGCCAGACCAGGGGTAACGTGAGCTCCATGTAAAAAGAACCTGTTTTTTTCAGGGTGATTATAAATTAGATATGAATGTAGGCTTAGGATCCTGGCAGACACTCTCCCAGGGAATTCTTTATCTTGCATGTATTTGCAGAGTAACCTTTGCAAAGGTTAGGCTACTCTTGGAACTGAAATGCAACTTTGAAGTTAAAAAATTCCAAGATATTTGGGAATATAATAATCCCAATTCTCTTTCCTATACAACTTTCTGTACAACCCCCACTGACTTACTGTTTAAGGAGTCGAAACATGAACTGGACTCCAAAGGGCCATCCAGAGCCTCATTGGAGAACTGACTTACAATATGTGAGTATGTCTTGGGGTCAGAGTGTGGGTTACTTAGTTTCCTCCGTGTTTCAAGAATGAAAATGTTTGTGACTGACGTGATTTGGCAGATAGGGAGAGAAAAAGCCAAAGAACCCGAAGGTAGAGTTGAAGAGTGAACATGCATTGATAGCAAACAAGACAAGATCACAGTGGCTCTGGCCTTGGGATCCCACCGCTGGGATCTCCATAGGCAAAAACAGCCATGTCAGCATCAGAGATCAGTTCTGGCTTCTGCTTCTTCTGACTCCCTTATTAGCTGTTCAACCTTGGACATCACTTCTCTGAGATTCACGTTTCTCATCTCTTTACTGAAGGCAGTAGTTCTCAACTGGGAACAATCCCATCCCCCACCCTCCAGGGGACATTTGGCAGAGTCCAGAGACATTTTTGGTTGTCAAACTAGGGTACTGCTGGCATCTATGTGAGTAGGAATGCTGTTAAGCACCCTGCAATTCACAGGACAGCCCCTTTCCCCATCAAGGAATTATCAAAGAAGTATTGGCCCAAAAAGTCTGAGGTGCTGACGTTGAGAAACTTTGATTTACAGGAAGGGACTAGACCTTGTTCATCATTGTATCTGTCCCAGGCAGTACTATATCTGGCATACAGTGGCACACTCAAGAAATATCTGTTGAACAAATAAATATATGAAAATATACGAATACATGAATGATTGAATATTATACCTGCCTTATGAAAGTGCTTAAAAATGTTTACCAAAAATAGAATCTATGCAGAGTTCCTGGCACATAGTAGGTATTCAGTAAATGGTAGCTCACGATGATGCCAACAACGTTTACCTGAATTTGCTTCATCCTCATTTTAAATAAAAATTCACTTGTTTTCATCCTTTGCCAAGATAATAGGCAGTCTGTGCAGGCAGAAAGCCCAGTGGGGCTTTTACAAATATTGGTTTACAAAGAATCTTTTTCATCTTGTGTTTTCCAGATAGGTAAGCCAAGGGCCACTTGGTTGTGCCTTCATTTCCACTCGCTCTGGCAGGCTTTTCCTAGGCTGGGTTTTGTTTCTCTAAAATTATTGTTTCATTGCTTTGTTCTGAAGGAACCTGTTGGTTAATATTAATGCATTTTTATCTTGGGCCATTTCCTTCTGGTTCTCTTTTCTGATCTGCCATCATATTTTGCTTCATCCTTTTTAATATCAGTGCTGCTTGCAGAGCACTTTTATGTACATCTCATATCTGAGCCTCAGAGAGCAAGACTGGGGAGGTATTATCATCCCCACTGGACAGATGGGGAAACTGAGGCTCAGGAAATTAAACAACTGCTAGTCAGTAGCTTCTGGTTCCTCCTTTTTGCCCCTGCCTACAATTTGAGAACTGCAAGAGATTTAGGGACAGAGGTCAGAGAAGGGGAGGTGACTTGCCCAGACACACACAGGAAGTGGTGTCCAGGCAGATCTCTTAACACTCCATCTGTCTTTTTCATCTCAGCTCTTACTACCCCCACCTATTCCTGAAGATCATTTTGCAGTTGCATCTCTCATTCATTTATTCAGGGAGGAGTCATCGAATGCCTTTGTGCTCTGTCCTGATGTGATGGGAAAACTTCTGGGTTTGGATTTTGTTCTGCCACTTATCACTAGAAAGCATTTGCCTGAGTTACTTAACTGCTGTGAACTTTAGACTCTCTTATCAGAAGTGGAGATGACCACCCTTGACCTGTGTCACAGAGCTGGCATGACAGCCAGTAGTGATCAAGGCAATAGAAGGGGTTTGCAAACTGAGATCTTAGGAGGATTTTTCCACCCTCTCTTCTCTTCCTCTGCCCCTCCCTCCATGTCTACAACTGGCCGATATTAATACTTTTGTTATACTGGCACATGACTGTTTAAAGAAAAATAATGATAAATTGTGGTGGCTAATATTTATTGAGCCCTTATTACTGTCAGCCACTCCACTGAGCACTTACCTCATGTAATCCTCCCAGCACTTCTGTATTTTTAGCATCTCTATTTCATAGATGAGGCAGTTGAAGCTCAGGATTGCACAGCTAACCATGTTCCAGGTCAGGTTTGAACTTAACTTCTCTTAGATTAAAAAGCTTATGATCTTCATTCATTTACTTACTCATTTCTTAAGAACCTCCTAGTGCCATGTACAGTCCTTGGCACTGAATGGCCCTGCAGATGCTTCCTGAATGCCCACCCTCACCCAGGCAGGACCAGGGGCGCAAGGCATCTTCTCCCACACGGGGTGTAGGGACATGTGTGCTCCTGATGGCCTGGAGTCCCATCAGCTGTGTCAGCTGGGGTCCCTGGGAAGCGGATAACATTAGTGCTTCCAGCTGGGAACAGCTGATCAGCACAGAGGGAGGGCCCAGGAGGCTGAGCTGAGCCACATGAGGAAGTCCTGCCTGCTGGCAGCACAAGCACAGCAACTGTCTGCCGAGCCCCCCTGAAGACCCTGGCCCTGGGACTGTCGGTCCCCTCGAGCTTCCTGAGCCACTGCCTGCCAGGGCGTACTATTAGGGACTTTCCCCCCTCCTGGCTCATCTTCTGGGGTTTCTTCGGGACAAGGTTACTTCATGGCCTGAAGACCACACGTATTGAAATCTCTGTAAAAACCTGTTGGAGCTTTCATAGTGCAAACACAACTGTTGCCTGTGCACAAATATTGACTTTTGGTGCTAACTCACAGATGGCCACCCTTGGGAGAGGCACAGTGCAGGCCATCAAGCAGGTCAAAGGGCGCCAGAGTCAAGGGTAGATGCTTCTTAGATCTCTGATGACCCTCTCCCACATGGACCCCAGTGCTCTCAGCACCCAGGCAGCTTGGAGTTGTGGTGTTGCTGGGAGCAGTACAGCAAGACTCCATTGTGACTCCTGTGTGAGTTTGCTAGAGCTGCTGTGACAAAGTGACACAGACTAGGTGGCTTAAAACAACAGAAGTTTATTCTCTCAAGGTTCTGGAGTCTAGAAGTCTAAAATCCAGGTGGCAGCAGGGCCACACTCTCTTTGAAGGCTCTTCCTAGTTTCTTGTGGTTGCTGGTTATCCTTGGCGTTCCTTGACTTACAGATACATCACTCCAGTCTCGGCCTGCATCACCACATGCTGTCCTCCTGTCCTCCTTGTGTGTATTCTCTGTGTCTCTGTGTCCAAATTTCCCTTGTCTTCTAAGGACATCAGTCAGTGGATTAAGGCCTACCCTGATCCAGTGTAACCTCATCTTAATTTGATTACATCTACAAAGACCCTATTTCCAAATAAAGTCACACAGGTACCAGGGATTAGGACTTAAACATCTCCTTCTAGGGTACATAGTTCAATCCACCCATGGGGTTATTTTTCCCTTAAGGAAAGGATATGCACCTCCCCACAGCCTTACCAGCCACCTCCATCCAGCCTCCACGTGACCCAAAGGGACCCTCCTAAATCATGCATCTGGCCAAATCCTCCTCTTCCATGGTATCCTATTGTCCCAGGGAAGCATCCAATCCCCTGTGTGCCTAGACTTGCTTTCCTTAGTGCCTGTAACCACCACTTCACCCTCTACATTCTGTGTTTGACTGTCCTTGGTACTTGCCATTCTCTGAGTAAGCCTTGGTCTGGCTCTACTTCAGGCCTTTACATATACTGCCCCTTCAGTCAGAAAGCTCATTCTGCCCTCTTCTTCTGGTAACTGCCACTTCTTATTCCTCACATCTCAGGCTGGAAATCATCTCCTCCAGGGAGTCTTGGCTGACCCTCCCTGACACCGTATCAGGGGTTCCAGGCTGCCTCGGCACACTGTTTTCCCTCCCGACTGCCCACATTAGCTCACACATCTCATTTACCTGGCTGTACCTCCAACTTAGCTGTCAGACTTTAAGATCAGGGTCTATGTCTTACTCTCCATTGAACCCCACTCATGGCCAGCAAAAATAAATGCTTCTTGAGTTGAATAACCAATTGAATGAATGAATAAGAAAGCAGAAAGCAAAAATAATAATAGCCCAGCCACCTTCCTAATTTTGTGAAAATTAAAGGAGATTGTTTCACCTTTTTGCCAATGACTACCTGACACCAAATTTAAGCAGTGTCAAATGCTCAGAGAACTGATGGTCTAGAGACCATTATTATGGCAGGATTTGGTCAGGACTGAAGGTAAACCAGGAGGGCAGTTCCTAAGGGAATCTTGATGATTTGCTGGAGATGTCCAGCCTTTGGCTTTGCGGAAGGCAACTGTAGTGCCGATGGCCACCTTTTGTGTTTTCGGCCCCATTTCCTTTCTCGGCAAAGGTGAAAGGCAGGATAAGTGGCTAAACTGAGCTAATTTCTCCTGCTTTGGCACATGTGTGGTGTAGCTTTTTTGCATGATTAAACATATTGGCCCTCTGAAGAATAAAAACTGTAATCGCCCCCCCACATTGTGTTTAGCCAAAACAAGCTGTGAAAGAATGTAAAGTATGTCACTTTGTTGGCATCAGTTCACAAGTGAGTCAGTGAGCTCGCTCACATTTACCACTAAAATTGGATTCTAACCTCCAAAAAATTTATGACAACTGCTCCTTCTTGTGGCTTAAATGTTGACATATAATTAATTTAGGATTTCTTCCCGAGGCTTCCTGTCCAGGTTTGTACCTGCCACAGAAATATCCTTGAAAGTTTATCTAACAGCTGGAGCCATGAAAAAAACCCTCCTGAAGGTTTGTAAAGTGGGTGGGCTTTGCCAACAGGAAGAGCCCAAGGAGAATGGGGGAGGCTGCCAATGTGGCTGGCTGCCGGAGTTGCTGCAGGTCCTAGGCGTGTAATTGGCAGTTTGGGGGAAGCTTTGGGTTCCTTCTGCCACTGCTCCTTCCAGGCCCCTCTAATGTGCTCCCTCTTGTCTCTGCATACTTCCTTGCATGAAGATAACCAGGCCCTGGTCCAGCCCATGAATAATAACCTGGGCACGAATACCCTAGACTGGTGCTTTCCACACTCTGGATCAAGCTAGTCCTGGTGCCCATCTCTGTACACTGTATGGACCAGTGTAGAGGGGAAGGTGACAAGAACTACTGGTAACTGAACACCTGTTACATGTCAGGCACTGATCTAGGGGCTTTGCAGCAAGCTCTATTTATTTATTTAATATATTTTTATTGAAGTGTAGTCAGTTTACAATGTAGTATCAATTTCTGGTGTATAGCACAATACTTCAGTCATATAGGAACATACATATATTCGATTTCTTACTCTTTTTCACCATAAGTTACTACAAGATATTGAATGTCATTCCCTGTGCTATATAGTATAAACTTGTTTATCTATTATATATATATATTAGTATCTGCAAATCTCAAACTCCCACGCTATCCCTTCCCACCCGCTAACCCTGCTGGTAACCGTAAGTTTGTTTTCTATGTCTGTGAGTCTGTTTCTGTTTTGTAAATACTTTTTTATATTCCACATATAATATGGTATTTTTCTTTCTCTTTCTGGTTTACTTCATGTAAAATAACATTCTCCAGGTTCATCCATGTTGCTGTAAATGGCATTATTTTATTTTTTATGGCACAATAGTATTCCATTGTATAAATATACCACAACTTGTTTATCCAGTCATCTGTTGATGGACATTTAGGATGTTTCCATGTCTTAGCTATTGTAAATAGTGCTGCTATGAACTTTGGGGTGCATGTGTCTTTTTGGATTAAGGTTCCCCCTGGATGTATGCACAGGAGTGGGATTGCTGGATGATGTGGTAAATCTGTTTTTAGTTTTTTTGAGGAATCCCCATACTGATTTCCATAATGGCTGCACCAAACTACATTCCTACCAACAGTGTAGGAAGGTTCCCTTTTCACCACACCCTCTCCAGCATTTATTGTTTGTGGACTTTTTACTGATGGCCATTCTGACTGGTGTGAGGTGACACCTCAGTGTAGTTTTGATTTGCATTTCTCTGATAATTAGTGATATTGAGCAGTTTTTCATGTGCCTATTGGCCACTCATATGTCTTCATTGGAGAATTGCTTGTTTAGGTCTTCCCATTTTTGGATTAGATTGTTTGCATTTTTCTTATTAAGTTTTATGAGCTGTTAATATATCCTGGAGATTAAGCCCTTGTCAGTCTCATCTTTTGTAAATATTTTCTCTCATTCTGTAGGTTGTCTTTTTGTTTTGCTTATGGTTTCCTGTGCTGTGCAAAAGCATTGTAAGTTTAATTAGGTCCCATTTGTTTATTTTTGCTTTTACTTCTATTGCTTGGGTAGACTGCCCTAGGAGAACATTGCTGAGATTTGTGTCGGATAATGTTTTGCCTATGTTTTCTTCTAAGAGGTTTGTACTGCCTTATCTTAGTTTAAGTCTTTAATCCATTTTGTGTTTATTTTTGTGTATGGTGTGAGGGAGTATTCTAACTTCATTGATTTATGTGCAGCTGTCCAGTTTTCCCATCACCATTTGCTGAAGAGATTGTCTTTACTCCATTGTATATTCTTGCCTCCTTTGTCAAAGATTAATCGACCAAAAGTTTGTGGATTTATTTCTAGGCTCTCTATTGTGTTCCATTGAGCCATATGTCTGTTTTTGTACCAATACCATGCTGTTTTGATTACTGTAGCTCTGTAGTATTGTCTGAAGTCTAGGAGGGTTATTCCTCCAGCTTCATCTTTTTCCTTAGTAATGCTTTGGCAATTCCGGGTCTTTTGTGATTCAATATAAATTTTAGGATTATTCTAATTCTGTGAAAAATGTCCTCGGTAATTTGATAGGGATTGCAGTAAATCTGTAGATTGCTTTGGGTAGTATAGCCATTTTAACAGTATTAATTCTTCCAATCTAAGAACATGGGATATCTTTCCATTTCTTTAAGTCGTCTTTAACTTCTTTAGTGAATGTTTTGTAGTTCTCCACATATAAGTCTTCCTTGGTCAGATTTATTCCTAAGTATTTTATTATTTTGGATGCAATTTTAAAAAGGATTGTTTCTTTACTTTCCTTCTCTGATACTTCATTGTTAGTGTAAAGAAATGCCACTGATTTCTGTATGTTAATATTGTATCCTGCTACCTTGCCAAATTCTTTAATCAGCTCTAGTAGTTTTTGTGTGGAGCTTTTAGGATTTTCTATATATAGTATCATGTCATCCACATATAATGACAATTTTACTTCTTCTCTTCCAATTTGGATCCCTTTTATTTCTTTTTCTTGTCTAATTGCTATGGCTAGGACTTCCAATACTATATTGAATAGAAGTGGTGAGATTGGGCATCCTTGTCTTGTTTCAGATTTCAGTAGAAAGGCTTTCAGCTTTTCACCATTGAGTATTATGCTGTCTGTGGGTTTCTAATAAATAGCTTTTATTATGTTGAGATATGTTCCCTCTGTACCCACTTTGGTAAGAGTTTTTATCATAAATGAGTGTTGAATTTTATCAAATGCTTTTTCTGCATCTCTTGAGATAATCATGTGATTTTTGTCCTTTCTCTTGTTGATGTGATATATCACTTTGTTTGATTTGCATATGTTGAACCATCCTTGTGTATCTGGGATAAATCCAACTTGATCATGGTATATGCTCTTTTTTATGTGTTGTTGGATTCTGTTTGCTAATATTTTGTTGAGGATTTTTGCATCTGTATTCATCAACAATATTGGGCTATAGCTTTCTTTTTTGGTAGTATCTTTTCCTGACTTTGGTATCAGGGTGATGGTGGCTTCATAGAATGAGTTTGGGAGTATTCCCTCCTCCTCAGTCTTTTGGAAGAGTTTGAGAAGGGTGCATATGAGCTCTTCTTTGTATGTTTGATAGAATTCCCCAGTGAAACCATCTGGTCTGGAACTTGTGTTTGCAGGGAGGTTTTTCTATTGCTGATTCTATTTCACTTCTAGTGATTGATCTGTTCAAATGATCTATTCTTGATTCAGTTTTTGTGGACTACATATTTCTAGAAACTTGTCCATTTCTTCCAAGTTGTCCAATTTATTGCCATATAGTTGTTCATAGTACTCTCTTAAGATTTTTATATTTCTGTGTTGTTGGTTGTAATCTCTCCATTTTCATGTGTTATTTTGTTTATTTGCATGCTCTCTCTTTTCTTCTTGATGAGCCTGGCCAGAAGTTTGTCAGTTTTGTTTACTCTTTCAAAAAACCAGCTCCTGGTTTGATTGATTTTTTTCTATTTTTTTAATCTCTATTTTATTTATTTCCTCCCTGATCTTTATTATTTCTTTCTTTCTGCTGACCTTGGGTTTTGTTTTGTCCTCTTTTTCTAATTCTTTTAGGTGGTAGGTTAGGTTGTTTATTTGAGAGTGTTCTTTTCTGAGGATGGCCTGTATCGCTATGAACTTCCCTCTTAGGACTGCTTTTGCTGCATCCCGTAGATTTTGTGTCATTGTGTTTTCATTGCCATTTGTCTCAAAGTATTTTTTAATTTCTTCCTTGATTTCATCATTGACTCACTGGTTTTGTTTTGTTTTGTTTTGTTTTTTTTAGTAGCATGTTGTTTAGTCTCCATGCTGTCGGGTTTTTCTCCTTTGTTTTTCTATGGTTGATTTGTTTTCCTATGGTTGATTTCTATCACATTGTGGTCAGAAAAGATGCTTGAAATGATTTCTATCCTCTTAAATATGTTGAGGCTTCTTTTGTGCCTGAGTATGTGATCTATCCTAGAGAATGTTCCATGAGTACTTAAAAAGAATGTATATTCTGTTTTTGAAGATGTAATGTCCTAAAAATATCAACCAAGTCCAACTGTTCTATTGTGTCATTTAGTATCTCTGTTGCCTTAGGACTTTCTGTCTGGAAGACCTATCCAATGATGTTAGTGGGATGTAAAAGTCTCCTACTATTAATATATTCTCATCAATTTCTCCCTTTATGTCTGTTAGTATTTGTTTTATATATTTAGGTGCTCCTGTAATGGGTGCATATATGTCAATGAGTGTAATATCTTCAGCTTGTATTGCTCCTTTGAATATTATATAGTTTCCTTCTTTATCTCTCTTTATGGCCTTTGTTTTGAAGTCTATTTTGTCTGATATGAGTATTGCTACTCCTGCTTTCTTGTCATTTCCATTTGCATGAAATACCGTTTTCCATCCTCTCACTTTCAGTCTACGTGTGTCCTTCATTCTAAAGTGGGTCTCTTGTAGGCAGCATATTGTAGGCTTTTGTTTTATTATCCAATCCACCACTCTGTGTCTTTTGATTGGAACATTTAGTCCATTGACATTTATAGTAATTATTGATAGATGTGTGTTTATAGCCATTTTGAACTTTGTTTTCCAGTTGACTTGATATTTCTTCTTTGTTCCTTTCTTTTCCTTTTTGTGGTTTGATAATTTTCTTTTGTATTAACTTAGTTTTTTTTTGTTTTCTTTTGTTTTGTTTTGGTTTGGTTTGGTTTTTGTGACTCTATTTTATGCCTTTGATTTGTGGTTACCCTGTAGCAAGCTTATTTAATTTTATCTTCTCAACTACCAGGAGTGGTTAGAATTATCTTCACCTTGTAGATGAAAAAGCTGAGGCTCAGAGGATCAAGTGATTTACCTATATCAAACTACAAAGGGGAAGATGTGATAGGCAGTTCACATGTGCAGAGCTTCTTTTAGATCCTGTCTCAATGTAACCTCCTGAGCTAGACAGTGCTACCCCTACCATCCACCCTTAAATGGGAGGCCAGGGGTCCACGAATGGAGTCACTTGAATAGGTGCAAAAAGGTAGATGGTGCCTCAGCTTGTACTGCTACTTAGCATGGCTGAACCAGTCCAGGGCTTACTCCCCACCATGCTGAGATGCAGGCAGACCTGGGTCTGAGTCCCGGCTTCCCTATTACATTCCAGCTAGCTTTCCACAGGCCTATGAGTGAGGTGCCTTTGACCTTATTTTGCTGGTTCCTGACAGCCTTGCTCCAGGAGGATCTGGACATCACTGGCCACTGACCCAAGAAACAGAAGCAGTCAGTGAACAAAAGATATGCAGCTACTTCCAGTCTATGAGTAGTCCTTCCATAAGCCCAGCCCCAGTAAAGGGTCCTAGTTTGGGACAATATGATAAGGCAGCCCAGTTCTATGGCCAGGAAGCTTACTGGGTGTAGGTGAGAAAGACGATGTCTCAGTCTCACATTGACACCTCTCACCTGTGTGACCTGGGGCCAGCCCTTTCTCTTTCCAATACCTCTTTACATGGAGCAGCCGAACTTCCTGTGTCCCAGTTCTGTTAGTGTTGTGACTTTGGGCAAGTTACTTAACTTCTCTGGGCCTCTAACAGGAGGGGAATAATAGTGCCCAGTTAATGGGGTGATTGTGGAGATTAAGTGGGTTGGTATGTGTACATCAGTGGTTCTCAACAGGGAGTAGGTGTAGGATTGCCCTCCCAGGAGGCTTTGGCAATATCTGGAGACATTTTGTATCGTCATGACTTGGGAAGGGGGTGCTTGCTACTGGCATCCGATGGCTACAGGACAGGGATGCTGCTAAACATTGGCCAGAGCACAGGCAGCCCCCACAACAAAGAATCATCCAGTCAAAATGTCAGTAGTGCCAAAGTTGATAATCACTGCTGTAAAGCAGTTAGGATTATTCCTGGCATGTAGGAGGCATTTGATAAACATTTGTTATCATCAAGGATTCACTTCTCCCCTTAATCCACTGATGTAGTTATTGGACACCCACTACATGGAAGGCAAATAAAAAATACTGCATGGGCAAGACATGCACATTCTGTCCTCATGAAGGCAGCTGAGGTTACAATCAGACATTAATCAAATACTAACCCAAATGCATGACACCAGATTGTTTCAAAGCAGGAACATGTAGTGGGAGAGGTGAGAGAGTGCTGAGGGGAAGCTAAGCAAGGGGATTGAACCAGGAACCACAGTCAGGGATGCCCCACCGACCCCCCCGAAGAAGTGGCATTTAAATGGACATCTAAGGACAAGCAGAAGGCAGCCAGGAAAAGGGTAACAGGGAGAGTACTCCAGGCTGAAGGAGCTGACCTGAAAAAACCCTGAACAGGGACCCAGCCGAGTGCCTCCGCCTGCGGTAGGAATCCGTATTCATAGATTGGTGCTGTCAATCAGGGATTTGCTGTGCTCTTGCAGGGGTTTGTAACATTGCATGGGGCTGAATCCTCAGGGAATTCTCTGCAGAAAAGTCAAGGCTGCTGGTGGATCCCTGGATCCCCTGGGAACTTCTGGGGGACTTTGGAGTCCTGCCATATTGGGCTTTGGAAGTGGCCCCAAGGGATCCAGAATGTACTGATGTCATGCCTCAAGTGTCCCCTTTGTCATGTCCCAGCAGCTTGATCTCTGGCCCTGTTCTTCCCCAGGGCATTTCCTGGCCTTCAGTCCTGGATGCCAGGCCTGTTTTGGAAGAGTTAAACCCAGCCCCCACCTGCCAGGACTTTGGGATTTAATAGGGAAACTTCCAGCTAGTTCATGTATTATGAAAATGCATTTTCCCCTCTTTAATCTTCAAAGTGACCAGCGACAAAAGCAGCAGCACAGGAATTACCTCTCAGGGCACCTCCACATCTAAGTTGGAAACATTTGTGATAGCCAGAAGCCTTGTAACAGATGGGAGAATGGATCCACTGAGGGGCCCACTGTTAATGCTCTTTCAATTACACTCGGAGCCCATATGTCCCAGTGCTGATTACGAAGTTCACTTATATCCCTGAGCAAGAGCTGGATATGGAAGACCCAGGGCTACAGCTATGACGGGCCTTGTGCTACGTGCAGACCTACAGGGGCAGACTTTGGCATGGAATTTAAACATAAATTCAAACCAGAGAGCATGTCTGCTTTTTAGCACTGTGCAAATGTGACTGGCCTTAGATTCCCTCAGAAATAACCTCTGGTTTTCTCAAATGTTTCATTCTTTGGAGAGGATGTCATTGTTTCCCTATATGGTGGTCCACTGGGCAGTGGGCTTCCTGATCAAACTGTGCATGTGTATGTTTGTGGAGATGAATTGTGATTTTAGAGGCATCTTGTTCTGTGAATGTTTCTTAACACCTACACTGTGTAAAACATCGTAGGTACTCAGTTGGGATCTACCATTATGGAATACATACTTGGACTTGAGGACCATGTTTTTGTTGTCTGCTTCCACACATACATCTAGCACAAGGTCAGTGGTATTGTAGATACTACAAAAACCCTGTCCTTTTTGACAAAGCAGTTTTAGATTAAATAGAAATCTCATGGATGAGAAGTCAAGTCCCACCAATGCCAATGGATTTCATGTCAGGATTTCCCCAGGCCTGTCAAGGTTACCTATGAAAGGATAAGAATCCTTGTGTGGGATGGAGGAATGGCAGTAACTCAGCAGCAGACATCCTCGCTATCACTAGGGGAAGCTCTGATGAGCAAGTCAAGCCTTGGAGTTCTACTTTGCTGGTAAAGGCAGAGCCCCTTCAGTAATCTTTTTAGCATCCTATTCCTTCAAAGACAACCTGGACCCCAAAGCCCTTGTGCAGCCAGAAGACATATGAATATCCCATCAGTTGCATAGAAGCAATAGGTTGGAATCCTCCAGATAGTTCACTCAATCTCAGAATGATAAATGATCAATCATTGCATTCCTCCTAAATGAAATTAAGATGTTAAGATATATTGCTTGGGGCTTCTGCATGGGATTTATCCAGTTGAATTTCCAACAGAAAATGTATTGCTTTGGAATTGCTGAGAAAGGGAGACATTCTGGGTCTATGTTAAAGCAAAACTTTTGACAATGGAGAAGAATGCTTCAGACATGTTAATTTTTTTCATATTTAAAAGTGATTAATCATCCCAAATACCATGAAGCTGGAAGGCCACAATACAAAGTCTTGGAAGGGAAGGAAGATCCACGGGCCTTGATACTCTGAACTGGGGGTTGTTGAGGGAGCCTGTAGGTGAGCTCATGTTGACAGACAAAAAGCACCAACTAAAAATTCATTTGAAAGGACAGAGAGTCTGGGCAAAACCCTAGGAATACATAGAAATCCACAGACTTACTTTTCAATTAGCACAGAGCAAAAGAAGAGAAGAAGGGGGAGAAAGAAGTAGAGGGGGAAGAGGAAGAAGTAGAAGAGGAGGAAGAAGTTATCGAAGAAGTCATTCTCTGCCTATAGGCAGTAGGCATATATACACCACCCGAGATACTACTTCCTTGGAAAGTCTTTTCTAACTCTGTTGGCAGATCAGGTCAGGACCCAAGTTTGTTCCTGTAAACTGGGGATTTGATGTCCTAGTGTGTGCAGTTGCCCCCTGGGCCCACCGCCTACTAGCTGTGTGACGTTGACAGTGTAACTTTACCTCTCTGTGCCTGTTTCTAGAGCGGTATAATGGATTAAAAATAGCAGCTTCTTCAGAGTGTGAAGACTGGATGCTAAACATCAGAAGTGCTGTGCTCAGTGTATGTTGGCAGGTCGTTCTTCCTCCTTGGTACTTAATGCAGTTTTAATTAATTAATCACGTGCTAAATTTAATTATTTGTTGAATGTAATGTCTGACATGTTCAATAGATGTTCCATGAAGTGAAAGCTAGTGCCTGTCTCCTTCAGCCATACGTCCCCCGTACCTAGCGTGGTTCTTAGTAGATGCTTTCAAAATCGTGACAGAGACAAGGAATTAAGGAAGGATTCTCGTGCTTCTCATAAATATAGCTTGAAGACAATATAAAATCCGAACTGAATTTACCTTTGTGTCCCATTTAATAACCCGTTTCACTTTCAACTCTTCGTATCAAAACGAGGTAGCTTTTTGCCTGTTCCTTCATTTGCAAAGGGATGTGGATTAGGGCCCAGAGGGTTCAGAGACCCTGAAAATCTCTAAAAGAGACTTCACTCAGCTGGTTGCTGCCTTGTGTTTACATATTTCCCTTTTCCCTTTTCACCTACCAAAGTCTCCCCTCCCGTCAAGAAAGCTAGTTTCTTTCGTTGCAGGAAACTCTGATTTGGTGTTGCTTAGAAAACACAAAAAAGTCTGAAATAAGTTGAAATTAAAGTATAGTTATTCAAATGCAAAACTCCATTCAGCCCCTATCTGCCAAAAATAAATAGTTTAAAAAATGATTTTCAGAATCATTGACAGTGCTGACTGTGTTTATGGCAGTGGGGTTGCCGGCCTTCGGCAGCCGTCCTTGCCGGCGTGCACCCTGCATTCAGAAATTAAACAAAACCACATTGAACTTGCTGCATTAGCTGTTGCCACACAGGAACGCTGATGGGCTTAGTGAACACCACCAACCCAGGCCAGAGTGTGTCAACAGCTGAAGGACCAACCTAGTTCAGTTTGTGCTTTGCCCAAGTTGTTCCAAGTTTAATTCTTTGCAGCTTACTTTTCCTGCTGTTTTGGCCTCTCTCTCCTACACTGTGTCTTAAAGAGCATAACAGCCCGCTCAGCCTCATCCAGCAAGGCCATGGGGGCCCTGGTTAGGGGTTGGCAGATGCAGACACCTAGTCTCTGGTCTGATGATCGGTTAGACTAGGGTTTCAGAAGGGCAATTGGCTGTCCTCCTCCTCTGCCTCCAGCTTTCTTTAGCTGGTTACTTCTAAAATTCCTTCCCAAACTAGCCCAATCTGAAGTAGATGCAAAGAGCTTCTTGATTCTCCACTCATCTGGAAAAGTGGAGTCTTTCTGCTCCTCTGCCCATACAGGAAAGCATGCTGCATAGTGTTTGCCGCTTGACCCTGAGTACTTGCATCCTACCCGGGGCTTTGGCTCTTCCTGAGAAGTGAGGTCAACTGTCTCTATTTCTGGGCAGATGAATTGAGCAGTGAGTTGCAGAACCTTGGTGGTGAAAAGGTTAAATTGCTTACCCAGCCGGATCTGGGTTTTCCTGCCCGCACTTGCTCCTGGCCTCAGGCGGTGCCTGCTGTTTGGGGAGGGGGAAAGGGAGGTCTCGCCTGGACCCAGGTGGCCGACAGGCCAACCATGTTATTAAGAAACAGGGATCGAAAAACCTTGATCTTCAAAAGAGACCCCTAATTAGTCACCAGCCCCAAGAGTAAATGGCATTCCACCTCAGCGAGGCAAGGCGGGAAGGGCGCCTTCAAATCCTGGGGACTAATTGCCATTATTGGCTCTACGAAGATCCTGTTGTAAACACTTGTCATCCGAGCCACTTCTGGTCGGCAAACTTGAGATATCAAATGGTTCCTTCATGTTTCAAATTCTCCCAAATGCCTTGCTGGGCCCTTTTTCTAGGAGGGCAGCTCACTCCTGCAGAGGGCAGCTCTCTCAGCACCCAGGCTTGAGCAATGCCTCCTCCTCCCTCCGATGAGCTTTCCCAAGATCATCCTAAGGTGAAATCCTTGTCAATAAGGGATTTGAAAACCTATTTTATTCTCACTTGAATTTGAAAATGCAGTCTCAAAAATAACCTTTAATTGCAAGCAGAAAGGATTTATCCTGAAGCTAATGGGGCACAAGCTTGGGACCCCTCAAGTACACAGACCTTTTTTCAGGCCCCGGGAAAGGCATTAGCAATGTGTTCTTGTGGCTATATAGTTTGGTCAAGTTTGAAACAGTCCACTATTTGTCAATCTTTTTCTAAAAGGGGACCCGCCAAATGGTATAAAACCAAGATGTGATCTGTAATGCTCCATGTTTCTTACCTTTTGCATTGTGCATTCTCATTGCTCCTGGAGATAAGTATTTTCTCTCTGTTCTTAGATTTTTTGCTTCTTGGTCCTCTTTGGCATTCATGCAGGAAAAGGCACACTTCTTCAGGCCACATGCCGGATAATAGGTTTTGTCTAAGTTTACTCTTGAACTGGGGAAGTGTTTCAAGACCCTGGATCCATTCCTTTCAAGGGCAGCCTAGGTAACACCAAACTCAGACAGTGAAAGAGGTCAGCCTAGAGAGAGGTTTGGGGGCCATGGGGATTTGAGATTGTGGCTCCCTGGACCACTGGGATTCTATTATCCAGACACTCTCACGGCAGTAAGTATGTCAGAAGGAGAGAGGGAGGAAGGAAGCAGTGAATACTTTCTGAATATTCTTGTGAAACATGAGTTTTCTTTTCACCTTTAAGATCGGCTTTTAGCAAGCATCTAAGGGCCCTGAGGTGCATCTCACCCGTACATCCACTGCAAACTACGGTGCAGGGCCAAATCTCATGTAACTTCAAATAGCTTCTTTCTCCAAAGCTGAGCTCCAGAACCATTTCTTGAGAGAGATAAGGCATCACCATTACTCAGCAATAATTCCTTTGTGTGAACAGTGCAGGGTGTGACAGGCAGGTGGAAGTTCTATACACAAGGCTTAGGATATTTGCTCATAGGATTCCACTGTCTCCATGATGAAAGCCAATGGTTTTCCCTCTACAGGTAACCTAATAACCTCAGACAACTGTGAGGACACAGAGGTACTGGCCCTCCCCCAGTGGGGTTCTTCAGGATGACATGGGCATTCCCCCAACCCCCGCTCTGGGGACAGGCCCTCTGTTTGTTGACTCAGCCCTCACCCCTGATGCCAAGTGTAGCATCCCCAAAAGATTCCCAGAGTGTTATCTGAACCTGTATGTTTCACTGATTTGAGATGTTAGAAACTGTATGCCAAACTTTTGGTTATTTTAACTAGTTCAGGAAAGAAAGACTAACATGGGTTTTGACAACAAACAAAACCAGTTTTTGTTCTATCAGTTATGTTTAAAAGATTCCAATTTCAAACTAAACACAATGTGTGGTTATTCTGTCAGCAATTTATACAGCCACCGGGGCGCCACAACTACACACTGCATACATCATTGTATTTTTAAAATGTACTTAATGAACTTTTTTTTTCTTTTTTAGTAACTACTTCATTGCCTTAAATGAATGCATTCCAATAGAATTTGTAACAAATGACCACTTTGTGTTTGCATTAATGCCAAACACGTTTAACAAATTTTTAACAAGGAACCCTGGCAAAATGCCAAACTCCTAGAGGGACACTGAAGGAATGCTATAAATTTAAACTAGATTTTACCTTTTCACTTAGTTCAGCAAATGTCTTAGGTGTCTTGCTATCTCAGGATTGTGACATTTCTATTTCATGTCAGATAAGTTGTATATTTTCATTATTTTTATACCTTAGGCGATACCTATTTCCACAAGACTTTTAATTCCAGGCAGCGGTGTCTGAAATAATATGATGGCAGCTTAGAAATAGATCTTTATTTCTGCAAATTGTTCCTATCTTTTGTGGGTTGATAGATGCATGTATGCATATACATATCTTAACAAAACATCTTACAATATGTGATCATCTACATCTCCTACAATCCTTATCTTACACAGTCAACCCGTTAAATGCGGAAGCAATCGATTAGACCAATGGTTCTCAGATGGAAGCAATTTTGCCCCTCACCCCAGGGGAATTTGGCAATATTTGGAGGTGTTCTTTCTGTCATGATTGAGGGAGGGAGTCATGCTATTGGCATCTAATGGACAGCAGCCAGGAATATTGCTAAACATCCCATCATACAGGACAGACCCCACAACAGAGAATTATCCATCCCCAAGTGTCCATAGTATCAAGATCAAGAAATCCTGGAGTAGAGTGACAGACTTTTGGCATATAGGCAGTCTCTCAGGTGAAAAAAGGTATTATTTTAAGGAAAAATTACTACTAAAAGCACATTTCTACTCGACCAGTGCTTTTAACAATTACACAGGGTACCTACACTGATGTTGAGTGACAGATTTCTGATTTTTACTTCTGTTACCATCTTCCCCTGAAGAAAAGAGAAAAGAGAGCCCATGGGAGCCAGGCATAAAGTGTCGACTGAGGTGGTGCTGGGGTGGTGGTGGCCCAAGTGTGGGGCGTGCGCAGGCCAGCCGACTGGAGCCAGAAGCTGTTCTGGAGAAGGCTGCCAGGGCTGTGGAACGGTCTCCGAGGCAGGGCTCCAGGCAGGCAGTTAGTTTTAGGTGTTTCATGGGCAAGCACTTCTATCTTAATAGCTATGCAATTATTTTAAGTTTAAAAAAAAAAAAGGTATATTAGTCAAATACTGGCTCCGCTATGTTATTAAAATAAATCATTGTTTAAGAGGAAATTTGGTTTTAGAAAACTTTTTAAGCAAAACTATGAATTCAGTGTGACAGGTGTTATGGAAACATTACAACCACTGGGACAGTAGAACACAAAGGCCTGAGGTTTAGGAAGTCCTAGCCTTACAGGAAAGAGAATGGGGTCTGGAGTTGAGAAGATATGGTTTTAGATCAGGCCCAGGAAGACGAGGATCTGACCAAAAGCATTCACTTCCCGTAAGCTTCAGTTTCCTCATCTGCTAAGGGACTGTTGGCCAGGTCAGCGTCACGGCACTGTCGGGCTTATTGGAGCTAACTCATGCACAAGCACAGAGCGCCCACCGTGGCAGACAGCA
This sequence comes from Camelus bactrianus, assembly GCF_048773025.1. NCBI lineage: Eukaryota > Metazoa > Chordata > Mammalia > Artiodactyla > Camelidae > Camelus > Camelus bactrianus. The sequence goes on from NC_133555.1 coordinate 29,494,391, forward strand.
TGCACAAAACGTTAGCTGTGAATCATTCTGACCACAATGATAATGGTGAAAATAAATTCGAAGGAGGCACAGCAGTATATGTTGCCACTTTGATGGACACATCTGAATCCATCTGAATCCCTTCATTTACAACCCCGTGGGTGATTTGCACCCCTGCACAAAGAAACAGGAAGGGGAAGATGAAGAAGAAATCTGGAGACTCTCGGGCCCCTCCCAGCCTGCAGGCTCTCCCAGCCCAACAGCAGTTTGCAGTCAGGAGCTGAGGCCTTGCTGGGCCCACCCCCATCCCAGGCCCTTTGGGCTCTGAAGTGTTACATTTTATTGCCCTATGGAGCTGCAGGAGGCCACTCGCCAGGTAACATGTTGCTCTCCACTCATATTTTTGAATTATGGTTTCAAGGTGGTTGCTCCTATCAAGAAAATTAAATGATTTAACATAATTTGTTGCCACTTTGATCACAACAATAATAAATAAATCTTCATGAGGAAAACGGGAAACCCATTCTGCCCCGTTTTAAAAGATGTTAAGTAATAACACAGATGGAGTTATAGATTTTTTTTTTTTTTTTTTTGAGTAGAAACAACTCTACTGGGTTTTCCTGGGAGCAGAGTGGGTAGTGGAGTTGTTCTATGGGATGCCCGCTGCCCCCAGAACCAACGGCTCTTCTCTTCAGACCATTGTTAATTAGCTGATCAGGGGCTCACTTTTATGTGGGCACCATGTGCAGTGTCAGAGGCGTCCAGAGCCGCTGTGAATGTGTGTCTGTTTTTGTACCTGGGGGCACACTGCACACATTTGGAAAGCACATGGAGCGTAATGGACATTAACCCAGATGTCAAAAATAGCCTGCGTTTTACTACTGTTATTAAACAGTTTCCCCTTTAACCCCACCGTGTTTACCAAAGACCCCTTTCTCCCAGCCTGTTTCTGCAAATCACTACTGAAAGGGCAGGAGAAGAAAGCTGTAATCCGGCAGGTGTCTTTATTCCAAAGAAAAACAGTCTGAAAGAATATTTGTGAGATACCACACGTTTACAGCCTGCTCTCCTGAGGGTGCTTGTCCTGGGGCGGAATCTTACTCAGCTCACCCCACACCCCCTACACCCCCACCCTTGCACACCAACTGCAGGATGTCCTTTGAAAAAACAAGTCGAGTATCGATCCCATCCAATTCTGATTTTTTTCGCAATGGAAATCGCTGTTGTACCAATAACACAGTCTCTGGTTTAAAAAATCCAAAATGTGCAACCAAAAAAAAAAATTCTAAGGAAAATGTTAAAACACTGCCCAGAGATAATTATTAACAATATGCTGGTTTATGCATTTACAAGGGTTTATGTTTATGTGCATCAATGCAGAAATAAGATTGAACTACACATATGGAATTGCAATCTGCTTTTTTCACTGAAAAAGTGTGGACATATTTCCATATCAAAAAAATAGATCAAAATTGTTATGTAGTCAATAACTCTTAAGCATACCTATCACTGCTCCCTGTTAATTTCTTCCAGGCACAAATTTTTAAAGTTCTCATTTTCTTATTATGTATCTCTTTGTTGCCTGTCTTACTTCTGAAAATATGGGCCCCACAGAGCATACATAGATTTTTATCTGTCATTTTTACGATTACGTCCCTGGCACCAAGCATACTGCCTGGCACCGAAAGGAGCTATATTAGCTTTCTATTGCTGTATAACAAACTACCACAAACTTAGTGGCTTAAAATAACATCCATTTATTATCTCATTGTTCTGTAGGTCAAAAGACCGGTCAGGCCCCACTGGGTTCTCTCCTTAGTCTCCTAAAGCCAAAGTCAAGGTGTGGGCCAGGCTGGATTTAACCTGGAGGCACAGGAAGCACCTACCTCTGAGCTCATTCCACTTGTGTTTTTTAGTTTCTTATGGTTGTAGGACTGAGGTCCTGTTTCCTTGCTGGCTGCTAGCTGCAGGCCGCTTTTGGATCCTACAGACGATCTCAGATCCTAGCCCTCAGCACAGCAAATCCCTCTCCTGTTTCAAATTTCTCTTTGTCTTCTGCTACCGGCAAGAGAAAAGTCTCTGCTATTAAAGGGTTCCCATGATTAAATTAGGCCCACCCACTCTCTTTTGATTAACTTAAAGTCAACTGACTAGTAACCTTAATTATATCTATGAAGTAACATAATCATGGTGTGAGATGTTCACAGTCCCAGTGCCAAGGATTGCAGCAGGAAATCTTGGAGTGGGAGTGGGGAGCTTTCGGATTCTGCCTGCTTTAGGTGCTCTCTAATACTTATGGAAAGAGTGAGTGAATAAACTTGTTCTGTGAACTATGCATGGCTCAGGGGATGCCAAATGAGCAAGACTGGCCTGACCCTCATAGAGGTTGGAGCCTAGACAATGTTGTTCAGTAGAAATATATGGCAAGCCATATCTGTAGTTTTGAGTTTTCTAGTAGCCACATTTTAAAAGAGTCATAAGAAAGAGGTGAAATGAATTCTAGTACTATATTTAATTTTATCCAGTATATCCAAAATATCATTTTAATATGAAATCAGTAGGGGAAAAAAAACTCAAATTCATACTAAATCTTTAACATCTAGTGTGTATTTTACATTTATAGCACATCTCAAGTTGGACTAGCCATATTTCAAGTGCTGAGTTGCTACCATGTTGGACAGTAGAAGTCTAGGCAAGTCACCAGAAGGGGACAGCACAATACGTGTGAGACTTCCTGTGCCACTTCCCACACTCCGGAGGGTAAGGAAGGACCTCCAGGGAAGAAGTGACATCTAAACTGAGTCTGAAGAATAAGTAGGAATCGGTCAGGTCAAGGATTAGTGTGACTGCATGTCAGAAAGACAAGTTTGTGAAATGAGGAGGAAAGAAAGCTTTAGGACTGCAGAAGCAAGCTCAGCTCAGAGGGAATGTGAAGCATGGAGCAGGGGAGAGAGAGAGGGAGGCCAGCATGGCCAGGGATCTATTCCGAGGGCCATGGGATTGTAAGTGAAGTCTGTAAAGAACGAGTGCACTATGAAGCGGGTGGTGGTGTTGAAATGGCGCTGTTGGCTGCCCGGTGAGAGTACAGAGCAGGGGCTGTATGAGAGGACAGGTGGGGATGGCTAGGGCTGCCGGAACCATCCAGGTGAGGGAGGACCGGCCAGAGATTTTCTCACAGTGGGTGGCTGCCCAGATTGCCTCCTTGCTGGAAGCCATGATTCCTCATTCAATTTTTGTTTTAAATCTGTGCATATATTGGCCCCTCAACAAGGGATCATCTGCATTTCCAGCTGCTGCCAATGTGATCATTTGGTGAATGGACTGTCTGATTAAAGGAGCGGCAACAGTTTTTGAGAGTTCTCTTTTCCACAGCATAAACCTTACCCCAAAGCAGTGCACAGCAGTCATGAGGCACTGTATTCTGCCCTGTGACCTGTTACTCAGCTGGAAATCTTTCTCTCCACTGAATAAATGATTGTTCTTTGCTACTTTATCTTGGAAAAACATCAAGGACATCGGACATGCGCTGTAATTGTTTTTCACTCATTTCCCCATCTGTAAAATAGGACCAGTGCATTTTAGTACTTCTTTGGGTTTCTCTTTCCCTTTTAATCACGTGGCCTTTCAATATATTGGTCAGCTCTTTAAAAGGATGATTAAGAAATGCTTAATGCACAAAAGAATTAGAGCTATGTGCAGCTCATGAAGCAGAAAGCGTGCTCTGACTTACAATTTTCATACAAAGTTTGCAGAGATTTTATGTGCCAGAATGAGTAATATGATCTGCTCTAGGAACTCCCTAGCTTTCTGGCTCTGCAAAAGTCATTTTTTTTGCCCCGATTCAAGTTTCTTAACCAGAAGGGTTACACCAAACTCCTCAGAGTATGAATTAGCAGAGTTCATCCAAGCCACATATTTCATTTGCACTGTTTAACGAGGGCTCAGAATAACTGCCTACCTGTGCAGACATTGGGATCTTTGGTTCGCTCATTAGTCAGTGTGACTCGAGAAATGCTCTGTATCAAGCACTGAATCAGACAGCTCAGGCTAGATATAAAAAGTGGGTCACACATGTGTGAGTGTGTGTGTGTGTGTGTGTGTGTGTGATCTCTCCTCTCCCCGCCATAGTCCCCAGATAGCTGCCCTACTGCCATGTGCCCGGAAACTCCCAAACTGTTCAAAGGCCATATGTGAATGATAATGATGCAGGCACACAAAGTCAAGCATCAGTAGGGAAGAAAGTCATCATTCGAATGTTCGAGGTGGGATGGTCCTCTCTCCTTACCCGATTTGCTGTTTCTTTCCAGGCTGCAGTTATAATCCACACCCAGGGACCCTGATGGGGACAGTGAGAAAACTTGGGGTGCTCCTGGATATGGATGACTGCTGCATTTATATTTAAGGCTAAACATATACACACATGCTATGGGATGTGGGGATGACAGCCAGCTTTGTTTCACTCTGTTCTCTTTAAGGAGATAGCCATATTATTTTTTAATTATGCTTTTATTGTGGTAAAAAATACATTTAAAATTTACCATTTTAGCCAGTTTAGGTGTACAATTCAGTAGCATTAAATACATACACAGAATTATACAACTAACACTACTATCCATTTCCCATTCACTACCCCAGACAGAAACTCTATACCCATTCAAAGATTCATTCCCCTCTCCCCTCGAGTCCCTGGTAGCCTCTAATTTATTTTCTACATCTTTGAATTTCTCCATTTTAGATAGTTCATATAAGTGGCATCATACAGTATTTGTCCTTTGGTGACTGGCTTCTTTCACTCAGCATGATGTATTCGAGGATCATTCGCGTTGTAGCATGAATTAGAGCTTCATTTCTTTTTAGGGCTGAATAATACCATGTTGTATGTCTGTACCACCTTTTGTTTATCCAGTCGTCTGTTGATGGACACTTGAGAGTTTGTTCTGCCTGTGGTTATTGTAACTAATGCTGCTATGAGCGTTTATGTACAAGTTATCTGTTTGAGTATCTGTTTCCCACTCTTCTGAGCATATACCTGGGAGTGGAACTTTCAGTAGTCTTTTAAATTGTTGCTCTTAGTTGGTTTGTAAGTGAATGTTAAGTTTTCTGGTGTCTTGACCATCTTTAACTCTCTAATGTCTACAAAGTCAAGTTTAAAAATAATTTAAAAACTATTCTCTTTGTAGAAAACTGGAGAGGAAAAACTTTACAGTCTGATTACATAGAAATAACCACTGGAACATTTTGGCTTATTTCCTTTCAATTTCTTTTTGCACATCAAGAGGCATCTACACCTGTATGTGAAATATTTTGAAAGCGGCCTCTTCTCAGATGTGTTTGCAGGACATAGCTGAACTTTCTGTTGACTTTATCATTCTTCTGCGCTTCTTCCCCGTCACTGCCACCCGCAATCCCCATCAGCCCTGACCAAAGAGAGTGGTGGAGGGTTGGTGCAGGGGCAGGGGAGTGTCTGCCAGGATTATCTCTGAGATGCCTGCCCGTTACTTTCCCTGCTAAATTGTGTGCTTTCTTGTTGCAGCTATCAGAAGGGCTGACTAAAGGGGAAATGCAGCTCTGCAGCAATACTCTGATAATCTATTGCAGCACAGCTCCCATCACTGTCCATCACCACCTGGAATGCTCATCAGGACCGAAGAGGGATTTTTACTTTCATTATGAGCCCGATTCTTTTCGACTTGGTATTTCCTTCATCATCTTATGTCCTTTCTCACGGATGCAGACCTGTTGGAAAGGAAGAAAGCACAGGAGGAGAAAATGGTGGAGCCTCCTTTTTTTTTTTTTTTTGGTCAGGATTTGGATATTTCAAATGCATTCATCTCTTCGGAATGTCATTATTTGATAACATTTTACTTACGTTACTTAAACATCACTGGATAAATTTGAACTCCATGGGATTTTCACTGTGGATTCAGCTTCTATTGGACAACTAGCTTCATCTCCTGTTTTTCTGCCGGTTCAGTCTAAGTAGTCATTCCTAATGCATTAGATTATCAAAAAGTGTAAATCCTGTGAGTGAGTGGTGTTGGCAGTGCTTGTATGTCAAGATGCATGGAGTGTTTGACAGAGAAACCAAAACACCAAAAATGGTGAGCCTTTACCCTCCTCTGTTTCTTTAACCCGCTGTGTGAAGAACTACATTTTGATGGTATAACCAGTAGTTACCTCTGGGCCAGGTTGGAAATGAAATCAATTTTTAAACCACTAATACTTGCCAAGAAATCGCCTTATGAGAACATGGTTGTGTGTCTCTGACAATGCATGGCACATCTAAATTGATCATTCATAGTTCTATCTACCCTGTTTTTGTACTGGGGAGTGGCTGTAGCCTGAGGCACCTGCGTATTTCTGCTCTGTGTGTTTCGTACATCTCCCGCGGCTGGGATTCGGCCGAGCCTCAGACTCTTACCATTCCCATACATGCAGGTCTCCATGAAGAAGCTGGGACTCATTCACATTCAAGGTCCAAATGCTGTGCAAACAGTGTAAGCTTAGATCTTCTGTAAACGAAGGGTCATTTCTCATTTTTTGAAAATGTCTCCAATGTGGATTCCAAAACATTTTCAGCATCAAACATGAAAACATTGATGAATGAGGAATAATCACAAAAGCTGTGTATCTGTATATAGCTCTACACAACATTTTTGTGGTACAGAGTCATTTAAAGCACATGCCAGGGAAAGAGACCGAATTTTGAGGTCTTTTACATACAGTGACTTGGTACGAAGGAGAATTAAACTCCTACTGCTTCCTCTGAAGATGAAAAAAAAAATTCAAGTTCTTATAACTTCATAAAACTCATGATCAAGTCTGGCAAACATGTGCAACTCTTATATTGATCCATTTTCTTGTTGATGGAAGAAAGCCTTCCACGTGTATGCAAGTGGGCGATGAAAATCTGCATTTTTAAAGGACAAACAGTGAATTTAAGCATGAGTGGCCTTAATATAGTTGTCTTTTTTTGCTGCTGTGGAAAGGATTCTAAGCAGATGTTCCTGAAGTCTTGCATTGATTTTAGTCACTATTATTACTTTTTAAAATGTTGGTGCAATTAACTCTAGACCTCTCCTGTGAGCCATAGAGATATTTAAAAGTCAGACACCTTATTTATCTATCGAGGAAGACAAAACTGTGTCTGGGTTGCACTGTTCATCCTTGGTGCATTAGGAGTAATATATTCAAGCAGGTTTCTTGCTTCTGGCTTTGTTCTTGTTGTCAGTCAGTATCGCGAACTGTGTGAAGCTTTCGTGTTGCATAAGCAATCCAAATACATTCATGTTTAAAAAGTTTGTCCTTTAATTATCAAAGGGATCTAGGTCTTGATCGGAGAAATGAGCAGAGTTCTTCGCAAATGTATTTAATACATTTTGACATAAGGTCGATCTGAAAACCCAGGCCACCAACTCGTCCCCATGAACAGTTTGGGTGTCCTCAACTAGGGGCGAAGTGGCCTCACTGCCTCCTACAGCCAGATCCTGATCTGAACTCTGCCCCTGAATACTTGAAGTAGGAAATAAGAAATCCACTAGGGAATATAAGGTCCTAGAAACAGAAAAAGCAACCAACTGTGTATTCTTAGCAATTTCCAAGTATGTGCCAATTTTGTTACAGCTGTTGTTGGGGGGGGGATCATTTTTTGCCCCACTTTTGTTGGTTTAAAGTATTACCAATCTAAACTTTCTGGGAGCATATCATTTAGTCCCTTAAAAATTAAACTCTGTCTAACATAGCATCTTTTCTCATTTCATATAATATTCTCTCATTTGGGGTGGGGGGAGTTACCAAAAAAAATCCCTTTTTACATATTAAAAATAGTCTCTGTGTTTACGACAAACACTGTGATGTTGGGAAGATGTTTCCTTTGCGCAAACTTTAGCAGGTTTCCCCCTTAATCAGAATGAAGTTGAAAAAAAGTTGAGGCTAACGTTTAGGAGAAGTTGGTCTTCTTGCTTTGTGCAAAAGCAGGCTTGTACTTTATACCCCATTTGATTTCGATGTACAGTCTCGATTTTGTATTTAATGATTTTTGTGTATCTAGTATGCACGTTAACAGCGTGTCAACTTTCATTTGAAAGTGGGTTTCCATTTACTTTTTAAACAGTGTTTATGACGAGACCTCAAATGTGTTGACATAAGCTCTATCTGAGATGTTTTTGTGTCGAGTGGCGTTTGAATGCTGCCAGGGGTCAGTGTATCTAATTCCCAGAGACCCTCGTTTGATAGTGCTTCTTGTAATATTTCTCCAAGTGAGTGGCATGTGGGTTGTGATATTGACCATGTGATTATGGACTTCGATATGAACAAAATAAATAAAACTAAGGAACCCTCAGAAACTACCAGTGGGCATGTAGTAGCCAGTCATTGTAACCTCGTGTCTAGTAGAAGTACAGCGTACAAGGTATGTACAGTTCATAAATTTGTTATCACGTGTATGAAAAGTACTTTGTGCTGATCGCCTTATTTATATTCATCAAATAAACTTTGTTTCTTTCTGAAGTGAGTTCCTTCCATGTCAAACAAATGCTCCAATTGTGGTGGTTTCTAATCTCGTTTAGGTCATGGATCCCCATTTGAGGAACCTATGGACTTGAAGATAAAAGAAAGAAAAAGGGAAATGATGGACTTACTTTACTGGAAGAGCCAAGGTGTAAATCTCCCCTTATGCACAGCTGGACCTAGAGCTCGTGCTGTACTAAGAAATTAAGCCATTCGTGGCATCCTTCCTCCTCCTCCCCCTCTTTCCCTTCCCTTTTCATCTCTCTCTCAATTCCTCCCTCTTTCTCCATCTCTCTTTATCCCTCCCTCTCTTCTTCCTTCCCACCTTTTCTCTCTTCCTTTTTTTCTTCTCCCCCGTCCATTCCTTGCTTCCTCCTTGTTTTCTTCTGCACTTTCCATGAAGTTGATGTCAGTCCCTGCTAGTATCTGTTTACTTGGTGGCAAAGATTACCCCCAACAGCTTTGAGTATTCTTGGACTTTAGAGGAGAGATGCCCCTCTCTCCCAGCATCCATCTCAGCTCCCTGGAGGTCCTTTTTAGATAATACACCTGATTACCTTTTTCAAGGGAACTGGGAGGGGAATGTGTGATTGACAGCCCTACTGGATGTTGGAGGTGCAGTTTCCAAAGGAAAAAAAAAATGGATTCTAGGCTAGAAGTGAAAGACAAGAAAGCTGAGCAGGCAAACACAATATCTAGTCCTGCCATCACTTGGATGCATGCACAGAATCATCCAGAAAAATACACAGACAAAATCATCCATGCAAGGGCTCCTCAGCTTTTGCAGCTTACCTGTGAATCACAGTGGAGAACCAGCTCCTGGTTTCTTTAGATGTTTGAATTATACTCCGGGAAACAAATGATCAGTTCTTAACATTGTTGCAATTAAACAGTAATTGAGTATTAGTGCCAGAAAGTATGCTGAATGTCATGTAACCCAATATCCTCATTTTACAGATGGAGAAACTGAGGCCCAGTCAGAAATAACTGATCCAAGCGTACCTGGTAAGTTCATTGCAATCCAGGACTGTCCCCACAGCTCCTGAAATGGAAATATGTGTCCCTGAAGACCCTCTGGGGAGGAGGGGATGGGACAGAATCTCCCCTGAGTTGGCCCTTGACAACACAAGGGAAATAATCATTTGGTTTCTGTATATGATGGATTCCAAGCCACGGGATATGCAATTCTCTCACATTCAGGCACATTTTGGGGCAACCTACAAAGTCATTTGCCCTTTTCATTATGAATCCTTTTTTTGGAAAAAAAACTTTTGTTGGACAAGAATTTCTTACCTCACAGAACTTCCTGAAGGAGCCGGCTTGCCTTCAGGCCAGATTATAAGAGCCCAGCTGGCCAGATGGAGCTGCTGCTTCTTGACCCACAACCCAGTCCTTTTGGGAGGAGAGCTGCCGCCTCACACCCTGCTGCACCCCACACAGGCCCACCCGTCCCTTTCATTCTGCTGAGGCACAGAGACTTAACTTTGGTATGCCTACGGTTGACCTTAAAAATCCACCTTGACTGCTTCTGGTATCTGTAAACTGCTGTTACAAAAGATGGGAGACATTCTAATTCTTGGGATCACTGATCTGTAATAATAAGGATTGACAATAAGGAAACAAAGATAAAAATCATGTTGAATGTTATTGAGCATTTGCTAGGAGCCAGGCCATGGCATGAAGGACTTGTTTAAATGCATTTAAACCCACTCCTTCATTCTTGACTGCAGTCCCATGAGGTGGGTCCTGCCATGATCCACATGTCACAGTGAGGGGAACAGGGGCCCACAGAGATGACCAGGAACGGTGCACATTTATAGCGCATTTACTTGGTGCCAGTGTGGTGCTGAATGCTGTTCTTATGTGAGTTCATTTATCCTGATGGTAATCCCGTTAGGGAGGTATTATCCTCATGTATTAATATTATCCTCACTTTACTGACAAGGAAAAGCAGGCCCGGAGAGCTCACATCCCTCACGCAGGGTCCCCCAGAGGATACGTGGTGAGGCCAGGCTTCGTACCGGTGCTCAGCAAGCCCTCTGCTTCAAGGATGCATCAGGCCACAGGTCAGATGGGGGACGTATGGGGCTGGGATTCAGATCCTGTTCCTACTCACCAGCAGTGCTTCCATGTTGCAAATTTGGTCTCCAGCACAGCTGTACAGCTCACGGGGCCTTCAAGGAGTTTCTTGCTTCATCAGTGCCACTGTCAGCCAAGAGGATGAGAGAATGGGAGTGTAGAGCCTAGAGGAATTCAGGCCACACGTGGAAGGAAATCCCAGACAAAGCTGAGCACCTTGCATTTAAACCTGCTCTCCATGGGCCTCTCTTCTTTCTTCTAAGCCCTTGGTGTCTGGGCATCAGCATCTGATCTCCTAGGCATCCATGGATTTGCAAGGTGGAGCATCTGGTGACAGGAGACTGGACAGATGTCCCCAGGTGGGAGAGGGCCTTGAGTACCAGGCTGAGGGGTTGAGACCTAATCCTGTTGGCCATTGACTCTCAACTCCAGTAACTTGTATGCTGCTTGCCTGATTCTTGCTACGTCTGAAGACAATACATAGTCTGAATTAAGTACTTTCTTCAATAGGCTGTTTTATGTAAATAAATTTACTTTAAGAAAAAAGTACCACAGTCATAAATGAGGAGGAAGTAGGATGATTTTCCGTACATAGCCATCACCAAATATAAGAACAATCAACATAGTGAAAGTAAGAGCAATAAAGATAAATATAAATTATCAATAATCAAAACAGAGTTCTGAGTCTGAAGCTTTCTCTCTCTTTGTTGAAAAGGGAAACTGGCAAAGGTGAGAGATGTGTTTGTAGGGCTGAACAGAGTTTCTTTTCGTTGCTGAATCAGAAGGATTAAAAATGGTCCATGAAGGAAGATTTCACTCTCGCTCAGGGATATTTCAGACTGCCTGTGACCCCTGTAATCATTTCCAGGACCCACTTTGATCTCTGAATTTTAGGAAACCCTCCTGCAGGGACAAAAAACCAGAGGCGGATTTTTAAATAAACTTGATTTTTAGTAGGATTTATTTTTTTAGAACAGTCTTAGGTTTACAGAAAAATTGAGCAGATAGTAGGGAGCGTTCCCATATAACCTCCCATCTGCACAGATGCAGTTTCCTCTACTATTGAGATCTTACACTCGTACGGTATATTTGTCACTAGTGGAACACACGTTAATGCGTTGTTATTAACTTGAGCCTATTCTTCATTCAGATTTATTTAGCTTTTACCTGATGTCCTTTCTCTGTTCCAGGAGCTCATCTGGAAACCACATTCCATTTAGTCGTCATGTCCCCTTAGGCTCCACCTGGCTGTGAGTTTTTCACACTCTCGTTTTTTTGTTTTTTGCTTTTGTTTGTTTGTTTACAGCACAATGTCCCAGTCATGCATATATATACCATATATTCGTTTTCATATTCTTTTTCATTAAGGATTATTACAGGATATTATTATAGCTCCCTGCGCTATACAGAAGAAACTTTTTTTAATTGGGTTATAGTCAGTTTACAATAAAAATATGGAACACTTCACAAATTTGCATGCCATCCTTGTGCAGGGGCATGCTAATCTTCTCTATCATTCTAATTTTAGTATACGTGCTGCCAAAGCAAGCACCAGAAGAAACTTTTTTAAAATCTATTTTTATATAGAATGGCTAACATTTGCAAATCTCAAACTCCCAAATTTATCCCTTCCCAGTGCCTTCCCCCTGGTAACCATAAGATTGTTTACTATGTCTGCTAGTCAGTTTCTGTTCTATAGATGAGTTGTTAGTATCCTCTTTTTTTTCTTTTTTTCTAGATTCCACGTATGAGTAATATCATATGGCATTTTTCTTTCTCTTTCTGGCTTGCTTCACTTAGAATGATCTCCAGATGCATCCATGTTGCTGCAAATAGCATTATTTTATTCTTTTTTATGGCTGAGTAGTATTCCATTGTATAAATATACAACATCTTCTTTATCCAGTCATCTGTCGATGGACATTTAGGTTGTTTCCAGGTCTTGGCTATTGTATGTAGTGCTGCTGTGAACACGGGTACATGTATCTTTTTGAATTAGACTTTCCTCCAGATATATGCCCAGGAGTGGGACTGCTGAATCATATGGTAAGTCTCGTTTTAGTTTTTTGAGGAATCTCCATACTGTTTTCCATAGCGGCTGCACCAAACTATACCCCCACCAATGGTGTAGGAGGGTTCCCTTTCCTCCACACCCTCTCCAGCATTTATCATTTGTGAACTTTTCAGTGATGGCCATTCTGACTGGTGTGAGGTGATGCCTCATTGTAGTTTTAATTTGCATTTCTCTGATAATTAGTGATATTGAGCATTTTTTCATGTGCCTAGTGTCATTTGTATGTCTTCGTGATCTTGAAGTTTTGAGGACGACAGGTCAGGTATATTGGAGGCTGCCCCTTTTCTAGGAGGTATCTGATCTTTTCTCATGATTCGACTGGAAATGTGGGTTATGGACAGAAGACTATAGAAGTAAAATGCCATTTTCATCACATCATATTAAGGGTGTATACTGTCAGCGTGGTTTTGGCTGTTGATGTTAACTTTGATCGATAACCTGGCTGGAGAAGTGTTCGTCACCTTGTCCCGCTATAGTTACTCCTTCCCCTTACTTTATGATAGATGCATAAAGTGCAGAGATAAATGAATGGAGCTCTGTCTTAGATGGAACATTCTGCTGGCAGTGTAGAGGATGCACTGGCTAAAGGATAAAAAAAAAAATCCCCGAAGTCTTTTGGGCCAAAATTATCTAAAACAACAATCTATTGTTTGGTCTATTGTTTAGGCTATGTTTCTCTTCCAGGTGGAAATACCTTTGCCACCTGTAGCCGTACCTTCCCCTGTGGGACTGCTTCCATTATCTACAGCAGAAACAATCAGTGTGGATGGCGTAGACCACTTTCCACGTGCAGGGCAAAGTCAGCATTTCTATGGTTTAAAAACAGATGTTGTCTGTGCTAACACTGTGACTTCACTCAGGAGAGAAACTGCATAAATTCAAGACAAAACCTCCATGTCTGCATAACTGCAACTCACTGGTTAAGGAGGTTAGTTACGGCTATTTGAATTCGAGAGGAGAAATACGAGTATTTATTTGAATAAGTATAACTGTTAGAATTCTTATCTTTTGCAAGTAGTCCCCTCCACCACCAAAGAAGAAAAAAACAAAACTGTAAGACAAGACAACTTGAGCAAAAGTAAATATATACACATACAGATACATACACAAATATGGCTTCACGCAGTGAGCAGTTTAGAGGTAATGGGTTTCAGGAGTGGCTTGTCCCAGGGGCTCAAATGACTGCTCACCCTCCTTTTCTTGGTTCTGCTTCCTTCATGGTAATCCATTCTTGAGCACTCTCAAGGTCTCAAGTGAGACCCCAGGCCCTACATCCCTCTCCCTAGGGGAGGAGTCACATTCTCTTCTCCACTAGGGATGGACGCCACCTCAGTCTTGCTGATTGAAAAAGGGGAAAGGTTATACGCTCACATAAGAAGGAAAAATGGATGCTAAGAAGGCAAATGTCAAAGTCACATAGCAGTATGACACACTCACAGCAAAACATCATTAGAGACTGGTTTGTTTTTCCTTTGAATAGGGCCTTGACCCAGAAAGGAGCATCAGGACGTACGTTCAGGTGGAAACAGCATTATATTGGCAATCATGACACCTCAGCCAAAATCTCAGTTTTATAACAATTTTGCCACACTTGCTCTATGGTCACATGCAGTCAGGTAGCTGCGTGCACCCTCTTTTTCTGAGTGTAACCAGTGGGAATAACATGATTCCTAACTACCTGACATGGGATGCAGGAACATAGAGTGAGAAAATGTTTAGAAATTTTTTTTTCTATTTCAGTTTTTTTTTTCATTTTAGCAATTGAAATGTAATCTATAATGTTTCAGGTATACAGCAAAGTGATTCAGATATAGACAGACAGACAGATACTCTTTTTCAGATTCTTTTCCTTTATAGGTTATTACAGGATATTGAATACAGTTCCCTGTGCTATGCAGTAGGACGTTGTTTATCTGTTTTGTATGTAGTAGTGTGTATCTGCTAATCGCAAATTCCTAAAAATATTTTAACAACAAAGCTCTCTTCATAACTCTAGCAAAGTCCTGAGTGACTTGGTTCAATTTTTAAGAACCTGTTTTCAGAGAAGGAAGTCTTCCTCCTTAGAGGCTCAGCTATAAAGGATTCAGGTGCATATACCAAGCAATAGATTTGAGGATAAAAGCTGTCGAGAAGGAACTATTGCTATTTACCACAACATAGATGAATCTCACATAATACGAGGTGAATTCAGGGGGACACAAGAGGACACACTGTGTGACTCCGTTTATGTAAAGCTCAGAAACAGACACATTTCATCCATGTGGTTAGAGTTCAGGATGACTAACCTTCGAAGGGTTTGTAACTGGTAAGGGCACAAGAAAATGTTTCTGGGATGCTCGTGACACTCTGATTCTTGACCTGGAAGTTGGTTACATGGTTATGTTTGGTTTATGAAAATGTATCAAGCAGTATACTTAGGATTCGTATACCTTTCTGTCTGTATATTATGTCTCATTGAAGAGGTTCATCCTAAAAAATGTCATTAAGCATGAGTCCAGTTTCAAATTACAGAGGCTGGAAAACTAGGGACTATGCTGACTTTGCCCTGCACTTGGAATGAATTTAGGCTTTGGATATTTCTTATCTGGCCAGTTCTGTGTCTTAAGGGGTTTTTCCCAGGGCAGTAATGGTAGGCTTGGAGTCTGGGGACTTGGGGAAGTGTTCAATATTTCTCCATTGTCCTTATTTCTCTCTAAAAGGTGACACCTGGCCAACTTCACCCAGGATGTTACCTACCTGATCCCAGAATGTGTTTTCTCTGGGAAGGTTAAAATCCTGACTTCATCACAGCCCAAAAAATGACCCTGGCCTGGTTACTTAGTCTCTCTGGGTCTGTCTTCTAATCCTAAAACTATAATGCATTCCCAGAAAATTGTGATTTAAAAAAAACAAAACACAAGGATCAAATGGGCACTTAACACAATGTCAGCCATGCAGTAGATTCTGAACAAATGGAATTGATAAATATTATTACTAGCAATATTATCATAAATAATAGAAATGTTTAATGAAATATATAATGGATGGTCACTTGTGTACTCCCAGCCATTGTCTCACAAGAATTGTTGCTGAGCTGGTCCTTGTTCAGATCCCATTTGCCATGTCAGTGTTTTCTTCAACCACCTTTAACAACCAGTTACTAGATCTGGATGTTGGGGGCTGTAAATTTCCCTGGTAATTGTTGCCAATGGCAGGGAAGGAAAGACTTGTGTAATTACCACTTGTATTTCCACAAAACACGTGATCTCAAGTCAAAAGCAAAGGTTTTGGACAATAAAACACCAGAGTTTTAAAATGCAGGAAAGAGATGCCCAACCTGTATGATAAGAAATGTGTGCCTGGTTATAAAACAGAAAAAGGACTGATCCCAGTGTGGCAAAACACCATCAGAAGCCTTTGCACTGGCAGGACCATGTCCTCTTTGTCTCCCAAATGCTGCACACATCTGGACAGAGAATTTAGGCTTTAGGATTAGCAATGGGTTGGTTGGGAATCAGTACCTTGCCTCTGACCGCAATCCATGGCCTTGGTTTTCAGTGTTCCTTTGGTAATGTTGTTGCCTTTCTCAGTTTACCCTGGTTGTTTGAAAAGGATGCCTGGCTGTTCAACATCCCTCAAACAAGGTAGCTTGATGGTTTCCATGGAAATATCCCAAGACAGCAGTATAGTAGGACGTGTAGAAATATTAAGACATCATAACTCCAATTGGAAATGCTCAAGATGGTCATTTGCAAGATGTTGGACTTAGACCCTGGACTCTAGTTGAAGATTCTTTGGTATCCGAGCATCATGTTTTCAGTTTATGAGAAAGGAAGTTAAGATGGGTTACAGGGAAAGAATTTCTTGCCTTTGGACTCCTCCAAAGTGTTTTGGTTATTTAAGAAAGAAGATAATGGATAAGCTTAATATTTTTTCCCCTGCAATGTCGGTGCATTAGCAAGCTAGCGTTCTTGCAGTAGGCTTAGGTCATTTGTGTTTCTGGAAGGAGCTGTCCACACCAGCACAGGACCAAGGAGGGTGAGAATAGGTTGAGCAGGTCGAGCAGTGACAGGGGACAGAATTGGAATTTCTTAGGATGGCCAGTCCCAAATCTCCTGGACTTCCAGAAACTGTAAGATCATGGGAGAAGAATTTCTCCAAGAGTCTTATTTGACTGGCCAGAGAAACTGAAATTCAACAAATCCAAAAGTGATCAGAGTGAATTCTTAAAGAACAAGCTCAGAGCATGGCACGTGGCCATTTCTAAAAGTGTAGATGTCCTTCTACCAAGTTAATGAAATGGGCCTGTTTTCCTTCTGACAACAGTGGTTTCATTGATATCTCATGTTGCCCCAGACCAATCAAAATTGGTAACAGAGTACTTGATCTCAAATAACCTAAGACTCAAGTAAGCAGAAAGAAATAAAAATTTGCTCCAGGTATTTATGGAGGGGCAGGGCCTTTTGCAAAATTGTTCAAGAGGAATCATCAAGAGCATTTTCTCCAGGAGACCAATTTTCTGTGCACATCTCCTTGCAATTGTTAGTAAAAGCATGGATTCTTCCTGGCTCAGTGGAAGTCTTCTCTTTTCCTAAGCTGTGACTTTGGCTCATACAATATCACCTACTGTCAAAAGTATCCCACTCGGAAGAGTCCGGGGCATTTGACTGAAGAGTGACAATAAGGGCAAATTGCAGTCCAGATTTTGTGCAGCTCCGAAATGGTTTATGTTCATCTTTTCTCAGTCTCAATATAGGAGTAAACTGCAAGATGCCCCCTAAACCTTTTTATGTGCTGCAGCTTATCTGTGAAGAAAAGAAAACACGAGCAGGACTGCTGTGTAGAACAATTCTTCCTTTATCCTACAAAGACGGCGCTTGTAGGTGTGATTGAATGTAACAGAGCAGGTAAAATAGATACCACGTTTGGGCAAGGAGCTGTGTTTTCCTTCAGCCAATATTTTTGACAAACCTGATGTCAGCTGGGACATTGGTATGAACCCAGTCCATACAAATTCAGGCAAACACAGCTGCAGAAATCTCCTTTAAAAGCCAGTCATTTTGTGGTGAGGGCATCTAACTGGATGTTAGCACACAGTGGAAACTAGCCAGTCAGTCTGTGTGTTTGATTGGAATTTCAGAAGATAATTGTTTCATTTCCAGGTCTGTCTCTAGCTCACCATTTGACCTTGGACTAATTGCTTAATCTCTCTTGGCTTCAGGTTTTCTATCTTGAAAGTGAGAAGAATAGTAACATCCAACTACCTGTCTCATCCGGGTATTGAGTGGATTAATGGGGTCATGTTTGTAAGGTCCTGGAGCATTCTCCGGAGAGAAACTTCCTCCACGTACTTGTTTCTGCCTGGTAATAGTTTAGAGCCATAGATGGGGAGGGCTGCATTTGTTGGGGTTGTTATTACAGACAGATGTTCTCTGCTTCCTTATAACTAAAGAATAGACACCTTTTGAAAGCAGAACTTTTCATGATTAGGAACATTACTGGTGCAACAATCTGGAACCCCTGTGGTAAGCCAAGCCTTCTCTAACTGAACAGTCTACGGAGCTCCAGGGAGGGCACCATGGTTTAATGGCCACTAGGAATGACCCAGAATATTTCTGCTTCAGTAATATATAGGTTGCCTTTGGGGTCAAACAGATGGGTTCAGTCCTGCCTCTGTCACTTCCTGGCTGGGTGACCCTAAGCAAATCTTTCAACCTCCCTGGGCTTCAAGGCTGTTGGGAGCATGACCTTTAGGTAAAAAGCTTAGCGCCATGTCCAGCATATGGTAGGCTCCCAGGAGCTATTACCTCTGTGAATAGTAAGTGTGACAGTGACTGCATGGATTCTCCAGTGCCAGGAAGGAGTGTAATGAGTACTAGTTCTCCATTAACCAGAACCTAACTCATCAGAGCTTGTGCTTAACCAGAGCCTGGCTCGTCATGGCTCTCTGCTAACAACACCCTCATTTTGTGATCACTTTAGATTTAGCAGCAAATTGAGGAATCTACAGAGAGAAATCAGTTATTTCAAATTTTATTCCTGATGGGCACAGGGAATGTAAGTTCCTTCTTTCTCTCTCCTGAGTATTTGAATTTAAAGGCTCAAATTAAGAATTTAATTTATTTAAACCGTGAATGTTTACAAACGGAATTGCATTGGAGAGACCACAGAAACAGAGGGTCTACTTTTAAAAGACAGTTGCTGACTTCCGTACTGATAGTCCCAAATATGTCAAAGCCATATGTCCTGTAGATGTGGACATAGGTTGCAGGCTGCACCATCATCACTCAGCCTCATAGTGTTTCGTCTCTAAGAGAAATCCCTCACGTCCTCCTTCCTGGCCTAGACCTCACTGCTTACCCTCAAAGTGTTCCCACAGTCCCCACCTGACTCACATTTCTCCTCCCACTGCACACCATTCATTAATGCTCACTCGCCCTGGTTTCCTAGCCCAAAGATGTTCTGGCAGGAGGTGGAGCCAGCTCCACCAAACCTGGCTAGGAGGTGACTCCTCAAAGGAGAATCAAGTGTTCCTACCGGAGGAAGGAGGAATCAATGCTGGACAGGCCAAAGGTCTATGTATCCAAATTCAGTGCCCCGTCTCCAACGCTGACGTAATGTCTTCTTTCTTTGGTAATGTGTCTGCTTTTCCTCTTTGCTGTGGCTCCCAGTACCCCATTGTGTATTAAGCTTTACGCGCATCGCTATTCCACGTGCCTAGATAGCCTGCTTTATGTGAGCCTTTGTAAGCAGGAGCAGGGCTTATTCATTTCTGCATTCCAGGGCTTAGCATCATTCCTGGCACACAGTAGGTATTTGGCAAAAGTCTGACCAAAAAAGGAAGAAATAGATGAGCCCCTTGGGAGTTCAGCCCCTGGCTTGGGTGACATGGTTCAAAGGTATGGACGTTGTTTTACACCCACGTGAAAACTCTCCATCATGAAAAGGGACATTTGGAAGCAAACTGAAGAATGCACTATTCTGAGACTGCACAGCTAGGTTCAAAACAAAAGAAAACAGATAAGAAGAGACCATCTAATTTTGGCCTTGTGACCACTTCATCGAGGACATGCAAATAATTACAGTTTTGATTTAAATATGGGTATTTGATATCCTGCAGGCTAATCCTCTGTAACAAAGGGTGGAGAGCAGATGTAATTCTTTCTCACCACTCTCCTGGGAGAATTGTCTCAGCACCTGTCTTTCTTCCCCATTTTGTTCTTCGTACCTTTCCTCCATCCTTCCCACCTCTGTCTTCCGCCCGCCGCTTCTTCCTTTCCATCCCTTCTGCCTCTTCTTTCTCCATCTTTGCCGTCTGCTTTCGCCCTGGGATCAGGGCTCTTGATCTGCAGGACTCATTTTTAAATCCTGGCTGTGTGTCTTCGGGCAAGTTGCTTCACCACTCCATGCTTATGTCCCCTTCTGTAACATCAGGATAATGACAGCCTTCAGGTCAGTTTAGGTATTATGTATGTAAAATGCTTAGCACAGACTGGAGTGAGTCTTATAAGACAGAAGTGGAGGAAAATTCTATTTTCTATGGGGTAGGTAGTCAAGATTGTAGAAAAGAGACTGTTTCCCTTACAAGTTCTGCCAACCTCAAATCAGCCTATCCCACAGAGGCCAGCGTGTGTCTGCTCTTTGAGACCGCAGTGCTTGGGAGCCCTGGCAAAGACATGGCTATAGAGGGTTTGTCTTCTGATGGTGACCCGCTGGGCCAGAGTAAACGCCTCTCTTGCTGGACCCCCTCGGGACTTGTAGGGTGGCCAGCCAGCACAAGGAGGGATCCCCAGTGTTGAACTTGGTTTTTAAGCCCTTTAAGTGGATTCCAAACCCACTGACCTAAGAGGCCACAGGGCCAACTGCCCTCCCCTAAGCAACAGTAACATCCAGAATATATTTACAGATGCCTCTGGGGGCTTCCATCTCACTCATACATTTGAGATTTTATTCCAGAGCCCGTTGAGGTCTACCACTCAGTATAAATGCTGAAAAATTACTTGTTGACTAAAATGAAAAAACCAACATAACATGATCTGGCATGTACTGTACTAATGTGATGAATGAATGAATGAATGGGTACACCATAATGCTTGTTATATGAATGGTTGGTGAGCCACAGTAGATAATCCATGAGTACTGGTTGAACAAGCAAAGAATGAATGAATGAATGGGTGGATGAATGAATAGCCTATCAGTCATGCCTACAGCTGTGACTCTCCATATGCGTTAAGCTGATCTTTGATTTATTTTCTATAGCTCTAATTCAGTCCCAACAAACTGACTCTCTAAATTTATGACTTGTTTTTATTTTCTGCTGTTGAATTTTGGAACAGATGATGTTGTCATATGGATTGAATTCCATTTTCAAACAGCAAAGAAATCTTTTCCAACATTCTTGAATCAAGCATGCAAAGCGAGGGAGGGATGGCGCTAACGTACCCACTAATCTCTGTTATGACAAGTGTGCGTGACTGAGAGGATCATGCTCCCGGGGTTGAGAAAAGGAGGGTTGCCCACGAATGACACGTGAGTGGAGCCATCGTGTTCCTGTATATACTCGGTAGATATATGTACGGGTTGGAATAGGTAAATGTAATCCTTTGCCATTATTCATTTCACTTCCCTGAATTCTGTGGTATTTCCGAGGAGTGGCTGCTTTTCTTCTGGGTTAAGTAGAAATCTTTGCTTAAGTCAAAACCACTTACTTTAAATACATTCAGAGACATTAGGATCTTTTGCCCTGGGAGTGTTTCTCATGTTTTTCAAAGTCAAAGAATTGTCACTTGACCTTAATGGACACTTACAGATCCCCGAATTAAGGATTAAACTAAGTGGAGAAAAGATGCTTTTATCCAAAATTTACTGATTTATTGAGACAGATTTGAGAAGTCATAACAGTGTCACTTTATTGAGCGTTGATGACTATTGTGGCAAAGTGTACAAAATTAAAAGGACTTGGGGTTTAATTCTGCTATTTAGAATTATTTGTGGTCCCTTTTAGGAGGTTGAATATTTGCAAAGAAGAAAAAAATCTTATTAAAGTCATTCCAGTTAAAATTAGTAAGATGTGAAATTGCTATGGTAAGTCAGAACATTCCTGAAAAGTTAGAAAATGCATTTAGTTTCCTAGATGTTTTGTGCACAGGTTGGCATCAGGAAGACGAAATAACACTAAATGGTGAAATTCTGTCCTGTTCATTTAGAGATGTTGCTACTATGTATCTTTCTTGCTTAAAAATTTTCTCCAGCATTTGTTTGGTGTCAAAAATTGTCACATAGCTGAAATTAGCAAGAAGAGCTATTCCTATTCTTAAGTAGTCCTGAGATGCCGAGATGTGCTTTTCTTCTTCAGGCAAAGTCCATTTGAATACTTGTCCAAATGTGTCCTCCAGGTAGGTTTTCCAGTTGGTCATGAAAGGAGGATTGTTCATTGCTTCTTATCTGGAAAGGGTAGACTTGAGCTATGTTGGAATCTGGTCAGAATCAAATCTGCACATTATCAAGCCACTTTCTAATGAGATCGTATTCTTTTGCCAAACAGTTTCATTGCATGCCTACATCCAAAAATTTTGAAAAATATTATGCTTTTCTAGATTTTCCTTCCAGAGAAAGGAAGTTTAGCCAAAGAATTTGAAAATCTGCTCTTACATACTCAGGAGTTTGGCAGGTAATGGGTGGTTTGGGAACAAAAGTCATTAGTGAGAGTAGCCAAATCAGATTTCCAAATCCTAATACACAGATTTAGGCACACAATATTGAAATTTGTGAACAATAAATAAATGAGACAAAATTTTAATTCCAGCATTTTCTCCTGTCTCTCTGAAGAGAAAGTCAGCTTCTTCTGTGCCAATAAAGGGACTTGGGTTCCCCTGCAAATAGCGCACCTATATTCTCCTAATGCCCTGTGGCCCACATAGAACATGGAACAGGCAACAACACTGACCATGCCAGCTGCCTTTTAAAAGAAAATGCCGATTAAGAAAAAAACAGCCTTTCTGAAGAAACAATATGGCAAGAGGGGAAGTGAGGAAATGCTGTCCTTCTTCAGAGGAAAACTATTTCTCTCATCAGATTCTTTCCACTTAAGGTAAGTCTTATGTGGGAGAGGCTGGGGGGAAAGTGAGGGCACATCTGGGGAACCAAGGAAACATTAAAAAAATAGTTTTGCCTTTATTTATAGGTAAAGTATAGTGGTTAAGTCCCTGATATTTAGAGAAAGATTACCGAGGTTTAAACCCTTGCTTAGCAGTTTTGTGGCTATGGGCATGATCATTCATGCATTCATTCATTCTGAGGACTTTCTCTGGGCCAGTCACTGGAGGTTACAGCTCTGAATAGGACACATGAGACCCCTGCCTTCCTGCAGCTTACATTATAGTGAGGGGGAACAGAAAAGAAAGAAATATGCATTCTAATGAAATAAAATAATTGTTAAAAATGATGAAGAAAATTGTTCAGAGAATCATAAGCAGGGGGCTCAGGAGCTCCAGTAGGTCACCAGGTACACTGAGGTGGTGACCTGAATGCAGTGAGGGCACCCAGATCAGAGGAACAACATTCTAGACAGAGGGAACAGCAAGTGCAAAGAATGCACGGTGATGAGCCTGGCAGGCAGGCCAACTTGTTTAGATTTGCCTGGTAAACGGAGGATTCTGTGCAGGACTTCAAGCAGGGGAGCGACAGGATGTGAGCTGCACTGGGGAGGGCAAACCCTCTTGTCCTTGTCCATCACTTCAGGGATAACACAGGAGGAGCCATGACCAAGGAATTCAAAGGACACTGTCCAGACAAGTTCAGAATTCAAGGTGGACTGCTGGGTGTGAATGCTGTGGTTCCTGATGGTAGTGGTGAAATGAGGGCAGGGAAGCTATGGCTTCATCGTGGACCAGAGAATGAAATAAGGACAAATCTTTGACAGATCCATCGAGTTGGACTCGAATCAGCCATTCCTGGTGTCACTTATTCTGGTGGTAATCATGTTTGGGGCTTAATGAAGTGAATCCGAAGCTTTCAAGAAAGACTCCACGAAGGTAAGCCTTGTGTGGGAGAGGCCAAGGGAAAAAGTAGGGGCACATTTGGGGAACCAGGGAGATACCTTAAAAAATAATTTTCTCGTTATTTATAGGTGAAATATGGTGCTAAGCTTCTGTTTTATTTAGAGTCAGATTACCAGGGTTCAAACCCAAGAGTTTGAACCCAAGAACAGCTTGGGTTTATGGAAGTTGTGACCTTTGAACCTTTTCTTTTCTCCATATCGCACGGATAATAACAGGGTCTGCCTCTTGAAGTAGCAAGGATGAAACAAAGCAGTGAATATAAAGAGTTCAGATGGGGCTGAATGTAATCTGGCACGTAATAAGAGCCCAATAAATGCTACCAGCAATTATTACTATTATTCATTACTCATTATTATCTCAGCACTTATCAGCCTCATCCTTACGGAATTCTATCCTGCAGACACGGTGGATCTTCCTCTAATTGCCTCCCATATTTCTCTCCTCTTCCCAGACCTCTGCCCCTACCCTCCTCAGGCAACTCATTTGTCTCAGGATTTTACCCAGAGACCCATGGACAGATATTCTAGTGTTGAAATCATCACAGAAGTTTTCTTCTCCATGGGCAGAGGCTAGAATGAGGCATTTTGGACATTATCTCTATTATTGGAACATCCCTAATATATTCTAATTTACAAGTGAGGAAATCGGAGCTCAGAAAGGAAAGTGACCTCTGTAAGGCCACTCAGTCAGCAAGAGGCAGAGCTGAGTTTCAGGCTCAGGTCTGTGTAACCATGATGTCCCTTAAAACTCAAAAATAAAGCATCCATTAAGCCCCCCCACCCCACCTCCCCCCACACACATAAAACACCATTGACTATAAAAAATAAAGAGGGCTCCAAGTTAGGAGAGCACTGTGATTAGGCCCAGTGCAAGGAGAGCCTGAGGCTCTCAAAGAGACTCCTTGAGTCTGCCCAGTGTCTAAAAGTGTCCTCTAACCTCAAAGGAACCTCTGTTCCCCACCCCCTAACCCCTAGGCCTGTGGCCGGTGGCAACACAATGTGACGGTATTACTTTGACTGTGGCCATGTGGTGGTGAGGAAGCCCTGACCCCCTTCCGGCCTCTTTGTCCTGTTTAGTGCTCCATCTGCAGCCCACTCACCAGCAGCCCGGCTGGTCTTGACTCTGAGGTGGAGGAGTAAACATCTTGGGAATCTTTATTAGTTTATTTCTGAAGATGGAGCCTGTTTGTCCCTGGGGCCCCTCCCTCTTTTATGGCCTCCAGCCCTTAACAAATTCTAGTGACTGGAGAGAAAACCGCTTTCTACAGCGGATCATTAAAACACCACCATAAACCCAGAGCCATAAAATATTATTTGCTGGGCATAAAAGGGGGGTAGATTTTCCCAGAATGACAACCCAGGCCCTGCTTTCTCCCACTGGGGAAGGCGGCACAGGGATGTGATCGTTCATAAATTCCTTATCTTGCACTCTGTTTTGTGAAATGACCCCTATTGGGAGAGCAGCCAAAAATATTGATTTATTTATTCCATAGACTCAGAGGCGTTCTTAATGAGTGGAGCATGGCAATGCCTTCCCAGTGTGTCTGCGGATGACTCAGTCAGTGTGCACACACCCAAATGCACACATGGTTTGCGAGGAGAAATTGTGGAGTTCCAAAAATTGGAGGTCTGTCAAATAAGAATCTTCAAAGATGGAGATGAAGAGGTAACAGTTTCCCTCCTCCCAAACTGCTCACCTCCCAGCCAAATTAACCAATATCCATGGTGGGACTGGCTCTTAAAACTGAGCCCGGCTTTCCAGAGCAGAACCTGATTGCAGGTTCAAAGTGGATTTCCAGTTGGTTCCCCTAAACATTTTCCTCTGGAAATAATCCCATCCTCCATGCATGCATTCATTTGGCCATTCAACAAAACTACTGAGCACTTACTAAGTGCCGGGCACTGTTCTGAGCACTGGAGTGAAGCCATGAAAGACACGTCACAGAGCTTACTGCATCCTTGTGGGGTGGCGTTTCAGCACACCCATTATTCATATCATCAGATAAAATTCACAATCTTTTATCAGAGTCCTTGGGGCCAGATGGGTTTGTCAGAAATTTTGGAATTTTTTTTAAGGATAAAATGGGGCATATGATTATTTAGTTTGCAAAGAGCCCCAGTGAGGTCTGGGGAAGTACCCAGTAACCCAACACCGTTCATATTTCTTCTGTGAAAAGTATGAACATTCACTCCAACTGGGATAAATTAAGACTATAAATGGTCTTGTCATGTGAGGTCCAGCTTGGCCACCAAAAGAGCCTGAAAACGTATTTTCAGAGCTGCCTTTTGTAGAGCAGGTATGGCATGCCCAGTGCACGCCAAGTCCTCCTCCATCCTCGCAGTACATTCCCACCCTACTCCTGATTTTCAAGGTCACCTGTTTCATTTTCACTGCTCTCCTACCAGGTAGGTCATTATATTTCTGTTTTTCTCTGTTGTGTGGTGAGGTCATTATATTTCTCTGGGGTTTTTTCATTTGCATTGTAACAAAAATCAGTATTTTTCTTACTGTTTGTAGTATACGTGTGTTTAAGAGGATCTTGAGCTACTGAGAGGCTAAATGACTTGTGTAAGGTTTCGCAGCTAGAGAGTGGCAGGTTTGGAATTGGAACTCCAGCTTTCAGAGTTCACAGTCTTAACCATAACCTAACACCAGTTTCCACTAGAGGAAAGATAGCACAGAAAAATAAAACTGTTGGGGCTATGTCTACTCACACAAAGGCAGTCTGAGAGAAGCAGGCAATTATCCAGATAATTCAGAATAGAGCAATTGAAAAAAAGAAGGTTTGTGGTTGTGTGGCTAGTGTTTCTGGACTGGCTGTATGGGTGGAGCAAATTCTCAGGTCAATGGCTCTGCCTTTCACAGGAATAGGCTCCTATTAAGTGCCCACCTCCCGTCACTCATCACTCGGGTTATGCCGAGGCTTCAGCACCCTTTGGGAGCTCCATTCTTAGCCAACTTACTTACTGCCACTTCTCGGTGCCTAAGCTCTGAACTGGGTGCGCGGAACGAATGCCGCAGAGCCTCTCTGGGGTGCCTGAGGAGGGTATGCTCCCCATGGCCGAGACTCCCAGGTTGCAGCCGCTGGGCAGAACAGAGCTGGGGAGAGGGAATTGCGGAGGGACGCCGCCCAGGGGCGATTCGCTAGATGGAGACCCTTCTTTGTTTAGCCCCTCCCTCCTGAGGGCAGATCTAAGGCTAGATTGGAAAACTGGAAAATGCCCGCGGGTCGTTAAATGGTCAAGGCCTAGAGAGGGTGAGGAGGAAGGGGACTCAGGTGAGTGGGTGATGTCCCAAGGGGAGCTGTGATAACCTTGGGCTCCCTCTCCTTCAGGCCGCGTGCATACCTGGTAAAAGAGAGCGTGGAAGGAGCAAGGGCTTTTCTTGCAGTTTCTGGGAAGTCCATACTGCCATTTTGGTAAACCCTGCAAAGGAGGCTAAGACTGTGGAGGGGTACAGTCAGCTGGGACAAGTAAGGGCCAGGAGGGGACTTGCGAAGGGTGAGACAGCGTCGTTGGAGCCTCTCCTCTCGCGCCCTAGGGTGGTAAGCCAGGGATGGGAGTGGGGGACCGAAGGAACAGAACAAAACAGCCACGGCCCCGAAGTACCCAAGCTACGGATTTTGCGCCTTAAGGTCAAGTGTATGCCAGATGTATGGCGGAAATTGAATCGTGTGTGTGTGTGTGTGTGTGTGTGTGTGTGTGTGTGCGCGCGCGCGCGCTGAGAACAAGAATTGCACTCCAGTGTGACGCACAGTTTGGAGGTGGCGCCCCTGACATGGAGGAGGTGGGGGACATGTGTGTCCCAACCCCGCGCAGCCTGGGTCCGCAAGACCACCGGTGTCTGGAGTGCCTAGAAGTTGCCGTGCCTCGGTGGAACCCGGTTTTGCCGAACTTCTTAGGCTTCTCACCTGAGACCAGCCAAGATCCACCCCGCAGGACAATGCGACACGTTACAACCAGATGCTCAATCGCGCACCCCGGAACCCAAATCTACACTGGGGGCGTTGCAGGATGTATACGCCTACCCTATTCTCCAGCCCCCAGGCTTAGTGACCCTCCCTCAGAGGTACAAATGGGGAGGTGGTCCTACTAGAGGTTCCGTGGCATGGCTGCAGCTCTCGTGCACCCCTAGTGCGAGCTCAGGGGTCCAGTCCGGGAAGTTGGGGTTCAGCTTTCATCGGGTAAGCGGCTTTGGAAGGAGAGAAGAGCGCTGGGCGGCGGTCAGGCAGCAGATGCGGAGTGGACCTCTCTCTTTCAGCAGATGCCTGGGGGATGGGGAGCCGAGAGAAGGGGGCTAGAGCAGGGAGTGTATTCCGCTCCCCCTGCACCCCAGCTCGTGGTACGGCTTTAAAATCCTGCGGAGTTTGTCATAGGTCGGCCTCACCACGCATGCGCATAGGCAAAGTTGAGGGTTTTTTTCTCCCCTCCAACCCCCCCCCCTTCTCTTTCCAGCCGCTTTTGGTTCTGTAACTTAAAAAAAAAATTTTTTTTTTCCCTTTGAGAACACCAGGGGAAAGAGGAGTCCGGAGAGAGGGAGGGAGAGAGGGAGGCAGTTGGCCAGGAAGGCCGGGGGGTGGGTGGGGGGGACGCGGTCCCTGCGGTCGGTCAGTCTGTCTGCGGGGCGCAGGATCGCGTGAAAGGCTGCTGCAAGTTCCGAAGCGCCGCAGAGTCCAGTTCGGTGAGGCCGCTGCCGAGCGAGCTCCTCCCGCCGCCGCCGCCGCCGCCCGTGCCCCGACCACCCGCTGCCCGCCTGCTTGCTCTCCTGCCCCTCCGGCCCCGGCGCCAAACGAGGAGGTGGGCAGCCGCGCCGGCCATGGACCGCCGGAGCTGAACAGCCGCTGTGGAGCCCCTCGCCCTCGCCCCTCCCCAGCCCCACGGCCGCGGTGCCCTCGCGGCTCCTCGCCCTTCGCCCTGGAAAGGCGGGGGAAAGAGGGGGATTAACCAGAAGAGAGAAAGAAGTGGGTGGGGAGGGGGGAGCCAGTGTCTCCCCTGGGGCAATCGCCCATCGTCTCCCGAACCCACTGGAGGCAGAACGAGGACGTCGAGGACGACTTTTACCCAGTTTGCGCCCGCCCCCCCCCCCCCGCCTTTGCCAAACCCTAAAATGAAAGGACAAAAGTTGGCGCCGACTCTTGCAGCTCGGATGGCGACTTGTGCGTTTTCAGCGGCATCTCTCGGAGAAAAAACCGTGCGCGTTTGATTGTTCTGTGGACCCCAGGCTGCAGTGCGTGTGGGTGTGTGTGTTTGGGTGTGTGTCTGTGTGTGTACACAGACTTAACAAACTCATTCGCGGCCACAGGATCAGCGCCTGGAAGCAGACGTTTCGGCCACAGACTTGGAGAGGAGGAGCTGGAGATCAGGAGGCGTGAGCCGCCAGGAGTCTGTTGAATCCGTGGTGTGAATGAACTGGGAGCACCTGGGCGCACGGGTCGCCTCCCCCACTCCCCGCCCCGGGGCCAGAGTTGACTTGTGGGGCATTTTTTTCACCATCTTGTGAAGAATTTTTTTATTATTATTTGTTGTAAAGTCTTTTGCACAATCACGCCCACATTTGGGGTTGGAAAGCCCTAATTACCGCCGTCGCTGATGGACGTTGGAGAGGGAGCGCCTCGCTGCGGAGCAGTCGCCTGCGCGCCCTCTCTGGACCCGCGGCTCCCTTGTTGCGCGCCGGCCCAGCCCTGTTTCTGCTGCTGGCCGGCGGGTTTCGGCGCCCCCTCGGTTCTCGGGCGCATCCTAAGGCTGCTCCGGCTCAGGCACCCACACTCGGGCGCCAGTAACTGCTTGGGCTCCGATTCACTGAGCCTGCCGGACGCTCCCAGAAGGAGCCCGAAGCTCTGCGCTGGATCGTCCCCCCAGGCTTAACCCGGCCGCTCCGCTCGGATTCCTTGGCTGCCCTCGCTCCGGTGGCGACTTCCTCCCTGCGCCCCCTCCCCCTCGCCATGAAGGTAGGTGTTCTGTGCGCCGCCGAGGCTCGCCACTTTTTTTTTCTTTACTTTTTTTTTCTTCTGGAAGTTAACTGAATCTCCCCTCTTCTGCCCCCACCTCTTCCTATCCCTCCATTTCTCCTTCTGCCTGGAGAGGCTAGAACTCCCGCGTAGCCGGCAGGGACCCCTACCTCTTCACCCCCGCCACCCCCCACGTACTGCCTCTGTCTCCCGGGAGACCTCTTCTTGTCCCACCAAATGTTCTGCAAACTCTTTAGACTTTGGAGAAAAAGTGGGGAAGAATCGGGCAGAAAAACAGAACGCTTCACGGACGACTTTCCTTTTGCCCTGAGAAACTCAAGTGTAATTTACTATGTATATTTCAGTAACAGGATAATGATTCAATTCAACAAATATTTACCAAGTGCCCACTGCGCGGGCACCGAGAGGGTGTGTGGCCGAGGCTCAGAAAGGGGAAGGGGACTCCTTGGTTGAGAGACCGTGATGCCAGACAACAGGCCGACTACCCCAGAGCAGCGCACCCCCAGTCCTCCGCAGCCGGAGGCCAGGTTGCAGGCTCGTCGTGGCTGGGGAACTCAAGCGCTGCAGGCCCTGTGCCTTTAAGAGCGCCTGGCGGGGGGCCAGCGCGCACCCCGGAGCGGGGAGCAGGGTCGCGTTATTAGCATTATTAGCCGCCACTGGGTGAGCTCCGCACTTTGCAGCGGTGATGGGGGCGGGGAGTGCTGGCAGTGGTGGCCCTAATCCTGTCCGCTGGGAGAGCGCGCCCCGGCCCCCTGCGCTGAATCTGCCTAGTCCTTTAGAAACATTTGGGCCTCCGCGTTGGGAGAGCAGGCGGGGGGCAGTTTGTGAACTCTTGTTTGTTTTAATTGTCAGTTGTATGTTAAAGCCGAGTCACACACTCCGAGGGTCACCGAGAGTTCACTTTTACAAAAAGTTAACATTTCTTCCTGCAATTTAATTTGCTATTTTCCAAACAACTTTTCTTCTCTGTCCTCTAAGCTTCGGTCTTTATTTTCATTTTTCTTGATCTTTCTCCTTTTCAGTTTTCTAGAAAATAAGGTTGGAATGGGAATTAAGATGTTTCCTAAAGCAATTACCCTTTTCCCCTCAAAAAAGATTAAAAAAAAAAAAAAAAAACTTGGAGACCCCGGCCTTGTTTTACTTTACAGTCGCAGTCTGGCATTGGGGCCCCTTCTCTCTCGCATTTCTTTAAGTGGACAACTGTTTAGAAGTCCCTAGGAGCCAGCAGTGGGATCGCAGCTCCTCAGCCCCTGCCCTCCCGCCAACGTTCAAGGCTGCTCTAAGCCAGATGCGGAGGTTTTGCTTCTAGGTAGTCTCTGCCAGAGGAGTTCCGAGGGGGAAATGGTGAGAGCGCTCAAGCGACGGAAAGGCATTGGAAATTGTGTCCGAGTGTGTGAATCTGTGCCCTAAGTGTTGTGTATGTGCGTTGGGGGTGGGGGAGTAAAGGGTCAGTTGTTCTCTGGTCTTGGATATACTAGCCTTAGCCCAGCCCAGTGCCACAAAGGAGGACCCTCCCCAGGAGGCCCGGCGTGAGAGTCCCTTGCTTTTTCCCTCTGCTCGGCGGAGCGCTCCGGTGCACAAGGGGTTAGCACTGTGCGCGCAGGGCTCAGTTTGTCCCGCTGCCTTTTCTTCCTCGCGGTACGGTGCCGGCTGCCCCCTGTTGACCGCCTTGAGGTAGGACGTCTCAGAGTCTCCGTTCCTTGGGGCGGGCGGGCAGCTGCTTGCCTCTTCCTCTCACCTCTGGCTCTGCACATCACTTGGCGATCACCGGTGCTACTCTCCCGGGAGGGCCCCTCGGAGGCCCACAAAGGACAAGCTGCTCTGCGTGGCCGCTGCAATACGGAAGGGATCAAGGGTCCGACCCAGCAAATGGCTCGGGCAAGTGGAGGGTTGGTACCTCCTCTCCAGGGTGTAGAAACGGGAGCATCGCCCTAGGAGGCCTCCGGTTTGCCCTTGGCGCTCTCACCAGTTCTCTCTGTGGTTGAGGACAAGTGGTACTTTATCTCGGCCTCAGTTTCTTCATCTATAAGTGGAGTTGAAGCTGCCTCTGAAGAGTCGGGGTTGAACTGTTCTTTAATTTTTTTTTTCTCCTTCCTCCGACATTCAGCTCTTCTGGACAGAGTTGAGAGCCTGTCTAGAGAGAGCTAGACATCTTGTGTGAGAAGGTGTAAGTGGTATTTGTGTGTGAGTGAGAGAGGGAGAGCGAGAGCGAATGAATTGTCTTGCAATCTGGAGAGCCTTGTCGGGGTGCATGGGGGAAGGAGGGAACAGAACTAGACTTGGCCGCCATTCTTCCCTTGGAGACTCCCTGTTACTGGACCTGCTGTCAGATCCGAGTTGGAGCAATCAGAAGCTGCACACCTTATTTACACTGATTTGGACTCCAGGAACTCCCTCCTCCACCTTCTCTCTCCTCTCCCCCACCCTCCCCAACATGCAGTGATGTGGACACATTCCGGTGGTACGGAGCAGTCGCTACTCCCTTGTGCCCATGCTAGAGGTGTAGGGGAGCTCCGGCTGCTTGTCAGCTCCACCAAAGTGGACCTCCTATCATCTTGGGCCAGTCCATCCTTCATAGTCCCTTCCGCTTCTCTCGGCGTTCCCGGGGGCAGGACGTCCTAATTTTGTGGCTGCAACCAAGTTTTTCAACCGCAGTTTTCTCCATCTCTTTCCTTGATGTAGGAAGATAAAGCAGTGGGGGGGGGGGGGGAGTTTATTTCCCACCAAGAGCTGAGATTCTTGGAGCGTCCTATGCTTTTCTCCACCACGAGTCCAGGTCAATCTAATTTCTTCCTTCCAGAGATTTCCGCTCATCATTTCCGCTCACAGAGATTTGGAGGGCGGGGAGGGTGGACGGCAAGAGCCTAGTGAAAATGGAAGGGGATGCCCAGACCTTAAGCGCCAGTGGCCGAGGGCCTTAGCCTTCTTTGCGGAATTTCTCTTTAGAGGCCTCGGACTAGGGTGCTTCGTGGGTTTGCATGCGCATTCTGAACCTTTTTGCCGCCTTCGAACGTCCTCTAAGCTAGCGTGACGGTTTCCTCCCTCTCGCCCCTCATCACTCTCGGCTTGTTCGCTAGTTGATAAAGTAGAGTTAAGGAACACTTTTAATGCGAAGGCTTTGGAGGAGAGACAGAATAAGCAGCCTCTATGTCCGTCTGTTCTGGGCTGGAAACAAGGGCGCACAAACGCCCTACCCCCACCTCACCCTCCCCTGCGCTTGAACGTCTCAAATGCCCCCCAAGCCCTCCTCCCCATCGCACACTGGGAACAGATTCCAAGGATCCTTACAAAGTCAGCTTCCTAGGGCCGTGAAACTGTTCAAAACCTTTTAGCCCGTTCTCTCGTAAACTCAGCTTCTGCCCAGAACTTTTGTTTTACCCTCGGTTTGACAGTCTCCGAAGAGGTCTCGTTTCGTGCTTTTTTCGGATCGGATCTCTTGGTAAACAAGCAGGGATGTTTACCCTAGAGTCTGTGTATTTATTAGTGAGTTTGCTGTGGATTCCTTCAGTCTTTCAAACTTGTGGGGCCTTTTCTGGGTTGCGCGGGGATTGGAGTGGGAAGAGGGCCAAGGTGTTTCCGGGCGAGCGCACGGGGTTAAGTGGAGACGAGACTCGCGGGGCTCTCCCGCCCGATCCCCTTTGGGGCACCTCCGGCCTACCCTCAGCCCAGAGCAGAGACCCGAGTCGCGGAAACCAAATAGCCCGCTCCCAGTTGGCGCCAGCTCTGTGAACGGGTGGACTCTCCCCGGGGTCGCTGGGCCGAGAGCGGGTTCGGTTTGTGTGGCTTCGCCTCTAACAAAGAGATCCGCAGTAATCCGCCGAATCTGTTATCAATTTCTCAGCTGCCCGCGCCCCGCCCCGCGCGCTCCGTGCGCCCCGCCTGTCGGGAAGCTAGGAAAGTGCGCGCAGTCGGCCGCGATCTCCGCAGCCGCCTCGGAAGCACGTCGGAGCGTGTGTGTGTGCACGCGTGAGTGTGTGAATGTGCGTGTGTGTGTGTGTGTGTGTGTGTGTGTGTGTGTGTGTGCGCGCGCGCGCGTGGCCTTGACCGCCGCTGGGGAGAGTCTTTGCAGCCGGGCCTTGCGTAAAGGCAGCCTTTGC
The DNA here is from genome assembly GCF_048773025.1 of Camelus bactrianus. Taxonomy (NCBI): domain Eukaryota; kingdom Metazoa; phylum Chordata; class Mammalia; order Artiodactyla; family Camelidae; genus Camelus; species Camelus bactrianus. The sequence goes on from NC_133555.1 coordinate 29,528,135, forward strand.
AGCCTACCCCCTCCCCTGAAGGAAACTTGACACTTCGGGCGGGGGTAGGGAGGGAGACCGAACCTTCTCTCTTTGGCTGGGGAAACCCCAGGTTTCTATGCTCTGGGATGCGGCCCCAGCTTTGCGGCGTTTGGGGGCACGAGTGGGCCATAGGCGCGGAACCCTGGGTAGCTGGCACTAGGACCACATAAGCATTTCCTCTCGAGAAGCCCCGAGGAGTCCGGGCCAAAAGGGCAGCTGGCAGGGAAAAGCCATGGCGCGTTCCTGAGCCCATTCGCGTTTCCACCTCTGCCTAGGTCCCGTCAGTCTCTTTCCCGGCGCAGGTTCCAGGCCAGGCCCTTCTGCAGCCTGGAGAAGGTTCACCTTTCCTTTTCCGAGGAAGGGGCTCCCTTGGGGGCTGCGGGCGTCGCAGTGCGCCGGGCTACTCTTATCAGAGATGTAAAAAGAGATTTTGGAAACCCGCTCCTCCCACTCGCACCCGCCACTGCCTCGCTCCACCGCCGCCTGCAGGTGGAGAAGTCACCAGTGGGGAGGACCGGCTTCGAAAGCTTCCAAGGCCACCCCCTGCCCCCGAAATTCTTCACAACGGGGATGTTCGCCGCCGCCGGGGCTCTCTGCGCCCTGGAATCCAGGAGCTCAGCCGTGGTGCGGGAGCCAGTACACCTCTGGCTCCGCCGGGGACTTGCTCGCACGGGCTCTGGCCTCACCCTGCACCTTCACGTTTTGGGACTGACCCAACTGAGTCTGAATTGGGCTGGAGGGTGGGGTAGCGGTGTTCGGAGACCAGGCTCACGGTGCCACGATGGCGAAGTGGTCAATAGACCAGGACCAAAGGAAACTGGAGTCCTCCTTTGCTTCCTTTTCCCCTTCGTGGCAGCTGCCAGGAGTGGGGACAGGAGGGGCCGATAGGGAGATTGAAAAATCAGAACGAGGGGGGTGGTTGTGGGGAGGGCAGGGCAGGGATCCCCTCTCTGGAATCCAGAACTTTCTTTCCTCTGGGGTGTATCCCTTCTCTGGGGTACACTGCATCCAATGAGGATGAGGCCGAAGGCAGGGGAGAGGGCACTGTGTTGCGGTCTCCTTGGTTGGCAGAGCCTCTCTCTGCCCCCATTATCTCCTGTGCCCCCCACTTCCGTCTCCCCACTTCAGTCTGGCTGAAGAGCATCGTAAGGAAACCCAGGCTGCCCTTCCTCCCCCTCTGGAAGTGGCTGGCCCCAAAGCTGGCGTAAACTGATTATAAAACAGACGATGTTAATTCCGAGCCGCATGTCCCAGCTGGGCACTCTTGCGCGCGCTGCTCCCGGGGGCCTGGCCCCCCACCCCCTGCCCTTCCCTCCCACGTCCTGCCCCCACCCCCACCCCTGCGCCGGCCACCCCGCCTCCTCTGCAGCCACCGGCGGCGCGCTCCACTCGCTCTTACTCGCCTTCTCGCTCCTCTCGCCCATGGAATTAATTCCGGCTCCACTTGTTGCTCGGCCCAGGTCGGGGAGAGGACGAGGGTGGCGGCGGGTTCCCGAGTGAATTTCCGAGGAGGGACCGAGCACGGCGCGAACTAGAGGGGAGCGAGGGGGTGCGGGACGCGAGCAAGCAGGAAGGAGGCAGCGCCTGGCACCGGGGCTTTGACTCAACAGCATTGAGACATGTTTGTAATCGCTGGCGTGCCCCGCGCGCAGGATCCCAGCAAAATCAGATTTCCTGGTGAGGTTGCGTGGGTGGATTAATTTGGAAAAAGAAACTGCCTATATCTTGCCATCAAAAACTCAAAACGGAGGAGAAGTGCAGTCAATCAACAGTAAACTTAAGAGACCCCGGATGCTTCCGTTGTTTAAACTTGTATGCTTGAAAATTATCTGAGAGGCAATAAACATCTGCTCCTTTCTTCCATCTCCAGAAGTCGATTGGAATATTAAGCCCAGGAGTTGCTTTGGGGACGGCTGGAAGGGCAATGTCTTCCAAGTTCTTCCTAATGGCTTTGGCCATATTTATCTCCTTCGCCCAGGTTGTAATAGAAGCCAATTCTTGGTGGTAAGTTCGTTCTATGTGCATATTAATTTTTTTAAAAGATTCAGTTGTATGATGCTGCAGTATTTAAAGCTGAATCGTGAGTTCGGGTGCATTCATCTAATATGTGTGTAATGTGTTTTATTTATATATACCTTTAAATCAGAATTTTCTTTTAATTTGCTAACACTGTGAAGCTTTTCTAGCTCTATAGGGAATCGGGACCTAGAAATGTAGACCTTTTTCTATGAGGCCCTTGGTCAGATGTATGCTTGTAGTACAGCATGGAATAAAAAGGAACTGAAATTCACTTCTCTAATAATTGTAAGCCTATCTATAAAATTTACTTTTTGCCACCTCTAGGTAGTAAAAATGAGTTCCAACGTTTATTTTCTGTCATTTGAGGTTATTAACCTTCAGGGTCTGAAGCAGGCAGGGTTCTAGGAAGACAACTAAACTCCAAGTGGGGAGGTATTTGGGGCTTGAAATTTGATCAAAAGGAGGTTCACTTGAAGTAGTCAAATGTCCCAAAACGAGGGTTTCTTTCCGGTAGGGGCCTTGAGGAGAGACTGCAGTATATCCAGAGGATTATTTTTGACGGTGTTCTGGATATTTTTTCGCTGTAAATGAACAGCATTTTTCTGACTGTCAAACATGACTTCTGTTCACTGGATACCCCGTCTTGGGTCCTTCACAATCACATAAGGAGCCCTTTTAAAATGTCCAGGATGGGGGAATTTTCTTTAGCCTATATACTTGTCCCACTGTTCTTCCCTCAGTCAGAAGGAACTGTTATCTTCTACCCGTGTCTAATTGTGTCTCCTTTCAGCATTTATACATTTTTAAGGCAGATCAGTCCAATTTGTGGGGCAAAGTGTGTCACTTTCTCCAATGGCAGAGGCCCATCCCCTAGACTGCCATTTCCCCCCTTTCCGTGTGGATTTCAGAAATTTTGGTTCAGGTACATGGCAACAAGGGGCAAGGAAGGGAGTGAAAACTCTGAGGAGCCAGATGGTGGGATGGGGGCTACACAATACCTCCGTTTTCTGAGCAGAGTTTAAACAGAGGAGTTTTATGAAGCCCTTCTCATACTTTGTCATGAGGACAAGCAGGAGAGAAAAAGCATCTGTGTGCTTAAAACTCTGTACTGCTGACATGTTTTCAGGGGGCCCACCTTGAGAGTTCACGTAAATCTTGAATGCACATCTCCCCCCCCCTTTTCAGGTCGCTAGGTATGAATAACCCTGTTCAGATGTCAGAAGTATATATCATAGGAGCGCAGCCTCTCTGCAGCCAACTGGCAGGACTTTCTCAAGGACAAAAGAAACTATGCCACTTGTATCAGGACCACATGCAGTACATCGGAGAGGGTGCGAAGACAGGCATCAAAGAGTGCCAGTATCAATTCCGACACCGGCGGTGGAACTGCAGCACCGTGGATAACACCTCCGTCTTTGGCAGGGTCATGCAGATAGGTAGGAAACCATTTCACGTATTTTTAACTAACTGTGTGTATAAACTTTTCTCCTAGGAGAAGTCCTTGGTGTTATTTAGAAGCCTGGTGAGGAGGGACTCACTCGTCCATCAGGGTGGTGGCTTGAGGATTTTGTCATTATAGCTACTTGTGTTCTTTCCTGTCCTCACACCTAATTATACGTTTTGGTCAAATCAGGAGGTGGGGGCATCAAAGATGCATCCATTTTTTCTGCACACCTAATTTTTTTTTCTAGAACGCATTTTGTTTAAAATAGTAGCAGAACCCTTATTTTGGTTTCTTAAAAGTGGATGAGGAAAGCTGAGTCATTTATAGCCTTTTAATCTTCAAGATGCTTTAAGTGTTAGAAGTTTCCTAACTTAAGCCACAATTCAAATGGCCCAAGTACTGAACTGTCATCTGTCAGAACACTGAATTTGTTGGCAGCATATAAGGTTTTCACTTTTCTAATATAAGGAAAGACTTCCTAAGGCCATGGAGATATATGTAAATATATCTTATCTTATATAAAGCTTTATTTTTAGTCCTAGAAACAATTTTAATTAGAAGTGATCCAATTTACATTTGTGATGGTCACTGATATAAAAGCACATGCTTCAGATCTCAACTTAGAAACAAAAAAATTTTAATGTCTCACTCACAGTCTAATTCTTTATTTTCTTTATTTTAAATGTGTTTTTGATCTTGTTAGTCCACTCAGGGAGGAGGTGGCATTAAAACTGGGCTGAAGGCAAAGAATTTGGAAAATCACTTTGCCTCCGGTTTGGTTGAACAGCATAGGACACAATCTGACAGATGTGGTCCTGTGTGTTTTCTAGTGAGTATTTTCACTCTCTCTACTTTTATGCAAACAAGCCCTTATAATTAATATGACTGCAGTGACTCCTAAAATAAGCAGCAGTTTTTCAAAGCAATTAACTATTTATACTGACTGAAGATAAAAAGTTGGCTTAATATCCGTCACGGATGGATAAAATGCTTTTTTAGAAACCTGAAAAGTGCATTCATTGAGAACAAAAAGAGAGTTGTCAGTGGATGTTTGAGCCAAGCGGCTTCCCAAACTAAAATAATACAGGACTGGAAGCTGTTCCTCTAATTGAATGGGGAAATGGTCTGCAGCTTCAGCCTGCACAGTTTCATAGGGCTTTGTCCTTCCTGTTAATGATTAAAATGTGCTAATGTATATACTGGGATCTGAATCTAGGAGCTGAGCTTCAGGGACACCAGGACTTTTTCCCTAAACACGGGCTGCCTTATGTAGTTAACTGGGGGTGGAGTGGAGGTTTCATTCTCCTGCATTTTGAGATTCCGTCAACTATAACTGCTTTTTAGCTATATTAGGATGGTGACCTGTCGGCCTTTCGCCCTCACCTTCGCCTTTATCTATTCCCCTAAACTGTCTTCCTCTCCAACTATGGAAGCACTTTTCCACGTGTATCTGGGTTAGTGAAGAACCATACACCTCTGATGCTAAACCAGGAAGGGAAATGGTGCTGGGAACTGTTCTGTGTAGTCACTGGAACACAGCTTTAAAATCGTCTTCATTCATAGCCTGTTTGGGGCCAAAATGTTCAGAATAAGCTATCATTTGCTAAGGGATTTGAGTTCTGCTGAAGATTTATTTAAAATGTGGTCCAAAGAGCCTGCTTCCTCAGGGAACAAGCAGAACCCTGGGGACAAAGGCCTGTATTTAATTGTCCCCTGTAAGTACACTCCGTGGTCCTCAGCTGTGTGGCACTGCCATCTGGGTTGATAGGAAGTAGGCAGGAGTGGAGCCCTCCTGGATCCTACCATCAAGTCAGCTGAGGTCCTGGGAGGATGAAAACACCTCTCTTGCCACATGTTCCTCAGGTGCCTGAGGCCTCAGAGCAGAATGCTGGTGGGGACTTCTCTTTGCTATTTACAAAACACATGGAGAGACGAAAAACAGAATAGGTTTTTATAGATGAGGAACATGGACCCAACTGTGGAAAGGTTCCTTAACTTTCAGTTTTCTATTTAAGGGTATATCTGAAGAGAATGAGAAAAGGGAACACTGAAAACACCTTTGATGCTAGGTGTGTGGGTGCCTGCTCCAGAGCACCTGGGACACCAGGGACATGGAGGATAGTCCTTGTCTCTGAGGATCTGACCCTGTGATGGGACCAGTGTCTGGCAAACTCAGGTGCCACCTCCAACCCTCACCTTCTTCCTGGAGGCCAATCGAGGCACTGTACACAATCACCTCATGAAGTGTCCACTCTTCCTTTTGGAACCTTTCTCATTTTGCATGCATGCTACCCCTTTCCTTCCCGCTTTTGTCTCCGTCTTGTCTTGTCTTTGTTTCCATGCTGTAAAAAAAAAAAAAATGTGTAAGAAAAGGCGCCATTTTGAAGGAGAGTGAGGATGGGAGGAGATGTAGAATTCACAGGGGAGATGGAACTGGACGGGTAGTATCCATCCAGGGCAGCTGTAGCTCCAGGCTGTTAGCCAGAGAGCACTTTTTCAAGCTGACGTTGTCCCTGCAATGACCAATTAGCTTAGAGATTCGTACCAGGTTTGTATTCCTGGACAGAAAAGGAACTGGTCAAGATAGACTGATGAAAAAAGCAGCGTGGTTATGTTTTGTATAAAAGCCCTTTTATGCTGTAGATCCTTACAGGACAGTGTTTGATTTCTCCTATTGCCAGAGGATTGTTTATCTCTCTTCCTCTGGCTACCTCTTTATTCTACAAATCTCTCATCCTGGGACAGCATTTTCTGTATTATCAGCGGTAATCCTCCAAGCACTCCCGAGAATGCCTGCTCTCTTTTGCCTCCACTCCCCCAATGCTCTCTGCCTCTGATTCAAGCTAGATAGATGTCATACCCCACAGGAACTTTCTGGATCCTCCTGCCAACCACCAGCACACTCCTCAAGTTATTCATTTTTCAAAATGTGGGAGGGAAGGTCTGGTAAATCAGAACCATCGCCATTCCTGGAAGGGAATCACAAATGGCTGTGGATTGAAGTTGTGGAAGAGAAATCCAAGACCAGGGCAGCCTGCGGGCCACGTGAATTGGCGTGGCCGTCCCCCTGCAGGATGGCCCTTCTGGGTGGGGCTGAGCCCTGCCGTCAGCTGTTCTTGTTCTGCCCCCGCCCCCCCCCCCCAACCCGCTGCTCCACAAAAGATTGTTAGCAAGCTCTTTTAATATAGGTGAAACTGATGCTGGTATTCCAGGGCCAGAAGGGGCCTTTTTTTCCCCCCTAGGCATCTAGTTCACTATACTTACTCTATAGTTGAGGAAAGTTAGGCCCCCCTCATCCTGCCCCCCAGACCCAGCCTCAACTGGCCAGGTGTTAACCCTTTCTCTCTCTCAGTACAACACTTTAATCAAGTGACTTCTTGCTACACATAGAAATGTCTCCACATAAAAGCGGAGATTTAAATAGTCCGGGATCACCTCCATTTTTCTCCTTACAAATAGAGCTCCTGTAGAGCCCTTTTACAGGGAGACAGTGTTCTTCACAAATTTTAGGGAAGGGGAAAATGTGTTTCCCCTAGGCTTGTAGCTTGTATATTCTTTTCAAGTTTCAGGAAGAATTTTTTCTTTTCCCCTTCTTGCTATTATCCCAACACTTTGAGGTAAACGCTGCGGGGGAGCTGCAGAAGTGACGTTAAAGAACAGCAAACAGCAGCCCGTTTGAAAAGGAGACCCTCATCCTCAGGAGTGAGAAATATTCAGGCCAGTCAGCTCCGGCTTTAAGAAGAGGCAAATTTCATTTCTAGCTCTCTAGGAAGCAGTTTAGAAACGTCCTCTGGGGAAGTCGGGAGCTTGTTCCGAGAGAGACTTCGTGCTGCAGGTGGAGGAGGGGGAAGCCAGGCTCCCTTGCCTGTGGCCACGCGGCGGCGTGGAGAGGGGCGGCTGCGGGGTCTGGCTCCCCTTGGGCCTAAGACTTCGAGAGGCTCTGAGCCTAGTGAATTCTGTGCTCCTGCCCAGTAGGTAACTCGGAATGAAAATAGGAAAGTGAGTGGGAAGAAGCCTACCCCAGTGCAGCGTCTTCCCTCAGTGACTTCTTTCGTGGGCATCTGGGGAAATAAGAAGTTTGTAATTATTTGCAGAAGAGGGATAGAGACAATCAGTGCAGCACTGCCGAGAAGCCTGCGTTGGGCTCTGAAACGTCAGAGCAAGGCTATCAGGGATCTGCTGCTCTGTCATGTGTTGCTTTTTCGTGTTTGGGGGGGGGGGGGTGTCTCACGGCTTCCCCTCCAGGGGGTCCTCCCTGCTCTCCATCCAGGAGGGCGGGGGCCGCGGAGTTGGCGCCCCCGCTGACCTGTCCTCGCCCGCAGGCAGCCGCGAGACGGCCTTCACATACGCGGTGAGCGCCGCGGGGGTGGTCAACGCCATGAGCCGCGCGTGCCGGGAGGGCGAGCTGTCCACCTGCGGCTGCAGCCGCGCCGCGCGCCCCAAGGACCTGCCGCGGGACTGGCTGTGGGGCGGCTGCGGCGACAACATTGACTACGGCTACCGCTTCGCCAAGGAGTTTGTGGACGCGCGCGAGCGGGAGCGCATCCACGCCAAGGGCTCGTACGAGAGTGCGCGCATCCTCATGAACCTGCACAACAACGAGGCCGGCCGCCGGGTGAGTGTCCCCGTACAGGGTCCCTCCTGGTGGGTGGGGAGTGTCCCCGTCTCTGTCTTCCTCTCTTCCGGCCTCTGTCTCCGCCTCCCATCCTAGCTTTTCTGGTGTCAATCCCCGTCTCCCTGCTTCTGTCTCTTTTTCTTCACCCCGGACCCCTTCCCGCCACTACACACAGGCCTCCCCACCGAGGCCTGCGAGAGGGGACGCATCCCTCCGCGGCCATTCCAGCCAAGGTGCTCCTTCAGTGGCCTGAGAAAGATCTTTCTCTTCCTTTTTAATTAGTCCCCAGTGCAATTGGCCAGCCCAGCTCTGAAATCAAAATATTGGTAACATTGACTCTCCTCCCTGGAACAACTCTGTGGTTGGGGGGGTTGGGGAGAGGGGCTTACTTATCCCAGTAGGTGCACAGCTGAGAAAGCCCCACCCCAGCTTCCAGGGTTAACTTACCCCCCCTCCTCCTTTCCTCCGTGCCCCTCCTCGTGTCATCAGATAGCAGGCCTGATGGATTGAGGGTTTTTTAAAAAGAGCTTTTCTAGGAAAATGAGGAGCATTTTTAGCAGTGTGGAATTTTATAGGTCTGACCATCAGGCCAGTCAAGGGTGGCCCTGGAGAGAAGAGAGAGCCCCTCAGAAGTGTCCAGAAAGTCCTTGCAAGGCAGCCCCAGCCTCCCTGTTCCAGTCTCTCCTTCCCCTGGTGGGGATGGGAAAAGCTCCCCCACAACAGTTAAAAAGACCCTTTTTTCCCTGCGGTTAAACACATGGCACTTTATGGCTGCTTTAAAATGAAGGGGTGAAAACTTTTCCTAACTTTGGCAGCACTGAAAACCAGGGCCATTATTTTTTCACAAAACCCAAGGTAGGTGCCAGGAACTTTCTGGTCAGAGATTTCACTCTTTATTTTGGGGTGAGGAAAAGGGATGATAATCACAGAGTAAAATCTAGAGGACTGGAAGGGGCCTTCCAGCCCTCTGGCCGCACACTCTCATTTTGAAGATTAGGAAACTGAGGCTAGAGGACCATTTCAGGTTCTGAAGGACAATTAATGGATTGAGATGTAAGCCCAGGTGCTTTTGTAGAAAACTCATGCATCGCGGCTCAGAGTAAAGGGCTATAGGTTTTGAGATTAAAAGAATCTAGGTTAAAATCCCATTTTGTTCATTCCTTCCTGTTTCTGAGCCTCAGTTTCCACATTTGCACATCTGTCAAATGGACATTAGCACTTGGGGGGGTTACTGTGAGGACTCACTGGGATCAGACTGAACCTTATGAAATTACCAATATTTGACCATGTCTGACCTACCAAGTAACAATTTCATAAGGTTCAATCGAAGGGCTGAGTACAGTGTTGACCAGTAGTAGTAAGTGCTTGATAAACAAGTGACTAAACATTATGACGCAAAGGGCACAGGGAAGCCAAGATTATCTAGATCACTCCAGCTAACCTATTTCTTCTCAAATTGGATCATAAATATTTGGCGGTGTAGGGGAGAGACTAAGCTCTGCAGAACTTTACCTGTGGTGCCTCGAGGGGTCAGATAAATTGCTCCAGGGGAGCGTGGCCTCTCTTTTCTGAAGCCTCCCATTGCTGTGGTACCTGCGCTGCGTGGACTGTCCCTCCTCATGGCAGCCGCCCACACCACAGTGGGCTGCCTGCCCTGCTCTCTGGGAGCCTCGGACCTCGGTCCTGTCCTCGCCAGGGGCCCCATTACCTTACTGTGTGCCTGTGCACAAGGTGCCCAGCACCTTGGACCAGAAACGCCTCCAGGACAGGTGTGGCTGACTCTTCTGTGCCCCTGTGTGGTGCTTTCATCTTTGGGGATTGCTTAGGCTTCTCACACGATGAGAAATCTGCAGGGCCCCCAGCAACCAAGAAGAGTGGGTCAAGGGATTTCCGGACCGAGTGGAGGGAGGGGATTTTGGAGAGTGGGAAAAGCACCTTTAATATAAATTCATTTAACATCTGCATTTTTAAATAGGTTTCTTTGCTCCAATTATAAAACTTCCAACAACAATGAACTGTGCTTGAATCCTGATGGATGGGACTACATGGAAGACCGTTTCTCTCCAGGAGAGGGGGGTGTGGGCAGGAAAGTTAGACATTCTGCCAGGAAATCGTATTAGAATCTCCAAGGGACACTAGCTCTGGGTTTTCCTCAAAGGGGAGTGAAGGTTAAATATATTTGCAAAACCCTTCCTCAGACTTGCTGAGGGCCTGAAACACTACGTCAAGGGAGTACACTTTAGGCACCCTTTCAAGAAAGCCCCTTATGCCTCCCTGGTGGAAGCAGCCTCCTCACTCACTCCAGCCTCCAGGTTCCTGACAAGCCCTCTGTCGTGTGCCCACACTGTGCCGGCTCTGCTGGGTCGCTGGCACAGGAACTGTGGGCAGTCAGCACTGTAACTGGGCAGCCAGCAGCTCCCAGACTGCCGGGCCCAGTGCTGTGGGGCCAGACCCATGGGTGTTGCCACTGTGAGGCCAGGGTGACCGGCCCAGGACTAACATCCAGATGCCTTGCCCTCACCACTCTGAACACTGGATTTACTGATTGGATCCTGCCTGCTAAGTACTTTCATGCATCTCCTGATTTTATCCTCGTAACAATGCTGTGAGGTTGGTACCATCACAGATGGAAGACAGAGGCTCAGAGAGGTGCAGCCAGTTGCCAGAATTCAGGGACAGAGTCACGACAGAACTGTGGATGCTCTTAGCCCCAGCAGTGGGGGTGGAGGGTAGGGACTGCGCAGGAAGGAGTGAGAGCACCCGAGATCCAGGCCCAGTTCTCCCACATTGAAGCTGTGTGACCCGCGAGGGCCACTTCCCCTCTGTGCATCACCGGGCCATCCTCTGATCCAGCCCGGGGTTACAACCTTGCCGGCAGGACTCGGGGAGATGAAGGGTGTATAGGCTCTTACCACAGTCCCCACACGCAGCAGTGGTGATAGTAAGAGTGAGGAAAGACTGAACTCACCCGGCCTGGGCTGGACACCCTCCCAGCCCTACCCCTTACCAGCGGGGTGTCCACGGCCAAGCCGCTGAGCATGAGCTTGGAGCCCACCTGCCTGGGCTCCATTCCTGGCTCCCCTCCTTCCCAGTGGTCGGGGAAGGAACTCACCTCCCTGGGCCTCACTGTCCTTCCCTGAAATGGGGACGAAACAGCTCTGTCCTTAGAGGCGGGTGGTGGGGATGAATCCAGATGATGCAGATGGGGAATGGAGAACAATCTCTGGGATGAGTGTTCAAGGTATAGGAATTGCTGCTAATGTCGTTTTTCTGCAAAAAAAGAAAAGCAGATGTTACAATTTTTTTTCTGTTCCCATTCAAAACCTGTGGTCACGATGATGATGGTGTGTAACGAGGGGCTGAGAGCATCTTTATTTTGCAGACTTTTAAAGACAGCAGCACAAGGCTGGTGGTGGTGGAGAAAGAGGGGGACGTAGCCCAGGCCCCTGGTGACCTTGGCTCCGTCCAGAAGGGGAGCTTTGCTCCCCAGCCCGGGCTCCTGGTGACTGTGTGTCTGCTGACCGTCCCCTTCTCCCCACAGACGGTGTACAACCTGGCTGACGTGGCCTGCAAGTGCCATGGGGTGTCGGGCTCATGCAGCCTCAAGACGTGCTGGCTGCAGCTGGCCGACTTCCGCAAGGTGGGCGACGCCCTGAAGGAGAAGTATGACAGCGCGGCGGCCATGCGGCTCAACAGCCGGGGCAAGCTGGTGCAGGTCAACAGCCGCTTCAACTCGCCCACCACACAGGACCTGGTCTACATCGACCCCAGCCCCGACTACTGCGTGCGCAACGAGAGCACCGGCTCGCTGGGCACACAGGGCCGCCTGTGCAACAAGACATCCGAGGGCATGGACGGCTGCGAGCTCATGTGCTGCGGCCGCGGCTACGACCAGTTCAAGACGGTGCAGACCGAGCGCTGCCACTGCAAGTTCCACTGGTGCTGCTACGTCAAGTGCAAGAAGTGCACGGAGATCGTGGACCAGTTCGTGTGCAAATAGTGGGCGCCCCACCGCCTGCCCGTCACCCAGCCCGACTCCCAGGACCCACTTATTTATAGAAAGTACAGTGATTTTTTTTTAAATATTGGATTTTTTTCTTCCCCAGGAATTGCAACGGAACCATTTTTTTCTGTTCCCATCTGAGAATTCTGTGGTTTATTATTATTATAATTATTATTTGGCAATAATGGGGGGTGGGAATCAAGAAAATATTTATTTCGTGGATCTTTGAAAAGGTAAGACAAGACTTCTTTTGAAGGTATAGGATGAGGGGGAATAACACAAACCTTTACTTAGGTGTGTGCACATCTGGAAGGTAAAGGAGATTCTCCGTTTCCTTCGTCTCAACCATGGGGTCATATGGGACAGGTCCATCCAGCTGGAGGAGGGTGGTACAAATCTATGCACGATTTAGCGTCTGTGGCCAGAAGGACTGGTCAGCGCTCTGGTGCGAGCTGAAAGGTCTTGAGGGACAACAGCAAAAAAGTGAGACCCCCCACCCCCAACCTCTTTTGCAGGGGCTGCCAGCCTGAAAACATTATCAAAGTGTTTATATCAAACATTATAATTTAAAATATAAGAGCAAGGATCTCATATCCCTTGAAGAAAAAGGTTTACCTTGTATCTCACTGTCCTCAAACATTCCACCTGCAGATGGTCCTATTCTAATAGCTACTGAAAACAGGAAGCAGGGAGGGGAAGCCCTAGAAGATAAAATTAAAGAAAACCTAATTCCTTTAAGTCAGTGATTTGAAGCTGTTCTAGAAATTAGGTCATCCAATTGGAAAAGGACCCCTGAGTGATTCTGGGTACTCGAGTTTTTGTTTGGAGAAGGGCAGGGGAGGTTGGCTCGAGTGAAAGGAAAACATACTGCCATCTTATTACGGATACCTGGTTAATAAATGATAACAATGAAAATAATAAATGAATTCCATTCACAGATCCTCAGCCCAAACAACACGGTAATGGTGTGCAGCGCAGCACTGCACCCAAGCTGAAAACCTCTCTGAGGGGGGTAAAGGTAAAAGCCGCCCTCCCTGCTGGACCCCAAGGCCTCTGATTCCTCCGCGCCTTGCTGCCACGTGACACCGGCCACGTTTCCAAACAGCAGCTCCACTGGGTCCCCTTTGATGGTAGGGCAGGAAATGAAACATTAGGAGCTCCACTTGGAAAACAGTTTGCTACTTGGGGATTTTTTTTCCCCCTAAAGCATTTATTTTGAGGAGCAGTTTTCTATGTTTTCATGACATTACTTGGTACATGGACTTCAAAGGTGTGGCAGTGTTTCCCTGTTATGATCCTGTGTTTAGACTCTCCACTCATTTTCCTATTATTCTGCAGGTGTACCCTAAAACTGTTCCTCGTGTACTTGAACAGTTGCATTTAGAAGGGAGGTAATGTGGTTTCATGGTGCCTGATATCTCAGTCTTTTGTATATAACATATATATATACATATATAAATATAAATATAATTATATCTCAGTGCAGCCCATGATTTAGATTTACAGTTTACTCTGGGGTTATTTTTCGGTCTAGAGCCTTGTTGTCCTTCACTGCAGTCCAACTGGGATTTTTCCAAACGGCTTCTGAGTTGAGCTGTGGCCCAGATGCCCTCATACCCTGAGCACCATGAAGCAGCCTTATTTCTGAGGAATCTGGAAGGTCTTACTGATACGCACGTTGGTTTTGCAGATTTATCTTCCCTGCCCTACCCCTGTTCTCAGCCTCTTTTCCGTACCGTTTCTGGAGAGGGCATTACTTGTTCTTGTTCGTTGTAGACGTGGGAATAGAGAGAAAGTCAAGCATTGTCAGTGTCTCTTTCCTTCGTTCATTTTGCCGAGTGGAAACCGGAGCCCCTTAGATCTAACGGTACCTATTTGAGTCCCTAAGGAAAATCCAGCTCACCTCATATTATTGCTAATTTAAAAATTTTTTCTAAACCAGGACACCTCTTTCCAAAGAGTGCCATCCAATGTGTTATCTCAAACTTCTACTGTTTTAAAAGTTTGGAAAGATACACATCTGCAACCCTCGTGGGCTTGGTGGCCTTCCTATCACCTCAGCCACCTGTGGCTCCTAACTTATTGCACAAGGATATTCACTCCCCCTCCGATGCAGTGAGTTGCAAGCAAAAGATCTTGAAATGAAAAAGCACTAATTAGTTTAAAATGTCACTTTTTTGGTTTTTATTATACAAAAACCATGAAGTAATTTTTTATTTGCTAAACCAGATTTTGTTCCTTTTTAGTGATTCATGTTTATGAAGAGAGTTGAGTTTAACAATCCTAGTTTTTAAAAGAAACTATTTAATGTAAAATATTCTACTTGTCATTCAGATATTATGTATATCTTCTATGGCCTTTATCCTGTACTTTTAATGTACATATTTCTGTCTCGCTGTGATTTGTATATTTCACTGGTTCAAAAAACAAACATCGAAAGGCTTATGCCAAATGGAAGATAGAATATAAAATAAAACGTTACTTGTATATTGGTAAGTGGTTTCAATTGTCCTTCAGACACTTCATGTGGAGATTTTTTGAGAAAACATGAGGGATAGTTTAGGGGTGACTACATGTCAGGATAATAGAAGAACAGAGAGTTTTACCAAAACCAAACTATTTGAAAGCTTCAAAAGAGTTCTATATGTAACCGAACAGAAGGGGAATTCTCTTTTCCTATGTACATTCCTCAAAAAAGGAAATCAAGCAGCTGGCTTAAAGCTGGTTATAGGAATGCTCATTCTTGGAGCACTGTGCATGTAACTTAATTGTTTTAGAGCATGATGGTGTTGTAACATCTCAGAGAAGAACCGAAAAGGCACATGCTTCTAACCATGAGCAGTATTTTAGTCCAAAAAAGGTATCAGTGTTCACCACTGCAGCTAGCGTGCCTCTCTATTTGAAGTTACTGTGGATGGAGACTCTCTTTTGCCCCTCGGAAGGTAGTTTTATGAAAAGCCAGCCTCAATCTGCAGAGAATGAGGACTCTCTGGAAACTGAAGGTTTGTTGTGTTAAGTGCAGTTAATACGAGCTCTTGTGCTGCTCAAAAATGGGCAGCAGAGTCTGGCCTGTAACATGCGCAGATTGATACGTTAGCCTTTTGCTTTTTTTCTTTCCGGATAACCTTGTAACATATTGAAACCTTTTAAGGATGCCAAGAATGCATTATTCCACAAAAAAACAGTAGACCAACATATAGCGTGTTTAAAATAGCATTTCTGGGCAAATTCAAACGCTTGTGGTTCTAGGACTCACATCTGTTTCAGTTTTTCCTCAGTTGTATATTGACCAGTATACTTTATTGCAAAAACATATACTCGATTTAGGAGCGTCAGCATATTTTTTTTCTTCTCATCCTGGAGTGCATTTAAGATCTTCCCAATACAGGAAAATTAACAAAAATTTTATATATAGGCAGCGGTGAACAGAGCCATGTTCAAAATAGTAATTATGGGCTCAAATGAAAAGAAGACTCTTTTAAGCTTTAGGCCCACGTATCTTTGCAGTTCTTTGAGCCGCTGACCTCCTGAGACTGCGCTGCTTTAGTATCCCTTGCACACCCTTTCTCGTACGATTTGCCAATACAATTTTCAGTTTGTTTTTGCAAAACATTATCCAAGCCACCAGATCATCAAATACGACACTCTAACAGGGCAAGTGCTCCAAATAAGAGATTGGTACTGGCTTTTAGAGATCATTAGCAAACGGCCCCCAAAGCCTGAGTGATCTAGAATTTAAACAGAGACGGCTAGAAAGGCACTTGTAACTTGGAGCATAGGATACAAATACACAATGAGGCATAGGTCTAACATACTGCATCATCACTGCGAAGTAGACATCTAAACTATTTCTTTAAAAAAGTATTTGGTAATCTCCCCTCTGTGAAATGGTGAAAACCAGATGCCATGCTTTGAAAGTAAGATGATGAAATGCATTTTTAATACAGTAAACATTTGGCAAGGCAGGAATTAAAACTTAGGAAAGAAGTCTTCCAATTTACCTATTTACACAGACTTTACATTTAACTCTGACGATTAGATATTTTAGTGAAACATTCTGTTAGCCAACTTGAAATGGATGTGGAATGATTAAAGATTGGTAGGTTTTTTTTTTAAAAAAAAGTATTTTAATCTAGAAGATTTAATTAATGTGCTGTCTCAGTATTTCAAAAGCAAAAATCGAATGAGGAAAATTGCATTTTAGACCAGTTTTATATGCCGTGTACAATTTGCTGGGCTAGAAATAAGATAAAGATTATTTATTTTGGTTATACCTTGTACTACTTTTCTATTAAAATCATTTTATGAAATCAGCGCGGTCATGTGTGTGTTTAGCAGCTCTGGTACTCGTGGCAGTTGAAGTTTGATGAGGGACTGCATGATTATGGCTTAGGGAATCAGGAAAAAAATTCACATTTCAGGCATGTAGATGATGTTATGGTTGAATCTCAAGGATCTGTGGTGTATTTTAATGCTCATCTTTCTTTTGCTTATTGCTGTTTTTTCCCCACTTGTTCTGCTGCTACTAATGTGTAAGAGAATTGTACTGGGAGATTATTATTCAGTGTAGGCTTTTTTTTTGCACAGTGACTGGGGATTCTGAAGGAATTCCAGGGCAAGAGAAGAAAGACAAGACTAATTTGGGGAGAGGAAAGAAAAGTCCTAGCTAAACAGACGGAATCACCTGGAATACTGCGCTGTCTGCCTTCGGCATGTCGCCGTGGTTGCCAGCCCCGGTGTCTAGCCAAGGTTTCTCCAACTTAGCGCCGCTGGCGTTTAGAGCTGACGGTTCTCTGCTGTGGTGGCTTGTCCTGTGCGGTGCTGAGCAGCATCATTAGCCTCTTCCCGCTAGATGCCAGCAGCACCCATCTTGACAAGCAAAACTCAGAAACGTCTCCAGACGTCACATAATGTACCCCAGGTAGCAGAATCAGCCCCAGGGGAGAGGCAGGGCTTTAGACGGTGGGGCTGAGGTTCTGAGCACTTGGGGACCGCAGGCTGACCACAGAGTGGACTGTGCTTGCCTTGGTTGACTGATGAGCCTGAGAAGTGTCCCTTGCCAGCTTCCCCATGGACAGAATGGAGATGTCATATCCTTCACAGGGCAGCCTGGCTCAGTGGTTAAGAACAAAAGGTCTGGGGCCAGGCTGCCTGGGTTCAAATCCTGGTACTGCCATCAACTCAGTCACCTTGGGAACATTGTATACCTCTCTGAGCATTTGTTTTTAAAATGCGAGACAGAATCACACTGGAGGGTTCTTGTGAACATAAAATGAATTAACATGACAGGAGTGCTTAGAGCAGGTTCGAATACACAGTAAGGGCTCACTGTATGTCAGCCCAGGAGGATGGAGTAAGTCTGAAGACTGAACCCAGGAAGCTTGGGCTTGTGTCGTTTAAAACACCGGCCAGCTCAGTGCCAGGAAGGCCCCATCCGTGCTTGGGGGAGGTTGCAAACTGCGGCCCTCTGTCTTTGTCTCATTTCCAGATGTGTTTTGTTTGACTGGCAAAGCATTAAAAACATTCTCAAATAGTTGCAGCACTTAAAGGATGAGTATTTTCACATTCAAATTTGGATTTCTGGCTTGAAAAATGGGAAGAGCTGGCCACCTGGATACCAGGTATCACAGGCCACCTGCAGCGCCCCAAGCAGCCACGGCCCCTTGGAGATGGGAGACGAGGCTGGGCATGAATGAGCCAGCTGTCTGCGTCACCTGATGACCCCCTCAGGCTCATGCACCCGCCATGGTTTTCCCGGATAGTCAGAGTTTCTCCGCCTCACTTTCATTGACATTTGGGGCTGGGTGACTCTCTGTCATGAGGGGTTACTGTGTGCATCGTACCCCACCACGGCCCTTGCCTCAGAGGCCCTGACCAGAGCTGCTCACAACAACAGTTACCCCTTGATGCCCATGCTACCAACTCCACTCCGTGCTAGACTCAAGAGCCCTGAGAGTCACAGACTTCATCTCACTCACTCTTCCAGACAAGCTTATCCACATGGATATGAGTATCATCCCCATTTTACAGATGAGGACACTGAGGCTGGGAGAAATTAAGTCAATTTATCAGTTGTCTACTACTGAATATCACACCATACTCATGCCAAAAAATTAGTGGCTTAAAACAATAACCACTGTATTTGCTTAGGATCCTGTGGGTCAGCGATAGGGGCTGGGGTAGCTGTGGCGCGGCATGCCCTGCTGCTGCTCTTATGCGAGGCCTGGCAGATGTGGGGGGCTGTGCCTCGATGGCCTCACGCACACTTCATGGCCCATTCTGGCCACAGGCTCGGCCTTTCTCTCCATGTGGTCTGTCTTCAGGAATAAGGGCTAGCCTGGCTCTTTCACACTGTGGTACCATATGCCATGAAGGGGACACCAGAAGCTTCAAGGCCTCTTGAGGCCTGAAATCCAAAGTTACACTACAACCACAGACACAGAGGGCTAACTATGGGACTTGAGCATTCCTGGATTCTGGTATCCCCGGCGGGTCCTCAAACCAACCCCCACAGACAAGAAGGAATGACTATTTGTCACTTTTGCTGCATTTACTGGCCAGAGCAAGCCCAAGGACAGCCCAGATTCAAAGAGATGGAGAACTAGACTCCACACCTCCATGAGAGGAGCGGCAAAGTTGCATTGCAACTGAGTTCTGTAGAGATTGGGAGAAGTTGCTGAAGTGTCCTTCCAACAGTCCCCCCTGGGCCAAGATTCCACAGTGTTTGAGCGGTACTCCACCCCCCACCCCCATCTCCTGTGACAGTACCTGCAGTAGGATGCCCGTCTCTCACTCCCAGAAACCCACCGTAAGCATGGTACAGAGGGTAGGACGCAGGATTTGGAGCCAAGAAAACCTGATTCCAAGCTTTGTTTCTATTAGCTGTGTGTCCTTTGACCACTTACTTGACCCTTCTGGGCTTCATTCAGTTTTCCTAGGTGTAACATAAGGGTATGTGGGAGGGAGTAGGTAAGGACTGTTAATCATGGAAGTAAAGGGCCCAGTCCCAAGTAGGACCTCAAGCAGCGGTAGGGATGGTGGTGGTGGTGATCACTGGCATGGGGAGAAGCCAGCCACACTCCCATCACCAGCTCTTGATGACTCATGAGCCTCCCTGATTCAGCAAATTGCAGGGCGCTCCCTTCGAGGCACTGGGAGGGGGCTCCTGAAGATTCTTGATCAGGCTCAGGCTGGGGAAGCAAAGGGTGGGGAGTCGGAGGATGGGCTCAGGCTCAGCTCAGACATGCCAAGTCCTCCCCCATCCCTGGGAAACTCTGCGGAATGTTTTCCCATGTCTCAGGAGAGACCTATGACATGAGCAGGGTGGGGACCTACCTCCTCTTTACAGAGCAAGATTCTGAGCCTGAGAAGAGCAGCCCTGGGCTCCGGAATCCTCAGCACACCTGCACCATACCCCACTTTGCTCCCTGTGGGTCGCCAGCTGTGCCCCCGTGGACAAGCCCCTGTGCTTCCTCTGGGCCTAAGTTTCCTGGTGTACAAATAGTAAGACCTGTGCAACTCACAGCACAGATTTACTAGCAACTGTTCCCACTTACTAAACACATGTCCTAGGTGGGGTTTTCTTTGCGGTTTTTTGTGGGGTTTTTTGGTATTTTTCATTACATTATTTTGTTTGATCTCATGGCATCCAACAAAAAGGGTTACTCTTTCCATTTTACAGAAGAAAGAGAAGCTCCAGAAGATTAAGCGTCTTTCCCAAAACTATAGAGCTGGTCAGAAGCAAATCCAGGTCTGATTACAGAGCCCTCGTTTTTCTCCTCTAGGTGACAGTGCCTCAGGGTTACTGGGAAGAGAAAAATGGAAGGCTAAGAACACTAGAAACCTAACATTTCATTCCTGACCCAGTCATTTGTCCCACTTTTCGAGCTGAGACCACCTCAGAGTTCCTCCTCTAAGCTCTCACACTTGTGCCAGGGAAGCCCCAGTGGGCATCGGACAAGGTGCGCTCTGCACACGAACCAGGCCTGAGAGACCCAGACCCTGGCTTTACGACCCGCCTGACAGAGTTTTCACTATCTGGACAGTGGTCGTACTATGGCCACCACTTTGCCGTGTGACTTTCAGCAAATCCCTTCCCTTTTTGGGGGCCTTATTCCCTGACATGTGCACATGGTTTGGATGGGGTCCCAGGAGTGAGTCCCATTTCCTGTTCTGCAACATCGTGTCCCAGGAAATTGATGGTATATAGAGGTGGAGAATGGGATCTGAAACCCTGATATTTGGGAATAAAAAGAATACAAATGAAATCCAGCCTCTGCTGCTTTGGCCCAGCAATGCTGTGATGTCAGGAAAGCATCTCTTTGGTACATCCCTCTCCTGCACGCACCCTCACACCCACCACGTCCTGTCCAGGTGCCCCATCCAGCACGAGGCAGAGGCTCACGGAAACTGTGAGCTTTGGAATCAGAAACACCTGCACAATCTTAGGAAAGTTTTTAACTTTTCTGAGCTTTCATTCACTGTGCAAGGGGCAAACCCTCTGAGATTACACAGGAAAGGGTTGCAGTGACGGGCACATGATCACCACTTGGTAAATGGAGGCTATCATGTCATTATCTTAATCTGCAAGCCTGGACCCCTTCTGCCCTGGAGACAGAAGCCTGATAAATTATTTAGTGGCTGATCACTCACAGTTAATCCCATATAGTCCCTGAGCACATTGTCTCATGAGTGTTTTCTGGAAGAAGAGACTGAAAGGGGCAATTTTTACCCCCGCCCCCCAACTCTCCCCCCAGCAGTCTTTCGAGAGGAATTTCTGGTGTCATCAAGGTGAGTTTCCCCTCCCTGGGCCTTCCCTGACTTCTATAATCAGGCTATGCCCGGAGGCTGGCTGCTTCTACTCCTTCACTCCACCTGCCCCAGTGGCGCATGTTCTACGAAGTGCAGAAAAGTAAGACCCTTTGGTGCCTCAAGCTGCTGCAGGTCTACCTCAAGGTCTACTAGGAGGTGCGCCGGGGGAGCTGGGGATGTGGTCGGGACGCTGAATCCCAGGGAGCCTCCCTGCGCTGGCCGACAAACCCCACTCCAAGCACGTTCTCAAGGAGCAGTTTAAAGCACTTGAATCCGGGTCTCCCAAACCAAGAAACCAGTTCTGAGTGCTTTCACCTCTCCCACTGCTTCCTCCTAAATTTTATTAGGGCAGTTTGTACATCCACTTAGAGTGTAATGTGATTGAAATGGTGACGTAACTGAAATGCAGTTCCTCGGCGTGCGGAGCGGGAGGGGCACGCGGGGACACTGCCAGCCCCGCAGGAGGGTTCAAGGCCGTCAGCCGTGCTGTCCGGCCCGGCGGGGTGGGAGGGACTCCTCTTGGCCCCCTTCCCTCCTCACCCCACAGTCACTTTTCCTCCTGGACACTAAGCTCTCGCGGAGTCTTCGGCTGCAATAAGACACACTCGACCACAAGGCTCCAAGTGCAGCCAGGGCGGCGGGAGGAGAACGCCAGGCCCGTTGGCCGCTGTCTGCACGGCTGGGTGGAGCTGATAGTGTGCGTCCTGCTTTGTGGCTTTCCTTTTTGTTTTGGCTTTGTAACTAAAACAGAGCTGATGCCCCAGAGATGGGGTGTTTGGTTTCAGTTTATCCACTATCAGTGTTCCCAGCACATTGTGTGTGTGTGTGTGTGTGTGTGTGTGCGCGCGCGCGCATGTGCGCACATTTGTGTGTTGGGGGGTTTGTGTTTGAATGCTCACCATGTCTTACTAGGTGACCTCAGGCATGCCATTTTGCCTCTTCAAGTATCACTCTCCTTGTGTGTAACACTAAGCTGGTGTTCCTGCCTTGCATAATTAATTAGGCAATGTATCTAGACGTATCTACACTGCCCAATACAGGAGCCATTGGCCACATATGGCTATTTAAATTTAAGTTAATAAATAAAATAAAATATGTGGTCCCTCAGTTGCACTGGCCACATTTCACATGCTCAATAGCCATATATCAAAAGTTGACAGCGCAGCTACAAGACCTTCCAGCCTGGAAGCACTGGTTCAGAACCGCGCCTGTTCCCATCAGATGCTCAGGATGTACCTACGGGAGGAATGGCGGCCTCCATGGTCTTTAACCAGCACCACCACCAGTGGTCAAGAGGGGGCTGAATTAAATCAGAAAAACATCTTACCGAGAGCAGTTCCCCCCCAGAATTTAGAATTTGAAACTCACAGAATGGCCGTCTTGTTCTGAGGACCCCGTTTCTTGTGTGTGTAATGTCCAAATGTGGGAAACACTCCACAGAACGGCAGCTGCCACCCAAGAACAGCAAAGATTGCAAAACGCAACAAAGAGGCTGTAACATGGCAGGTGTTCAGAGTGCCAACGGGTCTGGACCATGTTAGTTAAGGTTCTCATGACTGCATTCAGAGAACCTATCTCCAGCTGGAGGAGACAACAACTTGTTGGAAGATGCTACAAGGTCTCCTGGAAGCCAAGGAGGTCTCAAGCCACTGGGGCAGCTCTGGGGACCTCAGATCAGAAATGCGTGAATTTGCCCTCTGCTGTGCTTTCCAAATTGACAGAGCTCCTGAACCAACTACGACATTCATTATGTACAGAGTCTAGGGTCCTCCCTTGGACGTGCAGATTCCTTACACTTGGAGGGAGTCCTGGGATCTGCTTTTTCCTAGGCTCCTCCGGTAAGACTGAAGCAGTCCTCCAGGAACCTGTGCTCCAGATCTGCGCTCCCAGCCCTCCTAATCTGTGCTTCTAGAAATCTCACGGCCAGGTTGAATGCTACGATTCAGAGTGAGGATCCGATTAGCCCACTTGTCTGTCAGCACAGTTGTGGGCTCGGGAGGAAGGGGAGTGGAGTTTCTTGGCTCAAGACTGACTCCTGGGGTCTAAATTCCTAGAACTACCAAATGACCGAGCAATCCCACTTCTGGGTCTTTATCCAAAAGAATTAGACCCGGGATCTCAAAGAGGCATCTGCACTCCCATATTCACTGCAGCACTATTCACAATAGCCAAGATCTGAAAACAGCCGCAACATCCATCAAACAGATGAACAGATAATGAAAATGTGGAATATACACAAATATTATTCAGCTTTTTTTTTTTTTAAAGAAGAGGAAACCCTGCTACACACGCCAACATAGATGAAACTGGAAGACAGTCGTTATGCTAAGTGAAATAAGCCAGTCACAGAAGGACGGATACTGCATGATTCCGCTTACAGGGAGGCACCCACGATCGTCAAACTCATAGAAACACAGACTAGATGGGGGATTGCCCGGGGAAGGAGTCGGGGAGGGGAGACAGGGCGTTGCTGTTCAACGGGTATAAAGTTTCAGTCACGCAAGAAGAATAAATTCTGGAGATCTGCTGCACAACACTGCGCCTGTAGTTAACAATACTGTACTGTACACTGAAAATTTTGCTAAGAGGTAGCTCTCATGTTAAGTGTTCTTACCACAATTTAAAAAAAAAGAAAGAAAAAGAATGGAGAGAATTTTGATGAGGTGTTCAGAGAGCGCAGACACCGCTCCTGAGGGGAAAGTGCCATTTCAGGGCTCTGTTTTGTGCCATCTGGGGTGGTAACGCAGTCTGTCCTGCTGTCACAGATAATAGTGCAAAGAGCTGTATTTTCTTTTCTTTGCGGGGAACCCTTTGAAGAAAACATTTCTCTTACTGTTTAATGTGCGTGCTGTTGCTTTTGCAACTTTTCAGTGACAAACTCAGTCTGGAGAACATGTGATTTTTAAAGGGTGCTTCACGTGCCTGACTTAGTGACATCCAAGGAGCTGCGTCTCCTTTTTGCCCTTAGACTAAATGTTTGATTTCATTATGGAAACAAATGGGTAGAACTATCTGTGTGTGCATGTATCTGTGCGTATGGAAAAGTCTGAACTGAACAGCAGTGCACCGAAGTGTTCGCAGTGACAGTTTTTCACTTTATTCATCTTTACGTTCTAAGTTTTCTATGATGAAAATGAATTTTTTGCAATAATTAAAGGTCACTTTAAAATATAAAAATGGATTCATGAAATAATGGTTGACATATGTGTCAATCTCTTGTAAAAAGTGTGGAAAAGGATCTCTGAGGGCTCCCTTCATGCTTGAAGCTGAGAGAAGTTTCAGTTTTCAAGGGTGGAGAATTGCTCCGGAGCTTGGCAACTGATAACCACCCTCGTCCCTCCCAGGTGACAGGAGCAGGATCTGCTAGGCTAGATCCCGGGAGTCTGATTCTCAAGGAGTTTTTTCTTTGTACCTGGGACAGTGCTCAGTGCTGACAATTATCGACAAGTGTTGAAGCAACGAATGAAGAAGGAATTGAAATCAGACTTGCATGGTGAATGAAGCCTGGGGAGGAGGGAGAATCAGAAGATGTTTCCCTGACACAGGGCATTTGGGTTCGTTTAGGTTTCTGACCTGGGGCTGGAAGAGCAAGGGGCCGCTGACATGTGGCCACCCTTGGCATCCAGTGGGGGCACTGGAGGAAGTGTGCCCAAGGGCAGCAGCAGTCAGCCCCCTCAGCCAGCGGGGAAGGGAAGGGAAGCCGTGGTAAGCTTCAGGGGATCCTCCTGTTTGAGGCAGGAGGCGAAGAGGATGGCACGCGCCCAGCATGGTGCTGCATCCTCAGTTGGGGGGGCGCACCCCCTTGCTTTCATCAGAGCTGCCCCTTTCTATGTACGGGTTTTCTCAATGATTTGAAGACACAAATGAATTGATGGCATCTTACTCATTTCTTCACTTGCTACCTTGCTGGCAAATGGAAACTTTTATATCATTATATAGAGTCTCGATCTATACCAAATAACATTTTCCCCCGCAAAGTCTGTTGGGTTTGGCGTCAGTGTGGCTACCGTCATCTCATTTCGGCTGGTACTTATCTCTTTCAATCCTTTTATTCAACTGCTTTGCAGCTTTAGATTTTGAGTGTTTCTTTTAAATATTCAGAATTGGATTTTTTTTTAATCTGACATTTTGTTTGTTTGTTTGGTGGGGGGAGGAAGTAATTAGGTTTATGAAAGTCCAGCCTTTAGAAGTTCTTTTAGTGAGTTGGTGGGAATAGTCTTAGTTCGAAGTTTTCTTGGGTATGAAATGATAATTATTCATCCATTCTATTGACTCACAAAATATTATGATTACCAAGCTGTGTCCTAGGCACTAAGGACTCAGGTACGAGCCAGGGTAGACTCTTGTTTCTGTTCTTGTGGGATTAACCAGACAGTTGGAAAAACAGACAAACCATTGCACAAATAAATGTGAAAGTGTAATTGTTGCTGACATGAAAGGTTCATGGTGCTCTCAGAGTTTATAAAAGGGACCTTGAGCCAATCAGAGGAATCAGGGAAGGTTTCCCTCAAAGAGACAGAAATTGAGCCAGGGATTAAACTCAATGCTTGGTGAGTAAGCAGGATGTATCTTGGGCAAAGGCAGGGCTGGAAAGAATGTGGCCAGGGAAGAGTATTCCAGGCATAAGAAACAGCACATGCAAAGGCCTGATGGTGGTCTGGCATCCGTGAGAAGCTGAAAGATGGCCTATGTGGCCAGATGACCAAGAACGAAGGAATGGTGGCCAACTGGGCTGAGAAGCTCAGCTGGGCTCATGAAGAGCTTGTAGATTCTATAGAAAAATTTGGGCTTTCTACTAAAGTGATCTATTTCTATTTATAATTCATAGTAGAGAAGTTGAAGGAAGGAGAGAAGGAAAGAGGAAAGGCAGCCAGCCAGACAGGTTGATTCCCAAGGAAAAGACGAGACCCACTGTAAAGCACAAGGCACTTGCTATCAAAGTCCTCCCGCCAGCAGTCTGTGGCCAGACCATCTAAGCTCCTTGTCTGGGGGATTCTTGAAATGGATATACCTTGCTAAAGCTCATTTTATCAAAAGGAGACAGATGGAAAATCAACTGCTTCTTGACTAATTTTTCAAAACATTTGGTAAGAAGTAATAAAGTTAGTGTCAGCAATCTCCTGTTCCATTCTCTACTCAGGTCCCTGCTCTGTCCCTTCCCAAACATACAATGGAGAAAAGACAGTCTGTGGTATTGGGAAAACCGGACAGCTGCATGTAAATCAACGAAGCTAGAACACTCCCTCACACCATACACAAAAATAAACTCAAAATGGCTTTAAGACTTAAATTTAAGACATGATACCATAAAACTCCTAGAAGAGAACATAAGCAAAATATTTTGACATACTTTGCAGCAGTTTTTTTTTTTAGGTCTTCCAAGGGAATAGAAATAAAAGCAAAAATAAACAAATGGGAACTAATCAAATTTACAAGCTTTTGAACAAAGGAAACCCATAAACAAACAAAAGGACAACCTATGGACTGGGAGAAAATATTTGCAAATGATGTGACAGAAAAGGGATTAATTTCCAAAATATACAGACAGCTCATAAAATAGATTTTACAAGCTCAGTAACAAAAAACAAGCAAACAACCCTTTCAAAAAATGGGCAGAAAACTTAAACAGACATTTCTTCAAAAAAGACATACAGATGGCCAACAGGCACATGAAAAGATGCTCAACATCACTATCGGAGAAATGCACATCAAAACTACAATGAGATATGACTGCACACCAGTCAGAATGGCCATCATTAAAAAGTCTACTAATAATAAATGCTGGAGAGGGTGTGGAGAAAAGAGAACCCTCTTACACTGCTGGTGCAAATGTAAATTGGTGCAGCCACTATGGAAAACTCTATTTAGGTTCTTTAAAAACCTAAAACTACAGTTGCCATATGATCCAGCAATTCCATTCCTGTGCATGTATTTGGAGAAAACTCTTAACTAAACAACACATGCACCCCAATGCTCATAGCAGCACCATTTAAAATAGCCAAGGCATGGAAGCAACCTAAATGTCTGTTGACAGATGAGTGGATAAAGAATGTGATGTCTGTGTGTGTGTGTATACACACACACACATATACATATGATAGAATACTACTCAGCCATAAAAAAGAATGAAGAAATGCCATTTGTACCAACATGGATGGACTTAGAGAATATCATACTAAGTGAAGAGAGCCAGAAAAAGACAAATATTGTATGATATAATTTATATGTGGAATCTAAAACATGATACAAATGAACTTATTTACAAAACAGAAACAGACTCAGACATAGGAAACAAAATTATGGTTACCAAAGGGGAAGAGGGTGAGGGGAGAGAGAAATTAGGAGTTTGGGATTAGCAGATACAAACTACTACATATAAAATATTTATTTATTTTATGGAAGCACTGGGGAATTCCCCCTAGAACCTCCGTACTTGAACCAGGACCTTGCGCATGCAAGGCATGCACTCTACCACTGAGCTATACCCTACCCACCTATGTATAAAACAGATGAACAACAAGGTCCTACTGTATAGCACAGGGAACTACGTTCAGTATCTTGCAGGGAGAGATCAAGATGGCAGAACAGAAAGACATGGACCTCACCTCCTCCCATAAATACATCAAAAATACATCTACATGAAGAACAATTCTCACAGAACACCTATTGAACACTGGCAGAAGATCACATACAACCAAAACTGTAAGAAAGATCACCACATAACTGGGTAGGACAAAAAAAAAGAAAAAAAAGAATCGAGATGGGAACCCCTCGAGAGAACCCCTGGGAGAGAGCTGTGATAAGAGGCAAGGCTTCCTTACCCTGAGAACCCTCTTCAGCTGCTGGGAAGTCAGGCAGGACAGGCAGGGAGCTTCAGAGGCTCAGAGGACAGTGCAGCAGCCAGCTCGCAACCCGCAGAACAGTGAGAGTCTAGCACAGACTGTCCTGGCCACGTCGATGCAGTCCCCAGCCAGAAACATGCGTCTGCTGGTGTGTGCAGGGGCTGGGCGCTGCAACTTGTGGGGGAAGATTAGGGTTGGCTGTGTGAAGACAGCCCAAAGGGGATAAAGTGTGGCCTGGGCAACAAACTGGGGGTATACGCAGGATGGGAGCTGGGGTCCACCACTGAAGCCCCATTGATAATGTGCCCAGGAAGGGCGGGCGGGGCCCAGACACCAGCCTCACTCTCTGTGTGCTCACATTCGGCCTGGCTCTGCCTCAGTGGGCGCTGGGAGCGTGCAAGCACCAGCAGGCTGTGCACACGTGGAGGCGTGTCCCGGAGACTTGAGGATTTACAGCCCCAGTGCCCTTGTAAGCTCAGTGCCTGTGGGGCAGTAGAGTGCATTACTGGTACTCCCCTGGCTAGGCAGTTCCAGTGTTAGTGGCTGCGGGCTTTGTGGACACGTGCATGCAGAGAGGCGACCAGGGTCGGGGTTGGCCCCACAGCTCCCATGGCAGATCCAGGTGCAGGGCTCCGAGGTTCCCAGGCCCTGACTTACCAGATCTGCTCCATTTGATCTGCAGGGGTGCCTTTTGAGCACAGTGGGCCAAGGAAAGTGCCAACAATAGTGTACTCTGTGTGCGTGCACAACAGGTGACTGGCAACACCACAGAGTGCACTTTCTGGTGGACAGCTCCTATGTAGGAAGACTCAGAGGCTCCCCTCCCAGTGGAAGCCCTGCAGTTCCATCTACCTCACAGAACAGCTCAGAAAGGGACCAGGGGGCTTCTACTGCAACAACTAGGGAGCCGCCCCCCACCCCCCTACAGGGCTGTGACAACCACAGAGCAAAGAGGAGGCCCCACTCAACATCCAGTGCAGGCTCTTGTCACTGCAGCCCCAACTGCACCCTGTGTCGGGGGATAACGGCCCGTACACGTGGAGGAAAGATGGGGCGACCATCCACAAACAGCCCTCTCACCAAAAGTACAAGACTCACACAGGCTACACACAGAAACAGCTCTTCAAGACTACAGTAGGTAACTCTTCTCAAATCACAGTCAGAAAACTATGAGCAAAATGAAGAAGCAGAAGAACCACTCCCAAATAAAAGAACAAATAATGAAACAAATCTCTCCAGTCTACCAGACCCTGCGTTCAAAAAGGAGGTGATAAAAATACTGAAGGAGTTAAGAACGGCTATTGATGAAGACTACAGGTCACTGTAACAAGGAACTAGAAACTATAAAGAGGAGCCAATTAAACTCAGAAAACCCATTTGCTGAGACAAAAGTCGACCTAAAGGCAATAAATAGTAAACTAACACAGAAGAACAAATAAGTGATGTAGGAAATACAACAGTAGGAATCACCCAATCAGAGCAGACAGGACAAATTTTAAAAATGAAAGTAATTTTAAAAAATGAAAGCAACATAAAGGACCTATGGGGTAACATAGAGCATGACAAATTATGCATAATAGGGGTCCCAGAAGGACAAGAAAGAGAAAAGGGGATCAAAAATGTATTTGAACAGGCTGGCAGCCAAGATGATGGAGTAGAAGGAACTGGAGCTCCCCTCCTCTCATAGACACACCAAGATCACAACTAACTGCAGAATAACTATCAATAAAAATAGACTGGAAGCTACTAGAAAAGATCATCTATAGCTAAAAACTTAAGAAATCACAACGAGACAAATAGGAGGGTTGGACTCAGGACATAATCAGGTCCCATACCCTCCCACCACTGGTGGGCAACCCATAAACTGGAGAATAATTATATTGCAGTTTCTTCCATGTGAGAGCTCTGAGTCCCATGTCAGGCTCCCCAGCCTGGGGGTCTGGCACTGGGAAGAGGAAGCCCCAAAGTGTTGGGCCTTGAAGGCCAGTGGGGCTTGATTACAGGAGCTTAGCGGGACTTGGGGAAACAGAGACTTTACACTGAAGGGTGGCACAGAAAATCTCATGCTCAATGGGCCCAAGCACAAAATCAGTAATTTCACAGGAACCTGGGCCAGACCTACCTGCTAGTCTTGGGGGTCTTCTAGTGAGGTGTGGGGTGGCTGTGGCTCACCTTGGGGACATAGACATGGTGGTAGACATTTGAGGGTGTTCATCTGAATGAACTCTCCTTCCAGGGGGGCTGACATCTTGTTTGGACATTAGCACAGAGACTTGACCCTACTCAACAGCCTTTAGGCTCCAGTGCTAGGATGCCTCAAGCCAAACAACTAACGAGGTGGGGATATATCCTCCCATCAGCAGACAGACTGCATAAGGCTGACTCACAGCTGCCTCCAGACATGCCCCTAGACACAGCATTGCCAAGGCATTACCAAAGGGCCAAGACCCAGCTCCACCCATCAGAGGGAAGATATCAGAAGCTAGAACACTTCGATCTCACAACCTGCAAAACAAGTCTGCAAACGCAGGCCAGAATCTACCCTGGGACCAGCTGGCCATGGGCCCCTGGGACAAGGGGGGAGTGCACTGCTGGGATGCATATAATGTTTTCTCAGAGGTCCACTTCTTCAAGGTCAAGAAACATAACTAACCTACCATACACAAAAAAATACAAATAGAAGTTTAAACAAAATGAGGCGACAGAAGAATACTTTCCAGATAAAAGAATAAGATAGAACCCCAGAAAAAAAACTAAGAGATGTGGAGATGATAGGCAATCCACTCAAGGACAATAAAAGATCTTGGGAGGAGAACAAATGAACAGAGCAGGAAGACAGAAGTTCTTGGCAAAGAGAAAAAAAATGAAGAGCAGTAAAGAGACATGAAGAATACAATAACTGAAATGAAAAATACACTAGAAGGAACCAACAGCAGACTAAATAAGGCAGAAGAATGAATCAGTGAGCTGGAAGACAGAACAGTGGAAATCACTGAAACAGAACGGAAAAAAAGAAACAAGAACAAAAGGAAATGTAGACAGTTTAAGAGACCTCTGGGACAATATAAAACATACTAACATGCACATTATAGGGGTCCCAGAAGGAGAAGAAAGAGACAGAGCCTGAAAAAATATCTGAAGAGATAATAGCTGAAAACTTCCCTAACCTGGGGAAGGAAGCAGTCACTCAAGTCAAGTAAGTGCAGAGTCCCATACAGGATTAAAAAGGAGTATACCAAGACATATTATAATTAAAATGCCAAAAATTAAGGATAAAGAGACAGTATTAAAAGTATAAAGGTAAAAGCAACTAGTAATATATACAGGAATTCCCATAAGACTATCAGCCGATTTTTCAGCAGAAACTCTGCAGGCCAGAATGGAGTGCCACAATATAAAGTGATGAAAGGGAAAAACTTACAACCAAGAATATTCTATCCAGCAAGGCTCTCATTCAGATTTGATGAAGAAATCTTAAGCTTTACAGACAAGCAAAAGCTAAAAGAATTCAGCACCATTAAACTAGCTTTACAACAAATGCTAAAGTAAGTTTTCTAGGAAGAAAAGAAAAGGCCAAGACTAGAAACAAGAATATTCCAAAACGGAAAAGTTCACTGGTAAAGGCACACATACAGTAAAGACAGGAAACCATTCTCGCACAAACTGGTAGAAAGGGTAAAAGACAACAGTAGTAAAATCATCTGTATCCACAATAAGCAGTTAAGAGATACACAAAACAAAGGTAAAATATGGTATTGAAATCAGCAATTGTGAGGAGAGAAGAGTACAAATGCAGGATACTTAGAATCCTTTTGAAAATAAGAGATCAGCAACTTAAAAGAAATCATGTATATATACAGAATGCTACACCAAAACCTACTATACCAGTACGCTTACCAAAAATCTCCAATAGATAAACAAACAAAAAAGAAAAAGGAATCAAAACATAACATTAAACAAAGTCACTAAATCATAAGAGAAGAGAAAAAGGAAAAAAAGACCTACAAAATGGCAATAAGAACATATATATTGATAATTACCTTAAATATAAATGGCCTAAATGTTTCAACCAAAAGACCCTCTGGCTGAATGGATACAAAAACAAGACCCATGTATTTGCTGCCTACGAGAGACCCACTTCAGATCTAGAAACACATACAGACTGAAAGTGAGAGGATGGAAAGCTATTCCACACAAATAAGGAAAAAAAAAAAAAGAGAAAGTTGCAACCCTTATGTCAGACAAAATAGACTTTAAAATAAAGACTGTTACAAGAGACAAAGAAGGACACTACATAATGATAAAAGGATCAATCCAAGAAGATTTAACAATTGTAAATTTATATGCACTCAACACAGGTGCACCTCAGTAAGGCAACTGATAACAGACATAAAAGGGGAAATTGACAGTAACACAGTAATAGTTAAACTTTAAAACCCCACTTGCATCAACGGACAGATCATCTAGACAGAAAATCAGTAAGGAAACACAGACATTAAATGACACGTTAGACCAGATAGACTTAATTGATATTTATAAAGCATTCCATCTGAAAGTAGCAGAATAAACATTCTTCTAAAGTGCACATGGAACATTATCCAGGACAGACCACATGTTGGACAACAAAGAAAGCCTTGGTAAATTTAAGAAAACTGAAATCTTATGAAGCATCTTTTCTAACTACAACACTATGAGATTAGAAATCAACTACAAGAAAAAAAAAAACTGCAAAAACCACAAACATGTGGAGGTTAAACACGTGCTACTAAACAAGCAATGGGTCACTGAAGTAATCAAAGGAAATCAAAAATACTTGGAGACAAATGAAAATGAAAACATGAAGAACCAAAACCTCTGGGATGCAGCAAAAGCAGCTCCAAGAAGGAAGTTTATAGTGATACAAGCTTACCACAAGAATCAAGAGACATCTCAAAAAATCTAACCTTACAGAGAAAGAAGAACAAATAAAACCCAAATTTAGTAGAAGAAATCATACAGATTAGAGCAGAAATAAATAAAATGGAGACAAAAAACAATAAAAAAAAATCAATGAAACTAAAAGCTGGTTCTGTGGAAAGATAAAACAGATTGATTTAGCCAGACTCAAGAAGAGAGAGGGCCCAAATTAACAAAATCATAAATAAAAAAGGAAAAAGTTACAAATGACACCAGAAATACAAAGGATCATAAGAGGTTACTATGAGTAACCGTATACCAACAAACTGGACGAACTAAAAGAAATGGACAAATTCTTAGAAAGGTAAAATCTCCCAAGACTGAATCAGGAAGAAATAGAAAATATGAACAGATCGATTATCAACACTGAAATTTAATCTGTAATTAAACTCCCAACAAACAGAAATCCAGGACCAGATGGCTTCACAAGGGAATTCTACCAAATATTTAGAGAAAAATTGCAGAGGAAAGAATTCATCCAAACTCATTCTATGAAGCCACCATCACCCTGATACCAAAACCAGACAAAGATCACAAAAAAGAAAATTACAGGCCAATCTCACTTACGAATATAGATGTAAAAATCCTCAACAAAATGCTAGTAAACTGACTCCAACAATGCATTAAAAATATCATGCATCATGCATTGCAAGGATGTAAGGATTTTTGAATACCCACAAGTTAAATAATATGATGCACCACATTAACAAATTGAAGAATAAAAACCATATAATCACCTCAATAGGTGCAGAAAAAGCTTTTGATAAAATTCAACATCACTTTATGATAAAATCTTTCCAGAAAATGGGCACAGAGGGAAGATATCTCAATATGATAAAGGCCATATATGACAAACCCACAGCTATCATCACATTCAGTGGTGAAAAGCTGAAAGCTTTTCCTCTAAGAATAGAAACAAGGCAAGGATGCCCACTCTCACTTTTATTCAACATAGTTTTGGAAGTTCTAGGCACAGCAATCAGAAGAAAAATACATTTGGAAGAAAAATTCAAATTGGCAAAGTCAAACTGTCATCGTTTGCAGATAACATGACACTATAAATAAAAAACTCCTAAAGAGACTGCCAGAAAACTACTACAGCTCATCAATGAATTCAGTTAAGCTGCCGGACATAAAATTAATATACAGAAATCAGTCGCATTTCTATACACTAACAACAAATTATCAGAGAAAGAAATTAAGGAAACAGTTTCATTTATCACCCCATCAAAAACAAATAACTAAGAATAAACCTTACCTAAGGAGGTAAAGGACCTGTACTCCAAAACTTTAACTGATAAAAGAAAATGAAGACAAACAGATGGAAAGATATACCATGATCTTGGATTGGAAGAATCAATGTTATTAAAATGGCCATACAATCCAAAGCAATATACAGATTCAATGCAATCCACAAAGTACCAATGTTATTTTTCACAGAATTGGAACAAAAAATTTTTTACATTTCTATGAAAATACTAAAGACTCAAAAGGGCCAAAACAATCTTGAGAAAGAAGAAAAGAGTTGGAGGAATAACACTCCCTGTCTTTGGAGTATACTACAAAGTTATAGTAATCAGAACAGTATGGTAATGTCACATCAATGGAACAGGATAAAGTCCAGAAATTAAGATCCACACACTTATGGTCAATTAATCTACAACAAAGGAGGCAAGAATATACAATGGAGAAAAGACAGTCTCTTCAATAAGTGGTGCTGGGAAAACTGGTCAGCTACTTGTAAAAGAATTAAGTTAGAACATCTTCTAACATCACATACAAAAATAAATCCCTAATGGATTAAAGATCTAAATATAAGACTGGATATTATAAAACTCCTACAGAAAAACATAGGCATAACATGTTTTGACACAAACTGCAGCAATTTTTTTGAACCAGTCCCTAGAGTAATGAAAATAAAAGCAAAAATACACAAATGGGACCTAATTCAACATTAAAGTTTTTGCACAGCAAAGGAAACTATCAACAAAACAAAAAAATAACCTACAGAATGGCAGAAAATATTGGAAAATGATGCAACCAACAAGGGACTAATTTCCAAAATATACAATCAGCTCATACAGCTTAGTTAGTATATATATATAAAAAAAAAAAAACAATCTAAAAATTGGCAAAAGACCTAAACAGACATTTCTGCAAAGAACACATCCAGATGGCCACCAGGCACATGAAAAGATGCTCAATATCACTAATTATTAGAGAACTATAAATCAGAACTATAATGAAGTATCACCTCACACCAGTCAGAATGGCCATCATTTAAAGGCCACCAATGATAAATGCTAGAGAGGGTATGGAGAAAAGGAAACCTTCCTACACTATTGGTGGGAATGTAAATTGGTGGAGCCACTATGGAAAACAGTATGAAGTTTTCTTAAACTAAAAATAAAGTTACCCTATGATCCATCATTCCCCCTCCTGGGCATATATCTGGAGAAAATTCTAAATTGAAAATATACATGCACCCCAATGTTCAGAGCAGCACTACTGACATAGATAAGATATGAAAACAACTTAAATGTCCATTGACACACACACACAAACATACATGTACACAAACACAATGGAATATTACTCAGCCATAAAAAATAATAAATTAATGCCATCTGCAGCAACATAGATGGACCTGGAGAATATCATATTAAGTGAAGTAAGTCAGACAGATAAAAGACAAATATATATAATACCACTTTTATGTGTAATGTAACAAATGATACAAATTTTATTTATAAACCAAAAATGGACTCACAGACATAGAAAACAAACTATGGTTACCAAAGGGAAAAGGTAGGGGAGGGATAAATTAGGAGCTTTGGATTCACAGATACACATTAGTATATTTAATACAAATAAACAACAAGGACCATAGGAAAGCAGATAGCACAGTGAACCATATTCAATTTCTTGTAATAAAATATAATGGAAAAGAATCTGAAAAAAATATGTACACGTATGTATAACTGAATAGCTTTGCTGTACACCTGAAGCTAACACTGTGACTCAACTACACTTCATTAAAAAATAAAATCTAAAAAAAAAGGAAAACATATTTAAAAGAAATTATGGCTAAAATTTTCCCAAACCTAAAGAAGGAAACAGATATCCAGGTGCAGGAAGCACAGAAGGTCCCAAACAAGATGATGCAAACAGACCTATATCAAGATATTATAATTAAAATGGCAAAATTTAAAAGATAAAGGGGAATCTAAAGGCAGCAAGAGAAAAACAAAAAGTTAGTTACAAGGGAACCCCCATAAGGCTATCAGATGATTTCTCTACAGAAACATCGCAGGGCAGAAGGGAGTGACAAAATACATTCAAAGTCCTGAAACCTGAAAGGGAAAAACCTGCAACCTCTACCCAGCAAGATTTATCATTTACTATAAAAGAAAGAATTTCTCAAAGAAGCAAAAACTAAAAGGAATACAGCAATACTAAACCTATCCTAAAACAAATACTGAATGGCCTTCTCTAAATAGAAAATAATAATCTATAGAAAAGAAAAACTCACAATTGGAAATGTGATAACTACAATGAACAAAAAGTGAATAAACATGCATATGTAAAAGAGAACATCAAAATCATAAAATATGGGGCAGGAGAGCAAGAAAATACAGGGGATGTTGTTTTTAGAATGCATTTGAGCCTATATGACTACCAGTCTAAAGCAATTAGATATAGTAACAGGTTAACATAATGGAAAAACAGGGCAATGACACATCAAAAACATACAGTCACAAAAACCAACAAGAAGAGAATTCAAGCATAATACAAAAGAAAGTATCAAACCACAAGAGGAAAAAGAAAAGAAGAAGAAGTACAAAATCAACTGGAAAACAAGGTTTAAAATGGCAATAAAAACATATTTATCAATAATTACCTTAAATGCAAAAGGATTTAATGATCCAATAAAAGACAGAGTGGCAGATTAGATAATAAAACAAGAGCCTACAACATGCTGCCTAAAAGAAACTCACCTTAGGGCAAAGGATACAAAGACTAAAAGTGTGGGGATGAAAAAAGATATTTCATACAAATAGAAATGACAAGAAAGCTGGGGTATCAATACTCTTATCAGACAAAATAGACTTTAAAACAAAGGCCATAAAGAAAGATAAAGAAGAACACTATATAATGATAAAAGAATCAATACAAGAAGAGGCTATTACACTCATTAACATATATAGGAGCACCGAAACACAAAAAACAAATACTAAACGACATAAAGGGAGAAACTGATGGCAGTACAATAAGAGAATTTAACACCTCACTAACATCCCACTGACATCAATGATCAGACGTTCAAGACAGAACATCAATAAGGCAACAGAGATCCTAAATGATACAACAGAAAAGTTAGACTTAGCTGGTATTTTTCAAGACATATATATATAAATATATAAATATATATGTGTGTGTATGTGTATACATATACATATAAAGAAACTCCCAAAATAGACATTCTTTTCAAGTGCACATGGAACATCCTCTAGGGTAGACCACACACTCAGACACAAAACAGTTCTCAACAAATTTAAAAGGATAGGAATTATTTTCAACCATCTTTTCTGACCACAACACCGTGAAATTAGAAATCAACCAAAGAAAGTGAAACGAGAGAAAAAACCTAGCAAAAACGACTGCACTAAGACTAAACAACATGCTATTAAAAAAAGCAATGGGACAATGATGAAATCAAGGAAGAAATTAAAAAAATACCTTAAGACAAATGAATATGCAAACACAACCACACAAAATCTATAGGACATAGCAAAAGCAGTCCTAATAGGGAAGTTCATAGTAATACAAGCCTCCCTCAAAAAGCAAGAAAAATCTCAAACAACATAACCTACCACCTAAAAGAACTAGAAAAAGAAAAAAACTGAACCTAAAGTCAGCAGAAGGATAAAAATAAGGATCAGTGATGAAACAGATTAGCAAAACAACAGAAAAAGTAATAAAATCAAGAGCTGGTTTTTTGAAAGAGTAAATAAAACTGAAAACCTCTGGCAAAGCTCACCAAAAAGGAAAGAGAGAGAGGACCCAAATAAAATAAGAAATGGAAGAGGAGAAATAACAACCAATACTGCAGAAACGCAAAAAACTATCAGAGAATACTCTGAACAATTATATGGGAACAAACTGTACAACCTAGAAGAAATGGACAAGTTTCTAGAAACATACAGTCCACCAAAACTGAATCAAGAATAAATAAATAGTTTGAAGAAACTGATTTCAGGAAGTGGGACAGGATCAGTAGCAGTAGCAGTAGCGGTGGCGGTGGTGGTGGTGGTAGTGGTAGTGGTAATAGTAATAATAATAATAATAAACCTCCCTGCAAACAAAAGCCCAGAACAACATTGCTCCACTGGGGAATTCTACCAAACATACAGAGAAGAACTCACACCAATCCTTCTCAAACTCTTCCGAAAGATTAAAGAGGAGGGAGCACTCCTAAACACATTTTATGAAGCCACCATCACCCAGATACTAAAACCAGACAAACACTACCAAAAAATAAAGTTATAGGCTAATATTTTTGATGATCATAGATGCAAAAATTCTCAACAAAATATTAGCTAATCAAATCCAACAACATATAAAAAAGATCAAGTTGGATTCATCCCAGAAACACAGGATGGTTCAACATACACAAATGAAATAGTCATCAAATCACATAGTTATCAACAGATGCAGAAAAAGCATTTGATAAAATTCAATATACATTCATAATAAAAACTCTAACCAACGTCTTTATAGAGCTAACATATCTCAACATAATAAAAGCTATTTATGACAAACCTACAGCCAACATAATACTCAATGGTGAAAAGTTAAAAGTCTGCCTCCCCAAAAATGGAATAATACAAGGATGCCCACTCTCACTGCTTCTATTCAACACAGTTCTGGAAGTTCTAGCCACAGAAATCAGAGAAGAAATAAAAGGGATCCAAATTGGAAGGGAAGAGGTAAAACTGTCACTATATTCAGATGACATGATAGTATATACAAAAAACCCTAAAGACTACACACAAGAACTACTAGGGCTAATAAATTAATTCAGCAAGGTAACAGGATACAAGATTAACATACAGTAATCTGTTACATTTCTTTATACTAACAGTGAAATACCAGAAAAGGAAAGTAAAAACCAAAATAATCCTTTTAAAAATCACATCAAAAAATAAAATTAAATACTTAGGAATAAATCTGACCAAGGAGGTGACAGACTTACATAATGAGAACTATAAAACACCAATGAAGGAAGTCAAAGTACATATAAAGAAATGAGAAGATTTTTCATGCTCTTGGATTGGAGAATTAATACTGTTAAAACGGCCATAGTACCCAAAGCAATCTACATATTTAATGTGATCTTTATCAAGTTACCCAGGACATTTTCCCCAGAACTGTAATAAATAGTCCTAAAATTTATAATAAATTACTAAAGACCAAGAACTGCCAAAGGAATACTGAGGAAAAATAAAGCTAGACTTTAGACAAAACTACAAAGCTACAATAATAAAAAACAGCATGGCACTGGCACAAACACAGACATATGGATCAATGACACAGAACAGAGAGACAAGGAATAAACCCACACACCTACAGTCAATTTTTGACAAAGGGAGGCAAGATATACAAGGGAGAAAAGACAGTCTCTTCGCAGGTGGTCCTGGTAAAGCTGGACATCCACATGTAAATCAATAAAGTTAGAACCTCACATCATATACAAAAATAAACTCAGTATGTCTTAAAGACTTAAAGATATAATAGCATAAAAACCCTAGAAGAGAACATAGGCAAAATATCTTCTAATATAAAATATAGCAATGTTCTCTTAGGGCAGTTTAACAAGGCAATAGAAATAAAAATGAAAATGAACCACTGGGACCTAAATATCTTATCAAGCCTTTGCAAGGCAAAGGAAGCTATAAACAAAATGAAAAGACAACCTACAGAAAGTGAGAAAATACTTGCAGATGAAGCAACTGACAAGTGCTTAATTCACAGAATATACATACAGCTCATATAACTCAACAAAAAAAAACCCACAAATAACCCAAACAATGGGCAGACCTAAACAAACATTTCTCCAAAGAAGACATCCAGATGGCCAA
The DNA here is from genome assembly GCF_048773025.1 of Camelus bactrianus. Classification (NCBI taxonomy): domain Eukaryota; kingdom Metazoa; phylum Chordata; class Mammalia; order Artiodactyla; family Camelidae; genus Camelus; species Camelus bactrianus. Next base: position 29,567,988 of record NC_133555.1, read on the forward strand.
TGGGAACATGAAAATAACACTCAACATCATTGATTATCAGAGAAATGCAAATCAAAACTACAATGATGTATCTATTACCTTACAGGGTCAGAATGGCCATCATTAAAAAGTCTACAAATGATAAATGCTGGAAGGGGTGTGGAGAAAAAGGAACCCCACCCTACACTGTTGGTGGGAATTTAAATTGGTACAGCCACTATGGAAAACAGTAAGGGGGTTCCTTAAAAAACTAAAAATAGAGTTACCATAAGATCCAGCAATCCCACTCCTGGGCATATATTTGGAGAAAACTCTAATTTGAAAAGATAAATGCACCCCAATGTCCATAGCAGCACTATTTACAATAGCCAAAATACAGAAGCAACCTAAATGTCCATCAATAGATGACTGGCTAAAGATGTGGTATATACAGATGGACCTGGAGATTGTCATACTAAGTGAAGTAAGCCAGAAAGAGAAAGAAAAATGCCATATGATATCCCTTACATGTGGAATCTTAAAAAAAAATGACCCAAATGAACTTATTAACAAAACAGAAACAGACTCAGACACAGAAAACAAATTTATAGTTACCAGTGGGGGAAGTGGGTGGGGAGGGATAAATTGGGAGTTGGAGATTTGCAGATACAAACTACTACAGGTAAAATAGATAAACATGGCTGCTCTTTTTGCTCCCTCATCTTCGGAGACAGCCTGCACTCTGCCTATGGAGTGTGTATCTATCTACTTTTACTCTAACCTGAGCACCCAACCCTCAAAACTTGTGGCCTTTCTCTTGCGTTCTGAAACAGCCTACACTCTATGCACTATGTATCTCTCTAAACGAATCTACCTTTACTCAACTGTGGATCACTGTTGAATTCTTTCCTGCACGAAGCCAAGGACCCACACCTGGCAGGGCACATCCCAGGAGCTCCACTGAGACCTGGGACATGGCCCTCCTCACACCCCACATTCATTTTTCCTGCATCATCTCTCTGGCAACCAACATGGGGCATTTACATAAAGAAACATGGCTCAAAGGGCATAATCTCGATCCGCCTATTGGGCTATGGCTCCCCTCTCTTTGGAGGGTGGCAGGGGGTTTCTCCTGCACCGTGCAGGTTCAAGTAGTCCTTCAGGTGGCGGCTGACGCTGCCTGCAGGATCTGGCAGAGGCCAGCTCTCTAGCCGTGAAGGAGCCCACCGAGCCCAAGGCTTTTCTCCCCTCGACTTTTTCTCATTCTCTATCACTCTATCTCTTTGGACTCGAGAAGATCCACCAAGGTGACCGCCTGGACATCCAAATTAAGACCAAGTGGCAAGTAACTGGCAACTTGACTGGGTGAGATTTCCCTCTGTGGTTCCTTGAGCCCAATTCCTTGTCTCAACTCAGTCTTAGTCTTAGTCCAATTCTGATTCCAGGATGCCGGAACTGCAAAAGGGGGCCCAAATTAGGGGACTCTGGGAATTCTCCTTTAAAAATTTGCGGTCCAGCCCTCCCTGAGTGCCCTACAGCATCACTGCATCTGTAGGCGGGAGTTGTGGGCAGGCACTCCCTTTACGGATCACAGTTTCTTGCATCCCTAAGCAAGAGTTGCAGGCAAGGACTCTCTTCACTGGTCACGGGTTTCTTGCACCCCTGGGCGGGGCTGCGGATTTTTGCACCCCTGCATGGGAATTGTGGGCAAGTATTCCCTTCATGAGTCACGGTTTTCACACCCCTCCTGGAGTTGCAGTTTCATTATACCACTGAGTGGGAATTGCTTGCAGGCGGGCACTCTCTCTGTGGGCCTAAGGATCTCTGGTCTAGGAAGCGTCATAGCTTTAGCATTCCCTCTTTGTCCTAGATTTCTACCTTTTGATGCTAGTTTTCTCCCCTTTCACAAAAGGTAATCTGCTTAGTTGACTCAGGACCTAGGTCTCCTCCTTCCCTCTGAAGGATTTAGACCCTGGGACTCCACTCACCTTTTCTCCCGCTGGCCCTTGCTCCTTTCCTTGACTAGTCCAGAAGAGCCACCTCAGGCTCATGGACAGGACATCCTAACCAAGATGGGGACAACTACAAGTATCCCAAAGGACTCCCCATTAGGATGCATATTAATTAATTGGGGAAAGTGTAAACAGTATAGTTTGAGGAAAAAGAATTAATTTTCCTTTGCAATGCTGCATGACCCCTATACACACTAGGGGACCAAGAGGTCTGGCCAAAGAATGGGTCATTAAATTACAACACCATCTTGCAGCCAGCCCTATTTTGTAAAAGAGGAGGTGAACAGTGGGAGAAATCCTATATGTCCAAATGTTCCTGTCCCTATCCCAAGACCCAGGTCTAGGGAATTCCTGCCAGGTATGCCTGGCTTGCGTCCCCCTCCGCCCCCCACAGGAGCTCAATGTTCTGGATGACCCCCTTATGGGTCCAGCTCCCCAAGGCCCACAGCCAGGGACTCCTACTTCCCCCAACCCTGAAGGGGAACAGTCTCCCCTACCATCTCCTTCACCGCAGGAATGTCCTGCCAGTGCTACTCGAAGTCGGGCCACCTATCAACCTCCTACTACCAAACTCCGCCCCTTAAGGGAAGTGCCAGCCAGTGATGGAGAAACAGAGTTCACGTCCCCTTTCCTATGACCGATTTGGCTACTTGCAAGGAGAAATCTGGATGTTTCTCTGAGGACCCCAGTAGGTTCACAGAAGAATTTGTGAGTCTGACAATGGCCTATGAGCTTACCTGTGGGGTAGGCAGGTCCTCTTTTCAACCTGCTGCACTTCTGAGGAAAAAAGCTGGATCCTCAGTGCAGCCCGGATGTATGCCAACGAACTGGCTGCCCGCAACCAGGGACATATTATCTACCTTACCAGGGGTGGGGGATGCAATTCCTGCCAAGACCCCCACTGGAACTACCAACAGGGAGGTAGAGGGCCTGAACACAGCAACCATATGGTAACTTGCCTCAGAGGGGATGAAAAAGTGTTGTTAAGCCCGTCAACTATGACATAGTCAGAAAAGTAACACAGGGAAAAGATAAAAATCCAGCCCTCTCCAAGGGCCACTTAGTGGAGGCCTTTAAAAAGTATACTAATGTTAACCCCGAGACCCCTGAAGGGAATGTGCTGGTAAATACCCATTTTATCACTCAGTTGGCCCCAGACATTAGGAGAAAATTACGAAAGGCAGCTGTGGGACCCCGGACCCCCATGAATCAGCTCACAGATCTGGCGTTAGGAGTATTTAACAATAGACACAGGGTTGAAGAGGCAAGAAGGATTCAGGGACAACAGCGAAAGGCACAATTCTTAGCAGCAACCTTAATCCCCGCACCACCTCGGTTACCCTCCACAAAGACCCATGGCAAGGACAGGATCCAGGACGCCTGGATCAGAGCCACTGTCTCGCCAAAAAGACACCTGTGTTAAGAGAGCCAGGAGGGCCAGCGGAAGGACAAATGCCCCATGTTTGGGAACAGTCCACCACCTGCCCGATACGCAAACAAAAAGGCCACTGGAAGTAACAGTATCCCCAATCTTGAAGGGGACTTGGGGCTCCCAAACCAATGATGGCCGAGATGACTAAAGACTGATGGAACACAGGACCCTCCCTGGCTCCCACAGGACACCTGGTCATTTCTCTGAAGGAACCTCGGGTAACCCTTGACAAGGCAGGAAAGTTATTTTTTTTTATTGAATGTGGGGACTGCCTACACAGTGCTGACTAACTTCCCTGGTCCTCCCAATCCTGTGTAATAATGGGGATCAATAGAAAACTCCAAAGTGCTTACTAGAAAATTTATTTTTGCACATCCGTTTCTGCTGGTGGCTGAGCGCCGCATCCCCTGGTTGGGAAGGGACTTACTTGCTCACCAAATTCCAGGCAATAATCCAATTCAGAGACCCTAACATAAAAGACACCCACCAAAAAAAAAAAAAAAAAGACTACACTTAGGTTTGGAAGCCTGCCTCATTTTCAAGCCAGAGGAGGTCTCACTCCCATCCTGAGGAAAAACAAAACTCTGTTTTACAAATCTAGTCTTTACAGGACCAGTAGTGTGGCTCTAGAAATAATACAAAGCCCACCAATCGTTTTACCACTCACCAAACCTCCCCTACTATCTTAAGAGTCAAGTTTCCAGAAAAGATTTTTTTCTGGCCTTAAGGCAACAAAGTCTTTCTAGGAGAAACTTGCCTTCCTATGCCTTTGAGATACAAATATTCTACCTCCAGGAACTACCAGGAACTCTGATCTCACCACCTTTTTTAAAAAATGCAAGTCTCAAGAAAGGAGGAATAATTAATTTTAAACTTAACTTGTTAAGGACAAATTAATATTTTGTCTCTTTTTCTTAAATACTGGTAAAAAGGTTTAGCCATCTAGATGGGCAACTGTGACTTGCTCTATCTGGTAAAAACCCAATTTAAATCCAATCTCTTTTGTAGCTAATTGATTTTACTTTGTTGTATCTGTTTCATGGCTAAAATTTTGAAATAAAAGGTCTCTGTTTTGTATGTTTGTATGTCATAAATTATGACACTGACAAAATTAAATGGTGAGAGAGCTCTATTTAGTTGGCTTAAAGGAAATTAAGTGCTTATATAAATACTCAAAAATATAAAGGAAACTGGCCAAAATGAATTTCAGGTTCACATTATCTAAAAATATTCAGTACTGGTATTGGTACTGAAGCTAGCTAGCTTAAGCCTGTTGTTTTAATCAATATAAACATGTCTTTAGAGCCATCAGTGTTAAGTGTAACACTTCTGTTGAGCCTAGGCTCACTGGAGGTCAGATATGACTACTTTATCTGTTACAAATTTGTCAATAAGAAAAGTAACTCAAGGTAAAAATAAAAACGTTCAAGAAAAGAAAATAAGAACTTTGAGGCAAACTCTATAGGAGTAATTTTATTTTTAAAATGTGTATCTAAAGTTGTCTCTCCAAATTTTGGTACTTAAAACTTGAAACTAAGTTAAAAACTTCACTATCTGTGTCATTTATAAAATATTAAAACATTAATGGCTGGGCAGGTCTAAGTTTATCTACCTTTGCCTTCTTAGGAAAACAAACTAAAGCATAAGTTTTCCAATCAAAAAGGAAAAAAAAAAAAAACGCTGATATGACAACCAACTTACAATTGCTTACTTCTTGGTTTTTGCCAGAGTTTTAAGGTTTTTAAGGATTAAAATTATAATATATGTAAATAAAGCTACTAAAATAATAATGGAAACACCTCCATATCCAGTGGGAAAGTAAGATGTATGCTTCTGGTATAACAGTTTCATGAAAAAGAAATGCTGAAAAAAAAGAGTTTCATGCATAATTGGGATTTTAAGTACTCAACAAATTCTAAGAGTTCTTTGTAGCTTTAGCTAAATTTGAGATACTTTAAAGGAACCCTGAGGCATCTTAGATATTAAATTAACTAGAATTACTTGGTATGTTAAGTTAAATGTAATCAATCATGATTTTAATAATTGTAAACAAGTCATTATTAATTACAGGTGTTTAACCATGCCTTTAAAGTCTTTTGTCCTTATAGACAGTTGAACTGCTGTTACAAAGGTGCTTCCTCTTTAAAAAGATTCACAGAAAGTCTATGAAAACAGAGGGTAAAAACCACATACACCACCATCTCATCTAAGCTGAGGACATAAAATACTATGGGACTTAACAATTTTATACTAATAGACTCTGTCCCCACATTGTAGTCATAAATTATCTCTTCCATGGGTCCAGATGACTGCTTCCTTGTTAAAATTCATCTGCTCCCAGATCTTTCATTGCGTTTTTAAGATATTTCTATATGTGTGGCACTCCCCAAAGCGAGGGCCCAAAGACAAGTGTAACCTAGGGAAAATTCGCCCCCTATGAGGGCTTATCCTTTTATCAATAATGTGTGGCATGGAAAAACCTGTACATTAAGACATTTGATCTCTACGAAAATGAATATATATATATATATTTATACACATATACATACATATATATTTTCATGTATGACTGAAGCATTGTGCTATACATCAGAAATTGACACAACATTGTAAACTGACTATACCTCAATTTAAAAAATAAAATTTAATTTAAAAAGACATTTGGTCTCATTTACAGTTAACAGTCATAATCCTACTCTTTCTACTTAAAATGTTTTCTCTTTAACCTCTTGATAAAGTTTGTGTCTTCCAGGTTACAACAGTCTCACATCAGGTGATGGCTAAGCAGATTCCAGCCCATACAGCCCTAGGGTGTAAAAACAACAGGCTGTCCTGCCCCTGGGGCCCCTAGATTAGGGATTCAGAGATTTTTACGCCCTGATAGGCAGGGTCAATGCCCCTACTCAGCCAGGAAGTAGTTTCAGAAGACCATCACCCCTCTGTAACCCATTAAGTTTATGGGGTAAAATCTCTGAGTGGGGAATGAGACAGGAAGGAAGGGGGCAGGGCACAGCCATTCAAGGAATGACATAGCAGTTAACTAGATTCAACCCGCAGTAGGCCTTGAGGATTAAGATGGCAGGAGATTTGACTTCTAGTAGACCTTGAGCTTCATTATAGGCTCATTGTAATATATTAGCATGATAAGTAACATGCTCACAGGTGCCATGACAGTTTCAAAGCTAACCATAAAAGGTCAACGAGTGCACAGGGGCTCAATTCTTGGTATTCCCAGCCCCTTCCCCAGGGTAGTCGGAATGGTCCTCCCACTTGTTAGTATATGAAGCTACCGAGCCCATAAAAACTAGCAACACCATGCCTTGTGGCCGCCCTTTTTGCTCCCTCATCTTCAGAGAAGGCCTGCACTCTGTCTATGGAGTGTATCTACTTTTACCCTAACCTGAGCATCCAACCCTCACAAGTCGTGGCCTTTCTCTTGCCTTCTGAAACAGCCTACACTTTATGCACTATGTGTCTAAATAAATCTACCCTTAATCAAAAAAAAAAAAAAGATAAACAATGAGGTCCTACTATATAGTACAGGGAACTGTATTCAGTACCTTGTAAGAGTCTATAATGAAAAAAAATGAAAATGAATATATATATATATACACCTGAATCACTTTGCTGTTGAGATATTAACATAGCATTGTAAATCAGTTATACTTCAATAAATAGAATAAGATAATTTTAAAAAGAAGACGATTTGAACAGACTAATTGCTAGAATTGAAATGGAATCTGTAATAATAATAACAGCAATAATAAACTCCCTGCAAAGGAAAGTCCAGGGCCAGATGGCATCACTGGGGAATTCTAACAAATACATGAAGAGGTACTCGCACCAATCCATCTCAAACTCCTCCAAAAGACTGAAGAGGATGGAACACTCCTAAACACATTCTATGAAGCCACCATTACCCTGATACCAAAACAAGACAAAGACACTATCAAAAAGAAAATTCCAGGCCAATATCTTTGATGAATATAGATGCAAAAATTCACAAGAAAGTATTTGCAAAGTGAAACCAACAACATACACACAAAAACCATACGACTTGATCAAGCTGGATTCATCCCAGAGCCACAAGGATGGTTCAACATGTGCAAATCAATGTGATACACCACATTAACTGAAGAAAGAGGAAAAAAAAATGATCATATCAATAGATGGAGAAAAAGCATTTGATAAAATTCAACATCTATTCATGATAAAAACTCTTACCAAAGTGTGTATAGAGGCAACATATCTCAACCTAATAAAAGCCATTTATGACAAACCTACAGACAACATAATACTTAATGGCAAAAAGTTGAAAGCCATTCCACTAACATCTGGAACAAGACAAGGATGAACACTCTCACCACTTCTATTTAACATAGTATTGGAAATCCTAGCTGCAGAAATCAGAGAAGAAATAAAAGGGATCCAGATTGGACAGGCAGAGGTAAAATTGTCACTCTATGAAGATGACATAATACTATAAATAGAAAACACCGAAGACTCCACACAAAACCTACCAGAGCTGATAAACGAATTTAGCAAGTTAGCAGGATACCAGATGAACAGAAATCAGCTGCATTTCTTTACACTAACAATGAAATATCAGAAAGGGAAAGCAAAAAAAAAAAAAAAAAATCCCTTTTAAAATCACATAAAAAAGAAGTACTCAGGAATATACCTGACCAAGGAAGTGAAAGACTTAGATGCTGAGAACTATAAAACCCTGACGAAGGAAATTAAAGGTGATTTAGGGAACTGGAAAGATACCTCATGTTTCTCTGACTGGAATAATTAATATTGTCATAATGGCCATAGTACCTAAAGCAATCTGTATATTTAATGTGATCCCTATCAAATTACCCAGGACATGTTTCACAGGACTAGAACAAATAATCTTACAATTTAAATGGAACCACAGAAGACGCAGAATTGTCAAAGCAATACTGAGGAAAAAATAACTAAGCTGGAGGAATAACCCCGAGACTTCAGACAATGCTACACAGCCACAGTAAGTAATCAATACAGCATGGTATAGGCACAAAAACAGCCACGTGGATCAATGGAACAGATCAGAGAGCACAGAAGTACAACCCATACACCTATGGTCAATTAATCTTTGACAAAGGAGGCAAGATATACAACAGGGAAAAGACAGTCTCTTAGGTAAGTGGTGCTGGGAAAGCTGGACAGCTGCATGTAAATCAGCGATGTTAGAACACTCCCTCACACCATACACAAAAACAACTCAAAATGGCTTAAAAGAAACTATAAACAAAACAAGAAGACTGACTGTGAGAAAATGTCTGCAAATAAGGTGACTGACAAGGGCTTAATTTCCAAAATACACAAACAGCACATGCGACTCAATAACAGAAAAACAAACAATCCCATGAAAAAATCGGCAGACAACCTAAACAAACATTTCTCCAAAGAAGACAAACAAATGGCCAATGGGAGCATGAAAAAAAAAAAAAAACACTCAACATCATTGATTATCAGAGAAATGCAAATCAAAACTACAATGAGGTATCACCTCACAGGGTCAGAATGGCCATCGTTAAAAAGTCGACAAATGATAAATATCACAGGGGGTGTGGAGAAAAGGGAACCCCTCCTACCTACACTGTTGGTGGGACCATAAATTAGTGCAGCCACTATGGAAAACAGTTATGGGGGTTCCTTAAAAAACTAAAGTTGCCATATGATCCAGCAATCCCACTCCTATTTGGCATATATTCAGACAAAACTAATTCAAAAAGATACATGCACCCCAACGTTCATAGCAGCACTATTTACAATACCCAAGACACAGAAGCAACTTAAATGTCCATCAAGAGATAAGTGGATAAAGAAGATGTGACATAAATATATCATATCTCATTATATATTATATATTATGTATATTATTATATTATATATTATAATGGATATTATATATAATGGAATATTACTTAGCCATAAAGAGAAAGACAATGCCATTGGCAGCAACATGGATGGACCTGGAGATTATCATATTAAGTAAGCCAGATAGACAAAAACCATATGGTATCACTTATACATGGAATCTAAAATATACAAATGAACTTATTTATAAAACAAGAACAGACTCACAGACATAGAAAATAAACTTATGGTTACCAAAGGGGAAAGCAGGTGAGGGGTTGATAAATCAGGAGCTTGGGATTAGCCTATATACAAAACAGATAAACAACAAGGTCCTACTGTATAGCACAGGGAAGTATATTCAATATCCTGTAATAACTATCATGGAAAAGAACATGAAAAGGAATGAATATTTTATATCTATCTATCTATCTATCTATCTATCTATCTATCTATCTATCTATCTGTCTCTATCTCACTTTGCTTTACACCAGAAACAACACAACATTTTGAATCAACTATACTTCAATTTAAAATTTTAAAAAATCAAGAAAAAAACAAACTACCCCCATCAAACTACCAACAGGTCTGTCTTCCCAACACTGGTGTTTTCCATGTCCCAAATGCAACTTCAAACCACACGAATTAACTCTGATTTGCAATACCACCAAATCATTTCAGAGAAACAAATTTTCCTTTTTACGAGCCAGTGTTTTATCAGGTTTGGTATACTGTAATCAGGTTCATGTCCTGTAGTGATTCGAGATGTCATAAACCACTTACATCATAAACCACTTACAACCTTAAAATATTCATTTAAAAATTTTTTAGCCTTCTTTTAGAATTCTTAATTAACACACATTCATTCTTTTTGGACTTTTCCCCCACTTAACTTCTATATACATTTTTAGGAATATAGTACGTACAAATATATGAGACTATTTGTGATTTATTGCTGTTTTCGAGGTGATGTTAAATGAAGGAGGTGTTTTCCTCCTATTCTATGGGGAAAAGTTTGCTGATGATCTATTAATGTAAGCAAACTGTATGGGCTATTTTATCCTCTGTAAGAGAGCTGACTTGACTAAGCCACGCATTAGTCACGTTGCAACCTGGGGGAGAAGGAACGTGGATGCTGGAGCCAACAGACTTGGGTTTGAATCCTGGCTGCACAGCTACTCCTGAGTGATCTGAGCCACTTACAAAACCTCTCAGTCTTAGTCTCCTTGTCAATGGAACTAGGGATAACATTATTTTGTAGGATTTAAGAGTTAATATGGTATTGCATGTGAAGAACAGGTTACTTGGAACTACTCAGTAAGTATTGGTATTTGCTTCCCCTTTTGCTTATCTGTTTCATAAACCTGGGCTTTTCAAACCTTCCCATTATTTCTTTTGTTAGCCACAAGTTAGAATCACAAATTGCAGTTAAACATACTAATAGTCCATTTCCTGAAAACAAATGTCTAATTTCAGCCAGCGTCAAATCCAGTAGAACATTTCTCCTACTTTTTTCCCCAGCACCAAACTTTGTTTCATATCCTCCACAGCACACCAATATCCCAGGAATGTAAAAGCATCCATCTAGAAGCCAATTCCTTTTCTCCCAAATCAAGGAGATGCAAAAGCAGTGAAGAGAAGACTTGCACAACTTAACCATGGCACTTGGTCACCTGTAACAACCAGCTCCCGTTTCAAATTCAGCCTCCCCTGCCCTCAGCTGTAGCTCTCAAATACCAACAGATTCGTGGTTAGGACTTCAAAATATGAATTTGGGGGGCATAGAAACATTTAGTTCAACTTACCTGCATTCACCTGGATCCCTCTGTCTCACCGTCATCATCACAGTACTTTCAAAACCATCACTGGAGAGTAGGGTAACGAGGATGGGAATGGTCCAGGACACATCTCTCATATTCCAGGAGCTCACAGCCTAGTGGAGAGCAAGATTGGGTATTCATATCAACAGCTACCGTTTATTGAGCACTTACTTTATGGTACCCATAGGCACTGCTTTAAATGACAACCCTGCACCAACTTAATCCTCAAGATACCTCTGAGATGATCACTGCCATTTTACAAATGAGGAAACTGAGGCACAGAGGGTTTAAGAAGCTTGCATGGACCTCAAACTTACAAGCTTTTGCATAGCAAAGGAAACCATAAATAAAACGAAAGAAGAACCTACAGTGAGAAAATATTTGAAAATGATGTGACCACTAATGGCTTAATTTCCAAAATATACAAACAGCACATACAACTCAGTAACAAAAAAACAATCCAATCAAAAAATGGGCAGAAGATCTAAACAAACATTTCTCCAAAGACGACATCCAGATGGCCAAGAAGCACATGAAAAGATGCTCAACATCATTAATTATCAGAGAAAAGCAAATCAAAACTACAATGAGGGTCAGAATGGACATCATTAAAAATATCTACAAATGATAAATGCTGGAAAGGGTGTGGAGAAAAGGGAACCCTCCTACACTGTTGGTGGGAACATAAATTGGTGCTGCCACTATGGAAAACAGTATGCAAGTTCTCCTTAAGAAACTAAAGATAGAGTTACCATATGATCCAGCAATCCCACTCCTGGGCATATATTTGGAGAAAACTCTTAATTCAAAAAGATACATGCACCCCAATGTTCACAGCAGCACTATTTACAATAGCCAAGACATGGAAGCAACCTAGATGTCTGTTGACAGATGAATGGATAAAGAAAATGTGGCATATACACACATACACAATGGAACACTATTCAGCCATATGAAAAATGCTACTTGCAGCAACATTGGGTGTATCTAGAGATTATCATATTAAGTGAAGTAAGCCAGAAAGAGAAAGACAAATACCACATATCACTCATATATGGAATCTTAAAAAAATGACCCAAATGAACTTATTTACAAACAGAAACAGACTCACAGACATAGAAAACAAACTTATGTATGGTTACGGGGGGGGGGGGAGGATGAGGGGAGGGATAAATTGGGAGTTTGGGATTAGCTTTAAAAAAAAAAAAGGAGCTTGCAGTCACAGACGTTGAAAATGATAAAGCTGGGATTCAAACCTTGGTCCGTCTTTGCTCTTCCTGCAACACTAAGGAGCGTAGAGGCTGCAATATCGACTTCTTGGCTTCAGAGCCTGGCTCCACAGGATGCTGAGCAAGTTCCTCTATCACTCTGAGTCTCTGTTTCTTCATTTGTGAAATGGGCCTGATTGCCACCACGTGGAATTGCTGCGGGGATTAAACGCTACAGGTGAATGTGCTTAGTGATTATCAAAGGACTGCAGAGCACGCGGGGACTTCTTTCTGCCCCAGCAGTAAGTGCTTTCGGAGTTCTAAGAGCAGACCTCACGCTTGGTTGAGCTGAAGGAAGGAAAGCCTGGGGGTGGAGGGAGAGGGTTTCTGCAGGAGGCAAAGCCCGAGTTCTTAGAGGAAGGGTGGTCAGGGAGAAGAGCTCCCAGGGAGGGGAGAGCAGTCACTGTTGCTCTGCCCCGGTGTCAGTGCCCAACAAGTGTGCAGCCCGGGGCCAGAGGCTGGGCTTGGTGGGCACACACCTGTTGGGCATGTGCGCTCGGGGAGGTCGGGCAGCAACTGGCCCTAGATGGAGGGCAAGCCCGGGCCTATGTTCCCCGCACCGCAGATGCCAGGAGCTCATTAAAGAGGAGGGAAAGAGCAATTACCTGCAAACTTCAGAAAGTAAAAGACCATGAGGAGCGGGGGCAGGAGAGTTAGTTCTCTACCTGGGGCGGGGGCAGGGCAGTGTGCCTGGGAAGGCGGAGGGGATGAAAAGATGATGGAGACAGCTTCCGGGGTCACTGGCTGAGGTCAGGTCAGGGCCAGTGAATCAACTAGGGTGGCCCAGAAGGGCTGGGGAGAGCGGCTTAGGCTTGATGTGACCTTTCAAGGGGAGCCCTGCTGAGCTCTGGAGCAAGGCGGGGGCAGACCTCACAGGGCGGAAGTGCTGCTAGTGACTGAACCCGTGGGGCTTGAGCGGGGAGAAAGGAACACCAGGGCGGTGCTGTCAAATAGAAATATTATGCCAACCCCCTGTGTAATTTAAAATTGTCTCCTAGTCCATTAGAAACAGTAAAAAGAGGTGCAACTAACTCTGTTAATATGTTTAACCCAATATATCAGAAATATTTATCATTTCAACATGTAATATCAAGCAACGTAAACATCGCTGCCGAGATCACTCACATTTTTCTTGTGCTAAGTCGGGAGATCTGCGTGTATCTCACGCAGGCCATCCGGATTCAGACCAGCCGCATTCCGGGTCACAGGTGGCTTGTGGCTGCCGTATGGGACAACGCAGGTCCAGCCCGAGAAAAAGTTTCGGTGAAGTTGACGGCAGATGTACCCCTTCCCAGGCTTCCACCTCGTCCCCTTTTGAGCACTGCCACCAGCTCGGGCCTCGGGCCGTGCTGTCCTGTGACCGCGGGGCGCGAGCAGGGAAGGGCCCGGCCGGCCCCCGCTCTGCTCTGCGGAGCCCTGGCCTGGGCTCCACTGCACGCCCCACGTCCAACATGAGCCTGGGCCTTCTCAGGGCTAGTCCAAGCGAAAGAAGCTGTTTTTAGAAAACTACCTTCTCCCTAAACCGAAGTGTTCCCGTCTTCCGAGGGCCGGGTGGACGGAGGAAGTGCGTGCTGAGCCCGTGGTAGCTGCTCTCCCGCGGTCAACTCTCGCGTGAAGACGGCATTAGAAATTTAATCTGGGAGCTACAGCTGAGGGCAGGGGCGGTTGAATTTGAAACAGGAGCTTCTTGTTACAGGTACCCAGGTGTCACGGATAAGTTTTCCTCTGCTTTCTAGCGCCTTCTCTTAGCTGCTGCATCTCCTTGATTTGGGGGAAAAGGAAGTAGCTTCCAGACGGATTCTTTCATTTTACCTGGGATATGCGTGTGCTGTGAGGGTGTGAAACAAATTTTGGTGCTAGACAACCCTGGATTTGAGTTTCAACCTTACAACCCTGAGAGAGTTGGGTCATCTTCCTGCCTCTCAGTTTCCCTGTCTGTGAAGTGGGAACAGGAATACATATGATTTGAGGATTTATTCAAAGGATAAAATGGGAGAATGTGTGTGAAGCTCTTCACCTGGGACATGCGAGCTCAAGAGAAGGGAAATGATTTATGGGTTCTGATTACTGTCATGACCATTATTATTCATGGAGCAGGGCCTGGGTTGTGTTGAGTTTGTGGTTTGGGTCAGGAGAAGGAAAATGGGGAAAGGAGAGGCACACAGGGATGTCTCCTTACCAAAGCAAGTCTGAAAGGGGGTCTCTGAGGGATGAAGGTGGAGCCAGATAGGTAGGGCCTGAGCTGCGGAGGCCCAGAGGGCCTGTCCAGGACCAGTGGGCACGCAGCTCTCCAGCCATAACTGTGAACTCTGTCTGGGGGTCATGTTCTTTCCCACAGGTTTCCAGCTCCACCTCCCATGTCCAGAGTTACCCAAACATTTTCCAAACCAGTCTGACCCCTTTCTAATGTGTTCCAGATGCATCTGCAAGAAATTGGAGAAATACAGAGCCAAGTGGGAAGTTGCACATTGACACCACCATGCTGAGCCCCAAAGATTTTGCCCCATGAGTGCCCAGTTCCAGGGGATGAGTTGCCTTCATTCCTCCTCCTCCCTCATCTACCTCTGAAGGCATCTTCCACAGCCCCTTCCCAAGGGCAGAATTTAGCGTGTGTGTAGGTTCTTGGTGAGGGAGGGGGTTTGTCTCAGGAATGTACAGTGACACTCATACCCATCAGGAGGGCTTTGGTTTACTTAATTTTTGAATATTTATTGAGCACCTACTATGATTTGCTTTGTGTATTCTTTTTTTTAATTGAAATAAAACTGACATATAATATTGTATTCACTTGAAGTGTACTGTGTATTTTCTTAATGATTAAATATTTATAATAACAGTTTTGATCTCACAAACTCCCTGAAAAGGTCTAAGGGACCTCCCAGGAGGGAGTCCAGGGATCACACTTTGGGAACTACTTCTCTAAAGGAAAACTGCATGGGGCCATGAGAGCTTAAAACAAGGCAACCCGACCCAGGTTAGGGGACAGAAGACTAGATTAAAAAGGAGGACATTCGAAGATGTTTAAGATGTGGGCAAAGTATGTATAAAGGCCCAGTGGTGAGGGAGAGCATGGTACCCTAGAGGAACTAGAAGAAGCACTGATGAATCCTCTGCCTGGGGCATACTGGGGCAGCTGCAAGTCTTCCCACCCCTTAAATTTGTGCCACTAAAAATTTATTGAGATGCTGTGACATGTCAAGTACAGAGCTCATCTCTTCCCTCTTGGAGCTGACGGTCTGGAAGACGTCAGACGGGGAAGTTGGGTTTGACAAGTGTGCAGGCAGGAGGGGCACAAATGTCAGATTTGGAAGGCCAAGGTGGCGAGGAGGTTTCAGTTCAGTCTGGAATGGTGAGTAGGGGTGATCCAGGCAAGGGGAGTGATGTGTGTACCAAGCTGAAGGACAGGAAGGCTCAAAGGTCTGGAAGCAAGAGACAGCACAGGCTTTGGCGGGCATGGGAAGGGTGTGTCATGGGGCAGGGGGAGGCTGGGAAGGGCGATCACCATCCACTGCAGAGTGTGGACCAGACCAGTTGGCTCTGAGCTCTAAACCCAGTGTGGTTTCTTGTTGAGATCACAGGCTGGATTCTAAGCCATGACTCCGTATCTTGTGGGCAGGTCACTTCACCTCTTTGGGCCACCTTAGAGAGGCTATACTGGTTGGAGTTTAAGAACACAGACACTGGAGTCTATCTGCCTGGGCTCAGATCCCAGCTCTGCTATAAACTACCTGTGTATCCTTGGATCAGTCACTCAATCTCTCTGTGACTCAGCTTCCTCCTCTCTATAATAGGAATAATACTAGTACCTACCACATACGATTATTGTAGGGAATCAATGAGTTACATGTACAGTTATAGGACTGAAGTATTATTATTGACCAACTCCTCACCCCAAGAAGGATGCTCATCCCAACTTACCCACTTCAGATGATGCTGTAGGAGGCATGGGGTCTTACCATTTGCAGCAGCCCTGGAGGTTTATCTGGCTCAAAGTCCCATGTGATTCAGGTGACCGCCAGTGTCCCTGTCCACCTGAGCATCCTGGACAAGTGGCTACTCAGGCTATGCTCATGCACGCCCTATGATTCTTGGTGAAGAAACCAGGGGGGAAAAGATAAAAGTCAGGAAAGTGCAAATCTAACATCTGTACCCCTTTCTTCCACTTTAGGGAAAGTGATGCAAGCATGTTTCAACTGATAAAGAGAAGACCTTCCTACAGTTCTCGACTCTCTTTGTTCTCTAAAGTACACTGCTGAGCAAGAGCCTGAGCAGCTCAGCAACGGGAATGGAATAAACTGGAAGGCCAGCCATAACACAGTCCAGCTTCAAAAAAGGGAACCACCACCAGATGGAAGGTAAGTAACGCAGATGCGGTGGTCAAGCTCAGTTGCTCTAAATGATTCTGGTCCTGTAGCTTCAGAGCACACAGCTGACACTGACGGTGCAGAGGGCTGACCCCTCCTAACTCCGCCTGCCACTGGGCTGAGGCCCAGGATGGACTTAGCCTTTCCAAATCCAGTAAAACTTGCTTCTGTGGGATTTGCAAAAGGGGGCCCCTTGCCAGACTTTTGGCCATGTTGCTCACCCAACTCACTTTTCCCTGAGCAGGTTTGGCCAACTTGTGGAATGAGGGGCCAGGCCTCTTCTTACTGGCCTTCTGGGATGCTTTTAGTCCTCCATCTGCCCTGAGGATGCTGCTTCCTGCCTCCCTGCATAGAGTGACCCACCTTCCATGGCTTCTTTCCTTGGTCATCCCCACAGATTTATTTCCAAGGACCACCCTGCTATGTGGTGGGAAGAATGCCTACTGTGCTTTCCTGAGGCCTGTTTCACTACAACACTGAGCACAGGTGCAGACAGAACAGCTTGGCAAAGAAGAAGGTTGGGCGTCTGGAGCTGGATTGCATAAGTTTGAATCCTGCCTTCATCAGTTAACAGCTTAGCAATTGGGGTGAGTGACCTACCCAGAATATGCTCATCTGAAAAGTGGGACAGTACGACCTACCCAGTGGGTCGTTAAGAAGGTTAAAAGCAACTGGAATAGTAGGTCCTCAATAGATATTTGCAAGGGCTGCTGCTTGTCAGGCAGCGTGCTCAACCCACTGTGTATGTCAGGGTCTCACAGAGGCTCGTAATAGCCTGATGAGGGCGCCACTGCAGTTGTTCCCATTTGTAGGTGTCAGGTCAATTGCCTAAGGTCACAGAGCCAGGAAGGTCCATATCCAACTCCAAATGATTCCAAAGCCCATGCTCTCAAGTGGTTTCCATGTTGCCTTCAGCAATAAATGGTTCCCAGTCCTCACATTGCTACTTTCTGGCTGGGGGCCCTTGGTTAAGCTGGGTCCTTCATCTGAGCCCCAGTTTCCTCTATTAAAAGATAATACAAAGCCTGAGATGTGCAGTGGAGAAGAATGTGACCATGAGGTTGGACTTCCGCTGAGACCTGGGCGTGGCTCTCCTGCTCATTCTTGGAGAAACTTTGACCAAGTCATTTCACTGTTCTCCGCCTCTGTCTCCTCCACCTGTAAGAATGAAATAATTTGCCTTGATGGCTTCTGAGGCTCCTCCTTTATTGGACACTCTGGGCTGCTTCTAGGGAAGCTGAAAGCGGCAGAGCACACAAGGATCAGACCTTACAAGGCAGCCAGGGGCCTCCACCCCTGGGCTTGCTGGAAGTTGGCACTGGAATCACAGGATGAGCCTTCTCTGGAAGCTGTACCTGACTGAGGGGCCTTTCAAGTGTTGAAGAGTGAGGGCACCAGAATTCAGCCCGCCTGGGACTGAGTCCTGGCTTTGTCTCTTACTTGCTGTGTATGCAACCTTGTTGGATGAGTCTCTTACTCTAAACTTGTTTCCCCATCGTTAAAATGGGGGTAGTAAAGCCTCCTTCATAGAACGGCTGAGGGAAATGAGGTCCTTTGTGTAATGTGCATATCACTGATCACAAGTACAGCATGTAAGGTGCTGACCATGGCCCTCTTCCTTGTGCCTGACCCAGTTTATGCCCTAGTCTCCTTGAGGGCAGGTACCTGTCTACCATAACCTGTACCCCCAGGGCCTAGCACAGCAACTGCCCGCGCTCATCACTTGCCTCTGACACAGGGAATAAGGTCCCTCCTGTTACAGCTGAGGAGTCTGAGGCCCAGAGAGAGGACAGCCTGTGCCCAAACAGCCAGCTGTTGGAGAAAGCAGTACAGGAACCCCAGCTTCGGGATTTGAGCCAATGGTGCATCCACAGCAGTGCACAAAACCTTGAATTTTGTCAAGACAGTCACCTGAAGGTTTTGCTGGTCCTTGAAATGTCATCGCTTAGTGCTGTGGAGTCAGGGTTGGGGACAGAATGCCTTTGGGTCTTCCCTGGACCTTGGGAGCTGGTAAACACTTCTATAAAACTGATTTTGGGAGGTCCTCACAGCCTGGAAGTATACAGAGGGGGACTCTGGGGGTACAAACTGGGTAATTTTATGCTTGCACATTTATAGGACGGGGCTTGCCAAGGAGATGCGGAGCTGGTGCCAGTGTCGCCTGAGAGGTGACCTTGCTAATAGTTTTTCAGTGACTCAAGCAAGTCCAAAAGCTCGCAGAAGTCCATGAGCCCTCCTGTCTACCTAACCACCCTGGCATTTCCAAGCTAAGCACTCCTGCTGAAAGCAGGAGGTGGGTTTTCACAGGTCCAGAGTTGCTTCAAGTTGAGCAGGAAACATTTTTCATGAGCCCTGTATTATGAGGTGTGGTGACCTCTTGTAATGAAAACTGGTCCTCCCGCTAGGAACCTTGCTTCACTCCAAAGGACAGCAGGCAGTGATGGACGTGTGTGACTTGGGGAGATAATGGGACTAAAAAGATGCTCATAAATGTTTGTCAGATGGCCAAATGGATGTGCAGAGAGCACCCCTCTGGTTTGGAGGGGTGGAGGTGCTGGAAGCCGGAGCAGCCCCTGGCCTGTGGGCAGAGAAGCGGCAGACTCACTAGTAGTTACCTTCAGGGTGAGTCTTTTGAAATACATAGTCTCAGAGAGCGGGCTTCTAAGGTTTCCTGTCTCCATCCCCACCCTCTCCCCTGAGTTCCAGACTCTTAGATCCAACTCCCTATTTGACATTTTTTTCTTGGGCGTCTTAAGGAGACGTTCTCTACTTTACCCAACTCCTGTGCAAACTGTAACTCCCAGTCCTCTCTGTCCCGGCAATGGTATCACCAACTGTCTAGTTTAAGCCAGACATCCAGTCCCCACCCTAACTTTTCCTTTTCCCCACATCCAATGCAGCACTAAGTTCTGTGTAAGTTCTGTGGGCTTCACCTCCAAAGTATATGTTGACTCTACCCAGGATATGCATTTGCACACCACTACTTTGGTCTGAGCATCTTCATCTCTCTCCCAGGCTCTGGAAGAGTCAGCCACCCTCTGCTTCCAGTCTTGTTCCTGTGGGGTCAGAGTGAACAGGTCCTGTCTGTCTTATCTCATCAGCCTCCCCTCCTTCCATGCCCACTTGCCCCAGCAAAGGCTGGTTTTCTGAATCTTCCTGCCTCAGGATCTTTGTACTTGCTATTTCTATTGCATGCAATTGTCTTTCCTCATGGCCCTTCACAAGCTATGGTTTATAGCTTGGGGGCCTTGGGGTCTCAATTCAAATCACATCTCTCCGGTGACGCCTTCCCTGACCCTGGCTGTCAGTGCCTCCCCTGCATCTCACCCCAATGGTGTCCTCTCCGTGTCTTGCTTAGTCTGTAATCACTTTATTTTCCTGTTTAGTCTGCCTTCTAGAACAGCAAGCCTTTTCAGTAAAGGGCCAGAGAGAAAATATTGTAAGCTCTGTGGCCATACGGTTTCTGTCACAAGGAGTCAACTCTGCCACCTCAGGGTGAAAGAGTGCAGTTAGACGATACGGAAGTAAATGGACGTGGCTGTGCTCCAACACTTTGTCTACGACACTGAGATTTGAAATTTATATAATTTTCACGTGTCATGAAATATTCTCCTTTTGATTTAAAAAAATCTTCAAAAATTACAAAAACTATTCTTAGCTCCTGGATCTTACAGAAACATGCAGTGGTACAGATCTGGCCTGCAGGTTTAGTTTGCCAACCTCTGTTTTAGAATGTAGGCTCCATGAGGCCAGGGTCCTGTCTGTCTTGTCCATCACAGTATCCCAGCTGTGTAACAGTTCTTGGCACGCAAAAGATGCTCACTAAATATATGGGAATAAATGAAGGAAGAGCAGGCTTTATCTGGAGTGAAGTAGACATACCTCAAACGTGGGACCATCATGTTTCTGAAAACAAGGAGTAAAGGAACAAGGATGAAAAAGAAGGACAATCACGAGACAGGCATCTGAAGACCTGGCAACAGGAATCTCTGGCCATCAAGTCCACCCTTCTGCCTCTGGCCTAGACAACAGCCGATCATCCATGATCTGTACTTTGTAGGTCCAGAGATTCCTCCAAATCAAGCAAGAAGCCATTGAGCCCTGTGAACAATCCTCTGAACTCAGCCAGGCTGTTAGAATTCTAACCCGTGGAAATGTCATGGAAATTTTGTCCTGGCACAGGGAGTTTTACCATCTGAATAAATTAATATTTATGTGCTTGTATGAGGGAAGTTATTCTTGATCTTTAAAAATGAGAATCAATCTTTCAACCCAACCCGGCATGTGTACCTTTTAGTTCTCACCTTGCCCAATGACTCAGAATAAATATTTCTCTGGTTTGTTTTCTAATAGCATTTGTCCCCCCTGCCATAGCTTTGAGATAAATCCTTTCCTTAATAACACTCTCCGAGAGAAAATATTTGGCTCTCTCCTCCATAATTTTTGATGCAACCTGTTTATTGCCTTGTGGTCATCCCACTGGCGGTCATTTGATGCTTTGGATGGCCAAACGAGGCCCCGTTTGGGCTGTGTCTCTGGACACCAGTAGAAACATTTGGAAAGTTTAAAGAAAACTCACAGAGTTGGTTGCACTGGGGAAAAAATAACTATAACTATAACTATAAAAATAACCTCATACTAAAATCCTGAATGAGTTAAAGATTTAAACAAGGAGAAAAGGCGGATAAACATTTAAACCATAAAATTTTGGGGATATGAATGTCTCTAAACATGTTACTGAAGGCAGAAACAGAAATATAAAGACAACATCTGTGAGCGTGGTAAGAACTGACTGAATACTGGATAACGGAGTGAATGCAGAGATGCATACCAAGGATGTGAGAGTGTTTTGAGCAGCCAAACATTGAAGACCTTCTCCATGCTCATTAGTGGTGTTGCTTAAATCTATTTACAGTCTAGGTTGCCTAATGTCCAGTAGGGTAACCAATCACCTAACAGCTGGTTGACTAAACTGATATGAATTCAGTCCCAATGATGCCTTAGGGGAGGGGTGTATGCTGTGTTTCTGTTCCATCAAGTGTCCATGCCAGGGACACTGTTGTTACTTCCTTACTGAATTGGAGCCTAAGCATATGAAATACTTTCTATGTTAAAGGGTTAAATGTATTTACGATCACCCACTTCTGGACTTTTGAAGTGTAAATGTGCCTTTCTTCCAGCCTCCTCTGGGGTCAAGACTTTGTAGAAAATACTGTCCTCTATTTTAGCAGCACCGCATACACATGTAAGCTAGACTTCAGTCCTGGAGTTAACGCCACTATCAAAAACCTTGGAGAATAACATTCCTGCTTGAGGCAATCTAATTAAACTTCTGTCAACTTGAAGTGGCCCCCAATGGACAGATCAAACCTATTTTTAGGTTCCAAGTGTTATAAGAAGAAATATTTAATTAGAATGGGGGATGTTTAAAATAGCTTTCTCTCTTAACATCGGTGCCTGCTGGCTTGTTTTCCCTGATGTCATTAATCACCAGTGAATGGATGTCAGAATTCACAGCTTTAACTCCTGTCCAAATCTGCCTTCTTTGGGTAGTTTGTCCCATAACTCAAAATGCCACGTCTTTCCAGATTTTGACACTTTTTCTGCAAGCCAGTGGCACTGAGAGCTTTAGACTATTGAATTTTGAGCATTTCTTCAGAATAAGAGCTCCAAGCAGCGTATTTCTCCATGGAGTGCTGTGGTTCTTGGCATCAGTGGAGAGATGGTCATGCTCAGACTGAGAAGGCAGAGAATGTTCCACGGTCCTGTGACCAAGAAGGACTGGATGCTGCCTTGGGACCTATGTCAAGAACTGAGCTATGCACAACGTGATGGAAGGGAGACGACAACTCGAGTTCCATTAGAGCTCAAAACTTACTTGGGGCATTCCTTTATAATTTTTCTGGATTAACAAGTTAAAGTCTACTTTAGAAAGTGGCAAATTAGGTTTACTCTGCTATCCAGAAAGTTATAGAAATTAGACTTTATTTTTTAAAAATTCACATGAGTACTCAATAAAGGCAGGTAAGTGCTTTAAGTGTTTTTAACTCACCTAGTCACTACGACAGCCCTTTGAGGTTGGTAGTTTTATTATTCCCATTTGACAGATGAGGAAACCAAGGCACAGAGAGGATGAATAACTTTCCCAAAGCCACTCCCTAGTGGGTGGCAGAACCAGGATTAAAACACGGTCAGTCTGGTTCTGGAGTTGGGTGCTTAGCCGTGTCTTCTGTTTTATTACTTTGTGATTAATATGGAGTTTCTTTATTCCTGGTAAATTTTAAGTGGTGTATGCCTCCTACAACTTCACTTTTCGGCTTCCTACAAATTGTTGTCCTTCTTCTAAACTCAAAGACTGTTAGAAAGTCATTATTTGTGAGAGGAAAAGGCACTTCTATATGGCACTTGCGGGAGCACAAATTATATCTGTTTGACCCTTTAGTCCAATGTCTCTACTTCTAGAAATGGATCTAAGGAAATAATCTAAGATGTACATAGAGAAATCTGTTTAAAGTTTGTCTATCTTGTTTCTAGTATCATCAGCCTCTAGAACAGTTTCTGGCACATAGACGACATTTGGCAAAAAATAAAAAACAAAGATATAAACAAAACATCAATGTCCACCCAGAGGATGAAATAACTTTATATCTATTGATAGTATGCTATATAAACATTAGACATCATGCTTGTAGAAGAAATTCCATTAATGGTAGCCTTTAAATAATCCATTAGTGAGTAAATCAAGCACCAAAGGATTAGGGACATTATTTTCTCAGATTCCTGCAGTCCAATAACAACCACTCCTAGCAGCAAAATGGTGTTTATAGTTTTTCAATTCATAAATCATTTATTCACTGTAAGAGCCATGTTTAAAATGTAAAATTCACATTTTACACTCTATTGTTTTCATGTGTGTTTATAGTTTTAAGCTATAATCTGTTCAAATTCATTTCAAAACATCATTAGTAGTTATCTGTGGTTGGCAAGTGGTGAATGGTTTTTAGTCTATCCTTTGGATTTGGAATGTTTCTCACCTTTTTTTGCAATAAATCCATGTACTTTTGTAATCAGAAGAAATAAATACTTAAAATTTTAATCTTCTGTGGGGTCATAAGTATTTACAAAAGGAAGGAACAAAGATAACTAAGGATAGAAAAACAAGTGTTGATAGGAAAAATGCCAAAAAATTAATAGTGGTTGTATTTACCTGGTGGCGTTAAGATCAGCATTTCACTTCTTCTAATTTATCTATGTTTTTCAGTTATTTAATAATGAACATATATTATTTCGACACTATAACATTCATTCTTTTAATGAAAAAAGTAGAGTCTGAGTGCGGGAGTTTTAAAATTGGCTGCCACTGTTCAGGGAGTTTCATTCTGGTCTCCACATGTGACACCTCCCTCTCCTGCCCCCCTTGTCCTTATGACCCTGGGCCATCTTGCTGACCAGTTGGGGACCGTCATGCCTCCAGGGCCCTGGTACATAGTAGATGTTCATAGGTTTGTTTAATGACTGAACTAAATAGCTGTGGAGTAAATTGTTAATTTAGTATTTAAAACCGTGTTATGTTTGCTTTATAAGGCTTGGTTTTCCCACAGTGTCACTCACCTCAAATAATCCCTCATCTCCAGCGTTGGTCATCCATTTCCTGGTGGATTTCGGGTCATTGTGCATTCTGTCCTCTTCAGGCACCAAGGGTGTCCGGAGAATCAGCAATCCCTGTGTAGAGAGCAGCCTTTGAGCCCCCCTGAGGATGGAGACTTGCCTGGGAGGCATCACTGTTAGGCTCAGACCCCTACCTCCTGATGATGTTGAGCCATCTAGGCTGGAATTTTTTGGTAATGGGGTTGGGGGAACAGTTAAGGCTTAAGAACAGTCACGAAGCTCAGAATGGCCACTGGGGGTCAGTCTTATGCATGGGAGGTGCCATGGTCCCCAGCACCTCTCCTCCCCCAGTATCTTCCCAGTTCACAAACTGGTCACTGAGATTCTGCCACAAGAGATACATCTTTTTAGTTTAAGACTTCTGGCATGGCTAATATTTAAATATTGTCAAACATTTATATTTCAATGTGACTGAGGTTCTGAAAGCACATTGAGTAGGAAAGGGTTGGAAATGGCCCATGGCCTATTCTTTGCTAGGTTTTGTGTTAGGAGCTGTATATATGGGGTGATCATAGAATTTACCCTCCAAACTGGGATGCTTTTGAGAGTGAAAGGAGGTGCTAATTGGATGGATGGATTGCCAGGGCAACATGCAAAAGCTGGGAGTGTCTTGTATCAACAAGATTGCATGGTCTGCATGGCCTTCTTGCATATGGATATGTCTTGTTGTGCTTGTAGAAATGATAAATGATCCTGCTCATTTTATCGATGAGGAAGCTCAGAGAGGTCAAGAAACATGTCCAAAGGCCCTGGTTTCAAAGTCTGTGCTCTGCTATCCCCTTAAGGCTCAAGGTCAGTGGGCTCCTAAAGTCAACACGGTAGGTACATCACTGAGGGGAGAGGCCTTGAATGGGGTAAAATGAGGAACAACCCAATGGTACTTAAACTGCATGATTTTTCCAGGACCAACCCTGGGTGCAGTCTGGAAGGTATCTAGGGTGAGGCTCATGGCTGAAAAAGTCCTCTGACCTACTGCCGTTTTGCCTCAAATGTGGCTCCTCACCCAGCATTAGGCCACGTGTGCAGGAACTGTGAGTCCCTCTCTTGGGCTGTGCGTGTGGCCTGCGTGGAGGCCAGAGCCCTGCTCCCTCTGTGTTATTTTACCCCCAGGCCCTTGCCTTTCTGTCTCATAGACTCTGTCAAGGGAGGGTCTCTCACACAGCTTGCATGAGAGTTTAGGGTTTCTCTCACGTTGCCAGGTTTTGAAAATTTCCCTGGACTTTGCCTTATGAACGAGGGAAAGAGAGGAATTTGTTTCATGTCCTGGAAAGGCTTTTGTCACAGACAGCCACAGAGGATTTGAGGCACCTGTGCTTCATTCCACAGCCTGGGATTCCAGGGGAGGAACCAGCGTGCTCTGCGTTCATCTCATATGCTAGGCTAGGACTTTCCCTGAGCGGGGAGCGCACTTCCTCCCATGACAAGTTAGTAACCACCTCCCTACTTCCCCATACGAGGACTCCATCCCAAGTAAGTCCTACCAACAGAGCCATGTTCGTCTGGTGGATTCATTCCAAAAGGAGTAGGAACGATCCTTTTCAATTTCCGTTTCTTCATGGCTATTCACATAACATTGGTCTTCATGCCTCGGCCTCCTCCCCCTGAAGTGGTCATCTGGGCTGGGCCTGAAATCTCACCTGGAGATTCTGGGACATCCCAAGGGGATGCTCTGGCAAGAAGAGGCCTCCCTGCCACTCATCACCAAAGAGACAGTCATCGGCCCCTGACTGCACTAGACCAGATGACAGCTCCCTGTGCACCTTCTGAGAAAGTCCAAAGCTCTCTCAGACACCTTGGTTCTTTCCCAGGGGCAACCTTTCTCAAGGTACCTCTAGACCTAAGCCCCTTCTTCTTCTGAATTTATTTTCTAAATGTATTGTCTCACCATCCTGCCTTTTCTCAGTGCCTCATTATGCTCTAGGTGAAACCAGGTGTGGGGCTCACCCATTTCCTTGATTTCCACCAAAAAACAAAACCAAACCCAAGTCTAGGTTCTGGGGAAGTGGCATCATTTTTAATCTCTCCAAATTTCTACGTACAAAAAGGACAGCTGGGTAGCAAGGCCTAAAACCAGTGGTCAAGATTTACCAAACATCTCAACTGCCTCCCCCCAAACCAAGGCGTTTCTACAAACTCCCAAACGGCAGGAGTAAGGACAAACCGTCAAGAACCACGAGACTCACCCGGAATCAGCATCTATGCAGCAGAAGCAGAGGGAAGCAACAGGGCGTCTGAAGGGCATGAGAACAGGGGGACCTGAAAACGTCCCACAGGTCTCTCCTGGGCTGCACGACTGGCCAATTCAGGGTCAGTGGTTGAACCTGGCGGCAGGGCGTGCTCGCTGATCACACGTGAGGGCAGCGCTCTCAGCAAGGTGAAAAGGGGCAGGAGCAGCCGGGCCCGATGAACTCCAGGAACCAATCTGCTCAACAACGTCAATGGGCCCTTATTGTTTAGAGTGTTAATCCTAACTTCTGTTCCCCAACTTCTCGGGTCTGGAATTGCCCTCAGCCATTATGGTATGGTTCGGGTGAATTCTGCATAGCATTGCTGAAACATGCAGGCTCAAGACACAGTGGGTGGCTCTCAGGTAACTTTTGGCACTTGATTTTTATAAATCCAAATTCCTTCTGGAAGAGAATACTGGCCAGATGAAGTTCACTCAGTTCCACAAACAACATCAGGACTCCTGTCACTACAGTTCTTGCTACAACACACTCGTCTCCCTTGGCTTTCTACTAATTTAAAATAATTAATGTTTTTATTTAAAAATTCATCCCACATTTGCAAAAAGGCTAAAAGGCATTTGCTTGATTTTTGAAATGATGATTGGGCATTTCCTCTTGCCCAGAGAACGCCAGCCAAGTTCAAGTGCCACACAAGGTGCTATGGAGACGTTGCTGGTACTGCTCACCACTTTGGAAGATTCCTTGGGGAAATGAGTGCCCGTCCAGAAGGCTCGGGACAGTACACATGATGTCAAGGGTCCTCCTGGTGACTCTGGCTGTACCGTGTGCCCGGACCCCATGGAATGTGAACAGAACTGCTCTTTTTGAGAGAGGGCATGGATGAAATATTTTCCATTCTTTCCACCGTATGTGAGTGTGTGGTAGGAGGAAGATTTTGATATGCAGAATCCCACCACGTCCTCAGAGAAACAGATGTACCATATGATTTTGAGTGTGGCACCCAGGATTTGGGTCTAGTTCAAGCACACAGCTCATAAAAGCCCAGACAATAAAAAGTGAAGATGTAAAAGATAAAAGGGTTGCTTTCAGATGCCATAAAATATTGTTTAAAACCATTCTTAACCATAGCATTCTAACCTTTACATTTCCATTTTTATGCATGGAAGAAAGGACTGTTCAGTATTTGTACTAACCAAGCCTCAGGAAACGAGCATCTTCTGACCATTAAAAGCAGGTTCTACTAGTTCGGTCACGGCATCTGAATCACTCTCCTTGTGGTGCTGGGCTTCTTGCCGTCATACGTTGGAATGCATTCATTTCCTTGTGCTCAGGACCCTGCTAATGCTTTAATTCCTGTACGTAAATCCTGTGGGAGAAAGCAATACTGCATCTGAATTTCTGAAAAAATTATAGGCAAGTTTTTTTTTTTTTAATAACTTGAGAGGTCTTCTGTAACTGATTGAAAATAGCAACAATTGTGGAGACCTCTTGAATATAATTATGGTTAGACTTGAAACTCTAAACATTTAGCTAATGCTATTTTCTAGGTATCATTTAAATTAATAGCAAAATAATAATGAAACAAACAATAGCTTACAAAAATTAAACATTCTGTATGGATGAAACCCTATGCTCTTTGAATCTTCCCAGCATGTCTGGGGCAGGCACTGATGCGCAGCTCCATTCTGCAGGTACCTTGCCCGAGGTCAAACACTGCCAGAGTTAAATTCCAAATCTGTCTGGCTCAAAAGCTCAGTTTCTTAATCACTTTTGATGTACTGTATTTTGCCCACTTAAAATTTTTATGAAAAGCAAAATAAAGTTTCTTAAGACCAGAAACTGTGTTTAAAATATAAAACCGTCCTCCTTTCGACCCTGAAGTTGGGGGACCACATTGTTCCCTGTGTGAAGGCCGTGTGGTCACAAGAAGTAGTTTAGTCACCTAGGTTTTAGTTTAGCAAAGCTCTGCAGGATCCGTGTATGTTCTTGGCACGTAGGCTCATTGTCTGGCACAAAAATAGCAATTGATAAGTATTTGCTGAGTGAACAGCTGTACTCTCCTCCCTCCCAAGGAAGTAACAGACTGCAGGTTTCTCCCCCAGTATATCAGTGAGCCCTCTGGAACTGGAAAGGAGGAACTGGACAGAATGTCATGGCTTGAAGGAGAAACAGCAGCTTCCCGTCAGCAGCTTGACTATCTTTTTGGCCTTATCAGCCCAATAAGAGAAAGAAAAGGAGTTTTGTAACCCAGTGGACCTCGACCAATGTGCAGTTCCCACTCTAAAACTAAAAGGGCGTTTAGAGTCTTTTCAAGTTCGTGTCTAATTTTCTCCTGAATTTGAAGTCCTGAAGTCTGCTTTCCTTATTGAAAAATCTCCTGGTATAAAAAGAGAGGCAACAAACTCACTAAATAAGATAAGTAGATAAATGCAGAGGATATTAGATGGTGAAGAATATCAAGCAAAATGAAAGCAGGGACCAGCGACTGGTTGTATGGAGGGGGAATGCAATTTCACATCAGAGAATGAGAGGGGGATTCACTAATAAAGTGAAGTGGGTGAGGCAGTGAGCCAGGGGCTATGTAATGCAGAGTGTCCCAGACAGAGGCCAAGGCCCTGAGGTGGGAGCGTGTATAGCACGGCTGAAAATCATTGATGAGGCCCTGTGGCTGGGTCAGAGTGAGCCTGGGAAGCCCAAGAGGAGGTGATGTCAGGGAGGTAATGGGCCACCATCAGGTCACGGAGGGCCCTGTGGGCCATGGCAAGGATACTGGTTTTGGCTCTGCATGAGATGGGAGGGTTTTGAGCAGAGGAGGGCTAAGGTTTGACTTGGAGTTTGACGGAATCACTCTGGCCGCTCTGTTAACATCAAACTGAAGGAGGATAAAGATGAAAGTATGAGAGAGCAGTTAGGAGGCCAGCAGGTGAGGGATGATGGTGACTTGGAAGATGATGAGAAGCGTCTGGATTCCAGATAAACTTTGAAAGTCGAGCTGAAGGCTCTGCTGGTGGCTCAGATGTGGGGCAGGAGAAGGAAGCCCCTTGGAATGGTGCTCCCTCCTTTCCAGTTTGGGCCTGTTAGACGCGGAGGCGGGTGGCATAGAGACAGATGCCTACCCATTTTCACGAACCCTGTAACCAACGGACTGACTCAATCTTCCTTTCTGAAACCATTTCCAAGTTTAGTACTGTTTGTAGCTTTTATTGAGCATGCAGCCTTCTATCAGCAAGTCACAGATGGTCAGCTTGGAGGCAATTTTGAGATCAAATAAGCCAGTGTGTCCCATGGTGTCAGGAGGTCCCTGGTGCCCAGCCAAGGGATTTCAGATGGTACACAGTAATGGATATCACCACAGGACATTTGGAGAAAGCAGTTTCCTTCTCAATCCTATTTCCATTGTATACCAAGGAGCAACCTCAGCTTGGCAGTAAATCTCAAGTGCTTCTCAAACACCTCTTTTTAACTAAGAGAGACCAGGCCTTGGGCTCAGAGATATAGCAGGCAACAGACTCTCACTAGAATTTAATACCATGGTTTTTAATCCACTAAGTGTATTTCTTTTTCCCCAAAGCATATTTATTTGTGGACTCGTATTTATGTATTTTTTGGACTCACATTAGTATAGGACACCAGATGACTCTAACGTTTGACGCAAATAATTCCTAAAAGCATTAGGATAATTGCAGATACTCTCTTGTGTGTTTAATTTTAAAAAGTATCTATTGACGTGTACATGCATGCAGAAAAGCACTCAAGTATACAGCTTGATGATTTTTTCAAAAAATGAGCATACACATGTAATCACTGCTTAGATTAAGACATAAAGTAGCAAAAGTATCTCAGAAGTCCCCATCTCTGCCTCTCTCCCACCCAACCCCCAACAAAGACCACTATCTTGATTTCTAATACCTTAGATAAGCTTTGCCAATTAAAAATTTGTGTAACTGAAATTATTCAGTATAAATTCTCCTATGTTTGACTTCTTTTGTGTCATATTACATTTCAGAGTTTCCTTTGTGTGACTTATTTTAGTACTATGTCCTCAAGGTCTATCCACGTTGTTGCAAATGGGAAGACTTTTTTTTTTTAAGACTGAATGGTATTTCATTGTAAATATATGCCACATTTTCTTTGTCCATTCATCCATCGATAGACACTTAGGTTGTTTTCATATCTTGGCTATTAGCCTCCACATTCTTGTGTCACTGTACTTTAGTTCTACACATAGTTCACATAGCACAATATGTTTATTATTATTATTTTATGCAGTTAAGATTTATTTGGTTTTATCCACATATTGGTACTTCCTATTGTTTTCATTCTTTTCTATATTTCCATGCTTTCATTTGATCTCATTTTCTTCTGCCCTGAAGAATTTTCTGCAGTATTTCTTTTCATGCATTTCTGTTGAATATGAATTCTCTCAAGTTTTATTTGTTTGAAAATGTCTTTATTTCATGTACATTTCGAAGGATGTTTTCAATAAGCTTAGAGTTCTAAGTTGACAATTCTTTGCTTTCAGCACATTGAAGATGTCATCTCATTGCTCCTTGGCTTCCATCACTGTTGTTGAAAAGTAAGCTTCCCTCATTACTGTTGTTCTTTTGGAGGTAATATGTTTCTTTTCTTTGGCTGATTTCAAGATATTTTTGTCTTTGTCTGTAAGTAGTTTTCCTATGATGTGCCTAGTTGTGGTTTTCTTTATCCTGTTTGAAATGTAAAGATTTAAAAATCTTTAGCCTGATGTTTTGGCAAGCTTGGGAAAAATTTCAGCTAGTATCTAGTCAAGTATCACGGCTGCTCAATATTCTCGTTTCTCCTTTAGGATCTTCAAATACATACATGCTAAAAATTTTCACCAAGTCTTATAGCTTTTGTGCATTAACTATACATTTTTTTCTTTCCATTCTCAGTCTGAATATTTTCTGCTGTCATATATTCCAGTTTACAAATTCTCTTTTCTGCATTGTCTAATCTGCCATAAACCCCATCTGTTGAATTCTTATTTTTGGTCACTGTATCTTTCAAGTCTAGAGTTCCATTTTTCATTTTACAAAGATTCTAGTTCTCTTGAAACTCTCCATCTTGTCATCTATTTTCTTGAACTTATTAATCATGGATAGTTTGAAGTCAGTATCTGATAACTCTGTTATTTTACTCACATATGGATCTGATATTTTTTTTTGTTTTTGGTTTTTTATTTACATCCCCTGGCATGCCTGGTAAATTTTGGTAAACATAATCTATGACAAATTATAAAGTCAAATTGAAGCTCTGGATTATGTTATCTTCTTCCAAGAAACTGCATTTTCTTTTGCTTCAGTAAGGCATGTCTAGTACTGGTAGATCATCTTGTTTCATCTGGGTTTGAACTGGCAAGAAATTGGGTTTTAGTCTTTGTGACGGTTGAGCTAATTTTCTTCACTCACTTCTAATGTGTAGCCCTTTCATGGTTCCAACTGGAAGTCTGCAGTGTTTACCTTCTCTTTGGTGGACCCCAAGCATCAATTTTTATCATGAGACTGACTGTTGACTTTTGAAGCCTCTGGGTCTTATGAAATTGACAAATCAGCAAATGCCTGGAGGGAAACTGCTTTAAATACTGGACTTATTTCAGTGTTCTTTCCTCGTCTCTTGGCTCTTCAGGTCCTCACTGCCTTAGTATCTCCCCAATGTCTTCAAACAGAAGTTCTTTGTTTTTATCTTTACATTTTATATATTTTATCCAGATTTCTAAGTTGTTCTTGGCAAAAGGGTTGGTCTGAAGCAAACTAGTATGTCATGACTAAAAGCAGGAGGCCATTGTACTGATTTTTGTCATTACTTTCTATTTTAAGACCAGTGATTCTGGCTTTCCTTTTATATTACTGAAATAATTCCCTTTCTAAGTAAATGTATTTATTATGAGAAATGTACAAGTTGTAGCAAAATGCAACAAACAGTATAATAAATACTTGTTTCCCTCCCCAGTGTGTGTAACCATATTCAAATAAAGAAGAGTTAACTCAAATGAAAGTAGTACGTAAAAAGCAGCACAGATGGTGCCTGGGGACGGTAAAAATGGTGGTGATGGGGGTCAAACAAGTTGTTTTATAGAGAGAGAAATGGAAACCCGCAAGAGTCATCGTCTTGCCTAAAATTACACATGGTAGAGCTGATATGATGATTCAGATTTCTTGGTTCCCAAGGTAATCCTTTATCTGCTCTAACACAGTTCCTAGGGCACATCTCCCTCCCTGATAGATTTTATTTCTGTAGCTTATTTTCCATTTTGACCTGAATTCTTCCATGTGTATCCTAAGCCTATTTTTATAATTGTCTTTAAGTTATTGAATTGTAAAAAAAGAAAGTATGTCTAGGACTAACCCATGTGGTGTGTGTGTGTGTGTGTGTGTGTGTGTGCGTGTGTGTGTGTGTGTGTGTGTGTGTGTATTTCAAATCCCCATCAGTTTTTACTAGCAGTTTCTATGTAATGTTTAAGCCTATGAGACGCAGGGTGATTGATCCTTCTAAATGTTCTGCTCCTTTTAAAACTGCGTGCAAAAGAATGACCAGTTCTGTGGAATTTATTGTTACTAAATCTCCTCTCCATTTGCTTAATTGTATTATTTGCCTGGGGGATGCTGTTTAAATGCGGAGCCAAGTCAGCTAAATGAAACACGATCCTGGTGCAAGAAAATAATGATGTGTCTCTTTTGCTAAATAACAGTCTCCCCCCTCATCTCCAGATGCTTGGAAACCACACCCTCATATTTTGGAGGCAAGGGAGGGTGGTGCCCAGCTTGGTCTTGGCCGTCAAGGGCATTGGCCGAGGAGTGGGCAGACCAGTGCAGTGGGAACTGGAGCTTGGAGATGGAGGGAGAACAGACACAGAGGACACCGGGAGCAACTGGAGAGGCGGAATCACTGGCCTTCCCTCTGCTCCTGGGCTTTGGCCAGGCCTCACCCTGTGCCCACCCAAGCAGCTGCAAACCAAAGCTATTGGTTAGCCATTTAGTTGAGAAAACTTTCAAGGTTGGAGGGATCTTCGAGGAGATCATCTGCTTCCTTTTTATCTTAAACGATCACCTGGGCTCAGTACTTAAAATTTCTAGATTAGTGTTTTTCAATCATGGCATTATACAATCCTTCACAGAGTACCTTTCTCATTTTTCTGACCTTCCCTTTTGAGGCTCTCTGAGGTCAAATGAGAGCATGGGATGCAGCAAAGACCACTTGACCAGTATTTACTGAGTACCCACATGTGCCAGGCACTGGGGGCATGGCAGTGAAGGAAATTAGGAGGTCTGCCCTTGTTGAGTTGACATTCAGGGTCCCATGGGGTGATAAAACACAAATACATTGACTATACGGATGGCATTACAAATGGAAGGTGTTATGGCAAAAAATAAAATTGAGCTAAGGTGGGCTGGGTAGGGGTAGGGCGGTCAGGGAAGGGTCCCAGAAGAGGTGAAGGGGATGAACCTTGTGGTTTGGGGTGTAGGGAGAGGTTCTGAGTGGCTGCTACACTGGTGGTCTTGAATGCTAGTGGGTGTCAGAATTGTGGTAACAAGACTCCCAGGCCTCAGCCCCTGAGATGCTGACTCTTCAGGGCTAAAGCAGGGCCTGGCGATCTGCCTTCTAGAAAGCCCCTATGCAATTCTGACGCAAGGGCTGAAGACCAATTTAAAAATATCTGTATTACTTTGAACTTCTTGTACTTTGAAAACCTAAAAAAAGAATTATTCCAAGGACAAGAAATTTTCACATTCCAGAAAGGCTTTTCTTATAGACTGCCATCTTACTGGCAAATGCAGACCCCAGAGCAAGAAAGAGGAAATGGGCAATTATTAAGTGCCTGCTGTGTGCTGGGAGCATTCTCCACTTACTGCCTTATCCTATCCTCCTGACTCTGGGGCTGGGTGTCAAATAAGCTGGCGACTCACTGCTTTAAAGGAGTCGACTCCACCTTTAGTGCTCAGTTTCAGGTGTGGAGAAGCCAGTGTGTGGATCTGCTCGGTCTCCCTCCTACACCAGGGCTACTGCCTTCACCTCTCTGACCTCAGTTTTGGCCAAGGCTAACTGGACTCTTGGTGAAAATTTTTCTCAAGAAAAGTTTCTGGAATAACTCCTGGGTGTTAGGCATTTTGGAAAATGCTGATTTTCTGAATTAAGAGGGATATTGGAGATCACATAGCTGCCTAGGAGTAGGAAAAATGCGTTGTGTCTGCCACCATCCTTCCCCGTGCCTCTGGACTCACAGAAAGCATCGGTAATGGATGG
This sequence comes from Camelus bactrianus, assembly GCF_048773025.1. NCBI lineage: Eukaryota > Metazoa > Chordata > Mammalia > Artiodactyla > Camelidae > Camelus > Camelus bactrianus. Next base: position 29,602,847 of record NC_133555.1, read on the forward strand.
TGGCGTCCTTTCTTGAAGAACATAAATGCATCCTCAGAGCCCTCTTCAACTCAGCGTGCTAGCTAATGGCTACGATTCATCCAATGTGGACCACAAAGAAGAAACCTATTTGCCATCTATTATATGAACCATTCCTTCTTAACACATCAGAAAGCCAGGGTCTGATGGGGTGATAGTTTATCAAAGACACACAGTTAGTTAGTTAGGAGCAGAGCTGGATCTCATACCAGACCATTGCCTTTTTTTTTTTTTTTTATGAATCTCATTCTTCAAACTCAGGTGTATAAGATAAACAGCTATAAACAACCATCAACCATGCTCAGCTTCTGAATCAAGCCATTTCTGCCTGGTAGCAGCAACATGGCATCAGGTTCCCTCTTTGGAGCTGTGCCAAATTCGGGGAGACAGCAGAGGGCCAAGGCATGGTGTCTGTATGGTCCCACCTTAGTCATGGCTCTCTCTGCTGGCATCCACTGGTGCTACCCCACCCCCTGGCTTTTGATCATCACCCTTCTGCTGGCATGCTGGTGCCCAAGTGCGTGTCCCTCATCCCGCCTGATCATGGGCCTGGATCCTTAGAGCTTGCTGCTAAGTCATTCCATATTCCTATCTGCAAGGTCCCTTCACACCCAATGCTTTCTCCTTCAACCACTGGCCCTGGGTCCTTGTTATTCTCTCAGAATGTGGGATATTTCTGTTTGTGTCTCTCTCTGGGATGGAGGGTATTCTGAGAGGTTGTCTTAGGCTTGATTTTCCCAGCCCACCAAGAAGATACCTTTTCTCTGGCGTCCTTTTATTTTTGGGTGGCCTCCACTCAGCACCTGTGGCTCAAGACTCATCTCTGCTCTGACCCTAGACATCAGCCTGGGGGATCTGAGGTCCCTTCCCCCTCTGCGGGCACTCAGCCTAACAGGGGTGGGGGAACTGGCACTGGGCCCCTTTCTAACAGTGCACTGATAGCCACGTACTCACGTGTCCACGTTCAGGCTTGCCATCCACCTCCTGGGACCTCTCCTCCTGTCTCAGGTGGGGAGCTTTGTCAACACAGATTCATCCATCTCGTCCACATCTGTTACTACCCAGGAGTCCTTCCCTCTCTCATCACCCCCGGCTGCAGAGAACTAAAGACAGATGTTTTCAGACTCCAAAAGGTTTATCTTGTCCTGAGGCAAAGAGCTCAAGGTGGACTGACTTAAATGGAGAAAAGGCCTAGGGGACAGTGGGGAGGAAAGAAAAAGAATAACACACTGGTTCAAAACATTATTTTCTCTCAACTCTCTGAGGCTATTGGGGGAAGGGATTCTGGGTTTACCTGTGCTTACTCATGGTCCAGCTCTTGAGAATAAAGTACCATTGTCTGCTCTTCCTCACCAGCTGATCCCAGTTCAGAAAAGTCGATGAAGGAGAATCTTCCTCATAAAAATCCCCTTCAGCATTACTGTTGCCCTTAGTGACCCCCAGAAGCAGACGTTGTTTCTCTGGGGAGTTGCTTTCGACTAGCAGTGTCGTGTGGAAAATCTACTCTGGATAGCAAGTTTCCTGCCCTTAAGGTAGCATTCTGCCATCATCCCATAGACCACACTGGGAAACAAATGTAACTCTTACAATTTGGTTCACCTGACAGGAAAAAATATGTCACTTGTGTCAATGAATAATATATGTTGCTGTACATTTTTAATAAAATGAACAAATTGTTTCGGAGTATTTGGAAGACTTCATTCTTCATTTGCTAGTTCATTTTGAAACCATTACAGTTCTGTGTATTACTCCCTACGAAGACGTGAAATTAACCATCATATTTTTTGCTGCGGTCTGAAAGTTGAACAAGTTAATGTTTCACCCAAATTAGCTTCTTTCCTTTCACATTTGCTCTATCATTAACCTTCCCCATTTGAGCCTGCAATAAAAATTACATCACGATCAAATTCAAGGAAAGGTTTTGTGTAAGCCATGCCTAACACAAATTTTTATTACTGAGCTAAAGGGGCAGGAGTCAGATTTATTTGGATAATTTGTTCACAATTTATGCTGAGACTATTTTAGACTCTTGAACACACCAACACATGCTCTTATGTCAACCCATTGCCATAGTGATGGGCACATCGACTACACCCTGAGAGCTGGGTTTTGCTGACGTCAGTAAGCTGAGATCTTCGAGCAGATCTTTTTTGGCATGGCCAGTCTTTGCTATGAACTGTGAAAATTCATCTTCTTAATTTTGATTAAGCTGCTGGCCACACCAATTTGATTATTTCTACTTACTTACTGTAGAGTTAGTAGCAATGATACTAATGAAGGTTATCCTTTACATGCGACCAAGCCTTTGGATAAATTCTCTCTTTTGATCCTCAAACTCCCTATAGAGAACATAAATACCTTTCTATTTAAAAGAAAAGAATGCCAAAGCCCAGAGACAGAAAACGGATCAGTGAGGGCCACACAGCTCATAAGTGGCCAGTTCCTCTGCCTTCTAGCTTTAAAACCTCCCCTCTTTGGATCATGCTGCTTCCTCTCCTGGTTTGATGGTCAACATTTGAGGGGTCCATATGAACCCCATAATCATTAGATAGCCTGAGTGTGTTTAAGGTACCTAAGAGAAGAGTGTTTATGGAGTTTAGAATAGACTTAAGCATTCTGGTCCCGAATTTAGAGGCAATTTTACTTTTTTTTGAGGTTTTGGTCAAATCACTTGAGGCAAAATAGAACTTCTTTGCTCAAAGGAAACAGATTTTTTAAAGTCTTGTAAAGTAGACCCATAATGCTTTTTGGGACTCAAATAACTCTGGCCCAAAACGTTTAAATAAATTAAATGTAAGTGGATTAGAAACAGACAGATTGTCTTTCCATGAAATACACCGAGGCCAGACCCAGGAGGAGAAGCACTCAGAGAAACGTGTTTAGGGTTTCCATGGACTCCGGCATGCACACATCGTGGCCTCACTTCTCTTTCTGATAACAGAAGGGAGATGGAATCTGGTCATATTCCTGAGTCTGTTTCTTTGGGCTTTTCCAGTATGCATCTCTGAATGTGGTCATGTTTAACCCTTACTGTATTGAATGGTGTTATCTCTGCCTTCAATGGGTAGCCATTTAATGAGGCATGAGGGGTGGGGTGATGGTGTTTCATTTGGCCGTGCCCATTATCTTTGATACTCCAACCTAAACGATGCATGTGTAACATCAATAACAGGGCAATGATGGGGAGGTTTTGGTGGGTTGTGGAATAAGTACAGTGGCTAAGAGCGTGGGATTTAGAGTTAAACAGACTGGGGTTAATCTCAACCTTCCCACTCACCTCTGTTACATAAGTAAGCTAGATAATCTTATCTAACCACAGTTTCCTCAGCTGTAAAATGGGAATAACCATGAAGTCTGCTATTATTAAATGGGGTGATCTCTGGCACATGTGTATTTAGCTGGTGTACGGCACATGGTGGGGCCCCGACAGTCAATGTCTTCATGGTGGATGGTCGTTGCTTTTACTCTTTTGTCTCCATAGCCCTTTGCTTCCGAGGGGAGCTCCTCTTCCCTTACCACATGGAGTCATGCTGGGATTGTCAGTTAGGGTGACCTTTCCTCAACAGAGAAGGGGGTGGGAAGATGGCCTAAGATAGACCAATAAATTGTCTTTCCTGGGATTCGACGCTGGAGCTGAGAGAGTCACGGACTGAAAGCAGGTGAAGTTTTAAGTGGTTTCTGCTGCCTGGGGAATATATATATATATATATATATATATATACATATATATATATATATATACACACACACACACACACACATATATATCTTTTAAAGTTAAGTAGTACAGTTGTTACCCAAGGTCTGCATTAATTGTATCACTGATTTAATTTCTAATTGACATATTTCATCATCATTACATGACTTAAGTAAAGAACTTACTTTTAAAGTGATAAATCTGAAACATAGTTTGAGGGAAAAAAGAAAACACCATTAAAAGGATACAAAAATCATCCATAGCACTTTAACCTGGAGATGTCCCCTCTTTTAACATCTTTATAAATGTACTTGTCTTCTCCACATATGTGAGGTTTGTATGTTTTTCTGTATTTCCATGAAATGATTTTTTATGAACACCCATAAACCTTTGAAGATGATGTCAGAGAGAGCAATGTGTCAGAAAGTCTTTAGGGTCAAGGTAGAGAGTTACTTGTGGAACTTTCAGGTGACCCAGTGACAGAATTCTTATAGTAGATACTTATGTAGGAACTGAATCTTAGACTCTTGAGTGTGGCTCTGATGGTCACCTAGGTTCACACCCAGGAGATGCACTTCTTCAATCCATGAGCCAAGTGGTTATCTGGTTGGCCATGTCCAGTTCTGGAGAACTGAAGGTGATCTATTCCCTCCTTAGAAGAATTCTGTCCACCAGATGGGTAACTGACAGCACAGGGGATGCATGGTCAAGGGGTTAGGTGCTGAACACAGAGAGTTGGAAAATAGTGGGCTATCACTGGAACCATTGCCTCCTTGCTGAATACTGAACATGTTTTCTATATAAGTGGGTCATATTTGACATAGGAGTTACATTCAAAAGGAAGTATGTAAGATAAAAATAAAAAAATAGCCATTGTTACCTTCAATGCTGGACAGATGACTATTTCTTTGTAGAACATGGATAAAGTACTGGCTTGCCTCTAGAGACTGGTCTTTATTAACTACACATCCAGTGCTAGAATCATCCTGACTTCGATGATTCCCACCCCCTCCTCTTCCTCCTCTCCCCTTTATACCTTCTCAGGTGTAAAACTGAGACCGGACACACATCCAGCAATCTGACACCTTTCATCTTGTACTTATTCCAGTGTGTCTAAACACTGGCATGCCAGCAGAAACTATGAGGAGTTTTGTTGTTGTTATTGCTTTTTGTTTGTTTTAGTTTTAAAAGGAATGGTGAAAACAAAGCAAAAAAAAAAAAAAAAAAGTTCTGCTGAGCAATTGTAGTTGGAGTCTCCAAAGCTGAGTGTTTATGTGTGCAATTCCCTTGAGCTCTGCTTGGAGATACAGAATTTTAGATCCTAACTGCAGACTCAGAGCCACCAACCTCAGGGGCTGGGGCCATAATAAGACAAATGTGTTACGTGGTCCACACCAGTTGGGGTGCCTCAGCTTGCAGAACTGGCCTCAACCAGGATTGATTCCATCCCATCCCTCTGTTGAAGGAGTCCTTCAGTTCTTGTACAATCTCAGGATCCACTTTCCAGAGAGGATTAAATCCAGTTTTATCAAATATCTACTTGGTTACATTTAAAAAGAAAATTGTGCCATAAAAGAAGTGTCTCATCTTTATCATGTAGACCATGGATTGAACAGATTACCTGTGCAGCACATGTGAAAGTGATGGACAGGACGTTAGTAAAGTGGCCATCTACATCGGAGTTATCACTGCACTATTGATGGAGCCCTTTAGTAGAAATTATTTTAAAATTAGCCAATCTCTATCATCTTGAAGTGTTTTAAAAGATAATTTCATTAAACTGATGAAATTTATTGTGGTGCCATTCTTGGCAATTATAAACTATATACATGAAGCATATTAAGCAAGATACATCTACCATGGGTTTTAGGGGTGCAATCACAGCACACGTTGGTGGAGAGGCTGTGATCTTGAGAGGTAGTGCAGCACAGTGACTGCAAGTACCTTGGAGCCAGACTACCAGAGTTCCGATCCCGGCTCTGCTACGTGTTAACCTTGCGGCCTCATACAAGTCACTTCGTGTCTCTGAGCCTTGGTTTTCTCATTTACCAAGTAGGGTTAATAATGGGGTAAGCTCATGAGTTTGTGGTGAAAAAGAAATAAAATATTATGCAAAAGACTTACCTACCATAACCACTCAAAATATATTGTTTATTACATATAGTTGGTATTGCTGTGGTGGTGGTGCTCATGAAAAACTATAAAAGGTGTGGAATCTGTAATAGAAATATATTATTCTGGAGTCTTTAAATTTGTGTGATAAGAATATTTCTTTTACTAAATATTCTCTCGATTTCAGAAACTCATTTTTATCAACTTCATCAGTCAATTAAACATTTTCCGAGACTATATATATATATATGGAACTGAGCTAGGCTCTAGGAGGAGCTCCGTAGGACTCCAACATGCTTCCACCATGATTGGGGGTAAATGGTGAGTATCCAGCATGTTTTCTGACATGTCACCTTGTAGAGCAGTGGCTCCGGTAGCCAGTGTTTGGCACCCCAGAGGCAGGAACAGTGGCCAGGGCTGGAGTGGTCAGGGGAGAATCTGCTGAAAAGAATCTTGGTCTTGAAAGATTTTTAGATTTTAGGCAGGCAGGGAGGAATAATGAAGGCATTCCAGATAGGAAATTACCAGATGCAGGTGAGTCCAGTCAAGGTTTGGGTGTAAGTAAGACATAAATGTAATCGCACATGTAAATATGCTCCATGAGAACGGAGGCTGCAGGCAGGGATAGATGTACATGTTCTAAAGATGCCACCAGCACCCAGTTTCTGTCCTCTCTTCATCTCATCCCCTGGTCTCAGTTCGCACAAGGAATTGCCTCTCTCAGTGGCAAAAGAGCTGCAGAAGCATCGTCTTCATCTTTTCTGGTTCTAGTGGGGAAAGACTCTGGGTCCCTATCTCAACAATGCAGATCAAGGTCTGATAGGGTCCCACTGACTTTGACTGGCTTGTGCTATCCCTGAGCCAACCACTCCGGCCAGGAGAATGGGGTATGATTGTCCCAGGTGACAGCTGGTTGACCTAAGCTGGGGGAGGGTGGATCCCCAAATGCAGAATGGAACCCACTGCTGACAGTAGCGGAGAGTACAGGATTCCTATGGACAGCAATGTTTTTCACCAGAGGATATTTTTATGTCTAGGTTTCTTCTCTTGAATTTGATACCTGAAAATCAGGTAATCTATTACAGACTTTGGAGATACTGAGTTTAATTCTCTGTGTCCATTTACATCAAAGGACAAACAATTGGGAACAGTTCTCTTGGTCAAATGAGTAATATTGGGTTTACTTCATGGCAAACCATAGCCTCTTAGTCCCCTAAGGGTACTTTGTTTTTGTGTAATACGAGGGACAGGATGTGACTGAAGAAGCCACAATTGCTGCTTTAAAGTTTTTTCAAGACTGCCACTAACTTATTTTCTCTGATCTCCTTGGTTCTTTGAGTCGATTTGGAATTGGCTCTCTGTGTTTCGTGGCACTTGGCTTCCTCAGAGTTTAGGAAGTAGAGTCAGGGTTTTCAGAAGCCAGGCACTAATGAAAAAGATTGAACTATATTTTAAAACCAGTATTTTAATACCAATGAAAATTCTCCTTATTGCTTCTTCCTTGGAAGCTTATCTAGTTTCTTCTGCCTCCTCCTGAGAAAGGCTTTATCCAGTTTTTCTTATTGCACAGGAAGTTCTGACAATGACCCGATGCAAGATGGGTTGAGATTCCTCTTTGACTGCATCTGGCCCTTTTTTGGTTGAAGATGTGATAATGAGAGTAGTGATGAATACGGCCAAAGCAAGAGCCATTATCGATGAAGCACTTGATGTGTTAAGAGTTTATATTTATTACTTAATTTATTCATCGTAATAACCTTGTTAGGTTCACCTTGTTATTTCACTTTTACAGACGATGAATCAATGAGTGGATAAATTACTCCTCACATGTGATAATCTCTTGGGAAGGCCACAGACACAGTGGTGAATGCAACATGGATGTTGCATTCCTGCCAAAGCGGTTCAAATATTGTCGTTACCATTTACAGCATGAATAATTTTACTTTCTGAGCTCCAGGTTTCCTCTTTTGTCAATATTAACCTTTTTGTGAGTTGGTCATGATACTTAGCTAAGAAAACTTGCTTAAGGATTTGCTAAGTTCTCAATAAGTGATAATTATTATTAATTAGTCCCTTTGTGCTTCAGACTAGACTTTTATACAGTCAGTTCTGCTATGATGCTTCTCTTATAAATTCACCTATGTTCCAGTAAGATTGATGTATTAGGGAACAATAGGAGCATAACACAAATATTACATTTGGGTATGCTGAATTTTGCCCAGAAGAAACACTTGGTGAAGTCCGGAAACTGCATCCAGCTGAACAAAGACATGTAGGAATACACAAAAAGCACACACCTCCAACACACCATCCCCCTCAGGTCACTGCAGATGTTATGAGCCACAACATCCGCATCTGGCACTACAATTTTTCGTCTCATTTCAGATAATCCCCTCCACTACTGCCCAAGAAGAGCTCACAGGCTGCCAGCCTTTCGCGTCCACTTCCATGAGTGAATGCCAGGTCTGTTCTTCAAGGCCAACCGTCATGTTTATTGGCCTGCTATGTATTTCTCAATTGTCGAACATGTGAAGTGTGCTACCATTTTTATGAGGTTCCTATCCTCTTCAAAATGTGTCCCTGCTGAAGATTTTGAGAATTGTGCTTCAACACCATTCCCCCTGTAAGTCCTGTGATTTTTATTGCATGATTTTGCATAAGGTGGTGAGCTTTAGGAATGCACGTACTCTGTTACAGCAGAGCTGATGGTCTGGGCCGTTCATCTGTAAGACGCTGCCCCTGTTCTCAAAGGGGGGTTGCAGTTAAATGGAGGGCACTTGTGCCACTAAGGTTTGATTCAGATCATTGGCGTCCAAGTCGCAAATGCGAATGGTTTAACTGCAGAACAGGTGTGCTGTGCCGAGCATAGCCAGGACTCCTGCCCACTGGATCCTTCCTTGGTTTCTCAGAAAAGCTAAATGGAAATCACGGTTGGCATCACCTGCAATGTGCAGACCTCTCTTCACAGGAAACTGTAGTGAGTAAAGCTTGCCAGCACTTTCACTTCTCTCCTTTCATCTTCTTTTCATCTCTTGTGCACTTGAATCCCTGAAGACAGGCATGTGATACCATCTTTCTGCTTGAATTGGCAGCTGCTTCTGGTAGTAATGATGCTTCAAATTGGCATAGTGTGTTAAGATTCTTTCAATGTACTTTTGCAGTTAATTAGTCTGCTTTATTATTTCAATTTCTGGGGAGGTTGGTAAGACTGTCTTCATTCTGGAACATCTACTGTGGGAAGAGCATATGAATATGCGTCGCCACTTTCCATTTCAGGTCATGGCAGATATTATTAGTCAATCCTAAATTTCTTTTCTTGCTGAGTTTTGTTGTTGATTTCTGAACCAGACTGATTGCTCCTCTGGACCCCAGCAATTAATTTATGCCTATAACCCACTGCTCATGCTTAGTATCCTAGGATCGAGCTTTACCCTCACAAACTCTCACCATCTTTCTACCAGAAAGGTGTAGGAAGAGGGGCAGAAAGAGCTAAATCTAACAATAACCGTTCGGCAACTACAAGACTTAGGGGATTGAGGCCCTGACAGATGAATCGTGTCTCAAGCATTTGGTGCTCACACAGCCTCCCCTTTGTGACATCTTGCTGCCAACAGAGACTAAATCACATCGTCTAAGTCACATGGAATCTCTCAGCAGAGCATCTCAGAAGAGTATATATGGGCTCCCAAGCTGTTAAGGGCCCAAGTTCAGCACTTCACTGCTAGCTTCCTGCCGTGATGGGCCACGATGGTATCTTCTTAGAGCAGAGTGTGGAGTAACACCCGTGAAAGGTTTTTGTATATGAATTCCTTGCACTTGAAAGTTGCACTTCACTTAGAGATGAAAGGAAAGTGGTATCAATCAGCTGTGGGCCTGTGAATTATCTACAGGGATGTTAGGGTGTACAGGGAAGCAGCTTGGGAGAAGCCCCTGCTACAAATGGCAGTCAGGAGCGTCTCTGCAACAAGGCTGCATATGGGCACCTGGAGGAAAGCTTCTGTATTCCCAGTCTAGCTCTCTCTGCTTGCCTCCTTCTACCTGGTGCTCATCATACCTTGAGTGCGTGGATCCTGATTAAGTGGATATTCCAGATTCTCAGCAAGATGAGATGGTACCTGAGGGCAGATTCTAAGAGCTTCTACCTACATCATGGTGCAAAGGGTAATGTCTGCACTATCCAGGGGCTTAATAAATACTCATGGACCACAGATGACAACTTAGGACATCTGGAGACAGATGAATTTTAACAAATATATACACCCATGTAATCTACACTCCAATCAAGATACAGAATAGTGCCATCATCCCAGAAGGTTTCCTCATCCTCCTGGGTGGTCAGCCCTCCATCCAGAGGTGACCACTGTTCTCATTTCTACCCCATAGATAAGTTTTACCTGTTCTCGAACTTTGTCTAAACGGAATTTCACAGTATGTTCTTGTGTCTGCTTCTGCAAAAAAATCATATTTTGGAATCTATGCCATTGTTATACGAATCAGAGTTGTGTCCTTTTCTTGAGTAGTATTTAATTGCATGAACATGTAAGACTTTGTTCATTCTTTCTGTTGACTTGTGCATAGGATAGTTGCTTCTAGGTTTTGATTTCTTTGAATGAAGGCCGTGAATTTGTGTACAAAACATTTTGTGGATATATTTTCATTTCTCTCAGGTAACTATTTAGGAGTAGAATTTCTGGGTCTTATGATGAATGGATGCTTATCTCTATAAGCAACTCCCAAACTGTTTTCCAAAATTGTTTCATCATTTTATATTGCCATCAGCAATTCCAGTTGCTTTACATTATTGCCAAGAGTGGGTATTGTCAATTCCAAAAATTTAGCCCTTCTGGAGTAGACTGTGCTAGCTCATTGTGGTTTTAATTTGAATTTCTTTAATGACTAAGAATATAGATTTATGTCCTAATGGCCATTTGTGTATCTACTTTTGTGAATTTCAGAAAAAATTTTATTTCAAATTTTTACTCATTGTTATTGGATTATTAATCTTACTATCATTGAATTGCATGTGTTCTCTATATGTTTTGGATGCAAATATATATACATATATGCACATAAATACGTATGTATATATATTGAATATTTCCCCCAGTATGTAGTCTATTTTTTATTTTTCTTACTGATAACTTTTAAAGAGCAGATGTTTTTAATTTTTATGAACTCCATTTTATCAGTTTTTCCCATAAATCACAATCCTTTTATCCAATCAAAAAATCTTTACTTAGCCCAAACTTATAAAAATTGTTTCCTAAATTAAGTTTTATAGTTTTAGCTCTTACATTTAGGTCTATGAGCCATTTTGTATTAATCCTTGTTTATGGTATGATGTAGATGTTCACTTTCTAAAAATATAAAGATATCCAGTTATGTCAGCACCATTGTTGAAAAGACCATCCTTTATCCAGTCATTCACTTTGACTCCTTTGTTATAAATCAACTGACCATATACAAGTGTGTCCATTTCTGTTCTAGTTCCATGTCTATACCCACATTCTTATTGCATTGTCTTGATTACCTCCACTTACCAGTAAGTCTTGAAATCACACAGTATAAATCCTCCAAAGTTGCTCCTCTTCATCAAAGTTGTTTTGGCTATTCGTTTAAATTTTGGAATCAGCATGTCAATTTCTACAAAAAAGCACATTGGGATTTAGATTAGGATTACGTTGGTTCAACTGATCTAACTGGAGGAGAAATGACATCTTAACAATATTGAGGTTCTCAAGCATTTCTCCATTTAGTTAGGTCTAATTTTTAAATAATTTAAAAAATTATTGTGGGCTATATTTTTAAATTTTCAGCATGCCAGTTTTTGCAGATCTTTTATTAAATTTATACACAAATGTTTTGCACTTTGTAAACAGGTGTTTGTTTCTCCTTTAAAAATAAACTTTTTTAAACATTTTTTATTGAGTTATAGTCATTTTACAATGTTGTGTCAAATTCCAGTGTAGAGCACAATTTTTCAGTTATACATGAACATACATATATTCATTGTCACATTTTTTTCGCTGTGAGCTACCATAAGATCTTGTATATATTTCCCTGTGCTATACAGTATAATCTTGTTTAAAAACAAACTTTTAATTTTAAAATAGTTTTACAGAGGAGTTGGAATAGTATAGAGGTACCATCTACAACCTTCATCCAGTTTTCCCATTTATTAACATCTTACATAACCATTATGCGTTTGCCACAACTCAAAAACCATCACTGGTACATTACTATTAACTAAACTCTGACTTTTTTTAAGATGTCACCAGTTTTTCCACTAACGTCCTTTTTCAGTTCCAGGATCGCATCTAAGAGACCACATCACATTTAGTCGTTATGTCTCTTTAGACTCTTCTGGTCCACGGCAGTTTCTCAGACTTTCTTTGTTTTTATGATCCTGACAGTTTGGAGGGGTTTGGTCATAGGTATTTTGTAGAACACGCTTCATTTGGGATTTGTTTGATGCTATTCCCATGACTGGATTTGAATTGGTGGAGGAAAGCTCAGAGGTAAGGGGTCATATTTGTTCCATCAACCATTCCCCTTTGGATTTTGCTAGTTTTTGAGCTGGGAGGCAGCTAGACTGTCTTTTCAAATATTTTTGTTTTATCTTTGATTTCTACCTCCAGTAGGATCCTTGAACCCTATTTTTTTCCTTCTTGTATTGATACTTTCTTGGCAAAACTTGAGGGTGTGGAAGAGGGATGAATGTTGTTGGGATGAGTCATTTGTTTTTGCATTTGGATTTAGTCCTGCTCATCCAAGCTTTCATCTGAAGTTTGGCTGATTTCTTCTTATCTGCACAAATGATCTCTGTTTATGGTTGAAACCCACTCCTGTCCATCTGCACCCAGACTGAAGCTGAGGTTCTACTCACTTCACTTTTTTTTAATTTTTGTTTTTTATATATTTTTACTGAAGTATAGTCAGTTTACAATGTTGTGTCAATTTCTGTTGCACAGCACAATACTTCAGTCATATTATGAACATACATACATTCGTTTTCATATTCTTTTTCACCATAAGTTACTACAAGACATTGAATAGAGTTCCCTGTGCTATACAGTATAAATTTGTTGTTTATATGGTGCTCTGCACGGAAAGGTAAGGAGAGTCAGCGGTAATAAATCCTACTCACTTTACAATAAATGGCCTCGTTTCTCTGTAATTCGGTTATTCAAGGCTCTAAATGCTCTTTACTAGCTCCTGATGATTTTTCATGTGGTGTCTTGTTAACACAAGAGAAATGGTCCATCATATACCCTCTTACATCCTAAGGAGTAAAACTTATCTATGTTTGGGTATTTTCTTTACCTTGCTTATTCCTTATGATTTTCCCCCCTCCTTTCCTTCCTTTGTTGATTTGCTTGATTTCTTTTCTTTACAATTCTTCTTTGATTCCTTCACCGGTCTGCACATTACGTATTTCTTTTAGATATATTTTTCAGAGTCAACACAGTATTCTTAACACGGTTGCTTAACTTAAAATCATAGTATATGCAATGTTTTGCCTCTCATTACCCCCTCTTTAATGATACATTATTGTAATCTCATGTTTTTGTCTCACTCTGCAAAATTAGTAATTATAATTTATACACCCAGTTCTTGCTTTAGATTTTCCCAATTTGTTCACATTGCTTCTCTCTTCTTCCCTCCTCCCAGAGGGGTTCAGATTCTTCTCTCTGTGATCCATTCTCTGATGGTTCTTTCAGAAGGACCTTCAAGTGGTAAATTCTTGCAGACTTTGTGTGAAACTATATTTTACCCTATGCTCTCATTCTGGAATGGTAATTTAGCTGAGGGGGAAAATTCTAGGCTTACTATTTATTCTTCCTATTTTTGGTATATTATTCAAGTTTCTTCTGACCTATACTGTTGTTTTTGAGAAGTTTCCTGCCCTTCAAAGTGCCATCTTTTGGTTCATAGTATAGTCTCCTCTCTACTCGCTTCTAAGATTTTTCTCATTGCTTTTGGTGTCCTATAGATTTTTTTTTTAATTGAAGTATAGTCAGTTTACAACACTGTGTCAATTTCTGATGTACAGCATAATGTTTCAGTCATATATATACATGCCTATATCCCTTTTCATATTCTTTTTCATTATAGGTTACAACAAGATATTGACTATAGTTCCCTGTGCTGTACAGTAGAAACTTGTTGTTTTGGTATCCTATAGATTTAATGTGAAGTATCTTGATATGGATTAACTTTTATTTAGGTTTTTCATGTTTCATATTTATTGATATAATACTGAAATAATAGTTCAATGTCTACTGTTATATAATGTATTAAATGGGTTCATACCAATAGACATTAAGATTGCTCCTATTCTTTTATTATACCAATAGTGCTCCAGCAAACATTTTGGTGCAATATCCTTGTACTTAAGTAAATGTCATATTGTTTTTGTCACCAAGGCTTTATGATGCATTTTAATATCCAGGAGTTTGAGAAATCTCTGCTAGAGCATTACTTCTACTTTTAAAAAATATTTTCCTTGCAATTTCCACTGATTATTCTTCAAACTAATTTTAGAAAAATTTTATCAAGTCCTAAAGTAATGAGATGGTATTTATTTCACAGGCTAGTTTTCAAGAAAATTGATATAATATTATGTCTTCCTATCCAAGGGCGTCTATGATGTACCTCTTAATTTATGTCTTTATTTTGTACCCAGTATAATTTTACTAGTTTCTTAAGTAGGTCCTGAATATGTCTTGTTTATTTCTAGGTATCTTGTACTTTGAAGGTATTTTTTGAATTGGATGTTTTAAAAAAATAGAATATTGCATAATTTTAAAATTTATTTTTGTATATTAATTTTGATCCACTGTAACTTACTTCTCTTTCTGATTCTATTAGTTTTTTTTTTTTAAACTGATTCTCTTGGATTTTTATGAGTTAAAAAAATCAGGTATGTGACAGTCTGGGACATCAAGCCTAGGAGGGCATGTTGACAACAGAGACACACAGGACCAGGGTGCTGAGGACCTGCAGCCCTGTCACTGCCCCTTAGGCCAGCAGTGCCATCCAGCTGCTCAGGGAACAGAGGTGGACGAAGGTCTCCATGACAAAGGCCTTGTAGACGCTAAGGAACATCAGCAGGAGGACTGCTGGCTGGAAAGTGTGGTACAGGTAGTAGCATGTCATCTTCCACAGCTGGGCAGGTGTGACAATGTAATGCACCAGACTGGTGCTGGGGTCAAAACTCATCTAGATGTATTTCCAGTCAAACTCAGTGCTCCAAGCTCCAACCCAGAGGGGGATGCAGCGGGACATAATCAGCTTGGCGGTGGCCCAGCCCAGGGCAGCAACCAGGATCTTGTATTCCGCCTTGCCGGCATGCCGGGATGACAAGGTTTAGGCCTATCAGGTCTGCCACAACCACGCTGGCCTTCATGAACTCCCCAGTGAAATCACAGATGTCGCCTTCCCAGGTGGGAAAGAAAGTGGCCAGGGCCAGCATCTTGCACAGCTGCACAAAGAGGTAGGTGACCCCAGCCTGGACGTACTTCCGGACGGCGTTGTACTCTGACAGGCCGCTGCCCTTGTAAGTGGTGAAGTAGGGGAAATCTATTCTATCCATTCTATCAAAATTTTTAACTTTATTAGCATAAAGTTATCCATAATAACCTGTTATTAACTATTAATCTCTGCAGCATCTGCAATTGTCTTTTCTTTCACTCTAAATATTGCTTATTTGCATATTATCTGTTTTTATTTTATTTTTTTGCTTTTTTTAAAAACATTTTTTATTGAGTTATAGTCATTTTACAATGTGCTTTTGTTGATTAATATTGGTGACAATTTTCTATTTATTAGTCTTTTTAAAGAATCAACATCTGGATTTGTTGATCTTCACTCTTCTGTATTTGTTGCCTATTTTATTAATTTTTGCTTTATCCTTATTATTGCTTTCCTTCTATTTTCTTTGTTTTTATCCTGATACTTTCCTCCCTAAATCTGTCCGCTGAATGCTTAGTTCATTAATTTGAAGAACTTCTTATTTTCTAATGGAGCGTTGAAAGTATAATTCCCCTGAGAGATGCTTCCCACATAAGTATTTTCTGATCTCCATTATTATTTCCCTTTGACACATTGTTTTTTTAATTTCCAAATTTGTGCTTTTTTTAAAATATATATTTATTTTTTCCCCTCTACTCTTTCCCCCCTTCAGTGCATAAAGGTCAGAGAATGTAGCACAGACGAAACCAAGTTTCTGAACTTTCCAAGGCTAGCTTTGGGAAGATTTTGTGGCCAGATTTTGTGCTTGAAAAGAGGGTGTATTCTCAAATTGCTGGGCTCAATGTTCTATGTAAGCCATCAAATCAGGATTGTGGATTGTCTTTTTCAATTGTTAATGGTTTCTTGGTCTGCTTGATCCGTCGAATACTGAAAGAGGTGTACTGAAGAAATTTCTATTATATTGATAGATTTACCCAGTTCTTGCAAGTCTGTTACTTTCTGCTTTTATACACAGCATATAACTGAACTTTTAAAATTCCAACTCTGCCTGGCAGTTTTTGTCTTTTATCTGTAGACATTAACCCATTTATCTTCATTATAAATGCAGGTATGTTTAAGTTTTTTTCCTTTACCTTGCTATGTGCTTTGGATTTGTCCTACTTCTTCTGATTCTTCTCCTTTTTTTCCTTTTTTTGGCTTTTGTCTTCTTATTTCATTTTTCCCTGCTACTTCTTTGGCGGATGTTATGCTCCATGCTTATTCTCTTAGTAGTTACAGGCAATTTTAACAAGCATACTTAGCTTAAAGAAGTCCAGATTTAATTAACATACTTCCTATCCTCCTAAACAATCCACAAAACTTAGGATAATTTCACTCCCAGATCACCCTCCTTCCAATGATTATTATCCATTATTATTGTCTCAGATGGGCTTCTTTTACTACCATGCGCCAGTTATTTTTGTTTCAGCTATTATTTTTGCGTTGCTCCATCCCATTTGGTTTCATTTTTATTATCACTTTATACATTCATTCAATTAGTCCATGTATTGAACAATGTCTTTTCTTACTCTTTCTACTGACATCAGATTTTCATTTGGACTAATTTTTTTTCTAACATATATCCTTTAGAATTTAAGTTTTAAGGACATTTTGTAGGTTACTAATTTGTGGCTAAACACTCAGTTTTTGTTTGTCTTTATTTGATTGCCATTATTGAAAGAGAGTCTCACTGGGTATTGATCTCTAGGTTGACAGTAACACTTCTCAGCTCACTAAAGAGATTCCACTCTCCTGAGCTCCCTTGTGGTTGAGACGTCAGCAGCCAATCTAAAGGCTGTTTCTTTGCAGGGAGTCTGTGTTTTATCACTGCCTGCTTTAAAGCTCGTTTCGTTTTCTTTGGTTTTCATCAGTTTCACTATGATGCCTCTACAGTAAATCCGAACTCTGATAATTGGTAACACTCTCTTTGATATTACTTCTCCCTTATTTTGTCTTTTATCACCTTCCAGAACTTGGATTAGATTTGTGTTAAACCTTCTCCCTACATCTTCTGTATGTCTTAACCTCTTGGACTTATCATCCATCTTCTCACTACATTTGCAGTACACTCTGCCTTCCACTTTATTGATTCCCTCTACAGCTCTGAGGCTCTGGTTCAAACATCGGCCACAAGTTGTTAAATTTAATTGTTGAGTAATGTGCCTCCATTAGGAGAAATCATAGGCCTTACCCATCTAAAGCCTTGTCATCCTCCAGAGGAAGAGTGGGTCTTTCCATTTGAGACCTAGAGACAATAGATTTACTAAGAGAAGCATAGACTCTGCTTGGTAATACAATTCCAGCCTCGGTGAATCTCTTGCCACACCACTTCACGCTTATCCTGTTTTCCTAACAGACACCCGAGTATTTCTAGCCAACTCTGGTAGGAGATGCCAAGAGCCCAACTGAGTTACTACCAATATATGTATCCATAATTGGCCACATCGGAGGATGAAATCAACAATTACAGGCTTCATACTTGCAGCGAAGAATATAATTTTATCATAATATTGATAACAGTTCCACACTCCACGCAATTTGACCACCAGAAAATGATTTTTCCTCATGGGGAAGAGGCGAGTCTCTGTCCTTCCTTCTCTCCATCTTTGTCAGATGTTGGAAGTCTTCTTTAGGCTGCTGTCCTTGGCGTGGTGCCCTTTTGGTGCTAAAGGGTATTAATTAGAACCTACTGAGTGGTTTATGCTACCACGAAATTTGTAAACCAAGTAGATTATCTAAGTGATTAGCTGGTTTGTTTTGTAACTGCCAGAAAAGACATAAAGCAGCAGTAAAGTTCTGCTGACCCTTGTCCCATTTTTCTTCCTTTTCTGTGTTTGGTTTCTAATGGAACAGATGGCTTGGAGTAGACATTCTGAAGCAACTGTTGAAGTCAACCATACAGGAAAACATTCTGAAGTGGCTGGGAATTTGGAGGTCTTTGGAGAGGACAGGTGCCCTGATAAGTGTCACTCAGCACATCAGGGCTAGACTTGTCAATCCCAGTAAGGACCCTGTGATGTGCTCAATTCTTCAAGCTCCAGCCTTCTTGAGTAGTAATGATTCTGGGCAGACTGATTTTGGTCTTAAATGGTCACCGTGGTTTTGGCTGGCATCCATTTTCCTTTCCCCATCACTCCTCTAACAGCAATGATGCAGCCCTAGCCAAGTAGGGTGTCATGTTCCTGTGGCCTCAGTGATTGGCTAAGGAATGGCATATGATCTGATCAAAACCACAGTGAGACTTTTTTGAGGAATGTCAGAAAAGACATATATCCTCTTTTCCACTGGACTAGGCCCTACAAGGATAAAGGCAGGAGTAAAGTGGCCATCTTGCTACCATGCAGGTAAAGTCTTTATGAGAATGGAGCCAACACAGGGGGAGTAGGGCAGATAAATTAAGAGACAATAGGTGATACCTTCTGAGCACCTGGATTCAGCCATGCCTGAACTCATCTCTCCTCTGGTCTTTTCAGTTTCACAACTCAGTCAAACCAAGCCTTAGAAAGTCCTGATCAGTTTTAGTCAAATCATTCATCTCTAGATTCTAATCAGGGGACCATTTAACCCCAGTTCTTAGGAACTTTGTCAGGGATTAATTGCTGTAATGGTTAATTTTATATGTCAACCTGACTGGGCTTAGGGATGCTCAGATAGCTCATGAACATTGTTTCTAGGTGTGCCTAAAAGGGTGTTTCTAGAAGAGAGCAGCATTTGAATCAAGAGACTCAATAAAGATGACCCTCACCAGGGCAGGTGGGAGTCATTCAATCTGTTGAAGGCCTGACTAGAAGAAAAAGGAAGAATAAAGGCAAATTTGCTTCCTTTGTTTGCACTGGAATATCCGTTTTCTCCTGCCCTTGGACATCTGTTCTCCTGGTTCTCAGACTAGGACTTGTACTATCAGCCCCCTGATTCTCATGCCTTTTGATTTGGACTGAATTATACTAACAGCTCTCCTGGTTCTCCAGATGGCAGACAGCAGATCCTGGGACTTCTCAGCCTCCTAGTCACATGAGCCAAATCCCATCATAAATCTCCTCTTATCTCTGTCTATCTCTACATCTACACCTACAGCTTTATCTATATATCTCTACAGCCTAGTGGTTCTATTTCTCTGGAGAACTCTGATAAATAGAATCACTTAACTTTTATCTAATAATAGTATTAACCTTAGATGATCTACAGACTTGATGGGGCTATTCAAACATTGTCCTAGTTGAAAGATGGTCCCTGGGCCTATTCTGAGTATATCACATGCTTGTAAATTAGTTAGAGAAAATGATTCAAACAAATAAAAACAAAGGATACATTTTGAGTAGCAAGAGGTGGTTTCTGTCCCCTAAGTGCTATTATTCTTGTTAGGTATTAAAATACTCTTTCTGGCAGAAAGTCAGAAGGCTTTGGGGTGAATATAAACCATGATGGCCCTATGGATCCACTCACCCCAGTGAAGACTCTAAGTTTTCCTTAAATAAGAGAAAAGAGAAAGTCAGTAATTACTTGGAAGATTGTTCTTAGCAAATAATATGGAAGCTATACAGGTCTCATTATTGATGGAGAATCCCAGAGCTCTGGGAATAAAGCACAGATTTAATTGCTGACAGGAGAATGACTGTAAGCTGATCCCAGCTAGGCATCTGTAAGGAGAGCTCTGGACATATCTTGGAGACAGGGCGGGGTCTCTCTCTAAATCTCTGGTTCTCAACCTCAGCAGTAATGACATTTGAAATGGAATAATTCTCTGCCCAGTGCATCTTAAGATGTTCAGCACTATCCCCAGCTTCTACTCACAAGATAGCATCCCCTGCCTTAGTTGTGACAAGCAAAAGTGTCTCCAGAGATTGTGTCACCTGGGTGGCAAAGTCACCCCCAACTGAGAACCACTGTTGCACCCAACATTCTTCTGCCTTTGGCCTCCATCTAAAGTGAGACAGCAAACCAGGCCTGCACTAGAAATGACTAGTGGATCCTGACAGGTAGCCAGGCACGACCTGGGATCAATATTTATAGAGTGATTGTGTCGTGTGCTAGAAAACGCGTGGGCTTGAGAGGCAGGCAGAGGTGAGTTCAAATCCTAGATATTGCCAGCTGGGGCTTGTGGTATGGTTGTTTGATTTCACTGACTCACAGTTTCCTCATCTGTGAAATGAGAATGATAATTCCCTAATCAAAATGGTGCTTTGGATTGAGGTGGGAGTTGTTAAGCATTTAGATGTTTAGTACTTAGATTTGTTCGTTATTAAGAATTTAAGATGTATTGAGTATTGGAGATGGCACATAGGAAATACTCAAACTGTAGGGGTGTTAGCTTTGGTCGTTATACCCAGTGTTTGAGAGGAGGTGGAGGAGTGGTAAGGGGGATTTTATGTGTTGGAGAGGGTGAGAAAGGGGCAGAAAAACTAAGGTGTATTAAACATGCTTCTTGTCCATCAGCATGTATAATCTCATTAGGGAGAGAAGGTTAGCGTGTTAGAAAATGTTTGTTACGGTAAAAAGGCAATCCTTGATGATGTCTGAAAAGGAGACATAAAAGACTTGAGAGGGAGGTATGGATGCAGCGCCTTAGTTGTCCTCTGATGGGGAAGCACAGAACAGCTGCTGCTGGGATGAGGCTCCGGCAGGCGCCCGGCCAGCGTTGGCAGGGAGGGATTTGGGCTCCAGCCTCAAGGTGCACCTTGAACTGGTGGAGGCTGCGCGCAGCTGCCTCTGACTTTCCTCAAAGTAACCGATGACTGGCCCCTCCTTCCCAAATCCTAGGGATTTGTTTTATGTTTTCCTCAAAGGATCCAAGGTGAGCGTGACGCTGGCACATAAATCTCAGTCAAGCAGGAGGGCCAGGGGGAGGACAGGTCAGGAACAAGAAAGCCCCAGCACACATGGGGAGGGCAGCCAGTTCACACAGCCCCCCGCTCGGGGCACCCGTGGCCAAGGGGGTGCCTCCCAGTGCCCACTCTCTGGGCCAAGGTCTCTGGGGTCAGTGGGTCCCCAGCCCTGACAGAGGCAGCACCTCCAGCTGCTGTTAAAAAAAGAGAAAAATCCCTGTCAGGTGTTGCTGCGATGCACTCGTTTGTCTGAGTCCTTTCCTACTGACTCAGTTTCCTGGATATTTATGGATTTGATGCCTACAAGGGTGGTGCTCGGGCAGATTGTGAGGTCAGCACACCTCCCACCAGCTTTACTCCTCAACTTCTCGCTGCCAAAATCTGACAGCTCTCCTCCCTTTACCACCCTAAACACTTTAACAAAAAAGAAAGAAATTCAGCTGAAGTGGTCTGTGTATAGATACAGCCCTGAACTACCAACAAACACTAGTGGCTGGAAACAGAGTAAGGAGTTCAGAAGTTCGAGAACTTTGTAAACAATTTTAATGAACTGGTCCCAGGATCCCTAACTTTCTGCATGGTCACCCCTCCTTCAAGGTTAGAGTCCAATGTCCCAACACCAGGTAAGCCCACCTTGACCACCCAGCTCTCTTTTCCATCAGCACTTGTCTGGAAGATGGTGAGCAGTTCAGCACTGGGGACAGTCACATGGCAAGGAAGGAGGAGAAAAAGTCCAAGCTCCACATGCCCAGTTGGTCTCTAAGCCCTTCAAAGCCCCATCTGCCTCTGTGGTATCAAGACTCCTGATGCACTAGCTGGTGCTTTCCCCAGATCCAGAGAGAGATGGTGGCTCTGTATGTTTCCAAAACCAGGCCAAGGGAGGCTGGCAAAGTGGTGGGCCTAGAAGGTCCTTTCCTGAGATCCATAACATTGAAGAGTTGGAAGAATGCACCAGAATAGGTGTTGTTTTAAGTTTTACCTTGATTGCAAGTAGCACAACACCCAACTCAGACCAATATAAGTTTAAAAAAAAAGAATTTTTTACTTGTAACAGATATTCCAGGAGTAACTGACTTTAGGGATGATTGAAATCAGGAGTTTAAAAGATATCACTAGAAATTAGCTTCTTCCCATCTCTTTGCTCCACTACTGCCATTTTGGTTCAATTTTCAGTCCCTTCAATGTTTGCCTGGCTACTCTAAGCTCCCATGATTATAACAAGTGCAGAATGAGAGCTGGCTTCTCCACCAGCTCGACAAGTCTAAAATTATTAGCTCTGAGTGGCTTGACCTATGCCGCCCCTGAACCAATCTCTGTGGCCAGGGAAATGGAGGAAGCAACTGGTCATGTGCTCCACCTCGGCTCCAGGGATGGAGTCAGTGTCCCTGGATGCTGATAAATTAGGAGTAGAAGAGAAGTGGGTCCTCAAATGAAAATTAGAATGTTATCATAGGAAGGAAAAGTGGATGCTGAGGAGGAAAAATCACAAATGACTATTACAGGAATGTAAAATGAAACCCATGCAGAGCAGAGGGACAGAACAGTTCCACCTCGAAGGCCAACTCCAATAGACTAACAGTCTCTGGAATGGCATGTTGAGAAATAGTCTGAGCCTGAGCCAAGGGGAAAAAATAGTGCCATGATTGATTAGAAATGTCTGCTATGTGCTCAGGAAACAGTTGGGGGCCAGATATTTGTTCTCAGGTATTTAGGCATTTGCCAGTGAAACTGATTACAAATTAAAAGATGCAGAGTGACAATTATGCTAAGTCATGGCCAGTTCTGCAGTGAGTTGTTTTTTTTTTTTTTTATAAGTCCTCATTGCTTTATTTTTCACATACTCAGGACAAAGTGTAGGACTCTAATTAACAAGGTCACTCATCACCATTGAAGTCAACCTGTAATGCTGAAACAAGATGACATTTAACCTTGCCTTTTTTACTGATGGCATTGCCAAGACTGTTCATGATGCAGCCCTGACTGGGACCTGCCAACTGGCATTTGGTCAGTAATCATTTGCTTGTTCTTTACTCCCCCTTGCTAAACAAATCTTGATCAACAAGTTGCGTTCACCCAGGGACACAAGAATGGTTCAATATATGCAAATCAATCAATGTGATACACCACGTCAACAAAAGAAAGGACAAAAATCACATAACATTGCAACAGATGCAGAAAAAGCATTTGATAAAACTTAACACCCATTTATGATAAAAACTCTAAACCAAAGTGGGTACAGAGTGAACATATCTCAACATAATAAAAGCTATTTGTGAGTACTAGCCATAGCAACTAGATGAGAAAAAAAACAAATAAATAAAAGGGATCCAAATTGGAAGAGGTAAAACTGTCACTATATACAGATGACATGAAACTATATATGGATGACATGACATTATATATAGAAAACCTTAAAGGCGCCACACGAAAACTACTAGAGCTGATATTCGACAAGGTAGCAGGATACAAGATTAACATTAAAAAGTTGCATTTATTTACACTGACAATGGATTACCAGAAAAGGAAAGTAAAGAAACAATCCCTTTCAAAATTGCATTCAAAAAAATAAAATACTTAGGAATAGATCTGACCAAGTAAGTACAAGACTTACACATGGAGAACTACAAAATGCTGACTAAGGAAATTAAAGATGACTTAAAGAAATGTAAAGATATCCCATGTTCTTAGATTGTAATAATTAATACTGTTAAAATGGCCATACTACCCAAAGCAATCTACAGATTTAATGCAATCCCTATCAAACTACCCAAGACATTTTTCACAGAACTAGAACAAATAATCCTAAAATTTATATGGAATCACAAAAAACCCAGAATTGCCAAAGCAATGAAGCTGGAAGAATAACCCTCCTAGACTTCAGACAATACTACAGAGCTACAGTAATCAAAGCAGCATGGTAATTGGGGGAGGATATAGCTCAAGTGGTAGAGCACATGCTTAGCATCCATGAAGTCCTGGGTTCAATCCCCATTACTGTCATTAAAAATAAATAAATGAACATAAAAAACAGCATGGTATTGATACAAAAACAGACATATGGATCAATGGGACAGAATACAGAGGCCAGAAATAAACCCACAGACTTTTGGTCAATTAATCTTTGACAAAGGAGGCAAGACTATACAATGGAGTAAAGACAGTCTCTTCAGCAAATGGTGTTGGGAAAACTGGACAGCAGCATGTAAATCAATAAAGTTAGATACTCCCTCTCACCATACACAAAAATAAACTCAAAACTCAAAATGGCTTGAAGACTTAAATGTAAGCAAGACACTATAAACTTCCTAGAAGAAAATATAGGCAAAACATTCTTTGACATAAATCTCTGCAATGTTTACTCCTAGAGCAGTCTACCCAGGCAATAGAAATAAAAGCAAAAACAAACAAATGGGACCTAATTAAACTTATAAGCTTTTGCACAGCAAAGGAAACCATAAGCAAAACAAAAAAAACAACCTATTGAATGGGAGAAAATATTTGCAAAAGATGAGACTGACAAGGGCTTAATTGATTGGCCACTAAAGAATTATAGGGAGTTAAGAATCTAATGATGTTTGTATTTACTCTAAGTGGATAGGGCCCAAGCCCTGGGTCCCTTTTTATGCTTTTCCCTCTTCCCATGTTGGATGCAATGCCTGGGGGTTATAACCATCTGTGTATCCCAAGGCCTTCTGGCATAGTTCCAATTTCATATAATTTTCTTCTTTTTAGTAAAGGTAACTCCTGATGAGTTTAACTGAGTGAGATTTAATTTTTACATCTTTGTAGGAACTTTTATAAAAATAACCAGGTCAGAAAAGTTCATTTTGCTATTTTCTGCTCTTTACTTGAGAGATTCTGTGTGTATGTGTGCACAAAAGTGGGCCACTGTATTTATGAGACCCCTTTTGAATTGAGCTAGGCTTTCATAGGTTTAAACAGACTTTTGGAAAATTTTCCTTTTCTAATTCCTCATGTAGGTGTCTTCCTGCCAAGTGGATCGTTGCGGGTCTATGGAATTAGGGGTGAGGTTATTTCCTTACTGCTTTTTATAATCTCTTCCCAGAGCTTCCCATCCAAGTACAACATCCCTAGTTTTCATGGAGGCCACAACTTCACCTGGAGGTGCCTAAGCGCTTATGGATGTGCCAGCACTGGTCATGAGGAGTCAACCCAATAGGGTCTGCATCACAGGGATTTAGGAATTTACGGATGAAATTAAAATCTTGTAAGCATTACATTTCAAAACTGAAAGAATGTGAAAGCCCCATAAGAAAGAGATTCTCTGGTTCCCTCCCTGACCAGGAATGTCTGGCAAAGTAGGTTCTGAAGGGGCTGCCTGTAAACGTTTCTTCATAGCAGAGTTGAAGATCATTATCCTGATACACAGTCATGAGTTCTGATGGGGGACCCCCCCCACCTTTTCTTCTGGGTGTGTCCGTATTTTCCATATCTCTGAGGTCTTGATGTCAGGAAGGGAGAGGCCATCTGATGGTGAAATTTCTTAGGGAGTGGGTCATCATAGGTCTAGATGCCATGATCAATTCTCATTTGTCCTTATAAGGAAGGGGCAACAGCTGGAGAGGAGTCAAGGAAGGACCCTTTGATTGGACTGCCCCTGACACACACTCCCAACACACACGTATGGCATAAAATGGAATAAAGAGATGTGAGAGGTGACTCTAAATGATAAAAACCCAAATTAAACCAAACTAAACAAATTAGGGTTTTATAACCAAAGGTTATGAAAGTAACTGAAAAGTTCACGACTAAGGGTAGAGCTGCTTTAGATAACCCTGAATCAACATGCTCAGAGAGAGTCGTTCGGATCTCTCTCTCCGACTCCTGGCTCTGCCTTCCTTTGTGTTGTCTTCTGTCTCAGATAGGCTTTTCCCAATTGGAAGCAAGATGGATATCAGCTACTGCAGACCTCATTCTACCAACTCCGTAACCCCAATAGAAAGACAAAACTTCTTTCCCAGTAACCCCAGCAAAAATCTCAAGACTCACTCTGGTTAACTCGACTTGAGTCTTATTTTCACTCATGGAAGTGAGGGATGGAGTCAGCCTTATTTAATCCACAAAGCCGAGAGTGAAGAGGAGGAGCAGTTCCATAAATGGAAATTTGCAGTGTGGGATCCAGGAAAAGAGGGAATGAAAAAAATTTCTGAAACATATGTACAAATTACCAAATGCTTTAAAATGTGGTATCATAGTGAAAGTAGAATTTTAAGCAAATCTCAAGGTTTAAAGATTAAAGTTAGTAAAATATTATATCTGGGGTAAATGTTTGTATATTATAACAGTTCCTTACCCTTAAGTAGAATTGCCCCTGGCAAAACAAAAAAATGTCTCCTTATAGATCTGTAGACTTCAAGGTTAGAGCTGATGAGGGTACAAAAAAGTACAGCCAAAGCAATGGGAGACATTGAAATAATGCAAGTTTGAGAGAAAAAAGTCTGCTTTAGTCAGTGAATGAGAAAGCAGAGTTTTACTTACTAAAGTCAAGTTTATATGCATGAGAAAAAAATTCTCCCTTGAGATTTCAGCAATTTTTATAACAGTAATATAAAAACTAAATTTTTCAGTTGAGGGAGAAAAAATGAGCTGAGTTTTCCAGCTGCATGTCTACTCAACTAGTCAGGGACAGTAGGAGAGAGGGCTGATAAAAGCACAAATCAACAGTGTTATCTCTTAGGCCTGGGAAGCTACCAGTGGCTGGTTGGGCGGTTACATTTATAGATTTCTATCTACGGTAGCATCTGAAACAGGGCATCTTCCCTTAGCCACTCCTGCCTTGGGTGTATCATTCAGGAACACATCTGAAATCAGGACCTAGACCCCACTTGGGGGGTGAAATTGCTTCATTTCACTATCTTTGAAATTGTCATATTGAAGATTTCTTTTTTAAAAAGCTGAAAGAATTGATTCCTGGATGTTGGCTAGCTCTTCCTTCATGGGGCTTGAGGTCACTAGCCAATGCAATATAAGAGCATGATTGATTGCAATGGTATCATATATAATAATAATAAAAGATGTGTTACTGATACCCTGATACCGTAAGAGCTATTTTTATCTTGTTCTTCCCTTATTTTTCATCTGTATCAGTGTGGTTTATGTAAACCTGACACATTTGTGTATGTGAAACAGATGCAGGGTAAGGCACAGTTGTGTCTGTTTGAACCATATTTTTTTAATCATAGACATGATTTATGAAAATGTTCTTTGCGTATGAGTTTTTTCTTTTTTTCTGAAACAGAACGCACAGTAATTATAAATCTAACATTCAATTTTTCCGGTACTTAGAGAGCTAGAAAATGTAAAGTTTTTAAGTTGCTTTGCCCAATCTGTCTTCATTAGGTGTTGTAAGAAAAATAGTATGAGTTTTCTGCAGATGCAAATTAGAATTTTAGAAAAGAAATTGCTTTCCAAATGCATGATATGGAAACGGCTTTTCAACCACACTGAGCCTAATCCCCTGAAACATTCTCCTCTGCTAAGGTCCTGGGTGCTGCTTCCTCTGTAGTCTCTTAGCAAATGGCAAAAAGAAAGAACTTTTCCCAGCCTCTCCTTCCAATGAAATAACTCACACAGTGTGTTTCCACAAGAGAGATTACTGAGTCCAAGTGTTCCTTACCACTGCAATGGTGAGGCAGTTAACCCATTGCTAACAGATGGCCCAGCATCCATCATATTTCTCAGACCTACAACCTGGAAGTCTTCTCCTTCACCCTCATTGTCCAATCTATGACCATTTCACGACCACAGGTAACACAGAGTTTATCTCCTTAGTGCTTTCAGAATCTAGCTACTTCTCTCCACTACACACCCCAGACCAAATCATTACCACCTTCCTCCTGGACACAGAATAGTCCTCAACTAATCTACCAAAATCGACTCTTGCCCACCTTGAGCCCTTTCCTTCTATAGTCAGACCTTGGCAAGACCTATAGCTGGAGGAAAGGGCTACCTGCCAGGAGCTGTGGCCTTCACTAGAATGAATGAATAAGGAATTAATACCTTGATCTCCCCCTCCTCTCCTGCTTCCATATCCTCTGGCATCTCCCACTGCTTGAACCCAACTCAAATGTAGACAGCAGGAAGGCCCGGGGATGAACTTGATAGAGGTCAGCATTCTTGGGGTACAGAGTAGGATGGAGAAGAGCCAAGGATGGATGTGGCACACACAAATGACCCCACACACGGCTCCTCTGCTTTAAATAATTCCAATGGCACCATTGTGCTTAGACCTGATGCCTGCTTCCCCACCTCAAATAGCGAGAAGTCATAGTGTAAGAATTAAGGAAAAAAGACTTGTAGTTTTCTTACTTTTCCTAGCTATCGTAAGAAGTTGATGCCAAGACTTGTTTTATGAGAAGATTTTCTCAGATTAGCACATTGTTCAAATGGATGCTGTTAAATTAGTGTTATTTGAAGAGCTTGTAGGTGGTCTCTGCAGTCTTGTTTATGTAGCTACTTTCTCGTAACTTCCCCACATTTCTTCCATTATGACCTGTGCAAGTTGCAAATGTCACACCAGCCCGGTGTGAATGATCCTGATTCTGAGTTCCTTTCCATCAACAGAGCTGCCCTGTCACTGGGATTCATGCAAAGATGAACCAAGTCTGTTTATACAAAACAAACATGGTTAATAGTTCGGTCTAGCATATTTTCTTAGCCTTTACAAAAAGGTAGATGTTTTGCAATACTAGCTCTTAATTAATGAGTGCATTTACTATGCAAAAACAGACATCACTTTGAAAGCACTCTTTTAATAAAAATAATGATCTCTGTCTCTGTCATCTATTTTGTCATGGCTTTGTTTCTTTTTCTTTTTACCCGCCTTTCCTGCCCTCTCTTCTTGCCTTTCTCCTCCCTTCTTTCTTTTATTCTGTAATATATTCTCCTCTTTTCTAGAATTTTTCATCTTTAAGATATCTTATTTTCTTTCTAAAATAACTTTTTAAATATAGAGAAGTACAATGAAAAAAAATTACCCATAGTTCCAGCCTCGGAATTAACCACCATTGACATGTAGCGTATCTGCCTCTGGGCTTTTTTCTGCAATGCGGTGTCATAAGACAACTCTTTCAGTCTCGTTTAGCAAACAACCAAATAGTATTTAATGCCTGTTGTTTGGGGGCCACTGTAGACAATGGACAGAAAGAGGTGCATTTGAATACCTTAGAATACTTAGAAAAAATTCACTAGACCATCTCTGTGGGACATGTAAACTAGGTAGGTGAGGGTAAGTTTTGAGAACTTTAACCCCTCTCTGAAGGGTATAAAAGGTTTAAAAAACTAAGAATGTGTAGTGAAAAACTGAAGAAGCTGAGGGGTGGAAACAGGGAGAAAAATCCTTCGGGGAGAGTTGTGAGTCTGCTGTGACTGCCACCTTACCCCCCGACCCCACTCCCTGTGTGTGTGGGGGTTGCTTCCTCTGAACCTCTAGGCACACGAGCGGGGTTTCAAGCTCACACTTCAAGCAGTTGCACAGACTTCCTGGAGGCTTCGGGGGCATGTAGGCCTGGATGACACATGGCCATGGGGGACTGCTGCCCTGGTGGGCATGGGGTTGGGTGACGGCCCTGGGCAGAGCCCACATTGCCGGAATGTTTCCTCTGGACCAGATGCAGGCCACATGGGGAGAGTCCCAGGCTGCGGGATGCTGGGACTGCAACAGAGAGACTCTGCATGGGGTGAACCCCACCAGGTACTAAATGAAAAGTGGGGAGCAACCAGTGGGGAAAACTTGGCTTGCATAAAGGAACTGGAGAGTAGAGCTCGCCAGTGATGGAAGAAACATCAAACAAACCAGACCCCCTAAAAAAGGGCTGGCCTTAAACATCAGCCACCGCCAGAGAAAACCAGTGTCAGGTTACACTAGTGTTGATGCTGAAGGACCCCTCCTGCCTTTTATTTCTCCTTACTGTCGCCCAGGCCTGGAGGAGTCAGAAATCCAGCCCCTGGGGGCAGGAAAGTATGAGAAAGACAAGGAAATAGAGAAGGATCTGCATGCTTCTTCCCCCATTAGAGGGCTCCACCTGAGGCAGCCTGAGCGGGGGAGGGGTAAAGCTTTACCTCTAAGTGGAATTTTGACTATGACATGAAACTGTACATTATTTATCAAAATGACACATTTTCTGACACTAGAACTAACAAGAGGACATTTTGTGGTCTCAGATAAACCAGAAATTGTATGGGATCATCTCTAGACTTTTGCCAAGAAGTAGGAAAAAATTGGCCCCACAAACTGGGCTTGAATGGGCAAATGGGGAAAAGAATAGAGTTGTGTATTGGCATGAGCTGCAAGACTTTATGAATATACCAATTTGTAGATACAGTACATATTGTCTGCCTTCAAAAATTACAGGAACTGCATGCGAACTTGCCACCCACAAACAAAATTAAACACTGTTCTTAAAGCCAAAGCCCCCTTTGATTTCTACGTCCATCTTTACCCCCTCCCCGCCAGCCTGTGCTGTGAGATACTTTATATTCGTATGGAACAGTTAACTAGGCAAAGTTTTCTTCTTTATTTTCTCCTGTCTACTGTCATTTGATCCTTATGGCAATTCCTTGCAGATACTAGGAGCTGAGTGGAGTGTGAACTCCGTTTTACAGAGGGGAAAGCTGAGGCTCGTGGATGTCACAGGGGTGTCCATGTGCTCACATCTGCTGGGTGTGTCAAGGGCCCTTGCCTCAGGCTGCGTTGCGGTCATAAGTATGGATTGGTTAAGCAGCCCATTTCCCAAAGGCAGCAAGGTTTGTCTTCTCTTTCCTTCCTTCTCCCTGTAGCTCGCCCTTTGGACAGGATCTTTGTTTGCATCCTTGGTATGCTGACCCTTGCTGCTGCCCCTGCGTGCCTTCCCTGTTAATGGAAGGCCTGGCATCCCTACACCTTAGTCATGCCCAATTCATTTTCGCGGACCAGGTCAGCCAAGCCAGCATTTACTCAGGCCCAAAGCCACTGGGTGGAGTCTTTTACAACATCAATACTGACAGCCAATGAGGAGGCTTGCTTAGTTCAAGTTCACTGCCTTTTGGCATTGATGCCCAGTGCCTTTGGGATACATCCATGGCATTCCTTTCAAAGGTACAATGACCATCTCTTGGGCAGCTTGCAAGCCCCACAGATTCAAATGAGGCCCCCTGGTGTCATTTCATTTGGCCCTTAAGGCTGGAAGCCACCCCTGGGCTTCTCTCAGGATTTGGAATCATCACCTTGTAGCTCGGAGTGAGAAATTCCTCACTAAACAGCCAACTCTATGCAGTTCTTTACAAGGGGGAGGCTATAAAATGCACACAGGGAGTATTCAGATTTCGGGGGAAACTTGTTGGGATTGTTACCTTCCCTTCTTGCCTTTTAAAATTTAACTTAAAATTCTAACCAATTGAGGAAACACAGCACCCACGGTTAGGGTCATCATAAAACAGATCATGTAAACCACATATATCACCTGGGACTCCCTGGTGATACCCACCCCAGTTTTAGCATCCCATCCAGGCCACCCTTTGGCTGAATTTATTCATCTCGTCCATACACCCAACTTATTTTTTAAAATTCTAAATTGAATGTCCCCTTTACTGAATAGCCATGCTATTAAATTGATGGATTTGTGGTTGGGGTGTCATAGCACTGTCAGAATACTGCCATTAGTATGAACAAGGCTTTGGGATGAGACCTAAGTCTAAATTTTGGATTAACTACTTTCTGTAAGTGAGACCTTGGCTAAGACACCCACTGCTGGCTGCTGATGGGCCTCAGTGTTTTACCTGTACAGCGATTCTCAGTGTGACCCTTGGACCAGCAGCTTCGACATCACTGGGGAATCTGTTAGAAATGCACATTTTCAGCACCGCACCCCAGCTCTACTGAATCACAAACTCTGAGGGTGGGGCCAGCATGTTGGAACAACCCCCCAGGGTGATTCTGATTCTGCCAAAGTGGAGACCCTCCTGGCTCTGCATGACGGAGTGATGGTCTCTCGTCTTGCCTTGATTGGGTTGGGGTTTATGACTTAAGGAGGGGACTAGCTGTGCTTTTCAGCACTCTGCCCTGACACCTCTGCCCCAGTGCACACAAGATGTTAGAAACGTGTGTCACAGGGTGAGCACGTAAGAGTGAAGGGTGGTGTCATTGCTGCGTTGACATCTGAATAAGTAGCTAGGAGATAGTCTTTCTGGTCCCGCAGGAACTCTGATGGGGAAAGGGAGCCAATGCAATGATGCTCAGTGAGCATGGGAAGGTGCTTGGTGAGGTACAGCCCTTGAGGGACACGGGCAGGCACCACAGCAAACCTTCAAGTCCACGTTCAGGTCTTAACATAAACCTGATGTCGCCTAAACTAGGCTGCAGGCTTCTGGACCCTGACACGCTGCTCATCTTGCCAACATCTGGGGGGAACTATCTTGCTTTCTTTGTTCTCCGTCTCTCTGAACTTGGTTTGGTGGTGGTATTGGCAGGGTCTTCTCATTAGGAGAATGCTAGGGGGAGAATTCTCCAGTTGGCCTGGTCCTTGAAGTGCGTCAAATGTTTCCCTCCTCTGCCGTGTACAGGACCACTCCCGTCCCGCACACATAGTTTCTGCATGACCACAACCCTCCCTGACAGCAGGGTGACCCCCCCCCCCCAGTTATCCCGAGCACAGGCCTTTTGGCTCCTTGGCAGAGGCGTGTCCCTGGGAAGGCTGGGGAGCCTGGAAACGTCTGCTGAAATTAATGGCATTCTGCCTTGAAGGAGCTGAACGCAGGGCCTCCCAGGCAGCCGCGGAATTCACAGTCTCTCAGGTGAACTGTGAGAACACGGAGGTATGAACGCATCAGGCGATGCTGACAGGGCAAATGTCAGCCTTCCAGACTGAGCCTCTGTGAGTCTAGCCCAGGGTGTGATTAGAGGCAGCTTCCCAACCAGCCCGCGGTAAACACCAGCTCTCCGCTCCTTCCAGATCAAAAACCAGTCATGCGGAGCAGAGCCTTTCCACCAGAGTCATCCTCCACCTCATCCAAACACCTCACATTCCGAAAAAGAAAACACACCTCCTCAGATCTCCCCCTGACCCCATCAAAATCAGAAAGCAGAGGGAGAACAGAAAAAGGGCCTCTTGGACAAGGACGTTCAAACAGATTTCCATTTAGAAGAGGTAAACCACTGAGGGAGACGGCAGATACAAACACACACACGTTACCTTCCAGTGATGAAATCCGGAGTCCTTGCTTGTTTCTCCTTGTACTGTTTCTTAACCTTTGTTCACACGGGGCTCTCTAATGGGTCTTCCAGATGTCTCTCTGTATTGGGATTCCACTGTAATTGTCTCATGAATTATTATTGATAATTTTGTTGTGTGAGGAATGAATAATGATGGTTATCCTTAAGAGAAAACTCGCAAAGCGGGTATTGGTTCATTTATGTCTCAGCTCAAGCACGCTGGAGATTCTGGAAGGCAGAAGAGGGAGAGAGGTATGTCCATTAAAGAAAAAAAACAATGCAAACAACGTAAGCCTCATGCGTGTTACATGAGGGTGAGGAGGAAATGTTTGCCACTCTTAACGCTGCTCTGTGCCAGCTACCTGTGCTACAGGCGTGAGCAAGGTGGTGGTGAAATGAGCTCAAAGTAAAGTTCATTAACAGAGTTACTGCTAGTCAGAAGGAATAAGGGTCCCTGAACTGTGTTCCAGGGCCTTTCGGTTCCCTAGATCTCCTCCTCTCTTGCTGACTGGTGCTCCTGACATATTGAATGGGGCATGATAGCATTCATTTTTCTACTGGAAAGAAATAAATAAGACAAAGTTTTAACTACAAGTGGGGCAATGTGCCTAAGAGCAGATTAATGCATATTTGACTAATAGAGCATCTTCCCCACAGTGACCTTGGCCAATGAAGAACACTCCAAGCCCTGGAGCCAAGGGGAAGGGCATCAATGTGCTCAGGATTCTATCAGCACGACTCAGATTTGACTGCTTTATCCCACAATCCGGGACTGATATTAAACATTCACCTCTGAGCTGACTGTTGCAAGGAATTCAGACTTAAATACACTATGATCACCCTTCTCTGTTGGTCTCCTTGGAGAGAGACGTCACAATTAACTCACATAAAGTCTGGCCTCTGATGAAGCATGAGGGGTGCACACACAAGGCACAGGATGGTAGGCTTTGGGCCACAGGATAGGAGGAAAAGGCCCTGGAGGCAGAAGTCACAGCTCAAGCAGGGGCTTGGAGGTGGGAGTGGGTGGGAGGGGCTTGGCGAGGGCGGGGGGTGCCGTGTGGCTGGACTGAAGGATGGTAAGAGGCACCGATAAGATCAGATCTGTTTTGGGAATGACAACCAGTGTAAAGCATGGAAGGTGAGCTGAGAGAAAGTGAGGTAGGCACTGGGTGGGCCATCTGGAATGCCTGTAGTACCCCAGGCAAAAATGTCTCAATAGCATTGGAGGCAGGAATGGACTGCAAAGCTGACGAGGGGTTATCGTGGGGCACGAGCTTTTGGTTGAGATGGGGATAAGTGCCACAGCTGAGAGCCTCTGGTTGTCCATCTCAACCCACGATTTGTAAGGAACGGCTTCTGAGGGCCTGGCCCTTGCAGGCCTTCCCCGTAACCTCCCCCTAACGGACGTGGGCAGCTGAGACATCTGAGGAATGAGGCGAGATTGCACAATTGAATTTTTCACCTGGGCCCAACCCGAGGTCTGCGGGGTTGGGTGGTACTGAAAACTTTGGTGACCTAGCTTCTGATTCCATCAAGGGGAGATTTCTGAGCTGTTCTGATTCATGCTTGGAGCCCTGGACCCCTCCCAAAGAGGAACAGGCTGCTTTGGTGTCCTGATCAAGGTGAGTTTTGAACAGTAATGAGAGAAACTGCCCATTCATCGCATTACTGAATACTTCCGACCTTGCTCGCCACATGATAAATATAATTTGTTAATCCACACTCTTAACATTTGATCACCAATTTACTGATGATGAAACTGGGGTTCAGACAGTTGAAACTGCTTTTATCTTGCTTTACTTCCAAATTTTGGGAAAAGATAAATCCACTGGTATTCTTGTAGCATTTGCCATTCTGTTTGGGTGTCTTTGTAATGTGAGCCATTTTCTCTTTCTTTCCCCGACAGGTTTTAGGTCCTTCTCCTTGTCTCCTTGTCTTTCTTCATCCACTGTTTTGGGTACCTGGTGGACCCTTTCAGCTGGAAACTCACGTCATTCAATTTGGTTGACATCTCTTGTTTGCCTTAGTCAGATATCTTGTTCTCACGGTGCTGCAAGTTTATGACTCTTTATATCTTTGCCATTTTGGAAGGGTTCCGTTGGGAAGGAGGGCATGGAAATAAAAGAGTGTGTGCTTAGGCCCTCATATTTAATAAGAGCTATTTTAAGTATTTAAGAATTTTAAGTATTTTGAGCTACTTTAAGTATTTTTATAAAATTCCATCAGAAACTGTTGGTTGTCCAACCTAATACCAGATAGGCTAATTAGAAATAATAGGTTAATTAGCACCAACCAGCGTCTAGAATAATGCCTGGAACTTAGTGAGTGCTCAGTTAAGACTTGGAGAACACATGTTATAGAAACTTAATGTTGCTCTTTCATTGCTCCAATAGTGCGTGTGTGTGTGTGTGTGTGTGTGTGTGTGTGTGTGTGTGGTGGGGGGGGGTGTTTGGGACAGTGAGTATGGTGAGAAAGTGTGGACATGGACTTACAATACAAGGACACTTGGGTTCTAACCTTGACCCTACCACAAGCCAACCAAGTCCTGTGACCTCCCAAAGGCTCACCTTTCTCCTTCAGAAGGTAAGAATAATAACATCACTGCAGAATTACTGTCAAGATTAGACATCCTGATAATGATAATTTTAATGCTAATTAACAGCTACCAGTCCTCACACCTTGCTATGTGCTTCACATGCATTCTCTTAATTATTCCATACAACAGCCCCATGAAGTGGGTAATATTCACATCTCATCTCATAGATGAGGAAAGGAGACTTGGAGAGGTGATGTTAGTTCCCCAAAGTGACCCATTATAGATAGGGAAGGCAGGCAATGTTCACATCCAAGTCTGTGATATTTACCATAGGGCCATATAAATGATGGCTATTATCATTGTGTTCAATGAAATTGAAAAACAATGCCCTTATTGATGAATAATTTAGGGGGTTTTTTTTTTGTACACATAATCTATCAAAACAAGGTAGCAGTAGAGAAGGAGTAATAAAAAGGATCTATTGGTGGTTAAAAAGTGAAGTGGCCCCTTGAAGAGTTATGCATACATACAATGTCTTCTAGCATTAACATTCTGTCATTCAAAGGTCCTTCCACTCCCTAGCAGTTACAAATTGTGTAGAAACCCAACTCAAACTGGTTTAAGCCAAAAAGGAGGATTTCCTGGCCCATGTAACTGAAAAGTATAGGAATTTCTAGGTTCAGGCCTTCAGGCATAGCTGGATCCAAGCGCTCAAAAGATATCTTTTGACTCAGGATTCCTCTCAGCTCTGTTTTGCTCCCATTGATTCTATTTTCAGATGAGATGGTTGCCCCAGCAGCTTCAGGCTGACATCAACTCTTCTCACAACTCCTATGGAAACAAGGCCTTTTTTCAACAATCCTCACACAAGTTTTGAAGGTGAATCTCTCATGGGCTCTGATGATCCCATTCCTAGATCCTTGGTTGGAAGTCTGTCTACATTAAATCACATAAAATTGAAAGAGAGAGCAAGGTGATTTCCTCAACAACGATCAAACTGCTGAGTCTAGGAGATGGGGAGGTGGAGGCTGAGCAGCCAAAACAGAAAGATGTTCCCATGTGGCGCTCTGAGGAATCCCTCAGAGGGCTCTGAGAGGCGGAGATAGTGGATGGAGGTTGAAGCCAGACAGAGAGGACTCAGTGGGACCCAGACCCCCAAGTTAAGGACCACTGGCTCTTAGGACTTTGGTGGGGACTTGGGGGCACTATTCATGTTGTAGAGTCTGTGTGAACAGCCCACTTGCCCAAACGCCATTACAACTAGAGCAGATCAGTCCTTATCAAACCCATTGCCTAGACTTGTTATTGGTCAGCCTCTTGGCTGTGCTTTCTGTAACCGAGGCAGGAAGCCCGGTTGCTCATCTCCATCTCCTCAGGGTGATCAAGAAAGGCATAGCAAATGTTTGATGAGTGAATAAATAGTGAGTGTGTGAGTGAGTGAGTGAATACACTGGGTACAGAGTGGTTGTGGAGGCTACAGAGATGAACCCGAGGTTCTCTGCTCCACATTTTCATCTCTCATGATGCCTCTTGGTTCTGGCAACCACTATATATGTGGCCATCTGTTTAATGGCTATTTGTGTAGCTGGACTGTCCCTCCATGAGGACAGAGATTGTATCTGGCTTTTTACTGTTGCAACCATATCTGGAACATAGTACATGTTCAATCAATACTTGTTGATTCTGGCTGACTCTACAAAGTTAACAATACTTTTTATTAAAAATAAACAAATAATACACAAATGTATATCAGTTGGAAAAATACTCTAACATTATGGAAAAGGAAAAGTGTCTTCTGACCAATCCTAATCCCAAGTACTTCCCTTCTGGCAAATGAAGAAAGCAATCATTCTGGTATGTATCCTTTTCGCTTTTTGTTTGTTTTCATTTACTTACAAATATATCTATGGAAATATATGGTATTGTTTTGAGACTTGTACCCAGATCCACCCAGTTTCCTCTAGCAATTACATCTTATATAACTATACTACAATATCAAAACCAGGAAATTACATTGGTAAAAATAGGTATACAGTTCTATGTCATTTTATCACATGTAGATTTGCACATCCATGACCACAAGAAAGATACAGAATTATATCTTCAATAAATTATTCTAATTACTTCATCAGCTACTCCTTTATAGTTATACCTGCTCTCCCCCCATCTCTTCCCCAACCTCTGCCAACCACTAACCTTCCCTCCATGTCTATAATCTGTCATTTTGAGACAATTATATAAAAATTATAAATCATATAAATGGAATCATGTAGCATTTGACTCTCTGAGACTGTGTTTTCTCACTCAACATAGTGCCTTTGAAATTGAAGCTTTTTTTAAATATAAATGGCATTGTGTTGCACATATGCTTTTTAACTGGACAATATGTCCCAGACCTTTCTCTTTCAGGATATTCTGATGTAGCTAATCCATTCTGTCACATGATATTCTATAGAGCAGCTGCATCACACTTTTATAATTTTCCTATTGATTATTGCCTATGAGTTCTTTCCCCTCCCTTTAAGAGTCTCCTTACAGGGTGACAGGATTCCCAGGTGCCTTTGCCCAGGCCTGCACCTGTGAGTTGCACATAGCCACAGCCTGGAAAGTGGGTACTGGGGAGAGGATGCCCCAGAGAGTCCACAGGGGAGTCTCAAATCTTTAAGCAAAGCACCTGAAACAAGTTCTCATGGTTCTTGAGTCTTTTCTGCTTAAGTTGCTGGAGGTAACTTGTCTTCCCACCATCCAGAAATATGAATGAAGCCGGGGGCGGGAAGGTAGAGGAGAAAAATGAATGTTTTTCCAGTTGCCCACTGTTGTTAGTGGGTAAATCCCATGGCAGTGATTTCTGCCCCTAGTGCTCCACAAAGATCCCCCTACACACACACACACACACACCAAGAGACATAGGAGCAGATGACAACACCAATCAGCCTTCGTTTGCCGCCTTTGCGGGTAATAAGACCGTCTCCCTGTGTGATGAGTGGGTGGAAAGGTGTCCCACAAGCCCGTGAGGAAGTGCTGATTCTGAGAGACCTTGGGTATTAGGTAACAGGGTGGAAGTGAGACTCTGGGAACCCCTCTGTGAGCCCCACTGAGCCAACATGAGTCACAAG
Organism: Camelus bactrianus; assembly: GCF_048773025.1. Lineage (NCBI taxonomy): Eukaryota > Metazoa > Chordata > Mammalia > Artiodactyla > Camelidae > Camelus > Camelus bactrianus. The sequence goes on from NC_133555.1 coordinate 29,641,869, forward strand.
CTCTCAGCTCTGTCCTGACAGAAGATCATGGTTTCCCGGCCAGAAAGCTTTGGCAAGCCCCAAACTTCAAACTCTGATACCCGGGCAAGCCTGATTTGTGAAGTCTGCAGGCCTGGGCCTCCCTAAAATTCCTTCTCTGCCCCCCACCCTTCTGTTGCCATGCTTTGAGCCTTTTGTACAAAATCTTGGGCATGTTATCCCTGTCTGGGAGGCTCAGAACTTTATTTAAAGTTTTTTATTCTTTGGGAGAAAAAAAAAATGAGGCTCATGTTAATAGACTAAACCAAGAATCTAAACTGAAAGCAGAGGCCATGTAAACAAAACCCTTTTATGTGGTGGCTCCAAATGAGTTTACGTTAACAAAAACAGGACAAGTAAATAAGTGAGGTTTACAAATATAAACTGCAAAGTTGCTGAAGTGTGAGATAAATTGTCTAAGGCCCTTCTGTTTAAATTCTATGGCCTGGCATTTCTCCTTTTGATTTTCTATCAGAGGGAATCTGGAGTGGAGAGAATGTTCTGTACAAGAGAAAAGAATGTCTCATAGTGGGGCCAACCAATGATCTGATTAGGGGACCTCCTGCAGGGACCTGCCAGGGTTGGGTCCTCCTCCCTTCCAGGGCACAGGGAGACACCTGGCTGGTGATAGCACCTGACTTCCCCCACCCAGTGGAAGGGACTCTTCAAAATACCTTGTTCTGCCAATGTGACCCCAGAGAGCGATGTTGTGGCAGGGGGGTGGGGTAGGGAGTGGACCTCGAGAGGGATGACAAGAAACATTCCATCAGATGTCATGGTCACTTGAGAGGGAATTTCCTCCCCTTATCCACCAAGAAGAATAGGGTGTGCCCAGCAGGTGGAATTAATTATGAAGACTAGCGTCCTTGCCAGCGGGATTGGTGACCTGGCATTCAACCACTCTCCCAGGGAAAAAATCTAAACATGGCATGAGATTTCATCTGGGTGGTTCTGAGACAGACAATTGGATGTGGAGGTGGGGGAAGGGGTCAAACCAGTACAAGTACTGTGGGAAGAAGGCAAAGAACAGAGAGAGGGTGGTAAGATGGCCTGTGTGCCGTGGTGTGCTAGTAAATGTTTACCAAACTGGCTCTTGGGGTTGTGGGGAGAGCCCTGATTTGTGGTGTTTCTGGATTTCCACGGTGTAAATACTTCCAGCAAGGGCCATTTCAAGTTATCAATGGGAAGTTTCTTGGCTCACAAAATTCTTGAAAATTTAACAATCAGCTTTCCCTCGCTGGTTCAGGAAGTAGATCTTAAAAGATTTAAAAAAGGGTGGTAGGCAAAGGGAGAGAGTAGTGTCTGAACCATTTTCCCAATCATTTAGAGTATTCTATTTTTTTTTAATAATACTTAGAATATTTGTTCAATGTCTGCCTTTTCTTTTAGACTCAATGGCTGGAACTCATTTCTCTGGGTTACTACCTACCTCAGTGCCTAGCACGTAGGAGGGGCCCAAAACATTCTTTGATTGGCCCAAAAGTCTGTTGAATGCTCTAATTAATAGTAAGAGTGCCTACTATGTGCAAGGCACTGGACTAAGTCCTTGACAGGAAGTACCTAATTCCATCTTCATAGTAGGCTTCTCAAATTATGCATCACATGGAGAGCTAATTACATATATGGTTACCCAGGCTGCACCCCAGATCTTGCCCAGGAATCTTCATTTCAACAAGCTTCCCAGATGGATTTTATACAAACTCAAATTTAGAACCACTTCCTGGTGGGGCAGAGCTTATGATTCATATTTTATAGATGAAGTAACTGAGGCTGGCGAGTTTCAGTAACCTCTCCAAGGCTGTACATTAGATAACTGGTACAAGAAAAGCTAGGTCCGCCAGATGTCAAAACTAACCAGTAGGCTAGATGGACTCCCCTACAGCAAAACTAAATAACTGAATGAATGAACGAGTGAGTGAGTGAATGAGTGAATAACGTATCTCCCCTCTGGATGTTTACTGTGGTGACAAAAGGTGACATCAAAAAAAAAAAGGTGACAGTCGATGCAGGGAGTCAATAGGGGTCAATTATATTAATTTTGGGGCAAGGTGATGAGGCCATATAGAAACATAGAATATAGAAAATAAGACATTGTGGTAATGATCCACTGCTTAGCTATGTATCAGGCACTGTCTGAGTTCTGCATCACTGCTTCATTAAATCTGTATAACAGCTCAACAGGAGAAATGCTGTCATTCATGTTTCACAGAGTGTGATTCAGAAAGAGTAACTCATTGACTTTACCATTAGGAAGTGGAGTGGCTGAGGTTGGAACTCTAGTTTTTCTGGGTCTGTGCTCCCTGGCTTCTGATAAATCGGGGTTCAAACCTATGCACTGTGACTAGAGGGGAAGGTAAAAGCTACCCTGAGGGAAGGTGGAGACAGTCTTAGGGAATGGGTTTCCTGCCAGTCCTAGTGAGGTGATCTTCAGCAATGGTTGAAAGAAACACGGTGGAGGACCACCAGATGTCATGACCACTGGAAAATGTGAGCCTGTGTCTGTCTGGTTCCTGGAAAATGTCACTGAGACTGGGGCATTCCCAGCGCTTGTGTGGACAGATGTTAACTGCTGGTGAAACGATTTTCTTATGGCTCTTCAGAAGTCCAGGTCCTGTATTTTGTCTGATTTCATGACCATGTACATACAGGTTGAAGGAGGCTTAGAGCATCTCTTCTGGGAACTGAGGCAATTTCTTGGACACAAAAATCATCAGTGGAAATTAAAAGTTTAGAATAAAAAGGAAACGCCTTCTGAAGAAAGTTCTCTGTCTTTTTTTCCTATGAGTGGGAAACATGAAGAGGAAGACGACATTTTCCAGGAACCAACCTGGGTCTCACGCTGTCCCCAAATACAACTACTGCCAGTTAGACAGTGAAAACTTAACTCAATCTTTGGCGCCCTCACCCCTTCCTAATGGCACTGATGGCTGATGTGACTGGCATGTGGTTGTACAGTGACTTCTGCCAGCTCTCCTGGCATCCTGCAGGCAAATAAATGTGTGCTGGTTCACATCAGTATGTGCTTGTGCAGCCAAGTATCTATTTATTAGTAAACATGGTCTCAGAAAGACTCAAATTAGTACTCCCTTAATACTAAAACTGCTACTACTAATAACAGTAGTCTTCAGGCTATTGATATTGAGGATTGACTGTGCAGGGCCCCATGTTAAGCCCTTCTTGTGCACAATCGAATTCGGCCCTGGCCATTCACGTCTCCCTGAAGGGGTGTGATTATAACATGCACTTCGCAGATGAGGATGCTGAACATTGGGAGGTGAAGTAAATGAGTCAAGGTTGCTTAGTATGGAAGGGGTAGTACTGAGTTTCTCTATCTTGCACTTTAGTTTGAGCTAGAATGTCTCACTTTTGGTCCATGGCTTATTAATGGTGAGGCACATGCTTTGAGATATCCCTCAATCCCCACCATGATCTCCCACTAAGTCTATAAGCCCTGGATCTGAGTCAACAGAGGGGATGGGAGAGAAGGAATTAAGAAATCTATTGTCAAGGCATATAATCTCAGCAATGCTCCCTCCTGGAATCTCCCCAGGTGAGATCACACAGAGCCTGCCTGGCTGCCCAGGAACCACCTCTCTAATCAATCAGTTGATCAAACACATCTTCCGCCCATGCCTACAAGACGGCGTCCAAGTGGAATGCATAGGGACCCATTCCTCCCCTCCAGCACGAGTCCTTTCCTTCTGCCACAGTGCCACCAACAATGAGATGGGGGGGGGGAATGCCAGTAACCTAACAGCCCTGCAGACAATTGGTCTGTGTCTCTTTGGTCTGAAGTTTCTATCTCTCAAGGGCCAGTGTGAAAAGAGTAGAAGAGATCATGATTTTGGATAATTCCACCTTCTTTCCAGCTTTGCAACCTTCACTACAAGGCCACTCATGCAGCCCAGTTAGAACAGCCTACCAGCGAAGTTAGAAAAGTAGTTTCCTTCTCTTAGGACCAGGATGGCTTCAGATGGGTGACTGGGCCCTTTAGAACCAGGCCTGTGTACAGCTCTCACCGCTGCCACCACCTCGTAACTATTCTCCTCTGTTGAACTTCTTTTAGTTCCATGGATGTACTCCTACTCCAGTCTCCTCAACCTCTGAGCCTTTGGCTGTAACATTTTCCCACCAGGACAGTGTCTTCCCATATCAAAACTGCACTCTCCACCCGACCCCTTTACTGGGTAAAACAAAGTCATCCTTTAGGACTGAAATGCGTTGTCCTTCCTACAGGAAACCTTGGCTGGCTACCACCTTCTCAAATACCCTTGCCTGGAGTAAATGTGCTCCCATCCCATCTTCTCAATTCCACTCTCCTTTTTCTTTTCTTTCTTTCTTTTTTTCTTTTAACTAAAATTGTAGGGCTTATCACACTGTTCAAATATTTGACCCTTTTCTGATGCTCCCTGACCTTTTTATTCTCACGAGTGTATCTATACAAATTTGTTTGGAAAAGTAGTCTCTACTTGAGAGGAATTCTTTCCTATAACCACACTGATGAGCTGACTATTTGGCCTTTCCTATAAGACCCCTACCCTACTGAGGGCAAACTACAGTTGTTTCTATCGTATGTGCAAACTGGATGGAGGAATATTTTTAAATGAAGGGCATAACTTGGGTTCCTGGGATGTAATTTGCTTTTTTGTTTATTTCCCAACCCCCTGAATTGTATGCGAACTTCAGTAAAGCTTTCTTACTTGTCCAAAGAGGGAAAAAAAAATCCCTAGAGAGATAGAGGAGATTGCAGATTCCATGTCTATCCTTCTCACTGTGTACTCACAGCACCTTCGGTGACCAATAGGTGACAGACAGCGTGTGTCGAAGGGAGGAGTGGGGCTGTGCGGGTAATGAGCCGTCTTCAGCATCACAGGCAGACATTTCGGCTCTGTGATCTTCCCTCCTCTGCAGGGAATATTTCTGCACCCACCAGCCACAGCAAAAACTCCTAAGCTGGTTATCATCAGGCTTGTATTTTCCAGTGCTGAGTTTCCCTCCCCATTCCTGCTGGAGGAAACTTACTTTCCCCTGGCTTTTCTCTCTACTCCTACACCAACGTTGCCTAACACCCACGCCGCCAACAGCCTCCCTCATAGCTGCCTTTCCCGCTGTTCTTCAAATGCATCACTTTGGCAAAAGCAACGCTCCTTCCGGCCATCCTCAGATTTCCATCACGCTGAAGCTTGCCTTGCATATGTTACGGACACACAGAGTCATCAGGCACACCCTGGTCCCCTGCCTCAATCTTCACAAGTCTTTCACTGATGAACTGATGGACCACCCCAGAACCCTCTTGGATGGTCTTGCTGCTGTCCCTATTCCCTGGGGAAGGATGACACAAAGAAGGCATTGTGCCAATCTTTGTCTGAATCAGTCCCTCCCACCATATTGCTGATGTTGCCATAAGGACCAGCTAAGAAATGTTTATATTAATTCAAATGCTCGTGGGGGGGGGGTGCAAAACCAAACAACACACGCTGTGGAAAAGTTGCAGGTGTGCTGTGTGAAGAGGATTAACTCTGCTGTGTACAGCCTTGTTTCTGTGGTGACCACATGTGCTGCTCTCCTTAGAAATGCCTGGGTTTGGTTTGATTTGCTGGGCTGTTTGTCAACATGTGGGCCTCTTCTGGAAAGGTCAGTGTGGTCAGTGTGGCCATCCTTCCGTCTGTCTTTGGCCTCTGTTTCTCTCTCTGACTCTCCCTCTCCCTCTCTTTGTCTCTCTGTCTGTCTCTCTCACACACATATATATTTTAAGGGCACTTTCATGCTCTTAGGGGAGACATAAGGCACCTTATACAAGGAGGAAGTTGCATCTGAAAAGAGCTTGCTGGGCGCTCCTTGTTGCACCAGAGAGTTAATTGAGTCCAAGTGGACAAATATCTGAGCTCAGCTCTGGGCCAAGGCATTCTGGCAGAGTCATCTGAGGAGCGCATGAGATTCTCCTCCACTGGTGCATGACAGCTGAAGTGTGGTCCCCCAGGAGCTGGGACCACCTCTGGGCAAATCTGCTCACTCGTTACACAGGCTGTTGCCCCAAATGCCCCTGCCAAGGCTTGGTTCCTGCCAAGGGACCCTGCACAGACGTGTCCCACCGATGAGCATTTGGTCTCCTTTATGAGTGTGTTCCTCGTGTCTGCTCATCTGGTTCACACGCAGTGCACCTTGAGAGCCTGGTGCCTGAGCGTGCCTGTGTGTGTGCGGGTCCCCCTGTTAGTGTGTCACTGGCCTGCTTTGGCTTGAACAGCTTTGTAATGTGGCAAGTCTTACCCTAGACAGGTGTAAAAACTTGTTCTTGGCTGAACTGTTTTTCCTTTAAACTGGGATGGCCCCTCTGAAGTTGGTGAGACTGGGAAAGGGGCCCCAGTGTCCCCAGAGCTGGGGTAAGGACCTGCGGGCCCACTTCTCCACGAAGGGAACTTGCCCCACCACCTTCAGCCCTCCAACCTTTTGTGGGGGCAGGGGACCTTCAAAGAGCCTGTCAGCTTGTCCCAAAGTGTCCCTGTGCTGGGGCCTAAAAGCCTTAGCCTCTGTGGGCTGAGTGGTGGGCGATCGCCCCCCACAAAGGCCCACTATTCCCTCAAAAGCCCGCAGAACAGCAAGCGAGGGCAGAGCAAAGGCAGGCCGTCCGTAGGAAGATGAAAGCCCCTCCCTCGTCACCCCGACCGCACCTGCTGCCTTCACGCTGCGCCCGCTTGGAGAGGCTCAGTGCTTTGATGAAGCCAGTGGCACAAAGGACATTGTATAGGGCTCACCAAGGCAGACTGAGGGCCAAGACCCCTTCAACATGAGAGCCTGGGAATAGAAAAACGGAAACCGAGAAGCCCCTTTCAGTAGCTTGCCTCTCTCAGAGTAAGTCCTCAGAACCACGGAAAACATTTGAACCTCTCTTCCTGAGAAAGAAGGCCATGTCGCTTTATCCAGGCAGTGACGGATTTAGCCATCAAGCTCACAGGGGACTAGCGGAGGGGCAGGGCTAACCTTCAGAGCCGGCCCTCTGGGGCCCAGCCCGATCTCCGTCCCCCTATCTCATCTTCCCTGAGGCTAAACTGTTGAGTTCGGGACCTGAGTTCTGAGAGGTCGGTGGTTTCTGCTTTCATCTGGACACATGTCCTTTCCTCCCTCTCTGCTGACAGCCAGTGCGCGAGGCCAGGTCTCTAGGGAAGGCAGGAGGAGACAGCCTTGTTTACCTTGGATAAACACCATCAGCGTTGTCAGCATTGTTGTGTAAATGAGGTCCTTTCAGCATCTCCAAAGGTAGGTCTCGTCCTATCCCTCATCTCTCCTGGAAGTGCTCGTTTTTTGTTTTGTTTTGTTTTTTAAAAAAACAACCCTGCTGGTCTCTATCTCTTGCATTCTTAGGAGTCACTAGCCTCCCTCTGTTCCAACCAAACCAATCTAAACCAGAGTGTGTTTAAACATCACCCAAGGAGCATTTGAAATGATCTCCAGGGTCCGCACACAGATTCTGATTCTGCACATGTGGCAGGACCTGGGAATCTCGAATCCGTGAGGCCCCGCAGGGCTTCCTGTGTAAGTGGTCACCAGGTCCCACTGGGCGGGTCAGTGCCCTCTCACAACTCCGAAGCCAGGAGGACTGGGTTTGGTTGTGTCTGTGCTGCTCGGCAGCTGTGTGATCTTAGGAGGGTTGCTCAAATGATCTGAACGTTCGTTTTCACTTCTAGAAGAATCCTGAAAAATCATAATAGCTCTCTTCAAGGACTGGCATGAGCGTTATACACGACTGTGTATTAAGCCCTTAGCCTGGTACCTCGCACCTAGTACCTAGTGAATGCTGAGCACATGTCAGAGGCTGCTGCTAATAACCTAGCTGTAACTACACGGATGAGGAGCTCCTCTGATGACTTCCTCTCAGCCCGAGATCACCCGAGTCTGACAACCCACTCCCTCTTGTTCCGAGCTTCCCTTTATTTTCTTCTGCTTCTGTAGGCTCTTTACTGTCTCCCGTTCCTAAAAGAGCCTTGCTACTTGCTATTTTTCCCTGGGTTCCCTGTACATCTCTCTGCTCCATCTCTAAAAGGTTTATCACAGCTGTGTCTTCATTGAGCCCTTTCTAGAATGTAGATTGGCTCTCAGATGAAATTTTCACAAGGGGCACAAGCTTCTGTAATACACACACGGAACTATGAGCCTAACAACCTCTTGGCCTCCTTCACCAGAGACCAGGCCCGGGCCCTCGATTCAAAGATTGATTTCCCATTTCCCAGGCATCTACCCCTTTCCTCCAACCCCCGTCGCCTGCAGTGTCTGACTACGTCCACAGTTACCTAACCTAGGATGCAAACTGGAACAGCTTAAGAGACTTGATAACATCCCCAAATTCCAAAGCCGCGTGCGTGCCATTCCCCTTCAGCCTCACTCTGCCTGTCTGTTGGCTCTAGGGGGAGTGCCAGTTTCTTCATCTTAGGAAGAGGCCTGACAGCTGCTGTGGGTGGTCGCGCTGTCCAGGCCTCCAGCTGGTTGGGAAGGGACTCTCCTAGCCTCCAGCAGCTTCCCACAAGTGGGGATGGGGTCATTCAGGCCCACACACCCTCCCTCATTTTGTTCCTCTGTCCTTTGTTACTGGCACCTGTGCTCTTTCTTTCACCAAAATGCCAACATAAGTACCTGGGTTTCACCTTACCGGTAGAATGTTGTTTGCCCATTCAGACCAGCCCACTTGAGGGAAAGGGGTTTTTCTCAGATCTCAGACTCTCTAAGACTATTGCATTTGGAGATCCCAGATCCCAAAGAGTAGGGTTGATTTTTCTTGCTTTGCTTTCTGTGGTTTCAAGTCAACTTCCCCCACCTTCCATCCTTCTACCTCAGCCTTTCACATTCCATTCCATTACTGTCTTCACAGCCTTGTTACGGTCTTAAATGATCATGCTTTCATTTGTGTACTTGTTTATTGCTTCTCTTCCCACACAAAGCCGTGAGAACTTTTACCTCATCTGTTTTTGTTGCTGGTTGCTACACAGAGCTGGACAGGACAGGTGGCAGGCACTTATTCATTCACTTACTTACTAATTTTGAGTAAGTAAATGGATGAAGCAAGAAAGCAGGGCTAGAAATCTATGAATTCTCTGGCCAAATGCCGTGTTTAGTATCTTCACTGATATCCTAATATCCACCCCTACAGGGCTTTCATGCAGACAACCTCCCAGAATGAGCCGTGGGGATACCAGAGTCGTCCCAGGTAGATGGTACCAACTTCACCCTAACAGAAGGAATAGTGTGTTCAGGGGCGGAACAGATGTGATTGGAGGAACACCAAGAACTATATCTCATCCTCAGAATAACCTCCCAACCTTCCTGGAAAGGTAAAATCCTTTCCACTCAGAGTGAGAGAAAACCTTATCAGGAAGAAACTTCACAGACTTGAATTTCCAGGGAGGGACAGGAGATGGAGAGCAGGTTGGAGAGTGGGATACCTTGGGGAGCCAGATTTTCAGAGCTCATGCATGGAAGAGGAGAGGGCAGCATGTTAAGGCTGGAAAAGTACCCCCAGTGTCGGGACGGCTCCTGGCACTTCATACACAGCTTGTGTGACAGAAGCCTCCCTTGCATGAGCTTGCTGACTGAAGTCTGAATTTACATTCCAGGCCAGCAAGAGGCCCAGAATCAGACCCTGGCTTGGATCCAGAAGCCAGTTTGGGCACAGGCTCTGACTGTGGGAAATGGGGCAAAGGGGAATCTTGGACATTGGCCTAAAGAACCTGAGGGATGGTACTAGAATAAGTTCCAGGGATGGGTGAGGGCACAGGAACTACCTCGATACGCAAGGGTCAGCCACGGAGGTGTGGGCACTATCTCTCAGGGGCTGGGGAAGGTGGGAGGAGGCATTCCCCGAGGCCTAGGATGGAGGGGTCAGTTTATGGGGCGCCTGTGGCTTCGCCTGTGGGTGGAGAGGGAGTTGTTAAAAGTACTGAGGTGATTTGGACAAATAAAGATTTCTTTCTGAGGCTCCCTGTGTGTTCTTCTACCCCAGCAAGACCACCTCCCCTGGGTGAACCTCCTCCTTGCCCCACAGTGACTAGTGCACAGTTGTGAGTACAGAAAGCACTTGGTGTAGAGATGGGCCCCGCACCATGGTCCTTTGCCCACGATTCATCCTCGGCCCCAGGGTCCACCTGTGACACTTTCCCAGGTGCTGAGATAAGTCACCTCAACACATTGGGCCGAGCAGGGTGGTTGTGAAAACTCCAAGGCGGTTTCAGCATTCAAAGGGAGACATATTCACAACTCACGCAGCCCTGAGAGCCACATTTTACAAGACAGCTGAGCAGCACTGAGAGGGGCCTCCGTGTTTCTCATATTTGGCCTCTCCCACACTCACCGTGGCCTGGTGGGCGGCTTTCACTTTAAAGCTAGAAAACATTCCAGCCCTTGCCCGTTAGTGTGACTCCTGATACGCCTCATAAACTATTCATAAAACAAAACGATTCCAGCCCGGGTTGCTTCCCGGTCTTCCTCCTCCCCTAGGTTTATTTTCCCCGGCCGGTTCTGCCCCCTCCACCTTCCTGGTTAACCCTCGAGGGCCTCACTTAACAAGGCAGCGCCAAAAGACGTGGGTGATGTGGATACAGCTCCCCACGTCTTCACAGGAAACCTCGGGCTCCTTTCCACCTCAGTCCTCTCGTCCCTCCCATGTGACCTTTGTCCTTCCACACTGACTCTGACTCATCCCCTGCCTCCTGTCCTTCAGCTTCAAGGGCATTTGGGATGCTTTTTAGCTGGATTGCTTTTTGCTGTGTCCCTTTGTCCCAGACGCAGAGGGCCTGGGAACGCCTGAGAAGGCAGTTGGCTATGTTGCCACAGGGTGTTCCAGGTTCCTCCTCCGCCCATGGATATAGGGTGTGACTTTTGGAGATGGGCTACTGGTGATGGTGGGACTAGAAATACAGATTGCATTCTCCATGGTCCATTCTCCCTTTCACCAACTGTGGCATGGTGAATGGGAAGCTTTGCAGCAGACCTGGGCTCAAAGCCTGGCTTGGCCACTTCCATGCTGGATGGCCTCCCTATGCCTTAGCTTCCTGTCCATCTACTCATCCATCTGTCCATTCATCCATCCAGTAATTAATGAGCACCTACTATGGGCCAGACTCTTGTTACAGACACTGAAGATGTGGAAGGGATTAAGCTGATCAGTTTCTGTCCTCATGGAACTGACATCCTAATGAACTAGGAATAATAAGAGAACCTACCTCACAGGGAGTAAGTGTCAAGTATCTATAAGGCTGAGCTGTCTGAAATTGCCTTTTTTTGTGGGACAAAGCTATCTGAGTAGCAGCCATTTTCTATGAATCAAGCCAACAGTAAAGTGCCTAGTGCATAGTGGGTCCTCAATGGAAGAGCCGGAAATGAACATCTTATGCACCCGGGAGTGACGTTCTTAATGAGAACAAAACTTCATTCTCAATGTCTAGTTCATTTGATGAAAAATGCAGTTAAAATCAGGTATTATTTACAGCTCATGTTTTTAAACTAAGTGTTATGAGCCCATGAAGTCTTGAGAAGCAGCTGACAGGAAGTAGCTTGTTGAGTTTTGCTGCGTTTTAAAGCTCCCGTCCGCCAGACTGTATGACCAATAGTTCCAAATATGCTGATCCTTTTCTTGAATAAATCAGCAGAGCTTAAAACAGACTTTGCATTATTCAAAGCATCCGTAGGGAAGGGCAGGTGAGGAGGAAGACCCTGTGTTAAACATTTATGTCTCACCGCTGAATCACAAATGTTACCCATCTTTACTAAACCCTCTCCAAATGGTTGAAATAAATTTCATACAACGAGTCTATTTTTTCCCCCTCCAGAAAATATACAAAAGCAGGTGTCTAGACTTCCTGGTGTGTAAAAAAAAAACCCTCAGTTTTTAATGTTTACTTGTTTTCAGGTGCAGTTAGAATTGTTAAGAAAACATTGATGAAGCTTCCCAGGGATTCACATCGCTGTGGTATGTGGTTTTCCAGGGCTTTAAGACCAACTGCTACTCCTATGACTCAGTGATGACCTGGCTTTGAGTCCTGACTCTCATGTTTTCTCACATCTTCTTCCTTGGGAAAGTTCTCTTTACCTCTGAGCCCCAGTTTCTTCATCTGTAAACTGAACATATTGATGGCACCCACTGCTGGAGTGACTTTGAAGAACGAGCGGAAGAGTGACTGTGCCATCCTTGTGGAAGTGACGGGCGCACGTTGGGCAACCAACTACTGTTCTCACCACCTCCAGTTCTCTCTAATAACAGTACCAGTGATACTAACCTTGCTATTACTGGGGGGGAAGTTTGGGGGGCATCCATACCTTTCATCCAGACTCCATTCTTCTTCTGTTTTGCCAAGTTTCATTTTCTGCCATTCTCCATTCAGCTCGAACCCTTGAATGGACTGTACAAACTTCCCTGCCTTCTGGGCTCCATTTGACGTGGGGCAATGAGATACGACATGGTATGAAGCGGAAGTCTGAAAGACATCGAAAGCATTTCTAGGTGGGACTAGGTTTCGTTAGAAAAGCATCTTGCGTTTAAATTTCTGTTGCCACAGCTCAGAAGGACTTTTGAGATCATCCCTCTAGTTTGTGTGTGTAAAGAGGACACAAAGAGGAGAAATCATTTAATATAGAAAACAAATTCAACCTCCTCCCCGCCTTCTTGAGAGGTCACCACTGATTACTATGGTGTCGTACAAACAACAGTAAATATTTTTAAAAGAGTTATTTAAATATTTACTGGGCCTCTATCGCAGGTGGGGCATCTATATCTATATCATCTAAATCTAAATATAACCAACACTTTAAATTCTTAGTATCAGTAGAAATGGAAAGGTTTTTCTAAACAATCAGTAACATCTTTTGTCGGGAAAAATGGGTTCTATATATGTAAAAGCACTTCAGAGCCCCCTTTCTTTTGCTTGGCACAAATTAGGGACTGAGTTGGTTACATGGCCCTTTGGCTACCTGTGAAGTTGAAAGCTCTTTCTTAGAAATTTGACCCTCACCTCTCTTTCCACCCCAGTCTCTCCTTGCACCTCAGCCTCTCCTCCACTACACTCTGGAAGCCTCCATTGCTGCCATGCTTCCCAGAGGCATCTGCTTCAGCATTCTCCCACTGAAAAGATTAGGCAGACGCTTCTCTGAGAGTCTCACTCTCTGCTGGCATTTGAACTGTCCTTAAGAACCCACTTGGCTGATGTCCTCTCCTGCATGGACCTCCTGGATCCAACTGGAAGCAGGAAGCATCTTAGGGCCCATTTGGCACTGAAGAGAAACACATGTGGTAGGAATAACTAGATTTCCATGTCTGTGTAGGATGTTTCCAGAAAGTCCCTTTCTGCTCACTGGCCAGTAGAAGTGCTGGATATTGGGGAAGTCAGGGTGTTGTGGCCAGGAGAATTTTTGTCTCTGGACAAAATGCTTCTGGGTTATGGTTGATAGTGTTTATGCAAGTTGGTGACAGGTCATTCACTCCATTAGATCTTGAAGGGTCTGCTTATCAGGCAGTTAGAAGTTTCTAAGGGAGTCAGGAGAATTTATTCCTTTATCATAAAAAATTTATCAATCATCTTTCTTGCATTAATTTTTATGATAATAAACAAAATAGATATATAATTTCTGCTTTTAAAGAGTTTAGACATTAGAGCTATCCTATCTAATATGATAGCCAGTAACTGCAGGTGCCTGTTTAAATTGAAACTAATCCAAATTGAATAAAATTTAAAACTCTGTCCCTCAGCCACATTTGCCCCGTTTCATGTATTCAATAGCTACATGGAACTAGTGACTGCCAGGTGGACAATACAGAGGTAGAACATTCCCGTCACTGTAAAAATTCTATTGGACAGCAGTGTTCTGATGTACAGATAAGTAAAAACCAATTACAGAACAGTATATTAAACGCTATAATGAGAGAAATGCTGGCAGCCATGGGAACCCTTTGGGACACTATCATTTTCAGAGTCCCTTTGTTGTAAATGGTAGAAAACCAACTATCATTTGTTTTTTGACACTGTAATACTGTGCAACAAATCACCCCAAAATTCTATGATGTCAAACAATAAGTATTTCTTTAGCTCAAGAATCTATGGGTCAGAAACGTACACTAGGCTTAACTGGGTGATTGTTCTGGTCTTGGCTGACTCACTTGTGTTGTGGTCAGGTGGCTATTGGTTAGGGCCACACTGACAACCAGGTCAGGCGTGCCTCATCCTCCAGCAGGCTAGCTTGGGCATGTTCTCACAGCAATAACAGAAGTGTAAGAGTGAACACATTCTAGCATGCAAGCCTCTGTATGTGCCTGCTACATTTCCAATGGCCAAGGCAGGTCACAAGGCCTGCCCAGATTTAAGGGCTAAGGAAACTGACTCTGCTTCTTTAGGCAGAGAAATTGAAAATTCACATGGTAAAGTTATGTTATATAGGAAGGAGAATTAAATTAGAGATAGTAATGGATTAATCTACTATGTTCCTTCAAACTTGCTTAATTTTTAGAAAGTCATTTATTGCCCTATAAAATTCAAAAGACTAAGAGTAGACTAACTTCAGTCCTGACTGGATGCAGGTGATCAAATAAAATGGTTTGTAATTTATAATAATCCCTCACCCTTGCTTACCCTTGCTGATTTCTTTCTCAAGCAATCTGTCCTCAAGTGATGCCAAAGATGATCCCAAACAGGTTTAGACTCATTCCACCAGCTCTACAATCCATATAAAAAGTCCTAGGCTTGATCTCAGTGGCCTGGCTTGGGTCATGTGCCAATCTATGAACTAGTCACTGCAGCCTGGGGGCTGAATGCTCGTACTGGCCAGATGAGTGCAGATCCTTGGAGGCTGAGGTAGGAAAGGATAGATGGAGACCAGAGGAAAGATAGTTTTCTCAAGGAGAACTGGCAAGTTCTTTTCAGAAAAGGGGTAACAGACACCAGGAATGGAGATGAAGGATTTATCTTTTTTATACATTCTTTTTAAAACTGAAGTATAGTTGATGTACAGCATTATGTTACTTTCAGGTGTACAACATATTGATTCAACATTGAAACGCATTATGAAATGGTCAACACAGTAAGTCTAGCAACCATTTGTTACCATACAAAGTTATTACAGTATAATCAACTATATTCCTTATGCTGTATAGTACCTCCTGTGACTTATTTATTTTATAACTGGAAGTTTGTACCCCTTAATCCCTTTCATCTAAACTGCCCAACCACCGCAGAACCTCCCCTCTGGTAATCATCAGTCTTCCTCTATCCATGAGTCTGTTTCTGTTTTGTTTTATTTGTTTTGTTTCTTAGACTCCACATATAAGCAGATAAATACAGTATTTGTCATTCTCTGACTTACGTCACTTAATATAGTAATGTCTAGATCCATCCATGCTGTCACAAATGGCTAGACTTTGTTCTTTTTACTGCTGAGTAATGTTTCATTGTGTGTGTGTGTGTATGTATATATGTATATGTATATGTGTGTGTGTGTGTATCTATATATTTATATATCTATATATATATATCTTCTTTATCCATTAATCTGTGAATAGGCACTTAGGCTGTTTCCACATCTTGGCTGTTGTAAATAACAAACATAAGGGTGCACATATCTTTTCAAATTAGTGTTTTTGTTTTCTTTGGGTAAATACCCAGAAGTGGAATTGCTCAGTTGTATGGTATTCTATTTTTAATTTTTTGAGGAACCTCCAAACTGTTCTCCATAGTCGATACACCAACTTATATTCTCACCAACAGTGCATGAGGGTTCCCTTTTCTCCACATCCTCACCAACATTCGTTATTTGTGTTCTTTTTGATAATAACCATTCTGACAGGTATGAGGTGGGCAACGTATAGTCACTGCCTAAGATAGATAACTGACAAGAGTGGCTGTGTTTAACTTTGTGTTACACATATCATTTTTAATCATCACAATAATTCACTGTGTGGTAGAGACAATTATTCCTATTTTACATATAGGGAAACAGAGACTCAGCAAAAAGTTTGCACTGTTGCAAGTTGCACAAGGGGGACTTGGACCCAGGTTTCTTCAACTCCTGATCCGTGCGCTCTCCAGGTGCAATACTGCCTCTCACTGAGTGAGCCAACATGGACCCCACCCCTGGCCAGTGGTCCTTCTGCCACCTGTCACCTGGCTCCACGTCTGACTTCCTTTTCCTCTCATACTCCACGCTCACCTTCTCAGAAGAGAAATATGGGTCCTGGAGTGTTCTGGAATTTAGAAAAGGCCACCATGCTAGCCTTTTATCAGCAGCAGCATCATGCGGAAGGACCGCACGCTGGTCTGAACCCAAAGGCAATTTCTCTGTCTCCCCTAGTGACTACCATACAGCAGGTCCTTGTAAACGTTTATACACTGAAATGAACAAACCTGGCCCCAGACAGGCCCGCTGGTAAATCTTCACGGTGTGTTGGTTGACTTCCTGCAGTGTCTCAGGCACCATGGTAGGTGCCCCATCACCTGAATTTTCACTCAGGCCTTAATTTAAGTGCCATTTCTTTGAACAGTCCTCACTTTACCCTCATCACTCAATTCTTTCACCTTTCCTTATTTTTGTCAAAACTTAATATATTACATACTTTTTGTCTACGTGTTTATCTTATGTTTCCCTCTCAATGTCCCCACTCCTCCACACACTACAAAGTAAGTGCCAGAGGAGAAATTTCATCTGTCTATCCCAAATGCCTGAAGCAGTACACAGAAATAACAGGTGCTCAGTAAATATTTATTGAATGATCAGTTGGATTGTTTAGATTTTCTCTAAACCTATAATGTGGAACCTAGCGTCCTTTACTAAGCATTTATTATATGCTAGGTACTATGCATTTACTACATGCTACACACTAAGCCAATTTAGATAAATTTGGCTAATTTGTAGCTCATAATAACCATATGAAGATAGGAACTATTATGATATACATTTTACAGCTGAGGAAAATGAGACACTAAGGAATGTGTTCAAAGTCACACAGAAAGTAGCAGAGATGAGATAAACAGGCCTGTCCACATGGACTTTGGCTCCTGTTCCTGAAAGCTTCTGGTCTTATGGGCCAAATATAGCCAGCTGAATAGCAAAGGAGGTTCCTGTTGCTGGTTTGTGGGCCGCCATCCTTCCTAATGTGTAGGGAGAAGACGGGTAAAGAGGAGTTCAGAGTTGTGATCATTTAAAGACATCCCTGTGAGAGGCCCAAACCACAGGAATAGAATATGAAAGAGCGAGGGCAAGTACCTTCCAGGTACCATAAGAGAGAACCCTTGCAATGAGCTGGAGAGCTTGGGCTCGACTTTGCCCTTTTCTTCCTGTAAATTTGGGCCAGGTTCCCCACATGTCTAAGCTTCAGTTTCCTCATCTATACAGTGCAGTATAATAATCCCTGCTACGTGTTAATCACTCAGTATCAGTCCTTATTTTCAATGTCAATACATTATTTTAGCTATTTATACTGTCAATATTAGAGCTACAATACTAATAAGGGGCACTGGACAAGAGAGAAAATTAAATTCTCATTTTGGCCCTGGGACTCTATGCCAACATGGAGTCTCTTGAAGCCTCAGAGGCTTTGTCTGAGATCTGAGCTAATCGGCACCTGCTATGTAGGCCAACTCTGCAGAATTCAGCATTAGAAGGAGCCAAAGGGTCTTTGATGAGGGCGGAGGGTGATACATGTGGAAAGTTTGTCCTTTGAACTGTAGTTGACCAGTGCGATGAGGAGAAGGCAAGGGAGGGCAGGGCCTGGAAGCTCTTTGCCTTGGCAGACATGCCCTTGGCTGCTTTGGAACCTGTCGGGATCTGTCCCACTGGAAGGGTTCAGGTGATGGTTGTGTGTGTCAGGGAGCATTGTGTGAGGGGAGTGACTTTAATTTTGGGGTCACTGGTACAACCAGTGGGGACTGAGAGGCTGCCTGCTGGACATAGGTTATTTGTGTCCTGGCAGTTCTGGGCCTGGTTTGAGAAGGCAAACGACAGATGAGCCTTTGGACAAATTCTGAAAGAGCTTCTCATTGGGAAGATGCCATGGAGTACAGCTGGCACCAACAGTGCAGAATTCTTCTTTAACATCCAGTGGACCTCATGTTCAAAATAGTAATTGAAATGTATGCTGTTTATTACACTTGCATATGTTTGTAATCAAGGTACAACTCTCGTGGATGAGAAGCAAAAAGCTATAATTTGCTGCTTAGCTTCATAGCTGTCGTACATTCATTTAAATAGCTTTATTTATCTTCTTCTCCATAAAGAACCTTCCATATTGCAAATTTATTGAATGGTTAATGGCCTAAAAGTATGGGGTTCATTACAGAGCGATGTATTTATTGCAGTGTTAATTAAATAAAAGCATTGTAATCTTTCCAAATTGAACAATTATGTTCATTTAAACATTTTAAACAGAAAAATCTTTTATATACTAATTGAGTTGCATAATGAAAAGCATGTGTAATGGAAATTTAAATCAAAACAAATACTGAAATAATTTGAACAATTTTTTTAACAATATAAAATGTCTACCTCCATCTTTATTAGAGATACTCTAACGGCCAGCTTGCTTTCAGAACCCGTGACCCCTGAGCAGAGTATACGGTTTCAGAGCCCATCGGCCACCCTCACATACCAGCTGGCCAGCCCTTCGACATCAAAGCTCTGGTTGGCTACCAGCCGCAGCCCCTGACACTGGCTGTTAGCCTGGATCCTGACAGGCTGGCTTGAGGCCTGTAGGCTGAGCTGACAGCCTTCTCTGCAGCATCTGATGAATGGTTTCTGGCAATGGACAGCTAGGTTCTGACCGCCTATGAGAGCAGGACCCTATCTACAAAATGTACACTGTCTCTCCCGGCTTGCTTGGGGTCGGGGCTTCAGAAGCGCCTGGTGCTGCTGCGTTTTTACACCCAAGAGGGGTCTTTGTTTGCTCTTGGATTTCCCACTCCCAACCCATCTCTGTCAGGCTGTGAGGAGTTGGTGACAAAAATGGTGCCATCGTCAGCATTAAAGGGATTAGCCTAATTCATGCACTCCAGTAAAGATTTTTCGCTGCCTACACTTTGTGGCTCTATTCCTGCTTCAGTTATTTAGGGCGAAATCTTAATGTAACACTGGGATGATAGGAAGGGGTGTGGAGAGCAAACAACAGGCGCATTTTTCAACTAGATACTCATTTCCTGGTTCCACAGGATTTATGTGGGATCCTTGGTTTGCCCACGTCTTATTCTCCTGTTTTGAAACGGTCCTTAGTTTAGCTAGACTCCATTAATACTATGTCTTGGATACATGGCAAAATTCTAGAGGGTTGCCTTCCATCTTCTGACACCTAGAGTTTGCTGGGATTATCGAGGGGCTTAAGACTAAATCACAGTGCTAAAACCCTCAATTATTAAAAGGTAGAAAGAGTAAGTTGCTTTGGAAGCAAATTCCTGCTTGCCTTATCCTTAGGATAAAGTTTAGAAACAGTAATATCTAATAATAATCCTCGTACTGATGAAATATATTAATAAAAAAGGCTTATGGCAGCGTAAATGAAAAAATATATATACTCTACTTAGGCATGTGATTCAGGCTCATTTTTCCTCCTTCCCATTCATGAAAACTTGCCCAGAGTATCACTCAAGCTGAAAGGATTTAAGTAGATCCCAAAAGAACAGAGAAAAATTCATAAGGTCAACTCAGTGTGGCCAAGGTTATAGGAGTGAGGATGACTGAAGACAGGTGAGTATCCAACAGTCAAAACTTGGCTAAGAGAATCTCAAGGTTGGATTCTGTTCCTTAAGAGAGTCTAGTCACTGGCTTTGACTTAACAGATGGAAAGAAAGAGGTCATTCGAAGAGGAGTCATGTTAACATGGCCCTTGGTTCCCTTTTTAAGTAAGGGTCAGCCAGGTTCTAACTTCCGGTATAATCTTGAGGGATGGAGTGGGGTCTGTGCCACTGACTGGTGGGGGCATTGGCACTTTCATAAAAGGTTTCTATTCCTTGATTGCCTCCTCTTGTGCCTCTCACAGATGAACTGCTGATGCTTCGAGCTCATTTTGTACTTTTTTTCATATATTTTGGTCACATTCCTAACAATCACTGAAAGGAACCATTTTGCAAAAGGTGATTGAGAACCAGCTCCAGATTGAGGATGGTTTAGACAGAAGGTCCTGAGATATTTACTGAGAGTTGGACACATACTTTATTCCCAGTAGCATCCCCATTTCAGCTATGAGGTTATGCCTGGAATTTGCAGAAAAAGCCCTCAGGGGCTTAATGGCTTTCTGAGGAGTAAAACAATTTATAATGATAATAATAACAACAACAATAACAATTTACCTAAGATCAGATAGCTAGTAAATGGCAAATTGGGATTTGTGCTTGGGTAGTTTAGCTCCAAAGTTCCCAGCCTTTACTATTCTATACTAGTTCCGTATCATGCTAGTTATCTGAACACCAACTCTGTTCTGAAGTTATTATTATAGATGATGCTGATGACAACATGAACAGCTCCTTATGGACCTAAAGGATGTCATCCTCTACACATTCTGACATGCATTATCTCATGGTGGTCTGAAAACAATTCAGTTTGACATTTGTGTTGTTATTTAATGAATGGGCACACTTAGGCTTGGGAAAGTTACTAGATTTATTCCCAGGTCATATAACCAATCAGTGGTTGATTCAAGCCTGGATCTGAGACTCATAATGTGTGTAATTTCCCCCCTACCATGCCTACCTCCTCTCCTCACCTTTAAAGGAGAGAAATGACTGATTTAGTAAAAATGAAACCCCCACTGGGAAAATTCATTGGTCACAGCTACATAAGAGGAAATGTTTTTCATCCAAACAGAACGAGTGTATGGACTGTTTGCGTTCAGGATTTCCAGAGTCAGGGCAGCCCTCTATCGACAAGAATAATTGGAATATGACCATATGGTTTTGAGAAACAATACATATGCTGGTTCCTTATGATCATAGTCACATGCAGTGTGCACTGCTCTGTCTGTCCAGCTCAGGGACAGAGTGGGAAAAACCACCTTCTAAGGCTAAGGATATCCATTGCTCAGTCACTCAACACTTTTCTCGAGCTCTCGCTAAGTGCCAGGCCCTGCTCAAGGTGGTGTTGACACCAGGGTGATCAAGATTAAAAAAAATGGCCTCTTGAAGTTTATATTCCAGTTAGTGGGACAGACTCCAAAACAACCAGTATAGAAAAGGACCATAAAGAAAACTAAAGCAAAGGAATACCAGCCACCTCCGATGAAGCCACTCTGGCACAGATACACTTCCTCTTTCACCCTCAACATTTCCATCTTGAAAATAGGAGCAGTAATCCCTGTTTGGTTTTAGCGTTGTGGATAGTCTTTGTGCCAGGCTATGTGCTGGCTGTTTGGGATAAAACAGACAAGAGCCTGTGTACCTGGACTTCCAGCTTTGGGTGGAAATAATAATAAATGATTAGTAGAGAAAATAATTATAGAATGCGTTAAATCTATGGAATAGAAGTCGGCAAACCTTTCCTTTAAAGGGCCAGGTGGTAAATATTTTTGGCTTTTGGGGCCGTATGGTCTCTGTCATAACTACTCAACTCTGCCATTGTAGCTAGAAAGCAACCACAGACTATGCATAAGTGAACAGGCATGGCTGTGTTCCAATAAAATGTTATTTACAAAAGCAGATGGCCTACCAGATTTGATCCTCGTGCCATGACTTGCTGACCCTACTCTAGAGGGGAGCTAGGCGGGCATGACTCAAGAGAGTCTCCTGGGAGATGTTCTCTGTGGAGGTTGCCATTTAAATGGAGTGCTAAGAGAGGAGACGTTGGTCGTGAGAGAGAACATTCCAGGCAGAGGAACAGCAAACACAAAGATGCTGAGGTGGGAAAGAGAAAAAGTCCTGGCTGAAGGCTGAGTGACAGGTGTGCCGCAGGTGTGGGAGGAAGAGGGGTGTGAAGCGGCTGAAGAGATAGTGAGGACTCAAGAACAGGGAGCCTGACAGGCCTGACCTCAAAGGCAGAGCCCTCTCATCTGTCTACATAGATGGGGAGATGGCATATGAACATCTCCTAGAGGAAGGGTCCACTTGACCCAGAGAAGCCAATTGTCCGTCTGTGGTTGGAGGGGGCATCTCCCTTCCTGAGAGGGTGATGATGGGGAAGAGTACACCCAGGGTCATTGGCATGAAGCTGATTTCACCCACAAATCCTTGTAAAACCTCAATCAGTGTTTTGGCTTCATTTCCCTTCAATGATGGCTGTTATTCAGAACTGATAATTGTGCACAGGTTTTATTACCCAGGATGGGGAAACCTTAGTAGTTTACAAGCTCAGCTCAGATAAGTAGTTTAATATTTGGTTGCTTAACCTTCCCTTACAAGCCAAGAAGATACCTTCCCATCTTTTTTAGAGGCCAAGTGATGAGCTACAAATCCCCCTGGCCATGGACACATACATGGCCATTCTAGTTTCACTGTAGAGCCGCAGTATGTTTTCTACTGCATTAGTTACCTTGAATGTTTCTCTAAGACACCACATGGTGTCTTGCCAACCTCATGCACGCTCTTCCCTCTGAGCTTGCCCTTCTACAGACAGCTTCGTACTGTGGGGAAATATTTCCAATCACTGGATCACTGGGATGGTGGTTGTCAGAGCAACAGAAAAGGTTTCAGAGCCTCTAAGAACTTCATTTTCTCCCTGGACGTTGCCAAGATCTTGCCTTTCTGCCTTTATGGGATTTCAGGGGAGAGTGAAGATGCACTCAGCAAACATTTTCCAACCTCACGTGTCCCATGACCGTGACAGCTGCCTTCTGTTGCCTGGGTATATTTTTTCTGGATTGGATAAAATTTTGAAGAAAGATTTCTGCTTTTATTTCCGGAAATTTTGTGCGTCATTGTAAATCATATGTAATTATGTGTATAAGAACCAAAAAAAGAAATATTTGGGTTGGAACTCTGAAGCTTTGATTTGGCTACTTTAACCAGTTAGATTCAATTGAAAGGAGTCATTTTCAATATCCCCCAAAGGTAGTGAATTAATAGTAATGGGGCTTTCCTAAGGAGATCTAATTAGTCAAGTTCATTAAGAAAATAAACTAATTATCTTTGGTGAATGGATTGGTCCCTGACAACATGATGCAAAAAAACTTTCATTTTTGATAAAACAGCAGAAGTAGCTGCCGTGTGTGTGTGTGTGTGTGTGTGTGTGTGTGTGTAGGATATTTTCATTTGAGCCATCTTTTAAACTGTTTGCAAGGAGACATCCCACAAAACAGGCAGGTAATGTTGAGGGGCAACTAGATTCAGGCTGGCAGGAGGGCAACTTTTCCTAAAAGGTACAACTTACATCACCTGCAGCAGCTGTTTTTTAGTACTGACGAGACTAGTTATCAGCTCAATATTCTTGCCTAAGGTGGTTGAAACCATCTCAGTGCATGTGGAATCAGAGCACGCACAGAACTTTCTTCCTGAAGTCTCCTGGTTGGAAGTATTGGTCGCTAGCAGTATAAACTGGTTTTGGCTAATTGAAACCTTGAGGCTACCGGGGACTCGCAGAGAGAGGAATGAGAAGCTATAAAGGTGCGCAGGCAGCAAGGGCTGGTGGGAGGGCCAGGAAGATGAGAGTGGGAAGGAAAGCAAAGCCACAGCTAGGACAGCCTGGTCCAACAGCGTTGCTAGTCTGGGGCCTGACTTCTTGCCCTGGATTTCTGAGACCAAAGTTCAGGGTCCCAGGAGACAGCCCTGACCTGTCGAAGCTGGATCTGTGAATGGTGGGTCTAGCTCTGGCACTTTGACTTCCACAGAGGAAGGTGGTACCAAAAACTGCACTTCCTCCAAGGTACCACAATGGGACCATGGAAAGAAGTTACTTCCTGGTAGGGTATTAGGATAAAAACAGACGGTGAGCAAGCAAGCAGAGAGAGACAGAAAGAGACGTGTTTTGTACAATCTTTTCTGTTAGAAAAGCTCATAGGTAGATGCTATCTTGACTCAACACCTCTCATTTTTACCAGTATAGATTCCAAATTCCAAGTTTCATAATTCATTTGTCATTCAGTGGTTTTCTATTCTACCTTCCTGAAAGTGGTAGTTGGGATTAGGGTGTTGGAAGGAGAGATCGGAGGACACAGACAGGAATGGTTCGGTCGTATTAAACCCTCAAAAGGTAATACATTTCATGCTAACATAAGTAGTGTTTTCACACTTAATTCACTATTTTTTTTCATGGCTCTCTGGTTCATAGACACAAATAAAATCACTATTCATTCACTTATTTTATTTTCTATGAAAGATTTATTGAACACTGACTTTATAAGAGGCAATCCTCCAATGTTCTTGAAAAGGGAATCCATGAGCTCGCCTAAACAGGACTTCAGATCTCCAATCAGTATAATAAAAGGCAGAGTGAAAGAAATGGCAAAAGAAGTAAAAGGAAGGAGCGATCATGTCATGCCAAGATGGAGACAAGCAAGGAAGGATGCCCAGAGGAGGTAGCATTTGAGCTAGGCTTTGAAGGATAAACACAACTTTAAAGTTCAGGAGTAAAGACATAATACGGATGCTACAGCTATGGAGATGTAAGTATGTCCACACGTGCAGGTCCACATATGTGCATTCAGAGAGGGTGACAGTCAAAACTTAAACTGGTACAGCAAGGCACCCTGGGCACTATCAGGTCAGCACACCAACGTGTAATGACTAAACACCAGGCTTGCCTATGAGAACATCAGTGGAATCCTTCTTGTTCTTGCTCAACTTAGGCAAATGGAACCGTGCCCACCCAGATCACCTCTGGGTATCATTTCCTTCAACTGGGTTATGCCTAGAGTGGGCATGAGCTGGGAAAAGGGAATCTGGTGTTTCCTTTTTCTGTTCTGGTTCCCTACTGTATCTCCTAGCACAAGCATCTGCCTATTTAAAAATCTACATTGTTTGAACAGAATGGCCCTTAAATTCAAGCCAATTACTGGTGAGGTGCTCCACTGAAAGAACAGACATTTCTTTCCTTTCCAGTGGACAGACTGGCTGCATTTCCCTCACTGACAGAGGAACGTCTATTGCATACTTCACAGTTTCAAGGTTGTACAGGGAAAGGTGAACTCTTGGCGAGTTTTGCCTTACTGACTTTAGAACTAAGCCCCTCAACGTAAGCTTTACTGCACACAGTCAGATACAGGCACGTGGGCAGAGTAACAATAGGTGGTGAGTATGTACACAGGAAGTCTCCAACTTGTACCCTGCAGGGGACGGTAGCCATTGGTTGTGAGCCATTCTGGACACTCTGGCTGCAACTGAGTGGAATCATGTAGCATTTCCCTTTTGTCTCCTCATCCCTTACCCTCTAGGATCACCTCGACACCTCCACCCAGACCCTCCTCCTTATGTGACCCCACAACACCTTGCCATGTTGATGGTGGAAGAAGAGGAGATGTTGACCTTCTATGGTTTTCCTTCAGGACTGAGTCCACAACAGCCTCTGACTCTCCTCACCTCCACACCTTACAACTGTCCCATCGATTGAACGGGCTACTCCTAATTTTCTTGGCTGCATATTGACATCAGTAAACGAAATTAAAATATGGGTCAAGACCCCTAATATAGGTATGTTTGTTTGTTTGTAAGTGTGTGCTTTTCTTTTCTCACTGCTAAGTGGAGTCAAATGGTCAGAGCTTGGACTCAGAGCTGGGATTTGAGTCCTGGTTCCAAACTTTAGTGGCTATGATCATAAGCAAACTGAAAAAAAAAACCAAAAAACCC
Source organism: Camelus bactrianus (assembly GCF_048773025.1). Lineage (NCBI taxonomy): Eukaryota > Metazoa > Chordata > Mammalia > Artiodactyla > Camelidae > Camelus > Camelus bactrianus. The sequence goes on from NC_133555.1 coordinate 29,667,605, forward strand.
TCTGTGTCCCAGGTTCCTCAATGATGAAAAGTGCAGAAGTATAACACCTACCTAATAGGATTGTTGTGAGGATTAAATAAATCAGCATGTGCGAAGTGCCTGGTACAAAGCCAAATGCTAATTGTTAGCTCTTGTTGTTATATTGGTGGGGTTCATTGCCAATGACTGGGAAATGGGGGAGTCATTTGCACCAGAGGTTCAGGACACATGTTTCTGGTATTGCTGTGACAGGGAGAAATTCACCCCAAAGGAGCCACAGTGAATTTTCTCATGGAGACCTTGTGTTGCATGGAGGTGAAGTGCTAGCACTCTCCACACACTAAGTTTTGTGGAGATATGACTAGGACCCCAAACAACTCTGACTGTTCTTCCCGGAAGAATGTATTCACACTCTGCCCAGTCAGCCTACTAAGCAAGACATAGTGTAACCTAGACTCTGATCCTCCCTGGGAAGGTGGTTCTGGAGACCCAGAACCAGGTGGAGGAAGTGAAGTAAGACCTTCCGGATGAGTAGGCAGTGGTCAGATCTGGGTTCTCAGACCCACCCAGAGACCCTGGCTTGTGGGCATGACCTGGGCACAGGCATAAGACCCTCTGAGAACTGTTATTTGGATCAAGTGAGAAGCTGTAAATAAAAGTGACAGGCACAGAGCTGGGTGTGGCAACCTGCCTCCATAACCCTATACAGGGCCTGGGGGTGGGCATTAGACAGTCTGTGGATTCACTGACATTGTAAGCAACTTATTTATGTGCTAGGGTTTTGTATGTCAAAAATGGTTCAGATCCATTGTTATAAAAACTGAAAATTTAAGGTAGGGCTGTCTTTCAAGGCATGCTTTTTAAACCATAGAATGGACTCTTTTTGTTTGTTTGTTTTTAAATTATAAAATAGCCTAGGAATATTTTCACCAAGCAGTGGAATTTTAATCAAAAGTTTTAGCTAAAAAGTAAGACAAGAAAAAAAGTACACATTTTGGAAATTAAATAGAGCATCACCCTAATATTGTTTAGGCAGTTGTACACCACTCCTCAGTCTGGGTGCAAGATAATGTGTTTTTCTGGCATAGAAAAAAAATGTGTCAGTTTCTATCTTGCAATTTCTTCTGGAATTCAGCTTTAAAAGACAAGCATTTATCTTGTTGAACTATTAACACCATTTATCTCCAATTTATAAAATGTCTTCCTTTATCTCCCTCCCTTCAACAGTCATAGTTATCACCCCCACGGACACATACGTATCACAAGCTGAACTGCTAAATATACTTATACAAAAATCTCTGGGAGTTATAGGGTATTTTATCTGAACGCTTTCCCCATTGCTTGCTGAGCATGTCTTACTATCTGGTTATTATATTTAGTGGTCGTCTAAAATGATAGATCACTGGAATTGTAGTAATTGCCTACACAAGAAAAAATCAGAAATCATTAGGAGGTTTTAAATTTCACTTGTAGCCGTGTAATGGAGTGAAGTCATACAAAAACAGGGACTAATTGTATGTCCTTTGCCCCTCAGTGTGAACACAGCTCTGGTTTCCAAATAGAAAATTCTTGCTTCAGAAATCAGTCAATGGTTTGATAAATATTTGATTCAGAAGCCCAGCTTGAACCTCAAAGGGATTGAGTGTACTGAATAATTTTGATTTATCCAAATACGCCTCCCAGTCATCCCAGGGACAAGCAGCGTCCCTGGCAGGGGAGGCTGACCACCAGGCTTTCCAAGTGCAGCTCTCGTTTCCCTTTGTGAAAAATCTGGCTTGCCTGTGTTTGCCACATTAGTATTCCCTTCCTGAAATGCAAATTCACACTCTTATTTCAAATCCAGGTGAATACTCAGCACATCGATCGCCCGTTTCAAGGCCAGGCATAGAGTAGCGACCTATCAAGTGATGACATTTTTTAGATGTATTGGGTCCTGAAAAGGTGTTTGAAACAAGAATCAAATTAAAAAATGAGTGGTTACATATGTGTAACTGACTCTGTTGCAAGCCATTAAAATGGAATGTGTTGAGGACGCCATTTACCTCAGTTCCACAGACCCTTTCTCTGCGAGCTTGAATGGAGGCCGGGCCCTTTACTTGGCTGTTCGGGTAGGGTATTGCCTGTTCTGTTTGAATTGGGGGCGGACTCACCTTGGGATCCCAGTCCGGGGTTCCCATTTGCGAGAAACATGATCGCAGAGGTAATTATTTGACTGCTGAAATACTGCTTTTCAAACATAAGCCCTCCCCCTTACCTCTTTTTTCACAAGGTCTGTATCTATTTTATCTAAACCAGCAGTGGTCATAACAGCCATCTCTCTTCTAAGGGAGAAATGAGCTATCAGTTTCTCTCAGGCTTGAGCATTCTCCCACCTGTCCTCAATTTAATGCACAAATGAAAGCACATAAATCTTTGTGACATTTTGGCATAAAGCACCTACTTCAGATGACTCCTTTAGGAAACTCTGAACCCAGGTGTTTGGTTTTTGCATAAACTTTGCAAAATGAGAATTGTAACACGCCGTGTGTACACACACACATACACGTGCACCTCCCCCAGAAGGTGGTTGCATGTGAAATGTGGAAAGCCGAAGGGATGTGGGTGGGGGCAGGAGAATAACATGTGTGCAAACTTAATATATCTTTTCCTCACCTTAAGTTGGACCCAGACAGTTAAATTATAATTACAGCCCCATCTGGAGGGGGAGAAAGTACAGTACTCGAGTGCTCCAAACCTTTCAGCCATGGGTACTTTGTCAGGTAAAATAAACACACGTCCCGTTTTCAGCCTGGGGTCAAACTCAACAAAAGCCATGAAAGATGGGACACTCATCAGGAACCAGATTGTGAAAGTCGGGATGACAGAAACAACAGGAAGAAGGAATAAAATGGTTGGTTACTTCTCTCAAGCCAGATGGCTCAACAAGCCTGCTTAAGGCTTACCTTAAAGGGATATAAATCCTCAGCAAAACTCATGGTGGATTGGTGCTGCTGCCAAATGTGGTGCGTAGAATGGGAAGGAGTCCTTCCCTGGCCAGAGAGATTGGTCCCCAAAAGGGCAATGACCCAGACAGGGCCATGGCCACTCTTGGAGTGTTTTAATTGGATCACCTCTCTGGTCACAAAGTGATGAGGCTGTAAAACTAGAAACCCTTAATGACTGTGTTCCCTGACCTACGAAAGCGGCTCATCTTGTTGTCTCAGAGAATGAAGGTGATGCAAAGAGGAGAGAGACAGAGACGGCTCGGGATGTATTTCACTCCCCGGTTCCCCTTGTTCTCGAAGCCAATTCAGGCTACCCTTTCCATGGTTTGGTCCCTTAGACCAGTAAGTTCTGTTCTCTCTTTTTGCCTAATCTAGTTCTGAGTTTCTGTCACTTGCTATCAAGAGGGCTCATTCATAAAAGGATGACTTTTGTTTGATCTAATGGTATCACTGCTGATAATAACAGTTGATAATATTTATTGAGTACTTACTATGTGCCCAGCCCTATCCTAAGAAAGTTCTGTGTATGTATATATTCTTTCATTTAATCCTCACAACCTCATGAGATCAGAGCAATTATTGTCCCTATTTCATAGATAAGGAAATGGAGGCACAGAAATGTAAAGAGACTTGTCCAAGATCTCACAGCTAAACCCAGGCAGGCCCTGGAGCCCAGTCTTTTAATGACCCTTTATTCTTCCCATATATAAATCATGATGGTGAACAGAACCATTACTCTCACCAACTTGTGATTCTGGTAAGTGCTCTTGAGTGAGAAAGAAGTGAAATTAAAGCCAACGTGTCCAGAGTTTATGCCTAAGTCTATAAACAGTTTTAACCATGCCATAGCCGAAACAGAGTGACAATTACTGATCTCCTATAATAGATTTCAAATTATTGTAGCCTTTTATTTCCCCATAATTTTCCCTTTGTTTCCTTGAAAAATTGTCTTATTGGAATGTGTTGTGTAAGTCAGCATAATATGGCATATGTAGAGCAAGAAGAGCAAGAATGAATGAATGAAACTGGTAACCCTTGGATCCTCAGTGGTTCTCTCAGGGGTCCTCAGGCTTGAGGGGGCATCAAAGCCATCTGGAGAGCTTGGGAAAGCCCAGTGCTCTGTTTCTGATTCGGTTTCTGATTTGATGGGTCCGAATGAGTGAACTCACGTTTCTAACAGACTCACAGTTGATGCTCATGTTTCTGGTCTGGGTGCCCCACTTTGAGAACCACTGCAGCCGACTGGTTTATAAGCACCTATGGAGCATCCAGTCAACTCAAAAATAAATCAGCCCAATTTGATGATTTAGGTACATCACTGATAGATTAGCCTGACTAGTCTGTTTTCCAAAATCAAATCAAGGTGAGCATATTTTAGGGGCACTGAGATTAGTAAAATGGCACACAATAATATTCTAAAACTTTAACAAGCAAGAAAATAGTCAACTACTATCTTTTTATTTAACAGTTTATCATATAAAAATAACTTAAAGTGGTGTATTACTATTCGTTATCTAAAAAAATTACAGCTCTTCGTCAATATGATTTGTTGCCAAGTGGTTATGAAAGCCTTTAATGTATGAGGATGTCCCACTATGTGTTTGCTTTCACCTGCAACTAATCACAAGAACACAGTGGGGCCGATCTCCCTGTTAGCATGGTTTTGTTAGCAGATATTTGTCATGCAAATGAGTTTTGGTGAGCTGGGCTGATGTCATTTTACTCTCTTAATTTTAATTATTATCTTTAAATTGATCAGAAGATGGGTTTGATCCAAAGAAATTACGATTAATTTTGTCCTAGGGTCACAATATATTCTTTGGTGGTATCTGGTAAACTACAGGCACCTAGTTTTCATAGGCAAATTTCCAGTTTAAAAAACAGAAATGTTTCTTAGAGCCATCAAATGTACTTACAAGTCAGTCTAACTGAATAAAATGGATGTGAAGCCAAGAAATATCTTTAAATTTTTTTCTTTTTTAGAGATATAATTATTATTTTTTTTTTGCTTATGAGAGAGATTAGCCTGTAGTTTGCTTTTCTTGTAATGGTTTTGTTGTCAGTTTTGGTGTCAGGGTTATGCCGACCTCATAAAATGAGTTTTAAAATGTTCCCTTTCTTTAAACTCTGAAAGTGTTTATGTAAAATTGCTGTTGTTTGTTCTTAAATGTTTAGAAGACTTCACCTATGAAGCCATTGAGATTGGAGTTTTCTCTGTGGGAAGGTTTTTCATTAAATATTTCATTTTTTTTAACAGATTTCTTATTTCTTCTTGCGTCAGTTTTAATAAGTTGTGTTTTACAAGGGGTCTATCCATTTTATCTAAATTGTTTAATTTACTGGCATAAAGATATTCAACATAACCCACTGTTATTCTTTTAATGACTATGTAATCTACGGTGAAATGACCTGTTAAAAATCATGATATTGGTAATTTGTGTTCTCACTCTTCTTTTTCTCTTGATCAGTTTTGCTAAGGGTTTGCCAATATTCATCTTTTCAAAGAATCAACTTTGGGCTTTGTTACCATTCCCCATTGTATATCTGCTGTCTATTTCTTTGCTTGTTGTGCTAATCTGTATCATTTCCTTTTTTTTACTTTCCATGAGTTTAATTTGCTAATCTGTTCATAGTTTATTGAGTGGAAATTTAAATAATTTTCCCCACTCTTTGTTCTCTTCTAATATATGCATTTAAAGCTACAAATTTGCCTCTAAACACTGCTTGAGTTGCATCCCACACATTTTGATATTTCATATCTCATTTTTATTCTGTTCAAAATATTTTCTATTTTCCATTTTAATTACTTCTTCAACTCATAGGTTATGCAGAAGTGGGTTGCTTAATTTCCAAGCATTTGGAGATTTTCTAGTTATTTTCCTATTATTGATTAGCATTTTGAGTCCACTGAGTTGAAAAACATACTCCTTTAAAATTTGTTGAGATTTGCTTTTTGCTCCAGCATCTAGTCTATCTTGGTAAATGTTCCACATAGACTTTTAAAAAAATCTGTATTCAGTAATTATAGAATATAGAATTCTACAGTATATTCGATTAGTTAAGTTACTAAGAAATTACTTCTTTAAAGAAAAAAGTGAAATACTTTCCAAAGTTTAAGGGGTAAAAGAACCACATTTACTAACTACTTACCGCTGGAATTTTGACATTTAACCCCTTAGCAACACATTATGAATATCTGTCTCACTTCCACCTGACTACTCATCACCTCTAGTTGGATGTGTAAGGAGTGTTTTAAATTAATATGCCCCAAAAGGGACTCCTGATTTTCCCTCCAAATCTGCTCCTTTTCCCACCCCTTCATCTCAATAAATGCACCCCAGTGCTCTTGCTGAAAATATTCAAAGTTGTCACCAATTTCTCTATTTTCCTCATTCCCACATATTCTCCACCTGGAGGTTCTGTTTCTTCAACTTTAAAATATGTCCTAGTCTGACTGCTTCTCACATCCCTTCTAATATTGCTCTGGTCTAAGACCCTGCCGTTTCTTTCATGAGAGCTATTGTGGTAACTTCCTAAGGGATCTCTCTGGTGAGAGAGAGATTTTCTTCTTTTTCTCCTCTCCCTTCTCTATCTCTAGACCCTACCATCTCCTACAACAGGACACACAGGTCTTGTTTCTCTCATCACAATTAGAGTTATTTTTAAAAAGAAAATCAGATTAAACCACTTACTTATTAACAAACAAACAAAATTCAAAGGCTTTCTCTCACAGTTAGAATATATTGTGAAATCCTTACTATGGTCTATGAGGCCCTTGGTGATCTGGCCCTGCCTCCCTCTTGAATCCCATTTCCCAACACTCTCCCCTCTGCCCACTGCTCCAGCCACAATGGCCCTCTCACTATGCTTTGAAAATGTCTAGTCCATCTTGCCTCAGGGCCTCAGAACTTGCTGATCCCTCTGCCTAGAATGCTCTTCTTCCATATCTTTACACAACCCACTCTTTCATCTTGACTCACATGTCACCTCCTCTGAGAGGTGGTCATGACCACTTCTTTAATACCCCATCCTACCTTCACTATGCTATCATTTGTTCTCCACTTCTTGCATTTTAATATCTATTCTCATCAATGTCAGGACAGGTTAGGCTGAGAATCATCAGCCTAACCTATCCTGCTGGTGTTCAACAAAGGTGGACCTAAGAAACACGTAAGGTGCTACAGTGGTGGTCTTCCTCCAATACAGAGGATGAAATAATATTGCTGAATAGACTTTTCTTAACTGCTGTGTCATGCAGTCCCCTCTCCCAGAATTTCCTTTTAAAATCTGTGGTGCTGCCTAGCTCACTAACAGATTAAATAGTAGCAAAGGCATTTGCTGGAAGAACTCTGAAATGACCAGGCACATGCATTCTGAACACCTCCTATTTCTGAAGATGCTTGTTCAGGTCCTGGGAAGGCAGCCACAAATAAGATCAAGTCCCTGCCCTTATAGAGATGGTTTCAATCTTATTTGAGAGAAAGACGGTTTAAAAAGGAAAGTGCAATATTTAGGGTTGAGCTGTTAAATCACATATCCATATCACAGCCATAGTTTTAGCAAGAAAAATTGTTCCTAGCACATGTGCTGGAAAAAACGGTATCAGTGTTTCCTGGGGTTCTCCAGAGAGAACATAACTTCCAGATGTTCTTTCCCTGGGCATGTTGGGGCGCATTCGTGTTAGAAAAGGAGGTCCCCTCAGCCCTGGGTTCTTGTCTGATCCTGGTGGTTGGGATACACGATGTCTACCCCACTACGGATATTTAGGCTACAAATTCTACCAACCCGCTGTTGCATATATTTGTTTATTCAGCCTGTAATAAATAGCTTCATATACAGAGATTTCGTGTGAACACAAACAGTCCCCGCCTTTAGAAGACTCTCCAGCAAAGCTCTGGGAGTGCGTGTGTGTTTCGGGGTAATCATCTCCAGGCAACCCTGGTCATAGAAGTTGTCATTGCTGTTATCTTCCTGTGAAATTCTTCATCCTTTTGAATGCTCATAAATGGGCATTTTCATGCAGAGTACATCATTTTGAACTGGATTTCAATAACTCCTCCAGTGGCTGCCTGCCAGCCTGACAAGGTCCGTCCCTTATGAAACTAGTCCTCATGAGTGTGTTTGGAAGCACACTGGCTTTGGTTTTAGCGGCAGACAAGGCTGAGTCCAGAAAATATTTTGTGATATTTATTTTTATAGTATGAATGAGCAAAACATTCAAGAAAGTGCTGATGGCTCTCTAATTCTCAAACTCCAGCTTAGAAAATAGAAATATGAATTCTCTATTCTACCTCCCAACCCCTCCCCGTTCTCCTTTTTTTTTTTTTTTTCCAGTGGGGGCTGATCTTGCTGGCTTTGGCAAAAGCAAGGATGTGTTGAAAAGCTGTAAATTACAGTTAATGTGATATGATTCTGTTTATCCTTCTCCAACACTGTTGAACCTACCAATTTTTTCCCTTCTTGGCTTCCCATGAATTAAGGCAAGCAGAGAATAGCCAGTTGGAAGACTGGACCATTTTCTTTTTCAGTCAGAGTAAAAGACAGGCACAGCTGATGAATGCTGGCCCTAGAGAAAAGGTTTTATGCTTTGACAAGACATTCAGAAAAAGCCCAAGACACTGCCCTACTTACTTCTGAAGAAAAAGGATTATGTTCTGGGATGTAAGGAATAGAAAGCATGATTCGATTTCCTAAAGGAGAGTCACACCAACAATGTTCAAATGGGAAATGTTAAGAATTTCATGAGGACGAACTGAATATTAAAGAGCAGCTGTCATCTTTCAGTTTCTCATTCAGAAGTGGAAGGATCACCTCAAGCAGAGCCACTGAGAGGGCCTTATTGTGTTATCCGTGACTCACTCAAGAGCGCTGCATCTTCATAGGCAAGCCTCTCGGATGCCAGTGACTCAGGCACTCTGGCTGTCACGGTGCAAAATGACCAGTGTGACTAAATTGTTCACTGGATTTGTTGGGAAAACGTGGCATTGGTCAGATTTTTATTAGAAGTAAAAAAATTTACAGGGATTTGTTTTCATGTAAGTTGAGGTTTTAAGAAGTGGCTGTATTAGGGCTGTGGAGTTATTTTGGGAGGAGTTAAAAAAGTCCACATATGCGGTTGGGACTAATAATCATAAATAATGAGAAAAAAAGATCCAAAGTGATCATTTTCTGATCTGGTTTGCTCTCAATATTGCCCAATCCAGTTTAGGTTTGGTTAGATGAACAAGAGTGCATAGTAATGGCTTTAAAGAACAGCAGAGAATAATTTAAGGAAAAATTGATTCCATCCCCCAGTTAATAATTGCCTTTAAAAATTGTGTAAACAGTGGTTATGAAAGCGTGATATGAATTTAAGGAAAGAGGCTGATGATGAGCACTTCAAGGTTTTCTAAAACAGAGACAGATGATGTCTCGTGTGTGTAGAGAGAAACGACCCCTGGACAAACTCCCCTCCACCCTACATGCAACTTTTCAGTGACGGACCTGATAACTCAAATTCCTTACATTTGTCTAGCACATTGCATTTCTGTATATATTCCTTTAACAGTCGCAGAACTTAAACGATTTGCCAGATACTATTCTAAGCACTTTGCAAATATCAATCCAGCTGAACCCACATGACTAGCTCATGAGTTAGACGCTCATATTTTCTCCTTCTCACATGGGGAAGTAGAAGCATCTGGAGGTGAGATAATTTCATTTATTTATTTCAATTTACATTAACTCACCACACACTTATAGAGCTCTTACTCAGCACAGATGCTGTCCCAGAAGCTGGAGGCACAAGAGGACTGTGACTTATTCCTCAATTTCAAGGTGTTTTGGGAATGGAAGAGAAGACAGACATCTAAATAAGAACCCGCCACAGGAAATGATAAGCAGAGTGCTAGAACTACATTCAAAAAGCCCTCCCTCACACGGCGTTATCTCATCTCGCCCTGACACCAATCCTATGGCATATTCATTTCAACTAGTACCCACTGAGTGTCAGCCCCACTGTTATGAGATTAGATTTGGGGAGACTGACATTCATTGAAAATATCACAAAATATAAATGAAATGGCACAAATATGGTAAATGATATTTAAAAAACTGGAGGAGTGCAGTGGGGGGATTTGACATCATCAAGGAAGTCAGGAGATGCTTCTCTGAGGATGCAGCCACATGAAGGGTGAAGAGGAATTAAGCAGGTGAGACAGGGAAAGTATTCCAGCAAAAAGGAGCAGGATGGTGCGTGGAGAGTTAGATGAATTCATTGAAAGCAAGTCAGGAGAATGCAGTGTGAGATGATCAAGGAGAGGCCAGACACAGAAAGTCCTTACAAGCCACGTGGGGAGGAAGGCCGTCCTCACCACGGCACAGAGAAGCCGCTGAAGTTTGTAGCACACGGTGGGTCATGCTGCTTACTGGCATCTCTTAAAAACTGATCCTAGAATACCCCACAAATCATATACAGAAGAATATTTGTTCCAGTGATGCTTAGGATAGAAAGCAATTAACAACTGTACCAATTATCTATTGCTATATATCAAATTACTGCAAATGTAGCAGTTAAAACAACACACATTTATTATTTCTGTGGTTCTGAACTAAGGCATGGCTTAACTAGGCCCCCTGTTTCAGGGTCTCTCACAAGCTGCAATTAAGATGTTGGCCAGGACTGGAGACTCAACCGAGACTCCAGTGGGGAAGCATCTACTTCCAAACTCACATGGTTGTTGTTAGGATTCCATTACTTGCGGGCTATTGGCAAAAGGCTGCCCTTAGTTCCTTGCCACGTGGGTCTCTGGAGCATGAATACTGGACATCATTGGGGACCATCTTAGAGTCAGCCAGCCATGATGACCCAAATGTCTATCAAGAAGGACAAGTTTAATAATTTACGGTAGCACCACACCGTGGGAAATACCTCAGTAGTTAATAAAGAATGATGTCGGTATGTGTGTGCACAGACTTGGAGCCATTTCCCAAACCTATTGTTAAGTGAATAAAGCAAACACAGCTATTCTGTAAGCAAATGTAACACCATTTGTGTTGAAACAGAATATTTTTCCAAAACAAAACATGTCTATAAGCATACATATTCACATATACGTTCAAATGCAAAGGAAAAAGCTTGGGAACGTGCACATCCAATGCATTGATGGTGGTTACCAGTGGAAAGCGATGGGGGTTCAGGGTGGAGGTAGGCAATAATGAGCAACTGTCTCATTGTATTCATCATGCTTTTTTTTTTTTTTTTTTTACAGTGGGAATACATGTGTGTATTGTATATTTGTTTCTAAAATAGGACTTGAACTGGGAAACCGGGGCTATGTCCAATAGAGTCAGCTTTTGAAAAGTGTAGCATGCTATCCATAAATGTGTCCCAACAGTGCCTTTTCATTGTCCACATTTTAAAGGTTTGCCTGGTTTTCCATCCCAGCTTTTTCTCAGATGTTTGCAACTATGCTTGGCACAAGGGGGCTAATAAGGACTCTGTTGTCCCACACCCAGGAGCGGCTCTGGAAATACACGAGTGGGGCTGCGAGGAGCTGGCAGCTGGATCCTATCGAACGCTCTTTCTTTCTCAGACACAAAGGAAGAACCACAGTAGCCACCCAGAGTGGAGCCTGGTGCTGCAGGGCGCTTCTGGGAGGCCACAGGAAGGGATGTGGGACAAACAGTCCCTTTTGTGGTGTGTCTTTTTGTAAGTTCCATGACCCACTTTATAATCAAAAAATGAGCCCAGGCTCCCATGGTTGGAAGTGCAGTTCAAGAGCCACTGCTTGCTAGTGACCTTGGACCAGCTGCCTCATCCTTCTGTACCCCGGTGGCCTCATCTATAAAATGGTGATGGTGATCACACTGCTCTCATAGGCCTCCTGTGGGGATTAAATGAGCCGATGCATCTGAGGCACTCAGCCTAGTGCACAGAACATATTAGGCATTCCAGGAGGTTAGCAGCTACTGCTGTTGTTGATGTTGTTTATTGTTATCAACAAAAGTTGGCATGTACTAAGCCCTTACCAGTTTCCTGATCCTGGCTCTGTGATAAGAGCTTTACATGCACGATCTCATTGAATTTGCTCAACCTTCCAGAGTGGAAGCAACTCTTAAATCTTCCCATTTTATGGACTGGAACTCTGAGGCTCAGAGACTCTAAGTTAGCTCTCCAATTTCACAGACTGGGAAGCAGGAGTACCGAGATTTGGACTCAGGTTTGTGAGTCTCTGAAGCTTCCACTCTTAACAACAATAGTCAATTGCTTCCTGGGTCTTAACACCACAGAATTCTGCTCTCAGGCTGTGAGGAAAGCCCCACTAAGCTTCAGAGGACTTGGAAATGGACCAGAACACCCGGGAGAGGACTCGATGGGAATCTCTGCTGTAAAGACACTACAAAAACGGGTGAAGAAACAGTCATTGTGGGAAACTGTCCACAACTTCCTCAGAAACCAACCAACCAAGAAGATCAGAAAATAAATAGGTGGAGATAAACTGGATGTGACATACACTTCACATACTTGATATGCATGTATATAAAATCTTTGTACTCAACAGAGGACACTCATTCTTATCACACACATGGAATATTTTCAAATATTAACCAAGATTTCCCTTTCATCTATTGATGGGCCTAGAGGCACTGCCACAAAACTGCAAGACTTCCAGAAGAACTGTTAAGAATGAGCTTTCTAGAAAGCCCGTTGCCCTCATTCCAGATGAGCTTCTGGATAGATGTCCACAAACACATGCCTCACTCCATTTGAATGAATAATGGAAATACTGTCTTCATTTCACCTTTGAGGCAACAAAGGGTCAGACAATAATCTACCAAAGGGGCACCATTTGCAAATCATGGAGCCAAGAAGGAGACCACAAGGCGCTTGCTTCCTTGCTCTCAGGCACAGCAGCATCTTCCTTCCAAAGTGCTCTCACTGTTCCAGATACCCTTCTTTCCCTCCAATTTATTTTCTGAATTAAAGCTTCAGACTAAGGGTGCAAATTCCAAAGTCAAAAAGATAGACAATGACAAGTGCTGGCCAGGATACAGAGAAGTTGAAACCTTTTTACATTGCTGGTGGGACTGTAAAATGGTGCAGCCATTTTGGAAAACGGTTTGGCAGTTCCTACAAGTGTTAAACATAGAGTTAACAGATGACCCAGAAATTCCACTCCTGTATCTGCCCAAGAGAAGTGGGAATATATGAACGACCGTGCTAAAACTCATACATGAGTATTCACAGCGGTATTATTCATACAACCCAAATGTCCAAAAACTGATGAATGGATAAACAAAAGGAGGTATATCCATACAACAGATAAAAAGGAGTGAAGTACTGATAGATGCTACAGAGTGGGTGGATTTGAAAATATTCCAAGTAAAGGAATCCAATCACAAAAGGCTGCATATTGTACAATTATATGCATATTAAGTGTCCAGAATAGGCAAATCCATAGAGACTGAAAGTTGATTAGTGGTTGCCAGGAGTTTGGGGATGGGTGGGATGGGCGTGACTACTAATGTGTACAGTGTAGGGCATTTCTTTGTGGGATAATGGAAATCTTCTAAAATTAGATTATGATGATGGTTGGACAACTGTTAATAGACTAAAAACTACTGAATTATTCATTTAAAAAGAGTGAATCTTATGGTTTGTGAATTACATTTCAATCAAACTGTTAAAAAAAAAAGAATGCAAGCCTGACTTGCCAAGATGCCCTGATTTTGAAAACTAAATGAACCAACACCTGAAATTTACAGCTTCTTGTGTGAAAGTATGCAGAACTGGGGGAGATGACTTCCAGTAGGGAAACAGGTCAAAACTAGAGAATAAGGAATTTGAGCCTTAAAGGTTGAGAGCCTTCATATGTGCCTTAAAGAATGAAATAGATTGGGGCATATGTAGGAAGGATATTATTCTAGATTAAAGGAATGGCGTGAGCCAAGCTCTAGAGTTGAAAAGGCAGAAACGGAAAACACTGACCAATATTGTTTGAACTAAACAAAGAAAACATACTGTTTTTTTAAACCATACTTACAAATACTCACAGATAAAAAAAGCTTTTGGATAACTGTTGTAGTGGAAGTGAAAAGGAAAAATATAAAATACTTCACTGAGGTTCACTTTATAACATATGTTGGTAAGCGACGTTTATTTTTGCAAGCTAAAGGTATCAATCATGGCTCCCATTAAGAAATTCAATGTGCATCTGGAGTTGTTAGTAACTCTTTTTAATACATTAACTGAAAATGTAATCCTAGCACACCCATTTTCAATAATCATCGGGTCTCTCCTTTTGGTTGGATGGCTGGTACAGGTTGGTCACAAGTCAGCCAGGCTCAGACAGATAAAATGACAGGTAGCATCTCTGATCACAGACATTTGTCCTGTCAGAGGAGAACCTTCACATGTCAGGTAGGTGGATCAATGACTGTCTTAGAGCCTTCAGTGGTGACGGTTCATTCTAAGCCCAGGGCAGACAAGAAGCCCTTCTATAGATATGCTAAACAGCTCTCCAGATCCTCTCCCCTCTGCGGACATGTCTTAGCAAGCCTAATGTCTTACATATTTTCTGCCTTTGGCTCCTTGCTCAAAAACTGTATGGTCCTCTATGTTGATCCTCTAACGGCAGTGATGAAGAAGACTATCTCAAGTTCTCATTAAATTTCTACCCTAACATAAGACAGGAATAAAGCTCACTCAGTAAGCATGAGTCCTGCTCCTTCAGAGACTGAATCTAGAGAGAGAACACAGATCTAGCCACTAGTTAGAAAGAAACCGGAAGGTAACTGGAGAGATTGTGAATGATAATAAGCCTCTAACCTGCAATCCGTGAGGTCTTGTGGGTGCTCCAGGCAGAGGGGCGTGTGCATGTTCCAGGAGCACAGATGAAGGTGGAGCAGGAGCAGCGGGGTGAGTAGTGGGCTTCTCACAGTCAGCCTTCGTGGGCCCAGAGGTTTGGGTTCTTCTTACCAGCAGACAGAGTAGTGACATCAGCTAGTCTGGAGACAGGCAGCAGGCAGGTGTTGCAGAAAAGTGGCCTGGTGGAGAATTTGGGAACAGGGAGTAAGATGTGATATCTAGCAGGGCTAGAAGACCCACCAGGCAGCCTACAGTCTGCTGAGGGCACCAGCAGAGAAGTCCCCTTCCCTCCATAAAAGAAACAGAAGCAGATAGAGGTCCATTTTTATATACTTATCCAGAATATTGACATCAGGAAATGGTATTTAAATTTTAGCATGATCTAGGTTTGGGGACAATGAGTTTGTTTTGTATGCTACACGTGCGTGTGTGTGGGTATGCGGGCATCTGTGACCATGGGTGGAAGGAGAGCATGAGTGAGTTATGTGTGTGAGCTGGGATGTGTGGGTGTGTGCGCACATGTGTGAGTGGATGGATGTGGATATGAAGGTGTATATGGCCATGTGCGTGTGTGTATGTGTGTGCGTACCGGGTCAACAGAACACCATATCCTTTTTATTGCTTAGGGTTTCTAAGAGTCACAATCTGGCTGGAGATTCTGCTGCTGGTGCAGCATCTTGACCAATGTCACAAATGCCTCTACCACCACAAACGGTGATAAATTACACTAACAGGGGCCTACCCAAGCCCAGGGTTTCCCACACATCATCTCAGAACTTCCTCACAGCCACCAGGTGACCTGGGCTGTAAGGACCCAATTCACAGGTAAAGAACATGAGATCCCTGGTCCCAGACAGTTGTTGGGCTGGAATTCACTCCCAGCAATGCCAGACATCAAAGCCCTGCTCCATCCAGGGCACTGGGGCAAGATGACAAGAGAGCTTACTGAGTCCTCTGATGGGGAGAAGTGAAGAAGACCCTCAGTGGAGAAGGCTGGAAAAGGGCGTATTGGATTGGGAAACTTGTGCTAAAGCAATTTTGTTTTACATATTCCACACTTGAGTTCCATAGCTGGGCCAGTAGGTTTGAGAGTTCCTTCTTTCCAGGTAGCCAAAGTGCCCAGAGTACCTGATAGAGAAACAGGAAGCAGGGAAGCAAATCCTGCTCAGCCTCTCAAATGAGAGAAATATGGCTCTTCCTGACTCACACAGACAGGTTCCTAGGGCTATCTGGGGATGGGGCCTCCAGGCAGGCTGATCTGAAATGCTTCCAAACGGATATCATGCTTCAAAGAGTCGGTCCCTGCGGGACAGGAGCTGAACCCGAGTGTGGGAAGGGGACGAGAGCGCTGGAATTCAGGCTGTCCTCCCATCCCCCAGGCCCTCGAGGGTTTGTTTAACTCCTCAGGGGTGCTGTGTGCCTTCCTTGTTGAGGTGGTTTGTGGCTTAGTGAAGCGATATTTATAGAGTGCTCTGTGATTCTTGGGCGAACACTCGTTTTATAAATGAATGATCAAATTTATTAGCAATGAGTAAGTAACCCGTCTACATTTATTTTGTTGATAATACAAATTTACAAGGTTTTAATTGCCAGTTTTAAAACCCCAAAAACCCATATATAAATACATCGGTAATAAAATATCTTCTCACTGTGCCCTTGACTTCTGTAGTTACATTAGGGCTTATGAGGAGGGTCTGAAGGAGGTTTCAGATGTAATCACAAAACTTGCCTAAAAGCATTCAGGGCCAGAAACAGTCTAATTCAAACCTGCCTGGTGGCAATTTCATGAGTTTTGATCAAAATGTTCCTCTTGATAATAATTATTAATAATTTTTAAATAATGCTTTTAATGTTAATAATCATCTTTTATTTCTACTATTATCTCTGTGACCTTGCTACTCTGAGTGTGGTCCCCAGACAGCAGCGTCCATATCACCTTGTAGCTTGTTAGAAATGCAGGCTCTCAGGCCTTATCCCAGACTTACAGATTCTGAACTTGCGTCAGACTCGAGGCAATCTGTATGTGCATCCAAGTTTGCTATCTGCTACATCCTGAGGTAGTTATAGCCTCTCCCATTTCACAGTCAAAGAAACTGAGCCTCAGAGGAGTTCAGTATACTGCCCATAGTCCCAAGGTCAAGCTGGATTTGAATCTGGTCTGTTGCAGTCAAAGCTCTCAGCCATGAGCCAGATGCTGCAGGTGTGCAGAATCCGCACAAGCGTCCAGAAGCGTGGACTTGCTAGAGCAGTGATGACAGTTCTGGGCCCCCAAAGTAGTGACTTCACTGGGCTCTGGTCCATGGGTTGTATTCTCAGCTGTTTGTACCTTCATCCTTTAGATCTGGTGTGGGGGAAGCTTATGATGTCCAGTCTCTGCGCAATGCAACTCTGAGAGACCAAGGGACATCTTGAGGTTGGGACCAAGGGTGGTCTCACATAACATTTTCCTTCAATGCTAGAAATGATGGTTGACTTATTGCTTAAGAAAAAATAACCTATTTTAGAACTATGATTAGAATCCCAGAAAGTCAGAGAATGGCTAAGGCCAAAGTGGAGTGGTATATTCATTAATAGCAATTTAACAAATACACATGGCTCCCCGTATCCACAGATTCAGGACCCATGGATGCAGAGGGCCGACTGTGGGACTTCAGCATCCATGGACTTGGGTATCCAGGGCAGGTCCTGGAACCAATCTCCCATGGATACAAGGAATGACTGTATTTAATGAGTGTTTACTATGCATCAGACGCCATCTGGACTGCTACAGATAGAGTGAGGCACAAAGAAGAAAGTTTAACAAGTAAGAAGATTTGAGCAATTCCTGTGTCTCTCCACCAGACCCAAAAGGAGGTCAAATAATGTCTCTACCTTAAATCTTGAACTGATGGATGCAAATGTCAATTAGAGCAGGATTCATGCAAATTATCCAAAGTATCTGAGCTGTCTCACTATTTCCCTCTGTTATGGTGGCCATAACTCAATTGGCTGTCACCCTGAATGCATCTATTCCACCTAAGTCAAGAGGTCTCCATTTGTTGGGCTGAGTACCTCTGATGTCAAGCTCAGATTCTAAGCATGAAGAGAAAGAAAAGATATTAGGGTACATGGAGCCTGGCCTATTGGGCATCTCCCCTCCAAGGTACTCTTCTGACATTGCATTCAGCAACCCCTGGACTCAGTTTGCCTACCTGTCAAGTAGGTAGGTAAATATCCTCTTTATTGTTGCAAAAAGGTGTGTGACTTGGGTGACCAGAAAATTTGTGTTTTAGGAAGTAAATTGGCCTGTATTCCCACACAGACCTCTCCTTTCTGAAACCTCTGGCGGAACATTTTTAAAACCGCCACCTCCTTCTGCACTTTACTGAAATCATTCAGAGTACCTTCTGAGACCAGGGCCTTCTAAATTTATGACCTGTCATCTGGAACTTTCCCCTAAGGGCAGAGTTCCTCAGCAAGGAACACCCTTCTTTGAATGCCATTTTCAAAGAGTTGCATGGGGGTGGGAGGAAGAAACTCACTCTCCCAATGGAACCACAAACAATGGGATTTACAGGGGCCAAACCTCATCCAAAGCTCTGAAAATTTCCCCTGGAGGTTGTCCGAGGAGAGGGGCAGACAGACAAAGACCCTTCACAATTGCCCTTTGTTTCTAATTTTATTAGAAATTATTTTAGGATTATTGAATAAATAGGCATTCAGGGATATAGTTTCATCTTTCTGGGTGTCCCCTGATTAGATTCCTGGAGCCTAAACCAAACCCAGGCCACCCAAAAAACAAAACTTGGATGCCTGGGTCACTTCCTGGCCCTGTCCTTTCACATATTTAAAACAGCCACTAATCTCAGCTGTTGGATTTGAAAATGGGCAAGCCCAGTGGGATCCCTGCCCTCAGGGTATCTTGGATAAGACAATGGATGGCAACTATCAAGCTCAGACCATGAGGATGGACAGAACCCCGTGGTTCAAACACGGCTATCTGGCCTACCCTTGTGTATGGGGGTTCATTCTGCATATATGTGGATTTCCTGGAAAAGGGAGTTATTAGGTCAAAGTAAATGCAACAGGTGAAATGTAAGTATATGGTTTAGAATTTCTCACCACAAAGGAAGAAAGGATATTTGTTTTTTTTTTGTCTTTTTTTCTCTAGCACTGACAAGACATTGTCCTTAATCCTAGTAGAGCTTACAAAACATTAGGTAAGAGAAGGGGCATAAAAACAAAAAACAACTTAACATTGTAAAATTCTAGGTAATTGCTAGAATTGACCGTGGTACTGTTTTCATGGATGTTTCCTTTTTTTAACTGAAAGTTGCAACTTCCATGTGTGTACAATTCCTAATGAGTCCCAAGTCTTCAGAGAAAGCGTAAGCTCAGAGAAACAGGCACAGCAGCTTGACAGAGAAGGTGGGTAAGTGAATGATCCAGGAAGAGCTCTCTGAGCAGGTAGCAGTTTGGCTGTGACCTGAAGAATCAGGTCTTAGTCATGAGGGTCATGGGCAACAGACTTAGAGGCAGACAACAAAACGTGTGTGAAGGCCTTAAGTGAGGCCGAGAGCTGGATGTTTCCAAGAACTGAAAGAAAGTCAATGAAGTGGCAATGTATTGTAGGGGTGGAGAGGAGAATGAGCGGGGCTGATGTTGCAAAGGAAGGGAAGGACTAGATCACACCGTTTATGTGGCCCATTACTGAGCCATTGACATGACCTGTTTTAACAGGCAACAGAGCTTAGGGGGCATTTCCAAAGCTGCTGAAATAGTTGAGACCAAAGATGTCCCAGGTCCATAATGATGAACCTAAAGAGAAGCAATTCTAGGCATTAGAGTCTATAGGATTTGTTGGTTGGTTAGATATTGGTGGGTTTTTCAAGGATGTCACCAGGGTTTTAGTTTGCAGTCTTGAGTAGATGTGTGGATCAACTTACTAAGGTTAACTAAGATTGCAGGAGGACCTGGTTTTGAGGGAAAGGCCAAATAATATCAAAGGGACCATCATCTTGGAGGCATGGCTCTGTAGAAATGCAGAAAAGCTGCCCTGGCCAAGATGTTACTGTTGCTCTGCTTTGGGTCATCAGGAAAATTCCACCATGAGTGATTATTGATGCCTGCCATGACCCCCAGGTGGGGCAGTTACGGCACATTTGTTGAGTATTTGCCATTGCTGTCTTATCAGATATAGGTCAATGTCCAGCTCACAAGGCTAGGCCTACTGGCAGATCTGTGTTGGAGCCCTTCTCTTGCCAGGTGCCATCTAGACACTGTCAGGGCACATTGAATGACTAGTTGACAAGAACCAATTACAATGTTTTCCTTCAGGTTTTAAAGCAAGTGTCATTTATGGACCAAAAGAAGCATTTTGTTTCTT
Organism: Camelus bactrianus; assembly: GCF_048773025.1. Lineage (NCBI taxonomy): Eukaryota > Metazoa > Chordata > Mammalia > Artiodactyla > Camelidae > Camelus > Camelus bactrianus. The sequence goes on from NC_133555.1 coordinate 29,687,781, forward strand.
TAGAATAGTGAATGTGCACTATTCTTAGATGGTACACAGATGTCCACAGGTGGGAAGACTAAGGTTTACTCTAGAGTCTGGAATTTTGTATACGTGGCAGCTTCCAGTTGAATGGGATAGCCATGAAAATTGAAATAATGAGATAAATATTGTAACCACAAGTCTTTTTTCACCAATTTAATACATGACTGAGAAAAAAAAAAGAGTCTTGATTTTTACACTGTGAAGGTCTTAGCTGTGGACTACTAAGATTAATACTCTTTTTAAGGGTACAGGATCTCAATTCCAGGGCTCATTTCAAATAACATTGGGTCCAAGGCCAAGTGCCTTGTGTCACTGGCCGGTCAAACCAAACTGAGAATACCTATTACAAAAAGATCTTTATTGCATTGTATTTCTTTAAAGCAGCAACCCTTTTTGGCAGCTGGAGCTGCCTTTTCTGCATCCAGTTAGTGGCTATACGGAGGCTCAGGTTTCTGGCAGTCAATCAGAACACAGGTGGAGCTGGCCTTGGACCCCAATAGCCTCCTGGCCTAGGCTCAATGGGGACTTAGTGGACCTCCATGGGATTTGTTGGGAAAAAAAAATCACATTTCGTGTGGGAAGAAATAAATCCAGAATCAAGGACGAGAGAGGTAGCTTACAACAGTCTCTTATCTCTGTACTGGTTTCTACATTTCAGAAAATAAATACAATATTCTATTTGGTTCCCCCCGCAAGAAATACTATGAGTTATATCCTGTTATCCTCATCTTACTGATTTGGAGACCTAGGCTCACAAAGAGAAAGTGGCTTGACCAAAGCCATGGACTAAAAAACGGGACTTATATTCAGTCTGACTTCAAGTCCAACCTTCAAGGGAAAGCTTTAAGGGAAGTTGAGAGGAACTAAAATGTATTGCATTTTACCTTGTGTCAGGCACAGTGCAGTCCTACATAGAGAGACAAATTAAATACTGTTTACAACTTTTTCAGAGCCCATGCTACGTAAGGCATGATGTTTAAGACAAACAAATAAATAAATATAAACCAATGTCACAGGGATTGAAATGGATGGTGGAATTTACATATGGCCTCTATCACAGTGACTGAAAAATGTGAGAATGATTTAGAGCAGGGGTCAGCAAACTACAGCCCATGGGCCAAAGCTGGCCCACTGCCTGTTTTTATAAATCACGGTATTGGAACACAGCCACACCCACTGGTCTGTAGCGTCTACAGCTGCTCTTGTGTTTCAACATCAGGACTAAGTAGTTGCAAAAGAGACCTAAGTGGCCTAAAATGTTTGCTATCTGGTCCTTTACAGAAAAAAAAAATAATTGCTGACCCTTGATTTAGAAAACTTTTCTCATCTTGACCTGAATCATGGACTCTTTCTTTAAAGCCCTTTTTAAATGGGATCTGGAGTGAAGGGTAGATTACAAATTGACTAAACATATAAGTTTAGTATTGGAAGTACTTGGATAAGATCTCTAGGATGTCCTCTGGACGTGAAGTGGGGGGTGTCTGGGACACGGCAGATGCATCTGCGGACAGCATAAGAGAGGACTTATCCGCAAGGTGTCTACTGGTATCACCTGCCATGGAGGGAACAGTGGAGCAAAGAAGTTGTTATGGACTGAGTGTGTCCCCTTTAAAATTCATGGGTTGAAATCCCAATCCTCCACGTGATGGTGTTTGGAGGTGGGGTCTTTGGGAGGTGATTAGGTCACAAGAATGGAGCCTACATGAATGGGATCAGTGTCCATATAAAAGAGACCCCAGAGAGCTCCTTCACCCCCTCTGCTGTGTGAGGACACAAGAATATGGCCGCTGATGAGCCAGGAAGTGGGCTCTCACCAGGCACTAAATCTGCCACACCTTGACCTTGGACTTCCCAGCCTCCAGAACTGTGAGGAAAAGATATTCGTGGTTTAATCCACGTGGCCTATGGTATCCTGGTAAAGTAGCCCTAACAGACTAAGACAGGGGTGTGTAATTTAGGGCTGGTTAACAGTATGGAAACCACCTTCAGGTATAGGTCCTTACCTCTCCTTCTCGTGTCACAGGCCAGAATGGCGGAAGCACTGTCTCCCCACAGTCAAGCAAGGACCCAGGCGCCTTTATCATGTGGCTCTACCATCTTCCAGGGCCTCAGAGACCTCCACTGGGCCCTACGCATGCAACCAACAGGAAGGAGAGGAGGAAACCTGGGAGACAGACTAGGAGAATTTAGGGGCCATTTTTGGAAGTGACACACATCCTTCTGCCCACATTCTGTGAGGAATTCTTCATTCCAAATTGAGAAATGCAGTTTAGAAGCAGCCAAAGATGAAGGAAACAGGGATATTGTGAAGAACTAACCAGATTCTGCCTAATGATTTATGGGGATCAGATAAAGTGTTTGAGATTTACTAGCGTCTCCTTCCTTCCTTCCTTCCTTCCTTCCTTCCTTCCTTCCTTCCTTCCTTCCTTCCTTCCTTCCTTCCTTCCTTCTTCTCTCCCTCTGTCCCTCCCTCCCTCCCTTTCTTATTTGTTTATAGTCTTACATGTATAACCCAGGCCTTCATCATGATGACTACAAAAGAAATGTTAAGAACTAGTCCTTGTCCTATGATCCGTGTTTCTCACTCCAATCAAATTGACAGAGGAAAAAATTAGGAATAAATAAATGCAGGAATCCTATCTCCACCACAGCAACCGTGATGGAACCAAGAGCTTGGAGACCCAGCTTGAAAGCAGAATGGATTGGAAACATTTGGCTTCTACATGTGTGAGTTTAAAGTGGTATTTAATTAAAAAGTTGCAAGCTCATGAAACAAAGGGTTTTGTTTGGCTCCCCCTTGTATAATCCCAGTTTCTAGGAAACAATAACTTGTGATTTATGGATTCCCTTTTCACAGAAGTATGGAAGTTATATGTAGCTCGTGTTCAAATGAGAAAAAAAATTCCCTGATGGCAACTCATTATCTGTCTGGCTAACAAAGGACAAAGGACAAATCCTGGAACATCTTTCTTTGCCATTTCATATTTATGACACATCCTGTTGGTAAAACATTATTGTCAAGGCAGGCTCTGGAGTTTATTATTTTTTCTCTTCTCATTCTTCATGACTGCATCATTTTTTAAAAATGCCAGGCCAGATGGAAGCTTTCTGCCTTTTGGGTCAGGGGTGGAAAAGAGACTGTGTGAAACTGGGTGATGAATCCTGTGGGATGTGACCCATTTGCAAGAGGAAGGGGCTTGTGTCACAAGGGCTTCATTTGACCTTATTGGAGTTTATTCTGAGGAGCATTCTGGTTGGGAGGAGAGATTGTTGTAGAGCTGCTCTGAGAGTCATTTTACCCCTTTTGTAGACATTTAACCATCTGAAATTATTTTTACAGATGTTGGTCAGTGTGTGGATGATCCTGTGGACTCAGAGAGGGCAGGAGCCTTTGATGGCTTGGCTTACCTACTGCTATCTCCTCAGTGCCCAAACCAGGGCTTGGCACACCATATGCCCTCTGCAATATGACAAGGGAGGGAGGGAGAAGGAATGAATGAGTGAATGAGTGCATCGGCGTAGGGAATAGATGACAGATACCTCTTATCTCCCCACACCACTGTATCTAGAGTTAAAGAGAGATGTACCGTAAGACTTTGTGCCTCCCTTTGCCTGAGAGCCATCACCTCCCACTGATTGGGGTCCGTGGATTTGTCTTCACTAACCACTCTGAACATTCCCACCAGTGACAAAATGGTGTTCCACTGACTGAAACACTGGTGAGGGGAAGCATCAATGAATTCCTAACTTGTCCCCTCTGAGAGACAGTGCATTGGTTGGTTGTTTAGAGCCTTAGTTACTATAATCCAATTCTAGTCTAAGGACACTGGGTTTCTTTCTTGGAGAGCTGTGGGAAAGGAAATATTTTCAGAAAAGTATTTGTTCTTTCATATTTCACTTATGAGATTTCCTTCTTAATAGGAACCAAATCAATAGGCTGCCTGAGAACAAACATTTTACTACCCTCCCAGCTGCTTCTAAGAATATGAATTCATCTTGGCACTGATCGGATCCCTGGGAAGGACTCAGACATGGGATGAAGATTTTTTCTTGTTCCTCTGAGCTGGTGAGGCTCTGCTTGGCCTCCCTGGGCTCATTCTGCAATGGGGGTTACCAGTTCAGTCCACGGTGGGAGGCCTCCTGGTTGAAGGAATCTCAACACATACCATCTGTAGGACCTTGGGCAGAATTCTTAATCTATGATGTTGGTTTTTCTCACCAGGAAAATGAAGACAATGGTAGCATTGAACCTCATAGGTTCCTGAAAAAATTAGGTAAGATAGTGCTCTGTGAAGGGCTTAGCATAACATGCAGCACATTGTAGGAGATTTGCCCATGTTATTTATTATAGCCATATTTATTATTATTCTAGCTCCATGAGGAATCCCAAAGCTGGCTGCATTTTTCATGGACTGTTTTAGAAGAAGCTGAAGTATCACATTGCAGGTTGAACCAGATAAACAAGGGTATCTTCAGTTCATAGAGTCTATGTCTCTTGGATTTTCTGCCCTACTTTTAGACAAGATTTTACTAAAAATTATGCAATTGTTTTAAAATTCCTTTTCCTGGCAAGTCTGAACAATCATGACTTATTACATCTGTTATACCTAAATGGCATTAGTGTAAATCTCAGCAATTTAGAGGGTCATCATGGTCTACAGAGGACAACAGATCTACCGCGTGGCCCTGAGGCCCCACATCCAAAGCACAGAGCAGACATTACTAATCAATCGAGGCACTCACCCTGCCAGGCCTAGACTCAGTCATGCATTTGAGCACATCACTCCAGACTCCCTCAGTTGACACATTTCCTTCCTAACGAAGGAGGACGTGAGAAGCACAGGGTCTGTTTCTGGTTGAACCATTAACCAGCTACATGGCAGTCAACTCTTTTTCTGTATTGTAAAGCTTATATTTTATTAACACTCAAATAAACATTTCTCTATTTTCCTTACACATACATTGGGGAAAGTCCAAGTTTTACAGCAACTTAACTCACATGCAAGTGTCCGTTAAGCTCTAAAGAAAAACCGACTCTAAATCCCATCTCATGACTTGTGATACATCTGTTCCTCAGTCGTCAAGATGTTTGTGACTTTCAGGGCGGGTCTCTTGTTCTCTTAGTCAAATTTATCTCAAAACTGCTGCTTCTGCTTAATGTTACCTTGCGTCCACTGCCCTCTGTGGGACATGCTGACCTGGCTAAGGGTCCTTAGCCTTTTCTCTAGGTTTACACCCTCTTCCCACAGCACATACCCTATACAGGGGCTTTGTGAATGTAGTAAGTTTGGGCAGATGGAAGAGGGTTGACATACTGGCCATTCCTGTTCTACAAATCCATTTGGCTACCTTACCACCTAGGTATTTTTTCTCTCCTTCCATCCCTTCCCCTCCTTCCTTCTTCAAAACTCACTGCACCACCCCTTAGAGTTCTCTGGCTCCTTCACATACATGTCATGCCTTATCTTGTCCTCAGTTATTCCTCTCACTTCTTACCTGGGCACAACAACAAAAGTCAGGCTTTTTCTACTTGAACTTAAGTCCTGGTTTAGGCTTGCCCTCTTTCTCCAGATCCTGATTTATGCCCTGTCTTCTCATACCCAAGTAACACCTTATGTACTACTTGGGTATGAGAGGTAACAGCCCCTTCTCTAGGAGTTTTGGTAACAGTTATTAAAATTATGCATATGTGTGCTGGTATGTGCTTACATGTTGCCTCCTAATATTCTATTCATTCTCCTATTCTTCCTATGAACAAGGATCCTGATTTTTAGCTGGATAATTACCACCTGGATTAAAAACAAAGAACTAAAAACACCCCAAAAACTGCTTCCTCTAGCTTACCTTGTAGCTATAGGCAGCCAAATAACTAAACTGGGATTTACATACCAGTATTGTGTGGGATTTGTGGGAAGTTTCCAAAAAAATAAAGAAAAGGTCTCTTTCTACTCCTTCCTTTAATGCTATTTGGAATGCTAATGAGATGGCTAGAACTCCAGCAGCTCTCTTGTAGCATGAGGACAAGGGCCCATCCTAGGGATGATGGAATAGAGTATCTGATGACTTTGTCAAGCCACTTAGACTCTCTAGCTTCCTATTTCATTTCTACTTGAAAATAAAAATTCCCTCTGGTTTATGCTCATTTTATTCAGACTTACTTGTTATATTAGAACACCACTCATTGTTTTTGAAACTTGCATCCTCTTGCCTCTCTCAAATTTTACCCCAAGCATCTATAAGATTCATCCCCCTACAACACTCTTTATTTCTAAGGCTGAGTGAGGGAAACTCTACTGTGACAGACAGATGGGTTACATGTGAGCCTTTTGCTTTCAAATGGTAGAATAGAGGTGCTCTGATGGCGCACAGGAGCATGGACAGAAGCAGGGACTCTTCTGCCCCGAGCTAAACCTCTGACCCAGGCCAAACAGATTGAGATAGTTTCCAGAAGACAGTAGCAGGCAGGGCATTCCGACACGAATGTCAAACTTATAAAGAAGACAAATGAGTGTGGTACAGAGGAAGGCAATGAACCCCCTTATTCCTGTGATAGGCTCCTGGGGAAGCCGCAGACAGTTTTGCGGTTCAAATGACAGACGTCACCAAAAGTTGAGGAGTTCACATCAAGTGAAGTGCACATTTAAGAATAATCAAAACATAAAACAGATGTCAGTATCAAAACACTGAGTGTGTCCCCAAATTAAAGTCAAACATGAAAAATAAGTTGAACTAAAGCAAGAATATTTGACTGCTTTCTCAAATGGGAAGAGGTTAGAAAAATCTAAAAAATAGCCAATATTGTGGTAGAGTTACCACCACCTGAAGCCACACAGGACTTTGCCGTTGGCTCTTTCATCTCAGAGAAATTTTGACCATTTAATGCCTCACAAGAGCTGTAGTTAATTGACTTTTGTATTCATCTTTGGATGAAGAAGACTTCTAGATTTGTGAAATCTACACATGACATTCTGTGTGACAACTGTGTGGGTTTATATGGACAGGAATATTGTTCTTACTTTAAATTTGATAAACAATGATAACATAGTGATCAGAATGGGAAACACTACTGCAGTCTGAATAATGCGAATTCTACCCTTATTTTCTAGTACCCACCCCCACCACCAAATGCACCACTCTTCTCTTAATAACGAGAGATTCAGAGTTAGATGTTGATACTCTCTCTGCTTCTCGGGAAAGGCAGCCAAGGCTGTTGGTAATTTTGCCTCTGTTTGATTAATCTCCAGTTTTGTTGGAACTTCTACACAAGAAACCACCCAACTGGAGAGGGAGTGGATCCCATCCTAAAGGGTGGGTTTCCTTCACATTTCAGTTTTTCCCATCTGCGGTGTGAGCAGACTCCTTTACAGAGTGAGAGTTTCAGAGGAATCCTGTAGCCAGCAAGCATTTGATTTGGTGTGGTTGCAGGCATGTTCCTCCTTTTACTCTACCTCCTTTGCTGCCTGGCCTTAGTTGAAACACTTGCTGGTAGGGTATTATTACTTACTTGCCTTCTGCCATCTGCTAGACTAGAGAAAACGATTACTAAGTTTATCTTCTCCAACTTCACCCCTGTGGCCTCAGAATATTGTTTGTGGGGTGAAGAAAGGTGGCTCCAGAAGGCACACTGAGATCTTCTCATGTCCCCTGTCCCAGTCCTTCTCTAGTCTGAGACATTAAGATTTTTGAGAATTCCCTTGCTTGTTTTCAACCATTCTATTCATTTCTTCCAGAAGGAAACTCTATTTTGATTTCCAGGATCTTCTTTCCATTTGGTCCCAATAGTTTCATAACTATACGCTATTTCTGTATATTTAAAGTATCATCAAATTTAGTTCATGGAATCATTCATCATAAGGGGATTATTTCTACTACTAGTGTCCATAATAATTTCTTTCTTATTTTTCTATTTGGATTAATTTTGTGCCGCTTGGAAAGGGGAAGTTTGTAACATACTAGGCTTCTTGTACCTTTGCACTCATCTTTTTCAGAATCTTCCTCCCCTCTTTGTAACATTAAACTATTTCAGCTTTTTAATACATTTATCCTTGTCTGCTTCATAGTTTAGTCATCTGTATATCTGACCAGCACTGCTCAAACTATAGTTAAGGACAAGTTTTTTTTTTTTCAGTTTCCAATTTATTGTAGACCCTTATCTTTATAAAACATAATCAGTACTGAATTTGTATAAAATGAATTAAAAATAAGATATAAGATGCAAATTTGGATTGTTGCTGTCAGAGTCAACAGACGTAACATTACTTACTCTACGAGTTTCTAAAGCTTACTCTCAGTTTCTCTTTGTATCCATTGTGGAGGGTCACAGACAACCCATGGCATTGTCCATGGAGCTCCCTCTGAGTGGTTTCACAATAAGCCCCTCAAGGGCAGGGTCAAGGTCTTGTTCACCTGTGTGTCCCCTCTAATGCTCACCTAGCACTATGCCCCCCAAACAGCATCTACTGAGAAATAACTGTTGACGATATGAGTAAGACAATAATACTCCAAGTAGCAAGTGCCTCTCGAGGTCAAAACTCTTAAGTTTATTCCTGCCCTTCACAACTTCCTTTTTCACTGGAAAGATGCAGGTGCTATTATTTGGATTTATAGCCAAGGTTCTGAGAAGAATGGGTCTGCACGCAGGAGGACTTTTTATCCACGCTGTTTTAGTTGACCCAAGGTATTTTCTCTCATACGCTGTTTCATGTCTCTATGGGGAGTACGAAGCGTGGTGTGAAAGACAAGGCAGGATATTAACCGGACCAGGGCCTGGACCAGGTGTGAGCATTCCGTCTTCTGTCCGTCACGTTATTTATCATACTTCTCTTGAGGACTTTGTGAGGACCCTCTGATTCCCAGTCACACAAACAGACTTTCTGCTTGAGGAGCATGTTACGATGAAATGCTTATTAGGATTAATACTGGCCCTGAACTGAGAAATAATGATGAAGCTTATGTATTCTAATGTATTTCTCTCCAGGGCACTGGTTTACCAATTTGGAGAGAGTGGCTGAGGAATTAGCCTTAGTTGGGATGGAAACTGAGCTGACAGTCAAATGGCATCAGTGGGGAAATCACAGTGAATACAACGAATAAAAGGGGACTTACCTACTGGTTAAGTGGAGCCCAGCTCTACTCCCGAGTGTCAGCCGTGTGCAGAGAGCACAACTGCCCCAGGGACAGGCAGAGATGGAGAAGCAGGGGCCGGCTCTGGACTGGTGGGGAAGAAAAACACAAAGAGAGCTCTTGATAAGGTAAGGCAGCTTGTATAAACGCTGTAGCAGACTTAGGCCTACAGTGCTAAGATGATGTAGAAGAAGGAAAGAGTAATTTTTAAGGGCAAAGGGTGACTTCCCAGATTACTGAAATATACTTTCACCTTAGATTGTAGGTGTGTCCTCTAAATATTTATCTGCTGACCTCCCTTGAGTATTTAACATTCATCCTTCACCTTCCCGGGTGGCCATCTCATTTTGTATGTATTTTTCTCAGATTTCTCATGATTACGTTTACAGTTTCCTTGTCTATGTCTAATGCTGCCTTTGGATTAGAATTGTCGCCGGTGTGTTGCTAGTGTGGAAAAGTATCTGGCAAACCGGAGACTTCCCATCAATAGTTTGCCCTTGTTTCTGGTTTTCTGGACCCTGCTATCTGAGGAAAGGCTGTCAGTGATGAAAACTGCAAAGCATCACGTTGAGCTCCTGTTAATGCAGAGATGAGAAAGCGAAGCCCTGAGCAGGCAGAGGGATAAAAAGTGATCAAACTGTTCAGAAATAGTACAGAAGCACAGAAGTTGGCAGATTAAAAATATGTTTTTTTTTCTCCCCTTTGAGACAGGAAAGGGACTTTACCTCGTAAGAAACTTCAGACAGATCTTTCCAAAACTCTATAACCTGGTATAGTGTTTGGTAAGTAGCTGTTAACGTAATGAATGAACTGGAAGACGCTGTCCTCCTGTACGTCAACACTGCCCCAAGGAAGACCCTGATTCAGTTGGATTCAATGAGGTTGGAGAGTTTAGAATGATTTGGTGAGCTTGCACCAGGCTCGGAGAGAAGTGTAACCAAGCTGAAGTCTTTCAAAAGCACAGCTAGGCTGGGGTCACTGGGATAGCTCGGGCTGTATCTTGGGTGAGGTTTCACTTCACAGCTGAACGTGAGAGTTACCAGCCTCTAGACCAGTGGTTCTCAACTGGGGGCAATTTTGCTCCCCAGGGAACATTTAGCAGTGACTGGAGACATTTTTGGTTGCCACCAGTGGAAGGAAGAGGGTGATGCTACTGGCATTAAGTGGGTAAAAGCCAGCGATGCTGCCAAACATCCTATGATGCACGGGACAGCCCCCAGGACAAAGTATTATCTGAGAGTTTGAGAAAACCTGCAGCAGACAAATTCCCTAATTTAAAGGGCAGCTCTAGGAAAGTTATTCCTAAAGGCTTCCCTTTGAAACTTACCCTCTCAAAGACCTTTTGGACTTAATTCCCTATGTGGTCAGATGACCACTGGACCTTCAAATTACATCTTTGTTGCTGTGCGTGCAGACTTGCAGGACCCAGATAATAAGCCCCTCCTCCATAAACAAAGCAGGCTCAGGCCAAGTTCTTTAGGTCCCCTGCCCAAACGCCGCTTACTGTTTAGATGTTGCTAAACTTCACACACTGTCACCGTGTAATGCACTTGAGGCTGTGGCGGTAAAGAGAGCTGTGATCTGACTGGCCCCTGCTCTGGGAAGTGTGTGGTAGTTGGGCAGACAGTGAGAGGGCAGCAGGTACATTGTAGGATGAGCATGCTCACTTCATCAACAGTGCTTAGCTCCCCTCCATGCCCAACTTGCTGCTTTTGGACAAGTGATTACCACCCAGGAATTCTGTTGCATTACAGCTCCAGGCCACTGAGGTTTCACTGGTCAACCTGCAGAATTCCTGGCTTGGCAGACCAGTTGGACAAGGTCCCCGGGAACTAGAAGGTGACTTGGTGCTCTCCATAATCATCTCTGGAATGTGTGCTTCAGTTCTGCTCTGATCAAAGTGTTTCACAGCACAGCTAGCAAAATAAGGCTTTTAACATCCACTTGTAGCTGTTCTGAACAATGACAAAGATGTCATCAAGACGTATTTCAACCAGTGCTCGTGTGCCAGTTGCAGAGATCTTGAATAGTGCAAGATCATCCTGGGGAAGTAGAGGCTCTTCAGTTTACTCCCTGGATCTGTGAGAGGTGCAGAATCTTTTACCCAGTTTAGCAAACACTGATGGGATTTCTGCCACATGGCAGGAATTCACAGATCCAGCCTAGCAGGCAGGACAAAGCATGGCAGAAGACACAACACACAGAGGGTAACTCAGCTCAGCCTGGGGCAGCTGGAGAAGGTGGGAGAAGAGGCCCTGCAAAGAGCCTGAGTGGAAATGGAAGGGGTGAAAGGAAAGAAGGTCTCCAATGGAATAAAGCACATGAGCCATTCAGATGAGAAGGCGTTTTGCCATTGACAGCGAAGAGTGACAAGTCCTGGCTGGCTCGACTCTTCTCTTTGGCTTCTTGTATGTTAGTACCTTTCCTCCTCCCCTCCTTCCCTCCTTTTTACTTCACCTCCTCCTTTCCTTCCTGTTGGCTACCACTGCTTGGAATTATAAGATGTCTGCCCCAGCAAGCCCCATGCCTCCTCCTTTCTAATTCTCGTTAATGAATGTCTGTGGACTTAAATCCTAGATCACCCAACGTACAGTATCTATAAAATAACAGACACAATCCAGTAAAATAATTACCAACTAAGTAAGACAGCTGTGCCATTTGGGACTTTAAAATTAAGTAAAGGAGAAAGACATGTGTATTACCATTATTATCAACATTGCAACACAAAGTGCCTATCATGGACCAGGCCCTAAAGTAGACATTTTATGGACATTATCTTTCATTGTCACACCACTCTTTAAAACAGGCCTGATTATTTCCATTTATCAATGACTTACTGAGGCTAAGAGATTAGGGATAGGAAAGAATTAAAGATTAAAGACACAATGACCCTGAAATATCTGGAATGAAATATAAGTGGTGATAGATTTTTTTAAGATAAAAATTCTAATATATTTATTTGAAGCTTTGAGGGTGATTGTCATAAAGAGAAAACTTTGATACTAAGTAAGATATAATTACAACCCCATAAAATACATCTTTTGTATGTAAAAGCTTGACTATCTCATCCATCTCATTCCTCAAAAAACTACATTATAGTCCATGAGGGGAAAGGAGACAAGAGATAAGAGAGTCATAAAACAAAAGATCCAAAGATTGCAGTAGCTGTGGCAAATGGATGAATTTCTTCCTGCGGAATTTTCCAGTATAACCAAGCGATCTTGGGTCCCGTAGTCAGTGTCTGCCCTTGAAATTGTGCTTGGATGAATTGGAAATTTCATACATAGTCTCCATCAGCTATTTGTACTGTTATTAATCATGCCTATTACTAATTAATATTAACTGTGTAATTTGGGGGATGATACTTAACTTTCTGAGTCTTGTTTTCTTATTTTTAAGAAATACAGATTAAAAACAATAGTGAATCTATAAGGTTTGTTGTAAAGACTAGACATGAATGGACATAAAAATGCTTAGCATTGTGGCTGGCATAGGGTAAGCTCTCCATATATATAGATATTATTACTGAATTTGCCTATTAATGGCTTGCCCAAGCCAAGAGAAACATATCTTCTCTCTTCATGGAGTGGATTCTTTCATTTCTTTCAGAAAAGTAAAAGTCATACAATTCCAAGTAATATTTAGCTATAGATTTGAAACTTCCTCCTCTAAGCAAATTCAAATCAATTCCTAATATTTTACAAAAGCAATTATTGTGATAATAAATATCAGTGCCTGCCTTTCTACTTCCCTCCTCCTTGCACTCACCTATCATGCCTCCTCCCTCCCACTTCTACAGGTCTGCTGTGGTTTTCTGAATATTCAGAAACAAAAGCATGTTATGGTTGTTCTTTGTTTGAGTGATGTGGAATCCTTTTATTTTTTTCCGAAATAAAGTCTCATGCAGAGGGCTAACGTAGAAAATAGACCAGTGAAGATCTGCTTTCTGAAACAGGATGAGTGCCTGCTTGTACTTCCTGCCCATTTTGATATATGTCCCTCTGCATTCCAGGGGTACCCTGAGATGTTTCCAAAGGAAACTTAGGATTTTAGTGAATGAACCTTAGGAACCACTCATCCATATGGATGACATCAAAGTATTCGTTCTCCCCTTTCCAGGATGTTTGTAGACGTAGTTCTAGCTTAATTGGGAGTGGAAGGAAGGAGTAAGAAAGATGAACTCCCATGGGTCCCCAAAGTACCCACAAGAAATGTATGAGATAACATTCCCTGGCCTGGGATAGCCTATATGGGACTCTCAACATCTATGTGGAACCAATGCATGTAATTCAGTCACCTACATGTCTCCAAATATTTTGATACTTTGGTAGTTTGACATCACCCCAGTGGTCCAGCCATACAACCTGCCTCACCAAACACAAAGCACATTTTCCATCACCATACCTTTGAACTCAAAGTTTCCTCCTCCTGGAATAATGCCTATCCTTCCATTTCTGCCTGGCTCTCTGACTCACCTCTGCTCCAAAGTCTTCTCCGCGAGCTCCTTCCCAATTCCTGGGGCCAGAATTCATCTCTTTTGTGCGTTTGTTCATTTTTGCCTCCCCCACATTCTTCAATCTCCCTCATATACTCATCTTGCCTGGGGCAGTGTCTTACACAGAACAGACTGGGGAAACGTTCACTGCATCAAACTGAATGGATGCTATGTTGATCAGGTCTCAGGTCAGCTGCCTGCATTTTCCACTTGGAATCATTCATTAACACTCCCTGCAAAGTCTAACCAGGGAAGGGTCATTTCCAAAGAAAAGCCAAAACTTTTCATTTCTAATTTCCTTCCCTTTGGATGTCAAATGGAAACTGGAAGATACAATCATCCAGTTTACTCCTTCAACACTCTAATTTTCCTCTTGATCCTGAGCTTCAGCTAGAGTCTATAAAATTTCTTCTTTGAGTGAGATGATTTTCATCTTGGTTCTCAGTGATTATAACGAATTACTAACTATCCGTTTGTTCCTTGAAAATCAAGCTAGCTGGTTTGGGTGACTCTTATCTACTCATGATCCAGCAGATTTTTAAAAATCCAGTATTTCCTGTGCAAATACTTTGTTTTGAATATTTCAACGCCTCTTCCCTGAGTGATTGCAGAGCTGATGCAGAACTGTTGTTTTAATCAGGGGCAGTGCTCAGAGAAACTATTTTAGTGGTATAAATTATATCTACAAACATTTACTGAGAAGTATATTGCATACAATGCTGAGTATTAAGACAAATACAAAAACAAATACCATGTTCTAATTAGGGAGACAGAACCCCTGTCCTCAAGTAGCTAATCAAGTACAAGACAAAAAATGCTGGCACATGACTAACTAGAAACATTCTTTTGTTGTTTATATCCAGCTTTGTGTTAGGAATCTATGGCATCTTACAAAGAAACATATAATACTGGGGGAAAAACACGAGCAAGACAGACCAGGGAAATGGAAAACAAGGTCAACTAGTGCCAGAATTGAGGCCAGTTCACAAAATATACCCCCTGGAAACTGTAGAAAAGCAAGAGCCATCTCTGTCGTGTGCACAGAAACACCCTCAGTGACTGGCACAGAACCTGCACACAGCAGATATTCAATGAATGGGATACGGTGGGCATGTCTTCCATTTTAAGCTTTTGTAGCACCTCTATTAGTTGCACCTAAATCACATTTGGAGAATTCAGAATTTGAAACCACATTCTCTGGATGGGACTACATTGAAGAATTTGAAGCTAGAGAACATGCTGCCTTATCCTTCAATCTGGGGTGAACCTGTCTTGTTTGGAGAAAGGGGCTGGAGGAACACGTACGATCGTCTTACTGCACTAGTCTAGTGCTGCGATTGATCCTTCTAAAGGATCGCTCTTGAGCTGCATCATTATTACATTTTATTTTCATAGGAAGGACTTTTCTCCCCACGTTTATGGCTTTCACCTTTCCAACTGAAGGCACGTAGAGAGCAGTAAACAGCTATCCGTTATCTTGGCAAATTTCCCTGTTTCTTGAACATACAGCACAACATCTTGAATGCAGTAGCCAACTGATAATGACTTATAAAATTTTAATTTTATTGGGTATCAACAAGTCCTAACTCAGTTTGAGATAGGGCTGCATTGTGCAAACACTGGTGATATTCTGCAAAGCCTTGAAAACATAGTAACAGCTAGTAGGGTTAGCCAGCATAGAGAAAAGATAAACCAGCGTGCAGGTGTGTGTCTCATCATTCCATCAGACCGAGTTCTCTGGCCACATGAATCTAGGCTTTTGTGATACCAGATCTGGAGAATGGGTAGAGGAAATTAAGACTGGAGGGTCAGGAGGAAATGGGGATGTGAGGTAACAGCAAGGACTAAGTGCTATGAGACGTTGGATGCAGTTTTTGATGGGGAGGATGGGTCAGGAGAGAGACAGCTTTCAAGCAGCCATGGGGTAAAAGAAAGAAGCAGGGTAATTTTTAAAGTAATAGCATGGATGATAAATTAGATCTTTAAAAAATGTTCTTTAAGAGAAACAAGTAAAGTTAGACATACGTTTTAAAAATTGTTATTAATTTTGGCTCCTGTATCGTGTTTATTTGAACAAGAAATCACATTGGGACTGGATCACATGTGACTAGGGAACTATTCAGGTTACCCAAAATGACGTATTTTTACTTCAAAACACATACTCTTGGTTACACTAGTCACAATTACACACTTAGTGATTTAGGAAATCATGTAGTCAGAAAGGAGTAGAACTGAGCAAAACACTTCAGACATCACTTTAATTTAAAAACAAGGTAACTTTAAAGCCTAAAAGTTAACACATTTCATTAGTCAATTCTAAGAACAATGAGGTCATATTTTCACCTAACAAATTAGCAAATATGAATATTTGCAAAGCTTTGACACATAGGAAGTGAATTCTAAGTTTTCAATACCTAACCCTCCCAAAATTAAAATCTCATACACTACTGGTACGATTAAAAATTAAATCAGTTTCTGGAAAATAATATGACAATGTACATCAAGAGCCTTAAAACTATTTGTACACTTTGGTGTAATAATTGCCCTAAAGCAACAATCAAAAATGGAGTCAGAATATGGAATATTACATAGCCATTAAAATCAGGGTTTAATAAATATGTAAAAAAGAATTAGACTTAAAAGCTTTTGCACAGCAAAGGAAACCATAAGCAAAACAAAATGACAACCTACGGAATGGGAGAAAATATTTGCAAATGATGTGACTGACAAAGGTTTAATTTCCAGAATATATAAACAGCTCATACAACTTAATAACAAAAAACAACAACCCAATCCAAAAAGGGGCAGAAGACCTAAATAAGCAATTCTCCAATGAAGACATACAAATGGCCAATAGGTACATAAAAAATGCTCAGTATCACTAATTATCAAAGAAATGAAAATCAAAACTACAATGAAGTATGATCTCATACCAGTCAGAATGGCCATCATTCAAAAGTCCATGAACGATAAATGCTGGGAGGGTATGGAGAAAAGGGAACCCTCCTACACTGCTAGTGGGAATGCAGTTTGGTACAGCCATTATGGAAAACAGTATGGAGATTCCTCAAAAAACTAAAAATAAACCTACCATATGATCCAGCAATCCCACTTCTGGGCATATATCCACAGGGAACCCTAATTCAAAAAGATACATGTACCCCAATGCTCATCACAGCAGTATATACAATAGCCAAGACATGGAAACAACCTAAACGTCCATCAACAGATGACTGGATAAAGACATAGTGGTATATTTATACAGTGGAATACTACTCAGCCATAAAAAAGAATAATGCCATTTGCAGCAAGTGGATGGACCTAGAGATTGTCATTCTAAGTGAAGTAAGCCAGAAAGAAAAAGAAAAATACCATATGATATCACTTATATGTGGAATCTAAAAAAAGAGAAAAGAGGACACTAATGAACTCATCTACAAAACAGAAACAGACTTGCAGACATAGTAAACAATCTTATGGTTACTGGGGAAAGGAAGTTGGAAGGGATAAATTTGGGAGTTTGAGATTTGCAAATGTTAGCCACTATACATAAAAATAGACTTAAAAAAACAAGTTTCTTCTGTATAGCACAGGGAACTATATTCAATATCTTGTAACAATCTTAAATGAAAAAGAATATGAAAATGAATATATGTATGTATATGCATGACTGGGACATTGTGCTGTACACCAGAAATTGACAAATTGTAACGGACAGTACTTCAATAAAAAAAGTAAATATAGATAAATTTTAAAAATAATAAGTAAAAAAGTGAATATCCATATATGTAAGATGACTTCAATTTTTAAAAAAATATGGATACTATACACCCACAAAAACAAAAGGCTGGAAGAAAATACTCCAAATGTTTATCAGACTGTTAGAATTAGGGATGAAGTTTTTTTCCCCTGCTTTTTAAAATAAAATTTGTATGGGTGGGTATGGGTTTAATAATGTGACAAAAATAAACATTTTAGGGAAACAATCTAGTTCATAACTTAAGCCAGTCTCATTCACTTTGCCTAGCAAAGGATGCTGTTAAATTTTCTACCAAAGAAACTTGACATGGAGACCTATCAAATAGATTTGTCACTGTCTCTTCAAAGGAAGGAATTCTGTTTCAAATTCATCCTTAGCCCAAAGCAACTAATTTGATTTTATCAGTCATCAGCAAAGCCCTTACATTAAATAATTTATGCATTTTTTTAAGCTCCATCCCTACAGGGCAAGATTCAGTACTTAATGCAAACCATCACACCATTAGACTTCCAGAGCTCACCTAACATGTTGGCTTGGAGAAGCCTCATGCCTGAAGTATTGAGTGGTCACTTAGAGCATGTTTATTTGATCTGACAGCACTAGAGAGGAATGCAGAGGTGGAAACAAGACAAGGAAATCATGATGGGCACGTATCAGGCTGGGGAGAGAAGGTCTGGAAAAAGATGCAAGGACATGAGGGGCAAAAGCAGGTGCAAAGATGATTTTCCAATGGATGTCCATGGATGGGATAGTTACATAAAAGTTTAACTAATTATCAGCACCAAAGTACCTCTCCTGTCTGCAAGACATTCCCAGATCAGCCTCCTTCTCTGGGGCATCTACTGTCTGGAAAAGCCCTGGAGTATCTGTTTCTCATTAACAGTTTAATTCATCTCCAACCTTATCTAAAATCATACCTGGGCTCGCTCTTCTGTGCTCTTCACTTCGCTTTCTTTCTGTTCCTGGCATAGAACTGAATTTAATTTGCTCCTCGTTAAAGGACTTTTCATCACTAAATT
The DNA here is from genome assembly GCF_048773025.1 of Camelus bactrianus. Taxonomy (NCBI): domain Eukaryota; kingdom Metazoa; phylum Chordata; class Mammalia; order Artiodactyla; family Camelidae; genus Camelus; species Camelus bactrianus. The sequence goes on from NC_133555.1 coordinate 29,706,202, forward strand.
TCTCAGGAAGTTCTGACACTTGGTGTTTATTCCCCTGACAAGTCAGTTTTGAGGAGGAATCAGATGTAGCTTGCCAGGCGCTTTGAAAACAAATCTCCTGGCAGCTAGGGAGTTGCTTATGAAGGGTGTTCCTGGCTTTGTCTCTAGACCCAGTCTGATTCTGAGACAGGTTGCATAACGAGGAACCATTTTATTTCTAGAAATATATCATCTCAGTTTTGTGTCTGCTGGCGAGAGTAAAAACAGTAAACACACCACAGGGATGCCTTTAGAAGTACAAGGGCTTCAGGGATTCAGGCAATGGTCTGTATTAAGAGAGATTTGTGAGAATCTTGGATAAAATACAGATGCTGGAATAAAACCTTTCTACAGAATGGCAGAGAGGAAAAGCGTCCATTAGATTCCTTAACAAATCATTTCTCTCATTTTCAATATTCTTGTTGTTTAATTCAATAGGTGTGTTTCTGAGTTAAATGCTTTTGAATGACCCATTAGGGGAATTTTTCAATTTCTTCCCAGACAGAAGTGTTTTCAGCCTACATTAACATTTCCTCTTGCTTTAATGTATCCTTTTGGATCACTGTAAGTTGTTTCCATCTTCTCTTACAGCTTTCCCTTTAAACTAGTTTGCTGATGTTTTTTATTTTTTATTTTTCCAATTCACCCTATCCCAATTCTTGCCACAGGTGCTGGAAAGAGAACAGGAACCTTTAGTAAGCAAGCGATTATGACGTGTATAAGGTTCACTCTTTCCTTCCAATTAAAAGGCACTCAGCTAGGGCCTCCTTCTAATAGGGAGGTAAATCAGCCACATTTCTGGGAGAGAAACAATTAGTTGCACTCACATTTTCATTGACTTTTCACTCCCCCAGATTCGTATATGTTGTCTGCCACGTTCTTTTTTGTTATCTTGTGCTTATGTAATTTTTACCCCTTTTTCCACCATTCTCTTCTCTATTGATTTAAATTAAGCTTGGTTGGTATTTCTTTAAAAAGAAAACACAAGCTTGCTGGGTTGGGAGGTTTTTCCAAGGCCTCGCTGCTCTAGTAAAATCCTATATACATAGGTCCTGCAAACTAACATTATTTTTGCTGTACAAACACCACGTGCATGTTCTGAGACATGAGCCCTCTGTGTAAGATCCTTTCACACATGCAAAAACAGCTGACGTGTCAGCACTTCCATAGGGTGAAAACAAAAGGATCCTGGTTCAGAAAGGTCAGGGCTGTTCTACTGCGGCTGGTGCATGGCTCACCTTGACCTTCACCCCTGGCCTGAGCAATATGACGCCAGGTATTCTAATTTTACACATTCTTATACACAGTCTGCTCCCAAAGATGTGCCTCAAATTCTGAACTCCTCCAATGGAACAAGTGTTAGTTTCTATTGTCACGTAATTATACTACCACAAACAAACCTAAGGGCTCAAAACAACACACACTCATTATGCAACAGTTTCTAGATGTAAAGGGTTCCGGTGTGGCTTAGCTGGATCTTCTGATTAGAGTTTCAAAAGACTTCAGAGTTTTGGCTGGGGCTGTGGCCTCACCCTGGGACTTGACCTGGGTAAGGACTCACTTCTAAGCTCACTTGGGCTGTTGGCAGAATTCAGTTCCTGGCTATTGTAGGTCTGAGGGCTTGGCTTCTTGCTGGCTGTCAGTCAAGGATGACATCAGCTCCAAGAAGCTATCACATAGTACCTTGCCACAAGAGGTTTCCCCAACACAGTCTCAGCTCCTGAAAGCTAGTGAGACAGAGAGAAAGTGAGAGAGAGAGAGAGAGAGAGAGAGAGAGAGAGGGAGGGAGAGAGGGAGAGAGAGAGAGAGAGAGAGAGAGAAAGGGAGGGAGGGAGGGAGGGAGAAGTAATGAAATATATGGTAACAGAAGCCTATAAAACGTAAACGCTGTGTGATCCCATCAAAATGTGTTTCAGCAGAAAGAAAGAAAGACTAGAAGATCACACATTTGGTTACTAAGAGTGGGCACACCTGGGTGGTAACTTATGAGTAATCTTGTTTTCATTTTTACACACTTTTACATTCCAAATATTTCCAATAAGCATGCAACAGCTTTGATTCTAGTTTAACATTCAAACCAATAGACGAATGTATTTTAAAAAGTAAAGTAGCACCCCCAAGGCTTTAAGAGAAAGCAGCAGTCCTCTGAAGCTCCCCATCTCATCCCTGAATCCCACTTGCCAGAAAAATAATTTTTTTGTTGTTCTAAATAATATAAATACAATGCTACTTCCTTTTTTTTCAGTTTTAGATATTAACCACTGAATTTCTAGAAAGATGAAGATTTAGTTCTCCTTCCTAATTCACCTTAATTATATGCATATATTTCTCTTCTCTCCAAATTCCCAATACAGTAATATAATTATGCATGATTAAATACATTATTAAAATTAGTGTTGTTCACTGATAGCATATACGATATACTATGTTTATATGATGTTTTTTCTATAGAACTCTATTTTTCATGGAATTAATAATTGCCTCACTTTTCCCTATCTTTTGTTTTCTATCAACCTAGCAATATTTCATCTGCAAATGCTCTAAAAGAACTCTTTACCTTCTCTCAGCGTAACCATGAGCATCAGCTAAATTGACACCTAACCCTCCAGTGCTGCTTTTAGAAGATACCAATGCCATTCTGGCCCCTGATCCTTTATACAAGACTCATTATTCTGTCCACAAGCTTTTAGGATGTCTGCTTCATTGTGATGTTTGACACTTCATGATAATGTACCTTGTTGTGGTCATTTTATATTCATCTTGCTGAACACTAGATGTCCTTTTCAATCTGAAAACTCATTGCACAAGTCTAAGAAATTTTCCTTATTGTTTTGAAAAATTTCTCCTCTCACTTCTCTCATTGACAGGCCTTTAGGGTTTTTGTTTGGCTGGTTTGATTTAGCCTTGTTTTTACTTTTACAGAAATACTACAATGAATAACCTTGGGCATACTTCCTTGTGCTCATTTGTACATTTTTTTTTCCATACAGTAAATACTGAGATATGAAGTAAAATTTCTACAACTGTATTTTTGAAGTTCATGTAAGAAATGCAAACTTCCCATATGGAAAAAAAAAAAAGGCCCCAACATAATTGGATAAGTTTTTCAGTGCTTAATTACAATATATCTGCATAATAGTATCACATTCGTTTTTTATAATGCTCACAATTTCATTTTTGACACCCTCCTGCAGCCAGTTTCTGAGTCTCTCTTTTATGGAAGAAACAGCAGACAGAACTATTTCATAATCCTAGGTCCACCACTCCCTAGCTGCAAGAATCTCAGTGAGACCCTCTCTTAATTTAAGTTTCCTCATGTGTAAAAGGGGTTATAATATCTACTTCCCAATGCTATTGAAGATCAAATGAGATGTATCTAGCACAGAGCTTATCACAAAAAAGATACTAAAAAATATTAACTCCCTCCCCCTAATGATCAATTCTATGCATTTGGAGATAGTGGAATTAGCATGTGTGTTTAGAAAAGCAACTTAAATTCACACTGTAAATATAACTAGAATTACAACGATCCTGACAGATCTAAGTCTACATGTCAAAATCCAGATTTTCCTTGAAGGCCATCTAGGACCTACTCCAAAACCCATTCCAAGAAATAGAGCCTGAACAAGTCCTTTTGACTGGACATCCCACTTTATAAGTCCCAGCACCCTCCTACCCACTGGAGGGGTTTGGAATTTTTTTTTTCTACCCGGATGGAGCTCTGTCTATTTTAGATCCATGACAGGGGCCCACAGTCAGAGAGAACAGCTTCTATTCCATAATTCCTTTTTCTTGTCTCATTATTCAATCAATCTTCATGAAGCTTATGGCATAAAGTGACAAAGAACCAAGTGATTAATGCTTATTTGATTATATCACAACTCAGGTAACAATTATTTCTTAAGCACATGGTATTTGAGCCTGACTTTGCAAAAGTGAGTTTCCCTTCCATCCCCTTCCAGTCTCTTTCTTCCCTCTTTCCCCTCCTTATGATACTGAATGGGGTGCCCCTAGCTCTCTGTCCTGTATCACTGTGAAGACAGCATGGTAGCATCTTGTCTGTTCACTGCTCATGTCTCTACATCTTTCTCTTGACCTTCCCACTCCAGAATGTTCACATGGAGTCTGGCAAAGAAACCAGCTGCCCTGACCCCATGTTACAACTTCCATTAGTGATTATTACTCATCCTTACACTTAGGGGTCTGACATGAACAGTCCAAACCAGAGAAATTCCTGCAAGAGTTTTAGGCAAGATCATAGGTCAGGATACATGGTCAGGATGGGTGCATAGAGACAATCTAGAAGCAACTTGATCATATTCTGTGTTCCAGAATGTCTGTCTGTTTATGTGTGTTTCTTGGCCTAACAAAACCATGGGATAACCTTACTGTTTCTTTCAGAAAGCAGTTGAAAAACAACTTGGCAAGTGGAGCTGAGTCCCAACTCAGTATACTGAAAGACCTGTCTATGTGATGCATCCCTTGGGAAAAACTGACTGAACACCTCTTATATGTCAGGCATTGCATGTGGGGTTGGGAGACCCTTGTCCATGGTACACTCCCCTCCCTGAATCTCTTTATCAAATCTCATAATCATGCCTATTTCTACCGCAGTGATAAAGATTTAAATTCTAGTTTACAAACTAACAGAAGTTATCGTTTACTAACCATTTATAATATTCCAGACACTATGCTAGTTACTTTGGCTACTTGACATATGTTATTTCATTTAATCCTCATCTAAGCCCTTTGAGATAGGTACTTTATCTTCATTTTAGCAGACACAAAAAATGGGGTGTAGAGGAGTTAAGTAACTTGCCCACAGACACACAGATAGGAAGCGGTGATGCCAGGAAATCTACTTTCAGTTTACGCCTGTAACAACCACTTGACTCTCCTGCCTCGTAAACCTCCAGTATCAGGGATCCCATCTCTCTTCGATGCTGAAATGATAGGGATCCTCTTAATTTTAGGGTTCTCATCTCTTTCAAAGTTCTGCTTAAGAGACACATTTCTCTCAAAATCCCTACTTTTCTAGGTTTCTTCCTAGAGCCTTTTCCCATCCTTGAATTTCTTCTCTAAACCTTCTCTTCACTAAAGCAGGATGCTCGGCTGGGTTTTGGTAACTCATGGGAAATCTTATTCTTAACAAAACCCATGACAGTTCTTTGTATAGGATTTCCAGGAATTGAAGAACATTCTGTTGCTAATAAACTTCTTGACCACAACTGGTTCTGTGCAGGTATGCATTTTTAAACAATGAACTGCCAGTTCAAAATGAGCTCCAATCAAATCCTGCACAAGCAAGCAGAAATTTACATCCCGAGATGGTTCTGTTGTTTGTCCTCTCTGCTTTGTGTAGAGCAAAAAGGCACTCAGAACCTCAAGCCCGGGGGGTTTTCCTTAAATCACCCTCGCACAAAAGGGTGGCACTTACAAGTCACTCTGGTCTTCTTTACCCTTTACCTGGCTTTCAGAGTAAAGAGGGGAAGACATCATTGATTCATTGATCTGTTTCAGGGCATGCAGGCAGAAAAGCCAGGCTCCTCGCATTGCTAAGTGTGGTACAGAATTAAATCTGAAGCCTAATCCTAAAACTGGACAAAATGTCACTTGTGAGCGCATCTGTTCATGAGGAAAACAGGTCCACTGAGATGCCCCCAGAAGGTACATAAACTCTCTGAGGCCAAAAGTAAGAAAGTGTACGTTACAAAGATGCTATTTTTCCCCTTGTATATGGGTCTAGTTAAACTCCCCCAGCAAAAAAAAAAAACAAAGAAACAAAAAAAACTCCCAAACCTAGCAGGAGCTCACCTGATAGCCCTAGCTTCATTTATCTATGGGATAATGTGAAGACAAGGGCAAGTTTTGCCTGATTATTCATATCCAGGCTACTGTACTTATTTTTTCTATACAAATCCAGATTTAATGCACTTGTCCATCACCTTGGAGCCTGTCACTGTGTCTAATAGCCTTTGACAGTCACAGGTCACAGGGTGTCTCATTTCCAATTTTTTATATTATCCTTCCAACATGTCATAGGAAGTGCATCTGCAGTCTTTGGGAATTAGCAGCCTAATAAAGTTCCAAAGTGTGTGTGTGTATGAAAATGATTTTCTCCATCCAATAGCATAACATCTTGGTTTAATGTTACCCACGTAGGGAAACAGGAAAGGAATTAATGGATGAATTTATTATCATAGTTATTATCAGGTAACCACAAGCCCAGGTCTGGTTTCATGACCAGTACTAAATCTACACTTGGCAGGGTTTCATCACCAATGGGAAATCTGACAAGCAGGCAGAGAAACCAATAGGATTTTAAAATATTTTTTGAATTCCCATTTCAATATTCAAAAACCAGTTTATCTAAAACATAGCAGATTTTATCTGCTGTGCAAACTTGTACTCAGGACTTATTTCCCATACATACTGGTAAATTAGCAGAGAATGCTCTAAATTCGCTGACCTTTAATAAATTCTCCAGGGGTACATGAATGAGTTCTCCTTCTTAAATCTATTCCTGGGTTTATTCTAGTCTGGAATGCAAACTGGGTGCCTCTCACATTTACATGTGATTGTTTGTGAGGGCCCCTAACCATGAAAATAAATCAAAGGAGGAAGTCCTATATCTTTATAGAGAGAGCCTTGAATTAGCATAATGCCATACTGGTTAGAAAAGGAAAACATATTTTTCCTAATTTTCGTCATATATATATACATTTTTTATATATATGTATATATTTTATCCCAAGTGAAATCTGGCTGAGAGATCTGCTTACACATTAAGTGAATCCGGTGGGGAATTAGTACAGCTGGAATGCTTGCTGGAGTTTTGATAATGAAACCACTGCTTTGGCTGCATTTTGTGAGTTTCATGTTCAGTCTTCAAACTTACAACAAGAAGTCACCTAGAGAGCTAGTTCAGGGCTAGTAAAGCTTAAGAACCAAACGGCCCCCAAAAGGACTCAGAGCTTGAAATTTGCAGGCTATATTTGCATTAGTTGTTTGAGTTTCCTGTCACTTCTCTGAAGCAGATGCCACAGGAATTATTTTTCTGTGTTCTATAGGGGAGGAAACTGGCTGAAAGAGGACGAGTAGCTTGCTCCAGACCAACTCTACCAGTGGTGACAAAATCAGTTAAAACATTGGTCTCTCATCACAGATGAGATGTTTCAAACACACAGAGGAGGTCTTTGCAACCCAGCAAGAGGGAATAACCATCTGCCTAAGGCATCCTGGTATTCCCAACTTGTAGTCTGGAATAAATTCTCAGCAAACAGTTGCTAAATAAATGAGAGCACAAGCAATTTGCAAAAAGCAGAATAAAGCAGTTATGGACATTGTGTGCCACGTTCTCAAGTCTCTGCTCCATCTACTGCAGTCTAACCCATCCTCCCTCACACGGCCGGTTTAAGGAAAGCACTGCTGGCCTGGTGTGCTGTGGACTTTGTCATGAGACAGAGGCCTGCTGTTTCTAAACTTTCTTCCCAAGTCCAATTCTCAGGCTTCAGGCACTCCACTCATGTGTTTGGTGTGTGAACCAGCAGTGACATTGACATGGACCAAGCTGGAAGCTGTAATACTCATTAGCAGTTACTTCCAACAGCATTTGCATTCAGCCAAACAGAAGTGCTAAAACACATTTGCACCTAAGTGACTACAGGTCCATCAGTTAAATGTCAACAGGAAGTATCAGACAGGGATTAACATATTACAAACTCTAAGCAAAAAATCACTCAGATTTCCTGACACTTCAAGGTGGGAGAGACGTTAGCTATGCTCTATTATTATTTATGGCTCACGAATATGTAGTATGTGATGCCATTTCTTGAAAGGCCCTCAAGTCAAACACTCCAGAAACTGAAACTCTCAGTAGATACTGCAATTGGCTGGAATGCTCATTATTAATATATTTCATATGGCAGGATGGAATTTTGAAGCTCTCTCCCTGATGCTGGTTCCATTTTCATTATTAGTATATTGCTAACCCCATTACCTAAGGGTAATGCTATTAGGTAATGAACCATAAGGTAAAGGTGGGTTGTACAAATAAAGAAAGGTATCCGGGGATGAACTATTCCCACATTTAAATATAAACTGAAACAATCCATTCCTTTTTCCAACCTCTAGATCATAGTCAAATGTCTTTTTTTTTTTTAGTGACTTGTAACAAAAGATTACTTTAAATAAGCCTGTCCTTGCTCGAGTCGAAAGCTTCGGCTGTACCACCCATGAACGCTCATGCCCCAAATTCCAGGCATGAGCTAAGAATATTATATCATAATTCACATACAAACCTCTCCCTTGCCCACCATTAGAATTTTAAGTCCCAGGCGAAGACTAGGTCTCTAGTTGAGTACAAATTTCAGCGGGATTTGGAAAAATCCTTTAAATAGATTTTTATTGGTTTTTAAGAACAGGGTTATTTTGTGTTAATAATGGGCATACATTAGGCTTTAGATAATTGCTTTATGTAACTTGGAGTTTTGGCTTTCAGCTAAATAAACACTCTATGTGTTCACAGGTGTATTGTCCTCAAGGGCACTCAGCTTTTAAGGGTGGCAGCTGTTGCCAAGGTGTTGCTGATACAGCTCTGCATATAATTTATTGGAAACAGGTGCTAGCTCATGATGAAGATAGACAGGAAACTAAAGCAGACAACATGTTTAACCACGATTAAAAAAGTTCAGGTTCAGAGAGACAATGTGTCTGAGATGTTTGGGGGATGTTGCCAGTATCCCAGTGCAAGTTTCAAAGCTCCTGCGGATCGGCATAAGGAAGAAATTGTACATGAATTTCAAGCAGCCTAGCCTAATGAGTGCCTGATGCTACACTGCCAGATTTAATTGATTACATGAAAAATTTTTAGTTTGTGTAAGGCAGCAAAAAATTTTAAAATACTTTCCTAAGCTAATTGTTAAAAATTACTTTCAAATGAGGTAATAACTGTTAGTTTTCAATGATCTGGACAGTGGATTAGGCAATAGTGTGTTTTCTTTATGCTCAGAGTATTTGCTTTGGATGCTGTCTGTGGATTCTGTAGTGTTGGGAAGAGCCCAGGATTCGTGTCGTGTCCCCAGGACATGGGTGCCGCAAAGGGCAACGAGGCCAGAGACAGGATTTGGAACCATGAGATGTGGGTGCTCTTGGATCTTATTATCTTGGGTATTACTCCGCTATGGAGATGGTCAGCAGGCTCGGGGACAGCTACCATATGCAGTGTCTTCTAGCCCCATGGATGTGTGCAAATGGCCTGTAGTCTCCTCACTCCAGGAGTGAGCCCTCAGGACCAGGGCTTGCCTCAGTTCTACCTCTTACCCCCCAAAGGAGGACTCATGCTCTGTCAGACACTCCCCCCTATGAAGAGGCATTTGTGTATTTTCCCAACTAATTTCCAGTCTAATCGGCATGCTGCATAATACACATGTGCAATAAATATGCATATGAAATACAGCTACAAATGAAGTTGTGAAGAGTGCGTGCACAGTTTTTTCAACCTCAAAAACCTAAATATCTTGGCCATTTACATGTTTTAAAAATACCCACCGGCATTAGACCACATTACAGACTAATGGCCTGCCAAATTTCATTTTTGGGAAAAGAATCTATGTTTGAGTTACAACACACCAGTGTAAAAAAAGCAACTGAAACAACAAAATTTGGTTAAATACATTTCTTGACGCCCAGGCTCAGATTCCATGTGCCAAAAACGTTGACAAAAATTTATACCAACACCAGCGGGTATGCACAGTTTAATATCTGCTTTATGTGAAAAATCATTGACAATTTAATGCTTGCATTAATTTGAAAGAATTTTATGCAGTAGGAGGAAACTTTTACATTACCATTCCTAATCTCTCCCAGCCGTCTTGTTCCCTTCTCAAAGGGAAAGTGACTGACAGGGCTGGAAAAACCAAATCTGCTGAAGGGCCCACGCAGCTGCTTTTATCACCCTTCCAACAGCCCCATCCCGGCCTGAAATGCAGGAATTCAGTTTGCATGCTGCTCAGAGCCTTCAACTGAGGTTTAGCATAGGAAAGCAAATAGCTGATGTAAAAATAAACCTTTATTAAAAAAAAAAACTTTATAAGGCCCCTTTATTTAGAGGGAGAGTCACTCAAATAAATATACCGTTAACAAACTTCTATAATGAATAATAATATATACTGTAGCAAGTGATGAAATGGAATCCCACAAAACAAGAGCTGAAATCCAATGATTGATTTTCAAACCTATAGGATAAATAAACTTTCTCCAATTAATAGCCAGTCTTGGGGATGAGTTTCTAGAGAAATGTCCCACAAGGAAAAGCACCAGTGGCGTAGAGTCAGATTCTGAACTTGGCCAGACTGAGCTGAAACACAGCACTCTTGCCAGTGCAGTTATGAGCTTGGAGGTCATAGTGAGATGAGTCCAAGTCACTGATGGAGAAATACGCTTTCTCCATCTGAGCTAATGAATTATCCGGGCCATTTGGGACCCACGTGTCTAAGTATCAGAAGAAGCTATTTTTAATTTATGAAGAAGGGAATTGAGAATCAACCTGGTTTCCTTGAATGAGTTTCTTGCCAACAAACCAATGAAAGCACCCATTCAGAGATTTTTATTCTCTAGTTTTGGTTTTCTAACTTTGCATCCTTATTCTTCTTTCCGAGTCAGTCCAGATAGGCCAGTCAAAAGTTTCTTATTGATTTTGGAAGGGAACTGACCTCATGTTTGTAACCAGCCATGCCCTGATGTCTCAGCAGCAGAGTTATGGGGAATAAGAGCTAATGCGAAATCCCAGGTGGCCAGCTGCATGCCTACCATCTCCCTCCACATCATTTAGCAGGGTCTACATTTTGAAGCAACGGAAGAAATATCTATCCAGGGGTTGCATGAATGCCGCTTTGTGACTATGCTTTTATCCCAGATCTTGAAATAGGGAAGTTCCCACTGAAACAACCATATATGTTAGACTAGAGTTATGGACATCAAGGAGAAGAAACCTCACATTGGTCCATGTGATCGTCCATTCATCCATCCATCCATCTATTCATTCTGTGTCCCCTCTGCTCAGTTTCTTCATATAAGGTCACCCTTAAGTCTATTCTCTTCTAGTGTGATGTATTAGGCATGTCCTTTTATTTTGACTCTTTGACATCTTGGAGCCTTGTTGACACTGGATGGGGCTCCTCCTCCCACGGTTAGCTGACTCCCAGACATGCAAACAACTCATCAGGGAGTGTACATTTGTACGTAAACCAACCAATGTGAAGTCCATACTTCAGCTGCCTCTCACACTGAGGCCACCATCTTACCCTAATCACCCCAGGGCCAGGTACTACACAACTAAGGACAGCCCCAATGACCCAGAAACCCACCAAAATTATTCAAACTAGTCAATCCAAAACCCATTTAGCCTGCGTGCCCTGCTTTACACATTCCTTCTGTGAAAACACCAATGAAGTTTCTTGCCCACTTTTCCCCTCACACTCGCTGCCTCTGAACTGACCCTGATGCTTCCCTATGTGTCCCTGCATGGTGTGGCATGTCCCCTCCTCTTGGAAACTATGAGCAACAAACTTTCTTTTCAACAGCAGTCTTCTTCTGATCTGTTTGCTTCACCCTATCTGAAAAATAAAACCTACGTTTCCAAACAGATGGAATAAATATATCTTCCTTCAGAGCCTCAAAGCAGTTCTGGTAGGATGGAACTATCCTAAGATCAGAGGTCAATAAACCTAGTCCTGACTACATCATGAGCATAACTGAGTGGTTTGCACCAAGCCACTTGACTTTATTAAGGTTCAGTATCCATTTCCATCAAGACAGACAACTATTTTGCTGGATTTTTATAAAGGTCACATAAGTTTGCATAAATGAAAGACCCAAGCATGTGATAGGAAGAGAGTTGACCCTGATATCATTATCTTGAGTATTTTGTCCTTTCTTGCTCAAGTTTATAAACACTGACCCACGTTAGGACACCTTCCTGTGCATAATCCCCATTTTGCTTGTGGGGACATAGGGTGGCCCATTTTCATGTTCTGTACGAGTAATAAGATTGAGGATAGTAGATGAGAACACAGAAAGTCAAGCCAGATTTCTTGGGGTGACTGCACAACTCACTGATTGGATGGTCATAGGAAAGTTACTCATCTTCTCTGTGCCTTGGTTTCCTGATCTGTAAAATGAAGGTAATTCTCTACTTCATAGGATTGTTTTGAAGATAAAGTGAGTAACACACTTAGAAAACAGTGGGTGCTCTGTGAATATGAGCAAGTGGGAGTAGGAGCAGGTATGGGGTGGTAACAGTACTAGCAGGCTTCTCATCACTCTGTCTTGAGGCACCGTTACAGTACGCTCCCACCTCTGCAAGATGCTACTGCTTAGGCCAACTGCCTTCTAGAAAATGTGGCAGCTGGTTTAATTAAAGCTACTTTTGACATAGACATGACACATCTCTTAGTTAAATCTCAATCAAGAACTCAAAGATTATGTGTTGATAAAACTTCAAACATAAAGAATTCTACTGTTATAAATGAGATTTTAAAAAATCAACAGTAAGTCCTGCAGGTTTATGAAATGACTACACTGGAACATTTTAATAGGTTTTTAAAAACCTGATATTTGAGTTAACTTCAATTGAGGTCACTTTGAGCCACCAGACTTGTATCCTTTCATTGAACCAGAGACATGCAATTATGAAAACTGGGTTTCTCCTCTCTTGCCCACTGCTCAGTTCTTTTTCCACTCAGGGAACTTCCTCCTAGTAGATATTTTCAAAATACACTAGGCAGTAATGATAAATAGTTTTCATAAACACTGGAATAATAACCAACAGATAAATGACTGAAATGTATAAACACTGATGTAGCAGAAGCACAGAGACTTCAGAGCTAATTCGATCTGCTTTTGAATTTAAACTCTTGTCCTAAAAGTAAAGAAACAATTCCTTTTAAAATCAAATCCATCCAGAACAATAAAATGCTTAGGAATAAAACTGACCAAGGAGGTGAAAGACTTATACATGGAGAACTACAAAACATTGATTAAGGAAATTAAAGATGACTTAAAGAAATGGAAAGATATCTCATGCTCTTAGATTGAAGAATCAGTATTGTTAAAATAGCCATGCCACTCAAGGCAATGTACACATTTAATGCAATCCTTGTCAAATTATGCAGTACATTTTTCACAGAACTAGAGCAAATAATCCTAAAATTTGTATGGAATCACAAAAGACCCTGAATTGCCAAAGCTATACTAAAGAAAAACAACGAAGCTGGAGGAATAACCCTCCTAGACTTCAGACAATACTACAGAGCTACAGTAATCAAAACAGTATGTTGCTGGCATAAAAACAGACATATGGATCAATGGAACACAATAGAGAGCCCAGAAATAAACCCACAGACCTACGGTCAATTAATCTTCGGCAAAGGAGGCAAGGTTATACAACGGAGAAAAGACAATCTCTTCAGCAAGTGGTGTTGGGAAAACTGGACAGCAGCATGTAAATCAATGAAGTTAGAACACTCTCTCTCACCGTATACAAAAATAAACTCAAAATGGCTTAAATACTTAAATACAACACAAGACATGATAAACCTAGAAGAAAACATAGGCAAAACATTCTCTGACATAAATCTTAGCAGTGTTCTTCTAAGGCAGTCTACCCAGCAATAGAAATAAAAGCAAAAATTAACACATGAGACCTAATTAAACTTATAAGCTTTTGCACAGCAAAGGAAATCATAAGCAAAACAAAACAACAACCTACGGAATGGGAGAAAATATTTGCAAATGATGTGACTGACAAAGGTTTAATTTCCAGAATATATGAACAGTTCATATAACTTAATAACAAAAAAACAAACAACCCAATCCAAAAATGAGCAGATGTCAACAAGCAATTCTCCAATGAAGACATACAAATAGCCAATAGGCACATGAAAAAATGCTCAGTATCACTAATTATCAGAGTAATGCCAATCAAAACTATAATGAAGTATCATCTCACATCAGTCAGAATGGCCATCATTCAAAAGTCCATTAATGATAAATGCTGTAGAGTGTGTGGAAAAAAGGGAACCCACCTACACGTTGGTGGGAATGTAGTTTGGTGCAGCCATTATGGAAAATACTATGAAGATTCCTCAAAAAACTAAAAATAGACTTACCATATGATCCAGCAATCCCTCTCCTGGGCATATACCCAGAGGGAGCTCTAATTCGAAAAGATACATACACCCCAATGTTCATAGTAGCACTATATAAAATAGCGAAGACATGGAAACAACTTAAATGTCCATCCACAGACGACTGGATAAAGAAGATGTGGTGTATTTATACAATGGAATACTACTCAGCCATAACAAAGACTAAAGTAACGCCATTTGCAGCAACATGGATGGACCTAGAGATCGTCATTCTAAGTGAAGTAAGTCAGAAAGAAAGAAAAATACCATATGATATCACTCATATGTGGAATCTAAAAAAAAAAAAAAAAAAAAGAGGACACTAATGAACTCATCTACAAAACGGAAACACTCGCAGACATAGTAAACAATTGTATGGTTATTGGGGGGGAGGGGGTTGTAGGGATAAATCTGGGAGTTTGAGATTTGCAAATGTTAGCCACTATATATAAAAATAGATTTAAAAAACACTAAATTTCTTCTGTATAGCACAGGGAACTATATTAAATACCTTGTAATAACCTTTAATGAAAAATATGAAAATGAATATATGTATGTATTTGCATGACTGGGACATTGTGCTATGCACCAGAAATTGACACACTGCAACTTACTATACTTCAATTAAAAAAAAAAAAAACAGTCCTTTTGCACATTTGCTTTCCCTGAGCCTTGTTTGCACGTCAATAGAAAGGCAGTGGCAAACTGAGCTTGTAGGATTATAAACCCTGGGTGTATGATAACAGTAACCATGACAGTTAATATTAGCCAGGCACTGTATTAATTCATTTTTACCCAACAACAACCTCAAGGTGGTTATTATTATCAGCACAGTTTATAGAGGAAAGTCCTGAGGCACAGAGAGGTAAGGTGATAGCTGCAGCCAGTACTTGAACCCAGAAGGCGTGGTCTGGAGCCTGTGTCCTTAGCCACTCAATTATGGGATCTCCCGGGAATATGTGAGTGGTCAGTGCACATTTTTCTTGATTTCAAGTTGCTTTGGGGCCTCTGGCACAAGGAGTGTCAAGACCCCTCCCGTCTCATCCCGACCTTTTCCTCTCGTGGCTCCACTGCCACCCACACTCACTGCTAAGCCCCTTCTGTCACCAGCTCGTATCTCTGAAAACACAACACTCCCTTCACTTCAAACTCAGGCTTCAGGAGCTGGTGGAAATGGGGGAGTCCAAAGGGCCAGGGAGGGGGCCGGGCTGCCTAGAGAAGCGGCCCAGGGAAACTTGGAAGCAAGGCCAGAATGAGTCAATCAGTCAGCAAGTATTTATTTAGTGCTAGGCAGCTTGGGGGATACAGAGAAATTATAAGACGCCATCCGGTCCCTGGCTAGATTTCTGGCCGGGTTCCCCGAATGAGAACCAGGCCCAGAGCTGGGGCCTGCCCAGCCCGTGGAAGGCTGCCATAGCTTGTGAGACCGGCTGCCCTGTCGAGCAGCCCCCACTGGTGGGTAGGAGCTGGGAACAGCAGGCCAAAGAGTCCCTGTCTCTGCTATGCCACACACCAGGTGCGAGTTACATCACTGCTCTGGACCTCGGTTTCCAAAAATGTAAACTAGGAATAATACCAGTCCTTGCCTGGTCAGGTATGGCCACGTATCAATAAGGAGATATATGGAAAGTGTTTAGCCCAGTGCCGGGCACCTAGGATGCTCAACACACGTGGGTTCCTCCTGGGAGGCATGGATTACACTAGGCAGTAAAAGGAAGTGTGTTCTGGAAGCCCTTTGTGCCCTGCATCACACCCTCAGTCATCACTGTGGCAGTGATGTATTTGAAATGTTTGAGAGACAGGCAAATAACACCGTCATTAGGCAGATGGCTCTGTGGGTCTGCAGCTCAAGGAAGGCCACTTGGTAAGGCTACAGATTGGAGTTCTGAAAAGAGTCTGAGCTAGGACCTACCACCACAGAGGAGTAAGCCTGTGCTGTGACCTGGCCCAGCCTCAGATCTAAGTGAGGGATGCGCATGTCTGCAAGACACCTTTGACTAGTGTCTCTATAGTGGAGAGCCTATAATTGCTCCCTCTAAAGTCCTTCCACAATCTTAATGCTCCTGCCAATGGAGTATTTAAAAAATATCACTGGCAAGGCATCTCTTTGGGAGAATATGCTCAGGGAAGGGGGTCTACTGCTCTCCCTGTTCCCCAGCTTCTGCCACCACTTTTCGCCTGACACTGTTAGGGAGAGTGGCCCTCCTCGGCTGTCTCTGGCTGAGAGGTCAGGTACTGCTTCCCTCCAACACCTTCATGTAGTGAAAACTTTCAAATTCTTTAGTGTCTCTGTGACTCTCAAGACCTGGTTAACTTCTGTTACTCTCTTGGAGCTCTATGACTTTTCTTAAAACCACTGATCTCAGGTCATGATTATCCTTTCCTTCGTGTCATTATTTAGCCATCTTGCCTACTAAATTTTCAGCTCTGGTTTTGCTCACCATCAAATCCCCAGGGCCTTGCATGGTGCTTTCTGACATGGTGGATATTCATAACTACATATTGAATAAATGAGTCCTCTTCTGGTTCCCTCCTTACTCTTGAAAACTTAGGTCCCAAACTGGGAGTAAGACTCTCAGTGATATAAAATATCCTGCTTCCTTGTAATTCTAATTAAAATCAAATCAAAAACATCTACTATATCTCTTCCCAGTTTCTCTGTTTGGTTGTATGGTAGCATTCTTGGTTTCCAAAGTGGTCTGAGTTTCCTAAGGTCTACCTCTCCTCAGGTAGCCTTATGAAGCCTATGGGCTTTCTCAGTAGCTCTGAATATGCATAGTCAAAGTTAACCCACTGCTCGGTTGTCAGAGCCTGAAGAATCTTTAATTACAGAAAACATGAATATCATGGAAGATGTTTCTAAGCTTTTCAAACTATAGGTCCCATCTGGAAAATTTCAAAGAGGTTGTTCATGTCGTGTATTCCATGCTACATAACCCATGCCCAGCACCCTTGCTCATGTTCCCAGACACACCACGAAAAACACGTTCCGGACATTTTTAACCCAAAGTATCTGGAGTCTTTATGGAAAACCTTCTCAAACTGTTCGTGTTTCTGCCCAGATTCAACATGTAAACCTTTTCCTTTGCTTTCCTCTTCAAACACCCATGTGGGAATAGGCTCTTATGCTGTCTTGAAGATTCCTTTAGTCATTGGCCTGCCCCATGTCAGGTAGTAATCACCACTTGAAAACACTGAGATTAGCACACTAAAAAAGATTTATGAATATTAATTCATTTTATAGCAGGTCATAATGTGAACTGGAGAACAAACAGAGTATGGTTTCATTCTAAGGTTTTACTGCAAACAAGAATGGGGTTGCGTGTTGTGGAAAATATTAGTTGGAGATGCTGGTTTGAAAACCAATTTGTTTAGAAGGTTTTGGCTATAACTTGCCAGACACCCTGAATTTGTGGAGTGCCTGTTCTGGAGAGTAAGGATCATGAATTTTATAGCTGTCATGTTTTTCATAATTGGCAGCGTTATCCAAGAAATTTTTAAAAATATATTCTTAAAATGCACACTGCAAAACACTAAAGTGGATGAGATTAAGAAAAAGGATGAGTCCTTCTTAAAATTTCTAGAGTTGTAGTTTAAAAGATTGAGCTGTTTTGCTGGCTGGTTACTTCTCCATAAGCCAGCATGGCCTCCACCTGAAACAGGACTTTTGGAAGTCACTGGAGTATTGCATTCAATGGTCTCTGTTCCCCATCCTTGCGGTATTGGACATCCCTAACTCTTTTCTTCCCCGACTTGCATCCCTTGGCATCAGCAAGGAAAATCCTGAAAAGCTGTGTAGTCACAATTAAAGAGGACAGACTCTGGATTCAGCCAGTCATGAGGGTTCAAATCTCAGCTCTGTCCTTCACCAGCTATGTGACTTTAGACAAGTTTATTAACCCAGTATCTTCTTCTGTGAAGTGGGGGTGACAATAGTACTCAAAAAGAGTGAATGATTCAATGTGAATAAAGTACTTGAAACAGTGCCTGATGCATAGTAATTGCTCAACTAACACTGTCATTGTTTAATTGATGGAATTAGAGTCAAGAGTAAGTCTGACCCCTTCCTGATAATTTTGTCTCTGGTGTAATTTGAGGGGAAAATCTTTCATTCTGATATCAGAGACATCAATTTATCTGTTTGTGGTTTACATGTTGGAGTCTGAATTAAATTTATCTACATTTTCTTTATAAATTCTTTACTTTTAACTTTCAGTTTAGTTCTTATCGCACGTAGGGTTTATTTTAAAATTTCACAGAGTGAGGCTATTCTTCCCATGCTATTTATCAAATATTAAGTCCTTTCTCCCACTGTTTTGTGATGCCATCTCTGTAATCTGCCAGGTCCCAGAGGAACCAGGAGTCGATGGGGGTGCTCTAATTTGCTCCCTCGGTTCACTGTACTGCTCCAATTTCAATGCCATATTGTCTTAATTACTACTGCTTTTTAGTATGTCTTAATACCTGGCAAGAAGAATCTTCCTACCTTTCTGTTTCAAAATATTCTTTGCCATCGTGAACCTTTATTCACCCACATATATTTTAGAAAACATTTTCCAAAAAAAAAAATAATGCATGAATTTTTAATGTGAATTGCATTTAAGTTATTCCAGGGTATACTGATTGATATCATTTCAATGTTAAAGAACCCAAATCTTAGGCAGAATATTTAGGCAGGTCATGTTTCATGTCCTAGAATAAAATTTAAAAATTTTCCACAGAGATCCTGTGCAGTCTTTATTAAATTAGCTAACAGATAATTCATAGATTTAGTTGCCGTTATAAATTTTCTTATTCTCTTACCCTATTTTTCTAACAGGAATTTTCTTTAGTAGGTACACACTTTAATAACTTAATCTTGTTTCTGGCAAACTTGCTGAACAACCTTACAAATTCTAATGCCTTTCTCCTGACTCTCATGGGTTTCTATGTAATGAATATTTTGTCTCGTCCTTTCCAATTCAATATTTTTGTTATTTATTTTTATTATCTTATTGCTTTTCCAAATATTTGGAATAGTAGTTATTACAGTGGTAAGTTTTATCTTGTTCCTGACCTTTAAAAAATGTTTATAAAATTTTTTTATGAAAGTGGTATTTTCAGTGGACCCCACTCCATTAACAGAGGCTTAATTATTTGTCTGAAGTTTGATATTTATGAAAAAGGTATTTATATAAATAACATGCTAATATATATAATCTGTTTATGTATATTAATATATATCATACTAACATGTTATATCTATTGATGATGACTCAATATACACAAATTATCTATTGACTCAATATCTATATGTTCCTATAAAGCCAAACTGAGATATAACTTATAAGAAATGCTGTACCTTGACCTTCTTATCATCATAATTTGTCTTTATTGTTAGAAAACCTTCTATATCACATGGCATATGTAAGAAAGTGAGGGGGAGAAGCAGCTGATTTATATGCTCTACAAGTCATATTCACATCCTTCCCTGGAGGCCTTTGACCTCTGCAAACCCATATGCTATCTGTTCCCTGTCCCCTAAGCATGTGGTCCCTAGGCAGGGTCTACGCTTGGGGCTTGTTTTGATTAATGAAGAGCTGACTCAGATTCCATGTGTGACCTGACTGCAACTGAGACCTCTGGTCTCTGAAATTGTTAGAATGAAGTAAGGGTGTTGCTGGGGTGGAGAGAAGTGACCATCAGTTCCAAAAAGGATTCTGTCTCTATGGTTGGAACTGTTAATTCACGTTTGGAAGACTGTATTTCCTGGAGGGTGTAGATTAATGGATTATTCTGAACACTGCTGATTTTTTGAAGTTTGCTGAGTTGTTTAAGGAAATAAGGGATGAATTGGAGGCCCAGATAGCTGGGGAGAGTCCTTTCTCCTCAGCGCCTGCAGAACCTAGAACTCTCACTTAGATGTTCATGTGAGGCATGTCTCTTGACTCAGGCTAGCCAGTCATCACACTTTATCCTGCAGGGATAAGGGGAGGAGCATGTGTATGAAATCAGGGAGGAGGAGTTTCCTACTGATGGTGATGTTCTGGGCAGACAAATCCATACCTGTCCACCACATCTTCCTACCTGAGGAGAAGGGACATGTAAGTTGGGGTTACTCACATGGGTGAGGAAGATTGTATTCTGCCCAAGCAGAAGCTTCCAAAGGCTTGTCTTGCAAATGATTTGTTGCAATTATCTCCAGAGTGTGAGCCCCTGAGATGAAGGTCATCATTTCTTTGACAGAACAGATAACACCTTGTTTCTCCCCAGACCTGACATCTGAGACCAATATCAAACTGACCACCCCTCCCTTCCCCTGACCTGGAAAACAGTCCTTATTGATGGATAATGGGATTGCCAATTCCGAGGACACTGATTCTGATCTGCCTTGTCGGGTCAACCCAGACCAATTTCTTTGTAAAATTGATTTCTTCCAACAATTACATAGCAAGCATTTTCCATTCCTTTCAAAAATGATATAATAACAGAATAAGGAGCAATACAGCATCCAATACCAGCAACAACAGAAAAGAAATTAGAGAATAGGGGTCTACATAACTTTTACTCCCCCTGTCATAGGCAGTAAGAGATAGGCTGGGTGGCATACTGTGTGGATTGCCTACATAGAAGTGGCAAATTTCATTTAGCTTGAAATAAACGGTTACCATTTATAATTAAACTTTCAAAGGGTTGTCCACTGACTGAAAAACATTATCTACTGCTCTAGTTTCCAGCTGTATTTGGAGCTGATTGGCTAATTTAGGGGCAATATGCCTTTGATATTTGAGTCCATCCTTCACTTTAACTTGAAACAGGCTAGGAAGAGGAAGTTGGGCTGGTGATGTGCTAATTCTTGTTTGTGATTTACCTCCGAGGAACTATAAGGAACCTGCAACTTGTACATTAAGAAATGAAACTGGATACAGTCACATCTGGTTTGTTGGATGTCCCCCCTCTCCTTTTAAAAAAATAAAGGAGTAACCAAAACTGTTTCGGCTAGATAGTTTGATTATAATGGATAATTTATCAAGGATAAAGGGCTGGAGGCTAGAGTGCCACAGAGAGAGAAGCTGAGGAGATTTGCAAGAAGGGTTAAAAGAGTCAGTAAGTAAGTAGAAATCTAAAATTATATTTATTTTGGAGTTTTGCAGAAATGGTATGTACCAAGGTAAAGCTTTTAAAATGCATGCATGTTTTGCAGTTGAAGGGCCAAGTGGCTCTGAAATGCTGTAGGGCACGCTGTTTGATACAGTTTTGGTCTTTCATGGGGTCCCAGTGTCCTGAAGGAGAAGTGGAACTCGGCTGGATGGAAGTAGGAAGTAACCGGCTTCTGAAGGGCCATGTTATGATATTTCTGGGCGCTTCTCTCCATTAAAAAATATTAAAAGTAATGCTTTTGATTGTTGTTATAAAGACAAATATATTAATGTTACCTATTAAATATGTTATTAAAGTCAGTAATCATAATACAGTAATTTAATGTAATATTTGTTAAAGAATCAATAATGCAAAAACAAAGATGGTATCACCTGGACGTTAAAGCTTTCAGAAGCCCCCAACTGCATCCTCAGGATTCCAGGAAACACAGACAAGGCACAGGATGGAGGCTGGTAGTGCAGAGGGAAAGGTCTGGAGAGGGATCCTGGAGTCTGGGTCACAGTCCTGCCTCTTTCTGCCCCACTCAGAAGAGCTACATATAAACCAACCTTTTGCTACCTCATTAACGAGCGATATTTCTGAGTGGTGATAGAGGAAAATATTCTTAACACTGACAGAGCATAAAAGTTGATTGTAGCTGGTCCACAGATAAATATTTTAAATTTTGTTTTTTTTCTTTATCATTGTAAAATTTATTTTAATGTGTGTTTAGTTTCATGGATATTAGAAAATCTGAAACAAGTGCATTCAAACTATGGTTTCACAGATATGGTTGAGGACAAGAGTAAGTAAAAAGAGAAAACGAAGAGTGAATTAAAATAACAACAAATTAATATCTCTTAGGAAAATTGCTATCAGAAGCTCTCAAAAGTATTCTTCTACTGACTTCCCGGTGAGAACTGCCTGAGATGGGGCCAAGATTGAGGCAGGCTGGGGAGTCACACTGCTGCCTTCCTATGCTAACAACTCTCTCCTGAACTGCGTGGCCTCGAGCATGTCTGTGTAACCTGGGAGAACCTCAGTATCGCATGTGTGAAAAGGGATCCCAAATGATTGTATCTACATTACGAAATGAGAAAACTCCTCCAAGGCATGTGGCCCATACCTGGTACAAAGCAAGAGCACAACCCATGTGAGCTCCATTATTATTATTGCACCAACATACACATTATTTAAATTTGCTCTAGTGAACATGCTTTGCCCTTCTAAGGGAGAAATAGCAATAAAGCTCACCCTTTTCCCCACCACTCAAAATTGAAATGCATAAATGGTAAGCAGTGGTTAGGTTAGAAATAACACGGGCTTTGGAATCAGAAATGGCTTGGTTTTATGCTGTCACTTGCCAGTGTGTGTGTGTGTCCTTAGACGAGACAGATAATCTAGCATCTGTGACCCATCTGGAAATTAAGGAGAGTACCAGGGCCTAAAAGAGAGCTGTGAATATTGCTGATGGAAAACAAGTTCACTTCATCTGGCTAGGTCTGACAAATTCAGATTTCCCTCCTTTCTCTGCCCTGCCCCCTCTTGCCACCCCTCCACCCCCACTCCCCTCTCCTTTCCCATCATCTTTCCTTACCTTTCCTTGCTTTTGGTTTTGTCTTTCCATAACATTCTACACAGTTTCTTATCCCAGCCATTTCAATGTCTTGACTGCGTTGTTTTGTTTTGTTTTTTTTCACTTGCCTTTGAGATGTTCCTTTGACTTTAATTAAACTCAAAAGCCTGGAAAATGTATTCAGTTCTGTCTTTGAAAAAAATAGACAAGTATAATTTCCAGGCCATTTTTTTCTTTTTCAGCTTCTACACTCTTTTTAAGCTCTCAGTGACTATAGCCTCTCATTTCATACACTGTTTTTTCTTCATAGTCAACCAACTTGGCCTCCACTCAATTCAACATTGATTTTTTTTTTTTTTTAATGTTAGGGATAGAGGCTAAGCAGAATGAAAAGGATCCAGTGGCAATCAAAATGAATGGCCCCACATTTTTAGCCCTCCTGAAAATGATTTTTCATTTAAAAGACGCTTTTGACTCTAGTCCAGAACAAAACAAAGCAAGGTCAAAATTTCCTGAGAATCACAATGTAGTGAAGCCTGGGAATTATCAGGAAAATCTCTCATGATGAGATTTCCAGTTCATATTTCCAGGTGTAGAAAGTGTTTTCCCAGAAGTTTAATGACAGAGCCAACAGGGTAGGTGCTTGCCTGATTCAAACAGGTAAATAGATTTGTGGTCTCCCATCACACGTGGGTTTTATTGATTCTACTGTTGTTAGTGGCATGGGATTAAGAAGATGTTGAAATGAACTCACCATGCACGGGTCCTGGAGAGAAAACCCACGACTCATACGGATGAGTCTTAGTGTGCTTGGCTACAGGACTGTGTATCCCCTGGGAGCCTCAGAGCTTGGAAAAGAAGCCGTTCCTGAAGAATGGGGCTAAACCATTTATGAAAACTCCAGCCTTCATTTAGGAGCATAGGAGAAAACGGTGAGGAAATAATGAGAAGTCAAACTGACAGCAAAGGAAAGAACATTTTCTGAGCTCTGTGTGCCGGGCACATCACAAACAGCATCTCATTTCATCGTCTCAAGAGGTCCCACAGGAAAGTATTCTCTCTGAGCGACCCTCACCACAACCCCGCCCCACCCATTTCACACATGAGGAGACTGAGATGGGGAGTCCAAACAACTCGCCCAAGGTACATACAGATAGTAGGTGGTGACAGCTAGATTTGAGATCAGGATCTGAAACTTAATATATGTGTCTTTCCACCATCCAGTGCTGTACATATTGAAGAAAAAAATGTTACTCATTGGAGGTTTTTTTTAAGGTTGTAAGAAATAAAAACAAGAGAAATGGGAACTTGTAATTCCACAAAAGATACTGACTACAGTTTGAGTAGAAGGTACTGTAGACTGACACAGACTTTGGTTCAGTTCCTGGTTGTGCTGCTTAGGAGTTCGCAACTTTGGGTTAAGAGTGCCCTGAGGAAGCTCGGTGTCCTCATTCGTGAAGGAGGCGCTGGTGATAGCAACCTCACAGGCACACCTCTCGGTGTCAGGAGCCCAGGCTTGGCGGTGAGACAGTTCTGGTCTGAATTCCAGACCTCCCACTGACTACCTTACTAGCTGTGTGTTCCTGGGTGGGTCATTCAACTTATCTAACCCTAAATTTTTCTGATAAGTAAAACGCAGGTAAATAATACAATGCCTTTAAGGTTTATATAAAGATTAAATAAAATATGTCAAAAGATGAGTCCAGTTCCTGTCATATAATAAATGCTCAGTAAATGGACACATAGACTATTATTCTGATTTTAAATAAAGATTGTTTGCATAATATAAGAAACTGAAATCCTATGATGCAGTTATCGTATACTGGTGTTTAGCTGAATTTTCTGTGATTCTGGGGGTAGGAGGAGGCAAAAAGTACAGTAGAAAATCACATTTTCTGAGAGAGATTTTCTTTTGTGATTCTTTTGGTCTCGAACAAGATATTCTTCCAACTCCTCTACTTATAGACTTAGGAGTAGAAGCTATTTATAATAAGCCTTCCAGAAAACCCATGTCATTATTTGAAAGGAAGATATTACTCTTTTGTTTGAAGACCAAGGCTCCAGTGGGATGACAGGAAATCCCTGAAGACAGGTGGGAGGTGGGGGGAGAGGTAGGCAGGTGGCGGAGGGACGCGCATCAGCAGTCTGCTCTGGGCACATTGTCCCTCCTCTCTTCTGGTCTCAGTGTCACAACTAGCACAGCAAAACCCTTCAAGGGGACTTATTATCATAAAGATGGCATTCATTACTCCTTAAATGAAAATAAACCTGAGGGAATTATTAACTATTGCAATATCACATATGCTGTGTTGAATTTAGAATCTGCCAGAAATTAAAACCACTGTTTACAAAAATACTGTCTGGATGCCAAGAACTTTCAATGAGATTCCCTATGCGCAGGAAAAACACAATAAGCATGTTTTCTATTTGAATGCCAAACTGGAGAGGTTACCTTGCTAAAAATCCCAGTTCCCTTGTTTATATAAATGCCAGGTGTTAAATAAAAAATATAATAGTTCATAAATATTGTTTCTCTTCAGATCTTCTCCTACTCAGCCCATGTATTCAACATGGTACCAGGAAAAGTGTTAGAACTTGCAGAAGCACTTTGAATATGACAATAAAGTAGGTTTTGATTTTTTTTTTAACCAACATATAAACTCCTGAGAACAGAGACAAGCCGAAAAAATGGACTTGTCTATTTAGGAGCTTCCAGTGAGAAAGAAAATCCTAGAGAGGGGCTCCGAACTGGGTGAAAAGTGGTTGAAAATGGAACCAAAGTTTAATTGCTTTTCCAGGAATGAAACTAGGTCTGGAGGATAAATGGGACATAGTCTTTGAGTCTAAGCATCAATATCAAAAGCCTCTTAAGAGGTGCGAGCTAGTGTGATCCCCTCATCTCCCAGAATTCGTTTCCACTTCCTGTATCTCCTGCCCCACCCACATCTGCTCTACTGCACCTCTTGGGGGGGGGAGGGGCCCCCTTTCAAAGCCAGGTTTTGGCTCCAGGAAGGAAACTGCATAAGAAGAAGATCATTCTCGGCTTGTCTTACTAACATCCTGCAAATTAAGCCTCATCCTGTCTGTGAGAGTGGAGATAAATTTAGGGGGAGACTTTGAACACCAACCCAGTTCAGTGGTTCTCAAAGTGAGGTTCCTGGACCAGCAGCAATTGACATCATCTGGGAATTTGTTAGAAATGCAAAACAGGTGGCTCTCAGACTTACTCAATCATATACTTTTGAGTGGGTCCCCACAATCTATGTTGCAACAAGCCCTCCAGATTACGTTGATGATTCTGACGCACGCTGAAGTTTGAGACCTCCAGGGCCATTCCTGACTGATCCTATATTTCCATTTATAGAGTGCTTATTATCCTTTACATGTTTCATTCAGTCCTTCCTGTAACTTTTGTGGTTGATACTAACATTTCCCCCGTTTTACAAATGACAATGATATCACAGATGTTAAAGAGATGACTCAAGATCACTCAGCTAGTAAGTGGGAGGGTCAAGGTTTAAACCCACATTTACCTCATAACACTCTTTGCATCCATTATGATCCTCTCAATACTGAAACTTCTGTCCCATCGGGAATACCTGCCTTGTAAAAGGGAACTGCAAGAATAAAGTAAGGCCTAGCACAGAACGTTAGACTATAGACTTGGAAGAAACTTGAGAATTCATCCTTGAACTTATGTACACATTCTCTACAGCAGTGTTCTCCAAAGTGTGTCCCATGGACTTCTGGTTTCACAGAATATTAATAGGCAATTTTATTACAGAGTTCTAGGGTCAGAAAAGCTTGGGAAATGGTGGTTTAAATTTTGCCCATCAGTTTCTTAGCAGCAGGACTTCTCAGTGCTGCTAATAAATCTGGTCAGGTTATGAGGTGACTCTCCAAGGGTACAGTGTGTAT
Source organism: Camelus bactrianus (assembly GCF_048773025.1). Lineage (NCBI taxonomy): Eukaryota > Metazoa > Chordata > Mammalia > Artiodactyla > Camelidae > Camelus > Camelus bactrianus. The sequence continues at coordinate 29,733,019 of NC_133555.1, forward strand.
GGCACGTCTCATTTAATTAACTATGGAACTGTTTTCTCACAGAGCATTTCTTGAGCCACAGAATAAGATTTTGGAAGCCCCACTCTACAGTATGCTTTGATAAGCAGCATCCAAGTGACTACCTGCTTGGAAGTTCTTGGTGTTGAGTGGAAACCAACTTGATAGCTTTCTGCCATTGTTATTTATTCTTCCTTCGGCAGGACTGAGGGACCCTCCTTCACATGCTAGCTATTTGGAGATATGAAGACAAGCACTACCTGCCCTACTAAGACTTGTTTCTCCAGGGTTCAATTCCTAGGGCTTCCAGCCAGTCTTTGATGGTCCTACTGCCATCCCCTTCAGGCTGGACCATTACAGTAGCCTTATAGCCCACCTTTCCCCTTCTGATCTTGTGCCTCCTCTAATCCTCACGACAGCCAAAGAAAAGCTACAAAATTATTCTATCTTGTCCCTGTTTAAAACCCTTCAATGGCTCTGCATTGAACTTGGATTAGGGCCAACTCCCTAAAATGGCCTAAATGCCCTGCAGTATCTTCTTCCTCCTTACCTGAAAATTTAACAATACCTTTCCTTCATAAGGATCCAACTCTACTTGCCTCTCATTTGGCTCTTTCCCACCTCCAGGCCTTTGCTCTTGCTGTTCCCTTTGCCTGGACTGCCCTTCCATCACTCTCACTGGCCTCCTTCATTGCCTCCCACTGGCCTCTTAGGTCTCCGTTTAAATGTCACTTCCTCATAGGCCTTCCCAGAGACCCAATCTAATGTAAGATTCTTGTTATACTCCATCATTTTGTCCTTTCATGCTTTTTAATTCTATGTTTGTGTGAGCATTGATTTAATGTCTGTATACCTTGCTCAAAAGTAAAATCATTTGCATATCCAATAAAGACCACTGTGCCTTGCATATGATAGGCTCTCAAAAGTTTTGTGCAACATTGGTCTCCAAACCCTTCACATCCTTCACCTCCCTCTTCTCAGATGCTGATGTGTCCTGCCTGGGGTAGGTTAAATGGAACTATCACCTCCCATGTGCCGGATATTGTACTTCAACTAATGTAAAACCAAAGACCAAATTAGCTTTTCCTGTGGCCGCCTCCAACCTTGGGCTCACATCAGACTTACATTAAGTCTTCAGACACACCCTGCTCTTGCCATATGTGTTCTTCTGTGCTATGATGTTCCCAGGCTAAACATATGCTGCAAATCCCCAAGCCTTAGTGCACGTCCTCCATCTCAACATCTGTTCTGCTTCTCCTTTTTTCAAGCATGATGTCATGGCTCACACCTATTGGAGTCACTGATAATTTGCACAGAAGTAGGTTGAGGAGTGAGGAGTGAGGACTGGGTCCCCTGACTCAGACCCTCGGAGGCCTCCCACTAAATTGGCACCATCCTTTGGTGATAGTTCTTTTTCAGTTGAGGGCTAGTGGTGCTATTTCAGGTAATGTGCCAGGATGAAAGGAAAGCTATTTGGGCAGACTGACACCGACAGTAGCCCACTTTGAGCAGAGAAACAACATCCCTCCAGTTTCACTGGCACTTTCATTCCACCTATTTGAGATCCAATATCTTTTTCTGCTGCCTATTTTAGGGCATATACCCTGATCTCCGCATTTTGGACTCTTCTGAGTGAAGTAGACTTTCTTCTTCCACACAGTCATTTTTTAATTTAAAATACTCAGCATTACCTTTAGTAGTTACCATAGGAATTGAATTAAACAGAAGGGAAGAAATACAGTGTGATAGTTAATGATTAAGGAATAAAACTGTGATCTTTATAGAGTCAGACAGAATTGGGCTAAAACTCTGGCTTCATCAATCATAAGATGTGAACTCAGGAAAGCTATTTAACCCCCTATAAGCCTCATGCACAAAACAGACAGTTCAAATGCATCTTCAGAACTATGGCAAGGATCTAATTATTGGCACTATGTTTGGCAGGATAAAAGGAGGCAAGAGCTGTTGTTTCTTATTATTACTGTTCGGTCTCTGTTCATAGCTAGCTGTTCTATAAGAGGAGCTAACGAACTTTCTGTGGGGGGTCTAGGGATAGTAAATATTTTAGGCTTTACAGGCCATATCCTCTCTGTTGAAACTACTCAATTCAGCCATTGTAGCGCAATGACTTCCAAAGACAAGGTATAAGCAATGGGCATACGTGTGTTTTAATAAAACTTTATTTACAAAAGCAGGTTGCAGGCCAAATTTGTAGTTTGCCAACCTGTCCTAGGATATCACTTTTGGTTGCTTATTTGATTGCTTTGGAACCTCCTGGCTTCCACATCACCTGACTTTTGATCTGAAGGAAAGGCCAGGAATCCTTGTCACTGTGATCACTGGGTCTTTACTCTTGCCAGATGAACCTCTACAGACAGTCCAGGAAGAATGACCCCTGTCAGCCAAGAAAATATCCCTTCTCAGGAAATATAATGAAGGCAACAAAACCAGTTTGTGGAAGAAGGACAAGAAACTTGTCCAATCCACTGAAATGATAAAGATAAGGTCCTGTAGCAAAGGCCAGATTAGAAGAGATTCTGACAAGGAGCAGTAGGGGAAGAGGAAGGAAGCAAATGTAGCTTATTGGGTTTCTTGCCTTGCTCTAAATTCTCTCCATTAACTAAGACTGCATTTGGCTGCTTGTAACTGAAATCTGAATTTAGTGGCCAAATCAAATGGAGATTTAACATTGATAACCTAATGGGAAGTCTGGAGGCAGCAACCCAGCGTGGTATAGCTGGGCAAGATTTCAAGGATCTTGGCTCCTCCTGACTTCCTATCCTGTAATTCTGAAGAGTATCGCTATTGACTTCATGGTCACAAGATGACTGCTGTGCCTCCAAGCATCAGTTGCAAATTTCAAGATAGAAAAATGAAGAGGCAAGGAGCAAAGGCCTGTCAGAGCCATCTGTTCCCAGGAGACTTATGCATGTAGCAAGGGAGTCTGGAGAAACCAGTGTTTTGACTGATACCTCAAACAAATCTGGGGTTCTCTTAGTGAGGAGAAAGAAAGGTGAATTTGGGGGAGGCAGTAGCAATGTCCATCATGTTATCTAAAATGGTTAAGTCTGTGCTGTACAGCAGCTAAGAGCAGGGCTCTAAAATCACGTTTTCTCAGCCAGGTTTCTTCATTTCTGAAGGGGAATTATATTATCTCTCTTATAGGGTTGTTCTTAGGATGAGATAAAATAATTCATGTAAAGTGAATTATTATTATTATTATTATTATTATTATTATTATTATTATTATTACTATTACTATTACTATTATTATTATTTGTATGACTATATTACCCCCGTCCTCAAAAATTGCATTTTTCTTTGAAGTAAATTGTCTGATTCCATAACAGCCCACCTGTGAACTTACTTAAGAAGAGAACAGTACTGCCATCACCTAACCTCATAGCTGTCAGGATTTTCAACATAAAACAATAGAGAATGCCTACAAACATTGAGAAATTCTGTTCACAATAGTCCCAAGGAAACACCTGAATGAGGTTCTGAAAAATGAGTAAGAATTTGCTAGGCAGAAAGGAGGGAACCAGAAAGGGCATTCTAGAAAAAGGGAACAGTGTGCGCCAAAGACTGGCATCAAAAAAGAGCATACTGCCTCGTTACATCACCAAGTGGCAGCCACTTCTAACTGCAGAGTATCAGTGGAATTCTCCCAAGGGGCCCCAAAAGCATGAAGAGGGTTATTAGGCAACTACCATGTTGCCACCATCAAAGATGAGCTCTTTGTGAAGAGCCTGTGTTTGTCAAATGGAGATAAGCAGAAATTTGGGGCTACCTGTTCAGATGCTTTGAGACAACATTTTATTCTGTACTTGCTCTTCCTGTCCTGGAGTTAGTATTTTATAAAATCACCATCACGTGGCACCATTCTGTTACCTTCCTGAAGTAAGTGTTACAATCCATTTCATATGTGGACAAACTGGAGTCCAGGCAGGTTAAACCATTGCCCAATTCACCCAAGTAAGAGCATCTGAACCTATGTCCGTTCTCTCAACCACAGATCTGTCCTCTCTCCTGCCAAGCCACCTACGTGCTCTGTCATCACTTTTATATCATCTTTATGTAGGAAATGGCAGCAAGGTTTCTCAAGACTTAGAATTTTAGGGCAAGAAGCACCCAGAGCTGCACTATCCAATAGGGTGGCCAACTAGCTATATGTGACAGTTGAATGTGGCCATATGGCTGATGCAAGTGATGAATTTTGTTTCGTTTTGGTGATTTTAGTTTAAAAATTGACACAATTCAGATACTGGAAAACTTGTTAGTATGTTTGGAATAACTTGGGGATGAGAATCTACTTTCTCACTCATAAGTAATATGAAATTTAATACATAATAATATGCAATTTTAGCATCCGAATTGAGATGTGCTGTAAGAATAAGACATACCCTGGATTTTGAAGATGTGGTATAAAATGTTTCATGTGTCATTAATAAATTCTTATGTTGATTTCATCTTGAGATGATAATATTTCAGGTATATTGGGTTAAGCAGAATGTATTACCAAAATTAATTTCATTTGTTTCTTTTCACTTTTTAAAACATGACTTTCAAATGATTCGTGGAAATTATCTCTAGAGCATGAATCCTTAGCTAGTAAAGGGTAGGGCTGTAGTCTGATCCTAAAGTCTACGCTCGTCCCCACTACCCTGTCATGTCAGTGCCCAGAGATCGACATGGCAAACTCCTTCAAAATACCCTTTATTTTTATTAGTCAGCTGTACACCCAAGGACCACACCTGGGTTTGTGACAACCTGGGAAGGAATTCAGAGTTTGGATGCCCTGAAATCTGCACAATAAGGTTTCAGGGAACTTTGAGGTGGGAGGTTATGAATTAGCCTCCCAGACCAAAGGGAGGGCTGCCCATTTGCTAATTTGATTTTGTTTAGGTTACTAAGCCATGATTCATCCTTAATTGCATTGTTTCAAATGATTAAATAGTCTAAGTATTAACCAACTGCTAAGTGGTTGCCCAGCCTCAGCGTAACTAGGACATCTTCAGTTTAGGAATTATTAAAATCAAAACGCTGTTGGCCCTCCGCTGGGTACTGGGTGATCTGCCCACTGAATGATGGCCCTGGTGCCAGGGCAGCTGAGCTCCTGCAGACGAGGAAGACCCCCTTCTGTCGCTGTTGCCTGGGTGGGATTTGGGCCTCCCCCTTCATTTGGGGTTGAAAATTCCCATGGGTAGAATGCCAGAGGACAGACTCGTCTGATTCCACAGACAGACCTTCCTTCTGACTATACCTTTGCAATGTGCTCCACCAGAAACGTAATGAAATCTGACAAAGTACAGCTAGGGGGATTCCAGATTCAAGGTACTCTCAGAACATTTTATGCTGGGCCTCAGATTCCTTACTGATCAAATGGGACTAAAAAAGTCAGCTCTACCCTTTAGGTCTCTAAGTATCTGAGGAGAGAAAATAAAGTGATCTCTTAAAATGGGCTTTTTAAATGTTTCTCAAACAGCTTTTCAAAACGAAAAAGATTATTGGCTGAATCCTAGTGTTTTCTAGCACATTTGTTAGTTAGTCTTTTAACATGGAACATATCTATATTTAACTCCATATCACATTCCCAGCCCTGTTATTTAAAACATATAATTTCAAAATATCCCAGCAACTTGTGAAAGACTCACAGAAGCTGAGAAAGCAGGTAAACGGGCTCCATTTACAGTTACGTTTCCTGAACATAAGGGTTAAAGGGGAAAGAGGTTATCATGGGAGTGACAGTACCAGGTCAATGGGCAAGCTTGATTTTACTTATAGTTTCAGGGACTGGCACACCCACACATCTCAGATCGACACTTCTCACAATTTAACACGCATAAAAACCACCTGGGGTATTTGTTAAAATACAGATTCCTGGAGACTAATTCAGTGGGTCTGGGGTGAGGCTGGAGAAGGGCTGGTTCCATTTCTAACCAAGTCCAGTGCTGTCAGACCACAGACCGTACTATGAATAGGACCATCCCAGGTGAGCCCTACAGATGATCACAGCTACTGTGGCCATTCTAATCAGCCTCAGACACTTTACCTACCTGGACAGCAGGCTAATGCCCCCAAGGAGCTCCCTTATCCCAGAAATAGCCAAGCCCAAACTTCTCCCTTTCCATTTATCCTGAGTGAGTACAATGGCCCCTTGAGTAATCACCCTGTCTCAGAACGCTCTTACGACCACACATAAATTTACTCAAAAATAAGCACAGGCGCTAACATGCAAGAATCCACTTAACATGAAGACTGACAGATTTCAGAATAATGTCCTTGTACTACAAATACCCCCACCCCCGGACGGATTGTGGAGGGCTTAGAAAGGAAAGCCGGGATGGATAGTCACATCTGTGAGCAAGAAAGGGAGAAAGTCTCCGCCACGCCATCCCCCTCACAGTCCTTCGTCTGCTCATTGTGAAAGGGCGGCGAACTGAATGGCAGATCTGTGAGAGGAGCCCTTTTGACTCCTTCCACATCCTGACTCCTGAACAGGGCTGGTGTGCTGCAGACACAAGAACATTCTTAAAGGCAGAACATCTGGACGGGGCAAGAAAAGGATTGACCACATGTACTGGCGGCCTGCTCCAGCTGACTTGTAGGAATGAAGCTATTTCCTTCTGGAGCATCAGAGTAATCTGAGCATACTGCAAAATGAGTTTTATTTTGAATTTTAATATAGGTTAAAAAAATGCCCTTAATTTAAGTCAACAACATGATGACCTGCCACCGAAAGACTGTGACACTAAAAACTGAAGAGGAGGATGGCAACCAGGAGGAGACACTGCAGTAAATTACAACTTTATTTGCTACATCAAGTTCACGACAGAGCATTTAGCTATGGGTTGTTTTAATCTAAGTACTAATATGCATATCTAAATTCATTCACTCTCTGGATTAGCACAGTATCAGTTTAGCCTAATATGGTATTAGCTTAATTTAATACAGAAGTATTAACTCAGGGGATTCCTTTCAAGACAAGGTATATTTCTATAGCAATTTAGTATTTTATTGGTCTGAGACAACTAATGCAATACCAATTTGCTTCCTTCCCAAAATACACCCTAGTAAACACAGGCTCCTTTGTTTCTCATTGTGGATTCTGGGCAGCCATTGGACAGACAGAGGATAAAGTCTTGGTCCCCGAGAGATCAAACATTCTGTATCAGCCTCACTGTCACAAACTCCCCAATATTGTTGATGATCTGTTTGCATACTTTTCTCTCTTGCCCAAGGGGAGTCAGATGGGATGGTTAAGGTCCTTCCCAACTCCCAGATTCTAGGATTGAAAACAGAGCTATAACGTGCCTGCTATATCCCAAGACAGGAGATGATTTCACCCTTCTGAGCTCCCTGGAATCCCTGCGGAACTGGGATTGTGTCTCATTTAAGTGGAAAAGTACAAGCATGACTGAAAGAAAAATGTTGGCTGGGGTCAAGTGAATGTCAAGGCCCTAGAAGAACACTGGAGGTCGGTCGGTACAGTCTTCCAAAAGCAGAAGCTTGCTGACCCACTCCCCAGAGCAAGGCCCCTACCTTCTTGCCCCTACATAACCACAGTGTAGGGCTGAGACTCGGAGAGAGGCCATGCTGGCCTTGAACGTGAGAGGTGTCTGCTCCTGCAGCACCTGCTTCCTGTCAGTTTCACTTCTCACAGGGATTCCCATACATCTCCTCCCTCCAGCCCCTGACCTTAGTCAAGCCCTCATTAACTCTTGCCCAAGCTTTTGAAGTAGCCTTTCAATTGCGTATCTTTGCCTCCAGTGTTTTTCCTTACAATCCAGCTTCTGCCCTGTGGCAAAATAATCATTCAATAATACCGTTCTGAATAACACTCCTCTACTCCAAAGCTTTCCATGGCTTTCCATTGCCGACAGAACAAAATCCAAGTCGTTATGGTTTTTAAGGCCCCAAATATGCTTCCAGCTCCCTCCTCTGGCTCTTCCCTCCCTCCAAGACTCACATATGTTGTTCTGCTTCAACAAATCCAAAGATCCTCCAATGTACAATGATCTATCCCATCTCTGGGCCTTTGCTCATCTTGGTTCCTGCTGCCGGGAATTCTGTCCCTGGTGCCTTTGGACCACTATTCAAACTTCAAAGCCAAGTTCAGATTCCCTTCTCTCCAGACCATTTTTCCCATGCCACCCATTTAGAATTAGTCATTTTTGGCCTTCTATTCTGCTTATTTATGTGCCTGTCTGGCCTCCCCATAGACTCTGCAGTCTGAGGAAAGGCCCTTGTCTGGGTCATTTCTCAGCAAATCTGGCACACAGAGTGCTCACAGAAAACCTATGGAGGCATAAAGCCTTGAACCTACTCCACGAAATTATCCCTACGTGCCTGCCCAGATTTCAATTATTTCCCATAATCTTCTGGACATCATCCGTGTTGAATATTGAAATCATTAATGTAGTCCCTCCTGGCTGTTTAGAGGTATTCAACCACAGTTAGGCAGAATCTCTGAGATTACAAAAGGAAAATGTCTATTGTGTAGAAGATCCCTCTGGATAACTTCTGTATAGCATGAAAAAAGACGTTATGGTCACCCTGTATTATTATTTATTATCAACACATGGACCTCTGACTCCACATGAGACATGAGTGCAGTGTAATACTATGGCGAATACTGAAACCCTGGTCAACACCCGACAAAACTGCCTCAGTTTGAATCACAGCTCTGCCAACACTTTCTAACTGTGTGATCTTGGCCAACCTACTTTACCTCTACAGTTTCTCCTTCAAGGCTCTTCTGAGGTATAAATGATATCATGTATATATAAAACACAAAAGAGGGCCTGGTACCTAACAGTTGCTCAGTAAATACTAGCTATTGTTGCTGTTACTATTATTTATTATGGCCATTATCATTACTAATATTTCCCCCTCACTCTAAACTGATGCTCCAGACATGGATGACTATTTTAGCATGGATAGCTAAAATACTCAGAAAGCGCGTGGACAAACGATCCCTAAGTGATCCCACATGCGCCATTTGCTAAATATCATGCCATGTAATTTATTTATAGTCTTTCATACCACTTAATTATTTAGAGTCTGTAGGCTTTGATATCTTTACATCTTTGAAGAGTTATCAACTATTTCCAAATAATGTTTTTGTTTCCACAGACTCATAGAAAGTTTGAACTTGAGGTATGTAAGCCTCTCTCAGTGACAGTAAGTGATTACGTCTGGACCTGCATCCCTCTCTACCCAAGGCAGACACTGATAATCAATCATGGCCTCTCCAATGACTCCAGATGCAAGTCTCTGATCCTTCTAACCCAGCACTCAAGCAGTAGTCACTAATCAGTCAGAACTGATATCCACTTGCCATCCCCTTTCCAGTCCTCAGCCCTCATTTTCTAATTTCCATCTCCTTCTGCTTTATGGTTGGCACTGCACAGAACTTCTACTGGAGGCACTTGGGGAAGGTCCTTGTTGAAGTTTTCCCTGTTCCTTTAGAAGCCCTCAGTAACTGAATAGGTTGGAGTTTTGACAGAAGGCTGACTTTCCTCCATTGAGATGATTCACCTGGTTCTCCTTTAACTCAAAGAAAATTCAGCTCAGAGTCTAGTTCAGCCAATTTTTTTTTCATTAATAAGGCTAAAAGGAGATGGTCTGGGCTCATTTTCAACTTTATGAGATTGACTGGAGCCCATAAATGCTACCTTAACTCTTAAAACACTGGAGAGTAGGCAGCAGAGTTTTCCCCCTTGATATGAAACTACCAGGTTTCTAATAGAGAAAGGAACTAATTTAGAAGAATTATACAAAAACATGCCTTATCTTTTCTGAAAATACTGTCTCTATGTGTGGAAAAACCCAATGCTACAAAGGAGCGAGTCAGGGCTGCCGGGAAGGCTGGGCACATTCATTGGCTGTGGCCTCTGAAAGCCTCCATAAAGCCAAGCTCTTTCACGTAACATGACGTGATCAAGGCCAAAAAGAGATGCCCCTCCAAAGAGAGATTTTTTAACCATTTCCTGTGGCATCAGGCATAGAAGATTCTAGAAAATGGTCTCCCTTTGCCTTGGAAAACTTGACAACAATAAATCATATTTGGACTGCACTCCATGGATAAACTCCAAGCCAATTCCTACCAGTCGATCCATTCGGAGCCAGACAAGGTTTATGTGCTAGAGATATGGCAATGATTTGCCCTGGAGAAATCTCTGTCCATGGAACCATGCATTCACTCCATGAGTGCATGAGCAACTAACAATCACATTCAAGATTTCCAGAAAAGAATAGGTGTAAAGCTTGTAACACTACTGCAGTATTGCTTCCCATTGAGGTGAACATTGGACCTCCTCTGCACACATCCTGCTTTGGTTTCTCCCATCCCTTTCTCTTGCTCACTCCTGCTCATCTCTAAGAGTCACTGCTCTTCTTACCAGCTCCACGTCACTTCCTCTGTTACCTCCTGCTTCTCAAACCTGGTAAGGGAGCTCTCTCCATCTCTGTAAGTCCTCCTTGTTTCTAAACTCCTCTGCTCTCCTTAAAACAGCACCTGTCCCAGCACCTGGCCTGTTGACTGCTGTCACTCGATCACTAACACATTACTGCTAGAACATTGTAATTGCTTGATAAATACCTGCTGGGTGAATGATCTGAATGAAGCTATTTAGAGGAAACTTGAACTCTGGCGGGAAAATACTGGCCGAGCAGCAGATCATTGAACTATTATTCAATTCCACCTCTCTGCAAAAGAAAGACAAAGAACACAACATAGAAAAAGAAAACAACATAAAGATACTTCTTTACATGAAGTTCTGTTGGAACTTTACAACATAAATCTTGTTTTACTGCCCTTGGTCAGAACTATCCTTTAATTTTATGCAGTTTGTCTGGTCTTCTGCACCAGGTTGTGTGCTCCTCAAAGTCAGGAACTAGATATTCCATTTCACTTACAGCACACTCTGAAGTGGAATGATCACATGTCTTCTTGCTACAGAGTTCTCGCCTCTCTCTCTCTCCTCTCTGCACAAGGATTTTAGTTAAAAGGCAAATAAAATGTGAGCATTCAATCCTTTGGCTGGACCTGTTGACTATGTGGTGCCAGGCAAATGGCTTGGTGGTTTTTCAGATTGGTTTTGTCTTTTGTTCTCCGAGTTTAGCATCATGTGAAGACAGAGTATAGCCTAAAGGTGTACTTAAAATGTCATCCTCTTCCTGAGCTTACTCAGACAGGCAATAGAAAATGGTACCCTTGATAATTAATGCCCTTAAAGAAATTCAGCACAGGCTAGCAACTGTAAACAATAAGTTATTAGTCACAGAACATGCTTACAACATGAGCATGGAAATCCCCATGCATCTTTGGAGGGAGGAAAGGGGAAAAATGCAAGATTCTCTGGATAATTTCATTATCATCTTTGCTTAATCATTTTATATGTAAGCAGACTGTTGATCACCAGCATCCCAACCTCTTCTGCTCACTTGAATTCCTCTTAATTCATTTATAAAACAAAATTGTAGTGTTGACTGCAACCGTTAAATTAAGTCCACATCTTCATTTAATTATAGATTCTAAATAAACTATTTAAGCATTACTTAAGGTATATAAATGAGGGATAAAAGATTATTATCTTATTAAAATGCCAATTAAAAAAACCCAGCATTTTAAAAATAATGTACATTTGTATCATGAGAAGATTTATACACTGGGTTAGAATCACCCAAACTCACAAAACATTTTAAGAATTATGCCATTGCACTACAGAAGGGAAGACAAAACTGGTTGAACATAAGATGTGAGTGGTAAAAATATGGTTTAATTTTTTTTCCCTTCTAGCCCTTTTTTCTCCTCTTTGGAAACTGATAAAAGATTCTGTGTTTTCTAAAGAAATTGACCTCATTTTCAGTTTTTTTTTCCTAGAAGCAGATATGTCTTTACATGTGTTTGAAAGTATGTCTGTCAAACCTTTGGAGGACTTTTCAGAACGAAGAAACCTACAATGCATATCTCACCAAATTGTTTGGGGATTTTCCACTTTTATGTGTTTGGGCATTTTTCCCTCTTAAACATCAAAACTTAATAATCGTGGTGGAAGGTTAAATATTTTCCATACTTTGTTTCTGAAATTTATTCCTTACAAAGAGCATATGCGGGAAAAAAATTTACACACCCAATCTATTACCAATGGTTACCCTTGGGGTTAGGGAGTAGGATTTAGGATTGGGGGCAAAATAGGGGGGTTCTCATTTCTTTCTGAATTTTATGCACAATGAAAACGTACTCATGTGCCACTTGTGTAATTTTTATGGCTCTTTATGAAGAAGAAAATACTGTATTTAGAGAAAAAAACTTATATGGATTATTTACTTATTTATTGCTTTTTAGGGGGGTGGGGGAAAATAGGTTTATTTATTTATTTTTAGAAGAGGTATTGAGGATTGAACCCAGGACCTCACGAAACGTTTTCTTTTTTTTTTTTTTCCTTTAAACATTTTTTGGGGGGAGGTAGTTAGGTTTTTATTCATTTATTTATCTTTAATGAAAGTACTAGGGATCGAACCCAGGACCTTATGCATGCTGAGCACACACTCCACCACTGAGCTAACCCTTTCCTTGGATAATTTAAAAAGTAGTATCCTACCCCTGGTTTGAACATCGCATGTAGATTTCAAGATGAAAAGAGTACAAGGGAGTTACTATCTGCTCTGCTGGTAGCATCCACCCTCTAAAGCATTTCTGTACAGAAAGAATAAATAAAAATGGAGAAGTAGGGGCAGGCAGAACTAGAATGAAGAATTTGTTATCCAGAATGGGAGAAAGCTTTAGGAATTAACACTTTGATTAGTTATATTGAGATCACATTGACTTTTTTCTAATGATGGCTTGCTTTAACTCAATATCCTTAAAAAAACAAACAAACAACAACAACAACAACAACAACAACAACAACAACTGTGCCTTTATGACACCAACAGTCCATTTTAGGGGCTTTAGAACAGAAACTTAAAACTTGCAGGTCACAACCAAATCCGTGCGAGCACCTTATTTAAATTTCCAAATCTCTTAGGAATGAGGAATGAAATGTAATGCTAATTTAATTTGATAATTTATTCTCTTTCCACCAAAACACACAATCATTGCTTGTAAAAGCCTCATCCCCTCCCCTTTCTTTTTTCATCAGATTATGATGGAATTAAAAGCTGATTTGAAGAGTCCCAGACCGTGGTCTCCAAATATCCAGGGTCAAAGAATGTTTCATAACCATGGTGTGCCCATTATTTTATCTTCCAAACATGGGATGTAGAGGTTGAATGGAGTGGAGCTTTTTATTCTGTCAAAATTGAAAACTATGTATACATAAAGCAAGCAGCTGGCACAAGTCTTATATGTGAGTGTGTGTGTGTATGTGTGTTATAGAAAAAGAGTTGGAGCAAATGAGTGATTTCCTATTCAGAGCAGGACATAAGTTTCATTCCATGAAAGGAAATATAATTGATTCCTCTTCCATCAGTACATCAAGAGGATGGATGGTAACTCACTTCCTCCTGGTCCTGACTCGGGGATGATGTGACCCAGGGGAAGTAACCCTTCACCAGGCCTGGGATGGGCCCTGGCTGGCCAGGGAAAGCACACACTCGCCTGGCCGCTTGCCTCTCATGGTCCCCCTGGAATCTATCAACATTTGAGTTCTGTCCTTTTTCCGCTCTTGGGAGGACACACAACGTCCCTCCAGGTCCTACAGTCTGGGTTTGATTAAATAATTATAAACTCCCAGCAGCAGATCTATCATTTATGTTCCGAAACATGCCAGCATGTGTCTTTTGTGGCCATGCCAGCCAATCATCAAGCCACTCTTGTTATTGTCACTGAGAACACAGTGGTTCAATGTTTGTGCTGGTTCCTGGATTTTGGCGATAGAATGTTGCCCAGCAGTGAGCTGCTGGTGCCAACATCACTACAGAACTTCATAATAAATCCCTTCTATATTTATTCAGTCCACCACTCTGACACTGAAATTGCCTTTTATGAGCTTATGATCGGGGGCTCCCATTTTCCACTTCTAACTCTGGGTGATTATATATTCTAACAGCAAAGACGGCAGGGCCTAACGTCTGTACGAGCAGCATGGCGTGGTGGCTGCTGGCTGGTTGGGGAAGGTAGGAGCCTGAGAGTGTGTAAGGGCTGATCGTTCATCCCACAAAAAGGCAGCACAGAGATCATCTCTTCAGTCTGTTTGGTTAACATGTTTAAAATGTTCCACTTCCTTTAAAGCCCAAAATAAAGTTGTCAAAATAAAGTAGCAATATTTCATATTAATACTTTATCTCTTACGAGTGCACAAAGGGAGGTAGGGGACACCTAATGGAGTTCAAAGAACATTTAAGGAGATAGTTTTGGCTCTTTCCTTAATTAAGTCACAATGATTTTGAAATTGTCCTCATTTAAAGTGTATAATATCAGCCATTTTTGGAAATTAACTGAAATACCTGACTAGGAAGTTTCTACTTTTTGTGTTCATGAATAATCTTGCTAGCAATAATTTACACAGCCAGAACTATCTTCCTATCCCACTGTTCCACCAATGACAACGTAAGAAGGAGCTTCTAGAAATGATGATGTATATAAATTTAGTGATGAAACACGAGCTATGTTTTGGAAGGGGAAAGATGCATCTTCTTTTGTTTCACATAATTCTGTACAAAAGGGTTCAGAAAAAATCTGAGTACCCATGGCTCATGTGCGTTCTCATCTTTGAAAAAATGATCAAAGTCACTCACCTATTGAAAGGAGTACAATGAAATAAGATAATAAAGATTAGTGAGAAGAAACTGTACAAACTGAGGGGAGAGGACTAGAATCACAAAATCAAACTCAGCCATAACTAGTCCTTCATTACTGCCTTTCATTTGCTTTTTCGTTTACATGCACTGAAATGCCATGGACTTGTATTAGTATGTAGATGAAATGTGAATCTTGAAATCAAGAGTTACTTTATCCAAAGGTTGAGTCGATTGAGGGTTGTGTGTTTTGTTTTTACTGATTCCTTTTAAAGGATGATTAAGACATTTCCATTTAATGCAGAGGTTTTAGGAGAATAAACATCAGTGAAAGGTATGTAAAATCTGTATAATTTGACATAATTTTTTCCAAATGAGAAAGTCTTATTTCAAAAAACATATAAATTGAGTTATTGTTGCTTTGTTAGGAAAATTTGAGATACAATTGCTTTCACTATTATTATTCCTGGTGATACCACATTCACCTCAACGCTCCTTCAATAACATTTGAATATTTTTGAAAATGAAATCTGTTATTCTTTCAAAAATAGATTATTTCCAAATACATCAATTTAAGACTACGCTATTTTACCCAGGCAAACTCAAATTGGAGAAAAAATGGATAATAAAGACATTTCAGTGAGAAATATGTAGTAATATATCATGAAAGGTTATTTGGGTGAGTGTTCCTGGAGAAAAAATAGTTAGGAAAAAGCAAACCTTTCAAATAGACTAGTAGTCAAGAGAGAAACAGAAATACGATTGTGTTCTCTGTTAGTTCTGTTTGTAAACATACACACAAAAAACGCATTCTGAAAAGAGAATAAATATTTCAGCTGTGGAAGTTTTAGCCATTTGTGAGAAAAGCTGGTTTTTAAAATGTACTTCTGACTAATAACAGTGCTTAAATAGAAATGCAGCCCGGCGCAGAACTGTTTTTAGTTAAGGATTTTGGACATGCTGACCAAGGAGAGACAGAATTGGTAACTGGCCACTAGGGGGCCTTCCTAGCGGTCCTTCTATAAAGCAGGGAAAGTAAATTAATAATAAAGCAAACTGCAGGATGTTCCACCAGTACTTCCTGTAACACACACAGAAGTAGCTGGTTGGGAGGTCACAAAAGTCCCACCATATGGTTATTCAGATAATATACAACTATTGGTTGATATTTTTCCCTTTCACTGAACAGAACATATTGTTGTTGTTAAATCAATCGCTGGTTTTGTGGAAAGATTACATTTTCAGCCATGATGTAATTTTTCCTTGTAAATATTTTGTCAAGCATTCATGTGAAGAAACTTTCATTAGAGTTTTTAGATAATTTACAAATCCCCAGCAAAAACATGTGCTAAAATATTTAAAATTGAAATGGAATTATCCCTTTATAACCTAAATGTCTCTTTCACTTGTATATTCATCCCCAAAGGGAAATTTATAAAAAATAATGACTTATTTTCAGTGTAAATCTATATCTATCTATTGACATCCACGTTAAAACACGTTTCTTTAAGATCTGTGGTTAGAATGGGTCAGCTTGCATGTTGCATTTGGTGCATGTTAGGGTGATTTCTCCGAATCTAGATCACATTCCAGAGTACTTTTGAAAAGTGCGCCCAACATTACCCTTTCCACATCACTCTGATCTTGTTTTCAGAGGCATTTTGTGTGTTTCCACCTTTTACTTTTTTGCTTGTTTTTAAAAATACAAGTACTGCATTAAGTGTTTGGTTGTTACAAGTACAAACGCATCAGATAATGTCAGGTTTCTTACCTCCATTTTATCTTCGTCCCAAAGATTGCACTGTCGACAGCACATCGAATTGTCCTTCTGTTGCTGTTGTTTTTCTGTGCTCGCATTCAGAGATATACACCTAAGGGAACAAATAGTTTGGAGATTGCTTTCTCTTTTAAACAACATAAGTGGGATCACATTGGAAGTATTGTTCCATACTTTCTTTTTTTCAAGATTATATCTTAGAGATCTGTGTCAGGGTACATAGATCTACATCATTTAACATTTTTCTTCTGTTTTAAAGACTAAATCCTTAACCCTCTTTGTGTAGCTCAGGTCTCTAAGGACCTTAAATATCAAGTGATCAAAACATGCCGTTTCAAATCAGGTCTGAATATGCTGGACCTCCTGCTTCAGGCAGATCCTAAGAGGAATGAGGTATTATCCCTGCCCTCATGGGGAATACAGCGTATTTCTTAAAAGAGGGAAAGACATAATAAACCCCAGGACTATTAGCTCTTCTGTCAGACCATATATTTCATAGTAGAGAAATAAGTAACTCCACTAAAGAACAAAATAATGTAAACTCTGTGCTCACAGACCTAGAAGCTGAAAGGAACTGCAGGAGATGACCTGGATCTATACTCAAACTTTAGACACTCAGGATGGAAAATTAAGTCTCAGGAGAAATGAATATCCAGGTGAAACTATGTATACACACTAAAAGAGTCTAATCTGTTGCCACAGAATCTGTTATTCTGTTGCTACCATCTCTTTCCTCTAAGTGTTTGGTCTCTTGAGTTTTCTCTACAGTTTAAGTAAGGAAGAATCCTACGTTTTCCAAGAAAAGGCTTGGCCAGTACCAACCAGTAGCAGGGAGATGGGCAGGGAGTCTGTGGAAATACCTGTTAAGAGGTAGAAGCTTCCTCACCGAGAGGCCAGGCAGGGCAAATGCATGCAGGGTTCTGATACCTGCCTCACCAGAGACTCAGTTAAACGCAGCCACAGTTTGAGGGCTCTTGTCGGGGAGCTCCCCTTCATCCCTTCATTGGAATCTTCCCTTCAACCAGGTGCTCACATGTCTCAGAATGCTAGCCTTGGGCTTCTGAGACTTGTCAAAAATGATTGAACCCGTGGGTGTGTTCAGTGTTCTTCTAAACTGGTTTGGTAGGAATAGGAAATGGGATGCACGTTGGGCTCCAGATGAGGCAGAGTATTAAGAGTAGAACTAACTCTCCACAGCAGCTAAAATCGGCCTGTAAGAAGTGGAAGCCCTACTATGTTCAGCGATGGCTCTAACGTCCCTAGATCCCAGCAGACTGACGGAAGGTGCCTAGACCATCAGAACAAGCTGGGCAGAGTTTTCAAAAATTCTTATTGGTTCTCCAACAAACACTGAGCTTTAAAAAATGATCATTGGAATTGAGACAGTTTTCTCCCTGAGACAGCGAAGGCAATGTTTTAATAGCTTGTACTATCAAAGACGTTAAAAAAAATAGCATTTCCTAATGCAATGGATTCAAAATTTCTGAATTACAAAAGCTTAAGAAGGACTTCTACTTTTTCTTATTAAGTTTACTTTAGATACAAGAAGATGAGTTAAAAAAAAAAAAGCAGATACATCAGGAACTGATTATTGACATCACAGAAAAATCTCCCAAGGGTTGCTTTAAAATACAATATCCCACTGATGTCCTTATACTTTTATTTAAGTTTTTAAAAGTCTGTACTTCTTTGCTTGCGTTTAGGGAAAAAAATTGTACTTAGGCTCTTTGAATCATAAAATATTAGGTTATGTTGCAGGGATGTAACAGGACATCTTAATAGTCCTGGTAATTTAAGATACTTTGTTAAAACACTTGTCAACTAATAAATATAGGGTAGAATCCATCTCTGGCTGAGAAAATTATCTGTTAATCCATTTTTGTTTTGTTTTGTTTTAATTTGGACTTTTCTATAAGCAAGTAACATTTTAAGTCAATGCAATATGATTTGTATGCATAGTTATATTCCCCCCTACACCAGAGACATGGGAAATCCTAATAAAAACCATGCTTTAAAGTTTGCTAGAGCTCTTATGCTTACTATGGCTCTGATTTCTGAACGCAAAAGTTATACAGCTCTATTCCAGCCCCCAGATTATTCATATATATAGTGTTTTATCAAAGTCAATTACTCTGATTTACTAACAATAGTATTTTTCATTTTAATTTATGAGTGGATGGTATTTATCCATTAATTATATGCAAATAGAGCATTACTGAAATTTACTCAATGGAAAGATCATTCTTCAAACCAGAAAACATGCCAAAATCATGTCGGATACATTTGTTGGAAAATATGGTTATTCTTTTGACATCAACCAAAAAAGTCAAAGATATACAAATAGGCTAGTTTGTTTTTTAGTCCCTCTTGCTTTCTGCGTAACACACCAAGAACTTGTTGTGTATAAAACACATTCTTGAAATGATTTAAAGTTTAATTTGAAGCGACTGAGCATTTAATCCATAGCACTTTCAGGGATAGGGAGGTGGGAGTAAGTGAATTTACTCCCAAAGATGCAAATAGGGCTTCCTTTAATTTGGGCTCAACTTACCTCCCTCCAACAGTGACCTGGAGTTTGAGAGACACACCTTTGCTCCCACCAGCCACCCCTTTAGGAACTGCACATGACCCTCAGAGCCTCAGTTTTCCTAACACACTTTGGAAATTCATACATTGTAGAGGATGCCTAAAGGACCTTGTCTGGTGAAGGTAGAATTGAGTCATATGTACTGAACCACAGTCCAGGCCAAGGTGCCCTTGAGGGAGAAGGGCTAAGCAGGACTTTGAAGGCTGGGGAGACTAATGCATCTGGAAAATGCTTTGGAAAATAGCAAAGCAGTCGACAAAGATTTTAGTTTTACGTGTGTTTAGGAAAGGCCAAAGAGACAGGATGTAATCTGGCATTTAGATTTAATTCTGATGATCTACAGCATTGGGAACATGCATCCTAGAGCGTCCACTGTCATTGGGAGCTGGCTCTATGCAAGAGTGGTACTCGCTCAGAAGAGGTGAACTATCAAAACAATTTGCTGTACTTTCAAACCCTGGATCTCAATGAAAATGGAGTGGCAAGTTGGCAAAATAAATGAATACAAGGATAAGAGGCAGGTAAACCTGGGTTTCCACCTTACATTTGCTACTGATGAGCTGTGTGACCTTGGTCAAAGTGACCTAACTTCTCTGGTCCTCTGTTTTCTTATCTGCAACATGGTGCTAATAATAATAATGATTTCTTTTTTCATGAAGGGTTTGTATTAAACAATGCCAAGCATTGTTCTAAAAAGATGTATTAACTCAGTCCTCATAGAAAGTTTTTGAGTTTAAAATCTCTATTATCTTCTTTGTCCAGCTGAGGAAACTGAGGCTTGAATGGGTTAAGTAAGTGACTTCAGCTCAAGTAGCTAGAAAGTGCAGGGTCACTCTTCCAATCAAGCTGCTCATGTCCAGAGAACATGCTCTGATCCCTAGACCGTGAGAAGCTTCAGCTAAGGACTGGGTCCCCATTAGGCCTTCGTCACTTACCACCACCTTGCCAAGGTGCAGAGCCAAGCTGTGCCTTACATTCCCCACACGTAAACCAGCAATAATACTGGCATCTGCCTCCTGGTATCATTGTGAAGATTAAATAAGTGAATGTTTGTTAAAAACTTACAAGAGTGCTTAGCCAGGACTAGATATGTACTTAAGTGCTATTAATACTATATTAAAACTCATACTCTTCAACGATATGGATTGGAGCAAAGATTAATTAATATATGTAAATTACCTGTCTGTACATAATAACCACTCAATACATGACTCCTTCTGGGAGATGTAGTGCCAAGTGTGACACATGATTAGATGCTGGGGAGAGATTCAACCTGCAGTGCACAGGGCCGCTTGATACGGAGCTCACAGTCTAGTGGAGGCAAAGTTCAGTTTTCTGACCTCCAGGTATTGGAAAGTTCTGTCTTCAAGCAGCCAGCTATACAGGATTTCTCATCTGCCTATAATAATGCTGCATGGAATGGGATAAATGGATTGAGGAGTGTTCACAGGTCCATCTTCTGCCCCAGCCCAGTGGAGAGAATCCTACGTTGGGCCCTCCATATCTCCCCCTCAGGCACCCTATGTGAGAGATCAGAATCTGACCTAAAGCATGGGAGAGGCTGAGTCAGGCTTGGTAGTAAAATACCCAGAACAGGGGGAGGAAGGAGGAAAGAAAGGTACTGTCCTCGGAGCACTGCAGGGTGTGTGCACGTGTGCACGTCAGATGTGTATGTTGTGTCTGCACGTGTGTTGTGAGTGTGTGTTTCTGTGTATGTGCGTGTGTTTGTTGTGTGTGTGTGTGTTGGGGGCTGGGGTGGTTCCAGTGTAGCTGCAGGGTCTGAGGAAGGAAAAAGACAAGAAATGGGACTGCAGTAAGTATTGCAAGGACCTGCATCTTCTTTCTTATTTTCAAAACTCAGGAGTAAAGGAACTCTGTCCCTTTTTATTACATTTGACTCATTAATTGTGTTTATGCAAGCCATGCCTCCTGGAGACCAACCAGCCATGTGGTTTTATGGGGCCTGGAGCACCTCTGTTTGCCAGGAGCTGTGCTGGGTCCATTTGTTCAATAGAAGCTGTCAATTCCTGCCTGTCCTTGGACATGCTCTTATAGCAAATATTTCAGGGCTGGCTGGCCTGGTCTCAGGGTCACCACAGCCAGCAGCCAGAAGGGCTGACCAGAGAAGGAGGGCAAAGCTAGATCAAAGAGAGCACGGAAGCCAAAAGAGCCTTCCTTGAAAGTCAGGCTTCCTTCTACGCTGCCTTACAAAAATCACATCAGGCTCCCTCCTCTGTTCACGGTTCTGCTGGGAACACCAAGGAGAAGTGAGGTTGCTTCTGTCAGCCCTTTCCAACAGGGATGTACTCAGAATCAGAGCAGGCTGGCTCCAAGTGAGCAGATGGGTTTCTCAAGAATGGCATTCTAGTGGGGAGGGTAGGGGTTTGACAAGGAAGAACAAGAGACTAAAGCCAAGATGAGAGCCAGCCTGACTGGGCTGCCCAGTCCAGAGAAAACAAAGACAAACAGGGGAGGAAAGGTGAAGGGCTTTGCCTGACCTCCCCCAGACCATGAAGGTTCAGGTGCATTCTGTCTGTGAGCCTCAATTTCAGTGCTTATGTTTTACTTCCCAAAGAGTCTTAGCAAGAAGACTGGTTCCTGGAGGGGTACCTTCCTTGGGTGTGTGGGTGGGCAGTGAGGATGGTTAGTCCATTTGGGAATCCATGTATCAACGGATCTTTTGCTGCATGGCTTCTCTGGGCTTTCTATGCAGTTCTTGGGGCTTAGGGGGAGAAGGGCATCATTTTTCAATCTTGGAATGCAGCCACCTCTCCAACAGAGGGTGAGAACCACTGACATCATGCTGGACAAATTCCACAGTCACATACAGAAGTTTCCCAAACTGCACTGATGGCACAAGTCATGCGAGGGCTTGTTGAAAGACTTGATTCCTCGGCCCAGCCTAGACTGACTAAAGCAGGAATTCCAAGAGAGAGTTCTGGAAATCTAGAGTTTTAACAAGATCACAGGCAATTTTTATCAGTGAAGTCTGGGACAATCCTGTGGATATTTCTAGAATCACGGTCCACTTCCTTCTCCATGAAAGAGAAAAAAACAGCTGTCTTTCCTGACCAGAGCACCAGCCACCTGTGGTAACTAAAGCTGGAGATGAGAGAGAAGGACCCCCCCCCCACCTCAAGCAGGCCTGGGCAGTGCTGAAACCCTCCCCACTCCCAATTTAGCAGCATCAGAAATCAGTATTTTGAGACTACCGTTCATTCAGGCAGAGTAAAGCTAAACTGCAGACACGACTGCAGAACAGAAGCTTCTGGCCTGCTTTGCCCTTCCTGCCACCCCATCTCACATTCCTCCCTAGGCCACCCACCTACTGCCACTGGGATCCCTACTGCTGTGAACTCCTGAGGTCGGTATCTTAAATACATGCCTCAAAGCCCCCAGGTGAGCTCACCACTCCATCTCCTTTGAGTAAATTTCCAAGCAGAACACATCAGTTTCCTGGCAGTGGCCAGGGGGTCAAAGTTAAACCTCCTCTACTGTGTGACTTCCTGCTGACGGCTCAGGGAATCCCTGCAACGGACCGTCCAGTGTGGCTCTCATGCCATTCTTTGACTGCCAAGAACAGCATGGCCTGAGTTCAAAGGTTACCTAGTAGGTTTGTACCGCGAAATGGTGTCCCTCCTTATGCATCTTTAATTGAAAAATATTGTGTGGTTTTATTAGTTTTCTATTGCTAATAGAGTCACGACAAACTTAGCAGCTCCACACAGCATACACTGAATTATCTCACAGTTTCTGTGGGTCAGAATTCCAGGCAGGGTGCAGAAGGGCCCTCTGCTTAAGATCTCCCGAGGCTGTAATCAAAGTGTTGGCTGGGGCTATGATCTCATCTGAGGCTTGATTAGGGAAGGATCATTTCCCCAGCTCATTCAGGTTGTTGACAGAATTTAGTTTCTTGTGGCCATAACAATGAGGACTTCAGTTTCTTGATGGTTGTTGATAGAGGCCACCCTCAGTTCCGTGGCATGAAGGGTCTCCCAACGTGATCACCTGCCACCCCTCAGGGAGGGGAAGACTGCAGCAAGGTGGATGCTACAATCTTATGTTACATAGTCAGATACACATAATCACATAGAGCACCCTTGTCATAGTCTATTGGTTAAAAGTATGTCACAGGCCGTGCTGACACTCAAGGTCACAAACACCAGGAGATGAAGGTCATAGGGTCACCTAACGTGTCTCTGTGTCATAGCCATGGTTGCCAACTGGCATATCTGCTCAACCCCCAAACATTGCTTCACTGAGAACAGCCATGTGTGCACTGGGGGCCCCACACCCAACAGCATTGTCTGATATGTAGGTAGAGATCTGGCTCCAAGAGAAACAACCAGATTCTTCCTTCCAGGATTTTCACATTGGGATTAACACATGGCCAGCTTCTCTGGACTAGTTCCTTTGAAGGAAAGGGACAACCCGCTGCTGGGTGGCCTTTTTCCAACATGTGCATGTGGGACAGAGGAGAACGAATTTAGAGCAGAGAGAAGAATGAAGTTGAGCCACAGGGGGAAAAAATGCAGATTAGAGATGGAGGAAAAGATGATGTCTGGGTTTCCAAAAGCTATCTAGCTGCTGGTTCTAGTTTCTCCTGTAACCCAATGATTTTTGGGTTTCAGAGTTCTTCCGATAGCCTACCCATAAATTCTCTATTTTGTGCAAGTTTTCTCAAGTTGTCTCCTGTTACTTGTCAAGGTCAAGAACTACAACGAAGTTGAGATGCCTGCGTGGGCCTTATTTATTCTTCCCTTAGAAGCTCTCTATCATCCTGCCATCAACCTGCCATCTACTGAAAAATATTTCTCTATCCCTCATCACTCACTGTCATCTTTATCATGCACCTATCATCCAGGCACTGCCCCAGGTGCTAGGCTACCAGAGAAAACAAGACTCAAGAGTTCCCACCCTCAGCAACCCACAATCCATGGAAGTACCAGGCATGTGGGCAGAGTTACAGGTAGGAGGTACTGAGAAGTGCATAGCTGAGCCCAGGGAAGAGGACTTCCAGGAATGCTTCCTGGAGGAGGTGACTCAGCTGAGATCCAAGAAGTAAAGAGGGACTAACCAATTGTAGAGGAGAAGAGAGAAGATTATTCCAGACAATGGGAGCAGCAGTGCAAAGGGGACAGGAGAGTGACAAACCTGAGAATCAGATGCGAGTGTATGTGAGACACCTTTTACGGAGATGATGAGGAAGCTAATATTTCATATGTATGTCCCTCAAAATGATTCCTTCCTTGAAGCTGGGAACTATATTTTTTTAAGTGCTACTGTGAAAAATCTAACTCGGCACTTTGGGATTTATTACTTAAAAACTGCGTGTCTGGGCATTTTATTTATTCTTTATTTGTATAAATTAAAAGTCACACTTTTCAGTGTATAGAGCCATGATTTTTGACAAGGAACATGGCTACGTATTCGACACCACTGTCAAGATATAGAACAGACTCACTTCTCTAAAAAATTTCCTCATGCTGCCATTTCATAGTCAACTCCTCTCCCACCCCCTTCCCTTAGTGGTATTCTCTGTATACAGCATTTTGTTAAATCTTCATACCTACCTATGTGATATAGATGGTGTTATCTCTCTTTGTCAAATAAGGAAACTGAAGCTCACTGGATTTTTCTTCCTTCTTTCCCTGACTTCATTCAGGAAGTTGAGTGACTCGTGTGTGTGAAGACAAAGGATCCCATTCTCCCAGATCACCAGGTAAGACATGCAGATTTCTCAGGTCAGGCACTGGAAACGATCAGTTCAGTTAGGAAAAATCACACCTTGTTTCCCAATACTTGGGCTCTGTGCTGAAAGGATATAGGAACAGAAAACCAGCATTATCTCTGGGTCAGGTCTGCCTTCCCTGGCCTTTTGCTGAGGGGCTAAAGGCACACATTTCACAGAGCCAATAAAATGCACCTTCTTCTTGAGAAATGTTACGACAGCTGGCTTCCAGATCCTCTGACTGTTATGCCTTTTTCAAGAAATATCCATTAATTATTTTTAATCATGTCTTGATTTTACCAAGAAGGCCATTATTATTACAGGCAGTTCACTGATAAATTGGGAATGTTTTCATGTTGTGTTTTTCCTGGGGTGTGGTGTGACTTTCTTTGTCATCAATACATACGTCAAAGTAGGCTAACCTGAGTGTTTCCCCAGCCACAGCATATGGTTGGGTCATGTGCACAATCATCGTAAATCCTCCTTGACAACGGCCCAAAATGATATTGTGACCTGGTCCCCTTGGAATCCAGATTTATGAAGATCTGAATGAGAGAACTGAGTGTTGGGAGCATGGGGTTTTAAAAATGTGCCACATGAACAGGTTGGTCTCTTATATGGCTACTTACCTCCATATGGGGCAAGTGAATGAAAAATATGAACAGAGGTAGTTGAAAAATTCTTGAGATGCCTCAATAAGCCTGCCTACAGCCCAGTGCAGAGTAAGCACCCAATAAATATTCATGAGTGAGTGGACAAATGGATGGATGAATGGAGTGGAACTGGAGTGAGTTATAGTCATCTCATTTTTCTAGAAAGCAGCTCATCCTAGGAAGGCATAACTGGTTGCCTTTCCAACACCTTTCTCCCTTTTCCACGTACGAATGTACACCCAATTTTGGTCTTGAAGCCTCTCTATCCTCAGTAGGTACCTTACTTACTCTAAGTCAATCAGAGCTTCTCACTTTTCATGGAGATTGTGATTAGTCTGGGAACAAGCACGTGAACTTCTTTGGCCCAATCTGACTGAAGAGGATGAGTTTAAGTTCATGGCAGGGCAGAAACTTCCCATTTCTTCTGATAGAGATGGGTAAGGATGCAGGTTACTGTATCTGCTGCTCTGAACTTTCCCTTCCATGCCTGGGCTACCCTACGTACCTTATGGCTTTGCGTGGAATTAGCTTGGGTTTGAGGCTGATGCTCTACAAAACACAGTGGGAAAGAGTCTCATCCTTGGTGACATAGTTGAGCTCCTGGATGTTCCTGGAGAACAACCCAGATTCTGGGCCACTTGCTATCTGAGAAAGTAATTTCCTTCTGGTTTAAGTCACCTTGAGTTGGGGTTTCTACTGCTTTCCCCTAAAAAAACAAACAAACAAATAAACAAAAAACTCAAGTAAAAGCTTGAAGTTGAGAAGAAAATAAGAAAGAAAAATGGGCTATTTTTTGTTTCAATAAGTAATAACACCAACTTCTGCATGTAGAGTGCACACGAAGATCACTTTTAGGTCCTGTCTTTTATTACAAGTACCCTGGGGGTAAATACTGTTATGCTGGTTTTACTCACTTCCTTCACGTAAGACTTGCTCATCTGGAAAAGAAGTCCTTCTCCTTATTAAGTTGGGGTAACTGAGTATATATTTTTTTCCTTACTGGTTTTGCATGGCTCCTTTGATAACACAGATAAAATGAAATTTCTATTATCACATACAACCCCCCTATATTTTCAGCCATTCATAGTATTGTCCCTCTCACTAGTATATGAAATTCAGAAACTATCTTAGCAAATATTCCTTTTACAGTTACTGTAAGCAGAGTGCCATGCAAGTTATATAAATAAATATAAAATAACTCTTGCCTGAAAAGATCTTATCCTCTAATTGGGATGACAGAGCACAGCATTTCAGACAGTGATAGGAGACTTGAGAAAACAGAAATACTAACCTGTTAACAACCAAAAAATACTATGTTATTAATCCTTAGATGAGAGGAACATAATAATAGCTCTCAAATCTAGGCATTTTTGGTCTCTCCCCACCACCATCTTTTGCCTGGAGGGCTGCTGTATTTTCCGGATTTACCTGCTTCTACCCTGTGTAACATCTAATCAATTCTCCACAATGAAGCCAGGGAGAACCCATGGAGAAGAAAAACAGACCTTTGCTGACTATAAGAGCATGCCCCGGCTGCCCAGGCCTCCTGTTTCTTTCCCTCTAGGGGCCCTTCAGTCCTACCCAGCAAAGACCTTTGCATATGCTGTTTTCCATGCCTGGGACACCTGTCCTTCTCCTCTTCAACTAGTCAACACCTGCTCAGCCTCCTTCCAATTTCAGCTCAAGCATCCTGTCCTCCAAAAACTCTTTTCTGATTTCCCTGCATAGGACAAAACCTACCACAGGCTCTCACAGCACCAGGAAACTTTCCTCCCTTTGGACTTGTCTCCATTGAAGTTCCACAGTTGTTTGTGTCGTCATTTGAAACATCACCTATATCTCCACACACCGCTAGGAGGACAGGGATTTTATCTGTGTTTCCTCACTACTGGATCTCCAGAGCTTGACAAAGTGTCTGGCATGTGGTAGATGCTCAATAAATATTTACTGAAACAAAGAATGAGTACATAAACATGGAATCCACACTTACTGTGAGCTAGGCACCATGTTAATGAACCTAACCACACTGTCATTTACTTCTTAAAACCATCCTACAAGAGAAATGATATTGTTGTTGTCCCATTATAGAGTTGGAACATATGCTTAGAGAGATAAAATAATATGTCCAAGGTCACATATAGGTGACAAAGTAGAAATTCCAACTGGGCACATGACTTTAGAAACTGAAGTCTTAATCGCTGGCTTCCACCTTGTCTCACAGTTAAAGAAAGTTTTAAGAGTTTAGAGGAGGTAGAAGCTTAGCGAGTGAACAGGAGTTCGAGCTAGTCTCATAAGACACGGTGGCTTTGGCCGGAGAGGTAGTAGGTAGGAGGGTAGATACACAGGTACTCTGCTGGCATCAAGGCATCTTTGGGCAAGGACCCCTCTAGGTAGGTGAACTAGAGAAAAACGGCCCATCCTCCCTGCAGATTCAGCCCATCCCAGGACAAACCTGTTGATGAGCCAAGCACTGGCTCAACTTCAGGTCCTACTTTCCCCCTCAGCTAGGCATCTTTTTTGCAGTGCAAAGGCCACACAACTGTATGCAGCACCTTGCAGACTTGAAGGTTTAGAGGCAAAAAAGCAAGAGGTGAAAAAATCCATTTGGCTAGAGTGGATGCCTTCCGAGGGAAATGCAAAAGAAAAATATAGTAGCAACCCTGTGACTATTTAAAACTAAGTAAGTTGAAGTTAGATAAAATTTAAAATTCTGTTTCTCCATCATATTCTTTACGAGTGCTCAATGGCTATATGTAGCCAGTGGCTACAATATTGGACAGCACAGATAGAGAACATTTCTTTATTGCAGACAGTTCTATTGCACAGTACTGGTCTAGAAAGCAAGCTGGAGCCACAGTTTGTAAAAAGGAGCTCAGCCTTTATGCCATGGGCCACAGGGACTCATGGAAGGGTTGTAGGCTGGGAAGTGATGATCTAGGAGGAGTAACAATCACCACTTATTGAAGAATTCTGGTGTGCTGGGTAGCGTACCAAGAACCTTTCAGGCATTATCTCATTTAATCTTCATAACGGCCCTACAAGGTATGTGTTATTATTATCCCCATTGTATAGGTGCGAAAATTGAGGCCCAGTGAGGTTAAGTAACTCTTGCAGCTCTAGGTTCATCTAACTCCAAGAGGCTCTACTTTATTCCATGCTCCTACTCTGTAGCGAGATTAGCCTGATGATGGGAGTGGATTATTCAACAAATGAGAGACTGAGGTCAGGGAAGCCTGTTCAGCAGCATCAGAAATATTCTAGGCCTGAGATGATAATGGCTTCAACTGGGGGGTCAGGAGCATCCTTTGTAGAAATCTTCTGATGTCCCTTGCTCTTTGTTCCAGCCTATAGTTTGCTGTAGTCTCCCTCCCTTCCTCCCTAGCCCTTCATCACAATGGGCTACATTTTCTTTGGAATCATCTTTGCTTATTCTTCTGCTCCTTATGTTGGTGTTTCCAGAGAAAATTGTGTTTCATTAGGTTTTAACCTAATAAATTTTTATCCCTGGGAGGACATCTCCCGCCTCATCCTGCTGCTAGGCCCCCCTCTAGAGATCCCAGGACACAGCTGGAGAGCTTGTGTGGGCCCCACCACAAGCCAAGCCCAGAAATCCCATCTGGAAATGTACGTGGCAGAAGTCTTCCCTCTTCTCCCAGTTCCCCCGGTAAATGGAAATGCACCGGTAGATCCCACTTCCTGCTGGGATGCGGGGTCTTTTTGCTTCTTTGGCCCCCCTGGTGTAAAAGGTAATCATTCACAGGGAGTGGTTCTATCTTCATTGAGAGCTCTGGCAGTCCTGGGTTTGTGGCTGTTTCAGCTTTAAGTGACGCCTGTCAAGCGATGGAGATGGACGGGCCCTCCCTCAGGCTTGTAAATAAAGCTGGTTTCCAGTATTTGGCTTCACAGATTATGGACAAGCAGATCCCCATGAATCCCTCCGTGGAAGTCTGCGAGAGAGACCGGTCAATACTGACCTTTGTGTGACAGCCAGGGAAACTGAGGCATAGGAGGATGGAGAGAATTCCACATGCGTCAGAATTAACTAGAACTAGAAACAAAACCATGACATCCAGGTTGCCTGGTCATGCTTTAACCACAACCCACACTTGCCTATTTAGTTACAACAAACACAAAAGAGATAAACATAGATGTAAGTTAGTCTAAACACCAAATTTTAGAAGTTTTTCCTCTGATGTCTAGTCAGCCATCCTGACCTTTATTGGAGGATAAACCAACTCACAACAGCTGTGGACAATTATTTACTGTAAGTCAGAGACTAAAGAGCTTGGATAATGAAGTGAATTCAGCATTAGAAGGAGAGCAGCATGCTTGGTACCAGAAAGTTACCTTTTAAATCAATTCTTGAATTCCAAAGATCGAGACACCAAGTTCATGCCAGAATAGGTCCTACAGAAGCCCAGGATGTGTGTGGTGGTGGGCTTTGCTCACATCTGAGGGGTGCTGTGAAAATGCATAGCCACACCTGGGCCTTCCTCAGCCTGGAACCATCCAGGAAGATACCCCGCACAGATGCTACCGAGATGACATGTCCCTTGCCGTCCATAAAAGTGATCTACAGCTGGCTGTGGAGTTACCCAGCCATCCTGGCTACTCAATAAGAAACAGATTTGGATTCCCTCACTCAGGCTGTCAGATTTTACAGCCACCCGATGGTCTCTGGCAGTGTGGCCTCTCAGCGAGATGCTGCCGAAGGAGGGCTCAGGAACATTTGGCAGGCAAGAGAGGGACAAAAGCTTTGCATAATTCAGGGGTGAGTTCAAAGCCAGTAACATTCACACTCTGTGCCAAGAAAGCATTTTAAAGCCGGTGAGGTGCCTCCAAGCCAGTAAGGTATTATTACCTTTAAGCACATCCTTTTTACCCTTTGATAATAAGCGCCGCTGTAACGTATTTGAAAATACCATCCACGATTTAAAACAGGATATGTCACCTCTGCACTTTGAACTTCCAAGAGGAAAAGAAGTCTCGCTTGAAGCTGATGCACTTCACTACAGGCAGATACACACCCACACACACTCTCTCTCTCTCTCTCTTTCTCCCTCTCTCATCCTCACCTGTGCGTCACAATAATGGAACCTGGCCACCCTGAGTGTGGCAAGAGGATCAATGAGGCTAATGAATTTCCTCTCCATGGGGCTCCTGCCTAGAGGCCTGCTCATAGTACAGGGGAAATTTTGTTGTAAACACCCTAGTCTTCTGAATGGCGTCCAGCCTCATGATTCTTTTCAGAGCAAGCCCTCGTCCTGAAGGAAGAAAAGCTGAGGAGGACTCTGTGTTCTAGAATTTTAACTAAACAGACCACAAAACCCACTTGCTCCCAAATTGAATTCTAAGTCTGAATTTGAGAACAACTACAGTCTTTAAAATACAAGTGACAACCAACAAGGAATGTCATCCTTGTCCTGCACAAAATCATTGAGCGTAGAGGTGGTATAATGTTTGGAAAAAAACAAGAGCAGAATCTAGGACTAGATGGTTTGGGTTCAAATGCTGGCTCTGTTCTTTGCTCACTGTGTGACCTTGGACCTATTACTTTAGGTGGTTTGTGAATCCTTGTGGCTTGGAATTGTGACTCAGAACTGGAAGAACGCTGGAGACCATCTTGTTCAACCATCATCCCACTAGTCTTACCCAGAGATTCCAGAACTCCCGAACTCCCAATTCTAGTCTTCCGTTAGTTGCATCAGAGAATACTATGAGGGTGTCCACAGCGGCAGAGGAAGAGGAAAGGTAGGATGTCTACTGAAACCTTTGCTAGATACCTTGATCTGCACTGGAAAATATCCAGCAGTCACTGGTGTTCTGAGAGTGGACAACAAAACTTAAAGCTGAAGAGCTCAGGAGGCTAACTGACAGCTAAACAGCCACCCCTTATTTCTCACCCTCCCTCCAGGATTCTGTCCCCTTGTTTCTGGAGTGAGTCCTCCCCTGATACATCCCATTGATTACTGTATAAGGCATGAGGTTTACCACAGATATAAGGTTCTTCTCCAGCTGTCCTACCCTAATCATCCATCTGACTCTAAGGCCACATTTACTCTCTTGCTGACCACACTGACCATCTCCTGTGGCCTCACGTATCACACACATCATGGCTCCAGGCCACTCATGCTATCCCCTCTGCTTGCAATGTTCTTCCCCTTTTCTACTTGGAAAATCCCTAATCATTATTCAAGGTCAGGGCCAATGTAATGATCACTAATTCTAATGGTAGAAAACTTGAGTCCCTACTAAGTGTTGAGCACTGTGCTCAATGCTTTTTGTGATGATCTCATTTCATTCATGAATCCTCACTACAGTCTGTGAAGTAGATACTATTACAATCCCCGTTTTAAGAGGAGGAAAGCAAATCTTACTGGAGTTAAATAACTTGCCCAAGGTCACCGAGCTAGTTACTGGAAGAGCCAGTTTCAAGTCCAGATCTGTCTGACTCTAAAAGCAAGCTCTTCCCCATCTGCCCCTAGGACTCACCCAATGAACTCATGCTTTGGTGACATCATTTTCTCAGTTTAACTTTATATCTTGTCTCCCCTACTAGACTAAAAGTCAGGCAGTGTATATCCTGTTTTATGTCTCTAATACTTAGCTCACTGCTTGGCTCACAATAGATGCTTAACACAAATGTGTATAAATGTGCTGAAAGGAGAAATGGATAGATGGATGGATGGAGGTAGGGTAGAAGGAATCAAGGAAGAAATATTCAGTTTCCTTGAAGTTGCATATTCTAAGCAAGTTAGCCTCATCCAAGTACACCAAACATTGTGTTCCATAAAAGAGAACATTAATGCTTTCTGAAAAATGTACCTAGATATTCAATGCATATTGTATATTGACCCTGGGCTTTATTAATGGATGGAAGTTCAAAGGAAAGTCAAGTCTGTACTTTGTACACCTATGGCCACAGAAAAGGAGCCTTAAAATGTTGGACAAAGCAGAAAACATCTGGACCAGGTCATAACCTTGAAGAATGAAGATACATGCTCTCTGAGCTCAGTATTTACTTGAAAAAACAAAAAACTTTATGTACGTCTCATGACTACAGTACCTTGCCTTTTGATATGTCCTCCAAGGAAGAAGTCTTACCCACAGACTTCAAATAGGTAAGCTTGCAGCTGCTACAAATTCATGTGTTTCGACTACATTCACTTGCATTTATTTGGGATGCATAAAAAGATCTAGAGAAAATGAGAACAGATCTTAGCCTTGGGCAAAAATATATAAGGTGCCAAACAGACATATGAGAGGAGGTTCAGAAGTCAGTACTGGTGGCTCAGTGTTCAGATTGGCCTGGTCAAAGTGCAAGCCTTTTCTCAGAGCATATGAGCCAGCATGGTTATCATTCAGTACTTTCAAAGCCTGTAGGATGCAAACTAAGGGGCAAGCATGAGGTCCCAGGTAGGGATAGAGGTAGAATAAGAATTCTGGATGTCATGTTAAAATACAATCTCAAGGTCTACAAGGCCTAAGTGCTTTGAAGCAGCATCATATTTCGAACCATTCTGGGGTGGCCATGGCCAGCTATGAAGTAACTGCAGGTCAGTCTGTGATGGGGCCCTCCTTTGGGGCAATCTCAATGTGGAGAGGCTGGCTGATCGCCTGATTGGAGGCAGATGGGAGGTTTGAAAACTGGATTAAGTAGAAACTTTCTGCCATCTGTCTTTGACTCCAAGGGGTAAGTTCAGACCAAGTTATATAAAGAACTTGATGATTTAAGTTTTGCAACCCCTACAGATATCTCAGCAAAGACTGCTTTAGCTCCAAGCATATACTCTTGCTTTGGGTGGCCACCTGAAGCTTTTTTTTTAACCTTGATTTTGTCCAGTTTCATTTTGGAAGAAAATGCTCTTCTGAATTAGGCTAGTGCCTTGTATATGTTTCCACATCCTTAAAGTGAGAAATAATGGGGTGTTAATTTAAGCATGAGAGACTCTGCCAAGAGCTGGATATGAGGTTATCTTATTTAATCCTCACAAGCAACCCTGACAGAGAGGTGCTGTTGAACCATTTCATGGGTGAGGAATAGGAAATTTGTCTAGTCAGTCCACAGTAGAGACAAGACTTTTTTTTTTTTTTTTTTTTTTTTTGGATTTGAGAAAACCATTTCTTGTCACAATGAACCAGAAACAAAACATTCCACTGAAACTGGAACAGTTGACAGCATATGATTGAATTTAATTAAACCTTCAAGTAAGAAGAGGGTCAAACAAAGCCAATGAATGGAGAAGCGCAAAACTGGTTTGAGATTAACATAAAAATAGCATTTCAGCATGGGTATCCTCTGACCTCTCCCACTTCTGCCATCATTTCCCCAGCCCTTTCCCTTCTGAAACATCTGCCACACCAAATGGCTTTTCCCTCTTTTGCAGGTATAAGCCAATCCAAAAATGCCCCTTTGGACACAATGCAACACCCAACTCCACTTTTGCTCTGACCATAGTGCAACACTATCCAACTTTTCATGTTCATTCAAGTCTCCCCCAGGTTCCCAATGATTAGAACTGCGTTTTACCCTCTTGCAGGCACTGCAAAATGCAGGGTACATACAAACAGCTAAATAGGTTGAGGAAACTTTTTTGTTAATGAAAAAGGCAGATATTGAATTTTTCAGAAGATGAATGTGCCCTACACACTAAGTTCAACAGGAATGAATTAAGAGAGGAGTTATGTCAACAGGAGAGGGGAAGACTCCTGGCTGGGGCTGCGGTGGGAGGCAGCATCTTTTATCAAGATGGGGTGAACCTGGGAACCATACAAAGGGTATTTGTTGCTGTAGGATACATGTTCTGTTCACTCAGGAACTAAGACCACTTCAAAGACCATTTGTTGTCTGGGTAAGAAGCTGTTGCTAAGGTGAAGAGTCCCCATGTCCCAGATGCCCATAAACATGTCGGCAAACAGCAGGCAGGCGCTGCACAAGATGGCTGCAGCGGCCAGAGCAAGAGCGGAGGCTCAGGAAGCGGATGCGTCTCCCCCAGCAGCGCCGACTGAGCCAGGAAGGACTCCACGTGCCGAGTGGCCAAGACAAACACGGCCCCACGCTGCCGGAGAGGCGGCCCGCGGGGAACAGCTGAACCACCACAGTCATGCAGCCTCTCGAAAGATCGTGGCCGCAAGAGCGCAACCAGGGCCTGTGGTTTCCTGCCATCCCCTCTGGTACGCAGCTTGAGCTCCCAGTGACTCATGGCCAGTGCTGTGCCAAGATCTCACGTCCCATCTCTGAGGGAGCCCGACCTGCGCAGGGCCCCGGCCCTTCCTCCTCCGGATGAGCTTAATGAGGGGATTAAGGATGGCCAAGATGTGAGTGGACGTCTTCACCTGAGCAGCCCAGCTGTCCGAGCCCTGAGCACAGGCACGCAAGGACAGAGCAGAGGGGCAGGAACCGTCAGCTGTGCTGAGCTCAGGCTGCTGTGTCTCAACTCTGCTGGTTGAGTGGGGGGGGGGGGGTGCGGAGAAAGAAACTAACGTTTATTAACGTCAGGCCTCTGGAGAGATGGTGTGGTTGGGTGGTTAAGAGTGTGGGCGTCAGATCGCATCTGGCTTCACCACGTCCTAGCTGAGTGATCCTGGGAAATAGCTCAGTCCTCTGAACCTCAATATTCTTATCCAGAACAGAGGAAAAATTGTCAGTTGTGTCTACCTCATACAGTACTTCTGAAGATAGCATGGAGATTATAAATCTAAAGTTTGGTCAATGTTAGCTTTTATCATTGTTATTATTACTGCCACTGTTGAAGGCAGAGCTAAAGAACAGAAGAAATTATTTCGGAGAGGATTAATACTCTCACTGAGTAGAGTCTTTTATGGAAGTTGAACACAGACGCTTCAGTTATAAGTTGGCAGCATAGGGTGTATTCTGTGGACCATAAAGCCTGAGACCCTTTGGGATCTGTCTGTACCTCAGAAGCAGATTGACCAGAGTAAGTATCTCACTCCCCACCTGGAACCGTCGTTAAGAATCCAAACCCCACGCACGCCCAAGTCTGCTACTCAGTTTGGCCAAAACATATTGAAGGCTTTCACGCGTCAGGCACTGCACTAGGCACTGATGTGGGGGTGGGGACTGGGGAGTATAACACAGAGAAGCTAAACATGGCTGCTGTTTTTGGCAAGTGAGAGAGACACATGTACACTCAATTAATACTGGGGCTGGGAAACCAGTGCTCTGGTGCAGAGACAAATTGCATACAGGGCATATAGGGGAGAGACTGATTCCAAGCGGGGATACCTATGAGGTCTCCTCAGGGAAGGTGTATTATTTCTAGATAAGTCTCAAAGGTTGTTGTAAGGGAGAGGAAAGCAGTATGGACTAAGGTACCATCTTTTGCAAAAGAAGCAGCCTAGAGGAGAAGGAAGGGATAAACTGAAGTTGGGAGAAGACCAACTCTTTGTGGAGTTTTGACTCTCAGGCTGAAATTTACGTTGGGGAGCAATATGCATTGGGAAGATAAGCTCAGGCAGTGACACTCAAATGAATTTGAGTCGTGGCTCTTCCCCATGTGCATGGTGTGACCTTATAAAAATCCTTCACCTCTGAACTTCGGTCTCCCCACTGTAAAGTGGGGATCATGGCAGTGGCTAATTCACAAGGTTGTGGATGTTCACGGGCAGCTCAGCACAGCACCTCAACACAGTAGGCTCTTGTAATGTATTACTTATTGTTATCACTGTCAGCAATCAAGAAGTTATGACAATAGCTTAGGAAGAAATGATGAGCATCTGGACTAGGACTTTGGAAAACAAAAGGAAAGGATGCACGTACCTTTCAGAAGCAGAATAGGGAAGTTAACAGGCTATTGGATGTAAGGAGGAAGAGAGGAGGAGTCAGCGATGCCTCAAGGACTCAAGCCCAGGAGATGAGGAGTTTGAGATGGTGTTACCAGATGGTGGAGTCATGGAAAACGATCTCGGTTTAGGGTGTAGTGAATCAAAAATGGTTGGTAAATTCTTTAGGTTGGTCTTTTCCATAGGAATTTCACGTGCAAAGATCTAAATTTCAGTAGAGTTTTTAGGATAAAAGACTTAGATTAGGGGATTATGTATATAGAACTAAAAGTCAAGCCTTTGTAATGAGAGGATGGTCCTCTCAGGGTGTTTATGAGCAATAAAGTTGCTGGGGAATTGACATTTTGAAATGTGTATTTATAAGAGAGGACAGAAGAAAAGAAACAGAAGAAGAACCAAGCAGTTACTGTGTTCCAGAAACATCATTTGATGGGGGTTTCAAAAAGGCTGTGGTGGTCAGCTCTGCAGACAGAGATGAGGTCACTAGTTTAATGATACCTTCCATGAGCATCTCAAAGAGCACAGGGGAAAAGCTAGTCCTTAAGGCATTAAAGAGAAAATGGGGGTGGGGGGCATGGTGTGTACTTCATTTGTAAAGGAGTTCAGAAGCTACAGGAATGTGAGAGAGAATGG
Organism: Camelus bactrianus; assembly: GCF_048773025.1. Taxonomy (NCBI): domain Eukaryota; kingdom Metazoa; phylum Chordata; class Mammalia; order Artiodactyla; family Camelidae; genus Camelus; species Camelus bactrianus. The sequence goes on from NC_133555.1 coordinate 29,769,945, forward strand.
GAAGGAGATTAAAACCAATCTAACACAAGGCAAGAGTAAGTCTTAGGTGGAAATTATTTGAATCAGGTTTGCAGAGTAGAGGAAATAGCCACTGGGGCACAACTGAAGGTACACAAGAAGAAAGAGTTGATCTAAGGAGAGGTAGAAAAGTGTGTGAATTACGGACTGAGGAGGGATTCTTTTGGAGTAAACCAGGACCACAGCTTATGCAGCTTCCAGAGCATGGAAGAAGGCTGTGTTTTAAGGCAAAGAAAATTTTTATTTGGATAGTTGGTGGAGTTCAGCTTGGGGTACTTTTATCTTCTAGTAAACTGTATATTTTCCTTTAATAGTAAATGAATTTTCCTAAGTTAAAACACACACAGAATAACAATGTGCAGTGGGATTTTTGTTCCCTGAGTGCTCTTGAGAGCATAGGGGAGCAGGAATAACCACAAGAGTTGATGTGAAGTCAGAAGTTCAGGCTAATCATAACCTCATGAAATCTCAATGATATAAGCTACAAAAAGAGAATGCTCACCCAGAGGACAGACTGGGGCTCCAAAGAGATAATCTATGTACCTGGCTTTGTAAAACTGATCTATAATTAACTAGAGTTCATGATTTTTCTTTATCCTATTTATCACATTTTGTTCCTGAAGCTGTTTTTGGAACTTTGACTTAAAGAGATAATGATGTCCATGAGAAAATGGAAAGTTTGTGCTGTGCTTTATTTGTGCCTAAGAAGACAGTGTGAGATGCAGAGAAAAACAGGACATATCTGGAAGCCAATCTCTGTCAAAGGCTCTGAGAAATGTGCCACTATAACACTGGAGGGGACTTCATGGACTTTCCACTAAGAAAGGCCTTTCTCTCCCAACTTTTTTCCAGTGATGTCTCCAACATGGTTTTGAATGACTCAAGCTTTGGGACTCCTACCACTTCCCTTGCTATGCACGTTTGCCATTTCCCAGATTTCATCATTAGGGCATTTCCTGAAATTCAGCCCAATGTGTTCCTTTTTTCTGATTTCAAAAAGGATTCTATTTCAAGCCTCAGCTGTCAATTGGGGAACCCAACTGTGAACAGTAGCGAATTTGACTGTGACATCAGAGTTTCCAATGGGAACCCGACTTTCCACTCTTGAGATCCAATTCTCCCCTTGATTCAAGATTTAAGAATAATGCACATCTTCTCCAGACCTCACCGAGGTGCCATTGCTGGAGCCAATAGCAGTGGGACCCCAAATTGCCTTTGAGGTTGGCAGCCTACAAGGACTGTCTGCCAAGAACCCCCTCAGAACCTCATCACCTTTCCAAGACCCTGTTTTTAAGCAGATCAAAGTACTTTCCTCAGACTGGTGAAAGCCAGAGGTCCAGGTCAAGGTGACTGAGTGTGGGATTCTGAAGGAAGCTGGCAGAACATTAAAGGACTGGGTGGGACCTGAGTCCTCTCTTTGAAAACTCTTCTCCATTGTTTCCCAGACATTTTCCGTCTGACACATAGTTGAACTTGCCTCTCTGCTCCCACCCCTCGTCTCTACAATTGCATTAGTTCAATCATCAGACACTTAGATTCCTTAGGTGTTTACATGGTCCAAAAGCCAATGAACATATGTAAGTACTGAACAATACATGTGAATAAATGTCCATGTTCACCCACGCTTACTAACCATCCTATTGTAAACCCTGAACTGGTAATTAAACTTTCTTTCCTTTTATTCTGTACTTAGTTGTTGCCCCATAACACTTAATACATAGTTCCGTGTCTACACCCACTGAGGACAGCAGTTGTGTCCTCATCTTCATCTCTGTGCCCTTCCTCGAGACTAAAGCAGGGCCTGCTGCACTTTAAATACTGGATAAATTGTTAACGAGCACTACAAGTAGTCTTAAACTTCCTCCTAATTTTAACAAGTATCCATTTATGCCACAGCAAAGACTTTAGGGGAACTGAATTGTCACTCTCAAAGGGCCACAATAAAAGATATTTTCAGGGTCACTGCTTCCTAACTTACATGAATACAAAACACAAGCAGGCACTAGGGGTAAATATAATATAATAAATACAATAAATATAATCGTATATATGGCCAACACAGATAACATTCATTCAACATTTACTCTGTCACACATGAACAGCACGTGTTCTGACATACCTTATCTCATTTGGCTCTTCGTGCCGGACTGCCCTGGGCTCAACCCTTGCTCCTCACCCCTTCTCCATTTACACTCCCCCTGGTGATCTCACATGTCAACTGTATGCCACTAACTCTCATCTTCTCCAGACCAGACTTCTCTCCCAAACGTCAGACTCACACAGCCACTGCCTCCACTTGGACGACACAAATTCAATGTGTCCAAAACTCACTCCTGATGTCCCTGCAAAAGCTGCTCTACCTTCTGCCTTCCACAACTTGGCTGATGGCAGCTGCAACCTTCCAGTTGCTCAGGCCCAAATTCTTGGAGTCAGCTTAATCCTACTCCTTCCCTTGTATCCCACATTCAATGCACAGGAAAGTAAATTCTACTGACTCTATCTTCAAGACAAGTCCAGAGTTCAGCCATCTATAACACTTCTCCTCTATTCCAGTTCAAGCCATGATCACCTCTTTATTAGGCTGAAGCTCTAGCCTCCAAATATGGCTCCATGCTTCTACCCTTGTCCCTTATGGCATGGTCCCAACAAAGCAACCGAAGAGCACATTTTGTCAGGCTTCGATGACTCCCTCTTTCAATCAGAGGAAAGGCCAGAGTCCTCCCAAGGGCCCATCTGTTCTCTGACCCCGGGTGCTAACACCACCCATTTCTCTCCTGACTCCTGCCCATGGTCTTCCTTGCTCTTCCAGGAATGTGCCAGGCAGGATCCCACCTCCGGGTCTTTGCTCCAGCAGATTCCTCTGCCTGAAGTGCTCTTCCTGCAGGTACTCCTGGCTCATCCCTCACCCCTTTCACATCTCACTGAGGTTTCCCCAAACCACCTTCTTCATATCACCCCTTGCTCACCCCCAACATTCCCAGTTCCCCTCACTGTTCTACAGTTTTGTCCACAGTGCTTCCCACCCTCTAACATACTATATGAAGTTGCTTATATATTACTTGTTGTCTTTCTTTCCCTTGTATAATGTAACTACATGAGGATACAATTTTTGCCCCTTTTGTCTGGAAAGGTCAGGCCCACAGAGGAGGCACTCTGTGGAATGAGTGGGTGAGAAAATAATAGATGCTCTTGGAGTGAAGATACTCAGGCTCCCAGGCTCATAGCTCCAAGTGGCTTCAACACCCCGAGTGGAGCAATTCTTATGCCCACCATGCTCCATCTCACACTCAAAGCCTTACACCCTCCAGTCTATAAGTCCTTTCTATAGCCTGAATCTCTGCCTTGGGAAACCACTTCTCTCTGCCAGAGAGTGGCAAGGTACCAGTTCATTTGCTTGAAACCAAATCCAATTAAAGATGGGGCGCCTTCTTTGTCACAAACAGCTGCTCAGTGACTGGAGGCTAATAACATGTGACCAGCATGGGCAGCTCCCTGGCAAACAGTTCCCTGAAGAGGGAATTACAGCCTGTCACAGTTCCTGGCAAGTGGTCTCCCTCTTCTGTTCTCGATGCTCATTGAGGAGAGTGCTGGGAGCTGGGATGGGCTTCCAAATCCACAAGAGTCAGGATGGAAAAGGGATGCTTACTTTTGTGGGGCAAAAAGGAGTGTTTTCCATCTTTGAAAAGACGGACTACCTCCTGTTTTGGTTACTACAGTTCCGTTAATTGGCTACAGTCTTTCATATGGATCTTGATTAAGTAATACCAACTGAACTCAAAGACTTTAAATTCATTCAGGATGAGAGTCTTCTTACAAGCTTCCCATTAGCATCAAAGACACTCAGCAGCCAAATTTCAAGATGAGGAAGGGCCAAGCCTCAAGTGGAAAACTTCCGTGGCTGCTGCTGCTTCTTTCCTCATCCTCTTCCCTTCTCCTCCTCCTCCTCATCCTTCTTAATACACCTGAGCATCAGGTGTTATCATCCCAGTATCTTTCATGAACTTTGGTAAAAAAAAAAAAAAAAAGAGACTTGTTTAGGCTCTGTGAAGTATTCTTAGGGATAAAAAAACAAAAACAAAAAACAAAACATAAAAGCCCAGAGAACAGACCTTATCTTTGGCATTTCCATCAGGAACACCAAAAAAGAAGTAATTGACTAAGAGAGTTTATGAAACAACGAGGCCCCCAGCCAACCCCCTTTCCCATACAAACATACTCAGATGTCCGTATCTTCTAGTTCTTCATGTCTACTTGTTATGTATTCTACCCAGCAGGCCCCTTCTCCAGAGGATAGGGCAAGCATTGCTTATTGCTTCCATTAAATCACTGCTACCTAAAGCCACTTGTTCATTGTGATTCTGTTATTAGTTTACATGCACCCTCCCTTTTTTGCATGCAAGCACAGAGTACTGGCAATAGATTCATATCCATTCTGTAAAGAATTTTCTCCCCTTCCTTCTTATTATCACCTTATTTTTACTATTTTTGGGTGGGTGGGAAGTGTTCAGGGAAGGGGCAGCATGAGAGAATTCTATACTGTCTATCTACTGATTTCTCTTCTGTCTTTGAAACCCCCTTTAATTTTAGGTACTTATCATGTTCTCACACATCCACTCCAGCCTCATTTACATCTGTTCTCCACACAATAACCAGAATGATATTTTGAAAGCTCAGATATGCTCAGGTCACCCTCATTAACACTTCAAAGATTCCCATTTCTCTGACCCTCAAGATCAGTATCTCTGAAGTGGCCCCTGTGGTCCTAGGCATTCTGGCTCCTCGGCATTCTGGCTCCTCTGTGTGTGTGTGTGTGGGGGGGGTCTCTGGCCTCATATTACACTTCTTTGACACATGTTCTTTCTACTCTAACCACCTCCATCTTTCAGTTCATGGAAAAGCTATGTTCTTCTTCCAAAAGGCCTCTACCAGGCTGTCCCTCTCCCAGGATGCTCCTCTCTCCCTCCACTCTCCACACCCTTCTCTTTTTCCAGTTAACTCATCCTAAGATTTCAACTGATGCATCATTTTTTCAGGGAACTCCTTTACCCACTGACATCCTGTCTTCCTAATCTTGGCCACGCAAGGGCCCTGCTTTGGTACTGTTGTGCCATCACGTGCCACTCCCTCATTGCGCAGTTCTCTTTGTCTAAGTCTTACCTACTTTTCCCAGCAGATATTGAGCTCCAACAAAAGTGCTTTCCCACTATTATATCCTCAGCACTCAGCACATTCCAACAATAGTATCCGTTTAACAAAGAATTATGCAATAAATGAATTAAAAAATGAATGAGTGCATAAAAGAAATATCTCATTCAGGAACCTCTTTTAAGGTTAAATGTGATTAGATGGCAACCTGGCAAATGAAAAAATAATCTGTTAATATATTAGTCAGGGTAGGTTATGCTGCAGTAACAAATAATCCCAAAATTTCAAGGCTCAAACAACAAACCTTCCATTGGGAATGTGAAATGGTGTAACAAGGCAGTTTCTTACAAAACTAACCATGTGCTCACTGTATGGCCCAGCAATTGCACTTTGGACATTTATCCCAAAGACATGAAAACTTATTCACACACAAAAAAAACCTGTACACAAATGTTCATGCTGCTTTATTTATAAAAGCCCCAAACTGGTAACAACCCAAATGTCCTTCAGCAGATGAAAGGTATAAAAACTGGTGCATCCATACCATGGAACACTGTTCAACAAGGAAAAGGGACAGAGTATTGACACACACAACAGCCTGGGTGGACTGCAAGGAAATTAGGCTAGTGAAAAAAAGCCAATCTCAAAAGGTTACACATTTGCTTGTGCCACAATGTGAAAATAATTAATGCCACTGAATTGTACACTTCCTTAAAAATGGTTAAGGTGGCAAATTTCATGTTTTATGTATTTTATTACAATAAAAAAATTAAAAGTTACACATTGTATAATACCATTTCCATATTCTTAAAATGGCAACTTTGTAGATATGGAGAAAGGATTAGTGGTTGCCATGAGTTAGGGGAAAGGAAGAAAGGAGGGAGGTGGCTGTGACTATCAAAGGGTAGCATTTGGGATTCTTGTGATGGAACTGTTCTGTATCTTGACTTTGGTGGTGGCCATACAGTTCTCTCAAGGGACAAAATTTCATAGAACTAAATATACACATGTACAAGCATGCACAAATGAGTCATGTAACACTGGTGAAATCTGAATAAAATCAGTGGATTTTGTCAATGTCTATTTCCTGATTGTGGTGCTGTATTATAGTTATGCAAGATGTGACACTGGGGGAAACTGGATGGGAGGTATGTGGGATCTCTTTGTACTGTTTCTTACAACTGCATGTGACTATACAATTATCTCGTAATAAAAAGTTAAGCAACAACAACAGAGGATTACGTCTCACTCGTGCCACATGTCCTACGTGGTATTGCTGGGGGTTCTAGTCCACGTGGGTGGCACAGGCCATTAGAGCCTCCACCATCTGGAACATCACCAGTCACCTCGTCAAGGGAAGGGAACAGAGCAAGTTACTCCCTGGCTCTTAAAGGTTTCCACCTGGAAGCGACACATCATTTCCACTCATGTTTCATTGGCCAAAGCAAGTCCTTTGGCTCTCCTAACTTCCACGAAGTAGGGAAATTCAGTTTTGCCACATGTCTCAAAAAAGGAGGGTCAAAATATTTGTGACAGCACTAATGATCACAGATGTTGTTTAAAAGTATATAAATGGTTAAAATATTCACAAAGTATTCTGCCTTTACCTCATCATCGTGTGACCAAGGAAATAGGGTTTCTCACTTAGTGATAAATTGAATAGAGGGAAATGCAATATGAATATTACACTGTTCACTGTGGATAAAACTTTGAATTGGGTCTGAGTTTCACTTTTTAGAAAAAGTGAGAGCTTTCGGAAAAGGATATTTCAAATGCTAAAATATAATTTTAAATGCACCCATGTAACAAAAACAGTTTCTCTTTGACTTTTGTTCTTACTTCCAAGTGTATGTGGAAAATAACTGCCTATTAAATTTTTGTGGAAGTGGTGCTTGCAAACAACCTTTAGCTTTTCAATCTAAAGGTAGAAATGGCCGATTTAAAGTGTAACTCATGTGTGCATGAAAATTTCTGCACGTTAAGAAAGGCCATGAGGAGGCCATGGGGAAGGGTTGGCACAGGTGGATCAGACTGATAGATTTCAAAGGACTTAAGTGTGGGAAAAATACCAAAAAGGCCAAGAATTTGCTAAGAAACACAATACCATTAACCAACAAATCACCAAGTTACTCCAGGAATAACCAACTGATTGTTGTAGTTCTTAAAAATTAAATCAGATATTTTGCTACTTGGAATTATACCCAAGATATGGTCTCTAATGTGTACTTTGTCAGAAGACAATTATATTGATCAGAGTTGCTTAGGAATGGGGACAAAGGGAAACCTTATCCTTACTGAGCATCTATTATATGCCGGTCCCTGTCTATGCCAGCCACCTTTATACCTGCACAATGCTCTTGCACCATTATTAGCACCCTATTTTACAAATGCACAAAGTGAGAAATGTGAAGTCATGTGTCCAGAGCTGCCGTCTGCACCCAGGACTGCCTTACTGCTGAGTGTGGTTCTTGCTTCTCTCTGGTGGACTGTGCTATATCCCTCATTCGTCATCAGTTTCCTTGTGGCAGGACTGTGAACAACCCCATGACCGGGCTTAAGCTCTTTTTTCATCAACTGCATCCATCTGTGACCCCTTAGCTCCAGCCAGAGAACACCTCTCATACCTCCCCAAAGCCCAAACTTCAACATCCAACCTCTGTGCCTTTGCAAAAGCTATCCCCCCTGCTCTTTCTTCCTGATCTCTGTACTCCAAATCTACCTATTCTGCAGGTCCTAGCTCATAAGCTGCATCCTTCAAGTCTTCCTACATCACTACCTTAAAATTTCTCAGATACAAGACAGGAACGAATGAATGCATGAATGCATGCATGCATGAATAGATGAACAAATGATATTTTCCCCTACAGATAATGCTTCACTCCTTTCTTTCCATTGCATATATTGTTGGTATATTCTACTAGACGTTAATAGCTCTTTCATTTCAATTCAAAAAACATTAATTGAGTTCTTCCTATCACGAGCTCAGTGCCAAGTAGGGTGGGGAATACAACAATGGGTAAGATCCAGCCCAGCCCCAGCCCCTAGGTGTTCACAATCACACAAATAACAGAAACTCTTTGCGAAATGAACTCGGACGCAGACAAGTTCCCCTGCCAGGCTCTCAGCTCTCTGAAGAAGGAAGTACATTTTCAGAGCAGGGGACATGACTTCATGCCTTTTCTAAGAGAAGTCTGACTCACATCTACATACTTCATCAAGAGCAAAGTCCAGCACAGAATGACCCCATTCCTGGCCAAGTCAAGACCCACCAGGCTCCGCCATGGATAGCCTCATCACCCAAGGACCACAAATAGCCTGTTATAGCTTCAGCGGGTCCAAAATGATAAGGTTCGAAAACCAAACAATATTGTCCTGAGTGTTCATAAAAATAAGCAGAAATCAGAGATGCCTTAGCATTCTTAAGAATTATCATTTATTATTATAACCTTGCTCATTTCAAGAATGAGCCCAGAACATTAAAAAAAATTATAATAAAATAAGATGGCAACATAATACTACTCTTTAAAATAAAATCATAGATTAATACCAGAAAACTCCAGACTATTCCATTTAACTTCATGTAGGGGAGTCTTTGAAATTAGGTTAAGTGACTCCAGGCTTTTTATTTATAGAAACAACTTGGATGTTGCTCTGAGAAGTGAGATATCCAAGTTTTCAAATAAACTCAAGTCGCAGAGGATTGTAAATAATGAAGACCCATGTGGATGAAAAAGAAATCTTTTAAATACCCTGTCTAATTGATAGGAAAAGCATTTCATATTAGATAAAATCCAATAAAAAGATTTAAAGAGAGGATGTAAAAATTATACACACAGGCACACACACACAATCACAAAACCTGCACCACTATTCTGTATCCTGAGGGAAAAAAGAAGAAAAAAAGCAAAAGGAAAGAAAGTTGCATCGCTATAATAAAAAGAGGTAAATCTCCCACCCCTCTCCAAGAGGAACTATAGAAATGAAGCTACAGCCTGGCTGAGCGCCCAACTAGCCAGTAGTGTCTCTTTGTTTGAATAAGCAAAAGGCGCCCCCTCTGGGTGGATGCGGCATTTTGAACACATAACTTGGCATCTGAAGCGCCTTTTTCCTATGAAAAGGTGCCTGGCCTCCCCAAGAATGCAGTCTCACTCAGGGACTGAATTTCAGCCCCCAGCCTCCTTGCAGTGGTTTGCAAATTTCACAGCTGCCACTCCCTGCCCACAGCATTCTGCATAAAATGCCTGGGGAAAGGCATTGGGTTGTGGTCCCCATTCTCCTTTGGGGGCTAAACTTCACCTCTCTGAGCTCAGTTTCTTCTGCAAAGTGAGAAGGCAATGCTCACTTGGACCTACCAGGTGGGGATCAAATGACGCTACCTGTGAGGAAAGGCTGGCTGAGCTGCCAGTCATCGTGCAGGAATAAGGCTCTGCTTATTAAATAAGCCATGTCCCATTTACCTTTCAGGGAATTCAATGTTTTCCCTTTTTACCTTCTAATGTATTTTTATATGACATTTTAAATATGTTCATTTTCATATTTGCCTTTATTTGTTCCTTCAAGTAAAAATAACAATTATTATAACAACAGCAATAAACCAAAACATAATAATGATTACCATTGACTGACCACTTTCCCATCACCAGGCATTGTACCAAGCACTTCCTATATCTTTATGGTCTCATATAATTCTCACAAGTGGGAGTGTCATTTCCTCCTTCGTGTAGATGCAAAAACTGAGACTCAAACGTTAAAAAAAAAAACAAAACAGCACAACCAGTGTTTAAATCCATATCTTTGTGATCTAGAGCTTCTACTACATCAAATAAGCTCTAGATCTGTTCATTGTAGACAATTTGAAAAGAGATAAACAAAGACGGAAACAGCAATCACCCTTACTCTGTCACCTCTCCATTAACATAATACTGTTCATCCTCGTGATACTCCCCTGACATTATAGGAAGATCCCTTTTAGTCACAGATTCAGTAGGAGAGGGGGGAATTTTTTAAATAGTCGAGGACATCACTGTTAAGAGCTAGCCTCCACCAAGAGTTTAGAAAGAAGGGGGAAAGACTAATATTGTCTGTATTGTAATTGTTTTCTCTTAGCCACTCCAAGTGCCATTGTAATTCCTAATATCATTCCTTGAATCATTTATTTGTGTTAATAATTGCAGCAATAACCATTTGGAATCTCTACTGCTTTGGCAAAGGCAGTCAAGGTAGTATACCCTGTATTTAATTAAGTCTCTATTGAGAGTCAGTAGAAGGTGCTTAATCATGTTCATGAGCCTGTAACTACTCTCTCTTACCAGAGACTCCACTCGGGAGGCCCTGTATCTTCTTACAACTGACAGGCTGTAAATCGTGCCCTGAACTGCACTGCTGCTAACTTTGAGAATTATCACCGGCTACTTGTGCACACCATGTCTCCAAATGTTGGGCTATACTTATGGAACCCATCATGTACAGTTTGTCCTGATTTCTGAAAATCGTCCCAGTATCGCAACATGGGCATCCCTCTTGGGTTCAAAATATCTGATTCCGATAGATGTGAGCAATGTAAAGAGTTGCTCATCTAAGAGCCCTATTGCTTCTCTAGAGTTTTGGTTTACTGGCAACCAAGTGGATTTTTGATAGATTACCATGTGCCAGGTAGTGGATTAAGCATTTAAGAATTATCTCTTTTAAAGCTCAGACCAACCCTACAAGGTAGTCAATACCCTCATTTTATGAATCAGAAAACAGTCTTAACAGTGATTATTTGTCCATTTCTCCTATGCACACAAGAATCCTAGTTGGCTCAACTACAGCATTTTTTTTTTAACTACTAAATAATATTACTTCCTAGATTAGTCAGAATGGCAGAGTCCTTCCTCTACCATGCCCTACTTTCCAGTGAGCCTTCTGGCTTCAGTGAGTCAAAAAAGAGCACTTTTCCAATAGCATTTTTCACAGACATAGAAAAAAAATTCTAAATTTGTATGGAGCTATAAAAGAACCCAAATAGCCAAAGCAATCTTGAGAAAAAAGAACAAAGTTGAAGGCATCGTATGTCCTGATTTAAAACTGTATTACAAAGCCATAATAAACAAAACAGTATAGCACTGGCATAAAAAAGACACATAGATCAAAAGAACAGAATAGAAAGGTCCCAAATAAGCCCATGCATATACAGTCAATTAATTTACGACAAAGGAGATAAGAACACACAATGGGGAAAGGAGAGTCTTTTCACTAAATGGTGTTAGGTAAACTGGACAGCCACATGCAAAAGAATGAAAGTGGATCCCTATCTTAAACCATACACAAACGTTAACTCAAAATGGATTAAAGACCTCAATGTAAGGCCTGAACCATAAAACTCCTATAAGAAAAACATAGGGGGTAAGCTCCTTGACATCAGTCTTGGCAATGATTTTTTACATTTGACACCAAAAACAAAGGCAACAAAAGCAAAAATAAACAAGTAGGACTACATCAAACTAAAAAGCATCTGTATATCAAAGGAAACCATCAACAAAATGAAAAGGCAACCTACTTAATGGGAGAAAATATTTGCAAATCATATACCCAAAAAGGCATTAATATCCAAAATACATAAAGAACTTACACAACTCAACAGAAAAAAAAATCTGACTAAAAATGGGTAGAAGGGCTGAAGAGACATTTTTCCAAAGACAACATAAAAATATCCAACAGACACATGACAAGGTGCACAACATCATAATCATCAGAGAAATGCAAATCAAAACCACACTGAGATATTATCTCACACAGTAGAATGATAATTATCAAAAAGACAAAAAATAACAAATGTTAGCAAGGATGTGGAGAAAAGGGAACATCTGTGCACTGTTGGTGGGAATGCCAACTGGTGTAGCCACGTGGAAAATAGTATAAAATTTCTTCAAAAAATTAAAAATAGAACTACTATATAATTTAGCAATTCCAATTCTACATATTTATCCAAAGGAAGGGAAATCACTAATTTGAAAGGATATCTGCACTCCTATGATCATTGTGGCTTTATCTACAATAGTCAAGTCATGGAAACAACCTAAGTGTCTACTGATGGGTGAACAGATAAAGAAAACATTAATACACACACATACACAAACACACATACATACATACACATATACAATGGTATATTATTCAGGCACAAGAAGGGAAGGAACTCTTGTCATTTGTAACAACATTGATGGAACTTGAAGGCATTATGCTAAATGCAATAAGTCAGAGAAAGACAAATACTATGTGATAGAACTTATATATGGAATCTTAAATAAAAAAAAATAGATACAGAGAATAGACTGGTGGCTCCCAGAGACAGGAAGTGGGGAAAATGTGAAAGTGTCAAAACGTACAACCTTCCAGTTATAAGATAAGTAAATCTTGGGGATATAATATGTAACAGCATGGTGACTATAGTTAACAATACTGTATTGTATATTTAAAAGTTGCTAAGAGAGTAGATCTTAAAAGTTCTCATCACAAGAAAAGGAATTGTAACTATGTGTGGTGAGGGATGTTAACTAAATTTATTTTGGTAATCATTTTGCAATAAATACATACATCAAATCATTATGTTGTACACCTAAAATTAACATGTTACATGTCAATAATATCTGAACCAAAAAAAAGTCACTCTCTCCAACAGAACCAGTATTAATCTATCAGTTAAGTCCATTATCTTGATATTCTATCATTCCAGACCTAAGCCATAATCCACTCCTCTGTGCCATGCTCTGAAGGCATTTCAGGAATGAGAAAGGATTCACAGAGCAATTACAATCAGCCCGGCACGGTTTGTTGAAATTACAGGACCTGAAAATTAGTTTGTTTCCCCCTCTTCTACAGTTACGTGCTTGCTACTTAGGAACAACACTAGGTACAACTGTTTAAGAAAAAGTGGCCCTGGCATCATTTCTCACCCAGACACATCAGAGTAAGTTCTACTGCATCTTCACTTGAGCTACTCCCAGAGGGGACAATTATGAGGTTTTGATCTTCCTTGCCTGGTGTCATAGTCCTCCTAGAGGCAAGCAATGCTTGGGTCCTTGAGGGGAAGGCAAGCGCTTGTAATTCCAGCTGTGCAACGGATGTCATTCCCACTTTGTCTTCCACTGGTGTGGGATAGCTGAGGAAACGCTACACTCGTCATCCTTACTTTCAAGGGAAAAAATATGTCTCCACTACAAGGCTATCTATAGTTTTCCAATGTTTTCTCAAAGAAGGGGAAAGGGGATGTGTTGAAAGACATTGCTGCCTGTGAGCACTGCTGAGAAAATTTTGGCCAGTTTAACATAGTCATGAAGCTCCAAAAATATTTTTTTTCTGGTTCAAGGGAGAAGGAAACATTTGTATCACTCTACTAAAGACGTGCTGGACTTGACAAAGAAGAAACCTACTCTTGCGCTTTACTCTAAAGTGTTTCCATAAGCCCAAATTTCTGGGTGGTTACAAGTAATCTGCTTCAACTTAATTTCTTTCATTCAAATTTATGGAAAAAATGTCTGGTATAGGCAATGGAAAATAATTAAGACATCAGCCCACTGTTGGATCTTCAACAGTAAAGATTCATCAGCTTACACATCAGTGTCAAATTACAGTATTGTCGAACTAAAAGGAGGGACAGAAATTCTAGGAATGGGATGACCAAATAAGCCCCTGTCATAGTCCGCTCTTTTAGCTCCTTGCCTTTATATCCTGGCCTTCATCTTCTCTGGTACTCGGCTGCTATCTCTTGAATGAATTGATTTTGCCAACTTCGAGGATCCTTGTTAGTAATCTGTTCAATATGTGCACTCCCTTTGGAAGAAATACAGTAGTCTTGTGTGCGTTTCCTATCTGCTCCTAATTTCCTATACTGTGAATTATGTCATCTAGTTTTTGTGCTGTTGCCAGTGGGAAAAGGCTGTCCAGATCAATTTGGTCAGACTGCCTCATACCCCTAGAAATGCTGGTTAGATCACCACAAAGTTGACTCACACCCAGGAAGACCAACCTCAATTTCCTCTATGGTTCTTCATTGTTTAAACATTTAGCCTTCAGGAGGCTCTTGGATGAGTCATTTGACCCATAATACTTCTTCCAAGATCTAATACCACGGTGGGTCAGATTTGTACATATCTTGCAAAAGCAACAGAAATTGCTGAGGTACTAAATCTAGGAAGAGATCTATTCTGGTTATGGAGAGTAGATTTTGATCCACGATATTTTGATTCTCACTCTCCTGAATTTCCTCAGAGCACTTTCAGATGAAGTGGGAAACTCTTTTGATTTATAGGTTGAAGTCATTAGGTTAAGGGAAATGTAATGCCCACAGCTACACAAACAAGAAGAGTAAAAATACTTTCATGTGAAATTACCTGGATAATTGCTTCCGTTATTTAGTTTGATGTCCCTGGGCAAAGCACACAATTTGAAAATTTTGAGAAGTATTTTAACCCAATCTTGTCCTTTTAGCAAAATCCAGCTAAGGGGACAAAAGATTGATCTCCAAAGCTCCCTCTGAATCTAATTTCCTAAGAAGGCACACCCATCCAGGAGAGAAACCCTGACTGCATGGTTATGTAAGATGAAGTGTCAGACACACTTTGTAGATGAAAGGTATTTCCTTTTCTACACCTCCCCTACTCTGTGTTATTCATTTGATTATGGATGCGGGTCCAATAAAAACTAGACTTGCATTTAGAGGTTTCTGAAGGAGGAGGGGGAGAAAAGTGTTCGGCTGTCCAGCAGGACTTGTGGAAACTGGTACCTGGCACTCCCATCTGGGGAGAGGAGGCACAAATATGGCCTCTTTGCATAGAACATGAACAGCCAGCATCCCTCATACCTCCTCTAGCTTCCAGGGCTCCAGGGCTCCAGGGCTGAGAACCCTGAACCTATTGTGCCTGGACATTGATTACAGAAGCTCCTATCAGTCTTCTGGCTTCTGAAACCAAACTAATGCGATAACAACGATGGCCCCGTTAATTAAAGACTAAAATCTGCTTTCATCCGGGCCTATCAGACAGACGTTAGCTGCACCTACAAGAAGAAGAAAGGAATTTGTTCCTGGACTATGCTTCTGGGCTGTGATGAATGAAACCAAAGGGTTGAGTTATTTTACTTAATTCTCCCAAACATCTAACTTTATACACCCTGTTCTGGCTTTCATAGTCTCTTGGCTACAATCAGGAATAAAGATACTCATTTGTTAAAAAAGAATTAATTCCAGAACCATCACAGATAACTACCCGGGGCATACACCAGATGCCCCAGGCACACAGGATGGGAGGTGTCCTCATTCAGAAACATCATTGTGATGGTTCTGTCTGTCTAATTTACATAAATGAGCAGCTGACTTTTCAGTTTCCTCGACCAAGGTCAATAATCACATGCAAACATTTTTACAGATCACAAAAGTAGTAATTCCTAGAAGTTCCTACGTTGGTATAATATGCTTTTTACAGGAGGACATGATGATATTGTATTTTTTATTATAATGATACTACATGAATATTATTGTTTCAAATAATATAGGCATATAAAATATAACAGACAATCCCCTTCAAACTCTACTGTTCCCCATATGTATATATATATATGCACACAGATTCACCTTCTCATGAAGTAATTGCTGTTAATAGTTTTGGATATACCCTTCCAGAATGTTTTCAGGTAAACTGAATACATACATGTTTTTAGTTTTATGTTTTGTCTAGTTTCACGTTACATATATCAAGTTAGCTATTTAAAAAAAAAAAAGTATTAAGTCTGAGAGCCTTTTCCTCATCCACATACATTTCACTTCCTTCGATTTTAATCAGCAGTCTATCTCCTTTTCCAGTATCAGGGGAAAGGTTTCCAATTTCTCGCCATTTTGTGTAATGCTTCCTGTATGTTTTTGTAGATTTTTTAATCTAATTAGGAAATTTCCTTCTATTCTTAATTTGCAGAGAGTTTATAGTATGAATCGGTGTTAAACATTATCAAATGTTTTCTCATGCTTCTATCAAAGTGATTTAAGTTTGTCCTTTGTTTTCTGTTTATGTGCTGAATTACATTGATTTATTTTTCAAATGTGAAAACACTTTTTCACATGTGGAATTAACTCCACTTGATCATGCTATATTATCCTATATCCTTTTCATATACTATGGGATTTTATTTGCTAATATTTTGCAACATTTTTACATTTATGTTCATGAGAGAGTTTGTTCTGTAACTTATTTCTTGTAAGCCCTTAGGTTTTGGAATCGGTCTATGCTAGTCTAATAAATAGAATTAGACAGGATTCCTGGGGTTTGCTTTTTTTTTCTGTTTTCAGAAGGATCTGTACAAGCCTGGTTTACCTTTTGCTGAAACTTTTGGGAAAATTCACCAATGAATTCATCTGTGCGTAGAGTTTTGTTAGTGGGAAGGTTTTAAATACTGAATTCCATTTCTTTAATAGATATCAAATATTCAGATTTCTGTTCCTTCCTTTATCAGCTGCCATAATTCATATGTTTCATGGTGTTTGTCTATTTCATGCAAATTTCCAAATCTATTGGCCAAAGGTAATTTATTCAATCACATTATTTTATAACATCTGTAGGATTTGTAGTGATATCCCTTCTTTCTTATTAGTTTCTCTCTTTTTTCTTTCCTTCCTTTCCTTTTTTCTTTCATTTAAAAAAATTACTATTCTTAGTACAGGCTTATCAATCTTATGAATCTCCTCAAGGGGTTATCAGGGTTTACTTATTTCTCTTATTGTAGTTATGTTTTCTATTTCATTGATTATAGCTTGTTAAATAGAACATTTACTGGTTTTTTCAACACAGAGAAATAAAAACTAATTAAATAAAAGAATACAAAATCTCTATACTAAGATGTTCCTTGTGATATATGTATATCTTTTAGGATAAAGTGATATATGTATATCTTTTCCAAGCAGTACAGAAAGATATAAAACTGAAAAGTGAGAGCCTCTTTTCCGCACCAACTCAAATACTTCTCCCCAAATATAACCATATTTTTAATTCCTTGTGATTCCACTCAGAAATATAAAAATCCATGTATATTCTTAACTGAATATAAATTATCTTTTACTTTAAAAAAAAACTAACAGGATTGAATTCAACACAACAGTTTTTACTTATCTTTATTCACGTAATCTAACAGATATAAGAAATCTTTTTCTAAAAGCACATACATATTTTCATTGTTCTTTTTAGAAGTTTGATGGCATTCCATTACGTGACTATACTAATTTTCATTAAATACTTAAATTTTGAATCATTTTTGGAGTGTTGCATGCACATGGTTAAAGTGCGCAAAATTACAGGACTCACAAGAAAAATTATTGTTTCCCTACTTCTCTATACCTCTCTATCTTCAGATCAAATACTTTTAATCGTTTTAGCAATTTCTTCTCTATAATTCTAAGTTACATAATAACATAATTATTCCTTGATGTTTTAACTTTGGATATTTTCTTTTAAACTCTTGGGAACTCAAAAATTTGTTTTTTGAATTCCAATCTTATACCAAAAAGCTATTATATCTTTCTTTGATGAGCTCCAATAAACCTCTCCTGGACATCATCTGGATTTTTATTTTACAGCATACTATGAGATGGAATGAGATCTGACAATAACAGAATGAGATCTGGTGGGGGGGGGGGGGAGCCCCGAGCTTGATGTGCGATTTGCTGGATCACAGTAAGAACATTGCAGAATAAGGATAATAATAACAACAACAATAACATCAAAACCACTTACCATTTAATATTAGAAGCAAGAAAATATTAGTCCCTGCCAATGGTAGGCAGAATAATGCTCTCCCAAAGATGTCCACATCCTAATCCCAGGAGTCTGTGAATGTTACCTTCAGTGGCAAAAAAGGACTTTGTAGATGTGATTAAGGTTGTGGACCTTGAGATAGGGACATGATCCTGGATCCCAGGCAGGATCAGTTTAAACATGAGTCCTTACAAGTGGAGAACCTTTTCCAGTTTCAGACAGAGAGCTGAAACATGAGAAGGACTGGACCTGGTGTACCTGGCCCCTGAGACAGAGGGAAGAGACTACTAGCCAAGGACTTTGGAAGCCTCTAGAAGCTGAAAAGGCCCTCAGTCTATACCTAGCCACTGGCAGTACAACCTCAAGGAACTGAATTCTGCCAACAACCTAAATAAGCAAGAAATAGACTCTTCCCTGGAGCCTCCAGAGAGTAAAGCAGCCCTGACTCTACTTGGTGTTAGCCCCGTGAGACTCATACCAGGCTTCTGACCTACAGACCTGCAATATAATACAATTTGTGTTGTTTTAAGTCACTAAGTTTGTGGTAATTCATTACAACAACAATAGAAAACTAATATACCGCACTTGTGTAGCTTACAGTCCAAAGCGGGAAAAAGAAAGTAAATTGGCAGTGACAACACAGCAGGCTCTAGCTTATGGGGTGCAAATGTTCTGGCCCTGGCTTCACACTCAAAAGGCGCCTCATATCTAAATTTGACTTTGTTGCCAAATGATGATACACATACATATGGCCATTATTATTATGAGTACAACTGCATATATTAAACCAATTTGCCAAATGTAAATAATTTAAATTATATAATTTAGTTACCTTTTCAGAGCATTTCTTTATTTTCTGTTACACTGCAGATCTTAGAGAAGGTGGTCTGAGCCTCTCTCCTGATCTCCTGGCACCCAGCAGGGAGGTATGACTCCTCCTGATACTGAAGTGAATGAGAATGAGGGCTGTGAAAGGATACAGGGTTGAACAGAGCTACATAAAGGTGTGCTGATGGTGTGAGCCACAAGAAAGGAACACTGTGTGCCAAGGTCAGTGGTAAAGACAGAAGTTCTGGGCACTGAGGACCCAAGAGTAGACAACAGTTTCTGGGGCAGTGAATGGGGTAAGGGTGGCAGAAGGTGCCTGGGGAAGCAGGCAGAACTTGGTGTAGCCCTTAGGGGCTGTGCTGAGAGTGTGGACTTCACCCTGAGGGTGGTGGAAAGCCAGGACAGGTTCAAGCAGTGAGGAGAGGGGAGCCACATACTTAACTGTGCCCTTTCTGGCATTACTCCCAGTTGTAACATGGATATTCCTATTAGCTGCCCTTTTACTCTCTGCATCAAGACCCTCTTCTGGGAAATGTTTATGTTTTTCCCACTTTTTCGGACTTCTTATTTTAAGACTTTTCAGACAAACAGAAAAGTAGGGCATAATATAATGAATCTCTATAGAACCATTTTCTATATTTAGTAATGTTAACATTTTGCCATTTTGAGTCATCTGATTTTTTTCATGTTAAAGTAAATTACAAAATCAAGTCATTTTACCCTAAAATAGTTTAGTATGAATCCCAAAGAAAGTCATTATTCTACAAAATCACAAATCAGCATCACTCAGAACAAGATAAATCACTGCCTGATAAGCCCAGCCTGATTTCCCTCATTGTCCCCAAACATCCTTAAAAGTATTTCGTTCAGTCTAAGATGCAAAGTCATGTATTTTATGGGATTATTATTTCTCTTGAGTCTCTTTTAATCAGAACAGGCCCTCATCACAACCCTGACTTTGTTTTCCCTGGTTTACACTGGTAAAAGAGATCAGGCCACTTGTCTGTAGAATGCCCCACCTTCTGGATTTGTTTAATTTGCTCCTCATGGTATTGATAAACTTGTTCCTCTATCCCCTCCCCCCTGTTTCCTGTCTCCTGGTTTTAGAATCCTAAAATTAATATGGAATCACAAAAGACTCAGAATTGCCAAAGCAATACTGAAGAAAAAGAACAAAGCTGGAGGAATAACCCTCCCAGATTTCAGACAATACTGCAGAGCTACAGTAATCAAACCAGCGTGGTACTGTCATAAAAAAAGACATATGGATCAATGGAACAGAATACTGAGCCCAGAAATAAACCCACAGACCTACAGTCAATGAATCGTCAACAAAGGAGGCAAGAATATACAATGGAGACAAGGCAGTCTTTTCAGCAAGTGGTGTTGGGAAAACTGGACAGCAGCATGTAAATCAATGAAGTCAGAACACTCTTTCATATCATATACAAAAATAAGCTTAAAATGGCTTAAAGACTTAAATATAAGACAAGACATGATAAACTTCCTAGAAGAAAATATAGGCAAAACATTCTCTGACATAAATCTTAGCAATGTTCTCCGAGGGCAGTCTACCTAGGCAATAAAAACAAAAATTAACAAATAGGACCTAATTAAAGTTAAAAGCTTTTGCACAGCAAAGGAAACCATAAGCAAAACAAAACAACAACCTACAGAATAGGAGAAAATATTTGCAAATGATGCAACTGACAAAGGCCTCATTTCCAGAATATATAAACAGCTCATACAACTTAATAATGAAAAAACAAACAACCCAATCCAAATATGGGCAGAAGACATCAACAAGAAATTTTCCAATGAAGACATACAAATGGCCAATAGGCACATGGAAAAATGCTCAATATCTCTAATTATCAGAGAAATGCAAACCAAAACTACAATGAGATGTCACCTCACACCAGTCAGAATGGCCATCCTTCAAAAAGCCATGAATGGTAAATGCTGGAGAGGGTGTGGCAAGAAGGGAATTCTCCTACACTGTTGGTCAGAATGCAGTTTCGTGCAGCTGTTATGCAAAACAGTAGAGAGGTTCGTCAAAAAACTAAAAATAGACTTACCATGTGATCCAGCAATCCCTCTCCTGGGCATATATACAGAGGGAACTCTAATGCGAAAAGATACATGCACTCCAATGTTCATAGCAGCACTATTTACAATAGCCAAGACATGGAACCAACCTAAATGTCCATTGACAGATGACTGGATAAAGAAGTAGTGGTATATTTATACAACGGAATACTACTCAGCCATAACAAATAATAAAATAATGCCACTTGCAGCAACATGGATGGACCTGGAGATTATCATTCTAAGTGAAGTAAGCCAGAAAGAGAAAGAAAAATACCATACGATATCTCTCACATGCAGAGTCTAAAAAAAGAAAAAAAGACACTAATGAACTCATCTACAAAACAGAAACAGACTCGCAGACATAGTAAACCATCTTACAGTTACTGGGGGGAAAGGAGTGGGAAGGGATAAATTGGGAGTTTGAGATTTGCAAATATTAACTATTATATATGAAATAGATAAAAACAAATTTCTTCTGTATAGCACAGGGAACTATATTCAATATCTTGTAGTAACCTTTAATGAAAAAGAGTATGAAAACGAACAGAAGTACGTATATGTATAACTGAAACATTATGCTGTACACCAGTAATTGACACACTGTCACTGACTATACCTCAATTACAAAAACAAAACTAGAATCCTTTTAGTGTTTTTGGCATGAATACTTTGTAAGGGACACTAACTAATTCCCACTGCCTTCCATTAGGAGTGTGTCATGCCCAGTGCCCCCACCACTACATATGTCAAGCTCAGTCTCTACTTAAGGCAATGTGGCAGTGACAGGTTTTCCACTTAAGAGCTACAAGTTTTTGTAGGATCATACATTAGCACCCTGTGTATACCTAGCTCTCCATCAGTGGCTTGCCTAAAGATTTTTGTATTTATTCTTAATTTTTAGTTAAACAGGGTTATTTCATAAGTACTGTAAAATGGTCATTTGCTTTTTGATGCAGAAATGTGCTGAACTGTGAGAGTGATCAAATTCTTTTGTTTAGAAGACCAATTCAACACAGAAAACTTCCAATGTCCCCCATTTTCCCTTCTCACAGTTCTGCCTCTCTGGTTCTTATCTGGAAGAGGCACGTTCAAGATTGTTGGGCCTCACAACCCTCCCTGCAGCCCATGCGTATGTATACACACACACACACTAGTCAACAAGTCAGCTGTCTTTCAATTATTGACAGAACTGCAGCCAGAAAGCAAGAGCAGGAGGTGTCCGAGGCGGCAGGAAGCATGGTGTCCCCACAGGGCCTCCTCTCGTGTACATGGCCCTGTCACGAGGGCGGTCAATTGCCCATCTCCTGTTTGTTTTATGGGGATCACCCAGCCGAGGAGGAATGGTGGGTAGGAGATTTATTCAGCCCCAAGGTTACAGCAAGAAAGGAGGTCCTAAATTGGGACTCCAGAGATTTTTCATGACAACTAGAAATATTTCCAGTGAAAGGCAAAGAAAGCTGAATGAATAGATGGTCCCTCCTCTTAGTGGACTCCTCGTCTGGCCAATGTCCCTGCCTTCTCCTTCATGACACAGGCTCTTGGCAGAACCACCTAGCACTTTTCTTGTGAATGGAGATTCTGTTAATTAAATACCACTGTGCTTCTGGGACACATTCGCTAGGCAATTATTGATTCCCATTCAACCCAGTGGAAACGTCCCCACATTCCTGGGAGACCTCCCTGCAACGGCAGCCTCTCCCTCAATCTTTTTTTGCTTTTATTTTTTTAACCTTCCTTGTGAATTTGGATATTATACAATCTTCTAATAAAACTGAAATGAAAATAACTGGGTTCCTCAGTGGATTCAAGTATTTGTTCACTTCCAAAAGTGGAGACATTTTATCGTTTTGGCTGCTTTTATCCCCACTGTAAATTCAGATGTTATACCTACTGGCTGTTATTTTCTCCAGTCCCCCAACCACTAAACAGTTACAAATACAGAGATGCAGCTCAGGGGGCTTTCATGTGGCTCTTCTCTCTGGAAAACCACCAGCTTGGCATCCACTGGCTCAGCATGTTGGTCTTATATTCTGTCTGCTAAGGTAACATTGTGGTTCAGCAAAGGGAAGGAAAAAAAAAAATACAGGGGAAGTGGAATGCCACACTATGGTGTAAAAGACTTGTTCTGAAAATCATTAAATCTACATCAAGGTTCAGGAGGTCTTTGATTTCAGAACCATGAACGGAGGTCAAATGGCTCACAAACCCATAGACATCATAAGCACAATTTTGTGGGTCTTTGCACTTGTGCATGTCCCTGAGGAGAACCGTCATAACTTTCACTGGATCCTTGGAGGAGTTTGTGATCCAAAAAACTAATGTGACTTTCAGTGCTCAAGAAGACACAGCAACATCCCAGAAATGTGAAGGAACTAAAGAACACAATAAGCCCTACCACATGAGCTTGTCAGACCCAGGCTGGGTATAGCCAGCTGCCCCAGCATTGTGAATACCACCTCCTTTCACTCTCCAAAGAGTCCTCCTTGGGATGGTCTCCCCAGCAGAACCCTGGTCCCCACTCTGTTGGTCTAAGGCTCCCATTCCTTTCTGCAAATTGCCAGCACCATCCTTTTTTTGGTACATCTGCTTAATGGGACTTTCAACTAAACCTACATCATGTCTTTTGGACTAAAACTATCCTTGAAACAGTAATAATGCTTCAGATTATCAGATCATAAAATTCTACAGGGTAAACTGGACTCAGAACCTGGGGCATAGACAGGGCTACAGGAAGACTGTTGCATAATGCTGTCCTGCCCAGAGACTTCCTTGTGTGGGTGCAGGTCAGGACCATCCTGGGGCAGGTGAGGGGCAGGGGAAGGACAGAAGAAAATGAGGACCTTGGACGGGCCTTCCATTCACAAAAGGTGGACCATTGAGACCTTTGCCACTGTTCCCAGAGACAACCTTAGGGGCTGGGACAGGGATGCAGGAGACCCTATGAAAAGTTCTCGGTACCATGATGCCCTTTTACAACATGTTCAATATACAAGGAATCTAAAAAAAGTGAAAACATCTCAGGTCACTGCTAACCTCTGGAAAGCCTAAGACCCAAGATATCTAATCACTCAGTTGCTCAACAAATATTATTAAGCACCTATGATGTGCCAGACACTGGAACTACATTGTGAGCAAAACAGATGTGGGTCTTGCCCTCCCAGAACCCACGGACTTGTGTAGGGTATAAAGAGGCATTTCAGAGGTGCCACCAGACATCAAGGCTCCAGTACGTTGCAGGCTTTCAATAAATTGTCATTATTACTATTACCTCTTCCTGAAGGTAGCACAGACTGGCTCTTTGCTTTGAATAAAGAGGTTAATATTGTTTCTTTTCTTTTTTATGAGCAATAACTGATAATCTAATTCTGGATGTCCTACCTTTTAAGCAAGAATCATCACAGAATTAAAAAAGAATCATTCCTCCTCTTTCTGGCTTACTTCACTTAGAATAACGATCTCCATACCATATGATGTCAATCATATGTGGAATCTAAAAAAAGAAAAAAGAAGACACTAATGAACTCATCTACAAAACAGAAATAGACTCATAAACATAGTAAATAACTTTATGGTTACTGGGGGAAAGGGGATGGGAAGCAATAAATTGAGAGTTTGAGATTTGTAAATATTAATTACTATATATAAAAATAGATTAAAAAACAAATTTCTCCTGTATAGCACAGGGAACTATATTCAGTATCTTGTAGTAACCTATAATGGAAAAGAATATGAAAATGAATACATGTATGTATATGTAGGACGGAAACATTATGTTGTACACCAGAAACTGACACAGAAATTGTAACACTGTAATTGACATATTATAACTGACTATACTTCAGTTAAAAAAATTGTTCTTGCTGTTGCTGCAATGATATATTTCACAGGTTCATTTCCATCCTATGAATATTTAGACTGATAAATTAGGCATTAAGGGATTTCTTTTAATGTATATAAAATTCAACTACAAACACACATATAAAACAATGGAAAAGAAGTCAAGACAGATACCCACACAATATTTTCATAAGGAATATTAACAACAGAGTCTTGTTCCTCTGAGAGAATGCTAGTTACTTAAAGAACCTGACAATCTCTATGGTAAAATAAAATAATTTAAGGATTTTCATCCGATTTTGTTAGTAATAACTGAGGATGCTTGATTTGCCCTTACCTTTAAAACCAGAAGTGTCATTTTGAAAAATGGATGGAAAAGGTTTCTGAGAGTGTTATTCTCTGCAATTTATCTTTCTCTTTGGAAAGAGTAACTTCAATAATAAACCTGATCTGAAACGCCGTTGTCTGCACTTGGTGAAAGCACTTTGGGGGGTCACAGATTTCAAAACTCTCTAATCTCGAACTGCAGGATCTTTCCCAGCCCAGTGTGATAAATCAAATTAATGTCTCCAATTACAGCCCAGGAAAACAAGAGACAATTGCTTCAGAATGAGCTGGCCCCTTTGCAAATCACGACCTTTTTATTTATTGTATGTATCATGCTTGCCTTTTAGGCGTTTTTATTTGAGGTGACTGTAATTAATGATATGGTCCATTAGTTGGAGAACAGTTCAGGCAGCTTCACAACACAGTAGTTCACAGCATTGTGGGACTTAACTGATTCCACATGGCCCCAAATAGTTCTCTAATAGGGCCTTAGTGGGAATATTTTGATGTGTGCGCAGCACATGACGTATTTCCAACCAAGAGTACGCAGCGGAGGTATGGTATGCTGAACGCTGTTATTTTTGGCTGATACATAATTATTATCACAGGCTGTTTCTAAGCCTTAGGCTTTCCACACCCCCGACCCGGACTTCTACCAAACTAGGGTGAGATAGCATTTTAGGCTATTGATTAGGACGCCTTTGTGCTTGAGTTACTGAGAGTAAACCAAACACCTGCACCAGTGTGCAAATTAGGTTTCAGTTGTTTTCCTTTGTATTAAACGCTGCCCAACCAGCAGGGGAAAAAAGCCTACCCAGGCCCCATGCTGAGAGAGGTCCATTTTTCTCAATGGATCCCAGCTCTGGATACACATGAGACTCACATGCAGAGCGTGCCAAAACACCCCATCACCGAGACCCTGATTTAACTGGTCTAGGGTATTTTTTAAAATCTCCCCAGGGTTAAGAGCCTCTGATGTGTCTTGACCCCTGAACCATCTTTCTAAAAACATTAGTTGGATTAAGCCTAGATAGCTTCCCATGTGCCCTTAAGACCCTGAATGACCCCAGCTCTTAACCTGTCTTCTGCCACAGTCCTCATGACCCTGGCTATCCCATTCCTATCGTTACTTCAACTCACAGCCTTCCCGTCTGCCTCAGGCTTTGCTCATGTTCCCTCTGCCTCATGTGCCCTTCCACCCTCCTTTGGCCAGCCTCGTTTTTATTCATTGCTAAGGTTCCAGCCTAAATACCACTGTGGAAAGAGGCAGGGACAGCCTCTCTTCGCAACCTGGAGTATATTCATGTGATTCTCCTTGCAGCCAGTGGCTTTCCTCTGAGGCAGTCTGCACCATTTGTGCTCAGGTATGTTTGTGTAACTGCTTGTATACCACCATCACCTCTCTTCCCAGGAGGTGGACTCTGCAGGGCTAGGGACAGGGCTGCCTGTCTCATTGCCATCCATACATGAGTTAGTACTTCACTGCTGGGCACTCACTAAGCAGGTATGTGTTGATAGAAGGAGTGAATGCCCAGATGAACAGCAATGAAACTTCATAAAATGTCATAGGTTCAATCCAGAGCAATTGAACCCATGCTATGGAAAAACGCACAAGCATAGCGTGAATAGTGATAATGTGGCTTAAATGGTGTCTCATTTACAAACTCTGCTTTTCTAGGGAACCCTACTACACTGTTGATGGGAATGTAGTTTGGTGCAGCCTTATGGAAAACAGCACAGAGATTCCTAAAAAAAAACTAAAAATAGACTTAACATATGATCCAGCAATCCCACTCCTGGGCATATATCCAGAGGGAACTTTAATTTGGAAAGATACATGCACCCCAGTGTTCATAGCAGCACTATTTACAATAGCCAAGACATGGAAACAACCTAAATGTCCACTGACAGCTGACTGGATAAAGAAGATGTAGTGTATTTATACAGTGGACTACTACCCAGCCATAAAAAAGAATAAAATAATGCCATTTGCAGCAACATGGATGGACCTGGAGATTGTCATTCTAAGTGAAGTAAGCCAGAAATGGAATGAAAAATATCATATGATATCACTTATATGTGGAATCTAAAAAATTGAGACAAACGAACTTATACACAAAACAGAAAAAGACTCACAGGCATAGAAAACAAACTTATGGTTACCAGGGGGAAAGGGCGGTGGGAAGGGGTAAACTGGGAGCTCAAGATCTGGAGATACTAATATATATAAAATAGATAAACAAGTTTATATTGTATAGCACAGGGAACTATATTCAATATCCTGTAGTAACCTATAATGAAAAAGACTATGAAAATGAATATGCGTATGTATATGTATGACTGAACTATTATGTTGTACACCAAAAACTGACACATTTTAAACTGACTATACTTCAATAAAAAAAATTATACCAAAAAAAGAATCCCTGATTTTCTAGCATAAAATCTCCTCACAGAAAGCTGAATGGAAAACTGACAGTTTAGAATTGTATCAAACTTGTAACATTTTTTGAGTTTTATGAAATTCTTATATAGTTGTTAGTCCCTCAGTCCTTCAAATACAAGAACAAGAAAAACAAAGGTTTTGTGAAACTGTGTTTTCACTGTATTTATCTCTCAGAAACCTCCCAAGTCATAAAACATGTAACATTAATTTAGAATATCTACTTGAGGAGTTAGTTGTCCCTCTCCGTGACATTTCTGAGCATTTTAATTTCACCCTTCCCAGTCCTCTATCCTCCACTGGGCATACAGCAGTAAAACACCAACAAGAACAAAGGATTAATTTAATACAAAAAAAAAAAAAAACAACCCAAAAACCTCTAACTCTGAAGCCTTGGCATTTCATTCAGAACATGCTTTTAAAAACAATGAATTCTTGCATTAATTATAGTAAAATATGACAGCTGTACCCTTCATCTGGATTCTGGAGTAGGCTGCCTAATTTGCATGAAGAGCCATGGATTAGGAGGGGAGAAACCACATTCTGGTCGCAGATCTGCCAGTGACCCGCTGTGTGACCTGCTGTGTGACCTTGAGCCAGTGCTGTTTGACCCACAGCAGAGTGAAGGGAGTTGGATCTAGTGACTGTCAAATCCACTCCTGCACCATACGTTTTGCATTATTCTTTGAGCAAACTGGTCTATCATGAGGAAAGATAGAATCTCACATTCAGGGCCCAGGTCTGTCTTGTTTGCACTAGCTTTTGCACACTTGCTGTACATCAGTTCTGAGCACAGGGCCTGATACACATTTGATGTTTGGGTCTGCATCTGTCAAATCACCACTCATTTGAGGTCTCTTCCATGTGTCTCAGAGCAACAATGGTGACGCTCAAAGAATCCAGCCAGTAAATAAATGGTTTCCAGTCTCCCTGTGTACTTCTCTATGTCTTTCTGAGAGTAGTCAAAGGAGACTGAGAAAGTTAAGGCTCTTGTTATAGACTAACTATAGTCTAGAAATCTTGATAGGTTATTACTCGGTCAGTATCATAAACTACTAGTCAGGAGACTAATAATTCTTTTACTAATTGTTGATCCCTCTGGCTTGAGACTTGTTAAACCATTGACTCTTGATGGGCCCTGGTTTCCTCCTCCATAAAAAAACACATAACAATATTTGTTATGTGCTAGTCCTTTATTGGGTTGTTGGAAAGCTTTAGTAAAATGATAATCAACATCAGGATGTTTGCAAATAAAGAACATTGTTAGTATAGCAATGGAAAAGAAACAAAAACAGAAGTACCTAATTTTGTCAATAGTAACTCAAAACCTTTTTGCATACACAGAGGATAACTCAGAAACCTTTTCTAAGGGATAAAAACAAAACTTATTTCTTTAAGGGAATCATACTCCCTATAATTTCTTTCCTTATGTTTCCAAGGAAATGCCTTGGGAGTTAACAAAGAAAATGTCAAGAATACTCAGCAGACAACTCTGCTGGCCACTCTCTGAGAAAGGAGTTAGCCGGTATTGATGCAGATGAGGCTGTGGAAGAAACACCCATTCCAGTCCCTTCATCCAACCAATGGCCCCGCCAGGGAAGCCACCCAAGAGATTCAGACTCTGAGTTCTTTATCTTCCACCCGTATTATATATATTAAATGTAATGCAGCCAAGTTTAACAAACAAGACTCTTCATTGCCTTGATATGTTCTTTACAATTCATTTTAGACACAGCAACAGAATGAATCTGTGGAATACTGGGTATAATTTTAAGTACCCAGATTTTCAAATGAAATTGCAAACATAAATACTGGTGTGCTTTGCCTATGTTCACTTGTTCATTTTGGCAACAGATGCTATTTCCAAGATCTTCAACATGTGTGGCAATTTTTCAAGTCCCAAAGGAGGCAGAGGGGGTAGATAAAAATATATAAATTCTTTCCATCATGCAGATATTTTTGGCTTAAGTTATTGCTAGCTAATGAGGATCTAACTTGCCTATATCTTCCATGAAAGAAAACAATTTATAACCCTGTATCTTGGAAGAAATTTTTGCCCCCACCCTCAGGTAACAGTGCAGTCCTGAGAGTACCTGAATATTCCAGTAAGAGTAAGAATCATTTTTCCTAAGAATACATGGCTTGATTACAAAGGTAATTCAGACACTTGTCCTTCAAAGATTTCAGATGTGTTTGTTGATTTGTTTGTTCTGGAGGAATTTCACCTCAAGTCCTCAAGTAAAGCAAAGTTATTTTAGTCAACTGATGTTGTTGGAGTAGCATTCTACTGTGTTTAAGTACCTCAGCCTTTATCTGAGGCCACTAAAACATCTAACAATAACAGTTTTAAGATTCTGCCTGGACCCATTCTTTTCAGCACAGGTCCTTAAGAAAACCTAAATGATTCTAAAGTAATTGAGACGGTTCAAATGGTCCATTTCAAATTAGACGAGCAGGCAGGCACCTGGATTAGACTTGGGATTGTCCAAGTCTCAGTGGCAAAGAGATGGTGAATGAATGCTTTGTAACCCAAACATTACGGCTCACTGAGTAGTACGTCAATAACGTGTGCTAGACAAAGCCAGTGGGAGTGAGCATTTTGGGGTGATAAAAAGCTCAAACAGAACTGACTTCAGATCTTTGGTCACTTACTTCCACAACTGCCTTGTTCTTTATATAGATGTAAGATATGGCTTAGTAAATATTTATTTCATGGATGGATATAAATGCGTTTCTCAGAGCTGGCATCCAGACCCCAGTATAACACTGACATTACACTAGATACTCACTGTTTTCTAGTCACGTCTTGAACAAGTGGCGAGTAGGCTCTGGTCTTCTCCAGCTGGGGAGAAATAAGCATGCCTAAATCCGGTCTTTTCTTCTGGCCAGCTGGCTCAACCATCAGCGCTCATGTAACATTTATTTTCCAGATTTGAAATCTAGACTGCCTCTGACTCTGTCGTTAGCACAGTAAATAAGGTTATTTTCTCACATCCCCCGAGTTTTTGTGATGTCCCCATGCCTGGACCTGAATAGTGCCCTCTATTTCAGATTTCCTTTTGGCTTTTTCCCGATCATTCCAGGGCTGCCTCTTTAGGCATTGTTAATGGCAATTAACTGCCATTTTTGACCCATCGGCCCTCGCTGGGTCTCTCATTAATTCTGGGGCCTCACTTTTCAGAGAACAGTGTTGCCTCCATTGTCCTAAAGGAAGGCATGGCTTTATACACTTGTGAGAAAGCTAGTTTTCTCTTTACCTTTATTTTGGAGTCTTTCTCTCTTGGTGACGGTAATCCTATGATGAATATCTTCCTTTTGCTGAAGGAAACTAGCTTCTGGGCATGTAACATTTGTCTCTGTTTCAAGGTTTCACACCCCTTTGCAGTAACCTTTTCCAACTGAATTGGCAATGTTCTTATCGTCAATGAAAACAATAAAGATTAATCATTGGTCCCTTCATGGTCTTTGGTAGATCATTAATCAACTGAGCTTCTGCATTGTGTAGCATCATTGGCCCCAACCCACCTATTTCCATGGGACAGATCAATCATTACTGCTTAGGGGGAGCACACTTGCTCTCTCCAACGACGTGACTCACATGTAGACATCTGCTCTGAGCCTGACTCCAATCTGAACAATCTCTTTCATGTGAACTTTTACTTGCTACTGGATATAAAAAGAGCATGCTTTAGGAATGAATTAATGAGACACCTTTAGTAGTGCCCGGCACATGCTGATCTAATTAGGATCTGAATTAGATCATGTGTCATCTAGCTCAAGCTTTAAGTTTTCTTAACTTTTAGACCAATTCTGTTATTTTCAATAATAAGAATAAAAAGAGCACTCTTTTTAAGAGAGAGCTTGTGACTTGCCCTTTCTATACACATACATATTACAGTCGTGTTTTTGTTCTTCATGGCAGTCTTATGAAGTATGTGTTCCACTGTTGTGTCCATTTTGTCTAGGAGGAGGTGAAGGTGATAAAGAGGTAACATGACTTTCTCAAGATCACAGAATTAGTAGTGCTGTATTTAGTTGTTACTGAAACAACAGTAATTCACAAGGCATCACAGCTGAACCCAGACCTTCCGTGGATTAACCTATATGATGAAGGCAGTCATATCGTTCTCATATATTCCCAACCTCCCTGCCCTCCTTCCTTTCTGAGACTCGTAGAAATGGCTCTACTTTCTCCTTAGTCTTAATGGCTATTGCCCTTCTCAGCTAAAGATACTAAGCCAGCTGACTCCCAGCCATCTGCTCATGAAATTGTCCGCTGCATTGGGTGGAGAACTTTAGCACAACTGTTTCTCAGGACTCCAAGTTTCACAGAAGGTAGTGAACTTCAAGGCTCGATTAGACCAGCTTTGATCCAACTGTTTGTATATGAGGAGCATTTGAAATGGGCACTGGTCCATGAGTGCCAAAAGTCGAGAAGATGCTTTTGTGGCTTTCATTAACTCTTTTCCACTAATAAAAGTTTTCATCTGTGATCAGTTTAATATTGTGATTTTTTTCTTCCTTTTTTCAAAGTAAAAACTGGTAATAAAAAACTGAAATGTCATCCAGACAGTAAACTCTTTGACCAGTCTTCACAATCACCCAATAAGTTAAGGAAACAGTTAATGTATTAAACAGAGTGTAGGAAGTGGACATAAATTAACTAAGCTTCTGTATTTTGTTTTAACTTTAAACGATACTACGAAGGCCATAGGCACCCAGAAAGAAAACAGCCTGGTGAGGTCTCTTCCTCTTCATCAGCTCTCAGAGACCCTGTATTCCAGGAGAACTTAATTAAACCCTTTTGTGTTACTCTCACAGTTGCTGCCTTCACCCAGACTCTGTTGAAAGAGGTTCTGCCCCAATGATGGGTCAAGGCCTGAGCAGGCATAAATTAATGGGAAGCCAGCAGCTCCAGGTCAGAATGGGGGGCCTCAGCTCAGGCATGCCTTTCACCCCTCAGAATCCTGACGGCCACCCTGAGTCTCTTTTGCCTCTTTCTGGTTCAGGAACTGAAGCCCAGGTACCAAGGCAGAAAGAGCATGAGAGGCGATGTGCAAAGTTGGGAGCCTGTGGCTCAGGTGGCCACTTCCAGCAGGGAGCCCATGGGACACATGAGAGAAGAGACCTCCTTTCTGGGGATACTTTCTGAAAATTGGGGACATTACTCTGGTGGAAAGACAAAGTTGTCCTCCCTTGTATAAATAGTCTCAGACATCCTGAAGCTCCCTTAGAAAACTAGCTGCAACCTACCACTGGGAGCTTGCTTTTTCTTCATTTAATATTTACTTCACAAGTAATGCATGTTCATTGTTAAAAACACAGGAAAACTCCAATGAGCAAAAAATCTAGTACACAGGATAGTTGGTCAAGATGGTGGACTAGCAGAACCACAAGCTCGCCTCTCGTACCTACAACAAAACCACAACTGACTGCTAAACAACCATCAAAAAAAAAAAAAGAAAGACTGGAACCTAGCAAAAAAGGATCTTTTCCAGCTGGAAACATAAAGAGGGAAACACAGCAGGACAGTAGGAGGGAGATGCTTGCGATATAATCAGGCCCTATACCACCCCCGGGTGGGCGGCCCATAAGCTGAAGAATCATTAAGTAACAGAGGCCCTCCCACAGGAGTGAGAGTTCTGAGCCCCACGTCAGGCTCCCCAGCCAGGGATTCTGGCACTGAGAGGAGGAGACCCCAAAACATCTGGTTTTGAAGGCCAGTGCAGCTTAACTCCAGGAACCCCATGAGACTGGTGGAAACAGAGACTTCATTCTCTTGGGAAGCATACACAGAATCTTGTGTGCACTAGGTCCAAGGGCAGAGGCAGTGATTTCATAGGAACCTGGGCCAGACCCGACTGCTGGTTTTGGAAGGTCTCCTGGGGAGGTAGGGGACAGCTGTGGGACATAAAAGCTGGTGGCAGATATTCCAGGAGTGTTCATATACATGAGCTTTCCTGGGGGCTGCCATCTTGACTGGATCATTTGTACCAAGACCTAGCCCCACCCAACAGTCTGTAGGCTTAAAGGCTGGGAAGCCTCAGGCCGAACAACATACTGGGTGGGAACACAGCCCCACCCATCAGATTTCCTGAGCCACAAACACAGCCCTACCCATCAGAGGTCCAGGACCAAGCTCCACTCAGCAGTGGACCAACTCCTCCTGCCAGGAAACCTGCATAAGCCTTTAGTCCAGCCTCATCTTCCAAGGGGAAGATATCAGAAATAAGAAAACAATAAACCCAAAGCTTGTGGAAGGAATCCACAAGCACAGGCCAGACTCTACACTGGGACCAGCTGGACCCTGACCCTTGGGTAACAAGACACGAGTGTACTGCTGGGATGCATAGGGCATCTCCCACAGAGGGCCACTACTCCAAGGTCAAGAAACGTAACTAACCTACCTAAAAACACAAAGAGAAAAACAGACAATATAAGGTGGCAGAGGAATATCTTCCAGACCAAGGCATAAGATAAAATCCCAGAAGAAGAAATGAGCGTTGAGGAGATAGGCAATCTATCCGAGAAAGTGTTTAGACTAATGGTGAATATGTTCAGAGAACTCAGAAGGAGTATACATGCACAGAGGGACGTTCTTAGCAAAGAGTTAGAAAATATAAAGAATGTCCAAACAGAGCTGAAGAATAAAATTACTGAAATGAATAACACGCTAGAAGAAACCAAGAATAGACTAAATGAGGCAGAAGAACAGATTAGTGAGCTAGAAGACAGATTAGTGGAAATCACTACGGCAGAACAAAGAATGAAAAGAATCAAGGATAGCTTAAGAGAACTTTGGAATATCATGAAGCACACTAATATTTGCATCCACAGGGGTCCCAGAAAGAGAAGAGAGAGTAAAAGGACCTGAGAAAGTTTTTGAAGAGATAATAACTGAAAACTTCCCTAACCTGGGAAAGGAAACAGCCAGCCAAGTCCAGGAATTACAAAGCATTTCACACAGGATCAACCCAAAGAGGAACATACCAAGGTACATAGCAATCAAATTGACAAAAATTAAGGACAAGGAGAAAATATCAAAATTAACAAGAGAAAAGCAACAAATAACATACAAGGGTACTCCCATAAGGTTATCAGCCGATTTTTCAGCAGAAGCTCTATAGGCCAGAAGAGAGTGGCATGATATATTAAAAGTGAAGAAAGGGAAAAACTTATAACTGAGAATACTCTACCCAGCAAGGCTCTCATTCAGATTTGATGGAGAAATCAAAAGCTTCACCAATAAACAAAACAAAAAGCAAAGGAAACCATAAGTAAAACAAAACGACAACCTACGGAATGGGAGAAAATACTTGCAAATGATGAAACTGACAAAGGCTTGATCACCAGAATATATAAGCAGCTCATATGACATAATAAGAAAAAAACAAACAACCCAATCCAAAAATGGGCAGAAGATCTAAACAAGCAATTCTCCAAGAAAGAAATACAAATGATCAATAGGCACATGAAAAAATACTCAGTATCACTAATTATCAGAGAAATGCAAATCAAAACTACAATGAGGTATCATCTCACACCAGTCAGAATGGCCGTCATTCAAAAGTCCACAAATGACAAATGCTGGAGAAGCTGTGGAGAAAGGGGAACCCTCCTACACTGCTGGTGGGAATGCAGTTTGGTGCAGCCACCTTGGAAAACAGTATGGAGATTCCTCAAAAGACTAGGAATAGACTTACCATATGACCTAGGAATCCTGCTCCTGGGCATATATCCAGAAGGAACCCTACTTCAAAAAGACACCTGCAACCCAATGTTCACAGCAACACTATTCACAATAGCCAAGACATGGAAACAGCCAAAATGTCCATCAACAGACGACTGGATAAAGTTTTGCAGTATATTTATACAATGGAATACTATTCAGCAATAAAAAACAACAACATAACGCCGTTTGCAGCAATATGGACGTCCCTGGAGAATGTCATTCTAAGTGAAGTAAGCCAGAAAGAGAAAGAAAAATACCATATGAGATCACTCATATGTGGAATCTAAAAAAAAAAAAAAAAGAACATAAATACAAAACAGAAACAGACTCACAGACACAGAATACAAACTTGTGGTTGCCAAGGGGGCGGGGATGGGAAGGGACAGGCTGGGATTTCAAAATTTGTAGATACTGACAGGCATATGCAGAATAGATAAACAAGATTATACTGTATAGCACAGGGAAATATATACAAGACCTTGTGGTAGCTCACAGCGAAAAAAAAATGTGACAATGAATATATGTAAGGTCATGTATAACTGAAAAATTGTGTTCTACACTGGAATTTGACACAACATTGTAAAATGACTATAACTCAATTAAAAAATGTTAAAAAAAAAAAAAAAAAGAATCTAGCACCACCAAACCAGCTTTACAACAAATGTTAAAGGAACTTCTCTAGTCATCAAACCACAAGAAAAGAGAACAAAAAGAAGACAGAAAACAAAAAGACCTACAAAAGATTGCTTTGGCAATTCAGGGTCTTTTATGGTTCCATATAAATTTTGGAATTGTTAAAAAGTAAAAATCAAGTACACAGATACCACCTGAAGTAACCTCTGTCAATCTTCAGCATGATGCCTTTCATGTCTTTTTGCTTCGAAATGAGGGAAGAAATACACACATACACTCTCATACCCCTTTTCACACAAAAATGGGATCAAATGTTTTTGACCCTTTTCTTCTTAATATAGCTTAAAACATTTTCCCATGCAAATTAGTATGATTTGTTTCTAATTTCTGTTAAATTGAAATTGGGATGAGCAGGCCTACCCTTAACATTTCTGGAGCAGCCTTGTCTACCCAAGAGAATACATGAAGCATGTGTCTAAATGTTTCAAAGTGGTTAAATAAAAATTATCTTATCCTCCATTCATAATAAATGTGACTTTATAAGACCCTGGAGGGCCAGGGTCAAATTCAGACTCCTCAGACCCCTTGAGTCCCATGCTGGAACACAGCAATGTCGGGTGCGCTGGCCCCTGGTCCCTGCACCCCCACTTCCCAGCCCCAGATCATCCTGCACAATAAGGGGCCTCTAATGACCACACGTTCAAATTCTGTCCTTGCTGCCTAGAAAGAGTCAGCCCTAAGGCCCAGGGTGGGGACAGCTGAAGCCCAGTCTGCCCGCAGGTAATGGACCTGTACACTCAGGGCTTCATGCAGGGCTTCTGTGCACTTGGGTTGTGGTCTAGAGGGAGGGCCACAGGGTAGGCACAGCTTGTTGGTTCAAGGCTCCCTCACCCTGAAAGGAAGGGCAAGGTTGGCTGCAGGAGGGCCCAAGGAGGCCACTAAAGTGCAGGGCCCATGGCTGGGAGGAACTGGTCTTCCACATCCTCCTGTGCTGATGTTTATCTACTTTGTGTAGCTGACTTCCCCAAGTTAAAAGTGCATGGGTTTAATCAGAAAGTACGATTCTCGTAAGGCATGAGTAATGATGGTTTTGAAAGCTGGCTCTGGTTCACAATCACACACAGGAAAGCACCTACAAGCAGGTGTCACGAGCATGTCTACCTTGAGTAACATGATTCTCTTCCATGGTTACCATTCTGATAGATAAACATGGCATGTTATGGATTTAATTCACATCTGATTGCTAAATATGAGGGGAATTCTTTCTCATGTCAGTATTTAATCTTCTGTGTATTAATTAATCATGGCTTTTATCTTACATTAGGTATTTTAATTTATTCTATTTGGGCCCTTGGTATATTAAAGATATGAGCCATTTGGTATATCCATGAACAAACGCTATCCTGGAGCTCTGTAAATTATGTCCTTTTCTGGATCTATTACCTTTCAAGGTTTATTCCAAAAATGGACCATTTTGAGAAATCAGTAATATCAGACTCAATGATCTGGCTATATAGATCAATTTAATTTAACAAATAGTTGGGGTTTTTTGTTAAACACCTATATGTGCTTGGCAGAGTGACAGAACTCTACAACTGTATTAAGAATTACTGAGGCTCAATATCCAAAGCAAATGGAGTTAATGCTATAGCCACAAGAGACACATCAGAATTCTTAACCACCCCTACTCACCACTAGGAAGGGATGTTCTCTTTGAGGCAGAGGGTTGAGTGCCTAGATATACAGATATATGAATTACAAAATAGTTGTAGTTTTTATCTGCTACTCAGAGCCAGATGTGCTGTACTTTCTTGTGAATCTACAAGATTTTCAAGGATAATTTCAATTACATGTGATTTTCACCTTATACAATGAGGCTAGCCTTGTACTTTTGTTATACCTTTGTACACAGATTATTCTGAGAAAAGGAATAACAGAGACCATGTCATCACATTGGAGGATATGAAAAAGGAACATATGGATTCTTATTAATAGGGGAATACTGAGCCCCCATGAAAAGCTCTATTCTGAGAAACAGGTATTCAGAAAGTTAGAAAATGGCAAATGTTTATAAAGTATGGGTGGGATGCCATTCATTGTGCTAAATAAATTGCTCTATCTTGTTTAATCCTTGCAACACTCCTTTTTATGAGATAGATGTCATAATAGAATTTTATAATCCCTATTATATGGATGAGGAAACTTTTATAATCCCTATTATATGGATGAGGAAACCAGCAATTAGAGATTAATAACCTGTAAGAGGTGGCACAGTTAGCAAGAGGGTGATGATAGATTTGTTCCACTGGGTTCAGGAGCCTGCAATCTTATCTTCAACTCTGAGATCTCTACTGCTTGCCATGAAAGCCCATGATGTCCTGGGTAAAGTCAGCACCTGGAGGGAAGGTACAGAGGTGGGGGATGCAAAGTATGTTTGGAAAATGGACCTGTGAATCTAGAAAAGTACAGCAAACAGCTGGCATTGGGATGCCACAGCTCCCTCCAGAGCACATGGTGCTCCTTCTTCTGAAAATGCATCAACCTTAGATGCCCTCTCAAAATGTCCCTCCAGACAGTCAGCGTCAATCAGAAGAAGTCTGGCTATCCTAAGATTACAACAGAAGTTCTTCACCTGAGGTCCAAGGATCTCCTGGGTCCATGTTTAGAGAATAGGTAAGAATGTGCACTTTTACTCCCTTTCTCTGGGGAAACAGTCTATAGCTTTCATCAGATTCTTAGTAAGATCCCCAACCCAAGGAAGATCAAAAGTGTATCAAGAGCTAGCTGCAACCAAAACTGGGGGAAAACTCTGGGGTGGGGTCTTTAATTCAACAAGGATTTATCAAGCTTATGTTATGTGACAGTCTGTACAGAGGCTGGTGGTACAAAGACATGGAAGCCACTTGAGTAGCTCAGAGTCTAGAGTGGGCTAAGAATTTGGAGCTTTATTCATACGTAGAGGAAAAGGATGGTTCTGTTGTATCATGTTGTCATACTGTATGAGACCATAGGATCTATTTCTGTATCTATTCAGTATCTATTTCTTCCCCATAGGATGGAGTTAGCAACTACCCATGCCCAGAAAGACATCACGCAAACGTTCAGGTTGTTATGTCTTAATTCACATCTGGGATGTGGCAGTGGTTTCTTCAAAAAGGATAAGGAACTGTCTCACTAAACCAAAGTCAGGGTTATGGAGGTGGAGAACTTGGTACCTTCTGAGCCAGAAGTTTCTCCCATACCTATCTGTACCAAAGCATTTGAACATATGTTTATTCACGCTTATGAAAGAGAATGGAGGCAAAACTATCTGAAAATAAATCAACTGTTTCCCTCACTGTCCACATTGAGAAATTGGGAACAAAAATTGGGAAGAAGAGGGCCACATAGTAAGTCAACAATTAGGCTGGGACTCCAAACCAGACCCAAGAGTCCCAGCCCAGTGTCCAAATAATAAGAATCCCCTTACAATTTATGAACTGTGTTCACATCCTTAGTATCCATTAATCCAGATGCTATCTGCTTACAAGGCCTATGATCAGTCCCTCCAAAGCACAAGAGAATCAAATTGCCCTCTTATCCAGAGGCATGGTCTCTGTGGCGTCAAACTGGGCTCAGAGTACCCTGAGGCACACGAGTGCATCCCAAGGGCAATGTATGCACAGAGAGTTTTAGGAGTCTATTTCCATAGTCTCTACTGTACTCTTTGCTACAATTGAGCTACTTGAGAATGGACCTGCTGTTGAGGCAGGTCTTAGTTGGAGTCCCCCAGCAGCAGATACAGTAAAAAAGATCTTAGTGCGAGTAGTTAATTTGGAAGATGATACTGGGAAACATCTGCAGGGGAGTGGGGACCTGAGATGGGAAAGGAAAAGGCAACCTACGAAGCAGGTGTTATCAAGCCTTAATCCTGCGCAAGAGGTAAACTGTGGAAGCCCATGAAGAACGTGCCCTGAGAAGGAGATGGGAATGAGGGCTGTGTGGACCGAGCAGGCTCCTGGTGCCAAAGAAAGTGCTCAGCTGAGGACGTGGAGAGCATAGATATGAGCAAGTTATCAGTAGTTCTCAGAAACAGCATCATACCTCCTCACCTTTCCCACTTGCCCTCTTAAAATCACTCTTCTGCCCCATTACAAAGAAAGGGTCTGTCTTTCACCCACCCTCACCATGTTATTAGCATGGTGCACTGCCCGAAGTATACAATGTCCCAGGGAACCAAAAAAGGGATAACTTAAAGTGCTCAAACTTGGGGTCCATGAAGCCTTCTTTAGTGGATGGCTTTTAGCAGGACCATAAACCCAGCCGTATCTGCTTCACTGAGATGCATTACCAATAAACATTCTGTATTTTATGTCTTACCATAATGTCTCGAAATGTATATTTTAATGTTTTAATCAATTATGTATTAGTAATAATTCAACATAGAATAATTTATAAATTACTATATATTTATAAATTAATGTCACAGGAAATACAGGATATTCTAATTCTACTTTATATGCATATTTGTGTCACAGAGAATTATGATAGGTATCAATAAGAGATGTTCAAACACAGAAACACATTGCATTTGTATAAAATTCCTTAGGAAAGTGAATGGAATGCAATTTCCAGGAGAAATACAAAATTTCTGCTGAGTAAAAGACCAGCTTATGTATATATTAAATGGTGGGTTTCTAATCACCAATATATTTATATTCCATTGGAGTATTTTAGAATGATAAAACATTTCTATTCTGATTGTGCTGCAACTATCTAAACAAGTTGAGAAATGTTAATTGTCAGATTAAAAAGGTGAAAGATCATGGTTTTCCAAA
Organism: Camelus bactrianus; assembly: GCF_048773025.1. Classification (NCBI taxonomy): domain Eukaryota; kingdom Metazoa; phylum Chordata; class Mammalia; order Artiodactyla; family Camelidae; genus Camelus; species Camelus bactrianus. The sequence continues at coordinate 29,810,592 of NC_133555.1, forward strand.
GGTCTTACAGAAGGAGTCAGGAAGTTTAGAAACCTCCTGCTCTAGAATACTTTTCAGTTTCTTTGTCTGCATTTAGGCTAGAGGTTCTCACTCATCCTAGGTTGGTGGCACGTTTGGAACTCTGTGTGGTGAAATGTAATACATACAGGATGGTGTATAAATTGGAAATGCATGATATACCACTAAGTGAAACCCCAAGTAATCATTACCACATCAAGAAACAGCAAATTCCAAGCTCCCAGAGGCACACCTCATGCCTGATCCCTTCTCCCTCTTCCAGCAGACACCCTGGTCTTAATCTTTATGGAAATCACTTCCTTGCCTTCCTTTATGGTTTTATCAGTTAAGTATGCATCCCCCAACATCATTATTTTGCCTGTTTTTCCCCCTGTATTTATCTAAGTGGACTGGTATAGTATATACTCTTTTTGTTACCGCTTCTTGTACTCAAAGGTTTGGGATATGCATCCATGTTGGTTCATTTTCATGGCTATGGCCAATTCACTGGCATTGTTCTAAGCCTGGTATTCTGTTTTATAAATATGCTACCACTTATTTATCCATTTTAATGCTGGCAGACTTTTTAGGTTGTTTCCATCTCTGGGCTTGTATGAGTAACACTGCAGTGAGCATTCCTGTGTGTGTCTCTGGTGCACACTTGCCCACACTTCTTTTGAGTATGTGCCTAAGTTTATTACTGAGTCATAAGTTTATGCTCAGGTTCAGTAATCAATGCTGAAATGTTTTCAAAAGTAGTTGTATTAATTTATACTCCTGGCAGCACCAGTGAGCTTCCAGTAGTTCATTCATAGCAACACTTACTATTTTACAACTTCTTAATTTTAGCCATTCTACTGGATGTGTCATGGTATCTCATTGTGGCTTTGATTTATATTTCCCTATTTATGAAAAAACTTGAGTACCTTTTCATATGTTTATTGATTATTTAGATTTCATCTTTGATGAAGTAGAACCTCTTGCCTATTTTTCTGTTGGGTGACCTTATTTAATATTCCTTTACCTATTTTCAATCCAAACTTTGTCAATTATATGTTGTCAATGTCCTCTTAGTCTCTCTGCTACATTTTCATTCTTGTAAGGGTGCCTTTTGGTGAAATGCAGTTTACCACTTAGCTTTTGGGGTTAGTGCTCTGTGTGTCCTGTTTCAATAACTTTTTTCTACTCCAAAGTCATGAAGATATTCTCCTATATTGTGTTCTAGAAGATTTGTTGTTTTATTATCACTTTTGCTTCTATAATCCACCAAAAATTGATTTTTGTGTATGAAGTGATATAGGGAAAAGGGTCTTTTATTTAATATGGAAAGTAGATTGGTCAAGCACAATTTATCGAAAACTGTCCTTCACCCACTGATTAGAGGTGCCAGTTTGTCATAAGTGTCCTTCTGGGCTCTCTTTTTTGCTCCATTGTTCTATTGGCCTATTCCTATGCTATTACCGCTCTATGAACCACACATTTAATGTTTTGTAGAGCCAATTTCCCCACTTTGTTCTTTCTGAGGATTGTCTTAGCTTAATTTTGTCCTTTTTGTTTCCACATACATTTTAGAATCAGCTTGACAATTTCTACAAAACGGCTTGGATTTTGATCCAGGTTGCATTGACTATATAGATTATCAGTTTTAACCTCTGTAAATATTGAGCCTTCTGATCTATAAAAGATGTATATTCCTCAAGTTATTTAGATGTCCTTTAACTTAAATCATATTTTACAATTTTCCACGTGGACATCTTGCTCATTGTTTGATTTATTTCCTCTGGGTATTAAATGTTTCTTAATGCTACTATAAATTATTAAATTATTTTTGTAAAGGTTTTAAAATTTTGCAACTTTTAAAATTACTTCTTTTAAATTTTAAATTATTTTTTCAGTATTTCAGTAATTTTAGATCGAAAAACAATGTATTTCTTTCATATTATACTTGCATCCTGCAATCTTGATAAATTCACTCTAATAGTTTGTAGATTCTTTTGGAGTCTATGCATGTCTATATACTTTAACTAGAAATAATAATAGTTTTTGTTCTCTTACTCATTATATATTTTAGTTATTTATCTCGTCCCTTTGTGCTGACCAGGACACTACAAAGGACAAGAAGGTACAATCCATGTACATTTTAACATTTTAATTCCCAGTTCCTAAAATAAGTGGGAATTAACCTCGTCTGGTTAATTCCCACTCATATTAGGACTGGGTCATATTTCTCTATTATCCATTCTCTTATTACCACTTATCCCTCCTCTGTAGCACTTGCCACTATTATAAATTTTAGATTTATTGGGGGTTTCATTGATTAATATGCATCTTCAGCACCCACTTTATGCATTAGTAGCATTTTAAATAAGCCACAAGGTGTAAAAAGGCTGCAGCTGGACTGTGTTGCCTACACTGTATTCCCTTCTAAATCTGCACATGACATGTGCTAGATGTGTAGTAAGTACCAAAAGAGTGAAAAATAAAAATGGATGCAAGGCCAACCATGTGAGGAAGCTACAATTATGTGTCTGCATTTTTTAGATGACAAAATTGAGGCCCAGGGAGGTGACGGAGCTGGTCAGCAACAGCTCTGCGATCTGTCTGATTGTAAAATCGGTGCTCTTGGCCACTGCCCCCTGCTGCCTTGACAGCCCCTCATGGGTTGTGTATTTGGTAAGAACAAGGCCCCACTGTTCAGAGCTGGCATTTTCATATTGGGCTCATTTGTAGATTGGAATTGGATCTTTATGAGAGATAAGACATTTGAGCCGCTTCTGGCCTAACAACCATTACACAAGCCCTTTAAATGCTTCATTTTGTTTTTAGTAGGCAATACCAGCTAAGAGATAAACCAGATTTATTACCTTTGTGTCACAGGGGGCAGAAAATGGTCAATTTGTCATCTCTTTCTTCTTTTTGACTTACGAATGATTGCATGTGGCAGAGACCGTTTACATTCAGAAATTTCCCTTTCACACCTGTCAGGTCAGTCTCTCGGGGTCATTAATTCCCCCACCCACGGCCAGCAGAGAGTTGGCTGCTCACTCAGTTGGCTCACAGGATAAAGTCAGTGGGGGACCAGGTGGGGACGGCCACAGCGTGGCCCTGATCGGCTGGTCAAAAGTTGACAGAGCAGCTGCCCAGCCAGATTTAATCCTAAAGCAGCCTTGACTGAAATATTACTTCACTGAGGTCTGGCTTTGGAGTCAGAAGACCAAGTGTGAGTTGTGACCATGCTTTTTTCCAGCTGGGAGACCTTGAGGAAAGTTGCTTAATCTCTCTGAACTTCCATGTTGTCAACTGTAACGTGGGGATGGATGCTACCTCATTCATCAGTTTTCGAGGGCTGATTTACAGAATCATAAAACATTAAAGTTCTCGGTCTAAAGAATTGTTGTTTTAGCCTGAATAGTATCAATTTCCTCTTCTCTAGGGAACAGTGCCCCACATTTCCTCGGGAGAAACACTATTCCCTAATGCTCGGGCTCAGGGTTTCAAGTCGACCTCCTTTCATGGCTCCGGGGATAGAATATACGGTTCAGGCTTGGCCAGTCAGAAAATTCCATCTGACCACACTCCAAAGTGATTCCTTCACAGACAGACTTGTGGCCAAATACAATCAGAGTGAATCCCAGACTTGAACCCAAAAGGATGTAGGTGGGTAAAGGATGTAGGTGGGGAGCCTCTGTCTGCCATCTTGTGGTCACATGCTGCTTGGTCATGAAACTGGTGGAAACAACGGAGAATCTGAAGATGGATGGCACCAGCTCCTGTTGACATCATTTAAATTCCTGGATTAAATGATACCTGAAGGTTGTGCCTGGACTTTTCTATTATTTAAGCCAATAAATGCTCTTTTTCAATTAAGTAGTGCTAGTTGAAATTTTTAAAGGCAACTTCATACTGTTGCCCCATTGTAGAGATGAGAAAATTGAATTCAGAGATGAGAAGCAGTAACACGCATCTAAGCACTTGGTGAAATATAAACTGCCTGCCTAAAAACGGACTGTGGGGTGAAAACTGCCTGCATCACCAGGCCCCCTTCTCTCCTCTGCACCTCTGCTCACTCTGGCCCCCCGGCCTCACTTTCCTTCTCCCTTTGTTCCACCTCATTAAACCCACCTAGTCATCTAAGCTCCGGACAAGCCCTGTTCCCTCAGGATGTCCCCACTGACTTTGCCTCACAATGTGTCTCATGCAGATCAGCCTTTTCAACAGATGCGCAGCTTTCTCCTGAACCTGTTCCTCTTTTGAAGTCTTGGTGTCTCAAGGAGTTGCTCAGAAGTATGAAAGCAACCTGAACACTGTAATTCTTGTTCACGTTGGGCACCACTGCTTGCTGATGGACTGAAATGTGTCAGTCACCAATGTTGAAGTGACTCTTCGCAAGGAGAGTTGATTAAAAGTTAACTGATGAAGATCACAAAGCCTTAACACAGTGGGAAAGGCATATTCGGCTTGACCCGTTTCCCTTTACGGTCTTGCTATTTCCTCTTCCTGCCGCCACAGAAAGAAATGGCTGGCCTCTCTCGTCTTTCTGACCAATAATTCTATGGAATTTCTAAGTATCTTGTCATTTTTCCACTAAAAAATAATAATGGCAAAAATGACCCAGGTGAATTGGACTATAAAAAGGAACTATTTTTAAAAATGGAAGAAATAAAGGTGACCCTCTGACTTCAGGACAGAGGAGGCTTTCCTCAGCATAAGGACAAAACAGAAACCACAAAGAAATGTCGAGTTATAAAGAGATCTATATGAACTCAGTAAAATAAACAAACAAAACCCCAGAAACACCACTAGAAGCAGAAATAAATGACAATGACAAATATATGTGATAGATGGAGATTATAACTTCCTAAGCATTAAGTTCTTTAATCAACAGGAAGTGAACAAAGATCTTGAAAACAAAATATACAATAAAGAGGGCTACTGACGGCACATAATCAAAACACATTCATCCTCATGTGGATGCCAGAGAGCCAATCAGAAGGACAATGTCTTTTTTTTTTTTTTTTTTGCTCTAAAATTGAGAAAACTATACTTAAATTACATCTTGTATGGATACAAAGGAATGAACACACAAATACGTTCCTGGTAAAAACTGTGAAGGGTGATTTAACAGTAAATGTCAAGATCAAAAATGTACATTCCCTTTGACCCTATAATCCTGCAGAAATTTATCCTGAGAAAATAATCAGAAAAGATGCCCACACAAGGATTTTACTTTATTTATCTCAGTCCTATGTAAAACCAAAAAATTGAAGACAACTTAAAGTCCACCAGTTGCATATTGGCTAATGATAAATGTTACATCCACGTAATAGATATAATTACCAAAGGTAATGAAAGAGATCTGTATTTATTGATTTAGAAAGACATTCACAATATACTGATGAGTGAAAGAAATGAAAGTCCCCAACTGTGCAGGATTTCAAAAAAACCCAAAAACTTGTATTAAATATTTGGAGAATAATGGAAACAGAGATAACAAGGTGATAATAGGGTTAATCTCTGAATTACACGATCATGGGGGTTATTTATTTATTTTGCTATTTTGTATTTTCCAAATTTCTGTAATAAATGTGTCACTTTTAAAAACTGGAAATATTTTTAAAGGTAAGTAATATGCCTTTATACTTATGTTCACCAGTGCATCTGATGCCTGTATCTGACAGATAGCATCCCAAAAGAATTTATGTGCCAATTGGGTTTGGACTGTGTACCAGCATATGGACCATTTGGGCCTCCTTTTATTTTTATTTTTATTTTTATTTTTCTACCAGGACTGGTATTTTCGGCACAAAGAGAGATTTGTTTACTACCTACTCCATCCATTCACCAACTGGGCACAGGAACCATAAACATTGTCATTTCCCAAATGGAAGAAGGTATGGCTTTGAAGAGCGGAGCCTTTAATCAGACAAAACATCTCACTTTGCCCTAGTCATTAAACTGACTTCAGAGACAAAGGCCCAAGGCCTTCCATCTGTTTAGTTTGTATAAAGACAGTCAAGTGATGCTGAGCACTGGGGATACCGTGTGTTTATATTAGGAGTAATGAACTGAAAGCAGGGCATCTAATCCTTTCCCTAGCCAGGAGGTACTTCCAACATTTTAGAAGTCTTTTTTAAAGAGTAATAGAACTTTATAAGCATATTGGTCCTTTCATCTCCCAGAAAGTATACTCAAGGCATAATTCAGACCTTTACATTAGATCATATTAAGCCTAATTTAGTTCTTCAGCACAACAAAGAGCCTGGGGGTCTTTAGGAAGTTGTAAGAGTCATAGAAGTTAAAGAACCTGACTTTTTAAACACACATGCATCTTTCCCATATGATAATGAATGTGCTGAATGTCCTGCCTCTGGGAGGTCTTGCCAACATGCTGAAGGGTGGGTTCATTCCAGCAACAAAGGGGTGTGAGGGCAAGAGCACACCCAGCTGGTGTCTCCCACCAGGCTTCCACTCTTCTAGAAGAGCTCATCTTCCTACTTTTAAGTTTCTCAGCAGTGGGCACGCCGAGGCTGCTTTGGGTGAGCCAAGAGTATAAGGCAACTGATGGTCCCCACATTCCAAACCAGTTTGCTCCAGGGATTTGACATTTGATTCTTAAAGCAGGATGCCTTTATAATTTTGTTTTTTAGCCACATCTGAGATCTCAGATGATAGTCACGATTCAATACTTTAAAAGAAAAATTTGACGGCATAAACCCCACCAACAGATAGATTACATGTGGTATAGTGAGCATGGGCTCTGGTCATAGGCTTGGGTTTACATCCCAGCACTCCTATTACCTAGTCTGGGATGAGTTGCCCAGCCTCTCCAAGCCTCAGTCCCCTAATCTCTGAGGGGAGTGAGATGGTAATATCCACCCAGCTACCTCACAGAGTGAGGACAAATGCACTCATGAATGTGGAAACACTTCATGAACTGCAAAAAGCTGTGTCTTACGATGACAGTGCCAAGTCTTGTTGTTTGGCCAGTTTCTTATGCAGTCAGGTAGCATCACGTCTCAGAGACTGGAGAGTAGTCAGTGGTGCCTGAGTCACAGGATGCTCCGATCTGAGGCTGGAAGCCCTCAAGAAGTGTCTCTGAGTATACTGTAAACCTAAGTTCCACCCACTGTTCCAAGTCATCAGTCACTTTCCAAAGCCGCAAACTCCTAGGACAAAGTACCTTGTTGTTTGATCTAGCATTTTGTTGCAATAACCATTGGTTAAGTCTACAAAAGCTGGCTGCTCCCCTGGGACAGGGAAATCTCTACAGAGAGATTTTTGTGGGTTAATGGGATCTTCTGAAGGGGACCTGGCCAGCAGCCACTCTCCCTCTGCCTCCCCTCCCCAGGCTGACTCTGCCTCTATCAGCATGAAAAATGGGGAGTTGATTGGGCTTGTATCATCCATAAGTTAGCTTAGCTGCCTAGGGGTCATTTGTCTAGAGCACGTATTCCCAAATCCAAGGGAGGGTTGCCATTTTCTTTTCCAGTGAGGTCATCCTGCCTGTCCGCAGCTTTGACATGTAGCTAACCAGGGCTCTCACCACAGGCTGCGTGGGAGCAGAGAAAAGAGCCTCCCATCCAGGAATGACAGGCCAACTTTGGGGCTTCCTTCCCCTTTCTCCGCTCTGTTGTCTTGGGCTATGACCTCTGCTCAGGCTGGGCCTATAACACCCTTAAGCCTCAAATGGAGGAATCTCACTTGGCCCTGAAATACTCTTCCCCATGTGGGCCAGGGAATGCATTTTCCTTTGTAACTCACTTTGAAGCTTTGTGTTTCATGTGGCGTGGCTCACAGGGAGCTTTTCTTTCACTGATGAGGCTACTTGTGACTCTCAAAGGAAAACACAGGATTTGAACAAATGGGATGGTCAGCCACATGGCCTCTGGTGGCACTGTATGTAGAGGCCCAAATTGGCCTGAACAAGGACCCTTATAAAGCTTATGATGTCAAGAACCTGAAAAGCTCTGTGCTGACCATACAGTTCCAGATCCCATGAAGGAAGGGAGATTTATTATCCATCTATCTATCTTGTGCCAATCTATGCTAACATGTGCTCATCTTCTTCACAATAACCCCACTGGTGGGCACACGCGGGCCCACTTTTGAGGTGAGGAACCTGAAGCCCAGAGAAGTGAAGGAACTCACCTAAGAACACAGCCAGGAAATCAAAACCAGAAGGGCCATCCTCACAGCCTCGACCTTGCACAGCTCACAGAGACTGCTGGGCTGTCCATTTACTCACTTAGCTCACACCCACTGAGCACTCTGTGCTGGCACACTTCCACGTCCTGGGTTGTGCGTAGCACTGAGCAAAAGGGACCAGGTTCCCACAGACATGAACAAGCAACAACACATGCAGAAATTCCAAATGCTGGTTAGGACTTCAAAGCCTCAACAGTCAGGTGATCTGACAGGAAAGAAAAGCAGCTGGAGCCAGGGTGGTCAAAGCTGCCTCTGAGAGGGACTGGAGATCTGAGACCAAACAGTGAGAAGTCAGGCATGCCACCGTCTGCAGGAAAAGGCCAGTGAGCACAGAGGATCTGAGGATGTACAAGAGCAGAACAAAGGTGTGTGGGCTGGCCAAGTGGGCAGGGCTGAGTGGGAAGAGTTGTATTTGGAGAGGGAGCAGAAACCTGACCGTGCTCTTGCAGTCCACAGCCAGGTGTTTCCATCTTATTCTGCAGGGGGCGGGACACCATTTCAGGGGGTTTGATAGAGGACTTACCTCTCGTTCTAAAGAGATCACCCTACTGTCTGTAGGTATTATGGCCCCTGACAGATAAGAGGAGACTAGGGAGACCAGCAAAGGATTTGGCAAATACCGTGACTGAAAATTTTACACCTAGTTTAATTAATTTCATATTGTGAAGTGGTTTTCCTTCAAATATGTAGATACATATCTTCTATTCTGGCTTAGTGTTTGAAATCTATATCAACTACTTCATTCAACACACTGTACATTGGAAAATGTAGCTGGAAAAGTTCTCACTAGGGCTGGAGACTCAGCTTTGGAGCTCAGCAGGGTGAGGATAGCTTCCTTATATTGGGGCTGCCCACAGAGCAGCAGCAACATGCCAAAGGGGAGGGCATCCACACGGAGGGGTCAGAGCCTGGGCAGGGTGGGGAGCGCATCCACCTGGAAGGGCAGCCTGATTCAGGTGCTGAGTCTGAGCAGAGTGAGGGGCCTTCTCATGGTCAGCCAGATGCAGGGAGTCAGAGTGCAGAACAGGTGAGGAGGGCATTTGTGTGAGGTATGAGGCAGTGGTGGTGATGAGAGATTCTCTATATATGGAAAACAGATCAAGTAATTAAATATATTAAGGAAAATCTCTGTCACAGGGAATCTCTGTCAAAACGAGTTATAAATACAGAAGGAGAGAAGACTAGCTTTCTAGAACCATGCGCCCTGAGATTGTGTGTTGGAACTGAAGATATTGGAGGTGTAAATTCATATATCTCAGCACATACAGATATGGAAGCAAATACAGATGTGTACATATGTTTGTGTATGTGTATTCATGCATGTGTCTATATGTCTTCATACATGTGTGTACACATCTGTTTGTGCCTGTGTATGTATTACAAATGTGTATGCATATACTCGTGTGTCCAAGCATGTATGGACATATTATACATGTGTCTATGTCTATATGCATGTATACATATTTGTCTACACATAAATCCATACATGTATGCTTGATATGCATACATTTATACTCTAGCCCTGTCCACTGAGAGGACTAGAGGACTTGGTTACAGCAATAACCCATGCCTTCCACTTGGATTTTGGCTTCTATATATCTTTCTCTTCTAAAAGGAACAGGGCTCCTTGGAGAATGACTGATTCCTGGGATGGGGCCAAGAAAGTTCAAGATGAACCTGGAACATCTTATGCCAAAATCTAAGAAAGTTCTCAAAGAATGGTGGAAAGGCCAAATGGACGTTGTAGATAGTTTGAACTGGCCAATGTGAAAGAAATTTGAATACCAAAATAAATAATGATAACTTGTTATAATATTATTGTATTAAATAAGAGACAATACTAGTAGAAAATAAATGAATATATTGAAAGTTTGATGAGAAATAAGTTGCTTACATAGTTTCAATGTAACTCCTTTAAAACATTCATTAATTGCAAGTAGGAAAATCATTATTTTATAGTGGATAAGATAATACCTTAATGAAATAATCAAAAGAAACATTATCAATAATGGGACAAACTGACATTGTCCCACCTGATTGGATGTAATGAGAATGCACCAACATTTCTCTGATACACCTGCCAAAGACTCATGACCTGAGTCTGATCTTGAGGAAACACCAGACAAACCCAAACTGAGGGCATTCTACAATACAACTGGCCTGTAATCTGCAAAAATATCAGAGTCATGAAAGTAAAGACTGGACAACTTTTCCAGACTAAAAACACAACTAAATCTAATGTGTGATTCTGAATGAATCTGTTTGCCAGAAATATTACTGGGACTATTAGTGAAACTTGAATGAGATCTGAGGGTTAGGTGATGGTGATGTGTCCTTGTTAATTTCACAATTTTGACAGTTTTATGATGGCTGTATAGAGGACATTTTTCATTGTAGGAAAGACACAACAACAGAGAGATGAGGCATCAGGTTGGTGACTTGCTCTCAAATGGCTCAGAGATAAAGTTCTCTATACTCCACTTGTAACTCTTCTATAACTTATGATTGTTTCAAAACATTTTTTACGGGAAAATATAAATTTTAAACATGTAGTTTTCATTTACTCAAATCCAGAATCAAGCTGAATCTTAAACTCTGATAGATTATAAAATTTCAATCACTTTTACCCATATTTGTAGGCTGTTGTCATTTGTTTGTAAATGAAAAAATCATCACTTCAGGAGTAACTCTTTCTTTCTGTGATTTTAGCCTTAACCTATAAAATATAATTCACTTTACCTCAAAAGTGAGCTAAAACTTAAAAAGAACTTCCCCATGAAGACAGGATGAGGATTACACACCATGGATTAAGACTGAGAAGCATATTAAATCTTAAAGTGCATACAATTATCTCATGAAAACAAAAAGAGATTTACAACATTCTAAACCAATTACAACCTCACCCTGGGACAGTGGACTGAAGCCCCTAGAGAATAGATTCTGATTTTGTGGAGAGGATTTCCTCAGTGAAGGAAAATAGTCAAATAAAAATCACTCAGAAGTGCATGTTTCTTTGACATTTTCCTCTTCAGCATCCTGAAAACTATAGCAACTTTAAGCACTTTATGAATATTTTTAAAATTATATTGAATTGTGTTAAATTGTTTATGTTTATTGAATGCATATTCCTATAAAATAGGAATATTAAATGTATATAGTTGAATGTTTCCTTAAAATAGTCTTTGGTATAGTGATCTGCAGATTTGGGGATTTTTATGGCTGAGAATCAATTCAGCAATTTAAACTGTAGGGAACTGCATAAAGTTTATGATTTTTAATTTTGCCAATTAAGGGCATAAAATACAAATAAAATAAACTGCTTTCCCAATACTTCTATAATCTCACAACAAAGGTAGTCCTTTAAAGTAAAAGACATTTAACTTTTCCAAAACTTGTACAAGTTTTCTTCTTTTATTTTCAAAACAGGATTGGTAGACACATTTTCATTGACAGACTTGACTGCCTAAGGACTGTTTGGAAACTTGCTATACCCCAGCTACTTCATTCTGCAGATGCTAGATTCAGAGTTGAGCTGGGACTGGCCTGAAGAAAGGCTGCCACTTAAGGAAAGACCAAGATCTTGCATTCAGAGCCCCTGAGTCCTAAGCCAGTGTGCTTGCCACTACACTTAGCAGTTTGCTTTACACAGGTCTATCACTTCGATTTCTTTAAGCTACAATCAACAGAAAACTAACCTAAACTTGATTAAATAATAAAGGAAACTTATTGGCTCAGGTAATGGAAAAATTCAAAGGACAGCGTCAGGCAAGGCTTAATCCAGGATCTCACTTGCTTTATATAGTCATTAGCCACATTGTGGCCCTACCAGTCATTTCAGGGAGTTTATGTGTGGCTGCATAAAATTCCCAACCTTACACCATCAAGTCCAGAGGAATGGAAACTGTATCTTGGTGTAGTTCCCACCCGTCCTGGAAGTCACACTTAGATGGCATCACATGCTTCTCCTTAAGTAAGTCACTGGTGCTATGTGAGTAGGAGAGGTTGATAGTTTAAACCAATCAAGGCTTGCTCCTGGAGTTTTAGAGTTGTGTCAACTCCCCATAAACTACTAGGCTGACAATGGGAAAGAAGTAGTCTCCCAAGGAGAAATTAGGATATTGTTTTACTAGAAAAAGATAAATGAACATTGGACAAAAAGATAAACACAGGTGTACATTACAATAGGCTAGATAGAGATACTACTCTCCAGAAGCTTACTGTATTTAAAAAATGCTTTTATGCCAAAGAGCATGGACTATGTCTAGCTTGTTAATGGCTGTATCTCTAGTACCCAGAGTGGTACTGGTCCAGAGAAGGTCTACAATAAAAATGATGGAAAAATTAGATAATAGGAAAATACCAAAAAAAAAAAAATCAAAAAAGTATTCATAATCCCATGGTCCAAAGATAATCTTACTCTTAAATACTTGGGGTCATTCCTTCCTTTTTTTTTTCCTATGTGAAATGCTTATAGTTATTTATACTTGGCAGTATGTTTACTCATAATTTTTGCCTTGCTCTTATTTTTCCAGTTAATATTTACCATGTACATATCTCAAGTCATGAAACTCACTCAAAAACACAATTTTTAACAACTGTAAAACTTTCAATCATAAGGATTCTGTGTAATTTATTCAAACAATCCTGGATTAAGAGGCATTTAGTTTGTTTCTAAAGTTTCACTATCATAAATAGTGTTGCAAAGAACATAAACCTACTAAATCTGTGTGTGTGTGTTTCAGAAATGAGTGATGGGTACATTTTTTTGTGAGCATTCACAGACTTGCCTTCACCTTGCATTCTAAGGTTTTTGCTGATTGATTTATTGTGCTGGTGAGGATAATGGATAGAGAAAAGAACTGGAAGAAGAGAAAAGAGCTAAATTAATTTTTTAAAATAATTTAACTTCTACAAAATTAACTTAAAATAAAAACGACAAGTGACTACTCAAGAGGGAAAGTTTGGAGGAACTGGCTGAAGAATAGACGCTGGATTTTAGAGAAGACTTGGGCGTGAGCAGCTAAGCTGATGCATGAGACTTTAGAAGATGGCTTCCCAGAGGATTTGTAGTTTTGCTGTGCGTTGCGTAGTACAGTTTCCCTTTTCCCATCTTTCTAAAAGGCTTCAAAAGAAGCCACACATATATAAGTCAGTGTTTTTGGAGTGGAGCTTACTTTTCTTTCGGAAGTCTGAATTTGACAGGAGATGAGAAATAGATGAGAAATCATCTTCTCCAGTCCCACCTTTTTCAGTTTGATATCCTTAGGAAAGCTGCAGGAAGGGTGCTCTACTAGCAGCGAATGAAAAGTATGTTGTGTGCTCTTTTGATAAAAGCTTTTAACGTTTTGGGAAAGCAAATGTCCATGTGAATTTCTTTCCAGGCATTTCTGGTGTGGAGGATGGATTTTGCTGACTGAGCACAAACTCTAAACTGGGGCATCGTATGTTTCTTGTAGGTCTCGGTCATCCTGGTTTGGGCGAAGATCAAGAAGGGGTGTCGAGAACATACTTTGGCTCCATAGTTGGTCTGAACCTGGACTGCACTGCCCTACACACTTGGGTTCAACTATTTTTATTTCCTGGGGATATTTTGGATAGTTTTGCTAGAAAGAACCACATCAAAGCAGTTTGGGGAGGTTTTTCCAAGAATACAATATGGATATATTCTCCCAACTGTTCCCACAGTAAGGATGGAGGAAGAAGGCTATGAGGAAAGTCTCCACCTGCTCTTCCAAGAGCTCAGAAACACCTTATCCTGATTGTGCTGGTGCTGAGAAATACAGCACATCCTCCGAAACAAAGGAAATCACAGAGGTATCCTGGAAGAGTTTGCCTTGGCTTGTTTTTCTGTAATTTCTATCGCCTGCTCTTTGGGGAAATCCTAACACACCCCAGCAGGCCAATGACACCCACATAGCCTCCTGTTCTTCGAAAAGGCCAAGCAAGACGATATGTTCCATTTTGCTGCCTAGGACATCTGAGTCATTAAACCTCTTTCTAAAGTAAAACCCAGCTAGCAATGTATGCCCCTTTCTAATCTGAAACAGCTTTGCCTCAAGGCTTCCATTTTGAGGCAAAATGCTCTGGTGCTCTTGGAGCTCTTAGCCAGAACTGTTCTTGCTGAGACTGTTTCTCAGCCTTGCTTGCCACTAAGCGCTTCTTGTAAAATATGGTAAATGCAGGAGCTCAGAAATGCTTTCCTTTGGGGAGGGAAGAAAAAAAGTGTTGTGTAAGATAGACAGCTGAGCACACATAATGATTGCCATATGTCAAAGGATCTCAAGCCTTTAAAATGGACTTGGGCAGTACTTTGCTAAGTGTTCCCATAAAACAACTGCTTTTATAGGTTTCTGAGGTCTTAGCAATGGAAAACATGTATTCCTGATCTTTCTGTATCTTGTTTAGTTTTACCATTCCTTTGTTTCAAGGACTTGGGGACTATCTCCCTTTGGCACCAACCAGAATCTGATCTGGATCATCCAGTAATGGCCAGTGAGTTACAAGGAAGCATTTTTCTCATGATTTTCCCAATTTTAGTTAGCTTTTAAAATGTAGGGAAAATTGTCCTTTAAACCTTAAAAGCCCTGGGAGAAAGACTGATGAAAATCATGGCCAAGTGAACTGTTTGTTTGGCTTCCTGTGTCTCTCTTCTCCTTCAGTGGGAAAATGAAGTGATTAATTTGACAATAAGGTAAAAATCCTTTGGTAGGGGGAATATACATAAATTAATAACTTCCCTTCTATCTAATTCTTAATTCTGAAAAATCCCCCATGAAGGCCTCCCCACAATCTAAAATATCACAGTTGGCTTCTGTCTCTTAGAAAGAAGTGAAGATTCTTTCAATGGCCCCAAGGGAGACTGGATCAAGTTGTTCAAATTGGGGAAACCGAGCACTCAAAGTGCCCCCCAAGCTCTTTGCATATACCTCTTTGCACACTGTGAAGTGCAGCTCTCCATCTAACAAAGACTAGGACAGGTTTTGTGTGTGTAAAGGAGAATCCACAAAGACCTTGTTCCCCTGAAACGTATGTCCCAGACTCAGAAAAAGAATTCAGAGAGTAGACAAATCAGACCTCTATTTCCTTTATCAAGTGCTATTAAGGAGATAAACAGGAGAGTGGGCATGGGGGTGATAAAAGGGTGAGGTGGAGAAGGCAGCGGAAGGAGATCTCTTCCAGAAGTTCATATTGAATTGACACCTGGAAAGTAAATCAGAACATTCAAGATAGAAGGAACAAAAGGATAGAGGTTTAGAAAGGACTTGGCAAGGATTAAAGAATACCTGTTGCTAGAGCTGAGTGAGAAAGGAGGAAAAGCATGAGATGCAGATGACGATGCAGAATCATGGGGGCCAGTGAGACCCTGCTGGACCTTGTGGGCCATGAAAACTAATTTTGATTTCAGCAAATTCTAGATAATATTAAAGGTTTCAAGGTAACCTGAGTCCAGAATGGATCTTTGTGTTTGGGAGTTGGAAAGCCACATGCCAATAAATGAAATTTGCATCATGAGAGGTGCCAAAATTGAGTATGCATAAGGAAGCAAAGGCATAGCACAAAAATACAATTGGAAACCGTCCCCTCTCACACACTGCCCTCTCTGTTTAACATCAGCTCCTGTCTCAATCCAACCAGTCAACATCTTTGTTGGGCTGTCTCATGTTGATTGTGCAATGTAAACATTGGACAATACAAAGCAAATACAAGGCAAAGTGATTGCAAAATGAAACTACAAACTTTGTGAAGGATGCAAAAATATCTTGGAGTCCCAGAATGTTGAAGAATCAAGCTAGCCATACTCAGAGCCATGGATCAGTGAGGATGGGGCAGAATTAAATCAAAAGAGAAAATCAACCACATTGAGGATATAAGTGGAGCTATAAATGAGAATGATTCAAATATCAAACAGTAAGAGAAATCTTCAGAAAATTTGTAAAATCCTTGAATAATTTTGAAAGAGAGGGACAGACACTTTATGACAATGTTACACAAGTTCAAGGAAAGATCAATTTTGCTATTATACAATTTTGTCGGAACAACTGAAAAAAATCACTCAACTTACATATTTTCTAAGAGGGCAGAGTTTTAATCTACCCCTCTATTTCGATCTCTATTTGTTAAATGTTAAATACAATAAGCTTGTTTTTCATTAACTGTTAGCTTTGTTTTAAAGCCCTAAGTAACTGTTTTTTACTTTATTTTGAAAATTTAGACTCTATTTTTGATGGATTCATGTTAAGTAGTATTTTTCCAGCATCAATTATCTTAGGATAATGAAGACCTCCTGTGCACACAGTTAGGAATGTGCTGTCTCTGCATATTAAGATGACAGCCCTGAGTCACCCACCAATGCCCAAGTACCTTGAGTTACTTCCTGGAGAGGGAGATGATGTTCCTGAGTATTCATACTCTCCCCTGATCCTTCATCCTGTAGAGGGGCTGTCTGGAAGAGGAAGAAAGTTGGGTCTCAGAGCCATTAGCTTCAGCCAAGTGAATTAATCAGCTGTAGTCCAACCAGCAAAGGAAAGCACTTACCCCCAAGAAAGAATATTTCTGCTCAGCAAGAGCTTTCAGAAACTACATTTAATGTATATGTCCTCGTCCTAGGAATTTTCAGATGTTTGGAAAACACTGTAAAGACTTCCCAGATGGAAGCTGTACTCCATTCAGGAATGGCATGGATCATACAAGTACTTGAAATTCTTCCCACACTGTCTTTGAGAACATCTGTCTAGAGCCAAAAGCTTAGATCATGATATACAAGAGGCTTGGGACCATAACCAGGTTTCTCTCCTGCTTACTTGTGTGATCTCAGACAAACAGACTTACCATCTCATTTATCGCAGCTATGAATACTAACCCCCTTATAAGGCAGATGTAAGAATTAAGGTGGACAGTGTATAGCAAGTGCTTAGCATTCTGTCTGGTCAGGAGTAAGTCCACAATACATGTTCTCTAGTGGTAGTGAAGCAACAGTATCTGGAAAGACGTTACACCTGACAATTCTAACCTCTCTGTCTATCACATTTTGAGAGCTGAAAGTACAAAACCACTGCAAGGATTTTGTGGTCAGAGTGGCTTCTTAGTTTACATTGCAGATCATGGAATGCCTTGTGTACCACAGCAATGCATTTCAACTTTATTCCACAGGATGGAAAAGCCTTGGAAAAGTTTTAATTAATGGTTAAAAAAAGAACTAATTATAACAATATTTAGCTAACATTTAATGAATGCTTATTATATACCAGCCACTGTTTATAGCATTTTACAGATAGTAATTCATTCAATTTCCACATAACCCTATAAGGTAGGGACTATTATCACTCCCTATTTTACAGATGAGAAATTGAGGAACAGAAGTTAAATGGGAGAGCCAGGATTTGAAGTAAGGAAGTATGGTTTCAAAACCAGTGTTTATAACCATTAGTCTGTAGTATCCCTGGGAGTGTCAACATTGTTTTTGCATATAGAAGGGCCAAACTGAGAGGCAAGGATATGGATTTGGCTATTGAAAGAGTTCAGAGGAGACATGATGAAAGCATGATCTAGGCTCTGATAGTAGGTGTAGCAAGATTTCAAAGACCCAGCTGCAGGCAGAAATGAAACATTTCTTGGTGTACGAGAGAACCTCAGGTAGGTGATGAGAAAGAAGATTTAAAAAGTTAATTTCTGACTTGGTTGACCAATTGGCTGACAGAAAGGCTTACAAACCTCAGATAAGGGAAAAGAGGATGTGAAGACCAGTCATGGACAGGACACAGGAGGTCTGAAATTCTCGGAAACATCCACAGAGAAATGTGGAAGCATTTTGTAAGACAGATAGATGCCAGAAATTCAAGAGAGGAAGTAATACAGTTTAACTACTAAAAAAAAAATCAAGACAACCCACAGATTGTGAGAAAATATTTGCAAATTTTGTATCCTAGAAGAGATTTGTATCCAGGATATATAAAGTAATTCTGCAATTCAACAGCGAAAAGACAAAAAGCCCAGTTTAAAAAATAAGCCAAGTATCTGAATAGTTATTTCTCCAAAGAAAATGTACAAATGGCCAATAAGTGCATGAAAAGATACTTAACTTCATTAGCCATCAGGGAACTGCAAATCAAAACCACCATAAGATATTTCATATCTGCTAGAATGGCTATAGTAATTTTTTAAAAAGATAGTAACAATTATTGGCAAGGATACAGAGAAACTGTGTTACTCATACAATGCTGGTGGGAACTTAAAATAGCACAGCCATTTTGGAAAACAGTACGGCAGTCCCTCAAAATGTTAAACATGGTGTTACTATATGATCTAGCAATTCCACTCTCAAGTATCTACCCAAGAAATACAAGAAAAAACCCAAATGTCAATGAACTGATGGGTGGATCAATGTCGCCAAGTCATACAGTGGAACATTATTCACCAATAAACAGGAAAGAAGTAATGACACACACTACGACATTAATGAATCTTAAAAACATTGCACTAAATGAAAGAAACCAGACATAAAAGATTACACAGAATTCCATTTATATAAAATGTTCAGAATAAACACATCTATAGAGACAAATAGTAGATTAGTGAGGGCGTAGGGATGGGGCAGAAAGAGGAGAAAATGAAGTGACTGCTAATGAGAATGGGATTTCTTTTGAGTGATTAGGTTGTAGTGATGGTTTGCACAACTCTGTGAATATACAAAAATCTATTAAAGGGTACATTTTAAGTGGGTGAACTGTTTGGTATGTTAATTATATTTCAATGAAGCTGTTTACAAAAATTAATCAGGTCCAACAACAGAACTAAATTCAGCAGTCTACATCTCTAACTGAATTACAGTGTTTGGACTTAGACGTTTAATTGATATATCAAGGGCAAACTTTATTTTGTCTCCTCCCACTGCCCTTTCTCTATTATCACCTACCACCAATGTTTTCAGTAATGGGTATGCTGAATTCCACACTATAGTCTTTCAAATAAAATTTTTTTAAAGATTCATGAATGATATATATGATTACAGAAAAGGCTTCAACTCTCATAAGTTGCTGGCAACCCGCAAGAAAATGAGTCAAATTAATTTTAAACTGGCAATTTCAAATATTTACAGAGTCTGTTTAATTCCCACCATGTCTGAAAAGTGGTGTTCTGAAGGACTTACTGAGTCATGATTGCCTAATGGATCCAAGCATTAGGTTACTGGTAACTGGAAAGGACTCAACTTGAATTAATTTGAAACCCATAATCGTATGAGTTTACAAACAAAGGCTGTACTTTAATTCGGGTGGATTTAGACGTTTTCTTCCAAAGGCCTTGTCCTTTCAAGAAGGGCAGCACCTTTCCCCTTCCCCACACCAGCTGATTTCCTATCATCAGATCTTAGAATAATTTCGTTCTTTCTAAAACCACAAGCAGGTCTCGTTCCAAACTGCAATTCATTAGGGGAGGCTCCATGGTGTTTGTCAGGCCTCGTGCCACTTGCTTTCCCCAAAACGGGTTTCGTACGCCTCCATGGGGCACCGGTCTGCATTCACTTAAGATGCCTGCCATGCAGTTGGGAATTTTTATTTGAGATTTGAAAAGGGAGCAATGTGCGGTTCGGACAAGGACCTCTTTGCTCATACTTGTGTTTGTGGGTAGCAGGAATGGGAAGCCTAAGAGCTGGTCCTGGTATGGGTCCTGGCCGAAGCAGGTGAATCAGAGCATGGCTACGCTAAGATCTTTGAGCTTTATTTGATGGATACAAGGGATCCTCTGGAGGTTTTTAAATAGAAAAATGAAATAATCCAAGATTGTTGTGAGCAAAATTCATTTTGGTTGTATAAGATCTATACCATGACTTTGAATAATGGATGATATTAGTGTCTGCTTCCTGTGTGAAAGGAACCATCTTTACACTTGACCCACATGAAAACATTTACGTCCTAAACTCTTGTGAGGAGGCCTTTTACTATCCCTGTTTACAGGTGAGAAGATTACATTTCAGACAGCTGAAGATACTGACCCAAAGCTACTCAGTTTACTATCTTTCTATTCACTCATCAAACCACCTTATGTTTTTATGCATTTTAAGTAGGTTGGAGACATCTGTGCACTTCCAATGGAAGAATAAGCAAAGTGACACAACTTGACCTGTCTTCTATGAGGAAAACAGATCCAGGGGTAGGATGTGGGTGGTGATGATGAGCTGCACAGAGATCTTTGAGTAGGCTACTTCACTTGTTCTGTGGAGAGAGGCTCATGTCTTGTACTAAGGTTGGTTGATGAGATAAAGCATAGCAGGAAAATCTGAATATGTTTTGAAGAGATAGTCAGCAGGACTTCCTGGAGGTTGGATGTGGAGTGGGGAAAAGAGGAGTCAAGATGGTTCATAAGCACTTGGATTATGTCACTGGGTGGTGGTGTGGGGCTGGTGAGGCTGTCTACTGAGGTGAGAAAACAGGGAAAATTGGAGGGGAAAATACAGGGATCTATGGGGCATGTCAAGACTGAGATGCCGCTAATACATCCAAGTGTGATGTAAAAGTAAAATAGGACAGTCTGCAGATTAAGCTTTATAAGTGCCATTTTTGCCATGTTTACAGTCAGCACAAATTGACTAAGTCACAGATCGCCCATCATAAGCAGTACTGTCTGAATTCTGCCATCATTAGAGGTAAGGTATAATTGAGGACAGAATGATATAAAGTTGTGGGCAAAAAAAAAAGAGTTAAAATTATCATCAATAGTATTAAAGCAGAGGAGAGCAGAGGAGGTCAGTGCAACCTAGGATAAGATGGTAGCTTTGCTTTTACCAAATTGGCTCAAATAGTTGGTAGCATATTATATAGTAGTATTATTTCTAAGTAGCCTGGAAGTGTTATTCTTACCAGAATGAGTATGCAGTATTAATATAATAATAAAAATAATTAAAATTGTAGCAATTACAATATAGTATCACTTGGTATACAATTTCGTGGTAGGATTTTTGTTAACAAGATTCTTGTAGCCAAACATCGTGGGGTAGAGCAGTAATATGACACACAACATTACAGTTTAGGGCCGCACAACACAGCACAGGCTGAGGGAAGTAACTGCTTTCAGACAGTCAGTGCTGGTAGTAGCAATGTGATTTTATGTTTTGCTTTATGATATATAATTGTGGGGACAGAAATGATAATATACTGTGTTGACTTGCATTATTTCAGCCTCGACCCTCACCTTACACCTCGAGCAGAAATAACTCCAGCACACTACAGTGAGTCATGCTCTTTATATTTGTAGTTACATACACATGAAGACATTAGATTATACTATGGTACTTACAGTGTTTGAAAGAGTGCTAGTTTGTATGACGTTAAAGTAAAAATCTCACAGTCATATCTGCACTATAGAAGCTCCAGTACTGATAGCACTGACACTCTGCTAGCAGGCATGCCTGTAAGTTGCAAGGACATGCCTAATTCATCATGTTACGAGCACTTCAAAAATTGGCAGCAGCAATATTCCAAATCAAGGAGTTTTGACCAACTATGGCCCACACATCAAATCTGGCCCACTGCCTGTTTTGTACAGTTTTCAGGTTAAGAGTGGTGTTTACATTTTTAAATGCTTGAATAAACCTCTAAAGAGGAAAGATATTTTGTGACATGTGAAAATACATGAAATTCAAATTTCAGTGTCCTTAAAGAAAGTTTTAATGGAACACAGGTGCTTTCGTCCTATGATGGCAGAGTTTAATAGTTGCAACAGAGACAGATGACATGGCCCACAAAGTCTAAAATATTTACTCTGGCCCTTTACATAAAAAGTTTGCTGACTCCTGGTTTAAACCATCCTGCATTAACTATAATGTGTATATGAGTGGAAAGTACTGTATTTTGAATATACTAAAGATGTAGCCACAATGTCATGTTATTATGCTGTTTCTAAACATAGTTAACAAAACTATCCCTCAAACCTACTATGGTATATTGCCTTTAGTGTGTCTAAATGCTGCTGAATTATGGTATCCTAAACTAGAAATTTTGCCATCCTGACTTCTTACCTACCCAAGGGGACTGGGGCCTGCTGCAAAGTGTACAAAAACCATAGTAATTTTACTGGTATCTTTGCACATGGTACAGAGTATTCTAATGGTTAAGGGTGAAAAGTGTGGAGTAAGGCCCTGCCTCTTACCGGCTCTAGCAATTTGGTTAACTTGCTTGTGGAGCCTCAGTTTCCCCAAAAGAATAATAGCAGGTGTATGAAATTATGACAGAAAGTTCTTCGTGCAGTAACTTGTAAATAGATGCTTTGATAAATGATATTGTAGGGGTGGCTTATTTATTCATTCAGCCAACACTTCCTGGGTGTCACTGAAGTTGAGGAGCAATTCCAGTCATCTGGAATACAGCAGTAAACAAGACAGCTGACTCCCACCCCTGAGCACAGGGGATGGGGAGGGGAGACTGAGAGTGAACAGGAAGATGGCAGTGCCTCACGAGTCCCGTGCTCTGAATGACACAGCTGGCGGTGAGAGTGTACTGCTGCATGTTCCGTGAAGGACTGCTGAGACCGGGAGGACAAGAAGCACCCCAACATCTGAGTAGTTCAAGATATGAAAAACCTGGATTGCTACTGAATTCCATCTGTACTTTAGCGTCTTATACTATGTAAGGGATTCCTAGCATTGGTGGAGCAAATCCACAATTCCTAGCATTGGTGGAGCAAATCCAAAATGCCACGCGGGGATCTAGAAGATGGCGTCTATTAATTTGTAAGACAAAACTTGATTGATCGTTAAAGGATTAGAGCAGGGTTTCTCACCTCTAGCACTATTAAAATGCTCGAGTGAATAATTCTTTGTCGCACAGGCTGTCCTGTACTTTGGAAGATGTTTAATAATAGCATCCCTGGCCTCTACCCAACTTGATGCCAGTAGCACCTCCCCTTGTCCAAAACTGTGACGACCAAAAACTGTCTCCAGACATTGCCAGATGTTCCCCAGCGGGCAAAGTTGCCCAGGATTTGTAATCACTGGATTAGGGGAAATGATGCCTGCAAAGTCCCCAGCAGGAACTGCAGCTGCTCTGAGCTGGACATATATGACAGTCATGTTAGTGGAAATACTCGCGACAGACTCCCCAGCTTATGTGTGTCAATTAGAGGCATCTTTACAAAGCTTCCAAATTGCAGACACTGCAAATGGCCCTCAAGGGTCTGTTCATTATTACAACTTCCAATATTAACAGCAATAAAACTGTGCTCTTCTATGATTTTAACATTTTACTACACTATACAGTCTCTTATAACAAGAGAAACATCCTCTACAATGCTGCACTGCTCACAATTTAAAAAATAATGCTACATGTCCTTATCTTAAACTACTTCACACGTTAAAGTAGTCTTTACCCCTGCCATTACTATCTTATTTTAGTGTCCTATGTCATCTTAATACTGTTTTCTTCAGTACTGCTAATGAAAGTACAGTGTATGAGGTTGCCCTGTTGTTAATTTTAGGACAGATAAAGGTATCACACCATTATTCTTGTCTATGCTGTGTTTTACTATTCTACCCTCAATAAATACTGCAACTGTTCCACTGTATTTTTATAAATTTTATCTACTGTATACATATAAAATATATTTTATATGATTTATTTATATACACATATATGAAAGCTTTCTACATTTTAGGAAGAATATTGCTACTTCTGAATCTGTTGCCAATTATATTGAATGTCAAAGCCTATAATTTTAGTAACAACTTAGAAACTAATTATACTATATAGTGTTACATTATGTCACTTAATAGTTCATCTTCTTAAGTGGCAAGCCAAATATTTTAATAAAATATTTAATATTTAATAAAAAAAGTTCTGTGATAGGGTACCTCTGGATATGACTGGCACCAATCATTAATACTGCAAATAGGAATCTTCAAAACTTAGCAATGGCAGGATCATATGGAATATCACATTACTCCCTGCTCTCTGTGGTAACAATGATGCTCCCACACAGCACTGTACTACAGGGGTATATACACACAATCACCCCCTACACTGGTAGCACAGCTCTTACCACTATGATCACTTGCTTACTTGTTTAAATGTTGATTGAGGGTCTGCTCTGAGTCATACTTTAATCTTCTGTTCTTGGAAATGAGACTATAGCGGTGAGAAAAAAAAAAAAAGACAAAATCCTTGCCTTCTCGGTTTATATTCACCTGAGGAGAGACAAAAATAAACAAATCCAATGGTAATAACTGCTATGAAGAAATTTCAAGCAGGGAAGAGGAAAGGGTGGAGCTGTGTGGAAGTTACAACTGTAAACAGGGAGGTCAGGGTAGACTGCCGAAGAAGGAAGGACCAGAAGCTGGTAAGGGAGGAAGGCATGCCAATATCTGGGGGAAAGAGAACCCCATGAAGAAGGAATGGCATGTGCAAGGGCCTTGAGGCAGGTGCCCACTTAGCATACTTGAGGAACATGAAGACCCTGTGGGTCAAGCAACATATGCAGACGTCAAAGAAGTGATGGGGAGAAAGGGCAGGTAGTGTTAAGACCTGGAAGGCCACAGTAAATTCAGTTATATCCTGCCTTTTCCCAAGAGCATTTAACAATAATAGTGCTGTCACTTTTTGCTCTGTTGCCTAGCATTTTTTTTCAAATACTGTGTTTCTACACTCTACATTATGCTATTTACAACAGTGGGAGCAAGGTTACAACAGGAGCTAGTAGAAAAATCACGCGTGATTCTCTCCAGTTTCAATTGCAATGCTGCTGGTGTTAGATGACTTTATGCTGTGGCACACCTTACTAGTTCATTCTCTTACGTCTGCCAGGATCATCTACATTTTACCAATTACAACTGATGACTAATAGAGTATGTATACACACACACACACACACACACACACACACACACACACAACATCATTTTCAATACTAACAACAATAATACTAGTTAGAATACTAGTATTCTATAGTCTGCCATAAGCTATTATTTTAGTAATTGTGTATATTGCTTCGTAATCTTTTTATCGGTTGACACAATCTATATTAGTAACATTTCCATTTAGCTGTACCACTCAGTACTACAAATATTCTTAAAGAGTCATACCATGACCTACCACATTCAGATGACTTCTCTTTTAACAGAGAAATATGTATCAAAGAGGGCAGTGAGGATGGCCCGTGTTTCAAGGACAGTGAAGAAAATTTGAAATATTTGTTGAGGAGAGTGGGATAGAAGCTGAGTCGAGAAAGAATGTGTTTCTGGATTGGGCTGATGGCCTAGTGGAGCCTAATGATTGAGGTTTTTATGGGGTGTCCACCGTTCTGCCCAGCTGTGCTCAGCAACCCATAAAAACCCACCAGGTAACCAACCATAAGAGTGCAACTGTGGGGTGGGAACTTTAAGCTAGATAAAGGGGGAAGGGGGGGTAAGGCAGAGCTAGTAGATGGCAGAAAACGGCCTGGAGCTGGGAGGACAGGCATAGCAGCAGCAGTTAGGGAGCTGAGCTGGAGGCTTGTATTGGAGAGCAGGGGAAGGAGACCCAGCAGTTAGGGGAGATGAAAATAATGTCTTTGGGTGGGAGATGCTGAGATGTAGCAGTACAAGGTTATTGGTCATTCACTCATTCATTTAGTATTTGATTAGCTGTGTACCTAGACTTGGAGCCGAACTGCCTGGGTTCAAATTTCATCTGTCACTTTTCAGCCATGTGACCTTGGGAAAATTACTTCCTTCTTTGTGCCTTTATCTTGTCATCTGTAAAATGGAGATAATAATCTCATGTACTCCCTAGGTTTGTTGTGAGGCTCCCACAGGTTAATCAAACAAGTAAGTTACTTCAAATAGTGCCAGATGGACAGTCAGATCTCAGTAAACATTTGCTGCTAGGTTTGTAATTGGTGGTGGTGGTTTTATTTTTATTATGTGCCAGATGCTGCTCCAGAGGTTGGAGACAAAGCCATGAACAACATTAGAGAGGAAGGGATATTTTAACTCTGCCTGTGTGGTAAGAAGGAGCAGATACGTGGAGACCAGGAACTGGAGCCCTCCACGCAGAGGGCACAGGAAGAGCAAAAGCCCTATATTTTCAGAGAGAGAAGGCAGGTCAGTGGAACATCCTGAGAATGGGACAGAATAGCATGTGACGATGCTAGAAAGGAAGGCAGTGCCTAGAGCTGAGAACTCATAGGACCCACAGGTTAGTGGTTCTCAAACTTGGCTTCACATTAGCATCAAGGGAAGTTTAAAAAAAATGCCTGGGTCCTGCCCTAGAGAGCCAAGATTTTTGAAAGCTCCCCACGTGACTCTAATGCAATGGAGAGTTTGAGAGGCACTACTGTGGACTATGAGGAGGAGTCTGTATATTTTCTAATTGCAGTGGCCAAGGGTATGAACTGATATTTTGAGGGTTGCTGAGAGTGGAAGAGAGGAGTCCAATGAGGATGCAGTGTGAGAGGGGACAGGATGCTGTCTTGAAAGAGGAAGGCAGCAGTGAAGGGATGGTGTGGGTGGAGGGATGAACTCGTGAGACTGACTGAACGATGAGAGGAGGTTAATAGCGTGAAGACAGGTGGCTCCAAGATTTGGGGGTTTGAGAAGCAGAGTCAGTAGGAAGAAAAAAATTTGCCGGAGGGGAATCAAGATTTTGCTTGGGACACATTAAGTTGGAGAAAATTATCCAAGTAAATAAATGGAGTGGACAGCTGGTTGGAGTCACTGAGAGGACTGAGAATCTGAGGTGCTGGGTGGGTGGTCATTCACATGAGGGTGATGCCCGGCAATGCTGAGTCCAGTGTGACTCAACTATGCTCTATTACATTGTACCCAAAATGACACCACTCCATTGATTAGAATGGTATAAGGAGTATAATTACAAATATATCACACACATTCTGTCCCATTAGTATTAAATTACGGGCATTATACCACAACATACATGAGCTACTGTTACCAGTTCTTTAGAATTATAGTGGAAACTGTAAGTCATGTGATGTTACTTTAATTAAAAAAAAATGACATTATGATTGCTTAGTATAAACATAATATAGTTTGATATTTGTGTGAGCAACATGAATTTATTCATTTACTTAGTCCACAGAAGTAAACAATACCAATGACCACAACGGTCACAATATTTGTTAAAATTTTGACAGTTTGGCATGTTGCAACATTGTTATATTGTTAGCAACACTGGAGGAATAATAATTTAAAGAAGTATAGCAATGTAGTATTGTGTTTCCAATGAATATGGAAGTCATTTTAGTATAAAGTAGAATGGTAACATTAGTTTTTCCAAAATATCAACAGGATAATGTGGCTTTTTTTTTTTAAAGAGTTTAGGTTGATTTCTCCATATGACTTTTAGATGTCTCTTATAAATCAAGGCAAGGAAATTATTCCAGTTGGAATGGTTATTTGGTAACCATGATTCACTGGAATTTGTTGGGTTTTTTTTTTTTTGGTTTGGAATCCAGTGTTTCAGGAATGCTTACAGGTCTGGGTAGTTTCACATCTTGTAACATATAAGACTGAATTTCATCTCGTTTACAGAGAAAGCTAGAAGCCAAATTCTCAAGCAATAAGTTTGAGAGTCATTTGCAGTCATTGTTCTTTTCCTCCTTCAAGTCTTCTCAGAATGAATTCCTAGGATTTATGACTTCTTTATTTCTATTCCCAAATAGTTCAACACTTAAATATCATGGAAGCTTGTGTTCTCAACCAAATTATGATTTCCATTGAAGTTTTGTTCAACAAAATTCAGGGTTCTGTGTAATAAATTCTTCTCATGCAGATGATACTTTGATTTACTTCTATAAATATTTTTATAACTGAGAGTGGAGCATCTAAACAATTGTTAAATATTTGTCTAGAATCTGCTTTAGAGTAAAGTCTCTTCCAACAATCATCTTTTCCTGCTGTCTGGAATGGGTGACTTTTTCATGCACTTTCCACTCTGTATTCTCAGCAATAAAATAACAAAACTGAAGCCAGGAGATTATGATTTTAATATACTTTATTTAAAAAGTACACAGTTTAAATTGATTTCAATGGGTTTCAAGCAGAAGGGACATTGCCCACTTGCAGTCCCATTTCTGATGAAGGGTGATTATAATGTAGCAAACTCACATCTGCATGACTGGCAAAATAAAAAGATAACTTTTTTTGTCAACATATTGTTAAGAGTTGATATCACGCACAGTTTAAAATCATGAGATGCTGATGGTTGGACTATATTTCATGTCTCCTATGTTGCACCATATTTTGGTTCACAGTTTATCCATAATTTAGCATGCCAAGAGAACATCTCCGTCAGTGTCACCTTGAGAAGAGCATCAAAAGCAGAGGGAACAGGATAAGGACCATCTTGGCCTGGAGACTCGGTGCACCCCCACACTCCCTTGCATTCTCCTACAGGGAAAGGCAGGGTTGGTTAGAGCAGAGATGGATTCCAAGATGCCTTAAGTTCCCAAACTATGTGGAGTCCCCAGACCCTTCTCCCTTCTCCAGTGTATAAGCAAAATCTTCTGGGACCTAGATAACGTCAGGAAATAGACTTGTCTACATTTCACCACGTTAGTAATGAGAATCTCTGATTTCACATGTCAATGCACAGAATATTCAAAATGACTCTTCACATACTATTATGCAGAACATTCAAGAGATAAAGGATTGCTGGCAG
The DNA here is from genome assembly GCF_048773025.1 of Camelus bactrianus. Taxonomy (NCBI): domain Eukaryota; kingdom Metazoa; phylum Chordata; class Mammalia; order Artiodactyla; family Camelidae; genus Camelus; species Camelus bactrianus. The sequence continues at coordinate 29,839,433 of NC_133555.1, forward strand.
AGATGTCTGTCATGATTGTTTTATAAAAGCAAAATACTGCCCTTCTAAGTAAAAGATCACATCTAAGGAGGCTGATCATTTCAGAGACTTGGCTATGGAAGGTTTGATGTGTGTCTTCTTTTTTATTTGAGGGGAGTGAGGCTCTGCTTTACAAAAATGAAATCATATTATTTTCTCCTTTCTGTACCATGCTTTTTATCCAGTAATTGATGGAAATTTCTCAAACTCCATTATTATGGATCTATTTTATTTGATTTTTTTTCTGATTGATGGTCATTCATCTTCTAACCTGTTCTCTACTGCTACAAAGAATGCTTTTTTTCATTTTTAAAAAATAAAGTTTATTAGATCATAATGTCTGAATTTACCACCTTTGTTAAAAGTCAACTCAAAGCTTCCTGTGTAGTCTATATGTCCGCAATAAAAATCAGCAACTACAGTTTTAGCATCTACAGTCCACCTTTCACTAGCTAGACTAACTTCCCAGAATAATCGCAATGACTCAGTCATCTTCTCAAATTCTCTTGCTTTTCAATGTCCCTTTTGAATAACCTCCTGTAGAAGATTAGCAAGCCTTGCTGCATCAAAGCTGTAGCTTTCAGGACAAGCTCCTTTAATGAATTTATAGAGGAAAGTAATAGTCTTCAGGCTGGGGTCTTCAAATTCATTTTCTACCATGCATGCCATGTGTCCTAGGCACCCTGCAACATTTTGAGAATAGTCTTCAACTAATGAATAGTAGTGGGTAGAAATAGTGTATGATACTATTTTTTATTTCTTTATCTTTCTTTTATATGTATGGTACTTTATATTCCCAGCAAGTTTGCTAACAACTGCATTTGCTGTCTCATCAAATGTTGCCGTACCTCTTCCTAATTCATCCACAAGTACCAAAGAATGTGCTGCTGCACGTGTAAGTACACTGGCAGTTTCACTCAATTCAAGAAAAAATGTACTTGCACCTGACACTACTCTGTCTGAGGCACCAAGTGTAGTAAACGCTCTATCAATTGGTGTGAGCTTACACATTTCAGCTAGTACATAACAATCCATCTGGGCCATTACAGCTAATAGGCCAGCTGTTCTTATGAGTGTAGACTTGTCTCTAATATTTGGTCCAGTAACAAGCACACAATAAGCTTTCCCATCATCATCATCATCATCATCATCATCATCATCATCATCATCATCATCATCTTCTCCTCCTCCTCCTCCTCCTCCACCTCCTCCTCCTCCTCCTCCTCCTCCTCCTCCTCCTCCTCCTTCTTCTTCTTCCTTATAGCCTATTAGCATGTCATTAGGAATAAAGTCATCACCAAAAAAAACCTCTGTAATGCAGGCATGGCGCGATCCTTTAAGGTCTAGGAAGGGAGGAATATCCTCTTCCGGCAACAGAATTACTGGACGACACACAAGATCATCACCCTCTCAACTGTAGTTAGCCAGGCACAATAAGACATCTAACACTGTGATGCGCTCTACAGCAGCCTGCCAGTCCTTGTAATTTTTATCAAAGTTACAGAATAATTGCCACATGCAGTCCTTCAGAGATACATCTCTCTGGTCTTCAGCATTTATCAGGTTAGCCCACTTCTTCACAATTGTTAGGTCCTTATCAGACAATGATATTTGTTCCTGCCCCTGCCTAAGGTAAAGATGCCAGGGAGTGACAGTGCAGAGATAAAGAATTGAAGGGTATTTTTGCCTTTGATGGTTATAGCTAGATTATTTCATTGGTACCTGTATTTCTGACCACCTAGTGACTTATACCTTTCATGTCCTTGGTTTATTTTTATATGTAGTTGTTTGACTTATCAATTTAAAAAAGTTCTTTATGCTTTTATTTATAAATACTTACTCAAGTTCTACAAATTGGATACTGACTTTCAGTTATCTTTTTCCATAGAAAGGTTATAATTTTATACAATTAAATAAATCTGTTTTTATTCCATAATTTTCTGGTCTTGGGTAGGAAAGTCTCTCCAATCCTAGGATTTCTTATGAGACCATCATTTACCATTTAAGTCTATATTCTATATTCTCCCCTTTGAATTGAAACTTTCTCACACATAAGAATTTCTGTTCTGTTCCACTGACCTCATCTCACTGGGTATAGAAACCTAAAGAAAAAAATACTGATTTTTTTTAAAAAATTGCTTATCGTGTATCTAGTTACCAAAGCAAATTATCTTATTAACTCTAGAAGATTTTTCAGTCTAGTGTCTTCAGTGATAAGTATGCAGTCTTTCCAGTTTTAATTGAAGTGGTTTTAGCATTTGGGACTATTGCTTCTTTTTTTATTTTACATAGAGCTTTTACTAGAGGTGATCACTGAATTTTATCAAAGACCTTTTCAGCATACATTGATATTATATGCTGCTACTGAACTCTCCCTTGATATAGAAACAAACATTCTCAATAAATGCCGTATTCTTTTTAGTACTCTTCTGACTTTAAAATAATCTCTAGGACTTGGAAAGTTTAAAAAAACATTAAAATTATTTGCTATTTACAAGTGAGATTAACACTCAGCTGGCTCTGGTGGCCTTTTAAAAAATGAAATCTTTTCAGTCTCCCTATAGTAATTGGTCTAGACAAGTTTTCTATTTTTCAAGGTGGCAATGGAGTTAACTTTTAAATTTGTAATTTTTTTGGTATATTAAAATTTTTTTGCCTACAGCATTGCAGAAGGTATTCTCTTATAATTCACCTATATCTATGATATGTTCACCTTTCTCAGAATTAAGCCAATTTTTCTCTGCTTTTCACTTACGCTGTAAATGAAGTTGTGACTTTGTGTGGTTGGGGTTTTTAAACGTTTATCATTCCAACTTTATTTTTGTGACTCTTGATGACATCAACATTGCCACTTTTGTTTTACATGAATTTCTTGTAAATAAAAGGCTGTCTATAAGTAAGCAGGGGAAAATAATTTAAACTACAATTTGAAATAGGTAAAACAAGATAGAGCCACTTTATTGTAATAGTGAAAAGTGATAAAATTATAGCACATCTGTAACAGAGAGGATAGTAAAGAGACTTTAAAATATACGTGGATGTAATAAGAAAAGACTATTGAGCACAGACTAAATAAGACAGCATTGAGGGGCTGAAAGTAAAGTACCAATGACCTTCCCGTATGTTGTTTGTTGGTTTGCCTGAGAAGGATTGCTATCTCAAAAGTAAACTTTTTAGCTGGAGTTCTTAGACCACTGTAAAACTATCATGGTGAATCTGTTGGAAAAAGAGCAGGAAGGGTTCTCACACTTACCTCAGGATGGAAGCCATGACAAGATTCTGGACGCCTTCTGATCTTCTGGGCCTTTAAACGTTCACACTTAAGGGATTCGTTATGTTGACTGTAGTTAAGGCATGTTTCCAAGATGTTCCTTTTCCTTACTCTGCATTTTAGAGGTTAAAGTTTGGCAATGAACTCCTTTAACAACTTCTCTCTAATAGTGGAAAGGATGTCATCTACCCACTCTAAGATTTCTCCCCTGGGACTCCTTACCACTGATCCCTCCTACCAGCTTCACTGGCAGTGTCTGGACCTACGCACAAAAGGATATACCTGATTTCAATGGGTGCCATGGTGATGGGGGCCACAGACTCACAGAGGCAGCTACTGTCCACCACCACCATGAACAGATTGCTGCTTGGGATTTGCTGGATGACAAAGGACCTGTTGAAGCAAGACACAAAGAGACAGTGAATAATTATTTACCATCCCACGTGAAGAGCCATGAGGAAAAGTTTTCCCCCAGGGTGGGGGAACTACTGTAATATTCTGGAAAACAAGTTCCAGAGACTGCTTTACTGCGCAAGTAGCCTCTTTCCATGAGGCTCTTCACTTTCAAATACTAAGCTTCACTAAGAAAACAATAGCTTATAATCTACAGCTATGTCCATATATAGTCCATACAACTCCCTTTAGGAAGACTGGAATTTTATATGCATGAAACAGGAGAGTCAAAGTTGCCAAATCACCTCAATTTCCAAGGTCTAAGAGGTTAGTCTTCTCTAAGCCTCATTTCCTTCTCCTAGGGCCTAAACATTATCTTCAACTGCATCTGATGTTCTTTGAGGTTTATTTTTCTCTCCTCCTTCCCTCAAGAATATGTCATATGATGACAAAACATGAAGTGAACTTCCTAGACCCTTCACTGTAGCACTTTGCACAATGTCTCCCATAATAGAAGTACATTGTACTGGATGAAATTAATGCTAGTTGTTTAAGGCGTTCCATCCTTCCTAGAGACAAAGTGATGGTGATACTAAGGCCATATAGCACTTCCAGTAGTCTGGGTTCATCTGCACAGCTAGTCCAACTTAAGTAAGCTTAATGACACCTCCTCACATTACCCAACACAGTGAAATGATAGAAGTAATATCACCATAAAAAATACTCCTTGATACAGTACTAGTGACTCGTTGAGTAACAAATTAGAGAACAAATTCCATATTCTTCTAGAGCCAAAAAATTAGCTAAATATTTAGTCCCAGGCCTAAAATCCCTGTCACATAATTTTTCATGATATTTCACCAAATTCAGTTTAGTCAGATGAAACAGATTATACCCTAACAAAATTGTCAATTTCTCCATAAGTTTTCTTCATTCATTCTTCTCTCAATAAATCTGTTCTACTCCCTAGAGTGATTCACCATGGTTTAGTAAAATCAGGCAATGAGAAGAATCCTTCTTGGATTTCATTTCATTTGGAAATGATAATGGGGAAACTCTTTTTAAGTTTTTACTTGTTGCAAACTCGTATGTTGAATTATCCAAGAATGTCTCTGAAATAACACAACTGGCTTCTTCTCTACAAACGCCTGATGCCCATTCATCTAATATCCTGAAATTATGTTCCTTTTCTTTTAATCCACAGAAAGAAACAGGGCATGCCACTACTCAAAGATATTTCCTCAGTGCCTGAACCACTAATCCACATTCTGGGAAACTTACTCTCTGCCCTTCCCACCTTTCCCCACAACTACACCTGGATTGAGAAAAAATTTCAAGCTTCCTCATCGTCTCACTAAAACTTTAAAAAATCTCTGCTTTACCTCCCCCTTCTAGCACTAAGTGCCTTCTTACGTATGCAAAGACATTGCGCTAGCAGCTGGCCTCTTTGTAATGGATTGTGCCTATGCGAATAAAAATAATCTACCTGAGAGGCTCTCATCAGAGAACCAACAATTTCCAAGTTGGAGGCAGGTTAACAAAGTCTTAGAGAAAAATGCAAAACCAAGATCACACAACTCTTTAAAAAATAAATGACTGACTAGGATATTAAGCCAAATGAACCTCAGGTGAACAATTAAGAAGAAAGAGAATACAATATGAAATATAACCTCTAAAGGGAGATATTTTCCAAATGAAGAAAAATTCTATTTTTTTCACTAAAAGGGTCCATTCAAGCATAAGTAAAACATTAGGTCATCAAAGATACAGATCTAAAAGCTTCTCTAGAAACAAATTAATTAAAAAGGAACAAGAATGACACCAACTTCTCAATGGAAGTATTTATAATGAAGAAAACAGAGCAACATGAGGGAATGGAAAAAAGGAAGTAAAAAGTATGTCAGGTTCCAGAGAAAAATAGATTCTAAGTAATCAGAGATATTGAAAGAAACTTATGTTTTAAAATTTAAGGATAACTACTGAAAAAAATCCCTGGAAAATAAAAATCTGACTAATCCAAGATAATGTTGTAAATAACACACACATATACACAAAGACTGCCAGCATAAGCCAAAAATTACTACCAATCATATTACACATTGTAATAAATGTGAGGCAGTCAGATTTATATATTAAAAGGCAGAGATTCTTACATTGGGTTTTACAAAAATACCAGCACTATGCTATTTGCAACAGATAGTCCTAAAACAGAGTGACATGGAAGGAGAGAAAGATGTACCAGAACAATGCTAAGAGCAAAAGAGAAGAACCACTTTAGTAGTATTATTATACAAATATTGAAAGTAAAAAATCATTAAAATGTAATAAATAGTTCATACTGAAAAATAGTATAATAGTAAAAATACTATAATAGTATAGTAGAGTATAACAAGATATGACATGAATTTTTATGATCATAGTGTACAAACTGATAGAAATACCAAAAGTGCTAGATGAATGCAAGCAAAAAAAGAGGTAAACAGTGGAAATTAAAGGTTAAAAATATACTCAATTAATCCTTAAGAATTTGAGAGCAGTCCAGACTCAGATCTGTGCAGTGTGACCTTAAATACTTTTATTGGGGGAAAAGAACTGCAAATAAATGAACTGTGTTTTTGAATCCAGAAGCTAGAAAAATAACAATGCTGCACCTGTGCCCCTATATTCGGTCTTCCCTCTAGTACACTGCAGTGAGAACTGATGTCCTTCTCCAAAGCCCAGCCCTGAGGCTTCTGCAAGGATGTGACTGATGGAAGAGGAAAGGGGTGACCACATACAAACAGTCTCCCTTGTCTGCTAGCCATTCCCTTCAGTTTATGCAAAACTCTCCCTTAACCTTACCGCCAGCTGCCACCCTGTTTTCCTGCCCTCTTTTATAGTACAACTCCTAAAAAGAATTATCCACAATCTCTCTCTCTCTCCCCCACCTCTCTTTTTATTTCCTCACTTCTTCCCTTATTTCACAAATCTACTCTAATAAAGGCTGTAGCCCTTACCACAGCCTTGAATGGGTTCTTGTCAGTGACACCAATGACCTCACTGCCTTTCTTCTGAATCTCCTTTGCCTCTACTTCCTCCTTGCCTGTTCACTGTCTGTCCCTCACAACAAATTATGGTTTCCATGGGAGGAAGGCTGCATCTGTCTGCCCATGGATATCTGTTATTCCCAGCACCGAGAGTTATGCCTGTGACAGAGCAGACTCTTAGTAAATATTTCCTGAATCAATGACAGAAAGAATTTATAAAGATAAAAGCAGAAGGATAAAATGCAAATAGAAATGTGAAGATAACTAAAAGAACTAAACTCTGGCTTAACAGAACATTGATATAAGTCCTCTTCTGGCACTCCTGATCAAGAAAAAGAAAGTTACATTAAAACCCAAAAACATAGAGGCATTTTAAACATTCTAAGTGACTATTATGTATATCACTGCAAACAATCTGAAAACTTAGAACAAACACACCTTTGGGGATACAGTATAAACTGTCAACATTTGGTCAAGCTATAAAAACACAAGCAAACCAACTGCTGTGAAAAAAATGGAAATGCTCATTGAGAATCTACCCCCAAATGATTACCAAATCACCTCAAACAGATATTACTGTGTTCATAGAAAAATCCACAAACCCACCAACTATTAGAACTAAGAAAAGACCTCAGCAAGCTGACCAGTTACATAATCAGCATATAAAACCACAACCTTTCCCTGACACAGGCAATAACCAATGAAAAAATACTTATGAAATAAAGAACGACTGATAGTGTTCAGTAATTACTATGAAATGCCCAAGAATAAATCTAGTAAAAGGCATCTCTTTATGAAGAAAATGATCAATCTTTACTGAACATTTAAAAAAAAAACCTAAAAATTGGAGGGAATAGTGGTTCTAGAACAGTTATACATTAAAGTTGTCATTTCTTTTTCAATTAACTTTTTAAGTCAAAGTCATCTCAAAAAAAATCTCAATAGAAATTCTGATGAAATTTGAGGTGATGATCCTAAGATTCATTCAAAAGAGTAAATATAAACAATAGTCTGGATAATTGTATAAAACTGAGTTTTATAAAAAGGAAAGAGAATGGAAAATGCTTGCCCCAAATAGTATCAAAATCCATGAGATGATTTACAGAAGAGGAAACACAGATGGACAACCGATATGTAAAAGGGGTTCAACCTCACTAAAAATTAGAGAAGTATAAGTTAAAATGAAATTAATATAATGAAACACACTTTTTGCCAGCAGAATGGCAAAACTTTAAGTCTATGGTAGTATCAAATGATGGAAAGTCTGAAGACGTGAATATTACCCTACAGTGCTTGTGGGAAAGTGAAGTTTTACAACCACTACGAGACCAATTAGTTATTGTTACAGCAAAAATCATTCAGATTCTATTTTTCCAGCAGTTTTACTTGTCAATAAGAGAAACTCTTTTTCAAGAACCCAAGAAGTCATATATAAAGATACCTGGTGTTGGTAACATTGCTCATTGAGAGAAGGAAAAAAACAAAACCCAACTGAAAGTCCATAAATACAGGAATGATTAAATAAGCAACAGTGTGTCGATTCTATGGTCTACTTGGTACCATACGAAAGGGGAAAAGAGATTTCTATTTACTGTCATGAAAGGATACCCAAAACATAGTAAGTGGGAAAACAATGTTGTAAAACTATACATAAAGTATAAATAGACTGGGATTTCAAAATTGTAGAATAGATAAACAAGATTACACTGTATAGCACAGGGAAATATACACAAAATGTTATGATAACTCACAGAGAAAAAAATGTGACAATGAGTGTGTATATGTCCATGAATGACTGAAAAATTGTGCTGAACACTGGAATTTGACACAACATTGTAAAACGATTATAAATCAATAAAAAATGTTTAAAAAAAGAGAATATTTAGAAATACTCCTTCAAGAATATTTGATTCTGCTACAGAGGAACAGGAGAAATAAATAGGATTGCTAAGACTTATCAGATGTGTTAGGAATAGATGGTAAATTAGTAAGCAATCCATGACTCATGTTAACACAGAAGAAATAAATGAAGGAAACAAGTGGAGCGCAGGTGGGTAGAACACAAATGAAAAAGTATAGAACATACAAAGTGTCTTCTGAGAGGTAAGAAGGAATGAAAGAACCAAGTGAAATTAAATATTTGTAAGGCATAGATCATGTCATCCCCAGATTGATAGCTCTCACTATGTCCTCCTGAAATCAACCCACTGGCAACTCCCATTTTCTACCTGAGACACACAGATAGAAGTCATGAGTGTTCAACAGGTTATGGGCAATTTACAAATGTGACCTTTCATCTCTCCAATGAAGCAAGCATGTACTGACTCCAGGTACCTTTTGTCTGGTAAGCCCCCAACCCTACCCTCAAGTCTGGTCCTCCTCCTACCATATCATTAGTGGGAGAGAGAGCAAGGGAGGAGGGAGGGATGAGAAGGAACAGAATGGCAGTGGTGGAGAAGAGGAAAAGACTGGGAATAATTGTCAAGGGAGATGTGAACTTAATCTTTAACACTGGAGTTCTTTACAAGGACAATGTGCACCTGTATTCTTAACATATGGAATATTATGCTAGGGGCAAAGGGTACTGATTTTCTCATTTCATAAAAGAGAAAACTAGGACTCAGAGAGTGTAAGTCAACTCTTACAAAAACTGTAGGAATAAGACATAATTGTGCCCATTTTAGAGATGGAGAAACAAGAGAGTAAGTGACTTCCTAGAGTAACAGGGACAGAGCTGCAAGTCTCTGGAGACCAGGCCTGTTGCGGGTGGGCCATCATAGTTAGCAGATGTTCTGCCTTGTACTGGAATTACTGTGCTTAAGTTCCTTGAGGGCAGGCCCAGTGATCACTTGATACAGATGCTTAATGACAACCAGGGCAAGATATTATTCCTTTTAACACATTTACCCTCCAAGGTTAAGGCTCCAGTGTTCTCATGAAGCCCCCCAGCAAACCTCCCCTCATCATCCCTCAGTCGTAGGAGATGAAAATCTCTGCAGGCAGCTCTTACCACAGTGGAGGAAAACAACCCCCTATGAAGGATTTGCCAGCGGAAAGATTAACTGCTTTTCCATATTTTAAAGACTTACTGTCTGCTTATTAACATGGTTCTTCAGAGAGGTCTGGGCAATGTTAGCTGTACATTTATGTGCACAATGTGTATTTATGGTCCAGGGTGCAGGGTTGAACTTCATAAAGCACACCTCCATCCAGCTGGCCCAGCAGCCAGACTGACATCACTGTGCAGAGGAACTGTGGCCTGGGGGGTTGGCCTAGGGGCCCAAAAAGGCAGAAGGGAAATGCCTCAACAGAGGATCACAATGGTCATTTCTAAGCAGGGATAGGTCAAAATGCATGAAATAAATTAGGTCCTCAAGGGAAAGAGAGTAAGGAAGAGGGAAACAATTCTGATGTGTCCATTACCGGAACTGAAATAACCCAGTCCTCCCTTTTCCATTCACTACAGATGGAGAAAGAACCAGAGGAAAAAAGATGATGGGATTTCAAGACAGCCTCCCTTAACAAGAGAGAGACTATCTGCTCAGGGGGCTTGGCTGACCTGACGAGGAAAGCGGTCACAATGCTGCCCAGACAAGCATGTGTGGTAGGTGGGACACACGGCTAAGATTCCCAGAGGACCCCAGGGTGTACATTTGGAGATCTTGGTTGGCTTGCTTTTCACTAATTGGGTACAAAACCATGGCTTGAAAAATAATCCGCTATACAAAGAAACAAAGCAAAACAAAACAAAAGCAGAAAAATAATCAGGCACGATAGGAGCATTTTAAATAAACATTTTAAATAAAGTCTTTCACCTTTTATAGATTTCCACCATTTAGAAATTTTCCATATTTTATCCAAAGATAAAATAAAAGGCAATGAGTAAGTCACAGGGAACTGATTTGAATTTGGCACCAATCTTGTTCTATGTTGTACTATTCTCCAGGAAGATTGGGTACATGGATCTCCAAAGAACCCTATTCTCTTTAGAGGTAGGGAAATGCCTGTCCTTTCCCAGTGTGCCCCAAAATGCCCTACACTGACCTAGGGCCATAAGTTGTGAAGAGCAAGCATCTGGTGACAGACTGCTTAAAATCAAACTAGGATTTAAATATGGAGGATGTGTTCTAGCTGTCGTATGGCATGGGGGAGGTAAAAGGGGAACATCAGCACCTACCCATGGCTCAGTCCAAACAAGGTGAGAGAATGAACCGCAGGGCCTCACCTGCTCATCCTCAAAAGTGTCAGGCCTGGCAAATTTTACAGGTGAATCATGTTAGCATGGCAAGGCACACGTAGTTCTAAAATATTTAAGCTGTTTCCGAGCACAGGGAAAGAAGGAAATTTTTCAAATTCCTTTTATCAAGGACCTTGATATAAAACCTGACCAAGATTATAACAAAAAAGGGAAAAAAAGAAAAAGAAAAGAAAGAAAAGAAAAGCCATGGAATAAAATATTTTTATGAATATTGAAGCAAAGATCTTAAACAAAAGGCAGCAAATAGACTACAGACTTCAGTAGGACACTGAAATACAGCATGCCACAGTGAGGATTAACCTAGGAATGCAAATGAACATGCTTACTGAGCTTACTGAGTTGTCTCAGCTTAAAAGAGATAGAAAAACGAAACAATTTTTTGAAGTCTCTATTTTCAACCCTGTTGTATTGAATTTCTGCTTTCTCATCTCTAAATGATATCTTGTATAGATTCCTTAACTTTCTGACTATTTTAGGTTGATAAAATTAGTCCAATCTAGTTTAATACTTTCATGCCTAGTTCAAAGCTCTCCACTGTCCTTCCTTCAAACTTCTATTTCCTAGCATTCTCAGCCATTTGGCAGAGGAGGCAGGGGATGGAGCAGCAGAAAGGCAAGCTTTTCCTGCCCACCAGGCCACGGTGCAATCTCTCACCACAGCTTGCTACAGCTTGGCCTTTGGTGCCCTCTGTGTGGCCCAGCATCCAAATGCTGGCTCTCTTGAGAGGTTATCACGAATTCTTCTGAGGACTGAGAGCTCCTCAACATGGCTCCAACATAACCACCCATGCAGCTGCTGTGATCAGCAGTCACCCCACAGTCTTTTGCCCTTAGCATGGACCTCACCTGGAGAGCTGTCCTCTTGTTGGGTTTAAGTAAGATAGCAGCTATCTTCCATACTGTCTGCCCACCCCCTGGGAAACAGGCATCTCTATTAGCCCAGCCATAGGCCTCTTCAGTGCTGCCCCTTCTCCAAGTCTGGCCCTCTCCCTCCAGATGTCTTTTCCCTGCTCAGAAAAGCTCAAGAATGAGTCTACATATCTGCTACGTAGCAGATATTCGACCAGTGCTGACCTTCCCTTCTTTCAGATATCCCCCAAATACAGAAGAGTCTTGGAGAATTCCCACTGTCCATCTGGTTCCCAGCAAGAAAAAGTGCCCTTTGGAGGAAAATTCCTCTGTCTGTGAATCCCAATCTCTTCCTTGCTAGGCCCCTCACCACTCTTCACATGTCAGGGAAAGGTGGGCCAGTTGTCTACCTTCAAATAAACTTGAGGGTGTGGGCTGGGGGAGGGTTTCCAACTCCACATTACTGCCAGATAAATGGTTGTTTTCTTTAGAACCTGCGGTGGTCAGCATCACATTGTTCTCACCTCAGTCTGTGGCTACAAGCAAAGCCCCACTTGATATCCTGTTCACATCTTTCCAGTAAACCTATTCACATAAGACACCCTCTACAGAGGTGGAAAAGAGCCAGTGCTGTGAGATCTGTTCAATAGGTACCTATAAGACATTTAGTAAAAATCCCGTCCCTGAAAACAATCCTCAAGAGAACAGAAATAGGCACTTGATTGTGAACCAAATTTAGCACCCTGCTTCAGGATAAAGCACCCAGAGCTGTCTAATTAGAGTCGGAAGAAGGCATGAAGGTTCATTCTCCCCTCTATTTTTCGTCATTGTTCTGAAAACGCCAGCCTCTGCAATTAAACCAGAGAAAGGAGGGATGATTAAACGTTGGAACAAAGGATGTATTCATAGGTACCAAAAACATGCCCTTGTCCCCAATTCCAATAATTATTTCCCCTGGTTCCCTGTATCTCTTAATGGTGCCACCATATACTGAGTCGCAAAGGCTAGAGATCTTGAAGTAATTCTCAAGGCTTTCCTCTTTGAACATCACCATGCCCTGATTTGAGCATTTCCTTAATACCTCTCAAATCCATCCTGCCACCTCCCACCCTCCAGGACCAGTTTTATGGGCAAGTGACCAGTGCAGTTATACAGGAACCTACACTCAGAAGGGCTTGTCACTTGGGGTTTACTGCTCTGTAGGCAGGGCCATTTTGAAATTTTTAATTTTATCTTTGAATTTCTATTTTATAAGTGAAATCCAAGGGGCAATGGAGCATGCATGGGGGTCATGGGGAAGTGAGAGGTTTTTAGCTGCCTGGCTCCTGCCCAGGACCAGCCACCTTATCACCCTCCAGCCCTGGCAAAGTCCTGGGTGAGGCATGGGGAAGCTCAAGGCATGGTGGGGACTGGCAACACCTTAGCATGTTCAGCTGATGAGTTGGCAGGGGTGAACTTTTCACTCATCCCCTCTCCAGGTACCAAATATGTCTTGATGCTAAAATGAAGATCCCTTGGGGATTGACCATCCACAGTGAGATTCGGATGGTGGGCTTGTTGAGGGGAGATTGAGCCTCCTTCATTAAACAGGACATGGCATCTTAGTCTAGTGGCTAATGGGAGGGACGGCTCAGCAGCCAGTGGGCTGCACACCCCACTGAGTAATAGAGGCAAAATCTAGGGGTGCCTGTGAGGGTTTGTACTTAACCAACGAGTATCCTTGTGCCTGAGGGAGCACAATATTAAACAGCAGATTAAAAATGTCATGACAGGTCAAGAGAGACCACAGAGAAAAGGAAATGTTTTACCTTTCAGTACCTTTAATGACCCCTTTTCCCTGCTTTCTGAAAAAACAGTCCATATTTTCATTTTGCACCGGGCCCCATAAATTATGTAGCTAGCCCTGCCAGCCTGCATGATTTCTGGCATACCTTCCAAGTGGTTTCCCTGCCATAGCCCCTTCTCTATTCTTGAGGTGGTTCCTAAGTGCAGCAAGACCATTATTCCAAAGCTGTCTTCCCACCTATCCCTGGCCCCCTAGCATCTACCCAATAGTCTGCACTGGAGTGAAACAAACAATGCCCTGTGTGACTCAATGCACTGTCTCCAGCCTGATGTGTTCAACTGCCCCAACCCCTAAGCCACACTCATTCCCAATGACCAGGCTTGCTGACCTATACCAGGGATCTTGAATGACCCATGCTTCCTCTCTCTCAGTGCTGAGACTGAGGTAAAGCTGTATTTCTTAGCCTGGGCTGCTTCCTGGGAAGGTTTCTGCTTTACTTTGTTTATTCAACCCATGCCTGGACCACACCTATAACAAATTACATTAGAATTCCTGAAAGTAGTGTCAAGGCTTCTGTATTTTTTGAAGCTATTCAAGTGACTCCTACTGGTCTGGATGAGCGCTCCACAAAGTTAACGCGTTACAAATGACTTGAGGATCTGGTTGAAATGCAGATTTTGTTCAGTGGGACTAAGATGGCGCCCATGATTCTGCCTTTCTCACCAATGACCGATCCCCACTAGGATACTCCCAGGTAATGCTGACACTGCTGGTTCAGGGACCAGAAGGGTAAATGTTGCAGCCACTTCAACCCTTGCAGAACTCTGGTTCAGTTCTAAATGACTTATTGAAAGCTACTTTCTCCAATAAGTACTCACTCACACAAAGAAGCATGTCCCCCATCATTCTTCCATGACATGTTGTAGGTATTTGGATCACCCACATAAAAACACACACTTCCATACTCACATGGAGTGAAATGTTCATACAGCCTTTTCCCACTCTTGTACCACCACACCCAGAAAGGCCTGAACACTCTAGGCTACCTTTGGAACCATATGAACACTCTAAGCTATGGAACATGTAGAAACTTCTCTTCTGTTAATCCAGGCAAACACATGGAAGAGCTATCCTCCAGAGTAATTAAAAAAGTGGTTCAACAAGTTCCCGCTGGGTGCTGGATAGGAAGCACAGGTCATACACATTAAGACGCTATGAACAAAACAGATAAGAAAACAATGGTTCCCCACTATGAGCTTAAATCAAAAGTAATGAGGACAAAATATGAAAACACATACATGTATGTATACGCATGACTGGGACATTGCTGTACACCAGAAATCAACACATTGTAATTGACTGTACTTCAATTAAAGAAAAAAAAAGAAGTCATGAGGACAAATGCTTCAAATTTCAGGAGTTAACTGGCCATCAAACTGCTGCTCCCCCATGGGCCCCTTGATACAGCTTATTCTGAGGCTGGCAACAGTAGGGACTATTTCACTCAATACAGTGAGTATCGGACTGTTGAATAAAACCACCTGGGCAAGAAGTTCTTGGCATTATCAACCAGGGTCTTCTCTCCCTCATTCCCTTCCTCCATCTCTCTTAGATAACCAGAGAGAGCTATTTTGGTTTTTTCATCAGATAATCTTGTCTCCTACTAGACTTCTGAGAGCAAGGCGCAGGTCTTCATTTTCATTACCTATGTGTCAGCTCAGCACTAAAGCTTATTGATTAATTTGGAAAAAGAGTGAAAGATAAGAGTATAATTCAAAGCAGTACAAGTTCCCAGGCAAATAAGCTGTGCAGACTACAGTACCAGGTCTGAGCAGCCCAGAATGGCTGTCTGTCCTAACCATTCTCCAAGATCCAAAACCGCTTTACTTCGGGCTGCTTTAAAAAAAAAAAAAAAAAGGAGGCCCTGCCCAGCCCCCTTCAGCACTTTCCTTTGATATCCAATCTCCCTTCTCTGGTACCAATATCCTCTTCTTCAGGAATCCACCCTTCCTCCAGGCAGCCCAGGTGCTTCTGGGGAGCTAGCCCTGCCCAGGCATGTTACCTCCCTGAACTGATTGGTGCAATTTCTTTCCCTGAATAAAGTAACTTGTTCAGAGATGGCCATTGGACCCATGTTATTCCAGACTGAAACCCTGAACTCTACCCGCAACACATGAGGACAAGGAAGCTTTCAGCCTTTGGATCCACAGGAAGCCTTCCTATGCTCATGAACGGAAAAATGCAAGGAGAAAACCTGGGTCTTGGTCCTAACCTGTGGACCCTGGAGTAAGCCTCACCTGAAGCCTGCATCTTACTTCTTTGTTTAAGCTAACTTGAGATGAGCCTTCGGGTTATTTTTAAATGAAAGGTTGCTAGAGAATGTACTCCTAAATTCCTCATGATAGTCATCAGTTGCCTGATCAAACTGCAATTGGAAAACAGGCGTTAAGGAGCTGGGCCCTAGAAACCAACATCGTGGCTCACACCAGGTGTACCTCAGATGACCTGTCAGGAACCACTGGTGCAGGCCTCTATTGCTCCATTTCACTAGTATGGGAAATGTGCTATGTTTTCACAATTAAGAGCTGAGATTAAATGGGACAAGTATATTGTCTTTGTTATACTTACTTATTCAAAAATGTATATACAATGGACACATTAAGGCATTCCATTTGTGACTTGCTAATGGGAAGTGCACATAAAAAACCCAAATGATGCTTTGTCTGCAGGGCACAGTGTCCCACGGTGGTTTTTGTTATACTGCAGACAGAATGAGTCCCAAAAGAGCTGTAATAATGACTTTCACTCATCCTCAGCCCCACCAAGGATTTGTTGAGATTTATGGTGCCGACCCAGAGCTTGAAAACCATTTGGACAGGAAGTTCTTTGGCATTATCAACCCAAGACAGGTGGCAAGGAAAGCTATTTTGTGTCTGAAATATGGGGAAAGAGCCCCATAGAATGAAAAGCAAAAGGGACTCAATTTTCTTTTCTCATCTCAAAAGAAGAAAATCTCAGAAGAGTTGACAACAAAAGATATTTTCAAAACTTGGCTATTATTTTAGCTTTTCAGTCTCTTTATTTATTTATTTTTTTGTACTAGAGTCTTCAGTAAATCCTCTTAATTATGACATGAACCATTTTCTTCTAATCCCTTAAGAAGAGTAAGGAATTTGTTAAATATTTTCACTGGAACTATTAGTGTCTTTTCTTATAAATAATGAGAATAAGAGCTAACATTTATGGAGTGTTTACCTAGTGCCAAGCACTTTTCTAAGCAGTTCCCCTTTAATCTTCACACCAACTCAAAGAATTATCATCTTCATTTTAAAAATGAAAATATTTATGCTTTGAGAAGTTAAACAACTTTTCAAAATCCTAAAACCCATCAAATATCAAAGTAACAAAAATCCATAAAATCAGACCTAGTTGACTCTAATTCTTTCATGATTACACTTAAACTAATCACCATTATTATTGTCCCTACCATCACAGTCAACACTATCAACCATTTATTGAGCCCTTATCATCTGCAGTCATTGTGTGAAGATCTTTTACCTAAAACTGGTTCATATCGCAAGAACTCTAGGAGGCAGGGCATATTATTTCCAAGTTACAGAGAAGTCATCTGAGATTTAGAGAACTTAAGTAATTTGGTTCCATTTTGGTTTATGATAGCACAAGTAATAGGTATCAGAGCCAAGGTCTAGATTTAACCTATTAGGCTGCACACCCACCTTCTTACTTCTTAAAAAACAAAATGTCACATGGAAAAGTGTTTTGGGCAAAATTTACTGATAAACTGAGACGAGAGGACTCATCCCTTGTTTGAAAGGTTCAAACTGACATTACTTTGGATCCAAAGCTAGAAAAATCCCTCATTTTCTAGCTTTACATTGTCTTCTGTAATTCCTAAGTGAATTGTTGGAAGAAATGCAACAAAGACACAACCTCCATGAAGGAGAAGCAACAACGAGGAAAATGATTTATGTGTCTACCCTTTCACCTAAAAATCCCACTTCTATGAATCTATCCCCAAATATCTTGCCAAATCTGTTAAATTATGTAGTGTTCAGCTGTTCATTGCAAGATCAAGTGTAACTGGAAACAACCCAAATGTCTATCAGTAGGAAATTGTATGGATAATTTCTTCATATAGCCACACAACAGAGCACCATGCAGCTGTGAAAAATGAGAGAAATCTCATTCCCCAAACTGAGGAAGAAAGCTCTGCAGCATACATATAATATAAAAAGTAAGGTGCTGAACAGCATATATGGTATGCTTCCTTTTGTCAAAAAAAAATCATGACTATATATTTTTTTCTTTTATTACAAAAAAAAAAAAAAAAAAAAAAAGAAAAGAAAACCCAGTGGAAACCAAACCAAGAACTAATAAAAATTATTACCAACCAGGAAAAGGAGGGAACAGGGTGGAAAAATGGGGCATGGAAAGATGCTCCTCTGAATTACATCATTTCATGGTTGTGACCTTGATACTATAAACACATATAAACACGTTATATATAACTTAAAAAAAGTAATCCTCCTCAAATTAAACAATACCCCTTATTATATATGTAATATATAACATATGTATAATATATATTGTTTGCATAGCTACATAAGCAAAAGCAGCATTTCAATTGACTTTAAAACACAGTATTTTCACACTATCTTGGGATCTAGTCTAAAAACAAACAAACAAAAAAAGACCACAAAGAATCTTAACACTCAGTCATGCATAATACTGTATTGCCAGTTTGAAATTATTCTTATGTATATTGTAGCTTAAGTAAATGATTAATATGTTAATGTGGCTACGAACTGAGATTTTCTGCATAAGAAAAAAGAGGTACAAGTGTAAATCAATGAAGCTAATTAAAAATCATGCAACTTTGAACTGGAACTATTAGCATAAGCTCTGGATTTATCTTCTCCTTCTAAACTAATATATATTCTCTAGAGTTAACTCCTGAAAAGACTTAGAAGATTTTGGCAAAGTTGTGGAAATGAATACTGGGGTCCAGAATGTGGCCTCTAAATAACAATTCCCAATAAATAGAACCAGGGCCCTCTGAAAAACAGCTGATTCCAGATCTGAGGCAAAAAACGTACAAAGTAAGCCTGGAACATTTTGTTATGTAGAATCCAAGGAAACTATCAAAGACTAACCAGGTCTTGTCAAAAGGACACAAGGGTCAAGTTGAAGGGGCTCCCATGAGCCAAAGATGAGAAAGTTGCATATCAAATAAATTCTGTCTGCAAAGGATTAAAACACATATAAATACATATAAATCCATGAATTCATACTAAATTACTTCCCAAGTCATTATTGTTCACCACTGGAAGTTGCTAGATCACCAAGTCATCATGCTGTTAATTAATAAAGAGAAAGAGTCAAGCACTTATCCTGCCTTTTTTGTACAAATTGTATTTTGGGGCAACCAAACCATTCTAAAAAAACTGTTAAGTCACCATTTCCCAATTACTTTTCAATTTTGGAAGAAATAATGGTTTCAGGAATTGGTCATCCGTGGATCTAGAAGCATCTGGGGGAGACTGATTGCAACTTGATCAAGTTAGGCTGACACGTTATCCCAAGGATCAATCTCTACATCACCAAGTGTTAACAAGGACGTGGCAACACGTGCCTCCAGATATGATGTAACAGGAAGTGCGTGGCACTGCCTATGGAGTATTCTCACCAAAAAACTCTATCAGGATCTAATCAGCTTCTAGAGCTAACCATCACTTTACAGAAACCAACACAGAAAGAGAAACAGGTTAAACACTATCCCAGGAAGCCAGTGATCAAACTCAGGATGTAGAATGTAAATGGAGTTAAATATTTAAGACAAGGTTGATAAAATGTTGACAATTGTTGAAGCTGTGTTATAGGTACATTGAGCTCATTACATTATTCTTCCTAATTTTGTATGTTTATCTCATTATCATAAAATGTTTAATTTTTTCCAATGATCATTTCCCAATGTCAAAAGACATTTGTTGTCTCAAGTTTTTTCTGAACACTGATCCTTTTTACCTCTTTTTCCCCTTAGCTAATTCACAAACTATCACTTGTGATAGAGTAAAAAAAAAAATACCACAGTACCATAGGCTGGGGCATTTTCTGAAAATGAACATTACTGAGAAGGTCCTGACCATGGGGCTCACAGTTGTTTGGATTCTAAGGGTGGAGAACAGTTGTTTGGATTCTAAGGGTGGAGAAATGAGTACTCAAGCCTTTTTTAGGTTTCTCTCTAGTCCTATTTTCAAAAAATATATTTTGGGAAGGTGCTAGAAAAATCTTTTGGTGTGGCCAATATGTCCTTCGTTTCTGTTTTTTGTTGGTTTGTTTTTAACTGAACAGGTGAGAGTGGCACACCTACTTCACAAACCCAGTCAGATATCTGAAGATTCCCTTCTGCTTGGCATACGGCTCTAGTCTGGCCCAACCCACCAAAACTTCTAGCTTAATAAATGCACCTATAGATTAATATTTACATGATTAGTATACATATGCAGCATGGTGGCTACTTCATTTATCTTAGCATTATGTCCAAGGCATTTAATACCTTATAAACATCTCAAGAGTCATGATTGACTTCTGCCTTACCCAGTCTGGAATGGAAATTATTAGCCTAAGAGAGTGGTTCTCAAGATGAGTTTTATGGAGCTATTTTATCAAATATTGATGACTGGTGAACTTCTGGCTAAAAATTGCTCAACAGGTTTTTTCACTGTAGGACTTCTCAGAGCCTTTAACAGGCTGACATAAATTCTTACTTTTTAAGAGGAATAAGTAATAACAGTATTTCATACTTGTGAATGCATGTTAACATACACATATACCACAATTCTTATCTGATTATTCTTAATGGATATATGGTACTTAATTTCATGCCTTTAGAATGCATATTCATATATCCATATATAGCATTTCATTAAATGTTTGTAGATGAATATTCATATGTGTATGTGTAGAATCTCATGTCATACTTGTGAATACATGTTCACAGACAGATATATAGCTGTTCTCCAGTCATTGGACAAACATGGTCTCAAGAAATCCAACCTATGTCTCCAGTATGAACACGCAGGATGAAAAATCCTTTACTCAACGGGATGCAGTGGGGAATAAAAGGTTTAAAAGAAAATGGACACACAGACCTTAGTATGGATTTTACTCTAGTTCTTCTAGGTACCAGGATCAAATTTTCCAAGCTTAATAGAATTTGGGAGCTTCATTTGAGGTTTTCATGTGTAGTTGGGCAAAAGAGCCCAACTTTTAGAAGCAACTACTTTGTCATAAATGATAGTGAGTGTGAAGGAGAGTCCTAGATTTTAGGTAAAAGTTAAGAGGATACAATAACTACTTGGGAAGGTCATACAACTAGGGGGCATACAACTCAAGGGCAAGAACCCAATTTATCTGATTTTAAATCCCTGGTGTTTACCACATTTCTGTCACCACATGTGTGCACAGGGAACAAATAATTTTATAGACAAATACATTTAATAAAGTACCTTTAATTTTCATCTAAAAACAGCAGAGTTTTACCTTGCAGTTTTTGCTTTAAAGATATGTTTACTGCTAGAAAAAAAAAAAATAGACCGCTTCAGAGGGAAAAAGTGACATCACTGAAGACAATTTCTAAAAAGAAATAAAACATACACTAAAATGAGAGGGAAATGCCACATTATACTAAGCAGTTAATTTGCCCCATCCTTTAAAAATCACTGTGGTGGTAATCTGGAGAACTCTGTTCCTGTTTACTTTCTCCTCTTTCTAAATTAATGGCAATGACTCACTTCCTGCATCCTAGCTTTGGTTCATAGTTGGGCACACCTTCCTATAGGGAGGTATTACCTGCTTTCTCCAAGATTCTATGACTCAAGTTCTGAAATCCCTTCTCCCCAAAGTGCCAGTGGTGCCCAGGTGAATTCTGTTCAGGATTTCCTGAAGCCCTGATTCAGCTCATTTATAATTACACATCCCTTTTAACTGTCACTCAATTTCCATAAACTCAACTTGAAATACTAGGTTAGCCATCTTTCTCTGAGCCAGGCTGTGTTATGACCACACCTCCCAGTTGTGGTCCTGAACACAAAGTGGTGGTGCACCCCCACCAATGACCTCGGGATCTTTGGGAGGGTGAGGAGCAAATTAAACTTTTGGTATTGCTTTATCCTCAGTTTTCTTCTTTTCTATTTTTAAATATTATTTCTGATTTTTTCCCTGGTTTATGCCAATAAGAAAAAAGGAGTGAGAATCAGACTTTTGGCAATGAAGTCCAGGGAAGTCTCCCTCATCTGGAGAACCTAGCCAAAACACAGATTCCCAGACCCACCTCCTGGAGACTGGGGATCAGTAGGTTCAGGGTGAGGCCCAGGGACATACATTTCTGCATGTACCCCCAGGTGATTCTGATGAGCCTCATCCTATATTTCAGAATAACTGCCAAATATTCTAACAGAGAAAAAAAAAGTAGAGTAGACATCATTTTAAAAAGGAAAAAATAAAATTCCTTTGCTCATGGTGGCTCTCTTAAAAATAAATCACAAAGGATGTTCTAATAATGTAAGATGGGAGATAATCACAATATGGCTAGCTGTCTTACTCTGTGGTTAACAGTCTAATCCAAATGGTTTAATGAAACTGCCCACAGGTACAGATGCCCCGAGAAGAACAGCCATCACCTTGACCCTGTCCAATTTTACATTTTAAAGTAACTTTAGACCACTGTTCAGGAGACACCTGATGAGACTGACGTTGTATCTACACAGCAAGGTTAAGTGGAGAATTCAAGCTCATGTGTATGCAAGACCTTCCTCTTGAGTTAGCTCCATCACTGAGGCTAACATATTTTAACCTCTACCCTAGCCCATGCCTTAGTAGACAGTCATTTGAATTCACTACTTCACATAGCATGTAGAGACTTAGCTTGAAAGCACTTTTAGAATTATCCCAAATACCCTAAACTTTTCTTCCTTTTCTACCCTGCACAGTTTCCAAACATAGAAAATAAGGTTTTATATTATTTGTTTGCCTTCTTTCTTAAAAATCAATTCAATTTTCAGAGCTTGAGAGGCATGCATTTGAAGCCCAATTCCTTTATAACAAAGAAGTGAAATGAGAACAGATGAATAGGCCAATCAGAAAATGTTTGGAATCAATAGTATTAGCATAATTCATTGGAGAGATTTACTGTAGACTGAAATAAGCATTCTGGAACACACAGGCCTGATCAGAGAACTGTGTTACTTTATATACCCTGAGTACTTTATCCTGTTTTAATCAGTGGTCATTAATGTCAACAATTTTTCATCTTGTTTTAATTCTCCTGAATATTTATACTTAGAGCCATGATCACATATTCAAAAAGTGTTTCCGAAGTGAGTTTTTCTGTGACCCCCTCAACAAGCCTGTGTGATCTCATTTCAATGTTGCTTATTATTAAGTTGAAATAATTAACTGAACTTGGCCCCCTGCTGGAAGTCAATACCTTTTGTTAAAACTGGACTTTTAAAAATAATGTAAGGAGGTTTATAAATAATTACTAACAAAAGTTCTAAATGTATAAACCTGTCTATCACTACTGTGTTTTCTGTTTTTCTTACATCTTAGGCTAAATTACAAATAGGCTTCTTCTATCACCTGAATATGAGAAATAAAAGCTTGTAGCATTTAGGTTTCCAGTCTCAGCTGGCATCATATCCTCCTGGAGAAAGTTTTCTGGAAAATAACCTTAACCTATTATCTGTTCTTTATAAAAGTTACAGCTTACATCAAAAAATAAGCAACAGAAAAAGGAATCAAAAGAAAAATAAACATGTATACCTATGCTATGTAACTGACTCTTATCAAGATTTATCTTAACAAAGAATGGGGTTCCCAACTATTTTACTTATAGGAATTAATAACAGAATAAATCACTACATAGACACACAGTGATTTAGGAATAAAGACATTTATATACAGTGGCACTGCTTATACAGCAAATATTACAAACAGCCTAGGTGGGTTAGTTTAAAGGACTAGTCAATCTACATTTTCAAGCGCAATAGGCTGGAATAATGGTAAAAAGTAGTTCAGGTTTTGGTGTCACGCAAACCTGGGTTTGTGTTCTCAATGCCATCACTTCCTATTTGGGTGACCTTTGCCAGCAAGTAACTTAACCTTCTTATTTTCCACTTGTTCATCTGTAAAATGAAGATGCTAATAGTGCCTATAGGGTATTGAGTTGATGCAAACATTACAAGGTACAAGGTACAATTATAAAAAAAAAAGGCTTCATCCAGCACCTGGCATTCAGTTGGCACTCAATAGCTGGGAGGTCTTATACTGAATTCATTGCAGATGAAGGTGTGTCATGTTAATTCCTATATTCCTAGCACTTAACTTAGGGCCTTGCATGTAAAGTAGTGCTCAGAAAATTGTTGCTTGAGACAAAGTTTCCCAAGAGAATAACTTTGTAAAGGGTGAGCAACAAGGGAGGGGTGTGCGTGTAATTCTAGTAGCTGAGACACCTGTTATTTTGTGTGATACTTGAAAACAAGTGTATATTTTGAAAACAATTAGATTCCCAAGAGCGAAAAGAGAACTTGATGATTTTCCTTAGGGAAAGACAAGATGGTCCAGAGTATGGAGGGGTCTTGCCTGAGGTCCCAGAGGAAAGAAGCAGCTGATGCCACACTCAATGCCCCATCCTCCTTTTAGGAAACTTTCTCTGCATCAGTGCTTCTTCTCCATAGTTGATAATTTAAAAAAAAAACTATTAGCTAACTAAAGACATAAATAAATATACAAAGTATGGTACACAAACTTGGTAAATAATTCAAATAGTACATGAGGATATGCAATGAGAATTAGATCTTTCCCTACCAATCACCCCCTGCAACCTTTCTAGAGGGACAAATAAATAGATGCTTGAACAGTAATGGGATAAGTGCTGAGAGAACCTCCAAGTAGGTCTGATGGACATTTGCATCAAACTGGCATTCAGAGAGCACATGGCTCTTGTCCAATTGGATATTCACACACTTCTTCACATAGGTCAAGTGAATGGTGAAACTGTGAGTTTCCAAAGCAAATCTTGACAATGAGGTGAACTCAGTCTGCCATGTCCCTACACAAGCGACTTGATACCCTGAAAGAGAGGCATGCAACTGGATGCCACAGGAATTCTCTCAAGCTTCAGTCAGGCAGACCTTGACTCAATTCAGACCTGGCACTTAGTACCTTTGTAACACTGGTCAGGAGACTTAAGTCCTCTGAGCCTCAGGTTCCTACTTGGTGAAATGCAGATAAAATGAAAAAATGGAAAGAAAATCAATGTGGAAATGGAAATGAAACTCGTGGCATAAATTACATATTTATAAATACTATTTATAAACAGCAATCATATATGAATTCTCATATAGGCTTGGATCTACAAAATAAACCAAGATTCTGGGGCCAAGTACTTCAATAGAAATGGAATCATTTGCAAAATACATAATTTGTTTTCCAAGAGTCAGTATGGCAATGTTTTGTTTGAGAAGCATCTGATATAATGTTTCTAGCCTGAGAATCTCTCCCACTTCCTTCTTACTTTGATCACCTACACCTTTAATTATTGTGGATCATGAGTGATTCTGATCCTCATCTTGTACCCTCTCCACCCCTTTTTGTTCAAAACGCACGAGGGTGTCAGCATCTAATGTGCTTGCTAAGGTTCTCGGGTGATATTTTCCTAGGCATGAAAACTTTGATATGAATGCCTTCCTCCACCCTATGCTGCCAAGGGATCTTGCCAAAAATCGTGAGCAATCCTACAAGGAGGGGAGTGGAAGTCACCTGAATAAAAAGAGAAGATCTGAGTCCCAAAGAAAAGCTGATGATTTAAAAAAAAATGAATTTCCTTCTCGAGTGTACAGAATGTCCCCTGAAATAGCGGTTTGTGTCTAGAAATTTTATGTCTAATTCAATACGCTGCATTTCAAGCAGCATTTCTTCTTCGATCCTTTGAGCTCCTTTAATACATCAGATGGGTTTTTAATACCCCTAGGAATATATAAACTCTTTCCAAGCTAAACAAATGGAGGGCAAGCTGGAGAGTTAATAAACACACATCTATAGGGTTTTGGCAACTTGCTAAGCCACTTCAGGTGCAGCACTGGGAAGCCCAAGGGAGGAACACAGACTGCTCTTTGAGGTAGGAGTGGTGGGCGTCACAGCACAAACAGCCATCGGGATGGAGACAATGCACCGCAGAAAGGCAGCTCGCAAACATCAATAGTGTGGATATAGCTCTGCACTCCTCTATTCAGCATGCAAATAAACATTCTAAAAATACTCCTTGGCTCTGCTGGTCTCCTACCCTCCGGCATGGAAGAGGAAAGCCTCACTGTGTTGTGAGCCTAGCCAAACTTACATGTGCTCCCACCCGGCTTTCCCACACATTAAGAAATGTACAAATGGGGAATTGTTGTGAGACTAATTCATGTCAGGTAGAGACCTGCCTAATCATTATAGGCATATGCCCCTCTCATTTTGCATCATGAACTCTCGAGGGAAAACAGTAATTTACAACATTTCCTGTACTAAAACCTCTCCAAACATGGCTTATCAAAGGGCAAGTAAAGATAGTAACATCTACACAACAACAACCGTTCTATCTGGAACCTCAAAGTTGTAATCATCGCTGCTTCTGGAAATAGGGCACTTTTTTCCTTTGAGCTTCTGAGAAAGGGTATCAGTGAAGGTCTGTCTCCAGTAAAATGGCTCACTGAATTGAGATTCAGAAAAATTGGTAGAAAAATCAATCAGGTTTTAGTCCCAATTATTCTAATGTCTTTGGACTACATTTTCATCTTCTGGCACTATCTCAACAATTCAAAATAAAGCTCCTAAGATAAGCACTTACTTCCCCCTCCTCCTTCTTAAAGTTTAAAGCCAAGATGTTTTTATTAACCACAAACATATAGCACTAACTAAGCTGTTCACTGTAAGAGCTAGTAGTGAATCATTCAAACCTAGTTTCATACTGTAACCATAATATAAAAGAAGGAAGCTCTATATTCAAGGATGAATGGCAGGTCCTCAACATTATATGAGAAATTGTTGAAGTACTTTTAGATTTGATAGATTCATGTTTTAAATATTTTATGATGGGAAGAGTTGCTTTTAGGATCCAGAAGTTATTCCTACGGCCTTCTGAGATGTATGGGCTTGACGCTGTAAAGGGACAGGAAATATTTTGATTTTGGAGATCCACAGGTCTGCACATTACTAGCCAACATGGCAAGCTCTAAGTGAGTAAATGACACCAAGGAAAAACCTGGAGACAAATAAAGTGCACAGCCCTCAATCTCCAAAGGGAAGTATTTGACCCTTGGTGTTAATCTCACTGTAGAGTGGAAAGTCATCTTGTTTAGAACTGTACTAAGCCTGTTTGAAAGGGCCAATCATTCTTTCATGAGGAATTGAATCACATTTATTTACACATTTAAAACAAGATTGAGTACAGTAGTTTGGCAAGAATCTATAGAGCAGGAGATACAAAAATATTTCAACAAATTAGTGTATGCTTGCAAATTAAGTGGTTAAAAACTGTTACATTTTAATGCCTACAAATTATATTATTCATGACACTAATGTACTCCCACTGGCAAAGGCTGTATCTAATTTGTGTGATGAAGGATCTGATCGCTATTGAATATGTGTAGTCCCTAATTCAGAATTTCAAATTTTTTATGAACCAAGAGCTCAAGTAGATCCAGGATGTGGCAAAAATCCAACATCTACTTTATCTAGGACAGTCTTCTTGGAGCAAAAACCTCACCAACTACTTTTCCCGATTGAAACTATTAGTTTTAACTTCCAGGCTAAGAAATCTGGAAGACGGGACCAACTAGAGTTCTGTGGTTTTCCTACATCCCTGTCAACACAGATGGGCTTGTGGATTGTGCTCTATAAAAATATCTCCCATTTGTGAAGCATTTATTCTGTGCTGGGCAGGGCTGTAAGTATGAGGCGTTATATATATATTTTTAAACTCACACACAGATCCTGTGAGGCAGGTATTATACCCCTTTCAGAGATGAGCAGACTGAAACCTACAAGATGGTAAGTAACTGGTTAAAATCTTTGCATGGTTAAATGAGACACCCCAGACTATAACCCAGTCTCAGTATGCATTCTCTCAACTTTTATTCAAGGAAGACACCACGTCCCCTTTGTGCAGTGGGTCCATGTACAGGTTGTTTCCAGAAGACCCACTTGGTAAGAACACCTGCAGGGCATTTGCCGAGAACCGTCTGAAGACTTTGCAGTAAACTGCCCACCCAGCCTAAGACCTCAACAGGAAATTGGAGTCATTCATAGGAAAATGGAATCCCTGAACTATGGTTCTCTGAACTGCAGCCCACGAAACATGTCAACACAGTTTCGAGACCAATTACTTTCTTTCAGTTTAGCGGATAAATGAAAGGCGCATGGGGAGAAGTGATGAGAGAAGAAAAGTGTAGCCACAGCTTTTGGGGCTTCCAGGAAGATGAGCAAAACTTGTGTGCAGATCCCAAAGTGAAACTGATGGCTACATAATTCTTATGAAAAGTGATGAGTGATACTACCAAAAAAAAAAAAAAAAAAAAAGACACACACATACCCCAACAACATAAAATATCTAATTTGTCTTAGAAATTAATATCTTGCCAGTACTGAAATGTGGCAAGATTTTTAAAGCTCTAGCATTACAAATATGACATATGCTTAATTTCATTCTTGATTATTTTTTACCTGGTTTTTAATTGGTTTTTTAACTGGTTTTTAACTTTTTTTTAAACCGGTATTTAACTTAGCAATCTATTCTCATTCCAAGGGAGTCTCTGTGGCTCCCTTTCTCGGCAAAGGGTGAGGGGGTATCAAGAAGGAAAGCTACGTACTGGAAAATAGTAAGACATCACATTCTTTTTAGATATCCAATTTTGTTAAAGCTTGTTGACAGTCACAAATGCCCAGAAAATATGGGCTGAGTTGTTTTAGATTGCTGTTTGAATAACAGATTAATTTAATAATCAGTGGGATATTGAATGACGAAAATTATTGCTTAAAACAGCCAAACCACCAACCTTAATGACATTCTTATGTAAATTCTTATTTTCTTTTAGGCTCCTGCATTCTTAATAAACCCTATATTTTTGAAAATCCTTTTTTTAAACATTGCATACTGTCCCTCTGTTAAAATATATCTGTCTATGATATAGACAGATAAATGTCTGTTTTTGGCGTTGCCAATGTGAAAGTTTCTATTTAGAGCAACTGAGTCACCTTTTGATGTATTTTCCATATAAAACCAACAAGGGACTCTTGAAACAGGACACAGAGATGGAGTTGGGAGCAGCCAGTCTTCAAAGATTGTTGGAGACCATAAAGACTTTTACATCTAGAACCACCTGACATGGTTTCTGAGTTCTAGCAAAATGTTTAGGCACCAAAGTCATCTGATGTCTTCTCAGAGATGGGAAGATTATTAATGAGAATCCACAAGCAAACTGCAGCATGAAGCAGGTTCCCGTGGGAAATGCACTGTCCTCTGGGACTATTGCTCTATGGTCTGCCATTACTTGCAGAGGAAAGTAACCGCTGCCTTAAAAATGGTTTGTAATGGACGCAGTTTTGTATGTTCCATTGCGGGAGGCGAGATGTTTTTCTTTGAAAAAGATCTTAGTGCGTAATTTTTGAAATACTATAATTTTCACCAAACTCAGTTTCCAACTCACTTGTGGCCAGATGCTGTAGAATAGTGTTATTTTTGAATGTCACTGCCCCTGACCTGAAGTTACCTACACAGCTGGTCAAAAATTAGTAACCGTCTTAGAGAACTAGTCTTGCAAAACCTCAATCTTTCCAGGCAAAGGTTGACAAAGCTCATACAAAATGCCAAAATGTTATCTTCATTCTTTGATATATATTCACATACATAGTCTACTAAGTTTTACTTCATAAAATGGAGTAAGAAAAGACAGAGAATGGGGTATGCAACAAACAAGAAGAGCTCAATCCTTCAAAAGCATTCAATGAGACTATTCCTTATGAGCCTATATGATGTGATATGAGCATTATATCATACTTTTATAACAAAGCCTCAAAAAACATTTTGGATTAGAAAAAAAAAATAGTTATGAACTGATTTCTCATTGAACTATTTACTCCAGCCAACCTGCCAATTTCCAATGCCTAAGAAGAGGAGGAGAAGGAGGAGGATTAAGATAAAGAAACAGATGAGTTTGCTTTATTAGGACCAGAGTGTGCATGTTCTGGGAGGAGTACATTTAGAGGGGCAGCAAACGGCCTGTCTGAACCAGGAGTTTCTGCTTCAAAAGGTCAGTCCGGTGTCACCATTACTTCTGTCATTTCTCCCATTATCTGGAATCTGATCATTTTTAATCCCTTCCTTAAAATTTCTCTGTTGTTCCACACTGGTGTCAGGGTAGCATTTGAAGTCCTTCAAAGGACTAGTACTCTGTGGCAGGATCAAACGGGCAACACAACTTGGCTCTTACTCATTCTTTGCTCTTCTCTCATCTCTCCTCACCCCCACGTCCATGTTCCAGCTTCCTTGAACTTCTAACAATCTGTTAAACAAACCACAATTCCTCTTGTTGCCACAAGGCTCTTCCACCTGCCTGGATACTCCTGCCTACTAACTCCTCTATACCTGATGGTCTTACATCAGATGTCACTTCTTCCAGGAAGCCTCTCTTGACCACTCCAAGCCTCCCTTCTGTGCTCCTGTGTGACATTTACTCTCTAATCCTGGCACAAAGCATAGAGTAGTGGCATTGCCTGGCTGCTTGTTTGTAAACTCCATGAGGAAGGAATGGTGTGTGCCTCACTCACTGCTGTC
The DNA here is from genome assembly GCF_048773025.1 of Camelus bactrianus. Lineage (NCBI taxonomy): Eukaryota > Metazoa > Chordata > Mammalia > Artiodactyla > Camelidae > Camelus > Camelus bactrianus. Next base: position 29,869,927 of record NC_133555.1, read on the forward strand.
TCCTTACAACATAGCCCAATGTCTAGGATATAACATACAATCAAGAAATGTTCACTGATGTCCTAAACTACCTTTAATATTTTTCCCCTGAAGTCCTATTTTGTTTTCTAAGCAAATTCCTTAGAAACATCCTTCAAGGTAAGTCATGCATCAGTCTTCATATCTTAACTAAATTGCCATCTCACAGACTAGAAACTTGAAATAGGTAAAACCAACCTATGATGCTAGAAACTAAAAGAAAGGTTATGTTATGGTAAGTGGGGGTCATGCCCAGTAGGCGGTTTCTTGGGAGGGGGGCTTCTTGGGAGGCTGACAATGTTCTTTCACCTCTTAGCCTGAGTGTTGGTTATACAGATGTGTCCTCTTTGTGGGAAAACTAATCAAGAGACAAAATTATGGTCTGCACACTTTTCTGTATGTGCTACATGTCAATGGACAGTTTACTAAAAAGGAAAGGAAAAGGAAAAGCCCCAGCTCCTCTCCCCACTCAGACCCCAGTCTTTATGGTTTTTGCCTTTGTAGTTTATGACTGAGATGCATGCTGGGCGGTGGTCTTGAAATAAAGCTTTGAAAGGAAAATCTTCCCAAGGCTGCAGCGGGTATCTTTTCACTGCTACCAGCAAACTGTATACGGTCTTACTCAACTTCCCAATCTCCTGTGAGTCTTCAACCCAGTGTGGAATTTAAACTCCAAAACAGACGAGTCATAGTAAATACCTTCAGCATCAACTTCATACCTTATCCATCTTTGGCTTCTCCAAAGCACCTACATGGTTTCTGAGCCCTAGCAGGAACACAATAACCTCCCACTGAATAAAAGGTAGTCTTCTCTTCAGTTTGAAATATTTAGGTCACTTATTTTAATCAAACTGCATTCATATCTTTGGTTTCTAATTACGAGTCAATAAGGAAAAACAGTGCTTTTGCTAGCAGTCATCCATCTTGGTTCTACTTGTTTTCTCATTTTGAATGGAAATGAGAAACCTTACTTACTCCACTAAATATGATCGCCTATCATTTGCTAAGAGATATTGGCCACCTCATGGAGTTTGCAATTACAATGAGTGGGGAGATAAAACGCCTCTGCTCAAAAAGGTTCATGATCATTATAAAACCAATCAAGTCCACTTCACAGAACCACAGAGCCATGAATTGTCAACAATCCTTAGGTCATACATGAACTTTGGTCATCTGAGATACATATGTGTTGTACCCATTTCTTCCAGGGAATTTTATAGTAGTGAAGTGATGTTAGACTATGAAAAGGAACATTCACATTTCAACAGAATGTTTTATGGGAATTAAAATATTTTTATACTAAGTTGGTATGGTATTATGCTTGTGTTAAGTATGGCTATTAATTGAGTACTTACTTTCTCCCACTCATTATGCTAAATTCACAACATAAGTTTTCCCATTTAATTCTTACAAAAAGGCTTTGATATGTTTACCATTATTTATCCCCCAAATTACCGAGAAGAAGCTGAGTCTCAGAGAGTTTAGGTTCTTGCTCAAGGTCAAACAGTTAACAATTAATGGAGTTAAGACTCACACTCTGAACCCTCTGATTCCATAGCCCCTGCATTAAGCCACCATACTTCAGTGCTTTCCTGTGATGGCTTTAGAGTCCTCAATTGACATAGTAAGCTATAACATGGTGAGCTGGGCAAATATGGGAGTGCTTCTGCTCTAAACACTTAGACATACTGGATGAAATAGTAAAACAAAACAAGCGTGTTTAAATACAAAAGAACTTACAAGAAAAGACACTAAAAGTCAACTTGTATACTTATAACTAAGAGTAAAAACCTGATAATGTGGTGCTGTATGGGACTCTGAATGGAAAAACAGTTATTAGTGTTAAGAAATCAAACTCTAAGCCTAAACTACATGCTGCTTAGGAAAAATATTTACTGTAATTACATGATGCAGGAACTCCTAAATACAAAATATACATACATAACAATGATTCCCAGGCAGTCAATACCAATAGGATACATGATTGAAGCCCAAATCTAAATCTACTGTGAAGAGAAACTCAGGCTCTGTTCTGCTCCCACAGAAATAATAAACAGGAAAGATCAATTTACAATCAAAAATTACAAAGCATGTGGGAAGATAATCAGGAAAGAAAGCAGACACGAAACTAATATAATATTGAAACTTAACTATACTTCAATTAAAAAAAAAAGAATGCAGTATTTAAAAAAAATCTCAGTGGATTCTTTAAGCAGCAGAATAGACACAATCAAAAGGAAATTAGTCAACTCAAATGCATTTAAGGAAATTATCTAGAATAAAGTACACAAACAAATAGAAATATATTTGTATCTAAACACACTTCAGTAATATTCAGAACATTAAAAACACACACTTTAAAAGCCATCACAGAGGAAGGAAAAGCCAGACTACTTATAAAGGTCCAAACATAAAAGTCAGAAGACAATAGAAGAGTATCTTCAAAATATTTCAATTAAAATAATATGAAGTTAAATTATCACTGCAGAGTATGTATTAAATAAGACATTTCAAAGAATGAGATAATTTATCATTCCCAGATCATTCCTGCAAATAATATCTAACATACTGCAGAACCAAAAACAATGGTTTAAAAAAAGGCAATGGAAAGTAAACAAATTGGTAAACATCTTATTTACTCTAGGCAGCAATAACAATAATAAAATATTTGGCAAGTTGAAAACACAGTAAAACTAAAATGTTACAAATTATTACATAAAAAAAGATGAGAGGTAATCCAAGAGGTCCTAATGCTTTGTTTGTTCTGGAGGAGAGAAGTGATCCTAACCAACTGAAACATGCTTAAAAGGTTAAGGGCACCTACTAAAAGAAGATAGTGTATGCTTTGCATACTAGTAAGGAAAAGAAAGTAATCAAGAAAGTTCAATGAATATAATAGAAGGCAAAAAAAAGGAAGAAAGAAAGAAAAGGCATGGGAAAAAGAAAGCATATAAAATTATGATAGAAATAAATCCAAACTTATTGGTAAGCACAAGAAATTTTAAAAGATTAAATCTACCAATAATAGACAGAGATAATAAAATTTCAAATCCTACTATATTCTATTTATAATACAAAATCCTAATGCAAAATGACAAAAAAAAGTTGGAAATGGAAGGAAGGGTATAAATATACCTAAGAAATATTACCTAAAGACCTATGAATCCTATGCTATTAGCCAAAAAAATAGGCTTTAAAGCATAAAGCACTTTCTATAAAAAGAGTTATTATACAGTGATAAAAAGGATGATTTATTAGTAAGCTACACCAATCTTGAACTATAGCTTCAAAATATAGAAAGTAAAACAAAATAAATAACATGAAGAAATGAAAAAATGCATAGCCTGGTGAGGGCTTGACACTTAAAATAGACCAAAAAAATTTTTGTTTGAAATACCATTAACACATCTGATTCTATGGATATGTATTAATCCCAGTACTCAGCTTTTAGACAATGAAAACTGCTTTCAAAAACACATGGACAAATAATAAAATACAAAGCAAGTATTCACATATACTAAAACACATATGTTATACAGACCACAATGTCATTTAATTAGATATCAGTAACAAAAAAAGATAACCTCAAAACTCATATATTAGGAAATCTTAAAATCGTATTTAAAAATTTACAGGTCAAAAAAATGATGTAAATTAGAAAACTTTTGGAGTTGAATAATAATGAAACCTCTATATATTAAATTTACAAACATAAACTGGAATGTAGAAAGAAATTATATATAATATATAAAATAAATGTTAGACCTACAAATGAAGCTGAAAAGTTAAGCAACAAACACAAAATGATAGAAAATAAAAAATAGAGTAAATCCCAAAAACATAGACGGTAACGATACACGTAAGAAAAAAAATAAATGAAATAGAAAGTCAAAGAAACAACAGAGTGAATGAGAGTAAATGATGGTTCTTTGAAAAGGAAAACAAACATCTCTGCCAGTAAGGAGAGAGGAGAGAGGAAAAGAGGAAAACACAGGAGAGTGCAAGGGATGGAAACAGGAAGAGAGGGAGAGAGAAAGAGAGAAAGAGACTGATTTAAAAGGGGCAAAATCACAAGTATGGTAGCATTTGTAATGAAAAGAGAACACTGTTAACAAATGCATGCAATAAACTTGAAAACCGAGATAAAACAGACAATTTCCTAGGGTGTATTTTCATACATTTGAATGTTTCCCAAACTCTAAATGATCTCTTTAACAAAGACAAGAGTTGTTTCTTCCAAAATCATTCCAAAAAGAAATGGAAATTCCAAAGAAATATCTACTAAAGAAACTAATTCAGTAAAAGAAAATTTACTCACACACAAAAACAAACAAAAACCCATTAGTCACTGATAATTTTATGGATAAGTTTTACTAAGTCTACAAGAAACAGATAATTTAATCTTATACAAAATGTTAAAGATATTAGAGAAAGAGGAAAAACTCTCCAAGTAATTTTGTGACAATGAAATGACCTTAACAGCAAAGCCAAATGACAGTACAAGAAAGGAAAAGTTATAGCCCACTCTCCTTTTTGAGCACAGACACGAACGTTCATAATATAATATAAACAAATGAATCAAGTAATACGGTTTTTGGTTTTTGGAATCACGACAGTGAAAGTCCATCCTGGGAAAGAAAATATGCTTTCATATTAGATAAACCATCTACTATTAAAGATATTTATAGTATGTATGATATGGTTCATGATTTAAATTTTTTAATTATATTAATGTAACAACATTTATTAACAAATTATTTTAGTAATGGATGTAGACAAATTTTTGATAAAATTTAACATCCATTCAAGTGTCAAACAATAACAATCATAGCAACGAATACGCTTGAAGAGGTTTTCTTTAACCTAATAAATGATTACCAAAACCTTATAACAATTTAGAAAATGGATAATAATTAAGGCTGCACAACATTGGGAGTGTGCTTAATGCCCCTGAAATACACACTTAAAAATAACTATGATAGTAAATTTTATATTATTTGTATTTTCCTACAATTTAAAAACCCTATAGCAAACGTCATACTTAACATGAAATTATTACAAGCAATTCTTTTAAATTAGGAACAAGATAGAGTTGTCTACTCTCACGGCTTCTATTCAACAAAATATCAGAAGTCCAGTGCAATAAAACAATAATTAAGTGTGGCGATAACAAAGGAAAATTTTGCAAATGATATTACTGTGTATTAAAAAAGTCCAGGAGAATCCCTACACAAATTATTAGATCTAAAAGAGCACTAAGCAGTTGGATACAAGATATTCAATATACAGTGAGGTTCTCATATACTAGCAATTACCAATTAGATAATGTAGTTTTAAACATATGCCATTTCTGACAGCAAAAAAATTTTAAGCTGTTTAGGTACGAATCTGACAAAAATTATAAAACTGTATTAAGAGGTATGTAAATAGAGATATTAAGCTTATAAGTGAGAATGTCCAATAGCATTAAAAAAGCAATTATCTTCAAATTAATCTATAACTGATACCAATTTTAATCAAAACTCTAGCATAATTCATTGAAATTAATAAGCTGACTTCAAAATTAATATGGAAAAGTAAAGAGGCAAGAATACCCAAGACAATTTAGAAGAAGAGTAAGAGATTTGTTCTCCTGAATAAGTCACATGATAAAGCTGTAATAATTAAAGAGATATGTTGTTGATCCAGGTACTGACAAATTATAAAATCTGAAAACAGATCTGCATATAGATGGAACTCAGCCTATGACACAGATGTCATAATAAACCTATTGGAAAATAAAACCTACTCAAAAAGTGCTGTTTAACAGACTAACTACATGGAAAAGGACCAAATTAGATCCTACCTCATGATACTCACAAAGGTATATCCCAGAGGGATTAAAGTCCTAAATGTGAAAGGAAACCCTTTAAGTGTTCAGAATAAAAATATATGAGAATTTATTTACTACGTTACGGCAGAGGCTAGTTTCTGAAACAAGGCACAAAATGCACACATCAAAGAAGAAAGTAAGAATATATTAGACTACATTAAAATAAAAACAAAAGAAAATTTATATGCATCTAAAGACATCTCCAAAAAGAAAATTTTAGAGGAATAAGAAGACACGCATACAAAGCATAGAACTGCAAAGAAATTGTACCTGAAACATAGAAAGAATGCCCAAATCAGTAAGAATATGTCTGCTACCTAGTACAGAACAGCCAACAGGAATGAAGAGGCCAGAGACCCCAAATGACCAATAAAACCAGTTAAAGAGGCCAAATCTCATTACTAATCAGAGACATTCACATTAAGCCACCAAGAAATCAACTCCAATATGGCAGATTTGGGTGAATCCTGAAGGCTTAGTGCCTTCAGTAAAAACACCCAAGAACTTTCTCCAAACATCTGAAATTGTCAACTGTCTATTGGGAAAAGACCAATTAGTGTTTGTCCAACCATATACAGACTAGTCTAAAAATCTCCTATATACTAGGATGTATATTTGAATGTTTCCCAAACTCTAAGTGATCTCTCTAACAAAGCCAAGTGGTATTTCTTCCAAGCTAATGAAAATACACAAGAGGGCAGCCATGTTTCCAGCTCTCAACGTAATCCTGTGCATGCCAGTCACACTGGCCCATCTGGGAGAGTTCTACACTGAGCAGGAAAGGGGGTGGGGTGCTTACTTGGAGCAGTCTTCACAAGCAATGTTCCCTGAGGTTTCCTTGATGGTGCGCTCAGAGACAAACGCTGGATATTCAGTATCACAAGGCTCCAGGGTCTGTTTCAATTTCTGGGCTGTAGGAATAAGGGGGGAAAAGATAAAGGCTCAGGCTTTGTTGTGACTGGCAGCCCACAGTAACTCAGAACGCAGTTCTGCTCCTGCTGCTCTGTGATTTTTCTAGGCACAGCATAATGCATTATTTTCTAATTAGTCAAGTGATTTCATCTGCCAAGCAACTCTATAAGCTATAATTCCTCAAGCAGTTTTGTTGGCGTGATCAACTATCATTTATGCATCACAAGAATTCTACTTTCTGGGACAACATCAGTCACTGGGTCTCAGACTTACTTGAACTTAGCAACAACACATACACATACATATTTCTGAATAAATGTATAAAATACAAGTTATACCATATTATTTAGGGTGAGACAAAGGTCATGATACAACTGCATGGTTTTATTACAGAAACAAAATTGAAATATGGAATAGTAAAATGCATAATGTCTTTGAAACAGAGCCATGAGCCTAATCCTACTATGATGAATTTCCTTGTCTAGTAAGATAGTACTACTAAATGACCCTGGTATGTGGATGATTACATAGCAGGTACTTGGTAAAGGCTTGGTGGTCAATTAAATAACTTAAACAAGTTATGTCCAGTGGTAAAATCCCAAAACCTAAGTCTCAGTTTTTAAAATTTACAAATTGGGGAGAATATAGTCCTTCTATTAGAGGTTGATGTGAGAATTAAATGAAACAATATGTACTGAGTACTTAGTGCAGTACCTGGAGTATAATGAGTGCTAATGTCAAATAATAATAACAATAGTAACAAAAACAAAATAATCCTAGCATTCTAATGAGGCCATTAATGATGATGACAATGATGAGAGATCCTATACAATAGTGGTTAAGGGTAAAGTAAGAGAAGTTTGGACAATGTCCTGCCTCACTGCTTTTAGCTAATCCTCAGTATTCTCATTCGTAAAATGGAGATGCCAGTAGTACAGGTGCTCTTCACAAGAGGTCTACTCATGAACATTTTCCCAGTAGAATGCTTGCTTACAGGTTTCCAACTCCCAAACTTTGTATAAAGTTTTTGGCTGATGTTTATATAGAAATGTAAATATATACTTGTGAATATATATATATATAATATATATACTATATACATATAATATAATGTGATTCTTCTACATACAGGATTTTTACTAAGCTTTAATTATTTTGAGGAAACTGATTGGGGGTTTGGGTTGATTGAAGCATAATACATTGTAATTTTTCATATTTAAAACAAAAGGAAGTAGACTCTTAATCAGCTTTTTTATGCATAACATGTGATTTTCCAGGACTGGTCACTGACATTAAGGGAAGATTCCTGTACTAACTTACAGGGTTGTTCCGAGGAACAAACAGACTAAAGTATGTACAGCTCTTAACAGAGTGACACACATGCACATTTTCACACACATGTGTGCCCCCCATCCACACACAGCCTTCATGAAATGCTAGTTGTAGGCATTAATCATCTACATGCCAGGAGATGGGCTAATTGCATGGCAGCTAAGAGCAGAAACTCTGGGTGTTGTGAATTCTGCCATTGCTGTGTGACATCAGATGGGTATTTAATTTCTCCACACCATAGTGTTCTCATCTGGAAAATGGAATAACAGAACCAACTCCACATGGTTGTTTGAAGATCAAATGAATCCATCCATGGAAAGTGGCTGGTATATCACTAGAACTACTTAAGTGTATGCGCTTACTGCCACCAGGATGTCCACTGTGTATATTATTTCATTGAATCCTCAGATTGTCAGCCTTTTTGAGTCATTGCTGTTTGGTTAGAAAGGCAAGCAGGTGGCTGCCTCCCTGATCCTGACTCCACTAAGGGTACCAAGCTGATAGTCATCATGCCCACAAAGGGCCAGGTCCCAAGGATTGCCTATCCCCTGTGCCCTGTGGGGCTAGCTCACAGAAAGTGTCATTTCATGCTTGCTGAATAAATGAATGATTCTCCTGAATGGTGTTTTTCAGGCAAATAACACAGACAAAGGAAATGGGAGACTCTCAGTGCCTAATGGCAAACTGCCTTCCTTGGGTGGAAGGCAAGGGGATTTTAGGCAGCCCATGTCCAACAGTAACAACACAGAGGCACTTAGTGAGAACACCATCTTCTTCCTGTTTCTTTTTCAATGCCCCTGATTTTGTCAGGAGGATGTCTTTGTTTGATGCTTGGGAGTTTTTGCCATCTTTCTTTCATTTTTCTTTCATTTGCTCTTCTCTCCTTTTCTCCTATGGAGGCCAAACATGAAGCTCAGAGGATCTGAGTACAATTTGATAGCATTGCTTACTTTCAGGGTAACAACTGAATTTCTCTTTATGGCAAGCAATAGTGACTTTTAATTTGGGAACCTTCCTTTTAATGTTTAATTCATTTAAATTTCAAAAAGTCAGTCAGTTAAAGTGAAATAAACATTAAATAAACAAAAGCATAGATTATAAGTAGATATGGTAGTGATATGTCATCATGCAGACGGCATATAATAACCCAATTATGGTAACAGCTAAATTTATTAAGAAATTACTATACGCCAGATGCTGTTCCACTATACACATATTAATTTACTTTACAGTAAAACATCACAAACAATAACTTTGAGGTAAGAAGAACTGCTATCTCTATTTCATAAGTTGGAGGGGATTGGAGGGGAAGTTGGAGTTAACCGCCCAAATTCATCCAGTGAGTATGTGGCAGGGCCAAAATTTGAACTTGGGCTGTCTGGTCCAGCACATGTATATTTAACTGCTCTGTGAAGTTTGGCCAATAAAAGGAAGAAAGGTCTTTGGGGCAGGCGAAGATAGGCAGCACATGTGATTTAAATAACCCTGAAAATTGCACCATATCTAATTCTAATTGTCTAGGCCCAGATACAATGCAACATTGAGTCCAACACTATCAATGGCGAGATTCATTTGGCTCTGAACCTTTCTGAAGATGAAATTTGTATTCCTCTGACAACTGCAGGCACCCATACTGACATAGTGATAAACCATTGAGTCTATTTGCAGCATGACTATAGACTGCCTGGAAGTTGCTTGGTGCTTTTGAGAAACGCACGAATTATCACATAAAATCAGGGCTACATGTAATCTAAATAACATGGTTTATTATGAAGACCTTTCTTTGTCTGGAGTGCCATGGAAAACACCACATATATTTGCCAGTCATTACTGTTAATCTATGGAATTTCAAACCAATAACTAAGGCCGCCAACCATCTACTGAGTACTGTTTTAACTCTCAGGCATTTAAAACTTATTATCTTACAAAGATGTAGGTACTCAAGGATCATGGAGCTCAGCTAAACTGATTCCTTATTTTTCCAAAAAGGAAAACAGGGGTTCAGAAAGCAGGCGTAGCCTGCCTTGAATACCACAGAAAGTGACTCATCTAGATCACCATTTACCTAAACAGTAGAACAACCACCGCCAACTTTGCAGCCAAAACTAAGTGCTTATTATGTGCCAAACACCATGCTAGGCCCTCTGATGGACAGAATCCTCACCAACATGTGGTGAGCAAGGCTCAGCTACTATCCTGTTTTACAGATGAAGAGACTAAAACTCAGAGAAATTAAGTGACACTGCTTGCCCATGGTCACACCACTACAAGTTATAGAGCCCAGACACGTGTACGTGGCCACATCCCAGGGCCTCCATCCTTCCCTATCACCCTGTCCGCCTCCCACCCCACTCATACTGGATGTCTCAGGCTGAAGCTGCCAGAACCTATCACTCACTCACAATGAAGTACCCAATGGAGGATCCACACAATTGAATTTTTTTAATTTTCCCTTAGCAACAAATGTCCCTGATGAGAATAACTGACTTGGGTTCACAGTAATTATGTGCAGACAATCAGGAATGAATAGAGTTGCCATTTGAAAAGCTGTCCTCTTCTTTTGTCGCTGTGAATGCACCCCCATTCATAACCGGGTGCCAGCAAGCTCCATTCTCTTTGTGCAATTTCACCAAAATGATACCTTTGTGATAATCAAGCAGAAATGGCCTTCCACAGTCCCCTTCATTAAGGAAATGAAGCAGATAAACAGTGTAATTATGGATTCCATTTTTAGCTAAACAAAGATGTATGTCTCAGCTCAGGGTCTTTATCCAGTGAGGGAAGGGTAAATTTAGAATGAAGAAACCTTGCAAGGCAATACTGTTATGGTGCTTGAAACCTTTCTCTACTCACACTGTGTCTGAGATTCACATTTACATTTAACAAAGATTCAGATTCATATAGCAGCTCCGTGGCTGAGTGCATTCACCCTCATTTGAGTCAGTTTCTTCAACAAGAAAATGGAAAAAGTCATAGCCATGCCCAGCAGAGGGCTGTAGGTCTGAATGAGACAACCCACATGCAGCAGCCTGCTCAACACAGGCTCACAGAAGGCCAGCTGTGTCTCTCGCCGTCTTCCAGCAGAGGTGGCTGGTCTTGGCTTAGGGTTTAGTCCAGTATCTACTAGCTGTCTGACACAGGTGCCTCAGAGAGGCTTAGTGACAAATTCTATCAATCCCCATCCCTCAGGTGCATTGAAGAGATCTGAAGATAACCTACTGCCAGCACTCTGGAAAGGGAAAAGCACCATATATTGGCACACTATGTGCAGATGATGTAACTATTTGACAAGACCTTTCTACAGTCTGTCCGTGGAGTGAGAGGATTTGGAATCATCTATTAGGTTTGTTTAAAAAGCTTCCTAAGACAGAAAACAGAGATCTGAAATATCACATCATTCCTCTTAGCTAAAATGGAGTGGGGAAGATGGGGATATGAAATTTCAGAATGGGAACCTTCACAAGTTTCTGTAACTGTCATGAGTGCAAAGACCATATCCCTCTTCTTTATTCATCTCTCCTAAACTACACCACTTGGTCTAAACCACTGTTTCTCAATAGTGGCACTACTGACATTTTGAATCAGATAATTCTTTGTTGTGAGGAGCTGTCCTGTGTGTTGTAGGATGTTCAGCACCATCTTTGACCTCTACCCACTAGATGCCAGTAGCTCTCTCCCATTCCTAGTTGTGACAATCCAAAATGTCTCCAGATACTGCAATGACCCCTGAGGCAAAATCACTCCCAGGTTGAAAACCACTGGTCTAAGCGGAGATCACCGGGGCTGGCACTCAACAGAAACTCAACAACTAATTGTGCATGTCAAGGATCAGAACAAGAGTGTGGGCAGATGCCTGTGGCAGCAGGTCCTAGGGAAGGGAAGCAAAGCAGGCCAAGGTGAAAATAGAGGAAGCAGCAATGAAGGCTGGCATGAAGGGAGGGCACCCTCATGATCACCATCAAAACCCCTCAGCCAGGGGTGGGCAGGCACGTGGGTATGAAGAGGAATGAGAGGGATGTCAAAAAGTGAACCACTGAAGACCACCAGCCTGCTGCCCCAGCACTGAGCATTTGCCTCAGAAAGAGCTAGACATCTTAGCCAGAAGAGCCAGTGCCACTCAAAACATGAGCCCTGCCCACCAAGTGTGGAGACTTGCTCTGTGCCGTCTTGCAGGCGCACTTTGCATGCATAGTTTAATCCACTGCTCACAGCCACATTACGTCTATTGTTATCTGTTGACAAATAAGGAAACCAAAGCCCAGAAGGAACAAATGACTTGTCTAGAACCACACAGCTAGCAAGTGGCATAGTAAGGCTGCCTGCCTCCAAGGCCAGGACACTCAACTTCTAGGCAAAACAGCCACTCCAACCTCCCAGAGCTCAGAGCTTGCCTGGGAAGAAGTCGTAATTTGTCCCCAGGCTCTGGTGCTGCAAAGAGGGATGCTATCTAACTAACTTGCCATCCATTCTCTTGGCCTCTACTCTTTTAATCTCATGTCTCTCTTCCCACTCATAATAGTAAAATTGTGGACATGCTCACCAAATAAGAAAAGTGACTAGAAAAAGGTAACAAGCACCTATTTAGTAGGTATCTTCTCATCTCTCTTTTTTCAATTCATACACATTTTAAACAAAAGCAGGTTCATGTTCTAGGTAAAATTTTCTTTGGGGTATATGAGAATTTTCTCTTGCTAATTCATATTTTGGTCTCTGCTTATTGACTCCCCACTTCTGACTCTACATCCTCCCTCTCCCCAACCACTGGTGGCTTTTGATGGGTCTGTACAGTTCTGTATATTGTTTTTCTTTGTATTACTAAATATACTAAATATTAAATAAAATGAAACATTACTAAATTTAATAAGCATTTTTGATCATGTTAAAGTTTTCTGTGCCTTTCTGTGAATGGACTGTATTTTTTGTAACATAAGTTTGTTTTCTGTCTGCGAGTCTAGTTTTCTTTTGTATATAGATTCACCTATATCATATTTTAAATTTCACATATAACTGATATCATGGTATTTGTCTTTCTCCGTCTGACTTACTTCACTAAGTATAATATTCTCTAGGTCCATCCATGTTGCTGCAAATGGCAATATTTTGTTCCTTTTTATGGCTGAGTAATATTCCATTATGTGTGTATGTGTGTGTATTTATATATACCATAGAAGATATAGATCTATATAAAATATATTTTCTATGGTATATGCACATCTGTTATCTCTATATATATTCTATCTATATAGATATATATATCCATATCTTCTCAAGCCAACCATCTGTTGATGGGCACCTGTGATGTTTCCATGTCTAGTCATTATAAATGGTGCTCTTATGAACCAATGTGCATGTATTTTTTATAATTAGACTTTGTTTTTTCCAGATATATACCCAGGAGTGGGATTGCTGGATCATATGGAAGCTCTGTTTTCAATTCTTTAAGGAACCACCATACTGTTTTCCATAGTGGCTGCAACAATTTACATTCCTACCAACAGTGTTTTCTCTACACTCTCTCTTGCATTTATTATTTGTAGACTTTTTGACAGAACCCATTCTGACCGGTGTGAGACAATAACTTGTTGTGGTTTTGACTTGCATTTCTCTAATATTTAGTGACAATGAACATCTTTTCACATGCCTGTTGGCCATCTTTATGCTGTAACTTATTTTTAAATAAATAAATTTTGTTCATCGTTTAAAGAGTTCCCAGTACCTGCAATCATAAATTCCATAGTGTAGATCATCCTGTCATAGAATCCTTTGTTCCACTCTCAGTTTATTTCCTTAGGCTGTATTTCTAGAAGTAGGATTAAGGGCACTCACTGCCATTTAAAGCTGGTACCAACCCAGGAGGAAGATGACAAGGATCAAGCCCACACCCTGAAGGTCACCAGGATAGTGTATAGTGTGTGTGTGTGTGTGTGTGTGTGTGTGTGTGTGTGTGTGTGTGTGTGTATGAAAGCAGAGGACTTGGGTCCTGGGCTGCTGGGCTGTCAGCTTCCCAGGATGGAACCAACTCTGAACATCCTTGGTCCAGCTCGCTGCTAGCAGAGCTACTCCATGCAAGTGCAGGTATTTGTAGATCTTTCTGAAGATATTACTCCATCTCATACTCTAACAAGAAATTAATGAATTCCCAAATTTAGGCAAATTGGGCCTATTTATTAGTTACAAAATGATGACAGTGACTGAAATGGTTATACCTGGCACAAGGAAGATTTATTAGAGTATTCAACAAGCAAAGACTTAGCACCTACTATGTACCAAGCATCAGTTTGGTGCTAAGGGATAACAGTGGTTAAGGCATGGCTCCTGCCATCAAGAAATTCTAGTTTAGTGTAAAACACACAAACAAACTGAAGCAATAATGGTGTGGACAAGCTGGGAAAACGTGTGAGCTGACTGGGACAGAGGCGGGAAGGAAATGTTGCTTATTCTTCCAGGAGAATGGAAGGATTCGTCGACACCTGGGGTTGTAAGCAGGGGGGAGGAAATAAGACTGAAATATATCCAGCCTGTGGGGGAATGCTGATTTGTCACCAGTCCACCCTACTAATTAAAAATAATAACGGCAGCTGTCCGCTGGTCCCTGGCATCAAAATTAAAAAACAGACATAAATGAATACACAAAGGAAAGAACGAACAGAGTATATCTAAGAAACAAGAGACTGAACAGGCAGGTCAGATGGCTGGGAGACAGCCCACACTAAGGAGCATTGGTTTTAGATGGAATGGGGATGCGACTATTCATCACCGTCATGGGTAACATCATCATCACCATTATCATTAATTAATTACAGCTACCATTTTTAAGGGCTTACTATATCTGTGCTCAGCATATATCATGATTTATCTTACCATTAAATGCATACATACACACAAATGATAAGAGATAAATATTATTTGTTATTTTCTCTATTTTGCTAACTGTGGGGAAACTGAAGCCTTGAAGAGATCAGCTAACTTGATAAAGGCCAACCTCAGAGCCAGAACTCATATCCAAACTTATCTAACTCTACAACTCAGGCCTCTAATAGTTTCTACTAATTACTGCTCAGGCCATGGATGGTTTTTGAGCAGGGAAAGTAATATGATCAGATTTATATCTTATGAAGGTAATAGCAAAAAGGTAATGGTTATCCCTTCATTTAGCCTGAAATAGGCAATGTGTCTGTGATCCTTAGATTTCAGCACTGCCCACTAACTTTTGAAGATTCACCTGTGCAGTGTATGCACTCAAAGCCTTAGTTAAGGAAACAGGCCAAAGTGTACATTCAACATAGGCTGAAAGAAACCTGTGGAATTTTTGTCAGACTGAACAGCGCTGCCCTTAGCACAAAGGATTCCTTTTGCTGACAGAGAGGAAAAATCATCACTTTGTCATGCGTAGTTTTATGCAAGCACATCTCTGATGGAAAGCAGCCGGTGTACCCCAGGTTTATCACTCCGAGCTGGGAGAGAGAAGCCAGTTGCTGCTTACCTTTAGCTGTCATATCTGAGTGCCACCAACCGCAGAGGTTAAATTCGACCAGGAACCTAAATAGGTGATGGAAAAATCCAATGTTACTTGGTTACCAACACCCTGACTGGAAGACTGACATTCTATGTTACTCAGCATCACTCACCTCATTCTAAAGAATAAGATCATAATCTGGAGATAGCAACCACTGAATTTTCACTAGGTTTTATCAAACTTGTGAAAGACTATTTTATCACCAATACCAGCCAAACTCTGAAATCAGGCTGACCTATACCCGGGGACTCTGTGGAGAAATATCCTGCTTTATAGGTTATTTTTATTTTCTAGTTATAGTCTGAGTCCATAGTAAAATGTCAACATTTAAAGGGAATCCCCTGCCTTGGTTCAGAAATACAAAAAATTTTCTCTACCTAGACTACGATCTGCAGTATAAAGGATGCTTTCAAAATTTATATTGCAACACACACATATTCAGTTGTGTGTGTTTGTGTGTGTTTGTGTGTGTGTGTGTGTGTGTGTGTGTGTGTAGGGCAGGGTGGTGGAGACAGTTGGGACAAACTACTTTCTATGAAATTATGTCACAATGCAACTCCATAAAAATCATAATTTCTCAATTGCTAGTGAAAAATGCAAAAGTAACATAAATCATCCTACAAATGAATGGAGCTATATCAAAATTCAGTCATTTCCTTCTCAGGCTCATGACTACTATCTCTAGCAGCTCACAATCAAAATCCCACTATTACCTGTATTTTCTGTCTCTTACATACATGTAGAACTTACTCCCCACCTGACGTTATAACTTTGCTAAGTTAATATAGGTTACATTAAAGCAATAAAGAAGGCAATGTTTCTTCATCAAATAGCAGGACCTCTGCCTTAAATCCACAAAACTAGAAACTTAGTAGGGAAAATAAGAATAAGAGAGTTTGGTGCAGCTTGAACGATCTGGTTTCCATGCTGGTCCATGGAATTCCTCCCTTCTGTGTGACACAGTGTTTCTGTAATGTGTCCAATATCTCATCTGGAAGTCAAGCCTTTCATCTTTGTGCCATTTCAAGTCTGACCTAAGTCACAGATGCATCCAGCAGGACTGTAATTTGACAGGGTAAACAATTAAATCACACCTGAGAAAGCCCCTGACCCATGACTGCACAGGCCCCCATGCCTGCACATGCCAAGACATCCAACGTAGCACAGTGGACGACCCTGGCAATTTGTTCTTCTGACCACAGCCCACCCAGGCTGCATTAAAAACAGCCAGACATCTACGTTAAATTTAACAGTAACCATAATAAATAAATTTGGTTTGTGTATTGTAAGCTGTTCATCTGCTAAACAGTGACATAAAGGCATAAGCAGTGACCACGAATAACTTAATGAAAGATAATTTTTTGGACTCAGCATTCAGTATTTCGAGATGTTCAGTGAAGTTATCTCAGAGCATTATGAATCATCTAATGGTTATTGAAAACACAAAGCAAGTTTCCCAATTCACTTTATAACACAAAAAGAAAAGCAATAATACTTTTTTAAAATGCAGCAAATTGTACTTACAAGACGAGTTCTGTCATTATCCATTTTACTGCAGCAAGGAAGGCATTATAAGGCTGAAGAGAAGAATTTCATTCATTAAAAACAATGTATCACACACAAAATTAGTAGTTTAACCTAAAGCTTTACATAAAGACAATGTTATTCTTTTAGAGAGATTGATATCATGTCAAAAAACAGTGAAGCTCTAGCTAAAAGACAAAAATGGTTGGATACTGTATCCCAAAACTAACATCCTAAAACTTTGAACTCCCTTGTAGTGAGATGTGATTTACAAGTAAAATAAACATGATCTAATACAGGGGTTATCTCTGGGAGGAAAAAGGAAGTTCAGTAAACGATGCTTAAACCGTTACCCTCTGGGGGCTAATATTTCGCAGCCTAATGCTGAGGGGCTGGAATCATATAACTAATTTCAAATGGTAATTCACAGGGCTGCCTCTCGGAAAGGCGATTTCCCGTTTTCCATCTCTGTACGTCATTCACTGAAATACTCAAAAATTGCATACTTGATTTTAATGCCACCCATGAATTACGTAGGACTTAGGCTGCCTTTTCTCACACTTACACATTAGGACTTGAAAAAATGATAACCATATAAACATATGATTTTATCCTTGCAGAAAATCCCCTTCACTCTATAAAAGAAGGCATTGACAGCCTAATCTTTATTTCAGAATATTCTAATTAAAAAAAGCAATGGGATTGTTTATTCTGTGATATTTCCTATGTGGATAATTCAATTTCCTGAATTCTGGAAAATACCAAGTCTCCCCCTCAGTCAGTTCTTTGTATCTAAGTATGCCAGATACGTGAGTGGTGGGTGGACCTGACAGACAGGCAATGACATTGGCAAAGCCTGGGCCCCAAGTTGTGGGTCCAGAAAAATCTCAGAACCTTTTGTGGTTGCCTTTAGGTAGCAGGGAATTGAAATGCCTAATCCTGCTTTCTTTTTCTTTCTTTTTTTTTTTTTTTTCCCCAAGCTCTAGAATTCTTCCTTTCTTCCTTCCTTCCTCCCTCCCCCCCTTCCCTTTCCTTCCTCCCTTCCTCCCTCCCTCCCTTCCCTTTCCTTCCTCCCTTCCTCTTTCTTTTTTTTTTTTTGTTTTTTCTTTTTCTTTCTTTCTTTCTTTCTCTCTCCCTCTCTCTCTCTCTTTCTTTCCTTTCCTCTTCCTTCCTTCCTTCATTTTTAACACCTTTATTATGGTATGGTTCCTGCACAGTAAATTACACATATTCCAGATGCACAATTTGATGAATTTTGACAGATGTATACACCCATGAAACCACCACCACAATCAAGATAGCTAACATCCCCATCACTCTCCCAAGAGGTACAATTTTCAAATTCCCAATTTATCCCTTCCCACCCTCTTTACTCCCTGGTAACCATTTGTGATGGGATGGATGCTAAAATCTACCTTCCCAGCATTTTGATGATAAAGACTAGAACTAGGAATGGGGAAATTATCCAGTTTCAAATAAAAGAAGAACCAATTTATACACCTGTGACCATTCTTGAAATTTCCCTATTTCAAGCCAGTAAGCAAATGAACAGAATAACAACAACAATCCACTGGGGTTACTCCTAGTCCACCTAGATTTCAGACTGGATCTCTTGCTCTGGTTAAGTGTGTCCTGTCATTCCTTGAATCACAGGGCTTTCAGGATTAGGGTCAGATAAGGATGTGAACTCTTAACTATTTCCTAAAATCAAATGCATCCAGACAGTCCCGTGGTTCTGCCATTACTATTCTTATGGCTTGAAAAATAATCATCTTTGTTTTTAAAATACCAGGGTGATCAGACCTTAGGACAGTTCTGTGCCTTTGTACTTGCCTGGATGTGTAGTAACATTTCAGTGCCCCTTCACAGAGTAGGAGAGAATATATAAAGGGATTAACGAGGCTTTGGAGGTGAGGAGGGGGAGGTATAAGGGCAACTCACCCTGAGGCCTGGGAAGGGTACTCAAGCATTCCTTGCCAGATGCTGGCTCAAAGCAGGGTAAACAAAGGGATTATGCAAACATGGGATTAAAAAATTTAAATGCACATTAGCATTCAGAAGGATAAAGCCATTGAGCTTTTAAGCCTAATGATAAAAACATATCTTGGGAACATTTTAAGTCTAGAAATATTCATGTTAAGGTTAGAGAAATTGGGTTTGAAAAGATATGTTAATTCTCACCAAAAAGAGGTATTTTTCAAAATGTCCAATTTTTTAGTTCCTAGTTGCCTCTCAGAAATGTTCCAGCTCCAAATCATTTTTTGCTCCCTCAGTGTAGGAGAATCATGTTAAATATTTGGTTTTTATATAATCCTTTTGCAAGATTTTACATCTGCAAATAAGAAGGTGTATATTTATATCTTAAAACCAAAATGGCTCTTAAATTTTGTGTTTCAAACCAAATTTTAGGTTGATTTTTGCAATTTACAAAATGATAACATGTAATGGTTATAATTATACACATATATTAGACTATGTTGAAGTATCTATATTAGTTTTTTCTGTGTTGTCAAGTTACTGGTGGCTAAACTTACAATGCTTGCACACTGTAAATTACATTCTTTAACTGAGGGTAAATTGTAACAGTTAATTTCTGGTGATCCGAAATCCAGTTTCTAAAGATATAAAGCTACACTGATTGATCCTCAACTGTGGTATCATAGATGGAATCAGATCCAAGGAAAATGATGTTAAAAGCAGCAGCATGATTAAAGAATCTGATCAAAATGTGAATTTGTTCACAGGTAACAGGAAGATTCTGTTGAATCAAATTCTCTTTTATATGAGAATAAGAGAACTGATAAAACTTCTTCCCTTTTCTATACATCAAAAGGGGGCTGCTGCATTAATCCATCAGATTTCAGTCATTCACATAATCACTGTGCTTGGGTTTAAACAGAAGTGATTTTTCTTAACCAGTAAAGTCAAGAAATACATTTAAATATTCACAGTTTTGAATATTTAAACAGATAACTTGATGACTCTAAAGAAAAAGATACGTTCACACACAGGGACAGACAGAAGAAACATGCAGCTGTTTTCTGAGAGACTGCACTGTACTTACATCCAGTAGGCCATGGGCGCCATCACTGGTCTCCTTGTTGGCCCTGCACATGGCTTGATAGTCATAAAGGGTAATTCTATAGGACAAAATGGAAAGGAGCTTTACTAAATGGGAAAACATGAAAAACAAATGATGCTGTGCACCAACCAGCAAGGTGAACAGTCACTAACACCACGATCCAGTGCAGCAGTGACAAACACAAATCAAGGCAGGCCTAACAATGGTGACAAGCAAGGAAAACGGCAAAGTCCAAGACTGGGGACAGTCACATCACACTTGGAACTTGAATAACAAAGAGAATAAAGGTAATGGGATGGAGAGGGGAAAGGAAACCTCCCATCCTCCACCCCCACAACTTGACAAAACAGACATTTTGGTTTGAACAAGAATGGTTTGCCTGGACCAGGATACTACAAAGGAATATGTTGTTTTAAACTTAATTCTGGGTCCCCAATGGACTCCATGTGGCCCGTGTCTCCTAGGTTAAGGAGAGCTAGGAAAGGCCACTTTGGGTTAAGAAATGTCAAGATTCTCTATCTCTTTTAAGCATGAGGAAACAGGTCTGGACCAAGATAAGTCCTGTACTTTGACAATTTGTTGGAAACCAGCTGGCTCGTTAGTTGTAATCACCTCCTCCACTACTACCACCATAATGAGTATATTCTTACTAAAAACAGTGCAGTTTATAAAACAAGAAAACGGACATTTTTTTCCTCCACTGGTGATAAAAATATAGCTCTCATTCCAGTTATGGCCTTTACTCAGTTGCAATGATGTTTTGTTTTATGATTGTTCCAGATATTTTAATTTCCCATCAAAAACTTTACAAAGTAAAAAAGAATGGCAATTTTCTTTTTTCTTTTTCCCTAAGAATGGCAATTTTTATCAAGAAATTAGGAGCTTTTAGACAGAGTAAACACCTTATCCCAAAGAAGACATGCATTTCACCCTCCTCGCCCAGCTCCTCTTCCCACTATTTCTGCCACCCCAAAGGAGAGACACTTTAAAGTCCAGCCTGAGTTACATAACAGCTGCCAGGTGGCATGTTAACACTGTAATCCATGAACTTCTAAATGACTGGAAGGAATTCTCCCTATAGGAATCCCTTTCTGAAATAATGCAGTGCTTTATGTGGAGCATACTTAATGCTGTGCTGGGAATGTACACTAGAATAAAAGTTACATGTAGCAAGATTGAGGTTGGATCTGTTTCACAGCACCTAGCACAGCAGCCAGCATGAAGAAGGTATTCAGTTTTAAAAGGTTAAATGCATGAATGTTTGCCCAATTGCATGAATCTCGAATAGATGATAGCACAACTGAGATTGAAGAGGTCAGCTGATGTGACATGAAGGCCTCCTCCTCTGGACAATGAATAGAGACATCACACACATCACTAACCAAAGGACATCTATGGGCACCAAGCAGAAAACTGGCCACATCAGACCAAATTTAGATGGAAACCAGCCCCTGACCAGCACCACACAGGCATTCATAGGAAGCAAAGCCCAAGAGGACACCAGTGTCACACAATCTCCCGGCAAGTCCCCAAAGCCCCTCCCTTTTCAGGACATTTCTAGTGCTGTTCACTGTCCTCCGGCTTTTTTCCTCCCAGCAGATGCAAGCAGAACCTGTGTTTATTCATACAGAAATGAAGCCCACAAACCAGTCAGGCATCTGGCTCAGGGAAGGCCCTGAACAAACTTCTCACAGAAAAGCTCATCACTGATGCAGCCCTGACACTAACCCAGCAATGGAATCAACTGCAGACCACAATGGACAACTCTAATTGTCTTCGACTGACCTACCACGCCAGTCTGCATCCTCAACAGGGGATTTCGCAGGTGCCCTTGAAAGGGCTTTCTAGGATTTGCCAAGAATTATTATTGGCTTTATTCTTTTCCTATGGTCCAACTTTGTCTCTGCAGCTGGAATTTGGGCCAGAGCCAGTAAGAGGCAGCATGAGCTGAGTGGAACATGCATGTGCTTGGGGTCTTATAGACATGGATACAGTCTGGCCTTGGCTTAAAGGATGGTTCTGCTATTTACCCAGGGTCCAATCTAAGGTTGCTAACCTTCTTCAGAAGTTTCATTTTCTCACTTACAAAGTGACTCCCAGAGATGTTCTGAAATTTAAATAATCAGATATGTGGAAAGATACTGCAATATACTATGCAATGTGCTAGTCTTACAATGACCCTTACAATAGAAGGCCTAACTTTGTTCTTTGCTGTATTTTGTGCTCTTAAGCTACATTATTCCCAAAAGCACAAGAGACTGGCAGTGTGACCTAATGATTCACATGCCAGCTTTGAAATCAGTGACCTGAGCTCAAATCCTAACTCATCCACTTTTTACAATTTTTTTAAACCCTCTTCATGCCTCAGTTTCCTCATCTGTAAAATAGTAAGAACAATGGGTACCGTGTAGGTTGGTTGTGAAGATTAAGTGTGATTATGCATATATTGCCTTTAGCACAGCGGCTGGTACAGAGAAAGCATTCAACAGAAGGCAGGGCTGCAGCTGCTGTTTTAATTTATTAGTCTGCTTTTCACTGCCATTATTAATTAATGGGAGTGGTGTTAAATGCAATGGGAATTGACTCAGGCTTTACCCAGCTGGCTGATGGATGGATAGGCCTCCTGGTTTTCTTAGCTCATTGGCATATATAATGCAGTGTAAAATTCACACTTGTTACTACACTACAGTACTAGACACTTTCAGAAGCCAGGCTGAGGTTATCAAGAGATGATGTTGGAACTTCCATCCACAGGCTTAGGACCGTGATAACAACAGCCAACATCTACTGACATCTATTTAGCAACCTGAGCAAGGTACTCTTCTAAGCATGTCCCTACAAGATATATTCTAATCATCCGCATTTCACAGAGGGGCAAACCAAGTCTCAGCTAGCCTAAAAATGTGCCAAAGTTCACACACCTAACAAGTGGCAGGGCCAGGATCAGATGGGGGCCAAGCTGAACCCACCTCACCTTGACTTTTGCCTAGCAGCAGACTCTAACAGGTCCTAGGAAATGCTTAGAATTCAGCCCTGTGCCCCATCCAAGGGTCTTACTGTAATGCCACAGGAAATGCTGCCCAAGATAATGTCTCATAACCATATCCAGAATTAACTTTCAACCCAAGCTGAGGGGCTATGGTGGGATCACCAGGCCAGGCTGGACCAGCTGGCTAGTGAGAACCCTTTGTCATGGTAACTGCCCTGACAGACAGATGGTTGGCAGCTCAGGATTCTTCTGGGATCATTTTCAAAGGCTCCATTTTACATGTTGGGGCCAAACTCAATTGCTCTGGGGCAGCCTCCAGGCCAGGGTTCCTGCCTTTCATTTCACAAAGAAGCTTTCCCGATTCGACTGCCACTGAGGAGGTTACAAAACAAACCTCTGTCTTCTCCACGCTTAGACAGCTTTAACTAGATGTTGTAGAAAGAGACTTCCAGATTGTTGCCCTTTCTGAAGTGATTTTGTTACTGTTCTAAATAACTCCATTTGGTGACTACCTATATCCTGTTCAACTGATTATAGTTAAAGAACATGACAACTGCCTGCTTTCATTCAGCTCTAAAATAAGCCCTGAGCATCGTGCCCAGCCCAAGGTTGGTGCTGCACTACTGCACTCAGCAGTGGGAGTTTATTCTTATTACAGATAACATGCCTTAATCCCCATGACATCACCACCAGGCCACGGCAACCACAGGCTGCTGGGGAGACCTTATTATTAGCATCTCTGTGCTCACTAGATGGGTCTCTTTGAAACTTTGACAGAAGGCAGATACGATCTTTGAAGAAGAAACTCAAAGCAATGCAAACAAAGTGTGGGCATCACTATGGGCCCTATACTGGGTAAAGCCTTGGGTAACAGGTCCATGCCATTAGGATTTGCTTAAAGCCATTTTGCTGATTCTGCTCTTTTCCAACTAGACAAAAATCACAACCAAAAAAAAATTTTTTTCTTCTAAAAATTAGAAGGTTGAATTCCAAAGACATGAGCTCAGTTGATTTAGGCTTGTTAGTAACTGTGAAACACCTACTATGTGCCCATGAGGCCAGGTACTTTAACTGTAATGACTCACTGAACTAACACACTTTGGCTGAAAATCCGCCTAAAAGCCAGTCTTGAAACACCTTAATGTTTGTAAATACAGTCCTAAAAACAGGACTTGGGAGGCATCTGACATAGAGACCCGCCGTGGGATATATTTAAGCAATTTTGAATCTAAAAGTAGTAGAAGCAAAGTGACTCACGAGGGCAGCATGTAAAAATATGTTCTTTGTTGAGCTATAAAACATGTTCTATGGGGCAGCTTTCAACTTGCAAATGTCAGGTCATGGAGCAGGAACATAGGAAATTGTAAACAAAGTGATTGTCACCATGGGGAGCCTGACTCATTCGTACATCTCAGAAAGCCAGGAGAGTGGAAAGCTCAATCTGTTGATCTGAGCGGTAACAGAAAATCCAGAAGGAGCTCTTCCCTCTTTGCCTTGGTTGCCATCTCATCCCACAGCAACTTCTTCCAGAGACTGCCGTGTTCTTTATGATCAGCACAGCACATCTAATGCAGCACAAGTGGTAGCTGAAGCTGCCTTTGAACACTCCAACGGGAAATCACTAGAGCAAATCTAGTTAATGAGCACCCATCATTAGCAGAGAGTAAGCGCCATGGGGCTGCATCAGCCAGAAGCCTAGCACACAGGGTACTGGGGCCACTCAGGGTCCAGTGCAGAAGGCTGAGAGGGAAGCCTCACTCATTCTATAGATTAGGCAGAAGGTTTATCAGCAACAAATGCTTTTCATCAACAGTTGCTGAGAATACAAAAAACAACAAAGCTGCAGATACTGATCACACCAGCATCTTACCCTAAGGTAATATAAGCAGTAACAATAGGAAATAATCAATTACTTTCTGCCAACCAGGTATTATCTCCAGTACCAGGGGAATGCTTACATTTATAGGACAGGAAACTAAGGCTCAAAGGTGAAGTCACTGTGGCTCTCCCAGTGACATCTGCTTTGATCCTAGGGCACAAGATAACAAGCATGCGTGCCCAGTAGGTGCACCTAGCCAGTGGCTTGTTTGCCCATTCAACTGCCTCTTGCATGAAAATTTGCTTTCCTTGTTAAAGTGAAGGGGAAAATGCAAACATGATTAATCCCACACAGAAAAGATTACATTTCTTTTGCCTCTTTGTTCAAGAAATAGAAGAAACCAGCTGAATTCTGTTTGGGGAATGAGTGAATGCAAAATCTATTTGAGGCAAGAAACTTGGATGTTGGGGGAACTTCCTTGGGTTCTGCCAAGTTCCTGAAGCCATGTCTCTATTTCACAGTGACTGCACCACGGTAATGTCTAAGCTGTGTGTAACACAGTGTAGAGCACGTAACTGAGACTCAGGATGTCAGAACCTAGGGACATGGGTGTTGCCAGTGTCATCACTACTCGTCAAACCCAACAGGTATCACTGAGTGCTTCTGCTTTAACTGCCGGAGGTCAGACATCATGGACAGATGTGCTATGGTGGCTATGACCATTTGTGTTGCAGACTGCACTGGGCACGTGTGCAGAATGTCACATGGGGTGTGGGGAAAACTAGGAGTTAGAAATACAGCCTCATAACAGTTTCAGAGGGGTTATCACAAAAAGCCAGATTCAATATTTAGAGGACCTTGGTGGCCTGAAGCAAACTGGGGTATGGTTGATGCAGCAGACACTATGATAGTCGTCCAATATCCATTCTCCTTTTCTGCTAAGCAGAACCTTGACTATTTGATATGTACATTTCCCAGGTTCTTTTGAAAGTAGCTGAGGCCATGTGATTAAGCAGAAGTATTATATGGCAGTAAGTACTTTAACAAAGACAGATATTTTAATAAAGAAATTTTACTTGGCCTTTTGGCCCTCCTAGAATCCTCCTTCGGCCAGCCTAGATTGCAGATGTAATGGCTGGACCTCAGCAGCTATCTTGGACCATGAAGTAATCTCAGGTTTAAAAGCCAACTTGAAAAAGAATATGAAAAAAGAATATAACTGCATCACTATGCTATACACCAGAAACTAACAAAATATTGACAAAATATTGTAAATCAATTCTATTCTTCAATTAAAAAAAATAAATAAAAATAGCAATGCAATCTCAAAAAAAAAAAAGCCAACTTGTAGAAAGGTAGAGAAAAAAAGACGTGGTCATGGGTTCATGATGGCAACATGAGGCCTCCAAATTAGTATCTTCAGACCTCCTTCACATAAAAGAGAAAAAGACTCCTATGTTCTTTAACCCTTCGCTATATTGGAATTTCCTATTATTTCTAGTAGAACTGACTACTAACAGTTGCATTAGACTCCAAGTTTGAAAGACTTCTTTTTCATTATCTCTTGAAGCAAAACAAGCATCAATATGAGTAAAAATCTCTGTAGAAAATAATTCA
This sequence comes from Camelus bactrianus, assembly GCF_048773025.1. Lineage (NCBI taxonomy): Eukaryota > Metazoa > Chordata > Mammalia > Artiodactyla > Camelidae > Camelus > Camelus bactrianus. The sequence goes on from NC_133555.1 coordinate 29,896,608, forward strand.
GTCTTCTCCAACTATGGGAAAAGATGAATGGTGATTAGGAAAACATGGTCTGCAGTCTGGACTCTGAAAGACGTGAATTCAAATTCCATCTCCCAACTCACTACTGTGGGTGAACCTGGACAAGTTACTGCTTGGAGCCTCCACTTCCAGTTGTTCTTTTTTCAAATGGAAATAATAATTACTCATCATTTCATAGATTTGTTATGAGGATTAATTAAGGTAGTGCACGTAAACTTCTTGGAATAATGCCTTGCCTGTCCAGTTGACCCTTCAACAATAGGGGTTAGAAGAGATGACCCTCTGTGCAGTCAAAAATCCCTGTACCATTTGCCCTCTGTCTCTGTAGTCTCTCCATATCCACAGTTCCATATCCATGGATTCAACCAACCACAGATCATGTAGCATTATAGTTTTCACTACTGAAAAAAATCCATGTGTAAGTGGACCTGCATAGTTCAAATCTGTGTTGTTCAAGGCCTAACCATAATTAGTATTAAAAAAAAATAAGACCTCCTGCTATTACGATGAAGCTGAAGGTGACTACTGTTATTGTAATTAGGAAACCTCAAGCAGCAGTTCTGGATTTTAAAGAATGGTCCATTGGGATCTCCATGTCTCTGCATTCCAGAAAGTTTGGCCCAGAAACACACGTGTCCAATCCACTCTGTCTTCTTGTTCCCTTCAATGCCACCTCTGATAAAGCACACTTCTGTGGACATGGTCAGGTCAACAGGAAGCCAAGAAGCCATTACATTCTTTACATGAGTTGTTGAGGATCAGACATTAGTGGGGCAGTTGGCATTAGAGAATAGCCATCCAAACATAACAGACTTCTCCTCTAACACCCTCTGGGCTCCGAGGCCAAGGCATTTGCTGAAATATAATGCGATCACCAAAGACAGGAAAAGCTCCAGTCACTTGCCATGGAGCCGGTGCAGTTCCATTATATGGAGACATGGGTAGAAATGGTCCAAGTCTTGAGTCCTACCTGATGAGTCACCTTTGCAGAAAGGCAATTTAAAGAGCAGAAAGAGCTGCCACCACAGGGGATTCTACAAAAGTCAACTATGTTAATGGATGTGTGTGGGGTGAGGTGAAGAGGACATTCACCAGGCCCCACAGGGAAAATCTGAATGGTTTTGGAGGGGTGAAAGCTCAGGCATGCTGCACTATGCACATAAAACAAGACAGAGCAAAACAGAAAAGACACAGCCAAGAGAGATAGGAACTCTCAGTAGCTCCCAAAGCAAAACAAATTATTAGCAAGCAGTTCATTTCTCTGCAAGCCAAGGGCAAGGTGTGCCCCATTGGTCTTTCCTTCCCTGAGCTTAATTAAATATACAAAGAACAAGGGAAGACCCTTCAGCAGAAACCACAAGGATGTCTGATAAAAGCAGGCATTACTTCATTTAACCCTCACCGCAGGTATATAAATCATTCTTTCAGTTCCATTTTGCTGCAGAGTAAACTGAAATTCCGGAGTTTAAGTTGCCAAAAGTCAGGCGGCTTTGAAGGGCAGCATCTAGACTGGAACCCTGGTGCTTTTAACTTAGTATTTCTTGACACTGGCTGCACCTGAGAATCACATAGATGCTTTTAAAAAGCATAAATGCCTGGGCACCATCCCCAGATGAATTTAATATGAATCTCTTGGGGTACAACTGGAGCATAGGTGTGCTTTAAATGCTCTCCAAGGATGCTAGCTGAGTCCAGGCCACCCCAAGGCTGTGCTGTGGGGGTGACTGCTGTGTACTAACTACCTTTGGGGTGGGGGGGTCACTAGTGATTTAAAAAAGGAAAGGAGAAAATTTTAAGAAAAATATCTCAGACATTTGGAGCTCCTGTCCAAGAGCTAATCTTACTTCGTATTTGCTGTATCTTTGCAATTTGCAAAAAAATTTTCATTTATTTCAGTTGATTCTCACCTATTTTGGCGACAAAGAAATTGAGGCTCAGAGAAACTGAGGGATCTGTCCAAGGCCACAAAGTGGCAATTCTAAGGCTCAACCTGAAGTCTTCATACTTCAAGTTCAGTGGACCAAAGAGGCCCAAACAAGAACCCGGGACACTCTCCTACGACCAGCTATATATGTATTTTCCCTTTTCCCTGAATATTTAACATTGAATTTGCATCACTGGGAGCAAGAAGAGGTGGGGAAATACATGAATTCCAACACAAGTATTTTGAAACTAGATTTTCTCTTAATAGTTATGAGAGGGGTGATATCACTGCCAAGGCCAGCAAGGAGAGCCATAAAGGGTGGTTTTTGAGAAATATGAATACAAATCTCTTACCCGACATGAACAAGAGTGAGAAAGAAAAGCAGCTAAAATGAAAAGCCCTAAATGAGTCAGGGCTACTCAGGGAGTCCACTTACTTTCCATGATAAGAATGAAGATGGATTTCAAGTTCTCTATTTGAAACACAAAAAGCTGACCAGGCATATAGTATCGTATGAGAAAATATGTGAAACCTGGGAACATGACTTGTTTTAATGATTTATCAACTTCAGTCAGAAGAAATCTGGGCCATCTCATCACTGTGCTGGCCTCCATTCTGAAAGATCTGCTTGACCAGATAAGGCATGCTGAGCCAACACCCTCCTCAGCTATCCAGCTGCCCTTTACTTTGTCTCAAACAAAACTGAAGGAAGCGCCACATGCTATACAATGCTGTTGTACACAGAACCAGGTAAAGGGCAGAAGCTAGAAAATTCTCTCTGTGCTCAGACTGCAGGATGTTTGAATCTAGCTCTGTTACACAGAGACAAATTCTTAATCTTCCCAAGCCTCATTATTTCCACCTATCAAATGGGTGTATTTATACCCAGATCCAGCTTCGTGGGCATGTGGCCTGTGTAACTGCACAGAACCCTGCTCTTAGAAGGGTCCTGTGCTTGGCTTAATACTCTCTTGTTGCCTTCTTGAATTCTTAGTAATTTTTGAAAAAGGGGCCCCATATTTTCATTTTGCACTGGGCCCTGCAAATGAGGCACTGGTCCTGTTTATACCTCTCACAAAGTCATTGGAAAGGACTGCAAGAGGTAAGATCTGTCAGGTGCAACCCAGGCCTGGTGCATGGTAGGTGCTCTAGGAAAATAGCCATAATGATCATTATTTTCACATCACTGAGGCTACTGGTATGTTACAGGGTCCTGGCCACTATATCATCTGTAAGCTGGGTGGACAGAGTCAAGTTAAAGACTTGGCCTAGGTGACCAAGAGTGGCCACTTTACCTCTTAGATTGTTTGCACGTGCTGCTGCAGAACTCTCTCAAAGCTCCCTCAAGTTGGTAATTTATTCAAACAAATCATTGACTTCCCTTCCTCACACATAGCACTGCAGACACAGAAGACGATGTTCTTTCCCTCTAATGGCACTGCTACGTAGGATGGCCATCAGGTCACTAGGTAAGTGGCCAAACAATCAAGGGAAGACTCCACTGCCAAGTAGGCAAGCATCGTCTTGCTTTAGAGACAGAGGCAACAAATATGGACTAGTGGGGAGAGAGAAAAGGGAGGTTGATAAAGGGAGATGCTGTTCTTTACTTTGAGCTCTGTCCTGCTGAAGGAGATGATGTGTAGAGCTCCTGTGTATGAAACACGTTTCTTTAGGACTGGGTATAAGCAGACCAAATCAAGAAACTTTGTGTCAGGGCATGCTGTCCAAGATGCTGAGATGAGATGTCAGCTAGGTGAACCAGTCCTGAACTTTACCAGGGCTCAACCATGTCACTAAAGCAACTCAGCCTCCACATACCCTGTGTTTGGGGGTGGGGTACATCGCAACATGGTGCCCGATATGTCCCAGGGCACTGTCAGTTACTTGTGGCTACAGTGCTTCTGAAATACAGATCTCCTCTGAACAAAAGGACCATCAACCTTACACTCTGAATAAGCACTGCACTGCTGGCAAGGGCAAGGGCATGAACGTCTGAGTTCCAGGAGGACAGCAGCACCCCAACACTGACTGAATGGAGACCCCATCACCAGGCGTCATGTGAAGCCTGTTGTGAAATGTGTAAACGTAAAAAAAGCATCACCTAATGCCAAGTAGGAAGCGAAGCCAAAGATCCACAACAAAAATCACAGAAGCAGCTAGCAATTATTGAGCCCTTAATATATGCCAGGCACTATGTGAGAATTTTATGCTTATTATTATCTCATTAACTCTGACAGCAACCTTTGCAAGTAATTATTATTATCATCTTCATTTTCCACATAAAGAAACCAAAGCTTGGGGAGGCAACATGACTACTCTAAGTTATGCAGCTAGCAAATGTCAGAGCCTGAATTTGAACCCAATCCATCCGACTTCAAAACCCAAAATCTCATTGTTGTCCTGGCCAGTGTGGGGGCCTTTCACATATGCCCAGGGGGTTTGTCAACTAATTCCCAGATGACAGCAGTTGCTGCTAAAATTGAGTAGAGTCCCAGCCCTTCCCTTTTCTCAAATATGTCAGCTACCCTTGTAGTAAAAGAAAGTTCTAAATTCATGTCAACCATACTTCATCCACATTAAGAAGTCTAGGAATTTAACATTCCACTACAACCTTTCTCTTTCTCCCACCAGTTTGAAAGGAATATCCAAAAGGAAGGAGGGAAAAGAGTAATTTTGTTAAAAAAAGTTGAAAAATATGCTTTCAAATGAGAAACACATGTGTGATTATTCTTCCTCTTTTGTCTCCCCCTACCCAATGAAGTTGAAAACAAGCTAACACAATACAAATGTACATATCCACATAAAGATACCAAAAAAAACAGTGGTGTCCTGGATGAGAGACAATCCAGAAGCTGCCCTGGGAAGCTTTAAGAAGCCATGGAAAACTCCAGAGCAACCCAAGCCCTACTCCAAGCAGAGTTTTTAAGCTTGTGTACAATGACTCCTGGCAAAAAAAAAAGGGGAAAACAAAAATGTACTTGAATTTTAAAGTGAGAATTGAGCAGGAGTGAACACTCAGACCGAGAGCAAGTGTGTCACAGATTGCAAAAGTGCTGGAGTTATGCCATTTTCTTTACATCATTTCTTGTTTCCCTCTTTCTGGCACAAACAAGCTACGGAATCTCAAAAACTGGGTCATCATTTTTGAATTCCCTGCTTTCAGCACAGCATTCAGTTGGTCTTGTTGACTGGCTTAGAAGTCCAATTTCCTGAGCTAACATTTCCTGGCCATTCAGCTACAAGGGATTAATAAACTGGGAGGTTGTCTTTCTCGCAGGCAACAGTTCTTACAGGTGAGCTGAGGTCCATCCTTGTATTTCCTGCTATTATACATTTAACAGCAACAAATATGTCCAGGAAAGCACCACTTCAAAGGCCACCTTTCTTCCAGGGAGGCCAAGGAAAGGGAGACAGATTGACTCCTGGGGGTACATTACTGGCATCCTGATTTCATAGTCATGGCTTTTCCCACTGGCTTTGGTGTTCTCAAGAGCATAGCTGGCCTGCTCATGAGAGATACAGGGCATGAGGAAATCATCCTATACAAGCGTCACTTAGGGTCAATAAGAGCTCTCACAACCCAGTTGAGTGGTCCCTGCCACCAATATGACACCCTCTGGGTTGTCTTCTACAGCAGACTTAAACTTACCTCCATCTGGGGGCAGGTTTTGAGAACTTTTACTTGATTTTCCAAAAAATTGTATTAATGAGTCTCAATGTCACTTCCTATCCCTGAGTTCCAGATTCCTAGCAAGCTTTCCCAGTTGGTCAGTGTGAGACAAGACACACTCCTCTTTCTTGACCAGGTGAAAATGTTTCCTACTTCCTTGCACTCATTTGCTTGAGACAAATAATCACGTCCCAGTGCAGGCTGACTTCAGTACTGGCCTCTAATAAATGCTCTGCTAAGGGAACAGGGACCGCATTGTGAGCTGAGTTTCTGAGACTCTTAACACTCATGCAAGAGGCATCAAATTTCAGGAGATCTTCTGGAGCATGAACACAAGTACAAACCAGCCATGGGGTCAAGTCTGGGCTTGCTTTATTTGACCTTGGTTTGTTTTATTTTATTTAGGCACTTTCTCGGGGGGGGCACGCAAGGGACCATAAAATCCTTACCTTTTAAAGGAGCCCATTGTTAACAATTTGTTCATCACAGCTCCCTCCACCTCACCAAAAAAGTCTCCAGTCTGTGGGGAAGAAAAGAAGACCTGTGAGGAAGTGTAGATAAATAATGTGCCCAAACACCGGAGAATAAAAACGGACACAGACTGCGTCCTGGAGCTGACAGAGGCAAAAAGCAGGTCTTCAGGACTACTGTTACATAAAAGTGGGAAAGGTCTTAATGGTCATGAGAAGTTATGGGATTACAGAGTGAACTAGCTAGCAGATGTGAATGTTCCAAATATATGACAGGGGCAGGGGGAGGGTGGCTGGTGAGGGTGGCATTGCATAACACATGCTGAGTGCTGGAATTAAAACGCACATGCACACGTGTGCATACACATGAGCACACAGGTGAGTGCAGGCTCACGCGCACGTGCACCCACACAGCATTGGTCTTGCATGGAGGGAGTGGGCATTAATCTGTACTCAATCCCTTGTGATTAAAACACTACTTCATACAGACAGAAACAGGCTGTGAAAAGGCTTCCTAGGCAGTAATAAAAAGAACTGTTTATAATCCCTGAATGACCCGTTTAGGGAAATACAGCGGTCTTCTTCATGGACCCTACAACCTTCCTATGGCAGAGATTATGTTCTTTCTCTAAATCACTTTCTGGGGAACATTCTCATTTTGTCCACAGGCAGTTAATATGTTGACCAGGAATGAAGCTGTCCAGCCCCTTGAAAAGAAGGTTCAGCCAATCCAACTTCCAATGGTCGACCCCAACTCTGGAGCTGTCTTTGGGGCAACAGTCCTTCCCCGGCACCAGGCTGATGCTTCTGCAAGTCTAGTTCTTGGTGCTGGCCAAGATTTGCAAACTCTGAACAGTGGAATGAAGGGTGAACATCTCGGGCATCCCTCCAGACTCCTGGAGCACTATCATAAGTGTCCCAAGGGGGAGGGTGTATCCAGTACAGTGGAACAGAGCTTGGAGCAATAGCCTTCCTCTGCCAACACCCTGGAATGAGCTAGTGTAGACCAGCAGAGAACTCGCATCTCTACCGCTGATGCTCTAAACATTTATCGCTTATGTAGGGGATAGGTGGGTGGGCCCAAATTATACAAATTCCACAGGTTTTGTATTAATTAAATCTCAATTCCATTACAACAGAGTGACCTCAACCACGCTCCTGGGAGTTTTCAGGCAGAAAGGCACATATAGACTTCGCTAAAAAGTCAGAAAATAGGGGAGGAAAGAAAGAAATGACATTTCACTGACTGAATATTGAACATTGCCTTTTTCACTCCAGGGACATTTGAACTTTGGCAAACCCTATGGGTATGTGCTGCTGCGCCGCTGTGCTGCTGGGAGCAAAGACATGTGCATTTCCTGTGTGTAAATATGCTAGTATCAGTGGAACTGGTTGTGAGATGAAGAATTACCCTAATTGGGGTACAGGAAATCAGACATCAAACAAGCTGAGGCAATGCAGGCTGGCAGGCTCCCTGGACTATTCTACCCAGAGGTAAAGTAGGCAACAGGCTTGGGAAGGGTCCTTATTTCAGTGGTTCACTTCGTTGGCTAGACCAAGACTCAGCACTGGAAGACATTCACCATGTCCTTCTTCACCCAGGACCAGGTTCCCATCTCAGCCCTCCATGATTAATGCAGGACAACAGAGCTCCTCCTCAGAGGGGATTAATTTGGGTTCCTGAGTGTCTCAGTGTTTCTTCTTCCAGACACATAGGCACATTACATAGGCCTATGACCATTCTTGCTCCCAGAGACTGGCTTTGTTTCATGGGCTCATCCTTCCTATCTAATGTCCATCAACTGTCTAATATCCCAGTGATGTCCAGGATCTCAGGAGACTGTGTGTGGGCAGTCTGAGTCTCAATCATGTAACTGTAACCCACCAAAGGTGCATTTAAAATCCCACAACATTCTCATAGAGAAGAGGGGAAACTGAAGCACAGCTCCACACGTTACCTGAAGCCAGTGTTCACAAATTAACAAGCCAGTGAGCTTAGACCCTAAGGAGCCACACTTAAGGACAATTAACTAACTTATTAGGCATTAATGGACCTATTGCACTGTTGACTATTAAAACATTTTAAATGATTTAAATGGAACTTCATTATAAAATGCTAGTATCTGCAAATATCAGAGATAAAAGAACCCATCTGTAGTCAATCCTTCTCCTCTCAGGGAGCCCAAGTGATGTGCCCAAGACCCCAAAACAAGTTAAGGAAGAGAGCTCGCCCCAGAAACCATTTGCCTCTGCCTCCAGTATTACTTTACTACCCCACACTGCTGAACTTGTCTGTATTTGACATTCTTTTAATATGCTAATTTCATTTCTAATTGCAGAAAAAGTTTTCATGTACCAAATTTTACAGGAGAAATCTTTGTTTCTCTTTTGCAATGCTATCAATTTTAACTCTTATTTTGATTTCCAAATACAGTGGAGCTTTCTGTGCTCAGCACCCTTGCTTGGTTTCTTGTCATATTTCCCTCCTTCTCCCACAATGCACACAGCTCGATCAAATGAAAAACATTCTTCATCTATCTGTGGGTCCTTGTCCCTCTGCGTTGAGAATCCAAGTTAATTCTTAAACTCAGATAACTTTTTCAAAAGTAAAAACCAGAAAGAAAGCCATAAAAATTATATTGACATATATACATATATATGTGTGTATATATAAATTATAGATAGACAGATAGATAAAATATCAAAATACTAAAAGTAGGAAACCTCTTTAAAATCGCCCAAACTCTTTAGGCATCTCCACGCTTGAAGCAAAAAGGTCTATAAATTGAACATTTTATGAGTGAGAGAGCAGACCCTGAGCTCTGCACCAGCACCACTGCCCACCTCCTCCCCAGAGGTAAAAACTCTTTGGGGCCTGCTGAGAAGTAGGCTGTGACATTCTTAGAGGAATGAAAATAAGGTTTTATAATCTCTTAAATACAGATAATTGTCTCAAAGTTTCAGCACCATAATTTGCTCCCCTTGACCCAAGCACATTCTAAGATCCTTACTTTGAGTTGGGAGAAATTTCTCACTCACCTGTGTGTAGTCTTCAGACACCAGAATAAATCCATTATTGTCTATGAGGTAACAGTTCACAGTCTAGAAAATAAAAACACCACAGTTTCAACTTTGGGTCCTCAGACTGATTTTACACGAAATGACGTATTTCCAACCCGGGAGAAACTTATTTAAGGATGTTTTGGGGGAATTGGAAATGCCTGCTGGCTCTAAGAGTTGAGGCCATGGTTAAGCTAACCCCAGCATTTACTCTGCAAAACTAACAAACAAAAATAAAACACTGAGCAAGCCTCGAACATCCCAGATTAGGATAAAAAGAATATACATTTAAAAATTATTCATTACAGTTTGTCTTCCCTTTTTAAAATGTATATGACCTGAATAATATTTCCCAGGAACAAAGTGTTCAGAGGCCCCCGAGTTTGTATTCACAGTGGCTGAAGTGCAGGCTGTTTTGAAAGCAAAACGCCAGCACAATGCCATTACTCTAATGATGTATTAATGAAAACACCGTGTCAGCTCAGAAGACCATCAGGGGACCAGGTAATATTTTTTAATTTGTTCATAGACTTAGGCAGGGGGGAAGGGGCAGACTTCTGTTAAAGGGGCCCCTCAGGCCTCCTAAAGGTTTTCAAACTGTGTTTTTAATTGGGAGCTGGATTTGGGGGCAGGGCTGTTAGCTTTTGGTAGCTCAGACTTATAAATTGTAGCAAGGTAAACCCAAACCTCTGCTTCCCCCACACTACTTCAATCTCAAGTGAATGATTTGCTACAGGCTAAGTTTTAATTACAGTGCTGTGGAGTTTAAACTTAAGGTTTAATTCTGTCCTTGATGTAACTCAGTTTCTATTTATTGCAGCTTTACATACTGACTGCAACATTTAATTTGTAACATATCTTTACCCTGAGCTAAATTCCCCTAGCTCCAGGCCACCACAGGGCTGGAGTTTTCTGGGACATTTACCTATCCAACGGAGTTGATCTTAGTCAGCCATAGAAGTACAGTAGTAAGTTGGTCAGAAACAGTCATTCTTTATTAGTAGGCAATGGTGGAGAATCAGGAGAAAATTAAAAGCTCTGCTAGCACCTTTTAGAAAAAAAGTTGGCTGTTTCCTTTAGTTATCCACAGGGGCCAGATGAATGACTTGGGTACCCTGGTCATAATTTTACTATTTAAAGAAGCTCTTAGCTGCATGGACACTACTTTGGCCTTGGTGGGAGTCTTGGCAAACTTTCTCCTTTTTTAGGATATAGCATTATGAAAACAATCTCACAGAGCTGTGCTGTCCAGTATGGCAGCCACAAGCTACATGCAGATTTAAATTTAAGTTAATTAAAATTAAATAAAATAAAAAATTCAGTTCCTTAGTCACACTAGCTGCATTTCAAGTGCTCTGCACTAGCTGTAGCTAATGATTATACTTTTGAACACTTCTATCACTGTAGAAAGTTCTCTTGGATAGCAGTATTTTTTTTTCGATCACACTAGTACCCCAATGATTTTTAACCCAGACTATATTGGGTCATATTAGAAAAATCTATACACTTGTTTATTTGAATGTCATGATTGTCATTTTGTAGATATAGACCCTAATGTAAAGGGAGGTTAACCTCCACTCAATCAATAAATACATGTTGAGTATAGCAGTGGACTTCATATTTAAATGTTAACTCTCCAAATCCTTACAGATGCACAGAGAATCCAAAGCCATCAGAACTCATCCTCTATCCCTAATTTTAAAATTAGTTCCCACTCAAACATCCAGAGCCAATTAGTTCTCTTGCTATTAGACCTGTATCTTTGGTCAGTATCTCTGTCTAATGTTGTAAATATTAGATAATACAAGGCAAGTATAAAGCAAATAGATTATAAAATCAACTGAAAATCTTGGGAAAGAGACTTTATGAAGTCTATGAAAGTGATGCTGGAGATCAGCTCCAATCACACACAAAGCACATAAGGATCTGCCAGAGGTAACGAAGAAAGAAAAAATCACCACAGATAACATGAAAGATGCTTCCAGAGAGAATCATTTCAAAAGCAAGGGACTAAGAGAAGCTCCTGGGGAAAATGATCAAACTCTACTATATATGATCCTTGTGATCATTCTGAGAAAATCAAATACAAAGTGAAGGATTCTATATTGTGATTTTCATAATTTTATCAGGAATTATACTCCTTACTCCCAAACCCAACTAAATGTATTTGTTTGCTTGTAGAATTAGAATATGACTACAATTATCACTTAAGTCTGTTAAATAAAACAAATGTATTTTCACCATTTCCACTTTATTTAGAGACAAAGCTTCGAGGAAATGCTTCATTATTTGCTGTAAATGTTTGCTTCTTTCCCTACCCTCATTTCTTAGAAATGAGGACCTCTGTGCTCCTTATAATGGCTGGCACTGGGTGGAATCTAGGTCAAACTGGACATTAGGAGACTCACTTCTCAGGTGAGTTCCCACCTCTTCTGGTGTGAAAAGAACAGAGGTAAGAGTTCTGGAGAAGGGGAGAAGGCTGTTTTAACTTATAACTTGGAAAACCAAGCTGAGGAGGAGAAGGAGGCAGCTATAGGAGGACACCAACTCACACACTGCTGTCACACTGTCAAGTAGGGATTATCTTCTTCCAAGAGGAGAAACTGAGGCTCATCCACGTTAGCTTCCTCAAGGCCATACAGTGAAGCAAGCAGGACATGAATCCAGTACTTTGTGACTCCAAAGCCCACACTCCGTCTACTGGCCAACTCCCTCCACCTTCCCAGTGACATGACATAGTTAGGGTCCCAGGGTCTTGCCTGTTCATGGAAGGCTTTTCTTGTTTGAAAAAAAAGCAACTCCTTAGCATACGTATAGCTAAGGACAGATCTCATCTACCACATGTTATAACAAATGACAGAAAAATCAGCCAGATCAGTCAATGCACCAGGTGCCTGGGGGTTATTATTATGGCTAAAAACAAGCAAAAACAACATGATTGGTGTTTTGCAGCAGTTTAGTCAAGTGGTGTTGACCCCCCAATTGTAGGTTCCTGGGCTCTCCAAACACACAATTCTAAAGTTAATACCTGAAACCAAGAGATTTAGCCAGAAACAGCCAAGGGGGATTTTCTGTACTGCCCCATCACTTGCTAAGGAACAATCGATGGAAGAAAAATAAAAGCCCATTATAGGCTAGAATCTAAAAATACACTTAATGGGCTACTCATTTTGGTCAGTTCAGTCTACCTCCTCCCAGTTGTTTATGGGAAGAGGAATAGGAGGGCTGGTCAAGGCTCTCAAGGACTATACACTTAAGCTTCCAATTCCTCCAAAGGTGTGTCACATTCTTCTCCAGCAGAGTGGGTAAGCTCTCCTGGGCACGGGCTGGGGAATAGCAGTTACTTCTTATATACTGAGTAGCAGCTGGCACTTACTTCTTGGACCATGCTTCCATTTAACATTTTTAAAATTCACTTTTTCCCAATTAAGTTAGGATTCCATGACAGGAACTTGGTGGCAGAGAAGAGACAGTACTGTACTTGTTTGTGGGTAAGTTGGAATTTCAAGGTTACACTGATGAGAAAAAGACGTGGCCACTCTGTCAAATGAAAAACAGATACTGCCAACATTGTGATTTACAAATTACTGAGAAAATCAGGTCAGAAGCGAGGATGCCGTGTCACCGTTGTAGACCTGGGTCCCTTAATCTGAAAGATGTCATTTAATTTTCATTATAGGCAATACTGTTATGTTAGGTAAATTCTGTCACAATGACTTCCTAAGCAGACCTCCATGACAACCCCTTGGATTAAATTACTGGGAAGTACGGTGGAGTGAAGTAAGCCTACCAGAGTTAGGTGAGCAAAGTATTGGGTTATCAAACAGTCAGAACAGAATTAGCCAGATTTCAGTCTGACCAACTGTTTTCTCTCTGTCTCTTTACAATAAAGAATATTCAACTGCCTTCTGCATATTCCCCCACCCCCACCCTGCTGTAAGAGGAAATGGAGATTTTTTTTTCAGCTTTCTCTCACTATGCTACTTTTGCCCCAAATTAAGCCAAATGTCTCAGAAGGTGTCTGCCCATCACCCTGTCCCAAGGGTAGATGGACAGGCTGAAGGGCTTGAGGAAACCAGGAGCTCTAAGTTTTGACAGATATTGTAAGCATCCATTCTACAGCCACCTTGGACGAGACATCTAGACGAAGTTGTTTGAAAAATGCAGAGATAAAGACAGAGAGGGTAAGAGAAGTTGCCTTAAAAAAAAAAAAGAAAAGAAAAAGACATCTTTCTTCAACTGTCTAATGACTCCATATTGCTCTGAGAAGTCCAGTTCTAGGTCACAAAGGCAGACCGGGTAGATAACTGAAGTCAGAGCCCCAAAACAGGCCACAGGAATTGGACAGTCACAGTAAGGAAAGCTGGGGAGGAAGGGTACTTGGGGTGACAAACACAGCACTGGAGCTTGCATTAACTGGAAGGTGGGTTAGCCCTGAGGCGAAGATACTAGCTTGAAAATCAGAGACTTTGACATTTGCTATCAGTATGACCTTGAGTAAAGTCTTTTAACACTCCCAGTCTCGGTTTCCTTATCTGAATGATGGAGACAGACTATTTCCTAGAGTTGAAGAGAAGATTAAGCAGGAGGGAGTGCAAAGTGCTGAGCACAGGTCAAGGCACATAATGAGTCCCTAAAGAACTTGTGCTTATGTCTATTCAGCAAATGATGTTTATCAGCCACCTACTATGTGCCCTCTTTGTAACTATCCTAATGCTGCAAACTGAGTTTTTCAGAAAGGGAAGTTGCTGCATAGCTCATAGTAAGAGATTGTGGAGGCGAGTCGGCTGAGCTGCACTGCTTTTTGTTCTGCCTTCCGTTTCAAGGGGATGCCTTTTGTTTCAGTTAGCCCAGTATTGTACTGCCAGTTGTTTTCATTTGTGGAGAGAGAGAAAGGGAGAAGCCTGGGTTCTTACATCTGAGGGTGGGGCTGAGTCTCTGCAACTTGGATGCACAAACATGCCATTTCTTAGTACCTTTTCTCCAGGTCTCCCCTCTGCTCCATAATACTTCATTTGTAGAACAGACTGACCCTTACTCCACATCACTTGATGTATCTTTTCAACATAGGTCAAATATCAGATCAAAATACAGTTGACACTTAAACAATATGGGTTTGAACTGCGTATGTCCACCTACAATGAGATGTTTTTCAATAGTAAATGCTACAGTACTACATGATAGCCAGTTGGCTGAACCTGTGGATACGGAATACTGCATACAGAGGAACTTGTGTAGGAGGGCTGACTACAAGCTATACGCGGATTTTTCAAGTGTGCAGAGAGTGGGAGCCTCTATGCCCCACGTTATTCAAGGTTCAACCGTACCTGTCTTTAGAAAAATGTATTGCAAAGTGGTCATTTTGGAGGTAGGATTCACTTGTTTCCTTGTTCTCAATAGCTTTTCCAATGACCCTCAACCCTCTCACTGGCTGGGCTGGGTGGCCCCAGAGAGGGAAGTACCTGGATACTTGAATCTAGCTCTTCTTCCAGCTGTGTCATACTTTCAAATTCCAGAGGAAATGCTACAAGGCCTTACAAAGTCTAGTCATGATTATTAATCTCTGTTTAGTTGGAGTAAGTGAGGTGGTAGCTGAATCTGAATATGAGTTTTCATCCACTCAATGCTCTCACACCTCCTTCAAATGCCTTAGTAGGAAAGAAAGTTCTCTCCTCCACTCTTTGCAAAATACTGGTGCTCTCATCAGGAGATGGTGGCTGTTGGAGAGGTGAGTGGGAGAAGAGAGTGAGAGGTGTGAGAAGACAGTGCTCATGGGTCAGACTGAGGCCAAAGGTGGGCGTGCCTTCCTTCTCCCCTTCCACCTGAACACCAAACACGACTCCATAGACAATAGCCCTCGGCCATCACAGCACCTGCATGTGGTACTCTTTGCCTGGAGAGCTGTGCTCATGTTCAGACATTTTCTTAAATGTCATCTCCTTCTCCATTTTTAGTTGACTTAATTGTTGTCTCCTGAGGGAAGCCTGCCCTGCCCAACCCCATGTTACTTTAATTCACAGCTCTTCTCAAGGTTGATAATCACAAATGCTTATTTTCCCTGCTAACCAGTTAGCTCCTGGAGGACATGGGCCATTTCAGACTCTGCTTCCCAGTGACTTCCCAGGGGTCAGAGGTACCGGGCATGTAAGAAGGGTTCAGTTAATGTGTTGAAGGAATGAGTGAGTGAGTGGATGAGATGCTTCCTCTCACGCTCTTAAGTTAACATTAACCATGGGTAGAATGGAGCTCCTTAAGGTTCTCAGTCAGGCTCATGGCCAGGCCCTCCAGTCACAAGGCTCAGGCACTGCCTGGGCCAACCAAAGATGTATCTCTACAAGCCAGGAAGACATCTGGTCACTCCAACTCCACCCATCATCCCAGGGCATTCTTGCCAAGGCCCAGAAAGTCCATTGTTGGGGGGAGCAGAGGAGCTGGAGAGGGTCCAAGGCAAAGCGTGTCTGATAAATCTGTAGGAGCTGGGCCAGGTCTTCAGTACAAGAGAAGCCAGAAACATGTGAACTTAATGAGCCCCCACAGCTGTTTTTAATGAGGACCTGATCACTTGAGGGCAGTTGGGGGAGTGGAGGTACATGGTCTCAAAGACTTAATTAAAACGTATGAAGGGGGAATGACACATGGAAAGAGTCTGCTGAAAAGATGGAAAGGGGTCTGGCTTTTCCATTTAAAACTTTGTCAACTGGTTGCCTGAAGCCAAAACTTAGAATCAAAATGGGAAATGAATGATAGTTTCAAAGTGCAAAATGAGGACATTTGAGCATCAGATCAAGTTCGGAAACTTGAGAAAGTTCCATGCTTAATTTTCAAAGTATGTCAACCTTTAAAATGATATTTGAATGGGAGTTCATCCCAATGGCTGCTAAAGGAGATCATTAGTAGTGAGGAAAGCATCCTACCTTGTGCTTACAATGCCCAGGGGAAACTGTCATTGCCTAAAGTGTATATGCCATTGCTATCTGAGGTTTTAGGTTCAAGTGAACCACTACTCTAAAAGAAGTATGTGTCTGCAGACATTTTTGTTTGATAGCTAATGGAGTTTATGTTTGATAGTTTATGGAGTGTTTACCATTTGCCAGGAGCTGTACCATATAGTTTCCATATATTATCTCATTCATCTTCACCACTACTCTGTAAGGTAGGTGTTTCTACCCCCATTGTATAGTTGAAGAAACTAAGGCACAGGAGGTTCAGCTTATTACTGTCAGAGTCACAATTTGAAGTTATTCAAACTCCATAGCCTGCACCTTTAGCCACCTAGACCACCTGTGAAATCAGTCACCAAATGACTAGTATATATTTTATGCTTCTAGCTCTAAGTGTGGATCCATTTCCACTTATTTTTATCTGTGAGGATGCACAGAGGTAGTGTGGGTTGTAGGAAGATTACTGCCTCTGGCTTTATTCATTAAATTGTTTAACCAACTATTTATCTTCAATTAAACCAACCAACCAACTAGTAACCAACCAATCAACCAACCAGCTATCCAAAACACCATCCATCCAGTCACCCAACTAACCAACCCACTGTCCTCAGTTCCTTTACCATAAATTAGGATTAGTAATTAGTACAAGTGAAGGACTTAACACAGGGCCTTGTGACACTGATTAATCAGTATTACTACTGAACTGCATTGTCTTGAGCTGAGTGCCCCAATATGACAATGAATGACTCAGACAGAGGAGAGGTCTGAAGCCATTTGACTATCCTATGAATGACATCCTCAAACTTACTGAAGGGGTATTGATCATAAAAATCACAGGGCACTCTTTCCTAAGGGAAAATTATTTCCAATCTGATTGTCAGAAAAGGTAGGGCTTTTGTTGAAAAGCTGATTGGCTTGTACTCTTTCAATAGTGACTTATACTGCAACTAAGATTTTTTTTCTTTTTTTAAGCTGGCAGCCAGGTCTTTGGGGACCTAGGATTTTGTGTTTTAGCTTCATCCTGGACTCCCTTTTATGTTTCTCTATTTGTTTTTCCTTCTCTTTGGAAATATACTTCTAATCTATGTTTTCTGTGTTGAAATTATGTTTCATTAGGATTTCCTTCATCCTTGTGGTAACCAGAAGGAAGTAAGTATGTGATCATTTATAAGTTCCAGTTCACGTATTGACTAATGGCTTGGCTGACTCACAGAAAGGCCACCTGAGCCAAAGTGAAAGCCTACCACACATCTGCTGGATCCAAAATACGGGGTAGCAGGAACATGGGTCTGAATGCCGTAAAAACTTAAATCTGATAAACGGACTTAGAGCAGTGGTGCGTCTTTTTTCTTCTATCGCTCATGTGCGGGATTCAAATTCCTCCTCCCAAGACTGAGAGAGAGGGAGAGACATAAGGAGAAAGGAAAACGGGAGGGAAAGGGGGTTGTAGGAAGGAGGCACTATGCTAGAATGCCACATTCTGAGTTTTCAACTCCTAGATTTTCAGCTTGTTTATTACATGAAACTATGCAAGTCCCTTATTTTCTATGATCCTCAGTTTGCCCCACTGCAAAATGGGACATTCATTCCTATCCATTTCACTGGGTGGTTACAAAGATGAAGAGATACCACATGGGGAAAAAACTTTGAGAGTTGTAATGTGAGCTTCAAATGACAGTAATTTGTATCGTTTTCTATAAAATTCCAAAATCCCAATAGTGCTGTTCTTGGGACATTTCAATCACATTTCTCTAGCTTTCATAGACTATCTGATTGGGGGAAGAGAGGAAAAAAAAGAAACAAAGCAAATGTCCTTGCGTTTTTAAGAGATTGGTCCAGAGCAATCTGTTAGACTTGGCTCTGTGAGACATTTCCTCCTGTGAGAAAGCACCCTCTGTCATCCCCACCCTCTGTGGCCAGGGCAGACAGAGTGCCAGGAGGCCATCATACCTCATCATCGCAGCTGATAGAGCATTTGCCATCCAGAGAGGCGCACTGTGGGGTGGAGGGAAAACAAGAAACCATGTTATTGGGACATACTAGTGTCTGCTATGGCTGCCACTTAGTTACTCAAGGACCGGCTATCAAAGTCCTAGCATGTTACGCAAATACCAAATTTCATCCAAAAAGAAGGCTCCAGGGTGAATCTGCTCACCCTCTCTAGGAATAGTATCAGCTCCAAAGAGTAATATAAGAGGCAATATGGGGGGGAACCTAGCTCATTTACATTTTCTGTTGTTTATTCTATGGTGTCATTCAATGTTGGTATCTTTTTAAGATCACAAATATTTGAGCAACAAGAAATACAGTTACGTATTTATTTAGTTTTAAATTAACCCCCAGTGACTTTTTAAAGAACTCCTGTCTTAGTATATAGTCTCCTAAAGTATGTTCATTTAAGAAATTATATACCATTCCAACATTTGAATTGGATAAGTGGAGGCAACTTACATGTTGCCATTTCTGCTGAAATACTGAACAAATATCACTGAGATTACTTAGCACAGAGAGCATAGTGCAAGAAAGAATGTTCCCACATTATCCAAGTCAGAGAAGCCCTGTGGCCAAAGAAGGCAGATGTATGCTTAGTCTAACCTAATTATACAAGAGTCTTCAAAAATGCAATAAGGAGATTCGCAAATAAATAACTGGCCATCACAAGATTAGAAAAGAGCCACTATGAAAATTCACATAAGTCCTCAATACTTAGAAGAAAAACTTCTCTTTTAGAAGGTCACTGTCTTGATTTCACAATTAAAACTGTTTGCAGGGGCGAATTCCCTGCTTCCCCAGCTTGTGGTGTCTAACGTGCTGTCAGCTCTTTATTTCGCAGTGACATGAAAGGTAATCTGAGCAGACCAGCAGTTCATTTTATAAACATTCTTTGGAATTCTGGCACTTTTAGGCTCCACGTACCCAAATTTGAACACCTATATAATAAAGTCACTAATACTTAAATATGCTGATTATAACTTACCTGTCTGCTGGCAGTCCAGAACTTTCTTTGGAAAAATTCAAGTTTCATCTGAATGCCTACAGCTGGGACAAATTATAAATAAAACAAGGCATTAGAGATTTCTTTACACAATTACTGAAGATTATCATTGAAAATTATCTGTCATGGCAAGAAGCTGAAGTAAGCATATAAGAACACTCAAAAACTAAATTTACAGCTCCCCTCCCCCTGGCCGCGCCGCGCCTCACGGCCTGGAGCGGCTGCCGCTGCCTTCTGCCCGCGCGACACGAGGCTGTGGTGCGCTCCGCAGCGCGTGCTCCTACCCACCACGCGAGGCCTTCTGCTGTCTCCTTCGCTGCAAGTGGCGCCTCCTCCAGGCCCCAGCACACAGAGCCAACCCCGTGGCCACCAATCCCAAGGCCACCGTTGCCTCCACCCGGACTGACGCAAGTTTACAAACGCCAAGTCCTGCGTCTCCCTAGAAGCACTTCCCCCTCCCCCTCGTCCCCTCTGCTGAGCAGTACTATCCACTTCCGGGGTAGGGAGCCTGGACGGGCGGGGGCGGCAGGAAGCGGGATGAGGCTAAGGGCACAGCAAGGGAGTGCAGCTGGTGAGTGAGCGGTCGGGTGCAAGGAAGGACGGGAAGAGGGAGGACTGACGGTACGGCACCTGCGCCTTGGTGCCGGCTATCCCAGCGGCCACCTTGGTTGAGGGCAGGAATGAGGGACCTTGAAATATTGGTGCACTGAGTATTCATTTTTTTAAAAAACTGCAAGGGAACAAAACCACAACTGACTGCTAAACAACCATAAAAACAAAAACAAAAACAAAAACAAAAACAAAAAAAACAAAAAACCTAGCGAAAAAGATCTTCAACTGGAAACATAAAGAAGGAACCTCAGTGGGACAGTAAGGGTGTGCTCACGATATAATCAAGCCCCATACCCTGGGGGTGGGTGACTCACAAGCTGAAGAATAATTAAGTCCCAGAGGACCTCCCACATGAGTGAAAGTTCTGAGTCCCACATTAGGCTCCCCAGCCTGGGGTTCTGCCACTGGAAGGAGGAGACTCCAGAACATCTGGTTCTGAAGGCTAGCAGGGCTTAACTCCAGGAGCCCCAAGGGACTGGGGGAAATAAAGATTTCATTCTCTTGGGAAATGCACACAGAATTTTGAACGTGCCAGGTCCAAGGGCAGAGGCAGTGACTTCATAGGAACCTGGGCAAGACCTGTCTGCTGGTTTTGGAAAATCTCCTGGGGAGGTAGGAGATAGCTGTGACTCACCCAGGGGACATAAAAGAGGATGTTCAGGAAGTGTTCATCTATATAAGCTTTCCTGGAGATTGACATCTTGCTTGGGTCATTTGTACCAAACCCTAGCCCCACCCAACAACCTGTAGGCTTAAGTGCTGGGAAGCCTCAGGCTGAACAACATACTGGGTGGGAACACAGCCCCACCCATCAGCAGACTTCCCAAGCCCTCTGGACACACCCCTAGATATGGCTCTACCCACTTGAGGACCAGGACCTAGCTCCACCCAGCAGTGGGCAAGCACCAACTCCTCCTGCCAAGAAACCTGCATAAGCTTTTAGTCCAGCCTCATCCTCCAAGGCAAAGATACCAGAAATAAGAAAACAACAACCCCAAAGCTTGAGGAAGGAATCCATAAGCACAGGCCAGACTCTACCCTGGAACCAGCTGGACTCTGACCCTTGGATGACAAGATAGGAGTGTACTACTGGGACACATAGGACGTCTCCCACAGAGGGCCACTTCTCCAAGGTCAAGAAACGTTAACTAACCCATCTAAAAATACAAACAGAAAGATAGACAATATGAGGTGGCAGAGGAATATCTTCCAGGCCAAGGCATAAGATAAAATCCCAGAAGAAGACATAAATGATGAGGAGATAGGCAATCTATCCGAGAAAGAGTTTATGATGGTGAAGATGTTCATAGAACTCAGGAGGAGTATACATGCACAGAGGGATGTTTTTAGCAAAAAGTTAAAAAATATAAAGAATGCCCAATAAGAGGTGAAGAATAAAAATGACTGAAATGAATAATATGCTAGAAGGAACCAAGAATAGACCAAATGAAGCAGAAGAACGGGTCAATGAGCCAGAAGACAGATTAGTGGAAATCACTACCTCAGAAAAGAAAAAAGAATGAAAAGAAATGAGCATAGTTAAAAAAAAAAAAAAAAAAAAAACTCTGGGACAACATGAAGTGCACTAATATTCACATTATAGGGGTCCCAGAAAGAGAAGAGAGAGAGAAAGGACCTGAGAAAATATCAGAAGAGATAATAGCCAAAAACTTACCTAACTTGGAAAAGGAAACAGTTCCCCAAGTCCAGGAAGCACAGAGAGTTCCACACAGGATTAACCCACAGAGGAATACACTGAGGCACATAGTAATCAAACTGACAAAACTTAAGGATAAGGAGAAGATATTAAAATCAGCAAGAGAAAAGCAACAAATAACATACAAGGGAACTCCCATAAAGTTACCAGCTGATTTTTCAGCAGAAACTCCACAGGCCAGAAGAGAATGGCATGATATATTCAAAGTGATGAAAGGGAAAAACTTGTAACCAAGAATACTCTATCCAGCAAGGCTTTTGTTCATATTTGATGGAGAAATAAAAAGCTTCACAGATAAACAAAAGCTAAAAGAATTCAGCACCACCAACCCAGCTTTACAACAAATGTTAAAGGAACTTTTCTAGTCATCAAACCACGAGAAAAGAGAACAAAAAGAAGAAAGAGAGAAAAAAAAAAGACCTACAAAAACACACCTACAACAATTTTCTAAATGGCAATAAGAACATACATATTGATAATTACCTTAAATGTAAATGGATTAAATGCTCTAACCAAAAGACAAAGACTGGCTAAATGGATACAAAAACAAGACCATATATATGCTGTCTACAAGAGACCCACTTCAGCGCTAGAGACACAGGCAGGCTGAAAGTGAAGGGATAGAAAAGAATATTTCATACAAATAGAAGCCAAAAGAAAGCTGGAATGACAACACTTACATCAGATAAAATAGATCTTAAAATAAAGACTGTTACAAGAGACAAAAAAGAACACTACATAATGCTCAAGGGATCAATCCAAGAAGAAGATATAACAATTGTAAATATATATGCACCCAACATAGGAGCACCTCAATATATAAGGCAATTGTTAACAGACATAAAAGTAGTAATCAACAATAACACAATAATAGTCAGGGACCATAACACCCAACTTATATCAATGGACAGATCATTCAGACAGAAAATCACTAAGGACATACAGGCCCTAAATGACACATTGGACCAGATGGACTTAACTAACATCTATAGAGCATTCCATCCAAAAGCAACAGAATACATTCTTCTCAAGTGCACATGGAACATTCTCCAGAATCAATCACATGCTGGGCCACAAAGCAAGCCTCAGTAAATTTGAGAACACCGAAATCATACCAAGCATTTTCTGACCACAATGCTATAATGTTGGAAATCAACTACAAGAAAAAAAAAAAAACTGCAAAAACTGCAAACACATGGAGGCTAAACAATGTGCTACTAAACAACCAATGGATTGCTGAAGAAATCAAAGAGGAAATAAAGAAATACTTTGAGACAAATGAAAATGAAAACACAATGATCCAAAAGCTCAGGGACACAGCAAAAGCAGTTCTAAGAGGCAAGTTTATAGCAATACAAGCCTACCTTAGGAAACAAGAAAAATCTCAAAAAAATAACCTAACTTTACACTTAAAGCAGCTAGAGAAAGAAGAACAGACAAAAGCCAAAGTTAGCAGAAGAAAAGAAACCATAAAGGTCAGAGCAGAAATAAATGAAACAGAGACTAAAAAATAAAAGATCAATGAAACTAAAAGCTGGTTCTTTATAAAGATAAACAAAACTGATAAACCTTTAGTCAGACTCATCAAGAAAAAAAGAGAGGGCCCAAATTAATAAAATCAGAAATTAAATGAAGAAGTCTTAACTAATACCATGGAAGTACAAGGGATCATAAGAGACTACTATGAGCAACTATACACCAACAGAAAGGACAACCTAGAAGAATTGGACAATTTCTTAGAAAGGTACAATTTTCCAAGACTGAATCGGGAAGAAATAGAAAATATGAATAGATCAATTACCAGTACTGAAGTTGAATCAGTAATTTAAAAATTCCCAACAAACAAAAATCTAG
Organism: Camelus bactrianus; assembly: GCF_048773025.1. Classification (NCBI taxonomy): domain Eukaryota; kingdom Metazoa; phylum Chordata; class Mammalia; order Artiodactyla; family Camelidae; genus Camelus; species Camelus bactrianus. The sequence goes on from NC_133555.1 coordinate 29,919,869, forward strand.
GACCAGATGGCTTCACAGGCAAATTCTACCAAACATTTAGAGAAGAGTTAACACCTATCCTTCTGAAACTATTCAAAAAAATTGCAGAGGAAGGAACACTTCTGAACTCATTCTATGAGGCCACCATCACCCTGATACCAAAACTAGGCAAAGATATCACACAAAAAAAGAAAATTATAGGCCAATATCATTTATGAATATAGATGCAAAAATCCTCAACAAAATACTAGCAAATCAACTCCAACAAATCATTAGAAGGATCATACACCATGATCAAGTGGGATTTATCCCAGGGATATAAGGATTTTTCAATATCTGCAAATTAATCAATGTGATACATCATATTAACAAATTGAAGAACAAAAACCATATGATCATCTCGATGGATGCAGAAAAATATTTCAGTAAAATTCAACATCCATTTATGATAAAAACTCTCCAGAAAGTGGGCATAGAGGGAACATACGTCAACATAATAAAGGACATATATGACAAACCCACAGATAACATCATACTAAATGATGAAAAGCTGAAAGCATTCCCTCTAAGATCAGGAACAAGACAAGAATGCCCACCCTTGCCACTTTTATTCAACATAGTTTTGGAGTCCTAGCCATAGCAATCAAGGAAGAAAAAGAAATAAATGGGATCCTAATTGGAAAAGAAGAAGTAAAACTGTGACTATTCATGGATGACATGATAATGTACATAGAAAACCCTAAAGAAGTGACCAGAAAATGACTAGAGCTCATCAATGAATTTGGTAAAGTTGCAGGATACAAAATTAAAATACAGAGATCAGTTGTATTTCTATACACTAACAATGAAATAGCAGAAAAAGAAATTAAGTAAACAATCCCACTTATCATCACACCAAAAAGAATAAAATACCTGGGAATAAGCCTACCCAAGGAGGCAAAGCACCTGTACTCCAAAAACTATAAGACACTGATGAAAGAAATTGAAGACAACATAAACAGATGGAAAGATACGCAATGTTCTTGGATTGGAAGAATCAATATTGTTTAAATGGCCATAATACCCAAGGCAATATACAGATTCAGTGCAATCCCTATCAAATTACCAATGACATTTTTCACAGAGCCGAAACAAAAAAAAAAAAAATGTTAAAAAATTGTATGGGATCACAAAAGACTCCAGATAGCCAAAACATACTTGAAAATGGACAATGGAACTGGGGGAATCACACTCCATGACTTCAGACAATACTACAAAGCTACAGTAATCAAAACAGTATTGTAATGGCACAAAAACAGACACATAGATCAATGGAACAGTATACAAAGTTCAGAAATAAAGCCACACACTTATGGTCAATTAATCTATGACAAAGGAGGCAAGACTATACAATGGAGAAGAGACAGTCTCTTTAAAAAGTGGTGCTGGGAAAACTGGACAGCTACCTGTAAAAGACTGAAATTAGAACATTCTCTAACACTATATACAAAAATAAACTCAAAATGGATTAAAGACTATATTTAAGACCAGATACTACAAAACCCCTAGAGGAAAACATAGGCAAAAACACTCTTTGACATAAATCACAGCAATATTTTTATCAAACCAGCACCTAGAGTAATGGAAATAAAAGCAAACATAAACAAATGGGATCTAATTAAACTTAAAAGCTTTTGCACAGCTAAGGATACCATCAACAAAACAAAAAGAAAGCCTACAGAATGAGAGAAAATATTTGCAAATGATGTGACTGACAAGGGACTCATTTCCAAAATACCAAAATATACAAACAGCTCATACAGCTTAGTATCAAAAAAACAAACAACCCAATCAAAAAATGGGCAGCAGACATAAATAGATATCTCTCCTAAGAAGACATCCAGATGGCCAACAGTCACATGAAAAGATGCTCAACATCACTGATTGCTAGAGAAATGCAAATCAAAACTACAATGAGCTATCACTTCATACCAGTCAGAATGGCCATCATTAAAAAGTCCACAAATGATAAATGCTGGAGAGGGTGTGGAGAAAAAAGCAACCCTCCTACACTGTTGGTGGGAGTGTAAATTGGTGCAGGTACTATGGAGGACAGTATAGAGGTTCCTCTAAAAACTAAAAATAAAGTTACCATATGATCCAGCAATCCCACTCCTGGGCATATATACAGAGGAAAATATAATTCAAAAAGACACATACACCCTAATGTTCATAGCAGCACTATTTATAATAGCCAAGACATGGAAACAACCTAAATGTCCATTGACAGCTGACTGGATAAAGAAAAAGTGGTATGTGTATACACACACACACACACACACACACACACACACACACACACACACACACACACACACACTGGAATACTACTTAGCCATAAAAAAGTAATGCCATTCACAAGAGCATGGATGGACCTGGAGATTGTCATTCATGGCTCGTTGGAGAGAAGTTACTTGTTTCTAAAATTCATACACTTGTGGTCATCCCCCTCCCCAGCAAGGCTGAAAACAGGAAGGGAAATAAAAAGGGTATTCAGAAGATCACTGTTTCTTCAGAGTAGCTGTTTCTGTTATTATTGCATGAACTTGCATGCCTAAAATGTGTACTCTGCATGTGTTTTTGAGATACAAAATTTGAAAAGTACTTGTCATGAGGCTGGTATTTGGAAGTGAGTCACTTTGCCATGATGTGACTTAGTTTAACAGGCCCCCAGTATCCACATCTCAATGATCTTCTCTCCCCAGGAACTCTGGTGGAAGTATATAGTCCTTTGCTTGTCTGTGGAAAGCTCCCTAAAGCAACAGTGAATGATGCTACTTCTAGTGAGAGGAAAAGTATCAAAATGGAAGAGGCTAAGAAAATGACTTGAAACTTTGGGAAGTAAAATTAGGTGGAACCTCAGAACTGTGCCATGAACAAGCTCACAATATTTCTCTCCATGAAGCCAAGGCAACGTAACTCTTGAAATCATTTTAGAAAGTGCTCAAGTCAGGCCAAAAAGCTCATCAGATGGTGAGAAAACTTTAGAGGAGATGGAAAGAAAGAATGAGACTGTGCTGGAAACACTGTACTCCCCAACGGACACCTTTTACCCCAGGGCAGTTTTGTAAACTTCAGTTCATGGCCCACAACCTCCTCAAATTTTGCCATATCTGCATACTACTAGTATTGTTATTCAACTTTTTCACACTTTTTTTTTCCTTTTACTGAAATATCTACAGTAACTTCAACCTAAGTAATAATATCCATCCAAAGATATACACAATTACCAAAAAAAAAAAAAAAAAGTTCACACATACACTCTAGGATAAGACTAGAGCTAAGCATGGCTGCAATATGCAGAATGGAAGTCTCTGAAATGTACCATTTCATCACTTGGGTTCATCCTGCTCTGCCCTAAGTATCCTCCATCCTCTGGACCATAAAGTCCCCCAGGCAGGGACCTGTTCTTGCTGCCCACAGGATCCCTGCCTCCAGCAAAGTGCCAAGCACAGAGACAATCCATTGGTAAATGCTTGCTTTTTTAGAAAAAACTGTTCAGGTGATGGTATAGTTGATTGAAAGCTAGCTAGCTAGATTGATAGAAGAGTAATATCAGAGTGAATTATGATCATACCCAAATAAAGTAAAGGTTTTTCAGTGGCAGTTCTCAAGAAAAAGTTCTGATGCCTGGTGCCTTCCTTCTCCACACCAAAACCATTTAAATCAGAATTTCTAGGAGTGGAGTCTAGGCGTGGGTATGTTTAAAAAGCACCCCAGGTGATTTGCATGTGAAGCTGGGGTTGAGCACTGCTGCTCCACAGGTCTTACTATAGATGTAAGTTGGCTGTGAAGGACCTACCACAATATGGGACATTTGGTCAGACTACAGCATGAGCTGCTCTTCCTAGGGCTGGAGAAAATTTCAGCGAATACCTAAAGGAAGCTGATTTTGGAAACTGAGAGCTGTTTACTGCAGTTTCAAATGAATCTTGTCTTCCAAAATGTCTGATGAGCCATATCCCTGTTGAAGATGAGTCAAGTAAGGAATCTGTAGACCAGGGTGCTGCCTAGGTTTTTGCTCTGATCCACCAGTAGGCAGAGCTGAAAGCCTGCCCTGGACTTAAGAAGGGGCTTGGTGCAAGTATCTGGGGTTCTATTAAAGACAAGAAGGGGTGGAGAAAGCTGACTTCAGAGCAGAGGGCCTCAAAATTGTTGTAACATTCAGTCCCTGGTATTCTAATAGGAGGGAGAAAAACTAGTTTCCCTCTCTTCCTCTGTGTATGTCTCTGCAGGCCAAGGTCAGTAGCTATGGCAAGCTTCAAGATTCAATAGGATAAAGGCAGAGGATTCGGATTCCCCGAGTCACCTTACAGTGTCCTTTCCATGGTGTTTCTAGTCCCAGCAACCCAGAGCTGCCCCTGGCCCACCCAACATCTTCTGAGTTCCCTGTCATTGACCCATGCCCTATCTGAGCACCCCTCCCATTCTCTGATGGAGGCCCCATTTCCACCTCTCTAATGAAGCTAGCTGCTCCCTCCTGGGTGTTTATCCATCTCACATACTTGCAGCCTGCTATCATCTTCTCCTTTCAGTCTGTACCCCAGCTCCTCAGAGTGCTTTAATCTTTCCTCATGAGTCAGTCCCTCCATCCCATTAATCATGTGGGCTGCTTCTCTCTGATCTCCCTCCAGCAGGCTGCATCCTCTCCCTGGTCCTGATGCCCTAAACTATACACTGCTTCCCTCACTCCTCACTTACTCCCTGTCTGGGCCATGAGGTCGATGCCAAAGGGCTCCCAGACAGTCTTGACTATAATGGATCTGCTCAGTTCTGTTCTGGCTGTGTTTTTGCTGCCCATGCCTCCTCCAGCAACTCTGGCCAATGGCTTCCCACATCTGGGTTTGTAGTGTGTTCACCTACAAGTTAATATGCTCTTCTGTGATTAAAGATTCACAACCCCACTGGAGGGTCAACTTTATGATCAGTTGCTCAGTGGCCTTTTCTATGCTGAGTACTAAGGGGAATGAGACCCACACTCCTTCAGAGTCTAGTTGGAGAGTAGCCACATAGTAAAAGCACATCAGAGGCTTAAAAAGAGAACTGTGGAGCAGAGGTGATGGGGTGTACTTGGCCTGGGGGACTTGGCAAGAGTTTCATATAAGGTAAGGTATGGAGATACGACTTGTAGGAAAGTAAGAACAGAGGAAAGATGGGAATCCAAGTGCAGAAATAGCACAGGCAAAAGGATGAAGCCTTTTAAAAGACCATAGTGTCTTCTGAGGCTTGAAAGAAGAAGAGTGGGTGACATGGTTGTGCAGACTGAAAGTCTTGAATGTCAGGCCAACACACCTAAAGAGTGTCTTGCAGGCCAGGAGTTGGCCCAAGGGCCAAACCCAGCCTCTTTTTTTGTCAATAAAGTTTTATTGGAAGTAAATCACTCTTATTTGTTTACATACTGTCTGGTACAAGGGCAACGTTGAGTAGTTGCAACAGAGGCTAAATAGCCCACAAAGACTAAAATACTATTTGGCCCTTTAAGGAAAAAGTTTGCTGACATTTGCTTTAGGATCTGAGAAGCCACTAAGATCTCAAAGAGAAGTGGGAAGACCTCAGATCTATATTTTAGAAAGTCCACAATGAAAGACTTGAACAGAAAGTACTAGGGAAATGGCCTGAACAGAGGGAGACAGGAGAATGAGATGAGTTAGGCAGCCACAGCCATTTGGTGCATTTGGCTAATTATCTCTTAGGCACAAAATGATTTAAAACAAAACAAAACAAAGCAAAAACCCTCAAAAAACCAGAATAAAAATTCCCCTCCACAAACAAACAAACAAAAAATGCTGAAGGGCATGCTATGGCCAATTCTATTCAGAATAACAAATGTGAGCTTCCACAAACAGAAATTTAGCTTCTTCTCACTATTTTCCTTTGCTTTGTCTCAGTTTGTTTTTCCTTTTTTCAACTTATCAGAAAAAAAAAATCATCATTACTTCAGCAAGTCCCACTCTCTTCCCCCCGACCCCCAACATATCCTAAATGGAACCTGAGATATTTGTCATGCCCATCTATTTTGTTCTTTCAACAACTTTTTAAGCCATAACAGTATATTCTGATTGAAGTCAATCTCACTAATTTAATAAGGAAAACAAGGATAGAATATGCTTTAGCAAAATCCAAGTCCCAAAGAGAATGCAGAAAATTAAAACACCATTCCTGGGGTTTGAAATTTTTTAGACAGTCCAGAAAATCATCAACATATTTCTCCCGGAGTTCACAGTGCTCCTCACTTCCATTTGATTACAAAGGCTCCCAGGTTCCCTGCTAGGAACTTTCACCACAAGGATGGAGACAGAGTCCCTCTTCCATAGCTAGTGGTTGCTTACTTACCTCTCAGGAGCAGAATAGACCCAGAAAAATATCCCTTGGATCCTTCCCAATGTGCCATTATTGCATGAGCCTCCTAGGACAATGACCCTAAGATTCTGGGATGGTCTTTGGAAACCAGCAAAACAGAAAAATCATTGCTATGAGAATTACCATCCCAAAGAGCCCCACAGCCTTTCACATGAAATATTCATGCATTTGGAGCACTGACATCTCATAATTTGGTTGGAATTATTCAGGTTACTATTCTTGTAACTCACCTCAACACTAAAAAAGGCCTGAGTACAGATTTTCAGCTCAGCAATACAGACCATAGAGCTTTCATGAAATATGTTCCTTCTAAGCTTCTTCTTTCCCCAACTTCCTAACTTCCTTCCAACCTACTTTTGCCCTCCTTCTTTACCTCCCATGTTCATCAGAAACCAGGTGCATGCTAGGTGGTGAGTGTATTGAAATGAAGACATGAGGGATGCAACAGCCAGGGATGGAGGCCTGGGGAGGGCAGTCATATCACTGAAGAGAGGATCACATTCCAGGATGCTCAGAGCTGATGGAGACACAGAGCATCATCCAAGCACCGAAACACACAGCCTGAGCCACTTCATTTGCAAAACGTCAATGATCAGTGTACTTCAGTTGGGATAGACCTGTCCGTGCTACCCATTCCCTGGAAGTGGAAGAAATGAGGATGTCTTAGGTATGGAGGATCTAGTGCAGATGGACCTGCTCACGTGAGAAGACCTGTATTTGCAAGGGGAAGTTGGTAATTAGTTTGAGAAAAACCCAAAGAAATCAATGCAATATGCTCAGTGTGGCTACCACCCCCAAGATTTATTTATTTTGCTTTATAAAATTTGAGAATACAAATTACATTTCCAGTGCTATTATATTCAAATGCATTCAAGATGAAATCATGCATGCATCTCATATCAGGTTAATAGACATGCATTCAACTGTAATCCGAGACTTGCCAAAGAACAATGTTACAAGTAAAATTAGAAATAAAATAACTTTTTTCATATTGCATTCATTTAGAAATAATTTTCTGTGGGCTTGGCCTCAACTTGCAACATACCCCTAGGAGCACAATCCGGTTTGTGAAAGAGTGCTAACCATGCCTGGCACGCAAGCTCACAAAAACACCCCTACCTCCATTTGCCCAGTCTTCCCTCCATGCGATATATTCACATATGCACAGAGAGCTCATCCAGGAGACAGAACAATCCTGCCGCCATCAATGAATTATAACCAGGAAAATTTTTACCAAAAGCACTGGTTGTGAACCCTGTTTCTAAGACGGCTGAGTGCCCTTGGGTACATCATTTCACCTCTCTGTCTCTACAAAGAGAGTCACACTGGCTCTAGCTTCTGAATAGGCCTTTTGTGGGATGGCGATAAATGATACAAAATAAAATGATGTGTATCAGAACACTCTAGAGGCTTGATAGTGTTGTCAACAGCCATGTGATGATTTGTTCCTAGAGTTTTTAATTCTTTATTCTTGTATTTCACCACCAAGTACACTTTTCATGCCAATATATTGAGGCTGAATAAAAAATTCATCACAGTAAATCCATGTTGTCCACTGCTAGCAAGGTTCTTTAAAATTTAGTGCTGGTGAATAAACACTCTACAAAATTAGTATACCTTAGAAGAGGAAAAAAGACCATGTGAGCACTGGCAAAATGAAGCAGAAAAAGGAAGGCAATGATTCTCTTTCAGCTGAGCAAGTTTGAAATGGATTTTTTCCCCTTCAGGATTAATGAAAGGTGTGCTCCACCTTCCAAACCCTATCACTCGCCCCTTTTGGAACTGTGATCATTTACACACACTCAGGACAAGGCTAAACAGATAAGCATACAGAATCAGCATAGCCGTTGTGTAGGAAGCCAATACTGTCACCATCAGCTCCATGTGCTCATCAGCCAGGATACCTGGCCACAAAGTTTCTCAACCGACTGGCTATTGCTGGCAGCACAGGGCAATTATCATTCCAGTGCTCAGGCAGAAAAACAGATCCCAGAGCTCCCCTGGGCTGGCTTGGCTCACAAACTGGAGGGTTTTTTTTTTCCCCCCTCTAATAGCTTCCAATCCATATGTAGGGATATAGTAGAAAACTGTGTCCTTATTAGAGAAAATAAAACTATAATAAGTTAATGAATAAATTACGTGCTAAGGATTTCCCTTGTATTTCATCACTTAGCTTTCTTAAAACCCAAATTCTACAAACAAATGCTGGCCATACATTATCTCAACCAGAAAATGAGCTCCTTACTGTTCATATTTCTCAAGCAGGGTAGTCGCTCTTTTTACAAGGCTGGGTTAATATCTTCCACCTTGTCCTCAGCCTCCCTCTGACAGAGTCCCTGAATTTTCATTCCTTTGCGCCCAATGGCAATGATTGCTAGCAGTGACAGTAACAAGGCCTGGCACATTTGGATTACAACTTGCCTTAATTAATGGTCAACTGTAATAGCTGTTAGCCAAGCCACATTTGTTTAAATGTTTTCTTCTGTTTGTTTTCAAAATAGTTAATTGCAAAAAGAACTAACAATGAATCTGAATGTCACTTTTTTGGAATATTTCATGATTAACTGGGGGTTTGGAAAAAGGCCACTGTCCTGGAGTGTTGAGGAAAAGATCTCTAACCTTCCTTACATCAAATTCAAGCCCATTCCAGGGGTCTGCTAACGTCCAGGATAAATGACTTACCACATGAATAACAATTTAAAACCGTAATGTGAATTATGACATAACTCATCTGTTAAATATTTCATGTGAAGATTTTAATGAATTGCATGATGGAATGTTGGACAAAAAAGACAACTGAAATCCTGGGACTAATTTGGGCGAAACTGAGAACAGGGTATCCTCGCTGAGATGAGGGGGGAGAAAAGGCAGCTGCATTTATGTCCCCCTGGGTGTCAGACTGGCAAGTCCAAAGGCTTTCTTAAAAGATTATAGGGGAGGGAGAATGATCAGCAACAACCTTTTGAAAAATATTTAGATCAAAGCCATATTTGTTTATTATAATCTCAGTAAAGCCTGAACATTAATCTCCAAGGTATGGTATTATTTCAGAAATTAGGGGGAAAAAACATTCTCACAGCAGCAGACACACCTCATATTTTAGCCTATGCAGAGTGAAGAAATACAATGATAAAAGGGGAGCAGGCATTTTAAATATAACCCCCTAGTCGACTGCATATTTCACTTCTGAAGTATTCCCTGTGGTATTGTGGTGGGGGTGGGGGGGGTAATCTTCCTTATACATGCTTTTAAGTAACAAAGAGCTACAGGATATGTCTGCGGTGAGAAAGAGGGAGGGGAAACAGGACTCATCACTCGATTGACAATGTGATAGCAGAAGATTTTCTTTGAAGACTCATAGGCACAGAGGCCTATTTTAATCTGGAACCATCCCCACCCACTGTCTGTGACTGGCTTCTGGGAATGTGTGTAGGAAGGCCTGATCCGTTCGCCTACATATTTCTTTTGTAATCACTTTGTTTTAGTCCTGTTAGAGCTTCTTGGGAGTAGTCACCTTTGGTAAAGTATAATAAATGACAATTATGAATGTTTCCTCCATTTGGATTCTAATTACTTGACAGAATCAATGTTGAAAAGAATTAGCTGGGCCGTGGAATGGAATAATAATTTTCTTTTCACCCCTGAGGTAATCTAGAAGCATTTTTCCAGACCTCATCTGAAGAAACCTATATTCCCTGAGCTTTCTGAGGCCACTGGAGCTGGCATCGAATAGTTTTTGTCAGATCATTTTATGCTCACAAAACTCTTCAAATAATATTATTTCAATAAGGTTTTCAAGCCAATACATTTTTAGAGTCAATTCCCATCCTTTCAACCTTTCAGAATAAAACATTTAAGCCTCAGGCATCATTGTATTTTAATCAAGGTTACACAAATCAATGTCCATTAAGAAAATTATAAGCTTCCAAATTATAGCTCCCCAGTTAATAATTTCTTATTAGGTCACCACCTAATAACAGTCACCAAAGAGATTATAACAAAATCAAGGGTCAGATTTCCAAACATTTCAAAACCCATAATAGAATGGTCACATATATTTGCCAAACACCTCTGAGCTGAATGTTGATGAGTGTACTTAAGGCAAAGCAGCACTAAAATATCCACATGGGAATGTAAATTGGTACAGCCACTATGGAAAACAGTATGGAAGTTTCTTAAAAAACTAAAAATAGACCTACCATATGATCCAGCAATTCCACTCCCAGGTATATATTTGGAAAAAAAAAAACACTAATTCAAAAAGTTACATGCACCCCAGTGTCCATAACAGCACTATTTATAATAGTCAAGATATAAAAACAATCCAAGTTCCCATCAACAAATGATTGGTTTAACAAAATGTGGTATACATAAGACCAAGCAATCCTACTTTCTGGGTATATATCCAGAGGGAACTCTAATGCGAAAAGATACATGCACCCCAATGTTCATAGCAGCACTATATACAACATCCAAGACAGGGAAGCAACCTAAATGTCCATTGACAGATGACTGGATAAAGAAGTTGTGGTATATTTATATAATGGAATACTACTCAGCCATAAAAAAGAGTAAAATAATGCCATTTGCAGCAATATGGCAAAATGGATGGACCTAGAGATCGTCGTTCTAAGTGAAGTAAGCCAGAAAGAGAAACAAAAATACCGTATCACTGATATGTGGAATCTTAAAAAAAATGAAAAAGACACTATGAACTTATTTACAAAACAGAAACAGACTCACATAGTAAACAATCTTATGGTTACTGGGAAAAGGGAGTAGGAAGGGATAAATTTGGGAGTTTGAGATTTACAAATGTTAGCCACTACATATAAAAATAGATGGGAAAAAAAGTGTCTTCTGTATAGCACAGGGAACTATGTTCAGTATCTTGTAATAACCGTTAATGAAAAAATGTGAAAATAAATATATGTATGTACATACATGACTGGGACATTGTGCTATACACCAGAAATTGACACATTGTAACTGACTATACTTCAATGATAAACAAACAAACAAACAAACAAACAAACAAATAAATAAATAAAGTGGCATGTAGACACACACACACACACACACACACACACACACACACACACACACACACACACACACACACACACACGATGGACTATTACTCAGCCATAAAAATGGATGAAATATTACCATTTACTGCAACATGGATGAACCTAGAGAACACCACACTAAGTGAAGGAAGTCTGACCAAGACAAATATAATATGATATCACCTATATGCACAATCTAAAAAAAGAATCTATATACAAAACAGAAACAGACATAGGAACAAACTTATGATTACCAAAGGGGAAGGTGAGGGAAGGGAGGGATAAGTTAGGAATTTGGGATTAACGGATACAAACTACTATATATGAAATAGATAAGCAACAAGAACCTACTGTATACCACAGGAAACTGTGTTCAATATCTTGTAATAACCTATAATGGAAAATAATCTGGAAAAATATATATATAACTGAATCAATTTGCTGTACACCTGAAATTAACATAGCATTATAAATCAATAAAAAACACCAATTAAAAAATCCACATGGACAGTTTGCAAAGCTAGAGGAAGGTGTCCAGTCATTCTGATTCTCCAGCTCATGTTCCAGGGCACAGAGAAGGAAAGGGACTTGTCCAAGCACACCCAGCTCATCCTAGGGAGCCTGAGTCTATTCCAGACCCCAAAAACTCATATCCCTCCAAAAGTGGGTGGGAACTGGGGTGAATATGAGACCATCAATGCTGGGGCCAAGCTCAGCTCATTTCAGCTGATGCCTTTTGGAAGTATCTTCTGGATCCTACAAGTTATTCTGATACTGTAGGAGAAGCTGAAAATCTAGACTTAATATATAGACAATTCACTGAAGAATTCATAGCACTCTGATAAGGTTGCTAAATAAAATATCTCTGACTGACTAAATCTGGCAACCCTACCCTTAGGGGCACATGGCACATCCCAGGCAATGACCTGGGATGACCTCTGTGGCATGCTTAGCCCTGAGAATGCTGAGACAGCTTGCATTCTGCAGCTGAGTATCAGGACTACAAAGCAAGGCTGCCTCCGTGAGCATGACTTTCATGATTTTACTTTTTATTCCAGAAAATTCTTGCCTAGAACAACTGACTGATCAAGAATAACAGAAGGTGCAACCAGGAAAACTGCTCACTTATAAAACAACTCTTGATTTATCAGGACTCGAGGCGTTCACCCTTCTTAAAGTAACCCAGTCCCAATCAGATCCCCACACTAGGAGACCTATCCAGATCCCAGAACCCTGTCAGCATCTGCCCGACCTTCCCTTTGTGTGACATTAGTATGACCCTGTTAGGGTGGTGTTCTCCCTCACTGTGATAGGAAATAAACCTGACTTTGCCTGATCTACAGAATCTTCTGATGGTCTTGTCAATAGTCAGATCTGCTTTATTTTTCTTCAAAGCATTTATCAATATTTGGCATTAAATTATATGATGTATTATTTATTGTGTTTTATTCCCATCTGAATAGAGATAAGATTCTTGAGGGCAGAGGCTGTTTGTTTATACCTGTATTCTCTGTACCTAGAAAAGTGCCCAGCCCAGGTAAGCACCTATGGTACAGGTCACAGGGATGACCCAGTCATTGTATGCTGTGCTGAGGTGACATCAACTATTCTCAGACAGTCTTCTCTCTCAGGAGACCCACCTTTGCCATCCAGGTGTCTTGGGCCCTGTCCTGAGGGAAATGAAAAGCCATAAAAAGTTTCTTAGCAAGCGATGGATGTGAGATGTGAACGGATCTGTGCTTTGGGAATATCTGCCGGTGACGGCTGCATGGTTTGTGTGAGGCGTGCTGGTTAGGAGTCAGGAGCATTCATCCAACCAGGTGAGAGATGACGAACTTCCACCCAGCAGGGGGCACCTGGGGTAGGATGGTGAGGTGTAGTCTTGTTTCTAATTCCTCCTGACTTACTGAAGCCTGGAACCCTGAGTTTTTCCAGGCACATCAATCTCATTTGCATCTTGCCAGATACTGTCCACCTTCCCAATCTCAAAGGTCCATCATTTTAGCTCGGTAAATTTCAGCATGTTTTGACTTTGCTTACAAATGAATGACTTCATGAAATGTGTTTTTCTGCTCACTAGGCATGTCTTGGAATTACAATTCTCTCAACTCAGGCATTTATCCCTTCTCCAAAGGTTCCTTGGCTCCCAGTGGCCTTCAGTAAGGACTGACTGACTGAATGAATGAACAAGCAAATGCACTGTATTCCAGGCACTAGGCAGTTAATCAGTTGCTCCTCATGCTTTCTTTGAGGGATAACAGTTTGAAACACAGTTGTTACCAACATTCTTCCTAGTTTCCTGGCACCCCCTGGCTCTTCTCCATTCTCTCCGCTAAAGCATTCCATGCTTAGGGCCTCAGGGAAGGGAAGGCACAAAGGAACTCAGAGAACAAAGGAGCCAATTCTGGATTTTTGAATCTCCAAAGCTGAGGTCTAGAGGAATCTCAGGGCTGGAGAGACAATCTGGAAACTGCCTGGGCCAGTTCCTGCCCTCTCCACCCTGCCTCCAGCCCCTTAAACTGACCACACAGGAAAGATGATCTGACTGGGAAGGGAAAAGAATCCAAGGGAAGCCAGTGCTAGGAGCCCTAGGGAAAGACCTGTCCCAGTATGCCCCATGTCTGCCTTCCCTGCTCCTACCCTGGGACATTGGAGCTTGGCCTCTGCCAGGTCTGCTGTTGCTGGCAGAGGCCACAGACAGATGGCCCAGCCTGAGGCTCCCTGCCGGCTTGTCAGAGTGAGGTCCAGGGAGCTGCCAATTGACTCTAGAGTGACCTTGAGCTGGCATGAGAAGGTTATAGCACTGACCTGTACATGGACTGATGACAGAGAACCAGAGGGAACTCAGGAAATGCCTGCACAATCAGATGATAAATGCCTCCCCCCACCCATCAGCCTCAGGTAGGTCCTAGTGGGAAGCAAAGAGAAACACTGGGTTCACTGAAAGTTCTGTCCACCAGGATAACTGAGGCTTCTGATAGAAATTAGGTTGAGTTTAATGAAGCTGCATTGATTGCCCACTTGAAATGTGTAGACCGAAACTCGCAGGCCTTTCTTGTTCATGGCCCAGGTACAGAAACAACGGAGCACTTAACAGAAGTGGGCAACCAACCTCAGAAGTCCAATCAGACGCCATATCCTAGGCTTTTGCCCATGTCCACTCAGGGCCAATCCTGGAGCAAAACCCGGGGCAGTGAGCACTGAGTTCCGTCCTGCTCCTCTCACTATGATTCAAACTGCCTGAAGAGTCCTCTGCCTGCAATGGCCATATGGGCAGGTCCCTGAGGCTGCCTCCAGCACACCAGCAGCTTTCTTTATAGGCCAAGGGGAGCAATGGATACAACAGCTTAATCATTACCTCCTTCCCTGCTCAGTGGAAACTGGACCTTTTAACATGGACAAAAGTCTTCAAATAGAAAGGATTATGGGGGTCTTCTGAGTGTCCCATTGTAATGACCAGTATCTCTTTTTCACCCATAGTGTGGGCCATCTGCCCGCCATGTGCTGGGGCCTCAGTGGACCCAGTGATCTTGGCCCAATCCTGTCTGTCCTAGGGGTGGGGGATTTCACGAGTCCCATTTCTATAAATGAGAAGCCTCAGCAGTGTAATGACACACTTTTAGTAGTTTCTTAGTTGTCATCTGTGTCTGTTTCCTTCTATGTCCAGATTGGAAAATGTCAAACAAATGTGGGTCTGAGTTCTGCCTGGCTCATATCCAGTCCGTGTGCCTTCCCAGTCAGTTTCCTATTTTGCACCATGAGATGGGAGTCATGAATACCTTATTGGATTGTTGTGAGATATAAATGAGCTAATGCATGTCATGAGCCTAGCACAGGGACAGGCATGTAGTGAATGCTGAGTAAGTGTCACATGTATAGACACACAGAAACAGCTATGTATATTACAGGTGTGCAATATTTAATGTAATATCCTATTTTATGCCCCTGTAGCTGAGCCTCCACATAGATCTTCCAAGACTGATACACTGTGTATCACTCACCAGTCTGTCTGCTAAGGAACTGAGGTCCCTCTATCAGAAGCTCCAGATTAATTTCCTGTGCTGTTCTGGACTCCTTGTAGATTCCATGTTACCTGCAAGGACCTTGGGCTTCAAACCACTGTGAAATGTTTCATCTTTTTTACTAAAAGTTAAACAAGCTTAACCTGGTGTAATTGAAACTACTCAAAACACCTGTAACCCTGCTGAGAGTTTGTAAAATCTGAAGACTCAGTAAAATCCTCACATATAGATATTGTCATTGTCACCTCTGTTTTAATTCTGAGGATACAGAGTTTTCTGAGTGGCCAGCCTAGAGAACATATGGTAAAAATTTCTGATTTAGAAGCTGGGAGGGACTCTGGGGGAACTGGGATTTGAACCCAGATCTTCATGATTTCAGATTATAAGTTTAAATAAGTATATATTTAATGAGCCTATCCCCGTAGAAAAGACTAACATCTGCTTAATACGAGATTGGTAAATCTACATATTTTCTCACATATTTTGCTTTATGTTTTAATTTTCTTTCTAACTTCTGTGAACTGATCGGTTTCCTGCAGGCCAGAAAGAGTTCCTCAGATGCTCCTGGCATCTTTCAACACCTCTAGGCCTTCATGCTTGCTGCCTCTCTCTGAAGAAAGAGGACAGGAGAGGAGGCTCCTTGGAAACAAGGCAGCGGCCCAAAGGAAACCTGTACCCACAAAGTACCTCAGAACAGAGACAACAGCCTTTGTTTCTAAAGAGGCACATAACAGAGAAGAAATGGCCCAGGGCATGCAGGGCTGAGGGGCTGGTCCCAGCAACAGAGGACACACAGGGCACATACTCACTATGGGCCAAGCACCTGACTAGCATTATCCCACTTAACCTTTCAGCAATCTCAGGGAGAAGATGTTTTTTCCATTTTAAAGATAAGCTGCAGGCAGTTAAATGACTTAACTAGGGCCACACAGTTGCTAGGACTTGGTGGAACTGGGATCTGAGCCCACAAGCCTGACTCAGGAGCCTGCCTCCTAGTTTCCTCCGTGGTTCTCCATGGGGCTGCATCACCCCCTAGGGGGCTGTTTTGGAAATTTGTAGTTTGATTGTCACAGTAACTGCAAGGCCTAGAATTCCTGAGACAGCCCCCAACAAAGAATGGTTCCATACCCCTCAAAGCTTCAAGTGATCTGGCTGGTACCGATGTGCTTGGAAAGCATGATCCATAGCTGGGCCTTGAACTGAACTCTGTTTTATATCTAAATATAAAGTATGTCTTGCACATGAGATTTTCTAGAAATGTAACCTCAGTCCTCTCAGACCCGTGAAAGAGAGATGAATCCACTGTGTTCTGCCTGCAACTTGACTGTTTCAGAGAATGCCATCATCAAGAAGGCACGGTTTGAGGTTGAGAGGTCCATAGAGCAGCCACTGCATTTATGGGGATTCTATGCAAGCTTCTGGCCTCTTCCTTCAGACTCCTCTTGTAGTTGTGCCCAAACATTTACACACTAAAATAAATATTATCAGCTTATAAACTATGCTCCTTTTATTTCTTAATATTATAGTGGGAGCATTCTATAGATTTTTTTTTTATAGCATGCAGGGAAACAGGTTATGTTTTCTATGTATCTCATTTGGGGGTAGCAAAGGGAATATTCCAAATATTATAAAAAGGGATCCTTGGATGAGAGGGGACTGAACCCTGTCCTGGCCTCAGTTTTCTCTCTGCCACTGAGTCTGGTGATTATTCCCTCCTTTCTCCAACACTGCCCACCCCCCACCCCCCCACAACCCCTTTACTTTTGTCTGTAGCTCCCCTCTCTTGTCTTGCCTTGAAAGCATAGGTTTGGCTAGGCCAAACCTCACATGTTGCCATGGCTTCCTCTGTGCTTCTCTTCTTGTTTATTTTGGCCTCAATCAAGGTGCAAGATATTGGTATCTGAGACTTAGCTCAATGGATGCATTTCCCATCTCAGAGGCAAGCAGTAAAGGAACAGCTTCTTTTGTGCTTAGAGAATTGAGCTCCTAGATAAGGAAATGCTTCTTTTGGGGCTGCTCTGCCTGAGTCTGGAGCTGGGCAAGTGGGCTCTGCTGCTTGTGCATTTTCTGCTATCAAGCAGCATTGTCTCTGACTTCCAGGCAGTCTGTGCAAGGTAATGGAGCCTAGCAAACTGCTTTTTCTTGCACAAAGCATCTTAATTATAATTATTGTCAGCACTTTTGTCACTGCCTTGGGAGATGAAGAGGGAAGGAGGGAATACTCTGCAATTTCACAGTATATACCAGTGTTCCCTAGAATGGGGAGGAGGGTTGCAGAGAGTAAAAGAGCAAGGAACAGAGCTCCCAGTAGATTAAAAGGGGCCTTTGTAGTGGCTGCATCTGTACATTAAAATAAATCTCTCCTAGCACTAAAATAACATCTACATTCATTTGGGCCAGTGCCACATTCAGCATTTAAAAAATTTGACAAAACACTGCTTGAGCATGTTGAAGTTTGCCAGCTCACAACAAAACGAGAAAGCTACCTCGGCCGCATGGAAATACTTCTCCCGGTTCCCTACTTTCACTTATGACTCCCATTTCCCGGCTGCACTTAAAAGAAAAAGACTGCCCTTTTTTCAGGTGCCAACCACTTAACATGGCCCTGAAATGGGCAGCAAATTGCCGCTGGAGGTGGTAAACTTCAAGAGGAATCTTTTTCTTTTTCCCTAAAGGAAAATACTAGAGAGGCTTTGTGCCTGATAAAGCCTTTAATAGCTAGAGAAACGTTATTGGGGGTGGCCCTCAGGTAGATGAGACATGAATAATGACTTGTAAAAACAATTACTGTACCCAGAGCACAGCACTCCAGATGAGTTTGGCGGGGACCCCGTTTCTAAGAGAATTGCAGGCAAAAGAAATCATCTATTCAGGATCTAACAGGATGGATCTGTTAGAGGCTGCTTTTTGCTGCTTTACAGCACAATGAGGCCTGAAATAAGTAACCAATCCACTTACTGAGGATGTTGCTAGTGGACCCTGATCCCACTGCAGTCCATTTGGCTGTGGCATAGATGGGTAGATTTGCACAAGTTTAGAACTGGAATGATGGAATGAACCATTGAACCTAATCTACTTATTACACAAATGAGTAACTACAAGTCCAAAGAAGCTAACAACTTGACTGAGATGATTCAGGGATGGCCCAAACTGATTCTAACTCCAGGTGGACTGGAATAACAGATACCTGCTGCTTTTGCCAACTGAGCTTGCATGTTCGTTTTCTGGGGGTGCGGGTTGCAGAGCCCCACTCTCCTTACCCACACCCACACTGTTTCCTATAGGGACATGTTCTGCCTCCAATTTCACTCCATATGGCTTGTGTAGGGTTTGCCCTCCCCAACCCCACAGGCACAGGAATGCATCCTCCCTCCTCTGCCACAGTGATGGGCATCTTTCCAAGCCTTGCCAGTGAGAGCCAGCCCCCGGTCTTTGAACTGAAACTTTCAGGAAAGAGGAGGCTTCTTTTCACTGAGTTTTCCAAGCTGATCAGTTGAGTACTGCAGGCACAGCATGAAGAGGGTCTGCTTGAGAACAGGGCTGACACAAAGACAAGCGAAACAAGAGACTAAGAACCCTGGTGACTTCAACTGAGCCCTGGATCCAACTGTACCTGAAGCTAGATATAGTTTTGGACTTTTTAGTTGCAAAACAATGAATTTCTACCTCTCCAACCAAGCAAATTAATTTCTTTTAGTTTACTGATTTGGCTTAAAGCCACATTGAGTTTGATTTTTGTTGCTTATAATAAGACAGCAGCCTGACAAATACAGCTGTAGTCTAGGTTGGTGTCTCCTTCTGACAGGAGATGGGCAACGTACTATCATGTACAGAGATCTACCACATAAACACCTCCATGTAGACAGTCAAATACAATCACTGGCATGGAAGGCAAATCTGTGGCGCGCATCCTGCCCTTCGTGACTTCATGTCAAGAATAATTAATGAATCCTGGTACTTTTCCCTAGGGAGCCTCACCATCCACCCAATGCAGCTCCCCAGGCAACCACGGCCATCACTGAGTGGTGCCCTAGCATGACCATGCTGGTGCTCGTAATAGAACCTTTACAGAAAATGTGGTACCTTTTCCCAGACGAGATGAGCACACATAACCCTTTAACTGCTCTCAGTAACCACACTGGCTAATGAAGAAGGCAAATATGTGCATCCCTATGAAGGATCTGGTTGCCAATCTTTCAGGAGTATTCACATTTCTTCTCATGGGCAATTATCAAGAATCTTGCAGTTTTTACTGAGACAGGGTGTGAATGGATACAGTGAGAGAACCACTCAGCTTTTTGGGCTCTCAAGAGGTCACCTGGAATGGACCTTAGGCTCACACCATACAGAAACTGTCCCAGTTAAAAAGCTTCCTTTCTTACCCCATTGCCAAGACAACCAAAAGAAAGTGAGTGTGTGTGTATATGTGTAGAAGTGTGTGTGTGTGTGTGTGTGTGTGTGTGTGTGTGTGTGTGTGTGTGTGTGTGTGTGTAGGGGGAGCTGTAAATAGACTGCCACTGTAACATGAGGTCATAGGAAGTTCCAGGATATTGATGGGTGATATTCAAGGGAACATCACGACCTCCTCCTTAGGAGGCCAGCCCTACACTGAAGAAGAAAAGTTAGGAGTGCATTTCCCAGAATCTCCCCCATGTTTGGTTCTGGATTAGAGTTTGTCAACCAGAGAGTGAGTGCTAGATTTAGAAGGCAGCAAAGAGACAAAGGCCCTGTGGCTTTGAAGGCAGATGTAGGCAGATGTGCTGGCAGATGTGAAGTTTGAAGCAGCTCCCGCGTGAATTCTTAAGAGCCATCTGCATAGATGCTTCTTGACCCACCTCTCTTCACCCTTTAGTGACTGTAAAAGCTCTTAATACTTGAACACCTAGTAGCTTCTGTTTCTAGGACCAAGTCCTGACTGCTAGATTGAGGACCTCCTATTTTCATGGAGTGCAGCCAGAGCCAAGATTCCCTTTGCACCTGCTAGGTGTCTGCCATCTTCTCACTGCAAGTAGGGTCCTTCCCCCGGGCACCAGGCCACTGAGGGGGTACCTGGCATTCAGGACGCTGTAATCCATGCTGCTCTCCCACAGACATCACATTCTCCTGCAGGTCTGTGACAAGGTGCCCCAGTGCCTCCCACAAAGCCCTACCCTGCACGGGCAGCTCGGCCGGACTCTGTGACTCCTTTCCTCTCTCCTTGTCGGGCAAGTCCCAGCTGCAGCCTTTTGTGCTCCTTGTTTTCGGTGTCTCTTAGGTTTGCCTTAGCACTGCTTGGAAGATTACTCCATCCTTCTCCTGTTCCTTAGTCTACTGAAAAAGTCAAGAGGCAGCATCGAGTAATGGTGTTTAACCTCCCTCTGCTTGGTTGTAAACATGGGGATGATAAAGTCAGATCTAGCAGAGTGTCTGGTGTATAGTGAAAACTCAATCATTGTTAGCTCTGGTGTGATAATAACTCATAGAATGGAAGATCGCTCTCCTTATGGGGCTCCAGAAAGGATTAATGATGACCTTTCTGCCAGCAATTTACTGTCTCCTCCCCGGCAACAGGTTCTCAGATCCACAAAGTCCCCTGGGAACTATTTCACTATCTCCCTCAACCCCTTCCTGGCCTCTCTCACCAACTGATCCTATAACAAAACACTGAAATCCTCCTTGAATTATTGCTGCTTAGATTAGGCAACAGCAAAGAGCAGCTGATTCCCTGCCTAAGGCTCTCCAGGTAACTCTAATCATCTTAGATGCATTACGGTCACAGGCAGATTAATTTTTCACAATGCTTAACTATTTTTATCCACAGAGTATTACAATTACAGCTGAAGATCATTCACCCTAGAGCTGTATGCCTCAACAGTAATCTCAGTTGGGGACTAAACAGTCCCAAGGATTTTTTTTTTTAAAACCGTATCTGCTTCCAAAGTTTCACTTTTTATTTTTCACTTTTTCCTTTGTTTCAAGTGTTTAAGAAAGGATTGGATTCTTCTCACTCATTGGAGAAGAAAGAGAAGCAACGTGCTTTCCCAGTGAGGGGCAGAAAGCTCACTCCTCCTAGGTTTGTAGCCAGTTCCCCTAAAGTCACATAGCTGCTGTCATTCTGTATTCTGGAGCAAGGCATTGGTACACGTCAACCAGCTTTTCTTCTTTGTTAAATCACATTTAAAAATTTTTTTATCTACTGGAAGAGTTATTTCTAAAAGGCTTCATTTTTCCTGCTGTTAATAGTTCCTCACATTGCTTCTATCTTTCACTTTCTTTCTCTTCTACATATTCCTTCACTCAACAGATACTGACTCAGCATCCTCGGTGCTGGGGGACACAGTGAAGGGTGTGACTAGCACAGCCCATGTGTTCTCAGGGCTTAAAATCTCCTAAGGTTTTACACAGATATTACACAACCAGCAACCATCACCAGTGCTTGGAAAGACATGTACAGGATGATATATGAGTATAAAGAGGGGTGCCTTGTCAAGTCCTGGGGGTCATGGGAGAAATGACTTTAAACCTGCACCCTGTATGGGGAAGGGGAGAGGGTAAGAATTCACAGGCAAAGTGAGGTAAAAGAAAGGAACATGTGAGGCTAGATCTTGAGGTGGATATTTGAAGAACTGGGAAGCGTTCAGTAATGCATATCAATGTATATTGCTTTTTACCTGTTTAGAAGCATCCATGTCTACTCATGGCACCTTAGAATTAAGGAAATATGTTGATGAGGCAGGGCACAAGTTTTCCTGCTATTTGCAAAGAGCTGAATGAATGGGAGAAGTGAAGGACCTCTGTGAGGAGAATACACTGGAACAGTAAATCAGGACCCTCCTTCATTTCAATACGGAGGACCACCCAATCACCCTAATGGTGCCCTAGCACTCGCCCAGCTTGATGCACTGCCCATCGATTGCCCAAGAGTAACTTCTCTGCAAGCTGCATACCTTGCCTGGTCCCTGTCTGATTTCTCACATCCTCATTTCACCAGGACACCTATAATCTTGAGAAATGGGTAGGGTGGTTCTAGACAATTAATGGAGTACTGATAGGGAAGTTTGTGAGGGAGGGAGTGACTGAACTGGACAAGCTTGAGATTCCATAAGGCTGGGCTAAGAGTTGGTGACACTAAAGTTTGGAGATGTTAAGTGACTCCCCCAGGTCATGGAGCTAACAAATGCAAGAGCATGAAGTGGACTCCGGGCATCTTCAAGGACTGTTCTCTATTACTATATACCCGAAGACATTGTCTATGAGAACAGATGTTCATAGGCTCCTGGAAAAAAGAGAGATGGATGCCTGAATTGGGTACAGAGAGAGGGGTCCAAAAAAAGATGGCATCTGAGGACAGGGATAACTGACCCCACTTGGCCACTTTCAAGGTTAAGATTCTAAGGAATAATTCATAGAGAGCCAGATTTCCTGGCAATTCTAAACACAGAACTAGCAGTTACCAACATACGTATTTTGTTGCACATGCCACAAGCATCATCTTATATATTCCTAAAACAATTTCTAATGTTCAGATGAGGTAGAGGTGAGGGGCTAAACTAGGAAAATAAAGACCTGCATACTCTCTGATGAGGCATCCAAGTCTCTCTTCCCCGGCCCAGCTACCAGATGCTGATAACCAACCTTGTATCCCTCTAAATTAGAGTTCCTGGCATATTACCCATTCCCCAAATTGGTTGGGTTCCTGTTGATTCATCCAAAATTTAAGTCTATTTGTGGAGAAATTTTCAACCAGCACTTTAGTGCCTTACTCTTAAATAAGAACTAAGGCCACACAAATATTTGTGGGGAGCCTTCAACATTAAAAAGAAAGACAAAAACTAGCAGAAAAATGAGTGAGTTAAAGTAACAGCACAAACAGCAAGAAAAAACAACTTTAACTCTGGTCAATATATTCGGAGAGATCAAAGAAGGCACTGTGTCCTTGGAACAAGAACAGGCTGATGTAAAAAAAAAGAAAAGAAAAGAAAAGAAAAACTCTTGGAAATTTATAAGTGTCAAAATAAATTTAAGAGCAGAAATAAGTTGGAAAAAACTCTCAGAAAAATAAAACAAACAGACTTAAAAAATAATGTAGGAAGATCTCCTAGAAGTGAAAGATACTCATTTCTAAATAAAAAGAGCTTGCAAAATGCCCAGCATGATGAATGAGGAGGAGCCACAGTGTCAAGTTATTTCAGAACACTAGAGACCAAAAGCACATTCTGATAGATTCTGAGATGGAGATTAGGCAAATCTGGTCATCAAAGGATCTGGAATTAGAAAGGCATCAGACTTTTTAACAACAACACTGGAAGTCAAAAGAAAATGGAGAAATGCCTTCACGATTCTGAGGGAAAATTATCTCTAGTGCAGAATTTTATACCGGCCAAATGATTATCATGTGTACGAGCAGAATTAGGGCATTTTTAATGCTACAAGGGTTGAAAACATTTTATCTCCCTGTCTTAGAAAACTACTGGAGAATGTTTGTGAACAAAAATGAGGAATTAAGTCAGAAAAAAGGAAGACATGGGTCTAAGAGAAAGAAAGCTACAACAGTGAAAAATAGTGAAGGGGAGACTTAGGAGCCCAGCTGCCCAGCAGGCCTGGAGAAAAACTGTCCAGACTGGAACAGGATGGCAGCAGATGCAAAGAATGCAGTCTCTTCAAAGAATGATGAAGTAGGCAGAAATACTGAATATCTAGGAAATAATCATAAAAGGTACTTGAGATATCAGATGAAATACATGGGGGAACACAGTGATAGGCTGAAGGAAAACTTAGCAAATAAAAGGGCACATGGATTTTTTTCCAGTCCAGGGGAAAATATCATAAAAAAGAAAACACACAATAGCGCACTACTTAACACAGTAGGGAGTAGGCATAGATGGCCCTAACAATATAATCACTGTCTAATTAATCCAAAACTATGAGACAGGTATCTAGCTGTGTCAGTGGAATAATGGGAGGGCAAGAAGAGCTGGTGTAAAAAGTCCAAAGTACCAGGTATTAAAAGAAGTAAATAAGTAATGTCTGATATTAAATAAAACCCAGTCATCTCCACTTGCTAATGAGAAATAGAGCTGCTAAGAGAGGTGGAAGCTGTCGCCTCCAGGAAGTGGGAGCAGGGGTTGGGAAGGGAGGGGGAGTAGGGGGCCTACTTCTTCTCTTTGTAAGCCTTTTTTTGGTAACTATTTAATTTTTAAAACCTGTGCTCATACATTACTTTGCTATAAAACCAAGTTAATTACAAATAGAAAGTGAAATGTTAAGGGGAGTAAATAATCAGCAGATTCAAGTTCCTGGCACAATTTTCAGGCCTGACCTAGTTCTCTCATTGTTTATTCCTCTCTGTACCCCCCAAAATAAGAGGTGTGTATACCTGGAAGGTGGAACTGCTTTGGGGGATGGATGGGAGAATAGAGGGAGAAGTCAGTCCCTGCTCCTTGGATCAGGGTCTGAATCTTTGAGCTTTGCGTGACTCTGCTTAGCACAACTCTGTCCAGAAAGTGAGCCTCAGATCTGTGTGACCTTAGGACTCATGCCCCATACATACAGGGACTGTGCTGGTGTGAGATGTACGGACACACTTGTTCAGGGATGCATTTGCAAGTCACTGCCCTGTCACAGAAGTCTTTCTACAGATGCTCTTGGATGCCATGCTAAGGTACAAATGATTGCTAATAATTACACAGTAAACCCTACTTGAAGTTCATACATGACTGAGCACAGTTTTGTGAGAAGGAAACTGGTCCCTTGATTATCACCTGTGATCTTCTCTGGGTGGAATGACTTCCAAATAAATTGAGTTTGCTCAAAGACAGCTGTCTTTGCCACTGCACCAGGCTGAAGTTTATCCCACGGCGAGCAGTTTCCATTTTCACTACAGCCCAAACGGGTGCAAACTGAGCCATGGAACCATGGCGGAGAGGCCAGTGCATGTCCTTGAAGCCTCTGCCCAGGGTCCCAGGGATGCTCACCCAGCCCTCGGCTTGGTACTCTTTCCTCTAGAGGTCAAAGCCATTCATTTGAAGCTGAATAGTTAAAATTTGATTAGAATATATCTTCTACTAAGATCCTATTAGCAAGAAGAAATTATTACCTTAACAAACCTAATCTTGTCATGTCCCACAAACGGTTAATATTATGGATTGGTTATCCTCTCTTGTCACAAAAGACAATGAAAACAATATGGGGTGCTGTGTGGGAAGCAATGTTACATACTGAAAAATCCAAATGTCATTAAGACTTTATTTACTGCTCCCCCACATAATCCCAGTATTATAAAAATGATGAACAATGAATGGAGGGAGAAAAACCCAACAAACAAAACTGAAGTCCTAAATCTCTATCCCAGCACCAATAAGTAGTTTGAAAATAGTGTCCGTCAGGATCCATATGTTTTCTGCATGTGTAAGAATACTCTTGCACAGGGGGCTTACTTCATAACTGAGATTCTTTTTCATTTAATTCAGTCATATTAGATTATGGGGCTGATTATGATCATATCCACAAATCAGTATTTTAACAGAGTTTCCATGGAAACACTATATGTCCCTGTTTTTTAACTTTTTGGACAAGGCTTTGCCTGTTTAACAACTTGAACAAGTTTGACGAGGACAACATGTTTTGTTTAAGTTACATTAACTGGGGCCAATATTTCCTAATTGCATTACCAGGAGAAACATTCACGGCATTACTCGTACCATGGAAATCCTCCCCTAGTCCCAGCGTTCGATTTGCTTTAATCACTAGAGAACAGGAAACATACCAGGATTGCCTTGTCTTATCAAGTTTTAAATGTGCTAACTGGTTTTAAATCTATGAAATAATCTCCCTTATTAAATGACAAAGTTAGTCTTGTTAAGAGGATCGGCATTGATGGCTATATCCATTGATTTTTCAAAATGCAAACAGATACCTTTAGCTCTCTGCTAGAGAGCTGAACTCACTGTGCATAAGTGCATACCCTTTTTTGTATATAGTTTCAGAAAAATTTCATCCCCCCAAAAAAGCACACCCCCCAAAATGCTGAAAACATAATAATATCAAGCACAGAATAAATGCAAAACTGATGTCCAGGAAACAAGAACTTTTTTCAAAACAATCTTTTCCTTTTTTTTTTTTTTTTGTCTTTTTAGACATTCACACCATACAATCACAGACATTTACTTTCAGCGATTCACAATTTGGGAGTAGCCTGTAGCGCAGTTTTTGAAAATGCTGCACTATATAAAGACATGGGGGAAGGGGGCTTCACTGACTTAAGTCAGAGTTCACCCTGACAGCATATAAAACATATGGCCTGAAGCTCTGTGAGATGTCTGAGTTTGAAATGCTGGTGGAGCTTAATAAAATATCAGTGAGGAATAGTTTAATTTTATAGCAACAGGAACCGAGGCAGTAATTTGAGTGGGGCAAGCTGATTTTAATACATCAAAGTATACTATACTAAGGGAAGTGAATAGACACACGTTCCCTGTTCAGAATTAACCTGACTCGAAAACTTTCCTTTCTGAAGGAGAATAAGTAGAAAAGAGTCGTAGTCTCCCAAGAGCTACCTGTCTTACTTTTTAAAATACGGACATATCTCAAAACTTAGGTGATCTATTTCCAGGTCAACACCTTTTATTCAGGGCGTGGAGTTGCAGATGAGACTGTAAACCAACGTGGTGAGTGAGTGTGTGGGTCTTTCCTGAGCCTGGAAGGCCATTTGTGATGGTCAGGCCGCCTCCATTCTTGCTGTCTCCTGCCCTCTTTTTGAGCTGCTTATCCACCCAGATCTGAGTCCTGGAATCCTCTCCTCTGCATTATGACCTAGAATTCCTCAGTGTGAAGGGAGAGGCCACGACACTTCTACTTTCTTCCAGATCATGCCCTTTTGTCTTGAGTCTGGATGTTTTAAAGCCAGCATGGCCAAGGGGCTCTGTGCATGAGGCTGCCCTGGCGGAGGGGCGGGAGCAGGCCCACAGAACGCCATGCTTCTGCTGCTACTGGTCTAGAGATCAAAGGGAGTTCTCCCCTTCCTGCTCAGCTCTGAAGAGAGGGTGGGCCGGTGGGGGCGGCTTCTGAACAGGGGAGCAGCCATGACGAATATGGCCGAGATCTGACTGATAGTGCCGTTCTGGGGATGGACCAGATTAGTGCTAACTCCATACACAAAGTGCCCTGCTTTCCTCACCTCCAGCCCCAGGATGCTTTCCCCAGCCCACAGCCACAGCAGACGGGTGACACGCCATCCTCTTCTCTCGGTGGCCCTTGGCCCCATGAAACAACGGGCAACGGAGACCTACAAGGGCAGGAGTCTTGCTGGGTAGGGGTGAGTGAATTATCTCTACCAAATCGATTGTGTCTGAGCTAAGCCTCTTTAGGGGCTTTCCTTTGCTTTTTCCCTCATGAAAGGTAAAGGGCTGGTAAGAACAAGAGTCGATAAAAGACATAGGCGTTAAAGGCTTTGACACTGGGCTGATGCAGGTTCAAGTCCTGCTCTATTATTTACCAACTGATCTCTGGCAAGTGACTCACCCTCCCCAAGACTTAGCTTTTTTCTTCAGTAAGACGTAGAAAATAATAGTTCCACTCACGGAATAGAGGAGGAATTTACAATGGTCTCCAAGTTAAGCCCTCACTGCCTGAGACTTTCTGAGTCTTCTATGAGTTTTAGATATTTCAGTTCAGTCCTGAGAATTTAGAGACTTACTGTATCAGTCAGAGCAGTCAAATTTCTAGACAGAGGAGGAACCAAGCAAAGAATAAGCTGCTAATTCACAGTGCTCTGTTGCCTCAGACGTGGCAGAAGAGTATAGAAAAAACCAGATAATTAGAGTCACAGTTTCTTCTTGGTCCCAGTTTGCTGTCTGACATTTGTTACCCTTCCAGATGGACTTCTTCTGGACCAAGTACTTCATTTTCTTAAGCCAGTGGATTGGCTCTGCTGGAAGAGTTTCAGTAAGATAACCCACTTGAGCTCACTGCTAACCTGCCACTCCCAGCAGTCCGTTGGCAATCACAGGATGCTCTACCTGGGGACTGCCCTCATGCCCATATTGAGAAATACAAAATGCCCGTGCCATCCCCTGACTTCTCTAAAATAGTACTTCTAGTGCATGCCGCTAGACAGCAGCATTCTTGCAGAGGTGTGTGTGTATGGTGCGTGTCAGAGAGGGTGCACACAAGCTTTTCAATAATAATAATAATAATAATAATAATAATAATAATAATACAGTTATAGTGGGACATGGCGGTGGGAGTCTGGACAACCAGCTTCTTCCCCACTTCTCAAGCATCTGCTTGACTGAGCTCGCCCCTCAGTGTGCTGTAGACACACTGGCCTCTAAGGAGCTCCTAGGGACTGTGCCATCTCTCTGGCCTCTCAGCCTTCCACATGCCACGTCTTTATCTGGAATGTTTTTATTTCATCCCTTCCCTTCTCTGCAGTAAATCCTAGCCCATCCTTCCGATTTCAGCCTGGTTATAACACCCATAGGTGTGGCTCCCCCAACCTCCCAAGTCAGATTCTGTGACTATATTCTCTTACAGTATCATGTACCTCCTCTTCCTAGCACTTTTCATGGATATAGTTTTTCATATGTTTGAAAATATATGTCTCCTTGCAAGATTATAGAGGCCATTTGGATTATAAATCCATTTATTTTGCTGTGTCTGATTTCTATGCCCATAATATCCCCAAACACAGAGATTAACAGGTAAGGAACACTCAATAGATGCCTCCTTAATAAAGAAATAATACACAATGAAATTTATAGCAGACTTTCAGAGGAGGTGAGATGAGATATGGGTCACAATGAGAGTCCCTCAAACATACCCTATTTTTATACAAGGATGCTTTCACTTTCAGGAGAAATTTAAGGTGTCAACAAGTAGAGAAATGCCAGTCTCTGAGCAGTTAACACTGTCCATTCTCAGTAATGTCCCAGTGGATTCACCCATCTTAGCATTTCCTCACACACAGCAGCAGCATGCAGCTGCATTTCCAAATGCCTTCGTGGTAAGAGCAACTAGGGGCCATGTATAGAAACTTACAAACATCAGCTATCACAGTGGAGAGTAGTACATTGAGTTTATTTTCTCCTCGGCCCTAATTAGAATCACAAATGAAATGTTGACAACACATGAAGGAGCCTGCTTGTTGAACACAAATGTTTCCACTCCTATCAACCTCGAAACTCTGATAGTCATGCTTCATGATGAAAGCTAAACAGCCCTGGGGAGATGACTGCATGCTTTCTCTAATTACGCAAGGACGGGAAAAGGGCCTCCTACCAAGGACCCACTGACTACAGGAAAGGTTGGTAGGTAAGCCTCAAAAAAACCCAGCACAAGCACATAATAGGTGGCCCAATATGGGCTTCTTAGATGAAATAAAAGCATGAGACCATTATTACTGCACCAGAATGAGAAGTTGCCTGTTATAAACCTGGATGGAAGTTGTGTCAACGGCAATGCAGGACCTTTATTTTGTTAACAAAACTCCCACATGAAGGTTACAGTCACACAACACCCACAGACAACCTTCTTTTGTTTATGGAACTATGCTGATGACAAGCAGAGTTATGTAGAGCACGAATTCACTTAGATTGCAAATGATTCCAAGTAAATACACATACACATACATACATGCTTTATAACCTGAAGATGGTGAACACAAGCAAAATGCTCCTTTGCATTTAATTCACTTGTTTTCATTCCAGATTAGTGCAAGTAGATACAGCCTAAGTGCCTAGCTGATACATGTCATACAGACACATTAAAAGAGAATGTATTGCTACATACAGAGGCACTTGAAGATTTTTCATAGAAATACTATTTAATCTTCCTTGCAAATTTGCCAGTTGGGTTCCTTTGTACAGATGATGAAATTGAAGATCAGAGAGGTTAAATAACTCATTCAAGGTTACACAGCCAGTAAATGTTGGAGGCAGCATTTGAACCTAGATGGTTTCACTACAGACTCCAAGGTTTTAACAGGGATACTGTTCTAAAATGAAATGGTGCGACAGATGAAGGCTGGAATAATGAAAAGGATTCCTCAAGTTTGGAATCTGTAATTGGTGAGTTACAATGTAAGTCCTGACAGAGACAATTGTGTTTTCCATAACATTTTCAGGCTACATGTATCAAAGAACCAACATAGAACAAATCTTAAAGAGACAAAGGCAAAGCACAGATTCATTATTGCATCATAATATACGTATACTTAACTATAACTTGAAAATATGAAAAACACATTGTCATCTATCTCTAAAACCGAACTATCATGTTACAATAAAAGTACAAAAGCAAATAAAAATCTGTCCAGAAGAACTACACAAAACACTCATTTTATGTGTAACATAAGTAAACAATCAAACATGAACATGAATTTGATTCCAATTTATATTCTTGGGGCAGGGACAAAAGTAGCCAATCAAAGGTTTAAGTAAAACAACGTGTCAGTGTGAGGTCTTGGCCAGGCTTCCTCAGCTGCCATATTTCTTGATCTTTTTGTTTCTTTCATTAGCTTTATATCAATGAGCATCTGCCTATGTTTATTCCACCAGCTGCATGAGCTCACTAATTACCTTTAATCAAACTTATCTGAAATGCATCTTTATCTTCACATACATCCTGTATGCAGGCAAACCAAATGCTGGAAGGCTGAGGTTGGTAAGACATTGGAATGGGAAGTTGGGGAGTCTGTACTTCCTCTAACCTTGACAGAGTGGATGGGCCAAAAAGAAACAAAGTATATCTAGGTCTGCCTCTGCTACCAGCCAAAGGACTTCAGAGACTTGGTTCCCAAAGAGGTGGACAATGTCAGCATCCAAGCAAGTCATGGGCATGCTTCACGTGGGTAACAGGTGCAAGGTGATGAGGTGATCAGCACTGACTTTGATAAAGTAAATAAGAATTGTGAAACAGCACCCTCCACACTGGTAAGTTCTTTGCAGGCCAAGAGCCAGCATGCCATGTCTTTTCTAGTTCCCATGGCCCTGAGCTCATACCTGGGCTCAGTGGACAGTGGACAGTAAGAAGGAGTCTCATACATTCTGGCCACTGTCTTCCTTAGCTTTAGGGAGGCTGGAGGTACACACTTTGTATCCACTACTCCACTAATTTTATCAGACATCTCAGGGCTAGATAAAGGGAGTTTAAACTCTGTAGAAGTTATACTGAAGTAAACTGAATGACCCTAGGTAGTCCTTGAAGCTGAGGTTTCACCTTATGCAAAAGGCAAGAAAGAATGAGGTATACATATCCTTACTGCCTTCTCACTAGAGAAGCTGTATGGTAGCCTTGATTCTCCACTGAATGGCTCAAAAGGAAAGTGTTTTTATCTTCTGAGTGAGTTAGAGCTTCCAGATAGTTAAATTTGTAGCTTACTGTAGAAAAGAATGAGTGGTATTTTAAAAAAAGATCTTAAGAAATAAAATACATAAAACTATAGGTTCCCTGATTGTTGTACCTAACATGGATACTCCCAATCCATGTGTTTGCAATAAATATGCTAGAGATTTTGAGTAAGTTGCTTAACTTTTTATGCTGCGGTTTTGTCATTCATTCATTCATTCATTCAACATTCAACATTTATTTAAGAGCATACTACATAGTATTGTAGAAACTATGGGAAGAAATAAAACAAACTATCTTAATCTTACAGACTAGTGAGTTATTGTCACCTTTAAGTGAGACAATGCAAATGAAACATGGAGGCAGAGACTGCTAATGCTCTCCAAAATCTGACTCTTCTTTTTCCAAGGCACACAGCTAGGCTACATTTCCAGCTTCCCTTGCTGTTACATATGATCATGTGATTTCATTCTGTCCAATGGAGTATAAGCACTCTGATAAGTACCATCTCCAGGCCTGACCCATGCCTGGTCCTCATCTTCTTCCACCATCAGCAAGCTGATGGAGAGGACTCTGAGAACTAAGAGGAGGGCACGGTGGCAAGATGGAAGGAGCCTTGGTCCCTAAATGCGGCATGGGAGCCTGGGCCCCTGACAACTTGAACTAGACTGTGATAAGAAAAATAAGTAAGTTGTTATTCTTAAGTCACTGAGATCTGTAGGTTTATTTGTTATAGTAGTTACATTACGTTAAGGATTTACCTAATATAAATCCTTAGCAATATCTGGCCTATTGTAAGCACTTAATAAATGATATGATAGCCATTTAAAAATATATTTCTAGTTCTTTTGCTATAGGCTTCATAAGACCAAAAAGAAAAAGAAAAAAAGAAACTAGGAAGGAACGAGGGAAGGAAGGAAGGAAGGAAGGAAATAATACTGAGGTCTTTTAAAAAGCTCTGTATACATTTTATACCTGGATGCCATTTGGTCATCCACAACCATAGGGAAGTATTTTCCAAGTGCCAAATCTTCTCCATAACTAAATACAATTTTGATGTGGACCTGTGGTGCCAAGGGCCTCCTCTAGGCTATCCTGGGCTGCAGCTGTCACTCAGCCTGGCTGCCTGCCCCACATCAGATCACCACAGCACCTGCTTTGGACGTGGCCCATGGGGTGGGGAAAGCACTTAGCCATGATTTTGCCAAAGCAGACATTAAAACTGGGAGAAACGCTCCCATGAGATATAAGGTCTGGTCACATGTGGAGATCATTTGGCAGAGAAAGATACATGTCAATTTGGGGGCTAATCTTCCTGGAGTGAGAGGAGGTGAGCTCTAGGGATGTGATATTTACACAGCTAGTCACTAGAGGATCAGCATTCTCAAATATTCTGGTAAACGAAATGAACCTCTTCTTGCTATTTAACAAAAGTCAGCTCTTCTCCTTTGTATTTTTAAAACTACAGATGTAATACATGTTTATTGTCACAAGTTGTCTATGTAGAGGTATAAACAGAAAAAGTTAATTTTCCTCTCTTTCGTCTTAAATTATCCCTGTCCCCTAGGTAATCAATATTATCAATTTAGCTTTTGTCTTTCCCTATTTATTCCATCTTCAGACAAACCAATGCACATTTTTAGAGTTAATCCATCCACCTTTGACCTTTTTTGTAACATAAACAGTACTATACAATGTGCATTCCTATTCAAATGTCTTTATTTAACCGAACAATTTATGATGAATATCCTCCCAGGTGGATATATTTAGCTCTAACTTATTCTTTTCAAATAGCTATATAATGTTACCTAGGAGAAAGAGCTATTACATATTTGCTAGATTTCAAGACATCGTCCATTTTAAATGTTAATAATGGCTGGAGTTTTTTTGGAGGGAGGTGAAATGTTAAATAGACCAAATTATATGAGGAAACATTCTGACTTAAAATGGTCAAAAGTGTATAGGAAATATATGTGTGTGAAATTACACAGAAACTAAGAAATTTTTGAAATCATACTGCGACAATAGCCTCCACAGTCCTTCAAGGGTGTGTCTGAAGCAAGTTCTGGTGTGAGGACCTGGGCTCCTGACTAGGTCTTGTATCAGGAGCCCCTCACAGGAGTGGCTTTGGCCCTCCAGGAAGTGCCTTGGCCTGACCTGACATGCAGCATCTCTCCTGGGTGATTCTTTTGTAGCACCACTGTCTTGCCACTTCTCAAATCTGGCTCACCAAAGGAGGGAGGGAGAGAAGGTCCTGCTGGTATTAGCATGCAGATCACACAGCCTCCTTTTGTTCTCTGGGCTGAGGTCAGATAGAATAAATCAATCAGCCTCTGCTTCCAAAGTCCTTCAACATCTGGGAGCCTTCCACTTTGAGTGTGCACAGCCCATCTCTGCATCACCAGTTAGAGTCAGCAAGGGCAAAAGCAAACCAGGGAGCCCCTTTGGGCAGTAAGCCACTGCTCCCAGGAGCCCACCAGCTGTGAGGGTTCTCTGTATATTCCCAAGGTACTCAGATAATTAGGTGGGAGTCAAGACTCTTTGAGGTCCAAGAAGACACACTGCTAATAGGAGATGCCATTTCTGACCATTTGCTCTACCAGACCTGTGCTTAACTTAACATATATCCTTTGTTCCTCCCTGCATTCTGTGAGGCAGGCATTCTACAGATGAGGAAGCTGAGGCTCAGATTCTATGGTTTGCTGAAGACCACGCATCTTCAGGGAGTCAGCAGCATGAAAGCGGGCTTCCTCATTTAGCCACACAGCCTGGCTTTTAACTGCAGGTATCCCGGACTGCCTGCAGTTTCCCTGTAGGAGTCCTCGCTACCTACGCCCAGCTGTGCCGCCAATAGATACATCTTTTTCAGGCCTCTGAGTCCATGAGACTTGGACCCTAGTTGCACCCTGCAGGACACAGCTAAATAGCTCTACTGTAACCCAAAGAGACACTCAAATACAAAGCCTTTCAAGTCCACTCAAGTGTTCTGACCAGAACGACAAGGTTTTAGACAAAAGTGGGCCCTAAAGATCATCCTTGCCAGCCCTCTCATTTTACAGTTAAAGAGACAGGGCAGTGGCAGTTGGGGTGGGTGACAGCTGGCTGTGGTGGAGCAGTGACAGTAGTGGCCAGTCAACAGGATAGCGCAAGGTTTGCAAACTATGGCCTGTGGGCCAATCCAGTCCTCCCTGTTTTTGTAAAGAATATTTTTTTGGGGCACAGGGACACCATTTGTTTGCAGAATGTGTGTGGTTTGCTGTATGCTACAACATCAGAGTTGAGCTGTTGGTCTCAACATCTAAAATATTGACTATCTGGCTCTTTACAAAAAAATGTCTGCTGAGCCCTGGGAAAGACAGAGGCATGCAGATTGATAAAAGTTATTGACATCTTTCTAGTTCTTAGAGTAAGTGTAATGTTCACAGGTGTTTGTTATATTGTGACATATTAGTGACTGAATGCTATATATGGTCCCATGTTATCCAGGAATAATTATTATTAAATTCTGTGCACCTGAAAGCAGACAGATAGGAAAAAGTCAGGGAAGGAAGGGAGGAAGGAAGGAACCACTTAGTCCTTACTAAGATTTAAATGGCTCTTTGTTGCCTACTTGACTTTTCCTCATTGTATTTCCAATGCTCAAAGTATGCTGGAGAGAAGACTGGGTGAGGACAAGGTTGAGTCAAATGCTAGCAGCATATAGAAGTCCTGGAAAGTACTCTCCTGGGTAATTGTGACCATTTATGAAGGCACGTTGGGCCATGACACGTATTTCTTTACGTAACCCTCGGAACAATCTTATGAAGCAAGAGCCACTGTTATACCCATGTTACAGATGAGGACATGAGGTTCCTGGTGGGCAAGTTACTTGCCTGGAGACATCAAGCTGGTGAATGGTAAAGCCAAATTCAAATCCAGACCCAGATGATTCCAAACCCCACACTCAACTACTTATTACTCTGCCTGGGGCCAGGGACCCCACTTCACGCTGCCCCAAGTAAAGCCTGGCTTTTACCTTTTTCACATGTATCACCATGGGCACGCAGAGCATTTTGGTGTATTGAAGGGCAGCTTTGACATTGAAACCCCACCTCAGCAAAGGGTGGGCACTTGCACTTTCAAAGAAACGTTCCAGTCCCTGGTGGGAAAATTTCCAACGGTTTCAATTAGAGAACAGTCACAGTTCATTGACGCCTGATGCTCACAGGGGTAGCTTTATTGTTTCATATGTGAAAAATGAGGAAAGGGCCAGAACCTCAGCATCAGGGAAACGATGAAAGATTGAGAAGTATTTCCAAAGGCATGCAACCAAAAGGTCAATTCAAGGAGGGGAGGGGCAGGAGGGGAGGTGGGGAGCAAGCAAAGAAGCAGCTGAGAAGTATTTGTGGCACCAGGGAGAAGAGACTGTGATGTCCACGAAAGGAAACCATGGCTATGAATTTCAGGGCATCAAGACCCTGTCAACAGAGCTAATCCCCACGGATGTTGGCTGAATAAGCCTTCGATGACCAAACAGTGCACTGTGGAAACCGTGTCAGCCTCCAGCAGGCCAATTTGTCCTCATATTACACACTCTGCTGGCTCTGTTGCTAGACCCCCAGATCGAGGATCCACAACAAGCAGCCCCCAACCCGAGGAGGGTTGACACAGCATGGTTAATAAGTCAACAGAATTCAGAAACCAGGACCGGATTAAGAAGGCAGTTTTATTTTTGTGCCCTGGACTTCAAGCAGATTAAATAATCAAAAAGCCTGAGCCACTGGGGTCATGTTTGAATGCTACAGCTGTTCACTGAGGTTTGACAAACATTCTTTCTGTGGTTTGTCGTCTGAATGGGAAAGGCAGCGATGATCTTGGGGAGGGCGATGCTTTCAGAAAGAAGAGGGGGAGCACAATCAAAAGATCCTCTTATGGAAAACAATCCCAGCCAGATGGAGAAAGGGGAAGGGCTGCTTAAATAAGTGGTCTCCTGAAAGCGACAACTGTTCACCGCATTGAAGAAAAGCACAAGCAGGATCAGAAAAAAGTGAATGAAAAACTGGACCCTCGGTTGGTGGATCTGCAAATTAATAAAGGTGGGCTTCAGTTTCAGCGGGGAAGCCTGTGGAGACTCAGTCATGGAAGGTGAGCCATGATTAATCCCCTTGCGCTTTAGGAAGTGGGACCCCCTCTGGAAGGTATCCGTGGAAAGCTAATTTTCAAGTTGTTTTTCTCAAAAGACCAAACAGACGTAAAAAAACGTCTCTGAGGGAAAGATTTATGTTTGAGCCATGTTGGGTCAGAGGAAGGGGGTGGGGACCAATGTACCCAGTCATAAACAGATATGCAGTTGGCCTGTCACGGGCCATTTCATAGAAAACACAGTGCTTTAAGTTAGAGTTCATATATCATCCGCTGGTAGGGGTGGGAGTGGGATGATTTTTTGCAACTGATTAATGATTGAGACCCACAGCTAAAGTGAAGGATAGCAACTCTTCTCCGAGCACATGATGTTTTGGCATTTAGAGGAGTCATTTAGATCATTTGCAAAATTATAGAAAGGAAAACAAGGATTTTGCTCTTTTATATTTTGGAAGAGGGAAGGGGAGTGTGATGTTTTGCATCCCTTGAGCCAAGCTATGCAGAGCAGAATCTCCTTCAGATGGCTCTACAAACATCTTCCCTATTGCCCTAAAGCACTGTCCACAGCAGCAGAGAATTGAAGGGACAAGGGGGCAAAGGCTCCATTTCATTTGACAGCCACACTGTCCATTTCCCCAGTTAAAGCCAAAAATAGACAAACAGACAAACCAGAAAACCTCTCTCAAGAGCTTTCTTAATGAGTAGGTAACTATCTTGAGTTTTAAATATTATTACCTGGCCCTGTGAACTCCTTCTCCAATTTAACAAAATGCTCTTGATGGATATTTGCATATTTTAAAATTCAAGTCTCAGGAAAAAAGAAGGGAGTTATAAAGCTACATTGGAGACTGACCTAGCAATATCTAAGAATGTCAGCTCAGCATTCTCTCTGAATCTTTCAAGGAGGCTCCTGTTGATTGTAGAAACCCTTGTCCATATTTCCGCATGGCCAAGGAGCTCTGTGCAAGGATGCCTTCTGCAACATCGTTTGTCATGAAAGAAACTGCAACAACTCAAATGCTCGTCAGGACGGGAGTGGCTAAATATTAATTCTGGCATGGCCTCACCATGGAATACACCACAGAAGTTAGAAGGAATGAATGAGCTCTCTATATATCCATGTGGATAGGTCAGTTTTGAGTGTCTAGAGTAAACCGCAAAACGAAACATGCTGATGATTACATTTATGTCCA
This sequence comes from Camelus bactrianus, assembly GCF_048773025.1. NCBI lineage: Eukaryota > Metazoa > Chordata > Mammalia > Artiodactyla > Camelidae > Camelus > Camelus bactrianus. The sequence continues at coordinate 29,957,975 of NC_133555.1, forward strand.
TTTTTAAAAGCCGCTATGTAAAACATCATGTAGTATGTGCATGTATGTTTGTGTCTGTGTGTGTGTATAAAAGTATTTACACGAAGTAAAGCACAGCAGGTAAGAACCGTGAGAGATGCTGGAAGCAGACTGCCTGGGTTCAAATCATGATTCTACTACTTACTATCTGTGTGATCTTGGGCAAGTGATTTAGCTTCTCTGGGCATAAAGTTTCATCACTTTTAACATATTCATAATAATAGATCCAAAATTACAAGGTTATGAAGACTTAATTAATTAATATATATAAAGCACTTACAATGGTGCCTGGCTCAAAACATGAGCTATAAGGCTATTTGCAATTGTTGTTACTGAGTATTGTTTTTAAAAGGCCTAGAGGGATGCACTAGTAATGGTACGGAAGAGGGAGGTTCATGTTGTAGCTGGATGCTAATCAAAGGGAGTTCAACCGTTTCAATAATGCATTATTTCTTTGAGTTAAAGAAAGAAGAGGTGAAAGAACTATAACAACCTATGAATAACTGTCAGAACTTTGTTATAGGAACATGGGTGTTCAATTATTTATAATGCTTTTCTTTGTTTTTAAAATCTCTTGAATAAAAAAGGAGTAGAGACAATCTTCATTCATGGAATTATTATACCTACAGGATAGACATCAATTTCTAAGAATGCTTCAGACCTGCCCTATCCAACATATGTGCCCACTAGCACCATATGGCTATTTAAATTTAAATTGATTAAAATTAAATGCAAATAAAAATTCCATTCCTTGGCTGCAGTAGTCACATTTCAAGAACTCAGTAGCCACATGTAGCTAACAGCTACTATGTTAGACAGCAGATACAGATCATGCCCATTGCCATAGAAAGTTCTGTTGGACAGCACTGATCTGGAGCATACTTTTAAGAAATATGAGTATCTGAACTTGCTACCATTCTTCTAAACTTCTGGTCCTAGACAATTCTGCTGCATCATACAAAGGGTACCCAAAATATTTTTTTCACCTTTCTATTTGATAGCTTAAGTCTTCCATCTTCCAATTACTGAGCCACTAAGGAAATATCTTTTCCAAGGCTCCGACAATCGTTAGCACTGAGTTTCCAACTGTTAATGACACTGGGGATGTTCTCAATTGAGCCCAACTCTACTAAAGATGGTAAATGATAAAACTTCTCTTCCAGGTTTAGGTGTTCACTGCTCAGAATCACATTACCTGTGAATTTAAAGGGGAACAAATGCTGACATCACTTACAAACTAGCTCCTATCCCGGTTTCTTTCTGTTTGTCATAGGTGAACTGCTCCTGCTTTCAAGTATGATTTTCCTGCTCCAGGTGGTGTGCGGCTGCCCAGAGAGGTGCCACTGTCATTCACCTTCAAATTCTGTAGACTGCAGCCAGCAAGGTCTCGCTGAAATCCCTTCTGGTTTGCCTCCTCAGACTCTAACACTGAACTTACAAGATAACCAGATACATCAGCTTCCGGCTTTGGCATTTAAGTCAGTGCCACAGCTCACAACCTTGAACTTATGCAACAATTCTCTTTCAAATCTGACTCCTGGAGTTTTCCATGGGCTTCAGCACTTGCAGGTCTTAAACCTAACCCAGAACTCCCTGCATTCCCTGGAAAGCAGACTTTTTCATTCCCTTCTACATTTGAAGGAGCTTGATTTGTCATCAAACAACATAAGACACCTTCCCACAACCCTGGGTGAGCCTTGGGAGAACCTAACTGTATTTGCAATTCAACAAAACCGGCTTCAGCAGCTTGATCGAGCCCTCCTAGAATCTATGCCCAGAGTGAGGCATTTATTTCTCAAGGACAACCTTTGGAAATGCAGTTGCCACTTGCTCAGTCTTAAACTCTGGCTGGAGACATTCATCTATAAAGGTCAGTAATGTCTATTTGGAAACCTCCATCTGTACATTACTGGCCTAGAATGAACCTCATCTATTCTCTGCATTTGAAGGAATGTTGGGGAGTGTGCGAGGGGTCCATGTAAGACTTTTCACATTGATGCTATTTCATGGTATGGCAAGAGGCAAGTGAGTCAATAGAGGGGGTTTAGATTCAGGTACGTAAATTCATCTACAAAAATGATTCATGGAGATAACGTTCCACTTTTTGATTAACAACACCATTAAGTTATTTATTTGGAAACTGTAGGCCCTTAAGAAAGAGGGAAATTCAATCACCATCTAAATAACTGCTCAATTCTGAACAGACAACAAATCCTGATTTTCAAGTGTGATCCAACTAGAGGCATGGTATCTCGCTGTAGGATTTCCACCGCCTCTTTGTTTGCCCATTTGCTTCTGCCCAGTTGACAGCTATGAATCTTCCCTAAAATCTTAGAGGATTATCCCTTCTGCTTTAGTAAATGCCGCTGTTACTGAAACCGAATACAACAGGGCCTCCTTCAAAAGTTACTTACTATTTCTTTAACCAGATGTCCAAAGCAAAGCAAGGGATCCCAGAATATTAAAGACGAGTGGCTCTGGAAATCACTCAGGGGTCAGCAAACTACAGCCAAGGGCCAAATCTGGCCCACCTCCTATTTTTCTAAGTAAAGTTTTGTTGGAAGACATCTACACACATTTTATTATGTACTGTCTGTGGCTGCTTTGTACTACAAGGACAAAGTTGAATAGTTGGGACAGAGACCATAGCAAAACTTAAAATATTAACTATCTGGTTCTTTATAGAAAAGTTTGCCAACACCCTCTAACTCAATATTAGCCTATTATCAATGGGAAACAAAGGCCCAGAGATATTCAGTGACTTGGTCACAGTGACAAGATCACAGAATAGAAGCACAGACAAGAAAAGAACGAATGGCTTTAGGTCTTGGCCCTACAGTCTTTCCTCTACATCACAGTGCTTCTTTCTTCCTAACTTTTAAGCATCATTCATTCATTCATTCATCCTATACTTGAGGGCCTCATATGTGTCAGGGACTTTTCTAGGCGCTGAGAAAAGGTTAGTAGTCAAGAAAACCCCTACCATCTTGGACATTACATTCTGACAGTAGCAACAGTGGTTGAAAGATAAATATATATCCATGTTCAAATGGTAGTTAGTGCTAGAAGTTGGGTAAGGGGAGAGAGAGTGATGGGATGGAGGTTTAATTTCAGATGGGAAGGACAGGGAAGTGCTCTCCAAGGAGATGACATGGGGGAGCAGAACTAGCACAAGAGGCAAAATGAGCCATGAGATAATTAGGGGAAAGGACAGCAAGTGCAAAGGACCTGATAGAAAAGTAAGCTTGGCCTGACAGAGGGACAGAAAGACGGACAAAAGCGTGGTTAGAACAGAGGAAGGGAGTGAGAAAGGATAAGGCAGCACATGTACTCAGGGGCCAGGTCACGTCGGAACACACAGAGCAGGCTGAGATGTTTGCATTTTATTTTAGGTGAGATGGAAATCTCTTGGAGAATCTTAGTCAGGGGAACAACATGACCTGATTACATTTTAAAAGGTCACTCTGGTGATTGTAGGGAGAGCAGACCAAAGGCTGAAGAAGAAGAAGCAGGGGCATGAGGAAGAAAGTGATTTTAATCATCCAGGGATGAGATGTTGGTGGCCCAAACCAGGGTGATGAGAAATGATCAACTTTGGGACATATTTAGAATATTGAACTGATAGAAATTACAAATGGGTTGGAGTGGGAGATAAAGGAAAGAGAGCATATCATGGGAGATTCAATTTTGTTTTGTCCTTCAGGGGTAAACAGATAAATGGTAATGCCTGTTGCTGATAAGGGGGAGGCTGGGAAGTAAGGAAAATGGGTGAGTTTGTGTGGGAGGTGGTAAATCAGGAACTCATTTGGGGACATGTCAAGGCTAAGATGCCCATTACATATCCAAGGAGTGCTGTTGAATTGGTGGATATATGTGTTAGAGTATAACTCAGGAAGATATCAGAGCTCCAGACATGAATTAGGGAATCAGTAGATGGTTGCAGCAGTTACGAAGAAGGAAGTGGTAAGAATCTGTAACAATATAATAGCCAAGAGCGTATCACTAACCAGCTAATACTCAAGTTGGCCTACAACAGAGGTGACAAATCTTTCTTATAGGAAGTCGCAAATAAAACTGTTTGCATCTAGAGGTGAAGTGGCTTTAGTTATTGTGTTCTGGACTAAATGATAAGCATAAGCCAAACCATTGCAGAAAGACGGTTTTCATCAAAGAAAAATATTTCTTGACAAAAAGTAGTTCCTAGGTCCAGAATACTAGAATCAACATGGGGTAGAATATGGCTCCCCCTACTCTGCCACAGACTCACTGGTGACCTTCAGGCAAATGAATGCTCCTCACTAGCCCTCAGTGTCACCAGATGGAAATGACAGTGTTACCTCAGAGAGCTCTTGAGGCCCATTTTGGTCCTCAGATTCCACACTGCAGCTCAACACTTCCTAATTGCAGAGCTGCCCTGCCCAGACAACAGTCTTTCTCTGGAGGAAGGCAAAATTGATCTGGGATAACAAGATTTGGGTGTCCCAAAATAAGTAAATAAAACCTCCAAGTAGATGTTAAGTGGAGACAATCTGACTACTGATGCACTGAATAAAGGCAAAATATGAGAATAGATATTGGTCAAGACCTTATTTAAAAAACAAAAACAAAAATACATACAAACACTAACGGTATGACTCAGGACAGGCAGTTTGATGTGACAACCATCTCAGTGATGCACACAGTAAAGGTCTGTTGCTCACTCATGTTAGAGTAAAGCAAGTAGGGGGTTAGGGCTGGGATCCATGCAGTCATTTAGGGACATAGCCCCTTTCAGATTTTGATATTGCCAACTTTACCATGTAGCCTCTCAGGTCACAATCAAGGGTGAACAGAATACATGGAGGATGAAGCAGGGGGTTTTGTGGCCTGGAAGTGTCATTCATTGGTTCCACTGGTCAGAATTCAATCATGTGGCCCCAATCTGACCATAAAGGGTGGGGAAATTTCATCTTTCTTTGGGCCCAATAGCCAAAAAAATGCTCTGATGAATACCTGATAATGTCTCCTTCACAAAAATATGCATATAGATTTTATAATTAGTATTCCTCTTTTTCCATTCATAAGTAAACAAATCATCTTTATGCTGATAGCTAACTATATTAAACATTTATTCTGGGCTAGGAGTTGTGCTAAATACCTGATAAACTTTGTCCAACTAAGTTCTCCAAGCAATCTGGTGAGATGAATTTCACTATTACCCCAGTCTCCTGCTTTCCAGATGAGCAAGCAGAGGCACAGATTGGTCAAGTAACTTGCTTAGGGTCACACAGCTAAGAAAGGGTCAGATTTACTGAATCCAATCTATTCCGAGACAGGGGTTAAGAGCTATTAGTCGTCAGATGGGGGACATGAGTGCTTGGTGAGCTGGAGCTTCTTGCCTTGTCGGCTTCCATGAATCTAGAAAGGATTGAGACCCTTAAGCTGTCATCTTCAGATTTGCCTCTTGGAGTCCTCACAGAGGACATGGTGATAGAAGGCTAGGATGTGAGTCCTGGCTGAGGATACAGGAAGCCATGGAGCTCTTGGTGGCCACACCCCTGCCTTGCAGCCATGTCCTAAGCTAAAGCCTGTGTGTTCCTTCAATTCTGGGTCCCAAGGTCGTGCCTCCCACCCTAATATTGAACAGCAGGAAGCCTGGAACTGGAGAAAGACAGTGCTGAAGCCTGGACTGATAAGGTGAACCACCCCAGTCTAGTCTAAGTCAGCTGGGGGAATCTCTGGTCCCATGGCAGGCGACCTTTTTCCCCCTGGTAGAATTCTCAGTGCTCTTTGGCTGGTTTAAACATCATTACTTCTTCTCAAGGCCCCACATTTCTTTTCTGTCTCTCTGGCCTTCTGTCTTACAACTAAACCCAGGCACAGTATTGAAATAGTCTGTGAGACAGGGACCCTTAATCACGGCGCAGCCTGATGGTGGCTTGGGCTCATCCAGAGCACCTACCCTGCACCTCTGGCTTCCTGCACATCAGCTCAGGAAAGAAGAGAATTCCTCTGTTACCTTTTTGCTTTAGAACTGAAGCCCTTGCCTCAGGAAATCACTGAAGAAACCAGGAGGGGCCCAAGAGACTCTGGCAATAGGCAATTCTGTTCAAGCAGTGACAGCAAAAAAGGTATGGGTTAAATTTTGCCATGGCCATTAACCCTGGTGTGATCTGGGCCACCATAACCCTTGGGCTGCAAAATGACTGACCTGCTATTGGGCCATCGTTGGACTTGGCTTATAAGGCTCAGACAGAATAGACATGAAAGTATTCCCCAAACTCTGAAGTGCTATACTATGGAAAGCTCTACTATTGAAGTGACCACCTCCTGCATGTGACTTTCTAGTATAATTTCATAATTCACCTACGGTGTGTACAAAGGCTCTCCAGTCTATCTTGGCTAAGAGCGGTGCCAGGCTTCACAGCCATCGTGGGGGAGGAGTTCATGGCAGCTGAGGGAACTGAGCCACAGGTCATGGGAGTGAGGTTCTACTAAGGGTCATTGCGTTAACTCCACTGACCTCAGGATGTTCCTGAGAGGAGGAAGCAAGTGTAGTGGAAAAAACTGGGATTACAGGGGAGGGCTGGGTTTGTGTGTTGATCCATCCAGTTAGACCTGAATGACCTTGGATGAGAAGTACCCATTATGGCAGAGCTGTGAAGACGTATCTAACAGTGTTTTGTAAACTACCAAGTCAGATACAAATAGGATGTTTTCATGGCAAGAAACTTAGTCAGAGAAGTTTATCTGCCTGAGGTCAAATAGTAAATTGGTGGTCAAATTTGGCCAAAATGGAATCTGTTAGCCCACTGCTCTTTCTAGAAAAGAACTCTACTAGGAACTCAAATCCCCTTGAACAACAGTAGTCCACATACCTGAGGAAATCAATCCCCTTACAGAGAGTGGAAATTGAGTCTAATAACCTACTAAAAAGCTTGACACTCAAAGTACTAAATGTTTCAAGGTCTGAGGAGACACGTTAATTGTACTTAATCCCCTGAACTAAACTCATATTCCTGTCAAATCTTCAGATACATAAAACACTCACAGGGTCACTGACCTCCTCATTTGGCATCACTGAAGAGTGTTGGTAGAGACATAGGGTCTTTGTAATTAATATGTAACATCACAACAAAGGACATTTGTTTTATTTATTTTTTAGATCTCCAGTGGGAATTTGGCACAATAGATTTTTTGTGTGCCGGGGCTCATTAGGGGTGTGTAACAGCGCCCTCAGGCTGGCCTCCAGCGCCCCTTCCTATCAGCTTTTGCATTGTTTTTCCCTCTGCATTTATAAGGTAAAGGTGACTTGGCTTACTAATGAATTCTTGGTCATACATAATTGCCCATTTAGTGTGTGGCATTTTTAGCATTTAGCCAATTTAGAAATCCTAAAATCATAAAATATAGTTGTTAAATTCTTTGACTCCAGGGGAAAAAAGTGTTGTTTTATAAATTCCATCTGCCTAAGTTTCTGGAGGCTGAAGATGTGGAAATTCAGTTGTATCAGGCTCTGTTATCACTGTTTGCTTTTGTTTCTTAAAGGGGGAATAACAGACAGTGTCATCTGTGTGTCACCGGACACCTGGAAGGGAAAGGACCTCCTTAAAATCCCTCATGAGCTGTACCAGCCCTGCCCTTTTCCTTCTCCAGATCCGGAGTCCTCACAGGTGCAGCAGCTAGGTGCTACCCATCGGGCTGTCCCCAGGCCTCCGGAGAGCCACAGCGCGGGGGAGCGAGAACACTGGGAGTGTGAGATCAAACCCAAGCCAAGGCCAGCCAATCTGCGCCACGCCGTGGCCACCATCATCATCACCGGGGTGGTATGTGGGATTGTGTGTCTCATGATGTTGGTTGCTGCCATCTACGGCTGTACCTATGCGGCTATTACAGCCCAGTACCATGGGGGACGCTTGACTCAGACCAATGAGCCTGTGAAAACAGAAGGAAAAGAACTCTTTGACAGCTCACCGGCCTGAAACCATTCATCTCAAGTAGTAGTAATCATTTTTGGCCAGAAGAAAGTGTCTGAGTAGGGCTGATGTATTCCCTGTTACTGTTTCATTTTGTTTTTTCCAAAAAAAAAAAAGACTTATCTGTTAAAAAAAAAAAATTCCTGGGAAGAAATCTGTGTTGACATTTTTAAAAATACCATAGTTGAAATAGAGATGATACTTGTGCTCTGTGCCTGAGAAGTTATGACAATTATTCTGTGTGGGGAAGTCTGTCCACAGAGAAAGGGAAAATACATCTCTTTCAGGTACTCTTCACCATATTAAGCTGCTTTTACAGAGCAGCAAAAATACAAACACGTGTGCCAGTCAGCATTCCTGGGAGCTTTATGGTCCACTGGAAAACTGTCCAATTTTGAGTACCTGGGAAGAAGTTGGCGATCTTATCCAAGGGGCATTGAGTGCTTCAATAATCCAAGTTCATGCTAGATCGATGATACTTTTAGATGTTATGTATGTTATATATTTAACGGGAGCGTCTGTTGGTTGACAAATTTGTAGCCTGCCACAAGTCAAATTATATTTATTTTTCTAAGTCAGAAAACCATTTGGGGCTTTGTAGGCCACAGAGGAAGAGGAGGGCTCCACGACTGGATAATAGGACTCAGGCCCAGGTCTGAGGATGTTTCCTGATGCAAGGGTAAATAACATATAAACAAACACAAGGAGGATAGGGAGGCGGAATTCAGGGCACATATTACTGAAAGGCCATATCCACCAGGCGATTGGAACCTTCCATTTATAACTCTCACAGCAGGAATAAATTTAGGGTGGGCTAAGAGCGAAATAATGGCTTGTGTGTATCTCTATCTATGTACATAGTGTGCAGAGTGCATAGACTTGTACAACCACACCCACACATAAACATACTCGGAGCAATCAGTTTACCCACTAATGAAATGCAGCCGCAGCAGGGTGGGAGCCAGCAGCTGTCGACCACCACCCAGACTGTCTACTCAACACTCTGGGATAGGAAGTCAGAGGAAGGCTGAAGAGAGTGGGAATTATCAAGAGACTTGAGATCTGTGGCAACAGCCGTCCTAAACATTATGTAGGCCAGGGATTAAAAAAATCAGGTGTGGGTTGCTTGACTCCACAGACATGGTCCTGAAGAGCTGCATGCAAAGGGAATTTTTGTAAATTGAATCATCATTTTAATGCAGTAGGGGAGCTCGCTATTTAAAGGAACCTTTCATGGAATCTTTCTGTAATGGCAATAATTGGCTCCAGATTTATGCATTTTGTGAATTTGCATTTTTTCATGCTAGGTTTTCTTAAAGTGGAATCTACCTGCTCTCTCTCATGATGCCCCATTTTATACTTAGAGTCACCTGTTACTATTAAAATCATTTTGTGCAGAGGAGTTAAGGACTTGGCAAAAGTAGAGAATGGCAAGCTATCCATCCAGAGGTCTTGACAGACATCACTAATCAATCCCAGCACTCATCTCAGCTGAGCCTTGATGCACCACAGATGCCTTCTTAAGACAGCACTGTAGGCAACCAGAACTAACCAACTGGAGTTGGTTCAAAGGATAAAACATATTTGCCATCCATGGTACTGGCTCTATATCCACTCCTTCAGGCCATGTAAAACTTGTTTTGGATCCTAAATCAGTAGTCCATTCCCTAACCTGGTATGTGAATGGGAGGTCCACACAGGCAGGAACATTGTCTCCCTATCTGATGAGGCCAGAGCCTTGCCCAACAGTGTTAAAGGGGCCAAGAGAAACAGACAGATGAAACTACCCCAGTTTACCCTGCAGGATACACACATCAGAGGCCATCTATACCTGCTCATAGTGCTTCACAACTAGTGTGGGTCCTGCACACACCCAGAAGCTGAAGATGGGCATCTCTTTGGAGCAGCAATTTTGCTGAATGACTTTTCTTGGGGAAAAAGTATAAATCTGATGTTAATTTTTTCCAAATATTAAAATAAACCTGGATACATACATTAAAGAATAGATTGAAAAATTAGCATGCATTTTAAGATCAAAAAGAGACCCCAGAGAAAGTGGGCTGTTGCATCAGCTCCATCCAGAGCTCTGATGCCTCCGTTCTGCTCTGCTTCATGCACCACTTCAGTGGGCAAGACTGACCATCTGGTTGGAAAAAAATCTTTCTTTCCCTTGCCCTGGAGTGTGAGTCCTTGGCCATGGAAGCAATATGAGAAAGGAAATTGAGAAGATCTTTTTATACATCATCCTTATTTCACCAAATGTTTCTAGAGTTCATGCTTTGTACCAGGCATGGTGAGGGGTGTTCTCATGACATTCATGCAATCTTGGCAACGACCCCGTGAGATACTTGAACAGATATTACATAAGCTGGGAACTACTGAGGCCAATAATGGTGCCTCCTCTCACTGCTGTGATTTAAAACATCCAGTGCACTGTGCTCTGCCAGAGGTCTGGTGACTGTGCAGGTCTACCCTGGCCCCCTGCCCTCAGGGATCACACAAGAGAGCTTCCAATCCACCACAGAAAACCCTGAATGTGGCTAGAATCCTCACTCCTCAATACACATGTCCTATTAGATTTCTTAGCACAGATGATAACTCAGGCAAACAGATTCCTGCTTTATGAGTAGTCTTTAAGGAGAATGATTAAAACGATGCCTGTGTATATTCAGATTTCTGTCTTTGCCTACAGTCACCACCGACAGCAGTTGGTGATGAAAATAATTACCTACCCTAAAATGTCAACAAGCCTCTCAGCACAGAAAAATATAAATCAAATTGTTTAGATTAACAAATGCACAGTTATCATTTGTTAATATGAGAAATGAAATGTTTTCACTGTAAAAAACATCGCAGATGAAAGACCCAATTTGCAGGGTATTCTGCAAGAACCACAAATTATCTTTCACAACCACTACAGCCCATGAGGGACAATTTGCAAACGCCTCATAGATTATTTTCAGCTGCTTATTGCTGCTGTCATATTCATAGATTCCCCTATAAAAATGCCCTTCCATCACAGAGCCTGCTGAAGTAATACTGTGAACAAATATCACGTTTAGTGTTGATTGTTTCTGAGAAAACCGTGTAAAATATACTTTCTTCATCATATTTAGTGAAACAGTATCACTATTTTTGCTTTGCCAGAGATCACAAATTCACAGTAATAGGGCCCAACAGATGTGAGGCATTTAAAGAGGGCGACATAGGGAACTATGTTCAATATCATGTAATAACCTTCAATGAAAAAGAATATGAAAACAAATATATGTATGTATATGCATGACTGGGACATTGTGCTGTACATCAGAAATTGACACATTGTAATTGACTATACTTCAATAAATTAAAAAAAAAAAGGAGACAAAGCGGGTGTATGAGGAATCTCTGACCTAGTGACTGTGGAGATAGACGATTCAGTCTCAAATCTATACTTGAAAAGCTTTAAAATTAAGGCAAATATCCTTGACCCTGTGGGATGAATCTTGTACTTCAGATGATAAGATGCCAATGGACAACTGGGTATTTTATTTATTTTTTTTTTTACAAAAAGGAAAGACTGAAAAGTGACTCACAGGACTTCCCCTTGAAGGTTCATGAAAATCAAATCTCATTACTCAAATTACCCTGGAAATAAGACACTCATGTCTTAGACCCTAAATATCAAAGGAAGTGGCTCAATCAATTTCTAAAATAATCTATCTGTAGCACCCATTATCATAATTATACAACTGTTAGAAACCTATAACTTTCTATGGCAGATCAGGAAATAACTGTTTTCAGTTGGGTCAAACCCATCAGTGTATTCATTGCTAAATCCTATTAGACAGAACCTACCAGAAAATTATATACCAACCCCACATGGAATCACTGGGCTGTGGTTTATATGCACAACTTCAGAGAAGTTTCCTGTTTTCCCTTGTAACGAAAACAATTCATTTATTTTTTTATGCTCAAACTGCAATGAGGTCTCAAAGAAACCTCTCTCCCATTCAGCAAGCAGCTTTGTAACCCCCTACGCTCTTTTCAGATTCTGACTGGAGTATCCGCACCTACTTTTGACCGCAATGACATTGAGTATTCATTTGTGTGGATAGGATGTCACCTAGTTTCAAAGGCCCATCAAGAAAAGCCAGAAAAAGAACCAGAGGATTTGGAGCTGGGAAGGTCCTTGGAGAACATTTAGTCTAGGCCTGGCAAATTTTGAATAGCTGTGACCAGTCTCCCTACCCATTTCAGACATTACTAACAAATCATGGCAAACTTCCATACTGAGCCCAGCCAAGGCTTCAGAAACCTTTTAAATCTGTTTTCTAGCTACCCACTCCTAATCACCTGAAGTTGACTTCTGAAACTAAATCTATTTGCTACCCTGATATAGGACAATGTTCACATTTTGCAAATGGGAAATAGAAGCATGGAAAAGGAGAGAAAATTTTCCATAGTCACACAGATAATTATTTGCAGGCCTGACAAATGCAGTTGCAGGAACATGGGGTTACCATGGATAATAACAATGAACCCTTGTCATTCTTCATTTATTCTTGTGAACCACAATATTAAGACTATGGCATTATTATATTAATTCATTGCATAGCAACAATTATAATACCACCATCAACTTTTATTTAGCACCCAGTTTTGTGCCAGTTGTTTTCCAAGTGTAATATTTTCATTTTCTCTAAACCTCAAATTAACCAAAACATGTGGGCATTTTACTGCCACATGACAGATGAAGATACATAATCATTGGGTTTGATTCATTTGTTCAAGGTCACATCACTAATAAGTAGTGGAGAAGGAATTTGAATCCAAGTCATTCCAAGGTCAAAACCTGGGTACTTATCAGGATGTGACAGGTTTGAAGAATTGGAAGTTGGGATCCTTTCCTGGCACTGACAGCACTTACCTTAAAACATGGCAGAAAAAAGGAACCCAACCACCAACCAGTGTGTCACTACTAGAGCTCTGGTTCCACCAACACCCAAGAAGCCAGCTGAGGAAGCCAAAGCAAAATGGGAAAGTGGGGGTCCTTTTATCACCATGACTCTGGTGGGCTGAAAAAAAATGTTCTAGAATGGGAGAGGAAGAAACTCAGCCACACTCTCTAACAGCTATTTGAGAAAATGGTAAAATTAGATGTTGGCTAATAAGTAGTGTTTCTCACTAAAATAGTCATGAGTACACAGAGGAAGAAAAAGTTATGAGGATCCTAGAAATCAGGCATCCTGGTCATTGATATTCAAGTCTCCAGGAAGAGTGTCCACAATTCAAGCAGAAATGTGACCTTCAAGCAGATGAGTGGGATGTAAAGGAAGAGAGTACCAGTCTACACTACCCATCCTCATGCTGGTATTCCTTCCTCCGAGACAGTGAGCTTCAAAAAGCAGAGGGAAACAATTCTCCCCTTTATGTAGGATATCTGAGGACATTTGATTCCCACAAAACCTGCCATTAAGACCTTGAGGTCTTTATCCATTAAGGATGAAGAATGTCAACAACATAGGGCATAATAGGATGATAAAAGAAAGGGAAGATGATAGGTACAGTCCAGGGCTATAGTTTTTATCTACTGTTTCTTGTCAGGAATGAAAACTACAGACTGCTTTGGCTTATCTGGGTTAAGTAGTCAGATGATCAGGCAGCAGGAGGTGGCTTCCCTTACCAACCCTGCAATACCACAGTAAACACAAGACATCTAGACGCTGGATATTTGTCTGGGGGTTGTATCCATCTTAGTCTTCAAGGAGTACTCTAAAGTCAACAATAAGGGACACTCAAGCAGAAGCCATTTACCCTGTTTACTGGCAAAACCCTTATATTCTAATGATGACTAAAATTAAGAAAGAAATCTGACTTGGAGCTTCCTAAAAGATAATTTAAAAAAAGGAAAAAATAAATAAAGGCAACATTGCCCTCAAGATACAGAAGCATGAAATACCTATTTTACAACATGTCCCAATACACTTTTTAAAGTTTCTGGTTGGATTTGGTGTACCTTATACCCACACAAGCTCTGTTGGCAAAATCACATCCTATGGCTAAGTTCAGAGTTTATGAGGCACAGAAGCATACAGCTCCAGTAGGAAGCTTCACCCATTCCAGACTCCCAGAAACTGTAAGATAATGCATGTTTGTAGTTTTAAGCTGCTAAGTTTTGTCACAATTTGTTGTATAGCAACAGATAACTAATACCCAGGCCATTGGGAGAGCTGGGGCTTTTAACTCTGAGTAAATTGTGAAGCCAATAAAGGGTTTTGAAAAGAGGAGTGACATAATATTACTTATCTTTTAACATGATTGCTGTGGCTCCTATGAAGAATAGATGGAGGGGGCCAGAGGTAGATGGAAGACGGCAAGGGAACCACTGCAACAATCCAGGGGACAGATGAGTGTGGACTGGCCCAGTGAGGTGTAGTGGGGATGCTGAGAAGTGGTCAGGTTTTGTACATAATTCGAAGAAAGAACCAACAAGATTTATAGATAGATTGGTTATGGGTAGAAGAAAAAGAGAAGAGTCAAGAATGACTTCAAGATCCTGATTCAAACAAACAATAAGAAAATAAAAAAGCACTGCCCAGGTAATATATAACTAAGAATTGTTTTTAGGTGCAGTAATGGTATTGTTATATTAAAATACAAGAAGTCTTTATTCTTTAAAGATGTATCCTGAAATATTGATGGATGAAATTACTGAATGATTAATATCTGATTTAAAATAATATGGATGGGATGGACGTGGATTAGGGCGGTTGAAGGGCACAATGGCCATGGGTTGTGAATAGCTACTAGGAGTAAATGAAGGATACATGGGGTTTCTTATGTTTCTATCTACTTTGGGGTATATTCAATATTATCCATCACAAATGTTTTTAAAAAAAGAATGACTCCAAACTTTTTCAACTGAATAACCAGATAACTAAGAATGACTTCAGTCTGGAATCAATAGCACTTGATGGGCCTATTTAAGGAGGAGTAGAGACTGAGTAGCAAGGGAGAGTCAAGGAAGAGCAGTCTGGCTTGGGAATCACCAGCTTATATATGGCGTTTAAAGTCTTGAGAATGGATAGGAACCCTGGGGCCCTCCAACATGTACAATCAAGAGATGAACAAAATCAGCAAAGGAGACCTAGGAGGGTGGGCAGTGCAGTCAGCAAAGAACCAAGTAAAGAGGTACTTCAAGGAGAATATGATCAACATGGTCAAGTGTTGCTGAAAGACCAAGAAAAATGAACATATGAAGTTCAATATTGGACTTGGTAATATGGAAGCTACAGGTAGCCTTGATGAGAAATGATTCACTGTGGATGAAACCTGATTGGAATGGGTTCCAGAAAGTATCAAAGAGAGGAAGTAAGAAGAGCATAAAAAAGTGAAAAATAACACAAATAACTTAATAACAAAAATAATTTTGGCTTAAAAAACCTGACTAAAACAGCAAAAATCTGGAAGTTGGTAGAAGGCGGCTAGTGAAGTAAAAGCATATAAAATAACCATGGACTATGTCTTCATTCTGAACTTTCTTTTTATGTTTCAAGACAATTGTACACTCTTATCCCCATGAGCCTGGTCACATATAATTTGGCCTTGAAGTAGGAACAATATTCAGACACTGATCCTGACCTCATGAAGATCTTTCACCAGAACAGAAGGCAGGAGCCCTTGGTGAGCACAAACTGTGGGAGGCCATGGGAATAAAAAGGCTTTGATCAGGACTGTTCCTTTCCCACCAGACTGGTGAAAGCATTCTCCATGAGCAAGAGTCCATAGACTGACCGTCAAAGTGCTTATGCTCCTGCTGCAGCCTCTGCTCATGCGCTCTCTTCCCAGAGAGGGGAAATGCTCGGCAGCTCACTTATCCTCTCAGGCCCTTCACTTAGTCTGAGAAATATATATTCTAGTCTTAACCGAGATCAAAATCCTACCAAGGTCACTAGGAGATTTGCCTGGATAAAGGCGGCTAAATAAATCCCCAAATCTCTCATGAGCCATGTACGGGAAAAAAATCCCAGAAACTATTTTCCACCAAAGCATGTGGGCATTTCCAATGTTCTACCAAGCATTATGCTGATTACACTGTTCAGAGGTTTATAAACTGGAGAGAAGATTAAGTAAATTACTGTCTTCACTGATAATGAGAGCATGTATTTTTAGAAAACCCAGGATCTTTGACTGGGAATCTGTGTAACCACATATACAAAAATATTAGGCACAACTGATGGACACTTTCTGATACAGGAAGTTCTGTCTTCAACATCTACTTACACAGTCCCTAATTTAAATATCCCCTTCATTTTTTAAAAGATAAAAAGATGGTGAAATAAGTGAGTGAACAAATTGTGTTTCAGGGGTGTGTGTGTGTGTGTGTGTGTGTGTGTGTGTGTGTTTAATGGCCTGTGATATATTTTCATCTAAAGCAGGAGTTGGCAAACTTTTTCTGTAAAGGACTAGGTAGTAAATATTTTTGGCATTTTAGTCCAATAGGTCTCTATACAACTACTCAGCTCTGCTATTTTCACAGGAAGGTATCTATAGATAACATGGGCACAGCTATAATTCAATAAAAACTTATTAACAAAAACAGCTGAGAGATATCTGACAAAGTATTTATATCCAGAACATATAAAGAATTCATATTTCAATAATAAAAAGGCAAATAACCTAATTTAAATATAGGCAAAGGATCTGAACAGACATTTCCCTGAGGAAGATAGGCAAGTAGCTGACAAGCACATGAGAAGATGCTCAGCGTAGTTAGTTATTAGGGAAATGTAAATCACTGCATGCCCACTAGGATGGCTAAAAAAAAAAAAAAGACACAATAGTAAGTGTTGGTAAGGATGTGGAAAAATTAGAAGCCTCATACGTTGCTGGTGGGATTGTAAACATGGTGCTGCCAGTTTGGAAAACAGGTTGGCAGTTCTTCAAAATATCAAACCTACAGTTACCATGTGACCCCAAAATTCTATTCTAATTTCTACCCAAGAGAAATTAAAACATAGCCACACAAAAACTTGTATGTGAATGTTCTTACCAACATTGTTAATAACAGTTAAAAAGTGGGAAAACCCTAAATGTCCATTAATTGATAAGTGGAAAAGAAAATATTGTATATTACATACTGTGGAATGTCACTTGGAAATTTAATAAAATGGAGTACTGATACTTGCTACAACGTAAATGAACCTTGAAAACATTAAGGTCAGTGAAAGAAGCTGATAACAAAAGACTACGTGTCGTATGATTACATTTATCTGCAATGTCCAACATTAGTGGCTTGTGGGAGTGAGTGTCCTGAGAGTTAGCATGGATCCAGTTTCTCAAAACTCTAGGCTATTTTTATTCCTGGAGCAATGATCCTCAGTGTGCCTTGTCACTGGCTACCATGGTATGCACAGCAGCTGTTCTATGTGGTCAGCTTTAACTCAGATTCTGTTGCAGATTTGAAATACAGCATAATCAGTAGCTACATCACTAATCTATTTCTGTGAAGTTTGCTGTTGTCATTCCTATCGACTTAGGCCTCGTTTTGCCCTTGCATTGCACCCATTAGACAGCTTAAAAGAAAAAGACAAATGCCAACACATAAAAAGCCCCACATTTAGAGCAAAGACTTGCCTTGGGTTCCTCACCTCCCCCGAGGGCATCTGCCCATCAGTTCTGTTTTTAGATCTTAGTAAATACCGCCCAAACCTGAGAGACTCATTTGTGTCTCAGAGTACCCATTGAGACACAACATGTATGAGGGATCTCATCCAAGATTCCTGGATAAGTTCATTTCTTCTGCCCAGAATACTTTCCCCAAAGATCTTTGCATAATGGCTGTATTTCATCATTCCACTCTCTGCTTGTTTCACCTCCTCAGGGAAGCCTTCTCTGAGCCCCATCCTTCTCCCCAGTCTGGAAAAGCATTGTCTCTGCCACGTACAAGTATGAACATGAGCATTCTTCCCTGCCTTTGCCACTGCCAACCACACTTTATTTTCTACAGAGCATTAACCACTACCGGAAATTCCCTCTCCTCTTCCTCCCTCCCTCCCTTCTTCCTTCCTTCCTTTCTTCCTCCCATTCATACAACACATGTCTGTTGTCTGTACCTCTCACACAAATGGAGGCTCTCCACTGACAGCAAACTGGACTGAATGTTTCTTCCCTGGGCAGCTGCCATCTCTGCCTCTGGTCCTGGGATGCCGATAGTGCCCTCTCATTTTATCAACCGTCAACCCCCCATGCAATCCACAGTGGCCTACTGGGTGCTTGTTCTCAGCTGTATCTCCAGCACTAGGTACACTGCAGGTGCTAGATAGCTATTGAATTATTTAATTAAAAAATTAAGAAATGAAACAGGATCTTTTTGTAAATGAGCCTATAAGGGAAAACACTGAATTTGAAAGCACCAAGAGTTGAAGTTTGCCTGTCAGTTTAATCCAGCATTTCTCAATCTCACCCCTATTGACATTTCGGACCAGATAATTCTTTGTGGTTGTGGGGACTGTCCTATGCCTTGATGTTTACTGGCACTCCTGACCTCTACCTACTGGATGCCAGTACCACCCCTCTTAACCAATTGTGACCATTGAAAATGTTTCTGGACGTTGTCAAATGTCTCCGGAGGGGCAAAACTGCCCCTGGTTGAGACCAACTAGCCTAATCAGTAAGTATTAATTTCTGCTATGATAAAACACTCCCTTTGTTCATATCTAACAAACTAGAGGTCCATCCATGTAGACCTGACACATAATTCCTGAATACTAGTCAATTCACATATACCAAATATACGAAATCCCACCAAAGGAATGTTGATAAGCTATATATTTGCCTGTAACATTTTGCCAACATTATCTGCCCAATTCTAAAGAAGGCTCTATATTAAATAGTACACAGTAAACAGTTTAAATAGCCTGTACCTGACAATAGCTAATGGTCGATGATGTTAAGCAATCTCTTTATTAATCAGTTGGTTAAAATGGGATCATCTGTCCTAACATCAAGCATCCCCCTTCATTACACTGCCTAGAATTATCCAGTTGAGACCACATCACCCACATTTTGAAATTTCCCCCACTGTAGTCTGTATTTCTTGCAGACTGGCAGATCCAAACCCCCTCCCCAAACTTTACTAGAAATACTGAATTTTACACTTAAAACAGGTGAACTTTTGGTATATAAATCATATCTCATTAAATCTGTTAAAAATAATTTTTTCTGTAACCAATGCCTCTAATGTCTATAATCTATTTCTTTCTGCTGCTGATCAGATTAACTATTCTAAGCATCACATTAGGTACTTGGATCTCACAAAGGACATCTGCTGGTGGAGAGACAACTACTGGGCCTACATACATAGTTGCCATTAGGATGGGACACCTAAACAGTTTTTCCATTCCTTAAAATACCTATATGGGTCTGTATCATTTTACTACAGTGCAAACTGGAGTTTTTAGCTACTGAGTGCCTCTCTTAAGAGTTTTGGTCAAGTACTATGTCTCCATTGTCTGGTCAGAAAATTTTGCAAGCATATGTACCTACAGATAGCAGGTAAAAATGAAGCCCATCTCTCTTGAGTCATTTAGTCAGTATTTCTGATATATTTACCATATATCAGCTCTTACTTAGCACTGGGAATAAAAAGGTAATTGGGACAGTCCTTGCCTTCAGAGAGTTTAAAATTTATTTAAGAAATTAAATAGAACATTTGAGGAGAGATTTTACATTTTGATATGTTAAAATTTACATTTTAAAGCAAATGCAAATAATCCAGAATTTATCATATCTGTTACTTTAAAAATTCAGAAATCTGAACTTCTTATCAAAAATGAAGTATTTTATATTTGTCAGAGGGAGAGACTAGAAGGAGAATAAGGGAGTCAGACAAACACTCCAAGGAGGGAGGAAGTTCTCTGCATATTTATATGTTCCTACTTGGCTGAGTTTCTCCCCCCATGCATTCCTTTTCTTCTCCACATCATTTCCACCCTAGCATGGTGGAAACAGTGTCAATGATTATTGGTCTGTAGGGCCTGTCTCTCCATTGAGAGTGGAGTGGAGAATTAACACCATGATCTAGGTAATTTATGGAACTCAAGTCAATAACAACTAAGTAAGGGTAAAACAGGTTTCTACAAGTTCAGTGCAATTTACAGAATCTTCATTGAGGGTCCACTGTGCTCCAGGGACTCCACTGGTAAAGTACAAAGTCTTGGACCTTTAGGAGCTTCTAGATATTTGCTCAGCATTTCAATTCACTTGTCCTATGTAGACATGGCTTTAAAAATAAATGCTATTTCAAAGGTCTCTGGTGGGTGTGAGTGGAGACAATCACAGGGCCTGGTTATTAGTTTGTATCTAGAGTGCTAGCAAAAGCAGGAGGTCAGGAAATATTTATTGAATAAATGAGCGAATGAATGAAAAAATATGCTGCCAACTTGAAGATAAAAATGGGCCACCTCAAATCCTAGCATTTTTATATTTCTTCATATTCAGGTATTTTCTTGTTTGTTTTCTCATTTTTATCCCCAGATTTACCCAGAATAAGGTAAGGGAGATAATAATCCCAACCTTATTTTAGACAGAGTTTCAGGGACCCAAGACCACACACCGAGCAAGTTTATGGAGTGAGTGACAAACCTACGTGGACCTTACAGTCCCAGCTTTGCATTTCCAATAACAACAGAAAAATGGACTGGGGGCCTGACACACACAGCAGGTTCCAGGGCTCTGGAAAGACTTAGTGGGCCAAAGAGAAAGTCCTACCACTTCTTCATTTGCAGTGGGAAAGCAATTAAGAAAATTTAGCTTGCTAGTGGCAGCTGGAGAGTTGGCAAGTTCCTCAAGAGAAGGACTGTAAGCAATGTCATAGGCCAAGAAGATGGATGGGGCCCATTTATGTGCTGAGGCTGACATATAAATGGAATCTGGCCCAGTTTGACTGCCCTTTCTTCAAAGATGTCATTGACAGATGAGTATCTAAATGTTTTTGTTTAAAAAAGAAAACAAGAAAAAAAGAAAGAAGAGAATAATACACACACACAAAAAATCAAAACAGGAAACTCTTTCTATCCCAAACAGACACATGTAGCCAATGAACATGAGAATGCCAGATCGGACCTGGGAGGAAGGCAGGCTTTTCAAAGTAGTTCTTGATAATGATTTGCAAAGTTGTACACTTTTCCTTTCAGATAAATTTCAGTTTAACACAAGGATTTCACTGAAGCCCCAAATTACTGCCACTGGGCTGCATCCCATCTGCTATTAGAGTCACACTGGTGGGAGACAAGTCTGCTCACATATTCATCTTCACCTGCCATAACAAGGTTTCTCCCCCAATTAAAATGGGCTTTTAAATTTTAGAGTGGTAAACAATGTCTACTTAATCTGAGGAGAATACACAGAAGAAAGTTACCGAACCTAATCACACAGTGACATGTGACATGATGGGTGAGTCAGAGTCAATGAAATTTGAGGGAAGTGCTGAAGAGGCCTCTCTGCTTTTGGAGACAGAAAGGTCCTTTGGAGGTCACTGCCTTCATGGCAGCCTTTAAGACCAAAATCAAGCAATTCTGTTCTATCTTATGTCTACCCAACCCACTTTAAAAAAGATTAAAAATCAGCAGATTTACAAGATAAGAACTAAATACAGTTCATTGGATAACCTTGTTTCTTTGTCCTGCTCTGTAATTATCTTCCAAAAATGGTCACCAGCTGATACACACTGAGTCTCAGTAACAAGGGAATGACTCTCCCACCCATTCAGGGTGGGCCAACCATGTCTCATGACTTGCCTGTGGTCTCTGGCCAACTGTATAACTCAACAGTAGATAAGTAACCATTTGGAAAAGTCACGGTCTTTTCCAGACTGGATACAGAGTGCCCAGGCTGAGTCCACGTTTTGTCCATACTCAGCCAAACAGACATTTATGAAATACAAGCCATTTGGAAACATTTGAGCATAGCTTGCAAACTTGGACAGATGTGGCTGGGATGGGCACAGTGATCTTAGGACCAAAACAGAGCATCCCTCATGATGAGTGAATGAGAAATCCAAGGAAAACGTTTCAGAAAGACATTTCAAACAGATGGACAGATAGTTTGGTTTAGACCATGTCATCATCAGCTGTTGCATGTGGCCCCAACTCCAGGGAGGTAACATGCCTTCAGAACTAGCTGGCTGGGTCAGCTTGGAGGTAAGTAAAGCTGATCTTTAAGCAAAAATAAATCTTGCTGAGTTAAATAATCCTGTCTCAACTTTCCTCAGGGAACATGAGACACTAAGAACAAAATGTGAAGATAGCAGTCCTGAATTTTCAGTTCTTATCTCCTGGATGATTAGGTACAGATCTACCTAGGTCAAGATGAGCTACAGCTCAGATATATAAGACTGTCTTCCTTGCCAATAACCCAGGAATAATCAGGGCAACCAGGGCAACTGTCCCTAAATCTTTCAATCCCTGCCAATATAATTATGATGTAAAGGCTATGTCAGAAATAAAGTGGGGGAATAAAGCAGTATTTCCTAGCCAAAGAACAACCGCTTCAAACAATCTGATCCATTTGAATTCCTTCCACAAATATTGTGTATGGTGCCACAGAAGTTGATGTTCAAAGTCACCCTACAGTACAATTTATTGAGGGAAGCTAACTGAAAACCAAATGATTCCCTTTTGTAAATCTAGCCAATACCAAGATGGCACTTGGAGGGTCTCACTCATCCATCAACCAAAGGCTCTGACAATTATTTATCAGAAATAGACGATGTGCCAGACATGCTTTTAGTCTCAATTTTTCTAAACAGCTGTCCTCAAAGGAGGGCTTGTGACAGTTTCTGAACTTTTAGGCCAAATACCACCAATGAAAGCTCCTCAGTCAGTCACAAAAATCTACTGATACATCCGAGAGTGAGAGAGATGGGAAAAGCCAGAGACAGGGTTTCTTTGACAATTCAAGACTCAGTCATAAAGCATTTTAGCTTTCTTCTGATCGCAAACCCAGTACCTGGAGATACATCTAACTCTAATCCCTCAGTGGTGTTAGGGGAGTGAAAATCTCATGCTCTGCAAAGAAAGGCACATTTCAGCTTGCATTTGCCTAAAACAAACCCACAATTTCCTTGTATGGCCCATGTTATCCTAATGATACAGAAGTGGGAGATCTGCAGCTTACTTTAAATGAGCACGGTACCTACTGTCTAGAAATTCTCTTCTGCACATACCAACAATTTCTTACTGGCTGAGAACTTAAGAATGAAAGCCCTGGGAAATATTTCTATTTTCACATCAAAGTCAACCAGTTGTCAGAGACGTAGATTGGAGGAGGTGACACGAAGCTGATGAGGAGGTAGTTTTTAATGTTTTTACCTTTCAAAAACAACAGTCTGATACACAGAAGTAGTAGCCTGGCTACATGAATGGACACCATGCTTACTTTGATTCATCGATTGAAATTCATCATCATTTACCTGCCACCACGGGAGATTTGCGTTCATCCAGGAGCTGGATGGAGGTACTCGCCGTCACCACATTGCTTTTGTTGACTATTCCTACAAGAAAAAAAAATGACAAAAATGAACACAGTGCTTATGTTGTGAGAGTGACTGTATTGGTTTGCAGTCACCAGTTCTGCAGACTGCTGGGGTTTGCTTCCCAGAACCCAGAGCTGGTCCGCCCTGTTAGGCTGCAGGTGCTGGATGGTAGTCCTCTCAGCTAAAGAAATCAATGCACTGAGTTCTGACCACCCACACTGGGGAACATCCAGCTTCTTCCCATCAAAATTATTAACTACCATGGAGGGATCACATTTTTAAAAATTTGTGGTTACTAATTGCAATGTTTACTTGTGTCAGTTACCATATTTATACTGCCTTTCTAAATACAGCTATTGGAGAGCTGCTTGAGATAAAGTTTTGAAACTATTTTACAATGAGTTGAGAACTTTAGCTCTGATTTGTTGTTTAAAACTTTACTGATCTATAAAATTCTAATTTCAAGCCCAGTTTTTCTGAGCAAAAATATTCTAAACAGGGATAGAGCTGGAAGGCAATTCTTACCCCAAACTCTTATTAATGTGGTAGCAATATTGTATTGGTATAAAGATATTTTCTATTACCAACAATGGTTCTAATATCCATGAATTAAAAGACGCTGAGCACAAATTCCTAACACCCATAGTTAATAATTGTTAGTCCAGTGCCTGCTTCATAAAAATTGTTCAGTGAATGTGAGTTGGATGGAATCCAATTAATTTGAGAAGCAGGAAGAAGGCAGATCTGAATTTGAATACACTTAAGAATTTTTTTTTGGCCCGAGTCTAAGCCATAATAAAAACCAACTTCTCTTCCAGTGTACAGGTATTCAACACACAGGATTAAAGATGAAAGAGAGCTCCACCACACTTGTCCTTGGTCATTTTTAACATTTTCCCTAAATCTATAGGGGCCATGAAATCTCATAAGATATTATGTCACCCATAACTTCATCATGAACAAGGTAAATTCCTTTTCATTATATGATTTCATTGAAAGTTCAGTGAAAACCTCATTAGCCAAAAACCAATTAGACAACGGCCTTAATTAATTAGAATTTTTTTCCAGACATAATTCTTTGTGGGAAAAATGGTGAACAATAACAAAGCAAACTGACACAAGGAAGCATCACACACCAGCACACACACACACACACACACACACACAGAGCAGTTTTGTGGGGGGTGTTTTCTATTCCCCCAGCTCCTTCTCCCTGCCCAGTATTGGGGAAAGCCCTTCTGGATAACTTAATGGTTATAGTCCAGATCTGGCAAGCTAAGTTCTATTTTCCTCTTTAGGAGACTATGAAAAAGAAAGTACCATGAGATTGCATGATAAAAAAAAGACATTATTATTGATAGATTTACAGCAGAATAAGAAAGCCCACTGTCTCTCAGTTGATATTTTCAGCAATAAAATATGATACAGATAAGCATAAAGAAAGAGACTTGGTCACATGGAAATTTATATTCGAGAACATATACATGTACAAGGGCATGAGTACACACAGGCCTGTCAGCAAAGGAGCACAGACTTCGAGAATCTTGGTCCTAAAAGGAACCTAACTGATACTCTCCTCTAAAATCCCGCCCAGCAAGAGAGTTTCTACAGTAACATTTGGACTTCCCTTGAACGTCTTCATTAATGAAGGACCTTCTTACTGATAAATCCATTCAACTAATTACTAGACAACTCTTGTCAACGTGTCTTCTGCAAATTTTGAGAGCCCTCTTTCTAAAGATGTTTTCGTTCACAGAAATGAACAAGTGCCAAGACTCAGGGAGGAGTTCTGACACTAACCACTGGAGAGCCTCCATTAGGGTTGACTTGGAAATGCTCGTAAGAGATTAATACAAAAGGCCCTAATATAAAACATAAGTATATACTGAACTGTCCAGAGCAATCCAAGTTTATAGAATTATGTCTTATTCATCTCTGAAGTTTCTACAATGCACAGTTAGAAGCCTTACACAGAATGAGCACCAAAAATATCAGATGCATGAGACAAGAAAAAGCCAAGGACAACTGAAAAGCCTTTCGTTTGTCTTGCTTCTAAAACTGGTTGAAATAAAGGCAGTGTTCAGTTATTTTTTGGAGGGAAGTGACCTTAGTTTTTTAAAAATAATAACGTAAAACCTTAGGATTTGAAGAATCATTGGCTACATGTTTCTCATTGGGCACTGCAGCTCCCCCTGTCAGGAGAGCACGAAGTCTTAAGTCCTTGCTCTTGCATGTTGATTTAAATCCGTTCTGATGGGAAATTGTAGGCCTCCAGAAAGTTCTGACAGAGGATGTCATGGCTGCCTGAATTTTCTCTAAGTAGGGCCATAACAACATTTAAAAAATCTATTGAGAAATTTGTATTCAAATTCCGCGTGGTACAAAATGACAGTCTTGCTCCCTGAAATGTTCTTTGCACAGTCTGGTTAAGCAAAAGCCTCATTTTATTTGGGTTTGCTACATTTATGGAACAGGTCACTGGTTCAGAGCTGGGCCAATGTTTAGCATTGGCTCTCAAGGTTGAATTTGGCTTCCTTTAGCACCCAGATCACTCCACCATACTCTGCACGCAGTGCCCAGGCCAGCAGGATGAGATGGACAGAGCCCCACCTCCAACAAAGGCACCCACCTGTGCTGAAGGGTATCGAGTAAACGAAGCTTCCTGGAATCTGCTCCGCAGCTCTTCGGTACCACAGAGGGAAATGGTCTGCATTAAAGATGTTCTCCTTATCTCCAGCTTTCAGGAAGTCCCTTAATATAGAAAGGAGTAAGAAAAGTATGACACGACCCAGCAAGGAAAAGCTGGACGCAGGGTGCATCCCAACGACTTTTGTTGGGTAAAAACAGTGTTGGATTTTAGAACCCTCACTTGCCTTTCTCAGTACAGCAAGGACCTGTGTAACATTGTGCACCCCAGATTACCCCAAAATATCTTGTAGAGCCCTGGCAGTCAGATTCCTAGTGGATGAAACCCCGAAATATCTTGTAGAGCCCTGGCAGTCAGATTCCTAGTGGATGAAATGATTTTTCCTAGTATATCTAGTGAACTAATAGTCTTTTATCACCTGAAGCAAGCAAATCAAGCCTCCAGAAATCATATAAGAAGACCATGGGTAGTCAGAAAGCTTTGTCTTGCCTTAAAATCCAACCACATAGACACATATCCTTGGAAGGATCCATATCTTAAGTAGATCTCACTCTTTTCAGAAAAAGTGTAAAGGAAGTACAGTGGATCCACGTGGGGAATCTTTGCTTCTTCTTCCCTTCTCTCCCTACTCTCTAGCCCTACAGGACTGTGCCCCATCTCCTCTGCAAATCCCTCGTATCTCCTGACTCCCTGCCTACTGCCCATCATGCCTCTGTCTATCCAGAAGGCTGCATGGACTCTCTTCCCCATCTCTTCCTGTCAAAATCACGCTCATTTCAAGGTGTGCCTCAAATACCACCTACCACATGAATCCACAGAATCCACACCAGGGTCCCACAGCATCTTCACACAAACACAGCCTTCTTTTTCCTTGGCCTTATCTGCATAGTCATTATGTCCCATTCCAAGCCTCCCAAGATCTTTGAGGAGAGGAGCGTCAGTTCAAATTTTTGTATCCTTCCCCAGAACCTTAAACACACTGAAGATCCAAGAGTGTGTTCACTTGACTTAACTCCAAAGAGTCACACTTACTCTCCAGCATGCAAGTGCCTTGTCTTTGCTGATATGGTTATTCCTTGGGGAGGAAATGACTACCTAGCTAGTCTAACTCTGCAGAGATCTTTCAGAAAGGGAGCCCAGTCAGGGCATAATGTGCATGAAGAGGAAAGTCCACCAGCTGAACCAGAAATGGCACCACTTTCAAGCCAGCAATTTGTATCATGGAGTTGGACCACATAGACCTGAAGAGAATAACCAAATATTCTATATTGTTTCAGCATGGTCAAATGTGTATGCCAAGTTATAACCAGCTGGTTATTGGAAGCTACTTGAACTTGCAGCCAGCTCAGGAAAGCATTCTGTAGTTTTAGGATATGGCCAACCAGCAATCCCTTGATTTCTTCCAAAGATGCCCATGCCATTGGAGGCCACCTCAAAGCTCTTAAATAGCCTGAAATATGCCTCCCTGTAATTCACACTAGCATGTCCAAATTCCACTCTAAGGGCATAGACCTTACTTTGTTGGCATTCCCCGGGCCTGGCATTCATCAGACACTCAATGTATGCTCACTGATCACAGGATAAATCAAGTCTCATATCCAGGTTAGAGCTTCTTGCTTATTGCAGACAAGTTGCTCTATCTTTCCTAAATAACATCTCTTATTTTTTTCAAATTCTTTTATCAATATGGCCACCTCTGCCCTATTAACACCCCTATGAAATTCTGTGCCACTAGAACTGTTCATAGTAGATCAAAAATGGCCTGACGTTGCTGCCTACATTTGTTTACTGACTCTGACTGACAGGATGATACTCCAGAAGTTAAAAGCTTTTTTTTTTTTTAATTGGCAAAAGCACTCTGCTCTCATTCAGAAGGCCAACTTTGGAGTTATGAGCAAGACTGAGAAAGCGCTGAGATCCCTGTGCTATTCAAAAAGCTGGCCTTAGGGAGCTTCAGGCTTGATGTGACAGATAAGCCCTGATTGGCCCTGCTGTATTCAGCGGTAATGTTTTTTGATCCTAAGATCATCAGGCTTCATAAATACTGAAAAGTGAGCTTTTTCATTTTTTTTTTTTTTGACATGAGGTGCTCCATAAAACTGACTTGGACAGGTATGTGAAGGAGACAATGCTGCGCAGCCCCAGGTGGGATGAGCAGCTGTGCCTTCCATGCTGGGCCACAGGCACAGTCACAGCATCAGCCCTACTCACCGGGGAGGTGGGTGTAACCACAGGGAGGAAGGCTCCCTTCCCATGCAGCAGTTAATGGTGCTACAGGAAGACCCTTTTCAGTCACAGTAGTGGGATAATAGCTTGGTGGGAAGGTATGAGGTGGTTCTCACTGACACTGATGGACACATTTAGGCAACAGGTCTAGGACACTGAGTGTTCCGTGTCTGCTGTCCAGGACCAGACCATGCTGGCACTTGGGGCAGCACACAGAAGCCACAGTGCTTGATTCCCATTAGCTCTAGTTAATGTGAGAAGCTCTGGTTGCCAGGAAACCTTGGGAGTCCCTGACAGCTACCAAGTAGTGATTCAGAAGAGAACAGGAAGGAGAGACCTGGTTCTCCAGAATCTCTGAAAATACCCTTTAGGAAAATAAATCCTTCTGGGTAAGAGGAAAGCCTACTTCTGGATGCTAGGGGCTGTTAACGGTGTTGTGTAAGACTGGTTGAGGTTTTAGGCAGAGCTGAATGACCCTGGGTGAGTTACTTGGGTCAGTTACTGAGTCTCTGAGCCCAACTTATTCATCTACAAAGTGGGAATAATATTACACTTATCATGATACTATCAGAATTACACAGCACTATGCGTAAAGGGCTATTTAAACTGAAAATGGCTCCACAACTATATGGGATATTAAAGCTCAGGGGTTTCTTTCATTCTCTGTGGTTCAAATGGGAGCTGTGCAGCACTCATCTCTTAGACTTAGGACTTGGGGGGAGAGCAGTCACTGTACTTTGGAAGCTGGTATCACTGGATGCTATGTGTGTGCTACATGTATTTCAAAAGGCCACACTGAAAGCACGAAATATATTGTTAATAATGGGGATGGTGGTGGGTTTCAGAGGCCATGAACTAAAATGTATCTACTTCCAAAAGCAGGTAGTGGGGATAGAAGCTGGAACCTCAGTGTAGAAGGCTGATGGGATAGTTAGCTCTAGGATGGGAACTTTATATCATCCAGAACTCTTCCCAACACTCTGAACTCTTCCTTGTATGTTCTCTTTTTTAAAAAAACATAGAAATTCTAAAAGTGGTGTAGCCCTGGCTAATAAAGTATATCCAAATAGTTGGGTCTCAATAAGGACCATTCATTGGAGAGGGTAGGCAGGTATAAGACTCTAACATAATAGAAGTTAAGGTGCCTCTATATGAATCAATGATGAGTTTCTTGAAGACAGGAATTATTTCATCCATTCAGATATCCAATGAGTACTTACTTTGGGTCACAGTAATGTCACAGGGACTAGAATTCATAGTTGTAGGTATTTTTAGCTTCCAAAAGCAGTTTTACATCCATAACTTTTCTGATGCTCACAGTTACCCAGGGATATCATTATCCTGCTTTTCTGATGCAATGAGTGAGGTGAGCCGGGTGCACATCCCAGAAGTCCTGAGTGTGGTCCTGCTGTCTTTCAAATCCCTTACAATCACCTAGCTATCAGACTAGTAAGGTGCCATGTTTTGTTGTTATTAGTGGTTTTCTTGTTGATTTGTTTTAATCTCAAAACATACAACAGCCTTCCTCTCTAAGCATTAGAAAGTCTATTCCTGTATCCCCTTACCTCTCCAGATCCTAAAAGGAGAGGGCGGTGATATGTAACCTGACACTTCTAGTCTTTCCTAGAAAAGTTGCCTTCTGGTAGAGTAATTATTTGGGGGTAAAGGGCTAAAGAGGGCTTGAAAAGAATCAAGTCACAATTACAGTCAACTTCATAAATGATACATTAGAGAAGTTGAGAAAGAAAGAGTTCTCAGATGGGAATTAAAAGCCAGTTCACAAAACATCCAAAAAAACCTGAATCTGCCATTTACAAGAATTCTTCTATGATCATATGGTTGGTGTCAGGGCCTCAGGATGCAAAGGCTTAATGGGACAGGAGCATCTCTTAATCAGGCCCTTGATGGGCCAAACCTTGTCAAATTGATGGCCACCCTGTGGCTTGGTTACTGCCCCCTGGTACTCTGAAGTTCAGGGTTTGGGAGGTTCCATAGTAACCTCTAGAATCACACACACACATACACTTTGCAAACCCTCTGAATTTCAGACTCCATTCATCCCTGCCCTAATAATGCCTCCTTCTTCAGAGAAAAGCAATTGAGAAAACTTATTAATGGGTTCAGGAAAGACTTCCCAAGCTCACAACAGCTCTTGTCAAACACCAATTTGAAGAATTAAAACCCTGTGGCTCTCTGAAGACTCAGGGGCTGAGCAGTGGTCTGAAGGGCATCTGGGTACTGACCTCAGTGACTGAGCCCACTGTCCATCTGAATCTCTTTGGAAACACAAGGAAACAGTATCAAACCCAAGGGCCACCAGAATGCCTGATCCTGGGTGTAGGGCTCTGCAGGCCTTCAGGCTCTGTACTGAGGCACAGAGGTTTACTCAAACTTAAACAAATAAACACCATGCTTGAAACACTGATTTGTGGACAGGCAGGAGTTCATCAGCAGAACTGCAGGACAGCTGAATGCCCCCAGCCATTTGTTAGGAGATGAGTGAGTTCTCCCTCTGGCTGCTCCCCTAGTAGCCACACCATTTCCAGAGACCTGAAATGACTCCCCAGGGCAGGAGAGGACTCCAGGACAGTGGACAGAAGCCAACAAGGGCAAAGAACACAGAGTTGTGGAAGGGCCAGCAACGGGCAGGTGAACACACACACACACACTGGGGTCCCCAAGGTAGAAGAGAGAGGAAGAATTTCAACAGGCTTGGGGTGGCCTGAATTTTGTTTCTGCTGAGGGTGGAATCAAGAAATGATACATGCTTCCTTTTCAATGTCCCATCTCAGGAGCTCCCTGAGCCCCCAAGAAGAAGCACACCTACTTACTGATTGGTGAGCTGCTCAGCCCCAACAAACAGGTTGATTCTTGAGAGGCCTGTGCGAGTGCCGAGGAAAGCTACCTCCACGCCCTTGTCGGAATTCCTGAAACAGAGCAGCAGACGTCAAGGGGATTCTGCCAGAGAGTAAGCAGATAATGGCTTCTGCATTTTAAGACTCATGGGTAGTTTTATGAAATAGTAGTTTTGAAACCTGAAGTTTTAGAAGAAACTATAGAAACACACACACACGCACGCACACAAGATGCAAACTCTTATTCCTTACAAATGTTTTCATGGTAATTCTTATCAGAAAAACTAAGAACTCCATGGCAAAAGGGAGCAGTGTGAGAAAATGCACCCCCAATGCTAAATAAACACTTTTCTCTCAAGATTCTGGGTGCAAGTTCAGAAAGAGTCAATTAACTTTAAGGAGAGGAAGAAAATCTTAGAGCTAGCTTTTTGCATTGATGCTACCAAGTCTACTCTTGGTCCTGAGACCATTATTGGAGTCTGCCATTAGCAAAAACAAGCAACAGAGCCATAAAGACTGTAGCATCCTACAGCTTGGAAATTGCTAGGATTTGAATTCTACACCATGTTGAGGGCACCAACTTGTAACTCCCACCAAAGCAGAGGCCTTCTCATCACCACCAACCCCAAAGGGATAAGGAAACGACTTCCACAAATCGCACTGCAGGATGCCATGCATAGGAACTCTAAGAATGGCCTTCGCAAAGGAACCTCATTTGACAATTCACTAAAGATTTTTTTTTCAATTTTCAAGGCAAATTTGATATGCCTGAACATATTCTTCAGGGTACTCTCAATGCATAGTTCTTCAAAAAAGCAAATGGTCTTTCCCTACACATACTTAATTTTACTCTACAATAAAAGAATGAAGAGATTACTGATTCTTGAGTTTGCTTCCCTGCCCATAGATGCTAGCAGCAATTTGACTGAAAGCTTTAGCCATGTTATCTTCAACACAAGATCATTTAGTTACTTGATATCTGATGGTTGTCAAAGTGGTCAATAATACCTTTAAGTATTTAAGGGGTGAATAATGCCAACACTATGCATTTGTTTCTGTTTGTAGCCTACACCAAATTGGAAAGCCAGGCTGTCCAATCAGTTACAGATGTGGACTACAAAGCAAGCTACCATTTTGGAAATCTTTAGCATCTGTTAGGGGTGAATTAGCCATCTTTGCACAAGATTTTGAGTTTCATAAGAACCTCAAAGAAACATTTCCACATCTACTAGAAAATGCAATCACAGGAAAGGCTTTAACTCTATCCAAGCCTCCCAGGGAATAAGATCCATGCAGATAAGCAGTCCAAGGATACCCCCAAATATATTGAGGGTGGTAATATCTTTAGGATTCCAGACTCACGTATTAAACTACCTACCTTACATCTATGCTTCGGAGTCATTTTCACCTTAAAATGTCTACAAAACAATTCTGGCCATGTCCAGTCCCAAACCTGCTCTTTCATTGTCTCCTGTCCTAGGAAATGGCACCACTATCTACCCAGGTATTCATGTCATAAATCTGAGAATGATCCTTGACAGCTCAACCTCCGTCCTCTCACACAGTGAACCCGTTACTAAGTCTTGGGGATCTTACTTCTGAAGCATGCCACAAGTGCATCCCTTCTCTTTGTGCTCACTGCCACTGCCTTGGTTCAAGAGGCAAATCCCCTGAAATGCTGTAGGAGTCTTTACTATTTTTCTTACCTTCATTACATTCTATTAACCGCATAGCAGTAGAGGGGTCTTCTTTTAAAATGCAAGTCTGATCATGTCATTCTTAAAATCTTAAAATGTCCTTCTTAAAATTCTTCAATGATTTTCCGATATTCTGAACATAAAATCCAGAATCCTTAACCTGATTCCCAAGGTCCTGAAACACTCAGCCCCACTACAGCTACATCTCCCAATATCTTCTAGCCTAATTGTTACATTTCAGCTCAGTTGGTCTTCTTTAAATTCCTCAAGTGTATCAAGTACTCTCTTGCCTCAGGGCCATTGCACATGCTGTTCCACTTCCCAGGATGCTCCCAGGGAACCCTCGAACTAGTCCTACTCAGAAAAGCCTTCCCTGTCCCTTATCTCTCCTCTAGATCTTGTTACAGTCTACATATCTAATTTTTCTTCAAATAATTATCACAATTCTTAATCATATAGTACACTATATGCCACAGGTATCGTGATGATGGATGATATCTGAGTTACCTCCATTTCACCAGCAACAAGCCCAGTACCTGGCATATAACAGACATGCAATCAGTATTTGATGAATGAATGAAAATGAGAACAGAATGAATGACAGATCTGATAGAAGAGAATGTACAAAAGGGAAGATAAAAGAAGGAAAGGAGCTAATAAAAAATGTAAAAGGGGAAAGAGCTGAATAATGTATAACATGAAGATATAAGGAAAATGAAATGAGATTTTTCTTATTTTTAATCATTAATAACCTACTTAAAATAGTAAAATAATAGTAATAATAATAAAGCTATATTAATAAGCTGCCAAAGCAGTTCTCGCCCTAGTCTTTGACAACAACTACCATTGCCGCCTCCCCCTACATCCTCCACTTCAGAAGTAAAACCACAGAGTTGTATCTGACACCCTAATGAAACAGAGCTCTCACTTCCCTGTCCTCCTCACAACCTAACCTGGCCCAGATTCCAAGTTCCCTCCTGACTGTGAAGTAGAGGGAGTCATGGCAGGGCAGGAAGCAAAACGCTCCTTCCGCCTCCCTCCCTCTCGGAAGTGTCACCCTACCTCAGCATACCGAATTTCATGTAATGTTAAAACTCAAACAAATTATATGTCAAACCCAGGAGCTTGCCATCCAAGCCAGAGCCGCTAATCTGCTCTAGCTCTTGTGGTTTGGAGCTTTGGGGAAAATTAAAGAACTTTAACACCAGGCTCCTAAAACAGTTTAGTTCTTTAAACCATAACCATATTTCGGACTGCTTGTGGGGAAATGGCCATGAAAAGGGGACACGTGCAACCACTTACTCAGATTTGTTGAGGGCAAGGCTGGTCCAATAGGCTTCAATGGGAGCACTCACCACGGCATCAAAAAGGACTTCTTGTATCAATTCTTTATCACCTGTTGGGAAGGACAGACTTGAAAAGATGGCTTTGGCTGGACCCCAAATCATAGCATAAGAGGCACTCACTGGGCTCCTTTTGCAATATCTGCAGGCTACTTCTCGTATGGAGTGTTGCTTTATGCATTAACCTCCTACCAGTTCAAAATATGAAACAGTTCTGACGCCTGATATACCAGTAATACAGGAGCCCCCAGCACATTTGGATGAGATAATAGTAAATTGAGAGTCTTGAATGACTCATGCTTCAGTTTTCTGCTTTTTCTCCCCATCTAGTAGTTCATGCCATAGACCAGCATGCCAACTCTGGGATTCAGAGATCAGAAGGCAGCACTCATCAGAAAGTTTGCTCTTTTCATCCCCACATCTGTCCTCTATCAGAATTCTCAATTCTTCAGGGCCCTGATCTCAATCTACTGTAAGAAGGGAAATGGCTATGATAGCTTAATATCTCCTGAGACTCTTTCTGCGTGATTCCCTCGAATTAAGAAGTTTTTTTTTTTTTCTTAAAGAGGGATATCTGTCGTTATCCAAAGGGATTCTTGATAGAGCCCTGTGGAAGAGGCTAAGGAATCAGGAGGCAATCATGAGTCTAGCAGCTTTATCACCTACAGCAGACTGGTCTTCACTGTGGCTGGTGCCCAACAAGACAGTGGAGCTTTTTTGTAAAAGCAAAAACCACAAACAACTCATCAATAAAAATAATGGATAAATTGAGATATAATTATATAGTGGATTGCTATATACTAATTCAAACAAATGCATCAGAGCTAAATGATCAACACAAATAAATCTCAAAAATGTAATGTATAATGAGTAAAATACAAGTTGTAGAATAATATGTATTATATCCATAAATCTTAATATACAAAATAATGAAAAGTACTGGCACATAGTACTTATGGATATATATATATAGTACATATATAGTGTATACATTGTATAAAATGCATGGGAATGATGAACAAATACAGGATGGTAATTCTCTCTGGGAGGGAAATGAGACTGCACAGGGACACTCGGGGTCTTCAACATTATCTGTAATGTTTCTTTGCTTAAAAAATATCTAAAGCAAATATGGCAAAACATTAAAATTTGACAAAGCTAGATGGTAAATGTAAGTGCTTTTTCATATTATCTCTACTTCTGTTTTTTAAATGTCACTCAAAAAGTCAAACAAAACGAATAATTGGGCTCATATGATGTCCATCTGATCCTTTCTCTACTAGAGCATATCCAGAAAAGTAAATCCATTCCATGAAGATGTGGTTTAGGAGCTGGATAACCACCTTCATCTCTCATAGGGCTGTTTGGTTATTGTATAAGATAACATATATAAAGAGCTTTTCATGTCACTGAATAAGTGATATCTGTTAGGGGTAGGGACAGGTGCCATCCTCACTTTGGTGAATCCCCTCATGCCCCAACTTTAGCTACTGGAATGAATTTGTGCCAGTCCAGGAACTGTTCTTAGACTTGGTGAGCATCAGGCCTGCCACTGCTCTCTCCCTGCCCCCAGCACAATCCAGTGGCCATTTCTGACTCACTGAGCTCCCTCAGAGGGCACTTGGTAGGAGGAGAGGCAGCAGACTGTATACTACAAGAGGCAACATGTCACAGTGGCAATCCCACTCTGGAGAGAACCAGAAGACCTAGATCACGACCTTGGATGAGACAAGCCCTATTTCCAGGCTTCATTTGTAAAATGGAAGAGCAGATATTGACAGTCCCTTCCCAAGTGTAACATTTTCATCCTACTCAGGTGCTTGACTAAATGGTTTGGTAGGGGGACAAATCCAACATGAAGGGTTAAACTGGGACTGGAGATTCTGAATGACTTCCCTCAATCCACATTCCTTCTCCTGTTTCTATAGGAAGCAGACATTTGGCTGGATTTAGTGTGACTGATCATCTCTGCCAAAGCAAAGCTTCCCTTGAAAACTCAAGGGAAGTATGGTTATGAGTTCATGCTCCACCCCCCAACCCAGGCCACGTGCACACAAGGGCATTTGAAAGCACACTTACATTGGAGCAGAGGTTCTTTGCCTTTGAGGTAGAGCTTAATAGCTTCTAATTGAGACAGATGACGGTGCTCTGGGTGTAGGTCAGTGTTGCAGTAGGACCTAGGAACATGATATGGCCTCAAACAGGAACATGTATATATTTATAGCACCTTCCTTTACCTTTAAGCCAGGGGAACTGGGCAAAGGAGGACAGGCAACTTGAAACCAAAGAGGGAAGAAAACAACAATGCTGAGGAAGGATTCTTCCATTCTTACCATTCATCTGCCAAGGACACATCAGGGTGTTCTAAGTCATGCAGGCCTAGAGGTCAAGGAGAAGGGCATCATGAGTAAGTACCATCCATGCAGGGCACTGAGCCCTCTCATCCTCTTTTGTGTTTCAGATGTTCTAAGGCAGGACCATTGTGGGGTGAAGGGTAGACATCAACCCCAAATATATCTGTCTGGGAAAAGGGACTCTGCACGTAGGAAACAAGTTTTCCTCCCAGGCAAAACCTTCCCCCTATTTCCACCTCACTCAGCCACCACTGCAACTTTCCCTGACCGAGTCTCCTAGGAAAGCCTCAACTCCATGAAGACAAATGATACACCAGTGAGTACTGGGAGAGAAGCTTGGCAGGATGGTAGAGACACTGACTTTGGAGCCCCTTAGAGCCCAGCTGGGAACTTGAGTGGGACTTAACTACTCTGTGATGTTAGCAGGTTGCTCTACTTTTCTAAATGTCAGTTTCTTTGTGTGCAAAACAGGAATAATAATAGTCCCTAACTGACAGGTGGTTGTGAGTGAAATTATAGGTTGAATGATGCAAGACTGCCAATACTCAACTGTTTTTGACCAGCAAAAATTTCCAGTTGTTACAGGATCCTAAGTAAAAAAAGAGTCATCAGTCTGGAAAGGTAGCTAGAAGAATTAAGGCTTTCAGGGAACTGGGGAGTTTTTATAGAATGCTCTAGACACCCTAACTCTGTGAAATCACTCTCTTTCCTTGCATCTTCATGTGACTTCATTTTGATGGGTCATCAGCAGCCATGCATTTCTGAGTGACAACCTCAGGAACTCTAATGATTAAGAATGTCAGTTTCCCAAATGCCCAACTATATCTTACTGCACCCAGGATTCCAGTGCCCTCCTCAAATACAAATGTATAAAATAAATAGCAAAATACTAGACCTATCGTCACATACTCCTGCTTGATTTTATAGGAAGTAGGGAATAAATTAGATAGAGTATCATCCTACATGGCCCAAGTGGGAATATCCTGGCTCCAACACCTACTGGTTGAACGATGTTGGGAGGGTCATTTCGACTCTTGGAGTTTTATACCAGTCAGAAGATGTTCACGGACTGCACGAGAAGGTTGTGTGGAATTAGTCCCTGGGATAACACATGCATCCATCCTTTCTTCCCTTTCTCTCTCTCCTTCCCTCTCTCTTTCCCTGCCAGCCTCCCTCTATCCCTCCCACTCACTCTCCCTCCCTCCCTCCTATTTTTCCTTCCACTTATTTACTGAGCATCAACTATGTGCCAGGTACTATTCTAGGCCCTGAGAATATAGCAGTGACCAAGACAAAAATCATTGTTGCCCTCATGGTATTTACTTTTTAGTGGCAGAATAGAGATAAGTAAATAAAATTAAAATACAGAGCCTATCAGTAGTGAGGGCTACAAAGTAAGAGAGAGAATGAGGCAAGGAGAGGGAGTATCAAGAAATGGGGAGGGACGAGAGAGTGTCAGTATCAACTGTGGGAGTCAGAGATGCTTCATTGAGAAAGTGACTCTAAGCAAAGACCTGGAGGGGGTGAGGGAGCGAGACACGTAGATAATTAAGGAGAGGACGTAACCAGTGCAGAGGCCCTGAGCTGGGATCTCACCTTCCTGGAATATGGGATTCATGATATCAATTCTATCTATTTTTCAAGTTTCACTTCTCATCAGTCTTCACCCACAAAGCCCTCTCTGCCCCTAGGATCTATTGATGAGACTCTGAAGGGAAGATCTTTTTGACTGCTTCCTGCCTGAGTTCCTAGGCGACCAAGGAAATCTGATTGTTCTCTAATTCTCTCACCTCCCATTTTGATCCTTCTGACAAAATCACATCTACTGTTGATTGACAATGCTGACAATAATGATATAAGCTCTAATTTACTGAACAATTACTGTGTATAATATATATAAAGAGAGAAATTGTCAAGCAGATTCAGAAGGGAAACGATTCCAGCAGGTAGAACTACAGCCCACATGTTCAACCTCAGAAGCAACTCCTTACATTTTGAGCAAAATCTGCCCGTTCACCATCTTTGTAATACCTGCTATTGACAAGTTAGGTTGAAAATTCCTGTATTTCTGTGGGACAGCAGTCCTTATGGAAGATCCTTCAGTAGTGTGGTTGCCATCCCCAAGAAACTCCTGCCTTCTTCAACAACACAGCAGAACAGTAATCACGCCTCTGCCTTGACGGATGACAAGTCCTCTACTAGTTAGCCTAGGGGAAGCAGCGTTCCTAGGCTCTGTCACTCAGCAAAGTTGGCAAGCTTGTAAGCCCTCTTATTTACAGAGGACCAACAGAGAGAGGAAGATCTGACCTCCTTTGTGTGATAATCAGACACTTGCCCCGTTGCTGAGGATTCAAACTAATTTCTTGCACGGTGGGTGCTGTTAACTCTGAAATTTTCTCTATGTGAGCTCTTAGCCTAACTAAAGATGATAATGACTGAAAAAATGAAGAAATTGTCTGGAACACAATGTAAACAACTCTGTGTGTGTGTGAGGGTGAGAGAGAGAGGTGGGGGTTGGGGGAAGAGGAAGGGGAAGAGAGAGAGAGAGAACGAAGGAGCGGCAGGCCCATGAACTGAGGATTGACTAAAGGAATGAACACAACAGAGGCAAATAATCCATTAATAATCTCTCCTATTGTTCTGATCATGAGTTATTTCCCCAGCTTGACCTCAGATGCCTTAGATGTGAATTATATGTCTTCACAAGCAATGACATCCACAGAGCCACACATGGCTCATGAAGCCAGAAAATTAAAGAAGTTAAAATAAAAATTGATCCCTGAGAATACATCCTGTTGAGCATGTTGCCCAAATCACAAAGTTGCCTGTTGTCTCTCGCCTGTCTCTGGGAAGAGGGAGCACATGATTGATTAGCTCTGTGGTAGGCACTCTGCCCAGGTCATGACGACCCCCTTTGCTCTCCTTCCGGTTGCTTAAAATCTCACCATCCGTTGGGAGAGAAAAACCAATGCCTATGAGACAATGCAGGGATACTCAGCATAGACCAGAAGGCCATCTATAGAACCTGGCATCTCAGGGACCTCCAGTCTCATCCTTTATTCTCCACTACATCATAGGAGGGAACCACAAGGCAGTCCAGATTCTGGAAGTTCACCACACTCATCTGTAACCAGCTCTAACCATTTAAAACCTGGCCTGTAACTGACCTTGTTGCTCTTGGCCATATTTCCTGAGGATACCCACAAAGAGCACTGGTCTGGTCCAACTCCTTCTCTGAGATGCAAAATCTAACACTAAGGTTGGGCAAGTGACTTACTCAAGGCCACTCTGAGACTAAAGCTTTTCAGAGGCCAGGTCCACCCCTCCCTGTGAGCTGGTGATGCTGGGAAAGATAACTTCTCTGAGCTACTAGGTTTAGGGGAGATAAAAAGGATGGGATCGGTGTGACAGCAGTTTTAAGGTTTAAAAAGCTGTAACAACTGTTACCATTTATTGGGAGTTTCCAGCGTGCTGGTGCTTTATGAATAGAAGATATGGGAATCTCAAGGTGCTACTCATTCCTTCTGACTTAGATAAATCATCTCAATGAGCACATTCCCCTTGGACCCAGGCTACCTTGAAACACAAGTGAAATTTGTGGCTTAACTACGTAGGAGACTAAGGCTCTCATACCTTTGTTTTCTTTTTCCACTTCCTGGGCTTAAGTTTTTACACTAATTTATATTTTTCTTGGTACTGAATTCTACATATGAGAATAATACAGTTGGTGGATGGATGATTCCTATGAGTTGCCTTAACAACTTTGTGGATGAAAGTAGAATATAAATAAATGAAATCATAAGGAGAGCCACCACTAGTTGGGATTCTCACCATTCTGCAATAGGTAACATCGGGTGGGTAATTAGTTGACTCAAATGTCCAGGGATTGGACAGAGGGTTGGACAGATAAGCAAATTCTTCAGCTAACCCAATGGCTGGCTGCAGGGCTTTCTTCCCACACGAAAGGATAAGACGAATGAAGGCAGCATCTTACCTTCTTCGATGGTTACGTTGCCTCGGAAGAAATATTTCCCATGGCCTCTGGAGAGCGCCACACCTAAACTGTGCAGAGAAACAAAGCAGACCTTGAAATCCATGACATTGACTGGAATAGACTTGCCGGCTAACTTTTTATTTTCCATTTTCGCATTTCCATTTCATGTTCTGCAAACAATTTCTTCCAATAGTTAACTTTCAAAACCCCACAGTTCATAGTTGGTGTTGGTCTTTCTTAGGCTCAATCAGCTGCTTCAAATTCAATCAGCTGTAATTTCTGACCAGCAGCAATGGGTGACTTCCTGTGTTTTTAAAGAGGTGTGGCAAACTGCTACAAGCCCTTCCAGCAAGCCCTTCTCTTCGA
Organism: Camelus bactrianus; assembly: GCF_048773025.1. Taxonomy (NCBI): domain Eukaryota; kingdom Metazoa; phylum Chordata; class Mammalia; order Artiodactyla; family Camelidae; genus Camelus; species Camelus bactrianus. The sequence goes on from NC_133555.1 coordinate 29,998,947, forward strand.
TGTGCTTGCAAGGGCTGCATGCCCTGCTCTTACTACTACCTTATGCCAGGTGGGACTAGGAAAATTACAACGGCAAAAACGAACACTTCCACTATCACTTGAGTGTAGCCTCGTGGTTGTTCTTGCCCAAACTTCTCCCTAGTCTGGTAGATTTTTCACACTCTCAAAAGTCTTGATTTAAGCTCTTTTCTGTTTGTGCCTAAAGTTAGAGAATATGTTTTGAAAACATAGTCTCTTCATTTGGCAAACCCACTTGGTAGTCGTGTGTTACCTTGATTGCTCTGGTTCCAAATGGAATCCACCCATGATCCTTGGCAGTATATGACAACGATGCCATATTTAAGATTAATCTACAGTTACTACATTTTTTTTCTCCTTAGCTCTGTGAGGTACCAGTTCAGGAACATAAAGAAGCCCCACTAAAATAATTTTTTACAAAAAGCATTATCACACTAAGTTAACAGTAGCAGGAGACTTTAGAATGCCACATACGCATCTGAAGGCAGGCCAGAGGGCAAAGGCATTTTTCAGAACTGTTACAAAGAGAAATAACAGGATTCAAAGGCAGACAAGCACAGAAGGACAGTTCAGAGAAATTAAAACAGAAACACAACATGTAGGGATGGATATGCTACCTCCAAGTTGGAAGATTGCTTTTTGATTATGGAAATAAAAGGCGAAATGGAACTCACTAGGCAGTAAGTTAGATGGTTAAGGACCCTGGGTAACCCTCTGAATTTGTCTCTCTACCCTTAGCTGGAACCCCGCCCCAAGCTTATTTGCTTGATAATGGGATGCAGAACCATGACAAATTGAGTGAGTTCTCCTAGGTGAGCCTGAACCATCTTCCCCCTTCTGGAAAACAAAAACAAAAGCAGCCTGGGAAAAGCCCCTTCCTCACTCTTTCCAGCCTTTCGGCAGGGTGTTTGGTTATCTTCAGATGATGAGCTCTGAGAGCGTCAGCAGGTTTTGTACAAACACAACTGATGGGTCTGATGGAATGTCCATGTATTATGGTCAGCTCTACCTGAAAGGAGTACCCTTGATGTCTGTATAATAGTAGTCATTTGTCATCACCAAAACCCGTTTCTAGATTGAAAAAAAAAAGTTGTAGAGAAAAGAAAACATAGTTAGTCTGCTAGGTGAAGTTTTCAGAAATAAATAAAAATAAATGGACACACTATGATTAGGTTAACAGTACTACATGAATCTTGTTTGAGATAAGTAAAGACAAGAGAAAAATGATCTCAGAGAAAGATATTTATTCCAGATAGACCTTTCAAAGCTAATTTTTCACAGAGGTTTGTTTTAAATTAAGCAGCAAGAATGTTTGAGAAAAATGTACCCCTTTGTCCACTGTCTTCTTCACCTCCATGGAAAACTTCCCAGTCTTTCTATTCACCATGGCATTTCTTAGCTAAAATGATAAAAGGAAATAGGGGTTAGTTCTGCCCTGGGTTACCATATTGCCTTCCACCCTCCAGCTTGGGAGCACATTTGGTGGCTTGTGGCTGACAGGGCCGGACTACTTCCCTGCAGAATCTGGGGTACTTTTGCAGTAAGTCTGCTTACTGCACTCAGACCTCTAAAACGGACTTCGGAAAAATAAACATCCAACTGCTTTCATCCAGAGAGAGAGGCTAACAACAATAAATAAACGACCTCTAACTTCAATTTGAGGTGCTCCTGTAAACCTCAGAGCAACAATGACAACAACAACAACAACAAAAAAGTCTGTGTGACATTGATGCATCCTGAGAGGCAGAGAACGAATGCCCAAACAACGCTTTAACACTCAAGAAGCAAGAACTTCTCAAGGGATACGTTACATTTTCGAAAGGGTACTGGTTTGTCATGGAGAAATCATTTTTCAAAACATAATCAAGTTAGAGATGTTTTCCTACACAGTAGTTTTTTTGTTGTTTTCTTTTCTTTAAAAAAAGGCCAACCATTTGGAAGACAGGGATTAGCTTCTCATAGCATGAATCATCTTCAAATACTCTCCTAGAAATCTGGGCCAAAGAAAGGCCTCTCTGAGGCTGACGGGCAGTGAACAGGGCCGTCCTGTATCTGAGTTTTGGAGGTCCCATCTGGGAACAGTGAGCCTCCCTCCCTTCCCCTACCCCTGGCTGATCTCTGCTAATTACTTGTGGCCCTTCCGTGAGTTCAGAGAAGGACAGCAGACACAGTGATGAAAGATGTGCTGTCGTGGGCACCAACAGGAGACGACGGGAAGGCCATTTAATGAAATAGGAGCAAATGCTGACATGCCACAGCCTGTCAGGAACGGCTCTCTCCCAGCCCCACGGCTTGGTTTTTTAAAATTCTTTCCCCTCTCTTCTCCTTTGAGGAGATTGAATAAGATCTGGCCGATAGAGAACTGCAGTGCTTGCAAGCAACCTAAATTTGATGCGGGGCTGTCTAGATTTAGGTTCACATTCCCATCTTCTGTGAGAGAGAGTAAAAGCATAATTTTTAGCTGGAGGCATGTATAAAATAAAACATATATTTTACTCTAGATATTTTTTAACAACACATAATGGGCATTTCTGGAAATATTTTCCCATTTTAACTTTTGTGGTTTTGGATGGGGAGAGCTGGTCCTAATTAAGTCTACTTTCTAACTCTTAAGAACGGCTCGATTTATCTTTGACATGGTTTTCATTTTTCCTCTTTCTGGTGCCTGCCTAAAGCCATTTGGGACCTTCCCCTCTCACATTCCCCAGGCAAGTCAGAGATTAGGTAAGCTTCTCCACGCCTCCGTGCCACCCCACCCCCAACTCCCAGTAGCACAGAACAATCAGCATCAGGGCTGGGAGGGTCCAAGGCCAAGGGAACTGATGCTTTTAGGAGGCAGACTCCTTGATGCTTAGTCTAGCCTTTCCTCTTCCTCAGTTATAATGGAAATAGATTACACTTATTGAACACCTACTTGTGAGGCATCAGAAGTGGACTCTGAGGTCAGAGCTTTGTGATCTTAAACAAATCACTTACCCTCTCTGTTTCTTTCTCTACAAAATGGAACTAATGACAGCACCCATCTCATCAAGTTGTAGTGGGATTTAGATGAGCTAATATGTAGAAGAGTGCCTGGTACACCCTAAGCATTCAGCAGTGCTAGCTGTCCTCCATCATCATCCTCACCAGCATCATCATCATCTCCATTATCATCCTCTTCCCTTTTCTTTGCTGTCAGACCCCTTTCAATAGCTTAGCGTCCTAGGACTCAAACTCGAGTTTGCTTGACACAGATGTCCAGGCTCTAAATCAATGTTTTTCAAACATTTTTGACTGTGAGCCACATAAGAAATACTTCTTGCTCTGATGGTACCTTCTGATGCCTCCCATTTTAATAGATTTCATTGCTTTTCATTACTGCTCATGGATAACTAAATGGGTTTTCTAACCTCCCTCGAAATCCCAGGTTAAAAACTGCTGCTTTTAACTACCTATGGGTTGTCACAGACTGAAAAAGAAAAGGATATCAAGTTTCAGTTTTTACCAATGACACATACCACTGTACTGTGACCTCTCTGTGGTCCAGTTTCTTCATCTTTCATTCATCCCATCAAAAGTGTTACTAAGTGAGGATTTTTAGACCCTGTCAGGTGCTGTATAAACTACTGATCAGATTCTTATGAAGTTTGGATAAACTGATAGATACTGTTTACTGCACTCTCACTGTGTGCCACACACAGGTTTTAGTTTGGAGGGGGGGTAATTAGGTTTATTAATTAATTAATTTTTTTAATGGAGGTACTGGGGATTGAATCCAGGACCCCATGTATGCTAGGCATGCACTCTCCCACTGAGCTATACCCTCCCTCCCAGACACAGGTTTTAAATCCCTCAAAATCATGTCATAAGATACCATAATTATTCCTGTTTTACTGATGTGGAAACCGAGGCACAAAGTTAGGAAACTTGCCTAATGTCCCACAGGCTCTCGAACCACTAAGCCCATGCTGTTACTTCTGTTTCCCAAATCAGGAGAAAAAGTATTTGAACAAATATAAAGCATTAATATAAAATTATATAGCATTAATATAAAAATAATGTATTTTTATTTCTGGATTTTTTTTAGTCAAAGAAAAGGTTTTAAACTTAATCATGCGACAGTCTCCTCAGGTTTTAGCTTCCTAGGAGGTTCTCTTACAAGCCCTAAGCAAGTGGTCTGGGGCTGAAGATGGTTTTCTGTTCTCATTGCTAGAAGAGGGAAGGGGGCTTGATGCTTTTTCAATAGACTTCCCAGTAAGAATACAGCATTGTGAGGCTGGAGCAGTAGAGAAATGTCACTTTTTCATCTGAGGAGACTGAGTTTTGAGAAGGGGAGCAATTTGCCCTAAACCCTATGGTAAATCAGTGGCATCACACCCTCCCCACCAGTGTGTAGCTTCCAAGATGGCAGAGGTACCCAGGGTAGAGAGGAGAGTGGTGGGGAGTAGCAATGCCATCCCCACCATGCAGGAAGGGAGTGACTGACAGTGCTGCTCAGAGCTGCCCCCATACTCCTTGAACTTGTTGTTACATGGATTATAGCAATGAGCAACTGGAGAAGTGAAAATGGCAACTTAAACAAAGGCAAATTAAACTCTCAGTGATAGACCTTTATTTTTCCCTATCAGATATCAAACATCAGCACATGTGGTAATGCAGTGAACATGAAAACAGCTTTCACTGCAGTGCAGTTGATAAAACAAAGGTCAAACCTCTTCAAGCTGAAAATAGTAATCTGGAGGCTGTGATCAGGCTCCCCTGTCTCTGGGAACCACCTACCTTCCCCTGGGCCCTACGTGATCCAGGTCAGATGTACTTCCCTGGGGCTGCCAGTGAGTCTCTCTTGTCTGCATGCCGACGCTGAAGCAGCTTTGCTGGCCACTCAAAGAACCCACTTGTAACAACGATGTTACAAGCTGGGAGTCACACTTCGGTTCCACTCTGAGCCTGCAGCTCTTCCTCTGATATTAGATCTCCTTAAGGAAGCTTTCCCCCAGAGAGTCACTGATCACTCTAGGTTTCGTGTGTGATATCTGGTTCCCCTAATGCTGGTTTGTTATCTGCATCAGAACACAAGCCTCACCTTTCACGGTGCATAGGAGGCATGAAGTTCAGGCCCCCAGTGATATGCAATCCTGGCCAAGCCAACAGATTAAGGGTAAGGGAGAGCAGTGGATAAACAGATCTGTCCTTTGCAAGCAAACCTTCAACCAGAATATGAAGACAGACCCGGGCACAGAGCACTTAAATAACAAAATCCTCCTCTCTCTTTCTTTCTCTCTCTCTCTCTCTCTGCTTTGGTCTGGGCTCTCAGGTGGGCTGAGCTTGGTTTGGGGACCAAGGTCTCAAGCATGAGCTGCAGAGACACTGGAATAGGTGTGAAGAAGCACAAAGTAAGCGGCCAAAGGTCTCAGAAATATGCCCCAGAAGAAAAGGTTTATAGGGCTTTGGAAGGAAAAGACTCAGAGGAAATTTCCACCAGAGTGATCTTAGGTAAGAAGAAATGTAAGTTGACTGGAGGGAGTAGAAAAAGGGCTTACACTGCAACAGAGGGATTTCAGATGGACTCAAGGCAGAATCTGATTTGCAACACCACCCTATAGCAAACGCTATGGCCAGTGTTTCTTTAGCATATACATGCAAGACATTGCCCATCTTCCCTGCACCCCTCAGGGGAGAATAATATACCTACTCTGAGGCACTGATACAGAGTCTTCAAGGACTCGTGGACACAAAATCTCTTTCTAAGGCATAGCGAAGTGGTCAAGAGCTTTGGGGTCAGGCTGCCTGGGTTGGAATCCAAGCTGTGTGCCCATGGACCATTACAGCAATTCTCTGCCTCAATTTCATTACCTCTAAAATGAGGACAGCAATAACACCTACTTTGTAGGATTGTTGTGAGAAATCAACAAGTCCATCGACACATAGCACTTAGAATAATGCTGGCATGCAGGAAGAGTTCAACGTCTGGTAATTATTATTTTTTATATTAGGTTTTTTTCTGATTATAGAAATAATCATGTTCAATGTGGAAAGTTTGGGAATGACTGAAAGGTGACAGGAATAAGAAGAAAAATCATCTTTAATTCCTTCAGCCATCTCTGGGAGTTTATAACCAAAGGCTAAGCACCATTTTTAAAGATATTTTTTCCTTCCCAGAACTGATCAACACCAGTCATTCACACTGAGCTATGCGTGTCTTGGGGTCCTTTCTAGGCTCATGGGTCCCCCAAAGATCTGACTTACTCATTGTACGGTTGATGTGAGGCCTATCTTGGAGCCTGGGCCAGAAGTCCCAGTCATCCATCACTAAATGGTTTCTAATTTTTCTCTTTTTAAAAAAAGTTCATTTTAGCTAGTCTATTTTGCATGTGTTTTAATAGCATATATGACCTTCACATCTTTTTTTGGAAGTACACAGGGTCTATTTTATAAATGTGGTCATTAAATTCAGTAAGAGACCAGTTGCCAAAAGAAGTAAGATGCTCCTTCCAAGAACTATACCCTACAGCTGGGCAGACTCATGCTACTCCTTCCTTGGCAGGTTCTGCTTGCATGGTCTTTCTCAGATCTTGACCTAGAGCTTGCTCGCCGCTATTTACATGCAAACTCCACTCCATGGCAGGCACATGGGCATGTGGGATCCTGTGTAGACTTCACAAAGATGCTTTGTGTAGATTCTAGAATTCTCCGATCAAGGGACTGCAAATCCCTGGGAGAGAAATGGTGACTTGGGTTTTCCCAAGCACACTGGTAAGTGAAGGAATTCATGTCTCAAATGTACCACGTTCCCAAGGAGAAAAGACAAGAGACCCAAACCAAAGAGACAACCAGAGGCCAACTGGTGAAGAATAAGAGCATTAAACTTGCTGAAGATGTGGGAATTCTGAAGGCAGATACTCAGAAGCCAGTCCTGGGAATCAGATGAAGGTGAAGGACATGGCAGGAGGCTGGGAATCCAATGAGAAAGGGAGACAGGGCAAGGAAACAGGAAACATTTGTCAAACCATTCTCAGCAAAAGGAGATATCAGCTCATTGAAAATTAACTTGGGTACAGGAGATGACTAGACACCTAGAGTACGAATGAGCCAGGTAACAAATCTTTTCAAGTAACATGTGAAAGAGAAGTGGGAGTGGCAACCTCGTCTTAACTAGCAGAGGGCCTGCCTCCAAGATGCGTAGACTCCAAAGCAAGAATGCACATTAAGTTTGCCTCCTATATTAACTAAAATGTAAAAGATGAAGGGAGGGAGAAGCATGTTGATGACAAGGTTTTCCCTTTTGGGAAAGAAGACAAAAAAGATCGAGTGAAGTTCAAATAAAGCAACTGATAAAGTGATGATGAAAGAGAAAGGAAAACAATGGACTGCACCCTTTAGAGTTTCATGAGACAGTTTAGCAACTGACATTTATTACTTAGAAGGTTACCTGAGGATTGATGAAGCTGAGAGTAATACTAATAACAGCTACTACTCATACAACGCTCACCATGCCCACACAATGATGTAAGCACTTTTCTATCTTTCAACACAGTAACACATTTAGTATTCACAACAGCTCTGTGAGGTAGGTACTATTGCCATCATACTCATATTACTGGGAAGAAAAGAACAAAAACCAAACTTGAGGTGGAGAGACTATAACTGCTTGCCTGAGACCAGCAGCCAACAAACAGCAGAGATGGGATTTGAACCCAGGCAGGCTAATATGTGAACTGCATTCCTCAGGACTGCGCTAACCTGCTTCTTCGTAGGAGCAGGTTGAAAAGGTATGACATGTACGTTAGGTGCAGGACGATCAAAAGACCTGAACATGAATCTTGATGACAAAGTTAAAGAACATGAAGATATAAAACTCTACCAGGTTACTTAGCTGATACGACATCAGGCCACTGGCATCTGGAGAAAAGAGAGCGGATGAGGAATTAGATTTCTATGAAACAGCAAAGTTATTTTGTCTGAACTAGGGGTTAAAAAGACTGAGTGCAGATGAAGAAGGAAATAGGCTAAATTTCTAAAACAGACATGACTCTTGCATTTTATAGGCAGGGACAAAAAATCAGGGATTTATGTTAGCTGAGACATCCAGGTTGCAGAGGATGTGAAGAGAAGAAAAGTAAACAACAAGAGGACTGTGACACTGGCCATATTTCTGAAAAGCACAAGAACCCAAAAGGCCTGGGGTTTTCAAATGGTTCCCCTCAACATCCCTTTGGAAAGCAAGACAGAGGGATGGAAACAATGCTGACTCAATGATGAAGCTTAAGAAAGGACCCCAGACAAATCAGAGAGGGTGTGGCAGAGAACCGTTTCTGGGCACAGAAACTCCATAGAGAAACTGAAGACTAGGGTCCAGACAGGAACACCTCGGAAGTTACGACTTAATTAAAGACAGTCCATCTGGATACACACAAGGTGGTGCCATGTCTAACAAATCTGATTTATTGAAGGAGTCACAAGAAGACTGATGGCGTTAAGTCGTGGGCATAAGGAAAACTTTTGATACAGTCCTGAAGGCTGAATCTGTGTGGGAAATAAGCATGTGTTACTGCAGTGTGACCTGGAAGGGGGAAAGGCTGGAACCACCAAGGAAATGGGGAGGCCAACCAAGCCAGAGGAAAGTGGGTCTGCAAAGCCCTGGGCTGACATCCTGACAGGTGAATTCTGGCCCTGACTGTGCAGCTGCCCGGCCAGGCTGCAGCCAGGCTCCCCCGGGGGTGGCAGGTCCCATCAATGGCACTGAGGAGGAATCTGTATTAATCTGTTGCAGAAGCAACCAGATCCCCAAATGGGATGGTTTTAGCAGGCTACACAAAGCAGGTGGGGTGGCTGGACTGTTTGCAAGTAGACCTACGGGCAGGAGAGTTATAAAACTCAAAATGGGTACAAGGGCCCATTGTTTCATCATCCCTCTGGTGGCCAGGTGTCCCTTTGGTGGGCCCCTCGGCTAGCTCCTGGGTGGCCGCCAAGTATGTAGGTGGGTACAGTGGAGTTTCTCCCTCATCAGGCTTAAAAACAAATCACGTACCACATCATCACGGTCTTCCCACTCCACCTCTGATAGGTCAACGCTACTATAGTTAGGTTTCCTCCGCTTTTTTCCTTCTTCATACTGGCAGAAGAAAGAAAACAAATGACAAACACAGAAAACATTTCTGTAAAATCATCAGCCAGGGCATTCTTCATCATCCCAAGTCCTGGCTTGACGCCTGGGGACTGTGAATGGAGGGTACCAGTGAGAAGCCCAGCAGGGGGCAGTCCTAGGGTTTTAATGGCAGAAAAGCTGAACCCAGTCACCTGTAAACATTTGCTCTGAGCTATGGGGGGATATACAAGCCAATTCTTTGCTTGATATGAATTTACCTAGGGGCCTCCTTACCTCTAAACATGCCAGAGGCAAAGCAAAGTTCATCCCCTCCTTGGACAGTCTGTGTGGAATGGAACCTTTCTCCTCTACTTCAAAGCTTTTAAAACCCACCCCTTCATGACACAAGAAAGGGCATCTTACATAGTTCACCAAAAATATAGTTATATCCCTGTATGTTTTGTAGTTCTCCCATCCCTACATCCTGCCTCGAAACTACCCCCACCACACTCCTTGGTCAGGAGACAAAGGCACTGACCACCACATTTGGGCTCAACATCCTATTAACATTTTACAGACACACAGAACCCTCTACTTGCTATCACACTGGCCACAGAAGTGCTGAGCTAAGCATTGCTACTTTACCTGGAGTACATGTGGGTATTGGGAATCACTGCCAGATTTAATGGCCATTAGGGCATTTCTCTGGAAAAGCTGATGAGTGCATTATTAACTGGGGAGGTGGTCTTAGTTCCCCTCCTCCACCCTAAGTCACTGGCGTTAGTCACCCAGCAAGCCTACCATTTTACCAACTGGACAGTCTTGTGTCTGGACTCTCCGTGTCCTGGGCCTTTAATGCTGGCTGTCGGGGTGTTTATAATGTAGGAAAGTCTGCCCTCTGCTGCAGGCTCAGGATAAGCAATCCCTTTGCCAGTTCATAGGCTGAGGGTATATTGGAAAAAATATATATGTATGTATAGTTCTTTTTCTTTTTTGCTTTTGTTTATAAATTAGTCATGTTTTGATTTAATTGGTAGGATTCTAAGTGAAACGCAGCATCACTCTAGGTGTTTTAAGACCCCCCAAACCACAAGTTACCATTTTGGACACAGGTTACATATGGAGGCAGGTGCTGAAGGCACACAGTATAAAGGAGAAAAATCACTGCTGCTGTGTTGACCCAAACTGGCTCCCAGTGGAATCTAGGGGAGACAAGCCAGACAGGGTAGATGTCACCTTGCTGTGGGGCCAAACAGGTCCCAGTGGTTTCCCTGCCCTCTTGACTTCCCCTGGGCTGCATTTCAGGAACCCTGAGACATTGGTGGAGGGGGCCCACCCTCAGCCAGGAAGGCTGCCTCGCCTCTACGAGGCAATGGGCTCCGACCACCCTGGTCCACCGCCCTTCGTCTCTCTTCTCTCAGGTTTCCAATTAACAGACGTTCACGGTCAGTTTTATGACATCAGATCCACTCCAGATGAAGAGGAAGGGAAGTGGTTCCCTCAGAAGCTGCTATAAACGATAGCAGATTTGCAGTTGGATCCTGTTATGGAAAGTTCATTGTGCGTAGAAGCTTTGGCCCTCAAGTGTCAGGCTGGGACTGAGGGGGAGGAGAATGGAGGTCAGCAGGGTTGTCACCCGCTTCGTAAGGTGAGGAAGTGTGATGGGGCAGGGGTACATGATGCTAAAGAAGCACAGTTGTCCCCCTGAGGAGCTACGGTTGGACATTCTGGAACCTCTGTTACCTGTGCAAATGGCCCCCAAGTCCCATTCTGGTAAGAACCATTCCTGGGAACCACTAGGCACCCCAGCTTCTGACTGTTAGAGGTAAAACTTTCATGGTTTCTTGGGTAGCCTAATGCTAGGTCTATACTATCTTTTGGAGGAAGTTCTTCCATTGGTCACTTCAAAATCCTCCTTTATTCACTTTTTCAACATTCATTTATTGGACACCTGGCAAGTACAAGGTCCTAAGGACAGAAGCAAAGTCAATTAAATAATGCTTCATTCTTTCCCAAGGACTTGCTTACAGTTTATCACCCTTAATTCTGCTTGTCTACAGTCAAATAACTGCCCATCATGTCTATGGGAAAATGGGCTGTAGCAAGTTAAATAGCAAATTAAATAGCAAGTTAAATACGATCACATCGCATAGCCAGTATGGAGGAGGATATACCCCCACCTACCCCTGGTCCCTGACCGAAGTTTCATGGCTAAACCTCATGTTATTTCAGCTGCTGCTAAAGAAATTCAAAAAGACCCCCAAGGTCCAGAGCACCAAATATATACCTTCATCCTCAGAGAAAGTGTCCCCCTGTCTTTGTTAGAAAGAGGAGAGCACAGTGGTTCTGCCACTCATTGAGCATGTGACACTGAGCAAGGCAACCAGCTGCTTCAAACTTCCTTTTTCTCAGTTGCAAAATGAGAAAAACAAAAGTACCTCCATAGCAAAGGTAGGCTGAGAGGATTAATGAGATACTATATATAAAATAGCAAGCACATTCCTGGCCCAGAACGGAATAAACCCTTAATATGTATGCAGCTAGTGTGAGTCCTGAAAGTCACAACCTTCTTGGTGAAGACACAGTCTCATTATAAGCAATTGGCTAATATGTCATTTCTTTGAAATGAAGGAGACACATTCGATAATTTGGCTGATCACTGTCGTGCAAACCATAGGAAGGCAGAAGATGTTTGCTGAAGATGGTGATGTCAGACAGTCACATTCACATGCCTCCTCCTGGTGTGTAAGATTCTTGAACATTAAACATCAAGTTGAGACTCAAGACTCTCCTAGCAGAAAAATTCATACTGTGCTAAAGAACCCAAGTCCTTTTAGATAACACTGGGCAAAAGTGGAATCCACAGAGATCCCTTGACTTTTGACCATTCTGAGATGTCTTCCTTCATTTTTTAAAATAACCACTCAAGAAATTTAGTACATTACACTACTGGTATTCAAGAAACTGGCAGAAATTAGAGAGCGAGGGGAAGCAAGATTTCCCAGCTACTGGTATGTAACTACCATATTCCAGTAAGTCTCTGTAATTTAATTGCACTGAAAGGGACAGACAGGGCTGGGATACACCCTCTGGAACTCTATTCAGGAATGCCCCACACAATGTCTGCTTAATCAGTGAAATAGGTATGAAATACTTTCCATTTGGGTCTTTATCAATGGGTGAGCTCCTTAAAATATAAATAGTAGTGTAGCAGAGTGACTACTTTGAGTGTGAAAAGGAAAAGTCAGTGGGACCAGAAAACTGTTCAAGCACAATGACTAAACTCCAGCATGATGACCCTAAATCCACTTTATCTTTTCTCTCATTAAGAAAATCTATTAGACGGCTAGAGATTAGACATCCATTATAAAGACACGTGGGCTGTGGACCACTACCACCTGTTCCCCACATTTTCCAGGGTAATCACCTTGGTTTTCCTACAGGGAAGCATTTGGACCCCAAATTCAGTGAATATAGTTCTAGTGAAGGCAAGACCTTCCTAGCTCAGAGGGAGACCAGTGACCTGAGCATGTAAAGACACAGTGGTTGGTTCAGGACTGGGGATAAAACTCATGTCAACCCAAATGAGACTCAATTAGGGATGCTTTCCTGGATTTATCCAGAAAAAGGAGCTCTGCATCTACTAGCAGCACTAAGGCAGCAGGATGTAAACTTGAGCTCCTCATGGCCATCTCTGCCACTACTTGGAGAGAGCCTTCCTAAGAATGAAGCCAATGCAGAGAAGGCAGAGAAAAGACATACAGAGAGTCCTGAAAGCATGGTGTGCATGCCTGGATCAAGCTGTGCCTGAAATCTTTATATCGTTGGGTGTTTCATGTACCAACACGTTGTCTCCACATTACCTCTTTTCCCTTTTTAAAGAATTTTTTTTTAAAGCTGGCTTGGGTTTCAAGCTTAAGTAGTCATCAGAGTTCTGACTTGTATATATTTAGTGTCTATTTTTTTCTTTTTAAATGAACCACTTTTAAAGTACATATTAAGCGAAGTGTTCACAAACTCTGATACTTTAATGATTATTTAGGAACATGTGATTTGCCAAACACTTCACTGCTAATCAAGATAGTCTACTGTGTTTCAGCACCTGTTTGCCCCCCATACCTGTACCTGCTTTCCCCCAACAGGACATATGTGTGGCCCAGCATCAGAGAGTGACAGAAAAAGAACTAACCTCTCAGACCTCTGACTCCCAGGCCAGATCTCCCCTCTCCCATGGGATTTGGCCTGGGACGAATCCCAGGTCCACCAGCCCCACTCCCTCTTCCCCTTCGTGAGGATCTCGTTACTGGGGCTGAGGCATCGGATATGGCATTTGTTAGTGTATCTATAAACTGTAACTTCCTTTGAAAATGTGATTAACGAATTGCAAACGGTTTCCAAAGGTTTATAAACAGATACTTTGAGAGCCACGGGTAGGTTTGTAGTTTTTGGTGCCTGTTTTATGAAAAAAATATGTGGGGGAGAATTTAATAAGGAAAGATATTCTGTGCTATGAAATACTTTGAGGTGGAGTTTCAAATAAAGGCCAGATGTGGTGAACATACAAACCAGCCTGTGGCCTAGGAGGACGGGGCAAGAAGGGTATCCATCTGAGGAGCCAGTGGAACAATCGGGGGGTCTGCCATAAGTGCCAGAACCTTCCCGGCAGCGTTCAATTGTCTGGATGTGAGTGCCTCTTTGCGTTACCTGCGGGCTGACTGTGGAGGCAGAATGGGATGGGCTAAGGTGATGGCCACATTCATGTGGGTTTGAGCAAAACAAAAATGCCTTGGCTTTTTCTGTGTTCTTTTGGGAAGGACTAAAGAAAATCAGCTACACACATTCATGCAGCCTCTGTGAAATAAATATTATGTGTGCTAATAATTGATAAAGGGTACGTGCTGCTCCATGCTGCCAGCAGAAAGGAAGGAGATGGGGGTGGAAAGCCCACAACTGGAGAGGAAGAGGCCTTGCCCAAAGCTAGTGCCATCTGGAGAGGGGGTCTGGGCAGATGTTTCTCTCTAGAGGTCCTCAGCTGGAGGAACACCTCACTACCTCCTCCAAGGCCTTGAGTCTCCTCTTGTCTCAGAGGCTGAAGCAGCCATTTCAGGAGAAGGAAAGAAGGCACATTGTCTCTCCTCTACTTGCAAAAGAGGAGAATCTAATGAAACACTGGGTACTTCATTCCTTCACTCCTTCATTCATTTGTCCACCCACATATGCAAAAATATTGTCAGACATCGAATATTTATCAGGCCTTGAACCAGGCCAAGGTGAGCCTTCAGAAAGCATGGGGAAGCTGTCTGAGAAGGATCATCTCCCACCCTACAATTGTAGATCTGGATTCACCAGGAGTCAATCAGGCCAGTTGGGTGAGCAGGGGAGAAGCCTGGACCCCAGAGGGAGACTGGCTGGAATCAGGTCTGCATCTATGGGCTGTGTGCCCAGGGCGAGTGTGCACTTCTCTGAGCCTGCGTTGCTCCTCTGTTGGGTGAAGAGAACAGCATTCAGCTCACAGGGCTGCCATGAGAAGCAAATGGGCACATATATAGCTGAGCACAGGACATGTCCTGGCAAACACGGCTTGACAACACGCCCACTCAGCCAGACTATTAAGTGCTGATGTCCCTGACTGATGGGATACGGTAGCACTACCTCACCATGCTCATCCCTGGATTCCACGTTCACGGGCTAAAATGATTCTTAACAGTATGGCTGATTATTAATATTTCTAGTCCTTTAAAGAGGCAGTTCAACCTAGCTTGGTGGCCCATTCTTCTCAAAGTCAAAGGGAAGCGTCTCAAACGAGAACGTGGTCCCAAGGTTAGGTGACTGGGTGGGCCTATGGCAGACTAATGGTCTCTTCCCCTAGAATTTGCAAATCAAGGTCTCTGTCACAGCATGTCCAGCCTTAGAGGAGGTGGCCCTTGGGAAAGGGAGTCCCAGTGGTCTATATCAGCCACTGTTCTCCTGGTTTAAGTGTTTGCAGTTTTTAAAGTTTTTTTCCCTCGGATTATACATGTAACAACTGCTCATTGTAGAAAATTTGAAAAATAATGAAAAAATATTGCCCTAACTACCACAACGCAGGGATCGTCACCCAACATTGTGTTATCTTTCCCAAAGGGCAAGTATTTTGAAGTGGTTACTGTTTCAGTTTTCTAAGTTCATTGTTTCTCCAACAAGGAATTTCTAAAATGTAGCAACCAATCTGTTCTGCTTTACAAATGACTGCTTTCAGGGAGAAAAAGAAAAAAAAGAAAAAAGTTTTTTTCTGCTGGCCAGCTTCCCCTGCGCTCCCCATCATTCTTTGTGAAGAGGGTATGTTTCCTTTTCCAGGCACAGTGCTAAGCGCTATACATATCTCCTGTAATTCTCACAACTCCAAGAGAGGAGTAACGCTTCACAGATGGGAAAATGCAGAGTCCAGGGATGTCAGTTACTCGGTGACATGGCTAACAGTCCTTAGGTGGTCCCTCTTCACTGACAGAGCAACTGCTAATAGGACAGCATGTAGCAGGCATGTTCGTGGTTACAGAACCACTTTGGAAGCCAAATCCTACCAGCCATCCATGTCTGTTAACAGCCGACTCATTGGGACTGCCTTGAAACCAACCTTGATGTCCAGGGATGCAAGAATCAGTTTTAGGTTAAGGACCACTGCAACATGCCGAGCGAGCGCAGTAAGCTAAGGATCATGCCACATGTCTAACACACTGTGTCATATTTACACAAATGCCCAATAACTAATATCCAACTCAAGGCCTCAGAGAAGCCTGGTAGTATCTGACGGTATCACTGTAGCTAGGATTCCGATCAAAAGCGTGCTGGCCTCTTTGGTTGTGTGACCCCACAGCAACTCAGAGAAGATACATGGCTGGATGTCACAGGCATCACGCAGGAGAGAAATTCTGACGAGTCTGTACTCAGAGATGAAGTCCTTCTCATTCACGGGAAGATGAATAGGAGGGAATACAGATACACAGGAGGGAAACAGGGACACAAGGGTGTGTGTCAAGGCAGCCAGATGGTGGGAGAGAGGCAACAAGGGCATGTCGAGACAACAGGCTTTTTCCTTTTTCTAAAAGGTACTGTGCTCTTATTAATTAATGTTTTTAAATGTCTCAAAGATGAAAAGTTCTCCGTGCTCTCCTAGCATGATTACAAAATCCTTTTGATCGCTGTAAAACTATAACAGCTCTGGTATTTTTTTTTTAAAAACAACAATTAACAGGCCGCTTTGAAAACCTGAATGACCTTTATCTTAATCAGTGTCCTCTGAGTTGCTGAGAGTGAGTCACACGCGCTGTGTGTGTGTGTGGGGGGGGGCCAGCCCCTAGCCCCACCACTGTTTTTGCAGGTCAAATGTGGCTTACTACACAGTGGTTGGATTTAAATTCTCCTTCTCAAAAAGCCAGTCTGTCTTGTAATAGCAAGCTAGTCACAAAAATGAACATCATGCTGAGGAAGGAAGAAGGGGCAGGAGGTTGGGGCAGGAGGAAGCTTTTGTGCCAGCAAAGGGACAGGGGACAGGATTCTGATGCAACAAGAGAGAGGCATGTCCAGACCTCTTGGCTCAGGTGAAGGAGTGATGCTAAGAAAGGACTGCCTCTCCACAGAGAAGAAAGAAGAGCGAACATGGAGGCTACACACAACATAAAGATGCTTGTGGGTGCCTGGGAGACAGCTACCTTGGTAGGTTACAACACTTTTGAGACAGATCCTCTCTAAAACTTCCTGGGCAAAGGTTCAATGCAAGACAGCCTTCAGAATGAATTCCAAAGTTTCAAAAAGAGTTGCATTGAACTCTTGAGCATAGAAATGTGCCATCTTCCAAAGCCAATTTCATATAAAGTTTTCAGAGACTATTGAGTCATTAGGAGATAATATCTAGAGTAAAAAGAGGACCTATAGTAATTTGAGAGTATGTCTGTAACTTTTGACAAGCAACTTCTTTTTTTTTTTTGCATTTACAGAACTTTGACATTATTCCTTTGAGAAGTTAATTATATATCAAAAGACTCCTGGATATGTGGAACCTGTCAGACCACTCTGAACATGGGATACAATTAGGCACCACAAATTGATTCCAGTTTTGAAATAAGAAAGACACTGAGTGTCCTTATTCACTCAAGTAAAATCACAAATTGGTATCAACCAGCACTGCAACACAGTGATGTATCAGTCTCCAAATGATGCTTCAGCTAACTGTTCACTGTAGGGAGAGTTCTCTGTGGTGTTGGTCTTTCCCCTGCCCTCAGTAGCATTCCGAACGCCTTTGCCCAGCTCAGTCACTGGGAAAAGGAATCCAGTCTCATCCCTCATTGGAGGGATGGCAGTTGGAACAGAGAAATCTCTCTACCTCAAGGTCTTCATGCTTAATGGCATGAAGGACAGGAAGCTGGCAACAATTTTGCAAGTGAAGTAAATAAAGGGATGCAGAAAAGAGGCAAATGAATCATTCCTTCTAAGTCAGCTGCCATAACCCTCGACTTAGGTTTATGCCTTATGCCTATAAAGGTATCACCCTATGTCACGCTGCTAAGCCTTCATCACATGTACGTGTGTGAGCATGTGCGTGCACACATGTGTGTAATTTTATTTAGGGAGCTGCTTGGCATGATAGCTTTATTTTGTTTTGCTTTTTTTCTGCTAAAATTTTTAAAGACAGTTGTTAGGAGAAGAAGACATGGAGTGATCCATCTTTGTGGCCACCTCTTTCATGAAAGCTTCTCTGATCCTTCCAGCTAGTCTCTCTTCCTTCTCACTCAGGGTGGCCCTTATTCTGCAGTCCCAGAGGACACAGGGCTTTGCAGGATAAACATGCATGTGGTCGTCTTTTCAACCCACCTGCTATCTGCCCTAGCCATGATCTGACCACCAAAACCAACAGTCTCATCCATCATTGATCCACCCGGCCTACTGGATTGGTGACTGGGCAAAATGTTTAGTTTTGATTTTTTTGTATGTGATCCTCAGTTATACTGACATATGTTTTAAAAAGTGTTTCTGGATGCATGCTGGTCTGAATAAGTCCAAGAGATTTCTGATGTTGTTTATGACTTACAGGAAAACCAAAGGTCTTCTGCAAGGCTGGCTGGGTCCTCAGTCTTATATTTGCCTGTGATCATGGAGATGTGGGCAAAAGCTGGAACAGATGAGTGTAATAGAGAAAGAAGCCAGTGGGCCAGGCCAAGAGGCCAGGCTCACCGAACTACCACATTCATTACTTCTACTAAGTGCGTCCTAAAATTAAACTGCATCTCTCCATCCCTCTTGCCATCAACTTAGTGTCAGCCACCATGAGACTTCTCCCATGACAAGGGCGCATGTCTCTGAAACTCCCCTGCCTAGACTCCACCCTCCAATCCTTTTCCCTGAGTCCTTCTGGGGGGATTCTTCTGCAACCCAAATCAGATCATGTCCTCGCTCAGTCTGAAAGGATTACTACTTCTCATGCCCTGCAGGATGATGTCCAGCATTCCAGAATGCCACAAGTCCCCATCGCCCTGCCTCTGCTTTCTGTTCTGACCTCTCTCTCACCAGTTCCTGCCTCTCACCCTGTACTCCCCAGCTAGAGTGTGCCAGCTGCTAAAAGGGTCATTATTATTCTTGCTTTCAGAGCTTTGCACACACCACACCATCTGCTCCCAACACTCTTCACCCCATCTCAGAGTCAAGTGGCCCCTCAGGACTCAGCCTAAACAAAGCCTCCTCTGGGAAGTTCGCACTGGCCTGCCCCAGGGTCAGTTCAGGTCCTTCCTGTATCCTCTTCAGCCTTCCGTGGTACCTCTGTCTCCATGACCATCACACCATATACTGCAAAATTAGTTGCTTCCTTGCCTGTCTATTCCACCAGGTCCCAAGCAGAGTCTATTTCTTGTTCAGCATTGAACCTGCAGTGCCTAGGAGAGTGCTTGGCAAAGAGTAGGCTCTTCATCAATATTTGATAAATAAGTAAACAGAGTAAATGAACAAATCAGAGTGGGTATTGACCTAAGAAGCACATGTGTAACACTGACCATGTGCCTGGCCTGTTTTAGGCACTTTGTGAACATGAATTCACTTAATCCTCATAACAAACCCCCCTCACCCCAGTAGACACTACTTCTGTCCTCATTTTTCAGTGGAAGAAACCGAGTCCAGGGAGGTTGGATAACTTGTCCAAGGTCACACAGCTGATAGTGGCAGAGCTGAGGCTGACCCTGGACATCTGGCCTCAGAGACCGTTCTGCTCCACGGAGATAAGTGTACCGGTGAAACTCCTATAGGTGGACCTGAGGTTGCTGCCTGGTGCCTGCCTGAGATGTGTGCTTTGAGGCCACAGCGAGGGGAAGATGGCAAGGTGACCAGCTCCCTGGAATTCTACATTGAGCAGAGCTGAGTTTCAAATTATTAATTTTCAAAGGCATCTTTCTATGAAATTTATACAAATGTACTATTTATACTTATATTTGAGCTTGGACCAAATAGGCATCATTTAAGGGAATCCAAACCATAGTACCCTCAAATCTGCTGCAGTACCGGAAGTCAGAGAAATGCCTTTACTCGTCCCAGTCACTCCCAAACCCTCTTCCTGAAGTGTAGCTAGAAACTTAGAAACTCCAGGGGAGGATTTTTTTGGTGGGGTCGGGGGTTGGGGAGCAGAGGAGAAGCAGCTTTGAATGTTCCAGATACAGCCTCCATTAGATTTTTTTCTCCTCTTTCTGCTTTTTTGTCATTCTCATCCCCAAGAAATTAAGTTTAGCTTGCTGGGCACTCCTTTCTGCTTGGGCATGTTTCTGTCAAGCAAGATCTTTGGCTCTGTCTAAGTCTGCCTTGAGCATTCCTTAGCAGAGGGGAGCTTGGGCTTGTGATTTAATTTGGTTTAATTTGGAGTAAGAGAGAGAGAGAGAATGTGCGTGTGTGCGTGTGTGCGTGCGTGCGTGCATGCGTGCGTGTGTGTTCCTTTTAGATGATGTTCTAGATTTGTCTCCTGCAGAGTCTGGCCTTGCTCTTCCTGGAGTGAACTGTGTGCCTTTATCTGTTGGACTTTGGTTTTGCAGTCATGGGTCCAAAAAGAAGCCACCGTGACAATGATAAATGTCTCTTGACTTGCTCCTCAGGTGGTCTCTGTCTTTCCAGGGAGTGACAGATACACAAAGCATCAGATTTCAGACTTGAACCCAGGACTCCCTGGAGTGAGGCTGGCAGGCCAGCCTGTCATTTGGGATTTCTGACCCTGGCCAGCTGGGGCACGAAAGTGCTCAATCCAATGAAATCCCCAACCACAAGCCAAAGAAATGCCAGCTACTGGGGGGTCACTGGGCCTTGTCCCAAGAAGAAAGGGCAAGTGAGACCGAGAAGAATTTCCAGCAAAAGCCCTGCCTGGCTTAGCCAAACTGCTTTCTGGCCTCAGTATCCCAAACGCATTCATGTTTCCCTTTGCCCTGAAAACACCCACGAAGAATGTGGAAATGGAACATGGGAGATATGTTCAGAAATACACGTGGCCTCCCATGATTATGAAAGTTGAGTGAAGAACATAATGGTTTGGGCACCTCCTCAGTGAAGGGCAACGGTCACTTCAGGGGTGTGGTGAGGATTAAATGATAGTGCCCAAAAGCCCATGGTCTCAACCTTTTTATTTGCATTCTTTGCATCTTATCATTTAGGATTATGTAAAAATGACAGCTGCTTATAATTATTTGGAGGTTTGAGTTGCAATAATTAAAAACATCTGCCTTTATCTTACCGCTACCAGACTTAACCCCTCGAGGTTGGGTCTATTGAACTTCAAAGAGGGAAGCAAAAAATAAAAGAAAACTCCACACATTACTAACAAATTTCTAGTGATTCATTTAAATGTATAACCAGTTATTCCAACAGCCTTCAAACCTTTAATTATCTTTTAAATATATATAATTTGGGACTGCTAATTAGATAGCAATTTAATGCTCTCATGGGGATTCAGATGCACTCTTTTCTAAAATGTAAACTTGCAGAGGAATCATCACTGGCATTCAAATGACTGAATTCTTCAGTTATTCAAATGAGTGAGGTCATTTACACGATTGAACCATTTGCATACTCTGCTGTCAGCCCAGCTGTAGATTTCACAGGGCTCCTCAATATGCTGAGGATAAGGCTAGGGTTCTCCCAGTCCAACTCTCTGGAGAGAAACAAGCCAGGCTCCTCCTTGGGGAAGCCTAGCCTCACCCTAACAGCCTGTCTGGTCTCCTCTTAAGTTGCAGATGGCTCTGTTTTCCTAGTTTAAGGAAGAACAAACTTTCCTGAAATTTACAGCTATGAAAGCTTTCTCCATGCCGGTCTGCCTGCTATTGTCTGGGCAGTTAACATTTTAATTAATAACTCTCTTCCCACAATAGGCTGCTGCAGATGAAGGAGGTGAGGGTTTTACTCTGTCTAGAGCTTCTATTTCCTGTGTATTCCTATCCCCGTTGAGATGGTCCTTTAAATTATATAAAGATGTGCATCACATGGAGAAAAGCAATTGATCAATTAGATGACACTGGGCAATGATAGAAGCCAGCTCTCCCATCTCAGCCTCACGATATGGCTAGGCTTTGCATTCCTGAGCCTGGGCTAGTAGCTAGCAGCTGAGGCTCATTTCCCCCACAAGGGGAAGGAGGTGCAGACAAATCTATAGGAATTTTTAAGAGATCATTATTCAACACATTGCCTGTAATTACATTTTGATGAGCCTTTTATTGCTAATTCATCATCCAAGATGGGGCACTCTAGATATGAAATTAATCTAGTAAAACAAAGGTCAGAGTGTGTCCAGTGAAAAGAAAAGCTTTGTCCTCACCAAATCCTTTTGCCAAACAATAAAGCATCAGAGAATCCTATCACTAAACCAAATTTCCTTAAAGTGCCTTCTCAATTATTAACAGCATAAATCTAACACTCCCTGGTACTTCTCAGTGTAAGCAGGCTGATGTGAGGTGAAGACACGTGCAGCGCCCTGAAAGAGAATGGGAAATGTGTCTGACGCCATAGTGTTAAGGCAAAGGTCTGTACGCACACAGAACTGTATTTGAAGATCTAGCCTAGAGCAAATCAATTTTTGCAGAGACTTATTGGTCTACTGGTGTCTCGGCTTGAGTTCCCTCTGAAGCAGACCCCAAGACTAGGTTTCATGGGCAAGGTTTTTACTTGGGATGGGTTCCCAGAAAATCCCTTTAGGGACATGGCAAAGTGACTCAGAGACAGAGACAGGCAGGCAGTCAGCCCAAGCTGCATCATCAAGCACTGTGGGCAATAGGAGCTGAGGCTCACTGCAGGGGCCCGGGGGCCAGAGTGTGGAGCAGGTACCTCCTGAAAGCCCACTTGGGAGGTGGGAGTGATCACCAGTCTTTGTGGGGGGAATGCTA
Organism: Camelus bactrianus; assembly: GCF_048773025.1. NCBI lineage: Eukaryota > Metazoa > Chordata > Mammalia > Artiodactyla > Camelidae > Camelus > Camelus bactrianus. Next base: position 30,021,402 of record NC_133555.1, read on the forward strand.
ATTCCCTGGCACATCTGGCCTGCTGCATGCCCGAGAGGAGTGGACTCCAGGAACCAGAGAAAGTCTTTGCCAGGGTTCTGGCACCCATAAGCCAGGCTAATGTGTGCAAAGATGAGGGCTGAGGAGGGGACATGGGCAAGGCATCCACAACAATACATCGCTAAGCATGCGCCCAAATAGGAGTTTATCAATGAACCCTCAAGTCACTTTCCCTTGTCCTTTGGAAGTCTGTCCTAAATGCACCCACAGGTTCTAGACACCAAATACTAAACCTTCTCATGCCTCAGGGTCTTTGCATACACTGTCCCCTCAGCCTGAACCAGTCTCCACTATTTTGGGACAGCAATTTCTTTTCTCCACTCAGCGCTACAGAGCTCAGTTTAAATGTCATCCCTAAGGAGGGTGTTCCTTGACCATCCAACTAAGGGAGGTGCCACTCCCTACTTTTTTGTTTTCTCGGATCCTTGTTTCCTTTGGAGAGCATATCCAAAATGTGTAATAATTTTTATTTATTTGCTTACTTATGAGCTTAAAAAAACATATCTTTTCCATGACCAAATGTAGGGGGAATTATGTCTGTCTTATTTTATCGCTTGATCCCCAGCATCTAAGAGTGTCTATCACAGGAGAAATGTTCAATAAATACATGCCAGATGTGGAAAGGAACAGTGGGAGGGAAGGTGGGCTCCAGCAGCACAAGAGTGAGCAAGTTACACATCTAGGTGTCTCCCAGTTGTGCTGGACTGGATTGCAAACTCGGACCTGAAGCTTACAGGCTGCAAACCAGCTCCTTGTAGACTTCTCCAACCACCCCTTCCACAGCTAGAAACCAGGTCCTTTTATAAATTCTCCTTTTGGTCAGTATTTCCACCCTGCTGCTTAATAATATTCTGTATCATTGTGTAATCAGTTTCCTATATGTGAGTCTTCTCTCCTGTTTCTTTGTTATTCCACTTCTGCTAGGTATCTTACCAGGCCCTGGATACACAAGGGTGAACAAAACACTATCTGCTTAGTGTCTTCAGGTTGCTTGCAGTGCAGTGAGGGGACAGATGTGTCAAGAGATTTCCATAATGTACTATGGAGCCCAAATTCAAAGACCTGTTCAAGAAACCAGGTAGGATGAAGGGGTGAGGTGGAGAGGCAAGTTTTGGGGGTGGAAGTGGGAAAGAGGGAGGGTGTATAGACCAAGCTCCCTGAGAGAGAGGCTCAGAGCCACACCTAGCAGTGGCTCCTAGACTTGGGGATTCCATGGCTGTATCAGCCAGGCTACTTTGGTAGGAAGCAACAGACACCAATTCTTAATCAGTGGAGCTAAACGGAGAATGTACTAGAAGCATGTATGGACGTTCTCTACTACCACTACAAGGAGATACTAATTAATTAATTAGTTAGTTAATATGAATGAATAAATAAATAAAGGACCTGATAGGGGCCTTTTGCTCTTCCCTTTTCTTTTCCCTCTTTATTTACTTCTTCCCTTACTTTCTTCTTTCCTTCCTCCCTCTCTTTCTTTCCTTTCCATTTTTCCTCTTTCCTTCTGTTTTTCCTTCTTTCCTTTCTTCTTTCTCCTTTCTTTCTTGGCAGGAAGGACTTAAGAAAAACAAACTTTCCATCTATTCTTACCTTTGTATCAGTCAGGGCCCCAGCAGGAAGCACATGGCATAGTCAAGCTGGCTAATTATGAAAGGTTTAATAAAGAGGCTATTGTTAACAGTGGGGTAGGGTGTAGGAAACTACAAGAAATGGTGCAGTATCCTGAAGCCAGAAGCAGTGGGGACCTTCTCTTCCACTTCACATGAAGGGACAGAGGAAGGAGCAGTCACAAGAGCCCACAGTGAGCGAGAGGCTAATGTCACCTTAGGTTGGGTGTAGCCAGTCCCAGACACTGGGCTGAATATGCACTTGAACCCCACTCACCTCCATTTCTTCTGGATGTGTGTCCTCCACTAGCTAAACTCCATCTGCAGCCAAGAGCAAAGGAGCCACTGCTGAGTGCCATGCAGGTGGGGTACTGGGGCAGAGGGCAGAGGCAAAGGGGAAAACTGTCTGCAGGTGCCAAGGGAGGTCCTCCAGCCCAATTCTCATTTTATAAAAGAACTGTATAACACCACTTCAGAATTAAGGAAGTTTGTTCAATTGAATAGGTTTAATTTTATGAAAAATGACACTGTCCATAGTTGTCTTTTTCTTCCTCTAAAGACTGAGCCAAATTTGCTTTCTGACTGACACAGTCCTTGGCTTAGGCTTTAGTTAATCTCTCTGAAATAAGCACTAACACACAAGATGCCGTGAGGACTTAATGAGGCAAAACACACAAAGGCGGTAGGCATGGAGCCTGGTTCCTGACACCTTGAGTAATGGGAGTTGCATCATTACTGTCAGTACCCTCTTCGCTAAACCCCATCTATGATCTATGCCCTATGTGTCCGTGCACACACTCAGCCACAGAACTTGGAGACCAAGAGGCTGTTGAGTTCTTGAGGTTTGCAGTTCAGAAAGCCAGGCACCCCTCTAACCTGCTTAACCCCCAACTCACGAGGTGAAGCATTCCCTGCTCAGGGCTGTCATGCTTCTGCTCAAGTATCCAGACCCAGGCAGTTCCAACTGTTGCCCTCAACAATTTCATCAAGAGGAAAGCATGCAAGGCTCTGTTTTCTCTTTTGCCAAATGATGTATTTCAAAAAGAACAGGCCTGCTACGTGGGGGTCACACAGTCTTGTTTATTTTCTCTCAGAAAACACACATCTCTGAGCAGATACACTTACTAAGCATCCTTTAATTCTTTCTTTTAAACTAAACGGGATGTATTCAGACCAGGCATAAGCAGAGTCGCCCGGGCGGCGTTCTGAGAATGTGCGCTAGGCATGGACGCCCTCCGGGTGGGGACAAGGCACACAGTGGTGCCTGCGCGCCACCTTCTGGCCAGCCTTGTTCACTTCATAGCAGCCTGAGCAGAGGGCAGGCTGGGAGACTGATATGGGATTCCAGCCTTTGGGAGCCACAGAAAGGATTGTAAGTGATGCTAGGCCCCCATCCCTACACCTTGACAGGGTAGGGCAGCAGAATGCATAGTTCTGAGACCAGAGAGAGAAGTCCTGCCTGGTCCAGCCTGAAGATAGGTATCCTGGTGCGTGTGTGGGGCCCCCACTGAGTGGGAAGAAATGTCCCCCAGAGTGCACTGTGGATGCAGCTGGTGTGCGTGCCATTTCCTCTGGGAAGCCCTCCAGTGTCTCAGGGCACCCCTCCTGGAGAAAAGCAGGTCCTTTTCCTGTGAGCACATAGCTCTTCTCGTCCCCTCTCACTGACAGGAACTCTTGCTTTGTGCAGTGAGCTCCTCCCTGCTTCTATGTCTCCATCAGCTAGCACACTGCCCAACTCGAAGAACATCTGATAAGTGCTTACAGGCCAGAAGGAGGGTAGAGGCAGAGGTGGAAAGAAAGGAGGGCTTGACCAATCACATGGACTTCCATTTCTGCACCCGAAGTAACAAGGACTCAATCAATGTCTGATGAATGAACCTGTGGCATCTGAACTTCTCATTTATTGTAGGAAATTGGTACCCAGATGTTTAATCATTGGCATCCTTCAAATATCATCACAATCACTAAATAAATATTTACTGGCTACCCCCTCGGTGCAGCAGCAAAGTCTCAGGAGTTCACAAGGGACAGTGGGGGAGAGGCTGAACACATAGACCTTTCCCAAGAGTGATAAGTGAACCGAGGAAACTAAAATAAGGGATTCTTGCTGAGTGATGTAGGAGGGGTGTGGCTCCTTTGGTCAAAGGTGTATCAAGGACAAGATTCCAGGTAGAAGGAAGAGTAGGCACAAGGATTTGGAGCAGAAAGGAGCTTGGGGTTTCTGAGGAACAGCCAAAAAAACCTGAGTGTACCTAGAACACAGGCAGCCACACAACTCCTGCAGGTCACAGAGGTGAAGCCAGATCTAGAAGGGTGCTGGGGCTATGGCCCAGAGTTTGAGTTTTACCCTAAATGCTAAGGGAAGCCAGACCATCTGAGTGATGCATGTGAAAACCTCCTCTGACTTCTGAGTCAGTGGTGCTGGAGAGGGTGGGTAAAAACAGGTGCTCAGCAGAAGAGAGACTGAAGTCATCCAGGAAAGACAGAAAGGAGTCCCTGATTGGGGGGAGTGACAGAAAGAGGGGCATGGATTTGGGGTGTGTTTTAGAACCAACAGGACATGAGGGTGGATGGCATAGGAGGGGTCCAGAAAAAGCCGCTGGTGGAGGCCACACCTACACCTGTTGAACTACAAAGAACCCTTAGCATTTGCACTGAGAAAGTGTGGATGGGAAGAAGAAATGAAGGAAGATTGAGGCATTCCTGGTTGAAAAATTACACACAAAAAAGAAAACTATTAGATGTGTGGGATGGAAGCTAGCCTTTGCATCACTGAGGGTCTCCATCATCACATAAAGATCATATTTAAACTTTACGTTGAACTTTTTGGGTGGGAATTATACAGGATCTCCTCACATGGCCCATTGCTTGAGCTAAGTCACTTGACTTCAACAAGGATTCTAATAGTGGCCCTACCTTTTAAGTTCCCATTTAAACTGGTGTTTGATGTACATTATTTAGTTAAATGCTAACACTTATTTGCACATGTCCATAGGAGTGTCTACTTCATTCAATACGAGAGGACTATGGCATAAGAATATTTACATTTATTAGCATGCCCATGTGTCACTCAGCGTTATCAATGACCTTCTGCCAGGGCCTCAATAACCCATGTGCAATAGCAAAAACAATGGAAAAGAGAACTATCTGGGTGTCCACAAGAACAAAATCAGAATCAATATTTAGAGTGGGGCGGGAACAGTCAAGGACTGACACATGGAATGGCTGGTGATATCAGGAAGAATTCAGGCTGTGGTAATAGCAATGACATTGAACTCCAGAGGGAGTGGGAGTTTCTGTAATGGGAAGATGACACTGTTATCTGCAGAACTTGGGCTCCTTAAAGAGTTAACTGGAGTTTGACAGAACAACAAACGGTTTGGTGTCTGAGTATTCTGATTTAGATAACCTGACAGCTCTGGCTCATCTAAAGTGGGTAACGCTTCCCACCAGCTGTCCTGGCACACAGTGTGTGTGGTTTAGCGTATCTACATGGTTTAGGAGGGAACCCGCAGCCAGAGCTGTGTGGCCACACCAGGGGGCCCATCTGTCCTGGCCATTGACTTGATGCCTTTGAATTCCAGACAATTCCCTACAGTGTGGGAAGGAAGGGCTGAAGTCACAATGGAGGGGATTATGTAGCCATCGACTGTTTGCACAGACTCCCAGGGTAAAACAGTGACTGGTGGTGGTAGTGATGGAGTTTGTTTTAATCCACTTTAAGGAAAGAGGAGGTCGTACTGTTTATCTAGAAGGGTTCAAAACGTCTGGACACTCTAGACTTACGTCGCTCCATAGGGCAGCCTCAAGTCATATGTGGCTCTTGAGCTCCTGAAATGTGGCTAGTCAGAATTGTGATGTGCTGTGGGTGTAAAACAGACACCAGCTTTCCAAGATTAGTATGAAAAGAATATCAAATATCTCATTAATAATTTTTTATATTGATTGTATGTTGAAACAATGTGATTTTGGATAATGAATTAAATAAAATATATTTCACCTGTTTTCTTTTCACTTTTTAGATGTAGATACCAGAAAATCTTAAATTACAAGGCAGCTCATGTTTGTGGCTCACATTATATTCTTACTAGACAGTGCTGGTCTAGACAGATTCTAACTATAATCATCCGATGATGACCCTGTTATTCATCCGTGTGGCTGCAGACACCAGGCCTCTCGGTCACTCCCATCCTCCAACCACTCTACCTCCCATTTCCTGAAAAACCAACCCATGTAGCAGAGTGAATTTAGTGCATCTAAACTGATCCAGGGGCTATTGGTTCTGGTTCTTTCTAGCCATTTTACCTCCTTATCACTTGGTGCCTCAGACTCCTGCATGTTACGTGGGAGCTGTACTGCCTCACAGAGAACCCCAGCTCCTCAGCTTGGCACCCCTCGTTGGCTACAATCTGACTGCAGGCTGCCTTCTAGGCCCACCTTCCACCCAGGCTTGCCCTCATGCACACCCTTCCTTTAAGCCTCTGGGCCTTTCCACCTGCATCCTAGGCTTGCCATTAGGTTAAGTGATGATTAAAAGCTTTAACAATAGTAAAACACATTGAACAGTGTCTGTCACATAAAAAGGAATTAACAAATGCTTAAAGAAATACTAAGACCAATGACAACAATAATAAACAAACATACAAAAACTCATCTTCTCTAGTCGTCTCTATGGTTACTTACACATCCTCAACTTAAAATCTCCCTCCTATTCAATCTGGCGTTCTTTCAGGTGGGGAATGCCTCTAACCACTCCAAGCAGCTTGCTCAGCCCTAGAACATGGTGGACATCTAGCAAATGTTGAAGGAATGAATGAAAATTTCTCTCTACCATTCCTACCTCTCATCTCATCCACCTCTACACTCAGTGGCCCACATGACTGGCAAATTTTCATCAAGAACAGAAACCCTCCAGTATCCTTCCCCATCTTCTGGGCTTGCGGACACAGAGCAAACAGCTTTTGGCAAATGTCAACATGGGTTTCGTGGAAATGAGTCCTAGATTTTGCCTGCCCCAGGCTGCTCTGTGGAGCCTTGCCCATGCTGTGGCTGCTGGAAGGGAGCCTGCTTTGTGTTCTCTTGGTGGTTTGACTAGGCCCACATTCCAGGCCTCTGTGGGGAAGGCAATCAACTCAGCTGTCCCTTCCTTCTAAAATGGAGGGGCACATAGATTACCAAATCTCAAAGAAAATCAGATCATGCCAAAGGTGGCCCCTTCCCAGTCTTATCTCCCTCAATGCTCTGTCAGACAAGAGAAAAAGAGACATAGTTAGGTCTCTACATTGTAAGAAAAATTTATAAAGCCCTCAAAGCCATGGAATAAAGTGCAAGAAAAATCAATCTAGACAATAACTCTAAGTAACTATACCTTGAAATATTTTCAACCTGAATGTTGAAGAGTGGTAGAGGCCAAGAAAAACTTCCAGATGTTTAATAACTACTCAAAAAGCATTCCTCAAGGTCTAACTTGAATCCCTCTTGCTGTGCTGTTGTCCTATTCCCCACCAGTGAGATAGTCCCCAGCCCACTTGAAGATTGCTCCATCAGCCCCTAGTCTAATACATAGGACCCAGCACACTGGGCACCAGGTAAATGTTTGTTGAATCAGTATCAGTTAGTCTACCAGAAGTCACAAGCAGGTGGCAGGGACAGAGTTGTTGAGAAACACTTGGAGAAAAACTTGGAGAGCTCAGTTATCAACAGAAAAGTATTACTTGAGTACTTTTGCCAATTAAACCAAAGCCTGTCTTCTGAGTAAGGCTTCTACATCTGAGCTGTTTTTGGAGACACTTTATGATTCACACCCAAATAATACAAGATGAAAGAAAATACTGCATAAAATCAAGGCTAATATTAAGTTTAAGGGGAAAATTTTATTGGACAAATTAGAAAAATATTGGTATTGTACTTCAGAGAAACCCACTTCTTTCCTCTGGCTGCAGGGGCAGAAATGATCTCAGTGGAAGAGGGAGAGAGAACATGAGTTATTTTAAGTGATCTTGCTCCATCCTCTCCTGCTGGCCACAACCTCCCATTCACACCCACCGTGCTAATCTGGCAGCCTTGGCTAGAACCGAGGGGAACATCCATTTGTAACTGGGATTCGATTATACGGCTGGGCTTGGAGAAGGCCAGCTAGGTTGGAGTGAGGATTCCCCACCCGAGCTGACCACGGAAGCTGCTGGTGGCTGGCTGGCTGAGCCGTGTACGAGGGTCTGACCAAGTACATTTAAGTCTGGTGCAGACACCAGGTTTCCAGGGAAGCTCACCAATTATATCCTCCCGAAGGACCCAACATAAGTGGAAATGAAAACAGTGGCTTTGGAGGACCCCTTCATTCATTCCCCTCCCCAACCCCTCCTCTGTGTTGAGTGGCTGTAGTGAGGGAGCAGGAGGGACAAAGCTTTCTGCTTTGGTTGTTCAGGTGAACAAGACAGTGAGAAACAAACTACCTGTTGCACTGGAGCCAGGGTATTCCCTCCACCTGGACTGACTTAACTGTCATTCTTTAGTTACTGCAGCTTTTGGTATGATTCTTATTACTACTTCAACAACAACAACAAACTTTGTTTTCCTACACAGTAGGGCTCATCTAGAACCTCACAGTTCAGCTATTGTCTACCTGTCTCCTAGTTCAGAGTTGGCCAAGAAAACTGAGAATGTGTGTGTGCCTGTATGAGAGACAGAGACAGAGAGGGAGACAGAGAGACAGAGGGAGGGGGGTGAGACAGATGAACAAGTACAGACAGGCTTAGCTGAGGCTGCACAGACTAAGTTGATGTCAGACTGAAAGCAGGATTGCGTGCAGACTACCTGATTCCAAAGACTCTGTATCCGTTCACTCAAGTGTGTGCGCGTGTATGTGTACGATCACTTGCCAATATTTATCATAATAAAGTGAATCAACTAAATAATCAAAAAGTGTTCTTTAAATCCCTCCTGAGCATTCACCACCATCAGGTCCTCCCAACCTTTATAGCACCTAAGCATAGATCAATAAAACCAATATAACACACAAGGTGCCTGTATAACCACCACTGTCCCCCACGATGTCCTGGCGCCTGCTTCATCACACAAGGCTCTTTGCTTGCATTATCCCATTTACTCTGACAACCAGTGATATATACACTTTGGTTACGGCAGGACTATAAAAGAAAATGATGCTCAGAGAGGCTGTGTAACTTGCCCAAAGTCACACAGTTAGGATATGGCAGGACCAAGAGTCAAGGGCAACCTGTGTTTTGTGGAAGTTGAGTTCCTTATACTACATTGCTGTCTTTTTCCCAGGAGGAAGATGCAAAACTCAAGGCAGAGTCAATACCCACTACTGATCTCACTCAGATGGGTTAGTTCACGTAATCCTCAATGGGCATCACTCCAAACCTCTTCTGATTATGGCACAGCCTCAGGGTCACAGGCCCACAAACAGGATACATGGCCCATTGACCTGGCCACTCCTTACGTTCTTATCGTGGATCAATTGCAGAATGCTTCATCTGATTTGGGTTTGAGTTCTCACAAGTGAGATATGCAGCATTTGCCTGGGCCACCCCATTTATGGGAATTTGGCCCCGGCTACCATTTCCAGTGAAATCATTCAGTACAATGTTTCAACACTGAGAAGAACAGAAATGACTTGTATTTGTGAGCATCTGCACTGCCAGGAGATGATCAGTGTTGACTGGTTGCCCTGATTTTCTAAGAGCCTTTCAGGTGACCTCTCAGTGGCTACAGCCCTGGTAGGCGCATCAGATGGATTATTTGCAAACAGACCATTTGCTGTATGACCAGGCAATATAAGAGAACAGAAAGACTTTGTGAGTTGACTGGGAAGATGAGAGCTGCTCATTTCCATTGCTGTAGAGAGAGGGAAGGTACCTTGGTGACTTCTGACATCTGGTTCCATTTTGTTCCTTCTTTAAAAGCTGATAAATAGAAAGCTAATTCATTCACTGGGGGAAGATCCAGGCTTGATTATTTCATTTACTCTGGTCCCACTCCAACTCGGAATAAATAAGCACTAGGAGCCCATACTCAACCACACCAAAAACATAACTACTACCACCTCTCAAGAGGCAACCTCAACTGGGTGGCTTAGAAATGGGTAATGTGCTAAGCTTTTTAAACTTAGATATGTTTTTAGACTTAATTAGCCTTAAAAAGTTAGTAGCTTTTTCAGTCAGACTTTTCAATAATTCTGAGTTACATTTGGAATTAGCAAACCAGTTAATTTAACCCTTTTTTGATAAAAAGATGGTTGAAGTCAGATATTACCTTAAGTCCCATCCTGAAGCATGCATATGGGATCCACATGATGTGGCCATGACTCCACTAATACCAGTGCAATTAGAGCAAAGTTGGATGATGATGGAGCTCAAACATGAACTTTTTCTAAACAATGATTCAAATGAGAAGCAAACTGGTCCCCGAGATGTTTCACCAATAAACATTTGCACAGCAGGCACTGCTATTTTCTAATTTTGATGAAAGGGAAAAAGATACGTGGGGTGGATGGATATGTGTGAGTGTGTGTGTGTGTGTGTGTAGCTATAAGAAACGACCTACACTTTCTTAACGTTCAAAAGCAGAGTTCACTATATTACTCTTTATACTTTTTATATCTTCTTTAAAATTAGCTAAACACAAACCCAAAGGGATGCACCCCCCCCTTTTTTTTTAACACATTGCAACTAGTCCAAGGATAGCAAATGTGTGGTACACTCACTGCCATGGCCCCTCCAGAGTCCATGGTGGACCAGGGCCTCCTAACTGACAAGCCTGGCTACACTTCAGAATCCTCCTCAACACAGCGCTCCAGGAAGCCTCTCCCCAGGGATCTGAGTAGACAGTGATATCCTGGGCTGTCCCAGATTTGGCCTAACCCCACTCACTTTAGAGAGAGTGAAAACAATGCTGAAGGAAAATGGTTTACATGTCAGGTCACCAAACAATGCTACTGGATATAGTTTAGGCAGGACATGGAGAAAATATCACTTGTTTCAATTAAACAAAAAAGGTATTGCTCAATACCTTCCAGGCAGCAGGCACTGGGCTTAGGCAATGTAATCTGGGGGCAAATCCCATCATAATGAACTTCCAGGGACCCCGTATCTAATTGTTGTATCAAATGTGCAGTGAGTGCGTCTCAGGCGGAAGTATGAGAGACCATTTGTTATATAAAGGTACCTATTATGATGGGTTTCAAGTTGTCCAGAATTAAAAATGTTTCCATATATTGTCAGATATGAAATAAATACATATATAATACATATAGATACATATGGATTTACATATAAAAGCATAATAGTAAATATAGTTACCCTGCATTATTCACATATTGTGTGTCAAAATACCAGTTTTAAACTATTAAAACAACCTTTAGGAGGCAACATAATGAATGGAGCATTCAAAGTGAAAATTGCTGCAAAGTGTCATCATTGCAGAACTGAACAAAATATTTTAAAATCATAAAGGGAGAAACACAGAAGTACTTCTCTTACCAGTGGTCTGAGTTCTGGATGCGTCAGGATATATCCATTATTTGTGATTGCAAAGGCATAGCCGTGAATCCCTAACTGTAAGAAGCACCGAGAAAGAAACCTTCATTAGCTTACTCCCTGGTGAATTCACAAAGCAGAAAGCAGCCCGACATTTAGTAATTTACAGCTTAAACTTGGCATTCATAACCCTTATCAGCACAATATTTCATTAAAATGAATGCAAGGCGCTGATCCTTGACATTTGGTGGAAATGAAGACCTGTCACAGGATAAGCTCAGCAAATAGCACAATTTAAAATGTCATAGCCCCACGTTGGCATCCAAAGGCCTAACTTTGATTTATTTGAAACAAAAAGAATTATGTTTTTAAAAAAAAAAGAGAGCAGTTAATGTTTCTGGAAAGCCCCTATGTCCAAGTGAACACAATTTTATCAACCTGGGTGTCTCCTCTTTACCTCAGATAAGGCAAGAGGACTCCCATTTGGGTTCCTACAATTCCACACCCTGAGGGGCCACCTCAAGCATGCACTCTCCTAGGCAGTCATTTTCCATAATTCTTCAAGGATAAAAGTGTCCCCACCAGCCTATATAAGAGCCTGCCAACCCCTTTTATATCCTTTCGTCTTTAAATTGTGAGGCTGCCAAGCTTTCCCATGCATGCTTCCATCAACACAAAGCCTGGGTAATTTTCTATGCAGAGCCTCACTTAATTTATGTTTTCTGACTAAATGGGACTATGGGAAATAGTTTGAGAGCAATGAAATGTTTTATTAGCTTTAAAAAGTATGTAATCAAATTTAACACTGCACTTATTTAAATAATAATCCCGGCTTTTTGACAATATTTCTATTACACAGTTGACTGCACCCATTGGCTACAATAAATTTACCTACAAATCATTCATGTATTAAAATGGCCTCTGGCATAAAACCCATACTGATCTCTCTCTCTGAAGAAAGAAAATGTAACCCATTTTTGCCAGAGCAGTGAAAGCGGAGAAGGAAAAATATCCTCTATTTTTTCTGATGAGTTATTTCATAGTCCGGAGACCTCACTGTTACTTTTCTTTAAAATACTCCGCTGTTTATGCTCTTGAATATGATACTATTAAATGATCCAGACAACAGCATTTACAAACCAAGTTTGCTTGTTAGCTTAACTTCAAGGTGATGTGAAATTAACTTCAGAGAATTTAACACCGGCAATTAAAAGTTTTCCTTGCATTACATAAAGCAAATATACATGTGGTAGTCAAGGGCAACAGACATTCTCTTCTGGAGTTACCTTGCACAGCAAGTCTTAATAAGATTCTACTTGATTCTAATGATAAAAGTATATTTCATTATGTTGTGAAAGATAAACCAGAGATTTCCTACCCTTTGAGATGCATATCATCTCTTTCATCTTGTCTCTTGGAAAAATGTCAGACACAGTCAACACTGCATTAATTACCATTATTATGTCCCAGTTTAATATGGACTGGAGGGGTCAAAAAGGACGCAGAGAGTTTGGCTTTTTCCATTAAAGGCAAAAGTGGTATTTGACTGGAAATTCAAACTCACGGCAATGTCCAAACAAATAATATTTTACAGGCTAGTAATATATTCAGAGCCTTCTAGTGTACATTCCTTCAGTTCTTGGTTTGCTTGTAGGAAGTAATACTCAAAAGAAGATAAAACTCTGTGCATATGCCCCCTTAGTGCCCTCTACTTTTCTTGTGGAGTACTTATCAAAATGCTAATAATCAATTATTTGTGAGGTTGATTATAAGTAATCAAGGCATCAGTCAAGGCCTTTATTTCATGCCTGGCTCCCTTGCAGAATATAACTTCCATGATGCCCAAGGTCATATCATGTGGTTATGCAAGGATAGCTGGGATGGAAGGAAGAAGAGTAGGGAAAGGAGAAAGCGGATAAGGAGGAAAGAGGGAAACAATGAAAGAAACTGAATTGAGGGCAGATCCTACAAAGCTGTCTTAAACTCTCTGCTTTCTCCCTTGGGATGCAGAGGCTGAGCTGACCTTCCCACCCGATGTCTTCCACTCATTGTTTAACTGCCATTTTTGCTTCCTTGTTGCTCATTCATGGCTCAACTTACTAAAATTTGTCTCCGCTGTGTCCCCTCACCCACAAAGATGCCACTAGAACTCCTTTCTCTGCTGTTGTGTGGCCTCCTAATTGCCAAACCCTATAGAAAGCTCCCTCTTGAATCTTCCCAGTTGTATTAGCTGACTGCCCCCTCCTCCTTGACCCTCTCTATTTCCTCAGCTTCTAGGCCCATATTCTCGGGTTTCTTCCTTTTCATAGGATCCTCACCCCACCCAACCCACCAGAAGCACTAATTTTTCTCTCAGTTTCTGTCCTCACTGCCCCTTATCTGCTTTAGCTCTCTCTCTCCCCAAAAATGAGTCAGCAACCACAGAGATGCTGTTGATCTCCAGATCTGTGCTCCAGCCTTGGCCTCTCCCTCAGTGGCAGATCCAAATATCCAACAATGCATCGACCATCTCTACCTGGACATCCCTCAGGCACCTTGGACTCACTCAGTCCAATATGGTGGCTCATCCCCTTAGCGCTCCTCTTCCTGCTCTTCTCTCTCCTTAGGTGGCACCACCCCTGCCCCAGACTCCAAGTTAGAAACTAGAGCATCATCCTTCTCTTTTCTCTCTTTCACCCCCAACTTCTTGACCTAAGTAATCACTAATTTTTCCTCCAGAAATCACTCACATTCAACTCTGCCTCCCCACCCTAACATCCATGTAGGTTTAATGTAATAGATTTCCACAATGGTCCTACCTGCTCTTCCTGCCTCAAAGCTTGGCCTCAACAAAGTCATCATTCATGTTAATCAAACTCAGAGGTAACTGATTCGGTTGCTCCCCTTTGCAAAACCCACTAAAGACCTCTTTCATGTGTAAGATAAAAATCCATGGGCTTATCCATCTGATCTCCCAGGGGTGTGGCCCCTACTTAATTACCCAAACCTGCCTCCTTCCATTCATGCCCTCTCAAGGCACATGGAAGTGATAACAAACCCCTGGCAGTTTTTCTCCCACCTAAACATTTACTCCAGCGGTGCCAGCTGCCAAGAGCACTGTTCTTTCCCATCTCCCTCTATAGCTAATTCTCACCCATTCTACACATTCAGCCTTGCGATCATTTCCTATAAAGTTTTTCCTATTATGTTCGTCAAGAATTTTTCCATTGTTACCTTCACCTTAATGCATGAAAATGCTACACTTACTTTTCTGCCTGCCTCTCAACCCTGGCTGGTTCTCTTTCTTTCCTCTGCCTTGTTCTAGATAAGGCAGTATGCCTCCCCCATCAAAACGGGCTCTTTGTTGGGAAGGAACTATCTCACTCACCTTTGACACTCCAGTCTCTAGCATAACATCTGGCATGTGACAGGTGCTCTAATTAAGGTTTCATGTATTTAAGACATTCATCACTTTACCCAAATATTATCTAGTTCATCTTTAAAGTTTGAGCTAAAGTAAATACTGAACCTGAGCTGAAAAGGAGAAGCTGATTTGCTAGAGCAGGTACATATTCAGTCCTCCTCAACACTGTACCTGAGAAAGTCTTCGAGACATTCAGAAACTATCTGGTTAAAATCCTTCTCAGAGAACAGTCTGAGAAACATCAGAAGGCTTCATTGGTTGGTTGGTAGCATATGGATATAACCTCATGTAGATGTAAGAAGAGAATGAGCAAATCTCAAAACCCATTGTGCAGATGACCTTCAGAAAACCTAAAGCCTGTATATGGCAAAATGTCCAACATCTGTTTTTGGCCACAACTCAATATACCGATGAAACCTCTAATTTTTGTTTCATCTGAAACAGAACCAGTCTTCCTGTCCACTCTGAAGTGCAGTCCCATGGAGTAATAAGACAACAGACAGGACACAAGGCCTTCCAGCACTTGAGGCTGCCAAAGGGACCCTTGTTCTGAAGCACAGTCTTTTGGAAGCCAGGAGCCTCAAGGTCCAAGAGCCCGGGGAAGGAGGTGCTTTCCTTCCAAGTGCAGAGACTTTGGGCTAATGAAGTGAACCCAATTATAAAATGGCTCATTATGTTAACGGAGGCTGTGGTGTCTGGAAATTATTGCTGGGGTGTCTGGAATTCTTAATAAAAATTACAGGAAGTCTGATTGCTTGTGGGAAAATCTACAAAGCTAAGGGAAAAGAAAGGATTCTATCTTCTGGGAAAACCCCAAGAGCCAAGAGCTGACTCATCTTTACAAGGTGTTAATCAGGAGAGAAAGGTGTGATCTGCAGTCTGCTCCCTGGAACTCTCCTCTCCCGGATGAGAGAGGCTCATTTGACTATAGCTGACCCCGTCTGCCACACACACCTTTTCCCAAAGCTCTTTGTGGGAACCAGAGGAAATACAACTTAGATTAAGGTATGTTATACCTGGGTCTCTGGTTCCCAGCAAGACCCTTGGGAAAGCATAAAACAGAAGTGCCTGTATTTCAGGCATTGCTGAGTTAATTTTCTGTAGCTGATCTTCCTCTATTCCCTTGTTACACTTTGTTTCATTTATCTTTTACTAGCTGAGTTATGCTGAGAAAGTTATTTCATGTATCCTCATCTAAAAACGAGACCAAGTGGAACCCATTTCAAGGGCGTGTAATACAGATTCAGTGGGAATAGCATATATAAAGCACTTGTACCGTACCAAACATACAGTAAAAAGTTCAATGAATATTTTATTGTATTATTTTAACTACTAATATTATTTTTAATATTTTAACTATTATTTTAAACTATTACTATTATTGTCCTTTATTGTTCCTAATGGCTGTACGGTAATAAAGGCTAAAAGCATGGATTGCTGGTCATGAGACGTGGTGAGATATTTAAACTTTCTGAGCCTCCATTTCTTTAGGCAAGGTTGTAATAGCAGTGTCTACTTATTATTAACCAAGATAATGCTATAAAGAGCTTAGCATATTGCCTGGTAGAGGAAGCTTTGAGAAACAGACTCATAGGGTAATCATTATCAGTTCCTATATGTTCATGTTTCCTTCATTTACTGGACATACATCAAAGAGTAGCCCTGTATTTGAGCTTCTACATCTTCTCATGTGATATAAGAGGCTTAAGAGTGGTAAGGAAGGTGGGATGTTCTTCCTTAAACAGTGAGCCAGCAATTCTGGGCATCTAGCTCTGGGGATTTCAATAAAAGTAAAGTCCACTGTATTTACGGGCTTCAAATCCTTCCCTCATCCCCTGACTTTCCATCTCTGGGGAGCTACACAATTTCCAGCACGTGATTATGTGAGTTTGGATCAACCAGATGTCCTACAAAAACCTTGTTGGTGGATGAAGCTGGTTGTTACAGCTCTAGGGTGACAGTAGGAAGAAGGACCTTTGTCATCTCAATAAACCCAAGCAGGAAAGTTCTCTTGCTAAGGAGGCCACCTTTTGTGAGCCTGGACACCCAATTTTAGCTTAGAGTTCTTTTCCTCCTATTATGAAGGCAGCTTCCAATTTGATCACCTAAAGGCAATCAGCATAAGGGAACTGACATGCCTTGCTTGTTCAAAGAAGTTTCCTCTTCTAGGAGTGAAGCAGGTGCTAAGGACCAGACAGGAAGCACTGGGAAGAGCCTAAACCCTCTGGAGACTCTGAGAAGCCTGGGCTGACAGGTGGAGTTGGTGGCGATGGTGTCCAGGGCTGAGGGGAGCCCTAGATGGCAGGGGTGCACAGCCCAATTCTGAACAATCCCCTACAGTCCTCACTCCTCAGCCCTCCATCATCTTTCCATGGGCTGTTTCGCTTTCTTAGGAAAAACTGTGTAGAGTGAGATGATTTTAGGTGGCAAATTAGCCCTGTATTACACTTACTGGCCAGAACCACCAGTGAGAGTCAGCCCTTTTTAAATTCCTTCCATCCTTCCAATTATATTGAAAATAAAGTTTTCCTTTAGTATATCTTTAAGATTTGCCTTTATACTACCCTAAAAGAAAAAGAAAGAACAGACCTCAAATTCAGAATCTTGGAATCAAACAATCACTTAATACTATTATTTTGTTTTTATATATTTTTTTACAATTACTTTCTATAATGACAAATGACACTGGCTTGTCTTTTTAGACATGATATGGTGTTTTCTATTAAAATTTAGTTAAGTGAAGAATGTTTCAGGCTGATTTACAAATGAAGTATTAAGTAAATACTGGTACAGAGAGTATATGAAGTAGAATGTGAATGGCTTAGATCTGCTCTAAGTACATGGGTCCAGGCTTAAATCACACTCACAACTTCCTACTTATGTGGCCCTGAGCTCCATGAACATAAGCCCTGTGAACCTGAGTCTCCTTATGAGTAGAATGGATACAACTGCCCTGCATTTACCTGAGAGGAGTTTGGTAACACGATGAGGGTAATGTTCTGCACAGCACCAAGTGCCAGGCAAACGTGATCTGCTAATATTATACCAGGATGGTGCTTTTTTAAAAAGGTGTTTTCTGCACCTCTCACTCTGCATCCAGCCCTCTGAGGGATGACCTGGTCATTTTGGCTGCAGCCATCTGTTTAGCCAACTTGCTTGGATAAGTTTGCTGTGATGCCTGGTGATCTGTTCTTTTGCTCTTATCTTGATCCTCTGTCAAAAGGTGGACCTGTCCTTGTCGTCAAACTTAAGAATCCTGCCTAATGCACATCACCTTGTATCATAAACCTTTCCCCATGTCAATGCCCCATTTTTAAAGGTGGCAGAGGATGCCAGTGTGTGGTTGACCAGTCCATCCTTCAGTTAATCTACTGCCCTGTTGGGCACTCTAGGTTAGCAAAGGCTCACTGGGTGTGAAGCCACAGGTGCTTGAATCTGGTTGGGAAAGTTGTCAACAGCTGTCTGCAGGCAGCGCACCCTGTGGAAGAGGGCTGCAGGTACCAGGGGGTGGGGGTCATATCTGTCCTCTTGACCAGCAAGTTACCAATGCTCCTGATTGATGACAGTGGTCAATGCGTCACACAAGTCTACCAGCAGTTCTATTGTTATCACCATTGGACAGAAGAGGAACTAAGGATCTGAGAGATTTGTCCACACCCAGCTCCTCAGTGATGGAGCAGGATCCCAGATGTACCTGCTTCCAAAGAACTAACCACTGCCTTCCTCCTGCCAAGGCCCAGGAAGACCCATCGGCCCCTCACAGCTGTGGCCAAGCAGGCTCAGCACATCAGGGAAGGAGGAGGGAAGGGAAGGGGCCCTGCCAGCCAGGCAACAGCCTCAGATTCCTAGCCCAGAAGAGCTTGCCTCCCTCTAGATGGGGGCAAAGGGAACCCTTGTCAGTCTATGAGTGGGCCCAAGATGGAGATACGTAACCTGGTCTGCTTGGGTCTTGGGGGAGAGACGACAGGTGCAGTTTCAACCTCTGTGCGGTCAGGGGAACAATATCGGTCCATGAACTCCTTCTAGGACCAGGAGCAGGGGCTTCTCTCTGCCCTTCCTGCATTCCCATGCATGCACACACAGAGATGGCTCTTCACAGTACCACAGAGCTGGGCTGGGGCTTGAGCGAACCTTCCTCTTCTCACCTTTCGATTTGCTTTTCTGAGGACCCCCCCACTAGGAAACAGGTGAGAGTTTTCTACATGGGGTTCAAGGATTCCCTGGGCCATCTTTTTTAAAGGGGAACCTGGTCATGTTACTCCTCTGGTTAACCTGTATTATCAGAAAAATACAGTGACCACATCTCAACTTATGATTTTGCTTGTGCTTGTTCAGGCTGAGGTTAGAAGGTATAATTAAGAAAAAGAGCCAGTCAATTGAAATTTTTAAAACTCTGTGTAGTGGCTGTGCAGGTGGTACAAAGAGGAGACAATGTGCTATGATGGCGGTAAGCAAAAGGCTGAACTTGGGGCAACACTGCTCTAAAGGTAGTAGAGTGTGAACCTGACTTGGGTGAAAGCCAGGCTTCTGGTATGTCCATTGCTTGGATTTCATTAAAGTGCTTATTTAACCACAGCAGCCAAAGAACATAAATACCAATTAATGTCATCCTCATGGACCCCTAAATGGCTACTGCCACCACATCACCTTCATAGTGCCTTGCCACTCCTCTGAACCCAGCTGAGGTGGCAGTGCAGTCTGTCAGCCTGTGTGTGCCCGCCTGCCCTAGACAGGGCAGACCTCTGAGAAGTTATGTGGAACTTGGAATGCTTGTTCTCATGGAAACAAGGTTAGGCCTGGCTGAGGGTGGCACTAGAATGAACCATGAGATCCCCTCTGCCCTCAAATGTGGAAGAACTAAATAAACCACAGAGTAGTGCTGGGAACAGAGTGCTGGGAATACAGCCAGGTAAAGGGGAAAGCATGACCGCCCTGTCTCCTGAGGCAGATCTGGCCTCACATGCAAAGCTTGGTTCTAGCATATCCACCCCCGCCCTTTTCTGAGCCTCTCCCATCTAGTGTTCCTTTCCCACGAGCCCCATGTCTTAACAGTGCTCCTTATGTTGTTCTAAACTCTCAAGGCAGTGGCCTACTAAGGCCTGATCTAATCTCTTTTTTCCAAAATTACCTAATCCACCCTCTCAACTACCCCAAACAAACTTACAATTCTTGTAGTGCTGTAGGTTTAATTTAGCATTGGAAAAGGAATATTAATTTGTACCCCACCACCTTCCAAGATAAAGGAAATACTCATTCAATGCACTTTTTTAACAGATTTAAGAGGGTCCTCAGACTGAGGTGAATTAAGACTGGCTTACAAGACCACCAGAGATGGAAGACCTACGTGAACCTGCAGAGACTTGTACAGACTTCGACTCCCAAGAACCTGGGTAGGCACGTGTAGACCTACTCAGATATGCACAGATCATGATTATTCTACCAAAAGAAACCAGAGCATTCTAGAAAGAGAGTAGAAGGGCCTCTTTACTTTATATTTTCCTCATCACTATGGCAGGTTATGAAATTATCTTACACATTTGGCCCCTGACTATTAGTTATGTGATGCATTACCTTGTATTTGGGGATGGTCTTCAGAAGTTCTTTCACTGGGACATCTGTGCCAACCACACCCAGAAGAATGCCCTTCGATCTCTGTCGAAAACAAACATTAAACGATAACAACAGTATGTTAATTTGATAGAAGAAATAGAATCCCATGAGAAGTCACATACAGAGATCACTGCTTGGTACCTTCTCCAAACTGAGAGAGATTGAAGCTTAACCCAGATATCCAAGAGGAGCCCTCTTCTATCTCCCACACCCTACCCAAAATAACCCTAGGCAAGGAATGGTAGCTTCTCAGACCAAACATTACCTACTATACCCCTCAATGCACACCCTTACCAAGACACCCTAATAATCATTCTCTTCTCTTGACTGAAAATTAAGAATCTGAAGAAGCTAAGAACTTGTGATCATTAATCAGTTTCTCTTATGGACACTTTTTACAGGAAACACTTGGCATGTTAACTACTTTCTCAATTTATACTGCCATCTGGTGCCCAGGACAGAGAGACTAAATAGCCAGAGAAAGACGCAATCACCCTAACATTTTTAGCAGCAAGTTGGAATCAAGGACTAAGGTGAACAAATAGGCCTCCAGGGTCCCAGCTCCCAAGGTCAATGTGATGTGCTGAAACTTTCTGATTTCAGAAAGGGCCTTCCAGAAGAAGATTCACATCGCTGCTGTTCACTGTTTCCCCAAAATTCAAGTGCACCCAGAATCTTAGGCTGTGTTATTTGGAAATAGGTTCTTTGTAGACATAAATAATTAAGGATCTTGAGGTGAAATCATTATGGATGTAGGATGCAGCTTATATTCAATGACTGGTGCCTTTATAAGAAGAGGAGAGGACAGAGAGATAAGGGGAGAAGAAGGCCATGTGAAGACAGAGGTAGAGATTGGAGTTATACTGCCACAAACCAAGGAACACCTTGGGCCACTGGAAGAGGATAGGAAGGACTCTTCCCCAGAATCGACTCCTTGATTTTGGACTTCTGGCCTACGGAACTGTGAGAATGCATTTTTTATTGTTGTAAGCCACCCGATTTGTGGCTCTTCGTTGCCACAGTCCTGGGAAACTAATTCAAGGCTGGTACCTATAAATCAGAGAGAAGTCATCCCACCACAATCAAGGATTCTTTCTGGAGGTTTCCTTCCTCTGCCCATTTAAACACTTAAATTTTGGAAAAGTGCTGCATACTATAAAAACGATGCCTATTTGAATTACTCTCATTTATTCTTGATTTCATGATTCTAACAGCGGGATTAAAAGTGAGGAAAAATTATATATCTCCACCCTTAAATTAAATAAGTAAATAAAGGTCACCTAAACTTGAGTCAGAGGGTGCCTGAGATAACAACTTTCCTAGCATCAAGCAGGAAATACAGCCATTGTACTCACAGTTTCGTTCTGCTTACTAAACACAGGCATGGCGACTGTGGTCATCAGGACAGGGCCCTGATCATCAGCAAGCTGGATGGAGACAGAAAAGCCAGTTAACTGAGAGTGATCTGGGGAAAACAGTGCTGGAGGCCATACCCTTTGACCATCTTATACTTTCCTGAGCAAGGGCTGTGGGGAATGGACCAGTGTCCATTCCAGTCTTTGTAGCGTCAGAGGGAGTGCAATGTCCCCCAACCCTGCCTTGCAGATGAGGGTCCCAGCCTGCCTGGCAGGGGAAAAAAGTCAGTCACCATCAGTCACTCCAGCTGCTCTGTTTACTGCATTCAGCCATTTGAGTTCAAATATAGCCCTGTTTGTATCTTGGTGATTTGTTTTATTTTATTACTACAGATCGATTTTACTGTTTTACTTTGCAGACTTTTATGTTCAATATGTGCAATATTAATGATTCGCCTTAATCTGGAAATTGAGGATCAGAAAGCATGAGCATAAGGGGTTTTATGAGTTGCCCCTGCTGGAAGCAATGGAATCTGGAAGCATTTATTCTCCCCGAGGTAGCTGAGTCAAGGTCTTTTTGAACCTCTACATCTTTCTGGCATGCCAGCCCCACATGGAAAACAAACAAAATAGAAACAAAAACAAACAAACAAAAAAAACTTGATCATCTCATCACTGGTAAGAAGCCGAACATTCCTCCCAGAAGAACAATCTTGAAATCTGGCACACAATACACTTTTGTAACTCACTGAATTGGAAAAAAAAAAAAAAAAAAAAAAAACACAACCCCAACATTGAGACCCACCATTGCATCTGTCTTTCACACAGTATTGTGAGAAAGGCAGGAACCCCTACTCTGTCCCATTAACAAATGGGGAAACAGAGTCCTGGACCACCAAGTAGGCTTTGGTCCAAGATAAACCTGGTTTTAATTCTCAGCTTTGAATCTTTATTAACTGCATTAGCTAAACCTCTGTCCTCATATGAAATAATGTGAATTATTCCCCAGCATTGTTGACATGAAGATAAAATGTGAAACTGCCCAGCATGGTACCTGGCATCTGGAGGTGCTCAAAGGATACTAACTTCCTTTCCCTGCTTCAAGGTCACATGGCTAGCAAGCAGCAGAGTCCCAAGTGAGATCAAGGCATGTGGTAATGCTGATAGGGACCAAAATTGGCAAGTCTGATGGGAGAGGTTTACTTCCTGGTTTCACAGCCCATTCAAGCTTCAAATGAAGCAATCTATGAATGAGAATCCACTCTTGTCAGTCTAGAGTTTTTTCTGATGTTTGAGCACTTCCTCATAACTTTAATTCCAAAGAAAAATCAGGTGTTGGTTCTCTTAGTCTTCTTTGGAAGAAGCATTATAAAGAGAAGATCCTAAAACTGAGAGGTCCCCACGGACTGGCTGGCCTCCTGAGAAAAGATCATTAAACTCAGTCAATCTTCTACCAGTCTTGTTCTTTTAATAGGTTATTTGAGCAGTAGGGCCTTCTTACTTGTAATGTGGCACACAGAACGTCAGGACCTCCTGCACCCAAGTGCCCTAGAAATGCATACTCTCAAGCCCACTCCAGATCCTCTGAATCTGAATCTTTATTTTTTTAATAATTAGTCTGCATATTAAAATTCGAGAAGCACTGTTACAGGGCAATCCTTTCCATCATCAGTAATCATAACAGTTGAAAAGAAATGGACAGGAGTTGGGAAAACTCCTAATAGGGATAGAAGAGGCCATGTTTTTATTAGTTTTACCTCTATGTCAGGATGAGCCTACATTCCTCCATGACAAGCAAGACAATGCAAGAATCTCATGGTCCTTCAACGACTGGAAATTCATGGTGCGATGGTTAATTTTATGTGGCAACTTGGCTAGGCAATGGTGCCAGTTGTTTGACCAAACACCAGTCTAGATGTTGCTGTGAATGTATTTCTGAGATGTGATTAACATTTAAATCAGTTAGCCTTAGAGATGGCAAAGATGATGGAGTAGGAACCCTGGACTCACCTATTCCCTAGGACACACCAAAATCACAACTGCTTACAGAGCAACTATCTATGAGAATAGCCTAAAGGCTAGCAGAAAAGATTTTCCACAACTAAAGACACAAAGAAGGAACTACAATGAGACAGATAGGAGGGGTGGAGACATGGCGTAATCAAAACTGAGATCCCCAGGTCAGCAACCTACAAACAGAAAAAAATATCACATTTGTAGAGGCCCTCCCCAATGAGCAAGTGGTCTGAGCCCCACATCAGGCTCCCCAGCCCTGCACTGAGAAGACAAGACCCCAGAATGTGCTTGGAAAACCCACAGATGAGTCATAGGGCTACAGGACATGGAAACTCTGCTTTTAAAGAGAGTTCACAAAATCTCACATTCTCCAAGTCCCAGCACAGAGGCAGTAGTTTAAAATAAGCCTAGGTCAGACCCACTTGCTGACCTTGGAGAGCCTGACCTTGCAGGCAACTGGGACTTCCTCTGCAGATGGAGATGCTGGCAGCAAACATTTTGGAGAGTTTTTCTACCCCAACAACACCGGCATGGGCAAGTCCCATTTTGGAATTCTCCCTCTAGCCTAGAGCAACAGGGACCCAGCCCTACCCACCAGTGGGCCGGCACCAGTCCTGAGTTCCTTGGGACTGTGTAGAGAGCCACGTGCAGGGACTTCACCCCTCCCACAGGCCTGCACCAGCTCTGAGTACCCCACATTGGGCAGACATCTGTGCAGGGACCTAGCTCCACTCACAGTGGGCTGGCAGCAACCCAAATGCATAGGAAGTCTACCCTGGCCTCCAGCCAGCTTGCAGCCACCAAACAGGGTATGGCCTCGCAGCCAGCCATGCTGGGGGCCAGCTTCTCCTACCAATGCACTCACAGTAGATAGCCCTGCCACAACAGAAGGGTGCATGCAGCCCACATAGGGGTCATCCCTAGAGCTTATATCCCTAGTGACCAGAAAGGAGCATGCTGCTGGGCCCCATCGGATGTGTGCCACCTAAGGCCACTTCCCCAAGATGGGAAAATGTAACCATCTTACATAGTACATAGAAATGAACAGAGTCCGGCAAAATGAGGAGACAGAGGAATATGTGCCAAACAAAGGAGTAAGACAGAATCTCAGAAAAAGAACTAAACAAAGTGGAGGTAAGCAAGCAACCCAATGAATAGTTCAAGGTAATGATCATAAAGATGCTTACAAAACTCAGGGGAAGAATGGATGAACACAATGAGAATTTCAATGAAGAGTTTAATAATACAAAGAAGAACCAAGCAGTGCTGAAGAATACAATAACTGAAATAAAAAATACGCTCAAAGGGATCAACAATAGATTTGATGACAACAATGAATGGATCCGTGATCTGGTAGACAGAGCAGTGGAAACCATCCAAGCTGAACAGAAAAAAGAGAAAGGAATTTTTAAAAATGAGGATAGTTAAAGAAATCTCTGGGATAACATCAAGTGTACTAACATTTGCATTGTAGGGGTATCAGAAGGAGAAGAGAAAGAAAGGGGAAAAGAACTTATTTGAAGAAATAATAGCTGAAAACTTCCCTAACCTGGAGAAGGAAACAGGCATTCAGGTCCAGGAAGCACACGGAGTGCCAAACAAGATAAATCCAAAGACACATAATTAAAATGGGAAAAAGTAAAGATCAAGAAAGAATCTTGAAATCAACAAGAGAAAAGCAACGAGTTACATACAAGGGAACTTTCATAAGACTATAAGCTGACTTTTCAGCAGAAACTTTGCAGACCAGAAGAGAGTGGCACAATGTATTTTAAGTGATGAGGGAAAAAACCCCAAAACCCTACAACCAACAATATTCTAACCATCAAGGCTAACATTCAGATTTGAAGGAAGGATAAAAAGAAGGAATTCTGTTTCCAGACTGCCTTCAGACTCAAGACTGCAACATCCTATCTTGCTGGAATTTCCAGCCTGCCAACCTGCCTTACAGCTTTCGGATGTGTCAGCTCCCACTTTCTCCCTCCCTCCCCGCCCCCCACTCTCTCTCTCTCTTTCCTTCTCTCTCTCTCCGTCTGTCCCTCTCTCTCTCTCTCTCTCTGTGTATCCCCTATCTCTCTCTCTGGAGAATCCTGAGTAATACACATTATAATCATGTAATCTGTTATTTGGGGGCAGCCTGATTTTGGTGTTAGTATAAGTAAATGAACTTGCTTTATCATAATATTAATAACCAAATAATATTAACTATTATTAAGATGATGTTAACAGGTATTGTTGCCAGAAACCAAGCCAACCAGTATATAACAGTTTGTGGAAACAAGGTTCCAGCATCTTGTTAAAAATACTTAAGGTATACAATGACCAACACTGGGGGCATGCAGGGCCATTTTCAAAGGCAGAACCAACCCATGGTAAACATCTCCCTTAGAATCAGAAATCTTCCCATATTCTGACTCCTTGATTAATCCTTAATGCTGTAAAGAAGACTGATTTGAGCTGATCCATAACCCTGGGAAACTTCCACTTTGCAACTCAAATCAAAATTTCAAGTAATGCCAACATGTATCATGGATGAAATCAAAACATACCACTGACAATAATGAGAAATGAAGCTTTTTTTTTCCTCTACAAACAATAAAAATCAGTAAATCATTGGTAATTGTTCTGGCACAAATACAAGATCATGGGAAACTAAATTCCACATATTAAGCCAGAATATAGTATCAACTTCACTCAGGGGCTAACTCCAAATGTAATTACTGAATCATTATCTAAAATAAAAAAATCCCCATAAGGTTGCATTTGTACAGAAAGCACTCATTTGTAACCAGCACCAGGTAAACAAAGGAAATGCAATGGACTCAGTCTAGCCACTGTCATGAGCTCACGTGTTCATCTTCTAGGGGCAGTTCTGGCCCAAGTTTGGACTGGCTTAGCCAGAACCCTAATCTGCAGCCTTCCCAATGTATACCAGCTCATCAGTATGGCCATGAGGGCTGGCAGCACTCCGGAATTATCACCCACACAAGATTAAGATGCTCTTCTCCATGTTTCCCAGTCTCCACCGGGTCTGGGTTCTGTGAATCTTAAAAATTTCATGGAGGAGGAACATCAGATTGGAAGTTAATTTGCTGGGTAAGCACTTTCTGATTGAAAGGCATTCTGTACTCTTGCCATAGGAAATAGCAGCTAGTGGCAAAAGGTTTTTTTTCAGACCACCAAGCAGAAGTTATGCAGCCAACCACGGCCAGACACCCTCTGCCCTATACCACAATAGGGGGTCCCTGCTTTTCTGTGGCCCCCTAACCTGTAGCGGCTGCTGGGGTAAGAGCACTGCTTATGATTCATACACACAGCTTCCAAGAAAAACGCAGACATAGAGTCAACATTCATTTTCCAAGGGTAGGAATGGGAGAGGGGGTCACCATGGTCCATCTGGGCAAAATCCCATTAACTTAAGTCTAAGTGGGAATCCTAAAATGAACTGCCATTCAATTACACTTGCCCAGGCTTTGAACAGGCCTCCGAAACACTTGGTTGTGGTGTTCTGTTGTATAATAAGTGTATATTATTCCATATCCTTCATTTCCTATGCTACATAATGGAGACCATTCTGGTATCAAAGGAAATGATGAATAATAATACCAAACATCTGGTTTATAAAACACAAACTTGCTCAACAGATTGACTGCTTCCTGTCAGCTTCCCAAGTTAATCATGCATGTGAGTTCATATGCATATGCATTTGGATTCATGTGCAAGGTACGTGCAGCAGTGCCAGCCCTCTCCTCCTAATGCTTGATTAATTTCCCGCTGATGGCACTAGCTGGCAATGCAGGCAGCTCTGGGGCGTGGCCCCAGATAGGATAACAGCACCAGATATGCGGCCTATCAATTTTGTGCAGGTCTAGTCATTAGTATTCATCAATTCCTTTGATAAATTTTCCTTGAGCATCAGCTCTGTGCCAGGTTCCATGCCATGTGCTGAGACGATCACCAGGAAAAGACATAGTTCTCACCCACGAGGGACTCCAAGTCCACCAGGGGGACAGAGAAGTTAACAAGGCAAAGGGGGAAGAGCTGGCTGGGGCTGGCACACTGGCTCTCATTACGTGAGTAGAGAGGCTCTCTTCTTTATGACTAGCCTGAACTAAAGTAAAAATGTAAAAATGTCTAGAATTTACTCGTATCTCTCAGGGTTTATAGGGAGAATTCAGAAGCTTCCTGAAAACCAGTTTAACAACACAGGAACAAGTTCCCTGTTGCATAGAAGTTTCATCACTTACTTTATACTTAAGAATATTTATAAATGGAACAATGCAGCAGGAGAACTTTTGAAAAACTTTCCCAGCACTTTTCTCTTCCTTCTCTTGCAAATATCAACTCCTTCCTTTAGGGAAATACTCTTCACCTCTTTCATCCACAAAGTTTTCTTGGCAGCTGACCTCTCCCATCCTGCATGTGCGGGTGGGCATTCAACCCAGGCTGTGCCAACCACAGCACTTCACACATACACGTACATACACATGCATGCATACACAAACACACACATGCACACACACACATACATACATACACACACATACATATGCACATATACACACACACACTTTTGCCCAGGCCACACTGATTGGTTTGTTAATTAGCACATGATTCAAAATCAGCTATTTGGGGATTCTTCCTTTTTCCCATCTGGAGCAAATGGACAAACTCTACTGTTCTTTGTGTGTGGTTACAGGAATGCAAGCCTGACAGCCATGTTCCCTCCTCACAGAGAAGCAATTGAGAAAATAAAGTCAACCCAGAGAGATGAGGAGAGATGAGTGTGTGTGTGTGATGAGGCAAAAACAGAGGGAGGGGCAGACAGGGAGAGGAAATGAGAAAGGGGGAGAGGGAGGGAGGGTCCCAGTCCTGGATGCCTTCATCTCTAAGGTCAACTCCATCTGTGCTTTTTTCTATTGGGTTAGTTGAGGCAATACGTTTTTCCCTCTTTGCCCAAATGGACATGGATTGGATATGAGACTCTTAGAAGTGTCCCAACTCACACAGGTGCCAGTGTTGGCCACAAATGATCTAGGTAGCTCGAGATACCCATGGGGGTGGTTCCAAGTGCCATGTACCACCAACAAAGAGGGGACATTTTTGAGGCCAGAAAGGCCAAAGGGAAAGTGGTATCCCCAAAGTACCCAATACTAAATGGCAATACATAGTACTTTGGGGAAATGACAACTCCTTACAATGGTATACAAAGCTGTTGTCATTAGGATTTTGTGTAAAGCCTTCACAATAAATAGGAATTTGGCTGCTTTGAAAAAAAGAGCCTGAACAAGAAGTCACAGAGCCAAAGTCTGCTTTGGGCTACACCAGGACAGAGATGTAAGAACCTGCAGGAAACAAGGACAGGAAGGCAGACAGGCTGCAGGCATTGCCAGGGCCCATGCAGGCCCCTGCAGACTGGAACCAGTTGTGGCTACAGTGCTGCCTGGGCAGCTCCCACCTTTGAAGGACATCTGTTATGTTGCCTTATTTCATATCTCCATTCAGACGAAGCTTGCCAGGGCCAGTGGCAGAACCTTCTTTTTCTACAGCTGGAGGCCCTTGTGGGTGAGTGCCAAGCCCCAGAGAAAGGAGGCAAGCAGGATTCCTGGCCTTGAGAAGGCATCTGAGTGAGTTAAGGGCAGCAGGCTCGGCAGCCCACTTGAGGGCTGCCAGGTGGTTTTCAGCAGTCTCCTGCCAGATCTGCTCAGTCCTGGAGGCCTGGACTCACAAAGAAGATTGTGCACAAATGGGGAGCTCAGCTTGGGAAGAGACTGGCTCTAAGCCAATAACAAAGGCCAACTCACTAACTCTCTGCAGATAGCAATTTCTTCTATACTTTGCTCCTCCTACGTATGTTTTTCTTTTCTTATTAAAGTTGATCAGTATATTGACTATGTTAATAGAGTATATCATATAAATGTATACCATAATACATAAATTTATGTATTTGTATGTAATTTGTGAGTATACAGATGCAATTCTTCCATGTCTTCCTTCCAATACCTGGGATGAACACTAACTAGCACTCCAGGAAAAGACACTGCCACCATCTAGTGGCAGTCATGGTGAATTGCAGGCACAAGGTCCTGGAAGAGAAGCCTTTTCCAGAGCCAATAAAAATACATTTAAATTATAGCCAATGTCAGTTAGTTTCCTACCCAATCAGAACAAACATAGGTGATATCAATTATTCGTATTTCAATAACCTTTGCCTTGCAGGAAAATAACAGTACTAGGAGGTGGAAAATCACAGCTGCATTACATTTTTAAATATCAGATGAAATATTTTGAAAGGAGAACATTAATTCTTCAAAGTGTTCAGGATCTGAGAATGTGATAAGGGAGTGTAGGAAAAGGAGGATTCTTTCACACCCACTTTCTCAAAATGCAGCTTGAACAGAGGGAAGCCAACTCCTTGGCATTTTCTCCTTCCTACATGAGATCTAGTTTACCAATGACTGGGAATCCCTAAGGGCCATTCTCTGGGTAGCACATGATGAGGGGCTACAGGATGGGAATAGATGGCACCTACATTCTCCAGTTGTCATGACGAGAGGAGAACTGGACAGCAGAAAGTCATCAAAATAACACTCTGTACAAATTAGTTATGAGCACCAGGGAGAATAGCAGGGTAACACAGATCTGGAAAAGGGGACATAAGCAGAGTATGTGGCTACATAGAAACCCTCCAACTGAAAACATCTCTGGCCCTTCCTTCTTATTCCCAGACCAAAAAACAAAACGCTCTATACCTAGCCTTTTTCAACGCTTGTCTACTACCCCTCCCCCAAATCTTCCACCATCACAACATCCATTATTCTCAATACTGGCCAGAAATATTATGGCAAGAATCTAGTAAGAACCAAACTCAATGACCTGTCTTAACTTTTTGTACTGGGTGTATGCAGGAGGACCTTTTCTCTGGAGACACATCTTCTGGTGACAGCATAGACACTTTCCAGAGAAAGAACACAGGTGAAACATGGAAACTAAATCTTATTGGTGCATTTTATGCTTGAAAAGAGACAATGTACCAACATTGTCTGCTTGGCTAATGTTAACATGATCTGATTCTGGCTGTGACTCTTACTCTCATGTTATTTAGATTGCCACAGCTATCAGTGATAATCATGAAATTTGCTGACTGTTTTAATAGTGGCTAGTTAAAAATGAGAGGCTTTATACACACATATGCACATTTAAAATTCATTTACTCAGTAATCTATGAAGTCATTTTGAAATGAGAAGGAAAGCAAGAATAGCTTGCTTCAATGATAGAACCGAAAGATTCCTACGTCGCCATTGGCTCTGTGTGTGTGCATGCGTGTATCTTTGATTAAGTGATTTTTGTATTTGTCTATTTTCTGTATAATTGAAAATTTTAATAATAAGAACATCCCCACAAATTCTCACTTACAGAAAACATTTTATAAACAAAACCACATAAAAGCATGTGCTTGCAATGAATATTAATGCCTTAAAAATAAATAAATAACAATAATAATCCTATGTTTAAAATCCCTTTTTTGCACAAAGATCAAAATAGTCCTTTAAACAATCCATGGTAACACATTGACATGAAAATGCTATCAGAATAAAAAGTTTTTATATTCTGGGTAAAACATATTATATTTGATTATCAGTATTTTGGATGTTCTTCATAAGAAGAGATTTAGAAAAAGCAAGCATTATTATTTTTAATTGAAGGGCTGATTCTTTCAATGTAAGCAGTATGAATTATCTACCTTTTACAATACTACTCAGATGAACTGCTTTTCTTTTAAAATGTAGACAAATTAAGGACACAAGCAATTGTGTAGATTCTCATTCTGCACTGGCATTTTTTCAATATTTTTGCAAGATGCCTGAATCCTGAATAATTTAAGGCACTAACAAAGTAGCAGTGTAGAGTAATAATAAGAAAGAAGAATAAATAAACCTTCCAAATAACATTTCCCCCTTGCTTTGCATTTGATTGTCTTGGTAAAGCATCATCACTCAGTCCTTGAGAATACCACATAAATGACATCTTGCTTTTAGCTAAGACTTTTCCTTTCTTACTGAATCATTATTACTTGCATCTGCGATGTGGAGATCCTGAATTCTTATGAGATTCACTGTATTTTAAGTTGCATTCTAAATATAAAAGTAAACAGATTTCCCTCTTTCAACTTTAATTGTATCTTGTATGAACTAAATTGTTGAATTTATTTGTTCTTTATTTCTCTTTTTAACAATCTGAAGACAACTTTGTGAATGATAATGCTGGATGATAATGGAACATCTGTATGAGAATCTCAAAATAACTTTCTTCTAATAATTTTTACTATTCAGGAAAATTGTTATGTTGTTTCTTTTTTTCCCAGTGTTTCAGAGATACAAGTCATTAAGCAGGGAATACATTTTATAAGTAAACATCTAGACAGATGGAGGATGCTGTCTTTGACCAAGGACACATATATAAGCAAATGCACGGACAAGAGAATAGTACTGATTAACATATCTAAAAGCTGTTTCTTAAGGAACTGCTTTATTTATTTATCAGGTTACAACACGTTTATTTCAGGAGTACCTCCAAATAAGAACAATAGGAATTATCATGGGGCACTCGATTTTGGCCAATATTCATGATGAGCTATGACATAACTGACCCCCCCACTGTGGCCAAAGATTTATATTTTCATAAACATGGTTTAGACACCTCCCAAAGAGATGCCTGAAGACACAGCCAACTGACGGGGCTTCGGGGCCCTGGGACAAAAATCTTCCCCTTGTTTAAAGACCCCCTGAAATGCTGCTTCCTCCATAAAACCTTCCCTAACAAAGTGGAAATAGAAACCAGATGTTCTCAAACTTCACTACAAAGATAATCGTATTTACTCTACAACCTAAGATACAATCTAGGACCAAATTTGTGCAAACGGTTAATACAGCAAAGTCACTGAATACTATGGCTGGAAGAAAGCTGGGAATTCTGTAGAGCCTGTGAACTCTGAGGGCAGGAGTTGGGAATGATTCCTCTTCTATCCACAGCATTAGTATACAGCCTAGTACGTAAGAAATGCTCAGCAAATGATCCTTGAATGAATTTATTTTAATCCTGTCCTTTTATTTACTTTATAAATGAGTCCCAGGCAAGAAAAGGAGTCACAGACAATTGGTACCAGAATTCGGACAGAATTCTAGGGTTAGCACTGTCCATTTCAATTGTGCAGCCTCTGTTTGCTCTTGGTTCCTTCACTTTGCCTCTTTCTTTGTGTGTCCTGACTGTGCCAGTACAAACCTAGATTGTAACAAGGGCATGAGAAGCTGCTACCTATGTGCTGCTGCTGCTGACAGGGGCAAAATGTTCATAATGTTACAGAAGTAAAGGGAAATGACTTGAAAAAAAAAAAAAAAAACAGCACAGCCTAGTTGAACACTGTGACTTCCTTGGAAAGCAACACAGAGAGGAAAAATGAGCTACAGAAGTAAATAGGCCTGAATCATCCCAGGACAGGTTATTCAAACTTGCTGAGTCATCTTTATGTATCCATCCTTCCACTCATCCATCCTTTCTCCTATCTACCCATCCACCCTTCCACCCCTCCATATTCTATTTCCAAACATGTCTTGCTGTTACCAAACATTGTTTTAAACATTTTACATCAATATATCCTTAAATTTAACACTGTAAAGTGTCTATGCCCGTCTCACAGATGAAGACATTGAAGATAAAGGGGCAAAGTACCTTGCTCTAGGCCACAGAAGGCAGCAGGATAGGGGTTTGAGCCTTAGCCCCCTGACACTGGCGGCCCTGTCCAAATCACTCTACCCTCAGCCTCCTGTTTAGGGAGGCAGTTACAAAGACAAATGTCGTATTTTTGTCCTAAGGATTTGGAGTATGGTAAAAGAGGTTACCAAGCAAAGTATCCCTAAACTAGGAATATCCTCAAGAATTTAGCGGGGGGGATTAAATACAATTGTAGATTTAAATCACCTGGTACACTGCCTGGCGCATCTATCAAGTGCAACTGATCTCATAAAGACCATTCTAGGCTAGGGAGAGAAGTTCAAAATCTTCTTTGAAATCCACCCACTGCTCTACCATATTTGAACTTCATCCATCTCTGCATTTGAATTATATATACAAAATAGAAAAACACTTCTCCTTTATTCCATGATAAAAATAATATGCTTTAGAAAGCAGTTGTTGGTGGTGATAATTGTAAATATTAAAGAAGATTGGGAAGGGTGCACATTGGGAAGGAAACTGTTCGGGAAGAAAGGGATCGGGAAAGAAGGGACTGACACTTCTAAGCACCCAGCCAAATCATCTAATGTGTCCCAGGCCTGGGCAAACATGGATGGGTCCAATCCAAGCGTACAGGGCTCATGATTCAGCAAGTGGTTCAATTCCATGAGTCATTTCTGGAAAAAGAAAGTCCATACCATGGCATTAGTCCTTTGCCTGACATTTTTTTACCTCATGAAACTAGGCTGGGTTTTCAAAATCCTTCCAGTTAATTTGAAGGGATAAACATCTAACTTTCTGTCTTTCGACTTCTCAGTAGTTTTGCTGTACATGATTGCACAACTGCTCCAGTTTACCCCAGAGGGTCATTCCAGTTGAATCCTTTGGCGTGAGATATCTGGAAGCTTTCACAGAGCCATCCCTCCAGCTCTCATGGAACTGGACTACATTTGGGTTTGTAATGAATATATTTCCATTAATTGGGGGTCTGACCAGTGAATAAGGTGACTGGAAAAGGGATCAGGCAGCTGAGCTATGACCAGACCAACAAATATATGAATTTAGTATGAAAAACTGAAAAGGCAGTTGATTTATTAAAATGACTAACTTTCCAATTTTAATGTGCAGAAACAATACAGGTAGGGAAATTCTGCTGATGAAAATTAGAATTGTTTGTATTAAAAAATTCTGCCAAAAAAAGTAAAGAAAGGCAAGGCTATGCCTATGAGTGTATAGTGTTTAAGTGTGTGTTTTCTCTTGAGTAACTCATAGCATTTACCTACTACATCTGCCACTGAGGAAATCCCCTACTGTGAGGACCTATATACAGATTAAAATCACTGATGGTGATTTGTCATTGATCTGATATAGATTTGACATCGATTTATATTTTGACATAGATTCGGTTTTCAAATTAGTCATTGAATTGTATTGATTTTGTTTAGTCCTATGTTGAAATGGTGTTCACTGTGTGTGCTCTCTTCCTCTCTCCTTTGAACTAATGGAAACATTATAACATAATCAGGAAAAAATGTATTTCTGGCTCAAGTTTACACATTCTACGTCACCTAATTCTTTCCTTCATTAAGCTATTCCATGCAGCTGTCCTTTAAATGATACTCTTTTCTGGTATCTTGACCAATAAGGTGTAGATTCATATACTGGTTTTTCAGGAAACACATCTAGTGTGTCAAGTGATGGATACAGGTGTTCTGAATCTACCAATAAATACAGAGGAGACCTCAAAATGGTAATCCAATTTTTTGAGTTCAATATTGCCTTAGGATCAATACGAATGACCTACAGAATTGTATCTAAAAGCAAGGAAACCAGAACATCAGTGCCATGTCCTCTTCAATTCTGTCCCAGGCTTGATATGGGTTATGCTGACATTAATACCACAATATCCCCATTTGTTAGGCTTTTTGAACAAACTTTTCTCAATCCTCTGCCTTCCTTTCTACATAGAAAGAAGAAGGATTTATAGATTTCTTGGGGGGGGGGGGTCATGTAAGAACAACTGTAATGAAAACAAGTTTTTAAAATTCAGTTGGTTTTTATTCAGATGTTTCTTTGACTTTCAAAAGAAAAGGGAGTTTCATTTTAGTAATGTTATGAGTAGAGTTTGTATTGTTCTTACATCTCAAAAGAGTCATATTTTATAGTTGTGCTTGATTTAAATAAATAGTAGAATGCATTCACATCTTAAATAAATGAGAAGTTTTAAAAGAAGAGTTTAAATTTCTAAGACATTAAAAAGTAAGTCTGGGACTAGAAAGCATTGACCTGTTAGGAATTTATCAATTCATGGTTTCCAACTTTACAAATACTAGTCCTATTTTTGGAAGAACACCAGATTACATCAGTGTTTCAAAACCATTTTGCTTTATCTGCATTAGCAGTGTCTCTATTAAACAAGGAATAATGGACCGGCATTAT
Source organism: Camelus bactrianus (assembly GCF_048773025.1). Taxonomy (NCBI): domain Eukaryota; kingdom Metazoa; phylum Chordata; class Mammalia; order Artiodactyla; family Camelidae; genus Camelus; species Camelus bactrianus. The sequence goes on from NC_133555.1 coordinate 30,057,098, forward strand.
CTATAGTATTATGGCTCCTGCCACAGCCACCACCACCTTGAGTTAAGCAATCAGTGTGGGTGGGCCCTGGCAAGTGCTACTCCTACTTCTCAGGAAAGTCCTGTGAGGGGGATGTGTGCACCCTATATGACAATAAGGAAACCTGGGCTCATGGTCCTGGGCCCAAGGTTTCAAGGGATAGCTCACAGGGCTGGGCCTCAACTCCACCTTCAGCCAACCTTGAAGTTGGTCCTCAGAACTACTGAGCTTTCCTACCTCTACCACAAGAATGCAATAGCCCCATTGTGTCACACAAGCACCATAAAGGGCTGGACAGTGCAACAACAGCACTCTCCATGTAGCAACTTGGGTGAATGTCATTCTCATCAGCTCCAATTTTCCCATTTTTAAGCCCAGGTAGCCCCTTCCTTCCATCCAGTCCTGCACTGAGGTGTGGGTAGGATAGGCAACACCTCCAACTGAGGTGCATGTGGGGTGGGTGACCTCCAGCGTTTCACCACACAACTACTATTTTCATGGATTTCCCAAACTCAGATTAATATCATTCAAAGCATCCGACGCAGACAAGGCCTTTGACTAAAGATCAAAAATGACCTCTCTTCTGGTAGGAAATAAAGATTATTGATAAACAAAGGTACTTTTTAGATTTGTCTCATGCAAGACAACCCATCATTTACAAACCATCATCCTTCTGATTAGAGCTCTCTGTACCAAGTATCAGTGTAATTATATGCGTGTTTTCACAAGAGTTTGAGTTTCCCACTTTTTGTTTGTTTCTGAGGGGAGTTGGGCTCAGCTGACAATTGTTAGACTAACCCTTGTTAGTTTACTCCATTTACTGTTTTATAAGTATACATTTAGTTCATCACTATTATAAAAATAATATGTGCTCATTGCACAGGATTTGAAAAATACAGAAATATATTAAGAATAATACAAAATAAATACTTTTCTCCTACCATGAGGGAATATCCACTATTAAACACACCCATGCACTTCTTTTTTTTTAATATTGTTTTGTACATGTTTGTATGTTTACACACACATACACATACACACAATAGGACCATAATATACATAAAATACCAAATTTTGATTTTAAAATTAATATTTTTTTTATATTTTTAAATCTCTTTTTGACTTATAATTTTGAAATAGATAGACCCTAATAATCTATCTTTTAGAACTTCTGTAACTTTTGCAACCACGTTTCTATTTCTTGGTATTTTGGCACTTCTTTTCCTCATTATAAAAGAAATTGCAAGCTATTAACCAATTAAGGCTAGATTCTCCAAAAGAGGATTATTGGGTCATAGCATGCAAATGTGAAAGTTCTCGATATGCTAGCAATGTTAAAGGCTTTTACTAATTTTCATGCTCAACAGCATAAAAGCTGAAAAACAAAAACAAAAACAAAACCTTTCATTTTTTCATAATGATATTGAATCTCTGTTGTTACCTTGCTTTTTTCCTTATTATAAAATAGTACATAAATGCTACAAAAGTTCAAATATATATGAAAATGGGTACAACCTGAACATTTTTTCCAGATACATCAGTAGGCATACATTATGAGGCTGTTTAACATTAACAAATTATTTCTTTCAAATAAGAAATGCAAATAGCATCCTGCTTCCAAAATGGAGCTCCATTGTCCCTCATCAGCCCACATGGGGCTTCAGCTGGAGCCCCTGTGCACTGTTTTGCTGGCCATCCTGCCATCAGTCATGTACTTTGAATCTGAGGGTCTTGCAATCATTTATTTATGATCCCAAACACACATCCGAACAGGGCCAATAGGAAAGGGGTTGACCAAGACTCACATGGTATGAATCTTACAAAGTCACCTCCTTCCTGAGCAGCAGGGCAGCTTCTCTGGACTGCCACAGATGAACTCATATGGAACTACAGCAAAGAACAAAATGTTTGGTTCTGTGACCATCATGACGGTTGAACGATATGTGGTAACTCAAATTTCCACAGAATCCATCACACTGGCCATGGGAAGAGCTGAAGTGACTGGATTTGCTCTAGTTTCTGTCTCCCTTGCCTTATTCACAAAATAAATCTAGTAATTTAAGCCATAGACCATTGTGCTGCTATCATCTTTCCAACTCTGAGGATAATCAATCTTAACAGCTCCAGCTTGGGAATGCATATAAAAGATGCCTGTATATTTTCCTATAAAACAGTAAATGATGAGGAGGAAAACAGGGTTATCAAAACAAAGTATAATAGTTTACACACAGAACAAGTAAAGGTAAAAGCAAGTGAGTCATAAACCAGAACCAAATATAAATAGTTATCACCTCTCCATTTTGCACTTCATTTGCATCAATTTAGCTGGTTATGTAACTATAATGAAACACTAAAATCACTAGACCTACAGTTCTCTGAAAACAGCAGCTTTGCAAACTTTCAATTTTCTATTTTCAATGACAGTTAATTCAACATTTCAAAGTATAGAAGTTAAATGAGGCGAGGAATGATAAATGATGCCCTACAATTGCTGAAATCTGATTACACTGAGATAAGAGCTAGCCAACTTCTACTTGCATGAATTTATACCTAAAGAACAACACAAATGAAAGGAAGAAAGGAAAGGAAAGGAAAGTCTTTAGATAAATGAATGCTAGCATTTATTCCTCCTAAATATAAACAAGGAAACAAAGAAAATGCAAATGGATTCAGGGTCCCATTTACACTGTGCGGAGGGAATTAATAAAACTGTTCCATCCTGAAAGAAAACCCCCAAATCAACCCTCATTTAAGGAGCTAATTTATGCACTCCTGAGTCCTCATACAAGTTAAGCAGCACAGAATATCACAGCAGGCATAGAACAACAGATCTCAAACCCTGCTGTGTTTGTTCAAGAAGGCAAGTTAAGCTATTCCTAACAGGAAACAAAACACACGGTCTGGCTATTAAACAGGGATCGTTTCGCCATACTGTGCAGCCCTGAATCCATCAATTGCTGTTCCAAACAGGATTAGAGATGTGGTTTTCTTTAACTATGGTTTTGAGAAAAATGCTTATGCCTGCTTAGAATTTTCAGGCTGATATTAACTAATATAGTGCCAGGCAAGACAAAGAGTACCTCCGAAACCTTCAAGAAACTATCTTTACAAACGCCAAAGTTGTGTGAATGCACGCACAAATTGAAGCAGAAGGGAGTACCCATGTGTGGAAAAGTTAACCATGTAAATAGCCAAATTTGGAATTTCCCAAAGAGTATTTTTGCATTTAAGTATTCAAGTCTCCATGCTACAGTGATTAAATTAATCACACAGTAAACAACTGATGTTCAGTTCCTTTAGATAGAACCTACTTGGATGAATATGCAGCTTGAAAAATGGGCAATTTTTGCCATGTGTGACTACTGAACATACATTTGCAAATGTGTATTTTTAGGGGTAATGCTATTATTATTATAAAGTGGAATCTCCAAGATATTTTTTGTAGAAGTCAAGAAGTACCATGTAAGGAGAAAAAAGGTAAAACTTTCTTACATATGTACCTCTCTTCATGGTTGAACTCAAGAACAATCAATCTAATGCAGAAAGTGATTCAATTTTCACTAAAAAGAACAGATTTGTGATGACTTAAAGGCATCAGGTCTGTATTGCTACATGGATTTTTTTAACCAAGACTTCAGGACATTGCTTAAGTATTTGGTGAAAATATTTATTTGGTCAAGAGTATAACCAGTTAGCACTACCCCATCTTTATATCAGGAATGGAAATTCATAGACTCTAGAAATTATCTCAGAAGTGGTTAAGAATCACAGGACAAACAAAACAAAACATTTTTTTTCACAAATCGTTGTCCTAGAAAAATAGCCATAAGGGCTAGAAGAGCAGTTTTGGAAGACCTTCAAAATGTTAGAATCCTAAAAATGAAAACTTATAGACAACAATCATTAATGACTGATACACATAAGAGCGATACTCAAATAGGACATTTTTAGTTGTAGATCAGCCAAGAGATTAAAATAAGCATGTTTACAGAGTCATAACTATTTAAAATATTTATAGAGAAAACAGTTACAGATGATACATAGCGATTCCAACAAAAACACAGCGCAAATGCAGACACCATATGGTCCAATGTATGCACTCATGATCTCATGTGAAAAACAGGCCAAAGGCAGAGCAGCTGGAGATGTCTCCCTTTTACCCCCAGAACAACAAACTCGTGCGTTTGGAAGGGACTCATTATAATTATGTCCATGGATGGGTGAAATCTATGGGCAATGACAAAGGCTTTGGGAAGAACAATTGTTTCTGAAAGCCTTTTGCTTTGTTGGGGTTTCAAGTCCAACCTTCATTTCTTTCTGACTCCACATAGAAGGTACAGGTGGATGATGCACAGAGTTTTTACTGAAACAGGAGGAGTGTCACATTTCTTCTGGGCTATTTTGTCAAATCGTGATTATTAATTAGGCTTAAGTCAGGACCACAAAACACCATGGAAGTCCCAGACTACCATATCATGTCTGACTGCTGTCTTTAGAGCCTCAGGGGCCAAGCTAAGTCAATGGTAATAGGAACTCTAAATTTTATGAGTGTCCAGCATATGTTAGGCTCTATGCTAGGTGCAAGTGAGAGAAATGACTCTCATGACAAAACTGGAAAGTCGGTCTCTCATTCTTGTTAAATAAACAAGAATCTTTAGGCTTAAAGAGGTTAAGAGACTTGCTCAGGGTCACAAGCGGATAAAGGCTGGAATGGAACCCATCATATTTCTTTGTTGGTCACGCACCGAGACAATATATTTGAGGGGAACTGATGCTTGTAAGAACCTTAACCTTCTAGCAAAAGCCTTCGGTAACATTGGGGAGGGGAAGAGAAAGACCATGAGGGACAGGGATGCTCATATATCCCCAACTAAGACTAGTGGCCCTGAGGGAGAATGCCTCCAGTCTGCAACATGCCACTCCTCAACTCCCCTCATCTTCCAGCCTAGATACCTGAGGTTTATAGTCAAACTCCTTTTCCAAAGAGCTAAATTGCCCAGAAACCACCCAGAGAGTTCTGAAATCATTTCACACAAGCTCTTAATTTTTTTTTAAGGTAAGTACCTTTCCCTATTTTAATAGAAAGAAGACAATTTAAAGCCATGGTGAGGAATGGGAGACAAGGATAATCTTTATCATCTAGGGCTGCAGAACATCTTTTGGGGACAAGGAAAGCCACTGAATCATCTTCCTCAATTCTGAGCTTTCTATGATCACAATAAGTGCTTCACTTTGCAGGGCATGTGATGTGAGTCAAGATATGATGATAGAAGGAAAGAGTGTGATGAGCTAAGTGCTATTAAAGAATCATACAGCCCAGCAACATTTGTTCTTACCATATTCTGTGTTGGTTTGTTTTGAACTTTGTTTAAAAATTCCATGGCTTATGGCACCTCAAATTCATAAGGAATCTTTTTACAACAGAATGCTTTTGTATATGCATCAGTGGAAATTTGATGAAAAAATGCCAGTAAGTTGAGGTCAGTCCATTTTTCGGCACTGAGTTTGTCACTCTCCCAAAAATTTTCAAATATGGGCAATTAAACAAGCATGGCCTATCAAAGAAGCTGAGCCTTCCAGATAATCTGGAATCCTGACCATATATTCACCCTGGAAGCTGTTGCTCTACTCAAATACTTGAACTTTTAATGAAGTGTCCAGTCCTTTTGTGATGGCACTGAAGTGTAATCAAACATTACCACAAGCCAAGTCATACACTAGCATGTCTTGCCTTGTTTAAATATCTCGAATATATTTGAGTAATTGTGTAATGATTTCTAGGCCCCTGGTTGTCCATATGGTCTGAACAGACTGTCTTTTGTAGAGCAGTTGTGCTATCTCTTTCAGCAAGAAAAAACCCCAAACCATCTCTGCTCTAAACCAGAGAGTTTAGGAGGCACTGCTTAAATTCAGGGGTGGTGCCCTACGTCAACTCTTGAACAAAACCAGCTCACATTTGGGCCCCAGAAATTGCTGTATCTTCTGAAACTCTTGCTTGTGTTTGTGAAATACACAAGAACAATGCAGCAGGCATCACCTGACATGTTTTATGCTATAACTGTCCTTAGGATTGTTAGGATACAATGACAGGCCATGAGGACAATACAGCAAAGCCAGCACTTCAACCACATGGAATCGTTCTGGACAGAGAACATTCTAGACAGTGGAACCAGATCATCCTAGACAGTTAATGAGGACCAGTGAAAGGGTATGACCTTTGGCAAGAACTCTGCTCTAATGTTCTTTGGGTGGTATGGGCAATGAGACAGCAAAGAAATTGTTGATTTTGCAATTAATAAAACACAAGGAGAGTTGCAGGGATTTAGCTTAAGAGACCAGAATCTAAACATGGTTACTGGGCCTTACTAATTATTCATATTATCTGTCTCCCTAAGAAAGTATTCCAGGGGAGACCCGAAATGCTATGTTTGAAGGAATGTGCCAACTTATTCTTGACTTATTATTTGAGAATTATTAGCAAAATGGTTAGGTATAGACTTCCCACCCCATCTCCCACCCCAAACCACCGGCCACAATAGGGCTTTTTGGTGGGACTAACGTGGCAAGGGGATAGTGGGCAGCTAAGTCTGTTGGCCTTTCTGCTCCTGCCCAACTTCAGGCTTCTGAAGTCATAAGAGGAAAACCATTTCACTGGTCATGAGCAGTGCTGAATGCACAAGAGCATGGAGACATGCACAACTTGTGAGTTCTGGGGATGACAGGAATGTGATGGAAAAGAGTTTACCTTTTGTGCCTGAGGGAGCTGAAAAGGGGAAAAAAGAAAAAAAAATCATTACATAAGCAGTTAAGATTAACTGTAAAACTTCATTTGGCTGTCTTTGGCAAATGGAAAGATCAAAATGAGAGAAAGAGAGGGAAATAAAAACTAAAGCCAAGTCATTTTCCTATATAAAGCTACAGTGTTGATTATTCCACCTGCTATCTGAATCGGTAGCATCAGTAGATCAGCTGAGAATCTGACAGCAAGTGCTTTGAGAATCACAATGCCCAGTTAGTTCCATCACCTCCTGCGAAGTTAGACCTGAGGTTCTTCTGTCATTTGGCCCAAAGCACACACTACCAAAACTGAGCTCCTTCTTCCTGTACACCAAAAGATCCCCCTGTGGAAGGACTGTCTGGAGACATCTGGAGCTGTCAAAACTAGGGGAATGGGAGAGAGCAAGAGTTATTGTGGCTAAACATTCTATAATGCACAGGACAGCCCCCACAAGCAAGAATTATCCAGCCCATATGTCATTTGTGCCAAAGCTGAGAAACTCTACTGTACATAAAAGTAAGACCATTCAAAGGATGTTCTGTTTTTAAAGTCATTTTTTCTTGTTTTACTGTTTCCTTTATTGGTAGTTAAGGAAGCATGCACAAGGATTTATGCATTATGCAAACAAGGCTGATAGTCTAAGAGCAATGAAAAGGCAGTCAGTCAACCCATAATATAAGACATAATAGTTTTCCCAATGGCACAGGAAAGGAATTGAAGTTATAGGTATGTAGAAAAAGATGAATATTTACAAGACATATTTGTCTATTTTTCTACATTGAGACTACTAGGCTGCGGTTTAATGCCACAGTGTTTGTGATTGCCATTACAGCAAGCAGTGCTTTGAAAATCATTTTTCTAATCTGGAATGGAATTAACATTATCCATATACTAAATATCAAATCTAAGAATTACATCATTTTCAAGACTTACTTTTCATAGAGACTAAAATTTATTGTGAACTTGTCACCAAGCACTGTGCTAAGCCCTTTATTTGCATCACTCCACTAAATCACAACCCAACACTAAGTACCCTTAGTATCCCCACTTTACATATGACCAATAGAACGGCATTTAGAGGTTATGCAATTATACAATATACCATAGATAATAAATTAAAGAGCTGGGTTACCTGACTTTAGAACGCACAAACTCAGCTCAACTCACATATTAATAAAGGCCACAAACACTTGGGAAGTGTGACTACAAACTCTCTCTGTATCTCCAGAGTTTATAGCATTGAAAGTGCTAGAAGATGCACTAAAGAGAGAGAGAGAAAGGAAGGGCATCTCTCCTTTCAAGAGACCTGTCAAATCTCACAATCTGTGCAGGACTTAACTTTGGTATAACTAGTTTTAGATAACTAAACCAGGCATCCTATGGTCCTCATTTGAATCTTCTGAATTTCTCGTTCTTTTCTCCTTGCATAGAATGCTCTCTCTTCACAGACACTAAGGCTAGGGCTTTCTTGAACCTGTCATAAGATTCTGCCCTTTGGATGGAGCCCAACCAAGGGTAGAAGGAATAAACCCAAACCAACAAGGTGTCCTGGATCTCAAAGACTTCTCTAGAATGGTCATGGAGAATGTTCAAGAAGGGCAGACCCCAACTTCCCAACAATCAATTTCTGAGCACTTTTATGCCAAAAGGTCTCCCAATTTAAGAAGACAGGAATACAAGCATGTTTTTCTGATTCTTTCCTCCTAGTTTTAGCTGCCACTACTAAAAGGGAAGCTTATGTGTTTTTCCAGTGCTTCTCAAGAGTGTAGAAAAGAAATGTATCAAGGGGTGAGAAATTGAGCCTAAAAGGAGGAATCACTTAAAGAAGAGTCTCTTAAATATTAAACATCTTTTCATACAATGGAAAAGAAACCTTGGAGACAAGAACATTAATGGAATGACAAATATATGTTTCCTCAGGAAAGCATTTGTGTTGAATCACAGCTTATGTTGTATGAAATGCATCAGGGAGCCATGAGAATTATAATTGCTTGATGAGTTAAAATAAATACCAAAGTTAAGTCCTGCACAAACTGTGAGACTTGACAGGCCTCTTGAAAGGAGAGATGCCCTTCCTTCCTCTGTCCCTCTCTGTCTCTCTCTCAGTTTTATATTGGTGGAGCAAGAAACACCTCTTTTTCACTCACCCATTTAAGCACATGATACGAAATCCTGGGAAGGAAAATGAGAGACCAGGCCTTGTGGTGATGTCCTCAGTTTAAGTTTGCCCTCAAGATCTCCACAAAACATATATTTTCCTCAAGAAATAACTCATGAGAACAAAGAGCAACTTTCCTATCAAAGCTTTTAAATAACATAAATTACAGCTTGCAATGCCCTACACACGTTGGACCGCGAAGAAGGAGTCTCAGAATAGAACATAACAAATTTAGATGGGATCACTGGCAGCCAAAGATGCTACTGCTTGGGAGTAGGCTCTCCTGATGACACATGGCTCACCTGACATTCACAAAGGATGTGTAGAGCCCTGAACTGGGAGCCAGACCAGCTGGACATTAGGTACCCCCCCACCCCGGCCTCTGGTTGGAGTTTTGAGGCACGTGCCTTCCAGACTTTGGCCAGGGTGCAGATGGTAAAGAGAGGGCTGAGGAATGGGCCCATTCTTGGATGGCCAATAAGGGTAGCCTCAAAAGCCAAACCTGACTGATTATTAATGGAATATTATAGCATTGTGTTGAGAAGGATTCTGAAATTATGTCTGAGTTTTGTTGAAAAGAATGCTATAACCAATTAGCAATGTCTGTTGTGGGCTCAAAAATATAGAATAGAAAGGTTTTATTGCACCTTTTCTGTGTTAGTTCTGAGTACATCTATAATTTCTATATAAGTTATTTGTTTAATGTCTCCCCTGCTAGATCACGAGCTCCATGAGGGCATGAGGGTATCTGCCCTGTACGGAAGTCTCCATGACGTTCTCTAAGCTGTGACTATAACTGGTGCTTACCTGGTTAAAAGAAGGTACCTTATTACTAGGGTACACCTAAGGTGGATGCCAGGGAAAGACAACTTGAGTAGCTGACTGGAATCTACACCCCCACAAACATACATACCACGTTGCTAAACCAAGCTAAAGGCTTTCAAAAGAAAAAGAAATATCTCTGCCAGATATAAAATCCTCAGATTTCCATATGCCTGGTACAGACTTCTGCAGATATGCAGATTGTCTCACTGACCCATGGGTGTGCATAAAACCAGTACGGGAACTTCCCATCAACACTCGGCCTGAGGCAAGGTGACTTCTATTCCTTAAAGACCTCTTCTTCTTCAAAGCCACCGTGTCAGGCATTGTCTGCTGGGCTCCACCTCCCTGAGTCTGTTTCCCCACTTACTACCTCAGAGTCTGCACAGGCAGCTTCAGATTCCTTCAGGCCTAATGCCCTCAGATTGTATGGCTCTATATGCAACTACATACCCTCCAGTCACTTTTTTAAAAGAAGGGCAAAGAAAGAAAGAAGTTGTAGTACCCTGTGGGCTTGCATATTCTTAGGGAAAATTTCTAGGTATAGAATGCATTCATGGGACACCAAATTCAAACTTGGAAAGACTGAGAATGTGTCATTCAAGAGAGTGATGGAGATGAAGGCCACAACAATAAAAGAAGCAGCCACTCCTGAGTTACCACTCTCAATGGACCAGGGACTTAGCTAAGCACTTTACCATCTTGAGCAATCATGGTCCTCACAGTGGACCTCTGGGTTGTATATCAGTATCATCTTGAGATTACAGAGGAGGAAACAGAGATTATTTAGAACGGCTAAGTACCTCACCAAGGTCATCCAGGCAGGAAATGCTGGAGCTGAAAGTCAAATCAATGCAGCCCCCACCTATGCTTTAACTGTCAGGCTCAAGGTGCTGCCTCTTGTGCAGACCAAGGGAGCTAGCACCAATCCGAGCTCCTGAAGGATTCCATCAGGGAATCCCCCATAGGAAGAACAGGGAATGAGAAATCCTGGCAGCACCCCATATGTGATAGTCTAGAGGGAGAACAGAGAATCCAGCCTGCCACACTTCTCAGCATGTGGTATGTGATGTATGGTGTAGCATAAATATTTATCATGTCCTCTCCTGTCACTGACACACTTATTCTTCCCTCATCTTGGAATGTTCCCTTATACTCCTCCTTCCTTGTCCAGCAAACACCTACTTCACTGGTCAGTTGTCATGGTGTCAAATAAGCCCTGTCTGGCCTCTCATATCAATCACATGTCCTCATCACATGGCCTCATAATGTCACATACCTCTTATTCACAACATAGTTGCTGCTAGGTGCAGTAAATGCCATTCTGCCCTTCTTTTTTGGTAACAGCAACCCAACTTTCAGCCAGGCTCAGCTAAATGAGCCTATTAGAGCTTGATATGGCAAAGTGATTCAGTCATGGTCAATGAGATATCCATGGATGTGGCTTTCCCAGATAACATCCTTAAAAGGACTCCTTCCATCCTGCTGCCAGGAAGGTAGCAGTTGCTTTAGTAGTCATTCTGGACTGTAAGGTTATTTTGGATGGAAACCACAGGCTGGGATTTTGAGGACAGCAATAATGACAGGAAGTTATAATATAGCTACGACACACTATCAACCATTCTAAGTGCTTTACCCATACTAATTTATTGATAACTCACAGAAACCTTATTAGGTAAGTTCTACTCTTATCCCAGTTGTGCATGAAACTACAAGCTCACATAGCCAGAGAGCAGTAAAGATAGTATTTGAGAAGCGAGGCCAGTGAGAAGATTATTGAATAACCTGGATGAGAGATGATGGAGAGCTGGACCAAAGAGCTGGCAGAAGATATGGCAGGCGGTGGTCTGACCCTAGATCTATTCAAGAGAAAAGATGACAGACTGGATGATAACATGAGAAAGCCAGACATCAAGGATGCATCTAAGTCTTTTGGCCCAGGTAAATGCAAAAATGGAGCTTCCATTTTCTGAGAAGAGGAATACTACAAAAGAAGCATATTTGAGAGAAAAAAAAAACCCACAGATTTCAGTTTTGTCTAAAACTGACAATTTTAGGATGTCTCCTAGACTTGCAGGCAGAGGTTGCACGGTCACTGTCAACATGCAGACAAGGTTACCCAGGAAGTAAGTGCAAGTAGAAGAGCACATGTGTCCAGGGACTGAATTGTGGGGCAATTGTGGGGTACCAGTCAGAGGTGCTGAGGTGGTCCAGGGAAAAAGAGCTGGAAGGAGCTACAGGGGCAGTGGAAGAGATTTAAGCATGCTTTGAGTCTCTGATGTTAAGTAAAGGTGTGTCAAAAAGAGACAGTTCCTACACCGAGGAGAAGGGAGTATTTTTGTCTTAACTTTTCTCATTTACTTCATTTCTACCTCAGACTTCCACACAGTCACAGGGGCAACTGATAGGACATCCATCACTCTAGCTCAACGAACTTCCAGAGTTGAATGAACTCTTTTTCAAAAAGAAACTCAATTAAAGATCTATTGGTCAAAACAACACATTCACTATAAAATATGTAAAGACCAAATGGAACACAAAGCATTTTCCTGCCAACAGTATAAAACAACAACAAAAAGCCTGGTCTACATATGTTTATTCCATTTGTAAAACTGGCCCTTTGCCTCAGGCCTTATGAATGAGCGATAAACCCCTGTTTGCTGCCGAGGTTCCCTGTGTTCATTTTTTTTTCCTGTGCATGTTTGCATTTATAATCTTTCATTCTTCTTCATTAAGCATGGGTAAAGATTCCTACTCCTCCATATACCAGAGGAAGTTCTGTTAATTGGCTCACACTCCAAAACCTATGCCAGGAGGGGAAGGTCTCAGATGAGCTAAGATCCAGCGATGGCAGTTCTGTCCACATCCATCCACTTCTGCCACACCACGCCAAGCCACCATCATTGTTCATCCATCTCTTCAGTTTCATTTTTTTCCCACAGTCCTTCCTCTATACTGCATCCAGAACTATCTAAGACTATAAGCCTGATGTTTTGCTGGTTCTATTGTCCAAGCCTCGCTTGCCTCAAAGCCTTTGTGTGACTATTTTCTCTGATTGGCTGATGCTGTCCCACCTATGTCAATTCCCTTGACACCCTCCAGAGTCTCCGCCTCACTGATTCCTACCCATTTGTCAGATTTTAGCTCTAAAGGCACTTCCTATGACAGGAGTTCTTATCTCAACTCCATGTATCTTTCTGTGACATCATCTTGTTTATTCCTGTCTTAGCATTCATTGCATTCTGTAATCTTCTTGTTTAGTTTTTAACTACCTCTTCACATAAGTACTCAAGATCCATCTAGGGGCCATATGAAGGAACAATTTATTTGTTGTTGTACTGCCAGGAACTAGACTTGTACTGTACTTGGCCCTTGGTAAAAATTCAGTAAAGAGTATTTGTTGAAGGAAGAGAGGGAAGTAATAAGGAAAGAAAAAGAAAGAATGAAGGGAAGGAAGGAGGAAGGGAAGAAAAGAGGAAGGGAAAGAAGAAAGGAGCGAAGGAAGGAATAAGGAATTAAGGAGGGGAAAATGGAGGGAGAGAGGAAGAAAAGAAAGTAAAACAAAGAAAGAAGAAAAGGAAAAGGAAGGCAGGCCAGCCTTAGAATTTAGTAGACCAGGTTTCCAATCCCACCTCTACCCCTTATGAGCCATGAGGACTTGAGCAACAATACATCATCTCTGAGCTCAGGATTTCTCACATGTAAGACTACCCACTGATCTGAGATCACAATTCTTCTCAATGAGCCATCACTTCTTCACAGTGGATATAAGGCTTGAATAAGTTGCATTAGACAATGTGTGACTCTTACAGTGGACATGTGTCTTTTTGCTCTCACCATCAACTCCTTCTTTCACAGTAGTACCCATACTCTGGGTAAGATTCTACTCCAAGCCCCATGATGTGGGCAGTGCCCAGACCTGAGCCAATTGATTTGTTACTGGCCCGAGCAATTGGCTTAGGGTGGACAAGTGACCTAACCTAACCTAATCAGGAATTTTACAGAAGTAGCCAAATATCATACAGCTCCCTCCTCTCTCCCCTCTTCTCTTTCCTCTCTCAACTAGAGTCTGAGAGGATGCACTTAGTGGGGACAGATCATCAAATGGTGTCTGAGAGTACAGCCAGCACCAGGGAAGGCAGAGCACTGAGACGAACTGAATTCAGCACCAATGGTGTCATTGAAGCCCATGTCAATTCATGGGACTTACTTTCTAGAGGCTTCCAGCTCAGTATGACATCCTGAGTGAACTGAGTTTTTCTCATAGCTCCCAAAGATACTTGCAGTTGGCCATCTCTAGGTACAGACCATGGATACTTTCAACTAGATTTTACTGGCACAAATCAAAAAATTCATCGAAATATTTCCATACAGTTTGCTCACCTTCAAAAATACTCAGCAGTAATTCCCTCAAGAGATTTCTAAAGGTATGCCTGAAATTTCCTTACAAACATACAAGGCATCGTATTTCTCCAGAGTCCAGAAGCTCCTCTGGCCTTTATGATAATCTTATATGTCAGAAGATAGAAGGATGTCTCTTTGTGCCATTTTCCTCCTTCCCTGGCTTTCACAAGAGCATCAGTTTATTCCACTGCTCCATATTCCTTCTCTGGCTCCTTAAATGTGGACACCCCGTTGCTCCTTCTACAATCCCTAACTGAGGCAACCATCCCCAGCCCCATGGTTTTATCTAATTCCTTGTCATGGTGGTGGTGAAGGAGGATGAGGAGGAAAGTGTAGGAGCAGGGGTGGAGATAGATAACCTTGCAGAGTGGAAGACAAGAACAAAGATAGGATCAATAAAAGAAGATAAACATAACTAACTTTACGACTTTAAAATAATTTAAGTACCCATTCCAATTTTCCCTTCATATCCTATTTATATATATATGGGTACTTAAAAATAAAATAAAATAAAATCCTGTTGGAAAGATCATGGAGAGAATGGTATCTATGTATTCCAAATTGTATTGTTTTTATCAGTTTGGATATTATCTTGCCTGACCATATATAATTTAATAGTGATTTCTCAACATATATTTTGGGAAACAGATGGAACTTTAACTTCTTTTTCCAACAGTATATTTAGAGACAAAAAAAGTTTTGAAAGAAGGACCCTTTTATGTCGTTTAAAATGTTTCTTTTTAAAAAGTCACACAAGCAATGCAAACTTCTTACAGAAAAGTAGATATCAAAGATAAGCAAAAGAAGACATTTAAAGCCACTGATGATGCTAATATTTCAGTTAATGTCAATTATTCAATTATTTGAATATAAAAACATTACTTATTGAATTCCCTATTATTAGCTCTCTAGACTGTATTTACCTTGTCAATAACATGGATGAAGCTGTAATAAACATTCTTGTAGTAAAATTTTTGCATACATTCTCAACTTTTCAAGAGGTTGAGTTATTGATCAAAGGGCATTACATATTTCAGTCTCAAGGGTCCTCAAGGAAAGTTGTCCTGATTTATACTCTGACCAGGATGCTATCTTCCCAATGTCTGTTTCACCACTCGAAATCAATCCTAAGTATCATCTTTTAAAAATCTCTCAGTAATTTAAAAATACAGGTTATATGGATGAGTCTTTTCCTTGGTCCAAATGAGTTAAAAGGCAGAGAGGATATTAAACTTCAAAATGCCCGAAGGGCCACAGGGCTCACTACATTGCAGATCTCCAGAGAACACTGTCCTACCCACTGCAGACTAGCATCCCAGGTTATTTAGTAGAAAAGATGTAGACTGATAACTAAGGGTCAGATTTTTAAAACTGAACTCTGAATGAAAAAATCTAGTGTCTTTTTTTTGCAGTGGTAGAGCTCTTCCTAGATGAAAGGCAAGCCTGCATAAATTATTCACTTGATGGCAGGCTTTTTTTTGGATGCTGGAAAATGTGGATTATTAATGGGCAGAGCAGAACAATTCTCACATTACATATAGCTGAGGACTATTGGCTGGGGGAAAGCCCCAGACATTTTGCTCATTATAATGTTCTGAAAATTCTCACAATAAGAAGTCATTTCTCATCAGGCTTGAACTCTGCTTTGTATCAGAAAAATACGTTTCCAATTAAAATTGTCATTCTTCAGCCTTACTTTGGGTGGTCATCTTGCTGAAAAATTATCTGGAGTTCTGGCAGTGTTGGGGAGCAAAAGGTCCTGCAGGTTCCCTGTGAGAACACAGGGTTGGTAGAATCAAAGGGAAATTTGGCAAAGTCCAGATAAAACTACCACCATGATGTGTTTGTATTTCCTGCCTGGAAACCACTTTGGTCTACATGGCAGTCCAGGGATCAGTGTAGATTAAGGAGGATCTGATAGGGAAGGAAGCTCTTTTCTGCAGGATTCATTTTAGAAATATCTGAACAGGATGCAAACCCACTCAGACCTTCTCCTGAACTCCCACCCTACCAGTGTCACTTTTCAACATTGTGACTGCTTCCAGTTGGATACTCTAAGCTGCTGGTTTTAATTAAAACTTAATTTGCAAAAATGTTTCATAATTTATGCATGTCATGTAATTCCTCTGAGACTCTGAATGTGGAGCCAACTCAGGGCCATATAAGGAGACACTGTACTGAGAAGATTGGGGGAGGAAAGGGATGTACGAAGAGAAGTACCAACAGGCGCAACAGAGGAAGGTCCTGATACTTACTTTCAGCCTCCCATCACCTGGATCTGCAGCCACCTGGGAGAGACATGGGCCTTGATGTCTAAAAACAGATATCCCGTTTGGCAGGTTATAGACTCAGAGAACCAGAAGGGTCAGCAATGACCAGAATGGCCCTCAAAGAAAGGCCTTACCAGGGGAGATGGGAAGCCAAAGAACTTGAAACCCTCCAAAATAGATGATTGGGTTCCCACCCTCCCACCGAAGGAGACACACACACACACACACACACACACACACACACACACACACAACCCTCAGAGGAAAATTAATGAAAACTCAAGAGTCGCCAATGAAACCATTACTTCAATCAACAGATGTCTTCAAGAGAATTTGCAGGGATCTGTCAAACTGTTGAACCACAAAGAAATCTGTGCAGCAACTTAACTAGAAATACTGGGCCCCCAAGAAAGATGGCCTCCCCTTAACACATATACTTTGTTAACTGCAAAATTAATGAATCTCCAGTTACCCTCCAGGTCTGCAATGGAAAGAATATACTGACAGCATTTGACATAAAAAAGAAATCAATGGGGCCAGAAATAAACGTAAACAAGCGTTCTGCATACTCACAAAGGATGGGCCATGTCAGTGCTATGTTTTTTAGTGGCCAATCTGGTAAGTTACACATTTCACTGATAGAAATAGCCTATCTCTATCTCAAAGGTTCAACTTGCTCCTTCCATTTCCTGCCACCTATTAAAAACTTAATAAGCTGTTAAGTAAAAGCAAGAGACTATACAGTCCTTTCATCCGTCAAGCCTGTATCTCACAGAAGTGGACACATTAAGTAGATAGTCAAGGGTAAAAATGTGAGCTGCGGGTGACAGACAATCCTCTGTTGATGTTCTCAATTAGAATATCCTAAAGGAAACTTCTGGCTCTATGATTCTAGTCTATGAGAAGTTCTTTTCTTTGAAAAAGCTATGAACATTTCCTTCTTTTACAGACTGTTTTCACCGTGGCCCATCAGTGCATATATTTTATATTCATCAGAAGAGAGAAAGAAAGGCTAAAGCTTCGTGTTAATAATATTATTTCTCTTTTTTGCATCCAAGCACTTTTCAAGTCAAGACTGGATCCTATTTATGAACAATGAGAGTCTGCACATACTGAATGCTTATACTAAACCAGGCCGGGAGCTAAGGACTCTAAATGCATCTGCATGAAAAATTCCCATGACAACTCTAGGGGTCAAATACAATCATCTACATTCTAAAGATGGAAAAACTGAGATTGACCCCAAATCCTGTTTTCTGACCCAGTAAGGTTAACAAGTCAATTAATCCAATTAATCTTTTTCTAAAAACTTAATCTATTAATGAATAATGCAGGAAATA
Organism: Camelus bactrianus; assembly: GCF_048773025.1. Classification (NCBI taxonomy): domain Eukaryota; kingdom Metazoa; phylum Chordata; class Mammalia; order Artiodactyla; family Camelidae; genus Camelus; species Camelus bactrianus. Next base: position 30,074,888 of record NC_133555.1, read on the forward strand.
TGAAGTAAAAATAAAAATGAAGTGATCTACTCGCCAGTAGAATAGAAGACAACTTTGTCTTCCACTGAAGCCTGTGACACACTGACTACCACACTACTTCAGACTTATTTTCATCATAGAGGTCTATTAATATGATGGGACTGCTAATCTCTCAAAATACACTTTGCTTCCTGTCCCCCAAATCTGGGGCTTGGCAATCCTTCAAACACATTTTCCCAAACATATGTTTCTATACTATTGAAGTTCATGTATATTTCCAGTGGAATTTTTCTTAAAGTTTTGATTAATTTACAATTAAATCATAAAACAGAGTAACTATTATTGAATATCTTTATTTCCTAGTGACTTTCATTTTGTCATTTTACAGAACTTTTTTTGTCTTCGTTAGGAAAGTCAGGTCTTATCAGTGACACTTGGGCCCAAATATCAAAGAGGCCAATATACTTCAGAGGTTTACCTTTAAGAACTAGAAGAATCCAAAACCTGAGCTATAAAATGTTGCCATTCACATTAAATACAAAAATGAGGTGATATAATCAAGAAAGGGAAAAAGAAGCATAAAAGAGGGCTGTCTCACAATTAAATCGATTTAGTATAGTATCACACTTAAATAAAAATTATCTCAATATCATATCAATAAATTGCCACTGTCCTAAAATTTTTTTTTAAAAAAGGTAAGCATTATTCTCTGGTAAAATTAATCTAAATCCAAAATATTTTAAATCTTGAATATGAATTATCAAATAGAATAATATAATTAAATAATCTCAAAGATAAAACAAACTAACCATCATTATCATCTTTTATTTCTAAATTTCTACTGTGGTCACATTAGAATAGCTAGTACTGGATTATTCCTCCTAACACAAACAACTAAATAACTGGATAGAATACAAAAAAGAAACAAATGTCCTTTGATATTGATCAGTAATCAGCACGGAATTTGCTTCCTAAAAGAAGGCAAAACATAAGGTGACATTCATGATCACTTTAATACTTGACATGGAGGCATTTACAAGACCCCAGAGCAGAGATGATAAGGCCAAGCAGAACCTGGTAGTTGCACTGAATTGAAGAGGAATTAATCAAAGTTTATAGAGGCTCAGGTGCCTGGAATTTGCACGGTAGAGCACTAGAGAGAAAAAGCTATACAAAGAAAGAGTTCCGAAATGTACAGAGAGAGCCTCTTGAGTCTTTGATTTAATACTGAAATGAGCTAAGGGAAGACTTCATGAGGCTGGGAAAAGCACAATTACAGGGGGTAGGAGAGGGGAACTACAATAAAGCTATAAGCCAAAAAAATCTATTGGACCTCAAAAATGGCGGGGAATTTACAAGTCCCAACCAGCCAGAACAGAATAGCTTGTTAAACACCTGGGACATTCAGTACGAATCCCAGAAATATTGTGCCTAGCATAAGAACTAAACTAGACTTAGAGTGAAAGATACACTGTATCTGCCAACCAAAGTTTAAAAACAAGTGTTTAAAGGACTAAGCTGATACATAAGTAAATTAGCTAACTGTCAGAACACAACTTAATACTCTTTAAAGGAAGACAACAAAATCCAGAAACTCAATAACATAATGCCACTATCATGCTGTCATTATGCTTAATGTCTAATAAAAAATTAATAGTTATGGAAACAAAAAAGGTGTGACTCTTAAGAGGAAAAACAATCAGTAGAAATATACCTAGAAATCATGTAATTGGAAAATATAAACTTGATAAAATTTATAAAATTGATAAACACACCAATCTAGGAAGCTCAATTAACCTGAAGCAAGATAAATACACACACATACACACAAAATACCAAAGCACATTATAATAAAATTGCTGAAAACCAATTATAACAACAAAATAATAAAAGCAACCAAAAAATAAAAGCACATAGGTATAGGGCATCAAAGGTAAGAATTATTACTAACTTCTCATCAGAAACAGTGCAAGCCAGATTATAATAGAACAATTGCTTTAAAGTACTGTAAGAAAAAAATGTAAACTTAGAATTCTTTATCCCGTGAAAATATCTCTCCAAAAGATGGTGAAATAAAATGTTTTCAAACAACAGTAACAAAAAATTCTGAGAGAATTCACTGCCAGCAGAGTTGATCTTTAGAAAAAAAATTAAAGGATGCTCTTCAGGGGAAGTAAAATGATTCCAGATGGAAGCTTGAAATCTATACAAAAAAATAAATAGCACCAGAAATGGAAAATATGTGGGTAAATATGAGATTTTTTCTCACTTTTTAATTAACTGTTTTAAGCAAAATGAAAATAATGTATAGTGTGGGGTTTATAATATATGTGGGAGTAAAAAGTATCAAAATAGTAGCACACAGAATGGGAGGGGGCGTGGCAGTATACTGTTGTAAGTTGCTTCCATTATAAAGAGGGTAGACCCTGAGAAGTTGAAGATGCAAACTGTTACACTAGAACAACCACTCAAAAGGCACAACTAAGAGGTACAGTTAATAGGCCAACAGTGGAGATAAAATAGCATTTGAAACACTCAATTCAAAAGGACACCAAATAAGGGAGAAAAATATAAGGGTATTTGTGTGTGTGTGTGTGTGTGTGTGTGTAACACATACATTTATTTATAACAATATGGTAGGGTTAAATAAGAAGAAAATAAAAACAACAGAGTAGATGGGTATTTACAAAAATATGGTGTATTTAAACCAAACAATAAGATAACTACAGTAAATGTAAATGGATTAAACAAACCAATTAAAAAGTAGAGATTGCCAGGCTGGCTGAAAAGAGAAAAAAGATCCGACTATATTTTGTCTACAAAAAGTACACTTTAAATAAAAAGGTATGAGGGCAAAGGTAAAAGAATGGAAATACATACAACAAAACAATAATCACAAGGACATTGGGGAAGCTATATTAATATCAAACAAAACAGACTTAGGACAAGAAATATGAGAGATAAACAAAAATATTTCATAGTAATAAAATGGTCAGTTCATCAAGATATTGTGCATACTCCTAATACTAGAGCTCAAAATATGTGACACAAAAATGAGCAGAATCAAAAAATGAAACAGATAAACTTAGAATTTTCTTTGGTGATTTCAGTACTTCTCTATGTAATTGGTAAAAACAACTAGACAGAAAATTACTAAATATATAGAAGACCTGAACAACACAATTTCAACCGATTTCATCCAATTGATTTTTTTAGAACAATATGCACAATAACTGCAGTATACACATTCTTTTCAAGTACCTGTGAAACAGTCACCAAGAAAGTCCATATGCTGGACTATAAAACAAGTGTCAAGAAACAAAATTACTGAAATCATAGGATATATTCTCTGAATACAAGAGAATCAAATTAGAATTTGTAACAATAATATAACTAATAAAATCTAGAGGTATTTGAAAATAACACACTTCTAAGTAACCCATGAGTCACAAAATTCCCAAATCACAAGTGGCATTAGAAAATATTTTGAACTGAGTAAAAATAAGAACACAACATATCAGAAGTTGTGAGATGTGGCTAAAGCAGCTCTTAGAGAGAAACAGAAATATATAGCTTTAAATGCTTATAATAGAAAAAGAGAATAGTCAAATGGTCAAAATTTCACCAAGAAAGAAACTAGAAAAAAGACCAAATTAAACAGAATATAATGAGAGGAAAACTTAAAAACTAAAAACTAAGAGCAAAAATCAATGCAACAGAAAAAAGACAAACAAAAGAGTAAAGCTGGGTGAAACCAAAGTCTGGTTCTTTGAATATACCCCCAAAATTGAAAAATATATAGCCAGATTGGTAACTAACTGCCAGTATCAGGAACAAAAGAGGGAATGTCATTGTAGATCCTAAATACCTTAAAAGAATAAGAGAATATCAGGAACATACTTATGCCAATAAATCCAACAACTCAGATGAAGTGAAAAAATTCCTTAAAATACCAGTGAGCAAAATTGATGTAAGAAATACAAAATCTAAGATGTTTTACATCTATAAATAAAATTAATTTGGAATTTAAAACTTTCCCACAAAGGAAGCCCCAGGCCCAAATGTTTTCATTAATGAATTCTAATAATATTCAAGGAGAAATTCAGCAATCTTACACAAACTTCTACAGAAGACAAAAAAAGGAATGTGTATATGTGTATGTGTGAGTGTGTGTGCACGCGTGCACGCGTGCCAGTATTAACTATCTGACATGTGAATAAAGATGCCTTCAGGTGATCTGGTGCCCAGTCATCAAGTCACTTACCTCTGGGTCTTCATAGCTAGGACCCCAGATGTTGTGGTTTTAGAGGTAAGCCAGGCTTGATGTTCCCCGTCCAGATTCCTGCCATCTCATTTGTGAGCGTGTGAAAATAGTTGTTTCACAACACTGTTTGGGGGTGTTCAATAAGCAACAATAGCAACAGAAGATAAATATCATGATCCTTGTTTTCCAGAAGAGTAAACTGTACCTCGTGAGAGTGACTTGAAAAAATTAGTGTATGTGGCAGTGGCAGCTTTCTCTGCAAAGTGACATACACCCTGATCTAGACAGAAGTCCCAAATGTGATGCCACCACATTCACCAGGGTTCTAGTTCAGGGCTGTATGAGGCTTTGGTCCCATTATCACCAAACTAATGATCTGGCTCCAGTAATCCTGCTTCTCTTAGGAAGACACTTGAGGTCAGGGTTTGGTACTCATGGATCACACAGCCAAAATCATCTCACTGTTAAATCTTTAGCAAAGATAGATCCTCAATGTCTATATTTGCAAAAGCTCAAGTAGCTCAATCAGCCATGAATTCTGGGCATTTATGCAAGACTTGGTTGAAGCACAAACTTAAAAAACTCTTCCCAAACAGCTGCAAAGAGCACAGAAAGTAGAGGACTAAAGCTTGGTAGAGTCTTGGCTCCCACTTTAGCCAAGGAGATATCAGCACAGGATATACCAGGGTGTGAAACAAGTGTTTATAATAACAGGACAAAAATAATTGATTCACTTCTGTCCTAGAAAGATGACTGAACTTAGAATGTTTGAGATGGGTTGGCATTTTATATTTTCTGTCATCTTGTCCTCTGTTTCCCTACACCCCCTGCCAGTCCTTTTTGCCTTTAAACAAACATCAGTTTTTATTCTTCACAGAGGCACAAGTCTTCTATCACCAGACTTGAACAAAATCTCCACAAATGCAGAAGAAAAGTAGCAGGATTTGCTCTGATTTATAGGCTGGAAGGGAGATGGAGAGAACAGCTGCTTTTCGCCTGAACAGAATTTGCCCTTTCTTTTGATAATAAGCACTTTATTTGCCTGTGAAACAAAACCCATCCCCTACACTCAGGTCTTATAGGACTGGGGCTGACTCCACCCTCCTCCAAATCCATAGGCAGACATGTGACTCACACCTGGTGAATCAGCATGTTGTATCCTGTTGACCACTGTGACTGGTTCAAGCAGAGATAACACAGGACTGAAGCCATGAGAGTCAGCACCAGGGTCTTAGCTAGAACCATAAGGAAAAAGATTTATTTCTTTTGAGGGGAAGGGGCTCCACTAGAAGGATATAAACATGGAGCTGTTGGTGGCAGTCTCAACACCCCAAAGGGAGGGGGAGTGTCACCTGAGAGTAAAGCTACACAGAGGAAACCAAAGCCAAGAGATGGCAAGAGGCAGATTCCTGACTGCATTTGGGCACCTAGATCCAGCCATGCCTGAAAATATCTACACTTTAACATTTCAGTTTTATGCTTCAGTAGATTCTCCTTAATCACACAAATCTGGCTAAGCTGGATTTCTATCACAGCCAAAGACACCCGATTCACTAAGACAACATATTATCAACCACCTATACCAGTGGTTCATGAACTCTGCTCTGTGGAGTCCCCAAATTCTATGAGCCAGAGAGACTGAGTAACAGGCACCCCTGACTCCAATTTAATCAACACTGCTCTTTATTTTATATATGATGGCTGTTAAGATTTTATTTGAATAAAAGAGCTTTGCTAATTAAGAAAAAAAAAGATAGCCATTCAGTTCAACCACGTTATTTTAGAGGTCCAGAAAAGCCATGTGTTTTTCACAAAGCAAGTTTGTGACAGCAGTAAGCATGATCTCTACCAATTCATCCAGCACAAAGCCCATTATCACCTAATGCTAAGGTTGACAGTACTGCTCATATTAGCTTTGGGATAGAAGCAGGTCTGTGGCTCCAGGCACTTCACCCCAACATATGGGAGGGTCCAACATGGACTTCTACCTGTAAGGACAGAGCTGCATACCTGCCACGTTCTGGGCAAACAGCCCAAGTGCCACCCTTCCTACAGTGTATCATGGGACCATAGGCATTTATCACAGTATGGGAGAGCTTTGTTTAGAACCATCTTCTCTGACTCATGTTGGGCTGGTCAGGAAGCCCCACATGTCTACCAGGGAACACATTTATTTCTGTACCCACTGCCTATCAGAGTAAAGGGTACAACTTCTTTTCAGTATTCTAAAATAGTGGTTTGGTTTTTGAAAAGGCTTTGGACTCTATCATCTTTAAAATTAAGAGAAAATCAAAATCTGGTCACTTTCGAGACAAGTTAATTAAGTCCCATCTGTCTCAATGTGGCTGCCCTCTATTTGGAAGTGGAGAAAAAAAAGAGAGAGAGAGAATCCAAACTGGCAATAATGTCCTTTTAATTGAATAAACCAACAGTTTTCTCATTCTAATGAGCATAAACTGTTTACAGAAAAGATTTTATTTAAATTACCCAGAGTGATTACTTTAAATGCACAGTTTGGTTAAAAGCTAAAGTCATAAATAATTAATTTTTCTTTTTAAAAGAATTATGCAAATTTAAACCAGAAGGCTAAAAATGGAAAGTGTCTAATCACAAGTGAATTGAGCTTCTCTTTGAGTTTCTCTCCCTTGCTACTTCGTCTCCACGTTTCTGTCTTTGCACCTGCTCTGAACACAAACAATGCCTGCCCTCACTCACCATGGTCTAGGGTGGTTCTTACACTCTCTGCCAATTCTTTACATTCCTTTTGAACATTGAGTGAGACCAACGGGTGAGACTAATGAGAAATGGGTGTGAACAGCTTTGGGTCATACCCCAAACAATGTCATGTGCCTGTGAACATTATCAAATTCTTGATAATGGAGAGAAGACAGAATCAACTGATCAGAACATGTTTCCTAAGCATCTATCCTGTGCAGGCATTCTGCTGAGTGAGCAGAGCTCAGAGGAATTAACTTCATAGACTAACCACAACATAGAATTAAATAAAAACACAAGGATAAAGACTAGACAGTAAAATCTTCATGTGCCTAGAGGCAGCGGCTGGTTAACAGCACACAGGGTGGGGGTTTTCAGGTCAGACAACGTGAGATTCCATAGTCCCATTCACCTGGTCTGGCACTGCCTAGCAACAGAGTTCCCCCCGGCCTGAGTACAGCCAAGTAAGAGAAGCCCTTTCTAGACAATGGGCCGCTGCCACAGGACCACAGGACATACAGAGCAAAGCCAGCTCAAATGTGGCAATGAGAGCACAGTGGCAGGCAAGATCAGGTTTCAGAGGTGTGAGAACTGAGGGACAGTGAGCTCTAAGTGCAGAGGCTGAGATGTGCTCTGCCACCATCCTCACTGCCACTGGTCTTGTGTAAAGGAAGATAGAAACAGATTCTGGAAGGCAGGAGGTGGAGAGGGTAAAGCAAAAGCTGTGAAGGACATAGTAAAGCATAAGGAATATCCAGTTCCTAGCAGATTATGGCCATCAGCGGTTTTTTTAAGTTTTGAAATAAGACCTTTAGGTAGCCTCTGAGAACATTTACATTTGCACCTCTGGCATGAATGATCAGCAACAGGTGGGTGGTAAACTGTTGGCTTGTGGTAGCAGCAGGCAACCCTGCTTCTGCTGCCATAAAGCCTACCCGTGAGAGGAGAGCAGGCAGGTCCCTGGGAGAGGACACTACGTCAGTTATCCTTACAACATCCCAATGGGACAGTGTCTATCATTATCCTCCTGTTATGTATGATAAAACTAGAGGCACAAAAGGGTTAAGCAAACAGTCCCAGATGATACATCTGCTAAGTGGAAGAGAGCATCTGAAGCAGCCCCTCTGGCTCTACTGCTGTGTCCTCCACCAGCATGGCACACTCCTGCCACTTCCATAAGTGACACATACACCATATTAGGAAAGAAAAAGAAGACATTCTTCATTACAGTCATCCCTCAGTATCCACAAGGAATTGTTGCCAGCCCCTGCCCCTAACCAAGTAATCCAAGGATGCTCAAATCCCTCATGTAAAATGGCATAGTATTTGCATATAACCTACACACACCCTTCCCTACACTTTGAATCATCCCTAGATTACTGATAATACTTCATACAAAGGTAAATGCTATGAAAAGAGTTGCCAGTATGGCAAATTCAAGTTTCACTTTTTGAAACTTTCTAGAAAAAAATTTTCCCAATATTTCCCCATCAAGGTTGGTAGAATCCGTGGATGCAGAGTCCAAAGATAAGGAGGGCTGGCTGTATACAAGAAGTTTCACTCTTTCTCCAGAAACTCCATTTTGCAATTCTTTGGGAGAACAAAGCTGGTGGATCTCAAAACACAGAGTAATAATAGGCTGCGGTGCCTGACACAGTCTGTGCGCCTTCACTTGCTCAGCCTAACAGAACCCTCAAGCCCCAGCTAGGGCTCACTGTAGACATGAGACAAACTGGCCTCATTGAATGTGGCCATAATCCACTTTGGGTTTAGAGCAGTTTTAGAGAAAGTTCTAAAATCTCATATAGCTAGAACTAAATAGCAATTTAATGAGTAACGAGTAAATGAATCAGAGGCACAGATTAAATTTCCATCCAAATAACCACAAGTTTCTCAATTAAGAGGGGAGAAAGTATGCTTGGCAAAACAGTTTGATTTTGGCCATAGCCACATGGATTTTCCCAGCCTGCTTCCTGAATGTGGCAGTGCACACAGATGAGGGGAACTCAGGCCTTAGATACACTCACAAACTTTTTTCAGAACCAAGCATATGATAATAACTTTACAGTGTCAGGAATCTTGGTTATTATACAGGAATTCCAACTTCACACCACTCAGTGTTTACATAGAGAGCAACCCAGGAGGGTTTGGACACAAGGGAAGTATCTTAATTGTCAAATAACTCATGAGTTTTACTTTAAAACATTTATATTCTCCTGAAGAAAGGACAGGTGTTGTTGTTTTTTTAAAACAAATATCTTTAATGAATATTTGGGAAAGTTATTCAATCTTTCAATGCCTCAGTTTCATCATCTGCAATTTGAAATAACAATAAGACCTATCTTGTAAGACTGTTATATATTTGTACTTAATGATATATTTAATTTTATTTTTAAATATAATAATAATGCCACATTATTTAGAGATAATTTGACATACAGTTATGTGTTAAGTTGCTTGAACTGTGCCAAGCCCATAGTAAGTATTCAATAAATGTAGGTACAATTATTACCATTATTTTTGGTTGCTCAATCAGCATTGCATGGACCCAGGGAATGCTACGTTTTTTACGCCTCAGCAAAGCTTATTAAATGTCTCTTTCATACCAGATACTGAGAATTGATTGAGAAACCTTTCAGAACTAAATAACTGGGAATATTTGCTGGGGGCAAATTCAGACCATTGAGCAATTACTGCAATGGCTATCATAATGTGCATTATAATGTGTTACATATTATAGTTTATGTAGCATCTGACCCTCTGAGTTTGGGAAACTGAGGCCCAGAAAAGGGAAGTTATTTACTTAAAGGCACATGGTCAATGAGGAACAGAGCAAAGACAACTCTCAGTCTTCAAACTCCAAGTTCAATGATTCTTTTCCCAATGTCCATTCAGTTTTCAAGAGTCTCAGAAATTTTACAGGATGGTCATTGACAGCATAGTGTTGAGAAAGACAAAGCTCAGTTCCTCAGTGTCCCCAGAATTCCCATTCCTTCTACTTGGGGAATTTCAAGAGATTTTTTTTGAGACACACCTGATTGGTTCCCCAATGGATACTAAGAGTAAGGCAGTCACCACAGAGACATCAGGAGTCTTGAGGGCAGTAAGGGATCTGGGCACCCCAACAGATGCTCCTCCACACTTAGACACTGAGGACTTGAGTGTAAGTGGGACCTTCCTGAGTAATCAGGCAAGGAATATCGGACAAACCCATAGGGGGAGTTAGTCAAACAGAGTCACCTCAACACATTGAGAAATGGGAGACAACAATTCATTATCTTGAGCAGCAACCTTCCCCGAGATCGTGAATGTCCAACACTAACACAAAAATAAAGGGATTTTCAAAGCCTGATGACCCACAGCCATGTCACGACTGACACAGGAGATTAGACAATTAAAAGATTAAAGAAAATATAGAGTCATGGAATACAGCAGGATGCTCACGAATAAGGAAGTTTATGGCATCTACAGTAACACAGTTGGAGATAGTCTAAAGTGGTTGCCATCAGAAGCCCACAGTGGGGAGTAGGGAATTGCTAAAGAAAAGACTAAAAAAAGCTACCTTCCAGTTTCAAAGAGAGAAATCAATTGTTCTCCTACTCCAAATTTTTAAAAGAAAATGAAAGATTCGAGGTGATTTAGATTTCTTAAAAATATCCAAATGGTGCCCTAAGTTAATTAATAATAGGAGTTTAAAAGATTTTATGAATCAATGGATTTGGGTTGATAAGGTGATTTACATCTAAGAAATTGAGACCGTACTGTTACCTTGATAGCTTGTTACCCATAACCAACTCAAATGAGCTATTTCATAATTGAATTGCTCTAAAACTCAAAGTGAGTATTGTTAAATATGTTGTGAGTCCTGCATACTCATTTAATACGTGCGTGCCAGAGACATCCACAAGAAAAGAAAGGCTCAGAAACATGTGGGAAGGGTAAATTTTGGTTATTTTCATCTTCCTTATTGCCAACTGAAATTAATTAACAAAACCTACAGAGTTCTTTCAAATAACAATGGCTTCCACATCTCCATACTAGAAAATCTGAAAACCTAATATCATAAAAGATAGCAAGTTTAAGTTATATTTACAGGAATTCCTTTACTTAATCACACAGTGAGCATTCATATGAGTACTGGGTATACAGGCAGGTCACATGCAAAGACAAAGAATATACAGGCCCTTTGAAGTATCACCACATTGTCCTCAGTTTCAATATCCTACATGTAAAATCAGTTGTGCTTCTTTTTAACCATGCATGGGTCGGATGGATGTGAAATTGCAAACTGTTTATCCACTGGGTTATAACTGGGTGATAAACTCATTACATTTATAATTTTTTTTAGTTTTAAACCTATCAGAATAAATAATGCAGTTCTCTGCTTTTTATTTACCTACTGAATATCCATTAAGCATCAGCCCCTATGCCAGGGAAGGGTGGTAGACATAAGAGCTTTAATTATTAGTCTGTGTTGGGATGCTACAAATTGAAGAGACACAGGAATAAACTAAAGATAATCATACTGTATAACTGGGCCATGAAGCCAGAACAGGGATGGGTCCCCAGAGGAGGCAGTACTTAAAAAGAAACTTGAAGAATGAATAAAAGTGTGAGGCAAATGTCAACTATGACAAGAATCAAGTCATGTTCCTCCAAGTCAAGACTATTTTACCCGAAGGGCATAGTCTTATGCCACCCCAAAGTATGCCACTTTGGCATAGGGGTGATTTTGAACAGAAGGCAACTGAGAAACAGCAAATGCAGGAAAAGCTCTGTACTCTCCCTCTTTCTGCCTAAAGGCAGGGTATAAAATTCCTTTCACAAAGGTGTCCCCCCTTCCCTCTCCCATACCAGTTACAGGAAAACAACTCTTGATCATGGAAGATACTCTTATTGCCCCAGAGACTGCATGAGATTGAGTCTGCAAAGCAAATCTTATTAAAATAACTCGTATGTTCCATTAATTTTCTCCATATATTTACCCTCCCATAATTTGCCATCCCTAGAAGCCCAAGCTCATTTTCCTTTGTCTTATTACTTCTCCACAAATTTATAGCTCTTTGTTAAAATGGTACATACAAGTCCCAACCCCATCCCCCCACCCCAGGTCTAACTGCCTCTTTGATTCATTACTTCTTTTCTATGAAGGCCTCCATAAGCACACACATCTTTTGTCAGTTTAATTTGCAGGGCCCTTGTCATTAAACTTGAGAGGGTAGAGGAAAAAGTTTCCTTCCCTATATACCATTAACTTACCATCCTACTGTTTTTGTGGTATTATGTTGGATATGGGAAATACAATGGACAAAAAAGAAAAAAGTCACTACCATGCATAAGTTAGAGTAAGTCAGAGAGACATGATTTTAAAAATAGCTCAAGCAATATACAATTATAAGCTGTGCTAAGTGCTATTGAGAGCAAGAACTGATTCTATGAAAGAGTAATAGGTGGTACTTTTCTATTTGGAAAGTCAAGGAAGGGATTTATAATAAAAGAGCTAAAGATTAAATAAGAGTCAGCTAGGAAACAACGTGAGGACCCTGATGGTAGATGGTGGCCAGGTTCTTATCTCTAAGCAACTGAAAGAAAGACAGGGAGGAAGCCTAGAGGTACAAAAGTGAAACAAGGAGACTGAGTAGGAGTCTAAAGGCATGGTCTGGGCAGGAGAGAGGGTGAATGGCACATTGCAAATGATGAGAAGGGAGAATATTTGAGATGTATTTTGGGAGTTGTATCAACAGGCCTTGTATCTCAAACCCAATGACATAGGTGTTTGCCTCAGTTGCCAAGACCAAGGAATCATGGTTCACTTGGTCTTCCGGGCCACTGTTCTCTGGTACCAACCAGGCCTGTCTTCAGTGGGTCTGTCTGTCTCCTAAGTAAATGACATGATTGTATAATAAGACATGCAATGCAGGATCTGCATTTGGGCTTGCTGGCTTCTGCATGTCTTTATAGTAAATGATGAAATGTGTTTCGCTTGTCATTTTAGAAGATAATGTGAAACAATTTACCACAAAACAAGACAAAAATAGGCCTGTGTAGCTAGACAAAGCCTTAGAGATCTATTCCAGGGTTCTTAACATTTGGGGGAAACAGTGGAAAATTGCACATGTTCATGGACAAGTTTTGACAGGAGGGATCAAACACTGCTTGAAATTCACACATGGCTGAATGTGAGATTTTCCAGTGTCCTGATCTCGATCAATCTCCCCATTTTTCAGTTGGAGAAACGGAGGAACAGATATTATATAACTTAGTAGGAGAGGGAAAACCAAAAGTGGTATCTTCTGACCCTTTCTCTGCATTATGTAACCTACTGAACTCCTGGCAGAAGATATTCTGACAGTGGGACTTAGATACACCTGACCCAGACCCATCTTGTGTTGAGGGAAGCTGCATGGTCCTACTGGCGGCAGCTGGGGTCTCAGGGAAAGATAATCCTTCCAGATCTCCAGCCACCCCTGGTTCTGAGCTCCTGCTTCTACTGGATTTATTCTACCTGTGGATTGCCTCTCCATCCTATATGCACACCCTCTCATCCCCTTCCTAGGAGTATAGAGACATAGAAAAGTGAAAAATTCCCAGTTTCCCCCTAAAATTTCTCCAAGGCCTGAGAAAATATGATGGGCTTTTGGTAAGATGTGGGAGGTTATACCACAACAGAGAAAATAACATAAAATTAAATAAGATTTATCCCTGCTCTTGAAAAGACCTTAAGTTGCTTTGCACTTCTGAGGTCAGGCCCCAGCCCTCTTGCTAAGGCTGCTGTTCCTTCTCTTCTCTCAGGGAGCACATCTACTCTTTCATTTGTCCTATTTTCTTATACAGAGCAATTCTTTTCTGCCCCTCTTTCATCCCAGGCACTGCCCTAGGGCCTCTTTCACATCCTTATGCTCCCAAATCTTTGCTTAGGAATTCTGATTTGGAGGGGAACATCTGGCAGTGATTGGGCACGGAGGGCAGAGGTTAAATTTGGTTGTATCTTCTTTAAAAATAAAACATAAAGTTGGTTTTTTTGGGGGGGGGGAGCAGTTCAGTAAAGAAATACCCAACAACAGGCATTTGCCTCCCCTGACAAATGCCTCCCCTCCTGGCCCCATCCAAAGCAATCTGTGAGCAAAGGTTCAGAAGCAAGGTTTCTGAGAGAGACAAACTCTTAGCCCCAAAGTTAACTGGACACCTCCTGGAAGGCCTCCAGCATGAACCACAGATCCTGTTGCTCTGTGCAGTGCAGGGTCTCTTAGATTGCTCAGCTTCCTAGTCCCAAGGCTCGAACACCCTGTTATGGCCACCTTGTCTAGTTCAATTTCATATTGGAAGTTTTGATCTACTTATGAACTCAGTGCTTGGCTCACCTGATTACCCATCAAGGTGGCCAGATTTTCCGTTCAAAGTCATTAACAATGTTTCTGAAGAGTCTTATCGAGGACCCTCAATTTCCTTCAGGAAAGAAGCTGTGTAGATCAGGAGTAGCATATCATGATTTTTGACATAGTGACAGTACTTGGCGTTATATAAATTATAGGATGTGATTACAGTGTTTGCTGTGATAACATCATCAGAATCCTTTTGTGATGTATAACACATTCAAAATGCAAATTCCAGGATATTTAAAAGCCCATCAAATAGAATTGTTATGACTCCAGACTTAAACCCAGGAATGCTGCGGTTTCTTTTACAAGTGTGATGAGCTTAGTTTTCCTTCTGTCATTTAATACAGCACAGAGAACTCTCCATGTGAGAGATACATGTTTCAAAATTTAAAGTTTCCTATCTTGGGCTGCTAACATTATGGGGAACCTACTTCAGAATAAGTCAGGCTCCCTGTCTTCATATTTCAAAGCAGTTCTGTGAGTTTTTCAAAATTCAGTAGAAGCAGTGTAACTCAGGCTAGTGGGAATGGGAAGGACATTTCTAATCTCACATCAGGCATTTTAAAGACTTTGGCATCTGTAATGTAGCGGGATGGGCTAGCTCCTTATCAGAGCACAGACATAAATGTGAGACACACTTCCACAACCCATCAGAGAGAACAGGCCTCACACCCAGGCAGGCAACCTAGGGTTGAATCCTATTTGTTCCACTAATTATCTCCTTTCCTTGGGCCCATTTCTCAATCTCCCTAAGCCTAGGCTTCCTCCTCTGGAGGACGGAGATAACAGGATCCACCTGACAGAGATGCAAAAGCACTTAGCACAGGGTCTGAGGTACATTTTAACTGTCCCAAACTGATGGTCCTGGCATCCCAGTTATTCTTACTGTGCTGCTCAAATGAGGCCTGGCTTATTGCACTGTTGGGAAGGATGCTTCTGAAGATCACCATTAGTTTTCACAGCTCTGCTTTCCCTCCCAAGCTTTTTGGTTCACACCTGCCGGCCACAGCATGAGATTCTGGCACTGAAATTACTTCTTACTCTAGTTGTTTCTAAATGACACATCCATAAAGACTTCTGAGACAATAAGGGGCAGTGGCATGTAGACTACTTTATTTTCTCTCTCATTGCCAAGCATGGAATGGAGCTTCCAGGCAGGACTTGGCTGCAAAGAGTGAAGGTGACTTGGGGATGCCCTTCTGGTCCCCCTTTCTTCTGGAGAATATCAGAATTTGGCAAGTCTAAAATAAAATGAAGGCAGAGTTTATTCCACAAGACACTATGTATGGAACAATAAATGTTACTTGTAATTTCTAGATAATAATCATTAGCATTGATGGAACGCTTGCTATGTGCCTGACATGGTGCTAAGCAGCATCATGTTTTTTAATCTTCACAACTCTATGAGATCAGCACCATTATTATTCTCATTTTACAAAAAAGAAGCCCTGATTACATAAAATATACCACTGTTATTCGGTGTGTAAATGACTGTAGATTATTTCAGCATAGGTGGTGTATTATAAATGGGTATGCTACTTGTGATCTATATCTCAGAGGCAGTCAACTGCCCTAAACAGGAATATATATTCCAGCTAGTATATAAGCAAAAGGCAATATATGCTACAGTTATTTATCTCTAACACCAGAGGTTTTGTCAGTTGCCATATGGGCATTAGAAATGATTTTCACTGGTAATTTGAAGGTATCTCTTCTTTGTGGATTGGTTCAATAGATTGCAGAGGCCCTGACTTTCTCTGTATGAACCGGAATTTAAAAAAAAAAAAAAAAAAAAGACTTCCAGGAGCTCAGTGGTCTCTATCTTTAGGAATAGTGCCCCACGCCTGACTGTTAAATAATCTTGCCTCTACCTGCTGACTCCAGCCTCTCAGTCACCTGACTCCAAACTGAAGGTTAAACTGCCTTCTGTAAATAATGCATTTGTTCTGTGCAAGATGCCATCAGAAAATCTAAAAGGATATAGAGCTGGGACTTGAACTTTCAGAAGCTAGCTGGCTTTTGTGCATGCTGCCAATAAATGTTTGCATGGATGGCAAAATTTGTCTGAGACTTATTTTCACCATAGCCTGGTAGATTGTGAGCAACAGGACAAATAGTCCTCGGCCCTAAATGTTGGAGGCTGCCAATCAGTACCAAAAACAATCTAATAATTTTAATTTACCTATTTGGCTTGGTTTGTTCACTGAAGGGATTTATACTGTATTTCCTAAAAATGAAAGCTATGACACCCTAGTGCCCAGCACAGGGACTGACCCTCAGTTTAATAGTTGTCTAGTCAATGAACTAGGTAACCGTGTATCTGGTTGTACAAGTGTCCCTGAAACAAATATGCCAAAGAGTACACGCTCCTATTTGCTGCATACAGAGAAGGAGCAATACAGCTGGATAAGTGGGTGTAGAGAGCAAAATTTGCCACTCTAAAATATCTCTTTGGCATGAGGATTATTTTGAGCTGAAAACAATCAATGCCCAAAAGACTCAGGAAGAAACTTTGACTTTTTCCCCTAACTGCCTAAAAGAATTTAGATAGAGGGCCTGTTCCCAGAAGAAAGCTATCATAGGAGATACTGCAAAGAATATGGACTAGGTATGGTGGGGGAAACTCTTAGAGATCAAAGTCTACTCTGTCTCATTGTCTTGGCATGGCCCAATAAATATTTGTTCACCAAACATTTGCTTTTCCATCTCCATGTCAATTGCCTTCCCCTCAAGTCCCAAACCACTCCCCTCAACATTCTCTTTGTCTTTAGCTGAAGATGATATTTAAGGGGAGGGTTTCAGCCATTTTGTCAAGTTACTCAGTTTTCCTGGGTCTCTCCCATGTATACACGTTATTAAACTTTTGTTTGATTTTTTTCTTGTTAACTGTCTCATGTCGATTTAATTCTTAGACCAGCCAGAAGAACCTAAGAAAGGAAAACTTGTTCCTCCCCAATAAGGACCATAAAGTCTGCACACTCTGAGTGCTCCTAATTCAGCCCTAGGATGGATTATCATCCAAAGAAAAAAATAGGAAATTGACAAAATTGATCTAGATTCCATGAAGTCTGGGGAAATCAACAGACCTTCAAAAATGTATGGTTCTGCCAATATAGCAAAGGGCCGCTGTGAACCTATGTACTGTGGCCAAGACACAGCCCTCAACACATTTCTGTATTCTCAGCCACCAATTTTCTTTTCCAAGTTTATTCTTGTTTGCATTCAGTTGTACTTGGTTGAAAAATCTGTTCTTACTAATATTAACAGTTAAAATTAAGATTATTTTAACCTTTAAATAACTTACGTTTAACAAAACCACATTATTTTCAAAGTAAAATGACCCACACATTTTAATAACAAAATAAAGAGTCAGTAATTTCACTTTAAAAGGAGAGCTTTTTCAACACAATACAGTTTTGTTACATATGTATTGTCATGCAGTGATCAATATTTCTTAACTTGAGAATTCCATGCTTTCACATAACAGAAAACTAAATAAGAAGCAGATTGCCAAGTGCTATGATGGCAAACAGCTGCCAAAAAGCTACAATATTCCCCCCTCTCCTTCTCTTAGTATTCTGTTACAAGTTATATTGAAACACTAATTCATTAAGCATTTCTCAGCATCTTCAGAAAACACACTACCATTCTATCATATCAGACTTTCTGGGAATTTTCCTTTCCAGTCTGGCCCAGAGTAATTAACTTGGCCTGAATCAGGACAGTAATTTAAAGCAGACAGCATTTATATTTTGATGGAGAATTGAGTGCTAATGCTAAAGAAGTTCCATGGACCTGAATATTTTCCCTGGCCTCTCCCGATATCAAGTTTCTTTGGAGTCCCCCTAAATTATGATGATGCCCTACCAAAAAAAAATCACATTCCTCTCTTCATCCATAAACCATATCTTTAGCAAGGAAAACCACCGTTAGGAACTTTTCCATCAGACCTAAGTAATGTAGTATAAACAATGTGCCTCAAGCAATCAACCCTTTCCCCAACATATTGCTTTTAACAATATGCATAGAAAGGGAGCACTGCAGAAATCTGGTTCACTCCTGAAAGTTCCCTGTTCTTCCATCTAAAATCAGTGACTGTCACTGAATAGTTGAAGTTGGCATTCAGAAAAACCAGTTGCTTCCAACCTGGACTTGACCATTCAGCTAGGTTTTCAAAAGGAAAGAGAAATATGACAGTTGTATTTTGGGAACAATATTTTAAACTCTGTCTTGGTACCACCATCTACATTATAGTCAATATTCATTATTTCTTCCCTAATTCTTGGTGTCTCATTGTACTTTTTAAGGAGACATGTAGTGTAGAGCGGGAGAAACAAAGTGAAGAGTAAAGAGAGATTGGTGGTATGACTGAAAAGAAGCCACTTGGCTTCCCTAAGCTAATACTGAGTGTGTGGTACTATGTGCCAGGCACAATGCTAGATTGTAGGGATACTAGATAGACTTTGCCCCAACCTTACATCATCACTGGGAAGACAGATCAAAAAGAATTTTTAGAGAGAGGAAAAAAAAATCAAAGTACTTATAATTATAAAGGATCACAATTTCTATGAAGGAACCAGACAGGGACCTGAGACAGAAAGTCGACAGGCACATGAGAAGTGACATTTTTAGCTGAGACACAGAGACTGGGAATGATTTTCCCCTCATTAAAGGAGCAGAGTGGGAGGGCAGTCTCTCCCATTCAAAAGAAGATTGTTCAAAAGCTCAGAGCAAGTTTGGGGCTGCTCAAGCAACAAAAAGGCGACCAGAATGGCTGTTGTTTTGAGTGTGAAGGAGAGTGGCTGGTGATGGTGGGACTCTTGTTGACCATGGTAAGACACTTAGAGGCAATATACAGGAAAGTACACTGAAAGCCAGGAAATGCAGAACAAATGTAAGGGATTATTTTAAAGGATTTTCTGAATACCCATTATATACCTGACAACCAAATATGATTCTGACAGTGCCAAAACCTTTAAAAAAAATCCTTTTGTAATTTAACAGTGGGTAAGTTCCACAGCATGAAACTGCATACAGCAAACATACCATCAATTTTATCTTAACAATGACATAGCTGATATTAAACCACCTTTGCCATTCAGAATGCCATTATCCAGCTCCCCAAAGCACGGACACATGAATTCAGACCTCTTTGATGTTACGTGGCAGATGCTTCCTTGGGTTGGTGGTATTGAGTACTCAAGAAAGAATCCCAGTCACATGGTGAAGATGAACCCACTGATAACATGTATAACAAAGATGACCTTGAACAAGCATGCAACATCTCAACGAAACGTTAGCGATGACGCCATTCTTATCCAGCACCTACAAAACACAGATATTTTCAGATGCTGTCCAACCTTGTGATGTCTGATTTTATGAGATTCATATAGTCAAGTATTTCCTGGGCATCTACTGTACGCCCACCCCTGTACTGAGGATACCACAGTGAACCAGACATCATCTCCCTCCTCAAAGTGTTTACAGTTCAGTGAGATAACAAATAAATATGGAATTTTTGATATAGTACAAGAAGTTTTAGGATGGTGTTAAAAGCTTTAGAAGGGTATCTGGGGACCCCACTCTAGATTGGGGGTAAATCCGAGAAGGTTGGCGTGGAAGCTTCCCAGAAGAGACAGTGATGAAACTGAGGGCAAAAGATAAGTCCAAATGGGGTGGGAGGAGGAGCTGCTTCTAAGAGAGAGAACAGGTGCAGTGGTTGGATTTTAAGACTAAGAACTAGTGAGTAGGTTGAGGCCAGATGGTAGTACTCCATGCTGAAAGAAAAACTGAAAGGTAAACAGGAGTCAGGTTATCAAGTGATTCAGATGCTTAGAACTTAGGTTCCTCTGGAAAGTTCTGAGTCAGTGGTTACCCCACCTATACTTTAGACCCTTTAAATTATTGGCTGAAAGTTAAAATAGCTCCACCATTTGTGAAGCCCTTTTAAACTGGTTCTAAAAATGTTTTTCAGAGGCAGACAGGAAAAATCATCTAATTTGGTCTTCTGTCAGCCCAGCAGCTGTAAGGTGTGAGGGCAGTCCTGCCCAGGGATCTCTTCCATCGGAATACCACGAGAGGTCAACTGATGAGCAGGCAGGGTATTTGAATGCTGTTCTTCTCAAAGGAAGGCTCCTTCCTATGGAAACACATGCTCCTTAATGTGGCCTAAGTGGGAGAGAAACAGACTGTGGGATGAGTACTCAGCTCCTGCTTAATCTTGCCACCTTTAATTTGATCGCTTCAGAAAACAAATCAATTATAAGAGTGCTTAATAGTTGTTTCCATTCACCAGCAAAGATGTTGATGTTCCAGACTTTTTGATTAAACATAATGGAAATTGATTTGAAAACATGTTCCCTTTGCCTGAATAAACTGTTGTCTTTGCTTTTCCTTTCTTTGTTCAAAACAGGAGAGAATTTCCCCTGAGGAACTGGCATTGAGCCTCATGCTTGGTATGGACATCTAACAGGAATGTGTTTCAACAGCAGAATGAGATTGAAGGAGCCACCAGGTGCCATATCACTCACAAACAGGTGTGAAAGGCCATGAAGGAGTAATTTTTAATGGCAATAGGAAGCAAAAGAGTGGTCCTCTTCTATTTTTCAGTAGAAGCAGTTTCAGAGCCCAAGTCAGCTGAAATATTCTTATTTGTGGTATCTTTGAGACATGGCCTCGTAGACAACACATTTTTATTTGGCACAGAAAACATTATGTTTTAAGAGTGAAAGAATTAAATCTTTTATATGGAGAAAATCCTGTGTACAGCTAGAGAAGAGAAACTGGCAACTGAGATCAAACCACAGACTGGGTTTATTTTAATTGTTCTTCATGCTGGTAGTAAGAGGTATGTCTTCATTTTAGTTTAAACCATGTCAAAGCATGAGAATCAGCTCTGAGAATCTAAGTTGCCCAAATATCTGAGCTGTGAAGGGGAAAAAAAGCAGTACAGATTTAGTTGTGGTGGCCAAAATATCTCCCTCAGCTCTCATAAGGCACAAGGGAGAGAGGTTCCTACCACCCACATAGCAGGAGGGTGGGCAGAGGAAGGGCAGGGTGAAAGACGTGGGAGGCAGGGAGACAACTGGTGTGGGAACACTTGTTTGTGCAACTTGGGCTAAAATGAAGCCACGAGACTGGGAATAGAAAAGGAAAGAAGTCATGCTCCCAAGAGTCAGTATTAGAGCCCAGTTAGGGGTGAAACTTACAGAAGCCTTAGATAGAAAGACAGAGCCTTAGAAATGCCAGCTCCTTTGGACTCCAGTCATTTCCTGCTACCCATACATCCTTCTTATAGAATCTGCTATCCACAGCCCTGGCAGACCTGTTTCTATCACATGACCTTTCCCCAGCCCTGGCTGATTGGGTAATAACTAGACATCTGACCTCAGTGGAACCATGGGCTAAAATAAGTTATATACTCTGTGCAGAAATGAACTCAGATACACAGAGTTCTTCTCTGTTGGGTTTGAACTGAGAAATCATGTAAAGTAGGACTTTGAGGAGACCATGTTTCACCCATGAATGAGGGCTGACAGGAGAACAGGTCTCCAGAAAATATAAAGAATACAGCAGACACTTGAGGGAAAAAAAGCAGAGACAATTTGATTTTCTAATACATAGACACAATCTCACAATCTTTCCTAACTGGATCCAACCCAGTACCTTATTGTAAACACAGGGGTACAAGACATAATCCATAGCAGAGAATCCCATTTTGCTATTCTCAGACATTGATTCAGCAATTACTGGGTATACTACCTAAGCTCTGCAGAGCCAAGGAGGAGCAAAAAGGGCACATCAGAACTTGCCTAGGCATTCAGGAGGTGGCTAAGCAACTGGAGCCCCATGCCCCATTCCCCAATGTCTACCAGAGCACTGTGCTTCTATATGTTTTGACTAGACAAAGGGCTCCACTGCCTAAGAACATGGTACCATAATGAATACTGCACTGATGGGAAATGTGATCTTGGGCATGCAGAATTCTTACTTCTTAGTCCTTGTAGTATCAATTCTGTCTGGGACTAGTTTCTTTCCTACTCTGTGAGATCCAGACCATCAGTTAGTAGCTCCATCTCACCTCTCAATATGGGGTTATGAACCAAACAGCCAATCAGAGCCTTCACATAGATGCTGGACGGGAAAGGGCCATCTTTGCCACCCTGTAGAGAGAGTCTGCTGAGAATAAGCAAATAAGAGTCTAGGAACAAGTTGAAATAAATGGGATTGTTCCCTATATCTAGTCATGCCTCAAAACAGAACATAGATATGCTGGTCCCAGGTCAATAAATTCTTTTTGACCTTAGCTACTTTGAGTTGGGTACTGTCACCTATAAACAAAGATTGCTGAATTATCTATCATGCTAAATTATTACGTAGGCTTGATGATCTTATTTATTTCTATAAGGGCTTATCTATTCTGGAAGCCATCTTGTCATTACAGATTGTTGCAAATTATTATACCTTAATAGCAGAAATAACAATAAATCTGAAAAAAAAGACACTTGAAATTTAAAGTTTTTTTCATTTTCAGCCCTAAACTTTTCTACTAGTTGATGATCATCCATATAGGATGTTAGAACATCTTCCTAAAGAGTATAATTTTATAACTTTGATTCATAGTTTTGAAACACCAACTTAAAGCAGAAAAAAAAAAGAAGTTGAGCTAAAAGAACCAATCCTATTTAATAGAGAAATCTAGAATCAAATGGAAGAGGAAAATATTTGGATGAATATAAATAGTACCAGAAATCAAGAATGCACTCATTTTTAACATCACTATCTCCTGGTAAAAAAAAAAAAAAATGATAATAGTAATCTGTTTCAATGGAAATAAAATACTGTAATATTTATAGTCTATGCCAGCATTATAATAACTGCAGGGCCAGAAGTGAAGTGTCCCAGCATGCTCCACATGTTTTTAACACGGTTTCTAAAGGCTCTGGAGGCTATTAAATTTAATGAACCCATCTGCTATGAAACAGAGGTCCCGGCACAGTTTCCTCCATGCCATGTGATGCAGATGGCATTCTCTGTTCCACGACCCAGCAGGATGGTTTATGTTTCTCTTTACGTGTCTTTTTGTTTTGACGATTTGAACTTCTTTGATATGCACTGGTGTCTTGGGAAAAATACTGTAAATTCAGCTTCCAAGCCCCAACAACTTCCTTATGATGGCTTCAACCCCCTGAGTAATTGCTTCTAGGCAGTAAGATGCTGTAGCTTAAAGCAATCACCCAAACGACTCCTAAATGTCCTAGGTGCCATTGCGAGATGGGAAACCAAAACAAATGTGCAATTTATCAAATGCAAAGCATTTTCTCTCCAAGTTGAACTTAGTGGGGGGTGAGGAGGAGGGCTATGTCCAATTTGCAAATGCAACTAAATTGGTTTGAAAGTTCCTACAAATTGCATACTGAATTGCAATACCAGCAGAGGGGAGGGGCAGAGGAGCTTGGTAATGAATTCTCATTATTTTAAATGGTCACATTCCCACTGTTTCTAAAAGATTTCTTTGCCTCCCTTCTGCGTGTCACTGTGGTCTGTGCAAACTTCCCTGGAGGGGTTGATCAGGGATGCTGATGCTTCCTCAGTCTGATGCAGGTTCTACTCTGCACAGTAAGTTGGGTAGCATTCCCAAGATGATTAGGACCCAACTGGAAAGCACAAGTCATTTGCTTACAAAATTGGAACAAATTCCATTGTTAATGAATTTTTGCTCTGCACCTAAGAGATAATCACTATGCAGCACAATTGTATTCAGATGAGAAGCCCATGAATTTCAGAATTCTGGCATCTGCTGTTTTGTCAATTAATACATGAGATCTTATTAGATTAAACATAATTAATGTTGTTAACATTAATTCATTTATTTGGGCTTCACCAGAAGAGCAAATTGAATAGAATAGTCAGGCAGGAAACAGAATATTTAATTGGACTGGTGTTAATAGGCAGGGAGGATGGACCCTGAAGGGAAAATTTTGTCTGTCTTGATTCTAGATCAGGCTGGGTTAAATGCAACCCTGGACTCTCATGTACAAAAATCTAAACTCAGCTTCTGTTCACAAACTTTTCTTTTGATCTTGTCCAGACCCAGAACTGTATGAATTAATGTATGATTAATAAATAGGGAAAATACTATACTCTCAGGTCATTTCAAGCTATTCATTTAAGTATTAAATCCATTATATTACTATATTTGTTGCTGCTGGGTTTTCAGCGATAATAACTGATGAGTCAAGCAAGCAGGAATTCCTTTTGCCTTCACCACCAAGTAATTAAGGAAAAATTAGACTTTTAAGCCATATGAAGCAAACTTATGGGATCAAAGTGTCCAAATTTACTAGATAATCAACAAATACCTACTTCCTTAGTATTTGGCAGAAATAGTATAAATCAGTAGGGTCACAAGTCCTAAAAGAATCAAAGCCACCTTCAGACTACAATGTCACAAAGAACCAGACTCGTAGAGACATCAGTGGTCAGCAGAAACGTTATGACGAAAAGCAGACATGGCTACCCTGAGACTTTCTCAAACAGAGAGTTTGTAGGAAGTGGCAGTGGTTGAATTTCCTTCCAGCATTATCTTTCCCTCTGGGACAACAGCACATGTATGGTGCCTGTTGCAATAGGCAGGATTCTAAAACAGCCCTCAAGATTTATGCTGCCATAAGTACATTCCCCTTAAAATCTCCTCCCCTTGAGTGTGAGTATGATGGGATAGATATCAGTTGGATGATTAAGTTACTATCAATTGACATCAACTTAATTAAAACAGAGGTTATCCTGGATAGGCCTGACCTAATCAAAGAAGTCTTTTAAAGTAGATGAAGCATCAGAGAGAGGCACTCTTGCTGGCCCAGAAGAAAGCAAAACAGCATTGCATGAACTACCCAAGGTAGCCATGTGGCAAGGAACTGGAGGTTATAGGAGCTGACAGCAACCCCTGGCGGAGAGCAAGCAAGAAAACTGGGACCTCAGTTCTACAATTGCAAAGGACTAAATTCTGCCAAAGATCTGGATGAGCTTGGAAGAGGCCCCTGAGCTACATTTGATAATTGTAGTACAGCTAGCACTCACCTGCAGCCTTGTAAGACCCTGAACTGATGGTCCAGCTAACCTGGGCCAGACTCCTAGCACACAGGAACCATGAGCTATTACATTGTTTTCTGCAGCTACATGTGTAGTAATAGGTTATAAGGCAGCAGAAAACTAACCCAGCTGTCCCAGTGATGCTGATCGATATCACAAGAGCGTGTTGGTAATTCTAGCTGGGAACTGCAACTACTCACACATCAGTTGGTGGTCTTCCTCTAAGTGTTTGGGAAGCTTCACAGTGCACACAGCTCCCAGAGGCTGCTGAGAGGCAATAAGACAGCGAGAAGACACTAACCCAGCCCCCAGATCTACCACATCAACCTCGGACAAAACAAACGAATCAAGCTAAAGTAGCCTACAGAAAGAAAGAATTCAAGTATCAGTTTCCACTGAATACTGGGAAGATCTTTTCTCCCCAGTCTTTGATGGTTGCTTTGCCCATACTTAACACACTCGTAACTTTTTAGCAGCTTTCCTTAGAGTCTTTCCAAGCCATTTATTTACATAGTTGAAGAAGTAACAACTTTCTTTTTACATTCATAATTTATGGATTTAGATAATGTTTAATTAATTTATACAATTACGATTAAAATTACAACTGGTATCCATAGGTTTGGGAATGAAGACAAGTGGCTTCTAGTAAGCTTGCAACTCAACTAGGGGAACAGGTGTGTATATGCTTCTTGTACGAGCCTGACCTTCTAGATAAAATGTCCAGTGTGCTATATACACAACATGACAAACTGTTCCAGAGCAAAGAGAGGATACTGAGTCAGTTAAGTGGCAGTTGATTAAGAAAGTTCCTACTGATTTTCCTTTCCTTGGGTAAATCAACCAGTACTTACCTCAGCAAGACTGTGGGGGGCTCTGCCTGGCTGGTTGAGCACAGCTACCAGCCTCCTTTGGGGACACTGACCCCAGGCACTAACCCCAGACATTAGTGCCCAATGCATAACATGTAACTACAACAAAATGACTTCCAAAGGATTGAAGAGTATCTCCAGAGGAAAAGCGCTTTCACGGTACTCATAGCACTCATCATATATTAAGTCCCAAATTCTATTATCAAAATGGTGTAAGCCATACTTTCACTACCATTAAGTTTCTTTGAGACCCAGCTCAAAAAAGGAGAATATTTTTAATACTTCCCACAGCCAAGGAGAAAAATCCACACTGGATTTCCTGAGGTTGGGAATGATGATAGGCAGTATTTATTCTATTCTTACTGAGCACAGACATTTAATCCTTAGAATCAACCCTGGAAGGAAGGTTTTATCCTCATTTTGTAAATGAGGAAAGCAACACTCAAAGAAGCTAAGTAACTTAAGATCACATAGCTGGTATGGAACAGACATGGAATTTAAACCTAGGCTATCTTACCTCTAAATTCAATGCCCTCAGTTAATAAACTAAGGTAGATTATAAACATGTTTAAATATCGAAAAAATTCCAGAGCTGCCAACCCTACCAGGACATTATTCAAATGGAGTCACCATTCCCAGTGCTAAGTACTCCTGAGTTTGGTCTCTTTCATTACTGCAAGCTGGAACCCATTAGGGCAATCCTGGTTTGAGGTTATCCTGGATGTGTCAGGATGGTCATGAACTTGCAATGGGTGATTACCAACCCCTCTTCATCTCCTGGGTGGTTCCAAAGTTGGTGGCCTCATCTTAAAATTTAGACTCTGCAGATGAGTGTAGCACATAATGCCTGTTTTGACTCCATATAAATAGCAGGTGGCTTTTGTCCCTGCCCTGGCAGAATCCAGGCTCAGATGATAAATTTGAAGAAGTATTGCTTCCTGGCCAGAGAGGCACCTCTTGGAGCTGCTTTCTCCTCACCCAACAGTCCTGTGAGAAGATGGAATCCCCAAAGTCCTCATTGGCCCAATGGGTTTTTTCAACACTACCAAGATGAGAAAGAACCCCAGAACCTTTTACTAGGGGATTTATTTAACAGGGCTATTTGCAAAGATACAACACAGAGGCAGTGCTGAGCTATCATTTCAGGGACAGGCATATTCTGGGTGTTTAGTTTGTGTACATCAGAGGTTCTTGAAGAGGTAGAATAAATGAGTTCTGCTATCTTGGCCTACCATTTTATTTAATAATGAGCCAGTTAAAGCGTTAATTTATTTTAAAGTAAGTAAAGATGATTATGGCCAGAATGCAAATTTCATGTAAACATTTAAGATGAAGAACAAGACTTCAAAAACAATCCCTCTGCACTGTTTGTCCAGAGTTGCTTCCAGACCATTTACTTTGCTCTGCTATCAGTTCTTTAGTGGAAAAGCTGCAGCAGTATTGGGTTCTCCCTCTCTCATAACCACCCCCCAAACACAAACATATGTATGTGTGTATATATATATATATATATGTATGTATGTGATTGGTAAAACTAGAACAATTGATTTAAGTGATTAACATTATCTAAAGCAAGACATTACATTAATACAAAGCTTTATCCTCTTCCTCCCATGACCTTCAGGTTATGTAATCACAGCCAGGATACTCTGCACATGTGATTTTTCCAAAGACACACAATGTTCATCTGATTCTAATTGGTGACACTAGTTTTGATGACCTGCTCAAGATTTTGTCTGGATTCTCCCATTGGATAGATGTTAGTTTTTTATTCCCCCCTCCCAACTAGTCAAAAATCTCTGGGGAAGCACTTTGAGACCATGAAAATATCTTGCCTATCATCAAAACCCCCCTCTAGATTTAGCATCCATGGATGACCTTCACCCTAACCAGTCTTTACCAAAATGGTTGCCCAGTGGTTATTTTTCATCTCCATGACTCCCTCCCCTCTACCCACCAGGCAGGATCCCACTGCATACTGCCCTCCTTCCCATCTACTTCATCATCTATTTAGTCCATTGGGTTGAGATTTGTTTATCCATTTACTCTCAGTGAGAATGCATGGATTTCTGTTTTATTCAAGCTATAGTCCATTACTATCCTTTCTTATTTGAGGCTCAAATTGTCCCAGAGTTGACCAGTGAGAGCACCTTCAGGCTAATTCTTGTGTCCTTTTGACATGACCTCATTGTTGCTTTGAGTGCTTCCTTACTTTCTGGCACAAAATATTCCAGGTGTTGTGTTTTGTTTTGTTTTGTTTTGAGGGGGGTGGTGGGGAGAGCACTTTCTCTGCCTCACCGCTGGAAATTAGTGATTTCTCTAAGGAACCCTGATACCTTTTTAGTGGGGAGTGGTTTTTAGAAGCTTAGGATCTGGGTTCTAGATGCTCACTGCTACTAGAATGCTGTTGCTTCTCAGCCCTTTCAGTGGACAGGACTGGGGTTACATTTGGTACCTTTCATCCAGTCTCATGCCATGGATGCCTGCCTTATCATCCCCCAATTATACATTTGCTTAATCCTACCATATTCAAAAATAGATTCATAATTGCTACACTCACCTTATTATAAGTAACACCAAAAAGAATTTAAAAATTTTTTGCAGCTCTTCCTCTACTCTCTGACCAGAATGAGGGCAAAGTACTGTGTTCAAAATACAGTATTGTGTGTAACTACTGCATTCAAAAGGTTACCTCTTCCCCACCTCTTTCCAGATAATTTTCTTGATCATCTGAAATTTAGTTGAGTTTATTTGTTTCTGTCTGCATTCACTATTAGTCCCTTCTCCTTTCTCCAATTCTTGTTGGTTTTCTTTTAATTTTTGAATACACACAACATTAACGTGCTTTTGAAGTAAAAACCAAGCAAAAAGGTATACTTAGATGTCTTATTCCCTCTGCTAACTCTTCTCCTCTGGAGTTCTTGTAGGTAACCAATTCTATTGGTTTCTGACTTACCCTTTCTCTGTTTCTTTTTATAATAGTAAGTAGCTATGTACATATCTTATTTCCTCTTTTTTCTTACACAAAAGGCAGTGCACTATTTATATCTTGCATCTTGCTTCATTTTACCTAGCAATATATCCTGGAAATCATTCCATGTCAACCAACAGAAATCATCCTCATTCTTGTTTTTAACATTAAGACTCCATTATGTGTAGGTACCATAGTCTCTCCAATCAATCTCTTTATGTTTGGGGGTTTAGGTAACTTTTGAAATTAGAAGCAATTCTGTAATGAACAAACTTGTGCATGTGTATTTTTGGATTGTTGGAAGTCTATCTTCAGGTTAATTCCTAGAAGTGGGCTTGCTGGACCAAAGAGTAAATGCACATTCTCCTTCCTAGAGATTGCCCTATTCTGTCTTCCCACAAGCAATACATGAATGTCCCTTTTCCCACAGCCTCATCAACAGAGTTAAGCTTTCCATTTTTTCCACTCAGACAGGTGAGAGAAATGGCATTTCATCATAAGTGAATTAGTACTTTTCTCATTATGTGTGAAGTTGTACATATTTCATATATTTAAAAGCCATTTGTAGTATTTTTCTGCTCGTGTCTTTTGCTCATTTTTCTTATAAGAATTTCCCCTCAATAATTTTTTCTTTAATGGAGGCACTACGGATTGACCCCAGGACCTGGCACATGCGAAGTGTGCTCTACAATTGAGCTATAGCGACTCCCCTTCCCCTCAACTTTTAATAGTTATTTATATATTAGGATTATTAGTTCTTTATGTGTGCTGTATGTTGCATACATTTTCTCCTATTTTACCTTTTGCCTTTTGACTTTGCTTCTAGTGAATTTTTTACTTACAAAAGTTGGCTTTTGTTTTGTTTTTATTTTAAGAAGTCAAACATTTATCTTCCTTTTTATTGCATATGGATTTTGGAGTCATTGTTAGAAAGCCTTCTCTGAACCCAGGTTATAGAGGAATTCACCACACTCTGTTTTAGTGCTTGTACAGTTTCATTTTTTATAGTTTAGATCTCTGATCCACTTGGACTTCTTTCTTGGGTATGTTGTGAAGAAAATAACTAATTTTATCACTTTCTAAATGGTGATCTAATTTTCTCAAAAGCATTATTACCAAGCCCACCCTAGCCTCACTGATCTGAGATGCTACCTTTACCAGATACTAAATTCCCATATGTAGTTGGATCTTTTTTTTTTTTTTTTGGACTTTCTATTCTACTGATCTGTCTGTCTATCCAAGGGTTGGTCCCATGATGTCTTAATCATAGAGTCTCTATTTTATATTTTTTTAATTGATTAAAAAAATAAGATGACAGATCCAACTCGTTCAGGATTTGTAACCAGAACCAATGGGTGTCTTGATGACTCCAGTCCTGGCTAGTCACCCTCCTCCACTCCATGCCCACTTTCCTACTTTACTCAACCACACATATGAGAAAGAGATGAAGCCATCACCTTTGCTGTTCTGTTATTACTGTTAGGATGGTGCCAACACGAATGCGGCAGGTTAGTTATTTCATCTCCATGATTCTAAATCAAACTGGGGTCAGACTCTGAATGTGATAAAAGCCCAAGGCCTCCCTGGCAACCAGAGATGGTACTTCAGCTTATCACCCATCTCCATTCAGGGTGATTCCTCCTGGGGGAGGGGTACCCCTTCTTGACCAGTTCTTATTTCCATGGTCTCACTGTGTACTTTAAGGCCAAGAAGGGTGCAGGCTGCTGTGTGCTGTCCCCCGAGATTGGTTCCCATACGCCGTTCCTGCCCTGTATTTGACTGTAGCTGCCAGAAGAGCAGCAGGAATGAGAGAGATGTGGAGAGAGATGCCAGCCCATGGCAACCGTAGAGATCACTCCAGAGAATGGCTTTGTCTGGGTTACAGTGATTAATGTGATATTAATCCCAACAAAAATGATGGGAGCAAGGCCCTGTGAGAACATTTACAATCAAAAATGAAAAATGCCACTCCCATCTGACTCATTATCACTATGAAAAATCACCCTGCAATTACACAGGAAATCTTCCCTTGATGATTGGCAACACTCCTCCTTTTAAGCTAATTCAGCATCGGAATCCTTTTTTGCTTGGAATTTGGCTTTAGTATGAGCCTACAGCCAGAGCTGCAACAATGATCACTGCCTACATAATCACCATGGAAGCATTTTCTCATTTGTCCGTGGGAGGAAGAGGCAGCTCTGGCCTCCACAGTGGCTCCAGTTCCACTGTCAGAGCTGAGCTTTGGTCTGACCTTCCCAAGTGGAGACCCAAGACTCATCACCAGGACTGGGCATCTCCGGTGACAGTGAGGACCGATTCTAACACTCTCATCATCATTCATTGCTGCGCTAACCAAATCTGTACACACGTGAGCAGGGAAAACAAGGAACCAGAGAAGACAGAAGCCAAACGTGAGTTTTCTATTGACCAGACACCTTCCAGAAGAGCCTGTTATATTCTCGGATATTAGGATTTGTCCCCAATCTTGCCTACTAAGGAGACCAACGCAAACTACAAGGAAGGGAAATGTCATTGAGCCCCATTATTGAAGAGGAGTGATGCAACCACCGTCTCTGGAATGAGCCCAGGAAAACTCTCGTCTGGTGAGATGAACCTCTCCCGGGAGGGCCCCATGAACTCACAGTGCTGTCAATGTAAGCTTCAGTCCACACAACATCATGCTCCTGGTCAATGACTTTGGGCCGGCTGAGGACATGGAGGTATTCCATGACGTTTTCCTGCACATCCGCCAAGGTGGAGATCTGGGTGAAAAATCCTGCCAAAAAAGAACCACTTTTAGAAAAGACAAGAGGATCTGCAACTGGGGAATATGTCTACACCTTGCTTTCTTAGTCTCTAGCTAACTTCTTTCTTCTCTTTTCCTTTTTAAACATTATATCTCCACTCTACCATCATCCACTTCATGAGCAACATGTTCATGTTAGAAAAGAGTCAAGCAAAAGGAATACAATGAAGATCAACCACAAGCCCACCTCCCAGAAGAAGCTCCAGTTAATCCTTTGGAGAATGCCTTCCCAGGTTGCTATTTTGTTTTTTCTTTTTCTTCTTTTTTTGTATTTTTTTAATTAAAGTATAGTCAGTTTACAATGTTGTATCAAGTTCTGGTGTATAGCACAATGCTTCAGTCATACATGAATATATATTTGTTTCATTTTCTTTTTCACCATAAGCTACTACAAGATTATTAAATATAGTTCCCTGTCCTATACAGTATAAACTTGTTTATCTATTTTATATATACCACTCAGTATCTGAAAATCTTGAACTCCTAATTTATCCCTTCCTACCCCTTCCCCCCAGTAGTAAGTTTGTTTTCTATGTCTGTGAGTCTGTTTCTGTTTTGCAAGTAAGTTTGTTTGTCTTTTTTTTTTAGATTCCACATATGAGTGATATCATATGGTATTCTTCTTTCTCTTTCTGGCTTACTTCACTTAGAATGACATTCTCCAGGGCCATCCATTTTGCACCAAGTGGCATTATTTTATTATTTTTTATGGCTGAGTAGTATTCTATTGTATAAATATACCACAACTTCTTTATCCAGTCACCAGATTGCCATTTTGATCTCAAGTTCAGGGCACAGCTATGCTTTTCTTCAGCTTGTGGTCCTGTTGGCTTCACTGTGAGTTAGAAGGGATGGGCTAAGCTGAGCACAAGTTTGGATCTCTAGGAGTGGGCCCTTCATGGAAGGCTTTCTTGGTGCCTAGCACCAGAGGAGCAGGGGTTAACTAAATGAGTGTGACCCTTGCCTCCTGGGGGTCTGGGAGGTCTGAGTGAACTTACCTCTACAAAACAGTACAATCAGCATTGCAGTAAAGCACACAGCAAGGACAGCCAATCACTTGGTTACCCTGAAGAAGAGTCAGTACAGCTGAACTCCGAAGGATGAGGAGAG
This sequence comes from Camelus bactrianus, assembly GCF_048773025.1. Taxonomy (NCBI): domain Eukaryota; kingdom Metazoa; phylum Chordata; class Mammalia; order Artiodactyla; family Camelidae; genus Camelus; species Camelus bactrianus. The sequence continues at coordinate 30,108,072 of NC_133555.1, forward strand.
GAAGAGGGGTTAACAAGTGTGTCCAGTAAAGCAAGGAATGTAAGGAAAGGCCTAAAGTCAGAATCAGGCCCATTCTAGGAACTGAACATAGCTCAGAATGACTGAAGTAAAAAGCTGAGAGTGGGTAGAAGTAGGGTGCTGTAAGATTAGAGGAATGAGCAGGGGGATTTTTCATATAGGATCTTGGAAAGGAGTTTAGACTTTATTCTACAGGCAAGTAGTCATGGAAGCATTTTAGGCAGGGGGACACTGGATGGACACAGATTCATGTTTCCTCCCCATACCTCTATAAATAAGGATCCTCATAACTAAGGTCATGCCAGCTCCTACTTGCCAAGAAATCAGAGAGGATATATGTGTCTCTGAGTCCAGATCTGTCACAGCACTTGCAACAGTGTTTATAGAACCTCTTAATGTCTAAAACAGGGCTCAGGGTAAGGAAATGCCAGCCCTTCTGCTGTCCGGAGAGGACCAGGACTCTCCCAGGGCACTTCCAAACAAAGGCCAGCTGGTTTGAATTTGGTGTACCAACCTCAAACCAGGTTGGGACCATGTGGCTTTTGGCTTCCTGATGACAGCTCTGCACAGTGCTCGTTAACATGCACTGTCACTCCTGTCTGCTCCACCCTCCTGGCCAGGGCCAGAGCCTCACCCATCCCAGTGGAAACTGGGCCCCAACAGGCTCTGAGATCTCGCTTTAACTTAGGCTCTGGAGTGGGGCCCATATGCACCTTGTCACTCTCTCAGGGGTCAGGCAATACAGTTAGGGAGGTCCATCCAGAACACTGCCTACACAAGGTCTCCAGGTGGCTCCTCTTGGAGGCATAGTGGGAAAGACAAGTTTTAAGAAGACTGCTGGATGACAGTGGGCATCCATAGTTATCATTTCTCTCTAAACCACGGCTGCAATCCGTGTTTGAATAAGGGAAAAAAAAACATTAAATTTCTTCTTTAGAAGGTAAGCATTGGGCTCTGCATTTAGGGAGTATACAGACACAAACATGACACAAAGGACAAGCCAAGAGAGGTGTTTCCATGTTGATAAGAGGAGGAGACAGCTTGGTGGTCCTGGATGGTGGGGGTACCTGGGTGAGTGATTCAGTGTAGCACTATTCCTATCTTAGGTTCCCGCACCAAATGTGCAGTAAAGACAGCCTCTCTAAGGAGGAGCTTTTCTTGGTTGTCTGTGTTTTCATTCTAATCCTCAAAGCCAACAGTAAAATCCCTGATTTGGGTTTTCCAAAATAGAGCCAAGAGAAGAAAGGGAATAAACAGAAGGATGGGGATGGGACAGACAGCTCCTCAGCATAGAGGTGGAGTGGGAAGGAAAAACAATCACACATTTGGAAGGGGATGGAGCCGAGAGATCATCCTCACTTGGCCTTGCTTATCATAATCAAAGCTCTGAAAACTTAGCAAAAACTGGCTTCTCCCCAGAGCTACAGATCCATAGCCAACTGTATACCTGACACCTCCACAGAGATGACTAACAGGATTCTCAGACTGAAGTCGTCCAAAGCCAACTCCTGATTTCCCTGGCCAAACTCATTCCTCCCACAATGGGTCTTTCCCATCTCAGCAAATGACACCACTGCCCGATTGGGCCAAAAACTTAAGAATTATCCTTGATAGTCATCATTTCCTCACCCCACCCCATAGCTAATTCACCAGCATATTCTTCTGGCCCTATCTCTAAAATATGTCTCAAGTCCAATTCCCCATCTCCACTGCTCCTACCCTACTCCAGACTCCACTGTCTCTCTCCTAGGGTACAGCAACAGAACCCCTCCCGCAAATCCCCCTTCTCCTTATCTAGTCTTCTGACAGCAGTCAGAGGAATCATATAAAAAGTATAAAAGCAGATCATCATCTCCCTGCCTAAATCCAAAAACAGCTTCTAGCTAGAGTTAGAATAAAATCCAAATTTCTTACTCTGACCTCCAAGACTCTCCCTCACTAGGCCCCCACCTACCCAGATGACCTCATCCCCTTCCATCCTCCCACACCAAGCTCATTCACCCGACCCTCCCCAGGCGCTTGCACTTGCTGTACCCCTGCTGCCAGGCACACCATTTATCCAGTTTTTCACGGCTGGCTCCTTTTTATCACTCAGGGTTCAGCTGCCTGAACTCATTTCCTCTTGTTTCACCTTGTCTTCACTTTCTTCAGAAGACTCATCCATGCTGAATTCTAACTCGCTTGTTTACTTTGTTCTCTTTCACTGGAATATTAGCTCCATGAAATGTTACAAAAGCTGATGTACATCTTATCTAGAGTGGTATTCCCAAAACTGGTGCATGGGTCTGTGAAAGCCATTATTAAAGTGGGGACATTCACCAAGGTCTTACTGTGATTCATCTTGCCTCTCTACACTTGGGTAACACAACAGCCTAACTTGGGTGTGCGCTCATTGCGTAGGAAGGAAACAGAAACAAGAGAGTTCAGTAATCTGTCCTGGATCAATTTGAATCCAGGTTCATTTGATTCCAAAACTTTTGCTCTTAACCACTGAAGACATTGCCTCTTCCTGTAGTGAGAAAGGACAGTGTGACTTCTCATATGTCCTCCTCCAGAAGGGCACCACTAATGGGCTGTTTGTATCTGTGTGGTTGGGAAAGGTTGAGGGTGGGAATATATGGTTGCCCTCTGATGTTCCTGGCAAATGCTCAGTAATTAGCACCAATGGTCTACTCAAAATCCATGCCACAGTTCTAACTTATATTTCGATAATATAGACCAGGGATGCAGATGTATAAAAGGTAAGAAAAGCTGGAATTAAAAAATAATATTAATAATGTACACTGCAAAGCTTAATGCAAATCTGATCATCTAACCCCAACCCATTAAAATGTAAAAATTTTCTGAAAGAGTCTTTTTTGTTTTTAAATGTTTTCATGTAAGATTTAGTTAACAAATGTACTTTTTGATGGATAACAGGAAGTCACTAAGGGCTGGACTCTTTGGCTGTAACCATAGACGCTTCCCCAGTTTTCCCTCTGCATTCTCTGAACTGGCCACTTTCCCTCCCCTTCCCCCACCTCTTTCTATTTCTTTTAAATTCTAGCTCTTGAATGTTTATTCTCTTCTTTAATGTGCCTTTTTGGACTTCATATATCATGTAAGAAAACAGAATCAGCAATCATTTGGTAATTACCAAGGAGTAATTAATGCTGAAATTAGCCACCTATTACAAATGGTCTGCTCATTTTTCTCCATAACATCAATTTATTTACCTTATTCCCTCACAGAGCTTCCTGTGAACTCTGGGTTACAACTACTCAGTGTGATAAACCACATGCAGCCCAGTGCTTTGTATTTCTGAGATTTTTACTATCCTTACTTCAAGATTTCTTGAGGTAAGTCCCTTGTCCAAGAGGTGCCCCTATATGAGATACTCAATCAGCACATCATTCAACATTCCACTTTGCAATGACACCAGATCTGAGGGCCCCAGGAGTCTGTGCCTCAGTGGGAGACCCTGGCTATCTACCTCACCCAATAAGGTCCTCATTCTATCTTTGGTGTGATGGTCACTGTTCCTTTTGAGTCTTTTCAAAGACACTTTCTCCCTCTTACATGAGGGAGGCTGAAAATAAGAAAGCCAGTGCTCAGATTCCAGTCTTCTCAGGGCAATGAAGTGGGCAGTGAAGTTAATGGTGTGACCTGGTATGCATCCCCAACAACGTTCTTGAAAGATGTTCACAATATTCTGTCTCATCTTCATCCTCTCCATCAACACCACACACTACTGAAAAAAAAATACTTTTTTTTTCTTAGAAAACAACTTTCTAACTCTACATCTTCTTGGACAATTACAAAGAACCAGCAAGAGGCCTGTTGAGCCCTGAGAGCTGAAGGGCACATGTCCAACGTGTTGGAAAGAACAGACCCAGGAGAGAATGACCATGAGGGCAGGGAGCCCAGGGGCTTTGGTAGGCATGTGCCACCCGGAAAATGGGGCTCCTGAATGTGAAACTATCAGAATCAGCCAGAATCTCAGATTTAGGAACAAGTTTTTTTGTGTGTGAATAAGTACATTTTAAATTTCAAATTTCATGTTAGAAAAAAAATAATTTAAAGGATCACACTGTGGAGGTAGGAAAGTTGGCTTATTTGCAGCTCTATTACTGTGCCCTCTGATCTCCTCAGAGAGCCTTAATGCCCCCATTTGTAAAATGTCAGAAACTGGATCACACATACACAAGCTGTGACAAGATCATTTCTTGAACACATAGGTTGGGTATAAACCCCAGCTCCAGTCTTTATCAGCTATGGACCATTAAATTAAGGTCCTTCCTCAATGTCTAGATTCCTTTTCCTAGAATCTCTCAAATAATGGGAAACATGCAAGGGTCCTCTATGAAACATGACTTCCTTCACCCCAAAGATAGGCAACCTCACATCCTGGTGAAGAGTTGGGCTCAAGTGTCAGATCAACTGAGCATGAACCCTAGCTTTGTCACCTGCTAGCTGATAACCTGGGTCAAGGTGCTAATCTCTTTCAGTCTCAGCTTCCTTCTCACGCACCTCATACAGCTTTAAACAGGGTCAAAAGAGATACTCAAAAATACACTGCACTTAGTAAGCCGTTTGTCATCCTCAGTTTCTATTAAAACCAGTAGTGCCATCTTCATCTTTTAATCATTACCCTTTCTACTTAAACTCTCAGGTTCTATGTAATGTACACAAAAAATGTATACAAGTTAAGCCTCTATTAATGGAGAAATGGATAAAAAGATGTATTACACACACACACACACCATGGAATATTATTCAGCCATTAGAAAGAAGGAAATCCTACCATTTGCAACAACATGGATGGACATTGAGTACATCATGCTAAGAGAGATAAGTCAAATAGAAAAAGACAAATTCTGTATGATATCACTTGTAAGCGGAATCTGAAAAATGCCAAACTCACAACAACAGAATCAAAAGGGAGTTACCTGGGGCTGAGGGGCTGGGGAATTGTGGAGCTATTGGTCAAAAAGCAAAAAAAATCATTATACAAAAGTATCTGAACAATCGCCATTTTTTCCTTCTTCCACTTTTCTGAAATAGTAAAACAATTTCATTGCCACCTTCCCCTACCCCCACCAACAACCATTCTAGCCTCATAAATTTGAAGCTATCTTTTAAGGGACATGACACTTCACTTGGAAAGGTATGATGAGGATAAGAGATTTTTGGTGGAAAAAGGCTGTGGGTCTGAATTTCTAAGGAGGTCTCAGCCCATCAGTTCTTTTTCAAATAAGGAGAGAATGACCATTAACCCATTAAAAAGGTACAAGCTGAGCAGACAACCAAGAGAGACTCATGTGGCATTTCCATTCGACCTAACGATGATGGATAGGTTGAGAACCAAACACAGAGGCCCTTCTTTATTTGCACAGCTGGAAAACACTCCATTCACCGTGATTTCTGAAGGAGAATCAGGCAGTGCTTATTTTAAATCTTGGCACACTGAACATTACAGAGGTCATCGAAGCTTTTTGGAGTATCTGGGCTAGTTGGCCCCGCTTTTCAGTTTTCCCAGTTCACTTGTTTATTCAATAGTGTGAATGCAGAATTTTAAACTCTAAAAGCCATTCTACAGTGGCAATGATTGTTTTAATGTATTTAAAATGGTTTGCTGCTTTGCCTCATTAGGACTGGTTCCCTTAAGATAGGACCTAGTTATGCATAAAATGAAACAAACCAATGAGCTCCAGCCCCCTCTGGATTTTGCTAGTGGATTAGAGAAGGCAGAAAACTCCTGCGAGGGGTATGAATGTGTCCAAGCATCCATTTCCAGGGTACGGTGTCTGAGGTCTGCTGGCTGAGAACTGTCTCCATGGCTACTAGACTTCCAAGCAGGTTTTACACTGATAGCTGGTCCTTGATCACTGATGTGGGGACAATGTGTTGGCGCTGACAACTTTTGCTCCTCCCTAGGGCCACTGTGGTGAGTCAGCCAACAAGTTTCTCCTTGGGGTCCCCTGGGCTCTCCCTGGGTCTGCTCTGCTCCCCAAATGCTAATGCTTCATTTCACTGAAGAACTTGTCTGAGTCAGGGCGAAAATATGTAGTGGGGGGCCCTCTCTGGACCTCATGTCACTTGAGATGAAAAATGTTATGCTGCCTCCATACTATAACAATCTGAGACTATAAACAATGATTTAATTAATGACCATAGAAGAATACTTGCTCGCCAACGTTACGTGGTCTAAAACCCCATAACTGACGCAACGTGTAGCCGATGTTTATATGGGCACAGATGACTGGAACCTGACATTTTGATGGCAACTGCTACTTTGAAGAGTGGCAAACAGTGACATTTTATTTCCAGGGCCCCTTAGAAGAGAATCAGAAGGAGGAAGGTGAAACTATTGCGAGGGACTGACTCTGGCAGGAAAGGAAACAACTGGATTTGGACAGGAAGAGACGGAGAATCACTGTGGAATCTAACAGCCAGGCCAGCTAAGCAGTTACAATTACCTCTTTGGATTTTCCAGTTGCTGCACTCAGAACTTATAAATCTAAAGGGCTATATTCTATAGCCAGGCCCCAAAATACTATGAGTTGACTAAATTGTCTTCAAAAGGATGCTTCAAAGATTTTTATAAACAATGACTAAAACTAAATTATGGTGTAATATTAGTTGATTAAGACAAGACTTCAGTTTGAGTAATTTTCATCAGCTGGACACAGACAGTGGTAAAAACAATAATCCATGACTAAATGCATACTCTCTGATGGGAAGAATTGCAGTCTGATATGGAAGGAATAACAGCAAAACTTTTAAAAATTAAAAAATGGAAAGGAACCCTTTTTTCAAGACCGCAGAATAAAGGAAAAAATGGGGAAAGTGCAGCTCACTCAAATGTCAACAAAGTTCCAAAAATTATTTCAAGAACAGACTCTTTACTCAAAGGAAATCTAGGATCCACTCGGCCTCCATCTCCTTATCCCTACTTTCCTTCTATATTTCCCCTTCAAATGAAGCCAAATGAAGAACTCTGAGACAATCAGAATTACTGATACCTTTGAGTGAGGCAAGCTAGACAATAAACTAAAATAATAGCAGAACATGTTATTTTAGAATTTCAAGAAAATGTTAAAGAATTCTGTACATTTCTCTGAGAACTTTCTACACCCACCCACCTGTAATGCTGAGTCCCCACAGAGCACACACATTTTTCTTTGTGGGTTTACCTCTACCTACATGCATTTCAGCAGTGGTGAGACTTGGCCCAAGCTGAGTGTCATACTGTTTTTTGGGAGGGAGGAGGGAGACTTGAAATCAGAATTTATAGAGTTGCTGATTGATTTCAAGTGGGGAAGATAGAAACTTCTTTCTCCACAGTAGGTGTTGTGTGGATAGATGGGTGTGCACAGTGTGCAGTGTCCATTTCTGGATGTCCACAAGCCCTAGCAGAGAAGGTCTATCTACAGAGAAGAATGCCACAGAATGTGGAAAGAAACCAAGAAAGAAAAGAAAAACAAAAACATAGCCCCCTGTTCTCTCATGAGACACAAGCTTCCCTTCCCACTCTGGGTTCTGACTCACTCTCCTCTCTCTCCAAAACACTCTTTAATTTTAGGGAGCAACTTTGGCTCCTTGCAACTAAAATAACTTTGTCTTAAATCACCAAAACTAAAGCTGAGACCTGTCAACCCTCCGGTGAGTCTTCTTTCCTCCACTAATTTACAAACACTGGAACTTTTAAAAGGATGGCTTAACAGGCAATGTAGAAATAGATCAACTAAATCCATCAATACCAATTTATTATGCAACAGTATATATTGTTCTTTATTAGTATTTATACTCAAATTTACTCATTTTTCAAACCTTAAAGGAGCAGCCACTCCACGTAGAGCAGGAGGCCGGACTCTGTCAGAGTGCTTAAGAGGAAATTAGAGTACAGTCTGCCCTCAGGGACTGCATAGCCTCAGAGTAGAGATAAGACACAAGCACAATATAACACCAGGAAATCATATGGGGCATTTATGTGCCAGGCACTGAGCTACCAGCTTTATCTGCACGGCCTCATTTCATGCTCACAACACCTACATGGGGCAGGTATCACCATCACTCGGTTCTGTAGGTGACATAACTCAGACCCAAGTAGGCTGGTAACATCTACCACCATCACTGGTAGATGGTGGAAGATGGATTTGAAGGAGTCTGGGTTAAGACTCCAGGAATCTGGATTCTAACACCTATTTTCCTCCTTTGCTTTGCCTTCTTGATTGTGCGTAGAATGAAGAGAAGCCCTTCACAGACTGGAGGCCCTGGTCCTTCCCTCCCTGCGCTCTCCTCAAAGCACTGTCTCTGACACACAACAGGAGATCATTCATCAATTAATCTGTGAATGTAGAAAGGGAACAATTATTGAGCACTTACTATGCCTCAGCACTGAACTAGGCACCTAATCTGCACGATTTCATTTTCTTTAATCCTTATATTTAATAAGAATCAAAGGAAAAACTGTTACCACCCTCCCCACTTCAAAGATTAGAACACTGAAGTAGGTTAAATGTAACTAACTTAATTAGTGTAGGCTAAATTATGCTATGGGAATATCAAAGTAGAAATTTTAAGGTCAACACAAAGGTTTATCACACATACTATATATCTATCATGAGCTGGCAGGTGGCAGAGGACAGAGTGAGTCGAAAAGCATCTGCTCCATGTGGAACCCAGGCTATTTCATCTATTCCACCATGTAACTTCAGAGTTCCCAAGAGCAGAGGAGAGTATAGATACCACCACATCAGCTCTTAAATGCTTTAGCCCAGAAATGACCTAGGTTGGTTTTGCTTAAAGCCTATTGGCCAGAACCAGTACAAGAGGGCTGGGAATGATGAGGGAGCACATGAATATTTGGTGCACTGTAAGTTCTGATGTAGTAATTCTCCTAAGATAATTCAGCTACTAAGCAGTAGAATGGAGAGACTTAATCAGTCTACTTGAATATGTCCTCAAAATTCATAAACACATTTTGGGATCACATATTGCCACAATGATCAATAATCATTTAGAAAGACCCAGACCTTAACTTAGAATTCACAGACTTCCTGTAGAACTCTCCACTTTCTCACGACTAACTCTATTTCTGCGCATCCACAGAGAAGTTATTCTGAGCTGAGTTCATTAGGAGGACCTACCTTTATTGGCACAGGCCATCCACTTGAGATTGTCTGCAAAAGCAGCCTCTCGTCCAATGAGGTACGTGAAGATGCGAACCTGAGAGGAAGAGGAACACACGGGTCAGTGGTTTTCACTTTTCACCGTCCTGCCCAGACCACATGCATGGCTCACACACATGTGGCTTACCTCTTTAATGCTCCATGCTTCCCATCTGTGCACATATTTAAGACATTTGAAGTACAGTTGGCTAGAAATATATTCAAAACCGGGGCCTTTGATCTTTTAAACCATATGGCACTAGTGGTGTTGTTTTTCGGTGTGCAACTTGTGACAGAGGAGAATAACTTGAAACTGGAGACTGGCAGCATGGCAGGCTCAGGTTTGCTGCACACATATGGACAAGGATCATCCAGGTCTGGACCAAATCTGCAACCATTTTCCTCATCTCACAGGAAATGCAGAGTGTGCTTTTCTTGAGAATAAAAACGCCACCAAAAGACCCTCAGCATTCTCCCCGCCCCAATGGTGAGGACAGGCTGCAGACACTCTCTTACCATCTATGGTGGTAATTAACTGAGATGAGAGGCACAGCCTGTAGCCAGGAGACCAAAGGGGACCCTCTCCAGCCTTCCTAAGCTTTTGGCTCCTTAAGAGTAGAGAACACATGCAAAACCCTGGTTCTCTCATTTTCTATTGCCTTCTCAAATCTGATGGGGCCAGAAATCTTTGAAATAAAGAACAACCCACCTCCTAAAGTTGTACTTGAGGGTTAGATGGAAGAAGAACAAGCCATTAAAATGGTTAAAGCCCTTTAATTAGAATTTTAAATGATACGTGGGTCAACACTACACAGGCCAAACAAAACTCTTATGGCAGGTCAAGTCAGTTCTTTGGCCACCTCTTTGTTACTGAGTTAAATGAAGATACGGTATTAGATGAGTTATGTTCAACATATGGCCCCAAAGGCTTTTCAGCTGATGTCCCCTCTGCTCAGCCAGACTGCGTCAGGCACCCCTACTGCTCCTTCAGAGCCTTTATCGCAATTGTAGTTAACTAGTATCTTGTGTGGTTACATCTGTGAGGTTGATCTCCACTAGACCATCCATCTGACAAGGGAGAGGATGGCTGTGTCCTGATGGAGCATAGTACTTGGAACATTACAATTCAGCACATGAATGGATAAAAATATAAATACTCCTAGTTGACTGTGAAAATAAAGATCTTGTTTTAGTTATGAGTCTCCTCTTATCTGAGACATAATTTGAAGACTAGTTCTTTGGTGGTGGTTTATTTCAAACTTGAAGAGATGTTTACATACAGGTTATCATTCTGTAGCCTTAGTCTGTCCCCATTTGTGTTCAGTAAGGTGGCCATTTCATTCATCACAGCTCTTGCAATGCGGTTTCCTAGGCAGATAAGCAGACACAGAGGCCTTTCCCTTTTTCATTTCCACACTATTCCCACTGGAAAGAGAGGAAAGATTCAGCCTCATATAGCCCAAAGTTACCACTGATCTCCCTACACAGAACTGTCCCCTGCTTACTTTTCCTGCCTGGCCACTGTTGGCTTTTAGCTGAAGATGTCTGATTTAGGGGGAAACTGAGGTCTGGTTAAGTAAAGTGATTTGCTTAGTTTCATCAAGTCCTGATCTAATGAGAGAGGTCTTCATAGACCTCAGGCTAACACTGGGGTCTCCTCTCAATTTCCTGGAGATACTAGTTCTGTCAGTCCAGAAACTCCAACCAGCCGCAAGGCCACAGGAGCCAGAACTGAAATCTAGTCTCCAGACCAGCCCTAGGCTTTTTTTTTTTTTTTTTTTTGGTAAATCTTCACCTTTCATTTCAAATTCAAGCTATTTAAAGGGAAAACATCAGGCTGATAAAAAAAAACTTGCAGAAAGCAAATTCTTAATGAAGCAGAAAGCTTAAGAGATAGCTCTTAGGAAATGAAGTTTTGAGTCTATCTTTGTAGGCAAAGAGGAAAAGACCTGACACAAAGCAGCCTATTTGTTTTGAGTAAAGGTACTTGCAGGTGCCAAACCGCCTCTCTACTAACCAAGTGAAGAAGCTGAGGATAAGATGAGTTCTCTCTGGGAGGCACAGTTAATACCCCAGAACAATGCTGTGAACCATCTGGAAAACTTCCATGGTTTCTGATTTTAAAAGGTGGCAACCCATTTTGGAAAACCAGTAGGGTTGCACCAAACTTAAGACCAGATATGATTACTCAAGAATAATTGTGCTAACAGTAACCACAATCATGAAAACCAGCACCACGAACCCCTCCGCCATCACCGCTGCCCCTACTACCACCACTACTGTGGCTTCTCCAGTCAGCACCATCCCCTGGGTCAAGTAAGTACTAAGAGATTTACAGCATTATATTTGTTATGTTGGTTTGTATTTTATTTTATTGCTGATGGAAGAAAGTCAGAATCACGTTAAATATTTCCATCTATGTGCAGTACTTGGCTGTCAGTGAACTGGCCCCCTTATTTGAGTAGAAGTAGCATGGAAATGACTTGTTGCCTCTCTGCCTATAAAATAAATATAATCAAATGATACTGGGTTCATGCCCTGGATTTCTCACAACAACACCTTTCAACTGGCAAAAAAAGAAAGGGATTTTACTGCAAAATAAATATTTCTGGAGAGCAATTTAACAATATCCATAGCATTTTATACTCATAATTTCTTCAGATTCAGTAATCCTATCTCTAGGCATTTATCATATATCCAGGATAACAAATAAAATGCCTATGGAGGCCAAGCAGGTAACAGAGATGACAGCAAGTCATAGGAGTATGGAGAACTGTAGACTGTATGTCTCCTGAAAGCCCTATTAATTCAGTTTTAGACATTTTCACAAATACACAAAAAATGTAAAAGGACAAGGATGTTCACCTTTCTTATTTATAATGGCCAAAAACTGTTAAAACCTAAGCTTTTCTTGATAGCTGATTGGCTAAAGAATTCATAGGACATTCATAGGAATACTATGCAGCTATATACTCATGAGGAAGATATTCATTATAAATTAGCAAGGAAAAGCAGGTTGCGGGATATTGTATAGCATAGAATCCATTTTTTCCTAAAAGGGGACTTACACTTTTTCCTTCATAAACTTGTGCATTTAAATGTTTTTACAAATGAACAAGTATTGCTTTAATAATTAAAGATCATTTTAAATGAAAAGAAAGTAATGACTTCCTGAACCATTCTCCGAGGACCTAGGAAGAATAAATGTATCAGTGCAAATCAAACACAAAATAGATTATATGTGGAAATTAAGTTCTGGCTTTGTATCTTCCAGAGTGGGCTGCTTTACTCCACTGGTTTCAGTGAAGTGAGTGCAAAAGCTCTATGAGTAACATAGTCAAATTGTTCCTCATTTCTATCACTAGCAGATTCTGTAACCTAATGATTTTATTTCCAATAATTGGAGATTTGTTCCCTTTAAGAAGCTGCGTCAAACAAACTTTGACAAGTCTGACTTGAGTCCAATTATTTTTCCTATATGGCAAGGCAACTTAGCAGAGGCAGACTGGGTGGTTCTGAAAGCCAGATTCATGGTGCAGATGATCGTGAGAAGGAGCCATGGTGCACTTCAGACCAGGGCAGTCGTCAGGCACACCAAAGTTCCCCAGAAAGCCAGGATGTTGTGCTCATCATCCATAGGCATGAAGGCACCACTTTCATTACTGCAACATAAAGGCATCAGGGGAAGTCTGCACCAACCTATTAGTTCTTTTTAATCTTCCATTTGAGTTTAGATGGTCTTTAAATGTTCTGCAAACCCAATTAAGCTTAATAAAATATTAGGATGTGGACATTTCAAAGTTCAAAGTCATTTAATTTAATCTACTTAGTATAAGATTTCCCAGATGACACAAACAAAAAACTCAATCCAGTTTTTCCAAAAAACAAACCATGCTTCTCACTCATATAGGTATAAGAAACTTAGAGGGGCACCATTCGTCTCAACCTTTGGTGCACATAGCTAGTTTGAGTTTGCAAAGATATTGTATAAAATTATCTCCTTTCTACATCCATTGAAACGGGAAGGAGAGTGGCTGCCAGCAGAGCTATAAGAGGGAATTGCACAGCCAGAAAACAGGCTCTCACTGCTTACACAACTCCCTTCAGTGATGAAGGGGAGATCATCAAATGACCATGTTTTTGAGACAGTCCAAGAGTAGCATTCATCATCCATCCATCACAAGTAATTTCTAAGCACCTACTATGTGCCAGGGACCATTCTTGGGTTGGGGATGCGATGGATAAATAAAATGAACTCTCTGTCCTCTGGGACCCTACACTTTCATGAGAGTAAAACAGGTAACAAATGGCAAATTCATACAAGCAAGTATTTGTTAGATTAAAAGCTTATAAAGAAAATAAAGCAGGGTGAGGCAATGGAGAATGTTGGGGGCTGCTATTTTAGAAAGGGAGAAAGGGAAGGCTTCCCTGATAAGGTGATATTCGAGCAGGTATCAAGACAAAACATGGATGGGGGTGGGGGAGTGAGACATACGGCTACTGGGGAAGAATGTTCCAGGTGAAGGGAGTAGAAGGTACGAAAGCTTTGAGATAGGAATATTCAAGGGATATTGAGGAGACCAGTATTGATTAAGTGGAGTCAGGTAGGAGAGACTGTAGGGGATGAATCTGGACAGAAAACAGGTGCCAGATCATGTGGGTCTTGCAGCCACTGTTAGAGCCTGGGTCTTTTCTGTAGCAAAAACAGAAGCCACAGGAGGGAGTGAATAGAAGCCTGACATGGGCTGACACATAATCTTGTGAAAATATCCTTTTGTCTACAGTGTGGAAAATAGGCCTTGGATAGTAGTGCTCTTCCTGGCTGTCCATTCAATTTGCCTGTGATGTTTTTACAATTCTGCATGCCCAGGGCCCACCCAAGACAATCTAATCAGAACCTCTGGAGGCAGGGCCCAATTTTCAACCTTCCCATGAAGAGTCGAACATGCGTAGAAGTTTGGGAGCCACAACAACAGGGAGATAAAAGTAGAAGCAGAGACACTAAATAGGAGGCCACTGAAACACTGCAGGTGAGAGAGGACAATGGCTCTGGCCAAGGTAGTGCCAGTTCTCAGACTTCACTGGGCACCAGAATCACCAGTCCCCAATACCTACCCTCCAGAGATTCAGATTAAGTAAGCCCAGGGATGTACATTTTAAAAAAGCACCCAAGGTGTGTCTGAGACAAGTGGTCTGAGGCCAACATTTTAAAGAAATACCACCAAGAAGATGAGGTCTGAGCAAAGGGAGGTGGGACTGGGAACTAAGAAATCACTGGATAATAAAGGTATGTCTATAGATTGTAAAGGATTGAGGCTAAACTTCAAGGAGTTTACAATCCACTGCACAGTGTAGAAAATAGAGGGGCTGGATCAAGATGACATTTTCAAAGAAGCTTGTGTCAATCCAACCAGGCAGGCATATCAGATACCAAACAGATTGGGCAACCAGGATCAGCCAACTGCACTTTCTTCTTTCCCCAAGAAAGGACAGATATGTACCCAGATGTCTGCAGCTGCTGATCTGGGTGTTCACATCCAAAGTATTGCTTCTTCAAATTATAATAACCCCACCATTGCATCCAGATACAGGAGAAAATGCTGGGGACAGGGCACTGAGGAGCCTCCAAATATACAGTATTTACTTTATTTTTGAAAAGGATTGTATCCCTATCAAGTCACCCAGGACATTTTCCAGAGAACTAGAACGAATAATCTTAAAATTTATACGGAATCACAAGAGACCCAGAATTACTAAAGCAATACCGAAGAAAAAGAATGAAGCTGGAGGAATGACCTTCCCAGACGTCAGGCAATATTAGACCTACAGTAATCAAAACACCACAGTATTGGTACAAAAACAGACATATGAATCAATGGAACAGAACAGAGAGACCAGAAATAAACCCACAGACTTTTGGTCAATTAATCTTCGACAAAGGAGGCAAGAACATACAATGGAGTAAAGACAGTCTCTTCAGCAAACGGTGTAGAGAAAACCAGACAGCTGCATGTAAATCAATAAAGCTAGAACACTCCCTCACACCATACATAAAAATAAATTCAAAATGGCTTAAACTTAAACATAGGACACTATCAACCTCTCAGAAGAAAACATAGGCAGAATATTATTGACATAAATCTTAGCAATGTTCTCCTGGGGCAGTCTACCCAGGCAATAGAAATAAAAGCAAAAATTAACAAATGGGACCTAATTAAACTTTTAAGCTTTTGCACAAAGGAAACCATAAGCAAAACAAAAAGACAACGTATGGAATGGAAGAAAATACTTGAAAAGCTGAGACTGACAAGGGCTTAATTTCCAGAATATATAAACAGCTCATACAACTTAGTAACAAAAAAATAAACAACCCAATCCAAAAATGGGCAGAAGACCTAAACAAGTAATTCTCCAATGAAGACATACAAATGGTTAATAAGTACATGAAGAAATGCTCAATATCACTAATTATTAAGAGAAATGCAAATTAAAACTACAATGAGGTACCATCTCACATCAATCAGAATGGCCATCATTCAAAAGTCCACAAATGATAAATGTTGCAGAGGCTGTGGAGAAAAGGGAACAATCCTACACTGTTGGTAGGAATGTAGTTTGGTGCAGCCATTATGGAAAACAGTATGGAGATTCCTCAAAAGACTAAAAATAGACTTATCATATGATCTACCAATCCCACTCCTGGGCATATATCCAAAGGGAACCTTAATTCAAAAAGACACACGCACCCCAATGTTCATAGCAACACTATTTACAATAGCCAAGACATGGAAACAACCTAAATGTCCATCAACAGATGACTGGATAAAGAACTTGTGGTATATTTATATAATGGAATACTACTCAGCCATAAAAAAGAATAAAATACTGCCATTTGCAGTAACATGGATGGACCTGAAGATTGTCATTCTAAGTGAAGTAAGCCAGAAAGAGAAAGAAAAATACCATATGTTATCACTTATATGTGGAATCTAAAAAAAAATGAACTTATTTACAAAACAGAAACAGACTCACAGACATAGAAAACAAACTTATGGTTACTGTGGGCAAAAGGGTGTGGAAAGGGATAAACCGGGAGTTTGAGATTTGTAGATATCAATGACTATATATAAAATGATAAACAACAACTTTATACTGTATAGCACAGGGAACTATACTCAATATCTTGTAGTAACCTATAATGAAAAAGACTATGAAAATGAATATATATGTATATGTATGACTGAACTATTATGCTGTACACCAGAAATTGACACAACATTGTAAATGGACTGTATTTCAATTAAAAAGGGGTGGCAATCTTTTATATTCAAATAACATTTAACTAAAAATCCAGTATTTCTACCTTTAAAAATATGCAGTTTATATGAGTTATAGGTATAAATAAAATTTATTAAAAGAATTACCCAGTATATATGATTGCCCACACCCATGTGTTCTAAATTTTAATCCAGCTAAGTAGCAGCCTCTGCAAACAAGCATGTGGACTCACTTTCACATCTTCTTATCTGCTCCTGTCCCTTTCAACTCACTGCCCAACTCAATTATTCCCTAAAAGATCTCCAGGATTTCTCAAAAATGGTGTACAACTTCAGCTTTAGAAAGAAGTCTCCTCATGCCTTTGTGTTTTAAAGTCAACTTGATGTTACTATGTTCTTAATGTGTATCTTTATAAAAAAATATTCCTAACCAATCTCTGGTTATTTGCTCATTTCTATGATTTCTGATGCATTGAAGTATCTCTGAATAAAATCTCTAATCTCTAAGCAGAAAATGAGAGCTGGAACTTGATTAACCACAAAAATGCTTCATAAATCACTGCCAATATTTGTCTTCATGAAAATTCTGCAAGAGTAGAGGTGGGCTAGGAGAAGGTTGATGCCAATGAAAACAGTTTTATTGAGCAGTCTGCTTTAATCTAGAAGCCATCATGTTCATAATAAAAAAAGAAACATCCTTATCCACAAGGACAAGAGAGGCAAATAAGGTAACACTGCTCTGAGCAGCAATAAAATGGGATAAATTGAATTAAATTACAAAAGTAATAAAATTTCAATAAATGAATATCATAGATCATTATGAAAAATGGACTGTCATTTGGGGATGCTCCAAGGGTCTATATAATCTCCTCTCAACACAGTGCCTGATATTTCATGTGTGGTATTGAAAATACCCTAATTCAGAAAAAATTGCCCTTTTTAATCTTCTGGCCAGGGTTGGAAGCCCAGTTTTATGGCCGTGTATTCTGTCAAGAGAAGGAGTTCACCCAGAGACTGTGATCTGTGTTAGCACAGTGGAATACATATTATACACCACTTCAAGGAGTAGTAAGAAGTTGAGGTACAAACATTCTCAAAGGTGGGTGATATAATTCATTAGACTATCCAGCTCCATTAACTTCATTCAGGGGGTATTTCTGATACTCTGATATCTGGGGCCTTGGTGAGCTGGAGAAACTGCCCCTCCCAGGATAGTAATATCTGGAGACAGTAAATAATTGCCTAAAAGTGCACCTTTGATATGCAAATCAACAAATCCAGAGCCCATGCCCCCAACTACCTTCTTTTATCAGGTGAGTTCAACCTAGGCCATTATCCACCTGCCCTAATAACTCCAGGACTAGGTACCGGACAACTAGGGACAGCCCGTACACCCCAGAGCCCACTGAAATAAATTAAATTCTAAACCTACTTAGCTTGTTTTGCCTTTGTTTCCATGGAAGCCACAATAAAGTCTTTGACCCACTGGTCTCCATCCCTCCCCAGGTCACTCATCTTGTATTGGTGCTCCCCCATGTGGCCCTGCATGTGGCCTCTTGCTTCCAGGGGACTAAGAGCATAACAAACTTCTTCCTTTATGACAGTCATTTCCACATCTGTGTGCTTTATTGTATTTGATTAAAACAAATACTGAGTACTCTTAAAACAATTGGGAACGAGGAGAATTGGGCTTCAGGTGAGTCCAACTCCAAACTTACTGTCTGGCAATCTTGACTAAGTTAGTAAAACCCTCTTAGCAGTGCTTTCTTCACCTATAACATGTGGATCATCCATCCATCCCACTCACTGTGATCAACAGCAAATAAGACAATGGGTGAAAGGACAGGTTGGAAGCAATGAGTTCCAGTCAGCTAGGGTTGCATTCCACTTGTGTTTTAAACAATTTGTTGCAGTAAAACCAAACAAGGTGAGCCCAGAAAAGCCAAATATCCTACCCATAGATGCCTCTCTCACACCCTGTCCAGAGGTTTGGTTAAAGAGGAAATTGACTTTTGTGAGTGAAGAAGATTATTCCTATGGGAGGTTTTGAGGAGCCAAGGATAATGGGATTGATAGTTCCTAACATAATCAGAGGAACACTAGCAGTATAACAATGAAACATTCTATCAACTTTTGGAAAGTCATAAGATCCACTGAGAATTAGGCAGGGACTATGGACTTTCTCCCCTTAAAAAATGCCCAAGGATGTACATTCACAATTTGAGATAAGATTCATGAGGTTTGGGGCTTCTCCTCCACCAAAGCCCAAACTCAGATTCTCTAGGAACCTCTGGATTCCAGGTTAAAAATTGCTGTCTTATATATTTCTTGTATTATGCACTATACACTTCTCAAAAACAGATTGTATTTTTTGGACAATCAAGATGGACACTTGCACCTTAAGTGCACACCAAATTGAGAGAGAAGTTCATTTATTCATTTACCTGCTCATTCTCTGATGATTTAGTGAGAACTACATACTGGATATCGATGATCAGATCCAGAAAAGTCACACTGGGAATGAGTTCTCAACATGGAGGAACAAGATATCAAGGGCCCTAAGAAAGAATGGGCATCGCTGTAAACCCTGAGTTCTTATGATGCACATCAAGTCATGGAGCCTTTGAAGGAGCACATTTAAAGGTGCAGGGATAGAATGGATGGAAAGACAGGACTCCCGTCTCATTCATTTTGAATCCACAGAATCTAGCTCAATGCTGGGCAAAGAGCCAGCAGTCAAATGCTTCTTGATTGGCAATGCCATAAAAATTCCCTTCTGCTTATAGGAAGGCTCTTGAAACAAACTCATCTCCTTGTATGGCTGTGAGTTCCCTCTCTGCTTCTCCTGCCCTCTCAGACCTAGAGAGATCAAGTGGTGACAGTTATTTGTTCACAAGTATGCCTCTTCTCCCAAGAAGGTTTACAGATTCAACACCATGAACAAAAAAGACAAACTCGTGTATGTAAAGCTGTTAAATTCAGCAAATCAGATAAGAAAATCTACTTACGGAAAAGAGAAACTAATTGTTCCACAAATTGGGATGGCACTAGTTATGCTCATGAAACGGGATTGTGTGACTCCCTCCATGTCTTCCCATTGCACTTGGGATATATTGCAAATCTCTTACCACAGCTAAATGCCCTGGAAGATCTGGAAACATGACAAAATCCTTCTGGCTTTAGAGTCTGTGCATCCAGCTTTCCCACTGCCTACAATACTCTTCTCCTCCCACTTCGCATGGCTAAATCCCTCTGATGCCAGTCACCCTCCTTTGTATCACTCCATTTATCTCCTTCACAGTGCTTGGTACATTTTGCAGTTATCTTAATGATTTGTTTGTTTACTTGATTTATGTCCATTTCTCCCTACAAGCAGAAATGTAGATGTTGTGAGGGCAGAATGAGGCAACTGTGTCCAACTCAGTGTCCAGCATACAGTAGATTCTCAATCAATATCAGTTGCCCAATTCCTCTCCGTTTCTTTTCACAAATTTTGAAAGTCGAAGGAAGTCAGCAGGGGCATACTTGAATTTATCAGAATTAGAGCCGTTTTCTTCATTACTGACTCCATTTTAAATACTTTCCTATTTTTCCAGACTGGTCTGCTATCAATCAGCTGAAGTTTTACTTTCCCTCTGCTCACTTCCCTTGGTTTCCTTTTACACTGTAGCTTAGTGATAAAACAGGAAGAAATGGAGAAATGAAAAAGCTCTGGTCTTTGTTATTACAGTCTCAGCTTCAGGGGCCATAAAATGGTGTCTTATTTAAGGCCTTCCATGGGTGGATGATCAGGTTTATAATATGTTTCCTCGTAGGTTCTGCCCCTTGATTCTCAATGGAAGCCATGCAAAGATTGAAGCCAACTGTATTTTAAATAACTGCCTGCTTCAGAGATTACCTTGCAGGGAAAAAACTACATCTTAAAATAGCGATGTGCCACTTGCTATTCCAAGCAACTTTTAGTGGAAGTTTCTCCTTTCCCCCACACTTTGTGACAATTTGGACAGATGGCATCATTTAATGGAAAACAGAATGACTGAGTGGACAGGTTCGCAGAATGCAGTGAATATAAGACAGAATTGAGAATTGGGAATTCGGCACACCTAGTTTTAGAATCTGGGTCTTCTCCAAGAGAGCTGAAGACCTTCCAAGCCTCCTTTTCCTTACCTGTAAGATACTATGATTAACATAATAGGATTCATGTGACTGGGTTGCTGTTAAGTGAAACTAGGTAAAAAGATAGGAGTTGGGGCAGGGAGGTAATCCTGAAAAAGAGTGTGTGTGGCAGGGGGGTCATTCTAAGAGGAGACCTCCAATAGTGCTTTTTGCCTGGACCCTAAAGAGATCATCAATTGGGGAAAAACCCAGGAGTGCAAAGCTTGAAGACATAACTTAGGGCTGCTTCTCTGGACCTTAGAGAAAAGCTCCTTTTTCTTTAATGTTTCTCCCCACAAGTTTGTCTCTCCTTGACTTCTATCTCTGGATTGGTGAGACCCGGAGGGCCTAGATCAGGGTATAGGACCAGGGCCCATTTGGCCTTGGGCACAAGTGTGGTCTTCATGTGTTCTTACTGGGATTTGTGGCCAACGCCCACAGAAGAAGCAGCATGATTTGGATGGAGCACCCACTCTGTGAACCACCCGATTAACTCAGCATAGCAGCAGGTAGAGGATTTAAGAGTTTGGAATTCTACCCAAATCATTCACAAACTCATTAAAGTCAACAGCTGTTGTGAATTCTAAGCTAGCACAGTTGCTTTCTCCCAAGGTTCTTGTCACTTCTATTTTCCAGCCAATCCTTCCTGTCACTAAAAATTAGTCCGAAATAGCAGTTTCCACTGTCATCTCACGTACTGCCTTCTGGGGCTTACTGTCAGTAAGAAAAGTCAAGAAATTGTCAGACAACTGCAAGGATATTGTTGAGGACAGTGTTCATTCCATTTTACCTGTGATTCTCCAAGAGACAGACAGTTAGGGACGTGGCTGCTAGGGGGCGGCTGCGGTATGTGTATAAGAATCACCTGTGGGGTTTTGGCAATCTATGCGTGCCCATTACCTATACACCAAACTCTGCCTGCTCCAGGGTCTTCTCCTGCTTCCCAAACCTGGAACTCCCACTATAGGAGCAAGACCCCAGGCTCTCTGAAGATCCTACTCTGGAGAGCCACTAAATTGTCATCAATGAGTAGTGGCCTCAGGTGGGTGGAACTGGAAAGTGAATGAAAGATCCAGAGAGATTGGGGTGGGGGGAGTGCATTGTCTTCTTCTTCCAGAGGAAAATTTCTTATTCTCAATCAGTAAAAATTATACTTTATCCTAAGCAATTTGTTATGTTTTAATCTTACAGACTGTGAGTCTTACAGCTATCTGGGATTCCCTTTTTCCACTGGCTGCCTCAAGCAGAGGGCTCCAACCCCTCAGAGATTAGGTGTTTTTAGCTCTACTTTTATACCCCTGCCTTTGGTGTCCCTTTTTCCTTCCTACTGACCTCTAATTTGTATTACTTCTTGTTTTCTGTTTTCCTTCCACCCACCCTCCTACCTACTCTTCCATCCATCGAGTACTAACTGGGTACCCACTAGATGGTACTAAATCTCCTGCTCAATGCTGATGATACTCTGGGGAGGAAAAAACCATGTGGTCTCAACGCTCATTGAAGTTGTAAGTTTTGAAAATACTTTTTATAGAAAAAGGAAGACAAAGAGATATAAGAAAAAAAAGAGAGAGAGAGAGGAGATGGGCCTGCTGTCCTTGTATTCACTCCTGTGGACTCCTCAAAAGTTGCTGGTTGAAGACCCTCCTCAATCTTTCACACTATCTCTATCCTAACTTTGTGACTGACACTGAGGACACAGGCTTGTTTTTCTCTCTGGTTAAGGGGACTGCAGTAGAGCCCTAAAGAGTATCACCTTCTTTCAGAACGGTATCACTCCTATGCTTACCCCCTAGACAGCTTGGTTCCCCAAATAGCTCTGTGGCCCAAATGCCAACTGATAAGGAGTAACCTGTGGGGCTTTTTTTTTTTTTTTTTGTCTTTTAACTGCGGTTCATTACTTTATGGTACATTATACAAAGATATGTACATTTATTAACAAGTTGATAAAATATGCCTTTTAAAAACATTAAACTGTTTTCTCCCCAGATTTATTGAGATATAATTGACAAATAACATTGTATAAGTGTAAGATCTACAATATGACGATTTGATATGTGGACATATCGCGAAATGATGACCATAATAAGGTTAACACATTCATCACCTCACATAATTGCTACTTTTTGGGGTAATGAGAACTTTTATGATTTACTTTCTGCAACTATCAAGCACATGATATAGTATTGTTAACTACAGTCACCATGCTGTATATTCGATCCCTCAGAACTTGTTTATATTATAACCGGAAATTTGTAGCCTTTGACCAACATCTTGCCCATTCCCCACTCTCCTCTCTCTCCAGGCCCTGGCAACACCATTTTACTCTCTGTTTATATGAGTTTGCTTGTTTGTTTTTTAAGATTCCACATATAAGTGAAATCATACGGTATTTCCCTTTCTCTGTTCAACTTATTTCACTCATCATAATACCCTCAAGGTCCATCCATGTTGTCACAAATGACGGGATTTTTTATGGCAGCATTATATATATTTTAATCATATATAATAACTTATTTTATTATACAATTATATGTATCTCACATTTATCCATTCATAAACAGATGGACACTTAGGTTGTTACTATATCTTGGTTATTGTGAATAATGCTGCAATGAACATGGTGGTGCAGATATCTCTTCGAGATAGTGATTTCATTTCCTTCAGATATGTACCCAGAAGTTGTTACATATTTCTGTATTGCTGGATCATCTGGTAGTCTACTTTTAATTTTTTGAGAAACCTTCATGCTGTTTTCCATTGTGGCTGCATTAATTTACATTCCCATCAACAGTGCACAAGGGTTCCTTTCATCTACATCCTTGCCAACACTTGTTATCTCTTGTCTTTTTTATAATAACCATTCTCACAGATGTCTTACCATAAAACTTTTACCTCTGAAAGTCCATCCCTCCTCATGCTATCTAAAATAAGTTCCTTTTTATTCTCTGTATCAGCCCATATTGGTTTTCTGCATAGCACTTAGTACAATTAGTTATTTTATTTGCCTGTCACTTGGCTATGGTCTGTTCCACACACACACTCACTCACACACACACACACAAGAGTGTAACCTTCATGATGGAAATACAGTATGTTTTGTTCACTATTGTTGAACTCCTAATCCAGCACCTGACCCATAGCAGATGACCCCAAATATCTGTCAGATAAATGAATTAATACGGTTATTGCAGGCAATCACGGGTTACATGGAGATAATCTATCATGGTATATGGAATAGGAACAGGAAAGTGCTGAGAGAAGTAGAGGGATTAAATGAATACTGATGCATTAAAACTGAGGATGTTGAGCACTGGCCCTCTACCAGGTACAATACATGATAGGATTGCAATGGGAGGGCACTATCATTATTCTCATTTAACAGATGAGAAAACTGAGGTCTAGAAAGGGTAGGGACCTGTCCCTGGTCACACAGCAGATAAGTGACAGCTACTGGACCCTTTTAAGGCATGTGGGACTACAAAATTCATTTTCTTTTCTTTTTTTAAAAAAATCAAACCTTTTTTTTTTCAATTTGTTTTTTCAGAAAGTATTGGGGATTGAACCCAGGACTTCATGCATGCTAAGCATGTGCTCTTCCACTGGGCTATACCCCCGCACCACTAAAGCTCATTTTCTTAATTGCAACACTATGATATGACAACACAGTAATAGAGCAAAGAACATGAATTGCCAGATCATAGAAGAAGAAACACTCATGACAACAAAACAAACAAAAAACACAAAACAAAATATTCAACTTTACTTTTAACCATAAATACAAATATAAATGAAACAAAAATAAGAGTTTTGAGGGTTTTTTTATTTTTGCTATTAAATTGAATATGATTTGTTAATGACAATAAAAATAATGGGAAACAGTCTTTATATTGGTGGGAATATAAATTGTTTCAAATATTTAAAATGCAACTAACCTTTGACATAGCAATTCCACTTCTCAGAAATCATTTCTAGAATTTTTTTTTACCACCAAGTTGAAATTTTTTAATTTTACTAAAATGTGCAAATAGAATTAATGTAACAGTCCACATTCTATGGCTTCTAAATATTTAATCATTGATGTTTTCCATAAGATGCCCTCCTAGTTAGAGATAGTTCAGACGCCTTATATTCTGTGAAAGCCTGACTTGCCTTCCTTTCTACCCACCAAATTATTTTGTTTTTTAGAAATCTTCTTGGGTATTTTATTTGTTTGTCTCTCCATGTTGCCCAAGGAAATCATGAGAGAGTGAAGCAAAGATTTAGCATAAAGGATGTATGCTGCAGCACTGTTCATTTTAGAGAAAAACTACAATCGAAATGTGCCCACAGAAGGGGATTATAGTACATTCATTCAGTGGACTTTCATGAAGCCATTATAGATAATGGTAAAGCTGATCACTTAATGACTTGGAAAGACATCACCAAAAAACCAAAATGGGTTCCAAAATGCCACATAGAGTCTTATCCAATATACAAAAAATCAAAAATATACAAGCATAGAAAAACAGTGGAAAGATATATGCAAAGGGTGTCTTAATGCCATAATCTCTGGCAGGTAGATAACAGGTGATACTTCTTTCCTGTTAACTGCTTTTCTACAAACTTTCTACAGTGAACATATAATACTTTTGTTATGAGGAAAGAAAGACAGAAATTTCCTTTCATTTCCATTCAGCAGATATTTACAGAGCATCTACTATGTGTCAAGATTTGTGTGAGGCACTAGGGGTACAATGTTGACCCAAGACTGGACTCCACACAGAAGACATTCAGGTAGGAAAATGCACAGTTTAGGGCTTATGCACTGGAGGGAAGATATGCTATTAAACAAGTCTCATACGTATGTTCCACTGAAAATTGGAAGCAGTACCATTCCACAGGTCATCAGAAATGATCTAGGCCAATAGCTACATGAAGGGTCACCCAGAGCTGTTAAGAACAGGCAAGCCCTGATTCATCTGTATTATTTGCAGCTGAAAGTTTATTTCCATGGGGTATTCAACTGTCATTTTACTTTTTGTTTCTCCCCTTTGGAAAATGTGGGTGCCTGAGACACTATAGCAGAGCCTCCACAGATCACGCCCTCTGAAGGCCCATCATCTACATTTCCTGTCCTAAGGGGACTAGAGAACAAAATCTAGTCTCCCCAAACCCTCCTATGCTGTGGTGGGAATGTAATTTGAGGCAGCCACTATGGAAAACAGTATGAAGATTCCTTTAAAAACTAAAGATATACTTACCATATGATCCAGCAATCCCACTCCTGGGCATATATCCGGAGAAAACTCCAATTCGAAAAGATACATGCACCCCAATGTTTATAGCAGCATTATTCATAACAGCAAAGATATGGAAGCAATCTAAATGTCCTTTGGCAGATTACTGGATAAAGAAGATGTGATACACACACACACACACAATATAATACAACCACTCAGCAACAGAAAAGGATGAAATAACACCATTTGTGGCAACATGGATGGACCTAGAGATTACCATACTAAGTGAAGTAAGCCAGAAAGAGAAAGAAAAATACCATATGATATCACTTATATGTGGAATCTAAAAAAATGACACAAATGAACTTATTTACAAAACAGAAACAGACTCACAGACATAGAAAACAAACTTATGGTTACCAAAGGGGAAAAAAAGAAGAAGGATAAATTGGGAGTTTGAGATTAGCAGAGACAAACTACTGTATACAAAATAAACAACAAGGTCCTACTGTATAGCATAGGGAACTATATTCAATTACTATAAAAACCTATAATGAAAAAGAACATGTATATGAATAACTAAATCACTATGCTATACACTAACACATTATAAATCAACTATACTTCAATAAAAAGGAAATCTACACAATCTCTTTAAAAAAAAATCCAGTCTCCCAAGAAGTGTTGGGGAGGTCCACCAAATTCAGTGACTATAGAAGACTGACCACGAGATAGGCCTGCCATTAAGAAATCAGACAAATTAATAAATACAACAATAAGCTTTGTAACTGACCACGGTTAATGCAGTATGCTTTGATTTTCTTTAGAGGTGGAAAATACAGAAGAAATGTTCGTGGGCTCCATGCTAGGGCAGAGAAAGACTGTATGTCGTGCCCTGATAGTTACAACCTGAGCCTTGCATCAGCAGGCCTGAGGCCAGCCTCCTGCCTCAGCAGATAATGAGTTTGGCAATCTCTGATAGTCTTTTCTGGATGCTAATCCCAATCACAGAACTTCTATAATGCATGATATAATTTAATACACCTGGCAGACTCACCACCAGTTCATTCTTTTGTTATGCAGTAGCCCAAAGTGAAGTCGAGGGTAGTTAATGCTCTGACAGCCAGCTATTATCCCCAATAATAGGCGATTTTCAAAGGATTATTGCCGTCAGAAACCATTTTCTAATAACTGGCAACTGGAAGTCAATGTAGCAAAGTAAGATGGTCTTTGGGAGTTGCCATTTATTTTGTATGGATCTGCAAAGATGTTTCAAGCATCTCCCAAATGAAATGACTGCAGTTGTGATGGGATTCATGCGCCATGATAAATTACCTCCCTAGAAAAGTTAGAGGGATGCATGCCTTAAAGTTACTCTTTGGAATCTTCCTATTTTTCTAAGGCTTTTCATCATTTCCCCTCATCTTTGCCCTTTTACAATATTCTGGCACCCTAAAAGCCTGCTTCTGGGTAAGTTACAGGAGTCCTGGGAGCTTTCACGTGAACTGACTGCACGCTGAAGATGTTTTGCCCTCGTGTCAGGCTCTGGAGAAAATATGGGTCTAAAGGCATTTCTGACACACACGTCCTGACTTAATTGAATCTCACTTTAGGAAGATAATTTGGATTGAGTTATGACAACAGAACAACGACACTGTCCTCAGCATGTAGGAATTTGAGTATTAGTTTATGGCAAAGTCAAACTTTGTTCCATACAGTGCTACCCCATTATCACATGGGCCCTGGCTCATGGAAGATTTCCTTTCAGGGAGCCATTTTATTGGACGCAAGTCCTTTCTTAAAAGAAATGCCTATGAATAATATATCTCCTTAGGATGATTCCCGAAACCCACTCATATTACCCAAACTTAAAATCCAAATTCTGAAACATCAAGAA
This sequence comes from Camelus bactrianus, assembly GCF_048773025.1. NCBI lineage: Eukaryota > Metazoa > Chordata > Mammalia > Artiodactyla > Camelidae > Camelus > Camelus bactrianus. The sequence goes on from NC_133555.1 coordinate 30,135,790, forward strand.
GGTAGTGGGTTTTTTGTTACTGCTATGATAAAAATCATTGAATTCTTTGTGTTTTATGAAGATTGCATAAATCCCAGCTGTCTGAACTTGGGAAACCTGTTCAGTGATGAAATTAAATTGACATCATCTTCCTTTATCTTGACAGTTCAGAAGATTGGATGCAACTGCCGTGCTGGCTGTTGGGTTAGGATCCTCAGTGTTAAAATTATTATACTGCCTTTAAATTTATCTTTGATTAAAAATTAAATTTAACTTCCCTTTATCATTTTCCATACCCCAACAACATGCATGCGTGTGTTCTCCAAGTTAAATCAAGATGGACTAAATATTTAATACCTTGTTCTAATTAGCTACAACTGTTACCTGATTTCTCTCTGTAAATGAATGTGAAAGGGCCCGGGAGGCCAAACGTTAACCTTCATCCACTCTCGTTATAGGAGAGAAATTACAGGCTCTAATTAGATGCTTCAAATTGCAAAGAAATAGAATTTTCATAACTAGCTTATTAAAATCCTAGGGCCCCTTTGGGATAGGGCAAATTGCTTCTACTCTGATCTGCTTATCCTGGTACAACACCATACAGAAGACTCATGTTGTCTGCCGTACACAGCTCGTATTTCTCCCAAATTAATGAGTACTCAAATTATTCCAGCTGCCCTCTTGGCACAAGGAAAAACTGAAAATCTATAGCTGCCAAGTAATGTGGATAACTCAGCTGCTAAATAAAATATGCTTAAGGGAACACAGCTGCTGGGGTGCCTATTTACATTAAAATTACTAAATCCATGAACAGAGAACAAATGTCTCAAGATAGCTAAACAGTGTTCAGCACTTGGGTTAACTCTTTTATTGATCCAGAGTCCATAAGGTGCAAGTGTCTCATACAGTGGGGCAAAAACAAGAAGTTTTTACCAAATGACATTTTCCCCCAGGACGGATCCCTAAGCATTATGGTGGGAGAACCAGTGACTCCTCACTTTTGGAAGTTCTAATCAGTTTGACTTCCTTTGATGTCTTCACACAAGCCAATCAAAGTTTTCATTCTTACTAAAATTAAACAGATTATACATTTGTAACATTTTGACATTTCATAAATCTTCAACAAGATTCTCTCGCCTGTGCACTGACTTCTTTATTTTTGTTTTATTTTGTTTAAAGGGTCTAGTAAAGCTCAGAAGACCAAGACATGGAGGTCTTAGGAAACGATGCCCCAAAGGCAATGAACAGTATCTCAAAAGGAAGTACTCAGCCATTCGGAGGAATTCTTAAGGAGGTCCCTGAATAACCAATTTAGACAGAATGAGACAGCATGGGAGAACAGTAAAAAAGAAGAACAAAGCATGAGGGGATATGATCCAAGTATATAGTCATTCATCTCTTATTAACATGAAATTAACATGACTATTACTGCCTCAAAATTCCAGACATCAAGGGATTTCTTATCAAATTTCTTTAAAATTCCTGATCTTTGATACTATCAATGATCTAGTCCAGATCAAAATTCTTAACTTAAGAGTTCAAAAGTTGAACCCCCATCCAGACCCATGTCTCAACCATACACAGCATTCAATCAACCAAACAACCCTCAAAGAATGTATCAGCTAGGACCACCTTCTCTGGCTGGATTTGTAAGTGGATTTTTTAAACAAAGAATTACAAGTTATAGCCTGAGTTCTCTGGCTGATTACAAAAACATGTTCTGCTTACCATCCTGAACATTCTGCCCTATGCACTTTGCATTGTCCAAATCATGTAAAATTATAGAATGATGTCATCAAATAGATCAGGAAACAGATGAAGATTCTATAAACATTTTTCACCCTTAAACACATAGCCTAAACAGAATATTTCCTCTCTCTACAAGAGAAAAACGGCAAAAAAGATTTAAAAAACAGAATGGGGATATTTGAATATCAATCAAAAAACAGTTGAAGATGATTAAGGAAGCACAGACACAAGTGAAGATGAGGGAAAATGTTGCTCTCCGAAAGAAAAAGAAAGGGCCTTGACACTGAAAGAACCCAATACAAAGTCAGTTGCAGTTATACAGTGATGTTTTGATCCATGCCATTGCCATATACTGTTGCTTCTACCAAAATGTTTGCCTATATACCTGGGTGTCTCCACAGAAGACTGCCTTCAAATAGTCCTGCCTCATCTAGAATCTGAGGACTCAGACATTTTAACACATAGTCGCAGAGTTCTGGGTCCTGCTGAAAACCAAAAATTGTGGAGATGTGGGCTTTGCAGTTATTTCCCTAGGATGGGTATCACATTCCCCCCAAAAGACAAGATTCTCCCAAATCCTTCACTGTCACTCTCATCATGACACTCCTGACTCTTGTAGGACACTTATAAGCCCTAGACAGGTTCTGGATCAAACTCAAAATCAAAACATATAGTGTAACCTTGAAGAAAGAGCAGAAGATGTAAATGACTTGGAAAAGTATGTTTACATTTCATCTTGCCTTTGACACCTTACAGCATAAACACAAAAGTGGTCTTCAGCAACTTTGGGGGTTACATAGAGTCTCAACAAATAGCTCTGATATATGGGGTCAGGTGTACCTGTTAAATTAGAAAGATAGACTCAACTGTCAAGTGTCCATGCTGATAACAGGAAGAGAACCATGGATAATATTGTGCCATAAGTTCTGTGTCCCTTTCAAAGGCAGTTTGACTTTGCATAAAAGGTATACCTTTCATAATTATCTAAGAGTTAGTCTAGGAGTGGGAAAAAAGTATGCACACACAGGTATGTATCTGTACATGCAGTCATTTAGATGTATAACTACATAAAACCACAAGACAGATGTACACACAATCACTGACTGACTCTTCAGATTACTTCAGTTTATTTTTTTTCAGAGTTATCTCTTTTAGTATAATTGCCAACCTAGTTCTACATAGTAGATGAAATGGGCTGATAGTCTTTAAAGCATAGTTCTCTATCTTTTGATGTAATGACACTGTTACTTGATCTCTTGACAGTTTCAATTTAGAAAATCAAACCAAAAGATGTGTTTCATAGAGAATTTAAATTAATTTTATTTCAGTAATGCAGCAATGCTTGTTGAAAACTGTGACAATGCATAACCAAGAGTCAGACTCACTGTGGTAAGTTAAATATTCTGTTTCAATCTGGTATATTCCCTAGAGGAAGCAAAACACTCCAAAATGACCATTTCCATTAGGTAGTCTTTCATATCTACATGCTCTAGCTAGCCTTTGAAAATAGTCAGTAACCACTGGAAGCAGAAATAAGGCACAACAGTTGCCAACAAAGACTAATCTAACAGTGTTTCACAAACATGCCTTCTGTGCATGGTGCTCCTAGTATGGATTCCACAGAAAATTTCAATCCCCTCCCAAAGGATGTTTTCTGTCTTGTTTATTACTATATTCTCCATATCTAGAACAGCAAGTTTCAACACATAAGTATGGAAGATACTGGTCTATGCTTCTGATATGCTATTACTATGGAGTGTACATTTTTTTCAAATGGAAACTAGAGCTTTTAAAGCTTTTCTAAACTCCCCAAACATAGTCAGTAAAAAAAAAAAAAAAAAGCCAATAATCCCTTTATCTACACTAATTTCTAAAACATAGAGTATCTTAAAAATTAGCATTCATAGAACTTCATATTCTAGTAAGAACTACTTCATGACTGTACTGAGATAAAGGCAATACTCTTATCAATAACATTTGAATGGAAGAAGATGGCATTTCTTTGCCAAGCATTTCATCAACAAAGCTGCCCTCTGCCACCACCTGGTAGCCCTATACACAATCACATAGCAATAGGAGATTAAGTCCAGCTTCCTGAATAAAACAAATTTATAACTAAATTTTTAAGAAAGTGTTAACTGAAGAAATTCTATTTCTAGCTATGATAAACTAGCTACTGTCAGATGAATCCTAACCCTGAGAACATCTATTAACATTGGATAAATTACAAGCAAACAGCTGTTTGGAGGCACTAGAGAACAACTCTGGCAACGAGGAGTTGAATGTACTAGATTCTAGCATAAGGAGAATTGCATGGAGCAAAGCCCTATATTCACTGCCATTTCCCTCATCATTGTTTATGCCAATTCATGAAGCAGGGCATGGAAGCCAAACAGAAGAGAGCAATCTAGAGTTAGGAGCAGTCTCCCTAGGATAAGGAGGCAAAATTAAGTTCAGGGCTACAGAGAAAACCATAACATAAGGGGAAAGATCCCACAGAAAAGGGAACCCTAGAGAAGCAATTCCATATTCAGCAGGAAATTTCTCCTTAATTAAAGCATTTGCTAATCCCTAAGTTGTGCATGTGTGAGATAAGACTCTAAAACTAAGCAAAAAGCAGCTGCTAAGAGATTGAAACATTAAGTAGAGAATTTGGCAGCTGCGGAATGCTAGGAAATCTAAAATAGAAGTTAACGATTCACCAAAGAGGAGGGTACAGGTAAAAACCACAGGCTTTCAGTTGAAACTTCTGAAAGGGCTATGCCCCAAAGTAAGGACAGATCATAAATAAACAAGATACAATTGGATCAAAGTACTCTGTATTCTATCTGTGTCAAAGAATTTATTCCTCTCAAGAGCAAGATAAAAGTCTCCAAAGCCTCAATGTTTTTTTCATATATACTATCAGGCAAGTAATCAAGAATTGCTAGGCATGCCAAAAATGGAGTCAAATAACTAAAATAAAGAGAAAAAAATAGACTTACAGGTGATCCAGATATTATAGTTATCAGGCATGGGCTCTAAAATACCTACAATTAAAATATTAAAGAAAATAAATGAAAAGATGAAGTATAAAAAAGAATCAAATGGAATTCCTAGGACTGAAAACAGTTACTAAAATTAAGAATTCAACATATAGGTTTTAATAGAAGATTAGATACTGTACAAGAGAAGATAAATGAACTAGAAAATAAATTGGTAGAAAATATCCAAGTTGAATTACAGAGAAGAAAAAATAATGGAAAATAAGGAAAAAGTAAAAAACAAATATGTGATCTGATCAAAAGTGCTGGAATGTAATTAGAATTCCAAAGGAATTAAGAGAAGGAATTGGGCAAGGGCAATATTTGAAAAAAATAAGACAACAGTTTTACAAAACTGATGATACACATCCAGTCATAGATTCAAGAAGATATATGCACTCCAAGTGGAATAAATACAAAATAAAAACATGTTTAGACATATCATAATGAAAAGTGTGAAAACTAAGGATAAATATCTTTAAGTCAGCTAAAGTGAAAAAAAGGCATTACTCTCCAAGGAACTGACAACTACCTTCTCAATAGAAATAAAAGGCAGCAACAACAGAACATATCTTTAAAGGGATGAAAGAACCTGTCTCAAACTAGAGTTGTATGTTCAATGAAAGTTCCTTTAAAATGACAACAAAGTTAAAACACTTTCAGAAAATTTGTTATCAGCAGAATTCAAAGAAATACTTTAGGCAGAAGGAAAACTATCCCAATAGGAAGCATGGTAATTTAAGAAGGAATTGTAACACAGAAAAGGAAAAACTATGAGTAAATCTAAGTAAATATTATTTGTTTAACATGAGAAAAATCATGGTACTGGGGTTAAAATGGCATGAAAGGCAGGAGAGGTTAAATAGAGCTAAACTATTTTAAAGTATGTGCATTATCTGGAAAGTAGTAGAAGAAATATAAGGTAAATTCTACTACATTAAGGGAAAATGTAACCTCTAGGGTAACCACTACAATAAATAATACAATAATTTATTATTAGCAAGCTAATAGAGGAGAAAGTGGGTTAACAAAGTATTTTTGCCTTTTTTTCAGATTAATCAACTAAAGAGAGAAAAAGAAACAAAGAATAGATAGGGCAAATAGCAAGATGGTAGGTGAGGTCAAATATATTAATAATTAATTACATACAATACTGACTAGTTTTTAGTTTTGTGCCATCTTTTTATTTTTAAATCTTGTAAGCACAATGTAATTATAAATAACATTATTTGTCTTTAACAGATGTAATAATAAAAGGGTTGATTCAACAGGAAAAAAATGCCAGCCCTAAATCTGTACACTTCATAATATCAGAGAAACAACAATATATAAAAGAAAAACTGACTGAACTAAAAGGAGAAATAGAGAAATACACCATCATAGGGGAGTATTTTAACAAATCTCTCTGTAACTGATAGAATAAACAAACAAAGCAAGAAGTAGGGACAAAGAACATCTGAATAATACAATTAGTCAAATTTGCCTAGTGACATATGTAGAACACTGTATCCATCAACTGCAGAATCCATTTTGTTTACAACTGCTTAAGGATCATCAACCAAAATACATCATATGCTTGTCAATAAAGTAAGTCTAAATGTATTTAAAAGGATGGAAATCATACAGAAGCTATTCAGTATCTCAGTGGAATAGGTGAAAAATCATAAAATATTAACTAGAAAATTCAGAATCCAAATTACTTCAAAAATAAATAATACACTTTAAACATTCTATGGGACAAAGAAGAGGTACAACAAAAATTATAAAACAGTTTTCATTCAATGATAATGAAAATATGATATTTAAAAGCATGCAGGGTATCACTAAAGCAACTAAAGGGAAATTGATAACTCTAAATGCATATAATAAAAAAGAAGGAAGGCTGAAAATCAATGAACTAAGTTTCCACTTTAACAAGCTACAAAAATGTCAAATATAACCCAAAGAAAGTGGAAAGAAATAAAAAATAAGAACAGAAATTTATGACATAGAAAACAGATACACAATGCCATCTTCTTGCTTCTTGAAGATCCAATAAAAAAATTGATAAATCCTTAAAGACAGATTAATTAAAAATGAGTAAAAATACCAGTTAACCATATTAGGAATAGAAAGGGAAAATACAGATCTATTATATATTTTAAAAATGAAGGGATTTTATAAACAACTTTAGGCCAATAAATAAGTGAATTTGAGAGATATGAACACATCCCTTGAAAAGCACAACTTACCAAAGCTGATCCAAAAAGAACTTTTAAAACAGGAATAGCCTTACATTTATTAAAATCATTAAATCTATAATGAAAAGTCTCCCCTCAAAGTGAACTACACTCCTTTGTGGCATCAACATTGAATTCTTACGTACTTTAATTAAGGAAGAAATAACAATCTTAGACAAATCCTTCCAGAGTACAGAAAAACAAGAGACACTGCCTAATTCAATTTGAAACCAACATACTCTGATCATGAAGCTGAAAAGGATATTAAACGGAAAAAGGGATTACAAAAAGAAAAAAAAAAGGAGTATCTTTCCTGAACATATACACAAAGATCTTAAAATCACAACAAATCAAATTCAGTGAAACATAAATGCTTAAAATATTATGACAAAGTTGTTTTTTATGTCGTGAAAGCAAGGAAGCAAGGTTAGTTTAACGTTTGAAAACTGAGCAATGTAATTCACAGCATCAAAAAACTAAAGATAAAGAAATAATATGATAACCTCAATAGATGCAAAATAAGCATTTAAAGTTCAACACATATTCAACTAAATTCTTAACCACTCTAGGAATAAAATAGCACTGCCCTAATTTTAAAAAGAATATGTATAAAAACCAAGAGCAACATAACAGTTAATGGTAAAAACATTAAAAGTGTTTACCCTGAGATTACAGATAAGCATATCTGCTAATCCTCACCCTTGCAATTGGACTGGTGGTCCTAGCCAGGCAATAAGATACAGAAAAGAGATAAAAGACATACAGATTGGAAAGGAGGGGAAAAAGAGTCATTATTTGTATACAAAATTATTATGCACACAGAAAATCAAAAAGGATACATGGATTATTAACAATTAGAATTAACAAGTGAGCTTAATAAAGTCACTGGAAACAAGGTCAATATAAAAACTATTTTGTTTTCATATATTAGCAAACAAAAATTAAAAACCATATCATTTACAATTACAGCAAACCCCTCAAATACCTGTTAATAAATCTAAAAAGAGATGCATAAGACTTCTAACAAAAAAAAAAAAACAAAAAAATATTAAGGAAAGAAAATAAGTGAAGTGTAGGACCCAGTTCACAGATTGGACTCAATATTGTAATGATGTGTCAAATCTCCTTTAGTTGATTTTTACCCTCAATTCAAGCCCAGTTAAAGTCCAAGAAAGTTATTTTGTAGAAATCAACAGATTGATTCTAACATTTTTAAAGAAATCCAAACAACCAACAAGAGAAAAGATAATTTTGAAGAACCAAAATAATGTTAGAGTACTTAAACTACCAGATATCAAGGCTTATAAAGCTGAAATAATTAAAACAGAGTGGGATTGACTTAGACAAATAGACCAAGAGCCTAAAATCAGAGTATATAGAAAAAACTCTACTTTTTAGAAAGTGCTATTGCAATACAATGAAAAAAGGGTGCTTTATTTCATAAATCGTGCTGGATCAACTGACTACTGTTGTGGGGAAAAATACACTTAAATTAAATTCTAGATGAATCTTAACAAAGTTTAGTAATATAGCTTCTAGAAGATAACATGGAGAATATCATCCACATTTGGGGTAGGAAAATGTCTTAAGTTGTATGTAAAAAAGTACTATCCAAGAGGGAAAGACTGAACTTTATTAAAATTGAAAACTTTTGTTATCAAAAGATAGTATCATAAGAGAGACAAAGGAAGCCACAGAATGGGAGAAGATATCTGCTATATATATATATATATATATACATATCTCCAATAAAAGACTGGAATATATAAGTACTTATAATAAATCAATAAAAATGACTATTTAATTATGTTTGGGGGACATAATGACTAGACAGAGGCATGACAAGGGAGGCTCTTGACATGCTGGTAGGTTCTGCTTGATCTCCAGGATGTTCACATGGGAGTGGTCACATGGTAAAAAAATCACAGAGCTGAACAAAAATTTTTTGTACCTTATCACAGGTATTTTGAAACCTTCAATATATAAAAAGTTAGCTGACTATGCCTCTGTAAGATTGTATCACTAGGGGAAAATAGGAGAAGGGTACATAGGAACACTCCACACTATTTTTGCATTTCCTGTGAGTCTAAAATTATTTCAAAATAAAAAGTTTTATTTTTTTTACTTTTATTTTTGTAGTTTTTTAAATTAACAGTCTTGGTGATAACTCAGTGCTACCATCATCCTCATGATGATAAATATAAACAACCCATAGCTCAGAAGATGATCTAGTGAGGAAGAAACTATTGTTACAATATTTTTTTTTTTTTTTTTTTGCCAAAAGTGTGGACATATCTGGGTACCTTAAAGAGTGGGCCTGAATCACAGTAGCTCCACTTTACAAGCATGGTCATTGCTCTCACTGTCAGAAAGCTAAAGAATATTGGGGTACATCAAATCCATGAAAGATTTCTGAGTGTGGCTAAGAAGCAGGAAAACATGGATTTTAAGGCTTGTCCTCTAGCTAAGCCATCCTATTAAGGCAGCTCAGAGAGATGCCTTGGCCACAGAACATCACACCACTCCCCCACCATTCCAGAGTTGGTACAACATGCTCCATAAATGAAAGAGCTTCAGCTTTGATGATTTTCCTTCTGAACTGTAATCTTGAATAAATTAATGCCATTGCTAATCCAACAGGGATGAACAAAGGCTGTCTGCAAACAATAGCACTCTTCTATCTGGGCCTGGAGACATTAAAATATTGTCTTGTCTTTCATCATCTCTGTCTTTATCTTCAGTTATTCCCACTGTGAGATGAAAAAGCCCAAGACAAGAGATTACTTTTGCTGCATCTAGGTCCTGCAACATATCTCTTTCCAACCAAGAAATCATGGTCTGTCCCTTGGCCCAATTGTCATAATCCACCTCAACCAAGAAATCCAGCCTCCACCTGACAAGGAAGATTCAAAAACCATCAACGCATATGTAAAACTTGAACAATGGCTATGTTCATTCTCCAGACAGTGTTTTCATCTCCTAATTATATATCATGCAATCTGGGGAGGGAAGTTTAATAGAATAAACATTCACTCTAATGTTTAACTACACAAGAACAGGATTTTTAAGATAATGCTCAAAATCCCACTAGTTTTGCCCCAGATTGGTGAAAGAATGGCTCTCTCAACTCCAATTATTTTCAATAAGGTCCTATAAAACATCCCAGAGCTATTCCTATCTAGCACTTACTGCCAGGCCCTCCCTGTGCCAAGCACTTCAGCTGTGTTAGCTCATCTCATGTTAAGGTAGGTAATATTTTTGTCCACATCTGCCAAATGAGGAAACAAACGCTTGAGGTGTCCCAACTAGTAAGAATAGAAGAGAAGGGATTCTAACTCCAGAGTCTGTTATCTTAACTGCACCATGGGCTCCACTTCCTTCACAGGCTAATAACATGTGATTCCAGGCAGGGTGGCTCTTCACCTTTCTACAGACCACTTTTCTGTGAGAATAACACTGTATTTTTGGATCTGGCTCAGTTCCTTTCATTCTTGTGACTCATAAATTTGGCTTTGCAGAAACTATATGTTTTCTGTGGAGAGTCACATAATCCCAAAGAGATTTCAGATCTTGAGCTTTGGATTTGGAAAGCAAAGTGAAGGACTCAAGGAGGAACTGGCTCTTATTCTTATCTATATCCTATTATTATCCCTTCCAACAGTGAATGAGGACGCATCAGATTCTTTCTCAAGATAGAACCGCCAGCAGCACACTTCTCTGCAAAACAACTTAAACTGTCCAATATAACGGGGTATGTATGACATTTATTGGGCATTTGCTTATGTGACTGGCACTTTTTCTAAGCCACTATAAGAGTCATCTCATTTAATCATCACAACATTCCTATGGGATAGTGTAGGAGGCAGAATAATGCTGCCAGCCCACCCCCACAAGATGTCTACATTCTAATCCCTGGAACTTGTGATTATGTTCTTTCATGAGAAAGGGGAATAAAAATGTAGATGAAATTAAGATTGCTAATCTGCTGATTTTAAAATAGAGGGATAATCCTGTATCATCCGCCAGGTCAGTGCAATCACAGGGGTTCTTTAAAGTGGAAGAAGGTGTCAGAGTCAGAGGGCTGTGATATGAGAAAGACTCATTTGGCCATTGTTGGCTTTGCAGATGAAAGGAGGCCATGAGCCAAGACATGGGAGCAGCCTTGAGAAACTGGAAAAGGCAGGGAAATAAATTATCTTTTAGAGTCTCCAGAATGGAATACAGCCCTGCCGTCAATGAATTTAGCCCAGTGAGACCCATGTCAGATTTCTGACCTTGAACTGTAAATTAATAAATTTGAGATATTTTAAGTCACTGCATTTGCAGTAGTGGTAATTTGTTACAGCAGGAAAAAAACAAATAAAAGTAGGTTTTCTTATGATGATGATGATCTCTGTTTTATAGATAAAGAAACAGGCGCTGAGAGTTTTAGAATCTTGCCTATGGTCATCCAACTAGTGAGTAACAGAGTCAGAATTTGAGCCAGACTGTCCAGAGCCCTCTCTCTTATGATATTATGACTTCCCTTCAAGGCATCTCCTCTTACTATCAAAATTGGCCCTATTATTTCATTCATTAAAACAGAGGCATTGTTTAACAAACTTAATATTCCTTGTGTAGCATTTGAAAGGGAATGGAGGAGAGAGAAATAATCTTTATTTAGTTTTCAATATACAAGTCTTTCACATCCTTAGTTAAATTTATTTCTATGTATTTTATTCTTTTTGATGAGATTATAAATGGGATTGTTTTCCTATTTCCCTTTTCAGATAGTTCATTGTTAGTGAATAGAAATGTTAGTGTATAAGATACTGATTCAATATCTTGCAACCTTATTGGAGCTGTTCATTAGTTCATTAGTTCTATTAGTTTTTTTTTTTTTAAGTTTTTAGGGTTTTCCACATATAAGGTCATGATATGTGCAAACAGAAATAACTTTACTTCTTCCTTTCTGACTTGAATACCTTTTATTTCTTTTTCTTGCCTTATGACTGTGTTGAATAGTTAGTGAGAATGTGCATCCTAGCCTGTTTCCTAATCTTAGAGAAACACTTTCATTTATTCAACTTAGAGCATATTACCTTTGTGTTTATCATATAAGGACTTTATTACGTTGAAGTATGTTCTATACCCAATTTTTTGACAGTTTATCATGATAGGGTGTTAAATTTTGACAAATGCCTTTTTATCCTTCATTCTGTTAATGTGGCATATCATATTAATTGATTTGCATATGATGACCCATTTTTGCATTCCAGGGATAAATTTTACTTAGTCATGGTATATAATTCTTTTACTGTGCTGCTGAATTTGGTTTGCTAGTATTTTGTTGAGTATTTTTAATCACTGCTCATTAGGAATATTGGCTTGTTGTTTTCTGTCCTTGTGGAATCTTTGGTTTTGGTATCAGGGTAATTCTGGCCTCATGAAATTAGTTTGAAAGTAAACATACGTCTTCAATTTTTCAGAAGAGTTTGAGAAGAACTGATGTTAATTCTTCTTTAAATATTTGGTAGAATTCATTAATGAAGACACTGATCCTGAGCTTTTCTTTGTTGGGAAGTTTTTGATTGCTGATTCAATCTCCTTGCTAATTATTGGCCTGTTCAGACTTTTTATTCATGATTCAGTCTCAGTAGGTTGTACATTTCTAGGACTTTGTTCATTTCTTCCAGGTTATTTAGTTTGATGGCATTGTTCATAGTAATCTCTTATGATCCTTTTTATTTCTGAAGCATCAGTTGTGTCTCCTTTTCATTTCTGCTTTTACTAATTTAAATCTTCTCTCTTCTTTTCCTAGTCTAGCTAAAGGTCAATTGTTTATCTTTTCTCAAAAAAACAAACAAAAAAATAGCTCTTAGTTTCATTGATTTCTTTCTGTTCTGTAGTTCTTTTATTTCTGCTCTTTCTTCTGCTAACTTTGGACTCAGTTTGTTCTTTTCTCCCCCCCCCCCCAGTTCCTTGAGGTGTAAAGTTAGGTTATTTATTTGATATCTTTATCCTTTTGTAGTATAGGTATTTAGCACTATCAACTTCTCTCTTAGTACTGATTTTGCTGAATCACATGTTTTATTTTCATTTTTGTTTGTCTCTAGATATTTTCTAATTTCCCTTTTAATTTTTTTCTTTGAACTCATTGGTTGTTCAAAAGTGTGTTGTTTAGTTTTCACACAGTTGTAATTTTTCCAGTTTTCCTTCTGCTATTTATTTCTAGTTTCATTGCATTGTGTTTGGAAAAGATAACTGGTACGATCTCAATCTTCGTAAAATTTTTAGGACTTGTTTTGAGACCTAACATGTGATCTGTTTTGGAGAATGTTCCATGTGCACTTGAGAAGAATATATGTTCTGCTATGTGACTATACTGGATAATCTAATTACAGGCTTAAAATCACACATATAGAGAGATTTTCCTGAACCTCTAGTCTAAATGAAGTCTTCCACTTAGGTCAAGATGCTCACCAATGTCATTTCCTTCCTCCGGACGCTCAGGAGGACTGTATTTCCCAGGCTCACTTGTGTTAGGTTGGGTCCATGCGACTAGGTGCTGGCAAATGGAATATGAGCAGAAATTGCATACTCACTTCCTAGCTCAGTCAAAAACATGCCTGTGTAATACTCCTTGATCTATCTCTCCTGCCAGGAATATGGAGACAACATTTTGAAATTTGTGGTACCAATGAAGGAAAGGTATTGGACAGTCACATCCCAAGGGAACCAGTCAACCTGTATCAGATAGGAATGTGAAAAGAAATAAATTTTGTATTTGCTAGGCCATTTAAATTTATTATTTATTGTTACTGCAACATAGTCCAGTCTAATCTTATTAATACAAATCTATCATCAAGACATTCACTTTTACTTCATCTTGCGTATCACAATTTGATATGAAACATATCATTAGAAGTTTGCTTATTTACTTCCTGCCTTCTCAGTAACCACTCTTCACCTGTGTTATCCATTGGCTGGGTCTTAGTTCAGTACCTGACACAAAACAGATGCTCAATAAATACTTGTTTAATGCATGAATAAATGGATATTTAGTAAATGAATGAATATATTCTATGAGTTCTGTTCCCACATTCTGCTCATTTTTGTATGTGTGTGTGTGAAAAGGGAAAGTATATTTTCTTTTATGAATACAGTACCTCTCCCAGGTGCTAGGGACTGGACTTTCATTTTTACTATAAGATCTCAAAAGCAGTCTGAAACTGGAGTTTAAAAAATGAGGAAAGGTGTGCAGACTCAGACTTTAGGGTTGATAAGTAGATGTAAACAATAGTTATTTAAAATTGGTCTCATCTCATCATACCAAATTTGGTGGAAAAATTAAAAGAAAATCACGTTTTTCAACTGATGGAGTTACCAAAAAAGAGGGAAACTTAAGACCTAAGATTTAAGTCAAAACCAAACTGGGCTGTGGAAAGTAAATGAATAACTAAAAACTTGTGTAAGCTTGTTAGGACCTCACGCCTTTACCATGAACTCAGGTGTTGGAGGAAATTCTAGGGTCTTCTGGGATTTGAGCACTTAAATTATGACCTAACTTACAACTGTGCATTTGAAAGCACTTTTCTCTAAAAAAAATTTAGTTATCTCTCTCTTTTCCAAATAGCCCTAGGCCTCAATCACCCACATACGTGGGCCACGGCCGGGGGTATTTAGCTTTCATGTGTCTCTGCTCAATCAACACGTGACTATTATAAACAGCCCGAAGTCCAGCTTGGCAGTAATCCTAAGGTCTCCAATGAAAAGGATCTTACTCAATTCCATCCTTTTGAATAAGTGTTTATTTGGGTTATTTTTCTACCACTCTGTCTTTGGTAGCTCTATAGACTGCTAGTAATCTAAACCTTAAAAGTTATCTTACTGAACTGAAATTTCCATTTTTTATTAGAACACATAGGCAAAACAGTGGTGGCCTATTATCAAACTAGATAGCACCTTTGTATATATAATGTGATTCCATACAACTACTTCTCATTCTCAGAGATTTGAGATCAATAAATTATAATGGATTATCCAGTTGTAAACCCAGTGAAGTTTCACTTGATGGTTTTCTATGTTTTTCAATTGAATCAAGGCAAGGAATAAAAGACCTGTGAGCTCCTTAAATTATGTCTCCCATATGTCTGACTTTTGGCTTCAAATAAACAATTCACTTTTCAGGCCATAATCTTTGTTCATTGTTTAACATGGGTAGTAGTTCAAAGCTTTAAAAATGCATATCTATAGCCTCTCTGTGGATACAGGTAGACTTGAAGTCACACACCCAAGTCTTCATTATTATAGCTGGGATCTGACTCTAACAGGAAAAAGGGAATGAAAACAGGATTTAGAAGAGCCTTTCCATCAGATGAATGGTTCCTCTGATAGATAAACAGAACATGCTACTCAGTGTTCCCACCTCTCTGCTGAAGTCAGACAAGCAGATCAAAATTCAGGCAGCAGTGTGTCCCCTAATTCCCCCCTCACTCCAGCTGCACCACACAGTGAAATTCTGAGATGAGCTGACCATAGAAATTCAATAGGTCAGCAAGAATCCTAGGAGAGCTGCCTCCACTCAAAAACTTTTTTATAATATAGCTTCCAGATAAGCTTTGGAGACATTAGCCACAGCCTAATACTAGGACTGCAAAGAAAATCCCCCAGTTGAAAGGCAGAGTCAGGATTCTTTGCGGACCAAAAAACAAAACAAAACAACAACTAATGTCAATATAAACCAGGGTCTCTTTCCCATCCAAACCCTAGGTTGCTCTGTGAATCCTTTTCATATATTGGCATAAGGGTGTAGATGTCTTGTGCACTGAGGTATTGGACTGATGGTATAATGAGCCTGAGTTGACCAATTCATCTGACTTTTGTCCAGAAATTAAAAGGCAGTGGGCACATCCAGTGAATGTAATAAACAAACTTAAGTGGAACATGTAAGAGACACACATGACAAGCTTCAAATAAAATCTCCCCTCTGACCTCCAAAATGCTAAGAATGTCCCCTTTAGAACAGGACGGTACCATGGCCAATTAGGTCTGAATTCATTACACATGTTTTTGGGAATGGGGCTTTTGCCTGAACTCACCCTAATGTGTCATTGGGCTTTCACAGAAATGTTCAAATGACAACAATTTTCAGGAAGTTGCTGGCTCTTGCCTCCTTTCACTTGTTACCCCGTAATACACCTTCTATGCATTACTTAGATTAAGAACTTTGTAAAGGAGGTCTTTGTGAGAAAAATAACTTGGGCAACAGTGCAGCAGAGCATGAAATCCCAATCTGGATGGTTGGCTGCTTCGTAAAATGTGACCAAGAATGGAGAAGCCAAAAACAGAGGTAGAGGACAGAGTGATGGAGCTCACAGTAGCTGATGGAAAGCTTCCCAACCATATCATGACAGTTGGCCTGTGCAGGGCTCTGAATGAAATCCATTATGTTGCCCACAGGCCATGGGATTCTAGTATAGTCAGCACAAAAATGTTTTCCTCTATGAGCTTTAAAAGTTATCAAAGCCCCCCACTGCTCCTCACTCTGAGAGTGAGGGTCTAAAATTGGAGAGCATCAGTTCCCACAGTGCCCCTAAAAATCAGTTAAAAGAACATTTTCTAAGGGAACCAAACACAAGCACTTCAGGAAAAGGTTCAGTATTCAGAGGTATTGTCACTCAAGGGCAGCTCGTCTCAATGGCAACCTGGCAAGGGTCATAGGTGATCAGGAATTAATGAAAGTCCAAAAACAAAAATCTGAAAATAGATAACATTTTAAATATAGACAGAAAGATTTTAATCATACTACTAATAATGTCAGTTCACCCACTAAAGGATGAATGGGGGAAAGAGGTGATAGGGGTTTATAACTTTAGGCAAGCATTTACATGTGTCTAACACGGCAACATCATGCATTACTTATTTCACGGTTAAAAATGTTGCTGACAACTGCCACTACTTCAAGGAGAAAATAATCCTCTTCAGGGGTGAAGCAACCTATGCCAACCTTCTGCTGAAATGCCAATCCCCAAAACAGAACAAGTGCATGGTTTTACCCAAACTGCATATTAGCTGAATAAAACAGAGGAAGTGATCTCCTTGTGCTAAAAGAGAGCTTAACCTGGATGCAGTGAAGTAATGTATTCCTGGGTCTTGATGGGCATGCTACTAGTCAAAGAAATACTGTTCGAGATTTGCAGATACTAACTACTACATATAAAGTAGATAAACAACAAGTTTCTACTTTATAGCATAAGGAACTATATTCAATATCTTGTAGTAACCTATAATGAAAAAGAATATGAAAAGGAATATATGTATGTACATGTATGACTGAAACATTATGCTGTATACCAGAAACTGATACAACATTGTTACCCGACAATACTTCAATTAAATAAAAATCCAGACAAACATTGGATCCATGGAAGAACTGGACTTAAGTATGCAAATAAGGCCTTAGTTGATTTGACTTTATAGTATGTGAACAGGATGGTGCTTAAAATATATGAAGGAGCTAGCATTGCTGTCTTGAAAGAGGCAGAGAAACCAACACAGATCAGTGTATTCTTTTATGAGAACCAGATGATAGGAAAAGGGGCTGTGGTCATCATCTCACCGTCACTTTATTAAGGATGAGATTCATTATCACTGAGGTGCTTGTTTAGGACAATGTCCATTTTCAGGTTTGAGCAAGACTATAATCTTCAGACACAAATCCTCATACCAAATCACAAACTCATTAACTTAGGATCAGCACATTACTTGAAGCAACTTAAAAAATTCTACCCAAGAAGTATTTTATAATTATTTTACAATTATGCCCAATTATTTTATAATTATATCATATGATCCAAACAGGGTTAATTCAAAGGTTTTAGTTATAGAAACATTATTTGGGAGACTCAGACTGTTGAATTAAATAAATCTTTGATCCTGTGCTAAAACACTCATTAAAAATATTGGTCATCAATGAGAAGAGAGACTGCCTGTGTGTTCTCTGAAACCTTTGAATGCATTCATTTTTCAACTATGGAGTCATCCACTCATTCAAAATAAACAATTAACAACAACAAAAATCTCACAAGGACCCACTGTAGCAATAGCCATGTCACCAGGGGATGGGGAGACAACAAGCTGAAAAAGGCCAAGTTTTTGTTCTCAAGGGTGTGGAATCTACAAGGGGCAACAGAGAAGATACCTTATTAACTCTAGTTCAATAGTACAATTCCTAAGACACTGATACAAACAATAAAATTCGGCAGCACCAAGAGCTAACTTTGCCTGGAAAAGGAAGTAGCATGACCCCTGGAGAAGGTGAAAGGAAGTGAGGACTTAAAATAAGGCCAAAGAGTTGAAGTAAATACAGCAAAAAGTGACTATTTGCTAATTCCAGAGAGTGGTTATTCAGTACTTTAGAAATATTTCACAAATTAAAAACAATGACTCAATCTTTTGGAGACTGAGCCATATTTAGAAAGAAACAGATAGGAAGCCCTGTACAGGTGACAGTGTAGGGGCTGTGACAGGGTCCACGGTAGCCCTGTGCCCAGGAGAGTACGGAGAACACTGGAAGCCTACAGGAAATGCATGTTGCCTTGACTTCAACTCACTCTCCACCCTCTACAGAGCTATTTCCCCTTGAAAAAAATCTCCCTCTTGGATCAAAAAAATAAAAGTTTCCAAGTTGGGGTTTAGAGGGGACTGCCATCAACAACTGGACTTGAGTCATTTCTTTCTAAAGATAATGAAATAAGGGATTTTAAACAATGGGAAGGGAGTCCCACAGTTAGGTCACTGCCTTACATTAGATGAGTTATGTTTGTGTTTTCTAGCCTAAACACCTCTTGTTAAAACAGATTCCACCGCAGTACAACTGTGTGCCATTCCTGATCACCAACAGCTGGGTGATCAGGAAGACTGTTCCCTACCAAGCCAAAAAAAAAAAAAAAAAAAAAAAAAAAAAGACTAGTTTAACAAATTTTTATCAAGACACATAGCCCATGGAGATCACTGAGCCTGCAGCAAGCAACAGGAAGAAAGAGCAAAAACCCATTTACCAGGTATCAAAAAACAGGAAAAAATAAAGAAATGGAAACTATTTAAGGACTGGGGATCCAGCCTCCCACCAGTAGAAGATTTTAAGCTGTCCTTACAAGTCAGTTAAAAATGTTTAAGCAACATACTTGGACTGCAGCATTTCTAATGTGGCTGTCACACTACATTTAATGCAGAAAAGATGTATTTTTAAATGATCCAGTTACTCTGAGGGCTTTGGCTTATAAAAGCCTTTTTTATTGAGATTCTAAATTCCAGTCTGAATAACCTTTCAATTTGTTCCAGTAATTTTTTCCCCTCCTGCATTTGCATTGGCAATACAGCTGGAGTTATTTCAAAGCCCAGGCCCTAAGCACTGAATCTTTTGTACCAACTCTATCCCTTCAGCAGAGATGGTGGGTGCCAGATTTGACATTGCTATGAAGCTGTTTGCACAAGAAAACCACTTGCTTTTCAAAGATCAAGATTAAAGTGAGCTTAGGAAAAGAAAGGGAGCATGTAGTATTTTCATCACTCTTATGATTACCTGGGGGTTGAAGCAGGGGTTTGAATCAGAAATTAAGTCACTTCAAGATTCCTTCAGTGGTTAAAAGTGCTGCAAACAAATGTGCCTCTTGGTTAATATCTCTGTCTACATCGCAAAGCCCTGTTTCGTTATCAAATCATCACTTCTGTTTAGGGTTCATTGTGAGCTCTCTGTCTTGAACATTTCCTAATCTGGAGCATGAGTGACACTCAGACAAAACTTTGGAGATATGAACAATGTGTAAACTCTAATGCTTTTCATGTGACACCTTCTTCCTAAATATTTACAGGAAAAAGAGACCCTTGCAGTGATGGGAAATTTGTGCAGGAGTTCTAGGTAATTCCAATCAAGCCCTAGTAAGACGATAATAAATGTTTATTAAATCCCTGCTATATACCCAGCACTGAGCTGCATGCTTTCAGGAATAGTTTTGTCTAAAACAAAATGCCTGAGTAACAGGCCACCATGACAATTGTGGAGACACTAGTTATTTTGAAGAAAATTTAATACCACCCAAGAATCTAGAAGCTATTTTTATATTTAATTTGTTGGAGTAGGATTAAGCCTATAAAATTCTAAAAGGTAAATTCTGACCCCAAATGGCTAAAATGAATCTTGTGTAGGTTAATAAGAATAATATAAACTTCATGGAGCCTTGTCCAACCTAAAACTTTTAAGTGACTTTTATGGGGAATGAATGTTTACAACACATAATCTTTTAAGTCCACCCTTAAGCTAGGTACACTGGGTACGGAGAGAATGGGGAGGAAAACCCTGCAGAGTTCCTGCAATTTTTTGCAAACAGCTGTTAGGCTTCTTGCACAAAGTAGGGCTCATTTTATTTTCATTAAGATCATTAGTTTTAAAAAACCTTGATGATACAACCAGTTTCTCCTGTAATTTGTTTCTGATCTGCTTTTTAACATCAGATGATCTTTTTTGGTGGGCTGCCCACATTTTCATTGGTAGAGATAAATACAGTTTATAGGACCAGAGATGACTTTTAAAGCCTAGAAGAAAATTTCATTCAGTTTCCAAGTTGGTTTCTTTTAGGAATCAGAGGCACTTACTCACTATGAAAAGAACCTGACTTCTTTCATCCACTGTGGCCCAGTTCTATTTAAATTTAGAAGAGAAAATTCTGCTGCTTCTGCCTTTAGAATAATTACTGACAATTCATACTTTCTGAGAACTTGCTATAACTTTTAGGGGAGGCAGTGCAAAGGATTGGTGTCAGGGAGGTCCATGTTTCTCCACTGAACAGTTCTGAGACTGAGCACAGGTGACGTTCCAACCCTATAAAGAGGGACCAGTGATACCTCCTATCTCAGTGGGCTGCTATGAGAATTACATGAGACAATGCCTAGAAAACGCCTTTCCTGGAGCCCAACATATAGTACAAAATCAATTAATTCAAAATTTAATCTTTTTATAGTGTAACTACTATTCTCCTACTAACTGACTGTCCAATGTCTCATAAATTATAAAAATGGTATAACCATGTATGTCAAAAAAAAAAAATCCAGCATCTTGACTGTTAATTATCTGAGGTAAACTATGGAGCAGCACCGTTCAATAGAAGTTTCCACAATGATGAAAATATTATATATCTATTCCAAAATGGTTGTCCCAAGCTAAATGTAACTACTGAACACTTGAATTGTGACTAGTATGATCGAGAAACAGTATTTTGAATTTTATTTAATTTTCGTTAACTTAAATGTGAATTTAAGTAGTCATATGTGGCTAATGGCTAACATATCAGACATCCCTGGAGTGAGAGAAAATAGGCTGACACCCTGCGAACCTGAAGGGATCACATGGCTTTGGGAAGGGAGGGTGAGCTGGGAGTTCAAATTCTGGATCCAGCACTTACAAGTTGTGTGAGCCTATTCAGATCTGTCAGCTTCTCTGAGCCGTGGTTGCCCTTGGCTGTGATTAGGTGTTTCGGTGTTTTGGGTAGAAAATAAAGGTTAGAAATTAGTTCTGCTACATCGGAAAACCCATCAGTGAAATCTTGTGTGTGCCTGTGTCACACACAGTTACAAACACACAAGCACCTATGAGAACACAGAATTTAACATCATGGTTTGCATATTTTTGATCACTCATTTACCGGGGTTCTAAATTGTCTAATAAGCACCCTTTCTGGGTGGTGGGACCTACAGGGATAAATGAAAAGCTCAACTAACATTACTCAACACATGTTAAGTATGGCAGCCCAGGATGAAACCAATGTTGTAAACTTTGTTTTATGTAGACAATAAACAAAGGCATGGAGTAGTTAAATAGCTTTCCCAAAGGCATACAGCAGAGCAGAAACTCAAATCCAGTTCAATAAAGTGTCAGTCCAAATGAACCACTGCTGAGATCTACAACAATAAATGGAGTATGCCCATATAATAAAATGCTGTTAGGCTAATAAAGGTAAGACAAACACAAGACAAGGTAAAAAGTGATGTATATTTGTCACAGGGGTGTGGACAAGAGGCCACAAGGAAATGCTGGATGTAGAACAAGTGGACAAGTGAGCCAGCAGGTTGTTTTCTAAAGGAAGGAACGACTGCGGTTCATAAAGACAAGGGTGGGACACTCTGTCTCATTAAACCCACATCAGGCCCCTTTTCCCTCGCTCCTCCAGCATCCTGCCCTGTTGTCCCCCTCTTTCTGGTCCTCTCCTGCCTGCTGCTTCTCCCAAGCATCCTATCACTGTCTGGCTTTACTGAGACTAGCTGTTGTGGGGTCAAAAGTAAAAAACAAAATTGTAAAACTAGAAACTAGATACCCCCAGCTACCTGTGACTTGAGTTACATTTTTACACTCTTCAATTTTGTCATTTCTTGATGCCTCTGTCTTATTTTCATCTTAAGTCTTTTGGGCAAGTTCAGCATCTTTTATGTTTCTAATGAAACATGCTGTTAGCATTCAATAATGATAACAGTAATTATATCCTTCTTACCTAAATACCTTCCTATGGTTTCAATAATCTTCGATTTCAGTCTTGCTGAACTGCCTGCATTTATGTGGTTGTTGGTGATTTGTATAAGCTTTCATTCTCTCTCCCATAGGTCCTTGTACTTGTATAAACAGTTATATTTGGGGGAAAACACACAGGGTGTGAGAAGAACAGATGCAGGCCATTGCCCATGTATCAATTTATAAGATGCATCATAAAAGATGAAAAGTGTTAGGCAAGTGTATTTATTATTTCTATGCTGTTAACATTTTCCCCAGTCACATCACATCTCCTTCCCCAAATGTTCTAATCATGTTTTATTCTAACTGTAAGAATTCTGCTTACTTGAACGTTTTCATCTCTTCAAAGACGATGGCAAGCAGGAGGCAGAGGTTCTGTTTTAATCTTTTGCTTGCCCTCCCGAATGCCAAGTATTTGTGTTCAGCATTTTAAAAATCAATAGGGACCAAAAACATATCAAAATGAATATCACATAGCTCAGAGCAGAATATTAAACATGTCTTATGTTTTTCTAAGACAACTTTTAAAAACAGGACCAGCAACAAAGCAAGTTGAAAGTTCATGAAAACGGACAACTCTCACTGTATTCTATTTCCCTTTGTCTGGAAGCCAGTTCTTTTGAAAAAGTTCAAGGGAAAACAGAACTGTGACTCATCTTCTAAACAAACACCACCATCCCAGTATGTCAGTAAGTTAACCTTCCCCCCAGCTCCTGATGTCCAAACTTATCCCCCCAATTTGCTGTTCACATTCCTGAGACTGCTCCTTGGTTACAAATCTCCTATTGTTGCTATTTAATTCCATATCCACAGGGCAGTTTCCTGGGAAGCACCATGAGTAATCAGTTGTCGTTATGATCTGACAAAAGCTTGAAAATATTGTTATTTGGATTGTTTGTAGTTGATTGTTTTAAATGAAGGTAAGGAGAGAGCAGCAACCATGACAGCAGAGGGTCAAAAGGGGCAAACAACATGATTTTGTTTGTAGAAAGTGTTACTAAGATAACATATTGATTGTGCATAATTTAAAAAGTAAGAATGAATGACAGGCCACAAAGCAGAGCACCATGCCCACTGGTGAAATGAGACTCTAGAAGAAAAAAATAAGTCTGGCTAAGGGAAAAATGAATTACTCCATTACTGCTCCAGCTTAAAGATATTTAGAAAATATCCTTCTTTCTTTCCTCCCTTACGTCCTTCTCAGCAGTGGCTTTGGCATCCATTAAAATGAGTGATTTGAATTTATGGAAGGTAGTTAGCAAAGGACCAGAAGTACCTTGCCTACAGCACTCTTGCTGCAACTCCCTCTCTGGAATGCATGAAAAATAAGTTAAGTATGCTCAGTGCTCCTCTCCCTTCCAGGACATGGAGAGTGGGGCACCTTGCAGTCAGGGGGAGGGAAGGAACAGGAAAGAGAAGAGACCAAGAAATGGTAATAAACATGTATAACTGGGAGCAAGGTCTCCATAAAATGGTCGGAGAGGGACTTCTCCCCATGAACTCGGAATCTTTACTTGTCCCTTGAAATTGGTCATATGAGGAAGAGCTGATACCAGTGCTACCAAGAGTTCACCTTGGAAGAGAAGGCTGTTCTTCCCCATGCTCCTTGGAGGGAATTCAGCTGAGGTTGTTAAGGGCTCCCTGGAGGAATGAAGACTCTTTGAGTCATGGGGGGATTCATGGAAGATGCCAGGGATCAGGCTCCTACAAGTGGTGCCTCCATCACTTGTTAAAATTAGTGCTGCTCTCTCCTGTGAGGCCCCCAAGTCCAATGGCCTAAGCCCAGTGCAGATGGAATATGTGAGAAAGAAACTGCGCTGGCCAAGAAAGCTTACCCACTCAGTGGCCATGCCAAAGAATTGGTCCTCTGACTTTTTTATGGCTCCACATACCTATAAATGCTGAAAGGAGGCATGAGAAGAAGAGGGAGGGTTTGGGGTGCTTAAGAGGTCACAGGTATCCACTCTTTAAAATGCTCTTAACTTTGGATCTAGTCATTGCCTTTCTATATACCCTAAAAACAACTTGTGAGATGCATAAGGATTATACTTAAAAAGTAGTGAGAGAAAGGAAAAATCTAAAGTTGAATACTATTCCATTATTGAAGTTGTGTTGTTATAAACTATTTCATGACATGACAAAGTGGTAATGATGCATTAGAAAGGAAAGAGTGATCAAAATAACAATATAGTATGATCCTCATTTTGTAAAAAATGTGCATAGAAAAAAAAGTTAGGAAAATTATATGATAGAGACCTCCACTGCATTCTCACCCAAGAATCAGCTCTTGAGGCTATTAAAAACAAAACAAAACAAAACAAAAAAAAACAAAAACCAAAAACCAAAAAACAAAAAACCCTGCTCATGTTAACATCTTACTAAGCACGCAGTAAATAAATTTAAAACTATGTCCTACACACAAAGACAGAAACAACCCCCCACTCACACACACCCTAGAGCTGCCCCTCTCCAAGTCACCAGGTCTGTAGGAAGTCAGCATTCACTCATTTTCATGTTAATAAACTAAGGATTTGAGCTAGAGATTAGTCTAATTACTTTTCTTTCTAAGCTGTCTGCTGGGAATATACTTCAGGCACCATCCTTTGGCGTTCTGATAACCTCTGCCTGGCCAGGCAGGCTAAATGCTGCCAGGCCTCCATCACATGCCCCCCCACCTCCCCTTCTCTCCAAACTGGACACTGCCACCACGCGTGAGTGGCAGCTAATCAGCCAAACCCCAAAATATGCTCCTTTGCTGATTATACACGTCACACTATTTGTGTGGCGTCTCAGAGCCGTTGCGAAGTCACCCGGTAGCACAGTGCCCAGCTGCTGTGGAACTCTGGACAGGATACCTGGGAGAGGAGGGCAAAAGAGTCAGCTCAGGGTGGGACCATACTTATAGCTGAGAGGGAGGCTATTTCTGTGGCCCAACATTTATTCATGAGTATTTCAAAGCCTTGTAACGCCCTGTGATGCGGCTTCATTTTCTTTTCTTCAGGAGTAAGCCATCACAGGGCTGCAGAGGGCTTTAGATGGTTGGCACCCAGTCTCTTTCTAAGAACTGGCAGAGTCCAACCCATCATGGAAGAGGGCTACAATATTTGTAAAGTCATCTCTAAACACATCTAAAAATATAGAGAAAAGCTCAATTGACAAAATTTATACTTTCTTGCCATTTGTGGGCCACACAATACCATGAAATAAAATCAATCACAGGATGAGAAGGAAGGACAGCTCCTCAACTGAGTGGCGCTTTCCTGTATTACCCCTAAAAGGTAGCTTTCTCCAGAAGACTAGCCAAAATCCTCCTGGGGATTCTATTCTCGACACAGTGGAAATGAAAAAGCAAAACAAAAGAGTCAAACAAACATAAAATCATTTCATCATGCCCTGAAAAATAAATATTTTCTATGAAGTCACATTTTTTTACTTTTCCATATGATTTCCAATGATTCACATTTGTTCCTGAATTAGACATAATTCTTCTATCAGATTGCAGGATGCCTGAAGGAAAAGATACTTGGTCTCCTTAACTGTCCATAGAACAATGACCATCCGATATTCATACAACTAGCCAGAAACACACTTCATGCGATATGTCGCCAAATGAGCTGCTGACACTGATGACAAAACTGAAAATGATGATGATGATGATTTATTCAACAAATATATATGGAACATTTACTATGTGTTTGGCCCTGTTCTGCACACTTGGGGTTCATTAGTGAATAAGCTACAAAGACCCGTGCATGTGGTGTTAACATTCTATTGGAGAAGAATAAACAACAAACCTTATAAATAAGTAAATAAGTTGCATAGCACGTGAGAAGGTGATAAAAGTTAAAATATTATGGGGGAAAATTAAGACGTATTATGAATTATCAAACAAGAGTCAGTGGGGAGATGTGATTTTAAATAGCATGGTCATAGCAGGTCTTATGGAAACAAGGTCATCTGGGCAAAGGGTTGGAGGTGAGGAAATTAGCTGCATAGACATCTGGAGGACAAGAATCAGAGGCAGACAAAACAGCCAGTGCAAAAGTCCTGAGGCAGGAAAGAGTATCTAGCTTATCTCAGAATAGTAAGGAGCCCAGCAGGGCTAGAGGCACAGGAATGAAGAGGAGATCGAGAAGAGAAGTCAGAGAAATACCAGGTAGGCAGGAAGAGCAGTGGGTAGAGATGGGGGTTCTTTTAAGGAACTGGCTTCTCCTTTAAGAAAATGGTAACCACCAGAGTACTGCGAGCAGAGGAGAAACATGAACATACATTTTCAAAGAATCATTCTGGCTGCTGTGCTGAGAACAGATTATGGGGTAAGGAGTGTCAAGAATGTGGGGAGACCAGTTAGGTGGTAACTGTAGTAATCCAGGTGACTAGACTAAGGTGGAAGCAGTGGGGGCACGATGTGTGGGTCAGAGTCTGGGTACATCTGAAGTAGAGCCAACAGGATTTACTGACTGACTAGATGAGGGGTGGGAGAGAAAGAAAGGCATCAAGAGTGATGCCAAACTGTTGGCCTATGCAACTAGAAGGACAGTGTTACCATCAAACACAAGAGAGGTGGCTGAGAAAAGAGCCAGTTGGGAGGCAGATGAGGGACTGAGCTTTGGACAGAAGAAATAGGAGATTCCCATTAGAATCCAGGTGAAGGTGTGAGGCAGAGATTGGATGTACAGGTCTGAGCCTCAGAAGAGATGTATACCCTGGAGATAAGCATTTGGGAGTTGTCCGTATGTGGGTGGAATTGAAAGAAATAAGTCTGGATGAGATAACCGTCCAAGGGAGTGACTGTAGGCAGAGGAGAGAATGGTACCAGGCACCGCACCTGGAACATTCACAGTCAAAGAAATGAGAAGAAACCAGAAAATGAGACTGAGAAGGAGAAGCTGGAAAACCAAGAGACCTGAGTATCCTGGCAGCCAAGTAAAGAAAATACCTTAAGGAGGGGGAGAGAGCCATTTTGTCAAATGCTGCTGCTAAGAGAAGCAAGAGACAGACAGCAAATTGACTGTACAGTATTGAAACAACCGCTACAGTTATTAGCGTTAGTAACAGCAGCTATGACTTCTGAGTGCCTTCTCTGTGTCAGGAGCGATGTCACATGCTTTATGTATATTACTTCATCCAGTCTTTACAACTATCCTTAGAGTCCATTTTACTGTCACCATAATGCAGGCTGAAAATTGAAGTCTGGAGAGGTAAAGTGTATGCAGCCAAGTGGAAGAAAAGAGATAAAAATATAAATCTTGCTGAATCCAACCTTGGTGCTCTTAACAGCTCTGCAAACTGCCTACTTCTTTCCTTCTTCCCATTCCTCCTCCCTCCCTCCTTCTTGACCTTCCTTGACGTCCACAGGAAAGAAGACAGAAGGCAAGAAGGAAAGGAAAAAGGTAAATAAAAAATGAGTATCGAAAATGGAGAAGAAAGAAGGAAATAAATTAAAGGCTCTTTATGGATACAAATGACTTCTATTTGGACTAACTTCAGCAGGTAATTTTGGAAGATGTAGGATATTTATAATGAATATCTGACCAATTAATAGAAAGCAAGGAATCTTGGGGAAAAGAGCCACATTTGCCATTAATTAAGGATTTATCCCTGAGCCCTTGTCTTCTGTTTTTAAAGGCCAGGGTGATTCTGATAAACAATAAGAAAACATGAAACATAAGAAGTTGCTTATACAAAATGGAAGATAATAAAACTGAGTGGGAGATCAATGCATGTCATAGTGGGAACATTCTGGATAATGGCAATGCAAAGACAAAAAATTCATGTTTTTTTCCATGGGTTAAAAAAAAAAAATCTGTTGGGCAAGGTGTCAAGACAAAGGGTGCCTGTATACATAAGATCATTCTCAGTAATGAAGTTTTTCTAGTGATTGTGTGTCTCTAGCACGAGTATGATTTCTGAGAACAGCAGCTTGCAAAGCACTGCACTAAATACCCCTTTGAAAAGCAAGTTCAGCCTGGTATAGGAGAGACTCACAGCATTTAGAAAGCCAAATTGCTTTGTCAAAATGATTCCTACAATGACTCCTACAAGCACACGCCTTTCTGTTCAGTGTCATGTCTCCAATATATAATAAGCATTAAATTATTATTTGTTGAAGAAGCTGAATCCAAGTGATTCCTTTTGGTTTAGATACTTCCTTCCATAACTTTTGGATATATTGACCAGCTAGTTTTAAGCTGATCAATTTCCTGTTTTCCCTCCTATCCACTAGAGTTTTTATTTCCTTAGAAGAAAAATCTTGGAAGTTGTCTTCCCAAGAAAAAGAAGAGTCCCACTTGAATATCAGAATATATTCAGTGTTTCTTCCTGGCATTTATAAAGGACCATAGATCAGATGTGCCAAAACTTTCTCAATTCACAATAAGCCTAGGCCAAAAATTTTTTTCTAATATTTTCATTTATTATGTAGCTATGTCCTAATAACTTAAGTCATTTAAAAAATAATATTTTATATTATCCTTAAACAACTATATATTTACCACTAATGAACCAGGCAGAAGTTTGCAAGTCTTGAAATCAGACTGGGTATTAAGAACCTAATGTCCTGTTCCACATTGATTTTCATATGGCTTTTGCTTTTTAAATCACAACAACTACTAAAAACCCAACCTCATAAAGATGTGACAAATCACTGAAAGGAGAGTAGCATGATGCACTGAAGCTCGAAGTTCATGCAATGTCAGCGGTGAGTGTTACTGTCCTTCCCTTGGAAATTTAAAATATCTTGCACAGCTCCTGGGATTTTGCTGCCACGCCCCAGGGTGCCCTGCTGCACAATTTGGGGGTTGCAGCTAAGTACTAAGCTTAAATTTTAGCATGTCTGAAACCCAGATCATTGTAAATTGGGAAGACATTTAAACCTAAACCCAGTAATTGAAACTTTCTTCTATCTCCTGTTGGTCTGTAGATTCAATCTGAGCATCACTTTTAACACTTAACCATGAATCTTGCGGCAGGTAGACAACTTTCTATCTCTGTGCATAGAGCCTGAAGTACTAAACCTGCAGTTTAATGGCAAGTGTTAGGCTACTAAAGAGGAGTTAGCACCAGGACAACAAACTTTATCTGTAAGTATTTTAGGCCTAGTGGGCCATATGGTCTCTGTCCCAACTACTTAACTCAGCTACTTTGTGAAAAAGCAACCACAGACTTTATAAATGAACCATCATGGCTGTGTTCCAATAAAACTTTATTTAAAAGAACAGGTAGCAGACCAGATTTGGCCCATAGGTTGTATTTTGGCAAACTTCAGTCTAGCTAGATAGCAAATTTGCTTTATTTCCTGATTTGAATTAATACAATCCTGCTATGAGAAAAAGGACAATACACAAATGCCTCAGTGAAAAGCATTTCTGTAATAGCCAGGTAACTCAGCAAGCACCTGCTGATCACTACTTGGGGCAGGTGCTGCAGTGGGACACGGTCCCCTTGCCCTCTTGCATCCCACAGACTACAAGGATGCCCAGGTGTAGGTTAATAATTAGAGCATGAAAGCACAAAAGAGAGTGTGGTGATTTTCACCTGAGGAGGTAAAGGAAAAAAATCAGGTGACAGCAACTGAAACAACCGTACAAAACACAAAATGATCCATCCAGGGATGGCCTTTACAAACAAGAAGTCGTTCTGCAATTGTTTTTAGCAATAGCTAACTAGCAACATTTATTATGTAGTTATTACGAATCAGCCACCATGTTAAGCATCTATGTATTATATTATTTTCCCAGAGGAGAAAACAGAGCTTAAGATTACTTTGCTAGTCAATAGCAACAGTAGGATCTAAACCCTGGTGTTCTCGCTCTAGAACTTGGTTCTTAATTACTGCACTGTATAGCTTCTAAGAAAAGGAAGGAAATCAGCTTCCAGAAGACAGAAGAAAATATAGGAAATAGCTTCTAGAAATCAGAAGGAAAATAATCAGATTGACTGATTCATTCCAGGGGTTGGCAAACTATGGCCCACGAGGCAAATCTGGCCCACGGCCTGTTTTTGAAAATAAAGTTTCATAGGAACACTGCGAAGACCATTTCTTTACATGCTACCTCTGGCTGCTTGTACGCTCCAACAGCAGTTCAGTAGCTGCAGCAGAGACTGTAACTAAAGGCCAGGAAAGCCTAAAACACTTACTATCTGGCATTTTGCAGAAAAACTTTGAAGACCTCTGATTCACTCATGTTTGTTTGCTTGCTTGCTTTCTTGTTTACTTTAGTTGTTTTTGTTCTTTCTCATTTTTTGGAGTCAGTTCATAACCTCTCAGCCTCTCAGAGGCCATCCCTCTGCACTTCCAGCTGCTGAGAGGTCCTCTGAGATGTGTTCCACAGGCCTCTGTGCTCTGGAACATTGTAATTTTCCACATTTTGCCCAGCTGCCAAGACGCACACACAGGAGTTGATAAATTGTAAGGTGCAGTCTGGGCTTTCCCATCTTGATGAATTTGAAGGTGAATAGATATCTCTGCAGATTCCTGTACTCCAAGCAAGTAGGGCATGTGCATCACATCCAACAAACAGAAAGGGCTGAAGGATGAGGCGACTTTGCAGCCCCTCCTCTTATCTGGCTGAGGTTCACACCATCCAGCCAATGCTCATCCTTATCAGACTGGACCCACTGTGTTGCTCTTGCTGTTTCTGTAATCAGCTGAGAGCTTCTCAACACAGAGGAGATTTTTTTGAACATGACAAACATTTAATAATGGTTTTCCATTTTGTATGGTGTCTGCTGGGCCTCACAGGAAAGGAGGAAGGTAAGACTGCTGTTTTATCAGATATCTACAGTATCTACTCAAACCACAAAATGCATAAAGGGAAAGCAAGACAGAACTAGTCTCATGAAGCAGTTGCTAAGCAAATGTTAACACCGTCAGCAAGGTCCACTCATGGGCAAAGAGATGAAGGTACAGCAGACGGCAAAGCAAGTGACTTATGAGGATGTGCCAGATCCAGGATGAAGTCAAGGCTTCCTGGGGCCTAAAATAATGATGGTGTTTGTTGTGGGTGGAATTATGTATCCCAAAAAGGTATGTTAAAGTCCTAAACCCTAGTATCGGTGGTCATGGTCTTTGTTGGAAACAAGGTCTTTGCAGATAACCAAGTTGAATTCACAGTGGATTAAGATGCTCCCTAATCCAATGGCTGGTAGAAGAAGAGGGAAATTTGGGCATAGACACACAGAAGAAAGATAACCATGTAAAGACAGAGGTGGAGATTAGAGTTAATGCTGTCACAAGCGAAAGAAAACCAAGCATTGCTGCCAGCTTCCAGAAACTAGGAGGAAGGCATGGAACGGATTCTTCTCTCCAGCCTGCAGAGAGAACATGGTCTTTCCTGCACTTTGATTTGGTACTTCTAGCCTCCAGAATTGAGAGAATAAATTTCTGTTGTCTAAGGCCACCTGGTTTGTGGTACTTTGTTACAGCAGCCTAGGAAACTAATAAGTATTGATGGCCATGGTCCTAAAATTAGGAAAAGAGGGAATATGTCAGCAAACATGAGGGAAAGCTTTCCACGTCCCAAGCACCATGCTAGGTGCATTGTGTACATTATTTTAATCCTCACCATTTTTGAGACTTGTTATTTCTACATTACAGTTGAAAAACTTCCCCCCAAAGAGCTTGTCCATGGTCTCAGGGCTAGTGAGTAGCAAGGCCTGTATTCGAATGCTGGTCGCTGGTCTCTGGATCCATGTTCGGAACTCATACGTCACACTTTGTCCACATGCACATGGAAGGTTTTGATCTGTGTGTCTGTTTCCATGTTTTTTATTTGGTCAACACAGAGAAGTTGTTTCTAAGAGCCCTTACCCAGGGGAACAGATGGCTCAGAACTCTTCCTTGTGGGGAGCCCCATTTCCTACAAGTTATCGTCCAGTAACTTTAGGCAGGAGAAGGTGGGTGGCATCTAGGATAATCATGGAGAAACCTGATCTGAGTGTTCCATTTCAGAAATGAACTGCCAGTTCTCTCTTTTTCCTTCTTATTCCTGTCAGAGAGAAACTTTCTAAAGGGAGATTATAAGAACATTTATCTAGTTGCCTTTGCAAGATAATTCTTGCTTTTCATAGTCTCACTGCACTGTTTTGTCATACAATTTATTCGACTTGGAAGCTAAAATTAATAGCCCAGCTTCAAAGGTGTCATCAAGGCTGACCCAGCTGTGCAGAAGGCAGTGGGTCTTGGGGTGGTAAGAACACACTTAGTCTCACCTTGGTCTCCCCAAGCAGTGTACAACCCAGCGGGCTACCTCTGGTTCCTCCCTAATCCTGCTGCTTTGAAATTGCTAGTGATGACCTTGCAAGAAGACAACAAATCTACATTTTCAGGTTTCCACATGTGTTTAGGAAAGGGGGTATATCTAAAGACCATTTGGAGCATATTAAACATTTGCTTTTTGAACTTACAGTTCTTTAATTCTATTCCTATTGATTTCATGCTCAATGTTCTAACAATATAAAACATAGAACTTTTGGTCTACACTCATAATTATCCTTCTCTATTTTCTTCTTAGCTTATATTTAAATACTTTTCTTTGTCATTATTATATTATTAAGGTTTTGGGGGTGTGTGTGTGTGCTGTTTTTATTTTGTTTTGTATAAACAAGACACAAAAAGAAGGCAGCACAACACAGTAGAAATATAACACTTTGCAATCATGCCAATGTGGATTCAAGTTCCGAGTTCCCATATATTAGTTCC
The DNA here is from genome assembly GCF_048773025.1 of Camelus bactrianus. NCBI lineage: Eukaryota > Metazoa > Chordata > Mammalia > Artiodactyla > Camelidae > Camelus > Camelus bactrianus. The sequence continues at coordinate 30,169,003 of NC_133555.1, forward strand.
ATAACTTTGGGCAAGTCACTTACTTTCTACAACCCTAAGTTGTTCATAAATTAAAAGCTTGGAGTATATAAACATTTAAATGTTAATTCACTTTCTCTTGCTCATTCAACCTTCCACCCTCTTCTGTTTGTCATCATGTTTGCCTCTGTTTAATACTTTAATCCTTTCTATCTGTAGTATATATGACATGGTGTCACAGACTTAAGAAGCGTGATTTGGAGAAGTCAGGACTTTCATCTGTTGTATCCTTCTCACCCTGAGATAGTCTTAAAAACTAGAACGCATACAGTAAATTTCACAAATAAGAACTTCATGTAGCCATAAGGTTTGGTGATTCAATCAAACAAGCAAACAAAAAAGGTATTCTCTCTCTCTTGACAGCAGAACTCTCCCGCTTATAACACCAAGGCACCTATCCCTCCCCAGGGCTGTTGCCCTATGCCCCTCATGGCCAGCACAGCTCTTGATGCACAGTGAGTGCTCACTACACATTTGGGGAGTAACTGACCCAGAGGAAGGGCTCTCTAATCTCTACTACCTGTTGATGGCAATCCCATTTTTAAGATTTAACAAAATGGCTCTACTTCTCTAAAAGGTCCTGACAGCAATCTGGACGTAAATGTTCTTCTCTGCAGAAGATGGCATAATGAGATGCACATTGAAGACCACTTCTCCAAAAGGAAAACCATCAAGAGTGAATCCAGCATCTCATGGTTCTGCTATTAAATTCACAAATGCCATTTTTCCCTTTTCAAATATTTTAATTATAGTAGCATATGGAGGCACAGATCAGGGAAACACTAAGAATACTAAGACAGTAGAATAAGTTTCCTCAAATAAGACCCAGACTGGGGGTAGGAGGCAAGCTGAAGAAGCTTAAGCACACTTTTACTATCTGAAAGCTACATGTAAATTCAATAAAAACTCCATTCATCAGCTCAGAAACTTGCAAACATATAAACACACATGAAAAATTAAAAACATCTGTGCAGCCAACAGAACAAAACCTTAAAATAAAAAGGAAACATTGTTGAGCTGGGCAAGATTATCAGCTTCTCCTTTTCCACAATTATGCAAAGGCATATCTTTGGAAGTATCTACACATTTGATCCAGGGATATAGTTGGTGATTTTTTTTCCCTGGTAAACAATTTTTTAACCTCTAAATGAATTTGGAGGTTATTTTACAATTCCAGCCTCCCCAAATCATGGCCCACAACCCATCCTTACAAAAGTGATTTATGTGATAAAATTATCTTTTATTCCTACATGAAAGGTGAATAACTACAGTATCTCTTCCTATTGTTATCAGTGTTCATAAAGTATAGGTTTTAGAATTTAAATTAACAGCAACAAAAACATTTCACTCAGAACTATCACACTAACTCAGGGTCAGACAGACAATAAAAGATTTGATTCTGCATGTTAAAAATTTCAAAAATTAAACTGACTATCCCTACAAAGGGGCCAGAATTTAATTGGGTTACACTGACAAGCAATTATTTCCCCAGGGCATTGTAAAAACTAACAATTTGCAAATTCAGCAATTGCCAAAAAGGTCACTTTATTCACTATAGGAAATATTTAGATTAGATTTGCCATTTTATTTAAAAATGAGAAATGATTTCTCCTTTGAATCCAATTCCCATTCTCAATGCTGAGCAGGTGTCTCATTTTGTTGACCTTGAACCCATAATGAAGCACATTTTCAAGGAATGGTCTGCATGGACTCCTGAATCCATTTCTTAAGTCAGCAATTGCCAGCAACAAGGGTTTTCTAAGTGGAGACTTGTAGAATGAATAGAAATTTGACAAAGAGCTTAGGAATCATCCTAGGTAGAGGGTATGGCATTGAACATATGGAGGTACACCACATTTTGGGAAACCACAAGCGACTTGACCATGGCCTGGACCCATTGCTGCTCCAGCTCCCTTGGGATTGATGTATGTGAAGAGGCTCTTCATTTTGGATTTGGAGTCCTCAGTCTCTCTCTCAATAGTCCCTGAACTTCCTATTCCCTCGGTCTCTCTCCTGCCTCCCCTATTAAACAAAGAATAAGAAAAGTGCACTTTGAGAAGACCTGGGAAGAGACAAACCTCTTTGAATGTAATAACAGCCAGGAATATGCTGAAAGCAAGTCAGTTCTGGCAGCCTTGCAGGTCTGAATATTTTACAGTTTTTAACATCCACAGGATTCAAAGGTCCCAAAGCCCCTCCCCTTCCATTGTGGAGCATTAGGAAGGCTAAGAAAAGGACTTATGAGGCTCAAGTGGAAGGGGACACCAGAGAGAGAGAGATTTGATCCCTACAGAGCATGAGAATATTCTCTACAGAACATGGTGGGCAGGTAAGTCTTGAGCCTTTTTATCCATCTTCTGGACTCCTTGTCTTCCTGGCTGGCCAAATGTAAGTGTTTCTAATCTTTACTTGTGCTACTATCCACTATGAAGAGACTTACACTTGAATTTTAAATACTTACGTTTAAGAACCAGTTTCCTTGGGATTCCAATCCAGCCCCTTCCTTGAGTGGCTACTGCATGTTTTTCCCATTTGATCATATGCCAGTGTTTATTCAATTCTCTATTGACTGCAGGAAACATCATCATTTATATTTTCGAATGTGAAGAAAAAGCAAATTTTCCCAAATGCAGAAATGTTTATGCAGTTAATTAACATGTTCATCTACTCTTTACTTTGTTCTTTTCCCTCATATATGATTGGAGTTCTGGGATTTCCTATATGTCCCTCCTCTCTTACTAAATTCTCTCTCTTGAATTCTTCAATTGGCAGTTCCCCTTCTTGCCACCTTATTCTATACAGACAGCAAACTTGAAATCATACAGTCACTGAATCTTAGAGGAGAAAGCACTTTAATTCTTACCATGGCCAGACCACTTCACTCTTGGAAACCTCTAGCCCAATTAGGAAGGCCCTTCTAAAATGGGAAGCAAACTCACTGTCCTAGGGCCCCCTCAGGCCCTTCCCTCCCCACTAATCTAATCCTCTACAACTTTTTTCAGATCCCACAGATTCAGATTATGATATTCAACAAAAATCTTCAAAAACAAGGCCCACCTACAGCTACCTGCATCTGCTTCATGCATCTTTTTTTTAATTGGCATTTTTCTGGAAAAAATCTGTAAATTTTTCACTGCTTGCTTCATTTCTTTCTCTCATCACAAATTCATCACTGAAGATTCTAATGGTAACTTAACTTTCACCTCTAAATACCATGGCCCATTGCTATTTCTCTGTCTCTGATATTTTTTAGGACTAAAATTCCTCTCTCCTCCCACCTCCTCCATGGCTTAATCAATCAAACTGTACCCCCATGGACACTGAAACACAATTCCAATACTCTCTTTGGTTCAGAGATCTAACTTTTTTCCCACCCAAATAATGAACTGACTGGGATAAAAACTGTAGTATTTCATAATAATAAAACATGATTTATAACATATTCCTGGGACAGAATAGTATAAAAGAAAGTACTTTGGCTACAAAAGACATTTCTTCAAATACTCATACTATAACTGCTTCAACCATTAACTGAATTTTCATCTAATCACACTACACAATCCATAATTAACATATCACTTTCTAAGGTATATTAAATCCTGATGCTTATTTGAAGAGAATTTACATCTATTTGTCTTAAAATAGAGGCCAATTCTTTTTATTGAAGATTATCATTTGTAAGCTTAGGTGATGAGAGCTTTTTTTTTTTTTTGTTACTTCAAATGTCAAATCAATTTTGTCATTTACAGTTCTTGGCCATGAAAATAGAAATCCTGAAAGATATCACATGTCAGGTCTGCCTTTCCTTTTTATTTTTGCCCTCCCGTGGAGCTACCATAATTAGACTTCCTTGTATAAAATAAGCCAGCTGAGTTTATCTTTTAGCAAAGGGCTGTAAGGCTCATGATAACCAAATACTGCTACTATTTCCCATTCAAGAACATTCAACATTACAACAGCTTTAAGTTTAGCATGAAAAGTTATATATTTGGGGGTACAAAAAAGAAAATACAAGCTTCTAAAGTTGATTGGGTAAGTTCTGTTCTTGCGACAACATCCATTTATTTAACTGGGGCCTGTGTTCAAGGGCATATATATATCAACTTCTTTCTGAATCTCAAATACCATATATCATTTGAGTTTAAAAAGGAAAAAAAATGCCATTTTAACTACCACCTCCCTAAATGTGCTGAACCAGAACTAACACAGTAGAGACATCAGACTTCCTACCTGGTGCCAAAAACAATTCTTCTATCTCAGTCATTTAGGGGTCAAAGTTAAATGCAAGGGAGATGGCCTCAAAACTCTTTGCTCTCACCAATCTGTCTTCCCTCCACCTATAAGAGCAATTCCAGTCACAGTTTATTTTTAGTTTTAATTAATCCACTCTGCCCTCTCTTTGTCATGCAACTGGCAGCGCTTCTCTGACCTTCTTTGGCTAACAGGATGTCAGGAGTACTCCTTGGAGAAAGTGGGTTGGGTCCCTGCTCCTTGGAATTCCTGCCAGCCCTTGGGAAGGGCCGTCCTGATGACCTAGATATCAAGATGAAGCAGAAGGTCATTTTCCCAGATTCCATCCATCTGGCTCATTTTTCTGAACTCTCCTCTTCTGTAAACAGTCCATCGTGTGGGGCTCCACACACAGCCCTGTTCACTACCCTACAACATATACCTTGTTGCAGGAGGTAAGGAGCAACCCAACAGTGCCTAGGTATCTATCAAGGTCCTACCAAAACTCACGCATAAGTTGGCAATGAAACTAATTCATCCATTCTAAACCCCCATTCACCATTCCTTCAATCAGCTCTGTTATGTGTAAGGAGCACAGTTACTTTAAAGGGGTGCTATGAAAGAAAGAAAAAATTACCCAAAGTCTAGGATGCAACCATGGGAGTAGGTGGTTGAAGTGGGTGAAAGAAAACATCTTTGGGAGAGACGGTATTAAGGAATTTAGAAGCCAGATGATCCATCTGTGTGGATGTTAATGTCACCAAGAATGACAACACGATGGTGGAGAGAGAGAGATCCTCATAAATGCTAAAGTATTTATGAGGATCAGGAGTCAGGAGATGGCAGCAACAGGAGGGGCACATGGATAGCCTAGCCTAACAAAAAGTCATTGTCATTGTCCATACTTTATTACTGTCCATACCAAGTTACTTCCTAAATCTCAATTTTCTGCACTCAATTATCAGACCCCCCCCCCAGCTCACTTCCCTCCATGAGACCTCAAAATAGTTGATACTTCATTGTCTATCACATGCCTCTTATCCTTACTTCCTTCTTTACTCACCTTAGATTCCAAGGCTAATTTCCTTTGAATCTACTCTAAATTCTATTACCTATCCTTCTATACAGCTTACACCCCAACCCTGATTAAATTCAACTTTCTACTTCCTCTGTGCTGCTAAGCAAGCAGTTAAATAAATCTGGAGATTGGTCTACGCACACAAACCTGTGGACCAAATGTACTTTAAATTGATAACTAAAAATCTCAAGTGGGTTTTCCCCATTGCTGGGCATCCCTCTACTTTTCCTCTGTCAATTCTTGCCCAACTTTCCAGAGACAACAGAAACCCTTCTTTCCTCAGACCCCCATCCTCCTTTCCTTCTTATTCTTAACTTCCAATATTCCCTTCTCCTCTTTTACTTACTCACTCATGAAGAAATGAATGAACAAATGAAAGGGCCCTGTGCTTTGTGAGACCCCTCTTGAGGAAATAATGCAGCAGAATAAAGGAACACTGGAGGCCATATCTACGTTCCAAGCATGTTCTAAGCTATTGCTTACTAAAAGAGACCAATTATCCAAAGTCACTGCACGGCATTATTACTGCCAAAAAACTGTTTCAACAACCTTTGGGGATGATACAAAAGTTGAAGTTATTTATTAACGAGAAATCAGCACAAACCTTTAGATTTCCAGTGTCATCCTGGCCACTTTCCTTGCTGTTTCTCACCTGCCATGGAAGATAAAGATGCTGGCCTGCTAACTGTAAAGACAGACTGGGCTTTCCTTTGCCTCTCAGGCAGCTTGGACAGATTCACAAGGCAAATGGAGTCTAAGATGGAGATGTGATAGTGCAGTGTCTCTCAGAGGATAGGTCCTCAGAGCAGGCCAGTCCAGAGAGGAAGGTCAAATATTGAGAAAAAAGTGTTTTAGTCAAAAAGTAAGCCAAATCCATCAGAGTGAATTGCAACTAAAGCTAAGATTCAGACTGAAGAGTTTACAAACATTAAGGATTAATGTTTTACCAAATATTACCTTTGTTATTTTTCAAAGTTGTTCCAAGCAATGGAGAATCATCATTTAAATGTGGCTCTTAAGAAAGAATTACACTTCGATGAGAGGTGAAAAGTTCATGGTGGGGAAAGGCAGTCATTAAATTGTCTGAGTTTTTGAGACTTAGAGATTTCAGGACTTTAGAGAGAAAGAAAGGGCCTTGGGAATAATCTAATTTCTAAGTTCATTCTGTGCAACACTAAAGTCACAAGTTACTGATGCTGTGAAAACAAATGTGTTCATGATCAAGTAAGTTTGGGAAGAAAGTCCCTTCTTAGAGTTTTCAAGCACAAGGTTCTGCAATAAAGTAGCCTGCCTTAATCTCCTAAATTATACATACAATTTCCAAAACCTACCCTAAGAACATTTTCCACCTTTACTCCCAGCATCTTCTAACATTCAGCTGATCACTCCCAAGAAAACTGATCTGGCCCAAACTTCCCATGTTATAGGTTAATAAAAAATAATCGATTCAAAAGAGGTGAATTTATCCCTAAATTCCACAGCTATTGAGGACACCAAGGAAACATCAGATAGCACCATCACCCTTGATTATATCTCCAAAGGCAGGTATCCCTTTAAATTAAATCTACTTGCCACCTGTAAACTAGCTTCCAGGTCTTCAGACTCTGGGTTCCCAAAGTAATGATGATGTTGTCACTGTCATCATCATCACTGTCACCATCACAGTTATCATCTATTGAGTAACTACTTTGCGCCAGCCACTGTGCTATGGGTTTACATTCATCATATGCTTTAACCCTCACAATAGCCCTAGGAGAGTTAACACAACCATCCCTATTCACACACAGAAGACCGAGGTGCAGATGCCTTATGCATCTTTCACAAGGTCACCAAGTTTGAAAGTAGCTTAGCTGGCATCTTGGCTATGCCACGCATGTCACCCCTACCCCCTCCAGGACACATCTTCAGTCCTAACTAAGCCATAAGTGTGATGCTGAATTACAAAACCAGTATGTTCAGGCCTGGGAGAGCACAAACAATTTCCAATGAACCCTTTTTACCTTTCATTTTTATTCTGGAAATGAACCCCTTAAGATGAGGCTAGAGTCCCCATCAGTGCATATTAGAAACTAGAAATGTGATATATAAACAAATTTGGGGATCTGGCCAGGATCGCAAAGGAAGAACAAGTCCTTCATGGAGTTAGAACTTACATGGTAGGGTGAGAATACAGAAATAGGGGTGGGGCACTGAACTGAGACCCTTGGGTTGTTTTCTCAGCTGGGTCTCATCTCCCAGGACACAAAGCAACCCCTTTGCTCTTTCTAGACTCTCTCACCAAGAACTGCCAAGTGGTCGACCTGATTAAGAAACCAACCAATAAAAGCGCCACTTGCTCCAACAGCAAAGGTGCTAATTACCTGCTATGGCTCAGCTGGTTTCAAATGCAAACCTTAAATAAAAAAAAAAAAAAGGAGCCTTGTGTGTTCAACATCCCATACCAAATGAGGTCTCCTGATACAGGCTTAGCAGCCCTAGAGCGAAGTTGCAGACAAAGCAGGTGCCTCATTTGGTTCTGGCATCTTGATAAAGCAGGATGATAGAACTTTCATATTACCTGGAGGCTCCCTTTGAAGGGTAGACTCTTTTTTGCCCTTGGCAGAGTCCAATCATCTCAGTCAATGCATTAATGTCCTTCTGTGACCCTATCAAATCTCACTAACTTTCCCATTATGGGAGAGCAGACAGGAGCAGACCCACTTGTGGTCAATTACTGACTTGTCCAGGGTTTGACTTTCTCCCTGAATCTTGGGGTGATGGGCCCTGGCAACTTCCCAAATTGCAAGCTGCACTTTGCGTTGAATCTACATTCCCAGAGCTTCTTCAGCTAGGGAGTGACTTTGCCTCCTTGCCTCCTTCTCCCTCCCTCGATAGACTGTTGTGTAATTCTGCTGAGAGAGCCCAAAATATCCCCTGTGCCTGCCCCAAGCAGCTGTATTTCCACGCAGAGTCCATGAACCTCACCTGGCCATCTGCTGGGGAAAACACTGTAAGGAAGGTGTTATGTAAATATGAGAGAAGCTGAGGCTGATGGAGGAACTCTGTTCTCCTTGTCACTTTTGATAAATCGCGCACTCCCTCACTTGCTTCTCCTCTGCTTTCCCAGCAGCAAAGTGATTACTGAAGAGGCACTAGGCAAGCCTTTACGGAATAAAAATAAGTTTGCCCAGATATATTCCCCTCTCCAAGGCCTCCAAGAAACCTCTATGTAAACACAAACAAGCAGTCTGGGCACCTCCAAATCTCCTCCAACACCCCTGCAAAAGGCAGGAGCTCAGACCAGCTAGGGTGGAAAAGCAGAGAAAAACAAGTCTTTGACTTAACCTACGTGTAAATTTTCCTCCAAAGGAAAGAGACCCCAGTTACTAGGAACAAAGGAAATGATCAATATTTATTTACTTCCAAAATTGAGGATGGCTTTCTTTTTGAAAATGCATAAATACTGAAAACAAATCCCTCACTTATTTCTAGGCACTATTTTTTAATGTGATTCATACCCCTTTTTTTATACATCTGGTAAACCTCCACTAGAGACAAGTTGATTTCCTAGCCAGAATAACACATTTCTGTCTGTCATCACATAATTAATAATAATTTCCATATTTACCTGGCTTTCATCACACACCTCTTTGCACTGGTGAGGGAAGGCAGAGAGAGAAGGTGATCTCCCCTCACTCCACTTGGCAACCATCTCCAGTTAGTTGAGAGTTCGTCTTATTAAGATAATAGAACGTAAATCAAAGTGAATAGTCCCACACGCCATGCTGAGGGTGTGTGTCTACTTGCACTGCTTGCAAAACACCCAACAGGTCTGGAAATTAAATGTGAAAAATCAGTAAAGACCCAAGGCCCCATCACAGGAAGAGAGAACAGGACCCTGACAGTCCAGCTAATGCCTATAATCACAGTGATAAAGGCTCATAAATGGCTTCATTCCACCTTGTCACTCACAGCCCTCATTGCCACCCCTCACTCCTGCTACCTGCAGTGACCTTTGTCATGGTTGAGCAAATAGCTCCCACTGAGAGTTTTCTCTCACAGAGTGGCCAGATGGGGCGGTTTTGCTCCATTATTTGCTCCTGTAAAGGGAAAATGCCAACAGAAAGATTCATTATGGTCCAGCCCATCTCTGCAAAACATCTCTGATTTATTAGGGCATAAACTGCTGTACAGGCTGTAATGAGACATAAATGTTCTGGAAGGCCTATGAACTCCAGGAGAAAACGCCTTGCCATCACACTTCTGTGCACCTAATTTATTAACAGCTTGTGTCGACACAGCCTAGAAAATCCTGCCAACTCCACAAACTGCAGCAATCACCTTTGGGGTGGGCAAGGGAGAATGGGAAAAATGTGTCCAACTCAGACAAGGGACAGAAAACTTATGGGCACACTGTATAAAATGGTGATGCCTTGCATTCTTCCCACAAACTGCTCAGCAGACATTTGGTCAAGCTTGCTTTGAGGGAGAGTAGGGTTTCCCAACTACATGATGGGAAGATCAAACTGGACATTTTGTTATTTCAGGGTTTCCATGTCCTTGCACAGGGGAAAGCATTTATATTTACTTTAGAGGCGCCCAGTCACTGTTTCACCTTCTGCTATCATTTGAAGGATATTTTCTCCAATGCACTATTTGCCCCAGCTTATAACAGCACTCTTTGCAAGACAATTAGCACTTTGGCTCTCTAAACATCACCCTTTCATTTCTAAATATAGAACAAAAAATTAACAACAGACCAGCCCATTTATATACTTCCTTTTATACAACCATTTTTTTCTTAGATCATAATATGCATGTCTTTTTAATTCAATTTTGGTTGCATTTGCCAAACTTCATGAAAGAATAAGATTAAGTAGTGAGCTGCCAAGGAAATATATAGCATCCTGACTCGATATTAGGTATTAGGCATTTTATACTGCAGCCACTAATGAAAGGAGATCATCTTTTGTCACTGAAACATTCACTTACAAAACACATCTTGAACATATGCCACGTGCTAGAAATCTGATAGAAACATACATGGCCCCAACCCAGGACCTACCATATGATTTGTGGGGCCCAGTGCAAAATGAAATTGTGAAGACTCTTGTTCAGAAAAGTATTAAGGGTTTCAAGATGGCAATAGCAGAGTATTAAGCTAAGCAGAGAACTCTTCTGAATGAGGAGCCCTGAGCAACTATCAGTAGCATGCCTATGAAGATGGTTCTACTCTACCATGTGGAGCATATGGTTTAATGAAGGAGTCAAACAGTAAGATAACACCTCTGATGAGAATGTAAGTGCTCAGAAGGAAAGGAATACTGCCCCATGTGAAAGCAAGACAAAAGAATATGACTTAGGTTGGGGTACAGGGGACAAGAGTTGAAATCTGAAAGGTGTGTGTATTGAGTAATGGACAGGAGGATCTTCAGGGATTGAACAGCATCTGCAAATGCTCTCAGGAAGGGAGACAGGAGTCTTAGCAGAGAAAAGGCCCAGGTTTGAGGTAAAGCCTGAGAGAGAGACTAGATGCCAGACGCAAGGCCTTGCAGGCCACATGAGGATGGGGATCTTGAAGGAACCCTAACAGCAAGCACACAATTGAGCAATTCCTTATCAATTGTATGGGTTCTCTTCCAGGGTCCTTGTTACCTGCATCAAGTGGTTGAAGCGACAAACCAATTTACCACCAGAGCAATCTGTGCAGGTTTGGGGAAGATACTTACTTTTGTAGCATAAGAAGGAACAGAATGATTTGTTTTAAATTTAACAAAGAATTCCCCTTGCTGCAAAGCAAATGCCAAGAATGAACTCAGAATGCATTTCTACACCTGAGGAATGAGCCTGTGTAAACAGTGATTAAGATTTTGTCACTGTAACTAAACACAGCAAAAGGCCAAGGAGCCCTCCTTGAACAATGGTGGAGCCGTATCCCACACCCTGACTTCATGGTTCTCCATCTCCAGAGTGTTGGACCAGCTGCCCTAGTAGCACTCCTACTGGTAGAGCCCGGCCTCCTGGACTCTGCAGGCTGTTCACACTTGATTGAACGTTATTATTAATATTTCTATGTGAAGAAAGAATGAAGGATAGGGTCTTCGGCCTCAGTCACATGCTAATGACTCAGCATGAAAAAAAGGTAAGAATTCAAGATACTCTATGTTTGACTGACCTACTTTGTTTTTAATTAGACCTAATTTATTATCAATATTTAAGGCATTCTCTCCCACACTCAGAGGATTTGCTTTTTTGGTCTTGTATCTTGAGGCTTACTGATAACTGTTCTTAAAAATAGAAGTTTTCCTTAACCACTGTCTAACAAACAGCTATAAATAAATAGTCCTTTGAATTTTTGAATAATTCTTTCTTTGTGCCAAATCTTCTTTTTTTTTTGTTTGTGATCTCAAGTTGGTAAAACGCTCAAATTTTAAAATGCCTATTTTTACTCCTCTAATACATTGTCCAAATACTTAGCACACTTTTTCAACAAATAAACCATGTCTTTGTAACTCAGTAGAAGTGGTCTGTTGGAAACAGACAGTGTATCAATTTTCAGTGTTCAACACCCTGGCTTGAGTGAAAAGAGGGGTGCTGTCTTTAAGGAATAAAAATAGAAAGGTAACAGGTTCCTCTAACCATTGCAAGCATATGTGTCCACTACAAATGGCATCAGACTTTACTATCACTGCTTCCTTCCAGCCTCTCCTTTGGACGATGGTTACTCATTATGTATCCAATTAGCACAAAACAGATGGCATAATTTAGTCTTAAAAACTAATTCTTAAGCTTCATTTTTTTAATTCTAGAAGTCCAACATTATGTTTTTAAAAATAGCTCAAGAAAGAGTTATTTTCATGTGAAAATCTTATGAATGTACTCAATTCAGGGGTTTTTAGAACAATGTTCATGCAGGAATCATGTTGTGCCAGTCAGAATGTAGATAAGTACACAAGGGGACCTGATCTTTGGGAACTTAAGCCAGAGGGAGTTGCTTCTGCTAAAAAACATGAATGAACTAACTTTTTACTCAACAGAGCTCAAGAATGGCTCTTTTGATAGGAGGGAAATCCAACCCTAGAACTAGAGAAATGCCCACAGGTGTTCTATGGAATTCAGCCACTGACCACATGGACAGGTTCTTGTAAGGATTCCATTGCCCCAAGTGCTGGGCCAGAAGGAAGGTGTTGAATGGCACAGAGCATTTCTAACTGTGCTAGGGATAATGCAAGTCCAGATTCCCCTCATACTACCAAGTACTCACCTAGCCACACTGCACCACGTGTCATAAAACAAGACATCTTTTATCTTGTGAAACTTGGTTTAACACCTTTAGAGGTCTTTCAGTGGACAATTCTGGAGAGGAAGGTGACTTCACAGCAAACAGCAAAAATGTCTTTGGTGCCTTTGGCCATCAGGAGAGATGCATGATTGCTTAAATTGGAGAAGGAAAACCAGGAGGCATACCTGCACTGTCTTTATGTCTGTGTTAGCAATAGGGTTGGATAGATTTCCTCTTCATCTAAGACATCTTCATTATTAAACAGAGAAATTGAGAGAGAAACACTCCATAAATGTCACTCTGAATGGCTCCTTTTGGCTTTGGTTCCATCCACTAATGTGATATGGAACAGTCTACTTTTCAGGGACATTTAAGCAGAGCTTTGTTCTAACTTTGGTTATATCTTTATTTATAAAGAATCTATTTTGTCATATATATTACGCTATTGGAATGTAAGATTCTTACCTGGTTTGACTCAGAGACATTTCTTCTATTTTCCTCCAAGTCAACCTTCCCCACATCTTTGCTATTAACTTTCAAAGCTGTCTACCGAGAAATTAAAAGAATCTTGAGTTTTCCTTTTACAAATAAGGAGTTTTTAGAAAAAAAATTCCCTCTTTTTTCCCATAATTTTCTCTAACAATCAAATACACAATAATAAATCCAAAGGTAGAATTTTCTAAATTAGTTCTCTTCCATTTATATTTCTTTCTGATTAAAAATTCACCCATTTGTTCAAATATACATCTACCCTCTCATCCAACCATCCGTGCACTCACTTACACACCTATCCATCCATCTACCCACCTACCCATCTCTCTAGTTCTTTTACTAAGTATTAATGTTACAGATAATGAAAATCAGGGTCAAAGAACTTATTCCAGTTGGCCTTGTCATTATTCTCTTCCTATCTCTGGCAGTTTTTGTGGATTATGAGCCTTAGTAATGCATTGTATGTGAGGGGTGTGGCAGGGATCTTTATGTTTTGGGATTAGTATAGCTACTTTACACATGGTGATTTACACAGTATATGACGCTAAGGAAAACTGATTTTCTTAAAGGGGAAAAAAATAAGAAGTACATCATAAAATAAGTTTGTATTTCATTTCCAAGTTCTATGGCTGTAAATAAAGCTTCGTTGGTAGAGCTAGGAGAATCCCAGAGGACTGACTCAGAGCTCAGTCCTAAGTGACAGACGGCTTGCCAGATAGATGAATGCATTTCATTATCTTGAGCTTATTCCATAGGCATAATTAGAACTCCTTTGAGAAGTCAACTAATTATGTAATATCCAACAAAATATGTGAGGATTTAATTTTGGCTTTAAGCAGAATCTGTCAAGCTCTGTTTTAATTTATGATTTCCTATTAGAAGGGGACCAAACAGGACAAGCTGTTTCCACAGCAATGGTTTCTGATTAGTACCACCGGATAACATAAAGGCAGAGTATATATCTTCCCCTTGGGGCATCGCTGGAGAAAAAGCAGCTTAGATTAGCCCAATATATTATTAGATGTCCCTGTTGTCCTACAGAAACACAGCTGCAGGTATATTATTTCTGGCCAGGACAATGGTAATGTGAGGTATCAGCAGAGACATCAAATGAACAACCTGTACTAGCTGGCTCACTTTTTTTTCTTTCTACTCATAGTCTGTATGGAGCAGCATCAGAGTCTCTAGCTGAAGCATCATATGTCTCAGCCCAAAGCTAGCACTTCCATATCCAGCCACTCTTTGCTGATCTTTCACCCTGACAAGGAATGTCAGTAACCTTGTTGGCCTCTGGGAGAAATCGCCAGTCTCTGGAATCTTTTGCTCTGCCTTTTCCCATCTAAAGGGGATCTCACCTCTCCATCTAGCCCAGGAAATGGCTTTGGCATTTTTTTTTTTTTTTTTTCAGAAAGCAAGGTGAGGAAAATAATGTTGCATAACTCTTTAAATGGCATTCCCAAGAGTTTCTCAAGAAAGGCAAAAATGGAGTAACAAAACATTTTTCAACAAGAGGAAAATGAGAGGCACAACCAGGCAGTTTCATTTGCAGATAACTTATAAAACGAATGTGATTTTCCCCCCCAAAGACCAAGTTACTTCTGGATAAATTAGCTTCAGACAATGCTTTAAAAAAAAAAATGGTGGGGAAGTAAGCAATCCAGCTGCTATGTGACTGCTAAGCAGCCAAAAATGGTTCAACAGACTTTTGAAAATTCCTAATGATAGACTACTTTGGAACATGGTTTTTCAAGTTCAGGAAGGCAAAATGCAGCCTTTGGGATATGAAGAAACCACAGAGGAAAGGGATGGCAGACATGAGGCACGAGGGCCACCACTAGCCTTCTTGTGCACAGCAGACGCTGCCTGCTGGTCATGGCCCTGTCCATTTTCCAGCCAGTTGGGTGCTTGCAACCCTTCCCAAGCTTGTACTCCAGAGAGCCACCTCCAAAGGCCTGCAGTTGGTCCTTGACACAGAATCTTGCCATCTGTGGTTTGATACAGGCAGCTGGAGTTAGTGAAAGGGTTAATATGATTTTCCACTCTCTCAACTTGCTTTGAGGGACTCTAGTGAGAACTGGCCTGATCAAATCACCTTTAGGGAATGGAAAAATCTAACTCACCACACAGGAAGGCAAGCACAGAAAGAAATGCTGGAGATGAACCAAGGACAGGCTGAACAGAGCTACACCATTAGGGCCGCAAGAAAAGGAAACACAGACCCAATGAGAAAAAAAAGGTGGCAGCAAAGAAGCATCTTCCTAACTGTGTGTAGATGACCCCCTCTCTCATATGTCTGCATCCCCATCCTCGGGGTGCAGGGTTCTAAGCCTGGTGTGCACATGGCAAGGAGGGGGCTCAGCCACTATTACCTTATGCATCTCACAGATGTGTCAGCTGGTATGAGTTAGCAGGGCATTGACCACATTTTGGGGAGAAATCATCCACTGATTTATCACAGGGGGCATAAATCATAAATGCATTTAGTTGTCTTCATCGCCTTTCTCGTCATCCGGCCCCTCTGAAGTAAAATTAAGAGGCAGATGTATTATCTGGGATCAATTCCAGATCCCATTTGTGTTTGTTAAAAAAAAAAAAAGGAAACCAGGAAGAGTTTTACACAAACCTTCTGCCACAGGTTGATCAAAGTCCTGGCACCTCGAAGGCCAAGACACCACACAGATAACTCAGAGAAGCTGAGTGATGCGAGGGGTGGATATCTGGGGCTGAGGACAAGAGGAGGTCCTTCACTGTCTCTAAAAACAAGCCAACCCCCTCTTAGGCACACAGACACTGAGGCCTGCGGACCTCCACACGATGCACAGGCAGGTCATAGAGGCAGTGGGAGAACAGACAGTGGTTAGACCCAGCTGTAAGTTTTTTAATTAATTCCATGAAGACATTGGCCACAGCAAGGGCAGAGAGGGATCCTTCCAGAAAGATCTGTAGGCCTCCTCTCAAACACTTTTGCATTCTCATGTCTCAGGTCCCATCTAGGGCTTTTCTGGGACTCTGTCTCATTCACATTGCTCCCCTTCCTCGAGAATTTTGTCCTGTTTCCCTCTATGGACCACAAGGTTCTGCCATGTGCCTTTTCTCATGGTTCTTGCAAGAAAAGGAGCTACAACAAGCTACAACAGCTGCAAGGCTGTTTTATAAATTAGAAGCTCAGAGAGCTCCAACTCTTTCCCTTGATTTCAGAGGGCCAATTGTCCAATCCTGGCTTAAGACTACTACTAAACCCTGGCTGGATTTTTTTTTTTTTGAAGAGTTAGTTCCCCCTTTTCAGTCTTTTTTTAATTAGTTAGTTAGTTAGTTATCTTTAATGAGAAGAGTGCATAACAGGCCATTTCCTAAGTCCAGAGGAAGGAAAAGGATCAGTATTTTTAGGAGGGTTGAGACAATTATTCTGTGGGGGGAAGAAAAACACATTTAAGTAAGTATCTCTTTGGCTCACACAGACATCCTTCCCCTTAGAGTATGAACCGGAACAGTCTTCTTCAAAATTCTAAAACCATCACTTCTGGTCTCCATCCCATTGAGGCACAGAAACAAATCATGTGAAGGCAAAATTAAAATGATCCAAATCTTAAGAGCTCTAACATTTCCATGAGTTCTGAGGATCAGATTCATAGAACCAAGGATTGAGAATGCCAAAAATTCAGGCTTTTGCCACAAAAGGCCCCTGACACTTGCCTCTAGCCAGGTTAAACCTCTCCAAATCAAAGGTCACCTTGGAAATCTGTTCCAGGGCCTCATGTGGCCCCAGGATGCTGCAGGGCCCTGTAGCTAATCCTCCTTGTACATTCCTCATTCAGCTGGCTTTCCAGCACAATCTCCATTTGGGCCTCTTTGCTTTCTAACAAGGCACAGCAGGCAGCAGCCTTTCTGCTGTACAGTTAATATGCAGCTCCTGCGAGTCTCCCCCATCAGTCACCACCATCAATTGTTTTGTTTTCTAGATAGGAATCTCCAAGGAGTGAAGAGGAAAGGACCAAATCTGTTCTTTAACATGAAACAGTGAACAATGAACCAAAGGCAACATTAATGTGAAGACCTTGGGAGGGAATGGAAAGCTTCCTATGAGAGGCTCTGAGCTCAGACAAGGGCCTAAAGGGCTGGGCTGCAGAAACAGAACATATTCACTAAGCCCTAGAAATCTCCTCCCCTTGTACTTTTTATGGAAATAATTAAGGTAAGGGTAGTCAGGTGGATAACAGGTCGATGGCCAAAATCATTTGGCATTGGGAGCCTCAGGTTTTATCCCCAGGTGTCTGAAGGGGTAATGCAAGGCTCAGCCTATGGAGAATATTGTATTTCCCAAAATCTGCTGGAAGAAGGAGCTTCATTTATGAGGCATAAAGGTGACTTCTCTACCAATAAAGTTAGCTAAAAACACAATGGCTCGTCTAGGATGAAGACCTAGCAACATAAAACAAGCAAAAAGTACCACGAAGTGCAAGGTTCCAGGTCAGGTTAGAGATTGGGGATCCTTCCTGTTGAGCTGCTGGATCAAGTTCCAAGGGCAAGTCACTCCTCTGTGCATATGGCATTTAACACGCAAGGCCACTGGGATTCATAGGGTGTATGCAGATACCTTGCCTTGACCTACATCTACTTGTTCTTTCTTCCCTTCCAGAAATGTTTACCGGGCACCTGCTACACATCTAGCAATGTGGCAAGTATAAGCTTTGGAAGAGAACCAAACAGGAACTGATCTTGTATCCACTGGAGAGGATAAATATTGCAGAGGTAATGACATCTATCATCAATCAGTACTGCATTAAGTGCTGCCCAGACATTTAAGGTGCTGGAAATTCCATTACCTGCAGGCCTTTCACGAAGTCCCTGGGCACTCTCTGCCTTGCCAAAGAAGCTCAACAGGCAGGCTTCTATGCTCTGTCCACCCCAGGGTCTCAGACCAGGAAAAGGCCCTTAGAAGCAAGTTAAAGGTAGGGCTTTGGAGTTGAGTTACTTAACCTGCTCTAAGGTCAGTTTCCTTTTCTATAAAAGGGACCTACTATAAATCTCTATCCCATAAAAGTATACCTGAAGATGCACTGAGATGTTTGCATAGGGCTGGTCAGCATTCACTCTTTCCTTCCAGAAGGCTCCCCGAGCACATGCTGTGGGGCAGGCACTGATCTGGTCACTTGGGGTACACCAATGGACAGAACAGACATACTGCCCTGCTCTCATAGTGTTCTACTTCTAATGGATGGAACATAAAACACATTTACTTCTTCGTGATGCTTATCTAATATGTTACAAGATGAGAAACACTATCGCTTAAAGGAAAGCAGTAACCAAGACTGCTGGGGGTCAGGGCTGGAGATAACTTTAAATCAGCAGTCAGGGTGGATCTCACTGCAAAAGTGTGTCTGGGCAAGGACACAATGGAAGTGAAGAGTGAACCAATGTGGAAATCTGGGGGCAGAGCGCCCCAAGCGGAGAGCACAAGAATGCAGATATCCAAAGGAGGCCTGCGCTCAGTAGGCCTGTGTGAAGGGAGAGGGTGGAAAGCCCGTGAGAGTGAACAAGCACCTATCAGGCCAGGCCTTAGGGGCCTCTCTTAGAACTCTGGCTTAAACTTGGCACAGAGTGAGGAGCTAGTGGAGGTTTGGAGGCTCACTGGCACAATGTGCCTCCAGTTTCCAAAGTGTCTGGCTGCTGTGTGGATTAACAGGGTGTGGAATACCTACTTTCAATGAAACAAATCTATCTGAGAATTGGGAAGAACTGTGGTTTGAGTACAAGTTACGTGCAGGTGTGAGAGTGGCAGGAAGCATGCTGGCCTCCACTCCTGGGGACCCCTAACCTAACCACGTCATCTTTCTCTCTTCTTGATATCTGCTAAGCCCTCCTCCCTGGCCCATCCTACAAAGGAAATGCAGTAAAGGGGGGCAACAGCTCACTGGCACAATGATGAACATGCAAGATGGACTGAGCCTGAGCAAGGCTCCCTCAGGGGAAGAGCAATTTCTGGCTACTAGAGGCAAATAGCCTCTGTTGGAAGAGACCTCTCTTTACCTGGCTGACCAGCTCACAGTCCTCAGTGTCTCACAGACCAGATGTCATGAGCCTTCCTGCCAAACCATCCAAGGGGCAGTTTTACGAAGGGAGCAAATGAGGTAAGAAAATAATATGAGGCTACTTTAGAGAATTAAGTGCTTCCAAACCCATTCAACAAGCCACAAATGTTCCCAGACCTGCCCTGCCAAGCCCACATCCTCTTCTGCCTTCACAGCAGTGCAGCCGGAGGAGGTTACTCTGACGCACCTGATGAGGCTAGTCCAGGGCCCACAGACCACAATCTCTTCTCCATCATTTGCCCAGCACTTGCTGCCCACCAAGGACTTGCTAGCCTCTGGGCACTATTCATCTGCCCCCGCAACAGCCCCGCCAGGGCAGCATGGTTCTCACCCCCAATTTCCTAGAAGAGGAAACTAAGCACAGGGAGAGTCAATTGCTTGCCCAAAGTCACCCAGCTCAGGAATGGAAAAACCTGGACATCTGACCAGGCAGTCTGGGCCTTGATCACCACTCTAGAAAAGGGACAAATGATATAAAACAACACTACTTTTCAAATCTCCTCTTTACATTTCGCCAAGACAGGCTGCTCATCTCAAAGAGGAACAATAGCTATTGTGAGTCATTAATTAAAGATACTGAGTAGTCAAATGTATCTCAGTATATTTTGATACATGCCAGAAGTGGAGGTCAAAAGGATACTGCATGTATATTTATTCATGAAACAGGTAAAAGGAAAGGCCTAGGAATGTTTTTAAAATGTAGCTGAATACTTTAATCTTCTTGTAAGTCAACCAAGACACCACACAGAATTAATCCATATTCAGGGATAATAAAGAGTACTTTCTATTTTCCACATCTGAGAAAATATTGCTACACCATCTTGAATTCATCCGGTACAAATACATTTTGACTGTAATAAAAGGATTTTAACAACGTGGGTGGTTGGCAATCATGGTGACACAGCATCATGCAGTCTGCCTACTCTGTGCCCAGCACTGAGCTTGGTAGCACATTATCTTTATTTCTGAACAACACTGAAAGGAGAGTGTAATTAGCCCCAGTTTATAGATGGGGGCAACAGACTTGTCAGCATCCAGATACCACCTTCTTCAATAGGGCAGCACTGCTTTCCTAACCCTACCTACTCCTCAAGAGCCCTACTCAATAATAGTTCAAGAGAAATAAAAATGCAGAAAGTTAAGAACTTGACATGTCATTAGCCTGCAAATAAGGCTGAACTTGTTCAGCAAGCTTCCAGTTATTACTAGGTGTGCCAGTTAGTAAGCTAATGTGTCTCAGCACCAAATCCACTGGGCTCTGTGAGGCTGGGGCCAGGGCTCTGCAAACCACATTTCTGCTTTGCCAGCTATTTCTGATGAGGGTCTGCCAAAAGGGTCAGTAGGGGAAGCTACAAGGATGAAGGGAGGAGAAAGGACTTGCCCCTTCCATGTGCTTCCTGGTGGCTTCCTGGCCCCAATGCCATCACTCCAGTGAGACCTCTTCCCTCTGGCAGGGACAGTTCATTTCAGCAGCAGTGAATGAATCCAGTTTGCAGTTTCATTGCATCCTGCTCAGAGACCCCAGCACCCACTCTCAAAAGTCTGGATGCCAGCCCCACAGGGTTCTCCTCTCAGCTCAGAGACCCCAGCATCTTCCAGCCAGTATGTCCTACTCAGGGGTCTGGGTCCCAGCCTTCTGAGTCCTCTCCCCTCAGCTTTTAAGTTTTAATAATGATCTTCTCTTCCCTTCCCCTCTCCTGCCCTCTCCCATCAGCCACAGGGGTACAGTTTTTTCCTGCAGTTGCTACTTACATAATACCCTAGACCTCTCTGTTTGCCCTTTCTGCTTAATAATTCTCAATGTTAAATGCTCTCTGTTAAAATAACTGGTGGATTTTTGTCCCTCCCTGGACCCCGCCTGATCCACTGGGCACATAACCCAGGTGAGTGGCATTTCTCAGCTGCTCCAGCTTCCCTAAGCCAAGGAGGGGCACTAAAACCCTCACTGCTCACACAGTGTGGTCTACGATCAACCTATAAAAATGCCAATTCTGGTGTTGGGCCTGCAGAGAATGGAACACAGGAAACATTTTTTACAAGTCTCCCCAACACCGACCCCTCAGTTTTCAAGCACAGGTGTGAACAGTCTGATGTGGATGACGATCAAAGACCCCCAGATTCAGAGTTGTGGGCTCTGGGGCCAGGGGCTTAATCCCCCTGTGACATGAGTATGTCAATAACAGTGACAATAACAGTGTCTACCCATCGGGTGGAGCTAAGAATGAAGTAAGAAAAAGCAAGTAGTGTTTGACTCTGCACCCAGCATGGGGAGCAGTGGAGAGGGCCTCCCTGAAGAGTAGCTACTGAAGAGCCAATTACAGGAGGATGTGGAGGTTACTTGGGAATGTACACTGTCCCTCCACCTGTCTTCTGAAGACAGGGGTGCCTGGACAGAGGCCAAGGCCCCCATGCCAAGCCCACAAAGAGAAACAGCACTGGTGGCAGCGGGGAAGGCACCCATGCAGCTGTTGTGAGCCCTGACATGAAGTGCTTTTTCAATGGCTGGCAGCAGCCACGCATCACTAGACTTGGTTCCTAACTTGTCTCGTCATGTTCTTCTTGCCAGAGTCACAAGATGTCTAGTACCAGCAGAAGTAATTAAAAATAAACTGGGAGACAGTGAACCATTTCAACTCTCCCTTCAGTGGCGAGAAGGCCCTGCATGAACTCTCACCAGTGACTGGAAATGTTTTTTCCTGTCATACCACTGACTGATCATGAGAAATAAATGTTCAGACAGCTGTAGGATAGATCACCCTTGAGAAAATACAGTGACGACACAAACTCACCCAAAACTTTCAGACCAAATGTGACTTCAGTCAGGGAGGGAGAGAGAGGAAGGAAGGGAACAGAGAAATGTAACCACTCAACTGAGCTCTAAAGTAAAATAGCAGTAAGAAACAGGAGCATCTTGGAAATTTCACACGAAGTTTAAAAAGTCTCCTACCTAGACCACCCTCCATGGAAATTGTTTATGCTGAAGAGAGCCAGTACCCAAACTACACACCCAGCCCAAGTCCATGCCTTGTAGACTGACTCTCCTCACAGTAGCCAAAGAGAGCTTCTGACAATGACCAGCTCATGTCTCTCCCCACTCAAGAGCCTGCCATGGCTCCCCACTACCCTTGCATCACAATCCCAACTCCTACTGTGCCCATCAAAGTCTGGAGGAGCTGGCCCCTGCCCGTCCTGTCAGTACCCTGTCATCTGTAACACTGTCCCCGTGCCCACCAGGCTTCAGCCAGGTGCTCTTTACCCAGCTCCTCACACACACCCAACTTGTCCTCCTCAGGGCCTTTGAAACTACTGTTCCCTCCACCATTCCCCATCCAGCTCCTTTCCTATACATGCACCCTCCTTGGAGAGGCCTCCCTTGGCCACCCCATTCTGTCTCTGGTCCTTGTTTGTCTCATTCAGAATATTTTTCATGGCTTTTAATTAGTGGTTTTCTCACTTGTTATCTGTAATCTGTTATCTGCTCTCTGGGGTCTCTTTGGAGCTACCATGTCTGCCCTATCTTCCTGGGCTCTGGTACAGTGACCTGAGACACAGTGAGCCCTCAATGAAAATCTGGTGAATAAATGAATTATCACCCCCTCCTTCCTCTATTGTCCTGGCCAACTGCCCCTGCCACCCTCAAGCCCCCACCTTAATCTGGTTTTATGGGGTAAGGAACAGATGGAGTTAGAGTGCAGGTGAGATGGGGTGGAGTGGGGTGGGAGGAGCATTTTGAGACCCTTCCTTTGTGAGCAGTAGGATCTTAATGCCTTCCCCAGTTGCCTATGGTCTCAGAAAAATCCCTTCTCCTTTCAACCGGCTCAAAGAAAGACAAAGAACAATGCTTTGAAAAATCATTTGAAAGTCAAAGAAGGGGAAAATGTAGTTCAGGAAACAGAAAGAACAAAAAATTCCTTCTAAATCACTTAAGATTACTTAAGGGTTGCATTCTTAAAAGGATAAGCCCTCACTCAGCTCAGGAATTCTGCTCCCCAGCATGGCACATGTCACCCTGAGCTTTCCAAAACTACCCCAGAGCTACAAAGGCCCAGGCAGAGCTAAGCCTTTCAGCCCCTCCAAGGCCACTAGGACATGGTGGGCTTGAGGCTTTAGCTCCCAAATTATGCCAAGGGAGGGAGGCCTGTCACAAAATTCCCAAGAGAGCCCCTTCTTCGAGATCTGTGTGACACCAGCTCAAAGGACACAGATTTCCAAGTGTTTCCAAAAGTGCTCCAAAGCCAGGTCCCCAAACCACCCAATGATCAAGGGCTTCCCTTTACCCCCAAACCAAGACCTGCTTGTGTCCACCCCTCCTTGTAGCCCCACCAGGCCACCAGGCATCTTCCAAGGACCCTGAGTTGTCTCTCAAAGGGCCTCAGTTACCATCTTCACTTTTGTTCTGGAGGTAATGGATAATAAAGCAAAGGACACTTATAACTGACATAGCATTTACCTTTGACATTTTCCTATGTGTGTGTATGTATGTATGTATGTGTATATATATATATTTGCTTTTGTTTTGGGGGGAGGTAATTAGGTTTGTTTGTTTGTTTTGATGGAGGTACTAGGGATTGAACCCAGGACCTTGTGCATTGTAAGCACACACTCTACCACTGAGCCATACCCTACCCCGTCTCCTATGCTTTTAGAAGAGGAAAATCATTTAGGTACACCCAGACAGCCTCATCCTAAGGCTGCACAATTTGTCCTCCTGTTACTTTCTGCCTGAAGCCCCAGTGGGTTCTGAGATCCCAAAATCTCTGACCTTCTGCAGATTCTCCTGCACTTGGGGGTGGGAAGGCCAAGGAAACAAACTCATTGTCTTGATGACAATGTACTCAATATGGCCAGCTCTTTCTCTGACCTAAGCCCACTTAATTTTGCTTTTGCCCTCAAGAGGTGTACTTCCTGGCTAAGGGCACAGCTCCAGCATTCAGCTGCTAGGTTGTCATTTCAGACTCTCCAAACACTAGTTATGGAAACCTGCATCAGTGTCATAGCCTCTTGCTGCCACAGTTCCCTCAGTCGTCAAATGGGGATAATAATGGTACCTGCCTTATGTGGTTTCTTTGAGAATTAAATACACAAGAAGCATTCAGAACAGTGCCTGACAGTCAGCATTCAATAAGAATTACCTCTCATTAGTTTTGTTTTATACGTTGAAGTACAGGAAATCAGTTTAAAACTTTCTCTTATTAATGGAGATTTGGGGAGGAGGAGTAAAGTGAGCATTCCAATCCCACCTGTGCTTCTCATCACAGACCCACACAACAGACAGATGACAGAAGGGTCATCACCCTCACTGCACACCCAGGCAGGGTTTCACCATGTACCTACAGCAGAAGTGAGTTAAGACTTGGTTTGTCTGTCATGTGACAACTGCAGCCAAATCTCTCTCCCTGAAGAATAATGCAGAGAAAAACAAGAGTTAGGAACTCATGAGTGGGTTGATTCTGACCCCACAGTGACAATGATTCCAGTGGTTCCACTTTATTTGGATTCAGGGAGTCCCTGGTTTCCTGGGTCTTGGCAAAAAGAGAATCTGTTTCTTCCAGGCTGTTGCCTCTATTGCTCCAACAACCTGAAAGCTGTGACACTCTGCCATGTGCCACGTCACCACCAAAACAGGGTTCCTGGGACAAGTACATCTCACATTTATGAAGATCCGACATTCCAGGCACTGGGTGCAGCCCCAGGCTGGGTATCTGTTGCTGGCTCTCTTTCCGAATCACTGTCTACTGTATGCCAGTCCTGGGCAGCACGGGAGGAGAAGGCAGAAGGGAAGGAAAAAAAAACACTCATGACCAAAAAGAAAGGGTCATGCCACATTTGGGGAAGAGATACCTACAGCATGAAGAGATGGTATTCTCCCATCATATGGCTCATCTAGTTTATTTGAGTAGAAAAATGCAATGGAAAGGCAGGGAGAAATCGCCACTATCATCTTCTGTTTAATTCAGCCAGTGTATAAATTTCTAAGGGCATTGCAATGACTCTCAACTATACACTGGTTGATCTAAACTTCTTCAAAGATTCCTTTAGATCAAGGGTTGGCAAACACATTCTTAAAGGGCCAGATAATGACTATTTCAGGCTTTGCAGGCCAGATGGTCTCTGTCACAGCTATGCTATTATTCAGCAACAGACAAAGTGTAACCAAATGGGTGTAACTGTGTGACAATAACACTTTGTTTACAGACAGTAAAATTTTAACATCATATAATTTTCACATGTCATTAAATATTCTTCTCCTTGAGTTCTTTTTTCCATTTAAAAATGTAAAATCCATTCCTAGCTCAGGAACTACCCAAAGTAAGCAGTGGGACACAGTTTGCCAACCTCTTTTTTAAGTCACTAACTTATCATTTTCTTATGTATCCACTCTTTCTTACGCATCAGGGGAGGTAATGATTAATAATTCCATGACCTTTTTCCTTTTTCAGTTCACTTGGAAGAACAACTGTATCAATGGCAGGTATGACCATTTTTCTAATTGAAATGTAGAAATGTAGACAGCTTTATTTCTTGAGCAGATCCAGGAATAAGTCCCTTTAATGTTGAGGAGTTCATATTTTATTCCAAGTGTGTAAAGCTGCCATTAAGCCACTAACCAATGGATATTAGGCAAAAGTAAATGGCATCCAATAAATGAATAAACACCTCCTCATTTCTGCTCTCAGAAATAAAATGCTGTCAAGGGACACATTACATAGGCGATCATGATGTTGCCTTCGTAAACTCATAGCTAAATGGCCAATGATACCTTCCTTCTTCCAACCCATTCTACAATGTTTTACTTGAACAAGGCCCTGGTTAGGTGGTAAACAAATTTAAAATATAACATTCACAAGTACTCCCCTGGCCTGCTCCCCACTTCCTTCTGATTTTCCTTTCTTATAACCTAGCTGCCATACTTTAAGGAAGTCCAGGATACTGCACTGAAGAAAGAGGACTCACAGAGTTTCCCTGAAGGATTAAGACACCACATGGAAGGATTAGACACGGGGAGGAGAACCAAGGCAGCTCGGCCAAGCTTGCATATGAACACAGTTTCAACTGTGACCCCTTCTGACACCACGTGGAGCAGAACCACCACCTAGTTAACCCACAGAATTGCAAGAAATAATACATTATTATTATTTTAAGCCACTAAATTTGGGGATGTTTCATAGCATTGCTACAATAAATGATTACCTTGCTTTTCTCCCTTCCCCTTGCTTCTAATAGTTTTCTATTGCTGCATGACAAGTGACCACAAATGTAGTTGCCTAAAACAGCACACATCTGTGGGTCAGGAGTCTGGACACAGTTTAACTGAATCCTCTGTTCATGGTCTCACCAGGCGACAGTCAAGGTGTTGACTGGGTTGTGTTTTCATCTGGAGGCTCAACTGGGAAAGAATCTGCCTCCAAGCTCATTTAGATTGTTGATAGGATTAATTTCCTTGTGGCTGTAAGACTGAGGGCCCAGCTTCTTGCTTGCTGTTGGCTGGAGGCCAACTGTCTGCCCCCAGTTCCTTGTCTTCTTCAAATAGCTGCTTACTTCAAACCAGCGTGGAGAGCCTCCTGCCCTCAAGGGAATACCCAGTCCCTCTTTTCAGGGTTTTCAATTAAGTAAGTCCCACTCCTGATATGTATCTTTTAATGAGCTAAAATATCAACTGACTTGAGACCCTGATTACATCTGCAAAATTCTCTCAGCTTTACCATATTCTAATGATTAGAAACAAGCCACAGGCCCCACCCATATTCAAGGTGAGATTATACAGGACATAAACACCAGGCGGCAGAAGTCATGAGACAACCCTAGGGTCTCAATGCCACACTTCCCAGCAAGGCAGGGATAGGGTGCATGGTGGTGGGACTGTTCAGAGACTCACAGACTGTCCTCAAGGACTCACCTAATCAATGAAGATGAAAGACAGGCCTAGAAGGGATTACAGTACTGGACAGGAAGCTATACACTTCCCTTATGATGGTTCTGAGGCAGTTTGATGTTTAGGGAAAGATAAGATGGCATCTGGCTGGAGAAGAAGAAAGAAAGCTTACTGCAGACTAGGAGGAAAGAACAAATCCCCAGAGTCTGGGTAATCTAGATCATGCCTGTGTTAATCAAGAAAAGTTTATAATTCCACACCTATGGGCATATAAAACATGTAAGTAAAGTGGGCTGAGAGGAAATAAAGAAGAGTGATGAAGGCCCTGGCCAAAAGGACCATGCATTTCCTGTCTATGGGGAGAGCCATTTCTCAGCTCTAGCCGTTTACTGCCATATGAGAATGTTGACTCCAAAGTGCTGTGTGTAACCCTTATGAGAGAAACTAAAACTTTAACATTTTATAACTACCTTCAGATTTTTAATTGATGACTATTAATTGATAATTTTTTAAACAAAGTATGAGCCACAAACATATGTGTGCACTGGATTTGACTGAGTGAACAGGCCCTTGTAAAGGTAAACAGAGGGAAGTGAAACTGGCAGAGCCCACAGAGTAACCCAACCCTATATTCCTTGGGCTGTTTCTACAGCAGTAGTTCCCAAATGTGGTTCACCCACCAATAGCATCCACATCACCTGGGAACTTGTTAGAGATGGGCATTCTCAGGCCCCACTAGCCGTACTGAGTCAGAAACTCTGGAGGTGGGGTAAGCAATCTATGTTGGAACAAGCCCTCCAGAGGATTCTCATCCTTGCTCAAGTTTGAGGACTACTGTCTTACAGGAACCAGGTTCCAGACTTAAGATCATCGTACTCTCTTCTGAACCATTTCCTGTTTCTGTAATCTTGAAGACTGCCAATGACAGCATGACACAATCTTCTACTAAATATCTAATGTTCAAAACAGTGGAGAAAGATGACAGCCTAGACATGACACAGCATCTCATTTTAACACAGTGCCAAATCACATTGGGGTTTTATGCAAATTTACTACCTGCACCTTCACAGAGAAGTCATAAAGTAGAGAATAAATATGCACATGAATGTCATGGAACTCTCCAGAATGGAGTAGGAGAGATGGGATCCTGTTATAAATTTCCAATCATAGATAAAGGCTCTGTTGCTACAGAAAGAAAGTCTTCTTCTGCTTGATAATACTTCATAAGTAGATGAAACTGCTACATGTAATACTGAAATTTCCAGGACCCGGGTTCCAATTAATCTGAGAAAGTATCTCAGCTGAAGTCAATATTGTTGCTTTGGAAAGATATGTTGAAATTTGTGTTTTGTCTGAAGAATTATGACTTTGTAGCCCTTATCCTATACCTCTCCCTGCAAGTAAGGACAGGATATCTAAATACCAATATTCCTAGGCTACTGCTAACCATCAAGTATCACCAAGCAGGAGGGAGTTATGTGATTAGCACATGAGTTTCACATGATTGCACGTTTGGTGTTAACGGAGCTGCTTATTAAAAGGCCCCTTTATTTCCTTCTTTTATTTAGATGGTCCTAAATAATGCAAAATATCCTTCCATGCTGGGAGATGTCATAGCCATCTGTGAACATCTTCTCTGACCACAAAATGTCCATGGCCCTACCCATGATTACCAATGCTGTGGCCTCCTCACCAGGCCCCTCAGTCACTCAGCCACCCCTCACAGTTGTTCATTAGGTAGCAGCCATGTGCCCAGCACTGTGCTAAGTGCTACAGGGATGCAGTTGTGTCCAGCATGCTCCTCCTTCCACATCACGTACATTTATTAGGAATTAACTCTGGCCTCTACCTGTCCCTGGAGATACTGCATCTAAAATC
The DNA here is from genome assembly GCF_048773025.1 of Camelus bactrianus. Classification (NCBI taxonomy): domain Eukaryota; kingdom Metazoa; phylum Chordata; class Mammalia; order Artiodactyla; family Camelidae; genus Camelus; species Camelus bactrianus. Next base: position 30,197,922 of record NC_133555.1, read on the forward strand.
ACCTTGTCCAACAGTGAATTTATATCTTATTCAAGGGCTAAGTTCTAAAGTCAGTGCTTATTGTAGGAGCTGCATTTGCCAAATTTACTTCTGGATATCCCTCAGGCAGGTGCCATGCCAGAGTCCCATCTTCTCTCAGCAAGCACAGCACAGCTAGTTTTTCCTCCAGCTTCAGAAGTAATGGCTGTCTTTAAGGCTGAACAATAGGGAAAGGAGGTGGCGTCCATCTGGGGACCATGTTATAAAAAAATATGTGTATCTTTAATCACTGGACTCATGCTTGGTGAGGTGAGGTGCCTGTGTTACAGAGACATGTGGAAACCAAGAATGACTAAAAGAATGCAGAATGACATCTTATACTGCCTCAAGGTACATGCTCTCTGGATATAGCTGAGTAAACAGTTATCATTTGTCTTCTGTTTCTTTTTGCCATGTGTGTGGTTAGTTCAATTCCCAGAAATTAAATATACAAAGCTGAAAAAGCAGGACGGACTGGGTCTGTACAGTCTCATACCCATACAGAGACAGTCAGAGTAATGTCATTGGCACGTAGGATAGGAAGGTGCCTATGTGATACCCCCAAGATAGCACCTTCTCACACAAACCTCTTTTTCTTCCTAAAATTCCACCATTTCGCTGAGACAGTGATCACGAACTGCCAATTTGCTGATTGGTCTCACTTAAAACATGGAATCCTGGGCCACATCCTCAGAGATTTTGAGTCTGTAAGTATGCAGTAGGACCCAAATATCCATAATTTAAAATATCTCCATAGGGAATGCAAACTGGCTAATAGCTTGAGGAACCTCTGGGTTAAGGCACTCAAAACGACACCAAAAAAAGTAACATTTGTCATTGATACCCTAACATATGGGCTCATCAGATAAATAAATGTTAACTTGGAAAGCAAATAAAGAATTTGAATAGAGAACAGACAAGCCTTGACAAGAGTGAGGAACAGTATTAGGGGGTGGAAAGGAGATTATGGGTGGTAATGAAGGCCCAGGAAGGAACTACAGGAGACATAAAGGAGAAACATAAAGGAGACGGCTACAGGACCATCAAGGCTGACCTCACCATTCCATTGGTGCTTGTCCAACAAGCAGTTCTGGCTCCATGGGAAACAAAAGCAAAGGGAAGCACTGTCCATTATGGGCAAGGCACACTTCATGGTGAATCTTTTCTCTGAAAACGCTGAACATATCTTCATGGGTTTCTTCTCTCTTCCAAAAAAGTTTCATTTTGACAACAAGGAAAGCCATAGTATTCGGTTTTGGTCAACCAAGAAACACAAGGCTGAGAAACCACAGATCATTACAAGATTAAGTCTGCATGGGGTACTTATCCATGGACAATCCGGAGCTTACAACACAATACAGGTTCTCCACAGACAGCACTGAAGTGATGTTATCAATATTGACTCACCTTTCGATCGGGCCAATTGTATTTTGCAAAGATAGTATCATAGGTGTCTACTGCCCCATCGGTGATGAGCATAATGGCCTGGCTGCAGATGCTTCCTTGTCCTGTGTGGTTGAACTGTGGAAAGAAAGAAGTTCAAACTGAAAAACATAACTGAGGGCTCTGTATATCCATGAGACTCCAGAAGCATGCGATCTTGGGCTTAGGAAGCCTCTCAGAATGAGAGCTCATTCTGCATCACCAAAACAGAACCTACAGGATAAGCCTTTCTCCACTCAGGGATCTCCACATCTGCTCTGAAAAACTGGAACTAAAGCAGAACCACAGAAGAGATTTCCAAAAACATGCACATAAGGCGGGAAGTGAGATTACAGGACAGTTAACCTCTCTTATCTTCAAGCATAGACAGTACTTCAGAATATAAGCCCAAAGGAAATGGCACAACAACCTTTTAGAAACACATTTACAGGCAGCAGAATATGTGACAGGCAACTCATTTCAAAATCGAAATGAGTCTGGTTTAAATGAGTCTGATAGATATAGTCTGTGCTATGAAATAAAATCAAGGAGGTTTTGGACACACAGAGAATAAAATCAGGAACATGCTAATTCAGACTACACTCCTAAACCCCCTTGTTTTAGGGTTTGTTTTAAATATATACTTGTTAGCATGCAACATTATGTATTAGTTTATGTATGTTAGTATGTAAAGCATGCTGCAGTTCCAAGATGGTGCCCACTGGGGTACAAAACTCTAGATTTCAATTTCAGTTTTACACAGCATTTTAAAAGCTCCCAGCCTTTGTGAGTGGTAGCTGGGGTGACCACACTGTGGTAGTCAGACCTTCCTGTTCTTCCCTTGGATCAAGGGTGAAGATTCCCTTAATGAATGCTATTAATGCTGCAATTCAAAGCAATGTCCTTTAAAAACCCCACAATTACATAAAAAGGGCAAACACACACACAAAAAAGTTTTTATCTTTCAGTAGTGAAAACTCCCACTATTATAATCTGTGAAGTTTCTTTATTTATTCTAAAATTATTTACTAAGTACACACACAGCACTGCAGATGAAATGAACAAAAACCTCTTCCGTCATGTAGTTTATATTCTATTTGGGGAGAGATACAAAACCAAAGTAAATAAGTAAATTATGTTGTGTTTGATAATGCTGATGCTAAGCTTAAAAAATAGGAAATGCTAGGGCAACTTTAGAAAATATAGTCAGGGAAGACCTCAGTGAGAAGGTGACATTTGAGTAATACTTGATGGAGGTGAACATCTGGGACAAAGGCCTTCCAGAGAGGGCAAAAAGCATGTGTAAAAGCATGGAGTGACAACCTGTGGGCATGTTCAATCTGTTGACCATGACACAGGGGAAGGATGGAGGCTATCCTTTGATTTTCTGCTGGCTCCTAGTGAACCAGAGTTAATAAAGCATTCATGCTGAAGATTAATGCCCAGTAACCATGCACTTAGAATTCTAATATGGAGTTTGAAGTTGCAGTAACTTGAGAAAAGATTGGATGGATGGATGGATGGATGGAATGAATGAACTGTCTTGTGGCTATATTAGGACAAAGCAAAGCCAGCTCAAAACATACATGGAATACCATAGTATACTGGAAAATGCTCAATCCCAAACCACAAACTGGTGCCTAGGATAAGTTCCCTTTTCAGAGTATCCTTTTCTTCACTTACAAGATGGGAATAATGTGCTTACATGGTTGACATAACACAACTTAAATGTTTATTATATTCTGGGCTATCAGTATGAATTTACTTAATCTTTACTAGCCTCTGAGATAGGTACTATCATTATCCTCCCCCCAACAGGTGGGGAAACTGAGGCACAGAGAGATTAGCTGACTTGCCCAAGGTTACAGAGCCACTATCTGTAATAGCCAAAATTTGAACCCAGGCAGTCCACCTCCAGAGTCTACTCTCTACAGCCTCCCAATAATGAGATGAAGTTCCTCGACTGGATGGTAATACATGGTAGGGCTCCACAAATGTTCATTTCCTTCTCCTACTATTCCTTCCTCCATCGTTTCCAGGGTTCCAGGGTTACATGGCAGTCACCAAGGCCACCACCCAAAGAGTAAGTGAGTGCTCCTTCAATTCTGTGCCCTTGGCATGTGCCTCACTTTAGTCCTGGCTCTGGCAGCCACTCCTGCAACTCAGGCTGGACAGGTGCCCTTAAATTAATGAGCAGACAGGGCCCATGATATAGTATCAATAGGTAGAGATACCTGAGAACTAAGGCCCTTGCACCAGAAAACTTTCCATATAACTCCTATTCTATTGTCTTTATTGACATAATTTACTATTCCAGAAAACTCTTGCTCAGGAAGATGAAAATTGCAAATAACTTTATTGCTTATCCCAGGAACTTCCTGAAAGACCCATCAAAGGACAATTTATACACTAAGACTCTTTGAATCCCTGACCTCAAAATCTTCCCCTTGCTGCATCCACCAATCCTAAACTATAATTTAGGATTCATACCTGGTCTTAACCAAGCCTCTTCACTTTCCTTCACCCTGAAGACCCACCTTCATCCAGAATTTCATAGTCTCAATAAATGACTTTGTCCTTTCCACTCTGAATCGCTAAGATTCTACCATGATAGCACATTTTTTTCTTTACTACAGTAAGAAAACAGCCTTGCAGCCTTGTGTTATCAGCAGGTTGTTCTGGAGATGTTTTGGAGAGCATGCAATTCAACACAGCCTTCATGTCATTGGCTAAACCCAGTAATGTGTCACTGAATATAGGTGATCTATGCATTTGGTCACAGTGGCTGCAGAGGGGAAAAATTCCAGACAACTTGGAACTGTTGTTCATGTAACTCATTTGAAAACATCCTGGAAAAACTCTCCCAAACAAAAGCAAGAAAGAGAGGGAAATAAAGATATCTGAATACTGCAGGCTGGGAGAAGGGGCTGCCTGGAGCTGTTTATTTAAAAACACCCACTTTCCACCCTGGCTGAGGCCCTGGTTTTCTCTGCAGCAATCTGCAGTTGGAGAATTTTGAAGAAAGCAATTAAATTCAAATGCTTTGATGAGTAATATCTCTTCTCTTCATATTTGTCTAGAACTTTTTTTCTTATTGAATGGTGAGAGTGATGAAAGTGTTTTCCATAATAATAACAATGACAAGGGCCTGATGATGAACTACAATTAGCTCAGTGATTCATCAGTTAGCAGCGAAAATTTCAATGCATCCTGACATTTAGAGCGCTTGGTTGTGATTAACAGTTTTTGAAATGTCACTGAATTTTATTTAATCGGCTAAGAAAAATTTTTAAAAGGTAATCACTCCAAAGATCGTATTCATCGCCAAAAAAGATAATTGCAGTTGTCACATGACAAGGTAGATGCTATCTACTGTAGCAAACCAACTCTGTTCTTAGGGAATCTAATGATTGCAGGCAAGATCAATAGCTAGAAGGGTCTTAGACGTTTATTTGAATGCTCCTTTCAAAGCCATTTGTACAACAACTGCAAGCCTTTAAGTCATCTGAGCAAATACTGAAACTGAAATGCAGGTAATTGCAAAACAGAATTAGCTTCATTTAGTTATAGCAACCTCTGAACCATTCTAAGCCCTAGCTCCAGTCGACATTTCAATTATGTGTGTGTTTGGGGGAGGGAGAGAGAGAGAGGGAGAGAGGAGAGAGAGAGAGAGAGAGAGAGAGAGAGAGAGAGAGAGAGAGAGAGAGAGAGAAGGATGTGTGTTTGAGAAATAGCTTTTTATTTCATACTGGCTTGCAAAGGCAGGCATAAAAAACAGGAAGAGAATTATATCACTAAAGGTCATACTGATGAAGTGGAAAATAGCTAAAGCTTCATTTTCATGGGAGATTAACCATCTCTATGTTTTTCAAAGTGTTTGGCTATTTAAAAGCCCAATGGCAAGAGACAGGATGGAAATGTTTCTCTCTCTGGGATAAATGTGCTCTCAAATGAATATGGTGCCAACTGTCAACCAATATCAAGCAGGGACATTTTGTAACTTTTTTTATTCCTTAATTTCTGGAATTTATACTCAACCTCTCAGACTTTCTGACTGGCCAGACCCCAGAGGGCTTTTACAGGTGAAGGTAGAGCAAGCAGGTGTGCAGAAAGTTTCCCTGATTAAAAAATACTTCTCTCATCAGGATTCAAGAGAAAAAAATCTGCCATGTGATAGTAATTTCTCTGGCTCTTAGAGGTGTTAGGAGTGCAATATACCCTCTTAAAGCATAAAAAGATATTATGCCTGAAGGTGTGATCAGTGATCTGCGACTTCTACAAGATTCTGTCCTGAGGTTGTGATATGATATAAAGAGTTCCTGGGTCAGTAAGTTTGAGTGCTGGTATAGACACATTTTAAAATGTCTGCTCACTGTGGGACTTTTAAGGCCTTTTGCAGCACAAGTGCATTGTGAGTCTCCAAGAGGAGGATAGCATCCCCCACCCTGACCACCACACCTGTGTCAGAGTCTCATGGCAGACCAGCATTCCACAGGACATGCAGTGGGAATCACTCACTGGCTTAGGAGTGTCTTAGAACAAAACTTTTAAGTGGAAGGGATGAAGAGAGAAAAGGTACCAGGGCAAGGAAAAGGAGAAGGGGAAATGAAGGGAAGCAGCTACTCCTGAGGACTTGGGCATGGAACAGGATCAAAGCATTAAGAGTGGGAGCTGTTTCTAGAAATGACAAGTGCTCTAGAAAAAGCTGAGGTCGTCTAGTGTCTTTGTGGTAGTGAGATGGCACTTCCCACCCAACCCAGCACTGCTGAAAGGGAGCTGGGCACCACTTCCTCATTTTGATTTCTCAACCCCAGTCCACCAGAGCCACTCTCCTGGAATATGATGTGGACAGTTAGTTGTATAGGACCTCGCACTTGGTTTAATACTCTACTGTCACTCTCCTAAAATTCTTATTAACTTTTGAACAAGGGCCTCCCTTTTCATTTTGCTCTAGACCTCACAAGTTAAGTAGCCAGGGCTAGATCTATTCCTATCCCTGTTTTACAGATGAGGAAAATAAAGGTGAAACTGAGCAGTCTTCTCAAGGTCCTACAGCAAGCTCTGACTGAGTTAAGCTTCTCAGCCCAGGCTGCCTGGCTCCAGAGGTTACAAAGTTATATATGACAAGCATTTCCTCACTCTTACCCCTTCATCTTCTCTGCCAAAGAACAGGAAAACAGAAATCTGCAGGGCACATTTCCAAGCAAGGGACTCCCCAGCTCAGAGAACCTCCTTCTGCGCTAGACACTAGGCTTTTAAAATAAAGAGAGCCAGTTTTCCAAATGTGGCAACTCCTTTCACTACCACCCCCCTAGAAAGAGCCTGCTGATACGCAGAGCTCTGACTCTCCCAGACCTGAGAAGGTGCCTATCCAGGGTTCAAATCAGAATTTAAAGATGTAGTTTGGTCCTTGGCTCTGGTCAGTTACGTTGATAAATTACTAACAAGATGTTAACAGGGATGTGCTGAATCAAACACCGAGTGTTAAATGCTAATTGTATGTAGCCAATAGTCCCTTGCAATGAGGCAAGAGGGAAGGGCTTCTGTTTGTATGAAGGAAGCTGACATGCACATTTCCTCCTATTTTCCTCTCCTCTGCAGTCATGCGTGACACTAGCTCAGGACTGAGACCTCAATAGCCTTCTTTGTGCCAATAGATATTATTGGTAAAAAGGACACTAGAATTAGGGTCTACCCTTGGCTTGAGAGGCCACTGTAGCTGAGTAGGAAAAATTCAAATCATGGAGTGAGGCAAAACTGACCACCAATAGGAGCTGTGCAGTGTTAGGTGAATGCCCACCTGGAAATTGACAGCAGCCGGCCCACAGAGCTGCTTGGAGACAGTGCAGCAAGGCCTCTGAGCCTCTAGCTCGTCTCCCAGTGTCTGTGACAACTCAACACAGCTGTTGCCCCATTTAGTGCTTGTTTGCTCTCAGCTCCACCCCATGAATTTTCCCTGTAAACCACACTTCCCAGACTCCCTAGCGTTTTGACAAGGTTCGCCCGAAGGAGAATACTGAAGGATGGAAGGGAGAAGCCAAGTAATTTCTAAGCCATATCTCCCTTTCTTTCTGCTATGGGGACGTGGGCATTTTCCAGCAATGGCTGCGTCTCCTCCAAGGCACCAGCTTCCACAGGACAGGTCCTTCACGCCAAGATTCCACCTTATACTGGGCAGCCCCCTCCATGGTTTTATTCCCATCTGGATGGCCACAGTGAGGAGGGTCTGATGACATCTCTCCCTCCTGCTGTCCTTCCTGCCCTAGAGAGGAGCTGCCTCCTGCCTGTGCTAATCCATGGATTGTTTCATTTTCTGTTTGGTTTCTCAGCTTTTCCATTCCTTGTGCAACCAACTTTCTGAGTTCATCTCCTGCTATTTGAAATACCTAGAGTGGTTTCTATCTTTCTGCTTCTTAACATCTTAACCACCACCTCCCTGGTCCAAAGCCACCATTATATGTCTTCCAGATAATGGTCTTACTGCTATTTATCAATAAAGCAGCCACTGAATTGTTTAAAATCCAAGTTGGAGTGTGTCATTCTCTGCTCAGACTCCAGTGACTTTCCATCCCACATAGAGTGAGAACCAACTACTCACTAGTGTCTGTTAGGCTCCCTGTGATCCAACTCCTGCTACTTCCATGATCTCACTTCCTAGCACTCTCTCTTCCCCACTTTGCTCTTGTCACACTGGTCTTCTCACTGGATTGCAAATATGCCAAACATTTCTGCCTCAGGGCCTTTGCACTTGCTGCTCCTCTTATTGGAGACGCTTCCTCAAGCTATCCACCTGGGCTGCCCCTTCAGTTCCTTCAGGCCTCCACTCCAACATCACCTAATCAGAGAGATCTTCCCTGACCTCACTGTATAAAGGAGAAGGTCTATCACACCAAGACAATGGTACTCTTGTTCTCCATAAAACTACTCATTTCTTATGTCTCTTCCCATTAGAACTGGGGTCAGCAAACTTCTTCTGTAAAGGGCTACATAGTAAATATTTTAGGATTTTAGGTTTTATAGGCCATATGGTCTCTATTGAAACTAAACAACTCTGCCATTGTGGTGCAAGAGCAGCCATAAACTATATGTAATCAGGTGGGCATGGCTGTGCTCTAACAAGACATTATTTACAAAATCAAAATGCAGGTTGATTTGTCTCATGGGCCATAGTCTGCTGACCTTTTCACTAGAATGTTAGGTCCATTAAGGTAAACACTTTGTACTGTTCAGGTGTATTCCCAGTGTCTGGCACAGAAAAGCATGCAACATATACTAGCCAAATAAATGATACAGAAACTGCATTAATAAAGACAGTCATTACTTTTCCTATTGCCCTCCCAGAGTAAAAAGAACACAAAAGTTATATGTTGCTCTAGCTTAACACAATTGCATTCAAGGGGTAGAATCACCAGTCCAAGATTCCCCAATATATTTCACAGAATGTTAATGGGTGCTATTTGAAAAAGGATTCTTTGTTCAAAGAAGTGTGAGAAACAGCAGGTAAAGCAGGGAGCCTTGAGTATGCTACTGCATACCGTGAATCTCTAAGGGGCTGGAAGAGAGAGAGGGATAGGTACAGCTTGTAGAACTCTCCAAACATACTGCACAGAGAAAGCCCTTCTCCCTCTGAACATCGCCACAGACAGGGATTCAGTGTGACATAAGAAATGAGTCTACTCCATTAACAAAATGAGAGTTTCTCAGATGAAAAGAAATCTGCATGAGATGGTGTTCAACTATTGAGACACTGATGCCCCCAGAGTCAATGAGTGTGGCAGGTGAGTCCCCTGACCAGACTGCACCATCAATTCTGCCCAGCAGGGGGCTGGTTTGACCTCACTGGCTGAACCTGGTTTCCCAGACCATGAAAATGGCCAGCCTTACCCTCCCATCTTATGCTGTGGATACTGCTCAATGACAGCCAGGCCTAACAGTAATGCTGGTCCATAACTTAAAAAAAAAAAAAAAAAAAAAAAGGCAAATCAAAGAGGAGCTTACATCGCTGAGAATGCTGAAGGCCTCGTTCAGAGCTATATCTAGCATTCCGATTCCTTTGGCAAAAAGTTTGTCCAGATGCTCCCTGAAGTGCTGAAACAACAAAGCAAAAAACCCATTAGCATCTGTCCTGTTATAAGAAACACCAACCTCGAATGAGCAAACACATGCCAAGGCAAAAACCAATAATTTTCAGACCCAAATGGTCATAATTTGGTTTTTGTCTTTTAAACTCAAAACATACGAACTTACTCAATATAAAATTTACCTTCCATGTGTATTTTTTAGCTTGGATTACACATTAGGGGGGAAAGTTCAGATTTTGGTGAAAACTATGTAATTTGTTGAAAATTCCTGCTTTCCTCTCCAGTTTTATCTCCTGTGACTCTCCCCTCTTTCACCTTCTATTTCCCACTCCTGATCATCTTTAGGACTCCATGCATGTTCCTCCTCCACTGGGAACCCATTCTCCATCCATTTTCTGGTGCCTATCGCCATCATGATGCTCTCTTTTATCTACTTTTGGGGTCTCAGTTTTGACATCACCCTTTCCTGACCCAGGAAGCCTTCCCAGAGCACCCACCTTTGAGACTGGCTTCGAATGCTTCCTTGCAAGCCCAGGCTGTCAGCCCAGGCTCAGACCCACCTTGCACTGAGCACTCCAAGTGTATAATCTGATTAGATTCTGTCCCCACTTAAGACTGTGATGTTCCTAAGACAGGGCATGTCTGCTTGTCTACTGTCCCCCACATCCACCACATACCTATACACAGAAGGCGCTCAATAGCCTCCTCCAAAGAGCCAAAGAGCGAGGATAAACACTGCATCATAACCTGACAGTTGTGACTATGAAAGGGAGACTCAGGCTAGATAGAGAGGGCTTCAAGGAACAGGTAGAATGGGAAAGAGTCTCTTTGAGACAAGTCCCAGGCTCTTCTGCTTTGTCAGTTCCACAGAACCAGCATCAACTGAAAAGGGGACAAACAAAATAACTGTGAAACCCCCAACATTCCCGCTTCCCAACTAAGAGGCAAGAGCAGGTCCAGGCTCCTTCCCAGGTATGTGTGGATGTACCTGATGTCCACTGGCCCAAAGCCCATGTCCACAGTAGCACAGCAGCTGGCACAATTTTCCAATTGACTCATTCCAAAACCATTTCTTTTCTATTGAAGTGAATTATTCTCTCCCCAAAGGCATCCACATCATTGTCTGCTCGGGAACTGGATAGAGAAGTCACTAGGAGGGAGAGGGGCAGGAGGGGTGGCTCCTGGAAAAGATTTGCCGGTGGTCTCCTGGCCTAGGAGTGGCTTCCTTTCTCCTACCATGCTGGGACCCAACAAAGCCATCAGCATTCACATGGTGACACCCACTCAGGATGTTTCTGCCTTAGAACCCCAAAACTGATCAAAACATTGGAGCAGATCATAGAAATCGATCCTTGGACATGGCTGATGGTTCTAAGATGTTGTTCTGCCTGGACTTGCTCAGGAAGCAACAGGGGCCTCTTGTCATCAGGGTGGGCTGCAGGTTTGCTGGCAAACTTGACTGTAAAGCTTGACTGGGCTACTCATGGTAATCAGCTTTAATGACACCTAAGTCTAACATTAATCAAGGTTGGATTTGAGGTTGGTAGATCACCCTGGGGATACTCATACACCACCCACATGACCTCTTCCCTGGTCTGCCCCTCCCTCACAGCAACCGTCCCCTCACGCTTACCAGAGCAGCCCCAGTTCTGGAAGCCTACTCTGGTCCTTAATAAATACCAGGCAACTGAGTCCTCACAACAACCCTGTGGGGTTCAATCATCCCACCCTGCAGAATTTGGGGCCCAGCACTGTCCCCAAATTCACATACCTCCCAGCTGCCTGGCCCAAGTTCTACCCCGATCAGCTTTATCTGCTCTAATGCCCTCCTTCTTTCTGCTATATACTTGCTACTCTTTTCTGAGGATGGAGGAGGGGGATACCCTGCATGCCTGGCTGTATCTTGACAAAGAGCTGGCCAGTCTGGCTCCAGAATGCTCACTCCTAGTCTCTGCACTTGGGCTGCAGCTGAATCTACAGATGACTATCAAGTGGCTTGAGTGATGGAAGAGAGGCATGCTGAGGGCCAGGCAACCAGGCAAACCACATGATCAGAAACCAAGTTCCATGATTCTCTATTCTTCCTGCCTGATGCCTAAGGCCCAGTAGGATGCCAAGTGCATGACATGTCCTCCATGAGCACTCTGTGGACAAACTTAGGAAACTGACCAAATCTGGAGTCCCACAGTAGGTGGACAAGAGGAAATCTGATTAGTCTGTCTTCTTCAAGAAACTCCACCCTTGGAAACCTTCCTCGTGGGTGAGTGGTGACCACCAAGAGAACTTAGATTTGGCGAGCATCACCCCATGGTGGCCCCCACATACCCTACAGGACAGAGTGTGATGACATGCCCACCCACAACCTGCAGAGAGGCTGGTCTTTAACTGGCCCCAGGTTCATATCTCAGTGGCCTAACTCTGCCTTGACAAGTTTGTTCTATTCATCTGATGTCATTTCTGTAAGCTGCATTTAACTGTGCTCAGTCACACAAGTTTACACAGTATTTTTTAAATAACACAGAGACCTCCTTTAATTTTTTTTTAATTCCTGTGTCGCTGCATGTCATGTGCAGAAAGATGCTTCAGGCAATGGTTGCCTTTACTGTTGGACACTTAGAGTAAAATGTAATAACATGTCATGGAATTCCCCTCAATTAGCTATTATAACAAGGTCAATTGTGATTTTGTTTCTTCCTGGTACAAACTGGGGCCATATACAAGATAGAAAAAATACTTCCTCAAGTTAAAGGTTTCCAAATGATGTCACAATGAAGGATACTGTTTCTTTCTCTCTGTCCTCTCCCTCATGCCCATAACTCCCTTTCCTCCTACTCCACAACGTGAACCAACTCAACCTCATCATCTTGGTCTTCCAGGCTCTGCATTTAACCCTCAGCCCAACTTTCCTCCTACACAAACTTGGGGGGGGGGGGCTGAATTCCAGGGACCCATCTCTCACATATGACCTCCACTAAGAGCTACTCTGTCCATTACGGTAGCCATGAGCTACATGAAGCTATTTATACTAAGTTTAATTAAAATTACTAACTCAGTTCCTTGATCACACTAGCCACATTTCAAGTGCTCAAAAGCCCCTTGCGGCTGGTGGCCACTGCAATGGACAGTGAAGATTAAAGAATATCTCCATCATTGTATAAAGTTCTATTGGGCAGTGCTGAACTGGAGACACAGGGCTAGATTGGTCTGTCCTCCTCACTAAGCCATTGACTGATGGTGAATCAGAGGAAACTCTAAGGTTTTTACCCAGTGAATGTGTGATTTTATCTGTCCAGTATCTATATCCGTTCTGATTTTCCTTCTTTCTCACCACCTCATAATTTATATGGATTGGGTGAGGCTAACATCTCTCTCTCTCCTTCTCAGATCAAGGGGTGAGCCCACTGATCAGCTCTGCCCACTCTGAGTTCCAATCCCATCAGCCATAGTTGAGCTTCTACCAAAACGTGGGAAGGAGACTCTCTCTCTCCACAGAGATTACTGAAAGATCAGGGAGGAAGCCTGGTGCTGCCAGCAGCCATGTAGCCACTGCACAGAAACAGCTCGTCTAAATAAAGTTAACAGCGAAAGAGAACAGAGCCCAGAATGGAGGGGGGCCAAAACAGAGTCACAACAGCATGGCTTGAGCCCCTAAATCCAGCCATGTTTAGTTTTTTCAGGTAAGTGCCAATAAATCTGACTCTCTGCCTGACCAGATTTAGCTATATTCGGGCCACTCAAGGAAAGGACCTTGATGACCACACCCATCACAATAACCCTGGCTGATACAATACCTTCCCAAAGATCCCCCTGCATTACAATGATCCTTCTCTACACTCACTCCTTTCCTTCTTAATCACTGTCGTTGCATTGCCTGGTGGGCACACATGTCCGTGCCCGTGCCAGACAGAGTCAGGCACTTCATACACAGCACACTCCTGGTGCACGTGTATGTAACGGTCATGACTTTCACTTCCCATAGCCTGGAGCAGTTTGTTGAAGATGAATCCTAACCATGTGCACTCCAAGGGTAGTGTCTGAAAGAGAATGAAGGGGCACGGCTGATGGCCCTGCAGCCTCCTCATCAACACAGATTCCTTTTTGTCTGTTCTCAGTTGTGCCTGCTTACTATAAGAATCGAAAATATTTACACTGAATGCAATCACACTATACTTGTATGTTAACAACTTGTATATAGACCCCGTGGACTCTGCAAAAATAAAACTGAACTAGGACTCAAGAGACTGAGTCTAGGCTCTGGTTAGACAATTTACCAGCTATGAGACCCTGAGGCAAGGCTTTGGCTCTCAGGCCTCTATTTTGCTCCCTGTGAAATGGGGATGGGAAAGCTCTTGCCTAGTGGAAAGAAAGTGAGAGCATCAGTGCTTCAGAGCAGCAGGCAGGAGCCAGGTGGCTGAATTCCAGTTCCTGCTCTGCCACTCACCCTCTCTATAAGCCTCAGTAAGACACTTCCTTCAGCTATGCCTTCTTTCCCCTCTTAATGCAAGAAGTATCAAGGTGACCTCTCACTATTATTACAGGAAAAGAGAAGTCATCTAAAAGAACTGTGATGAAAGAAACATGTGAGACTATTTTAATTTCATATTCACTAAAAGAAATATTTGAAAACATCCTACAAAACTTTATACCTGAAGCACCTATGCTAACTTCCTGGTTTGCAAATTTACAATCTAATTCACCTTGAAAAATGACTTACATCAATCACATTTAGGGTCAGGTTTTATTAAATGGAGAGAGACACATAGTCGATTTTACTGACAGCAAGGCCTGAGTGTCTTCCAGAGCAAGCTACCGAAGCACAGGAGGCTCAAAATTAGCCAAGCCAGGAAAAACAGTCCCCAACAACTGTGTGCCAGAAGGTGGCCAGTTTCCATTATTTTTGTAAATTAAAATAAACAATTTATTGGGAATGGTGACAGTTCTATTTTATTACTGAACTTCAATAAAGGAGGAGGAGGGTGGCTTTTTATCTTTGCTTCAGGCACTCATGCAGCATGTGCTGCTGTCCGGGAGAAGGCCTCGCTTCCAAAGCAATTAGCACAGCTTAATGCCTGGGGAGGTGAACCAGCACAAGTACCATGGCTTCCTGTGCCCAGATGCCAGCAGGCACAGCGAGGCCGCTTATCTCCATGAAACAGTCACAACATCCAGGCCAGCGGAGGGTCCTGGCGAAACAAACCTCTTCCTACACCAGCATTTGATTTAGTTGAATCAATACTGTTAACTCTCTCTGTGATAATAGCAATCATGTTTTTTCCTGTCTATGTAATTATAATGAATGTTTGAGTCCTCCCAATTAAAAGCAGGGGATTAATATAAAAAGTAGACATCAGGAGACAAAACAATCCCCGATCCACAGAGCCCCCGAGAGCTGGTGGTCCTGGCTGGGGCTATTTGGGGGAAAGGCTAACAGCCACCTATCAGTGGTGCCCATTGAGGTCACTTGAGTTCAACAGACCTGATTTTTATGCCCACTATATGCAGATAAGGGTTGCTGCAGCCATGGGAAGGTTTTCAGAAATTGCCTCACCCAATTCCTCTAATGGCAGCCACCACTGCTCAATTACAACAGTATGCTGGGCACTGGGAACTTTTCATCCAAAACCTCACTTGTTTCTCCTAAACACTCCCAAAAAGTACTATTAGGTTCTCATTTTACATATAGGCAAATGGAGACTTAGAACAATAAAATATTTACCCAGGATGGCAGAGCAAGTATGAGGAAGGTAGATTTCCAACTGCAGAGCCCCATTTCTAAACCCATATGCAACCCAGCCCCTTCCAATAAACAGGGTGCAGCTCTCAATGTCCCTGACAAAGTACAGCATGTAGGGGGTAAGGAGCCCTAGGGATCTTGTTCAGGGCTGGTTTCTTGGGCACATAATGTACGCAGCCACACAGAGCCCCATGCTCAAAGGGCCCGTGCTTGGTTTAAAGCTTCATTGTCACTGTCATGAAATTCTTAATAATTTTACTGTTGAATCTGTGTTTTTTTGATGATATCCAATGGAACAAGATCATGCATGTGAGAAAAGGAGTACAGGAATTGTGCAGGTCCTTGCCCCTTGCTGTCTGGGTCACACTTAGCATCTGGCAGTGCCCAGGGAGTGCAGAAACAGGGCAAGTGTTCATCAGATGTGCTTGGCTTTGTTATGTTACTTTGTATTGTGGCCACCAGGTGACAAACTAAAATTAAGAAACTAAAGGTAAGAGTAACCTATAGAGGCTCTCCAAACTTTAGTTCTATGAGTAACAGACATGGTACCACTTGCCTTCTCCTAATATAGGGATACTGCTTAATATAAAATCAGCCTGAATTAGAGACGCAGTGTCCCATTGGTCATGTCTGTCTCATTCTGATGTCAAACTCCTTATGTAAATTCCCAAATACACCTTCACAAATCTCAAGGGTCCCATCACCACTGAACTCCAAACCCAAGCCGCAGGAGCCCGTTTGTCAGAGATCAAGAGGGCATCCATACCTGTCTTCTGACCTGACTGATACTGGGCCACATGATGATTTCATATAAATATGGAAACTTCACAATGTAATTCCTCCTAACAGAACACCCTCCTTCACTCCCAACCCTAGGATGATTCTTCCAGGCTCCAGTGGAGTCTGAAAAATCCCCTGGCTGAATTTTACACCATCTTTTGGGCACATATGTCAGGGTCCTCAGCTCAAGCCGAGGCTGGTGTATAGAAAGCACCCAATAAATGTTGTCAGCAGTATTACCTTATCTTTGTCTTGGGCACTCTCTTTCAGCTGGGCCTCAAACCATCCCCAGGACCACCTATTTTCTAGGAATCCTTTTCTCTAACTCTTTAGGGGCTTACTGTGATTCTTCCCTCGGGAAAGCTATCATTTGTTTCTTATCTCCTCACTACTTGTGCTCCCCTCTCTACACGGTGCAGAGAAAAGCACTTGCACACATCTTGTGACACTGCTACCTCAAAGTGAATCAGACTGTCATTCAATTTCAGTGGAGAAAGCACATCGTGACATGGTGTTTCTCAAATGTGAAAACACAATGGCCTGAGAAAGCTGGTATGAAAGAGGCAAATCCAGATGTTTGTAATTTGGAGGAGAAAGTACAGACCTGATAAAACTGTGTCTGAGTCGCAGTTTCTCCTTTATGTTGTCTATTACAAATTGAAGTGTCTGAAGGTAGCAGCTGTTTAATGCTAGTGCCAAATTAGAGACAAGATAGATCTCTTGGATGTAAACAAATGAGTATTAATTCATACCAGGTAGTCAGTTGAGTATATCCTCTTTTCATTGGCAAAAGCACTAATTATCCCTTGTAAGATGATAATGACAAGGCCAGAATGGGCAATTCTCTTTGATCAGGAAATAACTAAAGTGGAACTATTGCCTCCATGAAGCCATGCACAGTGGGGCAAGGAGGGGTCCCCAAGGACTCCCTGTCATATCTTATCAGTTCATCATCCTCGTGAGGCCACAGAGAGCGGCAGCTCTGCGAACCTTCCAGAGACAGGAAAGCCATGACCCAAACACTACTTGGACAGAAGTGCCTGCTTTGTGTCTTGCCTGGTAAGACGGCGTGTGTGTAAACAGGCAGGCCTCACACTTCACGACTTTCTGACATTTCTGAAGGTCCTTCATAAATTTTATAAAAACCTTGATTTAATTCAGGTTTGCTTCTTGGAGGAAAAAGTCTTTTGTCAGCCATACTGAGAGAACAGACAGAAGTCACAGCTTCAGTTCATTCCAAACACAGCTCCAAGCTTGGTGAAGCTTCAGCTACAAAGAGATGTGTATTTATAATCGGCATCCAGGGACAACATAATGC
Source organism: Camelus bactrianus (assembly GCF_048773025.1). Taxonomy (NCBI): domain Eukaryota; kingdom Metazoa; phylum Chordata; class Mammalia; order Artiodactyla; family Camelidae; genus Camelus; species Camelus bactrianus. Next base: position 30,215,275 of record NC_133555.1, read on the forward strand.
CAGTGCAGCCCTGCAGATGCCATGGGCTCATCTTCATCAAACCATCTCCTCACAGTCAGGCTGAAAGTCCTTTGCACCCAAACGCAAAGTTACAGCCCATTGTGGAAGGTGGTGGGTGCTGAGGACACACATTTGGGGTCACGGGCCAGGGGTGGTGACGAATGTGCCCTGATCTGCCTCATGCTCACCTATTCAGGGGCAGCAACATTCATTTCTAGGACACCTTGGTAAAGACGTGTGGCCCCTTAAGACAACTAAATTAGAACTTTTCCTGTATGATCACTTGGAAGATTTGTATAGTTTTCTGAAACTTGTATTCAATTAAAGTTTTGTTTCAATGATCTCTGCATTTTGTCAAATTAATTACATATGAGTATCAAACTTAATTATCTGAATTTCTTCCATTTTCATTGAAGTCTGTGAATACCCTATATGACAACCTAATTTTTTTTAAAGATATATCAATATTTATGTGGCCAGTCCCCTACTGATGAAAATTTAGGTTTTCAGTGTCTTATTTTTTTGAACATTACTACAGTAAATGTATGCATATTGTAGAGTCATAGTGTATATTGTAGTAACACCAGTAAAATAACTTCATAGAAGGGAAATTATTGGGTCTTTTTTTTCTTCATTTATACCATGCACAGTTACTATGAGAAGTTAATGAAGTAATTTCAGACAAAGTACTTAATACAGAATCCAGCATATAGTAAGCAGTCAGTAAATGTTATGTCTTACTAGTAGAGTATGCATGGTGTTATATTTTGAGCTTATTTAAAATATCCAAATTGAAATTCTAAAAAGCAAAACAAAAACAAATAAATCACACAACTCCACACACAGCAAAAGGAAGGTCATTGACCCCTATAGGGACTCAACCAGTGCACTCAGGGATGGGTCTCTCTGTGTCTCTCTCCTGGAACTATTTGGTTTCATTCTGCCAGCAGGCTCTCGACCACACAGCTGCCTACATCACCAGCCCCACATGCTCCTGGCTTAGTCTGCCCAATGGCCAGAGCTAGGGTTGCCAGATAAAAAACAGGATGCCTAATTAACTTTGAATTTCAGATAAACAATGACTACATTTTTAGCATATTTGTTGTTTTTCTGAATTTCAAAGTGAATTGGGTACCCTCTTTGATTTGTGAAATATGGCAACTCTACACAAGACCAATTTCAGCAATGTTTCTATCAGAAGAGTTACTGGAAACACTCAAATTAGCCCTGCTTAGTTTGCATGCCTGGGCCTGAGCCAATCAGACAGCCAGAGAAAGGGGCCCATGACTCATCCAGGCCCAGATCATGTGCCCATTTCTGAACTTGTGGTTACAGAAGCAAGAACTGGGGAAAGTCCCACCTAACCTTCTATATATGGATTTGCTAAGGACAAGGGGATTTCATGAGAGGGGAATACTGGACAGATAAGAACCACAGCACAGCCAATGTATAAGCAGCTAGTAGGAGAGGCATAGCTTTTCTCTGGCTTAATCCACCTTCTCAGAGAAATGGGTCGACCTGGCCAAGGCAGCAAAGGTGTACACACACACACACACACACACACACACACACACACTCACACTCTCACACTCTCTCTCTCTCTCTCTCTCTCTCTCTCTCTCTCTCTCTCTCTCTCTCTCTCTCTCTCTCTCTCCATGTTGAGCAAGTGCTTTACCCTGCAGCCTGTAAAGGGGGAAACACACGTAGTGAGGAGATAAACAAATGGTAGCTTTCCCCCAGGGAACATCACAATATGCAGCTAAGGAGTTAGAGAAAAGGGTTTTTAGAAAATAGGTGGTCCTGTGGATGGCTTGAGGCCTAGCAGAAGGAGCACACCTGACAGAAGAGAAGATAATACTGCTCTTGGCTTGAGCACTCAGAATTAATGTCTCCTTCAAGCCTCACAACAATCCCAGGAGACAAAGTGCTCTCATTATCCTCATTTTATAAATGAAGAAACTGATTCAGAGGGTTTACATCACTTGATAAGAGCTCACAGCTAATCAACGGCAATACTGGGACTTAAATCCAAGCATTCTAACTCTAAAATACATATTTAATTCCCCCTAAACCTTTTTACTACAGAAAATTTCAATTATCAACTCACAGCAAATTCTATTAATACTCTACCACCACCTATTTCCATATCCCTTGTGGTAACTAGCCTCCAACATGGCCCCTGGTGATCCTCACCTCCTGATATTCATACACTTGCATAGGGCTCTCCTGCACTGGGCCAGGGTTGGGGCTCTGTGACCAAGGGAATACAGCAGAAGTGATGAGATGCCACTTGCAAGATTAGGTTATGAATGGCACTATAGATTCCACCATGGCTGTTCTCCTGATCTCTGCTGAATAAGTCATTCTAGGGGAAGCCAGTTGCTTTGTTGGGAACAGCAATATGGAGGTGCCCACAAAGTGAGAAATTGAAGCTTCCAACCAATGGATGTCAAGGGACTGAGATCTCCTGCCAACAGCAACATGAATGAGCTCAGAAGTAGATCTTCTACCATAGTTGAGCCTTCAGATGACTGCAGTGCCCAGCCAACATCTTGAGTGCAACTTTGTGAGAGACCTTGATACAGAACCACCCAACTAAGACACGTCTGGGTTCCTGTCCCTCAATAACTATGTGAGGAAATAAATGTTTGGTGTTTTAAGCTCTTAAATTTGGGGAAAATTTGTTTCATGACAATAGATAATTAATGTACCTTCATCCAGATTATACTGAGCATATCCCAGGCATCATACTGTTTCATATGTGAACATATCAATGTAGTATGTGTCTGAAATAAAAAGACTTTAAAAAAACAAAACCACAACACACATTGTACATTGTGTCAATCACAGTCACACAGCTTGAATAAGGTCCAAATAAGATCCACATGTGGTAACTGGTTGAGGGGTCTCTTAAGTCTCTCATTCTAGAGTTCCCATTTCACTATTTTTCTTACAATTTTTTGTTGAAGAAACTAAGTTATTTGTCATGAAGAGTGCCCAGAATCTGAATTTTACTAATTGCACTCCTGAGGTGTCACTCAACATGTTCCTCTGTTCCCTATATTTTAGTAAATTTATGGTTTTAAAAGCTTGATCAGATTCAGGTTTGACACGTGTGTGTGTGTGTGTGTGTGTGTGTGTGTGTGTGTGTATTTATGTGGCATGTACATCATTTGTGGTATTGTTACTTACCTTAGACAACCATCTGGTAGTCTATTTGTGAGGCAGGCAGCCAGTGATGCTCAATGCCTAGATTCACTAATCCATTAGGCATGATATTTTAATTCTATCGTTCTTCTTCATTTATTAGATGTGAAATATCTAGAAATTTCTAAAAAGAGGAGCTTTTCCTCTCACACTATTTAGTTATCTATGAACTGCCTGTAGAATAAAGCTGGATAAATACTTGCTGCTCTTTGTTCACTGAATTTCAAAATTGAGATTGGTCCAAAGGTGACCATGACGATTCCCTTCTCTTTTTTAAGTACTATTATGAACTTAGGGTTTTTCTGCTTCACATTTTTCTGCTTTGCCCAGTATCAGCATAGACTGAAGCATATATTATGTGTTTCAATCTGTTGCTAATTTCTTTTGAGGGCACTACTCAATTTATCCCATTTTTGGCCAGTAGGAGACTTTTTTTCTTCAAGTTTGCACCCAAGTCCTTTTACAGTAGTTGTAGTCTTCTACTGTCACAATGGACAATATGTTCCAGGCTCATCTTGTTCATTTTCTGCCCCTAACTTATAATTGGCCATTTCTCTAGGGAGCCCAATACAACTCCTAGTCTTAACCATTCACACTGTACAGCTTCTCAGAAATGAGAGGGAAGGAGGAAAAGAAGAAAGAACAGAAAGGGGCCAAATGAAGGAGCAGAGAAGAAAACAGCTTGAGAAGCTCATGATGAACATAAAATTTGGTACAAATCTTATTCCAATAACCTGATGGGCAAAGTGATAAGGAAATAAGGAACTGCTTGCTAGATACAGGTCAGGAGTTCACTCTGGGAACAGAAATATAGGAGAAAAAAGGCTGCTGGAGTAAGAAGAATTTGATGAAAAAGACAGGAGGTTTGAGCTTTACTAAGGCAGAACCATATGAGAAACCAAATTCCATCACCTTAAGACTAGAACAGGCCTCCAGTGGCATCCATTTGATACAATCCCCATTGGTACTGGGTGAAGTGAAATCTGACTGTATGCACCTCACATCTCCCCTATCATGGCCTTTCCTTCCCTTTCCCCATGGTACACATTTGATCCTATTAACCCCTAGCCTGTTGCTGGATCATATTCATTCACTGAGACCTCAAATGTTGATTAAGAAGCCATCAAATGCCACATACTGTACATGATCAATTGAGCAAGAGTAGATATGGTCTCTGCCCACAGTGGAGGGGAGACAGACCAAAATCAATAAATACACCAATATGGGCAAAAATAATAAATGCCTTCAAGGAAAGGCTCATGGTACTTTGATACCATATGGGACACCGAGGAAGCGCCCAGTATTTGAGTAGGCAAAGGCAACAGGGCTGGGGCATGAAGTTGCAGGTGGAGAAAGAGAATGTGCCAAGGTCCTGTGTCAGGAGGAAACAGAGCACACATAAATGGCTGTAATAAGATCACTGAGCCCAGAGAGGGGAAAAGAACATAGTATATCATGGGTCTGGAGAGCCAGGAAGGAGCCAGACAAGGTAGGAATTCAGACAAGGTAGGCACATTCAGGGGTTTTTTCAATAAATTATTACCTGGAATGGTTCTTTAAGGATCAAAAGGATTTGAAGATACAAAGCTAATTTGGAATGACAGGTTGTGGGGTTCATAACAAGGAACAGGAAGCCCTTTTCAAGGACTCCCAAATCAGCAGCAGATGAGCCATGAGAGTAACAGGAATATGGACCTCACAGAACACAGTGACAGAAGCCTAGGGCCATTCCATGCTGTAAAACAAAACAGTAGTAATCCACAGGAAATAGAAGGATTTTCAATCATAGGACATGAAATCAACAGAGATCTTCATAGAAAACACACATGCTCCCATTCCAGGAAAATCAAGATTCAGTCACTGACAAAGTGAAGAAACCAGCAGAGGAAACCTCTCCAGCAAAGAATTTTATAACATGTGAATAAAGGAGTTCCTTTTTTAATTCATTGTCATTGTAAGGATAAAGATAAACCTCTTTTTAATATCCAAGTTGTTTTCTGAAGGAAAATGCCGCTTTACAAATAGGTAGTCTATCCAACAGGTAAAAATGCAAACAAATAAATAAATGTACATTACAAGACACCTTGGAGCTCTAGGTCACAGATCAACTGAGTATCAACTCTGCTACTTGGATCCACTTACTGGGGACAGTTTCATGATTCTTTTAAAATTTTCTCTCCATCTGTGCAGGTTACCCATGTGGCTCTTCTTCATGCCTAGCCATGGGGGGAGCGGTCTACATTCAGTCATCATCTCAGTCCAATACTCTGTCTCCTAGCCCCAAGGGACACAGGCTTCCCTCCTCAGCACAAACTGAAGCTCTAAAGAAAGCAGAGATTACTATCCAGCCCTGTCTGCCACTGTGGTCCCAGTCACTTCAGCTGGGTCAAAATCCAGGTTCTCCTGTGGTAATCAGCCACTAGGCATCCTCAAACTAATCAGCCAGCCTCATAGCTAACTGTCCTCCCCAGTTGTTGGGGCATCTTCCCAGAAGCCTGGAGGTAATCTGCTTCTCAGCCTGGTAGGGAGTAGGTTTCATGAATTTAACTAACACATTTCTACTCACCTAAAATTGAAATTAAAAGGACTTTAGAAAGAAAATCATTATTTTCATCATGCAAAGAAAATAGCAAAAGATGCTAATCATCTGATGTCTAGATAATGCTCTTCACAAATATTATAAAGGCAGAAGTTGGAGATGGTCCATTATTTGAGGTCTGAACCTCTCCTAACTTCACCTTTACAAAGTCTATTTGACCTTTTCCTCTGTTGCACAGGGTCTTTGGGCTGCTTTGATAGCAGATGGGCTGCAACTGAGTCACCGGAATAATGATTAATGTGCCAGCAAAGCAGGGAGAGTCCATAAGGGGAATATTCAGGAGCCGCATGCCAGGAGCCATTCCACAACAAGAACCTGCAGTGTGGCACACTCAGGAATGGCTGCTTTGCACACTGACGAATTCAGGAGCATTCAAAGGAGTCAGAGAGAAACAGATCTATGGGGAAGTGAGCATGCCACTGAAGAGACAGAAAGGGTGTCCTCCCTTTGCACAGCCCCAATTACTCTGCTTCAGAATTTCTCTAACGTTGTTTAATCTTGGTGGTAATAAAAAAAAAATTCATTTTAGTGAAAACCTTAAAACTGAATTTTTGTCCACTTTGCTCCTCTGGCTCCAAGGGCTACCCATGGGAAAGATTTTTAAGTTCACTTCCAAGGCACACTAAAGATACTCATTCCAAAAACTCATAGGAGGGAGTGAAGCAGGCTGACTAGTGGGAGAGCAACATGCAGGCAAGCATGAAGCAGACATCCACCAAGAGGGACACAGAGGCAGAGGAGTTTTGCTTTAAAGGATATAGACACCATGCAATTATGCTTATTCTAGCTTTTTACACTCAGCGCTGATGCAGAAGGGGATTGGAGAAAGGGTAAAAAGAAAGGTTCAGGCGTGTCTTCTTCAGGCCCAGAACCCAGGGATCCATTACCCCCATCTCTCCATCTCTGTTTCATTGGGCTGCTTCAGGACTGCAGCACCACAAATGCAGGCGGGAATGAGGTCAGGGGAAGCCTTTGTGAATTCAACTCTTTTCATGTGCCTCAGAGTCGATGGAGCTGAATGAGGCTTCCTCAACTCCAGTCTCCTTGTATGAGACTCTCCTTCAGTCCCAGAAACGCTGTTCCCCAGAACTTCTCACTAAAGTGTAAAACAAGAAGCTTTACAGGAGGGATGCGCCGATTGTTGTTATTTGACCAGTGAATGGAAAAATATATAAAAAGGACAAAAAAAGGAAAGTCTGCATGATATGGTCAAGTAGGAATAGCAACTGATTCTAGGAAACTTGATAAATCCCCTTCTGGTTGTTTGCTATTGTAATGCCTTAAAATCAAGACAAGGAGGACTAGTTAACTGAGGCTGGAGACATTGACCAGGCTCAGTTCTCATTTCAGAATTAAAGAGCATTTTTATTTATTATCAAAGTACCCTCTGTTTTAATAAAAGGCTATCACAGAAGACAAAGTAACCTAAGTGAGCTGGAATGAAATTTCACAAATTCATATGAAACAATTTCTCCTCTAGTTGGCTGTTTATACATGACACATGGCTATCAATCAGTTCCTATCTGTATTTAATGCCAATTCACTTATCTGACTAACAGGCACTGGAATCCACAACATTGTTCAATTAAAGGGCTGGCACATATTTTCTTGTCATTTTCACATATATTTATTGAGCATCTACTACAGATGCTGGGACAATTAGACAGGATCTCTGGCCTCACAGAACTTATGTTCTACTTGTAGGGTCAAGAAAGTGACAAGACAATAAATAAATTTTAAAGATAAAATAACTTGTGATGAGAGTTCTGTAGGATAGGTCTGGTGAGAAGGAGTGAACTAGGGAACACAGGGTACCTTGGGTTGGGTAATCAGAAATATTTTCCCAAAGAAGAGAGGGAAGACTCCAGACAAAGCTGAGCAAGTCCTAGGACTAAAAAGAACATAGCGTTTCTGCAAGAAGCTCATGTCCCTCCAGTGTGAACATCAGAATCTGGTACTGAATGAGCTTAGAAGGTGAGTCTACACTGGGACAAGGCATCTGGAGAGGAACTTGAAACTTCCCATAACTGTCATAAGAATATGGGTTTCACCCAGGGTCAGAGGTTGAATTGTGTCTCTCAAAAATGATACGTTATACATGCACCCTCAATGTTCATAGCAGCACTATTTACAATAGCCAAGACATTGAAACAACCTAAATGTCCAACGATAGATGACTGGATAAAGAAGCTGTTGTATATTTATACAATGGAATACTACTATGCCACAAAAGAGAGTAAAATAATGCCATTTGCAGCAATATGGAAGGACCTGGAGATTGTCTTTCTAAGTGAAGTAAGCCAGAAAGAGAAAAAAAAAAATACCATATATCTCTCATATGTGAAATCTAAAAAAAGAAAAAATAAGACACTAATGAACTCATCTCAAACAGAAACAGACTCAGACATAGTAAAAAAATCTTATGGTTCCTGGGGGAAAGGGAGTGGGAAAGGATAAATTGGGAGGTCGAGATCTGCAAATATTAAATACTATATATAAAATAGATAAAAAGCAAATTTCTTCTGATTAGCACAGGGAACTGTATTCAATATCTTGTAGTAACCTATAATGAAAAAGAATATAAAAGTGAATATATGTATGTATATGACTAAAACATCATGCTATAAACTAGAAATTGACACAACATTGTAAACTGACTATACTTCAGTTTATATACGTTCAAGTCCTATCCCCAGTACTTCAGAATTTAACCTTATTTGTAAGGGTTGTTACAGATCTAATTAAAGATGCAGTCGTACTGCTGTAGGGTGGCCCCCTATTCCAATATGACTGGTACCCTTTTGCTATAGACTGAATGTGTCTCCTCAAAATTCATATGTTGAAACTTAATTCCCAATGTGATGCTATTTGGAGATGAGGCCTTTGGGAGGTGTTGAGATTATGTGGATAGAGCCATATAAAAGAGGTCCCAGAGATCTCCCTCACCCCTTCCACACCAAGATGGCCATCTATGAACCAGGAATTGGGTTGTCACTAGTCACCAAATCTGCCAGCACCCTGATCTTGGACTTCCCAGCCTCCAGAACTGTAGGAAAGAAATGGTGTTGTTTAAGCCACCCGGTCTGTAGTATTTTTGTTACAGCAGCCTAAACAGACTATAAGACACCTTTCAAGAAGATGACCATGTGAAGACAGAAGCACAGGGAGAACACCATGTGAAGATAGGATTGTAGTGATGCAGCTACAAGCCAAAGAATGCCAAAGATTTCAGGTAAACTATCAGAAGCTAGGAAGAGGCAAGGACAGGTTCCCCACAGGTTTCAAAGGAAGCATGGCCTTGATGACACTTTGATTTTCAGATTGCTAGCCTCCACCACTTGTTGTTCTAAGCTGCCCAATTGATAGCACTTTCTAGGCAGCCCTAGCAAACTAATAAAGCAACATAGCTCAAGCTGTATGATTCTCAAGGTCTCAGACAAATTGAAGGCAGTGAACTCTGCCAACAAACCCACTAGTGCGGGTTTCTCTGAGACCTTGAAAACCACACAGCTTGACAATATGGTCATCTTCTATATTCCTTAGTTGAAGTCTTCTAGATTTTAGCCCATGAGAGGTCCACATTATTCTAGAGGCACACTCTCCTGCAAACACTCATGCTTCTAAGCAGGGAACAAGAACCCATCCGTCTCTCTTTAGAGAAGTTATGCAAACAACAGTGAAAACAGGCATATACTCTAACTTACTAAAAAGTTCATTTGCCAATGAATGCATCAGCATTTTGGAGTCAAAAGCAACAGAAACTAACTCGCTCCTGCTCACTATCAGATAGCTTTTAGAATCGATGGGAAGACTCAGGGTACCAGTTTTAAGTCAGGTACCTTACTGGACTGAATGTGCCTCCAATTGTCCTTCCCTGTCCCGACTTCTTAGCATCCTGGACAGAAGGTCTCATCAACCTCTTTTATGAGGGACAGCAGAAGACCTTGATTTACCAACATACAGTCTTGCCAAGATTTCAAACTAAGGGTGCTATAAAAGGGAAGGAGGAATGTAGGGCAGCCCAACACCCACAGATGACCAAGGTGTACCTTGTAAGGGAGCACAGGCCATGAAACAGACAGCGCCTTGTGGCTAGTGGCTCTATACTCAATAGATCATTATGATGCTTACTCTTCAAGTTAAAAACTCAACTAAGTAAAACACATCCTTAATACTCTTCTCACTTGAACAACCATCATGATTCCATTATAGACCTTCAACATTACAACTCTTCTGATCATACAAATATTCTGAGTCCTTCTTTTCTGGGACTCCCCTTGTTTTCAAAAGTGGATCTTTGATTCTCTTTTCAAGCATGGTACCTCCTTGAGATTCATTTACCTGTGAATGTAAGGCCCTTCCTTCCCTGCAGATCCTAAGAAATTCCTGGGGAGATGTGGGGGAATCTTGGCTCAGATTCATGTATAAAGAAAAACCTGTAAATTAGTATCTCAAGATCTGAGGTGTGGTGGTCCTGGCCTCTGGCGTTCCTCTCATTTTCTCCTATATATGGATCTTTAATAAATAGCACAGTCATTTTTCAAAACTCCAAGTCAATGATCTTTTCCTCACAACACTGGTGATCACTCTTCTATAAACCTACAGAGATTTTCAGAAGTCATTACTAGCTCATTGCAAATGAACGCATTTGTCCTAATTAATAGCTCTGCAATTCATACCCGAAACAGAGTGAGAGATCTTTTAAAATCATCTTAATAGATAAAAATAAGCCTTGTTCTGACTTAGTAGGGTAAAATTTAAATGCTAAACACATCATATCCATTTCTGAAATTCCTTATATAAACCCAAATTTAGTTACAATCTTGGCAACAGATACTTCAGTGGCAGAAATCATTCCTCTCTCATGTTGATCCCATGGATATGAAAGTCACACGTTAGTGAAATCACGACCATCAGGTATTTATTTATAATGAGGTATATCCAGAAAAAAATTACAAAAGCAGTAATCCACATTAGTAAAGTTCTTTACAGTTTAGAACATCCTTTCATATATCTGTCCCCTCAAGTCCCCTCTGGGACCCTTTCTGTCCCTCAAAGAATCACATCATCACCTTTATTCACCATTACCTCACCCCTCTTCTACCATATTTTCCTCCTTCTCTCATTTTTTTATTTACACAGAGAATGGGACATAGTACTTGCTAAACCCCAGCTCTCACCTTTTATTTTCACAGGACAATTTTTGGTGTACTGTAATCTATACTGATTGGTCCTTTTCTCCCTGGAATTACCCACAATGCACATCCCAGAACTATTTAAAACCCCGCATGTTGGTCCTCCTGGGGAAGAAACAGTAGGACCCCACTCAGTCCATCCAAGTTAACCAGGTTAATCTACTTTGACATGTGTCTGTATGTAGTCATATAGTATGCTGTATGTGTGGTATAGTGTATATTCATAAGTATGTGGATATTGCATCATATATATTCACGTACTACATAAGAATAGTCAGCTCTCCATATGTGACCATTGATATTGGCACAGTCCCCCTGAAAAGTACACTGTTTATTTCTCTCATTGTCCACATTCAATCTACCAGCAAGCCCTGCCATATCTATTTGCAAAATATGCTCTAAACCCATTTACTTTTCACCACATCTAAGAGTATCACCTGGTCCAAGTCACCACCCTCAAGCACCTAGACTCAGAGAGATAGACCTCCTCTATGGTCATCTGCTTCTATTCTGACCTGATATGGCCTATTCTCATAGCATTCAAAGGGAATTTTCAAAATGGACATCACCTCTGCTACCTCCCTATACAAAGTATTCCAGTGGCTTCTAGAAGCTTTTTATGTGGAACTTGAACTCCTCAGAATGACCATGTAATAGCCTCAGCCCTCCTCCAACACAGGACACAGGACGTGGACTTCTCTCCTACAGGACTCCTTTCAACTGACAGCTCCTCAGAGAGGCCTTCCCTGACCACCAACCCACCCCCAGCAAGTTCTCTCTGTCACCTTATCATATAGGTCAAATTCTTTCACAACACGGAGCTCATTATTTCCATATTTGCTTGATTTACTCAAAGGATATTTATTAGTACCTGTTATGAGTCAGGCCCTGGTGGAGCTTTTATTCTAGTGTGTGAGAGAGACAATAAATGGTTGAGTAGAAGACATAATCCACAGTGATATGTACTTTGGATGAATATGACATAAGGAAAGAGGATACTGAGATTGCTGTAAAGAAAGAGGTCAGAGAAGGTGACTCTGAGGAGGCAGCATTTGAGCAGATACTTGAAGTGTGAAGGAGCCTGTCACCTGGCCATCTGGGCAGATTCCTCCAAATACAAGGAATGCAAGTACCAAGACTCTAGGGTAGTAGTGTGTACTGTAGGTCCAAGGAAAAGCATGGAGGCCAGTGTGACAGCCACTAGGTGAGTGAGAGTTAACAGAAAGATGAGGCTTGAGAGATAAGGAATAATCAGCAATGCAGGCTCTCATTAGCTTTATTCTAAGACACTGAGCCACTGCAAGACATTGAATACAGGAGTGCTGTCTGACCTTGACTTTAAAATGAAATAATATCACTCTTAGTGGAGAACAGACTAGATGCCAGGAGGAGCTGGGGGTGGGAAAAGTGGAGGCATGGAGACTAGTTAGGAGCCTGTTTTCACAATTCAAGGAACAGCTGAGGGTAGGAATGGTCAAGAATGTGAAGCATGCTCAGATTCTGGTCTTTGTGACAACAGAGGTGATAAGACTTGCTGGTGGTTATGAAGGAGAAGAAAAACAAGGTTGATGCCAGGACTGGGGCCTGAATCTTAGAAGTCCTGAACTGCCATTTTCTGAGATGAGGAAGACTGGGGGAGGATCGATTTGGAGAGGTAAGACCAGAAGTCTGGTTTTAAATGTAAGAAACATGAGACTCCTAGTTGATATCCCAAAGTCTGACTGAATAGGGAGAGCTCAAGGTGTAAGCGTTGGTATTATTGGGGTCTAAAGTCTGGGTCTAACAGTTGCTTGTGTTATTGAACTTAAAATCTCCACAAAAAGAGACTTCATCTGTCTTGCTCACTTCATACCCCTAATATCCTAATGGTGATGAGCCCAAGACAGACATTCAAATACTTGTTGAATCAATGAACAAACTAGTATATATAAAAAGCCTTATATGCATGCAAAAGTTAAATATGGTTTGACCCAATTTCAATTCTATAAATTTATTATAAGGAATAAATCAAGCAAATACTCAAATATTTATACATAAAAGTTCATCACAGCATTGTTTATAATATCAAAAAAAGGAAAGCAAACTATATTTTCAACAACAAGTTGGGTGAAATGCTATGGAGCCATCTAAAATACTAAAGAATATCTCAAGGCCTAGAAGGTTTATCACAACTTGCTATTAATTTTAAAAGACACTTAAAGAAGTTACAATCTCCTTTTTTTTTTAAAGCACATATATCTGATATGATGACCTTCAGGATAAACACAATACTAATATAGTTGGTTGTTTCTGATAATCAGACTACACGAAACTAAAAAAAATTTATTCCTTTTTTATCCATATTCCTAATTATTTTGTATAATAAGAAACATTAACATTAAAATGCTTTTTTTTTTTAATGTGAAAGCATCATTGCACAAATAAAGCCTCACTGCTGTGGATGAGCCCGTCTTCCTAGTATGTCCATATTTGTGGAAGAATTTCAATTTTTTTTCAATTGAGATATAACTGACATATAACATTATATGAGTTTCAGGTGTACACCATAATGATTCAGTATTTGTATATATTGCAAAATGATAACTACAATAAGTCTAGTTAACGTTCAGCACCATACATAGTTATGAAATCCTTTTTTCTTACCATATACCTTATTCTTGAGTGATTCTGAAAATATCAGGGTTTTTCAGCAGCTTTGTTCGAGTATAATTGATATACAATAAACTGCATTATTGAAAATCTACAATGTGATACTTTTGACATGTGTATACACGGGTGAAACATCACCAATTCAGTCAAAATAGTGAACATTTTCATCGCCCTCAAAGGTTTTCTCATGCCCCTTTATGATTCCACCTTCCCATTCCCCCCCACTGAGTGCCTTCTGTGACTATAAGTGAGTTTGTATTTTCTACAGTTTTACGTAAATGGAATCATATAGGATGTACTCCTTTTGTGTGGCTTCAGTATAGTTATTTTATCAGTAGTTCATTCCTTTTTCTTGTTGGGTAGTTTTCCACAGTATGTGTATATCATAATTTGCTTATCCAAGAACCTATAGATGGACACTGGGGTTGTTTACAGTTTGGAATATTTACAAATAAAGCTGCTGCAAATAAATTCATGTTTAAGTCTTTACATGGACGTATGCTTTCTTTTCTCTTGGATAAGTAGAATGCTACATCATATGGCATGTGTATGTTTAACTTTTTAAGAAAGTGACAAACTCTTGTCTAAATTGGTTGTACCATTTTACATTCCTGTCAACAGTGGATGAGTGCTCCAATTCCTCTGCATCCTTACTAACACTTGATGTGATCAGTCTTTTACATTTCAGCCATTCTAGTAAGTGTGTAGTGATAGCTCATTGTGATTTTAATTTGCATCTCACTAATGGACTAAAGATATAGAGTGTCTTTTCATATGCTTATTTGCTATCTGTGTATCTTGGTCCAAATAAAAAAAAATTTCTTCTCTTTGAAAGATACCAATGAAATAATGAAAAGACAACTCGCGCGCTGGGAGGAAAAATACTCGCAAAGAATATATATGATGAAAGACTTGAATCCAAAATATATAAAGAACACTCAAAACTCAATAAGAAAACAATCCAATTAAGAAATGTTAAAAAAAAAAAAAAATCTGAACAGACACTTCACCAAAGCAAATCTTTTAAGTGTTACAGATAGAACATCTCTCTCTAAAGATAAACAAGAGGCAGCTTCACAAGTGGAAATATCTTCCACTTTGTACACTGAAAGAGTTTAATGGAGAGGAGACTGCTCTTGAATTAGCAACAGGGCGCAAATAATGTGTAAAGAGAGCTCGGGGACCGGAAATGGAGGGAGCAAGGCTGTAAGGGCTTCCTTCCATTAGTTTTCCGGTCTTCTACCCAAGCATGCCACTGTACCTCACTACCCCAGGGAGGGGACAGCCTGCCTCAGACACTGCTTGAAGATGCAGGACTGGCAAGGTTCAGGTCAGACAACAGTACTTTCCTGGGAAATGCCTTCAGCGTCAACCCCTGATCCTAAAGTGTTTCTGGCAACTAACTGACCGCAAACTCGAGGGCTATGTACAGCCCGTGCCAGCTGGCTCATGCCGCCTTCATCTTGGCAGGCAGAACAGAAGATTTGGGCCTGGCATCTGGATGGTCCTCCCCAGGCTGTGATGGCAGCTGAGGCAGAGACCCTGGCAGCTCCCTCCTGTCCCCCAGCTCTGCCCATGTGGCCAGTGTGCTAGTTAATGCTTGGATGGCCTGGCATCCAGACCAGACCTAAGGAACAAGCACAGAGTGAAGTCATGCGGCATTAAAACCTTCAGGGGTTTCTCATAGCTCATTTTAACCACGTTTGGCAAAAGTAACAGGTTTAACCCCTCAGAAATAAAGTCAGAGGGCAGGCTACAGGGCTGTCTTCCCACACTGCTGGGGTAATCCTCATACGAAAGCCCATTGTTCTGACTGCCAGGTTGTATTTGTTTTTTTTTTCTTATTAATTAGTCACTTTATTTGCTTGTAGGCTCTTGTACAGTTAATTAATACAATTAATTGTGATATTAATTGAATTAGCAGTACAACTTATTGGGAGCACAGAGGCTAATGGGTTACATCTGAGATCACCTCCCAATTCACATGGACTGGCCATACTACCTAAGAGAAACACTGAACTATCAGACCATTTTTTGATCTACAAAAATAGCCATTTAATATGGTTGCTACCAATAGCTTTTTATTCTGAGCAAGTCACCCTGGATTCATTTTGTCCAATATAAAACATGTAATCTCAGGGAATGACTTCCACTCCCAGAGTCAGTGATCACTCAGTGAAAGAAGAGAGATGACGAGGCTTTGGAAAGCAGGGAGTCACAACCCAGGTGTGAGGAAGGCATGACTGAGTTCCCATTACCCCGACATTGACAATGTTCTAGTTGGTTTCGAATAGAACAGCTAAGGTGGCTGCACCTGCAAGCCACTCAGTAGGGCAGGATTTCACAATACGCAGTAGGACTTCTTGCCATGTGTACTTTCTTTTCTATCTTCCTGTCAGAGGCGCCTGCCATAAAAATAACACGTCTTAAGTGTAAGACAGGAGTTTCTGGACTTTAGATGATGGCCCAACACCTAGACTACAGTCATGGACAGTATTATTCTAACAAGTCTCTGGAGTGGTCTCTAGGGTAGCTCAGATGCTCTGGGTCAGTCACATTTTACTCAGAGGTTGTTAATATCTATTGATGGCCAAGGACATATGCGTGCATCCAAGTGCTGACCTACTTCTGTGCCACATTATAAGGTACAATCCCCATTATTGTTAACTAAATATTTGTGAAATCATGGACAGAACACTCTAGCTTAATGGTTTGAATGTTTCCATTAAAAATGGCAAAAGTTAGATAGCTTGGTTGTATGTATGCACAAAAGAACTTCATGCAGAAGGATTGGTCTCTCTTGGAGAGATGCTCTGGAAAGTGGCTTGTTCTGAAAACTGCAGTTTATCCTTTATAAACTCTATCTTTCTATATGTTACCATTTGGGGCAGAAAATCTTCTTGAGAAATCACTAATAATCATTATTACTTAAGTAAATAATCAATTACTCAAATTTGTTAAGATGCTGGCATTGCAAAATGCCCTAATGCTGTTCTCCTATTAAACCTTCCCAGAGTCCTCATACAGGAGGAAGGGAACAGTGGATGCTCACTTGGCAGATGGGAAAGAAAGGGCAGCTTGCAGAGGTGAGGTGACACACACACTGCCCCTCAGCTGGTCACCATGGACAGGACTCAACAGATATGTTAACCTAGTTCTTAACCATTAGGCATTTCCACCTCTTTATGTCCAAGATAAAGACTATCAATCCAAATTTAAATTCACCCCAATGACTCAAAATTGTCCTAATGAACAGTCTGGTGAATACAGCTATGTTGCTGTAACTCATCAAAATCCTAGATGCCCCAAGGTATTGCTTATGTACTCCCAGCTGTTTTATCTAAACCATTTTTGGTCTTTTCCCCCAGCATCACGCTATCAGCTCCCATTTTTCAGCTGTCAGTTTGCCTACCTCTACTTTTTTCTTTCACTTTCAGACCTAACTTAATCTTAAACTACAGCAGAATGAGAAAAACAAATATTCCTTTCTCTATTCATTCACCTATTTAGTTAGTAATACCTGAGCACATCTGATGGGCAAGGGCTCCTTCTAAGAGATGCAGCAGTGATAAAATGCAGAGTGTAAGTGTCCACACAGAGGCCTTTCAGGTCATAGGTAAGAGACAGACAAATGAACAAGTAAATAAAAAGAAAGGAACATCTGTCACAAGGGCTCACGAGTCAGAGCAGAGTGACATGGTGGAGGGGGTCAGGGAAGGTGACTTTTGGGCTGAGATCTAACCAAAAAGGAGTGCTTCTACTTCTTCCAGGAGGAGGGGTTGGTGCTGAGGCCCTACGGAGGTGGGAATGGACATGGAGCAGAGCAAGATGACAAAGAAACAGACTGTAAGCCCAGAAGAGTTGGAGAACGTGGAGTGGCCAACAGGGTGATATCACCCAAGGCTTTGTAGTCACTGAAAAGGAGGTTAGATTTCATTCGAGGTGAAATGGGAAAACTTGGGAGGGCTTTGAACAGGAGACTAACTTGATCTGATGTGCTCTTTCCTTCCTTTATTCAGTGCTCTTTATGGACAGCCCTATACTGGATGTAGTAGAAGCAGCGGTGAATACAGCACCAACCCGGAGACTCTGGCCAGTGGGGAAGGTAGAGAGAAATCAGGTCACCACACATCCTCTGTGGGAAACCACAGAGGGCACTGAGTCCTTTCCTAGGTACGAAGGGAACGTTTCCTAAAGGGAATTTATTTTACCTGAGATCAGAGGAAGAAAAAGTTAATTGGGCAAAAAAGATGTGGGAGAATAGGAAAGAAAGCAGTCATATGTTCCAGACAGGAGAAACAGAACACACGTAAGATCTGGTTTTAAGAGGGTACACAATGACCTCTAGAATATAGGAATTTAAATATGGCTGGATCAGAAAGGAAGAGGGAAGGAAGGAGGGACAGAAAAAGACAGAGATGATGGAGAAGAGGAGTTGAAGGGAAATGTCATAAAAGCAAGAGGAGAATGGATAGATAAACAGGAGGCATACCATGGAAGACCTGATAAGAAGAGGCCCAATAATTCAATATTCCAAGATAAGTAAGTTCTAGAGATCTGCTGTACAACAACATGCCTGTAGTTCATCTAACTATATCCATTGTCACTATGTTGTGGTAATATACATAAACCTACCTTATTCTTATTTAGAGCTGCATTGTGTTAAGTTACACTGGATCTAAAAGAATTTACTTACATTTATGCTATTCCCAAACTTTCTCTGTGTAAGTTATTTTTAATGTAAGTGAGACATATTTAAAGCAATGCAATTCTTCCTACCTTTCATTACTTTTGATTTGAATAAAAGGGGGTTAGTGTTTGCTCTCTCTGAAATTTTGTCTCCCTTGGTGTTTGAGTGGGCAACGATCACCAATGTGAAGATGGGCTACTTTCTGCTTACAATTCATATCATAGCCCTCACTCCCATATCACTGGCAAATCTGTACCATGTACACCCATCTATAATTGGATATCCATAAAGCCATGGGAAGAGGAAAATTTTAGAATCCAGGATGCCTCTTTTGATAAAGTTCAGGCTGAAAGAAACAATACTGGGGAAAATCCAGCAACTTCGATGTATATTTTTGTTAATTCACGGAAGTTCAGTCTCTCCTGATCCCATGGGAAAAGATCAAAACTGCAGAGGAAGATGAGAGTGGCATGGGTTTCTAAGACTGATTGATTTTGTGACAAATACTCACAAATGAATCTTAAACAGAGCCATGAAATTCAGTGGATTTCAGTACATCTTCATTATAAAACCAGAGAAAAATCATAGCACTCATATTTCCCTCTCCCCTCAGAGAGACCACAGGAGGTTCATTTTAAGGTCTGATGAATGGTTTAGAAGGTCTGAAGTAGATTAGGATGAGTAGTTTACTCATTTGAATTCTATACTTAAGCTCCAGGCTCACCCAATTTGTCATGGTTTCTCTTTCCTTAAAGAAAAAATATTTCAGTTATTTGGTAAATAAAGAAGCAAAGCAAAATTCTCTCCAGACAGTAAACAATACCTTTAAAACACAAAGACCAAAACTTAACAGAACCTCAAGAGCACTTGTTCCAGGATGATGTGTCACAGGCCATGTCAAGCAAAATCACAGGAAATCTGTGAACCGGAAAAATTTAGTCTGACCAAGGCCAGCATTTTTATCCTAACCTTTTCTTTTATTTCAAGACATTCTCTCACTCCTCTTTCAAATTTTTAAAATGAATTTTATCAAAAACTGTTTTAATTAAAACGATCCAGTTTTGATTTTTCGGGTCACCTGAATACTGTGAAACCAGAGTTAGGTGTCATTGGACTAAAGGTACATGACATAATAATCCCAGATGTCACCTTGTAGAGAAGCCTTTTCATACCCTTTCATTCACTGGAAGTAGCATTACAATGGCCACCAGGGAAATCATCATAGTATGAAAAGGTAAGAAATAATCTCAGTTATTTGGCTGTCATGACAACTTGTTAGGATGTATATGGATATTCTGCATGAAGTGTGGAACATCTCAAGGGATTTAGCACATGTTAGTAAGAATTACTGGGCTCACAGAATGGAGGCTGGCATCAATATGCACATTGCCAGGTGTACACAGGTTTATATAGAAGGTCATAAATCTCCAACCTCATTTCACAAAGAACATGAAAAAATGGCTTCAAAGCTGCCATTCAGGGGATTTGGCCTGATCTAGACAGAGTATTGAGGATTGCCAATCCTGGAATCAGATAATTTCACCCACAACCGAGTTCAGATTGTCCTGATTATATTAAAGCATGAGTTTCATGCTTTTGTTTTCAATGTTTCGTGGATCTTCCACCGAAATGAAAAAAAAAATTTTTTTAACCAGAATCCTATCTCAGGTGGCTCATCTATTCTTTCTTTCCTTCCTTCTTTCCTTCCTTCCTTCCTTCCTTCCTTCCTCCCTTCCTTCCTTCACTCCTTCTTTTTCCTTCATGCTTCTACTGAGCATCAGACTCATAGGTACTGGCCTTGTTGCCCAGTCTTTTCTTCCCAGAAAACCAAGCAGATCTACCCTACACAGGCCTGCCTCCTAGCCACAGCAGCAGACACTGAGACCAGCCTGCTGGCTGGGCTGCTCCACTCACTTGAGATGCAATTACGGATCCAGAATGGGTGGCTGACCTTGCAGAATCAGAGTCCACCAAAGACACATAGGTGAGGCGCTGAGGAGAAGACGGATGATTCCTTTTCGAAGCCTTGAGTACAGCCTTTTCCACCCCCAGGACCTTGCAGTTAGGTGAGCTGATGTAAATTATCATTTTGCTTTATATGAATTTTCTAGTCTCAATCACATCCACTGTGTGAGTCCTGAATGTACATGGCCTAACATTCTATTTGATGATAAAAATGAAATTTGGCTCAAATTAGCCAAAGAAGCTCATCTTTATCTTAAAACATCCCAAAATTCCAATCAAAGATAAATGCTTTGTCTTCTGAGATTTTTCTTCAAAAAAATAAGGTAAGAAGACTGAAACGCCTTGCCATTAGAAACTGAACTACAATCAGCACCTTGTTAGACAACTAAAGCAACCTAACACACTTTCTTCAACTATTCATACTAATTTGATAAAGCCCCCTTTTAAGATTTCCTTCTATACTTCAGATTACTTTTCAATTAAACTTTTTATTTTGAGGTAAGTATAGATCCACATGCAGTTGTCAGAAACAGCACAGAGAAATGCCTTTTACCTAGTATTCTCCAATGACATGATGCAAAACTATAGTATATAGTGATATATATAATATCTGTGACATTATATCACAACCAGGGTATTAACATTGATACAGTAAAGATACAGACCAGTTGCATCACAACAAAAATTCCTCATGCTGACCTTTTATCATGGACCTCTCCCCACTCCCACCCTGAACCTCTGGCAACCACTAATCTCCACTTCCATAAATTTTGTCATTTCAAGAATGTTATATGAATGAAATAATAGAGTATATATTATTTTGGGATTGGCTTTTTCCACTCAGGATAATTCCCCAAACAGTCAAAGACTCATCCAAGTTATTGTGTGTACCAATAGTTCTCTTTTTTAATTGCTAAGTAGTATTCCATGGTATAGATATATCACAGTTTGCTTATCCATTCATCTACTGAAGATTATCTAGATTGTTCCCAGTTTTGGGCTTTCACAAATAAGGCTGCTATGAACATCTGTATACAGGTTTTTGTGTAAACATAAGTCTTCATTTATCTGAGATAAATGCCCAAGAGTGCAACTACTGGATTATATCATAATTGTATGCTTAGTTTTATGAGAAAATGACAAATGTTCTTCAGAGTAGCTATATCATTTTAAATTCCTATGAGCAATGTATGTTAGGAATGATCCAATTTCTCCACACCCTAAACAGCATTTGGTAGGTCTTATTATTTTATTTTTAAATTATTTTTATTCTAGCCATTCTGATAGGTTATGTAGTGATATCTAATTGGGATTTCAATTTCCATTTCCCTAGCTAATGATGTTAAATATCTTTTCTTGTACTTACTTGACACCTTTATAGCCTCTTCAATAAAATGTCTCTCCATGTATTTTGCCCATTTTCTAATTGGATTGTTTTTATTGTTGAGTTTGAGTTATTTATGTATTCTTTATATGTTACTGATATGTGGTTTGCATATAATTAGTATACACATATTGATAGTTTCCAGTTATAGCTTGAAAAAAGATATTTGAAAATCACATATCTTTTCATCCTTTCAGCAGGGTCTTTTATATTGAAAAAAGTGTTTTTCAAATTTTAATAAGATCCATTTTATCAAATTTTCCTTTTATAGATTGTGCTTTTGGTGTCAAGTCTAAGAACTCTTTAGCCATATTCTGAAGATTTTCAAGATTTTTTCTTGTTTTTTCAGAGGGTGTCATAGTTGTACATTTTACATTTAAGTTTTTGACCCATTTGAATTAAATTTTGTTTAAGTTGTAATATTTAGGTCAAGGTTTAAAATTTTTGTTTGTTTTTACTTATGGATATTCAATTGCTTTGGTAAACTATTTGTTGAAAAGAATACCCTTCCTCCATTGAATTGTGTTTGCACCTTTGTAAAAATTCAGTTGAGCATATTTGTACAGGTATATCTCCATGTTCTTTCTTCTATGCCATTGATCTATGTGTCTACTCCTCCACCAATATCACACTGTATTGATTACTGTAACTATATAATAGGCATTAACATTGGGTAAATTGATTCCTCCTACTTCATTCTTTTTCAAGATTATTTACTATTCTAGGTCCTGTGCTTTCCTATATAAATTTTAGAAAACCCTTGTCTGTGTCTACAAAAACCTTGCTGGAATTGATAGGAATTGTATTAAACTTACAGATCAACGTGAAGAGAATTGATATGTTTAGTCCTCCCATTCATGAACACGGTAAGTCCTTTCTTTTATTTAGGTCTTCTTTGATTTCTCTCATGAGCATTTTGTCATTTTCATCATACAGAGCCTATGCATGTTTTATTCAGTTTATGCCTTTGGAGCAATTATAAATGGTATTGATTTTTAAGTTTTGGTTTCTGTGTGTTCATTGTTGATATATAAGAAAGTGGTTTGGGGTATTCATCTTGTATATGTGACTTTGGACTTATTTATTAGTTCTGGGAGTTCGGAGGGGTTTTTTTGTTTGTTTTTTTGTTTTTGGTAGGTTCTCTGGGATTTTCTACATATACAATTGTATCATCTGAAAATAGGATGAGTTTAATTTCTTCCTTTCTGACCTGGACATTCTTTACTTCTTTTCCTAGGTTTACTGCACTGGCTAGAACTTACAGCACTATTGAATGAGAGTGGCAAATGTGGACTTATTTACATTGTCCCAACCTTAAGAGGAAAAGGTTTCAAATTTTCACTGTTAAGTTTGATGTTAGCTTAGGTTTTTTTACATGGTCTTTATCAATTTGAGGAGGTTATCTCTTCTTTTATTTTGCTGAATTTTTTTAATCAAGAATGTGCACTGGATTTTATCAAATGCTTTTTCTGAGTTGATATGATCATATGATTTTTCATCTTTAGCCTACTGATATAATGAATTACATTGATTGATGTGACACTGATGTCAAATCAGCCTTGCATATCTGGAATAAATCCTACTTGGTAGTAGTGGATACATATTGTTGGATTTGATGTGCAAAAATTTTGTTGAAGATTCTCGCTATAAGTTCATAAGGGATATTGGCCAGTAGGTTTCTTTTTCTTTACTGTCTTCGTCTGGTTTATCAGGGACCTACTAGCCTCACAAAGTGAGTTGGGGAGGATTTCCCTCCTATTTTTCTGGAAGAGATTCTGTAAATTTGGTATTAATTCTTCTTTAACAGGTAGAACTCTTCAGTGAAATCACCTGAAACTTGAGATTTCTTTTTGGAAATTTTAAATTATAACTTCAATTTCTTTCATGTTTATAGGACTATTCAGATTATCTTTTTTTTTTTTCTTGTTTGGATTTGGAAGCTTGTAGTTTTCGGGGACTTGATCCACTTTTTCTAAGTTGTCAAATTCAAGAGTGGGAACTTCTTTCTAATATTCCCTTACTATCCTTTTAATGACTACAGTTCTGTAGTAACATTCCGTTTCATTCCTGGTATTGGCGGTTTGTGGCTGCTTCTTTTCTTTTTTATCAGTCTTGATAGGGGTTCGTCAGTTTTACTAACTTTTTTTTAAAGAACTAGCTTTTGGTGTCATTGATTTTTCTCTACTGTTTTCCTGTTCCAGTTTACAGGTATGCCACAGAGATACTGCAGGTTCAGTTCCAGACCACTAGAATAAAGTGAATATCACAATAAAGGAAGTCATACAAATTTTTTGGTTTCCCAGTGCACATAAAAGTTTTGTTTATACTATACAGTAGTATATTTAGTGTGCAATAGCAATGTGTCTAAAAAAAAACCCCAATGTACATACCTTAATTAAAAATCCTTTACTGCTAAAAGATGCTAAGTATCATGAGCCTTTAGGGAATCATAAACTTTTTTCTAGTGAAGGGTCTTGCCTCGATGCTGATGCCTTGATGGCTGCTGACTGATCAGAGTTGTGGTTGCCTGAAGGTTGGGGTGGTTGTGGTAATTTCTTAAAATAACACAACAGTGAAGTCTGCCACATCGATTGACTCTTCCTTTCACAAACAAGTTCTCTGTAGCATGCAGTGCTGTTTGATATTTTACCCATGATAGAACATCTTTCAAAATTCGTGCCAATCCTCTCAAACTCTAAGACTGCTTTCATCAACTAAGTTTATGTAATATTCTAAATCATTTGTTGTCCTTTCCACAATCTTCACAGCATCTTCACCAGAAGCAGATTCCATCTCAAGAAACCACTTTCTTTACTCATCCATAAAAAGCAACTCCTCATCTGTTAATGTTTTATCATGAGATTGCAGCAATTTAGTCACATCTTCAGGCTCCACTTCTAATTCTAGTTTTCTTGCTGTTCTACCACATCTGTAGTTACGTCTTCCACTAAAGTCTTGAACTCTTCAAAGTCACCCATGAGGGTTGGAATCAACTTTTTCCAAATTCCTGTGAATGTAGATATTTTAAGCTCTTCCCATGAATCACAAATGCTTTTAATGGCATCTAGAATAGTAAATCCTTCTCAGAAGGTTTTCAATTTACTTTGCCCAGATCCATCAGAGGAATCACCATCTACGGTAGCTACAGCCTTATGAAAAGTATTGCTTAAATATTAAGGCTTGAAAGTCAAAATTACTCCTTGATCCATAAGCTGCAGAATGGACCTTGTATTAGCAGTCATGACATAACATTAATCTCATTGTACGTCTTCATCAGAGCTCTTGGGTAACCAAGTGCATTGTCAATGAGCAGTAGTATTTTGAAAGCAATATATTTCTGAGCAGTAGGTCTCAACAGTGGGTTTCAAATATTCAGTAACCCATATTGTCAACAGATGTGCTGCTCCCCAGGCTTCGTTGTTCCATTTATAGAGCACAGGCAGAGAGAGAAGATATAGCATAACTCTTAAGGGTCCCAGGATTTTCAGAATGAAAATTAGCATTAGCTTCAACTTAAAGTCACCAGCTGCATTAGCCCCTAACAAGAGAATCATCCTGTCCTTTGTAGTTTTAAAGCCAAGCCTTGACTTCTCCTCTCTAGCTATGAAAGTCCTAAATGAATCATCTTCTAAGACAAGGCTGTTTCATGTACTTTGAAAATCTGTAGTTTAAGTGTAGTGGCTCCATTAAATGATCTTACCTAAATCTTCTGGATAACTTGCTGTAGCTTCTACCTCAGCACTGTGTTTTCAATTTTCACTTTTATTTTACGGATACGGTTTCCTTCCTTAAACCTCATGAACCAGCCTCTGCTAGCTTCAAACTTCTCTTTTGCAGCTTCTTCACTTCTCAGCCTTCACAGAATTGAAGAGAGTTAGGGCTTTGCTCTGGATTAGGCTTTGGCTTAAGGGAATGTTGTGGCTGGTTTAATCTCTCCAGACCACTGAAAATTTCTTCCTATTAGCAATAAGGCTGTTTCAGTTTTTCAACATTCATATGTTCACTGGAGTAGCACTTTTAATTTCCTCCAAGAACTCTTCCTTTACATTCACAACATGGCTAACTGGTGCAAAATGCCTAGTTCTGGCCTATCTCAGCTTTTGACATGTCTTCTTTACTAAACTTAGTCATGTTTTAGCTTTTGACTTAGGTTGAGAGACTTGTGACTCTCCCTTTCACTTGAATACTTAGAAGCTACTGTAGGCTTATTCACTGGACTAATTTCAATATTGTTGTGTCTCAGGCAATAGGGAGGCCTGAGGAGAAGGAGAGAGATGGGGGAATGGCCAGTCAGTGGAGCAGTGAGAAAAACACAACACTCTCATCTTGAGACTTTTATGACATGAATGCTAGCCCTTTTGTTGTCCCACATGTCACTGAGACTCTGTTCATTTTGTTCCAATCTATTTTCTCCCTGTTGTTCAGGCTGGATGATTTCTATTGAGCTGTCCTGAAGTTTAGTGATTCTATCTGCTGTCATCTCCACTCGACTACTGAGTTGATCCAGTGAGCTTTTTATTTTGGGAACTGTATTTTTCAGTTCTGTAATTTCCACTTGGCTCTTTTAACTTCTATTTCTTTGCTGAGATTTTATATTTTTTTCATTTATTTCAAGAGAATTCCTAATTGCTTGCTGAAACAATTTAATAATTTCAACATCTGATTCATGTCAATATTGGCTTCTGTTGATTGTTTTTTTAATTATGTTGTGATTTTTCTGGTTCTTGGGATGACAAGGGGGATATTTCGTTGCATTCTGGGCATTCTGAATTACATACTATGAGACTCTGGGCCCTATTTAATCTCTTTTCTTAGCAGGCAGTCTCTCTGCTGAGGTGTGGCACAAGAGCAAAGTGGGTGTAGATGGTGTGAAAGACCAACTTCCTATTTAGCCCTGAGGAAACTATGGAAGGCTGGTCTAATAGTTGTTCCATTGGTGCTTGGCTGGAGTAGGAAAGGTACTGTCACAAAGGCTTTTTGTTGTTAGGCCATCCTTTTCCTGGTCCTTTGGCTAGGAGCTTTTCTTGGAAGTTTGTTTGTTTGTTTTGTCTGTGCCTATTGTTGGCCCAGGTAGGAAGCTTCTGGAGTGCTCTACTTGGAACATATGGGAATCAATAAGAAACCCAGGGAACTCACCTCGATGTCATTCAGTCTAGGCAGGAGTCTTCCTATACTTGTTTGTTGGGTTATGTCCAGGGTTTTTCAGTTGTAAAGGGAGGGATTTGATTAAAATGTGGCTACTCCATATTGGAAGAATCAAAAGTCTGGATTAATTTTAATAAAAACTACTTCAGTCTTCAATATCCATAAATTCAAAGGCAATTTAAAATAAATTCTTAACTCACTTTCTCTAACAATTTGTTTCATTCATAAGACTTCTTATCTCCAAATATCACACTGCCCTTGTTCATTTAGGAAGCCACTTAAAGGAAGGCCCTGATCATTTTAAGCAACTTTTCTATTTAATGTTGTATGCACCACCACTGGATATCTATTAGGGCCCTTGGAAATATTCCAATGCTACAAAATTAAGAAGTGGGTGAAATCTAGACTCAGGCTATGCCCAAACAAAGGGGAAATCCCTAGAGAAATTTGGCTGTAGGTTTAAGTTATTTTTCCCTAACTTAGCCTAGAAAATGACCATGAACATTCCCTAGATATTGTAGGGAATTGGCTTTGGACTACAATGTACTTGTTTCTCTCTTCTAAAAGTGAAACTGATTATGGTGTTGCTTTCCTCTCAAGCTGTACCTTGGATATTATCTGTACCTTGGATAGTATAATTTTTCCTTCTCACTCTGTGTTCCAGTTATAATGAATTTCTCCCAGTCCTCTGTTCACTCTCTTAGAGGTGCCCAAACCAAGTGCTTCTACCACCTGCACCTAAGTTAGCACCAATGCCACTCCCTGCCCCTTTGGGCCAGGAGGTTCTCCCCAGCACATGTATAGCATGTCACAGAGCCTACCTTGGCCACTGTCCTCAGCCACATCATAGGGGTCTGCTCTCCAGGGGAGGAGTATTATTTTATAATGCCCACATGGCATGCACAACAAAACAACATGAGTAATGGCAGCTATGAGTCCCAGGAGATGTGATACTGTTGCAGCCACAGCTACACCTTCAACCTAAACTGCCACCTGGCCCTGTAGGGGTGACTGATGGTGGCTATGGTGGTTGTATTAACAGACTTAAGGGTATGCAAAGGGAAACAGGATTTATTTTATAGTAATCTATTCTGGAAATTTTCCTAGAATTGGAAAGGGAAGGGAAATTTGTAACCATTTCCTAAGTTCCTCCGTTAACATATTTTTCTTTTGTTCCAGGCAATATATTTACGGAGCAGGCAATGCTCAGAGGATTGAGGATACAGCAGAGAGTGACATTGTCCCTATCCTTGTAAAGCTTACCTTCTAATCCCAGAGTCAAGTTACCCCAACAGTTATTTAAGCAATAGTATTAAGTGCAAGAAGAGATACAACAAGTGGGTTCAATTTTCTTTGAAATCTCAGCAAGAGTCATATTCTTTCAATGGTGTCCATATGGGTGAAAAACACAGCACAGGATGTGCTTAGAGCAAAAGAAAAAGAAAATAAATGCAATTGTTTCAGAACTAGTGAGCATCTGAACTCAATATAAGTATTTTACTGCCGTGATTTTATTTGTGCCTCTTCATAAATGTTCTACACACTGGGGTTCTAAAGCCCTCAATGAAAGGGCAGTACATTTGATGAGTTTCTAAAAACTAGGACAGAATTATTGTAAGTGATCACTGTGAGGGAGACGGTGTGCCATGACCCCTGATGCACCCACTCAGTGGCAGGTCCTACCTCCTTGTTTGTCCTGTCGGCTTGCACCAACGTTCCATTCAGGCAAGGTTCTACATAGTGAAGCTCCTCGTTATACTGCAAAGGGAAGAAACAGCCAAGAGGAAACAACTAAGTATTTGAAGGGATAATTTAAGGATACACACACCAAAACAAAAAAGCAGCACAATCACAGGCTCAATTCATTTACATAAGGTAACTTTCTCAATGGTGCCCCTATTCAAAATCATGCTTAAGTGCCAAAGACACACTTTATTCTTTTCTTGAGAGGGAAACTTACAGAGCACATGTTGGTGTATGGCAGTGTTCAAGGTGTATATAGTTAACTGATAATCCTTCCTGGGTAGCTCCAAACACGGGGGTTCCCTGGGCAGTGTATGATATAGGTGAGATCTAAAGAGCATCCCACACTTGGGTGGATATGGCTCCAGCGCCTGTCCTTGGTTTCACAGAACCAAGGCACCCACGTTTGGGTCACATGTGAGTGAGGGGACAGAATGTTGGAAAGGAAAGGCCTTGATGTTCCCTCTTTGTGGGGCTGTGCAGGTGTTGGTCACAGCACTGTCCACACACAGTGACATCACCTTCCACGTACGGCAATGCCAGCCTTCCCATCATTTTTGATGCCAGAATACCCAGATTATGACCCTTTGTTTTTGTCCAAAGCTGGGAAGAGGAAATGTGAGTGTTCTTATCTTCATTTCTTTCATCAAGCCCAGTTCTCTGCACTGTAGCTAGACTGGGACCTTCCAAAACACAAATCTAATCATACCCACTGTTGTCAACACCATTCAGAACTCCCTATTGCTCTGCAGATGAACTTTCCCAGGTATTGACAGGGCTCTAGACATTTGGCCCTATTGACTTTTCTAGCATGTTTACTCATTAGCCCTCCCCATAAACTTAGCACCGACCAGCCTTAATTCCCTTCCTGTCCTCTGGGATGGCTCATCTTTTCCTTCAGGGCTTCTACCACTGGGCCTTCTGCCTGGAGCCCTCGCTATAGAATCTCCCAGCTGATTCCTGTTCAGTCTCTGGGCCAACTCATTCCTGCCTACTCTGGGAAGCAGTCTCTGTCACAAGAAAGGCTCCTCTCCTGTCTACTCCCAATTTATAATGCCTTGTGCCTGGATCCCTCGCCACAAGGCAGGACTACATCATTAGAGTCCATGTCTGGTTCCTCAGTGTGTTCCCTATGACAAGAACAGGGCTGAGCCCATAAGTAGGTGCCCAAGAACAGTATGTTCAATGAAAGTGTTGTGGTATTTCCACTTCAGGGACCAAAGGCCCATCCCAGAGCTCTAGAGGGAAGGACCAGAACCATCTCTCATAAGCCCAGCTCTAGACCAAAGTCTGGCTAAGGAGTCTGGACTTTAAGCTGTAAGAAGCATGGAGGGCTATGAGCAGAGAAGTGTGTGAAATAAAAAGATCAGCTTGGGACAAATACTCTGGACACACTACAGGGACAGACTGAAGAGGACCAGACCAGCAGCTCCTGCAACAATGACTGAGATGCATCAGGTTTCACCTGCTGAGATGCTTAGTAGCATGTAGGGGTAGTGATGACACTAACATCCACAACTAACCGTTAGTGAGCATCTCCTTCATCTAGACACAGGCTAGACTTCATTCACTGGATATCTCAACCTCATGTGGTAAGTACTTCCAGTTACTCCCCCTTTACAGATGGGGAAACAGAGGCAGAGTACAGAGGATCAACTTGCCCAAAGTCACCCGGGAATACATAAGGTGAAGTCTAGATTCACACCCAAGCAGTATGACCTCCAAGCCACTGACCTCAGGACCTCAGAGCCCCCAGTTTCTCCTCTCTGGCCCCCTAGATTATATTTCCAATCATTCTGACTTTTGCACCCTCTTCAATCTTTGTTTTTAGTCATACAAAAGCATCTGAAAAATTATAGTTCAGTGGTCTTGGAGCTAGACAAACCATGGAGAAAATATGTATTTATGCAGTTCTGAAATCAGCTGTTGACAAATGGGAGTGCAAATTTAAGTCAACATATGGAATGTCATCTCAGAATTCAGGAAGCAACTGCACAGCCTAATCTGAAGAAGAGCTTCTCCAAAATTCTCAGTCCATATAGAACTGACACCAGAAGTTGCTGGGGGGAAAAAAAAATACAGCCATTTTCCCTCTCCTCCACCTCCCTCATTGACTGATTTGGTTCAGGGTAATAATATGCCCATTCTTATAGCCTAATTCCTTTTATTCCTGAAGCATAATCAGTCTTAGCCAATCACAGCTATCTGGTTTCCCTCTGCTAGGCACATGCTTTCATAGCCTGTTTTGCAGGCTATGGGGTCAAGTGACCCATCCCCAGCCAGTGACATAAGGGATAGTTTCCTGGGCAGTTTCAATGAAATTTTTTTCTTACCATTGAAGGAAAACTCTTCTACATCCACTGCCATCCTTCCCTCTTGGGATGCTATTGCAGAGCTGCAGCAGCCCTTTTGCAACCATGAGGCAACATGATTAAGAATGGTGAGCAAGGATCAAGGAAGACAGAGCAGAAAGATGGAGCCAGTATGGGTCCTTGATGACACTGTTGAACCACTGTACCAAAATAGCAGCTGCCCTCCTCCAAGCTAGATACTGGAGCAGCTTTTAGTCTGTTCTTCTATAACTTGCAGCCCAAAACTTTTCAACTCCATTTTTTCAGGTAAATTTTTAAAATTTATCTACATTCTGCCTAATACAAGTTCTGTAGTCTGGGGTGGGAGTCAGGAAACTTAAGCCCAAGTACCACCTCTGCCATACACTCACTGTGTGACCTTGGGGAGGTCACTAAACCTCTCTGATTGCAGATTTCTATACATAAGAATTGCTAATTCATCTTCTGTTTACCCTCCAGGGACCCTTGTGAGGACCCAATGAGGCAAAATACCTGAAACTATTTTGCTAATGTAAAGGCCTATACATGTAGGGGACTGTAGAGGTGGCTTAAAAGTAAAGACCAAGAAGTTCTTGCCCTCATCAGGGAGGAACATATGCAGTAATCAAAACCATGCTCACCGTCGCTGTGTGAGCCATGGCCACAGTGGAGGAATCTGCTCTTCTGAACCCCCGCCAGCTTGTTAGTGGCATCATCCAAGCTTGCAGTTAACTAATTTCCCTTGACTGCATCAGGACAAAGCTATGCTGAGCAATCTGGTCTGTATCACCAAAGGGAGCAGGGCTCAGCCGTCTGTGTGAGGGAATGGTGCACACCAGGCAGCTGTGCCAAGGAGGCCCACGGGCTGTGCATGCTCCCAGAGTTCCTTCCCAGGGGGACATCAAGGGCACCCTGCCTGTGGAACTGCTTCCAAATTCTCAGCAACTCTCCATTTGGAAACCTTTCAGTTTTTGCATTTTAATGGATGTCCCCTAGATTTCTACTTTGTGAAACAATGATGTGAGATGGCCAAGTCAATTTACAACCTAAGATCTAGTCTAAGATACAGTGATCTTCTTCAATTCTCCATCCGTATTTAAATAATTAGATATCAACAGTCTAACAGAAAAGGATGCAATGCATATCATCAATAGCCAGATGCAGTTTTCTTCTACCATTTGCTTTTGCTCCCTCCCAATACCAGGAGTGAACCCCAGGGAGGCACTCAACCACCCTCCACTCTCCCCAAAGTGTTTAGCCCTTCCTGCAAGTTTCTGGGAAATGGGAAGAGTCTCTTAGCAGGATAGGAGAGAACCCAGCAGCCCTAGATTTAGTCCAGTCAGCCCACCAACCATGTGGTGAGGAAAAGGACAAAGAATGTGTACCTCTTAAAGAGCTTAGAAGCTTCCACACAGACTCAGGGCCTCAGTCACTGACAGCTTCCTTCTTCCTTTCTCCTGTCTGGTTCACTTTCCTCCTCTGATCCACACAAGGGTGGGGCAGTAGAGCTAAAGCAACTGGGGCAGATAGGTGGGTTCAAATCCCAGCTCTGACACACACTAGCTGGTTGATCTTGGCCAAAGCATCTCTGCTCTTTGAGCATCAGTATTCATGTTGTGGAGATGGGGATTATAACTGCATCTCTCTCATGAACTCACTGTAAGGATGAAATGAAATAGTTCAGTAAACAGTCAACACAGAGCCCACATGTAAGAAAGAGAAAGAAAGTGTGTGGGTGCACTTCACAGGGAAGAAAAGAAAATACATATGTGGGTATGATGTGTGGTACACAGAGAGAAAGACTGACAAATGTATCCTCCATTAGAGCTGGTACTTGCTAAGTAGGAAGGGGATGGTGGGATGATGGCACTCTTAGAAACAGGGCTCACATGCTCCAATCTTCTGCAGAGAGCACAGACTCTGCATTCCCATTCACTGTAGAGAAGTGTTACTCCAGTAGGCACACGTGACTCTAAATACCCAGGACAGAAACTATTGCATTGCGTGGCTGCACACTACCCTACCCTGTGCCACACTCTGAACCCTCCCAGTGACCTGAGTCTTTGGCAGACTGGGGGCCAACGCAGACAGTGCAGCCAACCTACTGCCAAATCTCTTCCCAGGAATGTATATGCCATGAAACCTTTGTTCCTTTGTTTGCTCACCGAATATTAACTAAGCATCTGCTATGTACCAGGAACATAAAACACTGGCTAAATTTGCACATGATCATCACTGTGGCATGAACATGTACCACTTTTTCTTGCTTTTTTTAGTAAAAGAATATGTTCATTATGTCTGAAGACGATGTCTGCTTTTCCTTTTCATGATAAAAACTGCTTATCTGTAATGCTACAAGGGTCCCCATTCAAAAAAAACAAAAACAAACAAACAAACAAACAATCAGGTTCAAGGGAAACCCATGATCTTCACATGTTAGGCTACTGTCTTCATGCATGCCAACCACCAAACTCTACTCTCTGACAGCAAGGGACACAACACCATCTGCCTTTTCCTTCCTTTTGCCAAATCTCTGGAAGCATTCCCAACATCTTGCATTTTAAAAACACAGTAAAATCCTCAATGGGATTTTTAATGATGATCTAAAAGAGGAAAGACAAGTTTTAAGTTTAAATTCAACGAATGGTCAGAACTTTTGAGAGAAGGATCTAAAAATGAAGAACTAATGGGCTGGGCTCACAGACTAAGATTCATGCAAGCTTTGGCATCGAGGTAGAATTGTGTCACACACTGTTTCCGGTAAAACTCAGCCCAGAAACTGGAGAGCCAAGGACAGCTGACTGTGGGGCTCTGGATGATGCTGGGAATTCTGAACCCTGCTTAATATTGGAAGCTGAAGTTGATTAGTGAAAGCAATGCAGCCTTCAGGCCTAACAGAAGAAGATCATCAGTTGTCTATAAAAGAGAATGAAGGAAGACCTCATTAAGAAGAGAGAGACTTTAGGGAACCTGTGAACACATCATCCTGCCACTGAGACTCCCTCCATGTCTTCCACTGCCTCCAGGGAATGTCCCAGTTCCTCTATGTGGTTGAGCAGACTTACTTGACTAACACTCTCAATCCAGTCTCCATCACTCTTTTACTCATTACCCCACTCACCTGCTTTCTCTGCCTCCCACATTCACCCCTACTCCAGTATGTCCAGACTCTGATTTCCTTTCGGTCAATCCAACCAAGCCTGTACTTCCGGTGGGTTGGAGAGGATGTACTACCACCTGAAAAACAGTACTTTCCTCAATTGTTCATTCTCCTTTTTCCTGCCCTACCACATTGCATACATCTGGCTAACGACCACCTCTCTTAAAGTGCTCATTTCATCATCACTTCTTCCAAGAAGCCATCACTGAGCCCCCAGTTGGCTGCATGCCTCTGCTCTGTGCTGTCCCAGCCTCCCCCACAGCCTCCCCCACTGACTCTCTCTGAGACTGCACTGTCCACACTTTACTGTGAGCACCCGTTTCCTGGTTGCGTCCACATCCAACACACATACACAAAACCTCAAAGTCCATGCAGGAAGACAACCTGTCTTCTTTATTTATAAAAGCAGCCCCATTACTTAATTCTTTACACTCAATAGTATTTGCTGAATGAATAAACAACTAGAACAAAGAAATGAAAGGCAAAACTACATGGAAAAGACTAGGAACAAAGCCAAGACAAAAAAATAGTTGACACAAAGACAAAACAATAAAGAAAATAGTATGATGAGAATCTCTATCCTCTTCAAAAAACAGATAATAAACAAAAGGTAAAGGAAGTAAACAGGTACATTTTAGAGAATCCTAATTTCCATGAAAAACCAATAGAACTGAAATGCTGACATGCTCATATAATGCAAGAAGCTTATGTAGAATTGCTGGAACTCCATTAAATATTTTATGGTTTTATTGGTGCACTTTTGATTAAATAACCTTTAGAATGAAAATGTGTAGGGATTATGTAATGAAGCAGATGAACTCACAATATTTTCACCGACACGAGGCATCCTGGGGATCTTTTGCATTACAAAAGATTCTTGTGTAATTTGAAACACGACTGGACATAATTAGCAGTACAGAACAAATGAGCACCAAAAGAAAATACCATCCTTATATTTTTAATACGGAATCGATTACTTTAAAGGGAAAATCCACAGCAGGAAAAGCACTGGAGAAATGGTTCTAAAGAAAATTCTGCAAATTAAAACCAGGGCACCAGAAAGTTCTGGGTTGAACTAACAAACGATGCTCTTCTTTATTCAACTCTGCACAAACACGGGCTACAGGGGGCATTTAAACTGATTTAACAATATCAGCCCAGTCAATACTGTGTTCATTTAATGCATGGCTTAGGCTTCCGTAAAATCATTTTTCAAATTTCAGCATGGAACAGAATTAGCACCCTCATTTTTATGATAATATTGTTAATTTAATGCATGGCTTGGAATTATAGACTTCAAAGTGAATCAGAAAAATATGGCTATTCCTTTGTCAGAGACATCTCTCCTCATGCACCAGTGGTTTGACCTTAAATTTTAACTTCAACTGCACAAAATCACTCTCATATTTCAACTATCCTTTCATAATTCAATCATTTAGTTCATCGGTCTTAGATTTTGCAATACCCTGCCCATGGAAACTAAAACAATTTTTAATATTATCTTCTCATGTTTATTCTCTAGAAAGATCTGGATTGGAAAATCTTCTGTATAATATATAAGATGTACTT
Source organism: Camelus bactrianus (assembly GCF_048773025.1). Classification (NCBI taxonomy): domain Eukaryota; kingdom Metazoa; phylum Chordata; class Mammalia; order Artiodactyla; family Camelidae; genus Camelus; species Camelus bactrianus. Next base: position 30,250,911 of record NC_133555.1, read on the forward strand.
AGCAATGAACTTAATACAACCATGTAAATATGCAAAAATGGCTGGAATGGGCAAGGAAAGCCTTTTCCACTACTTAAATCTCCTTCCTCCCTTCCCCATATGGCACTGAAAATCAAATGGCAATGATGAATTAGATTTGTACAAACAAAAAAACCTACAATGCACAAGGGCTTCCAACATTGAAAATAAAGATGGTATTCTTTACTTTCTCTCTAAAACACTAAAATGTCTCCTCAAACATCTACCTAGCAAGCAAGAGAAAGCTGACAGTGTAATGAAGGGTGAAATGATAATGTCCTCCCGTAAATGGAATCCATCCAACAAGAACAATGCACTCAAACAGATTTGCAGAGCATACTGGATGGAATTCCAAATATTCCAGCTCCCTGCACTTCCAAGAGCCTGCAGTGGGGACCCCTCTAGACAGAGGTAAGTGACCATTTTAAACAGAGAGGAAAAACATACACCGTATTACTAGAGCAATTTTGCCACTGTGGGAATAGGAGGAGATGGGAGGAAAAACCCAACAACATAATTTGGCACGGCAAAACAGGTGAAACACACTTAGGGTTTGAAGAGATGATTGAAGAAAACACAAATAAAGATTTATCAATTACAAATCTACTATTGAGGACTCTCAAAATATTGCCCTGAATGTTTGCATCACCTCCATAAATCCATTTGTTGAAGCCCTACCATCCAATGTGGTGATATTTGGAGATGGACCTTTGGGAGGTAATTAGGGTTAGGTGAAGTTATGAAGGTGGGGCTCTCATGATAAGACTGTACCCTGATAAGAGGAGACGTGAGAGAGTTTGTTCTCTTTCTCTTTCTACCTGCATGAGCACACAGAGAAAATGCCATTGAACACACAGCAAGAAGGTGGCTGTGTGCAAGCAAGAAAGAGAATCCTCACCAGAAACCAAGCCCTGCCAGACCTTGACCTTAGACTTTCTAGCCTCTAGAACTGAGAGAAAACAAATATCTGTTATTTAAGCCACCTAATCTGTGGTATTTTGTTATGGCAGATGGAGCTGACTAATACAGATTCTAAATGTGTAACTATTAAACCGTATTTAGTGGACATTCTGATAATACCTAACCTCATGCATACCCTTTGGTGTAGCAATTTCACTTCTAGATTTTATTCAATAGAAGCACACCTTACCCTGCAAAAATATATGCATGAGTCCATTCATTGTAGCACTCTTGAGTAGAAGAGATTAGTATCAGCATAATGTCCAGCAAAGGGGGACTGGTTAAAAAATTAACACCAACTATAGGGAATGGAATGCTTTGTTCTTCAGATACACTTGATACTAGTATAGAAGCAAGTGCTGAATATTCTGTAAAATAGAATTCTATTTTTGTGGGGAAAAACATGTGTTCATATATACAGAAAAATTTGGAAGGATATGTGCCAAATGGAAAGGGAATGGGAACATTTCTGAATTGTTTAAAATTGTTACATATGTTGCCTATATTAAAAGAATCAATGTGTAAAAGTTACCACTAATTAGTGGTTCCTTTTATGACCTCGGGCTTTTAATACAAATTCACAAACATATTTGATCTATACCCTTACCCATTAAGAGAATAGAGTTCATGATTTTAATACAGAGGCTTCAAATTAAAAAGTTCAGAGTATCTTTCTAGTTTTTGAAATAATTATATAAATAGTCTTGAAGCTGATCATTTATGTTGAAAGCTAACAAACAGATGTACAGTGAGGGTTAATGGGCCCTCTAATGGGTTTCTTTATATAAAGGGCCAATTTGGGGTTAAAAAATACTTTTTTCCTTAACTGTTCTATAACAACTGGCATGTCTACTTTTAATTATCTTAATCACCCTCTCTTCATTATTGAGTTGACACTGTTTGTATATCTTAATGAACTTAACAGAGATTATTTCAATCGATTGGTTTTGTTAACAGAACAATAAATCCTGCCTGATAAAGGATTCACAATGTAATTAGTTAGCTCTTCTTATTATGCAAATTTCTGATACTTCTGTAATGAGTAATTAAAGATTAATAAGAAAGATAGTCCCAAATGAGCTGCTTCTTATCTGTAAATGCTTCAGGATGTGTGGGGATCAAGCTATATTTGCATATTCACAATAAGACTGGTAACTAAAGTTAACTTTTCTCTTGATTTGGAAATCTATATTTCTATCTGAAAATCTCCTTCAAATAGCTGTGCCCGAGGCCACACAGTTTCACAGTAAGATGGCTGAGTGGCTCAACTGTTTTCTTCACTTCTGCTCAGGATACAGGACAAGGGAAACCTGAACAGTTTCTGAGTCCTCACTGTGCCACTTTCTCTAGCTGTATGACCTCAAGTCAGTAGTGTCTACCTCCTCCTGGTGCCAATGTCTCCATACCACATGGTAAAGAGCCAAGGTGAAGACCCAATGAGATCACTGACATGGGACACTTGGCAGTGGCGCTCTATAGAAAGCAGCTGCCAGTGTTACTCATTCAACAAGGATTTAAAGTACTATTTGCCAGGTACTGTCCTAGGCACCGGGGATAGTTCAATGAATAAACAACCTCTGTTTTCAGGAATTTATTATTCTCTTTCTTTTCCCCTTCCTTTTTAGGTCTTTTTAAAATCTGAAGCTATAAATCATGGTGCCCTGCTGTCATGCCTTTTTGCTCCCAGTCTCATCAGAAGCAGTCAGGACACTAATCAAGCAATCTCCTCTGCAAGACCAGTGTCATTTTGACACCCATGCCCTCTGCCCAGTGACTAAAAGTAGGTGTCATGCCCATGTAGAAGGCTGCCTGGAAATAGGGTCCCATGATGACACACACTGCTCAGGGCCCGGAGAGGCCATGCAGACACAGCAACAGCATTCTTAGAGCCTGTCCGTGCTGGTCACTCTTCAAATAGCATCCCTGCTTTCATATCCTACCACTGGCCCCCTGACAGGGGCCCTGAGGGTGATGTGACTGCACACAATTCACAGCTGCTGGCTGATGCGCAGACTCAAGCAGTTCATCCCAATACATGCCATTGTATGCGGCCAAACTAGGTTTCAAAACTAAGTCTCAACTCTGAAGCCCAAGCTCTGTCCCTCTTACCACATTGCCTTCACTGCCTACTGCAGCCACTTCATGTCCCAGATAGAGGTGATATAGTAAAGCACAGGTGAGCACCATGCAGTAGCACCTACCTAACTATTCAAGGAAAGAACCAGGCTTATTGTGACTATCATCTTTGTAAAAGAGTAGGAGAGAAATAAGGGATGAGATGAGGCTAATACCAGAGAATTAAGAAGGAAAGGATAAAGAACTGGAGATGGAGTCCTGAATCAGTGGTCCTGCCCAGGCAGCATGTCACTGGCCAAGTTTGGTTCCCAGATCTTCCACCTCCCAGCTCTGTGACCTCTGCCAAGTCACTGACATGCTCAATCCCTGAGGTTTCACTTGAGAAAATGCCAAAACCATCCCCTACCCTCTAGAGCTGCTGTGAGGAATGAAGGTAATGCAAATTCGAAGAGTAAGCAAATGGCACACAGTTGGCACTTAATAAATGCCACTTCTGTTTCTGAAGCTGAGATAAAGTGCTCCATGAGCCTTAAACTGTTCTCTAGATTTCTGTTGTTGTGTCATCATAATTACTATTACTATCTTGTCATCAGACTAATCTAACTTAAAGTTAATTTCCATGTGAGAAAATCTAGCAGTTAAAGGAAAATCATGCTAGGTCTAATTCTCCAAGGTTCTGAGAAGGTTGGTTTCCCAGGAAAACTGTATCTGGTGCTACTCCTCCTGATGAGAGTGCCTATACGCTAGGTGAGGAGAAGAAATGTGCTCAACTGCTTTCCCATAGTCTCCGAAAGCCCTCGAATACCATGACTCAGTGAATTCACATGGGACTAATGGGTCCTCAGCCTGGGGCATCTAATGCTGTGTACACAAAAGCAATAAGAATGCTAACTGCTTGCTGCTGAAAGATCAAATGAACTCTAAGCGCAGAGAAAGCACAAAACAGCTGCACTCACAGCAATTATGTTGAAGAAGTCATCATCCCCCAGCGTATCCAAAATAGACGAGACCGTTTGCTTTGCAATCGTCAGACGGAGCCCTTTCATGCTGCCACTCACATCAACTAAAATAACCACGTCTTTCGGAGAAGTCGCTGCCTGGATGTACCTAGGTCAGAGGAAAATTAAGTAAAAACGAATCCTCTCTGCAAGTTTTCTCCTTGGAAAAATAACTGAGGTTTGACCATTTCCTACCATTTTCGGTTCCTGCAGTCAAAGGCAATGACTCCATTCTCATCTGGTTCCCATTTAATCCCTAGAAGAAAAATGGAGTTATAAGAAACCCAGATAAACTTCAAATATTTATCCATAGCATTTAAAGGCTGCTCTGCTTTGCTGATTGAATGGACAGAGTGAAAAATCACATGCAAAGACCAACCCTGGGGCTCATCACATGCTCCATCACCAGCTTTGGGAAGGTGCTTTAGGGCTGGAATGCCATAGCAAACACAGCCCTAGCTCAGTTGTTCCAAGACCTGCTAGAGAGTGGTGACATCTTTAGTAATTCGCTGTCCATCAAGAAAGGATATGACTCCAGCCCCTTCCTATGACTAATGATAAAGTTAGCCAAGGTCATTTCTCACTGTTCTGCAAGTTGATGGATCTGGCAACATCATTCATAGATCTTTGGGTAGAGTGAGGCCCTGTCCTTGGACCCAGGTCAGTAATGTCTAGAGCATGGAGGGTAGAAACCATTCAATATGTTTCCATCTCAGAATATATACAAGTCTGTTCTCTCCTCACTCCTGTTTTTAAAATCAAGAGTTTTGGCCTGGCCAAAATGAAGTAAAATGGCCCTAATTATGCTTCATAATAAAGTCTGAATTTCAGGCTTTGAAGCCTAAGAGTTTTCCCCTTGTGTAAATGGGATCCAACATCCTTATTCTCATGGCTTGCAGACTGGTCAGGATAATGTCCAAGGTTGACATTCTCTATTTACAACTTAGTTTTTAGGAGTAAACCTTTATTTAAAAAGAAAAGTGTTTGCTGCCTAAAAATAAGACAGAAAAATCACTGTTTTCAATGAGTGCTGCTCAGGGATGGAGGGTTTGAAACACAGATTTTGGAGTTAAGAAAATAAAAACAGAAAAATTATTTTCACAGGAGAAAATCCTGATGGAAGCACTGAAATTCTCCTTTACAATTAATAACAGCCAGCTCTCTGGACCACACTGGGCCAATGTGCTTAGGATAACATTCCTAAATTATTACAGAGATAACCATAAAATGGCAGTTTGTAAACCAAAGAGTCACTTTGTTCTGTCTTCCTTGTACCTACATTTCCCACCTGCAAATAGAGTCAATTTAAAGGTTCCCTGAAACATATTAAAAAACAGAAGTATAAGAATCCCCTGCCAATTGAAGGTTATTAGGTAATGAAGATAAAATACAACTGACATGAAACTGTACACTAAAGGAGAAGAATGTGATTAATTTTAAAAACATCAGACATACTGCATTTGTATAAAGCTAAGTACAGCTAGAATGGCAGTCTTGACACATAGTGAAATTATATCCATTGTGAGGCTAGGTAATGTTCCAATGTGTAATTCCACAAAAGAATTGGTTTGAGTCCAAATAAAGAGAATTTTTTTTAATGTGTTGACCCATGATAAATATTCAGTGGATGTTTCTTGAATTGAATTGTGTTGAGTGTTCTTAGACCACGACTATATCTGATCATCCTCCACCCGATCTCTACCCTGCCATTCTCCCTCCATCACAGCCTCATCACTGTGTGTTCCACTGGGAGGAGCAAATGTTCAGTTCTGTCTACTGTCCCAACATTTAAGCCAAGGTCTAGGAGGAAGGAATTAATGACACTCAATACTGTCCTTTTGGATTGAGATCCCTTTCCTGCAAATAGGCTTATAATTCCTCCCAGACACTGATGAAATTTGATGCTTTCTGAAAAGTTGATAAGAAATTAGTCTGCTGGGAAAACCTATATATGATACAATTCCAGAGGGAAAGTGAAGCAGATAGGATAACCCCTGAACATTTTGCCTACTAGTCACAATTTTCAAGCACCCTGCCAGTTGATAGTAAATGACTAAAAAATATGGACCTGGCCCCAGCCTGCCCTCAAGAAGCCTCAAGTCTAACAGGGAAGCTGACACTTGATGAGAAATCATGAGCACCATAGATACTGTGAAGGAGAAATACCTAAGGCTATGTTACTGCATAAAAGGTAATCTTAATCCCTAATGTGAAACAGGCACCATTTTAAGCTGAGAGCAGAATGCTGATATATTAGTTTTCTAGGGCTGATGTAACAAAGTCCTACAAATTAAGTCCTGGGGGATAAACGTCAAAATCAAGGTGTCAGCAGGGCTATGCTCCCTCTAAAGGCTCTAGGGAAGAATTCTTCCTTGCCTCTTCTTAGCTTCTGGTGGCTCCCGGCGATGCTTAGGGTTCCTTGACTTGTAGCTGCATCACTCCAATTTCATCCTTCGTCCTCTCATGGCTGTCTTCCCTCTGTGTCTGTGTGTCCTCTCTTCTAATAAAGAAACCAGTCACATTGGATTTAATCCTAATCCAGTATGATCTCATCCCAACTTAATTAGATCTGCAAAGATCCTATTTCCAAGTAAGGTCACATTCTGAAGGTCCAGGTGGACATGAATTTGGAGGGACATTAAACTCACTACATAATGGGAGGACTTGTAAAATAAAAGTGAAGGGTGGCCACAGGGTCAAGAAGATTACCCCCAGGCAGAGAGAATCTTGTCTGCCAAGGTTTGAGCAAAGCATGTCAAGTTCAAGGAACTGAAAGAAGGCTGGTGTGGTGGTGCAGAGAGGATGTCTATGCTGGGGAAAGGAACTTGGATGGCAGCAGGAACCATAAGGCCCATGCCCTTCCTGGTCAGGACAGGAGGTACACACTAAGTGGGGATGAAGCCAGTACCTCAAGATAGTTCTAGGCACGGCTGCCGTGGTGTAACAATAAAGTTCGCACCTTGAATCAAAGTCAGGCTGGATGGGCCCTGAAGGGTCATTTTACCCACACCTGTCACTGCACCCAAAATCTTCATAGCAGGGACACCAAGGCTCTCACAGCTCAACGGATTTTCCCAACATTTCTAATTAGGATTAGGACTTGATCTCCCAAATTCCATGCCACCATTCTCTTCCTTACACAAGCATTTCCATAAGGAGGTTCCATGAGAAGTTTACTGGATAATAGCATGAGTTAAGTGAATAAAAGTAAAACTGGTTTCTATGCCTTGGGAGGAACAGCTGAGGGCCTTTAATCTGCTTAAGTACATCTTAAGTCTCTCCATCTGGGGCAGCAGAGGCAGCATTTACCAAACTAATTTGACTACTGAGCCCTTCCCTTCCCAAGAATCTCAAAACAAAATGTTTTGGGGGGAAAATGTCAGGAAACACTGTCCCAGGCAGTACTCTCCTAGGATATCTCAACATTTTAGCATAAAACTTTATGTACACACAGATATTTTGAAAATGTTCAAGTAATTTCAAATCCCAGAGAATTAATAGTTGATTCATCTTAAATCTTTGAGATCCAGGGAATTGTCACTTAACCAGGAAGCACCCCCAGGAGACATATAATTTCTGGAAGTGCCATTTATGCCTAATGGGACCCCACCCAGGCTGGCTGGGGCATGGAGTCTCGAGATAAAAGGATCAGGGCTGTTCAGCAGCAGATGGCAGTGCCATTCAGCTTCTCTCTGTGGCCATCCAGGCTTCACAACCTACATCAGTGATGGCTGGCCTACCTTCCTCAGCTTTCACAGGCCAGGGTCCCTAAAACATTCAGTATACCCATATGTGAAACTGAAAATAATGTCAAAATCTCTATTGCAGATTCAAATGCTCAAATCTTATTAAATGTAAAATATTGTGTAATATTCCAATCTCCTATTGTTTATCTCCCAAAGGCATTATAAACTAATATTGGAGGGAAATTAATTTCATCTAAGACAACATATGTTTTCATAGTCAGTCTCTTTAGCACATGAAAATGAAGAGAGGGCCAAAAGAGCAGAGCCCAACTCAGCATCATCTGAAGGTTCAAGCCACACACTGCCAATATAATCCCATGTGGCAAAGAAGTTTAAGATTGTCTAACAGGACTATGAAGGATTACAACAAATGGCATGATAAAAATCCAAATATCTTTTTGCCCTCTGCATTTATTTCTGCTTGGCTCCAACCTCCCATTTTGAGATCTCCTCCTCAACAAAGGGTCTTTGTCCACTGCTTCTCTTCTCTCCTTAGTGCAAACTATTTTTCATAAAACTTCCCTGGCACTGCCAATGATACCCAAGCCATCTCCACAAACCACCACTTGAACAAACACTAACTATCCCATTGCAACATGTGACTTCTCTTCCCTATTTGAGAGCAAAAAGTCCAGAAAGATGTGGAAAGAAAGGAAGGAAAATCAAGAGGTAGCAGATGTTGGTTTAGCCCTCACTGGATAGTTTCTGCCCAATTCCTTCTTCAAAAAAATATGTTTTTACTTGGCCCATGATCTAAAATTTAAATAAGTATCTTCCAATATAACTTTAGATTTAAAATAGCTGGTCTAGAATAAAATGCTAGCTTCTAACATGAGCTGAGTTAGTAGTCAAATTTGGCTTCAAAGTATATCCTGAGACACTGGTTACGCATTCCTCGAAAGAAAAAAAAGCTTCTTAATTCAACCAAATGCCATCTTCCTTAACAATCTCTTGAGAAACCTTTCACCATGATAAATGAGAACGTAATGAGAGTCATTATGAGAATTACAAACTATGGTTTTCCATGATCATTTTTATTGGAGTGGTCCTGTTGAGCTGACCAAGGAAGAGAACTCCAATATCAACTTCACTTTATCCGTTGCTAAACCTGAGCCTGATGAGACAAAGTAATGCTGTGCACAGAACCCACACTTGATGGATTACTAGCCAATAGCATGTATGAGCCCTTACTTGCAGAGAGCTCCCTACTTAGCCCTCTGTCTCCATCCTCGTGGCTGTAGCTGTGAACCAGGTTTCACCTTCCTATGGCACAGAAATCATGGGAGAAGAATGAAAAAAGGAGGAGATAAGAGAGATGGAAGAAAGACTCAAAATCCAAATGACAATGCTGATTACCAGAATCTAGCTGTGTCTTGAAACAGCATACTATCTAGGTTTCAAGTTACATGAGCCAATAAACTGGAGCTGGTTCGAACTGGGTTCCTGTCACTTGCAACTAAAATCTCTGATGAATGCATTTCCTCACAAGAGGGAGTTTCATGAGAGCAGAGACCTCTTCTGTTTAGCTCTCCGTTTTATCCTCAGGGCCTCACACAGTGCTTAGAACAAAGCAAGAACTCTGTACATACTTATGTAAGAATAAAGGAACCTCCTTTCTGCTTAAGGACATGTACCCTTATCACTGATTCATACTATTGTACCACTCTAAATGTGGAAAGAAGCATCCAGAAAGAAAAAGAATCCTAGCAAAAAAAGCCCATGGATTCCTCTTCTAATAATCATTTTAAGTCCAGAAGACAAGAAGTGTACTCTCTGTTCAGAACCAAGCACTGAGAGAGCACATGACACTTATCAGGGCAGTGAAATCCCTTTGGAGGACTGTGATCCTTGTCTATTAATATATAAAATATGCCAAAATTTACAAAGTCCAAATTCTGCCACAAGTGTCATAAAAGAACTGTAAGCATTTCTGAGTCAACTGCTATGACTGATAAAAATCTTGTACATAAATTAATCACTCCTATTACATACAAGGGGCCTTTAGGAGGCAATTAGATTTAGATGAGGTCACGAGGGTAGAGCCTCCATGAGGGGGTCAGTGCCCTTTCAGGAAGAGTAGGAAACACCAGAGTTTCCTCTCTCACATGTGAGGACACAGGGAGAAGGCAGCAAGACAGAAAGAGGGGTCTCACCAGGAACCAGATCTGCTAGCACCTTGATCCTGGTCTTCCCAACCTCTAGAACTATGAGAAAAATATGTCTTTTGTTTAAAGAACCTAGTCTCTGGTATTTTGTTATGGCAGCCTGAGATGACTAATATGTCTCTATTATCAAATTTTAAAATTTCAGATTTAATTTGAAGACTTCCTGCTAGTGGAGACAAAAGACGATCTCCAATTTCTTCTTATTCTCTCCACCTTCATCCAAATGCCACGTGATAAGACATCCTTGTGGCTTCCTTGTTGGATCAGCCCCCCTACCATGCTCTATTTTCACAACATCTGCATTAAATTTACTCTCTGTTGAATGTATCAAAACAGATTGCAATTTGGCGACACTGGAACTTTAATTGACCACTGATTATTATAATGTTATCTTTAACAGGATGCTTATTGTTTAAATTTCTGTGAGCTGCAGGAGGAACCATGCATGCCCTGCTGAACACAGCTCTCGGGAAATGTTGAATAATCTGGCAAAGCAGGCACTCGGCAGGCAAGTCTCGGGGCACAGATGCTGTGTGCAGGGCAAACAGCTCCTGAAGGCGGAGGCTGGCAGTCTCTGCGCCTCAAAGTGGGAAGACATCAGGTGCCTAGCCTTACTTAATGAAAACATAAAAGACTCCACTTAATTGCTTCAAGATTATGCAGGGCATTTTTTTCTTCTTTTAGGTTGAGCTTGTTAATTTCTACAGCTGTGATGCTGGCACAATTGCAGCCTTGAGTCCTCTTTTCACAACTTGTAAGGAAAATTAAAACTTCCTTTTTTAATTAAAATTCAAACCAAGCCAGAATTAAAATCCTATTGCAAAGCAGAGGCCTGGGAAGGCCCTAAAAAGAACACCTGTTCCAAAGTCATGATAGACAAACTCTGACAAATACACCCGTTTGAGGGTGTTCTTGGTGGCCCTGAACATCAGTAGTACTTTGGCCATTTCAATGTCTTCCTCCAGGGGTAGTCAGCTCGGAGTAGGGAACTGTAAGTTCAAATTTTCCATTTCTTACATCTTTCAGTCAGAATTTAACTCAGCCAATTATGGCTCGCTCCTTTCCCTGGTAATAATAACAACAACAATAATAACAGTAATAGTAATAAAAGCAATCTCTTGTCCAGAAAGATTGAATATAGTACGTTTCACATTCCAATTCCTCACTTTTGGTGGCAGATCTAAGAATTACTCTATTGAGAAAGATGCTGAAAACACAGGCAGGTCCAAATGCCTTATGCGTGTGTGCATGCGTGGGCAGACACCACATTGCCATTTCTGTCCTATATCTTGACAAAAGATTTAATAGATTTGAACTTAATCTTTCATTTTCTCCTAAGGGACAGAAAAAAATTTCTAACCCTGAACCCTAAAGGAAAATACCACAGGATCAGTAATTTGAATCATAATTCTCAATATAGGGATACTCACCTGGATACTGCCTAAAAAAGCCCTTTGCACTTCCAAAGTACTGCCATATGAGACTCGGGTCACGATCAAAGTTATCTACAAAAACTTTGTTTAGGGATTCAGACCAGTAGACTCCGTTGACAATCGCTGGGTCTGAAAACAAAGAGAAAGAGAGAAGAAGAATGTTAGAAACCAAAGTGAAACAGAACCCCAGTTAGCATCCCACACAGTTAGCAGATATCAGAATGGAGCCCATCCTGCAGGAAGCTGTGAAGAAATCTGTAGCTCCCGAAATGTTTAGCTCCTGGGAATTCCATACATTAGGGCTTCTCCATCCTACCTGATCCCTCCAAGCCACCCAGGAGCCTCTACTGATGGCTTCTTCCTTGAAAGGAACTTTCAATCTGGCAGAGCACATAGTTCTTGAGAAAGCAAAGAGAGACCTTTTTAGCATTCTTTTCCACTTTTTGCCTCCTAAGTCAGAACTCAGCATTATAAACAGGAAAAATATGTTTTCTGTCATGGCAATCACCTCAGCCAAAACAGCTCCTTCCAATTCTCTCCACCTCTGAGTTTAAAAGTTTGCTTTTAAAAAAGTAATTTTTTTAGTAAAGTAAAAAAATAAGTAAATAGATTTACTTATTTTTTAAATAAAAAAAGTAAATAAGTAAAAAATACGTAACTAAATCTCTCTACTTCTTTTTTTCAGCATATTGTGAGCTCCATAAGGGCAGGAGCCATCTCCTGCTGTACCCCTTTGACCAGCACATGGCAGAAACTCCAAAAATGTATGGATGGACAAAGAGATGGATGGAAGAATGGATAGATGGATGGATAGATGGATTAATGAATACAACAAAGGTTGTTCTCCAATTCCAGACAACTATCTACTCTTCTGCCCTGTGAAGCCATGAGCAAATCTCTTTTCCTCACCCTTGGCAGCCCAAAGAAAACCTCTCGCCTTTTGTCCACAGATGAGAGTTAAGGGCAAAGACAAAGACAGAAAATAAACAAGTATTAATTGTGTACTGGTCAAAGGAAGGTAGATCACTGGGGATGCTCTGTAACTGTCCACTTTATTTTTCAACCTCGGAAGATTTGCGTTCAAAATGACACAACATTAAACAAAATTTTGTTCTAAGAAAGGAGATAATTGTCCAGTCCCAGCATGATGAGGGAAAGAATGATGACAGGATGAGCATGTTCATAATTAGGACGAGGAGGAGGAGAAACCTTTGCTAATTCTTTCCTGCAAGGCAGACACTGTGTTCATCTTCGCTCCTATCACCCCCACCACAGCCCTCCAAAGCAGATCCATGTTGTCCTCCATGCTACACAAGCGGAAATGGAACACTTTCCTAAAATACCCAACTAGTAAATGGCAAAGCCTCTGATTTGTAGTTTTCTTATTTGTAAAATGGGGATAATAATGCCCACCTGTTTGGGCTCTTTGGCAGGTCAAACACATTGACAGGAAGAGATTAATGGCCACAGGCATTCACAAAGCCATTAATGGACTTAATCCATTCCCCTGGAGTCCAGCACCCACACCAGAATTCCCTATCAGACTTTGAGTCACAGCAATCCCACTGTGGTGTCCTCATTCCAAAGATTCCTCCATATTATACAGACAGGGGATGGGAACAGATTCCATTAGTCCAGTCTTCTAGTCCCACAGTACGCCAACGAGCAGAGCAACTCTAAAAATGTTTACATATATTAGATACACTGCAAGGAAACTCACTTTGGCACTGGTGCTTACCACTCCTCCTTCCTAGCTGCCTGTTCTTTGCCAGCTGGTTGCGCCCAAGGTGCAGAGGTACGAGACAGAGCCCACAAAAGGGCACCTGACCCAGTGGGCAGACATGGTTCCTTGTCATGCTGTCTTACCCCCAGCCTGTCTTATTCTTTCAGACCACTCACCCAGATTCAACAGGCTATTGGAATTCTAACTCTCATCTCAAGGGTAAATGCTTCAACTCTTGTAAACTATAAAAAACCATATCATAGGCTGGGAGAATGAAAATGATCAATTCACTTTTTCCCTCCAAGCAATTTTGAGTAAGAGTTTATCCTCACAATCCTGGAAAATGGAATCCTTTATTGTTCCAGTCCAAGCTTGACAATAATTACTGTGATTCACTGCTTGCTATGAAAGCCACTTAAATTAGTCCACAAAGGTGCAAATACAAAAATGACTGAAAAAAATCCATGGTTCCTGCCTCCTCCATCAATGACCTCAATTTTAAAAACCTCCCACAATAAGAAGCAAAAATTCCATTTCACTAGCTCTGTCTCGACATGTTAAGAAGTCCAGCAGTTTCCAGTTAGATAATTCTTTTTTCTTGAGCATGGTTTCTTCGTGGGGTAATAAAAGGCTGCCCATGTCTCCAGGTAGCCCTAGAAACCTAAGATTGCTCCCTCCTTCCAGGAACCATGAGCATTTTTGGAAATGCAAAAAAGAATTATAGTGCCTGAGGATAATTTCATCCACTTCATTTGTACACCACATCTTGCTCTGAAATTATGCCTTTTCAAGAAAAGGGGGCTTCAGTTTTCCCAGGGTATGGTGAACAAGCAAAGTAGAATCAGTAAAAAAAATATGGTCAAGTTAAAATGGGAGCTGTGTTACACACACCTATTTGATCAAGTATTTGAAATAATACTTCCTCTGGCTTGTGAAATCATCACAGTGTATTGCTTTCACAACCCTGCTTAGCAAGTAATTTTAATAGAAGGGAAAGTCTTGAATTGCTGTCTATTGTTGTAGTCAAGTAATAAAAGAGATGGGGAAAAAAAAACTCAGGAAAATGGTGACATTGTTAAGTGGGGCCTTTATCTAAATATTTAGGTTAAAAAAAAAGACTTAAGTTAAAAAATTTTTTTCCCAACAGCATTTCTTTACACAGAGCAAAAATGAAGTAGCTCAAAGGGTCAGTGCTGCCCATTGTACCCCGAGTACCCAAGTCCCCAGCTCCTTACACTGTCTACTGAGGAGGAAGGAAACATTACACTGGAGCATGGACTAGCTAAGGCCTGATGCTCCCTCTATGGCTGTTAAACTGATTTGCTTACTTACGGCCACTTTTGAAAGTGACACCATCCTCCTAAGTAGAAGGCTTATCATTTTCTTTGTTTGTGTTTTCTTTCAAAATTTGTTTAAAAGCCCCCTGTGCTTCAATCAAGGTTCTTCAAGAGTCTTAGATTAATCTGAATTTTCACTTTCACCTCTAACCCTATTCTATGGGGCTTAATGGATTGTATCAGCTTCCTGTGGCTGCTGTAAGAAATTACTACAAACTGGGGGGCAGGGATGCTTAAAAGAAAAGAAATGTATTCCAGAGGACAGAAGTCCAAAATCAAGGTGTTAGCAAGATTGGATCCTTCTGGAGGCTCTGAAGGAGAATCTATTCCAGTCCTCTCTCTTAGCTTCTGGTGGTTGCCAGCAACCCTTGATGTTTCTTGCCTTATAATAAACACATCACTCCAATTTCTGCCTCCATCTTCACTTGGCCTCTGTGTGTCCCTGTGTCAAATCTCCCTCTCTCTTTTTCTTTAAGGAAATCAGTGACTGGATTTGGGGTCCACTATAAACTCAAGATGACCTAATCTCAAAATCTTTATCTTAATTATATCTACAAAGACCCTATTTCCAAATAAGGTCAAATTTGCAAGATTTACTGGAGGTTAGGAATTGGACATACCCTTTGGAAGCCACTATTCAATCCACTACATATACTCATACTCTCTTAATTATCTCCTACACAATATACCCATATTCCATGGTTTGTAATGTACTGTTTTTAAAGTCTGAGTTTAACAGGTGCATGTCTTTTCCTAATGAAGGATATTTAAAGGCCTTCTCCCATTTCTTCTTTCGGGAACAATTTAGATTCTCACGTCTGCATTACAATTTTATGAGCTTACAATTCTTCCTAAACTCTTTCAATGGGTCCTACCTGTAATGCACCAAACTGGATTAAAATCATTTCCTAATGTCCAGTGTCCATGCCTAGCCTTCTCTGCACAATAAAGTGAACTCTACATAACATGGTCTTTTTACCCAATGTTCCCATCCATTCTGCATCAACTTATGATTCATATTGGTCAACATCAAGTCCAGGAATAATAGTTCCGCCTCCTGTTTCTTCTACCTTGTGAGAAATTAAATTACCTTCGATGCCCATCAAAAATTTATCAGATGTTCAGCTTGCAGTAAAACAGACTACTAGCAGATGTTCAGGGAGTAAGAGTCCCAGACCACCTTTCTGATCAATTTGCAATTTGTATCTTAAAAGCACTCACACATCCCTGCTCTGTCTTTATAATGTATCATATAATTCATCAAAAAATCACGTTTGTAGTTTCCTTTTTTATTTCCACCCAAATCATTGCTTTCACCTGTGCTTAAGAGGAGGCTGCCTGATGTTACAGATGGGCAATGCTCTTTCTGCACACTCCCCCTTATACATACTCATGCACGTTTCCTTTTAGTTCTATTTCCCTGAATAAGTAGCCATCGCATTTCAGTCATAAGTTCCACCCTCTTGCGTCCAACCTGAGACAATCAGTCTCAAGCAAATTAATGTATACAGAGCACTTAGCCCAGCAACTGGCAAATACAAAATGCTCCATAAATACTGGCCATTATTTACTCCATGTTTTAGCAAATAAACAAATAGAGTTCCAAGAAGACTCCTAACTTGCATCCCTGCTCTTTGCAGTGTACCTCTGGGAAGCACCTTGACAGTGCAGTCACTGAGTCGGAATCCCAGGTTTGAGAACTCACTCAGCACTTGTTAGCTAATGGCCTTGGACTTGTCCACTTAACTTCCCTAAGTCCCAGTGTCTCCATCTGTAGAAGGCAAATGAAAGCAGCCCACCCTTAAAAGCTGGTGATACAAGGCACACAGGCACCCAGCAGCAGGAGGGCTCCCTAACTGTCAGCGAGTACATCACTAGTTGCAGCTCTGTATTGAGCCCCCAACCCTCCACCCAGGGCAGTCCAGCTCTCCTAGGACCATCCAGGCTCTACCTACATCTTTCTCTCTTCTTCAAATTATCAGCGCCAGGCACTCTCAATGACTCTCATTCATTTTGTTCATTCAATGAATATCTATTGAGCACCTACTATTCAGGCATTCAGCAGTGTCAGACCATAAAGCTGACATTTCAGTCTGAGCAGAGGAAACAATGGAAAAGAAATGAGAATTCCAAACAAAAGTGGGTGTGATGAAGAAAATTAAAAGGGATGGTAGGCCTGAGACTTACCACTATGTTGTTGGTTGGGAGGAGGGCAGTTATTCAAATTGGGTGGTCAAAGTCGATCTCTTTGAGGAGGGACCTGAATGTTAAGAAGGTGTCAGCTTAAAACCCCCTTGGCCAGCAAAAGTTATCCAGGCAAAGGGAACAAGTTCAAAAGTCAGGAGCTGGGAAGAAATGAATGTCTTAGGGAACAACAAAGCCACGAGTGTTGCTGAGGCCCTGTAAGCAAGAGGGAGAGGTACAGTATGGGGCTGAAAAGGTGGACAGGCCACGGTGAGGATTTTAGCAGATAGGCAAAGTTTCCTGCCAAGCACACATTTTCTAACAGATAATCTGTGTTCCACCAGTGCCAAAGCCCATCACACTTTTATTCATGGTTCCAAAATCAAATTTCTCTTCTGAAATCTATAGCCAGCAGAGACTACTTCCTTTTTCCAGGATACATCCTTCAAGCAATCAGGATCTTTATGGATGCCTTAGTATTTGAGTTTCCTCTCCGGACCTCAAAGTTACCTGATACTCCCTTCATCTTTTTTCTCAGTATCATTTATTCTCCAGTGAATTAGCAGCACTGTATTAATTGAAACCTGCCATTTTCTACCACAAAATATGGGTCCACTTCTAGAGAATCTGATTATACATGAATAATTATAGGCTACTATGGAATCACAAACTACTGTTACCCAAAATCACGAACGAATTCACGTTCATCTGGGCTTCTGAAGTATGGTCCTTGTGAAGAAGGTATTTATTTCCTTCCTAGAATAAGCTGGAGGATGGATCTTGGGCTTTCCTGAAGGTCTCCGAAGGTATGTGTCTCCTGGCTATAAAATTACAACTACACAAGGGCTGCTGGGGTCACTGAGTCTACACAGTTTTCTGCAGCACCACATGTTGGACCGGATTCAAGAGGATAATGGCTGGAGAGGTTTCATGTCTCCCATGTCAGCAAGCAAATGACATCTCTTTCATTTATTCCAAATAGATAATAGATTAAATAATGAATACTTTTGATGGTAATTATCAAGCACTTACATGTATTGGAAGATAGCCCTTAATGTGTGTTGAATTATAAAATAGATTTATTAGCCAAACATTCACCCTTCCTCTAAATTTAGTGATGTGCTAAATATTAAATGTAACTTGCTTTTCACATGTCTGGAGGCATTTCCTGGCAGTCCTAGGATGAGAGGGATGAAGAAGACTCATGGCCCAGTGCTGAAACACTCTGGATGGAGTCAGGAAGCAAAATGACTGGTAAACACACCTATCAGTTTGGCAAATCCTAGAGGGTGCTCTGGACTCTCAGCCTGTTGCCTCAGTATGCTAGACTTCAAGGCTAATTCCCTAGTGAGATTGAACATCAATGACTTAACTTGTTTGTTGGTGGTCTTTTGCCTTACATATATCAACTTCAAATAGTCATCCTCCCCCAATATATTTAAAATTTTGTGGAGAAACTTGCATTTCTTCCTGTCATTCTTTATTCCCCTAGGAAAAAAACCATTTCCAAATCTTTCTCATAGATATTAAAAGAAAATTATTTGATTGAAATCAAAATGATGATGATGCTAGCAGCAAAGTTTGCCATTTCTGGAAATTACAATGTGTCACATACTATGTAGGACAGTTAAAAACTACTCTTCCTAGCCTGATTTTACAGAGGAGGGAACTGATCCTCAAAGCACTGAAACCCATTGCCCCAGTACATCACCTGTCCAAGGTAGAGGTCAGAAAAATACTGGCTGTGTCCAAACTATTAGATGGAAGAAACTGGAATAGAAGCCTTGAACTCTATTTATTGCCTACCTGACAGTAAGTAGGGGTGGAGGAAAAAGGTGGCATGGGAGGTAAAGTCTACACACCAGGTAACATGTGGCTCAGAGCAGGCTGTCTGCCCCCAGCTATCAATAAATGAATGAAGTGGGTGGCTTCTAAAGGAAGGGGCTGGGATCAGGCTTTCTTGGGGCTCTGACATAGCCTCTTCACACCTAATGCTCAGGGCATGTGTGTGGGTTAAAGGGGACATGGTGGATAAAAATAAAGAGTACCATTCAGAGCCCATCTGAAAGGGTCCCGCAAGACCTCCCCCTCAGGGTCTCTGCTGCAGAGCCACCAGTGAGGCTCTTTGACTACCATCGGCGTTTGGATTTGGGGGCTGCTTGCAGAGGGGACATTCCTAAGGCATAAAACCTCAGATAAGGCACTCTAGAGTGACGATAAGCAAATCTCACGGGGCCTCTGATTGTAAAATGGCATTTGATAAATTGCAGTTAAGCTGGTATCACTAATTTAAAACACCTCATCTGATATGTGATCTTGTCCCACTAACTGAGTCTCCCCTGAGGTCTCTAACAAACAGTTGGAGAACCAGAGCTTACTTTCTCCCTGAGGTTTTGCTCTGGTTGGAAAGGGAATAAAACTCACCGTGGACAGGTGCAGAGAAGGAGTGAGCCCAGTCACCCTTTTCCCACCAAGTACTAGAACAACGCCAGCTTTGGAAGACCCTTTGTAAGATGTGGGTAAAGGGTGGAATGGGACCAGAGCCACTCAGTCCTGGGCCTCGGTCCCAAATACACCCCCCATCAAAGTGAAGCCAAATAAGTTTACCCATTCAGTCAATAAGTACTTAAAAATACACCGGGTATTTGAAGGCTTGTGCTATGTTCCATGACAGGGGGGCACATAAAGAAACAATTCTGGAGAAAATTGATATTATGAGAAGTCACACACAATAAAAGACAACTCCCAGTCAGAGAATAGAATATACATCTGTCATCATTTGGTAAGAACCCATTCCTGATATTTACTCAGAAAGTCTCCTCTCATTCCAACCTTTCAGAAGAAAGAAATTTAAACATTCTTCTCTTCCATCTTCTGGCTCCCAGTAAAATATGATTTTGTGAGCCTGCCATCTGTGCTGATGCTATCAGTTTTTTATTTATATTTAATATAAACACAGCCCCAAGGCTAGCAGGTACCCTGACAGGGTCTGAAATAAAATTGCCAGGGAACTGTACAAATGCATGTAGCAATTAAGGAGCTGTCAGGGACATTGCTGGTGTGAAGACATAGAGCTGTGAGCTGGACAAAGGAAGGCACTGAGTCGGAGGCTAAAGGAGCAGAGGGCTGCAGAGAAAACAGGGTAGCAGGCTCACGTACCACGATGCAGTGGGCCCAAAAACCACAGGCAGGGAGATAAGCGGACTGTGGACACCCAAAAAAGGGAAATGGAGCCAAGTATAACTTCACTGTTTGTTTTCAGTACCCAAAGGCAAAGAGCAGACTACTGACACTGCTCTGAAATTTATATGGAGAAACAATATGTAGCCTTGAGTTTTGCTTTCAAGAGAGGCTTCAGTCGGGGGACATGAGGGCAGGGTCGTGGAAAAGAATATGTATTCTGCACTGCTTTTAAGAGCTGTCACAGTAGTTGGTATCAGCCTGAAAAACTGGCTTGCGGGTGAGAAAGATAAGGTGGATATGGAGGAAACGTGAGTTTTAAGTGAGGAAGAGGGAGACATGAGCTAGCTGGAAGGCGAGGTACAACTGAAGGGAAATTTGAGCTGAGCCATGAGGAGGGCCACAAAACGCCTCTGTGCCATATTCAGTACAAGTCCTGCTCACACCTACACTGTCATCGATTTAACAGGCAATTTGGTAGTGATGGGGATGGGGGTGGTCATGGCGATGGAGGTGCAGACATACTCTCCTCGTACCAAGATCTTGTCATCCTTTGAGATGCTAGAAGCCTTGGTCTTTGTAACGGGGTGAGGTGGGGTGAGGAAATGAGGGCATCTAATGAATGGCCTGGGTTTGGGGATCAGAGTGACCAGGTCTAGTAATAGGGTCTTTTGTGACAATTTACTTTTAAATTCCCAGGAGAGGAGTACCTTTTTCCAAATGGAATGCTGCTGCCAGAGATCTGAATTACAGATAGCCAATGAGGTAACAGAATAAAGAAAACTTAATATCCTCTTTCTTGAACCATGGATGGAAAGTGGCTTATGCCCAGCTCTCACCTGCCTCCCAACACACACACATACACATACACCACCCCCAACAAGCCATCCTAGGCAAGTGCTTTCAGGTAGAACACAAAGAAATTTTTAAAGACTTCAGCCATTGCATATTTCATTATGTTAGAGAAATTTTAAGCAAAACATTGAACCCATGGATACACAGATTATTGCTCAGAATGAGGCTATGTTTATTTAGGTAACAATAGTGAGTCAGTGTACAGAGAGCATTAAGTAATCAGACAGGCATTGGCCAGAAACAGATGAAGTCATGAGTAAGGCCCATCAGTGGCTGGGCCTGGGGAAATGAGCTCCAGTGGCTCAAAGCTACAATGCTCATCACCTCCTCCCAGTTTCCTGCCTAAGTAACTCACACCACAACCTTAAACAACATCTGGATCAGTGTGTGGAATGGCAGGTGACATGCAAACACATTCTTTGTATAAAGAAAACTATAGTGTTTCTTTAATAAAATATACGTGATACATCCTCTATGTCTTCTGGCTCTAAAGCCGACAGACTCCTGAAGGCATTCAGCCTCAAGAATATGAAAATGTAGTCATGGTCACATAACCAAGGGCATTTCTAGCTTGACACCCCTAGAAGCATGTAAACAGGAGTCAGAAGTAGGCCTAACAAAAAGCAAAAAGATGCTGTAAGAAGCAGACAACATTCTCTGCAAATAAGCTATAAGGAAGATCCGCCCCCTCACAGAGCTCCACAGAGGAAGCTAATTTCATGCCAAGGTGGTTTTGATGGATATGGCACCAGGGGACTGGGTTCACATGGCTAGAACATTATAGGAATTTGCTTTTGATGCTCAATTTCATGGAAAGATTCTCAGGTTGTAAGCACTCCCCGCCCTCAACTGTACCACTGGAAGTTCAAACTGCTCCCAAAAAGCATGAAATATACTAGGAATAATATCAGCTTCCAATAATGTTGGCCAAGAAATATTAACAAGGATTTTCCAGCCTTCTTTCCACCAGACCTCATTCACCCCACAAATGATTTTAACAACTATTTTTTGGCTTGTTAAGCAATAGAAGTTGGACCCAATTAATTGAGACCAAATGAGTGAATTTATGGATCTTCAGTAGCTGATGCACACTAACTCCTGAGTGGCAAGGATGGGTGCTTGATGGTCCCCTCCTCTTGGGACACTGAGTTCATGAAAAATCAAATGGGGTAGGTTTAATTCTATTCTGTGATTTGTATCTAGGATGACCATATAGTTTATTATCCGAACTTTTGAGAGGGGGGTCTTTTTATTAATACAGAGAGATAACTAGTGTAAGTAGGTCTATCCTTGGCAGAACAGAATAGACAGGCATTCCATTTACAACTCACCGCATTCCACAAGGAATAGAACTGAATGACTCTGTGTGTGTGTGTGTGTGTGTGTGTGAGAGAGAGAGAGAGAGAGAGAGAGAGAGAGAAAGAGAGAGAGATATCTGGTGTGATCATGATGTACAGTTGTTTGGTTAACCAAAAAGAATTAGACCAAGAAATCATTTTTATAATAATACATCAAATACCTTATTTTAACATTTAGCCAATCATTGTACATGAGGCCATGGCCTTTTGAGTACTGGAGGCAGTTAGCTATTTGTGGATGTTCAGCATGCTCTAGACATCAGCCAGTGTTTTACTGATGGGAGAGGAAATGGAGAACATTAATTAATCCACTAAATTGCTTAACTGGAGGCTACTTAAGACTCTTTCTACTGTAATTATGTCAATACATCCTCTACTTCGTCAAGTTGGGAATCTTTCCAATTCAAGGAACCAAACAGACAAATTAAAATATCTTTAAAAAACTGGCCTATAGAACTAAAAAGATTAGGGATAGAAATAGCTTAAAGAGTAGGCTGATCCAGAAATTGCTAATGGTTTCACCAAGGCTCTGGTTTCTGTCTTTCTATTCTGCATCCAACTGAGCTGGCTCCATCTTCAGACACTTTCTCTCATACATCCTGGCCTTTCACCCTACAGCCCTTGCTCCACCAATTCCACCTTTTCCCCTTATGGGGTCACAAAAATGCTCTAGCACTTACAGTCATCAGCCTTTTTCCCACCCTACTCATAGGTAGAATGTGAGATCTTCAAATGCCTCCTTACTTTTTTTGACTTTGACCACTACATCCATCCCTGAACTAATCAACAGAGGAAGGAGATGAAGCATGCTGATTGATCAATTTAAACCTGCTGAGTCTTGGGTCTGATTTCAAGCTCAGCAGCCATGAAGGATAGGTTTCTGAAAGAAATTCAGGGTCGCACTGGCAGGAAGAGGAAAGAAAGGCTGTCAAACCAGACGTATCTCCTCCAAGTTTCTGATATGGTCACAAACACCCAAAGAGTCATGTCAGAGGCCACAAAACCCATGTGACTCAGGATTTCACCAAGCACTACTTCAGGTAGAGAATTTCAATCTGGCAGGATCATTTCCCATTTCCATACCACACCAGTATACAAGAAGTTTGTTGAGTGTTCTAAAAGTGTGTGACAGATAGAAGAAATTTTATCAGGAAAGTTTAATGCAAAAGATAGACCTCATGGGGTGCAAAGAAAAAAAAAATCAAAGAAGAGAAAAAGAAGTGCTTCGTGAGAAATAATGCTGCAAGTTCAGAAGATCACATGCTACAACAATGAAAAAGAAAACAAAAAATGTTACTGCTACTAAAATAAAAACAATCAGGCTTTACATATTTAACAGGCACTTTACCAAGAAAGGAAGAAGCTAGCTGCTACAAAAACGATGTATGACAAGGACAGGCCTTCAAAACTGAAGTTGATCTCCGAAACTTTCAAGGACAGAGCTACTTACAGATTTTAGCTGAAATTGTTTTAATAAGAGTATGCTTTAAGTCAAGCCTTGACAAATATTTTCTTAAAAATTTCAGTAGTCTAAACTTAATTTTTTTCTTATTTGTGGAAATACTTATCCAGAAAGATCTTCTAGCAGTAAAAATGCTAAAACTTTTATACAGTGATGGTGGTTTATTTAATCAGTTTGATTAAGTAGTTTCAAATATATTTTAAACTGCCAAAAGTACAGAGTAAATCAAAACTCCAGTAACATTTTGGAGTCTTAACATATTTGGTGACTAATTTTATTATAGCAGTTAACTAGAAATAAGACAAGCCATCTATGCAGCTACTATTGAATTCAGCTTTCTTATTTAATCTGCCATGATTTCACCCTTCAGTCTGTTTGATTATTTTTAAAAAGCTTGGTACTATTTTGTATATGAATTAAAGGGCATGTAAATTCAAAGTTGCTGCTGTATCAATAGCATTTACATGATCAGAATATAACAAAGTGTTTGTAAGAACTGAAAGCTAAGTTACTCATAGAAAATCCCAACACAGGGACCATCCGTGATACCAGGTCAAAGTTCAGAAAGTCAAAATAAAGGAGGCTAGCTTGGTCATTGTGAGGTCAGGAGATGGTGGATTCAACAAGAAGAATAAGAAAAGATGTGAAGAGAGGATAATAAAGCTTGTTTCAGAACAGCAGTTCATCATCAAAGGTAGAATTATTTAAGAGAAACATGTTACTTAAAAATATATTTAATTTAATTTTAAGTTAAATATTTGTTCTCTAAAACATATTGTGTATTTACCATGTATATATAGAGATCTTATCTTTTATAATTGAATTAGGAATAAGACACAGTTAATTAGCATATGGAATTAGTAAAAATTCATACCAGAGGCTCAATCCAATCCTTCTGAATAACATGGTCTAGTTAAGAAGAAAAGGAGAGAGAAAAAGGACCAGATAAAATGGGCCCTTTTGTCTTGAAAGTAGTGGAATATGGTGCACTGAGGGGTACAAAAAAATTAGTAACTTTCTGAGTCTTAACTTTTTCCAGACATTGTCTTTAAAGTAAGGGGGAAAAGGTTCAAATGTTTAAAATCTCTCCAAAACTATTAGCAAAAACAATAAGGAAATACATAACAGATGCACAAAGGCATCTTGGGATGAATATATTAAGGACCCACAACTGCAAATTCTAAAATCTCCTTAATAGTGCCAAAGAGAAACATACGAAAGACTTTTTGATAAACAAAATGCAGACAGTGTTTTGAAAAAAAAAAACAAAAAAACTTGAGGTCTTGAGCCAAGGATTATTCCTCAGCTGGATATTTCAGACTCTGACTAGACCACCAAAACAGGCTCTGCTGTCACACTGGCCACCTTTGAGAACAGCGACATAGCCCAAGCCTCAGCTCTACATGGTGAGAGAGTAGAATAATAAATGAATCCTGCAAGAAGGTTCCACTGGGGGCTTTTTATCTTAGACCAAACATAGGGCTCTTTTCTGGGGGGAAAGAATGGAAATCACCCTCCAAAAATAGCTCTATTCTCTCTCTTAAAAAAATAACTTCTAATTTAATTAACAAAAGTATCCTCAACATTTGAAAAAATCAAATGATCAGAAAGAAAATTAAAACCACCCTAATCCTATTGATAACCACTGTTAACATCCTGATGTATAGCCATCTACTCCCTTCTCTATACATTTTGCTCGTATGAAATGGAATTGTGCTGTATGCACTGCTTTATAAACTAACCCCTCCCCATTTTCTTGTTCCACTTACCAATTTCCCAAGGCACATACATCACCCTCAACTGGAATAGCAATATAGCATTCCATTTCAAGTGGGGAGAAGTAAAAGGAAGTCTGTTTTCATGAGTGACATTTTTAGTACCCAGATATTTGGAGGGATTTGCTTTAAAATAAATGAATATAACTTCTTCACAAGTGTAAGGAGAAAAGTGTTGGTGAACAGAGAAACAATGCCTGTATTTTCACTACAGAAATGTACCCCGTTCTTAACACATCCAAAATGATCCCCCCAACACCTTTCTCTCTCATCCTTCTCCTATAAACAAACAGTATCATTGTTTTACATTTTCATTATGAAAACTTTCAAACTTTAAAACATTTGCAAAAATTGTTAAAAACAAAACAAAACATATACCCTTCACCCAGCTTCCCCAAATGTTAACCTCTTGCTTAACCTCAGTCCAATAATCAAAACCACAACTCATATGATACTAGCACCCAATCTACAGATATTATTTAATTTTCATCCACAGTTCCAGATTCAATCCAGGACCACACATTACAACAGTCATCCTGTCTCTTTGGTCTCCTCTGAATCAGGACAGTTCTCTGGTCTTTCTCTGTTTTTCATGACCAGTATGCCTTCCACCTCCCCATGCAGTCCTGTATGAAACCGTCTAACAGAACTCAGCGGAGCCCTGGCTAGCGTGCTGTTTCCTGGGGCTGCCACAACAAACTCCACCAACTGAGTGGCTTAATACAACAGAAAACTATTCTCTCACATTTCTGGGGGACGGAAGTCTGGAAATCAAGGTGTCAGCAGGGCACCAGCTTCTTCTGGAGACTCTGAGGGAGAAACTTCCCCATGCCTCTCTTCTACCTTTTGGTGATCGCTGGCAATCCCTGGCATTCCTTGGATTTGCCTAAACATAAATCCAATCACTACCCTGGTATTTACACAGCTTTCCTCTCTGTTTGTCTCTGTGTAGCTTCCTCTCTTCTTATAAGGATACCTGTCATTGGATTTAGGATCCACCCTAAAATCCAATATGATCTCATCTCCAGGTCCTTAACTAATTACACCTGTGAAGATTCTATTTCCAAGTAAGGTCACAGTTGGAGGTTCTGAGTGGAATGAATGTTTGAGGGGAACATTATTCAACCCACTACAATCTTCTTCAATTCAGTTGTTTTAAAATGTATGTTTTTGAACAATGATTAGGTTAGGAGTCTTGTTAGACAATCTTTCACCTTATCTTTTATGAAACAGCGTGAGTAGGTGAAAAAGAATATTTTAATTTCTTAAAAGAGCATCAAGCAAATTCAAAACACCCTTGGTATCTTGGGGGAGATAATGGCAAATTATATTTAGTATTGGTATACTTTGGCATTTCAATTATAGATACAACTCAGTAACCTCTTCACAGTTCACTACTGTTTGTTACTCCAGGTAAAAACGTACCAGTAATCACTCTGTTGACTAGGGGACAAATGTAAAAAACCTTTCTGTCCATGAGGGCAGGAACTTGAAGATGCTTCTGGATTGGATGTTCTTGTAAGAGGTCAATATTTCCAAGAACTGCCAAGACTTTAGCTCTGCCTCACAGGCTAAGTGAAAAGGACAATTGGGACAATCACCATGTTCAATAGCCCGGCTGTCACTTGATTAGAGATGAAGATGAGATTTACTTGGCAGGATTTGTTCTCTGCAGATATTCCCTAGGGGAGAGACAGCAGCTTGTCCTTTCTAAGATGACAGCAAACTGAGTCGGTGGTAACTTCACCGCCACCCATAAAATTTCCAGGCTCATCACCTTTCTCTCCTTTTAAATAAAATGTAAGACAGGGGTTCAGCTCTCCCAGTCTAGCAACAGAGTCTGCTCCTCTGGAGGTTGTCACTCCTGGTCCTGAGATGCCTGGCCACAAACCAGTGGACTCTTAAGGATGCTCTCCAACACATCTCATCTCAATGGTCTCACAGTTTAACATACTTCTTTCTTTGCAATTTACTTAATCAAGCAGAGGAAATGCCTTACGCTCACAATCTGTGAGCTGTCTGCCCCAGCCTCAAGTATACCAATTTCAAAAAGAAGCAGCTTTGGAGAGATACATATCCAAAGTACACACACGTACACTTAACCTGTGTCAGCACCAGCCTCCATGTGTGTCCATGTGGAGGTTAACTTGGATTGAGATATCTTTGGTCAGTAAAGGCAAAGAAGAGGAAGCAAAGAGATGCCAGTCTTCAGATGGAAACGGTGCAAACCACACAAATGCACAAGAAGCAAAAACAAACAAAACCATCTCACACGCACTCACATCTCTCTTTCTCTCTCTCTCTCAAAATACAACAGGATATAAGCAATACTGATGGTCCTGGAAAGGGCACCATAAACTTCACTAGGCTTTGTTTGAAAAGGAATTAACTGAGGAAAAGAGAAAAATGGGTTCAATTTCAAAAACACATCTCCCTAGAAATAATGACACTGCCCATGAATGTGCTCTTTCCATTTGCATACTAAGCACTTTTCATGCTTTGGCTCACTTAATCCTCTATAACATAGGTTCTCTGTTCACATTTACAAATGAGGAGACTGGGGCAACAGAAACCTTAAGTAATATCCTCAAAGTGACACCTTTAAAAGATAGTGGAACATGAACACAGTCAACAAATAGCACTCAGGATGTGATGGGAATTATTCTAAGCATCTATGTATAATAACACATTTGATTCTCAAAACAACTCTAGGTTGGGTACTAGTGTAATTCCCATTCCAGAGATGGGGAAACTGAGTTTAAGCTGCTGAGTAATATGCTCAAAGTCACACAGTTAGTAGCAGAGCCATTAGGTCCGTCTTCTTGACAATATTTTATCACTAGAAACCAACTCAAAAAGTGAAATAAATACATTATTAGGGTCACATTTCCAAAAATTCAAAACTTAAAAAGTCATACATGTAGAATTTGGCCCTTTCAGGTCCCGTAGCACATATAAGGTGCCAGTATTAAGAGAGGTGGACCTGGGATCTTGCACACACGTGGGTGCTGCTTGAACAGAACCAGAGAGAGGGCCCTGAGAATTCTGTGCATCTTTGTATGATGGCCAAGGGGAATGGAAACAAAGCATGCAGGATGACAGTAAGTTCCAGAACACTGGCTAAGTGTGTTAAGATAAAGTCAGTCTTCCCTAGAAGGAAAACTGATGAACGCCCAGAAACTTGGCATCCTCTCTTCTGCTCGCCTGAATCCTCAAATCCCCTTTGTGTTGTTACAGGGGAATTACGAGCTGAAAAGGTCAGAGAAAGGGGCTGCACAACAGCCAGCATGCTCTCTTTCTTTCCTAACCATGAGAGGATGTCCTAATGCAGATTCCTCTACTTATGACCAAGGACTCCTTGAAGGGAAGGGAAGAAGGACTGAGAGAAAAAAAGAAAAGGAAAAAAATCTGCTGAGTGTCCTGGGAATGTGTACATAGCACAGTGGCATCTGATTCATCCATGGATGAAGTGAGATTAGTGTTCACATCGTCTAACTTGCCAACATTGCTCCAGGTCAAGCATCCTGGGGTGCTGAGGGGCAACTCACAGTGTAGACAAGGCATCGCTGGCAGATCCTTAATCTGAAAGGCCTAGGGATGTAATGTGACTTGCCCAAAGCCAACTCTCAGCAGATCTGGGACTAGAGCCCAGGTTGCCTACTGGGTGCCACTCCCCAGTGGACACAGGCTGGACCAGGCACTCATGGGTGTGGAGTGACAGTGAATGAGGAATGCAAGGCCACGGTCCTGGCTTTGGGCCACGGAAAGGGAATGCTTGCCCTCCCCTCTGACTTCTGCACAGGAATAAGAGAGTAGGAGCATCACCTGCTGCTGTCTCTCACTAACAGGACTGCCACAGCACTTACTGATCCAGGCCAGACACAGGAGTGGAGGCGCCTCTCTCCCAAAGACTCCAATGTCCAGCTCAGGTGTGTCGCCACTGCAATCAGCAGCCAACATTCTTTCCAATGCTCTCATATGGCCTGTTCAGGTGCTGCCTGACCATGGGGTTCAGGGACCTCCAGTCAAACAGCCCAAGTTTCCTTGAGCAGGTATGAACCCCCTGAATCCCTACAGAACAGGCCATATCAGGTCTTCTTCCTACAGTGACCAGGAGCATTAGGGAGACCTCGGGGAAAGGGCTGGGCACACGGCCTGGCCTAGACTGGGCCCTTGAAACAAAATTGCTGCCGTTATTCTCTGACTCTCAAGGCTGGCTTAGGGAGGGTACCCACTCCGTGTGGGATAACTGCCCCACATCTGTCTCATGAAGGCCTCCCAGGGCATCTGGCCAAGACTCAGATTCCCCGTGGTTTAAGCCTTTACAAATGTAATCTGTTTAGATACAAGCCAAGTCACCAGGGCACCCGCGTGGAGCTGTTGCCTTGCAAGTGTGAGGCACATAGCTAGTGTTTAATAGATACTTGTTAAATAAGTGGATCCTATGAGGTAGTGCTATTAACATCCTCATTTCACAGAGGGGAGGGATGGAACAAGGAGTAAAGTATTCCTCAAGGTCACACAGCATGGGAAGAAGAAAACAAGGTTAAGTACCAGAGCCCACCTCCTTCCCCACCATATTATGTGCTTCTGCACTGGGGCTAGAGTGTGAATGTTCCAGGATAAGTTAACCCTAACCACTTACAAGGCCAATTTCTGGAACTCTTCATATGTGCTGATCTGCACACCTGCATCCCTGTTTCGCCATGTCATGTCTATCTATCTCTCCCTCCTCCCATCGCTCTCTCTGCCTCAATTTTCTCATCTGCAAAATGAGGATAACAATATATAGCGGATAGGATTGGAGGAAGATAACTGTTATTAGCAAGAGTCACAACCATTAAGTGAGCATTTGTTATTAATATATGCCAGTCTCCTTGGTGCCCAGCATTGCATCTTTCTCACTGAAGGGTGGTGGTGATGGCCCCATTTCACAGATGAGTGAACTTAAGTGCTTCTCCAGAGTTAACACAGTGCTGGGTACCTGTGAACACTCAATACATGGCAGCTGCTCTTGTAATACTAATAATAACAATAACAGAATAGGCTTCAGCTCTTCTAACAGAGTGAGAGAAAAGAGAATGAGAGAAAGAGACACTGAAAGGTCCTTTTCAGAAATGCCCAGGGTCCTCAACTCCTCCTGTTCTCTCCCAGGGCCTCTCCTCCAGCACATGGCATTCTGTGCTGGTCCAGGGTCAGCCCATACACTGCCACCTACCCTAAGCTGACTCACAAAGCAGCAGCAAAGTGAGCCATGGAAATGAAATGACATCAGGACATCCAGCCACCTGTGGAGAACACACTCATGTATCGCTGGTCTGCTGACATGGATGGTTTCTGGAGAAGTTTCAATCAGGGCAGTTTGGATGATCCATGGTGGGGTGAATCCAAACTGTCTTTGAGATTGTCCTGCTTACTCTTTGCATATCTCAGTTCACACACAAATGAAAAGTGGCCCAGCCTAACCAAATAATTTTCCAAACATACCCACATGATCTTTAAAAAACGTGCACTGTAGAAACCCAGAAAGTATAAAAAGGAACAGAGAAGAAAATAAAGTAACGCATGTATCATCCAATGACCCAGGATGACCAACTGGAACGCTCAGAAATGCCCGCTCTTATACCAACTCCCCAACTCCATCACATTCAGTACTGCGGTTAGTACACACAATGTGCTAATGTCAGCATGGCAAGTTTTTATTAGCTCTGTACCAGAGGATTAGAGTAGAGGCTGAAAACTGGATGTTTTTAATAACCTTTTTTTTTCTACTCTAGGGTAATTCAAGTGGAAAGCCCACATTTTTAGATGGAATACATAAAGCACAACCATAAATACTCATGTGTAAATAGCTCTTTGCAGTGACATCTCCAGAAGATTCTCTGTAAGTTGAAGCTTCTAATTTTCCAGCAAATAACCTTTTAGTCCCATTTGCTTCAGCCATCCTGCCTGACCACTTCATCTATTTTTCAGACAAGAATGAACTCAGAGCTGACAATGACAAACTGATCAACAGAGGTTCCAGTCACACCAGACATTACTCAGCAGCCCAACAGGTGACCTGTCCACCTGGAAGCTTCTACTATCACCTGGGCAGTTGGGCCTGATACAAATGCTGACTCAGAACACAGCCTGCCATCATATGTTCTTTCAACTAACTTTCAGCAGCACAAGTGTTACCTTTATAATTATTCATAATTTATAGCTATCAATATTTTGTTTCCCCAATAACAACCATTACCAGAAAGGTAAATCAAGGTGGAATACAACAGCTTAGCTTCTGCATAAAACAAAAGAGGCAGCAGAGGAAGAGAGAATAAAAATAGAAGTCATATTTAAATCCTGAATCCTTACAAAGTCCAAAATGGAGACATTAACACTGATATAATGAAAAATCTGTCTTTATAGAATAGATTTTAAGGTTCTGAATCAAGAAGGTAACAGAAGGTAGACATTATAACAGACAGACACTGATATTTGTTAATTCATTTAAATATTTCGTAGCCCTTACCTTACGTGAGGCACTATTTGAAAGCAGTGATTCTCAAATTTTAAAATGCATCAGAATCAACTGGAAGATCTGTAAAATAGAGATTGCTGCCCCTCCACCCACAAGTAACTGATTCAATAATTCGGTAGATCTGGGGAAGGACCCAAGAATTTTCATTTCTAACAAGTTCCCAGCTGGTACTAATGCTACTGTTCTAGGACCACAGTATGAGAACCATTTTTCAGGCTACAAAAATACAGCAGAGAATGAATCAAAGCCCTTTTATCTGAGAGCTTACATTCCATTAGAGTGATAATAATTAAGTGTAAAATAATTTCATTAGTGCCAAACATCATTTCTCCCATGGAAAATAAAATCAGAAAAGAACTAAGGATGATGGAGGAGGTCGAGATAATTTTCTAAAAGAAGGTGGTCAGAGAAGGCATCTCCAAGGATGTAACATTCAAACAAATGAAGTGAATGAAGAGAGAAGAATCCATGCACAACCAGAGGGGAAAGGGATGCAGACAAAGGGAACATCTCATAAAAGAACCCCAGGTGGTTATGAGCTTCCAGTGTTCCAGAATAGCAGATCAGTCTAAACAGAGCAGAGAGAACACTGGAGGAAGATTAGATTGATAAGATTTTTTTACCGTAAGGTGATGAGTGATGTGATCTGGTTCATGTCTTAAAAAGAACTGCTTGGCTATTTTGAGATGTGGAGAAAAGACTGACAAAGATGGAAGCACAAAGACCAGTTAGAAAAGAGGCAATCAGAGAAGGTGGCTGTTTGGACCAGAATGGTGGCAGCACACCTGGCAAGGAGGATGGGAGTAGAAGAAGTCCTTCCAGGGGAGCGGACACACTTCCCGTGGGATGGGATGTGGGTGTAATGGGGAAAAAATCCTCAAGGATGACCACTGTGTTTGTCTTGTTTTTATTGGAGGAGGGTGGCAGGTGGAAATAAAACATTTATTTGGAAACATTCTCAAGCCTACAGAAAAGTTGCAGGAATAAAAATAACATGAAGAACAACTGTGCACCCTTATAGATTTTCCCACTTTTCACACTTTATCCCATTTGCTTTAACATTTGCACACTTTCCCCATAGAGATACACACACAGGGAGGGCAGTCTGCATGGACCGTGAGGAGAAAATAGGTATCTTCACACTAGTGACAGAAGAAGACCACCCTGTACTGAGGGGATCTTGATGGCAGGGGTAGAAAATGAGGTCCAAGAAGCAGGATGGGCACATTAGAGAAAAGACGCACTGACAGCTAGCCCGAAGACAGATTGAGAGAGGAGGCAGCTCAGGATCTGCTAGTTCCAAGCACTTTGATAACCTGTGGAAAGACTTTGTTTTAAATGGGAAAACTGACATGACAAAATTAACAGCGACAATAGAGCAAACAAGTGAACCAAAATTCCTTTCCCTACGTTTCCCGGTTGCAAATTTCTAACATTATCTCCTCTGTCTCAAAGTCCTCTTGGACAGGGTCCCACCTCAACAATTAGTTTCCCAGGGACTAGCCAATCCTCCTGCCTGCGTTTGAATGATGACATCTGACATTCCCATGTTGGACTTCACAGAAATGCACTTTGCTTCTCTTGAACTCTGCAGCACAACAAGTGATGCAGTCCTCCTCCGAATGACATTACCAGAGCCTGGCTCTCACTGCCATGCTCAGAAACAAGCTTATTCACTCTAAGTTGATAAATGCAGGCAGTAATCAAAAGTTCTGCTCTCACAGCGGAAAAAAATCTTCTGAGGGTATAGCAGCAGCTCAAAATGAGATTGAAATGTGATGAACCACTTCCATTCTTTCGATTAAGTAGGGTTTTTCAATTTGCCACTTTAAGGGAGCTACGAATATCCTTCTACCATATATCCCTTCATCCTTCAACTTCATCCAAAAAGGTGGTTGGGCCAAGAGTATCTGTAATTCTGAAGCAATGGAACTCCCAGCCCAAGTTTATCCCCAACAGGTGTGCAGAGATGTTAATGTACAACCAGCAGGTATGTAAAAATCCTCTTCTGGAAGATACAGAATGCAGAACTCTGCATCAGACCAACTGCTAGAGCATGTCATCTGTTCCCACAGCTTTTGATAATCCATCTTCAACCAGAACACAAGATAGAGCAAACAACATCTTGAAAACCACTGCAACTGCCAGCCTCTGTTCTGTAGGCTTTTAAAGGGCTTTAATTCCAGTATCCTCAACTCTGTGTTGTATAAAGCAAAAGGGAATCTAACTCTTTAGGACAACACACAGGAGGAAAGTATTCTCTGGCTGGTTAAGCACACCTGGGCCCATGTAGGCAGTGCTGGGTGTGTGTCTGGGGGACCACAAAAGGACACACCTATTCTTTTCTCAGCTCAACCAACATAGCACAATCTTCCAGGTGTTCTTTTCCCAAAAAGAACCTCACATTCAAGCAATATTGCTTAAGTTGAGTATATCAAGGGGTTGTGTGACCCTGGACAAATTACTCAGTGTTGCTGAGCTTCACTCTTTTTTGTGTGATTTGTTGTTTTTTTTTTCAAATTACATTCCATGAATATAACTCCCTGTGCTATACAGAAAATCCTTGCTGCTTATCTATTTTATATATAGTAGTTTGAATCTGTTAATATTATATACCTAATTTGTTCCTCCCAAACTCCCTCTCTCCTTTGGTCCTTTGCTCATAAGTTTGTTTTCTACGTCTGTGAGTCTTTTTTTGTTTTGTATATAGATTCATTTGTATGAGTTTTTAGATTCCATGTATAAGTGATATCATATAGTATTTGTTTTATTTTTTTGTCTGACTTACTTTATTAAGTATAATACTCTCTAGGTCTATCTATGTTGCTGCAAATGGCAATATTTCATTTATTTTTATGGCTGAATAACATCCCATTGTATATATATACACCACATCTTCTTAAGCCAATCATCTGTTGATGGGCATGTGGATTATTTCCATGTCTTGGCTATTGTAAATAGTGCAGCTATGGACACTGGGGTAGGTGTATCTTTTTGAATTCAAGTTTTCTTTTTTTCCAGGAGTGGGATTGCTGGATCATATGGTAGCTCTATTTTTAGTTTTTTAAGGAACTGCCATACTGTTTTCCATAATGGCTGCACCAATTTACATTCCTATCAAACAGTGTAGGTCCACATACCATCTCCAGATTTTTCATCTATAAAATGGGGATTAAAAACAGCTGATCTTCATAGGCTTTCTGTAAAGATTAAAGGAGATATATATTTCAAACACTTAGCCTGGCACATAGTAAGTGCTTTAAAAATGTTAATATTATTTTAGTTGTGTCCAATTTCCCTATCTTACTTTGAAGACACACAAGGCCCAGTCTGGACTATTCATATGAGGAGGTGAGGAAGGGAAAGAAGGATTTCTCATGATAAAAAAGAAACACACTAAATAAATTAGGCATAGAAAAGAGCCTCCTCAACTTGATAAAGGTCTTCTACAAAAAAACCTAGAGTTAACATCAAATGAAATCCTGGATGCTTTCCCTCAAGATCAGGAACAAGACAAGAATGTCTGATCTCTTCACTTGTATTCTACACTGTACTAAAAGTTTTAGTGAGGGTGATTAGGCAAATAGAGAAAGAAAGGAAGCAAAGGAAGGAAGGAAGGACAGAAGGAAGGACGGAAGGAAGGAAAGGAAGGAAGGAAGGAAGGAAAGAAGGAAGGAAGAAAGAAAGAAAGAAAGGAAGGAAGGAAGGAAGAAAGGAAGGAAGAAAGAAAGAAAGAATCCAGAGTGGAAAAAAAAGTAAAATTATCTATTCACTGATAATATGAGCTTGTACACAGAAAATCCTAAGAAACCCACTAAAAGAAATTTAGAATTAATAAACAAGTTCAGCAATGTTGCAGAATATGAGATCAGTATATAAACATCAATTGTATTTCTAAATACTTGCAACAAACAACCAAAAAAATGAATTAGGAAAATAATTTCACTTACAATAGTATCAAAAAGAATGAATATGTTGGAATAAACTTAAAGAAATGTAAAACCCAAAATCGGAAAACTACAAAACTTGGTTGAAAGAAACGAAATATCCAAATAAATGGAAAAACATCTCATGCTCATGATGGAAGACTTAATATTGTCAAAATTGCAATATGCTTCACCACAATCTACAGAGTCAGAAAATTTCCTTAAGAATCTTAGCTAACTTCTCTGTAGAAATTGATATGCTGATTCTGAAATTCATACAGAATTGCAAGAAACCCAAAATAGCCAAACAATCTTGAAAAAGAACAAAGTCGGAGGACCTACACTTGCCAATTTCAAAACATACTACAAAGCAACAGTAATCAAGACTGGCCTAAGGATAGACATACAGATCAATGGAATAGAAGTGAAAGTCCAGAAATAAACCTGTGTGTTTGTGGTTAACTTATTTTTCACAAGGGTGCTATGATCATGCAATGGGCAAAAGAATAGTCTCTTCAAATAGTGCCTAGACAACTGTACAGTCACGTGCAAAAGAATGAAGCTGGATCCTTACCTCACACCACATAAAAAAAAATGTACTGAAACTGGATCAAAGAACTCAATGTAAGAACTAAAATTATAAAACTCTTAAAAGAAAACATAAAGCTAAATCTTCATGAACTCAGATTAAGCAATGAATTCCTAGCTATGACAACAAAAGCATAAACAAAATTTTAAAACAGACAAATTGGACTTCATCAAAATTAAATTCCTTTTATGTTTCAAAGAATACCATCAAAAAAGTGAAAAGAAAACCCAGAGAATGGGATATTTGTAAATCATATATCTGATATATGATAAACAAATCATGGATCTTGTACGTAGAATACATAAAGAACTCTTACAACCCAATAATAAAAAGACAAATAACAGGGTAAAAAATGGACAAAGTAGACATTTCTCCAAAGAAGATACACAAATGGCTGATAAGCACATGAAAAGACTCTTCAAACTCTTAGTCATCAGAGAAAAGTACATCAAAATCAGAATGAGATATCATTTCTCACACAATTGGATGGCTATAACCAAAAACCAGACAATCACAAATGTTAGCAAGAATGTGGAGAAATCAAAACTCTCAAACATTTCTGTGGGAATGAAAAATTGTGGAACCACTTTGTAAAATCATCTGGCAATTCCTCAAATGTTTAAACACAGAGTTACCACATGATCCAGCAATTCTACTCCTAGGTATATACCCAAGAGAAATTAAACATATGTCCACACAAAAACTTGTACATGAATATTGATAGCAGTATTATTCATAGTCGTAAGGTGAAATCAACCTAAATTCATCAGCTGATGAATGGATAAATAAAATGCAGTATATGCCTACAATGGAACATTGTTTAGCCATGAAAGTAATAAATATTAACATATGCTACAACATGGTTGAATCTTGGAAACATTATGCTAAGTGAAATAAGCCAGTCACAAAAGATCATATATTATATGATTTTATTTATATAAAATGTCTAAAAAAGGTGCATCTATAGAGACAGAAAGTATACCACTAGTTGCTTAGGGCTGGGAGGAATGGAGGGATAGGTCGGTAATCTCTAAAGGGTACAAGGTTTCTTTCTGGGGTGATGAAAATGTCCTAAAACTGACTGCGGGGATGGTTGCACATGTCTGTGAAAATACTAAAAACCATTGAATTGTATAGTTCAGGCAAATTGTACGGTATATGAATTATATCTCAACATAGCTATTTAAAAAAAAAAAACTCTGATTTTGATCAGTACGTGGACTGAGACGAAAACCACTGCCCCACCTTCTGCTGCCTGCACCCTCCCCAGATTCTCTCTCTATAGCACAAATAGTTACTCTGGTTCCTTTATACCTTCATGATGTTGGCTATTGACTCAGTTCTGGATTTTGTGAACTGCTGTGTTTGGATCAAATACACTGACAAATTAGCTGTGTGAAGCCCCTGCCGCATCTGCCTCTAAGATTAAACAGTAAGACCAGCCCTCCACTGCTGGGCCTGCCCTTTCAGCTCCCAGGATAAAGAAGTGTCATCCCAGCACCTCTGATGGAGAGTTGCCTCTTTTTGGTAGCCTAGTATGTCACCACATGAGAAAAGTTAGGCGGACTGCACTAAGACACTTGTGAAATATCAGCTATTGCACATTAACTAACATCAGTCCTCTTAAATATCTATGTAGAGGGTTACTGGAACCATTAGGAATTTCACCTATACTTTTAAGAACCCAGCTTCCTTACCACCAGCCATTTCAAGCTTCCACAGAACTCCAGGTCCCCATCCTAGTGTTTTTATTTTTAACTCAGACACACCAAAACATTGGAGATGTCTTCAAACTTGCTTTGCTTCTTGGCTGACACTGCCCTGGCCTGAGGTGTCTTCCCACCTCCATCCCCAGTGGCCCTGACTTAAACCATTCAGTGCCAGCATATGGTTGTACTTCTCACCAACCAAGTTAATAATCACTCTGCGTTTAAAGTCAGATCTTGGTCTCTATTCTTTGTCACCAGAACATTTGACTTAGATTTCTGTCAGCTGAGCTAATATAAACCACATCCCTCCAGAGACAGAGTATAGCTGAAACAATTCCTCCTAGCTTGGCCATCCATTATACAGAAATATATGCCATAGGCCTGGAAATGGAAGATAAAACTCTTTCTGGCATAACCTGAAAGTATATTATGTGTCTCCTATGACTAAGCTATTTATTAACAAAAGGGAGCCGCTTAAAATGGGAAAAGCATATTATCTCTGCTGTTGAATTGTCTGAAAAGGGGGTAAAGCTTTGAGCAGACTCCCACTGTTCAAAGGTCTGACTTCATCTCAGATTCACTCTGGTGTGAGTCGACTGGTCTTTAGATTTTGATTTTATGGAAATTTTGATTTTATGGAAATTTTGATTCCATGGCCATGCCTGCCTTTTAAATGCTGGTATGTATGACAAGAGCATGGTGAGATCCTGGAGGATAGATGGGAGAGTGCACCTAACAGCATCTGGGATGAAGGTGGTCCAGGTCCAGATCCATTTCTGTGAAGAGTGCTCCTTCTTGGCAAGAGTCACTGTTGTTAACACATTTGAGATGGTCCTCTAATTTATTACCTGATCCCTGAGGAGCACCCTTCTTTAGTGATAAACTCAGTGAGTGTGAAAAAACTCACCTTCATAACAGACAAACTGCAGATGTGTGCTGGTGTCTCCTTTCTCACCATGTGTCATGCAATGAAAGCTAGCACACAGAGGCCCCTGCCTGCAGACATGCAGGGAGCCACTAACTCTCACCCTGCCTTCCATGCAGGTAGCACACGGGCCTCACACCCACGAAGATTCATTAGTTTTCCATCCCCATCCTTGGAGTCCTTTTCTCTGCTCAAGTGACAATGTAGTTGTTAATTCCTAACATTAGCTAATAAATATTTCAAATATTTTATGGACTCTGAATTTGAAGGATGAAGATGGCTTTTCCTATATAAGTAAAAAATAACCACTAAACCCCCAGTCCTGCTTCCTTTTTTATTAACTTGGGTGAGACTTGGGAGGGAGAAAAAATGGTGAAAAAGTATCAAAAGATATTTCATATCTTGACAGTTGAAACAACTTCTACTCGAATCTTCTTCAGCAAACTCCATAGAATGAGCTACAGGGGGAAAGAAATCCAACACTCTAGAATGAAGTGTATCAGGATAAGCAGAGAGTGTTCCTGGAGTCAAATTATCAATACCAGCCACAACAGTTAACTGGCCCGGTGGCTGAGGGCAAGAGGAGCTACTCCCACCTTCTCCTGATTCCCTCTTCCCTCCCCTCTTTCTTCCCTCCCCCTTCACTTGCTCTCTCTCTCCCTCCCTCTATCACTCTTTTCCGCCCTCCACCCTACCATTCCTTTACCATTCCTCTCCATTCTCACAGGGAGCTCCTCCCATCATACCACAGGGATCCCAGGCCTGACAGAAGGTAACTCTCACAGAGGTTAATGAAGTTGTTCAGTCTGACAGTCAGCAAGTAGGGGAGTGGGAAATGGACCTCAAGACTTCACCAATATCCCCTGGATACACAGCAGCCTTAGTGCTGGCTCTACACTTGGCAGTGAGAGATTCTATCCTCCACCCTACCCACCTTGGTTTAAAACAATGAAGTCTCTGCAGGGCTGGTCACTCCCTGAAAAGATTCCATCCAGGACAATTATAGGAGCCCACTGCATTTTGTTAGGAGGATGCCAGAAATTTCTATCCCCCTATATGAAAACCCCAGGGATTCTGAGGGCTACAAAGCTGAAGTATAGATGGCCATCTTGATCCTCTCTGCTAGGATGCCAGGAGCAACCCTAGGCTCATTTCTGGGCCAAGTGGGATCCTGGCCCACTGGCCATGAGAAAGCCCTAGAGGTCTCCTCAGCCAGCTCTGAAGGTGTGTGTACCGAGCAGGGTGGCAGAGCTGCAGGATCACTGGACCAAGGCCAAGAAGCCATGGGGTTCATCAGGAGAGAGGAAGCAGAAGGCCTGGGCCCACTGTGAGAGGCTCTCAGGACTCCTCCAGAGAAGAGTCAGAGCCTCAGAGGCAGAGAGCAGATACACATTTACTGGCTCTGAGGTCACTGCCAATGAGCCATGTTATACCTAGGCAATACTCATGTCTGCAACCTGTATGTCAGGTGCTGAGCAACTATAATGGGCATCAGCCTCAGCCCTGCAGCAGGTCCCACCTATGATGTCAAGCTCTTAGGTATAAGGAGAGACTGGAGTGGACAACAGTCAGTGGCTACTGACCAATCACACATATTGTTTAACTATTCGAGCCACCAACCAAGCCACACCAATGCTTCCTGGCTGGAGAGTGGTGCTGGCAGCAGACACTGTCATCAAGAACTAGCCAGCATGACACTTTGATCAGGTTGTAACCAAGCTGACCCTTATCATGAGTGAAGAACAGCCTGGGTGCTGGGCTTCTCCCAGGCCTCCTCTCCTGGGAGGTCCTTGTTGCCCATTAAAGCACAACAGATAAGACAACTAACTTGTGAGTCAGGCAGACCTGGGTCTGAATTCAGTCTTGGACAAGTAACTTAACCTCCCTGAGCCTCAGTCTTCTCATCCATAAAAAGGGGGAGCAATGGCAGTAATGGTGGCTAATACTTTATGAGCCTTCTGATATGCGAGAGTGGCTATCTGTCTGCCTCTTTCTCATACAGTTTTCACAAAAATTCCATGTGCTGAGTTGGATACAGTTATTCTCCCCTGAGACACAGAGTGGTTAAGTATTTTGCTGAAATCATACATGACTGAGTGGTGGCACCTTAATTTTAACTCAGGCTGTCTGGCTTCAGAGCCCATCCACTGACCCAGCAGACCTGATCTGCTCACGGTGGTGCTGAGGGTTTCCAGGGAGACAGTGTAGATGGAACACTCACCTCAACACCTCCCCAAGGTCAGCACACGCACTGCGGCTGCTGTCCTAATTATCTATTACTATCCCTTGGGAGACAGAAGCGTCTTGGAGGATTTCATGTTGATGCTTGCTGGGTTTTTCCCTCAAAAAGAGTGAGCAGAATGAAGTTTCTCTGTGAGTTCAGTGTTTCTTACTCATAAAACTGACAGTTTTGTTCTTTAGTATCCTTCCTTTCATTCAACACAGTAGCCCCAAACTGTACTTTAAAAACAGTGCCTTTGGGATGAATAAATATGAATGAACATGAATACTACTCAGACGTTTGCTGGACTCAGTTCACAAAAGAGAGGGTGGAAAAAGAAGAACAAAAGACCATTTGGCCTGGTGGGGAGTGGGGGAAAGGAGTGAGAACA
This sequence comes from Camelus bactrianus, assembly GCF_048773025.1. Classification (NCBI taxonomy): domain Eukaryota; kingdom Metazoa; phylum Chordata; class Mammalia; order Artiodactyla; family Camelidae; genus Camelus; species Camelus bactrianus. The sequence continues at coordinate 30,292,462 of NC_133555.1, forward strand.
AGAATGATTTAGCCCACTTTCAGTACACCCACTTCAAATCTTTGAGAGGAGATTAACCTGGCAAATAGGAAAAGAACAAAACTCCTTTAAATGGATCCATTTTAGACATTGGGATATCCTGTCCCAAAGGGAGATATTCCACAGAGGAGTGATGGATGGGGAAGGATCCTGACATAAATGCTACCAACGAACAGGAGAAAACTAGAGATAAGAACAGAGAATCTGACAACCTGTTCTTGAAATCCAAGAGAATATTCCAGAATATTAGAATACATTACTGAGCAAAGAGCTTTTAGTCAAGTCTTTGAAGTCTGGTTTAAGAAAAAAGCAAATCACTACCACCCAATTCTGTGCAAACCTTAGGAAGGAGCACGCAGCCAGGTCTGCCTTTTCTCAGGGCTCCTGCACCTGCCAAAGAAACCCCCCTCCATCTTCCCAGTGCTGGCCCATCACAGGTAACTCTTTTTCTGGGCCCCCAAGGCCCTTGGTCCTGCAATTTTCCCTCCTTCACTCTGCCTTTGATGGCAGTGAGTACATGAAAACCCACCCCAGAGAAGTCACTGAAGAATGAAAATGGTCCAACTTCCCTGCACTCATCACCAAGGCTTTGAATAAAGTAGACCCAAGGGAAGACAAGTCCACATGGATTCAACTGCAGAGGCTCTACCTCAAAGCTCCAGTGGGAAAACCACAAATTTGGAACCAGAAGACTTTTAACTCCAGTCTGGGTTCCACCATGTTGAGTTCTATGCCTTGAATATTTCTAAGCTGTGGATTAATCTACCTGCCAAAAGATAAAGTCACAGTGAGAGTTGCATTCATCTGCATAGAGAAAGGAAAACATCCACCAATGTAGGCATGAAAACAGCACAGGAGCAGCTCTTAAGGCAGAGATAACTGAGGGGAAAAGAGAGAAGATCAGCAATGTTCAAAAGTGACTATTTCACTTCAGAACGGAGAGAGAATACAGGATGGGGGCCCTTTGTAGATAACAAAATGGAGTTGCCCACATTGTGCAGAAAATGACACCGTGAAACATAAATAAGGGAACCACATTGTTCTTACTAGAAATCCACCCAAAATATTGTAGGCATAAACTTCTGGATGTCACAAGATTCACAAGCAGTCATTCTGAGGAACCAGTAGCACTGAGCAGAGAATACACCTGAAAGCATGGCCTACCTGGATGCCAGGCACTCTTCACGTAGTGAATGCAGTTAGGCTTGAGGAGGGACTCTGGAACAGGGGGAGGGCAGAAGGGACCAGCCACTTTAGCCCTAGGTCTCTGTCAGGCACTCCTTGCCTCCAGAGGGTCCAGTGAAGCCCAGGTACAGCTGCTTCATAAAAAGCCCTCTTGCAAAGTACCTGAGACCATTCCTATGAGAGCACAAGAAGACTGCTCAGCCACCTGCCTTAGGCTGGAGACTAGAAAACGTCACTTCTAATCATGGTTTTCAGTGTGACCCTTGGAAACACTGACATATTCTTTCCAAGAGCAGAATGTTCTTCATAATTGAGGCAGGGCTTCCCTGTGTCTGTGATACCTGTCAGTAGTTGAGTGGAGCAACGTGGAATCACTTTAGAGGGAAACCAATTCTCTTTTCCCAGGTCAGTATCATTTGTATGAAAATAAGTGCTGCCACCTTAAGGACACAAGATGATACTAAATACCATCTCCAGCAAAGGCAGAGTCTGCACATAAACAACTTACTCCAGGGGTCCTCTTACCTCCAACAAAATTACTGTCAGCTGTGTCCACCACTAGCTGAAGGGATTAGCTAGTGGAAGGCCATTAACAATGTACACAAAGATGTGTCTCCTTTCATCAAATAGATGTGTACCTGAAAATTACTTGTAGGTGAGTAGCTTTTGTAAATCAAGTTCTTTTGTGCTTTTGTTTTTAATTCCTAAAAAAGCAACACATGTCCATGGTAACACATTCAAAATGAACAGAAGTGTAGAAAGTGGAGAGTATGTACTTTCATTTCCTGTACATCCCTCTGGAAGTGTTCTGTATATTCAACCACTTACATACAACCATTGTATATCCTTCAGACATACACACACTCACACACCGTACAGTGCATTTTCTTCTACATCTTTTCCTCTGTATCTTGGTCACTTACTGGTGTACCTTCAAACCCTTTCATGAGGAACTCCAGTTCTGAGCCTTCGAGTCTGGGGAAAACCAATGCCTTCCAAGAAGTTAGTAGCTGTCCCATGATAAAAGGACACCATAATCAAATAAGTTTGGGGAAAGTTGCTTCATACAAATAAATGGCTTTCTCTATGATAGAAATTCCAATTCCTTGAATATCTCATGTACACAGTGGACTGCCAAGAGTGACAGATTTTACATGGCACCTCCCTTATTTCACCCCAAAACATTTCTTCAAGGACTACTTACCAACACGTTGTGCAATATGGTCTCTCTTCGTTCAGTACTCCCCACCCACCTACCCTACCCTAGCCTAGCCCTTGGCTAAATTATTTCCTACTCATCCTTTAGATGTCAGCTAAGCTCATCTTTCTTAGGAAAATGTCCTCTGATGATGGCTGTCCCTCACCCCTGGTTCACCCCAGCCCAGGCTGAGATGCTCTGGGACACACTCTTGCTGCGCAACAGCCCTCTCGCCCTCTCGCCCTCTCCTCCACCGCAGTCTCTCTGGTTGCGTTAAATGCTCAGTGGTGTGATTATTTCCCATCTGCCTCCCTGCTGGCCTGAAAACACCATGAGAACATGCCATGTCTGCCCATTCATCACCACCCCAACCCATGCTAATATCTAATGTCTACCACACCAGAGGTGCTCTGTAAATGTTCCCAGAACCTGCCTCTGCAAAGGACACTCCAGTCCCTACCAGGGAAGGATTCATTTCTCCTAAACCCACTGCAGTGAACTTTCTGGTAAGGCAAAGAGCCTTTTTGCAAGGTGAATTACTACCTCCTTTACTCATTTGTCTCGTATGCATTTGGGTACTGCAGGTTTGCAGGATTAAATGTGGAACCGCCTCATCTCTGACAGAAATATCTTCAACGTGTGAGCTGTTGGGAGGCACAGACATTCTGATGCAGAATTTGCTTTACATTTTTAAAAAGATTTTCTGCTGTGACATTTATTTTGATCAGGGGAAGAGACTCTGAGTGTTTATGTAAAATAAGACAAGTTTTCATTTATGATGGATTTTCACATGCTGAGAAGAAAATGGCACAATTTGACAAAAACAGAGCCTTTCATTTGCTTCACATGTGAACTGTGCATGTAAACAGGTAAGACACAGCCAACTGAACACTTGGGCACAACCAGAGGGCAGTGGATATGCTGGCATGTAGGACAGGTCTAAAGAGGTAGGATAACCTGGCAGTGCTGATGTCAGCCTCAGGGTTGCATGCTGACTCACCCATTTTACTACCTGAGTCATGATAAGCAAGTCTGTAAGCCTCAGTTTTCTCATCTATTAAGTGGGAATAACAGTTGTTTCTCTTTCACTGAGTTGTGGGTAGAACTGTATTATATTAGATCATGCTTATGCCTGCACATCATAAACACCATACAAATATTACCTAGAGGAAGGAGCCCCCAAGGGATGGAGATAGTGGAATAATGCACAGGTGAGTGCCTCCAAGGACAATGGGGAGTGTGTTCTGGACAGAAGATTCCATTAGCTTGGAGCTGGGAAGAGAGGCAAGAGTGCATGTGAGAAGTGAAAAGGAAGATTTCCTTCATGCTGTCTCAGGGATGAGGCCCACCAAGGAGCTGAGGCCCTCCTGAGAGCCCTGGGCTCCAGACAAAAGAAAAGCAAAGAGCATTATTTGAAGACCAACATCATTCAATTGACAGTGATGCCAAGGCTCTCAATTGGCCATGGCACCAAGGTTCTTGGAAGTTAAGCATCAGGACATGAACACAAAGGACCCACCACCCCCACCCAAGCTTGATGAGCAGGGGAGGGTACGTGTGAACATCAGGGATGCTCATGGGCTTCAAGCAATTCTAGCTGCACACTGTTTTCTGTTCAATGAATTTCTTGATGTACAACTCCAGTGATAAAAAAGTTTCCAAGGTGCAGGAGAAAAGAGAATGCTACCTTGTTCAGTGCCATAGATCCTGCCAGGCATAAGCCAGACCACTGTGGACTTTACACTATCATCATTCTTACAACAATACTAACAAAAGTGACTCTTGGTAAGCTCTTTCCACACACTAGTCACAGAGCTACAGGTTTAACATATTGTTTCATTTACTCCTCACATTCCCTGTGAGATAGGTGCTATCATAATGAGTACTCTACAAATGAGTAAACAGCCTAGCCTCAGCCCTGGTGGCAGCAAGGGTCAGCCATGGAGGCAACACGCACAAGTCACACTTGCAATCAGACCACACGCCCCTGGAAGAGCCCCCGGCCAACCCAGCACATCCCAGGGAGGGCTGCTGAGGAAGCCCGGGGCCAACTACAGGACTGTCTCCCATGTTCTCCCCAAATCCTGGAGGCCCGACCTGTATTTCCTCAGCAAAGCAGCCCCTTTCTCATTCCTGGGGGCCTGCGGTATAGCCTGGCTGATTGAGTCAGTCCCAAAACAGTGGTACTTAACCTATATTCCCCACGGAACACATCTGACCAACAGCCTAGGCTGCAACATTCACTGCTGTCATTTCCAAAGTGCTGAAGATGGACCTCCTTCTCCCTCCCAGTCAAAATACAGATCAGAAAGTAAGTGCCTAACTGTGACGTTAACACAGGAATGACCCTGAATTCCCTTTGAGTGATTTTAAAAAAATTAAATCACCTACAAACTCTGACTCTCTAATATTACTGTGACATTCCACAAATGTCAAGACATCAGGTGAAAAAAAAAAACCAGTTAATAATCACTTCTGCTTGTACATTGTCCTTTACTGCCTCTGGCCCCTCATTTTAGATATCCTCTAGCTCCTTCTTCTTTTTTTTTTTTAGATATCCTGTAGCTCCTACCAACTGAAAGCCTGTATTCTGATTTCTACTATTCTGAAAAAAAGAGAGATTAAAAAATGCAAAAGCATTAAAAGAAAGTAGTATTATCTCATTAGATATACATCTAAGACTATTGTCCTCACACACAAATCAAATTCAAATAGAAGCAGAACTGACCAACCCAAAAGCAGAAAAAAACAGCCATCGGTTTGTGATGACCTACAGTAGTTAGTAGCACAGGACTAAGGTACTGATACAGCACAGGACTCGGTTCAACAAACATTTGTGGAAGATCTTTTCTATTCCAGCCCTTCTGCTCTAAGTCCAAAGGGGATGAAGAAAACACAGTCCCTGCTTCCAAGTTCAAGGGGAAAGAGCCCAATGAAAAAGAAAGTGCTACACTGTGGGGACATAAAAGAAGGACCTGTGACTGTTCTAGAAAGGAGGGCTGATCCCAGTGGGCAAGACCAGGCTCCAGGAAGCTGGGCTGTCAGGAAAGGGCGAGCCTGGCTCTGCATGAGGAGAGCAGGCTTGAGGGAGGGTACAGCCCAAGGGTAAACTGGTCTCATGACCTGGAGGAGGCAAAAAGTGGAGGCCAGTAAAAGAGGGTAGGAGCTGGCATCCATTTATGCACATTTGCACTTCATCCTACAAACAGTGCTGAAAGGAAGAGGAGTGTGCACTGGGGCTGGGCAGGGCCACATGGAAGCCCCACTGGGAGCAGGGAGCTGGAGATGGTTTGGTGTGAGGAGTCAACATGTACTGACCAAGTGTCCCCATTTCAAGGCACTGAACCAGGACTGCACCCTTACCTACTCTAATGCCCAAAATGACCCTTCACACCTTACAGATGGGGAGACTGAGGCTCAGATCATGAAATGCTTTTCCCCAGTCCACAGACCCGGCACTCACAGAACTGCAATTCCAGGTCTGCCACACTCCAGAGACTTCCCAATGGCTCCGGAAAGAGCCTGGAAATGGACCAGGACAGGGATGATGGAAACTGCATGGGTCAGTATCTGGGTGAAAGGGGACCAGAGGGACAGGAAAGTGTTTCAGAGAGCCTTAGGTGGGAGGTATAAACTCGCCTCCCACTTGCTTTTCAGAAAATCATTCACTAGCACCTAAAGCCACGCATTTGAATTTCACCCTATTTAACATGCCAGACCCAATTCTAGAACAGAATGTGGGAGGTTTTTGCCTTGGAATTCTCTCACAGCAGGTTGTGAAGCACTGTGGTCCCCACTGCTGCCTGCAACACACCGGGCAGTGGCAAGTGAGATAATGCATGGAAGGGACTCAGTACAGAGCATGGCTCTCAGTAACTAATCAGCTCATTAATTCACTCATTCATTCATTCAATACATGCAACATATGGGTTAAACATGAGCCTAAGCATGGAGGGGAGGGGCCACAGTGAGCCCAGGATATCCTCCTTCCACTAACACCATTCCTGAAAAAACAGAGACCCAAACCTGTGTGTACACACAGACACATCTCTGCAGACCCATGTTTGTATCATGCACACACACACAGTCAGAAGTGTGAAGGAATTTGAACTCAGCCACTCAAACTGTGAATTTTAAGACAGAGACAGTTACTCTATAACATAAACACATAATTACAAATTAGAAGAGAAAAACAATGAGTACTCTGGGATGACGACTGTGGAGTCACTTCAGCGTCATTATCTTGTGTGAATCTGGCCAAACGCTCTCGCTCTGTTGTGCTCTCACTGATGGAACAGGGTTGGGAACCTTGGAGGGTCCCCAGGTGCCAAAGGTTCACAGGGTGGGGAGGGTCCTGGATGTCCTTGTCTAGAACTAAGGTAGGTATGCAGGCCTGATCCCCTGATACTGACTTCCAATTTCAACTTATGGCCATAGCACCATCACATCAGTTAGTGCACGAAACAGATGTGAAAGCAAGAGTCAAGCCTACTCCAAGTGCTTCAGCTCAGAATTCCAAGGAAAAAACAAACCATTTAGAGTGCATATTTGTTTTTAACATCCTGGAGTCAATTCCTCCTTCTCTCTCTTTCACATATGTCAAGCAAAGGAAAGAATGAAAAAGAAAAGAAAAGAAAAGAAAAGAAAAGAAAAGAAAAGAAAAGAAAAGAAAAGAAAAGAAAAGAAAAGAAAAGAAAAGAGAAAAGAAAGAAAGAGAGAGAGAGAGAGAGAGAAAGAGAGAAAGAAAGAAAGAAAGAAAGAAAGAAAGAAAGAAAGAAAGAAAGAAAGAAAGAAAGAAAGAAAGAAAGAAAGAAAGAAAGGAAGAAAGAAAGAAAGAAAAGTTTTAAATACAGCTTTTTAAAAGGTTGACAAGCCTTCCTGGCACATCAAATGGCTCCTAGAAAACAGCATCTTAATGATTTCCGTGTAAACGAATCAGAAACACATGGATTAAATTTCCCTTAAAATATACACATGTAATTAAGGGGAAAAGTGCTTGGCAAAATGCATTTTGCATTTTATCAAACCCAACATTTCAAAAATAGGTTGAGACATCTGACAAATCCAAACACAGCAATCCTGCCCATCTTCATGGCTGTTCAAGGCCCCAAGTCCACTAGGCCAGACCTTCGCCTTCCCCTGGGCTTTTCAGAAGAAACTACTGGATTGTAACAGACAGGTTGGTTCCTAGGGCTCTGCAGTGGTGGTTATGGGTCTCCCTTTTTCTGGACCTGTTCCATTTTCAGGGACTGTCCCCCTGCCGCTGGAGAGCTTGAAACCCAGGCTGGCCTGACTGGGACACCTGCTGGGACTGGGCACCCTGCTGGAACATCTAGATGATGAAAGGGTGGCCTTGGTGTGTCCTGCAATTCATACCCCACCCCCAACTCTGTTAGGCAGTGCCCCTCTCCCAGGCCCTCCATCACCAGTGGAGAAAGGGGAATTGAGACACCCTTATTTCTAGCATCTCCATTCCAACAGCCAGATTATAGAATCATTGGTGTTTAATGTTATCTATGGGCACAAGTTATAAGGCAGCATTTTTTTCTTCCACTTTTATCATCTGTCTTTCCTCTACCTCAACAGCATCATGGTCGAGGAGGTCGATGGAACACAATGGGATGAGGAAAAAGGAGAAAAACTCTCAGATTAGTAGCCAAAACCCCAAAACAACACAGAATCTCAGAAACTGCCCAATCTGTGTTCTTCGGCAGCCACATGACAAGATAGAAGCAGAAGACTGGGGTCAAGCTCTGGCCAATTTCCAGTCCTTGTGTTTCGAACACTTTAAAACAAAAATGTTTGGGAGGCTAATTACTATCTTTTCCTTCATAGACATCCTTGAGAAAAATGGCTTACAGACAAGCAGCCCAAGCACTGAGATGGAGTGTGGCCCAGAAAGGACACAATTAATGAAACTGCTAGGTTCTAATCCTGCTTCAACCAGCTGAGGAATCTGTGACCTACTGTTATTCCCTCTGAGTTCAAGTTCTTCCTGCCTTAACCATAATCTCCTATAAGAATGGAACAACCTAATATGGTCATAATCACAGCAGAATGCATTGGCCTTCATCAAGTACCAGACTCTGATAGGCCACCTGTGCTATCTGACTGGATCCCCTTCAGCAGGTGACAAGAGACAAGGTCAGTGGGCTAGCCACTGCATCCCAACCCACACAAGCATTATCCTCACGGTGCTCATGGTAATCCCATAAGGTCAGTACTGCTATTATACCCATTTTACAGCTAAGGATGCTGAAGATTAGAGGAAAAGAGAAGGTTGCCTGAGCTCATGAACTGGGTGGACTTCTACATATTTAATCTTCACTACAACCCCCTGAGGCAGATCACTGAGATTATCACCTCCAGTTTATGAATGAGGAAGATAGGCACAGCTATTTTGCACAGCCACAGATGCATGGCTGGGGCCAGCCATGGTGGCAGGAGATCCTTACCAGGCTGGCTCTGGCCCCTGGCTGCCCTCCTCTCACCACCATTTTCTAAGCCTTATTCTCTAGCTTTCTTGAAGAGTCTGTGAGTCACCAAATGTCCTTTCAAAAAGTATCTTTTCCATTTAAATCAGCCAGGGTATGTCTCTGTTGCTTGCAAACGCCATGGGTACATGACAGCCCGGTTGACTTCTCACAGCACAGGTGGTGTCCCCTACCTCATCCTCCATCTGTGGAAAACACAGAGCAAAGGAGGGCACCAAGCAGGCTGAATCAGCAGGGCCTCTGCCCTCAGAGAACTCCAAATGGAGAAAGAAAAGAATGCATGCAATGCAATTCCAGAACAAAGTGCTTCTGGAACAAAGGGTTGCTAGGGCAAAGGAATAAACCAAAGTCACTTACAAAACAAGAATAAAGGAATTAAAGAGGTTGAACTGAGCTGGTTTTTAAGAATGAGTATTTGGATAAGCAGGAAAGGGGGAAGCAGGGATAACAGAACTGGAGTGAAACAAGATATAATGGAGGAAAGAGAGAGGCATACTCAGTGAACAGAAGGAGTCTTACCTGGGTAGACAAAGGTGAGAGGTAGGGATGAAGGGGTAGGTTGAGAACAGAGCATGTTACTTTCACACGCACATATACAAACACACACATACCCATATACACACACACAAGTACATACATGTATATAATTGTGTGTAGGTGTGTATGGGCATATGTACCTATAGGTATGTATGTAAATTTTACACCACTTTAGAAAACACTTAAAAGAGTTCAGCTTTATCTGAATCCACTGTCAGACCATCTGAAGTTCCCACAAAGACATCCTGCCCCACACTTAACTCGTAGAGGAAATGGAGTTGTTCACAGCTCCAAAGGCATGGGCAGCTCATCTCCAAAGAGGTCTCAACAGACAGTAAGACTCATAGGCTAGAGAATGCCAGAGCAGCAAATCAGCAAACATCTGTTGAAGGGGTTTTGAGAAGAAGCTGCTGCATCAGGCACCATGAGGACTCTAAGACACATTTCTAAAGATTCTAGGAATATGGCTCTTTGAATTCTTGTGGCCAGTAGGTCAACCTGCCCACATGTCACCAACTCTGAACCTGCAGTCTCTGTCAATGCCTTGGAGAAAGGCTCCTCAAACAGAAGTGAGCACTGATCTGGCTGAACTGCCTTGTTGCAGGGCCCAGCCTAGGATGCAGAAAAAAAGCAGACTGCAGAAAACAGGTAGATTTTATCAGCCAGTTTCATCTATGCCTAGAAATTATGCCAAAAAGCAGAGCACACAGCAGCTCCTAAGCCAGTATCAAGTCAACCTCCTAAGTGCCCATGGGGATCCAAGCTACTCCATACAGAGCATGGCCCTGTATTGGTTTTCTTTGTTGGGGGCAAGATTTATAACTCAGAAATGTCTCAGCCAGTGACCAAGCTCTGAGCATGTGTTTTGAGTACATGTCATCAATAACTAGATCCGGGCTGGAGGGCTCTCTAAACATGCAATACATTTTTGCAGCTTGAAAAGAAAAAAGACTGTTTGGAGCTGGTTTGAATTAGGTAGAATGAAGACAAGAATTTTCCTGCAGTTACCTCCTCTGTTCCCTGGGCAGCTACTCACTGCCTGGGGGACCTTAGTCCACAACCCAGAGCTTGGCTGGGACACCAAGTCTGAGCAGGGGTAGTAGACAGACCCCACAAGGACTGCTGAGGATGACATTAAATAAAATTGTCTACCTCCATGGCTCAAGCAGTCTGACTGAGGATTCTGCTTAGCAAGGCTCGCAGCCTGTGTGATCAATGGCAGTGCTGGTCCCCTCTATGTGCTGCCACCATCTATGTGCTGCCACCATGAAAAGGTACAATTACGCCTTTACAGCTCAAAGTGCAATTAAATCTGTATAATGATGTATAGTAACATGTCGTCAGCATATAGTGACACTTTTACCTCTTCTTTTCCAATTTGGATCCCTCTTATTTCTTTCTCTTGCCTGATTGCTGTGGCTAGAACTTTCAGGACTGTGTTGAATAGGAGTGGTGATAGTGGGCATCCTTGTCTTGTCCCAGATTTTAGTGGGAAGCTTTTAAGTTTTTCACCATTGAGTACTATGCTGGCTGTAGGTTTGTCATATATAGCTTTTATTATGTTGAGATATGTTCCCTCTATACCCACTTCGCTGAGAGTTTTTATCATAAATGGGTGTTGAATTTTATCAAATGCTTTTTCTGCATCGATTGAGATGATCATGTGGTTTTTGTCCTTTCTCTTGTTGATGTGATGTATTACACTGATTGATTTGTGTATGTTGAACCAGCCTTGTGTCCCTGGGATGAACCCCACTTGGTCATGATGTATAATCTTTTTTATGTGTTGTTGGATTCTATTTGCTAAAATTTTGGTGAGGATTCTGGCGTCTATATTCATCAGTGATATTGGCCTATAATTCTCTTTTTTTGTAGTGTCTTTGCCTGGTTTTGGTATCAGGGTGATGGTGGCTTCATAGAATGAGTTTGGGAGTATTCCCTCCTTTTCAACCATCTGGAAGAGTGAGAAGGACTGGTATGAGTTCTTCTTTGTATGTTTGGTAGAATTCCCCGGTGAAGACGTCTGGTCCTGGACTTTTATTTGTAAGGAGGTTTTTAATTGCTATTTCTATTTCCTTTCTAGTGATCGGATTGTTCAAATGTTCAGATTCTTCTTGATTCAGTCTTGGTGGACAGTATGTTTCCAGAAACTTGTCCATCTCCTCTAGGTTATCCAGTTTGGTTCCATATAGTTTTTCATAATATTCTCATATGACATTCTGTATTTCTATTTTGTTTGTTGTAATTTCTCCATTTTCCTTTCGTATGTTGCTAACTTGTGCTCTCTCTTTTTTCTTCTTTGTGAGTTTGGCCAGAGGTTTGTCGAATAAAATATCTGGGAATAAATCTAACCAAGGAGGTAAAAGAATTATACACAGAAAACTATAAACCATTGATGAAGAAAATTAAAGAAGACTTTAAAAAATGGAAAGATATCCCATGCTCTTGGATTGGAAGAATCAATATTGTTAAAATGGTCACACTGCCCAAGGCAATCTACAGATTTAATGCAATCCCTATCAAATTACCCAGGACATATTTCACAGAACTAGAACAAATCATAATAAAATTTATATGGAACCATCAAAGACCTAGAATTGCCAAAGCATTACTGAAGAGAAAGAAAGAGGCTGGAGGAATAACTCTCTCAGACTTCAGACAATACTATAGAGCTACAGTCATCAAGACAGTATGGTATTGGTACCAAAACAGACATATAGACCAATGGAACAGAATAGAGAGCCCGGAAATGAACCCACAAGCTTTTGGTCAACTAATCTTCGACAAAGGAGGCAAGAATATACAATGGAATAAAGACAGTCTCTTCAGCAAATGGTGTTGGGAAAACTGGACAGCAGCATGTAAAACAATGAAGCTAGAACACTCCCTTACACCATATACAAAAATCAACTCAAAATGGATCAAAGACTTAAACATAAGACAAGATACAATAAACCTCCTAGAGGAAAACATAGGCAAAACATTATCTGACATACATTTCAAAAATTTTCTCCTAGAAGAAATAAAAGCAAGAATAAACAAATGGGACCTAATGAAACTTACAAGCTTCTGCACAGCAAAGGAAACCAGAAGAAAAACAAGAAGACAACCTACGGAATGGGAGAAAACTTTTGCAATGAAACCGACAAAGGCTTGATCTCCAGAATATATAAGCAGCTCACACGACTCAATAAGAAAAAAATAAACAACCCAATCCAAAAATGGGCAGAAGACCTAAACAAGCAATTCTCCAAGGAAGACATACAAATGATCAAAAGGCACATGAAAAAATGCTCAATATCACTAATTATCAGAGAAATGCAAATCAAAACTACAATGAGGTATCACCTCACACCAGTCAGAATGGCCGTCATTCAAAAATCCACAAATGACAAATGCTGGAGAGGCTGTGGAGAAAGGGGATCCCTCCTACACTGCTGGTGGGAATGCAGTTTGGTGCAGCCACTATGGAAAACAGTGTGGAGATTCCTCAAAAGACTAGAAATAGACTTACCATATGACCCAGGAATCCCGCTCCTGGGCTTGTATCCAGAAGGAACCCTACTTCAGGATGACACCTGCACCCCAATGTTCATAGCAGCACTATTTACAATAGCCAAAACATGGAAACAGCCTAAATGTCCATCAACAGGTGGCTGGATAAAGAAGATGTGGTATATTTATACAATGGAATACTACTCAGCCATAAAAACTGACAACATAATGCCATTTGCAGCAACATGGATGCTCCTGGAGAATGTCATTCTAAGTGAAGTAAGCCAGAAAGAGAAAGAAAAATACCATATGAGATCGCTCATATGTGGAATTTAAAAAACAAAAACAAAAACAAACAAACAAACAAACAAAAACAAAGCATAAATACAGGACAGAAATAGACTCACAGACAGAATACAGACTTGTGGTTGCCAGGGGAGTGGAGGGTGGGAAGGGATAGACTGGGATTTCAAAATTGTAGAATAGATAAACAAGATTACACTGTATAGCACAGGGAAATATACACAAAATGTTATGATAACTCAGAGAGAAAAAAATGTGACAATGAGTGTGTATATGTCCATGAATGACTGAAAAATTGTGCTGAACACTGGAATTTGACACAACATTGTAAAATGATTATACATCAATAAAAAATGTTAAAAAAAATTAAAAAAATAAAGTGGGATTTCCCCCTTCACACACACAAAAAATCTGTATAATGATGCTAATGTTTCAAGCAACCTTGAAGCAGCTGCCATATTTTAAAAGATCATTCTGAAATGTTTTATGTCTTGGAATTTTTCTACAAAAATCTTAACTTTTCATCTTCAATTGAGAATGTATTTAATGCTGACAGGATGGCCTTCTTGCAGCCACATTGCACAAAAGCGGGTTTCTTCAGCCTATAGGATCCCTCTGTCCCACTGGATAAAGCTGAGCTCAGCCCTCTAAGTCTTGGGCTCTTAGGAAGTTGCTCCCTGAAGAAGAGTCCAAGGAGAAGAGTAGGTCACAGGATATAGTCCAATCCAGAGCCTGCTAGGGGTGACTCAGTCTGATATCACTTTCTCTAGGAGAGAGAGAGAGGTATCCAGCCACAAAGGACAAACACGAGAAGAACATTTCAGAAATGGTGAGTTGAAAGTTCTTTAATCACTGACCAAGCTCTTTAAACAATGACCTAAAACAATTCAGAGATGCAATTTATATTCACGCTATTTCCTGATAATAACAATGACAGCCTGAAAACAGGGAACCCCATTAAAGTCCATGCTGCTTTGCACTCTAAGACCACAAACCTCAAACTCCAGAAACCTCAAATACCATTACAAGGAATGAAGGAAGAAGAGAGGAGGACCAGTAAACTAGAACCTGTAAGTCCAAAGCAACTATCCGCTTTTGTAGATAAAATGTTTTCTTGGAACACAGTCAATTTACATATTATCTGTTGATTTATGTGCTATTTATGGTCATTTTTGTGCCAGAACAGCCAAGCTAAGTAGTTGCAACAGAGACTGTATGGCCCACAAAGCCTAAAATACTTACTATCTGGCCTTTTACAGAAAATTTTCCGACACCTGGACTACACGTTAGCAGGCCTAATGCAAATTCCAGCCGGGAAATCATGTCCAGAGCTTCCAGGCAGAATGGGCACAAACTTCACCTATTCAGCTGGTACCTGACACATCCTGCTTGTAATTGTGTTTTTCAAGAAAAGCATAATATCCCAAACCAGCCAGCCCTGCCCCTCACATCCCAGCCTCTTCACCCTCTAAAAGAAGCAGCAGCAGTCAATCTTACCTTTATTGTACATGTTCGTTGGCACTTGTACGTCACTCAGACTGATGTTCACAGGCAGATTATTAAAATGATCATTTGGGGCTAAGATGAATTCCTTCCCCAGCTCCAAAAAATTCCCATCTTTGTCCCTTTCATTTATCAGCACAGCATTGAAGTATTCATACTGAAAGAGAAAGTCAAAAAACATTACATATGGCTTAGGGAAGAAGGCTGTGAACTCAGACAGACCCGGGTATGGCCACGGGCCTTTCCCTACACTTGTGAATCCTGTTCAAGCCACGTATGCTCTTTCTTTCACACCGTCTACAGCTGCTTTTGCACAGGTGTGATAGCTCTATATAAATATTTCCCAAGGTCATTAAGCAGTCTTGGGAAACAAATTTAAGAAGCCATGTAGCATTTCCTTACGTGAATATAGAGAAAACTGTCCAAGAAACATTTTAATTCTTTAAAGTTTGAAGACAGACCCTGCCCTTATGCAGCCTACATTTAAGTAGAAGGAGACTGGAAATCAACTAAAATAACAAGTAAATATATAATGTGTCAAAGACAGTCATTCTTGTTCTAAGTGCTTTTCATGTGGTAACTTACTCAATTCTCCTAAAACTCTATGAAGTAGGTTTTATGAGTATTCTCACTTCACAAATGAGAAAACTGAAATAGAGATAATTTATGCATGCTGTCAAAGATTCCATCACTGATAAGCAGAACCAGAATTTAAACACAGCTGTCTATTTCCAGAGTCTGTGCTCTTATCTGCTCTGCAATGGAATCACAAGATGGCAGTTGGCAGGTGTGGTTGGAATTATCAGATCAGGAATTTAAAACAACTGTAATTAATATACCAAGGGCACTAACAGAGAAAGCAGAAAATGGGTAAGAACAGACAGATAAGCACAGAGACAAATATTCTAAGAAAGAATTAAAAGGAATCCCACTCCTGGGCTTGTATCCAGAAGGAACCCTACTTCAGGATGACACCTGCACCCCAATGTTCATAGCAGCACTATTTACAATAGCCAAAACATGGAAACAGCCTAAATGTCCATCAACAGGTGACTGGATAAAGAAGATGTGGTATATTTATACAATGGAATACTACTCAGCCATAAAAACTGACAACATAATGCCATTTGCAGCAACATGGATGCTCCTGGAGAATGTCATTCTAAGTGAAGTAAGCCAGAAAGAGAAAGAAAAATACCATATGAGATCGCTCATATGTGGAATCTAAAAAACAAAAACAAAAACAAACAAACAAACAAAAACAAAGCATAAATACAGGACAGAAATAGACTCACAGACAGAATACAGACTTGTGGTTGCCAGGGGGGTGGAGGGTGAGAAGGGATAGACTGGGATTTCAAAATTGTAGAATAGATAAACAAGATTACACTGTATAGCACAGGGAAATATACACAAAATGTTATGATAACTCAGAGAGAAAAAAATGTGACAATGAGTGTGTATATGTCCATGAATGACTGAAAAATTGTGCTGAACACTGGAATTTGACACAACATTGTAAAATGATTATAAATCAATAAAAAATGTTATAAAAAAAAAAAGGAAATGCTAGATATCAAAAACACAATGACAGAAATGAAGAATGTCTTTGATGACTCTTCAGCAGACTGGACACAACTGAGGAAATAACCTGTGAGCCAAAAGATGTCAGCAGAAACTCCCCAAACTGAAAAGCAAATAAAAAAAGGGGTAGGGGGACAGAATATTCAAAAACCGTCGGACAATTACAAAAAGTGTAAAGATGTGTAACAAGAACACCAGAGCAGAAGAAAGATAAAAAGGAACAGAAGAAATATTTGAAGTAAAAATAGCTGAGAATTTTCCAAAATTAATGACAAACAACAAACCACAGATCCAAGAAGCTCAGAGAACACTAAGCACATGAATATTAAACACACACACACACACACACACACACACACACACACATACTAGGCATGTCATATTCAAACTGCAAGAAATCAAAGACAAAAAAAAAAATCCTGAAGGAAACCAAAAAGGGAAAATACCCTTACCTACAGAGGGACAAGGACAAGAATTATATCAAACTTCTGTTCAGAAATCATGCAAGGAAGAAGACAGTGACATGAAATACTTCATGTTCAAAGAAAAGGCACACAAACCTAGAATTCTGTACCTAGCAAAATTATTCTTCAAGAGTAAAGAAAAATAAACTCCTTTCAAGACAAACAAAATTAAAGGAATTTGCCTTGCAAAAAAAAAAATGTTGACAGTTCTTTAAAGAGAAGGAAAAGCATATAGGTCAGAAACTGATCTCGATAAGGAAAGCAGGTATAACTGAAAGTAAAATAAAATATTTCATTTTCTTATTATTTACTGACCTGACAGATAATAGTTTGATCAAAAAAATTATAGCAACAAATTGCTGGATGATTACAGTTTATGGATAAATGAAATGAATGACCACAGTGTTATAAGGGACAAGAAGGTGGGATTGCGAATACTCTGTTAAAAGGTATCTGTACTATCCATGAAGTGGTACAAGGTTATTCAAAAGTGGACTTGAATTACTTATAAATGTATATTGCAAACTATAAAATACACAATAAAACAATTTTAAAAAGAAGCATAAATATATGCTAGGAAAGGAGAAAATACTGTCATATAATATGCTAAATTAAAACAAGAGAAGGCAGAAAAAGAGTAGAAAACTGAAGAAAAACAAAGAAAAAAGAAACAAAGAACAAGGGCAATGAATAGAAAATAGTTACAAACATGGTACATACTAATCTAACTGTATCAATGATCATTTTAAATATGAATGGCCTAAATACATTAATTAAAAGATAGACTGTCATAGTAGATACAAAAACAAGAACCAACTATGTGTTGTATACAAGAAACCCACCTTAAGTACAAAAAAAAGGTCAATTAAAAGTAAAGGGATTTTATATATATATGTATATATATATATACACACACACACACATACACACACACACACACACACACACACACACACACACACGAAAAACAAACAAAAAAGTAAAGGGATAGAGAAAGATGTATCATGCTAAATTAATCAAAAAGAGCCAGAGTAGCTATATTAATTTCAGCAAAGCAGACTTCAGAGCAAGGAAAATTATCAGGGAAAAAGACTGACATCACATAATGATAAAGGAGTCAATGCTCTAAAAAGACACAGCAATTTTTAATGCAAATGCAACTAACAACAGAATATTAAAGTATGTGATGGAAAAGCTGATAGAACTACAAGGAGAAATAGATAATACACTATTATAGTTGAAGACTTCACTACCCCTTTATCAGTAATCAACAAATTCATCGGACAGAAAAGTGGTAAGGGTATATAGTTTGAACTGAACAGCACATCAACTGGATCTAACTGACAATAGATTACTTCATCCAACAACAGCAGAATATACATTTTTCTCAAGTTCACATGGAACAATCACTAAGACAGGCCACATTCTGGGCCATAAAAAACACTTTAACAGATTTTTTAAAAATAGAAATCACATAAAATATGCTCTCAGACCACAATGGAATTAAACTAGAAATCAGTAACAGAAAGGTAACTGGACAAATCCCAAAATATTTGGAAATTAAACAATATATTTCTAACCAACACATGGGTCAAAGAGTAAGTCTCAAGAAAAATTTTTAAATAAATTGAATGAAAAAACAACTTATTTGCAGACAACATGATTTTCTATGTGGAAAACCCTAAAGAATCCACATAATCTACTGTAACTAATGAGTTTAGCAAGGTCATAGGATACAAGATCAATATACAAAAATCAATTATATTTCAATGTACTAACAAAGAACAACTGGAAGAATAATAGCATTTGCAACAGCATACAAAGTCTGAAATACTTAGGTGTAAATTTTTAAAAACATGTGCAATACCTGTATGCTAAAAACTACAAAATATTGCTATGAGAAATTAAAGCCTTAAGTAAATAGAGAGAAATACCTTCCTTAAGGATTGGAAAACTCAGTATTAATATGTTAATTCTTCCCAAGTGATCTAAAACTTCAATGAAATCTCAATCAAAACCTCAACAGCCTATTTGTAGGAATTGCAGAGTTAATTTTAAATTTTATATAGAAATGAAAAAGATCTAGAATATCGAAAAAAATTTGAAAAAGAAGAAAAAAATCCAACAGCTCACATTTCCTGATCTTAAGTCTTACTCCAAACTTAATCAAAATGGTGTGGTACTGGCATTAAAGTAGAAAAAGAGATCAATGGAATATCATGCACTTTGACTATCTTGCAGGAGGGGTGTTATACACAGTATTGCTCAAATATAGCTGACAGAATAGTTTCCTTTTCAGCATCTACCATGGGGGCTACTTGACAAGTGATTGTTTTACTAATGCAACTACCCCATGAGACTAGTTCCACAACTGCAGGAATTACGTCCATCTTTTCTCAGCCCCTAGCACTTGCTGGTCGACTAACTGATCATATGACCAACATCTGAATCCATGTGGTTACCCAGGTCTCTCACCAGAGCTGCATTCCACAGATGCAATCTTCATAGTCAACTCTTCAAGGCCATGTGGCAGCAGGGAACACTCTCAGCACGTTACGAAGATCATGTTGTAGGCAGTATCTCCTACGGCCTGGGGAAGGGAAGCTGTAGGAGACTGAGGCCATATTGCTGCATGGCCTCTCTCAGCAATTCAGACAGAAGACTGTGTGTCCAGAGTAATGGGGTAAAGGCTGATTCCAGAAATGGCTGGACTTGCTGGTCTGTGCTAATCATCTTAAGATGAAGGATACAAGGCAGGAGCTATGTGATACCTCCACGACCCTGCAGCTTCCCAAAGAGCTACCTGGGCATCCCCCTGCTAGTGGAGTCTTCAATGCCACTGTCACAGAACATGTCAGTGTTCAGTTCTGACAGAGGTGCCACCAGGGAAAAGAATTCATTCTTCCACCCCTCCACTAAGTGTAGAATCCAACAGTTCAGGTCTTCTCATTGATTGAGCTAGACTCCTGTTACCAAATAGAGTCAAGCTTCAGATTCAACAGAAAATATCCCTAAATAGCAAAAAGGCTGCAGTCTGTGTGCCCTCTCCAATTGGTTGGTGGTGACTGCCTATAAATATGTGTTAAGAAGGCTTCTCAGGCAGTATCTCAATCCAAGGAATAAATGTATGCTCCCTTTTTAATGGTGGCCCAGCCTCTCCTACACCATCCACATCCTTGAGAACTCATCACTCCCTGGTTTAGCTGTTGGCAAACTGTTTCTGTAAAGAGCCAGATAGTACATATTTTAGGTTTTGCAGGCCAGGCAGTTTTCTGTCACAACATTTAATTCTGTTGTTTTAGCAAAAGTAGCCAATACATAAACAAATGGGTGTGGCTGTGTTGTAATAAAACTTTATTTACAAAAAATGGCAGCTGGCAAGAAATGGCCTGCCCTAGTTCCCTCTTTAACTCTTGCCAGGTGAGAGGCACCTAATCTCATAAATCACAATGTCGTAATGCAGTGCTTCTTAACTCAGGCCGCGGAGCTTTTCAACATCCAGATGCCCAAGCCAAACCTCAGAACAATTAAATCCAAATCCCAAAGCGGTATTTTTTCAGCCTCTCCCCTCCTAAGTGATTCCAATGTACAGCCCAGGCCAAGACGCACTGTTTGCAAGGGTGATTTCTACTTCCCCTTCCTGCTGGGTAAGCTGCATAAGAACTGCAAGGCCCCACCAGGGAGGGACTGCTTCATGGGCGGGAAGTATCTGCTCCACACATTTTGGCTTTAATGAAATCCTGCCTGTAAAGTTCTCTAATTGTTTCCTGTGTGTGTGTGCTGTGGAACCAACCAACTGTGAACTCCCCAAGGAGTTGGGCCTGTGCTTCTCTGCTCACCTACTCACTATGGAACCCAAGAACAACTGCAACTTGGAAAATTCAGCCCATGGTTTGGACCCAGAACACAAGGTCAGCAAAGCCAGCACCCAGTCAGTAAGTAACTGGATTGGTGAGGTTCTCCAGAGAAGCTGAATGGGGAGGAAGGGAGAAAGAGAAAGAGGGGAAGAAAGATATGGGGCGGGGGGTACTAATTATTGATTAAAGGAATTGGCTCATTTGATTGTGAGGATTGGGAAACCCAAAATCTGTAGGGTAAGCTGACAGGCTGAAAATTCAGGTAAGAGTTGACATTGCAGTCTTGAGTCCAAATTCCGTGGGGAAGGCCAGGCAGGCTGGAAACTCAGATAGTTTTTTCATGCTGCAGTCTCAAGACAGAATTGCTTCCTCCTCAGGGAATTTGTCTTTGCTCTTAAGGCCTTCAGCTGATTGGATGAGGCACCCCTCATTACAGAGGATGATCTGCTTTACTAAAAGTCTATTGCTTTCAAGTATTAATCACGTCTAAAAAGATACCTTCTTGGCATCGTAGAAACTGGTGTTTGACCAAACAAACAACTGGGCACCATACCCTAGTCACGCTGACAAATAAAACTGACCATCATAGGACTAACCCATCTCAATGGACTGTCACCTATCAGTTGAGCTCCTGCTTCGCATCCCCTGCTATCCATTCAGGCAGCATCCAAAGTGATGGTTTACAAACATGAGTGGGACTGTGTCATTCTCCAGTGGTTTCCTGCCACCCACAAAATAAGCTTTTCCCTAGGCTTTGAAAGGCTCTGCGGTCTGGCTATGGCCCACCTTGCCCAGCTGCTCTCCTCTACTGACCAGCCTCTCACCCCACTCCAGACTTACTGCCCTCTTGCTACTATTTGAACAACAAGCTTGTTTCCACTTTGTCCCAGTCTCCAACCCTTCAAGGCAGGCTGGACCAGTGCCCTAGGACTGCCTGAGGAGGTCACTCCCTCAGTTTTTATAATACACTCTGCTGTTGGCCTAAGCTAACTTCGGTGGGTTTCTGTTCCTTGCAAGCATTGAGAACTAACTAGTACACTCATCACATCCTGATGGTGAAGGACCCCCAGGAACTTCTCAGGAAGACTTGCCCTCAGCATCTCAGGCCCCACATGGGCACATGCCTATACCATGTGTGGGTCCTTGTCCTTGTACATCCCCACCTGGCCCTATTACTGGCTTCTGTCTCTACCAATCCAGTCCTGTCGGCCCAATCATCACTCATCTTTCTCTCCCTGACCTTTATGTGCCTCAATTTCCTTACCTATAAAGTGAAGCAACTATGAACTCTTCACCAGCTGCATATTAAACTCCCCTCACAAGGTCTGGCACAGGTAAGAACTCAATAAAGGGCAGCCGTGGTTAAGGGCTCAATCCCAGCTACAAGGCCCAGGGCCCTCCCATTCCCCTGAAGCCTTTCTCCTTCCCTGTTACCCTGGTGCCTCTGATCTCCTCTCCTCTTATGAAATCAAGGGGTTCTTTGGCCCTTTCTGTCAAGATATTTGCTCCCCCTGGGAATTCTTAGAGGGTTTGTTTTGGATGGTGAGCCACCTAAGACAAGCAGGCAGCTTTGCATCCCTGGATTTCAAGAGCATTTTTCCTTCCCAGAGACACCTTACCTTTCTCATCTCCAAGCACCTGGCACCAAGCACTTTGCCTGGAAGTCTTTAGTCAAATGTAGATGAATGAATGGATATATCACTACTTGTCTATACCACTTAGGGAGACATTTTCATGTTTCACCACCAGCTGGGGAAGAGCCTTCCCACTCCCTGCCCAGAAGTTAGTTCCAAGCCAGGGGAGGAATCTTTGGGCCTCCTGATTCCCCTCCCTCTGCCTGAATATCATCCTGCACAGGGTCCACTCATGAAGCAAGAAACTAGCCAGTATGGCAAAGAGGAGGAGGGGCTTTTGAGTTCAATGCCCAGGGTGGAAACTGCTTGCTTCCTAAGGCACCCTCTCATCTCTGTGACTCAGTTTCTTTAACTGTGAAAAGGAAATGGAGACACCTACCTCTTTAGGTTTGAGGCCTGAATGGAATAAATGTACAAAAGCAATGCACACAGAGCCCAGAGCAGGCTCTTAATATGTTTTGGTTCTTTCCTCTTGTCTTTAGTATTTTCCCCTTCCCTACTTTGGGATGATGGCCAGATTTTTACAACTTAGATTAAAAAATAAAAATTAATAGGAATATTAGTTCCAAATGAGCAAAGCAAATACCAAAGCCCCAGTGCATGTGTATCCTGTGGGGAAGTGACATATATTGCTACTCATCCATGCCCCTCTCTAAACATCTAGTGCTGTCTGGTTACTACTTAGTAATCTCATTTTCTCCTCATATGTGAAAATTGATTTTTTAATGATCTGTTCCAGAATATTTCTAGGTATTAATGTTATATTAACTCATTTATAATTCCCCAAGTGTCACAGTTCCTTTAAAAAACCAGACAATGACTATCCCTCTCCCAGCCATCTGGAATCTCTGGCCTCTGAGAATATTAAAAAACAAGTATTAAAGTCCTACTTAATAAGATACGTATGCAGGCCTTGGCTGGCAGCTCCCTACAGGTTTGGCTGGCTACTGGCGTTTCATTTTAAGGGCCTTGGAGTGGAGAATTTAATTCCAGCATGCTGGGTTCAAATCCCAGCTCTGCTGCTTAACCTTAATCTCTCAGTTACTTCATCCATAAAATGGGATCACAACCACCCTCATAATAGTGAAGTCATCATGAGGAATACATAAAGGGTTGGAAAAAAAAAAAAGCACCCAGTTCAGTGCCTGACTCAACAGTATTAGGTTGAATTGTACAAAGTTGCCCATTTTGTAGGTCAAAAATTGTTGTATATTTGTAATTTCATATGGTTCTAACAAGGTTTTGACAAATAGTAATTGTCACTACTGAGGTGGAACTGGCTGGCAGACAGACAGCAGAGGGAAAAGACAAGTGAGAACACCATCATCTCCTACTCACCAGAGAGGTCTTCTTCAGTATCCACTTTGCCCATGTGCCTCAACATAGGACCACCTCATCTCTGTTCCCTCCACCCAGACAGTCTCTATTAGTCCCTCCATTGCTCTGTGATTCTCAGTCCACGTGGCCTCCACCCATGCTGTTCCCTCTGACCAGAATACTTTCTTCAGCTTTCACCTACAGAATCCTCATTCCACCGAATTATCACATCCTCAGGGCAGCTGCCTCTGACCTTTCCGACTGGGGACAGCCCTATCAGGCACTCTTGAAGTCTAATGGGACCCTGTTAAAGAGCACTTACTGTGAGGGTCATCACATTTATCTGAGTGATTATTTGGTTGATACAGTCTCTACTCTACAGTGTGACATATTATGTTTGCAGGGACCACAGCTGTTTCTTCTTGTGCCACTGTAATCCCAGCACCTTTTATAATACCTGGCACACAACAGGTACTCAGTAAAGATTAATGAAGGAAAATGAAAGGATGAATATCTCACCATAGCAGAGCCTGGCACTGGTCCCCAAGACATCGCAGGAACTAGATGGGCTGAGCAGCCAACAGTGAGCCAAAGTCTGGCCTAGAGAGAAAGGTCTGTGGGCCCAGGCTCCTCCGTGGCTTATCTGGATGACTGCTCAGTCCAACACTAGGATAGGGAGCCTCTCAAGGCATCTGGGGACTTCTGTGTGGTTCCCAAACATATGGACACCTTGTCCTGGCTGGGCCTTCTATCATTTTTTTTCATTCATCAAATGATTTCTGAAGGCCTTCTATGTGCTTCTTCTAACCTTGCCACTCAACCTACCCACCAACAACCAAAATGTTTATTTAGAAATTAAATAAAGCTGTCATTACCCTGCTTAAGCAATGGCTTCCCACTGGCACAGAATAAAACCCAAGGCTATGCTTGATCTAGTTCTTTCCTGCTTCTCCAACTCAATCAGACACACTGGCCATCTCTGGATCTTCACAAAGACCAAGGTTATTTCCATCTCAAGGTCTCTGTATTTATTGTTCATTCCGCCCACAATGTTTTTCCCTTGAGACCTTTGCATGGGTGGCTTCAGGTCCAAGCATAAATGCCAGCTCTACCACAAGGCCTGCCCTAAACACCCCTAGCTACATTTTTCCCAGTTACTGTCAAGCCCAGTGCAACAGAACTTTGTGCAATGAGTCATCTTCTATGTTTACACTGTCTAATGTAGTAGCCACCAGCCACTTATGGTTATTGAGCACATGAAATGTCAGCAGTAGGACTTAAGAACTAAATTTTTAATTTGATTTCATTTTAATAAAAAAAATTTAATTTAACTTTAAATAGCCACACATGGCTAGTGGTTACCATTCTGTATAACACCAGGCCCAAAACCCTACTGTGTTTCCTTTTTTGTACTCAATACCTGCACTCTTTATTTGTTCATAAATTTATGTCCATCTTCCCCATTAGAAAGTTAAGCTTCATGTAAGACAGGGACTTTTTCTGTCTTGTTCATAGCTAGAATCCCAGTGCCTACAACAGTGCCTGGCTGTCGGGAGACACACAAATGTGCTTTGAATAGGCAGGCTTGTACCAAAAATAGGTGTTGATACAATTACCCTCATAACATCTATCCAAGAGCAGGAGTTTTCACCCCAGCATTTTTACCCCAAGCAATTGTGAAATGTGTCACACTTGTTACTGCTAATTCTAGAAGTACTCACATTTGCAAAGGTCTGTCTTTTCTAATTAGTTAGAGTAGATTTAAGGTTATCTGAATAATAAGCTCATGCCCAATCATCTGAATCCAGATTGACTTTCTTGAGTGGGAGGGAGAGGAAGTGACTAACAGCTGGAAAAGAAAAATTGCATATGGTAGTCTGTCACACATATGAGCATCATCTGTCACTTCTACTCAAGAGAAAAATGGCAAATAATGTTGAATAAGATTGCTTTGGTCTGCTCAGCATCCCTTCTCCCTTGTTTTGGTAACAGAACCCAATTCTCCCATACAGGGGAAGATGTCAATCAAGGCGGCCCTGTCAGTCACACTCCAGCATGTGACCCAGGCTGGCCAATCAGAGTCCTTTCCAGACAATGCTGTGAATGTTAGGAGATGGAGGTTCCTGCACTTTTGATCATGTGTCACAAGTTACTGCTTTGGGCTGCCAGTGGCCATCCTGCCCCAAACACAGAGATCACTCTTCTGAGAACAAAACCACATGGAAACAAACAGAGCCAAGAGCTGACAAGAAAGAATAAAATTTGATCAAATGATTCTGGTCAAATCCTTAACTCTAGTCATGCTTAAGGGCAGAGTCACACCTAGGAATGCCCAGGTAGTAAGTCAAAAAGCCCCTCTTTGTTTTTGATTCTAATTTGACTTGGGTTGCTAAAGTACTGACCAAGAGTTCAGATATACTGCCATCAACACTTGCAGTAAGATTGGCTTCCCTGAACCTCAGTTTTCTTCACATGTGAAAGAGGGACAAAAACTTCTACTCCTGTCAGTTATTTTATTAGAATGATGAAATTTATCCTAAGATATAGAAGTGCTTGATGGAATTCAAAGGACTGAATTTAGCCAGGCCTCAGGAAAGGCCTAGAATCACAATCAAGAAGCCATCAGGCTCCTGGGCCAAGTTCCCTCACGCCTTCTTTCTGCTCTTCTCTGGGTGTTTGCACCCATTTCCTCTCTACAGACTGGCTTTCTTGCCCCACACTGGTTCATAGGGCAAAGAGAAATACTCATAGATTCTCCATGTTTACACCTTTATATTCAGAGATTAACTCAAAATAAATTGAAATTTTTGATCCAATTCCCAAATCCTAGGAGAGGGACTCTAATTGGTCCACCATGTGTCAGAAGACCACTCATGGTCCAATTAACAATAATGGCTTAGGTGGGGTGATGTGGTCAAGCTGTACAGATATGGTTCTTTGAGGCCCACCATCATGAATGAAGGGCCTATAGAGCATTTTTATAAGGATTTACAGAGCTAACATACTGTGCATGAAATCATCAGTAAGAAAGAGTTGATGGTTACATGGCTCACACTCAAGAACTACGAGTCTGAACGTGTGGACTCTAGGTCCAAACCAGAAAGCCAGCTTACAAGACTAGCCATCCTATAATGAGCTCCTTTAGT
Source organism: Camelus bactrianus (assembly GCF_048773025.1). NCBI lineage: Eukaryota > Metazoa > Chordata > Mammalia > Artiodactyla > Camelidae > Camelus > Camelus bactrianus. The sequence continues at coordinate 30,319,197 of NC_133555.1, forward strand.
GTCTAATAACTAGATTTCCTTGGTTCAAGTTAAAAAATTTACCTGTGAATTTGAATCCATAAACAAGTACCAAAATGTGAAAGAACAAGACTCAACTGAGATACTTGGGTTTTAGAGCATAATGCTTTATACACAATATCCTCTGACACTAAGGCAAATCCATATTTGGGGTGCTACACATTAGTAGTATTAAACTGCATTTAAAATAATCTACCTAAGTTGTTCTTCAAAGGAACTCTCATAGTTTCCAATAGTCTAAAATAAAGTTTCTTCACAAAGCCCAATATAAGTAAGAAATAAGTCACCCTCTAGTTTCTACATGATAATAACTTTGCCATTCCCACTTGGAAGAGTTAGGAAGCAATTAAAAGATAGACATGGAACTTGGATCCATTATCATCATTATTGCAGCAGTCTAGTTGTTCTGATGATTTACTTCTGCATTTCTCACAGGATGCTAATTGAGGAAAAGACATAAAGACCACAGCAAACACAACACAAAAGGAGATGACAGCCATCTCTAGTTACCAAGGTAACAAATTATATTAATGTCTTTTTCATCACTACCTAGCATCTTAAACTCAGAACTGCTTCTTTGATAAAGAAAAAACATGTGATAACTGAACAAGTATCATTATCAGTATTGTGCCTACTGTGCAGTGCTAGATTTCCCAAAGGTTAACTTAGTATATGCTTGGAGTGGGGTATTTCATGATGGGGGATGGGATGGAGAATGGAACGGAGAAGAAATACGAGCTTTTCTAGATATATGAAAAATACCTAGAACTTTGTAAAATCTAGAAAAATGGTGTTTCATTTTCAACACAGTAAGTTTTGTGTCATTTCACAAACTGCCAGTGTTATTTGAAGCTATATCAAGAGTGATGTGCCCACGGACAGTTCCATTTCCTTGCTTAGGACCTCTTAAGGTCTTACTCAAACTCTCCTTCCCATCTCACCCCATGAGACACTACAGCTTAGCATGATTAAGTAATTGTTTGAAGGTCCTAGATCTAGGAGGTGGCAGATCTACACTGAAAAACCGATGTGACCAACTCCAACACACCTACTCCATTTTTGGATGTTCTGGGCTGCTTCCCAGAATTACAACTTCACAAGACATGAGGGAAAAGCAGTCCTCTATTACAGAATACTTATATAATGCATCTTCCTGTATTTAGTGAGTGTTCTGAATATGTTTGAGTGAACTGAACTATTATCTGAATCATAATAATCTACAAAATGAGATGTCACGTCAAGAAAACAAAAACTAGAAATTAAATACAATGACATTCCATACGGATTCAGCACCAACTACTCAGGAATAAGATGGAAGATTGTGAGACTCATCTTATTCTCACTCAACTTTCCTTGTTTATTTGTGTTACTGTTTTGACTTCATATGACAATAAATAAGTGGGATAAAGAATTAAATATCAAAATAAAAAATAATACAAGACAGTAAATCCATTTAGTGCCCAACACATCTTTTGAGATAATGCTCTGGAGAAAATGGATAAACTCTTCTGTGCTGACAATACAGACAGGGAATTGCTCTGTGGCAAGAGAAAACAACTTCAATTTCTTCTTGTCAATGGAGGTTAACCTTCTATGTAACCTTAACAAGGTCCTTTCCCACCATGTACACCGTGAAGGGTCTGCAAGACTTCACCTAATCAACTGTAAGATGCTATTTGCTTTAGAGGCCTTTAAGATAAGAAAACAGAATTTTTTAGGCTCCGTGTGTCAGGACTTTGAAAAAAAAAAATCATCGTGTGGCATAGCAGAGATATCTAGACTTATATCAGCAACAAACTCTTACAGCTGGCAACCATGTAAATATATACACACATACACACACACAAAAACCCTTTTAAGGTTAGTATTCTTAATTTTCAATGCCTCTTCTACCAATTTAAAATAGTAATAGCATTCTCTGAATGCTAGGCTTTTCAACAGGATTCATCATTCATTCATTCATTCATCTATTCTCTTGATTAATATTTGCCAGGCACCTGTCAGGTGTTAGGGTGAGTAGTGCTCAATGAGTATCCGATGTAATCTCCTACATTTCTTACATCCCTTGTAGTTGGTGTGGGGCAAGTAACTAGTTTGACCAATGGGCTGTGAGCTGATGTGATATGTGTCACTTTCTATCTAAAGTATTTGAGAGGGGGCTATGAGTACCCCACACTCTCTTTCCCCTTGTAGTAATTCCAGAAGCAACATATTCCATATGACAAAATAAAGATGTCCAGGTCCCTAAGTCACCCATTGTAAGAGAAATGCCCAGGAAAGCTCCTGGATCCACAATGGCATTTATATAGGCAAGAAATAAGCTATGTGATAATTCCCTAAGGTTTCAGGTTTGTTTGTTATACTGACTAATGCAGTTGGGCACTGAACTAGGCATGTATAAAGAAGAGAAATAATATAAATCCCTGCCCTAATTTATTCAAATTAAAGAAAATTGAAAATAAACATATAAATTATGGGCATTAGTCTTTTATAAAAATGCTTTCTTAGATTAGTTTAAACCACCTCAATTCACATTCAGCTCTCCCTGCTCACTAGTAATGAAGGCATTCTGTTTGGTTGAAAGCCTTCCATTAGTTTAAAAGCTCCAATTGTTGAACCGTCAACGTCTATAATAGTGCAATAAAGGACAGAATAACTAAGTGTTATGTAAGCAGAAGCTATAGCGATATTAACATTCATGAGTTTACCCACCACAGTTCCATTCATAATCAATTTAGAAATACAAACACAATAATAAAGATTTCAACTTATAAAGAAGCCAAATGCTTCCCCTTTCCCCTTCCCACTCTACCCCTAAAGGACAACTAAGTCTGGATTATCAGTTTCTTCTGTGACATCTCAATTCTGCTCTAATTATTATGGGAAGAAATACTATTAGAGGGTTACCAAACACAGAAAATGCAATTTGTTAGGAGATGGAATTGTAACTTACATACTATTGATATAAATTTCTCCCATGTTATCCTTAAAAGGGAAAATATGTTTATCTGCCAATGCAACCCAAAGAAACATAAATAACTGACCGTTCAAAAGGAAAAACTCATTTTAGAAATCCCCATGTGTATATTTTAGCATCACTTAATGAAAATTTTGTATAAACTAACAGAGGCAATATGATAACGTGCTGTAAGTATGTCTGCACCCATAAAGATCCACTTATATAAACTAACGCAGACATTGCTTAACCCCTCAAAGTGTAACTTCCCTCTCCTCAGAAAGCTACACATTAATTCAAATTTATTCACTTCATAAGGTCTAGGCAAATGGAATTCAGATAAACTCACCTAGTGATAGAGTCGCCTGTAGTCAGGGGTGGAATAAAATGAGAATGTTTATTACCTTTTCAACCACTCTGGAGAATGAATGCCATGTACAATTTTTGGAAAAAGATGTAAAGGCTGGGCTTGCGAGAACAAATCACTGTGAAAGAACTGAGCACAATTACCAATCATTTCACATGCTCAGACTGTTTTGACGTCTTTGATCTACCCCCAGAGAAGCCACAGAAGCCAGGTCACCAAGAAGCCACCCCAAATTCCAGGGCCAGTGTGAAATATTAGCCCCAGGTTTTCCAGAGGGTGGTAATAGAGATCACACCACTTAACCATCTGCTTGAGGTTTCCGAGAAATCCTGCAAGCATCCTAGGAACACGCTGAAAACACAACTTCACTTTGGCTGTGCATCTGAAACACCAGAAGGGAGTGAAAGTTTGCGGGAAGCTAAGAATTGTCCCAAAGCTTTAGAAGACAAAATACACATGTGGCGTCTTATCAAACATCCTTCCTGTTTTCTACTCCAGGGCAGCCTGGCCAGAGGCCAACCTTTCAAGTTTGACCTCTATAGTCCCTTCCTAGAAGCAGTTGCAGAAGTGCTGTCCATCTCAGGGAACCTGGATTCCAGGAGGCCATCATGAAACGAGCATCTCCAGACCTTGCTCATTCTCCCCAACAGAGCCACAGAGAGGATCAGACAGTGTCCCAGGACCCGGGGACCCCTGTAGTCATCACAGAGAAAAATGATCTCAGGCCTATGACTCAGAAGTCTTGGATTTTCTTCTCAGAATTATTTTTTCACCTGAACAAGACTTCAACTTTCAGAGCCTCTGTCAACAAGGCATTTCCACCCAATGGCCCAAGGGCTCCCCAACCAGCTTCCATGCACTCCAGATTCTAGAGGTTGTTCCAAGGCTTTTCAGTCATTTAACACCATCCATTACACTTGTACAGAAGTATAAGTCCATGTTTTCCACCAAAAGGGCTCCACGTGGAGAAGAAATTAAAATAGCCCTGGAAATTAAGAGGCATCCCATGTAGACCAGCCACAATCATTAAATTACTGAAAGTTCCATGTTCAGGCTTAAATTTTCGACCCACATTTTATATTCTATAACTCATGTATTTGCAACCCTGCTTTTATTATTTTTTCTTATTACAAGACCCTCCCCCCCCATTTCAGTAACTGGAACATGTATTTACTACTACCCAGGAACTGAAAACAACACTGGTGGTGGGTCAAGGCAGTAAAGTAGGTTAAGAAAGCATAATGAGGGGATCCAAGGAGTAAGAACACTTTTTTGATTGTGAGATGCAGGCTCAGCAAATCTACATGGCCCTCTATCAAGCAACAATCTCAGCAAAAGCATTTTATTTTCAAAGCCCTAAGAAGAGGCATGATGAGAAATTTTTTAAAAATATATGTTCAGAGTCAGAAATTCTCAGTGCGATTGTTTCGGGAGGGGGCCTTTTAATACAACTTTAGGATTTAGGAGGAAGTTTTAAGCCCTATTATAGGCTCTACTTGTGTGAATCTGTGCAGGTATGCAAAGTTTGGGAATGGACAGTTTCCTATGATTTTTGGATTCTGACAATTGAGAGGGGGAAAAATTTCTCCTGGATTTTTTACAGAATTAATCACAACAGGATAAGACAGCATGCTAAGCAGAGACAGGTTTCTCAACTTCCGAAGATGGTATGATATTCAATTGAATAAATAACTAAAAAATTTGGTTAACGGCTGCCCAGTGAGCATATATTACTATAAGATCTTAAAATACATCATTCAATCACTTGCTTTTAAGTGTTTGGTCACATATTTTATAACACTGTTTAAACAATTTCTTCTTTTAGTGAAATTATTTGGTAAAATAATGTCTCCAAATAACAGTTCTATGGCTGAAGGACACGTGGAGTAATTGGAAGCCTTTTCTGCTATTGAGTTATGACATCTCTGAGAATGGAGGGAGGAAAGGTGGGAGCCACCACACAGCTGCAGACTTTGCCAATTTCAAGAAACAATCCAAAATGGGGAAAATATGGGAGAACTGAGGCAGGTTCCAGAAGTTTCCCAAACTCGTCTTTTTTGTGCCATGATCAATTTTTGCTATACAATATCACTTGTTAGGTTCATTAATTAATAACTTGTATTTTGCTGTTATTTTAAATTTTAAATATACTTCTTATAAAAGGTAACTGTATATCACTACTATAACTAGGAAAACATATCACATACCATGGGTTAGAAAGGACCATAACAATATAATCAAAAATAAGCAAAGGTATTAAATTCTAGCTAACTATAGCTGCTTGCTCTCTCTTGGTTAAAAAGTGAGCTAATCAGGAATTAGAAGGATGCTGAACATATATTAATACTGAATGGAGACTTCCTTCCTGAGGTTGTCAGAGGGATTAATTGAAAAAGGAATAACTCTACCACTGTTGGGCCAATGTCCCTCCCCATGAAAAGTCCCACCCAAATTCCTCTCAGGTACCAGTCCTTAAGTGATCATGAACAAGAGGGCACACTATGGGGAAGACCACTCTATGTTATGGGACTGAGGATCCATAGAGGAGTTTTAACCTTAGAAAGGATCAGAGCTGAAGTCCAAAAATCTCTAGGGACTATGTGGAGATGAGATTGGAAGAAAGACAGCTAGAAGACCAGCCAAGAGACTGAGGCAGAAATCCAGCCAAGAGATAATGATGACTTAAAAGACAGAGAAATCTAGTATCAAAGATAAGAGGTATTATTGCCTTAGTTCATTTGGGCTGCTGTAACAAAATACCTTTTATAAGACTGAGTGATTTATAAACAAAAGAAGTGTATTTCTCACAGTTCTGAAGTCTAGGAAGTACAAGGTCAAGGCACCCGCAGACTCAGTGTCTGATGAGAGCCCACTTCCTAGATGACTCTTTGCTGTAACCTCACGTGGTGGAAGGGACAAGTGAGCTCTCTGGGGTTTCTTTTATGAAGGCATTAATTCCATTCAGAGAACTCCACCCTCATGACCTTATCACCTCCCAAAGGCCCCACCTCCAAATACCATCACATTGAGAATTAGGCTTCAATATATAAGTTTGAGGTGGTCACAAATATTCAGTTTGTTTCAGAGATTGTTATTGTTGTTGTTGCTGTTACTGTTGTTATTATCTCTATTTTGCAGATGAGGACCCAAGAGTTTGAGAGATGGGGCAAAGACTTGCCCGAAGTCTGACAACAATTTGCCCAAGTCTTGTTCAAGCTACAACTTGAAGCCTAGTATGGCTAACTCTATAACTATTACTCCTCAACCACTGATCTCTCTCTCCTTCACCTCTTCCTTCTCCCCTTCCACAAGGCCACGTGGGTTCAGGCAGCACTGATGTATTTCCAAGCCTCCTCCCAGGCTTACAGTTCACAGCACAGAAGGGAGCCCACGGGGGTTGTCAGCCCACAGAGTTGATGCCTCTTGCTGGTCCTAGTTGATTAGGCTCACATGCAGATGTCATCTGGTGCTTTGTTTTGAACTCATTTTCCTGGAGACAGATCAACTGAGGCAGTGGCCTATATCCTTTCACCAGCCAGGATTCCTATTGTTATTCATTTGATATGGGAAAAAATCCCACCCTGGATCTCTCAATCTAAGAAAACAGACAAAGAAATATTTGCTTTTCAAGATAAAAGCTATTTAAGGTTGATTTTTACTACTTTTTACTATTTTTACTACTTAGAACTTTATGATGCTTCCAGCAAACAGGCTATAAGCCACAGTATGGCAAAATCCACTAGGACTCTGAACTTTTTAGATGATCCTGTTTCTTGACCCAAAGATAACACCATAAAGTGATAAAGCAGACCTTTCAACGCCTATAAAATCCCATGCAAACATCCTAAACTTCTCAAGGGCACCCACTTTTTTTAGTTATAATTATAGTGTTGGGCAACTAATGGAACTCAACGCAGTTCAGAGATCACAATATTATAATGAAGTGGGTCACCTTTTACAACTATTTTATATTAATTGTACTATGCTTCTTCTTTTAAACTTTCCACATGTTTAAATCCATTTTTTAAAGCAACTTTGTTGCCCAGGACCTCAAAAGAAATAAACACTATATGAATAATACTTGTAATGTTACTAAGCAGTGCCAGCCATTGAGGGGAAAGAGTTAGCCCAGATCAGCAAATTTCTCTTCCTTCCAAAAATAAAAAAGGCAACAATATCAGCATAATTACTGGTTGTTGTTTTTTTTTCTCTCTGTTAGATTCTGGTTTTCTTATTTACAACAACGGGCAGTTTAACCAGAGTAAAACTGATAGTATATTGAAGGAAACCTGACAATTAGCAGACTAAAACTCAATTAATTTAATACTTTATTTAAAAATTTCTTCCTATTCTCCCCTTGATTCAATACCAAAAAATTAATAGTAATAAGTATGCACAATACCTACTATGGTAATCAGAATTCTAAAGATGGGCCCATCCAAAATTCCTGTCCCCTGATTATTCAATCAAACATAAATCTGGGGGTATTTTGCAAGTGGAATTGAAGTCTCAAGTCAGTTAACCTTAAAACATGAGATGTGGGCCTGATTCAGACAGGCAAGCTCTTTAAAAGCAGAGGGTTTTTCTGGCTATTAGCAGAAGAGGAAGTCAGACAGATTCAAAGCACAAGAAGGATTCAGCAGACCCTTGAGGGCTTTGAAAAAGGAGGGGCCACGTATAAGGGCTAGAGAGCAGCTTCTAGGAGCTGGGAGCAGCCCCTATGGACAGCCAGCTAGGCAGTGGGGACCGCAGTCCTACAACCACATGGAATTGAATTCTGCTAACAATTTGAATAACCTGGGAAATGGTTTCTTCCCAGGACCTCCAGAGGAGAACCCAGCCCAGACAGCACCTTGATTTCAATCTTGTGAGACCCAGAAAACCAGCCAAAGCCTACCCAGACTTCTGACCTACAGAACTCTAAGGTAGTAAATTGATATTGTGAGATAGTAAATTGAAATGCTAATTTGTGACAATTTATTATGCAGCAATAGGAGAGTAATGCACTACCAAATGCATGGCTCTATGCTAGAGGGTTCCAAGATGAAGTGTACACACTTTGATGTGGTCAGTAACTGAGCAGTTTTCCTTCTAGAACATAAATTAAGAGCCTCTCTTCCTTCTACAAGTCCAAGGAGCTGTGTGACATAAAATCCTTCAGTGAAGTGTCATGAGAAAGACCAAAAGCAAATGGACAACAGGAAAGGGCTCATTTAAATAACAAGTAGCAGATTGAAATCCCTCTAGAACTCTACAGATTGAAGGATGACAGAGCGTGCTGAAAGAATGAATGTTCATTGAACAACCAGGCTTAGTCAGGCACTGGGCTAAGATATTAACCTTACAAAGATATTTTGAGGATTAAATGAAAACAAATAAAACTGTATAAGTAATAAGAGTAAGAACTCCCGAGTCTAATTGGCTTAAATAATAGAAAAATATATTACGTGATATAAGAAGACAGACCAAGCTGGTTCAGAAATAATGACTCTGAAGACCCAGATTCTTTCTATTTCTCCATTCCACCAAACTGTTGATTTTGTTCACCAGTTGGTAGCAAGATGGCTACAGCTGCTTTGGTTTTTGCATTCAGAAATTATGTTGTCCAGAGGAAGAAGATTAAGATCAAGAGAAAATTCTCCCAGAATCCTCCTAGTAGATGTCTCCTCAAACTTCACTGACCAGAGTCTGGCCTCATGCCCAAGCCTGGACAAATCATGTGCAAAGGAAATAAAGAAAGGATAAGCTTCTCCCAAATAGAAGAAACCCCTGGAAATGCATACAGGGATTCTTGGATAAAGAGTAGATTTCTGAACCAAATTAGGGTTCCATTAGAATGAAAGAGAGAGATAAGAATGCTGGATGGGCAACCAAGAATAAGTATCTCATGTAGAAACTCTGGGCCTGGCATAAAATACATACTCGAATGTTGGCTATAATGTTTACTACTTATGCCTTATCTCACTTAGTCCTCACAATGATTCTAAAGGAGATTTATTTTTACTATTGCTACTATCATTAAAAATATTAAAGATAAATAAACCAAGGCTCAAAGTGATGGAGTTACTCTTTCAAGGAAACACTCCTAATATGTAACAGAATCAGAATTCAGATCCAGGTCTAACTAATGGTAATTGATTTCAGAAAAAAATGTTTGCTCTGCTGGAAAACTATAGCTCCAAAAGTAAAGTGTAAATTTTTCTAGCCTCTTTCAATCAGGCTGGGTAACTATGACATAAATCTGAATGAAAATTAGGACTACTCAGTGGGGACAGGACACTCGTGAGAACCCATGCCACATATCCAGTCTCATCAGGAGAAAAGAGTACTAAAACCGACTGAAAGAGGAAAAGTCAACCTTCGTGGGCACAGATCACTTTCAAGTGGAACGCTAGAGCTTCCTTAAACTGCTGCCTTGATTCTACCTTGCTTTTGTAAAATAGGAGATGCAAAGTCTTTAGTACCAGATGTTTTTCTCCCACCATCAATGTTTCAGTGTTTCTTCAATGCCTTATTATAGCTTAAACTACAGATTGAAGCAAAAGGATTCTTTTCTTTAAAATGCTTGTTTCTGAGAGAGAAAGAGAAAGAGAAATAATGTGCTGGATTTTCTCTTCATTATCAGGTTCTACCAAGATAGAAGATTTCCATTTTTTGTTGTTTGGATTAAAAGAGATGCATTCTTACAACATTCTTGGTTTTGATGTTTGTTGAGTATAGGTTTTTAAATAAATAATCTCCAGAGACAGGATCGCACATATATCTCCTTGGGATGCCATGCTGTAACAGACAGGAATGCTGCAACTGTAAGTGACAGGAAAAAAAAGAAGGAGAAGAACAAGTCCAACTGGTTTAAGCAAAGAATAAGAATGCTCAGGTAACTGAGGAGTCCAGAAATTTATCTGACCCCGAGGCACAGCTGGATGACAGAGACTCAAACAATGTCATCTGGATTCTGTCTTTCTCTGTCTGTCGTCTCTACTTTCTGCTATGCGAGGCTTTCTGTTTTCAGTCAGGCTTTCTCCACTGAGCGGCAGATGGCTTCTTACAGCCCTGGCTGAAATCTTTGCTGTAGAAGACAGTATGCCTTCCCTGGTAGCTCCAGCAAAGTCCCAGGGTTGGGCTCTGATTGGCTTTAACAGGGTCGTGTATTCATCCTTGAACCAATCACTGTGGCCAGAAAAATACCACACTTTCATTGACCAAACACATATCAAAGCATGTAAATTCTGTGGGCTGAGCTGGGGACCAGTAAGTCCCCAAGGAAGATCTGGGGTATATTATTCAAAGAAGAAGGAATGGGGGATGGGCAGGCAAACCACTCTCAATAGGAGAACTTCCTTCTTACAGAGCTAATCCACTCCTTATCATATCACTGCCAGCCTGGATGATAACCTAAAATGTCATCTACCAAGCATGAAGCCATACATATCAAATGAGTAAAAGACACAAGACAAAGAGGTTTTATATTAAAATTCCCTATGCACCAACCATTAGGAGTAGTGTGAGGGATATTTTTATCCTCCTCTTATCAAATTGAACTTTGAAGAGTTGTCATTTTTCATAAGTTAAAAACTATCAAACATCAGCAATTTCATATGGTTCATCCTAAAATGAGGAATGGATTCTGCCTAATTTCACCAAGCCCTTCCATATTAATAAAAGCTAATGTCTACTGAGAATTGTGCCAGACCTTTAACTCTAGCCCTATAAATACTTAAATGAATTATCTTAAAAAAAAAAAAAAACCTGTGCAAAGCTATATTAGAAAACAGATCAGCAGTTAACTGGGTGAGGGACTAGGATGAGGAGATTGACTATTAAAGGGTACAAGAGAACTTCTCAGCGTGCAGGAAATGTTCTATAGAATGATAATGGCAGTCATTACACAACTGAATGAACTTGTCAAAACTCATCAAATTGTGCACTTGAAATTGGTGGATGTAATTTATACTTCACCAAAACTGACTCTCCAAAAAATTAAATTAAAGAAAAAACACCTTATGATGTCATATTTTACTGACAAAGAAACTAAAGCTATCGTATATAACTATTTAGCGAAAATCAGCAGAGGGTGTGTAATGAGAGTCATAGCAAAGTCAGAGCTGAAGGGCCCTTAGAGACCTGAGAGTTCAGCCCCTTAGCGTACTGACTGAGATGGACATGTATCTGTGTTAGCATGACTGGCAGGTACTCCCCCACTGGTAATGACAGACAGATTTCCGTGATCTCAGCCCTCGTGGCATAGGCAGCACTGACTGCAGCTCTGGATCCAAGAGAGAACTGAGGCATAAACCCCCAGCAAAGTCCATCTCTCCAATATGCAGGTCAGGTACTTAAAGGCCTAAAACTTTTGCGCAAGTATTATGATAAGAGATGTCCTTTTCTCTGGGATATAAGTGGTTGGGGACCCAGTGGAGACAAATCCAGCATAATTTACCTGAGAGTGAAGACAAAACAGAGGAATAAGGAATTGAGAGGGAGCAAGAGGGCCGAGGTCCTGATGACATTGTTTGAATCCTTGGATGAGGCCATGCCTGAAATCTGAAGTAGCCACGACTATGTATCAGTTATGAGAGCCAGACTCATTTTGCCTAAACCCGTTTGTGTTTTCTGTCATTTGCAGCCAAAGAGTCTTGTTTGTATAAATGTGGAAACTGAAAACTCTCAGAAGGATAGTGTTGTGAGTTGTACTATGTTCCCCCAAAAAGGTATGTTGAAGTTCTTACTCCAGGTACCTGTGAATATGGCCTTATTTGAAAATAGGGTCTTTGCAGATGTAATGATATAAGATGAGGTCATGCTGGATAAGGGTGGGCCCTAAATCCAACATGATTTGTGTCCTTACAAAAAGAAGAGAGGACACAGAGACGTGGACTAACACAGAAGAAAAATGGCCATGAGAAAACAGAGGATGAAATTGGAATAATGCAGCTGCAAGCCAAAGGATGCCAAGAATTGCTAGCAACCAGCAGAAGCTAGAAAAAGCCAGGAAGAACTCTTCCCTAGAGCCTTCAGAGGGAGTATAGCCTTGCCAACACCTTGATTTCAAACTTCTAGCCCCCAGAACCGTGAGATAATAAGTTCCTACTGTTTTAAGCAACCAGTTTGTAGTACTTTGTTATGGCAGCCCCAGGAAACTAACACAGGTCTGGTACTGGGAAGAAGGGTACAGTTGCAACAATACCTAAAACTGTGGAAGTGGCTTTGGAATTGGGTAATAGGTTGAGGGTGGAAGAATTCAAGGCACATGATAGAAAAAGCCTAGATTTCCATGAGATGACTGTTGGTAGAAACATGAAAGGCATTTCCGGTGAGTGGGTTCAGGAAAAAAAAGAGAAAATTATAGAAAAAGCTCCTATCATCTTAAAGAATACATATATCGTCATCAACAGAATGTTGCTAGAAATAGGAATGTTAAAGGTACTACTGATGAAGCCTTTTTAAAAGGAAATTATTAACATGTTATGGATACTGGAGAAAAGGTGATCTTTGTTATAAAGCAGCAAAAAACTTGGCTGAGCTATCTTCTATCCCTGAGTGGAAAGTAGAATTTGGAAATGATGAATTTGGATATTTAGCTAAGGAGACTTCAAAGCAAAGTGTGGAGGATGCGACCTTGGTTTCTCCTTGCTGCTAATAGTAAAATTCAACAGGAAAGAGATAAAATGGGAACAGAATTGTTAAACAAAAAGGAAATAGTACTTGGTGATTTGGGAAATTTCTAAGCTATGCAGATAATAAAATCTGAGAAAGTAGGCTCTGGAGAGAACACCAAGAGTGTGGCTGGACAAACTAGTTTGGAGAGATTAGGCAAAAGTATGACTCATGGATCCAATCAACCATCTAAACAGAAGCTGGAATAAAAATGGAATTATCCAGGAAAAATCTGTGGAGAAGCATCCTGTCTATTGCCATGGATCCTCTTGACATTCACAGAAGACTGACAAGGTTTTGAAGACTACTCTATCAACAGAAACACTGTCAGCTGTTCTCAGATGAAGGGAGACAGAGATGGGATGAAATGAAGGAAAAATGACTCTGGGCCACAGCTTCAGAGGCCAAAGAAGGTGGGACCAATAGTGTGAGGTTACCACCTGGGGCCCAGAGGGTGAAGCCTCAAGCCACAGAGTATTATTCTCAGGCCTTGAAATCCATGAAACTTGCCCTGCTGGGTTGCAAACTTGCTTGGAACTAATGACCCCTTTATTTCTTCCAATTTCTCCCATTTGAAATGAGAATATCTTAATCTATGCCCATCTCACCATTGTATTTTTGGAAGCAGATAACTTGTCATAGGTCCACAGATGGAAAGGAATTTTGCCCCAGGGTGGAACATACCTAGAATCTCATCCATATCTGATATAGATGGTTTAGAAGATGAGATTTGGACCTTTGAGCTTATTATATTTAGGTGAGATTTTTGATTTAGAGTTGATGGAGGAATGTGTTAAGATTTGGGGGATATTAGATGGAACTGAATACATTTTGTACATGAGGAGTACTTGAATTTGGGGTTGGGGGCGCTAAGAGCAGACCTTTGTGGGTTGAATTGTGTCCTCTCGAAAGGTATATTGAATTTCTCAACCCAGTCACCTGTGAATGTGACTTCCACCCTCCAGTACCATGAAATAATAAATTTCTGTTGTTTTAAACCAGTTTGTCATAGCAGTCCTCAGAAATTAATACAGGTGAAGGCATCCAGCTCCCCAGAGCCAACCAATGGCAAAACTGTGAACTGTCAACCTGACTTACAGATTGACTTAGCTAACAAAGGGGAAAAAAAATAAAAATTATGTAAGTAGATACTTTAATAACTATTGCTTCCACAAACAAGTGGTTGTTCCAATTATTGCACTTATAGATAGAATGCCCAAGAGAAAGGACAAATAGTAGAGCTTGTGGGTGTATATTTATTTAGATACAGAGTGACATAAAATTGGCACTGAGGTTATTACTTTTATTTAATATAAAAAAGCAAATTTGAAACAAAACTTAAAATGCAAAATTAGCAAATCTTTTTCACTGAAAACATGAGCACACCATATTCATTAATTGGAGTGAATATGACTTACCCTATATATTCAGCTACACATAGAGACAAATTCCTATATTTAGCCAATTCTTCAATAATAGCCAAGAAGAGCAATTCTTTTCCTTTTATACTGTTTATATCAAAGGAGGCCAGAGCTCTCTCTCCTGTGTTTTGCACAATCCACTCTATAAGAAGTATTCACTGAGTATGATTAATAACAGAACATGTACTGATTTTTGCATCCAGCTCCTCTGTTCCATGTTATTCCAACATAGCATGCAGAACTTAAGGATTCAAAAATACAATTCAACTATGATGTTAAAAAGTAGTTTTCTTTTTCTTGTTTTTCAGTGAAGGGCTGATTGTGTGATACTGACCACTCTAAAATAAATAAATACAAGATAGTGTCTCATATGGTACCAAAGAACCCATTATTAAATTCATTTTGATTCAAACAGACATAAAAAGACACAAAATAACTAAAGATGAATCAATCTCTGCAGAGATGATGAATGGCTCCTCTGACAAATAGAAAGACATAGGTCGCCTTGCACTTGAAAAACTAAGACAATGTACTGAAGAAACAATGCGGAAGTGAAGCACCTGATACAGAGACCTGAGTTCTGCGCAAGAGAAACAGATGAGTCCATCCGGTTCAAAAACACACTAGAGGTCTGGGGTGGTTTGATACATGGTTCAGGGGTGACCACAGAGGTGAAGTCATATCACACTAGCAAGAAAACGAGGACTTGTTAGTTCACTGGCACTTTTCTGTAATGGACATTAGTAGATATGGGCCTTTCCGTGGCCCTTGTCCTACCTCTTATTTCACCCTCCAGTTCTGTAGTGGAACCAGTTTTCTCCTACCTTCAGCTGGAGACCTGGTGGGGACATAACTTATCTGAGAGTGTAGACAATACACAGGAAGAATAAATCGAAAAACAGGAAAAGTGCCCAGGTCTTGATGACATTGTTTGAATCCCCAGATGGAATAAGGTCTAGAGAGTGGGTCTGGAAGAGATGGCTCCTGCTGTTCCTGGTAAGACACTCCCAGTCCAGGCCTCAGCAACCAGTGCTCAGTGACCAGCTCAGACTGGGCATATGACTTAGGCTAAACTTGTTGGGTTTATGTAGGGGCAACGAGCCTCAGTTCTGAGTCTCTTGTATTGACCTTCTAGGGAAACAGATTCTTCTTTTCCCTTGGCTTTGTGCCTAGGAATTGCATCTGGTGCTGTGGTGCCTTGGCCTGCTTGAGAACGACTTGGCCTAGGAATATGGGACTGAACCATGAACACAAGGAAGCAAGATTCAGATATTCTTGCAACACAGTCTGAGCCCCTGTATTCATCCTTGCTGAAGCCAGATCTCCCCCTTGAACCTTTCTGTAGATGTCTTTGTTGTGATGCTTCTTTGGGTTCAGTTCTCTGTCATAATTAAAAGAGATAAACCAACAAAGTCTTTTCCATGATTAAATTCAGTGTGAGCTGGTTCTTTCTAGAACTCTCTCCCAGAGGTATTATTGAAGGAGTTGAATCCATTACCAAGGACTCCAAGATTAGAAATGATCCATCCTAACATGACCAGAAATATCATCTAAAATAGCTCGAAGGTTGGATCACAGGAATATGTGTCATTATAAGGAAGACTAATCCTCACAGCTTTCTTGTACCATTGCCAAAGCACCATTTGCAAAAGAATAGGAAAGTTGGGCTCTCTGGCCCATATTTGCCCTGGTGTGTAACTGTGACTTAATGAGAACCAAGCAGTGTCTTGCCTGAGTGTCAGCAGGAGCACCAGATGGGTGCCCTCCTGTCACTGTTCAAGGCCAAGAAGAATCTAAACAAACAAAAGCTTTATTTGGTCCACCGGCCACAAAGGCCCAAGCACACACCACATGAGATGGAGATCCTTCACTTCTGTGGTCTGGCTCACAAGCCATGTGTATTCTACGTTTGACTGACACAAACACAAAACACTGAAAATAGTTCATTTTCTGGAAACTTCTTACAGACATTTGAGGTTCTTAGAGTTGAACCAGTCAGGACCCCTCTTGAAATAGTCTTTGAAGCTACTGAGGTCCTCCTCAGACAAGCTGCTTTTCCAGGATTTCTCTTTTATTTTCTTTTCATACTTCCCCCATTTTAATCAACTTGGCAAAGAATTCATTGTTAATACTTTTATCCATTGTTAATACTTTCATAGTACAATTTCTCAGATTTTTTTTCCTTAGATAATTTTTAAGAAAAACAAAAACCTACAGCTGCCATTCATGTGGTGGTTTTAATCTATTTTGAATTGGAATAGATTAGCACTCAGAAAAGTTGTGTAACACTGATCAAAGGAAAAATGAGCTCAGAACGTCTGGTTCACAACATTGGAAAACAAGGACAGTCTTGTTGGCTGAAAAAAAAGCGCCTATTGTATAACTAACCAAGATGTCAGCCCTTGGCTTAAAAATATTCCTCCTGGGGTGCCCTCCTCCTAGATCCCACCTTGAAGAATCCGGAATGTGGAAGAAGCCTGATCTATGGATCAGACAGTTCAGAGACAATCTGGTCTAAGGGAGTAGAAGGTGCAGAGGACCCTCGTAGGGACTTGGGGATGGAATGCCAGGACAGGTGTGTCAGATCCCACACACTGTAGGCATCCCAGCTCTGTGAGAGGGATGGAAATTCATCCACAGCCTGGGTTCTGAGATCGTGTGGACATCACTGTCATGATGCTTCCTTAAATATTATCATTTGGGAATCCCGTAATTAGGACTACACCACAAATATGATTTGATAAAAAAGAAGCAGTACTCCTTAAGGACAGGAAACAAAAGGATGCCCCAAAATGTGAAAATGACAAAAGGTGAACATCCACTAATTCTGAGTGGTAATCTTGGTGTTTGTTATATTACTCACTGTCCTTTTCTGAGCGTTTTTAAAGACAAAGCAATAGCACAGTGTGGAAGAGGCCTGACTTGTGGGCCCAGACATCTGGATTCTCACCTTTTCCCTTCCCCTCACCACCTGTGGGGCCTCATCTAAATCAGCTCCCTTCTGAGGCCTCACTGTTCCATCTGTGCAGAGAGAAGTTTTTCTTCTTTCTATGCTCTGTGGATTTGTCTCCCATGAAAGTTCTTGACCAAATCAGCCAAAATTGGGAAACTGATGAGAACCACAACAGGTAAGGGTATTGATTCTGAGCGTGTATAGATACCAAAGGAAAACAGACAGTAGATTAACCAGGAGGCACAGAGGGTGTCAAATTTGAAGCATCTTATAAAACTGCAGATTGGCAAAGCAAGACATGAAAATGTCCCCCTTCTATGAACATGGGTGGATGAAACCCAGCATAGAGGCAATTGCACAATTAACATAGGTGGTCCAAACCCGCTCTTAGCTTCTTCATTACCAGAGTTGCTTCTATTAACCTACTTCACTCATTCAGTCTACTCAGAGCAAGCACACGGACAGTCACCTACATGCTGGGGCAGCTTCTAGGACAGACACTGGAGATGCAACAAAAATAAGGTGGTTCCTGCCTTCGGCGACCTCTGCAACAAGGGATGAGAGGTCTTGTAAACATCCATCCTATAAAACAAGAGAATGGCCACACAAGTACAGCACAAGTACAATCAGACCCCAACTCCTCTCCTCCCATTTTAGTTGTATCCTTTTTGAACTTTTTTTCCTGGCTACCAAAGTAAGATATGTTTGTCACTTTTCCATTACACATTATAGAAATGGGACATGAAAATTGTAAGTGCCCCAACACTCACCACCTCCTTCCCTCTGAGAGATAATCACTGACAGTAATGATGTGGATTCTTCACTTTCTCCTCATTCACACATGAACGTGTGTACACATGTTTATGTGTGTGTATACACACATATATAGATAGTTATACCTTTACCTGTATCTATATACAGATAGATGCAGATATAGAATCACTCTATGCATGCATACCTTTATATATAGATAGAGATACTGTCTATGCATGAACTTCTGCAAGTTGCTTTCCTTTATGAATTATTATAGCTTAGGCCTGATTCCTTAAGAGTATGGAGGTCAAGAATACTGTAGGCCCCAGGCTAAGATCTCTCTGCAGGCATGGTTCATTTGGTCCAAGTAGTGAGGTCTACACAATGTTTTAAATTTAAAATTTTTGCCAACTTTTTTAAATGAGATGGTTAACTTCAAAATACGATTTCCAGAAACACAAAAGGTAAGGGAATTGATTTAAATTTTTTTCCAAAAGTTTTTTAATGCTTTGGTTAACTTCAAAATATGATTTCTAAGGGGGAGGGTATAGCTCAGTGGTACAGTGCATGCCTAGCATGCACGAGGTCCTGGGTTCAATCCCCAGTACCTCCATTAAAAATAAATAAATAAAATAAGCCTAATTACCTCCTCCTCAAAAAATAAAAAAAAAATACAATTTCCAGCTCTGACCTACCTTTGCACATGGTAGCAATGGCTAGAGACAAGCAGTAGAGGCCCACCTTGGAGGGGACGTGTGTTATGTTTGTCCCAGTTCCTTCCCCTGCCATTGTATCCCTGACCTAAGGCTCAGAATCACTACTGTTTATCATCTGATACCTGGTTGACTGGACTCCTATCTGCTGCCCACCTGGCTTAGGTCGGTTCTGGAGTTTACAGTCTCTGGCACATTTAGTTCTGACTCATTCATGGTCAGCAGAGACTCACTTTGTTCAAGGATGAGGGTAGAGATGAGGAGAGGATAATTTCATGGAGGAATTTGTGCTTAGGTAGATTCTCACCAAAGATAGATAATAACTATCTCTAAAGCAACAATAGAAAGAAATCAGTTATTTTTAATAAAGAAATCCTAAAAGTAGCACTGAGCAATAAGCCAGGTTCTGAGTAAAGACTCATGAGCTTCTAAGGTCATGTTATTCAGAAATATACAGCTCTGAGGGCCTCAAAATTCAGGCCAACCATTAATTAAAACCAACAAAAGTGAGAGCCACATGCTGCTGGCAGCTCTGAGTGCCCCCTAGGAAGGAGAAGTTCCATGAGGCCTTAACTCATGCTACTTGGCCTTCTTGATTTGTCTATTATCCATGGACAAAGTCAGACAGAAAAGTACAAGAAAAGGAATGGGCTAGTTTAAGAAAAGGCCTGCTGCATCATCCAGGGTTCTTTGGTCTCAAGCAAAAGATACTCACTGTGGCTATTTAAACCAAGAGGGAATGTCTGGAAAGCATGCAAGGACCTCACAGAATCAACAAGACCAGAGAGCAAGCCTTGGGGAAGAAAGACTGAGGGCCACCATGGAATTACAAGTGGCAAGAATTATTCAATATCATGGTCAGGAAAATGCCAGAAAAAGAGCATCTGTGACATTCTGCTCCACTTGAAGTCCTGGGAAAGACTAACAGGCCAGGTGTGGGTCAAAGGTTTCCTTTTGGCTGGGGAGAAAGCTGAGCACCTTGGTTAATATATTCAAACAGGAAGCATCCAAAAGAAGATGGGAACCAAGGATAAAGGGGAAAGAGTGTGTCATACTCATCATCTTTGTGACACTCAGGGTGGCCAGGTCTCTACTCTTTCCTTGCCTTGTTGTGATAAACTGGACATCACCTGGTGGTTTCAAGTTCACTGCCAATGTTGAACAACATGAAAAGGAAGTCCAGATGCAAAGAGAATCAGAGTATATAAAAACCATATCTTCAGCCTGCTCTCCCCCCAAAAACAAAACAGCAGCATATTTTGCAACAGAACTCTGCAAAGCAAAGATGACTTTGTAGCTACTTTGATCTGTGACCCATAACTCAGCTCAAAGGAAGAAACCATGAAAGCCCTTTTCCTTTCCAATCTCTTCTATCTGCCTGTGTTAAGGACTAGGCACGGTAAGAAACAAACATGAAGGCTGAACACAATGCTACAACCCTACAGAGAAAAGATGCCAAATCCCTGCAGGTCGGCTCTATGTGGAGAGCAGAGCCCAGTGCCAGGTGGTCTGCACAAGATGCCTCTGCTCCACCCAGTAAACACTGGGTGGATGTGCCAGGTGAGGGGAAGAAAGCATCCTCATTGCTGGTCCTTCCTCCTCCCACCTTCCTAATTCTTCCTAGCAAAGAATCCTCAAAGAATTAAAGAGGGATACCCTACATGGTGATCCAATATATGGAAACCGGAGCCTGCCAGTCATGAGTTTTGCAACAGTCTACCACAATCTTAGACATTGCCTAAAGGGAACTGTGCCTCATTATCAAGCCCACTCCCCCACCTCCCCACCACAGAGACATGTATATACTAAAATCACAAAACTAAACAACCTAGGGAAAAGGCAGGTGGCTGTTGGTATGGAAGAATTCCTGATCTAGCCTGAATTCCCCAGAGACTGGTTCTGGCATATAAAGCTGCCCCTTATCCCTCTGACTATATGTAGTCTCTTTCACCAAAAAAATAAGAGGAGTTTATTCAAGGTGCTTTTCTTCATCAACAGTTCCCCTTTGCTTCTCTCCCCACAGATTTTCATTCAGCACTTCTGTGTACCAGGACATATATTACATCTTTAAATGGTCCATGCAGCCCTTCCAGATAGGTGGGTATTAATAGCCATTTCTAAAGACAAGGCAGGCTCACAAAGAAATGGATCACATTCAAGTTCCCAAGCAGTTAGCAAATAGTAGGATGGTTTCACATATAACAAAAGCTCAAGTTCTTTCCCCGTTCTGTCTCCAACCTTCATCTCAGCAGCAACTCATGAACTGGCTGACCCCCAAGTAAGACAGGAACCCTGTTTCTCAGAGGACTTGGCCCAGTACTGCACATACAGTAGGCCCTTGCTTACTCATATATATTGAATGGACATATAGATGGTTGATTGGACTAATTCATAGATTCATGGATGAATAAATGCTGACTTAGGGAACAACTAAATTAAGCTATTACAACCAAGCAGCATGATTCCCAACATTCGTCAGCTGCTGTGTGGTGCTGTGTGAATGTCAGTGCATGACAGTGCATTCAACTGCAAGAAACAAAAAAGCCACCCAACAACAGCTTAAACAGGTAAGAACTTTGTGTCCAGAAGTGGGCAGTTAAGGGCCAGTGCAGCTGTTCAAGAACATCCTCTGAGGTATCAGCTTCTCTCCCCTTGCTAGTCCACCTTCCTTAGCCTATGGCTTTCACCTTTACGGTAGCAGAATGGCAGCTGCATCTCCAGGCCCAGCATCCATCTGTGTTCCAAGTAGGAAGAAGGCTGAAGGGAAACGCTTTCTATTTATACATCTTTATGTTTTGAAGTGATAGGAGAAACCTCTTCTAGGAACGTCTGTCAATATTCCATTGGCCAGAACTAGGTCATATGGGCATTCACAGATGAAAGGGTGCCTGACAGATCAGGGAGAGGAAGGCAAGGGAGAAAGAGGTTGAAACAGGCTTTGTGAGTTATCCTATAGTCTGCCATAATGGGTTCATTACATGAGCCATTATCAATAATTTAAGCAAAAAGAATGGCTCTTTGTGATTTTCTTTGTTCAAGAGCCAGTAGAAAACCCTGCATAATTAGAGGCTTGAAAGTAAAAGTTTTTGTGTCCTACCATGCCAATCAAATATACGATCCTTCATAATTTATTCACCCCATGGGCTGTTGTTGGGTCAAGGATAATTTTTTTTAAGTGAATGTTATCTGGCATATAAAAGGCACTTAGAACTGTTTAATGAGTTGAACTATCTCACATTTATCTAATAATGAAAAAGAAAAGTATGTTCTAAGTGCCAAGTGCCACAGAGTCAAAAGAAATAGAAGACACTATTCCTACCCTCAAGGAGTTTTAAATCCAGCAACAGGGACCAGGAACACCAGTGCATACTGGAGTGCAGCAGTAAGACAGAAGCAGCTTCAAGACAGGCAAGAGAAGCAGGGTTAGTCTGAACTTCCTGGGGAGGATGGGGATTGATATGGAATTAAGGAAAACTATCTCCTCCTGCTGACATCACTTTAACATCACTGTCAGCCCCAGGAGCAAGGCTCAGAGCTGGCTGCTCTTCATGCCAATTCTTCAAAGCAAGTAAGACCCTTTCCACTCTAGATGCTTAAACCCAGGTCCACCTGGGCCGAGCTGAATCTCTGGAACTGCAGAGGAGAGAAGTTGGGGGGGGGGGCACCTCAGTCAAGGAGCATAGCAGGAGCACACATTTAGGGGATGGGTAAGAAGCCAGCCCTGCTGGGTGCTAGAATGGTCCACAGTGGAGTGAAGACAAGGATGGCCAGGTAAAGTCAGACAGCCCTCTGAATGCAAGAGGAGGTCTGGACTTGCAGGTATCAGAGTATCAGGAAGACCCTAGTTATTAAGTGTTAACAGTGATGTGATGTAAATGTTACATTGGAGAAACACATCTGACAGCTGTGTGGCAGGGAAGAAGGAAAGGGGCAAATGGGAGGGAAGAAAACAAAGAGAACTAGTTCCACCCTTCCTGATGAGAGAGGAAGACTTGGTCTCCCATGGTGAGGAGAGCATATGTCCCAGAGATAAAGGCAGACTGACTTAGGGAGTGCCAGCCACCAGTCTTCTCTAACTGCCTCCCCTCGAGCATGACTTATGACCCAAACCTGTACCCTGATCAAAGGCATATTGAACCAGGGATGGGTGCATGATGAAAACACAGCTTTGGTTTCTCCTCTTAGGAATCTGGGATCAAGACTCAAACCCTCTAGTCCATTAACTACCAGCATTGGCTTCATAAAGGCACATCAATTCAGGGCTGGGGCCCATTTTCCTGGCAAAGCAGAGAAACCACGTCTGTAAAGAGGCTGAAAAGAAAGCAGCAGATGCCAGTGGGTGGGAGAGAGACTGCCTTGTCTGCTAAGAACTCTCCCCTTCCCATCCCAGGCCCTGAGGAGACCAGGTTATTCTGTTGCCGTTGGGTTCCAAAAGCTAACTCTACCCTGATTTACAAAAACAAAACAACAAAAAACAAAACATTTTTATGCAGGCTAGCCTGAGTGTGTTTCTTTTATTTGCAAGCACAGGAACCCCAGTGGAGACAAAGCCATTGCAAAATAGACAAAGGTAACTCCAGGCTGCTAGCTGTGATGTCCAGAAGATGGGAAATGGGCAGCTCCAACTGCTATGGGACTCATATGATGGTGGGCACTGAGGAGAGTGATGAGGTTGCTTTCTAGCTGTTGATCTTGACACAAAGGCAAAGTTTCTCAACCATGCCAGGTGGATATATGGATCCAGCATATCAATGTGACTACCCCATACCTGGTCAGAGATTGGGTACTGGTATTCACATGTATCTTGTGCAAAGTTATAGGACAGGCATAAGATGTATGCTTGCTCCTTCATTCCAATATTCAATTCTTAACAGAAGCTACCAAAAAACTAAAACAAAATGTATATTTTACCAAAGTAAAAATGGTAGATTAATCTTTTTGGTGTTATATAAAGCTTAGATGAAGTACGTCATTTGTAAAGATGATCACCAATCTACTAGTGCCTCTCTTAATGATTGTTAAATTACCCCTTTAATGGATAATTAATGCATTTAATATCTCTCACTATTATGATTACTTTTATGCAAATTTAGAGCGATAATAGCTGACAAACACAGTACTCTCTTTATCTTAATTTAGCCATCTAAATGCCCTTGCTACAAAAGACAGGTCACCTTAAATGCTTTTAATAATAATTCAGTTCAGTCTTTCTTTTAAACAAAGAAATACGCATTAATTATACATTAATTTCTCAAAGACTTTTTCTATCTCCCAGGGAATTGCTCTGAAAATCAGCAACAAGAGGTCATCCTGATTTCTGAAAGCAAAAAATTTTTAAGGTTTTCACAACTGAAAACTGTTTGTAAAAGTCTTCATGTCCCTTAATTGGAGATTGATAAACATAAATTACTCATCCTAAGGCATATCATAAAAGACATATTAGTAACTAAAATCTCCCATATGTCAGCTTCTATATTATTTTACTACTATATTTAGGAATTAACCACAAGAAAGTTAAGGGGAAAAGAAAGATCCACTTAGAAACCAACAGATTTTCCATAATCAAAGAGCATTAGTAGCAATAAAGGAGTGACTCTGCCTCTCTTCCTACTATCCTTTGCATGGAGTTAACGAAGCCTTTCTTGTCCTCAGAGAAATTTTAGTTATCCATTTGATTATTATTAATTTATCATGATTCCATTTGTCTCTAATACTCTCCTTGATACAACCTCTACACAATTCATATATACGTGTGTATACATTTATGTCTATGTCTCTTCCCTTTATCCCACCAATGAGCAGTCAAGCATCAATAATGTCTGTCCACTTCTGGCCAATGAGAGATGGTGTACCAATCTGCAAACACTCTTGGCCAAAGAGCATCAGTTTTCCTTGCTACCTGAGTGCAGTGCTGGCACCTCTGGCATCATTCACTAGGCTTCCTAACTAACTATGTTTAACCATCTTAGCTGACCAAATAGGTGAAAGGATTCATGTTCATCCACGCTGTAAAAAAAAAAAAAAAAAAAAAAAAAAAAAAAAAAAAAATCAAGAAAGCGAAGAATGGAGCAGGTTTTCCAGTGGCCCCAAGAATCCTCAAGGAAATGGATCTATAGGCAATCAGAGATCCTTAAACATAATGAAAAGATTTCTTGAACATCTTTGTGTTCTGAGAGGAGTGACCAGCAATATCTGAACCCCTTGGCTGAAGGCCTACTATGATGCAGGAACATACCTTCTGATTCTCTTAGAGCTTGCTTTTCCAGGGAAGCTATGCCCTGCTAAATGGGATCTGTAAGAATCTGATTTAGCATATGGGCCACAATAAGTCAAAGAAATAATACAAGGGAAAATACCCAAGGAGTTTTATTTCAATTAGAAAAATTAAAATACAAACACACACACACACACACACACACACACACACACACACGTGTACTCAAGGAACCTTCAACAAGCATATCCATTATGCATTGCTTGTAGTGGCTAAAGCCCTGAAAAATATCTGGGAAAAATGTCTCTCAATAGAGGAATTGACAATTAAAGTGCTGCATTCATATCTAACACAGTGGCTATGAGGAATCATTGTAAAATATATATAAATACTAATAAAAATAGCAAATTATAATAATAAAAGCAAAATTGTAGAATGTCACATAAAATATGAAAGCATTTATATAAAATCCTTGTAAATCAACATTCTGCCTTTTGTAAGCCATATATAGGTGTGTAACCATGTTTTGAAAAATGTCAGGAAGGAGAATTACCAATTTGAAATAGTGGTTGTTCTAGGTATTACAATATGAATGCATAATTTATCACAGTCTGATAGAGATGTTTCTAGTGAAGTGTAGAAAGTTTACTTGCATTTAGATCCCTTTACACTCTCCACTATGTAAGTATAATTGTTTTGTTGTATTTATGTATACTGAGCACCACATTAGGTTTTATATTTTTTGCTTCAAACATAAAACATGATTTAAGAAACTCATGAGAAAAATAGCCTATTATATTCACTTCTATTTTTACCCATTCCAATGTCCTTCTTTCCTTTCTGAAGTTCTAAGCCTTTTGCTATCATTTCTTTTCTGTTTAGAGAACTTCCTTTAGTGATTTTTTTAAAGGTGGATCTGATAGGGATATTCTTGCTACAATTGCAATACTGTAAAAAATATTATACTACTTCCTCTGTCCTCTATGGATTCAGATGACTTATTTGTCATATTTTAAGTAAGTGTTCCCTTATAAGTAATAAGTCCATTTTTTCTTTGCTTTTAGTTTTCAGAAGTTTTGTTTTATGTGTTTTTATACAAATTTCTTTGGGTTTGTCCTATTTGGAGTTTACTCATCTTCAGCTTTTTGGATCTGCACATTTATCTTACACCAAATTAAGGAAGTTTTCAGCCATTATTTCTTTTGAGTATTTTTTTTCAGTATCACCCTCTCCTCTCCTTAGTCTCTGATTATATGAATGTTAGTTTTTCTTCTTGCCCCACAGACCATGATCCTGCCCAAGCTCTGGTCTTTTTTTTTTTTCCCCCTTTCCAATCTATTGCTCTCTGTTTTTCAGTTGGGGTAAATTCTAGGATAATTTCTATTGATCTGACCTCAGGCTCATTGATTCTATCTTCTGTCATCTTCAACTCTATTACTGAGCCCATCTAATGAGTTTTCTTTTATTTTGGTAATTTTATTTTTCAGTTCTATAATTTCTATTCGATTTTTTTAAATAATTTCTATTTCTTAGATGAGATTTTCCAATTTTCATCTGTTTCAAGAAAATAAGTAATTGCTTGTTGTTGTTTTTTTTGATGGCTTCTTTAAAATCCTCATTTAATATTTTAGATAAAATTCAACATCTGATACATTCTTGATTCATATTGGTTGTCTTTTCTCATTCAAGTTGTGATTCTTCTTGGTTCTTGATATGATGAGTGATTTTCAATTGTATCCTGGTCATTTTGGATATTTTTCACTGTAAGACTCTGATTTTATTCATTCTTCTCCTTTAGCACTCTGTCTCCTTGTTGAGATGTAGCAGGAGGGCTGGCTGAGTGTGTATGCAGCTTTGTACTGGGCCCTGGCAATACTATTTCAGTAAAAGTGACACACTGAGTCACATCATTTTATTGCATTCAGGTAGGGCAGCAGTTCAACTCTCCCCCTCAGTCCTACTGATATCTTCCTAGTGAAAGTGGGGTTCCAACTCACATCACCTTGTTGTCTCTGTGTAGACATGTAAGTTCAGCTCCCTGTTGGACTCCACTGCCACTGGAGGAGTAGGGGATGGGAGAGGTGACACACTATTTTGTTGCTGCAGAATGGACAAGGAAGCTCAGCTCCCCACTGGGTCCCACTCACCCCAAGGGAGAGGGGAGAAGAGTGCTAATTAGCTCACTTCCCACACCCTCATTCCACTTTGTTGACGCCAGTGAAAGCTCAGCTCCCCACTGGGTCTGCTCACATGAGTTGGGGAGACTGGAGTACTCATATCTCCACCTCATACCATCCTGATCAGTTTCACTGTGCAATATGGGACCTCACCAGCACTGGTGGGGTGCAGAGATGGGCCAAAACCAGAGGACTAACTAGTTCTGCTCTACACCAATTTGTTTAGTTTCATTGTTGCTGTGTGGCTGGGGAATGTGAAGGGTCAGCTTCCCACTGTGGTGGGAGAAAGGGGAATGCTGACAAACTTGCACAGCCTCATTCTGTCTTGTTGACACAGGGCAGTGGTGGAGGCTCAGCTCACTCTGGAAAAGGAGTACTGCCTGCGTCCACCATGCAGGGGCTGGAAGCTCAAGTTCCCACTCAGCCACACAAACACCACACAGTGGGAGAAGCTGACACTACCTGCTTCAGTCAAGTAGGGAATGGGAGACTAGCTCTTTGCTCAGTCCTGTTCACACCCATCACCAGGTGGGGAAATTGAAGCATTGCTGCTTGATTCTACGGGTTGGGAGAATGAGGCGGAAGATCAGCTCTCTGCTTGGCCCTGCTAAAACCATAGTGGGGTGAAGAACTTTTTTTTTCATTGGTATTTGGTTGGTATAGAGTGAATATTGCCCATTAAATTTTCTGCTGATAAGCTATTCTTTTCCCAGTACTCTGTCTAAGGGAACAGGCTTTTCTTGTAGTCTGTACTTATTGGCAGTCCAGGTGGGAGGCTTCTGGAATGCTCTGCTCATGATGTATGAGAAGTAATAAGGAAACCCAGGGGACTCACAGCCATGCAGTTCCTTATGTCTGAAGGTCCTTAGGCCGTCCATCTTCTTTCTTCTATTTTTCAAAGTCTTCCTATGTTCATTCTTTATGTGATGTCTAGACACTTTCGGTTGTAAGTGGGAGGATCTGGGTGTAATGAGGCTACTCCATCTTTCCTAGACTAAATGGATTAGTAATGTTCTAATATTTCTTAAGGAGGAATGATTCAGGTATTAATTTGTACAATTCAAATTTTAATTTTACAAAACCCTAAAGAGTATTTGGTCAAAGAAAAACTAACTCAAGGAAGAGTCACCTGAAGATGACAACTCCACCATTTCCAGAATACATTCATTCATTCAAAATTTGTCTATTAAGCATCTAGTAAGTTGTAGGCACTGGCTAGTTGCTGGAGTTACAACAACCAAGTAACAATGGAGACAACAGATCATGTCTCCATTCTCATAGAGTTTACAACTAGAAAGAGAGACAGACATTGAACATGTAAATAAATACCTACCTACTCATAACTGTGATAAAGGTGCCACTGAGCTGTATTCATTCTTCTCCTTCCCAACCTCCAACACAAATTAAGTTCAACACAAGGTTGCAGAGGTGCCAAGATGGTGGAGTAGAAGACTCACAGCTCACTGTCTCCCACAAAAACACCAAGAATTACATCTACAAACCCACTGAATCACACAGAACACCTACTGAACTCTGGCAGAGTGTTTCTCGCTTCGAAATATGGGAGGATTCTCACAAAATCCAGTAAAAGATAAAAAGAAAAAATCAGTGCAGGGAGGGAGCAGCCAAGGAAGAAAGGCACCCTCAGGCTGGGACGCCCCCTCGGCAGCCGGGAGGTCAGCGGGAACAGAAGCAAAGTTTCCGAAGCTCAGAGGAGAAAGTGGCAGCTGCTTGGCAGACAGAACTAAGAGACACTTGCAGGGAGGGGCCCTGAAATCTCCAGCCTCAGATGCGAGCTGGCTGGGACAAGCCAGGACTGGTTGCTGGAGACTGGTGATGAGCTCGGGGAGAGGGCTGGGGCCCTTTGCACAGAGGCAGCCTCAGGGGACTGGAGGGCAATGTGAGCCGTAGCTGGGAGTGTATGTGGAGCAGAACAGCCTGGGACTCCCATAAAAAAGCACCACTGCTGATGTGCATGGGGGGAGGGGTGCAACGCAGCCACGCCATAGCTGCTGTCTCCACTTGGCTCCACTGTTGGTGTGTTCTTTTGAGAAGAGAGGTGGGGCTTGCTCATAGCCCTTACTGCTGCACAGAGGCGGGGCTGAAAGCTGAATCCACATCCAGGGGCCCTGCAACTTCACAGGCAGGACTGAGACTTGTTTACAGCTCTAAGCAGAGAGGGTGGATTTGCTTCATTCATGTCTTTCGGAATCTGTACCTCTAGGAAGAACAGGCAGTAAGAGGGGTTCTGGCACACTGCGGGAGTGAGTAAGGGTCTTTACAACAGGCCAGTGTACTGTACTGTACATGGAGGCAGGACTGGGGTCTCTGCTGACCCTGTGGTGCACCACAGATTCAGGTGTGTGCTGCAGGCTCATTACAGTGGGTCCTAGCACCTGACGTTGATGGATCTGCGCTGGTGATTCCGGGGGCCCAGAACCTGGAGGCCATGAGAGTGGGCGGCTGACATTCCTGCAGCTAAGGCAGGGACAAAGGCAACATCAACAAAGAGAACTTTGTAAACCCACATAACAAGTGACAGACAACACCCTAGTGGACAACTTCTGTGGAGGTATACTCAGTGACCCTTCTTCCCAGCTGAAGTGCTCCAACCCTGCCTACCACACACTGCAGCTCAGAAACAGGTCTAGAAACCTCTATTTCAACAAGGGAGCAGACCCAGCCCCTGTCAAGGCTGTGACAACCATAGAATAAAAAAGGAGGCCCTGATCAACAAAAACAGTCAGGGCAGGCTCTGATCACCACAACACCAACCACACTCCCAATGAAACGGATAACAACCAACACACACAGAAGAAAGACATGGCAACCATCCATAGCAACCATCCATACTAAGAACAGCCTTCACAACAAAACTATTAG
The DNA here is from genome assembly GCF_048773025.1 of Camelus bactrianus. Lineage (NCBI taxonomy): Eukaryota > Metazoa > Chordata > Mammalia > Artiodactyla > Camelidae > Camelus > Camelus bactrianus. The sequence continues at coordinate 30,349,309 of NC_133555.1, forward strand.
ATACACACAGCCTACACAGAAACGCTCCCACTTTAAATAAAAACAAACAAACAAAAAAACAGCCCTTCAAGACCAGAATAGATAACTGATACTCCTAAATCCTTAGAGCCAGAGAAAAATAAGTAAAATGACGAAGTAGAGGAACAATTCCCAATTAAAAGAACATGAGAAGTCCCCTGAAAGAAAGAACAATGAGATAGACCTTGACAGTCTAATAGATCATAACTTCAAAAAGGGGTGTGATAAAAGCACTGAAGGAAATAAAAGAGACTATGAATAGAGACAGAGAATACTATAAAAAGGAAATAGAAACTATAAAGAGGAGCCAACTAAAAACAGAAAATGTCTGAAATAAGTGTAAAGCTAAAGGCAGTCAAAAGCAGACTAGATAATGCAGAGGAACACAGAAATGACTTAGAAGACAGGATAACAGAAATCCTCCAATCAGAAAAGCAGACAGAAAAGCAAGTAAAAACCAATGAAAGCAATGTAAGGGGCTTATGGGACAATAAAAAGCATGCCAACCTACATATAATAAGTGTCCCAGAAAGAGAAGAGAAAAAAGGATTGAAAAGATATTTGAAGAAATCATGACTGAAAACTTTCCAAACCTAAAGAAGGAAACAGATATCCAAGCACAGGAAGCACAGAGGATCCCAAACAAGAAAAAGCCAAACAGACCTACACCAAGACATAGTATAATTAAGATGGCCAAAGTTAAAAAATTGACTCTAAAGGCAGCAAGAGAAAAACAAAGAGTTAGTTACAAGGGAACCCCCATAAGACTTTCAGTTGATTTCTCTACACAAACACTGCTGGCGAGAAGGGAGTGGCAAGATATATTCAAAGTCCTGAATGGGAAAAAGCTGCAACCTAGGATACTCTATCTGGCAAGACTACCCTTTGGAGTAGAAAGAGAGATAAAGAATTTCACAGACAAGCAAAAACTAAAAGAATTCAGCAATACTAAATCTATCCTAAAAGAAATATTAAAAAGTCTACTCTAAATAGAAAAGAAGCAAGAAGCTATAGAAATGAGAAAATCATAATTGGAAATGCGATAACTACAATGAGTTGCAAGAGAATAAATATGAAGATGTAAAAAAAAAGAAGGGCATCAAAATAATAAAAGATGGGAGGGGGGAACAAGAAAATACAGATTTTTTTTTTTTTTTGCTCTCTTCTTTTTTTCCTTCATTCTTTTTAGGATGTGTTTGAGCCTACATGACTACTAGTCTAAACAGATATAGTAAAGGCTTAACATACTTGAAAAACAGGGTAATCACAAATCAAAGGCATACAATAGAGTCCCCAAATCCAAAAAGAAACCAAGCTAATACAAAAGAAAATTATCAAACCACAAAAAGGAAAAGAAAGGAACAAAGGAGAAACACCAAATCAATTGGAAAACAAAGTTCAAAATGGCAATAAAAACACATCTATCAATAATTACTATAAATGTCAGTGGATCAAAAGACACAGAGTGGCAGATTGGATAATAAAACAAAAGCCTACAATTTGCTGCCTACAAGAGACCCACTTTAGAGTGAAGAACACACATAGATTGAAAGTGAGAGGTTGGAAAAAGATATTTCATACAATTGGAATGACAAGGAAGTGGGAGTAGCATATCAGACAAAACAGACTTTAAAACAAAGACCATAAGGAAAGACAAAGGAGGACACCATATAATGATCAAAGAAGCAATACAAGATGAGGATATTACACTCCTTAACACATATGCACCCAATATAGGAGCACCTAAATATATAAAATAAACATTAACAGATTAAAGGGAGAAAGTGATGGGAATACAATCATACTAGGAGACTTTTACACCCCACTAACATCATTGGACAGGTCTTCCAGACAGAAAATCAATAAGGCAACAGAGATACTAAATGACACAATAGAACAGTTGGACTTGGTTGATATTTTTAGGACATTACATCCCCAGAAAACAGAATATACATTCTCTTCAAGTGCTTATGGAACATTCTGTAGGATAGACCACACACTTGGGCACAAAAGCAGCCTCAACAAATTTAAGAGGAAAGAAATTATTTCAAGCATCTTCTCTGACCACAATGGCATGAAACTAGAAATCAACCACAGAAAAACAAATGAGGAAAAAAGTCAGCATGGAGACGAAACAATATACCACTAAAAAAATGAATGGGTCAATGGAATCAAAGAATAAATTTAAAAATACCTTGAGACAAATGACAATGAAAACACAACACACAAAACCTATGGGATGCAGCAAAAGCAACCCTAAGAGGGAAGTTCATAGTGATACAGACCTTCCTCAAAAGTCAAGAACAATCTCAAATAAACAACCTAACCTATCACCTAAAAGAATTAGAAAAAGAAAAACAAACAAAACCTAAAGTCAGCAGAAGGAAAGAAATAATAAAGATCAGGGAGGAGATAAATAAAATAAAAGTTAAAAACACAAGGTCATTTTATTACTCATTTCACCAGCGAATTTTTAGTCATTTTTTGCTTTGAAACAAAACATCAGCTCTATAATATTCTGATTAAAATGTGTTAGCCTACCTAATTAAAATATTTTGGTTAAGAAAAAATTCCACCACTTAAATTATTTTGGCCCAAGCAAAAGCATGATAAAAAAGGCTATGGCATCAAGCAAACCCAAGAATTCTTTGTCATTATTTGCTATCAGAACTTAGAAGATACAATGCAGACAGCATATATGGGGAACTTTTCAAAGTGTCAATATTTACTATATCCTCATTTTATATTTTAATTAAAATAAGTTAAATCCAGGCAAGCTTTCTTAAAATTAATGCCTAAAGTGATTTCGAGAAAAAAAAAACAATAAGCAGCAATATGGGTATGCTGAAAGCCTCATATTCCTAATATATTTGTAGTGTTTTGATAAAACCTTAACAGAATCCTAACCAAGCCTCATGGGAAGAAACACATAAAATGAGTCTACTGGCATTGAACACATAGAGACAATTATTTCAAGGCTTTTGTTTTCAGAGGAAAAATCACAGATAAAGAGCATGTTTTTACTCCCTCCTTTAAAATGAATTCCAGTATTTTGGAGAATGGTATTGTATGCTAGAATCCACCCTTTGTTACAGAAATGAATCTGCATTTTTTGCTCTAGTTACATTTTGATATCAGCATCTGAAAACAACACAGCAAATTGAGAGATCTAAAAACAACCACAGCCTTTGTTTATCCCCAACAAGAAAGAGCTTCCTTATTAATTTTCTGATAATAATATAATTTCATCATAAAATTTAGAAGGCATGGAAAGATCAAAAAATTTTTAAATAGCTATAATTCTACTCTTCTAGTGACAGTCTTTCAGTATGTCTATGAATAAGCACATTTGTAAAAATGGGACTAAGACAATATAAGATAGTTTTTCAGTTTCCATTTTATTTTGTTTTACCTGAGAATGTAGCATAGCCATCTTTTCACATTAATTAACATAGACCTTCACTATAGTTTTTATGGCTATAATTTATCAGTATCCCCTACAGATGGACATTAGGTCTGAACAACCAACTTTGTCAATACATTTTATAAGTACATACTTTGATAAAGCTACAAGGTTAGGTTTATTTGAAGGGCATAAATTTTAAATATATATATATACACACACATAATATTGTACTATATATGATTAGTTAATTATATACATCATAAATATATTAGCTATTGTATGAAAGAATTAGTTCTCGAATAAATTTCCACAATAATCAAATAAATGTAGAGAAACCCTCCACTGACAGTGTCTTCATAGATTTAAGGTATTCACTCTAGTCTAAGAGTGCCGATTGCTGAAGTCATTATGGGTGTGGATAAAATTCAGGAGTCTAGCTGGTTTTGGACTGTACTGCAGGGTAGACCCTGGACATATCTGAGGGACCCAGAATACCCAAGACCCATCAGGAAATCAAGCTGGAAGACGAGCTTTAATCAAAGATAAAAAAAATGGTTACTTGGTATTTTAAATTCCAAATGTTGGCTCTGGGGCAAAGAGTTACAAATTACGAAGGAGTTATAAATTACAAACAATTCACTGGGGATCTTAATAACATATGCACAAATAGTTCTAAATGAGCCCAATAACTCGATCAAAGCTATGTTACTGACCCAATCCCAATACTTTTAACACTCTGATTGAAGGGGAGGGGAAATATTAGTAATTTTTCTAAAAGTGAAAAATAGCAACACTGTGTCTTGGTAAATCTGCAGAGAATAATTTGTATCGAAAGTGATACCTAGCAAATAACAAATCACATGTACAAGTTCATTATAAAACTTGCTTGGGGCTTGGAAATGTTTTCACATTTTCCCACAATTTACACAGGAAGTTGCTGTACAGCAAGGACACAATTAGTATCAAATATGATTAATTCATTCTGTGGGGAAACTCAGGAAGCGTTTTGTGTTTTGATACTGCATTGCGGCTTCTTTTCCCCCAATATTTATCCACAGTTCAGTCAAGTAGACATTTATAGGGCATTCATTCCCTGAAATCCCAAATAGAATTCCAGATTATAATCAGGGAACTTGGGTCTTTTTCTTCCAAAGGCTGGGAAATCTAACGTTCTTATGATTACATTATTCTTATTCCGTGGATGTTACATTTTCTGCAACATAATGAAATCCATAGAAGATTATTTAAAAATTAACTCAAGCAAGTGCTTCAATCCAAAGAAAGTCCATGGCGAAAACAAAACAAAACAAAACAAACAAACAAAAAAAACCAATCAGTTCACATTTCAGGGGACTTCATTTCTCTGGGTACCAAGGTAGGCACAGGAGATGAGCAGGAGAGATTGGTAAAGGGCCATTCACTCTACAGTTGTCCATAAAGCACCACCATGATATAACCCCCAGGAAAGTTACTAGTCCCTTTCAACTCTTACCAAAATCCCAGCTACAGCTGAGAAGCATAAGACAACTCTTGCAGAAGATGCTACAACACCGGGGCTCTCCTGTGTTAAAGACATGACCTAGACCAAATTCCCAATCTAATATAGAGCTTTAACATCACCCCTCACCCAACACACTCAAACACACACACCAGGTAACTTGTTTAAAAACTAGATTTCTCTCTTCTTTAACAAAAAAAAAGAAAGAAAGAAAGAAAGAAAGAAAGAAAGAAAGAAAGAAAGAAAGGGAAAAACAGCTTGCCATATGATACTTACAAAATGTCTCAAGCTTTTCTGAAAATTAGTTTTATGATTTTTTTTTTGTTTGATTAAAGCTATCCTTACTCCCTTTAAACATTCCTTTTTTAAATTTGACGATCTCATCCCCTATTAGCCATGCTCTGGGAGAAAAAAATGTAGCTCATTAGGAGTGGAAATCTATAGCAGCTGCTAGTCTTTCTGCTTTCATTATTGTCCAACTTAAAACTTACTCTGTATACCAGAGGGACTGGCTTCATCAACTCCACATCTGACCAGCCCATCATCCTACAGGAGCATCTCTCCAGCTTGAGTCTTTAAGCCAGAATGTCTGACCAAAGACTCAGACTACCTTGAACCACAACAAGTATCTGATCCCTCCTATTGTCAGGGGCAAACCTCCAGTGGGAAAGACATTTTTCTTTTCTCAAAGTAAACCAAGCATAGATCTGTAAAAGGCAAATCAACCTCACGGAGTGCAGGAAATCTACAGTAACTAAATAAGTTATGTTAATACACACTAACCAAATTCATCAAGGAAATGAAGTCTGAGGAGTTTCACAAAGAACAAAAAAAAAAAAAAAAAAAGCAACAAACACAAAGAGCAAGATGGTTTAAATAAAACAGCCTTTCTTGTCTTCCTCAACGTGTTTTTTGCTAAATTGAGAAAGGTAGACATCATTGAAAGGGGAAATAAGATCCACTTGGATGAACACAAAGAAGATACTAGTAAGTAAAAAGTAAAAAAAAGAAATATTTGGAAGGTCAAGATTTTCAGCTCTGGCTTGACATTTTTAAGGACTTTTTTTAACATCCAGAAATGGGCTCGCAGTTGTACTGGTGTGAATCATCAGCGACATCTAGTGGATGGCAATAATATGGTGTCTAACAGCAACTTAAATTCATATCAGATCTTGGACCTCAGTGCCTCACCCTATCTTAAGATATTTTTGTTGGCCCCCACCCCCCAAAAATATATATATATGACCTCCATTTGCTTTAAATTCATTAAGTCTGTCTGAGTTTAGTCTGAAGATAGGAACATGGAAGAAACTGTTAAGTTGCTCAGTCAACCTGGCAAAGATCATGCTTATGAAGAACCTGAGAAAATCTGACTGTTGTACAGGCTAAGACCTGGGTTTTATAAGGCTGCCTTGTTGCTCAGATTGATTTAATTCAAGTGGAAGAAGAGAGGGCTGCACGGTAAACAAACACTGAGGTAGCAATTACGTGACTATGGCCAATGCTATTTCACCCCTGTCAAGCACATTATGCTTCAGACATTTTTCAAAATGACTTGACATTTTTTCTGCATGACATGTTTTGGGTTTGATACAGTGAAAACAGCTGGTTGCCTCCTGCTGCCTGAAATATCTAGCAGTGGAGAAGTAACATTGAAACCTCTTCACTTTCCTGTTGGATCTCTTTTTAAAACCTACAAAAGGAGTTCACTGCTGTCCCATGTTGGCTGCAAGGGAGGAGGAGTGAGGTGGGGGAGGGCACAGGCTTTGCAGGTAGCAGGATCAGAGGTCCTGGTCCCAGCTCCCCATTCCCTACATCAACCTGAAGGTCCCAGCTGTCCGACCTTGGGGATATTATTAACCTGTTAATCCTTCCCTGTGAAGTGGGAAAACCACCCACCTCCCAGGGTTATGACCTGTTAAGTAATCAGCATGGTGCCCAAGGTGGATAACCTAGTTAAGGTTACTAGATTAGAAGCACCATGCAGGCAGGGAGTACGTCCCACGTGTTTATGATTACAAATAGGGTTGTCAGGATAACAAATAAAAACACAAGACTCCCTGTGTGTGTTAAATTACATTTAAATTTAAAATTCAACAGTGTCCTTTATTTTATCTAGCAATCTTACCATTTGCCTTGGGTAAATCTTGGTTTATAACTGTTGTCCAAGAGTAATTATCAATAGCTCCTTTTTCACTTCAAAAAGTATCTTGATTTGAAGATATGTATGTTTGATCCCTAATGCCAAGCCCATGCCAAGAACAGTGCCATGGATGTAAGACGCCCTCCAATGCGCATCTTAAACAACCAAATGAACAGCTATTTTCTGGAAAGGAGACCTGAGAAGCACATATGTCCAAGATACTTGCTAATTTAAAAGCTTCCCTCTGTTACATACTTTGAAAAACCTATTTTGTGAAAAAATTTATTAGTCAATAGATGTGTACTGATAATCCAAAAGTGTCAGGACTTTCAGACACTCTACTGGGCAATGACAAATGACCAGGCAGAAAGCATTTCGGATTCGGATTGAGTACAGCATACACATAAGTAAACGGTCTCAGTTCTGACTTCTGGTAACACATTAGAAACAAAGAAAGGGACTAGAGAACAGAAAGAAGAAAGGAGGAAGGGAAGAAGAAAGGGAAGGAAGGAAAAAGGGAGCTAGAAAAGGAAGAAGGGAGACAAAGATGAAGCCTGGAGGGAAGAGAGAGAGAAAAAAAAAGGGAAAAAAATCAAGAGTAAAGAAGGACACAAAAGTAGAGCCAGTACAAGCAGGCATTAATAAGGAGCTACACGGCATAATATGTTTGAATCAAAAAAAGGATTTTCTGATTTAACAGGATGGAGAGAAATCAAAGGATAAGATTTTACAAACAGACATCACCACCAACTATGGTTACAAGTTATTTTTTAAGTGGGGGAAATATCAAAGAAAGCATTTTTACGCAAAAAGAACTATTAGGAATTCAGATTTGACAACTGACAAAACTCAGTTGTTCCTCAGGGAAAGACACAGAATCAACTCTTTATTTGCTACACATACATTTCACTCCTTAGCTGATCCCTTCCCTTCTGCACACTAATTGGGGCTGGTATTTATGATAGGTTAATAACAGAGACAGTCAGGAAAGCCGAAACACTATCATTAATATCACTAAGGAAGAATAGCTCAGCAGAGATATGCATGATAATTAATGTCACCTGAGAAACTATTTTTGATATTCAAAATATCTAAGAAAAGAATTGATGATACATTTAATGTGAGGAATGAAAGAATTGTGTAATTGATTCCAAAATATCCCGACCCATTAAAAGGAATTAAAAGGCAAATATTGTGACAGACACGTAAAGTATAGCTGATAACAAAGATGGAAGGCTGGAAAAGATCAAAATAATCTGAAGCTATTAAAATTACTGCTATTTTATGGCATTCTTGAAACATAAATATATTTTATATGAGTTTGGTGCCTGAACTAAACTTTGCAAACATCTTGTATCTTTAGGATACAAATTTTAAAAAGTGTCTACCAGCTCCCTGCAACTATCAAATCTATGATACAGACATGCTCCAATCTCTTTTCTTGCTCACTCTAAGCCAGGATACGCACCTAATAATCATTAAATTGAAATAATTAAATTTAATAATCATTAAATTGAATTGTCTGAGTAGTAGAAGAAACTCAACTCTCATTTAAACCAACCAACTTCCACTGTGCCCTAAGGTGGCTGAAATCTCCAAGGCTAGGAATATGCTGATTTGAACTGCTCGGATGAAAGCTGAGCTCCCAAAGATACCATGCGCCCATCTCCAATCTATATCCATGGAAGAACATCGCGATCATTCATTGAACCAGGTCTCCCAAAGCCTTTACTCTCCGCTGGCTAACAAGGCAGAGCTGTGAGGTGCTCAAGGGCTGGAGACTGGCCTTTCCCTGCATCCTCAGTGCCCAATACGAGCTGAGCCTGGTACCTCTGAGGTGCTTACAGCTCAGTACTCATTCACTGAAACCGCAGGGAATACTGGGGCTCCCCATAAGTGATAATGGAGGATGTGTAAGTGCATTGAGTTATCTGCATTTCAGAGGAAAACCCAAACCCACTCTGCCTTGGTCATTTCTGGTAATCCAAGAGTTGTTCAGATGGGATAGAGCTGGGAATGGGAGAGGGGACAACAGGAGTATTGGTGGAAAATTCCAGAAAAGGAGAAGAGCAAAGAGTGGGAAGATGCTTAAACAACTCTTGAGTCTGCTGCCTTAGATCCTGTCTCATATAATCCTTAACTTGTGACTCAGAGGAGCTAAGTAACTTGCCTGAGAACTTACCTAGCTATTAAATGGCCACCGTGGGCTTTGAAATTAGATCTGACTCCTAAATCCATATTTCTTCAATAGCTAAACTGCTTTCAAGAGAAGAAACAGCTGTGAGTACTTCTCATCTTATCCTCCTACATCCCCAGGGCCAGCTCTGTGAACAAGGGGTGTGGGGCATGTGGGGATGTAGGGATGCTGGGATGTGATGATGTGGAATATGTGGGGATGTGGAGATGCAGAAATACAGGGATGTGGAAGAGACACAAGAATGTGAGCATGCAGAGATACAGGGATGTAGGGATATAGAGACAGGGGATGTGAGGGATGAAGGGACGCAGAGATACTGAGATGTAGAGATGCAAGGATGTGTGAGGTATGGAGAATGCAGGGATGTGGGGATGCAGAGATCTGAGGGATGAAGGGATACAGGGATACAGAGATGTAGAGATATAGAAATGTATAAGGTATGGAGGATGCAGGGATGTGGGGAGAGGATGGAAATAAATGGTAAGCAGAGCAGTGTGAAGAAATTCAGGTGTTACGGATCACAGTGAACCAGAAGCTGCTGGAGATACGATGAAGGCTGCCTCCTGGCTACTTTCTTCATCACCCAGAGAGGAGAGCCCTCCAGAGTTTCTGGCTCTATATGCCGCTCAGGATCTGACTGACTGAAATGCACAACAGTCAGCTACCAGTAGGATGAAACCTTCATCATCTTCAGCAGTCAGTGGTAAAACTTTCTTCAGAGAGTGCGGGCCTATCAGGAACTGTGCATCCAGGCACAAAAAGAGGAAGTGGCTGTTGCCCTCAGGGCAAAAACACAGATTTTTTTGTGTGTGTGTGTCCTCCTTTGAAGAACTTGAAAGTCCACACTGTCATAAAGATTGCTTTTGTTGCTTCAACATCAGAACCATATGCTTTTCATGGAGCAACAGGCCAGAGTCTTCTCCTCCAACCAGGCTCCAGGGTTCTCGGTAGCTCTCCTCTCAGCCTGGCCCAGGGCAGGCCCCATAAGTCACGCTAATCATGGCTGGGTACATAATTTGCAGGGCCCAGTGCAAAGGAAAATGTAGGACTACTTGTTCAAAAATCATTAAAAATATCAAGATGGCAATAGTGGATCATTAAAAGAAGCTTGGGGCCCCTCTGAGCATGGAGCCTTATGTGCCCACACAGGTCACAGACCCATGAAGCCAGCCTTGGATCTAATACTCTGGGCAAGTGAGACAAAAGCCTCTGGCAGGGAGGAGGGCTAGACACCACTCTTACACAGGCTGAGAGCCTTTCTACTCAGGGAGAAAAGCTTATGTAAACTCAGGGCTTGCATACAGAGTCCACTCTCCAGAATCAGAAGCCAGAACACCTCTGACTATAATGTAGATGATGATTATCACCAGTTACATGCCTGCAGGCAGTCAACGAAGCACTCCACACCAGATCTCTAAGTACAATATCAATTTATAGCATGTTTATTCAGTGCCAGCTTCATGCCAGGCACTGTGCTGGAGGACAAGGATAGAGGGGAGAGCAATCCACATTGTCTCAATTAATCTTTACCAGAACCCCTCTGCGAGCTGAGGTCCTGAGACCTGATGAGAGAATGGAAGTGCATGATTGCAAGCACCCTGCTATGGGTGACTCTGATCTCTGCTTACCTCTGAAGCTATTGCAAGGCAAGGAGCAGTTCTAATGGGCATTTACCCACTAATTCATCTCTTCTTTTTCTCTTAGAAAATAAAGTTTTAGAAATTTAATTTTGATCACCCCAAATAATTTCCATGTAAAAATTGAGTAAGCATGCCAGATAAGATTCAGGTCCCCTTTGACACCACTGCTAATGCCAGGACTACCAACAGACCTTATCCTCTATAATAACAGACATATGTAGACGTTCACTCAATATCCTAGGATTGTTTTCTTTTTAACATAAATTGTATCACATTGTACAACTGATTCCAAATCCTGCCTTTGCTTTTTAAAGTTAACAGTATGTTCTGGGCATTGTCCTTGCCACCACCTGTCCATCTGCTTTGTTCATTTTGGCTCCTACCTAGAATCCCACTCCATGGACACACCACAGTCTCATTAGCCCTTCCCACACAGGCAGACATTAAGGCAGTTTGTGGACTTTGGGTAAATCACACAAGGTTGTATTCTGATGCACAGATGCTAGTGTTTCTACAAGCAGATGCAAGATTGGTGTTGATGGTTCCCAGGGTCTGTACATTTTCAGTTTTATAAGCTTCTGCAAAGCTAACCTGCAGTGTGGCTGGACCAGTGGAGTCCCATTTCCCCAGGCCTCACCAACATTTGATACTATTATAATCATTATCATTATTATGACTTTGACACCTGATTGGTAAAAATGGAATTTCACTGCTTTAATTTACTTTTCCTTAATTATTAGTGAGATTGAGTACCTTTTCTTTATCCATGTAATTCTACTGTCAACTGACTGCTCATATCCATCTCCATTTTCCTGCTGCCTCTTTGCAGTAGATTAATATGGAGGAGTTTTTATTGTGATATTTTGGTGACTGCTATGGAGGAGTTCTGTCTCTGGCCTAGATACTAGTCCTTTGTCTGCTCCCTGTACTGCAAACATTTCCTTAAACATTTCAAAATTGAAAATATTCTCTTCAGAAGTCCCTAGCACCAGAAACTGGTACAAACCCAGAAAAGGTCACTAACAAGACTGCAATTGGGGTCGTCAGTACATGCACTCCAATTTGTTGTTTCCTTCTGGAAAATCCTGTGTGCCAGCACGCTAGATTCTGGAAACCACTATGAACAACGATGCACAAGGACCAGCACAAACCCCAGGGACTTCTGACAGTAATCGTTACCAGGTCCAATTAACTGCTTTACAAAAGCAGGGTTCCTTCTCTCTCTAGCCAGTGAACCCTGACATACAGACACTACAATTTGAAGCAAAGAATAAATTAAAAGCACGTCCTCTCTGCCACGTCGGATTATGCACACAAGGGCAGGCTGATTCATATTTTTTAAAGCTATAAGTGAATTACAAAAACAAAGACAATGGACAAACCTGAGAGATGACCACTCACCCAACCCTAACCCTAACTGGTCAGGACAGATCTTTCACCCTAATGCCCCTTGAACATTTTTTCTTCCATGATCGCCTGAAATTTACTCCACTAAACATCTCACCATCCTGAAATGGGAAGTGGCCTACAGCAATATGCTACTCAGTGGCTTGAATCTCCTCATATGTATTCACTAAAACCTTATCACCAACATGCCCTGGTTCCCAATCCTCAACATGCCAGCCATGCAGCAGGAAATGGTTGCCTTTCCCAGAAAAGCAAATCCACCAATAGCCCTCCCCCTGTGGAGTCCAGGTTAACTTTTCAAACCCAGAGCTGGTTTCTGCCACATTAGAAGAACATACATCAGTACCTTAAATCCCATCCACAGACACTCCCAAGGGATCCTTAAGGCCCTCCTTGCTCAAAAGTGAGTGTCACCCGCTCTGCCTTTTCCCCATCTTTTGTCTATTAAACTTAAAGAGAATAGGAAAAAGAGAGGGGAAGGAAACAAAGAGAGCATAGCATGGCTGACTCACTGCATCAGACACCTCCAGTTGTTGCTGGCTCCCCGCCTGCTGTCCCAAGTCCCAGAGGAAATATTCTAGAATCTTTTTCTTCACAGGTAGATCCAAGAAAATAAAGAACAAGTGAATAAATGAACAAACAAATGAATGAATACTCAGGGCCTCTGGTATAGAAATGCTGCAGATGACAGATGCAGGATCATCAATGCAAGATTATCTAGCCAGAGGTGCTTCTTGCTTCATCTGGGAGCAGATCCACTCCCTAGAAAGAGCACTGTGTGGCTTGTAAAGGGTGACTTCAGAAAATATAGGAACAACAGCATCGAATACTGAAGAAGATGATGCTGTAACCCAATGAGTCAAGAAAATAAAAACAGCAGCTACCTAACTCAACTGAATTCAATATGTACCTTTGGTAGTCTGTTTTCCAAATTCATTCCAACTTTCAATCACCCATCAACACTAAATCAAAGAAAGACCTAGAGAATAAATATTCATAAATAAATGCTTTCTGAAAAGCATAATATTTAAGCACTGTTCATGGAATCAAAACCAGTTAGTTTCTGATCCTAGGTTCACCACACCCTCCCATGTGACTTTGGGTAACTTATTTAACTTCTCTGAATGTCAGTTTTATCAGCCATGAAGTAGGGGCAATCATAATACCTACCCCGACTACGTAGGTGTGAGGATTAAATGCTGCAGTCATAGCCTCCCAAATGCTATTTTACCTGACAGTCTACAGTTTAAGGCATACCTTGTGATTCTGAGTCAAACTACTTTCAAATAATAACCTGAGGCTGAATATGGACCCAGCTGAGATGCGACTGAGATTAAAAGTCAGAACCCACAGTTAGGGTTGGGGCATATGAGACCTGTAAAGCTGAATATAGGAGGCTCCAAACCAAAGAGAATTTTGCTGATTTTTTTAACCTGATAGTTATGTTGTCTTTGAAAGTGAAATGAATAAAGGCCCAGACTCCAGACATCTGTCTCTGCTAAGACATTTCTAAAAGCATGGTGATGCTCCTGGAAATTTAAATAAGAGGGCCTGTTCACAGAACCACCTATTCTACAGTTCAATGTCATTTTAAATCCAGAAGGTCCCAGAAAAAAAATGGCACACAGAGCCAAAAAGATGTGTAGAATATAATAAATGGCTGGTATTTAATAATGAAGACAGAATGCTTAAGGCAATTACAAGAGACATTTCCTTTAAAAAACCATTAATGAAATTGAAAGAGGAATATAAAATATGCCCTAACAGCAGTTTTGTTTATGTTTCTCTTCTGACACATAACGGAACCTGTTAAAAGCAACAATGAAACCAAAAGTGAATAATTAGCTAGCCCAGTGCTCCAAAATTGGCTGATGATTATGAAGGAAAATTGTTCCAAGTCTTTCGCCCTCTCTGCCTACTTAGATAGGAGCCTTCCATCCTCTGCCACATACACCCAGGAAGGCACAGGTCTGGCCAAGGAGGATTTGAGTTCAGCCCCTCCATGGACTCAAGACACCCAATCTTGTGGCTCACCAGGGTACCAAAAAGACTAGATATGGCTCAGTTTTTGAGTGTGCACTGCCCTCCTGCTGCAAAGTTACTATCAATTCTGGCAGCAGCATTGCATTTTTTCTCTTTGGCAAATGATGCTTTTAACCTCCTTCCTAATGGGGATCTAACTCTTGAGATAATCCTTCATTTTCTTTCCTTCAGTCATTCAGCCCTTCTTCAAATATTTATTGAGTGCCAGCTGTGTGCCTAAGCTCTGATCACAATGCTGAAAAACAGATGTGGTCCCTGCCTCATAGAGCTCACAGTCCTCAAAGGAGGCAGAAACTAAATATACAATTACAAATGTAATCAACTTCTTTGTATTTCAAGAGTAGTGGTCAAATAATGATCATAGTAATGATAATGGTTACCATGAACTGGGATCATGTTCTGTACTGGACAGTATGCTAAATACTTCAGGTAGATCAGTAAGCCTGTGGAAACCTGACACCCTTACCAGGAGAGTACCATCATCCTAAACATACAAAAGAAGACTGTACAGACTAGGGAATGTGTCGTGAGTCTCACATTAGTAAGAAAAAACAAGCCAGGATATAAATCTGTGTCCCTCTGCCTTCAGAAGATATTCCCTCAACAGCTAATGTCTACCTTATCCAGAATGTTAATCACCAAATACAAGCAGACATAATGAATCCTCTTTTATTTCCTTGTAATCAAAAGGCGTTTTGACTAGACAAAAGCTGTCTGTGGCTCACTGTTCTCCTGACCTGGGTTTCAGAAAATACTACTAAGAAGCTGTAGTTCCTCCTCCTCCTCTCCAGTCTTACTCCTTTTAATAAGAACAACCTCTACATTTCAGCCAACCTCATGGAGAATGAGATGACAAAAGGCTTGAAAACCTAGGAAAAAAAATTTTTCATGGTGGTTGTATGTTCTTAGCCACCTGAAACCTTTTAGGAAGAAGGATAAATTATGACTACATTCACATGCAGGATATAATCACTTCCAAATAAGGCAAAAGCAAAGGTTTAATTTGGTTATGAATTTCTTTAACCTATAGAAACTAAGGTTTGGAGTGAAATCAGTCATTTTAGATCCAGAGTTAAGTTCTTAAAATCAGACACACCAAAAAAGTCTCCTTTATATTATTCATAAGAACCCTTTTAAATCTAAAATGATAAATTTACTTGGCGGGGGGAGGGGGGTCTGTGAATGATCCAATTAAGCAATCTTTTCTTGAAATTTTCCTGTTTCGGTTTTAAAGTAGGAAGTTTATACCTATTGGGGAGAGGAAAGAATAGAGAGAGGATTTTATTCTCAAAAATGTTTCCTTTAGGACAATGCTACATCTATAGAAGTTGCTGGATTTCCTAAAAGAATATGCTCACACCGTGTGGAGAAATCACTGCTATCCTTTCCAAGTGAAAAAACCTCCTAGTCATAGGCAGTTCTAGAACAGGCAGGAAAACCAAACCAGTCCTGAGGTAACATGAACTCTGAAAGGAAACATGACTTTACCACGGTCGCAGAGCTGATGAGCAAAACTTCAAGGTCCCTGACTACTTATATAATACACCAAGGAAAAAAATTACTTTCTTCCCCTCTCCATTAGTGACTACCGACGTGAGAAAAGCAGTTTTGTTTGGAAGACTCTTTGTTTATTTTGTTGTTGTTTCATTCTGCTGCTATGGACAAGTGAAATGTAAGATCAAAGATGTTCTGTGAGGGGCTGATTTTTATGGCTTTTAAAGGTATTCTCAGGAGATGATAATATTAGAATTTCAATTTCTGGTAAACACAAAGATTCAGATATGACCTCAAGCCACACCCATTTTTGCTGTGAAATACTCTTCTTAGAGGCTGATTATATCTCCTGTGAACTCCTACTTGTATTGTTAAGAGGGTACCCCTGCCACAGACATATGGCATCTGTAACTCTGATTATGGGAGCTGGGAAGCCAGGTGGGGGATCTGCCCCAGAAAGGAAATCTGAGTTGTAAGAGCATGTTTCCCTTCTAATGTTTCTCCTTTCCAATTTTAAAGTTTTCTCTATAAGGACATAGCTGTTTAATAAAATAACTTGATAAATACTCATTTAATATAATATTCATTAAATATAATTAATCAATTATCTTGCTCATAATTAGTTTATTCATATATTTGTAACTGCATATTAAATGGCCGAAAAATCTCATTTGGATGAAGAAAATTAGCCAATTTATGAATTTATCACAAGTAACAACAAAAGCCAACGGTTTCACTAAAAGGCTGCCATTAATATATGAAAATGTCTTTGAATATTACAGCAATAATTGAATCACTTCTGGTCAAGCCATAAGTATTTAGTTTAAGACAGAATCAGCTTTTTCTAACTGAAATAAACAGATGACAGTTTCATGAATTCTTAACGACTCTGATGACTACCAGTCAGCTGTAGATTTTAGTAATTGTATCACCATTATGAATTCAATTAATTTTAACAAATATTTGTGGACATAGGACTAGATGTCAGGTGTCTGCTTTCATGGAGCTTATGCTTTGCTGGAGGAGACAGAAAACAAACAAATCCTTTTGAGAGCTCAAAGAGCAGAATGGGTGAGACAAGAACACAGCAGGGACAAAGGAAAGAGTTGAAAGTGGCTGCTATTAATTAATTAATTTAAAAAAAAGGAAAATGGCTGCTGATCCACCTATAATCTCAAGCAAGTTGTGTGGAGCTCTGTAAGGAACATGGGACATCCATATTTTATTCTAAGTGTAAGCAAATTGTAAGTGTAAGCAATAAGAAACTTGACCCTATTTGTGTTTTTAAAAGTCACACTGGATACCATGTAGAGAATACATCCAGTTGCCAAATGAGGACGTGTCTTCTTTATGTACATTTCTAATATTAGTAAAGTGATGTTTAATCATCTTTTACTAAATCATTACATCTTATTAACAGTTTTTTTTAATTACGTAAGTTTGTGGGTCAGAATTTACCATTCTAGAAGATTTCTTTTTGATGTATTTGATGTACCTCTTAAATAAGCCACGATAACCTTCATCTTAAATTTATTTCTTTATAAGATTTTGTCCAGTGCAAATTAAAGTCAGTGTTAACAATTTGTGGTTTGAGATGCAACACTGGTCTTTGGAGCCAGACAGACTTAGGGTGAACTCTGGCTCATCCACCCACTGTTATATAACCTTGGGCCCACCACATGGCTTCTCAATTGTAGTTTCTCCAGAGTAAAATGGAGACAATATCAGTATCTACCTCACAGGATTGTGGGGAGAAGAAGTAAATGACATAATGCCTGGGAAACACTTAAGCCACTGGCTGCACTTTACACATTTTGTATAATGGCAGCTATTACTCTTATCATTGTTACTATATTCTATTAGTATTAATTAACCAACAAAGAGAAACATCCTAAAATTGTTAGTTATGAAAAATACCTAATTTGAAGAATTAGGATTACTATACCAAAGGCATGTACTTGGAGTTGCGTATGTTATGAATACCTACATCCCAAACTAAACTGAAAGTTGAAAAGGTAAGAATTAATTCATCTGTGTACATACCAGGTGCTTTATGAGATTAGAAAATTTCCATTGTTTTTTACTTTCTACGTGGCCACCAGATTCAAGTTTTACTTAAAAAATTCAATAGCAATTGGCAAATTCCTAGACCACAAGATCCCTGGTGAAAAATCAGCAACCTAAAGGCATTCCTATTGCTGCCAAAGAATTTGCTGGAGAAAGACCCTGAGGTAACTTCTGGGATCTTCCAGTGACCTCTGTAGTCAACCATCTTAATGAAAGACACTAAGGTTTCTGGAAATGTACTATGGGACTCTGATATTATGATTAACAGAACCACTATATGTTTATTTAACATAACTGTGGATATGCCAAGAGGACCCTAACATCCCAAAATGTCCCGTTTCCAAACTGGCTGATGCCTGAAACATAACAATCACACTGTGTATGTGGAAACAATAAAACTGAACTTTAAAAGTATTTGTTTAACTGGAACGTTTATTAATAAACTTTGAATTGGTGTTGTTTTACTATGTTTAAAATATATTTAAAACAAATGAGTTTTAAACAAATATTTATTTGAAATAAATACCCCCAGTTTTGAGAAAGCCCAATTAAGAAAACCCAAGAGTAAAAGGAAACACAAAAGAACCAATAACATTTGTATGAAAGAAAGTACTTTCTAAAGCAACATTTCAGATTTCTTTAATCACTATTACCTACAAATTAAGGTATATAATGGTCACAATAGAAAAAAGAATGTTGTAGCAAGAAAGACTAGGACAATGAGGAAAACACAGAGGGGTTTTATTAGATTGTTCATTATTGATGAAATTATAGATAAAAGAGCCAGTTTCTAAACACATAAGCAAAGAATAAAGAGGGTCCCTAAGGTGAAAATGTTGCACAGACAAATAAAAGATAACTTTGGGAGGAGCAAATAATCCCATTTTTCCCTCTGAACAGTAAGGTGACTGTTCAAACAAAACCAAACCAATTTCCATTGCTATGAAGTAGCACTTTTTGTCTTTAAATTTGTTAATATCTTTACCTAGATTTAGAACAGGGGATAGTAATAATATAATTAAACTGTAGAAATTATAAGCTTTTGAAATATAATATTAGCATTCTAAGTTTGTATAATAAAATGCATTTTTTCACTTTCTTTCAGCTGGAAGATGATCTTGTGGTATTTCTGGGACAAAGAAGTATGTTGTAGCCTTTGCAAGATGGCGGAGTAGAAGGACGCTTGTAGCTCACCCTCTCCCACAAATACACCAAAACTCACATCTATGGATCCACTCAGCCAACCAGAGCACCTGCCAAACTCCAACAGAACATTGCCCTCTTTGAAAGACAAAGACACCAAAAGTCTGGTAGGAGAAAATGAAAAAAGAAAGAAGAAAAAGCAAAACACTGTGGGATCACTCCCGTGGGCAGGGAGCAGCAAAGGAGGAATAGCACTCGTTCGCTGGGTATCCCCACTCCAACGGAAAGGCCAACAGGATGGAGGGGGAGCCTCTGAGGCTCAGATCTGCCCCGAGCACCCCTTGACTAACAGAACTAAATTAAAAGGGGACCGATGGTCCCTGCGACACCCAGCCCGAGACGCAAGCCAGCAGCTGGGGGCCGGGACAGGCTGCCCGAGCCAGGCTGGGGACTAGTGCAGCTGCACTGAGGCAGCCCCGGGGGACTGCAGGGTGCTGCGCACCATGGCTGGGAGCAAATACGGAGCAGAACAACCTTGGTCCCCCATAAACTGTGAAAACAGCAAAGAAACACGGCTGGTGTGCCCTGGGGGGAGGGGTGCCATAGCCTTTGTCTCCTCAGACCCATGCCATTACTGGCGCTTCTCCCAAGAATAGAGGCGAGGAGCAGCCACAGCTATTATATCCTCCTGTGCTATATCCTCCCGGGCTGGGGTGGGGCCAAGCCCTGAATCCACACCCGGGGGCTCCGCAACCTCCTGGACAGGCCTGAAACTTGTTTACAGCCCGAGGCAGATAGGCTCTTTCTGCCCTGGTCCCTCAGAGAACTTGCACCGCCAAGACAAACAAGGAGCTGAGATTTGGCAGGGAGCAGGGGTGGGGCTGGTCCGTGGCTGTTCTGAACTCGCCTAAGGAGCGCCAACCCGAGGTCAAGTGGGCAGCTGCACAGAGCAGCGAAGTGACCGGCGCCGGGAGAGGGTTGGTAGTAACCTGCCTTCCTGGCAGGAACACAGCACCTGACCTTGGTGCTGGGAGGGGGCGCGATCCACCCACCTGCCTCACCCAAGTGCAGCATCTGACTGCAGCATCAGGAGGGGGGAGTGACCCACCCACCCACTGGTTTTATTCCTGCATAGGCTTTAGATAAATAAATAAACTCCTTATGGACCACAAGAGATAACTGATACTCCTTAAGCCACAATGCCAGAGAGATATGAGCAACATGAAGAAGCAGAGGAACCACTCCCAATTAAAAGACCAAGAGAAATCCCCTAAAAGCACGATCAAGGAAACAGACACTGATGGCCTACTAGATCAAGATTTCAAAAAAGGAGTGATCAAAGTACTGAAGGAACTAAGAGAAATAGTGTTTAGAGACACAAAATATGTCAAAAATGAAATAGAAGCTATAAAGAAGAACCAAGCAGAATTAGTAAACTCATTTCCTGAGATGAGAGCTGGCCTAAAGGCTGTACAAAGCAGGCTAGCTAATGCAGAGGAACGAATTAGTGACCTGCAAGATAGGACAACAGAAAGCACCCAATCAGAACAGCTGAGAGAAAAATAAATAAAAAACAATGAAAACAATATAAGGGATCTATGGGATAATATAAAGCATGCCAATCTATGCATAATAGGGGTCCCAAAAGGGGAAGAAAGATCAAAGGGGATTGAAAAGGTTTTTGAAGAAATCATGACTGAAAATTTCCCAAACCTAAAGAAGGAATCAGATATCCAAGTACAGGAGGCTCAGAGGGTCCCAAACAGGAAGAACCCAAACAGACCCACACCAAGATATATCATAATCAAGATGGCCAGGGTGAAGGATAAAGAAATGATTCTAAAGGCAGCAAGAGAAAAGCAAAAAGTAAGTTACAAGGGAATCCCCATAAGACTCTCAGCTGATTTCTCTACACAAACACTACAGGCCAGAAGGGAGTGGCAAGATATATTCAAAGTCCTGAATGAAAAAAAAATGCAGCCTAGGATACTCTATCCAGCAAGACTATCCTTTAGAATAGGAGAGATAAAGAACTTCACAGACAAGCAAAAACTAAGAGTTTAGCAACACTGAACCCATGCTAAAAGAAATATTGACAGGTCTACTCTAAATAGAAAAGCAGCAGGATGCTACAAAAATGAGAAACTCATAACTGGAAAGATGATAACTACTATGAATTCCAAATAGAATAAACACAAAATTGTAAAAGAAGACATCTAAATAATTAAGAGTAGGAGAGGGAAGCAAGGAAAGCCACTGTGGAAAACAGTATGGAGATTCCTCAAGAGACTAGGAATAGACTTACCATATGACCCAGGAATCCCGCTCCTGGGCATATATCCAGAAGGAACCCTACTTCAGGATGGCACCTGCACCCCAGTGTTCATAGCAGCACTATTTACAATAGCCAAGACATGGAAACAGCCTAAATGTCCATCAACAGATGACTGGATGAAGAAGTGGTATATTTATACAATGGAATACTATTCAGCCACAAAAACCAACAACATAACGCCATTTGCAGTAACATGGATGTTCCTGGAGAATGTCATTCTAAGTGAAGTAAGCCAGAAAGAAAAAGAAAAATACCATATGAGATCACTCATATGTGGAATCTAAACAAAACAAAACAAAACAAAACATTAATACAAAACAGAAACAGACTCATAGACATAGAATACAAACTTATGGTTGCCAAGGGGGCAGGGGGTGGGAAGGGAAAGACTGGGATTTTAAAATGTAGAATAGATAAACAAGATTATACTGTATAGCACAGGGAAATATATACAAGATCTTGTGGTAGCTCACAGAGAAAAAAAAAAGTGACAATGAATATACGTATGTTCATATATAACTGAAAAATTGTGCTCTACACTGGAATTTGACACAACATTGTAAAATGACTATTACTCAATAAAAAATGTTTTAATAAAATAAAATAAAATTCAACAACAACAAAAAAACAAGTATGCTGTACTCACTACTTACGTTGTTAGAATGCAGATTAATTCATTGGAGGCTTTCCTATTATGTATAGTTTGTCATTCTCTTCTCTTATCTCTTTAATAACTGTTCCCTAATTCAAATTTAATTAGATTCAATAAATTTGGTATTTTTAGGATATCTACTACATGGATTTAACTATACTAAGTTACAATGAGGAAATTTATTTTTTTAAAAATCAGTCAAAGATATAATCACAATGCCCAGCCCGCAACAAAAATTGCTAGATATGTGAAGAGCAAAAAATGTGACTTCAAAAGCAAACAGCACTCAACAGAAACAGAAATGATCCAGATGCTTGAATTAGCAGAAAAAGGATTTAAAAGAGCTATTGTAGATATGTTCAAGGACTTAAAAGAAACTATGAACAAAATCAGTGCATATATGGGGAATTTCAGTGAGAAATGAAAACTATAAAAAAAAAAGATTAAATGAAAAGTCTAGAACTAGAAGTATAATATGTGAAATAAAATAATTCACAGGATAAGTTTAACAGCAGATTAGAGATTACAGAAAAACAGGGGTTAGCAAATTTGGAGATCAATTAATAGAAAATAGATTGGAAACAAATAAAAAAGGGCCACAGTGAGGATGATATTAAGCAATCAAACACAGATGTGACTGAAGTTCCAGAAGAAAATATAAAGAGAATAGGACAGGTAAAATTTTGAAGAAATAATTGTTAAAAATTTTCCAAATATGGTGAGGATATGTAAGAATCTCAGCAAGCTCCAAGCAGAATTAATATAAAGAAAAATCACATCTAGTAAATCTAGCAACATTCTTAACTTATCACCCTGTGTATTATACTGAAAATCAAAGATAAGGAGAAATATCTTGAAAGGAGCAGAGAAAAATGACTCACTGTATCCAGAGGAAGAAAGATAAAAATGATGACTGACATTTCATGAGAAACATTAAAGATCAGAAGAGAATGGGATTATATCTTCAAAGTGCTAAAAGAAAAAAAAAAACTGTCAAGTAAAAGTTTTCTATCTAGCAAAATTACCCTTCAAAGGTAAGTGTGAAATAAAGGTATTTTTAGATAAACAAAAGCTGAGGGAAGTTGTTGCTACCAGACATTCAATACAAAAATAAATAAATAAAAGATGTTCTTCAAGCTGAATAGAAATGATAACAGAAGGAAACTCAAATCTATAGGAAGGAATAAAAAGTGCCAGAAATGGTAAATGTGTGGGTAAATATATACTACCTTATTTCTTACTTAATTTTTTAGAAGACAGCTGTTTAAAGCAAAACTAAACCAAAATAAAAATGACTTATTATGGTGTTTAAAACACACATAATGGTAAAATACATGACTACATAAAGGATGGTGGAAGGTAGTAGTAGACTATTCCAGTTTTAGGTGACATGTTACTTCACATAGTAAATTAACTTTCGATACACTGTGCACTTAAATTTAAGATGTCTATTGTTAATCCTTAAAGCAACAACTGATAAAGCATATTTTAAAAAGGGAGATTAGAACTTTCCTGGAGGATGCAGGTCACATCTCAGATTGTGGAAGTCTCACAACTTAAACAGGGCCTAACATGTGCTGAGTTTTGAATAAATTTAAAGTAAGCAACAAATGGACACATATGAATTAGAATAATAAGTGATAAGCATCATAAAGAGACAAAAACAAAGTATCACTAGAGTTCAGAGGTAAGAAAGATTATTAAATGGAAAGCAGATAAAATAATTTTAATTATGCACTTTTGGTAAATACAGGCATTATGGGATCTCTGTTGCTACACACACACAGATACACAGAGAATGCACATGCTATGGATGTTGTTCCTTTGGCCAGAATATTGGGGGGATATTTCTAGCTGTGGTGGAGGTGAACCTAGAGTCATCACTCAACCAAGATTCACTCTTCAGGACTTGCGCCAAGGTCCCTTGAACTCCCAGACTAGGCAAGATCTTGTTCCACACTATACTTCTGTTTCATGTCATTCATCATGATCAAAATTTTAAAATTATTTATGTCATCACGTCTTCATTCCCAATCGATAGTCAGCTCCAAGAGAACAAAGACAGCATGTGTCTAGCTCATGGTCATATCCATAACACAGTAACTGACACACGAGGTCACTGAGAACTATTTGTTGAATGAATCCTGGCATATGAGAGATAGATGAGATCTTAGAAATCATCTAGATACTATGTATGTCTTTTTATGGTTGAGCAATCAGATCTATAAGCACATAAATGGTGCAGTTCTGGAACTACCAGAACCTACATTTTCAGACCTCTAGGCCAAAGCTCTCTCTGTAAAAGCTATAACGTTTTAGCCAAATACACGAAAACGATAGTGTGCATGCTGATAACAACTGAGAAATGACTTTGATTTTAAAATGCTCACACTTAAAGATTCCTCAGAATCTATTTACACATCAATCTTGTGAATAAATGACATATGGCAAGTCCTGAGAAATACCTAATGTATGATCTTAAAATGTGGTAGACTGTGACCCTTGGCCACAGTCTTTTATCAGCCAAGCTGATAAAAAGGAAAAGAAAAAGAAAAGCATGCTCTCATAAGTTAGATCAGAAAAAAGGGACTTATTTTAATACAATAGTGTGAAAATTCCCTTCTCTTTTCATTTATTTCTCCCATAGATGTGAACCCTATCTTTCTTGTCTATTGCACAAAAGTCAATGAGCTATCTCTAGAAAAAATTCTAATTATATTTCTAATTCTGGGATTTGGGTCTTCTGTGCTTAAACTCCTCCCTCAGCAAGGAGCTCAACCCCTCCCTCAGTCCAAGAGGACAAGAATGGATCAGGGCTTGACAGGAATACATGAGAAACCTCGTGAGGATAGTCATTTCCTTCACTTAGGAAGCACTTCTGCTAAACCTGTCCTTTGCTCTCCTACACTATGTTAACATACAGTTTTTCCCCAGGGCAAAGCCCCACTTGCCAACAGGGAAACACTGTCAGGAAAAGGACAGCTCTGCTCCGCTGTCTGCTGGATGTCCTTCCTAATCCTTCCAAGGAAGGCTTCCTTCTCCCAGTGGATGGTGTCAGATGTTCTAAAGGAGATGCTGGGGCTCCAGAGCCACCCCTCTCTCCTCCCCTGGATCTCCTTCAACACAAGCCTCCGAAAGCAACAGGCAGTGGAGACAGGATGGAGGAAGCTGCTCTAGCAAGTATTACAAGTCATTCCACCTCTGAGATTTCCTATCAGTGGTCTCTACATCCCTTCCAATCCAAACCCCTCACCCCAACTCTAAAGTCAGGACATTATGTGTGCACAATGGGTGACAGCAGATCGGCAATGACCAGGAGAGGATGTTCATCAGGACACTCTGCATCCCCCCAGTCCCTTTCCACTCACTCTTCGTTATCCTTCTGAATGACACCAGGCTTCTTTTTTCCCTACCACTTACAAAACAACGAAGAAAAATAATTATAGAAAACTGTAATGAAAAAGGCTTCCGCAGGATACACAATTCAAAACCACAATCTTCTTTTTTTTTTCCACTGTGCACAAGTGCTGTGCAATTGCCACTTATTTAAGACAGCTTCCAAAGAAAATATGTTTGCAGTTCAAAGATAATCAGGTTTTTAAGTAAACTGTCAAAAGGAGTTTTTTCTTCTTCGCTACCAGTGGAAAAACCCAAAAAGAAAGAGTAAGAGAAGGCTTCTCTCTGAGTTATATGACATGTGTAGACCTAGTTTTCTGGAAATTCACCAAAAACTAGGATAATCAGGGCTAGAGTCCACCCCCAGCCACCCCACCCTTGCCTCAAGTTAGGTTTAGCCATCAAAATGATGAGAATGAAAAGCTAAAATAATAATATGTGATAATTAAGAGTTTAACTGTTTTCATTATAATTATCAATCTCATATGTGCTTTACATTAAAAAACCTATGTTAATTCAAAGCAAGCAATGAAAAAAAGGGAAGATATCATTTAAGGCAACTGTTTGCATCAATTCTAACTGAAAATTGTCCAAATGGAAATATCAGGGAATAAAGAACAAAACTAAGAGTGGCCAATCTGGAGTCCATAGGGCATCTAAAGGGGGACAAGCCAAAGGGCTAAACCAACACCAGTGTCCACAAGGAAGTTTTCTAGCCAATGAACCCAGGGAGCTCTGGCTTGTGTGGAGGACACTGCATTGTGGGTTGTTCACATATGAGACCCTTCAGAGGCTGTATTTTGCCTCTTGCTCCAACATAGTTTTTGTTAAGAACTAACAATCTAGTGCCATATTTAAGGACCTACAGAGGGGATTACCAATGTCAAGGATATAAACCCATAAGGAAAAGGTAGAACCTCTGGAAAAACTGTAAGATGAAATTTAAATGGAAAATAAAATCTTGACGAGAAAGGAGGCATGACTTTCTTTTGGTAATTTTTGATGATACTATCAACAAAAAACAAATTCTTCACTTTTAAATCACATGATGGTGCAAAGACGTGAAGACTGCAATCTAAAGTGAAAGAAGGCAGATCCAGCATCTCTTTTCTATTTTGGGAGTAGGGTCAAGGGGAAGGTTAAAACTATATAACTTGAAGTTACACAGTTTAGGAAATTTCACAGAAACATTTTTTTTTTCTGTAAGAAAACACACTCCCAGCTCCCTCTGCCCTCCCTGAGCTAGTAGTACAGGGACTTCATAGCATTATTTCATGGTGAGCAGATGGTAGCCCATTTTTTGATAAAAACAATGAACTGGCAGGGGTTGGCGACAGGTCAGAGGAACCCAGATTAACAACTGATCAGCTCTAACGGACAGTCAGCAATAAACTCAGAGCCTGTACACAGACCTGCTACCCCAATAATAGCAAGGCAGCTGACACCCAAGCTGTTAACAGTATCAGTGCTTCACAGTTCAAAACCTTCATTTAAGCAGACACACATTCTTCAACGAATATCCATTTTCTCAAAGTTGTCTCTTTTCCAGGTTTCCACAAAAGTATACATGGTTCACTTTGACCCAGGGAAGATTCTGTTGCAGTCTGAGATCCAGATAGTAAATGACACTCTGTAATACTGACAGATTATTTCAACATCCACTCTGTGCTAGCCCACAACTGTAGCCTCTGCCATTCGTCTTGTACTTATACAGAACAGATAACTGGGAAGGAAAACCTGGGCCCCCCCTTCTTTGTTCCCAAGAGAACAAAAACTATAAGACTCCAGAGACCCATTCTCTCAGTCTCCATTTTTTTCGAGAGAGATATCCACGCTGCATTCATGTTTCCATCGCCACATTTGAAAAGGGAATCAGTGTGCTACACCAGAATTTTATTGCCAAGTTTCAATCATAGAAAGGAAGTCAGAACACTCTTGGAAAATACCAATAGCTTCCGATGGACAAAAAAAGAGTGTCTCTAAGTTAGCTGAGCTACGGCACAAAACATTTTTCCTCTGCTGAAGGATAAATGGTCCCTTAAGTCAACTAAATCATTCCTTCTGTCACCCAGTTACCTTTTGTAGACGTCTAAATGATCTCACAATAAAATTGACTCTATAAAGACCAGATTTTCTGAGAGTCCTGACTTCCAATAATCTTTTTCACTCTCTTGTGAACTCACTCCTTCCTGTTGGACCAATGGATCCAAATGTTTGATCCATAAAATCCTCAGAACAGGAACACTCTCTTGCATAAGCATCATTCAAGGGTCAAAATCAGGAAATTCAACATTGATACAATATTATTATATAAGGCACATTCCATATTTAAATCTTTGTTTCTGGTTCCAGATTGAATTTAGGATCACATGTTTCATTTAGTTGTCATGTGTCTTTAAAGTCCTCTAATGTTTCACAATCCAGACTTTATCATGTTTTATCATGATTAGATTCAGATTAAACATTTGGACAAGAATTCTACATAAGTGATGTTGTATTCTTCCTGGTCATCACTTCTGAAGGCATTTTGTCACTTTGTGTCATTATTGTGATATTAACTTTGATTACCTGTTTAAGATGGTGTCTGCTGGGTTTACCCATAATAAAATTGCTATTTTTCCCTTTGTAATTAATCAGTAATTTGTTGGCAGATACTTCAAGACTGTCAAAGTCCTATTCATCATCAAACTTTTACATGCTAGTTTTAGCATCCATTGAAGATTCTTGCCTGAATCAATTATTACCATAATATTCTAACTCCATAATTTCTTCTATATTTAGTAGTTGGCATTCTACTGTAAGAGCTTTCCCTTCTCTTTTATTTATATATTTATCTATTTGTCTGCTTATTATTAGAGTGCATTCATGGATTCTTATCTAATTTTAGTTGATTTGAGTTAAGTTTCTGTCATTTACAACCAGAATATTCCTGAAAAAGCTTCTGGAACTCCTGAGGGAAGGGAGAGAGTTCCCTTGGCAATACGTGGAAGAGGTCCTTACAATCTTCACACTTACAAAGATGCTTCCTGATGTTTCCATTAAATCCCTTCCAGTCCACTCTAAGAAGCCAAAACCGTCTAAAGACAAGGCATACTAAAGACAAATGTGGCTAACAAATGTCCTCTGGATCTTCCTGGAACTGCCAGGCAGGCGTGGTTGCAGGAAGGCAAGGTGCTTGTTACTATTTTCAGCTGACTCCTCTGCCCTTTCTCTTGTAGCTTTGCTCAAACTGCTAGGCTGGCTTCCTACTCCTCTCCAAATGTTACCAACAGCCCCCAGGGCTTCTCCACCTCCCCCAGAACCTCTCATGCTTGCTACATTCTTAGTTCTATTTGTTTCCTATGTTGGGTGTTACAACTGAAAATGACCTCCAGATAGCGGGCTTGATATTTTGTTTTCCCTCCAGACCCATTCTTCCCCCTTTTCCATCCAAAGCTTCAGAAGTCTGAACTAAATTAACTACACCAATACTTGAGTTCAGCCAATGGTGGGTAACAGCAAGAGATCAGAAGTCTAGAGACAGTTATTGGGGTATCTTCCATCCCAACTTTCACTCTTACCAGCTCATCACGGATAGCTGTATCCCTCTATCAAGTACCATTTCCCTATAGTTAATCTCCCTGGGTTCTATAAACCACTCCCTCCCCTTGTTCCTTCAGGCCAAGAGTGTGGCTTGCCCTGGGATACAACACCATTGCTAGCTGGTTTCTCTTACCATACATTTGTAAATATTCTCTTTATTAAACTTTCTTCTATTATCCCATTTGAATGTGCATTCTTTTACCCACAAGGCAAAAAATATATATGGGAGTGATGACAAGAGGTATATCCAGGAACAGACTCACAGCCAAAGGCTATCTTTAGAATCACTATCTTCTTTTGTGCTTGAAGATTTATGACTGCCTTATCTTTTCCATATAAATGAAAGCATAGCAAAATAAACATTATCCCCTCATTGTGACCACATGGCACTAAAAGAGATATGTCCTAGCAAAGCACAGACTTAAGGAGTAAGAGTCACTTCTGTTTTCCTAGCAGTGAGGAAAAATCACAAACTCAAAATGACAATACAGATAAAATTTCTCTCTGGAGGGATCCAAAGGAACCTCTAAGTATTATTCAATGCACTTTTTGCTTTTTCTTGTGTTTTCTATATACATGACAGCATTAAAATCCTTCTCAATCCAACACAGGTGTACCATGATTAGGTATGGGATCCACTACAAGAAATTTACTAAGCAGATGGTCAAATACCAGGTCTGTGAATGATTTAATTTTTAAACATAATTAACAGTCAATTCAAGGCTTGATCCATATCAACACTGTCACTTAAAATGCAGCCACGCAAGAGGGATTTAGATATATTCTGCCATCTATCTTATCCAATTACTATTAAGAGCTCTGATGATTACTGTCAGTTGACTGATTAACTCCCTCAGAAATGCATATGAGTATGTTATCACCCGTTGTAACTGGCATGGTAGAAAATGGTTGAAGATTGTTATCCTGTCTTGCCAAGAAATGGGCACATTTATTTCAACCCTGTACCACTGTCACAAAAGTCTTCTCTCCAAACCTCTGAAATCCAAGTACACCTATGTATTTCCTTCAGCAGCCAACACAAAAGACAATTTAATTCAACAGTATAATCAGTTACCTGCAAGTCTGCATCAAATTCATGTTTCAGGTGTGCTTCTTCTGCAGCCTCCACAAGACGCTGGAAAGATAGAAAGCAACATGAAGGATCAGAAGCGTGGTTTGGACACCACTTCAACAATGTGAAAAGCTTCTCCATCTCCCAAAAATGACAGATCATATCAGGGCACATGCACTGTGACCTGATGCCTTTGCTCCCATGAAACTGAAAATAACATCAGTGTGAAAAATCAAGCTTTTTGTGTGTGTGTGCTTTCATCATCCAATCACAATTCTTCAACAGATATTTACTGTTATGTATATATAAATGCACACATGTTCTGCATCCACTTTTGTAAAAATTCTAAGACACTAGCCCTTGAGGCCAGATGTGGACTCCAAAACCTACCTAGAAAAGTGCATTCCTTAGATCTAGAAGACTCTTGGTCAAGATTTATTGAATTGAATTGAGACCAACTGTAAGAAAGCTAACTTTCTTCCCCAATGGTTTAAAAAGAATACTTTTTGAGGGGAGGTGCCAAGATGGCAGTGTAAAGAGACTCACAACTCACCCTATCTCAGGAATACACCAAGAATTACATCTAAATACCCACTGAATTGCACAGAACACCTACTGAACTCTGGCAGAGTGTCTCTCTCTTCAAAATACAGGAGGATTCTCACAAAATCTAGTAAGAGAAAAAACAGAGGGGGGTGGGGAGGCAGAAAATAAGAAAAATCGGTGCAGAATCAGTCCTGCAGGGAGGGAGCAGTATGGAAGAAGCACCCTCATGCCGGGACGCCCCCTCTCCAGCCAGGAGGTCAGCAGGGACAGAAGAGGAGCTTCCAAGGCTCAAAAGAGAAAGTGGTAACCTTTTGGCAAACATAACTAAGGGAAATGGAGGGCACCTGAGATCCCCAGACCTAGATTCAAGCCAGAGACCCATTTTAGAGTGAAGGACACACATAATATGGTTTGAAAGTGAGAGAATGGAAAAAGATATTTCATGCAAATGGAATGACAAGAAAGTGGGAGTAGCAATACTGATATCAGACAAAATAGACTTTTAAAAAAAAGGCCATAAGGAAAGATAAAGAAGGACACTATATAATGATCAAAGGAGCAATACAAAATGGGGATATTACACTCTTTAACATATATGCACCCAAAATAGGAGCATTTAAATATATAAAACAAATACTAACAGACATAAGAAATTATCTGTTAGGGAGAAATTGATGGGAATACAATCATAGTAGGAGACTTTAACACCCCACTAATATCATTGGACAGGTCTTCCAGACAGAAGATCAATAAGGCAACAGAGATACTAAATGACACAATAGAACAGTAGGACTTAGTTGATATTTTTAGGACATTACATCCCCCCAAAAACAAAATATACATTCTTTTCAAGTGCTCATGGGACATTGTCTAAGATAGACCACATACTGGGTCACAAAAGCAGCCTCAACAAATTTAAGAGGAAAGGAATTATTTCAAGCATCTTCTCTGACCACAATAGCATGAAACTACAAATCAACCACATACAAAAAAAAAAAAAAGAGAGAGAGAGAGAGAGAGAGAAATGACAGCATGGAGACTAAACAACATGCTACTAAAAAACCCAATGGGTCAACAATGAAATCAAAGAAGAAATTAAAAATACCTTGAGACAAATGACAATGAAAACACAACCACACAAAATCTATGAGATGCAACAAAAGCAGTCCTAAGAGGGAAGTCCACAGTGATACAAAAAACAAGAACAATCTCAAATAAATAGCCTAACCTACCATCTAAAAGATTTAGAAAAAGAACTAATAAAACCTAAAATCAGCATAAGGAAAGAAAGAATAAAGATCAAGGAGGAAATAAATGAAATAGAGATTTTTTTTAAAACAATAGAAAAAATCAATCAAACCAAGAGCTGGTTTCTTGAAAGAGTAAACAAAATTGACAAACCTCTGGCTTGGCTCATCAAGAAGAAAAAAGAGGACACAAACAAAGTAAGAAATGAAAATGGAGAAATTACAAACACCACCACAGAAATACAAAAAAAAATCATAAGAGAATACTATGAACAACTATATGGCAATAAATTGGAAAACTCAGAAGAAATAGACAAGTTTCTAGAAACATACAGTCCACCTAAGCTGAATCAAGAAGAAACAGATCATATGAACAGACCAATCACTAGGAGTAGAATAGAATCAGCAAAAAAAACCTCCCTACAAACAAAAGTCCAGGACCAGATGGCTTCACTGGGGAATTCTATCAAACATACAATAAGACCTCGTACCAATCCTTCTCAAACTCTTCCAAAAAACTGAAGAGGAGGTAACACTCCCAAACTCATTCTATGAACCACCATCTCCCTGAAACCAAAGCCAGACAAAGACATTACAAAAAAGGAAAACTATAGGCCAATATCATTGATGAATAGAGATGCAGAAATCCTCAACAAAATATTAGCAAACAGAATCCAACAACAGATAAAAAAGATTATACACCATGATCAAGTTGGGTTCATCCCAGGGATACAACAATGGTTCAACATAAGCAAATCAATCAACACGATGCACTACATCAACAAGAAAAAGGACAAAAATCACGTGATTATCTCAATAGATGCAGAAAAAGCATTTGATAAAATTCAACACCCATTTACAATAAAAACTCAAACCAAAGTGGGTAGAGAGGGAACATATATCAACATAATAAAAGCTATTTATGACAAACCTACAGTCAGCATAATACTGAATGGTGAAAAGCTGAAAGCCTTCCCGCTAAAATCTGGAACAGACAAGGATGCCCACTCTCACCACTTCTATTCAATAGAGTATTGGAAGTTCTAGCCATAGCAATTAGACAAGAAAAAGAAATAAAAGGGGTCCAAATTGGAAGATAAGAGGTAAAATTGTCATTATATGCCAAAGACATGATACTATATACAGAAAACCCTAAAGGCCCCACACAAAAGCTAATAGAGCTGATAAATGAATTAATCAAGGTAGCAGGATACAAAATTAACACAAAGAAATCAGTAGCATTTCTTTACACTAACAATGAAATATCAGAAAAGGAAAGTAAAGAAACAATCCCTTTTAAAATTACATCTAAAATAATAAAATACTTAGGAATAAATCTAACCAAGAAAGTGAAAGACTTATACATGGAGAACTACAAAACATTGACTAAGGAAATTAAAGATGACAAAGAAATGGAAGATATCCCATGTTCTTGGATTAGAAAAATTAATACTGTTAAAATGGCCATACTACCCAAAGCAATCTACAGATTTAATGCAATCCCTACCAAATTATTCAGGACATTTTTCACAGAACTAGAACAAATAATCCTAAAAGTTATATGGAATCACAAAAGACCCAGAATTACGAAAGCAATATTGAAGAAAAAGAATGATGCTGGAGGAATGACCTTTCCAGATGACAGGCAATACTAAAGAGCTACAGTAATCAAAACAGCTAGGTATTGGTACAAAAACAGACATATAGATCAATGGAACAGAATAGAGAGCCCAGAAAAAAACCCACAGACTTTTGGTCAATTAATCTTCGACAAAGAAGGCAAGAACATACAACGGAGTAAAGACAGTCTCTTCAGCAAATGGTGTTGAGAAAACTGGATAGCAGCATGTAAATCAATTAAGTTAGACTACTCCCTCACACTATACACAAAAATAAATTCAAAATGGCTTAAAGACTTAAACATAAGATAAGATGCTGTAAACCTCTTAGAAGAAAACATAGGCAAAACATTATTTGACATAAATGTCAGCAACATAATCCTAGGTCAGTCTACTCAGGCAAAAGAAATAAAAGCAAAAAGAAACAAATGGGACCTAATTAAGCTTATAAGCTTTTCCACAGCAAAGGAAACCATAAGCAAAACAAAAAAGACAAACTATGGAATGGGAGAAAATATTTGCAAAAGCTGAGACTGACAAGGGCTTAATTTCCAGAATATATAAACAGCTCATACAACTTAATGACAAAAAAAACCAAAAACAAAAACAAAAACCCAATCCAAAAATGAGCAGAAGACCTAAACAAGCAATTTTCTAATGAAGACATACAAATGGCCAATAGGCACATGAAAAAATGCTCAGTATCATTAATCAGAGAAATGCAAATCAAAACTACAATGAGGTATCACCTTACACCCGTCATAATGGCCATCATTCAAAAGTTCCCAAAACGATAAATGCTGGAGAGGCTGTGAAGAAAAGGGAACCTTCCTACATTGCTGGTGGGAATGTAATTTGCTACAGTCATTATGGAAAACAGTACAGAGATTCCTCAA
This sequence comes from Camelus bactrianus, assembly GCF_048773025.1. Lineage (NCBI taxonomy): Eukaryota > Metazoa > Chordata > Mammalia > Artiodactyla > Camelidae > Camelus > Camelus bactrianus. The sequence continues at coordinate 30,383,710 of NC_133555.1, forward strand.
AAGACTAAAAATAGACTTACCATATGATCCAGCAATCCCATTCCTGGGCGTATATCCAGAGAGAATCTTAATACAAAAAGATACATGCACCCCAATCTTCATAGCAGCACTATTATCTACAATAGCCAACACATGGAAACAGCCTAAATGTCCATCAACAGATGGCTGGATAAAGAAGCTGCGGTATATTTCTACAATGGAGTACTAGTCAGCCATAATAAATAATAAAATAATGCCATTTGCAGCAACATGGATGGACCTGGAGAATGTCATTCTAAGTGAAATAAGCCACAAAGAGAAAGAAGAATACCAGATGATATTACTTATATGTGGAATCTTAAAAAAAAATGAGACAAACTCATTTACAAAATATTAACAGATTCACAGACATAGAAAACAAGCTTATGGTTACAGGGGGATAAATTGAGAGTTCAGGATTTGCAGATACTAATTAATACATATAACATAGATAAACAACAAGTTTATACTGTATAGCACAGGAAACTGTATTCAATATTTTATAGTAACTTATGGTGAAAACAAATATGAATACAAATATATGTATGTTCATGTATGACTGAAACTTTATGCTGTACACCAGAAACTGACACAACTTGTAAACTGACTATACATCAATAAAAAATGTATGTTTAAAAAAAGAAGACTTGACCAGAGGCCAAGATGGTGGAGTAGTAGGACGCACGTAGCTCACCCTCTCCCACAGACACACCAAGACTCACATCTACAGACCCATTCAGCCAACCAGAGCACCTGTGGAACTCCAACAGAACACTGTCCTCTTCAAAAGACAAAAGATGCCAAAAATTTGGTAGGAAAAAGGAAAAAAAAAAGTAAGACTAAAATGCAAAACAGTGCGGGACCGGTCCCGCGGGGAGGGAGCGGAAAAGGAGGACTGGCGCTCATTCGCTGGGTCTCCCCTTTCCAACGAAGGAGCCAGCGGGACGGAGGGGGAGCCTCTGAGGCTCGGATCTGTACGGAGCAGCCCTTGACTGACAGAACTGGGTTGAATCGGCACAGAGAGTCCCGGAGGCATCCAGCCCGAGACTCGAGCCGGGACAGGCCACCGGAGCCGGGCGGAGGATGGGGACGGCTGCGCTGAGGCAGACCCGGGAGACTGCAGGGGCTACATACACAACGTGGATGAGTGGGTGCACAGGGCAGAACAACCTGGGCCCTCCATGAAACAGCACCGACTGATGTGCCCTGGGGGGAAGGGTGTATACCCCCATCTCTGAAAACCCAGGGAAGATTTTCAGCAAGAGACGCGGGGCTCAAGCGCAGCCACCATATCCTCCAGCACTTGGCACCCAGGTGGGGGCGGGGGTGAAACCTGAGTCCGAGCCTGGGGGCTTGGCAGCCTCGGAGGCCAGACAGTGACTTGTTTGCAGCCCGAATCAGATAGGATCCTTCCGCCCGGGTGCCTCGCAAAGTTCACACCACCAGGACAAACAAGGAGCTGAGTTTGGACACAGAGCAGGGGCGGGGCTGTTCCACAGTCTTCCTGGGGCCCGCCTGCAGAATGCCAACCCGGGTCAGAGCGCGCGGTGGCGCGGAGCTGCGGAACGACCTGCGCCAGGAGACAGCTGGTGGCCCCTACCCTTTCCGGCAGTAACTCTGTGCTAGGAGGGGGCGCGACGGGTTGCCGACAGGCACTGGGAGCAGCACAGACGAGGGCACCAACAGAGGGCCTCGGGAAACAACAAGCCGAGCTCTAAGCACGGCGAAGACAGAAAAATTTCTCATTAAGAGCACACAGTCTCCAGGAAAACACCCCCTCCCATTTTTAGTTTTTTAGTTTTTTTGATTTGTTTTTGCCTGTTGTATTCTCTGTTACCTTTTTGATTTTAGCTTTTTAAACAGTTGTATCCTCCCAGTTTTGGTCCCTTTTGAATCTTGCTTTTAAAATGGTATGATTGTTATTCTGAAAGATCCACGTCGTGTCATTTTTCTCTCTCGGTTTGATCGCCTGTTGTTGATTGTACACAGGTTTCAAATGTGTTTCTGTCCTATTTTGGAGCTTTTTGGGAGACTTCTCAACCCGATTGCTGTTCTGCTTCAATTTACTCTTAAGTGATTCATTGTACGCTGTTTTCAGGCCTTTTTTTTCCCCTCCCCTTTTTCAGAATTCTTTCTTTATCATATCTTTTTTTTTTTTTTGTCTGTTCTATTTTTTATTACCTTTTTGAATAATAATTTCTGGAAGGCTGCGTATGCTTCCAGTTTTGGTTCCTTTTTGAATTTTTCTTTCTACACAATTGTGTGTGCTTCTAGTTTTGATTCTTTTTGGGTATTTCTCTTAAAGTAGTTACATTATTGTTTTTTAAAGAGAATCCACTTGATTGCATTTTCACTTCTTTTGGGTTTGATCTGTTGTTGATTGTAAGTGGGTTTCAGGTGTCACTTTTGGATCTTTTTTCCTTTTAGTTTTTTTGAGGGTTTTTAAAAAGATCTCAATTCGAATGCTAGTCTAATTCAAATTGCTCTTCTATAATTGACTATACACAATTTTCAGGCCTTTTTTTCCTCCCTTCTCTTAAAATATCTCTTTATCTTTTTTTAATCTGTTCTATTTTGTTACCTTTTAAATTTCTACTTTCTAAACATTTGTATATGCTTCTAGTTTTAATTCCTTTTTAAATTTTCTGTTAAAGTAGTTATATTATTATTATTTTCTTAAAAACAAAATCCACCTGATTTCATTTTCATTTGTTTTGGTCTTGATCTCCTGTTATACATTATAAATAGGTTTCAAATATCGTTCTTGGATCTTTTTTCCTTTTTCTTCTTTTAAGGGATTTTAGGGGGAAAAAAAAGACGTCTCAAGTCGAAAGCTAGTACGATTCAAACTGCGCTTCTATAATTGATTATACACTGTTTTCAAACCCTTTTTTCTCCCTTCTTTTAAAATTCTCTTTCTCTCTCTCTCTCTCTCTCTTTTTTTTTTTTTTTTTTTTTTTTTACTTTTTAAGTTTTATTCCTACATAGGCATTAGATAGATAAATAAATAAACTCCTTTAAGGACCACAATAGATAACTGATACTCCATAAACAACAGTACCAGAGACATATGAGCAAGAAGAAGAAGCAGAGAAACCATTCCCAATTAAAAGAACAAGAGAAATCCCCTGAAAGAACGATCAATGAAATAGACATCGATAGCCTACTAGATCAAGATTTCAAAAGGGAGTGATCAAAGTGCTGAAGGAACTAAAAGAGATAGTGTTTAGAGATATAAAACATGTCAAATATGAAATTGAAGCTATAAAGAAGAGCGAAATAGAATGGGTAAACTCATTGACTGAGATGAGGAATGATCTAAAAGCTGTGCAAAACCGACTAGATAATGCAGAGGAATGAATTAGTGACCTAGAAGACAGGACAATAGAAAGCACCCAATCAGAAAAGCTACAAGATAAACAAATAAAAACAAATGAAAATAGCATAAGGGACCTTTGAGATAATATAAAGTGTGCCAATCTTCGCATAATAGGGGTCCCAGAAGGGGAAGAAAGATCAAAGGGGATTGAAAAGGTTTTTGAAGAAATCATGACTGAAAACTTCCCAAACTTAAAGAAAGAATCAGATATCCAAGTACAGGAGGCTCAGAGGGTCCCAAAAAGGAAAACCCAAATAGGCCCACACCAAGATAAATCATAATCAAGATGGCCAGAGTCACAGAACTAGAAAAAATCATAATAAAATTCATATGGAACCATCAAAGACCTAGAACTGCCAAAGCATTACTGAAGAGAAAGAAAGAGGCTGGAGGAATAACTCTCCCAGACTTCAGACAATACTATAGAGCTACAGTCATCAAGACAGCATGGTATTGGTACCAAAACAGACATATAGACCAATGGAACAGAATAGAGAGCCCGGAAATGAACCCACAAACTTTTGGTCAACTCATCTTTGACAAAGGAGGCAAGAATATACAATGGAATAAAGACAGTCTCTTCAGCAAATGGTGTTGGGAAAACTGGACAGCAGCATGTAAAACAATGAAGCTAGAACACTCCCTTACACCATATACAAAAATCAACTCAAAATGGATCAAAGACTTAAACATAAGACAAGATACAATAAACCTCCTAGAGGAAAACATAGGCAAAACATTATCTGACATACATCTCAAAAATTTTCTCCTAGAAGAAATAAAAGCAAGAATAAACAAATGGGACCTAATGAAACTTACAAGCTTCTGCACAGCAAAGGAAACCAGAAATAAAACAAGAAGAAAACCTACGGAATGGGAGAAAATTTTTGCAAGTGAAACCGACAAAGGCTTGATCTCCAGAATATATAAGCAGCTCATACGACTCAATAAGAAAAAAATAAACAACCCAATCCAAAAATGGGCAGAAGACCTAAACAAGCAATTCTCCAAGGAAGACGTACAAATGATCAAAAAGCACATGAAAAAATGCTCAATATCACTAATTATCAGAGAAATGCAAATCAAAACTACAAAGAGGTATACACCTCACACCAGTCAGAACGGCCATCATTCAAAAATCCACAAATGACAAATGCTGGAGAGGCTGTGGAGAAAGGGGAACCCTCCTACACTGCTGGTGGGAATGCAGTTTGGTGCAGCCACTATGGAAAACAGTGTGGAGATTCCTCAAAAGACTAGGAATAGACTTACCATATGACCCAGGAATCCCACTCCTGGGCTTGTATCCAGAAGGAAATCTACTTCAGGATGACACCTCACCCCAATGTTCATAGCAGCACTATTTACAATAGCCAAAATATGGAAACAGCCTAAATGTCCATCAACAGGTGACTGGATAAAGAAGATGTGGTATATTTATACAATGGAATACTACTCAGCCATAAAAACCGACAACATAATGCCATTTGCAGCAACATGGATGCTCCTGGAGAATGTCATTCTAAGTGAAGTAAGCCAGAAAGAGAAAGAAAAATAGCATATGAGATTGCTCATATGTGGAATCTAAAAAACAAAAACAAAAACAAACAAACAAAAACAAAGCGTAAATAAAGGACAGAAATAGACTCACAGACAGAGAATACAGACTTGTGGTTACCAGGGGGGTGGAGGGTGGGAAGTGATAGACTGGGATTTCAAAATTGTACAACAGACTACACTGTATAGCACAGGGAAATATACACAAAATGTTATGATAACTCACAGAGAAAAAAATGTGACAATGAGTGTGTATATGTCCATGAATAACTGAAAAATTGTGCTGAACACTGGAATTTGACACAACATTGTAAAATGATTATAAATCAATAAAAAATGTTAAAAAAATAATAATAATAAAAAAAAGACAGAAAGAAAGAAGATGGCCAGAGTCAAGCATAAAGAAATGATTCTAAAGGCAGCAAGAGAAAAGCAAAGAGTAAGTTACAAGGGAACCCCCATAAGGCTCTCAGCTGATTTCTCTACACAAACAGTACAGGACAGAAGGGAATGGCAAGATATATTCAAAGCCCTGAATGAAAAAAAAAAAAGGCAGCCTAGGATACTTTAACCAGCAAGGCTATCCTTTAGGATAGAAGGAAAGATAAAGAATTTCACAGACAAGAAAAAGCTGCAGGAGTTTAGCAACACTAAACCCATGCTAAAAGAAATATTGAAAGGTCTACTCTAAATAGAAAAGCTACAAAAATGAGAAACTCACAACTGGAAAGGTGATAACTCAAGAATTACAAATAAAATAAACACGAAATTATAAAAGAAGACATACAAATCATTGAGAGTGGGAGAGGGAGGCAGGGAAATACAGAATTTTTTCTTTCTTTCTTTCTTTTTTAAATTTTTTGTTCTCGGTAGGATGGGTTTGAGATCATGTTACTATCAGTTTAATAAAAACAGTTACAGTAATGGGCCAATAGATTTACAACAAAGGGTAACCACAAGCCAAAAACTTACAAGGGAGTCACAAAAATTAAATAAAATCCATGATAACACAAAGAAAAATTACCAAACCACAAAAGGAAGAAGAAAGGAACAAAGAGGAAATACCAAATCAACTGCAAAGATAAGTTCAAAATGGCAATAAACACACATCTATTATTAATTACTGTAAATGTTAATGGACTAAATGCTCCAGTCAAAAGACATTGAGTGGCAGACTGGATAATAAAGCAAGAACCTCAATATGCTGCATACAAGAGACCCACTTTAGGGAGAAGGACACATACAGATTGAGAGTGAAAGGATGGAAAAGGATATTCCATGCAAATGGAAAAGCCAAAAAAGCAGGTGTTGCAGTACTGATTTCAGACAAAATAGACTTTAAAACAAAGGCCATAAAGAAAGATAAAGAAGGACATTTTATAATGATTATAGGAGTGATAAAAGATAAGGATATTACACTTGTGAATATATATGCACCCAATATAGGAACACCTAAATACATAGAACAATTACTAACAGAGATAAAGGGGGATATTGATGGCAATACAATCATAGTTGGAGATTTTAACACCACATTAACATCACTAGACAGATCCTCCAGACAGAAAATAAATAAGGCAACAGAGAAATTAAATAATACAATAGAAAAATTAGATTTGGTGGATATTTTCAGAGCATTACACCCCCCAAAAATAGGATATACATTCTTTTCAAGTGCACATGGAACATTTTCCAGGATTGATCATGTACTTGGGCACAAAAGAAACCTCAACAATTTTAAGAAGATAGAAATTATCTCAAGCATCTTCACTGACCACAATGCCATGAAACTAGAAATCAACAACAGAGAAACAAAGGAGAAAAAAAGGAAAGCATGGAGATTAAACAATATGTTATTAAAAAAACAATGGGTCAATGAGGAAATCAAAGCTGAAATTAAAAAATACCTTGAGACAAATGACAATGAAAGCACAACCAGTCAAAATCTATGGAACACAGCAAAGGCAGTGATAAGAGGGAAGTTTATAGCGATATAGGCCTTCCTCAAAAAAGAACAATCTCAAATAAACAATTTAACCCACCAGCTGAATGAATCAGAAAAAGAACAAAAAGCCCCAAAAGGCAGCAGAAGGAAGGAAATTATAAAGATTAGGGAGGAAATAAATACAACAGAGATTAACAAGACCATAGAAAAAATCAACCAAACCAAAAGCTGGTTTGTTGAAAAAGTAAATAAAATCGACAAACCTCTGGCAAAACTCACAAAGAAGAAAAAAGAGAGAGCACAAATCAGCAAAATAAGAAAGGAAAATGGAGAAATTACAACAAATAAAATAGAAATACAGAATATCATACGAGAATATCATGAAAAACTATATGGAACCAAACTGGATAACCTAGAGGAGATGGACAAGTTTCTGGAAACATACTGTCCACCAAGACTGAATCAAGAAGAGACCACTTGAACAAACCGATCACTAGAAATGAAATAGAAATAGCAATTAAAAACCACCCTACAAATAAAAGTCCAGGACCAGACGGCTTCACTGGGGAATTCTACCAAACATACAAAGAAGAACTCATACCAGTCCTTCTCAAACTCTTCCAGAAGATTGAAAAGGAGGGAATACTCCCAAACTCATTCTATGAAGCCACCATCACCCTGATACCAAAACCAGGCAAAGACACTACAAAAAAAAGAGAATTATAGGCCGGTATCACTGATGAACATAGACGCCAAAATCCTCACCAAAATATTAGCAAATAGAATCCAACAACACATAAAAGAGATTATACATCATGACCAAGTGGGGTTCATCCCAGGGACACAAGGCTGGTTCAACATACGCAAATCAATGTAATACATCACATCAACAAGAGAAAGGAAAAAAACCACATGATCATCTCAATAGATTGAGAAAAAGCATTTGATAAAATTCAATACCCATTTATGATAAAAACTCTCGCCAAAGAGGGTATAGAGGGAACATATCTCAACATAATAAAAGCTATATATGACAAACCTACAGCCAGCATAGTACTCAACGGTGAAAAATCAAAAGCTTCCCACTAAAATCTGGGACAAGACAAGGATGCCCACTATCACCACTCCTATTCAACACAATCCTGGAAGTCCTAGCCACAGCAATCAGGCAAGAGAGAGAAATAAGAGGGATCCAAATTGGAAAAGAAGAGGTAAAAGTGTCACTATATGCCGACGACATGTTACTATATATAGAAAACCTTAAAAGGTCCACACAAAAACTACTAGAGCTGATCAAAGAATTCAGCAAGGTAGCAGGTTACAAGATTAACATTCAAAAATCAGTTGCATTTCTTTACACTAACGATGAATCAACAGAAAAAGAAAGTAAAGAAACAATCCCCTTTAAAATAGCACCCAAAGTAATAAAATATCTGGGAATAAATCTAACCAAGGAGGTGAAAAAATTATACACAGAAAACTATAAACCATTGATGAAGGAAATTAAAGAAGACTTTAAAAAATGGAAAGATATCCCATGCTCTTGGATTGGAAGAATCAATATTGTTAAAATGATCACACTGCCCAAGGCAATCTACAGATTTAATGCAATCCCTATCAAATTACCCAGGACATATTTCACAGAACTAGAACAAATCATAATAAAATTCATATGGAACCATCAAAGACCTAGAACTGCCAAAGCATTACTGAAGAGAAAGAAAGAGGCTGGAGGAATAACTCTCCCAGACTTCAGACAATACTATAGAGCTACAGTCATCAAGACAGCATGGTATTGGTACCAAAACAGACATATAGACCAATGGAACAGAATAGAGAGCCCGGAAATGAACCCACAAACTTTTGGTCAACTCATCTTTGACAAAGGAGGCAAGAATATACAATGGAATAAAGACAGTCTCTTCAGCAAATGGTGTTGGGAAAACTGGACAGCAGCATGTAAAACAATGAACCTAGAACACTCCCTTACACCATACACAAAAATCAACCCAAAATGGATCAAAGACATAAACATAAGACAAGACACAATAAACCTCTTAGAGGAAAATATAGGCAAAACATTATCTGACATACATCTCAAAAATTTTCTCCTAGAAGAAATAAAAGCAAGAATAAACAAATGGGACCTAATGAAACTTACAAGCTTCTGCACAGCAAAGGAAACCAGAAATAAAACAAGAAGAAAACCTACGGAATGGGAGAAAATTTTTGCAAGTGAAACCGACAAAGGCTTGATCTCTAGAATATATAAGCAGCTCATACGACTTAATAAGAAACAACCAAACAACCCAATCTAAAGATGGGCAAAAGACCTGAACAAGCAATTCTCCAAGGAAGACATACAAATGATCAATAAGCACATGAAAAAATGCTCAATATCACTAATTATCAGAGAAATGCAAATCAAAACTACAATGAGGTATCACCTCACACCAGTCAGAATGGCCATCATTCAAAAATCCACAAATGACAAATGCTGGAGAGGCTGTGAAGAAAGGGAAACCCTCCTACACTGCTGGTGGGAATGCAGTTTGGTGCAGCCACTATGGAAAACAGTGTGGAGATTCCTCAAAAGACTAGGAATAGACTTACCATATGACCCAGGAATCCCACTCCTGGGCTTGTATCCAGAAGGAACCCTACTTCAGGATGACACCTGCATCCCAATGTTCATAGCAGCACTATTTACAATTGCCAAGATATGGAAACAGCCTAAATGTCCCTCAACGGATGACTGGATAAAGAATAGGTGGTATATTTATACAATGGAATACTACTCAGCCATAAAAACCGACAACATAATGCCATTTGCAGCAACATGGATGCTCCTGCAGAATGTCATTCTAAGTGAAGTAAGTCAGAAAGAGAAAGAAAAATAGCATATGAGATTGCTCATATGTGGAATATAAAAAACAAAAACAATAGCATAAATACAAAACAGAAATAGACTCATAGACATAGAATACAAACCTGTGGTTGCCAAGGGGGTGGAGGGTGGGAAGGGATAGACGGGATTTTAAAATTGTAGAATAGATAAACAAGATTATACTGTATAGCACAGGGAAATATACACAAGATCTTATGGTAGCTCACAGAGAAAACAATGTGACAATGAATACATATATATATGTTCATGTATAACTGAAAAATTGTGCTCTACACTGGAATTTGACACAACATTGTAAAACGATTATAAATCAATAAAAAATGTTTAAAAAAAGAATACTTATTTTAATTCCCTCAATCATTTAAGGTCAATTTTTTCTGCATCCAGTTAAAGTACATAATAATCAGGTGACAGTGTTTGAATTTAATGGTATATCAATGCCATTTTGACATATGCATCCCAATAAGAAAATCACTAAAATTAATAAGCAACACCTGTAAATACACAACTCTTGTTTTTCTCCTTAGGCAACTAAATTCAACTAATTCATCCAATTCATACTATTATGAGAACATTTTCATGAAATTCCATTTAACAACGAGTCAAATCGAATCATTTAATCTCTAATTGAATTTTCCAACAATAAGTTACCTCCTATCATGAAAATGTAGGCTAGATGACATTGCAGAAAACTCATTTAGTGAAATAATATTTCACTGAAATTTTATTTAACTAAAAGCAAAACCTTAGACCCAAGTAAAAAATTCAATCATTTTTATTTTTTCCCACAGTTATTCTTGTAGCCTATGCTCTTTAACTTGCTTTTTCATGACATATTACAGAACTGAGTTTAGTAGGCCATGTTTCAAAAATGATGACATTAGTATTAATCTCTAAATGATCACAAATCGACAAATATTTCATGAATAATTATTAAATTGGACATGGAAATGAAGGACTGAAATATATTTGGATAACTTAGGCACCAGTACAGAGCACTAAAGCTCTCTCTCTCCACAGGACATACAAAGAAAGAGACAGGCCAGCCAGAGACAGTGCTGCCCACAGACTGGAATCTGGGAGAGGTGGCCAATTTGGTTTCCCACACTCTCTTCAGGTAGTCAGGAAGGGGCTCCTCCTTCCCTAATCAGTCGAAGAACAGAACTCAAAAGAACATTACAGCGCAAGGGGCAGAAGACCCAGATCTAATTCTAGTGAAGATGAAACACCCTACTATTGTGAAATCTTGGGCAAGCCCTTCCCTTCTCTGATTCTTGGTTTCCTTATCCCAAACACAAGAAAAGGTGGCCCCAGACCAGTAGTTCTCAAAATGGAGTCCCCCGCTAGCAGCATCAATTTCACCTGACAACTTGTTAGAAATGCACATTTTCAGGCCCCATTCCAGTCCTACAGAATCTGTTCTGAGGCTGAGCCCAGCAATCCATTTTAACAAGCCCTCCAGGTGATTCAGAAGCTGTTAATGTTTGAGAGCTGCTGGCTAAAGACAGCACTCATCCCAGACTCTCCCTCAACCCTGTGCCTTGATCAATGAACTCCACAAATCCTTCAAGGTTTCTCAACTCTCATTTATCTTTTTAAAATCTGTATACATATGTATTTCCACTATAAGACATAAAATAAAGAAGAGAGGCATAAAATGAAGAGGATGAGAAACAAAGAAAAAGAAAAATAAGGAGAGACACTATCTACATAGACTGGACACACTGGCCTCAAACTTTCATTGGGTCAGCTTTCAGTGGGTCATGGTCTTCTTGGAATCATTCTAGTCAATAAGCTTGTTAGCCTCCTGTGATCACATGACACAATTTGCAAATGTATGAATGTGGACCCTGACAGATAAATGACTGACACTGACTTAAGAAATCTATGAGTTTGTGAGAGCTTATTTTCTCCGTCATTGTAACAGATTTAGAATTTCTATGCATGTATTCATCTATACAATGAAACTATTTACATATTGAGCTTTATAGTGTGTATAATAAATATTATGCATATCTGAACACTTACATATCAAAAAGGCCATTCATTTGATTGTGTATTTACTTAAGTCACAGTTGATTTTTTTTTCACTCTGAGAACCCAGAGATGAAATTTTAATAAAATGCACAAATAAACAAAAGATAAGAACAAAATAAAATCTCTCAATGATCGAGCCAGATAACACTTTAAAAATGAAGAACTGGAAATGTAAATAACAGTAAATTAGGATAGGACCAACAAATAAGAGAACAAGATGGAAATAATAGGCAAGCTGAAATCATCATGAAAGACCATAGCATGAAATGCATTTCATATATAACATTTTATTTTAACAATTAACATTCACACATACATGCCAGTAACAAATTTGTGTATTACGTAACATGAAATGTATTTTAACTACAAATACTGCAATGCAAGTCATGGGGCACAAGAAGACAGCACACTGGAAACAATTCAATAATATTGTACAAATCACTGAAATCAGCCAGAACACTGTTCTTTGTGTGGAGAACTGAATCCATGAGAATTTGAATCCTGCTGGCCAGTTTGTATGTTCATTTTCAAGTTATTTTTTTAACCTAATTTATCTCACACATTTCTTGTTACCGTTAAGATATTTTCCCATTATGCTCACTACAGAGCTTTAGGAAATATGATTCAGAAGAAGACAGTCAACTGGCAGCCACACATAATATTATCTCATGTGAAGAAAGGAAGTACTCTTGCAACAGGGCTCTTTGAAAGGACATACACTTGATACCATGGAGTTATCCAAACCTGCTCTCTGATGCCAACGGGAGACAGGCCTACTTTTTATGGGAGAATTCAGGGGAAACCACCCCCTCCAAGAACAGGCTCAGCTGTTACGCACAATGATAAATACAAACCACACATCAAGAACTATGTCCTTTTGGAAAGAAGAAAGCATAGATGATCTTTCTTCTGAAATACTCAAAAAAAAAAAAAAAGAGATAAATGAATTAAAAGAAATGTTATTTAAGAAGGAAATCACGTGCCATAAATTTACCTAAAACAGAATCCTGGGGACAAAGTTCCTATTGTTAAGAATTTAAAAATAAATTAAATCATTATTAACAAAATTAAAATCACTCAACTTCCAACTTTGATGCTTGCCAATAGAAAATAACAGCCTAGAATGTCACTTTCTGAGCAAATACGCTTATCATGTAAGTCAAATTAAAGATGTTTTTAAAATAAGTTTGATTAGTACTTGCAGGCAAGAAAAATTAATCTACATGTGCTAATATTTTAGTTACCACACAAGGAACTGCCACTGAACCTGAGGAAAACTGTTACTCTATTATATCTATTAGGAAGGCAGGGTTCTTTTAATAATAATAAGCTAATTTTCTCTTGTATGAATTCCCCTTTTGGATCTGCAGATGGGATTACAGAATTTTGAATGTGGGTTTTAATTAAAACTGAATACTAGAAATAAAAAGGGCTTTGAAGACTAGTATTCGAAATTGAATTTTGAGGTAAGGGAAAACAGTAGTTTTGTCCACAGATTCTCTCTCCCCCTTAATGACCAAACATTTTTTTACACCAATAAAAATGATAACAATATAGTGGAGCATACATCCTGGCCTTGGAGCAAAGCACCTACAAGCTAAAAAGTTGATGTACATTATTCATCAGTTGATGTACATAACACTGGCTTTCAATATTTCTAAATAATTCTTCCCTTTTAGTGGAATAAATATAAACAAAACCTATCTTTATATATAAGAAATGCTAGCAGCCATGGACTGTGGATAGTATTTATAGCTGTGGTGAAAGTAAAACAGCCAAGAGGAATAGCAGGGATATTAAAGCATTTCATTTAAAGTCACATTTTATTTCTTGTTACAATGACTCCATGTATACCAATGCAACAATACAGAATGCATAGTCTCCTGTCTCCACCTAAACACTTAAATCAAGGCTAGGGTTGAAGACGTAGGAAAGGTCCCATTTTCTGTCATGGTCCAGAAGAGGGAAAATGGGATACCAACTCAAAGTAAAAAAAATCAGAAGAAGAAAATTATGTTTTGTTCTATTTGTATTTCTTTTTTTTTTCTTTTCTTTCTTTCTTTCATAAAAATCCCTAAAATTGGAGGAGAGCAACCATGGCCAAAAATCCTTAAAACAAAAAAGAAATATAAAAACCATATGTAAAGCAAAGAAAAACGTTATTTTTATTTCTCACGTTAAAGCTAAAAAGCTTTGGCTTGTAAATATTGTTATCATGGGATACTGGAATTTAATGAAGATTTTACTTAATATGTTTGGCGATTTTCATGTTTTGCAAGGACACATTTAATACCCTTACTAGGTTTTTATTGCCATTTTTTTAAATGAATACAAAATTCTTTCTCAATTAATGCTTAAATTTAATTGAGGGGATTCCAAAGGAAATCTGTAATCATTAACATGGATTTGGGCTGTACTGATAATTAATTTAGAGCTAGTTACTGAAATGTCATTAATACCAGAATAAGAGTTCACGTGAGTATTCCTTCAAATCAACAAGAGCTAACAGGTAGAAATGCAACCAATGGAGTGATCAAGAAGTAATAATTACTGTCACAAGCACACCCTGTGTGGCACTCGACTAGTTTGATGGAGTAAGAGTTACATATTTTGCCAATCAGTGTGTACGCTGGGTGAATACTATTCTTTCTAGCACCATGTTACATGGCAGGACTTGAACTTGACATGCTGTCTGTCTGAAGAGGTAGGAACAGAGGAAACCCAGGTCTCCTCTACAGTCACATACTTCAAACTCAATTGATTTCAGAAATAAAATGAAAAATCTCTGTTCTCATTAAATGCCATCAGTGCATCAAAAGATGTGTCCAGAAATCTAGACAAAATGAGACTGATTTATTCCCAGGAACTAATTTCAAACCTTCCTCTCCTGTATGAAGAGTCAGAAACCAACAGTTTAAGAACAATTATGTTGGGGGGAAAAAGTAAGATATTTAAATTTATATCTTCATTCCTTCTGGTGTTGAAACCCCTTCCCTTCTGTTCTTGGGATAGTTTTTATCACTCTGTAACAGCGTAGATTAATCTTTGCTGCTTTTGTAGCTAGAGTAATTGAAGGACTTGTATCACCAGTGAGCCATGGAACATCATGAGGTGGTTTACAGAAGGGTGGAAGACATGCACAAGGAAAACAGCTATTTCAATATAAATGGGTAAGTGGCAAATGATGCTAAATAACAGGCCAGGAAGCTTCCCAGAAGAAGGGGCATTTAATCTGGACCCTAAAAGAAAACAGGAGGTTCTTCCAGAAGAAGGAAAGGTGCTAAGAGTATCCCAGCCAGTGGAAACACTGCAAAGTTTTTTGGAGACAAGAAAACTTCCAGGACTTTGTTCTAGAAACAGCTGGATCTCAGAGACCTACAGAAAGGCCACATCAATGGCTGGCTGACCATCAGGCAATAAACCAGAGCAAAAGGAATAACTTGGAGAGATGGACATCAATTAGACAAGAAGAAATCTAAGACAGTCTTTCCCTCCTACTCTGAAACGCTGAAACTGCAGTTAGAATCATACCTGAGAGTTTAATAATATTCAGTAGTTCTTACTGATACAAATGTTTTCACTTTTCAGTTCTAATAGAAAAGGCATGTATAAATCACCAACTATCAAGATGATTGTTTCTTTACAGAAAAACAACTTTTAAGGAGACTTCATTATTTCTTTGTTCCTGTAGAAGAAATAAGCTTTGTTGCACATGAATGAACATTTTCTGTAAAATGACCTTCTGCCTGAAAGCTGCAAAGATTGCTTCTTCTTTAAAAACAGCAAACATTTCAGAGTGGATTATAAAAGCTAATCTATAAATTTTCCAGAGAAAGTGGGTAACAGGACAATAGAGCAAACACATCTTGTGTGTGTTCATGGGGAGTTCTCTTCCCTTCCTCCACTCCCATCCCCTTCCTGTCTCCTTCAGATTGTATAGGGCTACCCTAGCCTGTTACAAGACAAAATAAACCTAGTATTTACATCAGAAGACTCAATCACAATCAATAAAAAATTATCTTTGTTTCTACAGGAGATACCTGTTATCAATTTGAGGTTGATTAAATTAATACGTTACCAACATGATTGGCCAATTTCCAAACCAAAGCCATCTCTGTCTACATCTAAGCCGGCATTTGCCAAAATGTAACATTTACAAAGCTACTGAAGGTAGAGACAGCCAAACTTTGCTCAAAAGTCTACCCTAGGGCCAAGGTAGCTGGGGAGGAGACAGGAAGAAAAGACAACCTTATATATCAGCCCAAGTAAATTCTTCCAAATGATTCTAAATTTTAAAGAATGGTCTGCTTATATAGTCCTCTTGGGAGAGGTTTAGAGTTAGATTACCAGAATCAAAACTATTTGACCATAAATCTTGTAAAGTCCCCTCAGAACCCTTCACTTTCAACATAACTGAACTATTTCCTTTGTGGGCAATGGAACTGCCATTAACTTCCTGAGGGGACAAGTCCAGGATGAAGGGAACTATGACATGATTTAAGTTTGAAGATGAACTTTTGTTTTACACAATGGACATCACCTGAGGGCTTTACAGTGGTGAATAAAATTCTGTTCCATCCCTTAATTACATTTTTCCAGGGCTGACTCAGGTTTTGACTGGAACCCACAATGTCACAACATTGAAGATATTGTCCAATTAGCTGAGAAAGATGGGAACACCTCGCTTAAAATAAGAAAGACAAGATAAGGTGCAGCCAAGTTAAGAAGGAGATAGTCCCAGAGAGAATGTCCATCTTACAGAGTTTCCAATCCTGGATGTAGCAACAAGTTTCCATCTCTTCTGTTCAATTTGGTTTAATAAGTATTTGCTGAGGACCTATTAAGTAACCAGAATAGCAAGAACTGAGTGGGACACTAAGAAGGAGATGATTTAGTCTTGGCTCTCAAGAAGCTTTTGGTCTTTTAAACATTATAGTCCAGTAGAGTAAGAATAGTCTCAGAGCCCAAGGGCAAGGATTTGAATACAAGTCTTCATATTCAGTAGCTACTTGACTCTGGGAAAAAAATTTTTTTCCTGTATGCTTTACTTCATTTTAGGGCTCTTTCTAAGACCAATAACAGACAGGTTTGGGTGGAAGGGTGGTGGCAGGCACACGGGACTTGCCGGCTGCCCTGGAGAGAGGATTATCCCAGGCTAGGCTGTTCTTGGCTGCACTCAGGGAAAGGACCTGTGTTCAGAGAGGTCTTCTCACTTGTCTCGACTGGTTCTTCATCTTTAGCCTCGCTAATACAGTCTGAGAAACAATGTAGCTTCCTCAAGACCAGTATAAAAAGAACAGTCTCCATTCCTTGCTTCAACAAACGTGTTTGGAGTGTCTTTTGAGAGCTAGGCAGGTTCACTGGAGCTACAGGGATGGCAGGACCTCATTCTGCTACCATCCAGTGGAGGAGACAGGCAGCTGCATACGTGTGGAAGAAGTTTTGTGCTTGAGGGAAATGCGTGATGCTGGAGGAACACCCTGAACCCGGAGTCAAGGTGATAGGAGATACGGGGATCCAGAAGTCTGCCTGGAGGAAGCGGGATCTGCAAGGCTGCTGTCCTATACTTCTAGCCTTATGTTTTAGGGACACGGGGACCAAAGGTCCCTCATTCTCCACAGCAACCCAGGCTGCCCTGGTTACTATCATCACCAATTCTGGTTGGCGCGTACTGAAGTACTGAAGAGAGCACCTCTCTGGGTGAGGCTGAGCCCTCTGGGAATCAGAGCAGACTTCACAGAGTTCCTTGACTCTGGGAAAATCTTAAGTCCTCTGAGTCTTGGTTTTCTTATCCGATGAACTGAAATAACATCATCTTTATCATCATGTGTCAATTTGATGAAAATGTACACAAAACACATTTCCTGAAAAATTCCACACAAATGTAAGATAGTATGATGATGGGGCAGGGGAGAAGATAAGATTTTCAGGCATAACACAGCTTGACTGGAACAAGAAAAGACCACAAAGTCTGTTCCTCCCACAGTTGGCTTGCACGTGGAGGGAACTTGGAACAACTCCTCAAGTTCACAGTTACATGGAGGTTATGTGAAAGTTAATTCTCCTGCCAAAGAAAGGACTCCAAACCTTGTGTTCTCAAGTACAAGGCTGTGCACCTGCTTCTTAAGGACTGGCTTTTAGGATCCACCATTACCTTTTTCAGCTTCAGAGGCAAAATCTGTGATCAGTGAGGCTGTAAACGGAATGAAGCAAGGGTCTTAATCAAAGGTTTGACTGATGTCCTCAGAATGGCACAAACACAGAAACTAAGCTGTTTGCCAAAGCAAGCTCCTTTGATGGATGGTCCCTGTGAGACATGGAACAGGATAATGAGTGTGGCAGGCAGCTTCCAGCTCCTGGGCTGCAACCATAGCCAGGGAAGGAAAATTCTCTTTCTCCTTGAAAATGGAGAAATATGGAACAATTTCCATGTCTAGTCAGACTTTACCTACTCAAGATGGATTTTTATGTAAATGTGATGCAAAGGAAAAGCTATTTTCAATTCTGTCTCTACTATTTCCTTCTATCCATCCATCCAGATGTTTACCAGGCAACTTCAGTTTGGGAGGGAACGTATCATGATGGTCCAAAAGCAGGCTATGGGGTCACACACCTGACTTTGAATCCTGCCTCCAGCAACTTCATGAGAGTACTATGGGCAAAAGTTCTTGGTACACAGTGAATATCCATTCATCACAGCTCTTATTATTGTTGATGATGATGACAAGACAATGCTACTGATGATCAGGTATATGAGAAGAATTATGTTAGAGGCTTGGGCCATGAAGATGACACCTTCATCGTACAGTTGGGAGGAGAAGCAAGTAATTAGTGTATGTGGGCCATCATAGGAGGCCCCAAAAGGTGATAACAGCAAACAATTATTCAGTCTCACACTTACTATCCCAGTGCCAAACTGTTATAAGCTCTTTAGTCAATTAATCTAGTTAATACTCACAATCATCCTACACAGGAAAGCACAGATAGTATCCCAACTTTATACATGGGGAAACCAAAGGGCAGAAAGGCTTAAAGTGTTATGAAAAACTCAAAGCAAGGAACAGATAACTGCCAGGGAATGGGGCACCAGTGTGAGGGACGTTTCATAAATGACGCGACAGTGAGCCTGAGTTAAAGGATAGTGGAAGTCAGCCAAGTGGCCAAGAGAAATGATAGGAGAAGGAACAACAAAGGCTCCAAGGTAGGAGCTCATGTGTCTGCAGAGCTGGAGATGGTTTGGAATGGGGAAGGTCAGTGGTGTGAGGGGGAAGGCTGCAAAGAGGCAGGCAAGTGGGATTCACGTGAGCCAGGGCAATTAGCAAGGCCAAGTAATACTATGTCTGTGTGCAGCAATAGGGATAAGGAGCTGAAGAGATCTGACTGGGCATAAAAGCAACATGATCAGTTCTGAAATTTAAGTCATCTTTAATCTGGTAGCAGTGTTGAAAAAATCAGAAGGGGATAAATCTGAAACAAAGAGAGACTAAAGCAACAAAACCACTCTCTTTAATGCCACTTATTCCACAAATATCTCAATCCATCATGATTCCTGTGGGCTCTCCCTCCAAAAATATGCCCCATGTTTCACTACTTTTATCATCACCTTCACTCCTACAGCCCCAGTCAAAGCCAGAGCTATCCCTTTCCTGGACACCCCAGCCTTCTAATAGGTCTCCAACTTCTGTTCAAAGCCCTAAAGTCACTCGCTACATGGTTGCCAGGAGGAGACTTTTAAGGATAATTCTGATGGCATCATTCACCTGTGGAAACCTACCAGTGACTTCCCATTAATCTTCAAAATCTGGCCTTGCACCCTCAGCTCCTCCCCATCCCCACCAGCCTTAGACTCCCAACCATCTTTCTAGCCCCAAACCACCACAAACTTGTCTCTGTCACTGTTACTGTTCTCTTGACCAAGAATGTGTCAATTCTTCTCCCAGACCCTTGGATGTTTGCCCCCCTCCTCGTCATTCATTCTACAGCTCAAATAATGACTCCTCAGAGATACAATCCCCACTCCATCACCAACAAAATGATGACTTGCTTCATGGCAAAACAGTGCTAAGTACACAGCCAAAGCTCAAAATACAGCCATGGAGCAAATGAAATATCTGTTAGCCCTACTGTGTGTGTGCCAGGGGCTGTGTCTGACTGGGAATAGAAAGTTTATAAGATGCAGCTCTTCCTCTGAGGACGTCACAGTCTAGGGAAGGAAAAAGACAAACAGGCAACCACAATTCAATGTGATAAAGGGGAGGGAGCAAGGGATACAATGGAAACCCACTGAAAGATTAACTAGACCAGGCTCCAGGGGTACAAGGAGGTTCCCCATCTATGTTGAGACCTGAAAGAAAAGAGCTAGCCCAGAAAACAGAGGAAGGACATTCCATGATAAGGAAACTGCACTGCAAAGGCCCCCAGGCAAAAGGGAACACGACATGTTCAAGTGATTACAAGTAGTTCAGTATATGGGGTGGAGGCAGGATTGCATGGGGGCGGGGGCAGGGGCACTGAGAAAGGAGGCTAGAGAGTTTTAAACAACTGAACAGTATTGACATTATCTCACTTTTAAAATTATCAAAAGGGGGTCCAAGGCAATAAAGAGAAAGATTGTAGAGAAGGCTAAAGCTATTTAGGAAAGAGAATCTACAAGACTTAGAGGCCAGTGGGACACAGAGAGCGGGTGGATTACAGAGTAATGGTTAACTAGTTTGGTGCTACTGACCACTACCGCAACCCAGGAGATATGCAGGAATGGTCAGAGAGGGAGTTGGAGCTCAGTTGGAGCATTCAAGGAAAGAAGTGGGCAGGCAGGTACTGCAAAATCTCACAGAAAGACCGAGTAATACAATGGTGGAAAGGGTTGAATGGTGCATGTTGATTCTCAGCACCATCTAAGCAGCTCCCTTTTATGGCAGGGGCTGAAGGCCTGGAAACTGTATGTTCCAGTGCTCCTTGCCACCAGGGCTTTAGCTTAGAATCTTGAGAGATTTGCAAGGTAAAAAAAGAGGAGACACCAATATTCTCCAGTTGAAGCAATGGGCAAGTATGTGGGCATCTGCAGATGGCAGATGTGTTTTTCCAGTGTCATCCAGATGCCCTTCGGAGAATTATCCACTGGGCCTGCAGAGGGCAGAGACCACTGGTGGTAGCTCCCTGGAACCACAGCACTTCCTGAATCCTTGAACTTGAGCAGCAGCTTCCCTCACCCTCATGCCCCTAGATCTTCCAACTATCAAGTGAGCTTTTAATTCCCTAAATTAAATCCCTGCCTACTTGGAATACCTAAAGGATTTTTTGTTTTTCTGATCAAACGTGACTGGGTGCACAGGGTTAACTGTGGAAGAACTCTTTCAGAGCAGAGGTAGGGGCAGAGGCCAAAGTACGAGAGCAGAGAAATGAGAAGCATGCAAGTTGGGGAAAAAATCCAGACTTCTATATCAAAAAACTTGGAAGGAAGGAAGGGAAGGAGAGAGAGAGAGAGAGAGAGAAAGAGAGAGGGGGAGAGGGAGAGAGAAGAGGGGGAGAGAGAGAGAGGAAGGGAGGGAGGAAGGAAGGAAGGAAGGGGAGAAGGAGGGAGGAAGGGGAGAGATTTGGAGCATAACAGGAAGGGAATGCAGAGTAAAGGAAGGTTTTTAAGATGAAAACATGCTCACAGTAGAAAAAGCAGTAATAAGAACTGTGGTGGGAAGCTCCCTGCTCAGGGTAGCTCTGGGATCCTCACCAGGATCCAGAAAGCAATTCGGCCCAGGCCTCCAATTTAAAGAGTCTTAAACTTAGACCTTCTACAGTAATCTCCCAAAGAGATCATAGGTATAGTCACAGAGAAACCACAGCACTGGAAGGAGCAGTTGTTTTAATTTGCATCCCTTTCCTGGACCACACACCTATTGTGCATTATAATTTTTCTTTCTGTAGCCTTTATTTTCTTGGAAAGAGTTCATTAAACTGTATAGGCACTCTTTGTTAAAAAATAGTAGTGTGTTAAATGTAACTATTTAAAATATACCGCATTTTTCAACTATCTTTTGTCATTTCTTCATTTCATAACAGACTGGGACCCTTGAAAAACAAAAATGGCCTGGGTCACTCTTATCTTTTGAAGAACCGTGGGATATCAGACCAAGCTGACTTTTACTCCTCTATGGTAAAGTCAACCACATGTCCTTATGTGTGAAGCTCATTTCAAATGAAATAAAGAATGAATAACGACAAATAAGACTATTACCATGATCCTGGTCCCCAAACATTATACGCACGTCCCTTGCTTCAATGTGCTCAAAAAAGGCCCTCCTCCCATGATAGAAAGAAGATTGCGAAGCCAGCACTCTGAACCCTGCCCAATGCTTTCAAGAAGATGACTGCTTCAACTTAAGACACCAGGCAACAAGGGAACCAACCCTAGGGGGCAAGATTCAGTGTATATACGAGCTTTTAAGTCCATGAGGAGCTGAGTAAACCAAGGGATGATTCTGAATAAAGTATGTGTGAAGTATGTGTGCTTTGAACTCTTCTATTTTTTTTTTTTTTTTGGTTATTTTTCCCAAGTAATTCTCATATGTTCCTCTTGAATTCAAGGAATGACATTTTCACCCTTTGGAACCAGACTTACCATTTTAAAATTTACAAAGATGAGAAGCCAGCTTAAAGGATAAGCTAGCTCTTCCTTTTTTAATGCCCAGGTAATGAACTGAAATTACATAGAAGGTTTGAATTTTTATGGAAAGTTATTCATATACTTTACTCTCTCCACTTCAACTCTTCCTCTTCTGTCAACCTTTAATTATAACTTTATTTCAAAATGACAATCAAGTAAGCAGATATATGAACACATGCTACTGGTAAAAGATTGAAGGATTTTTTTTTAATGAAAAAAAGACAGAGCTAATGAAGGACTAAATCCATTTTACATAAAAGTAAGATAAGACCAAAAACTTAAATTCCCTCAAATGTTTATGCAATGCATCTGTACACCATGCCTGCTTTTGACATTCATCATACCTTGCTCACATATACTCCCTCCTCATCGACAGTGCCCTACAGTTTGGACTCTTGTAACTTTCCGATGCTCTTACAGGATCAAACAAAATGGACAACACACTGACATTCTGTGTTTGCCTTTCTCCAAACACCCAGCCCCTTCTTACTGTAAAATAGACACACAGAGAAGTAGTGAGTTCCACCAGATAAAACTTCCACTTTGTGAATCAAAAGCAGCTGAATATTAGCAAGCCTATATAGTTTCAGCAAATTCATAAAATACATTTAGATTTAGTGGGTTTTAAATTCCCTTTAATTTTCCAAAGGAGCTAAATGATTTTGAGCAAATTAAGAGTCCAAGGAAGATGTAGAAGATGGGAATGAACACAATCAAGGCCCTTCTCTGTGCCAGTACTTTACAAATGTTTGTCCATTTAAGCTTTACAATAAGCCCTTGGAGAGTTGTCACATCCTCATCAGATGAGAAACAGTCTCAGAGGGGTGAAGGGACCACCCCAAAGTGACCAAGCAAGTGAGTTATGGGGTGAAGAATGGAATTCACAACACTCCCACTTGGCTAAACTGCATAAAGACTCAGACCATCGATGCCAAGGTGGATGCCCTCTGGAGTGACACAGGCCCTTGTAACCATGGCCACTAGCAGCTCCTCAACTAATCCTTAAGAAAAGACACAAATCTAACAAGCAAATCAACTGACATCATGATGTCTTGATTAGAGGCTGACACTGAAATATAATTCACATACCATACAGTTTGCTCATGAGCATTATGCTTTAAAACCAGGTATAAATAGAGGGGCAGAAGAGCTAGATTGGAGGAAATGATACACCCTCGTATCTTTTGCACTGTATCAGAAACCATGCCTGCCATCTATTTTATCTGAGAAAAGTAGGCTAATGTTCTGGTCACAACTTTCTTCCTGCCCCCCAAACATGGATGCGAATCTTTGAAGAAACAAGAAAACAATCTGAAGACTGACAATTGTCTAATATCTCTCACAGCTGAGTCATCCTCCTTTTCAGGCCTGGAGACCATTTAGAGAACTTGTCTCCATGGTGACAGGGAGTTGGCACAAGAGTCAAGACCAAACATTCAGTTTCTGATGTGTTAGGAGAGGCAGCAGCCTTATGTGGTCTGTTAGCAGCTGCTCAGAAGTGTCCTTTAGGTCAAGTTCCACTTGATCCCCATGGACAGAATCAGCCCAGTAGCAGAAGGACACCAAGCAGGGACAGGCTGCTGCAGCCAGGAGGCATGGTCCTCACATTGCACTGTTCGGTGCCTCCTAAGAGTCTCTGTGGTGAATCAACAGCCAGGATCCCTGCCTTCATGGGCTTATGTTGGAAGAGAAATAGCAAGCAAGGAACAAATGCATTAGATCACATCAGGTAAGGATGAGTGCCATGAAGATTTAAAACAAGGTGACATGATAGGGAGTAACAGGGGCACGAATGCTTCTAGTGGTCAGGAAAGGGATCCCTGCAAAATCAGTATGTACCTGAATAACAAGAAGCGGCCCAGAGGCTATGGAGGAAGAGTTTTCCAGGAAGAACAGCAAGTGCAAAGGCCCTGAGGTCCTGGCTGCTAAAACCAGGTCCCCAAGACCATATCTGAAACCTTTGGTGCCAGGTGTACAATGCTAATTCAGGACTGTTTGGATTTTAGAAAGGTAAAATGATACATGTATCACATAATTGTTAGAAATCACCCCCAGTGAAGACTGGGGCAGCATTCCATAATCAAATATTAATATTTCTGTAGTAAGATATACCATTATTCACATTTAGAATAAATAAATATTATACATATCCACAGGTTAATTCAGATCAAGTTTCCAAGAAGTGAATTACAAAAAAAGTTTCAGTTTTCAGGGCTATCTGGACTTCAAAATTGTAATATGAGTTTGGGAACATACTCAGACTTGAAAAAAATAAAGTTGATAGAAGTTTCTCAATTTTGTTTGTTAGTCAAAGTTTTCTCAGCCCTTTGGCTCAGCTAACACTTGGGCCAGCAAGTCACAAAATTAATAAGCAAGAATAGGTCAAATAAAGGGAAAGGGAGGAGGGATCTTATTGAAGTGATAAAAATGCATACACAACGGGATGTGCATCAGTTGCCACATTATCGTAATGCATGAACAACTTGGTAAACCTACTAAATCATTGAAGTGTACACTTTAAAATGAGGCAAATTATATTAGATATAAACTATACCTCAATAAAGTTGTTTGAAAAAAATATCAGTGGGAGAAACTCGGAAATGCATTGAACGCACTTACTAGGTTGCAAATGTAGAAACCCTTTTATCTTAATGTGATCCGTTTTCTTATAGTAAAAATGTTCCCAGTAATATAAACTGATATAACCACTTTGGAAAACACTCTGGCAGTTCCCCAAAAGGTTAAACACAGACTTACCTTATGACCCAGTAATTCCATTCCTAGGTATATATTCAAGAAAAATGAAAAACTAAGTTCTCACTAAAACCTATACACAAATGTTCATAACTGTGCTATTCATCACAGCCAAAAGAGTAAAAACAACTGTAATGTCCAACAGCTGATAAATGGATAAACAAGTGCAGTATATCCAAACAATGGGATATTATTCAGCAATAAAAAGGAATGAAGTACTGATGCACATCACAATATGCACAGAACTTGTAAACAGTATGTTAAGTGAAAGGAGTAGGTCACAAAAGACCACATATTATATGATTTCATGTATATGAAATGTCCAAAAACTCAAATCCACAGGAACAGAAAGCAGATTATTAGATGAAGGGCTAAGAAGAACAGTAAAATTGAAGGATGATAGCTAAATGTATTGTGTTTCTTCCTGGGGTGATGAAAATGCTGTAAAGTTAATTGTCGTGATGGTTGTGTAATTGTAAATATACTAAGAATTTATATATTTTTACTAAATATATATAACATATACTAAATACACATAAATATATATGCTATATTTAGAGAAAATTTACATTTTAAATGGGCAAACTGTATGGTATGTGAATTGTATTTCAATAAAACTCTCATCAAAAGAGTGTTTTGGGTATGTGAAGATGGAATTAAATAAGTATTGCTATCTAATGTTCCTCAAAGCACAAATGACTATTTGACATCTGCCAAGTTAGCAAGTACAACCTATCTTCTTAGAACATGACCTGGTGACCATGGATCACTATCAACAGAGGGGAAGTTCTCATCCACTAACTATGACACTGGGAAAATCTGTAAAGAGATTTAAGTCTCTTTTAAAGGCTTATTTATTTACTTGGTTCTTAATTAGGATCTTTGATGCGCCTTTAGCACAATAACACATTTCAGATTCACTAGCTAAATTACTGTCATTTGCAATGTAAGACAAGAAACACTAAATAAATATTATGGAGATAAAAGTAAGTTAAATATATTAAAATGATTCTTAGAAGTGTGTTGTAGTGGGAACATTCAACCACAGGAGTCTAAGAATTACAACTGATGGCATCTAACAGAATTCTAGGTCAATCCAGAGCTAACATACAAACAGTGCTAATTAAAATTTTTCTTGCTTCTTGGGAAAGTAAACAACAAATGGAGGAAAAGATCATAGATTAGCAACAACATTCTGGAAGGCTTATAATAATTTATTACTGTTTATTTATATCTCAGTGCATTCCAAATAGATTTTCCCATCTTTTGTATGTTACATCAAGAGGGGAAAAAAAATAAAACCCTGATTATTAAATTAATTAAAAACATCTGATCTTAAAGGACACAAAACCAATTAGTCAACAAATATTTATTAAGAGTCTACTAGATACAAAAAACGTGGCCAGGCACTGAAAGGAGCTACAAAATACTTACGGCAGTCTCTGCCCTCTAGGAATGTGTAGTCACACCTAGCAATAATAAATAAGTATCCCTGTTACTATTTGCCACATTTCAAACTAAGGGGTCCAGTAAGTAAGATGTGTGAAGAGTTGAACAAAGGAATAATGCCTTCCCACTACCGAGGCCAGGAAGAGATTGGAGATGAATTCTGAACTGACTTTAGGAGGTGCCTAGGATTTAGGCAGGTTCTGAGGGAAGAAGGCTGTGAAAGGCCAAAGTGCGCTTTCAGGAACAGAGGGTACACCAGTCTGGGCAGTTAGGTAAGGCCAGAGAGCAGAGTCAGGGCCAGCGTGGGGCAAGAGCCTGGAGTAACCAGCATAAGTGCTGAACTTCATCCTAAATGTGTTCAAAGAGGTGCTAGAGGAAAAGTAATCCAAGAAGGTGAGGGGCCGGGGCCAGTGGGGTTGGTGACAGGACAAAGGTAAAGAGACTATGAGAAAGCATAAGGCCTTGGCTACTCCCACCACCAGCTGCTTGGAACAGTGTGTACATCACTGAACACCATGCGGATGGTCCCCACCACAGCCATGGCTCCCTGTCACTGTCAAGACTAATCACACCTAACAATACAACTCAGTCTTATTCTATACTGCTATTTTTTTTAAAGGTTTGTGTCATTAAATCATTTTATAGGTTTTTTAAAAGAAAAGTGTTTCTTTGTAAAGTCTCAGGCCTGGCAGTGTTGGAGGCGGGAGAGGAGACAACCCTTTCAGTGACCTGCCGTAGCCCTGGAATATTGATATGTTATATGTATACATATCTGTGATTACTTCTATTATGTTAATTAAGCTTTCACTGGGAGGGGAGAGGGGATGACAGCAGGGTGATTAGCACAGAAAAAAAAAACAGGTTAAAAGGGAAACACACCCCTAAATATTAGCTTCAGGACACATACGCTGATTATTAAACTGATTATAGCAGATATGTTGGTTATATGCTGAAAACTTAAGTTTATATGAGAAGAAGAGATCACTGACACCTGGGTTTTCTCTTCCTCTGCCTCTCTCAGAAGTTCAACCATTATTCAGTAAGCAAAGATTAATAAGAAAGTCCTCCTCTTAAAGATTGCACAAAATAGTAAAAGAGACAAATATGTAATCAAATAACTACTATTTGATAAAATGAATGTTATAAGTAACTCAGATGTGGTACCTTTAAAATAAGCATTAAAATAATAAATGTTAACAAAACAAGTCAAAACAAGAATATCAACTTGTGCCCAGGTATTCTAATAAAATCTTGTTTCTTATATAATTTCCCTCATTAACCAATATTTCACTAAGACAGACCACTTAGTTTATGCTGTTTAATGCATCATAGTTTTTAACATGGAGGTACTCAATGAAAACTATCAATAATACTTTCCACTTTCCTAATAACTTATATTATTAGTAACAGCTGGACAATGAATGGTGCGTCATAGGACAGACCAGTGTCAGAGGTCAAGGTGAGAAGGCATCTAAACTATGCAGATGGAAGGCAATGTTTTACAAGGTCAGGGACAAGTAAGGAGAAAAGAATGTTATAAAGTACAAAGGGGTCAGTGGGCACACAACCCAGGCACTCGGAAAACACAATGGTAAGACAAGATCCTAACTCAGTTAAGGTAAGTTTATTAGGAAGGTAAGTTGGAAAGACTTGAAAAGAAACTACTAAAAAACTGGGATGAGCTCTTCTAGGTACCAAGTTAGGGGACAGAATGTATGGCCAGGGCTTTTTCAAAATCATGTAAAACTGCACTTCTTTCTTGCTTTAATACCCTGGGATGGTGTTTTTTTACCACCATTCCCCATGATCCCTGCACTCCCCTTGAATTAGCAGCATTTGACAGCTGCTTCTTGTAATTAACTTATACGTGGTCAGAAATCAACTCTTCAACTTCCCTTTCTCTAAATGCTCTCTCTCAGGGAGTCCACTTAGACCTGGGAACAATATCCCTGGAGACAATAAGGCAACAGCACCTCAAAGAAGATAGGGGCATTTGAGTACTGATGGCCAGAGAATCCCAGAGCCCACAGCAGTTTGGGAGCAGAACTGACATTCACAGGAGTGGTCAAGGCCTTTGCTAATGTACTTGATAGCAAAGAAATGTCTTCCTCAGTGAGGATCAAGTGAATCCACTGAACAAAATTTAGTGTACAGAAATGTTGGTTAGTCCTATAGTTTAAAAAAAAAAAACCTAAGTAATATAACTGGACAGCTGTTAGAGTGGAAATTTACTAGAAAAGGTAAGTTGGTACTAGAAGAATTAGACTTGGCAGTTTATCAAACGTAAACAGGAGAGGATGGATGAATTCTAAGTCAATAACCATTTTATCACTCCTAACAACTTCCACCTGGCAGGTGCCTGGATTCCCGCCACATTTACTTGCAAAATACGTTTGCTTTATCTCCTTTGTTTTCTTTGCTCTCTGCTTTGAATTTGTAACACCCTTCTGTTTTGGGGTCGCTTTTCTCTTTAAAAGCATTGTAGCCTCTTCTAGGAATCTTGGCCATAATTATAAGATCATTTAGAATAAGGCAAATATGTATGGAGTTAAACAGCTGCCTTTTCACATCAAGAGACATCTGGGAAAAGAAGGAAAAGGAAGGAAAGTTAAAAATAAAAAGCTGAGTCCAAAATACAGGAACCATGTCTACTGAATAGTTAAGCTAGTGGTTTTCAAGGTGAAATGCACAGGCCCTTCTCAAAGATTTCTCTCTTCATTTTTCAATTGCATTGAGAAGCCTTACTCTACTTTATGGGCAAAATGCCTACATCATTTGCAAAAAAATAATCTAGTACATATGTGAAGCTGGCATATCTCTTGTGAATCCAATTTAAACCCCTAATCTTTGCATACTAATGGATATAAACATTTTCTGCCCTGGTGGAAAATGTATTTAACATTTGCTTTCCAAGTTTCAGAGCAAACTATTTTCTAGTCCTAGGGTTATTAATTCTTAAAAGTAAAGCCTAACTCCTCTTCCATTTCCAGAAATTTTCTAAAGTGCAGAGTAGTGGGGAAAGTAATTCCCATGCCATAATCATTGAATATTACACATTAACTACACCACCAAGAATCAGGTGTGTCTTTTTTATATGAGGTGTCTCTGGCTAGACTCATCTTATCCCTGCCCAACAAGCTCCCATTCCTCCTTTAACACCCTAATCAAATATCCCCTGTTCTGTAAAACCTTTGTTGAACACTCCAGAGCAGAATAAATTATTCCTTGCTCTGGGGTGTCCCAGCCCCTTTTTGCTGCAATATTTGACAAATCTGTATTAAGCCGAGAGGTGCTTCACCTGCATGGTATTGTAAACATCAGCCACAGAGATGACCCTTCCTTCCTTCCATCCCTGGGTACCTTGTGCTTGTTCACAGCTATACGCTTAGATTAGATGAGTATCCCTCCCATGGTGATGCTCCATCAGCATCTATTCAGTAAGGAGTAATCCTTCCCATATTTCCCTGGCCCATCCCTCTCCCATTAGGCTGAACTTGGGGGATGGTAGAATGTCTTAACCATCTGGCTTTTTCCAACCTCTAGCATAGTTATTGCTCCGTATTTATGAGTAAATGAATGAATGAACAATATAAAAGCCAACAGTGCCCAGTCTCCATCAAGCATTCAACACATTTGTTAAATAAATGTCTCCCTCCTCAGGACTTCTTTATCTATGTATCTCTCCTGTCACCCCACATTTTCTACCTTGCATTTTAGAGGTTTACAGACATATCTTACTTATCTCCTGGAATGGAAGCCCCCTGAGGTCCAGAGCTTGCTCAATTGCTTGGTGCACACAGTGGGGCATACTGAGCCCAGAAGTCATTCAAATGTCTGTTGACTAAATAGTCAACAAAGATTACATGGGACTGCAGGATATCTGAGGTGGCCCCACTTCACTTAAAGAAGGTCTTCTTTCTGAGCCACATCAAAGGTTCAACAACATAGCTTGGTGAACTGAGTTCAGGTTTCAGAAACATAAATTTTTCTATTTCCAGACCACAAATCTCAGTTACTGCTGCCAGCCATTTTGTTTACTCCATTTCTCCCCTATCAGACAGAAATAAAATAAAATTTGTCTTCAACCTCCTATTTTAAAAAAAGGGGGAAATGCACAAGATATACATATTAAGAAATCCAAGTTTATGAAAAGAGGAGTTCAATATATTATTAGTCAAACACAATGCTTAGAAAAGCTAAATGATTATTTACTCAGTGCTTATTCACTGATGTCAAAAATGCTACTTTTCATTCACCTCCTTCCTCATTCCACTCTCTTGCACTTATTTTTAGTTTAGAACAAATGCAGTCTGTGAATTATGATCTATATTGTAATAAACAGCTGAAGAGAGTCACTGTAATCAAGCGAACAATAATCAATATTGGGAAATGCAATGGTCTTACTTCAAGTCTGAAATTGTTGTAGAATTGGCTTTCTTCCACTTCATCCTTTTTATTCACAATTTTTTTCAACTAAAGGAGTAACCTGACCTACATGTGTTAAGAGGAAAAGAAATCACTTAAGCAGCAGCAAATGAGATACTATTATCACAGTTCAATATTAAATTGGTGTCCATTATTTAAACAATTTGATCTGTGGCAGGGATAGGAAATTTCCATAGACATTCTTAAACACTACAAACATTTTTCAAGCTATCAAATTAAGAGACAAGAATAATTAGACATCGCCCAAGGTCTTTCTATACTGAAGGAAGAGATTTTTCAGGAAGATAAAACTGTGTGTCCCTATTGTTTTGATATTTGATCTTAATGAAAATAGGGCTGTGTTTCAGACAACGATCGAGGTACAAAGTGTCAAAAAGGTCTTCGCTAGTTATTTTTTTAGGAAGCTAATCAACATATCGCACATGTAAAGAATGTTAATGTATCCTCTTGAGGTCTATACATGGATCTATTTAAAAGGCATTCTGCAGTGTCTGCCCGGCTCACAATCTCCCTCTCTGAGAGCTGCTGAAAACCAGCTGAGGGAGCCCAGATTCCATATTATACCCATCAAGCTTGTCTCAAGGGTGGACATCTGACCACCCTGGACTCCTCAGATACTCTTCCCTGAGAATTTGGAATTGGAGCTTGGAGACGTTCATCTGCCTCTATGGGACATTAGAAGTAAGGCATATGAACTTGGGAAAGAGGTTGTAGCCACCATCAACAACAGTGCACAGAGACCCAGAGAAAGTTGGGGTGCTGACATCTTATATACCACAGAATATAAGAATATAATACTGGAGAATGGAGCAGGAGGTAGAGCAGCAGAGGGTAAGAGACCCAAAGCAGCTGCCTCAGTTCCTGCTCACTGCCTGCCCTCAACCTCTCTTGGTCAGACTCCATCACATACCTCTGCTGCCTCACCATCAAATCCTCATCTTCACCAGTCAGTTTCCTGTGGGTTTTGGTGACTTGCCACCAAAAGAACCTTGAGACAACCCTGTCAACTAACCTTGACCATTTGGCAGGCCACAGTAATGACGTCAGGGGCTTCTGAATATTCTGGTTTAGAAGGCACCCCAAAATCCTTGGAAATTCAGTTGGGAGAATTTTTAGACTTGGCTTCGCAAGAAACAATGTGCAAGAACAACTGAGCAGAAAAAGATGTCAAAGGGCTCAGCTACTATTTTAGCACAGGAGGCCAATGTGGTCATGTTCCCCAGGTGGACTCTATTCTTAGCTCTAGAGAAAGAGGCACTGGGGCCCCATTCAATGACAATAATATTGATAAACTTACTCTACACCAGGACTCGTCACACTATAACTGGCAAAGAACCAGCTTTTGTTTTTTTGGTTTTGTTTCTATTTTGTTGTGTGTGTGTTTTCCAATTCATTGGGGTGTAATACTTTCGTAAAATACAAAAGTATAGTGTGCTTGATGTCACACCAATGTCATATTGTTATAAATATTTCTCAATGCTTTTTCTCAATTTTTGTTCTTACCTCACTGCAATAATAAACAGTTCTTGAACCAATACTAGCTCATAGTGCAGACTTTGAGAAGCTGTAATTTACACTGCAGCTGTTTCAAAGCTCAGTATACATGGCTGTTCGGCTGTCTTCGCCCAGTGCTTTGTTGAAGACACTGTGACAGCCCACCTGGTATAAAATGGAGGTACGGCCTACAAAGAGGAAGGCTGATAGTAATCAAATTCCTGCTTTGTAACTACTGGCTTTGTGGCTCTAGGCTAGGAATGCAACCTCTGAGAATTCCTCTCCAACTGCAAAATGGGAGTATATGGTAGGCAGAATTCCAAGACTGTCCCCCAAGTATCTCTATTCTCTGGTCAATACACCCTGCAAAATCCCCTTCCTCTGAGTGTGGGGAGGGTTTGGTGAATATGAGGGCTAGCCACTTCCTTAACAGTATATAAGATGTTTTGTAAGTGGAAATGGGAGAAATTGATTCACTGCTGGTTTTGAAGAAATAAGCTGTCATGTTCTGAGGAGGTCATGTGGCTAGGACCTAAGGGTGGCCTATAGAAGCTGAAGACCACCCCTGGTCAATAGGCAGCAAGAAACAGAGACCTCAGTCCTATCACCTCAAGGGAATGAGTTCTATCAACAACTTGAATGAGTCTGGAAGAGAACCCCAAGCCTCAGATGAACATGCAGCCCCTGCCAACACTTTGGTTTCAGCCTGGTGAGTCTTGAGCAGAGACCCCAGCTCTACTGTGCCCAGACCTCTATCTAACCTATAGATAATAATAATAAATGGATGTTGCTTTGTAATGGAGCAATAGAAAACTAACACAGAGTGCCCTACCTACTAATCATGGGGTTGCAAGGATGAGAAATCATTTACGGGATGTGCTGAGTATGGCATAGTCTTCAGCTCACAGTAACTATTATTTCCATGTTAATGACTAGTTTTCATAACCTACAGAGGCCTACTTATATGGAGAATAAAGAATATACATATACACATACATTCACATACATAAAATTCTAACAGACTTCATGAGCCTTCCAACAGAGAACAATCTGCCTATCACTTCCAAAAACTGGCTTCCACCTCTTGGATTCCTCTTCTGTCTCTCTATTTTGATAAATGTCATAAGCCTTGGGGATGAGTAAGGCAAACACTAGCATTTTCATTACACCAGAGAAAAACCTGATGCTCAGACTCCACTCAAGGTCGCATAGCCAGTTGGCTCATGGCAGAACCAGACCATAAGCCTGTCTTCTTAAAATAATATACAGCAGTCTCATTTTTAAATGTAAAGATATCTTTCACTACAAGCTGCCCCCTACAGTTTCAAAAAAATTTTTGTAAACATTATAGATGTTATTGATTATAATGTAGTTCTCCGTCCATTCTAAAATCACAGAGTAAACTGTATTTTCTGGTTCTCAAATGGGAGAAAAAAAAAAAGTGGATATTCCCATAAGCAAAATCCTGGAAGTTGAATGGGCTTAAAATTTCTCATTTCTTGATACTGCCTTTTGCAGTGAGAATTAAAAACCAGACCAATTGTGCTAGAGATATGAAGACACACAGTACACTGGCTAGACTTGCTCTGTCGGACATGCACGTGACTTCAGAGCGCCTAGCCAGGTACCCCATGTTTTCAATCCACTTCACAGAGTCCACATCAACTTTTGCACTTCATTTACCACCTCCTATTTTTTAAGCTGTGGAATTCTTTGCCGGTACTTAACTTTCTGTAAAAGCAAATATTCAAATCGTGATTGGATGGTGAACATTTTCACTGGCATGTTTCATAGCTAAGAAGCATTACATTTTTTATGTTTTGAGTGCAGCTCTCTGAAAATATAGGATTCTATTAAACACTTGCTGCCACAAATAAAATGACAAATATTAGCAATGCTTATGGATCTCTTTTCTCCCCCTAACTTTCATAGACTCAAACGCATCAACACCACTGAAACAATACATTTTTAAATTTTTGGATATGAGACTGGATCTGGATAAAATAAAATAACATAAATAAAATAAAATAAATACTAGGTGTTGGGCAGCCTAGGCCTTGAATGGACCACATAAATCTGTCTTACGGGAATAATAGAGCTGAATGGCTCCACTCTACCTTTTGGGGCAACCACATACTTTATCAAAACTTTACATTATAAATGGTGCATAAATATATGTGTCCCAAGAAATATGTGTAGAAATTTGCTCTCCAAGGGAGAGAGCAGACAATGTCTGCCAGTATCAACAGTGTGTGGAGGAAACTGCGCTCAGAGGAACCAGAAACTGCAGGATGCCTGGGGTGTTGTGACAGAGCCTGAGGCAGTGCCAAAGGTAATGATTGATACCTTACAGGGCTCAAAATTCAAGAACACAAGTGGGTCCCACCATGGGAGGGGTAACAGAGCCCACCAGATGTGAAGGCAGGTCTTCAGTTCTCTTGGCCCTTCAAATCCTAAAAGGCAGATGACAATCCCAGTCTCTGCCAGTTGTATTCAGCATTCAAGTTGGGGCTGATTCCTAGAATTTGATATTTGGGATTTTGATTCTATGTACTTTTTTCATTCATCTATTGGAAGAAACTGGAACTGAAAAACCTAGGTAGTTCTCTTGCAGTGGCAAAACTGAAATGAATCCAACCAACCACCCAGATCAGGAGTCAACAAATGTTTCTAGAAAGGGTCAGACAGTAAATATTTTTGGCTTTGCAGGCCTCATAGTTTTTGTTGCAACTCCTCAACTCTGTTGTAGCAGTGCAAAGGCAACACGTGAGAGGATGGGTGTGGCTGTGTTCCAACACAACTTCACTTATTAAAAATAAGCGGTGGAGCAACCAGAGTGGGCCCATGGGCTGTAGTTTGCTGACTCCTGCCACAGGTCTCAGAAAACATGCCCAGAGCCCTCAAAAATTTTTGTGTGGCACAGCCTTTGGTTCTCATGATGGTGTTCTGATACAAGTCCTTCCTTCCACTCCATCTTCTACCTGCCACCAGATCTCTACACCAGATCTCTACACCAGCAGGCCCCTCTCCTGGCAAACCTTATATGCCTCCCATTGGCTACAGCAGCAACCCAAATCTACACCCAGGATATACTGGTATTAGTCCAGATACTCAGGAGTGAGTTACATACATAAGGGTACTAATACCTTCAATACTGTGTATTTGAGAAATGCCAGTTTCAGCTTTGACAAAGTTAAGGAATTCTTTACTGCAGCACTTCTGAGCACTGTGCACTAATAGTATCAAGCAGCTATCAAGGAGCAAGAATCACTTCTCAAACATGTCTGATCATGGAACCCTTCATTCCCATAGAGTATCAGTTAGAACTTGCATTACAGGGAACATACCTTGGAATACTGCCACATGATACATCTTTGGCATGACATAAGTTACCCTTTATAATCAAGCCTGAAGCTATAGTGAGTCCCCATTTGATATCTGCCAGGACCCTTCCAGTATATCCTCCACCCAACTCCCTTGAACTGCACATCATGTCACTAACAATTCAGGGTTTTTTATATCTCTTACACCACGACACACACTGAAACACATCCATTCCGTGCCTGACAAATTCTGTACTGCAGGGACCAGCTCAGTGTTTAGGCAGTCTCTTCCATAAAGTTTATTCCCTAGGTCTTTGTTCCCAGAGAATATTTGAAATGATAACTCAATCATCCCATACAGTTAATTTATTTCCAACCTGACAATAAGCAACATAATCCTGGAGGAAGCCAGATTTCCCATTTGAACCCATGACCTTGGATGATTAATTTGAGGCTAGACCCTGAATCCTTCCTAGTTTCTCAAATCTGGTGCAATACATTGAGGTTAATAGGAGGTGACTTCTGCCATAATGCATATATCATGAATATATTTAATAGACTCCCTCATCTCTGTTTCCACCCCATATTATTTACTGGGACTCCTCACACAACACAAAGGGATGACTGAGTGAAAGGACATGGGAAACATTTATGGGAGAACACAAAAGAGGGCGAGAGGGAAGGAAATTATCTTAAAACATATTTCACAAATACCAAGTATTAACTATTAAAATTAATTACCTTGTTTGCTTCCCAGATTTTTCCCTCTACCTTTTGACTTTTAATAACTAAACACTGGTCCACTAGCTTGCTTCTGGTTGATACCCAATTTGCTGTGTTGTTGATTCATAGGCAATTTCACACACTAAGTATCAGCATAGGAATTACTGAACGCCAGGGCTAGAGGGAATACAATCATTTTTTAGATAAAGAAACCATGGGCCAGGCAGGGAAGCGCCTCACCCCAGCAGCTCTCCCATGGACACCTCACACTTCAGGAGACTGTTCAAAGGCCATGAGGACCCCCTCTTTGCTTCCATGGGCCTCTGATTTTAAGTATCCTCAAGCATTATTGCCCTAATTTTACAGATGATGAAACCAGGGCAAGGAGAAATCGAGTGGCCTGCCCAAGCGACTCACTTTAACACTGAATGTTAATGCCAAAATGTCACCATCGGCCCTTCTTGCAGCTGTGGCCTCAGAGGGAAAACATTTTCTTTACTTAAATGAAACCACATATTCTTCATAAAAGAAATCACTTCATTAATTCTGGTTCATATATAAGTAATTTTTTTTTAAAAATCTGATGAAAAAAAGACATGATCGACCCTCTCTTTACAACCTCTTAAGTTTCTATAGCATTTTACTTTTTTAAAAATAGATTTTATTTATTTAGAGCAGTTTTAGGTTTATAGAAAAATTGAGGGGAAAGTACAGGGAACTCGCATACATCACCTCAACCCTGCCCCTGTCACACACACACAATTTCCCCTATTATTAACAGCTTGCATTACCGTGATACATATGTTACAACTAATGGGCCAATGCATTATTCTTAACCAAAGCTTGTAGTTTATATTAGAGTTCATTCTTTGTGTTGTACATTTTATGGGTTTGGGCAAATATGTAATGATTTGCATCTACCACACAATAGCATACAGAATAGTTTCACTGCTCCAGAAATTCCCTGTATTCCCATCTATTCATCCCTCTGTCCAAAGCCTCTCCAAAGCCCTAGTAACCAATGATCATTTTACTGTCTCTACAGTT
Source organism: Camelus bactrianus (assembly GCF_048773025.1). NCBI lineage: Eukaryota > Metazoa > Chordata > Mammalia > Artiodactyla > Camelidae > Camelus > Camelus bactrianus. The sequence continues at coordinate 30,421,447 of NC_133555.1, forward strand.
TTGACTTTTCCATAATGTCATATAGCTGGAATCACAATATGTAGCCTTTTCACACTGACTTCTTTCACTTAGCATTACACATTTAAAAGTTCCTCCATGCCTTTATATTCCTTGACAGCTTATTTAATCAAACTAAATAACATTGACTGCATGGATGTACCACAGTTTATCCATTCTTCTACTGAAGAATCTTAGTTGCTTCCGAGATTTGGCAGTTATGAATAAAGCTGTTGCAAATAATTACGTGCAGGCTTTTGTGGAGACATAAGTTTTAAGTCACTTGACTACATACCAAGGAGCACAATTTCTGGATTGTATGGTGAGAGTATGCTTAGGTAAGGAAGGAGCCAAACGTGGTCCTCTTTCATGGTGAGCCCTCAATCATGGCAGCTCACAAGGAGGGGGTCCTCCATACATCTGTAGGATGACAAAACAAATGGCCTAAACTTCCTGCAGTTGTGTTTTTGAAAAGTTGCCAGGAAGAACTTGCTCTGCTAGAAAACCAAGGGAGAAAAGAGGTTTCTGAATCAAGAGTGTATAACATCCCTGAAAATGTTTTGACAAATACCAATGCTGCAGGAATGCAATTTTTAAAAATTAATACTACTGTTACAGACTTTTTAGATTCATATGGCCCACCTTCAACAAACTGTACAAACAAAAATTGTTCAATATTTTTGGGGATATATTCAATAACATTTAGTACTGAATGTTCCATATATTTTAAGGCTACCATCTCACCCAACCCCTAATTCTTTAAGCAGAGTCACAGGACTCTGCTGTGCTGGTAGCATTTCTGAGCCAGCCCACAGTGTTCACAAAGGGTTTTTACAGGAACACGAACGCAGTGCCTGGAAGTGGCTGCCAAGGCATAACTCACCATGCTGTGTCAAGGTTAGACCTCAGTGCCAATAAAGATTTATTAGGTTCAAAAAAACTGAATCAGCAGTGTCTTTGCAATGACCTGAGCACTCAGATTGGCACAGAGCTCTGGAAGTTCTCAACAAAGAGAGAAAAATGAGACTAAAGGACAATTTTTCATTCATACACAACAAAACAAAGATAGGGAACAGCAGACCAAACACAGACAACCAAAAAAGAAAATGAAATTATTTTAGGAGACACCATTAGCTCAGCTCAGCTTCCTTCTATGAGCTCTTTCTCTCTCTGGGGACAACTAACCTACATTCTATTGACCCAGGCCTTGGAATGAGCTGTCCAAATTTCATTCTGGGAACTGCCCTCCAGAACTGGACATTGGGGGATCATCATCACAGAGCACATTAGAAGGGACCTCTGCAATTTCTAAGTAAATCAGACCAGGATGATCCAACTAGCCCTTGTGGACCTCCAAATATCCTACTAACCAAAAGCTGAGAAATTCCACAGATACTGGCTCCAACCTTCAGAGCAGTCAATGGGAGCAGAGCAGTGAAGAGTTTGGCTATATGTACATTTGTACAATGGCATTTCCAGTCTAACCAGAGTGAATGAGATAAAAAAGGTATGTAGGCCAACTGGGCTCTTTTCCTCCCTCCTCCATCTGTAGACTCTTCTCAGTAATATGACTTAATATACCACCTATATGCCAATCCTCCTAAGCCTCCATCACCAGCTCAGACTCCTGCCCTGGGCTTATGCCTCATAGAGCCAATGGCATCTTTTACATCTCCACTTACATGAGATAACTATATCTCACACTTGGGTGGCCAGAGAAGAACAGAGGCTGTAAAGCAAACTCTAGGAGTTATCATTTGTTTCCCTCCTTCCCTCAACCTACCTGCACACACTCCCCCAGGGCCAATCTATCAGAGATTTCTGATAACTGCAACTTCAAATGTACCCTGACTGTTTCTCTCTCCATCTCTACTGATACAACCCCATTCCCAGATCTCTTCACTGATGAATGCAGACAAAAGTTTTCAACTCATTGGAAACTGATGAAGGTAGGACCCCCATAGCTAGCCTGGTTTCCACTCTCACCCCCTGCAGACTAGGCTCCACAGCAGCTTGAGTAACTGGAATGTAAATCAGATCACATCTCTTACTGCTTGAAACCTTTCCATGGCTTCTATCTATACTTCAAGTAAAATCCATCCTCTTAGCCCTGGCCTGCAAAGCTGTATATAACCCAACCCTTGTCCAGCTCCTCAACCTCATCCTTCATAAAGATCCCAGCATCGCACTGTCACAGCAGCAGAGAGACTGTCCCTGATCCCAACTCTAAAGAGACCACCACTCAGGGGCAGGGTATAGCTCAAGTGGTAGAGCACATGCTCAGCACAGAAGAGGTCCTGGGTTTAATCCCCAGTACCTCCTCCAAGCAGAAATCAATGAATAAACCTAATTACCTCCCCCTCATAAAAAAATAAATAAATAAAGAGATCACCACTCAATAACTCTCTAATATCCTATTATCTTCAATCTCTGAAGCATCCTTATCATTATTTCTCATACAGGTGCATGCACACGCGCGCACGCACACACACACACACACACACACACACACACACACCTGTAAAGTTTGTTTACAACAGTATCTCCACTGCCCAGAAGTATACCCAGGGCAGAGAATGTCTTCTATAAATATGGTGTTGAAAGAATAGAAACTGATAAGCCATCACTCAGTAAGTCAAACACAGCCATGCTCCTCCCTGCTATTGCAAATGATTTTTGTTTATGTTATTGCTATTGAGTAAAAGACTAAGTAATTGGCTTACATTTGTGGACCATGTTGTGCAGAAGATATGTATCATTAAGCACAGGAATCCCACTAAAGCTTAGGAAGAGGCATGTGAGAACCAAGTAGCCTGAGGACACAAGCCTTAGATCTCATTTTCTAGCCACTGAGTAGAATGACAAGTGGAATTAAACTTAATATTTAAATAGCTTGACCTTTTTTTTTCTTTTGGTTGAATTTTACATGAGTTAAACTGACTTCGTTGAGAAGTAAAAGCACTGACAGAAAACCCTGAATGAATGCTAAATAGACTCGAAGACACTCAGGAGAGGCCCACAGATAGAAACCACCAGAACTCCATTAAACCTGCAGCACTGTTCATCATTTTTAATTATACTTGCATTTGTTTTCTTTTTTGGTTTTAGGCCTTAAAAAATATCCTTCATAGTTTATAAGCTTTAAAATAGTGGAAATACTAGTCATTGTTGACTTTTGCCCATGCCTCAAATTCAATTGAAAGTGATATCATCAGGGGGGCTAAAAGGCCCTGTGCTGTATTTAAAACAATAGTAAACTGAATCATGTCTCCTTAATTCCTTGTGTGAGTGTGTTTCCAGCAGACTCATAAAGTGCACCCCAATGCCAATAATTCTAAAGAGAAAAATTCTTCCACTTCCAAGATCCAATCCAAAGCAAATACTGCACAGCATGTATGGGTAGGTGTTGAGGGGCTGGAAGGGTGAGATTTATGTGCAAAGATGAAAAGACCCTGAATGTGTATAGCTTGGCTAAAAAGACATGATAACTGCCCTTAAATATCTGACAGAGTAAATACCAAAGGGGAAAGAAAACAATGGCCCAAGCTAGACAAAAGAGGCAATTAGAGGTAATGGGAATCTTGGGCCAACATGACAAAAAGCATCATCAAAAAGTCTGGTGGGAAGACTTATAGATGGAAGAATAGTTCTCCTTAGTCCAGGAGCACTACGCAGAGGGGCCTTCCCTGGGGCTCCCCAGCCTTGCCTGGAGCAAGACAAGTTGGCCTGACTTTTCAACCAGGACAAGATGGCCAAAAAAAAAAACCCAAGTCTGCGGGGAGGTGGCTTAGCCAATGGCTCCAGCATCTCATCACCCAACTCCATCACCTCCCTGAAGCCTGCCAGAAAGAGAGGAATGTTTCCAAGGGGTCATTTCAGGTTCCAGAGCTGAGGCTGGTGTCTTCATACATTACTCTGGCCTACTACGTTGCTTGGGGAGAGATGGTGCTAGGTTACACACCAAAATGCATTGACACTTAAATCACCTTTGTTTAGAGCTGTAGTTCCCAAACTTAGCTGATAATCAAAACTCCCTGGGAAGTGGGGGCAGGGTGGTGGCTTTAAAAAAAACACCAAACCTGACCTCCTCACACCCACACCTGCTGAACTAGGGCCACATTGCTCGTACGGGCAGAGGTGGGAGTCAAACCTATGTAAGTCTGGCTCCAAGACTGCACTCAGCTGCTGGTCATGGACAAGGAGGGGATGGTTACCTCTCCCGACAATTTCAAATTTCCATCTTCGGGGTTTCCTTCAGAGCTATACAGAAATTCTCCTGTCTTCATTGTCCTGCTAATTCTGACTTTGAGGAAGCAGCTGTATCAGTAAGTTAACCACATGACTTAAATGAGGTGACTAGAAAATCATCAGATTTATTGGCCAGAACTTATCAAGATTTACTACCACAGCTGTATCCCAAAGCTTCTGGAAATGGCTGTTTCTAACATTTGCAAATACCTTTGAATAAAGTACCACTGCCTTCCTACTCACTCACAGTTGAAAATGATGTATCTGGGAGATATATGGTAATTTATGGAATAATCCCAAATTTCTAGAGCTGTGTGCCAACCCATCCTGTATGGGCTCCACTGCTGCCCCCAGGGACAAGGAGATGCCTGGTCTGGTTGGGAGGAACCTTTTAAGACCTTAGTAGCTACTTTTTGTTTATGACCTATCCACATGTTGGCTTATGTGTTGGTGACCCCATGAGTTACAACTGACATTTCCTGGGTTTATGTCTGTGATTGGCACAGACCAATTTGTTCAGGTTCAAATCACTTTAAGAAGTATTGATTGAACACCTTGTAGAAGTAATAGTAATACTACTGCTACTAAGAGAAGTAATAATCATAAAACCATTAATACCACATCACTGTCTAATTGTACTGGAAGCTGGACTCTATCCTCACAATCATCCTAGAAGGTAGGTGCTACTATCACCTCTATTTTGCAAATGGCTCAATCTTAGCTCATGGAAGTAAAGTAGTTTGCATGGTGAGGGGCAAAGAGGCGGAGGCAGAACTAGAAATCAGGTGCACCTGCTATGCTCTGACCTCTGCTGTATGACCTTCCATTACACCAAGTGCAAGGGTATTACAAAAAAAAAAAAAGAGAATTCCCTGGCTCATAAAGGGCCTATCCTCAACTGGGGAAATAAGAACAGCATGTGTATTCATGTATTGACGTAGTACAGGTCATCAAGAGCAAAGTGCCAAGAGGACTAGGAGGAAAAAGACTTAGCAGGCTCTAAGAGATGTGCAGCACAGGGGAAATCAGACTTTGAAAAGGAGAGATCCAAAGTGAGTTAAGGTGAATCAGATGAGTAGCTTAAGAAGACACTGTGGGAAGCCATGACGGGGCTGAGAAAAGAATGATGTAACTGGGATGTGCTTTAGAAAAGTTACCTGGCAGCAGTCACTGCCTTAAATACAGTGTGGTAGGCAGGAAGGCCAGTGCTCAGTTTCCAAGAACTATCTCCACAAAAAGTAATGTGCCTGGTGGTGATAGTGAGTCTAAAAAGGAGGCTACCAACTGGCTTGTTGAGTTTGTTACTTTGTGACACAGAAACTGTTGAGATTAATCAATCTTTAAAGTTATTACATCCCAACTATCTTGGTTACCTAGAACATTCAAACATGGAGAAAGCTGAGAACTAAAGGGTTTTACAAAGGCAGTAACAGAAATGTGTAAAGGTCTTTTGACTCTTGGTTTGAACACCCTTCTAACAAAATAGAAAATGGCAGCAAGCAACAGCAAGAAGCCACCAATAATTCCATGACAAGAAAAAAGTAGACAGGAAATGTTTAAAAATCAAACTCGAGATCTCAAAATTCATACCAGTCTGGAAACATTTGACCCAGATGCAAACAACCTCTGTCTGCCTTACTAAATTATTGTGTCATTACCAATGGATGTGAAAAGTCATTGATGAGACCACAAAGGAAATATTAAATTACAATACCATTCAAGTGGGTAGGCAGGTAGAGGATACATTTAAGACAGAGGTGTCACAAAATTCAAAACATTTTACTAGGCTTGATGCTTCAAGAAACTGGAAAGCTCTCTCCTGTGGAACATTTACTTAGGATATGAGCCAGAAGATACAACAGAGCTAGGCTGATAACAGAAGTGTTGAGCCAGCCATCCTGAAACTTCTAGATGTTCCTGACTGCACCCTAGGAAAGCATGCACAAAATGCAAAAGTGTAAGATACTTTGCAGTTTAGCTTAGAAGAACCTAAAATGCTCTACCCCTTTGTGGTAGAGCCTCTGTACACTAATTTTAATGCAGTAAATTACACTGAGTCCCTAGACACCCAAACCTTACACTCATTGAGGGAAAGACCATGTCTATCTTGTTTACTTCTCTATCTTGGGGCCTGGCATGGTAACTGAAGTGTAACAGATGCTTAATAAAGATTGGATTAATTTTAAAAAATAAACAGCAAAATGATTAGCCTCAATCAGGAAAATACTACACTTATCGGAACTATCCATTTAAGCAAATAAAATAAGAACTAAAGTTAAATTGTGCAAGGAAACCAGTTGGAGTTTCTAGCAAGAGTGCAGTTATTTGAACATTTTTTTTAAATAGGGGGAGAAGGGCATTCCACTTCTCTTTCAATGGCCTTTCTCTTTCTCGTATTAAAAGCTGTGAAGATTGAACAGAAAGGGGAAAGAGAATCCTGCCCACTGGACAGATCATCTAAGTCTACCCTGACCAGCAATCAGAGCCGAAGGTACAACTAAATTCAGCTACTTTGGTCATAAGACATCAAAAGCTGCATCAAAACTCAAAACATTAGACAACTGCAAAGGCAATTTCTGAACCCAAGGGCTCTCTGTCCTGGGAATGTATTAAAAGGAATTTACATCATGGCAGCCAGCATTCACAGACACATCTTGGAAGGCAAGCACCTGCTCTGAACAGTAGGGTAAAGGACAGAGGTTCCTGATGCTCAGATACAGAAAGGAGTACTGAGGTTGGAAACGGAGGTACAAATTTAAGGAAGCCATGACTAAACAAGACATCCATCCTAACAAAGAAGAGACTCCAGGACGGAGCAGAACATCCCCTAACAAAGTCATCCTAAGGGCTACCATGATGGACACCTGGGTGGTGTGACTTTCCAGGAAGCTTTATGGACAAAAGAGGTTTAAACCTAATTAAGAAGAAAAAAGAAGCTCACTGGTGATTTTAAAGATAAGGAAGTGAATAACGAGAAGTTAGAGAAAAATTAAAGCAGCATAGTGAAATAGAGATAAACACAGAAACACTCTGGAAAGAGAAGAAGCAAACAGCTTGAAGCAGAGTCAAGAGAGCCATTAAGGGTAGTGGGGAGGAGGAGTGACAGATGGGCTGGTACTGCTGATGGGCTCCAGGAAGTCTTTGCTTCAGAATTCCTGAAAGGAGCTGCCTCTTAGGAATGTCTCTTAATGAGAGATTCCTAATGAGAAAGCGCAACGTTCAGAACGAATGGATATGGGAGGCCAGTCATAGACAGATTCAATCCACAGGCTCAGTGGGCTCAAGGTATGGGCACTTCTTGCTCTGCTTCTTCCCACCCTCCTAAGTCCCTCTTCTTTAGTCCTGCAGTGTGATTGTGGAAATGAGAGTGGCAATTGTGAAATAGCTCAGAAACTCAGCCCCCTGCTCCCTGAAATGCCTTTCTTTTTTGCACTCCCCACCATCACCACCATCCTCATCACCATCCCAGATCCATTTTCTTTCTCCCTCCCTGGGACAGAGCCATAAGCCTCTTACTTCCTACTGTGGGATGTTAATCGAAAAAGCCACAGTGGCAATTAGGTGTGTTTCTAACACAAAAATCTCTCTTCTTGACAGAAAAAGAGGATGAGCAAATAATTCTCATGCCGTTTGCAATAATCCATAGAATGAGAAAAACTTGAGTTATGGGTAAAGAAATAGCAGTGTTTCTTCTGTGAACAAAGAGACTCCTGATAATGTGCCTTGAATTTCCATTTAAAAGAAAATAGATGTCTGTGAGTTCAGAGGATCGAGCATTTTCTAACTGAAACATAATATTGTAGATATCAGAGCACTGGCAATAAAATTACCAGAAAATTACCCATTTTTACTTGAATATGAAGATTCTGCCAATTAAAAAATATTTTATCTTGCAGATAAAATGTTTCAATGAATTACCATCACAGTTCTTTCCACAATACCAGCCAATGAAATAAAAAAGAACTCCACTGAAACATGTCAATACTTACTTAGGCTGAGAACAGGGAAAGCCAGATTCCAAAAAGAACAATAATTGGCTATGTTGAACCCATTCACAAGCAGCAAAGGGGTCTATGGTTAGAGAACGGGGCTACAGTCAAGATGTAGATTCTGGCTGGCATGATGAGTGTTCTTGATCAAGCCTTGTGCTGCAGTCAACTTACTACTCCAGTGACCCAAGAGCAGAACAATCTAGGAATTTTCTTTCAAGAAACATTAACTTTTTTGTATTCACACATGGGAGTTGAATAAATGTAAGATGTGATTTTATGTATTTGGGACTGCTTGGAAAGCATATAGCACTATACGATTACATTTATTAAACATATATTTACTAAGTGCCTACAGTGTAGCAGTCCCCCCAAGAGAGGTCCCTGCTTTCTATGGCCCAAAAGTCTGAAAGAGGTAAGTGGACCCATAGACCAATCAGTGCATGGAAGGGCCCTGAAGCGGTTTGTGTGTGCACAGTAGTCCCCAGGCAAGGAGGCAACAGTTCCACCTAGGATGGGGCAGAGAGAAGCCTTGAGTCATCTTACCAGATCCATGAGGTCACCTGTCAAACAGACCCCAAAAGAGCCTTCTGTGAAGGAGCTGTTGATTTTAAAAACTCAGCCAAAACAAGTTATTTTCTGATCTTGTAACAGCATTAATCTCATTCCTTACTCTGTGCCCCCCAAACTTCTGATGTTTAACATAGAAATAAGCAGCTTCTGCATTAAGAATTTTTATTACAAGGCATCTATCAAATCTGATAGAAACATAAGCAGCAGGAAAACTGAAGCATCATCTGAAGTTATCATCTAAAGGACTGATTAATAAGGAGGAATAAAGATCTCCATTTCAGCTGGTCTCCAAAATGAAAGGGAGTGAGTTACAACCCTCCAAAGAGCATTTAAATCACTTCTTCATCAACTTCCCACAACAGCAGGAAAGTGCACTGGTGAACAGTGGGAGCTTTGGAGTTGGACAGATGAGAATTTAATCCGATCTCTGCAATTTTCAGGCTCAGCTACTGGCCTCCCTGCCTCTTCTTCCTTGTGCATAAGGGGTGGGGGGAGGGTAAGGGTAATAACAACATCTTTGTGTTGTGCTGGCAAAAGGGGTCAAAGTGACCCTGCACAGAAAATGTGCAGCATGGCTCTCCACGTGTGGTCAAGGCTCTACCAACATTCCACATAAGACAATAAGGCACAGGACTTCAGAAGCACAAAATCAAGTAGATTTAACCACAGTTCAAAAAAATTATAGGAAAAGGAAAAAAAATAGAGTAAAAAGATTGCTGATTGCCAGGAGCACAGCAGATTTTTAGGGCAGTGAAACTGTTCTGTATGATACTGAAATTGTAGTTACATGATACTACACATTTGTTAAAACCCATAGAACTGTATGTTGTGAACTGAATGTTTATATCTCTGCAAAATGTATATGTTGAAATCTAATCCCCAATGTGATGGTGCTTGAAGATGGGGCTCTGGGGAGTGATTAGGTCATGAGAGTGGAGCCTCATGAGTGGGATCAGTGCCCTCGTAAGAAGAGGACTGAGGGCTAGCTTTCTCTCTTTCCACCTTGTGAGGATGCAATAAGACATCAGCCATCTGCAACCCAGAAGAGTGCTCTCACCAGAACCTGACCATGCTGACACCCTGATCTTGAATAACTAGCCTCCAGAACTGTGAGAAATAAACTTCCATTGTTTACATGCCTACTAGTCTATGGTACCTTATTATAGCAGCCCAAACTTACTAAGACCCTATACAACACAGAGTGCACTCCAATGTAAACTATGGACTTTAGTTGACAATAACAATATCAATATTCATTCACTGATTTTAAAAAATGTACCACACTAATGCAAGATGTTAATTAAAGGAGAAACTGGATGGGAACGTGGAGCAAAGAAACATACGAGAATACTCTGTATTTTCTGCTCAGTTGTTGTAAAAATGTAAAACTGCACTAAAAAATAAAATTTCTTAATTTAAAGATGCATGAGAAGAATAACACATAACAATTATGTGATGGCAAACCAATTCACAGAGATCCCAAGTACAATTAACATCTAAATATTATGAACAGGAAACAAAACTATGGCAAGGGCCTTTTGGTATTCTAAAGAGGATAAATCTATTCATTATGCTCCTTGATACAGGCCATTCTGACAGCCTCAAAGGATCTCTTCAGACTGTTGTCCTCCCTGGTTTTATGCTGGACCAGACGCTGGATGAGACGTGTGGTACCCATTACTCAGGAGGAGCCCTCTGTGTACTGTCATCTCTCCCCACTGCCACGTGTTTTATCATCATCTCAAGAAGTGACACTTACAAATGGATCACTATAAATCGGGCCTAAACTAACAATACCCTAACTTCGAGGCAGGGTCATCAAACCTCTGGAGCCAGGATATGGCTTACCCCTTCTCTAGGATGGAAACATTTATTTTAACCCTTCTTAGCCCCAGCAAGGGTCTAAGGCAGGAGGTGCGCTCAACCCACATATACAGGGCAGTGTCCTATGAAGCTTGGCATGGGAGGCAGAGGTCACGATACAAGTGGGATCTTTCCAGCTCCCTATATTTATTTAAACTGAAAACAGCTATAAGAGACACCTGGTTTCCTGGGAAGCTATGATTCAAACACTAAAAATGTAAAAATGCACACATACAAAAAGAGTCAACATGAGAGACCCAGTAACTAATCATGTTCTATCTAAGGCAGGAAAGGCCTAGAATCCTCCAGGGTCAGAGGCAGAGGCCAGTGGGGATGGTGTAAGGTCTCAGGTACTGTGGGAAGTGACAATAATATGTAGTAACTAGATACCATTTTACGTAACAACGAACCTCAGAGAAAGAAAAGTATTTCTTTTCCTGCTCTCCTTCTAGCCTAGCGATTGAGACAAGGAGAAGAAAAGTATCAGACCAGCATTCTGGGCCTCTTAACGCCTTTCCAAACTGGACTCATCTCCTGTCTCCCCACGGGTCACTGGCTCCAAGCCCTGCAGGCCATGGCAGTGAGCTAGAACTGAGCAAGGCTGTTCTGGGTTCAGTCTACTGCCTCCTGTGTCTTCTTTTATGGCCAGCTGGTTTTCCTTCAATGCTAACTATTTAAAGGCTGCTTTTAAAATAAATTTAACAAAATAAATGTAAAGAAAAACATCCTTTTAAACACCCCTATAAATACTACTCCAGATTAGGCAAAAATTATGAAGGCAAAACAGAAATTGTTGGAGTTTGGGTCACTCCAAATCCCTTATTTCAGGGCAGGAGAAACTTGAGACTCCCCCAGAGGAGGAGCAATTTATATAAAGGTCACAGCAGAGCTGGAACCCAGACCAGGTCCTGTGAGTCTGCCTCCAACGAAAGAGACATTCCCTAAGGAACAGAAACCTTCTGATCAGATGGCATATTAGGCTGAAAAGAACTGTATAGGGAAAAATAACTTATTGCCAAAACACAATTTGCTCTTGTTTATGGCTTCCAGCATGCCAAAGAAAATGACAGAAAGCAATGGATGGAATCCTTCCCTCCTTTCCTCTCTCCCTCCCTCATTCAGTCACCAAATATTTGGGGACCTAGACACTGTGCTGGGGACTAAGACATAAAGCTGAATAAGGATACACTAGCTCTGCCTTGGATGAACTCAATCTAATCAGAGGTCCAGCTACCAGGTAATGAAGCACTCCCTGCTGTAACCACGGGGAGGTGGGCTCCTGGAAACAGAGGGGTGAGAGAGAGAGAGGCAACACAAGCATAACTCAGCAGAGTGTCTTAGTAATAATGTTTATTATTCTCTAATTATAAGTGAAGTATAATACTCCACTACCACTTCCTCTAATTATCTGTGACACGGTATGCCTTGCCTATTTCAGCAAGATAAATCCCAAAAACCTCCTTTAAATTAACTGTCTGAATTTTTTTAAAATGCATAGTCTTATCAGCAAAACACCATATACATGCAAATAGGTATATTTATATACAAATTACATAAATATCCACTATTGTGTAACTATCTTGATGTATTATTGTCCTACTATGCATATTATAAAACATACACAAAAATAGATACTTTAAAAAATACATTCTAATATTTTCTTCCTGCATGGAAGAGGTGCATGTTATATACCCTCCTTTAGAAATTACTGCTCTGGCTCAAGGCTTCTCCAAATGAGAGTCCATAACCTTTCTGGCTGGAATCTCTTTGGCAGGTGAGGGTAAGGAGGGGAGTTGGGGATGGTTTTAAAACTCCAGCTCCCTAGTCTGTCTCAAAGCTGACTGAATTAATCCTCCAAAAAGGGCCTATGAATCGGCATTTAACAAGAGTCTCAGGTGAGCCTTAAATTCACTCAGGGCCTAGAAGCACTTCTCTGGATTAGATACATTTTCCCAAGGGGAAAAAACAGTTTAAGAATTTCCTTAATGCAATAAATCTGTTTCAAATGCTCACTATCCAAGAATGTTCACTCCAAACAGCAAGGACAGTAAATTGTTTTTTTTGTGTGCCAGTGTCTGTCCACACACAGCTACACAGAGAAGATCCCACTTTCCTCTGGGTCCCGTGGCTTCCTGCTCAAAGCCCCAGACAACTAGAGAGCCCAGGCCTGGTGGCTCCCCTTCGAGGCAGCTCCCCCCGCAACCCCAGATTAGGCTTTGGAGACACCTTTCCACACTTGCTGGTAGCCAGTTACCCACCTTGTCGACCTCAAACCAGTCCTGGTCAGCCACCTTAAGACACTCCCTTCACTGATTTCAGTTTTATCTCTTGGGTCCCAGGAGGTCCCATCATTTGTTGAATGCTGTTCTTCTTAATGATCTGTCATCTAACCTACTGGTTTGGAGGGAACACAAGGCTTCAAGCTTTGAAGCATCAGTTTCACACAGGAAGATGCCCTGCTCCTAGGCCCCTGATCACACTTTCTCCCCTCTCATGCACCTGCCTTTTCCACCTCTTCTCAGAGCCCTCTCCTGGCAGAGACCAGCATCAACCACCATCTCCTGTACATTTCAACAGAATTGTATGTCTCTATTACAATACTCAGTCCCATTACTTCTTAGGACAGCTTTGTGCATAGATTTCTATCATTAACTCAAAACTGTAAGCTTCTCAGATCCTGAAACTGCCTTACCCATCTTTAGATTCCTCTAACGCCTCTCATTTACACATAAGCATGGTTCAGTGGATGGTTCATTGTGCAGTGGATAAGCTGCCTATGACACTCTGTTACAAACATTCTATTATATGTTTAGGTGACATAGTAACAATGTATGACAACTATATTATTTTTGCACATTAGTAAAATGATTATTACGTAGATACACACAGGCCCAAGTTCAAGCTCTTCTACTTGCCAGCAGTGTGATCTTTGCAAAGTCACTTAAAAGCTCTGTGAGGCAGTTTTCTCATCTAAAAAATGGAGAAATAATACTACATCCTTAATACTGTTGTGAGATTAAACAAATTTATAAATATACTACAGTTAGAACCATGCCTGGGTATGGTAAAGATTCAATAATTGTTATTTATCATTCTATTAACTTGACACTTATCAACTATTACCATTGACTCAGGCCCTATGCTATATAGTTGGACTATAAAAAAAAAAAAACAGAAACAAAATAAAACAAAACAAAAAAAGATCTCACCGTAGCTTGAAAGACAGAGGAAGTACAGGAAATTCTATAAACTATACAAGTGCCATTTCAAGAACTAAACAATGTAAAGATTTGCATGTACCATAAGAATCAGCAGATGGATGAATGGAGAAAGTTCTCAGTACCTAGTGCCTATTAATTGCTGGAGAAGCTCCTAACACTTCCAGCCTCTCAGAGCTTTGACCTTCTGGAGAAGGGGATGCAAGTGGTAACAGCACCAAGATCCCTTTCTCAGATTATATCCATGCTACTTCATCCCATGTGTGTGTACCAGATGACAGGGTGAACCAACCTTCCTAGTTCCTTCAGATTAGAAGGAAGGTTGGGTGCCCCCACTCCAAATTTGTCTCTGCATTACACCTCCAGGTCCCAACATCTCTCTGCACAGCTTCCCATAAATCTCCGTCGAGTTACATGGCTGTGAGAAGACAGGCACTAGAGTTCTGACACAGGCACCAGTTCAAGGATCTACCCCAGGGCTCTACTGTGGGGATGCTGGGCCAGCCACCAGGGGAGTTGGAGTGCTAGGACCTTGGAGTAGAGCAAAAACAAACATTGAAGGAGCTTGAACAAAAGCAGTATCTCCACCTATACTTCTATACCAGTGAGGAATGGAAACCTAACTCACAGGTGCTTACAGAAGGTAGGGAATGTATTAGCTCATATGACTAAAAGGGCCAGGGATACTATCTTAGTGAGGGTGACCAGGGAATGTCTCTTTGAGAAAGGACGTTGAACAGATACCAAAAAGAAGTGCAGGGTAAGCCACATGGCTGGCTGGCTGGGGAATGAGCAAACCAGATAAAGGGGACAACAGATACAAAGGCTCAGGAGAGAAGTGGAGTACAGTGAGTGAAGGATAAAATGGCAAGAAATGAGGTCAGGGGGGTGACAAGGCCAGAGCAGCTCAGGCTTCGTCCCCCAAGGTAAGGACTGTGCCACCTACTGAATAGACAAACCATGGCCTCATACTCACACCTGGGACCCGCTCCATCCAAATCTTGTAGACCGGGTGTTAGAAAGAGGTAGATTCCCATGGAAAATCAAGAAGCAGAGTACCAGGAAATAGAATAATGCATATTGTATAGAAAAGAAGAGGAGAAAAGCACAGCATCTATTAACAGAACACTCACAGAAATCCAAAAGCCAACTTCAGTTGGAACACACTCCACTTCCGCAGTCACATAACATTTTACAATTGCACAGCCTGGTGATGATGTGAGGGTTTTGGAATCATAACACTAACATAGATCTCTCTCTATATAATGCAGATCTTTTTGTTTGCCTCTAAGGGGAGAGCGTGAATGCAGTCCCCTACTACCATAAATTATGCAATCAAGTTTCCCACATTTGGGGAAATCACAGGGGTCTGCACATCTGGAGTCCAATGGATAAGCCTCACTCTGGGAAAACCACCTTCGTGATCATGATATGTCCCCTGCCAGGTAAGTATTATGTAATGCAAATCTGAATGAACCAACTCCAATGCCCAAAACGGAAAACGCGCACACACGCACACATGTACGCACAGTCTGACAAAAATGACTTGATGAAACAGACATTAATAAGACCACACAGTGAGTCTTTCATGGCTTTGTTCTTGCATGCTTGTAATTACTTTACAACCCCCTTATAAAGGACTGGAAGCAACACAAATTTATTATGTCTGTTTCAATTTGAGCACCGTTATTACATGATCTGATCATGGTCTGATCATGGCCAGGCTTCACATTAGAGATTGGAAATTAAAAAGTGTGATTTTGTTTGTGTGTGTGATTTGAGCCAAAAGCATCAAACAAGAGAAGGCTCATCAACAGACACATTAGATTGGTGTTCAAAATGTAGCCAGGAGGTACAGGAACCTTAAGCAAGTTCATAGGCCAAGGTGGCCCATGCCGAGGACCCTCATGCAGATGAAGGTCAGGGGACTCCTAAATTTTACAGAGCTTCAGTCAGTCACAGTCCAAAAGTAATTACAGAAAGCAGAGGGAGGAGCTATTTATTCATTCAAAGTTAGCTCAGTTCTTGCTATGGAGAGTTTACAGTTCTGTAAAGTATTGAAGAAAAGGGTGCCAAACCTGATTTCAGGGGGTTCCAGCGCAGGTGGACACCAAAAAAGGGAGATGGCAGTATCTTAACACAGAAACATCTACCTAAGTCCAGAAGAGGTGCCCCATGGTAAAATTATAGAATGTCTCAGGTTTGGTTTTTTTTAATGAATGGTGCATTGGACACATTTAGTTGCAAGTGACAGATATGGCAAACTGACTCAATTTTTTTTTTAAGTGTGAGAGGGGAAATTAATTTTACTTATAAAGGTAAAATGCCCAGCTTAATGCCAACTGTAGCCAGAGCTGTATTCAGAGTGTCAACTGTGTTACCATATACCTCCATGTTTGCATGTGTGAGCCTGCATACACAGCCTGTATCACTGGTGACTTTTGTTCTCAGCAAGCACCAAGTGCTCCCCTTGTGAGGCTAAGGGACAACAGCTGTGGCACCTCCACATTATACCCTGGCAGCTCAGCCATGCTGGTGAAAAAAGAGTGCCTTCGCCCTCATCTTTCCAAAACAAGTCCCTAATGGGGTATCTTTGGGCTGACCCAAGTCAGGTACCCATCCAAAGATAAATGACTGTCAGAGAAAGAAATACACAGACTGTCCAGGCCTGGGCCATGTGTTATACATCACCCCACCCCCACCATGGCCTACAATGAGGAAAGAAAGTCAGGGTGCAGCTTCCAGAGCCAGGGAGATGGATACTTGGAAGGCAGAACACAGCAGACATTCATGCCAGAAAAGTCAGGCATGACCTTTAAGCTCAAATGTATCCAAAACATGCATTAACCTGATTATGCAGCTCTAACATGGAAAACTGGGGATCCCTGGCAAGGGCAGGAGTAGGACCATAAATGAGTCTACAGGGCTCCAGGCCAGACAATCCTTCCCAGTAAACACAACCCCATGTTGTGTCAGCCCATCATTTCCACTTCACTCCTTTGCACTTTGGAAGGATCCCTGTTCCTGGTCCCATAAGAGACCATTTGAAAACACATATACTTTGGTGATGCATCATTATATAAGCTCTTTCTTTACCGGTCATTCGTCCAACCACCCAAACACATTTGTTTTGGTCACTGTGAATTTATTGAAGTTCAACATGAAAGGATACAAGTCAAGGATTTTAATTCTGAACATTTGCAAAAGCAAAATACTATCATTTATACCACCAAATGACACTAGAATACTGTACCTATTCCATGAAAAACTACTGAAGTGGCCAACAACTTTTCTTAACATGCTAAGTATAGAATTATATGTATAAAATTTCCTACTGGTTTCTGATATAAGATTTGGCCAATATGCTATGCCAATTGTTGGTAACGTGCTTGCTCCTGTATGGCAGAGGCTTATAGCCCAGGAATTACATTTCCCAGAATCCTCCAGTCAGGGTCTAGATTAGATTCAGCCAGTAAGAGGCCCTGCTCAGAGACATGCAAGAGCAGGAGAAGCAGAGCATAGGTTCTGACCCTAAAGCAATGAGTAACAGGTATTTGAGATTCAGCTGAGGGCAGCAGGAGGCTATGCCAGCAGCTTCCAGCATGCTCCAGCAAATCACCCACCTCGGTATTGCTGAAATCATGGGTGGCATATCCCCTGAGATCCCTACACTTCCTGGTTACCTAAAAATTAGAGTTGGCTTTCTCTGATGTTTGTTTCCTCAACCATTCCAATTATTTTGTAAACATTGAATTCTGTGTTAAAGCTCTTTGTGTTTGAAATACCTGGAGGGATTTCTGTGTCTTTCCTCACACTTTCAAAAGTCTAAAATTCATCAACAGTGTATCTGCCTAACGTAGCGCACATGCTAATAATAGATCATTTCAAACCTAAGGAGAAAGCCCAGGAAGACTTTGGGTCCTATTTTATGAGGCTGAGAATTTCACTAATTCCACTTCAAACTTTTGCATGAAATATGTTAGACTTAAGTATCAACCCAGTGTCCACAAAACATGTTGCTTTTCCAATGACAAATGGACTGTTAAAAATACCAAGACAGGAAAGGATGGGGACGGATAGATTAGGAACTTGGGATGAATAGATACGCATTACTATATATAAAACAGATAAACACCAAGGACTTACTGTATAGCACAGGGAACTATATTCAATTTCTTGTAATGAGCTGTAAGGGAAAAGAATTTGAAAAAATACATATATATGTATATGTATAACTCAATCCCTTTGCTATACACATGAAACTAACATTCTTCAATAAAAAATAAGAATAAAAAATACTATCAAGGAGTCTGCAAATAAAGCAATACGGTGCTTTTTGCACTAAAAATTTGGCACTAAAAATAAGATGTATTACTAGACAGTCAGAGGCATGGGTAGATGGACAGATACTGGTGATGGATATATGAATGTTCATGGTAAAATTGCTTCAACTTTGCTGTACATTTGAACTTTTTCATAATAAAATGTTGGCGGTCAGGAGGGAAACATTATCAGCTCAAATCTAAAGAGTAACATTGGTGGAAGTAATATTTCTAAGTGCTTTTTAAAACTCAGTAGGATTTTATTTGCCTATAATCTAACTTTTCTAACATTATTTCTCTTTCAATATTGGCTTTTCTTTGTCCTTAGTCACACTTAAAAGCAAGTTAAGCACTGTGACTCATCACCCTTAGGGAAATCTTTCCTCCCAAAAAACAACCCTACAGTATCACTAAATACACGCATGTAAAATTCATAATTAATTATTCAATAAATATTTACAGGTCATCACAAATTATACTCTTTAAAGTCCTGAGAAAATTAGAGCTTGATGATTAAATCACATATTACTTTCCACCCTGTAATTACCATAAGCCAGTGGTGTCATTAGTAGTTTATAAATTCTACACACTAGAGTGCATCTTACAACTCACTCACAGAAAACAGCATTATTCCTACTGTTTTAAAAGGCTATTAATAAGGATTTATTTAAATTACATTTCCAATATTTTCATAAGTAAAATATTCTGATCTCCCGCACATTAGCAAAACATCTGTTCCTTATTTAACAAATACTTTTTGGATATCTCTGCTACAGAAGGCACTGTCCCAGGAGAATAGGTTACTCACAGTCCTTCTATTGGGGCTTACATTCTAGTAGGGAAGGAAATAAAAGCCAGATAGATACATTAAAAGGTAATTTTAGATACCTATGAGCTCCTTAAGAAAATGCGTAAGTAAGGCAGTGAGATGAAAATGACAGGGCAATGGGTAGTGGAAATGGGGAGTGAGGGTGGTGTTTTGGGTAGGGTAGGAGGGGGTTCTATCTTGGACAAGTTGGCCAAGGAAAGCTGCCTGAAGTAAGAGAATCTGAGCTAAACCCTGAATAATAAGGAGAAACCAGATTCTGGCAAGGAAGATTCCACTAACAGAGAACCCCACATGCAAGGGCACTGCAGAGAGAACCGACTTGGCAAATTCAAGGAATAAGCAGGAAAGGGGCTGGGAGAGGAGGACAGGGCCAGGATCTTGCAATAGCCTTGCCAATGAATGGGTTTTGATTTAATTGTAAATGAAATGAGAAATAATGGAGGGCAATAAGCTCTCTACAATAACAAAATGAACTTCCAGAGTAAACACAGTTGCTTCTATGTATAAATTATAAAGACTGCAACATAATGCCAAGGTTAGTGAAAATAACACAGCCACTACAGGGATGCCCAAAGATCTGTGGTGATGCTGCTAACTGCTGCTGCTGCTAGACAATAATAATGAGAAGAAACAATTACTAGGCACTTCCTGTGTGTCCAGAACTGGGACACATATTTTACAAGCCCCTGTGAGTGAGGTAAGTCTCTGCATTCATTTTGCAGCTGACCATCCTGAGGCTCAGAGAAAGAAATGACCTTCCCTAGGTCACACAGCTGTCATAAGGCAGTCTGGGTTTGAACCTGGATTCTGGGAACTCCAAAGCCCATCTTCTTCACCATGGAATCAAAAAACCCATCATATGCAAGCCCATTCAATGGCATGCTGGGGAATTTGGCAGCATCTATAAACTGGTCATCACTGAGACAGGTACTGCTCTCCAGTTCGTTTTATCCTAGCACATCCTAACCTGAGTAGATATAAACATACGCGCACACACACACACACACACACACACACACACGGGTGGTGGGGGGAAAGGAGATGGAGAAAAGATACAGAAAGAAGAAAAACCTAGCTGCAAGTTGTCTTCCAGTCAAAGTTTATCATCTTTTCCTGTGGCAACAGCAACACACTCACAATCTGCTTGGTTCATAAAAGTAAAAGGCAGTGCTACCTCGCAGTGGGCTATAGTTCATATTTTCCTTTTTGGCCCATGGTAAACAAGTTACGGTGTTTTATTCCTGCGCACCCATCACTCAAGCCTTAGAAGAAAAACATTGTTCCCAAATGTTTTTTTACTGCAGTGTCTTTGTGCACTGGTGATTGCTGTAATTTAACCTCCATAATAAAACAGAATCATCACTGGATGACAATTTATAGCACAGTTTCAGAACTGTTTACTTCTTCCCTCTTGCTCCATTGTGATTACGATTTACTGGTGGTGTCTGCCCTTGGGGTGCACTCCTAGAGCCCTGCCAACAGCCAACAGGTCAGACAAGGCTCTCACTTAAGGCACCGAAATACTTTGGATGCAAGAGTCAGGCTACATCTTAATGACCAGGAAGGGCTCCGTGGCTTGATCTACTCGTGTACACGGTGAAATAAACTAAAGCATTCCAGGTAATTCAGCTGTCCACCATAGAATTATGCACCTTCCTGGTAAATCACTTAGACAACACACACACAGAAGCCCAATGTTATATAATTATTTGCCTGGCTGGATGACGGGCAGAGGAAGGGGGTGGTCGTACAGGGAACAACACTGGGGCAATATTGGGAATGACAGACAAAAAACAGAAAAGATAAGACAATAAGACTTGGACTCTAGAGGCACGAAATCAAGTATCAGGAGTAGCAAAAGGGCTACAGCAACAAATCTTCCTACAAAAGATCCAACCTAGTAGTCCCTACAGGGCCTTCAACTACTGTGGGACGACTCTGGTTTCAGCTAATGTAGAGACAGCAAAAGCTGAGCAATTGCCAGCATCAGCCAGGCTATTAAAGGTGCACCCATTTTAAAGGAATCCTTAAGCTAAAAAGGGTTATGCAGCTACAGAAATGGCAGACAGGGCCATCAGAGTCAGATGGACTAGATCTGCCATACTTTCCCTCTATGACCCTGGACCTGCCTCAGTTTACTCATCTGTGAAAAGGGTGAAAATACCACCTACTTCACAAAGTTGCTGAGAAAATGGAATGCAATAATTTGTAAAGCACAAGGTGGGGACCGGATACAAAGAAAGTAATCGAAGAATCGTTCACTATACAGGTTATCATTCTACCTTTGCTCTGTTGCTTGAACTTCATATGTTTGTCAGTATAGCAGCATTAGTATTCACCTTCTCAGTCTGCCATCCTGTGGATGGATGTGTATCTATCAATGGCTCACTTTGTGTGTGTGTGTGTGTGTGTGTGTGTGTGTGTGTGTGTGTGTGTGTGTGTGTGTGTGTGTACACCTACAACTCATACCAAAGGATGAGTTATTCACACTTTCAGCATATTATCATCATGCAAGGCCTCCTCTTGATTATACTTTCCCCTTCAGCCCTGACCCTCACAGATACCCATTTTAATGAATATGATAGATAACCTTAACTGTGCATGTGTTTATAACAGATGCATGTTGTTTTACATGTTTTTAATTTATATAGATACTATTATGCTGTAAGTCTTATTCTCTTTCTTATGCATTGTTTCACTCAAGATCAATGTGGGTTGCTTTGTTACATCCAGTACATTTGACCTGTCCCTTTCCCTAATGAGGAGGTCCTAGGGACTCTACAACAACCCCCAAAATAAGGCTGCAACCAGCCTCCTCATCTCATCTTTCCTGACTACATTTCTTTAAATCAAGTCACATAGCTTAGATAAATTTATTTTAAAGGGTAGTTAGGGGAGGGTATAGCTCAAGCAGTAGAGCGCATGAATATCATGCATGAGGCCCTGTGTTCAATCCCCAGTACCTCCTCCAAAAATAAACAAATGTAATTACCTCTCCCTCAAAAAATTAAATTAAAAAAAGAACAGTACATATATGTAAATTAAAAAAATGTGCAGTCTATTGTGTATATGTATTTACATGCAATATATTGTATATGTGTAGTCAAATTGTAACAATCCTACCTAATAAAACTGAAAAATGAAAAAAAAAAGCAAAACAAAAAAAAAGGGCAGTTACATCTGTTCTATGAAGGATTAAAACACACATATAACTATTAAAATTGTGAGGCAGCTATGTCTCTGTGACGCCTGGGCTCCTCACCTGCGTCACTTTATTAGACACTGGCCTAAGTCTGCCCACACTGGACACCAGCCTACGGTCCGCTGAAAGTCTGGGGCTGATGAACTCAGGGTTTTCTTCCCTGAATGTTCTGTTTAATCTGCATCTTTGCCTTCCCTCAAACAATAAAGGGCTGTGAAAGGACCAAGCAAAAGCCTCAGAGATTTGCCCGCAACCCCCGGGAAAACACTGCAGTGCCAAGCCCATTCCACATCTCCTTTCTCTGGCAATAAGAAGCCAAAGGGGCAGGTCAGATTCCCCAAAGTTGGACAATCTGGAACTGATCCATCTGCTAATTGTAGCTGAAAATAAAGCAGGGTTCTTGGCTTCCACTGAGAACAGGCCTCTTACGGTATCTCCCAGCACAAAAGAGACCACAGGACCATGCAGCCCCTCCTTCTGAGTGTGCCCTGGGGTTTATATGTCTGGGACTGCACAAAGGCTCCATTTTCTCCAGTCACCAAAGCACACTCAGTGGAGCAGAGGGACAGAGGACAAAGGGGCCGAGCCTTCCACTGAGACTGGGAGGAGCCTTCTCATGGCGCAGCTTCCAATTACTGAGAGGGCAGAATACTTTTTCAAGGGGAAGGGTGGGTGAACATAAATCAAAAATAGAGAGAAAAGTAGGGAAGATGGCAGCCTTGCCTTCCCCACAAAGGGAAAGAGAGACAGCCAATGAGTGATGCAGACACAGAAGCAGAGA
Organism: Camelus bactrianus; assembly: GCF_048773025.1. Lineage (NCBI taxonomy): Eukaryota > Metazoa > Chordata > Mammalia > Artiodactyla > Camelidae > Camelus > Camelus bactrianus. Next base: position 30,444,469 of record NC_133555.1, read on the forward strand.
CAGAAGTGTAAACCCTCCTGCAGCTTCTGGCATCCTCAGCACAACACCCTACTTTTAAGTGAACACCTACTGCTCCCCCAAGCCAAGTGGTGAGGTGTTGGGGTGACACAGGGAGCAAGACAGACACAGCCACTGCCCTGGTGGCTGTGAAGAGAAGCATTCAAATTACCACACAAACAGCATTTATCCCACTTCCACAGGCTCTGTGTGGCCTATTAACAGGCCAGTTCATCTCTAAAACTAGACTCAAGTGGCTACCCCTGGGGCTCACTGCAGGATGAGATGGCATTGCTCATACTTGGTTGCACATTAGAACCTCCTGGGGAGGTTTTGAAAATTCCCCCTGCCAAGGCTGCACTCCGGATTAAGTCAATTAGAATCTCTGATGGAGGGGTTGGCATGAGTATTTTTTTAAGCCTCCAAGTGATTCCAATCTGCAGCCAATTTTGAGAACCAAGAGGTGAATCTCTTTCTGCCTGGAATATGGTCCCTTGACCAGCAGCATCGCATCACCGAGGAGCTCATAGGAATTGCAAACTCTTGGACTACTGAAATGGCCTCTTCATTATAACAAAATTCCTGGGCTATTCTGATGAACTTTATGTTCTGGAAAGTGCTGAGATCATTCACCTTAAGTGCTTAGCGTGGTCCCTGGCCCCTGGCAGCCACTATTTATGAGATCTTATTAAAAACCTAAGGACAGACAGCACAGCACAGGGGTTGAAGGAAGCCTGCCTGGGTTGAAATCTCAGCTACCCTTGACATTTGGTGTAATAAGTTTCTTATAATAATAAGAAACTGGGCCTCAACTGCTTTACCTGACACATGGGTTAATAACTGGTAATAACTCTACCCAACTCAGAGGGGTTTGTGAGTATTAAATCAGATAATATATGGAGAGTGCTTAATACATGCTTGTCAGAGTCAGCACAACAGTGCTGTTGTGATTACAGCTCTAGGGATCCAGCTCTTCAGAGGATAGCACTGGATTGATTAAATGTCAGAGCTGAAAGGAATTCACCTTAAACTATAAAGGCACTTTTCAACCAATGATGCTGGGACAACAGATATCCACAAGCAAAAAAATGAAGTTGGACACCTACCTCACAACAAATAAAAAAACTAACTCAAATCAGATCAAAGACCTAAATGTAAGAGCTGAAATTATAAAACTCTTAGAAAAGAACATAGGCACAAATCTCCGTGACCCCAGATTAGGCAAAGGTTTCTTAGATCCGACACCAAAAGTACAAGTAACAAAATAGGAAAAATAGATGAATTAGACTTTGTCAAAACTAAAAATTTTTGTGCTACAAAGGACCATCATCATGAAGGTGAAAAGATAACCCGCAGAATGGGAGAAAAAATGTGCAAATCATGTATCTTATAAGGGACTACTATCTAGAATATATAAATAACGTTTATAACTTAATAATAAAAAGACAACACAATTTTTAAATGGGCAAAGGATTTGAATAAAAATTTCTTTGAAGAAGATGCACAAAGAGATATACAATAAGCACATAAAAAGATGCTCAACAGTATTAGTCATTAGGGAACTGCAAGTCAAAAACACAATGAGATACCACCTCACACTTACTACGATGACTATAATCAAAATGACAAATAACAAATGTTGACAAGCACATGGGGAAGTCAGAACTCTCAGACACTGCTGGTAGGAATGTAAATTTACATGACCACTTTAGAAAATATTTCAGTTCCTCAAAAGGTTAAACACAGAGTGACCACACAACCCAGCAATCCCGTTGCTATATATACCCAAAACAAATGAAAATGTATGTTCATGCAAAAATGTGCACACAAATGTTGACAGCAGTATTAGTTATTATAGCCAAAAAGTGGAAAGAACCCAAGTGACTATCAACTGATGAATGGATAAACTATAAATGGGTGTGGTACATCCATACAGAGGAATAATATTTGACCACAACAAAGAATGAAGTGTTGATATTTGTTACAATATGGATAAACCTTTAAAACATTATATTCAGTGAAAGAAACCAGTCACAAAACCACCCACTGTATGATTCCATTTATACGAAATGTCCAGAATAGGTAAATTTATAGAAACAGAAAGGAAATTAATGTTTGTAGGGAACAGAGAGGACTGCTAATGGGTACAGGCTTTTCTCTTTGGGTTGAAGGAAATCTTGGGGTGATGGGTATAAAATTCTGTGGATATATTAAAAAAAATGTTGAACTGTACACTTTAAATGAGTGAACTGTATCATATGTGAATTGTATCTCTGTAAAACTGTTAAAAAATTGCGAAGATAACTGGGTGCTGTGTTCTCGGGATTGGGCCAATGATTAGATGACTGTTTTTTTAAATGCTAACAACTCAGTTATTAAGACAAGTTGTACACATGACAAACATCAGAGAGGAAATTTGAGAATCTAATTAAAATCATTGATTATGCAAATGTGAAATTTCAAAAGTATGCAAATGCACCACACCATGATAAAAAGGAAGGATACATGGGGCTAATTTCTTCCTGTTAATTCTGCTAAAATAACTCCTTTACTGTCCTGTTCCTGCCATGGTGAGCCCCTGATGTTGTTGCTGATGAAGGCTTAGTGCTCTTTTTTCTTGAATAAAGTTTGATGAATTATTTTTTCTATAAGGTGCCTGCACAGAGAGATAAATGCCACATATTCAAATGTAACCACTTTGAACATTTTTCTTCTCCTTCTTCACGTGAGATATTGTCGCAGTCATCATTCTAGTAAGAAAGTATGTGCTGGAGGGAGGAGGGTAGAGGGAGAGAGGGTATCACTCTGGTTTCTCTTTCCTGATTCTGTGAATGAGACCAGATCATGAATTATTTATATGGATCAGGTTTTCTTTGAGATGGGAGAAAAGGCACAACAAAACAAAGAGGACTTCTTATGGGTAAGAGCCCAAAACAAGGGCTAAAATCCTAAAATATTAAAGGTGAAGAAAATCTCAGAAACAGCCCCGTCCAGTGGGTTACAAACTTGAAGAAGAAAAAAAAAAAGAAAGAAATTCCGTATCTCCTTACAATGCTTTCTTACCTTGTGTCCTGAACAATCTTTCTCTTGCCTCCAGCCAAGAATTTTTTAATGCAGCTTCACAGAATTGTAACATTTAAATGAGATAACTCAATAAAAAAAAATAAATGAGATAATAGATGTAGAGCATAGCATAGCATCTTAGCAAATGAGAAGTGCTTCATCCTGTGAAGATGACAATGGTGATAATGATGATGATAACAATGACAGTGACTCCTGCTTACTCTCTATAGAGTAAATTTTAGATGCTGCTAATATCCTACCTATGAGATTTCAGACCTCATACAGTCAAACACTCTGTTATGTTCCCTAAGAGAGGTTTTGACCCTAATCTGTCTAATCTAGGGGTTGCAAAGTCTATGCTTTGGGGGACCAGAGTGGCAACATGAATGACCAGGGAACAGCATGGAAATTAACCAATTGGGTAGTGCACACAGATTGTGGCTATGTGGGAATGGAGGCCTGGGATAGCTACAACTCTTAATTTTTCAAGCTTTAAATCTGGATATTTTTATATCATTTCATATTTTTATATGTGATTTTATTTTTTTCTCAAAGCCCACATGGATCAAGTAAAACCTGTCTATGATTTTCTCCATCTCCACTGAAGCAATTCCTATGTGAATGGTCACTGACTCCACTCTATGCTCATTTTTCCAAGAGAAGACTAAACACATTTCCCTAGAGTCAATTCATTTCCACCATGTCTGACCTCAGAGGCTACCTGATTTCCCCATGTGGACCACACATCATTGCCACCAAGACTGCAGTGACAGACTCCCAGCACAGCAAGGGAAGGGGTTCGCTGAGCCCTTTGGGGAAAGTTCTCAAGGAGAGAGGCTGCCTAGCTCCAAAAGCCCCCTAACAGAGGCCACCTTGTAGTCAGCCACACAGCTGCCGGCAGGCCTAGCCCCTGCAAGTCTGGCTGTGCTCCTGCCTGGGGCTGCTTCTAACACCTCCCTGCAGCTGGCACCTGTCTGCTCACCTTTTGGTAAAAGCACCGAGAACCAGTACCTTTACCCAGCCCAGAGACACCTGCATGGGGGGAGGATACAGCTCCCCACTGGCCGGTGTTAGGATGTTTATAAGCAACTCCTTACCATGACCTAGATGATGGTCTCCTTGCTGATGCCACCACAGGCTCCTAGGGCCCCGGAGAAAGTCCCTCTCTACAAACCTATCAAACACTCTGATGAGATGCTCAGGAATCTCTGGGTGCACAGTGTGGGGAGCCTTCTAAGGATATTCCCAAGGATATGCTGTTCCTCCCCAGCTGACACAAAAACATCAATTAAAAAGCACAAACACACACACACACACACATATTTGCCTGGGATTGTACAAAGCATTATGTGTTGTCTGTTCAAGCAGCCAGTGCAGCTTGGGATGGGCAATCAAGGATATCCCAGCTGATTTTTAACAAAGACTCTGATGATTCAAAAGGGCTGTCATCCCTCTCCTGGAAGCAGTGTAAGTGAAATGCCATTGAATCCCTAACTACCTTTTCATTTTCCCCTCATAACCTAATTTAGAAAATGTAAATAATATCCCTGTGTTTGTGGGACCAGCTGCTTCTTACCTCCATATGGGAAACTGAGCAAAGACCAAAAAAAGGCAACAGATGCCACCAACACGTCCCTGGTTAAACATCCTAAATACACATTCAAAATATTTCTGAAAATCTTTCATTTGCTGCCAGTAATTTATACAATTATAACAAGTTGGTCTTTTATTATTGTTATGATTATTATTATTGCTTTATTCTGTCATCTGGATATATTGATGGTGACACTTCGGTGATTCACCATAATTTCCTCCCAACCATGAACCTTTTAAGGTTTCTTTCACCTCACCTGGATATAAATTAAATGGCATTATTTTCTACCTGTCTGATTTGTTGGAACAACCATGTAATACTCTGGAAAATCAGAAGACTTGCGATGTGATATTGCTGTGTTCAGCTACCCCCAACTACGACCCATTTGCTTTGCTTCAAAGTGTCCTGACTGTCATCCACCAGCAGACAACACCTTATTCTAGTCAAAGGGAGTAAGGCAGTCAGAATACCACAGGGCAAGCCCAGCATCTCCACATGGGCTCCCTGATGAGGTGTAATTGCTACTTGGCTAACAGAAGGGGCCAGCACTGTAATTTCACATGGGTCTCTGTGGCCACTAGCCCCTCTTCTCCAGGCTGCTTGGTCTACTCCTTCTTGACCAAAGTGACAGGGAATCTTTCAAAACTGGGTTTTGTAAATGGAGAATAAAAATAGGCAATGAAAATGGGAAGTATGATTTTAAATAACATTTCACTTTGGATGCAAAAGGAATTCTTTTCTTTGTCATAAAGAAACATAATATAAACCACACACACATAAACTAAATCCAAACTTCACTTGTGAGTCAGAGGAGAAGTGGATCATTTGGTGGGAGAAGGGAGCAGGGAGCAGGGCAGGCACAAACACACAGGAAATGCTTGAGACTTTAACTCACCCCGTGTCCTGGTGACCACTCATCCCAAGCACGGAGCATTGACCCCAGTGATAGCATCATTACTAGCGTGGCCAGTTCTTTCATGAACACCTACCAAATGCCCTGCCTGGGTCCTGAAGATGTAAGAAGAAGCATGACCAACATGGTCCCTGCCCTCATAACACTGAGATTGTAGGGTGGAGAATGACAAGATGCAAGACAAAACTGAGATAAACAAAGTACAACTTTCAAAACACTGTATAAAGGAAATAAGCAGGATGCTGTGACAGGTAATGCTGGCAGGATTGGGGCAGAGCTTGAGATGGGTGCCCTGACCCAGACAAACTACAGCTGAAAACACCAAGCCCAGATGGTGAAAAGAGTTTGGCAACTGCTCTCAGCATTGCTCCAAATTCTCCTTCATGACATCATTCTCTGATCTACGAAAAGCCTCTTGAACTTGCTCATAACATCAGTTCCATTTCTTAAGGGTAGAGAGCTGCCCATGTTTACCATCTGCCACATGAAGAGAAACATGTGCCAGGCCTGGAGGCATACATCCTAGTTCTAGCATCGAGCCTGTGCTTTACAACCAAAAGCTCCTTCAGCCAGGCCCAGAGAACACCAGGGGAACTCATGGTTTTTCTGCTAAGTCATGGCCTTACAACACTCATTTCCTCCTCCTTCCTCTGTCCAGAAATCAAGTATTCCTTCATCAGATCCAACCAAATGAAGGAAGGAAGGAAGGAAGGAAGGAAGGAAGGAAGGAAGGAAGGAAGGAAGGGCAAACAGGTCACAAGATACAGTAGCACAAAAAATAAGTCTTTTCCTTCTCCAATTGTGGCTCAAAACATTTTTTTCGGAAGCAAATTTACTCCTTTTTCAAGGAACAAGCTTTGAAATTTTGAGATGAGATCGGAAATGAAGATAAGACAGAAAAATCTTTTAGATAAGTACAGCTACCTCCATTGGTTGATAACTAAAGTCCATCCTAGCTATGTTTAGTATATTCAACTCCTAAGACCGCTATAGCTCATTTTGGACTTAATGTCTAAAGAATCCTTATGACCTAAGAGCCATTTTATGTGGGGAGAATTCTGTCCTTAATTTAGACATTTGTAAGCAAATGGTTGATTTCATTTCCAACTTAATGGGTATCCTTTTGAAAGCACTCTTCACGAACAATTTTCACAAGGCCTACAGCTATAGATGAGTTTTTATACCATAAGTGTTTACACAGTCTCTGTAGATATGAAATCCTTCTGTAGTATATTTTTTTGGTAGAAAACATGCCTTCCTTTGGTGCATCCTGCTTTTCATGCCTCAGTGTATATATTTACATAAAAACATAGATGTGTTTTGTAGTCATATATATGTAGACACGTACCAGTCAAAAAAACAGCTAGAGAAAGTCACTTTAATAGTGCCCTCTGGCTTTTTGGAAGACTAGTGTAAATCTCTTCTGCAGGGGAAAAAAAATCCATTTTTCTGAGAAGGTAAATGTTTATTAAATGCAAATACTGATATTCGTTACCTAGAAAAATGTCTTGCTGCATGTGAAATTTCTCCATAAAAAGCTTTCAAGTCCCAGGTTTCTCCAGATAAGGCCCTATCGGTGAACTGATGCGTGAATGCACTGAAATTGAATTACTGTACAACAGCAATTACTTTCCACAGTACAGCTATAATGGGAATCAGTTCCGCAATGAACAGCAGGTAGCTATAGAAAGAGGGAAAACCTTAATATATAATCTAGTCTTTTTTAGCTTTTCCCAAGAGGCAGAGATGCTTATTTTTAAGCAAAACACTCTTTTTCAACAGCCAAATTTATCATTTTATCAATGTAAATCAAAAAATAAGTGAAACAGGATTAATTTTATTTGCAGGTATGAGCTTCAAAGTGCTTTCAAAATTTATGAAATATCTCATCCAAAGTTTGGAAACTCAGTGAGTTCAGCTGCAACTTGCCTGTCTTTCACAGTGCCTGATGAAGTTTCTTTGTTTAGATACTCCTAATCATTTGCGGGAGAAAATAGATCAAATAGTTACTGTTTTGCCTAATACGATACCAGAATAGATACCATCCTATAATTCTCTCTGTCTCTGTAAAAAATGTTTAAGTTTGTGGAGGTCTGAACTTGTACAGCCTGACAGAGAAAGCCACACAGATCTGTGCCTGGCCTGAATCCAAGAACACCTGGGGAGATGGACAGAGGTTACAATTCTGGTGCAAATCAGTGTGATAACCCCAAAGTTGCTCCACAATATCAAAGGCAAAACACCACGCTGGAGAATTCACCCTTAGAAAACCATTCTGGAGAACACTAGTATAAATTAATAAGTTCTCCAAGAAGTCATTCTTTCTGTAATTTCCTCGGTTTATCTACTCTTTTCAAGGTATGCTGCTCATCTGGGTTATATGGACCATATGGAAATCTGAGGATCATTATTTCTTCCTGGTTGTGTTAGAATCTGTTCTAAAAGTCTACCTCTATGATCAGAGTTACTTCCTACAGATTCTCCTCCAAATGCACATTTAGCTGTGCTTGTTTGGAATTCCCTGGTGCCTCATGACCCTTCCAGCTGTGTGATAGTTTATGCTACTTCTAGTGGAGGCTTGGATATTAAATACAAAGGAAAGGCTGAGACAGCCTGTCTGTATCACCAACGCCATGGAATGCACATCCTTTGCCTTCTCCCTTTCCTCAATCAGGGAAAAGAGTGTGACTATCAGAAGCTCAGGGGAAAGGAGAGCTGTGTCAATTCTGCCTCCCATGGACATTTCAGATGAGCTCTGACTTGTAACACAGCCAAGACTTTCCAGGTGTCACTTAGGAATGGCCCAATGAGAATGCACAGCCGGTAAAGGATGTATCACTTCCTGCAGGTTCAGCATATGAAATATCTCCCTTGAAATGTTAATGAACTAAAAACACATTGATTCCATTTCCTGTTCATTCACAGGGCTTAAAACTTGATAAATTGCTTGGCAACATTAATTGAGGGCTTGGTAACATGTAAATGTTTGAACAAAGAAGTTGAGAGATAATACTTGAAGCTCAATCCTTATATACAAGAGCAAAGACCAGCACTGCTGCATCAAACCCAATGTGGCTTTATGTTAAAACAACCTACATCAAGCCTCCAAGTGGAACTGAAAAAATTATTTAAACCACAAGTGGCATTAAAAACTGTTAGAAAATATTAGTTAAGAAATGCTACCATAATGACAGCACCATTATGTTAATGGCAATTATTGAAGCTAAGGTTATTTGTCATTTGTCAGCCTGAAAAAAAAAAAGTTACATGTAGTCCATTACCCACCAGATGACAGAGGTTATGTAATGGGCAGGCCACTCTGGGTTTCACATTTACTTCAGACATCTGACAGGGAGAAAATAGGATTTTCTGTGATAGGATAATTGCATAGTGGAGAGTAATTCAAAAAGGGGACGAGTATGATAAAATCACTCTGATTCAACTAATCACTGGGAAAAGTGATGGGAGAAATGATGAAATCAAACCAGAAGAGACAGAGAAAAAGACCAACACTGTTTTACAGCCAAGAGATGTTAGAGGACTGGGTTACTCTTGTATTCTTTTTTTTTTTCCCTCAGCACTAACTGGACCTCCCTCCACAGACTAAGGGTGTTAGTGCAGTTTTCTAAATTGTTGTTGTCAGTCTTATAAATATTTTATATACATAAATGGAAATTTAAATTATCAGCATTGTTTGTGAGCTAGCTTTTTCCTCTGTGTTCTTGAGTGCTCCCAGCCTTCCACCACTGATGAGCACTTGGTGCTAAGTCACTTATTGGCAGGAAGGCACTAGAGGAGGCACTAGGGCCTCTGACCTGACTCGGATGGCTGGGATGGGGGTGAGGGCTCAGAAAGGGGAGGTTGCTACACATAGTGCATCACAGGGATGGAGTAAATTCTAAGATAAGGTGTTTTCCTGGGCCATTTGTGAAGGGGATCACTGCTCTGCGGGTAGCAATGGACTGGAAAGTCAGGGCCCTGGTGCACAGTGGTGCATTCTAATGCAAGGCAGCAAACCACGACTCCACCGCAAATCCACCAGCAAACGGAATTTGAGGTCTTTGCACTTCAAATTATCACAAGTGCCATGGGCAATAGCAATCTTTCCTATTCGAGAAGCAAGGTGTCATTGTAGTATGAAAAATAGTTATACTCACTGCTCCCCTGGCCTCAACATAAACCAATATCCAGGAGGCCTGACAGTGGCCACCCTATCTCTTTCCAAATGCCACATGATTCCTGACTGTTGCCAACAGAGCCACACAGTTCACAACAGGGACCAGGCTGATCTCAATGAAGAAACTGTCTCCAGACCAAACCCCAACTTGACAAGCCCTCTTTCCTGTTTAAAAATTGGGAGCAGGGGAGAACCACATATTACTGGACCAGTTACCCTAGATTTTGTGGCACCAAGTGTGCTTACAAAAGGCCTAATACTCTATTTAAAAATACATAAAATACACAGCTCAGAGAATCCTGGATGCCTTTATTTACTCTGGGAACATTTCAATTCAAATAGAGCAAAAAGAACTTTTTCCTTCTCCAAGGAACCATATCAACCATATCAGTCTCTCTCTCTCCCTCTTTTTCTTAACCTCACTAAATTAAAGTAAAAAAATTTCAGAATTAGTTTTCCTCTTGTCATCATCCAGGGGCTTCCTGAAGCTTCAGGACTCTCTCACTATTAAATGTTCACAAACTTGGAGGTCCTGTAGCCAGCAGTAACAGCACATTCACTGAACTTGACTTTTGCCAGGCCTGTGCTAAAAACACTTGACACAGATACACACAGAGGAACTGCAGTCCTACTGCCTGGGTGCCAGCGGAACTCCACTGAGCCTGCCCAAGTGACCCAGGCCAAGCCTGTTTGCTCATCTCTAAACCAATGATAGTAAAGTGTCTCATTCCCAGGGTTGATACAAGAATGAAATGAGATGTCACATGCAAAGTGCTTAGCACAGGGCCTGGTGCATAGTGAACTCAATAAACATAAGCAGGGATTAGTAAGTCACTGACTCCTAAGATCTCCAGGGAGGTAAGTGAGGAAGAGGTCCACCAGGTTTACTCAGTTTTTCTCACAGGCTTCCCACCTTGGGGCAGAATTGAAATTTGGAGCAGTTCTCTCTACTCCAGAGTTCTTGTCTCACCTGCCATGTGGGTCCCTGCCCCTGAGCAACCACATCCAGGTTCTAGTGTCGGCTGGGCCTCTGTATCATGAGAGCATAATGCACAGCCTCCCAACCCCGACCGCCCCAAGTTCCAGACACCGAGCCTTCCATGTCTGTCAATTGCAAAAACAGAACCTAAGGATATTTATGTTCCTTTCTACTCTGAAATTGTGTGATTCACAAAGAAACCCAATTTGGGACAATAACAGCATTTCCCTTCCTCTCAAATTAATGATGTTGTTACCAATATTTAAAACAAAATAAAACATTTTTATTCATTTTTCAAGGATTCAGGAAAATGTGCATTTGAATACTACTCCTGCTGAAGGAACTGTAGATTGGCATGACCTCATCAAGTCAGAAATATACTCCTATGTATAAAGAGATTTAAAGATTGGTTCAGAGCCTCGGAACTGTCTCTGTGTTTGGGAATACACCTTACAGAAATCATCATACACTGCAGGATGCTGACGGCATGAAAGTCATGAAGGAAGTGGACTCTGGAGTCCTTGTATCTGGGGCCCATCCCCCACTCCCCATGTGACCTCAGGGAAGTGACTTAACTTCTGCCTCTCAGTCTCCTCTTTTGTAAAATGAGGGTAATAATAGTAACTTTGTTGACAGGGTCATTATCAGAATAACTAAGTATGTGTAAAATAGAGGAGCACCCAACATGCAGTGGGTACTGAGTCAGCTAATCAATTGTTAACACACAAGAAGATTCACTGCAGCATTATTTATATCAAAGCTTACAAACAACTTAAATATCCAGACATAGATTTACAGTAAAACCAGTTATGACACATACACATACCCATAGACTGAAATGTTATGTAGCCATTTAAGAAAATCACAAAACAACACAGTGACACAAAAAAATTCTACAATGGGCTTAAAAAAAAAAAAAAGCTAGATACAAAAGCAAACAGGCAATACAATTGCCAATTTGAAAAAAAAACATAAGTACATGCACAGAAATGCAAAGAAAAAAGACTAGAAGAAAAAAAAAAAAAACAATAAAAGAAGCCTTGATTTCCTGCTGGGTGGTGGGTCTTTTATGTGATTTTTTTTCTCTCATATTTTTCAATCTATCCTAAAATTTCCAACAAAGGGATGTTCATTTTACAGAAAGAAAACAGTAATTGTGGTGAAGTTTGGTTTTTTCTTTTTTTAATCTCATGGTTTTGACTGTTAGATTCAAATGGCCACCATGCTGCCATGTCTCTGAAGAATACCATTTGCTTTAAGGTAGTGACATAAAGACACACTGGAGGTCACCATCCAGTTCCCAGGGTTGGCTGTCCATGCAATATTTCTGTGGCAAGTAAAAGTATTTTTTGGTTCTAAAGCACTTCAGAGTTTCCTCCAAGAAGTCTCATCTTATTTAAATTAATAATCTCAGTAGCCACAGAAGCTACCATTCACTGAGCACTGTCCATGCGCCAGGTTGTGTGCTAAATGTCTAAGAACCATTAACTGTTTGACCTTCACATTTCCTGTCTGAGTTTTTCCCATTTTACAGATGAAGAAATTGAGGCTCATGAAGGCTATTTTACAGAATGTTGAAGCTTAGTAAGTGACAAAGGCAGACCCTCACCTAAGTCAAGCTCTTGCTTTTACCTAAACTACCATCCCTCCTTCCCTAAATCAAAATACTACAAAAAAGTTTTAGAAACAAGAAAATGTGCAGGATTATCAGGTCTAAAGCAGAAATAGCTTGTCAAATTTTGGTTCAGCCAATTAAGGATGAGGAATCTAAAGCAGGAAATGAACTTTTACAACAAGTGATTCTGGAGATAATAAAACTGAAAAGTAAGTAAACTATACTTCAGAAAGAGCCCTTCAGACTGCAATTCTTTCCCATAATCCTGTTCCAATATGGCATTAACATAGAATTTTGCAACATTCACATGTCCCAAATCAAGAATGTTAGATGCTTTGTTTTGTTGATAACAAGGAATAAAGTTGGAAGCCATCTTGGAAATCCAAAATGATACACATGTGCACTGCAGTTCCTTCCATTCTTCCTGCTAATATAAAGTTTCAGGGAGCTCTTGCCAGTTGAGACAAACATTATAATTACAGTAATATTCCAACAGAGTAAAAAGAACTTCCAGCTTCATCTAGACTCATTTACTCCATGGAGAGTTTCAATTCCTTATTTTGGCAAGCATTGCTTAAAGTTTTTTTTACAGTTGTTTAGTTCAACCACAGTGTAACCTTAAACGTACTTTGGCAATTAATAAATGTATCACACAGTCACAGGCCATCCCCTGTGGCCCTACAATTAGTGACACCTCCACTGAAGGCATATAATTATAAGACAAAAACTGAAACTGAACCCTATATGGAAAAAGGGTAACTGGGCCCCTAGTAACCGCTTTTCCTGGTTACCCAGACCTAAGAAAAGAAAGTATGTACATAATGGCTAAGTCAACTTTGATCTCTGAGAGTCGAGTTCATTGTGTCTTCCGGCAATACAGAGTAGAAACCAAAGGCACTTACCCGTACTGCTTCAGACTTCTTGTGAAACATCTCTTCCATGTTCTTTGCCAGCTTTTTCACCAGTTGGAGGCCATCAATTTCTTCTATGGCAACGTCTTTCTCATACTCTTTGTATTTCTGTAAGAAGGGAGGGCAACATTAAAGGCATATGATACCACCAAACATCATGCCCACAGTGTCAAAGCACGTCTACCTAGAAGAAATAAGTGAAAATAAAGTTACAATATGACTGTCTCTGTTCAACTTGGGGAGATTGGACTGCATTTCAAAATAATTAAATTAACTAGAGAGAAATGTTAAAATTGGCTCTGGCTCTCATGAAGCTTAACTAGCACCCCGGAAAAGAATAAACCCTAAAGCAATCAAACTCTATCATCCATCTTCCTTCATTCTTGAAATCAACACTACACACTTCCAACAGGCCCATACTCAGCTATTCTTCTGGAGGACCAACCCAGGTTCATTAGCTATCCTGCAGCCAACACCACTGGAAGTTGACTATTTCATATGTGTCATAAAATCAAAATAAAGAAATTCAACTTTTGTGGGATCCTTTTTCCTTGAACATCACTAACAATTTTTTCATGGCCAAAGATCAAGGACTTAGGGAAAAATAGTTTAAGAGATATGACTCTAATGTATAACTACAACAAGAGTCAGCAATCTATGACCCTTGGGCCAAATCCAACACATCACTTGTTTTTATAAATAAAGCTTTATTGGAACAAAACCACACCCATTTGCTACATATTCAATCAAGTAAGTAGTCACAATAGAGACTGGATGACCCACAAAGGCTAAAATGTTTACTTTCTGGTCCTTTATAGAAAAAGCCTATCAATTCCTGAAATGGACTAGGAATTAAACAAAGTAACAAACAAAGGAATTAAACTAAGTAGCAAAGCATCTTAATGTTTTATAATGTTAGAGTTCTTGCTGTGGATTTCAGTATTCCAATTCAGTTCAGTTCAGTTATTGAGGACTTCCTATGGACACTGAAGGAGATCAGAAAAAAAAAAAGCACGTACATGTAAATAAATAAAAATTTTAAAAATAAAAACAGCAATATATTATATAAAGGATGACATTTATATAAGATTCCATAATTTGTTAGTCTGTTCATAAGGCAATAATCTGACCCACAGTTTACTCAAATTCTCAAAGACAACTTTTCATTTAAAACTCATCACATACACTGGTAATTTATCTGTCTAAACCAGGAGTTCTCAAAGTGGTCCAAGAACCCCTGCAGGGTCCCTGAGACCTTTTCAGGGGCCCACAAAGTCATTCTTTTTCCCAACAGCTTATTTATCTGAAGCCATATCTTCTTAATTGATTTTTAACAAATCACAACAGGTTGAACACAGAGGCAGATATGAGAATCTACCTGTCTTCTCTAAAACCAAACCTTAAAGAGATTTGCAAAAATGAAAAAAATGCCACTCTTCTAATTTTTGTTTTTGAAAAAAAACTTTTAATAAAGTGTATTTTTAATAAAATACGTTAGATATGTCAACATGCAATGAGTTTTTATGTTTTATGTTTAATTTCTAATATGGTAAATAGTAATAGATACAACTCACATAAGCAGAAGCTCTTAGGGGTTCTCAGTATTTTGTAAGAGTGTAAGGGGGTCCTGAAACCAAAATTTGATATAACTAAATATTTAATTTTGGTTCCCACTGAAAAGGAATATTGATTACTAATAACAAACCTTTCAAATGGAGTTCAAAATACTTTTAATGTCAACAGGAATCCTTTACATTTATGTAGCTATCAAAACTTGGGGAACTAAAAATATTGGGGGGTTTATATTTACCCTCATTTGGGGGAAAAACCTGAATCAATTACTAACTCCTCACCCAAGCTCCTACTTAAGAAAAACAAAAGGCCCCACACATTATCTGGGCTCTAGATACTTTGAGAGCAATTTCTGAAATGCAAAGTGTAACAACCTTTTAATGGCAAGATAATTTTTAAGATATAAATTTATATTTTCTCCCCTTTTCCTCTCCTGTACCCTCAAAAATATAAACAGGAGGAGGCTCAGTCTTTTCCTTGCCCCAATGAAAGGAGTGTGTGAGTGTATGTGTGTGAGTCACACAAAACACTCCCCTTCCTAACTTAGATTTCCAAGTCCTTTGCAGCAATAATCTGAGTGTCCTGAAAAGAGACAATTAGCATTTGAGGACAGAGGGAGTGACTCTAAGGAAATGAATCAATAGAGAGAGGATTCCTCCAAACCCTAAGACTAAAGTGAAATCCCGAGAACCTGGAGGCATCTGGCCACACAGAGTTCCCAGTGTCCACCAGACTCTGGCAGAGGAGGAGGTCAGAAGGGCAGGAAGAGACCCTTGGACTGGGCACTGGGGCCCCTAACCTGAACCTCAGGCCCAAGGCTTGGAGTTTCTCAGAATTAAAGTGACCCTGAAGAAATTAGACAAAGTGCTATTCCGGAGCACCTGAGTCTGGACCAAGGCAGACATCTGCTACGTCATTTATAAGATGCTCTGAGAGGTTCTGCGTGGTCCTACAATGGACCATGAGTTGTAAGTAACATGCTTCTCCCTACTCTCTGAAAATGTCCATAAAATTCTTACGTGTTTAATCTTGAGACTCTCTCTCTTCCTTGGAAAACCACTATTGCTTCTTCTAGCCTTTCCCTCTTCCTCGACAAGGCTGCCCTGGTTCCCCAAGATGAGGAGGCTGCACCCTCCCTCCAAGCTCCCAGAGCACTCTGTGCTCATCTCTCCTGGCATCAGAGCTTGCATGGCCAGGAGGTGAGGACAGATCTTGGTCACCTCCCCAGCCCACAGCAGACACTGACAGGACCTCTCTGGAGGAAGCTTGTTGCTGAACAACTGCAATGTTACAGTACAAAGAAGATGCAAGTAAGGATGCAGCTGCATTGTCTGATGGTCCTATAATGGTGACCTACCACTCCCTGGGAGGTTGACTGGATTGGCCTGGGATGTGGGACTCCAGACAGCCCAAGCCTGGCTCAGGCTAACGTGTCCTCTGGTGTATGGACAAAACTTCAATGACAATCCCTGGAAACTTTCCCTAAGTTCAAATGCAAATCAGTGCTGTCTTTGGAGCTAAAAATTCTGGGGGTTCTCTGCTGCCTGCCATATGTGCTCCAGAAGCCAACAGCTAAGGTCAGCTTATACACAAGTTTGATTCACTACCAAAAATACAAAGTTCAAGAAGTGAGTAAAACAAAACAAAACAAAACAGAACTAATGTCAGTCTAATATCTACAGTCAGTGAAATAAATCTCTGTCTCAAGTAATTCTGAAACTAAAGGTGATCTAGGGCCTTAAGATAAAGAAAATGAAAATAGATTTCACAATTAGTCTTTACCTAAATCTTTTGGTTTTTATACCAGGACCCGTTATTCTGGTCATATCTGTTACTTATGTGCATTTTTCTCCCAATAGACTTCTAGAAAGAAATCAATTTATTCAGCTCTGACTATCCACCAAGTTCTCAATGAGACCTTCCTGCATCCTCTTTGCTTCTGAATCTGCTCCATGAAAAGGAGCTGCTGAGTTCATGCAGGGCTGTCAGTCTCCCAGGACTACTTGTGCCTGGTGACCTAGCTAACTAATCTCAATACAGGGTTCTTTGCCAAGCTAAGGATCCCAGATCTGGGACAGACTTAGCACTTCACTGGTTCTATTCATCTTCCAGACTAAGCCCTCTCCCTTTAGGTCATGTGACAATGGATCCTCTCTGCCAATGAGCCAAGCCTCCTACTACTTTCTCACCACCCTAGGGAAGTTATCCCATAAGCAAAAAAAAACCACTCTGCTTTTCAAGATGTGTTAATGCCTGCTGGAATCGGGTCAGAGCAATGTAATATCTTACTCTTACCAGGAAACACTACACTTTGCTGGAATCAAAGGATTTTAAAGAACAGAGAGAGTAACCTAGTGATCATCATTAATCAATCTCAAACCCTTAGTGACTTAGGATGGTGGTATACATCAAAACCATTAAAACATACCTACGGTACAAAACCAAGCAATCTGACTTTCAGCAACTGGATAAAGTAAGCTACAACCATACAACAAATTTCACACACCATCCCAAATTGTACAGAAGAATGTAGGAAACAAGCATATAGTATGTTACAATAGGTTACAGACAGTAACCAGTGACTTTCTGTTTTAAATTACTATCTGCCTACACATGAGTGCGCGCACGCACACACACACACACACACAAAAACAATGTGAGGAGGACAGATGCCAAATGCTCACAGCTCGCTGTACAACTGCAAATGATTTCCTTCTTTCTTCTTTTTGCTTACCCATATTTCTAATTTTTATAATATACATACTATTTTAGAAATTAGAAAATATAAGAGCTGTAGCTATATGTAGAATAGAATATGGGCACCTAATAAAATTTCTGTACGGAAATGTGACCCCAATTAGAATCTGTGTAGTTAAGCAGCATGTCTTCATTAGCAGAGCCTAAGGAAGTCAGCAAAATTAGTCCTCTGTGTATAACAGGCCCAGCACAGTGCCGGAAGCTTTTCACATATTAATTCGTCTAATCCTTACAGCTACCCTGGGATGGAGGCTTGTGTCATCTGCATGTTGCAGATGGGGAACTGAGGCACAAAGAGATTTAGTCAGTTGTTGAAAGTTGAATGGTTTCGAGAGTGAGTTTTAAACATCTGACTTCAAATTGCTTGGTCTTTTGAACTTGTGGAGTTAGGGTAAAGGACTGATTGATAGTCTAAATATTTGTGAAGTTGTTTCAGAGGGCCCTTTTCACTGCCATCACAATGCCTTTTCATTGATTTATAGCCAAAATCCTCCTTAAAAAAAATCCTCCTCCAAAACAGGAGACATCATCTGTTAACAAGGGTGGCAGCCGCTCACAAGGCTGCTCCAAATGAGCAAAAGTCATGTAGTCAGGGCACAGTGGATGTCACAGGAAGGGACGCTATCCTTCCCCAGGGCTAGGGACACTATCCTTCCGTGGGGCTGCTGAGGGGATGAGCTTGGAGCCTGGCCCCAGAGGAGCACACACATCTCTTGACTCTAGAAAGTGACCCTGAAGCTTAATGACCCATTACTCCATGGCTGTGTTTGGGCTACAAATCATCTTGTTCTCCAAGGTACCAAGAAAGACCTGGAGGCAAAATACCCAAAACTCCTCCTCCTTGGGGGTTTGCCTCTCCACACAGCTGTGACTGCAAGGGTGCTTTATTTTCTATAGCCTCAAGGACTGCTCTAGCAATTAGTTCGTTCTGTGCAAAAACAGTCATCCTTCAGCTGGGAAAAGGAATTCAGAAAGTATCAACACAAAAGGAAGGCAGCGGGGGAAGACAAACATGGAAGAGACACTCTGCCACCTGATTAAAGATCCAGGCCAGTCTGGATTTGAATCTTGTCTCTAGTACTCCATTTATTTGTTCCGCAAGCACCTATTTTGTATCTCTGGCATGTCAGGCAGGGGACAGGGTACCAAGCACAACATGATGAGTAAAGCGAAGCGGAAGAAAGCTCATAGCCTATTGGTCAGGAGTGTTCTGATGAGTAAACCAGCAAAGAAGATACAATATCATCATGGTAAGTACCCTGATGAGGTGGTCAAGGCAGTTGCTCCACCTTGCTAAAGTATGACCAGGATGGGAAGAGGGGAGATGCAGTAGGGAATGAGCAGAGGGAGCAGTAGGTATGGACACCCAGGATAAGAAGCTGCCTGGAGCTCAAGGAACTACCCCTTGTTCCACTTCACTGGTGCATGGATGGCCAGGGTAGGGGATTATTCTGGTGAGAGACATAGCCAAATAAGTGAGCAGCGCCAGGCCATCAAGGGTAATATGCTAGGATTAAGAGTTTGTACTTTATCCTGACTTGGGTAGGAGGCTGGGGCTGTGGCCACAACAACTAGAGCCACCGAAGGACTTACGGGTAGGAGGGACTCAATGACCAGATTTCTAGTTTTGAAAAATCTCAGTGTGCAGAATGGGAAGGAAGAACATAAAACTGGATGGAGACAAGGATTGGGAGGCTGAGGTGGCCACGACTCAGGAGATAACACTGGTAACAAGTCAGAAGAGTCAGAGGAATGAGAGGTGAGCTCCCTGGAAGACAGCAAGAAGTCTGATGATCAGACACAGCAGCATATTGGCCTGGCAGGCCATGCCACTTTAGGGAAATTGCTTAACCTTCTGTGCCGCAGTGTCCTTGATCAGAACCCCCATCTTCCAGGGATGTCCTAGAGGGTTACTGGGAGGACATCTGTGAAAGCCCCCAACACAGTGTCTGCATGTAACAGGTCACTCAAAATCTTCATGCTCCCCTGCTTCTCCCTCTTGGAATTTCTGCTACAGAGGATTCTAGTATGTGTTGTATTTTCATAATAATGCCTTCCTGAACTGAAGCTTCTAATGTAGGAGACAAATTCCAACAAGGAGGTTGATGATGCTGATGATCTTCACTCTGCCACCCCCCATCCATCCTCTGGGCCTCCTCCTGGCTTGGCGCAGTAGCTGGAGATATAAAAGCAACACAGCTTGTGGCTTTAGCGAAGACAAAGGTTAAGGCAGAACACAGCTCTTCACAAGAGTGCCTCTCAGCATTCATGACACAGAAGTAAGGCAGCCTGAAAAATTTTTTATTCCTTCTGTCACAAGAGAACATCTGAAGCTTCCATTCCTTCTGCTAGGAGAATCAGCACTTGGCATGAAATCTTGTGATGAGCCAAAAACATTTATCATTTGAGAAGGGAGACACAGAAATGCATTATTTCTGCAGCATCTATTTTGCCAGATCATTTCACACAAACACTAGGAAGAGAAAAAGCACTACTTCACTGTCAGAACATTTAATGCTGTTTCATACCTCTGGGTCATTTTTTCCTACGTGATAACTGCATATCTAGGAGCGAGTCACCTGGAACAGACCCCAGAGAGGGGGCTACAGTCACGAAACTTCTGAGTAATTGCGATTAATTAGTATAGACGCCAAAGATGGAAGGGGGCTCTCAGTATGCTTAACACCAGCAAAAAAATACCCTCTTGCAGAGGATGGATGCAGGAGCACCATTAGCCAAAGAGCTGGAACATCTGAACATGACCTCTTGGCCAAATTTTCTCATCACAAACTGAAATTACATCTCTAGAGTCAGCATAATTAAATCACTAGATAAGGACTCACAGAAGGTCCGGGGAGGAGATGGCAAAGCAAAAACCTGCTTGTCCTCAAGTGAGAATCTGAGGAGCTTGTCTCAAAGCCCACAACTTGAGAGAAACTGGCCTGCTTCTCCAACTCACCCTTAAGCCTCCAGCACTTCTCTTGAGTTCCCCAGTAAACCATGTTACTAGGAAAGCAACCGAGACAGACTAAGCCCAGAACCCTTAAAGACTGTTTCGTAAGAGCAGAAGATGCTTCATGTTCCTACCTTAAGATTCAATTTTTGGTCTTATTCTTACTCCTTCAAGTTCTGAAACAGCCACAGCACAGGAGATAAAATCATTAAACCAACCATATAAGTATCCTATAATTAGGAATCACACCAAAAAAAAAAAAAAAGAAACCTAAACTGAAATCACTGCGATTTTCATTCATTCAACAAATATTTACAAATTGCCTACCATGTGCCAGGCAGGTAGGGGGAGTGGGGAGCCAATGTCAAGTACACATGTTCCCTTGGGGTATAAGGAGAATAATTTTGGGTTCATTTTATTAAAAATAAGTAGTAAATAAACTGGAGCAGAGCTGCACGGGTCATTTCAATGTAAACCTGAACCCTGATATCCCACATAGCCATTCTGTGTGCATTTCCTCCCGGAGTCACATTTGTCCGCAGTGCAGGTATGTTACTTCTGCCAGATGTGGGAGAGCACTGTGAGTCTTCTACTAAGTGCATAACAGTGTATAAAGCACAAACATATATTTTCCCTGAATAGGGAGGGGTTAGTAGCAGGAAATGTAGGCAACCCAAACTGTTTAAACACAGAAAACTTGGCCCCACGAACAAGAATGACATCACAGTCAGCAGGTAGGAAGAGGATCTCAGGGAGGGATGTAAAACAATGAATTAGCCAAGGGTTGTAGAAGTGAAGATGATTGTGCAGCACATATAATTCCCTGCCTCCTAGGAGATGAAGTTTCCGAAGTATCCTAGTAGTATAGTGAGACAGTCATGAGCCATCACAAGGTGGTTGGTTAACAGAGGCAGGACACCTATGACCAAGGCTTGATGAACAGTGGGAACAATGAAAGATGGGGGAGGGAGGGAGTGGACAGTCTCTCTGTCTCCTCTGTCTTCTCTGTCTTATTCCTAGTAACAAGGGGCTGGGTGGGAAAGAATCTGCATGGATTTTGCTAGTATGCTATTGATTTGGATCCTGGTAGCAGCATCCTGCTTGGTTTAGAATCATTGGCCAGGCTTCAAGTCAGAGGAAAATCAACAATGTGCATCCCACTTGCTATCACCATTTGGCATGGTGCTAGCACCAAGGACTCTCCAGCCAGATGCACTAAGTTCAATTCCTAGCAATATGACAAGTTACTTAGTCTCCATCAGCCACCTTTCCTTCATCAGTTGAGTGGGTGATACCAGATCTCCTACTGTTCTTGGGATGATCAAATGAAGTTGAGTATGTAAAGTCCTAGCAGAATGCTGGACATAGAGCAAAGCACTCAAAAAATGTCATTGGTGATGGCAGAGGTGATAATAAATGCCAACATTTGTTCTACAACTTCTGAAAAAGGAAATTCTCTTGCCTCAACAAGAAGAAACTCTCAACTAACATGCATAACCTAACAGATGAACTACCTCTGAATGTTGCTCTGGGCAGTAGCGTTTTTCAAATAAATTCACAAGGCACTGAGGGGTCTCCAACAGTAATTCTTTGGAAATGGCTCCCTTCCAGCAGAAAATGGATGCTAGAAGTCTATATTTGTGTAAGGGGGGATGACAGTTTTTAGATATGTTACTAAAGATGTTGCAATAAAAACTAATTATCTACAATTTTGGGATTCTCTCTTTACAGGCAGTGTCATTTTCTTACTATGACATAAATGTACTTAGTATCCCTCTCAACTCAATTATTGCATATGAAAGTGTCACTTCAAAATACAACACTCCAAAGCAATTATGTTTCCAAGTAAATACATTTCCAAATCCTTTAAGCTGATGTTAGGAACACTTCTTAACCATAACAAGAACAAACCTAACTGAATTCATAAAACTCTAGGTCACAGGAGAATATTTTTCTATTTGAAAATGGAAATGCCACTTTGTACAAATCATTCTGTTTCACAGAGGTATTTTGATCAAGTGTCTCCAAGGTCAAAAAAAAAAAAAAAGAAAGAAAGAAAGAAAGAAACTCTACCTATTTTTAATGCAGTGCTCTTCCAGATGTAGTTAAGTTTGAGGAAAATCCAAGAATGCAGTTTTTCTTTGTCAAAGCCATTAGAACAAGAGATAATTTGCATAAGAATTAGAGACCCTGTTTAGGAATGACAGAAGAGAGAGGAGGACAGGGCACTAAATTACAACCCAAAGAACAAGCACAGAGGAGGCAGGTAGCAGCTAGTTTCCAACTTCTGCAAGGCTGTGGCAAATGGGGACCACTGGAGGAATCTGGGATACCGCTGATAAGCAGTTCTCGTTCTATGTGATGAGAGACATGGAAATGGGCCACCACTGAAGGCAGTAGTTTAACCCTCAGCATGTTTTTATGAACTTCCAGCTTGGAGGGGGTGCAGGTTGGGGGAGGGGTGCTGTGATCTAAATTACTTCTGGAGGTGCTTTCTGGTACTCACCTCAAGAGAGCACTGTTACAAGAATTATCAGGGTCCTCAGCCCCAGTGCCCCAGAGCCCTTGTCCCCACTTAGCTGTTTGGATTGCCCTACTAAATCAGAGAGTTCCAGAGAGATTGCTCTTCAGAGCAGCTGGCTCTGCCATGGGTGGTCTCTGACAGATTTCTACTACTTTCAGATTGTCAGGACCTGAATTAAAAGATGGATATCTCTCCTTTCCCTGTTTTACTGTCTATACTCTCTTTTTTTAAGCCTGATAAGTCTCATAAGCTTTTACTGTTCCACACAGTCAACTGGACAAAAGCCACTAATAAATTTTAGCTCTGTGGTGATAAAACTGAGTGTGAGTTCTACATTAGATTCCTGTTTTATAGAAGGGAAATTAAGTCGGAATCAAGCTACTAAACCAGCTGTTGATACAATCATCCTTGCCCTAGCACGGTAGTGTAACATACTGCTTTAAAATTGGGAAGTTCATCTGTCTACTAAACAAACCAAATGTTCTCAATGCTTATTAAAAAACAAAACCAAAACAAAACAACAACAAAAAAAAAAACCCTCCAATTCCTGGCTATTTTCTGGATTACTGTATGGGGATCTGAGACTCTGAAATATGAATATTCATGCTGTACATACATCCTCACAACACTACAAGCCAAAATAATTATTACAGGTCCATGTGTGTTAGAGAAGAAAAACCTCATTGTATGCATTTATGAGTGTGTTTTATGTACATCAACAAATTTAACTACAGCCAAACTGCAAATAATAAACTATTATTTCACAAAGCTTGGACTACTTGTATAGATTATTTTCTGCAGCCTACTTTTTTCAAACACATTCTTTATGTTCCAATTTAAAACAATTCATCCTTCCTATTCCCCAAAGATCAGCAAGAATAATAGCAATAATAATAATAATTTATTATTAATGATAGGAACCAGCATTTATTGAGCACTTACTTTGGGTCAGGAAGATACTATTCCCATCCATTTCACAGATTAGGGAACTGAGGCACAGAGAGATAAGGTAACTTAACCAAAGTTACATCACTAGTAAGTAGTTGTATTAATTCGGGAGACACTAGCTACTATAATAAAAAATATCCCAGACCTCAATAGCTTAACACAATAGAGGTTTACCACTTGTTCATGTGACCATTCCATGAGGGGGTTTCTTGTCACAAGACAGCCTTCCACATGGTAATTCAGGGACTCAGGATCCTCCCATTGGGTGTCCCTGCTTTCCTCTCAAGCCTTGGAGTCTTTTTCATTCAGCCAGGAAACACAAGGGGAAAGGAATAGAGAAGATGCACCTCCTTCTTGAATTCTTTAGCCTGGAAGTGACATGCATCACCTCTGCTCACACTCCACCGGCAGTAACCAGCCACCTAGCCCAACCCAAAGTAAGAGGGCCCTGGAAATAGATCCTGTAGTTATTGAGCCATATTCAGGCTCTAAGTCAACACTGAAAATGGGAGCTTAAATCATCAGGGGTGTGCTAGCTGTCTGTGCTGCTATAACAGAGCTAGGATTTGAATCCAGGCAGCATGGCCCCAGAGTCCATGCTTTTAACTGCCACACTTTAGTTTAAACACTTCATATAAACTGTAGCCAGATGAAACCTCAGATTAAAACTTGGCTGGGAACCATCTACAGGATGGATACTTTAGGGCTGGTGCAATCAAGTCACAAACTACAGAAAGGATAATATGACCCAATCACTTGTATGTGTAATTATGGTCAGGCGCCAATGTTAAAGGCCAAATACTTGCAACACAGAAAGGAATACATTATAAACAAATCTTAGACCTTTTGTCCGATTTCCTTAATCCCAGCTCAAATAAAATTGCTATTTGAATAACATCAATGACCTTCTCTAGCATATGATATTTGTTGCCCAGGTGCCACAAAAGTTAATTGGCTTAACTAAAGTCTTTTTAATTCTAAATCTGAGATGTCCTGGAAATCGAAGGCAATCAATGAATGAGACTGCAAGACCCATAACAAGCTTAGAGCTAATACTATTTACAGCTGCTCAAGTGGTTTCTGTACTTACAGAGCCAAAAGCTGGAAATGAGTGTTAGGACCCGGCATCTGAATGAATCTTTAACTCTATCAACTCCAAACTGAATTCGAAAATGCTAACCTATGGCACAACTGAACACTAGCTTTTCTTTGGTGAACGTGGAGAACTATGGTGAAATTGTGCTTAATAGTTAACAACCCACCCTCCCTCCTACTGAAAGCAAGAGATGAAGACTAGGTCTCCCTTCTTGTGTTGAAAGATTCGTTTGTAAAAAAATTTAGGAAGATTCTAGTATAGAATCCCTTGCTGCTGACATCAGTAGGCTAAGAAAAATGATCCTAGCATCAGCATCCTTCATGGAAACATCCCCTTACCTCACACCTGCCCATAGGTGCTCGAGTTTGTAGCAGGTGATCCCCTCCAGTTTTACCCACCATCAACAGTACCAAAAAGTGAAGACATTATACATATACATATACAGATACAGATACAGATATGTGAAGACATTATCTCCCTTACACTGAGATGCAAAAACATAATCTCAGCCCTTTAAAAATTTAGATGTCACCAACTTTAGAATCAAATAATTTTCTGACATCCTTCACCAAGCCTAGCACACAGGACTGACTTTCCCCAATATCCTTAAAATCACAGTGTTATAATCCAAAAGGAACTTAGAAATAATCCATTTCAGAAGCCATAACTCAAACGCCTCCAGAGGCCAGATGGGTCATATCAGGCAAGGGACTCAGGCCAGTCTGGGGCCTGCAGCAAACAGCAGAGCTTCTGCCTCATCCTAAATGGTAGCCACTTTTTGGCTTCTGTTGATCTTTCTGAGGGGCACACTGTGGTTATCCAATCTTCCATTTGTTAATAGAAGCCAACAATCTATGTTTTTCTGTGAAATCTCCCACTGAGTCCATTTCTTTGAACACTCCGGGGCCCAGACACAAAATGTCTCTAAATATCTTCCTCCTCATTCATCTTCACATGAGGAGGCCATGACAGAATAACATGGGCTCACGTCTCCCACAGGGCAGTGATGTGCTAGACAGTGGATGGCTTCCAGGCATCTACCACTAATCCCTGGAGCAGGCACTGTTATGACTGCCTCCATCAAATGAGTCTAAGGCACTGAGAGGGCAGGAGACAGCCCAGGCCAATAAAGGACAGATGTCCACTTTGCTCACCAGGGTCCCATCCAGCAGGGGAAAGAGCCAGGGTCCTCTTCACAATTTGGGGTTGCCTGGCCATGCAGGGGTTCAGGACCTGAGGCTGCCCTCCCCTAGGGACACCATGTATAACCAAAAGCACTTTGATTCCCCATGCATTTAGGGTTGGTAGGCATGGGAACAAGACCCTGAAGTTGAGGAATCTAGATAGGTTGAGAGAAGCCCATAAGCTACTCTTGAATTAGGGTTTTTCCTACAGTGGTTGTCAGAACCCTACAGTCCTAGAAAATCTTAACTGATGTTCCTGTCTCTCTTTTCTCCTTCTCTCTCTCTCACACACACACAGAGAATCATTATGCTGCCAGTATTTTTGCTCCTACAATGTATTTAGGAAAATAGAAAGAAATTAATCAATACATCCACCTTATTCTTATTATTGTACTAAGGTACACCTTTAAGATGGGGGTTTGGGGGTAGGGGGTTGGGGGAGTGGTTGCTCTGGCATCCAGTGAAGCCCATGGACCCTTTCTCAGAATATTTTCAAATGCAAAAAAGAAAACACATAGGAAGGAAACCAATTACACTGAAATTCAGTTTTCAAAATGTTTAAAACATAAATTTGAAGTTGAGGAGAGCTGGGGAGAGTACTCAAGTGGTAGAGTGCATGCTTAGTATGAACAAGGTCCCTGGTTTAATCCCCAGGACCTCTGTTAAAAAAAAAAAAGTAAACAAATCTAATTACCTGACCCCACAAAAAAAAAAAACACACACATACATTTGTCATGCAGTAATACAGGTGCTTCTTCATCAGTTTATTAAGTAACAAGAACT
The DNA here is from genome assembly GCF_048773025.1 of Camelus bactrianus. NCBI lineage: Eukaryota > Metazoa > Chordata > Mammalia > Artiodactyla > Camelidae > Camelus > Camelus bactrianus. Next base: position 30,471,535 of record NC_133555.1, read on the forward strand.
AGTGGTGAGACTACAGCTGCCATTGGTTTCAAGGATGAGCGTCCTTGAATGGCAAAGAGGTATCTTCATCGGATATGATATGACATGAATATATCTTTGACTTCTTGTCAGTGACAAAGTCATAGGCATGTCTGTGGCCTGTTACCTACATTTCTAAGATAAACTAATAAATTTCAGTTAGAGGTTAGTGAAAATAAAAGGTGTTGCTTTTCTTCCACCTCAGTTCATAGTCTCCTGAATTCTCTCCATGGCATGGACACAGGTTAATCATCCCTATGCATGCCCCAAGAACAGCAAGTGGTCCCAGAAAAGGTCACTTGATGTGTGAATAGTGACAGGGCATCTGCTCCTGATTCACATGCAGCATTAAGATGTATAATACCTGTTTTGGACCCTGGTTTATGTCACATGTAATGTCTGATCACTAGCAAATATTTACAATCCAATTTAAAATTTATGTATATTAAACATACATACCAAATTATGGACATTTCTTCAACAGTCAATTCTAGCAGATGGCTTTGCTGTGTATGCAAGTGTAGATTACATCTTATGAGTTTCCTTTGGTGCTCTGTCAATAAATGATGATTTCTCAAATGGATCAGGGAAGGGGAAACACCAAATTGGAAACAGAATTTATCTCAGACCAGGGTCTTGGAGCAGAGTTGAAAAAAACCGATTAATTTTTTTTTCCTTTTGTAACTACTGGGTTATTAGAAATCTTCACAAAGAGCGTGCATTCATGAATGACGTGTGATTAAAACTCATAAAGTGTCAAGTTCAAAGAAATTTAGTAATCATTGATATAAGAATATATAAATGCCTCATAATGTGCAAAGAGGAATGTGACTGACTCAGAACACTTACACTTGAGACATGAATTATACAACCCACTGAACAAGACTGGTCTTTGTCCACAGACACTAGATGACTGTGTCAGAAAATATTTCACCCAGTGCATATGCAACTGTGTACTATCACAGAACTCTGCTCATGAAATACTGCTAAGTGAAGTGCATTATGTTTATAATTAAAGTCATGGAAAAACACAAGGCAAAAGATATCATGGGGAACCACAGAAAAATTCTAACCATGGCTGGGTTAGGGTAACAGAATTTTGGATGAATTTTTCCAGTTTTCTAAATTTGTTTTCCACTATTGCTTTTCAAATGGGAAAAGTAAAGTCTAAGATGGAGAAAACAAAACAGTAAGGGTGGAATTCAAATCCAGGTAGGCTGGCTCCAGAGCCTAAGCTCTGACTTCCCCTAATAACTCTCCTAAAATAGCTGAAAGTAAAATGAGACTTTTTTCTTATTCTAAAATCAAAATGTTCACTGTAAGAAGAACAACCAGAAGGTAGATGTAAGCAAAAAGAAGAAAACAAAAAAACCCTAATCCCATTTCCCCAAAATACCTGGGGTTACCCTATGGTTTGTATCCTTACAGATCTTTTCTACTTTTGAAATGTAAGATTATAATTGTTTCTTTACAATCAAAGTGAGATCATCTTATACATGCCAGTGGGATATAGTCTCAAATAATGTCCCCAGGAAGCTTGAGTACAAAACAGTTTATCCTTCAGACCACCAAAATAAATGCCAAGAGGAGAAAGAGGTCTGGAAGCCTTTTTATGAAATCTACACCATTCCACGTTCATCAGCCGTAAGATTTTCACTGCGGGCATAGCTTTACTGGGTAAAAACCAACAACAAAACATTTACAGGTTTCTATTACCAAATATTTATCTTCCAAATAAATCTTGTGTCTTCTAACCCTCACAGAAAATCGATTTGTTAATTCACTTCTATTTCATTCTATAATGTCTCCTTTTGTTAATCCTCCTTCCCTTTTCAAATCTTGTCACTTATCCTTTACTGAAAAAGTTCCCTTTTCTGAATTCAAGGTGAATTGTACTTTATAAACAAGTCCTGAATTTATGTGCCTTTTCTTGCATTCATTTTGTGTTCCGTGGTCTCTCTCATTAATTGAAATGCTTTTTTAGCTGTTCCATTTCCTTGTTATCACCATGCTTCCTTTAATCCATTCACCTTTCATTAAATGCAGTGGTGGGCTACAAAAGGTTAACCAGAAAAATGAAAGCGAAAGGAAAAATTGGAACATCAGCCAAAAACAGAAAGTGAAAAACAACTTTAAAAACATGATGGACACATTAGTTGAAGAAGCACCCAATGAAGGCACTTACTTGGGCCAACACTCCCCTAGCAAACAGAATGAGGGGCAGCTATCCTACAGTCCTGGACCTGTGATGTTTTGGTTAGGCTATAAAGCACTGACTTAAAAAAATATGGAACCACATATTTGAAAATCAAGAAGAATGAATTTCCCAACAAGCCAGTGAAGTATCCAAAGCTACATGTCACAAATGAAGAATCCGAGACTCACAGAGGCTACCAACAGACCCAAGTTTCTTCCAACAAGTAGCAGAGCCTGGATCCAGTCCCAGATGGAGGACTTCAAAGCCCACTTTACTTCATATTCGCAAGAAATCAATCTGAAAGTTGAATCATCTCCTTGCAAAGTGGTAATATCTCTCCATCTGTCTGTTTCATGAATCCACATTTCATATATCAGAGTTTGAGAAGCAAAGTGTTTTTGCATTGTTCAAAAATTATTTCACATGACCCAAGTACATGCCCTGTGAGGGTGTTAAAAAGGTTCCAGGAAACAAAAAGTAAGGGCAGGTCAAATGATCTTGCCATCATGGGCTTTGTACACTCAACTTTTTTTCTTTTAGAAACTCCTATCTCCCTCTATTTATCCCTACCCTTTCCTCTGCCCAGCTAACTCCTACTCCCCAGTCAAATACCTTGATCAAGGATCACTAGCTATAAGAAGTCCCCTCAATCTCCAGGGTGAGACTTTGGTCAACCCAGGTTATTCATCCATCCTCCCAATGAGAATGAGACACCACAGCACTTGACATAGTTTAATATGCATATGAGTCTCCTACGGGGTTTCATCAAAATGCAGAATCTGATTCTGAGGGCTGGGGCTGGAGATGCTGCATTTCTAAAAAGTTCCCAGATGATGGTGATGCTATTGGTCCATGGACCACAAACTGAGGTCTAAAGGAAAGAGACTGGGTTTCATCTCCATTTTCTCCATGTACAGAGCTGCAGGAGAGGAGGTGAAGAGAGAGGTTCACTAAGGGAATAAAGAATTCCTGCCTAGGTAGGTCAGGAAAGCTGTCTAGTGGTGCTGCCATTTGTCCAGTTTTTCTTCTTTGAAACATTCAGCATTCACACACAAAGTACCCTGACTTAAAAAGATGGAACTTATGAACCAAGACCCAAGTCTAACTTCAAAGTTATTACCTACCATATTCAACAGACTCAAAGTATGACACCATCTTCAGTATCTCAGGGAGTTCAGAAGTTAAAAACAACAGGTGAGAAAACACAACATTCTGGTGGAAAATAAATGAACATGTCAATGTTCTTTTGATTTATGGCTCTAACATGCTGGCTCCCTTGAGCCCTCACTACAGACTGGGTTATGAAATAACAACACTGTATCTGCCCTAAACCATCTGCTAAGACTCTCCCTCAGAGGCTGATAATAATAACAATAATAACCACAGCAATTGCAGCAACCCCAAGCTTAACTGAGCATTCACCCTGTCCCATGCACTAAGTGCTTCATATAAAAAGTAAGTAGTTTAATCCCATGATGACCCTGGGAAGTAGCTAGTATTATCACCTCCGATTTACCAAAGAACAACCTCAGGTTATGAGGAATGATATGGTTTGCCCAAAGTCACAGAGAAGATTCACAGCATGGTAGGATTCCAACCCAGACTGTCTGACTCCTAAGTGTGTATGTCTGAGAGATATGCTACCAAGGTCATTTCAAGGTAGAGTGAAGGAAAAGGTGACAGTAAAGGTAAATTCTGAGACCTAGATCACAAACTCTAGATAGGAGGCAGGAGAGGTATTCCTTGGGGTGTGCAGAAAGGTCCCCCTGACCTTGAAAGATGCTGAACTCAGCCCAGACACAAGCCCAGCTCTAACGAAGTTGGCCTGATCATCAGGCATCCACTCCCATTTTACTCATTTGCCCCTTACTCTGTATGAAACAGTCCTCTCCCTTTTCCCCACAATACAATTTGTCTCTCTCTCACTTGGCTTTTTAGTTAAAAACAAGAGAGATGAAGCTTGAAACCTAATTAAGGAAATGGCCCATGTACAAAGAAAACAGCCAGGGATCATTATTCAAATGGCAGCCTCTCTTTTTGTTTTTGAGGGAAAGCTAATGACTGCTCTGCAGCCCAGTGGCCTCTATATCATATCGTGTACACATCCTGTTATTAGAGGGTAATGCCAATGATTGGAAAACACACTGAATAAAAGCATGCACAGATCCATGTTCTCGTTTAAATGCTGCTTTGATTATTTAAAATAAAGACAAATGTTATCCTGGGAAATGCAGAACTCCCTGTGGCCAAAACCATCCATCTTATGTTAGAAAGATGCCCTCTCTAGCAGACCTGGGCCCATACAATAAGGTCCAAGGGCAAGAAATGAGAAACCATGAAACTTCTGTAGTGGAGAACAGGGAAAAGGAAGAGGAGGGGAAAAAACAAAGCAAAAGAATTCCTCTGGAAAAGGCCTGGTTGGATCTTCGCCCTGGATTTTGCTGAAATGTGTTCACTTGTAACCATTCCAACCACCGAGTCCAATTCACACCCACCAAGCCCAATTCACACCCACCTTGCTACCTCGATGCCCCAGACACTTTCCCAATGTCCTTCCAGCCTTGCCACGTCCAGTCTTCCCTCCATATGGCCCCTAGAATGTGCACCCTAGAATATATGTCTTTCCAAGACTGGGCAAAGACAGCTGCAACCCACAAACTCTCCTCTACCTGAACCCCACCAAACTCAACCTCAGTCCATCATTAAACACATCTTGCTCTCATGCTCCACCCACACTGAAATCCTTCCTTTTCTGTCAAAGCACAGTAACTCCCTGAACCTGGGGAGAGAGATCCCACACAGCTCACTGCATCTGGAATGCTTTCCATGCTCCACAGTCCTAATTACCTGTCTCCTACAAGCCAGGTCTACCCTGGGCCACCATTTCCTTCACAAAGGTCTCCTGTACCCGCTAGTCCAGATGAAGTACCCACAGCCGCTGTGCATCCTTGGGGACCCCAACTCTTCCCATTATAGCCCTCAACACTTGTCCAGGGTTTTTGACTATTATGAATACAGCAGCTATGACCATTCAGGCATAGGTATTTGTGTAAAAAAAGCTTTCATGTCTCTTGAGTAAATACCTAGGAGCTGAATGGCTAGGTCATATGGTAGGTGTGTACTTAACTCATAAGAAACTGTCAAACTGTTTACCAAAGTGTTTGCACTATTTCACCTTCCTGCCAGCAATGTATGATAGAGTGTCTTATTTGTTCTGCATCCTTGGTGTTGTTTTGTTGGGGTTTTTTTTTGGCGGGGGGGGATATTAGCCATTCTCATAGGTGAGTAGTAATATTTCACTGTATTAACTTGCATTTCTCTAAAGACTAATAATGTTAAGCACCTTTTCATATGCTTTTTTGCCATCCATACATCTTCTTTGGTGAAATGTCTATTCTAATGTTGCCCAATTTTTTTGGGTCATTGTTTTCTCATTCTTGAGTTTTGAGAGTTCTTTATAGATTCTAGTTATGAGCCTCTGTCTTTTCACTTTTTTAACAATGTCTTTCATAGAGAAAAAGTTTTAAATTTTGATTAATTCCCATTTTTTAAAAAATCATTGTGTCAAAAGCGGGTGTCATGTCTAAGACCTTTGTGCCTAATCCAGTCACAAAGATTTTCTTTTTAAAAAGATTTATAGTTTTACATTTTATATTTAGGTCTATGATCCATTTTTATTTAATTCTTATAAAATATATGAAGGTCAAGTTTCATTTATTTTACATATGAATATTTAATTTTAAAGCCTCATTTGTTATAAACGAATGCTTCTGGGGGGAGGTTTGAAATTTTAATGTTAACACATTAATAATATCAGAAGATCATTTTTGAAAGAAAATAAAAAAAACAAAAATTCTTGTAATTGCCAATAGATTAAACATACTGAGAAAAGTGAGAGAATTTGGGACAAAAATTTGTCTCAGAAAACTCAAGGATTCATTGTCATCTTGTTTAAGAGGGGACTTTATAGGTTATTCTGTGTGCGTAATAGACATAGGTAACCAAATTTATCATTTTAGTTATTTTAAGGTAATATTCAGTGGCATTAAGTACATTCACATTGTTGTACAACCATCACCACTATCCATTTTCAGAACTTTTTTATTATCTCAAACTCTGTACCCATTAAACAATAAAGCCCCATTCCCATCTCCCCTCAACTCTGGATAGCCTCTATTCCACTTTCTGTCTCTAGGAACTTGCTTTTCTAGGTACTTCATACAAGTGGAATCATGCAATGTTTGTCCTCTGTGTCTGACTTATTTCACTTAGAATAATGTTTTCAAGGTTCACCCATGTTGTAGCATGTGTCAGAATTTCTATCCTTTTTAAGGTTGAGCAACATTCCATTGTATGTATGTACCACATTTTTTTTTATCTATTCATTTCTGTTGACCACCTTTGGGTTGTTTCCATCTTTTGGCTATTGTGAATACGTTTCTGTGAACATTGGTTTACAAGTATCTGTTTAAGTCCCTGCTTTCAATTTTTTTGTGTGTATAAACCTAGGAGTGGAACCTCTGGGTCATATGGTAACTCTATATTTAACTTTTTGAGGAACGGCCAAACTACTTCCCACAGCAGCTACACCATTTTACACTCCCACCAGCAAAGTATGAAGGCTCAGGTTTCTCCACACTCTTGCCACACTGATATCTGACATTCTGGTTACAGTTGTCTTAATGTGTACAAAGTGGTATCTCGCTGTGGTTTTGAATTTACATTTCACTTATGACTAATGATTTCATGCATCTTTTCATGTAACATTTTTGTGTGTTCATCGGCAATTTGTATATCTTCTTTGGAGAAAAGTCTATTCAAATCCTTTGTCCACTTTTCACGGGCTTATTTGTCTTTATATTATTGAGTTGTAAGAGTTCCTTACATATTCTAGATCCAAGTCCCTTATAAGATATATGACTTGCAAATATTTTCTCCCATTCTATGGGTTGTTTTTTCAATTTCTTGATGATGTCCTTTGAAGCACAAAAGGTTTCAATTTTGATTAAATCCAATTTATCTATTTTTTGTTGTTGTTGCTTATGCTCTTGGTTTCATATCTAAGAATTCACTGCCAAATCTGAAGTTATGAAAATTTAGCCCTATGTTTTCTTCTAAGAGTTTTATAGTTTTAGCCCTTACATCTAGGTCTTTGATCCATTTTGAGTTCGTTTTTGTATATAATGAGAGGTAAGCGTTCAATTTCTTTCTTCTGCATGTGGCTATCCAGTTGTCTCAGCACTGTTTGTTGAAAAGACTTTTCTTTCCCCCACTGAGTGGTCTTAGCATTTCTGTTGAAAATCAGTCAACTATATATGTAAGGGTTTATTTCTGGCCTTTCTATTAAATTAATACTTCTTCAAAACTTTACTTTTTGGTCAACAATCATTTCTCCTTTATTAATTATCTGCATGCTTATCTCCCTTCCTGGATTGTGTTATGCTGCACAATGTCTAGAACAGTGTCCTGATCATAGCATGAACCCACTCAATAATTACATACAGAAATGAACGTATGAATGGGCAAATGAATGAAATTGCTTCTTCCCTAGACACCATTATGAATCTGTCCAGCACACTCATTCCCTGGAGTAAAACATCTCCACTAAACATCCCCTGCTCCAGGGACAGATCATAACTTAGGTTTTAGGAAAGGTCAGAAACCTACCACTAAGCCATACCAGGCTTTTATATTATGAATAAAAGTTACAGAAGACCAACTGCTCCACCAGAGTGCTGCTCTGTGCCAGTGGGAGAGGCAAAAGTGAGAGGTACATTTTTTCTAGTCCACGGTAATTAATGTTTACCCTTTCTTTTAAAAGATTACAGATTCAGATCATTTAATGACAGAAAACATCAATGGCTAAAATAGAGGAGGATCTGATGAACTGTGGTTTGATCTTTCAGTAATAAGAACGAAAGCCAATGGGGAAAAGATCATGTGTCTCAAGAAAAAGAATCCTTAAGGGTTATTTTTAAGGGACAAAATTAAGATACTATTTATATATGAACATGCCATTTTAACTGCCTGTCTGAGATAAAGGACAGTCATTCCTATAACTGCTTTTTAAATTTATGTGCTGATGGTGGGGGCAATTACTTATTTTCCTCTTTATTATACATGTAATGTATGTTCATAGCAGGTAAAGTAGGAAACTGACATAAACAAAATATAAATGTCACTCATAACCCAAAATCTAATTATAACCAACAATTTGTATTTTGGTATTCAGGCTGCCAGAATGTTTTCTATCCTCCTGTGTGTATATAGGTACATGTTTTACCCACGTACTCCTTTATGATCTACTTTTTCCACATATCAAGAACAGTATTAATGTCAAATACATTTGACACTATCATTGTCATTGCTGCACAGCATTCCAGGATATTGAAGGGCATGTATTTATTAAACCAAACCCTTATTTGGGAACATATTTTACTTGTATAAATAATACTGCAATGAACATCCTCCTCTGATTCTGACTTTAGAAGAATTGCTGAAGCAGGCAATCTGATTATTGTTTTTATTAATAAGCTCTGGTATTGAAGGAGCTTTCTTTCAACCAAAGTGATTTTTTACACTTTATTCTCACACTGAACTGTTCACTAAGACAGAGATATTGACTGCTCAGTGTATATTAGGTACCATTCTTACAACTCAGACATTTTAATAAAATTGTTTTCCTTAAGTAGATTTATTTTGAAATAATTCTAGATTTACAGAAAAGTTGCAAAGGAGTAGGAGTTCCCATATAACCTTCACCCAACTTCCCCTAATGGAACATTATACCTAACTGTCGCACATCTGTGAAAACTAAAAAATCAACATTGGCACAATAGACCTTAAGAATCTATCTCTTCCTATTCAGAGGAAGAATTCTGACCCCAGAAAGGGAGGAATTTGCTCCAGGGAGGTCAACAGCTGGTATTCCTGTCAGGATTAGAATCCAGAACTTGGGACAGCTGTACTGGTGTCTTTTCCTCTACATGACTCTGCCTTCCCTATTAATTCTCTTTGGACAAGATTTATTCTCACTGAAACTCTATAATTTGTATCCTATAATTAAAATCACATTTCCAAGTCCTGCTAGCTTAAAGTCCAAATCACTCTTCCTTTATTTTTTAAGGTCAAAATAACCTAAGTGTCACATAAAGCCATATCCTTCGCACAAAACTGCTTCATTACAAGGTAAACTTGCCCTTAGAAATAAAGACATATTTCTCACGTACATTGCTCTTTGTTTGATAACAGACTTTAATCTACAAACACAAACGATGCTATCATGACACAGTTTATGATCCAGCTAATAATAACTGCATTTGATTGCAGAAAAGCTAAAACTGAAAATTTGCACTCATCACAGAGGGCTAATTCCTAGAGAAAGTCTTTCTTTAGGCTAATTCCTAAAGAAATGTCACTTATTCTATCATCTCGCAACCTGTTTTCTTTTTCATAACACTCACTACAGTTTATAAAGTTTACATATGTATTTGTTTAAATATCTTTTAAATCATTACACTGTATGTTCACATAGGTGTAAATGATCACTGCATCCTCAGAGCTCAAAGGCAAAGACTAGTGACTTCAGAGTCATGAAGATGGTACATCCTCCACACAGTCACTGTTTGTCCTGGACCAATTTAGATACATAAAAATGTACATAATATTAACATGAAGATGGTAAAGCTTGTATTCCTCAATTCCACAGGCAAGTATGGCCACTTACCATGAGGGTGTTAGAGCCCAAGAATGCCCCATAGAGTACCGCTGTGTGCCTACACAATACTTCCTCACACCTAATGGTTTGTTACTTAAGCAATGGCTACTATCTAGAAGGGATACTAGCATGTGAGCCTCGTGTTATAAGGTGGCCTGAAAGTTCATATTTACTCAATTTCAAAGTCTACGTCTCTATACCTTTGTTAGTTTATTACTAAACTAACAAATGTTTACTGAAAATAATTGCAGGTAATCAAAATAGAAAACCTGGTGATAATTCCATCAATCCACTACTCATCATCAAAAAAAAAAACCCTTAATATTAATATTTTGATGTGTGGCCTTAATTCTTCCTCTGTGCTGAACATATAGTTTAACAAACTGGAATAGTATCATATGTGCCATTTTATAAAAGCTTTTATGTATTATGTGCTGAAAAGCTTTCTATGTCAATAAACACTTGACACCATGTAACACAACATGTTGCCATTGCTTTTGTTAATCATACTTTGATTTACTGAGATCACCTAAGGAATCAAGCCTTCCTGTTTAACATTATAAATGTTAAGAAAGAGAGAGCTATGACTAATTTACATTAACCCATGAAAGCAGTCCTCCACCCAGTGCTATTTGGTGAGCAGTGTTAACTCAGGTAAGAACAACATGTTAGAAAGCCCCCTATCAAATGGTCATATCAGACCTAATGGGACTGAACATCTTCCAGAGGCAAATATCCATTCCTAAATACCAGAACTTTTCTATTGACTCAGACCCACCTCACCTCCTACTACCCTGTGCTAATACAGAGCTTAAGCTTCTCACTTGAAGCCTGAATTCTACACAACAAAATAGAATTCATTTATTCCCAGCAAGAACCTGCAGAAGAAGGAACACATCAATGAAACACAACCTCACCAACTAGAGGTTCCCTAGATTCTCTGAGTATGTGAGGCTCCAAGTTAGCACCTGGGCACACATCTGTTTGTGTTGTTCTCACTCAGCAGTTTAAGGAATGAAGAATCACCTCATTACACAGCTACCATGTTTGAGTGAGCTCTGAGGTCTGGGGTTGGCCTTCCTTCCTCAGAGCCTGGCCATCCTCTCCCCTCAGGTTCCATCATGACATTTCAGGGGGAAAGGGGCAGGTTGGCCAGGTCTCCCTACACATCCCCTGCCTGGTCACGTACAGTTAGGTCACTGAGGGCTTTCTGGCTTTCTGTCACAAAATGTGTGACAATCTCACATAAAGGGTGATACCTTTCTGTTTCAGAAATCATGAAACATTCTTGCTAGCTCAAAGCCAGCAGGTGGGGCAGTGTTCTTAATGCTGTTTTATTCTATGCTGCCTTTCCCATCTTAATTGAGATTGGGGAGCTATCTGCATGCTCTGTCAGACTTCATGCCACCTGCTGTGAGGCTACCTTTCTCCTCTCAACTCTACATTTTTCAGAAGCCACAGTCTGAGTGCACCAGACACTCAGGATGCATGCTGGAGATAGAGGAATAAACGAGATACCCATGGTCATTACCCTCTGGGAGCGCACAGCCTTGTCAAGGAGGAAAACAAGCAAGCAGGCAAGCATCACGGTAAGGGAAGTACAGGATGTGCAGACAATCTTTGGGAGTGGCACCCACTGCAGACTAGAAGGTCACAGAGGGTTGTGTGGAGTAAGGGGGCCTAGGCTGAGACCCAGAGCATGAGTAACAGTTGGTTAAGAAAGATGAGGTTGAGAGGGGATGAGAGAAAGATGTAGAGGGAACAGCAATGCAAAGGTTAACAGGCCAGAAATTGAAGGGCACAAAAGAAAAAGTAGTTTGGGAGGACAGTTACCTCTAGCTCAAGGGGAAACGGGCAGCATAAGGTAGGCACAGCCGGGAAGGGGTTTCATAAGCAGGTCTCGGCTTCCATGTCACTTCCTCTCTGAGGCCCATCCTGACTAAGCCCCTTCTTCTCTCTCTTCGTGTAGTGTTAATGGACTTTATAGCACCGCACCCTTGGTATCTACCCATTTACTGGTGCCCTCCCCCCACTAGACGGGAACTTTCACCAAACTAGAATTTTTGTGTTTCTCCCCACTGCACACCAGCACCAAGCCTGGGTCCCGAGAGGCCCAGGTACTCAACAAACATGTGTCAAATGAACATAGACGTCATCTTTGTTGGTTTCATTGACACCCAGTGGTTCTATTAAGGAAATCACTGTTGAAAGTCTCCGCAGGTGGACTGCATCAACTTTGCTTCATGTAAAAATGACACTGTAGGCCGCACCAAATCCAAAAACTAAACAAATGACTCAGTCATATGCTGATCACAGCCTGCTGACCACTATGAGTGGTCAAGACAACTACTCAAAGCACCAGCCCCATAGCCAGGGTCCTCAGTCCTCGAGTTGAGGGCAGAGACAGTTCAATGTGCAGGACGCTAAAGCTCAAAAGACTTTTAGTTATTAGCATTAACACAGAATTTCTGCCTGTAGGTGCAGTGTTGCTTGCACTACACAGTGCTCTCCAGCAGCTGAAACAGCAGGATGGAGAAGGAAATGTCTAGAAAATCAAACTTCCTCATGCCACATGCACACACAGCCTCTCTGGGAAAGTCCCACTTGCCAGGTCCAAGCTGAGTGGTCTCGGAACAGTCCAGGTCATCTATGGGCAGGGCTCACTACAGGAAAGAAAGGAGGACAGAGTTTGTAGGAATTCCAGTATTTAATAAATCTACTGTCCCTGGGGTATACATAACAGTTGGGCTGTCCTGTTTGGCCCACCTTAGCGCACACACTGGGAAGGTCATCACTGACTGTCCACAGCCTTAACTGAGAGGAGCTGCTGAAATTGTCTGTAATGTTTCAATTCCTTAGCCAGAACCCACACCTTGCCCTTGCCTTGGACTTGTGCATTCCACTCGTATCCCTGGAAATTAAGTAAGTCATCAAGGTGACAAAGCCAATCTCTTCATCACTGAACCCTTTCCGGGGAGGGGGAGAAGCTTTGGGGAATGAGGAAACAAGTTCATTTATGGCAGTGAATTAGATTATCTTTGCAGGATTCTTGCACATTAAAGAATGCTAATTTGAATTCTGTCAGCTCTAGCTGGGCTGTCGACACCAGCGTATTTGAAACAGGTACAGAAAGTGCTGACATCTGTTAAAATAGCAGTGGGACAGCCCTGCAGGATGGGTTTGTGCCAGGGCATGAGGACCTGGAGGACAGAAGGTGCAGGAAGTTCCCCAGGGACACCCACTTGGTCTTTATCTTTATATGCCACCTCTAAGCCATGGAGCAGAGCCTGAGCAATATTGCAGAAAAGAATCATGCCCCAAAGTTGAAAACTGGAGCCATAAAGAAAGAGGTGACAGGCCTAGCTATGGCCCACTTGCCATGGTACATCAACAGTGACCTACATAAATAATCAAGTATGGTCATTTTATTGTACTTCTCAGATATTGCATTTTTTCCACAAATTGAAGGTTTGTGGCAACCTTGCTTTGAGCAAGTCTATTGGTGCCATTTTTCCAACAGCATTTGCTACTTCATGTCTCTGGGTCACATTTTGTAATTCTTACAACATTTCAAATTTTTTTTTATTATTATTATATCTATTACAGTGATCTGAAATCAGTGGTGTCTGACTTGCTGAAGGCTCAGAGGATGGCTAGCATTTATTAGCAAAAAAGGTATGTTTTCATTAAGGTACATACATTGCTTTTTTAGATACAATGCTATTGCACACTTAATAGACAACATACAGTGTAACCATAACTTTTATATGCACTGAGAAACAAAAAAATTCCTATGACTCGCTTTATTGCAATATTCATTTTTTGCCACGGTCTGGAATCAAACTCTGTATACAGTCGGCCATGAGTAAGCACACAATCCAGGAAAACCATCCCAAAGTCTAGCTGTAGCCAAGAGACAGGGTTAAAGACACAAAAGTTGGGCAGCCAGAAAACATACCATTTAAATCTTTACCTCAATGTGACAGAAACACATAGGAAAACGTCATAACCTCTTTTCTTCAACTCAGATACTCTCTTACACAAGCCCTCTCATCCCCACCCCTATCTTTTCTCCCCCTGCCATCAAACACCAAACTCCCTTCCTACACAATGGACACGGACTCCCTCCTCCACTGCGTACCCTTCATCTCCTTATCAGATTATCTTCAACTTTCCCGGGGGAACCCTGCTGACTTCCTCCCTCCAATAAGAGATCAGGCACAAACTCCTTAACTTGGGAGTGGTGGGAGGGGGAGCACATGGGAAAAGAAGGTGAGGGGTGCTTGTGGGCAGCTAACTCATTCCTGTGGCTGAGGGTTCTTAATCAGGGCTTCAGGATATGCAAAAAAAAAGAATAATTTCTTGATTTTTCACTAACATCTCACTGAAATTTGGCATCCCTTTGAATTTTGAATGTGAACAAACAAAAGTCATATTAAAAAGAACCTGAAATTTTATCACCAATAGAAATCAGATATTTTCCTACCACATTTTAGTTGTTAGTATCTCAAAATAGCATATACTTTTATCCCTATTTTGCTGTTTTGTTGGGGTTTTTTTGGAGGGGGGTGAGCAATTAAATTTACTTATTTATTTATTTTTAGAGGAGGTACTGGGGATTGAACCCAGGACCTTGTGCAAATGCATTCTACCACTTGAGCTATACCCTCTCCCGCATTTTGAAATTAAACCTGCTGTTGGATCTTGCTATTTAGGGTGTTAATAAATAAGCAACTATATTACAATACCATACCTTTGAGGAGGTTATATTTTGATAACTGTATTTCATTATAACTGGGCTTCCTTATAATTCTATGCATTTTATTTTATAAACTTGAAATATTTTTTCCAAGCAAGGGTAAGTTTTAGACTGTCAAAGTGGTCAGTGGCATATAAGAGGTTAAGAACCTCCTGCCTGGGAGAGAGGTACATAAGCTGAGACCAGAAAGATGGAAAAGAATTATCTAACAAAGGCACAAGAGCTAAGGGTAAAGGGTAATAAGAAAAGGGAACAAGTTATGAAAAGTCCAAAGGGGCACAGCAAAGCAGTTCTCTGGGTGCCTTCCTCAAGTGCAAGATGCACTATCTGACTAAACTGTGGAGGGCAGAGATGTTAAGATGATCAGGTGGGACTCTGCCCAGGATGACACACAGTCCAGTGTGCAAAGGATGATAAGTTCATGAATAAGCCTGGCTGTGACAGGCAGCTTCCAGGATGGCCCCCTCAACTGTTCCATTCTGCTTCCTGGTATTTGTGTCTTTGTGTAATCCCCTTCCCATGATTGCAGCTGGACCAGGTGACTTCTTTCTATCAACAGAATATGGCAAAAGTCATGTGCTGCCACTTCTAAAATTAGATCATAAAAGGACACTGACTCCTCTCTTACTTAACTGAGTCCAATTCTCGACCCATAATGAGATCACAAATGTTTGTTGTTTTAAACCACTATATTTTGGGGTAATCTGTTATATGATGACCCACACCACACACAGTGATGAGCAGGAACACTAACATTCTAGGGATGCTGAGGAAGACTTCATCTCTTTTAGCTGGGAATGACTATATAAAAAGGTATCTGAGGATACTTGCACTTAAAGTGTCCTCCAAAATGAGGCTATCAGACAGACACTCAAATTCATCAGAGAGTTAAAAAAAAAAAAAAGTCAAAGGAAAATTAATCAAAATAGTTATAGCCAGGTGATAAACTTACGCATTTTTGCTTTCTACCTTATTCTTTTCTATATTTCCTAGATGTTTCTATATAGATAGAAATAGTTCTATAAATATAGAAATGTATCTTTGTATATTTTCCAGACTTCCTAAAGTTTATACATACTGCTTTACACAAGATTTTTTTTAAAGAACGGGGAAGATTTTAGACTTAGATGTCATAAGAGGTCTTTTCCTATAGACTAAATACCACAAAGACAGAGGAACACAGATAGTGATTTAATGTATCTGAATGATTGGTAGGTTAAAGAAAGCAGTGGGAAACAGATTAAGGAGGTTAGAAAGTGATTAGAGCATAGAGGGGTGTGTGTGTGTGTGTGTGTGTGTGTGTGTGTGTGTGTGAGTGAGAGAGAGAGAGAGAGCACGTGTGAGAGGAATCTCTTTTTCAACTTATGAACAGTAGATAAAGGAAGAAGGTCCCAGCAGCCAAGAGTAAGGAGATGGAGCCAAACCCTTCTTTCCAGCCACTGAGCACAGCTGGATAAGAGGAAAGAACAAACCTGAGACCTTCACAAATTCCATAACAAGTTTCCTCACCGAAAGATATCCCTGTGTTGGGCATGAGCAACCACAAAAATCTGTTTTTCCTTCTTAAGTGACATGTTTACAACGAATAAGACAGGATAAGAACTGACCATAAGATGAAGACACTCATATGTTAATGTATTAACCAGGAGGAGAGACTAGCTCTGCTCACAGACCACAGCAGGACACAGAACAAGGGAGTCCAAAGGCCTGGCTTTAACTTCTCAAGCACAGAGTTGGGAGTAAACAAATCCTGTAAGGAATGGGGTCAGAGGCAGCTGGAGCCACTTCATCCTGTCATCCTGCTCACTCTACTATCCAGCGCCCATGGTGAGGGCCAGACCACCCAGGCTGGAAATGCTGGTGAGTCCTCAGGGGAAGCCAGGGAGTGCCCCAAAGGAGGGTGTGTGGGAAGGAGGCTTGAGAGCCCACCATCCCACCTTGGTCATGTCAGAGACGGGGACAGGAACAAAAGAGGCCCCACACAGGGTTAGGGAACCTGAAAGTAGAGCACTTGAATCTCCTGCTCCACAACAGTGTAGGAAGCCAGCAGGGTCCCCTGGTGCTCCTACAACTGGCACTTTTTAAAAACTAGAACAAGAAGTTTATTACTCCCACTCAGTAGTTCTTGGGGGCATTGATGTTAAGTCATCCATAATTCATGAAATACAGGGAATCCTCTTAATCTCAGTGATCATCTCTGATACCACCCCTTCAGAGATCTCACTGACATAAGATCCTGCAGGTAGACCAGTTATGAAATCATTAGTAGGAAACATTCAAATGAATAACCAAGATCTCTGGCATGAAGGCTGTTTCTGAAGTGGGTTTCCACCAAAATGTAATGGTGTCAAAATCACCAGCATCTGGCTGAGTTTCCCAGTATACCTGGACTCCCTGAAAATGTCATGGGCCTTGAAAACAGCTTAAAGTACTGAGCACCCCTGTTGTCAAAGAAGTGGGCAAAAGCCATAGGTGTGTGGTGCAGATGGGTAGAAGACCAAAGACAGCCCCAAGCCCAGGGGTATACAGGAAGGAGAGAAAGCTTCCCTCACAGGCTGAGAGCAGCTTGAGTATAGCACGGAGGACTTGCAGGAAGGATGAGATAATGCAGAAGTGAGTTGAATCAACAACTGTGATAGCTACTGGTAATGCCCGCTGAATCTCCACATGTCTACGCACGCGGAGATACATCATCCAGCCTCACTAAGGTTGGGTGGGGCCATGTGTCCAGCCCTGGCCAATGGATATGAAAAAGCATGAGTCACATCATCACCAATGAATTTAAAAGCTACCCAATGACCTTCCAGCTCTCTCTTTCCAGCCTGGGTGACTAGAAACTTCACACTGAAACAAGACAGAAACGTTCCTTGATCACTGTACGGATGAAAGATGCCCTGGATAACTGTCCAAGTCATGGAGTCCTTTGACTAGTCAAGAAAATAATTTATGCATTGCTCAGCTTTGGGAGTTAATTTGTTAACCTAGTCTCTCTTGAATGAAATCAAAGACAACTGGGAGCAAGGATGTCTCCACAGATGCCATCAGAGACAGGTGACAGCAAAGTACCAGCAACCCTCCACCTCCATGCCTGGGCTCTATGTGGGTCCATGGAACTTGGATACGATGCAATGGAGAGCCAGAAGGAATAACACGAAATGACTGGGATTTCGTTTCAACAACTTGGCAGAACAGGGACTCAAAATAGAAATGAAGTTCAATTAGAGGGAAAGAAAGTGACTTTTCCTGCACACCTCAATTTGTGGTTTGAAAACTGAACCCACTCCCCAGATGTCTGTATGACAAGCAAAGCCAAGGCCAACTGGCTCTTCTCTGGCTGTCTGCAATTTTGGCCAAGGGAGTTGATAATTTCTCATTTCAGAGAATCATAGCATTTTAGGATGAAACAAAACCTCCAGTGGTGGGATGACACACAGGTTTCACCTCCAGTGCCAGCTCCAGTGGACTGCTGGTGACTTCCTGGAGAGCCATGTCAAAAGGATTCTAGGACTACGTCCAGACTCAGTTGGGAAGAATAGGATGGTTGATTAACAAGGGCTGCCAGGGAAAGGCAGAATGGGAACATATGAGTAAGGCAAAAAAAGAAAACTGAGCTGACCCCAAGAGCCCAGCTATCTCATTTTGCAGATGGTGAAATCAAGGCCCAGAAGATTCACCCAAAGCTCTCCGGACACATGATTTGAGAACCAAGACTTGAACCTTCATCTCTCAATTCCTATTTGTTGTCATTCTATCACCACCAGCTGTTGCTTAGCAATAATTGTTTCTTAAAATGCAAATGAGATACAGCCCTCCTACCTTTCTACAATGTCTCTGGTAGCTCACCATTCTTGATTTTACATAAAAACAATACACAAAACTAAACAACTTCTTAAAGGCAGAGAACTTTCTTCATCTGGTGACAAAAGGAAAAACCAAAGAGACTGGAAGCTTGAGAGGGCATTATTGCTATCTTTGAAGATGAGCAAACTTAAGGTGCTGAAAAACATCCACAATTCAGAGCCAGCCAAGAAATAGAGACCTCAGTCCTACAACTGTGAGGAACAGAGTCCAGTAGGAAACCTGGATGAGCACAGAAGAGTATTATTCCCCAAGCCTGCAGACTGTAGCCTAACCAAGATGGCACCTTGATTTTAGTTAGTGAAACACTGAGCATGGAACTCACAAGCCCACCTGGACTGCTGACCTGTGAACTATCAGATCATCAACGGGAGTGGTTTCAGTTGCCAGGTTTCAGGTAAACTGTCATGCAGGAATGAAAAGTCTGAGTTGAAAAGCCAGAGTTGGTAGCTAAAATATGTCTCCTGTGGACGGCTGGCAAAACTGACCTATTTATCCTATTACATAATGGCTTGAGGAATGAAGACCATTAATATCTTATGGAGTGGTGGAAATGGTGGCAAGAGATTTACATGATAAACTCAAGAAAAACATCAAGGTAATGGTTGGATCAGGTCGATGAATTTCTGCAACACTCACCGTACAATATTTCTATATTTTATATTTAAATATATTTAAATACACAGTATTTCCATATTTAAATAAAATGAGGTTTGTATCATAACAACAAGAGTGAAAACAAAATCATCTCCAAAATGGAGGCTAAACAAGGCAGAGAAAAGAAATTCTTTTTCTCATTCATATTTGCAAATTCAGGACAGGAAAGTTTGCTAAAGGCTGCTTTAAAAATTAAATCTGCAGTATGCTTGAGGAGAATGCTAGACGCAGGGAGAATAAGGTGCTTCCAAGCTCAAGATTACAAGGTCTGAATTAAATGAATGGTGTCCACCTATGACTTTGCCCACTGTCCAACTCAGACCAGCTGCTTCCAGTTCTGGTATAACAAGCTGAGAAAAGCTTTTACTTGTCTGTTCCCCAGGGCCAAAATCTAATTAATACTGATAGTTACTACTAAACAAGGATAACACAATAGAGACTATGCTTTAAGGTCTTTCCTCATGTACCAGGCATTTTCCTAAGTATTGGACATAGTTTTAAGTGTCTTTAATCAGTCAAATGCATGAAACAAAAATGATTTCAGAACCACTGGCTCCAAGATTATTATTCCCAAGTTCTTCGCTTCTTTTATCCTGTTACATAATGGTTAGAATACAAAGAGAGGCCTTGGTTCAAGTCCCAGCTTCAACACTCACCAGATGAGTGACCTTAGACAAGTTCTTTTCCACGTCTCCAAACCTCAGTTTTCTCATCTCTTTAAATGGTGATAATAATTGTCCCTAATTCATGGGGCCATGATGAGGGCAAAGTGAGATCAGGTATACATCTCAGTGTAGTGACCAGCAGGTGGTCACAGCTCAGTAATGGCAGCCTTTGGCCATGATACCAGCCAAGGTGGCATGATCCCCTGAGTGGCCACTATATGAAAGCTGTCCCAACCAGAACAATGAGCAGTATTTCTTATTTATGGGCAGAAGCTTCTTTCCTATTAAAAACAGTCCTATGAGTTCTTTCTTTAAACTTCTTCTCCAAATTCCCATGCCACAACTCAGAACATCAGAATATTAATACTTTCTGACTGCCAAAACCAGCACCTGGTCTGATTCTGAATATAAACACATAACAACCCAAAGTTTCAGACCACTAACTTCTTTCCTTTTCCTTCTTTTTATGTTATCATTTCTAACTTGGAGCAACCAAAGAGATTTATACTTTTAAACATTATAAAAAATACCCCCAAAACATCCCTTGCTCCCAGGCTGAAACCTTTTTGTGCCATTAGCTTAAAGCCCCAAAATCCTTATATGAATGAACTGCAAAATCCTGAAAATCACATGTGTTTAGAATGGAAAAAATAACTCAGAGCCCTGTACTCTGGAATAATCATTTAGAATGCCCTGCCCTATTGCCACCAAAACATTACAGGTACCTCATTGTCTATATTTCATTTAGGATATATTTTCTAAGGTTTAAGAAAAGTGTAAAACAGTCAGGGATTAAGTGTTCTTTTCCCTGAACATCAGCATTCAGTATAAAAAGCATGAAATGATTTTAGACTCACATCCAGCTTTGAACTCCTAAAAAACAGTAACTAAATTCTGTCTGGTTCAGAAAGGATTCCTTCTTTTAAAAAAAATTTAAGTATTGAGTATATGCTTTATGCTAACCATGTTTCTGAAACTTGACCAGTTCTTATCTCAGTGACTAGGGGAGAGGGTCCACCCTGTACTTCTAATAAAGACTTATGAATGCCCTAAAACCTCATATTAAATTGGCCCTAGTAACCCAGAACAGGTCCTGGCTTGTCATTGTCTCCTTTGCAATTCCAACAAGTCACTGTCATTAAAGAGTATTCATGGAGGGTTATTTAAGGAGGCTGAGTACACATTCCACACCAGAAAAATCACTTTGCAAGACCTAAGCCATGAGAGGTAAAAATACACAATTGATTATGAGTGAGTAAGCAAAGACAGTGTTTTCCCAACTTGTGCTATTTGAGTTGCACCATCGCAATTAGAATGTCTGAAACCACCTGCGATATTTGTTTTTTAATAAACTCACATTTTCTTCTTACTGGCTACTTTAGCCTTATCCTTAAGCCCAAATATCAAGACATCCTGGTTGTGCTAGTTACAGGTCCCCCATCCTATTTCACATTAAGATAAATACAAATAACTGAAATGTAAGCCACCTGTGGGCCATGCTCAGGTAAGGATAAGATGAAGTGTGAAAAGGACCCCGAAGAGGGGCTGAAAATGAAGCCCTGGGCTCTCTTCATGCTCTTCTTACAATGGCTGCTCTGTCTGCCCTCATAAACCATTGAAATGTGCCCAAGTGTCTGCTGATTGGGTCACTTGGTGCCAATGGCCACTGACATGAAAGTGAAACAAGCCAGGCACAGACCCATGATAACTGAGAGC
The DNA here is from genome assembly GCF_048773025.1 of Camelus bactrianus. Lineage (NCBI taxonomy): Eukaryota > Metazoa > Chordata > Mammalia > Artiodactyla > Camelidae > Camelus > Camelus bactrianus. The sequence goes on from NC_133555.1 coordinate 30,493,122, forward strand.
TAGCAGGAGGCCTGGTTAGGCTGCATGTCACCCATGTCACTATCCTGCCTTTTTGCCAGTGGTGGCCCTTCCCAAACTGTTATCTAAGGTGACACAGGGCATGCACTGACTCTGCCAATATCACTCCCTCCAGCCTTGAATTCTGTTCCTTACACATGGACTAGGAGTTACTACGATCACTCAGTCAATCACCCACTCACTCATTCAGCAAATATCATTACTACATGAAAGGCCTTTGTGTGAGAATGGAGACCCTGATGGCAAATGAACTGGCCTTAATGCCCTGTGACATGCATGAGTAAGATATTTCATTGGGCCCCGTGTTTGGGTTCCCAAAGAGACGGCAATTTTGAGCTGGCAATGAAATGACAGGGCCCTCAGTTCTCCACAACTATAATGCAACACCTTTAGCCAGAAGGCAGAGTAACTTTGGGCAACATTAAACTCCAAAATCTAAAACATGTGAATTCAGAAAAATTGGTGCCCTTAGGAAAAGTTAGAGGACTTCTTGCTGTCCCATCTCTTTCTCAACGTTTTTCCATTTTCAGTTAACTGGAATAACAGCCAGAAAAATATCATTAAATACATTATTGACAGCAGCTAGCAGGCCATCCAATTCCAATTATAAGAAGGATTACTGAGATCTCATGTTCCAACATCTCTCATGTTCATTTCATATATCATAGAGATGGCTAAAGAACTTTCCACTTCTCCAAGGTTTCAGGCCAAACCGAACCATTTTCTGGGTTTGGCAACAACCAAAATTTTCCAAGAGTCACTGACTTAAGCCCCAATTCTCTAGACCTAAGAACTTTTTCCACTGCTTTTAAATATAATTATATATAAAGAAAAAATTGGTTCATATTTTTCTAATTCCTGTGTCCTTCATTCATCAAATGCTTTCTCTGAGAGCTATTTGATATCCAAGAAGGCTTCTGAGTATTTCATAAGTCTTTAAATGTCCCCTCTTCTTTGAACTAAGAAGCTGTCTTTTTTGCTAAGAGCAAACTTAATGTGAACCTCAAAAGGCTTTAGGTCAGTTTGAAATTTAAACCTCCTCAAAGTACAAGTGGGTTCTAACCCAAGAAAAAAACAATGCTTTTCTCTCTTACATATATGTTTTTCCCATTCGTTCCTCATATGCATACCAAAATGAGAAAGATGTTATTGAGAAGGATGATGCAGCTCATAAAAACACACTCTTTCAGCAATGAAAGAAAGCTTGACAGTTTCTGGTTCAACAGACTGAAAAGTAGAGGGCCGTAATTTAATTTAACCAAGTGTTCTCAAATAAATAAATAAAGATATAAACAAGAGTCATGTACCTCTCACAGCAGCTGGTATAAATCCACCAGCACATTGAGCCCATTACAAACTAAAATACTGGATATAAACTGGTCAGCATCACCTATGGGCTCCTCTTCCACTTCACTGTTGATAGAAAGAAAAAAATCAAGAAAAAGAAGAGACATTGTTTTCCACTCCTAAAATGAACGACTATTCTAGGTCCAAATAAAGAGAAAGGGATGAGCATGCCCCCTTCATCTGAGCCTTCAGGACAATTAATACAGCTTAAGAGTTCAAAGCCAAGTAGCTTACAATTCCTTCTGTCCTTAAACGTTCTCCTGATTTTCAAAGAAAAAACTCATAGGCACTGCAATCATCTTTCATGATGACACAAGACATGTTAAATATAAGAGAACCTTTCCCTCACTTTGTTTTTCAACATAAAAGCATAAAAAGCAATCCCCAGAAGCGATAGAAGAATATGAAATAAGAGCAGTTTCCCAAAATGCCTGGGCTATAATCTTTGTAATCAGCCAAGGACACCACCCACCACATCTGGGTAGGCACCAGAGCCGATTACACTAATTATGATTGAGCTGGATGAATAGCAAATCTGTCATATTGTGGCTGGGCAGCAAGTGGGAATAAAACACCAGCATTCAGGACATGCTGCTGGGTCCTTTCCTTCTGCCTGTACAGACGTTAAGAGAGAAGGCAACGATGTCACTACAGAAAGGCTAGTCTCCTCTAAATGGACCCACGTTAATAGCTCAATTTAACAAATGCCATCTAACATGCAGGAAAATTAAAACAAAACAAAACAAATAAAACACAGGGCATAGACCATATAATCCCAGAGGGACAAGATTCCTGCTCTACTAAATGGACATCATGCATGCCTTGCACAGGTGGTCACTCAGCATCATCCTAGATCTCTGTGAGCTTCATCAAGCAGGACTGTGTCCTCTCTGTGCTATGTTGCCTGAGACTCACAAAGAAGTATTCAGCAGGTGTTTGCTGAATCTATGAATTGATAAATGTGTAAACCACTCACTCAGCCCCCAAGCAAGTCATGTACCATCCTGTCACACCCTGCTTCATTGGTTGCATTCAACATCTAAAGTCTCAGAAACCACAGGTGTTCAAGAGAACCAGGAAATCTTGGTCTCTGGCCATCATGCTACCTGGCTTCAATTCTTGGCATCACTTACTAGCTGTGTGACCTTTGGTAAGCAACCTTCTCTCTTCATGCCTCATCTTCCCTCTCCTGTGAAATGATGATATAAACAGCACTTAGCCCACTGAGATGCTCTCATGAATAAATGAACTAATTCATGTGAGAGACTTAGAACAGTCTGGCAAACATTAAGCACTCAATACACGCAAAAGATTTCTCTTTCTCTTACTATTCTGGGTCAGCAGACAGTCGCCAATATACAAGCTTCCAAGGAGGACTGTATAGAAGCACAACTCTCAGTAATTAAAATTAAACACCACATTTCCAGGTATCAACATGAACTAATGCAAAAATAACCTATGGAATATAAGAAGTTGCAGGGAGATACATGCATAGTATGTGCTGCATTTATGTCAGAACAACAGTAGCAGATTTCAGTAGGGATGTGCACATCCATGTACACAACATGCACAGCAATTTGTACACACACATACAACAAAAATTCTCTGCAAAGACAAATCTATCACAGTGGTTACATGGGATGGGGGAAGTCTAAAGGAACTTAAGTTTTATCTCTAATATTCTAAGCAAGTGGATTCTTGAATTGTTTTCTTAAATGATCACTAAAAATTTAAAACAAACCTTTAAAATGCATACCAAAAATAAAAACAAAAATGAAACAAAAAACGAAAAATTGTCTTCACTGGCAACATCATGAGGGAGCTCTCCATGTGGTTGCTGGAGGAGAGAGCTGTAATTACTTGGATAATGGCTTCTTCTTGGCTGGATCACAGGCTATGCCTGGCAAGGAACCCACCTGCCTTTTCATTACTCTTGTGTCCCTAGCACTGATCACAGCACTAAGCATACAGTAGGTTCTCAGCATGTATCTGTAGACTGAATGGATGCACTTAAGAAAAAAATTACAAAATCCTTTCAGCAATTTGACAAGGTCTTTCATTTTTCAGTATCTTTTTTGAAAGCCTAAGCACATTTAATTATTTAACTTTCAAACTATGAGGAAAGACTTCTAATTATTCAGGGTCTTAACCAGTGCACTTAAATCACAGGTATTTGGGAACTCTCCCTGCCAAAATGGTGCTCCTTTTATTCTGCAATGCCCCCCCTTGCCTCCATTTCACATCCTGACCTTGGAGACACAATAAATAGCTTTTGTTCCCCAGTCCCACCAAGACCTGAGATTGTGATATGATATGCAGACATGGTCGACCGAGTCTTGCAGGCTGAAGCAAACACGTCAGCAAAATCTACCCATCGCTGCTATAGATTTATGTCGGTCCAGCAATTATACAGGCTGTCACGGGTTCTGGGAATACGCTAAAGTGAAATATAGAAGAATTCCTTAGAGAGCAGCAGCAAAAAATCGAAACTCCTGCTCCCTCACCCTCCTGGACTGAGGTCACAGCCCCCGAGGAGACCCTTTTGGGGCTAAAAGAGCCACCCACCTTAACTGGCTTTTTGCGGTGGGTGATATTCAAGCACTGTGGAGGAACATGTGCAATTCCTATGGGGAAAGAACAGGACATTTCAAACATTCCAGTATGTGACCCTTTAAAGCACATTTTTACATTTTGGACTGTGTACCCAATTTTCTCCTTCCATAAACCGAGGGTAGTGTGAGGTGGAATCTAAGATTCAGTATCATTAAACACACAAGACCATGGAGCTTTTGGAACTTAGGCTGCCTGTGCTGGTGAGAAGACTTTACATTTCTTTCAACCCCTGTAGAAGAACAGGTGAATAGGGAGTTTTTAATGTTCTTTGAGCCATGAGGACACAGAATTTGTCCAGAAGGAGTTCTATCGTTGAAAAATCCTGTGTCCAGACCAGGCAGAGTAAGGGTTTCAGCCAGGAACTTTCCTCTGCCCCCATCATTAGCCCCACTACATGCCAAAATCTCCACGAGGCTCAGAGGGTTCTGCAGTGAACACAGCAATCCTAGGCCCACACCTAAGGGTCCAGCAGGGAAAGGATAGCACACATATAATTTTTAAAAATTCGGTTAATCCCCATTGTAGTAAGTGCCTGGAAGAAATCCAGGTGTCAAAAAATGAAACCAGACTCCAGCAATGGTGAGAAGATGTGCTGAGTCTTCTTGGTTCCTAAGGCTTTTATAAAAAATCAAATGAAATTATTACAGCATCCAGCTTAATGTGGAGTCTCAAACTTGAATATCTCATTCCACCTCCCCCTCTATATCAGATGGCTGGAGAGAGATGCTGAAATAAATTGCTTAACTTACTTGAGTGAGCTCACTGCTCAGGGGAACAGGTAAACTGCTCAGCCATTTATTCTTTCTAGAAATATAACTGAACATCTACTATGTACCAGGACATAAGTGCCAAAAATACAACAGGGAATAAGACAGACTATGCCCTCACTCTCATGATGCTTATATTCTAGTTGGGAGAAAGAGATAACATGCAGGAAATGAGTTCAGATTTCAGACAAAGCTACTGTGGAGAAAAGGGGGCAGGACTGCACTATATGGAGTTAATTACTAGACAAAGGACACTAGATTTCCTGGTCAGTGCAAGCTCCTCTATGGTGATAACATACAAGCTGAGACCAGAGTATGACCCAGGTGTGGGAGAAGAGCATTCAAGACAGAGGGAATGTGACAGTCAAGGTCCTGAGCAAAAATAGGCTGGCATGTTTAAGGAAGTAAAAGGCTAGTGTGGCCAAAGCCTTGTCGAGCATGGGGGAGAGTGAGCAGGAGACATAGTGGGGAAGGAGACACATTCTGGGGGATTTATAATCCAAGGGAGGAATTTAAGGCACTCAATTTTAGGCGTCTGGTTCCCAGAGGAAAAAAGAGATCAATATGAAATGTTCCAAAGAGTGACATCTCAGCACACATACAATAAGTACAGTTTCCGTTAGAAGGCAGACAACTTGTCACATGCCAGTTGCATATAAGAAATGGCTCAAGTAAATAAGTAAATAGCTAACACATTGTTTACAAACATCAAACAGTACTGGATTCAATTCTTGGAAGAAATTAGGACTAAAGATCCAGGATTCCCGAGGAGGAGAAGGAGAAAATATATTTATTCAAGACCCCTCTGCCCATATATTACTGAATTTTAGCAGAGCAGCTGGTCCATAAACACAACTGAAAATTCCTGAGCACTGCAAAAGCTGAGTGGCTAGAAAGCAGAGCTTTGCTTAAGCAGCTGCAAATTTTGTATCTTCTCAGAAGACACTATTTTGCAGCTACATCAATGTATTGGCAGGCTTCTGTTTTAACTAAATGGACTTTTAATTTTGTATGTTTCCGTCTCAGAAAGCCTTTATGATATATATTCATGATGCTGTCATTATAAAAGTTACTTGAAAGGACTCTAGCCATCATCATAAGTGCTTCCAGAAGCAATAGCACAGGCCTCAAAAGGCCTGAAAACAAGCTGCCGGGTTTCAGCTCAGCTATTCCTTCCTGAAGGAGGTCTTGCAATCCCACTGCCTTAGTAAAAGCACTTCTAGCCAGCTCTCCATTCAACAGAGAAGAAATCTCACCAATGTGGCTTAATTAAGTGGAAGTATATTTCAGGTTTTTTTTTTTTTGTTTTTAGAGGACTTTTTTCCCTATTAAATACGTATACTGGTTTAAACAAGATAACCTAAGGAATCAAGAACTCACAACTACGGGTTGTGTCTACATCTGCTGTGTTTGTTCTTCTCTCCATTACAGCTTTCAGCTCTGCCTGACCTCTTTCCACATGAGCAGACCGTTCCAGTGGGCTGTTAGGTCCATGTCACTATGCCAGACTCTACCCTATCAGCTTAGTCACACTGGTAGAAACAATGTCTTTCTCACTGTTTCCTGGAGAGAAGTCCAGAGAAAGCTCTGATCAGCCCTGTCTGAGTCAAAAGTCCATTTCTGAGGCAACTCCTATGCCCAGGGTGATCAGGGATCTTGACAGACTGAGCCTAGGCATTCTTCCCACCTTGCAGCTGGAGCTTACAGGGCTCCAGCATCAAAAAGAAGGAGGAGATGGTCCCCAAAGAAATGCAAAGCTATGAGGTAGGAAAGCATGATGATCAGGTTAATATTTTAGACACTTCAGTCTACTATTGCAGAGATGTGATTTAACATGGTTACATGCTGTACCTGATCATATACAACTGAGTACTGTGGAATCCTCCTCCCTAGCCAGCCTGGCCTGGAGTTTTGCAATTCTGTGAGTTTTGCTTTCATAGGTTATTTATTATTAATCACTCCTGGTCCCTTCAGGTGTTAGGAAAGTGTTCAATCAATACTTTCAAACACTTACATGACTGAGCAGAAATAGAATCACTTACTTCTAAAGCCATCCACAACATTCTCAATTGGGTATTTTATATCGGTTCTTTCCCCTGCACTGAATGCTGATAGCATAAAATCTTCTCCTTCCAAAGTGTAAAAGGAAAGCTCTGCTACTAGACTGTCTCAAAGGCAAATCAAGTTTTAATAGTGAAAGTGGACTCAAGCCTGTGAGCTGAGTTGGAGTCAAACTTACCTTATTTACTCTTTTTTGACCTTTGTTATCCAGCATCAGGGTTGCTGCCTTCTGCCATCCACCACCCCAAACACTGTCTGACATTACCTGACACATTTGAGTGTCCATTACTATCTGTCTTCCCAAGCTTCCCATAAGAATATAAGCTTCAGGAGTCCAGGGTTTCATGTACTTGGGTAGTCCCAGTCATAAACAGTGCTTACACGTATCAGGCACTCAACATATACAGTTTGGCTAAAGGATTAGTTGGCCATAGAATCCCTCTTTCTGTAATCAATTCCCACAGAATCTATATTGGATATGCTATAATAAACAACTATTAAATTAAAAGCATTTGCATGCCTAGAAGTGCTAGCTTCTGACTTATCCTTAGACTCTGAGAGAGTTCCACCTCTAGTAGGATATCCATCTAACCAGGGTTTCAGAAAGCCCCTGTGATGTGCTGTGATGCCCCTCTGTTTCTACAGCCCTTTTACTTTCCTGCACCAGTTATAAACTTGTGTACTTGATTTTTTCACAAAAATATTTTACAACACTTCTCTCAAGTTCTACTGAGACTTTACTCTTATCCAACTAATGGTCAGTTGGTTGATGAGGACTGAACGACCAGCCACCGTTGGGACTATCCTCATTTCCTAATTTCCTCAGTTGTCCTTGACTTCCTATCTGAAGTGCTCTCTAGTCATTTCCCCAGTTACAAGCTTCTGAAGTCAACTGTCTTCAGAAGATTCCCAGCAAATTGGTCACACTTCTTGAATTAGCCTATTGCAACATGGAAGAACATTGGACCCACTGCCATTTGCCTAATTATTTTTATACAGTCATTGAAATGCTTTTGAGGTCTCTTTGCTTTCATGTCGGCCAACAAACTCTTTTGCAAACAAAATTTTCATATAAGAAATTTACTCTAGCTGCAATCAACCTTTCTAGAAGGAAACCATTCTCTCTGAGATGACAAGACTCACCAAAAAAACAACAGCAGCAGGAAGAGCAGCTGTACAATGCTGCTCACATCTAAAAGAGTAGGGGAAAAAAATAGCTAGTGGGGGGAAAAAACTAAGTCCATAAACATTGCAGAGAGGCAAGGCTCCCCCAGCTCTCACTCTACATGCGGCAACCAATTACTCTCTCAAAAGAAGAATGCAGGTCTTACATGAAGTGGAACAATTAATTTCACGCTTGTCATCCTGGCCTCAATAGTAAGTTGATTTGAATCAGATATTTGTGGTACATTACAGCTTGCAGGGGACAGTTCTGGTGCCTCCTGAGCTGACAGACTGCCTTGATGGCTACCATTGTAAAACAATCCATCAATAAGAGTAATTACGGTATTGATCAAAGCAGTTGGCTGCTTCAGATTGGAATCAATTCTCAGGAGTTGCTGGAAACAGAAATGTCTAATGGACTATTCCATCACTAGTCACTGCAGCAACTGAAACAGCTAATATTCTGGAAAGTTCTTAATAATTACTCATTGAATCTGAATTTCTGCTTCGGTGGTCATAACTAGACCCTGCTTACTATAGCCTGAAAGTCAGTCCAAGTGGATGAAGGAAGGGCCAAACAAAGATTTATAAAGTGCCAGCACTGGCCAAAAAGTAGAATAAATAATGTGAAAAACTACCTTTGATAATTTTATTGTATCCTGTTAATCAGAGAAGCTCTTTTTTTTTCTTCTTCTTCTTTTTTTTTTAACACAGTTTCTGGGTAAGAAAGTGTACTGGGAAGAAAATAGCTTATTTAATAGATGCTGCTCTTACAGGGGTCCCTGACAAGAGAAAAAAAGTTTGCTTTTCAATGTTGATGGCATCAGTAACAGAGAGTACAATGTCATTCATTTGAAATTTTCATGTATATGTCATTCATCATATTCTAGCTTATGTATAGAAATTTAGACTCTCTGGGAAGCAGCATAAACTTGGGGAGACCCACAACAGCACACAAGCCTAATAAACCTACTCTCTCTTTCCCTCACTCAAATGACTATTGATTCACAATCAGGCTGTGCCATATTTAAGGCAGCCCCTACATGAGACAGGAAAACCTCAAGCTGCCACTTCATCAGATGGTCCCTTGATTAGAGAAAGAGTAGCTGTTCAGTCCTGAGGACTTAGCTGAGCACTTCTTACCACACACAGCAGGGAATACACACCTCCTAGTGACAAGATGACAGGTTCACCAAACCTCAGGCTTGGGACTTCCTTTTCTAGGACTCAGCAAACACAGCCTTCCTTTAGGTTGTCCACTGGTGTAGCCCACTAATGAGGCCTCATAGAACCTATATTTTTGTCCCTATAATTGACACAGACCTTCTATTTCCAACTTTGCTTTTGCATCTTCATTTTTTTTTTTTTTCAGAAAGCAGTTCATTTCCCACCTCAACTCTGACACTTAATATACGTGTAACCTTGGAAAAATTACTTAACCTCTCTGTGCCTCCATATATCCTTTCCTACCCCAGTAAAGAAGAAAATTATTAATTCTAAGGGTAAGAGTATCTGGGAAAAGCTATACTAAAAGACATTTGAGATGACCTGTGGGATTTCCCAAGTGCCAGAGTGCCTGGTAGTGGAAGTGGGGAAGGGTGCCTTAGGCAGAGTAAACAATCTCAGCAAAGGCCTCGAAGGACAAGCAGGACATCTTCGGTGCTATCTACTGCAGGAGTGTTAGGGGAGAGACTGCCAAGTAAGACAGAAAGAGGACAGGGAACGGCCTGGAACACAGAGCTCCAAGAGCTATACTTCTGCTCAAGGCAGTGGGAGCTATACTGGGCTTCTAAGCAAGGGAGTGAGCTGATGGAAACACTGTTTTAGAAAAGGTATCCCAAAATTCGTTGTGCGAGATGGATTGAAGTAAAAAGGGAAAAGGAGCATGAAGATCAGTTAGGAGGTCGCCACATTCATTCAGAGAAAAGATGATGATAAAACACCAAATTCTTTCCAAATAAATCTTCTGTAATTGGGACATTATTTCAAATAGCAGGTTGATTAATACTCACGTGTACATTTGCCAACGCACGCCCTTGTGCCTCATTTTGCTTTGTTATTTGCAAGCTGCAAGAGTGGCCACAACGTTATTAGGAATTTATAGGATCATTAGTTGTCCTCCTCTTATATATCAAAGCTCTGTAAGTCGCCTGAGTGAATTCCGAGTTCAGTTTGGAAAGTTTCAAGATAACAACAATATATTTATTTAAAGGCTTAGATGGTTTTAACGCCAGAATGACTCTTAGCTCTCCTTTAGCACTATAAACACCACCATTAAATCAAACAAGACTCCATTTTTAAAAGGGAAAATCGGGTTTAGACAGTTTTTAACCTGAGAGGAAAATGTGGACAATAGAAACCAAAGAGCTATTACACAAGGGAAAAGTTATAGATGTTTGTCTTCCCTCAGCAACCAAATATTAATTTCACTGATGACAAGATTAAGGAGGCAGACAACAGTCAACTGAAATTACTCCAGTGCTTTTTATATGCAATTGGCAGCACCTTTGCACTAAAGCTGGAGCACAGGAAAATGTCCTAGTAATGCTCTGAACAGTAGATGTGTTGATAAAGCCTCCACATTGCAGATAAGGACCTTAATCATCCCAGAAATTGCACTGACTCCCTTAGAGAATGCAAGCTGCAAGTGTAGGGATCTCCCAAATCTTTCTTGTTGATGTCTATTGAGTTTCTGACAAAGAAGATTTTTCACCTTAATTCAAATAAGTTAGTAACAAAAACAATAATACTAACAGCACTTGTTACGTATACTAGGCTCTATTCTTAGCATTTAATCTTTATAACAACCTGTGCATTAGGTACCATTATTATCTCCATTTTCATAGAGGGGAACTGTAGGTCAAGGAAGTCAACGAATTTGCCCAAGTCTTAACTTCTCCCATTAGCACACAAGAACACATGTCACCACCAAGAAGCTACCAGGAGATCAGTGGATATATCTTTGCACTCTTATAGAGTAAATACATTGTATTGTTCCAAAAAGCAACAACAGTTTAACAGACACTAATTGACAGTTCTCACTGGTCTCTAAGCCAGACCTCAGAATGGGAAATGGTGGGTAGCAAGAAGCAGTGAATTGTGAGATAGATACCACTAATTCCACTTTCCCATCTGGGAAAGGAAAATGACCCTCAAGAGATCAGACACATCGTGGCAAACCCAAACCTGTTATTTAATGCAAGAGCATCCTTCCTCAGAGAAGTGCTTCCCACCAGCACCAATATCAACCACCAGCATCAACGTTGTCTAAGAAAATGGAAAAATCCTTATTTCTGAGCCCAGCCCAGACCTAGCCCAGTGACTTACTGTGAGGAAATAGGAGGAAGTGCATTTAAACAAAATTCCTGTGTAATTGTATGTAGAATCCCTGGATTAGAGACTGAAGTTATCCTCATCTTGCTACCCATGGACCACACACACAAAATCACAAATACTTCCTCCAAACCAAAACATGGGTAACAGGAATAAAGAACCCCAGCCACAACCTCTCTCTCCCAAAAGAATTAACACATAAGACTAGTTGAGCTGAACAAAGAAACACCTTAAAAAGACAGCATTGCTAACATGTTTCAAAATGACATACCAACAGAAAGATGCTCTGAGCAACAGTGCCTGAAAGAGCTGGTCAAGCTCAAAGCAGTTTGACTCTTTCGTATTAAAGATCCAATATCAGAGCCATGAGTAAACAAGAAGGACCCAGAATAATTCAGTGAGAGTATTAAATCAAATCCTGACCTTAAAAGACCAGCTAAAACCACAGGGTCATAGAAACAGCAAATGTTGTATGACTCTAGGATAACCATCCAAATCTCAGGAAGTGTGGACAAATTGCTGACACGAGGCAAGTATTTAATGTAAGAACCATGATGCCTGGAAGCTGAGATCTACTGTGTTTTCTTGGGTTCTAGCCCTCCTGCTACATCTGCTCTCCCTGATACCCCCAGACTTCTCCACCTCAACAACCCCTCTCATGGAGCCCTCGGTCAATAGCAGGCTCTAGGATGGTAGGAATACAAGAAGTGTCACATCTCCGGCATAAATAAGCTGGGGAGCCACAGACATATGATAGGGAACAGGTGGCAAACGCCCAGCCCTATGAGAACAGAGCAGAGAGCAGAGAAAGGCAGTTCTGTGTCCCAAGATGGGCAGCCTGTACAGGAAACACCAAAAAGAGAAGAGAGACTAAAACTTCTGGCATAGAGTGTGCATAAACTTCTGGAGAGAAACAAGTCTAACTTTAAGGAATTGAAGCTAATCTCTAGTGACACAGTCACTACCCAGAAAAAAAAAGAGTAAAAATAAAACCCAGTGGATATAAGAGAGCCAAGATATCAGCCTACCGCCCTTGACAACACAAATGATCCCATGCTACCATTACATTTCTGTAATTGGTAGGGCTGACATTATCTTGTAGTCAGTCTATGTATAGCCATAGTATGATTAAGTTATTCTCAAATAAATTCTAGTGTGATATCCAATACCAGAGGTTCCACCTAAATTCAGGGCTAGTTTTCCAACAATCTCATCACCAGATCATCCTGATCCTGCAAGAAAAGCAAAGGATGTTCCTGCAAGGATCAGCTTGTCCGTTAGCAAAAGGGAATTCTTTTTAAGAAATGAGGTTATTATGCCGAAAAGACAGCTTTGCAAAAATAGAAATCAAAATACTGGGATCCAGGCACTTTACATAGCTGTATCTTGGGATCCCAATTAAGGAGAATTTCTGGAGAGATTACTGCACGAATGAAAATTTTCAAAAGCTGCTAACAGTGCATAAATACTGGAACCAAGCAGAGTTACAGGAGAGCTGGAACAGTAAAACACCAGGGCCTCGCTATAACTCAGTGGGTCCTCATATTTCACACTATTTTTCTGCCTTCTAAATGGAATCATTTTATGACAATATCATTTTGGTATTTATCTAACTAGCCCTTTGGAGCCAGGTCACTTAATACTAATTCTGCTCCATATCAATGCCATACTTATATTTCAAATAAACAGCATTCATTTGGATTTAAGAGAGAAAGAGAAATTTCAAGGGCCAGAGCGGATACAAGGCAAACATTGTTTAGGGAGGCAATAATGCTACTCCATTTCTGATATTGCCTTAAGAGCTGGACAAGAGGGGATCAGTGTAGAACGGAAATAGGTTGACATTTGAGATTTCCACTCATTCTCACTCACTACAATGATACGGTCTACAGATTTTACATAAACAGTGACAGATGGCAGTAATAATGTTTCCATGAAAAATCCTGGATTTGTCACCTTATTCCATCCTAAATAATCTATGGCTTTAAATTAAGTTGGTTATGCAGATACACTTGCTATCTCTTAACTCCAAAATACAAGAATAGTGACTTGGACAGAAGAGTTGGCCATTATGTTTCAGAGGCTGACTCTACTTCTCTCCACCTTCTACAAAGTGACTTGAGTCTAACTTCCTTTCATCTCTTGCAGAATCCTCTTCACTACTCTCCCTGTTTCCCTCCTGCCTAACCACACCCCCACACACAAAAAGCCATCCCATTCCCCTTTTCAAAACCCTGCAGGAGGATCAGTGTCACGAAGGTACCAAATCTGGCTGGATTTCCTCTTGGGCATGCATTTCCCAGCCTCTCTACTTGATCCGGCCCTGCTTAAATCCCCTACTTAACCCCTTACCATTCTCCCCCTAGATTCTCTGGTTAAGATGATCTATACTTCATAGTCTGCAAGCTGGTTCTGGCCTGGGGCCTGTGTATCGGCTGTTTCTTCTACAATAGAATGCTCTTTTCTGAGATCTTCATTCCCTCTTGTCATTAGGCCTCAATAAATGTCACCTTCATTACAGATTAAATGACACCTCCCCTGAATATGCAGAATGAGTCACTACCTAGCTGCTACCTGGCATATCACCTGTTTCTCTGCCTGGTGCTTACCAGTGTCTGACATTTTCTTGCTCATTTGTTTCTTACCTTCCCCCATGAGACTGCAAGCCCCATAGAAGAAGCGTCCTTTTACCTTTGTAAATAAAAATGGATTTACAGTTCTATGTTTGTCACTTAGGTACATGTTCACCACTGACCACAAAACTGGAGTCCTGGTTCCAGTCCTGGTACACACACACACACACACACAAATAAATCAGTTATGAAAATCAAGTAAGAAAGCTGGTGATAACACTAAATGAACTGGTAAGACTCCTGTGGATCATGAGTGCTTTCTATCAAACTTCAGACTTTAGAAATATTGTATCCCTAGACCACAAAACTATTCTGAGAAAAGCAGGGTTCTCTGCTACCAGAGAACCAGATGAATTTTCAGAGAAGTCCTAACTATTCCACCACTCACCTCAGGGCACTGACTCCATGGTATCAAAAGCTTCATAATATAACATTTCCAAACAGCAAAAAAAGGCAATTTCAGGGTTGTATGTAGCTATTTGGGGTCACTGTTAATCACTTTAATTTTACTGAAATGAAAGAATGGTCCTACTCAGCCCCCACCAAAATCCATAGTTTTGGTATAGAATGTGGAATGCTTGTGTGTTAGTCAGTGTTCTCCAGAGGCACAGAACCAATAGGATGTATGTAGATATAGATAAAGAGATTTATTATAAGGAACTGGCACAATGTAGACCAACCTGTAGACCCAGGAACATCAGCGGTGCAGTTCTAGTTCCAAGACCAGTAGGCAGAGATCCAGGAAAGCCAATGGCGCAGATAAAGTCCAACAGCAGCCTGCTGGAGAATTCCCTCCTGTTCAAGGAGGCCAGTCTTTTTATTCTATTCAAACCTTCCACTGATTGGATGATGCCCACCACATTATGAAGGGCAATCTGCTTAGTCAAATTCCACTGATTTAAATGTTACTCCTATCCAAAAACACCCTGCCAGTTGACACAGAAAATTAACCATCACAAGTCCACCCCTCGTCAACTTGGCACCCATATGCATCTCCTTAAACCATACCTAATCTCCCAATAAGACAATGACAAAGGCATACTTCCACTTATCATGATAAAACTATCCTGCAAATAACCAAAATGCACTAACTCTTTCCCCAGAAGAGGACACAAAGTCCTTGGATGATGTTTACTATTTTCTTTAATATCCCATAACAGAAATACCATGATGTACAATTAACAGCACTAAAATACTATAATATAAATGCCAATACATTTAATGTGACATGACAAGGGGATAACAGAGAGAAGAAAACAAAGATATTTGCTACACACACACACATTCGTAACAAAATAAGGAGGAAATTCTATAATCCTCATTTCTGTAGCCAGACACAGGGTCATAGTATTTTTAACTGCCTTCCTATAGTACCTATTCTGTATCCTTTTTGCCTTTAGCAAGCACCTTAGCTGGTGGTGGTTCTTTACTTGATGGAGGGACCCCAATCTTAAAATTTGTATTAGTCATCTAGGGCTGTCCTAAAAATTATACCACAGATGGGGTGGCTTAGACAACAGGAATTTATTTTTCAACAGTTCTGGAGGCTGGAAGTCCAAGATCAAGGTGCCAGTAGACTGGGTTTCTAGTGAGGTTCTCTCTTTGATTTCCATATGGTGACTTCCCACTGTGCCCTCACATGGCCTTTTCTCTGTGCCTGTGCATACCTGGTGTCTCTTCCTCTTCTAATAAGGACATCAATCCTATCGGATTAGGATTGTTGTCCTCATTTAATCTTAATTACCTCCTTAAAGGCCCTGTCTCCAAATAAAGTCACATTGGGGGTTATGGGTTCAATCTATGAATTTGGGAGCAGGGAGGGAGACACAATTCAGTGCATTACAGCTTGTAATAATATTCTCAGTCTCAACCAGGATAATATACAGCAAGTAATGTTAAGGAAAATAAGATTATTACACTTTCTAGGCATTTTAGAGAATCTTTTATTTATTCACCAAACATGAAAGTATTTGGGCAACAGTTTGAGAACTATGCACCAGCCATTGTTCTAGGCAGGGCAGTGACCAGCCATTGTTCTAGGCAGGGCAGTGATCAAACAAGACACCAGAGTATGTCTTGGGTACTGGGGCATTGTAAGCAACTATTCTCAGGTATGAAGTCCCAGTGTGAAATTTCAGATCCTTTTGATTTAATTTTTCTTGAATTATAGATTTAGTGTCAGTTCTGTTCCTTGCTCTAGTATCCTTTTTCAGGGACTCCTATTAGTTATATGTTAGACCTCCTTTGCTTATCTTCAATATTTGCCCCTTCCTCTTGTATTCTTTTTTTCTCTTCTGTTTCAAATGTTCCTAATTTCTACCTTCTATTTCTTTTAAAGTATTATCAGTTCTGAGTGTTTGTTCTTGTGTTCCTGCTAGTACAATCTTTACTTCTAATATATTTTTCCTTTATTTCCAGTATTTTCCTCACTATTGTTACCTCATTTCTTAGATTTTTCTATTTTGTTTTATGTGGTTCTCTCATATGTTTAAACACTTTCTTAATGAATTTTGGTTCATTTTAGCAATAACAGGATACAGTTTTAATCTGTTTTGTGAGCATCTCTATTTGATGTGTTATGTGTAGTGATGTTATCCTGCTCCTTATTCTTTTTATCTTATTTTGTCTTTGTACAAGATTTTACCTCCATCCTTTTTGATGGCTTGTATTTATATGAAATTAATTTCCTAAACTTCTAGGGAAAAGTATGGTTCATAACAGCTTTTCTAACTTCAGAGCTCCCTCTTCTGTTGTTTTCATGTAGTGTTAAAAACATGTATTATTTGCTTTCTGAGATATCCTGGCTCCATTTCTATCCTAGTATCCACTTTTATTACTAAACCTTAAGGAGAAAGAAAAACTTCTCTGAGCATCTAGGGGGAAAAGTGACTTGTAAGGGAAAAAAATATTATAATCTGACTTTGAAAGTAACAACTTTTGCAAAAGAAAACAGAGTAACATATCTGAACTACTCAAAGAAGTAAAATATGATCTAGGAGTTTTATACTCAACAAAATTATTTTCAAGTATAAAGGACATAGGCAATATGTACTAACTCAGGGTCTGTGGCTCCCTTGAAGCACTTCTGAGGGTTATACTAGAGAATAAGCTTCAGACAATCAAAATGAATATTGAGCAGAGATCAGGACTAGTGGGAAAGATTAAATATATATATTTTTGGAAAATTAAGACTAAAGGTTAAAAGTGAGAGTATAGTATGTACCAACTATATGCTTCAAAATGTAGATATGGTACAACAATTTTTTAATAGGGAGAATGGGAAAAACAAATGCAAAAAAAGTGTTTTAAGTATTTTGAGTAATCATATTCATGGTGATAACATTATTCTGAGATGTTTTATATATAATATGAGACCAAGCAAATGACTTATTAGGAGTTATGAGATACTCTATCATCCCTGAGTCTTTAGAACTAAGTGTCTTGATATGAAAGACAGGAGACACAGATGTAATATATAAAAGGCTAAAAAACTCTATGGTCCCATATTTGAATTGAGTATCAATATGAAATCATAGAGTATATATATATATATATATACACACACACACACACACACACACATACATTCATAAATCATGAAGAAACACACACATACATCCACTTACATGTCTATATTGTAGCTTCCAGCTTTGTCCCCTACAAAGGCCAAAAACAATGACTAACCAAGTAATATCAAGAACCAGCAGCACCCAGATTAAGGCCCTGATGCACTATTTATCAATAAAAGAAATCAGAGTATCTTGGAGAAATAGCTGATTCCAGGTCTGGGGCAGGAAACAAGACAAGCCTGGAAAATCTTGTCATATTGTGCAGCAGGGAAGCTACCAAAGACTCCCAGCACCATGTCATAGGGAGCCAACCTGAAGAGGTTTTTCCCAGGACAAAAATCTGCACTTCAATAAAGATGGTAACTGCAACTGATTGAAACCCATAAAATACGATTAAATCCATTTGTTCATAATGATACAGAAAAGAAAAAAAGAAAAAACCTCTTTGGTCGCCTTCAAAGAGACGATGGGGAAAGATTTACTTCCGTGAACCTGGGGAACAAAGGCACTAAATCAAGGACATATCCTGCCTATCTTTTATGAACTATGCTGAATGAGAAACCAAAGAGGAAAGGAGTCTTTACAGAAATGTTCCAGCTAACAAATGAAAAATGATGATACAATCAGAATAGCCCTGATCTGCAATCCTTGTGAGTTTAATGAATCTAGGCACCCAGCATCACACCTACCAAAGAAACAGAGAGGGAGCAAGCAGCAGGCCCCATGGCCTCCCAGTGAAAGAACACACCACCCAGGCCCAGGGTCCTGCTGAAGAATCAGATCTGAGTCTGGTCAAGTCTCTGGACTGCAGCTGCCAATTAATTTACAGGAAACCCTAAGGACAGAAGAACAGGGTGAATTCCACCAGAACTGAGTAATCAGCAAAATGCAGACTTTGGGATACTTTACCAGTTAAATGGGCTGAATTTTTAATAGATAAATTTTAAGGGGGAAATGTGTGATAGAGGGGGAACATGCAGATTACAAAAGGCATGAGACACATCAAATAAAAAGGAAATGGGTGAGACTAAACTGTAGTGTCTAAGGATGCACACCTAAGTTGTCAAACTGCAGAGAAATAAATGCAAGAAGGCAATTAAAACAAGAGACAGAGAGAGTATCATTGCCCTTATTGAGCATACACCCTAGTAAAGGGAGAGGAAGACATTAAAATAAATTTTAAAACAAACTTCCAAAGCAATCAGATTTAGTGATAAAAACTTCCTGTCAGGAATTATCAGGTGGCAATGACAATAGATAAGCAAACCTCAAACTAATCATGACCATACACTCTTTAAAAAGTATCCTTTCCTGTGCTACATTTCCATTTGGAGAAGAGATGAAGGGGTGGGGGCACTGATGACAGCTTTTAATGTTTAGATGAGCCTATGGCCCAGTAGCAGCAGCATTCATTTACAATGACATTAAAGAGGGACTAGGAGAGAAAGGTATAAGCTCCCCAGAGGCAGGCCTTCTCAAGCTCTGCATTATACCAGGTAACACCTGTACTTCACTGAGGATCAAAAGTTGGCTGATGGAACTCATGCCCTACCTAGGCCAAGGTGCTTTTAGTGCCACTGCCACATCAATGGAATAGGAGGCAATCCAACAGCAGGGCTCTGGGTGCAGGATGAGAGGGCAGGCCTTGGCCTAAGGTCAAAGGTCTGCACCTTCAAACATGACCCAACCTCAGAACCAGATTTTACTCTCTGTTCAGCACAAGCTAACTTTTGATGGTTCCAACCAGGAAGAAATCATGAAAAGAAAAAAAAAAAAGATAGCAAAAAACTCTGCATTTTTTGACAACTGAGCTACTCTGTAGGCTATGACCATATAATTTATTGTCCAAATGAAGATCCTGTTGAGAGTAAAGGGCACATTAATAATTATGCCAGACAACTGGTAAAACTGGCCCTATTCTGGGAAAATCACAACAAAAGATTACCTAAGTGTGACTCATCCAAAATATTTTAAGCTGCTCAAATATCACTTGAATCCTTCCAAAATTCTTGTTTTGGCCTCCACACAAAACTATGTAATTACCAGACTATCAATGGACTCCCAAGGGTAGGAACAAGATGATTTTAGGAGCCACAAGGACTATATATATATATATATATATATATGTATATATGTACCTTTTTATTTTATTAGTCAAATATTTAAACATGGATTGAACATATTTATAGCTAGCACTTTAAACACAAGATTTAAAATATACTATGGCTTACAGTTAAACTAAAGTCTTTCAAAATGTTTACTGATTTAAATCTAAGATGGCTGGTAGCACTATATACAATAGCCAAGACATGGAAACAACCTAAATGTCCATCGACAGATGACTGGATAAAGCAGTTGTGGTATATTTCTACAATGGAATACTACTCAGCCGTAAAAAAGAATAAAATAATGCCATTTTCAGCAACAAGGATGTCCCTGGAGAATGTCATTCTAAGTGAAGCAAGCCAGAAAGAGAAAGAAAAATACCATATGATATCACTCATACGTGGAATCTAAAAAAGAAAAAAGAAGACACTAATGAACTTATCTTTAAAACAGAAACAGACTCACAGATACAGTAAACCATCTTAATCATATGGTTACCAGAGTGGGGAAAGAGGAGGGAAGGGATAAATTGGGAGTTTCAGATTTGCAAATATTAACTAGTATATATAAAATAGATAAATAACAAGTTTCTTCTGTATAGCACAGGAAACTACATTCAGTATCTTATGGTAATCTATAATGAAAAAGAATATGAAAACGAATACATGTACGGATATGTATGACTGAAATATTATGCTCTACACCAGAAACTGTCACACTGTAAACTGACTATACTTTAATTATAAATAAATAAATAAATAAATAAATAAATAAATAAATAAATAAAATGGTGAGTAAATGTATCTACACGTGGTTATCAGTTATGACACACACTGAGATGTGGATGCCTCCTTTTGAAAACTGCTGACATATTCAATACAGGCTTCTTACTTTCCTTTAGCCAGTCAACAAATCTTTGCTGAACCCTCATTATGAACTGGGCATTACCCCAGACCCTGGGGCCACAGTGATGACTCTGACCTCTGCTCAGAGGACTTAACAGCCAGTGAGTCTTTGGCACAAACGATGTTGTTTTTGAAGCTAATGAGGCATTTGATAGTTTGGTTTAACAACTGAATATATACTGTGTTTCATGGTTGATAGTCTGCACATACTCAGTCTCATTCAACCAACAGCTATTAGTTTACAAGATCACCTCCAGTGCCAACTCCTGGTGCATCAGCCTCTCTCCCCAGCCTCCAACTCCTGCCCAGATCAGTCTTGCTCATCTGTAGCCATGGGAGCCATTTCTATTAAAGGAAAATGGGAGGAGGCTCTCAGCAGATGAGTGCTTACTCAAGGCACAGGCTGCACCTGGGCTTGGACTCTCATTATTTCTCCAGTTCCCCTGACAGCACCCTAGGCAGAGAAGGATGAAGTGGCACTATTAGGCTCTAGGGAGAAGGTGCTGTAATCAATCAGGGGTCTGTCTCCTGCAGAGGAGGGGGGAGTACTACCACTCGAATCTGAACCCCCTGTAGAGGGGAAGCAGAAGCTCAGAGGTTTGCTCACGTGGCGTATCTACGGCACACGCATTGGTCATGCAATTAGAAGCAGGTCATCCATGGTCCTTTGAAGGCTATTATGTTATGTGTGCCATGCTAAGTTCTGTGACTTTAGCAAAAGGAAAAAAAAAGAAAAAAAGTACAATGAATCAAAACTAGTATTGTACAGTTTGGAAAGTGCCTGAGATACATGCCAATTTCAGTCTCTTTATGAATGCAGTGAAGAAGGCTGGGCAGGCATCATGATCCATACTTAGAACTAAAGAAAATGAGTCTCAGAGAGATCAGTGACTTATCCAAAGTCACACTGCTAAAAAGTGGTAAAGCTGAGTAAGAGCACAAGAACTTTCAGTAGACTGAAGTCTGGAGTCTGGACCCAGGTAATCTGCAACTGCCGGGGCCCTGGCCTTCCCAAAGGGTGCTTTATGTATGTGTGGGAGGGGATGTTTTATTTTGGTTTTGTTTTTCCCCTTTTGATTCTAATTAACTGATCATTTTTAGTCAGAACTATCAAATGCTTCCCTAGCCTCAAGCACAAGTGTAATGAAGAAAATATTATCACTTGTGCTACAACATAAAAGACATGCATTTTCTCATGAGATACGAACAATCCCCAAGCCTTCCATTTTTTGTCCTAACCCAAATATGGTTTCCAAGCTGTGGAGATGTACCTCAGCTTTAGGAACAGGAAAGCAATGAAAAATCAAAGACAAAAAAAAAAAAAAAAAAGTGCTGAAAATAATGTGGAACCATGTGAACTTACAATAAAAGACTAAACACTGAATATAATCAAGAGCACCCATTCAATCGTTGGCCAGACTCGTCTGGCATCTCCTGGCATTTGCCAAGCATCTGATGGCCCCCTCAGTTGCAGGCCTTCCCACACCACCTCCTGTCTTCTCAGGTAGTAAGCCCACTCTCTTAGCAGCCTTCAGTTTCCAGGTCTCCACAAGAACAGAGGATAAAGGGAAAAGCAATGTAGCACCACTAAGCTACAGAGCAGAGGAACTGGGGGCAGAAAGCACAATTCTGGAGAAATCTGGAACCAGAGGGCACCTGGTTTATGAAACTGGAGTTCAGGCTAACTTTGACTGCAATTCACCTGGACCCCAATATCCTTCAGTATTTCTGATGTTAGGAAGAATGTTTTCTACAGAGTATTTCCATATGTTGACAATTGGTAGAAGGTGCTTTATTTACTGTCAGTTATCTTCAAAACTCCCTCCTTTTCCAGGTAACGACAACTAAATAAAGGTAATCATCTCCACCATGGACTGTGTATTTATCATGTTCCAGGCCGTGTATTAAAGCTTTTACTTATTTTTCTCTCACTTAATCTTCATAGGAGCCCTATTTCATAGGTACACTTATCCTTATTATATTTTAAATGGAAAAACAGAGGCTTAAGAAGTTGATGTAACTTCCCCAATGTCATACTAGAAGCAAGTGCTGAAATTACTGACCAAATACCACCACCAACATAATCAGCACTTGAAGCTGGCTGCATATGTCCCCAGAGGCCAACCTCTTAATCACTGGCCCACACAGGAGCTTTCTAGTTATTGCCACCTGCCATCCACTCCATCCATCTCCCACCTCCAAAGCAGCCACTTGAGCAGCACACAGGTGTATACCAGCCTACAGTGCCTTGCATGCAATTAGAGTTGGGCATGCCCAACTTGGTTTCCATAAGGCCCAGTTGGCTCAGATCTTTTCTGCAGGCCATGTCCTCACCTCAGAGTTTCCCAAAGTCCCTTTGTGGTTAATATACTTTCTTAGACTGTAGACTCTGGAGACTGATGGCCACAGGTTGAATCCTGGCTTCACCACAAACACAGCCTCACTGTGGTACTTTTTCTCATCTCATGAGAGTAATAAAACCAGGTTCTCAGTATACTATGAGGATTATATGACATTCTGCTTGTGAAGTGCTTACATTAGTGCCTTTAGGCTGGAAGACCTCTGTCACAGTCACCTAGACAAGAGCCACATGAGATTTTCTGAATAAACGTATAGATTTCTCTTAGAAATTAAATATTTGGAAGGAAATAAAAGCAAAGATACAAAGTGACTGCTTGGAGTCTTAGCTGAATCTTAGCTATTGGGCCCATTTGCCACTGGATTCAAGTTCCATTTGAGGTTACCCAAAAGAAAGCAGAAGTGGACCCCCTACCAAAAAAAAAAAAGATTCTCAACTTGATTTTTAGATAGATTTTTTTTTTTTCTCCAGGCAGTTGGATGATAAAATTAGCACTGGGTTCTAAGGTCAGTTTTTCTTTGTACCAAGATACTTCCAAATGCTAACACCTTCAAAGTTTCAGAGGGAAAAGCCAGCTTTTTCTCTGCTGCGGTTCTTCCCAGCATCGCTTTACAAAACCAGGAAATGAGACGAATGAAAAGCCTGAAATCAATGTAGACAATCACATCATGAATGATAATACAGGTAAGTCGCATTCTTCCTCCTCCTGCTTCCTTTCTCAAGTTCACTCATTTGAGGGAAATACATCTCTCTGCTGCTGATCTGTATTCCTTTTACTTTACCTAATTAGCATTCTGCGTGGATGCCTCTCACAAGGAAAACCATCCTGCAACTTCCGTCATTCTGATTACGCTGAAGAAGCAGAGGGTTTTCAGTAACCGCCTTTGACAAGCATGATTATATCTGGTAATGACTGTTCTCTTGGGTAGGCTGGAACAAAACAGACTTGCTTATCATCTCTGATCTTTCAACCTAAGCTGCTGGGCTTTTGACCTGCAACAACCAACCAACAGGATCTGCCAGTCCCCTTTATGGTCCATGTCTGGGCTATATTAATTCCTCTCTCATACCCTGATGGGTTTCAAAAGCCCTCTTATTTAGAGAGTTCCTTTAACATCTTGGATCACTCCAGACAGTCATGGATAGTTTGGCATAAATGCCAAAAGAATAGTTCGTATTTAAAAATTAGAAATTAACTCCTTTAACTAAATGATTTTATTTCCTAGTCTATAAACTTTATTCCTGGCCCCAAATAAGATTCCACAGATTTTGTTGCAGTATTTCTTATAACAGGTGATATTCAGTGAAACTTTACCAGGTGTCTAGCATAGTGTAAAGCGGTTTTACTTTTAAAGAGTTATCTGACTTTATTCTCATAGAAACTAGGTTGGTAGCTATTATAGCTGTATTATATTTTCACTATCCCTATTTTAATGATGAATAAAATGAGGGTTAAAGACTCAGATAACCTGCCCCAAGTGCCATCTAAGTTTGACCTGAAGCCCTAATATATATCCACTATACCTTATTACCTCCTATCTCAGTATTTTGAGCAAGGCTCAGACTTTCCAATTTTCAGGAAGTATCATTATGATTCTGAACCATGGAAGCCAGTAGGACAGCATTTGTCCTTCTCAAACCTCTTCTGCACATGGTGACCTCCCTTCTTCTGATCCAGCCTTTGATTCGGATTACTCATTTGGCAACTGGGATCACAACAGACATAATAATGCTTTTCCAACACAGTTATTGCAAACCTGGGGATGCTTCAGCATTCTTTGATTTTTGCATTGGCAATGAACCTTGTCACTGAGTTTACGACTCATCTCCCTAAGTGAATTGTAGAATCTCTGAAGGCTAGAAGAGTTAAGTTTATTGCTCTGCATCCTTCCTTTGGCACAGTAGTTACCCTATAAATCCTACTAGCTGACTTATTTCCACATTTAATTAATACAATAACTGTATTCTGGCTTATAAGATTGAAAGCAAAACATCTAAAGAAATTAAATTCCTAATTTTTCCTGTTCTTCAAGAGTATCTGAAAGTTCTTGTCCACACTCAAAGACAAGCCCCACTCCAGAGCCAAAAGGAAGGCATTTTTACAGTTAACTGTCTCAATAATTACTGTCCAACACTGCCTTGTGTCCTACACTTTAGCCACAGGGCCAGACACTCACTCCATCTACAAAACAAGGAGTAATATTTTGACAAGCATTAGGAAGAATGACTGATGCATTTATGAGCATCAAATACCCAATGTTTACACTTTACAACAATAAACACATCTGTTGGTTTATATGTTGCTATTAAATAAAATATTCAAAACTATCTAAAGATTTCAAATGAATTTATTAGTGCCATGGCTTACACTTTTGGTAAACAACACTTGAAGTCATAAGAAAATTAATTTCCTTGAACCATACAAACAAAGAGAGTTGATCTGAATCACTGTATCATGTCCCAGTTGGCCCTACCATGGGCAGTTTAGGCAACAGTAGGGGAGGTAACTGCCACGTGTTTCAAGGTCTTCTTCTCAGCAGCTTTTGCAAAACCTCTTTTTGCATTATTTAGACTTAACTCGGAAATGAGCATTAGGGCTTTTTTTTCTTAGGAAAAGCAGGGTATAACTGCTTAATTATATCTACTTCTTTACCAGGTACTGTCACATATAAAAAGTGACTTGAAATTTACTGTTTTCTCCTCAACAGTAAGAAACTATGACAACAGAAATAAAATGTCTTAGCAAGTGCATTAATCTTTTCAGGGTTTTTTTTCTATTAAAAATAAGTCCACATAGTGGGACTGCCATAAGAAAGCAATTATAAGACACAAATTGGATTTTTTGCATAATTATTTGAGGTGATTTGCTCTACCTCTGGGTTCAGCAGCAATTTCCTTATGCCTCTTTAATATGCATTGGTGACTAACAGCTCACTAATGCCAATACAGGAGATTATGTGACTAAAATAAAACTCGAAATTCTACAGAGGTTCAACTATGCTATTTTTAAAATTACAAACATATATATTGGGAGGGGGATTGATATGGAGGAAAAATTCAATAGTGTATAAATTATGCTACAGATGACTTATAGACATAAGACAAGTCTGATGAGTGCAAGAAATTGAAAAAAATAGTATAAAACCGTGTTTTTCACATACTCATCTCTAAGCACTGAGCCCTCAGCATCAGGCTCCAGAGACACCACAAGGAGCTTGTTTCACTGGGAGTTGGAGATGACCCATACCACACACACACTCTCAAAGAGTAACAATGCACATCAGGAAAATCAAGGCTCTGAAAAGTCCTACAGTAAAGAATCTTGCTTAACTTGGCTTAACTCTGTATAGTCATCCCAGCAGCCACAAAGAATTGGTTCTAGGACAGCCACAGATACCAAAATCCACAGATACTCAAGTCCTTCATACAAAATGGCTTAGTATTTGCAAATTCAAATTTTGCTTTTTGGAACTTTCTGGAATTTCTTTTAGAATATTTTCAATCCGCAGTTGGTTGAATCCATAGATGTGGAACTAGCAGATACGGAGGGCTGACTGTATTTCCTAAACCCATTTATGCATGAAGCCATTTTTTCCCTACCTAACATCTATTAAAACTTGTTGAACTCATGTATCTTTGGGAAAATTCTGCAATGAGAAGGGGAAAATACTGGGAAATGGAGCTGAGGGGGAATTGAGCCAAAGCCCTCATGCTTTGCTGCAGCACATGTCAATAGCAGAAGCACTTAGGTTTTCAGTAGGCATAAAAGATGTTGAGGTAATAATTCATGAGAGGTAGAAAAAAAAGGCAATTAAAAAGTTGAGTCCACTAAATGAAGTCTTGGTAGGTCAGCTAGCATTCCTCTTCATAAAAGTCAAGTTCCAGAGATCTAGCTGCTTGGGTAAAGATTAATTTGTACCATGAAAATGTGTAAAAATGCTTTTGACCTACATTTCATTTGTACAACTTAGATGACTCCAAACTGCATGGATACTCAGATTAGCAGGGGATATAAAATACTAACTTCAATATACAGCAACCGGGCCACCCTTTGGTAGATGTAGAACGATTTGGGAAGTCAGCGGTGGGGCTTCACCCTCATCTCTGAACACTTTTCTCCCTTTCCAAGCCTCTGCCCAAAGATTCCAAGGCTCTGGTGTGCTCTGTTTCCCCTGCATAGCAAACTTCGTAAGCCTTTTCATGACAGATGTGTTATTCCTCCTAGACATAAATAGCTTGAAAGAGATATGGTAATGTTTAACACGAATTATTCAATACAACTAATTATTCCAGGGAGAAACAGAGGTGTCAACAACAGACACTTTCTCATGATTAGACTGGGGTTTATGGGTTTTGAGGACAAAGTGCCATTCTCATCACATCATATGGCTTATCATTGTTGATGTTAACCTTGATCACCTGGCTGAGGTGATAACCATCAAGTTTCCTACTGTAAACTTGCTCTTTTTCCCCTCTTTCCATATTGTATCCTTTGGAAGGAAGTCACTATGTACAGCTCACAGTTAAGGAGTGGGAGTTATGCTCCACCTCCTTCAGGGCACAGTAGCTACATACATTATTTAAAATTCTTCTTCATGGGGGATTTGTCCCCTCCCCCTATTCATCCATATCATAAATATTACTTTATACTTTGGGTTATAATCCAATATTACTTAGTTATTCAAATTATTCCAGTTTGGCATTGGGAGCCAATGGCTAGTTGATTCCTATGTCTCTTTGCCATACACGCACCACTGTGTTTTTACTATTTGTTTTTTGGTGCACTTGCTTATTACTTTCTGATACAAATGCTCCAGGCTCATGTTACAAATTCCCTGCCCAGTCCTAAAATCCACCATTTCTCCAAGGAGCCTTGGTTCCTTTTATTGGAAAATGGTATTAGAAACCAAGCTCTAGGAGAGTAGGGTTGTTTTGTTTTGTTTTGTTTTAATGTTGGTGAAAACCTGCTTGGTTCTATTTTTACCAACAGTGAACACATCCTTAGTCTTTTAAATAGAATCAATTCCTGTGTAATGAAGCCATACAAGACAACTTGAAACAAACTGTATGATGATCAAACAGAGAATTTATGTCCTCCACACCTAATGATTCCCAAGTTCCCTTTGAGCTGAGAAGAGATCCAGATCTTTTGCTGGCAGACAAATTCTCCTTGGATTAGATTGTCAAGTCATCCACTATGTCCAGATTGCTCATTTTCCCAGTGTTATAAGAATTTAGTCCCAAAGAATGAACATTCCTACACTCTTTCAGAAAACAGCACACAAAGAACCACTGTCCTGCTTTTACCAGTGCTGTCATTGAACATATTTCCAAAGGTGCAGAAGGCCACAGAGACCAAGAAGGCAAGGCAGCCTCATAAAAAATATACACCCAGGACACATCCATTTATGGTGTCCTGAGATTCTATCTTTCCATAAACTGTTTCTGTGGTCTGACAATGCTTCTTCCCACCCCTGTTTGGGACTCACCCTTGTCTAACCAGTAACCTCTATGTATTGTCTATAGCCTGTGGAGGATCACTGTGGTTCCATCTATCATTCATTCATTTCATGCTGTTCCAGGCTAGTCTAGGCTCTGGGACCTGGGATACAAGAGTGAATGCTAACAGACTAAGTAAGGCCTTGTTCTCACAGAGCTGATATTCCAAGGGAGTGTGAGGGGGGCAGAAAAATGTCAGATGGTGGCAGGTGCTAAGAAGAAAAGTGGAGTGAATGAGGAAGAGGACACCCAGTCTCTGTACAAATGCCCCCTTATCAGATGAGCCTTCCTGAACATGCCACCACCACTCTCCTCCTCCTTAGCCCACTATATATGTCTTTCTAGCATAATCAGATCATTCACCACGAGTGTAACTATTTGTCTGTCTGTCTCCCCCAGCAGACTGACAACTCCTTGGGAGCAGGAAAGGGTTAGGTTTATCTAATCAGTACAGCATTTTGCAGAGAGCCAGCACCCAGGAAGAATCCATCAAGCCAAGGCAATTGATTGGCATGAGATCCTGCAAACAATAGGGGCATGGATTGCAACATGGCTTTGTACCCTAATTACATAATTTGAAGTCAGCCTCTTGTGCTATCATAAAACAAAATACCCATGTGTTCTACATCTGTATTTCAAGGAATAAGCTATTCAGTACTAGGAAAAGACTTATGAAGAGCCACACGGGGAAAAATTCAAACAATGGATGTGAAAGACCATGAAAGCATGGTGGGGTGGGGGAATACGTTCAATATGAAGTGGGGGTCAGAGGTTGTCTGAATATGATATTTCTGAGAAGGAAGCTCTTCTGGTCAAAGAAACACAAATCCTCATGCAACTCACCACTTGTGACATGTTTCCTTTTGGACTTAAAAACCCACCTCAGTATTGTTATGAATATTAAGAAAGAGCATGTGCATAAGAGACTCAGCTCCTGATAATCCTATAGTCAGGGTACTGATATGAGAGCAGTGACAAGCAACATTAACACTCTCATATGTTCAACCACTCAGTTCGCTAAATGCCTGTAGGCACTAACTCATTTACTCTCACAGTAACCCTATGAACCATCCCCTCCCTAGAGCTTAAAACCCAGTGGCTGACTCCAGATTGGAACTATGAAACTGTTTGTCTCTGTAGCTGAGCTCATGTCAGACAGACACACAATGCACAACTGTGCATCATATATATCTGGTATACACACCCACCCACACACACATGTCTGTACAGCTGAGGCCACCCCTTCCACCACACAGAGAAGGTCATTCCAGTGAAACATGCCAATGCTTGGATAATAAGGCAATAGACCCAAGAGCCAGGGGCTGCACCAAACCATGCCATGTGAGAACAAGCAATCCCAGGTGTGCTGAGGGCAAGTGCCACAGCCTTGGCACTACTACCTGAGTTCTTGTGAACTCCCCTCCCACCACACCTTTCATTCCTCATGCAGCTGTTTCACTTTAGGCAGCTGACTGTCTCCTTGGAATGGAATACAACAAATATGCCTCTACAACCATGTAACCTATAACCTTGGCCTTGACAAAACCATGTACTACTAACAATAATGCTTGTACAAACTATCCATTCATTAATTCATTCAACCAATTTCATGGAACCACTAACATATGCCAGTTACTTTATTACACACTGGAAATATACAGGTAGAAAAACTGGGCAAAAATCCCTTTTAGCTCCAAGATGACATTCCAGCAGTATCTAAAAGCATTCTTAAAACACAACTACACATTAGTTACATGAATGTCTGAGCCTCCTGCTCACAAGGCTGGCCCAGGACAGAACAGGGCCTGCTTTTCCAGCATATGTTCATGGAGCATTTGATGAATCAACTAACATATTAACTAATATACTGCTTTAAATTTTTCAAGAAACTCTGACATTCATCACTGCTAAGGGCTCCTTACATTTATTCTGTAAGGCAGAAACAAGTAACACTGCCCCTATCTTACAGATGGTGGATCTATGGTCTCACGTGGTTAGCTGTCAGAGTAAGGATCAGAAAGTGGGCTTTCTAATTCCTGCTTAAGAAATTTTATCTACCCAACCAAGGTACAACACTGGATTTCAACAAAAAGAAACCCAGATATTTGGCAGCTATGACATTTGAGCCACCCATTTCCTAAAGAACCAAACCCCAACCACTAACCATTCCTCCTTGTTATCTCAATGTAGTGGCACCCTAAAGACATCACATGAAACCACTGACCACTGAGCTTTGGCTTATATGTTGGCAGAGTGAATATTTTTTGTAAACCACAGCCTGCAGCCAACACACTCAGGCAGAACCCAGAAATGGAGTCTATCCAAGTCACCATGTGTCCCCATCAACATCTATCACGTTTACCAGAGCTGGACATCTTTTGGCAACAGACTCAATTTACACAATTAAAAAGAAGCTTGGAAATTTTAGATCATTTAATTAATCTTTATGTATTTTGTCCTATTAAGCAGCAGAGAAAATGTTTACACTCAGTTGAACAAATTAGCATTTATAATTCTTCCTGTTGCAGATTTATGTGTCTACATCTATCTATATAAAATACTGTTAAAATATGAATGTTAAATCTAAATTCTTTGGCAAAATAGAAGGAATTTTAT
Organism: Camelus bactrianus; assembly: GCF_048773025.1. Lineage (NCBI taxonomy): Eukaryota > Metazoa > Chordata > Mammalia > Artiodactyla > Camelidae > Camelus > Camelus bactrianus. Next base: position 30,524,112 of record NC_133555.1, read on the forward strand.
AAGACTATGGAGGTGACATGTAGACTAAATAATCTCTAACACAAATTTATTAAATTTCTTGAGCTGTAAGTATAACAAGCTTAATGAAGCTCAATGTTTGCAACCTATCTCCCACAGAATCCAGCAGAGTTTGCCTTTAGAATCTTCTGTGTCTAACTGTGGCTCAGAAACTATTTATGTGAGAAGATGAGCTTCTCATTCATAGCTGATAGGGCATACTCTCTGAAATTATCTACAAAAATTACTATGCCTTTTCAGAAATTAATGACCTTCACAATAAACTAATTTAAACAGGTATCGGCTTAGATAACTCTTACGAGATTTAGGAAACATCTTCTTGAATATAAGTATGGTAAGTCTCAGACAGTTTGGACTGCTGTAACAAAATCCACCATACACTGGGTGGCTTAAATAACAGATACTTATTTCTCACAGTTCTAGAGGCTGGGGAGCCTAAGATCAAAGTTCCAGTATAGTGTCTGGGAAAGGCCCTCTTCTTAGTTTGCAGGCAGCTCCTCTTCCTGTATTCTCACACAGCAGAGAAAGAAAGAAAGAGAATGAGACTGCTCTCAGGTCTCTTTTCATAGGGCACTAATCCCATCATGAGGATTCTACCCTCGTGATCTCATCTAAATCTAATTATCTCCCACAGACCTATCACATTAGGGGTTAGGGCTCTGACATATGAATTTGGAAGAACACATAATTCAGTCCATAGAAGTTAGAAGGGAGAATTTTATAAACTCTTGGATCTTTCTTTTTGGGGGTGCCCAAAGAGGCCAGAAAATACTCCACTGACAAGAATAGAGAAAAAATGAAATCTGGCATGTTTTTCCTACAGTAAAACTACATTACCTTTTAAATTCATGTCTATTTTTAGGACTCAAAACTACAAACACTAGTAAGTTGAAAACACTTTAAACCATAGGGCAAACAAACTATTAAAACTTCTTACAGTCAACACTGTAAGCCTGATTTTACTTATTTATTTTTAACTCTTTGTCTTAAAATTAAACTTACCTTTCACAAAGTTTCCAACTTGTATAATACCTTGCTATGATTGATGCTTTGCTATTTAAAAGTGTCATAAGATGAAGTGGCAAAGAACAGATGACAAGAAATTGCAACAAGATGACAAGAGAAGCAAGGTAATCCACAGCCATCCAAAAGATTAAAATTTGCCTCTCTCTTGAAATGAGTGCTCTGAATAAGATATAATAAAATGGATCCCAGAACAGTAAATTTGGTGCATTATATTAAAAGCTTGCCAAGGCAACTGATACTCAGGCAGAAAATAGGCATTTTTATAACTGGGTAAATGCCATATGAACAAAAAGGAGCATACGAAAGAAAAAAAGCAGAAATGAATCTAACAAACTCCATAAAGCTTCAAATTTCCCTTAAATTATCACCAACTTTCTAATCTGAATAGAAATCACTAGCCCTTGAGATCTTACAAAGATCATAAAACAGAATCATCCCTCGTGGAACAGAAGCCCCCCCCCAACAAGACAGAATCAAGTCTTCATCAGTGAATCAGTGATTCTGTCAACTCTCAATTCAGACTGTGAGGGTATTATCTGCTCATCACAGTGAACACCTTAAAAAAGACTGGTAGGGACCTGCTGAGAGCAATAATGGGGGGGGGGCAGAATAAAGTTGCAGGTAAAATAGGTCACAGGTCCTTGTTCTCAGGGTTCTGACTTCAAGGTATGAACTCCATGTGTGATATAAAAGGATTTGAAATAAAAGACTAGAATCCCTATGAACTTGCTAAAGAGATCACTACTAGACTGTGACCATCTTCTCAAAGACAGGGTCCATGTTCCCACCAAGGATGGCCAGAGTCAACAAATAATAGTTCAATTGTTTTAATAACACTCAGTGGTATCCAAGGCTAGGTGATTTATATACATTAAGTCTAGTTCTCAGTGCAAGGCAAATGTTATTCCCATTGTACAGGTTATGAAATCAAAACTCAAAGAGGTCAGATCTCTCCATAAGATCACACCCAGTTAAGGGGCCAAGCTAGGTTTTGAATTCAGGTTTCTGCTACCTCATCCTCCTAAGGAAACCAAACTGGAGATCAATTAAGGCTCAAACATAGACCTTTGAACAAGTTTCAGTTTTCTAATCTATAAAACCAGGAGAATAAACCAAGTCTCTTTGCACCATGGAAGTTCTGAAAGTCTATTATTTGACTGTCTCTAGTGTCTTGAGCTATGGGGTAGAAACTGGATCTTGGCAAAGTTCGAATGACACTCTCTGATCACAGAAATTTTAAACTGAAATAAAAGAGCAGCCAAAGAGTTCCTGTAACAAAGTTGGACCAAAAGCATGCAAGTCAGTTCCACTTTATCCAAGCTTCACTCGTTCAGAAAAACAATTTCTCTCAATATTGGTGAAAGGGACTAGGAGAGATGACCAAAAGAGTCCTAGGCAATAGCTGAATCATTCGGCTTGGCTTTGCCCCCATGCAGAACTACAGCCTCAATAATGCATGTATGGGATTGACTCAAACCAGTGAAAGAGCCCTTTTGGAACCAGTTGTCACATCTAAGAACGGCTTGATTTTCTAAGCTAATATCAACCATTCTTTTACGCTACATGAGTATTGAAGCTTTTATAAATTTACCAATATTTTAGTCAATCTTCATTTTTAAAAAATTTATTTTAAAACTTCCTCTATAAATGGGATATTAGACAATAAGCACATGCTTAAATAATGAGCATTACCTTACTGAAAACCTAGCTGATAAGAGCAATTATGTCCCAAACATACTTGCAATCTGTGCAATGAAAATACTATTCTTATCAGAGCAGACTGACTGAAAACAATTGGTGGAAATACTCATAGCAGTCACCAAAAAACAATTAACTAAATATGGACATCAAAGGGGAACAGTGTAATTTTTTAATATTTTAGATAGCCCCTTGTATGGAAGTTCTTGATCAAAAAGCTGCTTGAAATTCCATTAGAAAAGAGAATAGCAAACACAATATCAGAGATTCAAAAGACACAGTTAGCATGACAAAATGCCAAGTACAAAAACAGGCTTGAGGTTTTGTTAGAATATTTACTCTACGAGAATCTTTCAGTTAGTAAAGAAAGATAGTTTCATTAAGCAGAATCTTTAATTAATTGCCACCACCTTGTCAGAATGCTTCAAGATGTGCTCCTCTACCAGGATCTGGGAATAACTAAGGAGCGTTATCACCAAGCTTTCAGTGGGACTGCACCCATCCATCAAAAGTCAAAACATTGGGAGGGATACATGTGGCCCCCAAACAGTGGAATTCACAGGAAATAAGCCCAAAGTGCTTATGGAGGGAGGGGGTCATTTGTTTAAAGCTAGCAATTACTTATTTCCCTTGTGCAATAAAAAGAGGATTGTAATGCCAGAAATCCCCCAGGTTCCTTCAAAAGAAGGAAAATCAAAAGGGTGCATGTTTATTACCCAAACCTATAAAGTTCAAACAGGTGTCAATAATGGTCCCCGTACCAAGATCTCCATAATTCTTCCTATTCACCCACATCCATTGCCCCAAATGTAAAATGACAATCCACAGAATAGAGGGTGTCCCAGAAAATAGGAGTATCAGACCAAATGGAATAGGTGAAAAGAATGGGGGGAGGACGGGGAGGAAGCCCTGAATTGTAGCAGTTGCTGACTTCCACGGTATAGTCACATAAACTCTACCCTGGCCAATTTCAAGCTATCAAGGTGAAGTCACTGAACTTTAAACTGGGAAGAGATATTGGCTCTTGAGAGCTAGTATCAGTCAGTTCCAGCACAAAGTAGAATGGGTGAGAGACAAGGAAGCCAGGTTTTCTTAAATGCAGGGCAAGGAGACCTACAGGTAAATACTGTTACTGACTGACTATGGAAGGGTTGTTATAGCCTCTCAAAGATGCCCAAGTCCTAATCCCCAGATCTCATGAACGCATTGCCTTACATGGAAAAAAGAGTCTTTAAAGATGTGATTAAGTTAAGGATCTTGAGATGGAGAGATTACCCAAGATTATCTGATAGTCATAGGGTCCTTATAAGGGAGAGGGGGAGGTATCAGTCAGAAAAGGAGATACAATGATAGAAGCAGAGGGAAGAGTGTGCCATGAAAGGGAGCCCTGAACCCAAGAGAGTCTCTGAAAGATAGAAAAAGCAAAGAACAAATTCTCCCCTAGAGCCTCTAGTTGGAACACAGCTCTGCAAACACCTTGATTTTAGACCTATAAAATCTATTTTGGACCCCTGACGTCTAGAATTGTAAAATAATTGATTTGTATTGTTTTAAGCAACTAGGTTTGTGGTCATCTGTTTTACAGCAGTAAGAAACTAATATACTGATTAAAACTCCAACAGACCCTTAAAAATGAAGGTGCAGGTTAATATGCTAATGTCTGGGACAAATAAAAACTCTAAGACAGAAGTTACAAAGTAGAGCCCTTCATCTCATCCTAGAGTCAAATCAGACCTGCAGACTAAAACACTTGAGACAGATTCCAACACCAGGAAATTTCATGGTTTTTTTTTTTTTTAATACAGATTTTTTTCAGGCTTGTCTGGGAAACAAAAACATCTGACCTCACTGGCCCTACATCCCATGGGGCAATATCAGTTGAGGGGAGATGCAGCTGCCCCAGGCATGTGCCAGTCCAGGCTGCCAAGCTCCCCACTGCACCACCCTCATCCACAAAGTATAGCCAAGCTAGCTGCTGGACGTATGAGAGTGGATAACCCCTGCTCTAAACTGAGCTTGGCTGGAGGGTAAAGAAGGGGTAGGGTGAGCTCTCACCACCCTCAGCCTTTCCTCTTGTTCCCTCAGCATGTTGGGTGGTGATGAGAGACCCTGACACCCCTTCATCCCTCCCTTTCTCCTTAGGGCCTATATCAGTTTCGTATGTCTGCCATAGCAAATTACCACAAACTAACGGCTTAAAACAAAAGAAATGCATTCTGTTGCAGTTCGGGAAGCCGAGAGTCTGAAATCAAGATGGCTCTTGGGAAGAAAACATTCCTTGCCTCTTCCAGATTCTGGTGGCCATCAGCATTCCTCTGTGCTCCTTGGCTCTGTCTTCAATTCCTCTTCTCCTCCAGGTATCTGCACCTCCCTTGACCTCCCTTTGATAAGGACACTTGTGATGGCATTTAGGGCCCACCTGAATAATCCAGGGTAATCTTCTCGTCTTAAAATCCTTAACCACACCTGCAAAAACCCTTTTCCTTTAGCTTTTGGTCTCTTTGGATGACCATTATTCAATCCACTTCAGCGTTCATCACTGACCTCCCTGCCCCAGGGCAATGTCTGGGGCAGCTGAGACAGAGCCAGGAGAAAGGATCCTGCCACTGACTTAGGCTGTGGGAATGAGGGGTTGAGGAGACTCAGAAGCCAGGTTCTCTGTGCCCTGGGACCCCACCTGCCCTCCTAGTCACTTTCCTGCTAAACACTCCTCTGGTTGCTTCCTCATCACACCAGAAATAAACTCTACCTTCCTCTCAGACCCTAGGGACACCCTGTCCCTATGCCCTACCCCCTCCAGCCAGTCAGCCCCCTCTGACTTCTCAGCAGGGTGGGCTCCTCCCCCTCAGCTCAGATGGGACCTCCTCCTCAGAAAGGACTTCCCCACCACACTACCCAGCACCATCACTGGCTGCTCACCTTCCCTTCATCCCAGCCTTGTCACTTTCTGGAATTATTCATCTCCTTCCACTTCATTCTCCATCTCCCTCCACCAAACAAAGGCTCCAGGAAACCAGGAAGCTTTGCTGGACTTTCTCCACAGTATTCTCAAAGCCCATGGCAGGTGTTTAGAAAAACCGTAGCTAAATGAATGCTTGCCCCATTTCATGCCAATGACAATTTTAAGTCCTTGCTGGACACTGCTGTCTTTCACCTGGGCTTGTTTTTGACAAACACAAAATTTTTCCTGGGTTTTCTTCTAATGTGCTCAGTTAAATCACTGATGTTAAAAAATTTTCTAACAAGAAAATAATTATATTGCACTGCCTTCCAGCTGGAGTGCAAGAAGCTGTTATGTTTTCTTTGAAATGCTTTTCCTCACCTAATTAGTTTAAAACGTTGATATTAATCCAGAAGTTCAATTGTAGGCCTAGCACTTTGGTGCTCCAAGCCCACCCCTATACATGGGGGAATACCTGGATAACAACTTATTAATGCAAACTTTAAAGGATTTTTCAAAATTATACAAATATTAGCTTTTGTTTTTTATTATATAAAGTACAAATATATATTTGGTATATTTAAACATCTCCAAAACATGAACTTTTTAAAATCACTGTACTGTGAAGAAATGTATAATTGCAAGAAGATTGACATTAAAAAGCCTATTAGTTCAGAACACAAAGATTCCATCTTTCAAAGCCTCTGCTTCTTCAGTTGTGAAATATCTTTTGCAAAGGCTGGGTGTTGGACTTCTTAAGCTGTGCCACTCCCCACCTTCCTAAAACTCAAAGTAGGAACCCAAGAACAGAGGACACAGCTCCCACAAGGGTCCATAACCCAAAGAAGGTGAGGACTACCTAATTTGGGGGACCAGCACAAGACTGTCAAGTTTTTATTTAACAAAGGAAAAAATTAAAGAAGAAATACCACATATATACACACCCAAACACACATCCCTACTGTCTATTACCATAATCATTTCATAGGATATTTTAAATCAAAAAAGAAGGGCAAACTCAGAATAAAAAGCACAACCCTTGAATGGGCTATGTGTACATGTATGAACACCTCCCTGCATTATTCTTCTTTCTCTTTCGTCAACTGACATCAGAGGAAATAAATTTAACACCTATTAACCACAGGGCTGTGGACCCAAGTTTGGAAATCACATGAGAAAGGCTGAGTGACTGATAAAAAGTAGAAGAATGTGTTGGCCCACCTCCTACCCTCCCCAGCCTTATTCAGTTGGAAAGGAGGAAGTCCTCCAGGCAAGGCATGGCATACCCAGCAAAAAACGACAAGGTAAATCTTGGCTTCTAAAATCAAAAGGTCAAGTTCAGACAGACAGAAGAAAATTTGAAGGGAGATGAGGTGGGGCAGAATCTTATGCTACCTCATCAACCCAGAGCCCCTGGGCTCCATGGCTGTACTGAGGAGCTGCCCTCAGCTAAGAGAAGACAGGAAGGATATAGCGTGTTTGAGACCTGAGGAGGTGGGATGAGGTCCCAGCCATGTCTCAGCTAACAAATGCTTGGCAGAAGTCCCATCTGAGGATCTCTCTTCCAGGGCACTGTGTTTAATGCAGAATGTCCTGCTCACATCAGACTTGTTGGAAAGACTCCAGCCACAGAACAGAGGATCTGGGTCTTGCACCCCATGCCTTGTTGGTATCAACATCTGAGTATCACATGATGAGGACCATGTGATCACTTCTCACACAGGCATTAATACTGATATTTAAATATTACAAGACACAAAAACACGAGTGCTGCCATTTTGGTCTGGTCTTTTCACCTCTGAACCCTGGCATGGGACATGGATCCATCATAGCTACTTCTTCCTGACTATGCTGGGGCAGCCTCTTCACACCCTAGAATGCTTCATGGCCAAAGAACTGTGAGCTATTTAGAACAGGAGTGCCAACCATACCTTTTGGCTCTAACACAGGCATCTTGTTTAGTTTCAAGTAAGAGCTGCATTGGAAGCACTGCCTCATCAATGATGACAGCCACAGCAGATAAATCTATTCACATCTCCAACCCACCTTTAGTGGTGGCCCACTGGGCACTGACCAGATCCTGCCCCTCAGCTCCAGATTTTGTCCCTTAGAGGCCAGGGAAGATGGGCCTCCCACTTGTCTCTCTTGGTGGCTGTGATATAAAGCTGAATTTTAGAGCTCCTCTGTGTGTTTAGTCATCAAGTGAAAGGCCTGGATGATATTAATGTAGTAGCACTTGGAAATACTTGCAACAGACAAGATGTTAATGCTGAGTGCTTGAGGCATGGTAAGCGACGGGTCTAATGAACTGATTAACTCAGCCAAAGCCTTCTGGAGAGAATTTCCCCACGAGAATCATTCAATGCCGACTGTATTCTTGCCAGAGGCATCTCTGAGTCTTTGTGAGTTATCATGACGGCCCCATTCCAACAAGGTTTGAACTCCAGGGTCCAGGGGATCGCAGCAAATGCCTTCATCCCAGTATATCCACCTGAAATGTCAAGACTCTGAGCATCTCCACTGTGGTAGAGTTGATCTGATAGTGGACCAGCTGCCTACCTGACTCTTGCACTGGAAGAGCTCTATCAACAGCAAAAGGGACTCAAGACTGGAGGCATCCAATAGGCACGTGAAAAAAATGCTCAATATCACTAATTATCAGAGAAATGCAAATCAAAACTATAATGAATTATCACCTCACACCAGTCAGAATAGCCATCATTCAAAAGTCCATGAACAAAAATGCTGGAAAGGGTGTGGAGAAAAGAGAACCCTCCTACACTGTTGGTGAGAATGTAGTTTGGTGCAGCCATTATGGAAAACAGTATGGAAATTCCTCAAAAAACTAAAAATAGACTTATCATATGATCCAGCAATCCCATTCCTGAGCATATATCCAGAAAGAACTCTAATTGGAAAAGATACATGCACCCCAATGTTCATAGCAGCACTAGTTACAATAGCCAAGACATGGAAACCTAAATGTCCATCAACAGATGATTGGTAAAGAAGCTGTGGTATATTTATATAATACAATACTACTCAGCCATAGAAAAGAATAAAATAACGCCATGCAACACGGAGGAACATGGATGAACATGGTGATCGTCATTCTAAGTGAAGTAAGCCAGAAAAAGAAAAATACCATATGATATCACTCATATGTGGAATCTAAAAAAAAAAAAAGAAAAGAAAAAGACACTATGAACTCATCTAGAAAACAGAAACAGACTTGCAGACATAGCAAACAATCTTATGGTTACCGGAAAAAGGGGGTGGGAAGAGATCAATTTGGGAGTTTGAGATTTGCGAAGGTTAGCTGCTATATATAAAAATAGATTTAAAAAAAAGTTTCTTCTATTAGCACAAGGAACTATATTCAATATCTTGTAATAACCTTTAATGAAAAAGAATGTGAAAATGAATATATGTATGTATATGCATGACTGGGACATTGTGCTGTACACCATAAATTGATACATTATTACTGACTGTACTTCGATAAAATATATATATATACACACATAAAAAGACTGGAGGCATCCAAGCTTTCAGATTTCTTTTGCCCTCTATCCCTATACACCATCTCCAATCCAAGTGGACAGCAAGATAAATAAATCTTCCCATTTGACACGATTTTTACTTCTATCTTAATGTCTTCTGCCATTATCATATTTCCCCATTATTAGAGGAAAAATTGAGAATTGCATGCTATTTGACTCTATCTGCTACTGACTCTGTTTGTGGTGTAAATCAAGACTGATGGTTCCACATCCAGTCCCTGCATTCAGCAGCCTGAAGGCAGCAGCACCCCCTTAGGGTTAGCAGCGGGTCACAAAGAATTCCTTAATTCAGCCTCCATCCTCTGAGCAGTGTGAGGAAACGAACCATCCTCAGGGTGAGGACCACGGAAGAGAGGGGGGGTGCTGTTATCTCCCACAAGTAGATTCTGATGGAGGCATCCACTAAAGAAGAATGAACTGTGACCCAGGAAAAAGACTGAGGGAGCAGCTGTTTCTCTATCATCGATGTTCCCCAGGGGATGGGGCAGCAGGTGAGCCTTTAATGGCACAAACCGATGCTGGTCAATAGCTGCACTAACATAATAGAAATATACTAATACAGCCAGAGAGATCCTTAAGAAAAGAAGCTTTATTATTTCTATTTAAACTATCCCCTTAACCTTTCAAAAGGGAGAAAAATAAGGTTTTCAGGAAGCAAATGACCAAACATTTTCCTAAGGAAGGAAATGTGACCCAGTTTTAGTGACCAAGAGTCATTTATAGAATAACTTGTTAGCTCTGGGCCCTTGTCCCGGCCACCGAAGAAGGTGATCTAGAAGTTCTACAAGGAACAGTTGACAGTGAACATTTTGACCTTGGATCATCAATGTGGGAGTTCCTATTATGCACACAGGTTAAAGGCTGTTTGTGAGGAACCATGAAAATACAAGAGCTAATATGTAAGGAGGGATAATAAGGAGACTTAGAGGGCCCCCTGAGCCCAGGCACTGTACTCACTGCATCACGCATCATCTCATCAATCTGAGTAGAGTATCAAGTGAAGAGGATACTGTCATCATGCCCATTTCACAGGTGAAGAAACTGAAGCCTGGAGCCAGAGGCTGAGTGCTCCCTTTCCTCCACACCTGACTACAGAACAGACACTCTTAACCCTAAGCTAGCCTATCTCACGACTACTGGTGAAGCTTTTTTCCATTCCCTGAGCCTTAAAAAGAAGTCCTCAAAGTGTCTGAGGAATGCCTTGGCAAGACAGAGGTGGATGGAGTCAAGATTTTTATCGCATCCCCTGCAGACTTCTTAGCTAAATAAATTCATCTTGTTTAGATGGTGCCTTTGTTTTGTTGTGCGCTTCAGCCTCTTTTTCTTAAAAACAAATCTAGCACCTAAAAACCTAAAATGTAAAAAAATAGAAAAAAATGAAATCACTTGCATCTTCTAAATATTGTTTTTAGAAAGCAACTGTAAGTATCTTTAAATAACAGGTTCTCTTTCATAAATTAGGCATTAATTCATAGGTGATTCTCTACTGTAATAAAAAAGCTAATGACAGAGAAAATTAAAACTAAAGAATTGAGTCGCTGTCAACTAAGACAGCAATTAAGAATACCTAGGCATGAGGAGGAAAATATTCAATTTATAAAGAATATAAATGGGTCTGAGGTTTACCTAGAAAGGTAAGGAATACCTGTAGTACAGAGAAGATTTGGTGCCATCCAAAGGTGAGGTTCCCAGGTGCTAGTAACCTGCTCTCCTGGGAGGATGCAGAACAGAGAAGTTGGCAGTCCAGGGGGCACAGGGGATTCAGGAAATCCCTGCCTCTCAAAACTGCATTTTTTTTTATCTATCAGGTGAGCAAAAATCCAGAAGTTCACTAGCACACCATCCTGGCAAGTCTGTTGGAGAAATGTTGGATTATCATTCATAGCTGGTAGGGGTATAAATTGATGCAACCTCTCTAAGGGTTAATTTAGCAAAATCTATCAACATTACCAACACATGCGGCCTTTATCCCTACATTTCCACTCCTAGAGATTTATCCTCAAAGAAAGGTGCCCACATATGAAATGATGCCTATGCAAGGTTTTTATGATGGCATGTGGGAATAACAGCAAAAAGATAGGTTTCTGAGAGGGACCTGTTTAAAATTATAATGACCCATTCATAAAATGCCCTACTGTGCTTCTGTAAAGAGAATAAAGGAAGTTTGTGCTCTAATGTGGGAAGACTTCCAAAGTGTATTTTTAAATGGAAAAAAGCAGGGCTTGCAGCAATGTATATGATGTGCTATCACTATGTAAAAAAGAGGGAAACAAGAATATATATTTGGAGTAACTTTATATGCATAAACATATATCTAGAAGGATTAATAAACTAATTTCAGTTATTACCTGTTTGGGTGGAGAGTGGAAAACTGGGCACGTGGGAAATAGAAGAGAGAGAAAAACATTTTCCTGTATTATTTTTTTATACTTTTTTGATGCTTAAGTCAAGTATGTTGCCTATTTTAAACATTAAATAATATTCAGTGATCCCTCCATCATTATCTATCTGGTTCTATTGACATGTCTCTCCATTAAATCATTAGTACCCAGACCCCTTTCTCAGAATGTAGTCTATCAGTCATTTACAAACTATCAAGAATTAGTGGAATTCACTGTCTCCTTCCTCCACCTGACTCATAGCCTTGGCACAAGTTGGAAGCATGAGTTTAAACCTGGATGGGAGATGCTTCAGGGAGTAGGCAAGCCTGGGAAGTGGGCACATGATGGGAATAATAGATAGTAGAAGGCTCTGGAGACAGAAGCCTGATGGGTTTATGAAATCCTCCCCCAGAGGCTGATGTGAATTACTGTGAATCCAACATTGCCTTACTCCAGGACCGCATAAGCTGCATTCCACAAGGTTTTTTCACATCCATTTACTCTTTCAACACCCAATCCATGTCTCACAGATGAGGAAACTGAGACTATAGAAGCCCAGTGTCCTTATCAAGTTGACTTTTCATATCTTCATATAAAAAGCACAGATTTTTTTTCTTAAACTAATATGAGCTTTCTTATACCATGAGATACGTATTTTTGCATAATGTATAGGTTTTTAAACTATATTTGTTAATTTTCCCACAAAGAAATATGCTAGAGAGTCTTGTTAGCTAAGAAATAACACTGTTAAGTTAAGCTTAGAGGACAATAAAGAAAAAGTCTACCTCATTGTTAAAAAACTTTGAAGTCATTCCTCAACATCCTAATTTTATATAATAGAAAATCAAGGGCTAACAAGCTGGGCCATAGGTGCTGCCTCTGGGCTAGTACAGTTCTATCTCCACCACTCCTATATTCCCCAGGTACTCCTACTCTTTCTTACCTCTCTACCTTTTTTTCCATATTATTTGCTAACAAACATTGTGTTTTTCTCATTTATTATGTTTATCTTTATTGTCTGTCTTCCCCTAACTAGAATATAAGCCCCACCAAGGCATGGACCCTCTTCTGTTGACTGATAGATCTTAAGGGACTAAAAAGTGCATGGTGCATAGTGGATGCTCAATAAATACTTGCTAAATACACCTCAAATTCAGTAATTAAAAATCTCCACAGAGTAAGAGAGACATACATGCAACATTAATTTCTGCAAGAATTTTGATTTTTTTAACTGCTTAGATATTCGATGAAGTGACAGAGGCAAGAGCACAGAAAACACAGCAAAATAATAAAAAGTTTAAGATCAAAGATACTTAGAACTAACATACACTTTAGATTATCCTCTGGAGAGGGCTATTAAGGTTATGTTTCATTAATATAATCCAAGAGACTGCTTGAGTTCCAGTTTTAAAAAATCTTTGTTCTTGGAGCAGACGATTAGATGAGAGATTCTACCATTACTGACTAAGGCTCCTGTCTTTCTTCAATAGTTAAAAGCCTTTCACATTATGCTTCCTTTAAATAAAGTTGTAAAGGAGCATACATTGGAACAGAACACTGGAAATGTAATTTAATGGGTGAACTCCTTTCAGCCTCACTCAGCATGGAATGAATACAGGAATAATTACTTTTGACCTCTATTTTTATTAGCTAAAAGTTCTGTAAAAAGTTCTCTCATACCCCTTGAGCCACAACTCCAGTAAGAGCTTTAGTATACAGCAAGATCACCAGGTGCAAATAGACATAAGGGTGAGGTGTGATGGACAACTGACCTTATTAAAGAAAGGGCTTTTCTAACAGTCAAAATTATGTCCCAATATTATTTTGTTATATCCTCTAGGTTCTCAATTATTTCAATGCATATCTTGAAATCATCTAAAAATTGTGTGAGCCCTTGGTTCAAAAATCCTGGGATAATTAGAAAACAAAATTTTTTCATTACCACCTACACAGTGATGCTCTAAATCAAGGAAAGGAAATCTGCAAAGACCAGAACTGGATATACCTGTTCAAAATAAAAGAAGTGGTGAGAAGCTCCCTGGAGGGTCCCAAATTGCTAAGAGCAGAGACACTGCTGAGTGACAGGGGCCTGGTACCTGCAAGGCCACACTGAGACTAAAACCAGATACTCCCTACCTGGTGAGAGTTGGGGTGAGAAGACATGGAGGTGCCACCCAGGTCCCCGGGCAGGAATGCAAGTTATCCAGGGCCAAGGCAGAGGCCACTCAGAGTCCAATGCCTCCTACACAACAGGAGCCTTCCCAAGTCAGTAAGTGGGCTTACTGGCCCGGCAGGCTTGATGTTGAAAGGTAGTTGGCAAACAAGTTCAACGAACTAAAAAGTTCCAGAACACACTTCTCAAACTTTGTATAAAAACATTACAGGAAATGCATTGCCAAACTGAGTCAGTAACACCAGGTTACTCCAACTTCAAAGGGGGCTGTGAATCACTGGGACTTGACTGACGGGACATGAGAAGCAGGATTCACACTTCAGCAGTCATTCAGCCAGCTGGGCTGTAGATCACTTTCCTGGATAATGGATAAGTGACATGAAAACAGATGCACCCAGAGAAGCTAATTGAAGGCAATCTTGTGGAAATGCTTTCTGTCAAGAGGCTCTACCTCAAGGCTCCCACGATGAAGTTACAGACAGAAGAGATTTGTCACTTTCCCTCATGCCATCAGCACTCTCCTCACTGTCTAGTGACCATTCTCCATGGCCCACTCCCCATAGGGTGCAATGTGTACAGAGCCTGGTCCCTGACATTCCAGAGGTAAGGCAGACAAATGCCAGTTTCCCCTCTCTGCTGGCCTGGAAGATTGCACCAGGAATATTATACCAATTTCCATTCATCCAGGAAGGTGAGCAGTGAGTTTATACAAGGGAGAGAAAATGAATAGCTCCGAGTCTCAGACACAGTATGGAAAAAAACATAAGAATGGATCCAACAGAGATTTTAAACATAGTCTTATATTTGTTTATGACACTCTTTCTTTTTAAATAAATGCTTAAAATGCAAGTAGAGGACCACTCAGGATACAGTGGTGCCAGATCACAGGCAAGCCCAGCTCTCCCACTTGCTGCCTGGGTGATCTTGACAAACAGCAATGTCTCTGAGCCTCATTTTTCTGGTGAAGAAGATAGGGACCTTAGAACACATCTCCCATGACTTGTGACACAGTGTATGAGAATGGCTTAATATGTTGACACACTTACAGTGAGGGGTCAGCACACAATAGCTCTTGTGGCAGACACTGCCTTCAAGCTCACCTAAGCCCATTCTTCTTCCTGGGGGCTCAAGAAGACATTTCCCAGCCTCCCTTGCAGTGACATTGTGGCCATGCAACCAGATTCTGGCCAGTGAAGAGGAGAAGTGATGTACATCATGTCTGACCTGACCCCTAAAACATGCTCTTCTCCCCTATATCTAATCACTGTTTGCCCATGGCTGGCTGGCTGAGTCCTGCCAAGGGTTCTAGTAGTCCTCAGGGAGCAGTGAAGCCTCCAGATGAGAGGAGGCCAGGTCCACAAATCACTCTGTGGAAGAGAACTGCCAGACTGTTAAGAATAAGAAATAAATTTGTTTTATGTTATGCTCCTGAAATTTCAGGGTTATCTGTTTCAACAGCCAGGGTTAATTGCTCTAATTCAGCTATCATATGGATCTTTTCTTTTCAGAAACAATCAAACCACCATACATAACAGGTATAGCTCTGTCCAACATGGTTGCTGCATAGCCCAGCATGCTCTTCACTCTCTGAATGCTAGGTAATGGCAGAGTTTCACTGTTCTGTTTTCAAGGCCAATCAGTATACCTCAGGAGAATAACTATGAGGGAGAGTAGAGCTATCACAATTTGGAAACACCAGAAGCAACAAAACCTTTCTCCCAGGACATAAAGCCTCTAATATTCTTCCAAACATGGTTTCAATAGTTTTCATCTTCCTTGCAGTGACCTCATAATAACCTTGAGCTGAGCTCAAAATTTCCCTCTGGTTAAGCCTCCTTGACCTCACCTCCCAGTGCACAGAGAGCTGCCCCTGTAGCACTCAGAACACACCTCAAGGCATGTACAACCCAATGAACATTGTCATTGTCTTGAGTTTCTATGACTCTTCATTTACTCTCAAAATTAATATATGCTTGCAGTAAAACAATTCAAATATAGAAATGCAAAAGTAGAAATTGAGACCACTCTCCTTTCCCGGGTTTCTACAATTCTTTCATTTAAAGAAAAGAGGGAGTAAGAAAGAGTCCTTCTCTTACAGATATACACTGAAATACTGAGAGATAAAATGATACGATACATGAGACTTGCTTCAAAATAATCCAAGGGACAGTGTAGCAGAATAGTGAAAGTACAAATGAAACCACATTTGGCCAAGTGTTGGTAACTGTCCAATTTGGATGATTTGATTATTCTTTGTTCCGAACATGTTTAAAGATGTCCATTTAAAAAAAAGTTTGCAAAAAAAAGTAGTATCAAAATAGGGAATATAATCCTTAGCCTAAGGAGGAGGGGATCAAGGACAAGGTAAAGAAGGAAAATAAGGAGAAAACCAGAAATAAGGGCTTAATAGGGAAGAAGAGAGGAGAAAAAGAAAAGGTACAGTACCAGAAATTTTTTTAAATGGAGTAAATTTCATGACGCTAACAGTCTTCTCTTCCATAGCAAATGTACGGAGCCAGGCACATAGGAGCTCACGACAGTAGCTATCACTCAGCACAGGAAAATCAGCTACAGAACAAAGGCTTTGGTGAATGACCCAAGCCAACCAATCCTATGCATTCAGGGTCCAGCTGCAGGGAGGCTTCATCAAGCCTGGGGCTGCAGATGATGCCACCAGGCAAACCCAAAGAGCCCATCACCACCCGGGGCCTGTGGGCAAATACATGAACTGACAGCTATGAAACCTTGAATTCCACTGGGCTCCCAAGCTGAGTCTTCCTTTTACACAATTCCATATGAGGCTCAGCACCAGGGTAGGAGAACAAAGCCATTTAATGTGCTAGAAATGGGCCAGTTTAATTTAATTGTCCAAACATACTGGAACTAAAGCATAAAAAGTGAGCAAATGGTATAAATTGGCAAATAGAGCCCCACAGAGCGTCTGGTCCATCAATACTCTATTGAGAGAGCCTGGCCAGCAGCTTCCAGCTGGTTTACAGAAATAACCTGGGCCACAGGAAGCCAGAAGTCTCTCGCCTCACACCAGGTTGCTAGCCCTAGATGGTTCACATGAAGAGGGTTCAAGACACATTAAAATGCCCTTGGAAAAGCTGAGCCGGCACACAGAAGTCAGGCCTTTCTGGCAATGGTGGCTTCACTGCATCAGACCTCTTGCGGTCAAACTGGCAGAACTACAAGGAGCCTATTAGGATGGGGGCTTTTTCAGGTATTACAAAGATAAAGACACACAAAGAAATACAAAGACAGTGGTTGGCCCCCTTTTTGTTATGCACAAGTAGAGAACAGAACCAGCCTTTTAGCTCTTTTTAGGTTAAAAAAAGAAAAGTTTGATAAGAAAGAGGCATCAGTTTAGCTTCTGACATCTCTTTCCTTGGAACTTCACACATGCTGTTCTGACTTTCATCGTGAGTGTGTCCAAAGATACATACAGTATCACTTCACTAATCAAAGCCCAAGCCCAAGATGTTTCTTCTCAAAGAGAAAGCAGTTCCCAAGTGCATCTCTAACACTCAAAGGCTAGAAACATTTAACTTTGGGTTGGAGATAATGAGGAAATGGGAAAGGAGGAACTGTAGACATGGCTCATCAAAGAACTGAAGCCAAGAAATGGAGGAATGAACATGGAAAGAATGAACTCAGTGACCCACTCCTGTTCAGCCCCGTTCCCTCCATGACCCATACCCACCTGTAGGACAGCTCTTCCCAGCAGCCTGCGGATCAAAGACAGTCACACACAGAAGCAGTTCCGAAACTGTAAGATCCCAAACAACTATAAGATGTTATCTTGATGACTTGCCACAAAAAAGCGACACACACAGCTCAAGGAAGGAGTTTTATCTGTGGGCTCACCCTCCTTGCTTCCCTTGAGAGATCAATGTAAGACCAGAGGGGTGGAAAATGGTACCGGGGAAAAAAAAAAAAACACACTTCTGATAAGTTTTGATAAGGAGAAAATGCTGAAGGTGGATCCACACTGGAGTTAGGCATTAAATATTATCCTGGGAACCAAGAAGGGATGAGGACATGCTTCCCTTCATCCTTTCCCGTAGATACTCAAATAACCATGGCCAGGACCAGCTGACATGAGGCCAAAGTGAAGGCATTTCCTGCCATCCCCAAGTTTAGCTTCTCCTGGACTTTGCTCAGGCCCACGTGACACATGTGCAATAAAATTTTGAACAGATCCACTTTTCTGCCTGAACTGCTCACAGCTGGAGATGAGGAAACTTGGGCTAGAACTGCCTTTCAAATTTGGCCCTCTGTATAATAAATTTTTTAATTGTTTACTAACAAGTCCTGCAATGGCTTTTATGTAAACATGAGTGGGGAAAAGTGAAACATGGTTTACTCTGGAACTCATAAATAATACAAAAGGTCTAATTTACCATAATCACTTCTGGCATTTTATCTTCAGTCGATAATGTATCGGGCACACGAATTACTTTATATGCAAGCAATCACAGGGCAGCAGGCTTGCCTCTGTGTTTGGAATTGGGTAAATTCTGATGCCCCTGAAGTCCATGTGCGAAAACTGTCATCTCTGAAGAGATTCACCTAGGTAAAGACTGGAAATGTCATTATTTTCTGTGGGAAATTACTGAAAATGCAATTTAAATGAGGAATTTTTTTCAGAAACATAAATATTCATAACGTGCAAACCGACAAAGCCCTGCAAATACCATAGGAACCACTTTATAAGAAGAGCTGATTCTTCCAGATTCCATTTGTCAGTGACAAGATAATTTTCCTAGCAACAAATTAACATCTCAAAGAGAACCAGGAGGGCTGTGATGTGTGGGCAGGAGGCAAACTGAGGTCTAGCAAAGGCAGCCAGACTCAAGTTTTCTTTTAGACTTTCCTGTGAGGATCCATCGATTAGGTTTCCCTCCTGAGAACTCACTGCTCTCCCACCCCTTAAGAGGCTTGATTTTGTAGAGCAGTGGTTCTTCATATGATAGGACTAAAGACTCCTTTTTAAACAATCATTTTGCAACACCTCCTTTACCACCCTGAAATGAAACTCAGAAAATATCAACATATAACATCAAAAAAATCAGTATGCCTGACCTATAACTTGAAAGAAAATCAAAGGCAAGTAGTTTATAATAAAGTAATACATATTTCAGTAGGCAAACACTTGGGCACAACTACACTAAAAAACAGTCAGATGCTTGTACCTCAATGTAGAATCGCCAAAAATTCAACAGCTACAAATACAGGTACGTACAGTTGTGTCTTAATGGTTATTAACATTGCCCGTGGCAATGTGACTCCTCCAAAATACTGAATAACTCTTGATGATTTACAGCAGTCATGCTCCAGGAAAACTCAGTGTTTATTAAAACCATGAAATTTTTAAAACTGCGTGTTTAGATTAGATTCTAGGCTCAAATCATTATGATCAGTTTTTTTCACTGCAGGAAAGCCCAGCAAAGCATCTGCTGCTTATGAGGGACATGGGATAGTGTCTCTCCATAAACAAGGCTGATCTACACACTGAAACACTTCTGGCTCCCCTGAGCCCCATCCACTGAGTGTCAGCAGTGTCCTCCAGTCACTGTAACATTGGGACAATCCAAGCCAGAGCCACAAAAGTCCAAGAGAAGGTGCCTCCCATTCACCTCTGGCTGAGACTTAGGCTCCTCCCCAGCTCATTGGCCACTGGCCCCGCACCAAGTTACTCAACCTTGCCAGACCTCATTTTCCACATTAATCAAAATTGGGGCAATAACTGTACTGACCTCGCGGGGCTATGAGGAGTAAATGGCTTAATACTTATAAAAGCTTCCATCAGCATATGATGAGCCTTCAGTGAACACTAGATATTATGATGATTATCTCTGCCATTGTTTCTTCGTGTCAGTCCATCTAACAGTTCAATCTTAAAACACAGAAACCAGGTCAAAAGGGAAGCAGAGGCAGGGGACAGAATGGGTGGCCTGGCAAAGACACAGAGGCAGAAAAAAGCCAGGCTGAGGAGGCAGATAAAGGAAAGGGACCTAGACTGACTCTTACAGTTCAGTGTTTCAGCCCAGATCTCACACAACAGGATTACATTGGGACAATAGCCAGACAGCAGATTCCTGGGCCTAACCCAGACCCACTGAACTAGAAGTCTGAGGCATGGGACCCCAGAATGTACAAATTAGGCGTCTTCCCCAAATGACTCTGGTGCCCCGTGAGGTTCAAACTAGCTGTTTGTAAATGATGGGGTACCACTCAGGACTTTTTAGCACGAAAGTGACCAGATCAGATGTGCTTTGCTGGTAGATCAACCTGGTGTGTGAAATGGAAATGGGGGGCAGGGCAGGAAGCCAGGCAGTCCTCTCAGAGGGGACTTAAGTGGTGAGGGCCCTGTCCATGTGGTAATCAAGTGGACAGGAAGGACAGCCAGAAGCAACATTCCAGACAAACTGTCAGAAAGATGGAGAAGTAGAAGGGAGGTGAGAGTCAGAAGTGGTGTGGGTTTCTGGCTTTGGCAACTGGGGGATGGTCCCTTGTCTGCTTCTCAATTGAGAATTTAATACTCCCAAATATTGTGAACTGACTATGAGGCAAACCCTGAATTCTCAACATCCCAGTGAGATGGATACTTTTCTCCTATCCTACATAAAAGGAATAAGGCACAGAAAAACAATGACTTGCCCATGGCCACATGGTCTGCAAGTAGGGGAACCCAAATTTGAACTCAGGGCTCTCAGGCCACAGAGCCGATACCCCCAACAACACACCCTAAATCAGCCCTGACGAACATTCTTCCTGTAACAAAATCTTCCAGGTTGGGGGTTCCTCCAGAGAGCACAAAGCACAGTTGTCATGGATGGGAGCTCCAGAGACAGGCTGTGCAAGTCAGATGGTCACCTACTGTCCCAAGACCACAGGCAAGTGACTCAGTTTCCCCAAATGGAAAATAGGACTAATCTTAGTACCTGTCTAATAGGGCTGTTATGAAGATTAAACTAGATAATGTCTGAAAAATTCTTACAACAGTGCCTAGAAACTAAGGTTCAAATATTTATTATCATTATGTCATCTGATGCCACCATCAGGGTCAAAAGAGATGCCGTAGTTAATCCCAGAACAATTGGACCCAGGAAAAAGCATGGGCTACAACAAGCAATTTGCAAGAGATGTGCAAAAGCCCTCCTGGCTGCTTTCTCCCCTGTGTGACTACGGATAGCACAGTGCTGGCCCAGAGCAGCCCATTTGTCCCACAGCCACAGTCCCAGCCACAAAGCCAAAGACAAGGGATACAAAGTCCCACCACCTGGGTTGGAACCAGCCTCTCCGACTTACCTTATGACAGAGAGTGTCATTTCATCCCTCCAAGCCTCATGCCCTCACCTGAAAATGGGTTTCATAATAATAGCCCGTTTCCTAGAGGGTTGTTGTGAGGGTTAAAAGTGAATCATTTAGCACAGTGCCTGTCAAGGTCACATGTAAATAAACATTAACTAGAATCATGAATAGCCTCCTCAGCACAGTAACAAGAGGAAGGACATTTGAAGGACAGTCTACAAACTCCAATATGGCTACAACTAATATTATTTCACTGCCTATAATTCTTAGATTCATCCTCTCCATCATGGGTCTCCTACATCAATGGACTCTTGGAGTCTCTGAGTCTGTCTAAGGCTCCATAATTAAAAGTAAATTTCCTTCACACCAGCTGCAGAGTTGTCAGTGTGCATCTGTCACACCTCTACTCCCACATGAGTTACCTGGAGGGCAGCATCGATGGTTCCCACAGAAAATTCCAAAGCCAATCCAAAGCACATACATACATACACACACATGCACACACAGCCTTTGGGTGTGAGGACAAGCATGGGGGGAGCTGAGGCAGCCTTGTGTCTCTTTTGCCACTTTACTGGGGAAGAAACACACTCAGACAAGAGCCATTTGCCCCAGACCCCACAGTGGTGGCAGCACTGGGACATGACATTCAGACTCTCAAAAGCCACGTGCTCTCTGTGGGCTCCTGTACCCTTCTTTATGACTCTGGTTTTTAAATGCCCCAGGAGTCCACTGGGGCACTGCAGTGGTTTCCATGTTTGTACTAAAGATTAATGGACCTATCACACTAGCCCTGCTTCAGTCACGAGTTCTCTCCACAGGTTGCATGGGGGACTCAAGTGTCAATGCCCTGTTTGCAGAAGGAAAAATAAGCACTGTTTGTAACAGCAAGCATTTCCCCTTTAGCATA
Organism: Camelus bactrianus; assembly: GCF_048773025.1. Taxonomy (NCBI): domain Eukaryota; kingdom Metazoa; phylum Chordata; class Mammalia; order Artiodactyla; family Camelidae; genus Camelus; species Camelus bactrianus. Next base: position 30,546,139 of record NC_133555.1, read on the forward strand.
AATTCACCACAGTGATACATTTTTGTCAAAACACATCATTCGTGTTAAAAAGAAAAGTCTTCTCCTCCACCCCCAAGCAATTTTTAAAAGAACTTTCTGGAAGTGGGAGGATGAAGGGCCACCTACTCTTGAGTCATTTGGCACTGATGACTGACAGAGAATACAAAAAAAGAAAAACTCTCACACACACACACACACACACACACACTGCATTCCAGGTTCTGTCATTATAGATGGCACAAGATATTCTAAAGAAAATCTGCAGGGAGAACATGAATGCACTAGAAGGCAGCTGGGAGATCGCAAATATCCAAACCTCCTCCAGACACATTCCTCAATGTCCATGCATCCTAGAACTTCACACTTCCAAGTTCAGAACAGAAACCAAGGATTACATATTACTGTATAATAATATCCACAACAGCAGCAGCAAACATTTATGGAGCCCTTCATCGCCTGTCAGCTCTATGCTCTTCATACATTCTCTCAATCTTCACAATAGCCCTATATCAAAGTGGTATCATTAGCCATCATTTTCCATCAAGTATCAGAAAATGGAAGCCCAGAGAAGTTACACAACTTACCTCAACTACACCATCCTGACACCCAAGCCCAGCTCTGCCTGACACCAAAACAGAACTCTTCCACGTCCACAGAGGGGCTGAATACGCCACCCACATACACACCCCAGGAGCAGAAAGCCTGTCACCAAGTTTCACGTGCTCAGTCAGTTCAATATGAAAACAGACAAAAAACAGCATGTCTCCTTCTAAGGAGCTCCCTGGACACCAGTTTACAAAGCCTATTTAATGGTTTGGACTGCTCAGCATGGTTATAAAACAAAAATACTAAACTGAGTAGTAGTATGATGATGATGTTGTTGATAATGTGAAAAATAAGAAAGAAAAGGCATTAGAACATTAAATATGGCCAGAAGGCAGAAAAATGCTCATTTTAAAATCATTAATCTGATTGTGATCTCCCATTACAAAAAGACATTGAAGATTACATGTTTGTTCCCTAACACTGTCCCTGGTCCTTGAGGCTGCCTGAGTTCTGCTTTCCTTTTAGTGGATGGAAAAGGGTGTTGAACCTAAGCCTCGGGGTTATTCTCCATTCCCCCAGTTGCAGGATGTGTTTTGGCTCCATATGAGTTCTTCACAACTGTCTTTGAGTGAGTTCACCATGACTAATTAAAACAAATCCAACTCAGCAAAGGGAAAGTCTTCTCCAGCTTTCCCAACGTTGATCAAGGAGCAGCCACATCAAACATCATGGTAGGCTCTGATATTTACCCCCTTGGGGTCTCAGCAACAGTCCTTGCAAGGTTTGCTTTTCTTTTTTGTTTTTTTGGCAGAGATCCTCATTTTACAGATGAGAAAACTGAGGCCCAAGGAAATTAAGTGTTTTGCCCAAGATCATATGACCACCAAGTGGCAGGGTCAGGATTCAAAACCAACTCTACAGATCCCAACCCTCTGTTCTGTCCATGGCTCATTAACAGCTCTGCAGTTGCAACAGGATGGTCAGAATATGTTTCTAGAATATTGTACTTATAATCCTATATAATCTTACAAGGGGAGTCAGAAGAAAGAGATTTGCTTTCCCTGGAAGCAAAATGGCTTATTGCCAGTGTCGTCATTGTAAAAGAGAAGATGAGAAAGCACACCAGGGGGGATCACTTTGAGGTTCACATTCAAAGGTTTCTACAGACAGAAACTCTGATAGTGACATGCTTAGAGATTTAAGCTGGAGCTAAAACTCAAAGGTTACAGGGATGTGAGGTTTTTAATCTCTAGATTTCAGGAAGGGGGGAAGTGGTGTGTGCACTGATGCCGGGAGAGGTGTCACGCACATAGAACATAACCTTTTAACCACCAGCAGTAGATCTTAAACATTGTATTCTCCCATTATCTCTTTGCCTTCTGTACAGGGAAGAGGTTTTAAGAAACATTTGCCCCTTTTAGGTACCTCATCTTCCCTGATGCTAACACTCTATAATAACCCCACCTCTGAAGAATACTGGGGAAAGCATTTATGAGAATGGATTGTTACAAGTGAAGATTAGAAGGCAGAAAATTATGTGTATTCACATAATTTAATGTAGCATGTCTTAATGACATAAGAATTAAAAGTTCCCTTTTAAACCATCTAAGGTGAAGGTGCAGAGTGCCTAGAATCAGCTGGTAGGGAAGAAGGCCTGCCTGAGGGGTCCTGCTGCTGGCATCAAGCCTTTTTCTAACTGTGTCTCTCCTCCATGCCCAAGATGGGTAGGAAAGGCCTTCTAGCAGGTCTCTTCAAACTCACACAGCTCCAGACAACTTCCTCTTGAAGCTAGGCAAGAAGCATACGCACCCCAGTAACTTGCCAATCCTACACCCAGAGATGCCCAGCCTGCCAGCAGCTCCACCTCCCAGAGGACATTCATCTAGTGCCACCTAGCAGGGCTATGACCTCTCCTCGTTGCCTTCTGGACTCTCGATCTCAAAAGATGGATTGGGGACATAGGGGAGTAAGGGACAAGACTGCTTGGAGAGACACAAGGCCACTTACTGCCTTTGTGTTTGACTTCGGTTTTGTCCCTCACTGGGCTTATACTAAAACTATCGACCACAGAGGACAGTTTTGCAACCTTTATTAATGAATAGAACATCTATTAAAATCCCTTGTACCCTCTATAGACTAAGAACTCCTCAAGTCTTAAAAGGTCCTTGTACTCTAGTTGTTATTCTCCTTCCACAGTAGATTATGCCCAGGACCAGCTATGTAATTGATGGAACTGAGTGCAAAATGAAAATATGGAGACCCTGGTACAAAAATTTTAAAGAATTTCAAGAGGGTGGCAGCAGGGCATTAAACCAAATGTGGACCCTTCTCAGCATGGGGCCCTGTGTGACTGCAAAGGACACACACTCATGATGCAGGCCCTGATTAGGCCAAACCGCAAAGGTCCAGAAGCATAGTTAACTCTAGTGAGTTTGCTTTGAAATAGTCACATAAAAACTTTTTTAAAAGACAGAGACACCAACACAGGATCAGTGGGTTGGATCCATAGAAAGCCTCTTCTTAACCCTTCTAACTATGACTATACAAATAAATAATGACTTTCCCCTGGATGTCTTCAGGGAGCCAAGTACACACACAAAGGCCTCCCAGTCAACAACCTGGCCAGATGGGAATGAAAAAATCAGGACTTACAATAACAAAACCCAAGATTCCTTCAACAAAGTTGAGCCATCATTTCCAAAGTAAATATAAAGGGGTTCTTTACGCTAATGCTTCCAATAAAATATGCAGAGCTGTGCCAGAGGCTCAGACACCTTGGCTTCACTTGTGGCTGAGGCTGGAATATTGGGGGAAGGGTGGAGAAAATTATATCGACTTGTTAAAGTCAGTCAAAGGCCCAATTCATTATCCTGAGTTGCTGGGGACAAACACCACAAATGATATCGGAGTAGCCTGCCAAGTTCTAAATGAGTGATGCTCTCTATGCCACAAAATTTGGCAGCTAATATCACCACTAATGTCACTCTACTGATAAACAGAAAAATGAGCCATTGTGGAAATGTGGGATCTGTGGGCCTATTAGAGAAGGGGCTCTGTATTCATTACCTATGACCTGGAAAAGGCACGGAAATCCTTCATGCATAAAGGAACTGAGAGTAAAACTATAACCTTGGGCCAATTGTCTGGCAGAAAACACAGCAAGCATGGCTTTCCACTTGTTCTGGGAGCAGGAGTACCCTTTAATCCCAGCTCCAAGGGGTCTGTCTATACTAGGGGAATGTGGGCTCAAGAACTTGGCCTCCAGAAGAGGGGTATCATAGCCTAACCTATGACAACCAGTCAAGCATAGCTTGGGTGCAGCCCAAAGGCATGGTGAACACAGACTCTGCAAAGAATGCCATTCCTGACCACATCCAACACCCATAAATCATCAACAGAGGGTTCACCAGGTCCTGGAACTGGGAAGGCTGCGTGTCACTGTCCTCGGTGCTGAATTATCACTGTTCTGCTCAGCAACATCATCCCTTCAGGGTAGTTACCGCACAGACTCTCCTGATACTCAGTTTTTCTTGGTTCATCTTTTTTACGTCATAAAAAATGAATGTAACAATGGAAAAGATGGAAGAAGTACACCCATGACCTATGTTTAGCAATCTATATCATGAGTTCCATGTATATATGCTCCACAGATATAAATGTTCTGAGTAGCTGGCTGGGGAAACACAACCCCGTTATTCATTCCCCTGATGCTGTATCTATGGACCTGATAATTATTGGGGAGTTCTACTCTTTTCATGAGGAATGTTTGGCACCCTGCCCCTCCATATGGTGAACATCAGGTCATCCTTAAGCACCTAAGTCCATCATGACTCCACCTGGGAAATTCTTCCTGATTGCCTAGTGCCCATTCCCGATGACCAGGGATGCCTTCCTCCACACCCCTACAGTGTCTTATACATGCCATTACCCCAGCCCTGCAGTTTTGGGTTTGTGTGTCCACTTCCCTTATTCAGATATAAGTTCTTTGAAGAAAGTACTTGTGTTTTAATGAAGAACACTAATGTGATATCCAATTATTTCAACTGCTGAGGCTTTGAAATTTCTGTCATTTCCTTTTACCCAATTCCTATAAGATTAAAGTGAGAGGAAGGTAAGGTGGTATTTAATATTCAACTGAGTAAATGGAGTTTTATTTGCTAACATCAAAGACAACCCAGGAAGCCAACTGATCACTTCAGACACAGATGGAGTCATCAGAGACTGAAGGCCAAGATGTCAAGTGACTCTCCCTAGGTCACCCCATTCATCAGCAATGGCATTGAGATAGGACTACTCTGCATGCCAGGACTCTGAAAGTCACTACACCCTGCAGTGGTCTCCGGGACAGCAGTAGAAGGGGACAAATTGCTGAGAGATTCTCAAATGTCCAGTAGTGAACTCTGGGACAGTCACAACGTCTCTTCTAGATGAGAAGACCCTCTTCTAGGGTCTTCTTCAGTCCTAAGGGACATCACGCCAGCCATCCTTTCCCTCCTCAGGCCAGCTCAAGATTATGCCACCCCTGGAGGTCAGTGGGGCTTTCCATCAAGGAAGGTAGGTGAGAGTGGGGCCTCTCTTAGCTTCAGAGACAGAGAGCCCAGCTGTGGAATGAGTATTTGGGTTGGACATGAGATTTAAAAGGCTCATTCTCTTTTAATTCACCTACTTTATGAGTTAAATTTTTTCAGAAGGAGAGATATCATAAATCCAGATAGAGCAGAGAGCACATTAAAAATGCAGTTCTATTATCTTAAAACTAGAGATGTAATTAGAGCAGTCATGTAATATGAAGAGAAATTACCAGAAAAAATATTTTAAAGGCCTGGGTGAAAAGAGAAAAAGGTCTATATCATTTAATCTCTAATACATGGAGAAAGAAGGAGAAAAATACGCCCTCAGATCTTTCAAATACTTCCCCATTGCTCCCTAAATTATCATTTTCACTTAGCTCTCCTGTTCCACATGCATAATTTACCACAGTTCACAGTAGCCTCATTTCTTCCTTTCTTCATCTGAGAAGTATATATCCTGGGAGGATGTAGAATTCATCCCTAGATTCACTCAAATGATCCATATCTTTGGGGATGTCTGAAAATTTTATTTGGAAAGGGCATATCTTCCTGTTGTACTTACTATTAAACTTAAGAGTTCACTCAAAACAAGACTAAACACTGTGTCAAGTTATCACAACATCATATTCAACCAACAAGCTCCCACTGAGTGCCTGCAGTGTGTCACTGTCCATCCCTGTTGTCAGAGCTGGAGACACACACTAGTAATAAGGTCTCTGCCCCCAGAGATTGCGGTAGGGTAGGGGCAGGTAAGGAAATGAGTGGAGGCCATGAAGAGCTACGGGAGGACAGAGGAACAGGATCTCAAGCTGTCCCAGGAGTCCAGGAAGGCCTCTAAGGGAGGCTGAGTAGGAGCTGTTGAATCAAGACATGCATTACATCCAGAAGGAACAGCACAGAACATGCAGCAGAGTGATCTGGGGACTAGGGTCTTACAAAGGATGGGCAAACAATTATCTACAGGCCAAATCTAGCCTGCCAGTAAATAAGTTTTATTAGAACACAATCACTTTCATTTGTTTACATATTGTCGCTGTCTGCTTTCATGCTACAACGGCAGAGTCCAGTAATTGTAGCAGAGACATTATGGCCTGCAAAGCCCAAAATATCTACTATCTGGTAGTTAAAAGAAAAAGGTTATTGATTCCTGGTCTAAAAGATTTGGCCTTGAATCTTAGACTATATGTTCATGAATAAATATAACCTAACCTTTAGATGTTATGTGACTGACCTCTAAGTATCTAAAACTCCATTTCTAGAAGTGTGCTTCAGGCAAATTAAAAATAGAGGTGCTAAATAAGGTTCAGAAATGCCAGGGTAAAATTAAACAGGCTTCTTTCTCAGGACTTCTCAGAGCCTTTAATATGCAAATACACAGTTGTGGTGGGGGGTGGCGTGGATTGAGAAAGTAGAATTTCCCAGAGTTATTTGTTCGAAGGGGACATCTTTGTGTGAAGAATCTTTTTGTGAAGAATCTCTCTTCTGCAAGAAAGCCATTTAATTCTAATGTATTTCTTTGTATCCTAAAGAGCTTACATATAGGACAGGACAAAGCAGAGCTTGGAAACCTCTGAACTCTATGAGCCATTTAGAAGAACTATAATCTGAAAAGTACAAGAATCCCAACTTTGTGGTACTGAAATAGGTGTTTCCATTATTTCACCTTCCAAACCAACGGGTTGACTACTGTTCTGTCAACATGAGAATTTCAACATTTATGAATAGAACCTACAGAAAACATAGACGAACCCCTCCTGCTTCCAAAGGCATAGGCCCTCCACTCAGACCCTTGGGGTAATAACACAAGACCAGATGAGTTATCTCCATTTAGGGCTTTTCTGCCTCAGTCACCAGTAACGTAGAAGTCATCTCCTCACCAGAATTGTACTTAGATGGGATTCTCACCTCAGAATGTTGCTGACAGAGACAAACTCTGCAGCCTTCTACTATTAGCTCTGGAAAACTCCAGAATCCCAGTTCCAGAGAAAACCTCCGTTTCACCCACATTCACTACTCTGAACCAAAGGAAAAACAGAAATATGAGCCAAGAAGGGATGAGAACATGCAGCATGGTTAGGAAAGGAGCCCATCTCCCAAAATGAGTTCAAGTTCCTCAGGTATAATAATAACCTGTGCAAATCATAAACTGCTTCCACATGTGATGGCTAATCAGCCATGAGGGCAAGAGAAAAATGAGGTGGGGAGGGAAGGATTGGGAGATGGAGATACTGCACCAGGGAGGCTGAAATGTCCTGTGCTCCTATTGCCAGTCAGTACTGGGCACAGCCTGGGACTGAAGCCAGACTTAACAACTTTGGGCTGGTGATCTTAGGCAAGTGACACTGGCTCTTAGATCTCATTACTATGCCTCTAAAATTAAAGAGGGGAGGTCATAGGGCCTTAGCACAGAGTCTGGCACACAGTCAGCAATCCCAGAAGTGGATGGTATTCACTCAAACAGGTAATGAATGCCAACTATATCCTGGGGATGCAGCAAAGACCAAGGCAGCATCAAGAATTCAACAAATCAAAGATCTCAAGTGTGCAGCAAATGTTCAGATGGAAACTTTTAGGGCTCTACCAGCCTGAATCTCTGGCTGCTCTATTTCCGCAGCTTGTAAGAGCACTTATTTCCTGCACTCGAAGAGACTGACGACGACACATTCTTATGCTCATGACAACTACACTACCTTTGAACTTGACCTCTGACAGCTGCTTCTCATCTAAAAAGACTTTCCCAAATGCACAGCAACAGATGCCCTGGAAAAAAGCAGGTGACTCTATAGTCAAGGAAATTCTATATTCCCTAAATTAAAAGGAAGTGAGACCAAAACAAGAGATATGTTCCCATCCATCACTGCTCAAGTCTCTGTTGAAGAGTTCATTTTGTGACCCATCTTAAATTCAGGCAAATGTGAACCTAGAAACTGAAAAAATATAATATACTGAGGCATAAAAAGAAAAATTTGTGAGCTTCCCATAAAAAAAAGTTTTAGAGAGGCTAAGGGCACCTGGGCAAATAACACCAACCCACCAGAGTACCTGGATCAGGATGCAGATCCCACCCTACCCACCCTCCACTTGCCCTGTGACTCTAAACAGCTTGCCTCTCCTTCCCAGGCTCCAGGCTCCTCTCAGCCAAGCCAGGGGGTGGGCCCACCATAAAATACACAACTACCCACCACTCTCAACAGACACTGCTCTATGAACCAGAAATGAGTGCAAAGTACCCATTAAATAATGTGGTCTCTCCGCATCTCCTTCAGTATACTTATTTTTTGAATAGCAAAAAAAAAAAAAAAAAAAAAATCATTTTTTTATCCCTGATTCTCCCAAACCCAATTTCAGTTTCTTGCTCACTGGTAACTGTGGTGGTTTTTATTCCAATTTTGTTGGGGTCAAGTACATTATATTTCACAGTGTGAAAAATGTTCTTTGAGGAAACAAGGTCAACTTCAGGGGAAAAAAAACAGTAAGGCTTTGTTTCTGATTATTTCCCAGAAGAACATGTAGATTATATCTTTCAAATGGAAATGAATTGTGATTTAAAGAAACATTGCCATAATATACTGTGAAATAAACTCAGAAATAGGCTTTCCATCCAATGCCTAACAGATGAGTTCCTCTGCTTGTTAACTGAATTTGTGCCTCTGCTTCTATTCATTGCTTTGATTGTTATTATCAAATTGTCACTTGAGCTATATGGTGCTTCCAGGATTTATTTTCTGCCCTGTGCCATGATAAGCAGTTTCTGCCATCCCAAAGGAAACCCACAGTGAGGAAGTGATCACCAAGGGCCCACTTTCCCAATGATCATCCACCGCATAACTAGAGCACTCAGCTACAACACAGTGAAACCCAATCAGAATTAACTGTTAAAGTTATCTAAGTGTAGCCACTGTAAATCAAATAAGGTAGTAACATTCATTTCAGAAACCAGTCTGTGGATTTTCAGAGGCAGCACCAAATTTCTCCAAAGTTACCATTAACCTGGTCTTTCTCTCTGACCAAGACTGAGAAGGAATGCATTTATTTATGACAATGACAAGTGGGCTCCTAGCATCTGATTTTATTTATTATACTATCTCATTTCAGAAAGCTGCTTGTTACCTCTCCTTTACACTTTTAATAAAACGTGACAATATTTATCAAAAAACTCATTATTATGTGAGACAAAAAGCTAAAATTGGATTTTCAAAATAAAAATAGCAATCAAGCAAAATTCATTTGAAGCAAATAGACTTTTTCCACTCTGACAAGGCTGCTGAATGCTGATGAGTTCTCCTCAGTGAGTGCTGGAAAAGGTAGCACTGCTACATGACTTACCCAAAAACCCTCATTTGTCATCAGTCATGGCATAAAAAACACAAGTATTTGCATTAAAATTACTTTATAAAATTACAAAATAAAGCTTAACTTTGATAAATATTACTGTCTGTAAATACATTTCCAGAAGGGTGTATTTATTGGCTTTGAACCCACCAGATTATTTAAGGTATCAAAACCAGCTTCCAAATTTAGGTAATTGCTTCAAACTACTAAAAATGTCATTTTAAAAAATAGCTCACATGTTCTGACAGCTCAATATGTGCCAGACTCTGTGCCCAGGATATTCATGGTTTAATTTCCCCCAGCAATCATGCCATGAGGGGCCCATATCACAAGAACACTGGGACAGAAGAGGGAATCCATTCCAAAGCCTGTGTCCACAGACAACCCATTTCCTCTTCAATAAAACACAAATGGGATTTGGGCTAGCTCACAAGAACTATCTAAAAAGTAAATGAGACCATTTATGGCAAAACATTTGAAAAGTATTTTAAAGTACAGGTGATAGGTTTAAACCCTAATCCTGCCACAACTATAACCCTGAAGCAAGTTACGTGACTCTTTGATCTCATTAAATAAAGCATCCTTTATTTAGTGGTGGTCTAGATTAGGACAGATTTTAATAGGTGAATACATTTTAAGCCCAATAATTTATTTAGAATTAATTGAAAGTAATTCACAATATCCCTTTCTATTGGTATGCCTAACCACAACTATTGTTTAAATGCAGGTTATTACTAACTTTTTTAAAAGTCTAATTGTAAACAGCCAGTGCTATTAACGGGAAGTTAATCATCAAATGGTATCATTCATCCTTGGGGAAGTTTATTTACTTTTACAATCCCTCACAGAAACTGTTACTGCTAAATATGAATATCTTGATTAATAGCACCAACATAATTGGTGTCCAATATCTATTCATCACCACAGCTCAATTTCTTTATAAAGTACCTCCTTATATAATAAATAAGACCTTCATGTTCTATCTGACAGCTTGATTAATGACCCTACAATCAAACCCTCTTACACAGTAAAGTGAAGAGTGAATACTGTAAGTGTCAGCTGTTCTGTTATTTCCACTCAGTTTAGAACCATCCACTGGTCACAGAGAAGAGAGAGGATTTCAGTTATACATCCTCTAGGATCCTTTGTTATTCGTCACCACACAGTCAACCAAATGGTCTGCTAGCTCACAAAATCTATTCAGAGTTAACTTCAATAGGGTAACCTCCTTCAACAAACATCTACTGAGAACCTGCTGGATGTTAGGGTGGAAGATGCAGCCCTTACCATCAAGGGCCTCTCAGGCTGGGAAGTTGGACAGATAAGTACACGTAGTACACCCAGCTCTGGGTCACTGACCAAGCACATCCCAGAACATCACGGGAGCAGCCAGGACTGCTGATGTAAGAGGCAGACATGGTCCTTGGAAGACTCCATAGAGAAAGCAACACATAAACCCCGGCCTCTAAGGATAAGACAGTGACTACACAGAGAGCTACCAACAATAGGTGAGAGTAGCAGATGTTAGTCAGAAGGCCTGCCTCCTAATCCCAGCTCTGCGGCCCAGGCCTCCTTAGACGGACGTAAGCCAGGGTGCCAGTCTAGCATTGAGTTCAAGTATTTCAGTGGCTGTGGGGCTTTGGGGTTTCTAGAGCTCGGATGAAGAGACTGAGCCTCAGTTTCCCTGACTGAAATGCAGATGGTAACACATTCACTCACAGGACAGATCTTTGTAGCATGCTCACTCAGGGTCATAAGCACGAAGCAAGGTGCCCCATCAGGTACAAAGCCATTGTGCAGCAAACAAGCTAGGTGTAGTCCCACCTGGTAAACTGAGAGCCTTACACACACCACCCACCTCTCCGCATTGTTGGGCAAGGGTCTCAGAAATGCAGTCACTTGTCAAGCTAAGGTTGTTCTTCATATTACACCTACATTTCTGGAAGATTTCCTTGTGCTTTCCCAATTAAGGTTTAACCAAAAAGGAAAAAAAAAAAAAAAATATATATATATATATATATATTAGTTAAGACATAGAATGTGGGGAAAACCTTTCAAAAACTAAAACTAAGAACAACTAAAACTAAAACCCATGGCACAGACAGAGATAGTCCCAGCCACAAAGGAATCTACCTTGCAGTCCGAATTGAAGAAATCTGGAGAATCTCAGTAAAATTCTACCAAACTGAGGTGCCTCCACCATCAAGCAGGAGGGATGGAGGTACTGTAGACAGTTCCCTTAAGCACCCTGAAGAGTCGAGATCGACTGGGTCTGAGTTGAAGAACAGGGGGTAGGTGCTCTAAGAGCAGCAGCAGGATTCCCTCAAAAGGGGCTTCCCCAGGGAGCAAAGCTGCCTGAAGGCCTGACTTTTGGATCTTTCTACATGTCGGTAATCCATACCTAACTACTGAGATGCTGGCAAAAGATGCAAGTGGTCAAATTCTCACTTTGGGCCAAACAGTGGAGTCCTCAGTAAATCTGTGGCTGTTTCTCATTCCCTTTTTTATTCTTTCAAAATCAAAAGAAGTGCTGGACCTCTGAGGAGGGTCAAGTGACCTTCCCAGGATGAACTATGTATATAGCCTCTTGGAGGAGAGCTTCAAGCCACTACAACCACCAACTCAACACTGGTCCTAAAGTTTAAGAAACATGTCTGCTACTCCAGTGAAGCTTCAAGACTGTCATCTAAAGTGCCTTCCAAACAGAAGAGTCTAGAGATTCTAGGAACCAATCCCTTACCAGATGGCCTCAACACTTACAGTCCCAGACTCTGCCCTTCTGGAGCTCAGCACCAAAAGCCCTGAATCCAAAAGAGAAGAAACCCATTCAAACATTCCATTTTATCCATATTTATGTTAAAGCTTCTTTCTTCAAAGAACATAATTTTTTTTTATTTTGACAGATTATTTCTGTTAATGGTATCAGTCAATTGCTGACCAACTTTTCTGTTAAAAGTGCAGACTGACTACATTTAAGCAAAAGCAGTATGCGAATTTCATAATTTCCAGGCAAATAACCAAGACAGCCTTCAGAAACAGCAAAGTGTGGTTCATGACAATGCCACTCAACCTTGCCTTTTTGTTCCTGTGTCTGCTTACTAAAAGCTGACAGAAAATCTGAAAGTTTCTGCCAGTGTATGGACTCAGGAAGGCTGAACTCCTGACAGACAAAAACCAGTTTCTCTCTTCCTGCCCTCCTTGGGAGACCAGAGCCACCAAAATTGCCAGACAATCAATACCTGATTGTCTCAATTGCTTCAGAGACAATTCTAAAAGGGAAACAGAGGTAAGTATTCAGGAGGGCTGAAGCTGTCTCTGAAGCTAATTCTAGAAGACAAAGGTAAGTGTGGAAAACAAGAGAGCCTCCCATCTTATGGGCCATTTTCTGAGTATTAACCTCTAAGCTTCCAACAAGTACTACCATCACAGAGGGTTCATGACCAATCTGACCACAGAGCAACCTCCAGAGCAGAGTCTAGACCTCAGTCAACATGACAACTCACTACTTTACGGAATCCTTTTTACCAGCGTGCTCCCATCTCTATGGAAACTGGAGTGGGAATAAGGAGCCAGCTCTGAAAATGCTTGTCAGAAACTATCTCCTAATTCTATTTCCATGGAAACAGATGACAGATCAGGGGAAATAAGGTAATATTTTTAAATAAGGTAATCCTTTTTAAAAAAATTCTCCTTACCTAATTTTCCACCAAGTTCACAGAGTTGAAATTGGAGCTTACATTGCTCATGAGCTACAAAAGCAGCAACATTTTCTTGAGGTTACAGATAAATGCTGGGGACAAAGAAGCAAGAATCCAACCACACAGGAAACCAGTGACATTAAGATGACATCGTCTCAGAAGCAATCACAAGAGCCTGAAGTAGACTCCACACCCAGCCCACAGCTTTGTCTCAGGCCTTTCATCAATTTTTGTAATAGCATCACCACCATGTGATGATGGTTTTCACTGAAGAAAGTAAAGATATTTCCTAAAAACTAAACTCTCATGGAAGCTTTGAAAATGGGAAAGATTAAGCGTAGGGACAGGATTATCTTCCCAAGCCAAGAATTCTTCAAAGCTAACTATCCCATTAAAAAGTCCAAGGAGCTTCCATTATTCAACAGGATTGAAAAAAAAAACACCTGTTAGGTGACCAGGGCAGCAACTTTGCCATAAAATGTGACTGTTCAAACTACTATTTCTGTTACAAGGAGTGAAACAGAGGCAATGGAAGATGTCCTGCCAAATTCTTCTTGTGAAATAACTGTGTGTCCAATATTCAAAATAGCCAGCCACAGATGAAGAACCTGAATTTGCAGGATGAAAATATAACGAGTAACATTTCAGGTTGGAAATAGACAGGGTTCATGGGAACTCGCATATTCAGATAGATGGTATTTCTTATTAAGTAGATTGGAAGAGATTCACGCTGTGGAGTAGAAAGCACAGATTCTTCCACCTTCTCCCCGTTACCATGGTAACAGCTCCTGTGTATGGCACAATGGCTCTCAGGTTGGCATATGCAAGACATTTTACAAGCATGGGATACAACTCCAACCTGGGGAGGTACTATCATCCCCATGCTTCAGAGAAGTAGCCTGAGGCTCTGAGTCACCCAGCTAGGGAGTCTGGGCTCCACAGAAAATCCAGGCCCTTCTGACTCCTGCCTTCAAGCCTCCAAAGTCCTCACTAGGCTGCTCAAAATGGTTACTGCAAACACCTCCAACCAAAGGAGAAAACACAACCTCTAGGGAGCAGGTTAATAAGCAAAGTCCATGTAAATGAGTGGAGGAACATTTGTTGCCCATACAAAGCACTGGGTAAATGTTCTCTGGATGAAAAGTAAAAATATATTGGAAGAGAGGAATTTTTAAAAATTCAAGAGTGAAAATGACATACAAGACATGCAAAGCATAAATTTTCATATTTAAAAAATATACAAAAGCCGAATTTTTAAAAAAATAAACAATGAACAAGAGAAGGCTTTAAATTGCATTATGATAAATGACTGCAAAGTAGTTTTGGAAGTGGATATAAATATGCCAAAAAAAAAGTTCTTGTATTTGATAACAGTGAGATGACAATGACATTGCAAAGCTACACAAGCTAATGATACCACAATATACAGACACAAACCACGAGGGAAACAGCATTTTAAAACTGAATCAAAGAGAACAATTCAGGTGTGTGTGCCATTATGCTTCTAACATAACCTGCAGTAGGAGCATAACTGAATTAAAACATTATAAAATGCACAAATTGGCCACCATCATTATCCCTTCAAAAGAAATCAGAAAATAAGATAATAGCAAGGAATTGCTGTGACACAAAGAAGAAAAGCTTCAAGGATGTGAACAGAAATATATTCTAAAAGCAGTATTAGTCAGTGGATTCATGGCTGTGGTCCAGATGAACTATTTCTTCCTTAAACACATAAAAAGAAAATTTCAAACTGAGCAAACCATTTGGAAAAACAGAATACTGGAACAAGGGAAGCAGAAAAGCTCATAATCTGGTTGGATGTATGCAGTTTGAACAATCGAACCCCATATCTAATGTAACACAACAAACTATAGAAGCTACATTCTCTAGTGCTTAGTACTAACACTTAGAGAACTGGGCCCCTTTTCACTTTAAAAGCCTTTTAAAAGTGATGAAAAATTAGCTACAAAGAATGTAACACAGAATGTGGCATTTGAAAACGGCAAGAAAAATTCTAGACCCTGAACTTATTTGAAATCCCACAGAAGAGTTCAATGTTCTATGAAGTCAGGGCATAGATACAAATCCAGCTCTGAGGATGGGGGTGGGTTTGCCTGACTCTAAAGGCCAAGCTGGAGAGACAGAGCAGGAAATCAGCAAAAAAAAAAAAAGCATAAGCAGCAAATGGGGCAGAAGAAAAGAAGGGAAATGGCACCTCTCGAACCAACATCAACACCAAACTTCCATGTCCGCCTTAAAGAAAAACTTGAGGCTTTTCCTCAAAACAGATTCCAGTCTATCAATTCACTTCTGTTCTAGCTCCCAAACCAGAAAGGCACTTTAGCCACAATTAAAGATGAGTGGTAAGAAGATCCCAACTCACTTTAAAATTCATCTCAGCAAGTGTGGTGGTCAGGAGAACCATTTACCATTAAAACATTAAAAATTCACTCCCTCCTTGCCACCAGCAAAGGCTCAATCTCCTTTTGCCTGTGTTTAGGCTGGACTGAAGGCAGTATCTGGAAGAGAGAGTGACTTTTAAACACCTTTAAAAGTTGGAATCCCATTAAGTGGGTAACACACTGCAGAGTCTAGAGCAAGGGTCAGCAAATTACAACGCAAGGGCCAAATTTAGCCACTGCCTGTCTTTGTAAAGAGAGTCTACTGGAACATAGCCATGGCCATTATTTTATGTATTGCATATGGTTGCTTTCATACTATGATAGAGTCGCAAAGCCTAAACTACTTACTATCTGGCCCTTTAAAACAAGTTTGCCCTGTCCTAGAGCAAAGCTAACTCCAGTGAGCAAACGTCAAACTTGCCTGGAGTGCTTTTTACAGAATCAAATTCCAAGACCAGCCCAAGATAGTCTGTTTCCATGGGTCTGAAAAGAGGCTAGAATCTGCATTTTAACATGCTCAAAGAGGGTCGCAAACCACCCTCAGAAACTCTATAGACTTAAGAAAGGTCTTTAAACATTTAAATTTAAAAAGCCAACTACC
Organism: Camelus bactrianus; assembly: GCF_048773025.1. Taxonomy (NCBI): domain Eukaryota; kingdom Metazoa; phylum Chordata; class Mammalia; order Artiodactyla; family Camelidae; genus Camelus; species Camelus bactrianus. The sequence continues at coordinate 30,562,292 of NC_133555.1, forward strand.
GTAATATTAAAGGATGACTTTCCTTTTTGAAGTTAAGGGAAGACTCCAAGCCTGAGCCTGCTCAGTTCTATCCAAATTAAAATTTTCTAGGGACGGAAAGTACAAAGGTCAAAAAACACCTGTTCAATCTTTTAGGCTTATCCCTGCTTTGCAAAGATTAATCGTTACCACTGAAGTTTGCTCAGCCATGCTCTCTAATTATTAGCAAGGCATTGTTCTCAGGCTGGGGAGACCTTTTCCGTTTCCATAACAACTTGGTTAAGCCTCTGGTGCAGAAAAAACACTTGCAGAAAGAGGTGAGCAGCCAGCCTGGCTCTGTGTGTGTCAGTCAGAAAAAAGCAGCCTCCCAAGAACTCACAACCCTCCACAGCACATTAGCAACCCTTCTGGAAAAAACTTTTAATCCCAAAGTTGCATTATTTTTAAATTTTCTTGTGATGAGCTATTGTGATACAAATTGTTGCCCAAATTATGGATAAGGCTAATAATGTAGGATAATAATGTGCACTTTGGCATAGAGAATGATGCAATATTTCCCCAAAAGACAAAGAAGGGAGAACCCCAAAATGTTCACAGGATGTCAAGGACAAAGAAGAGTTCTGAGGTCAGATAAGTTAGAGAAATCCTGGTTGTACAAATTAAACAGATTTATCCGCTGAGAGTTCCCAGAGGCTTTATTTTTCTAATGTGCTTGCCTTTCCAGGATGAAGGGGTAGGCTTTAATTCCCAGACCTAAACTTCTTTAGTCACAATTTCTTTTCTTTTTCTTTCTTTTTTTTTTGCACAGAGCCAAAACCGCCACTCCCTACTCCATCACCCTACCCCCATACACTACAGTAATCTGGTCCCAGTTTGCTCAGTTCTTTCAGTGTTAAAACCAGGACAAGACAAGGCAATTGGTCACCCCATGGTGCCCTCAGCACACTGAGAGACTCTCCTTAGATCACCTGACACTTGTACTAGAGTTGAGTGTTGTCTTCCTGGCTAGAGGGCAGAGAACAGACTCAATTTCTCTTTGTAACCCCAGCACCTACAAAATCCTCCATAGGTGTGTCTTGAATAAATAAATTAATGAAATAGAAAGTAGCAAGTCCTTTTAAACAAGGTCTACTCCTCCTATTCATTCAATACCACCAGGTTGAACCATATGAAACTGCCATTTTTACAGGTCAAAAACAATGGCCAAATATCAGGAATTTCATGTTTCAACCTAATTTACATATTTTATTCTAGAAGTGAGATTTTCACATGCAAAATATATAAAATTGGTAGCCACCTTCTCCATGTAGTCAGCATTAGGTACTGAGCCACAGTAGGTGCCCAAAGCATTGCTCAACTGTGTTTATATCACCTTAACCAACATCTAAAGGGCCATTCAGACAGTGAGACAAACCTTTCATGTACTAAGTATGGAGAGGAGCTCTACATTTGGAGTCCAAAGAGGCAAAACCCCACAATTCTGCCACATCCAAGCAGCACAGAGCAATGCTATGTGTAGGACCAGGACTTGCCAAAGACTCAACAGAAAATACGCACAAGGGCCTGATATGAATAATATGTTTTCTGCCAAATCAAATGAACACCTTTTAACGTGGGTTTACATTGGCAGCTCAGGGAGAGTAAACAGCATCACACTGCATTTGGAAGGGAAGAGTGGAGACAGCAGATGCCTGGAAAGAGACACTGGAAAGACAGAACTGCAAGATCACTTAGCTGTACAAAGGCACATGGACAACAGAACACTGCTGGACCAGCGGTGCTTTCTTGAGAAAGAGGCCATTCGTAGAAGCAAGAGAAAGCTTTCTCGTTGACAATTTAGAGGATATGGGAGAAGAGGAAGGACAGGGTGTGATCTTCTTTGGACTCTGGCTGAGGGAGGGAGGGAGGACCCTAAAGAGACAGAAATGAATGTTAGAGAGGAAGACAGACAAGAAGAATAAAAGAGAAAGGGAGATGAACAGAAAAAGAGGAGGAGCAAACAAGATGCAGAGGGAGAGACAAAACAAAGAATTGCAATCTAGAATAATTCAAAATTCAAAGGAAAGACATCCCCATGGAAGTACCATGCCATTTCTTCAACAGCCAACAGTCCTTGACTGCACCAGATAAACATTCTGAACTGAAAAGAAAGGGCTCTCCTTAAACTAGCTGGCAGCTTGCACGTGTTAAGTCTTCAAGCTACTTGAGTCCCACCTTCTCTAATCATTTGTGTTTCTAATTGTCAAGAGACATTTGAATTTTTTTAATTAAACTTCATTCAGATGATCATTTCTTCAATAGTTTTGGAATAAAACTTTTTACATCCAGAACACGGGGGCTTGTAAACAATCTGTTTTCTCTTGGAAAGCAATGTGTGTATCTGTCAAATGACCTTAGATGGTTTGGAAGGCATCTTGGTATGAACCATTCCACTGCCAGGGATCAGCCCTGCTTCCAAGAAACTGCAACCGTAGAACCCCGGAGTGTTCAGTTTAAGAATCAGCCAAGACATGAAAACAACCCAAAAGTCCATCAACAGATGACTGGATAAAGAAGATGTGGTATACACACACACACACACACACACACACACACACACACAATGGGATACTATTCAGCCATAAAAAATAATAAAATAATGCCATTTGCAGCAACATGGATGGACGTGGAGATTGTCACTCTAAGTGAAATAAGCCAGAAAAAGAAAAGTGCCATAGGATATTGCTTAAATGCAGAAGGAAAAAAAAAAGGACACAAATTAACTTATCTACAAAACAGAAACAGACTCACAAACACAGAGAACAAACTGATGGTTACCAGGGGGTAAAGACGGTGGGAAGGGATAAATTGGGAATTCGAAAACTGCACCCTTGAGGAGTGATGGAAATGTTAGCTATCTTGATTGTGGTAGGGGTTTCATTGGTGTATATAGCTATCAAAAATCCATCAAATTGTACATTTGAAATATGTATAGTTTACTGTACAGGAACGATACCACAATAAAGGTGTAAAAAAAAAAAAAAAAGAATCACTAGAGCTCTTCCTTGGGCATGTCTCACAGTAACTCATAAAGATCACTTCAACACAATAAACAAACTGATATCTCAGGACAAACATCAGTGTTATGATACAGTTTCAGACTTCATCACTTAGCTATTCCTAAGAAATGGTTATAATCTCTTAAAAAAAAAAGGTTCATACAACAGTTCCACAAACATGCCTAAAATAGAGAATTCTCAAAGTTCCAGGCTGTAGGGTCCTTTAAGAACTTGTAGTCTACATGCCCTCCCCCTTGCCCCAACCATACTGTCAGATGAGCTGTCCAGTCTTCCCAGCAACTTCAGTTTAAGGTTTTTTATAAAAATTACTCCATCTATAATTTTCTTCAAGTTTAAAATATCTGACAAAGACTAGAGAAAGACTGAAAAACATTGACATGGCAAAAATAGTATCTACTCATCTTTACAGCTGAGTTAAGTTCGACAAAAATTTGGTTTCCTAAATAGAATAAAAGCTCTAAAATGTACACTTGCCAGACTTCATATAAACAGCTTTTACTGAACAAAACTGACTCCAATGGAAGAAAGGTTTATTCACTGATCTGCCCTTGGGTAATACTGCTGAACTGAAAGGAGGGAGGGAGGGACGGAGGGACGGACGGAGGGAGGGAGAGATGTTTCTTATTCTCCCAGAACAAAATTATCAATGTATTAGAGGTCAAAAACAGCAATATTTTGAAATTCCAAACTGTGTCTCAGAGTGTCCCAAAATCTGGCCATTAAGACTTATCTGAATAAGGAATGTTTTATCACATACCTTGTTTAATTTTTAATTGTGCTTTGAATTTTACTCATTAATCTGTTTTGCACTTGGAATCGGCAAACTTCTGCATCTAATGGGTCCGATGTGGAAACCTCTACCTGAAGGGCTAATTGTCCTGGTCCTCTTCTCACTGGGACTCTCGACAAAGCCAGCGGCTCAGCTGGCCTATTCCCAGGCCACATTCTTCCCGGACTCTGCCTGGATAGCGCATTGTGCATTCTCGTCACTCACTTCTTGACTGAAATAAAATTTCCTCAGACATCGGTCTTCCTTCATTGCGTTATATAAGAAATATTTTCATGTTCAACATGACTAATTACCAGAGAAATGCAAATTAAAATTATGAGGTATCACCTTACACCAGTCAGAATGGCCATCATCAAAAAGTTTACAAATCTCTCTGTGGTGACCTCGCACTCTCTGGGGCTAGGCCTGAGCCGCCTCAGACGAGGGACTGACGTTCATGGCAAAGAGGGCCGCTCTTCTAGGTCGGCCCGCAGGGCCCCTCGCTCCTCCCGCCCCTCGGTGGTGTGTGGAAGGCAGGGGTGCAGAATCCGGCACTATCTGGGTCTCCCACCCCTTGCCTCACAGCGTCCGCGGGCCAGGGTCCTCTGAGGCGGCAGTCACGCCTCTCCTCGCCATCTCGCGAGCGAATCTCCCCGCGATGGGCGGGGGAGGGGGGAAGGGGCTTCCCGCCGCCGCGCCGTGCGTCCCCGCCCACCCGTGCGTGAGCACGTATGGCCTGGCGCTGTGAGGGGGTGGAGGGGGTGGGGGGGGGTCTCTGGAGGGCCCCAGGTCGTCCCTCAGGTGCCGGAGGCCGAGTGGCGGCGCCGTTTCTGGTCCCAAAGAGCTCCTCGGGTCCCCACTGTGATGAGCGGCTCCCCTGGGAGGTCGAGACGGCCTTTTGTGGGGCCAGGTGCCTCCTCGTTGAGGTCGCCTCACCGCGTGAGGGGGCGGGGTGGGGCGGGACTGTTCGCTGGGCGCACATGGTGAGTTCTTCCTTCGCCGGGGTTGCACGCCTGCGTAAGAGCAATAGTGGCGGGCCGGGCGATGCGAGATGTGAAGTGAGCCTGTGAGACGTTTTACAGGAGTCCCCAGGTGAGGCGAACTGATAAGCCTGAGAGCCCAAGGCAGCACGGGATTTCCCCCACCCCTGGGCGCGAAAGCTCGCGTTGGCCCTCTGCTTTCCCATTCCTCAGGCCACCCCACCCCGCACCGCTTCGTGCCCAGCCGAATACTACCACCCCTTGGAGTGCCTCCGTGGGCCCGATGGGGAGACAATGGGTGGGGGAGGACACGCCCTCTAAAAGAAAACCTCTAGCGATCTGAGAGCTAGTCTTGGGATACCGGACCCTCCAGCCGCTGCCCGGCCGAAGCACGCAGTAGCTACCGAGCGACTGCCACTGCCTGTGGGCAGAACCCCCACCTTCGCGTGAGGGGTGCTCAGGTTCTGCGGTGGGACTGAAATCTCTTTGCCAAAAAAAAAAAAAAAAGAAAAAGAAAAATTGCAAATAATAAATACTGGAGAGGGCGTGGAGAAAAGGAAACCGTCCTACATTGTTGGTGGGAATGAAAATTGGTGCAGTCACTATGGAAAAGTGTGGAGATTCCTTTAAAAACTAAAAATAGGGTTTACCGTGTGATCCAGCAATCCCACTCTTGGGCATATATCTGAAGAAAACTAATTCAAAAAGATACACGCACCCCAGTATTCATAGCAGCACTAGCTTACAACAGACAGCACATGGAAGCAACCTAAATAAACATCAACAAACGAATGGATAAAGATGTGGTGTGTATATATTTAATAGAATATTACTCAGCCATAAAAAAGAATGAAATAATGCCATTTGCTGCAATATGGGTGGACCTAAAAATTATTGTACTAAGATAGTGAAAGACAAATCATATGATATCACTTATATGTGGAATCTTTAAAAATGATACAACATGCTCACTTCAGCAGTACATGTACTCAAAAAATGATACAAATGAACTTATTTACAAAACAAATAGAATCATAGACATAGAAAACAAATTTATGGTTACCAAAGGGGGAAGGTGGGGGGAGGGATAAATTAGGAGTTTGGGATTAGCAGATACACACTACTATATATAAGATAAACAACAAGGACCTACTGCATAGCACAGGGAACTATATTCAATATCTTGTAATAACCTATAATGGAAAAGAAAATGAAAAAATGGATATAACTGAATCACTTTGCTGTACACTTGAAACTAATGTAACATTGTAAATCAAGTATACTTAAAAAAAGTTTTTTAATTAAAAAAACATTTTAAAAAAGTATTTCCCTCATCTACCACCACAAACACACACACAGAGATACACACATACACATACACTTGGTGTTCTCTATCTCTGCTCCCTCTGCTCTCAATTTCATTTTTTTATATTTATTTAATTATTTTTCTTTTCTGCTTCTTCCAGTAGACTGAAAGCTCCTTGAGGTCAAGTGTCTGGCACATAAAAATAAATCTGCAATAATAAACTGTAAAATAAATTCAGGAAAGAGAATCAGAGATGAAAGACTATGGCTCACTCAGCAAACTGTAACTCAGTTCTCCATCCCTTTCCACAGACTATGAAACATTATTCTCAGCCTTGCAAATGGGCCTGGTTTGGTAATATTCGGAGTCTAGAAAAAAGCTCTATATGCTAAAAATAAATGCTCTTTCCTTGAACAGGGTGTGTGTGGCCTTGCCACCCAGAGGGCACTGCTATTTTCTTTACAGGTTCAGGTTCAGACACTGATTATCTTTCAGCCTTGATACGTTGGCTGAAATTTGAAGAACTACATTTTTATTTGTTTTTTAGCTTTTCAGTTGTATGTTTCTGAGACCCCTTCAGGGCGTCTCTTTTCACACCACATTGCCAGCTCCCAACCATTCCCCAATAATAAGCAACACCTCCTCTTCCAGTTTTGAAGTCTTTTCCTGAGCATATTCCTGGCCATCCTGAAACATTCATTTCAATCTCACAGTCTTGGGCATGACACAATGCAAACCCAAACCTGGAAGGGAATTTCAGGCCAGTGAACAGAAGAACTTCCTGCAGGACAGTGAGAGTTCAATATCGATGAAGCCTTGGGATGCAGTACTTTAATCAGATTTCCTGGCACTGAATAAAGTAGATCAGGCCCCAAAGTCTGCTCTGCTAAGCCTTTGGACTTCACAGAGCTCTGGCCCAGGCCACCTGAAGGGGCCTTACTTGTGTCTCTCATTTGCATTGATTTGAAAATTAATTTGCATAAGCAAATCCCAGAGAGTCCACAGTAGTGCTCTAAAAGTTAGGCCTTGGCCACATGCTCAAGGGCCAACTGCTATAACACTGTCAGGAGTGCTGAGAAGGCTTCAGACCTTGGCATGTACACCTGAAATCTCATCTGGATTATAAATAGAATTAAACTAGGTTTCATAAAGCAGCTCTTCAGCATCCAAAGAATCATCGTGGGAGGTGAGCATCCTTGCATTCCAAATCTGGGCTCTCCTTTAAAACTGCAAATAATTCCCACCTCAAATCACTCTGACTTATTCAACATCATGCTTAGATTTTTCACTCATCTTTACATTTTAAAAGATAAGCACCCCAATCAGGGAGAAAATTCAAAGGATATTTTTGCATAAATTAACAAAACAAAACCCACTCACCATTATGCAAATATGAAATAAGGCCAGCACAAATGAATGAAAGTTACAAACTCATTCATTCCACAGATATTTATGGAGAACCTGTAGTGTCCCAGATTCCATGCAGGAGGATCCCACTGACCTCATTTTCAGAACCACTCACTTTATTCCTCTTCTCAAGATTTATTTTTTCAATTATAAGGAGTCAAATATAGCAGTCCTGTGTTTGCTCTACTGCAGGGCTCACTAACAAGCAAAATATAGGAAAGGAGAGAAAAGAAATGTAGGTTAAAAAATTGAGAAGAAAGGAGTGAAGGCTTAGGGCAAAACTGAGAAGAGAGGATTGAAAGGATCCTAGGAAAACAAGAAGACAAAGAAGAAAACTGCCGTATGGAGGAAAAAAGTGAAAGAATGTATAAACCTAGCATTCATCCCTTAATTAGGCAAGACTTGAGCAAATCGCTCAGAATCTAAAAGGAGCACTTTAAGGTCCTCTACTCCTACCTGCTTCCCCCAGACTGCCTCACCCCAGGATTTGAAGCCTCCAATAACAGTCACAGCCAATGGCCTTACATTCCAGCTTCTACCTGAGCCTCTCTAGTATAGGAAGCTCATTCTTCCACGAGGCAGCCCTGTCCATCTTAACTACACTAGGCATCCATTCCTACCACCAAACGAAGGTGGTGAACAAGATGAGCTCAAGCCCTATCCCCTGCCTCCCCCAGTCTCTTGTTCTAAAATTTGGTTCTGCACTGAATCAAAAACCCACAGATTTGAATGTGGTCCTCCTTAACCTCACCAAGACTCTACTGGAGCTCACTATCTTAATCTCACTCTCCCCTAAACTTGAGCTACCATTGCACATCTCCACAGACTGTGTGTGTGACAACAAATAGTACATGGGTGTAAGAAACCCACTGGAAGATGCCATGTCTTGAGAGAAAAGCAGAAAGCTGGGGGGTGAATAATCAGAATTGGAGGGTATCAAGTCCACTCCGACAGCTGGTGCATATTAGTGCCTTTGTGGGGCTAAGGAAATCAAATGTTTTTCCACTTGACAAACATTTACTACAAACATTCTACTGTGGGCCAACTGTGAAGACATCTAAACACCAACAGAGAGCTTACAACCTAGTGGGGAACATAGCTGTCTCAATAACTCAAAGGGACAACAGAGTAACTCAATAAGGATACAAGACAGAAGGAATTAAGTATAAGACAGGAACCAGCACACAGTGTAAGTAGAAATTCTCATTCTATATAAGGAATGAGAGAAACTTCCCCCTAGACCCAAAGACTGAATCACAATCCCTTTCCCTTTTTTTTTTTTTGATTTAAGAAAACTGTAATCCAAGTAATATTAGAACTCCTAAAATCTTCCCCAAAGTGTTCATTTTCATCAGGGTATCTTTGATAGGAGAAATGACCTAAAATATATCATCAGTCAAATGTAAATAAAGATGTCAGAATTTTTCAGACCATTAAGTCAGCAATCTTCATCTCTTTGTGCTAAAGAGATGCACAGAATGTTGTCACAGAGAGTCTCATAAAAACTCATTAAAAATGTTCCAAAAGTTTCATAAAATTATCTGATAAAGGCAACAAACTCTTCAAAATTCATCTTCTATAAACTGAGCACCACTGAGTCATAAGCATCGCTAACAGCTTTTTAACTAAGATGCTTGTGATTAAAGGTACCGAGAAGAAAGGAAAGTCTTCCCCCAAATTACCAAATTTTAATAATTTAATTAAATGAACATCCAGGGATAAAATAAAAACAAAAGGGGTCAATAGACTTCCATATCTCTAAATTAATAGCACTCTCTGTATTCTTCTGCCACAAATTCAATTAATAAGGCGCTCTTGGACAGTAGGGTAATTTTCTTCTCTAATCACAGGATTTCAAGGTGAGCAGCTAATAACTTGCAGTAAGTTGCTTGCTTAAGATTAATGGTATTCAGCAAGGAGCATTATAATTTAGGGCTGTCAACCTCCGGGGAATAATTGGGCAAAGGGACATGATGGACTCAGGCTGCCAATGGTCCTCAGGATCACAAAGCACCGCTAGAAAAGTCCACCAGGGTCAAATTTTCAGCCATGGACTTCCTCTTTGAAATGTGGAGACAGTCTGAAAGGAAATGCAGCGGGCTTCACAGAGATCCATGCTACAAATTTTAAGGGTTTCAACAAAGTCCCTACCCATCTGGATAGTGCTTGGCAAACAAGAAGAGGAGGATTTTAGGAGTTCAGCTGCAGTTACTGCATGCCTGGGATCCTCTCTTAGTGTGCTCAAGGCACCTCTCTTTGTGGTTCCTTTTTCTGGGTCACAGACTTCAAGCTACACCACTGGAGGTCAAATGTATTTTTGGTGATCACAAGACTGCCTCTCCACCATCCCAGGAGGGCATCAAATATCAACTGCCAAGAATGTGACTAGAGGCAAAGAGGGATCCGTAGAACAAAATCAGGTTTTTGTTTTTATTTTTTGGAAACCCTTTCCTTCCTCCATATATATGGGGGCTGAGAGCCTTCTATGTCAGAGGAAATGAAGCCGTCTCAGAATCACAAGGGCAGAGGAACCCAGTATTCCTTATCTAACCGCCCTGCTGGATCCTCACTTTGCTACCCACACAAGGTCAGACAGGATCAAAGTTCAGAATGAGCTGGTTCAGTGATTCTCAAGAAGGGGCAATACCATCACTAGCTCCCAAAGACATTCAGAAATATTTGGTAGGGGTGTTGTTTTGGGTTCATAACAATGAAGGGGAAGCATCTGGCATTTAGTGTGGACACACACTTGGAACTGTCCCACACTATAAGGAACTATCCCTCCTCAAATGCCATTAAAGGTTCTGTTTAAAAAGACTGATTTCCTTCATTCATCTTGTTGGACAGAAACGCTAGGTAAGATTTAGAGAAATTTTACATCCTGCCCTAGTTCACCTAGCTAGTTAAGAGGCAGAGCCTCTTGTCTCTTGACTCCACCATAAGGAAAGATTGGAGCAGCAGGAACAGAATTGATGGGTATTGTTTACCATGGCCCAGGGCCTGGGGTAAGTGCTTTGCACACTTTCATTGAATCTGCACAAGGACCCTGAGAGGAATTTAAGTCACACAGAGAGTAGCTAACTTGTCAGAGGTCACACAGCCTGGAAGTGGCAGGCTGGGGCTCTCACTGAGCTCTCATCTGTGCTGCTCAGAGCTGGGCACTACCATGAACACCACCCAGAGGAAGGATGGGCAGGGACTAAGGACACCAAACCATCCCTCCCCTCGTCACAAAGTGCCCACCTACTAAGGCCTTCAGGAGACGCATCAAGGACCGGAAGGTTACCACACCTTCCCTTCCTAAACTTTCAAATGACCTGAAAATGGACCCCAAAGGGAAAAGTTCCTTCCAAGACTTAGGAGCTGTCTAGACAAAGGCCAGATACATAAATCTGAAAGGAAACTTCGGGGTCAAGAAATCAAAATGACAAAGGTAATTCCCATCAGCTCCCCAGGAGGAGGGAAAGGTGAGCGGAAAGCCTAGCTTCAGGTGAGCTCCAACTGCTTGCTTGGTGAGTTAATCCCTTACCACAACAGGGAACTGTTTGTTTTGCACTTTGGTTGTGGAGGGAGTACTCCAGATGCCTACCAGATAGACATGTGAACTCCTGGAATCATAAAGGAAGAGGCAGGGCAGGATGTAAGATCCCACAGGAAAGGCAGGGGACACCTGGGTCTCAGCTGATTCCCCTAATACACAGTAAAGGTGACATGAAGCCATCTTTCTCACCAGAGAGCCTTGGCTCATGCTGGTCCCTCTGCCAGGAGTATCCTATTCCTGTCTCCCCAGCATCTCCATACCTGGCTAACACCTACTTAATGTTGAGTCTCTACCAAGGAGTCACCTCCTTCCCTGACCTGATTGGGTTAGGCACCTTGTTAGGTGCTGCTATGCCCTCTGGGCTGACCTCTATCCAGGAACCAACCACACTATACTAAAATTGACTGTTCACTAGTCTTTTCCCCAACTAGACCATGTGGTCTGTGTGGGAAGGGGCTGAGTATCTGACATCGTGCCCATCATGGTGGATGTATAGATGCATTGCCACCTCCTTGTCCTGCAGGTCTCAGCTTACTCATCACTCTGGGGACTATGCTACCACAGCCCTCTCCTATCCAGCTCTCACTTCAGTGGCACTGTTATATTTGTTTCCCCAGGGGATCTTCCTAAAAAGCAAACTAGATGTCATTACCCACTCAAAAACCTCCAGTGACTCGCAGGTGGAGTGTGTTGCTTGTTTATAACTGTTCTACCCCTTCCCCTGTGAGGACTGTCACTCCTACCCCACTGACATCAGGTTTGGCTGTGTGACTTATTTTAGACAATGAAATATGAGAAGTGACGTGCCCACTTCAAAGCAGTAGGTTTATGAACTATTGTGGATTGCTCTCTCTAGCTGCTGCCAGGACAGCACTCTCCCAAAGAAAGGTGACTTGCTCAGCTTGGATCCTGGGATGAAGAGGACGTGGAGCAGAGCCACAGTCGACCCATGAAGGTCAAATAACCATGTGGGTCGTGGTTACATGTTTGAAAGGTGGACTACAGTCATTCCTTAAAGTTTCCTGAGATTTTTCCCTCATAGTACTTATTATAATTGTTTGATGTAGGTCACTGGGATATAGTTGTTACTGCAGCAAAAGCTGATTACTACAAGCTCCCACTGCACTCAGTCTCAAATCCAAAGTCATCACCACAGCCTGGCGCCTACACACCACCTGACCCTATACTGTTTCTCCAACCTCATTTTCAACCACTCTCACTCTCACTTGTCTGCTCCAGCTATACTAGCCTTCTTACCATTTCCCAAACATGCCAACAAGATTTTTTCCAGACCTGGCACTTGCTCTCCCCTCTGTCTGGAATGTACCTAATTAGTGAGGCCTTCTTTAACAGGCTTGTCTAGAACAGCACCTCCCATTGTTCCCTATCCCTTTACCCTATTAAGTTTTCTTTACATCACTTATGGTTACAGGACATTATATTGTATAATGATTTTAACTATTTCTTATCAGTTTCTACCACCAGCAGGTAAGCTCCGTGGTCAGGGAGTACATCTATCTTATTTATCTCTGAAACCCACAGCTTAGAATAGAACCTGGCACACTGCAGACTCTCAGTAGATACTGGTTGAATAATCAATACCTGAATGCTTTACCCACTAGATTATAAGGTCCATAAGGACAGCACCCGGGATCTTCTGAGACAGATGGTAGTTCCAAAGATGGCCACAACATTTCCCATTCTACATGTTCTTTCTAAAATCTTACCACTCCCTCATCTTGAATGTGGGTGGACCTTTACTGTTTCAACCAACATGGCAGAAGTGATGCCAAGTAATGCCAAGACTTTTCAGACTAGGTCCTAAAATTCCATTCACTTCTTCCTTGTTCTCCTGGAACTCAACTGTCACATTGTGAGGCTCCTACCCAGAGAGACCACATAGAGAGGCTACATGTAGGGCTTCTGTCCATAGCCCAGCTGAGGTCCCAGTATATACATGTGAGTGGAACTGCCTCCAGACAACTTCAACCCCAGCCTCCAGGTGATTCCCAGGTTCCAAGTCTTCTTAGATGAGGTCACAGCAGAAACAAGCCACGCTGCTGTGTTCAAATTCCTGACCCTTGTCCTGAGTAGGACAAAATGAAGCTTTGGGATGTCTTGTTACTCAGCAATTGTGTCTGAAACATCTCTATTCCTAGCACATGACACAAATCCAGCACATAGCAGGCACTCAACAAATATCCTGAGTGAAAGACTGTCTCTGGTCCAGTGTCCTTCGAGACTAAATTCCATCTTTTGCCTTGTCTCTAACAAGTCATAGGGAAGAGCACTGTCCATGACCTGAACCCCTCCAGGATTCCTAGGGGTCCATACACCTCCAAAATGGCCTTGACCGTGAAGGTGAACAAAGATTATGAGCCAGTGAACCTCTGTGCCCGTGGCTGGGAAGGTATAAAAACACAGAGTGGCTACCCTCCAAAGAGCGATTATCACTGTCTTAATGTTAAGGAATAATGAGACTTAGAAACTCTAACTAGGCTGGCTTTGGTTCAGCCTTCACTATATATATATATTTCCTAAAGGAGCCTCATGTCAAGGTACACAATGGAAACAGGATGGAAGCCTAAGAATGATGACTTTCATATCATGATATCCTACAGGCTGTGAGGCTGCTGCCTCAAACAATCATGAAAACAGAAGGAAAGTCACAAAAACTTGAACTGGTTTTTAAGGTCCTGGGGCCGAAACTTTGTCATCAGTAGCTCTTTTATTCCCTCTTAAGCTTCATTTTGAGCAGCACATATGACATTCAGTTACTGATTCCTGTGCTAAAGCAGAGGCTGATGAACTGTGCAGCTAAAGAGAACCAAGCTTCAGGGACCCTCGCATGGGCCCCTCCCAGGAGACCTAGCATTGTGTTCACACGCATATGCTTTTGTCAAATTAAGACAAGTGAGATATTTGAACTTCAGTTGGCTAAGACCACTGTCTCCTTTGCTCCAAATTGGCCTCAACCATACTTCTCTCCCCGCTGGGGGACACTGGTGTGGCTGGGGGCTTGTAGGGATATAAAGGAGAAGCTGAGTTAGAGGTCCATTCAGTTGGAGTGTAGAGGGCTGTATGTATGTCTTATTTCCTTGCATAGTCATTGCTGGTTAGTAATTAATAATACCGTGGGATTCACACAAAGCTTTGTGTGCCTTTGAAGGGAATAATCCTAACACTGCATGATACTGTGTTTCATATGCTTATGAATCTCATAGCAGGTGGCCATCCTCCAGCACTTGCCAGCAGGTGGCACTCTCCCACCTGCACCCAGGTTCCCTTTCCAACCGCCTTGCCCCAGCTGCCCCAGCTGCCACTGCCCTCCATCCACATTGGCCTCTCCTGCTGGATCTCGCCTTTGCTCACATGCTTCCTTCGGCTGAAATGGTCTCATCCAGTCACATTTTCTTCAGGCCATTTAATTTCTTACTCCTTTGACACAAAGTACTGATCTCAGTGAAAAACAGCATAAATCTCATAAAAACTCCTGGAAAATGAGGACATTGATGACAAAGTGGTTAATGAGTATCTTCAATTCAAAGGACATTTAAGATTAGTCATTACACAGAAAATTGGAAATGCCCTTAAGTCTCACAGCTCATGTATGAAAGAAATTTGATAGAGGTTTTCCCAAACTTGACAAGCCTAAAAATGCATGTGACAATACCAGTAACAAGTATTAAATCTGAAAGGAAGCTTTCTAAACCATAAATAATAAAAGTCAAATTTCTATTATCCATTCCAGAACTGTGGTTCTCACCCAGGGCTTTTACCAAATACTATTGCCTGGGTCCCAGTGAGTCTGATTTAATTTGTCTAGGGAGCATCCTGGGCTTCAGGATTCTTAATAGTTCCCAGATTATGCTATTGGGCATACCATGTGTAGAACTACTGCCAAAAAAAGAATGAATCATCGTTCTATTTTCTCCATAGAAAACAATATTACAAAAATCATCATCATATGAAGAGCAGATCAATGAGCATTCAGCCAAAAACTGTAGGAAAAAAAAGATTTTGGAGCATATCAGCAATTAATTAAATGATAACAATAATAATAATTTTATTTTCTGGATTTGCACTGTTTATGATATGCTTGTTACAAAAATGACACAACTTTTAAATTAAATAGTGTGTTGTTATTTCTTGTGTACTCATACATTTGTGTTCTGTTTCATGAAGTATATACCCCATACTGTATGAGCTTGAGTTCTCCCCTGGGAAAAGAGCAAATTTTGTGTGTGTTGTTTTTCAAAATAGGTAGATGCCATTAGCCAAGGAAGGCAAAGAACTTGGTGGGTAACAAATCCAAACTACTCCCAAGAAGACTAGATATTGAATCAACATTTATCAGCACTGAGTCTATAAGAATTTGATAATTCTGTCATATTTGTCTCCATATTCAGCACAAGCCTGGTACATAAGAGGCACTAAAGAGAAATTTGTTAATTTTTTTTTACTCAGCACCTCCTTGACTACTGAATATATTACAACTTTGCAGAATATAATTGTTGTGAATTTGAATTTTAAGTTTTTTATTTAAATTGATCCTCCATTACACAAACACTAAAAGGGACTGTTATGAAGAATGATAAAGGACAAAAAACTGTGCATCCCAAATCACTGCAATCAAGTTAAAAAAAAATCTGCACTGAGCAAGAAAAAAATCTAAAAGAAAATAAAAATGACAACATGTTCATAGTAGTGTTATTTGGGTATAAAATTATGGATTATTTTTTCTCTGCTTTCTATAGTTCCCCATTTTCCAAATTTTTATGAATGATCATTTACTAGCTTAATGATGACTGAATCAGCCAAGACCTCAACAGGAAATAAATGACAAAGCAAACTGCAACAATTTGAAGAGTGTTTGGTTCAGAGGGATGATTTAAAGTGGAGGGACTGACAGAGCTTCTACTGTCTGAAACATGGCAGTTGCTATGCGGGATGATCAAGACACATGACCCTTAGAGGCTTCTTCTCCTCAGAAGTGACACGCATTACCTCCACTCATCTTCCATCAGCCAAAAACAAGTGATATGGCCACACTTAACTTTAACATCCCAGAGGGAGGACAAATGGAATATTTGTGTGCATCACTAGAGATCATCACAGGGAAAGATCCAGACAGCCTGTTTGCATTTCTGCAAATGAGTGGGTCTGACACAAAACTCAAAGCAGCACAAAGTTTCGGAAGTGTTTGCTGGGTGAAGAAATGAAAATCATTGCCCCCAAGGGCTCTCCACTACCTCAGACAACACAGATGCAGCACAGTGGGTGATACCATGTAGGATCTTGATCAAACCCTTGAAAGACAGAAAAAACACTGCCAACCCTTGAAAACTGAGCATGGCCATCTGATTCTGAGAAGCCAGTTCTGCATTGACACACTTGTTATTCAAGATTCGATATAAAAAGGAAAAGTTGGTTTATCCTGGAGAAAAGATGCACCACATGATTTTGTCTGGGGTGGGTCAGATGCAGGAAGCCCACCACACACTGCTCTGGAAGCTCGAGATGGACTTCTTTGTGGCAAGCAGTGAACTCCAGTATATTGTTCAAAGACAGAATCAGTACTGAAAGTGTTTTTAAGTTGGTCTGGAATAAAATTCCAACAGAAGACATCTGAAATTAAATGGCTCAGAAAAGAGGCTAAATTAGCAGGTATGGGGATTTTTGTAGCTGCACCCAGAATGACCTCATAGCTACCACTGGAAGATACACCCCCTAGAGAGCCAAATAAAAGCCTACAGAAATAGCGAGCCAGGGGGCTCCTAATATCTACCCAGCCCCTGCCAAAGAATCACAACGCTCTAAGCAGCCAGACTGCAGGAAGCAGAGATTGCAGACAACACAGCAGAGGGGACAATCTTGGTGCAGCACATTGGAGCTACTATGCCTCCCACCCTGGCTGGCAGTTTCCTTCTGAAATAGTGCATCTCCTTTTAAAATTATATGTTGCTTCTCCCCCTCCTCAAAGAACTTCTGAATGTAATGATTACAAGGAAGTTGCTGACTGAAAAAAGCCTTTGCAAAGAGAATTTCCCCTCTTTCTTCTTACTGTTCCCACTCAAGTCATCATCTTTGTTCAACACATCCATCATCTTTTGCTTGAAGAGGAAATCACTCCAGCAAAGGGGCTAGGGGCCTTTGCTGACTTGCAAAGCATTCAGAGGCTTTGGTGAGTGTGTTAGCTATCTATTGCTGTATAAAAAGACACCCCCAAAACCTAGTGGCTTAAAACAATAATGGTCATTTACCTCTTATGGTTTCTGTGGGGCAGGAATTGGGGAAAGACTCAGCTGAGCAGTTCTTATATGGGGTCTCACAAGTGACTACCGTCAGATCTCAGCTGGGGATGGTGTCACTTAAAGGTGAGACCAGGTTAGAGGATCCACTTTTAAAATGGCTCACTCACCTGACTAGCAAATCAGTGCTGGCTGTTGGCCAGAGGCCTCAGCTTCTCTCCACGTGGGCCCCTCATGCCATGGTAGCTAGCTCCTGCAGAGAGCAAGGGATCCTAGAGACCAAGGTGGAGACCAAGCCTCGAAAGTCACAAATCGTCCCTTCTGCCAGAAAGGACCAGCCCTGATTCAGTGAAAGAGAGAACCATGCAAGAACATAAAGACCAGGAGGCAATAGGGGTCATCTTGGAGTCTAGCTCCCAGGGAGTCAAAGAGACCCACCATAAGGCACTATGGGTGGAGCAGAGGCAATTTATGCCCTGCCCACATCCACCCAACTTCCAACTGAGCAGGGAGTTCTGAGGGTTAACTGTCTCCCAGGAGCAGCCCTCAATCAATGGCTGATGGGCATCGGTGTGTAAATGCCCCAGCTCCCTCACCCTTTGAGTGGGCTAATTCTACAGTACGTATACTACACTGGCTCCCAGAGTTGCCCAGGGAATTACACTCCAGTGCCCACAGTGGTGATGGTCTTAATAAGGCACCCTTTATTATCTGCCTTCTCATCCTTTTCTCACTTCCCCACTTTCCTATTGCTGTTTCCTGGGATCACCTTATAAATAAACTATATGCGCTCAGATCACTAACTCAAGTTCTGCCTCTGGGACCCAATCCAAGGCAAGGAGGGGACTGAAAAGTTTCCTGTATTCACGGAGCTTTCTTTGAGCTAGGGAGACATAAAAAATGCACACAAATCAGGCTTCTTAGCTTCAAAAAACAAGCAATAAGCTAATATTAGCAATTATGTTCCTAGAGAAAATACTGTGTTTGACAAAACCTCAGTTGGCAAGATCACATGAAAAACAGGACTAGCAGGGTAACAATAAAAGTGATATTCTATGTATTTTTAAACTACAGTAAATGAAAGTTCTGGAAGGTATCTATTTCCAAAACAAACAAAATGTGTTCAGGCTGAATATTTGCTCCAGGAAGCAGCCTTACTCCTGAATGACCTTCCTCAGTTGCCCCATAGTCATGGCTCTGGTATGGGACCTGCTACAGATAGAGAAAGCAAACTTATGGCTATCACGGGGGAAGCGGGTGGGGAGGGATAAACTGGGAGTTCCAGGCTTGCAGATACTAACTACTGTACAGAAAATAAACAACAAAGAGGGGAGCTCAGTGGGTTCAAACCCCAGTAATTCCATTAAAAAATAATGGTAAATAAATAAACAAACAAACCTAATTATCTCCTCCCAGAAAAAAAAGAAAAAAATCCTACTGTATAGCACAGGGAACTATATTCAATATCTTGTAATAGCCTATAATGGAAAAGAATATGAATATAACAAGATCTTATTGTCTATGTCTACCCCTATGTCTATGAGTCTATTTCTGTTTTGTGAATAAGTTCATTTGTGCCATGTTTTAGATTCAACGTATAAGTGGCACCATACAATATTTGTATTTGCCTGACACTTCACTTAGTATGATAAACTCTAAGTCCTCCCAAGTTGCTGCAAATGGCATTATTTCATTCTTTTTTACAGCCGAGTAGTATTCCATTGTGTGTGTGTGTGTGTGTGTGTGTGTGTGTGTGTGTGTGTGTGTGTGTACCCAGGACCTTGTGCATGCTATAGGCAGGCACCCTACCACTGAGCTATCCCCTCCCCCATTATTTGTAAGTATTTTAATGCAGTTTTAAAAGGGATTTTTTTCTTATTTTCCTTTTCTGATTTTATTGTTAATGTAAAGAAATGGAAGAGATTTCTGTATGTTAATCTTGTATCCTGCTACCTTGCTGAGTTCGTTTATCATCTCTATTACTTTGTGTGTGAGTCTTTAGGGTGAGATAACCCCAAATTAAATAGCATTCATCCACGTCATGAGGGAGTTTTCCTCTCTACAACTTGCTTTTCATTCTTTTGATTATGTTAAAGAAAAAAAAAGGAACATCAATGCTGCGTTCAAGGTTATCTTTAACAATTTACCAATATGATCCTCTTTATCTCACAATGTCCCTTGCCACTCGGCTGAGGTCACTTTATCGTTCTAGCCAACGGAGTTAAGCAGAAGTGATGTGTGTCCCTTCTGAGCTGAGGCACATAGAGCCTCACCCTCTCTTCCCTTTCCACAGCAACTGACAGGCATGTGATGTGATGGTGGATCCAAGATGGAACTGGCCTACAGTCCTGGGTAGAGATTCAGGACAGACATGACCCTGGAGTGTCATCCACCCTCAGCAGTCTCTGTGCGAATTCCTTTGTTGGGGGAAGCCATGAGATTCTAAGGTGTATTTGTTATTGCGCCATAGCCTACCACAGCCCTGACCAATAAAACCACCTCTCCAAAGTTTTTTCTAAGGCCTCAAGCAAAGAGCTTTCAGAAGGCAAAACTAGCCATCTAGAACTTAATACAATTGGTTTGTTTTCATACAGTTACTTGCACTGCTATGAAGTGGTTTGTGATAAGGGTTTGTGATTTATTTATAGTACTAATACAAGGTTTCCATTTAAATAATTTTGATGCTTTTAAAAAATACGTTCGTATATAGAAAAACAGTAAAGCCATGAAGGTAAAACCAAATGACTGAAGTGTAGGAAATACGGCATTGACCTCACAGAGGGAGAGGAAATCACAGTGACACATGCTTTTGTTGACAGCACTGTCCATCGGCAACAAGATCATGGATTTTTTTAATGTGACTGTAAAACACAATGCCACATTGCCTCAAAATCGGATTGGATAAAACCTCATTTAGCCAGACATCACAGAGGAGGCTGGGTAAATAATACCAGAGGGAGGATCAGAGCAGAGATGCCTAGAGGTTGATGGCTGTCTGTGGGACAGGTTCCTGGAAGAAAAAAAACTAGACAGGCATATTGGCTGCAATTGGGGAGACAAAAATAATTTGGGGGAAGAAATAGTAAGAGGCATTCGAGGTATAGAATATACTACTTGTAATGTGGTAGCAAAGCAGTACAATGGTTAAAGATACAGGTTCCTAAGCCCAAGAACCATGGATTCAGATCTGATTCCTATCCTTGATTTTGGGCAAGTTACTTTACCTCCCTGGGCTTAATTTTCATATGTAAAATGAAGATAGTAAGAGTACCTGCCTAATCAGGTTACTGGGAATATTAAATGAGTTATTACTTGTAAGTGCTTTGATTAGTGCCTTGTACGTAACAAATGCAACAGAAGTATTAGCTATGTCTTTTTTCCTTTTTTTTTTTTAAACCTGGTACATAGTAGGACCTTAGCAAAACTGAATTAGAATGAAAGAAAATAATGATTTGTATGGAAAATAGAATTCAAATTAGCTAGTTGGATTACAAGAGCCATTTTGTTCATCTATTCTAGAGATTTAAATAATAATAATTATATATATATATATATATGTGTGATATATATATCCTTCTAATCATATATTAATACAAATCCCCATAGTTTGCAGCTAAAAAGCCGTGACCAGGTCTGTAATTCAGTATTTGATTGTCTCTACCATTTTACTTAGGCTTTAGTTCTTTGTTGGCTGAGTGCCCATGCCGCTCCAAATGGAGGCTCGGAAAGGGTGTTAGATCACATTTCACTTTATTGTGAGGACTGCACCAGCCAAATCCCAGCAGAAAAGGTTAAGTATTGTTCTACAGAACTTTTTCAGGCTGCACGTGGCAATCCAATAATAAGAGGTAATAAAATTAATTTAGTGGGTTGGAACTACCATGTTTTAAATAGAATTAAAAGGTCAGTGCAATGCACATACAAGAAAAACAATTGCCACACACACGCATGCACAGACACAACTTTGGGTGTTGTGGTTCATGTTAAAAAGTTCAAAAGATGAACTATAGCCCCTTTAAGGTCTCTATTCATTAGTAATTATGTATCTATTCCTTTATTTAGCATCTGTCCAACCAGCAGCCCCAACCATATTCCTTGAGACCATTTTGTCTTGTTCATCATTCACAAACAACAACATGAGCACAGTGCCTGACACATGGCACATATTCAATAATGTTGACTGAATAAATGAGATTTAAGTTATTCCACAAGCCCCACAAACCTAGAGTCCACCCATTTCTCAGTAAATGTATTATACTCCAAAATATATTGTGTGCATTTCTCCTTTCCTATTTCCTTTCACTGTCTTCAACTAAAGGGATTCAGGTGGCACTGACTGGTTGCTCTATCAAGTGTGGTCAGCAGTCAGCGCCTACACCTATGATCCTAACCTTCCCCAGGAGACCACTGTTTTCTATTTACAGATGTGGACACTGAGGCCCAGAGCAGTGACTGCCCAAGGTCACAGAACTGCCATGTGTCACTATAATCTGATACCCACCACTCTGCATAGTCTATGGGTACTCAACACAGAGGAACTTGCCTACATTCTCCTCCAGAAGGAGACTGGGGTCTCAGTGGACCATTGGTCCATTTACACAATACAGTGATCTCATGAGGAAACTAAGTGTGATGAAGTGCTTCCAAGACCCTCAATGTCTGGATATATCACTAGTGTCACCTATGTGGGTCCAATTTAGACACAGCTCCCTCCCAGGGGAACTCTATTTCCCTCTACCAAGTCTGTAAAACAAGAGGGGCTGTCTCAGCTATCTGATCACAATACATAGGTGCAGAGTCATACAACCCAACCTTTTTTTTCTGTCGCACAGAAATAAAAATTCTTCTAGTATTAAAAAGATCAGTCATAGGTTGTACTTCAAAATATCTATAAATGTCTCTTTAAAATATTTGCCCGTGTGTTTTTGTTCTATAAACACCATTAAAAATTAAGAAGGGAAGACAGGACAATGACATTCTGAAGTTTCATTTTGCCTTTGCCTCGCCCCTCTGGGGCCTTGAGTGATTCACTTCTTTCTCAGTTTGTCCATCTCCCATCTTGTGGTTCCTTAGACCACAGAGTGGACAAATGACCAACTTCTGAGAAACATGTATTTACCCCTCAAAAAATATCTGAGGTACATCCTATGTGCTAGACTGTGTGAGGCTTATTCGGTTCACATGCATTTAACCAGAGATTTTTGAAAAGAAGCCAAACTGTCTTGTGGATTTTTTTAAATTAAATAAATGGTTGGATGGATGCGTAGATAAAAGGATGAGCATCATTTTAAAGCCCCACCAAATAAGAGGATCTGTCAATAGAAGTGTTTTAAAGAAACAGGCACAAGCTCAATGGTCAAAACATCCCAGGTGTGGCATTTAATATAAACTCAGTTTCAGAACAGTGTTCCCTCTAGAGATGAGTGTTTCATTTAATGTCATTTGCTTCAAGGAATATTAACCACTACTATCCTGTCATCTACTCACCCATCCATCCTTCCATCATCTATTCATCAATCCATCCATTCATCCACCCAACCACCAATCCATTCACCCATTTCTCCATTCATCAGTCTACCCAACCATCCGTCTGCCCAATCATCCATCTATCTATTCCTTCACCCAACTAACCATCCACCCCTCTATCCAACCCTCCCTTCCTCCCTCTTACCATTCACCCTTCCCTCCCTCCATCCATTTACCATTCATCCATCCACTGATCCAATCCATTCTTTCATCCATCCATTCACCCATCCCTCTCTCCTCCTCCCTCCATCCATTTATTCATCCATCCATCATATATTAAGCACCAATTCTGCAGCTACTTGAAGAGCTATCTCTTCTTAGAATACTCTCCAGTCCTGGCTGAATTACAATTATCACTTTGTCTATTACTCTATAATGTTTTTATTTTAGTAGATGACTTGTGTCTCTCCCTGGGAAATGTGACCATAGCTCTATTATATAAGGGAATTAAGTTACAATAATCACAATAATAGAAATAATAATGATGTTACCACTTTTTGAGAATTTACTATGTCCAGATTATTTGATGAACCCTCCTAATGGCTCCCAGACACACGAGAATCATCCCTCGCTTAGACCCCATGGGCACACTGTGTTGAAGAAACAAGGCCAGAATGAGATGCCAGCCCTGTCCATACCCTGCCCATGTTCTCAGGAGAGGGAGGCGGTTGGGGAGGGAAGATGGGGTTTCATTCATTCCCATTCTCCTGCCCCTGGAATAAGACTATCCCATCTGCCTATCATTTTCATTGTATTTTTTCTTTAAAATCTTCAGAACATTTCCTCAAAGCGTAGACCTTTAACATTTAAAGTAAAAACTAAAAGGGAGAAACTAGAAAATGACAAATTTAGTAGGCAAGCTGCATCTTAACTCATTGGAGTTTTAGGGGCTTTTTGTATTTTTGTTTTTGTTCTTTCTCTCCAGGAACAACCAGAAGTCTTTTTTTTTTCCTACATAGGAGAGCAGAACTTCAAAACTGAACTTTCCCCAAGAAGTCTGCTTCTATTCTTTCTATGTTTGTATGTGTCTCCATATAAGACAGGCAGACAGAAGTTTCTTCAGGAGAACCCCTCTGTTACCAAAATAACACAAAACGAATCATCCTTTCAAGAGCCAGAAACCAAATCAATATTCCCCTTAACTGGACTTCTGGTAAACCTCAGAGCATGAGCGGGTACCCTAGGATGTCCTGTGGGCATGCAAAACTCGGCATGTCTGGATCCAAACTTGTCACCTTCAGTCCACAAACTGCTCCTCTTCTTGTGTTTTCCTTGTTTGGCTCTGGAAACCACCCAATCTCTGAAGGCCCTGCCCTGAGCCCCAAAGATCAGAGGGCCCCCCTCTAGCCTTCCTCCTGCCATGTCCCTCCCAAAGAGGAAAAGGATCTACAGGCACAAGGGGACGTGTCCCTACCCTACCCCATAACAGCACTCTTCCCCATCTGCAGTTTGCTCCAGTACCTAGAATCCTGAAATTCCCTGTCCAAAAACCTGCCCGGGCCCCTTCCCCAGATGGTCCCCCTGACAGCAGACAACATTACCAAAGTGCAGCCCTAGGCCTTGGGTAGCCAAGAGGTGGCTGGTTGTGAATAGGGAGGATGGAGGTAGCATAGACGTGCAGCTTGGACTGTCTACACATGTGTGTGTGTGTAAGACCCCTCACAGTCCCAGTCAGAGCCAGGGGTGGGTGGGAGAGAAAGGAGTCCAGCCACAGGCCAGAAGTCTCAATCTATGCTCCTTCCCTGAGCCCACAAATGTTACGGACAGGCCTGGATTCAGCCTCTGAAACATCTCCCAGGTGGCTATTCTCCCAGCTCTCATTGCCCTGGTATAAAACCTTTATCACCAGACTTCCTGACTCTACCCAGGACCCCCCATCCTTTCCTATGACCTACACTGACTGGTGTTTGAGTTGTCATAAAACACAAAACTTGTCAGATCCTGCCCTCATCCTCCCCTCATGGTTTAAGCCTCCTACTTGGCATGGAAGCAAGTCCACCCGCCCCTGGCTCCTGCCCACCTCACCAGCTCCATGTCCCCTTTCTCCTCTGTACTGCACCTGTACGCAGGGCTCAGACCACAGCAGAATCCGGGCCCTCTGTCTCGCACATCATAATCTCCAGGCCATCCTTCAGCCTGGGATACAGCCTCTACTTGACAAGCCTGTTCCAGCTGCCATGTCCTGGTTGATTCAACAGTCTCCTCTTTTTTTTTGAGGTCTCCTGAACCCCAGAAGATTGAACCAGGTGGCTGCTCTGTCACTGGGGCTGCAGTCTGTGTACTAGAAGGTATTTCTGACTGCTCTGAATTCTTGTTCTGTGTCTACCTGTCCCACTGCACTGTGAGCCCCTAGCTTGGTCACTGCATCCCAGCCCTGTGTGTGGCACTTGGAGGGGCAGCAAGAATGGAGAAAAGGTCTGAGGCTGAGAGGCTCTGGGCACCTCAAGGAGCATATGTGAAGCATCATGGAAGCCAGCCATACAAGAACTGACCAATCATAAACTCTTCCTGAAAACTTTGGAAAAGCTCACCTTGGCTCTCAGTGAAGCAGACAGTAAAGTAGGACAAGAAAAGCAAACCTTATATCAGGAGGTATATGTATTAACACTGTAACTCTAATCAAAATCTTACAATTATCTCCACTTCAAGGATGAAGAAATAAGAGACTCAGAGAGATTATATCACTTGCCCAAGAACACAGAGTATGGAAGAGTCAGAATCTGACCCAGGCAGTTTGGCTCCAAAGTCTGTTGTCTTTTCTTCTGCATAGCACCACTGACAGTAGCAGAGAAGAATAAAGGGTCTGTTTGGGTCTCTCTTTTACCAGAACCTCATGGGAGATTCTCCAAGCAAGGGCTTCTTACATGGAAACAACCTAAATGTCCATCAACAGATGGCTGGATAAAGAAGTTGTGGTATATTTATACCGTGGAATACTACTCAGCCATCAAAAATAATAAAATAATGCCATTTGCAGCAACATGGATAGACCTGGAGATTGTCACTCTAAGTGAAGTAAGCCAGAAAGAGAAAGAATAATACCATATGATGTCACTTATATGTGGAATCAAAAAAAAAAAAAAAGACAAATGAACTTATTTACAAAACAGAAAAAGACTCACAGACATAGAAAACAAACTTATGGTTACCAGGGGGGAAGGGAGTGGGAGGGGATAAATTAAGAGTTTGAGATTTGCAGATAGTAATATATATAAAATAGACAAACAACAAGTTCATACTGTATAGCACAGGGTACTATATTCAATATCTTATGGTGAACTTACAGTAAAGAGGAATATGAAAACAAATATATGTGTGTGTGTGTGTATATATATATATGTATGTTCATGTATGACTGAAGCATTATTCTGTACACCAGAAATTGACACAACATTGTAAACTGACCATATTTCAATTAAAAATATATATATATATTTATATATATACAAGCAAAGGCTTCTCTGCTGCCTTTCACCTGCTAATGCTCTGTACACCAAATACTGGTTTTTAAAAGAATCAGAAGACTAATGCATCCTCTGTGCTGGGCACTATAGTGATCGCCTTAAATGCACGAGTTCCTTGCTCTTCACGACAGCCTCATGACACTGAAGCTATTGTTTCCCCATTTTACAGATGGAGAGACTGAGCTCCTAAAGAGTGAAGCCCAAGGAATACAGCCAGTAAACAATGCAAGGGGAGTTCACAGCAGTACCCTCATCCCCAGCTCTTACCCTGACATTTATTTTTCATCTTTTTGGATAGCTGTGCACTGATTCCCTTGGAAAGGTGTGGGGTTTGAATGCAGAAAGAACTAACTAGAAATCAAAGTACATTATTAGCATTATTCACTAAAGAGGGGAAACTTTCATTCTTCTCTGACCTGCAACACAGGCAAGAAAAGACCGTGAGACATCCTGAGCTTAGGCCTTGGCCATGGCTAGGATAGTCAATCCCCAAAGCGAGGAGAAGCCGTGTGGCCAGTGGATCTGTCCAAAGCAGAGATGGAGCCCAGTAGCAGCCTCGCGTCTGACTCTTGCTGCCACCCTGTGACGAACTGCTGCAATTACAGGCAGGGAATTGCAGCCGACCAGCCGGGTCTGGGACAGAGGGGGCCCCCAACACTGATTCCCCCGGAGAATCCCTCTGGCTTGCCCTCCCAAGAGATTTGGAGGCTTGGGTAGCTCAAAAAGACTAGGGGGGGGGGCCTGTCCCCAGCCCCCAGGGAAGCAGATCCCACGCATGTGTGGCCAGCAAGGTATGGGGACTGAGGAAGACGAAGCCCCAGGGAAGACCTCACCTCCCTGCTGGGGCACCCAGGCTCAAATGCCCTCCAAAGGGTGATGTCCCAAGTCTTCTGGGCAGGCTCTTGGGTACATAGCCAGCTGCCATGCCCGAGACCTTGGAGACCCTGTGACCCTGCTGCTGCTGTACTATGGGGGAGCAAGGAGGCCCCCACTGCCCTCTTGGGGGAGGTGGTAGGCACAGAGCACACTCATTGAGCTGGGTCGTAACTTTTTGGAGGCTGAGTTCTCCTACCACACCCTTTCCTTAACATACTCTGAATTGTGGACTTATTTTTCATAGTGAGGTGTTTCCTCTGGAGCCAGAGTAGGAAGCCCAGAGCCCCCAAGGTCAGGGAAACATCTCGGGTGTAGACCCAAAACAGAATAGCAAAGGGCTGAAGTTAGGCCTTTGGAGTTGGACAGATATGAGTACAAGCTCGCACTGTGGGTCACGCCATGTGCGCCCTGAACTGGCACTTCCTAAGCACAGCTCCTGGTCTGTATGATGCTCCCTGCGGTCCTCAGGAGGATTTCATGAAAAGAGTGTGGGTCCCTGTACACAGTGGTTAGTAGTTATGGGCTCCGAAACATTTGCTGTTGTCATATTTACTGCATCTCCCTCAAACGCCTTATGCTCCACATTCAAGTTGATTATGTTACTCTCTTGCCTCCGCCTCTCCGGAGTTACTTCCTGACTGTAGGACCTCAAGCAAGTTACTTGGCTACTTGTGCCTCAGTTTCCCCATCTGTAAGAGGCAAAACAGGAGCACAGCTATCTCAGAGGGAGATGGTGAGGATTAAACAATGTAAGTTCAGAACAGATCACACTACCCCACCCAGAGAAAACTATCAAAAAAGGTTACCTCCAGTGGAGAATGCTGCCCCCTCTGAAAAGCAGGGTGCTGGAGAGGGGGCCAGGGAGAGGGTCACAAGTGGCAGCGCCTGCCAATGGTGGAAGGGAGATTTGGGCCAGAGTTCCTCTGCAGAGAAAATGGGGCTGCAACTTCATGTCAGCTCCAAAGGGGCTCCCACCAAGCTGACAACAGGGTCCTCAATTTGTCCTCAGCAGGAGAAAGGAGAACAGTCTCCCTGCCAAGGTATAAACTGTCTCAGCCAGATTTCCTTCCAGAGGAGAGAAGAGATTTACATAACAGAGCAGCAGAACATCAGTGGGAAGAGAGACATGTCAAAAGCTGATCCAGGCAGCAAAGGCCATCAGTCACCTGGAGGGGTCCAGGGGGCGGAATACAAAGAGAAAGGGCCCAGTTTGGCTTTGCACAGTCTCCTGCTCTCCTGATTTCTGCTGCTCAGTCCATGACAGCGGTGTGGAAACTAGCCACACGCTATTAACAGTGGGTGTTGCTGGGTCCAGCTTGCAGGAAAGGTGAGGGCTCTGAGCATGTTCTGGGGAGCCTGGGGCCACCTCCAAGCCTCTCCCCAGGGTAGTGTGGCCACTCAATTCCTAAGAGACAGCAGGGCTAAAAATCTGGATGACCACCACTGAGGTCTCAACCCCCCAGGGCAGCGTACAAAGCACCACCATGAGTCACTTCATCCTCATAGCAATCCCCTTTCTGGAGGCAGGTGCAACCAGCATCTTATTTCCTGAGATCAGGGAAACAAGGCTGAGAGATTCAGTGACTTGTCTGAAGAACAACCCCACCATCCACGACTGTTTATCATTTCCTGGGGCCCTGATGGATGCATGAAGGATGCTGTAGTGCACGGAGCTCACCATGAAAAGGGACCATTTGAAGGAACCCTATCATCACCTGGCCACAGTGGGTCACTCTCACTCTCCGCACAGCCTCACCCATTCTGCCTCACAGGGAAGTCTAGTTTCTCTCCCTACCAATGTTTTCTTGTCCTGTTACATCAGTCTCTTCCCTGGAGAGTTCCCTGAGACACAGGGATATTCAGTGGCACGATGAGGTTCTGCTGTTTAGAACCACCCACATTTAGAAAGCACCTGGAATTGTTTCTTGTCTTTCTTACACATTTTAGAGATATTAAGTGGGTAAGGAGGCACTTCTCTAAAAGAAAGAAATACAATTCTTGACAATGTCTACAGCCCCAGTTTTTCAAGCTAGCAGTAAACAGCTTCTAGTTTGGCATCCAGGCTGCAGAAATTCATTTATACACATCCTGAGTGCTGTCATTTTCAAAATGCAACCCCCTGGCCTCCTGGCATTGTGTACACAAGTCGCATCTGCAAATATCTCCATTTACTCTGGGGTTGAGATACCGCTACATAATTGGCAACATACCTCATTTTATAATTAGTTCTTGGTAATTCCTATTATTACTGTTACCCTTAATTTATTTGACTGCAAAAACAACTGCACTGAGGAGACTAAGGAGGCAGCTTGTGTTCCCCCAGCCAACACTTAGATCATGGTCTATCTTTTCAAAGCCAGTATTTTAGAGTAAGAGGCCAATCCAAAAATCTCAAACTCTTTTGGGGCTCCTATGAACAAATATTTAAAGTGGCATCTGACATCCTAAGACCTCCCTCCAAACTGCACAGAAAGCTAAAACAAACACACAGGTGATCTCTGGAATATTTTAAAGCTCCATTTGTATTTGTACAGTCCAATATTTTTAGTGAATCAAATTCCTATAGTCCTAAGGAATGAAAGTTAGAATAAATAGTAAAAAATAATAACATTTGCCATTATCTGTGGCACTGAGACTCCCCCTGTAAGGATGGCTCTGAGGGTCATGATCAGGAACCAACAGAGATAAGGATGTTCATCAAAGCATTGTTTACATGGGGGGAAAACATGGGCTTCAACCTTTGTGTCCAACATTGGAGAAAGGTGACATAAGTTACACCACACCCACATAGGAAATGTTTTGGAGCCAAAAAACAAATCATTTTAAAGAATATTAAATGACAAAGGATCATGTTCATGAGATAAAGTTAGGGGGAAAAACAAAATAATTTCCTGTCTACAGTCTGATCCTAATTTCAAGCAGCCCAAAGGAAATGCTGCAGAATGTTAACATGGTTATTCCTGAATCATAAGATTAGGAATAATTTTTTTCTTATTGTATCATTTGGTACTTTCCAGTTTTTCAAAGGAGAGATGAAATTTATTATTCATAGGAAAAAGAATTATTTAAGTGGCCCCTACCCTGCTGAAATCCACTCTGAAATGTCCTGCCATTATAAATTAGTACAATATGATCCCATTTATGTAAAATAAATATACATAAGTGTGTGTGTATATGTGTGTGTGTGTGTGTGTACACACACACACACACACATATTCAAAGGAAGAAATACACCAAAATATTAACAGTAATCAGGTTAGGATAATGGGATAGCAGTTTGTCTTTATTTACTTTTTATATCTATTTCCAAAATTTTCTACAATAAATAAACTACACTGAGTAATTTTAAAAGTTATAGTTTACCACAGCTATTCTCCCTCTCAAGTGGTCATCTAACCATCTATACTTGAACACTGTAGTGCAAGGACATTCTTGTCTCTGGCACCTTTTGAAGCCCATGTGGTCACACAGACAGTTCATACCTGTAATAATGAATTTGGCATTTCTGTTGAGGGGAAGTCACCTACACGACAACTTAGACTGGCCTTGGGGCCTTTTTAGTCCTGGGAAGAAAAGCAACTAGGGAAAAATAATCTAGTCAGAGCCCAGCAGGGCTGATAGCATGACCAAGGCATGTATCAACCTTGCTCTCTACTTCCTGTGATGGGAAGAAATTCTGAAGCACAGAAATCTAGTCGTGCCCCTGCCTCTCCCGGCACCTGGAGGACCAGCGTTAGCTAGCTACTCCTTTATCACTCAGGGTTGCTGTACTTGTGCACTCTCTGGGAGGGGGACACAGTGCACCTGTCACCATGTACAACTCAACAAAGGTAGGCCGCGCTAGAAAGGTAGTGTGGTGCAATGGTTACAGACACAGACACAGACACAGACACAGGAGTCAAAAGGCCTGAGCTGAAATCCTCGCTCTATCACCTCTGAGCCAAGTGACTCTGGGAAAGTAAGTAATAGTCTCTGTGCCTCGGTTTCTTCATTGGTTAAATATGGGTAACAACAAAATATCTTGGTTGTTGTGAGGATTAAATGAGCTAATATGTACCAGGTGCTTTAATCTGTCTCTTGGTAAATGTTCAACAATTTATGTGTTATTTCAGTATACAAATATACAATTTGTATATTAGTCAGATGATCAGTGTGTGATCATCATCATCATCACAAAGTTTTTCCATAGGAAAAACAAAGATGATAAAGACAGAAAAGGGCTTCAAAAAGCTTGTGGAGCTGAGGGGAAAAGCCTAATGACGGTGCAAAGTAATTAGAAACCAAGATCAACTATGATGACCATGGGGAAGGTATAAAAGGGAAAAGAGGTAAAGATGGGAAAAGGCTTCCCAAAGGCCATAGCAACTAAGGGCCCAGGACTGAGCCCCTGGCATAGCAGGAGCTCACCAGCTGAATTAAAGAACTAGACCATGAGGACTGAAAAATCAACAGGCAGCTCTAGGGACAAGGGTGGGATTTAAGGGCAGTGGAAACAAGAAGAAGCAAAGGCTGAGAAGAAAGTGGGGAATGAGGTTTGGGATCCAGAAGTCATGCAAGGAGCTGAAACATGGGCCCAGTCGAGGTGATAAGGCCAGGCCAGGGGAGGGGAAGAAGCATCACAAAGGATTGAGCATATCATCTTCTGTCTCTTTGTCATATTAATTCCTGCCATCCCTCAGGTTTCTGCTGAAGCTCATCCCCTCACTAAAGCCTCCTCTGATCCCGGACCAGAGCAGGTCCTCTGGTCACATGCTGCAGTGTGCTTTCATGGCACTGCAGGGAGATGGGCATGCATTATCGAATTCTTTGAGTAATGCCTGATTCCCACACTAGACTGTAATCTCCGTGAGGGTGCAGACTGCATCTTCTTTCCGTTGTCCTCTACCCTAAAGCCAGCAAAATACCTAGGACAAAGTAGCAAGATGCCAAAACGTTTGTTGAATGAATGAATGAGTGAATGATGAATGAAACAATGATACATGGATGAATAAATGAAAGAAACCATGAGATTCAGATTTTCTTGTGCTCATGCTAGGGACCAACCATGGTCCAAGGCAGTGATGTTCTCTCTGGAGATACTCTCCAACTCCTCCCTACACATGAAATGGAGGAATGGAGAAAGAATGTGTTATTGATGTATTTTGACATGATGGACTAAAAGCTGCTATACAAGAAGCAAAGTATTAACAGCCATCATCTCTCAAATTTATACTGCACTATTCAAGGGCTGAATTCAAGGACTTTTTAAAAAGAACAAGTACTCCTCTTCACACTTCAGCCCCTCTGCCTCTCCTTCCCTTCTTCTCTTAACCTAGCAATCTTCCCCACAAAATGGATCTGAAAAAGAAGACAAACAGTGAAGCTTCATAGCTTATTGCAATGGGAATCTGAGGGGCTTGGGGGTAAGCTGGGAGGTTTAAATCACCATTGCAACATACAAAAGAAGATGATACCTACATAAGTAGCTCAAAGGGAAACGCTTTCCCTTACCAAGTCCCAGAAAAAGCACCTCAAATGGGGCCTTGATGGGTGTGGCCT
This sequence comes from Camelus bactrianus, assembly GCF_048773025.1. NCBI lineage: Eukaryota > Metazoa > Chordata > Mammalia > Artiodactyla > Camelidae > Camelus > Camelus bactrianus. Next base: position 30,594,988 of record NC_133555.1, read on the forward strand.
ACTTCAACATCCAGTGGGACCCTGCAGGTATTTCAGAACATACAAGCTTTTAAGGAGTTTTTCCCCCAAAGAAAGAAGAGTTACTAGCCTGTTATTTCACCACAGAATGAAAATTGACCAAACAATTAGTTTCTAAACAACCATGAGGCTGCATCTAATATGACCTAACTTCTTGGATGACATCCTGGAAAGTGCATGTGCACACACACACACACACTTCACCTTCAGATCAAAGGGGACAAATGGTGTTGCTCCCAGAAATTAAGGAAACAGTAGAGAGGAGCCAACGAGCCCCATTAGCTGATGGTCATGGCTGAGGACAGAGGAGACCTGATGGGAATCTCTGTCCTGTCCTTAATGATTGGGTCAGCTTCGCTGAGTCTGTTTTCTCAGCCTATAAAGTTCATTCTTTCCCCACACTCATTCATTTATTCTGTAAATATTTACTGATGGAGACTATTATGGCAACCAAAAATAGAGCCATGAACAAGCCCAAAGATTTTGCTCTGGGAAGCTGAAAGCCTCTGGATCAGGCAATACCACTGACCTCAGAGGTTGGGTGCATGACTCCAAAATGGTAAGAATTAAAACAATGGTAGCTGCCATTCACTGGATGCCTTACAACTGCCGGACATTGAGCTGAATTTTAGATTCATGGTCTAATGTAATCTTTACAACAGTCCAATGAGATAGGGATCACTTAAAGAAGAGGAAAATGTAAAATGAGGAGCTAAGTACCTGCTCAAGCCTGTATACTATCCACAAGTGGAGCCACAATTTGAACCTACAGCCAGTTTCCAGTGCCATGAACTTAACCCTCAGCTCCACTGCTTATATCTGGCCCAGGCAGCCGGTGTTCCTGAGATGCACGAGTCTCCTTTCCTGAGCTGCTCAGGTTACATCTCAGCCTTCTCTCCCCCAAGAGACTTCAGCTTTTCTTTCCTGGTTCCAATCATAAAAGATCACACACAGCACACTTCTTGAATGAATGCTGGCTTTTTTTTTTTTAAATTTGGCAGTTTAAAGCAATTAATGTCATTTAGGCAGGCATGTTATTAAGTCAACATTCAAGGGAGGGTGGATCAGGGGAAATGAATATACCAGGTTATATAAATATCAATTTACTCACTGTCTAAAATATCACAGAACTTCATCATATGTCAAATATTTTAGTCCCTTTTATTTTTGCCTTTTACATTCAATGATGACTCCATTCCCTGACACAAGCCTGTGGTACAAAGACTCCTGGGAAATAACATTAGCAAAATTGTAGAGGAGAATTTACCAAGATGCTACTCTGTCTTCTCTTGGCCATTTGGCTAAGTCTGCCCTGTCTTCTAAAGAGTTTGCACTGGTGTAAGTCACTGCCCCTAAGAGATTCTAAGCATCCTGAGGTAGGGCCAGCAGCATCTCCCTACTTCCCTCAACTTCAGCAGGTGCCTAGTGCAGGAAGAGACAGGGCAACAGATGTTGTTAGGATGGATGAACACTGGCAAAATGGAAAGAGGACCACTCATCTCATGGTGGAGCTGACAGGAAATAATGTAGGATCTGTTATTCTTTGGAACTGTCCTGAGTCGCAGCACTGAGGATCGTTGGAGCTCTACAAAGTGTGGGCTCAGGGAGAAGCAGTGAGCTGACTCAGGTCCATGAGCTCAGCAGTGTCAGAGCCACAGCATGATCTTGGACCTCAGACCCCCAGGCAGGGCCCTGCCCTCTCTAGCCCTGTGACCTTCTGGTCCAGCCACATGGTACCCAAACAACCAAAAAAAGAAGAAAAGAAAAGAAAAGAAGAAAAACCCAGGAAACCAAGTCAGCAATCCAGATTCAGATGGTAGGAAGATAAATTCTTAAGAAGTGGGATAAGCAAATTTATTCTCAAAAAACAAATAAATATGAACATAATAGTCACTTTCATATCTGGGGGTGATGATCCTCCTACTGGCTCTTCCATCACTAGCTTTAGGATCTTGGGCCCAGTTTCCTCAAATGCAATATGAGGGGATGGAAAAGTACTTGTGGGCTGGTTAACTTGCGAGGATTAAACTAAAGGATCTCTTCATGCACTTGCTCATTCACCAAACATTCAAGCAGTATCTCCTTGGGCCAGGTCCTGAGCATGCCAAGAAGGACAAGGCATCATTCCTGGCCTCTGAAAGATGACCCCAGGTCAGAGAGGAAATCAGAAAACAAATAACTGACCACCAGGTACAATAACAAACACCAGATGCAGTAGATGCCCCAAGAGGAGGAGGCCAATATAACATAAATGCAAAACCTCTGTAAATTCTCTTAGTGCTAAGTAAGATATCAGGTGTTTTGAAGACCACTGCTCTCTTTGTGCTCCCCAAACTTCCCTCTCCTACTCTCCTCCCTTTCTCTCACATTTCTTCCCCATTGCCCCCCCGTCATGCCACCCCCCACGTTGCCTCTGAGTTTCCCACACAGCAGCCCAGAGGTAACACTTAGGACCAACTAAGGTGGCCACTGGCAACAGGAAAAGGCAAATGTAAATATAGGAAAGAGTACAGGTGTCATGGTCAGAGAGCCCTGTGCTCAAGAACCAATGCTATCACTTACATTAGCCTTGTGACTTTGGGTAAGTCTTTTACCTCCCTGAACCTAAGTGTCCCCATCAGGAAAATGGGGCTATCACAGCACCTATCACATGGAGCTGTTGAGCGGTGAAATCAATTTATACAGAGAGCTTGGCATTGCAACTGGCTGACAAACATTAGCTATCACCATCTATCAATATTGTTGGGGAAAACCCTGCTTTAGTCTCAAAGATCAACACTACACCTTCCAGAATAAAATTAAACTACTCAATAATTTACCCTGGTAACATTTAGAGCACTGTTTTTTCCTTAACACGTGTATTAGGTTGTGAAATGAACTTATTGCTCATAGCCAGCCTTCTAAAATGCATAAAGTTGAATAGGTTAGAATAGAATAGAATAGAATAGAATAGAATAGAATAGAATAGAATAGAATAATAGAACAGCACAGCACAGAACAGAGCAGAACAGAACAGAACAGAACAGAATACAGTGGTACAGAGTCTTGTCAAATCAAATAGACCAGATTGCACTGCAGAGAATAAAGCTAAGTGGTTTCATAAAACTTGGGTTTCAAATGTGAAGTTGTGTGGAAAGGGTTGCATTGAATCATGTATTTCTCACTGTGGACCATGGTCAAAAAAGTCTGAAAGCCGCTGACTTAGAAAAAAATGTACTTTTGTGCCCAATGGGCCCCTGGGGGAGCAATTCTTGTACCAGGGAGATTAGGAGCAGACTTTACGGGAAGCAGATGGCATCTGTCATACTGACATTCACCAAACAATTTTCTGTTAAAGGGCTGGTAACCACAGGTCCCAGTAACCTAGTTGGTAAGAAGAAAAAACATCGGTGACAGGTCAACAAATTTCTCTCCATCTTACAAATCAGAGAATGGCCACTTCAACTATGCTCAGCGGTTTATAAATAAACTGCTTCAACCATCAGATATGCTCCTGGGCACTTTCTAACTTTAAAGATAAAATGCCTGACTTGTTCCAAAGTCTATATTGCATAGAAAATCTCTAGTCACATTATGCATGCTGAGCAAGGCTGTACTCGTGCCAGCTTTTGGTGGGTTCAGGGGCCAAGCAGCCACTGCCTCCACCCAGGATGGAACAGACTTCAGGCATACAGATACATAAGCAAACCACGGCAGGAAGATGTGCACATTTCCTCCCAGCAGGAAAGAGAAGGAACGATTGGATCTCTTTAGGGGAAGCCAGAAGCTTTCCACAGGTGGGATATAAATAGTGTTTATCAAAATATGGTCTCTGAGCAGGGAGGGTGTAGCTCAGTTGGAGAGTATGTGCCTATCATGCACAAGGTCCTGGGTTCAATCCCCAGTACCTCCATCAATCAATCAATAAATAAACTTAATCACCCCACCTAAAAAACCAACCAACAAACAAAAAAACATGGTCTCTGGACCACCAACATCAGAATTACCTAAGATGTTTGTTTGAATGCAGATTCCTGGGCCCTGGCCCAAGCTTTCTAAGTCCAAATATCTTGGGATGAGTTACTGAAATCATGCACTTTAACCAGCTCCTCAGGTGATATTTCTGCATGTGAAGTCTGACATCCTCTAGGGTCAGGGCTCAGCAGCCAGACAAGGGCAACAGGACAGCAATGTAGATGGCTGGAATGGCCTGGGCCGAAGCACAGAGGCGTGACACAGCCTGAGTGTTTGCGGACTGAGCGGGGTGCTGTCAGTGAAGCATTCAGGACAAGGATGCAAAAGGTAGCCACAGCAGCAAAGGGATTTTGGCACCTAATACAGCTCTGCACACCAAACTGAATATTCGAGGAGTGTTTGTTGAAGCAGGAAGGAAGGGAGTGAAGGAAAGAAGGAAGAAAACATTTCCAACATTTGGTCAAAAGTTAATGTGTTCTTGTAAGGCTGTTAAGATAGCCAGAGATTTTCCCAGACCATGATATTCTCCCCCAAAAGAGGCATTTGGACATTTGAACCTCTATTGTGGAAAAGGAGTTGGTTGAGGCCTCGGGTTTCCAGATGGGTTCATTAGTACTGAATAAACACTTGACTAATTGTTCTGTCTCCTACTCACTTCACTAATGGATATTGTGTTAATAACGGGGATGTTCCCCGATGACGCACTGGGACAAAATATTTTGGCTGTTAAAAAAGACAGACATTGGGGGAACATTTTCTTTAGGTGAAATTCAGACTTAAATGTGATTTAATTGGAGGAAAGATTGCAAAGGCCCTTTTGCCTGGGAAGTAGAGAAGGTTTCCTGTGGAGTCTGGCAGAGGAGCTTTGAAAGGCCTGCAACAGGGAGTAGAGGGACATGGGGCTAGAGGCTGCCTCCTTTTGTTCTTCAAGCAGCCCGCTGTGAGACAGGGAGCCTTCCTCCCCTCTGTGGCCTCAATGCCCTGATCATTGCACAAGCCGGGGCCTGGGATGGGAAACGCCAGTCCTCCAGGCCTGGCCTGTTCCTGATTCACTGGGGCACGCTACCAGACCGGGAGCACCTACAGCTGGAGGGGCTGGTTCCCAAGATCTGCCCCAACTAGGACATCTTCTTGTTTCCTTCTAAGTGAGTAGTCAGGCTTGGCAGGATGCTAGAAGGGGGGCATCAGATTCTGGAGACTATGGGACTGCACAGCAAATTCTGAGTGTGATATAACACGGAGTGCTCCACAAAGCAAAAGTCATCCAAGAAGCTTCACGGTCTCCACAGAATAAAGTCCTAGGGAGGAGCCAGACATGAGACTCTCCAAAAACCTCAAATAATCTGTTGGATCCGATAATAAGGAAGAGGGGAGGGGGGCTGGAGCTAAAGAGCTTTTGGCAAAACTGACCCCCATTAAATCCATATAATTTAATTCCCACTTCCCAGCCAGCTGCTCCCCCTTATCTCAGAGGGACTGTGCTTGGTGCAGGATTTCATCATATCCATGGGCCAGGCTGAGAAAAGAGAGTGGACAATTGTACCTGCAGGACACAAATGCAAATTACCCAAACTTGCTTTATGGCCTCTCACAAGGTCTCCTCCTGTGTGGAGGTGCTGGACGCAGGGTGCAGCTGGGATGCAGCCCAGGAGTGGGTAGCGCTGCTTCGTGGATGCTGCAGGTGTATGCAGCAGTTGAAGATGCAGCTCCTGAGTGTCTGCAGTGCACAGACTCAGAAACCCAGTCCCAGGGATGTACAAAATAACTAAACAAATAAACAAATAAGTGTAAAATAAAAGGAAGCTGCACAGAGAAGGTGACATCATGCTCAGCAAATACCATGCAGCATCTTGATGACAGCAGGGCCTCTGAGAAGGCCAGGTAATGACCACATGTGAAGGTGAAAGGGGTAGAAATTAAAATTCACATTCACTGGGAATGTGGCGTTTGAGTGCTTCATGGAATTAGCTGCGGCAGCTTCCTAATTGCCTTTGCCGAGTTGCCGCCCCCAGGTTGATGGTGGCGGCTGCAGCGGCCCCATCAGTCTCGCTTGATGCTCCTCGCACACCCGCCCCACCCGCCCGGCACTGCGGTGCTCCGGCCGCAGCTGCTCAACTTGGCGCTGGGAGGCGCCGGGACCCCTCTGCCTGGCTAGGAGGCTTCAGAGTGGGGAAACTGGGCAGTGTTTTCAGGGTGCTGATGGAGATGGGCTAGGATACTCTCCAGGGACAAGGAGAGGGTCACAAGCTGAGAGAAGTGAGGACCAGCTGGCTCAGATGTCTGGCAGTCCCTGCTGGCACATAGCTAGTTGTGGGCACAGGACCCGCCTGCAGGGCTTCACAGCTGGATTGCTGTAGCTGGGAGGCAGCCCTGACTTTTTGCAGCAAATACACCTGGTGCTAGGGGCTCATAAAATCCAGCATTGGAGCGTAGATGAGAAAAGGGATGTGAAGGACCTAGTTTTGACCTGTGCTCAACAGCGTTATTCCCATCACCAAAGTGTGAACATCAGGAAAAGGCTCCTTTGTTTATCTGTACATTCATGCATTCCACAAACAGCCTTTGAAGCCCACCCCAAAGGTAGCTCTATGCTAAGTGCCAGAGGAGGACCCTCTCCCATCAGAAAGTGCGAGCCTTCCCTTCAGGAATTTCTGGTCTAGCTCACCTGCCTCCCTCTCCACACCCCTAACCCCCACCAAAAGAGATAAGGGTCCTCAGGATATCACACTTCCCCAGAACTGCCAGGGGCATGGACAGATCTGCCAGGCTCATTTCATGCAAAATAAAATTGACCCTGTGGGTCCAAGGACTGCAGCCTTCAAGCTAGCTGTCAATCATGCAGAAAAACATAACTGTGGCTTCTGCGAAAAATAAAAGAAAAATAACCACCAACAAACATCCAGGAAAGATAGACAAAGAGTGGGGATGACAAAAATCAAGGAGCTAAAATTTACTGGGCACAGACATCCGGTTCTGTGCTAAGACTGATGCCACACAACCACATAGCTAAACCTCACCATCACCCCCATTTTACAGATAAGGAAACTGAGGCCCAGAAGTGAAGCTAACAAGAGCCAAGCTAGATCTCAAAGCCAGATCTGTCTTGTACCAAGGTCCCAGAGCCCAAGCTGGCTCTTTCACACCATCATCCATTACCCTCATGGGGAATACACAAAGGGAAATATAACCAAAATCAATGAGATTCTCAGAAAGGCTTCAAAAAGAGTCAGATCTAATGAGGGGAGAGGTGGGTGCCCCCTCAAAGGAAATCAAAAGACAAGCAACATCATTTTATTATAATAAAAGGAAAATCTATAGAAACAGAGAGGGTGCACTGGCCCCTCCCCTCATTCCAGCTCTTGTTCCTTTTTAATTCTGTATTATGGAAACAAATGACAATGTACTAAAAAGACAGAAAGCTCCATTGGGGAAAAGACTAAGGACAGGAAAGAAGTTTCCACCAGCCAGCCTGATAAGCCAATAGCAGGCTAAGACCAAAGCATGGAGAACTTGCTGGTCCAGATGCCTCTCCTCGACCCTACCCCAGACCAGGCAGCTGAACAGGCTTCACAAGACCCAGGACCCCAACCTGTCTTTGCCACTTGGAACTGGGTAGCCTTGGGCCAAGTTACATTCTCTGTCTTGGTTTCTGCATCTCTAAAATAGAGATGATAAGAGAACCAACCTCAGGAGTGTTTGTGAGGAAATAAATGAAATAATGCAAATAAGCACATGGCACACCATACAAATAAAGTACCTGCATCATTATTATGATTACTTCCTAAAAAGACCTTGTGGGGCTCAATGGCGGGCAGCTCTAGTGAAAGCCTCCATGTGGCCTGATATTAACTGTCCCCCAAGTGGAAAAACTACTATCTTCAGCAGCCATCATGCCCTGATATGTGGGCGCAGCTACTGGGGAATAATAACAACAACAACAACAGCCCATCTTTTCTATACACTTCTCATGAGCCCTTATTGCTAAGCATCCTGTGTGCATATTCTCATTTGTACCTCTCAAATTCATCCTAGAAGTTAGTGCCATCGTGCCCATTTGACAGGTAAGAACACTGAGGTTCAGCACCTGACTTGTCAGAGTCAAATGACTAGTCAGCAGCAGCACTGGATTCTACCCTTGATAGGCCTGAGATCCAGACTCTCCCTTCTACACAGTTCTGCCTTTCCAAGTCCAACTGCCTCTCTTAAAAGTAATTTTTTTAAAAAATCAATAATCCTTAAATTTCTTTCTAAGTCTACATATTTTTCACATCACTCACAGGGCATTTGTACATTTGTTTCATGCAAAAAAAAACTTAAAATCTTGCTGTTTAAGTAGGAAATCCAGAAACAGCTCCATAATTCTGAAATTCCTGTTCTGGGAAATGTGTATTGTTGGCTTTTTTCAAAAGATTAGTGAGCTGTGAGCCATTCCCTGAGAGGATTACATCTTATTTCAGGGTGACCAGATGATTCCTGATGTTCTGAAATACTGGAACTTGGCTACAGACCCTGGGATTTTAAAGTACTTACTAGTTTTTAACAAAGGGAAACACACCATGTATATCAACACACACACCTTTTACTGGTTGCCTAACAGTGATTCCCTCAAGGTGTGCCCTCTTTTCTAATGTGCAAAAGCACAGCATCTGACTGGGGCCCAGGCCAAAATGCAAGAAGAAAGAACATTCAAACTTGAGTTTTACTATCCCAGAAGCCGAATGACCATCATTTTTGTCAGTAGGGCAAAAACCTATGCTCGTTGAGCTATTTGTACATAATGTGACATATTGTGCTAATAGAAATTTCAGTGATAATGGAAACTGGTGGGAGGCTAGGAGTAAAAACACATGTTATGACTCGTGGCCAAAGACTGCCTACCTCCAATGGATTTACTGCCTCCCACACCAATTGTTCTTTTTATCCTATTTTTCTGCTTCTGCCTCAACAAAGCACAATAGAAAAGGCATTTCGGATGGCGCAGGCACAAAGAGTCAAGTGCCTGCCTGGTGTTTCTCTCACCTTGCTTTGCAAATTACAATCCAATGTTACACCAAGAACAAAAGTGAATCCCTCAGCTGCCCACCTGTACTGTACAAGGGACAGGATATGGAGAATCTGAGAAAGAAAGCAAAAAAAATTTAAATCCACCTCCGTGGGAACATAATAAATGCTTCTGTTTGCCACTGTGCCCCTGTCACATTAAATGTGTATGACGTATGTTGCCTTAACCTTATGAACTCATCATGGGATCAAAGTTACTAAAATTCTAGGAGTCTCTGTTGCTCTTCAGTAATAATGAAGCAGACACTATAAATGAGACAGCAGCCACAGAACTAAGGCTTCCCATGTGCCACATATTGCTCTAAATGACTTCATATGTGTTCTATCATTTAGCCTTCCCCAAAGCCCTATGACACAGGTGATTTTATTATTAGTTTTGTTCTGTCCATGAGCAAACCAAGGCTCAGGGAGGTAAAATTAGTGACTGGCAGAGTGGAAGGCAACTCCAAAGCCCATGCCCTTTTTAAAAATCTCTTTTCAGCTGTGCATGGCTCACTGTTATAGAAATCTAGATCCTTCTAAAACCTGACAGGTTCTTTCCTGGGAGCCAAGAGATATCCAGAAGGAAATTCAGGGTCAAGTTTATAGCATGGGAGGGTCTAGACTTGGGGGCATTCCAAGGGCCAATTATACGTTTTATTCCTTGTTAATGCAAACACCAGTCTCAGGAAAATGCCTCAAATCATCAAGTGTAAGAGGCACGCACTCACTCACCATACTTAGGGACCTGAGCAGACACATGAAGTGTAGTCTTGATTTTTGGAGGAAAACGTGAGTGGAAACGCTCCCTGCCTTTTGCACAATAGCTGAGGCCTCGTGTCTTAGCTTACACCACATCCTTCTCAGGAAAATACTCTCTTCCTTGGCAGCCCTGCCTTCCAGGCTAAGCAGAGGCATAAGGTGCCCAACATCACCACCTCTCCCCTGCCAGCCAGGACCACTCCAGTCAACCTGCCCAGTCTCCCTTAGGAACTGTTCCCGGCCCACCTCAGCACCAGCCCACACGGAGCAGAGGAAGTCCTTTCCAGCCTTGCGGGGGCAAGATGTCCAGAAAGTCGGTCTTCACTGCCAAAAAAGCACATGTCCCAAAACCCCACCTGAGGACACCATGTCTGGGGGACAGAAACCAGAGAGGGTGCTGGCATCCCACCCACCAGGACCCTTCTCATTCTGCTGATGTCCTGAAAACCAGAATGAAGCTTGTGCTCAGATAGAATCAGCCCACATGCTGCAAAGAAAAGTCAAAGGCTTGAGGGTCAAAACACACTCCAGCCTGAGTCCAGCCCCACCACGTGGCAAGTGCTCCACCTCCCTGAGCTGCAAGCCCCACCTCTGAGAGGTAGGTAAAATAGGCCAACCACCTCCAAGTGAAACAAAGGACCACATCAGATGCCTTACATTATCTACTTTAATACGAAGAATGCTTGGCTCATTAAACACTCCTTCAAAAAAGCCCATTTCTTTCCTCTCCAGTCCCAGTGAACAATCTGTTCACCTGAGCTGGTTATGACGTTGGTGGATTTCAAGAAGCCACCAGTGAAGCCAGACTTTGTAGTTTTGTAACATTCCCAGGCACAAACGATTCTTGGGCAATTTTCTAAACTATTTGGTCCAAGCGAAACCACCAAAGCTTTTGCACATTTACTTTCGTCACTGACATCTGACTTTCACTGCTGACTATAATGGCTTTATGCATAAACAATCGTTAAAAGTTATGCAACCACAATAGCATCCCTTCCCCCACGATTTCAAAGTGTTGGTGCCTACGTTTACACAAAGAGGGATGGCACATGTCACTCATTCAACATCTTTAAGGAGAGCATAGAGGACTGCAGATGCTCAAAGGCCAAAACACAACAACAGAAGATGCCAAGGAAGCTCTGGAGAGGAGGCGGGCAGGGCCAGTTGGAAGAGGAACAAAGCTGCCCTTCAGAGCCTCCTGTGATTGGGTGGTTGATGGCAGTCCCCACGCGCTGCTGCACCTCCCTGCCCCCTGACTAGAGGAAAGACCACACTGCCCGGTGAGGTGACTCGTCCCCGAGCTGGTCATCAGTACCATTCCCCCAGGAAGCTGTTAGGAGAAGTCTAGAGTCCTCCGAGAGCCTAGCAGGAAGAATTCTCATGGAGGAAATGCCCGGAATACTGTCCAAGAGAACACTGGGATTAATGAGTGTCTGCGGCTGGCTTCTGGGCGTGCTCCCACAGCACGGAAATCAAATCGCTGGGCACACTGTCTCTCCTGTGGCTTCAGTCCTCACTCTGAGCAGTCAGGGAGGCTTGGTCCCTCCTCAGCCTGACCCACAGCCTGCATAGCAGGGCGAGCCAGGGAGAGGGTAACAGGAAGACCCTCAAGAGGCTCTTCAAGCCTCCATTCCTCCTGTGGGCAACACCCCGACTCTCAGGGGGAGGGGAGCTTACCTCAAGAAGAAGAGTGAAGGTCTGGGCAGAGGCTGGGTCCACAGCGGCCTCCTCCTGTTCCAAAGTACCTGGTTCCCCAGGCTCCTCCCGGTCAGGTGCCAGGTGGGACCACCTTCCTGCATGCCAGCACCCAGCACTCATGCACCCGTTCACACGCTTGCTCATTTATGTCTATGGACCCAGGCCCCACAGACGCTCAGTGAAGGTTATCTAAAGAGCTTGTATTCGTCTGAGGCCAGTAATAATAACAGGAAGCTTCTACATGCCAGGCACTAAGTGCTTCATGTATTTTATTTCATTTCATCCTCACCACAGCCTTTGAGGTAGAAGATACTGATCTTCTTTCACACTGGAGGATGCAGGTTCAGAAGTGTCACACTTGCAAGGTGACCCAGCTAGGAAATGGCAGAGCTGGGACTCAACGCCAAGTCCATCTGACTCCAAACTTTCTCCTCTCAGCTGTTTTCCCAGTCTTTAATTGTTTCAGAAGTAATTTCCCAGATGTTGTCTCATTTAATCCTCCCAAACACCCATGAGGTAGAGAAACTCAGGTATTATTCACAGTGTTTTCAAACAGGAACTGAGATGGAAAAGGTCACACAAAGACAAGCAGATATAATCACACTGTGGCCAGGCAAGCAGACTCTGGAAGACCAGCTTGGTCACCTGGAGGAGGCTGCTTCTAAAAGCCTCAACTTCTAAATCTGAAAAGTGGGGTGAATGGTAGTCCCTGACTCATTAGGTTGTTGAGAGAATTTAGTAGGAAGACTTATGTGAAATACTTACTGTGTACCAGGAACGCAGAAACGACAGAGGGAATAAATGCTACCTGGTTTTACTATTATATTAGACCATTTGCCCAAAGCCTCTCAGGAAATGCCTACAGAAAAGATAAGGAGACAAACACCACAGCTCCTAAGCCAGTGACCTTTCCTTCAACAACACTGAATCTCCCAAGATGTGTCTCTGAAAATGCTCCAAGCTTTGTACCTATTATGATGATGAACAAAGATGGGGAAAGGACACCTCCATGACTGACTGTGGCCAGAACATTAAAACAGAATGAGAAGATGGGCTACCCAGGAGGGAAAAGAGAGAGCCCAAACAAGCAAGGTCTGTCCTGCAGGGGACTTTGCCCAGCCCAAAAGGCCCCGTGCCTGCTGTGATGCTCTGTGGTCATCATCTTGACGTTCTTCATAATTTTTTCACAAAGGGTCCCATATTTTCCTTTTGCACTGGGCCCCACAAATTATGTAGCTGGTCCAGGTCTCAGCAGATCCTCTGCTGCAGCTGCTGCAAAAAATCTCAGAGGCGGGACAAACCCGAGCCTGGCACACTGGGTAACTCATTTCTGTCCTAGCACCCTGGTTTGTTCCCTCAACCCCCTCTCACTAGCAGTCCAAGAGGACAAGAACAGTCCTCCCCATCAGCCGGCAGCATCTGGCACACTCTGTGAACAGCATCCGTTTCTCCTGGCATATGCACGTATGCACAAACTTAACAAATATAATGGTAATGACATGTGCAAGCCCCAAATATCGACAGGCAGTTGCTTCACCTAAAGTGGATAACCAGAGATCTGGTCTGCGAACCCATAACCATTTGCAGGCCTGCCCAACTTGCCAGTCCAGATCATTTACATGGATAACAGCTCTTTTAACCTTGGGAGGGTACTGTTTTCCAATATCGGGTGCCAAGATAAATACTTGGATGTGCACAAAGTGAGGAAATAGCCATCTATTTCTTGTCAAGAGATAATGCTCTCCTTTTCAATATGGCCTTGAAATGTCCATTCATAATTTGGCTATTGAGTTGTTTATTTCTGTAATCTTGATTTGGGGTAACCAGTAAGCTCTGCAACATATAACCATAATACACCTTATAAATGTGATGTTTTATTTAAACAGCCTTGGAATGAGCACCCAATGAGTGTTGTTTCAAAGTAAATGGAAATTAAAACGTTTACCATTTATTGAAGACATGCTGGACCCTTTTCAAAGCTGTAGTTGTAAAATAACTTTCTTCTGAAAAGCAGACATGCTGACTACACACGTAGAAATCCCCTAAACACATCAGCTGTGCAGATGCCTCATCTGCCGAGAGTCGTCATGATCAGGCTGGACTGTGTCAGAGAGGGGTCTTCGAGCCTGCTTTACATTTAAGAAGCAACCACCTCAGTCTGCTGGTCACTTAATACTCAGAAATCAAACTTCCTCCTCCTTTTCCTGTATCATTTTCTTCTCTTGAAGGAGAAGCTCACTTTTGTTTCATGGACCAAAGAGGGCTGATGAAGATTCTATCGATATAGCCAAGGGCCTGACATGAGGAACTTTTCCTCTTGTTCCATGATACACAAAAGCATCACTGCAGTCACTGGAGATGAAGTATAGGCCATTATGCCTCTTGTATAAAAATTACATTAAAAGGGGTAGGGGCAATCTTATATACTAACTCATAGGCTGGCATTTACATCTATTTCCTTTTTTTCTCAGTCACAGCCATTGCAGGCCTCTAAGTCCAATCACAGTGTCTCAGGGAATATGCAATCTGCTAAACGTCTCTGTCTAGAACACCCTGTGGGTCTCAACTCAGGAAGCTGTTTCAATAAGCAGTATGACTGCAAAAGATGGGGGGACCCCCGAAATAAATGCCACTACCATCTGACAGAGAACGTTTACCTAGATAAAGAATAAAGCCCATTTGTTGGTATCTGTGATGACAGATCTGGATTAATGGCAGACCAGAAACAAAGGATCCTTGTGAAAATGTATGTCTCTTTAAGTAAGCTCAACACACCAAGTCATTTAATGTTCAGTGTACGTGGGAGCACTAAACACCTAGTGAGGATCGATCAAAGACTAAAATCCCAAACTTTATTTCCATGAATATGTGCTCCAAACTGCAGGACAATGAGACATCTGGCAGGACCACAGGTGATCAGGGTAATGGTTTCACCTTTCTTTTACTTCTGTTCATCCTGATACACGGCCATGTCTTCATCACAACTAGAAACATTATTTGTGCTTGCCCATGTCCGACAGATTTTATTATTACTAGGTGATTTGGTTCTCACATGTTTGCCTAAAAGCACACTGCTATTAGAATAAATAAGATAAAATAAAATAAAACCAGTCTGAGATCACCAGGGTAAGTGATCAAAATTAATAACCACATTGGAATTAAAAATCTGAGTTTGCCGCAGACAAACCATGCCTATGTTTTCATCTCCCTTAATTTTGACTAGCACTTGTAAGTCGGAGCAATGCAGGCTGCAGCAGTTCCTAATGAGAGAAAAAGCAAAGCAGAAATGTATCTGTCAGAAAAGAAACTCTCAGAAAAAGAAAAAAAAGGAAAGAAAAAGAAATGGACAGAAGAGGCTCAGACCAAAACTTAGCAAAGCCAGACAAAAAGAACTTGATCTGGTCAGCAAGTGACCATGTATGAGTGTACAAATGCAATTAGACGTATGTGCAGGGATGACACACAAACTGAATTCTAACTGGTTTAGCCTGCTCTGCTGATGTCCTGGTGATTGGGCTAACGAGACCAATAAACTGCCCTGAAAGATTGAAAACTGTCATTTCCAATATTTCAAGACTTTGAAAAATCATCTGCTAGGGAAGAGTCCAGTAATTGAAGCGGTTCCGTGAATTAAAACATAGGCAGCATAGGTTGAATGCATTAATCTCTCAGATGACAAATAACTAAGTTTATTCAACAAAACTGTTCAGTCAAGTAGCGCCTCCCCTATAAAGCAATCTGTAGTGTCAGGCTTCCTACAGGCAACACAACACTGCTACCCAATTCCTGATAAGTGAATGCTCCTATTCAATTATTTAAAAGTCCGTCGATTTCCACATTGATGAAAAGTCGTAATTATCAAAATGGCTTAAAGAACCAACCTTTTACTTTGCTGACTCCGTCCTGTGGAAAGAGACATCACATTCATGTAGTAAACCCACCCTCTCAATAAATAGTTGATAACACAAAATCCTGGTTATGCATTCTACGGAGTGCATGTTTGATAAGTGCTACATGAGGCATCCAAGGTAAATGTCAATTCTTTTCTAGCATTAATGGCAGAAACAAACAGTACCTGTATTTCCACTGTGTATTTATCATCATGATTCTGGAAAATGTGATTGGAACCCTTCATTCCCATGAACATGCTTTCTTTGAATGCAGAACTAAATAGAGTGACAAATCTGGCTCTTACCAATTCTCCCTAAGGAGGATGAAATGAGAATCACACTGGTTTAATACCTTTAAATTGTGAATGTTAAAGGTGTGGAGCCCATGAGTTTAACAGCCTAGGTTACCAGATCTACTAGAATGCATCTCACTGAATCCCAAAATAGAGAGGTAATGAAACTATGCCTCCCCGAAAGAACCCACACAAAGCACATTCTTTGGGAAAAAATGAAGCAAGATAGAGACAGCTGAATACTGGCATGAATATGTCAAATAAGAAAGTTAATTAAAAGTTGAGGTGCATGGAAACCCTGCAGTACCTGCCAGCTAAGGAAGGTAGGACACAGGCACACAGCCGCTCACCAGCACTCCCCTTTCAGGGGCCCGCTATCCTATACCAACTATAAAACCTATCAATATCGACTCTGTCTGCAAGTCCCACATTCTTCCATTCTGTACTAGAAACACTAAACTTTGCTAAAATGTGAACTACAGTATTTTACAAAATCAAAAATATCCTCATTATAAGGAACTAATAGATTGCTATTTCTGTGCTCAGCAAAGATAAAAAGAAGAAAAAATAGGAAAAGTCTGGCAGTGGATACCAAATGAATTATCATAAGCTAAAGTAATGAAAGCCATGGTATTAAACAAAGAAACAACTGATAAAATATGCTCCTTTCTGAAGCCATGACAATGAGGTATATTGTTAAATAGCTGTATTTATGTTGATGAAGTCGGTGATAATACTGCTACCTGGAATTATATTACCTAATAAAAACCTGTTACCAAAAATGGCAGTTTTCCCAGTCTCCAAACACCTTAAAATAGATGACCAATTATTATTTAACTTATATTCACAATAACTATTTTGTAAAGTTTTTGCCTTAGTGCAAAAATTACTAAACTCCCATTCTAAAAATGAACATACTATATCAATTCAAAACATAAAGTGTCAATTAGGGAAACTACATAGAGTACAGAAAATTGTACAATGGTATACAATATACCTTACTTAACTGAAAATCAAGTTTAAATGCCCATGTCTTAAAAATATACTTAGTCTATTATGTAACATAGTGTTATCACCTTTGAGTCCCCTTACTACATACAGTGTTAATGCATTTCTCAATCAAGTTTTCTAACTCATTTTGAGAGTATCTTAATTGTGAAGGATGCAGTGACATGATGGGACGGTGCCTAGCGTTTTGATTCAGAGGAGTTATTCTTTGTGTAAATGACCAGAAACTTGAAAATAATCAAGAGAAAGGCAACGGTCTCCTTTCTTTTCCAAATGATGTTACACCTCCCCACACCCTGAGCACCTCGCATCTTTTCTCATTCATACCCTGAGCGCTCTAAATCAATGTTCTTTGATGATTTTAAAAATACAATCATATTTGGGGGCAATGGACCAAGACAGACAAGCGATACCTGCAAAAATGCTCCCCAACTTGTCTACCATGCCCTGTCTCATTATTCGTGGAAGTCCTCCCCTAGCAAGCCAAAGCCATGGATGTCTCAGGACTCCATGGCCAGGGACTGCAATCTAAACACAAGAGCAGATGTCCATCCTGGAACCTAATGCCCAGCAACACCTCACCTTCCCCTCGCATCAGATTACAAAACGCCAGGCAACAGGAAGAAACAACAAAGCCATAAACAGCTGGAAATAATTACCCAATTGTCAAGCTGCAAACATGGCAAAGCAAAGCAAGGCTTGTGAATTCAATATCAGAAAGGATGCTGATGAGAAGGTAAGAGAAGCATTTTAGCTTATTCCAATTTGCTGTTATAGAGTAGTCAATAATGTGGTTGATGGGGTTTTGTCCATTGTTTGTGTGTGTGTTAACTTCAGAGAAAAGGAAAAAATATATTTCATGTGCTCCCTACAAAATGTGAGATAGAAGATACGTAAGAACAACCAGAAAAACATTTACTGGCTCTGAAGGGATACTTTCAGAGGTGCTGCAACTAAACTACAACATGCAGATGAAAAATTTCAATAAAGTTATACAAAATGTTCTCTTCTTTAAAAGCATAAGGAAAATACACAGGCAATGCAATAGGCCAGAACTCTTCACATAAAACATCTGACACACAGGCAAAATGCCAAAGCAGGGTACAGACTGGTCCAGATTAAAAGAATACTAGCAAAAAGGCAACTCCTATAAACTAAGAGGTGGGTCACGGGTATGTAAATTATCATCTTCCATAAAGGCAAATCATAACTTCAAATTTTTATCAATTGCCTATAATTCAATGAACTCCGTCCCCAAATAACAGAATTGAGCAAACAACCTTTCCACAGTTTCAGAGAATATGGCTATTGGCAATTTTTAAACCAGACTAATCTCTGTCATTCCGTTGTGGGCTGATGCTTCATTATGATATATGGATTTTATGTGACAAACCGTTTCATATAATGTCCCCAAAAACACTACTCGCTAAAGCAGAATGCCATAAATAAAATACGTACTTGGTTACCAGGCAGCATGCATGACACATATGTTACATTGGCCCAAAAAGCACATTTTAAAATGCTTAAAAGTTAACTTAACAATTTAAGCTGTTTGTACCCATTTTCATAGAATTATCCTCTAAAGGCCAATTTTATTTCTATCTTTGAAACAATTCTTGGATTAATCCTGTTGATTTGTTAACTTAAAATTCTTTTAACCCCTCTAATCTCTCCTCCCCAGCCCATTTTTTTCCTGGAGGGGAGGGAAAGGACCATATATCTCACAATGTAATTTTAAGCATAATGCTTGCCTGTTTGAATTAAAATTGATGCAGCTTCTGATAAAAGCCTAATAATCAATTCTCTATTCTCATTACTGTCCAGAATTATATGGACGCAGACCAATTTCTTAAGTTTGTGGACTACTCTCATAGGTTATTACCCAGCAGTGCAGCTGAGTGGAAAGATAACCACATTCATTCTCCTTATCTGTAATGATGTAATGCATCCCAGCCCTGGGTCTAGATGATTGGGGAATAATGGGATTGTACAACTGCAGGGATGACAAACAATAGTGCAGCATCTTTCTCTGATACACTGAACCCCAGCCTCCAACGCAAGCAAGGTGAAAGCCATCATAACATAGGCACTGATTCTGCCCCTTGGATGAAGTTAGCATTTTTTGGCCAGAGGAGCATCTGCTCTCACACTGAAACAGCAATACCGACACTGAGAGGAGAGCCATGCAAAAACACTCAGTTTCCGAGCCCCAGCCAGGACAGTGCCAATGAGTATCCTGCTTTTCTTTGTGTTTAGAATCAAGTGTCATCTAAAAATAACCGGCTGGTAGGGAGAAGTCACTGCACGGTAGGTACATTGTCAAGAAACCGGGGGACCAGAGACACCTCTTGATAACTGATGCTGCTCGGGGTTCACGTTTGTTTGGAAAACTAAATCTGCCTCCATTTTCTGTGCTGGAAAAATCATCGCTTCCTGCCACCACAGAAACCTTACCTTTTGCAGAAGCTGGGAGCCGGAGTACTTAGCGGCAATAGATTTTATCTCTCCACCAAAAGCAGAGGCCCAGAGCTTCACCCTACAGGGAAAAAGGGCACAAGAACAAATGTAACACCGTGTCACAGTCAACATGCACGCAAGATGCACACACGGGGCTGTGGCTGAAGGAGTAGGGCAATATAACACTGGAGGGAAAAAAAAGAAAGAAAGAAAGAAAGAAAGCGCTTCGGTAACAACTAACAGCACCAAACTGCAGAGCGCAGAGCGGGAGGGGGTCCGAGGGGGGTCACATAGTTCAGAATGCGCAAAGTCTCCCAGAATCTCCGGAAAGATCACTGAATTTTATTTTAATAATTACCTGAAAACTTGATCACCCAAACTGGGCAACACCTGGCAAAGACTAGTCGGAAGAATTCCTCCTCCCCCCTCCCCCAAAAGAAGTGAGATAGCAAGATAGCAAAGAGGTAGGTAAATAAACGGCCCATGGAAGTTGGATGCGGTAAACAGGATTCAAAGTTGGTGCTGTCACTGGAGGTGAGCCTCTCCAGGTCTCACTCTCCAGCCCGGGGAGGGGACCAGGGGATCCCACCCCAGACTCGCCACCCCACGCGGGTCCCGGCCGGCAGGTGCGAGAGGCGAGGCGGACGCCCGCGGCAGGTTCTGCCCCGCCGCACCTGCAGGAGCCCAAACTTGGACACAGCGGGTCGTGGGCGGCCGGGTCCCCTCCCCGAGCGGCGCAGGACCCGGCACTTACACGGAGAGAGGGATCTGCTGCTCCGAGCGCACCACGTCCCCCAGAGCGGCGTAGAGAAGCGCGGCGGCCAGGAGTGCCGAGGCCCCCCGAGACGCGCGGCGCGGCCAGCCTGGCCCGGCCATGCTGGGCTCCCTCCGACGCGCCGGCGGCGGCGACAAGAGCGACCGCGAGAAGCTGCGCCGAGCGGGCGGTGGGCGAGAGCGCTAGGCTGCCTGCTCCGCGCCGCCCCGCCTGCCTCTCGCGCGCCCGGCGCACTTGGGAGCAGAAAAAGGAGCGGGGGTGGGGGGGCGGCGGATAGCGGGGTGGAGGAGGGAGGGGAGAGAGGTGGAGAGGGAGGCAGGCGGGGGAGGAGGCAGGGAGACGCGCCTCTCGCAGCGGCGGCCGCCCAGCCCCGCCTCGGCGGCCCCGGGAGTCCGGCGGGCCGTGGCGAGGGCGGGAGGCGCCGCGCGGGCGGGGACTCGCAAACTCCAGTGTCCTTGGCCGCGCCAGAGCGCGCCCTGCCCCGCCCGGCCCACTGCGGCCGCCGAGTTCTTTACAACTCCGCAGTCCGCCGCCTCGGGCGCCACTCTTGGACTGGCCCCGGGCCGACCCCCGAGACCCCCGCGCCCCGCGCCAGTTGAGGGTGAGGGTGCAGGCAGGAGTGCAGGGCTCGGCCGAGTCACCGGCGGAGGGTCGTTTACTGCGGAGCCCAGAGGTGGCGCGACCCCTCGCCCCACCGCGCAGTTTTCCGGAGGGCAGGGGTGCGGGGAAGAGGCCAAAGTCTAAGGAGGGGGCCAGGGCTTGCGGTGGCGGACAGGGTTGCGTGGGGCGGAGTGCGGTGGGGTTGGGACCGGGGCTTGGCGGTCTGGCGTGGGCACTGCTGCGCGGCCGCCCGCTGCGCCGCCGTCCGCGCCACGCGGGCGCACGAGCGCTGGGCTCCGGGCTTGGGCCACACTGGAGCCGCCCTGGCGTGCCCGAAACCCGCCGGCCTGCCGGGCAGCTGGCTCTCTGGCCAGCGAAGGCCCGGGGCCCGCGCGACCGCAGCGAGTGGCAGGGCCGAGAGGCGAAGCACTGCGGCTCCAAGTCCATCCTGACTGGCGGACTCCCTGGATTTCGGAAATAAGAGTCTTTTGAGGCCCGGGGTTCACCCGCTCCCCATTCCGACCTCCACCCTCGGGGCAGGAGGTGCGGTTCCGCGGTTCGCCAAAGCGGAGGCGAGGAGGAAGGAAGACGGGGAAGCCCTGGGCGCCCGGAGAACCAGGCTTCCCCGCAGCCTCTCCCGCCGCCGCCCCCAGCCCGGACCCAGCTTTCCGAGTCCTGGCCCCCGCGAGAGGTCTGGGGTGTGACTGGGAACTTTCTGGGGCCCTTGCGCTGACTAGCTGTAAAGACCGACCCGAGGGAGGCTGAGTCATCCTTGACCGGGCGAGCGCAACTCGAGCCTCACGCTCCTGATGTCGCCGGGTCCCCCAGGGCGTCCGCCGCCTGGGTTCGCATGCTTGCATGACTCTCTCCTACAAGGGCTTTGGGTTCTTCCCCGTCACCCGCCTTCAGCCTCAGCTCCCTCAGCTTTCGGGGGAGAGAGCGAGGGTGGGCTCCAGCTTCCGCCTGGTGGTGTCGGGCGAAAATCCAGGCCGGCTCTCTTGCCCAGCCTCCCTGCAAAAAGTTACCCCAGTACACGTGGGGATGGATCTCACAGTTGACTAAGCGGGGAGAGGGGCCGCCCAGGGGCCCTTGGTGTATTTTCTGAGTGCGGGGAGAGCCCGGGCTCCTGTGGGCCCACCTCGGGGCGCAGCGCAGGGAACAGGCCCTACCCGGGAAGCGCCAGGTGCGTCCCGCCCACGGGCAGCGTCTACAATCTCCACGGATGACTAACCGGTTATAATGAATTCTCCGCTTCTGTGCACACCTCCGGTCTGTGGAAGTGTGCTAGCACTTCCAACCCGAGCCAAGCGCGGCCTGACCCCGGGGCAAATGGTCGGGATAGCTTTGCGGCTCAAACTGGGGGATGGGAGAAAAATAATTTTCCTGTCAAACCCCAGGAGCCTTCTTTCTAAATGAATGACTAAATATATTTGTGAGTGAAAGTATACTAGCCTTTATTTGTAAACCTCCAAACCTCCGTTATCAATATGGTCTCTATATGATAATAGCCTTCATGCATTCCCTCATTCATCCAGTGAATTACTGTCAAGCATCTATTTGATAGGACAGTAGGATGTGCCAGAGACCCAGTGGTGAACAAACCAGTCACCTGTCCTCAAGGAGTTTATACACTATCAAGGGAGACAGGGTTTACTCCAAAAACCATAATGATAAATGCATAATTACAGACTTTGACAAGAGGTCAACTGTAGTGTGTATGAAGAAAAAGTACCTATAACATTCATATTATCGTTATTCCTATTAACTGATGAGAAATTGAGGCACTGCAATGTAATATAGCTTAGTCATATATAAACAACAACTTGACTGCTGGACTATATTGAGGGCCACTTGGGCACCAAGGTCACAAGACATTTTATGACAAAGTCATTATTCTCTTCCAGCCTTATGCAGATGAACTTCTCAGGCATTTCAGGGCAACTGGAAGAGGAGCCTCGGCACAGGGAATCACTGCCCCAGAGAATCACAGCATCTTGAGCATTTATAACTTACACATAGTCCATCTTAAATGAGCATTATGCACAATACATTTGAGAGAGATTCCACTAAACAGTTCCTACTCTCTCAAAAATAAAAAATATTTAAACTATCTGACATTAATAAAATCAGAACTCAAAGTGTCACCAATTTGAAGTCCTATCAGTTACAAACTCTACCATCCTTTCCAGAATCACAAAAATCAGTGCTGAAAGGGATCTCTCAGCTGTCTATTCCCATACTCTCACTTAACAGAAGAGGCTCAGAAAGGTTTAGCCAGTTATCCAAAGACACTCAAACACTTAAAGGAGGGTCTCCAAACCAGAGCAGGGGGTTCATTCAGCCACATCAGGACAAGGGACCAAGGAAGACTTCCAGTTTGCCAAGAGCAGCACTAGGCATCAGGTCCTACTTGCCATTTTCACTCAAAAGTTGGATATCAACACCCAACTCTCGATGAAGCAGAACCTTCCATGGGCAGACCTGCAGACTCTGTTCTATCAGCTGAGGATGTCGCACTTGTTCTGCCACAATGAAGAGCTGCTGGAGGGATTTGAGCAGAAGTGAAACATGATGAAACAGAGGTGAGTGTTTTAGAAATGCTCACCTGGTCCTGGTCTAAGGAATGGAATCCAGAGGAGACACCAAAGAAGCCATTCTCAGAGCAGAAGAGGAAATTGCCCCTGGGGGCATACTGAACAGTTGGGACTTTCCTTTTTTGTCACAATGACTTGGCATCCTACTGGCATTTAGAGGAAGGGAGCAGGACAGTCCCACACAAGGAAGAATTGGCCAGTGTCCCACAGGACTTTCAAAGGACCCACTGGACACTCAGGTAGGAGAAAAATCTTCTTATAATCACCTGAATCTAGAACTTAAATCCATTTTATGATAAATACAAAGAGGTTTTTGCATGATTTTAATAAACACTGAAATTTCCAGGAGTGCAACTACAGTATAAGAGAAAGTTGTTTTCTGGTTTGTTCAGAACCTTAACAAGAGGGTTTTCTTTGTGTCTTTCTTTGGTGTTTCACCATTTTGGAAAATCACTTCTCCAGCTGCAACTGTGCTCATAGATCCTGAGTCACCAATAAGCACCTGTGTATCAGTCTGCATGTGGGATGTGGTATTCCTAGTTAGTCTGCACATAGGTACAGTATGTGAGCACTTTACCTAGTGACATACCTCTTATTTTATTATAAATTACTTTTATTTCTCTGTGGTATTACCAGATAAAGCATCATACTGATTTTCTTGTTTTAATTCTGACTTTGAGTAGGTTATATTATCTCAGAAATTCATATCAGGATGGTAAAGAGGGGGTGAAAATCTGCTGCTCTAGATTAGAAAGAAACACCAGCAAAAGGCTAGCACATAATTGGTTAAAGAAACTGATGTATCCACACAATGGAATATTATGGAGCTATTCAAAAAATAAGGATGCTTTCTACATGTGTATGTGAAAAGACCTCTAGAGTATATTATTTTTTTTTTTTGCAAGGTACATAACAGTTTATGGCATGTTACCTTTGTCTAAGAAAGGGGGATAATAAGAATGTATACTTTTATTTGCTGAAGAAAACAGTGGAAGATACACAAGAAACTACTGGTATTTACTCCTATTGGGAGATTAGAAGGAACAAAGTGGTTGGGGACAGGATTGAAAGTGACACTTCACAATGTTTATCACTTTAAGTCATTTTGATTTTTGATCCTTGTGAATGCATAACTTATTCAAAACAATAGGAAGACAGATGTTCACAAGCTCTTGGAACAGTTCAGGCACTGAGGCCAAGGCTGGAGTAGAAGGAGTGGTCATTGGAATGAATTTTGATCCCCTACGGAGGTGGTTCTCAAGCCCTCAGAGGTTCTGATTCAGTAAGTTCAAGTTGGGTCAGGACGTGGATAGGGATCTGTATTTCTAATAAGCTCCTCAGAGGATTCTGACGCCAGTTGCCATGGACCACTGTTAGCAAGCATGAGGCTTCTTTTACATGAAATGTATTGTAGAGCCTGATGGCATTATGGACTTTGGGGTCAAACAAACCCAAGTTCATGTCATGGCTTGCCCTTACATCAGCTGTGAGAATTGGGCAAGTTGGGTAACTTCTTGAGCCATGCCCTTTTCAACCACAAAAGACGGATAACAACAGAGCCAACCTCACACAGATAAAAGGAGTGTGCAGTGGGATGCCGCAGCTAAGAATTCAACAATTGTTCGTTTCTGCTTCCATTCTGCAAACACAGCAAGATTTCCATACTTGAGCTATTACTCTGGCTCTCACTTTGCCTTGGAGTGCCATCGCTTCCTGCTTCACCATCCTTGTGCACACACCTACATGCACGCACACAGGACTGACCACTCCACCCCCACCACACTGCCCCACCCAGACCACTCTATCAGATTCTCCATGAGCTCCTGCAACTGACTCCTAATGAGACAACCCTTCTCCTCTTGCCCTCTTCAAACATATCCCTTCTTCCTATGGTAGCCAGAGGCATCTTTTTAAAAACAAAAATCAGACCATAGTTACTCTCCTGCTCAAAATCCTCCAGTGGTTTCTGTTTTCAATTAAAATGCAAGCTCCTTACCAAGGCACGTGAGGCCCTTGACTCCTGTCCCCCTCCTCTAGCCTCACTTTCCATCCCTCTCCCCATTGCCCACTGTGCTCCAGCCAGTCTCCTTAGAGTTCCCAGAAAATGCTGAGCTCGTTCCCACCTTGGGCCTTTGCTGTGCCCTTGGTCTGGATGACTCTTCCTCCAGATGGCCCCAAGGGCTGTTTCTCTCTGTATTCAAATCTCTACTCAAATGTCTCCTTTGTGAGAACTTCCCTGACCCCTCCAGGTAAAGGAGACATATACACCTCCACCCCCCAACACACACACACTCATACACCTCTGTGCTCTTACCTTGCTTCATTTTTCTTCCTAGCAGTTATTACTACTGATAGAGTGATTTGTTTACACTTTGTCTCCCCCAGTGGATGGGATGTGCCCATCTTCTTCATCATTGTGACTATAATGACTTCAGCAAGGCCTTCAATATTATGGGGGCTCAATAAACATCACCTGCATGGCTAGATCAGGCATCAGTTTGAAATTCTTTTCTCCAAAGGACACACTTGTTTCCTCAGGCTCTAGCATCCACCTCACGCAAGGCAGAGCCTTTAAAAATGTACTAGATTTGCCAAGAAGGAGACAATCAGGGAAACTGTTTCTCTGAGAAGAAATGCTCAGTCACATCTCTGTCGGAGGATGCTGGTTGGAGGAAGAAGAGAAAGACAAGCAAGATGTCTCAAAAGTTGAAAAACATTATGGGAATGACATACTGAATGCTGCTTTTGAAGCTATCAGAGAAAAGAAATGTACTTTCATCTTCAAAATTCTATTTACTGTACAACGGAGATGTTATTTCCAGCCCTGTAATAGTGCTCAGGGAACAGACATGTGGAGAGGAGGAGACGAAGGAGACCACCATAAGCCAGGAGTGTTCTGCTTTTAGGAGATCTGTTCTGCTTTTTGGACATGTCTAAAATGCAGTCCTTGGAAAAGACAGCCCTAAAGACAGTGTGAGGCTTACTATGCCAAAGCTCCTTGCATGGAGCAGGCATTAAGGCAGCTTCAGCTGATTTCGACCAAACTAGATGACCCTTTCAAACATTTCTATGTCTTCCACTGAACTGAAAAGAGCTCTTGAATTCCCAACACAGGGAAAGGCAAGGGTTGGGCATGAAGGTACTTTGTGTTAGACATTCCCTTTCTATCTAAAAGCTGTCCCCAACTCTGAGAAGGTTGTCCTGGTCAGTTGTTGTCCTGGCTCATCCCAGAGGGAGGACCTGGAATGATCAGCTGGCCATGAAACAGCTTACCCAAGCCTAGCGATGCACTGGCCCACAGATGTTAGAGGCTGCTGGGCCCTTCCTACTAAGAGGTGGGGACTGAGTTTGCAAGACTGTGTGCTCCTCTAGCCATCCCCTGCCCATCCTCAACCCCATACCCCAGCACACTGAGAACCCCCACAACTTTTTATTTAAAAAAGTGACTGCATGTGTGTATACTTATATGTATACATGTATGTATCCATATCAAGACCTTCTACACACACATAGGTGTATATATATCCATTATATATTATATCTATATGTTATACTTATGTCCATATATATATACATGACCACATATATATTATACACAAACACACGCACACACATCTATGTATGTGTATGTGGAATGTCTCAGTATGAGTGTATAATGTGAGCATGAGTGTGTGAGTGGGTGAGTGTGCGAGTCTGTATATGTGACTGTGTGAGTGCCTGCATGGATATGTGAGTGTATGTGTGAGTATACAGACATGATGTTTTGTGTGTACTTGTGACTGTGTGCATACATATGCATGTGAGTGTGGTCATTTTAACACTCCAGTTGTCTCTTCTGCCAAAGTCAATCCATCCTGCAAGGCAGGTATAGCCTTCAATTGAGGGGATTCATTTCAACCAGCTTCTACCTTGGTCCTTGGAGAACAGTGGCCTCACACCCACACTCTCATACACAGCTCCTCTGTAACCATTCTCCGGGCAAGAGAAGAATGGTCATGTAAAATGAGGAGTCCTTAAATGAACAGTTGCAACATATGCTGAGGCAACTATTCTGGTTCCGTTTTACATTCAAAACATCAAGCAAAGTGGAGAAAGAGAAGGAAGTGCTCATGCATAGCACACCTTCTAATGATCTGAATCTAAAGTTGCCTGATTTCATAGAGGGCAGGCCACCTTCTAGAGGTTAGAGATGGAAGAAAATGTCTTTCCAGGACTGGATCTATTCCTTTAAGAATATCTTAAGAAATGACAAGGTTTCTAAGTGTCTATCAAAGAGAATTGCTTAAGTTAATAACAGTTTATCACATAACAGAATTTCATAAAGCCATTAAAAAGGATAACGTGACTTCCGTGTACTGATGTGACCATATGGCAAGTGGTCCATGAAAAGTGGAAGTGTTAAGTGGAAAAAACCAACAGGTTGTAGAACAATATGTTTAGTATAAACTCATTTCTGTTTTTTTAAAAAAAATGTAGCTCTAGGTATAGACATAGCTATAGGTGTAATTATAGGTATGGCTTCATCAGACTGTTTATCTTCCGAGTGTGTGAGGGTGGAACAGACTGGAGAGTCACACGCTAAACTGTTCATGCTGGTTACCTCTAGAAGACAGGATTGGGAGATTGAAGTGAAACATTTCACTTTTCACTTTCAGCATTTTGTTATTGTGCGAATCCTTACAGAAAGCATGGAGAGTAGAAGCATGAGTATGGAGAGTAAGTGGAGTGTGTCTGGAGCTATTAGCACAGGCAGCATCTGAACCACACAGATGTTCCAAAAAGATGATGTATGTTTCATCACCTCTTTTCAAAATCATGATATAGTAGGAAAAAAAGATCTATTGGTGCTAATAAATGAGCCACCGGAGGGGTGGGAGGGTGGGAGGTGGGTGGGGGAAGAGGTCACTCGTCGGAGCTGGAATGGAATGGATGTCAAGTCAGGAGGAAGTGATACATGCTTTCTGAGATGAGAAAATGACCATGTCAGCAGGTCCAGACTACCAGCACCCGGTAGTGCCCCCTGACCTCCTTACAGTGCATGCATTGGTGGCTTTCCCCTCTTTGAGTTGTTTTCACTGCTGACAACTGTTTTTAAAATGTTGAATTGCAATTGTGCAAAAATCTATCACATGTTAAAACATTTATTTTCCTGACTGCGCTTTGGGGGCAAAAGGTATGTAAACTCCAGAAATATCAATAATCAAAAAGTAAATTGTTTTCTGCTATACTGCTTTTACAATAAAGATAAATGTAATATTTAAAATTTTTTGCATGAAATTACCAGGTTTCAAGTATAAATGGCAAACCCTCTGTCTGAAGCCAATTTTTGGATGATCCACTCTTAACCTCTTATCCCAGTTCAGTTTCCCCAATGCCAGTCAGCAACCCTTCACACTATTCAATAAGGCTACACTTTGGAAAATAAACCAATTTTTAAATAAGACAAATAAAAATCACTTACATTAGTACATGATCTATTTAGACACATACATATATTCCAAAGGCAAATATAAGTGTAGATGAGATTAGTTACTGCTTTAAGTGCTCATTGTCATAGTTCTCTGTCCCTCCCTCTCAGCATGGACTCAAGTTGGCAGTAAGAACTAAGCATAACTTCTGTTGGGGAAAGAGGACTCTAAATCCTCAGCCCATTTAGAGAGTGTCGAGGTCCCTTCATTGGATGACTGTTTCATTCAATCACAGTTTTGTATCTATACATTTCCAATTGGTGAGGAGTGGATCCCTCATCATGTAATAGCCTAATTAATCAAATATGCTAAGTGATCAAATAAACATGGTCATTTCTTCTGTGGTAGATTTTTAGAAATCATTATTTATGGAGAAATGTTTGAAGTTAAGGAGCACGGGTCCTAATCTCAAACTAACTTGAATAATTAAAATTAATTTGACCAAATCAAACATTTTTGCCCCTGCAATTGAAGTAAGGCAAGATGTCCACTTTCACCACTTCTATTTAACATTGTATTGTAATTTTTAACCAGTGCAATAAGGAAGGAAAAATATTGGAAAGGAAGAAGTAAAATTTTCATGATTTGCATATGACATGGTTGTATACATAGAAAACTCCATAGTATCTACTATATATATGTGTGTGGGTATATATAAATATATATATAAAAAATATATATATATACCCACATACATATACTACTAAGACTAATAAGTGAACTTAGCAAGGTCACAGATACAAAGTCAATGTATAAAAATCAACTGCATATATATATACACATATATAAGTAACAAACTATTAAAATGAAATTTTAAAAATCACACAAACAGCTAGGAACAAATCTAAGAAAAGATGTGTAAAACTACAAGAAAAACAAAAAAAAACATTCTTGGGAGAAAGTAAAGAAGACTCAGTAGAGTTAAATCATTATTATTAATATTATTAAGATGTCCATTTTCCCAAACCTGATCTCTCAGTTCAAAATAGGCCCAATCAAAATCCCAGAAGACATTTTTGTAAAAGTTGAAAAGCTGATTCTAAAAATACCAATAAGAATAGACAAAATGATCTTGAAAAAGAAAGATGAAGTTGGGGGACTTACAAAATCCAACTTTAAAACTTATTATAAAGGTACAGTATGAAGACAATGTTGTATTGCTGTATGTATAGACATAAAGATAAATAGAATGAAGAGTGAGCTCGGAAATAGACCCATACTTATAACATCAGTTGATTTTCAACAAAGATTTCAAGTTAATACACCTGGAAGAAAGAATAGTTTTTTGTACAATTGGAATCCAGATGGAAAAAAAATGAACCTCAGCCCTTGCATCCACTATACACAAAAATTAACTCAAATGTATTATAAACATAAGCCTAAAAGCCAAAACTATAAAACTTCTAGAAGAAAATATAAGAGGAAAACATTTATTACCTTGGTGTAGGCAAAGATTATTTTATGCTCACCATAAACCCTAAACCAGAAAAGAAGAAAATGATAGCTTGAACTTCAAAATTAAATTAAACCTTCTATTTGAAAGACACCTTAAGAAATGAAAAGACCTATATCTAGGCTATATAAAGAATTTCTACAATGTATAAGAAGATATACAGTTTACAAATGGACAAAAGATTTGAAGAGACACCTCACAAATGAAGATTTATGGATGGCAAAAAAAACACCGGGGATGATGTTCATCATCATTATCAAAAGGGTAATAATGCAAATTTAAATCCACGATGACACACCGCTACACATTCACTAGAATAGTTAAAATTTAAGGGCCAGATAATACTAAGTGTTAGTGAGGACATGGAACAACTGGAACTCTCATATAGTACTGATAAGAGGGAGTATAAAAGAATACAATCATTTTGGAAAACACTTGGGCAATTTTTTTATACACATAGACTTTCCTAATTACCCAGAAATTCTTAAGTAAATTCCTTTTACTCAAGAAAAATGAAAACACATAGCTACAAATTATACACAAATGCTCCCAACTCCAAAATGAAAACAACCAAAGTACCCATTAACAGGTCAGTAGACAAACAAATAGCGGTATATTCGTATAACAGAATGCTACTCAGCACTAAAAATGAATTACTAATACATGCAAGAAACAACGTGAATGAACCTCAAGAGCATTATGCTTGTATAATACACAAAATAGTGTATGCTGATTCCAAAACACATGAAGTCCAAAAACAAACAAAAATTAATCTAAGGTGATAAATCAGAAAATGCTTAGCCAGCTGGGAGGCACTGGGTGACTGTCTAGAAAGGGCACAAAGACACAGTGGGGTGATGCAAATGATCCATGTTTTGTTTTGGATGGTGTTTGCACAGATGAATACTATTGCCAAAACTCATAAAACTGGGTACTTAATATCTGTGCATTTTATTGTGTGTAAATTATGCCTCAATTAAAAAAAAACTTAGGGTTATTAGATTTCTCTGTGCAATATTGTTGCCGAGCAATAATACTGTTGCTTTCAAAAGATGCTGATGGACTACCCTGCACTGCAATCACTGCCTTCTTGTATTGTAAGTATTTGTAACTTTATGAAATCTTCATAAATGTGATTAATTGCAATATTAAAGTTATAAAACACTTAAAAATGACAACTGGCAGACTGGGGGAAATATTTTCAACTCATCTCTCAAACAAAGGGCTAATCACCCTATGTATAAGAATTCTTAAAAATTTATTTTAAAAATACTGTAAGTTACTGAAGTAAAGCTGGCTTTAGGCATAGAGTGCTTTAATCACAGGTAGATTCCACACTTGAGTGTAGCCACTTTTCCTGTTTCTGGTTTCAATTCCATGTCTAATGGTGGTTTGGAAAAAGGAAGGGAAGGAGTGAAAGGAAATCAGAGAGAGAAAAGAAGGGTGGGAGGGATGGAAAGAAAGAAGACAGACATACACCTATGCTCAGAAAAGGTACTACATAGACATATATCAACATATTAATAAAAGGGAGTGAAGCTATGAGAGATTTTGTTCTTCTTATGGATTATCTGTGTTTTTTACAATGACCATATATTACTTTCTGTTCATTTATAGGAAATGCTATCATGCAAATGAGAACTATTTCTGGTGAACCTATTATACTTACAAGTACTTTAAATAATTTCCATGGAGCTCAATTTATGAGTTGAAATTTTTTTCCTTCAACAGGCAATGCTTTTATTATTCATTTATCCCCACCCACCCACAGAATATGGATGAATTAAGAGAGCTTCATGAACTTTTACTTATAAATGCTGCATAATTTTATATTCCAACAGCAGAGAGTATTTTTTAAAGCTCATTTAAGTCTACGTAACTTATATTTGGAATTTTCTTCTATAGTTTCCATCAGAGATGGTGCCCATATTGGTTTCTTAAAATAGAGGTAGAAAAGGAATCTGCTGACAATTTATTTGTATTTTAAAGAAGCCTTTGTATTCTATTTCAAACATGCATAAAAAATAAAGAATGTTTAGCAAACCTTGTATAACCATAACCTAGATTGGACAAATATTTTTGTCATATTTGCTTCATCTTTTTAAAAATAAATTAGACATTATGCCATTTCATCCCTAAATACTTTAGCATGCATTTCTAAAAAATAAAGACATTTTACACAACCATAAACCCATTTTCATGTCTAACCAAATTAACTATAATTTCTTAATATCTTCTAATATTTAGACCATATTCAAATTTCTCCTATATGTCCCCAAAATGTATTTTTGCAGTTATTTGTTTGAACTAGGATACACATAAATTTCAACTGACCATTTTGTTTCTAAAATCTAGCCTTATTTAAATCTAAAACAGTTTCCATCAAAACCACCACATTTCTCTTTTTTTTAATCATGTTATTGCTTAAAGAAACTTGATCAGCTGTCCCATGAAGTGTTTTCTGACAATTTAAAGAACAATTTGAGAAACCCACCAAAGATCTCATTGAAAAAAAAACTTGTCATCTCTAAACACAACATCAGATTCATATTTTAACATCTAAATTTTGCAAATCTTGATCTTGGACATCAAGAATGTAATGTACTCAGGGAGGAGGGAAGCGGGAAGAGGGAATATTAGAAAAATGCCTTAAAACTAGCATACAAGTAGATTGATCTAACTCTCCTTATTTTTTGTTATTAAAGCCCTGATTTCAGTAAGAAAACTGACTGCCATTGGAACCTCTAAAGCCAGCAGAGACTTCGCAATTCCCTTCTGGCCTGGAGGAACACAAGCTTAATGTAGCTTGCAGGAAGCCTGATTTGAGCTAGCTTTAACACCCTCAGAAGGAGTTAAAATGTGAAATAACAGCACTTTCCCTTTTAGGAGGCCCATCTTATCACAGACAACAGGGGTAAGAGAAAACACTTTAAGCTAATGATGTTTACAGCTAACCAGATTTGGTTGAAGCAATCCATTGGACACCAGTCTGCAAGTCTCATTTCTTATAAGGTTCATTTATCTTGGCATGCTCAACCACCAAAAGTACCCTGCCTTCACATTTCTCTGAATATTAAGCTAGACAATGAATTCTTCTCCCAGCTGGGTAACTATCTTTAACCCCCCAGGCTGCTACAGTATTGTGTGTGTTAATTCAACTGCATTACAATTTTTCTAATATTGAAAACAACAACAACAACAAAAGAGACAAATATTAAGCATAATGAAAGAAACATTGTTGCTAGGGAGATTTTTACATGATGCAACCAAGAAAGTCCTCCACATAGAGAAGGAAGAATTCTTAATTCATCCAAAATATAATAATTGAACATCTGCTGACTGGGTCACACAGTCAGCTCTATACTGGCCTGGAAGAGTGTACTGCTGTCCTTGCCACGTCTGCCTCACAAGCCCAGCCCTGAGGTCAGAGGTGAAGTCAACTTCATCCAAACCTAAATCTGAGAGTGGTGAACAGAGCCTTCCCCAAGGAAAATCAGAGAGCAGCTACCAGCAGAAGGGGGAATGGATCCTGAGCAAGGAAAACCAACAGATAGGCATCCATAGATCTAGGACTAAATGAAAACAGGACTCCACAAGCATAGAGAAGGGGTCCTCAGTGGTGTGTGTCCCCTCTTTCCATTTGTATGCCCAGGTCCCTAATACTTAACTAACCAGTCTTTGCCCTTCTCCCAGTGGCATTCCATTCTCTTAGGACTCTGGGTCCATCAGGTTTGTTGGCCTATTGGGCAAGCTTCCTAATCTCCTTTCCTTAGGCAGACAGATAAAGCAGACAAACCTTATCACCAGCTAAATGCATTTTATAAAGTCCTTAGTGGAATGGCCTTAAGGGAAAAAGTGTTTTGGTCCCAAACCCTGGAAACACATCATAGTTGAGCCAACTAGGCTGTTGAGTCCAGCCTTAGTGGCAGAAATCATTTATTTCTTGATTTGGTTCTTTTAGATGTTGGGAGGTAACAAAAGAAGCAGTCATTCAGTTTTTCAGTGAAAGATGAAATGAAGGCAGGGGACCTTTTTGTTAGACTTCATTTGTTAAGAGCAGTTTTAGTTTTACAATAAAATTGAGAGGAAGGTACAGAGATTTCCCCTATAACCCCTGTACCCACACAGGCATAACATCCTCCTACTCCATGTACACCAGAATGGTACTTTTTTTTTTTTTCACCAACAATGAACCTGCACTGACACATCATAATCACCCAGAGTCCATAGTTTACCTTAGGGTTCACTCTTGGTGTTTACATTCTATGTGTTTGGACAAAATTATAGTGATGAATATCCACTGTTATAATATCATACACAATATTTTCACTGCTCTAAAAATTCTCTGTGCTCTGCCTATTCACCTCTCTTGTCTCCCATCCCCCAGTTCCCCAGTGGCAGGAAGTTTTCAAATCACTACACAGATTTACCTTTCTAGTAAAAAGAGATCCCTCTCATAGCTTTTCTAGCCCAGTGAGGTTGCTTGATGCTGCCCTATAGATTTTTCCTTTTTTGTCTTCTCCTCCTACAAGCAGCGCAGAAGCAGAGGGGAAATGCTGTAAACAAGGACATAAGACAACACCAAGGTTCCTCTGGCTCTCTCCCAGAGTCACTTATCAGAGCCTTCCAGTGAGGACCACGTGTGTGTTGAAAGATGAATGGCAAATATTAGAGGATAATAAATAAAAAATAAAAGGAAAATGAGTAACATTTGCAAGTGAATTTATGTTTATACAAAATATTTGTGGAAACATGCCTTTCCACTTTGGAGATTCTGCTAATACATCACCATGACACTAATGTTGCAAGAAGCAAATCCGTCAGGCGGTGGCGACCATTACTTTTTAATAGACCACTCCATTTTCAGCAATCACACCAACAAAATCAGGACACAGGCCGGCCTGCTTGCAGGAGATGCAAACTCAAGAACCCTTGACAAATTGCTCCCCTACACACACAGAGAGCTTGCTCACGGGTAGTCGAGATATCAGACCTGGGGGAAAGTCAAGGGAATATCTGATATAGATGGATTCTCCCAGAGTCTGGCTCACATTTGTGTCCCGCCTGAACACCCAGTGCTGGGTTTCTCATCAGGCTGTTCTCATTTTGCCCAGAAAGGCTCTACTCGAGGCCTGGGTACATGGCCTTTGCTTTCAGATTATATAAGATGCTAAAACAGATGATCTGGAACATGTAGGCCAGAGTATGATTTTAAAACCACTTAACAAAGAACACTAAGGGAGAGCCTTTATTTTATTTTATTTTTTTGAGTTTCTGATATATTTGTGACAACATCAGCACATCATTCATTCATTCACTCATTTGACGAGGACTTACTCAATGGTGGGAGCTGTGCTTAGTGTTATGGAATATGGGTATTCATAAGTTACGGTCCCTGCTCTCAAATGAGAGGGAAAGGCACAACTGGCCATGCTAAATATCAGAACTAATTAAGGAGGAAACCAGATGTACAAGAAAGGACCTATGGGAGCATAAAGAAGTAAGATTTATGAAACACCATGTGAATCCAGAAAAACTTCAGGAAGGGATATTTTGAACTTTGAAGGTTAGCTAGGAGTTATTATTATTTTATTATTTTATTTCATAAGTAATATGTTTGTATTGTAGAAAATATACGTAAGCAAAGTCCTATAATACTACCACTCAACTGTAACTACCATTGGTATTCCTATTTTTTCTCCGCTAGGACTATGCATTTTTCACAAAATGTGATCATACATCATGATCTGACTTGTAATTTGCTTAACCTGCTGTGTGTTCATGTGTGTATGTGCTGTACTATTGCAACACAGTCTCTTATCTGACATAATCAGAAGTACTAGATAGTCGGTCAGTTAAAAAAGATCAATTAATGAGAGGAATCATCAAATATAAATAAAGACCAATGCCTGAAACGTCTTATTTTAACCTGAAATAGTCATGTGCCTGCATTCACCCCTCTCTGACATAGGGCCAAGGCCTTTCCTTTGAGAGTGACCCTGCTGATGGTTGCTGCATGTCAGCTTTCTTTTTTTTTCTTTTCTGTTACAGTTTATTACAAAATATTGAATATGGTTCCCTGTGCTATACAGTAGGACCTTTTTGTTTATCTACTTTATATATAGTAGTTTGTATCTGCTAATCCCAAATTCCTAATTTATCCCTCCCCAACCCCTTTCCCCTTTGGTAACCATAAGGTTTCCTCCTAGTGCATTATGTACAATGTCTAATTTCAAACTTTACCATGGAGAAAGAATTTAGAGATACTTGCAGAGCAAGCTGACTGTAAAAGCCTTCTGGACCTTTAAAATTCTTTTCTGGCCTTCAAGGTGATTCATCCACTAATTCCATACCATTTGTTGGGAACTACTGTTTATCCAAAGCATTCAATGCCATCTTCATAGAAAGGCGGACCTTCTTCAGGTTCACTCTCTTATATCCCCAGTTGATGTAATACATTACACAAATAAATGTGTAATTATAATAACCAATACAACTAGCCGTCAGCAAGTTTGGTAGCAAATGACTCAACCAGCAACAGCAGAAGAGGACAGGAGTACCTTCCAGTTGAGGCTGTCATGGGTTTCATTCAGCAATTCTTACAAACAGAATCTTTTAACCAACAAGCCCAGCAAGTTGGTTAAAAGTAATTTCTACTATGTCTGACAACCCTCTTTCCATGTCACTGTATTAGTTTTCTATTGTTGTTGTAACAAATTACCACTAATTTAGCAGCTTAAAACAGCACTCATGTTTATCTCACAGTTCTGGAGGTCAGAAGTCCAGGTGGGCTCAACTGGGTTCTCCACTTAGGATCGCACAAGGCCAACATCCAAGTGTTGGCCAGCTGGGCTATGATCCAGAAGCTCTAGGGAAGGATCTGCTTCCACACTCATTCAGGTTGTTGACCAAACGCAGCTCCTGTCTGTTTTAGGTCTCTGGTCCCCATGTCCCTGCTGGCTGTCAGCTGAGGCTTACTCTCAGCAAATACAAGCTGTCCATATCCCCTGGTATGTGGCCTCCTCAATCTTCAGGCCAGCAATGGTGTATCAAATTCCCCTTGTGCTTCAAATCCCTGACTTCACCTTCTGCTACAGAAGAGAAAACTCTCTGCTTTTCAAAGGGCTCATGTCCTGGTCAAAGTCCACCACGGTAACCTACCGAAGTCAACGGTGCCATGTAAAAAACACAATCATGGGAGAGACATCTCATCATATTAGTGGCTTCCAGGGATCATGGCAGTGGAATTGTGGGAGGCATTTTTAGAATTCTTCTTACCATAGTCATTAAAGTGGGGACAGAAGGAAAGAAATATCCAGGCTACATGAGGAACATAAGTAGAGACACAGGAATCACAGGGCACCAAGTGAACAACTCAGGGAACAGCAACACTGTGACCCACTTCAGTCCCAGCTCTGGCCTCCTCTGCTTCTAACGTACCAGCTAAAATCAGATCAAAGAAAGTGAGGGAATATGAAAAATTAAATTATGCTAAGATGTCTAAGTAATATTTCCTTGGGTTGCTTCTTAAGTGTTAGTTTAGGAAACGATGAGGTAAGAATCTACGGAAGTGTCATCAGGTTCTTTCCCCAGAGAGCAAATACTTGGAGAAAACATCCATTTATTTACTGACAAAGAACGATATAATGATATCAAAACTCACCCACTTTCCAGACACTCAAGAAGAAAAATATTTGAATGAGAATTCCCAATGGTAAAGCTGACATACGGTCAAAAATTGAAGTGTAAATGAGTACAGCTCATTAAGGATACACATTTGAGCGGTACTAAAAAGGCTAAAAATATTCATACCCTTTGACCTCACTTTGGAAATAACCCAAAAGAACTTTTAAAATTATGCTATAGAAATATACTTCGTAGCAATATCTATATGCTATAATATATTCTATATAAATGTTCAAAATTGGAAAATGATTAGGTAAATTGTGGTCTCACAATATTCAAAGAAATATTATGCAGATATTGGAATGTTAATTGTGAAGAATAAAACTAAAATGTGTATAAAATGTGTATGACACTTTAAGTTTAAAAGTAAAATGCAAAGCCTTATCTATCTTGCTATTACAACTCTATGAAAAATACCTCTGTGCATAACCAGGATTTCGGTGGGAATTTGGGAAAATGAAAAAAATTAGAGTAGGTTTGCAGGTGAACTTTTTCTTTCATTTTGATTTATAGTAACAGTGCTATAAGGCTGTTTGTGCAATAAATAATGACAGTAAGCTTTAAAAAAAAAATCACATATGAACTCCTAACAACTCTGACTACCGTGAATGTCACTGCACTCTCATTGGTTCTAAAAGGACCAGAGACAGTTAATCAAACAAACAAAATATAGATTACAAGTCAGGGCCATTGCAAAATGAGCCCTCACCTCTGAGCTCAATGCCTCGAAGCAGCTCGACAACATGGAATTAGAAGTACATTTCATTTCTATCCCTTTTTCATTTTATTTCAAGGAAAAAAGCACACATGGTATTAAAAATCGTGTCCTCTGCCATGTGAAGCAATGAGGAATGTGAGGCAGTAAAGAGAATCAGTACAATTCCCAATTCCTGGAGAGAGGGAAAAAACTTGGTTCTTTGCAAAATTATGTTACAAAGACCCATCATCTAGAGAGTTATTAAGAGAGGCTACGTTTTTCATTTATCCTTTGGGAATTCTGATTTAAAACATGTCTTAAATAAATTTGCATCCCTATCCTGTCCTGGGCAGCTGTTCTATTCAACTGCTGGCAAGAGATTTAAAAAGCAAACAAACCAAAAATCATGCCATTTAGCCAGAAGTTAAAACAAACTAATCTGCCACACCTATTGTATAGACTTCATTATTTGCCAACACAGTCCCTGTCCACCTCTTTCCTTCTATGATAAGACTGGGTTTCATTCTGTTTTCCTGGGGATTGGCTCTTTTTCATAACAGGACTTGCACTGCGGAGCCCTGACTCTCAAACGTGGAGGTCCACTGGAGGAGAGGACCTGCTACAGAGGAGAGAAGAGGGGAGCCCCCATTAAGGTCAAAGATCGATCAGGACCTCCCTCACCTCTGTTGCTTCCAATTCCCCCTGTTTTTTTCCATCAAGGAAGCAAACATTGTGAGGAAGTAGTTCTATTATCACATTTAAAATTCCTCCGATAGTCAGCAGCACTCGAAAAATTCATGTCTCTTCCAGTTCTAGGGGATCTATTGCAAATCCTTTAAATGGTCATATTATCCTCTCATTTGCTTCTATTTTAGCAAAGCAAATGATTAAAAATTAAACTTTCATTTAGAAGCATAATTATTTTAAAGGATGTCAAGTCTTCATGTTAAACAAATTTACCTCAGCAAACAGAATGAGGATTTGGAATTCGATTGAAGAGTTAATGAAATAACCATAATTTGGTTAGGTGAATCAACCTACATCACCTTATTTCTTTAAAGATTTCTCTTCTTCTTTGCCTGTCATGTATATAGTTGTGTTTTTTATTCCTTTAGTAAATGTCTTAGCTTCACAATGAATCAGAAACATTTTTGTTTTCAATCAGAAAGAGAATTTTCTATATACATGAAAATGGAAATTAATTACTGTGATTTCCCTAAAAGAGAATTGGGATTTGAAAGTTACAAAAGTGGCAATAATATTAATCTGAATTTCGAATCCTTAAAAATTCCTCATATAACAAGAAATTTTGTTCTGAGTAATTGAGATTAACTAGTTCAGCATTATGAGTTGAGGAAGGGCAACGCCCAGAGCCTAGAAAGGTCTAGATTGAATGAGTGAATGGACAAATGAACTTACTGTAGTAGGCAGCCTTTTTATATTGCTTTCAGTGGTCTCTGCCTTCTGGAATTCATTCTCTTATGGAATCCCCTCCCCTTGGATAGGGTCTAGACCTTGTGACTTACTTCTAAGTCATAGAATGTAGCCAAAGTGATGGCATGTCATTTCCAAGACTAGCTTACAAAAGACTACAATTTCCATTTTGCTCACGCTCCTTCTTTTCTCTCTCCCTCCTGTGGACTAAGAATGCTGCTTGCTGTATCAGTAAACAAAGGAATTTGTGGCCATCAAATCAGCAGCCACTACAGCCATCCCCAAATGTGCACCCTGAGAGGATTAAGGATGAAGAAAAGCAGGATAGTGGCTCTAGGTAACTGAGGTGCATATGAAAGAAATGCAATGAACCCAGACTCTTGCATCTTCACATACATAGAAAAGTGCTAAATTCATTATCTTGAAATATTCTAGTTTTCTTTAATAGTAATCTTTGATGTCCTGACTACATTGTTTTTGTTGCAAAACTCCTATATATCATGGCTCCTCCCTTACCTCTTTGGAGCAGTCCTTCACAGGTATATGAGAGGCTGTCTTCTGGGCTTAAGTCCTCAGTTTTGCCCACCAAATAAAACATAATTCTGAATTTTTAGGTTGTGCATTTTTTTTTCAGTTGACACTCTGATAAAACAAGCTGTTTTGAGCTGCCCTATGAAGAGGCCCACGTAGCAAGGAACTAAGCTTATCCTCCAGCAAATAGTCAGTGAGGAACTGAAACTCTATCCAGTAGCCCACAAGACACTGAATCTTCCCAAACACCACGTGAGAGAGCTTGGGAAGCGGATCCTTCTGAGGTCAAGCAGCCCCAGCCAATATCTTGATTGAACCCTGTAAGCGACTCCTCTGTGCCCAGATTCCTGACCTACAGAAATTCTGAGATGATAAATGTCTTTTTAAGTCACTAAGTTTAGGGTGATTTGTTACACAGTAATAGATAACTAATACACTATTAAATTCATGCATGGCAGAGCATTTCTCCTATGGACACAATCATATTGAAATGCTGGGCTCAGCCTAGCAGCTAACTCGGGATTGTTTCATATGATATGGTCTCCATGTTAAAATATATATGCTAATCCAGTCAACTGTCTAGGCAGTTGGTACCATGGTGATAAATCCAGGAGCGTGTGGGAAGGGAGGCCGTGGTGGAGATCACATTAGATACACATAGAAGTGCTACCTCTTTGTCTCTTCTACCTTAAGATTGTACCCTCTGCCAGTCCAGAAAGCCTACTAGATTTACTGGGAGTTAGGGGATAAGGGGGTGGTGGCAGGCAAGCCTGGTTCTAAATGTATGTATGGGTATGAACCAAGAGTACAGGTGGAAGCCCATATACTAAATGTTTCCATATCTGAAAGTAACATCCAAACTACACTCACAGCAAGCTGCATGTTCTCACTGAGTGCTCCCCCACTCCTCATCCACATAGCCCTCTCTTCCCAGGAGGCCAAAGGAGCCTGCTGTGTGCTCCAGGGCCAGCCCTTTATCCTGTGAGCCTGAGTGGGAACGCTGATAGGCTGCGGCAGGGCAGGGTGGAAGCCAGGCTGGCCTTTTGAGCTGTGTCTAGACTGGCCCACCTAGGGATGGGGAACAACCAGTCAAGCTCCCCAGGAAGCTGGGTCAGACTGGGCAACCAATAACAATTCTTACGCTGAAAGACCAAGCAAACCTAGGGCTGAGCCCCTACCAGCTCATGGAGAGAATTATGCAAAACCTCCAGCAGTCCTTAGCTAGAGTAAAGCAGGTTTGATGAGCTCAGTTCATTCCACACAATCACCACGCAATCATCATGCACAATTAGAAGGCCAAACTACGGACAGCTGAGAGGATTGTACCACACAGCAACCAGCTGCTTAACTATGCAGAGTACAGAACAGCCGTTTATAATCTCCTGTGTCCTTCCACGCCTGTCAGGTAGGTGTTCTGATGAACGGATGCTTCCAGCCTCAAAAGTATCATGCACAAAAGTCTACTTTTATTCAAGAGAAAATTAGTTTTAGAAAAAGAATAGTACTAGCTAATATCCACTGAGCACTTACTGTATGCCGGTCACTGTGCTGCCTGCTTCTTCTGGAGGACCTCACCAAATACTGGGGAAAATCCTGTTGGGTAGACACAAGTAGAGAAGTCACTTGTCCTAGGCCACTCATCACCCTTATTCCCTCCACCCACCCCTACCCAAGCCAGAGGTCAGAGCAGAGCCCTTGACAGTGAGACCACCCAAGCCCCCTGCATAGCCAACTGACAGATCCTAGGAAGGTTATTTATCCCCCTTTTGTCTCGCTTTCCATATCCACCAAACAGGCCTGGTGGGATTATAAGTTCATTCCTCTGAAATTGATCTTCATGCAAATGTACACTCTGATTTTACAGAATTACTAATTTCACTTTTGAACACCAAAAATGCATAAATTCTATATAAGATTCAAGTTTATACAGTCCTGAAGTCCAATGTTTAGCATAGGCTGCTAGTCCATAATTCATAATACGCAGAAGAAGAATCTATGACAGAGGCTAAATTACTTTCCTAGAAAAAAGTGAACAGTAGGGCTATAGTACTGTCTAGCTTCTGACAGGCATCCAACAAACACTTTGAAAACAATTTTACATTTAGATTACATAAAAAGATCTATCTAATTAGATTCTATACTATATAGCCAAATATGTACACTTATATTACTTTTAATATTTATATAATGTTTGATTAACACCATTTTCTCAATAAACTAAATTTCAGCAGGGCAGGGACTGTCTATTTTGTGCACTAGGACTTAGAACAGTGCCAAGCACATTAAAAAAACTCATTAACTATATACTCAAATACTTATTGAATGCCCCTAAATATCAGGCACAGTGCCAGGCACTCAAGACTTCTGAAAAGTCCCTCCTTTTCTCTCAGGGAGTGAGTTGAATGAAAAGACCATTAGGGATCATGATTCTGTTCTTGTTTCTGCACTAGCTGGGTGGTCTTGGACAAGTCACTTAACCTCTCTGAGTTTTAGGTAGGAAAATTCTTATCTCCAGTAGAGCCTTCATAAAGCAAGCTTTCTAGAACCTCCCATGCTTAATGTACTTCTATCCACGCTACTGAGTATAAACAACATTGCTTCC
Organism: Camelus bactrianus; assembly: GCF_048773025.1. Lineage (NCBI taxonomy): Eukaryota > Metazoa > Chordata > Mammalia > Artiodactyla > Camelidae > Camelus > Camelus bactrianus. Next base: position 30,637,948 of record NC_133555.1, read on the forward strand.
CATGTGGAAAACAAACCAAAGGCAGCCTGTGAGATGATTTTAGTGGATGTGGACATGTTCTTAAATCGACTGTCTTTCAGTTCTTCATATTACTCAAGGAGAAAGCTTCATTTGACATCTCTCTAATAACTTGCTAGAATCTGATTTTAAGGAGGAGAGAAGGAGCCGTAGGCTCAGCAACTGTAGTAGCAATAGGATCAAATCAGGATTTAATAATATGGTTTTAGTTTCAATATACTCATTTATGGCAAACAATACAGTTTTTTTCATTTATGATAAGGATATTAAATTTCCTTCCATTTAAAAAAGTGGGAAGCTTTAAATAAAATTATTATTTTACTAGAATAAATCCAGCCTTGTCACCCAGGGTTGGCTTTCTCCCCACCCCACCTCAGCCTCTAGTCTCAATATTTCCTAGCCACCCCTCCCAGTTGGGTCAAAGGAACCTTTTCTCCTCCAACAGTAGGGCCATTACCCTAGACGTGGCCCTGACTGGCCTATGCTGGTCACATGCCTTCCTTGGCCCAATCTCTGTGGCCAAAGGTGGATATGTTGATGGATTTAGATCAGTCAAGGCCCTTCTCGCCTCATCAGAGTGCAGTCACCCCTACACAAACCTGGGAGTAAGGGAAGCGAATTCCCCAAGAGAAAAATCCGAAGAGTGGTCTCTGGAGAAGCCCGGAGCTACTCCTGACCTCCCTGAGCACCCGCCATTTCACTCTGACCCCAGAGTGTGATGCACCCACCCTGGAGGAGTGCGGGGAGGACCCATGCAAGCCACACTCCTGTGGCAGAGACAGAGTGAGAGCCCAGCAATTCCAAGCTGGTCAGAGCCTGGCGCCCATTAGGTACTCAGGTCTGTTCCATCCACCAGAGAACGCAGGAATCATCAAGGCTGACGGAAGTCGCCCCGCTGCCAGCCTCTGCACTTCATGAGATGTTGCCAGCTCTGCCTCCTTCTTCGAACAAAACCAGAGATGGCGCTTCCAAGTCTCCTAGAACTGCCTGGAGACTTCACACGCACCAGCCGCGGGAGCCCAGACCTCGGGGCGAGGGGCGGAGCCGGGTGCTCAGAGGAAGCCTGGCTGCTGCCATTCGGGGCGCGCGGCGCCCCCAGTCTCTAGAGTCCCGCACTCGGCCTGCACCGTGGCGGCCTCTCCACATGTTCGAAGGCCTTGGACGCGGTGCTGGGTTTCAGAAGCCAGGTCTCAGACCGAATGCGGAAGAGGTGAGGAGAGTCGGGCGGTGCCCTGAGGGGAAAGGATGGGACGTTCTTCCCCGAGTCCCAGATGGCGTGAGGAAGAAAAGCTATTAACAAGGAAATAAAGAAAACAGCAGGTCAATTAGCGGCGGGCGGGCTTGCGACGCGAGAGAGCAAGCCGCGCACTGCCTCGAGGGACAACTGAGGGGGCATCTAGAGGTTGCGCCTGGCCACCCCTCAGCGCGCACGCCGCCACCCCGGGACTCCCCGCGCGCCAGGGTGGACTCGGAGCCACGGGTGTGGACGCCCTTCCCCTCTCAGCTACCTAGCATTGGCGGGCAAAGCGTGGGGATTCAGCCTTTTTTTTTTTTTTAGGGTACTAGCTAGTCCACTTAGCGTACAGCATTTCCTCCCTTCTTTTCAACGTTTTTTTCCTCATTGTAGTCACCTTTATTCCTGCCTCAACGCTCTCTAAAGTGCATTTAGTTAAAAGAAAAATTGACCCACAGAAGTCTCTCTGCATTGTACCCAAGACAGTATTTGAACTTCCTAATGGCCCTAGGAATCCCCTCAGGGACCTGCTTCTAATAAACCAAACCTTGAAAGTGGAAGAAAACACTTTTCCAACCCTGCCAATCCTCTTTCAAATCGACTGTCTGACTTGGACAGTCTGGCTCATTACTGTGCCTGCAGGCCTGGGACCCATGGCCCTCAAGACCCCCAACTGAGGAAAGTAAGAGACATACCAGCGTCCTCCTGTTGAGTATTTACTAGGCCCAGAACTGTCTGGAGAGTCTAGGTGCTGTTCTTAAACCCATTTTACAGGGAGGAAACTGAGGCTTGGGCATGAGTGACTTACCCAAGGTGCTCTCCTTTGTAAGTTGTGGATTTAGGTCTGAAATCCTGGTCTGTGGTTCTTCAAATGTTCTTGAACCTCTTCTCATGCCCCATACAATTCTCACTGGGGTATCAGCGATTTTAGCCTCCACTTAATTTACTGAAATCAGATACAGAGTGTCTGTCATTTTTGGTTGTGGCTGTGTTAACCCTTTGTAGACCACTTGAGGCAGTTGCAATTTCTGGAAGTTCACAATAAAGGATTCCATTTAGTTGGCTCTGAGGTAGAGGCCATGGCACTTGTCGATTTTCCTGCGGGCTATTAAGTCTGGCTGCAGTCTGGCACTCATATGTGTGCACTTTACATAGAAATGCATCTGCCCACACTGATATCAGAATCAGGAGATTTAGCATCAAGAAAGCGTATTTTCTTGCTTACATTTTCTGGTGCAAGTTTTCTCTTTTTCAGTGTTCTTGGGCATAAAGCCTTCATGAAGCATTGTAATCTTAAGTCACAATGACAATGTGTATTTCCTTTTCAAATATGAGAAATGAGAAAAGCCATAATCATAGATTAATACTATAGAGTTTTAAATGGAGTGTCTGACCAAGCCTGAGATTTAGAACAACATCTTTACCAATTCTTCAGTTCTCCCCTTGAAGAAAAATTTCCATTCTCTTAAGATCTACTTGTTACGTCAGAAGAAAATTTGCCTCTTTCTTTAATTACATTTCTGCTTTTTTTTTTGCCTTAATGATGTGGACAAAAACTAAATGTACTAATAAAGAAATTTCTAGATGTCATAGAAGCAAGAAAAGAAGGATTAACAATCTAAGGTTAAAAATTAAATTAAATTAAATTAAATTAAATTAAGACCTGTAATTTCTTAGCTGTGAGAAATAAAGCTCTCACCTCCCCTGTTCATGGAGTATCTATCATGTGCCAGGCCAGGGCTAGGCACTGGAAAATAAAACAGACTGTATCCCAGCCTCATGGACTCACAGAGTAGTGGGGCTGACAGACCAGAGGCCAATAGTTATTAATTATTCATTAAACCATCCAGGGAAATATGGGAACATACAGCAGGAAAATCAAACCTCATCTGGGGTCAGGAAAGTTTCCCTAGGGAAGGGAGAGTCTCAGCTGAATTGAGGAGAGAGCCAGGCAAAGAGCACTCTAAGCCCTGGAGACAAGCCAGAAGACAGAGGGGGAGCCTGGTGGGATGGAAAAACTGAGAGGATTCCAGAATGACTGAAGGGGGAAGATGGGGAACAGAGAGGTGAGGTTGGAGAGGTCCTAGTCTATCATTGGACATGACCTTTGCCAGGGAATCTACCCTAGTGGTGTAGACCACAGAGGGTAAGCTCCATGAGAACAGTGACCAAGCTTGCTTGTGCTTGGCCTACTTGGAGTACTTACTAGCCCAGGGCTAGTGCATAGTAAGTTCTCATAAAACAGCATCTATTTCTACATTATTGTCACAAACCTTCATGCATAGTAACCCCCTTTCCTATTCCCTTTCCTCACTTCAAACTAAACTTTGCTCCTGTTTCTCCCATTTTCTTCGTTCAGATTTGAAGGTCACAGATTCATAAGGTCCCTCTCTACCTTCCATATTCTTCCCTCGTCTTTCTTTACATTTTGTCATTTAATGTATTTAACAATTCCTTGCAGTGCCAAACAAGAGCTAGGGAAATCATCCAGCTAGATTACAAAGGGGAAAAATATCCAGGACACTCATGCCTCTTAAACAAATATGTGTTTACTCCAGGGGCGGCTCACATCGGGGCAGGGCTAGCAGATATTTACACAACCAACTGGCAGAATAAGCAAGACTTTCTCGTTTGGGCTCTAAGTGACAGGTAATTTATACCCCAAGGGAATGTTCTAATTCATCATTAAGCTCCTCTTCCTTGATTTCCATGCCAAGGCTTGAGGTGGCTCATGGAGAGTGTTATGAGCCCCAAGTGCCAAATTGGTCTCTCTGGGACTGGAAAAGCATTTTGGAAACTATGTTCAAGGCTGCTGTACACACAGTTATGAGTCATCAAAGCTCGTCTCTCTACTGTGACAGAAATCACCAATAACCTTGGCTTCTCAAAAAAAATTGGCAGGACATACTCTCCAGATACTCATGCATATGTTGCATTTTGTTTTGTTTTGTTTTCAAGTACTTTAGATTCCAGGAGACCTTCCTGGAAACCTACTTAATAAAGAGCTCATCCTGAAGGTTCATTTGAATTTATTTATTCGAATTCCTCAGCCACACTTTGCTTTAATACTCGACTGAAACTACTTATATTGTCATCCCACTGTTTGTGACAGGTCCAAAGGCTTCCCCAATAGCTCAAGGGCACACGTTCTTGTTCCTTCTTGCTCTTTAGTTTCTGCTCAGAGCTCACGCCTGCAGCCCCTTCTCAAGCGTGAGCAGAGCCACCTTCTTTTCATTTCCCGAGTGCCATCAGTGAAGGCTGTGTGTATAACCAACCCTTATAAAATCTGGAGTCAACAGAAGGTAATTACAGCACAGGACAGAAGTTGAACACTGAGCATAGATAGCTCCCCCCGCCCCCAAATCTACTGACTATCCTCTGGCCAAATCTGTGTCTTACTGGTTGTAGTCTCTTTGAGCCTTGGGTCATTAGCCCTTTTTCTCTCATCTTGCAAAACTTTTCTCCCTGTCTTTTTCTCCAGAGGGATTCCACTATTGCTCTATCATTGAAAAACCAACTGTAGACATTTTATCTTCTCAAATAGCAATTATTTCCTCCCTGTTGCACATTTGCTGGAGACCTTTTAAGAAGAGGAGTCTGCCTTTAGAAGTTGAAACCTACAACTTCTGTTTCAAAAATTCAACAACTCCCTTAGACCTGAGTCTTCCTGCCCCTCCACATCTCTTGCCCCTTGAGAATATTTCTAACATAGGGAAATGGCCGTAGAACTGCCATTTTATGAGAACTTTCTAGGTGCCAGGTGATTAATAAGCCTTACTCCATTTCTTCTTTATAATGGCCCTATATGATTGGATCATCCTCTCCATTTTAGAGGACAGTCATAATAAAGCTAAGATTTACTGAGTGCCTACTATGCCTCTAGCTCTAAGCTAAACACTTTGCATGGATCACCTTGCTGAGTCCTCATGACTCTACGAGGTTGGGGTTGTTACCATCCCCATTTCACACATAAGGCAACTGAGGCTCAGAGAGGAGAAATGATGGGTGTTAGCAGCATCTAAACAAAAATGGAGCCCAAGTTCCCATGACTCCAAGGCCTGTGATTTTTTGCTACACCGTAGGGCGTCAGTCTGACTGAGCTCCAGGAACTAGAGAAAAATCCGTTAGAAGACCATGAGCAGCAGTGATCTTCCTGAACTAGCTCTGAGCTAGCCCGGGGTGTGCCTCAGAGCAGGCCTTCGGTAATTAGTTGTCAAATTAACAAGGGAGACTGGTTCTGCATTCAGTCTTCAGAGACTCCCAGGAGCACACCTCCTGGTTAGGGGGACTGGTCCCTCACGGTGGTCTTTTCTCAGTTATCATTTGGCTTCCCCTGAGATGGTTCAGTTGAGGGGGTGCCCATCAATTAAGAAGAAGCCTCCTTGCTGAGAGTTCAGCATTAAATTTTCATAGGGATAAAGAGGGAAAAATAGTAATTGTGGCAAGAATAAACTAGACTTTTTTCCAACAAAACTCATGCTGTCATCATCCCTGATTTCCTCGGATCTTTTGAAAGCGGGTTGGACTGGGGCTTGATGAAAGATCTTGCTGCCACTGAGAGCACGTCCAGTTCTCTCCAGTCTGCTGACTGGACCTGCACTTTCACTCCCTCCGTCTCCATGCTGTGCCAGGAACCTGGCATCCTAAGCAGTCAGAGGAACACTGGCCTGGAACTAACAGGAGAAGGAGGTGATTCTCCTGGAAGCTGAGGCTGGAAAAATGAGGTCGCTGGTCTCTCTCAATCTAAGAGCCAGGTTCCTAGAGGGGGTACTTGCTCTTCCAGTCAGACCCATGTCCAGGAGAAAGGTGTTCTTGTCAGGGAGCTTTATGGAAAGGGATGGGAGAGACCAGTATGACCCCGTGCCCCACGCTGTTGCCAAGGCTACAGCTCACTGCCCTTCATATGGGCAACAGAGAAAGAAAAATAACGTGCAGTATTGGAGACAGGGTAGAGAACTGGGCTCTTTTGGGGGTAAATACCAGAAGTCAGACTGGCAATGTGTGTCACAGAGCTTTCAAAGCATGCATTTCACTTGACCCAGCAATGCCACTTCTAGGAACTTACCCAAAGGAAATGATTTTAAATGTGCAATATTTCAGCTATAAGGATGTTCATTCACTCAGTGTTTTTATAATAGCATAAAACTCAAATCAACCTAAATGTCCAACAACAGAAAACTAGTTCAATTAATTTCAGTTCATCCCTGCAGTGGAATAGTCAGCAGCCTTTAAAATAATAATGTACAGCTCTGTTTGTTGACAAGGAAAGGTATGACGTAGTGGTAAAGTGGATTAAATCAGTGTGGTTCTGTGTGTATGTGTGTGTTAGCAGTGTTTTTTTCTTAGTGGTAGGATTATGAGAGTTTGTTTCTTCTTTATATGTTTATGTGCCCCATATAAATTTTGTAAGCACAGAAAAATTATAATCAGGAAAAGAATCAATAATGATATGTCTGTATTTTTAAAAGGACTATTTATGAAGAAACCTAGGGACAAAGACCAATCTAGGACATTCCCATAAACCTAAATGATAGAAATCAGTAGACTGCTGAACACGCAGTTTGAACTGTGTTCGCTCCTCTGCTCTTAAACAGTAAAGCATTGCCTCTACCACCAGACCATCCAGTCAGCATGAATTATGGGCAGGGGTCTGTGATTTCCCACCTTTCTGCCTTGATGCCTGGCTCAAGGGTTCAGCTATCCTATTTCTCAGTGTAACACCCTCCACAAAGCCATTCATCCTTTAAGGATTTACTGAGCGCTCATCCTGTGCCAGGCACTGAGCTGAGCATCTGAGACTCAGAGGACAGGAAGATACAGTCTCGTGATTAGAAAAGAAGCCTTTCCGTGGTGTGAGCATTCCCCCTTGGCTCCCTCTGCTGTGTGATCTACATCTCTTGGGGCATCTTCCCTTCCCACCTTGTTTTACCCTTGTCTTCTGCTTCAAATCCTCTTTCAGTCAGGCCATCTGTCCCTTGAGGGCTGCTTCTGAATCTCCTACAGCATGTAGGAGAGCGAATGGCACATAGCAGAAGCTCAATAAATATTTATGGAATGAAGGACTAGATGTAATTACTACCAGAAAGGCATGTTTCCCATATTTAGATTTATGTGAGTCTGATGTCTGATATCCTGGGTCAATTAGAACTCTTCTCAGATGTGACAAAAAAATGCAATTCAAACTATTTTAAGCAAAAAGGGGGATTGTCTCCCATAACTATGAAGTTTATAAGCATAGCTTCCGCTGGGTCCAAAGCTCAAAGATTTGATCTCCCTCTACTTCTCAGCCCTATCTTATCCTTGTTGGCTCCATTCTCAGATAAACTCTTCCCTTGTGAAATTAGGATGGCTCCCAACAGCTCCAGGCTCTCACAGATCTAAGTCTAAGAGGAGTATAGAAAGAGTGCATCTCTTTTGAAACCAAAGCAGAAATCTCCAGATTGGTTGATCAGACTTGACTTGTTGGCTTTGGTCATGTGCCCATCCTGGACCAGTCCCAGAGCTGAGAGATACCATATTCTGACTGCCAAGCCTGGGCCGCGTGCCTATGTCTGCAGCAGCTCAGGCACCTTAGTGAGGGAGAGGTATTTGTCTCCCCCAAACACAGTGTGCTGTTACCAGAAGAAGGTAGGGTGAATTGGGGGAATACGGGCAATAATGTCTATTAAGTTTCCCCTCCCAGGAGAATGCACATCTTGCCTGTTTCTTGAGCCCTAAATCAACCCATTCCCGTTTTAGCACAAAAACTTTTGTTTTCTCTCACTGCCTAAGCAGTAAAACTACACCCAAGTCCATGTGGGGAAGATAGAACAGTTTCAAACTAAACCTCGCTTTAGTCAAGGGCTGTCTGTGGATTTGAGTTTGCATCTCCCGGGGCGGTCATTCTCCACCAACCCCAGCAAGCATGTGGGATCACCCAGGATGACAAGGGCTTTTAAAAGCAGGCGCCTGGATGTGCTCCCCACCCCGACCAAATTCTGATTCAGGTGGACTGAGCGGGGCTCTTCATGTCACCCAGTCACCACCTTGACTGTGACTTGTAGAGCAACCAAGGAAAGACAGCCTTGGTTTTGCATTCAGACAGCACTGAGAGCAGGACCCCGCCCTGCCACTTACGACCCAAGTCGTAAGTGGACAAGTTAACCCATCCCTCTGAGCCTCACTTTCCTTATCTGTAAAATAGAAACTGTTTAAAAAAAATTCAACCAAGTAAACTTTAAAGAACTAATTTCCTTTATTGAGTGATTCACGAATTGGACCACATCCCATCTAGCAAGTAACAAGAAGCTCAGAGGAGTTGTACCAAATGAAAAGCTTTTATAGGCAGATAGAGACGAAAGGGATTGTTCTGGGCTTAGGGAACCTACCTATGGGGGACGGAAGGCGAGGATGTGGCAGATTACCTCAGCGGTGCTGACCAGAAAATTTCAGACTGAGAGTTAAGACTACATTCCTTGGGGAGGATATAACTGCAATTAGATTAGGTATTAAGTCTTGGTTCGCTGATGTGCTTCTTAGTACAAGTGACTCCATTTTGGGCCTGTCATTTTTTTTTTTTTAACAGAATGATAACCTCTAGTTTGCAGGGAGTCTGTGAGGCTTAAATAAGATAGGGCAGACAAAATAATGCCACTAGTAGGTGCTTAAAAATTCTTAGATGTAGGCGCCAAATAAGATTGCCAAGGGGCAACTTATCCGTGCAGAAGCAAACCTTGCTTTGTTCCCCAGTAACTTGTTTTTCAAATACCAGCCACTCATTCTAGGCTTCATCAAGGAAGATCAATTTGTCAGGATGCTGAATTTAAGAAATCCCTCTTAATAGTATCATAATGTGAAAGGATTTTTTTTTTAAGTGAGTGTGTGCCACACTCAGATAGCATGAAGTACAAAAGAGACATGCATATGCAGATTAACCGTATAAAAGAGGCACTCAAGACACTTTCTGAATAATGAATGTGAATAATGGTGAGAATGTTCACCAAAATCTGTCTCAGAAACGTCAAATACTTATTTTATATATTGTTGACATATGAAAGGAAAGGTCACAGGTGAAATATAAGGAGATTTTTACTATTTGAGACTGTGTTGCAAGAACAGACTCCCTCTAGCATAGGAATATCTAGAAGGGTTTAAATGTACGAACAGTCTTAAAATTATTGCAGTGAATTTGCAGCAAAAGGGATGTAAAGGGCCTTTTTCATTAAAAATGTTCTTTGATTTTCAGTTGTAGCTTTGGTGGCATTATAGGCAAGAGAGTGATTGGTGAGGGAACATTTCTCAGATGGTGGTGGGAGACAAAGTTGGGAAGGCATTTGTGGCAGATTATACATGAAAGAAGTTTCTGCTCAAAGAGGAAGTGTAGACCAGCCAGCTGAGCACACATGCAGTCATTTCGTTAATTTCTATACAGACAGGAGATTGAGAAGAATACTTTGCAGCACTCTACCCTGCAAGGAAACCAGCTCAAAAACCACATCAGTGTTACAGACTGCACCAGTTTGCTTGTCCCACAAACACTGATGGATGCTTGCATGGGCTGCGGAATTACAGCAGGGCATGAGGCAGGGCCCTCAAGTAGCCCAAGGCCTAAAAGGGTCCGTGGGGCCACGAGCATAAGCCTCATAGACCATCAACTACAAGGACTGTAAAGGATGGAAGGTCCCAGTGCTGCCTCTGAAATTTGGCCTTATGTTTATGCCAAAGGCTGCTCCCAGCCCACACTCCGTGTGGCAGGGACACCAACGCAGGCCCATGCCAAGGGAGCACTGGGACGCCTCTGAAGGTCTGTTTTGGCTTGAGGCCTCTCCTGCAGCATGAGGGTCTGGCCAACCCCTTCTTCACCTTCTTTCCCTCTCAGTTTCCTTCTTCCTAGGTCCGACTGGCTCATGATCTGAGGGCTCTCCCAATCTCTTTTCCCATTGTCACTCTCAAACATTTTCCCTAATAAAATCTCTGCACATTTAATCCCATCTTGGCATTTGCTTCTTGGAGAACGCAGACTAATAGGGAGCCCCACCATCAAAACGCACTAGAGAAACTAGAGAAGAAAACCGGTGTAAGGAAAGCTTTCTGGGTGCCAAACCGTGTTGCGTGCTCCACAGGGACCCACAGAGTCAATGTTCCTGGTACCCTCCAAGGTAGGTACTGTTCCCATTTCTTTTTGACAAAGAAGATACTTGAGGAACAAAAAAGCCAAGTGACTTTACCCAGCTGGTAAGTGATGGCACCAAAGTTTGCAGCCACGCACCTGACTCAAGGGACCACCTGCTTGGCTAGAACACCATAGCAAGGCATAAGAGTGGACATGTGCTAGTTATCCTTGGCCAGCAACTCTTCCTCTTTGTTGGGGGTAACAGAACATCTTTTCCTGAGAGAACCCACTCAGTATGGAGCTAAAAGAATGCCCCATCCTGGGCCCTTGGTCCAAGCAGAGATAATCAACTTCTCTGCAGAATTCTCCTGCCAGCATTTTCCACTGTTGTGACTAAGTTCACAGGATGTAAGACTTGAGCTACCAGCAGCCATCATGACCATAACATGGAGAAAGGTTGTCCAAGGGGTGTCAGAAGAGACTGGATCATTTGATCCAGCCACACCTGAAGCTAGAATCCCTGGGATAATCTGAGCTTTTCAATTACAATGCTTGCATCACTCCATTCCCTTCTTTGCTTATGCTAATCTGAGTTAGGTTTCATCTCTTATAATTAATAGAGATCAGAATAAGAGAAGTGCTGAGTTTAAAAAACATGGGAATCTATTCCTTTGCTAGGGCTGCCTTAACAAAGTACTACAAGCTGAGTGGCTTAAACACAGACCTTTATTGTGGGTTTGCTGTAACTTGCAGTGGAAAGCTTTTCACCTGTCCAGTCTTCCCTCACACATTTAGTCTGTGCCTCCTAACTTTCCCACCAGACCTCTCATCCCTGCCAAATGAAAAGATGGCAGAGCTCTCTTTATCTTCCTAAATCCCACATCCTTGCCTGCAGATACAGAGTCAGGACAAACCAGCAGCACCTCTAGAATCTGCCTGCCAACTACCTTCCAGGAACTGGCAACACTGGGCTTTAGCCATCCCGCAGAAGAGGCTCAGACTCAGCACTGAGCCCTAAGGTTCCTGCCGGGACCAGTTGCAGGGGTTCTCTTCCTTAGAGACCAGCCTCAGTGCTGGATATGAGGATGGCAGACATTAAGGCTGGAAGAGCAGGCTGTATGCAGGGTCTCAGGCCATAGGCTTTTCACTAATGGGGGGCACATTTACAGAGCAACGACCATATGCCAGGCACAGGGCTGAGCCCTCATCCTCACAAACCTTGTGATATCAGTGCTATTATTATCCCATTTTACAGATGAGGTAAAAATGATACTTAGGAGGGAGATTCATGGACCTTCCTCATCCTTTCCCCAATCCATTTAAACTCTGCTTACATAGCATTATTTTTTTCACCTTAAAAAAATAGGTACTATAAACATGTAACCTTAAAAAATTGAACCAATGTAAAAGATCTTAGCATGAAATGTCCCTCTCCCATCCTTGACCTCGGCCCCAGTATTTATTGAGTGCTTGCAAGGTGCTAGGCCCTCTGCTAAGCTTTTTACATTCTCCATTTAACCTTCAAAACAACTCAAGTGGCAAGTGGTATTATTCTTATCACTGCTATGATGATGAAACGGAGGCTAATATGGTAAGGACAGACCAGGATGCCAAGGCTGACGATTGGCCTCCAAAGCCCATCCCCCTGAACCTCATCTGCACACTGAGGCCCCTCCCACTTGGGCCAAGACTTTCACTGCAGATTGCTTGCAAAAGGTACCCCGAAGCCTCAAAGTCACTTGGCCTCCTTGGGTTTATTTGACATATAAAAGCAAATTGCTTCCCAATGCACTGAAAAGACCCCTGTGTATCTCCTGCCACTCCCAGCTCTTCTATGAGCCATGTCTGTGCCCTTCCTCAGCCCACATCAGCCAGCTCAGGGGACACAGCATTCTGAGGGTTCCCCGTCCATTGCTTGGGGGGAAGATGTTGGTCTGCAATGATAACCAGGGCATTATTTTAAAGCTGCCTCTCACTTTGCTATCTCCATCCACTCCGGCAGCCCAGGTGTGGATATGGGAGATTGGAATAGGCCAGTTGATTAATATTCTCCTGGACATCGCAACTAATTCCATCCTATCCCTCTGGGTAGAAGGGCCAGCAGGTGGAACGCCTGGCATCCCACCAGTTCATGGTTGGCGGGTCAGAGAAGGGGTCTCAGCGCTGTCTTCTTGGTAGAGGTAAGAGGAAGCGTGGAATTGTTTCTCCATGAAGCCCAGTTCATCTACATGCCATCTGCATTTAGCAGCAAGTGGCCCGAGCACTGAGGACTTCTCTGGTTTTTGCTTAGTGCCTCAGGCGAGCAAGGGGAGAGAGAGAGACAGAGACAGAGAGAGAGAAAAGGAGCATCTTAGCTGCTCCATATTAATTAAATTGTAAAGAGTCAAACAGGAATGCAGTCATGATAATAGGCCTGTGGGTGAATCAAGTGTATCTGCCTCTTAGGAACAGGCTGGGAAACCTTTGCTGGGAGGAAATTATATTAATAAATAGGTGACAAATACAGAACAGCTTCCAGCCTTCGGGCCATGCTGACTTGCTGGTGGAACTGAGTATGGCTTACATGTTCTCTGATAACGCACCTTCAGAAAGCCCACCTTTTCCCAGTGCCTAAGGGCAGTGGGATGCTGGCAAAGGTTTAACAACCAGCTCTCAGGAGGAAAGCCTCGATTTGTAACATCTGTTTATTTCCAAGGTGTAAATACTCCCGCCATGCCTAATTTCAAGCTACCAACATGAAGTCACTGAACAGGGAATTGGAAGAGATGTGCTATAGCACATCAATATGCAGCTAAAACAGTTGTAAATAAGCTCAAGAGCACGGCTATGGGTAAAATGTATAAGATAACTGGAAAGTGATAAGTTTTGAGTATTTATTGTCTTTATCTTTAACATAATTTACTTAATTACAAGTACACATAATTTAATGTTTAATAATGGTTGTGCTTAATAACTGTCTTATAGAATTCCCAAAATTCTAACAGTCAGCTCTGGCAAAATAGTATAAGCCAGCCCAGCACCCTACTAACAGGTCAGAAAAGGCAATTGTATCTGAGTTGTAGAGGGTTCAGGGAAGAGTCAGACACACATTATCCTAGACATGGGGGTTTAGCATAAAGAAGCCCTCAATGAATGGTTTGTGGAACAGCACTGGATCAGTGCAAGGTCCAAGACAAAGACGGCTTCATCCTGCACAGAAGGGCGGAATTAGCTCTGACTTTCCAAGAGTATCTCTGTCAGAATAGAAATTACATGACTGTCAGAGACAGATCTCATTCATTTCAACTTTTTCACCCGTGCCACCATTTCATAGATGAGAAAACTGAGGCTCAGAGAGGTCTAGAGGCCTCCCTGAATCACACAGAAAGTGGTAGAGCCAAGTAGGACTCCAGATTCTTTGTCTCACTATTTTCTGTCTCACTAGCCTGTCTCATGGTCAGGCCACTCTGAATGGCTGTTCTCTTGCTCTCTGTACGTCCCCTGTTCCACCAGTGCCTGCTTCACCCACACCCTACTCACCTGACTGACCTTCCTACATTCTTGCTCCTGCCCCAGCTAGTGACTGTTCTAGTTTAGATCAGAATATCTCCACCGGGATAGCTTGTCAAAGGGGCGTGCTCCTCTGTTGGTTTCCCTGGCAACCAATGAGCCAATCTGAAGTCAATTCCCTGTATGACTGACTGGTAACCCCTGCCCCCTGCATCGCCCCTCAGCCCCGCCCCCCCCGCCCCCCTCCAGGGAAGAACTGCCGCCATTTCCAGCCCGCCTGTCTGCCGCACACGTCGGAGTGACGCTCCACGACCTTCAGACAAGTAAGGTCCCCTGTCCATAAACCACTGATGTCCCTGTTGAAGCTGGGCAAGTACAGGCCTTGTAGGCCTGTGGGGTGCAGCCCAACAATTGGTTGAGCAGCCAGGAGACCGAGGAAACTCCTGTGAGCGCCGAGGTGTCGGGGAAATACAGGATCCGGAATGGAAAGTTGCGGCGAGGGGCCGTCCACCAGCATGTGTGGCCCGAAAGTTCTGGGGGTAATCCTGAAAGTTGTGAGGGAAATCTTGGAATGGCGGCTCGGTAGTATGTGAGGCCCTGTGGTGGCTGTCCGTGGTGAATGGGGCCGCCAGGAAAGTGAAGAGAACTCATAAGACACCCCTAAGGCTGTTTGCGGAGGTACTGGCTGCCATTACAGTGGGGAAAATGAAATTAGAAGTGGCCACAGCTGTGGGCTGGATGTTGCTTTTTTAAGTAGAAAATAAAAATGCAACGTAACTTTATTCATATCTTATCAATTTCTTTTTCTTAAATTTGAAAGTGTATTTAAACAGCTCTTTTATTCAGAATTTTAAAAACATTTTTATTGAGGTGTAGTTGATTTACAGCGTTTCAAGGGGTACAGCAAAATGATACAGTTACATATATTATTTTTCAGATTCTTTTCCATTATAGGTCATAACAACATATTGATTATAATTCCCTGTGCTATACAGTAGTCCTTGTTTATCTGTTTTATATATAGTGGCGTGTATCTGTCAATCCCAAATTCCCAATTCTACACCCTCCCCCCACCTGCTTTCCCCTTTGGTAACCCCTTTTTTCTGTATCTGTGAGTCTATTTCTATTTTGTAAATAAGTATATTTGCATCATTTTTAAAAATTTCACGTATAAGTGATATATGATATTTGTTTTTTTCTGTCTGATTTCACTTAGTATGATAATCTCTAGGTCCATCCATATTGCTGCAAATGGCATTGTTTCATTCTTTTTTATGGCTGGGTAGTATTCCATTGTGTGTGTGTGTGTGTGTGTGTGTGTGTGTGTGTGTGTGTATACACTACATCTTTATCCATTCATCTGTCGATGGACATTTAGATTGCTTCCATGTCTTGGCTATTGTAAATAATGCTTCTATGAACGTTGGAGTGCATGTATACTTTCAAATTAGAGTTTTCTCTGGATATATGCCCAAGAGTAGGATTGCTGGACCATATGGTAAACTCTGTTTTTTGTTTTTTAAGGAATTTCCACACTGTTTTCCATAGTGCCTGCACCAATTGATGTTTCCACCAACAGTTTAAAAGTGTTCCCTTTTCCCCATACCCTCTCCAGCATTTATTAGTCATAGACTTTTTGATGATGGCCATTCTGACTGGTGTGAGGTGGTACTTCTTTGTGGTTTTGATTTGCATTTCTCTAGTTATTAGGGATGTAGGGCATCTTTTCACGTGCCTGTTGGCTATCTGGATATCTTCTTTGGAGAAATATCTATTTAGGTTTTCTGCCCATTTTTTGATTGGGTTGTTTGTGTGTGTGTGTGTGTGTGTGTTTATTTTTGAACCATTGATTTTATATTAAGAAAGGCCACAGAGTCTGAACTAACAGCCAAGATGAAGGTTAACTTGAACGCTGATTCGTGTTCCTCTGAAAGGGAGGCATGTACATATGGATGAATGATATATATGCTATTGTCTATTACTATTATTTGTTTATACTGAACTGGCTACTTAGAAACTGGAAAAAATCCCTGAAAATGGTCAAGATGAGAATCTTTTGATGTTCTAAAACTGGCTTTTGCATATGCTATTAGAGGAAGTTAGCTTTCTAGAAGAAATTGGCATTTCTCTTCCTGTGCCTTTGAGATATAAATGATCTACCTAGGCTCTCAGGGATTTTAATCTGAGACTGAAGGGGAAAAAAGGCCATTTAAACTCTAGCAGGAAAACTGTGAGATCTCTGTCCATATAGGCATATGTATGTCTGTGTACACCTTATAAATATGTGGTGTCTCTGCCTCCAAATGGCATTGCCAAGATTGGTTTGTAGATGAGCTCTGTTTACCTGGCTTAAAAGAAATTACGTGCTTATGTGATTCTCAGAAATATAAAAGAAAGTGGCCAGAATGAATTTCAGGTTCCTGTGCTCTGGGAAATATTCTATACTGAATTGATACCTGATATTTAAGCTAGCTTAAGCTTGCTGGTTTGATTAATGTAGATGTACCTTTAGAGTCATCCATGTATTGCTGTTGTACCTAGGTTTACTAGAAATCAAGTAAGACCTCATTATAACTGTTACGAACTTGTCAGCAAGGAAAATAACCTGATATGATGAAACTTTAAGTAAATGTAAATGAGATAAGAACTTTTCTAGAGGGAAAAATATGTTTGGGGAATGTCTATATAAAGTAGTCCAGATTTTGGTAACTTTAAACTAAGTTAAATGAGGAAAATTCATTGACTATTTAGGTCATTTCAAATAGGATAAAATATTGGAACATTAATTGCTGAGCAGGTCTCAGTTTACCTACCTTTGCCTTCTTAGGAGAGAAATACTAAAGCATAAGTTTTCCATTTAGGAACTGTTGGCATGACAGTTCACAATTAACTTGCTTCTTGGTTTTTGCCAGTGATTAGGTTTGTAAGGGATAAGATTGTAATTCTAGTTATTGTAGCTAA
This sequence comes from Camelus bactrianus, assembly GCF_048773025.1. Lineage (NCBI taxonomy): Eukaryota > Metazoa > Chordata > Mammalia > Artiodactyla > Camelidae > Camelus > Camelus bactrianus. Next base: position 30,654,741 of record NC_133555.1, read on the forward strand.
GTTTCTTTATCAGTTACATTGTAATCAGGTGTTTAACTGTGACTTTAGGTCCTTTGTCATTTATGGACAGTTATTTGTTGTACTCTGATGTTTTTGCTAAAGTGCTTCATCTTCAAGAGGATTTATAGGAAGGACTTTTTGACAAGCACAGGTCTCTGATAAATTTCAGATCATACTGCAGAATTGGGTAAGAATGTAAAGAATCCTAGTGGAAAACCTGATGGGTTCTTAAGAAAAGCTGCTTTGGGTGCATTCTTATTCCCTAGTAAACCAGTACTTTATAATGAGGGCACTGTGTACGTTATGTTTTTAGGGCATCTTCCTTCTGCTGTCTAACTTAGGCCCATATGCCCAACAGGGTTCAGTTGTATAGCATAGAATATTCTCTAGCAATTATAAGCAGAAGGGATTTATTTCAGGGTATCAGATGGTTTACAGAATCATTAGAGACTTGAAGAAAATGACTCTAGCTTAAGTTTTCTAGAATGGCAGAATTGGACCTTCCCAAAGATTCCTGCCTCTTCTATTACAAGGAAGCACTGCCTGATCCAGAAATTTCCATTACAACTCTTGGCCCCATACCCATGCAATTACTACCATAGTCAAAGAGCTGCAAAAGTCAGGAAGTCTTCACTATTGCTGCCAACTCCACAACCTCACTGCCTACTACAATCTGCTGCACCAAGATGGGCGCACCCTATGTACTGCCTCTTGATAGACGCAAAGCCAGTGGCAACCTTACTCCCCCCAGCACCCCTGCACACAGTCCCGTCGCTGTTACTGTCAGCAGAAGCTGTAGAGACATGGCCTCTGCCTCATTTCTACTTCCTGAATCTCACCCGCGTGTATGTGCTTGGCTGAAGTTGGAGCACATCTGGAAACCTAGCTGCAAAAGTATCTGGGAAATTCCATCCTCCCCTTTTTAGCCTTTGCAGGACAAGAAGGCACATCAAGAGGAGATCAGAATTGATGCCAAGCACCAATCTTCCATTTTCACAACAGCCTGACAAACCATCTCCCACTAGATATCCTGTGGCATGGCTCCCTGTTCACTTGCTCTTTCCCTGGTGGCTGCCAAGCCAATGTCTCTCTTTGGGCACAGGCATAAAGCTCCCTACAAACAAATGGATTTTTAGATAGTGGAAATATCAGTGGCTCTCAGGATTAGAAGATGTTCTGGGGACCATCCAATACTGTACCTGTCATCTTGCAGAGAAGGGGTGTGAGGCCCTGAGACGTAAGGGCCTTGCCCAAGGTCATACAGGTGAGGTGATACCATTTCAGTGGGAAGACTGCTTTCAGCAAATCAGCAGACTCACTGGGAAACAACATAGTGTAGTGGCTCTTTGGTCAGGCTTCCTAGAAGCAGAGCCTGAGAGAGGACTTGTGTAAAAGGCATTTATTAAGGGAGTGATCAACAGAGAACCTGTATGAGAGGGAAGTAGGATAGGGAAGGAGACGAAATTAAGCAACTAGTTTTAGGTGATGTCTAGCTGTAGCTTGATCCTACAGAGCTCTAGACCACAAGCTGCATTACAGAACTTGAACCACCTTAAAACAAAGTTGCTGAGCTTTTATACCTCTGCACCAGCTAGTTATTAACTATGGGCTGGTCCAAGGTGGGGTCGTTACTCCCAGGAACTTCCAGGCAAAGTGGCTTTAGTATCTGAAGGGCATGCTCCCAAAAAGACATCAGGTGTGTGCTACTAAAAGAAACACTGCCAGCGGTTGGGGGATGGGTGCACTGAATGGTAAAAGGGGTCCCAGGAGACCTAGGTAGGGCACCGAGGTGTCTGCTACAGTCCTTAAGAGAAAATTCCCTGGATCCCAGCATAACAACTGGAATGCAGTGTCAGCTGTGTGACCTTGAGCGAGTCACTGAACCTCTCTTAAGCTTCAGTTGCCATATCTGATAATTAGGAAAATAATCTTCCCTCTTAGGGTTATTGTGAGCATTCAGTGAGCTAATGCATGTGCTAAAGTACTGCATTTAGTAAGTATTATTGTAATTATTAGTACTTATTATTAATTATAGCAATATAATTATTATAGTAAATATTAAATATGTAACAAATAAAGTAACATAATTATTATAAGTAATTACAATGATGATAAAAATTGATGCCCCAAAAAGTGGAGCTGTATGAGGTCACCATCCATCTCTTACCATCCAAAGAAAATGGGAATGCATTGTCCACATCTCAGCAACAAAATCAGGATCACCCAAGGAGTGGCATTATTTTTATCCACAATATGGATGTAAATGTGTACCTTTGGTTCTCCCAGCTCACCACTGAGATAATTAACCAGAAGCAATTACAGTGCACTTGGCAAATTGCAGCGTTGCCCTCTTTGCAAGGGACATGTTTTATTTATACTTCCTCCCTTGTGGCTTGTTGATTGATCACATTCTAAGTCCAGTATTTACGGGTGAGCTGTTGACATGGACTTCACCTGAGTTTCCCTCAGGGTTCTCACACACTGGGGCCTGGGCAGGAAATTTCCATGTCTTTTTGGACGCAGTCATCTCTCTGACAATCGGCCCATCCGGGCAGATCCTGGTGCCCCAATCCCAGGCACATTTGCAGAGTCCTCCTTTATTGAATGTCGCCAGTGAATCAGTGCAGTGCCCTGAGCTAGACACCTCATCTCCCATGCTTATTTTCTGATTTCAGAACCGCAGTAAGCTAACACACTTTTAGAACATAGAAATTCACTGAAGGTTTTTAAAGCTGGACGTTAAAAGTGGAGATCCCAGTAATGCTATTTCTGAGGTCTGTCTTGAGGGCATAACCTGAAATGTGGATTTATGCTGAGATGGTCATCTGAGCATTACTTACATAGCAAGAGATGGGGAAAAAAATGAAATGTCTTAACAATTTAAGGTTAGTATGGTATGGTCAGACATGAGATAGTAGACAGATATTAAAATAATATAAACAGAGAGTATTTAAGCACATAGGAAAATATTAATCAATGTTTTTTCTGTACAAAGTGGATTTCTTCTATATATTCCCTCCATGGCCATTTGTGTTAGTATTTTTATTGATAGAAGTTTGATATTAATTCTTTGAAACCTAGTAAGTTATTAGCATTCCAGTAAACAGTCTCCTTCACATACATTTAAGGTTCAAAACAGGCAAACTCTTTAATTTCGTAATACAACACCTATATTTTTTCATTAGATGAAACAAAAATATTACCCACAGGAAACTTCATATCTTGACTACATTCTCATTTCTCACCATAATCTATATCCACAGTTATTTATTTATTTTCTCATAGGGAAAAGGAGGTTCATCAGGTGACAACTCAGCCAAGGGAAAGGGGGATATGTGGTTATCTTTTGTCCTAAACCATTAGCAGCTGTCTCATGCAGTGCGTAAACCTGGCATCTCCCATGAGATCTGCCACAATAATGTAAGTTTTCATTTAATCACGTAGCATTGCAAATAGTCACCACCTCCTCTTCTCCCCCTGCTTCCACATTCTGAATACCTCCTCTAGTGGTGTTGACTGTAATATGCCATCTCTGTATTACTCTGTAAGAAAATTATTGAAATAAACATGAATAAGCACTTACTTTATATCTTGAACATTAAGTTTCATCCTGATATATTGGGATCTAACTACTGTTTAAAATTAGCTTCAGTCACTAAATTTTTACTTAGAAATTATTTATTGAGCACCTTACACATTTCAAGTACTGTGTTGGGCCCAGGAAATAAAATGGTGAGTTAATCACTTCCCTGAGGGTGCCTAGAGTTACTGGAAAAAAACAAATGCTAGTCAAAAACAAGAACAAAAACAAAACAAAACAACAACAACAAATACACTCTCTACTAAAGACTAAACACTAACAAGTGCTAGAAACGAGAAGAATGAGGGGTTTCACCTAGTCTGCGTAAGAGCTGAGCTTACCTTTGAAGGACAAGTAGGAATTAACTAAGAAAAAAGAGGAGAGGAGGGAAGGGCAGCCCAGGAAGAGGAAAAGCATGTGCAAAGGCCCTGGGATGGAGACTATGACCATCTCATTAAAAACTGGAATCAAGAAGGAGGAGAGAGAACATGATACAAAATGAGACTAGAATGTGACTTGGGTAGGCAGACACCATTAGGGGCCTTTCTGTTGGGCAATATCAGATCCCTATCCAGCATCTATCCCACGTTTCCTGGTAGAATTCAAATTTTCTATGGGTATTCAGCCTCCTCTATACAGCTTATGTGATGCAGGAGAAGATGATACCACCCTCAGCTCCAAGGATGAGTTCCAGTAGATCTAAGTCAATCCTTCTTGATCCCAGGTTTAAGCCCTACATGAGACAACTACTAATAGTGCCAGGTAACCTAAACTGGACCACCCATACCCCCAAATGATGCGAAGCATTTCATTCCACAGTGGGATAGAGGCCTTTCTCATCCCTCTAGGCATAAATAAGGAAGCCTGTTTACCGAGCTGCTGTTGTCAGCTATGGGATGAAGCCAATTAGGTGGACAGTAAAAGAGGAGAGATGGGAAGAACCATGGTCCTTGACCAGATTGTTGTGTCATTAAATGAAGCAACCCTGAAGCCTGAGTTATTTTCTAGACTTCTTATAGTGCGAGATAATGAATGTTCTCATTGTTCAAGCCAGTTTGGGTCAGATTTTCTGACGCTTGCTCCCAAAGCATCTTGCTGGATACATCCTTGTGCATAAGGATTATTGCCTTTATCCCAAGAGAGCAATGTTCTGAAATTTGGGTGCAGAGTGCATAATTATGAGAAAAATGTTATGGAATAGGACCTGGTACATTCCTCGCCGCCACCACTACCCAAAATATTCTAATGTTAAATGAAAAACATAGAAAATAGAATTTCTTATACATGATCCCAATAGAGTTAAGCACTTGTGCATGCACAAACACACATATACACACACCGGAACACCTAAGGAAAGACTGGTAAGAAAAATACAATGTTAAATGTTTACTCCCAGGTAGGGAGATTATTACTAGGTTTTTAATTCTGTTTGGCTGGGCTCTTTATGTTCTTCAGGACTTCCTGATTTTTACGCAATGAATATAGTTTACTTTATAGTTAGACATCAAAGGCAATATAACTGTGTTTTCTACCTTAATTTATACCACCTATGACAAAAGAAGCTACTTGCATTTTTAAAAAATATAATGGCCAAAATAAAACTAAAAAGTAGCATATCTCACATGGTCTATTGGAAAAGAGAAACATTTCTAGTCTTTACATCCTATATACAGACAGTTAAGGATTTATCGTTGGTCTTAGAATAGAATAAAATATCTTGAGAGCATAACTATGTCCAATTTCCATTTTAAATCCTCAATTTATAAAATAGTTACTCTTGCTCATTTCAAAGTCCCATTATATAAAATAGAGACACTTGCAAATTTGAGACCCTCAGGAGATATCATTTAGCATCTTTAGAAAACATAATATTTAATTATCATAGCATGAGGTACTCTTAATGGCACATTTCAACATCACGATTGAAACTGATTTCTGAGAGGAAAATTAAATGATATTTCCACTCACATGCCTTATTTAAATACAAACTACATGCATAATTATCCTTGATCCCCTCCGCCACTTAAAAATAAAATACAAAAGTGAAAATACTAAATACTCATAAAAGGTTTTTTTCTCCATAACTACATCACCAAAAAAAAAGTCATAATTACCGAGCCCCCCTAAATGGTCCATGTACCCCAAACGATTTGGGAACCCTGCTTGCTGGCCAGTATCTACCACAAGATTCAAATTCCAAAACTTACCTTCCTGCTATCAGGTCATTTGAGATCAGTTTTATTCTAGGAAGGAAGATTATATCATTTTTATCAATTCCCTTTAAATGTAAAACTTGTATTTTTGTTCAGTCTTTGCTCAAGTATATACTTCTTCCCTTTTTTTCCCAAGGTAATACATAGACCTTCTTATTTCGCATTAACCATTTACTTTCTAAGATAGCAGGGGAATTTTTTGATAACGAAGCCAGACAACCTAACAGATACATCAGAGCCGTATCTCCCTCTGCAGTTCCTGCCTCTTACGGTTTTAACGTAACTGGTTTTAATGTAACCTGTTTGTTTTTTATTTTAATAGTTTACAAGAACTACTATAAATTTATACCTACTTTTTTGCAGTGTATGTTTCAGTAATATTGTAATACAAATAGTAAAACTCCACACCTTGGTGGTGGTAAGGGTGTGGTTCCTGAATCATTTTTCCTTTGAAAGTCCCCATAAATAACAACAATAGAAATTGTAAAATTAAATTTAAAAATAATTTTAAAATATTTAAAAGAAAAAGGCTGCAAACATTGTTCATTTCAGAACAGGCTCAAAGCAGCCCTCCCCCTTTGAGTAAACTGTTGAGTTATTTGAATTCACCCACGTTTATCCAAAAGATAAACTGAAAACAAAAGAGCTAGCTCTAGGACTCCATGAATCTCTACTTCATGCTTTTGATGGAAGAAGCCAGAGAGAGAAAGAATAGAGGTAGGAGTTCTGAAAACCAGGGAAGAGTCAGAAATGATGAAATAAAGGCATTTGTGGCTCTTTTCAATGGCAAAACCTGTTGCAGCAAAATATATCTTTCTTGGCACTGACATCAGTGGGATGGGAAGATTGCTCTCACGATCAGTTCTTTGTTACCTTGTCAAGAGCAGTAAGGGATGAATGTGATATTTAACAATTGGGGCGTCCTCCTCTGAAAACATTGACCACAGTAGGGTCAACGCAGAGTATTCCAACCAAATACAATGTAGTTTTAGTCCCTTTTCTTAAATTGGCTTTTGTTTGAAGTATTTCTTTTTGCTAAGTGATTTAACTCATAAATACTAGCTTTTGTTTCCTGAGATGTGTCTCCTCACTCCATCTGAAGCTGCCCTGCCTAAAGATGTGCCTGGGGGCACCAACAGAGCCAATGGCAAGAGCTAGAAAAGAAAGGCCAATGCATATCACTCTGTAAATCCAAACCACAGCAGACAGACAGCACAAACCTGTACCTCCAAAGGGATCATGCCCACAAAAGTACTTCAAAATCAGCACAGCACTCTCCTGACATAAAATGAAAGCAGTGAAGGATAAGAAATAGATGATGATGGTGAGAACGAAAGTGATGAATGATGGTGGCCTAGATTCTTTCATGGGTTCAGTATCATTTGTGTCACATGTCATGTACCAGTCACTCTAGGGGAAGAAATAACCAAATTAGGCATCTAGGCACTCTCAGCCCAGGAGAGGAGGTAAAGCAAGAAAATGTACACATCATAGGAAAAGACTGTAGAAAAGACAGGGACTGCTCTTGCTCAAAACAAAGGTTCTTAGCCTTTCAGTTTTCTGGCCTAGTTGGAGAGGAGGCCTCTTGACAGAGCTTAGTCTCTTGGTCACTGTGATGGTTAATTTTACATGTCAACTTGACTGACCGTGGAGTGTCCAGATTAGACATTATTTCTGAGTGTTTCTGTGAGGGTGTTTCTGGATGAGATGTGCATTTGGACTGGTGGACTCAGTAAAGTAGATCGCTCTCCCCAGTGTGAGTGGGCAACATCCAATCTGTCCAGGACCTAAATAGAAAAAAAGACGGAAGAGGGAGGAATTCTGCCTCCTCCGCCTTTTTTTTCTGTCTCACTTCTTGACCTGGAACAGCTCATCTCATCTTCCCCTGCCCTTAGACTGGGAGTTACACCATCAGCTCCCTTGGTTCTCAAGCCTTCAGTCTCAGACTGAATTATGCCCCAGCTTTCCTGGGTCTTCAGCTGACCAGGCAAATGTTGGGACTTCTCAGCCCCCATAATTGCATGAGCCAATTCATCATAGTAAATCTTTTATAATATTATATATGATAGAATATATACTTATATATAAATATGTATCCTATTGATCCTTTTTCTCTGGAAGACCCTGAGTAACATTATCAGCCTTTGCTGCTGTATAACTGGTTTATCCAGTCTTTCTTTCTTTCATGTGACAGTTAATGAATTGTTGTTGGACTAGCTCCGTCCATGCTAGGCAATGGGCACTCAGTTCTAGAGGAAACCTTGAGTTTTATCCTTCATGAAAATCACAGCAGAGCTGTTTGAGCAGAGCTGTGTCTTGCCCTGACCATGCTCTTTTATATGCTCATTAAGCAAAAATCTCTTATCCCCCAAATGACTCAACTTTTCTTTGGTTCCAGTTTACTATTAAATTGTACCTTTTACCTCCTTGCAGCAAGTTGTCGTCATATAGTCAGCTTTCTATTCTGTCTATTCAGTGTCACTGTGTTGGGAATTTCTTCATCACAGAGCAAATGAACATCACACATTCATCAATCCTTGACAGCTTACCTGTAAGGGATTGAGGCCATGCACACCAGTTTGAGAAATATTGTCCTAGAAGTATAGAAAGGCAAATTCTGGCCATATTGACTGATACCCAGTATTCTGGAGTTGAAGAGCACTTTTACAAAACATTTCCCCAACCACCTTAAATCTGCTTGACTCTGTATTTTAAAGGAAAGATGTAATTCATCTGATCCTGATTTGTTTGCACTTAACTCATCACAATGTTGTTTTGAAGAAGCTGATGTGCAAAAAGCCTTTTCATCAGCTTTTTGAAGAGCTTTTCTCTTCAAGGGGAAGAAAAAGAATCAGACAGTGTTTACAAAAGGTAAACAAACCAAAGCCTTGGAAAAAACCCAAGTTTATTTCTAAAGCCTGAACTCATCAGAGGTCAAGGAGGTTTGAGACTTATGGTCCCTGCTCTCTCTCTTGGAAAAAAAAAGTGTGGCCCAGAATCAATGGCCTGGCTTTCCAAGCGGAAGCTGGCAAGTCCTCACTGAGTGCTCTAGAGCTGTGATGCGTGTTTGCTGCAGCCAACATACACTCCTAATGATGCTCTCAACAAAAGCCCGTATTTTGAGCCTTGTTTTCTCTTTTCTTTTCATGTTGTTTCTCTCAGTGAAAGGATCAAAGCAATGAGGCTACTTTTTCTTCACTCAATCAGACAGGAGTTCTTTGAAGTAAACGTGTGTTTCTCTTTAGCTTTTTTCTTTCTTTTCTCCTTAGGAAGAATCTTTATAATCAGAGGCTGACTTTGTAAATTTCCCTAACACCCGTCCCTTAGCAGGTGCACGTGTATCTCAGGAAGCAGAGCCTGTGCCGTCTTTTTCTAGGATTTCCCCTTCTTGTGTTCCACTTGATGAGAGCCATCGGGTGGATTTTCATGTGCCCAGGATGGTTGAGAACATCTAAAGACAACATCATCCATTCATCAAAAACACGTGAAGACAAAGACAGGCTTTCACCTGAACAGAAAAATAAATCAGGGAATTTTAAAAAAGCATTTGTAGTTACAGCTTAAGGCTGTCTTGTGAAAAAAAAAAGTATCAAAACAACTCCATTAATGATCATCTCAGAAGCAAAACGAAGCAGAAAGCTTGTTACTATGGTTCTCGCTTCCACGGGGAATTCAGAATATCTTATGAAAAATAATGGGATGGTGAATTTAAAAAGCTGCAGAAGTCAACTTCTGCATGATTTTTACTGGAGCCTTTCAGTGGCAAATACTGTATAAAACCAGAGATTCTCCAAGAATGGGTATTTTTCTAACAGGTGATAAATAACTAATAATAGCAGCTAAAGGAAATTAAGCACTTACTGGATAACAGTCATTGCACTAAATGCTTTCATGCATCATCTCTTTTAATCTTCATAATAACCCTATCAAGTAGGTGCTGTTATTTGTCCCATTTTGCAGAAGAGAATACTGAGGCTCAGAATACCCAAGGTCAACATGGATTGAAAGTGGTAGAGGTAGAACTCAGCCCGAGATCTACCTAACGACAAGGCCCAAACTCTTAACCACAGTGCACATGGTTTATCAGGTACATGGTACAGGTACAGGTATGTTCATTCTGGAACCTGGAACTACTCTTGCTACTCAAAGGCTAAAGTCACATCTGTTCTGATTAAGCAGACTGAAGCGTTAATCTGTTTTGGACAAAACTACTTCTTCACTATTAAGTAACTTAAAAAAAGAGGAACTGTCTTACAGACATTTCCAGATTTTCCCTCAACACCCCCCTTTGTATAGTGGTAGTACAGACCTACTTCCATGGACACTTTCCTCATCAAAAAGTGTGATAAGTTTATTAAAACCCATCAAACTATGCACCTAAAAAGCCAGCATTTTATCATATATAAATAGTTATACCTCAAAAACGTTTCAAAAATAAAGATCCCCAAATATTCAATGGGAGGTACTCTCAATATGTTTTCAGTTCCCACCACTTCCTAAATTTCATATCAAATTATCATTAAGTCAAACTAGGTGAAATTGCCATTTGTGCATGTCACTTCTATAGAGATCAGCTTTTAAAAGATTTTAAATAATGTTCAAATGCTTGTCCATGTAATCTGAAGGTCTTCTCACCTATTGTTTTGGTAATACATTTTAATTTAGATAAAGATTGTTTTTATGAGCAAATGTTCTAGGTGAATGGAATTTCCTTCTTTTCCTTCCTTATGGCTTTTTTCCCCTGGACACTCAGCTGGACTGCACATCCCAGTCTCCCTTGTAGTTAAGGCAGAGGCTTGAGACTGAGTACTGCCCAGCAGAATGTGAACAGAAGTGGTGGGTATAAAACCTATAGGCTATGCTCCACTCTTCTTCCCATTCACTGTCTGGATGTGAAGAATTCTAAGGCCTTTGGCTGAGGCACAAAAGAAACCAGCATCTCTGAAGCAGAGTGTGATACATCACCTGCCAATCCAGCACCTTTAGAAGAGCAAGAACCAACTTCTGTTGTGTTCAGCCACTGAAACATGGGGACTTGATATTACAACTAGTGTTACTCTTACCAATAGTGTTTCTTTCTTTCAGTAATATTTATTGTGGATTTTCTGCATTCCTTAGAGACCAGTTCAGTGGATCAAAATTAAATGGCTTTTCAGAGAAATGCTACAGAACTTTTAAGAAACAGGGATATTCAGGTTCAGGGAAGAAAATAAACTTTCCATTTCTAGAGAACATCTGTTATCTTCTACCCATCACTCCGTCACCGTCTTCCTGGGAAACTACCCTTCTTCATGCCCAGCCATGTGATTTAGGTGAGGCTGAAACCCCAGACAGGGTTAGACTGGCCAGTACTCGTTACTTTCTGGCTACAGTGATTAGCCAGTAAAACACTAGGGCACGAAGAGGCATCGTTGAGTCTTCCTGGCAAAAAAAAAAAAAGATTTCTCCTCCTCTGCAAAAGCTTGTCCAAGAGACCCTCTCAGCCTTGAGAGTCCACTACAGTGACTTAAAGTCTGGAATTCTGTAGCTACCTTTTTTTAAAATATATTTTTTTAGAACAGTTTTCAGTTCACAGAAAAATGGAGAGGAAGAAACAGATTTTGCATATACTCCTTGCCCATTTAGGTGCACAGCTGCCCCCACTATCAACATCCCACACCACAGTAGTACATTTGTTACAGTCGGACCCACACTGACACATCACAATCACACAAAGTCCATAGTTTACAGGAGGGTTCACTCTTGGTGCTGTACATTCTATGGGTTTGGACAGATGTACAATAACATATATCTTCTATTATAGTATTATAAAGAGTAGTTGTACTGCATCCTGGCCAGCTTTTGGTGTTGTCAGTGTTCCAGATTTTGGCCATTCTAATAAGTGTGTAGTTGTATCTCACTTATTTTAATTTGCATTTCCCCGATGGCATATGATGTGGAGCAACTTTTTGTATGCTTAATGGCCATCTCTTAGTGTATTTTTTTTGGTGAGGTGTTCTCTGGCCATCTTGCTGCTGTCTAAGAGAAGCTGGCCTGACAGGACTGCTGTGTGAAGCCTGCAGACAAAAACACTTATCATGAGGAAAATTTGAGGAATTGGGAGAAATGGGTCTTGGAGGCTTGCATCTTACTATCTGGATCAATACTGACCTCACATCTGATCTTCTGGACATCTCAGTCTTGTAGGGCTGTTACTCTCTCCTAGTTCAACCAATGTGAATTGAATTGTCAGTCCTAAAACCTACAGCTTTGCTATTCATTCATGCATTCATTCATTCATTCTGAATATGGCTGGGCGAGGGAGTAATGTAATTCATAAGAATTTGAAAGTGGACCGAGGAAAATTTAATACTGAAAATACTACTGAAATGTGCATGTTATTTTCTGCTTTATGAAGACCATTTTTTCTTCTTTCACAATTACTAAAGCTTCTAAACCAATCCTGCAATGATAATTGAGCCTCGGCATTCAAAAAGAATTTAAGCTAGGCCACTGCTGGTTGTCAAAGAAACCCATCAAATAATTTACAGCTTTTGTGTTCATTTGTACATCCTGCATTGTAATACATACTCATTATGTAAGTTAAAGTTATAATCAGTTGCTCTAATACATGGCATTTTCAAACATTATATAGAAAACAACTCAGGTGATGCAACTCTCAAACTTTTCACCAACTGCCCTAGTGTTTTGGCTGAATCGTACTTCACTCTCCCCAACACTTCGGCCTCTATGGCCATTCATTCATTTACTTGTTCTGAAATTGACTGGATAAAGATGGATGACTTGGAAAATGTAGAAAATTGACATTCCTCTTTACTGATTGTACAACGCAGTATTCTTTTGGTTACAAGTGACCAAAAAAACCCAAAAAACCCAAACTAACTTAATCAAAAGAGGGAGAGAATTTATTGGCTTAGACAGTGAAAATAACCATGGGCAGAACAAGTGTGATTGGACTCAGGAACTTAGGCAGTGCCAACAGATCATCCCAATCTCACTTTCCTTGTCTCTTGGCTCTTTTCTCTTCTGAGGCCACTCTCTCCTCATGTGGAAGCTCTCAGTAGCTCTCAGTAGCCTGCACTCTAATCACAGCTTCAAATCTTGCAGAATAGAGCCTCCCCCAAAGGCTCTGCTTGGCTCCAATGCCCATTTTAAAGCCAATCACTGTGGCTGGGGTTGGGGGGGGGGGTGCAACACCCTGATTGGCCAGCTTGTATTACTTATATATCCTCTGGATCATACAGTCAGAGAATGATGTTATTTCCCTCAGAAAGGAAATGGACAATGGATGGCTGCCTTAGTCAAAGGAACTAACAACAGCTGCTATAATGAGCAATCCCAAATATCTCAACATTAAGACATTTAAAGTTGTATTTGGCCTAAGTTGTATTTTTTCACTCTTACAAAGTCTAACGCAGAGATGTTCTGGTTGGGCAGCTCCCTTGGCCGCTCTCTACCAAGCGCTGACTCTGGAATGCAGACTTCCTCCATCTTGGGAATGCTGCTCTCCACATCAGATAATCTCCAAGGTTATTGTAGAAGGAGGGAAAAGTGAGCCCGACAAGGCATAACTGCTCTCAGCTACATTGGCCTCAGAATGACATATCAATCTGTCTTCACATTCATTGGTGAGAACTTAATCACATGACCCCGCATAGATGCAGAGGGGCTGGGAAATACAATTCAATTTGGTGCCTGAGAAGAGGAAACAGATTTGGTGGCCACCTGGCCAATCTGTGATACAAAGGCAAACCCAACCCATAGCTAACACACAGCCAGAACCTCCCACTGGCTGTCCTCTGGTCAGACAAACATTAAATCAGGACCAGCAGGGTCCTAAGAGGTGATGTGCCTTTACTGTCTACTTGGACAGACAGGGCCAGTGAGAAAGAAAGGGCCTTTCCCAGGTCACTCACCACTGATGCAGTGAACCATAGAGTTTTGAGATGAAAGAAGAATGAAAGGAATTGCTCACTCCCCAGGTGCCAGAAACATTTTCCTGTGCTGCCCCCACCTTAGCTACCAGGTTTATTCTTATCAAGCATGACATAGGAGAAATGTGGTTGGATTTTACAACCAGTTGGACTTGAGTTCAACCCCTGGTTTCATTTGTTTGTAGTTTGGACAAGCAGTTAAGCAATCTGAGCATCAGGTTACTCATCTGTTCAGCTTAGAGTAATACTCAATAAACATTCTCTGAGGGTTTCAAGAGTGTATTTTCCCAACATTTTGTGGCTAGGGCCCTGAAACTAAATATACATCCAGGGAAACAGTACAAGCGCTGAGATTAGTAACCCTTTTCAGAGGTGAATTCACTTTCATGTAGTAAACATCTTACTCCCAGAATTTACTTTGCTGATTCAGTCATCACCGTTCTATAACTTGGCTAGCTAAGCCAAAAATGGAGACATGAAGATAGACTAGCTCCTCTCCAGGACTCAGTTGAGGATTACAATCTCTTCATGGGAGGAAGTGGCTCCATTTTGGGAGGTGACTGAATTCTAGATGCTTTGCAAGCCCCTGCCTGGTAGAGTGCCACCCAGCTGGCAATCCAGACTTCACCATTTGAACAGTAAGAGCCTAACTCACACTCTTTGGGTCATTAACATCATGCCTAAAGCAAACTGTCTAACCTCTGGCTTCCAGGTCCTCTCAAAGGAAACTAAGCTGTTTGCAAAGAAAGCTTTGACTGGTACCAGTAGGGCCAGACTGGGAGACTAACTTGGTTTCCAGTATCCCAAATAGGCACCACAGGGTTCCTCAATGCAGAAACTTCCCCACCCCAGGCAGCCCCCCAACTTTAGGATTTTTATTCCCTTCTGTAATGCATCAAAACTTATTTGATTCCCCCAGACCTTTGCCAGAACCACTCATTTCCCCAGATCTTTGCCAGAAATACTCATCAACCAGCCAATTTGATCATGTAATTCATGGTGACCTGTGATAGCATTTCCCAAATAAATCTGTTCCTTTAAGCAGAGGCCTATTTGAGACAAACTCCCTGCCTCAACACAAAAAGTACATCTGAAAATTCTAGTGGAGGACATTTAGTTGAGAAGACATTTCTCTGTCCTAGAAATACTTAGTTTCGGTTTGGCTAAAAGTAGACCAGGTCTTGAGGCCATTATGATTCCACAAGGAATATAGCTGCAGACACTGTCTAAAGTCTCACCACATTGCATTAAGCTTCTGTGTAAGGGGCATTATAATTGTAATAATTGCATTA
Organism: Camelus bactrianus; assembly: GCF_048773025.1. Classification (NCBI taxonomy): domain Eukaryota; kingdom Metazoa; phylum Chordata; class Mammalia; order Artiodactyla; family Camelidae; genus Camelus; species Camelus bactrianus. The sequence goes on from NC_133555.1 coordinate 30,669,760, forward strand.
TTTTGTGCATTCCCTCTCCAGGCTACAGAAAAGTTCATTACAAAGTTTTTGAAATTTTTTGTTTGAAAATTTCCTAGAGGAAGGCTCCATTTTATCAATCCACACTTTTAGAGACATCATAATTTTGTCTTCCTAACAGACGCTTTTTTTAAGGAACTCCTTTTTTTTCACTTCTGTTTCCTATGGCTGACCTTCAGAGACTGACCCATGAAGTACGCCTGAACTGCAGAAAGCCAAAACTGAAAAGAAACATGAATTCATTTCACCTTGGGTTACTCTAATACTCTAACTCCTGCTTTTAAAAAGTATATATAGTGGTATTACTATGACTGAGATTTCTGTTCAAGATCTTGCCTGATAGCCTATAGTTCTGGGCTTACTGAAAAAATATTTAGGGAACACTTCCTGCAGGAGCTTACCACCCTCCCACAGAAACCCTAGTGATCTGCACTCCAAAATAGATCGACACACATACCTCACTGTTGCCTAATTTATGTTCCTGTCACACCTGGATCTTTCTTTCTTTTCATAGACACTTGAATATTGGGGACATTTCTTGGCAACAGACCTTAAATTTTTGTTAGGCTGGCCAGAGGGAGGGCGCCGACATGGTTGGAACTGAAGCAGCCAGTCCTGAGAACTGACCTCTAAATAGCAAGGACCTCGTGTTAGTCCAGGATAGGAGGGATAGAATCACTGTTTGTTCAGACCTCTGCCCCACCTGTGCTTTGAGATGGCTCATACAGTGGGGAGAACCCTGGCTGAGGAGTCAGGAGACCTCAGACTCTGCCGGGGACCAGATGGGGTGTGACTGTGTACACTGCTCTCTAAGCCTCAGCTTCCCTGCTTGCAGAATGAGGTGGGGTGGGGAGAGCTTGGCTGGGGTCAGACTCAACTTTTTATTGCTGGGAGGTGAGGAGGGTGAGGTTTTCTTCTAAGAAACAGATGAGACATGAATCTTCTCCCTAGAAGATATACAGTGATCTGAAATGGTACCTAGAATTGTTGGCCCGGGGGTATCAGCTGAAAATTCCCAAGCAAGGTACCCTCAAAACATCCTTGTCCTAGTAAAATGACAACAAAGTAAATAGTCGATTATTCTTTCTAAAAATCTGATGGTCATGCTTGAGTCTTCTCTTCCTTGTACCTCTGCCCCCTCCCTGCATCTCATCCACTGAGATTTCCTATCAGTGCTAACAACACAAGGTAGATCCAGAAGGTCCACTTCTCTCCACCTCCCCTACCTCCATGCTAGTCTAAACTGCCACAGCATCTCTCCTTGACATCTCCCATTCTGACCTCCTACAGTCCTTTCCCTACTGGCTACCAAGGAGGACTCCTTCAACCACATGACCCCTCCGCTCACCTGCTTCCTGTGGCCCCAGGTCATGAGGTTCCAATGTGATCTACCAGCAGATCACCCACCATTCTCTACCCTCCAACCTTACCCTCCTGCTTTCTGTTCTTTGCCTATGCCAAACTCACTCCCACTTCAAGATCTTCTCTCCCTGGACCACTCTGTCCCCAGAGGACCATATGGCTTTAAGGTCTCAGTTCAAATGTCCCCTCCTTGGAGAAGCCAACTTGCAGACATTTGCTTACCCACCCTCCTGTCCTGGTGTCTTCACAGCATTTATCATTGACTAGAATGGTTCTGTTCTTGTCTGGTTTCCTTGTTCACAGCTGGTCCCTCTTCCCTCCCTCCGCATCCCTGCCACCAAATGTGAGTCCTGCCAGAGGAGGGTCCTTGCTAGTCCTGTTCACTCTGAATCTGGGCCATAGTGGCTGCTTACTATATACATGTTGAATTCATTAAGCAAAGTCATATTTAAATCCTTCCATTGACATTGTGTAATAAAACTAGCAAACTGGTTCCTGTTTTTAAAATATTTTAATTGATTCTTTGAAGACATCAGTGGAATGCCATTAATTTAGCCCCTAGAATTTATTTCTCCAGATTAAATTACTCTTATTCCTCTGAGCTTCTCACCAATCTTCCTCTCGTCCTCTTAATCACTTTGCAAGACCTTCGCTGGAGGCTTTCCAGTTTCTCCTTTTCCTCCTGAGACGCTGAGTAACCTTGTTCTTAGAGGGACCCACCGTGACTGTTCAGAGGATTTCAGGCAATAATTCTGCTTGGTAGAGGGCTTAAGAGTTTGGAATTTCTAAGCAGATCCAGGCACTTTCTAGCTAGGTGACCTTGAGTGAGGCTCTCTCTCAGCCTGGGTTTCCTCCTCTGTAAAACGGGGACGACAAAAATATCTCATATCGCTGACTGTGATGAAGCTTCCAGGAGCTTTTTCCTACAAAATACTTAGCACAGGGCCTGGTGCACACTAAAGCCTCAGTAAATAATGACTGTTATTATTAATCGTTAAACTAAAACTATAGCCTCTTGAAATAAACAGGAGAGCCGGGAAAGTAAACTGAGCTGTATGCAGAAATCACATTACATGACTTTGGATCTTGTAAGGGGAAAAAAAAATGCAGGAGAAGGTTATTTCTTTAAAGTCCTAAAAGTGAAGAGGAAACAAAGCATATGTGCAGCTGGTTACTGGAGTGAGCTGCACGGAGCAGACATCGCTAATTGCGGTGTGCACAGTGAAAGAGCCAGCTGAACATGGCACAGAAGCAAGTGTAGGGCAAAAGGTGAGGCTGCTTGAAAGGAAATAACACCTCCTTTCATTTGGTGGGCGATGAGCTAATACAGGGATGTCAGCCAGGGTTTCACACACCTGCCTCTCTAGTGCAGAGAGCTCCTCCACCCTCCGAGGAGTGGCAGAGGCTTGGCTGTGTTTCTTTCAGTCGCCCTAGGACCTCCACAGAGGTGCTCTGGGAGCCAGCCTTGTTAATGGAAGGCGTCGGAGGCCCCATTTAGAGTCCTTGGAGGACACACATGCACCAAACTCAGAAAGACTACTTTGAGGAGGCTTGTATTTAGAACACACACTTCTTCGATGACACAGCCCAAGGGCCCGCCCTGAGGGCCCTCCATGAATGATGCACTTCAGACAAAGGTGCAATGACCTCCAAAGACCTAGAGCTCATGTTCTGTCAGGCGACCCACGCGGTGGAATGCCAAGCAGCCAGGGGAAAAAAAAGGGTGTATCGGATCCCTGTGTTCTGACACAGATAGATGTCCAAATGCATGTCTAGTGACAAAAGCAAGGTGCAAAACTCTCTGTAGAACACAGGTCAGAGAGAACCTTACCTCTCTCCCTTCCATCCTCTATGCACACAGGAGGAGACCTGCTTCCAGCACCTCCCAACTTTCCATCCCTGACTCACGCCTCCCCAGGAGGGCCATCCCTTGTGCTGTGTTTTCTAGAGGGCAGGGAAGTTGAGGAGAACCCGCAGCCTTCTAGACATTGAACTACCTGCTTTCAGGTGTGGGAGGTGCTTGTGCCATCTCTCAGGCCCTTCCCTTGGCTTCCTGTCCCAGGTGGGAAATCAGCAGCATAGGGGCAAGGAGAGGTGAGCAGACCCACACTTCTTTCCCTGGTCCAGCTCCTCCTCCTGCATCAGGAGTGGGAATCAGGTCAGCTCTGCCCTGAGCCGTGAGCCTGGCTGTCTTCCATTCAAGGTGCCATTTTGGCCTAACCCTAAGCAACTGCTCCAATCCAGCTATTACCAGAGATTTGTCAAAAATGTGAAAGTTAAAGTGTAATGTGGCAGACAGACACTAAGAAGACCCCCTAGTGATCTGTGGCTCCTGGAATTCACATACATAATCCCCTTGCCTGGAAAGTAGGCTAGTCTGGGGACTTTTCCGACCAATAGAATATGGCAAGAGTGGTGAGATGTCCCTTCATGTCTAGATAACATCAGATACTAATGTCCGTCTTGTTGGCAGCCCCTCTCCTATGCTGGCTTTGATGAAACCAGCTCCCGTGTTGAGAACTGCCCTATGGTGAGGCCCATGTGGTGAGGACTGAAGGGCAGTCTCTGGCCAACAGCCACTAAGGGTCTAAGGCCCTAAATCCAAGAGCTAGCAAGGAACTGCCAACAACCATATGAGCTTGGAAGTGGTTGCCATCCCAGTCAAGTCTCAGAGGAGTCCCTGTCCAGTCACTTCATTGAAGGGCCCAGGCCCTGGAGCTTGACTGCCTGGGTTCAAATCTTGCCTCCCCACGTATCCTCTCTGCATCTAACTTTCCTCATCTTGAGAATGACGGCAGAAGTAGTCCTACTCTGTGGCCTCTTGCAGAAAAGACTCAATGAGTTAAAACAATATGTGTAGCATAAGAGCCAGTAAAGGTTAATCCTTGCCGGCTTGTACATGCTCGTGCTCTCGCCTCTCAACTATTTGAGAGCAATTATCTCTAAGGAGGAATGTTGTGGGAATTTTCACATTCGGAGACATTTCTCTCTATATATACTTTTTACGATGAACATTTATAATTTTGTATTTTGGAAAAAAGTTCTTTTTAAAATTCATGTTAGCTTTCTGTTAGGCCTTTCTAAGGATCAGATCTCTCTCAGGTTCCTATAAATAACAAAAATCCATGCAAACCAGCTTCAACAAAATGGGATGGAGTTACAGGATGGACTCGGATTGTGGCACAGAATAGGAAGTTAAGAAATGTCCAGAGGCCTTGGAGGGAGCCAGGCTGGGCTAGATAGCATGACTGGACTGAGCAGACAAGGCCTTGGCCTCTCTCTTTGAACACGTGGTCTCTCTTTGTGCTATTCAGCCCATGGTAGGAGGTGGTGACCCACACTATTTATATGACCAGACATCCAACAGAAACTAATTAGCTACTCTGGGTCCCAATTCCAAATTCCCTGAGGAGAGAATCTGGTTGGTCAGATGAACACTCATGGTCCCACCAGCAATGACTGGGAGAGGAAGCAGGGTCCCCTACCATAAACTGGACTGCTGGGACTACACCAGGCAGTACTGCAGAGGGACACCAGGCAGGTTGTAAAGAGGAGGGGAGGGGGGATGCCCAAAGGGTGCCTATTCCGAGTCCATTCCTTCTTTGTACTAAGGGGCAGCAGGGACATTGAAAATGATGTCCCAGAAGCTTTCAGAGGCTTTAAACGAGAGATAGTATTTGCCACAAATACTAGAAACCACTAGATAGTGCTCCTTTGGAGATAAATTTAGCAAGTTCTTTTAGTTGGTTGGATTCACCCTTTTCTCCTTGATACCCTGATGCATATGAAGTTGTTGCTTTTCTCTTGGGTGTAAAATATCAAAGGTATAAGAGGGTGGCTCTGTCCAGTTGATACCTCTGCCTCAGTGTGACAACTCCAACAATATTCGTGGGACCACAGGAGTGGGTACTTACGATACTAGCTAGAAGGCCAGGGTGCATGGTATCCATAACCTAACTCCAAGGGAATATGCCTCTCCTTGCTTTGTCCTTGTAAAAGTAACAGTTACAAACAAAGTACAGGGGTAAGTCCAAGGCAGACTCTGTCTCAACAAAATGATGCTAAATATTAAAAATACCATTCAACTTGAAATTTTACCTCACTTAGTAGAAACATCATCTCTAATTAGCATAATTATCTAATGAACATTCAAAGAGAAAAAATTAATTACTAGAATCATAGGCTCTCTGGGTTGGAAGGAAGCTCACAGGTCAGTGTAAATGCTCACCCTCTCTCCCCATCTTCCACAGCCCTCTACTGGTACGAGAATTCCCCCTTAGTGTGTCCCTTACAAGGAAGATGCTAATTCTGCTTCATCTCTCCATAAAAGCAGCACTTTCTATTTCTGAATAACCACAGTTATCAGAAAATCTTGACTCCAAGTAAGACTAAAATTTGGCTTCCTTATAACTTCTACCAATTGGCACATTTGCCCAAATTTTGTGTCTAGAGCCTCATAAACAAACCCTTCTCTGCATCGCAAGAAGAAATATCTTCTCATATTTGAAAAATAAGCTATGCCCGGTGACAGATACACTTGGTGGCCCACCCAGCAGCCTTCTTCACACCTCCTTTTTCTGAGCTAAAAGAATGCCAGTTTTGTTTGGCTGTGAGGTGGCCAGAAATAAGAAAGATATCTCTTCCCCAGCCCGAGGTCTAGTGGGTCTTTGAAACTAAAGAGCCAAAGGGATAGCTACGTGACATAATCTGGCCAATGATATATATAAGGGAAGCCTGCTAAGGAACTTCTGGAAAGGTTTTTGCTTCCTGATAGCAGGATAAGATGTTTGAGAAGAGCTCCCTGCCTCTCTCCACTGCTCCTTGCCTTAAATGTGGTTTTGTGAAGTGTGATGCTTGGAGCCGAGGCAATCATCTTCGTACCATAAGATGACAACTCTAAGGATGAGAAGGCAACATGCTAAGGATGCAAAACATAAATCGAGAAGGAGCCTGGGCCTCGGATGGTATCATTAAGCCGCTGCTGCTCACCCTGAAGTGGCCTGCCTCCTGATGTCTTGTTCTGTGGGATCATCACATTTTTATCACCTGACCACTGCTAGCTGAGCTTTCCCTAAGTTGTAAAGGAGCATGTTTCAACCAGTAACAGCTCACCAGAACTCCAGGTCTCTAGGCTCCCTCCTCTGAGATCCATGTGACATTTCAAGTCCTGACCTCTCTCCTCAGTACAATCCCTGTTCGTCAGCTGTGGGGAAGAAAACACAAGCCCCCAGTGACTGCTGCCTAGGAGAGAGCTGTTGCCTCTCCACTCCAACACCACCAATGTCACTTTCTTGACAGCTGTCTCATACCTGGAGGCTGCTGTTGATCACAACGCATGGTTCTTTCCCAGTTGCTTAGGCTGAGTCCCTCCCCTGCTGTCCTCCTGCAACTCGTCATGTGGACCCAAGTGCTGGACTTTGCCTTGGCCTCTGTGATGGTTCAGGTTGCTTCCCAGACTGTCAACATCGCTTTGGCTCATTATTCTTTCATCCAGTTTATCAGCTCTACTCACAGAGCCGTGGCAGCCTGGAAATCTGATCAGCATGCCATCAATGTGCTCACCCACAAAGCTCTTTAAAAAAAAAAATCCACTGAATAAGACAGCAACTAGGGAATAAATACAACACAATCCTAGCATTTCATCTGACAATGATAACAGAATACCAGTGTCTCCAAAAATACATCAGCTAGGTACCCATTTGGATTGAACCTTTTATGGTATATTAATTTACCAGAAGGAGAAGAAAGTGCTAAAAGTACCGAGGCAGGAATGATGATGGGAGGTCAACATATCCAATGGTCATTATTACAGCAGTTGTCACTCTCCATTCTGGGTGTTCTACAATGGCAGCTTGTTAGGTCATGTGCCACAAAACACAATTTGAAAAAAGTCCTGGAGATTTAAGAGCTTTGCTCTAAAAAGATTGCATTTTATAGAATGTAGGCATTTGTTCCATAACAATAGAACACAGTCATGATTTATAAAGCAAAGCAAAGATATATGGTCTGCCATCCTAATAATATATTTTTTCATTCTAAACATAATAAGGCGATCTGAAGTAAAGCAAACTCCTAGGTGAAAACATACCTGTTAAACCAAGAATGTGGGGGATAAGAGAAGAAAAAAAAGAAAAAAACAAGGAAAAGAAAAATATATTCTGGAGGAGTAACCAGAATAATTGCTTTTGCATTTCCTAAACTCTGGCTTTTGATCTTATATACTGCATTAGGATTCATCTACAATACCCACCACCATTCCTCCATTCTGCCATTGTTACTGCCGCCACCACCAACCCCGTCACTGCCACTAACAGTAACACCTCCATCACTGCCATGACCACCCCACCACTAACTCCATCACTCCACAGTTGCCACCACCTTCCCCAACACCATCACTTCACTTATCACCATCCCCATGAACAAAATTTATGATCTTCCCTGAGCGTTGCCCTGGGCTACCTGAAAAACTAGGAGACTGGGGTTATAGTTCCTGCTCTGTTAATTAATTTCACTGGTGACCTTGGGCAAATCACTTGACTTCACTGCTTCTCAAATCAATAAATACATGTTGAATGAATAAAAGAAGGAACTAATTAATAGTATATGGACCTATTTTGTGTCTGTTCTTCTTAAGGTTGGCAGAAACACAATACAAATTATACCAAGAGCTTTCTGGTGCTTAATGTTTGCAAAGTAAATTTATATACATGGTATCATTAAATACTACCCATACAGGAACTGTGGGTTATAGTTTCCCTCAGTGTCCTTTATATCAGGGTTGGCTTTTTGCTTTTGTTTTTGTCTTGATCCAGGGTCTAAGCACATATGGCAGTTACTTATACTTATCTGTCTCTCAAGTTTGGCTTCACTCCCCATCTTCGTTTTGCATTGCTCTTCATGACATCAACATTTTAAAAGAATTCAAGCCAGTCATTTTACATAATGTCCTTCAATATGTATCTGCCTAAATTATTCCTCATAATTAGATTTTGGCAGGAATATGGCATGACTGATGCTGTGTCCTTCTCAGCGCATGACATCAGGAACACCTACCATTTGTCCCAGTTTTGGCTATGAAAAGTTTGATTGCATGATTAAAGTGCTATCCACCAGATTTCTCTATGAGAAAGTTCCTTTTTCCTCTTTGTAATTAGTAAGTAATCTATGAGATATATGAAAATAGTTTTTAATTATGAAGGGCTTAAGAAATCTGTGGGATGTATAAAAAAGTTTTTAGATGTCAAGAGTTCAAGAAATCTTAAGTGCTCTAGAAGCAAGACAACATCGCTGTTGTCTCCTGTGAGTATTCACCCGTAGGCAGTACAGGCTCTGGCTGAGTTGGCCTCCATTTTCCCATGTTATTTTATCCCTCTGGGATAGGAATTCTTAACCAGGAAGAATGAAGCCCTCTGAAACTGTATGCAGAAATAGTGTGTCCCAGCAAAGAGCATCCATAGTTTTTAGTATGTTTAGTATGTTCTCAGAATGGTCCCTGTTTCTAAAACGTTAAGAATCACTCTTACGCGCTGACATTGTCTAAGGTCACACAACATCTAGTAATTGGCAAAGCTGGGCCTAGGATCCCAGCTGTCAGATTCCTGGGGCCAACCTCCGGGCACCCATGTTCTTCTCAAAGGAGCTTTATCTGGTATTTCCAACATGGCTGTTTTGGGAGGGATTAAAACGAATTACTGCATACAAGAAAACGTAGGAAAGAAGAATGTATTTTAAAAAGTTTCTTTTTCAAAACTTTTAGAAAATATAGTTGTCCTTTGGTGTCTGTAGGGTTCTTGGAATTAATCCCCCACAGATATCAAAATCCACAGATGCTCAAGTCTCTTATTTAAACTGGCATGCTGTGTCCTCCTATATATGTTAAATCATCTCCAGATTACTTCTAATACCTGAAACATTGTAAATGCTATGTAAATAGTTGTAGATATAATGTTAATGCTCCGTAAATAGTTGCCAGTGTGCAGCAAACTCAAGTGTTGCTTTTTGGAATTTCCTGTAATTTTTAAAAAATGTTTTGAATCTGCAGATGCAGGATCCACAGATATGGAGGGCCTGCTGTATACAGTAATAATCTAATGAATGAAAATCCTCTTATCTGCATATCTGCTTAAACTCTGTACTGCCTTAAGATGCAGATGTCTTAAGGGGTGGGATGTCTGTTTCAAAAACTCATACAAAAATTGCCCTCAAAAACAAAAAATTATCCAAAATACAGATTCTTGTTATTAACTGTTAAGTTATTTCCACAAAGACTACCTATGCAAACTTCTGCCAGCACCACTGCCAACTCCAGAGTATTAATCATTGATATAAATCTTTGCCAACCTGGTGGGAGAAAAATGACATCTTGTTGTTGCCTCCATTCGCATTTCTTTATTATTAACAGAGTTTTATTCAATTCTTATTTTAAATAATTTTTCTCTGACTTTCAGAGAGAGTTTGTAAATTCAATGAGTAGAGCATTCATAAAAGGGATGAGTACCACATATTTCTAACTTAATTACTACACCATTAAAATGAGCTCTGCACAACGTATTTGGAAATGGGCTTTTATCTGAGGGACAGAGAAGATGTACGTGGTTTCTTTTCCAAATCAGACAGTTGCAAGCTTTGCCTGCAGAGCTGTCCTACCTCCATGTCCCCACCCATCCTGGGTGAAGACCTTGCCAAGGGGCTCTTCTCCAGCTCACAGCTCTTCTCTTCCTAATTCTCCAAGGACTATCGTTTTAAGATAAAGAAACAAGAAACAGTTCTCCAGTTTTTTTCTATGGCTAATTTAAGTTGTAGTAACACAATACTATTTTTCCCTTGAATAGCCTTTAACTTTGAATTGAATTTTTTTATTAATTGAGATACAGTCAGTTATAATGTGTCAATTTCTGGTGTACAGCACAGTGTCCCAGTTATGCATATTTTTTTCATATTTTTCGTTAAAGGTTATTACAGGATACTGAATATAGTTCCCTGTGCTATACAGAAGTTTTGTTTTTTTTAAATCTGTTTTTATATATAGTGGCTAATATTTGCTGAATAGCCTTTAAGATTCATTTTGAGAATACCAGTCGCTACCTTGCGACACGCTTATTATGCGTTTTCAGCACTGCACCCATGGGCGAACAAAGAATAATTCTAAAATAACTACTTATAAAGTTAAAATGAATTTAATCAGACTGTTAAAAATGAAAAAAAAAATGCTGAAGTATAAACCATTGTGGACATGATTAATTACACTTGTGTTATTCATGAAGCAGAGGGATGAAACCACCCCACCGCTCGCTCCGCCCAGATTCGGAGGTATGGGTTGTTGCCCCCAAGGCAGCTCCTAGTGGAGGCACACCTAGAACGTGTCTGCAGTCAAAGCAGTGAGAGTCTGATCAGAAAAGGCCCTTGTGGGCTCTGCAGACTCATAACTGTGACTTTGACTGTGACTGATGAACCATTCCTCCTTCCTGGGGCCAGTCCTTGAATCCCTTCTTGCCCTGTTCCCTCGTTAGAGTAGGCTTTCCCCCATGCCAGGCTCTGCCTGTCTCATTCCTCCCCAGCTCCTCTGGACCCAGGACACACCACTGTGTTTGATCTGTGCTGCCCGACTTTCATTATAGTAGGTGCTCACTAAGTCAGTGCTGGTTGAGTGAATGAGTAAACACAGGCAAAGTGAGCTCCCCGCAGGGGGATGAGAATGACAGACAACTCAATGTGTCCATGACACAGTAAGTGGGAAAAAGCAGATTTTCAAATGGTGTGTAGAGAGGATAATCTGATTTTTAATTTTTTTAAAAGTGTGTACATGAAAGGATTCTGGAAAGATGCCCTTACACGTCAACATTTAAAGGTGAGAAGCTGGCTAAGAGTAGGTGCAGACAAGACATTGGTTTCCCCTCCTAAGAGGCTTTTTTCCTTTTATTGAGGAATAATCATCTTACTTAGAAACTCCCTGGCAGCCTGGTCCTATGGGTGCCCTCAGCTGAAGGTAAACTGGAAAAGTGAGGACCTGGATCCTTCAGCCTCCGTCACAGGAGGTGGGCATGGAGAAAGGGAGTTGGGAATAATCAGTGATGTTTGCCCCATGTATTCTCAACCATCCATTTGACAAATATTTATCGAGTGCCTGCTATGCTCCAGGCATTGTTCTGTGTTATGCGCTACAGCAGTGATAAGACAGACAAAACCCTGAGTCTCACAGAGCTTACATTCTGGTGGACAATAAACGTAATAAAAGAATCAATCACATAGGATGTTAGAAAAAGCAGCAAAGCAGAAACTTAAAGAGTGAGAGGTGGGGTGAGATTGTAACTCTAAACAGAGTGGCCAGGGAAACCTCTGGAACTGGCAACTTGACAGATAAATGGGAGCTCATTAGGAGGGCCCATGGGGAAGGGGCTTCTCCAGAAGAGGGACCAGCCCTGATGAACAAAGGCCCTGAGGTGGGTGTGTTCCTGGCACATCTTGGGGAGAGTGTGGATACAGTCAGAGAGGAAACTGAGGGCCAGGTCACCTGGGGCCTTGCAGAATGTCATGGGTCATTAGGATGTATTGAGGATGTAAGTGGGTCTTAAGCTAAGGAAATCGGGGAGCCTTATGGAGGGTCAGAGCAAAGAAGTGACAGAATTTAATTTGTATTTTTAAACGGCTTTATTGAGATAATTTACTTATAATTCACTCAGTTAAAATATGTAATTCAGTGATTTTTAGTATATTAACAGGATTGTGCAACCATTGACACTATCCAATTTTGGAATATTTTCATGCCCTTCTTTCCCCAAAAAATCACATACCTATCAGCAGTCACTCCTAGTCCCCCTTCTTCCAACCCCAGGCAACCACTAATCCCCTTTATGCATGTATGGACTTGCCTATTCTGGATAGTTCATATAATTGAAATTATATAATATGTGGCCTTTGGAGACTAGCCTCTTTCACTGAAAACTAGCATAACATTTTGAAGGTTCATACATGTTGTAGCAAGTGGGAGTGCTTCATTCCTTTTTATTGTTGAATAATATTCCACTATGGATATACCCCATTGTGTTTATCTGATCACTAGTTGATGGATGTTTTGGTTGTTTCCACTTTTGGGCTATTATGAATAATGCTGCTATGAACATTTGTAAGGTTTTATGTAGACATATGTCTTCAGTTTATTCTGAGGAACTGCTAAACTCTTTTCCACGGCGGTTGCACTATTTCACATTTCTATCAGCAGTGTATGAGGGTTCCAGTTTCTTCACATCCCCACCAGTGTTTGTTTGTTCCTCTTTTTTTGAGTATAGCCATCCTAGTGGATGTAAAGTGGTATCTCATTGTGGTTTTGATTTGCATTTTTCTAATTACTAATGCTGCTGAACATACTTTCAGGTGCTTTGGGGCCATTTGTATATCTTTGAAGAAATATTTACTCAAATCCTTGCCCATTTTAAAAATTGGGTTATTTGTCTTTTTATGACTTATGTTATAAAAGACTTCTGACCTCTGTTGAGAGTGTGTACAAAGAATACAAATTACTTTTGAAAATGTATGAAAAAAATGTAAGTTTTTTAAAGGTCCTAGTTTTAGAATCAAAGGAACTGAGTCCATATTCTGCCCTCCCAGTCCATCCTTAACCAGGTGTGGATTCTTGCCCAGGGGGTGGGGTCCAGAAAACCAGATCCTCTCTGAGCCACAGGGTCTTAATCTATGGAATAGACATACTGGGCCCTAATTAGGACATTGTGCTGATGGACGTCTCAAAATGAAGAAACTAGGATGCTTGAGCTTTGCATGTCACAACACAAGATATAAGGACAAGGTTTCGTGCTTACACAAAGTAGAGAGATGGCCACAATTACCTTACAGGCTTAAAAACCTTGGACACGTTGGATGATACTGGGGGAACTGGATTCTTCCCCACTGAGTACCTGAGATAGAAGGTCTTCTTAAATCATAGATGAGGTGGGGCATGGGTGGTTTGTATTTGGATCATCATTTTTTAATAAATACTTTTCTGGAAATACTTAGATGGTTAGACGGTGAGTCTGGACTCACTGGTCCTGAAAGAAGACCGTGAAATGTGAGGAAAAGAACAAACACCTAAGAGGGCCAGGGTGAGAAAAATGACTGTACACATATTCATAGGGAAGAAAACTGGAAGGAAGTATGCTGTAATAGTCAGGGAAAGCTGTTGTAACAAAGAGATGCAACAACACAATGACCAAAAAAAAAAGAATTGTATCTTGCAATACAATAGCGGTGCGAGAGGTGAGCTCCTCTCTCCACGTTGTGCCTCCCACCTCCTGGTGCTGTCATCACAAGCATTGGTTGACACTGGGTGGCTGCACTTGCAGGTTCCAGCCAGCAGGAAGGGGAAAGTGTATGTCACCTCAGGCCTGTGGATGGTCCACATCTACCCTGCTTATATTCCACGACAACAACCACATCACCTGTTCACATCTAACTGCCAGGGAGTCCAGGAAAGGCCGTCCAGCTGTGCAGCCAAGGCCTGGCTATAATTCCATCCCCGTGAAAAAAGAAAGCTTGGCTTTTTGTGGACAGCCCACAATGCATGCCACATAAACCAAAATGCTCAAGTTGCTATGGCTATGAAGTGGACTTAGGAGTATTTTAATTTTCTTCTTTACGAAGGTATCTGGATTTTTCTGAAATTTTCATATGGTTCTCAGGTGGTGAACAAACTAACAGTCATGATTATAATCTCAAGTTCTAGAATCAAGCTGGATGCAAATTAGCCTTACTAACTGGATGACCTTTGATCAGTGACTTCCCCTGAATGATGCTCTGTTTTCTACAATGGAACAATAGTTGAACCTACCTCCCGGGCAGCTGTGAGAACTGAAGGAGAGAAGACCTTCAGTGTGCTTAGCCTCAAGCCTTCTGCACAGTAACTACAGATGAATGGTACTGGGCATCGCTAGCGTTATTGTAATTATGATGGTGATTATTAGTGTTGCCGATAGATGCAACTGGTGTTCCAGGTTCTTGTTGTCCCAGAAAGAATTCAGAGACAAGACTTAGAGGTTAAAAAAAGGTAAAATGAGGATCTATTAAAGGATGGATAGTACACTCTCAGGGGAGAGCAGGCAGGCTCGGGTGAGCGGCTGCCCTGAGTTTCTTTGGCAAGTTAACTACTTACGGTGTAAAAATGAATGGGCGGAATATTCATTGGGAAGGGAAGGGTTTGGGGTCATATTCCCTGATTATCATCTCAACTCCACCTTCCCAAAGGGAGGAGGGATTTTTGTCCTTATTTAGTCTGGATTGGAAGTGTCATGGCGTCAGGTGCATGATGGGTACTTCTGATTTTCAGGGCTAATTTTATTGAAATGAGGGCATAATGAGCAAAAGTTTACATTCGGACACTAGAAATTCCTGCCTTTTCTCACCTTTCTTTGTTCTTCTCCAGGCCACTTGTCATCCTAAAAAGCATGATCCCTTATCAGCCCCAAGGTTCCTGCTTTTCTTTCTCTGCCCAGGGACCCCTGCTGCTTACATGATGTGTGGTTTCCTGCATTTGGCCTGTGCCCCTCCTTTCTGCCCAATTCCTGCCATTTGGTCTGTGTCCCCCTTTCTCTGCTCATATCTAGCTATCTGCCTGCTCTAACATTAGTATCAAACCACCTAATACACGGGCCCCAATTATATTTGGAGCATCACTCCCCATGATTTGCTGCCTTCTTTTTCTTATCTCTCTCCTTCCTCCTCCTCAGCCCCTTTACGTATCCATTGAACTCTCAAAGTTCCTCTCCCTTATCTCTCCCATTGCCTTTACCATCACTCTCTCACTCTGCTTCCTCTTTCACCTCCCTGCAGATGGCCAAGGTTTGGGGGGCACTCATGGGTCCTGCTTGGAGATAGAAGTGGCTGACTTTTAGGTCCCTGAATTATTAAATCTGATCCCAAGGGTGAAAGAGCAGCCCCATTAGCATCCCTGGGACGTCCTGTAGAGGCGCTAACCCTTGATCTGGTCCCCAGGTTAGCAGGACCAAACCGCTCTTTCCCCTCCACTGCTCATCCCCCTCCCCTTTCCTTCCCTTCCCTCTCTGCTCCCAAACATACGCAAGCTTGGATGAACACAAGTTGAGGAGCCTTTTAAACAGCTCATTAAAACTATTAAAAGCTGAAAATTGACCTTGGGAAATGACTGTGCAATAGCTTTATTAGATTTCTTGGGGAAGAAAAAAAGTTAGAAAGCTTGGGTGTCTTACTACTGATTTCTCGGGGCTCTCCATACAAGCTTCTAAATCTGGATCTTGAGAATTATTGAGCTTCTACTGGGGAAAAAAAAAAAAGGAATTTGAAGTCCTGCCAGAGCGCAGAGTAATTCTCCAGCTCTTTCTCCCACAGCCCAGGAGAGAGAAGAGGCCAGGTCTTTAGATTTGGGAGAGGGAGGGAGGTCATAGTTGGTGCTGTTGTTGAGTTTTGGTTGGGGAGGAGGTGCACGGAGGGGTTGAGGATCTTCTGCTAAACTGACTCCTCTCCTTACAACCCTGAAATGAATCTTTGCAAGCACTCATGATTGATGGGAAGTGGGAGGCGGACAAAACACAAAAAACCCACCTAGTAAAGAAAAGCAGATGATTCAAAACATATTTCAAAGACGAAAGTGCAGAAGCAGCTCTTTGTTCTGTTCTCTAAAAGGTGTGTGTGTTGGGGGTGGGGGCTTAGGCAATGGTAGAAAAGGAATGGGCGTGAACTCTGAACATACACACGTCTTTCAAGGGTCCAGGCTGCCCTGATCCAGTGTGGCATTGAGGGCCTGAACCAGGAAGGCTGGGTTCCAGGGCAAGCCTTGCCCCAAATTAGAGCAGGGCAAGGCTCAGTGCTCCTTATCAGCCACAACTTCCAAAGAGAATGAGAAGAATGAATGCTGGGCCTCCAAGTTCCTTGTACTTCTAGCAGTCCTGCGGCATACTAGACCAGATTCTATAGGCATTTCCTGAACACCTACTCTGGCCAGGCACTGCCCTAATCACTTCATCTGGTTCTGCTGTACGCGAATTATTTTTTCTTCACAGCATCCCTGTGACGGAAGGGTCATCAGCCCCATTTTTCAACGGGGAAGACTGAGACTTAAGGAGGGAAAGTGACTAGCCCCAAACCACATAGCCATGAAGTGACAGCGCCAGAGCTCAAACCCACCTCTTCTGAGGCTCAGTCCACTGCTTTTGAACTGTGCAGGGCAAATACACATGTGTGCACGCATCTGTGTTAAGGGGCAAGAGATTGATTGGTGACTTTCATTTTTAGTTGCCTAATTGAATGCCTCCCTCTTCCCCTCCCTCGGCTACTTGAGGGCGGGCCCAGCACATGGATCCCCAGTGTATCCCCAAAGCCCTGCCTGGTGCTGAGGAGTGAAGAGGACGAAGAGGGGGAAACTGGGGTCTCAGCCCTCAGGGTACTAACAGAAGGAAGGAAGGACCTTTCTTCCTAAAGTTCAAATTCTGATCAAAATCCATTTTGTGGAGGATCCTGGCTAACATGCCCTCAAGGAACTACACAGTCTTGGTCTAGGCTCCTTCCGCAGCCTTGAGAATTCCTGAGGTGAACTGTCACTCAGTCTTCTCTTCCAGAGAATGGCTGGAAGGAGAGTAGCCATTCTCACTCGTTGGAGTAATGTTGAAAGTCTAAAACCAGATATTCTATGCTCATGATGAATTGTGCAAAGCAATATTCCAGTAATCAAAATGTATTTGACAGAAGGATGCTTATTTAGAAGTCTGAATTTGATAGGTTCATGTTTCCAGACCCCACCTTCCTAGTAGAGTTGGGAGGATTAAGTACAATGTACTGAATGGTAGTTGGCAATAGTACTATTTCTATGCAAATTGCTTCTTTCCTCTACAGACTCAGAATTCTCCCTGAGCTCATTTTCTTTTGAAACCTAATTTAAAGAAATGAAAAATACAATGAGATACCACTTCTCATCTATCAGATTGGCAAAAATCCAGAAGTTTGACAGAATAGTCTGTTGGTGAGGCTCTGGGGAAAATAGCCACTCTCCCATTGCCAGTGGAATGAAAATTACTACAACTCAAGCAAAATTACACATGCCCTTGACCTTTGACCCAACTTAAGTTACTTCTAGCAATCTGGTATATACTGGCAAGAACACACAAAAAGACGTGAGACTTATCAACCAATTGCAGTATATGGAGTTCATTTGGGTCCAGATTTGAACAACAAATTGTAATAACAAGACAAGGAAATATGAACACTGGTTGGGTATTTGATAAATTCTAAGGAATTATTAGTAGTACTTTTGAGTGTGATTGTGGTAACATTGTTATGTTTTTCTTCAAGGGTCCTTATCTGTTAGAAATACTTAGGAATGGAATGCAGTGTCTGGAGTGTAATTTAAAAGAATGCTGGAGAAGGGAACATATGGTTGACTGGTACTTGGGGGCTTATTACTGTTTCCTATTTTTGTTTATGTTTGGAAGTTTCCATAATAGAATTGTGATATTACAGATAAAGCTGAAATCCCCCTTGACCACACCTAGGAGTCCAAATCCTAATCCTAGGACTCTCCCCAGTTAACGACTCTTCAGTTTACTCTAAACCCTTCCATACATTTTTCTGGGCATTTAGTACTATAGATATATACTCACAAGGGGTGGAAGGATAGTATTTTTTTTTTTTTTTTGAGGACTGCTTATTTCCATTTACGCCAATGATATCACCCTGACCTAATGTCCCGCCTTGTGCTTTCTCCCAGCCATAAGTCTCGGAGCGTTTCCATGTAACACACAGATTTATTCTGTTCTTCCACTGCTGCACAGCATAGCATGGTAAGGTGTACCATAGATTGTTTACCCATTCCCACAATGATGGGCATTTATGTTGTTTTCAGTCCTTTTGTGATTACAGTTGTTGCTGCAGTGAACATCCTTGGATGTATCTCCTCATACACGGTAGAGTGTTTCTATAGGGTAGATGGTATGAAATGGAATTGTTCAGTCCTAGGTTATTTTCGGCTCTGTGTTAATAGATGCTAACTCTGCCTTCCCTGTACCCTGTTTTCTATCAGTAAGGCTCAGGGCCTTGTTTCCTTGTCAGTCAGTGGGGCACTCACTAATGGGAGAAGCTGGGTTTTTTTTAAATTACCAGTATTCCTATCATTTTATAATTTTGTCCCCAGCTCACCTCCTACTTCCTTTGTGTCTTAGAATGATTGCTCTAGGCTCATACCTCTACTCCCTGCTTTGTGATTCAGTCAGCCTGGCCTTCCCCCACCCCGACACATCTTCTCCCTTCCTCTAGAAGACTCCCTGTGTGAACCTGCACCCTCTGCCCCTCATTGTGTGTTTCCCACGTCCTGCTTCCTACCCTCCAGCCACTTGGGTCTGTCTCTCTTCCCATATGCTCTGACCCCTTCGAGGCTTTACACACACTATTTCCTCTGCGTGGAATGCCCATCTTCTGCCCCTTTAGTGACCCAGTTTAATGGTCATTTTCTCAAGACAGCCATCCCTGATCTCCTGCTCTAGAAGTGCTGGTTACCTTTCAGTAGAGTGCTTGGAGCAATTTTTGATAACACATGCATTTTGGATTAATCTGATTAATGTCTGTCTTTCCCATTAGCTCTCAACCACTATGAGCGTGGAAATTGAGTGCATTTTTGCTCGCCATTGTACACCTAGCATCCACTCCGGTGCCAAGAATATCATAGGGCCTCAATAAATAGCTGTGAAGAACTACAGAATGCCTATTCACATGGGGAAGACTCCCTTCACTGGCTCTTTTTTTTACCTGACCCCTACTTCTGTCAAATGACAATTCACCCACAAGGTCCAATGGTAGAAGAGATTCAAGGATCTGATGGGACTACTGGTCAAGATTCCCTTCAAGGCCCTTTTGCAGATCAGAAGTTCCACGTTTTAACAACGTAGCAGTTCCTTTGTCTTTCAGTTTCCTCTCAATTCCTGCAGCACTCCCAGAGCACAGTTAGGGTTTAAACTGGTATACGACCATTCATGGTCATGCCTGCTTGGCTACTGGACCTGGTGGTGAGGGTCTGGATCTTAGTTGTCTCTACCTCCCCTGGGCTTTTAGATGCACATCTCCTAGTAAATATTCAATAGAACATCCCTGAGTGAGAGGTGAAGGAGTGATTATGGGGAGCGTAAATACCAATTCTCTTCTCTGTGGGGTCACACTGAGTGCTAGTCTAAAAGCTGGGCATACCCCAAGTGCTTTTGAGAAAAGAAAAATCCTGGCCCTGCTGCTTTCTCTCTGTGGCTCATTCCCCATCCGCATGGTTGGAATGCTATCCAGAAAGACTCTATTCCCACAGCAATGTGAGCCCGCCCCCTTGCTGCCGCACCTGCCCTTGTCAGCAGGACAGAGTCCCTGAAGTTGTTCATGAGCTCTGGGCATCTTCCCCATGCAGTTCCTCCTTCAATTTGGCTTCCAGAATGTCAAATGCCAAGTTTTTCTGGGCAAGCCCAGCAACTTTTGTGGCTGGCACATCTGTTTTCTTCCTCTTAGTCACTATTTTTTCGCCCTTTGAAAATTGTTCATAAATTTTGCTGTATGAAATTTTTTGGTAAGTTGCTTCAAATTCATTTAAGCAGGGGAAAGAGCCAGATAAGTATCCTGAATAAAATTTTACAGAGAAAATCTCCATGGTTCTACCATGTGAATTTGGGAAGAGTCTCAAGATTAAAATGACTTCAGGCAACATGTGCACCTTCAGAAAGCTGCACCCTTCTTTGAAGGAATGTGGACTCCAGGGCAGGGGCACAGAAAGTACAGCAGGAACCTGGAACACCTTGTTGTACCAGAAAATAAAGAAGTGCTCAAAGAGTGATGGGGGACACGTCAAATTATGGCTTGAAGGGCTGTTAATTGACCAATTAATTTATTAATTAGTTGGGGGGAAAATTGTCCTCTTGGCAGAATAAAGACAAATATAGAAGAAATGATGGAATTAGAAAACTACCACTTGGCAAACATCATATTAAGAATTTTGGGGGAAGAACCATCAATGATGAAAACGCTAGTGGGTGAAAGTTTGGGGAGTAACAGATTATTAACACAGTCTCCAACAGCATCAAGTAATTGGGGAGTCACTATCATGTGCTTTCTGATTGATGCACTAAGAAAATGCAGCATTCCTTCTGTGGTTTTTTTCTGCTAAAGAATCAGAGTCTGAATCTAAACATGCGGAAACATCAGACAGATCCAAAGTAAGGGCCATTCTGTAAGGTAATTGGCCTGAGAATTGTACATGGAAAAGGATGAATTTTATTGTATGAAGGTTATACGTCAATACAGCTGATTTTAAAAATATAACTGACCTGCACTTCTCAAAACTATCCATGTCAGCAAAAACAAAGACTAGGAACTATTCCAGATTATAGGGGACTGAATAGACAAGACAAGTGAATGCAACTTGTGGGACAGAATTTCCTTTTGCTATAAAGAACATTATTGGGATAATGGTCAAAATCTGAATAAGATTTGCACGTAGACAATAATAATAACGTGTAAATGTTCATTTCCTGATTTTGATCACTATACTATGGTTATGTAAGAGAATTATCTTGTTTCTAGGAAATAGACTCTTTAGTATTTAGCAACAAAAGGGCATTATATTATGTCTGCAACTTAAGGATCAAACAGTAGGTAGACAGATTGGATGGATGGATGGTGTTACAATAAAACAAAATGAGACCAGGCTTGAAATCCCCCAAGCAGACAAAACCAGTTAAGCAAAACTTTTTCTAGGTTATTTCATGAACATAAAGAAACAACTTCACTTATTTCCTATAAATGCCTCTGATGATCCATAAACAAAAGTTAAGTCATCTTCCTAAAATGATATGATATTCACTTTTAACCAATCTCCCTCCCCCCACACCATCTGGAAAACCCCATGGAAATAAGTAACCATTGTAATGTTAAACAATGTTATCATTTTCATTTTGGGAACCATCCCATAATGAGCCCCTCAGCTTCTTACAGTCTTCGGGTTTGAAATCCCCCTGTTCATGAACACTTTTATTTCTGACTAAATAAAACATCCATATCAAAGGATGGATGGATAGATAGATAGGTAGGCAGACAGATAGACAGGCAAGGTACATGTAAAATGTCTCCTTGAATACATTTTCAGGCTGTCTACAAAGCTGAGGTCTCCAGTAGGCAAACTTTTATACAGATAATTGATGTGGGCCTTCATGAACCAACTCTGAAGGGATTCTGAACTGCAGGGGGCGCCAATTCCCACCAGGCAGCAGAGACAGTGAGCCGCCAACGCTCCACTTTCTCCTCCCTCAGCCTTGACAGGTCACCCTGGGCTCTGGGATATTCTGCATCTCCATGCAGGGGCTCGCTCCTGCCAGCCTCTTTCACAGTTTCTGTACCTCCAGTTTCCCCCACCCCTCCTCTAATGTCTTTTCTGAACTCAGTCCTAGTGGAGAGCACTCTGAGCCCCCAGCTGTGCGAAACTGGGCACCGAGGCAATACCACCAAACCCGTTTTCACTCATGACCTACATTGCCGTTGGTTCCATGGACTGTGCATTCTGCAAGTCGAAGGGGGAAATGTTACTATGACAACAGCTCCTGGAACTGCAGGGATGCAGAACACCTACTTTAAAAAGTTCACTTACGCATGTGGCAAATGGACTTCATTAGTTGTTTCTAAATCAACTATCCAAACCAAGTGGGTTGAACGAAGAATATTTTTAGAGGGCTCACTTAGATCGTAACACCAGAGCTAACCGTTGAGATATCAGAGAGTGAAGAGTGAATACTACAGTTTTTTATTTTATTTTATTTAAGACAATGTTTACAGATGAGCAGTGTGCTCTGTGGCTACTGTGATCTTGCCCATTTGAGAAGAAAACAGACATCTACAAGCAAGGGCTGATTCTCTCCTAAAATCTAGCCTTAGTTGGTTCCTATCATTTTCTCCTCTTGGCTGCTGGAGCTTCTAGCTTTTCCACCCCACCATCCAGCAAATGCCGTGTGTGTGTGTGTGTGTGTGTGTGTGTGTGTGTGTGCGTGTGCGTGTGTGCGTGTGTGTGCGTGTGCGTGCGTGCGCGTGCGTGTGTGTGCGTGCGCGTGCGTGTGCGTGGCGCGCGCGCGCGCGCGTGCGTGCGCGCATGTGTGTGACCTCAGGCAAGTTATTTCTTTTCTGAGGCTGGGAGACTTTCATCTAGTCCTTCATTCAAATGCTCACAAACATTTCTTGAACAATGACTATGTGCCTGAAGGAATAATACCCCCCTCAGGGGATTGCATCTCTTTAGACCACTCTAAGAAGTTAAAATCAATGTTGAAATCATGTAACAGTTTCCTCTGACTCCCACAGCTCCAGGCTGGGGTCCCCCCCATCACAGCCCCAGTTTGATGGACTTACATTGTTGACTGTGTGTCTATGTCACCCACTTTGAGAGGGCCCCTCAAGGGCAAGGATCTTCTTCCCACCCAGCCCTGTCTTCCCAGAACTCGGCACCCAATCTTCATAAGCCAGAACCTATCTAATTAAGATGTTGGAGCATCTGTCACTAAGTGGTTTTTCTTTTTCTCATGTTCCTCATGTAATCAATGACTTCAAATCATATCCACCTTTCAGTGGTGGCTCCAGGAACATGCTGTATGGAAGTGCTTTCAAGAAGCACCTGGTTGGAGGCTTGAGCAACCCGTGATGAGCCGTCCTCTTGCTGTAAGTGGCTGGCATCAGCATGGCTGCTCCAGGAACCTGAGGCTGCATCAACATGGTAAGCATTCTGTTTCTGCTTGGATTATTTGTATACAGGGTGACTTGGGCAGAGTGTGCATGAAGACTATGAAGCATCATGACTCTCACCCATCACCTTTAGAGCCCCTGGTCCTTAGCACTTTCCAACTGAGCATCTGTTTTCTGAGTCTGTGCACCCTAGAAAGTGACCTGTAACACCCCTTACTACCTCCCTCCAGAAAAACAACTTTCTTTCATTTCCTTTCTTCACTGAAAACCTGGTTTCAGGGGAGCTTCTACAGAGAAGAAGAAAGTCAACAAAAACAAGGCATCAACAATGGAAATGTTTATGCCAGTTATAAAATTCTGGTTTTTGAAGTGGAAAAAAAAAAAGTGAAGGGTTGCAAATGGCAAAATATCCTTCTTTCTTATGGGTGAGTTGTATTCCATTACTTATATATGCTGCATCTTCTTTATCCACTCATCTATTAATGCACACTTAGGATGCTTCCGTATCTTGGCAATTATAAATAATGTTGCTGTTAATAGCAGGGTGTATGTATCTTTTTGAATTAATTCTTATTTTGTGGTTGGCTTTATTCCTTTGATAACTATGTAAGTTTAAAAAGCTAAACCTCTAAACTTTCTTAGAAATGATGAACAGTACATATATGTAAATTTTAAAAATGTGCAGTTTATTGTATGTATGTATTTACACACAATGTATTATATACATGCAGTCAAATTGTAACAATTCTACCTAATAAAGCTGAAAAATGAAAAAAGAAAAAAAACGGCATCAAAACTCTGGGGACGTGAACCTGAAACCATGTCACCCTTTCTCAATTTCAGAGTCTCCCTCCTCGGAGGGGCTTGGATAGAAATGGGGAACATCACTCTGGTAATCCCTTCTGGACACAATTATGTTCTAGTTACTTCCTACTAGGACCTATTTGGTATTTCTCATCTTACTCTGATTGCATTCAAAACTTGATTAGAGTCTATTGATTCTGTCATAAAAAAAAAAAAATAAAGGCAGCCTGCGTTCCCCCCTGTAGTCTTTTGCTTGTGTTAATATAAAAAAATACCACCTGTGTCTCACAGGCTTAAACCTGCATTTCTTTGTTTTGCTCCACTCCTAGTCCTTGCCCTCCTCAGAGCTGACATCTCCCCTCAGTCTTGTGCACGGGCTTTAGTTTTTATTGCTGTTATTTGCTGGTCTCAGTTAGGGCTATTTGCTCTCCCGGCTACCAAAGGGGAAAGGAGAAATATTTCTCCAATTCTCAAATGATGTTGTTATTGACCAAACCGTTTTTCGGTGAATTTTTCTATACTTATTGTTCCCAAGTGTTATTTATTCCCATTATAAGCAATTTCCCTGATGATAAAGGAAAAGCTGTCTGTGACCTACGAGGGGGGTCAGCTCCCTTGAGGGGTCTCGTATCTGCTCTCTATTACGTGGCAAAATGCTCACACTTTTGAAGACTCAACTAAATGTTCCTACTTGTCTTTCTTGGCTCCTCCAAGGCAGTTGAAAGTAGATGAGAAAGAAAGCAAGCCAGACTGAGGACCCAAAATGGGTCCATGTATGATGATCATACAAAAATACAGTTATAAAGAGCTCATACTGGCCAGGGGCCAGGAGACCTCAGTTAACTCACTTTTCCCTAAATTTCAGTCACTGTATATCACATCATGATTTTTTTGCCACATCAGAGTATCACTGTTTACTTGTAATTTTCCTCAATATATACTTGCTTTTTTTGTACTTTCTCTACTGACATTTATTTTTAAAGGAATCTTACTGGGGTCTCTAGCCATTACTAGGAGGTAACTAGATAATTTTTAAGATGAATACAGTGCAAACAGAACAGTGGCACAGCCAGGACTCTGCTCCTGAGGTCAGCTCTCTCCTTGTCAACAAGGGAAGTTAGAGGATATCCCAGCACCAAACTGAGACTGGCTCCTTTAAAAACACCAGGAGGACTGAACAAGGATTGAAAAGGGAACGACTGTCTCATCATGTGATCTGTGCCCACAGAACCCCACCTAAATCATCTCCTGCACCATTTCAAATCCCTCCAAACACCAGTGGGCTTGTCCTCCAGAGTTCCTGGAATCTGTCTACTCCCCAGATTATGGAAGTGTGAGAGTTAGAACAGTCACGTGAGTGCAGCATTGCCCTTCACCTGCCTAACTCTGTCAGTAGGGTAAACTCATTCTATCCAAACTCCAGTTCCTTAGTCGGTCCTACGTTAGATTTCAGGAGAGGAATTCTGCCATCCAGCAGGAGTGTCATGAGTTTTCTAGGCTCTAGCCTCAAGACTAAGGCTTAAGACATGCACCCCCATGTTCATAGCGACTTTATTTACAATAGGCAAGATATGGAAGCAACCTATGTGTCCATCAACAGATAAATGGATAAAGAAGATGTAGTGTGTATGTGTGTATAATACACACACACACACACACACACACACACACACACACGAGAATACTACTCAGCCATAAAAAATAATGAAAAATTTGCCATTTGCAACAACGTGGATAGACTTGGAGGGCATTAGGCTAAGTGAAATAAGTTAGACAAAGACATACTATATGATATCACTTATATGTGTAACCTAAAAAATAAAAAAAAGAAGCAGACTCACAGGTATAGAGAACAAACTAGTGGCTACTAATGGGGAGACGGAAGGGTGGAGGAGCAACATAGGGGTGATGAATTAAGAGGTATAAATCATTAGATATAAAATAAGCTACAAGGATAGATTGTACAACAAGGGGAATATAGCCAGTATTTTATAACTATAAATGGAGTATAACCTTTAAAAATTGTGAATCATATTGTACACCTGTAACTTATATAATATTGTACATCAACTACACTTCAATTTAAAACGGCCATCAAAAAAAGAGACTACGGCTTAAGAACAAATATTTCTCCTCCTTTTCCACCTCCTAGATGGGGAGAACCTAACAAAGGTCCTAGTTAGCCATTCTCAGGAGGATGACAGTGGCTGGTGAAAGGAAAAGCCCGGAAGGTACGTCCAAAGATCGACAACGGATTTCCCAGGTTTAAGTTTTTATTTTAAAGTCTTTTTTCTTTCCGGTATTGTCTAATTGTTCTATAATAAGCTTGTATGATTGCTCCATGAAAAGTTGTTTGGTTTTGTTTTGATAAGAAAAGCAGTGACTGAGAGAACAGGTTTCAAGTGACAGGAGCCACAGTGCCGAAGGCCACTGGGCTGTGTCTCTTGGGGAAAATCCTTTATTTTCTTGCCCATGCACCAGGGTAAACATGCCCACCTCACAGACATGAGGGGGGGATTAAATGAGATCATGCAGAGCTCAGTGGTTTATACTGAACATGCGTATATTAGTATACTATGAATATAATTTTAGAAATGGTAGCTATTAATATTATTCATGGATATTTTCTTTTGCATGATAGCAGAAACATTCACACAATAGTGAAAAAGGAAGAAAAGTTTATCTCTAATTCCATCACCCCAGCCAATCCAGCTATTGTCATTTGCCCCCGGCCTCTTCTAGTCGTGACCCACATGATTTGTACATATTTATACTCATATTGTAAGTGCAATTTTGTATTCTGATTTCCTTCAGCTAACATATGATAAGCATTTTCTGCCACATATGAATCATTAAATGGTGATTTTAAAAGCCATACATAGTCAGGGACAATAAGATGCAGTGACCCTCTCTATAGCAAAAGCAGTCTCCTTCATATTTTCTAAATTAAAATCCCTCAAGATGACCGATGCTGGCCCTTGAAGTAACCAAGTTCAGTGTAATAAAACCAATGTCACAAGGAGGCAAGCAAATCAGGGCACTTTGGGTGATGAGGGAGCATTAACCTTTTATATGCTTTTGAAAGCCAATGGGTTTCAGTTTGCTAGAAGGTACAGTTGTACCTCAGAATACTATCTAAAGATGTCCTGCCCTTCTGATGTGAGTGCAGGATCTGACCTCCTGGACCAAGCCAAGAGTATTTGAAGCCTGAAGATAAAGGAAGGCCAAGCCTGCCATGTGGGCTGCAGCTCTTCCTCCCCCACTGGCAGAAGTGTAGGCAGGCGAAGGTGGGGAGGGACAGGGCCAGCCAGAGCACGGAGGTGAGAGGGCACAGCACTAGCTTAGGAACAAAGGAGAGCACATTTAGGCAAGAAAACCAGGTGTGGATCGGGAAATAGTGGGGAAATAGGTTGTCAAAATTGCTGGCCTGGAAAATGGAAAATGGGAGTTCCACTAAGGAGCTTTGAATGTAATCAGGTGGGTATTGGCGAGCCGCTGAGGGTTGTTGAATAAGGAAGCGGGCCAGCCAAGGTGCTGAGTGGGAAAGAGAAGAAAATAAAGTAGTGTGAGTAGACCAAAAAGAGAACAACTCCAACAGGGGTGCAGAGGAGGAGGGAATCCCAAGAGAGATGGCGGCTGATGGGCACTAAATGCCCTGTTCCAGGCTCTTTTCTGGGTACTCTGTGTATACTCACCAATTCAACCCTATAACCATCCTCTGATTTGGATACTGTTATTATAATTCCTGTTTTCTGGATGAAACTTATTAGGTGATCTGGGCAACTTGCCAAAGTCAAGAGTAGTAAGTGGCAGCCCCAGCACAGCAATCTAAGCAGATTGGTTCTGGAGAGAGTCCACCCAGTGAGTGGGGGAGGCACTCAGAGCAGAGGGGACAACACATGCAAAGCCAGAGATGAAAAACAATGCCCCCCCCCAAAAAAAAGAAAAAGAAAAACAATGTCCCACCTATGGAAGAAGATACAAGTTCCAAGATGCAGATGGTGAACAGGTGGGCTAGAGAAGAAATTCTTGAAATTTCTGTGACTGGCAGTGTGGAGACAGAGGCTGAGAAGCTCTGTGCCTCTGCTTGTCCCCTGACATAGTTGTCCCCAGAAACCTGCACAAGAACTTGTTTCACACACTGTATTGTTTACAAGCTGGTTAGGGTTGGAGGCTGAGGCTGCCTCCACTCTGGCTGGTCTCAGTCTTCATCCATCTAATACACATTTATTGTGTGCCTCTCAGTGAAGAGTCCTGGAGATGCAGAGATTAACAAACCTGGCGCAGTGCCTACAAAAACACATCCCTGTGGTGAACTTCCTTCCACTCAGCACGTAACTAGTTGGGACAGAGGATCTCTTGATATAGTACCTCAAGCCTCTTTGTTCTTTCTTGTGAACATGTCGTCCTGCAGAGCTGTGAGCTTGAAAAAGCTGCTTCCTGCTGGAGAGATCAGGCTTTACTCGCTCGTCACTGATATACAGCCCGCATAAGTGATTTCATCTTGATTTTAGCTGCGTACAAACCAGATGATCCGAGCCAATGTTTTCTTGTCAGATTCAGAATTCTTCAGCTCAGAGCATATCCAGGAAGCCAGCCTCTCCTTCCTCCAGGTCCCTGAGATAAAGGCCACTAAAGATGGTTCCCAACTTAAGCTCTAAAGATGAAGATGCTGGAACCCAGATTCCTTTATGTCCTGAGGATGCTTATTCTGGGAGAACTCAGAGGTTCTTTCAAGGGTGAACTCTAATGGGGCAAAGATCTGGAGGTCAATTGGTTTTCCCTGAATATGGACCATCCATGGGGGCACAGCTTGAGCTTGCTTTTTTCACTGTCCTCACTGCCCCATATTGGTAATATCCACTTGTCCATTCTCAGAACCACTGGATCAGTTACAATTTGTCTCAAGTCTCTGCAGGTAGCATTAATAGGACTGAAGTGAACTTGCACTGAGTTGGGGGTATGCTGAGAATTGCTGAGCGTCTGTATAAGCAGCAAATAGCCCAGATACAACTCTACACAAGGATGAGCAATTATCATGGGAATAGAGGGGCATTTAGGAAAGTATCAGGGGCAGGCAGCAGCAAGGATTTGCCTAACACAGGTTTACAAAAAGACCTACATCTCTACTCAAGGAAGATTGCTTCTTATGCAATTAAAATAAATCCTCCATCTGTCTAAAAATCACTTACATAAAGCGCCCCTTTCTCCCTCGCCTCCGCCAGTTCTTCATCTGTGGGCCAGGTCAGGTTTTTGGCCACCTACCCCAGGCCAACAGCTAATGTGTGCGTATCCATGCACGGCCCATAGCTAACTGCTAGGGAGAGCCCCTTAGTGGATAGCTTGCTCTAAACATACATAGGAGCAATCCTTATGTGGGGAGTATGCTTCCCCCACATCCATTAGCATAATAGTTCCATCTGCATCCCTGCTGCAAGCAGTTTGAAAGTAGATAAAGTCTGAAAATATTACATATGTATGTCTGTACACAAGCTCACCCAGAGCATGTCCCTGAGCAGAATGGATGAGAGGTGGCTTCCCTGGAAAGGGTTCAAATCTTCCATCCCTCTACCTACACAAAGACACACATGCTCATTTGTTCCTTTAAAAGATGAGGATACTGGGAGGGTTGTTTCCCAGGATGGACTTGCAGACTCCAGGATAACACTGGCGGCCTGTTTGCTGCCTACATCCCAGAGGCTCCAGAAGTCCCAGCTTTGCAGGGACGAGAAAACACATGTGTCTCAGAGAGCAGAGGAGCCCTCCCCAGCCTTCTAGGCTGACCTTGGGCTTGCACTGTCCCGCTCGCTCCTCCTCTGCACTCTTCGTCTGTGAGAAGGCGCAGTACAAGGACATAAGCGAGATGGTGAAGCCACAAATGGCCTGGGCTTGGGCATCAGGCAGAGATGAACTCAACTTGGGCTCTGTACTGACTAGCTTTGTGACACAGCTCACTTAATCTCCAAATCTCATTTTCCTCATCTGTACAATAGGGACAGCAGTGCCTGCCTGCCTGCCTGCCTACCAGGGATTGAATGAGATAATGCATATGCAGAAACCTGTATTCTGTGTGGAAGCACACCCCACAAATGGTAAGTCACAGCATTTGTGATGCTTGGTTGTCTTACCTGCTTAATTACCGCTTACTAGATCACCAGTTCTTTGAAGGTGGGATTAATAACTTACCGCTGTATTCCAGTGGATAAATGTAGTTCCAGGTACGCAGTAGGCATTCATTAAATACTTGCTGAATTTGTTGAATGCATAATTAGTATCTGTAGTAACAAGTAGCTTGTAATACTTGTGATGCTTAATTTTACGTTAACATGGCTGGGCCATGGTGCCCAGATACATGGTCAGACATTCTGGATGTTTCTGTGAGGGTGTTATTGGATGAGATTAACATAAACTGAGCCTACTCTCACTCTTAGTCTGCTGTTGCCCAGAGAGCATGCCCAGGCCAGCCTGCTGGAGGATGGATATGGGGCACAGAGCCAAGACGCCACATTAACCCCAGCCCAGGCCATCCTAGTTCAGCGGTCAGTTGTCAGCTAACCCCCAGATATGTGAATAAGCTCATTAAGATCAATAAGAGCTGCCTGGCCTATCACCCCTGAAGATGAACAGTAAGTGCTTTGAAAGCTATGGAGCTTGGGGTGGGGGTGTTCCATTGAATTACACAGAACTGATACACGGAACTCACAAGTCACTTGCCCAAGCCTGGCTACCTCCACAGCCTGTGCTCCACCCACTGCATCACACGGCAGTGGATGTCACCTGAAGGCAGGTATCCCACGTGGGAGAAAACTTTTAAACAGTGGAGATTCCTTTGCCACGGTAGGACGGCATGCCTACCAGCCGCCAGGCTGCCCAATAGGCAAGCTAAGCGCAGGTGCCAGGCATAGCCTAGAAAAGCAGGGCAGCTACACAGAAATGAAAAACTTTTTTTTAAGAACTTGATATTTCAAAAAATAAGCATCGAAGTAGTCATCCTAACTTTTTCAGAATTCCTTATGCTATTTTACTGTTTAGAGTTTTTTTTTTTAAAATGAGAATTATATTTTGGAAGGGGGTGTGGGTTTTGAGCCCTAAAGTGTAGGTGGGCCCCCTCCTCTCTAGGGATGTGGGGACCTAGGGCTGCATGGAGCTGGAGCAGCACTGCAGGGCCTGCAAGAAGTAGCATATGAAGCAGCTTGGGGGGCGGGGCGTGGGGGACACCCAAGTAACGGAGCTGGGCTTCTGCAATCTGTTTCCCACTGCTTGTGCCTGTGAATCATCTATATCCACACTCCCTCACAACCCGCATGTTACATAAATAATATACAAAATGAGCAAAATCCAGCCACCACCACGGACAAGCTTGACCTTGGATAGTCATGGAGGAGTGAGGAGAAACGGCTGCTTTAGAGAGTTGTGTGGGCTCCCTCCAGAAGAGCGAGTTTTGTTTGGCTTCTCTGTGTCACTAATAGCTTTTAGAAAGTCAGTCACCTTCAAGGCTCAGGACCTTAGGAAACGGTCTTCAATGTCAATTTCTCACCCAGTAAAATCCCTGAAAACGAAAATAAAAGTGGGCTTGCATTCCAAGAAGAAAAAGGAACACAGAGCAATCCGAGAAGATTTGGAATGCTTGTGAAATCCAACTTGGGGGAAGGGTGAGTGTAGGAGGGGAATAGTCAGTCACTAATGAAATGAGCAAAAATATGAGTGCCCAACTCACATGTGAAATCTAGGGACAGAAATCTTTGTTTTCTCTCTGAATATTCAAAGGTTATGCAAAATTGTTACTGCCAGGTAGGGCCTCAAGAAAGTTTCCCTGGACTCTAACTTGCTCTCAGAGGAGATCAGCTGAGAAGATGATCAGGAGAAATCAGCAATGCCCAGGTTAGTTAGCAGGGGGCAAAGGAGGATGAAGAGGGAGGAAAAGGAGGGAGGAGGAGGAGAGAAATTTTTACTGAGCACTTACTTTGTGCCAAGCATTATATTATTCAGTCTCCCCCACAACCTTACAATGTTGTTATTATTATTCCCATTTTATAGGTGAGAAAATTCAGAGAGCTTAGGTAACTTAGCCAAGACCATTGAACCGGTATGTGTCAGACCAGGGTTTAGAATACAGGCTCTTTGATTTAAATCTCATTGGGTAAGTCAGGGGTCTATAT
This sequence comes from Camelus bactrianus, assembly GCF_048773025.1. Classification (NCBI taxonomy): domain Eukaryota; kingdom Metazoa; phylum Chordata; class Mammalia; order Artiodactyla; family Camelidae; genus Camelus; species Camelus bactrianus. The sequence continues at coordinate 30,701,808 of NC_133555.1, forward strand.
AGTTCAATTGCCTTGATGCATATTTAAATGTTTCCCATTTGGAAAAATGCATCTATAACTGAAAAGCACTTTATTCTGTATCAACACAGAAACTGGTTTATTCTCAAAACACAACATTTATTTTTGAAATAAATGTTACTGAAGAATCTTCCTTAGCATGCCTTAAATGAATACCATATGAACTTATTTTGGTAGAGGAGGCCTCCTTCTCCATTTTGGAAATGCTGTTAACTTATATGGTCCTTCCCTCGTCACTCATCCACTGACTCAAGAAACATTTATTGAGCACCTGCTAAGTACCAGATACCCTGCTTATTCCTAGGACTTAGCAGATAAGGTTACTGCCCTGAAGGAGCTCAGAGTCTGTACCTGAGGTTGTTCAAAATGAGGCCTCCAGAACTCACAGGTGTTAGTATCAGAAACAGAGGCACAGCACAAGAAGAGAACAAGTAGATTCTCTTCATCTGGCATCTTAATAACTGAATGTAGCTGCCACTAAGTAACTAAGTATTATCAGACCTCTGACCAAGTCATTCATATTAAAAAAAAAAAAGAAGAAGAAAAAAAGCATTGTGCTCACAAATCACTGCTTCCTCATTTGATTCTACCAGTATAGCACACTCCTAAAATAAAACAAAAAGAGTCAAACATTTTAGCTTCCCAAAACTGGACCAAAGCCAGTACCCTGGGCGTCTGCTGTAGAATAACCAAGACCCTTTCTGTAAACCTATAAATAAATTTCAGCAGATGCTTGGACTCAAAGAGTCCAAGTGAAAAAACCAACCCTCTGGTCCTCAGAAACATGCGTACTGCCTCCTTTCCTGACCCCACTCCAGCTTTAGAAAGCTGTGTTTTGGGAAGCTATTAATGCAGAAAACAGTATTTCCAAAATGATGAGTTACCCCAGAAAACCCTACCAAAATAGGTAGCTCCAAAAAGAAGTGAGTGAGCTCTGCATCCTAGTTCTAAGAGGTCTCTTCTACCCTGAGGTTCCAGGGGAAGTTCGGAGAGAGAGCCTCTGGACAGGCCTCTTTCAGGCCAGTGATGAGCTCCCTGCTGAGCTACTCCATCCCCATCACTGACCACTCAGAATGCCAAGTCTCCCAACTGTGAAAGCCAACCTCATTCCATCGCAGGATTAGAATGGACATCAAGTCATCAGTTTCCAACTCTGGTTTTGTACCTTCACAAGGGGGAACCCATGTCTAAAGGATGGCACATAATTTTCAAAACAAATTAACTTTAATTTGAAAAGGTAAGGAGCCAGCAACCCTTTTAGGAGTAGGAATATAAAGAGACCTGATAATGAGAGTAGTAAATAATAATAAGAAGAAGAATACACTGTGTAAGCTTCTTAAGAACAGAGACTTTTTCCATCCTGTTCACTGTTGAATCCACAATGCCTGAATATTCAGGTGCATAATATATGTCTCCTGAATGAATGGATGGGTGATACTCATAGGTGGGTTTACCACATCCCAGACTCTGTGTTAATCCTTCATCTTCATTATCTCATTTAAACTCCTTGACCTAATGCCCAGGAACCTATATGATCCCCAGTCTGAGAAAGTTGAGATTCAGAACACGCCCTTTACTTCTTCAGGGTCATCTAGCGGTAGGGCAGATTCAGGTTTTGTGGAGCCTGAAACTTAAACAATTTGAGGATTCCTGCTTTAAGGAAAAGAATATGAAACTCCAAATATAAACTTAGGTATGTGAGTGAATGTTTATTTAGAAAAAGGAAAGAAAATGCTGCAAATTACAAATATAATTATGTGTTACAAATATCATAAAGTCTGGAAAAATAACGGTAATTTATATCATCTGCCTGACATACCTCTATTATATTTTTTTACATTTGTTTGCTGCATTTTTTTCTATAAAGAAAATAGAAAAATAATTTATCTGTCCTTATTGTGGTTGATCAAAATTGTTAGTTGAGAAAATATCTTTCAGCTTCACAACTCAATATGGATGATAGGTAAGTCCTTAAGGTTGTCGAATTTGGGGGAAAGCCCTATCAAGTATCTTTCATATCTGAGCCTTCAGACTTCAGGGCATTTCAAGTTTTCTTGTCAACGATTAATCTTGAATCAACATCACTGAGTAGACAACATTCATTAACCTGTTTGCTGTCAACAGACATCTTCACTATAGTGACTTACGAATTTCATGTTATCTTTGTTCTTTGTCAAATCAGCATGTAATTTAAATCTTTTCCCAGTGTGCTCATATGATTCACTGCCCTTTGTTAACTGGATTATCAAAGCTCTAAGTGCTTCTTCATTTCTTCTGGTCAATATTTATTTCTTACTAAATGAATAATTTTTTTCTTTCTGTTAATTGACTCTGATATGATCTGAGAACATTTTGTTATAATTTGTTTCTCAGTGTCTATTGATTTTATTGCTTATCTTGGTCAGTTCTATTTCATGTTTTTAACTGTAGATGAATTTTATTTCAATTCTTTAGTGAGTTTAAAGATGGCCACAAAAAAAGTACCATTTACCTATATTCAAATCTGGAGTCTGTAATTTCTCACTTGTTTTATTGACACATTCCAGAGAGACTCCCCAAATTTCAGTTAAAATGGCAGAGTCTCCACTCAAGCTCCCCTTATTCAGATCCCCGTGGTGCCCTTCCATTCCAGTGCCACCCCACACAAGGTAGGCGGAGACCAAGAGGAAATCAGAGTGGAAAGAGACAGTGGTCTTCTCTAATTGACTGTGCTGGCCACATGGCTAGGGCCCCCCTAGGAAGGAAGCAAATCAAATTTAATTGTCACCAGCTTCATGGTAAACTGGCTTCTGCACATTACATGACGGAGCCCAAATCCAAAGTTGTTCTGGCTCCACAACCTGAGCACCTAACCTCTGCTCTACACGATGACTACCTAAGAAGTTAACAAAACAGAGTCTGCAGCACCAATTAAGAATTAAGAATGCCTTCTCTAGCAATGGTCTTCCATGAAGTAAGTGCGAAAGGAATATACAAGTTTATTTCTGTAAGGTCACATATACAGTAAAATTTCCAGAGAATCCATGAGTTCCAAAAGGCTAAGCTGAAAACCATGTAGAGACTTCTCAGACAAATTCAGTTTCATCAAACATCAGAAAATAAATACAGAAAAGAAGTAGGAACCATGTCTGCAACAGTGCTCTCATTTGGAGACGTTCAGTTGGGAGGGTTGGTTAACCAGGGCCTCAGCCAGACCTCCCTTCTCCCAGGTGACTCCTGCCTCTAAGCACCAGCAGGCTCCTGACACCAGATTTCATCCCTTGAGAGCTGCAATCCCAACACTCTGGGAACATCAACCTTCTACTCAGTGCTGGTTCTGGGAACACATTCCCCTCCCACAAGGGCACAGTGGGCTCCCCACTTTTTCCAAGGGTTTGTGTGTAGCTGTGTGTGTCTTTAAATTTTACATATGCCCTGGAAACCATAAACAAATACAAGTAACTAAAAAAAAAAAAAAAACTGGCTTACAGCTGAAATACCCATCTTTTCCTCTTACAAATTATTAGAGATATAAATTGAGCTCGTATTCTCCATCTCAGAGTCACCAAAACATGCATTCTATGTGAAAATTTTTCATTATAATATGTCTTATAACTCAAAATTTTAAATCATGTTCTTAAAATAAGAACTCCACCTACTCATGCCACTGGGGAATTCACTGTTGATAAAGCATATACAAGTATATGTCTACTCTCAATAAATTTACCGTCAGACAAGGGAGTGAAGACATGGACACAGATACTGATAACACCATGTAGAAAATGAGGAATGGCCAGAGTGGACCGCACACAGAGCTACAGGGGTTCAGAAGGAACACTTCCAAAGAGGAAATACCAGAGGCATTTAAAGGGATATCAATCATCTAAATCAGAATTGTATTTAAAAACAAAACAAAACTAATGTGGTTCAGGGAACTTGAAAATATCTTGGAAAACAGAAACGAGAAGGAAAGATGACAAAGCACCCTCCTTTTTTCCCCTTCTGTGGGTGATTTTTACACAAAAGTCGATATTGTATTTATTCCGTGTAATTGTGCTTCACTAATCGGAGATCCTGTTCTATCATCCTCTCGATTATCTTGTTTTCCTGCCTCATTTGCTTTCTGCTTCCAAACTCTGGCAGTTTTATCCTACAACATTATCACAAAGTAAAATTTAACTGAATTTGCGATTTGAAATCATTGATTTTTCTAAGTTTAAACAAACAGAAGCAACTGCCAGATACTTCATACGGAAAATCTTCTGAAAGACAGTAATAGATTGTTTCATGGAATTCCATTCTGGAAGGAGAAATGCTAAAGAGTGAGAAATGTGAAATTTTAAAATAAATGGGAAAAATGATCAGTGAGCAGAGGGGTATGGAGAAATGAATTCTCCTATAGCAGAGGAAATTTGAGATGACTCTCTTTGACTGTGAGTGGACAGAAAACCTTTCCATGAGACACTTTGCAAAATTGTTCACATGTCCTGCAACCACGCTTGGTAGTAACTTGTTCTTAAGTGCATCGAATGGGGAGCCTATAAGAAGATGAGGGAGCAAAAGATGCTATTTTGAAGAGCCAAAATAAAAGCTTAATTCTGATGGATTGAGGGCTCCCTACCTTGGCAGGGCTGGGTTTGGCATCACGGTCTACCATGGTAGAAGCACCAGCACGGAGTCAGTGCAATGGGAAAGAAGAATCAGGTGAAACAGCGAGTGTAGTAAGGAGAGAGGAAGAACAGTGAGAAGGAGGGAGCAGCCACGGGGAGCAAGTGGAACACTTTAATGACAACTGGAAGAGAATTCTAGAGCAGGTGTTGGATTCCAAAAAGGACAGTGGATGGGGACTAAAAACCAAAGGCTGTTATCACTGCCAAGTAACCCCATGGTTACTCTTCTTCCTGAGGAAGGAAGAGAATTCAGAGTAGTCTAAGCTTGCCCAGGTACTGTGCCAGTCATATTAACAGCCCAAATTCACTGGGTCTCGTCCCACACAAAGTCCTATCTAGTAACTTCAGAGAGAACCTGGGATGTCTTGCTTGAGTCACAAACATCCTTGGTGCCCTAGTTGATGTAACTCTTTTCAAAGCCAACGGAGGGCTGGCTCCTCCCTACTACTGCTGCTGGCCGCCCTCCATGGGAATACTGATAAATGGAGACAGTCTCAGAGCCGTACCCCTCTGGGTGCCAAGGCCAAGCCAGGTTCCCCAGAGTTTTCACTACATCAGAGCAGCTCTCTGAGGTGCTCCTCTGTCCCACTCTGTGCTGTCCTGAGTCTCCTAGGTTCTGCAGTGGTACTGCTTGTGCTGCCAGAAGACACCATCCTAATGAAAGCTGCTGCTCGGCTTGTGCCTGCAGCCCTCTCCAAAGGGCTCAGATGAGGTCCGGGGGCCCAGCAGGAGACCTCAGGCCTGAAACATACCACACGCTCTTCTGTCTGCCCTGTTCCCGTCTCTTCCCAGGTATCCAGCTTCCTCTCTGAGCAAGTCTCTCTTGCCCGTATAAATTCATTCCTGCAGAGAGGCACAAGCTGGCCACCTGCCCCACTGACTCAGCGGACACATCCTGAGCCATCAGAATTCCAACCACAGGCCCAGCCTGGGACTCCTGCTCCTCAGTGAACACCCAGAGGTTCAAGGGGAGAGTGGTTCCAAAGGCCCCTCTGTGCAACACAGAGAGTGAACGTGAATTCCAGACTGTTTCCAAGAGCTTTTTACTCTTTATGTCTCCAGGTAGGGGCTAGGGATGCAGGGGTGGGGTGGAGGTGAGCTAGTGGTGTTACAGTCAAGAGGAATTGTACCGACTCAACTGCTTAAGCATTCCGAAAGAATGAAGGCGCCAGAGCATATTTTGCTAGTACCAGAGTAATTTTTTTTTCAGTTCTAAATTTACTAATAAATGTGTGAGTCAAATCATTTTTCCCAGCATGCACCACAACCCACCCACTTATCACACAAATGTGCATTATATGGACTTCCTGGAGAGTAAACAAAAGCTCCAGATCAGTGAATTACAGAGATGGAATTATTTAAGGTATTTTGCTTGTAAACTCATGGAACCTGCCAGGCCCAGATGGAAAATTGGTAATTGATGTTTATGAACAGTGTTCCCCACAGCTGGGGGAATCTGGCTGGCACATGGTGGTTCACCCACTCCCAGCAGGTCTCACTTCCAAGCTCCCTCCACATGCATCTCGGCAGTAAGGGCCCCAAGAATGAACTTCCTAAGTTCTCAGACTGGTGATCATCCCATTTTCTGGAAGCCGATGTGGACTTTGGGGCCTGAGCAGCTCACCATGCATCCCCGTTCCGCTCCACATCACCCAGATTCTGTTGACGCTTCAAAATCTGAATTCACAGGAACACCCTGCACCGGATTCTTTGGAGTTCTCAGAGATCTGGGATGGAGAGCCAGTTCTGCTGCCAAGACCTCAGAAATAGCACAGAATGAAATCTGCCAGCATATGGCTTTAAAAAGTCGGCTCACCTTTCTCAAGAGAAATTAGCACATAGCAAATGAAAATCACTAATGTTCCTATTCATCTGGCATATTATTCCCCTTGGATATGAAGTGGCTCTTCTCCAGGCTGCAACTAATGATGTCTTGACCTCTGATGCTCAAACTTGTGAGCGATTCATCATGTCCAGTCACCAGCACTGAAGGACTCAGGGAGGACAAGAGGCCTGGAGCTGCTGTCTCGGTTTCAGCTCAGCCACTGACTGCGCATTTTACACAAGTCTGTTCTTTCTCTGGGGCTCAGTTTCTCCAGGTCCAACCAGAGCATAAACAAGAACCCCTGGCCCTCCGTTCCCCAAGGATATTAAGATCCTGTTCCGTCTAAGAGATCTGAAAAATCTGAATTCTCAGAAGTCAAGAGAAGGAATCAGATGTGGGATTGACTGCTGGCTCAATGACTTGCTAGCTTTGCAGCACTGGTAACATCTATTAGCCAATTTCCCCGACCCCACCCTCACCTACCATTAACTGGAGTTGATTTGGGGGTGGAGAGAAGGGAAGGTATTCTGAGAATGGCTTCAGAGGTTCTGTTTTATTTCAGCAACCCTAGTATTTGAAAATAGGAACCACCAAACAGAAAACATAGGAGATGATTATTTGCCTTGTAAATGAATTCTATCAAGCACGGATACACTTAAATTCTTCTGTTTCTTGGCAGATTGGGGAAACGTCTGTTAGTGGTCTCCATCACCCTGAACTAGTTATGATGCTAGATGCTTTCACTTGAATCACCTCCTCTAAGTCTTTTAATGCCCTGATACACTGAGACCCATCCAGGTCACAGGACCTGCTTAAAGTTCCATAAGTAATAAATGTTGGTAGGATTTCAACTCAGGTTGTTTGCCTTCAAGGCTCACATTCTTCCCACAGTTCCATACTGCTTCTCAGGCACAGGGAGGCTCCATTTGAATTAATAAATAGTTAGGTGTCCTGTTTGTGAAATATTTCCCGAAGAAGAGGCATAACGTCAGTGAAAGGGAAAATAGGATCCTAGTGAGACAAATATGTCCTTTACATCTCAGTCCTTAGAAACCTAACCATTGCAGGTGAGACTCACCTAGACTGCTTTATTGGTTATTGGGGTTTTTTTTTGTATATATATATTTTTTATTGAAGTATAGTCAGTTTACAATGTTGTGTCAATTTCTGGTGCACAGCACACTGCTTCAGTCATACATGAACATACATATATTTGTTTCCATATTCTTTTTCACCATAAGTTACTACAAGATATTGATATAGTTCCCTGCACTATACAGCATGAACTTGTTTATCTAAAGACTACTTTATTGTTGAAATACAGACTTTTTCCCTCAGGTAATCGGCACAAGGCTCTGTGCTGGGAGAAAAGGGACGAGGTTACTTCTTCCCTGACTGCCTATTTTACCATGGCAGGCTCTCAGCACGTAGGCTTTAATACCAAATCCAAATCAGAACTTTTTAATTTTCCCTGAGAAAATAAAAAATATTTTATTTCTAACTGTTAGCACTTAAAATAAAGAGGAAGCCTTAAAAGAAAAGATAACCAGGTTGAGTGTATAAAGTTTAAAATTTTTACATGACAAAAACACTAAATAAACTTATAAGAAACTGACAACTTGGAAAAAATTAAAATATATAATAATTATCAAGTAACTAAATATATGAGCATTTTAAAATTATTTTTTAGTGAATACCCCTTTAGAAAAATAAGCAAAGGATCTCAAAAGGCAAGTGGTGAATAGTCAATGAAGTACAAATTAATATATATCCTGCTTATTAAATTTGTTTATAAGACAACAGGACAAGAGGGAACTGGTAAAAATATAGACAAAGTGACCCCTTTGTTCACTGCTAATTAATGTGGATTGACACAACATTTCAATAATTCAATGATATATTAAAACAGTTTCTATTTCAACTTTTTTGGATCTTTTTCAACAAGCATACATTGCTTTGTGATATCAAAAAATGGTAATAATATCTTTAAATGTGCTCACCTGGCACAATTATTTCCTTGGCATAAATTCTTAGGAAGCAATCATGCTTGTATAAAAATATTTAGCTAGAAGAGATAATGACAACATTGATTATAAGAGCAAAAACTGGTAAGGCAGAAACCACTAATTGCTACACAGTAGCCATTCTTCCCTTTTTTCTCAGCAATTGAATTCTTTTGATTACCACTTGAAGCCTCCCTTACAGCTGAGTATGGCCAACTACAGGAAAGCAAAAGTGTTGTAGAGGAGGCTTAAAACAGGAGGCTGCTTAAAGTCAGCTAATTTGGCTGGGAGGAGCCTTTTGAAGCCTTCCTTCCTTCTCCTCTGTACTACAGAACTTTGATGTGATGTCCAGAGCTCTTGCAACTCTTTTGGGCCAACAGGTGACCCCAAGGATGGAAGAAAAATTATGGAGGAAAAAGGTAAAAGGAGCCCAAGTCCTTGATGGCTGCCATACTAGCTCTGGACTGCCTACCTCTGGGCTATTTTACATTAAGGAGAAATAAACATCTATCTTAATTTAAGCCACTATGCTTGGAGTTTTCTGGAAATAAAACTGAACCTAATTCTAGCCAACACATGGAATTAGCAACCTGAAAGTCCAACAGTTTAAACCTAGTTAAATGAAATATATGGAATCAATATGATAAAAGCTAGGCAGCCATTTAAGATAATAATATAGGAATAAATATTCGGAGTATGTTGCTATTTGACAAAGGCAGGTTTTTAAAAAGCATGTACAGTATAATCCCATTTTTTAAAAGATAAAAATGGATATTTATGTATTGAAAATTCTGGTAACTCACACTGGTCAGAATGGCCGTCATTAAAATGTCCATAAACAATAAATGCTAAAGAGGGTGTAGAGAAAAGGGAAGCCTTTTACACTGTTGGTGGGAGTGTAGTTTGGCATAGCCACTATTGAAAACAGTATGGAGAGTCCTTTAAAAACTAGAAATAGATTTACCTTATGACCCAGCAATCCTACTCTTGAGTATATATGAAGAGGAAACTAATTTGAAAAGATACATGCAACCCAATATTCATAGAAGCATTATTTACAATAGCCAAGACATAGAAGCAATCTAAATGTCCATCAACAGATGACTGGTATACACCACAGCTTCTTTATATATATATATATAAATGCACACACACACACATACACACAAAGGAATACTACTTAGCCATAAAAAATGAAATAATGCCATTTGCAGCAACATGGATGGACCTGGAGATGATCATAAGTGAAGTAAACCAGAAAGAGAAAGAAAAATACAACATATCACTTACGTGGAATCCAAAAAAAAAAGGACCCAAATAAACTTACTTATAAATCTCACAGACATAGAAAACGAAGTTATGGTTACTTGAGGAAAAGGGGTAGGGAAGGATAAATTGGGAGTTGGGGGTTTATAGCTTTGAATGTGTTGCCCTTGAAGGGATGAAGAGCCAGATTTTTTTTTCTCAGTTGAAGTACAGTCAATTTACAATGTTGTTGTACAGCATAGTGATTCAGTTGTGTGTGTGTGTGTGTGTGTGTATAATATTCTTTTTAATTATAGGCCATTATAAGGTATTGCATATAGTTCCCTATGCTATACAGTAGTTAGTATCTAAACAACAAGGTCCTACTGTATAGCACAGGAAACTATATTCAATGTAATGGCCTATAATGAAAAAGAATATTTTATATATATATATATATTATATACACACACACACACACACACACACAACTGAATCACTGTGCTGTACAACAACATTGTAAACTGACTGTACTTCAACTGAGAAAAAAACTCTGGCTAGTTCTACACCTAAATGTAACAATAGTCATCATAAGTAGTTAGACTGTGGCGGTTAGTCTGAGTTTCTGTACACAGTGTCTAATCAATTTCATACAAGGGACAGGTATTAGGCATCAGACACTGAGTAACATCTGAAAATCTGTTTATTTCTGGGTGAACAGAAAGCATATATGGGGGAGGGAGCTAAGGTTGACTTTTAGGACGTGTTTTCACTCTTGCAGATCATTAGGGAACCACTAAATAAGTTCAAGGTCATTCCACAGAGTTCCTTCAAAGACTCGAAGGGTTAAATAGAAAAGCACATTATTTTTCAGTGGCCATATGTGTCTCAAGCAAAGGAAGGAGTCTGCAGAGTTGCTTCCAAATGTTCAAAGGACAAGTTTCCAGATCTATAGCTGTGTTTTATTAGGGAGCTACAGTCAATATCCATAAGAATTTGGCATAAACTTATTCTAGAAAATGTTAACACGCATGGAAAGCAGATTCCACATCTATGGGGAATGGGGGTTGGTCATCTACTTTATGAAAGACAGAAATCACAGTCTAGTAGATGTATTTAAATGCTTTCTTTAGGTCTTTTCCAACTTGGTAGGTGTCTTCCACTGCTCTCACCATGAGACTCAGTTTCTCCATACCTGAGGTAAGAGGACGACAATGCTCAGCTGAAGGGAATTGTCTGAGAGCCCTGTAATTAGCATGTCACCTCAGCCACTCCATAATTAAAGGCTTCCCCAGAGGCTTCCAGCCTCTTATTTTCAAGGGTTACGCTTTTTTGCTCTTAAAACATCTCTTCTTTTCCTAAACGGCAACCAAGAAACTGGCAGCAAGAACACACTTAGGCAGCTTCTCTGTGCTGTGGTCACATCATTTTCCAGTCATGTGAAAAATCAACAAGAAAAGACCATTGGGGTTTCAAACAGCTTTATGTTCCCATCTGGCATCCCAAAAAAGGCTCATTTAACTTAACGCAGCCACATTTTTCAAACACCTGGTTCTTCACTGGCATTCTGTTGAAAAAAAGTTCTTCCAAAACAAGGAAAAAAAACTCAGTTATCGTTTAACCGTCCCTCGATGTGTGTGTGGTGAGAAATAGTCTTCACATGTTGAAGTTTCTGGTATGGAACTTCGGAGCCAACAAGAAGAACTTAGAACTTCCCACCACAGCTGTCACGGCCACATTTATAGAGTGCTTTCACTTGGTGCTAAGTACTGGCCAGATAATTTACATCCTACCTACCAGCGAGTTGGGCATTACTACTTCCATTTTCAAAAGGAGAAGATGGAGATTCAGAGACTTCAGGTCACTTGCCACAAGTCACACAGGTAGGAGGCAGGTCTGGGATTCACACTTATATCTACTTGACTCCTCATCACATCAGACTTCTTTTCAAATTGTCGTGAAATATACACAACATGAAGTTTACACTTTTAACCACTTTTTAGTGTTCAATTTTGTGTCGTTATATATATTCACAATGTTGTATAACCGCGACTACTATCTATTTCCAAAATTTTTCATCACTCAAAACAGAAACTGTGTAACTAATAACCCCACATTCCCACTTCCCCAGGCCCTGATAAGCTCTAGTCTTCTTTGTGTCTCTATAAATTTGCCTATTCTGGGTACCTCATTTAGGTGGAATCATACAATATTTGTCCTTTTGTAACTGGCTATATATATATATATATATATATATATATATATGTGTGTGTGTGTGTGTGTGTGTATATAAATCATAATGTTTTGTTTATCCATTCATCCATCAGTATACATTTAGGTTGTTTCCACCTTTTGGCCACTGTGAGTAATACTACAGTGAACATTGGTATACAAATATCTGAGTTCCTGTTTTCAGTTATGTGGGTATAACCTAGGAGTGGGATTTCTGGGTTTTATGGTAATTTCATGTTGAACTCTTTGAGAAATCCATTTATAAAGTATGGTGCCAATTTCATAGAGATATAAATACAGACATACCACTCACACACAATCTTGTGTTTGTTCAGAAAGGAAAGAAGATGCCCTTTGAGCCAGACAGATCTGGGTTTAAACCATGGCTGCACCACTGACTAAATCTTGGGCCAGTCATTTTACATCTCTGAGCTTCAGTTTCCTTATCTGTAAAATGGGAATAATAGAATGTATATTGAGGATGTGAAGATTTGACTTCAAATGGGCAAAATGACTAGCATGTTCCTGGACAGAATGGGCAGTGAATAAATAGTAGCTGTTCTCCTTGGTTTTATGAAACAGAAGCAGCAGGCTCTATTTTTAATGTGTAAAACGTAATGCCTATTTAGGTCCAGTTTACAAGTGATGAGCAGAAGTAAAGCCACATCAGGACAATCTGGGCACTTCAGCTCCCTCGGGGAGATCCATAGTCTACCAGTTCCTGCCCAGGGTGGCCAGGAGTAGGATGGACACACTTGGCTGGCCATTATCAGCTCTCCCTTGGGGCTTCCTTACAGCCAAGGGATTGTGAATCAATCACACAGTTACTCACTAAAGCTCCCTGACTACACTGTGCTCAAAGCACTAAATAGCAAAATCCAATTTACCTGGAAGATAATACATGTTACATCTCCCTAGATGAGTTGAAAGCCCTTCAAACACAGAGATTATCTTTTAATATATCTGTGAGTCCAAATTAGTTGGAGTCAGTGAAACCACTGATGTCTTGAGCAACATAAATGGAATCTATGTGGTCAGGCATTCTCTTCTCTCTCCTCCTCCCTCTCACCCCCAACCACAAACCAGGGCTGCTCCCAGCTCTGAATATGTTGCCCTTGAAGGGATGAATAGCCAGTGTCCAAGAGCATGATAACTTGCACCCAGAGGGCACTTCTAGAAATGTGACTTGATGAGGGTGATTAACTCTTCTGATCAATTTTGCTTTGACTTCATATACATTTAATGACTTTTTATTCCATTTAATAATGACAAGGCTACTTAACATGATCATTGTTCCTCAGTGTCAATTTTTGCAACTTTGATCTTGCTCTGTCAGTTTCCTGTGTCCTTCCTAAAAGGTTGCTCTAGATGGGTCTTAACTGTCTTTTGGTAAAACATGAATATGTATTGAGAGACGAAAATTATGCTTAGGATATAAAACTGACTGCAGTTTAAGAGTGTCCAATTCACTCACTACAGCCACAGAGAGAAACCATCTTTGAAGAGTCCAGTTCTCACCTGAAATCTAGAGGGTTGTTAATTTACATTTGAAATTACAGCATTAATTAGACACTGGTGAATTGCTTCAGTAGCTTCCTCTGTATGTAGAATCCCTATCTTTGCTACACCTCCATCGATGAGGCCAAGAGAGGGATGAAAGTAACCCCCAGAAGCTGGATGCTCAGGTTTGGGATAACATAACAAGGTTCAGCATCTCATGTTTTGTCATTTCTTTCCTCCTCTAAGTCTAAAGATGCAGGCTGACATTTAGAGCATGTGAATACAATTTCAACCTCCATCTGTAAGCAGAAAATAGTTCGTTAAATAAATGTCTGTCGGTAGCACAGCTTGAACATAAAGTCTGGTGTTTTATTCGGCCCTGAAGTTTTGTAAAATGATAATGAGCTGGTTTGTGAACACCCTCGTCGTTTTGTTAATCAGGATTCCTTCAGGGGCCACCAGGATAAAAGCTGGGACTGGCAGAACCTATTGCTGGATGAACAGGAGTCCCTGCCCTCACGTGTCTGCAGTGCATGTTAGTGTGACCAAATTCCTTTTTCCCTAAGCTTTTGAGCTGTTCCTTTGTTAGACGTATAAAGCTGACCCTATCTTCATTTGGCTGGAAACAGCATGCAGAGAGTTTGTATTTTAAGAAGGGCATGAGCACCCAGAAATGTGACTGAAATATTATTGCTGGGCTGATTAGAGAAGTTACAAAGCTGCCTGTGTGTAGTTTGAACAATTGTGATACAGTGATTCTCTTGTGCTGATTCACTGAGCAGCTGGCAAGCGTGAAGAAGAGGATCAGAGCACTTAGAACACCTCAGTCATAATTTCCCTACCCAAATAGGTGCAGCAATGCCAAGTCATTATTGTTCTTTGGGGGAAGGTTTTGAACTCTGAAGATTTGCAAAGAGAATTACATTTTTAAGTTCCTTGATTCAAGGATTTCATTCTTTAAGTATGCACAAACCAAAATATTATTTGAGATCTTTTCATTCATTCATTCACTCAAAAGTATTCTTTTACTTCAAAAATTGCACACACTTAAGATGCACCAAGCGCCATACTGGGTGCTAAGAATAAGATAATAAGGAGGTCACATCCTCTATCTCTGGAGCACTTACAGTTTTGCAGATGAGAAAGATGAGTAACCAGCTACAGCTGAGAGTCGCAGGCGCTCAGACAGAGGCACACACCCGGAGGATGTGAAGAGGCACATTGGACACAGTAACCCAGAGTAGGGTCTGAGAGACAGGGGTCAGAAGGGGGCGGTCAGGAAAATCTTCCAGAAAAGGGTGAAGACTGAACTAATTCCAACGGGAAGAGCAGACTTGGATCTGGGGTCTGCAGAGCTGGGAGACCAGAATTTGAGGGACAAGCATGGAAGCAAGAGAGTGGGACCTGTGAGCCACAGCTGAGGTGGCGGGGCATGTGGCTGGAGATGCAGGAAGACACCCAGACATCTTGTAAGGACTGCACCTGCATTGTGAAGGCTCAAGAGAGTCAGTGATAAGATCTGCATTTGAGAGAGGGGATTCTGGCTGATCTGGGGAGAATAGTGAAAACCAGTAGATGAGTCTCTGGGCATCCAAACTGGTTGCCACCAAGTCCCTGCAATGTTTTCCCTTACACCTTAGTAGAGTCCCTGTGGGAGTCTTACTTCAGTCTAACATGTGTGACAATTCAATGTTCTAGCTCACAGACTTTGATGGAGAAGAGGAAGGGGGCAGGGTCAAGCCTGAGCAGTAGTAGCAATACCAGGTGCCATTTATGGACTGGCCACCTTGTGTACTGAGTGCTACCTTTCCACAATCCCTTGGGGTAGGTATTATTATTCCTTCCATCAGACAGGTGAAGAAACTGAATCTCTGAGAGGTGAAGTGATTGGTCCAAGGTCATAGCTGGGAAATGATGTCCGTAGGGCTGGTACCAAACCAACAGCTACATCCTCTTCTAATCTGTTACTTGGCTGAAGGGAAGAGACAGCTGGGACCAGAACACAATGGAGAGCAGACATCACTATTTAGAAAGCAGACACCAGATACTGGCTAAAGATGGCAGATTAAACACACCAAATTCTGCTCTCCCGAGGCCCCACTAAAATTACCATTAAATAATTAGTACCAGGATTTGGAGAAGGAAGGAGGAGGCAGTTAATATACAGCCTAGAGGATGCTGATTCTTAAGTCAGCAGAGGGGACAACTGGGCACCAAGTCCATTTACGTGGAGAATCCTCATATGAGAGACCTGTCTAGCAGGTCAAATGCCCAAATATTAATGTTTCCAGAAAGAGAAAGCAGAGAAAACAAAGGAGGGAGAAGAAAGGAAATCATTTGAGAACATTTCCTGGAATGGAAAAAGCTCACAAGTGCCCAGTCTAATGAACGTGAGTCAATCCACAATATGTAAAGTATTTTACAAGCTTCCAGAAATAAAAAAAAGGTCCTATAAAAAGATTCTGGAAACACCATGGTTTTGGGCTTCTTAAAAACAACACTGGAAGCTGGAAGACAAGAAAGTGTTCTGAAGAAAAATGAGTTCCAACCAAAAATTCTATACTCAGCCAAATAGGCAGTCAAAAGAGTGACTTGAACACGTCATTTTTTTGACATAGGGGGTCTCAAAAACTTTGTTTTCTGCACACGTTTTTCCAGGAGCTCTTGGAGGCTATGCTCCATACAAACAAGGGAGTAAATCAATTGTGAGGATGGCATGGGAACCAGAGAAAAAGGGAGGCAAGGAGAAGCCTGAGGAATAAGGAAGAGAATCCAGACTCATGAAACAGCTGGATACCTGGAACACAGAAGGCAGCGAATTCACAGTGGCACTTCAGAAAGCTCCAAGGAGGCTTCTTCGAGAAGGCAAACCTGATGGAAGACTCAGTATGTTTGGCTTATTAACAAGAGACCTGACAGTGCCACAGGAAGTATCCATGAGCTGTTCTAGAAATGTATCCTTATTATACTTTATAAAAGTATCCATCTGTAACAGATTAGAAATGTTTTTTAAAAAGCTGGTCCTTCATCACAGAGAGTTTGAGAAGCACCGTAGACGATGGGTTGAATCAGAAATAAATGCACAGAAAACTGAAGAAAAAAATTTTTCTTTAAATACAATTATTAACTTGAAAGAAAACAATTGTGCAAGAAAAGAAAAGTAATTCTTGTTTTCTACGTGGTGAGCTCTGAATAGCATATCAGGTCATAAAAATGTAGACATTGAATATTGATTTAACTAAAATTATAATACATCACCTTGGGAGTATGGAAAGTGAGCATGTGTGGTAGGGACAGGAAAAGGCAAGAGTTTAATCCTCATTTTCCTTAGTGGGAAGTCAATAGATAAAGTCAGAGATGAAAATAAACAAGGAGCAACACGACCATGTTATTTATAGATATGGAAGGAAATTCTTAAAGTCAGTTAAAAAATGTAAAAGTGGTTCCCTCTTAAGAAGGGCAAACAGGCACAAGGCAGCCTGGGGACTACTGCTTTTCTTAACCAGACTTGAAGAACTTGTTGTCTCTTTGAGCTCTGTGCCTGTATAACTCTAATAAAACCAAAAATCTGTAGTCCAGGGGCACATAATTCTGCAATAAGATTACTTAGGCCTAAAGATTATTATGATCATTAAGAGTTCAAATAATTCTTGAATATACATAGTATATGTGTTCAATATATTATATGTAACATACGGTTATATATATTCAAGACTTTTTATTTATGTATGTATTCTAATATTCTGTGAGCCATGGGTTCTTAGAGATAAATTTCTGGGGATGTTTAATTAACCCTTTAGTGTAACATGAAATCACAAGTCCCCTTTTAAGTTCCCTTAAATTTTGTCCATCTGTTTCATACAGATTTTTAAAATATTATGAATGTGTCCTAAATTTACCAAGGTTTACACATGACATTATACCATAATCCATATTATTATAATTCAGTGCTGTTAAGCATCCAACTGCATTCTAACCACTAAAACAAATACAAAGACTGAGACAGCCTTTGTCCCAGGAAGTCCACTCTAAATAGATGGCCTAGGTAATTCAAAGGGAAGAGAAAGAACACAGGAGCTAAGAAAGGCAGCACCATGTTTATTAAAGTGCTGAAGAGGGCATGTCTTTGTTTGAAGAATCATAAAATCAGAGAATTTAAGAGCATGAAAGAGCTTCAGAGACCACCTCCTCCGTGAGTACTGAGGGCAGGAGGAAGGAGTAACCCTGTGGAAGGATATGCACATGTTTCAAGCACTTTCCTAGGGCGAGGGTCCTTGGTGTTCATCAAATTACCAAAGAAGCTTGTGAAACCTTGTCTAATCCAACTCTCTTATTTGACAGATTTATACATTTTAGAGCTAATAGGACTCAGACTTTTAGTGTATATTTTTATTTACAAGAGAATGGAGGCCTGGGGAAGAGACAGGCTCTGTCCAGCAAGCAACTAGCAAGTCTGAGAAAAGAACCTGGTTTCCTGACTCCTGGTTCTGGGTCTCTCAGCCCATCTCATTGCCCCTAGCAGGCTGCATCTGCCTGTTTACAAATTACCACATGTTTAGCTAATTAAATCAACCACACATAAGGGGTTAATTTTCAATAACAGTCAATGATTTTTCATGAAACATATTTCTACTGAGTTGTCCAAGCCAAAAGCCTGGGCAATCTCTCTGTCTCCTTCCTCTCCCCTCAATACCCTCTTCCCAACATCTCCTCTGTCATTAAATCTTACCTGTCTTCTGCCCTCAGTAGCTGTGAAATCTTCTCTATCCTTACATTCAGGCCACCACCCCCTCTGCCTCTGACCACAACAGCCTCCTAACTGAACTCCCTGGAGAGGTTGTCAATCAAAATATATAAAGAATCCAATGGGACAGTAAAGAGATTAATCCAATCAAGTGGTGACAAGAGTTAAAGAAAGTTAAGGGAAATAATCAACAGAACTCAAAGACTCCAAGAGAAATGGAATGCACTGAGTTGCAATGAATCCCAGTGGAAGGAACTGCCAGGGAAGGCATCCACCAACCATGGAACACAGAAACTGACCCTCACAAAGGGCCCGGCCTACACCCCGGTGGCATGGGTAGATTAATCCAGGATATAGTGTCAAGACCCAGGTCACAGTCTCAAATATGATTGGTAAGTGACGAAATTGTGTCCTAACTATTTTTGTCCTCGTAACCTTAGCCTGCCTGCTCTTCTGATGCAGGTAAGTGATTTAACAAAGTGAGATGGTTTAAAGATAAGTACTCTAACCTATATTTAATACTGTTCATTAGAGGACTAAGTTTTGTAATCTTTAGGACAGTCTGTGTACGTTTGTTATTTAAAGATGGAATGGCTGATGTGGCATGTTGGTGAAGCTAGGTGGTTTATTTCAGATTTGGGATTTTTTTTTTTTTTAGGTTTTTAAAGGTGTGGAGTGCTTTAAAGAAGTCAGATTGATTAAATAAATCTATAAATGTAGCATAATGTGCTTAAGACCATTACAATTAATTGGCTAATTGTATAATTAGGGCTAAATATTTATGGGAATTTAATACACATTAATGAAAGTGATTGCTGTCATTTGCAACTCTAAATACCTGCAACTGTAAATACTGTAGTTCTCCCTGCTGCTGCTAAGAGACTCAAGCTTTCCCCTTTTCTGAGCTATAAAGCATTTCCATTCCTATGCCTGCCTTTGAGTCTCTGCCAAAGTGCAGGTGATGGCGGCTCACTCCCTTGTATAATAAGCTCGGAGTAAATAGCCTTTGCTCATTCTCATTTGGTTGGTCTTCATTTATTTTCACAATAAAACACTCCCTTGGACATTAAAAATCCAAATTGACCCAAGCATTGATCTCTCCGATTCATCCTTCATGCTGTGGCCGAGTCACCTTCCAGGTTTCCCCTCCCCCTCCTCCGTATCCACTCCATGCAGGTAACACAGCCTCTGCCAGCCTGTCCTGGCCAACCTCCCCACTATCTCTTCCCTCTCTGTGGCTTCCTCTGTAGGCTCTGCCCCTGCCAAATTTCAGTTCCTTGTACCTAGACTTTCCTATCTGCACTATGTGACTTACTCCTCCTTGTCCTGGTCTTAGCTCAAACATCACTTCCACTCCTGCCCTGTGCTCTTTCCAGGATTTAACCATGCTGTTACTTCTTTTTCCTCTGCCTTGGCCCCTTGCCCACAAGCTGCACAGGGGCAGAAACCCCATCTGCCTTACTCACTGTATCCCCAGCTACTTGCTCAGTGCCCAGTACATGATAGACATTCCATACATTAAGTGATCAGTGGGAAGCCAGAGTTCCTACAGATAGCCCATGACCAGAAACATTAAATAATTGTTTTAATGGGCTATACTAATGAGAGGATTTTAACAAGTACAAAAATCCATACTACTTCCAAAGAAGGAAACTTGTATTTAGCTATTTCAATCCAATAAACATTTTCTGAGTGCCCCAGAATACCAGTCCCAAAATCAGATGCCAAGGAAAGAAAGAAAATAAGACGAACCCAGCTGTCAGCAACCCTGCTGGATATCGGAGATACACGGATGATTAAGACATGCTCCCTGCCAGCAAGGGACTCTCACTATAACGGCAATAACAGACAGGAAAACAGCGATCACAACACATAGAGGACAAGAGATCCAACCATGGGCGATGTATGAGGCTTGGAAGCAGCACACAAGTTATGCACACACAAATCACATTTGCCTACCTTTCTCTCCTTGAAAGGTTGTGTGCAAATTAAGTGTTTGTAAGTCAAATAATTTGAAATGCCTCCAAGGTACCTCTCTGTTTAAAGAAAGCTTTCAGTGAGTCTTTTTAAAATCAATTCCTAATTTAATTCTTTTATCAATTTGACACAAATAGATAATCTTTTTCCACAAAGCAGATCACAATTATATTACAGTCTGAGGAGCCAGAATGACCATCACTGGGGGGGTGGGGGAGCATACAGTAAACTTTTAGAGAAGGAATTTTCCCTTGGGAGCTTCCTTATTTGTATTTAAAAATAACCACTTAGAAGAGGTTGTTGAATCGAAATGTGTGAGGAGGGATGGGCAGTGCATGGTCTGCAGGCTCTTAGTGCCAGCTCTGGCCCCGACGCATTCAGTCACCCTGATGCATGTGCCACTCCTGATGCTGACTCCCTTTCTTCCTCCCTCCCTCCCTCTCTCCAGCTGTGTGAACACCTGGATGCCTGCAAGGGAGCTCTGTCAACCACAAGGCCTCCAAAAGCACAAGGGAGATCTCATTCTCAGGGAGAAGTGAAATCCAAACAGGTGTTTGCCAAGGCTGCCGTTGCCGTAACGCTTCCTAGGGTCTTAAAGTCCAGTGACCAGGAAGCAAATGGTCTTAGTCTCCAGTCTTCTAGCATCTTAGGTCTTACTGGAACATCTCACAGGAGAAAGAGCGTGAGTGGCCGGACGCAAGCGAGGAAGCGCTGCCCTGCTTCAGATAGACGGACTGGGCAGAGGGAGGAGGTGGCACGGGCATCCTGGTTTGATGCAGCGCCTCACAGATCCCGTGCTTCACTCTGCTGGCATGCAGGGCACCAGACACGAAGCAGAGCAAATCCTTCTCTCGTGCGCAGTTAACTCGGGTTCATGGAGAGTCTAGTTCTGTGTGTGCTGTGCCTGATTTCTGTCTTGTTCAGGATGCCATCACAGAACTCTAGAGACTGGGTAGCTTATACAACAAACATTTATTCTCACAGTTCTAGAGGCTGGGAAGGCTAAGATCAGTGCACTAGTGGGCTGGCTGTCTGGTGAGAATCTGCTTCCTGGTTCACAGATCTTCTCATTGTAACCTCCCATGGTGGAAGGAGGAAGAGAGCTCTGGGGGGGGGGGGGGTCTTTTAAAAGAGCACTAATCCCATTCATGACGGCTCTACCTTAATACCTAATGACCATATTGCCTCCTAAAGGCCTCAACTCCTAATACCATCACCTTGGGGATTAGGTTTCTACATATAAATTTGGGAGGGACAAGCATTCAGTCTATATCCCTGGAGCTACTTTTGCAAAGGTGGTCAAGGAGACCTCTCTGAGTTATAAGCACAGCAAGGTGCCCAGAGACTGAACTTTCTTACAAAATACTTTTCTGTAAAAGACACCACCAGCTATTCCACTCTTTATTTTGTAGAAAAGATTCTGGTTTTGTAGAAACACATGAGCATGTTTGTAAAGGCGGGGAGACGGTTTGGAGGACACATACCCAGCTGTTCTGTGTTCACCTCTGGTGAGGGACGATTAAATGAGGGTTAAGGGGTTTACTCTGTATTTTTTAAACTTCTTCATTGTGTACATTTTTAGTAATGATAGTGTTACCAGCCCTTACGAATCAGGTTCTGATACAAAGGAAAGCTTTATTCTATGATCAAAGAATAGAGAGGTGCCTGCTCACACTGTGTTAATAGCTGCTCTCCGGACAGGCTGAGGACAGGGCTGCTTTACAGGGCTTCTCTGCGGGGAGCGGGTGGAGCGCTCGGGTCTGGCGCAGGCGTGTTGCTTACGCTCCAGCTGGCAGTGCCGGGCACGGCGTCTCTGCACGTGGCTCACCTGCGCCGGCGTGAACGGAGGTGTCCTGCACCGGCCTCTGAACGTGGTAAGCCAACCTGGGGTGTCAGGTTCAGGGGCTCTGTGCTGGGAACTCTAATCTTACGTGTTAGGTACAAGGCCTCGCCACATGGGCCCTTACAGGCAAATGGAACTAGACCGAGCACAGAAGGTTAGGCCTTATAATCTAGATTCCATCTGGTTTTTTCTGGGGACCCCAGTGAGCTTTGCTGGTGACAATAGCAGGAAAGTCTAGTGGCCTTAGGCCCATCTCTGTTCTGAGAAGAAGTGACTTTTGTGGTGTAAATGAGACAGCAGGGAGCAGGTGAAGAATCCAGGGTGTGGAGTGTGGGTTCACACCGGACACTGCCTAATTTGGGGCAATTACTTTCTCTGTGCCTTAATTTCCTCCTACATAAAATGAGGAGGAAATTAAGGCCTACTTAATCTGTGTCTATGTGTGAAGATTAGATGAGCTAATCCATATAAAAGATTTAAAACAATACCTGCACATAGTAAAACAATGCCTGCACATAGTATGTGCTGGAAAATATTAGTTATTTTTATTAGCAGTTGAGGGTATAGGGATTCATTGTTCAGAGAAGGGTGGCCCTGGGAAGGGTCAGATATTCTGGGCCTTCCTGGAAGAAAAGAACCAAGGACATTTCTGAGGTTCAAAGTCACAGGCCTGTAATGGCTGTAACAGAAGCTGAGTGCTCAGGATAGGCAATGAGATTACCATCCTCTTGACCCTGAGGGTCAACAGAACCAGGCCCAGGGGGCTGGCTCTTTGACCTTGAGCAGAGAGGCATCAAACTGAGACAGAATGGAAGGGGGCAGGGCACAGCCATTCAAGGAATGCTACAGCAATTAACATCAGATGGTGAAAGATTCAACCCCCAGCAGGCCTTGAGGCTCAATCTTGAGCTTCATTGTACGCTCATTGCAATATATTAACATGGTGAATAACATGCCCACAGGCACCATGGCAGTCCCAAGGCTAGCCACGAAAGGTCAAAGAGTGGGAAATGGCCAACTTCCTGGGAATCCCAGCCCCCTCCCCTGGCTACTTAGACTGGTCCTTCCACTTATTAGCATATGAAGCCACCAAGCCCATAAAAATGTAACGCAGCGCCTCTAGGCAGCCCCTCTCTCTCCCTCTTCAGAGATGGCCCACATTCTGTCTGTGGAGTGTGTACCTACTTTTAATCTGAGCACCCAACCCCCACACCTCGTGGCCTTTCTCTTGCCTTTTAATGTATCTCTCTGAATAAATCTACCTTTACTCAACTGTGGCTCACTCTTGAAGTCTTAACTGCGTGAAGCCAAGGACCCACACTTGGCGGGACACATCCCAGGGGCTCAACCGTAGCCTGGGACACAGCCCTTCTCACGCCCCACATCTGTTTTCCTGCATCAAAACAAAGCTGTCCTGCTCTGCCCTGGCTCTCCTGGACATGGAGACATCACCACCCTAAATAGACCATCTAGCTGGAGAGCTGTAAACTGGTTGCCTATTGCCCCCTTGGCCTGTGGTGCCCACGGCTGAGAGGACCACTAACAAGGGAGGAGGTAGGCTTCCTTCTTCCCCCAAACCCTGAGGAAACTGGCAAGACTGGAGACAGCAACTTGCTACTGGGTCTCCACCCCGCCCCCTGCACTGGGTGGGGGCTGCCTGGTGTTGGGGAGGAGAAAGTTTCCCTCCACCCTCTTAGGGTCCCTGGCTGGGCCTGAAAAGTCAATGGACAAAGGCAGATTAACAGGAGAAAAGCATACAGATTCAACTAATGTTGAGTTTTACATGATACAGGAGCCTTCATACTGAAATGAACCCCCCCCACAAACGAGTTCTACCTGTGTATTTCTGTGCTAAGTCTGATGACAAGTGGACATTCCCGGAGGAATAGGATAGCTTAAGGAGTATGAGATAAGTGTAGAAAACTGAGGGGAACTTAGCAAGGTCTGTGTGTCCAGATTCTTGGTGTCCATTTGTCTTCAGAGATACGGATGGTCCTTTCCTCCAGGTATAGAGAGGGCACCCCTCACAGGAAGGTTTTATGATTTGTGTCAGGGAAGAAGGGCAAGGGGGTAGAAGGTCAGAGTGACCTTCCTGCTTGAAATATTCAGTATGCCAATGTGTCAGATTTGGAGGAGCTATATCACCAAGACCGCTGGACTTTTCTGTTTTCTGCAGTGACACCGAAGGCAATGAACACTGAACTCTTGGGACTGAGTCAGCCCTGGGGTTCTTGACTTAGAAGAAGGGGACCTTGCAGAGTGGAGTACCAGACTTCCTTCCCATATGGGACTGTGGGGATAGGGCCCTCCAGGGCTTTCATTTGTGACATCACCTTGGACCACTATTTGGGCCTCAAATTGTAAAGCAGTAAGATCCCAGTTTCACAAGTCAAGGCACTACTGTCCTACCTGAGGATATTCAGAAATAGAAAAATTGCACTGCTCGAGATGGTGAATTCTGTTTTTCTACTTTCTAAGTCAATGAGTCTGTTGATTCCTTCTCTACCCAAACAGTATGATAGGTGATTGCCTTCTTACTGTTACATGCTCATAACAACATACACACAAAAAATGGCTTGTGGAGAGACATTTTAAAGATGTGGCTGGTTTATAAAGAAGGAAAAAAAAAAGCATTCAGCACCCATCTCCTTGGCCCCAGAGGCAGGTGCCAGATGTGCTCTGGAGCTGCAATGCCAGTACTGACAGCAGCGCATTTTCTCTCTGCCCCGTGAAGTACCAACAAGTCTTTAATCAGAAGGCTCATCAGCCAAGAGGAGGCCTGCGCCTTGACAGGCATATGTGATTACAGAACCTCTCTGCTCACAATGAATGCCTTCCTGTGAGGGGAATTGGCGCTTTTTAGAGGGGCAGCAGCAGCAGCAAGGAACACCTGTTTGCTTGCTGGCTCGCTCTCTCCAGCTCTGACACAATATCAGGGAGCATATGCAAGAGGAGGCCTCATCTCCATGACCCACTCCCTCCTCCAGCCAAGCGCACATCTGGCAGTCTCTGCCCCAAAGCGCTGGTGATGGTGCTGGCAAAGGGGTCCTTCCATATTATAACACTGTCACCAGACAGCAGCTGCCCCTGGCAACGACATAACACCTTGTTCATGCCAGTGGAATTGGGATGGAAGGGACAAGTGATGCCCTCACATCAAGGCAGTAAGGCACAGATGTGCTTTCCAGCCCCTGTCTCTCCTGCCCCAGATGCATGCCAGGGACTCAGAGGCCCTAGAAAATGGCAAAGCTACAATAGGGAAAGAGCTTGGAGCCTTGAGTAACCCTGGAGAGAACCACCTGACAACCAGGAGCACCTGCGTTGGATGGTTAGATGAGGGAGAAGTAAAAGTCTATTGCATTAACCCACTGAAATGTTGGAGTTTGTCTTTGCAGTTGGCTTTTTCCTAATACAATGCTATGGTTGGAGAAAGCAAAGGACGTCCCTGGAGCACCCAGCAGAGGCACCTCCAGGACCACTCTCTGGAGGGATTCATTTTGGGCTGTAACCTGAGATAGACATCGGTCAGCCTAAAGGATGAAAGTGCGGATAACTGTATAGAAGCAGCTGTGACAAGCAGAAAGGAGGAGAAATGGGGAGGGCGGAGGCTGTAGAGGTAGCTACAAGTCTACTTAACTGTACTCAGACCTGCAGCTTTATCCTGAGGGGCGTGAAAAGAACGGACAGGTTTTCATCAGGGAAGTGACATGATGAGATTTACGTTTTAGAAAGATTGCAGGGCCTGTAGTGTGGAAAATGAATTGGAGTATTTTTGGAAGAACACATGTTCATTATTTCTTCTTCCTGCCAAAAATGTCCAAGGACAATGCCACTAGAAAAAAGTGAGTGGCCCACTGCTGGAGCCTGGAGGGGTTCCCAAACCCCACTGAGGCCTCAGGAGTTTTTGAGGGGCAGGTTTTGGGCTGCGGGGGCACAGCATCAGGGGTCTTTGTTACAGCATGTCAGGGCACCACATGAACACTCAGGGCCCCGGAGGAGGCCTGCATGTGGTGGGGAGGCTGAGATGAAGACCAACCCTCCCTGATGGTGGAGAGGCCCCCACTACCAAGCTCACGGGGCACCATGCAGATCCTCGGCATACAGAGGGGAGTGGGCTCTGCCCGACACCCCCTGTACTCAGGCACCCTGGAAGGCAACAGGGTGAGGAGCTGGGCTGCTTCTGCTGCTGGGAGCGGACCGTCCCCGCCCTGGAGAAGCCTAAGACCCAACACCACCACCACTCCGCCTCCCCACCTTTGTAACACATCACACGTACCTGCCCACTCTGCCTTCTTTCCTCCCAGCCTGCCGGGTTCTCCTCTTAGAGCCCCAAACACAAAAAAGGAGACTGGAAGCTCTCTGCAAATGCCTTGACTGTTCTCCCTTTAGCTGAAGCACCGCATGCTTTTAACTCCTGCAGGGCTCAGCTGAAAAGAAACAGTGTTTGTGAAGGGCTGCTCACCCACCCGCTCCTCTAGACACTTTAACTCTACACCTTGATTAAACCGGCAACGCATCGAGGACCAGGAAGCTGTCCCTTTGGCCCTCTGTAGAGGGTTTCTGCTGAACTGTGCTGGGGGATGAGGTCACAGACCAATACTGAAGGATGTAACAGGACATAGCCCTGAGGAATTTATTGTTTCTTCCATGTAGAGAATTCCACAGAGGTCCTCTTTATGGAGTCCTGTGAGAGAAACTTCTCTCTTGTCCAGGTTCCAGAAATTACTGTGCTGCTTCTGACCAGCAGCTGTGTGACTCATGTCACACATCGCTTTCCCCCTTTTGAGCTGGTTACTAGAAAGCCAGGGCCAAAATTGGGGTCCTACCCTGTCAAAGGTTCAGAATGTCATGGAGCACATTTTGTACTCCCAGTTTCTTATTTTTCCCACCTGTATCTTTCTTTTGCCTTAATTTTCTCACTATGCTAATCTTTGTTTCATCTGGCTATATTGCATGCATTTTTTGCAACCCTTCTTAAATTCTTTTTAGAACAAGGTGGGAGTGAAAATAAGTAATAGAACTATTAGCTCTCTTTTGCCATCATTATTGTAAAGCAGCTACTAATGACCGAAACATGACACACAAGCAGAGCGTGGCTCCCGGTGGTTGGGGTAGGAAGTGGGGAGAGAATGGTGGCAGGTGGCACAGGTGAGTACAAACAGACAGGAGCTCAGGAGTACTTCTAAATCGGATCAGTGCAGAATTTCAGCAAATAGACACGGAAAGGATGCTTGTCTATCAGGATTCGGTAAAAGGTAAATGATTGTTAAACTGTCTAACAATCAGTTAGGTAGTTGGGTGTCTACCATTGGTCATCTTTGGGGCCTCTCATTGAATAGTCTTCAACAGTTTTTTATTCTGAGCCAAATTCTTGTCTCTCTGTATGTGTTTCAGCTGCCGGTTTTTCTAAATAACAACTTTGTTGTATTTTACATTGTTTGGGAATCTTTCCAAGGGAGTGAAATGTATGCTATATATATTCATATATATATGTATATGTTCACATATATATTCACATACAGAGACTAGAGAGTCATGCATTATGCAAAAACAGTTTTTATAATGGCACATACAACATACCTTGGAAACTAGGAACTTTTCTATTAACCTTGGCTACACTCTAGATTCAAGGTAGATTGGTTGTGCACGCTATCCATAATCCTAATTATTTTCCTAACCAAAAGAGCATCATACACAAAGTCACCTTTTAACATATCAACCCCAGCCGTCACCTGTTCCAAAGCCATCCGTCACTCGCCTGAATACTTGTTCTGCCCTAACCTTCCTTCTAGAGAAGGCGTGGAGCATATATTAGTTTCCTACTGCTGCTATAACACCAGTTTCCATAAACTTAGTGGCTTAAAACAACCCGAGTTTATTATCTTACAGTTCTAGAGGCGAGAGGTCTGAAATGGGTCTCATTAGGATAAATCAAGGTGTCAGCAGGGCTGCATTCCTTTTGGAGGGTTGGGGTGTAGGGGGAATCCATTTCCTTGCCTTTTGCCAGCTTCTAGAGACTATCAAACCCTGGCTTCCTCCGTCTTCAAAGCTAGCACTATCAGCCCAGTCCTACCTCATGTTGCCATCTCTCGGTTCTGGCCTCGTCCACCTCCCTCTTCCACTTTAAAAGACGCTTTGATTATTTTGGGCCCAGCTAAGTAATCCTGAACAATCTCTTTATTTGAAAGTCAGCTAATTAGATTCCATCTGCAACCTTAATTCCTCCTTGCCACATGACAACACATTCACAGGTTCGAGGGATCAGGACATGGATGTTTTCAGGGCACTATCATTCTGCCAACCACAATAAAAGTCCTCTAAGAAGAAGTCCAAGTATAGTCTCTCTCAAGAGATTTAATAAGTTCATATTTCTGAAGGTACCAAAATACGTAGATTACTAACAGTTACTTTTAATTTTTGTGACACAGTTATTTCAATAATCTACGAGCAACTCCCACATTTATATCATCACCCTCATACTAAAGAAAATCTCATTCAGGAATATTTATGTATTATTTATTTATTTAGTTTTTCACGTTTACTAATCAAAGGAAAGGTAAAAGTTCTTCTGAATTTTCTAATGCTCTCAAGTCAGCCAACAGGCAAGCATCCTTTTCATCAGTGCTCAGACATCGCTGCTTCCATACTCATGGAGGGATGGCAGCTTACTTCCTTAAAGGTGAACATGGCCAAGTGACTTGCAGTCCTTCTGTGAGCCTGGACGTGGCACAGATCTCCTCTGCTACATTTTATTGGTGGAAACATTTAATTGTCATTGCTTCACTCTCCAGTCCTCTGTTTCCTTGACACAGTGATCACAGAAGAGCATGGTAGCATGGATGTGGCATGAGATTGACACATCCTGGAATGAAGAGTGAACACAAAGAGGGCAGCTGCTTTCAAGAGTTGTTCTGATTTTCAGTAGATTTTGCATGAATGAGAAATAAACTTTTGCATTACACCAGTAAAACTGGGGGTGATTTTTATGAAGGGTAGCAGAATATGCCACACCAAAATATGTCACCTTGGTGTATTGACTGTTTTAAACTGCAGGCATTTGAAAACAGTATTTGCAGGGAAAGGCTTTCTCTGATCTCTCCTTGTCTGCCTAAAGACAAATTGTCCGAAAGAAACTCAGTTGTCATAAATCCTGTCCCAGGGAGTTTCATCAGCCAGGAAAGACTGACTTTTATCACAGGAGAGAAGACTAGAAGTCAACACCACACGCAGACTAACTTTGTGAAAAACTGTTATACCTCCCATCTGTTCTTCTAATGGCCCATTAATCTTTCCTAAAAATCATTTACTCTCCCCTAATGGGGCTACATTCCCCCTCCCTTTTCCCTATTAAGATGGCATTTAATCCTGAATTCTAAGCCACCTCAGAGTTCCTCATTTTCCCTGGGTCTCCCCCATGTATACATAAGGTATACATGTTTATAAACTTTTGTTTGTTTTTCTCTTCTTAATTTGTCTTTCATTACAAGGATCTCAGCCAAGAACTCAGAAGAGTGGAGGGAAAAGTATTTCTTCTCCCTTAAAATAACAGAAGATTGCCTATTTTGATTGGTACGTGGCCCATCTATGAAACAGAAGTATCCTCCTCAGTACCGCCGCCAAAGAAGGGAACATCATTTCAGGACATCCCTGGCATAACACCCAAGCTGGAGTTTATCTGACTGACTTCCTAAGCTGTCAGATTCTACTCTTCATGTATTTATGAACGTCCACTACACTATGGTAAGAAGCAAATATTCATCTTTATATTCTTGGATTGGTAAAAATGAGCTTTGGCACTCCCATCATATAAGAAAATATTATTTGTCTATTAACAGAATATTGATGATGAACTTAATCATAATTGATAACTATAATTGATGATGAACCAAAGGTTCAAGGGGAAGAGCTTTTGGCTACATGGCTTATCACCAAATGCTGACAGATGTCAAGCAACCAGGGGGTTTCAAAGCATTGACAGTAGTCTCTGCTTGGGGCCTGGAAACCAATTCCGTATAAAAGCAGAATTAAATTTTTTGTTTTCTTTCCTACATTCTTAACAACCATTGGAAGTATCTAACACAGGTGCTCTGGGCTCGGTATGTGCACCGTGGGACTCTTAACAAATATTTGTTGCATGATCAAATAATCTTCATGGCGCCTGGGATTCAGAACAAGTCTGTTACTGCGTGGCATCACCAAAAACTGAAAAACTTGCCCTTATTACCTGTCTCTAGCACAGGCCATGAGAGCATCAAAGTATTGATACTGACCCAGTCATTTATTCCATTGCAACCCAAGCTTCTGCTCAAGTCAGCATGCCTCCTCCTCCTGTTGGCTTAGGCTTAAATGATTGGACCAACCATCATTCATTGCACACGCAAATGAGGCATTAGTAATTATTGACTAGTGTGAGCAGTGAGCCATTAATTATTTATCAAACACAACATTAAGAGACAGTTTAGAGCAAAAGTCCCATTGTAAGGAATTTAACAGAAACTTCTCTAATTTTCAAAGAAAAAAGAATTAATTAGTCAGTCATTACATTACCTTTATAGCCTGAGGGATTGAGCTGTCCTGACAACCGCAAATTGGGGTCCCTGCTTTAAGCTTCAGGCTGCCAGGGCACCTTAGAGGGCAATGAACAAGAGAGATGGAGCTGGTGGCTCTCGTAAGAACACATTCAGCATACTGAGTGCACTCGTGCACGCTTCTTCTGGGCCACATCTCTCCCTGTGGCATGTCCCAAGTTCGTGAGTAGGCAGGGCAGGAACATTCACACAGAGAGGCCAGTCAGAGGCCTAGCAATAGGCTAAGACTAAGATGACTCAGCCCAGGGTGGGGTCCCACAGGGACAGGGACAGGGCCCTAGTGGATGGTAAGGAAGCAAGCATCTAAAAATGGAAACCCTTTTGAATATCTATACATTTCTTGTGTTAATTTCACACTGTTTTTTTCTCATGCCTTTTCCCCATAGTCAGAAGTCTTACAGACTGTGTTTGGGGGAAAAGAGTCTCTCCCCTGCTTCTCCCAAGCTCTGTTTCTGTGCGTATCAAAGGAGACTGAGAAAGGCATAAGCAAAGAGGAGACAGAGGGGCCCTATATCCCTAGGTTTTCAGTCTGGGGGATTGCCTGTTGTTGCAGATCCCGTACAATGTCAACAGAATCTAAGGGGAAAAGGAGGAAACACATTCACAGCTCCCAAGTGCCATTATTTTGGCCACGCTGTTAGAAAGGGATCTGAGGTATTTTTATGCCTCTGATTGGTATATGGCATGAGGATCAGACTTATTTCCCCTTCCATACTAAATGAACCCAAGTCATAAAACTACTCAGCGGCAGTGGATAGGCAGGAAGGATCTCCAAACAAGATGCTGGGCCACGGATCTCTCCATCTGCCACAATGCTGGGATATGGTGCTGAATTTTCATGGGGCAGAAAACAGCAACTATACTGTGTGCTGGGAGGACAGCAAAGAAGGAAGGTCAGTGAGAAATCTGTTTCAAAGCAAGAGAGGTTTGGGGCATATTCACGCTTAGCTGGTAAGATCCTGCCTAAGTGTCAGCTATTTCACAATCAGATTTACTTCATATAATGCTGCTTATCATTGTACTTTTAGAGTTAGTTGTTCAAACTTTACCAGTGTTGAAACAGTGGTTTGAGAAGTAAAAATCCCTGCCAAAAATTAAGTGTTTTTATTTATATTATGTCCAAATATAATTTGGCTGGCTTTTGAGTATTGAACTAACTGCTTTGGGAGCTGAATAGCCTAACCTGACTAGATATGTTGTCAGTATTTGATAAATCTTAGAATTTTGATAGGTTTCTTCCCTTGCTGCAGTTGCCTGCAGGTGGCTACTTGGGGCTCAGTATTTCAAGGGATTCTGAGGTGGCATGCAGGCTCAGTGGCAAACATTTGCCAAATGATTAGTGATGCCTGTCACAGATGTGCAGCACATGGATCAGGGTGGGCAGGGATGGGAAAGGATGGGGGATGGGGAATGAGGGTGGGTGCAGTGGGATTGGAGGAGGTGAGGAGCAGCCTTTGGGCCGTATATGGTGTCATATTGCCCTGTTACGGGCATCGAGCCATGATAATGCATATTGGAGAGAGGGTACTGAATTATTATGATACTTAAGGGAATCCTTGGTCCTTTGATTTAAAAAAAAAAATTTCAAAAATACAAATGCCCTATTTATGTGTCTCCACTGAAGGACAGATGTTTTCCAAGTACACAGTTTTCCCAATTATTCAATTAAATTATTAAATAAATATGGTCAGGAACTCAACAGCCTCATTCCCGCCACACGTCATAACCATGAATAAATGCTGCCTGGCTTTCCTAACGTCTACAGCCGAACTGGCTGTTTGTGTAACTTGACCTTTTTCTTCCTATGAGCTGGTGAAGCTGAAATATGAAGGAAATAGCAAAATTCATAAAAACAACAAGTCAGAGCCACTCTTTTCTGAGAAGACAGCACATTTAAAAAGCATCACTTGTAATTATGAAGCTATTATAAAAACATTTTAAGAATGTGGAAGTACATTAAATCTCCTCAAGAAAGCAGACAAGAACATGTCCTAATGTCATCTCTCAGAATAAATTTAATATGTTGAAAGTAGCTTCATTTAAAAATAATAAAAAATGCCCAAAATTATATAAGTTATTAAATAAATTATTAAAGTTAAAAGTCTACACTCAAGAAATGAACAGATACTTCTAAGGGCTGCCTTAATGACTAATACAAATTATCAGATAATTGAGTCATGATGAGATAGGAGTCAAAATGAACAAAAGATTCTTCCTCATACAGACATAGAACTAAGCTGTGATAGCCCAGCATAAAGTCTTAGGTAATTTTGTCTACTTCTAATTTCATACATCAGATTGCTTTCAATGCTACAAGGAAGCATAAATAAAGAACATAAAGGCTAGAAAATGGGAATTTGATCCCAAACCTTTCCAAAATATTAATACACTTGCACTTAAAATCCTGACCATGTGCTGGGCACAGAGCTAGGCATTTTATATATATTATATATATAAATTTATATATATAGAACTACATTTAACACCCAAAATAATCCTTTAAGGTGAGGAATATTATTATCCCCAAATTATAAATGAGAAAATAATCCCCTTTCCTTCAGTGGCTTTCCCCCAAATCCCACAGTTGCAATGAAAATTGTCTATTAGTATGCAAGAACAGAACTCCGTAGGTCCAGGCTCTATTGTGTATCCTAGAAAAGGGGAAGAGACGCAGGCTTAGCTCAGCCCTAAACTGAATTTGTCTGGGCTCCTACTAGAACTCAGAGAACAACCCAATCCCAGCTGTGAAATCTCTTCTTGATGTGTTGGGATGCGTGAGTTATTCTCTTATGTTCATCTTCTCAAAGACTGACAAATACCATTGTAACAGTTCAAACTGACCTGTCCGAACCTATCAACAGTTAAGCTTATCCACCCAAAGTATTTTTCGAAGTAGGCACATATAATATCACACACTTTTTGCTTTTAAAAATTGGAATTGTACTACACATGATGTTCAGTGACGTACTTTTTTTACTTTCTCACATATGTGCCTATCATTCCACATCAGTGTACATTACTATTCTTTTCAATGACTACCTAGAATTCCACTGAATGAATGTACTTTTATCTATTTAACCCTTTTCTTACTGTTCAACATTTAAATTGTCCATAGTTTTTTTGCTGTTACAAACATGTTCCCCTAAAGATCCCTGCACACCTACGTGAGTATTTCTGTGGTATAGATACTGCTGTTAAAGAGTTAGGAACTTAAATATTTGATGGATTGCTCTCTAATTTGACTTTCTCTAAAATTGCTCTCTAAATGACTTTCTTAACCAACTTCTTTTTCTCTGCATGTTTTCCTCTCCTGCTTTGGGGGCTGGTATTTAGTTTACATCTCCCTATTCTTTGCTCGTCTTCTCTGTCTTTTTCATTTTTCCTGGTCTCCTCTCCACTTCTGTCTACTTATACCACATCATTGTTTTACAGCCCTGTTTAACTGACTATAAGATGACATAAAAGCATATTTAAAATTTTAACTTATAGTGAATGATGTTTTCAGTTCCCACTTGTTAAATAAATGATTGGGTAATTTTATCTTTCTTCTTTTTTTTAACATTTTTTTTTATTTAGTTATAGTCATTTTACAGTGTGTCAAATTCCAGTGTAGAGCACAATTTTTCAGTTATACATAAACATATATACATTCATTGTCACATTCTCTTTCACTGTGAGCCATCACAAGATCCTGTATATGTTAGTTTTATCTTTCATATGTATCTCTCTCTCAAAAAAGGTAATAAAACACAATAATTAAAATACTTTCATGTGGCCCCTGATTCCAATGACCCGTAGAAGAGAAAAATGCCCCACCTCTGCCCTAGATACCCAATTCTAGTGTTCAAAATGTCAGAATCCATCCATATAGAAAATTTTAAACTTCAGTTCATTATCAGGAATTATTTTTGGTAAGTATGCTGATATTTCACTTGTCAAATTTTAATTAGATTTTTAGTTTTAGTTATTAGAATAAGATAGAGGCAGTCATGACCACAGAAAGCACTTGCAGGAGTTATCTTTTCCAGTGAATCTTTTGAATAGCAGAATAATGATCATGGAGAATCTGCTTGACTTGTATTTCTGCACAACCAGTCTCTCCAAGAAAAGTTCTCTGCTGGGTCTCATATACTTATTTCCTTTTAGGAGGCAGTAAATTGCCCTTAGGCAAACACAGAGGGAAGTTCAAGGACTTAGAAGACCATGGGAAACAAATATTAGGGGCTTTTAATTAATTTATCCAGAAAAAAAGAAAACCTGATTTTTGATTTCTAAGGTAAACACTATAGAGAGAAATACAAAGAGCTAACTATGATGAGGAAACAGAAAAAAACAAAACAAAACTGTATGGTGTGCAAAGCAAACAGCAAAGTTAAAGGAAAAAACCTAATAAATAGAAAAAAAAAAAAAAAGAAATTTCCCTAAACTATATATAGAACAAAAGATGAAAAAATTACACAAGCGTATGTGTTGGGATAGAGAAGCAGTTTATGTTCATTGAAAAAGTCTAGAAAGACAAATGCCAATATTGTTTATCTCTGAGGGTTGGGACTATAGTTAGTTTTTTTTACTTTTTTTCGTTCTGTTTGTCTGAACTTCCCTAATTTTTCTCCAGTGAACACAGGAAACTTGTGTGGAAAAAAAATCAATGAAAGTTAAAAATATAGATGTTTGTAAAAGACTCAAGACATTTAATACTCTTTGCAAAATGTATCTAGGGCTCTATCAAACTCCAAATATCTGACATTTGACTTGATAAATTTTTTAGACCCCAACTTTCCCCACTTGAGCAGGAGTTGATACAATGAAATGGAAAGTCCCAGAAATACTAATTAAAGATAGTCAAACTATTTGGTTGTAGGTATTAAACAGTCCAATATTTACATAAGATGGTTAGTAAGAAATGGCATCTGTAGCAAG
The DNA here is from genome assembly GCF_048773025.1 of Camelus bactrianus. NCBI lineage: Eukaryota > Metazoa > Chordata > Mammalia > Artiodactyla > Camelidae > Camelus > Camelus bactrianus. The sequence continues at coordinate 30,737,352 of NC_133555.1, forward strand.
GATTTGTTTGCAAAATATTTTAGCTTAGGCAAAAGAATAATTTCAAAGTGACTTAAACCAACAGGTACTCCAAATGGAATTTCATCACAACTGGATCAGTTATATAAGCCATAGCTAGATTGCTTTGCCAAAGGACAAACATACTCAGTTGCCAAGGAATGTTCACCTTAAATTTACTGCAACTTCAAGCTATGTATTGCAGCATCATGTATAATAGTAAAACAAAACTGGGACCAACTAACTGGTGGAATAGACCATGGTGCACTACACAGTAAAGGACTGTGCCACTGAAACAGAGGAAAGGGAAAGCGCTCTACCACGTGGCATGATCACTGGGATATATTGCTAAGTGAAAACAAGAAGCCCAGAAGCAGGGGGACAGGGTTTATATTATGGTATCTTTTGGTAAGAAAGGGGAAGGGATATGATAAAGTACACATATTTCCATATAATTTAAAAAAAAGAAAAAAATTGAGAGTTAATCGCAAAACAAAACGAAAAACATGAGTACCTTTAGAGGGAAGAAGGGACAAGATAGAGGAAATGAGTATGGAAGCTAGACTCTTGATGTGTCTTATTGTGTAATTTTGACTTTGGAACCATAAAGATGTTTTACATACTTAAGCATTTTAAATTAAAAAAAAACATTTACTGGGTCTTCATTGAAGTTTACTTTAGCTAACGAAATCTTTCACTTCCACCAAGTTGGAATTTCATAAAAGGAAATGACAAATATTTCTAGTTTTTATTATCCCTTTAAAATAACTTTTTTTGCCTATTTGACGTGTTAAGCCAAATTTTGTTTCCCACAAGTTTTTTTTTTTTTCTTCTTTCCTACCAGTTTTTCCATGGTACAGATAGAGAATTTGGAGTTAGAAAAGAGATACGTGGGTTTTTTAAATTATTACAAAGACTCTGCTTTTTTAAAAAATAATTTAAATTCACAACAAAATTGAGGGGAAGGTATAGAGAGTTCCCATATACACACCTTGCCCTCAGACATGCCTCCTCCATTATCAATATCCCCGTCAAAGTGGTATATTTGTTACAATTGATGAACCTGCATTGACACATCATCAACCAAAGTCCATAGTTTACACTGCATTTGACTCTTGGTGTTTTACATTTTATGGGTTTGGATAAATGTATGATATGTGTCCGTCATTATGGTATCATATGAAGTATTTTTACTGCCCTAAAAATCCTGTGCTCTGCCTACTCATCGTAACCCCGATCCTGTGCCCAGCCCCTTACAACCACTGATCTTTTTACTGTCTCCATAATTTTGCCTTTTCCAGTATTTGTATACTTGGAATCATATAGTATGTAGCCTTTTCAGATTGGCTTCTTTCACCTAGTAATTTACTTTAATACGCATTCATTGTCTTTTCAGGCAGTTTTTAATATATCAATATTTTCCATAAATGAAACAAACATCTGTTATTTCTTCAGTTCTTTGTTCTGATGTTTCAAAATAATCATAGGAACTAATACTTCATTGAATGTTTGTTATGTGATAGGCACTCTAACTTTAACCATTTATGTGTATATTTTTTCTCTTGATCTGTCCAGTGACTCTATGAGGTAACTGCTTTCAGTATCCCCATTTTACAGATGAACACCTAAAGCACAGAGAAGTTAGTCATCTGCCCAAAGTCACATACTTTTTCTTTAACAACTTGATTGAGGTATATTTCAAATGTCATACAATTATCTCAAATGTACAATTCAATAATTTTTAGTAACTTTATCAAATGGTACAACTATCAACATAAATCAGTTCCAGAACATTTTCATCCCTTCAGTAAGGTTTCTCTTGCCCATATACACTTAATCTCTGTTTATATTCTGAGTTTCAGGCGACCACCAGTCTACTCTCTGCCTCTATATCCTGGGCATTTCATATAAATGTAATCATACTATATGTGGTTTCTTGTGTCTGGCTTCTTTCACTCAGGATTAGGTTTTTCAGGTTCAGTCATGATTAACATGAGTCAGTAGTTCACTGGGTTTTTTTTTTTTATTGCTGAATAGTGTTCCATTGTACAAGTATGTCATATTATGTTTTCATTCACCAGTTGATGGACACTTAGGCTGTTCCAGTTTGGGGCTATTATGAATTACACTGTTACGAACATTTGTGTATAAGTTCTTTTGGTTGACTTATGTTTTCATTTTTCTTTCATTTCTATCTGAGAATAGAATTGCATATTATATAGTGTTTATGCTTATCTTTTTAAGAAACTGCCCAAATGTTTCCAAAGTGGCTGCACCATTTTATTTTCCCCTCAGCGGTTCCATATGAGAGTTCCCATTTCTCCAAATTCTCCCCAACATTTGTTATTGTCTATCTCACTTCTTACAGCCATTGTAGTGAGTTTGAAATGGTATCTCATTAAGGTTTCTCTAATGACTAATAATGTTGAGCATTTTTTCATGTACTTCTTAGTCTTTTTGTGTATGTGTAATGTCTAGTTATATCTTTTGCCCATTTTTGATTATTTATCTTATACATCAATTGTACTTATATGCTTATGAATTCTTAACATAAGGCCTTGACCAAATGTGTTTTGCAAATATTTTCCTCCAGTCTCTTTCTTGTCTTTTCATTTTCTTAATGGTATCATTTTAAGTACAGACTTTTGAATTTTGCTTTTTTCATATTATACCTAAGAAATCTTTGCCTAACTCATGGTCTTGAAGATTCTCTTATGTTTTTTCCGTAAGAGTTTTATTGTTTTCAATCTTACATTTAAGTCTGTGATCCATTTTTTTTAGCATTTTTTATTGATTTATAATCATTTTACAATGTTTTATCAAATTCCAGTGGAGAGCACAATTTTTCAGTATACATGAACATACATATATTCATTGTCATATTTTTTTTCTCTGTAAGCTACCATAAGATCTTGTGTATATTTCCCTGTGCTATACAGTATAATCTTGTTTATCTATTCTACAATTTTGAAATCCCAGTCTATCCCTTCCCACCTTCCGCCCCCTTGGCAACCACAAGTTTGTATTCTATGTCTATGAGTCTATTTCTGTTTTGTATTTATGCTTTGTTTGCTTTTTTTTTTTTTAAGATTCCACATATGAGTGATCTCATATGGTATTTTTCTTTATCTTTCTGACTTACTTCACTTAGAATGACATTCTCCAGGAACATCCATGTTGCTGCAAGTGGCGTTATGTTGTCGGTTTTTATGGCTGAGTAGTATTCCATTGTATAAATATACCACCTCTTCTTTATCCAGTCATGTGTTGATGGCATTTAGGCTGTTTCCATGTCTTGGCTATTGTAAATAGTGCTGCTGTGAACACTGGGGTGTAGGTGTCATCCTGAAGTAGGGTTCCTTCTGGATATAAGCCCAAGAGCAGGATTCCTGGGTCACATGGTAAGTCTACTCCTAGTCTTTTGAGGAATCTCCATACTGTTTTCCACAGTGGCTGCACCAAACTGCCATTCCCACCAGCAGTGTAGTAGGGTTCCCCTTTCTCCACAGCCTCTCCAGCATTTGTCATTTGTGGATTTTTGACTGATGGCCTTTCTGACTGGTGTGAGGTGATACCTCCTTGTAGTTTTGATTTGCATGTCTCTGATAATTAGTGATATTGAGCATTTTTTCATGTGCCTGTTGATCATTTGTATGTCTTCCTTGGAGAATTGCTTGTTTAGGTCTTTTGCCCATTTTTGGATTGAGTTGTTTGGTTGTTTCTTATGTGATCCATTTTAAGTTAATTTTTGTATATGGTGTGAGGTGAGAGTCTAAGTTTATTTTTTTGAATTACGGATATCTAATTATCCCAGCCATTTGTTGAGTAGACTATCCACACTCCAGTAAATTACCATGGCATCTTGTAAAAACTCAATTGACTATAGATACAAGGATTTATTTCTGGACTCTAGATTCTGTTCCTTTGATTTATATATCTATCCTTATGCCAGTATCACACTGTATTGGTAACTGTAGCTGAATAGTCTGAAGTTGGGAGATGAAAATCCTCCAATATCATTTTCAAAATTGTTTTAGCTGGTCTAGGTATTTGCATTGCTATGTAAAGTTTAGGATCTGCTTATCAATTCTGTCCCAAAAAGCATGCTGGAATTTTGACAGAAATTGCATTGTATCTATAGGTCACTTTAGAAATAACTGACTTGTTAACAATATTGTGTCTTCCAATCCATGGACATGGGATGTCTCTCCAATTATTTAAATCTTCTTTTATTTCCTTCAGCAAAGTTTTGTAATTTTCAGTGTTCAAGTTTTGAATTTCTTTTTAAAAAATTCATTCCTAAGTATTTTATTTTTTTTGATACTATTTATACTCTTAATTTTATTTGGGGTTGCTCATTGCTTGTGTATACAAATACAATTGATTTCTGTTTATTTGATCTTATATCCTGCATCCTTGCTGATCTTGTTTATTAGTTCTAACAGTTTGGGAGTATGTGTGTGTAGAATATCCTTAGAATATACTGTATATTGGATTATATCATCTGTGAATAAAGACAATTTTACTTTTTCCTTTCTAACCTGTATGCTTTTTACTTCTTTTTCCTGTGTGATTTCACTGTCTAGAATCTCCTGTACAATATTGAATAAAAGAGGTGACAACAGATATTTTTGCCTTGGTCCTAACGTTAGGAGGAAAGCATTAAGTGTTTCACCACTCGGTATGATGTTCACTGTAGGTTTTTCATATCACCCTTTATCAGATTGAGGAAGTTCCTTTTTATTCAAAGTTTGTCAAGAGCTTTTAATACAAATGGGTGTTGGACATTGGTGAGTGCTTTTTCTGTATCTCTTGAAATGATCATGTGGGTTTTGGTGTTTTACATTAGCTGATCTCTTGGTGTTAAACTACCTTCCTGAAATAAGTCATTTTTAATCATGGTGTATAATCTTTTTGGTATATTGTTGGATGTGGATAGGTTTGCTAATATTTTGTTGAGGATTTTCACATCCATATTCCTGTGGGGCCTTGGTCTTTAGTTTTCCTTTCTTATGTCTTTTTCTGGCTTTAGCTTCTGAGTCATACTGGCCTCACAGAATGAATTGGGAATGTTTTATTCTCCTCTGTTTTGCGGGAAGTGTTTGTACAGTACTGGTATTATGTCTTTACTTGTTAAATGTCTGTCTAGATTTTTTACTTCTTCAGTCAGTTTCAGTGATTTATATCTTTCTAGGAATTTGTTCATTGCATCTTAAGCTGTCAAATTTGTTTGCATAAAATTGATCATCAAAGTCACATGATTTTAAGGAGTGAATCTGGGACTTAAACAAAAGGAGATCTAATTCAATTCAATTCCCAAATTTTACTCAGAAGCCTTAGCAATGACATGAGCCATCAAAGAGTGGGATGAATTTCAAAATAAACTGGAACATATACTTTGCAAATGAATCCATCTAGTTTTAAAACTCTTCCTGGATATTCCCAGATGTGATTTCTTGACTTCTTGTGCTCTGAGGTCAGAGGCCTGAAAATCATTAGGGTCCAGGCAACCAAATGGGTGACACTGAGCAGGAGAAGGCGGGAAACAATATGTGCAGTGGTGGGCATTCTCTGTGATGGTAGCTTTTCATGAGCAGTAGATGCTCTGATTTAGTAATTTTGTCTATTCCTATTAACCAAAATGGAAAGCCATACTTGTGAATAAACATAAAAATATGAATTCCAGAATTGTATAGATAAGACCTTAGAGATCATCTAACCTAATTACACCCATTTTTTTATGGGTAGAGAAACAGAAACCCTATGATGGCAATAGCTTTTGCCAAGATCACCAAGGCATTTGGTGGCAAGGCTTTCGTTGGGACATAGTCAAGTTGGTTGGGGAACAAATGTAAAGAAGATAAAAATAAAAGAAAGGAAGGTCGTTTGGGATGGTGTATTTATTTTCTTGGTGTTGCAGTATCTTTTACCTCTAGGATGACTGAAAAATAAGTACAGAAATATTTAAAGATCTCCAATGTGTAGTATTTATATTTTCATGTTAAGGAATCAGATTTTTGGCCTTTTGTGTACTTATAATATTTAAGAGAACTGGCCTAATGAAGCAGGAAGTCATCCTTGTGATTCTAATTTTAAATATGTACTTGATTTAGACTTGGATTTTAAGTTCAAATCTTAATAAGTTTATTACAGAACTGAATAATTCAATAGAACTAAAGGTTTACCATAGTTATAAGTTTAATGTATTAGATTTATAAGAGTTACTTAAATATTCAGGAAGGTTTTGTTAAACCAGACTATTATAGTACTTAAAAGGAAATTGAATATATTAAATTTATAAAAGCAATTTAAAAGTTCAATCAGGTTTGTAAATGGGACCAAACATTAATCAAATGCCCCTTAAAAGTGACTGTTAGAATTAGCTGGGCTTATCAGCGAAATAATAAGATTTGTAATCTAAACTTAAAAGCTTAAGAAATACAAGGCTTTTAAAAAAAATTCTAACTTTAATAAATCGAGGACTAATTTAAAAATCATAAAAATTCATACTTATGAATAATCTCTGTCATGCACAAAAACTGCCATTGAGGACCTTAAAAATCACATTTAACAAGTTGGAGCAGAGTATTTCTTGAGTAAGACAGGCTGTCATTGAACAGACATGTATGAAACACCTACTGTGTACCAGACAGACACTGTGCTGGGTGCCAAAGACTGAGGAGCTCACAGGCTCCTCATGGTGGTGCTCACAGGCTCCTCATGGTGGTGCTCACACAGGGATTCCGAAACAGCCACCCTATTCAGGTATTAGCCAAGCAACCAAAAGTATTCAGCTGCTTAGCATTCTCCATAAAATAAAGCCACATTACGATGGCAGGAGACTATCTTGAAATAGCAGAACACAACAAATACAGGGATCAATACTCGGCTTTTGAGTTTTAAAAATCTCTCCTTAAATTACTTAAAAGATTTTTAAGAAAGTGTGGTAGGAGACAGCTTTCCTGTCCAACAGCTCTCCCTCCCCCGCCCCAGGCTAGATCAAAATCCCCTAGGCTTGGTGGGAAGGAGCAAGCAGGGAAAGAGGGGAAGCCAAAAAAAGAAAAGAAAATCATAATGCTGACGCATCCCTGAAAAGGTACCCTGCACCCTGTCTCTCGGAGCCAAATCCTGGTGACCAGGAGGGCAGATCTGGACACTGGAGAAGGGGAGAGCTCTGCCCTTGTCCCCAGCGAGCCTGGTAGGTAGCAAGACCCAGAGTCCCCAGACCCTGTGTGGTGAGGTTTGTCCAGTCAGAGAGGCCCAGGTAGTCTCAGCAAGTGGCTTGGGAACAGCAACAGGATCCCAGCAGCCATGAGGGCATGGAGCAGAATCCCGCCTCCCAGCGAGGCTAGGCTGGCACCTTGACTCTGTGCAGAGCACCTTCATGCCTGTCGGGTTCCAGCTGCCAACAGCCCTAGGAGGGAGGCAGTCTCAGACTATGTGCTTTGCAGACAAGAAACCAAGGCTCTGAATTAAATCACATGCTCAAGGACACACTACAGAGCTGGAGCCAGGACTTGAATGCCTCCTCCTAACCCACACGCTATATTGCTGCCTATTCAAATATGTATGATACCTGTCACCTTTCTTGAGAGACGGATGAGGTGGAGACCTGCCTTCATGCCTTGTAGCACGCAGAGAATGGCTGCAAGCCAAAGACAAGAACCCAGGCAGAGGAAAAGATCATTCAGGCCCTGACTCAGCATTGTTCTGGATGACAGTGAAGCTAATGGAAGCTACAAAACACAGCCAAGAAAATTCTTTTTTTTTTTTCTCCTTCTGCTGAATAGGATCTGGCTGTTTGGGGGTCATTTAAAGGCCCTGGCACGTATCTTTAACAGTGAGTTCCACACTGCCCTTGTGCTTCTCTTAGCAGCCCGCCTCTCATTCTACCTGGCTCTTCAGGAAGACGCCTGCAAGAGGGAAGTGAGGGATTATCTTATAAATGAAGATCAACTTTCAGGTATATGGCTAAGAGGAAAAAAAAAAAACAACTGCCAAACAGTACCCATAGTAGGCATCGGTTTTGTGTACAATATGCACGTGAATACATTTGCACAGAGAATGAGCTCTTTCTGGGCAGTGGGATGAGGGGTAATTCTATTAGCTCCAGGGCTGTAGAGCTAGTTGGTGAAGGGGCAAGTTCCTGAGCTGGGTGGCCTGGGTTTGAATCCCCACTCTGCCACTTCCTATGGGACCTGGAGTAAAATGAGTGAAGCTCTTAGAGTCTCAGATTTTCCATCTGTGAAATGAGGGTACTAGTAGAACCGACTGCAGAGGGCTGTTGTAAGGATGATATCAAATCATCCCTGAACTGTGCTCAGCGTACCCTTTGGCACATGGTAAGCCTTCAGTTCTCATATATGGAAAACACCTTCACCTCAGTCAGAAGCCATAATCCAGCTCCTGGTTTCACACTTACTTTTTTTTTTTTTTTTAATGGAGGTACTGGGAATTGAACCCAGGACCTCATGCAAGCTAAGCATGCGCCCTACCACTGAGCTATACCCTCCCCGACTTACACCTACTTTAGAGACCACCTGAGCCAACCTCATTCTACAGATATGGGATCCCAGAGCCACCAATGGCAAAGCTCTGTGTGGAACCCAGGGCTCCACCCACTATACCAGTCTCTCTCCCTCCCTTGGAGGGCTCCTCCCAGAGCATTCTCTGCGTGAGGGTCTCCCATTATCACTTGTCAGTCTCCTCAGGTTCTGGGCACTCAGACAGGGAAAATCTGGCTGCAAACAGCTGTGTCAAAGGAATCCAAACAAACTTTGTCAGATATTCCTAGGCTGAAAGGAATTCTGTTCCACCTAATTTAAGGCACTGACAACTCAGACTATAAAGAATTGCAGAAACTATTGCATTGTTATAAGAATCACGTCACAAATGTATGTTTTTATGAGAAATATTGTATTCGATAGAGGGTAGTTGGAATCTAGTTACAGCGAGACAGAGGCTTATCTCAACTCAATGTGAAAGTTTGTTTTTTACTGTGAGTTGCATAGGTATTTGAAACAACTCCAGGAGACAAATTTCGAAGGCCTCGCATAGAACTTCCTTTGAATGTGTGCGCCAGCAGAGGGTTTGAGAAAAAAACAAGACAAGACTGAAGATGACTAGAAGTTCTTAAGAACTGTAAGTCTGAGTGCTACGGAAGTAGACAGACCTTAGTTTAAATGTCTTCTCCTCCATTTGCTGTGCAATCTTTGGCAAGTTACCTAACATCTCTGAGTGTTGGTTTCCTTGCCTGAAAGATGGGGACAATCCCTAACTCACAGGGTACATGAAGTACATAAAAGACATTGCACACAAAGGGCCAAGAATGCATTGAAATCAAACAGATGGTGGCCCCTTTCTTACTTAGAAAACTACATCCTAAAATCAATTAGCAATTTCTGTTTAAGGTTTATACATTTAGTTTCATGACGATTTGCCTCAGAAGAGGTGTATACACAAAATTTAGAAACTGAGGTTATCCAGACTTGAGTTTAAATCCTATCTCTACTATTTACTACCTTGTAACCTTGAATAAGGCAACTGATCATAATAGCTAACTCAAAGCAGCTAAGGATAAAGCTTATAAAGTGCTGGGAACAGTCTCTAATATTCTAAAAATGTTGGTTATTCCATTTTTACTTCCACTTTTCTAACAATTATTTGTATAATTGCCTCATACCTTTCCTTCAATTTATGCTTCAAGTCTGAGCCACAGAGTTTGCACTTTATAGCATGGCATGTTTCCACTGCAACGATTTAATCCGTATAAAACTTGGACAAAAAAATATGGAAATGTTTACTTAGATAAGCCTAAGAAACTGACATGGAAATAATACAACCAGTTTTTTCATTTTAAAAGCACCCTAACCCAGTCTAAGACAGCTCAAAGGGTCCATCTGCAGACTGAAGTGGAGAGATCACAAATATGTCCAGTAGGAAATTACTGCTCAGTCTGCTCAGAAAGAGAGTCTGTAAAGCCCCTGGCAGCCCAAGTAAGTATGAGCAGAGAGGGAATTAATATTCATTAAGTATCTACCATGTGTCAAGGGCTACACTTACATTCCCTCACTTATCAGTTTTCCCACTGCATCCCTGCACACCTCGATAATGAAAGCTGTGCACTGTGGACTCTTTGTTCTGCTATGTTCTTTTTAAACATTTCATCGAACATTTAACAGAGACTGACTCGTCCAGTCCTCTCAGTAACAATTCAAGGTAGGATTTACCATCACTTATTAAAAAGGGAACTGAGGCACAAGAGAAGTTAAGTAGATCTGCCCTCAGTCACAAAACTAATAAGCAATAGAAGCAGAATTTAAACGCCAGCACTAAATTACCCTGTTTTGTCAGTAACAGAGCTGATCCAGGTGTGATACTGTACCACCACAGTGAGTTAGCAATCTGGGTTGGGCTATGCTGTGAGAATATTATATCTTAGACTGTATAGTGATTATCACATGTTTTGGATGATTTTTGGCTGGGGCAGGGGGAGGAATCTGGCTATTAATATTACTATTATTGTTGTTATTAGCTTAGGTAATATATTCATGAAACTCAAAATTCAGAAGGTACAAAAGGTATTCAGTAAGTCCCTACCCATGTAGTCAGTACCTTGTCCTGGAGCTAGACAGTGTTATTATTAGTTTCTTGGGTGCTTTTCCAGAAATTTCTCATGCATATACAAGCGGGTATATAAAAACACACTCAAGGTAACGTATTATTTACTCTTTTCTGCACCTTGCTCTTTTCCTGGGACTATCTGCAGACCATGCTTCACATTGAAAGCTTCCTCATTCCTTGTGAGAGCTGCCAAGTGTTCCATTGTGTGATTTGTCCTGTACTGGACATTTAGGTTGTTTCCAGTCTTTCGCTGTTACCAACAATGCGGCAGTGAATAACTCTTGTCCACAGATCATTTCTCATAGTTGAAAGTATATCTGATAACATCCTAGAAGTGGAATTGCTGGGTTAAACGGTGCATGCATTTGATCAATATTCTCTTCTGCTCCAGAGAGATTACCCAAATTTCAAAATCTGTGATTCCTGCCACTCTTATTTATGAGTGTCTGGATCTGTTTGATTAAAAATGTTTCTAAGATTTCAACTGCTTATCTGCACAATCTGAGATGCAACTGAGGGCAACTTTCAACTACAACTCACAATTTCAAATTTTGATTTTCATCCAAAGAGTGTTTCCAACTGATTGCCTTTTTAAAAAATTTCTTTCTTTTTTTATAAATGTTTTTATTATTTTTAAATTTTTTGGGGGGTTAGGTTTATTTATTTATTAATGTTTAATGGAGGTACCACGGATTGAACCTAGGACCTTGTGCATGCTAAGCAGGCACTTTACCACTGAGATATACCCTCCTTCCCTATTGGCTTTTATATAAAGGTTCAAAATTAGAATGTACAATTTTTATATCAATAAATATTGGTTTTATTTGCTTTATATTTTGGGGTGCTGCCCAGGCACCACCTATGGTTACACAGACAACATTGCAAACAGCACCCCCTAGAGTCACGCTCAACTGTGTTAAGGCAGCTCTGGTTTTGCCTATTTCATTTAGAAGTGTGGAGGGGAAGGTGTTCTATTTTGTGTAAACACGTTTAAGACACCCCCACCCCAAACCCGACATGCTAAGTTTGACACAGATCGTTTATAAATGCTGCTTGATGTTAATGATGGTGACTGAATCTCATTCCTCCTTCTGAGAGCCTGCAAACTCCCAGGACGTTTTAGCAGCAATCTCAGATGACCTAGCTGAAATGAAATTTTAAACCTTGCACCAAAAGGAAGACCAGATGTCAGTGGCATCTTGTCCTTGTCAAAGAACAGAACACAGAGTCATCACTGACCCACCAGCTTCCTGACCCCTGGATGTTAAATTATTACATGTGGGAAGTTAGATAGTAGTCCACAGGGAAATCTGTGTGGGTGATGGAAGGGGTCAGCCTCCTGGAGCTAAGCTTCATTAGATTTAGATACAGATGTTTATCACTCATCCTGTGAGATGCGTAGAATTAACTGTGCTTTGCCCTCCCCTGAGCCCCCTGACATCCTAAATGAGATCTGAGAGCAAGCTGATAATCACGGGCCTGGCCTGCAGAGGCTGCTGGATGTTGGAGGACAGGAAGGATCCTTCATGCTACCAGGGACGGCTTGGCCACTGGGGTGATGGAATGAAATGCTGCAGAGGCTGCCATGTTCACTCCCCCCTTATCTCTGGCATCTTATCTTCGCCTTCACAGAAGAGTGACCACAAAGGAGGCACTGGGAGGAGGGAGGATGTGGAAGTGCTGTGGATAGAGAAGGATCATATCTAATCCCTAGCAGCCGCAAGAGCTCAGCTCTGGTGATAAAGGGATCTAGCAGTAATCCAACCTCTCAACAAAGAGATTTAATATCCTGAGGGGTGAGATCCACTCACTGTTGCAGGGTCATCAGCTGATTTAATCTTTCCAGGTTTTTACAGATAGAGTGACTGTCAGCTTCTCTCTGCTTGGGTTTCTAGGACTGATAGCCTTTTAAGAGTAAATGAACTAGGTGACCTTCATTCTGGGCTGACTATATGTGATTTCCATATCTTAAAAGATACATCTTATGAAACAAACTAATTAGGCCTAGTTTGCTGCTAAGCTAAAAAAAAAAAAAGTTTCTCCAAAGTCTGGAAGCCTGTCACTTATGTCATTTCCCTTCTTTACTGTGTAGTGTGGTGACACCTAGTGGGAGAAAGAAGAGGCGCACCCAAGCAGGAGCCTAAGAAAAAATCTATTTTTGGTGACTCTTTCCTTGAAGGTTGTAGAAACTGCACCTTGGGGTGGGCAGGGCCACCAGTTCTAATTTAAAAGTTCTTGCATGTTTCCTCCATAGCTGACAACAAATGTAGCCTTTATCTCCTTTTAAAGCCATTGTGACCTGGTAAGGCAGAGAGGTGAGAAGTTAATAAATGCTGTGCTGTCCAAAACCTACAGAAATGACTCTTGCTTTAGGCCTGAGAGAAGCCTGAAACATAGCCATTCAAAAGCTGGAAATAACAACATCACTTAAAGCAAGGGGCCTCGTGGCTGGCCAGGGTCCCTTTAAGGATGGGCAGACTTCGTAATGGCCTATTTAGTCTGATACTAGGGAAGCTGAAAAGATTTCTCTGCTCCCAGATGTTTCCTTCCTCACCTGTATCAGTGCCTAGCTCTCCATCACTTTGCAGCTCATTACTTTGGCCCTGAAAAACCTGCTGCAGCCCTTAGTAACACATCCTAAGAACTTTTGACCCTGACATGGTAATAGTTTCAGCCTTGCTAACATTCTGAGGAAAGAACATAAATTAAAGCTGGGACCAGCAGACTATTAAAGGAGTGAAACCATGGGTAGTCATGACACCTGGAACCTTCCTTCACTGACCAAGCTTGCTTCCATTGTTGCTACAAAAAGAAACCTTGCATGTCCCCCAAGCAGCAGGGAGCCTAAACAATAAGTTGTTTGCCTGAGCTGCTTTCCCAGGAACTTGGAGTCTCTGGTTCTGGTTAAGACCACCCACCATCCCGCTTGGCATGTGCCAGTGTCCACTTGGTGACCTTTTGACATCAGAGGGCCCCATATTCCACCCTCAGAGCATGTGAACCCACCGTTTTCTGAACACACGGCCCAGGAAGAAGCCTATAGCTTAGTTACACCTGCTAGAATGACAATTACCTCACCTATTTCTTACCTCCAATCACCTTTCCCCACGCTCCCCACTCCTCTGTACCCATAAGTATCTGAAGCCCTCTCACCTTCAGGGAGGTGGATCTGAGACTTGTCCTCCCCTCTCCTCACTTAGCTGCCTTGCAAAGAAATTCTCTGCTGCAAACCCTGGCATGTCAGCGTGTCGGCTTCCTGTGTGTTGGACTAATGGACCTGGTTCAATAACAGGTGCGAGAAGGGGAATGTATATATGGGATCAAACTAGACGAGCTTGAGAGTTCCTTGTGTGGTTCCAGCAGCTAGCTGGGATCTAGACCTTGGTGAAGATGGAGCAAACGCAGTTGTGGGGAGAAGGATGGAGCCTGGGAAGGGAGAGATGGGAATGGGAATGAGAGGAAAGGCAGGAGGAACCCTCCATGGTTTTGTCCCCCTCCAAACCATTTTTACTCGCAATATTCTGACACCTGTTAAAGAGGGAAACCACAGGCCCAAAATGGTGTCACTTGTGCTAAAGCCCATGATTCCAAACGTAGGTTTACTACCTGACCTCACTGCACTTTCAACCTTCCCCAGGAATGTCATCTTAATGGGACAGCCTGGGACTCTACAGCCAGCACCAGTGAGGTGATCTGCATGATAGACCCTAGGCCTTCCCCCAAGTAAGGTGACCTGGTCTGAAACGATCCTTTCTTTCCTTTTGCTAATAGCTTCCTTGTCCCAGCGTCCTTCTACCTATAAAAACCTTCCACTGTTTACACCCCCTCAGACAGCCCTTCTCTTTACTGGGCAGCATGCTACTTGATTCAGAGATCTGTGAATAAAGCCAATTAGATTTTTAAGTTTAGTAGGTTGAATTTTTGGTTTTTAACACACCAAATGCATGGTGTTTTTTCCAACACTTCTCCAACTCTTCAAAACCAGCTAAGTGTCCTATAACTTACTCTAATTCTAACACATTCTCCCTGGAGTTAGCTTAAGATTCCACAAGTTAAGGGCTCAGCCCACAATACTGTCCCTGCTTCATATACCAGTTGCAAGTCCCAGGTTGTCACTTCTGACTGACCAGCTATATATTCTGGGGGTTCTCACAACCCCCTCCTCAAATTCAGTAATTCACCAGAAGGACTTACAGAACTCAGGAAAGCGCTTTATTTACTATTACCACTTTATTACAAAGGATATTATAAAGGATACAAATTAACAGCTAGATGAAGAGGTACAGAGCATGAGGTCTAGAAGGATCTGGAGCACAGAAGCTTATGTCTCATGGAATTGGAGGTCACCCTCCTAGCACATGGATGCATTCACCAATCCAGAGGCTCTCTGAACCCCATGTTTAGGGAATTCTCTGGGGGTTCCATTACATAAGCATGATTGATTAAATCTTTGGCTTTATTGACTGAACCCTATCTCTAGCCCCTCTTACCTGCCCAGAGGTCAGAAGGAGTAAGGCTGAAAGTTCTAACCCTCTGTCATTTGGTGGTCCCTTTCCTGTGGTTCAGCTCCCCCCTCCTGAAACTATCTAGGAGCCCCCAGACACTAACCATCTCATTAACATAAAAAAGACACTCATCACTCCTGAGATTCCAGGGCTTTAGGAGCTGTGTGGCAGGAACTGGGGACTAAGATTGAAGTATCATTTTTTTAATTATATACATATTTTCATAGTCTTGCTCAGGTTCTTATTTTAGGCACTCCAGGGGAGTTGTTTTTTTCTTAAACCTTCTTCAGTAAACTTTGCCAGGACCAAACTACTCAACTGAGCCTTTTATTTTTTTATAAAAAGAGAAAAATCTGCCCTCAGAATCTGAAGAATAGACTTGTGAATTGTATGACACTTTGAGTGTGAAAATATAGAAAAGAATAATACATCAAGATCAAGGGTGGCTTCTCTTAAGATTCAAGGTTGTCTTACCATACAAAATCAATCAATTTAATTTGCAGTATTAAAATAATAAAGGAGAAAATCTATATAATCATTTGAATATGTGTAGAAAAAAGCACTTGATAAAATCCAATTCATGATTTTTTTAAACTTTCAGGAAATTGGAAATAGAAGGAAACTTTCTCAATCTAATAAGAGTATCTGTGAAAAGCCTATAGCTAACATTATTCTTAATGGTGAAATATTTTTTGTCTTTATTCCTTTTTAAATTGATGTATAGCTGATTTACAATATTGTGTTAGTTTCAGGTGTAGAGCAATGTGATTCAGTTACATATATGTATTTTTCAGATTATTTTCCATTATAGGTTATTACATGATATTGAATATAGTTCCCTGTATTATACAGTAAATCTTTGTTGCTTGGATATTGTATACATAGTAGTGTGTGTCTATAATCCCATACTCTTAATTTTTCCCCCTCCTGCCTCCTTTTCCCCTTTGGCAACCATAAGTTTGTTTTTTGTCTGTGAGTCTGTTTCTGTTTTGTAAATAGATTTATTTGTATTTTTTTTAGATTCCACATATAAGTGATATCATATATTTGTCTTTCTCTGACTGACTGACTTAGTATGATAATCCTTAGGTCCATCCATGTTGCTGCAAATGAAAATGCTTCATTCTTTTTATGACTGAGTAATATTCCATTGTGTATATATACCACGTGTTCTTTATCTTAATGATGAAATATTAACGTTAAAATTGTGAACAAAGTATGGATGCTCCCTCTCACAACTGTTTGCCAATGTACCAGAGGTCCTGGCCAGTGCAATAAGACAAGGAAAAAGAAATTAAAAGGCATAAGTTGAGAAGGAAAAAGTAAAATTTACAGATGACATGCTTGTTTAAGAAGTTCAGAACTTGCCACCCCCAAAATATGACACTTGACTATTTTGGGCTGAAGACACTTGAGAAACTGCAGATACAGAAAGGGCTCTCTGACTTCCCCCTATCTACCTAAAAGCAGGTCATAAAATTTCCCATGAGAAAGGTGCCCCCCCTGCAGTCGGAAAAGAACGTTCTTACCACTAGACACTGGGAGTTGACACCAGAATGGACCTGTACAAGAAAACTACTAAAATAACCCTTATCTTCCATTAGTTTCCTGCAAATATTCCCTAGTCACTGTCCTACAATTTATTGCCTCTTGACCAAGCCCCTCTGCCTTGTTACATCCTCATCATTTATTATCTTTGCTTAAAAATACATAAGCTTTGGGGCCTAATGACTTCTTCAGGTCTTCATTTTCCTTCTGAAAACTCCTGCGTACATGTAAAAATAGTAAATAAAATGTGTATGTTTTTCTCCTATTAATCTGTCTTCTGTCAGTTTAATTCTTAGGTCCAGCACAGAACATAAGAGTGTAGAAGGAAGTTTTTCTTCCCTCACATTTACATAGGAAATTTGAAAGAATCTATAAAATAACTACTAGAATGAATAAGTGAATTTAGCAAGGTCGCAGGATACAAGGTTAATACACAGATTTAATTATATTTTTCTATATAAGAGCAAACAACTGGAAAATAAATGTTTAAATCAATTCCACTACCAATACTACAGGGAAAAAAGTGATAGATTTAACAAAAGATATCTAAGACCTCTATACTGAAAACCATGAAGCATTCTGAGAGAATTTAAAGATAACCTAAATAAATGGAGACATATATCATGTTCATGGAATGGGTGACTCAATATTATTAGCATGTGAATTCTCTCCACATTGATCTGTAGATTCAACACAATTTCAGTCATAATTCCATCAGGCTTTTTTGTAGACATTGACAAGCTGGTTCTAAAATGTATATAGAAATAGAAAGGACCTAGAACACCCAAAAATATATTTTAAAAGAACAAAGATAGACGTTTGAAATGGATCCAAATAATGAAATACTGATGGATGGGAAGATAAAGCAAATATAATAAAATGTTCACAGATGAAACTAGGAAGTAGATATAAAGGTATTTGCTATAAAATTCTCTAACTTTTCTGTATATTTGAAAATTTTCATCATAAAATGTTGAGGAAAACTTTTTAAGTCTTTTTAAAAATTTTATTTATTTATTTATTGAAGTAGAGTTGATTTACCATGTGTGAGTTTCTGGTGTACAACAAAGTGATTCAATTTTATATATTTATGTATGCATGTATGTGTATATGCACATATATATGTGTGTGTGTGTGTGTGTGTGTATGTATGTATGTGTGTGTGTGTGTATATATATATATATATAGATAGATATAGATATAGATATAGATATAGATATAGATATAGATATAGATATAGTTTTTCAGGTTTTTTCCATTATAGTTTATTACAAGATATTGAATATAGTTCCCTGTGCTATACATAACTTAGTTTATTTATTTTATTTATAGTAGTTTGTATCTGCTAATCCCAAACTCCTAATTTATCCCTCATCCCCTTTTTCCCTTTTTTTGATTTCTATGTCTGTTGAGTCTATTTCTCTTTTGTAGATAAGTTCATTTGTATCATTTTTTTTTAGATTCAACATATAAATGATATCATATGATACCTGTCTTCATCTGACTTACTTCACTTAGTATGGTCACCTCTAGGTCCATCCATGTTGCCGCAAATGGCACTATTTCATTCTTTTTTATGGCTGAGTAATATATTGTGTATATACCACATCTTCTTTATTTATTTATCTCTTTATGAACATCTAGGTTGCTTCCATGTCTTGGCTATTGTCAACAGTGCTGCTATAAACATTGGGGTGCATGTATCTGTTTGAGTTAAAGTTTTCTCCAGATACATGCTCAAGAGTGATTGCTGGATCATATGGTAATTCTATTTTTAGTTTTTTAAGGAACCTCCATACTATTCTCCATAATGGCTTCACCAATTTACCTTCCCAGCAACAGTGTAGGAGGGTTCCTTTTTCTCCACACCCTCTCCAGCGTTTATTATTTATAGACTTTTTGATCAGTGTGAGGTGATACCTCACTGTAGTTTTGATTTGCATTTTTCTAACAATTAGCGATGTTGAGCATCTTTTCATATACCTGTTGGTGATCTGAATGTCTTCTTTGGAGTAATACCTGTTTAGATCTTCTGCTCATTTTTTAATTGGATTGTTTGTTTTTTGATATTGAGCTATATGAGCTGTTTGAATATTTTGGAAATTAATCCTTGTCAGTTGCATCATTTGCAAATATTCTATCCTATTCTGTAGGTTGTCTTTTCATTTTGTGTATGGTTTCCTTTGCTATGCAAGGGTTTTAAGTTTAAAATAAGTCCTATTTGTTTATCTATGGTTTTGTTTCCATTACTCTAGGAGATGGATTCAAGAAAATATTGCTGCTATTTATGTCAAAGAGTGTCCTGCCTATATTTTCCTCTAGGGGTTTCATAGTATCTTGTCTTACATTAGGTCTTTAATACATTGTGAGTTTATTTCTGTATATGGTGTTAGAGAATGTTATAATGTTATACATGTTCTTTTACATGTAGCTGTCCAGTTTTCCCAGCACAACTTATTGAAAAGACTGTCTTTTCTCCATTGTATATTTTTTGCCTCCTTTGTCATAGGTTAATTGGCCATAAGTACATAGATTTATTTCTAGGCTTTCTATCCTGTTCCATTGAGCTATATTTCTGTTTTGGTGACAGTACCATACTGTTTTGATTACTGTAGCTTTGTAGTGTAGTCAGGGAACATACCATTGGTAATTTTATAGTGATTGCATTGAATCTGTAGATTGCCTTAGGTAGTATGGCCATTTTGATAATGTTGATTCTTCCAATCCAAGAACACAACATATCTTTCCATCTGTTTGTGTTGTCTAAAGTTTCTTTCATCAGTATCTCATAGTTTTGGAGTACAGGTCTTTGCCTCCTTATGTAGATTTATTCCTAGGCATTGTATTCTTTTTGATAACAATGGTAAATTGAATTTTTTAAAAATTTCTCCTGATATTTCATTGTTAGTGTACAGAAATGCCACATATTTGTGTATATTAATTTTGTATCCTGCAACTTTACTGATTTCACTGATGAGCTCTAGTAGTTTTCTGGTGGCACCTTTAAGATTTTCTGTATAGTATCATGTCATCTGCAGTGACAGTGTTACTTCTTCCTTTCCAATTTGGATTCCTTTTCTTTTCTTCTCTAATTGCTGTGGTCAGAACTTTCAAAACTATGTTGAATAAAAGTGATCGTCTTTATGATCATTACTCTGAGCTCTTTCTCAGATGGATTGCCTATCTCTATGACACTTAGTTCTTCTTCTGGGGTTTTATCTTGTTCCTTCATCTGAAACATTCTTCTGTTGCTTCGTTTTGTCTAAATTGCTACTTGTATTTTTGTGCATGTGGTAGTTTAGTTACATTTCTCAATCTTGGAGAAGTGGTCCACTGTAGGAAATGTCCTGTGCATCCCAGTAGTGCACTCCCTTCTCACCACCCAAGGGACAGGGGCCAGCTGGTCCCAGGATAGTGTCTGGCTTGCAAATGTGGACTTGGTCTGTAGGCTGTGGGACTGTAGTTTTCTTGCTTCTGGTATCAATCCCTGGTGGGTGAGGCTGGTCTAGAGGTTATGCAGGCTTCTTAGCAGGAGGGGCCTGCCCACTGGCAGGTGAAGCTGGGTCTTTGTCTAGGGGCACGTCTAGAGGTGACTGTGGGCTCAAGAAGTCTCTAGGCAGCCTGCCTGCTGGTGAGTGGGGCTGTGTCCTCGCCCAGTTTGTTGTTTGGCTGAAGGCATTCCAACACTAGAGCCTAAGGCTGTTGGCTGGGGCCAGGACTTGGTACCAAGATGTTAGCCTCCAGGAGAGCTCAGCAAGTGAATGGCCCCCAGAGTGTCTGCCACTGGTGTCTATATCCCTAAGGTGAGACACAGTTGCCCCTCCTACCTTTCCAGGAGACCCTCTAAGACCAGCAGGTAGGCCCAGGTTTCTATCAAATTTCTGCTTTTGCCCTGGGTCCTGGTACACATGAGATTTTGTGTGCCCCCTTTAAGAGTGAAGTTTCTGTTTACCCCAGTCCTGTGTAGCTCCTGCAGTCAAGCCCACTGCACTTCAAAGCCAACACTCTGGGGACTCTTCTTCCCAGAGGAGCCTGACGTGGAGCTCAGAGCTCTCACTCCTGTGGGAGAGCCTCTGCCATATAATTATTCTCCAGTTTGTGGGTCACCCACCCAGGGGGTATGGAATTTGATTATATATCACGAGCTTGTCCTCTGTCCCATCTTATTTCTTCTTTATGTCTTTGGTTGTAGAAGATCTTTTCTGGTAGGTTCCAGTCTTTTTCACCAGTGGTTGTTCTGCAGTTAGTTGTGACTCTGGTGTGCTTGTGAGATTAGGTGAGTTTAGGGTCCTTCTACTCCAGCATCTTGGCCGCTCTCCTCTGTATGAGTCTTTATTGAGGGTCTTTTGAAAGGGACAGCTTATGTGACACAGCCCATAACGAAACCTAATAATTAGCTATGCATCTGTTTCTTCAAAGTCTCAAATGTAGCTTATCATTATAAATATGCATTATTCTTCTGTTCTAGACTGTAATGAAATGTATTTGCTTTTTTCAATAAAAAGGAGATCTCAAAAGTAGATATCAAAGGTAGAGGCAAGTGAAAATACCCAAGGCAAGTGACAAACTGCATTCTTTGTCTGATAATGATAGGTTGTTTCTGACCCCAGATGGTAAGTTAAACTTGGTTCCAAGTGACTACAAGTTATTTCCAAAAATCAAATTTACTTTCAGAAGATGCGATCATTCCGCCACTAAGGAAATCTTAATATGTGGCTTAGTAGAACATTTATTTGTAAGGAAGAGTTTCAAACGTTGTACACAGTACCAGTTTTGTTAGAAGAGAATAATAACCTCATAAGGTAACTTTTGAAAAAGAACTCTATCCAGTTGCAGGTATACATTAAGAAAGCCTTCTAAGTGAATTGTATTTTTTCACAGTCTAGCACAGAGCAATAATAGATGTTTATAATGATAAGTTTGTGCTGTCAAGATTAAATTACAAGTAGTCTACTGTTTGCCACAGGCATGGTAAGTAATTTTGAAAGACTTCCAATAGAAAGAATAAATCTTTAAAAGCTCTGATGCTTGAATATCAGTTATCTGAAGAATTTACTATGTGGGATATAGCTAAGACTATTTCAGAATATCTTATACTACTAAATTCACTTCTGGATACATCTTGACATTTTGTTTCTTCTAGCCTGGGATCTTATCTTAAAGCCACAACTCCAAAACATCAGCTATCTCTACAAATGTATTGAGAGACATCATAATGTGACCATCAGAGATTTATTTTCTAGTAGCAACAGGATGACTCAAAGAGAAAGTGATAGATACTTATTTCTGCTTGAACAACTCATCAAACTGATAGTAAGTTCAATGAAAAGACAGTATCTCCAAATGATGTTTTGTGGAGTTCAGTATTTACAACATAATCCTAAGAATAATGCATTTGCTGCAGTAGCTGTAGGTGACATCTCCATGGTTAACTCTCTAACACCCTTTTTTCCTCCCTAGGATTCTGGTAAGGATTCAAGGTGAAGACATTTGTGATACACTTAACACAGTGTCCAACACTTTAGGAACATACTTAGGAACTACAGGCTACTGTTATTTTTTTAATGGATTATGGGGACAGCATTTTTAGAAGTGTAACATGAGAGGCAGGAAGGAGAAAACAAGATAATTATGTTTCTGTTCATCAGTCCACTCCCCTTATCATTTTCAAAAAAAGGTCCCAAAACATTTGGCGTTAATTACCCAAGTATTTGGGGTTTTGTTTTCATTTTAGTCCAAAATTTATATTTTTATCTTCATTGATAATTGAATACATAATACAAATAGTCTCATTTTCAATAAAAATTAAGCCAAATTGAAGCATGTAGGATAAAATGTGAAAGTTCCCCTAACTGCCTTCTACTCCTGCTCCATGTCCTCCCAAAAAATGTCCCCCTGTATCTGTTTCCCTCCATTTGACTACCTATGAAACAGTATTAACTCAGCCTCACCCTGAGCATTTCAATGTAAGGTTTAGTTGTTTTAGTCACTGCATAACAACTTTTAAGTCTTCCCACAAGTAAAGTTCCCTCTGCAGCTTTGATAATAATGACAGTACATTTGAAAGAATCTGTCAAGTTCACCCATGTCCATCCTCACAAATACATATATCTCTGGGTTAATTTAGGAATTCAGGAGACTTAAAAGATTTTGGAGGCCCAATTCCATCAAAGAACCTGGAAGCAGGAAACTTGAAAGCTCACTACCTTAGCCAACCAAGTGAGTCATATAATCAATTGGGATCAGCTAATTTCTTCTAGGCCTGCTCTCTGTCCTTCTGTTCTGAGGAATCTAGTAAAAGGTGGGTCACAATTTAATAAAGGTATCATAGAAATATTCCTCAAGGTTATCGCACAGGCCACTGAAATGTAGAACGAGGCTTTCAAAATTAAATGATTCCATAGCAGATATGCCACAGAGATGATAAAAATTCCGCAGGTTACCCTTGCCGCCGTTCTCCAGGTGGCTTTCTAGGCAGTCATTATATTTTGTGGGCTATCTGTCCTGTGGGCTATCTGTAGCTTTTGATATTTTGGAAGGATTGACGACATCCATTTCCTTTCAAATAGGGCAGTTTTCAATTTAGCTATGTTCAGCAACCTACAAATCAGTCTGCAAGGCGCTGTGAGGAAGATGGCTTTCAGACCTCGGCTATGTTGCAGGTGACTCTGCCAAGAACCATGAAGTACAGATGCTCTGAAACCTTTGATGAGTCATAAGTAGAACAACATCAAAAGCGAATGTCCCTTGGAGCAAGATACATGAAAGTGAAAACTTAGCTGACAGTATCACGTCATGGGATTCTTTTTAAATAATGGGAAGAAATGAGGCCAGTGCAATATTTATTTCCTCATGGCATGAAATTAGACTTCCAATAAGAAAAGATGTGTGGCATAGAAATAATGAGTAAATTCTTGTAAACTTTAAAAATCACAAAATTAGAATAGTCACAAATACTCCCATTGCTATAGCCTTCTGCAGCTTTTGTAAAAAGTTGGCTGCCTTAAAAAAACCATACAAGTCCTATATTCATTTGCTAGGGCCTCCATAACAAAGTACCACAAACTGGGTGGCTTAAACAATAGAAACTTATTGTCTCATAGTTCTGGAAGCTAAGTCCAGAATTGAGGTGTCAGCAGGGTTAGTTCCCTCTGAGGGCTGTGAGAGAAGGATGTTTGTTCCATGCTTTCCTCTTTGGCTTATTCATGCCTTCTTCTTCCTGTGTATCTCCATATCATCTTCCTTCTATGTGTATCTCTGTGTCCACATTTCCCTTTTTCTAAGGACATCAGTCATATTTGATTAAGACACCCTAATGACCTCATTTCAATTTGATTACCTCTGTAAAGACTCTTATTTCCAAATAAGGTCACATTCTGAAGTGCTTGGGGTTAAGACTTAAACATGTGAATTTGAGGGGCTACACAATTCGACCCATAACAAATAATTTAAAAGTTCTAAAATTATCTTTAGTGATATAATGCATTTCAAGACATTCCAAATTTTCCTTTGGGACCTATTTATAAACATAATTAGATTCAGCAAACTCACAATTTCAAGCTAGATAATAGTGCCTGACATACAATACATTTACAATAAATGTCCTGATTTGAATTTAATTCTATTGGAACCTTAATAATGACTCTGCCAAGTAGTGATTGGATCTCATGGAGTCAAGCAGGTTCCAACTGACTAGAAAACACTTTTTTCTCCAGTTCTTCAGACACAACATGAATTGTCTGAATGCATTGACCTATGAACCTTTATTCTGCAGAGCTTGAGGGTTAAATGTGGCCATAAATTACCACATTTTTTTTTCTGCCAAGATAACTGAATGAGACCAGATGAGAGAGAAATTTTATTCTTTTAATTGCCATTGGACATGCATGATGGCATGTAAACCATGAAACTTAAGTTGGGTCTACCAGAGGAAGTAAAAACCTGCAATAAAGTTGGTCACAAAGGAATTTCTGATCATTAGTCATGAAAAAAGGAAAGGGGGGAAGGGGAGAAGAAGGGGAGGGTACTAATTGATTAAACCATGAACGTTTTTATAGTGGCCAAAAGCCTCCCAAACTTGATAAAAGACACAAAAATGAAGGAGTATTCAAGACATTTTCAGAAAAACAAAATCTGAGGGAGTTCACTCCATTGTATGGATATACCACATTGTGTTTATTCATTCATTTGTTGATGGGCATTTGATTTGGTTTTTCCCTTTTGGTTATTAAGAGTAATGCTGTTATAAACATTTAGGTATAAGTTTTTGTGTAGACATGTGTTTTTAATTCTCTTGGGTATATACCTAGGAGTGGAATTGCTGGGTCATATGGTAACTCTGTGTTTAACTGTTTGAGAAACTGTGAAAGTGTTTCACAGGGTGGCTACATCATTCTACATTCTCACCAGCAATGATAAGTGTTCCAATTTCTCCACATCCTCATCAACACTTGTTATTGCCCATCTTTTTTTATTATAGCCATCCTAGTGTATGATAGCACTCACCTAGTATGAGAGATAATTCATTGTGGTTTTTATTTGCATTTCCCTGATTACTAAATGATGTTACGCATCTTTTCATGTGCTTATTGGCCATTTATATATCTTCTTTGAAGAAATGCCTATTTAGATCATTTGCTCATTTTTCAATTGGGTTGTCTCTTTATTATCAAGTTATTTATATATTCTGAATACTCTTCTCAGATACACAATTTATAAAAATTTTCCCCATTCTATGTATTTTCACTTTATTGATAGTGTCCTTTGATACACAAAAGCTTTTAATTTTAATGAAGTCCAATTTACCTATTTTTTATTTGGTTGCCTGTGCCTGAGATGTCATATCTAAAGACATTGCTACAACTAAGATCACAAAGATTTACATCTATGTTTTCTTCTAAGAGTTTTACAATTTTAGCTCTTGATCTTTAGAACTTTGATTTATTTTGAGTTAATTTTTATATATGGTGTAAGTCAGAGGTCCAACATCATTCTTTTAGATGTGAATATCTAGCGCCATTATTGGAAAGACTGTTGTTGCCCCACATTGAATTGTTTTGGCACTCTTGCCATAATCAATTGACCATAGATATATGGGTTTATTTTTGGACACTGAATTTATTCCATTTAACTCTATGTTTATCTTTATGCCAGTACATTATCTTGATTACTGTTGCTTTGTACTAAATTCTGAAATGAGAAAGTGTGAATCTTCCAACTTTGTTCTTTTTCTGGAACAAAGGCTATTTTGAGTCCCTTGAATTTCCATATGAATTTTGGGATTAAATTATCAATTTCTACAAAAAAAGCCATTTGGGATTTTGACAGAGGTTTTGTTGCATCTGTAGATAAATTTGAGAAATAATATCATCTTAATATTAAGTCTTACTATCCATGAACATGAGATATCTTTACACTTACTTAGGTTTCTTTTCATTTCTTCCAGCAATATCTTAAAGTTTTCAGTGTGTGAATCTTGCCCTTCTTTTGTTAAGTTTATTCCTATTTTATTATTTTTGATGCTATGGTAAACAAAATTATTTTATTACCTTCATTTTTGGATCATTCACCACTAGTGTATAGAAATATAATGGATTTTTGTATATTAATCTTGAATCTTGCAATCTAGATGAACTCACTTATTAGCTCTAAGTGTGTTTGTGTGTATGCACACATGCGCATGTGCATGAATGTGTTTTCCTTAGGATTTTCTACACACTAGGACATGTCATTTGCAAATTAACATAATTTTATTTCTTATTTTTCAATCTGGATGCCTTTTATATCCTTTCCTTGCCTAAGTAGCCTGGCTAAATCTTCCAGTATAATATTAAAAGAAATGGTGAGAATGAACCTCTTCATCTTATTCCTGGTCTTATGGGTAAAGCATTCATTCTTTCACCCATTAAATATGATCTTAGCCATGATGTATTGTTTTGTTTTATAGAGCCTTTTATAAAGTTGAGGGAGATCACATCTATTTCTCATTTATCGACTTCTTTATCATGAAAGGTTTTAGATTTTGTCAAATGCATTTTCTGCAACTATTAAAATGACACGTTTCTGCATTTATTTCATTAATACTGTGTATTACGTTGATTGATTTTAGATGTTAAACCAAACTTCCATTCCTAGGATAAATTCCAGTTGGTCACGGTGTATAATCCTTTAATATGTGGCTGGTTCAGTTTGTTAATATATCTGGTGAGGATGTTTTAAATTCTCTATTCATCAAGGATATTGGTCTCTACTTTTATTTTCTTTTTATGTCTTTATATTATTTTAGTATCAGGGTGGTACTGATATTATAAAATGAGCTGGGAAGTATTCCTCCCTCTTCCATTTTTTGGAAGAGTTTGTGAAGAATTGGTATTAATTCTTTAAAGGTCTGGTAGAATTCACTAGAAAAGCCACCTGGTTCTAGGCTTTTATTCGTAGGAATATGTTCGATTACTAATTCAATCTATTTCCTTTTTATAGGCCTACTTCTTCTTAAATCAGTTTTGTAGTCTGTGTCTTTTTAGGAATTTGCTCATTTCATCTAGGTTATCTAATTTACTGGCATACTTAATAAGTTTATAGTACTTCCTTATAATCCTTTTTATTTGTGTAAGATCAGTATTAATGTCACCTCTTTCATTACTAACTTTAACAATTTGAGTCTTCTCTCTCTTTTTTGATCAGTCTAGTTAAAAGTTTATAAATTTTGTTGATCTTTTCAAACAACCCACTTTGAGTTTATTTTTTCTATTCTCTTTACTATATTTCCATAATTATCTTTCCTTCTTTCTCTTTGCTTTGGATTTAGTTCGCGCTACTTTTTCTAGCTTCTTAAGTTGTAAGATTAGGTTATTGATTTGAAATCTTTTTCCTTTTTTAATACAGGCATTTGAAGCTATAAATTGTCCTCTAAGCATTGCTTTCATTGAATGTCGTAAGTTTGGGGATGTTGTGTTTCCCTTTTTATTTATCTCACATTATTTTCTAATTTCCTTTGTGGTTTATTCTTTAACTCACTGGTATTTAGAAGTGTGTTATTTAATTTCCACATATTTGTAATTTGTTTCTGCTTATTGATTTACAATTCCATTCCATTTGTAGTCAGAGAAGATACCTTGTGTGATTTCAATTATTTTAAATTGATTGATACTTGTTATGGCTTAACATATCAATACTGAAGAACATTCCATATGTACTTGAATATGTATTCTGGTGTTTTGAGGTCGAGTACCTTGGATATATTCTAGTTGGCTTATAGTGTTCAGGTCATCTATTCCCTTGTTTGTCTCCTGTCTAATTCTTCTTGCCAGTGTTGAAAGTAGGATGTTAAAGTATCATTCTATTATTGTTGAATTATCTATTTTATCTTTCAATTTTGCCAGTTTTTGCTTAATGTATTTTGGGACTCTGTTGTCAAGTACATATATATTTATAATCATTATATATACTTGCTGTAGTGACAATTTTATCATTACAAGATGTCCTTCCTTGTCTCTAGTGACAAATTTTATCTTAAAGTCATTGTGTCTGATATAAGTGTAGCCACTCCAACTATAGCCACTCCAGCTATCTTTTGGTTACTATTTGCATGGCTTATCTTTTTTTCATCCTTCTACTTTAACTTACTTGTATATTTAAATCTTAATATGTCTTTTGTAGATAACATATAACATGGATTTTTTTGTAACCCATTCTGCTAATCTCTGCCTTTGAACTGGAATAAATCCATTAACACTTAATGTAATTACTGATAAGGCAGGATTTATGAATTGTAAGATTGATTTCATAGCAAAGAATTCTCTCAGCTTTGATGATCTAAAAATGTTATCTTGATTTCTCTTTCATTTTTTAAATATAGTTTGTTGTATATACAGTTCTTGGTTGCCAATCCTTTTCTGTCAGCATATTTAGTATGTCATCCCATTACCTTCTGCTTCTATGATTTGTTTTTTCTTTCTGTTTTTTTTCACTTGTTTTTAAATTGAAGTATAGTCAGTTTACAATTTTGTGTCAAATTCCAGTGTAGAGGACAATTTTTCAATTATACATGAACATACATACTTTCCCCATGATTTCTAATGAGAAACCAACTGTTAATGTTATTGAGGATTCCTTGTGCATGCTAGTTTTGAGTCTCTTTCACTTTGGCTTTTGACACCCAGATTGATTATTATGCATCTAGGTGTGGATCTCTTCAATTTTATCCTACTTGGAGTTATTTTAGTTCTTGGATAGAGAGATTAATATTTTTCATCAAATTTAGGGAGTTTGGGGCCATTTGTCCCCAAATATTCTTTCTGCTTCCTTCTCTCCTCACCTTCTGGAACGCTCATTATGCATGCTTTGATATGATTGATGACGTTCCACAGGTCTCTGAAATTCCATTCACTTCTCTTTGTTCTTTTTTCTTTCTGTTCCTCAGATTGGATAATCTCAATTAATCTATCATCAGAATCATTGATTCTTTCTTCTGCCTGCTCAACTCTGCTGGTGAGTCACTAACTCTAGTGAATTTTTATTTCAGTGGCCATAACTTTCACCTTCAGATTTCTATTTGACTCTCTTTTAAAAATAATTTCTATCTCTTTATTAATATATCTATTTTGTTGAAAACTGACCACTTTAATTAATATGATATTGCAACTCCACAAATAAGATTCTTCACCTCCTCCAATTTGTTATTGTTGCTGTTTGTTGTTTGTTTAATGACTTTTCTAAACTAATTCTGTAAAGACTGTATTCTTTATCATCTGTAGCCACTGAAGTCTCTGCCCAGTTAGCTTAGTGGTCAGCTCAAAGATTTCTTTAAATATCTAGAATCAGGAAGTTTCCCAGTCTTTGCTGAAGCACTCTGTGTCTTGGGGCACACCTCAATGTTTAGTCAGGCAGTTCGCAATTCTCCCTTACCCTTCACTTCTTGCTTGTGCAGAGTCTCAAGATCAGCCAGAGTTGAGAACTTAGGACTTTCTAAGGTCTTTCTTGAGCATGCAAACAGCCATAAGCATGTGCACAGCCCTACCCCTACAGGTGGCCTTCCAGATTCCCAGAAACATGTCAGAGCTTTTCAAAGCCCCTATGGATATCTTATTGCCCAGTTTTTCCTTTTAAGCTTCTTGGTTATCCGATTGGTGTTCCCAACTATTATTTACTGCCTCAAGCAGTCACAAAGTTAATCAATTGCTTTGAAGTATTTTCAACAAATGTCCCTGGGCAAAATCTTTTTCACACTTTGTGAGTTCTGACAGCCTTACCATTGGTGTCTTTTAGGGAACCTCCAGACAGCTCAGATAATGACAGTTTTCTATGACTGAAGCTGTAAAGGTGCTCCAGCTCCTTTCTGCCCCTCTGGTGGCTGCCAGGCTGTTGGTTCTCAAGGCTGCTGTGGAACTGGAGAAGTGGGACTGGGAATAGGAAAAGTTAACATGCCAGAAAGTTTGCTATTCTCACTGAGATTTGGCCATTTTTCTTGAATAAAGGCTATCCAGATTGCTGTAAGCTTTTGGTTAATTTCCACAGTTTTTAAAGAGTTGATTCTGACAATTTTCGCCAGTTTTCTCATTGCTTTTCTGGAGGAGAGAATTGGGGGAGATCTTTATTCCACCATTTTTGCTGATGCCTTCCAAATGTATTATTTTTATGAGTTTTTTTTTTTTTACTTGAAAAGTATTACTTCTTTAAAAATACTCTGGTAATAAGGTGATGGTGAGGGTACTTCACTTACACGATTTGGTGCCTTCCTAGTTACAAGAAAATATGTGACGTTATTATTAATCACATGACTAGAACAGTGGCTTTTTCTCCCATGGACACAAATTTTGTTGGTTTTCTCTTCCTTATTAAAACGTTTTCTTTTTAGTAGTATTTAAACTACTATAAATTTTTACTATTTAGTAAAATGTTGTGTTCCTCTATAGAGTAAAAGATTTATCAAGACATATCAACCAACTACAGTGTATTTCAATTGTGATTTGAAAAATAAAAACTATTTTTTGACAGTTAGGGGATTTCTGAACATTGGACATTTAATGATATTAAGGAATTATTGTTAATTTTTTGTTAATGAGAAAAATGGCACCAAGATTTTTTAGAAAGTTTTTCTCTTTTAGAAATGCATATTGAAATATATACAGATGAAACTATATGATGTTTAGGATTTGCTTCAAAATAATCTGAGGAAATGGGGGGAAGTGGGTGGGAGTAAGGATGATACAAAACTAGCTATGAGTTGATAGTTGTGTAAACCCCTGGGTGTTGGGTACGAAGGGGTTCATTATACTATTCTACTTTTCAGTGCTCAAAATTTTCCATAATAGAATGGTTGATGTTTTTGTTTTTAAAGTATGTTACTTCAAGCCTAGGCCTGTGAGGAATTTTAGTAATATCTAGTGGGTATGTCTTAAACAAAGCTTGCAGACAGGTAGTTCTTCGGCTGTATTTGGTCCATAGGCATGTTTCGTTTGGCTAGCACCATGTATTTTTAAAAAACATAAATTAGTTACTAATATTTTAGCATTTTAAAACAGGGACATTTTGGATTATCATCCAGATTTCAAGCTTCTGTTGAAATCATCAGAAGCACTGGCCACACTGGACCCCCATCCCACATAGTGAAAACTAGCTGAAGCTGAAAAGTTTCTGTCCCCTTTAGAAAGCATAGGTACTCTCTAACTGCCACAGTTCCCACCCAAGTGTGCGCTCCTGCCTTAGTGTGCTTCAAAGGCTTGTTGACAATAGGAGATGACAATGAGCAATAATCCAGAAGTCTACTTGAGTTTAGTCAGTGGATAATGCAGTTATACATTTGGTTCTGAAGAACAAAACTGATTTAAGACATAACATTTGCCCATATACAAAGCATTCCAAGGAGGCAGAAAAATATCATAGGCAACTTGATGCTAATTAAACATTTCTAATGCGACAGCCTACCAGGTGGGTTTTAACAGGTAGATAACAAATCTAAGTCAATGACAATATAATTGTCTTTCATAAGCTATGGAAACAGGATGCTTTAAAAAAAAATCAGTCAGTTCAAGTTAATTCTATTGTAAGTCTTTTTTCCCTCACAATTTGTTTCCTCTGACAGCTTACAAGACAAACACCTAGTCTGCTTGAGTTTCAAAAGAATATCTCCTTTGTCCCACCTGAATGACCAATAAAGACATATGTCCAATTGGAAAAGTGAAAAGGGTGTCCATAAGTCTTATTAGGTTTAAGATATGTGATCGTTTGGAGACGCAGCTGAAGTGAAAGGATTTCTGGAGGACAGATACAACCTCATCATACCTCCTTCATTTCATCTCTAGCTCCTTACTGCCCCTGTCAAAATACTCTTTTATCTCACAGAACACAATTCAGCTATCACTCTCAGAAGTCCTTTTCTAATTCCCTCCAGGTCTCATTTGCTCTCCCTCCTCCTCACCCCATGGGTACTTAGTGTGTCATTCTCTCAGGACACCTGACCTTCTTCAGTTGTATAGTAGTCATTTGTGCTTTCATCAAGCCCCTTCCTTCTTGTGGAGAATGAAAGGGACTCTTGAAGAGCAGAGACTCTGCAGCCAGATTCCTGGGTTACAATCCCAGTTCTACCATTTGTTAGCAGTGTACAAGTTAGAGAATCTCTCTAAGCTTCAATTTCCTCATCTATAAAAATGGAGCTGAGAACATACCAGCTTCATCAGGTGGTTGTGAGGATTCAGGGGAATGATACATGTGCAGCAGCATGTTAAAATGGAAGTCTTGACTGAGGCACCTGGATTAAGTAGATCTGATGTTTGGAAAGAGGACCTAGAGCAAGCTGTATCTTTTCAAAGGAGCCCTCTGAAAACCAGTTCCTTAACTCTTAAGCCCTTCACGTGCGGATACAAAAGTGTTCAAGAGTAGATTCTGAGGAGGCTTTTTAAAAGAAGACTTCTGTGGAGATAGTTATCCTGTGAATCCCACCCACCCAAAGGCTCGCTCCTTTCATCTCAAGTCGTGAGAGACAGTCTGTAAGGAAACCACCTGGAGAGATGAATATGCATCCCTACGTTTTGAAAGGACTGTAATGTCTTCTTATTATATTTAAGACAATGCAGCTTTGCTATAGAAGACAAAAAAAATCAATAGGATGGATGTTAGAAAGATAGTATATTAGTAACATCTAAGACATGTTAAAGAGAATAAGTGGATTATATGATTCTTAAAAAATAGAACAGGAGTATATCTTATGGATAGAAAAGGATGGAAAGACCAAGTTATAAGGAAATGGATCAGGCCACCTCCAGACTGACAGGTATGTTATCCCTAAATTGTTCACCCACCTGTGATACCCATTATGGTCCCGTTATGAACCCACTGTGCTCTCCCCAGGAGATACACATAAAATCCATTGCTGCTCAATGAGCTAACTGTCAAGGTATGGCTAATGGCCAGACCCCTGTGTCTCTCTGACCGAGGAAGCACGTTGTACCTTCCATTTGCTGAGCCCCTTCACTCATTTTCAAGTCTGGTTCTTATAACCACACGATCAGTGGGGAGGCTGCTGTGGCTTGAGGCCGGAGTAGGGGAAGGGAGCTGGAGGTGCAAAAAGTGAGGACAAATGAACAATGAATGACAAAGGACTCAGGAATGTAATCCTCCTACCCTGCTGGTATCCTACCCTAAGGTGTGATAAGCCTCCCCGTCTCCTTACCTTTGTTTTTTGTTGTGTTTTAAATTGATTGACTAATTTGTATCATTTGAGCATCCCATTTTGGTCTGTGAGTGATTCTATTCTGTGACTTCTGGGATAGCTTGCCTGGTGGGTGTACCAGAAGGTACCTTTGCGTCAAGGTAATTTCCCATATGACAGAAACACAATAGGCTAGGTTTGACTACAGAAGTAGGTCTGGCTTCTGCCTAGAAGACCTAAAAGGTGAGGGATGGTCTGGATGGCTGCCTTAAAGGCAGGAGTGAAGATGTTACTGCTATGTTGGACTTAGCTGGCAATCCCAGAATCTGTCAGGCAAAGGATATGGGAGAGAGCTGGCATGGGCTGACCTGGCCCTGCCAAGGTGGCTGCCTGGCAGGGTGGAGAGACTTGAGCAGGAAAGGCTGGAGGTAAACCCTGGATTACCAGGAATAAAAGAAGGATCTTTGAGCAAGTCAGGAAAAGGAATAGAGATGTTTTTGGCCTTATCAAAGGTACTATTTGTGACAAGATTCCCAGCAATTAAGAGAATTTCCAAAGAACCCACGAAAGCTTGATTGAAAGAGTATCAGCCCAGATTATGAAGGACCATAGGTAAGTTTTCTGGTCCATTTAGCTCCCCTTCTCATCCCTAGAAGGGTCAAAAGCCACAGTAAGTCAGCTCCAGGTACAGGGCAAGGAGAGGAAACTGTCTAGTTATACAAACTTCCTGCAAGCCTCACCTGGGGAAGGGGAAAATTTTAATTTTCAGTCAAGCATCCTGTTTCCATACTTTACTATTAATTAGCAATGGACATTCTTATTACTAAATTGAGACCAAGTGTGTGACCTATAAGAAACCAGAGAAGTCATGGGGTTTGCCCAAGTTTTGTGGTTTTTTTGTATATATATTTTTTATTGAAGTATAGTCAGTTTACAATGTTGTATCAATTTCTCATGTACAGCTTAATGCTTCAGTCATATATGAACATACATACACTCATTTTCATACTCTTTTTCACCATAAGTTACTATAAGATATTGACTATAGTTCCCTGTGCTGTACAGTATAAACATATTGTTCATCTGCTTTATATATAGTAGTATCTGCAAATCTCAAACTCCCAATTTATCCCTTCCCACCTCACTACCACCCTGGTAACCATAAGTTTGTTGTGTATGTCTGTGAATCTGTTTCTGTTTTGTAAATAATTTTGTCTTTTTTAAGATTCCACATATAAGTGATATCATATGGTATTTTTCTTTCTCTTTCTGGCTTACTTCACTAAGAATGACAATCTCTAGGTCCATCCATGTTGCTGCAAATGGCATTATTTTATTATTTTTAATGGCTGAGTAGTATTTCATTGTATAAATATACCACAACTTTTTTATCTAGTCATCTGTTGATGGACATTTAGGTTGTTTCCATGTCTTGGCAACTATAAATAGTGCTGCTATGAACATTGGGGTTTATGTATCTTTTTGAATTAAGGTTCCCTCTGGATATATGCCCAGGAGTGGGACTGGATCATATGGTAAGTCTATTTTTAGCCTTTTAAGGAATCTCCGTACTGTTTTCTATAACAACTGCAACGAACTACATTCCCGCCAACAGAGTAGGAAGGTTCCCTTTTCTCCACAGCCTCTCCAGCATTTATAGTTTGTGGACTTTTGAATGACGGCCATTCTGACTGGTGTGAAGTCATACCTCATTGTAGTTTTGATTTCCATTTCTCTGATAAGTAGCGATATTGAGCATTTTTTCTTGTGTTTATTGGCCATTTGTATGTCTTCATTGGAGAATTGCTTGTTTAGGTCTTCTGCCCATTTTTGGATTGGGGTTTTTGTTTTTTCTTATTAAGTTGTATGAGCTCTTTACGTATTCTGGAAATTAAGCCCTTGTCAGTCTTCTCTTTTACAAATATTTTCTCCCATTCCATTGGTTGTGTTTTTGTTTTGCTTATGGTTTCCTTTGCTGTGCAGAAGCTTATAAGTTTAATTAGGTCCCATTTATTTATTTTGACTTTTATTTCTATTGCTTTGATAGACTGTCCTAGAAGAACGTTGCTGAGATTTATGTCAGATAATGTTTTGCCTGTTTTCTTCTAAGAGGTTTACCAAGTTTTTATTTAGGAACATAGAAGAACGCCCCACTGAACAAAATGAAAAGAGTGCTGGAACACAAAAATAAAATTCTTGATCACAACCCATAAGTTTTGTTCAATACAATGTTTACATATGGAAAGTGCTTAGAACAATACTGGGCACAAAATGCTAAATACATATTAGTTATTACTACTATCTGTGCCATTGCCTAG
This sequence comes from Camelus bactrianus, assembly GCF_048773025.1. Classification (NCBI taxonomy): domain Eukaryota; kingdom Metazoa; phylum Chordata; class Mammalia; order Artiodactyla; family Camelidae; genus Camelus; species Camelus bactrianus. The sequence goes on from NC_133555.1 coordinate 30,772,991, forward strand.
CATGATGACTTGTATACAATAAGAGCCTGATAAATGTTTGTCAAGTTGAACTGAATTCATAGTAGGAGTGATTGAATACTTTAATGGATCTTTAGGATCCAGGGCAAAAAGTAAATTGCCAGATATTTTTTGAATCTCTCTCCTGAAATCTACAGCTCATTAAAAAGAAAAGAGAATACCCTAAAGCATCCAGAGGTCTTTTTGTTGCTGTTGTTCTGGCTTATATCATAAAAACCAGGCAAGCTCTTAAATAGGTGTTGTATCACCCAGAGGATCAAAGGAAGCCATTTCCTTCACTAGTCTCAGATTTCAAAAAATAATTTCCTTATCCCTAAAGCTGAGATACTGCTCATTTGGGAGTGAGAGCTAAAGAAACAAACTGCCCATAGAGGATAGTCCAAAGCATACTTGGTGGGCACTACATGGACAGACCTCCCTCCCCAGATTGTCCCTGGTGCTTGTAGAGCCTAGGCACAAACCAGGGTCTCTGCAGCTCTTTTGTTCTCTATTTTAGAAGGCAGATCAGGTTTAAGTTTCACTGTATCCATATTTAAAAGAAATTACTTATTTTCAGCATTGATTCCCTGCTTGCTCTTTCCAGGGTTGCCTTTCAGCAGGGAGGCAAAAATTCTTGAGTTGGACTTTAATTTCATCTCCTGAAAATAAGGCTCAGTTGTCACAATGTACTTTTTATACCCACTAAATTCTATTTTAAAGGAAGGCACATTAGATCAAACACTCATACAGCAACCTTTTGGATTTGTTTTGTTTGTATATTTTGAGAATTTGTTTAAGTTTTTTTTTTGCCATCATAGCAAATACCATAAATTTTCTTGCTTCACAGGCCGTTTTTTTCTGGCATGGTCAGAATACTGGTAAGATGATTCTACAGTCTATTGACAATCAGGCAACTGCCCAGAAGAAGGTCTAAAGAGCTATAATGGTTCTTAGCCCTATTCGGACTCTTTTTAAAAGAGTTTATTTAGCAGTATGATAGACCTCTCCGTAAAAGCGAATGTTTTAAATGGAGGGTTTTATTCAGTAACCTTGCCAATAGATCATTTACAAAATGTGAACACATAAGTCTTTATTTTGATCAGCAGTCAGAATTATTTTGAGCTAAATAGCAAGGAATTTGAAACTATGTTTACTTGATTCTTACTCAACTCTATTCATCCTTAGGGAAAACCAAAAACACTGACTCACTTGACTGGGGTGCCCATGTGTATGCTTGTGTGTACTGGAGCAATCAGACAAAGCAAAGACAACCTAGAATAAAATGACTTTAAAATGTATGCTGAAAGTTAACAACTACCTGAGTAAACTCTTTGGCTATTAATTTCCTATCACTTCTGCTAGAAGAAGATATTTTTAAGAATTTTCCAAGCAATTAAAATGAGACTAGAGATAAACCCTCAGTTTCTAGCAAATGTATCTTTAAAAATTTATTGATATTTATTTCTAATTACAAAAGGAATACATGTTTACTGTAGAAAATTTGGGAACCATAGAAAAACACAAAGAAAAAATTACAGCTCCCATAATATTTAGTGTATTTCTGTATATGTTTTTGTATTGATAGCATACTTTACGTACTGTTTCATAATCTGCACTTTTCACTTAATATATCATAAGTAACTTCCCACTATTTTAATATACAATATGCTGTGTATTCCAAAGTTTAGCCAGTCCCCCGTTGTTGCACAGTTATATGGCTTTTTTTTTCTATTTCAAAAAACACTGGGGCAAATGTCCTTGTACATGAATTCATGTTTGAACAGCTCTCATTGTTTCTTTAGAATAAATTCCAGAAATTGAAATGCTGGATTAAGGATATGACCATTTTCAAGACTTATGATGGAAAATGTACTTTAGTTGGATTTTAAAATAATTTTACATTTCTAAAAGCAGTGACTCAATTTAAATGGCTAGAGTCATATTCTGGATGGCTTCCTTGTGCAGAAACAGTTCCAAAGCTGAGCTCCCTGGTATTGGGTTAGCCTTTTAAATGCCAGTGTGAACTGTTCACACTGCCCCACCACTGAAGCAGTAAGCCTGAGCCTGTCTTGTGTGCCAGCCCTTTTGGCAGCCTCTACATCTGCTCGCTCCCTTGCCAGCCAGCTGACTACAGCACAGGAACTAGGGAGACCAAATAGGTCAGCAACCCAAGGTGACTCTAGCCATTTCCACTTGCTCCTCCACTTTTCTGCACATATGGTCTCCAACACACTTGTGAAATGTCTCTGAATGTGAAAGACTGGGTGCCATCAAGGAGTAGCTAAATGCATTTGAAATGAAATGAGAAAAATAACATCCAGCAACACTTTTGCAGTTGCCAGATTCCATTTTCAGAGTCTCAGTTTCATACTTCTCATTAAAAACAAGTTAGAGTTTAATAGCAAAAGAGATGAATTACTGATAATTGTGAAAGATGAGTTTTTGAAATTGAGAGCCATATTTGACCTTGAGTGATATTAACTAATTTGTGTTATATAATTAGTAAGAAAAAGTAAGGTGATATTGAGGCATCAGCAACAGCCAGCTGCCTAGTTACCTTGTTGAGGCAACAGCAATCTCCCTAAGAGTATCCTTTTGAGCTTCGCTAACAATTTTCTCAAGGAACACTTATCCCTGGGTCATAAAGATCTTTTCCCTAAGAGACCACAAAATGAGTCCATTTTCATTGAACCTTTCATAAAAAGGACCAAGAATGTCAAGCCAAAGAGTATGGTTTTGTTCATCTGTTTGGTTGTGGAAAGATTAAAAGCAGAATGTTTATTGGCCAAACAAATATATTTTAAAATCACCCACACATTTTAATTTACTACTTATAATAATCCTTTCTGTTCATATGTGTTTTGACTGTATTAGAAAAAACAGCAGTTGCTCTGGAAATTTTATTTACACATAAGTAGCAGAACTTTTAAAATCAACACATCAACTTCCACTTCATCATGAAGGATTAAGTAATTTATATTAACTCTTCTTCTGAGGGCAATTTTAAAAATCCAGATAAAATAAAGGGGGGAAAAGTTTAAACATTAAATATGCTAGTAAGTGAAGAATTACTTGGCCAAGATCCCAGAGAAGATGGAACTTCAGACAGATGAGTCTCTCACTGAGGCTACTATTGCCCAAAAAGAATTTGCCAAGCAATGCTAATAACAGCTTCGCTAAGCTACAGTATGGAAATTTAGAATCCTGGCTTACAGGGGAAGATAGGAGATTTATGCTTTATGGACTAGCCATTTGTATCTTTTGCTTTTTATATTATATACAGGTATCACATTAACAAACAAAAAAGATCTGAGGACTATCAGATGCTCTGCTCCAAACCATTTAGTGAGTAAGAAAAATTAAATGTTTCTTAAATTCAACAGGCACATATCTAGATTCTAACTTTTTCAAAATATAAAAATCAATTTTATCTTGAGACTTACGGACACAGTGAGAGAAAGTACACTTCTGTTATATTTCTTTACTCCATTTTTAGGAATCTAGACATAAGGCTTGGAAAGTAATACTGTTTCTGTACTATAGAATATAATTCTAAAAATATTTAAAAATGTGTTTTTGATAATCAGTTAATGCATCTATAATAGAAGACCTAAATCTCTGATGGTTTTACTTTACAAACTGGCCCCAGGATTTCTTTCTATTTACCACTGTAACAGTTTCCATTACAGTACCATGTTGCTAAAACCAGATCATGAGTTTAGAAGGTTAGAAATTATAAGTGGAATAGTATTTCTTTTCCTGTAACAGAACCACGGTTTGAATCTAGATATTCCTTATTCATTTAAAGATACTGTTTAAACTTAACCACATAGGCACACTAATGAAACTGATAATATAATTAACTTTGTGATATACTTTAGAGATTACAGATTAAATCCCTAACTTCTTAATCCACCAAATTCTCCCAGGAAGATAGCATTGTGAATTTCTATGAACATTTTCCCATTTTGATGCAGAAAATGAGTTCAAGTAGTTTAAGAAAGTGACTTGTAGCCTCTCGCTCCCTCACTTTCTGAGATGGCCTGCACTCTGTCTATGGAGTATGTATCTCTCTGAATGAGTCTACCTTTACTCAAAAAAAAAAAAAAAAGCGACTTGTAGAGCAGTACAACCATCAGTTCAGCTGAAGGGATGAGGTGCTTACTGGCTCAAAAATGATTTGCACAGCATGTCCAGCCTGAGGCTACATAAACTAAAAGAAATAAAAACAAGAAATAAAAGTTACTGTGAAAAACATCAGTAAAGAATATACGGTAGAAAAATGAGACAGAGAGCTAAGATATCTGAGCCCAGATGAAATAAAGAATACAAAGGCAATAACTGTAAGAACAAACACATAAAAGGTTAATGAAGAGTATAAATGCCATCTGTTTCCCATGTTCCCTGAAGGCAGTATTGAAGGCATCTTACTGTTTTGATGTAACCCAGCACTCCTTCACTATAATGTGGTTAGCACTACCTCTCTTCACCAATGTGGCTTAAGTGGGATTGATTCCAGTTCCAGCTCGAGATAGCTGTCATTCAGAATAGCCCATCCCTCTGGCCAAGGAATTGGTACTGAGATGTGTAGGTAACAATTTAGAGATGCTTAGGGGAATTTTATGCTTAGGGTGTCTAGAAAAGACAAACTGTGGGAAGTTATTTTGTATCTTTGAGAAAACTGAGATACATTTAAACTGTCTCCAGAAACCACCTCCCATTCTATATTTTGAGTACCACATTGGATTGTGTCCTCCTATTTCAATACTTCTGCTTATGTGTGCAGAAGCAGGGTAGCATAGGAATCAAGAGCACAAACTATAGAGCCACACTCTTGGTCTTAATCTCAGCTCTGCTTCTTACTAGCTGTGTGACCCTGGGCAAGTCACCTGAGCTCTTTATGACTCAGTTTCCTTATCTGTAAGATGGGAATAATAGTAGAGCCCACTTAATAAGGTTGAGGTTTAAATGAATTAATACATAAAAAGCACTTAGAACGTTGCCTGGTTCAGGGTAAGTACTATATAAATGTTAGCTATTATTATTGTTGTTGTAAGGGTTAAATGAAATAATAGTACTTGACACATAATAAAACTTGCATAAATATTATCCACTATTAAGACCATTCATTCATTAATTCATTCATCCATTCCATAAATATTTAATGAGTATCTTTTCTGTGCCAGGCCAATAATGTCTTCATTATAAACCAGTGATGTCCAAAAGAAATATAATGTGAACCATAAATGTGAGTCAAGTATGTAATTTAAAATTTCTAGCACTCACATTAAAAAAGTAAAAGGGAACAGGCAAAATTACTTTTAATAAAATATTTTAATCCAATACCCAAAATATAATCATTTCAACATGTAATCAATATAAGAAGTGAGATATTTGACATTATTTCATTCTAAATCTCTAGTGAATATTTTGCACATGTAGCACATCTCAGTTCAGACTTAAGCCACATTTCAATCGCTCAACAGCCACATGTGTCTGGTAACTAACCTGCAGTTCTTTACATGAAAGATTTGGGAAAGGAGAAATGTTCTTTGTCCTCCAGCCCATTTTGCTACTAATTATATATATATTATATTATAAATATATATATTTAATTTGCAGCCCATTCATATTCATTATTTCATTTGATAGGAACATGCCTCACCTTGAAGGATGGATTAGATTTTAAGAAGTGGGGAAAATTCCCATCAAGAGGAAAAATAAATGAGCAGAAACAACAAGGAAGGAAAATAAGGGATCTATTAGGAAATTAGAAGTCATAGAGATAAACCTAAGAAAATATATCACGGAAGTCATCAATACCAGACCAGGGAGGCTGGGTGTTAGCTGTCAGGTGGTGGGGAGAAACCAAAGGTGTGAGCGGGAAAGAGGCAAGACTAGTTTAAATGAGTAACTAAATAGAGCACGAAGTGGAGTGGGAGAGGCTAGAGGTAGTTCATTAGGGAATTACTGTATTAAAATCTTAGGAAGAAACAATCTAGGCAGACGGATGAAGAGGAAGAGACAGCCCAGTAGTGTCTGGTACTCAGGAGATCCCAGTATTAGTTTCCTTCCTCCTTTGGTGATTGCAGAGATTTTTTGGAAGCTTTTAGAAAGATCGCTCTTGGTCTCTCTCCCTCCCTCTCTACCAGCAAATACCTGAGTACCTACTACCTGCCAAGGACTATGACAGACCTTGAAGATATAAAAGGGAACAAGGCAGGGAAGATTCCTGAGCTCTTACATCTTAAAATTTTCTAGAGAGACAAAAGCCAATTATGAGATAAAATATTTTCACACTGTGGTAAGTACTATGAAGAAAATAAGCATGGAGATGATTGGCCAGGAAAAGGAATTCAAAAGTGGTGACACTTAAGCTGAGCTCTAAAAGATGAAAGGAGCTGGATATGCAAGAAGGCAGCGGGGGAGCACCCTGGTAGAAGTAACACCATGTGCAGAGTCTTGCAGGCATGAAAGAACTTGGGTGCTCAGGACTTAAAGAACAATGTTACTAGAGCAAAGTTTGGGTGGGGATTGTGGTAGGAGGTGTAATTAAAGGGGCAATTAAATAGATATGTCATGATGGGCCTAGACCATGACAAGGAACTAGATCATACAACAATAGCAAATCAGAAAATTTTGATGTCTAAAAGGTTGCAAGCAAGTGAATGGAGTGATTTCCATTTTAAGATCATTCTTGCTGCAGTGTGAAAAGCTGCTTAAGCTTGGTAAAGGTGGAAGCTGTGATTTTAGGTAGAAGGCAACTAGAGAAGAGCAGGTAAGAGATGGTGGTGGTTATGGCTGAGGTTAAGAAAGGTCCTTGGGAAAAGTAATGATCCCATCCCAATATTTGTGCAAAAATAACCCTTCATGATACCGCTGCAAAAATTTCAAATAAAGGATGGTGTCTTGTTCTTTCATGCACTTTTACGAGGAAAAATGCTACAAAAAGTCAACATTAAGATGTTCAGGTATTGGAACATACAATCTTAGCACACTCTTAAAAGCAAAATTTCAATTTCATTTTAGTTAAGGTGATTTGTAACTCTGGGGAAACGACACACGGCTTGAGAACTAGGGGGAAAAATTAGGCCTCCACGCAGAAAGAACAGCCAAATACAAAAGCAAAAGGAGAGGAATTAAATTGCCACTGTCAAGGACCAGAAAGTAACCCGGTGGCTGGTGCAGAGTAAATACCCATCAGCATTTTGTATGCAGTCCATGTATAATCAAAGACCACGAGACATCAATTCGTCCTTCACCTCCACAATGTTGGCATATCACGCAGTAGCCAGGAATGAGAAGCATAGAAAGGTCTCGAGCTATTCTGGGCTACAGTATTTTCCAGCTGTTTCACAAGAGCTGATAAAAACTCCAACCACTTCTGGTGAACCAAGAGCAGAAACGCTGATTCTAAAGAGTGTAAGTACGTCATCTAGAGATGTCTGTGTATTCCCGAAGGCTTGACAATAAAGCTCTTTACGGTTTGATCACCGCCTCCGCCCGAAACTCCCTCAAAGATCCACAATTCCGGAAAATTCTTAGCAACTTCCTCCTGCTAGCGGTTCTCCAAGCCACTTCACATGTGGCCTTTACTCCCCAACCCTGGGCCTTTCTAACAACTAGAAACCAGCATCTCTTCTCCAGGTGGTGCAAAAGAGCTCTCCAAAATCCAATCCTAAAGGAGACAGGAATGCGCGAGTTTACCGTGTTTACAGGCTAAATCCTAACGTCATATCCGGTCATCTGCCCGTCAGCCTCCGCTTTACGCCGGAAGTCACTGGCTTGACGAAACGAAACGCCGGCGGGGGACGTGTCTCCCCAGAGCCAATGAACTCTGCCCACCTCCCTCCTCTTGGCTGTTTTGTCGCTACGTGCCTTGTGACGTCAGAGGGCGGGCGCAAAGAGGGATACGGAAGCTGAGAGGGGCCAGACACTTCTGTCGTTCCGGAGGCTGGGAGGAGGCAAGATGGTTTACATCTCGAATGGTGAGTTGGAGAGGATACTAGGGCGACCTTTGTCCTCTGAGGCTGGGCCCCGAGTTTCTTCTGTCCTTGCCCACCGGGCCCGGCACGGCTTTCCCGGATACGGCCCCTGGCTAGGCGGAGCTGGAGGTGAAGTCGCCCCGGCCTGCGGCGCGTCAGCCCATCATCCCTGAGCCAGCCGCGGAGGCCGAGGCCTTTGTGGTAACCGCGGTGCCGGATGCCCGGCTTCCTCGTCGTCGTGGTAGTTCTGATTGTGGGTCTCGGAAAGAGGTCTTTCCTATCGGGCGTCGTTGTCCTTAACTAGTAATGACCGGAGTGTCCACACTTCTTGCGTAGCACTTATGTCTGGGGCACTGCTCTAGCGTTGTTCTCTTACCCACCTATTCGGTCTTTATTTCGCACTATCTGGGTAATACCCTATTATCTGATGCTCTAGGAGTGGAGACTGGCGCAGCCGGATTAAATAGCTTGCCCAGTGTCACAAAGGGCTCAATTGGGTTTCGTACGCAGGTGGGCTGACGTCAGCGTCCTTGCGGTTATTTACCCTACTGCCTCTTTCTAAACGGTGTAAGAGAATTGGGTGAAAGCTTTTTCCCTCAGGAGAGAGGTAGTTCGTCATGCCTGTAACTTTTTGCCTTGATTTCAAGGAGCACGGGGAGAAACACCACTCCCTGTAGGAGCAAGTTGATTATTACCGGAATGGAGACTCTGAGAGAGACTTAATTTTGTGACTCCCCAAAGGCAGGGAGTGGAAAGGAAAGACACAGTATGACTGGGTCAGAACAATATCAGAACTGCCTGCCCACCTGTTTGACTCAGGTGAAATAAATGCCTTAGTGCACTCTTAACAAGTAGTCCTTGGGTCACTGGAACCAGGTCCTGGTTCTGTTTGAATCATTTGTTTATGTTCAAGTCAGTGAGAAGTCTTCTGGCTGTGTGCACTTTGCATTTCTTTGCTTTTCAAAGTCTCACTTTCTCCTCCTCCTCGTCTCTCTCTTACAATTTTTCAAAACAAGTAGGTTGATGAGCATTAAAGAAAAGGATCAGAGTTTCATCTTAGTTTTGGGCACTTGCAGACTTTGTGTTATATCCTCTATGCTTAAGGCTGCAGCTTCTATTACTGATGCATTATTGAATAATTCTTTGTATTTGTAGTGTGTCTTATTGTGTATGTACTGTTGTATTGATCTACATAAATAACATAAAGCTCCTATTAGGACCTTTAATCTCATTTTTATAATTGAGAAATGCCAGTTGCATTCAAGCAATCTATTTCTAAGAATATTGAGAGGGGAGGTTTCTGCCTTCAGAAACCAGGAGTAAAAGTGTAAAAAGTCAGAATGATACAAATGCATGCAATAGGTTCTTTAGAATCACATAGGAAGAATTTGATGGGTTCCAGTTAGATCTTTTTTCTTAAAAGGGCTGTATCAACATTTCATAGTTGACAAAATATTTCTTAGTGTCAGATGACCTTTTTTTCCACAATCCTATATGGTGACTAGCCTTGCAATACTTTTCTCAGAGAAAATGTCACATCACTTAACAAAGCAGAGCTAGTAACAGGCAGAACCAAGCCTATCACTCATGCTGTCTTTTAAGTGTAGCCCTTTTTTCTCAATAGGTCTGTGAGAGCTCAGGTCCAAGTAGATGCCTGAAAATAAGCTGGTGAAGGAAAGAAGAAAAGTAAACCATATTGGAGTTGGGGGTGGGGGAGATGGCAGTGATTGTGGTGAAGCCGAAGGAAAAATGGAAAGGGAGTTGACAGATTGCTCTTCTCCCGAAATATTCTGACCTGATGATTTGCAGAGCTGGAACTCTAGAGTATTAACTTTTTCTGTTGTAGCTTCTGTTATTTAAAGTGGTTTGAAAAATAGATCCATTTTTCTGTAAGATAAAGCTGGAATCTTAATTAGGATCAACAGTATTCTTATAAAGAAAAATAGTGGTCATTTTAATGAACAAGCCAAATTCTCTTCAGTACTTAGAGCACACAGATCTTTGATTTATAAGAATTTTAACATAACAACTGATTCTAAGGATTTTAAGAGTATGTACAATCTTTTTATATAGGCAACAGACCTCATAAGTGAAAAAGATATTCTGAAGTGGTGTTAGCATTCTTTATATACACCCATCCCATTTGTTTCTTCAAAATACTTGAATAAACAGATAGTCATACACTCATATTCATAGCAGCATTTTCACGGTAGCCAAAGGATGGAAGCAACCCAGGTGTCCATCAACAGATGAATGGATGAACAAAAATATAGTAAGTATGTACAATGGAGTATTAATCAGACTTAAAGAGGAAGGAAACTTTGATACATGCTGCAATATGGATGAACCCTGAAGACATTATGCTAAGTGAAATAGCCAGTTGCCAAAGTACAAATACTCTTTGATTCCTCATATAAAGTTACTAGAGCAGTCAAATTCAAGAGACAGGGTAGAATGGTGGTTGCCAGGGGCTGGGGAAAGGGAGAAATGGGGAGTTAGTGTTTAATGGGTGTGGAGTTTTAGTTGGGGAAGATGAAAAAGTTCTGGAAGTGGCTGGTGTTGATTGTTGTACTACAGTGTAAGTGTACTGAATGCCATAGAACTGTATACTTTTTTAAATGGTTAAAATTGTAAAAGTTTTTTGTGTATATTTTAACACAATAAAAAAAGAAAAAATTTGAAGTGTCACCCACCAAAATTACAAACTATAAAAGGCATAATTAGACATATTAAAGGAGTGAACCTTAGATCACAGAGCTTTACTTCCCTGAACCCTTCCTTAGAATGACGTGCACGTAACAGACCTCTCCTGTGTTGACCATTTGGAACAATGGACGAGTTGAAAACTAAGTCCATGAGTGTTACCTAGCTGATAAAATGTTATGCATCTTGTATCAGGGATTTGTAGCACTAACTGAAGTTTCTTTATTCTTGTTTCTAGGACAAGTGTTGGACAGCCGGAGTCAGTCCCCATGGAGATTATCTTTCATAACGGATTTCTTCTGGGGAATAGCTGAGTTTGTGGTTTTGTTGTAAGTGTAGTAGTGCTCTTAGTAGCCCTGATATTTAAGTTGACAGAAGTACATTAAGTACATTATGTTGGTATCTTAAAAGAAGCTCAGCTTTCCAGAAGCAGTTTTTAACTGTAGTTTTTTTTTTTTTAAGTCATAGCTTTTCTAAGGGAGGTGAGGGCTTGTCTTGCGATAAAACTGCCCCCAAACAACTTAGGATTATAAATATGTTCCTTGAGTTAGTAAGCTTGACCATGCCTGAGCTCTAGTGGTAACCACTTCAGCCTGCAGCTATGGGGCCAGGCCTGCTCATTCTACTGTCAGCATCTCGCTTTCTCTCTGCTGTTCCCACCTTTAGTGTGTATGTGACACTTTTATTGTGTATTGTACAGTAAGTAAACAAGGAGAATTAGATCTTGATTTTTAAAAGCTCCCAAGTCGTAAACTTTTTTTAATGAACTGTTAACATTGATACAGAGGAGACAGCAATTTAAACTTCTTTTTCATATGCTGTTTGTTTTACGAAAATTGTTCATCAGCTACTAATAATATCCAAAGTTTAAATACACATTTGAGTGTCTCATGAGCAGAGACATGTGGGAGACAGTCCCTTCCTTTGATGACTTAAATGTCAGTAAATACTCACTTTACAGAATACCTTGGGGTGGGCATGATTGTGGGAGGTAAACATCAGAGGAAGTTATTCCAGGTGGAAGAAACATAGGAAAGATGACAGAATTTTGAAAATCAGGCAGTGATCTTTATATTTAATTTGATTGTAGCTGTGGATTGGAAAGATTAATCTGATGGCTGCATGTAGCATAAATTAGAAGTGCTAAACGGAAGAGGCAGTTCCATAGAAAAACAAAACGGGAGAGAAAGGCCCTAAGTTAAGTTACTTATTGCAAAACTTCTTGGCAATCTCTTAAAGATTTCACTTACTCCATATTGTTTATTTAAAATCTTAATTTAGTTAAATCCTTCCCCCTCCACAAATAAAGAAAATTCCATTGAAATGGATTCAAAGTAGGCCCTTTGCCACTGGCACACCACCTCCACCTCTCCCTCCCCCAGGTAACATTAGGTAAGCTGTCTGCAGGGGAATGGACCTGCAATACTGTAAGAGCAGACTCTGGGACTTGACAGCTAATAGAGAGCAGAGGAAGGAAGCTGGAGATGACTCTGATTTCAGAGTTATTCCTAGACTCTATCTAGAAGAGTTATAGCAAATAAGACAAGGAATGGTGGTTTGGCACAGAACATAATAGCACACTCTGTTTAGACATGTGCTTGCACTAGGTCGTGGTGTCCAGCTGGCTTCCAAAAATGTGAGTTTGGAGCTAAGTTAGTTTAGTCATCCTCCCACAGAGATGACAGTTAAAGCCATGGAAATACATTTTATAATGTTGAAATTAGAAATTCTGTTATTTTCTGCTCCTTGTTTCAGTTTCAGAACTCTGCTTCAGCAAGATGTGAAAACGAGAAGAGGCTATGGAAGCTCATCTGACTCCAGATACGATGATGGAAGAGGGTATAGCTTTTTACATTGATAAAAGATGTTTTTACTTCTCCATACAATTTAGTTAAACTATAGATAAATAGATGATAGATAGGTAGACAGACAGATAGACATAGTTAGGCTTATGGAAATTAAAGGCTTAAATTCTACTTCACAAGATTAATGCATTACTGTAAATTAATGATAACCAGAGTTAATCTGACAAAATTAAAATGTATATCAAATATCCTATGGGAAAAGTCTAAATTAGAGGATGAAAACTGATGGCCATTTATATTAAACATTAAAATCTAGAGATTTCACTTTAGAATCCGGATTTCTAGCTGCTAATGAAATTCTCAGAAGATCGAGCAGCACTGGGTGGGGCTTGTGGTTCCATATGGCAAAACTCTGCTGGAGCTGGGTTTCAGTTGGCCATTTACAGGAGGTTCTGTTCAGTTTATCATAATCCTTGCTGGACTCTCTTTTCTCATGTGCGTTTGATCTCTTTCAGTATTTGAACTTCTGACTCCCAACCTAAATGGTAGTTCCTGTTTTAAACAAAGCAAAAGGTCTATTTGAGTGTTTAAAAGGAACCAATTGGAGTAATGTCTACTAAACAGTAGAAATTAACTTGTCTTATTATTAGGCCACCAGGAAACCCCCCCAGAAGAATGGGTCGAATTAATCATCTGCGTGGCCCGAATCCTCCTCCAATGGCCGGAGGATGAGGAAGGTAACTTAAAATCTGCAATTATTCTGCAGGGATTTCATTTTGAAAATGCCTTCTTAGGAAGGTTTTCTTTGGGAAAACAGAAGTCACAACATTTTGTAACTACTCAGACATCTTATTTGGAAAAATATATTTTAAGCCTTGAAAAATTGAATCAAAATGTCTTTTGAAGAAGGTTTTAAAGCATGTATGTAATGACTGGATTTTTCATACAGATCCAAATTACTAACTAGTAGCTAATTATAACATTTTCTTGCAGGTAAATGTCTGCTCTAAGAAGCAGACAACTGGACATGCACATTCATAGCAGAAGGAAACCATCAGGAAATGGAGTGCTGACCATGCTGGACAAGTAGATGAATGTGTATGTCTAAACAAGAGTTTTGCTCTGTGTCCTCACAGACGAATGAGGTCGTGCTGGGAATTCCCTCCGCAGGGAACTGGCATGACTGATATGCAGTTCTATAAATGCACATGTTTGTCTCATCTTTTTGTAACGTTTATGAAAGTATTAATATAGTTTTAATAAGTAAATATTTTTAGGTTACAAAACTTACTTCTCATCTTTATAGAGTTAAAACAAAAAAATTCCAAATTTGAAGAAAAATAAAAGACTGTGTACTGAGTACTATTAGTGTCACCTTTTTCAGCTTCTGAAATAGTTTTTTTTGTTCTCATTTATAAATAAATCACATTGTATTTATCTCATTAGTATGCATACACTATCTGTGCTCTTGAATTAATTTTTATCTTGAATTAATTCATGGATCTTTAATACAGTGTGTCTTATTGCTACCAAATATAATTATCTGGGTATTTATAAAGCCTTAACAAACCTGAGCTACAAAATGAAGATTTGCTAGGTGGTCTTTAAAATCATGAATTTCAATTCTATTTTGACCAATTTTAATTCTAAACCATTGCTTAAGATACTGCCTGTTGGCTTTAACCCCATCTGAATGCTGGTAACTCATTCTTTCACTAGAAGTTCTTTGAGGTTAGGGATTTTGTCTTCTTTCTCTCAGTGCTTTGAACAGTGATGACATGTAATAGGCACTGAACTATTTATAGGTAAGGTAGATAATACAGATTTATGTTTAACAGACTTTGAAAAGGTAAGAGCTTTTTAATATCTGTTTATAACTATTTATTCAACTCTGCCAGGAAATGGAGTTGTAGTGCCATAGTACACTGGTCTTCAAAGATAAGGAAAGAGGCAATTAGAACACAATTTTAAGGGTAGGTTTAATAAAGATAGTCTGTTGATGACTCAGGTCTGTGTCAGACATTTTACCTTTTACGTGTTATTAATTCTGACACACTGAGGTAGGTAGGTTATCGGTGCATTATACAGATACATGCAAGGGCTCAGGGAAGTTTTGTAACTTCCTAGATTGTATGGCTAGTGAATGGCAGAGTCATGCTGTCAAACCTCCACTTAAGGCTGTGGTGGGGGTGACCAGGGCAGTATCAGAAAGTGGTGGCTTTTCTGTGCACATGACCCGTGATCTGCCCCTTTGGACTGTTGCTGCAAGGACTCTTCCTTATGGCTTATCCTAGAGTCAGGACTGCATTGGACATTAGCTGTTTCCCTCTGCATGTGAGGGATGCTACTGTAGTACAGAACATGGCCTCTTGAGTAGTTTGTGTCCACATCATTGCTACTCAATAGTTATGCTCTTGAGTGAGTTAGGCCATTCTCTCCCAGTTTACTCATCTGTAAGATAGGGATTAAATTCCTGCCTCAGGAGGTTCTTTACTCAGCAGTAATTAATCACCAAGTGCTTATTGGGCACCTATCATGTGCTGAAGCTAACTGATGATTAAGATAAAGTCCCTCTTCTCATGGGGCATACTGTCTAGTGTGGGAAACACTAACTGGGCAGACAAGTTCAAAGGAAACAAGATGACAAGGTACATGGAGAGTTCTCTCTGAAGTGACATTTGAGACAGGAGAATGGGCTGAGGGAAGGGCATCCAAGGCAAAAAGGACAGCAAGTTCAATGGCCTGGTGATGGGAAGGGGTTGGCATGTCTGAGAAGCTGAAAGAAAGCGAGTATCGAAATGCCAGAGGGGGAGAGAAGAAATGAGTGTGAAGTTAGAAATGTAGTAGGAACTAGATTAAGTATGGCTTTATGGGCTATAGATTCTGTTCCTTGACCAAAGGGAAATCATGAGAGTTTAAAGCATGGGTTTAATTTTTGTTTGAGATAACTCATTGGCATTGTTAAGTGAAGTGCTGAGTACATAGTATTGATTGTTTTAACTAGTTCATGATATTTTAAAAGTTGACACGTGGGCAACTATCAAAAGTAGACCACAGGAGGACAAGACTGGAAGCAGGGACTTGGGTTTAGAGGATGTGGTGATCCAGGTGAGATAGTAACTTGGACTAGGTAGAAGCAATAGAAATGGAGAAGTGGATGCATTCAAGATACATTTGAGAGATTGTGGGTTTGCTGATGGATGTGAATGTAGAAAATGTGGACAAGTGAAGAAACAAAGTGATATTTATTGAGATGGTAAGAGTGGGAGTAGATTTTTTTCCAGAGGTGGAGATCAAGAGTTCCATTTTCGACATAGTTTGCAATGCTTTGTGGACATCTAAGTGGAAGTACTAAATAAGCAATTGGTTATCAGTCTGGATCTTAGGGAGAGATCCAAACTGGAAATGTATATATTTGGTATTTATCTTCATTCAAAGCCATGAAACTGGATAAAGTCATTCAAGGAGTGTGTAGAGAGGAGCCCTAACTCCAATGAATCCTAACATCAGAGGCTGGACTAAGCATGGCAGTGAAGTATAAGCAGAACTGTGAGTGGTGTCTGAGAATCCAGGAGAGACAGGTGTGAGGACCAAGTGAGATTCCTGTTGTCAGGTGTTCCACAGCAAGCGCTCGAAAGAAAACACAAGTACGTTGTGGGCATGCTCCAGCCAAGACCAATCACGGCAACAGCCACCCAATCCAGTCCCTGCCCCGCCCTCCTCTGGACAGCTCCGCCCTTCCTCCTTCCCGGAATCCTCTGGGCCGACTTCTGGCGGCCATCTTGTTTGTGGGCAGCCGGCCGAGCGTCTTTCCCTGCAGGAGGCTCTTCTCTGGTGGTCGCGGCGCGCCCCTGAGGTTAGAGGCTGGTGGGCGTCGGCGGCCGAGATGACCCAGGCTGAGAAAGGGGACGCCGAGAACGGGAAGGAGAAGGGCGGGGAGAAGGAGAAGGAGCAGCGCGGCGTGAAACGACCCATTGTGCCCGCGTTGGTGCCGGAGTCGTTGCAGGAGGTGCGCCCGGGGCGGGCCTCGGACTCGGCTTCCGGGCCGGGGTGGAGGCCGCGGTGCTGGGCGCAGGGGACAGAGTGGGGAGGTTGAGGTTTGCAGGGTATCAGGCCCCAACTCTCGTGGGTGGTGCTGTGGGGGGAGGTCGTCCCACGGTCGCTCCGCGGGCACAGGGTCAACGACCCGGTCGCTGACTGCGTCTCTAACGCCCGCCCCCACCAACCGCTGTGCGAGCCCCAGCCTTCCTGGTCTTGAGACCAGGACAGGGCTGTCACTTTCCTAGCAACTGAAGTTTAAGTGATTTCAGGTAGTTTAGCACCGCGCCTTGGTAAGGGATACTCAGGAGTTCAGGCTTTTTTCTCTGTTAAGGAAATCTCACGTAGTGGAGGTCATTTCAAGCACAAACAAGGAGAAGGTATACAGTTTTCTAAATAGACATTAAGAATTGTGTGTTAAACCAGAAAAAGATAAACGCATACTAACCAGAAAAAAATTACTTGTAGGAGCATGGCAGGCAGAAGACCGTGTGTGTGTGTGTGTGTGTGTGTGTGTGTGTGTGTGTGTATTCTTACTAATTAGTGAAGAAAACATTCCCACAGGAAAATGGG
This sequence comes from Camelus bactrianus, assembly GCF_048773025.1. Lineage (NCBI taxonomy): Eukaryota > Metazoa > Chordata > Mammalia > Artiodactyla > Camelidae > Camelus > Camelus bactrianus. The sequence goes on from NC_133555.1 coordinate 30,790,092, forward strand.
CAAATTCATAGCAAAAACTAAGGAGGTATTTAAAAGCTCAGAATTTTAAGTTAGACATCTTTGAAGCAGCTTCCTTACTGGTAGATGGGTTAAGGATAATTCTCAGCCGGCCCAGCAGTTTAAAATAAATAGCACGGTGTCTGGTACATGGTAAACCCTCAGGGAGGTTATTACTGTTGCACAGGCCTCAGTTTCTCCAGACTTCTAGTTGAGGGGGCAGACTGGATGGTGTGTAAGGGCCTTGCCAATTCCCACCCTCTGGGATGCTCCCACATTGTGAGGGGGAGGCAGGGGAGAGCTCACAGTGGGGGTTAGGCGTTAGGTATCAGGGTGTGGTGTGGGATGGGCTAGTGCGGAGGACCATGGAAGACTGAAGATCTTAACAGAGTTATTATTATGAGGGTCATGTAAGCCAAAAAATCTGACTTCTTTTGAAGGCAATGTAGAACAGAGCTAGCCAGGTTCGTTTAATCCTCACAGTAGCTCTCTGAGGTAGGAACTTCATCCAGAGCAAGGAAGTGGCACAGTCTGAATTCAAAGCCAGTTCTGTGTATCCAGAGCCTGGGCTCTTAACCACCATAGCAACATTTGCTTAACTTCTGTCAGTTATATAACGCCCTTTGGTTTTTCCATATCCTCTTTGGCTCTCATACCATTATTTGCTGAATAACTTTTTTACTCAATCTTATACAATAATATCCAGGAAGTGAAGTATGGGATTTTCTGGCTAGTTTTTTTCCAATATGTTAAAATATGTAATTATTAAAAAATATTTGTCCACACTTTGAAAAATTGCATTTACTTCCCCAGAGCTTCCCAGTCAGTGTGTTACTGCCTGTGTACCCATTAATAAGGTACAAGTATCCATGATGGCAAGTAGCGTCATCTGTTTAACTCAGTCTGCTAGACAAATGTTTTCTGCCGTAGCACACAAAAGGTTGGGAAATGTACCACATAGCGCCATGTCATGTGAAAGTGGTGCCGTGATCATTCACACATACCTTCTAGGTTTCTGTGTTCCATGTGCTGGGCGTAGACTAGTGAACAAGACAGTAACCCCTTATGTGAAGGGTTTTGTCTGCTGTGAGAGCAGACAGTAAATCACTACAAGAATGACAAAGTGTCATGAAAAGGGGTGACGTAAGATTAGATTGCAGGGGGACAAACAAACCTGGTCTGATGACATTTAACTGCAGACCTGAAGGGAGGAGTAATATTTAACACGGAGAAAGAACATTGCAGGCAAAGGAAATTGCCTTTGTGAAGGCCTGGAAGTCAGCATGGTGAGCTAAGACATCAGGAGACATCTGAATTGGGAAGATGAAGAAGACTGAAAAGGAAGTGGTTCTAGAGGAAGCCCAGAGAAGTAGGCAGGTTCTTCATCTTGCAGGTTCTGGACTTTATCTTATTGGCAAGTTACAGAGATGTTTGAATAGAGACCTGCCAAGAAGACACAACTATAGCTTAAATGCAGGGCCGAGGAGCTGCTGACTGAGGAGTCACACTGGAATGGTAATCCAACAGAGGCATCCTGTTGTCAAAGGGATTGTCAGAGTCCCTCCCTCTCTCACTCCCTACTGAGACTGGGTCCCTCAACAAGTTTACGTGGTAAAGATTCCCCCAGGCAATTCAGATTATATCATGCCCCCTTGAGAATTACAGATCTAAAATAATTATCCTCCAAAAGTCCACAGTCGCCACTCCACTGTGCTGATTGATGCTGTTTGTCAGTCCTTGTTCACTGTCTCCAAAGAATGGAAAGTGAAGTGCATACAGCAGAGTCTTCTGACCTTTGAGGATAGAATTGTGAACTCTGGCTTTTTAACCCTAAACTCTTGCCTGATTAGGTAGGTAGCACAGAACCAACAAGGATAAAGTGCTTTAAGAACAGTGACTGAAATACGGTTTCTGTATATCCTTGGAAGTGGTTAATGTATAAAGCCATACTTCCCTGCATTATAAAGTAGTGATTCTGTTCTTACATTAATTTCTTCCCTCACCTGCTCAATCTGTGTTGCCAAATCTGAGTGATCATACCAATCACCTTAGGAGCTTTTAAAAGTTGCAGATGTTTAGTTTTTCTCTCCCTGGAGATTCTGAATCAGAAAATTCATAGTGAAGTCTTAGGGTCTTTAGGAATTTTTTTAAAACAAGCATCTTAAGTGATGCATATTTAGGCAGCTCAGCACTTCACAAGTCATAGTATTCCCCACACTCTTCTTATTCTTTGTTTAACTATCTTCCCTACTAAAGGAAAGTTCTGTCCTGGTCACCATGGTACCCACAGTGCTTGGCACAGAAATGTACAAAAATTGTAGGTTGATTTGCATTGGATAAATAAGATTTTATTCGTTTAAACAGATATTTGTTGATCTGTGTACTCTGAGTCAGATCCTGGGAACATAGAGATACAAAATGAGTTTGTATTTGGGCAGAGAGCAGTAATTGGATGCCTCTCAAAGAACTCCCTTTAGTGAACTATTTTGGTACCTTTGAGTCTGATAGTCATTACAGGAAACTGACTTCTTAGTCTAGCCTGTTACCTCTATGTTACTTAACTTTTTAACTGCGTGTAAAACACTCCTATGTTTTATATTTGCAGCAAATCCAGAGCAACTTCATTGTTGTCATACATCCAGGTTCAACAACTCTAAGGATCGGTCGAGCCACAGACACACTTCCTGCCAGCATTCCTCATGTCATTGCACGAAGACACAAACAACAAGGGCAGCCCCTATACAAGGACAACTGGCTTCTGAGGGAGGGACTAAATGTAAGTCAGAAATGGAGGACCTGGAGAGAAAGCCCAGGATTGTCCCCTTGGGAGGACTTAGACTTTCTAGTATATGCGGTAATCTTGAACATCTTCATAGCCTTAATGTGTTTTAAAGTAATTACATCATTTGGGGTTACAAATATCATTCTTTTAACTAAGCTAGCAATTTTAGATTGTACAGAAATAATTATAATAAAAGTAAATCCAGTTGTTGTTTTTTTTTTAACCCATCAGGATAACTTGGGTATTGTTGATATAACTTGGGTATCACTAAAGGTGAACTTTAGTGGAAGATGCAGAATTGTCATTCACTTAAAGTGATGCATTAACTGACCGCCATATTTTTTTTCCCAGATACTTAGAGTTTAAACTGAGCTCATATTTCCAATCTGTAAGCAAACTGAATTGCTATAATATGCACTTGTTATGATCTCAGATCAAAACATAATTTTAATGCAAAAAAAAAGTATTTCCTTACAAGGATAAAGTAAGCATTTACTTGTGATATAGTAAGCATCCAGTTTTGCAGAGGTAATTATCAGGAAGCATTTTCATGATAGATGGTAAATATGTATATTGCATTGTAATCTACTTTTAAATTTTAAATCAGGGGAAGTTTTAGGAACTTGCAGCTTCTATAATTCTGATAGTAAGCCTTAGGGGTTCACTTTTAGGCATAACTAGCAGGCTGTCCTTAAGTCCATTTCTAAGCTTAAATATAATGACAATGTAAGAGTCTAAAATTCATTTACATCTTTGGATGTTATAATTCTACTTTAGGGAATAAACCTCAGGAATGAAAATTGAAAGAAAACAAAATAACATCTCCACAAAAATATTCATGGCTATGTGTTGTACAGTATTAAAATAACTTGAAGATTTGTTACTTAAGCAAAATAACAGGTGAAGGAATAAAATGTTAAAAAATTGTAAACATCAGAATTATATAGATACATGGAAAAGTCTCTGAAATACTTTGTAAACATAAAGTAGATGTGCTCTGTCAAGTCAGAAGTCACTTGAGGTTATATAGGTTTTTGCAAATAATTAGTTTATGGTGATGGTTCCTTTCTGAGTTTTATATTAATAAACAATAAAAAGATTACTTTGAATTCTTAAGATCAATACACAAGACAGAAATTAAGGCTGTGCTTATTTGTTGATGAGGGAGCATTTGCTATTGCTGGATTTTTTAAATTAGTTATTTACCATATTTCTTTCCCTTTTCACTAAATCCTTTATACTGTTCATCTCTCCTCCTTTTTCCCCAGAAACCTGAAAGTAACGAACAAAGACAAAATGGCCTTAAAATGGTGGATCAAGCAATATGGTCTAAAAAGATGTCAAATGGTACACGAAGGATCCCTGTGTCCCCTGAGCAGGTTCAGCCTCAGTGCTTTCTTCTGATTCATTCTTTTACCAGTGCTATTGTATCACAATGCATTCATGTGCTTTCCCTGTTTCATTATGCAAGTTAAAGATGAGATTTCCTTTAAAAAGGAGGAAAAACCATTCTTAACCACCTATAGAATACCTGAATCAGTGTTACAGATGTGTAGGCAAGCCAAGTAATTTGTAAGGTGGTCTTTCTTACTGCAAATTGTTGAAGATTTACACTTTACCTATACAGTCTTAAGTGTATCTTAATGGGAAGGTGTATTCTTGGGACATTTGTCACTTTACTGTGATAAACCAGTACTGCTAGGAGTGGGCATGAGTGTATGATATACAAATCTGTATTCAATTTTAAGCAGAGTGCAGTATTAATTTTGGACTGGCTGTGAATCACAGCCTGAGTGTTCACATCATGGGAAAAATCAAGATTGTGAAAAAGGGCAGGAGAATCCACTTGTGACTAATCAATATTTTGCCAGATATCTTGGATTAACGATTAGAATTTGTCACTCTATCTGGTCTGTGAGAGTGAAGAAAAGAGGACAGCCCATTTTTTTCTTGCATAAATTCAGAGAATTTTCTGGTCCTTGTTTATTTCAGGCACGCTCCTACAACAAGCAGATGCGACCTGCGATTTTAGATCACTGTTCTGGAAATAAGTGGACGAACACATCTCATCATCCTGAGTTTCTGGTAGGAGAAGAGGTAGGATACTTCTTTACAATGAAATGGAAGAAGTAAACCTGGATCCTACTACTAAAACTTACTTGCTTTGCCAGGCAGTTCTAGTTGTTTCCTACCATTCTGTAATCCTGCTCTGAGGACCAGATACTGACAGTGGCTCCTGAGATTTTATATACTCTACTCTCAAATTAGAACAGTCAGCATTGTTAATGATAACTTCTGGCCTTAGGATTTTTTAATGTGAAACCAGAAAACCTAGAGAGAAGAATTTTAACAATGTATTCATCTTCCCCTCTTTTCCAGGCCTTGTATGTCAATCCATTGGACTGTTACAATATTCACTGGCCTATCAGAAGAGGTCAGTTAAATATTCACCCAGGACCTGGGGGCTCCCTTACAGCTGTTCTGGCAGATATTGAAGTAATATGGTCTCATGCAATACAAAAATACTTGGAAATCCCCCTGAAAGATTTAAAGGTAAACAAATTCCCAGTTATTGGATTGTCTCTCAGATTCTTGGTTGATAGAAGTACACTGTGTTCAGTTGTCTATAATGCAGTATCCTTGAAGCCTTCTTGACCTTGAAGTATTGAGGATATCTTTTCTTCTTCACTGAACTCCCCCCATTCTGTTTGTCTCTTAGTGTTTCTTTCTACTGCTCTGCACAGTCAGCAAGCTTGCTCACGTTGATGCCTTCACTCTGGACCTTTTTTGGACACATCAGTTGTCTTATTTTTCATTTTACAAGTTTTACAACTTGAGTGTTAACCATTTTATCTTTTTTCCCTTTGTTCTTTTTAGTATTATAGATGTATCTTGTTAATTCCTGATATCTATAATAAACAGCATGTGAAAGAATTAGTGAATATGATCCTAATGAAGATGGGTTTTTCAGGTATGTCTGATATTCCAGTGAAATCTGCTTGAAATGAGATTGTTTGTCTTTTTTCCTGACAAAGTTAATCTGTTTCACTGCTTTATTGAAATACTTACTCTGGGAGGGTTGGTTATGCTTGGATGCTTGCCCAGAGATTCCCAGGCTTTAATTGGCTATTTGTCTTGGGATTTTTACTGCTCCCTAGCTGATTGCTCTCCTACCTTTTGTTTTTTAGGGATTGTGGTCCATCAGGAGTCTGTGTGCGCCACCTTTGGAAGTGGTTTAAGCAGCACGTGTATCGTAGATGTTGGAGACCAGAAGACAAGCGTGTGCTGTGTGGAGGATGGGGTCTCCCATCGGAACACTCGGTAAGGAACTTGGGAGGTGGTATTCCCTGCTCCTCTCCACACAGCCTGTTCAGTAGAAAGCATCACGAGTTAGAAAGAAGTTTTTTTTAAGGAATTACATACTTAAATTTTTCATAGGAAACCAGCAAGACTGTCAAATTCTAACAAGGCTGTAAACAACTGATTTTACCCTTCCCATTGGGAGTCTCTAATCTGAGTTCAAATCAGCAGGTCCTGAAAGTCCTAGTGTGTGTTGTGTGCTTTTCCACAGACGAGCTGTGTATATTAGCTTTGTGTCTTTTGCTGTAGTCTAGCAGAAAAATACCAACCACATTCAAAGCAAAGCTTTATTTAGGCAAGTAATGTAGGGGAAAATAAGTTTTCTGGTCTGACTTCTCTAGCTAGCTAGCATTTTGAGTATTTGCTTTTCTTGTCATAATTATGTTTGGTGATTGATAAGTAATTTTATACTTGTCAAGTCCTTTTATTATGTCATCACTGATGGAGGAGTTAATAAGATATCTGTCAGAAGCAGGTTTGTTGCTTGTCTTTTCTGAGACAAGCCCAGCACAGGTGAGGTGAGCACATTGAGGTAGTGCACATATGGATTCCCTGCAGCGTTTTGTGCTCCTAGGATGGCTTCTTCAGGAAGCTTTTATTCTTCCTGTCCCTCACATAGGTAGTTTGAATCCTACGGCATAGAAACAAATTTAAATGAGGGCCCAAGCAGTCCGTGAGAATGATTTCCTGCCATGCCAAGTTACAGTGCATTCTAAAACCCAGTATGACTTGTTTTGGCTCATCTGTGTATGTTATTTAATGACATTAGTTCCCAAAGTATAGAGAAAACACAGGACCCAGATCTTCTACCAGCAAAACAAACAGCAGTGATCTTTCCAAATTGTAGAAACATTCAGTTAGTGGATAGTATTCTCTAAGATTTTCTCCCGTAAGTTTGTCTTCTGGTGTCCCTGCCATCTCTATGTGCTGGTGAGCATAAACAGGCAAATGACTATCATGTAATGTGCTAAGCATACTGATTTGGAAATGAGCTAGATTTAATACGTATTCTGTTTCTTGGAGATTTTTTGCAAATAGCATGATTGCTTCTAGGTGCTCACCACTGGTCTTTGCTGGTTTGCTTTCTTCCTCTGATCCATTCATTCTGTCCTTTCATTCTTTAGTTTATTCCTACAACATTTCTGGAAACTTGCTATGTTTCACTGGGCCTGAGTTTTCAAAACACCCTTTGCACCTTCTTAAGCAGCAGAATTTCCATGTGCCCTTTTCTCTTTACTCTAGGCTCTGTCTGGCATATGGTGGATCTGACGTGTCAAGATGTTTTTACTGGCTGATGCAGCGAGCTGGGTTTCCTTACAGAGAATGCCAGTTAACAAATAAAATGGATTGCCTTCTTCTGCAGCACCTTAAAGAAACTTTTTGTCATTTAGATCAGGTGGGAGCAGAATCAAAATTGCTGATTATTTTTGTTTTCAGGAAAAATTTGAGATATTTAAAGATAATTAAAAATTTAACAATATTACGCTACCCATTCGATCTAAGTTGATAAAGCCTTGAGGCTGAAGCTCTTGAGTGAGTTTTTGGTAAGATCAGAGCTGTAATAATATGTCTCAGGCTCTGGAACACAGCTATTTTTTTTTAAGAGAGTTTAGCTAATTTATCTCACTTTAGGATCTCTAGTCATTTTAATAAAGGATGAAGGTAAACTTTTAGGTGGAAAGAATAGTAGCAGGTAAATATGTAGATACATACATTTAATGAAATGGCCTCATCTGAAGCACTTTCTTAGTATTATAAACAGTCAGCATTTAATCATTGCATGTGAATTGGTACCTTTTTATGCTATTTGTTTTAGACTTTTTTTTAACTTTTTCAAATATAATTCTGAATTTAAAAAGAAATTTGAGAAACATAAGACAGAGTAACATTTCCCAGTTATTAAGGGAATTTGCTTATTGGTTTGGGCCATTATTTGTATTAGTGTGTATTGATAATGGGGAAAACATGAACACAGATGGTGGGAATTTCAGAAATGTTAAAAAAGAAGCAAAGTACGGTTGAACTCTCGTTAAGTTCCAATGGGAGTGATAGAAAGTTGTAGGGCACCCCTTTTATAGGTGAGATTTAGATGGCAGAGAGGCTTGTCATTTGAGGAGTTTACATGCACTTTTACTGATTGACTGACATCATCTTTTCCTGAAATCAGGACATCTCTGGCCTTCAGGACCATGAGTTTCAGATTCGACATCCAGATTCCCCTGCCCTTCTTTACCAGTTTCGATTAGGAGATGAAAAACTCCAGGTAACATATGAGTGTATATTTCTATGGATAGAAAGCCAGCCAGGTTCAGTCAGACTGAGAGGATATGTACTTGCTGGAAACCTTATGAGGTCAGAATGTCAGCTGGTTGTAGATTTTTTAGCTGCTAACCCAACATTTAAGCCACTGATAAAATACAGATTAGAACAGATCTGAGGACCATCTTTTTAGTTGGCCACTATGTGATGAATTGTTATTTAGAGAGAGGCACCATTCTTATTAGGAAATTGTAAAGTAGATTACTAGGCAATTATTTTACATTTACTGTGAGATCTCTCTCTCTCTGGTGTCATATCACCCATTCAGTTTGATGAGAAGTGAGTTTTCTGGCCTGTCATGCACTGAAGAAGTTATGCTACTCCCAAAAGAGAGCACTCACTTGGTCTAACTTATAGGACCTGATTTGCCAACTTAGTTTGTGGAAGAACAAAATTTGATGGACCAGTTTTTTCAGGAGGCAGTATTCTTGGTTGGTCATTCTTTCCTTCTATGCACAGGCTCCGATGGCTTTATTTTATCCAGCAACTTTTGGAATTGTTGGACAGAAAATGACAACTTTGCAGCACAGATCCCAGGGTGACCCTGAGGATCCTCATGATGAACATTACCTGCTGGCCACTCAGAGCAAGCAAGAACAGGTCTGTGTTAATTCTGGTATGAGAGGAGGCAGTTTGGATGTGCAGAAGTTTGCCCGAATTAATGGATCATTGCAGTCACTCTCGTCTGACAGCATACTAAAGCTGATAACTGTTTTTAGGGCTGTAGATGAAATGAAGTCTATGTTTAAAATCCAGATGACAGATGTCTTTATTCAGCAGACATCAAACCAGTTTTCAGAATACCAGTCACACATTTTAAAGTTAATTTAATGAGGATACTTCCCTGTTGGCGTGCATTATTTCTTTTGAATATTTATCCAGTGGTATTTTCAATAAAATCCCATCTATTTTTTAATTATCACTTAGAAGTTGGGTAGCATAGACAAAGAGCTGAATTCCTTTGTCCAAAACTGATTCTAAGAATAGGATGTCTGATGCAACGGTACAAATTAAAGCTCTTGTCTGCTGATGAAACAGCAGTTCATGATGGGGAGAAGTAGAGGGCAGTAAACCTTTTCTAGTCTTGGTTCCTATCCCAAAGCTGAACATGAAGTTATTAGATAAGATCTGGAAATGAGGATCTGTAACAGCCACCAGTCCACATAAAAACTCAGTTCAAAGGTGAAAAAGTTGATCTACGCTGACTTTTCAGTTTCAAAACCCAATCAATAAGAGTAAAGTTCTGTGATCTGCCTGCCTGCCAGTGATTGCTTTGGAATTGTCAGCATGTCCTCATCTTCTGCACACCGCGTGTCACTCCCAGATTATCCAGGGGTGGGAACTGGGTGCTTGGTCATATACTGTGGTGTGTTTCCTCTCTGCAGGCACAGCTTTTGTTTTATGTGGTGTAGATTAGTGAGGTAGGGAGGGGTGGATCTAGCTGGAAACATCAACAGTGTTCTATTATAGTCTTATCATCTCTCTGATTGTCCTTTTGATTGCTTTAAAGTCTGCAAAAGCTACTGCTGATCGAAAGTCTGCATCTAAACCCATTGGATTTGAAGGGGATCTTCGTGGCCAGTCCTCTGATCTTCCAGAAAGACTGCATTCCCAGGAGGTGGATTTGGGGTCCTCGCAGGGAGACTGCTTGATGCCTGGCAATGATTCTGAGGAGGCTCTCACTGCACTGATGTCCAGGAAGACAGCCATTTCACTGTTTGAAGGGAAAGCTCTGGGCCTGGATAAAGCCATCCTTCATAGCATAGACTGTTGTTGTAAGCACATCTGGGGAGCCGGGAGAGAGCAGGGTTCAGGCTGGGGTGTAGTTTTGCACTGCAGCATATTAATTCAAAAACTGTTGAGCACCAACTTTATGCCTGCATTGTCAGATGTTAGCAATTGGTTTCTGGCCTCATAGAGGCCTAGTGCAGGAGACCAAAAGAAGTCAAATAATCACACGGTGTGAAATTATAACTAGCAGGTGCTACAAAATTGAACTAAAGGGTACTGATTTTGAGAGCTTCTGATTGAGGGATTTAATAGGGAATTTTTACTCAGGAGGAGGTGTGGAGAATGCGAGGCATGGAAGGCTTTCTTGAAGAAGAGCCACTTGAGAAAGATCTAGCGGGGAGTGGGGTGTTCTCTTGTCACAGGTTGGGTGGCATCCCAGGCAGAAGAAGAAGCCGCCTATGTGAAGGCCAGTGTGGCTGGGAAGCAGGGTGCAAAGAGGAGGCCATAAAAGTGTTGGGTAGACACCTTGCTGGACTTTGTAGGCCCCCTTAGAGATTTTGGTCCTAATGCTGCTATTAGCAGGGTGAGGGGTGGGGACAGCAACATGCCCACATTTGTGTTTTGCAAGGTTCTTCTGGCTGCACTGTAGCATTGTTGAGGGATGGGTTGTAGAGGGCCAAGAAGGCTCCTGCAGTTATCCAAGCAAGAGATGATGGTGGCTTGGTCTAGGGCGGTGATGGACAGAGAAAAAGTGTGGAAGGGATTTCACTGTCTTTTCAGCATCTGATGATACCAAAAAGAAGATGTACAGCTCCATCCTGGTGGTGGGAGGTGGTTTGATGTTTCATAAAGCTCAAGAATTTCTGCAGCACAGAATTCTCAATAAAATGCCACCTTCATTCAGGCGAATTATTGAAAATGTGGATGTGATCACGAGACCGAAGGTATGTTGTTTTTAGTGCAAGTTGGACTCTATGCAGATGAAACAGCATTGATTAATTGTTATGTCATATGTGGACAGAAAATCCTGGGACGCATGAGTTTGTGTCTGGGGAGTTCTTGAGGGCTTGGAGCGGGTGGAAGAATTACTTTCAGCAGGTCACAGAGGTGGTAAAAGGAGCTGTGGACTAGGGATCCTGATTACTGGGTTTTAGTCCCTGCTGTGTCCTCCAGACTACCATGACTGACTTCCACCTTTGTAAAAGCACTGGGTGGAGCAGGGAAAAGTCTGACCCTTCTCAGCTGTCAGTCAGAACAATTCCATCTTTATCTCTTTCATATTGAGGCTTTCCTGCTGCTCCATGGGCCAGGTGGTTGTCAGAGATCTTTTGCTGTTGAACTGTCTTGAAAAGAAACACATTCAGGAATTTAGAAACAGATTGTTCCTGTATTTTATTGTATCTCACTGACAATTCCTGGGAATATGTTTATTTTAATCTTCAGGGAGGGATTGTGGGATATATTTATTACACTGAAACTTTAAAATATTTCCTTACATATGTTCCTGACTATAGGAACCATTGTGGAATGATGGTGAGTAGTGAATAGTAGCATCTTCAGTAATAAAAACTAAAAAGTTTTCTTGTCAGTTGAAATAGAAAGATGTCTGTACTTCATGGGTCCTTCATGGGTCTTTAATGCAAGTTGAAAATCTGGCTTTTTAGGTATTGACTCAGCGGGGCTCTTTTTACCCCCAAATTCAAATAAATGATTAAGTGTATGTGTCACCTGCTTACATCGAAATATCCTTGTGTATCACTTCCCTAGGACATGGATCCCCGGCTGATTGCATGGAAAGGAGGGGCAGTGTTGGCTTGTTTGGATACGACACAGGAACTGTGGATTTATCAGAGAGAATGGCAGCGTTTTGGTGTTCGCATGCTACGAGAACGAGCTGCTTTTGTGTGGTGAAATGGACAGAACAGTCGCTGTTGAAGACCAAAAACATGCCTCGTGGTATAAAAGACTCTTATAGAATATTTGTATTCTAATTTATTGACCTAGTGCATAAGGTTCATGAAAATTTTAACTTTATTTTAATGAATTTTAACTTTTATGTGAGGACATGACATTGGTGTAAAAACTGAGCTGCTTTTGTAGTCAGGACATTTGAGAATAAATATTAACTCCGGTGGTAAACTCTGCGCCTTTCTCAGGGTCTCAAACTTCAGATGATGTAAAATGCTGCAGTAGAGCAGTTCTCAGTGGTGAAGTCTTTCATATAGGTTGCCTTCAGAGTGTCATCAGGCAGTCTCATGTGACGGTGAGGGTTGGGTGTGTGATTGTGTACCCAAATTGTGAGCAATGTCTGGTTACGCATTTTCTCTCTTGTCTAGTACAACAAGCACTTATGTCATGACTCTTGTGTGCTGCTGGAATTCCAGATAGGAAGAGAAGCTTCTTTTTAAAAAAATTTTCATTTTCTCTTGGATTACAAAAAAGTTTGGGGCCCATTCAGGTCTAGATTTTCAGAGGCAAAGATTTAAGTCTGGGCTGGCTGGTTTTTGTTACCAGCATGATCTGGGGTGGGCTTGGGAAGGAGAACAATCATTATTTGACCCAAATGGAACAAAAACTATAAAAGGAAACTCATTTTCTTCCTAAAGCCAAGTAGAAATGATTTTTGTATAATTTAGACTTGTTAATATGTCATACAGAAAAGCAAGGTGACTGTTGGAATTACTAACTGAATCATCAGGTCCCTAATTTTCCTTTATCTGAAAATGAAGTGAAAGTTTTTGGAGCTCTTTTTGTTCAGTATGATCAGTTGACCTTAATCTGTGAGCAGTCTGAACTAAAGTTTAAATACAGACAGCTGTTACCACCAGTGGTCCAGGCCTTGGTCCAGCCTTTTGAGCCCCTGGCCAGAGAAAAGGAAGGAGGTTTGGAGACAGGAGCCAGTGAGCACAGCCTGGGGGCTCAGACACCTGGGAGGATGCAGAGGATACGTGATTCCTGCCACTCTCTGCTAGGCACCTTCTCGCTCCCAAGAATGGGGGTGGGGTAAGATGAATGTAGGTACAAATAAGAGATGCAGGTGAAGGGGAATATAGAAAGAGTAAGGATGGTGAGAGGTTTAAGGTTTAGGACGTGGAAAAATGCTGGCACTGGAGCATTTTACATAAATCATCCTAAGGATCTGCTCAGTAGGTCGGAAACGAAGAGTCTGCCAGTGTAACAGAATTTTTACGTGCTAGTACTACTTGGGATGTTTGCCTTCAATCTAAAAATTGTTTTGCTGTTTTTTGCTTTTTGTTTTTAGGTTTTTAACAAAATAATTAAATTTATACAATACTGATTTTATTTATGTTTCTTCTTATTTATGTTTCTAGGCTGCTTCAATACAATTTAGTATTGGCTACTTAGTTCTAAAAGCATATTAAGTATTTCTGTTTATGATAGTTTTTCACCTTATAGCATATTGCTCTTATAACTGGTAGGTGTTGATTCAAGTTGGTTTCTGGTCCAAGTTTTGACATAAGCCATGTCTGCTTCCTTTTACAGGCACAGAAAACTGATTATGACAAATAAGTGAACGTTCACATTAAATGTATTGTCTCAGGCAGTACGAGGTAGTTGCTTATGAATCTGGACACTATGCTTCTTCATTGTGGTCTTTATCTGTAAGACGTGTATTGGAAGGAGTGGCATGGCCCTTTAAGGATAATTTACATTTTAAGAGTCATCCACCTGTAACTGATCCACATTCTAGAGCAGACACAGTCTTGGACTATGTGAAAAAAATAAGCATTCCTAGGAAAATACAAATACTAATACAAACAGCCTTTTGGTGATCTCTGCATTAAGAAAAAGATGCTTTCAGAGAAAAAGTTGTAAGAGTTAAAATGTCAGAACCCTTAATCCCTGGGTGGTTCAAGGTTTGACTGTAATTCTCCCTACAAGTAACCTGTACAGGAAACTTCAGAATCATCACAGATGCTTTTTTCCCTGTAATTGGAGGGGTAGTAAGGCTTTAAGGTCACCTGCTTCGTGGGTGGCTACAGAGAGGAGCAGCTGTTGTGGCAGGCTTGCAGCCTTCTCCCCACCGGCACATGCTGCTTGATATGGAAAAGCTCTTTGCGGAAAGCGGTAACGTCCTTCATGAGGTGGTACGTGGGGCAGATGCCAAGCGCACTGTAGTCGTCTCTGGTATCAGCTTCACTGAAATAGACCACCACATATTTGTGCAGATGAGTTTGGCTTCTCAGATCGCTGCAGAAGAGGGTAAAGGCGAGGGGGAACAGGTCTTGGAAGTTCTCACGGGCACTGCCCTCACTCTTGCCGCAGGTACCATCACACATGGTGTTGACATCATTGGAAAGAAGGAAAATGACCCTATCCGCTGCTTTTTTCTGAGTGGTAAGCCACTGCACGGGACCCATCTCAGCTATTTTCTTTTTCTGCCACTTTTCAAGGATAACCTCACTTCTGCAGTGGTTTTGAAGAAATTCAGTGAAGTAACAAACCGTGTGATGGAAACATATTTCCGATGGGTAAACCACAAGAACCTTAGTGGGGGGCAGTAGAGTGGAAGTAGGGGAAGAAGTCTTCTTGATCCTTTCTGTGGGGGGAGAAACACATTTGTTATCTGTGAATAACAAGTAGCAGGCTTTCTTTCACTCTAGTCTAAACCATCGCTGGTAAATGATCCCTTGCTGGAGCACCAGGGATGTTATTGCCAGAGAGGAAGAGATCCCTGATGCTCCTTTTGTACACATCAGCTGAAACACACCAGTGCTTAAACCTTAAAGATACTGTAAAAGATGTATTTTCTAAATCCCTGTCACTGAATAATTCTTAATCAAGCCGTATCTTTTCAAATAAATTCATAGAAACTGTTTAGGTTTAAGGTGGTCTGTGTCAGGTGGGTGATTGTAACTTTAGTATTTCTAGTGTCATATATGAACAGGAACAGTTGACCACTTGTCCTTCACATCTCATCTTGAGTTGGATCAAATCAGAAGTTGTTCCATCTTCTACCTACAGGTGGTGGAGTTTATTTACAGTTCTGTAAGGTTAAGTGGTAGCCCATTTCAGCTGGAATTCAACTGGGATTCTGTCCTGTGTGTGCTACAAAGCAGATACTAGGTATGAAACTACTGTTATGGATACAGGTCAAACATTGCCCCCTAAATACAAGTATTTCTATGGTCAGACTTCCATGTGGCTTACTTAGCTCAGAAACAACATTGGATTAATCTTGTCCTATCTGTGACAGCACAAAGTCTGCATTTATATTGTCTATGTGTGGAGGGGAGGAGAAGAAGAGGTTTTGAGTGGACCTCCCTCTAACTCTGATCTATATAAATACTCTGATTTCTTATTCAGGTCCTCAGTGTTTTAGAGTCGGCCATATCCTTAGAGTATATGAACCCAAGTGAGTGTTATTGGAAGAACTATTTTTAAAAAGGAGGAACTAACATAGAGTACCTATCACCGGTAAAGTGCAATTTGTTATTAGCTATCTTTGGCCCATTTCAGTCCTTGTAGATGCCTTGATGGTAAAAAAGGAAACAGGTGATGGTCTGCAGTTCTGGAGGTCCCGATCCCCGCTTTCCCTTAGCAGATGCAGTCCAGTCATTGTATCAGTCTTTAGGGGAGCTCTAAGGCATTAAATAAATGTTGTCTGACTCTTGTCTAATGCCAAAATGTGATTGCCTCTGGAGGAATCTCTTTTACAAAAAATTCATTGTTACTTCCTCATCTAGGTTTCTCTAAAGAACTGAACTGTAACCCTTACCATGCCTCCAGGTTAGGTAGATCCCAACTGCCAGCAGCCATGTGGCCACCAGCAGAGCCGAGAGGAGGAGAGGCAGCCAGCCACCCAAGACGCTTCTGCCTAGAGAAAACAGAACTCGCTCATCTTCAGCAAAACAATCCAAATTTTTCTCCTATTTGGAAACAAAATTTTGCTCAATGCTTTGTGTAAGTTTTGGTCCCTTTAAAACCAGGGGTTAGTAGATCTCTAGAGGGGGTCTGCAGATCGGTATGTTTTTCTGTAAAGTGTCCAGGTCTTTCATTAGATTCTCAATAGGGCTAGGGGACCCAGGAGATTAGGAACAGTCCTCTAAAATCACTTTGGCCTCTCACTCCATATTTACGCAGGCATTTTCACTCTGGTAACCAGAGTTTACATTCGTTTTTTTGTTCTTTGACAAATTAATGTAATTTGGGGTGCAATTACTTAATATATAGTATGCACAGACGGTGTTTTTAAAGGCTGTTTATTAGGCTGACAAACGTGGAGGGTAATGCCACCCCATCACAGGAATGTTGAGGATCGGGTAAGCTCCAGCGTGTCAAAGTGCTCAGGAATCCATAGGTACTAGGCCCACATAGCAGTCAGGACTGTTAGGAGGCTGGGTTTCTAAGAAAAACACTTTTCCACTTTTGACACCACCCCTGGGCTAGTTCTGGAAGCATTTTATTTGTTTACCTGCAGTGAAAACTAACATCTCTAAATTTAGAGAGACATTTTCCAGAATAAGCTGCTCCCAGACACCAGTGAGACACCAGTGTCTTTTGGTGCCACTATTCCTAATTTGTTAACCAAATGTTGACTGTGTAACCACATCAAGTTACATTAACAGCCAGGCCTGGGCCACTGAGACAGATAAGAAAGTCAGAACGCAGGAAACATGGGTTCCCTCATATAATCGGTCCTTTTACACTAGTGACTTTTCAGCAGATCCTTGTGGCACTTTGAACATCTGTTTTGCACTATTGATTTTTTTTTCCCCTTCTTGTTATTCCCTGCTAGGTAAAGGATCTCAGTCTTATAAACAAAGCCTTATTCTTACTCAGATTGCAGCTCTTGGGCACAGCACTGCTGTCTTTTCTGGCACCCTGTTCAGCCCACGGAGGCAGGGACTCTCCCTCATGTTCCCCCACACACAGCCGGTCACATGTTGAATGGGGGTGGGGACAGGCCTTCCTTTCCTGAGCCTCTTTGATGGGCTCGTGGAAATGGCTGGGCACTTACTGTGATCCCGAGGGTAGGGGACCCCTGCTTGTGGGCAAAGCATAACGACTGCTTTGCGTCGGATGCAGTCATTGCCACAGGTATGGAAATACGGAGTCAGCTGCGGAGAAATAAGGGGCTCAGAAAGCTCTCACCATGCTTCAGTCTCGCATGATTCCTACTTCCACCAGAATTTCTCGTCATTTTTTTCTCTGGCTTCAACCCCTCTCTAGCATTCTAATAGGACATTTTTCCCCCTTGGTCATACTTTCAAACAAAGCCCTAAAATCCAGACCAGTGGCCGAAGACCAAACACTTGCTAAGACTCCTGGGTTGTGACCCTAAACCTTGTACATGTTGCTAACATGTTTGTTTCCTTATCTAAAAGGGTTAGGTCACATCCTAATACATATGCAAATATGTCCTCTTAAAAAAACAGTGGTGGGACTCCTCTTGACCCAAGTCTGATTTATGACTGGTAAGTCCCCTGGGACAAGGAGAGTCGGGTTCCCTGGAAAAGGGGTGCGGTCAGAACGTGCTGACAGTTATCTGCTCCACCTGGTGTGTCTAAGCGCTGCCTGTAAGTCCCAGAGGATGAAGAACAAAAGCTCCTTTTATGTTGTGTGTAGCTGTGTCCCACCCAGGCCCTCCATGGCCCCATGGCATAAGCTTGGAGTTGAAAGAGCCCTGAGAGCATCGGCTACTCCAATTTCCTGTTCACCAGCAGAGTAAACTCAGGCCCTGAGAGAACAGAGTTGCCCTGCAAAGTTCATAAGTTGATCGGGAACCACAGCCTTCTGATTTCAAATCCTTTGTTACTTCAATTTGTGGTGAAAACAGAGGTTTGGGGAAATAAATTGGTACTCCTGTCTCAGAATTCCTCTGAGGAAAATGGGAATAAAAGCACTTTGGAAAGTCAACAGCCACTCAGAAGCAAAAAGGACTGTGACAGTAAGTCAGCTTCCCAACCTCACTGTGAAGACTGAGGCCAGGACTCCCTGTGAGCATCACTTAATGTAGACTGCTGGCAGAAGCGAGCTGGGGAGAGAACTCATCTGCTCCAACTAGAAAGGACTCCTCCAAGGTACCTCACAGCGGTGCCGTAGGTCTTCAGTCCCCTCTCGCCCCTTCCCAGGGCATCTCATTCAACTTTACCTGGACCACAGCACCTTCACTTTCCCTGGTCACTGGAACCACCACAGAAGTTCGAGTTTGTTCATTCTGGTGCTGGTGAGTGAGACAAAATCAAGAATTAGGAGCCATATGAGATGGCAGATCAAAGACTGCCAGTGAAAACACTGCTCTTCCCAAACTGGCGTTGAACTCATTAAACTGTGAATCAGGATTCATGCCATACTTCTGAGACCTCTAGTTTTGGTTGGGTTTAGATTCACAGGGCCGTTTCTGGGGATGACCCCCAGGGACTTGTTTTTCTTTGTTTAAATTAGTCAAAATAGCCCAGCACATCTGGATAACAGACAGTCCTGCCTGTGCTCTCTCAAAAGAATCTGTCCAGGGAATCTGCATTCTTCTTCAACAAGGTGGGGAGGGCTGGAGGTTGAGGATGGGGGTGTTGGTAGGGAAATGAAGCAGGGGAAATGTACCTTCAACACATAAGAAGTGCCGATTACAGTGGTATTTTGGATAAGAGCCATGTATCTGTTTCCAAGAGGACTGGTTGTAAAATTCACTTCTACCATTTTCTCACTCTTCCTACAAGCGGTGATGTTTGGATCCCACAAACTTCCTGTGAGTTGAGAGAGAATCACAAGGATGGAGGTGCATTTCAGTCCCCAAAAGGGCTTGACAGATACAGCTCTAAGTTCTCAGGCACACATCCAAGAGATCCAGATTCTTCTATACAAGGTACCTTTTATTTATCATCTTAATGTAATGTCTGCCCAGAAAAGTTTTAAGCAAAAGTTGGTGACCTATGTCACTACTTTTGCTGAAAGCAGCTTTCCTGGGCTGGGGGTGGTGGGAGGCATAGGCCGGGTTCTACAGCTCACTTCTCAACATCATTCTGAGTGAAAGGCTGGGGTCAGGATTTCCTCCTTTCCAGGATGGGTAGCAGGAGCCACAGGTTAGACATATCTCAGTTTATAGAGCAAGTGAATTCAGGATCAGGACCACAGCTACTAGAACATTCTGGGTTCCAGGAGCTCCCTCCTTCAGAGCATCCTGCCACAGCTTTACCCAATATCAGGAGACAAGGAAATGCCTCATAGCTTAAGACGATACCCTGACAGGCCTACTCTAAGAAAAAGTGGGCTGTTTCAACTCATGTGGCTTGCAAATTAGCACTCAGTAAATTTCCAGGAACAGGATCTAGAATAGTTTGCATTGTTTTCCCCACCCAGGAGACAATTTCAGGCCCTAGCTCAGAACTGTCTTTAGGATTTGGGAACTAGGACTGATTGGAGACCCCGAGACCCCCTCACATCCCCCAGTGTTCATACTCCACATCTCTCACAGCAGGAGGCAAGAGAGGAAGCACGGTGCTCGAAGTCTGCCTTCCAGCAAGCTCAGTCAGCCAGGGTTCGCAGCGGTGCCTTGTTGGGGGTGTGGGTGCCGCAAGACAGGGACCAATCCCCCCAAGTACCACTGATCTCATTAGCACCCTAAGACTGTGTTACCCAGAAATGCATAAATCCTGGTAAACTCCTTGGAAATTGGATACTTAGGACTGATTATTCTGAAGGGGATTATTTCAAAATTTAAAGAGTAGGGGCAGGTTCTAACAGTCTGGCCTAGGAGAGGTGAAGTCCTGTGAGGTCACAGGTTAAAAGCATGGTTCTAGGTCATTACTGTAGCTAACACTAGCACCTTGAATGTTTGCAAACCCAGGCTGAAGGTGCACAGGATCCCAATGGCCATAGCTCAGTGGTACTGAGTGGTGTCTGAGCTGGGGAAGGACTTACAGATTCCCGTCCAGGCAGGAAGGGCCTTTGACTGGCACCACCTTAATTTTGGTTTGGGCTAAAATGTTACTTTAACCAAGGGTGGGAGGTGTTGAGGGTGTTTTTTTGTGACTTGCTCCCCACATAAACCTACCAAGAGTCTGTCCATCCTTGGACAGGCTGCTGGATTCAGTGGGCGCAGGGCTGGCTGGGGATCAGCCTTCACTGTCTGAGCAACTTGGATTCATAACAGCCCCACTCTAGACCTCAGTTCCTTGATCCTAAAAAAAAAACTTGAGCTGTGCTGGCTCAAGTTATGAGTTTCTTCTAATAACAAAAGCAAATGCTGTATTTACTTACCTGCCTCGATGCACTTTTTTTTGTATTTCATTATGTGGTCTAGGCAGCCTGGAAATTTGAACATTTTTACATTTTAGAAAACAAAAACTGCTCCTCCCCCTTGCCAATAAGTGTGTACATATATATGCTCATCACACCTATAACAAATTGCCAGAACGTTCCAGGTGTGAGGTAAGAGAGCAGATTTAAATGAGATGCTAACATTATACTATTAAACAGAAGATTATCTACCCATGAGGTGATAACCAGAGTCTAATTTAAATACAGTCTCTATCAAAACAGTATCTGTGATCCCCTCAAGAGAAGACTTGGAAACCAACCATTCTTTAAAAATGAGATTTGGTAACATCCATAAAGAGGAGGTAGAGTTCAATCCCACCCCGAACACCCCCATCCCTGTGGAGGGGTAGACTTAATGATTTGTTTCCAAAAACTAGAGAAAGGGAAAAATAAGAGTAGACTGATACAGAAGCCTGGCAGACACCACTTAAGGAAATGATGGGGGTGAGCACCAGTGGTGACGTCCTGACCAGATGTGATGAGAAGGCTGCTTCACCTCTGCGGGATTCTCACCAAACACCCAGAGCCCCTGCCTAATCATGAGACAAGCGTCAGACAAACCCAGATCAGGGGACATCCTGTGGGGTGCATGGCCAGCACTTCTCAGGACTGTCATGGTCATGAAGGACAGGGAAAGACTAAGAAACTGTCACATACCAGACAGGACACAAGGAGGCACAGGGGACCAAAAGTAACTGGAACATGAATGAAAAAGAAGGTAAAACCCAACTAAAGTCTAGAGTCACAAAAATATACAAAAGTTTGGTTCCTAGTTTTGACAAATGAACCATGGAAATGTAGGATGTTAACGATAGGGGAAACTGTGAAAAGTATACAGGAATTTTTGGTACTGTCTTTGCAACTTTTCTGTAAATCTAAAATTACTCCAAAATATAAAAATTTTTAAATGAGATTTAGTCTCATCAAGAATGCTGGGAACGACTGTGTGGTAAATGATGTGATACCAAGAATATACTGGTTCACAGTCTCAAGGAACAATGACAGATTAGAAATTGCCCCCTTTGGCTTTGATGCTGTACATGAGACAGGGTCAGGCATGGGGTACTGAACAGGTACTGAACACCCCAACAGCCTGGGTGGAGGTGGCATGGGAATTGCTGCAGCCAAGGACCATGCTGGACCCTGCACACGCACGATCCTGTCTCAGCCTTGCCCCAGTCCCATACGTGACACTGCAGGTGTGACACCAGAGAGCTGATCGGGTGTCATAGAGCAGGGGTAAGAATCCAGCACGCTGTGCCACCCTGCCTCTTTACTGCAGCCTAAGAGCCTCCTGGAGTCCACACACCCTCAGAGACCAGCCACACGCTGTCAAACTACACAGCCTGCCAGGAAGCCGAGACCAGAACAAACGTTTTACATCAATGACAAAGAGTGGCTACAGTGCATCAATCAAGAAGGACCAAAGTTTGAAAGGTCAGCTTCACTTTTACTGTGTGTGTAACACTGGGCAAGTTACTGAGGCCCTCCCTTTCTTCATCTATAAAACGGGGCTATCCCCACCTCAGCGCTGTTGGAGGCTTACGTGAGATGATGCATGTCAAGTGCTCAGCACAGCGCCTGACACACGGGAGTGGGCTTTCCCCTCCATTTTCCCTGACTTAGTCCTCTCCTCTGTGAGTGAGGTGCAGTTACTATTGTGTCCATATTTCAGATGAGTAAGCAAAGCTCCGCAAGGCTGAACACCATGTCCAGGGTACCCTGGCCTCTCTACCAAACCACATGCCCCAAAGCAGGTGTCCCAGCCAGACAAGAATAAGAAAAGAGTGAGGAAGTTTACCTGGTGAGGTGAAGTTCACAGCCATGGAGGGACCATCTTCATTCATGTTTGCATTGGGGATATTATGGGCCCCAATGAAATAGAGCGTGTTCAGCTCTACAGGAAAGCCTATGTAGGAGAACGTCCACTGCAAGGCAAAGCAGGAACCCCTGAGTTTCCAAGTCCTTTTCATTTATGATTTCATTCCTTAACCTCCTGCTGAAATTCATGTCTCTAGCCAATGTCTGCTAAGGAAATAGACCCCACAAAATTTGCCAGTATAACTCATAAAATCAGAGAAGTGTGGAATTCTAGAGCCCGGATGTAAGTTAAGTTCAGTTCCCCTCACTTTGCTGTTAGGGAAACTGAGGCCCAGGGATGCTGTCTTGCCCAAGGCACAAAGCAGAGAAGTGGCCAGAAATGGGATATGAACCCAGGGGGCCTGCTCAAGTCTCCAGGCTATAGCTGTTCACCAGCCTGTGGGGGGTGTGTGTGTGTGTGTGTGTGTGTGTGTGTGTGTGTGTGTGTGTGTGTGTGTGTGTGTGTGTGTGTGTGTGTGTGTGTGTGTGTGTGTGTGTGTGTGGCACAGGATCCACACTCCCCAGCAAAGGACCTGGCTTTAGTGACAATTAGCCAAGTGTCTCCAAGTGCTTACTTTGCCGCCAGAGGGTCTGGTCTGAGTCTGGAAGGCCTCGGTATAATTACACCTCACGCAGCTGTAGGACTGGAAGTTGCTTTTGCCCGTCACACAGATCTTGGTGGCCTTCAGCAAGCGGATGCTGGCTGCCGAGGTAGCAAGGGGGCAGTTGTATATTTAGCACTTCCTATGTGGCCGACTTGATGCTAGACAGCTTACCCTGCCTCATCTTAGTTCACATTCACCGTAGCCCTCCAGGGTAGGCCCTGTGGTTGTCCCCAGTTTACAGATGGGGTGAGTGAGGCTTAGGGAATTTCAGGGAGTGTTGCCTTAGCTTACAGAGTCCATCAGCGGCAGAATATGGATTCCAGTTCCAAAGCCTTTCTTCCTCATTGTTGAGCCTGATTTCACAGATAACCTGCAGAGGTGACTCTAACTCTGCACTATTTTGGGTCTCTTTTAAGAGGAACAGGCTGCTTTGTAGAACACCACAGAGGCCTTCCAGAGTGTCATCACCAGCTGTGCCTGTTCAGGCCGCACCTTTATCCATGCTGATCCTTCTCCCTGGAATGCCCTCGCCTCCTATTCTCTGCCTCTCCAAATCTTATTCCTTCAAGGCCCAACTCATGCACCACCACCTATAACAACAGCTAACAAAAACGAGCTCGCTCTATGCCAGGGATGAAGCCAAATGCCTTACTGCAACACTGACTTTAATGTGGTTTCACCAGGGCCCTCTCCTGCTCTCCCTCCCACCCCCTCAGTTGGAGCACAGGTCCTGCTGGGATCCCTCTGACTGTGTCTGTGCCAGTGTCTGCCTCCTCCTGACCCTCTGAGAATCCAACTGGGTAGGGACTATAGCTGACTCATCAATCCGTGCCTGGCACTCCCAGATTACTGACCCGATGGAATTTCGCTGAATTTAGTGGGTGGAACACACAGACATGGTCTTTAGGCCTCAAGGATTGGTTCTTCCAAAGAACTCACAAGGTGCCTTGGGAAATGCCAGGACCTCCATGATGCCATTTGGGAGGTGTAAAAGTTACGTTTTCCTAAACCTGGGGGGTTTTCTCTGGCCTTAACCCATTTTTCCATGAAGGCTAGCATAACATACAGAAAAGCACACAAGTGTAGTACCTGATGAGTTTGCACACTCATGCAGCCAGTACCCAGGTAAAGAAACTCCCCAGGAGTGTCCCCCAGGCCTCCTTTCAGTCACTCCTCACCCGAGAGTAGCCACTGTCCTGACTTCCGACCGCTTAGAGTAGTTTTGCCTGTTCTGCTCTTTTTGTTAATGGAATCATTTGATGGCTGCGACTGCAGGCATGTGTGCTTCTTCTGTCTGTGAGATTCCTCCATACTGTGTATAGTTATAGATTGTTCTTGCTCATTGCTATACTGGATTCTGTTTTGTGATTCCAATTCTACTGTCAGGCATTTGATGCATTCCATTTTTTTGGCTGTTAGGAATACTGCTACTATGAACATTCTAGTATGTGGCTTTGGTGCATGCATGTATGTATCCTGTTGGGTATGGGACTAGAGGGGAAGTAATGAGTCGTAGAATCTGCCCATTTCTGCTTTAGTAAACACTTCAGACCTTATCTTTAACTGATGCAACTTACCATCAGCCCGGAGTATCCAGCTTATGTTCATGAAAATTGAATAGTCCTCCATCACATCACTGCTTTTAACAGGTTCCACTCGGAGGCCCCTCAAGTCTCCTGGGGTCAGAGTATGTCGGACCATCCACTCTGGAGATGGTCCTAGGAGAAGGTGAGACTGGTCATGACACCCCCTCTCCAGCCCAGTCTAGTGCCACCTGTTGTTCTGTGTGACACACTCTGACCCACCCCTCACTCACAATTCATCTCTTCTTCCTGCTAAGGTAGGCCAGACACCTCTCAGTGCTGGCTGGTATACAGCCGAGGTGATGCTCACCTCCTGGCCCCAGCCTGCAGAGCACGTGGGATCACTCCAGGTCCCTGTGTACGTATGTCTGCATCTGATGTATTTGGTATGTTTATGAGGATCAGTCCTGCCTTCCTCATGCTTCAGCCTGGACTCCAGCCAGCTGGCCCACATGACTCCTTCCTACCTCCTAGTTTCTGCCAGTACCATCTCTCCTTCAGCTCATGCTGTGTATCCATATTTCTTGGGCAGAAGCCCACTCATTCTTCAGATGCTACCATCCCCAACACTCCTCCTTCTCTAAAATATTTGCTTCCTGTTCCCAGCTATAAGTGACGTCCATCCCACGGCCGTTGATCTCCCTCTGAGGAGAGGCAGCCTTTCTTTTCTGTCTTGCATGGTGATTCCTGCCCTGCCTGTGCCTCTTCCTGCCAGGAGGCCAGCCCACCCAAAACCCTGAGAGCTCTGCCTTGGGCAGGTAGAAGCTTCACCCGCATTAGTTAACAAAGCAATGGTTTACCCTGCGCCTGGTCCCTAATGACCCACTGCCAGGATTTGGGTCCCTTAAAAGTGCAACTGTGCTTTCAATGTAAAGCCCCACATACCCATTTCCTAGTGCACCTACCGGATTCAGAGCCACACTGAATTGTCTGCAAGAGAGAAAGAAACCAAGTGCCATGTTGAATGCCGGCAAACCACAAGCCTTCATTTGCCAAATTAGACAAAACACCATCTTTTTCCTTAAATGCATATACAAGTGATGAATGTTCAAATAAAAGCTGAGCCAGTTCCACTTCACTGGATTCTGTTCACAGTTTGGGGAAGACTAAGTGTCGCCATGGTAGGCTGTGGTGGACCGTAGGTTAGCCACCGGTATGCATGATCCTCAAGTCTGCCCATCACTTCCCTTAGAGACCACAGGTAGGTCTCCACCCGCTCTGCACCTCGGCCTTCCGCGCTGCAAGCAGGAGATAACTCTGGACCATTATGAAGGCCCCTTCACGCTAACGTTTCACTGTAGGTTTTCAGAACAGTCTATAATATTTATTGAGTTTCCCCAGGTTAAGGACTGGCTGTGCCAAGAAGATGAGGAGAAGGAAGCTGTGAATGCAGTCTGTGGTACCTTCCCCAGGTTCTTAGAAAAAAAATCCTCTTTTAATATAAAAAGACTCACCTGAGCTATTTACAAAATCATAAAGCAACTGTGATTTCATCATGTTATCTTTTTAAAATAACTTTAAAAAAAATAAATAGTATCATCAATGTCTAAGAAAGGCCAGCACTAAATCCTTTGAGGTTAACTGCTTATGTCTTTTCATAAGAAAAAATAATTACTACTTCGGTTTTGTAATTAAAAAAAAAAACAAAACTGGACCTAAAAGGCAGCAGAACATTCCAACTACAAGACCCAAGGTGATAACCCCACCAGTTGTGGAATCTGAGTCCTCTCAGCCTCAGTGTTTCCAAATGCCTTGTAAGACACAAGGCAAGACTTGATGGTTCGAGTAATCTGAGTTGGGTGAAACTTCAGTTGCTCATCTTTGTCTTTTTAAAGCTGAATTCTAAGGGGGTATCATCAGTTTTGTTTTTCTCTTTGAACAAATGAGCCAGCACACTGGGAGCTAAGTTTTTGTCAAAGGGCTGGTGAGACAAAATTTAGAAAGAAGCAAAGCATCAGCTCTAAACTTTACAGAGTTCAAGCTGTTGGCCTAATAGCAACTACTGCAAAGACAATGAATTCTTCCTCTAGTGGAAAAGGCCAGGGGGTCTCTTTGCTGAGACAGAGGACAAGGAGAGCAGCTGAAGACAGAGCAGGGAATGGGGTCTGTCCATCATCATCAAGTAACACCATGCTTTTATGCTATGTGCTGTGCTAAAAGGGCAGAGAGATAACTTCAAATGCTATTTTGCAGATAAGCTTTTTCTTCTTTGATGACCCAGAAAATTCCTTCAGTCCTTCAAGTCATAGGGGAAGGAAGGAAACCCAAAGGTAGAGTTCAGGAGCTTAGCTCTGGGGGCAAGGGCCCCAGCACAGCCAAATCAACATGGCCAAAAAGGCAAGTAGAATGGAGAAGTAGGTCTTAGCCGACGAAGTGGGCAGACCTCAAGACCCCAGGCAGTAACCATACTGAACACCTACCATGTGCCAGGCTCTTTGCTGCTGCTTTGCAGCCCCTGTTGCTGTCCTTACTACACCCTGATGTATCCTTTTACAGATGAGGACACGCAGGCTCAGTGAGCATAACCAGCTGAATCCAGAGTACTCTGGCATCTGAACCCGGGTCTGTCTGATTCCCCCACCCCTGACTCAAGCAGCCCGATGCCCAGTGCCCTCCCGGCCGGTACCAGTTGGCTGCCCCAGAGAGTGCACAGGTACTCCCTCCCAAGGGTCCTCGCCAAGCACCCCAGAGAAACTTGAGTTGACCGACCTCTCAGGGTTCGGGCTCAAGGGACGGGAATGCTGGAAAGAAAGGGGCGGGCAAGGGGGCTTACCGGCTCCGAGGTCGCCGCACCCCCGCACAACGCCGCCAGACTCAGCATCACTAACAACATCGCGGAGCCACCACCCGCCAACGCTCCGGCTCGACGCAGCCTTGTGCGGCGCTCTTATCCCGGTGCGAGGCCATCCCTCCCGGCTCCGCCTCCCACCCCCACCCCGCCAGCGCCACCCTGTCAGGGGAGGCCCTCTGGCGCCCCCTCGGGGTGGGGAATGGAGAAGCGCCCGGTCGGTGGGGCCCGGAGGGATACCCACGTCCGAGCGGCTCCGAGTCGCCTCGGGCGCGCCCGTCCGGCGCACACGTGCGTTCAATGAGCCAGGTGCAAGATTGCACGCGCGCCCCGCCCTCCCGAGCCCGGCCGGCCGGGAGCAGATTGGGTGCGAGCTGCCCGTGGTGCTCCTCCTGGCCGCCAGTAGCGCGCGGAGCACCGGCGCGTTCAGTTAAAGTGTAACGGGGCAGGCAGGGCAGGGCCAGGCCGCCGCCGCCGCCAGCTCCTCCGGTTCCACCACTGACCATCCCGGCACTCCGACCGAGCTGCCCACGGTGAGTAGCGGGGACGCGCCCGACCCCCGGTCCACCCGCCCCGAACCAACTTGGCCGAAGCCCGGAATCCCGGGCGGCCTCAGGCCCAGAGGTCGGGTAGGTTGGGAGGACCTGGTCTGAACGCCAAAGTTGGGGCCCCACTGGGCGCTACTGCCGAGCCCTAGGAAACAAAAGCGGTGGGATGCGGGCAGCAAAGTCTGAGTTCTTCTGGGAAACTAGTTCCTCGCAGGAACTAAGTAATATGTAATTCGTGTAATGAAACTCTCCCTTTTCCCAGGTTTTTCTGGTCAATGTGTATTACCACAAAATGAGTCCTGACACTAACACTTGGGTCTCCGGAAGGCGGAAGCCTTCACCCTAAAGTTTGGAGGTGGGGTTCTCGAGTTTCACGGCATCCCTGATCTCTGAGCCAGCGTTAAATGCAAATTCTGGGCCTCTTCTAAGAGAGCAAACACAGTCCCTCAGGTCTGGGCAGGGTCCGGGATCTGCATTTAACTTAGACCTCCCCTGTAATTCAGTGCAGGTGGACCAGGACCATTGTTTGAGACAGTGGTTTGGGGAAAGGTTAATAAAAATCAGCTGGGCCAACAGTGGGTCGCAGAGCTTGCAACTCTGCTGCTTCAGCTCCACTGTTTGCAAAGAACAAGACCAACCCAAGGTCCGTTAAACTCGTAGGCCAAGTTAATTCCATTCTTTAGATGAAGAGGCCAAGACCTGGGCAGGGATGTGGGACTTAAGGATGGGATTGTCAGATTGTGAGAGGTTGACTTGGTCAAGCAGCTCTTTTTGTTGAGGTTCTCTGCACCAGGCCTGGCCCACGTGCCTGATTCAGATTTGGGCCTGCATGGAGTGGGAGCCAGTCTCAATGTCAGCTGGGGGCTCTGGCATGCACACATGTGGATTGCAGGTGACATTTCCAAGGGATTAGTCTGATTTCTGACCAAAAAGAGTGATTCAGGTCTGACTGGGGCTGGGCCACTCTGGGCCCCCCACTCAACCTCTCTGAGTTGCTTTGAGCCCTATGGTCCCTGAGATAATTTCCAGCTCTAATAGTTGTCTTAACAGTCATGTGCAGGGTGCTGGCTGACAGGTGCTCTCAGATTGAAGATGAGTGTGGTGAGAGCATGTTCAAGGGCACATGTGTCCGCCCTGCTGTGGAAGCACAGATGCAGACAGTTTCCAGCTCTGAGATTATGAACTTTGTCCCATGGTGCTCAGGAACCATGGCAGACATTTGGGTGGTGGTCAGTGTTCAGTTTCAGAAAGGCCTCCTGCGTGGCTATGTCGGGTGGTGAGACCAGCCCCTCTGAGACCAGCCAGGAGGCAGCTGCTCACCCAGATGCATTCACTGGACCAATAGCTGAGTCTGCCCTGGGCCAGGCTCTTAGCTGTGCCAGCTTTACAGCCATGCCTCAAAGTAGGCCTAGCTGCAGGAGCTTGGGCCCTTGAATGTGAAGGCTTTGGGGACAACCAGGGGTGCAGAGGTTAGTCCTGGAGATCCAGTTTGTGCATCAGACATGTATAGTGGGTGGTAGAGAGGAAGGAGGATAGGGTTCTAGGGGAGGAGAACTTCCTGGAGATGAAGGCTAGGAGGTGCTGCACCAGGAAGACCCAGGAGTGAGGGGGCATCCATGATGTCACATGGGGCAGAGGGGCCAGGGTGGCCTGGTCTGAGGTAGGCCCTTGCCTTAGGTCTTCGGCAATCAGGAGTGTCTTTGGCAAGAGGGAATGAGACAGGCATGGGAGGAAGTGGGTTCTGAGATGGGAGTGGAGTGGGGTGGCTTTGTTTCAAGAAAGGGTGAGGCTGAGAGTCCTCCAGGGGATGAAGCTGATGGGCAAAGAGGAGAGGGAAGATAAGGTGAGCGAGGTGCTCAGGGGGCTGAGCATCAGATAGAAGAGGAAGGAGGGAACCTGGGCAGTGGATGCTGGCCATTGGCGCGGGACACAGACTGAGCAAGCCCTGCCAGTGTCCTGGGTCCTGGGTTGGGTGTGTGTGGGCACAGAAATAGTACCACCTTGGCCCTGGTTCTCTGATACCCACAGCAGTCTGTAGGCAGGACTGCAGAGTGGGCAGTCCTGAGGAGAGCACTTCAGCCACGGCTGGTGTTCTCTGTTGGCCGATGAGGTGTGTTTGCCTGTCTTCTCGAGGGGGAGGGGTCTGCCCTGGATCAGAATGTCATTCCAAAAAGTGTCCCTCCATGAGTAGTCCTTGTTGGTTAAGCGTGCAGCCTCTGACGTGGCCTGCTGGAAGGGACACATTTGTTTGACTGCCTAAGCCCAGTAGCATTGTGACTTTGTAAACTGGAGGCAGGGCCACTGCGGGTCGAGAGGTCAAAGCTTCCTCTCTCTCTCTCTCTGACCTCTGGAAGTCACTGCCTATTTCAGAGCCTCAGTTTCCTTTTCTGTAAAGTGGGGCAGTTGAGACAGTGTAATGGCAACACTGAAGTGAGGTGACTCAAGTCTGTAAGGGAAGCAGCCTTTGCAGATGCTCTGACCTTCCCACCTCGGTCATAAATTCTGCCAGATCCGGGTTTCTGGAACAGCCACTGTGCAGTGTGCCTTCATGTCTGGGTATTTAGTAGGCATTTGTTAAATGCTTGAATGAATGAATGAATGAATGAAGGCACACGTTCCTCTGAGGCGGGTGCTTAAGCTTGCACCTAAGCCTGCCAGGCCAGAGAGCTGGTTTGGGCTTCCTCGTCTTTCTCCCCACTTCCTCCTCTGGTAGGTGAAGCTCGCCTCTACTGAGCCTGGAAGACCACTCTTCCCATGACTCTGACTCCAGACCCCCGGGCACAGGCTCTGTGCCACCGCTGGGAGTTGAGAGGCCAGGATTTCAGATCGCCTGGCTGTGCTACTCACTCACCAGTGCTGGCCTCAGGTGAGGCTGAAGCCTCAGTTTCCCCTGGCCTGGTAGGGCTATTGGAAGACTATGAAGCGGTGGGAAGAAAGTTGAAGGACTTAAAGGTGCTGTGTAAATTTAGGGACAAGAGAGGCAGGACAGGAAAAAAAAAACCAAATTAATTTCATGGCCCAAATAGGGAAATTTCTTTGGACCCAAGTGCAGTGATGTCCTCAGGTCTGTCACTTTTATCAGACCTTTGTTTTTCTACCCTGTCCATCACCAAGGGAACAAGGCCATTGGGGTTGTTGACAGGTCCCAGGCCCAGCCTCTGCCCACACAGGTGGAATTTTCCACTTCTTTTTTTTTTTTTTTCAAATATTAATCAAGGCACCAGCCAGTCAACAGTGGACTTATTGTCTTGTGAAGAGCAAGCTGTTTCTGGCAAACCCTGGCTACCTCCCAGGGCCCAGGCAGCCTGCCTGAAGTGGGGCAGGGTCTGTTGGGAGCACTCTGCCCTCAGTACCACCCCGCACCCTATTCTGCTCCAGCTGCTTGACTTTTGCAGAGTCAGTGGCTGTGCCTGCTTTGAGCCAGGGACTCTGAAGCCACACTGAGTGCCTGCTCCTGGTTCCCAGCAGGGCCACAGAACCGCAGACGTTTTCTCTGCTCCAGTGAGGAGGGGCTGGCCTAGGAGCACACACAGATGCAGGCTGTGGTGTCACTGCACCTCAGTACTACTCCCACCAGTTCTTAGGATGGAACCCTGGGAGGTCACAGCCTGTGTGTACTTGCATCGATTTTCAAATGTGTTGTCACAGTGGGGCCTCGAAGGAAGTCCAGAACACAGAGGAGGCCAGTACTGTTTCTCTCTCAAAGTTCCATCTGTACATGGGTGACAGAGTCAGCCTCCCAGGGCTGGAGGGAGGATTACTGGAGATAGCAGGGGGTGGAGCGGTGTGCATGTGTGGGGCTCATATGGCAGGGACAGCCAACTATTTCTTGATCAATGATACTTTAACTACTCTGTTATGAGTAATATTTTGCTGATAGTTGGAGCATCACTCTCTGTACTTTATGGAGGAGGAAATGGAATGAGTGAGGATGGAAGGAAGAGAGCAGGGAGGGACCCAGGCCACGCTGTGAACTTGATAAAGCCGCCGCCACGTGCTTTTGACTTTGCACTCGTAATTCTTTGGAGGGTGGTTTTGGCTCTTTTCTTTTTCTCTGCTAACAAATCTATGAAATGGGTAGCTCTGTTCCTATTTTATTGATATGGAAACTGAGGCCCAGAGCTGCTAAACCAATAGTGACAGAATTGGGGCTGCAAACCAAGGATCTTGACCTCCATCTCTTTTCACTTTTTAAAAAAGTAGTCAAACTTGAACGTGGAACTGCAATATGTGAAACAGATACAGGAGATGCTGCATATTGGTGTGAGTTTATCTTATAAGTTCATATTTGTGGGGTTTTTTTTTGCATATCATAGAATAGCGATGCTATTTCCCCTAGCACATCCTTGAAATGGGGGCGTGTGGGTGCTCACTGACGGCCTGCACTGGCCCCGCTGCCTGATTCCCATGCCCCCGTTCAGTGACAGAGCCCTTTGTGTCTACGCAAGGAAGCAGTGGGCGTTGTTTAAGCAGCTCGCCTGTCAGTCCTTAGGACCCTCTGCAGTTAAGCCCCTCCAGGTGTTTGAAAGGGACACAGTAGTGGGCGTGTGTGGGAAAGTTGGCTGACTCATCTGCTTGCTGCTGGTTTATAAATGAAAGTGGGCTGGCTCTGGGCTGTGATCCTGCCCCCTGCCACTCCGCGGATGGGCTGACACCCTGCCCGGGGTACTCAGTGCCTCTGGGCCTCGCTGGCCGTTGGTGGAGTGTGACTCCCAGCCTGTAACAGTGCCTGATTGACCATGGGTTAAAGAGTAAACTGGCCCCACAGCGCTGCTGCTCTCTGCTGTCTGCCCAGCCGTGTCTGTAGCAAAGGTGGGAATCCGGCTGCATGTGGTGGGGAGGGAAGCTCTGTCCCTGGGCCTTGGGCAGTACCACCTGCACACGTGGGTTTGCCCTCCATGGGATTGATGTCTAGTCCTTAATAGACCATCCCAGACTCCCTGTGGTGAAGGACCACATCTGTGTGATTATTAAATTTTAATCTTGAATGGGCTGATTAAAAAAAAAAAAGAAATTGTTATAAAAACAAAGATATACCGCATTTAAGCCTATTACCTTATTAGGGTTCTCTGCTGACAAGTCACTGGTCAGACTGCCAAACCCTGCCTTTCCATTCTGTGCTTATCTTCCTCAGACAGTCGAAAAATAGGAAAATAGCACATGGGCTGGCCCTGGCCTCCGAGCCCCGACTCCTTCACCTCTGGGTGTGAGGTGGGGGTTTTTATGAGTTGAAAGCATGCTTGAAAGAGGAAGTGGGTAGCAAGCCTTTATCAAAGGCCCCGAACTTCTGTGGAAAAGGGAGGAGCCCTTCAGCCTGGACGGGGCTCTGGCCTGTGAGTTGCTCCCAGTCTGCCTTCTTTCCCTCACTCCTTTAGCAGGGATAGTTGAGATTTAAAACAGACAGCAAAAACAAAAGTCCTTTTTGTCGTGGAAAATTTTGGAACACGTACAAAATTAGCCAGAAGAGAGGATTGAGCCCCACGTCCTATAACCTCATGGGTTTCGTCTGTCCCTGGAATCCCTGGGATTATTTTAAACCAAATCACAAATATGGTTCATTTTTACTCTGTTAATTTTTCAGTAGGTATCGTGGAAAGAGTCATTTTAAACAACAGAACCACAGGACTGGGGTCACATCTGACAAACGGTGACTTCTTAACGTCCTCAGATACCCAGTGTCTGAATCCCAGGATCTGAATGAGATCCATACGTTATTCCCCGTGATCTATGGATTTCCCTCCATCTCTCTCTGTCTTGTTTCTTTTTCACTCGAACTTGTTGGATGAGGTTTCCCTTGGCCTGGATTGGGTGCGTGGTGTCCCTGAGTGTCCTTCCACATGTTCCCCTGAATTTCGAATTTCCTCTGAATCAGTGGGTGGACCTAGATGTATGATCAGATTCCGGTTTGGAGTTTTGGGTGAGGCTTTTTCACTTTCTCTCATTCAGACCCCTGTCTCCACTTGAAGGAGAAATCATTTGTGTTTTTAATATTTCCCTGTGCGTGAAGTTACTCTCGTGAGGCCCAAGCTGACCCCTCCGCGGCTGCCAGGCTCCTGTCCATTATGAGATCCTCCAGCTACTATGTGGAGGACAGATGGTGAGGTGGCGTGGAAGGGACTTGGTGGATGCAGTGATGCTGCTAGGACGCAGGCAGGAGGGTCTGGGTGGGAGATGATGGAGCCTGACCTATGGGCGGACCAAAGTAGGCAGATTCAGCAGTGCCGGTCCCATGCCTTAAAGAGAATCACTGCCCCGCTGTGCCTCAGTTTCCATGCCTGCCTCCTCTCCTGAAGTGAACAATGTGTTCTTAATACACTAGTCACATAAGGAGCATTTATCGGACACCTGCTGTGTGCCTGGTCCTGGGAGCTATGAGCTCCCCGCTGCTGACTGAGAGTGAGCAAACATGGTTGATGCTCTGGGCACAGACCCTGTGAGGTGGAAATCTTGGCAGCTCATGAGGCCACAAGGCCACTGTGCCTGTCCCAAAGACCTCCTTCAACACTGCAGAGAGGGGAGAGCAGTTCCTCTTTCTGGTGTTACGTCTTTTCTGTGTAAGGGGCAGGGCACCAGGATCTTTTGTCCCCGCAGCCCTCCTCTGGTTTTGACTCAGACTTGGCAGTGCCCCCACCATTGGGTCCCCCACATTCCTACTTTCACCAGGGCCTCCTGTGCTACAGGAGCCCACCCACGCAGGCTTCGCGCAGGCCAGAGTTCAGGGAGGTTCACGTCAAAGGCCAGCCCGAGATGCTCCTACCCTGCCCCTGAGTCCGTCAGGCGACTGGTTCTGGGGGAGGCCCTGGGGGAATTGATTCCCTCAGCAGTGACCTAGATACTACACCTGCCTCCCAAACACACCTCATGCATACACACCACCTGCTCAGACTGGATCCACAGACACGCCGGCGAGGGAAAGAGATGGCAGGCAAGCGGGGGAGGAGCTGCCCTCGGATATTAGGACTCTGGGTTTCCCTACCCTACACTGCTTTCGGTGGGACTACCACTGTGGAGGTTTTAGAAAGGGGGGAGGCTAACTAGAGAGAGGTGGGGGCTGCATAGGGCAAATGCCTGGAATGCAGGGTGCAAGGTCCTGTGGGCACCGTGGGGCCACAGAAGAGAGGAAGGAGGAGCTGCAAACATCAGAGGCCCCGCAGAAGCTGGCGCCCATGTGTCAACAATAGGAAACTCTTGACCCGGGTCACACAGAAGTCCCAGCAGAGTTGGGGATGAAAGCCTGGCCTTTGGTTGGCATCAGACTTGGAGGCTCCCCCTGGGGCTTTCTTGGCAGCCTGACCAGCTCTGCCCTGTCCCATGTCCCACCTGTAGCACCAGGAGGGCCCAGGGGCAAGTGGACCCTGCCCAAGCAGCCCAGAGTCGTCTCCAAAGCAGCAAACGATTAGCTATTTCAGGAGAAAAATGATTAGCTAATTGTGACTCATTTGTTTATTCTGCACCAATATGTGGGAGATGAGAGTTTTAGGAAGAGAAAGTTGACTTTTGAAGAAAATGCCTTTTTTAATTAAAAAGAAATTGAGCTACAACAGACATACAGTAAAAGTGTACTGATAGTGTATTTTTATCTGTATATATACCAGGTGACTACTACCAGGTCAGGATCCAGAACGTTCCTTGTTCCCCTTCTAAGTGGTGCCTCTGTCCGCCCTGGCACAGATGCATGAGTTCAGTGTCCCAGTCTCAGCCTACCCAGGTGTGGGAGCTGTAGGCTGCGTGCTGGCTGGTCTCCAACGTGTGTCCACTCAGCCGGCATTACAGAGGGCCAGCCTCTGGCCAGGCTCCGTGTTGAGGACAAGGCCACAGAGCCCTCAGCTGGGAGAATGGGCCTTCAACAGCTCATTTCACTCGTAGGATTGAGGTCCCAGTCAGTAGTACAAAGACAAGTCCCAGGATGGTTGTGGCCAGTGGTCAAGGAAGGCTCCCTGGAGGAAGCGTCAGTTGAGTGGGGCCTGAGGGAAAGTGAGGAGGGACCCAGGTGCAAGGAGGTGGGGACCCTGTACCTGGAAGAAGGAGCAGCATGTTCAAAGGCCCTGGCGGGAGAGGGGAGGGAAGGTGGTCCAGGTGCCTGGAACACAGAGAGTGAGGCTCGTGGTTTGGTGAGGGGTGGGTGGGGCAGGAGACAGGTAGGGCAGGGCTCCTGAGACAAGAGGGGCCCTGAGGCTGTGAGGAAGCTCATTTTACCACCTTGGGAGGGAGGGTTTCCTGGACTGAGAGTGGTGGTAGGTTCCTATGGGAGGAGGAGACAGCTGCCCAGGGTTCTTCACAGGACTGTTACCACCTAGCGAGGTCTCATCTCTTAGAACGAGACCCGTCCCACCCTGGGCCACCATCCCAAACTCACCACCTCCCACCCCCAGGGCTGGGCAATTGGGTGGCCTTGCCCTTGACAAAGCTTTGCCAAGCTTCAGGGAAGCCACTGAACTTCACCACTTCTTGGCCTCCAGAGCCCTGGTGGGCATGTGGCACCTTGTACCCTTTCCATATGCTGATGGTAACGTTTTAGCTCCAGGGATGTGGCTTTGTGGGTGAGGCCTGTGCTGGGCAGGTCTTGCGTCTGACTTGAAAAGGGACAGGGGCTCCCCCTCAGGCTTGTTTCTCTTTCTGTGATGTGGGACTGATGGTGATGACAATGAAGATGATAAAGCCCCCAACCCAGCGTCTTTGGGGGATTCAGAGTGTGTGGTAACCCACACGAGGTGCTCAGGATGGGTGGCTGCCCCATTATTATTATTATAATTACATATATTGTATATATATTATAATTATAACTCTGGTTCCATGACTTAACTGTGAACACGTAATGGGAGCTACAGAGCATTGTTCATTTGACTCACACAAAGCTTAGCCTAGAAGGCTGAGAACCTGTCGGAGGTCTTGCAGGAGAGCAGGTCAAAGCTGGGACTAGAAGGCCAGGTCAAGGGCAGGTGGCCTGCCCTGAATCCTCCATTAGACAACAACCCGCAAAGACCCCCAGACAGGGGAGGATGGCAGTGCCCCCACCGCTCTTTCTGCAGTTTTCTCTTGGAATTGTCATCACCACCCTGGCCCATGCATTCAGAGACAGATGTGAATGTCAAGTACCTCTGGGGACAGTGCCAGCCTCAGGGCACCAAGGGGCTTAGTGTCCATGAGCAGCTGAGCTTTGTACCCAGGTCTGCTCAAGCCATGTCTGTATTAACAGAGCCATGTGGTCACTATTTACTAATTTATTAATTTAAATTATTTATTATTTATTTTATTGACCTACAGTCAATTACAATCTGGCAATTTCTGGTGTACAGCACAATGTGTCAGTCATGCATATACATACATAAATTCATTTTCATATTTTTTTAATTAAGGGTTATTTATTACTAGATATTGAACATAGTTCCCTGTGCTATACAGAAAAAACATTTTTAAAATCAATTTTTATATATAGTGGCTAACATTTGTAAATCTCAAACTCTGAAGTTTCCCACCCCCTTTCCCTGGTAACCATAAGATTGTTTACTATGTCTGTGAGTCTTTCTGTTTTGTAGATGAGTTCATAGTGTCCTTTTTTCTTTTTCTTTTTTTTTTTTGATTTCACTTATGAGTGATATAATATGGTATTTTTCTTTCTGGTGACTTCATTTTAGAATGATGATCTCTAGGTCAATCCATGTTGCTGCAAATCGCACCATTTTATTCTTATTTATGGCTGAATAGTATTCCACTGTATAAATATACCACATCTTCTTCATCCAGTCATCTGTCGATGGATATTTATGTTGCTTCCATGTATTGACTCTTGTATATAGTGCTGCTGTGAACATGGGGTGCATGTGTCTTTTCAAATTAGAGTTCCCTCCAGATACATACCCAGAAGTAGGATTGCTTGATCATGTGGTAGGTCTATTTTTAGTTTTTGAGGAATCTCCATATTGTTTTCCATACTGACTGCACCAATTTAGATTCCCACCAGCAGTGTAGGAAGGTTCCTTTTTCTCCACACCCTCTCCAGCATTTATCATTTGTGGACTTTTTTTTTCATATACATTGAAGTATAGTCAGTTTACAATGCTGTGTCAATTTCTGGTGTACAGCACAATACTACAGTCATAGGAACATATATATATTCATTTTCATATTCTTTTTAACTGTAAGCTACTGTAAGATATTGAATATAGTTCCCTGTGCATGTTGTTTATCTATTTTATATATAGGAGTTAGTATCTGCCAATCTCAATCTTCCAATTTATCCCTTCCCACCCCCTTTCCCCAGTAACCATAAGATTCTTTACTAAGTATGTGAGTCTATTTGTTTTGTAGATAAGTTCATAGTATCCTTTTTTTTTTTTTTTTTTTTAAGATTCCACATATGAGTGATAACGTGGTATTTTTTTTTCTCTTTCTGGCTTACTCACTTAGAATGACAATATCCAGGTCCATCCATGTTGCTGCAAATGCTATTTTTTTATTCTTTTTGATGGATGAGTGGTATTTCATTGTGTAAATATACCACAACTTCTTTATCCGGTCATCTGTCCATGGACATTTACATTGCTACCATGTCTTTGCTATTGCATATAGTGTTGTTATGAACATTGGGGTGCATGTATATTTTTGAAGTAGAGTTCCCTCTGCATATATACCCAGAAGTAGGATTGCTGGATCATGTGTTAGGTCTGTTTTTAGTTTTTTGAGGAATCTCCCTACTGTTTGCCGTACTGGCTGCATGAAACTACATTCCCACCAGCAGTGTCGGAGTGTTCCTTTTTCTCCACACCCTCTCCAGCATTTATCATTCATGGACTTTTTTAAAAAAATTTTTTTATTGAAGTATAGTCAGTTTACACTGTTGTGTCAGTTTCTGCTGTACAGCACAATACTTCAGTCAAAAAGGAACATATATTCGTTTTCATATTTTTTAACCATATGTTGTGACAAGATATTGAATATAGTTTCCTGTGCTATACAGTATAAACTTGTTTATCTATTTTATATTTAGTCGTTAGTATCTGCAAATCCCGAACTGTCATTTATCCTTTCCCACAGTCTGCACCCCAGTAACTGTAAGTTTGTTTTCTATGTCTGTGTGTCTGTTTCTGCTTTGTTAATAAGTTCATTTGCCTTTTTTTTTTTTAGATTCCACAGATAAGTGATATCATATGGTATTTTTCTTTCTCTTTCTGGCTTACTTAATTTTAGAATAACGATCTCTAGGTCCATCCATGTTGCTGCAAATAGCATTGTTTTTTCATGGTTGAGTAGTATTCCATTGTATAAATATACCACATCTTTATCCAGTCATCTGTTGATGGACATTTAGGTTGCTTCATGTCTTGGCTATTGTATATAGTTCTGCTGTGCACTTTGGGTGCATGTATCTTTTTGAATTAGAATTCTCTCTGGATACATACCCAGAAGTGGGATTGCTGGATCATATGCTATGTCTATTTTTGTTTTTTTGAGGAATCTTCATACTGTTTTCCATAATGGCTTCACCAAACTACATTCCCACCAGCACTGTAGGAGAGTTCCTTTCTCCCCACACTCTCTCCAGCATTTATTGTTCATGGACTTTTGAATGATGGCCATTCTGGTGTGTGGTCATACCTCATTGTAGTTTTGATTTGCCTTTCTCTGATAATTAGTGATATTGAGCATTTTTTTATGTGCCTGTTGGCCATTTGTATGTCTTCACTGGATAATTGTTTGTTGAGGTCTTCTACCCTTTTTTGGATTGGGTTGTTTGTTTTTTGTTATTAAGTTTTATGAGCTGTTTATATTTTCTGGAAATTAAGCCCTTGTCAGTCGCATCATTTGCAAGTATTTTCTCCCATTCCATAGGTTGTTTTCTTTTGCTTATGGTTTCCTTTGCTGTGCAAAAGCTTTTAAGTGTAATTAGGTCCCATTTGTTTATTGTTGCTTTTATTTCTATTGCCTGCGTAGACTGCCCTAGGAGAACGTTGCTAAGATTTATGTCAGAGAATGTTTTTCCTATGTTGTCTCCTAGAATATTTATCATGTCTTGTCTTATATGTAAGTCATTAAGCCACTTTGAATTCATTTTTGTGTGTGGTGTGAGGGAGTGTTCTAACTTCATTGACTTACATGCAGCTGTCCAGTTTCCCCAACAGCACTTGCTGAAGAGACTGTCTTTTCTCCATTGTATATTCTTGCCTCCTTTGTTGAAGATTATTTGACCATAGGT
Organism: Camelus bactrianus; assembly: GCF_048773025.1. Taxonomy (NCBI): domain Eukaryota; kingdom Metazoa; phylum Chordata; class Mammalia; order Artiodactyla; family Camelidae; genus Camelus; species Camelus bactrianus. The sequence goes on from NC_133555.1 coordinate 30,830,139, forward strand.
CTGTGGATTTATTTCTTGGCTCTCTCTTCTTTTCCATTGATCTGTATGTTATGTCTATTTTTATGCCAATACCATGCTGCTTTGATTACTGTAGCTCTTTAGTATTGTCTGAAGTCTGGGAGGGTTATTCCATCCAGCTTCATTCTTTTTCTTCAATATTGCTTTGGCATTTCTGGGTCTTTTGTGATTCCTTATGCATTTTACAATTATTTGTTCTAATTCTGTGAAAAGTGTCATGGATAATTTGATAGGGATCTCATTAAATCTGTAGATTTCCTTGGGCAGTATGGTTATTTTAACTATATTGATTCTTCCAATCCAAGAGCATGGGATATCTTTCCATTTCTAAGTCATCTTTCATTCCTTAATCAGTGTTTTGTAGTTCTCCATGTATGTCTTTCACCTCCTCGGTCAGATTTATTCCCAAGTATTTTACTGTTTTGGTAGCGATTTAAAAGGGATTGTTTCTTTACCTTCTTTTCCTGCTAATTCATTGTTAATGTAAAGAAGTGCAATTGATTTTTTTATGTTAATCTTGTATCTTGCTACCTTGCCAAATTCTTTTATCAGCTCTAGTAGTTTTTGTGTGGAGCTTTTAGGATTTTCTGTATGTAGTATCATGTTGTCTGCATATAGTGACAATTTTACCTCTTCTTTTCCAATTTGGATCCTTTTTATTTATTTATTTTTTTCTTGCCTGATTGCTCCAGCTTAGAATTCCAATACTATGTTGAATAGAAGTGGTGTGACTGGGCCCCCTTGTCTTTTTCCAGATTTTAATGGGAAGGCTTTCAGTTTTTCGCCCTTGAGTACTATGCTGTCTGTAGGTTTGTCATAAATAGCTTTTATTTTTGTCATAAATAGCTTTTATTTGAAACTTCTGTTTGGGCTGATGAAAAGTTTTAGACATGGATATTGCTGACAGCTGCATAACACTGAATATACATAATGCTGCTGGATAGGACACATTTTTTAAATGGTTAAAATGGTAATTTTTAATGTTATGTATATTTTACTATAATAAAAGTTAGCATAATGTTTTCAAGGTTCAGGTAAGGATCCTACTTCATGCCTTTGCATATAGGTATCCAGTTAACCCAGCACCAGTTGCCTAAAAGATGATACTTTCTCCACTGAGTGGTCTTGTCACCTAGTCAAAAATCAATTAACCATCTATAGGAGGGTTTATTTCTGGGTCCTCTGTTGGTCTGTATGTCTGTCCTTATGCCACCACCACGCTGTTTTGATTATTGCACCTCTGTAGGAAGCTCTGAAATCAGAAAGTGTTAGTCTTCCCACTGTGCTGTTTACCAAGATTGTTTTGGCTATTTGGGGTCCCTTGAGATTTCAAATGAATTTTAGGCTGGGTTTCTCTATTTCTCCAAAAGCAGTGTTGGGATTTTGCTAGGGATTACATTGAATCTGTAGAGTACCTTAGGTAGTATTTCATTTTAGCAATATTAAATCTTCCAGTCCATGAACACAGGCTGTCTTGCCCTTTTTTTATGTCTTCTTTTTAATTTCTTTCAGCAGTGGTTTGTAGTTTTCAGTCTTAAATCTTTCAACTCCATGGTTAAATTTATTTCTATACATTTTATTCTCTTTGCTGCTATTATAAATGGAATTGTCACCTTAATTTCCTTCTTAGATTATTCATTGTTAGTGTCTAGAAATGCACCTGATTTTTGTGTGTTGATTTTATATCCTGCAGCTTTGCTGAATTTGCTTATTAGCTCTAACAGTTATTGTGTGTGTCTGTGTGTAATCTTTAGGGTTTTCTACATGTTAGATCATGTCATCTACAGAGATAATTTTACTTCTTTCCTTAAAATTTTGATGCCTTTTATTTCCTTTTCTTGCCTAATTCCTGTGTCTAGAACTTCCAGTGCTGTGAAGAATAGAAGTGGCAAGAGTGAGTATCCTTGTCTTGTTCCTGATCTTAAGGTAAAGATTTCAGCCTTTTACCATTGAGTATGATGTTAGTCCAGGGTTTTTCACATATGGCTTTTATAATATTGAGGAAGTTTCATCCTATTCCTTGTGTACTGAGTGTTATCTTGAAACTGTGTTGAATTTTGTCAGATGCTTTTTGTGCATCAATTGAGATGAGTATGTGGTTTTTATTCCTTCATTCTATTAATGTGGTGTATTATATTGATTTGTTTTCGTATCTTGAGCCATATTTGCACTTCTGGGATAAATTCCACTTAGTCATGGTATATAATCCTTTTTAATATGCTGGTGAATTCAATTTGCTTATATTTTGTTTAGTATTCATAAGAGATATTGGTCTGTAGTTCTTTTGTTAGTGTCTTTGTTTGGGTTTGCTATCTGGTTAGTGGATGCCTCAGATAATGAATTAGGAAACTTGCCATCCTCTTCAATTTTTTGAAAGAATATGAGATGAATTGATGTTAATTCTGTAAATATTTGGTAGACTTAATGAGTGAAGCCATTTCGTCCAGGGCTTTTCTTTGTTGAGGGGGTTTTGATTACTAAGTATTTCCTTACTAATTATATAGGCTTACCATATTTTATATTTCTTCATGATTCAGTTTTGGTAGATAGTATATTTCTGGGAATTTTTCTATTTCATCTAAGTCATCCAACTTGTTGGTATGCAGTCATTCACAGTAGTTTCTTATAATTTTCATATCTGTAAAATCAGTAGTGATGTACCCACTTAAATTTCTGATTTTACTAATTTGAGTCTTCACTCTTTTTCATAGTCAATCTACCTAAAAGTTTGTCAAAAAAAAATTTTTTTTAAGAACGAACTTTAGGCTTGACTTTACTGCTTTTCTGTTCTTTATTTCATATATCTCTGCTCTAATCTTTATTATTTCCTTCATCTGCTAGCTTTGGGTTTAGTTTGCTCTTTTTTTCCTAGTTCCTTAAGACGTAAAGTTAGGTAATTTTTTGAGATCTTTCTTCCTTTGTAATGTAAACATTTACAACTATAAATTTCCCCTTAGCAGTGCTTTTGCTGCATCTCATAAGTTTTGGTATGTTGTGGTTTTATTTTCATTTGTCTAAAAGTATGTTTTAATTTCCTTTGTTATTTCTTCTTTGACACATTTGTTGTTTAAGAGCGTGTTGTTTCATGTTCACATATTTGTGAATTTTTCAGTTTTCCTTCTGATGTTGATTTCTAGTTTCATTCCATTATGATCAGAAAAGATACTCTGGGAGGAGCCAAGATGGCGGAGTAGAAGGACGCTGGTAGCTCACCCTCTCACACAAATACACCAAAACTCGCATCCACGGACCCACCCAGCCAACCAGAGCACCTGCTGGACTCCAACAGAACATCGCCCTCTTCAAAAGACAAAGACACCACGAATCTGGTAGGAGAAAGGGAAAAAAGAAAGAAGAAAAAGCAAAACAGTGTGGGTCTGGTCCTGTGGGGAGGGAGCCACAAAGGAGGAACAGCGCTCGCTCGCTGGGTCTCCCCTCTCCAACGGAGAGGCCAGCAGGGCGGAGGGGGAGCCTCTGAGGCTCAGATCTGTATGAAGCACCCCTTGACCGACAGAACTAAGTTAAATGGGCCACAGAGGGTCCCTGCGACACCCGGCCCCAGACGCAAGCAGGCAGCTGGGGGCTGGGACAGGCGGCCGGAGCCGGGCAGAGGATGGGGGTGGCTGCAATGAGGCGGCCCCAGGGGACTGCAGGGGGCTGCGCGCCGTGGCTGTGGGTGCACAGGGCAGAAGCACAGGGCAGAACAACCTGGGCCCTCCGTAAACAACGCGGCTGATGTGTCCTGGGGGGAGGGGCGCCGCAGCCTTTGTCTCTTCGGACCCGCGGTGCCAGTAATGGCACTTCTCGCGAGAAGAGAGGCGGGGCGCAGCCACAGCCGCCATCTCCTCCTGTGCGCGGTACCGGGCGGGGGCGTGGTCAAGACCTGAATTCGCACCTGGGGGCTCTGCAACCTCCTAGGCAGGACTGAGACTTGTTTACAGCCTGAGGCAGATAGGATCTTTCTGCCCTGGTACCTCAGAAAACACGAGCGCCGCCAAAACAAATAAGGAGCTGGGTTTTGGCATGGAGCAGGGGCGGGGTGGTTCCGCCGTCTTCCCTGAGTCCGCCTACAAAGCGCCGACTGGAGGCAGAGCGGGCAGCTGCACAGAGCAGCGGAGCGATCGGTGCTGGGAGAGGGCGGGTGGCCACCTGCCTTCCTGGCAGGAGCACAGCACCTGACCTTGGTGCTGGGAGGGGGCGCAATCCACTCGCCTACCTCGCCGGAGCGCAGCATCTGACTGCGGCATCAGGAGGGGCAGTGACCCGCCTGCCCACCAGGTAAGAGCTCAGCACCTGACCCACTGCTGGGAGGGGCCGCGATCTGCTTGCCGACAGGCACTGGGAGCAGCACATGAGGATGCCAACAGAGGGCCTCTGAAAACAGCAACCGTAGTTCAGGAAACAGGGTGAAGACAGAAAGACCTCTCGATAAAATCATTAAGACTGCACAGTCTCCAGAACACATCCCTGTTTTTTTTCTTTTTAATCTTTTTTATATGTTCTATTTTCTATTAACTTTTTAATTTTTACTTTTTAAACAATTGTATATGTCTCCAGTTTTAATCATTTCAAAATTTTTCTTTTAAAATCTTTTTATTATTTTTAAAAATCCACCTGATTTCACTTTTATTTTTCTTGGTTTTGATGTCCTGTTATTGATTATACACAGGTTTCAAATACTGTTTTCTGATTTTTTTCTCTTTTTTTAAGGTTTTAAAGGTTTTAAAAAGACAACTCAATTGCTATTCTGTTTCAGCTTGCTCTTCTATTGATTATACACTGTTTTCAAACCCTTTTTTCTTCATTCTTTTAAAATTCTCTTTTTTAAAAGTATTATTCCTGCATAGACTGTAGATAGATAAATAAACTCCTTAAGGACCACAATAGATAACTGATACTCCTTAAGCCACAGTGTCAGAGAGAGATGAGCAAGATGAAGAAGCAGAGACACCACTCCCAATTAAAAGAACAAGAGAAATCCCCTGAAAGCACGATCAGTGAAATAGACATTGATAGCCTACTAGATCAAGGTTTCAAAAAAGGAGTGATCAAAGTACTGAAGGAACTAAAAGAGATAGTGTTTAGAGATACAAAATATGTCAAAAATGAAATTGAAGCTATAAAGAAGAGCCAAGTAGAACTGGTAAACTCATTTGCTGAGATGAGAGCTGATCTAAAGGCTGTACAAAGCAGGCTAGATAATGCAGAGGAACGAATTAGTGACCTACAAGATAGGACAACAGAAAGCACCCAATCAGAACAGCTGAGAGAAAAACAAATAAAAGACAAAACAATATAAGGGACCTATGGGATAATATAAAGCATGCCAATCTACACATAATAGGGGTCCCAGAGGGGAAGAAAGAACAAAGGGGATTGAAAAGGTTTTTGAAGAAATCATGACTGAAAACTTCCCAAACTTAAAGAAAGAACCAGAGATCCAAGTACAGGAGGCTCAGAGGGTCCCCAACAGGAAGAACCCAAGTAGACCCACACCAAGATATAGCATAATCAAGATGGCCAGAGTCAAGGATAAAGAAATGATTCTAAAGGCAGCAAGAGAAAAGCAAAGAGTAAGTTACAAGGGAACCCCCATAAGGCTCTCAGCTGATTTCTCTACACAAACACTACAGGCCAGAAGGGAGTGGCAAGATATATTCAAAGTCCTGAATGAAAAAACGATGCAGCCTAGGATACTCTATCCAGCAAGGCTATCCTTTAGAACAGGAGAGATAAAGAACTTCACAGACAAGCAAAAACTAAGAATTTAGCAACACTAAACCCATGCTAAAAGAAATATTGACAGGCCTACTCTAAATAGAAAAGAAGCAGGATGCTACAAAAATGAGAAACTCATAAGTGGAAAGGAGATAACTACCATGAATTACAAAAAGAGTAAACAAAATTGTAAAAGAAGACATTTAAATCATTAAGAGTGGGAGAGGGAAGCAAGAAAAGCCATTGTGGAAAACAGTATGGAGATTCCTCAAAAGACTAGGAATAGACTTACCATATGACCCAGGAATCCCGCTCCTGGGCATAAATCCAGAAGGAACCCTACTTCAAAATGACACCTGCACCCCAATGTTCATAGCAGTACTATTTACAATAGCCAAGACATGGAAACAGCTTAAGTGTCCATCAACAGATGACTGAGTAAAGAAGATGTTGTATATTTATGCAGTGGAATACTATTCAGCCATAAAAACTGACAACATAATGCCATTTGCAGCGACATGGATGTTCCTGGAGAATGTTATTCTAAGTGAAGTAAGCCAGAAAGAGAAAGAAAAATACCATGAGATCGCTCATATGTGGAATCTAAAAACAAAACAAAACAAAACAAAACATAAATATAAGACAGAAACAGACTCACAGATATAGAATACAAACTTGTGGTTGCCAAGGGGGCGGGGGGTGGAAAGGGACATACTGGGATTTTAAAATGTAGAATAGATAAACAAGATTGTACTGTGTAGCACAGGGAAATATATACAAGATCTTGTGGTAGCTCACAGCAAAAAAAAAAAAAATGTGACAATGAATATATATATGTTCATGTATAACAGAAAAATTGTGTTCTACACTGGATTTTGACACAACATTGTAAAATGACTATAACTCAATAAAAAAGTTTAAAAAAAGATACTTTGTATTATTTCAGTCTTTCAAAGTTTATTAAGATTTGTTTCATGGCCTAACATGGTCTGTCCTAGAGAACGTTTCATTTGCACTTGAGAAAAGTGTGTATCCTGCTTTGTTGGGTAGAATGTTTTATAAATTATCTGTTAGATCCAATTGGTTTGTAATGTTATTCAAGTTCTTTATTTCCTAACTGATCTTCTGTCTGGTTATTCTATCCAATATTGAAATCTGAGTATAGAAGTCTCTGCTTATTACTGTAGAACTATCTGTTTCTCCCTTCAGATCTGTCAGTATTTGCTCTATACATTTTGGGGTTCTGATGTTGGGTGCATATATCAATTTCAGGTTAAAACTTTATTTATCTAAACTTTGTCTCATGCAGGTCATACTTTTTATATTTTGAACATATTTTTATAGTGTACTTTTTATATTTTGAACGTATTTTTAGGATTCAGCCATATTTGATAGAGTTGCTGTGTGTGGTTCCTTCATTTTCCTTGCTGCATGGAGTTTCTTTGTATCTGACTGCAACTTTTTCTATGTCATTTCTATTCCCGTATACATTCTTAAGTCAGCCTGTTAATTTCCAAAAAAAAAATTCCTACTGAGGTTTGATTGGCATTGCATCCAAATCTATAAATCAGTTTATGGAGTACTGACATAAGATGTGAGATCTTCCTATTCATGTCATCTCTTTCTCTATATTTGGGTTGTCTTTAATTTCTATCAACAATGTTGTAGTCTTCAGTGTTGCCCATGTATTGCACATGTTTTGTTAAATCTAATCCTAATTATGTCAAATTTCCCGATGTTCTTGTAAGTGGTATTGTTTTGTCTTGTGGTTTCCCCCACAGAGGATGGGACCAACACTACAACCACCCATAATTTATAATGAGTCGTTTATTTTTCTTGATTTTTGTGCCTGTTAATTTTTTATTGACTGCATGACCTGGTAACAGGATAGTAGACTGAGGTAAACAGTGTTTATGCCTAGAAAAGGTCATGTCTTTTATTCTATCAGGTCGTTAGTGTGGAATATTGAGCCAACCCATTTGGGAGTTGAGCGGTGGGCTGGTGCTCCCTTGTGCAGGCATGAGGCCTGGAGTGCTGGAAGAGTCATCTCAGAATTCCTGCTTCAGATTTAGCTTTTAGGAGGCCCAGCTGCGTCTTTCTCCTGTGCCTGCAAGAATGAGGGGTGGGAAGAGGGGGGAATCTTTCTCTCCACTCTCAGCTCTTAGCCTGCCTCCAGTGATAGGCTGCAGCTCTTTCTTGGTGCAGGCTCATGGGGGGGGGGTTATCAGGATTTTCTTGAGGTTTCTCGGTTCTCTTATGGCAGCCTGAGTCCTGGGCAGACCTTGTGTGCCTGAGTCTCATGGGTGGGGCTTTTCTAGAGGTTCCTGTGTCAGGAGAGGCCTTGATGGACTATCCTGGCTCTTTTCCACTTCTGTGCACTGCGCATGTTGGGCTTGATATGAACATTTTTGGGAAAGGACCATCCAGAAGCTACTGGCATTTGTTAAAACTCCAGCACTGATCTTTGAAGATTGTAGTTCTGACCCCATCCCTTCTGAGAAGCCCTCTTGTGCACTCGGTGGCTCTCAGGTCAAAGGCTTTGAGCTCTGTAGTCTCCAGCCTGTCAACCTGACCTTCAATTATATGTCTTGTCTGTCTCCCTGGCTGCAGACCATCAGTTCTGAGGGCAGATGTCTTGTTCTCTGAGTGTTGCTATAGATGAAATGGTGCCTGGCATGCTGCAGGTGCTCAGCAACTATCTCGAATGGATGAGGAGTGAGTGCAAACCTTGAAAGCCCTTATCACCCCTGCTTTCTAGCAGGTTGAGTCCTGCCCCACCTCCAGGTTCATGCACATGTGTCACAGAGATGCCTTTCTGGGGAACCCCCTCCCCCCCCGGTTTGGGGAGGGGCCTGTCTCCTGTGCAACCAGCCCTGTGCTTGTCAGTCCTGGCACAGATCTCACAAAACTGATATTCCTGCTTGTGCATCTGCTCCCTCCTCCCAGTTCCCCAGGGCACTGGGAGGGCCTGCAGTGGCCTTTTGCTGCACCAGTGTGGCTATCCCAGCTTTGGGCTGATTCTGCACGTGCATGCTGAGTTAAACTTTTCAAAGCCTCTTTTCCTCTTTCAGGAAAAGTAAATCATCACATTCCCCTCAGTGGATGTAAGAAGACTTGGGCTAGAAGCATGTGGCGCATCCTGCAAGGCTGGAGGCGAGGGCGCCTGTGTTCATGGGGAGCCCTGGGGCCACACTGGCCCCCGGGCATCCGTGCTCTGGCCGTTGCGGGCCCCCGGAATGCGGACGAGTACAGCCATGTGGTGGTGGGTGCGGGCTCCGCCGGCTGCGTGCTGGCCGGCCGGCTCACGGAGGACCCCGACAGGCGCGTGCTGCTGCTGGAGGCCGGGCCCAAGGACTTGTACGCAGGGAGCAAGCGGCTCCTGTGGAAGATCCACATGCCCGCGGCCCTCGTGGCCAACCTGTGCGACGACAGGTACAACTGGTGCTACCACACGGAGCCGCAGCCGGGCCTGGACGGCCGGGTGCTGTACTGGCCGCGCGGCCGGGTCTGGGGCGGCTCGTCGTCCCTGAACGCCATGGTGTATGTGCGCGGGCACGCCGAGGACTACGAGCGCTGGCAGCGCCAGGGCGCGGCGGGCTGGGACTACGCGCACTGCCTGCCCTACTTCCGCAAGGCGCAGGCGCACGAGCTGGGCGCCGGCAGGTACCGCGGCGGCGACGGGCCCCTGCGCGTGTCCCGGGCCAAGAGCGGCCACCCGCTGCACCGCGCGTTCCTGGAGGCGGCGCAGCAGGCCGGCTACCCCCTCACCGAGGACATGAATGGCTTCCAGCAAGAGGGCTTCGGCTGGATGGACATGACCATCTACGAAGGTAGCGCGGGGCCCTCGATTCCACATCTCCTGGGTTCCTCCTCTAAAAACAAGAAGCTGCTCTGTCACAGCCCCGTACCTTCTGCCCCCACCCGTCGTGGTCAGTAAGTGTGGACAGACTGGGGTGGTATGAGGTAAAGGGGGGTGTGACAGAATACCACCCACAGCCAATGTGAAGTGATTCAAAGAGGGTGACTCCTTGAGTATCCTCTGTGCCTCTGGTCCCTGTTGGTGTGGACAATAGAGAGTCAGCTCTCAGGCTACATAGCCCGTTTTAGAGACTTAAGATGGGGGGAAACGGAGGCACAAAGCAGTGATGGGCCTTGCTTGCAGCAGGGCAGATGCAAGGTAGGGGTGGACCCAGGGCTCCTGCTGCCTCTACAGGGTTCTCACCCCGTTATGAGCCACTCCTGGTCTCTGTCATCTTGTAGAGGGTGAAGGATGTTTTTCCACCTGCATCCAGGGGCCCCGGATAGATGTGGATTCTGGCTGGAAAGGGTGTTTTGGTCTCAGCCTTACTTTGAAGGCAAAGCTTGCACGGTCAGGGGAAGGGCAGATTCCCTCTTTCTCTAGTCCTTACTCAATTCCTCCTGTAGGATAGGTGCCCAGGAACAAACAGGGCTGTGCCTCACCTCCTTGCTCTTTGTGCAGGCAAGCGCTGGAGCACGGCCTGTGCGTACCTGCACCCGGCGCTGAGCCGCCCCAACCTCACGGCCGAGGCCCAGACATTTGTGAGGAGGGTGCTGTTTGAAGGTACCCGTGCAGTGGGCGTGGAGTATGTCAAGAACGGCCAGAGCCAGCGGGTGAGTGAACTACTGCCAGGCCTGGACAGCTCACGCGGCAGGGAGAGTGGGCAGTGACCTCGTGGTCGTGCTTAGTGTGGGTGGAGCCATGCTCCAGTCCCCATCTTCGTGGTGATTAGGAGTGAGCAGCTGGTGGCAGTGGCCTGAAAGACTGCCCCCCAGTGCCTTGCAGGAGGTGGTGACCTGGCAGAGGTGAAGAAGCTGCAGTCCAGCCACCTGCAAAGGGCCTGTGGTGCCCTGGTGTGAGTGCCCCCATGAGCCTCTGGCTGCTTCTGCCTTCTACACTTGTCCAAAAATTGGCAGGTTTCTGTTAGAGACTAAAAACCGTCCATGGGCTCACACTCCTTATTTCTGCACTGTGCTGTTTTCCACTAGCATGTGGGGACTGTTCTGCATCCCACGTGAAGACCTGGGTCATCACGTGCTTTATTTCAACTGCTCACTTGAGTGCCTGCTTTCATTTATCTAATTTAAGCTCTGCAGCCCTGTTTTTAAGACCATCCTTACTGCCTGGCTGTTGCAGAATGTATGAGTATGAACCACTGTTTATGACCACACATACCCCACAGCTGCACGTGCAGGCTGCTTTCACTTAGTGGCGCCCTGAGCATCTTCTTCCTCGCTCTTGGGCCTGTGAGCAGGACCCCCGGCCACCACTGGGGTATGTCATGGCTGCATTCTTGGGGTTCTGACTGGCTTTTTGGGAACTGTGTGACCTGCATGCCCCTGTGCCTCTTCTAGGCTTATGCCAGCAAGGAGGTGATTCTGAGCGGAGGTGCCATCAACTCTCCGCAGCTGCTCATGCTCTCCGGCGTGGGCAACGCAGACGACCTCAAGAAACTGGGCATCTCGGTGGTGTGCCACCTTCCTGGTGAGCTCCCTTCCGCACTGCACCCCAGAGCAGTCTCTGCTACATAAAATGGTTTATTGTATTTTATTAGCATGGGGTGGGGAGGGAACAAGAGTCAGGGCTTCACAGAACTGTCACATTCTTCTCATGAGCCTGAAGGTCCCCATGCCTCCCTGGACTCCTACTCCCAGGGGGACCCCAAGCCCTCGCGTGGTTTTCCTCCCTTCTCTGGCCAGCCCATCCATCCCAGCAGCATGTCCCACTGGCAGGGAGCCTCATCCTGAAAAGCCGACTGGGCCAGGTTTAGGCAGGTCACCAGGGCAGCCCTGTGGTGAGAGGGGTCCAGGCCTTGGTGTTTTCCATCCTCAGGACTCACCAGTTACCCTGGCATGCTCTTCATGCTACGACAGTTCTCCCAGGCCTAATGTTTATTTTATAGGCTGTTCCTGATGTCCTGCGGGGCTGGGTCCTGTCCCTCTTGCCCTCTCTCATAATCCAGTCAGAGGCCTGGGCCTTTTTGCATCGAGGCTTCATTGTAAGAGGCCTGTGGAAGTGCTGGTCTGTGACTGCCCTGCCCAGCACCCCCCGGGCTTGGATGAGTTCACGTGGGGTCGGCACAGGTCGCCTTCCCTCCTCCCCAGGCCAGGGGTGAGGGTGGGCTGTCAGGCCATCTGGCCATCAGCCGTGCTGGGACAGCTCGCTGCATGGAGCCAGCTGTAGGCATGGGCCCTGCCCTTGTGGAGGGTGCTGCTGGGCAGGAAGGACCTGGAGGGTGACAGGTGCTGCCCTGGGGGCAAGTGTCAGGACAGGCAGCTTTGGCAGAATCTGAGAGGGCCAGAGGTGGCCAGGAGTGTGGGAATGGTGTCCCTGGGAATGAGCAGGAGCGAGACTGGCAGGTAGGTGGATGGGGGAGAAGTTCTCAAGACCAGGGGACGCTGAGAGCTCAGCTAAGCTGCCTTAGGAGCCATTTTCCTAACCACTCCCTCCCGTTTCAGGGGTTGGCCAGAACCTGCAAGATCACCTGGAGGTGTACATCCAGCAGGCGTGCACCCGCCCCATCACCCTCCACTCTGCGCAGAAGCCCTTGAGGAAGGTCCGGATTGGCCTGGAGTGGCTCTGGAAGTTCACAGGTGGGTGTGCGCGTCCACGACCTGGGGAGAGAGGGTCTGTGCCAGCACGGCCTCCTTCCTGAAGTGCCTAGCAAGGGCTGTGGCCCCAGGTTCCTGGTTTAAAGCTGGGCTGTGAATTACCTTAGCTCTTTGAGCCTCAGTCTTCCCATCTGCGGAAGCGAGATACACAGTTCCTGCCTGGCGGCTGGTGTGAGGCCCAGCCACGGTAGCACAGGGCCTGCCCAGGGAGTGAGTCCGCAGGGGTAAGGTGCTGCTCTCCCTGACAGATGGATGGGGATGGCCTCATGCTGGACACAGTCTGGGGTCTAAGGGGCCAGGACAAAAGGTATGGAAAAAGCACTTGGTGGCAGACTACAGAATCAGCCTCCATTTCTCATCATTTGTCTCAGAGAACTGTTTTGCCAGGAAATGGTGCTTTGCGTGCTCAGCATGCATTCCTTGCTTACCTACTGTGTGCTGGGCTACATGGTGAGAAGTGCTAATGATGCAAGCAACATGCTAAGTTTTAAGTACAGTGAAGGAACAATCAGGATGTTAATTAAGCTGGAGAATGGTGGCAGGGGGTCTGAGAGGCAGGAATAATACGTGCAAAGGCCCTGCGGCTACGCATTTAGTGTGTGTGAGTGAATAATGAATTTGTTGGGTCAGGGAGACTGCAGCACCTGGAGGAGGCAGCAGTGATGGGAGGTTGGATGGAAGAGGAGGGCCTTGAGCTTGATCAGGGCTGTGTGTGAAGGGTGGGCTGCAGGAAGCACAGAGGTAGGTCAGATCCCATCAAGGATGCCATTGGAGCCACCACTTAAGAGGCGATCTGGACTTGGCTGGAGGTTGGGGTGTGAGTGAAGTCGATTTTGGAGCTGAAGTTAATGAGACTTCCTGATGGGCTTGATCATGAGCAATGGAGTAGAGGGAGGAGTTTCTGATTTTAGCCTTGACTGAGAGGAGCAGTCTGGCGTGGACGCGGGGCTGAGCTGGGCTTGAGATGCCCATGGGACCTCAGGTCCCACAGTCAAGGTGGCAGCGGTGAAGTTAGGGGAGGAGGCAACACTGAAGCCCCTTGGCCCGGAGCTGATATTGAAAGCCCTGGTGCTGGGTAAGCCCACCTGGAGGAAAGAGGACAGAGCTGAGGACTTGGGTCCAGGCACTGGAATATAGGACAGGAAGAGGAGGAGGAGGCTGGCCACTTACCAGACCCGGACTTGCTTTTCTGCCTCATCATCTTCTGGTTCTCAGGGGATGGAGCCACAGCCCATTTGGAGACAGGTGGGTTCATCCGGAGCCAGGCAGGCGTCCCCCATCCGGACATCCAGTTCCACTTCCTGCCGTCCCAGGTGATCGACCACGGGCGGGTTCCCGCGCAGCAGGAGGCTTACCAGGTGGGCAGGTGGTCTCTCTGCTGCAGCAGGGCCTTCGGCTGGGGGAGGGGTGGCCCGGAAGCCTGCACCCTGCCCTCCAGCTGCTCAGAGTATCTGAGGGGAAGGAACAGGGGAGCGAGAGGTGAAGTGAGACAGACTGCGTGGTGCATGGGAAGGTGAGAACTGCACCCAGCTCAGCGGCCTGAGTACTAGAAGTGGACAAAGAGGTCAGCTCTGCCCAGGGACGGCCAGCCCCTGAACATTTTGGACAATTAGGTATAGAGCCAGGAGGCAGGAGTGATTAATGGAGGTGGCTTGATCCCTTGTGGGGGTGGGGGAGGTAAGATGCAGGCAGATGCTCAAATGTATCCGCTCTTAATTGTCTTGGTGCTGAGCCCCACCTCACAGGAGACCTGGGGCCTCTCTAAATGACCAAGTTGGGGGGGTTGATGGAGGTCACCGCTTCCTCTGGGCTCTTCTAGGTGCACGTGGGGACCATGCGGGGCACAAGTGTGGGCTGGCTCAAACTGAGAAGTGCCAACCCCCACGACCACCCTGTGATCCAACCCAACTACTTGTCAACAGGTAATCCACCAGCCACCTTTGTCTCTCTTGGGTCTGGGCTTGCTGGGTCACTGAATGAATGAATGCCTTTATGAGGTTCATACTGGACCCTGAAATCTTACTCTTGGCCCCCACTTTTTGAGACACAAGTCATGCTCTGCCTGCCCTCTCTCCACCCCATAGTTCTGGGCTGTAAACTTGCCCATGCCGCTATGTAGTGTGTGGGTCACTTATAGTAACTCTGGGACATCACTTTACACATTACAAGGAATGTGTAGCTTTCAGAACAATCTCCCAAGAGATACAAAGGGATCTGGCTGTGTATAGGTGGCTCGTAGAGCATTTTTTGTACTGTTCCTGTGCACATCCTCTAAAAGCCAGTTACATTCCTGGGTCTGCCCCTTTACGGCCAGCAAAAATGCACGGTCCCCACAGGGCAGGGCATGTATTCCTACCTCCATTTTATGGATAAAATGTAGATCCCTGATTTAAACCTGGGGCCTCTGGGGCGAGCTGTGTTGGTCAAGGATGCTGCCTGTTTGGGCTTCATGGGACTGTGCTTGGTTGACCTGTAGCCACCAATAGGTAGGTGACAGGCAACCTGGTGGCTCGGACCTCTGTGCCCATGAAGTGTCGTCTCAGGCAGCTTACTGAGCCTCTTCACTTAGAGAACCTTCCTACAAAGCCAGCATGGTAAGAGGAGGCATCTCACCTCTTTCTTCTCCTTGACAGAAGCTGACATTGATGACTTCCGGCGGTGTGTGAGGCTAACTAGGGAAATTTTTGCACAGAAAGCCCTGGCACCATTCCGGGGGCAGGAACTCCAGCCAGGAAGCCATATCCAGTCAGATAAGGAGATAGACGCTTTCGTGCGAGCAAAAGCAGACAGCGCCTACCACCCGGCATGCACCTGCAAGATGGGCCAGCCCTCTGACCCCACTGCAGTGGTGGACCCGCAGACCAGGGTGCTCGGGGTGGAAAACCTCCGGGTGGTCGATGCCTCCATCATGCCCAGTGTGGTCAGTGGCAACCTGAACGCCCCCACCATCATGATCGCAGAGAAGGCAGCTGACATCATTAGGGGGCGGCCGGCACTCTGGGACGAGAATGTCCCCGTCTACAAGCCCAGGACCCTGGCCACCCAGCGTTGAGGCTGTCTCTGCCTGAGAAGGCCCAGCACAGCCCTTGCTTTAAATACTCTTCCCTGAACTTCTCTAGCATGTCATGATTCAGTGGCTGAGAACTGGGTAATTTCTTAAGAAATGAGACCAGTACTGGTCAGTGAATCAGGTTCCTTCTTCCCAGCATGTCCCTGTGGGCCTTCTGGGGAAGGCCAGCGTTCTCTGGGGCCCCTCTTCCCTGCCTCCTGGTGGGACAGCAGAGGGGAGGGGAGTCTGGTGGAGAAGGGTTAACTCCTACCAGGTCCTTGTCTTCTATTCTGTGGTGCTCTCCAACCCAGTGTCCTCCTGCCTGCTGCCTCCCTTGGCCCGGGAGGACTTGAAGACGGTGGTTCTCGCTGGAGGCAAGCTCCTTAAAGAGCAGGGTGCTGGCACGGAGGCTGGGGCGTCCTCCTCCTCCGGCTGAAAACTGGAAGTGCAGCTGCAATGGGCACAGCCGCCAGCATCCCCGTCCAGAAGGAAAGCTGCCTCCTGGGAGACACAGGCTTCTCCTTCCTCTGCCACTTCAGTCCCACAGCGAGGCAGGAACCTGTGCTCAGGTAGGTCCTGCTGAGGGGCTTGCCACCCACGTCTCGATGCTCAGTTCTTACTAACATCATCAGCCCAATGAGAGGAGTTCCGGATCTTGTCCCAGGAAACGAGTCTGGAAGGCTTCTTCACTACCATAGGTTTCATGATTTAGCATTTTTAAAGATTCTCCTGTTGCCAGGAAACCTAGAAACCCAGAGCAAACCGGCATCCCTGGCCCCGGTCCATGCAGACCTGCTAGGCTGCGAGGAGGCCTCCCTCAGCCTGGGGAACGGAGCGGCTCCGCAGCGGCCATGGCTGGCTAGTTCTCATCCTCCCCACGTCCACGGGCCAGGCGGGAGCCAGACTGATGGAAGAAGCAGTCAAGTGAAACTATGATCCTGATCCTGTAAAAAACACAACTGAGTGAAAGAAAAATAAATTGGTGAAGATTTGAGGTTAGGGGGAAAACAGATACAAAGTAGCATTTAAAATAGCTCTCTGATCTTTAAATTTATAATTCAGCAATGCAATTCTGTAACTTATTTTTGAACTGAGATGCCTTATCCGGACTGTTGTTACAAGGTAATGAAAACTTGAAAACACTTTGGATTGATTTTTCTGGCGATACCCAGTCTGTGGCAGGAAAGATAATTGCAGTTTTAGTCCAACCTGTCGTGCTGGGCCCAGAATCAAGAAGGGAGGAACGTGGAACATTCCAGGCTTCACCCAGATCACAGTGGACTGAGGTGGCTTGGAGGCCTGACAGCTGCAATTTATGTTTCTGAGAAAGATTCCAGAAAAGTGGAAAGAAGAAAACTGTCACACCTTGCTTCCTTTAAAAATGTGTAAGGAATTCTTGTTTAATCTGAACTGTATCTTTGTTTTCTGTTCCAAGGGAGGGTCAAGAAAGAAAATTTTAAATCTGCCAAGAGCCTTCTTTCTCCTAGAGACGTCTCCACCTTCCCCACAGGCATCTGTTGGGTCTTGGAGCCTCCTGCAGGGATTAAGGAGCAGCAGGAGTGCAGGTGCCAGCCCACCACTCTGAGGGCCACGAAGTGACACCTTAGCGGTATGTGTGTGGGGAGAGGGGTCCCAGGCCTGACCGTGACTGCTGATCTCTGGTGCTGGTCATTCATTCTGCCACCTTTGCGTGCCGGGCCGGGCCCAGCCTCTGACACAGTGGCTGACTTGGTAGATAGTGACGTGCCCCAAGGAGCCTGTACAGTCGGAGGGACATGCAGGCCCCGCTCCCCCGCCTGCTTCCCAGGCCTTGTTCCGCACAAGCCCACGGCACCGCCACACACAGAAATACCTTTCACAGGAGACCATGAGTGTCAGAGACCCAGCACCCCACAGGAAAACTGCTGTTGGGGTTCAGACCGCGGACAGACAGAATATTGTGACCGCAAGTGGTTCCTCACTCGAGCCCTGACAGGTGAGTGCTGTGGCCACCTGGGCAGAGAGGAGCAGTGTCCCAGCAACGGGCTGTCTGAAAGTCCCACCGCCACGAGGGAACCTTCCACCTCAGAAGGGAGGGTCGTTGGCTGAGGAAGCCAGAGACGGAGGACGACCACAGTCAAGAGGCCCAAGGGCACAGAGGCCAGCCGGCACTCAGCCTCTCGAGGAACCATGGAGACTGTCAGGTAAGCCCCTTAGCTGCAAGCTTGCAAGACCCCCAACATGGAAAAATGTACATTTAAGGAAAAATGTACATTAAAAAAAATGGTTGAAAAAGCCTAACAGAAAGCTGTGCCCAGGCTTTGAGGAACACGGACCCATGTGAAGAAGCCAGTGTTTAAGCTGCAGCCTCAACAGGTCATTCGTGGTTGGAAAAAGGGGCAAAGGAGCAGCCTACCTGCAGATGACCAGGAAATGGCAGGTCCCGAAGCGGGGCTCTGGTGCCTTCATGTGCGGCCCTCCTGTTTCCAGTGCAGGCTCAGGAATTGTCCATAAATATAGTCTTCTCTCCATCCAAACCATGGTCTTCTGCCCAAAGGTTGTTTCTTATTTCCACTGAACAGCTGAACATCAGATCTCATAGTAGGAGCTTTTCTCTTAAAAGCCAGAGAAAAGCACACAGCCTTCCCCACTGGCCCTGAACTGAGACCCAGGCAGTCTCCCAGGGGAGCTCCTGCCCCCGGCCCCGCGGGGCGCCCTCAAGGCCACTTAACACTGTTGTTTCCCTGCTGGAAGCAAAGGCCCCAGGTCTGCTCCTCTTTCTCACCTGCCTCCTAGTCCCGGTAGGAAAGGAGTATCATTTTAGAGAAATTAAAACTTTTTCAACAGGTGAAGGCACAGCAGGAGTCTGCATCTAGGGAGGCTAATAAAGGAGCTGGTACTGTGACACTAACCAGTTTTCAGAACAAACTGACCACACATCCTAACAATGAAAACCTTTGAGGAAGACAGGCAAAGACACTTACTTAGGACTGTAAAACAAACAGTATGACATTAACTGCTCTGGTTTCTCTCCTAAGTGCAGGATCAGCCATAAAGTAGGTTCGCTGGGCAGCTGAAGCCCACTCTGTACACCGAGAAGCTTCTGGGGCCTTCGCAATGCACCCCTCCCAGCCTTGGCCCGATTCTGAAACATTTCAGGGTGGAGCTGGGAGGTGCCTTCTGGCTCGGCTGTCTGATGGAAATCACGGAGACGGCTGTTAATGAAGTTCTTGCGTGTCAGTAGTTAGAGCTGCCATTTCCATCTTATGATATCACAGAAAACACAGATGAAAAAAAACAATGTACTATTCCTGGGGACACAACAAAATGACTTTTTAGGGGTGGGGAGAGGAACCAAAGAGGAGAGACATTTAATCTTAAAACTCCTAAAAGGTAAAAACCATGCTCTGCAACTTCAAGTTTTTCTCACAAAAGAAAATTTAATGTTAGCTGACAGACATGAGGAGTGGTGCAGCCTTTGAAAATGCCAGGTTTTAAGTGCTGACTAGAAAAGGTCGTCACCTGTGCCAAGAAGTGCCGTCCGGGCAGGGCAGTCGTGGACGGATGACAGTAAGCCATGCAGTCAACCAGTACCCGGTGAAGAGACAGAGTCCGAGATGACGGTGTCAGTGAGTTAGCCCTTTAGGAGAAACAGTGCTACCGGCAGCTGGTGTTAAGTTAACGTTGGCATCCAAGGAGCTGTGAGGATAAGAAAAAATCTACATAATTACAGACATGTCCTCAGAGTACCTGCCCCTTTTGAAGCTTTCACTGACGAACACCAGCTCTTTGCAAGGAGAGCTCCCAAATACAATAAAATTATTACACAGTTTGATTTTACGTTTTAATAAAAAAGAAGTTACGTCAGGAAATAGTCATTTACAAACCTTGAAGTGTTTTTGCCTGGATCTGGAGTAAGAATGTCTTAAGAAGAGGTTTGTAAGGTCTTCATAACAAAGTGTTATTTACAAAACCAAACCCCCCCCCCCAAAAAATTAATAGATGATATAATTAAAAATTTCAAACCAAAAATTGCTACCAGTCTTTTTGACTGCAGGGAATCCCTGCCAAGGTCGCTAACTTGACAAAGTTGGCATAATTCTGTGAACAGAAAAGGAATCCTTGATGGGTCTCATGATCCAAAAGTGGGTTTTCATCAGGAAGTCCAGCTGGAGAGTGAGTGCATTCTAATGAAAACGTCAGCCCTCGTTCAGTTGCATATAAAAGCCCTCAAAGAGAACACACAGTACAGCAGTGTTTCGTAAAAAAGGCAACAATATGATTCGTACAGACCCCGACATCTGGGCCTGGAGATCAGCACTTGGCCCCCTCGGCCCCCTGCCCCAGGACTCCGTATTTCCTAAGACAAGCAAGCAGCCTCACCAGTCCTCGGGGGACGACAGCAGAGAGAGTTCATTCACCTGTGAGATTATTTCTGCATCGGAAAGGCAAAAAGGTCCTGTGGGGGCAGCTGAGAAGACCACGGCTGTGATGCCCCAGGGTCAGAGGAGCCAGCTCGACCTACTCTGCAGTGAACTCATTGGAGGGGTATTAAAGTAAAACAAAAGACAGCTGCAACCCATGGTGGATCGGAAAGTACAATATCAAATCACAGAACCCTGGCCCAAAGAAAAGACTGCAGATAGTCATCTGGTATCTCGTGTGTAAAGATAGATTTATAGTGACTCAAAATATTTTAGAAAAAATCTCTGTAGTGTCAAGTTCTTTTAAACTTAAAATTTTACCCCCAAAAGATTTTCACTGAATAAATGAGAATTGGCTCTATTTCTTCTACTTCTGTATAGCCCGAGTAAAAATACTAATAGTTTCTAGATTTCAGTGGGAAACTACAATTATTAGGACCCAGGAATATTGCTGCATTTCAAATACGGTACAATAATTACAAAATATAGACCATCTCTTTACAAGTACAAATTATAGTATATTACAAGTCATGTACAGTAAATCTATAATTTTTAAACAAACTAGTGTATCTAAGTTTACCTGGTTGCGAGTGCATTATTATTCCAGTTTACAGCTGCTCTTAGCCCGACAGTCAAAGACCGACCGTCAGAGTGATGCTCTCTCCTGTAAACTGGCCTCACGTCACAGAAAACCCTGTCGACAGGGTCCTGCTCCCCCTCAGGACGGCGGCTGGTAGGTAGGTCCTGATTACACACTGTATTTCAGAACAGCTGCACGGGAACCAGGAAGCAGTGTGTTTGGGGGGAAAGGGTTTAAAAATGGATATGCTGGGCCCAGTGAACGTCTGATATGCTAGACCGACGGCTGAGGTAATGACACAGGTATGGTGATCGTCATCACCTTAAACCTTCTCCCCCCCTTCCCCGTGCCTGCGGGCGGTGGGTGTGCGCTCCGGACCAGCACATGCGGGCAGGCTTGTCCGGCCTCCTCACTGTTCCTCTCCGGGAGGGCTGGACCTGCTCTTGCCTGCAGCTGGGCTGGGGCTGAGCACATGGACACGGTTGTTCCCTACCAGGTTTATGGCTTCCTTGAGGCATGACATCACTTGTACAAAAGTCTAATTGAATAGGGACTCCACACTAGTGCCTAAATCTTCCTAACTACAGAGGCACTTTTCCCCTGGCCCTCTGGCATCCCACCTGAGGCCAGAGCCAGTCTGCCCCTCCCTGGAGGTTACAGGGTGGTGATGCAAATCATTTCATCTGCCAGGTCCTCCTCATCCCTCCCAGGGTCTGGCTCCTCGTCGCTGTAGCCCGGCCCGAAGTCCTGGAGCTCATAGTCCTGCCGGTGTGAGACAGGGCCCACGTCCCCGTTGGCCCGGGGATGCACGTTCCCGTTCAGCAGGGTGCTGGCCGCACTCTCCATCTCGTCAATGGTCAGGTCACAGGCGTCGGCAATTTCGTGTTTTGTTGCCGACACAAATTTTGGGTCCCTCGCATATCGTCCTAAGCCTTCGGATATCAGGACCTAGACAGGAAAGAGGATCAGTGGTGTGAATGGAAAATGACAGGAAAACCACCTGAAGCACCGACTGCATGATGTGCTTTTGGGACTCAGCCCGTCCCCGATACGTGACCCCATACGTGATAACAGGGTGAAGGTAAATGGCTTTGAAAACCTAAAGAGTTCAAAAACTGCACGTGGCCCAACGAGTGAAATGCATGGGGGGCAAGTACTTCAGTATAAACTAGTATCTGCAGGAGCAGCACACACAATCCTAGGCATAGCTAACTGATGAAACCCAGCAGGGGTGGTGTTTCTATATTCATCCTTTAAGTACCATCCCTGCTGCTAAGGAGTAGACGTGCCCAGGTTCAAAAGCCAGGCAGGGTGACTCTGAGCCTGTCCGCCCTCAGAACCCACACCCGCTCCTGCTGTGCGTGGTTCTCCCCACTTGCGCCCTCCCGTGGCCAACTCACTGCCTCCACCAAGCTGTCTGCACTCCTCTGCTTGTCACTGTTTTTGCTGTGGAAGCTGCTGGGGACGGTCAGGCTGGCTGGTGTGAAGGTCCGATAGGAGATGGCAGGCTCGTCCGTGTACCACGAGCTGCGGTGCAGGGACGGCAGGCTGCCGTTGACCTGGTCCAGGGCCTCTGGCCGCTCGACCTGGATCAGGGGGGTGTAGCATGGCGTCCAGTCCCGATACGATGGGGTCGCTGGAGGGGTGGCCCACGACCGGGTGGAGTGGCTCGGCGAGTACTTCTGGGCTTTACTGGAATCTAGGCCAGCAACTGCCATGATCTGAGGAGAAAGAGGAAGTGGGGAGACCAGAAGTCCTCAGCAGTCCCAGCCTTAGGCCCCCTGAGAACAGGCCAGGCATGAGGCGCTGTTTCACAGGGCTTCGGAAGGACAGGAGCACACTGAGGAATTCAGAGTGCTGGCCATAAACACTTGGCTTTCTCACAAACTGGGAATTCTTTTTCCCCAAGTCTACATGTTTCCTATGACTTCCCAAGTAGGAATCAGTTGCTAATTTGTGAAATTGTTTCATAACAAAGATGGCTCAGGGAAGACACACCAGCCGTGGGGTATGAACATGCCAGCCAGTTCACTCTGGGTTTGAACAGGGAAGTACACTCAGGGCAAACTGACAGCGCCCAGCGCTCATAGGGAAACAGGCTGGTTCTCCTAAGGGCAACGCATCCCACGGCCAGCACTTTGCTCTGAAGCACCGAGTACAAACCTGCTTCTCCTACCCACAGCGGTACCACGCAGGTCTGCCTTGGTGTCCCACTCTGCAGAGGGGCACACTGAGGCCTAGTCCTGTGAACAGCCAGGCCTGTAGCCAAATCAGAAGCCAGGATGGCTGGAGAGAGGCAGGGTGGGCAGCAGAGGGAAGGGCACTGTCACCCGCAAGCCCGCCAGGATAGACCTCCATGCCTGTGGGGGATGTGGCGTTTGAGGGCCTGGGCCTTCCCAGCGTTTGTCCTCTATCCACGACAAAGCAGGACACGAAAGTTAACATAAAAATGGAAGGCAGAAAAGGAAAAGGCTGGCAGAGAAACCTGAACAGAGACTCTGAAATGGCAGTTGGTGTTCATGTGTTCAGGACGCTTGGGGTAGGAAGCCCGCCGGGAAGGCTGGCCCTCAACGCTCACTGTACGGTGTGTGCTCCCACCTGTCCCCAGACCCAAAGACCTGAGAGGACAGCATCTCTCATGTGCTCTTCTCAGGAAGAAAAAGTACCACATTCTTGTCCTGGAGGCAAAGCCCCGGAGAGTAGGCTCCTTCCTGTCTGGCCGCCCTCACTGGACAGGTCCGTCTCCCTGGACCACATCCCCCTTGCAGGCAGGTTGGAGGCTCATCCACCCTCGTGACCCCAGGGCCTAGCCCCAGAGGGCTCCATAAGTGACAGGACAACCTCTCAGAGCAAACAAAGGGCAGCACTGACTGTTCAGGGTCAGTCAAGTGTCCGCCACTCCCTGGGGCGTGGGTTGTCCCAGGCCCTGCCTTCAGTGCCGAGGAAAGGTGTGCACTGAGGATAAGACCCCAGCTGTGGAAGCTGGTGGCCCTGAACTCAAAAGCCAAGTCAGCCACTCACCTCCTGTGTGAGCTCAGGGATGTCACCTTCCCTCTCCGATGTTTGCTCGTCCATAGGAGAGGGTTCACGATTGTTTCTATTTGGCGGGGTTGTTATAGGACTGAACCAGAGTGCATGTGAAGGTTCCCCACTTCCCACCGGCGCTAGGGGCCAAGGGGAAGAGGGTGCCCATCGGCCGTAGGGGCAGGGCCCGGTGGGCCTGCTCACCTGTTGCTGCATCAGGTGCAGAGGCAGGGCCGCGCGGTGGGGGAGGGCGGGGGAGGGCGGGACCTCCTCCTGGCTGCTCTGCCGGCGCAGGCACTCGAAGTTGAAGGAGGACCTCCGGTGGGCTGAGAAATCAGAGCACACCATGCAGTTGTGAAACAAGCTCTGTCAGGGCCCCGGGGCTCTAGGGTCGGGGCAGCCCCCTGGATGTTCAGCAGGGAGCCCAGGAAGAAGCAAGCACCACATCTGAGAGAAAGCACTAGGCAGTGAGGTCTCAGAACTTTGGAAGAAGAAGCCCAACTGAGGGATGTTTTCAAAAAGTGCAAGTTGATTTCTCATCCCTGCTGCACCTGCTCTCCAGGGCAGGAACTAGAGGCAGCCAGAGGGCAGCTGTTCTGACTTGAAGCCCCTGGCCCTGCATGAGGTGGGGACACAGCATGTCAGGTCAAGTACATGACCTCATTCTAGAATCCCAGAGCCACTTGCAAACGGCCCTGTCCTCACCTTCCAGGCCTCCTGAATGTATGTGGGAGGCGTGACACCCTGCTGGGACTCCCGCACTTACACTTCTGTTTGCCACCTGCCCTGTCACCCACTCAGGTAATAAGCAGATTCTTTGGTTGGGAAAGACCCAGCTTCCCCAGCAGCAAAGACAAAACAAACAAGAAAGGAAACGTCGAACTTTAAAGAATGTGGTTGGTTGTCCTGTTAATGGCCACTTCGAACAGAGGCTTAGAACAGGTTGAGGGATGACAAGATGATCCGGAGCTCGTGGCTTCACAGGGCACCAGGCCTGGGAGATGGGTCTGAATTCTGGGCCCGCAAGCACAGGCCAGAGGCCTCCCCAGGACACATCTCCACAGGTGCTGGCACCGCAGAGCTGCCTCGGCAGCCTCTCCAGACACTTGCAAGGCAGCACTGAGTCACCTCAACACTCCTTTCTTGAATCTGCCTTCGCCCTAGCAGAACTCCAGACACCCCTAATTCCTGCATTGGAAAACTGCAGGGGCCAGCCTGGGAGGGCCCCCGGGGAAGCCCGGGGCTGTACAAAAAGCTGCAGGAGCAGGTTGTGTGAGGGCCTGGCTCCAAACACGAACGAAGACCAGGCTGAGCCCTTGCCGGCCACTGCCCAACGGGGAGGGACCAGACAGACAACCAGTCTCTTCTCACAGGCCCGACATACACCTTGGGGCCTGCTGGGCCTCCTCGTCCAGCTGCCCATATGGGACACAGACACCTGCTCTCCACATCAGACAGCCTTCCTTCCATGCACCATGCAGGGCCGCACTTAAGTGTTGTGAGGGGAGGACCCCACTGACCCCGGTCAGCACAAACTCTAGGCCCTCCTAGGAGCAGATGGTGGGGCCAGAGGCTCGAGCCAGGAGAGGAAAACCAGCATCGCTCGCATTCAGATAGCGCCTTTCAGCTCTGGAAATGAGTCCACGTGCACCCATCAACCTGTGTGCTCTGCACACCCATCTCTAACAGCGGAAGTAACCCCCTGTAGTACAGAACACAGGAGTTTCATGTTCTCCCTGCCTGAGGTCCGAATGGATGGGTAGCAAAGCAAATAAAATGCATTTAGTTTATTCCCCTTTACAAAGAGGGTGGCCACAGCTGCCTGCTCAAGAGTCCTTGCTTCATGGAGGCAGTGCCTGTGAACCCTGGGGAGAGAGGGAGGTCTCAGGAGGGCAGTGGAAGTCACGAGGTCCTCCCGGCCTCGCCTGCAAGTGCGTCATCCCCGTACTGATGGAGACCAGAGCCGCTATGTTTAGCAGCTTGTTTGGGGGGCTGTGAAATTAATATTAACCATGGAAATGGGGCTGATTACACTCCCCAGCAAGGCTGTGACAGCTGGAGAGAGAACAGGCCCTGGGCACCACCCAGCCGCACTTGTTACCGTGCACGTAGACAGCAGACTCAAAACCGACGTGTCTTGGCTATTTTTGGTTACTGATTAGAGTCCTGCCCCTAAATATGCCTCATTCGTTAGAATCACCAGAAACAGATATTCTTTCACCATCATCAAAATGCCCACATGTCCCAAATCAAAGCGCCCGGCCGGGAGCTGGTAGGGCCGCTGCTGCATTTCCTTCCCTGGCCCCAGTTCCTCACTGGGGGTGGCCCAGGCCTCCTGGCAGCGCCAGTGAGGCCACCTGCCCCAGAAGATCAGCAGCCAGCCCCTGCCCCTTCTCAGCGGGACGGGACTCCCTGGATCCAGGATGGGAGCACCTACCCCAGAGGTCATCACCAAGGCCAAAACCTACACCGTGAGCACAGGGTACTGGCAGACAGAGGCAAAGATGAGAGAGAAGAAGCCAGAGAGGTGAAGAAGGAGGAGGGATGGATACCAGGAATCCCCAGGTGCTCCTCAGAGGCCTGGGACTTGGTAGGACAGGCCTGGGCTCAGGTCCATTCTGAGTACAGGCCCATCCTCCATCCTCTGAGGGTCAGTTACCCAATCCAGGGAGCGGGTCTGTCTACACCATTGGGCACATCTTGCCTACCTCTCAGGGCAGATCCCCAGTCAAAGGCAATGATGATGTGCACAGAGAGCCCCCCATCGGGCACTACACACTGTCCAACTGTAGGGCCCCATCCTACCTTTCTCTGTTCTCAGCGTTGAAGCAGTTCAGCCTGCCATGTGTGACATGGATGAGAAAGAAAGGCGAGCCCACAGGACCTCCAACCAGGGGACTGGTCTTAAGGACTGAAAGCCCCTGACGTGGCATCACCACCCGCAGGCTAGGGCAGGGGGAGAGGCACACTGGTCTCTGCGAAGCTTCCCCGCCAAACAAAAAACCTGGTCTCACATGTTGGGGTGGGAGGTAGTAGGCGTCTCCTTGGGGATCTCCGGGAATCGTAGCAAACAGGCGAGTCATCATCCTCCGAGAAGCCTTGTGGGTGATGGTACCCTCGGGGCCGCTCGAAATCCAAGCTGCTGCCTGGGTGTCGGTTGTAGTAGCTGCAGCCGTAGCCATAGCTTTGCCTGGTGGTCGGAAAGGCCAGAAGAGAGAGCGAGGGGCACGTGAGGATGTAGTGAACAAGGCTGCCCTCAGCTCGCACAGTCCCACTGTCCTCTCCCTACTTCCTTGGACATAGTAGGACTAGCTGAGGACAAGCTCCATGGAAGATTCTAGATCGAGGGCAAGGGGTGTTACAGGAAGGTTCAGGACAGCAGGCCTGTGACGAGTGAGGTGCCGGTGGCTTCCCTCCCCGCGGCAGCCTCAGACCCAGGGCAGATGTGCACTGCGGACGCCCTGCAAGCTTGACTATCACCCACTCACTTCCTCCTGGAGCATCTGCCCTCAGCCAGCTGCTGGGCTGGGCACTGGGACGTGAGTATGCAGAAAGCACTGTGCCCTCCAACTCCCCCAAATGCACTTGACAAATAGCACAGGTGCGGGGAATTCTAATGCAGGTTGGTGGGGGTCAGCGCTGGAAGAGGGGGCTCAGGGTGGACTCTGTGAGTTCTAGGGGCGGGGGAGGCCTTTCGATTCCAGTCACGGGAGTGCGGAGCAGGCCCTTGAAGAGAGGGTGGGACGAGGCCAGCTGGGATGGGGGAAGGGAGTCCAAGGGCTGGTCACACGTGAGGAAGGCTCTGAAGAAGGCAACTCAGAATGAGCTCAGGACCAGCAGTTCCGGAAGTACGGCGCTGGGAGGCCTATCTGAGGACGCGGGGGAGAGCAGGGTGAGGGCAGGTCAGGCTGTGGCTGGCCTGGAACATGAAGCTAATGTTTAACATCTCAGAAGCCAGAGTGACCTCACCATAGAACCACGCCCACTACTGTGGGCCACGGGTCACCGTGAGATGCAGTTTACAGAGCAGAGGGTGGTGGGTGGCCTTTGTCTCCCTGCACTGCCTGCTACATGTCCTGAGCAAAGGGCCCACTTTAACCTCATGTGTTCCTGTCTCAGAAGCCTGGAGAGGCACATCTGCTCAGTGATGCCACTCTGTCCTCAAGTCCCCTCATCTCCAGGGGACGGAAGTAGGAAGTAGGCTCTGGGCTGGATGAGCTGCCATGTGGACAGAGCCCCCAGGGTTTAGTAAAGGCTCTCATTTCTGGAACCTTTGCTAAAAGTTGCATAGGCTCCTGGTGGAAATAAGTCAACAGCCCTGAAAAACCAGCCTCCACTCTGCTTCTCTGCGGCCCTCTTTCTCCTGCCCCGACCTCTGCAGTCACCTGGAGACTGTGCTCCTGTTTCGCTTCCCAGGACCGTCCCGAGCACAGCGCAGGAGCCCTAGGGACAGGGGATGGCAAGGCCTCCTAATGGCAGCCCGCGCCACAGCGCCCTCACCTGCTCCCGGTCGGCGAGCTGTCGCCCTCGTAGCAGTCCTCGCAGCCGAAATACTCCTGCTCCCCCAAGCAGTGGGGGTCCCTAAAGTAGCCGTGTATCTCTGGATCTTCCCGGCAAATAGTTGGGAACTGCTCATCTCCTGAGTCAGACCTGCAGTAGGAGAGAGGGCCTGAGCGTCTGGGCAGGCGGCAGACAGCTCCTACAGCCGGGCCTCGGCAATAGCGATGGGCACCCACCCTAGAAACCTATAGCGATGGGTGCCCAGGTCACCTGCTCTGAACTCTGGTCCTCCTGACCTGGCCCAATGTGATTTCAGAGCCTGGGAAAGAGAGGATCCAAACTTGGCACCACATCTGACCCAGAAAGAGGGATAGGAGTTTTGAATACAGTGTTCCAGGGGAGAGAGATGTGCCCGGATAATGTCCACTGAGTTTTCAAAGACTGCCCTGCCCCACGACTGTTGTCATGTCCCCCAAAAGCCAGCTGTCCTGGCTTCAGTCCTCAGGAAAACCAGCCAGGCTCTGTGATATCACCACTCTCCAAAGAAAGGACTGCGCTTCCCCCAAGCTCTTCACTCTCTACTGCCCTCCTCCAGCTCACGTGACTTCTAATATCACTTGAGATAATTAAACCAGGAGATCTACCCTCCCTGGCCCTGACACAATGACCATCCCATCCCAAATTCAACTGGGTTCAACAGACGTGGAGTGGGTGCACTGCCCGAGGCTAGAGGGCTGCCCGAGAGACAAAGGACAAGGCCTGGCTCTTGGTCTTCAGGAGATGGGCATCACATTTTTATGAAGCCCCCATGAGATGACCCCAGAGACCAGCAGGACTGCTCAGCTCCACAGGCCTAGACTAGACACCCCGAAAGTGCACAGTGGGTTTTCCTAGCACAGTGATGAGGCCTGGGGGGCGAGCCTGTGGGGCATGTCGGTCCTTGGGTGGTAACAGTCTATGCAGAGAGGGATCTGAAAGCTCCTTTGCTTACAAAGAAGCAACCACCTTTGCTGAGTCCACAGTTAGGGGCTGTAACACCCTACCCTAGGCTAGTTGGCTCCCAGGAATTTCTCATCTCTTAGCATTCAGAGAGGCCAGTTGGTTACACTTAAAACACATGGTAGTTAACACATAAACAGGCAATGAGCACATACCTAATGTAAGTTTCATAATAGCGGGTTCTATCCAGGAAAGGCATACCATGGGAGGGAGGGAGAAGATAAAAGTTAAATATTTCCAATGAAACTGAAAAAGCAGCTATCAAGCTACTTCCCAGAGCAGGGTCGGCAAACTATGGTTCAAGGGCCAAATGTAGGCCGTCACCTGTTTTGGTATGGCCCACAAGCTACAGACAGTTTTTATACTTTCAAAGAACTGAAACAAAATCAAAAGAAGAAAAATATTTCATCACGTGTGGCCATGTGAAGCTCATGCCAGTGTCCGCAAATTAAGTCTTACTGGGACACAGCTGCACCCACGCATTTACATCTACGGCTGCTCTCCTGCTACGACGGCTGAGTTGAGTAGCTACGATAGAAACAGTCCAATGCTCCAACCCTAAAATGTTTACTCTCTGGCCCTTGACAGAGAAAGTTTGCCAGTCCCTGTCCCTGAGTATGCGGTACAGTTGGAGAGGGCAGAGTTTGCAGCTGCTGCTGTGTTCAGGGGCATCTCACAGAGCAGGATACAGGCTGGCAAGAGGCCCGCTATCCTACAGGCTTGTCACAGGGCCAGTGCCTGGTGAGGCCGTTACCTTGACGCACTCACAGGTCCTACTGCAAGTGCCCATGGGGAATCTCCTGCCTGTACCAGAGCACGAGGGAGACAGACCCCCCTCCCTTGGGCCAACACTGTGTTACCAAGTACAAATACATTTTCAAGGTTACCTTTTAATACTGGACCTTCTTTGAGGCTCACGGCCATGCTTGTGGGAGGAATGATGCCCATTTTCAGACACATGCTCAAGGTTCCCAATGCTGGGCCGCTTTCCAGGGGCAGCTTTGGACATATTGGCATTATTGAGATTGGCATTTGTTGAGCTGGGAACTTGCTTTCCTATGGAATTATGGTTATGACGGTTATGACACACCGAATTTCCTGCTGGAGGAAACAGCGGTTTCTCAGTATCACTTGCAGGTGGAACTGCAGGCCTTTGGACATGCAGGGGACGGTGGGTGGTATTGGTCTGCTGAAGGGAATCTCTATCACTATTAACATGATTGACATGGTTTCCAAGCAGGGCACCATTTCTCTGCAAAATAATGGGAGACAACACCAGGTAATTTAACAAATATTTGATGCAGGCTAGCTATGTCAGGTAATTTTTTCTACATGAACAACAAATTCTAGGTAAGCTCCGTAGGATCCCTGTAAAACAATCTGAGTGCCTCAGTGATCAGGGTGACTGGGTGGCAGCTGGTCCCCCTGGAATGAGGAAGGTTACCGGTTCCTAGGCTGGGGAGGCAAGCTCTCTGCTGTCCCTCGAGTGGGCTCTTCCAGCTGCTCCAGGGTCAGCCGACTTGCCCAGCAGCACTGTTGGCAGCCCCAGTGGTTGAGGTTGGACAGCAGGCCCGGCTCTGGGCTGGGGGGCCTGGGAAGCACAGGGCCGGCTGGCAGATCAAAAAACTGGCCCAGGGAAGAGGACGGAGGGAGAGCCGGCAGCTGCTGAAAGGACCCAGGATGCTCATACACACAGGCTGGTGGTTGTGGCCAAGCTCCTCTGAAGTGGCCAGTGTAGGGCAGAGGAGCAAGCAAGCTCAGGGAAGGAGCAGGCCGGGCCCTCCAAGGGGTGCTGGTGAATGGGCAGGGTCTGCTGGGTTGGGGAGGGTATGGGCCACCAGGGCCTCTAGGTCCTGGGGCTGGTGTGCATTCTCCAGGCTCTTTCACAGATCGTTAACTGCCCAAACTGGACTCCTGCCCCACTATTTCCAAGTGGCCAGTGTGTAGCTAGGCGTGGAATAATTACTTTGAATACATCTTCTTCTTCTTCTCGTTTTGTTTCCTCTGGCTCGTCATCTTGCAAATCACATGATATAGCACGCCGGATTTCTGGCCCGATGTCATGCAGTGTCCTTAATCCCGCCTAGATCAACGGAAATGGCAGAACAGGTTAGACAACACGGGAGCCCTGGGCCGGCCTGGTCCTGGCTGTGCTCCTGCCTGATTCCGTTGTGGGAGGGGGAGGTTTCTCCAAAGGATACAGCAGTGACCTGACCGCTTGTTCGAATGTAACCAAATGTGTCCCTACACCCTCAGGGTTGTAGGGTGTGGCCAGGAGTTCAGGATGGTCCTATGCTGGGATAATTGAGGCCAGTGACCTCCTTTTCAAATACCCCCACTTACAGGGAACAGTTACTAGCCCTGGTTACTAGTCCTAGGGTCTGCCATGGCCACAGCCCAGGCCCACACCTAGACGACAGTTCACAGAAGGCTGGCCGGCAGAGCACTGTCTCCTGGAGCCCCAGGTGCGGGGAGGAGCAGGGCCAGGCTGCTCTACAGGGAGGGTGCCAAGTATTTGCTGGCTGCGTCCAGGACGAGGAAGCTTGTGCAGAGACTGGAGGGCAGGCAGACCAAGCAGCCATCGGGGCCACCGGTCCTGCTACAAAGCCATGGGAACAAGGGAGCGACACAGCACACTGCCACCACGAGCACACTCAGGACCACAACACAACAGACGGACACACACAGACCTGGGCCGCTGTGCAGGGCCAGCCTCTGTGGCCATCTCCTGGCACCCTGGCCTGCAGTCTGTGTTCAAGCTGAGAACTTGCCAATGGTCGGGTCACCCTCTTCAAGACCACAGCACACCGAAAGGGGCTCATACACCTCTGGAGGCAGTGCAAGGTCTGCCAGGGTACCCCTCCAGGCCGCTCAGACAGTCTGCATTTCCCTGAGGCTCTCACAGCCGCCCTTCTTCACCCTGGGCCTGGGTTCCTTTGAGACAGCCCTTGGGAGAAGCCTTCCATGTAACTGCCTTCATTAGAGAAATATTCGAGATGCTTACGGACTATCTATGGGGAAGAGGTAGTTGCTGGCTCTAAGAAGACTATGTTTTGACCATCAATCTGAAGAAAAATGGCACATTAATAGGGACAGTATAGCTCCTCTAGCCTTTGCTACAAAAAGATTTGCATCTGAAAGAGGCATTTCCTCCTTGCCCCGGGTCTAAGGCCACCAGTCCGGTACCCAGGCAGTACTCCCTCATTTGCTGGCAGTCTGCTTGTCCCTGAGGAGCTGCTAAAGGCTTGGAAAGCGTCTGAGACCTTGGCTGTAAGGGTTTCCTTCTGTAGCTAATACTCCCCAACATCAGGGCAGTCTGCAGAGGAGAACTAGGCTGAGCAGGGGGTTATCAGAGGAGGGGACCACTTCCCGTCCCCCCTCCACAGCCCCCAGCAGCAGGTGGGGATAGCACACAGACAGAGAGTGATAGCCATGTTTGAGACATGCCTGGCGGTGGAGGGGGTGTGCAGGGTGGAGGGGATGGTGGCCACAGTCTTGCCAGATTCCACAAGCCTAGGCCCACTGATGTGGGAAAGTGCAGCCTGGTGTCCTGCAGGCGCCAGTGGTGCTGACACTAATTTAGAACAGCAAGGGGGTACAGACCTTCCCAAGAGGCTCTTAGGCAAATGGCCTTGTCCGTAATAGCACTCAGCCTATGAGAGGATCCTTTTAAAGACCGCACACCACACAGGGAACTATATTCAATATCTTGTAGTAACTTACGGTTAAAATGAATATGAAAACGAATATAAGCATGTTCTTATATGACTGAAGTATTGTGCTGTACACCAGAAGTTGACACAGCATTGTAAACTGAATATACCTCAAAAAAATATATTTAAAGATGGCACACCAGGCTGGGTCTGGTTTGAACCATTCTTTGAATATTGGAACAGCAAGTCTTTCCATTTTATGAATCGTGGGGGTGAAACAGCTGCCTGGAGTCAAAGCCTTAAGGTTCGAGGCTAGGAATGCTGTGGTCTTGCAGGGGAATGACTTGTGTCCCAGGACCAAACCCTGGACAGTTTGTGGTGCAGTCAGTGAGGCTGCCTCTCACTCTCCTGTCCCTCTGATCATAGGCTCATGCACACACATGTACACACATGCACGCACACACAATCACTCACTCTTTCCTCTCAGGATCCCCGCCTCCAGCACATTCGAGCCTGGGGAACTGTCTGGCTTAGCAGCAGACCCACACCACTCTCAGGGAAACAACAAGACAGCAACTCGAATGCCAAGTGGGTGAAAGCTCCTGCCCCAGCCGGGGCAGCAAGGCTGAGCCCAGCTCTACCCAACAGCCTGCCATTCATGCAGGCAGTGCTTTCTAGGGCACAATCATCAAGGGGAGATAAACTAAGCCAGGGCTTCACCATCTGATTTTGAATCACTGGGAAGAAAGGGCTGTTACCTATCTGAGGCTCCTAAACAAGAGACCAGGTTTGAGACACCCACTGCCAGTGCCACAAAACACACACAGGTGACAGTGCACCAAGTCAACGCCCCCAGGTAAACTATGTACATTGTGGGCCAGGAACACTCTGTTTAAATAACACCAGATCATCCTGTTCACTGTCATTCAACTGATTGGACTAGGTCTGATTAGAAGAAATAGAAAACTATTTATTTGGATAATTTTTAACATCATCCTCTGTTGACGGGTTGACATTTCACTGAAATACACATATAACATAATTGCAAAAATAAAAACTGTCTTCAGCATGTTCTCAATGATACACAAGATTAGGAGAGAGCAGTGAACAGACACAGGACAGAGGATTTGTTTGCAACATAAATCACAGAGAAAACTGAGAGGTGGTCCGAGAGACCGCTTCCAAAGACAAATAACGACAACATATTTATTAAAGAGACATCAAAGGAGGAGAGAAAGCATCACTCTTCCCAGACAGGAAAGCAGAGGCTTAGAGAACATGATTATATTTCGTCTGTTCCACGCAGGAAGAAACATACCTTCTAACAGTCAGGGACTGACTTTACTCTTTCACAGGGGAGAGGAGGAAGGACGGGCGGGGGGACACTACAGGGGACAGGGGTATCTGCCAGGGCTGGGAAGGAGGGAAACACATGTTCCCAAAATTGAACTGAAACGAAGCTTAAGCACAGCACCCTGAATTTATTACATATCACAAAACATGATAATGAAAAATTTTCTAGCACACATATCCAGCTAAAAGGTAGCTTAGGCTGCTCCAAAAATTCCATAGGCACAAGTTCCAATTCCCAAAGTGCAGGAATCTATCTTAAACCCTTGAAAAAATTACTTTTTTCTACAGCCCTAAACAAAACAAAACAAAACTATGTTTTTCTTGAAACAAACACTTTACAATCAGTAAAATTATCTATTCTTTCGTATTTCATATCTGTGTCTACCTCTATTAGCAAAATACTATTTTAATTTGAAACGTGGTCATTAGCACTTAACCCAACACAGTTAAAGCCATATAAAGTCATTCCATTAACATCACAGTAGAATTATGGTTTTGAAGAAACACAGAATTGCTAGAAAGTATAAACATTACTGATTTGTTTTAAGACGTCCAATCATATAAAACATTAAACAGAATCAAGCCTAGTTTCTGGTTGATTTTTAAATGCTAGATGTTCTCATGAGTATTTTTTTTTTCAAAGAAATATTGGCGCTTTGCCTGTAGACTGCTGCTTTAAATTTTAGACACCATTTAATTGGAATTTTATCGATATTTACTCTATTGAATGATAAAGTCACCAACCCCCCCAAACTATAAAATCTCTCTAAATATTTCTGAAGCAATAGCATTAAAGTATGATATTTTAATATCAAACAGGAACATTCATTTACCTTCCTTTCTCTTGCCCACTTTCAGGGTTAAGTTTTTCCTACCTGGTGCATCTGAAATGCTTTCACTGCCTGTCCCCCTAAGCTAGCGCCATCAGACACACTCGCCATCTGCCAGCTCTCAGCACGTAGAGACGCCCAGGAACCCCTCCCGAACCTACACTATAACAGTGCAGATAAGAGATGTGAGCCTCCAGTCGGGACTGGGCCAGGCCATTCATCTTCGGGTGTGAGTGCCAGGCTTCCAGACTCCAGCCTTAAGAGCCCACGTCTGGCAGAGCCTGTTCCCTACCACAGGCAGGTCTCGCTCAGCTAGGGCTGGCCCTGTGGTCATCTGGTTAAAGGCGAGCTCTGGTTAACCCTTTAGCAGAATACTGCCCCTACCCAATCAGAAAGGATCACTGTAGACTAGCTCCCTCAGAAGAAAGGACTGGAGATGAAACTCTCACAGAATACACCTGCTCATCTACAAGCTGTCTCCCGCCTCCCCACGCACACACAGCACACACAGGCACACCCCTTACTTTGTCATTGCTCTCTGCCAGGGAAAATGGGATGGCATGGCCTTTGTGTCCCATTATGAACCATCCTCGAGTTATATATAAACATAAAGGGCTAGAATCATGAGCACGGCACTCCTGTGAGTCATCCACAGTGACTCTGACCCTCACTGACAAGTCAGCTGCAACGTTACCACAGAAGTTACCCTGGCAGGGGGCACTCAGCTGTATATACCAGGTTTGTCACCATCACTCTAAAAGATAAAGGAAACCTCAAAAAAAATTATCTGAAGCGATCTCTGACGTCTCCCTGCAAATGATCTGACAGCGCTACCTGTTTTAGTTCCACCTTGATTCTTGGTTGTGGTTTTAACACCAGAATCGGAGAACTGCTTGTCAGTTTCCTGATTAACAGAGAGAGTGGGCCTGGCAGAAGTCACAAATCACGACTTCTGTTCTGATGGCATCTTTGTACCTGCCCCCATGATATCCCATACTTTATCCCACTACACCCTGCGAGGGAGAGCGGGTGGGCCAAGACTACTCCCATTTGGCTAAGGGACCTGCCCACGCTGGCGAAGGCTCAGCTAGGAATCTTGATCCCCAGGCCTGCAGTTCCACTGACCCCGTGCTGACCCCACTTTCTTGGGTCTACTGTAAAGAGTGCTGGGATCAGGTCTCAATCACGTGCTCACTCATGACTGGCTCCACATGACTGCAGTGCCACTCAATCAAGGTTAACCTTCTTTCAACTAACTTAGCAGAGCTCCTGCATCACTAAGTCACAACGGCAATGACAGATGATCACCAGGTATCACGCAAACCGATGCTACACTCAGCACACTCCTGTCTCAGCCGTGCCACTCTGAGGAGC
Source organism: Camelus bactrianus (assembly GCF_048773025.1). Lineage (NCBI taxonomy): Eukaryota > Metazoa > Chordata > Mammalia > Artiodactyla > Camelidae > Camelus > Camelus bactrianus. The sequence continues at coordinate 30,866,270 of NC_133555.1, forward strand.
TGTGAGTCTTATGAATACTTATCTGTCATATACCAATTCAGATCATCCTTCTTTCAGATCAGCACAGGCAGTGAGACGTGGCACGTACAGTCTGACAATCAGCCTGAACTTGGCCAGACACTGGGGGCCCAGGCAGCTCTGTGTCTAGGTGAGTGGGCCAGGGCTGGGGACGGGCCTGGGACGGGCCTGGGAGGGAGGGAACGGTTCAAGGTAGGGGCAGTGCTGTACACAGATCATAAAGCAGCTCCAGCACCCTTTTCCTTTAGGGGGAGTATGGGATCAATCCCCTAGAGCAGCAGTTCTCAAAGTGTGGCCCAGGGACACTGGGGTCCCCTGAGACACCTTCAGGGGTCCGTGAGGTCACTGTGATTTGCATAATTAAAAACTAGAATGCTCTCAGCCTTGTATATTCTCATTCGCTCCTGAGAGCACAGTGGGGTTTTTCACAGGATCTCATCTCTCCAGCATCGTTGTGCTTGCATATTCTGTGTTTTTAAAATCTGTTTAAATTCCTAATGCAGTAATATTGATACATAAGGGTCCTCAATACTTTTTAAGAGCATAGAAGATTCCTGAGACCAAAGAGTTGGAGAACTGCTGATAACCCACCCTCAGACAGACAACCCCATGTTTTCCTCAGGCACTGGACTCTTCACCCCATCCAGGACCCCTGGGATTCCGCTGACCTTTCTCTGCTTTGGGAAGAAACGTCCTTCTCGCGGCTTCTCTGACCCAGCCTCTGGCACTGTGCCATAGACTGATGTGCCCTCGTTACCCGCAAACAGCCACTTCTCTGAGGGCTACGGTGTGCCAAGGAGAACGAATTCATGCAGGTGCCTCCCCAGTCAATGAACCGTCAGGGTCAGCAAGTTCTTCCCCCTGGGCAATTGAATTGGGATATTTGCACTGATGAGGGGTACTAGGTGGGTATTATTCAATAAGACGCCTCAGTAATTAGGACCTTTTGCTATTACCTAACGTAACTTTCCTTTACTTCTTTTCAGCAATTCTATCTTCTCAAAGATTTCTGACAATAACAGTTACTATTCTCAGAAGGGAAAGATCTCCCACCTTTCAGAAAGAGTAGAGAATCCAGTTCCCCATAGTCCTGCAGATCAATTTAATTTTTTGATTAGGTCACACCATAGAATAAGTTATTTAAGAAGAGCCCAATGCCCAATCCTCCGTCTACTTCCCTGGAAGGATACTGGCCAGCATCGTGTCTTCATCCAGGAGCTTAAGAGTTTAGCACCATGGATTCTGGGGTTGGGCACCGAGTTTGCTCAGTGAGTCTGGAAGATTCTGACATAATATACTTGAGTCGTCTCTTACGACTCCTCTACATTTAAAGCTATACTCGTCTGCCAGGGTCTTAGGGAAAAGGAAAGAGGTGTCTGCAGTTTGACTGTAAACCAAGTTTCGAGGAAGCCTTGTTTCCCTTCTGAGCTGAGGCCACAGGCAGCGCCTGCAATTTCTGGCTGTCCTTCCTGAACTGGCCTCAGCCACCGACCACAGCCAGTGCTGTCACTCAGCAACACGGCCAGGCCCACGAGGGGCAAGATGCTCTTGTTTCATTTAAATCATTCCCTAAATCCCAGCTAGAAAGTTACTGTTTTCCAGTTTTTACTTATTTGGAAGGAAACACCAGCCACGCGACTTGCTTGGGGCTGCTCTATGAGGCTTTAGTGCATAGACACTCACATCTAGAAGACAGATGGTCAACCGGCCTCCTGAGACCAGGGCCACACACAGAGGGGTGAGCACATATGCTCCCTTCAGTGTTTCATAAACTTGATATCAGAGTGGGCCAGAGACAGAAGGACCATTTGTCTGATGGTGGATAAACCCCTCACCTGTGCCCACAGGGCTGACCAGCTTCCTTTTCAGGGATGATACACCAAATAGTTTATAACTGGAACCTCTGGGCACTACCCAGTCAGAGCAGAGCTGGGCTCTCAGCCCAAAATAGGGTCCCAGAGGCCTCCACTACAACAAGCATTAGCCCTTTAGCTACTGGATCACAGAGAGGTTTGGGGAGGGGCTGGGTACTGGCAGGGGGTGAGGAGACTCAAGGTGCTGGGGCTACAGCTGTCACCCAGCAGATACAAACAAGCTTCAACATCTTTACAGGGGTCCAGCCACAGTGGAGCAAGCTGGCTTTCACCACCATCCCCATGCCATAAAAACCACCATGAGCTCCTAGACTGACAACAGTTTGCCCACATGGGAGCAGAATCTGGGGCTGGGTCTGTTTCCAGAGTGGGGCCAGGGAGTCCACTTAAATCCAGGCAGGGCAGACCACTTGGTACTGTAAGCCACTGGGGCCAAAGGGCAAAGGTCACAGCACAGATGACATCACTGGAACAAATCTCAAGGCTGGAAGGGACTCCATCAGTCACGCATAGGACAGGCCCGGGGGGCTTCCGCTAGCACCACTCTTTCCACTGGCGACACGGTTCCCCAGCTCTGCCTGGTCAGGGATGAGCGCAGCCAGGGCCCGGCTCCCCACATTCCGCCGCTCTCTGCGCCCGCCACGTACGCAGCCCCATCTGCACAGACCAAGCTTATAACCCTTAACACTTCAGGAATTCAAGGGTACTCTTGAGTACTGACTTTAAAACATAAACTGGCTCCTCTGGGTATCATGGGCTCAGCATTAGATGTACTGGCTCCTCAACCACTGCTTAGAATTGGCTGAGAGTTTCAGATGAGACCCCCTCGTGAAGCAACTTCTCGGGCAAAAATCTACTTTCCATAAGATGTGAAAACACAACCTGTAGAATTACTTCTGTTTACATCTTTATGCATTTCCTAGATATCTCAAAAAAGGGAGAATTCTCCTTCTCAATGGATCACTAAAGTACAGAACAGAAAAGAGATCAAAGAAAAACAAGAATTTCTTAAAGTTCTGGTAGTAAACAGGCATATGATATTATTATTGTTGAAGTCTTAATAATAAGCAATTATACGTTCAAAGTGCTTTACAATCACTTAGCTATTCCTCACAACAGCCCTGTGAGGTAGGTCGACATGATTACCCCCATTTTACAGATGGGGAAACTGAGGCACAGAGAGGTTAAGTGTCTTGCCCAAGGTCACGCAGCAAGTGGACGCTGGAGCTGGGACTAGAACCCAGGTTCCCTGACTCCCAGTGTCCTTGAAACTAGACCACACTGCTTCCAAAGAGGCATCCCCAAACTGGCTTTGACTTAAAGACGGACAATGTTGGATGAGGTTGGGGTGTGGTGGTATTTCCCGTGGACGCATTAAGATGGAACCTGAGGTGTTGCCTGGGTTGGTTGGGCATGCAGGTATATGTGTTAGTTTAAATGGGTGTGTCTGAGCGTCCTGTCCCGCCCCCGTCTCACTGCATCCTGCACTGGTCACTGCAGAGAGCGGAGCTGGATGGTCAGGAGGTCATGACGGACTGGCATAGAAAAGGAACTCTGTCAGCTCAGCGCCAAGGGGCCTGCCAGTCTTTGGTAGTTCGGGCAAACTAGGGATGCAGGGCTTTGGAATGGAGTCAGCTGCCCACCTTAGGCAGGTCTGCTTAATCTTTTTATTATTTTAATTTTTTTTTTTTTTTTTACTGGCCAGCATCAGGAAGTTGTGTTCATTTCATTTCTCTGCAGGGCGGCTGCCCACCTCCTTTGCTTTCTCTCACTCTTTCCCTTTCTCTGAGTCTCTGCTCGGAAGGGAAAACTGTTAAGCCTTGCACGTTCCCTTTCATGAAAAGGAGCCACCGCGAGCAGCGTCCGCGACAGGAGGCCACGGCTCCACAGTCGAGCCACGGCCTCGCTTCCACCTTCCGGAGTGCTTTGCTTGGAAGGGGTCTCCCTGGGGCCTTGGGTTTGCTTTTTCCTGCATTTCTCCCGAAATGCTGTTTCAGTAGAAATAAGCCCACTTGAGACTTTTCCCTTTCAAGGCCTTAGCCACAAACGCCTTCCGACTAACGAGCTTGGTGCTGTAGCTCAGGCAGAAAATTCTAAAGCATCCGTTCAAGCATCTGAAACAAATGAATCAGCCAGTGAAATCTCATCTGTTAGCATCTGTTCTCTTAGATTAAAAAAGAAAAGCCTTTTTATGGCTTTAGATGGAATCATGCTTTAAAAACAGACCAAAAAATCTTGCTACTTCTTAGAATAAGGGGACTACACAACAGGTGTCGGATACTCTACAGGTTAAATGTCTGTGGGTCCCATTTTCCTCTGTCTTTAGGCCTGAGCCTCTCTCAGGAGGGACTAAGAGTCATTTGATCCTGGTACACCACCCACCTTTCCACTGGGCCACCTATATCACTATCTGTTGGGTCTCTGGCTTTCACATTAGGTTAAAGCCTAACCGCCTAATTCTTTACAAGCTGTAAATGATGGTCTCCTATTTAAACTCAACTTCCAAACAGACAAAAGAAAAAAAGGAAAGAAAAAAAGAAAGAAAAAGAAAGGCTATCCCTCTAAAGTCTTCCTGTCATGAAGATGGGCAGGATCCCATCTGGGATGAGTGGAGAACAGAGTCTCCTCAGATTCCACCAGAATGTCTTTTGCATAAAGGACATCCTTGAGTATTGAAAGAAAAAGAAATGAACAAAACTTTCCCCACTCTGGGTTCCTTTCCCCCCCAGTCCATGAGACACAGGATGAATTCACGCCTGTATCTTGCACAGAAGTCCTCATCTGGAAGGTCAGATGGGGCACTGCTATTTGCTGGGAAGGGACAGAGTTTTCGTGGCTGCAGAGCTGTGTTCCTTTATTTACTTGCTCCTTGTGGAAACTCGTGGGTCATTGGGATGCAGCAACGATGGATGAAGAGCAAAGGCTGAGTCAAACTAAAGTGAATGTGGCATGTAGGGGATGGGTGAGAAAAAAAAAAAAAAGCTTGAGGCAGCTTCTCTCTGACTCCCTTTGGAGAGGGGCTGGAGAGAAGGCTGGCTTTAAGGATGAAGATGGATGTACGGATGGAAACTGCACACTCATTCAGACCACAGAGGCCAGAGGACACCGGGTGCCGAGCTCCTACCCGCACGTACCTCCTCAAGCCACTCCCCTTCATGTAGAAGGGGCACTGTGGTTGGTCTGAACAGAGGGATACCGAATGGAGCCCACGAGGTTGATAACCAGAGTGCATCTGTGTGCCCTCGAAAACCATTCCATTGTGGGGTGGGGCCGGGAACGTGGACCAGCTCCGACCCTGCTCAGACAGACTGCACTCTACGCAGCACAAGCACGCACTTGCCTACGTCCTGACTCCTGCGCTCACTCCACCTTCCAACAGCAATGGAGCCATCAGCCTCACGGCACCCCAGTCCCAGGAGGAGCAGCTCATTCCACTTCTCAATAGGCCGTGCCCGCTTTGGGGAGCTTCGCTGAGGATCTGTGTACTCAGCCTAGTGACACTGTTGATCCATTTCTCCTCCCACTGCCCTGAGACCCCGTTTCCCTAACTGCCACACTGTCACGTAATATTTCCCCAGTGCAGAAAGGAAGAGCCTTGTCGTGCTAATTCAAAGTCAAGTGACAAATCACATTTAGAGCCCTTTCTAGAGCAGCGGAAGCCAAAAATGTAATTAGAATTATCCTTCAAGGAGACAAAAATTTTCTATTTTTGATGTTTGCTGAAGGAATCAAACGCATTTTCAGAATGTATCTGTCAAGATTATGAACACAACTTAATTTCCTAGGCTGGGTACTTAACATAAATTATAGTCACAGCCTCAACTCTCAGTGGAACCATGTGAGAGTGTGTTGATATTATTTTGAAAATATTTTAATTTCACCAAGGAAATGAAACTTTCTATAAACAACAAAATGAAAAAAGTAAAACATTACTGTGACACAATGTAACAGTCTTTAACCCATGACTTATACATGTAGCTTAAGCATCATTCCAACCTTCAACTTGAAGACTCAGTGAAACCCACCCTTGAGATGTGACCATGAGTTACTTAGCCATGTGTTATTGTTCAGGTTTTAGAACACCCAAACATTATATCCAGCTACCAGAGCAAGCACTGAAGCCATCTAAGTGGGAAATCTTGGGGATTCAGTGAAGGTATAACTCTGTATCCAGGTGGTCATCACACAGGCCTTCCACAGAAAACAGAAGGTCTCAGAACACAGTGCTACCTTGGTTACTGTGAATTACAACATAGTCATCCATGAAAGAGTATGTTTCCCCCTCTAGAAAAGTCATCAAGTTCCGCCACACCCACCAACTTAGAATCCGAGAACGGCAAGCAGGTCCCCTATAAGTGGACAGGAGGGGTGTGGGTGGGGGCACCACGACACTCTGAAATCCAGCCAGCCAAGTCCTCCAGGCCCAGGGCCACATTAGGGAAAAGCCTGTGGAAGCACGTTATCACTCCCTGTCCTTGCACCCTAATTGGCCACACTGCCCTCAAGAACGTATGTTTAAATTTGCAAACACATCTTTTCAGTGTGCTAGGCTCTCTGAGTCTACTTGTGAACTGTGATCAGGAGAAGGGCTGTTATTTTTGCAAACTGATCAGCCAGAGGTGAAAGAACTTTACTCAAATTCTACAACCTGAGATAGCAGTCAGCTTTTGAGCCTGTGACTCACTAAGCTACCTTTAAAGATGTGATCAGAGGAAGAAAGACCAGAAATTGTCTTTGGTCAGATTCAGCATCCACCTTTCCCCCTGCCCTGTAGCTGTCTGGGCAGAGCCCAGGTTTCGTCATGAATCAACAAGTCACGGTCATACCAGGTCATCTCCGAACCCCCCATATGCACACACCCCCACTCCTTCCTTCACTCATTCATTGTTATTTGTGTTCATTCTCTCTCAGAGAGATCAGACAAGTCTTCACACTTTGGTAATTACCATCACCTAGAACACAAAACAAGGCTGGGCATTTTCCCCTAGAAGAAAAGTGAAGGACTATTTCACACTGAACCTCACCCATACCAACAAGGCCCAATTTAAGACACATGGTGATAACAGGGACACAAAAGTGATTTGGGAGGAAATAAATTTAAAAGGGAAAGATTCTTTATCTTATTCATGATGGACTTAACACATTCCAGACAGCAGAGATGACAGGGCTTCTGATTAATCTGGACAGTTGCTTTGACAGCTTGCCAACCTGTGCAGTCCCCTTTCTGCAGTGCTTAGCATCTTTTCCCCATTCCTTCTCCACCCCTCTTTCTTCACCACAGGAATCACCAACTTCTCTTCCTAGCACCTCTTAGCAGATTTCCACTTTGACTCCCTTTTCCCACACACCTGCTTCCCACCCAGGGCTTTAGGTTTACCTAGGATTCTATACCCTTGAATGCAAAGATCCTAGTTAGAACCAGGGGTTCCTGGAACCACAGCCCCTCCAGGAGCTTGGGCAGGGCCCAGGCTGACACAGGGGCCAGAGGCTGGCCAAGATGCAAGAGAACAATGTTTGCACAGCGAGCCTCAGGGCCGTCAGGAAACAACACACAGAGACACACACGCCACACGTACATACACACACTTGCGCACATACGCAAGCACACACGCACGCACACACACTCTAGGAGGTGATGGATGTTACTGAAATGGACCAAAAACCAACAAGCAGTGGGGTAAGAAACAAACAGAAACAAAACAAAGCACTTGCGTTCAGATGGAAAGCTGTTTTGTGGGCAGCTGGGGCCCAAGCCCGGGGCTGGGGGAAGGTGGGTGCCTGCTCAGAGGACACTGCCTTTGGAGAAGCCTGGGGGAGACAGGGTGCGAGGGCAGCTGTGGCTCCCTTCCTGCCAGGGATGTGCCCTGGCCGCTGTCCCGGAGGTCCTGCCACATGGGCCGCAGTGGATGCAGATGCAGGGGCGCGACAGAGAAGGCAGGGAGGGGAGGCACTTACCTGGTGGCCCAGAAATGGCTAGTCCACATTTGGGGGAGTGTGCAGTATCTCACTTTAAACAAAATCCTGATGGTACTGCTCAACCATGAATAGTCAGCTCTCTAGTGTTTCAAATAAGCTTGTAAAATCGTTAGTGAAAAGAGAAAAAGACAAAACAACAATTCACCTGTAGGGCAATTGTGCTGTTCTTCGCGGGGTATTTTCCCACCAGTCCTTGTTCTTTCCGTTTCTTGAATTTCCTAAAGTAGTCCTGTATCAGGAAAGTGGCATAGAACTTCCCCACGGTTACCTCATCATCTAAACGGAGAGACCAGACAGAGCTCTCCCGAATCAGCACATTTGCACCAAGAGCCTTAACACTCGCTGCTGGCTAGGGGGTGGGGTGGGGCAGGATAGCGCAGGAGGCACTGAGCTCTCGGCTTGGGACTCAGGAGACTAAATCTAGCGAAAAGCAAGGTTTTGCAAAGCAGTTAAGGCTCAAAATTAGAGTCAGTTAAATAAACTGGTACTCAAAATTGCAGAAAATAACATACTTGTCATGAGATCAACAGAGCAGCATATTAGTAACACTATGAAGTGCCATCTTGGTTATTGACTCAAAATGAAAATTACAAAACAAACAAAAAAGGTTTCATGGGTCATATTTTCACCCCTGTGCATAGGGATTTGCATGTGTAATTACCACGAACACCAAAGACAATTAACCATCCAAATCCCGATGCCTGGAGATAAAGATAGAGACTCAAGAAAGGTGACAGACAAGCTCAGAAGAAGAAATTTCCAAAGAGTGACTGCAAACCCAGATTTTCATGTGCCCCCTTGATTCTCTGCCAATAGCCTCCGTAGACCATTTCTCGGTTTGTAATCACAACTGTTTATTTTCGATACTGCAAGAGACAGCTCCAACTAACCTCAAAGTTGAGCTGACTTACTTCGGCTTTGTTCAGAAACAACCCCCATGTGTGTTGTTGGGGGACTGGAACTCCCTGAGCATGACAAGGTGATGCATGAGGCAGAATAGAGGCTCTGGCTGTCTCTCAGAAGCTACCCTGGCAGCGTCGGTGCATCCCTGGTTGGGAAGCCCACCCCCCATGGGCTGGGAACTGGTGACCATGGCTTGCAGAGGCTGGGAGGAGTAGCAACTGCTGCCCTCAGGCTATAGCATAGCTCAACTTAGGGCCAGGCTGCCCTTGCAAATTACATGTGATCTGGGGCAAGGGACTCAGCCTCTCTGGGCTTGTGTTCTCATCCCTAAATGGGTCTAAGCCTCTTGGAAGAGCTGTAAGGATCACGGCAGAAGAGGCCCATAAAGCACTCAGCCACTGGCTTGGGTGGTCGCAGGTGTCAGGGGTCACGTGACTGTGAACCATCAGAGTCACTATTATTTTACAACCCGCCAACAGCGACATCCACTGAAGTGGAGCAGAGAGCATGACAGGTGGAGACACTGGGACCCTCCTGGCTGGGGCTCATTTTGTGCCCATGTGGTAAGTATCCCTGCCTGGACACTGCTGGGCCACTCTGGGCTGCCCCCAAACTCCCTTGTCAGAAGGTACTCAGTGTTAACTATGTGACGAGATGCCCTGGGGTGGTCAGCCTTGAGAAGCGTGTTGCATTCCTTTTAAACCCAAAATGGCAAGGCCTACAGTGGCATGGAGGCCACCAAAGTGAACCTAAGTCTTTGGGTACCATGTAAAACCAGGTCCCTCATCAGTCTTGTGCTGGTCTAAATGGTCTAACAATGCACTGTCCAGAGGCAGGAAGGCGAGAGGGCAGTGGACAGAGGTTCATGACTTGCCCCAGGCCAGGTGAGTTGGGATGTAGGTACCCCGGGCCCAGGGTCTCCTTCTCCTCCCCACTACCTCCACTGCTAGGGCCATCTGCTCCTTTGGGGCTGCCTCTCCCAGAGTCCAAGTCTACCTCTCTATTGGGCTCCATGTGGGAGGTAGATTGACTGGACCAAGCAGAGAATCCCAGGGCCTTAGCCAGCCTCTGCAGGCCAGGGTTTCAAGTCTTCTCTGTGGGCTCCAAGAAAAACACTTGCTGAATTTACAGAAGGCCCACCTCATTCCACACTGGAATGCTTCCAGCAAAAGCAGGCCTAACTTTTACCTTCCTCCAGCCTGGATGGTGCTAACCTGGAAGGGCTCAGGGGGGCTCCTCTGGGAGGGTCTTGGCTCCCCTTGGCCCAGAGTCTGGGGCTACGACATACTCAGTGAAGAGGGTGGCCCGTGTTTCTGCACAAGCGGCAGCTCCAGGGCAGAGGCACCCTTCTAGGGTTCTGCAGGGCAGCGATCAAGGGTCACCTGGTCTTCCACACCGAGATGCTGAGCTATTGAGACCAGGCCCAGGAAGAGTCTGAAGAACAGGAAAAACCAAAGGTCCAAAAGCACAGAAAAGGAAGGAAGCAGAGGAAGGATGTAGGGAGGCTATGTGGGCTCGGGGCTGCAGAGAATGATGGTGTCAGCTCCGAGCACTCTTCAGGGCACAGAAGACCCAGGTCCAGGAGTGAAGGAAAGGACAGTCTCTGGGAAAAGAGGGGGCTTCTGAAGGAGGGGGGAGATCAGTGAAATGGCAGAAGACTCAAGAGTGCAGGTAAGAACATGTGAAAAATTCAAATGGGACATGAGACAGCTCAGTGCGGAGAGAGTAGACAGGCTGTCCCTGTAGCCAAAGGTACCACTGAGAGCATGGAGTTCAACCTGGGCTCCGGGCGCATTCCCGAGTATCATCTCATCCAGCTCATAATGGCCTGGGGGGCATCTCCCATCACCCCCGAGCCGGCAAAGCCTCCTAAAATGGGCACCTACTCTGCTCTGCCACCAGGGGTGTAAGGCACTCTCTGAGTGCCCCACAATGGCTGGTCCCAGGCTCCTGGAACCTGAGTGGCACACTGAGCCCCTCAGCCATGGGAGCTACCCCTCCGCTGGCCCAGAGGGCTATATAAATGTCCTCGTTTTCTAAGTGCCCCATAGTGTGGGAAAGGCTGGGACCCACAGTCTACTGGAAGGTCAAAGAGAAAAATAAAGAGATAAACGGTGAATGCAGATGCTAAGATCCCGGCCAACAACTCAATCAAGTCTGTCACCAAAGGCTAAAAGTCACTGCCTTTGGAAACTCAGTGACAGAGCATTTATCTGAGATTCTTCCTGGTAAGCTCTACACTAGGCACACCCACAACCCATGCCATGGAGCTTCTGGGGCATTCCATCCCCTGCTAAGGCGCTGTTTCTTGGTACTGTAGCCGCCATTCTAGAAGGGATGAACCCGTCATCCTAAACCTCAATCCACGTTAAGAAATGTGGAGAAAAAGCCAGGGGCCACTACTGGGCCAAGAAAGCAGAAGACTACGTAGCCTAGGAGGGTAAAAAGTTGATCAGTTTTTCAAAGGAAGGGAGCCAAATACTGGACTTTTTTTCTGGTGAAAAAGAAAGACATGAAGTGTCACAATAATGCGAATGACACTCCCCAGGTGAGTCTTGCCAGGATGGGCACTGACATGAGAGAGACTGGTCTGGAAGGAGAGGAGCGTTTCAAGAGAGAAGGGAGGTGGGGGGACCGTGTGAGGAGGTTCACCTAGACAGGTGTGACCCGCTATTCTGAAGCATGCATCTGTATGTTGAGAAACATATCGGGGAATACAGTTGGCAAGAGATAACTCCGATTCCATGCCACCACCCTAAAACAGAATTGCTTCAGAATATTCTGAAAGACTGAGAGTTGAAAGGAATGGAGGCTGCAGAAAAAGCTCAAGCACATCATTACAACGATTTGAAAAAGCAATTCATCTCAGCCATGCGAGCACCTGGGTGTGCAGCTAAAAAGAAAAGAACGAAAACCAAAGAGTTGTTTTAAAAAGTGCAGCATCAGTTCTCCTGTGGAGAGCCAGGGTTCTCTCCCTAGGTGGGAGGATTTTTGGTTTGTGTTTTTTCTGTTTTTTTTTTTTTTTTTGCACTTTCTTTTCATCATTTCTTTGTGGGCCATCTCTCCCAGCATTGAGCCGGTGGCCCTGCCAGCTATGGGTGGCAGTGACAAAAGCTCACATTGCTTCTTGAGTCATGCTGAGGAGCGGAGCTGGCCAGCGTGCCACTCTCTCTGCCCCACCAAGAGCCAGAGTTGTCACCTTCTCAGAGAGAGAGACAGTGGCCACCGTCCTGGCTTGGGGTTCCGGAGTCAGCTTCCAGACCTGAGCCAGCCCCATCTGGAAGGCTGCAGGAACAGTGACACGTAAAAGTTCAGTTGGTTATAAAACGCACGGAACGCTTCTAATGCGCCCAGGGGTAGGGGCGCTGAGCAAACCGATCCTGCACCTTTAAAACTTGAAAACAAAACAGTCAAAAAACAACCACCTCCACTGTTAAGTTCATGTGTACTTCAACCAAAATGAAAAAACAGTATCTGTCTTATATATATATATATATGAATTTTATATATATATAAATCTGAAAAAAGTTTAGTAAGTTATTTTGTGATAAACAACGAAGGAAATAAGCATGCCTATTCTGTCTCTACCCTAAATTCTAATTAAAGGGACATTTTTGGTAATTATGGTAATAGAATCAGTTTTGACAAGAACATTTTGAAAATATCATTTTCTGAAATTTTTTTTTGTGAGACTTTTTCAACAATACGTTGAAGGATAAATGGAAACTAGTTTTAAGTATTTCATTTTGGGCCCCCAAAATACAGGCTTTTGGTTTTCAGGCAGTAAGCTTATTCTCCTAGTTCCTCCACCCACAAGAAAACCCAGCTTCAGTCATCTGGGTCTTGGTTTCCTAGTCACTGAACCCTCTCCTTTGTCTGGAATGGTCTCACGTTAACCCAGATAATTGCACCAATGGCCAAAGGGCCTTCTGCGGCTGCTGGCCTTACTGCTCTGGCTGATACCTTGAGTGTTCTGCAAACATGCTGGGCTTCCTGGAGACTCTGTCATTGAAACCAGTGTGTTGGCCAAGAACTACTTAGGAAATAAATTACACTGACCACCAGCTGGAGGGACAACTTGGTCAAGAAGTTTCATGCTGGTTTTCTTCCAAATTTTCTTGATCACAGCTCGCAGTTCTTCATTAGCTTGTTCCAGGTTCCCTGAATTCAAAAAGAAGAGGGGAAAACAAGCCTGGCTTCTTTTACTCAGCAATGCCTCTCTGTTCTCCAGGGCTGCAGGCGGCATGAGTCCCTCTGTAAACCTTCCAGGACAAAAAGAGACAGAGGGAGGGAGGAAAAGAGAGAGAGAGGAAGAAAGGAGGGAGGGAGGAAGGAGGAAAAGAGGAAGGAGGCAGGGAGGGAGGCCAGGCCAGAGGGTCCAGCACAGACGGTCTCACTACCCTCCCTGCCCCCTTCCCTGGACATCCCCTATTGCACAAGAAAAGACCCGGATGGGAATCAAGGTGGGACACAGCATCCCCTTCCTCTTCTCCCACCTGTCCTGCTTCCAGGGAGGGCTCACCTTCCGTCTTGATCTTAAGAGCCGTTCGAACCAAAGCAAACAGAGTTGCATTAAACATGACTGTCCCATCACTGTTGAGCGGCATGTTCATGGCAACTAGTCTCTGCAAACAGAAATGTTTCTCAATGGAACGCAAATGACGAATGACAGCCGCATCCCTTTTCCATGTTTACTCTGCTTCTCTCTCATCAATCCTCAATGAGCTCAACGGCCTTCTAGGGGGCATCTACCAATTAAGGGGCTCTGAGATGACAAAGGTCAAAGATTTAGTCATGAAGCACAAAGCTGGCACTTGGATGATGCACTTTGTTTTTCAAAACTGTTCAGTCCCCTTACTGTTCACGCATTCCTCTCCCTTTCTCATTAATCGTCTCTCCCAGTGTCTTGGGGTCAGGCCTCCATTCTGGGCATGTCCTTAAGGCTGTTGTGGGGTTAGGGTCTGCTGCTATTCCTAAGGGACGGAGTATCCTTCAAGGACCCTGCCCTGATGAGACCACTGGGGAGTGTTGTGTACGAGACCATGTGGTTTCTCTGAGTGTCTGGTCGTCCAGAGCTGGATCCCCACTTTCTGCTTCTCTTTTTTCTCCCCTATCCCCTGTAACACCAGCACTGAGAACTGAAGAGAACTTGGATGAATGACATCCTCTCTGGCCTCAGTAACCTCTGTAAATGCAGATGCCAGGCTCATGGCAAAGGGTTCGGGCAAGGGTTAAAGGAGACCACAGACACTGAGATTCAGCTAGGTGCCTGGCTGGTAAATGCTAAAGAATTATAAATGTTAATAGTTCCAAATTTCTTATTTTTGGCTGACAAGGTGTTCTAAGAGAAAGATTTTAAAAGCCTTTTCTCCTCCCTATTAATGGACTAAAATCTTGTGTACACAGGATTCATCCCATTTAAATTCCTAGTCGGATTTCTATAGGATAGACTTCCCAAAGCCAAATCTTGCACTTCTCCTGTAAAGGGGGAATCCTTTCTGTTGTGACAACTGACTCAAGGTGGTTCAACATGAGCTCTGTGGAAGGAAAACAAATCTCGATGAGGGCTCGCAGAGAGTCTGATGTGAAAACTTCAGAAAGGGGTGAGGTGGGAGAGCTGAATCCACCCTGCAAAGTCACTGCCTGATGCAGGCTCACCAGCAAAGGAGCTCCAGCAGTGGAGGGGCACGTCACCACGTCCACCATCACACGAGCTGGGAAATGCCCAGGCCACCAGGTCCTCTCCCTTCTGCTTCCCAAGGAGCTCCCTCAGCCGTTCCCTCCTCTCCACGCCCACTTGTACTGCCCTCCCTCTGGCTCTCCGGACTTCTCAGTGAGAAGATGGCAACAGGTCTCCTGGGCATTCTCCTGTCCCCAGTTCACTTCTCCACTGCCAAGAGTCAACTTTCTAGAATGGAAGTCTACTTGCGTTTCTTCCAAGGGACTCAGCCTGGCATAGAAGGCTCCTCACAGCCATGCTCAGCTTGAGCCTGGGGCTTTCTGCTGCTCTCTCTTGTGTTCCAGCCACACCGATGACCCCCTACTCTCCTGCCTCCACATCTGGGCTATCCAGACTCCCCATTTGCAAAATACTCTTCCCGCTCTGACAAACTCCTACTTCTCTTCTGCTGGACTTGATGCAACTTGTTAGCACCCACTCCTGCCACCTGATGACAAATTACGTAATTCCTTTCCTATTCTTATTGTTGGCTGATAGAGTGTCCTAAGAGTCACACATCTGAAAGCTCCTCAGGACAGTGACCACACATCACTCATCTTGGCAGCCCCAGTGCCTGACATCAGGCTTGGGAGAAAGTCACTTAGTGTTTGCCGACTGAAGCTGGGAGTCCCCGCAAGAGAGGCTGTCAGGCATGAGAACAGGATACTTACCTTACAGGCTACTCTGTGTGGGCACAATTTCCCAAATCCCAGGGGAGGCTGGATTCGGCGGAGCAGAGTGACCACGTCCAGGTGCTTGATCCTTCCCCTGGAGACAAAGTATGGCATGAAGTGTGGGGCAGCACTGGCCAGCCTGAGCTCTCTGTCCATCCCACTTTCCACAAAATGCACAGGCAATATCCAGAGACAGCCCACACAAGCCACACAACCTACTTTGCCTCAGGGTCGTATTCGGACCATATTCTTTTGAATTCATCTAAATGGTGAGGCCCCAGAATTGACCAGTCCCGGGTCAGATAATCAAAATTGTCCATGATGACAGCCACGAACAGGTTGATGATCTGTAAAAGCCAATCAAGAGGGAGCTTCAGCTCTAGTGGGCTGAGCTGGGTTAGCCCCTAGAAAGTGCTTCCCAATTATAACGGTCACAAAACATTTGGACCCACTTCTCCGAGAGGCTGTAAAAACTTTCCTTCTGGAGAACTTAAGAAAAAGGTAGGCTTCTAGTTTTCCAAAATAGCTTTATAGCGTATAGTTTCACAGGAGGACAGGAGGAATGTATTATCTGACCTTTTGAAGCACATTGCAGTTTTATAATTTGGCACCAAATAGCTCACACTCAAGTCACTGCTACGTGCAGCAGCTTTGACATTTTTATAAAGGAACCAGCAGCCCTAACAAGCTGGGGTGGCGAAGCCTGTTAGTTAGCATCCAACCTCTGCTCACAACAAAGGTGCTAGTAAAACAGGCCTCATTCAGCAAAACCCTCTCCTGCCCGGTGGAGTCTAAAGTGCCGGTCAGCATGAAGTACTCTATAGCCATCTGACGGGACATCACTGAATCCCAAAAAGCTATGGGAGCATCTGTCCATTGATGGGGTGGGGTGATTCTGATCACTTACCAGAAACGCACAGAGCATGTAAAAACTGATGAAATAAACGATGGCGAAGTTGCTTCCACACGTGTACTCCTCGCCAGGGTTGTAATCCGACTCGGGGTCACAGAGCTTCCCTGGGAGGCAGGCCAGCATGATTTCCTGCCAGGCCTCCCCCGTCGCACACCTTTTTTGGATTAAGCAAAGAAAGGTCTTTATAGGGGAAGAAGGCTTTTGAGGCTTAAACCTTTAAGAAATCTTAAGGAAAAAAAAATTTTTTTAAATTTAGAGCAAAACATAAGTAATTTGGGGAAAAAGCCAGTTTGAATTAGTGAGAGTTCCTAAACTGAAATTCCTACTGGTTTTCAAATGCAGCTTCTGTCAGTGAGTACAGGCCCTGCTGCAACTCCCTCTGATTGACATTAACCATCTGAGACAAGTACATCAATTCTTTTTGTATAAGGGGATGTTTGTTTTGGTGTCTTCTCTCCTTTAAACACATGTTATAATTTTTAAATGATTATTAATTATTTTTAATGACCTAACATCTGACAACTTGATAAGATCCCCATCCAATTCTGTTAAAAGCAAAGAATTAGAAACCATTTAACTCACAGATGACTTGCTCTCCACTCACTAGAGTCATTAGGAATTACTTGTATGATTTCTAGAAAGTTCTCTCACTTTAAGGCCCTTTGCTTGCAGTTATTAAATGGAGTTAAAAAAATCCCATAAAACTTGAAATTGCACATCTCAGGATGTTCCGTGTTGGCTCTGAAAAGGCCCTATGTTCCTGCTAAATGTCCGCTTCTCCTGGTTGTGTTCAGGCACTCGCTCCCAAGCGTAAGCACAGATCCTGTACCTTCCCGGTGGCCTCCCTAGACCTTCTCACTCCCAAGTGGAAAACCTTAAGCCCATCACAATTGGAATGACCACAATCCAGCAAAATTCCCCTGTGACTAAAATGATCGTGTGTCTGTTTGAGAATACAAAACAAATACAAAAAGCCACCATGACCAGCTGCTGGAGTAACACGCGTCCTCTGTCACTTGGGAGCCCAGAGGGAGACAGGCTTGCTCTGGGCTGGACTCAGTCACCTGAAGAGCAGCAGCACTGCCTGAGGAAAGGTCTGGAAATTATTGTTCCTGTTGATCTGGTTGTTATCTCTCATGGCAACTTTCCCAAACATCTATAGAGAGAAAGTATTAGGGTAAAAAGAAAAGCTTTTGTCATGCAAAAAACTCTCCAAAACTCTGTATATGAATCTAGAACTCAAGTTTGGTCAGTACCCACGAGGGCCTGCTCGGAGTGCCTGGCACTTTATTCATTCAACAGAACTGGGCCAGGCACCATACTGACCACTGGGCACATGGTGCCGAGGTCTGGCACATCCTCCATTCAAGGAGTCCCCACCTGGGAGAAGGGGCGCAGAAGTAACCAGACAGGCAGCCCCTTCCGATGAGAGCTGGGCTAGTCCAGCCCGACAGGGAGGCACAGCCAGGCTCACAGATCGGGGCTGAGGGCAGGGTAGGCCTCCAGGGGAAGTGAGGTGAAGGCTCAGAACTGAAGGATAAGGAGAAGCCAGTCAGGTGACAAGGAGGGGAAGAGTGCTGCAGGCAGAGGGAGCACTGCCTGCAAAGGCACAGAGGCCACTAGGCACAGGTGCTCCAGGAAATGAAAAGACCATGAGTGTGACAGATGGACAGACCAAAGACCAGGCTGCCAACAAGCCTGGGGGGCCGCTGGGCTACGGGAAGGAGGATGGGCTTTGCCCTAAGGGCCAGGGGAAGGTAGTAAATACTTCATTCGTGGGAATTACAGAAACAGACTGACATTTTAGAAGGGCGTGATGCCTAGCAAAGAGTAAACCCGTGGTGGCGTGTGTGAGGAGTCTGGGGTTCTCTGAGACAACTCTAGTTTTGTAAGAGGACATTAAGGCATCAAAGACCCTTCAGGGCATCCCCTACTGCTGAATTACAGGGAGGGACTCAAGCATGCTAACTCTTCGTTCCAAACTCCTGGTAAGATTCCTAATGACTTGCAAATACTTCTCTGTCTTCAGAATAAAAAGGCACACACCACCATTTCTCTGCTGTGGGGATGTTTCACCTATTTGTCACTCACAACCTCCCTTATCTGAAAGGCTGCACCTTGACCAGCAGAGAATGTAGCAAAGAAGCCTCAGGGGAGGTCCAGCGCCACCAGCTGCTCCACCACCCTCTCCTCCGGGAGGCTCTGCCCCCTACCCACCCACTGCGTGCAGGGTTTAGCTGTGAGTGAAGTTCTAATTCCCTTCCTCACCCCAGGATGGGCTGGAAAGCATCCTGCACCCCCTTAGCCCCCAGGCCCAGGCCACAGAAGGGCCTGGTTTCATGCTTCTTTTTAGAGGGGTGCTGCTGAGTTGAGTTCAGCAGCCAGCATCTGGAAATCATTTGTAATGTTTTCAGATGATAAACAGACTTTTGTCTCACTCACTACTTTCTAAGCAACATGGGTGTAGAAAATAGGACAATGAGGGCTTCTTTCAGTACGGCATTTGCTGTTGCAACAATCAATAATGGGTTTTCTCAGTTGACTGGCTCTCCTGAGATGCAGACTGGGAATGGGGAGGGTCCCCAGGTTAGCTTCCCCTGACATATTCCAACCTACCCATGTCCTTCTGGGCCCGGCTCCCTGGACCACATCTTTCTCATCGCTGCTGGCTGAAAAATCATGACCTGTCTTCCAGCCCACCTGCCCAAGGAACATCTTGCCACAGATCTGGGGCGACCCAGCAAAGGGGATTCAGAGACAGAGGAGCTGGAGCTTACCTGCATGCCGATAACCGCGTAGATGAAGAACAGCATGGCTATGAGAAGGGCGACATAGGGGAGCGCCTGGAAGAGAGGAAGCACCTGGCTCTATGCGGGCCTCCTGCCCCCAACCCTGACAGCAACTGCTCGGGGACAGACTGCAGACCCACGTGGGGCACACACAGTATTCTTGTCTGTGTTATATTGAAAGGATGTCAACGGTGAGGAAGAGATTTTTAAACTCCAGCCCAGCAGGATGACTTCAGCCCTGCATGCAGCAGCCCGTGCACACTTGTGTTACGAAGCTGCAGGTGGGACGTGCTTTACATAGTTGTTAACAGCATATCCTAATCCTGAACAGTGTCAAACAGTGACTATTCCCTCGCAGGGTAATGCTTAAATTCACTGCTGGATTCCTTTGTGAAATTACTGTAATTGATGAAACAATTCCAAAATGCTGGATAATTAGATGGCTTCCACTTTCTTTTGTGGGGGTGTTTGGGGTTGGACCAAGGGGCTACTTTACAAAGGAACATCTTTATGCAAAATCACCTGACATCTGCTGAAGTACTTCTTCAGCGTGAAGCCTTAGGAGTGGAATCACTGGGACAGAGTGGAAGAACCACTTTCTGGCTGTGGCTGTTGAAGGCAAGGCACCTTTCTTAAAATGCACACTTTTTGAAAGAAGAGCAGAGCTGGCGGCTGGTCCAGGAAAGAAAAGGAGCTGGCTGAGCTGTCACCAAGCCTGGGCTCCCCTTAGGAACATCAAATACCAGCACACGTCGGGTCAGACCCCTGGTCCCTTAATCCAAGGTTCCTCAACTGCTTTTCTACCTCACCGCAGGTGACAGAAGGTGTCCGTGTGCGTGGCAGGCCTCCAGGGAGCGCCCAGATTGTTAAACTTAATGCCAAGCACACATGCGTAAAGCCTCCACTTTCTCTGCTGAGAAAGGTCACCTGAAAGCCAATGGCTAAAAATCTTTCTGACTGTGCCAACTCTGGATTTGTGACTGCCAGCTGGCCCAGTGCAGCGGCTCCATCCTCACAGCTGGACTGGCTAACAGGGTCCCACAAGCTTGGTTCCAGGCTATCCTCACTATATCTACATGCATTTTCTCCTAGATTAGTGAATGTTTAAAAATTTAGTTGGCACCGCTTCTCAATTTTTATCAACTGCTACTCTGAGACACGAATTTATCTGCAATAATCAAATCTTAAAAAAAAAAGTTAAATTGTTTCTTTTAAAAAGTAAGAATGACATTATTACATGAATTCATTCTATTTTTATAGAAGTTTGTCCACAAACTGTGGTACTTTGTGTTTATAGCAACCATCTAGGATTTTATCCATTTCCAGGACCAAGGCTCACCTGCTTGAGGCCC
The DNA here is from genome assembly GCF_048773025.1 of Camelus bactrianus. Taxonomy (NCBI): domain Eukaryota; kingdom Metazoa; phylum Chordata; class Mammalia; order Artiodactyla; family Camelidae; genus Camelus; species Camelus bactrianus. The sequence continues at coordinate 30,886,488 of NC_133555.1, forward strand.
TGCTCTGCCCTTGCCCCTCTCAGAGCTGCATTCCCGTTCCTCCTACAGCCTCATTTTCCCCAAAAGGACTTGAGATTTTCCTTCTTTCAGTTTTTGAATCTACCTCATTCCCTAGATGTCATCCCTTCTTCTCTTTACCTGTTACCACCTCACCCATTGCGGAAAAATGTTTCCTGGGATAGTAACACCAGTTATCTCAGAGGTGGTGGGAGTGGGGGTGGGGGTGGGGGTGGAACTTGTGCTTTGTGTATCCTTGGTTAGTATGAGCATGTACTACCTTTGAATTAAAAATAGTCAAATGACGAAGAAACAAAGATCAGTGACTCACTTTCTGCTGTTCATGCACACCTTCAAACCCCCCACCTGGTGCGCCTAGTGACAAGAATCTGTGCGCCTCCCCAGTGGTGCAAGTCCAGGAGGCTAGAACATCTAGGGTGCGTGCTGGGAGGTACAGGAGAAGCTGGGTTCTGTTGGGGAACAGTCTGGAACTAGGATGCACCAGCCTGGAGAATCCCAGATGACAAAGACGACCTACTTCATACCCAGATGTCCCCCACTCTGTAACCCTCCCAGGCACTGGACAACTCGTGACTGGGGATGGCGTGCTGGCCCCAGTCGAGTGGTCTCTGATTCGTATCTAGGTTGGCCAACAGAGGACAACAAAGACTGTGGCAGACTTAAGGGGAGAAGCTGTCTGGCTTCCAGAGGTTGGCCAGGACCCTCACGCACTCAGACATCACCAATCACACAGGGCATCCTGAGGAGGGTGGAGGGGTGGGGAGCCTCGCATCTCAGTCAGCCTGGGAAATGCTGCCCACCTCTCAGCCACTGGTCCTTACTTCTTTCTCCTCTGCTTCCTTTAAGCAAGTAATCCTGTTGGGTTTACCCGAGCAACGCTGGGCCGGGTCTCCTCAGCATCCCATGTTCTCTACAGACCCAGGTGGTCACCCAGAAGGGAGTCTGGACCCTCCACACTAGAGGACAACTGCCGACTCACACATATTCTTCAAAGACAAAGAAGTCGCGGGCACGGCGCTTACCTGGAAGGACTTAATGAAAGTCCACAGCAATGTCCGGATGCCTTCCCCCCTGCTGAGAAGCTTCACCAGGCGCATCACTCGGAAAAGACGGAAAAAGGTGATGGAGATTCTATTGCTCTCTTCAGAGTTCTGAAGGGTTATTATGGAGAGGTCAAACCCAATGGAAAGTAGAACATGCAACACTTTCAGAAAAACAGCAAAAGATGCAAACAAAGGTGGCAGAGGTAAGAATTAAAGATGTGTTTCTAGGGCCTTTTCACCTTAAGAAGCATGATATGAAAGGAAAAGTTACATGCTAACAACACAGGGCTTGGAAAACCGCGTCCACACAGCACATGCATGTCCACACGGTCTAGTGTGTTAAGAGGGGGACGCTGGGCTGGTCAAGAGTACTGGACACTGATGATGAATGCAAACCACTGCAGACACTGCTCTGGAAGGACAATCATGGAGAATACAGAACAACTAGTGGAAAACTCAGCATGGTCAAATAAACTCAAGGAAAAGGCCCAGGCCCCGGGGACTAGTCACTGATCTTACCCCAGGTGTAGCAGTTGGGACAGGGACACTTTCACTTTCAGTTGGCTTTAAGAAATCAAAGATTGAAAATGTATTAATGAACTGGGAAGGAAGCAGGTGGTCAGGAGGACGGCCCCTCCCTCTTTTTAAAAATTTGTGGTGAATGTCTTAGGGTAATACATCTGCTCCCTTCCTGAGGAAACACCAGCGGCACTGCCTGGAACTGACTTGAGGGCGGGCAGTGCTGACACAGGCTCAGACATGCTGCTTTCTAACTCACACCCAGGACGTAATGTTCCAAGGCTGACAGACATCCAGTAAAGGGTAATGCTGCAAGACCTCAGCTGTCCTGAACCCGAAAATGCAGAGGAGGACTCCGCTTCTGTGGGGAGACTGGTTCTCTTTTCTTTGTCAGGGTTGTGGGTCTGAGGAACTAACCACTCTGCGGCAGGCCATCCCTAACCCTGAGGAACAGAAAGGCTCTACTAAACAAGGCAAACAGGGTGGGAGCTCCCTGTGGTCCACAAGCCTCCTGGACCCCACTCTCTTCCCGGAGCCGCACACCTAGGCAGCACGTGTCCAGTGGGGCCCTCTCTGGTGGGGCAGCCAAGGAGCCGGGCACTGCAGGAGAGGGGCTGGTTTCCCTCCAGAAGCCTTCACTGCCCAACCCAGAAAGCTTAGCTCTGTGTGGCTCTTGAGAAGAAACAACTTAGCAGCAGCTTGCCCTGAACTTCAGCAGTGCTGCTTCACCCCAGGTCTGGCTGGGCTCCTGCCACTTGGGCCCCAGGGTGCAGAATCCCTGCACCATCACCCTGTGGTCATCTGCCTCCCCGCTCAGCCTGTGAGCCCCCTGAGGGCAGGGACCTTGCCTCACTCCACTCAGTGCCCACCATGGTGTCTGGAACTTACTAGAGGTTCAATAAGTGTTTATGAGAATGCAGAGATTGTAAGCAAACTCACAAATATCAGGAGGCATCTTTAAACAGTAGAGACTGAACAAGAGCCGGGAAATGACAGCCATTCTTTTCCCTTCAAGGTGGGGGTTGGGGGGGGTCACCTCAGCTGAAGCAGCTTGTCTACCCGGCAGCCAGCAAAGGAAGGAGGCTCTTCTGGTTGGGGGCCTGGATGGCTGAGTACTCTCCAGGGCTCTAGGGAGCCTCTCTGCATGGTGTCTGCACAGCTAAGGGATGTGTGTGCACGCATGGCCACACACCCTCATCTGATGGGCTCTCCTCCCTGGAGATACAGGGAAAGGAAAAACTCCGTTCTAAAGTCTCACTCTCATCAATGGCTGCCTCCTGAGACCAAACATAAAACTCTATAAAATTCAAAAAATATAAGGAGTCTGAGCATATCACATCACAACTGAAATTCAACTGGACTAACAGGTTCTGCTGGGGCTAAAGAGGTTTCTGCTTCACTTGGGATGCTTAGAATGTGGACTCTCCAATAGGCTGGTTAAAGCCCAGTCACTCTTTCTATATTCCCTCTGTTATCTCATCTCCTTAAAAGGGACAGATGATGTTTTTTAACTCAATGACTTTATCAAGTGAAGGAATTTATTTCCCAAAGTTCTCAATCTCTCCCACACCATCTCCCTAAGGGCTGTGTGCAGGAGGCTCCAGTCTCGCCCATGCAGCTGGAGTGTGTGGGGGTGTGTTTGTATGCTTGCCTATGCTCAAGGGGACCAGAGTGTGCATAAGACAGACACTCTACAGTATACTTTTGCAATGTCCATAACTTATACTTTGGACCTGCAAGAGAATAAGGAAGCTGTATGGTTGAGGAAGACACTTTCAGGCCACGGCTTCTCCTGCTTGCCCCTCCCCAGCCTACCCCAAGTCTGATGGGCCTGTTATGCCCCTCTTATACGGGGAAGTCAGCAGCCAAATTGACTTTTGAAGCGCACATCTCCTTTTCAACTGGTATCTTTGAAGCATGACAAATCTTGGGCTATGAAGGTGAAACCATGGGTAGTCTTTTGTTTAAAAAAAAAAAAGAGGAAGAGACAGCATTTGTGGAGGGGCAAGGCAGCACAACATGCAAGAAAGGAAGGGCAGAGCAAACGGCACACCAGGTTGCGTGCACCCCCAGTGCAGCCTGTGACACCTCCCTCCCCCCACGCCATGTTGGGCAGGGAGGACTGCGCAGGGCAGGATGTCACGGGTAGCACTAGGGGAAAGTGCAAGCTGCCAAAATATCTTACACACTGAGGGACCCTGAGGATGGCTTTGCCTAAACTACAAACGCCAGCTTGATGAGAAGGGCAGGCCAGCTCCCACCCCAGGCTGCCCGCTGGGACTGCCTGGGAACCTTTAACAAACTCTGATGCCGAGGTCCCACCCCAAGGATTTTTATGGAATTGATCTGGGATGTGCCCGAGTTTGGGAATTTTAAAAGCTCCCAGGTGATACCAACCTACAGCCAGAGCTGAGGATGGTGGCCCTTGGCCAGGGTAAAGCTGGGCCATGTCTTCAGCTGGTCACCCACACCAACACATTCCCTGGAGGTCTGGAGTGACCACACAGAGTGGCAGCACAAGAAAAGCTCACTCAGGCTGTTACAGCTCAGCAAAGGTTCTTTTGGGGTTGATAAGGGTTCAGTACTCAGAACGGTACAGAGAGAGGAGATACCCTCTCTGCCTTCCCTACAAGGGATGGAGGAGGCTTGGAAATGCAGGGAGCTGGTGGAGGGTGGGAATGGACCATCAGCAAGCTGACGTCCTGCCAGACTCCCAGGATGGATCACAGGACACCTGTAGAGCCCGGGAAACTGGGGAAGAACTCACTCCCCAGGGGCCTTTCCAAAGACAGCGCTAGGGGCTGAGTGATTGCTTTTCAATAGAGGGATTTCCAGTGTCATCCCAGGGCCTGGACTAGATGACTTTGGTAACTCCTTCCTGAGATGCCACATCCTTCATCTAGAAACCCTACAGGGAAATGGGCCTTCAGCCTCAGGAAGCCAAAATATATGCCAGGGTCTGCAAAGCTCCTCCCCACAGGGCTCCCAAGCAGGTTCTAGCAATGTAGGCTTTGGGCCAGCCCCCCGCAACCACGGAGCCAAACCAGCCCTGAGTTTCCCAAGTGCCATCAAAGGGATGGGTCTGCACCTTCTGCATTCATTCCCATGTTTTTCTGGAAAAGCTGAAAGGATGCAGTCTTCCATTTCAGACAAGAAGCAAACCAGCATCCCAGCAAACCAGTTACCCTGAGGCATCCTGGAGAATCTTTGGGAGGAGCCCCCTCTGACTACTTCTGACCTGGTTTGTAACACCTCTGGAATGGAGGGCTTCTGTACTTGGGATTGCTGAGTTTGTGTCCACAAACCAGCAATCTGGTCCCTAGAAAAGGGTAGCATAAGGAATGGAGGGCTGAACAACCTGATCGGGGGTTCAGAAAAGAGGCTGAGTGTAGCTATTGGCCAGCTGGTCTAACCTGAGTACATGACAAGTCAGGGGCCAATCTTGGGTCCCTGGGAGTGAGCTTCCTACTGACTTTTTACATGCTCTTAAGTAATAACAAGGCAGGCATGGCTTCTAAACAAGCATTTTGCCTCCCTGGCAATAACGATAATGGAAAAGACTAAATGTCAGCCACGGCCATTCCCTAGGTTAGGGTGACTACAACGCTGGGTCATTTCACTATTCAAGGGACAAACAAGCATCGGAGAAGGGGAAAAAGTGAGCCTGCCATTCCTCATCTGACATTTTAGCAGCTTGGTGGAGTTATGATCAACTGTGATGAAGACAAGTCCACGAAAGCTATCAAACCATGACCGTGGCAGGGTGTGGGGCGTGGGAGCGGGGCAGCAAGATGGAGAGGGCTGGGTGAGCGTGCAAGCAGGACAACGGAAAGGGCCATCCAAAATGTCTGCACAAAGATGCAAACGCAAGCTCAATTTCTCATTTCCAGGCCAGATCACTCATTTTTGAAGACTATTCTGGCATGTCACAGAGCCAAGCATGACAGACCAAGATGGTCCCAGCTCAGGCCCCAGGCTGGAGATGATGAAATAGGGCACAGCACACAATTTAGATGACCACAACCCACTGCACTCCTGTGAAACTCAGTGAAAACCAAAGGTGGGGAAGCCAAAGACAAGTATACAGTCTTTCGAGCGCTTTTGCTTTAACAACGACTTCACCGTATATATGTTTATATATACTTGCCGCTACAATTTTCTAAAAATAAAACCAACATGAAAATCAATTAGGCAACAGAAAAGAAAGATCAACAGAGGTTGGGAGAGAGAGCACAGCAAGTTAAACATCGCAAAAAATGATGACGTATGGTAGCTAAAAACAGCCAACAATGGACCAAGAATATTCATGCTCAGCTGACGCAGGAGCTTGGGGGGCAAGGCCACCAAGGAAAATGATGTGCATTGCTTCCCTGGGGAACCTGATGTGCAGGAGATGGGGTGGAAGAACCACCAACTCCCCGCAGACAGTTATGTCAGCAGAGGGTAGGGGCACCCAGTCTCTTCTATCTTTTTGTAGATGCCCAACAAAGATGTGACAAAGGACCGAATCAAGAGGGGCCCTTGAGCATTCCCTCTGCGCTGAGGCCCAGCACAGGAATACCGAGGTCCCCCAAGGGGGTTTCTACTGGCCCAGGGCATTGAACTGGCATTGCTTTGGGCTCAGGAAGCTTTGGTCTCAGCCTTCATCTGACCAGGGGAATGGTTACACACTGAAAAACAGTACAAGGAAGTTAACTGGTATGACTGAATGTCAACGAAAGCCTGGATTGTATGGACACTCCAATGTCAAGTGCTACCTAAAAAACTTCATGTGGGCTTTTATAGACCTGTGGCTTTCCTGACTGATGGAAGGTGAAGGGGAACATGTCAGAGACAATGAAGAGCAGGGCTGAACCAGAGGGGAAGGTGCAGTGGGTGCCAGCCCGCAGCACACGGCGAGGCAGCCCAGAAGCTGGCGTGTGCTGTCACCGAGCACCCGGCAGCCAGTGTGTGGGTCAGGCATTAGAGAGCTGGGCTGTCTGCTGGGTGAACAAACCCTGGCCACATCCTGGTGCCCAGAAACGAAGCCTTCACCCTACCACCTGCACAACACTTGAAGCACGGAGGGACGTGCTGAAATTGTTGTTTATGGTTTTTCCACTTCCATTGTAGGCTGCCTCTGACTAACATAAGGGTCTGGTTCCAGAATGTTCAAGTAAGCATACTTTGATGAAGGCTGTAAGTGCTTTATGTTGTGAGATGATTAAGCAGGTGGATGTCTGGTCATAAACTCAGGAGAGAGCCCACGGCAGCCTGGTGAGCAGCCCTGCTGCTCTCCCATTAGTATGAGATTATTTTATAACCAAGCATAATTTACATATTATGAGTGTCAATTTTATAGGTGATTTATACGAATTCCACTTTGTGTGAAATAATTCACAAGTCTGAGATTCTGGAGGTTGGAGGATGCATGTACTGAGGTCTAGGAAAATGCCATTTTACTCCTTTGTCATGGCATGAATTTGAGTGTCATGAGGCTCAACTCACACCCTCACGCACGTGGTAAAGTCTTACAGTTCATTTTCCTTATTAATACTGGGAAAATCTACATTTAAAATAATTCCATTTTGTCTCCCTAACACTTTTGGGTTTTGAACAAGTATCTTCACAACTACTCCTATCATTTTATCATTGCAATGTACCTACGAAGTAGGAAGGGCAGGTGTCATTCACCCCAGTGGACCCACGAGGGAACAGAGGCTGGGGTCCAGGCTAGTGGCTGTCCCACTATTCTACACTCCACAATCAGCCTGGCCCCCAGACTGGTGGCACTCAGAGACACCATCACTTTTATGTGAGGCAGGCTGTCTAGGCACCAGGATGGACCATGCAGTCCCACAGATGTCAGCCAGGCAGAGCATGGTGACCCCTTCCCGGCCAGGTGTTGGGGAAGGAAGGCCAGGCTGGCAGTGTGGAGCAAGAAGCCAGCACAGCCCAACAGCTCCCCTCATGCTCCACCCATCCCTGAAAAGGGCTTCACACAACCTAGTGGCACACGCTGGACACCCACAGAGACCTGCTGATGAACCGGGGACAGGCCAGGTGGGCAGGGCCATTTCTGTTGGTCTCGGGCCCTTCCAGTCTAGGCATGGGTCAGATCCAAGAAGGGCGAGTGGGAGGCACTGCTCCCCTTTCTGGAGCCCCTGAATGCTGAGGAGCATTCTCAGGGTGCTTCCTACAGGAGGTTCACTCTAGCTACCACGCTGCTACTGCACTTGTTCCCTCAACAAAGAATTCAACTGGGTGCAACAAAGGAGCAAGCACTGACACCCTCCCCTGATACACACTATGCCCTCTGTCCCCTAGCCCAGGGCAGCCTTCAATCTGCATCGATATTTGGGGAGCTAGGACAGGGACGTTACCCAGGGTCACTGGAAGGACTTGGCAGACACAGGGTACAGGTGAGGACACCCAAGGTGGTGGCCACGTGCTCAGGGCACAGCTGTGGGGCATCCCCCCTGTGCCTTGGTACCCACCATGGTGGGTGCCACAGTGGGTACCAAGGCAAATATTATGAGCTCTACTTTCCAAATGGATAAACTGAGGCACAAAGCAGCCGGGTGTCCTGCCAAGGTCACACAGCTAGTGAGCAATAATGTTCACATACTCACATAATTAACTCCCGGCCCTTAACATTTTAATAAGGTCTTTTTTTCCTTTTCCATTATATCTTATTACAAGAAATTGAATATAGTTCCCTGTGCTATACAGTAGATCCTTGTTGTTTATCTATTTTATATATAGTAATGTGTGTCTCAACCCCTCAACCCCTAATTTATCACTCCCTGCCCTTTCCCCTTTGGTAACCAGTTTGTTTTCTATGTCTGTGAGTCTGTTTTTAGTTTGTAAATAGAATTTATATCATTATTTTTAGACTCCACATATAAGTGGTATCATATGATATTTGTCTTTTTCTGTCTGACTTCACTCAACCTGATAATCTCTAGGTCCATCCATATTGCTGCAGATGGCATTATTTCACTATTTTTTATGGCTGAGTAGTATTCCATCAAGTGGGGTGTGTGTGTGTGTGTGTGTGTATACACACGTATCTTCATTATCCAGTCATCTGTTGATGGACATTCAGGTTGTTTCTATGTCTTGGCTATTATAAATAGTGCTGCTGTGAACACTGGGGTGCATATGTCTTTTCAAATTATAGTTTTCTCCAGATATATGCCCAGGAGTGGGATTGCTGGTGTGTCTATTTTTAGTTTTTTAAGGAACCTCCATACTGTCCTAATAAGGTCTCCTTTTAAAATGGTGTATTTGTTCCAAAATAGCAATTCTACACTTACTTCCCCACTCTCATTCAGGGGAGAGGGGTGGGGGGAGGGAGGGAAGACGACAAACTGTTCTTCGCCTTTTGAAATGAATGTGTGCATGAATTTCTAAAGTGCTCAGAGATCCATGGGGAGGGTTTCTGGTCTCCTCCCCATTAGACTTAACGAAAACAATCAGGTTATAGGACACAAAGTTTGCTACTTACATTCACTTCAGTTATAGCAATATCAACGACGCTACCAACAACAATTAAGGCATCAAAAGTGTTCCATGCATCAGTGAAATAGTGCTGTGAGGGCAAGCATTCAGAAGCCACAGAAGAGAGGAAGCACAACGGGGGAAAAAAGAAGAAAAGGACAGTGTTATAAAAGGGGAACATTCTAGCATTAAGCCACCTGGCTACTTGAAAAATCGCCCTAAAGCAAACATGTTGTAGGTACATCACTTTGGGTACCACTTCTGACACAGCAGATAAAACAGTTCCAGATGCCTCTCTTGCCCTGCCTGCCAGTGACCTGGGTGATAGTGCAAAGCAGTCGGCCCTCCCAAAGGTGCTTTGTGTCAAGAAAGGCCCGGGATCAGGCTCTACCCTAAAAGGCCTCTTCTGTTCATCTCTCATTAGAAAACTCCTGGTGTTCGACCAAGTACGACTGGGCTCTGTGACTTGTCCAGGTGATGCAGTGCAGGGCGGGAGTGGAGGTGCACAGACAGAGAGGATGGGAGGCGGGCGCCCCAGGCGGGCACATACTCACGTCAGCTTCGCTGAGGGCCACGTCTACAATGCTGCCGATTACGATGAGGGAGTCAAACGTGTTCCAGGCATCACTAAAGTACCCCTGGACAGAGTGGGCGGGGCAGACGTTTATGAGCACATAGCAATGAGACGCCATGCCGACCACGTGGGGACACACCTGGGCCCCGCGGCACCCACGGCAACCCGGTGGGGTTCAAGGGCCAAAGGGAAGTGATGATACTGGCCACCAGTGGAGAGTGACATGGGGCAGGGGCACCTGCATGTGTGAGAGGGCACACACGTATGTACACACACACACACACACAGAAGATCACGGCCCTGGACAGCATTGAACCAAGCTGAGTGTCTGCAGGACAGAGAGAGGCATTTGGTGACCATGCCCTGGCACCCAGGGTCGTGACCCCAACCCCTCACTGGATGATGAAGAAGGGTCCCCAATCATCCCACTTTCTTCTCTTCTCCCACTTTAAGAGCACTGTGGTTGACATTTCACACATTGTCACTTCTGTGGCCTTGAAACAAACCAGTATCCCTTCCTCCTGTCCACTAGTCCAACTATTGCAAAGGGTGTGCCCTGTGGCAGGTGGTCCTCACAGAGCTCTGGGTCTAAAGGGACACAGACATGTGGCAACGGCTCACAGGGAGACAGGCACAGCAATGCATGAGGTCCGAGGCACAGAGGTGGGTGTGGGGCCTGGGGATCGCTGCAGGGAGGCCATGGCAGGTCTCCCAGGGAAAGAAGTGCTGAGGGTCGATGCTGCCACTCAACTGTCCTCCAAAGAAGGCCCAAACCCTACACGCTCTCCTTCCACCACAGCTCTGGCTTTCCTCCCCTCCTTATGCATCCTCCAGGCTAAGAGGACACCTTTCCATCCCTCAAAACCACCACCAGGTTCTTCCCCACCTCCTGACATCTCTGCAATCCAGGCCTCTATCTGCCCAAATCCACTTCCTTCTTCACAGTCAAATCAAATGCCAATTCCCCGATGGCTCCTTTTCAGATGCTCCTGATGCACTTACTGTCATGGTGACTCTGCATCTCTTTCAGGTCTGAATTTGGGGTCTTTGCCTGCTGGCCTATCCTGCAGAAAGCCCTCTGATGGGGACCGTGATGACTGCTCTGTCCCCTCCTCCACTAATCCCACCACCTAGCCCAGAGCCATGAACCCAGTTAGTGCTTGACTTGTGGCAACGCCTCCTCCTTCCACCAACCTGCACCCTCCTGTCATTCAGCTCTACCTGGTTCCTGTTACTTCAGGTCCTCGTATCTTGTTGAAGGTACAACATCCCTAAGATTGTGACTTATAAATCTGTAGATACATGGCATACATTTTATGTCCTCCTCTGGGCTCAGCACAGTAGGTGCTAAATTAGTGCCTGTTGTCTCCTGATACCCCCCAGGAAGCTCTCAACTGGAGTGGGTGTTGGGGAGCACGGAGGCTTCTGGGTGCAAGGTCAACGATTCTGTCTGCAATTCAACTGCATCTTTTCAACAAGTTGGAGCATGTTTTGGAAATAAAAATTCAGGTCTGAATTACATAAAAAGGAGCCCAGCGTGCTTACAACTGGGTACACTTAGTGCTGGATCCAGAAAACCAGAACAGAAAGTCCTTTGAAGTGTCAGGTCCCATGAACTGGTGATCCAGTGCAGGCCCAGAGGAAGCCACCGCGGAGTCCCCGCCTTCTACTACACTGCAGAGAACGAGGACACATTGGCTGTTCTGGTAACTGGGATGTTCCTTCTAGTCACTGTTAATCACCCCAAGTGCGTTTACGGAGGAGCTATAACACTGACTTACGGTTTGAGATTGTTTTTCAAATTCCATCTTAAATAATGTAAGATTCTCCCAACTACTGAGGGCAGGGTCTGACCTTTTTTATGTGGGTTAACAGCAACCCAAGGCTCCAGAGCCTGGTGATCCCTCCCTGCACCTCTAGGCAGGAGCTGATGCCTTATAAATGCATGGTCATCAGTAACTGGGGCTCCAGGGTACAGAACAGTGGCAGACCCGGTGTCCCTCCTCTCCCGCCCCGGCACACGGCCAGCCCCACCCGCGGCCGCTCCACGTGCTCTGCTCCACCTCTTGCTATCCACCATCTACCGAGGCCATGCCCACCCACTGTGGACTCAATGCCCCTCTCACCTACTTTAGACTTTGTTCCTGAATAGCTCCTCTCTCTCTCTGCTTCTGTCTCTGCAGAATCATCAGTATTCACCTTTGGGTCCTTCCTATCAGCCTACAAACCATTCTCCAACTGGCCAGTCCTGGCCCACTGTGGTGTGGAAAGTCACTTTAAATTAGCACAACAAGGGCTTGATGCACTGTGTGGGGTCCTGGAACTCTCCAATCATCTCATCCTCACTCTCTCCAGAGTGTCCAACTGCACTCACAAAACTGTGCCGAAATTCCTGAGGGTTCCTCGACTGAAAGCTGACTCCACTAATCTAGGTGACAGGAGGCTTCAGTTGGTGCAGGTGGCTGGAGTCACAGGCTCTGACCAGGTGGCTCTGCCAGGGGTCCACGGGAGGCAGAAAATGCCAGCCCGCCCCTTCTTCCCACATCTCGTTTCCCTGTTTAGTAGCCGCCTATGTAGTAAAATCACTGTCAAGTGAGTATGACTCAGCCCCCTCCCCTTTGCTGACAAAGTCACCGCAGTGTCTGGGTAACCAGAAGGTGAGGCAAGGGCTTCCACCATGCGCCCACCTCCATGCTCTCCCCTCTTGGCCGGTGACAGCAGGGTCTCCTACAACTGAATGCTGAGTTGGGTCCCCTCAGTGGAACCAGCAGTCCCTACCAGCCCGGCCAGAGCCAGCCTCACCCATTTGAAAGGACCAAGCAAGTCAGCCACATGCAATAACATCTATTACTCAGAAACACTTCTGACTCCAGAAATTTAATATCATAAACCAGACTGACATGGGCTTGGGGCCAGGAAGCTCCCTTGCTTCTAAGAACTCTATCCTGACTGTCGTCAATGTGGTCTCCCGCCTGACTCTAGGCTCCTGGAAACAGAGCCTGGACCCCCAACAGGACAGAGTGTGGGCGTGGCACACAGTAAGAGGCAAGGTCTGTGCAATGGAAATGAGAAAGGCAGCCCAAGTCCAGGTTCCTTCTGCTGCCTGGGGTCTCTCACCTCTGCAGGTCTGAAGATACCTGGACAAGTGATCGGCATCTTGCTGTTTACTAAGGCAGTCAGCTCACTTACCAATTCCTTCCAGGGGTTGCCTGGGTAGCATTTGACCCAATGGATGACCACAGTGCCAACTTTGGGCAGAAACTGTAATTGACAGCTTTCTAACCAGCATAAGCCTTTCCAAAGGTCAAGTGGAGGCTCAGAAGAAAATGCATTCACAATTGGCCACTCTGCTCTGCCCAAATCTGTGACAGAAAAGCAGGTAGTATCTGATACCAAGAGGCTACACCCACAGGCTCACCCCTTCACTCCTGTCTTCCTTCCATCACTTTTCACTAAGTAACCAGCGTGTAGCAGGCATCGCGTGAGACAAACACAACCCTACCTGTGACCTTGAGCAGCTGCTCATCAGCTAACGGAGAGAGACATGGGTGGTCCTGATGTCGACAACGTACCGTGAGCATCTAACAGAAGCACATGTGAGAGGAGAGCTGACCTGGCTGGGCTGGGGGACATTGTCATGGAGGAGCCCACATTCCTGACAGGCCTTAAAGGGTAACAAGGTGGAAAAAGGGCTTTAGACACAGAAGCCTGTGCCAAGGAAAGGTCCAGCATGCTAGCAGTGGGGACGTGGTGGAGAGGAGGAATGGCCAGGAGAGTGAGGCAGAAATGTAAGTGGGCTAGTGTTTGGTGCAGGACTTTGAATATTCAATTAAGAAATTACAGATTTTTTTCTTTCACACCATAGGTAGTACGGTCAGCTTTGGGTTTACAAAGGGAGCGCGTGGGGGATGAAGGGAGGCAGGCTGAGACCAGAGGCCGGGATGATTCAGCCATCAGAGCAGCTCAGGAGGGAGGAGGGCAGCGCAGGCTGGGGCGAGGTGGAGCTGGCCACTAACACCCCGGGCATTCTGGCCTTTTACCAGGTGAGAAGGGGACCAGGAGAGAGCGCGGGGAAACCCCGACACGGAAGGGGCAGGCTGAGCCCCTGGAGGAGTCTGGCATAAAGTTCTAGTTAAGGAGAAGAAAAATATCTGCTCTCGGGTGTTATTCAGCATTAACATAAGTCACTCTAGGAACTCTGTACTCCGGGAAAGCTGCTGGGGCTTTTGAAGCAGTCGCATTCCTGCCAGGGCCTCTGGGCACGGAGTGCTGTCCCCACAGGCTGACGGGACCGGATGACCCAGTGTCCACTGCATATCCACCCTGTCCGAAAGCATGAGGACAGCACTAAACCACTTTCTTCCTTCCTCAAAACTGATAACTCTCCTTCCAAGCTCAAGTGGCTGGGCATGTAAATTAGACATTTTAAAAGTATAGGTGACCCTCGGGTTTGAACTGTGTAGGTCCGCTGATATAAAGATATTTTTCAACAGTAAATACCACAGCCACTGGTCCATGGTTACAGAGGAAGCTTGGATACAGAGGGGTGACTCTTAAGTTATACCTGGACTGACCCACATGTTGTTCAAGGGCCAACTGTAGAACCAAGATCAAAATGCTTTCAGGTCTAAGATTTGGGAATGAAGTGTGGCTCCCAGGGGAAAGCCCACATCCAAGGCAGGGCACCTGGCCTCCAACATGGGCTGGACCCAGCATCCGATGGGCACCTCTGGAAGCACGAGAGGGGACCTCAGGCAAATCAGAAGTGCTCTTTATACCTGCAGGAGCCAGCGCTTTGGGAAAGGCCCTTCTTCAATCTTCTTCCTTGGGGCAAAAGAACTCATTGGAGAACTCTAGTGGCTGCCATTTGAGAGTCCTGGAGGGGAAGGCCTGGGGAACAGGGCTGGTCTCTTACCTACAACACAGCCCACCTTTCACAATCCTAGGGTGGCTCGGTCACTCCAAGTGCATGAGGTCCATGTCCAATGGGTGGGCCTTCCCTGGGGAGATGACACTACCCACCAAAGAGCCTGCTTGCTTTGGTCTCACTCCTTGGCTCTTTGGCTCCTCACCACCTTCCACACTCATCCAACCCACACTCTTCCCCTGGGGTGAGCCTGCCTCCCCAACCAGGGAAGCTCCCGGCTCAGGTGTCCTATTCCCGTCCCCCTACCTCAGCCATTCCTGCTTAGGCAGGCGGGGCGACCTCACCTTGCACAACCTCAGTCCACATCCCTCTAAATGTGCTCTCTCAGGAGGCCCCATTTACCTGTCAGGCCCTCGAATATGGAAGGCATCGCCAGGATTGTTGGAACATCTTCCACTTGTTCGAACCCGGGCTCCTGTGACGCCTTCTCACCAGGAAGGAGTCTGTCCAACTTCACTCTCCTACTTGTATTACAAGACAACAGCCACCCCCGTCTCACCTAACAGATGCTGACAAGCTCTCCCAGAAGGTGTGACCCCCACTGTGGAGAACGCTGCCCCAAAGGACCCCGTGACAGAGCTCCTCACGAGAGACAAAGACTTCCTGAGATGAGACTGAGGGGCCAAATTCCCAGCCCTCTACCCCTGCGGCCATCCCCTTGGAGCTCCGGCCGCCTGTGCTGCACGGTTCCTCAGCCCCACTGCCCCCAACTGCTCTGTGGAAGACCACTCGCCTGGCCGTGGTTTGCCGACACTGGAGATGAGACAGGACAGTCAGGGAGAGTTTTAAGAAGAGATTCGCTTCTCCGTGAAATGACTCCCACTCCTCCAGACACACAATAACAGCATAAAATCTCTCTGCTTTGCAAACACAGTGACAGCGCCCCTCAAGCGTAGAGATGCTGCTATTGCTGTTTTAAAATTTCTCTCACTTGTCATCTGAGGACGTCTTCTGCTATGAAAATATCTCATGGAAGAAAACCACAAAGCGGCACATCTAGCGGAAATCACTCATTTTAAAACTCTGATCGATCAGTACTGATTATAGATTAGCTACTCACTTCCCTTTGGCCCCACCAGTCTGTTCACACGCCACTCAACTCTCCTCCCAGGTTTGGTATCAGTGGTTCATCGGGCACAGCCACTGACACCTGGGCTGCTGGAGGGCACACACAGACACACACGGACTCACACACACATGCCTTCTCAGGGCTTAATCACCAGGCAGGGGAAGGAATGGCAAGCGGACCTAGGAAATGTTCCACAGATACGTTCCGAGTCACACCTCAAGTACTTCTGATGTTCTTACTTGGCAACCTTGCCATTAGTCCCGACAAATACTGTTCAAAGACGGAAAGGGGAGGGGGAAGCAAACCAAAGTCTCAAAAGAAATTCAGAGGCATTTGGGAGGGGAGGAAATGTGTCTGGATGGAGATATGGACAAGTCACAGTATACAGCATCTGGCCATGCAAAAGTGCCAAATCTGACCCCACTGCAATCACCCCAATCGATCACTTACAAGTGTCCTTTCTTTTTGGTCCACAAAGATCTGACAAAGATTGCATAGAAATTAATTCAAATTAAAGAAAGGAACAGTTCTGAATTAGAATTCCACGCAAGTATGGAGGACGTGAAACCATCATTTCATAATCCAAGTCTTACTTCAATTAGTGCTGTTGGATACCTTACACACCAATGAACAGATACCTGGGTCACTGCACTAATTCTCTAACTCTGAAAGGTGGAGGCTCTGCTAGAAAAGAAACTGAGGGTCCCACAGCTCAGCCTGGATTTGCTTCTTCTCTGCCTGGGGTTTTGGACAAGGGAATATCATCACTCGATGACAGTGATGGTGGTGGTCACAGTAACAGTACTGACACATCCACAGCATGGTGCTACATGACATGCACTCTTCTAAGTATGGCACATAAGGTTACTCTTCACTCCTCTAAGCCACCCTATGAAATAGGGCTATTAGTGTCCTCATTTCATGGATGAGGAAATAGAGGCACGGAACAGTTAAGTAACTTGCTTGGGAATTTGAATCCAGTCTCGTTCCGGAACCACGCGTGCCCTTGGACACTGTACCATCTGTCTCTTACACTACAGACATTGACAACTGTGGGACTGGATTCTCTCCCCACTAAAGGAGACATAATATGCTGAGCCATCCAACAAAGTTTAAAAGGCTCATGTCTTGTTTTGCCTTAAAGTCAAGTGAAATTTTTCTAAATTAAACAAACGAAAGATGGTATGGTCATGAGAGGTCTGCAGCTGGCAGAATTTTCCATAAAAGGTGAAAAAGATGCTGTAGACCAAGAACAAATAAAACCACAGTCTCTATGATGGAGATCTAAAAGTAAAAGCAGGGTTGAATTATTTCTGAGGGGTTATATAAGATGACTTCTCTAGAGCTCGAGTAACGAGGCAAGTTTCCGTGAGATAGCATGACAACACTCTTCGAGAAACAGAACATCAGGTTTCAAAACACTCTCAATTCTACAAATTCCCAACTCTCTCTTCCCTTCTTTTTCTCAGAATTGTTTTTATGAGGTTTTGTTTTTGCAGATTTATTTTCTCATATGTACATAGATGCCCTAATCAGATTTTAACTGATTTAATCAAGTTCTCAGGTGATAACTTAGTTAACGGCCAGAACAATTCAGCACAATTCAGCAACCCAAGACTGACAGGAAGTGGGTGCTTCTCTGGGGTGATTCAGCAACAGCCTTTGAAAAGTAGGTTCAGCGACTCACCTTGGGTTTAAAAGCAATGACTTTCAAAACCATCTCGACAGTGAAAACCCCAGTGAAGACCATGTTCAGGATGTCCATGGCGTCATTAAACATCTTGGACTGCTCGTAGTGCTGTGTGGATGAAGACAGAGGCACAGTTCTCAGAGGCACATTCCCGACTTGCAAAAGGAGGCGCCCCAGCCCTTTACCCACTGCAGGCGTCTGTCCTTCACTTGGACACGGAGGCAACCCCACGGGCCAGCACCCACTCCCAGTGATGTCACTGACACTGCGAGGGCACACGGCTAATGCCCCCAGGAAGGCCTTGACAAGATGAGGGTGACTGATTGAACGATGAAGGGGAAAGACATCCATTTCCTCTGCTCGGGACAAAGGGAATCCACCCTTTCTTCCGGCAGGACTTATGTTCAGGGCCTCGGCCCAGGCACAATGCAGAGCACACCCACAGTCTGTAACTAAAGGGAAGGTTTGGTTAGGGATACATTTTATCCCATTCAGGCTTATGTTCCATCAAAGTCAGTATTATCCTGACTTCACGCTTTTCCCTACATCAGCACATGGGCCTTCTCATTCCTAAAGAATTCTAAAATTTAAGGCAAGGGCCAGAAAATGTATCCTTGGCTGTCTTTAGATACATTTTCCAGACAGCACTGGGAGTTGGTTTGATTTGCTCAAATTCTTCAAGTCAGTGGGGAAATGAATCTAGACCTTGGTCTCTCTTGTCCCAGTGCAACATCCACTAGACAACGTGAGTGCTGGAAACGCTCGCGGTTAATACCTCCATGTGACCCAATACAGCCAAGTGAGGTGAGCTGTATTCCTTGCCTCCAGGGTGAGCAAAGAGTAGCTGTGATGCAGGTCAGACCCAATATCCCACGGACTGGATGAGTTCCCACTGCCGTACTGAGAGCGACTTGAGGACAGAACATCACTCTGCGACAGGCCCAGAGCAAAAGGCCTGACACGAATGACCCAGCAAACTGTTTCTGATGTAGGTGTGACAGAGTTCCCATTCAACCAATAAAGAAAGCCAGGCTCAGGGGATATAACTTTCCCTAGATCACCCAGCTGGTAAGGGGTCAAGCCAGGATTGAAATCCCTGTTTGTCTAACTCCACACAGACAGAGCTTCAGCCCTCCACTGCTCCCTGGCCACAGGAGGCCCTCAGCCGAGGTTTACACAACTGAACGCCATGCTTGGGCTCCGTGTAAATGTTGCTTACGGTCACATTATACAGTCAGTCTCTTACGCAAAAGAGAGACTGCAAACTCCTGCCGTGGCAACTGTTAGCCAGAATGGGACTCTGGCCAAACTACAGCCCAGACTCATCAGAAAATCAAACCCTTCCTCTGGTGAGGGAGTGCACTCCACCCTCAGAATTTGGGGCATGGGGCGGCGCCCAAGGCCCAGACGTGATCCTCGTGGCTGTCTCCATTTTTACCTGCATGGCCAAGCAGAGTGTGTTGAGCATGATGAGGACAAACATCATGTATTCGAAAGGCGAGGAGTTCACCACGTACCAGAACTTGTACTGGTAGGGGTTTTTGGGGATGTATCTCCGCAAGGGACGAGCTTTCAAGGCGTATTCAACACACTGACGCTGCAATGGCAGAAAAGAGAAACGGGGGTCCTGAGCATGTCTATGGAAGAAGGACACAGTTCTCGCCTGCCCTCCAAGAGCTGGTACACATCTACTGAGAGGGACCAAGGACAAGGCGGAAATGGCCATAGCACCCTCCACAGGGACCACTGGGCATCACGGAAAAGGGCCCCTGGTGAGAGGCACAGAAATCCTCAAGAACCAGAGGAACTGGGCTGACTCTGAGACTGGAGGTCCCTGGCTGCTCCAGGATGGAACCACACGAGACGCCTCTCAGGAGCCAGAGCGTGTTAACCCTGGGTGTCTAGTGGGGAGGCACCTGTGTGTCCATCTGGGGGCTTTTGAGACTTGGGAGCTTGTAGTGTTCACGTCAGAATCCCCAGGAAGTGGTCCATGATGATGGCAGAACACTGCCCTGTCTCCTCTCGCTGCAGCTGAGACTGGTCCACCCATTATGGCAAAGCCCAGAGGGAGCCTCCAGCCCCAGGAGCCCTCAGCTCAGCTCAGTATCAGGCCCTACCTGCTCTTAGGTCCAGCCTGAACCCTGCTCTCCTGCTTTGGCTCTGACTTCAGATAAGCTCCCTCTGTCCAGGACCTGGCCCTGCTGTGACCTCACAGGCTGACTCTAGGGACCCCTGACAGGAGCTTGTTCTGGACCTCGGGTGGTGACCTAGTTTCAGCTCTGGTGCCGCCTGGCTGGCCTGGGCCTGGGCCTGACACTCTTCTTCCTCGGCAGGGGTGAGGGGATGGGAACAGCTGGGCCAGGCCTCCCTCAGACTGATGTGGATGGATCTGCAGGGACGCCCTCACAACTCACAGCAACATCTTCCTACAAACAAACTAGGTGCTGTCCTCGTGTTTCCCCCAGTGGGTTCACAGCCGCACCAGAGAGACGGCCTCACCAGGCACGGCCACTTCCCTGCAGGAAGCCCGAGCTGCCCGATGATTCTTGCTCACTAAGTCATCACCAAACAGAGATGGCTCCTGATAGAGGACCGGGGGAAACTCCCAGAACACAATCTCCATCTCACAGACAACATTTTAGAGTTGAAAGGGACCTCTAGGAGTAACTCCTTAATACCCTTGGTTTAGAGATAAGGAAGCAGGCCCAGAGAGGAGCAGGGCTGCACCCTCAGTCACAGAGTAAATGCAGGTAGAACGCAGGTCTCCTGGCTCTCTCACATCATCACACAATCAGAGCCAAAGGCCCTGCTTCTATCAGATAGGTCAAGAGAGAGTGATGCCGGTGTAATCTTAGACCTGAGTTTAAATTTAGCAACTTTCCCTATGGTGTGATAGGGTACTTCCTCCTAGGTCAATGGTTCTCAACTAGGGACATCTGACAACGTCTGGAGATGCTTTTGGTTGTCACTGGAAACGGCACGGGAATGGTGGGTGAGGGAGGGCAGAAGGTACTACTGGAATCTAGTGGGTAGAGGCCAGGGATGCTGCTAAACATCCTGTACAGGACACAGAGCGCAACAAAGAATTATCCAGCCTCAAATGTCAACAGTCCAGAGGTTGAGGAGATAAAAGACTCCCTCAGTAGGGACTGTGTGAGTGTCAGTGAGTGCTTTCTGGACCCGAGCCACACCACCCTACATGATTCTGAGCTGCCACTAGTGGGTCATAACCACAGAAGGCAGCCTTCTGACTTCTCACCTACAAGTCTTTGGGTAAATTTCAAAATTACACTCTAATCTGCATCTGGGAAACTAACCTTCAACACTAATGACTCAAACCAGCTGCATGCGTGCTCTGAATGGGAAGCCAAGCCCAGGGACAGACAGCAGGTGGGCGCCCCTCTCTGCCCAGGGGAAAGTCATCAAAAGAGAAATCAGTCCTCTTTTGCTCAAGGGATGGAAGCCCAAACAGTGTGTGACTTTAACCTGATTTTTGTCCAGCTCACAGTTCTTATACTCTTTCTCCCCCTGCTCCTGGAAAGTGACGATGACGAAGCCCACAAAGATGTTCATCATGAAGAACGCTACGATGATGATGTAGATGATGAAGAAGATGGAGATCTCCACGCGGTAGTTGTAGATGGGGCCGACGTTCTCTCCGTTCGAGTCAATGGCTCTGTACAGCAACCTGGGGAGCACAAGTGCCCAGTGAGCACCGCCAACCGCTCGGCCCCAGCAGCTCAGCCCCACTGCCTTTGCAGGTGTCCCTCTTCCCAACACCTTAGGGGCAGCGACCGTCAGTGCCCACCCCAAGGTCCCTGGACACAGAGCAGTCTCTCAGGAAGCCTCCTTAGCATTAGGCCAGCCTGCCCAGCACTTTGAGGAGTGAGCACCTGGGATATATTCGTTGACTGATTGCTCTGAGGGCTGCAAAAGATTTTACAAATATTCAATAATGTTCCTTTCTATTCACAGATAGAATAAAGGAGGAACATCATGTGGAAGACACTGGCAGAACTGAAAGCTGTAAACAGGACAGCCAGGGTAATTCTAGAGAACTAAGAGAGGATCCCCAGACTGAAATGTGCACTAAAATTAATATATGCCAAGGAGAACTCTGAACAGGAAGAAGGGAAATTACTCTAACAGCCTCCAATTCAATTTACCCCCATTCTGATGCAGATTCAGCCTTTCCCAGGCACCCGCCCCCAAGGATGCACTGTGCTAGACACTTTCACATCCATCTGGAAAGGCTGTCATCCCCATCTGAAGGAAATTCAGAGAGAGACCTAAGTGCCCAAGGTCACGGTCCTGGGGGCAGAGCTGGAAGTTGGGATCAACTCATCTGAGCCCCAAGTCCCAGGTTTGTTCATGTTACTGCTATCCCTGGTGGCAGTGGCCACCCATATTTGCTACAGTGCACTGTTTAAAATCTGAGACTACAGCCCGTGGCTCTGTAGAATGTAGGCTCTCACTCTATCCTCCCCTTCTCCCAAGATAAATTCCCTAATGAACAAGCCCCACCCAACTGTCCTTTCAGTCTGCAGGACTCTAGACACCCCGTGCACCCAGAGAGTCCTGCCAGCCTGGCCACCTTCTGCAGTTCTTCTGAGCATGAGAACTTGACATTCAGAACTGCATCTATGTATACGTGCTCTGGTAGCAGGAGTCGGTGGGCTATCAGAGAGCAGAGAATAATAAAAATGTAAGAGACTCTCCTTCTGTACCCTGTCTTCTTCCATCTTTCAGTTTTTCTGACTTTATCCACAAAATTCTAGCCATTCCTCAGGACCATGTGCTGCATGTCTCTGATGCACCAGGACCCTCCTGCCTGGCTTGGCTGCCAGACACTGACTAGATAAGGACTTTGAAAGGGCAAACCATGTCAGGACAGCTCTGTTCCTTCCACATGTTGCATGGAGCTGGTCTCAAAAGCACATTTTACGAAGGAGCAAGTGAGTACATCAGTGAAAGACAGGGCACAATGACTCTTATTAGTGTGAGGAATGAATAGATCAATGAACTAACCATCTGGGACACTGTCATGGCCCTCTTTAGGAACAGCATAATGGCAGTTTTACTGATGTGGCTACACAGGAACTGACATGAAAAATGCCTCTGAGGTCTCCCCATTCCCTTCCAGGGACGCTCCCTAGGAGCCCGCTGAGATGCGCCACCACCTGGGATCTACCCCACCCCTGCTTCTCAAATCCGAGAGTCCAGGCAGCTGGCCACAGAGGTCAATCATTTGCCTAATTAGACAGAGGAGCCCCCTGGGCCAGGAAATGACTGAAAAGTAGCCCAAAGTTAACAAGTCATAGAAAAGGCCAGCAGAAGTGGAGAAAGGCAGTAGGACTCACTGCAGGAGAGCCGGCTGAGCCCAGAGTGGCGGCAAAGCCGTGAGATCCCAGTACTCACGCGGGCCAGCCCTCAAACGTGGAGACTGTGAACAGAGCCATCATGGCTGAGAGGACGTTGTCAAAGTTGAAATCACTGTTCTGCCAGATCCTCTCACGGACCACAGGGTTATCCACATCTCCATCCTTGTAGAGGATGAAGAGCCCTCTAGAGAGGAAAGGAAGTGGGGGTCACCCCAGCTGAACATGGAATTGGTCGCCCTGCCCAGTCCCTCCCCCGGGCATCATGGTCATGCTCGGTTCACTGGTTCATAGGCTGCATTTCTCCATATCTTGCCCTGCATTTAATCTACTCTATGGTTCAAATAACTGCCAAGCAATGGTTAGTTACATGAGTATTCTCCACAGTGACCAGGCAGACACCCAGCATGTGCCTGATCACAAATGAAAACTAGCCAACAAGACCCATCTCTCATACAATGGGCTCCAAGTGTGCAATGAAGACCCAAAAGCTTTGGCCATGGAGAATTCCACAAGCTCTGGGAAACAAGCCCAGGAACCTTCTTGTCTGCATTTCAGTTTTAATCAAATTCCTCTCTTACACTAACAATATTCCCACTTTTCTTTCCAAAAGAACTCTGTAATGGTTGGCACACAAGATTGCTCACAGAATTTCATTTCTGGAAGGATTCCAATATCTCTGTTTCACAGATGAGGAAGCTGACGTAGGGAGGGAAGGGGAGGCATCTTCATACGACTGCTGTGCTGTCCCCTCTGGGAGACACCCTCACCCACAGTGAGAACAGTGCCCCCAGAGGTACACTGTCAGTTACGTGGCAACTGGTGCTCTCTGACAGCACCTTCTGCTGAGAAGAAACCCCAAACGAACACAAGCAGTGCCAGGCCTTGACTAGGGACATCACAAAAGGGCAGGGACACGGGGACTTCTGCACAGTCTCAGAACTTCAGGCAGTGGTTTCTGATCTGTCTTCATAGTCTTCTGGATGGGTTGGGATAAAGGGTGACTATTTCCCACCTGTTTTCTCCTCTTCCTGTTCTTGTGAATAGAAACATGGCCTAAATGTGTGTGATGGGAGCAAGGGAAGAAGTAGCCAGGGACCTGTCAGAAGAGGGCAGCCAGCTCCTGAACACCCCGAAATTATGCTTCGAGTTCTGGCTTGGGGAAAAAGTTATCCACATGTCTGTGAGAAGAGTTTTCTGGGGCATCTCATAATGTTATTTTAAGTTTTAGTGCCTCCCTCCCCCCCAGTTTACTGACTCTATACCAAACATCAGAAGCCATCTGTCCATTCTTTTAGGATGATGAAAAGCTTTGGAACTAGATAGAGGTGGTGCTTGCACCACAATGTGACTGCACGAAATGCCACTGAACTGCAGTTTAAAATGATTAATTTTGTTAGGTGAATTTCACCTCCAAACAAAACCTCTCCACCTCTCAGCCATGAGGTGAGCACTCAGGCCTCTTATAGTCCACGACGACAACTCATGGAACACTGGGATGAGCAAATTCTTGAAGCTTTCTGTCTGTCCCTCCAAATTCCCCACTCCTGCATTCAGAACGCTCACCTGCATTCTTCAGGGTTACTTTTGGCTTCGTCGGTACAGCGATAGAACTTTCCCTGGGTACAAAACACACACACTGTCAAACGCAGGCTTCCTCTACAGGAGGAGATGGGATCTGAGCATGAAGGCCCTCCCAGTACCTTGAACAGCTGAACCCCAATGCAGGCGAACATGAACTGGAGCAGGGTGGTGACGATCATGATGTTGCCGATTGTCCGGATGGCCACAAAGACGCACTGGACAACGTGCTGGGGAGATGCGGCAGGGAGGGTACAGGGGAGTGTTAATTGTCTGTGTTGTTTTAGCCACAGGGTGAGCTAATACCAGCCAGGATTTCCTATGTTTAAGGGAGTTTTTATATGATTTTCCAACTCGGCAGTTCCCTGTGTTTCCTCTTGCAGGTAGCTATCTGTGGGGAGTTACCCCCAGTGCATTGTGGCCACCAGGGAGGAATGCCCTGTTAGCAGCCCCTCCTTGGTGTCCTCTAAAGCAGTGAGCTTAGTCAGAAGAAGTGCCAAACCCTCTGGCCTTCCATATAAACTGCATGAGAACAGATTTAAAGGCTAAAATATTATTAATAATGAAAAAAGTAATAAATAGTAATCAAATAAAGAAAAATAAATTAACAAAAATAAATAATAACTTAAAAAATGCTACTAGCACTTGGCAGAGGCAGCTTCGTTGGTCAGAAATGTCCTTTTCTTTTCCTTTTTTTAATAACCTGCTTTAATTAATCTACCATGTTCAGGCTACTTTTGTTTGTTTTGGGGTGGGATGAGGTAATTAGGTTTATTTATTTATTTTAATGGAGGCGCTGGGGATTGAACCCAGGACCTTGTGCGTGCTAAGCACGCACTCTATTACTGAGCTATGTCCTCCCAGAAATGTCCTTTTCAAATGTATAACCCACTTGAAAATCCATCAGGCCTCAGCCCAGCCCCAGTCCAGAGAGGTCAGTGAGGACAGCTAACCCCAACAAAAGCCCGCCCAACACAGAGAGGAATCCAAACCTTAAGTCCTTTTGCTCTGTTGATTGCCCTGAGTGGCCTCAGGACCCTTAAGACCCTCAGAATCTTCACAACAGAGATGGCACTGGATCTAAGGGAAAGAACAGAGGAAAGCAAGCAAGCAGGATGTATTATAATGGGAGAAAATACTTGGAGATAATTTCACTTTAATATGGACTATGCAACACGTGGGAGTAGAGCTCATCTCTCCCATGGCTCCCACCTGATGTGAACACTAGGTAGTACTTGGCTTCTAGGCTTCAGCTGTGTTGGTTTGGTTTTCTGTTTGGAGGCCTGCTGCAGTGCCCTGGTGCCAGGCTTCTCTGGCCTAAGAGTCCACTCTTTGGTAGGAGACATGGGCAGCTGTAACCCAGCATGTAGGTGTGACAACAGAGGGAAGGTGGTCTGTGATGTCAGGGGACCATGCCTTAGGGAGTCCGGGAAGGCTCCCTGGAAGTGATGTCCAGGTGAATCCCAGGGGGGCAGTGGGATTTAGCTAGACAAAGGGGGAAGGGGCTCCAGCTGAGGGGGCAGCACCTGCAAAGGCTCTAGATTGGAAGCTGCAGCTCATGCAGTGGCAAGTGGCTGAGTGCGGCCCGAGCACATGCCTAGGAGGCAGTGGACTGGGCAGCAGCTGGAGGGTGTAGGCACAGCTGGGAGCTTAGAGGAGTTGCAAAAACACTAGTGAGAATGACCTTCCAAGCTGTGACTATGTGGCTTCCTCCCACCAGGCAATGATGGGAGGCAAGGATGAAGATGAGCACACAGGGCAGTTTCAGGCAGGGGTCCTTGGTCTTCTGAGGGGGACAGAGTCTCTCCTTCACCTTTAGCTCAGAAGTCATGTACGTACCCACACTCTCATATGGGGGCTACTGATGGTCAGCACCTAAGCAGAGGTGCTTCAAAGTCATCAGGAAAGCAAGGCCACCCCTGGACACTCCCATTGGAGCCTCTGCCCCAAACCCCAGGGTACAGCAGGCAGGCAGTGTGCAGCTCAGGCTACGCCCCACCAGAAATCCCACAAGGCCATGGAGAGGCCCTGGGGCTCTGACTTGCAGCTTTGGCCCCTCCTAGATGAAAACTGTAGAGGCCAAAAGAAAAGGGTCATAGCAGCTGATCTATCCTGGAGATAAAGGAAAGCCTTCAATATCCAAGCTGGTCTGAGAGGCCACCTAGTCCTAACCCTCCTAGATGGGGAACTGAGACTCTGGGAGAGGATCCCCGGCTCCCAGGCCCTGGGCCAGCCCCTGGAGAATCCAGAATAGAGCCCAGCTGCTCTCCCTCCTAGTCAAGACATCTTTCACCCTCTGTTGAAAGCAAATATCACAGAGTATTGAGCCCATCCCAGCAGAGGGCATGAAAAGAAAAACAGAACCACAAAAATGCAGGAGCTGTCCCAATGCTTTCTGACATGGGCGCTAACTAAGCTTTCCCAGATAGCGGAGTGTCATCATTATAACAATGCCAAGGCTTTATGCATTATGTTAAAGTTCCCCGCAGAGACCGTCCTGCCCAACAGTCCTGTGTACACCCCCCCCCCCAGAATACTTACTGGATCCCAAATGACACCAGAGATACCCCAACAACCAGCATATCCAGTAAGTTGAAGTAGTTCCTGCAGAAAGCCCCTTTGTGGAGGAAAGCTCCAAAAGTTGTCATCTAGAAGCAGAAACATGAGGAATTTACTGTTTTTTTTTTCCTCTCCAGAGAAAATGACACCTGGGCTCTTTACAAAATCTTGAGCAAAATATGACTTTATGAACAAGTGTGCCAGAAATGTAAACCAACAAGGCAGAGCAACTGAATGCTTTGTTCAAAAATGAAAAAAGGCAGCTCATTTCCAATACATTTTAAAAGAAGAGACCAATGTGGACTTCGTTACAGCGACGACACATTTCAAGTATGAATATATCGTTGGCATGTCCTAAGGCTCTGTCTCAGGAAAGAGTCCACATGACCAGGTTTGTCATGACATAATCGCTGCTCAGACAACCTGGCCTCCCCACAAAATGCTGGTTCTGGCCCCTCGGAGACCCCTGGAGAGCGCACACTGTTCCCATCCAGGCCTCTTAGTCGGGGCTAGAAGATGCACTGGAGTCCCGGGCTCCCACGCTCTGTTGACATAGAAACTTGAATCACTTCTCCAGGCCCCTTACTGCTGATAATGGTCCTTGGTGATACAGCCATTTTAAAAGGCTCCTTGAAGCCCAGCTGCTCTAGCACGTGCCAGCTGTGGCTAGGAAGCCGTCCCCTGGCCTCGCCATGTGAGCCTCACCGCTCTCAAAGTCACAGCCCTGTGTGCCCAGACACCACTGCGGGCACCTCTGGAAAAGGAGTTTAGTAAAGAAGTGCTCTAGAGTAAACACTCTAAAATATGAAGTTCACTGCTTATTTAAAAAAAAAAATGGGTAAAGGCTCAGATAAGTACAAGAGAAGAGATGCAGAGCCAGGAACTAATTACCCTGGACCATATGGATCTGCCAATACTGAATTAACCCTTTTTAACACATAAAAAAGGCCACTTCAAATGGTTTAACCTAGTAACCAAACAGCCTCCCAAATCTTCCCCAGGCCCCCAGGAACCACCCTTTCAGATGTCAGCTACTTCTTGGAGAACCTCCCACTTTCTGAATCCTTCTTATTTTAGCTTATTTTCTGTTCTCCAAGATATCTTCAAAATGAAGACTGACTCCAAAGATTTAAGTCACTGAGACAAATATACAGAAATTGAAAAGCAGTGACATGGGTTTTTTCTTTTAAACAAAGGAAAACTCTGAAGCCCAACAGTAACTATATTCATTGAACAACTTAAAAATGTGGAAAGTAAAATAAAACCTCAATTAACCAGGCTAACAGGTTAAGTAGAACATTTTTCTATTCAGTTAGAGGAGAAGGCGAATTACAAAGGAAAAAAAAGGGGGGGGTGGAGAAAGAGGCAGCTCAGGATCCAGCAGAGGCCAGGCGAGGGTCATTGCACCCCATGCCCTGTGCCTTCTGCATCGATGCCCCGTGCCACGGAGAGGTGCTAGAATCCACTCACTGGCCCAGGCACACATCTCACTTAGGACAACTGTTAACCAAGTTTACTGGCAAAAAAAGGCAAGAAAATGAACTCGAATATTTAGAAGATTTTTAACAAGGGTTTAAAAGAGGTGTTGGTTGGTTTTGTGCTAATATTTTCACTAACAAAAAAAAAAAAGAAAGAAAGAAAGAAAATAACTAAATACTCTATTGCCTGGAATGTTAACTGAGGTTTCATTTTATAGAAGAGTTTGTAAAGAGCCCAAGTTCCACAGTAGTCTAACATAAAATACATTCTTTTCCTGAGATGCACACACAAAAAACCCAAAATGGTTTTAAAAAAATGTGGTTCAAAGCCTTCATTTCCCAGCTTGCCTCCCCACTAGGAGATGACTGCTCTGACAATTGTCAGAGGCCACACTGTCCCAGGGCTGTTGGGATGCCCACCTCTTAGCAAGTCTGGGGGTTCTGGGCTCTCTGCTGCGGGTCTCCAGACCTCAGAGTACATCGGAATGAGCTCACCCCAAGGTGGCCTTCACAACCAGTACACAAACCACATGCAGCAATGGCAACGCGTAGCTCATGCATGGGCAGTACATTCCGGAAGCCCTGCCCAAAGGGAGCTCTTCTCGTTGAGCAAATGTAAGCCCATCCATTAAAATATCGTAACACAGATATAAAATATCTTAACACAAAAAGACCAACACTGTCTTGCAAATATCCTCTTGCAAGAAAATAGTGTGTTACTATTTTAGGGCACTGAAAATGCAGTCAAAGAAATGAGAAGAGAGACATCCCCTTCGTCGAAGAAATAAATGCTTTTCCTCTGACTTTGACGTCAGGAAGGGTGGAAGAAAGTTCACACATAGTGTTGTACCTGTTACCAGTTGACAAATTCAGGGGATATAAAAAAAATGGAGCAAAAAGGAATTTCCAATTGCTATTAGGAAGCCAGAGTAGCTCCCCCATGCATTCAAAGGTTAAAAAGAAACAGCAAAACCAAGTTGAATGGTTACAGAAAAAAATTCTTTGGTTAAAAAAAAAGTGGAGCTTGATCACAGAGGACAAAAACTGAAAAGGGCCAAAAGCACGTCACACGTCTTGGCTGTGTGTCACACATAGGAGCAGGCCCCTAAAACACACTCCTGTGGAACGTGTTACCTTCAAAACGATCTCAAATGCAAAAGTACCAGTGAAGACATAATCTGCATAACCTAGCATCTGGAAGGTAAACAAAGAATTGCAACCATTATTGCTACGGCTGCTTTAGCATACGCGAGGATCAATGAAAAAGCCATTACCTTCAACAGGATTTCAACAGTAAAGATGGCTGTGAAAGCATAGTCAAAGTAACCCAGTATCTGCAAGGCACAACACGGGAGATGAGAAAAAGGCATCCAGACAAACCCCGACAGCTCCGCGCCCGTGGGGAGAACCCCATTTGTGATCTGAGACCCATTCTCCCCAGATGAGCCTGCTACCCTGGAGGGAAGTGCAGAGATGCTCAAAGTGCCCCATCCCGTCCAGTTACAGCTCATCTTTGTAACCTATAAGAGCTTTGGGGATACTTACCTCCTGTGACCACACGTGCTGAACCCACCCGCCCCCCGCCAGTCTCATGTCTTGGCCAGACAGACGATCACTTACAAAAGTACTTTACTAACAACCTTTGCTTATCAGCACACTATACTCTGTGACTATACAGAGTTACATGTGGCACTGGGTAAACTGGTCTCACACACATTTTAGCTTTTGAACTGCTTTGTTGGCTGAATGAAATATGTTGTCATTCAGCTGAGCTTCAGGTTGGAGGGCAAATGTAAACAAAGACGTAGTGGCATCAAACAGGCCGCCTGCCCCTCCAATTCCAGCTCATTCCATCAGGGAGCAAACCCTTCCGCCGTCGATGTGCCAGGCTGGGTAAACCTGTGAGGGCGGCTTTCATTTATCGGCCTCCCCCTGTGCGCTGCTGTGCATCTAACACTGTTCTGCCTCCAGGCTGGTTTTTCCCTTGTTGGGCCCACTCAAAGACAAGACTGACCTGGCTTCTGAATGATCAGTCCAGGCCACTTCATCAGCACTCCTAAAAGTACCGTCTACTTTCCAACCAACGGAGTCTAGCTAACCCCTTCTGGGGTCCCTGCTTCTACTCAGAGCCATGGGGGCAGGTGGGCAGGACAGGAGGCCAGCAGCAAGTCTGTGTGAACTCAAGTAAGGCTGCTCACAGGGAACCCTCAGCCACAAAGACGGCAGCTGCAGCTCTGCTGGTGGAAGAGGCCATCGTGGCTGCTCATCTGCATGATAACTGTGCTCTGTGGTTTGGAGGAACCGCAGAGATCAGCGAGGTAAGGTAACCCGGGGAGCCCACCCAGGCCAATTCTGTGTATCTAACAGACGTGGCCGCTGAGAACAGGGGCAGCTGCTCAGGCCACGCACCAGTCACAGCACCGCTGAGCAGGGAGCCAGGCTGCGGGGTGCCATCAGGAGCCATGGGCCCGCTGTGTACATGTGGGACCCACCCAAGGGGAGCCCTGACTGCTGTTACACTGAGGCGAGGACCTCTGCTTCAGGGGCCAGCCCTCCTCACTGAAGTTCTCTCCTCAGAGGCTATTACTTGTTTCCCAAACTGTTCCCATTTTCAGATGCATACATTTTACTGGAACACTTCTGTGTATTTCTGTTTGTGGTCAGGCAGTGAAAAGTACCTCCAAGGGCACTAACAAGGCTGTCCACGGGGAACCCTGCCCCTCCTCAGTCATGGCAGAGCTGTGAATGCGGAAAGCACGTGGGCAGCCAAGAAAGACCCAGCTGCCAACAAGTCAACAACTCAGCCTGGTACCCACGGGCAAAGCTCTTGCATTCAGGTTGTTTCTTCTTTACTCTGCCTCCTTTCTCTTTTTCACTAGTAACTCAGCTAAAGTTAAAAAAAAAAATAAACACCACCACCACCAACAAAACACTGCACGATTCCAGTCATATGAAGTATCCAAAGTGGTCAAACTCACAGACAGAAAGCAGGATGGTGCTTGTCAGGGGATAGGGGAGGTGGACGTGGGGAGCTGCTGTTCAGCAGGGATAGTTTCCATCATATGAGTAAGAGCTGGAGATCTGTACAACGTGGTGCCCAGCGTTAAAAATACTGTCCTGTGTGCTTAAAAATTTGGGAAGCTCTCGTGTTAAGAGTTCTTACCACAGTAGAATAAAAACACTGGTATTTTAAAAGCAACACACACACACGTCTATTAAAAAAGGACAGTAACATTCTTGGGAAAAGAAGCAGGGAAGTAAACTCATGGGGAAGTAATTACAATAAAAAATTAGAACATGAGGCCCCCATCTAAATTAATTCTTTGATAATCTGTGTTCGAGGACTGGCTCCGGACCTAGTCTGTCACAGAACAGTATTTCTTCCTAAACAGTGTTTCCGGCTGTGGGCTTCTTTTTATGGTGGACTCAACAACACAGAGGTCTTTGCTTTTTCTGAGCACTTAGAAGGAGACAGCCTCGGGGATCTCTAACAAAAGCCCTAACATGTGAATACAGGTTAAGACAGGCTAGGGGCCTTCATCTTTATACCAACACATGCTTTGAGGGAAAGATCTTTTCATCTTCAAAGCAGAGTGCCGATGCTCCTTCAGTCTGACAGGCTGAGTCTGCCAGGCGTCAAACCAAGAGCACAGGAAATGGAAAGAACACGGGGTGTCGTCATCACAATCGGAATTGGGCGGGGGGGGGCACCGATCTAGTGATATGTCCAAATCCTCACACTTCTAAAAATCTCTTGTACAGAAAGAAGTACCGACCAGGCAAGGCAGCGACTGCTGACAGCCTCGCACACTCGCAGGCCTCCCTCCCTGGGCGGGTTTCTTGGTGATCATCCGGAACTGCGCTACGGTCAAGACTGGAGAGGCAACAGGCTACTGTCCTCTGAAGCTGTCTTGCCTCTGATTGTTCTCAGTGCTGAGTGAGCTGACCTGCTGAGGCTGAACTGCTCAGGCAGGAACTAATTTAGGTACCAGTCTCTGCCCAGCATAGACGCTTAGGAAGGGTGCTATCCCTAAACTATGAAACTGATTAATGATAGAAGACTAAACCCTCTGCTTGTTTTCTGTGTCAAGTCACCTCCTGCCCCTCCAAAACATAGTTCTTCTCTGATGAACCCTTCAGTCCTACATCTGTCACCTCCCAAACTTGTATTTCTCCTTAGTAATGGAGCCATGTGGCTTTGGGAATCTAAATCCACGTAAGAGAAGTCTTCCCGCCAACCCTAAATAAGAGCTCCTGGGCATGTGACACCCTCGGTTTCAATTTTACTTTCTCTCCTGCTGGATGCTGCCACCAGGCAGAAATCTCGAAATAGGTGTGCCTGTGAATTTGACCAGGGAGGGGAAAAGAAGGACCAAAACATTGGCAACAAGGAACAGGGAGGCAGAGAGGCACAGTCCCTGAATACACTAAGTTACTGCAGAGTATTTAAAATGAAGTGTAACATGCATGAGTCCATGAAGGTTTGTGCCCATTAAACAAAAGCTGTCTGGCACTTACAAACCTGAAACATAAAAGGCCTGAAGGTGAATGAGAGGTCTACTCCAGCTTTTACCTTTGTGGCCCCTGCAGGTCCTGCCTGGACCACAGCCTCTGCCTGAGAGCCCAGAACTGACCCCCAGGAGCCCCGCCCTGCTGACCTCGCTGGGGGGCTTACAGTGTTCCGGAAGGAGTGGCTGCGGATGGGGTCCTCAGCCGCCAGGGCAGCGCTGCTCAGCATGATGAAGACAAGGATGAGGTTGGTGAAGATGTGGTGGTTGATGAGCTTGTGGCAGCCCACTCGGATCCTGTGGGGAGAGCCGTGGCATAGACGCAACCCCAGGCAGGGCCAGGGGAGACGGCCCCCCGCCTCCCAGCATGCTGGGTCCACTGTGGTGACTGATCAGGCAGAGGGCAGCTGTCCCACCCAGGAGATTGGAACCATTGGGCCCTTGAAACCCCAAGACAGCAGACCTCAAGGAGTTGAGTGGCCACACCATAGAGACCACTCACTGAGTCCTTAGAAGTGGGGATATGGTCCTTCTCAAGGTGAAAAAGTAAGGCTTCAGCATATGAAAGAACTTTCTTAAGGTGACACAACTAGTAGGGACCAGGGACAGATTTCCAATCCAGATCTGATGGTGACGTTTTCTCACCATAACAAGAAGCCCAGCGGCTCACTTTCCCTGGCTTGGAAAGGAGATGGAGTTCAGAGCCCATCACAACAGCTCACAAAGAATGCAAGCAACCCCTTTCTTGCACTGCACGTGGGCCGTACCAAAACAGGACCACAGTAAGCGGGGCTTGGTGGAATCTCCTATTACGTGGATATTCTGTACTAAGTGCTACTTTTCTTGTTTGGTGGAGGGAGGTGACCCACAACAAGTACCTCTGAGAAGGTGAAGTGACAGTTACACAATCTTACAAAGATCTTACTGCACTATGTGATGGAGCCATCACAGGGTCCCACGGTCCTGGGCAGCAAGGCAGAGCAGTACGTGCGCAGCACCCCAGCCCTGGCTCCCCCCATGGCTCCGTGAGCCATCAGAGCCTTTCCTGCTGCCCCTGAGGGCCTATGGGTTAGTTAGTGCAGTCAGTGCCTAACTACCTTTAACCTCAGTATCTGACTTTGGATTTAAAGATTTTTTCCCCCTATAGAATACATGTAGGCTTTCCTTTGAAAAGATTTTTTCACTTTCACAGCCAGAGTCAAATTTTATATGAAGGTGACCTCTTGCTTCCAATCACCCCTCTGGGTCTGCTTAATGCTGGGATGTCTCTCCTGGAGAGCTTGCAAGCTATTAGCAGCAGGGGAAGGCTTCCCAGGGCTACGAAGGAAGGAGTGCTCATAGCTTTGGGGGAAAATCAATCCATTCCTCCAATATAAGGAGACTGTAGGTGTCAGTAATGACGGTTGACTAACTTTTTTAAAGAGATACCCAAATTCTCAACAGTGATGACCTGTGAAGACTATCATTAAATCTTCAAGTTTGTAAGGACTGTGGCCTGCCTTGCCTCCCACCTGTCTCTCCCTGGAGCCTGTGAATTGACAGAGTTCTTCTCTGGCAGCCAAGACCTGCTTCCGCAATTCTAGACACCTTTACAGGAGCCATCTATTCCCTCTAGCATTTTACTCCATCCCAGGTGATTTAAAGCCTAGAAACCAGCTAGAAAACCCCCATCTCCTCTTATAGTACTTGTGAGTAATTACCACGTTCCTGGTGAGCACCTTATCTTTTAACAGGAGAAATGCTACTCTAAGCAGGATATTATGGAGCTCAATTGAATAGATACCACCTATAAAATATCACTGACTGATATTACTTTACCACCATAAAACTCAATAGGGAAAAGTAATCAACTAAACTGGGTCTCTGGGTGAAGATGCTGTGCAGAAGCTGGTCAAAAATCCTCAGCCCCATCTTCACAGAAGACCCCTGGTGGAGAAAAGTTCCTCTGGATGGAAAACACAGGCGACAACCCATGGAGCACCAGAGCTGCGGGCTCCAACCAAGCCCCAGGCACTGTACCCCTGCTGTCCTAGTGCAGGGCTTAGCGGGGAGGAGAGTCTGGAATGGCCCTCCTCCCAGGACCTGGTCACACCCCTATAGCCCGTGGTCCAGCACAGGAAGGTGAGGAAGAGATGAACAGAGGGCAAAAGCTAGGCTGGAGCAGGACAGGGGTCAGAGGCAGCCCGGGGGCCCTGATGCTCAGGTGCAGAAAGGGGCTGTGAACCACCTACCCTCACCCCATCCCCAGCCACCCACAAGCAACCTGTAGGGTCCTGGGAGAGACGGGGCAGCCACGTGACTAGAAGGGGGATATTTACGGGTTGGTCTTGCTAAGAATGAAGAAAGCGCTCCCTTCGGGAATAGGGGCAATTTTCTCTTTCATGTTCAACTCAGAGATTCTGCGAGGACGGGGGCCAGCTGGAACCTCAGGCTCATCCTCCTCCTCCTCTTCTTCCTCTTCACCTACTTTAAAGGAGACACTTTTTTTACATGAAATAAACAAAGACTGCATGTGGTTTGGAATTACTACTCTCAATTTCACATGAAAATTTGGCTTAAAATGTATCATCACCTATCAGCTTAGATTCATCAAAACCCTTCCATATATGAACTGAGAGTGCGAGGGGGTGAGGCGGGCCTGAAAAGGATGCCCGTCTGGTGAGCATGTGGAGCTGTGGGAATCCGTTTAAGATCTGAGCACAGGTAGAGGTGGCAGCAGTGGGATTCCCACTGCCGCGTCCTGAGCACCTGGCTGCTTCCCCAGTAACCTCCTTGCTCAGCTCTAGCCTGAAAAACTATGTGGGATTTTAAATCACACAGTCAGTCCCCAAGGCTCCCCAATGTCACAGTCCCTTCTATGTCACCCAACAAAGGCCCCGGTCAACGTCAAAATGTCAGGTGAATGTTGATAACTGGTTGCCTCCTTGAGAGATATCCTGGCCAAGGTGGGGCTTGCCCTGCTCCACCTCCGAGTTCTCCCCTCTCCACCTGGATTCTGGGTTACATAAGCTGCCTACAACCATGAGAAAAGGCAGAGCTAACTGGCCCACATGGGGACTGGATCCCTGGCCTTGGTGGCCCTGGCAGCCTCAGCAGCCCTGCGTGTGCCCCAGCTGGGCCAACTGGCCACAGACTCAGCCACTGATCAAAGAGGGAGCAAAGTCACACCCTCAAGAGCTGAGAGCCTGTCTCTGGCCTCTGCCACCATACCTGGCACATCACAAGGCGGGTAGGGGTCCTTGTCCTCATCCTCTTCTCGGTAGTCGTCAATTGTAACCTGGGATGACAGAGAGGTCAGGGGAGGAAGGGAGCCTCTGACTTATACGTACTGGGGAGGGGCAAAGACTTGACCCTGCCGTTCAGCACAGGGCAGAGAAGTCGTCTCCAAAGTGTGTGCTGTATGTGAGTGTGTTGGGACGGCAGTTGCCCCCCAGAAATGACTCTGCTCTGAGGGCAGACGAGGAGAAGACGTGTCACTCCTACCCAGCCACGGACAGCCGGCACCATCCCTGCCCTCCTCCTCTCCGTCGCCGTCACATACACTGTACGAGAACTACACTGCAGATTCCTGCCTCCCTACAAGGGGCCTCACTGAGAAGACACTAACACAGGTCAGGTCTGGCCACATTATTCCAATCAAGAAAAAACAAGTGGTCAGACCAGTTCAATATTTATCATACCAGTTCCCTGGTGAAATACTACTGATCACCAGCCAAGTGCCTCGAGTCACTCAGAAGCCCCTGGAAAGCCAGCGTCTGTGATGGGGTGACATCCTCTCACACCCAAATGTCACACACAACACTGTCACGGTGTAAAGGGCACATTTATGGCGGTATCAACAGAATCATTTTGAAACAAAGGGGAGAACATAACATATACCTTGTTGTCACTGTTGGCTATCTGGTTGACTTCTGGTTTGTTGTTCTTTTTATTTTCCAGGCTTTCTTTTCTATGGAGAAGGGAACAGAACAAAAGAAACCAAGTAACCATATTGTTTTGTATAAAAAAGCTAATCAGCATTCTGAATCAACAGTGGCCCAATGAAGGACAGAAATTAATTGGAAACAACCCTAACAGCAAGAACATAGCACAACCCACTCAGAGCTTCCTGTTCATCTCAATGCACTGAATTCATTACACAGATCATCTTATTAAAATTCTCATCCAAGAGCTAATCAGCGTCGAATGCATCATTTATTTTATGACACCAAAATTAACCACGTGATACTTTAAGCATGGGGATGTGCGACTCCCACTCCCAGCTCTGAGGGGCTGAGAGCCAAGGGCCTGGATTCTGCCTAAGATTCCACCCGTTTTGATGTACCTCACAGGGCCATCCACGATCCCCACCACACAGCAGCCTGGGAGTTGCCATGCAGTCCGTGCTGCCCGCCAAGCCCCACCTGCAACTGGCTCCGTGGGTTAGAACCCTCAGGTGAAAACGGGGTTACCTGGCAATCTTTTTCCTTTCCTTTTCTTCAGCTTCCTCTTTCTGAGCAGTGTTCAAACTTTCAGCATCAGCCAAGTTGTCTACAGCAATGGCCAAAAAGACATTCAGTAGAATATCTAATTTGAATGTTTTAAGGGTACAACACGTTTCAAAATGCAGCTACATACAGTGAACAATGGCAACATCACACCCCTCAGTGTTTCAGGAGGCTGGTGACAGGTGACTGTCCCCTAGTGCTATATTCACTTGGTAAAGCCAGGGGGCCAGAGCCACATTTTTCAAAAAGGACTAGAGCCTGTAGAAGATAATCTGGAAAAAAGCAAAATTAAGATTCACCAAAACCCAAGAAAACCTGCAAACGTCAACATTTCCACCCCTGCGTGTGCCTGGGCATGTGCGTGTCGCTACATCTAGGTCTCTATGGCTGTGACACATGTTGCATAAAACAACCTATGACAAACAAATGGCATTTTTATGCATCTCACTCTATGCATTTTACTTCTTTTAAAACACACACCACCCACAATTATTTATCTGTTTATCTGGGGTGTTTTCCAAAATAAACCCCATGAAAGGCTATACACATCATTCAAATGATGATCCCATCACACAAGACAGTCTGAGCCTTTCTCATCTGAAATGATCATCCGAATCTGTGAACACCTCATTCACTCATTCATTCCACACTGTCTAGAGCATGCCTGACTATTCTTTTGCATTGTCCAACTGTGGCTGTATCTTTGACTCTTGTGGTTGAATTTAATTTTTGCAAATAGGAAAAAGGTTTTGAGCTCTTACTATAATGCTACATGCGTGGTTTCCTTGAGTGACTGAAAAAAAAACTATGAATAAGGTTCCCAAATCAGAAGATTTCTTATTTGCTAGCATTTCTGTACATTTTTGAGAAGCACAGGGATCAGAGGGCCAAAGGTCAAGAGGATTCCCTTCTCCGACTAATGCATCCCTCTGGCTGATGCCCAGCCACCCACATGCAAGATGACGGAAACCCAGGGACCCCAAGACAGAAGAGGCACACCACGGTCCCACAAGCCCTGAGCAATCTGAACTCGCATGTAGGTCTCTCAGCATGTAAACAAACATAATCCAACAAAGGACCGATGGTGAGCTAGCTTAAATGTGAGTGAATTCTATTAAGACTTTCAAAACACCTTTGACACATTAGACTATTTTCTAAACAGAGCTGCAATGAGCCTGAGGCAGCAGTCTGTCCCAGACTAGGTGATGGTCGGCAAGAGGAACACTCTTCTGAGGGGCGTGGGGTGACTGTGGCTCAGAGAATAATGAATCCTGGGACTACCTGTATTGAGAATTCCTACTAGTGATCCCGATAAAAAAAAACACTACATCTCTAGTCTCACAATGACATGAAACTCTCTTAGGTAGGGGAAAGCAAATCTAGAGTAAGAAAGCACAGGAAAATCTTGCATATATGTAACAGATGGTTTCTAAGAGCAAATACCCTGTGTTTTATCTGTATTTGGAGGCATTACCCACCAGATCCTCCTCAACAGTGGTGTGCTGTGGAGTTTATTTGAAAAGACCTGCTAAGCACCTCTAAGGTGCCAGGCACCGTTCTGGGTGCTGGGAACATGGGAGGAAACAGGCAGACTGGAGTCCCCGCTCCCAAGGAGCATCCATTCTAGTTGAGAGAGACGGAAAATAAATGATTTAAGTATTTCAGAGAGCGGTACACACGCTACAAAGAAAACACAGCATCTAACTGGATAGAAAGGGGCCATGGAACACTTGTCTGCAGATTAAAGCCAGTATATCACTGTGGCCTAATCATGAAGTGAGCAGTAAAAGAAAATACTGATTATTCACTAAATAAATATTTACCAAGGGCTGAATGTGCAAGACCCTGTGGTGTAAGCCATGAGGGATGTGAACACAAAACAAGATTCCTGACTCAGGGTAATTCTCATCTAGTTGGGAAGATGGAGGAATGTCACCCCAATATCCAACAGACAGCAGATCCCACAGGCGGTAAGAGGCACAGAACCTGGCAGGAGAGCTCACCCCTGGGCAGGAGGAGGGCAGAGGTGGCTCCGTGCAGCAGCAGAGGCTGGCGCTGTAGGATTTCTCTGTTGAGAGAGGGACTTCCATAGAATAAACTGCAGCACAAAGCATGATTCCCCACAGGTTTGCACTGGGATTACCACCTTGAAGAAAATTCACTAACAAGCAAGAGAAGATGAAGCGGAAAACAGCTCAAAGGATCTAGGACTCCTCAGGAGAAGAATCCAGATTAGGATTCTTTAAAATAAAACAGTGAAGATGAAGATGTCTCCTTTGGTCTTTGACCAAACCTTTATTGAGGACCTGCACATGCCAGGTTTGGGGCTAGGGCAGGGGGCAGAGAGAAAGCAGACACAACTGAAGTCACAGGGTCATGAAGGGGCAGAGTGAGGTAACGAGAGACCTGAATTTTCAGAAGCCTAGAATTAGAGAGTACTTCTTGGCAGGGAAAAGGATTAAGTTGGAGAAAGTCACTAAGTGGGATAGAGCAGTTGGCCAATGGGTGCTTGACCCCCAAAGACGTACAGGTCAGCAAAGCAGAATTAGGTCAATCCACTGAAGATGGGTCCCCATCTGTTATGAAGGGTCTTAAGAAAATATAGATGTACCCCTAACCTCTTAATGGGGCTCGGACCAGGTCATCCCAAAACATGCCAAGGTGGCATATTGATGATTGTGAATTAAAGTTACTTGAGAAAGAGCTGGTACAAGTAAAACTCTGAATTGCCTTTTGTTTCCCTGAAAGCAGGAAACAAAGCTCCCATAGAAAGGCATCCTCCCCAAGCCAGGAGGATGTAGAACATCCTTGCTGTTGGAGACAGGGAATGTGAGGCTGAGACAGTTATATATAAACAGTGCTTGTTACTTCTCCATCAACTTGCTACTCCAAGCAAACACCCTTCCATTTTGTCTAATCTTCACAAAGAACTGATTCCTTCTCTAAAAAGGTATACAAGCAGCCTGCTTTGGTCACTTCTTATGTCCCATACCTACGGGATTTCTACCTAGAAGGTAGAGGGACATTTTTACTCCCTCCACACTTAAGGGTGATGACACAGAGAGTAACGTGCCTTTGCATGAAGCCCTCCCTCAGGACCTGTGCTGGAGACGTGACGTGATTCCGAGTAGGTGACCACTGGTGCGGCCACCTGCCTTCTCAGGCTCCTTCCCACTGGCTGCGCTCACTCCTCAAAGTCTGAGACTTGCTCCTCCCATGCCCTCCCAGCAACAGTGAAGGAGAGCATATGAACTCCCCTCCCCACCACAGTTGCTACCACCACTGCTACCGGAAAACTCAGAGAGGAAGACCCCCAACAAGACCGTGAGACGAGATGGCCCTGCTCGTTCTGAAGGATACAGTTACCGCAGATGAAGAGGATGATGAAGTAGATGCAGACGATCATTCCTGAAGATGATGGGCCCCCATACGCCATGATGCCATCATACATCACAGCATTCCAGTCTTCACCTGTCAGAATCTAAGAGGTCAAGACTGGGGTCAGCTGGCAGGTGGAGTCACAATTCCCATGTCCTCCCAGTGCTCCTGGTGGCTGCCCATGTCTGCTGTAAGGTGCTTCTCACAATCCAGTTTGCAATGAACAAATCCATCCACTCTTCCATAAAGTCTTCAAAACACTATTCTCAACCACACAAATTCATGAGTTAACTCTTGTGGTGAAAATAAGATAACATTCCACATAAGACGTGTATACCCTTTGATTATACGCGAGCCAATTCAGTCCCCTCCCCAGGAGCATGCTGCTGCTGCATCTCTCCAGGACCTCTGTCTGTGCATTTGAACACATATGTACACATTCTGAGAAAGCAGGAAGTTGGTGTCTTCTCTAATTTCTTAGACATAAAGGGTATCATACTATTGGAATTTTCTGCAGTTTGCTTTTATTCCCCCCACTCAACAACATACTCCTGAGACCCTCTGTGTCAATAGGTTCATGGTCATTGTTTTTAACCACTGCATAGTATTCCTCATAGCTAATTAACTGTGGAAATGGAAAGCTGTATCTACGATGTGAATCATACTCAGATTTGAAAAAGTAAAGCAACTCATAGAAAACGAACTATAAATGGCTCTGAGTCATATGAAAAGACATCCAGCTTCACTCCTGACAAAATACCAACTGCAACTACAATGAGATGCCATTTTCATCTACCAGACAGGTACCCATCAAAAAGTCAGAACACTCACTGTGGTGACAGGGAGTGAGGCCACAGGCAGTCTCCACGCCCCATCCCTGGAGGCTGAACTAACACAATCTTAAAGAGAATACTTGGGCAAGAGTGTCAAAGGTGCATATGGACATTCATCCTTTAAACCAGTAATTCCACCCGGGGGAATTTATCCTACAGATCTACTCACACACGTGCCCCCTGGTGTATGTTAAAGGTCACCCACTGAGCCAAGACTAGATACAATCAAATATTCACCAGCAGGGGGTGCTTCATGAATTATAGCACATTCACACCATAAAAAATACACAGCACTGAGAAGGAGGAGGCAGCTTTTTATGGGCCTGTAAGGAAGGGTCTTAAGGACACCCTAGGCGATAAAAAGAAAGGTGAAAAAAAAGCATGTAGAATGAGCTACCATCTGTGTAAATTCATCTATGTAGGTATGCAGGTGGGCAAATGTATTTATGTCTGAAGAACATACAAGAATCCGTGTAATGGTAGTTGCCTCCTACAAGGGGAAATTGGGGGCTGGGCTGGAGGGAGACTTGTTACTTTATATGTTTTTAATATTTGAATTTTGTGCCACACATACAAGTACTATAAAAACAACAACCACCATACAGATTTCTGTGAAAGAAATCAGAAAAAATAATAACTTGTCAGTGGCCAAAAATTAAGCATAGTTCAAAAAATTGAATTATATCATACTATATTGCTATATAACAGTGACAATAATTCCAATCACTTCAAAATGACCACGTGGGCAAGAACCTCAGTGATCATTCTGTCTAGGCTCTCATTTTTCATAAAACAGGGACTTTCCAAGGTCACAGAGCTGAGCACATGGGACGTCCATGTTCACTGCCCCTCCCACCAGGCCTTCCCGCCTCTCCTGGAGGGGAGAGATCGCAAGTGAAAACCAACAAAGGCATACATGTCTTTTAAATTTACCTGCCAAGGAAGGGTTTCAGGTCACAATATACAAGAAGGGGGTTTAGAATACTCAGCTTAGAGCCAGGTTGGGTGGAGAGGCTTGGCCTCTGAGCGCAGGGCAACCTGGGAACCTCGGACACTGTTGCTCCCTTCTCGGCCTGATGCCTGAAAAGACCCCAACAGCAGAGACATCCTAAGAGTCCATGTGTCCCCATTACATCACACAAGGGAAGACAACAAAGGGGAAGAAAGCTGTCACAACTCCTTAATCACCCTGATTCCCCTGACTGTAGACCAAAGTATTAGGGCTTCAGGAGTCACTTCTTTGCATAAATCCGTTATAACCAGGATTATAAAACTTGCCTGCAATCAAATATTAGCAAAGGACAAGAAGAGGATTTTAGAGTCTATCTCACAGGAACCTCAGAAACCTCACAGAATCACACAGAAGTTTTCAGTTTGTCATTTTGTAATACATCCAGAGGTCTCACAAAAACATGAAATCACAGCACATAGATTTGCTGGAGTGAGATACTAAACAAATGACTTAAATGACACAAAATTCATCAGAGTTGTTATTAGGGCAGAGGTTCCTCATACAGTAACAATGGAATCATTCTGTCCTATTGAATCGTGGACAAAGTGGCATCTCACAAGGCGCGGCCCGGGGAGGGGAGGGCAGGACTCACCTGGAACACCGTTAGAAGTGCTTGAGGGAAATTATCAAAGGTGCTCCTCTTGGTTTGCGTTTCGTCGAAATTAAACTTGCCACCGAACAGCTGCATCCCAAGCAAGGAAAAGATGATGATGAAGAGGAAAAGCAGAAGCAGCAGCGAAGCGATGGACTTCATGGAGTTTAACAAGGATGCCACCAAGTTGCTCAGGGACGTCCAGTGCCTGCAAGTCAAGACAGGGGGTGAGCCCAGAGTGCCACCTGGGATGGAGAACGTCCCCAAGGGCAGGGACAGGGGATAGGGCTGACC
The DNA here is from genome assembly GCF_048773025.1 of Camelus bactrianus. Classification (NCBI taxonomy): domain Eukaryota; kingdom Metazoa; phylum Chordata; class Mammalia; order Artiodactyla; family Camelidae; genus Camelus; species Camelus bactrianus. The sequence continues at coordinate 30,929,910 of NC_133555.1, forward strand.
ACCACCCACATTCAGAAAATGCCTCCAGTGAGATGTGCTGGTACTCACCTGGTCACTTTGAAAATTCTCAGGAGGCGCACACATCGAAACACAGAGATGCCCAGGGGAGACATGATTTCCAGTTCCACCAAGATGGTTTCGGTAATTCCGCCACACACCACAAAGCAATCAAACCGATTAAAAAGAGACACGAAATACGCCTGGAGACCCAAGCTGTACATTTTTACCAGCATCTCGCAGGTGAACAGAGCCAAAAGGACTTTGTTAGCAATGTCTGGAAAGACAAAGGGGCACACGTCTTCAGGGTCTCATCAGGGAAGAGGCTCACACTCCCCTCTGCCCATCTCCCTCCCACCAGCCCCTGCCGGAAGTGCCCCCAAGTACCTTTGTCCCTGTCTTTGCTGTTTCTCCCCATGATAGAAATACGGCATGAATGTTTACAGTCCATTTGTCTGCCAGGTTCTAGTCCTGCTTCTGCTACTACCTAGACATGTGGCTCTTGGAGAAGTTCCTTGCTTTCTCCAGGCCTCAGTTTCACTGACTGTGAAATGGGGAGGGGCTGCTGACCACATAATCTCTGATGCTTCCAAGCACTAAGAGCTATGATTCTGCATTTAGATCATCACACTTTTTGGTTTCAATTAGTCACCAAGAGATCTGTCTAGTCTTGCTTACAGTACCATGATCTAAGAAGCAGTTGCCTATCAAGGTCATTTCAGAAAATACCACCCAGCAGGTTGGAGAGTTGAACAGATCTGACAATGCCAGGCAGGACTTCACAAGAGCTCAAAACCGTTAAAACTCAGAATGGGATGAGCTCCTCCAACCACACTGCTGGGGCATTCGAGGTAGAGGAACAGTTATCATTGCAAAGGATACAAGAGAGGAAAAGAAAGCTTCCAGAGGGGACATGGAGAAAGGACATGAAGTCCCTTCCAGCTGCAAGATTCTGTGATCCTCGGCTGGTCCCAGGGTCAAGCCCGTGAAATGCTCTGAAGTTCATCAGCTCCAAGGTGCTTCATGGCACAGATGACAACCCCCTCCAAGTGCACTTCGTATCTGCACGTTTCTGCTGTCTTCCAAGTTAATCACTGGCAATGTTCCTATACACTATTACACATCGATCAGAAAAGACTATATCGCAGCTGGACAGCCTCAGGGAATCCCCTCTTCAGAACAAAAAGAGAACAACCTCTTCTTATACCTTGAATCTGTGTCAACCAGTCAGGCTGGTTGTAGTGCTCGGAGGAAATGGTTAAGGTGTTGAGAAACACCAGGACAATAACCAGCCAGTAAAACGTGACAGACTTCACAGCAGCCCTGCATCTTCGGCGATTGAAGCGGTTCCAGCGACGCCAGCGTCGGCTGAAAGAGAAGCAAACGTTACTTCCTAGATGACAGACACAGCCCCGATCACCACCACTGAGGAGTAACTGCGCCCCAGAGGCCCAGATAGGGGTGGGCGTGCAGAAAGGAGAGAGGAGAACAAACAGCACAGTAATGACCAGAGCTTGTAAGACAACTTTTAAAACTAGTCCTGACTTGATCATGAAATCAGTTTCCTCCCTATGGCTTTAGATAACTCCATAATCTGTCATATGCAGTCCTCAAAGTGGTAAGGAAATCTAGATATTCAGAGAATCATATGCAGATGCAAAACTGAGCTCGCACACGTACGTGGTTCACACTTCCACCGTGTGGCCCATGGAGCTGTCCATGCTCTTGGTGCAGAGAGACACTAGCTTTCCATACACATCTCTCACAGCATCTATCTCAATCATCATACAGAATTACCAGGTAGCGAAGTGCTCAAAAACCTGAGATTTCCTTTTAGAGAAACTTTCAGTCCTTTCTTAAATCCAGGAGGTTCCTCTGGAGCCTGACACAGAGTTGTCAATGCTGAGTAGGACGTGAGTCTTACTGAGTCATCAGGTGCCCTTTCTAACTAGTGATGCTCAAAATACACCTTTAGGAGAAGAGCCAATATTGAATCATGTTTCCATACAAATAAAATGAGCTGAGCCAAACAGACAAGTAGCATGTCCTCTACCAACTTTCAGTTTCCATATGTAATCAGAGAAAGTATTCTTTCCCTTAGCTATCTCCCGATGGGCAACGTTCCCTGCCACAGGATGGCTTGGTGAAGGGGGTCCCAGGGAGGAGCCAGCCAAGTAGCAACATCAGCCCTGTGCTCAGTGATGGGGGTGGTGGGCACTTGCTCTAGAGCCCTGAGTCAGAGGAATCTCTAAGCTGTCTCCAGGCTGCAGCCCTGCTGACTCAGCTGCACTGCTCTGCTAAGAACACTGTAACCCAGGGACCAAAGAAACAGTTGTGCCAACTCTTCAGCAAGACCTGGGGCAAGCAGGGTACATTTTGTTATCTCTCTTGCTGTGTGGTTTCCTATGGTAATAGCAGCTGGAAACAGGATAACTGTAGAAAAATTCCACCAAGGACACTAAAGACTTTCCCTGCAAGTCTGGGCTTCTCCTGTGATGCGTAATTCAGGACACACAAGCAAGGTGGCCTCAACAAGAGGTGGGTCTATTTATGCTGCAGTGACAAGACACAGGTGCCTCCCAAATTCAGGCAACCCCACTGTCACAGCCCCTGAAACCCTGCACCAGGCACTGGGCATGTGGAGATGAAGAAGGCAAGTCCATGGCCCCCACCCATGAATAGCACGCTGGGCTGTGGCAATTACAAATCCACACCAAGTACTATGCCCAGGGTACTGGGTTCAGGAACAAGAAAGGAGCTGCAACAGATCTTTGGAAGAGTCAAGGAAGGCTTAGCCAAAAAGTTGAGATTTGGGTTGGCTCTCAATAGCTGAGTAAGAGTTAGCCAGGGGGCAGAGGGCAGGGCACTCCACTTAGTTCCCCCAAACAGACTCAGGTGGGAAGAAATAGGGCGCCCTCCATTTGACATCTGGGGAGTCCAAAGCTTGGACTCCTTGAGTGGGGAGCGGGGAGAGGGGCGATATCAGGGTGGGGGAGTGGGAGGTACAAACTGTTGGGTGTAAGACAGGCTCGAGGATATACTGTACAACACAAGGAATAGTGGCAATATCTTGTAGTAACTATAAATGGAAAGTAACCTTTAAAACTGTAAAAAAAAAATTTTTTTTTTAATTTTTAAAGGATGTAGGATATTTCCATCATTCAAAAAAGTTCCTTCATGGCCCTTTACAGTTAATCCACTCTCCTCACTCCAGCCCCTGACAACTACTGATCTGTTTTCTTTCTCTTTTATTTTGCTTAATCCAGAATGTCCTATAAATAGCATCATACAATACATAATTTTTTGAGACTGGCTTCCTTCTCTTGGCAAAAATTCATTTGTGATTCATGTGTGTTGTGAGTCACTGGAGATTCATTTGTGTTGTTGATCTTTCAGGAGTTTTTTATTTATAAATTATACATATTTAATGTTTATGAATATAAACATTCATGCAAAATTTTTTGTGTAGGCATCTAGCTTCATTTCTCTTATAAAAATACCTTAGAAGGGGGACTGCTGGGTCATGCGGTAAATACATATTTGACTTTACAAGAAACTGCCAACTTGCTTTTCAAATGGCTGTGTCATTTGACATGCAGCAGTGTGTAAAAATTTCCACTGATCTGCACCCTTGCCAAACATGAGGCTGCCCGATTTTTAAATCTGATCTCTTCTTGAGGTGTGTTGTGGTATCTCATTGTGATTGTAATTTGCATTTTCCTAATGACCAGTCGTCATTTCATGTGCTTATTTGCCATCCATATCTCTTCTTCGGCTATATGTCTGTTAAACATCTATTGTCTATTTTTTATTGGGTTGTTTTCTTATTTTTGACACTACTCTTTATACTGGATACTAGTCCTTTATCAATTATGTTTTGCAAATATTGCAAATATTTTCTCTTCTAGTCTGCAGCTGATCTGTTTCTTTCAAAGAGAAGTAGTTTCCATTTTTCCTGTTATGGTCAGTGCTTTGGGTGTAATACCCAAGAAACCTTTGCCTAACCCAAGGTCACAAAGGTTTTCTCCTATGCTTTTTTCTAGAATTTTTAAAGTTTTATATTTAGTTCTATGTCCATTTCCAGTTAATTTTTGTATACAGCGGTAAAATGCTGTCTTTAATTGAAAAATAGTATTTATACGGAAAAGTAACAAATCCTTGGTATATGTCTCAATGAGTTTTTACTAATTGACTATGTAACCTGCACCCAGAGCAAGAAACAGAACATTACAAGCAACTCAGAAAAATTCTTGAACCTACTTCCATGGAAAAGTTTTAAGCATAAAAATGACAAGGTATCTCTTAGAGAAATGACTCTGGGAGGGGACAGGAAAGGTTGATTAGTAGGCAAAAACATCGTTCATTGCTGCATCTTGTCAGTCTATTTGTTTTGGTGGGAGATCTTTGGCCCTTACTACACTGTTCTCCAAAGCAGGTACTTACTGTTCACTGGGCAGATTGATCTTCCATGTGAATGTTAGAGCCCACAGAGTGAAAATCAAGTCTAGAGCAATCCTATGTAAAATTAAGAAGTTACAATGTAAAAAACCCACACACAGGCTTAAGAAAAAATAGAAAGAAGATACTGACCTGAGCTTGGATTTTGAGATGGCTTGACTGAAAGAAAGACAAAAAGAATATGACACCTGTTAGGAAGGCTTGAGCGTACACTCCCCGGACCTTTGGGCAGAGATACTGTAAAAGCCATGCATAGAAGCCTGGCCTGAGCACCCCTGGCTCTTGCAGCTGGCCAGCGAGGGTGACAGCGGAGCAAGCAGGGGGCCAGGCAAGAGAACACTCTTAGCTGGATGCCCCGAGCAGCCCTGGTACAGGCAGCGAAGTCAGGGGTTCCTCTCCCCGCCACCCTAAATTCCTCAAACTGAAACCAGCAGGGCCTCTCCCGCCCACAGCCCAGCCTCGCGTCTCACCAGCAGCACATGCTGCTGCTACTATACCCCAAGGAGCACTGGGCTGGGAGTCCCAGCTCTGCTTCTCACTAACTGTGGGAGCTCCGGCAGGCAGCTCACCTTTTCAAGCCTCAGTGTTCTCAGCTGTAAAAGGGCAAGAGAAACCCATCCTCTGCCTACTTCATGCTACTGTAGGAGGGCAGAGCAAGAGAAAGGAGGCAAACTCACTTCATCAGCTGTTGAGTTTTCTGCTTCTAACACATTATCTTTATGGACCTCTGCCAAGGAGATCAGATTCTCTTAGAAATGACATCTGTACTGGACAGACCTAAGACCTAAAGGACACCAGCAGGAAGCAAACAGGACTGCAAGGGGTTCCCCCAAGGCAGGCGGGACTCTAAACATTCCACACTGCTGGTGTGCCCACTGCTGCAAGCCAGCTCAGCTAGAAAATAAGCCAGTGGGTGTTCATGTGTCCTCCATGGTGCGGAGAGGGTGGTGCAGGGCTCCATAGAAAGAGTGCAGGAGTGGAGGAGGGCGTGGCCTCATCATCCAGCCACTATGCATGAGGGTGGGAGACCCTGCGAGTGAAGGAAACTTAAACGTGTAGCACATTCTATCAGCATCTCTGCCACACAAGCTCTTAGTCAAAGCACTGATGCCAGCCCCAAACTTGGAGGAGAATCGGCCTTTTACCCCCACCGCCGACAACCAGAGGGCCCGGCCTGCGCAGCGCCTCTTCCTCTCCACCAGCACCTAGTGGACACAAGGGATGGCTGGGTTACCTGGCTCACCCCACAGCAGGCTCCACCTCAGCAGGACAGACTGCTTTGGATGAAGTGGAGGTGAAATGCTGGGGGCCTGGGGGCCCTAGGATAGGAGGAGGAGGAGGACCGAGGGGTCCAAAGTGAGCCTGCCCACCCCTCCTGCACTGAGGCCACGGCCCCAGGGCTCCACTGAAGTCGGGATGTCTTCCTCAGAACTGCTTCTCTAAGAAGCCAGAAGGAGCCAAGAGGGAAGGAGCTCCCACACTCACCAGAGGCTCCCACAGCAGCCTTGGTTCTCGCCTTCCCCGCTCACGTTCTCCGTATTCACAGACTCTGTCTCACTGGTGGGCATGCTGGCTGTGGGGAGAAGAAACACTGGAGATGCAGTGATGGATGCACTGCATGCCTGGGGCAGGACAGATGTGACCTCGGCCTCCAGGCTGACCCTCTGGGAAACTGGCAAGAGGATGAGGAGGGTGGGGAAGGGTCCTCATGGGCTGGACCAGCAAAAGGAAGTGCTGAGAAGCCAGGTGCCTCCATGGTGGGGGGGCCTCACTTCCATGATCTGCTGAGGAAGCCCAGAGTCCCCCAAGAGGAAGAAATCCTGTCCACCCAACTTTCCAAGGAACCTAGGGACCACACGGAACCCTGCCGCTGTGCCTGGCACCAGCCAACTCTTCTGACTTCCAGGTCTGTGCTGAGAGGTCCCCAAAATATCTCCATTACAGCCACACCTTTTCTCATCCCCACAGGTGTACTCTAGAAAATCTGTGAATAAACCTATTATTTCATAAACAAATTCTTATTTTAAATACACTGAAAGAGAGACAGTATTATAGAGGGGGGAGTGCATGAAGGTACCAGGCGCATGATCTTTTCAAAAATTAAAGAATTAGAATCATTTCAGTTAATTTAGCTGCTGTTCTTCTGCCAAGCTCGTAAAACCCACATGCAGAAAATGCAGACCAAAGATGCTGGCACCAGAGCACCAAGAAGTATAATCTTATGGGTAGAAGAGGGTTTTTCCTCAAATCAGCAACCAGAAAGCAAAGCTGACTGTGGTCCCAGTGCAACCAGGGTCTCTGGGTAAGTCTCCCTCTCCCACAGCAGGACGCTGAGCAGAAGCAGAGGAAACATGGAAAAGCACCCACTAGCATTGGGAGGCCCAGAGACCCACCCAGAGCCACCACCTGGCACATGGGTGTTTTTTTCCTCCACTTGATTCAACCCTAGAAATGTCACAAATGTGCACAGGAGACCAGGCAGTAAAGGAGGTGCAGGATACAATGAGAGCCCAGGCTCTGCACCTGCCCTGGAGGCCCAGTGGGAGAGGCAGCCCCCAGGGGATTTCAACCTTCTGGGAAAAGAGCTACCGCAGGGGTCAGGAGCTCCAGAAACACATAGTAAGGAATGACTAATGCTGCTCTGGGGTCATCGAAAGTCGAAACACAGGCGAATCACCCAAACACATGCACTTATTTTCCCTGGTGCATAATTTTGAACCACAGCGGCCTATCGTTCTTATAGACCTAATGGTGTCAACAGGAAGGTCCTTTCCGCTATGGGCTCTGCCCATGTGGCTCTTCTTAGGAAGGATGCCTCTGTTTCATCTGTGAAACCTGGCAGCAGTGCCTGGAGTGCTGCAGTGAGGAGTACGAGGCCAGCCCAGGCATACAGGGCAAAGGAGCAGAACCAGTGAGCTGTCTGGGCAGCTGCATCTCTGCTGACCCTGCTCAGGAGACAGGATGTGAATGACATGGATGAACGTGGACCTGACTCAAACGGCCCAGACAGCTGAGAAACATCTTTTCTGAGGCATGAAAGAAGACTCTTTCTTTCTGTGAGCACCCAGAGAACTGAGCCTGCCGGGGCAGGGGGTTGGGATGGGGAGTTCTCAACAGCCATCTCCAGGCACATTTAGACAAAGGTTTCAAAAGTGAAGGCAAAATGAGCAGAATTACAGATGCATGGTATATTACTGTATTCTCATAGAATAACTTTTTTCTTCCTCAGTTAAGTCAGAGGAAACCAACTACAAACTTTGATTCATTTTTTTCTATAACTTCATGCAAAACAAAACAAAACAAAACAAAAAACAGAGACAAAACCAAACAAACCAAAAACAAACAAAAAATCCACAGTCCAACCACAGAAAAACCTTTGATTAAAAAGTTCCACAGAGGCACACACACACACACAGGAGGCAGTCCATGCAATTCTCTTCCCCATGACTGTCCCGTACTCTGACTTCAGCAAAAGACTAAAAAATTGTAAGAATCAGCAAAGTTCACCATTACAGGTACCTCCCATACGGACACCCTTCTCTCCAGGAATAGGACAGAGAAAAATCATGGTGGGAGACCCTGACAAGTGTGACGAGTCATCTCTGTGAAACGTCTTTCTTGGTGGTTACTGCCACTACTAAGGGGACAGAAGCTGAAAACAGCAGAACATGGGGGAAAGCTTGGGGGGGTTCTCATGCCCCAGTTAGGTCCTGGCTCTGCCCAGGGAAGAGTCCTACCCTTCTCCAGGCTTCAGTGTCCTGTTTGTAGGATGAGGACACTAACTCCACACTCTTGAGGGCCCCTTCCATCTCTAATTGTTTAATACTTCATGGTTATTAATCATATTGTAGCTTCAGTCATTATTTCCAGAAGAGCAAAATTCTTCTGAATGGGTTAAATCTTTGTGACTTTGAGGCCATATCCTATGATGGTATCAATAAAATAGCTGTATTTCATTCCTAAAGCTTTGATTTTCAAATAATCTTACAAATTACACCCTGCCTATAGAAAACGTTTGTGACATTTCAAGGGTTGAATCAACTTGTTTTGCATTCCTGGCTCTGTGCCAACCACCAGTGAATGAAATGTATAAGTTGCACCCTAGACTAAGACTAAATGGGGAATAAGAAATAAAGCCCAACTCCCCAAGCAGAAACAGAGAGGCTAACTGTGGGGCACATGTCAGGGCTACCCTGGTGGAGAGAGGTCCTCCTACTCTCCAAGCAGGCTCCATCCTTCAGGTGGGGTAGGACGGTGGTTAAGAGCAGGCTCTCAGCTTGGCCAGATCTAAGTTTAACCCCATGTCTGTGACTGACCTTCTCCAAGGCTCCATTTTCTCACCTGTAAAACGGGGAGTACCTACCTCACAGGGACATTAGCAGAACTACAGGAGGTAAGATACAGAGGGGTCCATGGTGTTGGGCAATCGGCGAGGCTCGTAAATGAATCTATCATCTCAGAAAAGCTTTCCTGGAGCTCCCTGGAAGCAAGGCCACATCCCCCCAGATGGTCTGAACCCAGTGTCACTTCACGCTGTCCATGTCCACTACCGCACAGAGGATTCGTGTGTGAACAACCACCCATACTTCTGCATCAGCCTTGCCCACCACTCCTAATTTAAATCTTTTCTGTCTGAAACTGAGTTACTTCTCACTTAGCCGGCTGTAAGGAGAGCAAATTTTCTGTCATAATTATTTGACACCCATAGAGCCACAGGCCCCTAATCTAATCAATCTGCTCCAGAATTATGTCACCAGGGCTTAGGAGGAGGAGAGGATGGGGCAGGAGGAGGGGAGGACAGTGACCATGCTAGAACGTGGTGACCCTGTTTGGTCCCAGAAACAGATCTCATACCAGTCCCTCCATCTGAGCCAAGGAGCCAGACTCTGGCGGGGGGTCCGGCAGCCTTTCCCTCTGCCCCAGCCTCTCCCTCCTGGCCACAGGAGAGGAGAGCACTTCCTCTTTCAGAAACACAGAAGACGTCGGGCCCAGAGGGCACAACCACAGAGCCTGTTTGTACATTAAAACATTTCACCCTTCACTGGTACCAGGCATTCATTTTTTTAACGTTCATAAATTGATATGTGTTTCACTTCATTCAGCCCCAATAAGATCTCGTCTACGTTTTAAAAATCCAAGAGAGGAAAATCATAGACTGTTAGAACTGGAGGGGGCTTCTGAGTTCATGTTCGTTTATGAACAAACCCTGTGATTTCACAGATGAGAGCACTGACCCACTTGCCTCGGGACATGCAGCTCAGATGTGTGAGGAGAGAGCTCTCCCGCGCCCCTCCCACCACACCACCCACCCCTGTGGTTCCAGTACCTACTTAAATATGCTGCCGTATGTGTCGGTATTGGTATGTGTTGGTGTGTGTGTTGACACATACCTAAAAAAACACAAATCCCGAAGTTCCAGAAACCAAGAAAGCCTGTTACCCACTATCCTTGGTGTGCTGTCCTGATGACCTTTATTAACCCCCAGAAACCAGGTGTACAGCCAGACCACTTCCAGGAGATCAGCCCAGCAATTGGAAAGAGTACAAAAATCCAGGTGAGATGGGGACAACTGGGACTTTATAAAAATGCCAACAGAAAGAATTATAAAGACCTAAGTGAGTAAACCCACGGGCGAATTATCAGAACATGTGCCCTTCTCCTTAACTGGCTGCCACAGCGCCATGACTGCCCTATTCAGGGTGAATGCCCTGTCCCCTTCAGCAGGGATTCAGCGTTTGCTGCAGGGAAGTGGCTAGATATAACTAGGGGTACAGCAGAGAGACCCTCAGACCTATAGGCACCAGTCCCTCCTGCAGAAGAAGCCAGGGCCATCTGCACACAGAGACACTCTCTAAGTCCTTTTCCCTTACACATTTCAGGAAACTTTAGAGACTTGTTGAGGAAGTTTCCACTTTTTAAAGCATAAATGTGAAAACGATTTTCAACGACTCTGGCTGAAATCAGGCATTAGGACAAGCGTGTCGCCCGTGATGGGATGCTGACCTGCACTGCAATCTGCCTGCTGAAAATCTGGGCAAGCTCAGGGCCCATGCTTTGCAATCGATTCCAGGCACTGGGATCTCTGGGGGGAGCTCCAGGGTAGACCTTCAGGCTGTGAGTGTGGGCATGCCCAGTGCTGCTGTCGGCGAGGGGTGGTGCCAGCCAGCCAGTAGCCCAGCACAACCCAGACTGTAAATGAGAGCTGCCGGGGCTGCCCCAGGCAGCCTGGGCTCAGCCCCCACTCGGAGCACTGTCTCTGGATACTGGGTCATGCTATTCCTCTTTAGGATCTAACTGTAGGGCCCGGACGCCATCACGGGTAATGCCACACAAGACAAATCAGGGAAACACGCCGCTTCTCAGACGAGCACAAGAGCATCTTCCTCAACATGGGAACATTCCTCTATCTACTCTCACTCTGAAGGACAACATGCTTCTCAACCTTATCTGCCTGGCTTGTGAATCCAGAGGGAAACCAACACAAAAATAGATACATGCACATGTGCATGGGCCTGTGTGTACGTGCGCACACACTGGTGAATGAGTCTGTGAGGGTCCAAATAGGCAGCCCCCAAATTATGCCCACCACTAACAGGCACAGCAAAATCTCAGACCAAATTCCTTCAATGATGGAGGTTACTGAGCCCGTAGACTCTAGGACAAAAGTCAGAGAAGCCTGGTCTCTGTCACTGGCCACACAGGACAAGTCCCCTTTCCTCCTCGGACTTAGGTACCCAATTTATTATTGCTGTCAGGCAATCTCATCTCTAAGACCCATTTACCTCTGACCTTACAGAATGTCTGTAAAGAGAAAACATCCACAGATTGTCTGGTTTTACAACCATCACCAAGGGGGTTTCCCTTGTACTCTCCCCCACCCCCAGCTCAGTAACGACAGCAGGTCATGAGCAGTACTGTGAATGGCTGCCCACCCTTCAGGGTTCCAAGCCACTTCTAGGCAGAGCACCCTGGGGAGTAGAGCCGCACAGGAAGGAGCATCTCCCGAGAGCCCTCTGCCAGCCCTAGGCCCCTTGCCAAGTGAGCCCAGGACTCCCCAACCCTGTCCTGGAGCCAATCACACAGACAGCCTCACTCACAGATGTCCCTGGCCTCTAGGACCCCAGCTCCCTTGCTCTCTACAGAATGGGCTTTCTTGCATATTCAGAGGTCTCTTTCAGCATTTCCCTCCGTGCCCCAGCAGCCTAAAGCTCCTCACTCCTCCCTTTCAAAGGAGGGGAGATGGTGAGGTTAGACAACTGAGCAGTGGCAGGATCACGGCTGCCTTCCTCGGGGACAGGGGCTCTGAAGCCAAGATCTTGGGTTTTTATCTTATTTTCATGACAAGCATGAGCAGTGCCATGATATCCCCTGCAGGAATTTGCCTGTGCTTGCTAGTGGTGACACACTTAGCCGTCACAGGGTAACAGACTCTCATTGCTGTAAAGAAGCCAGACTCTTGTTGGATAATGTGGGTCAAGGCCAGACCAAGGTTTCTGTGTCTAAAGCAAGAATTATACCCTGACAAGAACTATTTCTGTAAGACCAGGGACATGGGGAGCACAGCATCCTCACAGAGGCCCCCATCCTGGCAGGATCACCAGCAATGTCAGGGGCCTTCTTTAGGGTCCATAGTATCTCAGGCAATAAAAGACCACCCCCCGCCACAAAAACATACACAAAATACAGAGTTTCCTGAAGACATGAGGCTGCTTCCTCTTATTACAGATCTCAAGGCTAACCCAGAAGCCTCAAGAAACCTTGAAAAGCCACGAGGCCCAAACCCCACCTCGCTCCCCCCATCCATGAGGATGGATGCCTGCATGCCCAAGGCAGGTGGTCTCTGCTCCCCTGGGACAGGAACCACTCGTCTGCTCCTGGTAACCCACCCGGAGCTGTAGGGCTAAGTTAGTCTTTGAAAACATATTTCTCATGGCCATCACAGTATTTCCTGCTAAACTGAAGCCCCCTTTACCTGCAGAGGCCTTCACGGCTGTACCAAGCCCAACCTCTTCTTTGCAAACCCTCTGCAAGCACTAAAGCTGCACAGGTCAGCTCTGTCTCTGACCCAGACTCGCTCCCACCCTCAGGCAAGCTCTTCCTCTCAGGGCCACCACATGCTCACAGAATGACAAAGGGCTCGAATCTGACACTCACTGTCCCTTTCCACTTGCAGGTCTTCTGATGAGAGGAGGACTCTGATACAACATTCATTCAGACCATCCAGGGCTTAGTCAAGTCTAATTCCAATTACCTCTGTGCTCGGCATTCCCACGAATGGCTGAGACCACTCTTGAGAAAACAGGGCAATTTTTCCCCTCTGCTCTTACCAGCTGGTTTTGTGTCCCTTAGTCTGACTCTTCTCACATAGGCTCCTCCTCCAGAGTCGTCTGGCCAGGGCCGACCTCAGTGGCGGTAACTAGCGTGCGTGCGCAGGCAGAGCTTTGTGGGGCTGGGGACCACAGTGGTGGCTCAGGCAGATGGGGCAAGACAACAGCTGTCTGCATAACTGCCTTGCATGAGGATGGTCCTGTGCTAATCCCAGGGCTTCTGATGAGGGGCTACGTTAAGCATTATTTTAGAGCATAGATTGAAACCTAAGTGTTTCCCACATAAGCCCTTCCCCATTCCTACTCGCAAAGACAAATGCCCCAAAATTTTGGTATCCGAGAAGTCTATTTTTAACTTCATTCTTGAAACTGGCACTACTAGCTTTAGCCTGGTCTTGGGCAAACCAGCCAGGGACTGGAAGACCCAGAGGCCATTTGAAACATGGAACCTGGAAAAGAAAAATCAATCAAACACCACCGCTGGAATTTCTAAACAGTTTAGATTAAAAAGCATCATTTGGGGAAAAGTGTTTAAAAAGTCTGTCTTCCAGGCTAAGAATATTCATGCTGAATTAAATAAATTTTCTGAGTTGGTTCAGCTGCTTCTTTAAAAGGTACAGTTCAAAGAGGAAATTCCAGGGCAGTCTTGGCTAAAACACACATCTGGGGGAAAAGCAAGAGGAAAACAACACAACAAAGTTTCAAAGAAATCAAATTAAAACATGGGCATCTTACAAACACACCACACAGCACATGCACCCCACGCCATGCCCGTGTGTAAGGAAAAGGCATCAGAGGTCTTGGGAGAAGAGTCTCCCGAAGAGAAAGTTCAGTCTCTGCAGTTTACCGTGATCTTTAGCCCTGTGTTGGCGAAAGCAGCAAAACCTCCTTTTCTTCTTATCCTCTTTTAGCAAATCGGCCACTGTGACCCCTTCGGGTGGAACACAGGCAATTTCATTATGGTTCAGTAGAGGGCAGCAAGAGCAATGCAAACAGGCCTGAGGATGCGAGAGGCAGCCCCATCATGGGTTCTGGCACATGAACCCCCAAACTGTCCTCCTCCCACGCAGAAATCTACAATTTAGGATCTGACCCGCAGAGCAGACGTGCACTTTCTGTAGCTAGTCTACATATGCCTGTCTTCGAGAATCTGTCCTAACCCACTCTGGACAAAGGTTTTCGGGTTTAGCTTCCCCTCTAGGAAGGACATTAGGAAGAGGGCGCTTCATCAGGAGTCCTGGGTGCTGACTGGCTCTGTGAGTGCAGCCAGGACCGCTATATGCGGCAGGACATGCAGGATTAAAGTGGTGGGCTCTGGACTTGGGCAGACCAGGTCCCAACCCAGCCCTGCCTCTCACTGGACGGATGACTGTGGACAGGTTACCCCACTGCGTTAAGCCTTAGTTTCTTCACTCGTAAGACATTAGTAACAGTTGACCCCACACTTCCAAGGGCTGTTGTAAGCGGTGAATGGTAGATACAGTGATACAAGATTGGGGAAGCATAGTCAACCTTGGTCAATCCCCCATGGCCACTGGGTCACACACACAAAAAAAATGTTTCTAGGGTCTCTAGCCCCTTCCAGCTCTGTGATATAATGGCCGCCCCAGGTTAGGTAACCTTTGCTGGGGCAGCAGAAGGAATGCTGGGTGGGCAAGGACTCAGGAGAAACAGGCACTTGCACTGGATTGGCGGGCACGGAAACTAGGGTCACTTGGCCTACCACTCACATTTCCAAAATGAGCCTTCTCTTGGACCCAGCAGAACCCTTTCTGGTCACCATTCCCCTAGGAAGGTGAGCATGGGTGGACACACAGGTGTTGCATTTGGGGGATGAATGGTGGCTACCGTGTGGACTGTGACAATACTTGGGTTCAAATCCCAGCTTTGCCACTTAACCATCACTCGGCCCTTCATCTCTTTGTGCTTTGCTTTCCTCCTCTGCCAAGTTCTGGTCTCAGAGTTGTGTGAGGAATAATGACTAAGGTACCCCACAGCCCTCAGAACAGTGTCTGACACACAGGAAGCACTAGATACATGTGAGGTACCAACTGGTGTTCTCTCGTTCAGCAAGTCATCACTGGGAGCTCACACAGGTGAAAAAGACCACACTAGGTGCCAGCCACACAGTGCAGAACAGAAACAGACCCTGCTTCTGCTCCCTTGGAGCTCACAGTTTCATGGTGGAGGAAGATAGCAACCAGACAATCACACGACAAGTGTAAAATCGCCATTCCGACAACTGCTCAAGTAGAGTCCACATGCTCTACAGATGATCTAGTCCACTGCAGCAGCTTTCATAATGGCCATTTATTAAAAATAGCCAAAATGTTGTTTAAAAACATGGAAAGATGTCTATGGTTCCTGGTGCAGTGAAAAAGGCAAGTTGAAGAACCACCTGCACTGGACGACCTAATGGTGGGGACCAGTGAGTGTGCCATCTGTGCAAAACCAGGTTCTCGTGTGCAAAACCAGGTTCTCGCGTGCAAAACCAGGTTCTCATGTGCATAGACAAGGCCAGAAAGAACAGGCCCCAACTGCCAAGCCTGCTTCTCTCTAAGGATAGGGGTGAGAGATGTTCTTTCTTTATATACTTTGCTGTTTTATGAATTCCTTACAGTGGACAAATATTGCTTATGCAATCAAAATATATTAAAATCAAAAACAACCCGGACTTGGGGCTCCAAAAACCCGGCTGGAGGGCCCACTTCTCTCCACGGCGGGGCAACCATCCCCAAATCCATCTCCCACCAGCTCCTGTGAGGCCGGCCCTGGGCAGAGGACGACTCCCAGCAACTCCAGGGAGAGGGTGTCTCCTGTAACTCCAGTACTGGGCTCTCCCCAGAGAGGGTGTTATCTTGGACAAGTGTTTACCACCTGCAGCTCTCACTGCTGCTGTTTGCTCTACAGCTTTTACTTGAATGTTTTCCATTTTGAACTCGTGCCCTGAGGTACTTTAACTGTGATGAAAGTAGTTTCCTAAATCAAAATTCGGAGACACAACCTTTTTAAATAGAACCAACAAATGTCCATGCTTGGTGCTTGCCAACAGTTAATACAATCTCTGGTTTTCTGCCCACCCCCAAATCAAACACTGCAGAAAAAGGCATCAAGGTGGCACATGCAGAACAGAGGTGACAGTTGTGACAACCTTGTGCACTGAGACAAGTGGGGGGGGGCAGTGTCCCAGTGAGAGGCGGGCAAGGGGCTCCCAGCCTCCAGGATGGCTGATCTGAAGAAGAGAAGACAGAGGCTCTGTGCTGTGGTTAAGCTGGAGTTTCAGGTATCCCCTCCTTTCCTTTGGGCATCAAATATCCTCGCAGGGATTACTGACCATTCATAGTTCCCCAGGAAAAGGCCTTGCTTTTCTGGCCAGAATTTTAAAATGAACTTCCTTTAAAAAGATTTCATTATTTGTAATGCTATTTTTTAAAAAGACTAATCACTGACAATGAGAAGAGTTTAAAATAGAATTTTAGGCTTTCAGATTTTAATGGCCCTAGCAAAACTCCATTGTTAACTCAGAAGCAGCTGCACATGTCTCAAAAATCACTTTGAGATTTGGCAGAGTTTCTTAAGAAACTCGAAGCTCAGCAAAAAATTAAATAAAATTATCCTTGAAAATTTCCCAAATGCTCAGGAACTAACTTCCAAGGGAATCTTGTCCATTCAATTAGTTGTGCAACACTAGCTTTCTAACAGCAAATCTAGGGAAGTGACAATGTAAATAGTGTGTGGACGCACAAAGCGGAAGCTACCTGTCACCACAGCTACCAGACAGCCCTAAAGTCAGGGACCTGATTGCCTCTCTGTCTGTCTTCTTTCAAACATAATATTCAGTGTGCTGGCATTCAGGAGCTCCCACCCCCGGTTTCACACTGGAACCTCCAGGGAACCACACGCAGGTCACACCACAGATAGACAAACCAGCATGGGGGTGGGGATGGCATCAGGATGTGCCCTCACTCCCCGGGTGACTGTCACGTACAGCCAGAGTTGGGTACCACAGAGGCTGACAGTGACATTCAGTAGATCAGAGAGAAAAGATAATGTAAGCGCATCTCCAAGAGCTTGATTTGACATTCGTTCTCTGACAGCAAGCAGCAACAAGCCAGGAATGGACTTCAAGGGCCAGAGAGCTGTGCTACTGTATCTCGAAAGTCAACAGGTTTATATTCCATCAATACTCGAGAAACTTAAAGTTCCTAAATAGAAAAGTATAGGGACCCGGTCCTAAAAGGGGTCCTCAGCCTGAGGCTGGGGAGAGGTCTAGTGGAATCCCCAAGAAGAATTCTGTTTAGGTCACGCTGTCCTGGAGTCTGACGACAACAGCAGCAGCAAGTATTCCTGCCGCTACAACGGCTCCTTATCGAGCATTTAATCCTCATGACAAACCTGTGGGCAAATATCTTTATCCCTTTCCTGCAGGCAAAGAAACTGGGGCTCAGAGATGCTGGGTGATGTGCCTAACACTCCTGTCCAAAATCCAAGTCACCAAACTCAACTGCAGCCAACTCCTGAGAAGAGTGTCACAGTGCCCACCGGCCCAGCCCCTGCCTTCTGTGGGCTTATGCCATCAGCCATTATTAATGGCTTCCAATACTCCCCTCCCCTCTTTCTACATTGGGCTCAGCCATCAGGGAGGCTTCTCACACTGTCACTTAAATCCTTCATGTCTGGGGGAAAACGGTCCCAATGCATCCAGGATCCAACCCAAAACGACAGTCAGTGGCGTTAATATCCTGAAGCCGTGTGGACAGTCAGGAGCCCCAGGGAGCAGCCCCTCCTTCCCTAGAGAGAAGACAGGGCAGGGCCAGGGTGGAAGGTGTATGGTGAGTCTTACATACTCAGGGAGGATGCTGGCGCTGGCAATGCCCACACTTCACTATCTGCAAACAGGTGACAGAGACCAGATCTACAGTGTGCAGGCGGTAGGTAAGTCAGCCACGGTTTGCTGGTGAGGAGGCCCACATGGGCCACAGTGAACCCCTCTCCCCCTGTGTTTCTGGCTGTCAGACACCGTTGCTTGTGAGGAGGAAATAGCTGGCAGCCACCTGAGGTCCCAGGCTTCTCAGAACTTCTGCGCTGCTGGAAAATGTGCTCAGGGAGGCTCACTTCCTCCTTGGGGGGGGCTTCCTCCTTCTCAAGCCAGTTCAATCTCTACATGGTTCCCAAAGCCTGGGATTTCAGCTTCATTTCTAACCCTAATCCACCAAGGCACTGGGACTCTGACAACTGGAGAAATACTGTGCGCCTCACTCCACAGGGAAGTCCAGCACCTAGCAAAAGAGCTGATGAAGAACCAGGGTGCACCAGAAAGAGATGCTATTCCGGACCCAACACCAAGCTGGCCCCACGTTTTGAGTTATACATCCCAGCACGCAGCAAAAGCCATGATGCTGACCTTCCAGAGACACAGCACGGCTTCATGGGGTTTGGAGCCCTAGTTACACAGTGAATTCTAAGGCTCTACAACCCTTAAAGGGGCTTTGTTTCTTTCCTTAATTACATTACTAAGTAATGCACTTGAGGGCTTTGAATATTTGTAAACTTCGCCCTTTGTCTATACCATTTCCTCAGCCTGAAAATCACCCCCCTCCTTGACCTTCCACAGCCATAGGCCACCTGTCCCTCAGAGCACAGTGGGAACCTGGCCTCTCCCAAGGGCCTTCCCTGAATCTCTGCACCCCTCAGCTCCCACCGCAGACTGCTGGCCCTTGATTACAGTGCCAGCTTCTCTGCTCTGTCTCACCTAAGGCACCACCTCCACACCTACCCCCAACGGGAAGGTCTCCAAAGGCAGAGGCACTGATTTCATCATCACACACCAAGGTTCCTTACAGAGGCGGGACACAGCAAATGTGGGGCCAAGACACAAGGGTGGACCCTCAGGACTACTGAAAGAGGCTGGTTCAAGTCCTCAAATCACGAGCCATAAAAAGAGTTCCAGCACAACTGGCGATGACAACACTCACACAGACCCCTGTCTGTTTCTAGAGGTTGAGCAATAGGGGGACGAAAGGACACCTGCCTGTGAGAGGGCCCTGCTCTGCCCCTACAGACACATCTACGCTGGCAAAGCAAGGTGCTCTGCTCAGAAGAAGGGACACAGCTTTTGCTGGTTTACACAACACAGGCGACGTGCTGAGCTGAGGAGAGCATGGACCTCTGCAGGGCAGCGTCACTCCCAAAGCTTGGGAATGAAGAGGATAAGAGTGGGGCAGGCTGCCTTGTTGTGGCCCTGCCGCAGGGGCAGAAGCTCCGGGAAGGCCGCAGGACTCTGGCTCCAATGCCTGGGACGGAGCTGCACCAAAGATGCGCAGACACTCCTTACACCTAATCACAGGGAGGACGTGTCATGGGTGTGGAGTGCCTGTGAACATCCACTTATAAACTCTCATCTCGTATTCAATGAACCTTGCCTAGAGATCTCCCCGGTTTCCTCACCCTCAGGCTCTTCCTTGAGGTGGCAGTGGGTGTGGCCTGGGAAGTGGGAAGCGGGGCGGGGCGCAGCCTGCACGCACTGCCCCACCATTAGCACACAGGACTGAGTTGAGCATATACCCCTGGTAACAGGAAACTCCCACTCTCCGCCGAAGCACAGACTCAGAGTCCCATTCTGTTAGGGATCCTCTACACCACAGGTCCTGGCCTCAGCTTCCCCACTCCACTTCTGAGGGAGGGGGCACCCATCAGCCTGTCCATCCTCCCCAGTTTGACCTGCCCTGACCTGCACACCCCTGGGGTTCCAGCTAAAGGATGAGCCTGTCACGTTCTCCCTGAGCCTTCATTTGCCCAAACTCCAGGTCCTTCTCATACCACTGCCTTGACTCAGTGTTTTTCCTCACCTATCTCAGATCCATCCATCCTTCAAGGCCCAGGCCCCAAGACCCCACAGCTCTCTCCTAGCCCCCTGCAGCCAGCCCTTCTTCCCCTCAGCCCCTCAGTACACGTCCTGCCTCCTCGTGCTACCTGCACCTGTCTCCTTGTGCTGCGTTCATGTGTGTGAGGGAATGCCTTCCCCAGAAGGAGCAAACCTCATCCTGCCCATTTCAGGGGTTCTCCTGGCATTCCGCACCTGGCCTTAGTGAATCAAGGGGCTGTGCTCCAGGTGGGGCTGACTCAGCCACTTTCCATGGATTGAGGCCTAACCTGGTTTCTCAGGCCTCTCAAGGGACAAGCACCCTCAGTCTCTACCACCAGCCAGTCTAGATTTGAAGCACATCACAAATGTCTTAGTCAACTCTGCTGCTGAATTTCAATTGCCTCTTTCACCTGAGGCACAGATGGCCTCGGGAAGAATGAGAGCCGGAAAAGTGTATGGTAAAAGAAATGCTTTGGTTGACAATGGCAATTAATTCCAGTGGTAGAGGGAGTCTGGGGACCCCACGACTGCAGAAAGGGTTTTACGGTGCTGAGCGTCCCACTGGGGAACTGGTAGGGTGGGCTCCGGAGCAGCCCCACTGACTCACGTGCCTCCTAACACTGCCCTGAATGGTGAGCTGGTGCATTCCCAGTCCCCTGATGGGCTAAGCTTTTGGCGCCCCATGGCTCAAGCTGCTGGGTGGGAGGGACTCTGCTCTTCAAGTTCCCTTCCAGCAGCCCTGTTCACTCTAGGGTGAAGGAACCTCAACTTCTCCTCCTCCAGTGCACAGCAAATACACGTCTTATCAGGCCTCTGCCCTCATAGAAGGGGCCCACAGCCCATCTGGCTGACCCCCCTCAATCATAAAGCCTCATGGTGAGACAGGCAGCTAAACCCCACACCTCAGGCAGAAATTCCGTCCGTGTAAAGGCACTGCTCTCTCTGACGCGCAGCAGGGGAACCAAGTGGCTGCAGGAAGGCCTCGGCCTCAGACTGGGTCACAGGGAGACACTGGCTGTGGGAGGGTGTCTGAACGGCACGCAGGCTCTGTCGGGTCCAGAGTGGGAGGGGCACCACCTACTATTCCGTTTGCTTTCCTCGCCTCCTTCTTCTTCATTCTCAGGATCAATGTCCTCTGCTTGGGTGATCCAATCCAAGTAGCCCTTTAGATCCTCTTCCAGCTGCTGCTTCTCCCGGAGCTTCTGGAAGTCTCCCCGGGCTTTAGCCTTCTCCCTTTCCTTTGAGAATTCTCTGAAGGAGGCAAAGAGAACAGCACATATCAGAACGTCCCCCGGGACCTGCGCCACAAGCCATCTGCCCTGCCGCAAACAGTCTTGTGGCGGGACACACGGCACCAAGGACAGCCACACGAGCACAGCAAAAGGGGCCACACACGTGGACAGGACACAGGACAGTGCCTCCCCAAGCAAGACCGTGGGGGTCAGAGCTGCAGAGACCACACCAACACATGCACCGTATCTAGAAAACGAACTCCCTTCAGGAGCTCTGTGCTCTCCAGGAGCCGAGGCCCAAAACCTCACAGGCTATCACGGCAGGCCTCCTGACCCCCAACCAGAGGCCTGGACTCAGATGTCCCACCTCCCCCAGACCCTCCCCAGACAGCCAGCATCACACTTCAGAAAGAAAGGACCCAACAGGGCCAAGCTGTGGTCAAAGAGGGCTTCTTCCATAAATTCAGGTAACACGTAGCACTCCTAGTGTACTGACCCCTTTGTGTGAACCAAGAGCCCTGAGACCCCGGCTCCCCACCACCTGCAGGTTCCAGCCAGAGCACTGGACAGGGTCAGGGCAGACCCCACTGCACAGCCCTGTTCTCCCTTCCCAGATAAGAAATGGATCGCTGGTGAAAACCACTATTTTCCTTAACCCTTGCTTCTTGCCATGATCTTTTCCCCAAAAGTCTCCCCTGTAGGAGGTGAAAAGGCAGTACGATTTGTTGCCCATTTATGGGCACACCTGCCTGGAAAGGCTCTGGCAGACTGTCAATGTTTCCAACTGTTCATCGTTTACTCTACGTTTCATGTCCGCAGGCCTATATCTCTGCGTATGTACAGAATCCCACATTCGCTCAGGCAAGTCGGAGAGTCAGGTGGCTGATTACCCAATTTTCATATACAAGGGACCATCTGCATTTCCAACAGTGAATCGTAAGAGGAGCCAAGTTATGCATGTTATGGATTTAGTAAGTACAATTAAAGAGCAGCTAAGAAAGCAGGTGAGGTTACAGGCAGTGCAACTTCTGCACACAGACCCCGGGATTCTGACGGACACTACATCTGTCTTCCTTCCAATCCAAAGCTGGCAAATCTCCCTCTCAGGGACCTCATTAATCTTACCCAACCCGACTGATGAAGGGAGGTCACCTGCTTACATAAAAAGCCAACCTCTACTTTCTCTCCTCCTTCCCACTCTCCACTCTGGACTGTCGAGGGGCTGAGCAGATGCTTGAACACCCAGGGACACTGATACTTCAGGTAAGACACTGGAAGCCTCACCGAGGTGCCACCCTCTGTCCCCAGATAGAAAGAACACCCTCATTGCCCCCAAATCACCCACTTTTCAGACACCCCAGGATCTGTCCTTGGCTCTATTAGAGCTGGCCCTTCCCACCTTCATTCTCTGGGAAGTGAGGAGGCCAGGCTGTGTGGCACCCAGAGCAGGGGAGCTGACTCCAGGGGGTCCATGAAGCTGATCAAGGCCCAGAGATGCTTTCTGCACTCCCAGCCCAGGGCCATTCCTCCCGGAGAGAACATCTTCCCATCTCAAAATAGAAAGGCTTTTGCAGGCATGTTGTCACTCACAGAAACCACACCCAGAGCCTTGGCTTCCTGAGATATAGGATAAGTGTAATGTCCTGGGTAGTTCACCAGATGCCTCTGAACTCTGAGAATGTCACATGCAAACCAGAATCTCACGTGGAGGCCTGGAGTGTCACATGTCAACATGAAGATGCATTATGTTGTCTGTTTTCTTAAATACGTTGTAAAGACCAAGTCTGTGGGCCTTCAATTCTGTTGCTTACCAAAAATATCCCAGGAAAAAATCTTTTTGCATGTTTCGGTTCTGAACTTAGAGTACCCAATTCACATCACATAAGACAGGGTCTTCTTATTTTGGTTACATATCTGATCTGAATTCTTGAAAAAAAAAAAACTAAAATAATGGAAGAGTTACCCTTAAGTTTCACAGGGAATTTTGCTTTAATATCTTACTTTACGAAGTTTTTTTAAACATTAGAAATACAAAAAACAAACAAACAAATCCCTTCTAACAAGTTGTATCACTGTTGTACATTCTTGGTTGTTGGGGTATAGCAAGGCATTCCCAGGTAAAATCCTACTATGAACTAAAATTTCTGAGAATAGAACACACTGCCAAGTCCTCGCTTTTAGCCCGTTTATATTAAATAATAATCACTATTATAACTGTTCATATAACAAAACTGTTAATATAAATGATCTGAACTGATTTGAGACAGTCCCTTTAGAATGACCTAGTACTTAGCAGGCAAATAACATTTGCTGATGTGGACAGAACTGAGATCTACAAGGCATGCATCTCCTCCTGTCAGCCATGAGCTGCAGAAGAGGAGGTGCAGGGACATGGGGGCTCTGGGATAATCTCAGCTGGCCTGCTGGTCCTCCCAGACCATGCTGGGCTCTAAGTCTGAGGATCTGGATTCTAGGCCCCTCTCTGTCACTTTCCTTTTCTGAGCTTCAGTTTCTTCACCTGCAAAGCAGACGTGATACTTAATCCCTGTGAGACAGGAGAACAGGTAAGACATTCAATAAAATGCTATTGTGAAAATCAGAAAGCACTGTACCAATGTGAAGTTCAAATGTATCACAGTTGTTGAACCTGGGAATAAAAGGCCACTGGAGGAGGTTTCTCAAATACCAAAAGGAGAAAACTTGCAAACCGCTCTGAATGGGCTCTAAGCTGCATGATGCCTGCAAAACTGGGAGAAGCACAAAAGGACACACGGGATCCTAGGGCTCAGAGTGACCTCGATAAGCCAGCAAGCGCCCTACCAGCCCTGCACCACTATCTGCTCAGTGGAAAATAACTCATTCCCGTCACAACAAACCCTGCATTCCAGAAAATCTCGCCTGAGTCCAATGAATCTTTATCACCCTCAGTGGTTGACGAAAAAGACAGTTTTCCATTTACATCAGAATTCATCATTCTAGAACCCTATGACTCAGGGATTAAATAATAGTCACTATTATAAAAGTTAATTTGACAAAGCTATTGGTAGAAACCATCCGGCTTTCACAAGTGACTAGAGACCTGACAACTCACATGTGATAGAAGCCTACCTGTTCCAGATCGTAAGGGGAAAAAAAAAAAGATTTTAAGCAGTGCTTGGACCAAAAAGCACATATATTGTGCCATTCCCCTTGGATGCAAAAGAAGAGGAAACAAGGAAATACGAATATTACCACAGGAAGTATCTGAAGGATGAAGCATAAAATAAGGTCAAAGAGGGCTTCTTCCATAAATTCAGGTAACACTAAGCACTCCTAGTGTGTACTGACCCCTTTGTGTGAACCAAGAGCCCTGAGACCCCAGCCCCCCACCACCTGCAGGTTCTAGCCAGAGCACTGGACAGGGTCAGGGCAGACCCCACTGCACAGCCCTGTTCTCCCTTCCCAGACAGGAAATGGATCGCTGGTGAAAACCACTATTTTCCTTAACCCTTACTTCTTGCCATCTCCTTTGCCGGGGACAAAGGGAGCAGAGGGAGTAAAGTAGGAGTGACACCAAATATACTTTTTTCTATAATTTGGACATTTGGAATCATTTAACTGTTCTACACATTAAATTTTTAAATTACACCAACAATGTTGGGATGGGGGAAAAATAGCTCTAAAACAGAAGTGAATTGAAACAAATGAATCTGGTTGTACTTCAAAGGAACACCACAACCACCCTGAAGAAGAAAGATAAAACTAGTTCAAGTAGCTCATGAACACGTGACTGCATCCTCCCGGTTGTGGGCAGGACTGGAGTGAGGGTGGAACCACAGACAAATGCTGAGCTCTTCTTAGTCGGCTTGGTTTTCTGTAGCAATATGGATGGTATCATGCTGAAACTATTTTAGATGTATTACAGGATTTAACAAATGAGTTAATGTGTCAATGCTGTTGGGAGCCAGGGTTCTCCCTGTGGAAGGGATATAGAAAGATGAGAGGCAGAAGATGAGAAAGAACCCTCTGGGTACTGATGTGATTCATGACTTCTAAAGATGTAGGCATGTGACTACATGTATAAAGGTAAGGATGTGTATGTAAATGCATGAACCTCTTAGCTCTGTTGGAAGTATCTAGAAACAAAGAAATCCCCCCCGTAGCTATGAGCACACCTGGCACCCAGATCTCGGGCTCCAATACCATTTCCTGTTAAAGGGATAAGCAGTCTTTCGACAAATGGCTGATTCCAAGGCTGGGACAGGGTAGATATAGGACTAAGAAAGTAAGAAAGTGCTAAACACATAACAAAACACACAAAAAACACCAGCCAAAAAATATTATGATGGGGGCATGAGAAGCACCTCCCACTGGCCAGATCTGGGATAATCTGAACCTCCAAATAACTAAAAACAGTAAGAAATTTTTAAATATTTAAAAATAAGTCAGTCCACACCCCTTACAAATTAAAAAGCAAATGAGATAAAATATTAATAAAATATTCATAATAAATGAATTAGAGTAAAGGACACATGGATTACTCACTAAGCTATTCTTATTCCTACAACTTTTCTGTACATTTGAAATTACTTCCCAAATAAAAATTTTTTCGAAGTGTTTAGAAAATGTAACCATACTAATCAAATGCCAGTTTATGTTGTTTTACATTCATTTCAGCTCACCAGGTAGACTGGAGGCTCCTCAAGGGAATGGACAATGCTATCCATCTCGTTAAGTTTTCCTTTCCTCGTCTCTGCTCCCCTGTGGAGGCCCCTTCAAGCAAGCATGAAGACTAGGTACAAAAAAACATACTACACACAACAAAATGAGCCCTACTCCTGAAGAGGCCAGAATGCCTCAGGACAGAGAGCCCATGGTTCCTGCGATCACTCATACGCCTGAAATAAGTGTATATTTTAAAAAATTGAAATACAGTTAATTTACAATGTTGTGTTAGTTTCAGGCATAGAGCAAAGTGATTCAGTTATTTTATATATTCTTTTTCAGATTCTTTTCCGCTATAGGTTATTACAAGATACTGAATAGTTCCCTATGCTACATAGTAGGTCCTTGTTCATGTATTTTTATACACAGTAGTTATAACATAGCATTTCTGTTAACCCAAACTCCTAATTTTACCCCTTTCCCCTTTGGTAACCAGAAGTTTGTTTTCTATGTCTATTTTTGTTTTATAAATAAGTTCATTTGTACCACTTTTTTTTAGATACCACAAGTAAGTGATGTCATATGATATTTGTCTTTGCCTAACTTCACTAAATATGATTATCTCTAGGTCCATCCACATTGCTGCAAATGGCATTATTTCATTCTTTTTATGGCTGAGTAATATTCCATTGCGCGCGCGCACACGCGCGCGCGTGTGTGTACACACACACATATACATACTACATCTTTACCCATTCATCTGTCAATGGACATTTAGGTTGCCTCCATGTCTTGGCTACTGTAAACAGTGCTGCTATGAACACTGAGGTGTATGTATCTTTTTGAATTAGAGTCTTCTGTGGATAGATGCCTACGAATTGAGTGTCTGAGCCCATGGGCACTATCGAGCAGCCTCCACACCAGGCTGCCACTTTCCCTAATCACTTACAGGCCTGTGAGGGGGATTTTCTGTCTCAGGTTGTTAGAATATCTTCCCTCTGGGTCTATGTCCCATAAGGGGCAGTTTCTCAGTGAGGAGCCTCCCTGTCAACCGGACCTGACAATCCCCAAGGGCTCATGCTGGTCCGTCTGCACACACCTCGCCCACTGAGACAGCTGGAGGGGCCTGCCTCCCTCTCGGCTGGTTACCACCACTGCAGACCTGGACGCTGTCTGTCTGCTTGGAATGCCTCAGGGCGTCTCACTGCTGCCCTCAGGAATCAAGATCCAGCTCCACAGCCTGGTGCTCAGGGCCCTCTGGCCTTCTCCCTTCCCCTTCTCATAAACATACACCTTGTACTTTGGCCACATTCTTCCCCACTTTCCCAACCCTGTGAGCCTCTGTCCACAGAACTCCATCCACTGAGCATCCCTCTCCTATCTTTGAATTCCAGCTCCCCTTTCAAGATACAGCTTTCCCTGGTCACCCAGCCATCGAGTGCTGCCCTCCTCCGAATCATCAGAGCTCCCCTCACTGAGCACTAGCCGTGGACCTGTGAGTGCCCTCACCCCACCCGCCTCCTCAGTGGCGTACTTCAGAGTCCAGCACAGTTCCTCGCACCTCATCCTCACTGGAGAGGGCAGCTGGTGACGGAAGGACGTTGTCACTCTTGTTACAGGGACACTGAGGCTCAGGGAGTTTGGTCACACAACCCATCCAACTCCTGAATCCACCCTCCTAAGGACCTCAACATGGCACACAGGAGGCAGAGGAGGAAGAGGGCAGACGCATGAAGTGATGAGGATAAAAAATGAGCTTACAGTCAGTCCAGGAAAGGCCTTAAACCCCAAACTGAGCGATCTGCTTCCCTGTAGGCAATGGGGAACCAACAGAAGTCTGATAGGAGAAAGCGGCCATCAGCTTTGTCTCACAGAAGTGATATGTGGAGACAGAACAAAATAAGGAGAAAATGGTGGTAAGGAGGCCAGAAGGAATTCAGTCAACACTGGGTGAGGGATTAGATTAAACATCAATAAAAATGTGAGTAAAAATAACAGGATCCTGATAAAATTCCCAA
The DNA here is from genome assembly GCF_048773025.1 of Camelus bactrianus. Lineage (NCBI taxonomy): Eukaryota > Metazoa > Chordata > Mammalia > Artiodactyla > Camelidae > Camelus > Camelus bactrianus. The sequence continues at coordinate 30,957,451 of NC_133555.1, forward strand.
CTTTCTGCCGCTACTATTTGGAAAAGCACTTGTGAGGCCTGTCACCACTGATCCCCGCACCCACACCCCCTACTCACCGGTCCCTTTCACCTCCACCCTGTCCTTGCTAGCCCCCTAGGTCTCACTCGCACACCCACCGCTGACCTCTCAGCTAATGCGGATCTTCCTGCAGGACATGCCAGGTAAACATTCCCTGCCTAAGTGTTCAGAGAAGAAAGGCAGGAGGACCTAAGGGCAGAGGAAGGGCAAACAGGAGGTTAGTGGAGAAGAAAGGTCTCAGAAGAGCCACATTCCTGGTCCTCAGCCTCTGGAAAGCTGCCACGGAAAAGAGGAAGCAGACCCACTGTGGGCCCCAGGGAGCATGTGGACGTTTCCGAAGATGCTTTCAGTGCCAACGTCAGAAAAAATTTTGAACAGTCCAAGTCCATCAAAGGTGGAACGAAGAGCCTTGGAAGCAGCAACTTTCCCAGAGGGTGCGGACGGGGACCTGTGGTAGAGAAGGACTAGCCATCGGTGGAGAAGCTGGCATACGGGGTGTTGTAAAGACCTGTTGTCTGTCTTCCCCAGTCCCCACCACATCCCCTATCCCCCTCAGGACAGTACTTGCCCTGCGTTGCATTTGACTGTAGCTATAAGTTGAGTCTCCCCGGCTTCCTCTGTGGCTCAGAGGGATGCAGGACACCCAACTGCTGTGAAACGGTCCCTTCCCTGGGCAGCAGCTGGGCACCCTCTCTTAGACCTGGCAGCCAAAAAGCAGAAGGGCTGAGAATGATCAGAAAGAATGGCCAGGAGGGGTTCTGGCTGCAGAGCTGTGGTATAGCCCTCTGCCCCACCTGCTGGTACTCACAGAGGCCACAGCAAAGACCTTCCACTGATAGAGAGGCCAACAGAAGAGGACAAGAGGAAGCTCTCGCAGCCTGAGCCCTGCCACCTAGAGCAGCCCCTCAGCCATAAGCACACTCACTGGCCCTGGGTCCCAGCTAACCACCAGCAGCAGCTCCAGAGAGCCTGCACCTCACGGCTGGGGCTGACATGGTTTCCCAAAGGTTCTCTGACAGTAACGGAAAGAAACCTCTTCTGTACTGAGATCTTTATTTGGAGTCCTCAGAGGGTCTTAATGTTCACTGTCCACAGGGCCCACTAACTCGGTGTGGGACGGCAGGATGAGGATCCTCACTCCCATCTCACAAAGGTCAAAACTAAGCTTCAACAAGGTGATATTACTGACCCACGTCACATGCCAGGTAAACAGGACAACCAGGTTCTGAACCCAGCTCCAAACCTAGGTCTTTTTCCACAGGATTCCCAATCTTTGCCTCCTGGCTCAGGAGATGCATAGGATGGACACTTATTAGTCAGGATAGGAAGGGAGGGGTGGGATGGAAAGCAGCATTTACCCTCGCATTCTGATTTTCTTCCAGAGCCAACTCGGGCTGAGAGAAAGTGAGCAGCACCGTTCCTGTTCATCTCCCCACTTGCTGACCCACTCCCAAGAGGGTACCACTCCAGGGAGAGTCTCCCTGCCTGGAACCAGCCAGCTTTCCTGCTGGGAGCCCCTATGGAGCAGCCCCAGGAGCTGGGCACACACCCCACACTCTGCAGAGCCTCCCAAACCCCGATGTTGCCCAGGAGTTACAAGGCCTGACACCCCAACCTCCAGAAGCCCTGGTTCAGTAAACACTACCGTAGAGAGAGCACGTAGCCTAAAGAAAACTATCATCGTGCAGGTCAAACATGACTGCCACAAATGCAGAAGGACGACACACGGTCTGCTCTGGAATTTCTCATATGCCGCATAAAGTAAGTGGGCCACTGGAAATCACGGTGATTTAGAGACGATGTTTTTTTCTTGGATTGTAATACTATTTGTTTCAACCAAACCCACACAAATAAAATTTAGGCAAGTTAAATGCTTTGAAATTTACACACACGCACGCGTGCAGAGAAAACAGACACAAACAAGCGTAAAAGCCTCTAGTGAGCAAGGCCAACCAAATCAGTAGGGCTCAGATTTCTATAAAACGGATGACTCAAAAATTCATCAAAAACAAAAACAAACCTCCAGAAAGCAGCATTTATAAAAAGGCAAAGAGTAGGGGGACACAGAAGAGCTAACACACTGATACTTTTTTTATCAGCAGAGGCTAGTCTTCTTTAGACCTAAATTATTTCCCCTACACAGACATAAAGGAAATAAAACAGAATGAAAGAGTAGTTTGATTCAAAAAAAATTTTTATGTTTACATTTAATTTTTTGGAAAGTATGTAAGTTCAGTTCGTGTTCAAAGAAACTAGGTATTTTGTAAAAAACAACAACAACAATAATGTGTGATGCTTCATACCAATTTCTTTTTTTTTTAACTATTGGCACTGGTTTGGCTCAAAATTCATCAAAATCGTTGGCTTTGTTCCAGTCTTCTCTGAACCACAAAAAAACCAGGAGTAGCCAGAACATGTTTTCTCTGCATGAAATAAATAGGCCAGACTGGGGGCGGAGGGCCTTGGACGGCAGCACTGGCAGTAAGATCTGCTCGCCTGCAGGTAACGCTCACGAGGGAAAGAGGACTAACCTGTGACAGCGCTCGTCAGTGGGGTTAGGCACTGGCTACCAGGAAGCGGAGGGGAGCCACTGCCCAGCAGAAGGGGCAAGAGAAAATGCAGGACCCCTGTTTACACAGCAAGCATGTTGAGAAAAATGTTTAACAGTCACATTTCTTGGGTGGAGAAAGAAAAGTAAAACAAGAGTATGAAGTTGTACCTGGAGCCATGAAAGCACTGAGAAGGACTAAGATTAAGCACTTGAAGCTCCAGTAGAAAGAAAAAGATGGAATCAGGGCAAAAATAATGGAAAATTAAAATTTCAGCAGATTGGAAGGAGTGAAAAAAAAAAAAACAATCACATTTCCAATAATACAACTACATTATGACTATTCTTTCATTACTGAAATAGACTCCTTGCATAAAGGGCTTCGGTGCCTTCTAATTTTTCTGTTCTCAAAGGTTTGGCTGCATTAAGAGATTTTCTCAAGGCAACCCTCCCCTTTTCATGTCCTTGACCGCTTGTATTGACTTAAAAGTGAAGATCCTTTATATAGAAAACAGTTTCCACATTTCGAGATGAACCATTTTCAAAGTAGGTGTTTCCCAGCTTTTAATGACTAGGTGGAGTTATCTGCTGTGAACAACAGTGAGGTGGACTGAACACACCAAACCTCAGGGACGGGTACGTGTGGCACTTACACTGCACCAGAGGATCACGAGTGGGGACCAAGTGAAGCAATGCGCTATCTGTCTGGCTTTCTTATCTCTCCCCTTGGTCCTTTCTGACCACTCCCTGGCTTTATCTTGGAGCTCCAGCTGTCCTCAAGTTCCCTCATCTTCTCCAAGGCCCCGGAGACCTCTTTCAGCTCCAGGCCACTGTGAGCTGTTTTCTAAGTGAGGTTCAACTAACTGCTCTTCCAGATCCCACCCTACTTGACTGGATCAGCCTATAAAAACATTTCTCCAATTTGCCCTGCAATTTGTTATTTAATAGTCTCTTTTACACACCAGACTGTGAGCTCTGTGATGAAGGGGCTGTGAATGTCTTATCTTGGTCTATCGGTTCCTCATCACAAACCCTGGCCATTAGTAGTTGCCCGATAAGAATAGGCTGAATTTAATGCCTAGTTTCATAGGCTCAGGTCCCACATTAATGATAATCATGTCAATGACATGGATTGTGGGCTCTGTGTGGCACATACTTGACCACAAATGCCCATGTAACTTTCCATCTCCTAAAACCACATCCATCATTGCCATTAAAAACAAAAAATCTAAGCCAGCCAGAGCCCTGGACAAGTCTAAGAAGTTATCCAGGGAAATAAATTGTCTTAGAATGAAATATGCTTTCCTTTCCCCACATCTTGTCTGAGGACAGAAGAGCTGTTCTTTCTTTGAAGAGTTAGTTTCCATGGCTACCACAGACATTTCCCCAAATGGTAAGGATCCATGCGGGTTGCATGCTAAAAAGTCAGACTTCTTGTTTCAATCTGTTTTCTAAAAAACGTGTTTTAAAAGCTGTTCTTCAAGAAACATGGGCCTCTTGTCTGACATCCCTTTCTCCAAGAGAAATATTTCAATCAAGTGAGCCACGTCAACCTCATTACATATTTTCTTGAAATACTGCCCCTTAAGAAGTCACCTGAGAAATATACCTGCCTAGACTTGTCAGATTCTGGTTTGAAAGAAAAATAAGGAAAACGTGTACCTGAAGTCTGACTTGGGAAGGTAGCAGAACCATTCAAAATCAACATGTGGGGTGGGACCAGAAGCCCAGGGCCCATCCTGCTTATGCGCCAACACAGTTTGCTGCTAAGGGCCTGGTTAAAGAGAACGAGATGGACAGACAGCTGCACTGTTCAAGGGCAGCTGGGCAGGGGGTGATTTGGGTCTGACTACAGATGAGCCACACTGGCCCAGGGAAGAAGCTGAAACTGAGCCCACCAGCAGGGATGTCCTCAAAGCAATCCCTGTAGGAGTTCCCACCCAAGCCCCACTCACTGGTCACGTCAAAGGCAAAGTGCCTGGAAAGAGGCACCAGAGGAGGTGGGCTCTCTCCCAGGAGTTCCTCCTTGAAGGGCAGGATGGGTGAAGTGTCCTCTCTGAACAACCGGACTTATCTGAGAATAAGGCAACAGCATCCTATCATAGGGAAGACTCAGAGATTCAGAGGCCTACCTCTCAGAAACAGGATCCCAAAGGACCACTTGAACTAGAGTGGGACTTCTTCACAAGCAGTTTTAAGAGGAAAAAGAAACCAGTTTCTTTGAAGTCTTTATATTTCATGATTCTCCTTTACTTTGAGTAATTAATTTGGAAAAGAGAAAGAAACTGACAAAGCATGAAGAATGGAACAGGTCAGGATGTATCAGCACAGACCCCATCTGGTAGATGGGGTCCCACAGGGGGTTCCCCCTCACCACACACAGGAAACGCTGCCAACCGATGAGAGAGCAGCTTGGGCTCTGGAGACAAGCAGATCCAGAGTTCATCCCGAGCTTACTCAGAATCCCTTCCTTACTTGCTGTGTGACTTTGAGAAAAATCGAAACCTCTCTGAGCCTTGCTTCCCTCATCTGTAAAACTGAGGCAAAACACACTTAACTGGAGTAGGTGAGAAGATGGAATGAACCAAACTATATAAGGCACTTAGCCCAGCACTGGGCATCTATCTTAGCTGCTATATTAACAATGAGCAGTAAAGAAAAATTCTCTCACATAATCCATACTCCAGAGTTGACAAATCCACAGATCTCCCCTCATCTGAGAGACACTGGCCCACACCATCTTCCATGTGGTCTCCTTCACTTCTACCCCAGCCTGGACTTCCAGCTCCTCACGCCCACCCCACTACTACAGCCCCCACTGTTCCACCCAGGGAGGCACCAGCTTTGCCTTCTAGGCCCAGCTCGCCTCCATCACCTTAGTGTTCCAACACCTCAACAGCTCCCATAAATTAAAGACAAAACCCCACCTCCCTCATTTGGCATTCCCAACTACACATCCCTCCCTGTGCCCCACTGCTCCCCAACAACACAGAGCACCCGACAGCCCCACTGGCCAACTCCTGAAGCTCCTGTTTTCCCCACCATTTCCGGGATCTGGGCCAAGTCCTCCTTTCTTTACATCCTGACAAATGTCCTTCCTTCAATGACCCACCTGAGTCCGGCTTCTCAGGAGAGCCCTGTCTGCCCTGCCAGCCCTCCACTGCTCTCCCAGAGCACACTGCTCGGCACAGATGGCGCTGAAGGCTACTTGACAGATGGCGGGACGGCGTGTAGTTGTTGGCATCCTCACAGGGAGGGCCATGGAGCTCCTCGATTTATCTCCGTGAGCCTGTCCATAAGTAACGGCATATGACTCAAGGACAGGTGGGCCTCTGGGCAGGTGGGGTGCCATCACCCACTGGATTAGAATCCTTCAGATCCCTCTAGAAAGCCTCCCAGACTCAGAAGCTGAAAAGCCCCAAATGCTTAGAGGCTCTGAATGTGCCAGCAGATAACTTAAACAAAGATTTATTTTAAAGCAGAATTTCAAGGGAATGATCTAGTTCCGAGTGGATTAATATTTCATCCCTGAATCCAAACTAAACTCTTATGACAATCAGACTTTGAGAAATTAGGTTAGTGCTTAAGTGCCACTCCAGGTCCCAGAAAGATGAGGGGCCCTGGAGACAAGAACTGGCTAGTGAATGTTCAGACTGCAAATAAGGCTTTTCAAACTCACAAGAGCAGCCTCCTAGAAGGAGGCAACAAGCTAGCCAACGCTGAGCACACCTCATATCTGCAAAGGTCTTTATGGTTTACACAGCCCCTTCCCATCCATTTCTCTCCTCGGTTCTCAGGACAGCTCTGTAAGAAAAACTGCACAGCACGTGGGGCCACTTTAGGCAGGTGAAAGCCTTGACTTGGAGAAGTGAAGTTATTGATTGAAGTCACATCTCCAGGAAGTGTGGCACTGGGACAAGAACCAGGACCCTGACCTCCAAACTCACACTTTCCCCACTACGACATGCGAAGACCAATAACCACAGCAACTAGTAATCCCCTGGGCCAGAGGAGTCAGCACAGTGTGTGTGTGTGTGTGTGGGGCACTCAGAATCCCCAGCTACAGCAAGGCCATGACCCTCGGCTAGGCCATCCACATCTGCTGGAATTACCAGCACCTCCAGGCTGTCTCTGTAGACTGAAGCTTCTGGCACACATCTCAGGCCAGGTGAGCCCAGACCACAGGGGCTGGGCAACAGTGTCCCAGACCAAGCCAGCCAGCGTCTCTGGTAACCGAGGACCCTCCTTCATTGGGAGACCTCACCCGCACTAAGCCTCTGCACTCTTCGCTGATGCCATCAGTAATTGCCTAAAGTGCAGGGCACCCGTCCAAGGCCCAATCCCCATCACCAAGTGCATCTTCATCCCTGAAGTCCTGTCACCAACTCGGCCTCCTCTCACGCTTCAGCCCTTCCCTGTGCCCTCAGAAACTGCTGCTGCAGAGAGCACGTTCTCCTGTACCCTCCACCTCTTCAAAGGGATCCCCCTTCCTCCTTACTTCATGGGAAACATTGGTCACCCTGGAGCTTACTGCTTTGCTTCCCTTGCAGTCCCTTCCAGACCCCACCTACCTCGGGGTCTCAAGGTGGAGCTGACAGCCCCCTTGCTTTTCTGTTTTTCTCACATCTTGACCAATACTCCCTCATCCTGCTATAAAAATCAAACAACCACCACCAAAAAAACCCTGTTCCTTTGAGGACAGTGCCAATGGGCTATGTGACCTTTCGCCCTTCCTCTGTGTTGTCTTCTACTAACCCCCTGAAGTCTTAGGCTCCTGGCCCCCAACATTCCTCCCCATCCCAAGTTCTACCATCTTCATCTTCCTGGGGGACTCCAGTAGCCCTTGGTTGACCCTGCCAACCCTCGGCTTTTCAAATCCTTGATATATTTTCAACCCTTCGATTTTACCACCCCTAATCATAAATTCAAGCTCTCCACTCTCTGACCACAACCTCCTCTCAGAAAGTTGGCTTGTATTAACTACTCCCACTATAAACATTAACCTCTTTGAAATGTCCAGTCCATTGACCTCCCCCATTTTCTCAGTCCATCAGGCCTCTCCTTCCCTCCTGATCTACCTTAGATTTCATGATCCATCAGTAATCCATTCAATGAAGTTCTTGCTGATACCCTAAACTGTCTTCCATCTTTTTATTAGAGACAGCAAGACTTTCACCCCACATGCACTCAAACACCCCTTTTCTCCATATGTAAGAGCAGGCAAACATGGCTACAGAAAGCCATACAGTGGGATGGACTGACACCAGTGTGGATCCACCACTGCCAGCTTCAAATAGGACTTCAATGCTACTTATCGTCCACCTCACTTCTCTGCTCCCAGCTCCCTACAGTGACTACCTTGAGCCTTCCCCCACTCTCTCTCCTCAGACCCGACTCTGCCACCTACCCCAGCATCATCAACAGTGAACCCCGTCTCCTGCTTCAGAGAAACTACTACGCAGGACTACTCCTAGCTTCCCACTCCCAAACCAAACTGACATCTGCCCCATCTCCTCCTCCTTTCTTCTTGTTACAAAGAAAAGCATTTTTTCCTAATACTACCTGTCTTCTGACACCTTAATAAATTCAGTTTTCTAGTCCTTCCATTTTTTTGAGGTCTTCTTTAATTCCCTTCAGCAGTTTTGTGAAGAGATCTTTTACACCTTTCATTAAATTTATTCCTAGGATTTTGATTTTTTTTAGTCTATTTTTCACATCTTCCATGTCTCTGTTTAACATTTTGAACACATGGAATATAGCTACGTCTCTTCTCATGTCCTTTTCTGCTGATTCTAACTTCTGAGTGAGTTCCAAGTTTGTTGCGATTGATTGATTAAGTCTTCTCTTATGGGCCATGGTATCTGCTTCTTTGCATGCCTAGTGGCCTCTAATTGAATGGTAGACCCTAAGTTTTATCTTGTTGAGTGCTAGGTACTTCTGTATTTCTACAAATACTCTAGTACTCTGTTCTGGGATGCAGTTAAGTAACTTGGACCAAACTGTTTGATCCTTTCAGGTCTTGCTGTAATGATTTGTTAGGTCATTCTGGAGCACTGCTTAGTCTAGGGCAAATTAATTCCTCAGTATTGAGGCATATCCTTTGAGTATTCCACCCAATGTCCTGTGAATCATGAGTTTTTCCAGTCTGGCTGGAGAAAATAAGCAATATTCCTGAGCACTGAACACCAAAACCATCCTTTGTAATCCATTCAAACGTTCTTTCCCCAGCTCTGGGTTAGATCCCTCACATACATGCTGAAAAGTACTCTGCTGAATACTTAAGGGAGACCTTCTGTTGATCTCTGAAGTTCTCTATGAAATTCTCTCATCTCTAGTACTCTATCCTGCTTTACACTGTTCATATTTTAGTTATTTTGGCTTCTTCAGAGTCTTAGCTTCATCTTCTCAACTCAGGAAGATCACAGGGCTCTGCCTTGGTTCCCACTCCTTGTCCTGGGGCCCAGGAATTCTCTTTAGCCAGTAAACCGGGACAATCATGGAGCTTATTTGATTTCCCGGTTCTCAGGGAAATGTTCTTCACTGCCTGATGTCCAGGGTCTTGAAAACCATTGTTTTACATATATTGTCTGGTTTTGGTTTTGTTACAGTTGTTTCAAGTGGGAGGGTAAATCTGGTATCCATTACTGCATCTTGACCAGAAGCAGAAGACTCTTAATTCTATTTTAACGGTATTTTTAAATCAATTTTATCGAGATACAAGTTGTGAACAATAAAATGCACACAATTTAAGCTTATCATTTCTAACAGATTTTTCTTTTTTGATTAGTCTTGCTAAAGACTTATTAATTTTATTAAGCTTTTCAGAGAGTACACTCTGTCTTTGTTAACTTTTCCTATTACTTGCATTTCCTATTTTACTGAGTTCTTTTTTTCCTGCTTTCCCTGAATTTAATTTGCTTTTATTTTCTAGAGCCATTGATGTGAATATAGATCACTGAATTTAAACCTTTCTTCTTTACTACCATAGGTATTTAAAGCTGTAAATTTCTAAGCACTCCTTTAGATGGATAATGCAAATTTTGAGATGTATTTTCATTATTCAGTTTAAAATTTTTCTCATTTAAATTATTTTTCTTTAAATTCTAAATTATTTAGAGATGTGTTACTTAATTTTCAAATATTGTGAACGACTTTCTAGACAGATCATTGTTAGTGGCTTCTATTTTAAATCAATTGCTATTAGAAAAAAAACACTTTGCAAGATTTCAATCTTCTGAGACAGACTTTTTATTTTTAACAGCCAAGACGTCATCTATCTTGGTGAATGTTCTATGTGCACTTGCAAAGAATGTGTATTCTGCAGTTATTGGATATAGTGTTCTATAAGTATCAATTAGGTCAGTTCGGTTGGTAGCATTCAGATGTTATCTATATTTAGTTTTTTTCATCCCTTTGCTCTTCAATTATTGAAAGAGAACTATAAAAATTTATCTGTTTGTGAACTGATTTATCCACTTAATTTTGACAGCTTTCCCTTCATGTATTTTAAAGCTTATTAGATACAAACTCATTCAGAATCATCGTTCTCTTGGTGAATTGACCCTTTTAGGAACATGAAATGTCTCTATCTCTGAAATATCTCCATCTCTGCAAATATTCCTTGTATAGAAGTCTATTTTATATATTTGGTACTAATGTATTTACCCCTTTCTTTTATTTTTAATCTGTCTTTATATTTGTAATATCTTGCATTCAGCCTGACAATTTGTCCTTTAATTAAAATGTACCCATTTGCATTCAATCCAATTATTGATACAGTTGGGTTTATGTCTACCATCTTACTATTGGCTTTTTTTGTTCATTCCATGTTTTTTCCTTATCTGTTATCTCTCAATTTGTTTCTATTGACTGCCTGCATCTTGATTATAGATCAGGTTTTCCTGCTTCTTTTTATGTCCTGTAATTTAAATGATACAGGGGAACATTTGGGGAACATCTGGATTTTGGTGTCTTCCTTTAATGGGTGCTGATTTGTTTTGGCAGGTGTTTAATTGACCACTTGACCTGATCCTTTTGATGCTTGTTTATAAGACTTGTTAAGGCAAGTCTAGAGCGGCTCTTACTCCAGGGCTACAGTCTCACCCCTAATGCCTGGCTTTTCTGTGGTCTCAACTGAACGTCCAGTGTATTCATCAAGATCAACCTTCTCCAGTTGGTCAGAATCCCTCTGTCTCCCAACACTGAGATTTCCAGCAGCTCCCAGCTTTGTAGTAGCTGTTCTCTACCACGCCTCCCTAAATTCACTTGGTACACGGCAGCTTAGTACATGGTCAAATATTTCAGAGAATCCTTATTCAGATTTTCGGAGCCCTGTTTCTGCACACCTCTCTCCAGTACTCTTCCCTGAGAACTCCAGCTATCTCTATCTCGGCAGCCCATAATCTGCTCTTTGCCTCTTGAGCAAATAGACCACCATCCTCTTCTGGGCTCTGCCTCCCTGAGCCACAATTCTAAAAGCATCGCTGGGCAGAAAGCCAGGACAATTGTGGCGCTTACTTCATGTGTTTCCCTTCTCTTAAGGAACCCAATCCTATGCTGCCTATTTCCATCTCTGGAAAAAAAAAAAAAAACCTGCTTCATATATTTTGGCCAGTTTTATAGTTGTTTATAGTAAAAGGTCCATTCTGGCCCTGTTACTCTACTGTGGCTAGAAAAGGATTACAATAGCCTCGAACCACCCACATCCAGTCCTGCATCCATCCAGTCCATTCATACTACTGCAGCCAGAGTGACTTTTACAAGCTGATCCCCCCCCAACATTAGGAAACAATTTTAAACAATCATAAAAGTAGAAAGACTTATACAGTGAACACAGATGCCTACCACGTAGTTTCCACAATTAACATTTGCTAATATTTTTTGTATCTCTTATCTCTCTCTATACAACCATAAAGTTACCTTTTTATTTTTGAAGTATTTTAAGGTAAGTTGAAGACATCAGAACACAGAGTAATTTTTGTGAAACACAAATATAAATTACATCACTTCTGGCTTAAAAATCATCACGGGTTCCTTTACCTTTTAGCTAATGGCCAAAACTCATGACCTGGTCTTGAAGGACCTTTATGATCTGGGTTTTGCTCATCAGTCTCTCTTCTCTCCCCTCTTCCTTCCCAGCCCCCGGGGTACCTGCCATTCCAGCTCTGTTCAGTTTCTCCAACGCCCTCTACTCCTTCCCATTGTAGGGCCTTTGCATGGGCTTTTCCTTTGACTGTAATACCCTCCCCTAGCATCCTCTCCCATCTTGCCTGGATATAATGGCTCTTCATTCATCCTTCCATTCCTCCAGGACTCTTCACCCTGGACATCCATTGTGCCTGTTAAACACTCTCACAGCACCATGTACCTTTCTCTCAAAGAACTCGTAAAAGTTTATAATTTTTGTCTCCCTCATTAGATATAAGCTTCATGAAGACAAGTCTCCATTTTGTTTCACCACTGAAACTCCAGTGTCTAGGAAGGTGCTTGGCAAATACATCTACCACTGTGTAGGCACTCAAAAAATATTCATTGGTGGGTGGGTATAACTCAGTGGTAGAGTGCATGCTTAGCATGCATGAGGTCCTGGGTTCATTCCCCAGTACCTCCATTAAAAATTTTTAAAACTATTCATTGAATGATGATTAAGCAATTTCTTCCTAAGGAATCTAAGAGAAAAATACCTAGCAAGATTTTCTGCTTCTTATTAGTCTGCTACATTGAACCCAACCAGGTAGTACAGGGTCAGCCCTAATATCACCTCCAGGCCACACATAGTTGCCCTCGTCCAGATTGCTGGGAACAAAGTTGTTCAGAAAGCCCTCCAAGACAGGTAATTCACCATTTACCAGTGCTCTTTTAGCCCTGACCCATCCAAATTCTCATAACACTGTGGATCTGTACCTTCATTTCCTTCTCAGAGATATAGCTCTGACTCTCAGAGGGGTTTTTTGTTTGTTTGTTTGTTTGTTTCAGAGGAAATATCTTTAATACTATCTTTAAGAGTTTAAAACAAGACAGTGTCCAACAACTCACTCTGTGCCCCTCCCCACAAACTCTCATCTTACAGACCAGGGCAATAATAACGGCTCTCCTTTGCCTGGTGGGACCTGCAAGTGCTCTCACAGGGGAGAAGGATATTTTCATCTTGGGTGCCTCATTTGCTTAAACACTAAAATGTTCTAGGAAAGGAACAACTGCTGAACTTTAAGAAGAGCTCCCTGTACTACGGACATACGGGTCTTGGTACACTGAGCTGCCCCCACTACACCAATATTTGATTTCTGTAAGCAATTTTATCAGCCTATAAAAGAATATTACACAGAAGAGAAAAAAACTGGCAGAGGTTAACAGTAGCACCTTAGGGCAGCTGTCAATACATTTCTCACAGAAGTTAAATTATTAAATTCATAAATAACCCTTTCACTGTAGAAGTAATCGCAGTTGTTAGTACCACCAACCGAACAGGGAACACAGGAAAATTATGGCTTTAATTTCAACCATTAAGGTACCAGCAGTTTTATCAAGAGCTGAGCCTTTGCATGAAAGCACTGTGATGAATTCTGCTTTAGGACAGAGCTCTCCACTGGCAAAATGGGTGCTCAGAAGGGCACATGGGGCCAGAGGTGCCTCCTGGGTCCTCAGAGGTTTTTGCTATGTGCTATAAAAAAAAGAATTCAGTCAGGAATAGATGACAGCCGCAGCTGATGAGTGAGAGAGCTCTGCTGAATCTGCTGCTAGTGCCTGGCTGCTGTCCACTGCTGTTGCCAGGGAAACAGACGTCAGCTTGATGGAAACAAGGATCAGCGAAAACTTTCACTTACCTCGTTTCCACTGATCCCAACAGCCATTTCTATGGAAACAGCAGCTACGAGCCAGCAGCAGAGAGGTTACCACTCACTTGTTGACATCAGATGTGGCTACCGGCCTGTGCATTTCAGGTACCATAGTACCAACAGCACCAGGATCTTGCTGTCAGCTACCTCCGACAGCCTTTTAACTCTGCAACAAGCAAGTTCAGTGTTTAAAAGTATATGGAAATGTTTAGCTTGGTTCTTCATTAGAAAAAGGAAATTTAGCATTCTTCCATGTAAAGCTTAAATGGGGCTTAATTTCTTGTTCTACCAAAGCCAAACCACGTGAAGTTACTAAAGGACCACAGACCTTTCTCTCAGCCTTTCAACCCTACTCACAACATTACTTCCAAGTTCAAGAAAAGAGACCTCTGACTGTGTGGACAAATCATTCACATATTAGCCTAATCAAACCAAAGGCAAATCCAGCTAAATATGGGCAAGTATTTAGCTACAAGTGATCATTCAGGACATCTTTGCCTGGAATTCTGCCAGTCTGACCATCATTAATAATTACACACAGGAAAATCTTTTTTTTTTAAACTGGATGAACTCTCTACAAAGAACCCTTTATTTTTAGACTAGACCTCTATGTGCCTTCATAATCTGTTGGTCAAGATATGGAAGCAACTCATTAACTCAATACAATTTTATTTTGTAATATAGTGGTAACCAATCATGCTGATAGCCTGGTTATCCCATTACCTAACAATACTCTATTTCAATGTTGTAAGCAATTCGACTACTCTTCTAAGATGCAGATATGTGTATGTACAGGAAATTTTGTTGTTCAGATGTTGGTAAAGTATTGAATGAGAGCAAAATCTAATCCCAGTCATGAATAATTTATAAGAATGCCTATTTCCAGAGGGTACGTCATCACAAGCAAAACCACCACCATCTACCTACTTGGGTTGCCAACATTTAAGGGGAGGCAATCAGAGGCAATCTCTGATTTACCATGGCTCATAATGGTGTGAATTTAATGGACCTGGGTGTAAATTATGCTGGCTCCTAAATCTGAACCTATTCTGTAAAATTCTGATGTAATACAGTACAGTCTCACACCACCACCACATTCCCTCTGCATCCCCCTGGACCAGAAGTTACACAAGTAAAGTAACCATGACCAAATCTCTATCTAGGTTTTGTATTCCAACTCTTTCCACTATCACCAAGCATCCTTTTCCCCCAGTTACTGTGGATTAAAAGAAACCAAGTGGGTTGAAGAAAAATGGGAGTGTCCTGGACAAATGTGAATGAAGTCTGAGGATTAGGAGATGAAATTAATCAATCAGGCTTTTTTTTTTTCTTTAAAAAAGTGATTAAGATAGAGGTTCATCTCAATATTGGTCAGTTTGGTATACAATTAAAGAGCCTTCATTTTATGACACTGAATTTATAAAAGAAAAGAGATCTGTGTGGATAAATATTTTATGTATGAAGGAAGATCCAAGCACCAAGACAACAGTATTAAAAACAACTGAATAGAAAACCTATTCATACCATAGGATCCTAAAATTGCCCTTTGGATTCACTGTGAAAAATGGCATGTGGGCCTGATTTCAAAGGCTAACAGAAAGCAGATGCATCAAAGTCTGGGTTACATTACACTAATCTCTTAAGGGTCTTTTTATCTAATCTCTTTCTGGCCACTGCTAAATGCCAGGGATATGACTGCCACTATATAAATATCAGATTATCTAAACTTCTCAGGAGAAATCCATCTAATAGACATCAGAACCTATCTAAGCACTGTGGGTCCTTAGTCTATCTTGGGCAGAGACAAAGGCGAATCAAATCTCTCCTTAACAAGGTCGTATAATTGACCAACTTCTTAATAATTTTCATTTTATCCTCCTGCACCTCTAATAGCATTGCTGAACATTAGATCCTCTAAAAGCAGAAAGCACAGAGACTATTTAGTTTATTAACTCCTGAGTGAAATCGACATGCAAATTAACCCCAATCTATAGGCTTGGTTCTCAAGGAAAAAATTTAGTTTAAAAAGACTGAGTTGATTAGATTTTTCTTGCATCAAATCTCACTCTATACGCTCTTCCTCAAGCAAGTATCCTAACAGTGACCAAGCTCTCTCCACTCTCCAGCTCACTAACTCCTCATGCAACTCCACATGGTTCATATTATTAACATCATTTCACAGACAAGGAGAGTAAAGCTCAAAGACCCAAGTCATTTTACCAAATCTCACAGTTGGTAAAAACTAGAGCAAAGAGTCCAGTCTTGATTATCCGACTCTAAAGCTGATGTTTAACCACTATGTTACAGAAATGCCATTCTCCTCTATTTGTGCAAGAGGAAAAACCAGACATAACCTCAATGATAATTTAGAGCTGCATAATACTTCAGAGCTGACAGAGAACCTCCACAGCCTCCTTGGGACACTGAGTACAGTATTAACATGCGTACAAAGGATGTTTCTCTTGGTCACCTCCTGGGAAGTCCAGAAAACGGTATATTTTAGTTTCCAAACAGCCCCCTTAGTTGTTCCCACTTCACTCAGGGAGGGGACTAGCAGGAGGTCCGTGGATTTAAGATACATTCAATGAGTACAATTCTTCATAGGATATATTCTTCAGAGCACTTCTACATTCATTAGTTGACCTCAAGTCAGCCACCCTGCAGGGAAGGCAGCACGGCAGGACCCCAGTTTGAGGGCGAGGGGATTGAAGTCCTGGCTGCTCGGTGAAGTCACAGAGTTGCTGCGTGACACTGGCAGGACCAGAAACCAGGCCTTCCAGTTCCTGTCTCATCTACCAGTCCCTTCCTGGGGGTCTTCACTCCCATTCAGGGGCTCGGAGGGCCCTCTGCCTAACTGCGGGTATACCTGGCATGGGGTGGGCCCCTGTCCATGACCACCATTTCCCCGGGGAACCCGGCAGTGTGTCTAAAGAAGCAAAGCTCTGAAACACCACTGCGTGTTCTTATCTGACCTACCTACTGGCACAAACCCCAAAGGGGACGAGGAGTTAGGTGAACCATTTCAGAAGTGAAAAACCATCAAAGCCACCTTAAGAAGAGACATAATCTGTCTGAATCATAGGCTTCACTGAGACAGCCTTTCCAAACCCTGGTCATCATGGGACCATCTCCTTAAAGACGACTTAATGTGAAATAGCCACCCTGGTTACAGATGTTCTCGGCTCCTCCCACAGCACACAATCACCAGAGATAAGTCTTTACCCAGGACCGTGCTCAGCTACATGGGGCTGAAGTTCACAAACTTCATACTCACCTTGAGAAAAAGGGTCGGTGGTAAAACCAATGTTTTCCCAACGTATATCAGTCTTAACAATGCTTTAAAAATGTACCAACATGAAATTAAGCATGTAGATTAAAATCTGTTCAAGGATACAATAGGATGGCATGGCCATACAGGAAAAAGGAGGAGCCAAGGAGCAGAAACAAATATTTCCACATGGTTAACAGACTTAAAGACACACAGCATCATTTAATGACTCTTCATCAGAAAGCAGCAGCACAGTCTTAAGTGTCTAAAATGGGAGCCTTTTAATTCAGGGCTTTCCAGATTACATCTGTGTCAGTCTGATGGTCGCTAAGGGACCATCCGACCTAAGTCATCTTCCTTTTAACATTTACGTCCTTCAGGTTTTGTACTCCCTCTAGAGTGCCCCCCCCCCAAAAAAACTGGGAAGAACCCTAAGGTTAAAATCAAAAAATTTTTACGTCAGCTTTAACAAGAAAATGAATACAAATGACCCATTTAGATTTTTTTGTTGCTCTGGGGGAAAGTCAAGGAGGAAGGAGGGCAGAGGCAAGGAGGACAGAGGACAGAGAAGCCCAGGTAGCTAACTCTTAGGGGAGGAAGGAACATGCCAGCTCATCATCAGTACCCCCAGTCACACTCCCCCCACCCACGCCCCCGCAGATGCCTTATCTTTTAAGATCTAGCTCACAGACAGGCAGCTTTCACAGCCCCTCAGTCTCCACCTCTACTCTAGCTTGGCCATCCTGCACTGCTTAACAATGTTTCCCTCACCAGACGATGAACATCTGAGCATAAGGCCCCCATTTATGTCTCAGACATCTTGGCACCCTAGCCTCTGGCCGAGAGCCGGGCACTCAACAGGAACTCGGGAAATGCTGACCAAATGAGCGAACACCGCTGAGAGACTGCTCTGCAGACGTGGTTCTTACTTTCCACAAAGTGCCCCCCAGCATTTCCCACCAAGTGGCCTTACAGGTAGGGCAGAATCAGTGTGCAGCCCCCAGGAGCTGGGGCACAATGTGGAACTCATGGACAATTGCTGGGAAGTCTTAGATTTTATTTTTAAAGTTCACATATCATTTGACTCCTTCATAAAGGATCTAGTTTTGTTCTGACACAAAAATGTTTTACAATTACTTATTTTCCTAAACTATGTTTAAGTAAACTCTTCGATTTATCATGATGGGTGCCTATTTTCATCTTCCAGCTTTGGGTACCCCCTGGGGGGGGGAAGCATATATTTAAAACTCACCATGATAATGAGAAGTCCCTCCCCCCCATTTTTTCCCTCTTTTTCAGATGCTCCATCCTGCTGGGGTGATGTTCCTGCTCTGGGGAGCTCTAAGATAAGGCATGTCACAGGCACTGTTAAAATTAGTCGTTTCCATGGCCTCAGTTTAGTTGGGTTTAGAAGACATGGGGCGCCAAGGAATTCACAACAGAGCTGCTGTTAACCTTGTATGGGCCTTTCCTGTGGTGAAATCAACATGAGACTGTTTCTCCTGGGATAAATTCCACCCTTACAATCCCAACGCTAACCTAAGGCGATGGAAGGTGTTAGGAGGAAGGTACTTTTCAAAGTTTTAAGTGAAAGAACAGGAGGCCTGGGGGCCATTCATCTGCAGAAAGAAGCTTTGGTCTGGGTGGTGGGCAGGGGTATGCTGTCACACCCCTACCTCAGTCCCAGCCCATCCCCCCACTCCTCTCACTGTGGGACAGAGGCTCCTGGACAGGGGTTTCACGTGACAGGGTGTGCCCATGGTGTAAAAAGTGACCACACCTAGTCAAACAGAATTCTAAATTTATTATCCCCTGAAAACAGGCTGGGGAGGCTAGAGGGAAGATGAGGAAAGGAAGCAGAAATGGGTAACTAGCTCTGTTTTCTGCTCTGGAAAAAGCAGCGTTTAGAAAAGTGCGATAAAGGTCTCTCCATTGATTCAGTATTGCATAAAGACATCACCTCCCCCAGATAGAAGCTCAGAAAGACAAAGATAAAGAGAGTGAGGAATAGATAAACTGACTTGGAATCAAGTCTATCAACAGGATCTCTCTCCTGAGGATGTCTGAGCTCAGGGAGTGACAAAGGCTCCTCTGGGGACATGGGCGCCTCCTGGGCTTTGGCCACTCCAAGCCCCCCATCAATGGTGATAACCTGGCACTGCTCCTGAGGGTCTGGGAGCCCCAGTTCCCTTCTCTGGGGTCCTCCCTTGTCTGAGGTCCTCCCCTGTCTGGGGTGGCTGTGGGACGGGAAGGGTGCACGGCTGCCCAGAAGGGCTCTGGGATGGTGACTACCGGCAGGGCTAAGGCCCCCTCCTGACCCAGTCTCCACTGAAACCCCTTGATGGACGGTCAATCCACAGAGCCGAGGTGGTCAACAAAATGAAATGTCAAAAACAGTGACTGAGTGACAAGGACAAGGATAAGGCTATAGGAATTTAGATGCAAAAGCTGATTATTACTCTGTATTAAAGAAAGATTCTACAAGTTATGATTAAAAATGAATTTGAGGGAACATTCTCACAATGACAGCAGCAGAAAATGATCCTGAGCTAATAAATGATCCCGATCTGAAGGATGTGCGATTTTGAAACTGTTTATTATTTATGTGCTAACCTAAGCCTATTTCTCCTTTACCATGAAATCTGAAACACCACTGGAAACATTCATGATACATTGTGGGTAACTTAAAAAGGCCACGATATGTACCAAAGGGAAGAAAACCACAAAAGACAAAGGCCCTTTCCTGGGTGAGACCAAGGCTGGGAATCCTTTTACTCAGTTTTAATCTACTTCTACACACGGGCATATTAATGCGACTAGCTTCAGGGAAACAGTTTCATTAAATTACTTGCGTTTGGCAAGCATCATAAACACAGAATCTCACAAACAGATACAAGCAGAAAGAATCACAGTTTAGTCCAAAAGCAACACACAGAGGGGACATCAGAGTCCACACGCATGCAGAGAAAGCCGCAGGGAGCAGCTAGGGGACACGCAGAGCCGCCTGACATGTGGCAGCAGCAGAATGTGGAACATGGATCCAACTGCTTACCCACTAAGGACACCAAGAACCAGGTTAAGGACGAAAAATGAGCCAAGGATGATCAGACTAACAAAATACACCCATGGCCATTCCCATCCTATCGCATCATTTACCTGTAAAATGTAAGGAGATCAGTTATCAGTTATCCATTTGCCAAAGAGCAGAGCCCCAGGACCAGCTGCCAGACCACTAGGGCTTTGACCGAAGACTGGTGCTCCTAGGATGGGACCCCGCCAAGGGCCTTCCATTTTGGTTCCTTCAGTGAGGACATGTTCTGCTGCTGAAACCTACCAATGTGGCCCACAAAAAGTCATTTAGCTACTGCTTTGTACCAATTAATCTGCATTACATTTGGATCCAGACCAATAAAGCAATTACAGATATATCTCCTTTTAGGACGGACAAATGGGCAAGCAATGCCAACTATTTAAATCCCA
The DNA here is from genome assembly GCF_048773025.1 of Camelus bactrianus. Classification (NCBI taxonomy): domain Eukaryota; kingdom Metazoa; phylum Chordata; class Mammalia; order Artiodactyla; family Camelidae; genus Camelus; species Camelus bactrianus. The sequence goes on from NC_133555.1 coordinate 30,977,621, forward strand.
AGTGACAACACTGATTAATTTCTGGTCAATAACTATCCTATAGCTTTCCTTCTTGAAGGCTGGTGAGGTTCCAGGAATCAGCTTGATTTGGGAAGCCTCAGCAGAAAAGAAAGCTAAGCATCTTGGAGGACACAGAAAATGCTTGGCACCCGCCTGGCGGCCCCCACCAACAAAGCCTGTGTGGTCTTGGCAACTGTCCTCAGAACTCTGCTTTCAAGATGAAAGAGGTGTAGCTTACCCGCTCAATACACCAAGTACAAGATTTAGTACGAAAAATGACCCAAAGATGACGAGACTGACAAAATACACCCAGGGCAATTCAAATCCCATAGCATCATTCATCTGCAAGAAATAAGACGGTCTCATAGGAGTGGGTTAAAAAGAGAATCTAATAAGGAGAGAGGATCACATTAGAGACAGCATTCTATACATTGAATGAAACATTTACTTTGCTTCAAATCAAACAACAGTAACCAAAGCACATTCATTATATATTCTCAACACACACACACACACACACACAGTCACCAAAGTTTTCTGGGCAAATAATAGCAACAGCAACCTTTGGCCACTGGGAGGGAAATCAGCTGGGATTTGGCTCTTTCTCACAGGAAACTGTCTTGATAAGGGTTTTTTCAGAAAAGATTTTTGTAGAAGAAAAACTGCTGCTTAGCTGGAAACTATTTTCTACTCTTCTCAAGTTATTAGTACTATTTTTGCTTTCAAAATTTGTGATGGTGGAAAAGTCTTAGTTACAGGGACAAATTTGCAACATTTGACTCTATAAATTTTTTTCTTAAAAACCAAACAAAACACCCTGAGGGGGGAGGGCATAGCTCAATCGATAGAGCACATGCTCAGCATGCACAGGGTCCTGGGTTCAATCCCCAGTACTGCCTCTAAAAATAAATGAATAAAACTAATTTCCTCTCCCTCCTCCCCGCAAAAAACAACCCTGAAATAATAACTTTCCATTAGTAGCCAACCTATCCAAGGAAACCTAATCCACTTTAAACCTGTATTATCTGCAATCAGTGAGTGCAAGCACAGCTAAATTAATTCAAAGAAGGAAAGTATTCAGAAGTCAGCTAACTGACACACATTCAAGGGTATTTTGGGGAATGAGATTTTTCCCAATTGCATCCATGGGAAGGATCTAGGAGAAGGGAAAGAAAAAAGCCCCTCTCCCCTACACCTAGCTTGAACCAACAAGACCCACCCTTGGAGAGCTGGCTCCAGCAGTGAGCTTCCCAAAGGAATCTGGCGCCCCTAATTCTGGGACAAGCTCAAGCAGCGCAGTCAGACATGGCTGCCCCAACACATCTTCCCGGGAGAGGTTCAGTCATGAGCAATTTCCCTGCTGGAATAAACAGGTGTTTTAAGGTTCACGGCTGGATGGAACTTAACAGCAGCACAAGTTAGCATTAAATTGGGCAAACACTTCTCCCAGAAAGAAGTTGTTAAGGACCAGTCAGGGGACAGAATGAATGACGTCATGCTTGACTTTGCTAGAACACCCAGAATCTCCAGCTAATAGAACAGTATACAGTCTGGGCCAATTCATAGTTCTTGTGTGCAGGGTCAAGCCCTTAGGACTTAAAGCATGCGCTTTCCTCTACATTATCCGGCTCTAGGTTTTAGCTTTACAGAATGAAGCTCATGCATTTCACTGTTTGTTTCATGCAGAAACCAAATAGAAAAAGAAAACATCAAAAAAAAAAAAAAAAAAAAAAACAACTAACATCTGTTGCTGAAGTTGAAGGAGAGGGCATTAAATCCCTTCTGAAACACCTGTTTGGCCACATGAAAATTGATGTGCTCAATAGAACTCATATCAGTCTGCACATCTTACATTGGCAATTAGGGTAATGAATGAGCCAGGGCCGTGGCTGCAATTGTTGATCTAATTAAGTTGGATAAACTAATTTCAGCAGGAAGGCCCAGGGTAATTCTTCCAAAGCAACTGTGCCACTAAACTTATTTAAAAACCCATGAGCAGAGGAGAAGAAACAGGCTGCCTGGTGTAGTGGCCAGAGCTCAGCCTGAAGTCAGACCCTTCCACAGAGACCTCTGTGGGCCCATTTCCTCTCTGCTGGAGCAGGAGGAATGCACGTGGCAGGGCAGTGTGTGCTCATGGGGAGGGAAGGATGTGCACGTCCAGGGCCCACACCAGGAGACTCTGTGCTCCCACACTGTGGCAAAGTAGGTCAGCCGTCAGCCGACACTCTGCCCTGCCCATCCTCTTTCAGGCCTCAGTCCCATGGCCCAGAGAATGGCTCCAGGAACAGCTGTCTGCTCCCACTTGAGAGGGAACTTTTCCTCCAAATAAAGAAACTTTTAATTGTTTAGGAATCAGTGTTCAACAGACTCCTATTCTCTCATTTGCTCAAATCAGAAATATTACCTGGAATAACAGCTGGGGGCTGAGGGGAAAACCAAGGCCACAGGAGACTTTAAATTTCCAGAAGGTGGGAAAGAGAAACAAAAATTAAGCTTTAGGGGCCAGTCTTTCTCCCAACTAAACCTTCTCAACAAGGGTCTCTTTTCAGAGGCTAGTATTTCTTAGACCTTACCACACACATGGGACAAGTCAGAACTGGCAAGCTGGTCCCCCAAACCCCCACATGAAAATAGAGACTGTGCTTGGGATTTTGTCTGCATGGTCTTTGTCAACAATGGAGAAATCGGCATGAGCTCAGGCATTTCAATTTAGATTTTTGAAGTATATCAAAGTCTTCATGTGGTGTCACCCAGTACTCAGGAAATAATAATCCATTTGGTTTCAGTTTTCCCTCACTTCAAAGGCTGAAATGCACATCCATGTCTCCAATTAAAGGCTAACCTGAGGCTTTTTGTTTTTTTCTAACTGTTGCTAACACTACTAGAAACTTGATATATTGGTGGTACTTCCCTGAGCATGGAATAAGAGAAAGGCGAAGAAAGGCAAGCTGTTGGTGAAATAGAGAGGGGTCTCCCAGATAACAGGAATGAAGGAGACTGTCAGCTTGGCTGAGACAGAACTTCCCGTTCGGTCTGACAGCCAGCGCTGCCATGGATGTGCTGAGAAAAGAGCTTGGCACTAAAGCAAAAGGCCATAAACAATTTATATGGATAGCTCTCTCCTGAAACCAATACTATTTTACTTAATTTCCTATACTTAAAAACATTTCCTCCAAGTTGAAAGAAAAAAATGAAATCAAGTAGTGTTATTCTGCATCTTGTGGACAACAAAATTGAAGCCCAAGAGTTTTGGTGACCTACCCAAGGTCACATGCCTGGCCCTAGGCAGCCTCAAGGCTCTTTCCTTGCACTTCACCCTTCTGCCTCTAAGGACATCAAATACATGTGGGTCAGATGGCAGCTTAATTATGTCTATGGAATTCACCTCGTAAGAGAGTGCTAAAAAAAATTATGTTTCTCCAGAAGTTAAGAATCCCCTCCCCACACATCCACGTGGCTCTGTTATATGTGTGTCATTCTGCATACTGGGCCCCCCTGCATTTCCCTTGTCAAGACCCTGCTGGCCACTTGCCAGGCACTCTGGAGAGTTGTGTCATCAACGGGCTTGAGAACACTGACTGAATATGATCTTGACAAGATGCAAAATCATCCCTGCAAAGACTTTGTCCACCATATACAAACACCTAAAGGACTGAGAAATCTCCTCGCAATCAACATTTAAAATCTAATCTCCTTAGTTCTGTCTCAGATGCTCCCTTTACATCCTGGTTGTGGATAAAAATGGCATTTAAACATGGTGCATCTACACTGAAGCAATGGGATGAGACACCTGAAGTGTAACTGGTATTTGCCGAGCACCTGCTCTGGGCCAGGTGCTGTGCTGGGCAGGGATGTCCTGTTCTGGAACAGAACTGTGTGGCTTCCAGCCAACCGTGGCCCATAAAGTATGGAAAAGGCTGGGGCCCTGGCTCCTGCCTAGTCTATGCTGAGTTAATAAATGCAATCAACAAGTAATTAAAAGCAACCTGACATGTTTCAGAGAATAAGATCTTTCTGAGCACTCTGGAAGACATTACTGAGCTGCCCCCTAGTGTTTGAGAAGAGCTCATGAACCTCTGACAGTGGAAGAATGTCAAGGACAGAGGGCTGGGTTCTAGTCTAGACCAGGGGTCACTGAACTACGATCTGCAGGCCAAACCCAGCCCATCACCAGCTTCCGCATGGCCCATGAGCTGAAAATGGCTTTTACATTTTTAGATGGTGAGGAAAAAAATCAGCAGTATCTTAAGACCCAGGAAAGCGCTACAAAATTCACATTTCAGTGTCCACAGATAATTATCAGAAGGAAGCCACAGGTTCCCATGCTGTCTACAGCTACTTCCAAGTGACATGGGCAAAACTGGAGTAGTTGTGACAGAGACACTACAGTCTGCAAGACCAAATATGGCCTAGCCCCTTATAAAAAAGTCTGTAGACCCGTGTTCTAGATCATGGACCACAGCACTTGCAGTAGGACCCTGGGGATGTCCAGGGGTCTGTATTCCACTGTTTCTGAGATGTTCTATAAAGGGATATAGACTGGAATAATGTTGGTAAATTATTGGAGTTCCTCCGTTGGAATAAAGATGCCATGTAATTCATAGAGAATGTAATTATTATATTGTCAAATTATTAGCTCTGTGATTGTCATATGAATAATAGAGGTAATAATTATATCATCTTAGGTGATACTTAACGGTTCTCAGGAAAGCAAGTGAAACTTTTGTTTCTGGGTGCATGGAGTTTCCTCTCCTTTCATCACACACTCCCAGAGTTTTCACTTGCGTGGCAACAGGAACATCGTCATGAGAGGATCAACGTGCAGAAACATAATAAAGGATAAAACTGTCCATTAGTCAAGGCATGTTGGATCGGCAACGGACAATTCACTATGACAATAGGGAGAACAGAGCTGTGGGGAGTCACAGATTTTTTGTCTGTTTGTTTTCAATCAGAATGTTGTCTTCTGTACTCTTTGTGTGGGGGAAGGATCAGTTTGGGCTAGTTGGATGATACTTTTTCTATTTATCAGAAACTCCAAGGGAAGACTGGTTATGAGAATGTCACTAATCTATGTAGGAGTTGCAACTTAGGAAGTAACAGTGAAAACAAACACTTTACATAATTAGAGGGTCCCCTTGCAGGGCCATGGACCTGGCTCATCCAATAGAATCTCTTTCCTTCTTCCTCTTCATGAAAGCCATTGTGTTATGGATATAAATAACAGATGTGCATACCCACAGAGAGACACACTCGTGTGCACGTACACACACACACACACACACACACACACACACACACACACACTCTCCTATGACAATAAGAAAAGGAGGGGGGCAAGATAGAACATGTTGGTGATGCTTAAAAAAACCTTATTACCAAACTAGATTCATACTTGAGGGATGAAAATAAAAACATACCTCCTTTGCTTAACATTGAATATACAGGGACTCCTACAATCCTGTAAGTATGGTGCTCACTGGTGAAGGGAAGCAAAAACTCTATTCATAACCATTACATGCTACAATCTCTGAAGTTACAGAGTAATGGGAAATTCAATCAAGTGTCTGAAAGTTAGATCCTGTCAGAAGCTCCTTCTCAATCTGCAGGCATTCTAACTAGAGACTGCTCATTCAAGAAGTATTTTATTACTAACTGCCTTATAACAAATCATTATTGGAATCTGGGTTAATCCTGTTTGGACTTGAGTTTAGGCTCAAAATCCGCAAGTCGGCTGTTTTTTCCAGCAACTCTGTGCCGTGGAAAATCATTTCTAAACTTCTATGAGCTTTTCCCAACTCTATCAGGCAAAGAAGTAAACAAACAAACTCTGCTCTGAGAAAAGGCTGTTAAAATATGACTGCTCTTCATTTATAGCCAACCCCCTGGCTCCATCAGGAATAAGAACCAGGCGGCAACCACACAAAGGGTATCCCTCTGTGCTCACAGACAGCTCCACCAGCCCCGGAAGGCTGACGAGCCACCTCTGCATGCTCTGCCAGAGGTCCTGACTCCAAAGAAAGAACGGAGAGAGCAGAGGGCTTATGCTGGGCTGATTTATAGTAATACTGAAGATGCAAAAGGGAAATACTGTAATAAGGGAAAACCCGACTTTGGCTTTAAGGCTGTCCTAAGCAATGGAAAGCATGAAAAGGATCCAGTTCATGTTGTCTATCTCCTTTATAGGGCCTAGTAGAACAAGATTTAGTCCATGGAGTCCAGGAGCCTCTTAACTGGGGAAATGACCTCTGGCTTTCTAAGCATTTAATCAGGACAGCCTTGGCCTGCTGGAGTTCCTCCTAAAAACCAGACTGCTGGGCAAAACCAGCCCAGTGGGACTGGGGATGGAGAGAGCCAACATTCTGTAGCGGCTTTCTAGAGCTGAAACTAAGGCCCTGAGGTGGGGATGACAGGTCCTGAGTGAAGGGAGGGTCTGCATTCCTTCCCAAAGAACTCACTTCTGGGGTTTCTTTTCTAGCCAATGGCTCTAGCTAATGAAACACTTCTATCCAAGGAAAGAACATTCCACAGACTCTCTCCTCAAGCTGCTTACCCAGTAGAGCACGTCTGTCCAGCCCTCCATGGTGATGCACTGAAACACGGTGAGCATGGCAAAGGCAAAGTTATCAAAGTTGGTGATGCCTCCATTGGGGCCAACCCAGCCACTCCGACACTCCGTGCCATTGGCGGTACACTGGCGTCCATTCCCTGAGAACGCACATGGTGCTGGGTCCTCTTCAGCTACAACATCTGCCAACAGAGGAGGAAGGCTTCAGAACTCAAGGGAGAGGGGAGCATCAGGAAACCAAGCCACAGAAGCTGTTGTCCCCTTGCCAGACCCTGGAACGCCCTACGTCCCAGCTACGCTGTCTTGGACTCCTCTTGTCCTTCAAGGTTCACTTCACATATTCCCTCCTTCATGGGATTTGCCATTTCCTCTACTCAGAGTCCACTGCTCTCTCCTCTGTCCTCACTTTTACAGAACCTTTCTTCAGCCTATACAAAACAACACTGCTGATTCACCTCGTGGTCTAGTTTTCAGAGTCCTTGTCAGAATACATTACATAGGAAATTAAGATAGAAAAGGAGACTAAATTCTCATTTATTCTGAATATAATTCAAACTAACAACTGGCTTAGATTTACTGGTGTATTTGGCTTTCTTTTCTCTCTCTCTCTCTCTCATTTTGTTTTAGATTTTCCCCAAACTGCAGAAGTTATTTTTGGGAAAGCTGAATTTTTAAAAAGTAAGGTTATCTACCATTTCATTACTCACCTGAATCAACAAAAAAACATGTTTTGTGCATTTTTCCAATAAAAAGTTCCAATCCTATAATAGCATAGATTATGATTACAAACAATACCAAAAGGGCTATGTGAAGGAGGGGAACCATGGCTTTTATAATGGAGTTCAGGACAACTTGTAAACCTAGGAAAGAGAAAAATAAGTTAGTGAGCTAGGAAATATTTCAATGACATATGTGTTTATGTGTGTGTGTGTATAAAATTCCTAATCATGCCTGATCTGTGTATGACACATAGTAATAAAACTCGAAGGGCTATTTCATAGCTTTTCTTTTTTTTCCATAGCTTTTAACATTAAGCCTGGATGTGAGATAAGTTAAAAAGGAACCTTAAAGATCATCTAATCCAACTCCTTCAACTTAAAAGATGGAAAAACTAAGGCCGGGAGAGGGGACTGCTGGATATGAAAGTCACTCATTTACACATTCATTCATCCATTTAACAAAATTCCTTGAACATCTACCTCGCGGCAAGCGCAAGGTTTAGGTGCCTTGCGGAGTGTGGAGATGTGTTACATAACGTGGCTTCTCTCAAAGAGGTTATTTTCTAGGAGAAGACGTAAGAATTAAACACAAATTAAGGTAGCACACAGATGCTGGGTGAGTAATACCACACCGTTAAAATTAAAGACAGATGAAAGAAGAAAGAGGACTGGGCAGCAGTCTCCCTCTCAGGAGGGCCTGAAGGCTGAGGAGGGTGGATTTCCACTGGCGTGTGGGCATGCACGGGGGAGGGGCTACTCCAGGCAGAGAGAAGAAAGCACCAAAAGCACAGAAGCAAGCTTGCACCACATGGGCTGGGGGTGGTGAGTCTCAGCTGGCGGTCACACAGTGGGAAAGGGTATCAGGAAAGACAAGCAGATTGCAAGCTAGGTAGCTCTGAGTTTGGGATTCGTATTACAGCGCCAGACTTCAGACCATCAGCAAAGGGAAGTCTCTTTATTTTTAAACAGTAAAAAAAATCAAACAAAAGTTTAATAACATGTATACATGGGGGAGATCCAGGAAAATTCAAAAGGCAGTCTTTTTAGAAATATAAGTGGGGTAGCTGTAGGCAAGAGAGGCAGAGAAGTAGCTGGAGGGTGTGGGGCCTCCAGGTAGGACAGGGTAAGGATCCAGATGAGATCAGAACTCAACAAGCAAGTCTGAGGGAGAGGAAGGTGCCCGGGGAGGCAGGGTCATGATGCTAATCCTAGTGCCTGAACAAAGATAAGCCTGTCAAAAGGAGGCTCCTCAGGAATGAGGGAGGTAGGAGAGGGGCAGAGGATGGAAGGGGTGAGATCAACTAGACCCAGTGAGTTTGATCACTGGCTTAACACAAAGAGGGAAGCGTCCTGCAGCTGACACATGGACTTGTGAGATGAGGGAGGAACACAGAAACCTGGAAGCTACTCACAGAGTAACACTCAGAGCCATGGTACAGGAAGAGAAAAGACCACGGGAAGAGGGATGGTTGGGCAACACTCGTTACTGGGTGGAAGGAAATAGGAGACTTAAGGAGAGTGGTTAGCAGGAAACCACAGCCCCACCAGATCCAGGCTGCCTGATCCACCAGGCGCCTGTGTGCCCTGCGCTCCTCCTGTCACCCATGACCTCAGCTTCCCTCCGTATAACTCACTCTTTTCCCCCTTTCTTGTCTGTCTCTTCCTCTCCTCATGGTCTCTAACTCTTTCAAACTGGCCTTTTCTAATATCTTCTCACTTTCCCAATACATACTCAACGAACAAAAGAATATAAGAAGTTGAGATGCTACAATTAAATGAGTTAGAAGTCAGAACACACCATGTAGAGACACAAAACAGCAATTACAAGAAAAGTTCACCATGATAAGAAGTACACAGGAAAAGGTGGGGGCAGGGATGGGGAGGGAAGAGTGATAAGAGAGTTTCGGACTTGCAAAGAGCCTCTTTCCAGATGCTCATTATGACAAAAATTCTCAGTACTGCCTTCAGATATTTAAATGTTCAAGTGGTTTCTTTTGGGGAAAAAAATGATCAGTAGGATGACTTTTAATGTTTTCATCTTCCATAAGGAATAGACGGTGTGGAAAAGAAACATCTGCTCTCATCTACTTGGACAAAGAGCTTTTTGTTTGTCTTTTCATTTTTGTTTTCTTAAGACATGGATGGGCCATCCAAAATCATCATCCAGTAGTTATTCTTAATTGTATGGCACTGAGCAGTATGTTTCATAAATGTGGTTATGTTTAATACATTTCATTTAAGTGCAACGTAACAATTACTGTTACAGTTAAATACAATATCACTATTATATTTCAAATTTTCAATATTTTGGATTAGTCAAATTTATGAGATAATGACATTGTATGTAATGTGAACGTGTACACTTTCACGACATTAGGCTCCTTTGTATACAACCAATATGTACAGCTGATCTCATGGGATTCTAACCAAGGAGGCAGTGAAATGGAGTAGAAAGAACACTGGGCCAGGAGCTAGGAGGCTACGGGTCTGGCCTTGTTTGGCCACCCACTAATTGTAAGAACCTGCTTAAGTCACTACCTCTTTCTTGCACGAGCTTCCTCATCTAGAAGATGGTACTTGTGGACTGGGTGATCTTGAGGGTTCTTTCCCACTTGATAGTCGAGGATTCAGACACATATTTATCAGCTGAGTATGGGTGGTTAAGAGCTCCATAAACATCTGAAGGGCTCTATTTGAAACACATTTTTACCTTCCCATGAATGAACATCTATTCACACACACACACACAAAATCATGCCTTGTAGGCCAGTCCAAGTTCTCTTTAAAAGGGATTAGATAGTTCCCAGAGAAGTGTAAACAGTCACACCTTCCCTGGCATTTTTAACAATTTCAGGCACTTAAGAAATCACTGGTCCACAGCTGCAAACCAGCACAGGAAAGAGCCTGACCCAGAGGGCCCGACCCATCTCCCCAAAGCCTAGTCAGGCCTGAGGAGAGACTTGGAGTTTCCCCACCAGGGCAGTTAATGAACATGGGCTGAGAAGTCCTTACGTATGACTCAGATCCACGAAGCTCACAGCACATACCGCAGACAGGCCGGCCTGTCATTTGCTCTTTGGGGGAAAAAAGTTGTCGTGGTTACTTTTAAATTAGATTAAGCTGTAACAACTGAATCTGAAACCTCATGTTTGCTCACTGAACTTCTCATATAATCATATTACACACAACAGGGCTGATCATTTCCAACGTATTTCTATTTTTCTCAATTGCTTCCAGACAGTTTTGTGGTTTTGACTTGCACTGATCTTTTTCAATGAAAATAAATGAACCATCTGGAAAAACAAGTACACATAAAAAACAAAACAAAACACCACTTCCTACATTTAAAAATGTTAAATTTGGAATTTTTTTTTCTGGAGAATTTTTGGTGCATTCTGAAAGCCAGCAGGTTCAATAAAATTTCATGAAGAACTTCTGGAGAGGCAAAAACATGATCTGTGTTCTTCTGATGGCTTTACGAGTTGTGAAAAAAAGGCACATCTCACAGTCCCATATCCGTCCTCCAGATGAAAGCAGGCAGCCACCTCACAGCCATGGTCCTTAGAAAGGCAGGAGGACCTCGACCCTCCAAAGTCCCCAGGAGGTGGGTGGGTGGTGTACTCTCAGGGACAGAACTCGGTGAAGGACACTCCATGCTCCTTATGGAAGTTCCTGGCCAGGGCACAGGTGGGGCATGTTTCAACTCAAGCAGCACTGAACTTGGCCCAGATATCTAGCGCCTGGCCTGGACAGGTAGCGTAGCCTAGTGGATGACAACAGCACCTCTCACTCTAAGACTATGCTCCAGCCCTTGGCATGGGCTCTCCCTCCATCACTGCACTCAGTCCTCACAACAACCTTTAAGCAGGCACTACTGTGCCCTGCATGTGGGGGAGGACACAGAAGCATTCACCTCTTCCCCACAGTGGACAGGAACAGTTCCTCTATTAGAGAGTTAAGTGAATTTTCAAGATTCTAGCCACTGGTTGCTCTCATTTTGCAAAAAAGGCAGTCAGCTGAGCCCTCCAACACCCTCATCTACTTAACCTGCCACGTGCAGAGGGGCAGACTTGGGAGTGGGAGGAGGTGACAGTAGTGTGGTGTTGGAGAACAAAGACCAGACTGGACTCAGGAGGCCTGACCTCCAGGTTTCCCGTCACCACCTCCTTTATCTCCACAAGAGAAATTTCTCCCACAACATCAAGAAGACAACAATCATATCCAGCCCCTGAATCAGGGCTGTCACGTAGACCCAAAGTGACAATACAAGCAGAAGTGCTTCATAAAGGGCAAAGGCATATGAGACCTTGACTCCTACACAACAACTCACCTCATCACACCCCATTTCATAATTCCGAGACCCACCCAGGAGGAAAAAAAAAAATCAACAAACTCTGGGCTTTAGGAAACGAAATGTGCTTACTGGGCACTCCTGATACTAGTCGAAGTGGTCTTAACACTCGAAAGGCGCGGAGGGCTTTGACATCAAAGCCTCCCGATTTGCCACTGGAGTGGTTACCGCCTTCTGTTTCTTTGGTTAATTGTTCCAAAATTACACTAAACAATCTGAAAGAAAAAGAGAGGAAGAAATGTTAGAGTCTGTCACCCAGGGAAGCAAAACAGGATGGTGATAGTAGTTATTTTTGAACAAGGGCTAATTCTGTATTGGCTGCTGCTTAAATAAAGGGAAGGTAATGCAGAGGCAAGAATCAGACTGTGACCCCTGGCCGTGGCCCCTACATCTAAAAGGACTGGGGTCGGGGATTGATCTCACCCAGTTTCCTGCCAATGGAGCATCCTAGTCAGCCCCCTGGAGGCTGGATGCTAGAGGGGTATCTGATGATGACAGGTATCCGATGATGACAGTGGAATTGCCCAAATAGCAATAACGATGACAATAATCATAGCAGCTACCATTCAGGAGCAGTCAGTATATCCTAAGCACTTAACATGCATTACCTCATGAATCCTCAAAAACGTTATGCAACGGGAATCATGAACTCCATTTTACATATGAAGAAACAAACTGGATGAGAACAAGTAACTTGCTAGAAGCACAAAACGAGTGGCAGATCTAACACGAATCCAGGTATGCTGGCCCCATCGGAATGTACGTTCCGTAAGGGCAGTGAATTGTAGTCTGTTTCTTCATGTTTTCATTTAGTCTATTCTAGCCTAGTGCGCACAACAGTTCCTTACACACAGGGAGCATTCAAAAAATGTCTCCTGAATTAATCCACGAATGAAGACTGACTTCAAAGTTCCAAATCTTAATCAATATATCACACCACTTCCAATACAGTCACTGGCACATGCACCCCTCCACCTCCAGAGGGATGTTCAGGGAATGATGTAAATCCAGATGCTAAGGAGCTGTGCAAAGGCCAACAGCAGTAACCAAAAGGAAGGTATTAATATCATCATTTTCTCTTTTGAAATGTGAATAATATTGTATCTGGCAGCCACGACAAATTTTTTCCTACTCTCAGAAGGTTTTCTGAGTAAAGCTATTTCCAGGCAATCCACTCATCTGACAGTTACTTTTGCTCTTTCAAATAAGCATTTGTTCTTTGGAATTGTTGCTTGTTTTTCAGAATAAGCAGAAATTTGTCTGTTTCAAATAGAATCAACTCTGGCCTATCAGATTGTGGGTATGATTGGCCCAGCAACAAAGCAAAGGTTTCTAAAGTTTAATTAGCAGCCAAAGCAGAAGCTCTGCACCCGTTGGCTTGCCTCAGGATCACCAAGACATTGAGTCCATAAAACGTAGGGTGGTCTGATTACAGTCCTGATTGGGCATAGTCATGTCATTCCGGGGCATTTAAAGACCAGTCATTTGTTTTAATAACAGTACAGCAATTAGCAAGGAACCTAGGCTGTGGGTGGAGGAGCAGGGAGGGAATCAGTCAGGTCTTTACCTTTTCAAAGCTACAGAGGGTGGGCTCTCCCTGGTTATGACTGGGAAAATATATCAAATTTATGACAGGTCTCTCATTAGCATAGTTTTTTAATTACTGTAACTCCCTGCAGCAAGGCTAAAGTTAAAAGTCCCCTCCAAAACAAGTTCACAGTGTCACAAAAACAAAGGAAAAGGAAGAAAGAAAACCTCAAACTCTTCTGAAATGCAGCAGCCACAGGAATTTTCATCCCAAAGGGATAGGAAAGTACTTTATGCCGGTGGTGACTTAAGATTGCTTTCAAGTATTGGTGTTTTGCAGTGTACACTTTATGGTCCTTTTATCTCCTGTTCTTCAGCAATGCCCTTGAAAACAGGTGAACAATGGCTCTCTCCCATCAGAGGAGCCTGAGTCCGAGAGAGAAGCTGGCTGTTGTGTGCAGACAGCCAGAGGGTGTAAGGGGTCAGGGCTGGCTTCTCTTTCTAAGAGTTAGGACATTAGGAAAGTCCCTCTTCTTCTCTGGGGTTTAGTTTCCTTCTCTGTAAACTGAGAAAACTGGATTAATGATCCAGAGCCTTGACCTTCCCATTCTAATGCTCTGTGATTCTACCCTTTCACCACTCCCCCACCACAACCAAAATAAGGACCATGTTGCCCGAAGAGATGAGTACAAGAGGAGAAAGTATCTGATCCTAGGTTGTTATAAAAAGTTTACTGCAAGACAGGAGAAAAAGGCGACGAGCTACCCAAACCAATACAAATCAGAAGCACCAGAGTGAACCTCCCATGCTCCCAAAAGCTTAGTGATGAGCATGAATGCTTAACAAATATATTGATTTTAAAAATTTGAAGAGTGGGATAAAAATTGGCTTAGATCAAACTTTTCTATGCAGAGAATAGTATCAGCTCTGGTAGACACACTGAACATTATTAACAGTTAACATTTTAGAAATATCAATTACTTTCTTAACGTTTCTGTTCCTGGGAACCTTGACAAAAGCAATAGGTCACAGTTGACTTGGAATGGAAACTCCATTGGATTAGGATAGAGTCTGCAGTTGGAAACTTAAGTACGTAGAAATTTGAGTCAAGGGAAGACATAATAATTTGATTTTTCTTTTTCTGTTTAAACTTTCCTTCTGAGTTCTTTGACTACAATTTAGTACATATTTTAGATAAAGAGTAATCTGATGTTCTGAAGTTTTTCATATTTAATGAGAAAAAAACCAAGTCCAGTTCTACTTAAAGTTTCCTAGATGATTTTTTTATTTTTAAACCAACTTTATTACAGTTTAATTGATATATAATAAAATACACCCATTTAAGGTGTACAATGAATTCTGACAAATGCATAAGCCCAAGTAACAAAACACCATAACCAAGACAGAGAGCCTTTGCAATATCTCAAACAGTTCTCTCTTGCCTCTTTGCCTACCTCCAAGCTCAGCTTTAGGTCTAGTGATTGGCTATTTATCAGTCTGGGGTGTTTTTCCCTTTCCTAGAATCTTACATAAATGGAATCACACAGCATGCTCTCCTTTTCATTCATCTGCTTCTGCTTTCCACATTTCTGAGATTCATTCAAGCTGTTACATTTATCAGCAGTTTATTTCTTTTTATTGTTGAGCGATAATCCTTTGTGTGAATATACCACAATGAGCTTGTCCATTCACCTGCTGAGAGTTATTTGGACTGTTTCTTGTTTTTCTCTATTATGAATCAAGTCTCTTTGTGAGCATGTACTTTGATTTATTTTGGGTAAGTACCCAAAAGCTGTACTGGTAATATGGTCATATGGTTAGTGTATGGTTAACATTGTAAGAAACTAGCAATCTTTTCCAAAGAGATACACCATTTTCCATTTCTATAAGCAGTGTGCTCCAGCTGCTCCATATGGTGGTTAACTTCTGTTAACTGTCAGTCCTTCTACTAATACTAGTGGATATGTAGTGCCGTGTCACTGTTGTTTTAGTTGGCACTTCTCTGATTACTAATGATGCTGAACGTCTTTTCAGGTTCTTGTTGACCACCTACATATCTTCTTTTGTGAAGATCTGTTCAAATCTTTTGCCCATTTATGTATTGGGTTGTCTTCTGAACTTTGAGTGGTTAGAGTTCTTTATATATTCTGAATACAAGTTCTTGGTCATATATATATACTGGGAATATTTTTTTCCCATTTTGTGCCCTATCTTTTCATCTTTTTCATAGTATCCCTTTTGAGGAAAAGTTTTAAATTTTAATAAGGTTCAAAATTTCAATTTTTTTTTTTATGGCTAGTGCTTTTTGGGTCCTAAGAAATCTCTGCCTACCCTAAAGTCATAAATATTTTCTCCTAGAAATTTTACAGTTTTAGCTTTTACATTTAAGTCTATGATCCATTTCAAGGTAATAATTGTATATGGTGTGAGGTCAGAATGGAAAGTCTTTTTTCATATGGATAAACAACTGTTTCAGCACTATTCACTGAAAACTGTTCCCTCAACCCATTGACTCATCACAGCACCTTTGTCTAAAATCAATTGATCACATCCATATGGATCTATTTCTAGACTATTCCATTGATCTTTATGTCTATTTCTTACTCTATTAGCACACTATCTTGACTACTGTAGCTTTATAGGAAGTCTTAAATCAGGTTCCAGTTTTTTTCTTTAAGATTTCTTTGGTTATCCTAGAGCCTCTCTAATTTCCATATAAATTTTAGAATAAATTTGTCATTCTCTACAACAACCTTGCCAGAATTTAGAGTAGGATTCAGCCTATACTGCAATTTCAGAAGAACTGATATCCTAACAATATTGAGTCTTCCAGTCCATGAATATGGTACATCATTTCATTCATTTAGATCTTCTTGAATTTCTCTCAGCAGGTTTAGTCATTTTCAGTGTGCTATTTATCCCTAAATTGTTCATGTTTTTTGATGTTATAGTAAGTAACATTATCTTTAAAATTTCATTTTCCAGTTTTTCATGACTAGGATACAGAAATTCACATGCTTTTTTACACTGACTTTATTTTTTAAAAATTTCTAAATTCATTCAAAACACATAATTTTATGATTTTTATCTTCTTAAATTCACTGAGACTTGTTTTATGGCCCAGAATATGTCTTGTGGTGAATGTTCAATGTGCATGTGAAAACAATGTCTATTCTGCTCTTGTTGGGTATGGTGTTCAAAAAAAGTCAATTAAGTCAAGTTGGTAGATAGTACTGTTCAACTCTCCCCATATCCTTAATGATTTTCTGTCTAGATGGTCTAGCAACACTCCTCAAAAGAGGAGTATTAAAATATACAGCTACAACTGACGATTTGTCTATCCCCTCTTTCAGTTCTATCAGTGTGTGCTTCGTGTATTTGTTTCCTATTTGCCCTGTCCATTGTCATTTTTTTCTTCCATTTTTTTTTAAATTAATTGAGCTTTTTAAAAATTCCATTTCATCTCCAATACAGACTCATTAACTATACCTCTTTATTTTTCCAGTGACTTCTCTAGGGCAAGTGTCAGCAGAAGTTTTCTGTAGAGCGCCAGCTAGCAACTATTTTAGGATTTGCAGGTCATAGGGTCTTTGTCACAACTACTCAACTTTGCCATCCTAACACCAAATAGCCATAAACATGTGTGAGTGTGACTGTCTTCCAATAAAACTTAATCTCCTAAAGCAGACAGCAAAATACTTTGTCAATGTGGTGTCAGTGAGTGGGGGAGGCAGTAAACCATTTTTGGTCTATGGGCTGAAGTTTGCTGGCCTGTGCTCTAGGGCTTACAACTTTAACTTACCAGTCTTCCTTCAAATAATAACTCCACCAAATACACAAGCAGTTTTCTATAGTATATACCTATTTCCCTGTTTCTGTCCTTTGTGCTAATGTTGTCATATATTTTACTTTTAGAGATGCTATAAACCCCACAATACACTGTTATTATTTTTGCTTTAAGTAATGAATTACTTTCAAAAATACTTTAAAATGAGAAAAATGCTTTTATATTTACATATGAATTTATGCTTTCTGGTATTCTTCATTTCTTTTGTATAGATTCTTATTTCTATCTGTTGTTATTTCCCTTCAATGTGAAGAAATTCCTTTGTTAAGGTGCAGGTCTAGTAGTGGTGATTCCTCAGCTGTGGTTTATCTGAAAATTTTTTTTTTACTTCAGTTTTTAAAGATATCTTCATCAAATAAGAATTATAGACTGATACTTCCCCCTAGCACTTTAAAGACATCTCTCTATTGTCTTCTGGCTTGCACAGCTGCTGACAAAAGTCTACAATGTCTTTTTCTCCACTTTTAAGACTTTCCCTTTATCTCTGGTTTTGAGCAATTTGATTATGAACATGATGTGCCTTGATGTAGCTTTCTTCATGTTTATTTTGCTTGAGCTTTGTTGAGCTTCTTGGATTTATGTTTGTATTTTTCATCACATTTAGAAAATTTGGACTCATTTCTTCAAAAATTTTTTGTCTCCCCTCCATCTCCCCTCTTTTCTGGGACTCCAAACATATGTATGTTAGATTACTTGATACTGTCCCACAGGTAACTAAGATGGTGTTCGTTCAGTCTCCATCATTATTCTTTGAGTTACTAGTATGTCTTCAAATTCTTTGATTATTTTCTTCTACTGTATTTAATCTGCTGTTAAGCCAACCCAGGAATTTTTCATTTCAGATATACTTTCCAGATCTTGAAGTCCTATTTGTCTTTTTTACATTGTCCCATCTTTTCTCACTGTAGTCATGTATTACTTTAAATCCATAAACATATTTATAATAGCTGTTTTAAAAGTCTTATAAAGTAATACTCTACTAATTTCATCGTCTCTGTCATTTCTAGGTCTTTTTCTACTGATGGAATTTCATGCTGGTCATGGGTCATATTTCTTCATATGCCTAGTAATATCTGACCAGATGCTAAACACTTTAAGTATCTGGATTTTGTTGTCTTCCTTTAAAAAGTGTTGAGTTTTGTTCTGTTAAGCACTTAAGTTCCTTGCACGTCAGCTTGATCCTTTTCAGGCTTCTTTTCAAACATTAGCAGCAAGGGCTTCAGTTGTTTTTCACTCTAGAGCAGGAGTTGGCAAAATTGTTTCATAAGGGGCCAGACAGTAAATATTTTAGGCTTTGTGGACCTAAAATATTCAACTATGTAAACAAATGCACATGGCTGTGTGACAATAATATTTACAAAAATTGGTATCAGGCTGAATTTGGCCCATTGATCATAGTTTGCCAACCTCTGCTCTAAAGTTAGTTTAGCCCTGCTACTAATGGCCCTTCTGGGATCTCTACTGACAGTCCAGGGTATTCAGTGAGGGCTTTCCAGTCTGGCTGGTCTCAACTTAAACAACTCCTAGACCTACGTGATCTCTAGCTATTACTCAGCTGTAGTCCCCCCTCCAACCCCCAGCTTTCCTTTCCTCCCCAATAGTATTCTTTGCCTGGCCTTACCCCATGTAAGTGTAGCTAAGTCTTCAGCCAAAACTCAAGAGGACCCCAGGGCATATTTATGGAGCTGTTTCTCTGAATAGCTCCCTCCCCACTCTCATATATGCCTCTTAAATTTTAGCCACCTCAGCCTTCCTGAACTCTATCTCTTCAACTCAATGAGAACACCACACTCTGCTGAGTTCCCTGTCTTTGGGCTGTGTGACAATCTGAAAAATGCCTCCAGCCAGAAAGCTGAGGTGATTGTAGGGTAGGAACACAAGAAATGGAGCTAAGCATCTCCATCTTCTAGCTAAACAGAAAGTCCAGTCAGAAGATGCCCAGCAAGATTATTCCAGAACCAACAGACCTGCAAGGCTCCTGTCTGCCATTCCTTCTTAGAGTTCATCAAATATAGGAAGGCATGGCACATATATAACTACTACCTGTTGCTTTTAGCACTACCTTTGCAGCAATGCCTCAGACTCCAATTTACTATGGTGTTTTTTGCAAAAGTTAACATTAACATTTTCTCCAGAAGTCTAATCATCCTGCTGGGCCACCACTTTGGATCCCACTTTAACTTCTTAAATTTGAAAAGACAGGCTCAAAATTTATCCCACTTTCTCAATATCCATCAGTACTAGTCTCTCATGAAAAGTCAAAGGATTCATGATAAAGAATAATCCAAAAGAATAATCACCTTGCTCCACTGCAAAAGGCATTTGAATGAAGTCATGGAGACAAAAACACAAAGGCCATTTAACAATCTCTCTCTATAGGAGCAAATATAATTTTAGGAGCAACCCATTTTATAGCTGGGTAACTAAGACTCAGCAAAGGGCTAGATTTTATTTTCCTATGCGAGTATTTGGTCCAAAGACACAGTATTTCTCTGACAATGATTCATTTTTCTCCTGCTGGCAACACATCCAGGTGTTGAAGGACCAGAATAACACAGGCCACTTTTTTATTTTAATATTTTCCTTTAACTGAAACTGTTGGTGTCTTCTTCCCGTGACAGGATTCCGGGAACATGCCTGCTTCTCTGCATTTTCTGGCTTATTTCATTTCATGCCGGATATCTGACATTTTTCAAACACTTGTTTTGTTATTTAAAATGAGATACTGGCGTCCCAAAGCTTTTCCCCCAAGTCAGCATAAAAAATTAATGGCTTTGCTCAAGGGATGTTAAATGGCAGAGTACCTCACTCCTATGAAGGATTTATTACTTTTTCACTGTTGGTTTTTTTTTTTTTTTTTTTTTAACTTAACAAGGTGCTAAGTAGAAGAACTCTACCCATTTGACTCAAATCACCAGCGGGGCTGGCCTATATGTGGAGACCCAGGGTGTGGTAAGATGAACCCTCTCACATCACGAGCTGAGCTTAAACTTTCTTCCAGAACACATTACTGAAAGAGGGAGTAACAATGAGAGAATTTCAAGTCAGTCTCTGCCCAGAGACTGACAACAGCATCACCAGGCTTCAAAGAATTCATGACAGGTTCTGGCTGCAATCACTTATAAAGGAGCAACACTGTTTCCTTAGAAGACTGTTTTCTGTTACTCCCACCTCCCATTTTCCAAACATTTCCCCAAATGAAAGGGACTTACCCTACTATTACTATAACAAAATCCAGTAAATTCCATCCATTCCTAACATAAGCATTAGGATGTAGCAATAATCCATACGCTATAATCTTCAAAAATGTCTCGACTGTAAAAATAATCAGGAAGGCATATTCTACTTTTTCCTGCAAAGAGAAACAAAGAAATAAAACAAAAAATGGGGGGATGGGTGGGGAAGAGGAAGAAAAAGAAATAGGGATTAGAATCAGTATCTCAGAGCATTTTTCTCCAAACAAAGCTTCATTAAGAGAAATGGAACTATAAAAACTGTATCTGGACCAGGAAAGCATTTTAATTCTAACACTGAATTTCTCATATGCAACGGAGTGTAATATGCTTTTCATCCCAGGCTGCATGACTGCATTTTGCCACCTGCCCTGATGTGTGTGCAGTGACTCTGCCTAGGACATAATGGCATGCTTGTTATTTGCATACATTTGCCAAATGTAGCATGTTCTCCTCCTAAGATTGCCAAATCAGGCCCAGAAAAGCACAAGGGGACAACAGAGATTCCCACAGGGCTTTGAATTGAACGTCCTTTGGAAGAAAGGAAGATGCATCCGCTTGACCCTGTATTCTTCTTGGGCTTCCGTCTGACTTCTAAGACAGGGTTGGCTGTGCCACTGAACAACAAGGTGACCTCAGCAAGTCCCTCTTCCTTTCTGGACCTAAGTTTCCTCACCAGCGCAGTCAGGGAAGGGAATCTGGATGGCAAACCCATGGCCTCCTCACTGGCTTGCCGCCTCTCCTGGCTGACAGGGAAGCTGGGTCACCACACGTTTCCAGGGAGCCTGGACTCAGCCTCTGAATCCACTTCTCACAGACCCAGCAGCTATCCCCGCTGGACTGCCAAAGACCTTCCAGATGCCACCCTTGGGCTGGAGGGCTCTTCGAACCTTTCCAGTTCCAGCTCATGACATTCCATGAGCTGTAGAAAATGCATCTGTCAGCAAGTCTAAAAATGTTGGCTCTTGTCTCTTTTATAAAGGTTTCTTCATACAACTTTGGTTTCAAAAGAAATACGGACTAACTAGGATGTGTGTGATTAATTTTACAAGAGGCATTGGCTAGCAAAAAAGCTATGTAAATAATAAGTAAATGAAAAATCATCGGTAATTAAAACTCTTGCATATGGGCCATAAAGTCCTCTAATATAAACTTTCCTCTGTAGGACACAGGGAAAGTCACCAATGCCTTAGGAAAATGGAATTCACAGAATTCACTTATCAAGATGCCTAATGCAAGGGGGCAAATCAATTTGTTTCTGGAAATACTTAGCATCTCTTCTGTGTGATGTGCTCCATACCAGAAGCCAGGATTAGAAAAATGTCTCCATTATGGTCCCCATCCTCGAAAAGTTTAGTCTGGTGGGGGAGGTGGGGGTTTCTAATGTGCGCTCAGAGAACCTTCTAGGAGACGTAACTGACAAAGAGCAGTTCTGCATCTTGAGCCCTCTGACAGGGCCAAAGGGTTAAACCACTTCTCCCCTGCAAGGACTTGCTTTGTTATATGTGACCACTATTTCACCTAAGCCATGCTGGGCTACCCCTCTGTCGCAGGTGAGACCCAGTCCTAGATGTGACTTCCCCATGTCTTGCAACAGCATTCTTTCTCTTTACCAGTAGGGGAATCATCCAAACTCAGCTGTACCCCAGCCTTTATCTTCAACCTTGATTCCCCAGTGGTCATGCTGAAAAGCCAGTTCCATCAGTTCTTTACCCCCAAGTCCCCAGGTCGTTCCTAACCTGCCCTCGGAGCATCCCTGGATGCTCTGAACACCATCCTAGCTGTCTAATAAATTCCTTTGTGGTGTAAGTTAGCCAGAGTCAATGTGTTTTCAATTTTAAAAGCCTAGCTCATCCCCAGCCTCCACATCCATGCTTCCTCCAGATCTCCCCACAGGTCCTGTTCTCAGCCTGGCTCATTCCGTGCACCCTACACCCTTTAGCAGGGTGTGAAGACCTTCTTGGACCACTTAACCCACTCCCTCCACACAGCCAGGCCAGTATGAGTGGCTGAAATCTCCCAGAGCAGCAGCACACATGCCCGCTTGTGCCCCACACACACATCCCACACACACATCCCAGGACTCCTCTGTTTAATCTGGAGTCCATTGTGAGCCTCATGAGAGCAAGGGCTCGTCTTCCCACTCACTGCCACAGCCCTGAGTGGCAGGCTTCCACCAGAGGTGCACCCACACCACTGTGGATGCTCTCAGCAACAGCAAGTGACTTTGCTGCCGGCTACAGAGGAGAGATCCAGGAAGACTTGAATGAAGCAGCGACACTAACGCTGAATGCTAACTTTGAGATTTTTTCAGAAGCAAAAATCCCTGAAAATACCAACCTGCTACACCCAAATTAGACCCTGACCACTACAGGTAGGTTGTCAGTATGTTTTCAAGAGTTAGAGTTCTCAGGGAACAAGATAAGCTGGAAACAGCACACTGATTTTACAATTTCTCTTCCCTTTTTATCCTTTGTGCTTTATTTACTGGGCCAGGCAGGAGAAAGAAAAAAAAAAAGCTTTTGCTGCCATCAATATTCAAAGCAGTTACATCCCTACATCAACATAGCACTATACTTTAGAGCAGAAAAACAAGACAGGGAACAGAGAGTACACCTACCAAACCCAGCTTGTTTGCCCTCTTTAGCTTATATTTCTAAGCAATTTTGTCGCAGTAATACAAAAGCCATTTGTGTAACTAAGTTGTTTAGGGTTCTTTTATCCCCTTCTCTCATTCTCCTCTCTTTCCTTTTTGAAGACTTTGGTTTCTCTTTCCAAAATCCTCAATCCATTACTTGATGGAACTGATTATAAGAAATATAACCTTGTTTTAATGTGATTCTTTATTACAGAGTCTTGATCATAATGCCAACATAGCCTGGAGAGCACGTCAGACCCGTCTGCCTAGAAGCCAGTGTCATCCTGGTTCCCAACCCTGTCGTTTAAAAGGACTCCTGTAAAACAAATATACCTCCACATTAAGCCAATGCAGTGTTCAAAAAAACCTTGCAAAACAACAGTCATGGGAAGCAGGGGTAATTACTTCACAAGAGGATTGTTCATTTGAGAAAAGAATGTTGAGTCAGTCATTTGAAATGGAAGCCGCCAAGAAAGTCAGGCTCCTCACGGGGCGAGCTGGGAATATGTAAGTGGCTGAAGGATGGATGAGACGTTGCACAGGGAAGGCACGGAGTCTGTGGCTGGGATGCAGGGGAGCACGCAGAAGAAACAAGGGTAAGGATGAAGGAATGAGCAGGCTGGCGAAAGGCAAGCAAGAACCCTCTGGAACTGAACCCGAAATGAGGTGCCCTCGCAGTAGAGGCTGCACCTTACAAGTCTGCCCCAAGGCTAAACAAAAAGAATAAATGATTCCTGCACCCCAGCCTCCCTGCACTTGCCAGGTACAGCCATGTGCCGCAGCACTCACCCAGCCACCAGCGGGGATTCTCCTCACCGACAGGGAGGCCTGCATGGGCAGGGCCAAGCAAATCATCTTTTAAGAAACCACAAATTCTTTACCAGAGACCACCCTACCCGTGGATTAAAGTCCCCTCTGAGACTCAAGCCACCAGAGAAATAAAAGCTCCAAATCTAACTATGAAACCTCATTTATCTTCTTTAAACAGTGAAATTTCACCGAACAGGAGAAACTCTTAACCAGCAGTCTCTAAACCAGTTAACCCTACACAGAACCTATTGTCAGCAACTGTCAACTAGCAGGGAGTAGGAGACACCAGGATCCTTAACTGTACTTGGTCGTCAGCTGTCCTTTTTTCAAGGAGCCTCGACTAGTGCTGTGAACATCCAGCCATCCATCATCCACCCATTCATCCCTGAGCACCTGGGTCCTCCTCAGAAAGCCTGATCCCTACCTAACCTGTTGTCAAAAGATCAACAGAGGCTGATGAGCCTGGTAAGATTCATCTCTTTGCTTCACTCATCCACCCACAGGCCCCAAGTCTTCGCAGTGGTCTCCTGGCTTACACCCCGGCAGGAGAAGATAGTCTCCCCTCCACACACATATCCCTTCTGTGTCCTTCAGGCTGGGGCTCCCCATTGGCAGGGATTATCTCTTACTGTCTCTGTAACCCCAGCATCTAGACCATACTGGGCACACATAAAGTGCTCACGGGTCCTGACAGGAGGTAGAGAAGGAAAAAAGCGAAGGAATTAAGCAGCAAAGCCAGACCTAATGAGGGGTATAAAAACATGAGAATTTGGGATTCTAGCCTATGTACCCAAAAGCAAACTAATCAGAGTAGGAATCTTTCTAAGTTACCATAAACCCCTCCTAGAACAAGCCTGGAATAAATGTTCAGACTGTTGAGACGACAGCTGATCCCAGTGTCTCACAGGCCCTTCCCTTTCGATCCCAACCGAATGTTCTCATCCTTCCATCCACCTGTGCCTTCCAACTTGCTCACTCCTCTTCTGTAGGAGCCTCCACTCCAAGTCAGGGGCTGATCTGCTCCCTCCCACTGTTTTCCCAAGTCACCTCCCCTCCCCCATGTCTCTGCCCACCTTGCCTCACCCACCTGGTGTGCCCACCCCAACATATGTACATCAGCTCCCCTCTTCTGTAAGCACACAAGTCTGACACGGGGCTACCACGAGCCCTGCACGGGGTGTGGAGAGAATGCAGGGCCTGGAGCTCTATCTGTTCTCCGCTAGCCCCAGTTCAGCTGCTGACTGGCTCAGGCTACACCCTGTCCCCTCTCTGTAAAATGCCCCCCCACCCCAATCCTGCCTTTCCACCAGGCTAAGTTCTACTTGTCCTTCAAGGCTCAGCTTAAATGACACTTGCTCAGAGAGACGTTTGCTGACTTCCCAGACAAAATTCGGGCCCGCTGGACAGCCCTACTCACAATGGAAAATCTAAATTGAAAAAAACTCTCTTTGATATTTGTCTCTCCCAATAAATGATAATTTCTTATAAAATCGGAGACCATTTCTATTTCATGCATCACTGAATTCTCAAGCCTGTCACAAAAATATTCGGTATTTACAAATGAATAAATAAATGGACAAAATGAGAGGATTTGACCAAACATTATTCAATGGCCTTTCCCGCTTAGAACTTTCATAACTGTCTTAGCTCAGGCTGCCTTAACAAAATACCATAGACTGGGTGGCTTAAACAACTGAGGCTCATTTCTCACAGTCTGGAGGCTGGGAAATCCAAGATTGAGGTGCCAAGATCTGGTATCCAGTGAGAGCCCTCTCCATGGCTTCCCAATGGTTGACCTCTCATGATGTCCTCATCTAGCCTTTCCTTGGTGGGTATACACAGGTAGAGAGAGAGATCAAAGGCCTCACTTCCAAACATCGTCCCACTGGGGTTGAGGTTTGAACACGTGAGTGTGTGGGGACATGAACATCCCACCCAAAATGATTCTACAGGCCCAGTCTGAGGAAAACACCCACAACTGCACATCCAGGAAGAGGCTCACAGCTCATGTCTGCACCCACAGGCTCCCCACCTCCAGCTGGAGGGAGGAAGACCCACAAAGGCAATTCTGTCAAGGGTGTCGAGAGGCCCAGAGCGGCAGGAGCACGGGTGTGAGGTAAGGTTCTTGCCTGTAAAACAAGCAGCCTGAATCAGATGTCTCCCAGCTGTTACACGACAATTCTCCATGACCTGAGGAGCAAGGTCCAGACTCAGGCCTCAGAGCGAGATCCTGTGAGGGCCCCGGGACCCCAGGGAGGACAGCCAACCAGCAGCAGCAAGACCTAAGAGCAGCTGCCGCCTCATCAGGTGACCAGGTCGTGGAGGTCGCTCCCAGAGAAGTGATGCTCTCCTCTGCACATATGAATGAAGTACCTAGAGGGCCACCAATGGGTAGCTGAATGCCATGTTTACATGAAGAAACTGGCTGGAATAGTCAGCGTGCCTTCCCTCTTCTTCACCTTTGGTTTAAAAGTATGATTCTAGAGGACATGTGAGTCCATTTGTAGTCCCTGCAGCTGCCACTGGCTGAGTCTCTTACCCTCTGCTTCTCAGTTTCCTCATCTATAAAACTGGGATACTCACCCTGGTCCACCCAGGTTACAATAAAAATCAGATTATGTGAAAGCAGGGAAGAGCTCCATGAACTGTCAGACACATATCATCAGAGTCCGCCCAGGATAGGACAGGATGGGGTGAGGCCACACTCTTGGGCCCTGGAAGTGGAGTCCTGATGTGGGGATCAGAAGATGGGACAGACACTTCACAGGACCAATGCCAGCACAATGATCCCATGACCACTCGGGCTGGGCCACTGCCCAGGATGCTGTCTAGAATGTACCTGACATGACAAACGGAGGAGACTAGCAGGTGACCTGGCTGACTGCTCCATGGAGACCAACTTTAAAGACATCTGGTCTGTAGGAAGAGGGTGGAGGAAGCTGACAGGGCCTTCTCTCTGGATGTGGCCTCCTTACTCATTGGCAGAGCAGAGGCAACTGCTGCTTTGCTGCCCTGACTAAAGCAAGCAGCTGCACAGGATGGCTCATTATGGTTCTTGTCATCCAGCAAAACTCGCAGAGTAACAGCACCCTGACTTTCCTCTGAGAACTGCTCCTTTCCTACTTTCAAGTACAGGGGTGGCATGTGACCCAGGTTACTGGTTCAGGAATAGGCCTGT
Source organism: Camelus bactrianus (assembly GCF_048773025.1). Taxonomy (NCBI): domain Eukaryota; kingdom Metazoa; phylum Chordata; class Mammalia; order Artiodactyla; family Camelidae; genus Camelus; species Camelus bactrianus. The sequence goes on from NC_133555.1 coordinate 31,004,492, forward strand.
GACCCAGTGCCCATCAACCAGGTCTAATCAGAGCTAATCCTGGATTTTCACTGTAGCCACTAGGCCAGAAGTTCTGTCATTGGCTGCTGGACTCAGCTTTCAGAGGCTATAAGCCTAGAGTTACTAGGGGAACATGAAGATGAAGTGTCAACATCAAGGGAAGCCAAACCAAAGAATGAGGAGAGAGTCAAACAGAGAGAGACGCTCAGACAGAGGCAAGCACCTGGTTCTCATGCCACTGTATGAGCCCCTGGATCAAGCTGAACTTGAAGCCAAAACTCTCCCCCAACCTTAGGCTTTTCAGTTATAACAGCTAATAAACTGAGTCAGTTAGGGTTGGGGTTTTGGTGCACAGCAAACCAAAGAGCCCTAGCTAAATACCCAGGGCCTACAGGATCACTCTGCTTCTCTGAAAGTTGAAGTATCTATGAGAATCTCAACAGATATGAAATCTTCACTTCTCAATAGATTCAATTCCTTGGATGATTCCCTTTGACTCTGGGCTCTGGGATGGTTCTCTATGCATAGGACCCATGAGCCCTGCAAGTTATTGCCTCTGGGAATTCATCCAGGCTCAGTTTTCCAAATTTCCTCCTTCCATCTCATTCATTCTCTGTTGCTGTCTTCACTTCCAGCTGGTCTCCTGGACTCTATACATTCCTATAAACCTGATGCCTCAGACTTGCCCTGCTTCCCATCCCACCCACCCTGGGACACAGACGGATTTCCCTTGGTAGTCAGTATATCCTATAGTTAGCAGCCATATACTTCCTCACCCAGCTTGACCACAAAGGCACCGCCTGCCTCCACCCTACCTTGCTTGGCAGTCAAGGCACCCTATTTCAATTTCGTCCAACCACATTCATCAAGTATCTATTCCATGCCATGTGTGGTCCTAAGCACTGGAGATTCAAAGATGGCTAAGACACTGTCTGTGTCCTGAAGGAGGACAGCAGACATACACACAAACATTTCCAGACATAGCAGACGATAATCAAAGCCAAAGCAGGGAATCCCCTGTGGGGAGATGTGGAATGGAGCAACTAATTGTGTCTGGAGCATTTGGGAAAGCTTGAAAAGGCTGTATCACGTCTAAATTCCTCCATCTGGCATCCCCAAGGACCTCTACACAATCTGTCTATGCTCTACCTACCACCAACCAACTGATATGTTACTCCAATGGGAACAGGGCCTCCAGGCTGCCCCATTCCCTTTCCTCCTTCACGACTCCCTCTGCTCCAGTCCGTCAGCTCCCAGGACACCCTGAATGTGTGTCATACTCATTGGAACCTCCAGTCTTTGTCATTGCTCTCCTCCATGACTGACAGTACTTCCTTCTGTTTATCTAATCCTGTTCCACCCTTTCAGGGAAGAGTAGGGAGTTTCACTTCCTCTGAGCACTGTTCCGCCCCTCCTTTTGCAAGCCTGTGCACTTATGGGAAACACAAATGATCATCATGTGCCTACTGCCTCTGCTCCCCAGGCACCCCTGCAGCAGACTTCACTCAGTCTCGCGCAGGCACTCCTCCCACTGCATCCTAATGCAGTTCCACAAAGTACCCAGTTGGGCATCACCCCCAGACTGGAGTAGGCACGTGAGTCAAAACTGTTTGCCACCCCAGAATTAAAAGTTGTACCACATGCATTTAATCATGAGAGTAAATCGTAACACATGTATGAGCACCAAGGATGTACGAGGTCATGAAAGAGAGCAGAGAGGCAAGGAGCTGCCCTTTTTTCAGGGGCTCCTGGTTTCAGCTGGGAAGGTTTTACTCATAGATTGTCAGTACCCTGAGGGCAAGATCCATTGTATCTACCTCTGCAGATCCCCTCATCACATGGAGCAGAGACCTGAGCGCTCAGCCTCAGTAAATACCACGACGGCATCACCCACAACAAAGAAGCAGGCAGAGCCTGATGCTGCACTTCTGAGCACCTGGGCTGAGACCTTGTCTCACCGTCTCACACTCAGGCCCAGATCCATTTGCCTCTCTGAGGTAGAGTTATAGAGCTAGGCTTCCTTCCTAAACCATGTCAGGCCTTTACATCCCATTCTGACAGCTCAGGTCAAGGCAAATGGCAGTGGGATTATGGGCCCTACATGGGGCTGATCAAAGTTGCTCGCTGCCTCCCTGGGATCTAGGGGGCTCGGGTCATGCACAAACTGCCAAACCCCATTATTTTAGAAAAGAAGTCTTTTCTTAGCATTGCTTCATTTGCCTGGCATGAGCCAAGTGTTCCAACATGTCCTCTGTGGCTGGAAAGAAATGAGCAAACATTTCACAATGGCAGGAACTGAGTAAGTTTACAATCAAACATTTTCAATTTGAGAAGAAAGCAGTCATTCCATTTCTCCATTAACAGAGCTAGACAAATCTTCCACATTTGTATGTGGTTAAATTTTCTCACACATGAATTATAAATGTAATCTCATCTCATGCCCCAGATGCTTACTTGTATCCCTGTAAACATACCACATGCACACCCGGACACGGCACTTGGGAAAAGAAACTCTTTCCAAGCCCTTCTCTCAGCTGATTCTCGAAGCTATGGAGTAAGACAGCCAAAGAAGGGATTATTATTCCTTTCATGTATGAGGGTCACAGTCAACAGGAACAAAAAAGAACAGTAAGATGCCCTCTGCTTTGAAGACAGCAGTAAAGCCTGACTACACCTACCTGGTGGGGAAGTCCACCACCTCCTTGCTGGTCCCAGGCCTGCCCAGCCTCATCTGGGCTTTTACAGAGTCCCAGCTCCGTGACACCAGGACCTCAGCCTAGGGTCATCCAGGCCACTTGGACTGAGCAACCTGAGGATGCACCTTGGAGGAGGAGCTGCTGACTGTACAAGTGTTGGGACCTGGGGAGCAGAGCTGCTCCCATTTTAAAATGTTCACAGTCATGAGTTCGGGTGCACTTTGACCTTGTCCAGAGGAGGCAAAGAGATTTGGGTCAGGTTCCAGCTCTGCCACTTACTGGGTTTGTGGACTCGGGCTTCACCCCTCTTTGCCGCTGCCTCTTCATCTCAAAATAAGAATAAGAAAGGCAGAGACAGCCCAGGTTTGTTCTTGAGTGTGAATGAGGCAACACATGCAAAAACATGTGAGCCAGGGTCTGCGTGGACCTCACACCCATGGACACTTGCTCCTTTTACTTTTGCATCCGTGTAACATGCAGTCCTGGCCTGTGGTGCCCCAGGAACAACACAGCGCCTGGCACAGAGCACCTGCTAACAACTCACCACGTGAACACCAGGACAATAGCCTAGCTCACTGTCCATGTGGCAGGTCTGCACACCCACAGTGCAGGCATCACCCCAGGGTCAGCACCGGCTCCACACCAAGGGAGGCAGCTTCCCTATCCACGCCAGCTCCTACGCCTCTTGGACTGAGCAGTAAAGCCTGTCTACAATTCATCACAGAGCAGAACACTCAGGAGGTGAAGCAGGGCCCAGCTCCCAGGCCCCGGGTCACCCCTTCCCCTCACTGTGCAGGCCACAGAGCAGATGTCTGTGGTCCAGGGCAGAATGGGCAGCTGGGAATGGGCATGAGAATTCAGCTCACCGGTTGTTTCTCTCCATCATAAAAGCTACTCTTTGGGACGAACAGCCCTCATTCGTGGGCACCTTTTCTCCAGGGAATGTCATGAGACCACAGGAACATAGATAACTTCTTTCTGAATAAATTCATAAATTAAAGTTTAAAAATAAAGTGTGTCACCTATAATTGAGACAAAATGTGTGATACATTTACTCAGAAGATTAATAACTCCATGCCTCTAATTCATCATGGTTTTAGTATTAGAAAGTAAAATTAAGTTAATTTAAAAGACATCGGGTGGCTTAAAAACCAAGCACCGCTTAACTGTGGCCATGAAGTGGAAATCAATACACCAGGCAAAGACTAAGCAGAACACAGTGTCTGCAGACTCGCTCCAAGCTGGGGAGCATCACTCGCATTGATCTGGTCCTGCCAGTCAAACCTTTCCCTCAACTGCCACTTAACACCTTCCAGAGGCCAGAGGGAGGGCTCTGCCACCATCCTCCAAGCTCGGGACCCACACGGGTTTTCTGTAAGCAGTTCCATTCCCAAGAAAATCGGTGGCTCCAGAAGTTACTGGAGGATTCTATTTGGTCAGGAGGCTAGGGCTAGTTAATGATCTCTACTTTTTCTTGTAAGGTAAATTTTTATTCAATACCTATCTTGCTCTAAAAAAGAACTCCAGGCAGCAAGAATATAAAAATGTGAAGTAGATAAGAAAGGGAATGCTAGATGGCTGTTTAAAAAGAACGTGGCAGAAACACATGTAAGGGCAGGGAAGGATGTCCATGGCACATGACTACGGGAGTAATATGAACTATACGATGCCCTTGATGTCTGACGAGATCTCTTAATAAGCCAGTCTGCAGCGCAGACACCAGAAAGTGAAGAAGCTTACCTCTGAGAGCAAGATCATGGGGGACTTTCTGTCTCTACTTTTAAAGATTTGTGTGATTAGAGATTTGTCTGATTTGAGTGAGTTTTTTCTCATTGAGCATCTTTTAAAATCAGCTGAAACTCTAAATATTTAGGACAAATGAATAAGGTGAGAAGTAAAAATAAATTAACAAGGAAATGAAAATAAAGTGAAACAGGAATAGGACCATTACAAAGATGTATAACATGAGGACATTTTTATTAATATCACTGGGATTTCTAGCAGCTAATGTGAAAGGAAATCAGACCAGTGACAAAAGTCACCTCATCTTTTGAATGAAATTGTTTCTCAGCACTTAGAAATATTTCTCCAGAGGATTTGCCTAGAGAGAAGAATCAGCTGACAATATGAATTGAGCACCAATTATAGGAATTAAAATAATTTTGCCTGTGTTCACAGAGTTTATACTATAATGGAGAAGACATTTAAAATGGAATACATATGAAATTAATTTTGTGATTTACATCCAGCAATTTTTGAAAATGAAATAAAATAGCATGAAAAACATCAGAATGCACAGCAAATATCAGAATTCAGTAAAAGTAAGTATATTTTCATAAAACTCATGCTTCAGATGACATAGATAGATAGATAGATAGTTAGATAGTTTGGGAGCTACAATGTAAAATGTATCTATTACTGTTGGCCAAAAATTTTTTTTTAATGTTAAGAAACAGCTCTAGAAGCCAATAATCTGGCCCTACCAGTGGATACCCGTGGGGATGAATAACCACTCTCTTATTCTCAGGCTTCCTCACATACTCTCCCAGCACACACGCACACACACACACACACACACACACACACACACACACAACACCTTAAAGTTAAAAGGTATTTAAAGAATCCCTAACTCTACAGAGCCAAACACCCAAGAAGCAACTCCAAAACTCAAAAAGAGCCAAATCAGGAAGTGATAGGGATGGAGGTACATGTCCTAAGTCTGTTTCTCTGGAAGAACTCAATCTTCAGGTAAGGAAACAGAGGCTGGGGCCAAGGTTGGGCAGTGAGTTCCCTCCCAGTCCCAGAAGATGAAGTGGGGCCACAGTGGGAGTCAGCTGTCTCTAGGGTCATCCGCAGAGGAAGGAAAGGAGAGTGGGTGAGACCAAGATGGGAAAGAAGACACAGGTCTGCAGTGTGGCACTGAAGGCAGGAGGGAGGATAGGGTGGGGAAGGCTCTGAGTCACAGATCCAGAAGGTACTCTGGGGACCCAGCAGCACTGCCCTCCAGTAGATGGAGAAACTGAAACCCACAGAATGAAATAGCAGCTAGAGCACATTAAGCACCGGGGGGGCAGGAAGAGCAGCAGCAGACACCTGGGCCCTGGACGCTGAAAGGAGGGAAGGTCCTAGCTGACTTTCTACCTCACAGCCTGCCCGCCTTCCTTGGTCCACCTGGAGGAATGACAGCAGGTCAGAGAAGCAGGATAGGAGCACAGGGGCATCTGAGACCTGGGCCATGGTCCCCACCCAAGCCTGGAGCTTATAGGCCAAGGAGGGTCATGTGTGTCCCCCAGCAGGCCTGGGCTGCTTGCTGTCAGCACACACACCTCTCAGGTGAGAAGAGGGCAGTCAGAGCAGGGGCATCTACAATTACACAGGGACATGAAGGAGAGAAGGGGCTCCTCTTCCCCAGAGGCTTTATGGGAAAGGTGGTTGGCCCTCTGAGCTGGGCGAGCTCTACAGAGTCTGAGGCTGGCCTTTTGAAGACTGTTCTTGTGTCTTTATTCACTGAATGAGATGAAGTCTTTCCTGAGCTTTCTTCAGACTGTGCAGTGATCTCCCGAAAGGAAAAGCTTTTTTAAAAGCACAAGACTGTAGATAGTGAAGAACGCGTCCAAATCCCAGTTCTGCCAGACTGGCTGCAGGGCCCGAGGGAAAGCGCTCAGGTTCTCGGGAAGCCATTTCCTGATTCCCTCAACAGGGAATTAAGGGTTAACACTGATGGCAGAAATGCCTGGCACATGGTTTGCTCTCAGTAAAGTGGCTGCTGTCACCATGTGGCTGTGCTGTAAACGGTACACAGGAGAGTCTCTGCCAGCCTCTTACCAATCAAAGGTAGGGTTCTGGAAAGTTGAGAAGTCACCATACTTGCTTCAGTTTACAGGCCAAGGCACTGAGGCCCAGGGGGAACACCAAGCACTACTCCCCAGCCCCAATGTTGGAAGCCTGTGACAAAAAATAGTATTGAAGGCTCTGAAAATACAAGAAAGAGCCTAAACAAACAAGCACCTTGTAATCACAATCACTGAAGTCCCATTTGGCTACAGCTACAAAAACGACATCCATCCTGTTCATTTGGGCATAGGCGGATGCCTTTTTAATGGTTTCATAATCACTAAGATCAATCATCATTTTAATAATGATTAGTGTTGGAAAAGGCAACAGGCTTAATCACAACTGCCTCAATTCAAAATTCATTAACACCCTGTGACCAACTGAAATCATTGCACTTGAGCTCGCTATGCTTCATAAATGGACCTCCTAAAAGAGCTGTCAAGCTGTTTAATTTCCATTCTCTGTATTTTAAAGCTGCCTTTTACACCAGTAGAGTTCACTTTCCATAGTCACTTCCCTACCAATTTAGTGTTCAGGCAAACTCGTCATCAGGATAACTTTGAGACATATGAACAGAAGATCCCACGAAAGCTTCAACAGCTAAATAGATGCTATTTTCCAAATATCTGGGTTCATTATTTATAAAACATCCTAGTGAGTGAGTTAGGATAAAATGGAGCAAACAAATATAGGTTTTCCTTTAATTATAGTAGTGTTGATGAATCAGACCTCAAATGTCTGGAAATTACCACCTTCCACAACTTGTGATTCTGCTCAAATGCCAAACTTAAAAAAAAAAAAATCCAAATCCAGAACAAATAGTTCAACTGTTAAAACCCAGTCTTGAATTTTTCACAGCTCAAAGGAGAGCACAGAGAGAGCCAAAGATGTGAGATAAGTCTACCCCTCATTACAGCCAGGAAAAGGTAAATAGGTGGGTTCTGAAAACCTGCAGGGCCTACACACCACCAGCTTGCTACTGACTTTGAAACAACCAGACCCGCAAGCCAGGATAAGGAAAACCACAGGCTAGCTGGATGACTTCTGACTACCCATCTTAAACTGGGGAGCACAAGGAATTTTAGAGTCACACAGTCTGGATTCAGAGTTCCTGCTTGGTCCGGCTATATAGCTGTGGACAAGCACTTAATCCTCCCAAGCCTTGGTTTCCCAATCAGTGAAAGTGCTGTCAAAGGAATTAGTGGACTAACGTGCAATGCCCAGTGCAGAGAATGCACACAATAAATGGTTATTATTTTACTGGGAATTGAGGGTAGAAGTTCAGGTCTTGACCTCTTTTCTAATACGGCAGAAGCTCTCTAAATTAATTTGCTTTTAACCATCTGGTCAGATGAACTAATATTCCTGTTCCTTCTGGGTAAAAGATAATGACTAATGCCCATGCCACACTGAACCCATGTGGCTCCCAGGTTGATTTCTAGAAGGTTCACACGTTTTTGTCCTCAATGCTTGAGTTGTATGCTTACTAAGAACTGGTTATGTTTGCTCCTAAGTTTATACCAGGTGGGCTTGTTACTTTAACTACCTAACTTAATCGTATGCTGTTTGAAATGATGAAACATGAGGGCAAAGAGTCACTGCTGCCACAAAAACTCGGCTGAATCCCTGAGAAGTCCTAGGTAAGCAATGCTGCTGAAGGTCTGTTTTCTTGTTGGGTTGGATGTAGGAGAGATAACAGCAAGGGATAAGGGGAAACCGTACACTTTTAGAATTGCTCTCTGCTTTCTTCTCATATACCTTTAAGTTCTTATTCTATTTTTAAATAAAATACAACTGGAAAATGTAGGTACCTGATAGGTGTAGTTTATACAAGAAAGAAAATGGTACCCTGACCAGTAGATGCATAATACTGGAAAAAAAAAAAAAAACAACCTTTCATACCTACACCAAAAGATTGGCAAATAAATGTTCAGTTATATAGCCCAGGTTAAAGTAATGTTTAAAAAGTGTTTCTAATTTTTTTTTCCAGTTTCATGGTTTTATTAACACAAATACAATGTGCACGAGCTGTCTATTTGTTTTCTTCGCTACGCAGCCGGGCGTTGGGATTGGTGACTCTGATGGCCAGCTGGGCTGCTCTTTCCACAATGGCTTTGCGGTTCTTGGAGGAGACGTTGTGAGCAATCTCAGCACAGTAAGATTTGTTGCACATCAGCAGCACTTCGAGCTCCTTGACATTGCGGACCAGGAACTTGCGGAAGCCGCTGGGCAGCATGTGCTTTGTTTTCTTGTTGCTCCCATAGCCGGTGCTGGGCATCAGGATCTGGCCCTTGAACGTCCTGCGCACTCTGTTGTCAGTGCCTCTGGGTTTCCGCCAGTTACGCTTAATTTTGACATATCGGTCTGACTGGTGCCGGATGAACTTCTTGGTCCTCTTTTTGACAATCTTGGGCTTCACGAGGGGTCTGAGGGCGGCCATGATGACGACTAGGAGATGGCTGCCACCTCCATAGGTAGCGCCGAGGAAGAGAGCCTAACTTTTTAAATGAGTCTCCCTATCAGACTTTCTAGAATAACCAACTTACGGATCAGATTAAAAAGCAGGTGCAGCAGGAGGCTGGAGAGACTAACCAGGGCTCACCTTGTCCTCAGCTCCAATCTGAGGTATAGCATTTGACTGTGCTCACCATGAGTTTGTCTCTAGAAACTGCATCATAGGGTCCAGATGCACTGTCAGTCATCAGTGCATGTAGATTTAAATGAATACCATATTGCTCTTGTGACCACTTGTGAAGCCCTGACAGAGCACCGAGTGCCACCACCTAGGGACTCGAGCTTGATGGCGGCAAACTCTCCAAAGTTGAATCTAGGTCATCACTTCTGTCCTCCTGTGTGCCAGAGGGGCACACATGGTAGCAGTGGCAGCATTATGTGCTGAGGCAAGAAAAAGGAAAGGAGGGAGGCAATGTGGGTGAACACAAGTGAGAAAGAGAACGTATTTAAGCGAGAAGCACAGAGTCACATGTGGGAACAGAGGCTGGCAGCCTCTGGTGGAAACACAACTGGTTAGAAATGCCCAAAAAATCGCCCAGGTGCCGATTGCTAATGCCTCACCTTCACCATGACTTCATTTATGCTATCAAGGATTCTTTCATTCTACATTGCAGTCTGTGTGATATACAGTTCTTGAAGTAGGATGAAGAAGGGAAATAAGGCGTTCTCTCGGGAGTCAATGTAAATCTCCACTAGGGTGATCTTCTCCGGATAGACCAAAGACCAGTCCTGCCTCATGAATCATCAGCTGGGGGAGATTGTGTTGGTATAAAAGGCCATCAGGTAAGCACAGCTACCTTCTGGGGAGTGACTACTCAAAACTCCTATTTCTCGCTAGACCAGGGGTTGGTCAATCACGGCCCACAGGCCACACTGGGTCCACTGGCCATATTTTTGTTACTAAAATGTTACTGCAACACAGCTGTGCTCATTCACATAGGTACTGTCTACTGCTGCTTCTGCACTACAACACCAAAGCTGAGTGATATCAACCCAAACGGCACTGCCTACGAAGCCGTAATCATTTACTATTTGGTTCTTTACAGAAAAAGTTTGCTGACCCCCTGCTCTGGACCCCTAGTGCCCATGAGATACACTGCTATTGGCTTTTGCTTCTCTGCCAGATAAAGACAAGGAGAATACTAGTGATTATCCAGCCCTGATCTTTCTAATATGGTGTAACATTTTTGCTTCATGGCTAAGATATGTGTGAAATACTAGCCAAAATCTTTGCAAACACAAACATTTTTAAAAACAGGTCCTGACAGTCCTTCCTTACTGCTTCCTGTGAAAACACACAGGCGCTAAAATTACAGTGACCGCCGAGGCTTTGGAAACACACACATGCGCTGTCCCAGATGGTGTCTGTCTTCGTTGGAGGCACAAACTACAATTCAGAATTGCAGGCACAAAAGAAACTGCTATTTAGGGAATATTTTTTAAAAGACCTTGAAGGACCTGACTCCCCATTATTTCCAAACAAGCTTTCAGTTTTTACTCTGTATTTAACCAAAGTTCCTACAAGACTGTAAAAAAAAAAAAAAAAAACCACACACACACAGACACTGTGAAAATGAGTTAAAATAATAGTTTCTGCAAAATACTTTAAGTGCCATGGCATTCATCCTTTAGAACTAGGTGAGAGAGTACTATAATTTGGTCTGTCAGCACTGATGTCAGCGTACAGCAGACCCAGAACAGCTCGTGTTGATCCTTTGAGGTTTGGCTTGGGGGGTGGGTAACATTGTAACAGCCTTAAATAAGACTTAACATTCATCCTTCTACAAGAAATGGTCCTCAGTAATGCTATCACAGAGAGAACACCAGAGCCATGAAAAGACAGTCCCACACAAAGGGTGCAGGCTCCACATCTGATACTCATGCACGTGTGCAGATAAGCTATGGCAGGCAGTGTTGGTGACAGTGAAATGCTTCACTTTGTACTTGAAAAGGAGTTGGCTGAGATGTGTGCTGTTACCCAGATATTAAAGGACAAGGCTCTCTGCCGAAAGTACTTCATTTTCTAAGTAACCAAGAAATAGGACTATACACCTTCCCGCCCAGGGCTTACTGAGCCAGCCCTCTCTCTGCCATCAACCACCTGCCACCCCCACGGCCACGGTCTAATGATGCTTGAGGGGAAGACAGAGTTGATGGCAGTGTCGGGGAGGAGGAGAAGCTAGAGGGAGGTCCCCTTCCTAAACCAAAGTGACAGGGACTTAAGAGAATCATAAAAGTGGTCTCCTTGTTCCCTGGGGACTCTGCATCAGCCGCAGTCCAGAACCACCAGTCCCCGTCCCTGAACAGGGAGAGGTAGAGGCAGGACAGTCACCATGCTGCCTGCCGGCCGGGTAGGGATCCATGAGCTTCCCACAAGCCAAGTGGACCCCAGGGGGTCCTAGGCTTGAGCTATCTCTGGGACCTCACCCGAGGGGACTGGTCACCATGAGAGGTCACCCTAGGAGCACAGGCTGGGCACTGGGGATTAAAGGGACTGAGCCAGAGCCATGAGTCCCAGGTCAGGGCCTGTGAAAGGGGAGGGCTCAGCAGACCCCATAGTACCCCACCCAGGCCACTGCATGGGGATGCCTGCCAGATGGAGTCTGCCACCTGGCTAGTTTTAGCTACAGAAGCTGCAAAACCTACCAGGAAGAAATCCTTAGTCAAGCCCAATTAAGTGAAAAGGTATTTGTCCTTTTACTGCTTCCACAAAAAGGGAAGGAATTCGAGGCGATATTGGAGAGGGGGGTGCAGAGCACAGATCCCACTCGCTTCCTTTAGCGGCGGGTGGGGTAGCAAGTGGGAGCCTAAATCAGGCTCTAACACTGAAGTTTCAATAACTGAGCTTGACTGGGAAGGTACAGGGTCTTCCCAGGATGTTGTGAAGTAAGCAAGAGAGGAGAGTCACCGAGCCCAGGTGAAAGCAGTGACAGGAGACATCAAATCACATCACGTTAAAACATGAGATTCCTCAGCTGGTGAAATCTGGAGGGGTGAACTGAGGTTCAAAGAGATGAAAGAACTTATCTGACATCATAAACCATGACAGTAGCTACACTGAAACTTTCCCCAGCACGACGACACTTGAGTGTGACTTGCATCCATGTTTAATTTGAAAAAAAAAATTTTTTTAGAGGAATTGGCTCAGGGTCTAGGTCAGATTACAGGTCTTCCCCTCCTTGAGGGTTTTTCCTAAGAGAGCCTCCTTCTCTCTCTTCATTTCACCACTCAGCCTTTCCCTCTCCTGTCTCTCTCCCACCCTCCAATGCAGATGGCCTTTATCAGCTGCTACGCCTGCCCCACCTCCCCCTCCATCTGATTCACTTTGACAATCAGGACCTTACTTTCGGCCACACTGTCCCCAAATACTCAGGCCTCGGTTACGATTCTCGGCTATTTCCAGATCAGGGCCACCAGGAAATGACTCTAGAGCAGGTCTTTCTGGAACCTGGACATCAGCCACCACCTCCTCTTCACCTCTCTCATCATGAGGGAGGGGGCCCAGGGCAGCACTGAACAACCCAAGCCCACCGCACAATGCCACTAAGAGCCCAGACTTCGAAACATCTGATGAGCCCCATTTTTAATTAGGGGGGATACAGTGAGCTTCAGACTCTTCTGCTCTAATTCTATATATCTTATTGGTCAGTTTCCAGCTTCAAAACTCATCTAGAAAATCCCAAAGCAGCAGCACTGAAAACAAAACTCTTCCTTTCCCTCCAGAGTTTATGAATGTTCTCACCTGGCTCCCTTCTGGCCCTGAAGGCAGGGAGTTGGACCATGTGACCCCACGTGCCCCTACATTCTCTCTGCACTGGGTGTCCTGAACCTCTCTGTATACCAGTTAGCCACGCCCTCAACAACACATCACCAGGGGACCAGTGGCCCAATCATAGGACTTATCTCCTCAATTTGTTGCAAACTCATAAATAGATCCGAAGGTCAAGTAGAAATCTGGGTGGTCGCAAATTGTCTGTACTTTTAGCAAATTCCTTTTGTCTATACCTGAGACAAAATGGGCACTTAAGTTAATGAGCAAGTAAATGAACAAATACGCCCACCCTCCTAAAATTGATTATATTTGAAAAGAGGGAGAGGGCTTTGCGATGGCAGACTAGAAGGACACAGAGCTCATCCTCTCCCACAAATATATCAAAAATAGATCTACATGTGGAACAGCTCTCGCAGAACACCTACTGAACTCCGGCAGAAAATCTAGTACAAGTGGAGCGACGAGAAAAATCTTCATGAAACCGAATAAACAACAAGGTCCTACTGTAGAGCACAGGGAACTATATTCAGTATCTTGTAAAGGCCTATAATGAAAAAGAATATGAAAGGGAATATATATATGACTGAATCACTATGCTGTATACCAGAAACTAACACATTATAAATCGACTGTATTTCAATAAAATAAAAAAAAACGACAAAGAAAGGAAACAGGGCACCAACCTGGCAGAGACGGGAGTGATGCAGAGAACACCCCCAAATCCCAGAGCAGCAAACCTTCTTGAAGTATAAACAGTGCCACCATGGCCCTCACACAGCTCAGTAGAGAAACAACCGTCTTCAGGAGACGAGCTGGAGACCAGAGGCAGATGTGGGCTGCTGTGGAAAAGCAAGGCAGCACATCTAAACCACCAAGAGGAAAGGAGGCAGTGGGGACATGGCCATGGACACACTGATAACCAGGTGGCTCTGCCAAACATAGGGAGGGTAGACCATAGGGTCTATCTTGCCAGCATCAGCACCAGCGCTCAGATCCAGCCACCCTCACTGCCCTTGCGGCTCCTGCCGGGTCCTCTTTCAGAGCTGGGACATGGAAACAGACCCAGACACAAATGAAATGTGGTCTTTGCCTTTTCGTGCTCTGCTGTACTGAGTTCTGTCTACTGCCCACGATTCAGAGACAAGTTGAGCCCTCTTCATTCAGGGCTGAAAACAATGGAAGAAACCCTTAGGCCTCTGTGACACTCTTGCACATAAACACACACTCTTTTCTCCCCTTCCCTCTCTACCCCTTTATAAAAATGTAGCAATTGATCTGCTTTCTTCCACCCCTGTTCTACCAATGCAATTTTCATGGTCATCAGAATGCTTTGGGTTTCTTAGAGTTTCTCAACATACCAAAAGGGCGCTCATTTCCACGATGCCCCTCTACCACCCCACTGGCATCACCTGCACAAGTCCAGTCTCGGGCCTATCTGAGGGGACCTCACTGTCCCTCACAGACGTTCTATTTCCGATGACTAATCCCATCAGAGCCACAGCGCAAGGATTACGGGGTGTGCTGAGTAGGTGAACTAACTATGCTGAGTAACTGAACTAACTTAACACCAACTAAAAGCCTGTTGGGATACAGCAGAGTGCCTGGGTGGACTTTTCCCAGGTGAAGAGCCATGTAAAGGGCAGTAAACACCAGGAGAACATACCTTTCAGATGAGTGATTACAGCTGGGCTCAGGCTGGCAGGAAGAGGGATAGTGAAGGCCCCGAAAACCTACCTGGGTGGGAAAGGCTCTGCATGGCAGAAGGGGATGGGGCCTGGGAAGAGGGCAGAGTGAACCTGGCTGGCCAGAGGGCATGGGTTCACTTTCTGTTGTTGTTTTCATTATTATGTAAGACCTAACCAGTCAATGTGCGGACTCTCCTTTCTTCTAGTTTGCGTTTCCTGTTCTTATTACATAGATGAGTTCAAAACCTAGGTTCATTGCAAATAAAAATGAGAACAATGCTGGTCTGACTTCATTCCAGGAAAAAAGAGAAAGGAATGAGTGTTGATCTAATCTCTGTCCTCGGTTCACTCCATGGTTATCTACAGTGGCTTGTAACATCCCCTACCCACTCAAATGCTTACCCCAAATCGCTAATTTGAACAGTATCTCCAGCACTTTTGTCTCAGGCCCTGAGAGTTCAGATGATCGGCCATTTCAGCTCTTGTACACGACACTGACCACTACACTGTAGGTGGGTAAATGCTGACAGAAGGGAAGGAATGAACTACTTCATCTTTTTATTTAAATCTTTGTTGAAAAGCTAGAACTTTGTTTTGGTCACTGAGTACATATCAGATTACTTAGTGAACCCAGAGTCTCTGCCCCATCACTACTTCTCAATCTCCTACTTGTTGGTTTTTGTTCCCCAAACTAACAGAGAAGGCAACGATTCTGAAACTACTCCAACGCCTTATTACTGAAGGAAACACCTTCAGGAGCTCACAGTAAAGGGGGAGAGAGAATCATGTGGTGAGAAAACTGACCCCAAGGTACCCAGGTAAATCAAATCAATCACAAAAGATGGAAGGATTCTGAATTTGATAAACCAGCTAGATTACAGAGGCTCCTGTGGTGGGTTTTAATGGCATTCTGAAGAAGAATTAGCAAAACAGCCCATGTAACAAAGAGCAATGAATCACAATTATTTTTCATCCGTATTACTGCAACTTGCATCTTCCGCTTGAGCAGATTTATGCTAACATTTATTACAAACACTTTCAAACATGGAGAAAAGCTGAAAGAATTTTATAGTGAATACCCCATACCTACTGACTAAATTCTTCAAGATTCTGCTATATAGATCTTATCACGTATCTCATCAGCACACTATTTACCCATAACACATCTTGTTTTTAGATACACTTTAAGTTACAGACCTCTGTATACTTGATCCTTAAACCCTTAAGCATGCATGTCACTATCTAGAGTTCAATACTTATTTATAGGATTTTAAAAGTAAAATTTCCCATTGAGAAACGCATTAATCTCAGGTGTGCCATTTAATGAGTTTGACAAATGCATGCCCTCCCTCCATCAACACATGGAACATCACCATCACCTCGAAAAGCTGTGCTGGGCCTCTTCCCACCCAGTCCCCACCCCACATTCTCTAGAGGCAACAACTGTTTGACTCTTAACCACCATAGGTTAGTTTTGCCTGTCCAAGAACTTATTTAAATGGACTTAGTATATTTACTCTTTTATGAAAGGTTTCTTTCATTCAGCATAATGATACCATGTGTATCAGTAATTCATGCCTTTTTTACTGCTGAGTGGTATTCCACTGTATGAATTTTTACAGTTGTTTATCCATTCCCCTATTGAGGGACACCTATTATAGTGTCTAGGATTTCTTTCTATTGTGAGTAGAGCTGCTATCATCATTTGTGTATAATCTTTCTGTGGACATGTTTTTGTTTCTCTTAGGTAAATATCCAGGAATAAAACTGCTGTGTTATAGGCCATACAAAAAACTGCCTGAGGATTTTCCCAAAGTGTTTGTACCACTGTATCCCAATGTGTAGGAGTTTCTTGCTGTTTTACACCCTCACCAACATTTGGCATCCTCACCCTTTCCCATTTGAGTCACTCTGGTGGGTACCGTAATGGCACATCATTATGGTTTTAACTTGCATTTCTCTTGATAACAGAACTGATGAATATTCTTTCATGGACCTTTGGGCCATCTGTATCTTCTATTAAAAATATCTGTTAAATCTTTTGCTGGATTTTTTTTAAAATGGAAATGTTTGTCTTTTTATTTTGGGTTGTATGTATGCTTTACCTGTCCTGAATACAAGTCCTTCATCTGTTACATTTTGCAAATATTTTTCCCAACTGGGGACTTGCTTGTTCATCTTCCTCACAGCATCTTCTGATGAGCCCATGTTTGTGACTTTGATGAAGTCTACTGCATTGGTGTTTTCTTCTATGGTTGCTTTCTGTGCTGTCTTAGGAATCTTTGCTTATGTCTTTGATTTTCCTCACATAAGTAGAATTAAATGGTTTGCTTCCCCTCTCTCCTCTCTCAAGGCAACTTCTGAGCAGCACACACCTGGTTTTTCTCCGCACCACCATCCCAAGGACCTCCTCCCCACCAGGACTAGGCAGCCATCAGCACCCAGCAGAGCCTGCAATGCAAGCAGGGCTGGCTCTGGACACCCTCAGGTGATCTCTTTGGAGCTCCCTCTGGCTTAGATCCAGAAATCTTGAAAAAATAAAAATGAGACACTTAGCCAAAACCCAGGGCCCCCTAGATTTAGCCTCCAATGAAGGGAGTGGCACCCTCAACCCTGTGCACATTGGTTTCCGTGAATTCACACCTGGCTGATTCTGCTATTTTCCTTTATTTGCAGTTATGGGTTTCAAACCCAGTGTTTAGGGTGAATTTGTTTTCATTTGTAATAAAAGGGTATTCTCTAAGCTTTTCACTATTAAGGCAGGGGTAGGGAGCGGTGCAGGAGAGGAAATGGAGTTTCAGCCTGGCGTTGGAGGCTTTGTGAGCAACTATCTATTCTCATCCTCATGGGGGAGGTGCCCTTCCTGCTCCATGCTCCAGGTTCCAGGGCCTCTGCTCCTCTGGCAGAGCCATGGCCAGCCCTTGTGCAATGGGAGAACTTGGGCCTCAGAGCCTGCATCCTGCCCCGCCTCCCTCCTCTCTGTTGCCCCGAGTCCTCCCCTGATGTTAAAGTTTTTAGTATCTTTCAAATAGCAGGGGAATCCTTCAGAAGCCATCCTGAACTAGTCTTTGCTGTTGTACAAGTCCAGGTATATTTGCTTATCCCCCAAATGTAGGGTGCAAACCAAATTCTTATACAAATGTGACTGTAAGAGCTGGAGTAGGGGTAGTCCTCGGCTGGAAGAAACATTTCCACACCACGAAAGTACAAATTTTATCCCCTTGGGTTTTCTTCTGCTTTAAAAGAGGAGCCAGAACTGGGTGAAAATGATAGAGATTAATGATCTTGATACCCTCCTCAAAAAAGGCCACCCCCACCCCAGGCCCTTCCACACATACTGCCTAGGGACAGCCTGCTCACTAGACGTGGGCCCCACCCTCTCAGAGCCTAGATCTCTCTAAATATAGGGAAGCAGGACAAGGGCCTTTGCAGAGCTGATACTTGATGATCCTACAATTTGTCTTGGTATATTCTTATTGTATTAGACCTGTATCACTATTTAATTTTTCATAAATTTTCTTTCTAATGCTTATAACAATCTATAACTACTTTGACTATCTCTCCCTGTTACATGCCCACAGCTACAACCGTAGGAGACACTTTTTGTCTACTTTGTCAACATATTACCAACTCTTAGGACAGTGCCGGGCACAGAGCAGACACTCCATAACCATCTGTTCAATAGAAACAGGGGTGCGCCATCTACCGTGGTCAGTTTATAAACCTCCAGTAGAAAGGGGCCACATCTTCCCCATCTTCCACCTGTTCAGGGCTTCTTCACACTTCGGAGAGAAACGGAACAAAAGGAAGCCTTCCACTCTGGACTGGTGACCAGGGTAAGCTCTGTAAAAGGATCCCCCGAGGACCTTCCCACAAGAAGGGGAGAAGGAGGAGTGGAGTAGGGAAAGAAAACCTGACTTAGTGCTGGAAGATGAGGGAGGAAGACCTAGTCCCCTGTAAAAGGATGGGATAGCACTAGCGGCCCCCTCAGCCACCGCCAGCGCTGTGAGGACCAGCCAGTCAGCCCCGGTGAAGGTCCCAATCTGGGAGCAGGTTATCCTCTCCAGCACCTCACAGCCCTGGCATGTTCCCAATGCTTCACAAAGGTTGGCCAAAATGATTTACTTCAAGGAAATAACCTGAAACTATGATCTTCACAGAGAAAGGAAAGGGCAGATAAGGGAGAAATTTCCATAACTAATCCTAATTCTGAATAGTAATTTCCTGACAGTCAGGAGACATAAGGCATGAGCAAGTACAAAATCGAATTCCACCTCTTTCTGCTTAACGTCGGGTCCACGAACAGCTCGTGCGAGATGTGAAGACTGTGGGTTAGGAAGGGAGTGGAAACTGGAGCCACGGGGCGTGGTAAGTGTTTTGTTGGTGTGATTCTTGCGTCGGGACTGGACCCGCTGTCCTCTGACACTCCACAGGCACTGTTTCTACATGGAAGGAGGTGGAGCTGGCCAGTGAAACCAGCAAAGGAGAGATGGCACTGGTAGGAGCTCCCTTGGGGCCTACTAGCTGACACTTGCAAAGGGCTACAAATACCGTAGTTCACAAAACCTGACAATGTCAGAGTTGTTATCCCCACTTCACCAACGACATTGTAAAGCCCCAAGAAGTTACAGAACTTGCCCAGATCACACAACTTGAGAATGGCAGAGACAGTGCTAGAATCCCAGTCTATTCAACAGCAAAGCCAACATTCGCCCCACACAACTGCACTGCCTTACAGGTGAAAAGTGCCAGGCGGAATCAAGTACATTCCAATGATGTAGGTTATAAATGGAAGGAAAGAATGTACTTTCTTCAGGGAGGAACAGGGAGGGTGGAACCCAAAAGAGCAATGGTGTGCACAGGGGAGAGATGGGCACAATCAACGCCTATGGAACAGTCAGGGCTCTGCATATTTTTGGGGACCAGCAAACAGTCAAGGTGGCCGCAGCTTGGGTCTGGAGGCCTACAGACTGGGAGCGAGCAGGTGACACAAGAAAAGCCAGTGGGGCCAGAGCATCTCAAGAGCCTTGAACATGGTGCTCAGAAGTTTTACCTTGTGGCCAGAAAGATCCTGGGGGCTCCTGATCAGTAGAGACAGCAACATGGGGGGCCCGTTGTCAGAATGCTTTCTGGACTCTGACAAGGCAGCAGCCACAGCAGCAAATCTGGCTGCCAGGGAAGTCCTTCAGTGTCAGCATAACCAGGACTGTCCATGAGCTGAGCACCTGGCTACCTGAGGAAAGCCACACGCAGCCTGCAGCACTGCCAGCACCTGGCGCCCTTTGCTGCCAGTCGGGCTTTCATGCTCCTGCCTCTCCACCCAGTTCTCCAAAAGCACCACTGAGGTAAGACGCATGCTAGGTGGAGGGCAGCTGCCAGGACACCTCAGAGAACTGCATCCTGGAAGGCCCAACCCATCCTACGCTGGGGGGTCCCCGTGACCAGGGGGCTGCGGGAGCTGTCAGGGTTACCAGGTCAGAGGGACAGCCAGAGATGTGGCCCAGGGCTCCTGGACATTCCTTCCGCAGAGAAGGACTGAGCACCTACTATGTGCCTGGCCCTGTCCTGGGTGCTGGGAACACAAGGTGAAAAGGACAGATGGGCACTCTCCTCATGGAGCTTCTGCGCTGTGTCCAGGTCAAGTCCTCTCCTCACAGCACACAGACACCTCCACCCACCTCTCCCAGCACACTGGGTGCTCACGGCAATATCCTTCCTCCCGGCTGCATCCCTGACCACCAGTCACCATTCCAGCACAGCATCCTGGGGCTGGGCCCAGAGCTGGCACTGAACAACTCAGGTAACCACCCACAGTCCTTGCGAAGGAGCCACCACTGTGAGAGCAGACTTACTCCTGCCCCTAAACTACAAAATTATATCACCACCACCGAGTATTTCTGAGCACTGCCTCTGAGGCAGCCATTCTGCTGAGTACTTCATAGGCATTGTGTCATTCAGCTGTCATAAACCTACACCCTGTGAAACTGGAAATACCACCTTCAGTGGTTTACAGAGGAGGAAACTGATGCATGTTTAGAAGGCAAAGTAGCTTAACCAGGGTCATGGAGAGGAGCAAGGATGTCACTCCAACATGTGCTCTGAGCCCAAACACTGAACTATCTCTCGCTGCCTCCCGCACCCCCACCCCTACTGGTGTCAGAGGGCCTCTAGGAGAATCCAGGGATACACCGTATACACAAAGAATAATGTACACACAAGCGCCACACAGAGCTACAGGGAAGAGGCTGTTTCTGTTATAGACAAAGAGTATTGTAAGGCAGCCATTCACTATGCATAGTTGGTCATGACAATATCACGTAAGTGCTGGGCCTTGAGGGATGTGCAGGATTTGGAAAAGTGTAAAACAAGACGGGGGCATTCTAGGCAGCTGCACTGGGGTAGGTGAGCATCATAAGGAAGAAAGGCCCAGAGGCTGGAAGAGATGTTCAAGGCAAAGTAAGTCAAATCGTCCCAACTATATTCAGTAACACTACCTCCAAAACTCCCTGTGACACCAAATCCTACCCTCTTTGCCCTCAACCCACCAGATAGACAGAAATCAGTGTCCAGTGCTTGCCTCCATGGAAACCAGCCCAGCATACTCTCCTCCCCCATCAACTCCCAAACTCAGATCCTAAGCACATGAAGAAAAAAAAGAAAGAAAGAAAAAAAGGCAAAGCTGGCACGATTCTGAGTTCAGGCTTCCTGCCTTGTTTCCTATAGGCTCTAGCACAGTGCTTATTTGCATGGCTGATTGGATAACCCATTATAGAGTAGAATATTTTTAGGTCTTCATCTCCAAAAAAAAAAAAAAAAAAAAAAAAAAAAAACCAACCACCAGGGAGAGCATAGCGTGTTTCCTCGTAGGCCTGCTGCAACTGCCAAGCATAGCACAGGCCAGGGGCAGGCAGAAGACACTGGAGTGGCTGTCTCCTCACTAAGGCTGGTTGATTTCAGAGCATCTGTATCTGTCTGGAAAGGGGATAGAGAGAGAAAGTGTGCGCAACTCTGTTGTGTTGTGGGATGAGGAAAGGGAGGCAGGACACGGACTGGAAATGTCAAACTACTCCACGTCCTATTCTGACCATCTCTCCACAATATGGCCCTTTCCCCATCCCTACCAACAGCTCCTGACCCACACCCATGGAAAGGAGCACTGATCCTAAAGTCCTGGGGCAAAGACATGGCAACGTGGTATAAGAGGGCCAGTACCCTTCCCTTGGGTCCAGAGAGAATGGAAGTCAAGCCCTGGACACTGATGACAATGATGATATAATGGGAATGCATCATGTCCCAACCCTCCCACCACATGACAACCCCTCGCATCAACTCTTCACTTGTACCCACAATGTCTCAAGCAATCTCAAACTAACCCTGCAAGGTCACCGGAGCAAGAACACACTGGAATTGCAAAGTTTTCAAAGGATCATCAAGCCCAACCTCCCCCTCTTCAGATGGAGAGTTGAAGATCCAGAGAGAGGAAAGGATGTACTTAAGGTTGCACATCAAGGAATGGTAGAAAGCAGATGAGATAAGAAACGGGATAATCAACAAGCCAGCTGTAACAAAGAACACGGAAACTGCAGGAAACCTGGTATCAGTACAACATCAAGAACTGTCAGTGCCCTGTCACCCAGAAATGGCTGGCTGGTTGAAAGGTGGA
This sequence comes from Camelus bactrianus, assembly GCF_048773025.1. Taxonomy (NCBI): domain Eukaryota; kingdom Metazoa; phylum Chordata; class Mammalia; order Artiodactyla; family Camelidae; genus Camelus; species Camelus bactrianus. The sequence continues at coordinate 31,026,659 of NC_133555.1, forward strand.
AAGGCTTCTAAAGACTCAATATGGAACCAGGAGGAACAGAATACCCAGAAAGGATGGGGTTCTGTTTCACAGGATGCAGCATATGCCTTGAGTCAGAAATCAACACACAGGATGGTCTCTCTCATAGCCAGAATACATGCATCCAGAATTTAAGGGACAGAAGTGAGCGCGGCTTCTTTTACTTTACATCTAATATCCAACTCACAGGATTATCTGATTCCCATCTCAGTAACTGTGATCTGCTGGTTTGGAGACCTCTGTCCCCATGCAAGGAAAACTTCGAACAGAGTACAATGAATTTAAACATGAGAATACCACCTGGACGCTTAGGTCCATTTATGCCACTGAATCAATCGGCAGGGAGAAGGGACTAATTCACCGACTATAGGGACTAGTTCTGATTAGCAGAGGGAACCTGCATTGCTTTTACACAATGGAGGCCAGGAGGCAGTCCAGAAACCAGGTCATTTTCTGGGGATACCTCTTAGTATTTCCATGCCTTATACTAAAGGTTAATAGAAAACTCCAGCAATCTAAACCAGGCAGGAAACTGAAGGCTTGGACCCTTCAGGAAGGAAGGTGTGGGTCATTCTACTAAAGAACCCCAATCAGCTGATGTGGCTGAGAGCAGGTCAAATACAGAACGCGTAGTGGGAAAAGGAAGCCACTGATGGCAACTGTGGCCACATGATCAATTACAGAAATTAGAACTACAGTAGATTTGCATATTTTCTATTTGCCTATTATATGTGTAGTTTCTATTTGTACATGTTAATTATTTTCTTCGCTTTCCTTCCCATTTTGATTTTATGTACAAGTTGTTGGAAGTTAACTAAGTTAACAATTTAGTCTTTAGGTAACAGAATATGTCACGGGATTGTGACTGAATTTGAGGAGTAATTAACCAAGCCAGAGAGGAATACAATGGACTGTGTGTCTCCTCACTGGGGTTATGGGTGAGAATTTCTCCACTCACAGTGAAGTTAGTTGTATATCGTTAGGTAGAAATGGTTGTCACGTTGTCATACAGGAGCCCAAGTGCATCCACATTCAAACAAAGTCAGCAACAGCATTGGCTCCAGTCCTTCTCAGTCTTGAATCTCTCTGACCTCTCCTTCTACCGCATCCCTGTAACTGCCTCTTCTGCCTCCCTTTTCTAATTTTAAGGGCCCATGTAATTACACTGGGTCCATTAACCCAGAACAATCTCCCTATCTCAAAGTCAGTCGATTAGCAACCTTAATTCCATCTGCAAAGTCTCTTTTGTAAACATATTCACAGGTATATCACCTGCAGGGCAAAGATCATGGGGGCCAAAATGCTGCCCACCACACCATATGACCCAGCAATCCTAATCTATTTTTCCCAAGAGTAATAAAAGTGTATGTCCACACAAAGCCTTGTGTAAAAAGGTTCACAGCAGCTTCATTTTTAACAGCCAAAAGGATGTTTCCAATGTTTGGACCCAAATGTCCAGTAGGAGCTAAGTGGATAAATTGTGCTATATCCATAGAGGAACATCACCCAGCAATACAAAGGACAAACCTTTGATAACACAGACAAGAGAACACTCTGAATCATTTCTATAAAACTCTAGGAAGGACAAAACTAATCTATAATTTTTAAAAATCAGATCATTGTTTGCTCTGAGTCAAGAATTGGGGTGGAGACTGACCAGATAGGACACCAGGGAACCTGATGGTATGATGGAAATGTTCTGTATCCTCATCAGGGTGATGATGACAGAGGTGTATACAGCTATCAAAATGCATTGATCTGTACACTGTACGCATTTTATTGTATGTAAATTATACCTCAATAAAGCAGGTCATTTCCTTCCTCAAGCACTTATGGGAAGCAGACCCCAAACCACCCATAACCTCTAAGGACAGTACCGAAAGTCCACATTCCCCAGCCTGCCGCTATGCTCTGTGCCCAGATCCTCAACATCTGTCATCTCCAAGTCTCCCCTCCTCTCTTTTTCTTCCAGGGTCAAGGATATCCAAGCAGCCAGCTCCCATCAAGGTGTGCAGGCAATAATGCAGTTAAATGTAGTTCACTGTAATTGAAGGTAATTCATGCTGTCACATTTGCTGTAACCAGAGGTCTCGGGAGCCAGAGATGCTGTTCACATTAATTGTAACTGACACCTCTTCCCTCCTTCAGGGGAATCCAGCCCCAGTAAATGGGTTTCTTTGCTTTGGGTTCAACTAACCCCAACTGGATCTCTCAATCTCTCTTTTTCTTTCAGTGAAAAACGACTAAGATGGCTGAATGATAAAAAGGAAGAGACAGTTGGGAAATCACAAGTCAGCCAATTTGACATGGTAGCAAAGCTGACTTCAGCACTTTGGGCCTGTCATGATGTCCAAAACGACCCAAATACTGACTCGGTTGATGGCCTTCTTCAACTCCTGTGCAGGCTTGCTGGTTTCTCCAAGCCTTTCCTCCTGGGTCATTTAAGAAACTTGGTAAGAGTAGAAACAAACAGCCCAGGGGCCTGTCTCCCTAGAGCCATGCTCAGAACAATGGAGGCAGCTCTGGGGACAGGCGGACACTAGAAGATACAACATCTTCTTCCCAAATGGCTCGGTCCCGAGGGCCAAGGCCTCCAAGGGAAGGGCCACACAGCTCTGCAAATAGGCACTGCAGGCTCCAGGCCACATGCTATCTCTGCCTTGCTTTGACTGTATTTGATGTTTTATTATCCTTGGAAGAGGAGGATAGTCCTGTGTCATAAGGATGCCATGAACATTAAACAGGATCATATTTACAAATGGTCTTTGAAAATCAGAAGCAGTGTGTTATGCTTCCATTCTAAATTGTGAATTGCTGTGTTTTCAGGTACCACAGTCCCCACCAATCTAACTGCTTCCCTGATTTTTGTTACCTGTCTGGCTCCTTGAAGGCAGAGTTCACCATCCTTGTAGAAAACTGTAAAATTTAAAACACTCTGCATACAAGTTATTATTACTCTGATTCATGAGATCCATAGTTACCTGTCCTTCACTGTGATCAATTACACCATGTCAATTACTTTGAGTCCTCTTGTCTTTCCAAACAACTCCTACCAATCATTTGGGTGCAAGATCATTTACTATGTTCCTAGAAAGACTAAAGTACTTAAGGACCAGAAAAATAATGCCCAATCTATCTCCTCAAGAACTTCCACAGTGCCAAACACACCAGGAGCCTACCATGGTGGTCTCAAATGCATGGAAAGTGTTGATGTCTGGAAGGTTCTGCCTACCTGAAGTCATGGTTCTTGCCCCGGCAACTGCTGTGTGGGGTGTCAATCCATTTACTTCTGACAAGACAGGAGCACAATCTGAATAGGCTATTTTTTTGTGTGTTTTTTTTTAATCAGTTAAAGGGATTTGGTGTTACCTCTAATGATCTCACTCTAGCTTACATGTAATAATAGTGTAAAAGAGAAAGAAATGGAGTCACAGCAGAGCTCTGGAAACTGGGCATAACCAGCCACCTAACTGCAACACCCACAATGAGAAACGCTCACAGATGGGCCATGACAGCTGAACCACAGGAGTCAGCACAGTGCTCTGCCCTGCAGTGGGCCTTGGGAAGGCGATACTCCCCATCTCAGACCATGAAACAAAGGTGATTGTATAAGGTTCAAGATCCTTAGATTTGGGGCTCTACCCTCACCAGCAAGGATCCCCCACTCCACCCAGGGATAGAGACTGCTCTCTCCTCCAATACCAAGGGGCACACTATGTTTACATCACAAGCAGTGCTTCCATATGTATGAACGGCACTTTACAGGTAACAAAGCCACCATTCATAACCACCATTTCCTCCAACTCTCCGATCACTCTGTGAAGTCAGGATACTTACCCCATTTCACTGCCAGGGCTAGTAAAACCAAACCAGCTGACAGACGCTCGTCCAAGGGCTATCACTGACCCATCCTGGCACCCCACATAGCTTTTATGACCTCCTCATTAAGTTTTTTAGCTACAGGGAGCAGAGCAGAGTAGGGGGATGAGGAAGTGTTCAGTGACCCTTCAAAAAGCCCTCCATGTGTGATCTTCCTTCTCAAGGATATGCCAGCCCCCTCTTTTCCCTGAGCACAGAACCTCCAGCTTGTTCCTTGCTCCCAGACTAATGAGTTTAGAATGACTCTCTACTAGGCTAGCTCTCCATCTGTGGTCTAGTCACCCAAATGCCTGCTCCCTGAATCTTCTGCACCATGCCCTCTACCTGCAGCTGCCACTTCTGCAAAATCCTATTCCCACAGAGCAATTTCATCTACACATTCAGACGTGGGAATCCAGTGTTCCTTCTGCAAGCCAGGATCCAAAAACTGTCCACTCCCAAATCTCAGTTACACTGACTTCCCACTGCTCGACCAGTTAATAGCAGTCTCCATCATCACTTTATCCCCAACACAAGGGAATGAGTAAGCCAGTGAACACTGACCTCAATAAGAAACAGTGCCAGACTCTCAATCCTGGGCTTCAGGTGTCTTCAGATGTCTAGAATTTCTTTCAGACAAGCCTGCTTGTGTAGCCTCTCCAACATTATGAACATTTATTTAAATACAGACACATGCTATCAGACCCTCTACCAAGTTCTCTTACACTCCATTAAATATAACCAACTAATTCTGTTAGGACATGCAAGCCAGAGGTTCCCAAACACTAGTCCACAGACCAGCTGCACCAGAATTACCTGGAGAACTTTTTATAAAATAGTAACAATGACAATGATGATGACTTCTTGGGTCCACCCTGTCCCACAAAATTCTGGTTCTACTTGTCTGGAAAGGAATGAAGTGCTATGGATTTTGAAGTTCCCCAGGGATTTCAAGTACACAGCTGAGTTTGGGCATCACTGTTCCCCTGCCATGTCTGTGGACTCCCTATCACCTCCAACTGGTCGCTTTTACTGCTGCTGTGTGAATTGGGATTGTTGGCTATAGCTTAGACTAGAACATTATTCTATTTCTTCATTTTTCCATCATGAAGAGTATCTGAATGGTATTTTGCAATTTATGAAGCATTCTCATTTGATTTAGAGAATCAGATGACCTAACAATATGGTCTCATCTATCATACAGTATGTCCCAGAAACTGTTCTGAGTGCTTCCAATGTAGAAAGTCACTGAATCCTCACATCAACTCGAGGGGGTAGGTTTATTATCATCTCTGGTTTTACAGATGAAACTGAGGCACAGAGAGGTTAAGGAACCTGCTCGAGGTCATACGGGTCACAATAGAGCTGGGATTCAAGCCCCAGCAGTCTCTGAACCACTCTGCTCTACTGCCTTCCAGAGTAAGCATAAGCATTATTCCTACTTTAAAGAGTTTAGGTACTAGCTCATCAAAATACCTGGAACAATCTCTCAAGGGGGGACTGTATCTATTCCATGTGTGAGCTCAGGCCACTCAGAAAACCCCAGATGCAAAACCACAATCTAGAGCTGAGTTTTGTTATGTGAAAGCCTCCACTTCCCCATCAGCCCTCCCAGCCTTCACGGCTTCGGGGTCCTACCCAGACCACATGCATGACATGTGACCCAGCATTCTGTACCTCAGCTGCCCCTCACTGTCTGTGAGGGACAACTTGGTCAGTGAGCGAGAAAGAGTTTTGTCAAAGCTGCACCTGCTACATAACCAGATGAGAGCGCTGATCAACTGGCAGAGGAGATGGGAAGGGAAGGGAAAGGAAGAGAAGGGAACCAAGACCAATTAGTGATGGACAGACAGGAAGGGAGTTTCCCGAAGTCCCAAAAACCACTTAATGACAAGTAAGACCCAGAACTTAGTCTTGGCTCCTGCACTGAAGTCCAGGAATTGTTCACAAAACAAAAACTCTAGGCTGGTAAGAACTTCCATTAACTGCTGCTACAAAGATAAAAAGTCATCAGCTCTGATCACAAAACACCTCACCATCTGTGAATAAGACTATTTGTAGCCCTCATTCCAGAAAGGGTTTGTGACAGCAAGGACAATACAGGACAATTCAGGTGAGTAAACGTCTGTGATGCAGCAGCGGCAGGGGACGGCAGCAGGCACGAATTTATAAGAGCACTGTGTCGCTGCAACGGGGTGTCAGCCTTAGAAGTACAGGCCTTTGATCTCAGGTAGCACCTCCCTACCTAGTTGTGGGGCACAGGAAAAGCTTACCTCCATGAGCCAGTCCCCTCAATCTAAAATGGGAGTGAAATACCTATAACGGGGTCATTGTATGAAATAAAAGTATGAAAAGTGCCTCCCATAATGCTTAGCACATACTAAGTGGTAGCTACTACCATCATCATCATCATCACTAACAACATCATTTAACATCTTCTGCATGGAGTCAGGAAAATCAGCCATTAAGCTACAAGAGAACAGTATTCTCAGGGCTGAGGTTTGCAGGGCTCTCTTCCTCTACCCCAAATTATCCTACCTATTTTTAGAATCCTGGGATTTCTAAAATCCTAGGATTTTTTAGAATCCTAGGGTTTGTTTTAATCAGTTTCTTGCCTTCTCCCTTGCTACTAAGCCAGTGGTTCTGAACCAGGGGGCACACCCCAGAGAAGGCACATCTTGGTAACGTGGATAGGCTCACAGCAGTGGGTAGAGATGAAAGGAGAGTATCTAGCATTAGAATGTAATTTTGTAGCTTAAAATTAAAACCCTTAATACCTATGACAGGAAGCAAAGCTTGACCCAGCCTTTGCTGATGGGATGTACAGAGCAGAAACACAGCACTCTGCGCACATTAATGAACCTCACAGAGGATGGGGCAGAGCAGTGAGCATGCACACAATCCTGGGAAGCATATCAGAATCTTTGAGGCTGGGGCTGGAGTTTTTATATTCATGACAAAAGGGCATGACCTCAACAAGGGGAAAAGGAAAACACTACGTTGTACGTGCCTGAGATGGTATCCCTCCTCATGTCAAATTCAGAGTTAACGGTGGAGTTACAGAGCAGGTAACCCAACATGGCGAGACTGCCAACAAAGGACAGAATCAATAGACTAAGTGAGAGCAGGGGTGGGGACAGCGCATAAAGGACGCATGTATATTACGCAGGAATCAACTATTTTGATCATTCAGAGCAAAATTCTTCAGAGATTTGGGGGTTTAGATCTGTATCTCGAACAGGTTAGTTACTTTCATGTAACAACTTATTTTGTTGCTTCTATGATTATGAAAATTTCCTCGAGGAACAGGGACCGTACCTTTCTGTCTCAGCATGCTCCCATGCAACGGTGACACCTGCCGTTCACCAGCTGCCTGTCCCTGGGCACATTCCTCCTCGTGCCTCAGTCTCCTGATTTGTCCCTATCTCATGGGCCATGAAGACTGACTAAACTAGGTATTACACACTCTGTTATCTGCAATCCCCAACTCAGCCCCAGCTCTCCTGGCCCCCAGCCCTGCGTGACAGCCCAAATACTGGATCGGTGGGGTTTTAAAAGAAACCAACTATGTACTTAAGGGCTTCCGGGCCTCTCCCTCAGGAAGAGGAGAAACAGAATCAGCAACTCTCTCATCTCCATCGATCAGTGACGAAACTGAAAGGAAAAGGAAACCAAAGCTCTGCTTTCTCAGTAAGAAGCTCAGAGCTCAGAGGAGGATATCAGGAACCTCTTCATGATATATGCTGGCTAAAAGGAGAGCTGAAGCAGATGTGAAGTCCTAGGGAGTCACCAGTTTAGCCATGGACAGAGGTCCTGATCAAGGGCCACACCCACGGCCCCTGTTTCTGATTTCACCAGGGCCTGTCAGTACCTTACTATTTGCAAAATTTCACAAGGCTGAGAAACCAAATTCTTCCATGCCTGGGTAATTCCAAAGCAACTAAATGGATTGCTTCAGCTAGCTGCAAATAAGCATGAGAAATTTCAGCCTGATTAGTTTGTCTGAACATATAAATGTCTGAAGGCTTTCAGAACTAGGACAGACATCTCAGCCCTGGTCATAGCGCACCATGATGGCGGTGGGCCTGCCTGGGCTGATGGCAGCTGCCATCAGCCTGGGTGGGGCAGAGAGGAGACTGCAAGACCCCATGTGCCTCTGGTGAATGAGGAGAGGTTCCAGTACAAATTAATAGACTTCCATGTATGTTTTACTTATACTATGTGATTTTACTTATACTATGTAACTAATGCTCACATTTCATTTAAGGGTATTATTATACTCATTTTGTAAAGGAGGAAACTGAGGCTTAGAGGTGTGAAATAACTCAATAGTCTGAGTTCTCGAATATTCGATTACTTTAACATCAAAATTTCTCAAGTTTTTAACCCCCTTTTTTTAAAAAAAAATCAACAAAGCAAGTAATTTGCAACTCACATCAAAACCACAGAACTCTGTATTCTGTGTACTCTTTGTTGTACAATTGCACATCTAAAAATTTATTCTAAGGAAATAATCATGGATGTACATGGTGATTTTGCCACCAAGATATTCAACACAACCTGATTTGCAGTAATGAAAAGAAGAAAACCACCTAAATTTCCAACAGACCATGGCTTAAATGGAACAAACATTTTAATGAAATACTATGCAGATAAATTATATCTATTATAATATTATAGAAGATCACACAACAGGCCACAGGCATTCACAATATGTCATTCAGTTTCAAAATAGTATAGTTTAAATGATCTCATTTTTTTTAAATGTACACTGTTTTGTTTTTATGTTTCCTTCATGTTCGGAAATGAACATGTTTTGCTTTGAAACTCTTCTACCCTGGTGTGAAAAAGGAAATGCAGGCAGAGCCCCACCTTCAGGAAAAACTAATACATAAAAAAGGAAAAGATTCCTTCCACTGGAAAACTATTTAAAATTCAATTTACATACAGCTTTTTACCAGGAACATACCTGTGGTTTTCTTTTTTAAGGCACACTGATAATGTATCCAAATTTGGCCACCTAAAACTTATTTACTTCCAGGATTGGCTAATCTGCTAGTGCTCTGAAGAACATTTTCAAATGAAATTGAGTTTCTCAGCTGTGCCAGGGCCCAGAAAGGTCTTCCTAGATGACATGGATATCCACTGCAGAGCTATGCCAAGACCCAATCTCTCAATGCCCAGGCCTGGGCACATACCTCGTCCAGCTATTCCTCAGCCTCCACAGATCAACCAAAAGTTCAATTCCTTTCACTGCAGCTAGCCCGGGGCTAATTTTTCCGAAACATGCCTTTCTTTTGGTTTGTGTAGAACTAGCAGTAAGTAGAAATAAAAGAGAAATGCAGTCTCTACACGAGTACAACCAGAAAACAAGGCTTTTCTTCAAACTCCTTTCAACAGAAGGTACTCCAGAACCAACCTCTAAACTCTACTGTTTGAGCCTATGAAGACTTATTAATAAAACTTACTAACTTCTTATTAATTATGATTTGTTAATGTTTAATGCTGAAATATTTGACTTCCCATTAGTCTTACCGCCAAGCACCTTTCACTGTCACATCCGAATGTGGTCAAGAAGTGAATGCAGAGAGGCTCTAAGGAATAACACGTGTTTCCTTCTAAAGACCCAACAGTTCCCTAGAAAAACATATCCCTCAGTGATGGGAAACGATACACATCAAACTGCCGGAGAAAGGCCGTGCAAGAGACAATGATTACTGACCACCACTTCTCCCTGGGTTACGGCCTTGCTCTCAGGCCTCTGCTGAGATGGGACGCAGGTGTTCGGAGGGAATAGAACACAGGCCCCGTGCTGTACCACCAGTTGGGCTGGCTGCCCACATTCCTTGGCCCTAACTTTCTGGCATTTTTATTGCAGAGATGGGAAGGAGTTAAATATATGAAATCCAGAAGGGCAGCAACTTTTTTTTTTAAGCACCAGCTGTCGATAGGGACTCTTCTCCCTCAGAAAAGTGGTAAAATCCAAATAAGCAAAGTAGAGCATAGCTTTCTGCCCACCTGAGAGGAAGAGCAGACCAGGCCTCTGGATCCCAAAAGACCTGGGTTTAAGTCCAGCTCTACCACTTCCCGATGCTGCAATTTTGAGCAAATCCTCAGTCCTCTGAGCTTCCTTCTCACATCTCCAACGTGGGTATGACTAGTCCCTCAATCTGCTCTATTTTCCAGACCAATATCAGCCTCAACATTATTCATAATTTACTTAGCTATGATGCTCACAGTTTATCATCCATCTCCCTAAAGAACAGAACCTTCAAGAAGGAAGAGACTTTTGTCAAGCTTATTAACTGCTGTATCCCCAGCACCCAGAACAGCATCTCCAATATCAGTTGAATCAGTTTTTTAAAATGAGAAATTAAAATGTTTCTCAGATGGTGGAAAACATCCGGCACACATAGATTAACTCTCCATTTCCTCCCTCTCCTTTTAAACTCTTCAATGTACTGTTAGGCTTATTTTTTCATCTCATGGATCTTAGAACTAGAGGAAACTTGAAAAAATCATCACATGGTCCAGTTCTCAGCCATCAGGAAGATAAGATTTTTTTAGGATTGAGGCAACTAAAGTCTAGAGGAATAAGTAATGTATTAGTTGCCTCTGTAATAAATTGCCATAAATGTAGTAGCTTAAAACAACACAAAATTATCTTAGAGGTTCTGGAGGTAAGATGTCAGGATGGGTCTCCTGGGGCTGAAATGAAGGTTCCTTTCCTGGGCAGGACTGCACTCCTTCTGAAGGCTCTAGGGGAGAACTTGTTCACTTGACTCCCCCAGCTTCTCCAGGCTTTCCACATTCCCTGGTTTGTGACCACATCCCTCTGACCTCTGCTTCCACCAACACATCTGTCTCTGACCTTCCTACAAGGATAGCATGGGCCCACCTGAAAAATCCAGTGTCATCTCTCTAGTTTAAGTTCCTTAATGACATCTGCAAAGTTCCTTTTGCCATGTAAGGTAACATACTCACAAGGTCCCAGGGACAAGGATGCAGACATCTTTGGGGAGCTGTTACTCTGCTCAATTTCCCCCAGATGACACGGAAAATGACAAGGAGGACCACTAACCAGGGTTCCTGACTCCTAACAAAATCTCCTCCGACACTAGAGTTACCTCTTTACAAACTCATGGGTGCACATGTGTACACACACACACTGTAGAGGATATTACTGCAGAGAGAGAAAGCAGGGTTCCCCAAAGGTCAGAGGACCAGGCTGAAGGTTATACAGTAAGCCTGAGGTGACCCAAGTTCTCTGGTCCAGCCCTCCTTCCCGGTGTCGTGCGGCTCCAATACCAGCCAGGAGGAGTGCTCCTGTGGTGCACATGCTATGAGGCTCTCAGTGCCCGTGGATCTTGACCTCATTCATTCCATTGCTTTTTGACATCTAAAGCAGTAAGTGGCCAAGCCCTGTTTCTTTAATGATGACAGCATTCTACAACTGAAAAGAAACCCCAGGAGATCACAAAAGTCTATCCTGATACCAGCCTGGGTTGTTTGTCGACAACAGATGCCCACACCTACTAATACATCTTACCATACACACCCCACATCGCCCTCCTGCTCAGCCAGGCTGTCTGAACCACTCCCCCAGGCACACGTCACAAAATGCCTTTATCATTCATGTCCTCATGAGCACTAGACTGTAAATTCCTTGAAGGCAAGAACTGTGAAAACACTTTTACAACTTTTTTCATGTATTCTTACCTGGCATCTCCCTTGCTACAAGTTCCACTGCATTCTAGATAAATTGAATGTGGTCAGGCAGGTGTCACTAAGGAGCTGGGGTCACACTGGAGTGGGTGATGGAAGGCAGGCAGGCAAGGGCCCAGGACAGCCGTGGGTCTGGGCTGAGTCAGGGCTCTGGTGAGCTGGGCTAGGGAGCAGAGGGAAGCAATTCCAGATGCCGAGTAGCTCCTGAGGCCAGCTGGAGACCAGGAACACAGACATGGTCCTTCCTGGTTCTCTGGGGCCTCTAGCGTGATCTGGGGCTTCAGAGCTGGTTACATTGGGTGAGGGTTCTGGGGGCCAGGGGAGGTGGCATTTCCTCCATCCCTTGGTATAACCTCTGGCTCATCCTTTCCTTCCACATAAAAGTGTTCTTAGCATCTGCTTCAACTCCCTCTCAATGTCCCCACCAGTGTCCTCTCACGGATGTGTCCTTTGTCTTCTCCAGAGGGAAACAGCATACTGCCTGGGAGGGGCTGGTCGTCACAACCTGACTACTGACGCGAAGACAGACTGAAACCACAAAGGTGAAACTCCCTATTAAACAGCTGTGTACGATCGCTGTGCTCAACTAATGAGCCATTCTAATGGCTAAACAATTAGCTCCACCAAAAGAGACCCCGTTGACAGATGACATGGAGAAAACAGAAATTAGAACCTGAGGAAACAGAATTGCTGTTGATAGGAAAGCAACAACAGGACAGGAGAGCAGTGAGAGGGAAACCCCTGCCAGCACACAATTCCAGATCAATAGGGGAATTTGGGAAGGTCGAATTTTCCTATTTGAGTGACTGGGGGGAAAGCAATCGGAGAACAATCTCCAAGTCTCAAGAGTCTCCATGCTCTCATGAGAACTCTTTACATGGCCAAGGGGAAGATGAAGAGCTTAGAAAACGAGGGTCCCTTGGCGCCTATGACCATACCTGCTGCACACATACAAGGCTGTGGGTCTCCGCCAGAATGGGAGGGAAGTAAGAGGACTTGAGGAGCCTGCTGTTCTCTCGTGCATGCAAACAACCGTATCCATGGGCCTTCCTTTTGCTCCCCCCAAAGTTTTTTCTGCATCAGTCTTTGTATCTTCCTTCTTTGAAAACTCTGTCCTGGAGCCCCATCCCCGGCCACCCACCTGGTACCGTCAAATGAGCTCACTTCTCTTCCTTCGTAAGGCAGGTGCTCTCTGAAGCTATCTTCTCTGGTTTATCTGTTTACTGCCTGTACACCCAGTAGAATGTAAGCTCCACGTGGAGCCTGTTCACCAAACAGCTTCAGTATCGAGAACAGTGCCTGCCACCAAGAAAGTGATAAGCATTTGTTAAAGTGACTGAACTAATAGAAGAACATGGCCTGAGAAATCTGGGCTCCAACTTCTCATTGGAACTTGAGTCTCGGTAAGCCCAGAGCATTTTGGGTGACTTTGTCTCCGTCCTCAAGACTTAGACAATGCCTTTTAGACCAGGTGTTGTCTAAGTCTGGTTACTAATGTCAACCAGACTTCACACCTATGGCTGAGGGTCTTTCTGTCCAAGAGAGTCACCCATTCCTTTTGCCTTTTCACACATGCACACACAAGCTCCCTCCCTCACGTACTCCCAGAGACTTTGCCAGGACCAGTGGGTTCTGTCCCTGAACTTCATTTCTGTTCTTCCTTCTTCTAAGATTCTGCCTTACTCACGCCTTTCTTTTTTTATACCTTCTAAGAAAAGCAACAGCTCCCTGAAGAACGGAGTCTAACATCATTATTTCTGACCCCTGCAAAGCTGGCTGGGATTGCAGCCATCCCTGCCAGTGACCCAGGTGCACAGGCAGGACACTAAGCCTTAGTTCAGCCCAGGGGCAGGCAAGGCAGCGCCTTCTGCCCACTTGCTGGGAGAGGGGGTGGGGAGTGATCAGGCTGAGAAGGCAAACCATCCAGCTGCTTGGGTGGTCTTGGAGCCCAGCCCTTCTCATCCTTCAAGGGGGAAGAACAGCCACTCTTTTCCTCCCTCTCATTTCTCTCACTTGCTCATGACCTCAACACCAACAGGATGTTCCTGATAATTTTACAATCCTCAGGCGGAGGGGAACACACCCTCTGATACAGAGCTACGATCAACAACATTCTCACCACCATTAAAGGCACAAGTGCCTGTGGGAGTTTTTACAGAAGTCAGCTGAATGGTTCTAAATGTCTGAATGCAGATCTCAGAACTGCTCACACCGATTTCTCGGATTTGTTTGTGTCCTCCAAAATGCACCTGAATTTTAAAAATAGGTATGTGTGCAATAGCATTTTAAAATCTGAAAGAAAAAAGTGATGTCCACACAAATTGGGGATCTTTGCTTTAGTTAGTAAAAGACAGTTATATGGTGACAAAAAACAATTAAAAAATACAACCACTGGTTTCAGCGTGAATTTCTTCCAAAGCATTTACCACTTACATATCTGCTAAGAGAGAAGCAGGAGACATTTGGAGTCACTCCTTTTGCTTATGGGCCTTACCCATAAAGCAATTAGGAAGGTGCCCTTCTGTTACAATACAAGTAACTCCCCTCCTCCTACTACTGAAGTTTGTTCAATTTCCTTGAGCTCCTAACAGATGTGGGGTTACATTACATAAATGAGATTCTGTCCCTCTGATCCTCAAAACCCTCAAATAGTTCTCCAGCTGATTCAGAGTAAAATGCTAGGCTCTGGCGGGAGCTGAAAACACACTATGCATCCTGGCCTCTCTTAATTCCCTGCCTCAGTTCGTCCCACCGCTACTCCATTCCAACCAAATGCACCTCCTTGCTGTCTTCTCAAGACAACACACTCACTCCCATCTCCTCCTTGGGGCCTTGGCACACACTGTCCCTTCTGCCTCAAATACTGTTTTCCAGAACCATCCACAAGGCTTGCTCCTTCCTTGCATTTAGGTTCCTGCTCACATACTGCCTCAGCAAAGAAGCCTTTCCTGGCCACCCAAAATGTGCATCGCCTCCTATTCCTCTCATTCCCTCACTCTTTCCGTCTCCCCAACCAGAATATAAGACAGAAGTTCCAGCCCTGTCGTGTGTGCCCGCTTCTGTCTCTCCCTGACCCCACACAGCTCCACGGGAACCCTCACTGGTTCGCTGCTGCTCCTTGGTGCCTGGATGAGGGCCTGCCTGTGACACAGCAGGGAGGTACCCAACTTCTGTTGAACATCTGAATGAATGCACACAAGGCTGCCTTCATGCAGAGAAGGCTCAGGTGTTCCTGGAAAGGCAGGGAAAGAATAGAAAGGGGGCAGGAGGGCAAGATCCTGTCACTCAGGTTTGCCAAAAGTTGGTGACAAAACATGCTGAGTGACATGCATTTAACAAGCATCCCAGGGTACCCCTGATATCCAGGTATTAGTTAATCAACACCAGAACTAGGTCAACTGGTTATTTCCTTCAGTCAGCGAGCTTCTCCTGAATGCCTTGAAGGGACTGAGTTCTTCTATGTTTTGTGTGGTTCCCAGGAAAGCGGAAGCATCACTCCTGCCTTTAGTGCTCTATAATTTCACAATTAGAAAGCAACGAACGAGGGCAAATCAACACAGCATTGAGTGGACAAAGGGTCAATAGAGTTGGCGGACACACACTGAGAGTTTGTGAAGTTGGTAGTAGAGGGGGTGGTGGACATGATGCTGGATCCAAGGAAAGAGACAGGGTATTCCAGACAGAATGAGAGGAGGAAGACATGAAGAGTCACTTATTTTCTGATGGTGGAGAGAAGGCAGTGATGTCAAGGGGGCAGACCTGGGGGACGTGGGAATGAGACGCTTTGCACGGGGTGTGGAGAGGGCTTTGCATTGCAGGTTCAAGGGGGTTCAATGTCTTCTTAAAATGTTTATTTCGCTCTCCAAGTGTTTACCGAAAGCCCACATGTAAGGGAACCACAAGAAGCACAGGTGGTAGAGCTTTATGTCCCCACAATGGAGAACAGCTCATGGCGGCAGCCAACACTGCCTGAATGCTCCCTTATGTCCTGAACCCTCTGAGCTCCACACCTGTACCTTCTCCTGTCATCCTCCCAATAGACCAGGAGGTGGTTACTATTATCACTTTTTAGATGAGGAAGCTGAGACTCTGAGAAGTGACCTGACCCAAGGCCATCCAGCTGTAAGTAGAGAGGTCATGATTTCAAGTTAGTCCAAAGCCAACACCATTCACTAATACTTCACCACACCTCCAGACACCAGGGGTTAGAACAATGAGGACCATGGGGCTTTGGGAACCAAGAATCAAGACACGTGCTGACAAAAGATTTCTGAGCCACTTCTGAGTAGGACAGACAGTCTGGGAAACAGCATTTGGATGCTATAGTAATAGAATTTCTGGGGAATTTCATGGGCACGAAGGAACAGAAGGTCTGATGACAGGGCTGCCCTGGGAAGCCTGGGCCAGGTCTGGAACAGAGAAGTACACACACGATGTGGGATGATCACAGATAGAGAACCAGGACAGGGAGAGACCCTGACCTCAACCAGGCAGTCAGAGGACGCCCCCCCGCAGGAAGCAAATAAGGGTTTTGAATATGAAGCAGCAGCTGATGAGGTGAGGGAGGAGCAACCCAAAGTGACAGAACAGTCTGTAAAGAGGCTCTTAGGTGGGAAGGAGCCCAACCCACAGGAACAGAAAAGGCTACCAAAAGTAACCAAGGGACAGGCAGCCAGGGGTAGAAGAGCTGGCTTGATTCGCCCAGGGCTGGGAACTCCCTGGAAGATACACAGGGAAGGACCAACTGGGAGACCTGTTGGGGAAGTGACTTGAAAAGTCTGGAACCTAGGCTGGACGAGGAGGAAAGCAAAGGTCTGCAAGGATTACATAAGAGGGAGAATAGGCCCAGGGGCAGTGTGGAGCAGGGAGGGGTGATGAGGTAGGTACTCAGGAGCTGAAACATCACGCATGACTACAAGGTCCAAGGGATGAGACGGGGAGTAGTGACTCCAGAAAGAAGGAGAAAGTCCCCTTGAAATAGAAGCCAGAGTGTCACACGTACATCACCCACAAAATGGAGCCAAAACAGGCAGAGAGGAAGATTACAAGCCAGTTCCAGGGTCATCGGGGAACCAGGAACACTATCTGGCCAGTGGGCAGATCAAAATGACCCTGAATGGGGGAAGGGAGCTCGGCTAAAGTGAGCCAGTGAGGACCAGACAGATCTTGACCCACGCTCAGCCCTTCTGCCTCCAGAGCCCTGCTCTATGATCCCTCCCAGCTGCCTTCCACCCCAACTGCTGCAGGAACAGCCATGCACTTAGGACAACTGCGTTCACCCCATGTGACCCCCATGCTCCAGCAGCCCCTATTCTCCCATGGCATCATTAAATGCCCACTTTTGCACACATTAAGATGTGCAGATGTGCTCCCCTACCACTGTCTCTAAAATAGTCACCCTTCTTTAGTAATCTCTTAGTTTATAAATTATGCTAATGAGAAGGCCTCATAAACAACATTAATAATGAAATACAAGACATGGAGCTCATTTGATAAAATATTCATTAAAGGTTTAATTAAATTGAAAAAAAGGCAGTGATTTTTGCACAAGGGAAAACCCTACAGATTTGAAGAATTAAAGAATCCCACATCTGTCACCATTTGGAAGCTTTAGAAACAGAGCAGTGGCACTGTGCGAGATGGAAAAGTACACGCAGGTCCCCTTCTGAGGAAATGGAAGATGCTCTCCAAAAAATGTGAATGTGACACAATATTAATTGAGCCCTTTTCTCTCATTTTCTACCAGGAAAGAGATTTACTTTTTCCCCCCACATAGGAGATAAGACTCTGTTATAGTTTTATGCCTGTATTACATAATTCTAACTATGAGTATTTGGATGGATTGATTCAATAAATCATAGGTAACTTAAAATTTCCAATTTTTAGAATGATTTCTCATCAAAAAAGTTAAGGTCAGAAAATGCTTGGTTAAAAATTCATACCTCAAGAACTAGAAGGTAGAAAAGAGCTGGCTGGGTGTGGGGCACTGGTCCTCACCTGGGCCTTTGCCTGCTCTGGGTTAACTGAGCCTCTACTGGCTGACCACTGTGCCCCCTCGGCCAGGGCTCCCTGAATCTGCCAGATACAGGGGAACACTGAATGAGGGGCACAGAGCCATCAGTCACCTCCACCAACTCACTTTATTGACATAATCTCTATGACACACTTCTCTGCTCCCCAAGCAGAAGGAGCATCTCCCTTCTGGAAACTCCCCCCCCACCTCATACAGAACTCAAAGCAGAGCTCACCCTCAGAGGTAATCATCCGTGTCCTATCCTCTCAGCTATCAGGCTCCAGCCCAAGGCTCTGAGCATGGCCAGGTCTGAGTCAGGTTCACAATCCCAGTGGTAACAGAGGTACTCGGCCTGCCCCAATGAGAGAATGCTGGCTCCCCCATCCTCAGGGTGCCTCACAGACAAACCTGGAGGGCAACTCTTTGAGGTTTTCAGAGGGAGACACGTGAAGCTGTTACCCCAGCAAATCCAGAGCTCTCGTTGATGTGAACAACTGATTGTCTCAGTAACAATAAGCAGTCATAAAACGTGTGTGTACTCTAGGACCACAGAAGGCAACCGCTGGGCACCTACCCAAAGAATTGATCCAAAATACTGAAACACTATGGAAGTATTCAGAATCATTTCTAATTGCATCACATATAACACAAGGATCTAAGGAAGTGAACTTGGGGAGAACAACTGGGTGGACGATACATAGCAATGAAAAGTGTCACCACGGAGACCATGTCCCCACATTCCTTCAACCAACCACCAGTTCTGAAATTAGCAACACTCAGGTATAACACTAAGCTCTTTTGTTGGGTCCACTCACCTACCTGATTTGCCTTTTGCATTACAGGGTCTTCTTTGAGACCTGAGGAATAGTCTTTATGAAACTGTCTCCAAATGTGGTAATAACTCCCTCAAAGCTCTAATTCAGGCTTGAGAAAACACCCTGTCTAGAAGTACAGTAAGGAAAACAGAATTTGGTGACCTAATCCATGCTCCCTATTTCAACAATCCACTTTGTGTCAATGAGTCCAAAATTCAAGCCTCCAGCTCTCCTAAGTTCCTACCTGGTATCTTCACTTGGTATTTTACAGGCATCTCAAACTCAGCATGCCCAACATCCTCCTTCCCAACATTGGCCCTTTCCCCAGGGTTTCCTAACTCAAAAAAATGGCCCTGTCCCCCATCCAAGCCAAAATCTTGAGTCTGTCTTACTCCTCCTCCTCTCCCACCTCCAGATAATCCCAAACTCTGCTCAGCAGTTCTTCACTCTTCCACTTCCATCCATGCCCACTGTCACCAGCATCGTCTATGTCACCATTATTTCCCCCCTGAACAACTCCAGGAGCTGCATAACCAGGCTCCCTAGTTTTATTCTTGCCCTTCCCCCAATAGATATCCACCCAATGGTCAAAGCCGTCTTTCCTGAAACACACGTCAACTCCCTGCCTAAAACCTTTCAGTGGCTTCTCACACTCCTTAGACCAAATCAAAGCTCACAGGGCCCTCTGTGATGAGACCCTGTGATTCCCAACCACTGCTCACGCTTACCCAGCCATGTGAAGCTCCATCTAGTTCCTCAGGCATGCCACGCCCTGAGTAATTTCCATGCCTCTTTTCACTTAGAGGAAGTCAACCCAGCATCGGGGTCTCATTGGCCCACCACTGTCTCAGGGAGGCCCAGCCTGCAGTTTAGGTCCCTCTTGATATATCCCTCAGTCAGATATTTGTCCTAGTATTTGTTCAATAGCTTCCTTTTCAATTAGCTTATAAGCTTCATGAAGTTAAAGATATTGCCTGTCTGGTTTTGAATTAAAGGATCTGGGTTCAGTTCCTCACTAGCTGGTAAGTAACCTTAGGCAAGTACTTTATGTTCTCTGGGTCTTAATTTCCTCATCTATAACATGGAAATATTTAACATGGACTTATCTAATCCAGAGGGTTTCTGGAAATGACAAGTAAGACAAGTAAAGACAGTCTAAAGTTTTAAGGCTCTCTACAAGAATGTAAGGGATTATTATTACTGTTGGTTTTTATAAGACTAACACATAGTCTCCAGTTCTTGTCAATATCTTCTGTGGACTACAATGAATTCTAAAAGCTAAAGTGGGTTAATTTTGCTTTTTTTTTTTTTTTTATGATACCCATTCTTATCCCTGGAGACCGTGTAAGGGTGAAGAACCATTGCCCCAGAGAGAAACAAGAAAGTCAGAGAAGCAGACAAGGAGGCTTTTACTGATAACTAGGCAGGTGATGGCCCCTGGGGATTAGGAGCTAGCCATCTTCCAAGGGGGAAAAGCCAGAATAGAGATAAGGAAAAATTGGTGAGCAAATTGTCTCCTCTATGTGAATTCCTCCCTCTCGCACTTGCCATGGGGTTGTCCACCACCCACGTGGAACTGAAGCCCTTTCCCTCATCTCGACACAGAGTCGGCTAGGTAACGGAATGCTCAGGAGAGTTCACCAGCCAGCCCATCACACACAGATCCCACATGCAGTTGAAGAGTTATTTCGCTCTGGAACCACAAGCACAGCTGGAACTGCTTCAACCAAGTGAGAAAGAGAACAAAGAAGGGAGCAGAAGCTCCCTGAGGCAGGGGCCCCAACCAGTCCCCGAGGGGAGCCAGTGCCATATGCCTCCCACTAGCCACCTGTGCAAGCATCCCTTTCCTTCTCTGTAGAGCAAGGATAACATGGCCCACCCAGTCTCCCTCCCCAGGCCACCAACAAGGTCAACGAGGGATATGTGACAGCACTTTGTAAAAGGTAACCCCCATACTTGGGCTAAGAGGCTGCTGCCCTCTCCCAGGAGGCCCTCCCCCAGGCACGGAGCAAGCCTTAGTTGGGGGGTGCTCTGGGAGGCATTATCTCGAGGCTGGGCCCTCAGGCCCAGTGAGAAACAGAGCTCCCCTGGACAAGGTCTTCACTCTCTCCTGCTTGAATCAGGTGCTCCATTCATGTGACTCCAATAAAAGCACGTTAGGGAGGTAGACTCACAAAGCAGGCTTTGATGGTGCTGTGATGAAAATAGGTCAACCTGCTTTAAGATTCAAACCTGGCCTCAACCCTGAGTCTGATTTTTTTTTAAGTCAAATCTTTTTTTTTTTTTTTTTTTTAAAGACAATGACAATTCTTCTGGCATCGGGACCGTAAGTGGGCCAGCCGATTCTGCTAAGAAGTAAATCTACACTACACACTGTTGATGAATGCCCCAGCCTGACTGCCAGAATCCTGGCTCCCTGACTGCAAATCCAGCTCAGACAGCAAGGCCTCCATGGGCAGCCCTGTGTTTCACCTTCCTATTTCTATTAATTAAACTTAATTTATGAAGCAAACATTTCAGCAGAAGTCTAGGTGTGATTAGACAAAGACACATGAAGACAGCAGCTCTGACCCACATTAAAAAATGAATTAGGCAGCTTAAACTGGCACATCCCTTTCTTTAAACAACAGAAAAAGTGGTAGAAGCATAAAGAAAAGACATGAATTAAGTCTTTTCATTTCTCAAGCACAAATACACTTTGGGGATCTTTGCCTATTGAGACATTATATTTTCCCCCAAGTCCCTCCTAGCACTCTGGATTGATAAACCAGAACTAAAAGCCTCTCATAGAGACATCTACGCAATGTGGCAAGTAGGAAGGCAGACGTGCTTTGCAGACACAAAGTCTTTCAAGGTTTTCATTAAGCAAAGACATCAGGACTACAGTTCTAGCAAACTACTGAACAACAAATCTTTCAGTCTCCCATGGCTATCAAAGAGGAGCTCATCTTTGACCTTCAAGGTGCTTACAGTTAAGCTAGGGAACAAAACCCCCAGGGCAATTTGGATGACGAGAAAACAATTAAAGATGAACTTCTGAGAGATGGGACCGAGTCTCTTTTCTGCATTCCTGTCTTAGGGCCTGTAAATGTTGGATGGTAAAGGGATGAAGGGATGGATGGATGGATGGCAGATGATGGAGGGGACTATAAATGCAATAAGGTGTTGAAGACAGAAACAAGCAGTAAAAATTCTGCAGGTTTAGGAGAACAGAAAGAAAACGGGGGCATCTCCAGAGAAGCAGGAGCATCAATTCCCATCACCTCTCACCCTACCTGCCCCTGACCTCCGCAACTAGCACACATCTCAAAACACTTTAGGACACTGAGATGCTACCTTGCATTCTAGAAGGCTCCCTGTAGATAGGATCTGTGTATATCTGTTCACTCCCTCCCTCTCAGCAGAGGTTAGACAATCAATGAGTTGTTAGACGAATGAGATACAGAGGAGAGGGTGTGTGGGAGTGATAACATGGGATCCCAGATCCCACCTGGATTAGGCATTGCCTAACTTAGCCTGTGACTCTAGAACACTACACACTGCAGCTGTGGTCGCTCTCTGAGGCCAAATCCCTTAACAGTGGAAACCAAATGCTCTCCTCGTGCCTTTCCAAAAAGGAAAAACGTGACTTTAAACAACTGTGAAGGGGCGCCACCGCCCTCCCGTCATGTCCTCCATGGAGCTACAGAGCAGCCTACATTGGGTAGGATAACAAATGCTGCCACCAACCCAGCTCTGTGCTGCTCCCTGAAGGGCCACAACTCACCTGCCTACTGAACAGCATGTCGAGGCAGCTGCCAGCAGCCCTGCCCTCTGCTGGACACCTCACATCCACCTGGCAGAGCTCCCGATTGTCAACAGTGCAGACTCACCAAGCAGAAAGTCCTAGAAGAGCCAGGAAGTGGGGCTAGGGGACAGCAGAGAAAAGAACAAGACACGGTCCTGCTCATGGAGCACAGACAGTCTGAGATCAGTGTCCCTGCCTGAGAAGAGTGAAGGCTTTCCAACTGAGTGAAACTGGCCCCAGTAAACTTTATACAACTCAAGATCTTTAAATGTCATGAAAATTAATCCACAAGCCAACTTTCTTCCTTCTTGATTACAAGGTGTGTATCCTTCCAAGGGTAACAGAGACCTGAAAACTGGAGGGAA
The DNA here is from genome assembly GCF_048773025.1 of Camelus bactrianus. Taxonomy (NCBI): domain Eukaryota; kingdom Metazoa; phylum Chordata; class Mammalia; order Artiodactyla; family Camelidae; genus Camelus; species Camelus bactrianus. Next base: position 31,049,240 of record NC_133555.1, read on the forward strand.
AAAAAGAGCACAGATACAAAATCATGCACACAACTTCAGGCAGTTCCCAGACCACCTGAAACCCACTAGAAAGCACCTAGAGGTCATGGGCCCCTGTCAAGAGCCCTGTCCCAAAGGAAAGCTGGCACCAGCATGACAGGCTGTATGCACCCTTAGCACGAGGGCAGGAGCGAGTGAAAGATGAGGCAGGTGATCCCCGAGTCACGGCCTGCGATGGCGAAGACTCAAGCTGCTTCTCCCTGAGTCCCAGACCCGAGGATTCCTGAAGCTCCCTCCTCCTTGGGTGCCCCAGGCTAGGGATTCACTCTTCTCATCTCATCCTCCTCCTCCTCCTCCGGGGTGCTTCTCCCTGCAACCTCCCAGTGCTCAAATCCTCATCGATCTTTCAAGTCAAGCTCAAACACCCCTCCTTTCAAAGCCTCACCTGCCCATCTCCCTACCCTCCTGCCACTGAGTACTCAGAGAACTTTCTTGGCCCTTCTCTCGGGTCCCCGGCCACTGCGTAAACTGAGCTAGAATTTTCCTATATACATGTTGCCACTGTCTTCAGACTCACATCCTTAAAGGCATGGGGTTCACAGATGCAGAATCTTTCACAATATAGCCTCCCTGGGGACCTAACACATGAAATATTTGCTGGTGAACAAGAGGGTGCTGAGGGAGACAGCCACGGAAAGGGAGGGGGTGGATGCACACACTTGTGAGAGCTTGAGGCAAGGACCACCTACAGAAAGGAGGACCACTTTCCACTGTGCTTTAAAGGCGAGGAAAGACAAATGTTAGAACATCTAAAAGTGACAAATACAGGAGAATATATTCCCACCAAGTCGAGTATGTTAAATCAAGTGCAGAGTCTGCGTACAATACAAATGATGAGAGCCAGCAGGAAGGCCCCAGATGTCAACTGACACAGAAATCAGTGTAAGGCTGAGAGAACAGTCCAAACGCACCACTGGAAACAGCTGTTTGGAGATATGCAGGCCCTATCCTGGGACAGAGCAGTACCTGCAAACCTAGAGATAAAGGCAAACTTAACTAAGCACTGGTTTATCCGCTGGAAGTGCCAACCCCACGGAGCTCCTGGCACCTGCACTCATTAGCAGGGAGTCCCAGTGGGCGAGGTTCTGAGCTTCAGCTCTGCTCTCATCCAGCCCTGGGGCTCTGGGCCTGTCTTCCTCCCTAGGCCTTAGCTTTCCTGTATTTAAAATGAGAATGTTTAATTATAACTCAGAATCTTTCCAGCCCTGAGGTTCTAGAAATCTTAAGTATTTAGCAAATACCTGCTCTGTCTCACACCAGGCTAGGCCCTGAGGAAGTTAAGGAAGAAACGTCAAGGCTCTTTCTTCTCCTGGAACCAGCCATTGCTATGGACTGAATGTTTGCATCTTCCCAATATTCATATGCTCAAGCTCTAATCCCCATTGTGATTGGGAGGTGGGGCCTTTGGGAGGTAAAGAGGTCATCAGAGTGAGCCCTCATGAGCAGGACTACTGCCCTTGTAAAAAGAGACAGAGACATGATCTCTCTCCACCATGTGAAGACACAGCAAGAAGGCGGCCTTCTGCACACCTGGAAGTGGGCTCTCACCAGACACCAAACCTGCTGGCACCTTGACTGGACTTCCCAGCCTCCACAGCTGTGAGAAATAAATGTTTAAGTCACCCAGGCTATAGTCTTCGTTACAGCAGCCCAAGCTAAGACAGGAATTTACTTCAGAAAATTGCATATGAAAAATAACTGTTAGATGATTCCAATCGTATCTCATGTATGCATGTGTGTGTGACATGTGTAAGGTGTGATGTGTGGTGCATGTATACACCAGCTTGGGGACAGTTTTTAATTATTCCACAAGGTTAACAGTGGTTATCTCTGGGCCACCTCATATGGGCAATTATGGTTTTCGTATTTGCACTTTTCTGTGATACCCAAATTTTCCACACTGATGGTGTATCTGATTTATCTAGTTCTCATTATCTAGGAAAAATAAAGCCACCAGTTCTCAGGGCAGACTGGGAAGGAGGTACATACCCAGTAGCCACACATCCAGTACAACTGGACTCTGACATGTTTTGGTAACAAGAAGTAGTCCTCTCACAGGTACAAGAGTTAACTCTTCCCAAGCAGTTCCTATCCCTTCTTTCTTCTGAGCTACATTAACAGCCCCCAAGGTCACCAGAGCAGCAACTGGTAACCCCATTTTACAAAGGAGGACTCTGCTGGGTGCAGATGGGACACCCAGCCTACTTCACCAAGGTCTCCAGACTGGTTACTGGCTGTACTCCAGAACTTCTAACTCCTACTCACAGCACTCTCCTTTACCTACTGCCACTTACTTCATTCCCTGAACAAACACCAAATGACTGCTATGTGTCAATCACTGTGTTGAGCATGGGAGAAGGGGAGGGGAAGAAAGAGGAGGTGGTGAAGGGGGACAAGGAGGAGGAAGTGAAGGAGCAGCTCTTGAGGACTAAAGGAACTTGGAGACATTCACACATGACTCTTTTGGAAACGAGCTTCTACTATAATGTAAGAAAGACAGGAGTATCCCAATCATTTGTTCATTCACTCAACAAATATTTATGATGTTCCTGCTTCATGCCAAGTCCTGCACTAGGCACTGGGGAATAAATGCTGAGCATAATAGAAATGGTCTCTGCCTTTGCAGTTCTTGGTGCCAAAAAGGGTCAGGTGAGGTTACGAGGATGCTCTAGCACAAAGCTCTCCTGCACACAGGAGTCACAATTCTCCCTCTGCAGATGGCGCAGGGATCTTTCTTTACACGGATCAAACAGGATTCATTCAATGGAACATTTATTCATCCATCCATCCAACAAGTGCCTACTGTGCACAGAGCAAGACACTTGGTGCCATGGGAGACACCAAGGAGCTGGCCAGTGTCTGCAGTACACCAATTCGCAGTGCTAGACATCATGAGAGAGGCTCTTAACTATGCAGAGCCCATTGCAACAGGAGCATCAAGACAAATTCAAACACATCGCAACCATCCAGGGCCGAAGAGCATAAGAAGGGAACCCTTCCTTTTTCTCCTAACTTTGTGGGCCCCCATTTATAACATCACACATCCCTCCATACCCCCTTAAAAAAGAAGCAGGTAAAATCCCCATTTTTAGAGCGTGGTACATCTGGATGGCACCAAATTACTTCTTTCATGGAAAAGATGCCCAGGTCAGAGAAAGCCACTTTGGATGACCAGGTGTGGGCGGCACCACAAGGGCACAAAAGCTGCAGGGGTCTTTCTACCTCCCTGGAGCCCGTTTTCTGTAAAACTCTGAAAAGGCATTCTGCCCTTCCCCTGAGATGGGAGTGAAGTCCTTTAATCTTTTTACAAACCTCACACCCTGGTTCCTTCGGGCCCTGAGCTGTTTCCCCAGTTTCAAGATGTCCCAGCACAGCATCTGGAGCCTGGACAGCACTGCCTTGACCTCATGTCCTTGCAACAAAAGTGCTTTGTCTATGTCTGCACCAGGCAGGAAACAGTTCAGTATTTAAGGGTCAGACTTGACAGTTTAAAATCACACTCCCCTCCCAGCCCCACTTCTCAAAGCCCTGCTCACAGCTGGCTGGGACCCTAAGTTCAGGGCAACCTTGACCCACTTAAAGGGTGTTTTTGAAAAAATCACTAAGTAAATACACAGTTGTATTAATTTCTATGTTAGCTGCGGGAAATAAATTCCCTCATCAATCTTTGTAGGAGGTTAAATAACCACTTTTGAAAACCTCAAAAAGAGTATCATGTCCTAAATGTAAGGTTTTAGGGGATCAGATATCATGTACCAAGCATCTTTAACTGGGGTGCCCTATAATAAGGCCTTATAAATAAAAGAAACAAAAACAGGAAACTACCTAGGAAGATGTTTCGAAATCAAGAAACAGAAATGTGATTATGATTAACTGAAGTTCAAGTTGTGATTTGCCATTTTAAACATGATTGCTTGGTCCATCTGTTTGATTCCAGAATGTCTTTTCTGGTTATTTTACATTCATTGAATGAGTCTGCCAGTGTCAGCTTTAGCTTACTACTGAGTAAAAATATTAAGACAGTCTTCTAAATTTCAGTTTGGAAAACCAGGCTTATTCACCAGAAGTCCCCCAGCTCCAAGGCTAGCACAGCACAAGAAGTCCCCGAGTCAAGAGCTGAAGCCACCTGTGGCCCCTCCCTCCCCCAACCCATCCTGTTCAGTCTGTTGCTCAGGCCTGGCCACAGGTGTCAGATGCGTGCCTCTCCCTCCATCCTCAGTGCAACACTAGTCCTCACTCAGGCCCCCATTCTCTCTTCCTCAGAACTAAGTGAAACTTCCCAACTACTGTCCCACCTCTGCTCCCAGTCCCTTCTTCACTCCAGCTGGACGTGTCCCGCAGCACAGCACAGACCACTACCACATCACCCCACAGCAGGCTCTATCCTTTTTGGAGCCCAGTGCAAAATGCAAATGCAGGGCCCTTTATTTTAAAAGTACTAAGAACTTCAAGATGACAACAGCAGAGCATTAAGCCGCATGGGGCCCTGTGCAGCTGCAGAGATCACATGCCCATGAAGCCTCCCTTGAAAACTACTGCCCAGAGAAGCACAGTGAATGTGTGAACTTGACATTCAAGGTCCAACTCTGCCCGCTCCAGCTCTTCTCCTCCAGGTGAGCCTCCTGCTCCAGAAACAAAATTGCTCATAGTCCCACTGTCATCTTTCGCCATCCTATCGCTGCCTCTGCTTGCACCCTCCACCATCTGGAATGAGAGTTGAAGATTCCCTCTTCCAGCTCCCCCTCCCCAGATCCATACGGACTTCTGTCTGGGCACTCGTGACTGTGACATCCTTCCCCTACTACATCAAGGAACTGGTACGCGCCTCCCAACTCCATACTCAGAGCCTAAGGATGAATCAGCTCCCTCTCCTTCCCTTCTCCTTCCTGCTGCCCCATCTTGCTCCTGACAGCCAGCCAGCCAGCCGATCCTGCCTTCAAGGCCCAGTTGAGATGAGATCCTATCAGGTTCTCCCACATCCTCCCAGTGGGACAGGGTCATGCTCTAGTCTGTTCTCCCCACATCCTCCCTCTTCCCTGGCAGCACTTTCCCATATTCTACTCCACACCACAGTTGCTACACACACATGACCCACTACCTACACCAACTGGCCGGTAGACACCCTAAGAAAGGGGCTTTTCCCTGCTCAGAACTCCTGAGAGCCATACCCACACCACCCCTCCCCCTTAATATAGACCTTTTCAAAACATTTCAAAGTTGCAGGTAAGTGAAATTAAAAGTTTGTGGAAATATTAAGGGTAGAATCACCTTAAAGAAGTGGCTTTAGAAGCAATCTAAAGAAGCTGCATCCCTGAGGAGTAAGTGAAGAATATGAGAGGAAGAGTCCATCCAGGGGACTGTGTCTGCCGGGCACTGCACCAGGCTCTTTGCCAGCATCCCCTTCCACCAGGAGAGCCACTGTTGGTACCGCACACTGCTTTGAACTCCCCGTCCCACTCTCCCAGTGAGAACCTACTTCTCTGTGGGAAACTGTTTCCTCATGTGGTTTAGGTTGACATGACTCCATCCTCTGGCCACTGCAAGGCCCAAAACTACTCCCTGGCCATGGTGAAAAGGACAAGACCAGGCTGTGCCCCAAACCAAGGACTCAGAGACTGCATGGGATTTCTCTAATTTTTCTATTGGAAAAAATGCTGTTTCTTTTGGCTGGACTGCCAAGTCGGTAAGAGATGAATTTGAAGCTGCCAATGGCCATCGAGCCACCACATTCAAGAAGACAGTCAAGCAGAGACAAGCACTGCTGAGGGATAAACAGACAGCCCCTCACCAGCACTGTAAGGGCTGGAATTTGGCGACGCCCAAGTGAGCAGCCCCCCGGCCTCCTGGCTACATGTATGAACTAGTAATTCCCCCATTCTGTACATGTCAGTTTGAATTGGGCTTCTGCCACTCGCAACTCCAGGAGTCTGAAACTAAATGAATACAATTTTATGAGAAGGTACATGGCACCCCCACCTTACCCATGAGTATGCTGAGCCTGAGAGAGACTTGGAGAAGCATGAAGGCCACACAGCCAGGACCTGGTGGGGCCAGGAAAGGAACCCAGGACTCTCAGATGCCCATGTCTCACTTCCTTAAAGATGGAGGTTACTGAGCAGAAGCTCTGCAGCTCTGAGAGCCCCCACAGCAAGAAGGGGGAGAAAATGTCCCTCGGAAGTGTACTGGTGACAGGATTCAAAGTAATATGTCCTTACAAAGATCTCAAACAATTTAAGTGAACAATTTAAGTGTTTATGAATTCTACCTAGGGAATCAAATGAGTAAGTATGGAATGGGGAAAAGGACGTCAACCCTTCGTTGCTGACATGGGTAAATTCTGATTGGCTGCTGCTCAGACTGGCTGCCACATTCCAGATGGTCAAGGCCAAAAATAAAAACTGCTGCAAAAGCAATTTAGTCAAATTCAAGAATAACATGAGTAGTGGCTCCATAATGGCTTATTAAGGGAATTTATCCATATTTAAACCACACCCCTAAATTTTTTAAGGTGATGGCAAAAAGGGTCACCAGGTCCTCCCACAGTGACTCCCTTAATTCCACTCTCAGTGTCAGAAGGCTGGACTGGAAAACCCATTAGTCTGATGGAGGATGTAGATTCTTATGTTCTTACAGGAAATCATTACAGAAAGCAATGAGTCTCTGAATATGATGGCTTTTAGTATTTCTGCACACTGAAGATTTCACTGAGAATTAGCACATCCACAGGCCAAATTTTACTTAAATCCATTTAAAATTTAAGAGGATGCACTCACTAGAAAATGTTCATTGCTCGCCATTTTAAGAAAGCAAACTGAGCTACAAGTCAAACTTGAGAGCTCTCATTATTTTTGTGTAATATGTAAAAAATATTACAAAAATGTCAGTGGCATCTTCCAAAATCTTCATGGGCCTTTGTGATGGAAACAAATAGTAACATGTCCCACTTGAAAACAGGAGCATAACTCTTTTCATGTCTTGCATCTGGCCCGAAACCAAGACACCCAGAAGAGCAAATAAAGCAAAGATGCAACAAGGACCATCAGCTTTGTCAAGTCTCAGTGGTAAGAGGAAAGGTGCCCATGAGACACAAGCATTTCCTCTCAACTACAATATGACACATAGCTTCAGGAAAATAACTAATAATTTTTCTTGTCTGCAAGCTAATTTTGAGAACAGAAAAAACTAAGCCAGTTAAGGGATATTTTTCCCTTTCCAACAACACAATCAAAGCTTTCTCTTAATGAGTTTTGCTGATTAAAAGGTAAAGGTGTGTACTCTGCTGTAGGGTATAAGTGTCATCAATACTGCAATTAACAATCTAGCACCAAGCCTTACTACATCAATGACTCTAAGTGTCTAGCACCCTTTAAGATATACAAAGAGAATAAACTGGTTATTTTTTTTTTAATGGATGTAACCATTAAAAAAAAAAAAGACTAAACCAATTAGTATGTGTCTTTACTCTCATGGAGTAACATTTAATGACCTAAAGGCATACTGCTATTTCCTACAGGGCTGGGGAATCCTGTGAGCTTAGGGAACTGAATGTTGTCCATACCAGGCAAATGACCACTGACCCTGGGCCCCACAAGACTGTGCACCACAGACACATTTGTGGAAGTTTAGTCATTTCCTGACAGATACTAATATCTCTAGTGAAGGCAAGTCAAATAACAGATGATTAGAGCTGACAACAGAAATGAACATAATCCTGGTTAAATCCAGCTCCTGTCTACCACTAACGAGACCAGACAGAAAGCTGGCCTCAACCACAATCCTGCCCCGCATCCCGCCTTTTCTGCCTCACTGCCCCCCACAGCCCCCCACCACACCAGCAGGCTTCTGGCCTTGACAGGTACCTTTGTGAACTCTCCCTTAACCTTTCCCTGAACTCCCACCCCACACAGCAAGTTTCTCTCCCTCCCTGGAGCTCACACAGCCTTTTGTGCACAGAAGAGGCCGGCATCTGTGGCACCAAGAAGTAGTCAGGTAGGGATAGCTCTATCTGCACTGCTGTACTGTAAGCTTCTCTAGGGCCCAGCTACACTCGAATCCTCTCTGAACACCCCAGACCGACACAGCACTGAGCCTATCACAGGGATGGACAAAAAATGGAGGATTCAATAAAGAAGACCCCAAACACTTAGATGTGCCTGCCCTGTGCTTCTATCTTAAGACTTCAGTGGAGTCATAAAGAAAAGACACCACTGCAGTGTTACCAAGGAATCCAGAGCAGCACATGTGATAGACAACAGCAGGAACACACCATATGGGTTTCAGCAGAGAAGGACCTGAAATGGTGAAGTGCCCAAAAATGTGCGTTTCTATAGAATCCAACAAGCTCATGAGAAAAAAGTTTTAAGGGCTTGAAGCAATGCTCCCTTTCCATCTATCTGGGAGAACTTCATAGTCAATGATTTTGACCCACACTTAACATTTTGTGTTCCATGTAATCTGATTTACTTAGAATTAAAACATCCTGCCATCAACGGAATAGCCTAAGCGGCTGAGTGCTCCAAGGGAGGAAGGAAGGTCCTCTCCTGACGCCAATCCAGTGAGGTTCAAAGGAGAATGAGCACTGCCCTTTCACCATCACCCCACGAACTCAAAACATTACAAAGTCACATCTTCAGAAGGCACGTGCTTGTGCGTGATGCCACAAGGGAGCACGGGTGTGCACAGTGGGGACAAGAGGAAACAGGGCAAGGCCCTTGTCATTTACAACACAGACCACATAAAGCATGTGCCAAATTTTTGAGTATCTTTGCAGTCCTCACCTGGCATCCTGAGACACATCCTCTCACCTGCAGCCCTCCTGGCCTGCACGCTGCAGTGCGAAGAACATGAGGCCCCACATTACAGCACCGTTACTGTAAACCTGCTTTTCATTTACTCAGTTCCTCACTTATTCTTGGATTCTTTCATTTCAGAAAAGAGTACAGAGCAGATGGCAGTGATGGTTGCACAACAGTGAGACTGTACTTAATGCCACTGAACTGCACACATAAAAATGGTTAAAATGGTATACTTTGCGTATATTTTACCACAATAAGAAAGTGTATAGAACGGTCAATATGCGCCACTTGCTGAGCATACATTATTCATGCAATTGCTCCCTCATTCAACAAACATTCATAGAGTGCCCATGTGCCCAGAACTGTTTCAGATACTGAGCATACAGCAGTAAAAGAATAGAAACTCTCACTTTTCACTCTCATGGGGGAGACAGACAATAAATAAGATAAGTAAAATGTGTGACATGGTAGACAGTGATAAACACAAGGAAGAAAAATAAAGCAGAGAAGGGCAGCATGGACTGTCAGGGTAGGTGCAATTTTAGACACAGGAGCCAGATAAGGTCTCACCAAAAAGGTAACTTTGAGTAAAAATATAAGGAAAACAAGGCAGCCAATATCTGGGCTTAAAAATAAAAATTTCTGAGCAAGTGACTCAGCAAGTGCAAAGGCCCTAGGGCAGAAGCAAGAGCGGCATGTTTGAAGAACAGTAAGGAGTTAAATGTGGCCGGAGTGAAGGAAAGGCAGAGTAACAGCACATGATTTGGAGACAAAGGGGGATTCACAAGGGTGAACACAGGCCATTCCCTGACAGCAATCAGTATAGGAAATAACCAAATAACAAACAACTATAGATAATGCTATTAAGAAAATAAGCTGGGTACAATGACAGAGAAAATATGGGAGAACTTTTTAGGTAGAGGAATTATCTAAGGCCTAAAAGAGGTGACATTTAAGCCAGGAACTAATGGACAAAAAAGGAGTTTCCAGGTGGAAGGAACGTGTGTGAAAGTTCTGTGGCCATCAGAACTTACTATTTTAAAGAAACTAAAAGGATGTTGATTGGCTGAAGCATCATAGATAGGCAAAGAAGAGAGTAGATAGGGATGTAGGAGAGGAGGCAGGGATCACACAGAGCCTTGGGACCCCAATATGAAACCCATCCAACTCATCTAAGAAGGATCTATAAAATGGTGTTTAGATGGATGGGTATCACACTCAGATCTGTGCTTACGAGGCCATCTGGCCATTGTGTGGAGCAGAGACTGGGAGGTGCAAAAGATGATGGTGGGTTAGATTAGGGAGGTAGTAGCAGAGAGGAAGAGATGTGGACAGAATAAAGACAAATCAGAGGCAGAAAGAACAGGATCGGCAATGATTCTGATGGCACATGTGGGATAAGAAGGGGTCCAGGAGATCCTGAGACTCAGTGTCCCAGCACCTAGATGGATGGGATGCCATCTGCTAGGACAGGAAGGCTGTGGGGAAACCTGGGTTCCATTTTGGATGTGCTGAGTTTGAGATGTCTTTGAAACACAAGTCGAGATGATCAATAGGTCATGGGTAGATACATAAATTTGGGACTCAACAGCAAATAGACAGCATATGAAGAGGGAGAGACCAACTGACAGACAGGCAAAACCACCTTGGAGACCTCAAAGAAATCAGTCCACAGGCTGAGTAGCAGCTCTCTCAACTGTAAAGCCAGAGTGATGTCTAAAGCACATCCAAGGAGTTTTATGAGTCCCAGTCACTCAGGGTCAGAAGTTCCCCAGCACCTATTTAGAGAGTAGGTGCCAAGCAGCCAAGGGCCAGGTCAGCAGTGCCCCATCAGAGCTGAACTGCCTGGGATTCACCATCACTGTGACACGGTTCATGCCTTTTCATAAGTAAGCCTTTGCAATAAAGATCACTGTCTTATACAGAGAGGCACTTGAATTGAGAAGGTCCTAAAAAGACAAGGTTACTTTTCTATTTAGGGTTCATATTTAACCTAAACAGGCATCTTTCACCTGTGGTTCCTCCGGAGAAGTGTGGTTGTAACCTTGTGACATTCACGGCCCCTCCTTTTCCAGCCCCCAACTCCATCCTAGCCTCTCTGCCAACAGAAAGCCCCCTACAACTCACACAAATGCCTGTGTAAGACTGTAGGCTCTTGGCCACACTCTCCCCTTCCAGCTAGTATAAACAACTACTGACAGCCACGGTTTCCCAGTAAATAATCCAGACAGTTGAGCAAGTGAATCAATATAAAACAACTCTCTGGCTGCCCCACTGCCCTCATCCCATCCCTGCCACATGGTATAATCTATGTGTTTAGCTTTCAGTGGATGGGGGAATGTATTTATGAATGGTGCCATGTTTCTTTCTGTCTGAAGACTAAATCTCCTTCTCTTCTCCCCCACAATCACCCATCACATCACCAGAGAGAAACACACAGCCAAAGGTTGCCCTCACGGACCCATATCCAAAGGAAGAGTCAGACACACACAGGAAACCAATGGTTCAAATAACTCCTCACAACAAACCTGGTCCTAAACTCCCTCCCTTGCCCTTCCAGCTTAAGAACCCTGCCTCCCCCCACCAGTCTTGATCTGAAGTCACAATAATCAAAATCACAAGTGGCAAACAAGGACATGACTTAGGTAAGATGTGCTGTGTTCACAGCCGGAGCTGTAAGGTGATTGCCAGGCCATCCTTCCAGACGTGGGTATGGACTGGCTGGACAACCATCCTCCTGTTCCTGGCTGGACCAGCCTCATAAACTTCATCACACAGAGACATGCTCTGACTCAGCCAAATGCCCAGCTCCAATCTCACTTTTTCCAGGAAGCTTTCTCTGCCCATTTTTAGCCTCTGCTAATTACTCCTTCTTTGAAATCACAGTACTTAAATTTATCCTGCTCATTTGGCACTTACCACACACTGTCCAGTGATACATACTGGACTGTATTCTGCACTCAGCATTTTGCACTCGCATTGTCATTTAACCACGTGAGTCCACATGTGCATGGACACACGCAGATATGTGTGTTCACACGCACTGTCTTGACTTTCCTGCTCAGCTCCCTTTGAGCTGGGGCCATTTGTAATCCTCCTCCTCCAAGTGGGTACTACCAATCAATAATTATCATGAATGTGGCTTAAAAGTATTTTAAGTAATACTTAAAGTAAGTATCTATACTGAGTTCATATTTATTAGCATCAATGGCACTTCCTATAGCTTACAGCTCAGAGTAATCACTACAGAAGCTCAGGTAAGTATTTCCAGGCTAAAGACAAGTAACCAAGTAGTGACTGAGCACACGGTGTACACTTGGGAATTATGCTCGGTGTACATATAAAGGCATTTTAGAAATAACTTCCCCCACAAAATGAGTTCTTTTCATTAATTAGGAGATTCAATCCCTCCAGAACATTCCATTCCTAAGCACTCTGGTTAAGTAAATTTTACTGAAAGGCAGTCCTTGAACTCTGCAGCAGAATAAATTCCTGAAAAAGACTCTGTAAGTTGAAACAATGTAAATCAAATCTAATTTTTACCACAGAAACAATGTTGTATTAAACAGTCATGTTTTCAACCAAAGACCAACTGCCAACATTGAAAAATCGCAAAATTTTTATTTCAAAATTTTTAAATTGTGAGCAATCTTACAGATCGTCTATACAACCAAGGACAGTAATCCTAACAGTCATCATTACTGAAGATGTATCATGTGCCAAAAATTATGCCAGATGCAGTCTACATCCTCAGCACAATCTCTCACAACAGCTCTCTGAAACAAATATTTCATTTCACAAATGAGAGAAAACTGAGGCCTAGGGTTGCTATGTTTTGACTAAGGCTCTGTAGCTATTTAGTGGCACAGCAAGAATTTAAACTCAGAAGTATTTGGCTCTTAAGTCAAGATCTTTCTACTACTCCAAATGGCCCCCCTCAATTAATCATAAAGAATGTACCTCATACTGCATACTAGAAATGTCTGATATTAAACAGCATTCTACAGAAATAATGATACCATTTTGCCAAAATGGATTTATTAAGAGATTTCCAAGACCAGCCCTATCGACAAAGGGCTGGAGCACCGTCGGATGTAGGGAGAGCTGAGACAGGGCGTGGTGACAGTGACTGAGAACTGCATTTTAACACATCACTTGTCTAGGTGCAGCGGCTACAGATGAAGAGAAACCTCCCCTGTGGAGCCTCCATTCTAGTGCAGGGCAGAGATGACAACCACCAATCAGGCAGCACAGCGACAGCCTGTCAGTGGCCACAAGTGCTTCAGAGGAGAACATGCGGGGCGAGCAGGATGAGACAGGCCTTTCCAGGGACAGGGTGGATACACAAGCCTGGAGTGTAGGAGTGAGGCCTGAGCCAGAAGTCCCTGGGATCTTGGCCTCTGAATATACTTAAAACAACAAACTGGGTAAGACCACTAAGGACAGGAACGCTGATGGGAAGAGGAAGTGGTCTGCTGCCTGCGTCCCAAGCACTCCAGCAGGAAGAGATCAGGGAGAATCAGCAAAAGAGACCGAAAGGGAGCAGCAGGTAAGGTGGGGAAAAACCACAGCATGTGGCAAGTGAGAAGACAGTGTATCAAGGAGGAGGGTGTTGCAAGTGCTTCAGCTGCAAGTACTTCGAGTACAGAAAGAGCTGAAAACAAACCAGTGGATTTTGCCACGAGACGATCAGCAGTCACCTTGATGAGAGCAGTTATAGTGGAGCGGTGGTAGCAAACACATGATTAGATGAGTTCAAAGAGTAATGTGAGGAGAGAAGAATGCAACAGAGAACATAGAAAATTTGAAAAGTTTACCTAAAGAGAAAAATGGATTTGCAGCTAGTGGCTAAAAAGGGTTCAAGAGAGGGTCTGTACCTAAATGGGAGAAATAATAACAGCATGTTTGTGCACTGACAGGAAAGATGCAGTATGCACAACAAAGCCAGAGAACTGTCATGCCTGTATTGAACTGGTGAGGCAGGATGCAATCTGGAGATCAAGCCCTAGGCCAAGGGCTTGCTTGGGTAACAGGGACGTGGCAGCAGCACCTGTGGACAGAAAGGCAGACAGATGGGTGGATGTGGTGGCAGGAACTCAGAATTTCTCTACTGATGGCTTCAACTTTCTCAGGGAACAGGAAATAAGGCCATCAGCAGAGAACAAGGATGGGAAGGAGGTTCTGGAGTTTTAAGGAGAGAGGAGAATGTATGAAATTGGTGTCAAGAAATGAGAGAGAGAATGGTCTTGATTAAACATAGTATAAATGCCAATGGCATGAAGTTCTCATTTGAGTTAGTGATCATTTTGAAGATTACCAACCAACACAGCTAGATGACATCTGCAACCATTCTTAGCTGCACTGGTGCAGGGACATAAAAGGATAAACAGTTGCAGTTATCCGAGTTTGGGGTCTTGCCAAGCACATATGCAAGACTACCTCACCATCTTATTTTCACAGAAATTCATCGTCCACAAAGAATCACATTCTCTCACTTGATCCAAACATCAACCCCATGATGTCTCTGTCTGTGTTAAGTGAGGACACTGAGGCTTAATTAAGTTAAATGCCTTACTTATGGTCACAAGACTAGGCCTTCTGACGCCTAGCCGAGTGCTCTGCCCAGGCCCATGCTCCTTCCAGTCAGAAAGAAACCCATAAACTAGAACTCCTCATTCTCAAGGAATTCCTGATACAATCCTGCCTGGAAAAACTGGCAAAAGCTTTGGCCCTTGCTCCTGTCTCAGCACCATATAGCCACACCCAGGCAAAATACATACCAGACATGGTATACTTTTCATCCTAAGAAAATGCTTATTAGTGAGGATGCTTTAAACTATAGACAATTGGTTTATTTTTTTAAATACAGAGTTTTCTATCAGTGGCTGGATTATCTTCCCTTGATCTCTTACATTAATCCTAGAATATAGGTTCTCATTCCTCAGTAATCTCTCAGCTAAAACCTCAGCTAAAATTAAAGTCAAGACAGGACTACAGAGTGAGCTCTCAGGACCAGCCATGCATCATCAATTACTCCAACAGGAAGGTGTCTCCCACCTTACTATCCTGCAGGAAGAAAACTCTGCCCAACAAAAGCCCAGAGACTGTAGTAGCCTAACCAATGAGAAGCCTCCATACTTTGGACTCCCAGCTTCCTCCAATGGACTCCTTGGTTATTACAGCCCCTCTCAACTCTCCCCTTTTCCCCACAAAAGAAAGTTCTCCTTCTTTGAGAATTGTCTGTAGTCCACCACAGTTTGCATATCCAGTATCAAAATTCCTCTAGCTATTCCTTAATAAGCTGGCTTTTGCTGGTAAAATAACTGGCTGTTCTACTATTAAAGTTGACAAACACTTGAGGCTTCAACTCTCTGATGAGGAAGGAGTAGGAACATAAGTATTCTGGAAGGTGTATGAATTCTTTAAAGTTATAAGGGCACCACTAAATGAAGTAAAAACAGTAAAGTGCTCAGAAGAGACTCTGAGGTCTGAACATCTATGAATACACCAGCTATACAGAATTGGGTACATGTCTGTCATACTTTTTGCCTAACACCAAAGGTCACGTGAGCAACAAAGGCTCTTTGACAATGAGAAACTATTGTTCCTTACAGATCCTGTAAGGAGAGTGTCATTCTTGTAATTTTAAAGTATAATTTTTGACATCAATAACAATAATGAATTTCACATACACCAAAGTCAGATTCAGCCATGTGTTACTGGTAAACATTTTTTTGTGGGTACCATGAGTCAGGCACTGCACTAGGAACTGGAGATTCTACTGTGAACAAAACAGACCAGCCCCTCTCTCATCAAGATTATAGTCAATCGAATTTTCTTACACGAGACTCAAGAAAAGTACATAAAGAATTTGGTGCAGCCACTATAGAAAACAATATGGAGATTCATTAAAAACTAGAAAGAGAGTTACCATATGATCCAGCAATCTTACACACACACACACATACACACACACACACAGAAATACTACTCAGCCATGAAAAAGAATAAAATAATGCCATTTGCAGCAATGTGGACCTGGAGATTATCATACTAAGCAAGTAAGTCAGACAGATAAAGACAAATATATATCACTTACATGTAGAATCTTTAAAAAGTAACACAAATGAACTTATTTACAAAACAAAAACAGACTCACAGACATAGAAACAAACTTATGGTTACTAAAGGGGAAGAGGGGAGAGATAAATTGGGAGTTTGGGATTAGCAGAGACAAACTACTATATACAGAATGACAAACAACAAAGTCCTACTGTATAGCACAGGGAATTATATTCAATAATTTGTAATAACCTACAATGAAAAAGAATATAAAAAAGAGTATATATATGTATAACTGAATCACTATGCTGTACACCAGAAACTAACACAACACTGTAAACCAACTGTACTTCAATTTTAAAAAAGAAGAAAGAAAAGTACTTACAGGAATTCAGAGTGAAAATGCTACTTCGGCCAGAAGTTTGTGTAAGAAATGACAGTGTTGCCTAATTTACTGCTCTCCTCCTTGGAAGACAACTACTACCTGCATCCTCCCAGACAGCTAGAGAGTCTACCGTGAGCAGAGCAGCATTCAGGGTTCAGTCCTACGTCCCTGCAGGAAGACAGCAGGGATGACAGAAGAAAAAATTTAAACCAGAACCTTGCTTCAAGGAGCTTAGTGTGTAATGAAAGAAATACTCATAGAAAGAGCTATCCAGAGAGCTGAAGTTTCCAACAGAAAGGCAAGCAAGATGTAGCATGGAAGCTGTTTTAGAGGCTGGTCAGGGACGACATATCTGGGAAGATGACTTAAGAGCAGAGACCTGGGTGATTAGGACTGAACCAAAATACATCTGGGGAAGCACATTCCAGGCAGAAGGAGGAGGGCCTATTCTGAAGACTAACTTGGGCTGGAGTGGACTGAAAAGGAGATGTAAGAGATGAAGTGGTAGTAGCACTGGGAGATGATGTATTTCTTTGGTCCATGATAAGAACTTGCTGTGGTCTTCAGGCTGGAAAGACTCCAGATTGTCAAGTTTTACTTAAGGTAATGGCTCCCCATTGTCTAGGAATTATCAGACTCTCCATCATAAAGAAACAGTAATCATAATTTTCACAAAGCCCAATCATGCTTCACTTCGGCCAACCAGGTTGGGAAAGGCTATGACTCGGAGCACTGGTGTTATCTGAAAGTTAACTGATATTTATGGCATAAATGATACTTTCTACAGACAGAAGGGTCACAGGAAAGAGCAGTGTGTGCCTGAATATATATTATACACACTGCATTTTCTATTACTCTGATGGAACATTTGGGAAGCAGAAGTATTCCCAGTGGAGACTAAAAGCATTCTAGCTCAATTTCCTCAATAGAATCAAAATGACATAAGTACCAAACTGTACATCAGCCATTAAGACCAACTGAGTGTTCCTTATATCTTACTTGGTAAATAAGGCAACTTAATTCCTAAGATGTGATACCTTGTTTTTCAATTTACAGAAAGTGCTTAGAAAAATGTCTGGCACATACCAAGGGCTCCATAAGCAATTGTTAAATAAACTAAGGGGGAAAAAATTCATGAAGGAAAAGATGACTTGATTAGTTACATTAAAATTAGTAACTCTGTTCATCAAAAGACACCACAAAGAGAACAAAAGGACAAGCTACTAACTGGGAAGAATATTTGTATAGCATAGAATTGACAAAGGACTAGTATGCAGAACATATAAAGGACATCAGTGAATGAATAAGACAAAGGCAGTCCACCAGAAAAATGGGCACAGGGCTAGACAGACACTTCAGAAAAGAGAAAAACTAAACGGCCATGAAAAAGATGCTTAACCTCATTAGTCATCAGAGAAATACACATTAAAACCTCAATGAAATACCATTTCGGACTCATTAGATTTAAAAAAGTACGAAGTGTGATATCAAGTGATAAGAATATGAAAGCAAATCCAACACTCGTACATCCTTAGAGGAGAGCATAAACTTATGTAACCCTTTGGAAAGCAAATATCCATCATCCAGTAAAGTTGAACATGCACACGCATCTTGTAACTCCACTCTGAGGTAATTCTTTGCCCTGGTGCACCAAGAGAAATTCAGAAGACTATGCACCATAGCACCATTTAAGTTATGAAAAGAAAGGAAACATCACAAACGTTGATTATCAGAAAACGTATAAATAGATGACAATATAGTCTCCTGTACAGCAATGAAAACAAATGAACTGCAGATAAATTTCAAAACTGTAATTGAGAGAAAACTGCAAGTTAGAGAAGAATGTACTCCATATAATTCCATTTGTATGAACTTCAAAAATGTGCACAACTAAAGATAGAAGGGATTAAAACATGTGGTATAACTACCAAGAAAAGTAAAGAAGATGTAAGACAAGGCACGATAAATCTCCTAGAAGAAAACATAAGGAAAAAATTCTCTGACATAAATCTTAGCAATGTTCTCATAGGTCAGTATACCCAGGCAATAGAAGTAAGAGCAAAAATAAACAAATGGGACCTAATTAAACTTACAAGCTTTTGCACAGCAAAGGAAACCATAAGCAAAACAAAATGACAACCTATGTAATGGGAGAAAATATTTGCAAATGATGTGACTAACAAAGGCTTAATTTCACAGAATATATAAACAGCTCATATAATTTAATAACAAAAAAAACAAACAACTTAATCCAAATATGGGCAGAAGACCTAAACAAGCAATTCTCCAGTGAACACATACAAATGGCCAATAGGCACATGAAAAAATGCTCAATATCACTAGTTATCAGAGAAATGCAAATCAAAAGTATAATGACATATCACCTCATAGCAGTCAGAATGGCCATCATTCAGAAATCTATGAATGATAAATGCTGGAGAGGGTGCGGATAAAAGGGAACTCTCCTACACTGCTGGTGGCAATGTAGTTTGGTGCAGCCATTATGGAAAACAGTATGAAGATTCCTCAAAAAACTAAAAATAGACTTACCATATGGTCCCACTCCTGGGTATATATCCAGAGGGAACTCTAATTCGAAAAGATACATGCACTCCAATGTTCACAGCAGCACTATATACAATAGCCAAGACATGGAAGCAACTTAAATGTCCTTCGACAGATGACTAGATGCAGAAGTTGTGGTATATTTATACAATGGAATACTACTCAGCCATAAAAAGAATAAAACAATGCCATTTGCAGCAACATAGATGGACCTAGAGATCATCATTCTAAGTGAAGTAAGCCAGAAAGAGAAAAATAGTAAAGAAGTTAGACATGAAATTCTGGATAGTGGTCCCCTCTGTGTGGGGAGAGAAGGGGAGGGGGAGGGATACACAGAGGAGTGAAGATAATGACGATTTAGTGAATGGGGACTGTGGGTCTGCTGGTTTTCATGGTATGTTTAGTTGAACTTTAAAATATTCTTTAGTATCAACTCAAATAAAAACAGAAGAAGAACATGATTTCCTCCATCTCTAAGCAGGCATATACTATTACAGGCCCAGCTGTCATGCTATTTTCTTGGTTTTCTATTCTGGACTCCCAGCAGCATTCATTTCAGTCTTGGATAAATGAAGCAGGGGTAAGGCAAACTGGTATGACCATACCTAGGTTCTAAATGTGGCTTTACCATTCACGTAACAGCATTATATATATTTTTTTAATTGACGTATAGTTAGTTACAATGTGTCAATTTCTGTGTACAGCATAATCTACAGCCTAAAGTGAGTGGTCTTACCCTCTGTGCCTCAGTCTCCACAACTGTAAATGAGGAACAATAATGGTATCTACATCATGGGGTTATTCTGAGGACTGGATGTGTTCATACGGTTCACAATCCCTTATCAGAAACTTCTGGGCCCAGGAAGGTTTTAGAATTCAGAATTTTTCAGATTTCCAAAAATGAATACCTAGGGTCCAGAAGGATCCAGAGTACCACCCTAAAACCAAATACTTTTTGTTTCTTCAGTGGAATATCTGAAAATTGACACTAAAAGGGAAAAAAACTTTATTATAGTCTCACACAGGCTAAAGAGAATTTGAGATAAAGAAAATGTTATAAAACTGGATTGTGGTAATAGTAATACAACTCTAAAAATTTACTGATAAATCACTGCACTATATACTTAAAGTAGGTAAATTACATTGCATGTAAACTATACCTCAATAAAGCTGTTTAAGAAAAAACATATTCAGCCAAAAAAAAAAAAGTCTCACACCAATTCAGGTCACGTTTTAATACCAAATGGGTTCATAAAAAATATCCAATTCAATTTTAGAGATTTTTTTAATTTAGAGCTGCAGATCAGAGAATACAGACCTATATTTGTAGAGCTCTCAGAACATACTGGATGTGCTCAACATGCAAGTGTTTATTATCATTACTATTATTTCGCTTAACCCAGTGTTTCTCAAGAGAGGCTCTACAAGAGACTTGGGTGGTGGGCCAACTCTTCATTATAATGCAATCCCACACACTGAAGTCCAATAACACTCTCAGTATTTGTGACGATTACAACTGCCCCATACATTTCCAAATACTGAAGGAGAGTAATGCCAGTTGAGAACAATTAAACCTATTAAACTCTAAATTCCCCTTAATGGTAGAGACCAAGTCTTACTCATCATGGTAAACTGGGACTTCTTCGTACAACAGTATGTACAAAAATCGCTAGCACAAAGCAGCACGCAGATGTGACTTCATTTCTCACCTCTGTTTTTTTAAGACTGTTTACATGTTCCTCTTCCATCATGTTCAAAAGAACAGTAAATCAACTACATAATTAAGACATGATGTGAAAGTAACTTTTTAAAATACTGGAATGAACAGAAAGCAATGAACATTTTCATATTATCTCATAAAGTCTTTAAGAAATGCTTCACTATTTGCAGAATAGATTTCAAACAAGGTATACCACTACTTCATCAAGACCCACAGTTTCTTAAGCACCTGCTGACTTCCACTAATAACAATTCAAAGAAAATGGCATGAACTTCTGTGGCTAACACTAAATCAAGCAAAATGTAATCTAGGAGTATACTGTGAAAAACTGAAGATAAAAAAGAAGTAATGTATTTAAGCTGTTTTTCTTTATAGCTACAGAGCTCTAAGTCAACAGTCAGGCTTGCTCCCTACAACTTTCCCTAGCCCTCCAGGGACAAAGTACACCACTACCTCTTCCCAGGGTCACTGTGCATGAAGTTTGCTGCAAAAATCCACAACATAAACCACACAAAACCCACAACGACACAAAAACAGACACTGGCTGGTCCAATTTCCTATTTTATAGGCAGAGAAACTAGGACCAGAGAAAAAAAAAGAGACTTGCCCAGATTCAAACAATAATACACGAGCTAGTCTGGACCAGAACACAGAGGTCTTGAGTACCAGCTCTTCTGATGACTTGGCCATCAACAAGGTCTCTTTGTAAGGACACAAGTCAAAACGGAGAGAGGAGATGAGCACTGCCCTAGAATGTAAAGAGCAGCAGCTCTGGCACTGGACTGGCCTGGGTGCAAACCCCAGTTTAGGCATGACGTGGCCCATGCTAGTAATCCTCTCCGTGCCTCAGCCCCTTCACCCATAAAATGAGGATGAAAGCGTTTGCCTTAGAGTAGTATGGGGGTAAACTGAGATTAAACATGTAAAAGGCCTTCAGTCGCTACACAATCTAAGAAACACAGAAAAGGACTGAAATGCTTCTTTGACTTACAGGTTATATCTATGAACACCTCTGTAAGATTTCTGTAACCCCTGTTGTTTTCCTGCCTATTTTTTACTTGTTATGGAGAAACACAACCCTTATGATCAAGAAAGGTTGTTGGTTAGGGTCAGACAGCCATCCATGACAAAGGTCAGGCATTGAAAACTTTGGCCATGGGCTGAATCTGGCTAATCATCTATGAAATGGTAGTAAAAAACAAAGAATATTTCTTGACACATGAAAAGAATAAGTAATTTAAATTTCAAAGTTGTACTGGAACACAGCCATCTTATGTATTAGCTTATGTATTGCTTATCACTGCTTTTACACAACAATAGCCAAGTTAAGAACTTGTGACAGAGACTGTATGGCTGGAAGGATACAAAGATTTACCATTTGGCCCTTTACAGAAACAGTATGCTAACCCTTCCTTTAAATTAAAGAAAAGTAAGCTTATTTAATCATAAGGATTCTGTGAGAATCTCATGATACACATTATGAACACATCCTAGGGTCTCAGAAAAATCAGGCCTGGTAAATCCCACCCTACTCAGGATTTGTTTTATAGGCAGTGATGTTAAGACTAATATGGCAGCTCTGGTTGCAGGCAAGATGGACTAAGAACACCCACCTTATCTCTTTAACTGCATGTAAATATAAAAGCTGGACAGAAAACATGGGACATCTGAGGACTCTGCAAAGTAAATGGTAGCCAGTAGATTGAGGAAGAAAACTAGAACACAGAGGACCACCAAACCAGTAGTCAATTTTCAGTTACTGTTTTTGTTCCCACTGGTATCACCCAGGCTGGATTCAAAGGCCCAGCACCCAGAAGTGCTCACTAATTATTATGGACAGAATGAAGTTGGAAAAGAAACCCTCACTTTCTAGCCTAAGGAGCAAAAAAATAGTAACTCCTAATGTTCAAAGAAAACCCCTGTATCGGTTTTGCTTTTTTCTGATCTCTCCTACCTCAGCTCCAGGCAATCCCACAGAGCCACAGAACAGAAGCAGAAGTGAGTAGGCACAAAGAACTCAGAAAAGGGGGAATGACTTTCTCCAAGAAGAGAAATTGTAGTTCCACAAACAAGAGGATAAATGCCCATTGCTTCTTTTTCTTGCCAGCCTTCTGCTGCTGATCTTTGGACAGTCACAGAAAGTACACAGCAGAAAAGGAGAACCACAGTCCTGTATTTCTGGCAGGGGGCAGAAGCAAAAGAGGGCCTCAGGGAACCAGAAATTGTCAGAGAGATTGCAGAGAGAAGGCAACTTAAGGGAATTTACCACAAAGAGACATACTAACATTTGGGCTCACCTCAGAGCTGTTTATTGTGTATCTCATCCTAAACAGCATGCCAACAGCTTTGAGATTTGCACTCTGGAAAAGATAATGGATTACACACACAGGAGAAATTCAAATGACACCAAAAAGGCTTTGAAAACTGAACTGATGTTAGAAACACAGCCCATGAAATCCAGATCAAAACCTGCAACAGATCAATTGTCTGCTTACAAAAGAAAAAATAAACAGTCTCCGTAAGATATAAACAAGACCCAGAAAAGCATAACATAATATCCAAATGTCCAGAATACAACTTGAAATTACTCAGCATATAAAAAACCAGGTAACTCTCAACTTGTAAGGAAAAGGACAATTAAAAGACACTAACCTCAAGATAACATAGGTACTGGAATCAAACAACTTAAAGTAGCTATTATAAGCATGCTCCAGGAAGAAAGGGTGAACACTGTTGAAAATAATGGAATGATAGAAAATCTCAGCTCCACCTCAAAAAAAGACAAAGAACCAAATTAAAATTTTAGAACTGAAAAATACAGTAAGTGTATTTTAAATATCACTAGATGAACAAAGAATTAAGAGTCTCAGAGACATGCAGGAAAATACCAAAATGTCTAATATTCATGCCATCAGAGTCCTAGAAGAAGAGAAGAAAGAGTGCTATTTGAGAAAAAAATATTTGAAGAAATACTGGCTGCAAACTTCCTATATGTGGCAAAAGACCTAAACTGACAGTTTAAGAAACTCGGCAAACTCCAAACAAGATAAACTCAAAGAAATCCATACCCAGACATATCATAATCAAACTGCTAAAAACTAAAGAAAAAAAATCTTAGAAATAACCAGAGGAAACATGTAACATATAGGGAACAATGATTTGAGTGACTTTCCCAAAGAAACCAGGGAGGTGAGAAAGAAGTGAAACAGTATTTATAAAGTGCTGAAAGCAAAGAACTGTCAACTCAGAATTCTATAAACATCCTTTAGAAATGAAGGTGCATGACATTTTCAGAGGTTGAAAACTAAGAGAATTCATTTCCAGGAGACCTACTGTACAAGAAATGCTGCCAACAAATTAGATAACCTACATGAAACAGACAAGTTTTTGGAAAGAAACTACTAATACTGATGTGACAAGATAAAACAGCAAATCTGAACAGGTCTATGATAAGTAAGGAGACTGAACTAGCAACCAAAAATGTCCCACAAAGAACAGCCCAGGCCCATATGGCTTAACTAGTGAATTCTACTAAATGTTTAAAGAAGAATTAACACCAATCCTTCACAAACACTTCCACAAAAATTAGAAACCATACCTTGATACCAAAACCAGATAAAGGCCATCACAAGAAAAAACAACTATACATAAAATCCACAAACTAGCAATGGAAGGAAACTTCTTCAATCCAAAAAAAAAAAAAAAAAAAAAAGATCATTATGAAAAACCATAGCTAACATCATAATGGTGAAAGACTTAGAGATTTCCCCCTAAGATCAGTAACAACAGATACATTTAAATGAAATGCTAACAAATATTCAAATAACCCAAAAAAAAGGCAGGAAAGGGGCAACAGAAGAGTGAAAAAGAGACAAGAGACTAAAATAAGATGGTAGGCCTAAATATAAACATATCAAAAATAATATTGAGTATAGATGATCTAAACACACTGATGAAAACAGAGACTGTCCTTGATGAAATAAATCAAAGACAACCTAAATAAATAGAGAAATACACCATATTTATGAATTGGGAAGTTCAATATACAGCTGACCCTTGAACAAGGGATGGGACTGTGCAGCTCCATTTACACATGGATTATTTTTAAATCAATACATATGCAGTACTGCACGATCCATGGATGGTTGAATCCACAGATGTAGCACTGTGGATAGAGGACCGACTATAAAGTTATATGCAGATTTCTTACTGCACAGAGGGTTAATACCCCTAACCCCCACACTGCTCAAGGGTCAAGTGTAATTGAAGCATCAATTCTCCCTAAACCTACAGATTCAATGCAATTAAAATCAAAACCATAGTAGGATTTTTTTTTGTAGAAATCAGCAAGCTGAATCTAAAATTTATGTGAAAAGGCAAAGGAACTAGAACAGATACAATTTTGAAAAATAATAAAGTTAGAAAACTCAAACTACTCAATTTAAGATTTACACTAAAGCTACAGTAATCAAAACAGTGTGGTGCTGGTAAAGGAATAGATCCATGGAACAGAATAGAGAATCCATTAAAAGTTTCAAGTATGGCCAGTTGATTCTTGACAAATGTATACAGACAATTTAATTGAGAAAGGATAGGCTTTTTGACAAATGATGTTGGGACAACTGGACACCCTTGAGCCAAAAAAAAAAAAAAAAAAAAAGAACCTCAACCTAAACATCATACTTTACACACACACACACACGACTCAAAATGGATCACAGATTTAAATGTAAAACTAGAAAACTTTTTTAAATAACTTTGAAGAAAATCTGTATGGCCTGGGGTTAGACTAAGTTCTTATATATGACACCAAATGTATAATCCATCAAAGAAAAAAATTAAACTGGTGTCATCAGTGAAAACTTTTTCTCTATAAAACATACAAGAAAAACAAAAGACCAGCCAGAGCAGGAGAAAATACCTGCAATTCACATATATGATAAAAGACCTGGATCCAAAATACATGGGGAACTCTTGAAACTAAATAGTAAGAAAAAATCCAATTTTTTCATTTCCAAAGATGGCAACAGACACTTCACCAAAAAGGATATGCAGATGGCACATAAGCACATGAGATGATGTTTAGCATCACTATCCATTAAGGAAAAGAAAATTAAAACCAAAATGAGATACCGAACAGCTATTAGAAAAGCTCAAAAATACTGACACTATTAAGTGCTGCCAAGGATCGAAAGTAATTGGAACTTTCATATGTTTCTGGTAGGAATGCAAAATGATATAGCCATTCTGGAGAAGAGTTCAGCAGTTTCTTGTAACATTAAACACACATTTACTATATGATTCTACCCCTCAGTATTTATAGGAAAATTTATAGAATTACAGAAATCTAAAAATTTATAGAAAAAATTTTTAGAAAAATGAAAATTTATATTCACACAAACATGTGTATGTTTGTTTACAGCTGCTCTAATCATCAAAAACTGGAAATGACATTTCCTTCAATAGGTGAATGGATAAGTAAACTGTGATATATTCATAAATGTAATACTACTCAGCAATAAAAAGGAACTACTGACACACACTATTGAACATGGATGAATCTCAAAGGCATTATACTGAGAGACTGTACTTACATGACATTCTAGACAAGACAAAACTACTGTGATGGAGGGGGAGGGTATAGCTCAGTGCTAGAGTGCGTGCTTAGCATGTATGAGGTCCTGGGTTCAATTCCCAGTACTTACATTAAGTAAGTTAAAAAAAAAACAAAACACTACAGTGATGGAGAACAGATAGGTGGATATTCCAAGTTGGGGAAAATACATGAAAGAATCATCTGGACAAGGTCTATCCACATAAAACAAACAAACAAAAAAAAAAACAACTAAGGACAGAGAAAAGAGCCCTTGGTGAGACACAGCCAGGCTCTCTGCTGAGAGGCAAACAAGGTCTGAAGAGTCTTCCCTCTCAATAGGTCATGTGCAACTGATGAGAGAAAGATAGCAAAGTGAGAAATGGAACATCATTGAGCAGGACTTAAAGAGAAAAAAAGAGACGGGTCATTATAGCATTAAAGGAAAGAGCTATGAGCTTTAGGTATAGAAAGTCATAAATCCCATTTTCATACTTGCTTTTTGTCCACTTATTTCTCTATTCCCTGGGGAGTACCTCATAGGAAAAAAGGAAAAGCAGCCAGAAAGAAATGAGGAAAAGGACAGGAGATCCACCCTCCAAACTGAACCCTTTAGCACAGTCCTATCCCACACCTTGTCCTACCACTGTGACTGAGATCCCTGTTCACATGTTCAATATGTCCCAGAGTTTTACAAAATGTGGAGCCATAAAAAACATAGGTAGAAATTTCAGTATTGATTCAGCTCATGAGTCTGTGACACTAAACGTCTGATAAGTCTTTTCAGTTCCTCATTCAATCATTTGGGTAGAGCACCCTCATGGGACACTGTTAGAATATTACCCAGAACCCAGAAACTGGGGAACTTAAGCTACAAGAAATATGATTTTGCTATAAAGTTGTTACAACTTTTCACATTTATTATATTTCAGTATACCTTCTTTAAATTTTTATATAGTCCTATATACTTGCCAATAGTGTTAACATTTAGAATGCAAATTCAAAAGAAGGGAGTTGTGATTGAATCAATATGTGGCCAAAGGGAGTTTGCTATCTCCCCACGCCAATCAGAACCCTTTCCCACTCATAATCAGAAACAGTCATCAAACTCAAAAGATGCAGGAATTGGCTTTAGGAATTACTAATCAACAAAATATTTATTGATTTCTTCCTGGGTGCCAGACCACATACTGGTTCCTGAGTGATGAACAGATAAAATGTCAACCATCGAGGTGTTTTAACCTCATGCAGTAAAAGCCACAAACACTGTGCTATGAGAGAAGGAACAAAGGACCACCTAGGCCTACCCTTGACAAGACTTAAACATCACTGAGGAGGGATGATGAACACATTTGAAAAAGACCGAGGAAATGGTAAGGAACTCGCCAGGGCACACTGAATCCAATAGCCACTCTGCTGTGGGCTTAAAGATGGGGGCTCAAGGAAAGGAGTCTGTGAACTCATCAAGATGGGGCAAAGCCCACACGTGTCGTGCCGGGAGAGGAGGAGCAGTCCCCTTCATCTGTTCGGGTGATATGAGGCCAGACGCAGCGTGATTCACGAGAACCACATGGGATTGTTAACAACTGAGAATCTAGTTAGTGTCAAAGCAGTTCACTGGCTCCCAACTTCTGTCCAATTTTTTGTAAATCATGTTGAGTATTTACCTCACATCTTTCCTCCTGTGGTATGATACTGAAAATTCCAGTTTTAAAACACACATACACACAACTTAAGGCACTTTCAAGAAGTATTTACACAGTTGTGTTTTGTAGCATAATTCTCTACCTTAACACAAGTTTCTAAGTAAAAAAAAAACCTGTATGGAGTATGGAAAGCTCCTATCGCAAACGCTTATCATGGTCCATAGAAGAATCTTTGAATGGAATCTTAACAGTCCTAATTTGTACCTTCTCTTCCAATGCAGAGGCTGACTGCCAGAGAATCAAATATGCTGACTGTATAGGGCTAAACATTATAGAATCTGAAAGCCACGTGCGGTGTGTGTGCCAGTGCCTGGTAAAATAGCTGGGAAAAGACCCTATCTGGTGCTACACTGTTTCAATTGCTTTGAGAAGAAAATGGTTCTCTTTACAAGTTTTTAATGTAATAACTATCTTTTTTCTAATAAGTATTCTTTGTAGAAATTTTGGAAATCACACACATATACTTTACTATGTTCTAAAGAGACACAGGGGCAATTCCTTGGAGTCTCCATATTGTGACTAGTCTAAAGATATTCATGCAGACTTGTATAAATAGGTACGCTGGATCTACCCAGGAGAATTTTAAATTTTGCCACATTTCCTCCACTCCAGTACACATGTGTGCCTTGTCATTACTGTGTGGGTAACACTTCAGAGTTTTACCTTTGATCCTAATTCTGGCACCTGCACTATCTTCTACCTGAACCACACAGGTAACTCTCAGTTGATGACCCTCCTGGACTTCTCCTCCCACTCCACCCCCATCCTCTAGGTCTGATTCACAAACAAGAGGGTCATGTTTAGCTGGTGCTCTCACCCTGGGGGAATGTCTTTTTCCTACCAGTAGGCTCTGATTACTTTTCAGTTCATTGAATGTAGCCTGAAGGGAAAGAAGCCTATTCCCCACTCTTCCAAGCTGTGTGATCTTAGCAAGGCACTTAACCTCTCTGAACCTCCACTGAACCAGGAGTAATAATGTAAGTAATAGGATTCTTATGAGGCTTAAGTGGGACAACACACATATACTGCTTAGAATACAGTGCAAAGGAAGAGTGCCTGTCAAACGCTAGCTCCCATTAGTGGCAGGACTGGGGGGAGTGGTTACAGCAGCAGTGCCAGTAATATTTCCACAACCCCCACGAGCACGTACCCTCGATAAATGGCAGGGATTTGTTCTTAATACGAGGGGGAACAGGAAGAACCAAGAGGTGCTCCTGGAGACTCTGAGGCCAGGTAGTAACACACACACATAGGCTGCAGCACAGCATAAACACTTTTTATAACCTGATAATGAAGAAATGAGGGTTGTGTTAAACACAAGCCTAGCCTAATTAGACAAATCACGGAAATTAGGAATTTATTAAAAACTTCACTGAAATGCTCCACTAATTTGTAGCAAGTCTATTCTGCATCATTGTGTCAACTAAAATATGTTAACATAAATAAAACAGCATTACTTTAAAGTAAACTTTATTTCCTAAGCTAAGATAGTGTTGTCTCGCAATGGTTCTTAGTGTCCTGGCTTTAATGCATGTGCCGGCAGCTTGATTTGTGTCTGCAAGTAATTTTTCAGTGTGCCTGAGAGCTTTTAACATAACTTGGAAGTACCTGTTCTCTTATACAAGGTCAGCATTGCATTGTTCTGTCCTGTGTTTACTAAGCACCCAGCAGGTAGAGGTACAGTGGGGACACGTAAAAGAATAAAACGTAGTTTCTGGCCTGAAGAAGTTTATAGTTTAGGAAGGAAGAAAACTCACAGGAATGGTAAATCTTTCTTAAAGTGTGTCATGGAAATCAGGAGCTCAAGATGGCAGTATAGGGAGACCCTGAATTGACCTCCTCCCATGGACACAGGTTTACAGCTACATATGGTCCTCTGAAAAGGACCCAAGAGCTAGATGAACAGTAGCTCCATAACAAAAGATAGAGATGCACCAAGACTGGTAAGAGAGGCAAAGACTCAATCTCACCCAGGACTGCACCCAAGCACGGTGTACCACAGTCTGGTAGGGATCCCCAAAATATGAAACTCTCCCTAAAGAAGTGAAGAGACTGTGCTACACATCAGGCACCCAGCCCCTGGGTCTGACACCAAAAGAAGATCCCCCAAAATGTCTGGTTTTACAAATCAACAGGGATGGAGTCCAGGGGACCCACAGAACTGTGGGAACTGAGAGCCTGATCTCAAAGAGCTCACGTGCAGACCCGCTTACCCTGAGATCCAGTGCAGAAGCAATAGTGTGGAAAGTGCTAGGACCCTAAGTGAGGGAGAATCAGTAACTAATCCCAAAGCAGATGCCAGAAAGGCAGGGACCAGCAGTAACTTTCTCCAGGAAGGAAAACACTGATGGGTACCATTTTGCAATCTCCTTCTAACTTGCTGATGACAGAGCTGGCAGGCACCATTTCTGGCGCTCTCCCTCCAGCCAGCCAGCTCCGGTGGGCGTGTACCACACCCTGGTCCCTCGATGCAGCTGCTGCAGCCCCACCACAGGCACAAGGGCACACAGCCTGCACGAGGGGTGCCCCCCCCTCCCGAGCACCAGGCTCCAAAGACAGGGGATATTGCACTTCCAGGCCCCACAGATCATCTCGCACACAAGAACACATCTTCAAGACTGGGAGAGGTATCTCTCTCTGCTAATACACATAAACAAACACAGAGAGTCAGGCAAAATGACCAGATAAAGGGAAATATTCCAAAGAACAAGACAAATCCCCAGAAAAAGACCTTAACAAAATGCAGATAAAGAACCTACCCAATAAAGGATTCAAAGTAATGGTCATAAAGGTGCTGACTGGTCTCAGGAGAAGAATGGATGAACAGTGATAACTTCAAAGACATACAAAATATAAGAAAGTACCAAACTGGTTATAACTGAGCTGAAAAATGCACTTGAGGTTCAACAGCAGACTGGATGAAGTAGAAGCACAAATCAGAAAGCCACAAGATATTATGGCAGAAAACTTAACTAATCTGGGAGAAAACAAATATCCAGCTCCAGGAAGCCCAGAAAGTTCAAAATAAGATGAACCCAAAGAGAACCACGCCAAGATAAAATTTATCATTTTAATTATAATGTAAGGATAAAGAGAAAATCCTAAAAGCAGTAAGAGAAAAAACCAATTTATTATGTACAAAGGAAACCCCACAAAT
The DNA here is from genome assembly GCF_048773025.1 of Camelus bactrianus. Taxonomy (NCBI): domain Eukaryota; kingdom Metazoa; phylum Chordata; class Mammalia; order Artiodactyla; family Camelidae; genus Camelus; species Camelus bactrianus. The sequence goes on from NC_133555.1 coordinate 31,080,262, forward strand.
CTATCAGCAGATTATTCAGTATAAATTTTCCAGGCCAGAAGGGAGTGGCATGACATATCCAAAGTGCTGAAAGGCAAAAAACTTACAACCGAGAATACTCTACCCAGCCAGGTTATCCTTCAGAATCGAAGAAGAGAGAGTTTCCCAGACGAGCAAAAGCTAAAGGAGTTCATCACCACTAAAGAAGCTTTACAAAAAGCGTTGAAGGGACTTATTTAAGCATAAGAGAAAAGGCCTTAACTGCAAATAAGAAAATACATGAAAGAAAAAATCTCACTGGTAAAGGCAAATATATAGTAAATGCAGTAGATCAACTACTTATATAGAGCTAGTATGAAGGTTAAAAAGCAAAAGTAGTAAAATCAACCATAACTACAATAATTAGTTGAGGGATCAACAAAATAAAAAGATGTAAATTATGAAACATGGGTGAGGGGGGTAGAGTTTGTAGAATACATTCAAACTTAGGCAACTATCAACTTAAGATAGACTGTCACATATATATGTTGTTGTTTATATATGAACCTCATAATAACCAAAAAATAAAAACCTATAATAGATACATACATACAAAAGAGAAAGGAATTCAAACATAAAATTAACGAAGGTCATCAAGCCACAGGGAAGAGAACAAGAGAAGAAAAGAATACAGAGGAACTATAAAAATGAGAAAACAATTAACAAAGTGGCAAAAGTCATACCTATCAGTGATTATTGTAAGTGTAAATGAATAAACTAAACTGTCCAATCAAAGGACAGAGTAGCTGAATGGATTAAAAAAAAAAAAAAAAAAGAAACCAAGACCCATCTATATACTGCCATGGCAGGACCAGTCTACCCACCAGCAGGCCAACACCAGGTCTGAAATACCCTGGGCCCCTTAGCCAGCCTCCACATGATCAGGCCCCATTCCCCAGTGGGCTGACACAAGCTTTGGGACACCCTGGATCCTGCAGCCATCTGTGTCATGAAACAGCTCCTCCCACCAGTGGTCTGATACCAGCTCTGAGACCCATGGGCACTGCAGCTAGAGACCTCAGGACCCTGCTTCTCCCACAAGCAGGCCAGCACCAGCCCTGGGACACCCTCTGGGCTCCAGCTCTGCCCATCAGCAGGCCAGGTCCATTGTGGGACACGATTGGCCCTTCGCCCAACAACCCAAGGATCCAGCCCTACTTACCAGTGGTCTGACACCAGCTTCAGGACCCCCAGAGCCCTGCAGGCAGTCTCTGGGACCCACTCTACCCCTAGTGAGCCAGCACAAGCACTGGCACCTCTAGGGCTCCAGCCCTGCCCACCAGCGGGGCAACACAAGCTCTGAGATACTGTGAACTCCTTAGCCAGGAACCCCAGGATCCAGCCCCATTCACCAGTGAGCCAGCACCAGCTTTGGGACACCCTGTAACCCACAGCTAGCCATGGCCCCACCCTCCAGCAAGCCAACACTAGATCTGAGAAGATCCAGAGTCACAACCACCCACCACAGAACCCAGCTTTGCCTAACTCTGGGACCTGCCAGGGTTCCACAGACAGCTGCATAGTGACCTGGTCCTGCCAACCAGTGTCCAGCAGCCTCTACACAAGGCAGGGCCTGACAACCAACCAGACCAGGGGCCAGTCACACTTACTAGACCACCCACAGTAGTCAGCTCACCACAACAGAAGGACCCACACAGCCCACGCAGGAGAATACCCCTAGAACATACAGCTCTGGTGACCAGAGGGAAGTGCACTGCTGGGAAACACTGGAAGTCTACAAAACGCCACTTCTCCAAGGTTGGGAAATGTAACCAACCTACAAGATACACATAAATAAAAACAGCAAATTAAACACAATGAGGTGACAGAGGAACATGTTCCAAATGAAGGAACAAGACAAAACCCCAGAAGAACCAAGCAAAGTGGAGATAGGCAGTCTACCTGAGAAACAGTTCAAGGTAATGATGGTAAAGACAATCAAAGAATACAGAAGAATGGATAAACAGGATGATAAATTGGAATTTTTTGACACAGAGTTAGAAAATATAAAGAAGAACCAAACAGATGAAAAATACAATAACTAAAATGAAAAATACACTAGAAGAATCAACAGTTGATTAAATTATACAGAGGAATAGATCACAGAGCTGTACAACAAAATAGTGGAAATCACTGTATTTGAACAGAAAAGAAAAGAATAAAAAAGAAATCAGAGCGGTTTAAAGAGACCTCTGGGACAACATCAAGTATACTAATATTCACATGATAGGGTCCCAGAAGGAGAAGAGGTGGGGGGAGGGGGACAGAGAACATATTTGAAGACATGATAGCTGAAAATTTCCCCCTAACCTGGGAAAGGAAACAGACATCCAAATTTCAGAAGTGTATAGAATCTCAAACAGCAACAGCCCAAAGAGGATCACACCAAAACACATTATATGGCAAAAATTAAGGGTAAAGGAGAGAATATCAAAAGCAGAAAGAAAAATCAACAAGCTGCATACAAGGCTATCAGTTGACTTTTCAGTAGAAACTCTACAGGCCAGAAAGGAGTAGCACAATGTATCTGCAGTGATAAAAGGAAAAAATCTACAACCAAGAATACTCTACCCAGCAAGACTTTCATTCAGATTTGTTGGAGATAAAAAGTGTTACAGATAAGCAAAAGCTTAAAGACCTGAGCACCACCAAACCAGCTTTACAAGAAATGTTAAAAGGACTTCTCTAAGTGAAAGTGAAAAGAAAAGGCCACAACTAGAATAACAGGAAAATTACAAAAGGAAAACGTTCATCAGTAAAGGCAAATATATATTAAAGGTAGTAAATCAACTACGTACAAAGCTAGTGGAAAAGTTAAAAGACAAAAGTAGTAAAATCATCTACAGATGCATAATAAGCAGTTATGGGATACACAAAACAAAAAGTCATAAAATATGATGTAAAAACTAATCATAAGGGGAGGGGAGTAAAGAAACAGGATTGTTACAATGTGTTCAAGATTAAGACATCAGCAACTTAGAATAATTACATATGCATATAGATTGTTATATATAAATACCATGGAAACCACAAACCAAAAATCTATAATAGATACACACAAAAAGATAAAGAAATCCAAACATAACACTAAAGATAGTTATCAAATCAAAAGGGTAGAGGGGAAAAAAAAGCTATAAAAACATGCCCAAAACAATTAACAAAATGTCACTAAGTACATATCTATCAATAATTTTAAATGTAAAAAACTAAATGCTCCAATCAAAAGACAGAGTGGCTGAACAGATGAAAAAACAAGATCCATATCTATACTGCCTCAAGAGGTTCACTTCAGATCTAAACACACATGCAGACTGAAAGTGAGAGGATGGAAACAAGTATCCCATGCAGATGAAAATAAAAATAAAGCCAGTGTAGTAATACTTTGACAAAATAAATTTTAAAACAGACTGTTACATGAGGCAAAGAAAGACAATAGAAGAGATCAACCCAAGAAGAATATATAACAACTGTATATATGTATCCAACACAAGAACATCTCAATATATAAATCAAATATTAACAGACATCAAGGGAGAAATTGACAGTAACATAATAGCAGGAGTCTTTTAACACCCTACTTACATGAATGGACAGATCATCCAGACCCCCCTAAAAAATCAGTAAGGAAACACTGGTCTTAAACGACACATTAGATCAGAATGACTTAAGATATGTAGAGAACATTCCACCCAAAAGCAGCAGAATACACATTCTTTAAGTGCACGTGCAGCATTCTCCAGGATAATTACATGCTAGGCTACAAAACAAACTTTGGTAAATTTAACAAAATTGAAAGCATATCAAGCATCTTTTCTGACAACACAAAACACTATGAGACTAGAAAACAATAAGAAGAAAACTGCAAAAAATACATACACGTGGAGAGTAAACAATATGCTACTAAACCAATGAATCACTGAAGAAATCAAAAAGTTCCAGGAGACAAATGAAAACAAAAACACAATGATCCAAAGTCTGTCGGACATAGTAAAACCAGTTCTAAGAGGGAAGTTTATAGTGATACAAGCCTACCTAAGGAAACAAGAAAAATATCAAACAACCTAACCTTACACCTCAAGTAACTAGAAAAAGAACAAACAAAACCAAAAGTTAAAGTTAAGAAATCATAAAGATCAAAGCAGAAAAAAGAGAAATAGAAACTAATAAATAGAAAAGATCAATGTAACTAAAAGTTGGTTCTTTGAAAAGATAAACAAAACTGATAAACTTTAAGCCACTCATCAAGAAAATGACACAGAAGGCCCAAATCAATAAAATCAGAAATGAAAGAGAAGTTACAACCAACAGCATAGAAATACAAAGGATCCTAAGAGACTACTAAGAACAACTATATGCCAATAAAATGACAACCTAGTAGAAATGGACAAATTCCTAGAAAGGTATAATCTCCCAAGACAGAACCAAGAAGAAATAGAAAATATGAACAAACCAATTACCAGGAATGAAATTGGATCAGTAATTTAAAAACTCCCAACAAACAAAAGTCCAGGACCAGATGGCTTCACGGTTGATTTCTGTGAAATCATTTAGACAAGAGTTAACACTTACCCTTCTCAAATTATTCCAAAAAGTTGCAAAAGAAAGAACACTTCTAAACTCATTCTATAAGGCCAGAACCACCTGATACTAAAACCAGACAAAGATATCACAAAAAAATAAAATTACAGAACAGTATCGCTGTTAATATAGATGCAAAAATCCTCAAATACTAGCAAACTGAGTCCAACAATACAGTAAAAGGTCATACACCATGATCAAGTGGGATTTATCCCAGAGATGCAAGGTTGGTTCAATATCTACAAAAATCAATACAATATACCACATTAACAAATTGAAGAGTAAAAAACCATAAGATCATCTCAATAGATGCAGAGAAAGCTTTTGATGAAATTCAACATCCATCTATGATAAAAACTTTCCACAAAGGTATAGAGGAAGCATACCTCAACATAATAAAGGCCATATATGATAGGACCACAGCTAACATCATACTCAACAGTGAAAAACTGAAATCATTTCTTGTAAGATCAGGAACAAGACAAGGATGAGCTCTCTTGCCACTTTTACTCAACATAGAATTGGAGGTCCTAGCCACAGCAATCAGACCGAAAAAAAAAAAAAAAAAAGGAAATGGAAAGGAAGAAGTAAAATTGTCACAGTTTGCAGATGACATGGGACTATATGTAGAAAATCCTAAAGACATCACAAAAAATTAATAGAGCTCAATGAATTTGGTACAGTTGCAGGATACAAAATTAATGCACAGAAACCTGTTGCACTTCTATACACTAACAATGAAGTATCAGAAGGAGAAAATAAGAACACAAACCCATTTACAATCATATCACAAAGGATACCTAGGAATAAAACTACCAAGAAAGTAAAATACTTGTACTCTGGAAACTAGAAGATACTGATGAAAGAAATTAAAGATGACACAAACAGATCAAGAGATATACAGTGTTCATGGATTGAAAGAATATTTTTTAAATGATCATACTATCCAAAGCAATCTACAGATTCAATGCAATTCCTATCAAAGTACCCATGGTATTTTTCACTGAACTAGAACAAATAATTTAAAAAATTTGTATAGAAACACTAAAGAACTCAGAGCCAAAACAATCTTAAGAACACTGCTGGAGGTATCACACTTTCTGACTTCAGACTATACTACAAAGCTACAGTCATTGAAATAGTATGGTAGTGGCATAAAAACAGACACAAAGATCAATGGAACAGAACAGAGAGTCCAGAAATAAACCCACACACTTATGATCAATTAATCTATGACAAAGGAGACAAGAATATACAGAGAAAAGGGAGGGGGAGAGTATAGCTCAGTGGCAGAGTGCATGCCTAGCATGCACAAGGTCCTGGATTCAATCCCCAGTACCCCCATTAAAATAAATAAGTAAATAAATAAACATAATTACTTTCTCCTCAAAACAAAACCAATAAATAAATAACATATTTTTAAAAAAAATATACAGAGAAAAGATAGTCTCTTTACTAAGTGGTGCTGGGGGAAACTGGATAGCTACAAGTAGAAGAATGAAATTAGAACATTTTCTCATACCATATATAAAAATAAACTCAAAATGGATTATAGACCTAAATGTAAGACTGAAAACCACAAAAGTCCTAGAAAAAAACAGAGGCAGAACACTCAACATAAATCATAGCAATTTTGGGTGGGAGGTCTGACTCCTAAGGCAAAGGAAACAAAGGCAAAAACAAACAACTGGGACCTAATTAAACTTAAAAACTTCTGCACAGCAAAGGAAACCATCAATAAAACAAAAAGACAACCTACTGAATGGGAGAAAATATTTGCAAATAATATGACCAATAAGAGGATTAATATCCACAATATATAAATAGCTCATACAACTCAGTACCAAGAAAAACAAACAAATAAAAATGGGCAGAAGACCTGACTAGACATTTTTTCAAAGAAGACATACAGATAAACAACAGGCACAAGATACTTAATGTTGCTAATCATCAGAGAAACACAAATCTAAACCACAATGAGGTATCACCTCACACCTGTCAGAATGGCTATCATCAAAAAGATCACAAATAACAAATGTTGGCAAGGATGTGGAGAAAAGATAACCCTCGAACACTGTTTGGTGGGAATGTAAATTGGAGCAGCCACAATGAAAAATAATATGGAGGTTCCTCGAAAAACTAAAAATAGAAATACTATACCATCCAGCAATCTCGCTCCTGGGTACATATCCAAAGAAAATGAGAACACTAATTTGAAAAAATACATGCACCCCAATGTTCATAGCAGCATTATTTGTAATAGCCAAGATATGGAAGCAACCTAAGTGTCTATCAACAGAAATGAATAAAGAAGATGTGGGGTGTGTGTGTGTGTGTGTGTGTGTGTGTGTGTGTGTGTGTGTGTATACATATACACACATATGCACGTACACACAGTGAACTACTACTCAGCCATAAAAAAGGAATTTTTGCATTTGAAACACATAAATGGACCTGGAGGATATTATGCTTGGTGAATTAAGTCACACAGAAAAAGACAAATACTTTGTCACTTATATTTGGAATATTTGGAATATATTTGGAAAAAAAATAAATAAAACAAACCAATAAATACAACAAAATAGAAACTCAGCTATAGAGAACTAGTAGTTATTATGGAGAGGGAAGGGGGCAAGGCAAATAGAGGTAGGGAATTAAGAGGTACAAACTACTATGTATAAAATAAACACACTACAAGGATATATTGTACAGCACAGCGAATATAACCAATGTTTTATAGTAACTTTATATGGAACAGAATCTATAAAAATTATCACTGTGCTGTATATCTGAAGCTAATATAATATTGTAAATCAACTACACCTCAAAAAAACAAAGACAATAAGAAACAAGTATTAGTGAGGATGTGGAAGAAAGGGAACTCTTGTGCACTGTTACTGGAAATGTAAATTGGTACAGCCACTATGGAAAACAGTATGGAGGTTCCTCAAAAAATTAACAGAACTACCATGTGATCCAGTCATTCCACTTTGGGATATTAATCCAAAGAAAACAAAAACTTAATTCAAAAAAAATATGCACTCCCATGTTCACTGTAGCATTATTTGCAAAAGCCACAATATGGAAACAACCTAATTGTCTACTGATAGATGAATGTATAAGGAAGATGTAGTGTGTGTATATATATACACAATGAAATATTACTCAGCCGAATAAAAGAATGAAATCTTGCCATCTATGACAACATAGTTGGACCCACAGAGTATTATGCTAAGTGGAATGAGTCAGAGAAAAACAAATACCGTATGATTTTATTTATTTGTGTAATCTTAAAAAAAAAAACAACCAGAAATAGAATTATAGATTCAGAGAACAAACTGGTGGTTGCCAGAGGGGAGGGTGTTGAGGGGACAGATGAAATGGGTAAAGGGGATTAAGAGATACATACTTCCAGTTATAAAATAAATAACTCACAGAGATATAATGTATAGAACAGGGAATATCATCAATAATATAATAACTGCATGGTAACAGATGATAACTAGAATTATGATTATTTTGTAATATATAAATATATGGAATCACTATGTTGTACACTTGAAACTAACACTACTGTAAGTCAATTATAATTCAATAAAAAATAATAAAGTGTATCTTGTCAGTTCCAAGTTCAGACGAGGGTAAAGTCATCTTTCTACTGTTATCTTTCTACTCCAAAGTCAAGCAAAATGAATTTAATAAGATAGTTTAGAAAAAAGGTTAAAAAAAATACCCGGAGCAATCAAAGAAGAGGAAATCAAACTTACACTGCATATGTCAAGTACAGAACCAGAAAAAGCTGGTGGAAAGGGCAGTGTGGCAGAGCTCCTGACCCTGCCCAGGCTCCTGAGGGCAACCCTGAGAAAAGATTCTCACTCACAGGCTCCAAGGTGGAGAGAAGAAGGCTGAGAAGGTGAAAGCCCCCGGTCTTCAGAAATGAAATAAAGCCCTCAGGAGTGAAACCCCACACTGAAGGCATGGGCAGAGGTAAAAAGGGCCTGGAGTCTGTCATCTTCCCCAGGCACAGACTGAACTGCCCCGGGGAGAGGATCACTCACAGGTGGAAAAGTGGGCCTGGGTATAGGAAGAAACAGGCCTCCAGCAAGAGCCCTTGCCATCCAAGACCTCACATGCCAAAGAAGTCTGAAAATGCTCCCCAGCACTGTACCTGCAGCCCAGGAGGAGACACACTGTTCCAATAAGGCAGGCAGGGTGCCTGGCACCCAGTCACCATCTAAGCCATGTGTCAGGCTCCAGGTCAGATATCCAGCAGTGAAAAGAAACAGCCTGGCAAACATGCAGAGCTGGTTTGGGGGAGAAGCAGGCCCCAGCTGTCCAGAGCGGATGGAACGTTAGCTGAGAGTCCAGCCTTCGTGTCCTGGGTAACAAGAACCAGTGAAAGGGTCTGACCAGGGGGTTGGCAAAAAACTGCAGAATATTATTGGTGTAAGCCTCAGAGCTAGGTTTTAGCAAAACTACAGTTGATCCTTCCCAGCATCTAGCACAGCAGGTGGCAAAGAGTGAGTACCTCACAGTTTATTACCAGCACCCAGGACCAACAGGCACACAAATGAGGGAGCTGGTGATTCACTGGCAGCGGCTGTGTCAGAGTGGGGATAAGAAGGAGGTCGGTTTGTACTGTAGCAACCGTGCTTCTGTCCCCATCCCCCTCTGCTCCCGGCAGTCAGGCCCCAGTGACAGAGGCTTGGGAACCTGAGTAAACTTCCTCTGAGGCTGCACTCACAGGGAGGTGGAGAGAGCCCTGGGTCCTCCAGACAGAGGGCTAGCTGGAGCACTCGACCCTAAACCTGCCCAACTCCAAAACCAATCAACCCTTTGCAAAGTTGCCATGTGACCTTGGCCAAGGAAAAGCGTTCACTCCTGTGCTATTTAAGTGCACATCCGCACTAAACTAAGAGCATTTCTTTCTGGGATTGAAATCTGGCACCGTGGGGCTTGGGCCCAATGCAAATGTATTTCCTCAACGATGAAAACAGTCATCTAATTAAAAACTGGCCAGAGTAACTGAGGACAACTATATGTTCATCAGTTTAAGATGTTTTTTGGCATAGAAATCCCCCCCCAAAAAAACATAGCTTTAAAGGAAATCTGGCAAACAATTAGGCTCTAATCACTTTGCCTTGATACCTATTCAAACATTTTAAATAGGAATGATATCATCACTAATTTTATTTATTTCAGAGGGAGCTGACAAAACAAATTTCAGAACATATTTCCATCTCCAAGCTCAAGTAAGTGAAAAAACACTTCTGGGTCTCAGTCTCTGACTACCTCTCTCCCCCAACCCTTATTAAAATATCAGTAACTTAAAAATCTGTACTTTCCTCCCAACCTTCTTGTCGCCTCTGGAGCAGGTTAGGATCACGTGGGTCTGGGAACTTTTCTCGTGGTTGTCCTTGGACAAGAAGCAATAAAATGAAGATGGCAAGAGAGAACTTCTTTAAAAAGTCTACAGCGGCTGACTGCAAAGAGACCGACAAAATAACCTATCTCAAAGAACAATTGAAAAATTATCCAACCTCCTAAAACCATGTTATATATCCATGGAGAATCTTCAAAATGATCCATGAAATGAACATCTTTTCAAAAAAGAAATTGGCAGTGAGCAGGTCACATGGCTGCCTGACCCAATTATAGGGGAAAGCCTGATAGTTCATTAAGAGTCAAGGAATGCCGAGTGGGAGACTTACCCGCCTCCGGGTGGCACGATGCTGCTAAGGGAGAGAGAACTGGACCTAGGGTGAAGGAAAAAACCTATGCTGTCATCCCTGTGCCATGGTTCCGGGGGGAACTCAGCACCATTACTCATTGTCCTTGAATGTCTTGGTAATCAGGGAACATTAAAAAACAGAGGAGAACCTGACTGCTTCTCTGAATTGCCTGATCCAGGTGCCATACCTCATCAGCTCAGGACAAGAGCCCCAAGCACAGGAAGGAACCTTGAAGGCCAGCCAACACCCTGCTGCCATCTGCCCTCAAGCAGCACCCCTGGAAGAGGATCCCTGGCTCTCCTTCCTCTCCTCCAGCAGGTCCTTCCCCCGGGGAATGTCAAAACACTCTTTTTTACATGGGGCCATCCAGAACAGGCCAACACCACACACCACCTCTTCCTCCCAGCAGTTCTGCGAGGTTTGAGCACAACAATCAGGCTGCTGTCAACCCATCTGTGCATCCAGCTGAAGTCGCCTTCACGTTAGCTCCCTTTATTCTACTTCTGTCCTATGCAGACATGCACAGCTGCTCAGGAGAAAAAAACAACCCTTTGAGTATTTGAAGAAAAGAAGACTTCTCATCGATGCTCTCTAATTTACTCAGTGTTAAAGGGCCAAGGTGAACAGCCAGCCAGCACAAGAGCATCATTAACAGAAAACCTACCAATCTATCAATTTATGATAAACTCATCAGAAACAGGTCTGAAAACCATTTCTGGGCTATCTACAAAGAAAATGCTTGAAAAGCCAGTGGAGAATATGAAGAAAATTTTTTAAACAAGTAAGACTCCAAGGGCAAGTATAATATCCTTCAAAGAATCAACTTTCAGAGAATTTTATAAGTTAGTGGTTAAACACTACTGCTTGCATAGCCCTCTTTAGAGCAAGCACCTGTAGATATATATCTCTTGTCACAGTCATTTGAGATAGAATCAGCTCTTCATAGAATGTCCCAAACTAAAAATTCCACCACATTTCCTTACCTCCTCACTTTAAAGTAGAGGAGCTTATGGCCCAGAAGAATACCCATTTTTGCTCAGGGCCCTGCAACAAGTAAGTAGTATACATGAAGTAAGAGCCTAAGTCTACTGTCTAATTATCTAGAGCCAGGTCCACTATATCTACAGGGTTTCACAGGCTCAGGCATATGGAAATTCAAACACATAGGTATATGTCATTTCCATCTGGCAGAAGCAATGTAAGCGAATTTACATTAAGGCACATTCAAGATTAGGACAATCAGACTGCATAAACAAACACAAATTACTATGACATCAGGGGGGACAAACAAAAAATGACTCCTGTGTTGAACTGTCCTCTGGTCTGCAGAGCTGAACCCCAAGCAGCAGTGAGAAGACTACTTTTGCACTTTATTACAGACAGTTTCTATCATTCTTAAATCCCTTTAAGTACTGTAAAACAACACAAAGATTTATGAGGCCTGCAACCATTATGGAAAACTGTATGGAGATTCCTCAAAAAAACTGAAAATAGACCTACCATATGATCCAGCAATCCCACCCTTGGGCATATATCCAGAGAGTACTCTAATTTGAAAAGATACATGCACCCCAATGTTCATAACAGTGCTATTTACAATAGCCAAGACATGGAAGCAATCTAAATGTCCACCCACAGATGTCTGGATAAAGAAGTTGTGGTATATTTATGCAACGGAATACTACTCAGCCATAAAAAAGAATAAAATAATGTCACTTGGCACAACTTGGATGGACCTAGAGATCATCATTCTAAGTGAAGCAAGCCAGAAAGAGAAAGAAAAATGCCATATGATATCACTTATATGTGGAATCTAAAAAAAGAAAAAAAGAAGACACCAATGAATTCATCTACAAAACAGAAACAGACTCACAGACATAGTAAACAATCTTATGGTTACCAGGGGAAAGCGGATGGGAAGACATAAATTTGGGAGTTTCAGATTTGCAAAGGTTAACTACTGTATATAAAAACAGATAACAAATTTCTTCTGTATAACATAGGGAACTATAGTCAATATCTCATAATAATCTTTAATGAAAAAGAATATGAAAATGAATATATGTATGTATATGCATGACTGGGACATTGTGCTGTACACCAGAAACTGACACATTATAACTGACTATACTTCAACAAAAAAAGATTTATGAAGCCCTGTAAATAACCAGACTATTTAAAAATAATCCATTATTCAAACTTTAACTTATACTGCTCAACATCCCGACACCAATTACTTTTAATTAATGATGCTTAACAAGTACAAAAGAAGCTCACAATGAATGCCTGTTGAATTAATTTCCTGTATTTCAGGCAAGAAGGATATGTGGTTGCCTTCTTTGCTGCTCAGTTCCCTCTTCTATAAAATAAAGATGATGACACTACCTATCTGCTAGCACTGTGTGGGCATTAAATGAGAACATTCATGTAATGTACTATAGCAGTGCCTACAGTAAGAACCCACTATATGGTAGATGTTGTTCTTACATTTCTAAAATTGCTGTCTTGTTCCTAAACAGCAGATTAGAAAGGGAGATAAACTGCAAGCAAAAGTAACACCTAACATACTGGAGGGAAGGAAAAAACAAGACCCAGATACAAGAATCAGCCAAGTATGAGACTGGAGCCTTTTACTAAATAGGGACAAACAACCCAAAGGCATCATTCCTCCAGCAGAGGATAATCTTCAATGTCCCAAACAGTGACCCTGTGTGACAGAACATCAGGTTAGGTTCCCAGCAGTCTGCTTATAAAAGCAGTGTGCGTGTTTGTGTATGTGTGTGTATGTGTAATACATTTCAAAGAATTTCCTTGCAAAATGGATTTTTAAAAATAAAGAAAAGGTCTGCTCCTCATAATGGATAAAAATTCAGCTTCAGCACTCTGGAAAATTTGGCTCTCTGGAAGGATACAATCTGTGAAGGAACACAGCCAAGGTGTATTCTTCAGTTTCTTTGTGCACCAACAACTAAGCCCCAAAGCTAGTGTATTTAACATGTTTCTAACCATTCCATCAAATCCTCTTTCAGGAGAGAAAGATGCAAAGAGGGAAAACAAAGACATAAGGCACAATGAATCAGAGGACCAAGAGAGGAAGAGGAAAACCAACCACAGAGAAGTCTGCACATCACCTCTACTCTCTGACTGAAGGGAAAAAACTCCTTTTTTGATGAGCCTAGATCACCCTCCACCCAGCCAGCTGTAAAATCTGGGATAACTGTCCTCAGATCCTCTTTTCAGGACCAATCCCTGTTGCTCATGATAGAAAGGCTGCCCAGCAATGCCAGGAAGTGGTCCCATCTTACTGTACCCTTGGGAGAAAGCTCTGGTAGGGAGAGGATGTTAGAGGGACAAAGGCAGAACTTTATTGCCTTGTAATTTCCAGCTCTACTCAGAGTAAGTAAACCAGTACTAAAATTTCACAAGGAGGACGAGAGGTCTCAGCGAAAGCTGTCAACGTCCCACCATGGGTCATGATAGCCAGCAGGAGAGGCACTGTCCCCAAGGGACCACTGTCATCAACGTTAAGAGCTGGTTCCAAATGAGTCTCCTTGGAGAAAACTCCCTGTCTCTTCTGTCTTCCCAGCCCTCCAGCACACACTAGTGCACCCTCTATGGCCTCCAGCAGAGGCAAGCAGAACCCTAGATGAGGAACCCATCGAGGGGCTATCAGGACTTCCGACAAGGAGAGAGAGAAAGACAAAGCCAAGGTCAGGGAACCAAGTCTCTGTCCACCCCCTGCCCTGGCACATTCACAGGAGGCAGAAGAAAAAGAGGATCGAGAGACACTGTAATTATTACATTCCACCTCCCTTATGAGATGGTATGCTCCCAGAGGGTAGTGACTGGGCCCCCTCATTAATGACATTTCTAATGCCCAACAGAGGGCCTGGGCACCAGCTGCCCTCCATCAAGAGCTGCTAAGCAAAAAACAGGGGCTGGCAGACAGAGGCAGGTGAGCCCCCGGAGCCATGACCAAGAGCCCTAGTGCTATGCACTTAGCACAGTGACGGCAAGAGCACTGGACTCAGACTCAGGATGCCTCATTTTATTACTGATTTGGGCATTTATTCAGTCAATAACCCTGGACAAGTCACAATATCCAGGAGCCTCAGTTCCCCTCATTTGTCAAATGGTGGGGGAGAGTGAGTCCTGCCTCCTCTTTCTTGTGCAGTATGATTGATGGGATCAAAAAGGAATAACAAAGTAAAGACTCTCTGGGCAAATATTAAGTACTATATAAGTAGCGTATGCATTGCAATTTACTACAAACAACTTTTCTACAGAAAGTCTCACTTGAGAATTCCATTTTAGGTCTATAAATGATCCACTGTTTGAATAATTTTTCCATGTGTTTCTTCATAACCATGGTGCATTACTATCCCCACCATGAAAATTTAAAAAAAAAAAAAAAAAAGCACAGACTCACAAAACGCCAGCCACTTGCCCAATGTCAGGGTGCAGGGCCGTCTACTATCCATTTACTTTGCAATTTCTTTGGACAATGCAATGGATTTAATAATAATCATGCTGACAGGGCCAGGCTGGTGAGCTGAGCCCTAGAACACAGAACTTTCCGCAAAGACACTGGAGGACAGAGAGGAGACAAGGGGCAAAAAAAAAAATGCAGATGAAATGCCCAATCAAAAATGAAGCAAGATCTCTTCAGAGTTGGCATCTCATCCCTGCTAGTGAAATCCTGGCCCTCACAGCCTTTCAAGGACTAAACTATGGTTGTGAGCAGTTGGTCACCAGAAGCCTAAGCCAAAAGCCAGTCTACTATGATAAAACCAAGGACAGAGATTAATCTGAACCCTGACAACTGAAAAGCTATAAACTCAGTGCACCTAGAGGTACAGTTTGGTTTGGGGACCCCACCCAAACTTTGACCCACTGAGGTGGTCCAAGCATTGCTCTGAGGGTTCCTGGAATCATCCAGATTCCAAATGCAGCTGCCAGTCCCCCAGGGTCCAAATCTCCCCCCCAGCACTGTGACAGAGCAGCCTGGCGCTGCCCTTTCATGGCTAAGCAGTGGTAACATCTAAATTACAGCTCAGCTGCTGCAGCCACCATTGTGGCCAAAAGCCAGGAAGCACCTAGAAGGAACTCAGGGGCTGGAGGGCCTGGCCAAAGAGACCCAATATGCAACATTCATGACCCTTCTTAACCATCATTCCTCTAAGGAAGAAACTCCTTTCCCCATCCTTACACACTCCTCATCCTCCACCAGCTGATGCCCAGTTTGCATCGGTTAGCCATTCTAAAAGGCTCCAATCCCCACTGCTACTGCCTATTTGTCCCTGCTTCTGTAATCGCTTTACAAGAAGGGTGCATGAAATGGAAAGTGATAAACCACAGAGGGCACACAGACAAAGAATTACATCAGGGCACACAATAGAAACAATCTGGCCTTTCCACTGTTGCCAGAGGGCCTCCTCCCCGCCCCCCTGCCCCAACGCTGCTTTATCCTGTGCCCTGAATCCCAGCTGCTTTTAGAGTAAGAAAGTGTCCAGATTGAGCTAATTGCATCAAACAAATCGAATTTTGACATAATGGGGATTCTGAGGTCAGTCTTTACAAGCCCTTCCATTTTTCCCCTGAACCCCAAGTTACTTTTTCATTTATAAACAAAGAAGAACACCATGACCTTTTCCCAGCTGTCAGGAGCCTGTAAATTACTGCTCTACTGTGACAGTCCTAGCCTGAAGCTCTCCTGGGAATCATGTCTCCTGAAATCCTCACACAGCTCCTCCAAGAACCCCTTTCCAGCTCAGTTTCGCTACAAGGGCAAAAGCTTAATCGAGGTACATCCATATTTCACACGTTCATTTTGAAGGGAACCTGGCCTTCGTTTTCTAGAATAAGCTCTTCTCACAAACTCTGAGGTCTGTAAGCCTGCCTCCTTAACTGAGAAAGTGGCAGGATTGGTCATTGCCAGTCAATGTTGTGGGGAGGCTCAGACAAGGAAATATTCTGACAAGTAACTTGTGTTCAATGAGACATTCTTTAAAATGACAGAATTGTACCTGGGGTGAAGGGTGGGCAAAATGGGTGAGGGGAATCAAAAGGTACCAATTTCCAGTTACAAAATAAGTCCTAAGGATGTGACACATGGCATGGTGACGATAGTTAATGATACCATACTGCATATTTGAAAGTTGCCAAGAGAGTAGATCTTAAGTTATCACAAGAAAAAAATTTAACTATATATGGTGTAAAACAAACAAAAAAACTAAAGATCTGTAGAATTACAGTCACAAATATAATCAAAGAGATCATTTAGAACCACCCATCATCTCACTGTTGAAAAAACTGAGGCCCCAAACATTAAAGTGACTTGTGTAGGTCTTATAACATGGTTTCCTGAGTGAACACAAAGAGATGAATCTATAGTTTTCCAACCTGAACATCTCTCTCTCCCACCTCTAGAATTATACAACATTAGCTCATCCTTCTTGAGCACTCACTCTAGGCCAGGCACAGTACTAAATGCAGGTGTCGTGGGCGTCCCCACATTCTACAAATGAGAGGCTGAACAATCTGCCATGACTAGTAAGTAGCACAGCTGAGATCAGAACTGCCGTAGAGGACCAGGACCTGAGCCCTCCCCATGACAGCTTACTACCCTCAAGCTGGTCTGTCCACCACTCCAGTCTTTACATCTAAATACACATGTATAATGGGGAGAGCGATAGCTCAGTGGTAGTGCGCATGCTTAGAATGCATGAGGTCCTGGGTTCAATTCCCAGTACTTCCATTAAAAAATAAAAATAAATTAAAAAATAAATAAA
The DNA here is from genome assembly GCF_048773025.1 of Camelus bactrianus. Lineage (NCBI taxonomy): Eukaryota > Metazoa > Chordata > Mammalia > Artiodactyla > Camelidae > Camelus > Camelus bactrianus. The sequence goes on from NC_133555.1 coordinate 31,097,381, forward strand.
CACATATGCACATGTGAGATGCAGCTCGATCTGGAAATATAGCTCTTCTTTTGATATTACTTCAGAGAAGAAGTGCTAACCAATACCCTGCAGCCCAACACTGGAAATAGGCACAATGGCAGTTGACCCCACCAATCACCAAGCAAAAGACTGATGACTCATCGGGTAAAGTTGCATCTGATTTTTTTCCCTCACCTAGCCCTCCCAGGACTGGAGGTTCTCACAACCTCTTCATAGTACCTGGAAATTTCTCTCCCAGGGTTTTCAACTTGCTGGGAGCCAGACCTAGTCCCAGCACTCTCAGGAAGCCTCCAGCCACCTCAACTCTACCACCCACCTCACTCAACCATGAAATCCCAAAGCCGTCATTGTTAGCACTGCACTTTTCCACACTTTCCTAAATGCATGTGCTGCAGCACGTGTCCCTCTGTAGATATTTTTCTTTAAATGTTGCACAGGAGGGGTAGTTTAATGGTTGGGGGAATGGAGAAAGATTAAGGGGACACTTGGGACAAGTAAGACCTTCCTCGAGATGGCCAATGGTATGCACTTTTGGGTCTGTGTTTTGCCTCTGCCCCCTAGTCTCCAGCCTATGAAACATCCTGATTTATTACTTATGTGTCCTCAGTCCCAAGGTTCTTTAATGAATTAGCCATGGCCTTCACCAATGGGCTGACAGAGGTAGGGTGGATATAAAAATAAATCAGAAGGCATGGAAACAGACTGGAAGGAAATAAACAGAAACAGTAAAGACGGCTATGCCCATGTGGTAGTCATGGGTGGCTTTTATTTTCTTCTTTGTGCTTTTCCTTGTCTTTTAATGTATATTACTTGTGTAATACAAATGTTATCAATTGCATGTCCCCTCTCCCCTAACAAGAAAGTCTGGTGTTGGGCAGATCCAGGAGTGAATCTACCCATCACTGGCCATGTGATCCTGAGCAAGACAAGTAACCTCTCTGTATCTGTCTCTTCACCTGTAAAACGACAGTAAGAGTGACTTCGCCACCTCAGATATGAGAACTAAACAAGATAATGAGACCTCTGTCTGTCAGGAATGTTTTTTCCACTTTTGTAACAACTTTAAAATGGACAGGCCAAGCTCACAGCTAGCAATCCATATGTCAGTTATTAGGACAACGTTTATTATTCACATTTGTCTCAGGTGCTATATTCCTGGGTAAAGCCAGTGTCTTGCACAAGGACAGGCAAGTATTAAGACTTCAATAAATACACATCAATTCCTGGGTACATACCACACACCTACCTGGCGAGAGGGCCCTGAATCCTGCACACCTGGGGAATAACAAAGACTAACTCAGCTGTACACACTCAAGTTCTTTATCCCTCTTCTTCACCTCCACATCAGAAAAGGGTTACTCAGCAATAGGGGGTGGGAGCATTTAAAATCTGTATTAATTCTAAATTCAGAGAAGTCACACAGCTTTGGGTTAAATGGGTCTCTGGGGAATGTTCTGGATTGGGTTTTTTGCCCTTTTAACAAGAATAATGTTGACCCCTTCTTTAAAGAGCCTCTGAACAGCACTGACTCCTATTTGATGAAGAAGGAAAAATCACCAGTTCCTATCTGTTGGTAAGAAACTGGCATATGTTTTAGGACCCTTCTTCCAAACGTGGGAATTCTATATCGTCCATTCTTGTAAGCAACCACAGAACTTACAGGGAAACCTCACTGAGCCCCCTGAGGAAAACCAGCTGCGTTGATTTTTTTTTCACATTGTTTAAACAGCTTTGAGATGTAATTCACATGCCATACAACTCACCCATTTAAAATGTACAATTCATTGGTTTTTAGTGTATTCAGAGATCTGTGCAATGATCCTCACCAATTTTAGAAAATTTTCATCACTTCGGACAGAAACCTGTACCCTTTAGCTATCACCACCAATTCCCCCTTTGCCCCAGCCCTAAGCAAGCACTCATCTACTCTGTCTCCATATATTTCCCTATTCTGGACTTTCATGTTAATGGAATTATACAACATATGGTGACTTTGTGACTGGCTCAGCTGCTCTAAGTTTGCCATCAACCCAAGTAACCATCAACACACTGGTGGCCTAAGAAGTGTTCTGTATACGTATGTGTATATATATATAATGTTTATATATAATATAATATATATTACATATACACACACAATGGAATATTACTCAGCCAAAAAAGGATGACATATTGCCATTTGCAGCAATGTAGACAGACCTAGAGAATATTTGCTTATGCTTAGTGAAGTCAGACAAAGACAAAAACTATATATCACTTATATGCAGAATCTAAAAAATAATACAAATAAATCTACCCACAAAAGAGAAACAGACTCAGACACAGAAAACAAACCTATGTTTACCAAAGGCAAAAGCAGGGGAAGGGGATAAATTAGGAATTTGGGGTTAACAGATACAAACCACTATACATAAAACAGATTAAAAAATAGGGACTTACTGTACAGCACAGGCAATTTTAACCAGTATCTTATAGTAATCTATAATAGAATATAACCCCCCCAAAAAATCACTATACTTCCCACCTGAAACTAACAATACTTTAAATCAAGTACACTTCAATTAAAAAATAAAATATAAAATAATAAAAGACAAAAATTTTCCCCCAAAAAATGATGCCCTGAAGAGAGTAATAGAAAATTAATGGTAATAGCCCACTATACAAGTAAACTACTACCTAAACTCTATGCAATGGCAATCTGTGTGAAGACAAGCATTAAATCTCATAACCCCAATCCTCCATCTTCTCCACAGCATTTTCTATTCCCTAGAACACAGTTATGTACGTAAGAAATGTATGGGGGGAAAACAGCTATTCTCAAAGAACTATTAAAGCCAGAGAGGGGTAAGGGAATCATTTCAATCTGAATAAAATCTGAGATCCAAAAGGCTGGTGATAGTCTCTACTCTGGCGAGGATGATTACTCAAAAATCCAAGAACTCTCAAGTCAGTTGTCACAAAGAACATCACAGTCATTCAAAGTGGCTTCTCTGTGCTGAGTTTACAGCACAGTTAAGCATCTGCTTGCCTCCCTGTTCTTTACGACGTACACTCTACTCAAGTGTACACTCTCCTGTGAAATTTGTTCCAAACTAAAACACAGCTAAATCAGCCATTTCTTCCTTTGAAACATGGAGACTGATGTCAATCTTTTAAAAATAATCACATTGCAATTAATGCAAGTTAGGTCTAAAGAACTCACTTCCCATCCAGATAGTTTCTCTGGATGTGGTCAACTGGACTACTGACTATTTTACATGTATTACCTGAGAGCATACATTAATATTTATTCATTGTTAACACAACCAAATTATTGGACCTAGAAATTCTATTTAGAATTTGCTTTATCAATACACTCACATTTTATGCCAATATTAGCACAAGAGTTTTTCTGCAGCACTGTTTTAATAGGAAATAAAACTAGAAACAAAAGTAGATCTGTATATGGATGATATAGAAAGATCTCTAAAATAAAACTTTTTATGAAAAAGTAAGGTCCAGTATTATTGCTTTTGTGTAGATTTTTAAAAAGGGAACGTGCATAGTAAGACAAAGCTATAAAGCTTTTAAAAGATCAGCTCTTATTATACATTTTTACTATGGAATATTTTATATCTTTATTATATGTTCTAACCTATCTCAAGGTCGAGGAAGATTTCCTAAAGTAATACATAAAAAGCACAAGAAGTTGTGTTAATCAAAGGGCACCATATATATCCAAAAAAACCAACAACACTAATTCAAAAAGATACATGCACCCCAATGTTCATAGCAGCACTATTTACAATAGCAAAGTCATGGAAACAACCCAAATACCCATCAACAGGTGACTGGTTTAGGATGGGGGGGTTGTGCAAGCACGCGTGTGTGATGGAATATTACTCAGCCATAAAAAAGAATGAAATAATGCCATTTGCAGCAGCATTGATGGATCTAGAGATTATCATACTAAATGAAAGAAGTCAGAAAGAAAAATAAAAATACCATATGATATCACTTATATGTGGAATCTAAAAAATAATATAAATGACTCTATATATAAAACAGAAACAGACTCAGATATAGAAAACAAACTTACGGTTACCAAAGTGGGGGATAAATTAGGATACATGCAATTAACAGGTAAAAACTACTACACATAAGATAGATAAGCAACAAGGATTCACTGTATAGTGCAGGGAACTATATTCTGTATTTTTAATAACCTATAGTGGAAACTAATCTGAATAATATATATATATAACTGAATATATATATAACTGAATCACTTTGCTGTACACCTGAAACACAGTATTGTAAATCAACTATACTTCAATTAAAAAATGGCACCATATAGAAAGTGAAAATATAAGCCACAGAATGGGAAAAGACACCCATAACCCACACAACCAATGACAACCTGTATCCAGTACATATAAAAATGCCCACAAATCAAAATGCCTACAAATCAAGAAGAAAAAGACAGTTCAGTGGGAAAATAACCCAAAGACTTGAATAGAAACATCACAAAGAAGAAATCCAGTTAGTTAAACATATAAAGAGGTTTTTGACCTCACTGGCAATTGAGGAAACACTGAACTAAAGTCGCAGAGTTACCTACCATTTCCAATCAACATATTGGCAAGACAGTTACAAGTCTGACAATTCCAGGTGTGGGCAAAGATATGAAGCAATAGGACACTCACACACCGTTGGTGAGAGTTTGGAAAGAGGACACACACCTTTTGACCCAGCAATTCGACTTCCAAGTACATACTCTTCAGAAATGTATGTACATGTGCATCAGGAGACAGACACAAGGATAGACTTAGTAGCATCTTTTAACAGCTCAAAACTAGAAACAACTCAAATGTACATCAGTAGTAGAATCAATAAATAAATTATGGCCTATTCATCCAATGGAATATCATATTGACAAGAAAATGAAAACAAATTAATCTTACGTTGAATGAGAGAAAATGTAAAAGAATTCTTGCAGCATGATCTATTTGTATAGAATGCCAAAACAGACAAAACTAAGCTACATTGCTTAGGGATGGAGATATAAAATGATAAAACAAAAAAGGAAAGCAAAGAAGTCATTACCATCAAAATCAAGAGAGTGGTTACTCTGAGGGGAAAAGGGAGAGGGCTGTGGTCAGAAAGGGACCCTGTAGGTGTTTCTGAGCTTCTGCCATGTTCTACCTTTTGACGAAGGTGGTGGTTACACAAGTGTTGTACTTTACACGTTTTCTATGTGTGTGTGTGTGTGTGTGTGTGTTTACTATAAATAGCTGTTTGTGGATATGCACCTCTGAGCCCAGACTGTAGTTGTGAAATATTATTATCCACTAAAATAAAATAGGACTGACTTCCTGGAGAAATGGCTGATTCCAGATCCAGGGCAAGAAATCTCATCTTGAACAGCTTATACCAGATAAAAAGAAAGCTATCAAAGACTACCAGCTCCTGTCAAAAGGACTCAGGGACCAACATAAAAAGTCTCACAGTAGCCAAAAAGGGGAAAATATGAGCATCGATAACTTCAATGGAACTCATTAAGTATGCTTTAAATGCATAATACTTTTCTAAGTTACAAAAACAAAACAAACCAGTCACTGTTAAAGGACATTAATAAGCTAATACTTTCAAAAGCTGAACTTCAAAAAGAAGCCATGTATCAACTCATGTATCTTCGAACTAAAATTCCTCACCATCTAGATTTGGGATTGGCAACCTTTTTCTGTCAAGTCCCAGCCAGTAAATATTTTAGGCAACTATTCAATTTTCCATTGTAGCACAAAAGCAGCCATAGACAGTATGTAAACAAATGGGAGTGGCTGCAACCAAAAAGAAAAAAAAAAAAAAAAAAGAATTATCTTCACTGAAATCTGAATTTTATGTAATTTTCACGTCAAGAAACAGTATTCATCTTTGGATTTTTTTCAGCCATTCAAAAATGTAAAACATCATCTTAGTTCACAGGCCGTGCAGAGACAGGCAGCAGGCTCGGTTTGGCTTGAAGACCACGGTTTCCCACTCCTGCTCTAGATGCTCTAAACGTTTCTCGTGCCTCTTGGATCCTCTAGTCTGGAGGATATCATCTGGACCGTATGAAGCATTGGCTATTTTTACGTCTTTTAACCTAGTAGTTCCCATGCACTTCAACAATTCTTCTGCGAAAAATCAATACCATACGTTAACAGGACTGTTTGCAATTACTTCATTAGAGTATAGAATCTATTCTCTCAGTTAAAGAAAACAAAAGTGAACGGTCAAGATGACACGGATTTGCTTCAACCCATGCCAAGTTCAGCTTAAAAACTGACAAGAGTAAAAGAAAAATCTTTGACTCTTAACTTCTCCTGTTATTACTTACATGACTTAAGCTTCAAAATCTTTTGCAAACCAAAAAAAAAAAAAAAAAAAAAGGAAATTCAAAACTGTTTGAAGTCATGAGTTCTTTCAAAATTTCTGTGACAATTCAGTAAGAACTATAAAAGCACCAGTGTCCACAAAAGCAGAAACAGCATGCATTATTTTAAGTCCAGCCATATGTTATAATTAACAAAATAAAACCAACAAACAAAAACCAAAGAACCCAGGCCTTCTGTAGGCTTATCAAAGTGCTTATCTGTTACCAGTATTTATTGAACACATACTCTGTGCTTGGCACAAATTTCCCATTGATCATCACTACCACCTATAAGGCAGGAATTTGTATTTCCCTTAGAGAGCTGATGAAGCCAGAGCCCATGGAGGTCAAGTGACCTGCCCATTATTGTGCTAAAAAACTCAAAACTCAAGAAACTTAACCCAGCGTTCTGTGTATCTGATAGTCTACAAAACTCAATCAAATTATCTAACTCTAAAATGCAGTTTTTCTCTTCCAGAAAAGGAATAAAAATCTGTGGTCCAAGACACATCACAATCTTCTAATATATCTGCCCCAGCTTTCATCTAACTTTTATGGCTGATAAAACGGGATAGCAAATTATTAGTTTACTTTCCACTAGTCTGGGAGGAAAGGGATCCTTGTTTGCTTTTCCCAACCTCAAAAGAAACAACATGTTCTAATTCCACTCAGCAGAAAACATTAAGAAGATATGCCTAATGCAGAGCTCTAATTTATAGCCTTGCATGCAAGCTTTCCTACATGGGAGGTAATACTAGCCAGTCAATATTCACCCACAGGCCAGGAGGCTAGAATTCTAAGCCAGAGATAGATTTTTATTTACCTTTAAACAGAAGTGACAAGCAGCCAGCACATAATCTATTCTAACACGGGATCCTCTACTTCTTGTCACCCCTCCTCAGGTGGGCTGGTTTCCCTCCCATACATTTGGGGAGGGGGATCACTGGGGACCACAGGAGGCAGGGAGAGAGGAGAGGCTCTGATTGCTCCTGCCAGCCTTCCTTTGCATCAGCAATATACTCAGGGGAGGGTGCCCAGGCTCCACGTTCCCAACTATTAACGTGCTGCCGTTTTAAAGGAGCTACACAAAGGAAAATAAAGAGGAGGGCAAGAAATTCTAGTTCTCTGCTGGTTCCTGCATGTGACCTCTTCACTGAGCAGTTCAATTCCTCCTCACTCCCCCAGGTATCTGTGTGCACCAACAGACAAGGATTTACAGAAAGGAAAGGGTCCAGCCTATAGCAGCGATGTGTGTTGGAGAGAGAAAGACAGCGAAGGCCAGAGAGATGGACACAGAGCAGAGAAACAACCGATGAGGCACCTGATGAACATCCCAGGGAGGCTGGCAGGAGTGGACATCTGCAAACAGTGCTCTGAGCCCCTGCTGACAGCCAGGTCTCTTACAGAGACATGCACGAAGCGACATGTTGATATTAAAATAAACATATTACAAATTTAATTATACCAACTGCAGTTCATGATTTAGATGAACAGATGCTTGGAGTAAAAAATACTGAGCATGTAAATGTGACAGAAGGTAAGAAAAACCAGTCAGCAAGCAAAAAGGGGCAGGATTGGGGTGGTAAGGATATGGGTCAAAAGGCAGCAGAGAGAGATGGAGAAAGAGGAACAGGACTGGGCCTAGAAGAAGCAAAATATTTCAGTGACATATGATGAGGAGGAGGAGGAGGGGAGGTTCTAGAGGTTGAAAAGCACCTGGCCAGCCACCTCCCCTGGCAGTGCCAGAAAATGCAGAGATGATGCAAATACAGTCCCAATCCCCTTGGGATGTGGAGGGAGCACCGGAGAAGTAGAAGGGACAGAATGAGCACAGGCCCGTGATGCTCTGGAAGCACAAGGCTGGAGAAGATAAAAGTAGATAAAATAAAGCTTAAGCCAGCCATTTGTCAAGAAAAGTCATCAGTTGAATCACAGAAAGGAACAGCCACAAAGAGGGGAGGGGAGGGCAAGCACAGCCAGCCTACACACTCCACCCCCACAGAACTTCTGGAAGAATCTCTTTGGAGGCCACACCAAAGGGCTGAGTGACCTGAGGTACCTGCTTCATAAGCCCAAATACCTGGAATTACTGCGAAGAGATGCCCCAACGGGCCCTCATACACAAGAAGCACAGCCGGGCAATGGGAATTCTGCTCCCCTACGTCGCCCCACTGTAACCATCTCAGTTTCTACAGGGCCCTCGGGTCATCTACTCGAGTTGCCCACATCTGCCACTAGGAGTATTTTCAATATGATTCCTCTGAAATTTATTGTCTGTGTGATGATTCTACCCCATCTGTAATTATTCACAACTCTGCTGTCATCATTTAGTGCTTAAAGAATACAGCACCTATCTCAGTGCCCAGCGTACCGTTGATGCCAAATAATTGCTTGTCAAGTGCACAAGAGCTACTCTAAGAGCCAGGCTGGAACAAAGGCGCAGTGACACCTGGTAACTATGCCCCAAACCTTCTCCTTCCACATTCAAGGAGGATTAGCCAGCAGCTGCACATGCTCAGTGTCCTCACCTCTACAGCAGCCTTGGGCCTCCAAGGGAGCTGCCTCAGGCCCCAACAAGGGAGTAGACTGAGGGGTGTGGCCCCCACAATCTCAGGCAATCACAGGTTGCCCTCAAGGTCAGAACTGAAAGTTACCACACCAATACTTTCATATCCAAGGAAACAACTTTTGTAAAGAGAAACTCTCCCCTGACGCATACTGCATTTGAGAGGACAGTAAAATGAGCTGTACAGACCATCTGATAGCCAATAACATAAAAAGGAGTTTAAATACAAAACCTATCCCAAACTTTTTTTTTAAAATGAGGGTCACCCAAATCTGTTTTCATTTATCTTATGGCTCTCCTCCTACAAAAATAATTCTTAAATGTATACCTGACCTACTTCTCAAAATGATTTAAGGTGATACGCCATCAAGAACACAAAAACAAGCAGATTACCAAAATAAAAATAAGAAAAAAAATCACATACAAAAGTTAAAAAAAAAAAAAGTATTTAAAACTTTGGCCAACCCAGCAACTATAATCAAGCAATAAATTTAGCTCTGAGCGTCTCTGAAGCCAAGACAAAAAGGAAAACATGATGGGAAATGCAGATATGTGAACAACTGACAGAGAGATTGCTCAAAAGGGGCACAGCTGAGACATCAAAGTCTGATCTGGTCGAGAGCCTGGTTCTCAGTCTCCATCTCTACCATCCTCACTAACTGGCCAAGCACTTGTTGCCAAGGCCACCAGAGCAAAAACTTGCTCCAAACCCTAGGTCAGTCAAGGGTCCCAGAGAAAAGCCCATGGGGCCAGACTCCCAAGTCCAACCTACTAAGTGATGTGGTGTGTCAGGCACCGATCACACAGCCAGGTGACAGGAAAGGGATCAGAGCCCTCTGTTCAGCACACTTACCACGCCTCTCCATTCCTCCCGGCTATAAAAGTATCAGTTGCATCCCATTTCAGAAGAATATAAAATCCAATGAATGTAAAGAGTTTTCACAAAATGAGTATCAAAAATAAACATAAAAGCAGCACACATGCAAAAGTCAGTACCACAACATCATAACCTCAAACTCTAGCCAATGACATGTCTCTTAAACATCAAAAGAGGTGACAAAATTCTAGTATTACTCAAGTGCTTAAAATCTCTTACCCTTATCCATCTCTTCATTCTCCTCCCCTGCCCTGAAGTGCCCACTTTACACTTCTCTCTGAATTTTACACACCCACCTCATTATAGCCTCTTGGAGCCTCAGTTTACTTCTCTGCCCCATGGTTGTGGCTGCAACTACCGGGGACAGCTCTTGGGACAGAGCAGCTGCTCCGTAAGTGGCGGTTATTATTGTGGTTAAAGTCCCACCTTCTCAGGAATATCTGCTCCATGTTTTCTCTCATTATTTATCCCCAGATCCCCTGCAGGACACAGAGTAAGATACCCACTGACTTCTCGTGGCCTTAATGACTTCCAAATGTTACCCTAATGGGTTCTGTTATCACGGGGCTGCTATGTTGCTCATGTCACACCTGCAACTAAGTAAACACCATGAAAAATGCCTTTGCAACAATTCAGCAAGCTCAAGGGTACACCTCCCCTTGGCTGTCAGCTATCAAGGTCACCCTACCTGTAATGTTAAGTAACCCACTGGGAGAGCACTTACTTAGCGCCTCTGATATGCAAGGACAGAGGGGACCCCTGGGGTAGAGCAACTGGAGACCTGTTTAGTCACCATCAGAGCTCCTGCCATGTGCCAGCACGGGACCTGCATTCTCTCCAACTCTGCCACCATCCTGCTAGGCAAGCTTCATCATCCTTTTTAAAGGAATAAAAAGAAGAACAGTGAGATGGACTTGCTCGAGATGACACAGCCTGGGATCTGGCCCTGGGGATGTCTGACTCTGATACCAATACACTAAAAACAACTTGCAGAGAAGCCATAATAAAAAGAGCTAGGGTACAGAAACCAAAAGGGAAAAGTAACTCAAAAATCCAAACAGAGTGGGTGTGGTGTAAAGAATTCAGTGACAAGAAAATACCTCTGTAGAAAAATCTGACCACAGTGTCTAAAAGAAAAGGGAATAAGGCAATAACCCAGAGTGGTCAAGCCAGAGAAATCAAGACCCAAATTACTTTGCTTCTTTTAGCCTTAATTCTCTGCTTTCACACTCATTATAACCTAAATTCTGCTGTTGCAGATGCTTCATTTCCCTTTGCGTAGTATAAAAACTTTTTTTTTCCCTCTTGTCAAGTGAACAAAGAGCTTCCATTCTGCATCACGTTAAAAATATCAGACCTGGACTGTGTCTCTGATATAAACTTGATCTTCTCAGCTTAATTCAAAGTGTGTTATTTCTTGGGACTATAAAAACAGTACACAAAAAGTAGACCTTAAAGGGAAGAAAGGGAGTGGGGGGCCCAAGTATTTAGTTAGGGGAGGCTTCCTGAAGGAGGCTGGACTTAAAGTAAGCCTTCAAGAATGATGGGATATGAATGAATGGAGAGCAGGGGGAATATTTTAGGTAAATGTGGAAATGGTCCCCAATCCCAAGCCTTTTTCATAAGGACCCCCCCAGAGGAACAAGGGAGACTGATATAGGAGACAGCACCAAGGTCAGGCCAGTGGCATCTGAAAACATGCATCCCACCTCACCGGCATTGAACAACTCAGCCTACCATCCAGGACCAGGAGGGAGGGAACATCAGAGGTCAACAGATGCCCCAGGCAATGTTCTGGGCCCCTGTCTCTAGGCTCCATAACTCACTCACCTTCCCTGGACTCTTGGAAAGAAGTAGAGGGGAAGATCCTTCTACATCACATGGGGACCTAACTTCCCCAGAGGTACCACCCTCCAGGACTGGAGGGGCTAAAGAGAAGCGCAATAAGTACTGCTGAACACATTGTGTAGGATGTGTGTCTAAACACGTCATTCTGAAGCCAGAGGTGTAGAAGTTGGCGTGCTTCCTGGAGCATCACAACACACCCCCAAAACTCTTTCATAATGATTCCTTTTAACCCTGTACTTTTTCTGGGTGCACCATCACTATGGGAACCAGAATGGTTGCTCCCAGTTCCCTCTCACTCACTGCTTGCTTAACACAAGATTCCCACTTCACCAAAATTGATGGTTTGTTTTCTTCTACCTCCGTTCTATACCAAACCACTGCTGAGTTAGACTGAATTTATAATCCTCGTTTTTGAAGGAAAGTCTCCTCAAAACAGAAACCGCAGCAGTAGTGGCAACCTACAATGCTACCAATATAGATGAAAAAATATTTTTATTTTACCTGAGGCCATGTGACCAACTTCATGTAAAATAACTCAACAGATTAAAAAAAAAACACTGACTTATGAATATAAGCTTTTATTTGGGAGAAATATAACCAGAAGAAGGCAGAGAAAGGAAAAAATGAGATCAGATATTGACATACAATAAAACCTATTAATTGAATATTCCATAAATGACAAATGGATGACAGTCAGATAGACAATTCATTCCCTTGGTGATAAAAAAAATTCTGCTACTTAAATATAAATGCAATTTTAGCATAAGGAGAATTAAGAGTTGTTCATCCTACTCAAGATAAAATATTTCTCAGCATCCTTGAAATATACAACAAATATACTATTCCAAAGATGTTTCATATGTTAAAGCAGAAATTCTCAACCAATTATTAAAGTAATTCCACCTCTTTCACCCAACAGCCATCACTCTATGCACTCAAAGTAAGAAAGCTAGAACTCTGCTGCCAGTCATAGCAGAGCAACTGGTATCAGACTGCACCTCACTCTACAAGGCCAGCGTAATAACGATACCAAAACCAGACAGAGACATCACCAAAAAAGAAAATTAAGACCCCAATATTCCCCAAGATCACACGTGCAAAAATCCTTCACAAAGTATTAGAAAATTAAATCCAGCAATACATAAAATTGTTAATATATTAGGACCAAGAGGGGTCTATCCTGGGAAAAACATTTGGCTTAACATTCAAAATTCTAAGGAATTTAATAAAGAAGGAAAACCATATGATTTCCTCAATACATGCAGAAAAACCATTTGACAAAATCCAACACCGTTTCATAACAAAACTCTCAGCAAACTAGAAACAAATTTTCTCAACCAATAAAGGACATTTATACACAATGTACAATTAACATTGTTCTCAACGATGAAAGACTAAACAACTTTCCTTTGAGTTCAAGAACAAGACAAAGATGTCCATTTTCCACCTGCACCCCAATGTTCATAGCAGCACTATTTACAATAGCCAAGACATGGAAACAGCCTAAATGTCCATCAACGGATGACTGGATAAAGAAGATGTGGTATATTTATACAATGGAATACTATTCAGCCATAAAAACCAACAACATAACACCATTTGCAGCAACATGGATGCTCCTGGAGAATGTCGTTCTAAGTGAAGTAAGCCAGAAAAAGAAAGAAAAATACCATATGAGATTGCTCGTATGTGGAATCTAAAAAAAACAAAAACAAACAAAAAAAGCATAAATACAAAACAGAAATAGACTCATAGACATAGAATACAGACTTATGGTTGCCAAGGGGGTGGAGGGTGGGAAGGGATAGACGGGATTTCAAAATTGTAGAATAGATAAACAAGATTATACTGTATAGTACAGGGAAATATACACAAGATCTTACGGTAGCTCACAGAAAAAAAAAATGTGACAATGAATATATGTATGTTCATGTGTAACTGAAAAATTGTGCTCTACACTGGAATTTGACACAACATTGTAAAATGATTATAAATCAATTAAAAATGTTAAAAAAAAAAAAGGATTAAATAAAATATCCAAAAAAAAAAAATGTCCATTCTCACTACTTCGATTTCAACACTGTATTGGAGTTCCAGCCAATGCAATCAGCAAGAAAAATACATACATTCATATATGCACATCAGAAAGCAATAAATAAGACTCTTTCTTCAGAATGAATGCATTCACAAAAAAAATCCTAAAGAATCTTCAAAACTACTGGAACTAATAAATAAATTTGACAAGGTAACAGGTCCAAGGGCAATATATAAAATCAAGCTGTTCTTATATAGTACCAATAAAAAAACCGGAAGATCCTTTTAAATTCCATTTATAATAGTATCAAAATATTAGGGATTAATTTAATAAACTGTGTAAGGCCTCTACACTAATAACAATGCTGAGAAAAACTAGAGAAGATCTAAGTAAATGGAGAGATACACAATATTTAGTGATTTAAAGACTCAATACTGCTAAAATGTCCTTCTCCCCAAATTGATCTATAGATTCAATGTCATCTCAATCAAAAACCCAGAAAGTTGTTTTACAAAAATTGACAGGTTGATTCTAAAATCTATATGAAAATGCTAAGGGCCCAGAATAGCCAATAGATTCTTGGGGGGGAAGAAAGGAAGGAAGGAAGGAAGGAAGGAAGGAAGGAAGGAAGGAAGGAAGGAAGGAAGGAAGGAAGGACGGACGGACGAACTAAATTGTACTGTCTGATTTTAAACTTATAACAATAAAGCTTCAGTAATCAAAAGTGTAGAAATGGCATAAAGACAGACAAGTAGATCAATGGAAGAGAAAAAGTCTAGAAATAGAATCAAATTTATATGGTTCACTGATTTTCAACAAAGGTACCAAAGCAATTCAATGGAGATGGGAAATGTTTTCAACATATGTTGTTGGAAGAACTGAATATCCATTGGGGGAAAAAATGAAACTTGACCCCTACCTCATACCATAGGAAAAAATCTGAAATGGGACCAAAGACCTGAAAGTAAAAGCTAAAACTATAAGGCTTCTAGAAGAAAACAGAGTATCTTTGTGGTCTTTCTCAGGACCTAGAAAATACTAACCATAAAAGAAAAAAAATCAAAAATTGATTTCAAAATTAAAAGTAACAAGACTAGATTTCTCTTCAAATATTCTGTACTTCAAACTCAACTCTTCCCTTTTGGTTATAAGCATTATTTAGTATTATCTGGCTGTGTATATTTGAGAACATTTCCAGAATGCTCTAAGACCTCTGGAAAGAAAGAAACCAAGTTGTTGCATAGATTATATTTAACATTATTGAAAAATACTTTCAAATATAGCTAAAACTCTAGCTTCTCCACTTTAAAGGACTACAGTTGGACAAAACAGAGACAGGTTCTTCAGGATTTATTCAAAGTCAAAAAAAGACAGGAAATGACAGATATCAAGAGAAGAGAAGGAACTTGTAAGACAAGGTATATGAGTAACAAAAAACAAATAAGATCTCTTTCTAGAAGGTCTTTTACAACCATTCACATCACATACAAGGGAATTATTCCAAGATCAGGAAGAAATAGTTGAAACAGAATACCAGCTAACACATTCCCTGACTCCACCACATACTCATTCAAATGTTGTCATTCACACATGATGTTATATACCTTATACCCAAGCAGCCAGGACTCTCCAGTGTCTATGTGGAAGATGTGGGAGTTATGGGGAGAATTCCCACTACCAGGTAAAGAAAAGATATGCAATTAGAAGTAACTTCATGGAAGGTTTTTTTTTTTTTTAAGGTGATCTCTGCTCTCCTTGGCATGTATATTATTTCATTTCATGACAGTTCCAGGATATCTTATCTCAGAATGTATGTTGCCAAGCTGCATAAACCAAGGTTTCTCAAAACCTTTTGACTCCAGGTGAGTTCTCAAGCCAATCTTGACTGCAGTAAACCTGCGCTTTTGGCATTATAGTGAGTAAAAGAAACCAAACATACAATAGTACCTACTGCATGATTCCACTTATAATGAAGTTCATGAATAGGTAAATCTTAACTGATGCTAGTAGAAGTCCAAATAGTGATTTCCTGGGTGGAGGTCTAAAGGAGTGGAGGTGGGCAAGGGCATGAAGGAACCCTCTGGAGTACTGGAGATGCTCTATAACTTGGTCTGCAAGGTGGTTACATGGTGTGTACATGAAAAGGTTCATATCTGTGCACTCCATGCACCTCACCAGATGTATGGCACACCCCAAGCACAGTTGCTATTCATTTGAGCTCTGGGCTCAGGTGCTTGGTCTGTTCTACCACAGGAGAGGTATTCACAGAGACATCTGTGTACCTTAAGAGTCAAAGTCTGGGTTAAGGCATTGTGTGCTTGTTCCTAGTGTATCATGAACCCAGTAATCTGGCTTTAGTCTCAACCTTCAGTCAACTAGATGTGACCCACCCTAAAACCACCTAACAATGGATGAACTTACTCCAGATGATCTTGCTTTTGCAGGTTCTCATGGCCACCTCATTCACACATGAATAAGAGGGCAACACAGAGACACTTAGCACACACAATGCATTTGATTAATCTGGTCTACATTTTCAAATATCTTCAAACAGAGCCCTATCCAAAAGACCTACAGACCTCTCCAAGTTACGATGGTTCAACTTTACAATGGTACAAAAGCCACAGACATTCAGTAGAAACCATACCTCAAGTTTTGGATTTTTATCTTTTCCCAGGCTAGACAGACACTATCTCCGGATGCTGGGCAGCTCCCAGTCAGTCCCAGTCATGAGGGTCAACAACCAGTACACTTACAACCATGTGGACCCACACAACCATTCTGTTTCTCATTTTCAGTACAGTATTCAATAGATTCCATGAGATATTCAACACCTTATTATAAAATCAGCTCTGTGGTAGATGATTTTGCCCAGTGGTGAGCTAGTGTAAATGTTCTGAGCACTTTTAAGGTGGGTTAGGCTAAGCTATGTTTGTAGGTTAGGTGCGTTTAATGCATTTTTGACTTGCAACATTATCAACTTACAGTGGATAGGTTTATCAGGACATAATCCTGTCGTAAACTGAGGAAGATCTGTACATGATAATGTTAATATTCTAATGGTCTCTTGGCTGCTAGGCATCCTCAATTTTTCTCAAATACTCAGTGCCATCCTAATTATTATCCAGTACTGCAATATGCTGGTGCACAACACTTTGATGGGTGTGGTTAGGAAGAAATGAGATAGGTATTAACAGAATAAGAATTTAGCATTTGACACTCTTTCCCAGGAGTCCAACCTTCCTGAAAAATCTTTACCTTTACCAGGATAAATGACTTGGACCTCAGAAAGGCAAGCTTTTCAGGCTCTAATTGGGAAGCTACTGAATATAACTTCGAAATGTTATAAAGTTGACTTATGTTACTTCATAACAACACAAATTGAGCTAATTTGCTTTAATGGCAATAGAGGTTTGCAGAACAATCCCAATGAATCAGGCCAATGAACAAAAAGAAAGAAAAGGACAATTTTATTTTTCACTAAATGAACTCAAGGCTTCTGATTTAGATGAACTATACAATATGGTTCTCTAGTCAAACTCATTTGAAACTACAGTAAATACCTAACAAATTCAGTGAATTATATCAGAAAGGCAGATCTACACTGGTGTGGCAGAATGCTACAATGGACAGAGGATATCTGAGATTAGGACTTGCCCTCTCCCATCACAATGACCTTGGATAAGTCATAGATGAGCTTCCTTGCCTGTAATACGGGAATTGTGATTCCTGCCTGTTTTATCATAGGCTATTCTGAGGATCAAATGAGAGCACCAACACAAAAGTACTCAGTGAACTACGAGGTGAGGCCTATGATGTGTGTGAGTTTTCTACCATCTCATCCCCATTGAAGATGCATCTCTCCAACTCTCAGAGATATGGGCTGTGGAAGAATGATTTTCACAGATTTACAGCATGGTCACATGAAAACAAACTCCAAAGACATTATGTGGCAGCACATCCTGTTCATCTGAAACACGAGGAAATAAAAGCAGCCCCCTCGATGGACTGTGTACTATGTTCCAGGCACTAGGCTTCTCTCACAGCACGTCATTTACTTCCCACAACTCAGGTGAGGAACATGAGGCTCGGCTATGAAGCCAAGATGAACAACCTGGGTCTCTCTCCAAAATCTCTACAGGATATACCAATCCCCACTCCGCTATGCAAATCCCAGAAAGATTAAAACATGTTAATCTGAGTAATGTGGCTGACTGGAGGGGTGTCCATGCACCGTCTTTATTCACCTGTATGTGTTTGAGAGTCTCAGTCACCACTGTGAACATGTTCGCAAGGTCAAGGTTCTAATGCTCCCCTAAAATGTTTCCCTCCCCATCCCAGCAAGAACCATGTTCCCAGGACAGACAAGGCTCAGCATTTAAATCCATGGCGCAGCTAAACCACACTTAACAAGACGCTCTGCTCATCATGGACTAAGTTCTGACTCACGGATATGTCAGACGGGAATACATCCCCAAGTTCTGCCTGCCCTGACAAGGGATCAAGTCTGGAGTTCCTTCCCCCAGAAATCAAGGCTCTGATTTCTCCCTATTCTTAGCCCAGAGGCTTAGAGTACAGTTGGCTCCATCCTGGGTTCATGAGTGAGGCACAGGACCAGGGCTGAAGTCAGACAGTGCCTCCCATGCCCCCGGCCACGTGACAGGGTCAGGATGTGCACATGACCCTGTCTGAGCCAATGAGATAAAACAAGACTGTCTGGCAGGGCTGGACAAAGATTCTCACACTCTTTTTGGCTGGAAGGAAGGTGAACGGATGCAAGCCTAGGAACTTCTGGCAGCCATCCTGCAGTTAAAAGAGGAGGACATGTCTGAGAATGGGGTCAACACACAGGAAGTGGAGTCAGGATGGGGAGAGAGAAACCAGATCCTGATGACATCATTTGAGCCCCTAAGCTGACTCTAGATTTATCTCTGGACTGGTCAGTTATGTGAGCCAATAAATTCCTCTTTGACTGGGATTGGGCCCATTACTTGCACCAGAGGAGTCTGAGTACACGGGTTCCCTAAGGGCCATCCGTCCCCATTGAACTATGAGCTCCCTGCAGTCAGAGACTGACTTCTGACTCTTGCATTAACGTTCAGTGAATTGGGCTGATCCTTGGCACATTCTGAGAGTTCCCAATATATAGGGGATGAAACAGGTCACCTCCAGTCTTTATAGAGCAAAACTTATACCCAAAGCAGAAAACAGTAAGAATGTGCAAAGCCTGTTACTAATCATTTAATTGTTAGTTCCAGCTTATTCCCATTGTATCCCCCACCTCCCCCACTGCAAAGCTTCCACGTTATATATGGCCCTTCTCCTCCCTAGGAAAACAATTTTGGAAGATGTCAGGAATGAGTTCATACTCTGATCTAACTGGAGGGTTTTTTTCACATTAAAAAAAAAATGGGGATAACACCGAATACTTTTCAAGATGTCCATAAAACACAGGAACTCACGTGTTAGAGGGCCTGTGCTCACTCAGGACACCAGATTTCTTACTTCTGCTGCCCTGAAGAGCTAAATAACAGCTCTGAGAGGCAAAATTGAGACCTTAGTACAGCATCTCGCCTGTGGCTGACTCTTAGGAGGAAAGAACAGCAAGAACCAAGCCCTAAGTGTTCAGTCTCGAGTCCGTGCTGATTCTAGTGAGGATGAGACACAGACCAACCTCTTCTCTACTGCCTACAAGATGAGTTTCAGAAACTTTTCTGCCCCCCAAACACACAAGGGAGGGAAGGAGAAAGTAAAAAAAGATGAGGGAGGAGTGGGAAGAGGGGGAAGGAGGGAGTGGTGGGGAAGAGGGAGGCGGGAGGGAGGAGGGAGAGCTGCTCTGTGGGTGACACGGGTGGGAGGGCACAGCTCCACTCTCCCCAGCCACTCCCCTCAGCTCCAAGCCCCTGAGGTCCCTCCAAAGGAAACTTGAAGGCCTGCCCCAGTGTCATTTCACTGCTTCTCAAAAGATATGAAAATCAAAGAATGAGCAGCAAATTAATACACAGTTGAAATTCATGGCTCAAGTGAGTGTTTAAAACCAGTTCCATTTTCCTTGGCTGAAAAGGCCAGATATCCAAAGGCTATGTGAAAAAGAAAACAAAGGCAATCATCCAAGTAATTCAGCCTGAAAACTTAACTCTGCTCCAACCAGAGAAATTCAGGTACTGGTAAAACTGAAACAAGAAACTAATTAAAATGAACCCAAAAAGAGGCTTCAAAGGCCAGGTAGACAGGTGCTCTGACCTGGATCACATCCCTGTTCATGATCCTGTCCCTGAAGCCTTGTCTCTAATAACTAAACTAGAAGTACACCAGCTGAGCCTAAGATGTTTCACCCTGTTTTTAAGACTGTTTTTAAGATCTTTTGTAAACTGCATTTCTAGTGCTAAACTGGTACAGAAATTTATCTAATCATTTCACGTCTTGGCACAGTAGTCATTAAGCTTGCCTTTGAAAAGAACAGTTTTTCACCCCTGGAAAAGACAGCAGAAATGTTCACTGTTAGGCGAGATAGTCCATGCTTATGGCAAGGGATGCCTTCCACAATTCCCTGCTCGGCCCTCACTGCTCTGGGAATTTTACCCGGGATGTCCTGTTGGGTTACATCTACCTACTGCTCAATTCAGCAAAAAGTAACACTGACTTTCGCAGTATAAACATGTAAGTTTCCAGATCTTATAAAGTTCAAAGGCAAAATGGGCAATTCTCCCTACAGACAGAGAAACGATCCCATTTCTTCTGGTCACTATTTCTAAATTAGAACTGACGAAGTTTCAGGACCACAGAAAGAAGGGACCTCAGAAATCCATCCAAAAGGGGATTTTCCTGAAAAAGAGAAAGTCCACAGATATTCACTAACTGAACACGCTGTGCCAGTCCCCAAGTGATGACAAACAATGCTGGCCTTGCCCTCAAGGCTCTCGAAGTCCTGCGGACAAAAACAAGTCTCTGTTTCCCAGCGCTTTCTTTAAAGTCAAGGACAGACCTCCCTGCAGAAAACAGATCCTGGAGATAGGCCGGAGAGAAGGAATGCGAACCCTGGGTGATCCCGCCTTAATTGAAAGGTTTCTTAATACTTTCTAATGATGAGAGCAGCAGAGGAGGGCTTGAAGGCAAGACCTGCCTTGTGTGGGTTAAATTAAATCGTGTCTAAGCCTGGGCAACATCTCCAAGAAGTCGCCGTGTTTGCCGCTGTATAAATGCCACCCTGGTGGAATGTGCATAAGGCCAGATGCCACAGGACCCGGTTCTCATCTCAGTTTTGCCACCACTAAATTGCGGTGAGCCTGGGTGAATCCCTTCTCCTCGCTGATATCTTCCCAGCTCATCTCTGCTCTAATGCTCCAACTTGGTACCACCATAAGGTCTTCCATCCTTTTTACTTCCTTTGAGATTCTTTGAGCGGCCCTGATGACCTTGAGATCAGTGATTAGAATGTCCCTCAGGATTAGAGGCACGAGAAATAAAGGTGACCCCCACCGGGGTGCTAAGCAAGACTAGGCCAGCATCTGCCATGTCACCATCTTGAGACACTGGGCTTCCAACTCCTCCTGCCTCCCTCCCCACGGCCCTTCACAATGTGGCAAATTCTTGGGACCAACTGCCTCTAAAGGGAAGTACCCACTCAAAAGGCTATCCACCAACATAGCCAAAAGAACTGAACTCAAAAGTTCTTCAACCTCTTCTTCATGTCCAAAGAGCACATCATTTCATTCATTCATTCATTTTCAGGAGTTAGTCTTTCCAAGAAAGAACACACTCCTCTCTAAGCATCTTTCAGTGCTATTTCTGTGGGTCACATCCTTTGGCTGAAGTGAGGAAAGGCAATGGTCTCTTTACCAGCAACCAAGTCCAGAAGCTAAAGAAAAGCAGTGTCTCTGCCAGCAAGGCCCACAAACCATCTAATGGGGGGGGGGGGGTGCACGCAGGCTTTGCCAAGAAGCCCAGAGGCAGCTACACAAATAGGAAGTCTGGGTGGCAGGTGGAGGAGGAACATACAGAGGACAGACCAAGGCTGTGAGTCCAGGGCATCAGCCTGGGTCAGAGGTGAGGACACAACACCAGTGCACAGGGCCACAGACCTCTCTAGTCAGCACCATCTAACAGCACACGCTGCAGTGATGGCAATGTTCCCGATGTGTGCTGTCTCATACGATTGCCCTACATGGATGCTGAACAATGGAAACGAGGCTTATGTGACTGAGAAATTAAAATTAAATAAAATTTAAATCTATTTCATGTTCTTATAGCTACAAGTGACTAGTGACAAAGACCAT
This sequence comes from Camelus bactrianus, assembly GCF_048773025.1. Lineage (NCBI taxonomy): Eukaryota > Metazoa > Chordata > Mammalia > Artiodactyla > Camelidae > Camelus > Camelus bactrianus. The sequence continues at coordinate 31,119,398 of NC_133555.1, forward strand.
TCCAGGCAGCACTGATCTATGCTACTCTCTTATATAATGCATCCTCTCAAAGAAAGGACCAAATTTGACAGGACCCTCCTCTATTCAAAAACAAACAAACTATGGGGAGGGGCCTTAGGGTCAGCCCATCTAGAAGCAGAGTTTGGAATCTGTGTGCTTCCAGGAAGATGAGAATGGTTCAGAACTACCAACTCTCTTTCCCTACACACCTAACCTAAACTTCCTACCTTCAGAAAGTGGGGATGAAACTGAGGATTCCCATAGGTTAAACTCCAGTCCTGACTATTTTTTAGCCTGTGACCTTGAGGAAGGTGCCTCCTCCCTGAACCACAGAGCCTCCCATCACCAGCACAAGAGAATTCAAACAGGCAACTTCAAAGGCCCTAGTCAGCCCTAAGAGTCTAGGAATGTACAAATCACTTCATCACAATTTAAAACTTTGGTGCTCGAAGGAACCATCAAGAAAATGAAGAGACAACCCAGTGGAGAGGAAACATTGGCAAAGCATGTATCTGATAAGCGACTGGTAACTAGAATACATAAGAATTCTTACAACTCAATTAAAAAAAGAACAATTTTAAAAATGGGCAAAGAATCTGAATATGCATTTCTCTAAAGAATACACAGAAATGGCTGATAAGCACAAGGAAAGCTCAACATCATTAGTCACGAGAAGTGCAAGTGTGTAATGAGATACTATTTCACATCCACTAAAACGGCTCAAACCCAAAAGCTATACATTAACAGGTGTCAGGAAAGATGTGGAGAAAATGGAACCATCATCATTCACTGCTGGTGGGAACGTAAAATGATGCAGCTGCTTTGGGAAACAGTTTGGCAGTTCCTCAAAATGTTCAAGTTTCCTTACGACCCAGCATATTCTAGTCCTAGGTGTATATATACATAGACATACACCTAGGAGTAGAATATATATATATATATATATATATACACACACACACACATATATTCAAGAGAACTGAGAATGCAAGTTCATACAAAAACTTGTACCTGAATGTTCAAAGGAATATTCATAATAGCCAAAAAATGGAAATAACTCAAATGTCCACAAGCTGACGAAGGGACACAGGAAATGTGGCACAGCCATACAATGGAACATCACTCAGCCACAGAGAAGAATGAAGTACGGACACAGGCTACAGCATGGCTGAATCTTGAAAACACTGTACTAAGTGAAAGAAGCCAGACTCGATAGATCACATATTATGTAATTTATATAAAACGTACAGAATAGGAAAATCTATAGAGACAGAAAGTAGATTAGTGATTGCCTAGGGCTGGGGAAGGGAGGGCTGGAGGGAAATAGGGAGTGATGGCTAATGGGTATGGGGTTTCTTTTCAGGGTGACAAAAATGTTGGCAAATTGATTTTGATGATGGTTGCTTGACTCTGAATGTAGTTAAAAAAAAAACCCACTGAATTGTATAATTTAAAATGGTGAATTGTATGGTATGTAAATTATATCTCAATAAGGCTGTTCAGGAAAAAATGTGCATGGCTTCATCCCATCTACTTAATGGAGACCAATTACTTCTGTTATTTATTGCCCCCAGGTCCCAGTGCCAGGTGCCAGTGGCAACCACCTGAACAGAACATGACTTAAGTCGAAGTCACCCCACTTATAAACAAGGGGCTATTTTTAAAGCAGTCCTTGTCCCGCACAGCTTCACACACAGCAAGGGTGGAGCCCTCTTCGTTGCAGCTAAGATTAAAATGTCTAACCTAACTGGGATCAAAAAGTGCATTTTTTTAAAAGGCAAGAAAAGAAGCAATGCAGACACATATTCTTCTAAGTCCAAGGAACACTCTGGGGAACTGAAGGAATTCTGTCTACTTGTGTAAACCACCTGCACAACAGCTGTGAACGGTACACTGACATCTTTTCCCAGGATCCCTGAGCCCTGGCAAGGGTCAGGCAGGCATCCCCAACTCCTGAGAAGCCGACATTCAAGACCCCTGACTCTGGGGTAACATGAAAACCTGCTTTTCCAGGGATGAGGGAGGCCTTTAGAAGCCATTCTCTAGCTGAGAGTAAAACATCTCACCTGACCGTGTTCCTGGGGCCAGGGGCTAAAGATGAAAGCCTCAGTAAACGGATTCTTGGCACCAGGAGAAGACAGGCCAGATGAGACTGCAGACTTAGGGAAGTGAGACGGCAAAGTAGGAAGGCTGTTTTGTTTAATCAACACACCAGAGTCGCATAAACAAGTGTTGTTCCCTTCAAAGTAGGAAGCTCGGAAGGCGGGATGTGTGGCGCTGGGAATACAGCCACTCCTCAGAGCGTTCCAAAATGCCAGCGAGGACCTTCTCCAGAGCCCAGGACACGTGTCTCTCGAGAGCCTGCTGGATAAGGTCAGGGATCAACCTGAATCACCCCATTTTTAGCCTGAAGTAGAGCAAAATGAAAAATAGAAACTGGCTCTGAAAGCAATTCTGAAGACAAGTAGTCCTGCATCACTGGGACGAGGGTGCAACCTCAGAATAACTACTTTGAAGAGCACACTCCATTTTGGTTTTGTAGGTTCTGATGTTCTCATTAAGCAATTACAGTCTCTCCCAAAGGGAGTATCTCTCTGTCTCCCTCCCTCCCTCCAAACTCCCCATCTCTCCAACTCTCTCTTCTCACTCTCCCCATCTCTCTCTTCCTCTCCCTACTCTATGTCTCTCATGTCTCTCTCCTTCTCCCTCATCATTGTCTCTCCTCCCCCATCTCTGCCCAGTCGTCCATCCCGCTCTGTCCCTCCATCCCCCTCCCCAGGGTTCTGTTTCCAGATTGGGAAGAGAGACTATCAGGCCATGTTAAGAAAGCAGCAAAGCGATAAGGCAACCTCAGTACGCCAAAGGCAGTCACAGTGATGCTTCACTAAATGGTCCATCATTTACCAACACCCTGTGCCAGGGACCATGGAGGATGAAGACAAGGGTACATTGGTTCCTTGCACACAAGTTCACGCTGCTGTTGAAAGTAAGAAAAGCGCGTAAGACCAAACCCAAGTAAGCATATGCCTCAGGGGACAGAGCTGGTCCCACCAGGGGCTAGTCCATGAGGCTCCCCAGGGAAGGTGACCAGCTCCACCAGGACGGGAAGGAATCGAGACCACAAACAGGACCTCCAGCCTCAATGGCCACCCAGCCCCATGGTCCACAAATCCTGAGGAGCTCAAGGTACAGTCAGGACTCCACATGGCAGCTGGCCTTCGAGAATCGTGGAGGGGGAGAGCCAGCTCCAACTGTGGATTCAACGGGTATCTTCAGTTCTTCATACCCGCACCTCAGCCTCCCCCCAGCACAACCCCGGGGGTGGAGATGGGGGGGCGCTGCCCCAATGGGTACGGCTCTTCATCTGTGCAGGGCCTGTGTGTAGCACTGGCCTCATGGGGAGATGGGAGTGGATTGGGGTGGATCAGGGCTCAGCCTTGCACTGCTTTCCAAAGCGATCAGAGGGAAAGGCAAAGCCTTCCTCTCCTGGGAAGTCACTCACTCCCTCACAGACAATAATAAGGATAACGCCTCACGTGTGCACGCTGCTTTCTACATTATAAAACACTTTCACACAGCTCCCACTTGACTTTTCCCTCCCTACCTTGTGACCAGTGAGGATAGCGGGAGTCACAAGGAGTGATGTTACAGAGCAGGAACACAAAGGTAGGCCACTGAACTCTAAGTTCTTTGATCCTCCCATGACATGCCTCGTGTGCACAGGGCCGGGGGAGGCGGGGTTGGTGTGCCAGAACGGAAACAGCAGACAGAGAGACCACTGGATCCGTTCACAACCTTATGGGTTTATGACCTCAGCAAAGATTCATTCAGTTAACTCTGAGCTTCACGTACTTCATCTGTAAAACAGGAGTACTAGTGACTACTGAGTGAATTGCTGTGAAGACAAGAAAACAGGTACAGAATCTGAGACTGGTGCCTGAAATCAAACGGTGGGAGCTTCGAGACATGGCCCCTGGGTGCTCCCATTTGAAACATCAGTGTGGCCACGAATGCCAACCCAGAACCCCCAAACCATGGGGGTCTGCTTTCAGTCCTTGACGACCAGGAATATGGGGCTCCTGCTGCTGAGCCCTGAGCTCAACACCGGGGTGGTATCAGTGGCAGCCTCTCCCCTGCAGCCACATGCTCACCCTGCCCACCAGCCCGGGGCCAGGCATAGAGGCCAGGCTCCAACAAAGAGAGGGGAAGGGCACACACCCTGCTCTCTCCACCTCCATGTACTGGGACACACTAAGAAAAAGGGAAACAAAAATCCTCGGGCCAAGAAATGCAGCACTCATGAGAGAACAGGGGGCTTAACAGGCGTGGGACTGATTTAAAAACTCCACAGCCCCCTAAGGGCAGAGGGAAAAGAGGCTCCCCCAATGCTCAGACCCTGAAAGTTGGCAAAGAGACCCTCCCCACAACCATTCCTAACCAATTAAATAACGTCTTGGCAGTCTTTTCAGCAAATGGTGTTGGGAAAACTGGACAGCTGCATGTAAATCAATGAAGTTAAAATACTCCCTCACCCCATAGACAAAAATAAACTCAAAATGGCTTAAAGACTTAAACATAAGACAAGACACAATAAATATCCTAGAAGAAAACATAGGCAAAACATTCTCTGACATACATCTTGGCAATGTTCTCCTAGGGCAGTCTACCCAAGCAGTAGAAATAAAAGCAAAAAAAAAAAAAAAAAAAAATAGAACCTAAATAAACTTACAAGCTTTTGCACAACAAAGGAAATATAAGCAAAACAAGACAACCTACAGAATAGGAGAAAATATTTGCAAAAGATGAGACAGACAAGGGTTTAATTTCCAGAATATATAAAAAGCTCATACAACTTAATAACAAAAAAACAAACAACCTAATCCAAAAATGGGCAGAAGACCTAAACAAGCAGTTCTCCAATAAAGACATACAAATGGCCAAGAGGCACATGAAAAAATGCTCAATATTGCTAATTATCAGAGAAATGCAAATCAAAACTACAATGAGATATCACCTCACACCAGTTAGAATGGCCATCATTCAAAAGTCCATAAATGATAAATGCTGGAGAGGCTGTGGAGAAAAGGGAACCTTCCTACGCTGTTGGTGGGAATGTAGTTTGATACAGCCATTGTGGCAAACAGTATGGAGATTCCTCAACAGACAAAAAATAGATGTACCATCAGATCCAGCAATCCCAATCCTGGGCATATAACCAGAGGGAACCTTAATTCAAAAAGATACATGTACCCCATCATTCATAGCAGTACTATTTACAATAGCCAAGACATGGAAACACCTAAATGTCTATCGATAGATGACTAGATAAAGTCATGGTATATTTATTCAATGGAATACAACTCAGCCATAAAAAAAAAATAATAAAATAACGCTATTTGAAGCAATGTGGATGGCCCTGGAGAATGTCCTTCTAAGTGAAATAAGCCAGAAAGAGAAAGGAAAATACCATGTGTTATTATTTATACATGGAATCTAAAAATTTTTTTAAAAGACAAATGAACTTATTTACAAAACAGAAACAGACTCACAGAAATAGAAAACAAACTTAGGGTTTCGAGGGGGAAAGGGGTGGAAAGAGATAAATTGGGAGTTCGAGATTTGCAGATACTGACTGGTATATATATAAAATAGATAAACAAGTTTATATTGCATAGCACAGAGAACTATATTCAACATCTTGTAGTAACTTATGGTGAAAAAGAATATGAAAACAAATATATGTATGTTCATGTATGACTGACGCATTGTGCTATACACCAGAAATTGATACAACATTGTAAACTGATATTTCAATTTAAAAAATTAATTAATTAATTAATTAATAACATCTTGGGTGAACTGGGGCTCACTCATATCATTTTGTTGACTCCTCGAAGACCTCATGCTAAAGGTAAGACAAGCATGACTACCTCCATTTTACAGATGAGAAAATCAAGGCCAAGGGAGATAACAATTTGTTCTGTCACAAAGCTAGTAGGCAGCAAACCTGAGACCCAGGTCTAGACCAATTTCCTCCAGACTCTCTGCTCTCCAAAGGACATGATAACACAAACAGAAAGAGAAGAAGGGAGGCAGTCCAATCAGAGCAAACTACAAATGCAAGACTTGATGTATAAGGAAATTCACAGTACATACAACACTTGCTGTGCACAGAGGGCTCCCTTACAAAATCCCCTTTAACCATCTCAGCAATGAGGGGCAGAACTAGCATTATTACTTTCACCTTACAGGTGAAGAATCTGAGGTCACATGGCTGAGAAGAACAAACAGTATCCCTGGTCTTGGGGACCCTGAGCTCTGGCAAGTCATGTTCCATCTGTAAGCCATGGTTTCCCAGCAGAACCACTTGCAAGGAGGCCTCCACTATGCCCAGGGACTTTGTGTCCTACCTCTGCCACATCCTAGATGTTTGGTCTTGGGGGAGTCATTTAACGGCCTTGCTCTGTAGCCTGTAGGCAGTTACTCACACTGTGAGAATGCACGGGCACTGTAACAGAAGCACACGGGCACCAGTGATAACTGCCATTACTCTGGTTCTAAGAATTGCCCCACCTTCCCTTCTGAGAGCACAGCAATCAGACCAGAACTCCCCTGACATCTGATTTGCTCTTTAGCACTTGTTTTCTTTCCCCTTCTGAGTATCATTTAAATCAAGAGGTGGCCAGGGGTCTCCCAGCTGGGCCTCACAGGAACAAGATACAGCTGGTCAAGTGGATGCCCGAGCAGCTGAGACAGTGTCCGCAGGGACACCACCAAGCATCACAGGAGGATGTTGAGCTCCGGATTTTGCTGCCCTACTCCAGCTGGGATAACTTCTTGGCTGTGGAAATCAGACTCTGATCACTAAACCAGCCCCTTCTACCCACAGTGTCCCAAGGGAAATCAACAGCACTTCACTGCTGCCTAAGTGAAGATGGAGTGCAGTCCAGGTCTAGGGCCTCCTACAACCAGCTGGGTAACTTTCCGTCACTAATTCACCAGGTTCCCGCAACACCCTTTCTGACTGCTAGGTCTCAAGCCCTTCAGGTTGGGTCAGTCTGGTGAAAACATCTTCCGTACAACTGCTTTGGAAAGCAAACCCCTAACCCCGTAAACCATTCAGGAAACTAATGTGGCTAGAAGGGTCCCACCCTCATCCAAGGCCCATAGTGTCACTCTCTCACTGGGGCAGGAGCAAGCAGGTCCGTCTTCCCAAGCTCCGCTTCCTCACCTGTGAAGCTGAGGACAGTCACCCCTAACTCCCAGGACTGCGCTGAGGCTTTAGGACGCATCACCCTGGCTCCAGCAATAGTGAGCCACAGAGAGTCCATGCCTCCTAGAAGCCAGGGCCCAGGCCAACCCTACAGACCGCTTAATCTCCTCTTTTACAGAAGAGACAGGCTGGGTGAGGAAGAGTGGCTGTACTGTTCACAGGCTCTGAGTGGCGGGTGTGTGCAACTCAGGGACCCACAACCCTGACTGCTCATTCCTCCGACTGCCCTGTGCCCAAGAAGCCCCAGACTTGCCTTTCACAAGTAACACTTTTCAAGGAATTAAAATACAATAAAATCTACTTCATGCCCGAATTTAAACTCCTCTAATTCCCATTTTAATTGGATGATTCACAAGATGCTTCAGAAGACGGGCAGAGGGCCGCCCAGGTTCTCTCCACCTCGAAATGTCTCTGGGTAGCGAGAACGTCCCCGAACCTGGGTTCCATGCCATAACCAAAATCAGGACCGTGAAGCCTGCCCAGAGACCCACCTGGAGGTCCCGCTGTCGCTCGGCCCCTTGGCCTCCCCCTCCGCTGCTGAGTGTTTAGACGGCAGCAGCCCGGGAGCTATGACTTCTCCGCACCGCGTGGTGGGTAGAGCGCGGGTTCTTACGCGAAAAAGCAGGGAAAGAATCCCGGACGCCAGCGGCCCGGGAGCTTTGACCTCTCTGCGTGGCGCGGTGGGTAAAACGTGGGCTCTTAGGCCAAAAAGCCTGAGGAGAGTCCGGGACGCGAGCCGCCCGGCGAACTTTGACCTCTCCGCACGGCGCGGTGGGTGGAGCCTGGGCCCTTAGGTCCGAAAGCCCGGGGAGAGTCCCGGCCCTGCCAATTACCAGGCCTCGTGGCCACATGGGAACAATCTGACCACTCCGAGCCTTTCTTCCTCACCTGCAACATGAGGATTTCAGTAGTCTCTTCCTCGTGAGTTTATAGTGAGGATTAAGGGAGAACTAAAGAGATTACATATGCTGAGCCCACCTAGCCCGGTAGATGTCAGCCACCAGCTAGTAACAAAGGTAATTATCCATGTGCCTCCGGTTATGGTCAGAAAGACACAGCCTGCCGGCCACACTAGAACCAGCCTGGCTGAATCCCCCCTCCCCCCGCTGGCTCTCTCCATAAAATCATGAGGCTGTCTATGGCCAAATGATTTCTGCACGTTAATATGCATGAAGAAAGTAAGGGAATAATTTATGAAGTAAAACAGGGCAGAGAGGAGTGATCAAAACTATCTTTTAGACGATAAGAAATCGAGGAGATAAAAGTCTACTGAATGCCCAGCTTGCTTGGAAGAAACATGCTTTTGTCATCTGATTTTCCAGATGTCTCAAGTGTCCCTGCCCCAGAGCCTGACTTCAGTCTGGAGTCCCAGCTGAAACTGGAGAGAATGGAAAAGAAATAGACCAGGAGACAGAAGCACTGGCTTGAGTCCCCACCTGGCTCCTCTCTCACTGTGTGACCCTGAGCAAGTCAACTGCTGGGTCTGAAAAAGGAACACATTCGTCTGAAGGTCACTGGGGTCCTTCTCAATCCCAAACTCACCAGGTCTGTGATCCACATTCAGTGCCATTCATGGTAAATCAGAACCGCCATCTAACCTACTATCCCCACCCCTCCCACCCCTGCCTTTAATGATTATCAATTAGCTTATTCAGCTGCCAACCTAAAATAACACCAAAGCTTTCTCTGCCCAGACTACAGCAGTAACAATCCCACGTGGCTTTCTAGAAAAAGACTTCTTAAACACCTCTCTTTTTACCAAATTCTTGCTGGGTGTCACTACTTCTCCACATTCTAATTTAGAACTTTAAATGTTTTAATTTCACTCCCACCAGATAAACATTCTGAAAAGAGCTTTGGATAGATTCATATTAATTTATATTTCAATAATTTAGAATTTGTGAACACCCAAAAAGAAGCACACTTTTGCATTACCTTTAAAAAAAAAAGGACCAAGGGACTAATTAATGGTATAAAAGGGCAGCATTTTAACAATTTACCCATTCAAGCTGTTTTTGTACAATATAAAAGAAGTCATTTAAATATAAACAATGTTTCATTATACCCCATTGTTATCTATTTACTGAAGAACACTCAAGGTTGTCTTCTTATAAAAATATCGGTCACTTCTTTAGTTCACATGAGATTAAAAAAGTAAAACCACATCTCTTCCAAAATGAGGGTTTGGAAGGGGTTCCTTGTGTTAATTCATAGTATCCTTTTGTTCTCTGGCTTAAACCAAGTTAAGACAGTAAGTGAATGTATTTAATAGACCATATTTTACACAAAATAAATGCTCAAGAAAGTAATTTATGTATGATTAAATGACAGTTGTTTTAAACCACTCTCTTAATCTTCCCAACCTGAGTTCTATAGTAATTTATATAATCAAGAAAGGCAAAACTCTTCTAGAATACAGAAGTGCCTCCAGTATGCCACAGTTTAATGCTGTGCCCTAACCTTTTAAGAACTCTGAATCCAGAGACCATCTGTTTGCAGGGCATTTATTTCTCTTCAACAAAAGCACAGTGAAGACAGGGCTTTTGTTTTGAAGCACTGCCCCAACAGTACCTTGTACAAGGACCCATGCTGTTGATTCCCGCTAGGATTTGCTTCCTAGAAAGCTCCCCTCTCAACGAATACAGCTGCTTCCTATTGTTGAGAGAATAAAAACACTGTAAGTTAGAAGTGCTCCCTTTTGCCACCACTGCTGGAAAACCTAACAGCCAATTCAGTGCCCAGGTGTTAGCAATCCACTCACCTCGCGCACCTGGACAAGCTCCTTTTTGTTTGGAGTTCTGATTTGCCCCATCTTTCATCAACTTCCATTTTCTAAGTCACCTCAGAGTTTTTGGAAGTAAGAGGGGTACAAACCCTGTGATAAATACCATAATAAAAGCAAAGTTCTAGTGTGTGTGAAAAAATAATAATCAAAGACCTCCAGACAGCAGAAACAAAGCAGGCGAGATATTTTTCTTCCACAACTAAAAGGGAACATAAAGGCAGTATTGGTCTTGGTACTCAATGGAAGCAAGCAAACACTACAAAACTAAGGCTCAATTTTTGCATTAGGGACTGATTTACCTATTAGCTACCTGGAATGAGTGTTTCCCTTGAAAGAATCATGGTCCCCAAGTGTGTGGCACCCAAAGCAAAGGAAAGAATATTCCTTGGTGCCTTTCATCTGGGTCTGTGGTTCAAAAAAGATGACAAGTCTGGCACTCAGGGTTCCTGGACTTTCTGCTGTAACCACATGCTCCAGGTGTCTCCCAACCATCCAAGAAAGAGCCTGTACCTCCCCCCTCAGCCCCCACCAGAGGTTTCCTTTTCCATGGCCTAGGATAAAGAACAAATGATGTCACTCATCAGAGTTAAAGGACAGCTGATCTCAAGGAGACGCGGAGGTGGGAACGTAAATCGATAAAGGCGAAGTGGAAGCCAATGTGGCATTAAGTATGGAAATGGAAAAAAACGCACTACCCTCCCACCCAGAGAGCTTACTTCTAAGTACTTACCCCAGAGAAATGTTTACTTGTATGCACAAAAAGCATAGACAAATATTCAATGCAGCATTGTTTAAAATAGTTAAAACTTTAGGAACTATCCTAAATGCTCATCCAATAGAGAACAATTAAATAAACCATGGCACATACATGGGATATTTTATGGCAACTAAGAAGTTGTGAGAGCTCTAAATACAGGTATGGAAAGACCTATAAGACACATACAGTGGAAAAAAAGAAAGCTCTGTAATGTATACATTCTGCTTCCACTTGTGTAAAATTTAAAATACCCAAACTATATAGATATATATTTCAAAATGCACAGATCATGTACACATACACAGTGAAAAACAATTCTGAAACAGGTTACCCGTGATTAGAAGGAGCTGGGTAGATAAAAGGAGATTATCAATTTATCTGTATTAACTGTTCAGAAGAATATCTTCATGTATTACTTGTGTAAGTTCAAATGATGATTTAAAGAATGCAAAATATGAAAAACAAAGGCGGCTGCTCTCTGACCCCATGTTGTGGGTTTTCTTTAATGAAAGAGCAGCTGGGCACAGTGAGCTGGCAGCAGCACCAGCTAGAAGCCGGGACCCATGAGTCTGGTAGGTATGCTCTGCACAGCAGGTCTCAATAAATATTTGTTGAATAATGGTGCCTTGACTTCCTATCTTATAAACAAGGGTTCTTACAGCACTACAAACATATTTGTGAGTATGCTATGCTAGACTTCTCCGTGGATGTAGGGAAAGGAGGCAGGCTGGACCCCTCAGAAGATGACCAAGACAGGGAAAGGCATGAGCCTCAGACCCAACCTGCTTTCAACCCCCAGGCCAAGCTGACCCAGGACACCTCCGCCTTCCTTCCCAGGCAGGGTCCACCTGCCAGCTGCATCTTCCCTGAGTGGTCTGCAGCCTGCTTTCCCTCCCTCAGGTCAGCCCTCCAATTCCCCCCAGTCTGAGTCTCACTCATTCAATAATTTAAACAGGTAACTTCTAAAATGACCACTCAGCCAGAAGGGAGGAGGAAAAGAAATTAGCAGAAATAACTGCTTTGAGGTTCTGGAGAAGAAAGTCATTTTCCCCACATGGGCAGTGTCTGGGGCCCTGCTTGGTTAACATCACCAGAAGAAGGCTGCATCCTAGAAGGTGCATGTCAAAAACACCCAAGGTTCCATCCACCCACTACACTTTTCCCCCAGCTCTCTCTCTCGCTCTCTCGCTCTCACACTCTCTCTCTCTCTCTCTCTCTCTCTCTCTCTCTCTCTCACACACACACACACACACACACACACACAGAAACGCTCAGAAAGTTCCTCCTTCAAACCCATCTTCAGTTTTTCTCACTGTGCCCACCTCCCCACCTCCCAGTGCCAGCTCCACCTGCCCAGCAAAACAGCCTCACTGCCCACAAGAACTCCAGCTGCAAGAATACCAATCTCACTCACATTAAAAAGGAAAGATGCCTTCTGGCACTTTCCTTATTTTGATCACAAGGTCAGAACAGGACTTGGGGACATATCCTATAGTGCTGACAGCAGAGAACCCCAAGAGTGGGAGCATGATAGGAGATTTACATCTATTTGTAGATGAGCTACCAACCCCCACCCTCACCCCACAGGGCAAGGACACCCACCAACATCCCCTCCCTTGGCACATCATCCAAGCAACAGTAACACTCCACTCAGCCACCAGGATTTCAGAGCCTCTGCAATTTCCTTAGGGATTTTCCTAGAGGAGGAGCTGCTGAGGGTCTGTGATGGAGTCCCCACCCCACCACCACCAACAGTAGTTCACAAGACGTGTCTCTACTGCTGGGCAAGTGGACCCCTCTGTATCAGATACTTCTTATGTTGTACAGACAGTTAAAAATTAAAGGTGTATAGCACAGGGAAATACATACAAGATCTTGCGGTAGCACACGGTGAAAAAGAATGTGACAATGATTATATTCATGTATAACTGAAAAATTATGCTCTACACTGGAAATTGACACAACATTGTAAACTGACTATAATTCAATAAAAAAAAATTAAAGGGAGATGGTGAAGGTTAAAATAGGAAACTATCCACAGATCTGCTACAGGGGTCTCCTGTTCTCACACAATCATTTTTACAATATCACACTTAAGCTGAGGTTAAGGAAGGAATGCATCTCCCCGAAGACCCTGCCCCAAATGGACTGAGGGGATGCACATTTCAGACTGTGTGTGAGGGGGACCTTCTGGAGGCCAGTCAGACTCTGCCTCAGAGACTTGAGGGCTGGGGTGCAGGGTGGGATCCTGAGACCCTCTTTTAAAAAAAAACTCTTTTTTTGTTTTGTTTTTGTTGTTGTTGGTTTGGGGGTTTTGGCGGGGGGCGGTAATTAGATTTATTTACTTATTTTAACAGAGGTAGTGGGGATTAAACTCAGGACCCTGTGCATGCTAAGCATGCACTCTACCACTGAGCTATACCCTCCCCTGCTCCATAACCTCTTTTAAGCCCCCTTTCCAGTTGTATCTGATATAGTGTCTACCTCTTGGACTTGTCCCTTAGCTAAGTTAATAAATTACAAAAACACACACAAGTTCTGGCCAATACACCAATACAGCCTCACTCCAAGATAGGCTCATTTTTAAAAGGTCTGAGCAGGGAAGTTCTAGTATTCACAGAGTGTCTATATAACAATGAGATCACTTTTTAACAAACCAATCAAAAGAGTGAGGCCCTTCTGGAATTCTTCTTAAGGAATTTAAATAGTTGTAAATCTGAATTCTCTAAGAGTTGGGTTTGATTTCTGAAAAACAACTAATACTCAAGGCCTGTTCAATAAAAGATCAAGCTAGGTAACTTGTTCTTTGTCAACATGAGGTAAGACTACAAAAGAAATGCAATTATTTGTACAAGGTATATTTATGTACCGTTTATGATCAGGAAACCAGCTCTGGGTTAAGTGTTACTACACAAGTCCATCTACTCTGGTCATTTTGCTGCTCTTCCTCCACCAACATTCACACGAAATGTGACACACACACCTACCCAAGTACCACTACTCACACATGGCTCACACACAATTCTGAATACAGAAGTTAGCTTATGACGTAGGGATTCAAAAAGTATCAAGTACTTGTCTTCCTACTCTCTTGCTTCAGATATAGAGTTAAATTTGTCAAGAAAGATCAATTCTGAAATTCAAGGCAAACTCTGACAGGTGTTTCCTGGGATTCTCATTAATATTGGACAATGAAAGTCAGCCTCTCGAGCAAACATTAATCATTAGCCAATTGTTGAAAATTAACTACTGATCTATAAGGACATACCGTGGAGCCTCTGTACCTTCATTCATTTATGTACCTAGTCATCACACATGCATTTCCTAATGTGCCTACTGTGTGCCACCCAGGGTTAAGTTCACCACACCGTCGATATCAATCAGGCTCCAGCCTCAGCCTCTAGGAATATACTGGTTTCATCCAAAGTCACTCAGTTCACCAGCCAAAGAGTCAGGCTGTTAGACCCCAGAGCCCATGTGCAGAACCACACACTGCACACCAAGCCACTTCCTGCAGCAGTTATAAAATAAGGCAGAAAGGGGCTAATATCTGTAAAAAGGAGAATTTACCATGCTTATGGGACTGCAGGGAGAAAGCAAGTATTACTTACACACAGCAGGTGGGGTAGGAGGTGGGGACAAGGATCAGAGAAGGCTGAACTGAGGGCAGCACACCAGCTGTCCTAGAAAAACAGACAGAATCCAGGCACAAAGAAGGAAGAACATGCAATTCAAACAGAAAGACAACAGAGCAAAGATGCAGAGTAGATGAGGTACAGAACTAAAAGTCACCCCATAGGCAAAGCCCAAGGACCCAAGTTATAAAACTGTGTCTCAGGTGTTTTGATCCACACCGCTCACTACATGAGATGCTAAACTACCGATCATACAGAGTCAATGACCTCACTTTTTAAGCACAGGAAACACTGTGCATGGAGGTCTCAGCCATGGAGGAGAGAATGCAATCAAAGTGGGCTGTCCCACAATGGTCCTGGCCATTGTAAGGCATTTGGTTCCACTGACGAGAGTCCCCAGCTGGCACTGCTTTCCAGAGATGCTCCCACCATTCTGCTACCCTGAGCTCTGAGCCAGAGCACAAAATGTCCAAGACTGCTCTGCTCAGAAACCCAGCTCTGATGCTCCTTCAGCAAGAGGTGCACAAGAAGCAGGGTCACGAGACCCTAAGCTCTTCAGGAGTAAAACACTTGGAATTTCCCACCCACCCACAGCCAAGGACCTCCAGGAGTCCAGAGACAGACCTGCCACCCAAGGAAATCCTAAATATGGCTCAGAGGAGAGACTGGGTGAGGTGCTTCTCCTGAGAGAGCGTGCATTCAGCCATCAACAACCCGCCCACCTTTATGAAGATCCACTGCACACCGTCAGGGCAGGCGCTGCTGGGGTTCCAAAGTGATTCACTATGAACTGTATTGCAAAGATGCTTGATAAGATGAAGATAAGATGTGCACATAAATAATTAAAATACAGGGTGTTTTATGTGCCAAGTGCCACGAGAGACAGTCAGATAAGTGTGTTACTTCCAATCAGGGTCAGAAAAGGCTTCACTGAAAGAATCTGAAAATATATATATATGTATAATGTGTATGTATAACTGAATCGCTTTACTGTACACTTTAAACTAACATTGTAAATAGACTACACATTGATAAAAAATAAGAATTAAAAGAAAGAAAGAAAGAAAAAGGCTTCACGGAAGAGCCGTCCTTTGAGATTACTCCTGAACAGCTCTAAGGACAGTGACACTGATGAAAGGGTGGTGAGGAGGAAGAGGCATTTCAAATGGAGAAAAGGCCATGGGTGGAGAAGAGGAGGGAAGGGTGCTGAGGAACGGCTGGTAGACAAATGGGGTTGGGGGGCACTATGAAGGAGAGGAGTGAAGGATAAACCAGAACAGGTTGAACGGACCAAGAAAGACCTGGCCATGGGGTCTGGCCTCCCCTCGGGCAGGGCAGGGGCAGCCCCTGAAGCCTCAGGATCACTCCTCTAGCAGAAGTCATGGCTGTAACGTGAGTGGAGAGGAAGGGGAAGATGTGAGGGATTTTGCAGAGGCCAAGTGTCAACAGTCTAAAACCACAAATAAATGGGCTCAACAGCAAAGGGGACAAAAAGGGAATCAAAGACTTAGTAAACTTTTCGCTGAGTTTAACAAGCATTTACTGAGCACCTGATAGGCACCAGGCACTTGGCCTGGTCAAGGGACAGAGCACCATGGGCCGCACGCCTTGTCCTCAGAGGCTGCAGTCACCAGCAGACATCAAGGAAAGTCTGGACTGGCTGGTGAGCGCCCCTCTCTGGACAGTTCTCATTTGAGGCCATTCAGCACTACAAAGAACTGGGCGGCAGCCTGGGGGTGGGTGTGGGAGTACCAGGAACAGGATGTACAGATGCACACGGTTCAGCCACAGCAGTGTGCTTATGAGAAACTGAAGTTTGGGAAGCAAAATAAAGCATTTTCTAGCACAGTGAAGTACAGGACTGTGATCATCCTTACTCTGACACTCTGCGAAGAAGCACTCCCTTTCCCCTGCCCCATGCCAGGAAGAAAATTAAATAAATGATATACACTTTCAATAAGTGGAGAGGAAACCCTGCTACTGACTGATCTAGGAGGGATATTGCTGTGGGAACTGAGCTGCACCGTTTCCATGGCTTCAGCCTCCACTAGTCCCTGAGAGTCCAACAATGAAAGCTGTACAAAAACTTGAGACTGTTTATATACATATATATATTTTTTTAATCTAACTCTGGGAAAACCTAACTGCACCCAAGGTAGTCTCCAAATTCCCAAAGCTAGATGAGTTACATATAACCGAGACCAGACACACACTGGATCAAGGATGACAGCCGCATTTCTTCTCCAACAAAAGTAATAACCTCCCTACAAACTACCTGCAACAGGCAGAAACATCTTCCACCAAGATGGCCCTGAATCTTACTCCAGGTGGTCAACATCCACATTCCTGACAGAGCTCAGAGGCAGAGGAAACTACCAGCTCCCTGACACATACAACTGTATTGGTCTCTGCCCTTTGTTTTGCCGTTCACATTAATTGAAAGGTGTTTACTACAGATGAAAAATAAGCTTTGTTCAGCTGCCTCTAAACCAACCCCAAAAATAGAGCAATCACTTTGGTACAAATTGGGTCAAATGTATTAAAAAACAAAACAAAACAAAAAAAACCTGCTCCCTGGCAAGAGGACTGACATGGCATGGGACCTTGCTAAGAGTCAGGGGGAAATCCGCATATATCTTCCCTTCCCACAGTGGGAAAGGAAATATTTAATGAGTTAGGCAGAGACAAAACTCATCTAACTATGGGACCATTTAAGTGAGCACAAGACACAAACTTGAATGCTATGAGTTTCAGGATACTGAGAGGTCAAAGGAATACGTGTTGGTTTTTAGGAAGGCCTGCCAAACTAACACACCTCCCTCTCCCACCCAAAAAAGACCAGTGTTTAAGAACTGTCAAGAAAAGATCCACTGGGGAGGGATTGCCAGAGGGAGGAAAGGAGATTTATCCATTTCCTATATTTTATTCCCTCCCTTATTAGCTGAGAAATCCAAATGGTCTGACAGTACTTACATTAGTGCCCTGAATTTCCCTGGGAAAAAAGAATCAGAGTATTAATTGACTTACACATGCAGCTACATTAATTATTCCATTGATCTGAATTAATCTGCCTTTCTGAAAGATATTTATTTTCTAAGTTTGTTTAATCATGTTCTCTTGAGCTACAAAAAGCAACAAACTGGGTCACCATCCACGTTGTTAAATTTGGTAACAAGCTGACACCATCTGTGGCCTAGCCCCATTGATGGGGGCTTTTCACTACTTCTGCTTTTCCTTTGAAATGACTATCTATAATGTCACATGTCTACGACCAAATCAGAAGCTATTTAAAATACCCAAAATCACACAACTCATCTCTAGCACAGGATGAATATACACTAATAATGAGGCTGTATATGTGATCCAACTTCCGTTTACAGTTGTACTTTCAGTAGCAGTATCCAAAGTGTTTTAAAATTCTCTAGACATCAGACTACAGAAGGCCAAATATGAAGAGACATCATGCTGAAATATGCCACACATTTTAAGTGTAATATGATATCCTATACGTAAACTATGAAGTCTAAAATCACAGGAACACAATGTCAACATCTTCAGAACCCAGCAGAGCTCTCCCCACACTAGTTTTTCCTTTACAACACTCAGTTAAGAACATCCAGCCAGACGAAAATACAGCTTCAACACGAGAAACCAAAAACAAATGGAACCAGCTAAAAGAGGGGAAAGCAATAAAAGAGAGAGGGTTTCCTGTTATCCAGGCCCAGCCCCTCATTTACCTCCTTTCTGCATGGCCTCGTTAGGAAGGACTGAGCCCTACAAAGGCGATGCTACAGCCCCAGAAAAATCCTGAAACAGCTTCTGAATCATCAAGGAAAGATGACAGAATGTCAGAGGTAAAAACAACTCTCCTGATTGTCTCACCCAATCCCATCAATGGACAGGTGGGCAGTGCAGAAAGGGTATGCAAATAAATGCCCCAAGATTCAGCCAGTTGACAGCCAAGTAGGACAACTCCTAGTCCCACTCTAGTGCTTTTTCTTTTTTTTTTTTTTTAACTATATCAACCTTTCCCAAAGGAAGTTCCATGAAACACTGTGATGCGTTCTGCCAAAAAATGTTTAAAGAATCCATGACCAATTACTTTTAGGGACTAGCTGAGTTAAACAAAATGAAACTGGTTTTTTAACTACAGACCTTTCTGGAGCTTTTACTGAATTAATGTGCACCATAAATCTTTAAGAGGGCAATAAAGTATTGGAAGTATCTCAATTTATTTCACCGTAGAATCATTTTATCTTGGAGCATTTCATAGGCTAAGAGCAGGAACTTTGATACTATACTGTATTATTCTCCAAATTATGCTCTATGTGGATTAGTTTTGTTATATTCTACTTCTGTAAAAATTAACAGTTCATATATAATAACTACAATAACTCTCTACTTATCAGAAAAATTGAGCAAAGTACCCACTGCTCCCAAATAACACTGGGTTAAATTTTTTTTAATTAAAAAAAAAGCTAACATTATGAGGGAAAGAATGGTAGACAAAAGAAAGCCTATATGGAGAGAAAAGTTATTTTTAAATCTGCTACAAATGTCTTCCATAAAAAGGTCCACATCTATTTATACAAGATTCATGTCTTTAAACACTTTCATTCAGTATAAATTTGAGAATGCAGGTTAAAAAAAAAAACACACACACACACCAGTGTTTCAAAGCTCTGTGAAACATCACATGCGTAGCTGTAAACTTCAACCACCCAGAAAGCCAGCTGCCAGCTTCGGTACAAAGGCAAATGACAAACACACACCAGGATAAGCAGGAACTCTAAGGACACTTACCAAATTATGATTTGTTGAATTAGAATCATCTTCAGGGAATGGGATGTAAATAGCTAAGGCCACACAATTGGCAAAAATAGCCAATAATATAAATATGTCAAATGGTCTGAAAATTTTTGTTAAGGTATATATGTGTTATGTCAGCATACACCATCTCTCTCATCACACTCCCAATCACACCACTTTTGAATTGCTTTTTAAATTAAAATTACACACACAAATCCTTATTCCACTGACTGCTGCAACTAAGTTTCCAGCAGGAGTAATCGTCAGTGGTCAACTCACTGTGGATCTTCCTATCAAATGACCTCCCCATGTCCTTTTCTTCTGTTCCAAGGCTCACATTACACTCATTCTTCTATGGGACGTTTTATATGAAAACCTAAAAGTACATCCAATTAGGGCACTGTGCAAACCAAGCTTCTGCTTCCTGTCATTTTAAAAGCAACAAGGGCCTTAGAAAGCTAAATTCCTGGCTGTTGCAGACACAAAGAGAAGCCATCGTGAGACAAATCTCTTCCACAAATCCTTGCCACCATGTGTTAGAGCTGTTTTCTTGGAGGCTATTCTTGGCTGGGTCAGTCTGAATCTCCTGTCTGGACTGGCACAGGCCGGTCAGCAAAGACATCTTCCATTCCACCTGTGACTACCTCATGGCAGTTCCAATACTTCAGACACCGTAACAAGCAAACCAGGCTTCACCTCCCTCTCCTGCTTTTACTAATCAGTGGTTATCACTGTTTCAGATGAGAGCTGGACTGGAGCTGTATATAATGTACTGTTATTGTGTTCAACTTACAACCAAATTAAATAAAAAGTAATAAGAAATCAGCACCAGACGTCTTCAGAGTTCAATTTAACATCTCTAAATCTCGGGGGTCTGTCTGGAAGAATCACTCTGAGAGCAGCCTTCAACAGATACTTGCTTAAACATTCTGGTGTTATTCAGAGACATTGTCAAAACTGGCAATACAAAATTTGACATCTGCCAAAATGACTGTTTTTCTTCTCTCGGTTTTCAGTCTTTTCAAATGCAAGGTTTCATGAATACCAATCTAATCTCCAACTCTGGACTTGGTTGTACAGCACTGTTTCTCCCATATGCTTACCCACAAAAGACAAGGCCACCATTTAACCAGACACCTCCAAGTCCTAAAGCTTTGAGGGTATGAACAGACCCTTCCCAATTCATCCTGATTTCCTTCTGGGAAATCCAATGATGCCAAAGAAAACAAAGGCCCCTCACGTCTCTGGGGGTACCTTGAATTTCATGAAACCTCTGCCCCCTGAAGAAGTTGAACACTCACTGAAATATGGATGTGAAATACATCATTCCCTTATTCATCCGATGGGCTTATTTTTAAAGCCAGTTATCCTTCCCTCATATTTATTCTTTTAACTCATCTAGTATTACAAAATCTCTTACGTTGGGATCCAATTGTAAGACAGTCCACCTCAAAAACTTCAGAATCTTCTTTTCATTTTTCCTTCTGGCAGTTCCTACCAAAGTTTTAAAAGTCAACTGCCTTAATGTCATCCTACATAGAAAAACACTGACTGTCTCTTCTCTCCCCCACACCACCATTCTGCCTTTTTAATTTCCTAGTACCTAAATGAGAAGCCAGCAAATCTGAGAAGTACTAATGCTGTTCAGGAAGGCCAAACATAAGAGTATTTTTTCCTTTATGGTGGTCCAGTTTCAGACTCCAGGTATTGCTAGATGCCATCTCACTGCCCCAAGATTCTCACAAGCCAAGCAGAACAGAGCAATAGAGAACTAGATGGGTCTGATCCTAAATATTCCTTCCTCGTTCCCCTAAGTGCAGGACACAATGCCGAGCCTGCACATAAACTCTAAAAGCGTGTAAAAAGTCACTCTCCTAGTGCTGATGGAGTCTGGCACAGCTGGCTCTAGGAGGCTGTCTGCATCCTGCTCCCTGAAATTGAAGGAAACTGTCATTTGAAAAAACAAATCATATATCGTTTCAGAATCTATTCCACAGATTGTCCCAATGGTAGGTCGGCTTCTCCCGGTACTGGCAGCCACAGCCCCTAGTTCCTGTACACATGTGCCTCGCAGTGCAGGAACAGGAATCCACCACACGATCCAGGAATTCACTCCATTCACATAAATTGCTATATACAAATTACTGTACACCAAGAGACACAGCATCAGGCCTCCCACCTCACTACACATGAAATTAATGACGCTACCGAGAGGTCTCTGCTTACTCAGAGTCACGTCAAGCCAACCTGAGGAGGAGGAGATCGCGCTGGCTAAGTACAATTACTGCCTCTGACTCCAGCCATGCCGCTGAGGGACACCCTGTTGACCTAGCTCCCTCCTGGGCCAACACCAGTGTTCTTCCTCAGGCTCAAAAAAGAACCTAAAGAGAAAACACATCCACATGACCCCAGGCATGTGAGAGACTCTGCAACTCCTTCTAGAGAGGATACAACTGTTGAAAAAAGGAAATGCACATGAAAACCCCTCAAATCTGACCCTTGGCTACTCTCTCCAAAACCTTTCTAGACAGTTACCTCATTTTCATGCAAATCCTTGAGCACAGAAAACAGCCAGCTGAGACAGAGGGTGTGCAAAGAGCTGCCTAGCTAGGTACTCAAGTTATAAGGGGGGGTACAGCTCCAGTTTGCAGCCAGGGCTCCGACCGCCTCCCTGTGGAGCGTGGCCCCTCCTCACTGGGCTCAGTGGGGAAGCCCTCTGTTCATACTCCTTCCTATCATTGGGAATCGCTCTAAGGCCCTGGGTAGCCCCACAATACTTCTGGGAAAAGGAAATGCTGTGTTTTACGCAAATCAGTGAATCATCTGCCTAATTAGAAAGCCATTTGCTCAGAAAGGCCTCAGTCAACCTCTTCTGAAGGGTGGCAGGCACTGGAGCCTGGCCTCTAGGTTTGGGGAAGGGGGTGAGCAGGCAAAGCACCCAGTTTTCCAAGATCTGGGAGCTAACAGCCCTCTTGAGGCATTTGGAGTTCAGTTTTAAAAATACAAAGGAGACACCCAGAAATGTAACTCCAGTCCAAGGACACAGACAGAATTTTTTTTATAAAGGCAGCAACTGCAAATTCCTCCACTGTGAGGGCTGTGCTCTAACTTAGCCAGGCTCAGGAAGAAGAGGCAGACACCAACCTCTCCCTTCACAGGCTCCCTCCTGCTCACGTTTCAAATGCTGTTTGGGAACTTGTCAAAAGGAAATTCCAGGAAGTCTTAGCACTGAGGAGCAAATCGCTCCCTCCCTGTGAAGCAAGCGTTCATATTTGTAGCTACCTGAACATCAGACTCACCAAATGTCAGACCTAGAAGTAGCTTTAGTATTAATTGGAGTTTCCGAAGTAAATTCCAAACAGTAGAATGAGAAGATGCCACTAAAGGTCAAAAACATATTTATTTCTAGTAGTCTTTTTTTAATCAGCACACCTTACTTGCAATAGGTTCAGTGCATACCGCTGCTGAAAAACAATGGTGCGTTTAAAGGAACTATCTAGAGTCAGATGACCAAGGGTAGTTTCATATTTTAATTATCTACCATTTTGAATTTTCAGGTTGTCACTCCCTCCCCCACCACTACACACACACACACACAGAGTATTCTAAATATACCCACAGAGATACCCCTCTGCACCCTGAGGAGACAGGAAATTATATACCATGAAACCTTCTACATACAGCCTCTCTGTTGCTCACATTCCAGACTGCTATCACTTTGTAAGTGCCATTTCAGAAAGCAAATCCTTTTAAAGAACAGATGGTAAAAGAGAAAATGAGAAAGACTTCCCCTAAAAAAGGATACTTCCATTCCACTATACTAATGCAGGCTCTTCGGATGGGGTTATTGAGTGACAAACAGAAAAGGGCACGGGCAGGTCGGCTGTTGGACGAGTTACCCTGTTTTTTGCTCTTGGCGTATTGCTGACGTTTTCTTTGGGAGAGAGATCCTACAGGTGGGGGTGCGGAGGTGCTCATAGTTTGGGCAGCCTTGGCCTGTCTAGCAGCATCGATTGCAGCTTGCCAAGACAGGACGGTTTGCTTGGAGCTATTCGGCTGAGAAGTTGGTCCTTCACCAGAAAGAGGGAGCCTGGTGCCTCTTGCATAGTTTGCCTCTGGGAAGAAGGAGAAAAAGAAAAATTAAAAAACAAAACAAAACAGTAAGACTCCAGTGTCAGAAGAAAGCAAAGGTGGTTACCCATCAAGAATAGAGGGAATCATCCCCATGGTTCCATTTGGGACCTCATGTCCTACTTTTCAGAAACAGGGTTTGGTCAGCCAGAGCAGCAAGAAAAGTCCCCGTGCTCTGCCCAAAGTGTCAGTAACACAGGACCACTGCTGCATCACACCCAGTGGGTTAGTACCTCTCTACATCCCTGTCTCCACAAGGAGCCTTTCAGTGCATTTCTTCAGACAAACTGAGGTCATTCCCCCATTTTATTCCACTTCTTTCTTGACTTTTAAAACCCATTTATCTCTGATGAGTTAACAGAGACATACACAACAGCTTTTCTTCAAAATAACTACCATCACATACACACAAAAAAGGCAGTGCCAATAATTCAATAGTCTTAATCATTTTCAGGGTGTTACTCCAACATCTTTCCACAGCCACAAATGCATTTTTTTCAGCATGGAAAAAAATCCTCCACTGGCACCAGGGCAATACCAAAAGCCCCACAACAAATATCTAGATTATGCACTGACACTTCCTGCAAATGAAAATTCATGATGCTTGGGACTCATTTCCTCCACAGGCTTCCGAAAACAGAAAACATCTTTAGGGCTTTTTTGCATTTTAAATTGCAGCCGCAGCAGCCAAGCCAGCATCCAGAGAAACAGACAAGGCAGGCAGCCTGCACCCTTACACCTAGGATAGACAGGCTGGGTTATGCCAGAGGCCCTCAAGGCCTAAACAGCAATCACCTCAGTGTCGGATGGCATCCAAGTGCACAGAGGGTAGAACTCCACAGGGGCTTCATGTGCAAAGCCCCATCCAGCTTGGGGTCAGGCCAACACCCAGGCAAGTCTTCCAGGCACCTGCCTGCCTTGGGTCACAACCTCCTCACTGAGACAAGTCAAAGTGAGACTGGTGACAGCGGTAGAGGAATGGGCATTTGCAAGACCAATTCTTGCTAAATAAAGAGCAAGGGAGAGTCAAAGTAAGCACAGGTCTGCCTGACCAGCCGCCGGAGAAGGGGTTCACAGGGAAGGGCAACAGAGGTCTGAGCCAGGGGAGGATTCGTGCCAAGCCTTCCCTTGGGGAGCGCTCCACGGGAAGGCTGCGAGCCTTGGGAGTTGTAGGGGACTCAAGCGACCTCCAAGGAGGAGGGAGGAGGGCTGGCCAGGAGCTGCTCCAGCTTCCCTCGATCCAGCCGGGCCAGCGTGGTAACTGCACGTGGTGCCCGGCCGGCTCGGGAGGGGAGCCCCACAGCAGCAGCGACTCCCCGGGCATTGCTAGGTTACCGACGTTACCGACGTGTGCACAGCAGCGCAGGGAGCGGGAATACGCGTTCCACCCGACCCCCTAGCGATTCTAAGACCCAGCCTCCCTCTCAAGGGGAGGGGGTTGCTTTACCCACCGGCGGGAAGGGTGAAAGCCGGCAATCCTAGAATTTTCAGGATGCCACCAAAGACCTTCTTTCTAGTCAACCAAGGGGCGGGGAAGGAGGGGAAGGCGAGAAGAGGCTGGTAAGGGGGCTCAGGCTAAAGACTCACAGCCACCCCCTTTCCATCGCTCAGCGTTGGAGGAAAGTTGAGCCCGAGGACACTAAACCCGAATCACCTCGGCTCACCATCCCTCCGGCCGCACAGTACTCCACGGACTCCACAGCCGCCCCCACCCCACAAATGCAGAATTAACTCTGACATTCAAGGCCTGAAGGGGAGAACGAAGTGGCTGTCACGCATCTCCCCTATGTAGATGACACCGAGCTAGAAGCAGCCTCTCCAACCCCCTCAACCCACCAGCATATCAGAGACGGGAGGGGGTGAGAAGGAAGAGGGGGTGGGAAGAGGAGGACCATGACAAGGATTAGATTTGGCAGCGGGTGCCCAGGCTCTGGCTGCTCACCGTTCGCGTGGTCCGCTTGCTGCTGCCGTTGATGCTGCATTTTTTTCATCATCATCATCATCATCATCCACGAACATTTATTGAGCGCCTACTGTGTGCAGGGCACTGTGCTGGGCGTTGGGGAGGGGGAGGAACGGGTAAGGGGGTGACCGATAGGTAGGAGCCGCGGTCCCTGCCCTTATTTAAGCTTCAGCAGGGGGTGGGGAGGGACGGGGACAGATAACAGAAAATAAGAATAATTTATAAAAACCGCTGGCCACCCACGCTCCCTCTTTTTCAAAATCGGAGCAAAATAAACTTTTTTTAAAAAAAAATAAGATCAGATGTATATATTATCTTGATAATATATACATGTAATTTTTTGCTGCAAAGGAGAATTGGCTTCGTCTCCTCCTCTAGCGGAGGGATGCCGCGGGGATGTCGGTCCGGCCGCCGGGGCCGCTCCGCGCGCCCCCCATGCCCGCCCGCCGCGGTGCCCGGTGCCCGGTGCCCGCCGCCGCCGCCGCCGCCCGCGCCGCCGCTGGCTCGGGACCGCGGGCAGCCCGAGCTCACATCCGGGGACGGAGGCGCTCGCTCGCTCGCTCCGCGCCCGCCGCGCCGCGCCGCACGCCGGCTTCGCCCTGGCGACGCTGCGCGCCCGCCGCCGCGTCCCCCTCCCTCCCCCCGCCCGCTCTGGGCCTCCCACGGGCCGTGCAGTGCCCGGGCGATCGGAGGCCTGCCCGCAGCTCTCCCCTCCCGGCCCGCGCGGTCGCGGTGGCCGCCGCGTGGGACTCGGGGGGCCGCCACCCCGGCCTGGCTCGGCTGACCCGCGGGCGCCGAAGGGTTAAGCGCGCTCTAGCTGCGGGCAGTCCTCTTAACCACCTCGGCGCCGCCGCGGGCTCTCCCCTTTCCTCCGAAGAGGCAGGCGGAGCCTGTGGATCCCGCTGTGGCCGGGTGCGGATTAACCGCTCCTCCCCTGGCATTTCTTCGGGGCGGGGGCAAGGGGACACTTAGACTCCCGCGGCGGGCCTCGATTCTCCGCGCCGTCCTCCCTGCAGCACACCTGAAGGAGGCTCCGCCCCCTGGGAGCACAGGTGCGGGCAGGCGGTAGTTGCTTGGGTTGCGAGGGGTTCTGCCTGGCTCCCAAACGCTCCGGAGCCCGGCGAGAGCCTCCCGTTTTTCCTAGGCTCTTTCCGATTGCAGGAAGGATGGGGGCGCCCGGCTGTCTGGGGAGCACTCACTGCCCCAGGTAACATCACCTTTGGATGTAATCTGATTTCCAGCGCGTCCCCCATCACACCTCCGCCCAGCGCTTGGTCTGGCGCAGCCGTGGGCTCTAAGACGGTTGGGAGGGGGACACCTCTCTTCCCCTCTCCCTCCCTCCTCCACCCGCACCGCCACGGGTGTTAGGAGGCAGGTACAGGGAAGTAAAAGCCTAGGTCTTGCAAACTGCTTGTGTCGCTTAAAGGAATAGGCAGTCCTGCTAAAACTGCTGACTCCCGTGCGGGAGCTGAAGAGAGTAGTTTGTTTTATGGTACCTTCATTGTCTTATTTTTGGGATGAGGGTTTTTGCAAAGGGCAGCTCCCGTCTACAGAGGAAACTACTGTCTCTAGTGCATGACTGATATTTCTCATTTAGCTTTGTACTAGTTCTTGGATAAGGACATTTGCTTTGTTACTTCCCAAGATTCTATTTATTTGCTTTTGTTCCGATCTGCATGTTCCTACAGCGTTTTAGAATGTTTGAGAACAGCATCTTTAAAGCAAAAATAAAGCAAAAAGCTCAGCGTGAACTAAGAAATTAAGGGAAGGTGCTTCTTGGCCAGAGAAGTCACACAGAGCCCCCTCAATTTGGGGGGCCACCTGAGGAGAGAAAGTGAGGACCAAACATAGATTCTTCAGGGGCCTTCCTGAAAGGGGCATCAGGACTAGAGGATGGAAACAACCAAGCTCCTTGTTCTTTCTTTCTTTCTTTCTTTCTTTTTTTTCTTCTTTTTGCTTTGTTTTTGGAGAGGAGGAGAGGCAGAGAGAGACAGCCCTGAGGCCTAGTTGGTAATCGAATGCTGTCCTGGGCCACCTCAACTGAGGCTGCTTCTGAGCCCAGATCTGAAGGGATAGAAGCTGGTTCCCTTGAAAGAGTTTCTGATCCATGGACCCCTGAGCCTGAAGCATGTTTAAAATTCACAAGTACACTTGTCACTTTCCGAATTCTAGGTCTAAAGCTTTGCCTCTTGAGACCTATTCTGCAAAATCCTACCCTAATATTTGCTCGCAATTCAATTCAGCCAGCATTTATAAGGCACCCTGTTAAGAACAGGGTCTAGGCTAGGTTTTGTGGGGACAAATATGTGGCACAGCCCTTCCCTCAAGGACATACTATCCAGTAAAGGAGGAAAAGAGTGTGTGTATCTCTAATACTATTTGGAAGATAGGAGCTATAACAGCTATGAAGAAAGTGCTATGCAAGCATCAAAGAGATTCAAAATTGAGGGAATCTGAGACATTTTCACAGAAGAGATGGCATTTTAACTGATTCTTAAAAACTGATGGAGAGGGAAAGAGGGAGGGATAGACAGAGGACAGGGCAATTTTAGGACAGTGAAGCTATTCTGTATGATACTGTAATGGTGGATGTAGGACATTATTTTTATGCATTTGTCAAAACCCACATAGCATGTACAACACAGAGTGAACCCTAATGTAAATTATGGTCCCTAGTTAAGAATAATGTATCGATATTGGTTCATCAGTTGTAACAAATGGACCACACTAATGCAAGAGGTGAACAAAAGGAGAAACTGTTGGTGGTGGGAGTATGGGAATTCTATTGTCTATGCCATTTTTCTGTAAACCTAAAACTGCTCTGAAAGATAAAGTCTATTTAAAAAAAAAAACAACAGGTGACTAATTTTATAGGGCACAAATGGGGTATCAGGAATGAGCTTGGGGGAAAAAGTGAAGGCAAGGGAGACTGCTGTGCAGGACAGGATGTGTTTGAAAATTAGCAGGAGTGCAGAGCAGCTGAGGTGCTGACCACCGGGCCCAGGTTGGGGGTGGGGTGGCTAGGGGAGGTAGGCTGCCATGGCCAACAAAAGGGCAGTGCAGGAAGGCTTGCTGGCTTGCTGGGAAGACCAGATTTATCTCTGCAATGGAGCCAGCGAAGGTGTTTAAGCTGAGGAGGGACATGATTAAATTGTGATTCAGGTCTCCTGGTTTTACCTTTTAGATCTTAATGAGTTGATGGAATTTGAATTTTTAACAATTTTCCATCCCAGCTTCTGAATCCCATCTTTGCAAAGTCTCCAGCAAGGTGTTTTTTTTTTTAGCTTAAGGAACTTAATTCAGCACAGCTCTGAATGCTTTGGCCCATTGGGTAATTTAACTATTTATATACCCATAATACAAATTACTGAATAAATAAATAACAATAGTTGATATTTGTAAAGGCTTCCTGGGTGCCAGGCACAAATATAGGCGCTTTACATGTATTACCTCACGTAATTCTTATAATGAGGCTATGAGACAGGTACTCTTAGTCCCCTCATTTAACAAGAGACAAAACCAAGACACCAAGGAGTTAAAGTAAGTTGCCCAAAACCACACACAATTATTTAGTAGCTGAAGCAATAAGACATGAGGACATGAGGAAAGGCTAGAATATAAGATTTCAGCTCTAAATCAGCCACGTGTGATAAGACCAAATTATGTCACTAAAATACTACTGTGGAGTTTTAATCCCCAGGCCTTTATGTATAAAACACACCATTTAAAGGCACCACGCTGGCATTCTAGACATGGTGACCTGCATTAATTTCATTCAAAAAACCTTGCTGATACCCTAGTCTAGAGCCTCACCACCTCACACCCCTGGACCATTAACATGCCCCATCTCCATCCCTCCTCCCACAAATAACCCATCTTGTGCTCAAAATATACCATGTCACTTCCCTAACAAAAAACAAAAAAACAAACAAAAAAAGTTGGTTGGTTTCCCCAATCCAAACTCCTCTGACAAGCTTTCAACCTTATCATTTCGCACCATTCACCTTCACCTTGGTCAGCAGTCCCCTCATTAGGCCGTGAACATGCTGTGCTCATTTCTGACTCTGCCCCTGCTGGTGTTTATTCGCTGACCCAAAATCCTGCCTTGCTGACCTCTAACTAAACCCTCCCCATTTAAAGAGTCCCCAGCAAGTCCCTGCCTCCTCCCAGGAGCCTGCTCAGATTTCTCCAGCCACTGCCAACATCCAAGCATAATGGCCCCCACCTCCCCTTCACTAAAAGCCTACAGCACCTGGTTATTACTTCGGTTATATACCTTCTTGTGCCTTGTTTGATTACTTCTTGGCTATAAATCCTGTCTCTCCAAGCACAGTGTAGGTCCTTAAGCAAGGATCACCTCCTTAGCCCCCTCCCCCCACTGCCAAGTGTTCTGCTCACAGCAGGCACTAAATACTCTGATTAATCTGCTCAGGATCATAAAAGGCCACAGATATGGCTAGAAATTGTCAGCTAATATTTACAAAAATTCCATAAAGTTTATGGCAGGACACTTGGCCCTTAGATGGTAAAAAATATAAACAGAGGGAAAATTGGGTCTTTTACACTCCAGGAATTCTAATTTAAAAAGACAAACAGATCCTGAAGGCTATATGCAGAATATAGCCATAAACAAACTGTGCAATTGGGTCTGAATGAGGCTGTCCATTGTCAGGCCCTAAGAAGGTAGCCCTGACCCACTAACCGCCAGACAGGTGGAGAAAGGGGGTAGGGACACTGTTCCAGGTAGAGGAACGGCATGCACAGAGTCAGGCAGACAGGTCCAGAACATGTGCAGGAATCAGTAAGTGGTTGGGCTGGGACCTGGGGGCACTTCAGAGACAGTGGTGATAAGTGAGGTTGCAAAGGCAGGATGGAGTAGAATAGCGGAAAGTCCCCAGTGTCTGTTCACCAGTCTAGGTCTTGTCCTTTAGGCCAGTGATTCTCAAGCTTTTTGGTCTCAGGACACCTTCACACTCTTAGAAATTATGGTAGACCCCCAAAGAGCTTTTGCCATGTAGATTTTATCACTCAGTGTTTACTATATTCAAAATTCAAACTGAGAACATTTAAAATATCATTTATGGTTCACTTTAAAATAGTAATAAGCCCATTATGTGTTAACATAATTTTGTGGGGGAGAGGGAAGTAATTAGGGGTTTTGTTTTTGGATTTTGGTTAATGGAGGTACTAGGGATTGAACCCAGGGCCTCGTTCATGCTTAGCACATGCTCTACCACTGAGCACCCCTGCCCCCCCCGTGTTAACATAATTTTTTTTAAAGAAAAGTAACTCTAGTTTCCAAAACAAAATGGTGAGAAGAATGGCATCCTTTTACATTTCTACAAATCTCTTTACTGTCGGGATGAAAAGAAGACAGATTCTCTTATCCAGCATTCAGTCTGTGGTGATAGAATGTTGGTGTTGAAGTAAAGATATCCTGCCTCACATAGATATGTATTTGGAAAAGGGAAGACTGTTTTAATAGCCTTTTTAGATAATTATGGATATTCTTCTTTGGTAAGACACCAAAACTCGATTTTTAAAGGTTAGCTGAAATGTGGAATTTGAAACCATAACATTGAAACTTCTCCTACACCTTTACATTAAAATCAGTTTTATTGCACTTCCAATGGATATTTCTACCCAGGCATAATTTGGTAACATCATGCATTGGTAATTTGGAACATTTAGGCTCACTGAGTTACACAGATTTTCCAAATGTTGACATGTTTTGTTACACAGTATCCAAAAAACCACCGTTCATTGTGATCACCACCAGTCTCATCAGATAGTCTTTCAGCATTGGGAAGCTGTCAAGCTCTCAGTGGTAGACAGAAGTTTTTCAAAATTCTAATTTTCACTTGAAAGCTTAAATTTTATAATTGGCACAAATACTGTCAAGTTTTTTTCCTTGGAGGTGACTGGCTCACTTCATTCATTTTTCAAGAAAATATCTGCCAAATACTTAGGTCTCAATAACTGAAGTTTGTCAGTAAAATTGGTGTTCCCCGAAAAACTAGCCAGTCAGCTTTGCACCTCAAACCATCACACAAGTGAGGCAACAGTACGCTGTATGCAGCGATGACGTTTTATGCCTATGTCCCAATAGTCACGCCAGAATATTAAGACATCTATGCAAGGATTGAGAGTTAATAAAACTAATAATTTTTACTGTGTCATCAAGGAGAATCTTAAGTAAAACTGGAAATTTTTTTAACTGTGAGTACATGACAGAGATTGTGCATAACATGATGTCCACCATTACACTGCCCTGATTCATGCTAAGACGCCAGCACCTTAAACTACTGTTGATTTTACACCATCCATGCAAATGTCAACACAGTGGAAACAGCAAATAAGTTTTAGTGCTACTGTGAAAATAGTTTTGACCTCAAAAACCCCTTGAAAAAGATTTTAAGGTACCCTAGGTGGGGTTACTAGATAAAATACAAGATGCTCAAATATTGCTTGGGACCTATAGGTATACAAATATACAAAAATCATTTGTTGATTATTTGAAATTCAAACTTAGTTGGGCATCCTATACTTTTATTTGCTGCAAATGGCAACCTTACCTCTGGAGTTCCAAAAACTACACTTTGAAAATAGTTATTCTGGGGCCACCTTTGGTCAGAGACATGGTTGTCAGAGTTGTATTTCATGAAAATAGCTCTAATCCCCAGGGATGGATCAGAGAGTAGAAACATTCGTAGGTGTAGAAAGTTCTGATGGGTCAATTAAGAATGTTACTTTTTAACTATAATTATTAAGAGAGGCAATGCTATTCTAACCTTGGGCAAGGAAAACAGGAAGACCTGCAGAAGGCAGCTTCCAGCCTAGCTGGGGGCCCCATCCCATGGTGTTAACCAGCCACCCTCCTCCCAACATCACCCCACCATCAGGATTTCTTGATTCCAACTGACTTATACTCCTACCCAGCAACATTTAAAGGCCTTTCTTCTTGCTTTGGCCGGATGGAAAGTGGAGCCCAGCTGGTCTTTATCCTTCATCAACTTAAATATTCACTTGAAGAGCAGGATTTATGTTTCACATCAGGATCTGTAATTCCAGTTCCTTTAACTGGTTCATTTCCATCCCCCTTGACCCAATTCTTAAATCTTACCCATCACTCTGTGATGCACCAAATCCTCTCTATTTCCCCAGTTGGGAAATCCTGGCAGTCTAGTATATACAGCTGACACCCCATTATCCACGCTGACTGAGGCAAGCAGTGAAGGGGGCAAGTCTTGTTTTCCATCTGTGAAATAAATTGGTTATAAAACATGATCTCTAAGGATTTTTACCATTCTAAGTAAGGTGTACTAAAGAGCCCAGACATTAGAGACAGGTAGATCTGGGCTCAACTCCTGGCCTTGCCAGCTACCAGCTATGTGGCTTTGGGGGAGGCACTTACTCTCTTCTGGTAAAACAAGGATAGTATCACTCATTGATTTATTGCAAGGATTTAAAATATTGTTGTAGAAGCACTGACACATACCACCAAGTTGAATCATATACCTTATGTGAATTTAAGTATACACAATAATAGGGAGAGAAAGGAAGGGAGGGAGGGCACCATTTAAATGGTGCTGACAGGAGTATGCCCTTCCTTTGGTTGGTCTTAGTTCTTACCTTTGTGCCCTGACCTTAAAACTTAACCTCTTGCCTCCATTAGGATCAATCTGCTGTGAAGCTCTCCTTTTCATTCACAGCATTTTGTCATTCCACATAGTCCCAAAGCAATAGAATGCAGTTGGATTTATTTTAAGGTCTTTGTACTTTGCTTGATTTTAATTTCCAATACACACTTTAGTATTTAAGATTCAAGTCAATACTTACAACCCCAACAGGAGATAAAATAGAAAGACAGAGATAGCAGTGAAATAGGTATTCACATCCATGCACATAAGTGCAGCCCCACGGCACATACTGAATGTGAAAGTGGACACACACATACACACAGAGCACAGCACATCCAACATTGGGTTTAGTCAGCACAACTGCACAGTCACCTCTAGGTTAAAAGCAGCCAACTGCTAGGAATAAAACTGGTATACTCACACGTTGTAATGGAAAAATAACACAAGTCTGTATCTGATCAACCACAGGAGCAAATTTACAAGGACAGGAAGTTGTTTGGGAGATCCAGAGAGTCAATAAACGTCAGAAACTTTATAGTTCAAACATTACAGTTTCCTTTCATTTCTTCAGAGCAGTTGTTTATTCAATTCGCAAAACAAAAACTGAAGTTTAAATGGCACCACATTGGGGCGGGGGTAGGAGGGGAGGTGGGTAGAGTTCATGCTTAGCATGCACAAGGTCCTGGGTTAAATCCCCAGTACCTCCATTAAAATAAATAAATAAACCTAATACACTCCCCCAAAATACATGCATACATACATACATACATACATACATACATACATACATAAATGGCACCAGTATCTCTCAGAACTGGCACCTGCAATATATGCAGATCTGTTTACTTTTCTTACTACTTAAAAAAAATCTAAGTTACAAATCCTTGATACTGACATATGCCTTTTTAACGTTTAAATCAATGTTCTGGGGGAACATTAAGTAGGAGATGATAAAAATATTAAGAATCTTCATTTCATCAATTTTAGATTGTTTTAATAACACACTTAGAAATAAGCAGCACAAATCTTGAGTGCTTTGGACTCCCTTAATCCCCTTTGATTAGCAAAGTAGAACATACTTAGCCAGATTAAGAACGTTTTCTTTGGTTGACAAAATGCAATATGAAAATGCAGTAACCTCTCTTAGCTTCATGATTATGGTCATAAGTAGATGTTAAAAGTTGGAATTGGACCGTGAGTTTGTGATTTTGATAAAGTAGCCAGATCTTTATATACCCTAGGTTATTAGAACATAGACACAGGGGGGAAAATGCTACTTTTAAAAGGGTTCCAATTTGAAAACTTTTATAGATGAAAATGAACATTGTAGAAGCCAAAAAGACATTTATTTGAAGTCTCATTATACAAGCTTATATAACTCACTGAGGATTATCTGTTTTGTGTCCTAATAACCAGGTTGGCAATGTATTGCATCCAAAAATATGGAATTTCCTATTTGTCAGTTTTATCTTTTTTTAGGTTGCTATTTTTAATGTGTGTTTATGATACAGAAGACATCTCAGTCAATCATGTATTGAGCAAAATAATCACCATGGCAGAAGACACACATGGTAGTCTTTATTGTCAACATGTCTATAAAATTGAATAAATATTTGTTAGTGTTCCATTTTGATAAATACAAGGAACACATGGGGCTGAGAGGGAAACATATCAAGAGCTTCTTAATTTTTCAAAGGCTGACACTAATAGTAAATAGCAAAGAATGCCAGGGTGGGTGGGAGGGGCTTTGCAAACACTGTACATCAGAAACAGACTAGACTTTGATGTGGCAGAGTAACCGAGTGGCTAGAAAACAGAACATTGCACATCTTGTCCTGTGAAGCTAAATGCCTGAGTGGTATGAAAGGTCTTCCAGGATTCTAAACTTCCTATCCACAGCTTGCCCACCTTCCCCTTCTCATTCCCCTCAGCAGGCCTCTCCTTGGCTTCCTTTCTCAGCTCCTGCTTCACTGTAGACTGCTGAAGAAGGCAAAGTGATCAAAAGAATCCTGCAGAAAGAGTCAGAAGATTGAGCCTCTCGTTTTGGCCACACTTCACTGACGGCCTAGAACTTGGCAATGGTACACTTTAGAACTAGAGAAATGGCAGGAAGAGTGAGCGGCTAGGAGTCCCAGCTCTGCCACTGGCTGAGTGAAATTCGCAGTCACAGTCTTTTCAAACTTACTTCTTCATCTGTGAAATACCTGCCTCACGAGGTCACAAGGTATAAGAGGCTCATAGAAGACTGAGAGGGGGAAGTGTTTTATATATTACAAAGTACAGGACCCATGGTTTCCAAAGTGTAGCTCCTTAAAAAGCAGCATGAGTGGTCACCTGAGAACTTGCTAGAAATGCAAATTCTCCAACTCACCCAGACCTACTCAGTCAGAAACTCTGAGCTTTCACAGGTACTCCAAGTGGTTCTGGTACCTGCTAAAGTTTGAATACACTGCAGATGAATTGCTTTTCATGAGATTTCTCCTGGTTGTAGAATCCTGTGGTTCTGAATAGATTCTGCCAGTATCAGGAATGTTACTGCCCTTGTATTGCAGTGGTACTTATTGCAGGAGGAGCACAGTGGCTTACTGTCGTCTGTTCTCTTCTTGATTCTCACAAAATCCGACAAAGTAAAGCAATTGGATGCATTTCATGGAATCCCAGGGCACTTATAACAGGGATTGTATGACTTATGACCTCTGAGGGCAGAAATATACCACCACAAAGCCATACCAACACCTCGATGAAAGCTATAGTTTCAAAGACAGCAGAAAAATCTAACTCCACATATTTCCACCCAGCTCAATGATGCCAGAAATTTCATCATCACAGCTTAAAACTTTGGTCCTCCACCTGAAATGCCAGCATCCCTGGAA
Source organism: Camelus bactrianus (assembly GCF_048773025.1). Lineage (NCBI taxonomy): Eukaryota > Metazoa > Chordata > Mammalia > Artiodactyla > Camelidae > Camelus > Camelus bactrianus. The sequence goes on from NC_133555.1 coordinate 31,155,264, forward strand.
ATATGACAGTGAGCCCTTTACTTCCCAGGTAGGGGAAAGGGAAGGAAGAGAACACAAGGGTCTCATTCTCAGAAAGTGGGATACCCACATCTGCTTTGGGAATCATACCTTAAAGGGGGATCTGGAGTCACCATAGGCGATTCTGCTTCCTTCACAATTTTGCCCAAGGACAGGTATGCATACACAACCAGGTGTTCATCATAGGTGTGTTAAAAAAACTTAATGATTGGCTTGGGGAGTCTCAGGCTGAAGGAGCAAGAATGAACAGACCACAACAGAGACAGAACCAAATGGGAAGATTCCTACTCTTGGTGCACTAGGAAAGATAGAAAACCTCCCAAACTATCATGAAAACATATCTTCCAATTTCATTTGGTCCTCTTCTTCCTCATCTGTCTGTACCTCTCACATTCTGGTGTCCTTTGTAAAAAAAATATAGTACTTATAAAAATATTTGTTTAGTTTGCAAAGCACTCTTCCATGCAATATTTCATTTGCTCTTGACAGCCCATGAAGAGAAAATTCCTCATTTTGCTGAGGAGGAAACTTGGGCAAGGATACTGTCAGTAAGTAGTAGAACTCACTTAGATTTGAACCATGGCTTTTCGACTCCAAGCCTACTTCTTTTGTCTCAGTGTGTCTCAGGGTTCCAGTCTGGTTTGCATCCTACCACTGAGGTGGTCTGTGTGTTACTGCTCAACTCCCACCATTCCTTTAGGAAATGGTGCTAGGGCTGTGGAGCCCTGGTGCAGAGCATGAATCCCAGGCTCCCATCATCGAAGCAGGCTCCCAGTTTTCTCCCACTGAGTACCTCCTCCCTATTTCTAGAGCACAGAGCTCCACAGATGGGCAACACTGTCAGCCATGGAAAAGAGATTCTGCCACACATAATTGTACTCTGAAAATATCCCTGTGGAAGTGTGTAGCTGAGTCACAGAGCTGGCAAGAGAACTTCACACAGGCCAGGCTCTTCTGGCAATGAACTCTGTGGGGCTCTACAAGGTGGCCCAGGGCATGGTCCTTCTCTGATCTAGGCTGACAGTTACTGAGGTCAAGTTGAAAGGATATTCCTTGTACTATCATTGCGGTGAGGACACTTGGATCATGCACAGAAGTTTGGTCTAAAGTTTTCTAAAATTCCTCCATACCTACCATTCTATTTACACACAACAAAAGCCTTTATTCTGTTATCTGGTCTTCTTGTACCATTTGTATGACTCAAGCTCCCAACTCTGGAATAATGGATCACAAATCCACACTTTCAGTGCTGCCCTTTAACCTGTAACTTTAATTTTAATTTAAGCGTCAATGCCACACCATCTAAGACCTTCCAGATGTAGTTGCCAACAAATCTAAGTAGAAGTATCTTAAGCCAAACCAGCTCCCCCAAGCAACTTCTAGCCCAACCATTTTCTCAACCATCAAGACTCAGCATGGTGGAGTTGTCTTCTCTTTCATTCTGTATATTTGTTTCATTGCCACTAATTTCTGTTTCCTGAGTATAGTTTTCATATTGCTGCCTAACTGATCTTTATTAAATCTTTCACTGTGTTATTCTCTGATTCAATATTTTCATTCTTGTTTTATAGCCATGAAAACAGTACTTCTCAACCCTGGCTACAGGTTAGAGCTTCTCAAAACTTCCAGTGTCCAAGCCCCATCCCCAGAAAATTCTGATTCAGGAGGCCTATGTGTTGGGGACCAGACATCACATCACTGAAAACCATTGTCCTGAATGGCAGCACTTTTTAAACTTTAAGGTGCACAGGAATCGCCTTTGGATTTTGTTAAAATGAAGTTTTGGATTCAATAGAGCTAGGGTGGGCCTGAGATGCTATGTTTCTAACAAGCCCCAAGACTAGTTCCAAGGCCATACTTTGGGTCTCAAGGTCCTAGCATATCAAGTGCAGGAGCTTCAGCATTACCTGGGGGCTTTGATGATTATAAGGCCTTTCCTCATTTCCCATGCTTCCTGCTGTCACCAGTACAGCTCCTGACTCCTAACACACTAGCCCTGCCTTGCTATCCTGGTTTACTTGGAAAGACTGACTCCCATCTCTCTGCCTAGTTTAATCTTACCCCTCAGTCAGTACCCAACCTAGGCCCTCTTCTGCCATTTAGTCTTCCCCAGCCACTCTATGGTTTATTAATTCCTTTTTCCTCTAATCTCCCACAACTATACAAAGTGTGGTGATCATTCCATCATATGATAAGCTCTACGTCTGACAGCAAGAAGAAAACTGGAAGAAGAAAGATATGGAAACTGGGCACCATTGTTGACACATTGTAACTGTTGGCAGGTCATTTTCCCTTTCTGAAAAATGCCCTTAAATTCAACAATATATTAAAAGGATTATACACCACGATCAAGTGGGATTTATTCCAGGAATACAAGGATGGTTCAGTTCTGCAAATCAATCAACATGATACATTAACAAAATAAAGGATAAAAATAATATGAGCACCTTAATAGATGCAGAAAAACATCTGACAAAAATTCAACATCTATTTATGATAAAAAAAAAAACTCAACAAAGTAGATATAGAGGGAACGTACCTCAACATTGCCTTGTGAGGCAATAAAGGCCATATAAGATGAGACCACAGCTAAAGTTATACTCAAAGGTAAAAATCTGAAAGCTTTTCCTATAAGATCAGGAGTGAGACATGGATGCCCACTCTCACCACTTTTTTCCCACATAGTATTAGAAGTCTTACTCAGAGCAATCAGGCAAGAAAGAGAAAAAAAAGGCATCTAAATTAGACAGGAAGAGATAAAACTGTCCTATTTGTAGATGACATGATACTGTGTATAGAAAACCCTAAAGACTCCACCCTAAAACTGTTAGGACTAATAAATGAATTCAGTAAAGTTGTAGGATACAAAACTAAAGCACAGAAATCTGTTGCATTTTTATACACTAATAACAAACCATCAGAAAGAGAAAATTAAGAACATAATCCCATTTACATTTACACCAAAAAGGATAAAATACCTTGGAATAAATTTAACCAAGGAGGTAAAAGACCTATACACTGAAAACTGTAAGACATTGATGAAAGAAATTGAAGAAGACACAAATAAACAGAAAGATATTCTGTGCTTATGGATTGGAAGAGTTTATATTCTTAAAATGTCCACACTACCCAAAACAATCTATAGATTCAATGCAATCCCTATCAAAATTCCAATGAAATTTTTTACAGAAATAGAAAAAACAACCCTAAATTTATATGAAACCACAAAATGACCTAAATAGCCAAAGCACTCTTGAGAAAGAAGAACAAAGCTGGAAGCATCATGCTCCCTGATTTCAAACTATATTACCAAGCTAAAATAATCAAAAACAGACACATAGATCAGTGAAACAAAGAGATAGCCCAGAAATAAACCTATGCATATATGGTCAAATTAATTTACAACAAAGGAGACAAGAGTACACAGCAGGGAAAGGACAGTTTCTTAAACAAACAGTATTTGGAAAACTGAACATCCACATGCAAAAGAATGAAACTGAACCACTATTTTACACCATACACAAAAATAAACTCAAATGAATTAAAGACTTGGATGTCAGATCTGAAACCATAAAACTCCTAGAAGAAAATGAGGCAGTAATAAACTTGACATTGGTCTTTGCCATCACTTTTAAAAAATTTGATACGAAAAGCAAAGGCAGCAAAAGCAAAAATAAACAAGTGGGACTACATCAAACTAAAAAGCTTCTGCACAGCAAAGGAAATCATCAACAAAATGAAATCCAACTACTGAATGGTAGAAAATATTTGCAAATCATACATTTGATACAACTTAATAGCAAAACAAAACAAAACCTGATTTAAAATAGGAAAAGGATCTGAATAGACATTTTTCTAAAGAAAGACAGATAGCCAATAGGTACATGAAAAGATGCTCAAAATCACTAATCATCAGGGAAATGAAAATCAAATCATAATGAGATATTATCCTACACCTATTAGAATGGCTATCAAAAAGACAAGAATTAACAATTCTTGTGGAAAGGGAATTCTCCTGCAGTGTTGGTGGGAATGTAAATTGGTGCAACCACTATGGAAAACAGTATGGAGGTTTATCAAAAAACCAAAAATAGAACTACTATATGATCCAACAATTCCACTCCTGGGCATATATCCAAAGAAAATGGAAACATTAATTCAAAAAGGTATATGCATCTCTATATTCATAGCATCATAATTGACAATAGCCAAGATATGGAAGCAACCTAAGTGTCCATCAACAGATGAATGGATAAAGAAGTGATATGTACACACACACACACACACACACACACACACACACATACATACACACATGTATTTATATGTATATATGTGTTTATACACACACACACACACACACACACACACAATGGAATATTGGCCATAAAAAAGAATGAAAATTTGCCATTTGCAACAACATGGATGGACTTTGAGGACACTATGTTAAGTGAAATAAGTCAGACAGAAAAAGACAAGTACTGTATAATCTCACTTACATGTGGAGTAAAAAAGAAAAAAAAAAGCTCATAGATACAGAAAACATATTTGTCATTGCCAGAGGCAGGTGGGCAGGTGGGCAAAATGGGTGAAGGGAGTCAAAAGGTGTAAACTTCCAATTATAAAATAAATAAGTCATGGGGATACAATGTACAGCATGGTGACTATAGTTAATAATGCTGTAATGCATATTTGAAAGTTGCTAAAAGAATAAATCTTACAAGTTCTCATCACAAGAAAAAAATTCTATAACTATGTATGGAACAGATGCTAACTAGACTTACTGGGGTGATCATTTCACAATATATACAAATATCAAATCATTACATTGTACACATGAAAGCAATATAATATTGTATGTCAGTTATATCTCAACGTTTAAAATGCCCCAAATGGTGAAAGTCTACCTGGTAAAGACAAAATAGATCAGCAGTCTTTTTTTTTTTTAACATCACTTTATCTTTAAAACATCCTCAGAAACTTGGTCCAATAGAATGGTCTTATGGACATATAAAACAAATGATAATAAACAAAATGCACACAAATTAGCAGCTACAATTATTCCTCAGAACATTCAAGTTGAGAGGAACTTTGGAGATCACTGCTCTAGCTGTCCCTTTCTCCGTCATTTGATTGATAAGGAAGCTGAACCCCCAAGCAGAAGATAGGTCCCTCACATTACCAGTTGGTTAGTAGCAAATTCAGGATCAGAGTACACATTCCTTGTTTTATATGTTTTGTTTTGTTGATCCAGTAATTGTATGGCATTTATTTCAGAACAAGAAGCTTTTGATTCTTCCAGATATAGCATCTCCTTAGTGTTTAAGGTGAGTCACTATTGTATTAAACAATGTGTCAATGCACTGTGACTAGAGGGGCTGGATAAACCTAGGAAACACATATAATGGCAAGATGTTATAAGATGGCAGTCTGCAAGGTAGTACACTCTACCCACGACAGAATCCTCCTGCCTTCCATAAGAGGTCAGGCCCTGTAGTTCATTGTAAGACTCCAATAATCTGGCTTCAAGGTCCCCTATAATCTGGCTCCATCCTAACCTTCCAGCACTCCTCCCTGCAGGGACATTATACTCAAACTTGTTGTTTCTCACACACACCTTATGCCATTGCTGATTCTTAAACCATCAGACCACTCCTAGGCACAAGAGCCCATGTGGACAAGGTTAAATCTGCTCCATGACCTTTATCATCTTGACGTTTGGAATTCAGCTGGCCAACTGCTCAGTCTGAACATGAGACCAGACCTCACAAAGATCCCACCCTTTCAGGAACTGAGGGTGTGATCTTTCCAGGATAAAGCAGCTTTTCTTTTCTCCTCTGGCTTCCTAATGCCACTTCGGGTGAAGTTCCACTCAGTGGAGCCCAGACAATTGTCACGCTGTGGCAAGAGATGTTTAATTGGATTTTAAAAGATCAGAAAGCAGCAGGGAGCTGATTGTCAGCCCTCTGACAAAGCCGTCCAGCATAGGTGGCCTGGCAGCACAGGGAGGGGTGTCCTGCCCAGTGTCAATTTCTGTCTCCACCTGGGGGCAGGGAGGGCTGAGAAAAGGAGGGGAAAGGTGGCAGTGGTGGCAGAATCTTTTGCAAACTCAGTGCCACATTGTACCATGTTCTGTGTTTTATTTTATTTTGGTTTTGGGTTTTGGTCTTTTGGGGGGTTGAAGGGAGGTTTATTTATTTATTTATTCATCTATTTATCTATTTTTTTATGGAGGTACTGGGGATTGAACTTAGGACCTTGTGCATGCTAAGCATGCACTCTACCACTGAGCTATACCCTCCCACTCCCATGTTCCGTTTTTACCCCCAAGAATAGGACTCTCTCAGGAGACAACCAAGATTTCCTTTTTTAACTTATCCCTCCTCGTGAGAAAAACTTCTATAAGCTGTAATATCAATAATTTATTTTTGTATTTTTAATAACACACTTTTCCATTTCCATGCTACCCTTTAAGCCTCACTAAGCCTCTAAGGTCAGTGGTCAGGGAAAATATCTCTCTGCCAGTTTATAAAGCAGTAAACTAGATTAATTAAGCTGGAACAAGAGTTTGCCTAAGGTTATACAACTAGTAAATGGTTAAGCTAGAACTGAAGATCAGTTGTCAAAGATCATTGATGAAAAAGCAGATAAAAGCTGTCTCAAACATGACAAGTATACAGTTCCAACTCCTGCATCTTAATACTATTTCCTAAAGAAATAAAGATCCCTTTGTTGTGACAGCGCATGGAGAGCTGGCTATGCCCAAAAGGCTAATTAAAAACAGAGGTTCCCACGTACACCCTTCATCCTTGGATCAGCCAAACTTGTACACAGAAACACAGACATTTCCAGGACACACGAGGATGTCTACTTGCATCACTGCTTCCAAGCACAAAGGAGTTTATCAGTTCATGAGAAAGTTAGTGGCTAAGGAGGAGAACCCACAGCTGCTGCTGTGAGACAGATAGTATCTGGTGCAGCCACGAACCCAGATTGCTAGATTCATCTTCAAGATGAATAGGGCTCTGGCAGATCAGATCTGCCACTGGATATGTGAAGTGATTCTTTCACATTATTTTTCTCAGAAAGGTCTTAGGTATGAGAAAACCTTGAGAATAAACATATTTTCCCAATGCTGAACTTTAGCACTGCTGCAAACCTCCTACTCATACACCGTTTAAAAGGCTTAAAGGATGATACTTTTCCTGAAACCAAGGAGAGCATTCAGCCTTGCCTATGAAAAGATTTTCATCTCTCTCTCCGGATGATCTACACATCCCTGAGAAAGCACAAAGGGTAGCTAGAGCCCTGTAAGAAAACTGGCTAAGTGGGCCAAGAGCAGTGGTTCCAAGAAGGCAGGAATGTTGAAGTCAGTTTCTTGGACAGCAGCAAGTCAAACCAGCAAGAAACACAGACACCTTTCGGAGAGCTTTGTGTGCCCAAAGCACCTGGATTTCAACATGCACTTTGTTAATGTCGCTCCTATAAATGCACGGTGTTGAGAGAACACAAAATAGAGACTGTCCTTGTCCAAGAAGAATTTACAATCCAAACATATTTAAGAATAACTCAAGAGACTTCAGGTTTCAAGAGGACCAGGTAAAGATATGCTACCTTCATTCTCCTCCCAGAAATTACTATAAAAATAATAAGGAAAAATATTCAACTTCGATGAAACTTAAAGACATTTGTAACCCTGAATCACAATACATGAAGAGAGAAAACATAACAAGAAAGGTAAATGACTGAGCAGAGCAGAGGAAGGTAAAAATTTGGTACCTCCAGAAAGACATTTCAACAGGAAGCAAACTAATACATACAAAAGAACAGAAAATCACAGGAATTGGGTTACCAGGTAATGTAAAAAGCTATAGTTGAAGTTCAATCTGATTACAGTAGAAGAGCTTGATCAAAGTGTTCCACCTACAGATAACTCCTAGGAAATGAGGACCAAAAAACTGTTTTTGTAACTATGAAAATATTGGAGAGTGACCAAAAGGAGGCAGAAACTGGAGGAAAGTCAATCCTTGAAAGATGGGAAATGTACTGGCTGAGATTTGATGTATGTGGCTTTTTGCCTGAGGACACTCCTTATCTGTGCAGTCTGGGCTGGCAAAAAGCTGTAGTCTTACTGCCTTGAGGTTTTAAAGGACAGAGTTCAGAGAGGTTGGAGAATTATAAGGGAAACCCCAGAAAGAAGGGCTCCACAGAGGGTACAATCCCAAAACTGAGTATAAACTCTACCCATATCCTTTGCTGACACTGTACTATTATTTCATGAGGGAGACTCTAGGAGAATAAATGCTCCCTCAAAAAAAAAAACAAAAAAAAAACCACCTAGGTATATCATGTTTAAACTACAAAAAAAAAGTAAAACTAAAGAAAACATCCTGAAAGAAGCCAGAGGAAAACTACACCTTCCCTATAGGGGAGCAAAAATAAGAGTTACAACTGACTTCTAAGAAACCATGAAAGCAAGAAAAGAGTGGAGTGAAATATTTAAAGTGTTGAGAGAAAAAACTACTAACCTAGAGTTCTGTACTCTGTGAAATTATCCTTCAAAAGTGAAGACGAAATAAAGATTTTCTCAAACAAAATTGAGGGAATTTGTTGCCAGTAGACCTGCCTTGCAAGAAATGTTAAAAGAAGTTCTTTAGAGAGGAGGAAAATGATATAGGTCAGAAATTCAGCTCTATATAAGGAAAGGAAGAGCAGCAGAGAAGGAATAAGTGAAGGTACAATTAAAAGTTTTATTTCTCTTATTCTTAATTGACCTAACAGATAAAAGTTTCTTCAAAATATAATAAAAGCAATGCATTTGGTTATGTATGTTCATGTATCTGTGTATGCTTAGGTGTAAGTAAAACAAATGAGAGCAATGACACCAGGGATGGAAGGGAGGAATCAAGATTATTTTGTTATTACAAGGTACTCATGCTGCCAGTGAAGCAGTGTAGTGTTATCTTAAAATGAACTTAGATTAGTTATAAATGTATATTGCAGACTCTAGGGCAGCCACAAAAAAGGGGTTTTTTAAGGTATATCCGATATTCTAGGAAAGGAGAGAAAATGGAATCATATAAAGTGACCAATTAAAACCACAAAAAGCAGAAAAAGTATGGAAGACAAAATTATAACAAAGAACAAGGGCAACAAATAGAAAACAGTAGCAAATATGGTATCTATTAAGCCAATTATATCAATAATCACCTTGAATGTCAACAGGCTAAATGCACCAATTAAAAGACAGATGGTCAGAGTGGATCAAAAAACAAAACCAAACTATGTTTTCTACAAGAAGCCCACTTTAAATATGACACACATAGATTAAAAGCAAATGAGGCTATATACTTAAATAAAAATATATTAATAAAAAGTAAATGAACAAAAAAAAGTAAATGGATGGACTTTCTAAAAATACAATATAGTTCAACTAAGAAGCAATGACATAATTGGACCCCCCAAAGATCATACATTAGAAAAATAATAAAACACATGTGTGAATAATTAATAAGTTTTTTAAATTATAATAAATGTCATTAAATAATTAGAACTACTTATAAAATACAGCTAAATTAATACTTAAAGGATGATTTATAGGCTTGAATGCGTATATTAAAACATGATAGGTATTAAGAATTATGATCTACACAAGCAATTCAAGAACTTAGAAAAAGAATAGACTAAACTGAAATAGAAGAAAAGAAATATTGAAGGTAATATAAATTAATGAAATAGAGAGTACTATCAAACACAGAAGATGTTTCTTTAAAATATCAGTAAAACAGATAAATCTCTACCATGGTTGATCAATATATTTTTAAAAAGGGACCAGATAAATTAACAATATTAGCAATGATAAATTTATTATTTAGGTAATGCTAAATGCTAACTGCTAGTAAACTTCAAAATGTCAGTGACTTAGCCAAATAAATGTTTATTTCACATTCATCTAACAGTTAAGCATAAACATTCTGGTTAACAGGAGGTTCTTCTCCACTCACTGATTTAGGGAATTGGAGTTGCCACATCCCCTAGGGCTTAAAAGTCTTCTTCAAAAAAAAATAAATGGATGAAGAAAAATAAACCATACTAACAGTAATTTTTAAAAGCTAAATTTATTCCAGACAGAGCAGACTTTAAAGGAAAGATATCAGGGATAAAGAGGAGCACCATATAATGATAAGAGTCAATTCTCCAAGACATAACAATCCTTAATGGGTATGTATGTGACAACAAAGCATCTAACTATATGAGGCAAAAACTGACAGAATTGCAAGGGTAAATAGATAAATTCACTATTATAGTTGGAAATTTCAACACCCCTCTTTCAGCAATGGACAGACTCAGCAGACCTATCAGTAAGGACATTTAGATCCAACAACACTGTCAGTCAGCTGATATAATGTACTTCACCCAACAGCATCAGAACACACATTCTTCTCAAGCTCACATGAAATATTCACCAAAATAGACCACATTCTGGGACATAAAATACATCTTAACAAATTTAATAGGAAAGAAATTATACAATGTCTGCTGTCAGACTACAATGGGATTAACTAGAAAGATAGGTGGGAAATCCCAAAATAGTTGGAGATTAAACAATGCAATTCTAGGTAACACATGGGTTACAGAAGAAATCTCAAGAAAATATTTTAAAATAATTTGAACTAAATGAAAGTGAAAATACAACTTATCAAAATTTGTGGGATGAAGTGAAAACAGTGCTTAGAGTGAAATTTATACCATTGAATGCATATTTTAGAAAAGAAGAAAGGTCTAAAATCAGTCATCTAAGCTTCTACCTTGGGAAACTAGAAGAAGAGACAATTAAATCCAAAATAAGCAGAAGGAAAAAATAAAAATTAGAGCAAAAATCCATGAAATTGAAAACATGAAATCAATAAAGAGAACCAATACAATCAACAGTTAGTTTTTAGAAAAGATCAATAAAATTGATAAGCCTCTGGCCAGGCTAACTAAGGAAAAAGAGAGAACACAAATAACTAATATCAGAATGAAAGAGGGGCCATCACTTCGTGATCCTATGGACATTTAAAGGTTAATAAAGGAATACTATGAACAGCTAACTCTATGCTCACAAATTTGATAACCCAGATGAAATGGACCAATGCCTTGGGAAGGAAGAAATAAAACTGTCTTTGTTCACAGATGACATGATCATCTGTGTAGAAAATCCAAAAGAATAAAAAAATCTCCTATAGCTAATAAGCAATTATAGCAAGGTTTCAGGATGCAAATTTAAACATAAAAGTCAATCATTTTCCTATATACCAGCAATGAATAAGTAGAATGTGAAATTGAAAACACACCACCATTTTCATTAGCACCCCAAAAATGAAATACTTAATTGTAGGTCCAACAAAACATGTACGAGACTTATATGAGGAAAACTATAAAACTGTAATGAAAGAAAACAAGAGGAACTAAATAAATGGAGACATATTCCATGTTCATGATAGGAAGACTCAATATTGTCAAGATATCAGTTCTTCCCAACTTGATCTATAGATTTAATTCAGTCTCAGTCAAAATCCCAGCAATTTATTTTGTAGAGAACAATGAACAGATTCTAAAGTTTATACGAAAAAGCAAAAGATCCAGAACAGCCAACACATTATTGAAGTAGAACAAAGTCAGAGGACTGAAACTATCTGACTTCAAGACTTACTAGAAAACTACAATAATCAAGAAAGTGTGGTATTTTAGTGGAATATCAATGGAGCAGAATAGAGAATCCAGAAATAGACCCACATAAATATAGTCAACTGATCTTTGACAAAGAAGCAACAGCAATACAGTGGAGCAAAGATAGTCTCTTCAACAACTGGACAGCCACATGTGAAAAATGAATCTGGACACAGATCTTATATACTTCACAAAAATTAACTTAGAGTGGATCATATACCTAAGTGTAAAACGCAAAAATACAAAACTCCTAAAAGACAACATAGGAGAAAATTAAGATGACTTTGCACAGGGTAATGGATTTTTAGATAGAATACCAAATCCACAATCCATGAAAGAAATAATTGACAAAGTGAATGTCATTATAATTAAAATTTTTGGCTCTGTGAAAAACAATGACAAGAAAATGGGAAGACAAGCCACAGACTGGGAGAAAACAGTTGCAAAAGATACATATGATAAAGAGCTGTTATCCAAAATATGCAAGGAACTCTTAAAACTCAACAATAAGAGAAGAAACAATGTGATTAAAAACAGGCCAAAGAACTTAACAGACATCTCACCAAAGAAGATATACAGATGACAAAGAAGTATATGAAAACACGCTCCACATCATATGCTATCAGGGAGATGCAAATTAAAACAACAATGAAGATACCACTTCACACCTACTAGAATGGCCAAAATCTGCAACACTGACAACACCAAAAGCTAGCAAGGATGTGGAGTAGTAGGGATTCATTGCTGGTGGAAATGCAAAATGATACAGGACTTTGTAAGACAACTTGGCAATCTCTCACAAAACTAAACATACTCTTACCATACGATCCAGCAATCACACTCCTTGGCATTTACCAAAAGAGTTGAAAACTTATGTCCACACAGAAACCTGCAAATGTATGTTTATAGAAGCTTTATGTAGAATTGACAAAATTTGGAAGCATTCAAGATGTCTTTCAGTAGGTGAATAGATAAATAAACTTTGGTACACCCAAACAATGAAATATTGTTCAGCACTAAAAAGAAATGAGCTGCCACATGATGAAAATACATGAGGGAAACTTAAATGCATATTACTAAGGGACAGAAGCGAATTTGAAAAGGTTGCATACTGCATTATACTGACTATACAGCATTCTGGCCAGCTCCTTCTTGATTGCAATTGCATGAAACACATGGACTAGAACCAGCCAGTCAAGCCCTTCCCAATTCCTGACTCATAGGAACTGTGGGAGAAAATAAACTGACTGTAATTTTTTTAAGCCATTAACTTTTGTGATGATTTGTTAAGCATCAGTAGATAACCAGAACATTGACAATAAAGTTAACCAAAATTGGTTATAAGTATATCAGATTACAGGAGGAGGAGAATAGAGGAGTAAAAAAGAGCTTAAAAAAAATCTTCATCTACCAACGTTTAGGTTAGTATATAATGTATAAAATTGATAAACCAGAAGATAGTGTATTTGTTTGTTTGTTTATTTGTTTATAACAATACCCAGGAGGGGGAAACAGTTAAAGATTTGAGAAATGGTTACTTCTAGGGAACAGATTCTAATGTGTGGTTGACAGGGAGTACTCATTTTATAAGTTTTACTACTATTTAACTTTTTAATGTATCTTCACTTATGACTTTGTTAAAAATAAAAAAATTTAGAGAATAACAGAACACATACAGAAGACACTTCTTTCTAATCTTCAACAAAGAAAAACATGGTCCAGCACTGCAATACCACACATTTCTGGTGCCAACCCGGTACAAATCAAGATAATATGCTATCACTATGGGATAAAAGACATGCATGATATGGTTCCAGACTTTGAAATACTTGCAATTTGGTAAGGGAGAAAGAATGTGAAAATTAAAAACATAAACAGCATTGATTACCCTGATTTAATCACATAAGTGGTATGGATAGCTAGTGCTATAGGAAATGAGAAACTGCCAATGGGCTTTAAGATGAGGGAGACTGGAGAAGGCATGCTAAGGAAGACAGAGGGTCCTAACCTTGGGCTAAAGATAGGACCTAGTGTCCGAGTCATTATATTCATTAGCATACTCACGTTCTTTGGCACCTCGTGTACCTCAGCAGTACTCTGTCACTCTGTCTCTCTCAAATATTCTATCAGTACCTTTCCTGTGTTCCAGTGAGCCAGTCAATCTCAGGGCTCCATAAATACATTATTATGATAATATTGATGGTAAACTCCTGGAAAATCAGCGATAACTAATAATGCTGACAAAGATCACTTACATGTATATAGAGCTTTACATATCATAAAACATTTAATTTCATCTTTGTAACTGTGAAGTAGGTAAGAAATTATTACATCCATTGAACAGTTAAGGAATCAGGAGACTCAAGAGAAGGTAAGTGAACTCCCTGATATCCCACAGCAAGTAGATGGCAAATTGGAATGAAAATTCATATTGTGTGACTCCACGATTGGTAGATAAATTTCAATCCATCTAAAACACAAAGTGGTATAATTCTATGCATGCTACCAGACTCCCTGGTCAAGCCAGAGCTATAAGGTTAGATATGGAAAGAAAGGGAATAAGGCAACTCTTAAATTTTCATGACGTCAAGAGGGTCGGAACTGAAGTAGAGGAGTTAGGCTATAAATAATGCATGTTGAAAGAACCATGGTGTCCAGTACTCACTGGATCTAACTAAAGGTGAAGGGGATTCTTGATGGAAGCAGCAATGGTTATAAAATTAGACTAATAGAGAAAAGAAAAGGAAAATGCAGAAAATGAAAGTCAAGCAGTGTACTCAATTCTGAAAATACAAAGAAAAGCCTATCTAGGAACGAGCAAGCAGTCTCCTTAAAGATCTTGGAGGAAAAACAGAACTCAAGAACACTCCCAGCTGGAGATGGGGAATTAAATGAGTTTTCAAACTTAAGAGGCCTCAAGGGAGAGCAGAAGTAGAAAGTCAGAAACATCAACACCACTTCTGGGAGAGAAAAGCGGGAAAGATCTGACTCAGCAGTAACTTTTAAGCATGGGAATTAGCTTTCAGGAAGATAGCATGGCCAGAATAAAAGCTCATCAATGGTTTTAATTCTGCCCTCAACCACCTGGAACAGGTACAAAAACCAAATGACCAAAAGTAGCAGAAGTCTGACCAGATTCCAAAGCAGCTGTGAACTGTGGGCTATTTACCAGGATTCAAACCACAGCATGAATGATGCCATCTAATACAGCTGTTTTGAAATCATCAAGTAATTAATATACATTAATTGCATGAATGCAGTCTTTCTCGTGTTTGATGAGGAAACTGTGCCCCTGAAATAAAATAACTCATCCAAGGTCATATGGCTATTTAGTAGTAGAGCTAGAAATAAAACTCAGAGCTTTGGAATCTCAGTTGACTTCAGCTTGAAAACAATTTCTTGAAAGACTTTACTTGTTTTAAAGCTCAGAATTCCACTTTTCTAAGCATTGGAACAGGTCCTGTTTTAATTGGATGGCTGAGTAGTGCCTATGTAAACTGGCTCATTTGTACACATAGGTCATAAGAAATAGCTGAAAGAATGATCTGGAACACATAGAGAGGAAAACTAGGCAGATGTAGAATTCTCAGCCATTTGAGGAAATGTAAACTTGATAAGCCAGATGAATTCTTAGAGGAGAGAGTGAGTGAGCAAAGCCCTATAGGGAGGTGAATGTTTCCATGGCCTCAAAGTCATTCAGAGACCACTACCATGACTTCAGAGCTCATAAACCATATTCACCAAACAAAAATTTAAAAAACAGAACCTCAATTAAATAGTCAGGAGACCAGAAGGGGGAGCTCTTTTGCCCTATCATGAAGTAAAGCCCAGGAGAAGAAGAAAGACTTTTTTTTCCTAGTAAAGACTCAGCCAATGAGAAGCCATGGATTCTGTTCACTATAACCCTCCCAGCCTCCTTTCCCCTCTATAAAAGTGGTTTCCTTGCCTTGTGTAGGGGAACTTGAATGTGATCTGTCATGGCTGCAAACCCTGAATTGCAGTTCTCTGCTACTCCCCTAATAAACCTATCTTTGCTAGAGAAGTATCTGACAATCTTTGTTTTAGGTCAACAACCACTGAACCCTGCAACCCAGAGGCTCATAGGTGGCAGAGCCAGCACCAGGCAAAAAGCTTGGATCCTGCATCTCAGCTTCCCCTGAGAGCAATTTCTCCCTGTGCCCATGCCATCACTGTCTTCTGACCCTCCTCCCCTTTCTCTCAACAAAAGATATATACCTTTCTCTCAGAAAAGACTCTAGCTTCAGTGATTTGCACCTTACTGTTACATAGAGCTTTGTTATCTTCCCCCAGGAGTTTGCATTTTAAGCCTTTTCTTTTATAGAAGAAAAACATTATACTATTGAAAGGAATTTTCAGCATTAGCCAACCCCTTTTAGGAAAGTCCTCTCCACATGCCCCCCAGCAGAAACACATCCTAGCTAAAGAATTTCTTGGTGCCCCCAAAATCAAAGCTATCCTGTTTTCTGTGGAAGAAGAGAGGAAGAGTAACAAAAATTTGTAACATAAGGGGAAAAGATATATCTGTACAGGCTCTCCTTGGCATTAAAAATAATGAACCAGACACTTGAGTACAAGAAAAAAAAAGTAAGTTTGGAAATAATACACAACAATACCTCTGTACCGATGCTATGTTCTGGTCATGTCTCCTGTTCCCCAGGCACCCTGCCAAATGCAAATAAATCTACCCTCTATAGCTGCTCCTTGTGGCCTTGATACAAACAGTAACACTGTGTCTGCCAACAGGTAAATGCTTCAGTTTAAATAGCTCTTGCTCTTATGTCTAGAATCTCATGTTGATCTTTCCTTGTGAAACGTAAGGTCTCAAGGCTGTTCCTCTCATACATATACTGAATTCCTACAATGGGCTCAACACTGTGTCTGGTGCCAAATATAAGAATTTGGAGTCTATTAGGGAAGACATACACCACGATGAAATTTACAAGAAATAAAGAAGAATAGTGTATCTTCTAATTTTAAACAAACTCTTTCCTCTATTCCAATGCAGCAACCTACCTACTCTCATGATGACATCCTGGACCTCATCATTACACTCACACACTCACACTCACACACATTGCTTCTGTTTTTCCAAATTCAAACTCCAATCCCCCAGTCTTTTGATCTACTTGCTCAAGTACCTCAACTAGAGCAATTCTTCAATATCACTTTGGAACTGCAATGCACTTTCTCACAACATTCCATTGTTTTTCTCTCTCTCCCTCACTAGTTTCCTCCTATACTCTTTGGATTCCATGTTCCATCTTAATAACCACGTCCTTGCAAACGCCCTCAATATCCTTGCCCCTCTCCTTGTATTGTTGTACTCTCCCCACCTCAGACAAACCTCCCTGCTTGCATATATTAGGCACCTTCCTTCACCATGTCTGCCCCTGTGTTCTGGAAGCAGCATATTCCACATCTGGAAATACTGTTCAAACTCATTTCCTAAGTGGCACGAAGACCACAAGTTTTACGTAGGTCCAGAGTAGGAAAGGACTCTATAACAAGTCCAAGCAGTGATGCATTCAGTACTGTAACTTAACCATCCGACCTGGCAGAACCTGTGATTCTAGAGGTGTATTTGGTAGGGGGAAAAAAGGCCAGGAGGAATTTATGGTAAACTCTTGCAGGAGAATCACAACAGAAATCCCAAGGGTTCTGGAGCAAGACCATGATATCTGCAGCAGAGAACTATATGCTATCTTAAAATTTTCTAATGTGCTAGTGGGCTGTGAGAGAGATGGAGTGTCTTGTCATAAGACATCAAGTGACCATGTAGCTGAAATTGCCCAGCATATACAGAGTTCTGTGAGATCCACCAACTCATAGGATGGGCACAACAGTGACACATCGTAAGACTGAAGTAGTATCTCTAGGGTTGAGCATGGGTAGGGACAGAGGACACAAAAAATGAAGCAGGTATAGTGAAATAAGTCAGAAAAAGAAAGACAAATACTGCACAATATCACTTGTATGTGGAATCTAAAAATAAAACAAACTAATGCATATAACAAAAAAGAAACGACTCACAGATGTAGAGAACAAACTAGTGACTATCAGTAGGGAGAGGGGGGGGGAAGGGGCAAGTTGGGGTAGGGGATTGAGGTACAAACCACTATGTATAAAATCAATAAGCTACAAGGATATATTGCATAGCACAGGGAATACAGCCAATTTTTTAATAATGAGTATAAATTTATTTATTTTTAAGTAGATGTTTTAATTTTTTCATTGAAGTATAGTTGATTTACAATGTTTCAGGTGTATAGTAAAGTGATAAAGTTTTATATATATATAACTTTTTCCAATTATTTTCCTTTATACGTTATTACAAGATACTGAATATAGTTCCCTGTGCTATATAGTAGAACCTTGTTGTTTATCGATTTTATATATAGTAGTGTGTATCTGTTAATCCCAAATTCCTAATTTATCCCTTTCTCCTTTGGTAACCATAAATTTGTGTGTGTGTGTGTGTGTTTAAGTATAGTCAGTTACAATGTATCAATTTCTGGTGCACAGCACAATGTCCCAGCCATACATATATATATATATATATATTTGTTTTCATATTCTTTTTCATAAATTTGTTTTCTATGTCTGTGAGTCTATTTCTGTTTTGTAAATAAGTTCATCTGTATCATTTTTAAGATTCCACATATAAGTGACAGCATATGATATTTGTCTTACTTTACTTAGTATGATAATCTCTAGGTCAATCCATGTTGCTGCAAATGGCATTATTTCATTCTTTTTCATGGCTGAACAATATTCCATTTTATATATGTATCACATTTTCTTTATCCAATCATCTGTAGATGGGCACTTAGGTTACTTCCATGCCTTGGCTATTGTAAATAACTGCTGCTAAGAACATTGGAGTGTGTGTATCTCTTCAAATTAGAGTTTTCATCTTTTCCAGATATATGCCTGGGAGTGGGATTGCTGGATCACATGGTAACTCTATTTTTAGTTTTTCAAGGAACCTCTGTACTGTTTTCCATAGTAGCCAATATTTTATAATAACTATAAATGAAGTATAACCTTTAAAATTGTGAATCACTATGCTGTATACCTGAAACTTACATAACATTGTAAATCAATTATACCCCATTAAAAAATAAATTTTTAAATTAAAAAAATGAAGCAGGTAGTCCAGACACCCATGTGCTCCACCACTGTTGTAAGCATTTCTCCCTCAACTCACACCTATGGCCACCTGGGAGTCCTTTGTGAACTGCTGACAGAGGAGGAAAAAGGCAGAACATGGTTCACAGGTAGAATGACTTGATACGTAGCTACAAGCCAAAAGTGGAGTGCTTTTGCACTCTGGGGTGACACTGAAAGATAGCAGCTATGTGTGTTGTACCTGGTCATCCACTGTACGCGGAAAGAGAAGTAGCCTGCAGCACGAATACATATAGACTTCTCAGCATCAGTGAATGACTCGACTGGGGCATGGAAGAAAAATGGAAGGTCAAGGACAAGGAGGTCTAGGGAAGAGGCATATGGATGGAACTATGGGGAGAAACAAAAGTGTGGAGATATTTATATCACATACTAATGCTCCCCAGATAGCATCCACCCCAGAAAAGATGTTAAGCTATCAAGTAAGCAGAAAGATGTAGCCAGCTGATATCAGCCAGCCTGTCATTGGCTACTCCAGGGCTGGCATGATGGGCTCACAAATGGAGTAGCCATGGCTCAGGGATGAAGGATATACGTGTGTCCAACAGAATGCATTCAACAAGCCTAATCTTGCTACTGAATCTGCCAAATATCTAACTTGCTAGCAACAGAAATCAACACTGAGTGCCTGATGCAACATTATTCACTGGAAAGACCGACCAGCCACCAAGTTGATTACACTGGACCCCTTCACCTTGGAAGGGGCAGCAATTCATCTGTTGCAATTTGACAGTTTACCTTTGTCTTCCATGCCTACAAGGCCTTGGCAAGCATCACTATCAGAGGACTTTCAGAGTGTTTGGTCTACCAATAGGATCCTGCACAACAGTGCACAAGACCAAGGGACTCCTTTTATAGCTAAGGAGGTGATGCAGTATGGCACAAAATCTTGAAATCCACTGGTCCCACTACGTTGTTCATCTCTCTAGAAGCTGCCACATTGACAGAGTGACAGAACAGCCTATTGAAGGGACAACTGAGGTGCCAGCTTGGAGATGATACCCACAGGTATATATATATATATACACAGCTTATACTGAAAGCAATGACCATTACATTGTGCTGTGTCCCCAAGAGAAAGAATGCATGGGTCTGGGAACTATAGGGGAAACATTGAAGTGTCCCTCTTTGCTTTCAGCTGAAGAGTCCCCAGCGAACCACTAAGGGTATATGTTTTGCTTTTCCCTGCAACTTCAGACTCTGTGCGTCCTGAGGTCCTGTCTTGAGGACACTTCTGTCGGGGAGACATGAGAGTTCCATTACACTTTAAGCTACAGCTTCCACCCAGTCAAAGACCAGCAGACAAGGGAAGGTGTCACCATACTGGCAGAGGTCACAGATCTTGCTCATCAGCAGGAGGTAGGACAGCTACTACACAAGAGGGACCCAGTGACCATCATCTCACCCTTGGTATTCCACTGCCCAATGTGATGATACATGGACAAGTACAGCAGATGTGGATCTCAGATATTTCAGGAATGACCAGGGGTTCAGCCCTCCCCACATAAAGTAAGCCAGCAGCTGTGCTAGCCAAGGGGGAGGGGAATTTAGAATGAACACAGAGGAGGGACACACTGTCAGTTGCAGCCTTGAGACCAGCTACAGTAGAAAGGTATTTCATCCCTCTAACTTCACTCTTAAAGGTTTTCCCAGGAAAAGAGGCCAACCAGAACCTCTTTTCCCAGGAAAAGAGGCCAACAGAAGTACCACATGTAAGTGGGGGAGGAGTTTACTTTGAATTAGATGTCAGGTTGACTTGTAAGCTTGCCTAAACTGTATTTTAACCACTCAAATTGATTGGAAATTTATAGGATCTGCCAAACATTCACTAAAGGGTAGGAAGCTGGGTGAACAAGATTGAAAGCAGTCACTAGGAGAAAAAATTAAGCTGTTTCAAGGTTATATAAATCCAAATGAACTGAGAATCCACGAACTGTTTATTCTTGTTACTTGTTTATTGCCTGTCTCGCCTACTCCTTTTTAACATCCAGGAGGGCAGGAATCACTATGTCTGCTTTGGTCATCTAGCTCCTGGTACAGCCCTGGTAACAAAGCAGTTACCAAAACAGAGCTGTGGCTATTGTACTTATGAATGGAGCCATAAATTTTGTGCAGAGGCTGTAAGATCTGAAAGCCAAGGGAGAGCAATGAACACTCAGGTGAAAAGAGAAGCCTTCACAGGATTGAGCTGGGCTCTGAAATGTATCTAAATCTCCCTTCTTTCTCCTTGTAGAGTAGGGCAGTCCCTCTTTGCTTTCAGCTGTAGTTTGTTTGTTTGTTTTAACTGAAGTACAGTCAGTCACAGTGTGTCAATTTCTGGTGTACAGCACAATGTCCCAGTCATGTATATACATACATATATTCATTTCCATATTCTTTTTCATTAAAGTTTATTACAGGATATTGAATAAAGTTCCCTTTGCTATACAGAAGAAATTTGTTTTTTAATCTATTTTTATATATAGTGGCTAATATTTGCAAATCTCAAACTCCCAAATTTATTTCTTCCCACCTTCTTTCCCCTGGTAACCATAAGATTGTTTATTATGTCTATGAGTCTATTTCTGTTTTGTAGATGATTTCATTAGTGTCCTCTTTTTTTCTTTTTTTTAGATTCCACATGTGAATGATATCATATGGTATTTTTCTTTCTCTTTTTGGCTTACATCCCTTAGAATGACAATCTCTAGGTCCATCCATGTTGCTGCAAATAGCATCATTTCATTCTTTTTTATACTGAGTAGTGTTCCATTGTATAACTATACCACAACTTCTTTATCTATTCATCTGTCGATGGACATTTAGGTTTCTTCCATGTCTTGGCTGTTGTATATAGTGCTGCTATATACGTTGGGGTGCATCAGCCATAGTTTTTTGATCCCACATAGCTGCACAAACAAGTTGTTCAAAAAAGGTCAATGCTTTACAAAATATATGGGAATTCTTTGGAAATATAACAGCATTGCTCCCAAGAGATTCATCCGTTTAGGAATCACTATATATTAAACTCTTCCTATGCATTTAGTGTTAACTGCCTTTCAGTGACCAAACCTCCTTGTGAAGGTCCAAAACAAACTGAGTTAATACTGAACTCAACTTTACAGTTGTTGTAGTGGGGCTCTAGGATGATCTGTTTTATATTTAGAGATCTGGGAACAGGATTTAATAACAGAACTACGGAAATGCTACTGTCATCCCAAACCTCCCCTTTCAAATAATGGCTACTGCCACATGGATCCAAGAATATTAAAGAGATGCTAGATCCTTCAAAGTCAAGTCAGAGAATTAAAAGGTCTGGAATATGGAAGCTCTAAGGTGACTAATTCAGAAATTTCACTCTGATCAGTAAAATTTTCTCAACAAAAAAAACAATTTCAAGTGTTTGAAATATATAAAAAGAGAGAATATCACCCTTTTTAAATTAGTCCATTTCTATATTTTTAACTGAAGTACCTATGTCTAATATTTCTACCAAACAAATCCTCCCATTCTTTGGAAATGCAGGGAAATTCCTCTCTCCAAGTGTGCAGCAGTCAACTTCCAACTTTCTTGGGCAAAGAAGTCTGATACAAAACCATGGTTGTAACAATAAAATTCAAGAGGAATTCCAAAGGAGGAAAACCCCTCTATTCCAAAAAGCTAAATGCCCAAAGCAGAAGCTCTTTCCTATGGCACCTACCCATAACTTTATGCACTCTCTACATGTCGACCTGTACCACAACATGGTACAGTGAATTACCCTGAGTTGTGAGCTCAATCATGAGCTCCTTGGGGCCATGAGTCTCACATGATGCCTTAAATACTAAGATGCTCAGTACTAATATAGGAGAGAGGAAGGGTGGAAACAGATAATTGTCAGGCCATGGGCGTGTGAGAAGCTCCTCTGGAACTAGAACAGCAAATGCAAACAGATAGTATATATCTCCCTACCTCCATTTTTAAGGATAGAGGGGAGTGGAGCTTGGAGGAGAGAAAGAGCAAAACGAACAAGAGAAAGGAAAACAAGGACAAAAAAATCCTAATATAACTTTTTCTTGTTTTTGCTTTTGCTTCCCCCAAGGGCAAAGAAGTACTCCTAGAACATTCTTAGTTACTATGCCTGTGAATTGGGCAGATGAATGCAGGCTGAGCATGAAAGTTCATTGTGATGATTATTTCCTGAGCCATAACACTTCCCAACATCCATTTTATGTAGTGAAGAGTTTAGGTTCAAGAACTGACATCTTCGCTAAGTAAATAATTTTCCCCTGAATTAAACTCTTCAAGCATTGATAACTAATATTAGAGTACTTGTCATCTGCATACTCTAAAACTGTCCTACATGCTGAAGAACTTTTCTATGAACTTAACGCACTGATTTTCTGTGCAGTGAACATTGATGAGCTTTTCCAAATTTGGTTAAGAATAGGGCTTTTTAAAAAGTTTAGCAGACTATTGGAAAAAGTCATTCTTTTAAAGTATGTACAAAGATTACTTTGGAAAGCTGGAAGGTAAAGGCTTATAAGTTTATCAAATAGTCTGAAGGAAAGGTAATTGGTTTCCTTGAAAAGGAGCAACTGCTTTATTCCCTTTCACATGTATCTGTAGGAGCAATAGGTACCTAAGAAAGAACAGATGCTTTCTGTTTTTGGTATTTTCTGGTGCATATAACATTCATTTTGTGTATCTCATTAACTGTTTTTCTAAAATCTTTTTAACTGGTTTAAAATAAATTAAATGGCTTTTCATTTAATTGTACCTTTCAAAGCTCTCTTAACAATAAACATAATGTATATGCATCTTGTTTTTAATCATTTAACATATTGTGAGCTCTTTCTTATGTCATTAAACAGTCTTTTAAAATCTCTTTTCTTGACTTTTTAGAAGTATCTTCAGAAATATCTCTCTTAATGTCTGAATAATATTCCAGCGAAAGTATCATATTTTATTTTGCTCTGATTTCTATCATTTTGACAGTAAGACTAGCATTGTGATGAACATAATTATATTTTTTAATCCAAGTTTCTGATATTCCTTTAAGACAGAGTCCTAGAAAGGCAATTACAGGGTCAAAAGGTATGAATTATCAGAACTGTTGACTGTAGAGAGTACTTCTCACTTTCTCCTCCAAATCCATTTAACACTTAGGTTATCTGGTATATTCTGGAATATCTGGAATGGGTTGTATGGCTCAGAGTCACTTCTACATAGAGTTAATTTTTTGCTTTCACTTCCAATTTAAGAAAGACTTCCAGGAATGTTCCTACTGTCCACTTGGCTGGCTGATCTGGTATCTCTCATGGTATGGAGGTGCAGAAGTAAGGCCATATCATGATATGAACGTGTCCTGTATCCTCCAGCCCCAGAAGTATGTGAGTAGTGGTGGAGAAGCAAGGTTTGAAATGTACACAAGTAGAAGCCAGCCTATGGAAAATTCTCCCAACCACCAGTCATGTGAAACTGTGAACAAAGGATAAAGTTTTCACTGATGCCAAGTCAAAAGAGAAGTTCTCTCCTAAAAGAAACATACTTGATAATAAGGCCAATATAAATACAAAAGACCCATTTTTCCCCCTCTTTTGGTGGGAATCATACAAAATAGAATTTATCAGAATTCTTGTCTTTAAATTTTTTGCTGACTTAACATGAACTATGACTTTGATGAAGATAGTGCTTATTAACATTAAGCCACTACAACAAGAACGTCAGTGACAAAGTGGTTAATGAGTATTGTCAATTTAAGGACTATTTATGATTGGTTACTGTATAAGCTATTGGTTATAGCTTGCATATAAAAGAAACTGGAAGTTTCCTGGATTTGATAACAATCTTAACAATTTACATGGTAACCAATAATGAGCTATGAAGTTAAAAGAAACTTTTCTAAATTATCACTAATAGAAACAAAACTTGATCAACCATGTTAAGGGAAAGACAGAATTATCCTTCCTTATCTCTATAGAAAATAATATGCATTGTGATGGGAAGAGATGACCAGAGTACATTGCCCAAAATGTAGGGAAGAATTATTAGGTGTGACAGGCAGTTTATTAATTTAAAAAAATACTAGGTGCTTGTGATATTTGTGACACTTACCAGCTTTAAAAATTTTTGTATGTTGTTGCTGTTTCTTTTCTTATTGTAAATAAATGCCCAAGTTCTACCTAATTTTGTAATTTTGATTCTTTGTTTAAAGAAGGGGACCCCAAACTGAATAAACTCTGTGCCCTACAATAACTGGACCTGCCCATGATAGAGTCTCTGCAGACTTAGAATATCATCTAGTTCAGTAATTCTCAAGGAAGGTAGTACTGCCATCCCTTCCCCACCTCCAGCATGTGTTCTAGAAACTGTGGTGAGTGTTTCTGTTGTTTTTGCAGGAATTTGGAGAGAAACTTTGGTGGCATTTGGTGGGGGCTAGTGAGGAGTACTCAACATCCTGCAATACAGAGAAAAGTCCCACCCAGAGGGAATAGTCTCACTTCTCCCCTGACTCCCCAATGTCCATCCAGTAAATTACCTAAGTGAAAAGTGTGTATGCAGTTATCTGAGCCTAAAACAAAAGCTCCTTTCTACATATAAACACACGGTTTTTTGTTTTTAGAGGTTTTTTTTTTTTTTTTTGCACAGTTTAAACATATACTGGATTTTTTTAGGATAACAACCCAGAAGGGAAGATCATGCTTTATTTTGTTTGGAACTTTACCAAGAAACTTTCACATTTTGGAAAATCACATCACTGACAACAATGCCACTAGTTGTATTTGATGGCCAATAAAAATGATAAATGAATGTCAACACCACACACTCATAGTTGTAGCATTTGTAGCTGTCACATTTATGGTGATTCTATATATAGCTGCAAATATCTGATGAATTTATATCTTCTGGTGTATGTGGGCCTGAGCACTTAAATATTGAAATACATATTAATTTATATAAAATACTTTCCCTTTATTTTTCTGTTAAAGTTAAGGTACTGTATTGATTTTTTAAATCATGGATACAAGTAACATGCTATCTATGAATTTCATTTCAGAATAGTAAAAGAAGAGCTTCAAAAAGGGAAGACATTGATATGGCTGAAAATCACTGATTAAGTTTAACTGCCTCATTTCATAAATAAAGAAACTGGGGCTCTACCCATTTAATCTGTACAGGTTTCAAAGTCTGTCAATCACAGTGTGAGGGACAGAACCCAGGACCTCTCTCTACCTTCAGGGGCCATAACACTGGAGCAAGCAACTTTCCAACATTCTCAGATATTACTAAGAATCTATTAAAATAGGAATGCCACAGAGAAGAGAGGTAAGATAATGTCCATCATTAACAGCTCTGTTTGAATGGTATGATCTTATTCTTGTCAAGTAGCCCAGAAGTTTAGAGAAGGTTCCTGCCCAGATCAGACACTGGGGAGCATGTCTAAGTGGGGAAGGCCAATAAGAAAGGATGTGGAGAGAAACAGTGACCAAAAGTAAAGCCACAGACAAACGTCCTCAGCAGTACTCTTTAGCCAAAAGTTAATCCTGACAGCAGTCCTACTAGAGAGGACATTTCATTTGCCGTCTGACCTAGCAGTGGCATTGCCATGACCGATGAGTCCCACTTCTGCAGTCTCAGCACACATATGACCCAGGATGCAGGGAAGGAAGGTAACATCACCAGTCAATATCATGACACTTGAGAGGACTCTTATGGCAATGGGCTAAATTCCAACACCTTGAGTCAGGCTCACAACATTAACTTCCGGGGGAAACTAACCATAAAATTAGCTTTAGTAGATAATATTAAACATGTGTTTATCTAAAAATCAAACTTTTATCCCCCTACCACTGCCTCCTAAACCAGCTCTTCCTTCTGACTTCCCTCGTTCCATTCAGGGTGCCATTATTCTTCCAAGCTCAAAACCTCAGCCTTTAGAATATTCCTGGTCCCTCAATCAGTTGCTAGATTTCCTCTGAAATTTTACGTCCCCATTTTGTATTCTTTCTGCTACTAATTTAAGCCTCCTCCTTTTCCCTCTGGATACCACAGGAACTGCCTAACCCATCTTTCTCTTTTCTCCATTCATCTTGCCAGATAAGGTTCCTAAAGTACAGGTCCAATTATATCATTCCATCCATGAATTTATTTGTTCATTCTTTCTTTCATTCTTATATCAAATACTTGTGTCATTAGGTGCCAGGCAATGGGAATACAGTGGTGAGCACGTCACAGTCCCTCCTGAATGGGCTTACTATCTGGAGACAGATACAGGACATTCAGCAAGTGTTAGAGTTCAAAAACAGGTGGTATGACAGGGTGACCATGGGGCAAGGGGACACACAGGACCAGTGTCCAACTCAGCAGGGGAGAGAGAAGACTTTTGAGGCAATGATAGGTGAAACCTCATCATAAATAAAGGGATGGGAGAGAAAGTAAGACACAGAAGCAATAGAACAGGGACTGCACGTAGCTTATCATTTCACTGGGTGTGTGCCTGCGAGTGGGGATGTATAAGGAGTGAGGCTAGAAAGAACTGTAGAGAGCAGATCAAGGATATTATAAACTCTGCTAAAACTCCTCAAAAACTTACCAAATTAAATGTATTTTCCTTCTCCTGATACTCAAGGCTCTATGGAATGTGACTCAGTATTCCTCCTGGTCTTCCTTCTCACTTGCTAGCCTTTCACCCTGACACTTCCTGTTCTGTGATGTGGCTTGCACTTCTTCCTTCTTCCTCACTCCTGGGCCACTCCAACCTTGGCATTGGTTCTCAACACACACATACACACACACACATACCTCAAAGGTGGGCTTCACTTTAAGAAAATTCAATATGGGAAACCCAGGAGTGGTAAGTAGATACATAATAGGTTGAGGAAAGAGACAGAATAAATCATGCCCCAACGTACTAAAAGTTAACCACAGTGACTCTAAGTAGCAGTTCTTTAGTATACTACAGTGTTAGCTTTTATGCTATGAACTGCTTTGCAAAGTCCTGAGCTGGGAGGGAAAAACTTAAAGTTTAAAATATAAGGAATTACTTTTGAATCAAGGGCAAATTAAAAATAAAGATAGTCATCTTTCTTCTTTGAATGGGAAATCAAGAAGAAAGTCACATTCTATTTGCTGAAATTCATTTTACACACCACTTTTTAGAAATGCATTTCTTGCAAAAGTAAGATGTACTTAAATTATTCACTAATACCTTCATTCATCCAACATTTAGTGGATACATCCATGTGCCAGGCAGTACAGTAAACAGTGAGGATACAGCCTTAAATAAGGTGGGCTTTCAGAGCATTTTTTTAGTGGGAAAATAGTCCCACATCAGAAAATACAGTACTGATCTTGGCAGCTGGTAAGGGTCAAGGAGAAGCCATTTCAGATTAGATGGTGAAATCATGTGGTGGGAGTTGGGGAGACTATCTGAAACTCAGGTTCTAGTCCTAATTCTGCCAATAAGTTACTATAAAGTTTTAGGAAATGACACATATTTTGGGCCTCAATTTATCTACCTATAATGTAAAGGAGTGGATCAGATGATTCTAAAGTCCTTTTAATTCAACAGGAATCAAAACAGAGAATAATTATCAGAAGCTTGGTTTTAAACAGTTGGCAGACCAATGAATTATGCAAGTAAAACTAAGTCTCATCACTGGAGTGTGGAAATGATGATGATATTGTGTTTGATGTGATTGTGTGTATACACATTATGGAACATGAGCATGATGAAGAGATGAAGAAGCATTGCAAAATCAAATACCCAAGATGATACCAGAGATATGCTGCAAAATGCACAAATAATTTGCATGAGATTGTTTACTATATTATTCTCTAATTGGTCTCCACTCATTCTCCAAAATGAATGATTGATTAAGAATTTACATGTACTCAAGACTGTTCTTATCACTTACCACTATCTGATATTAGATTATCCATTTGTTTGCTTTATATATTGTCTGCCTTTCCCACTAAAGTAGAAGATCCATGTGGGCAGGAACTGTATCTCCCATGCCTTGAACTGGATCTGATACAGAATGAGTATAAATATTGTTGACTTGATAGATAAATGTTAAGTGCCCTAAGAGAGACAAGCAACCTAAGATATTTTCTCAACTCTGAAGGAAACTATCACAAGGCAGTTGGAACTATTGAACAATACAGAATAATTTATAATCAAGAACCAAGTTCTCTGCAGACATAGAAAACAAACTTACAGTGACCAAAGGGAAAAGGCGGGGGGAGAGGGATGAATTGGGGATTACTACTCAGGAGATTTTCCACAGAACTAGAACAAACAATCCTAAAATTTATATGGAATCACAAAAGACCCAGAATTGCTAAAGCAATACTGAAGAAAAAGAACAAAGCTAGAGGAACAACCCTCCCAGACTTCAGACAATACTACAGAGCTACAAACAGCATGGTATTGGCATAAAAACAGACATATGGATCAATGGAACAGAATAGAGAGCCCAGAAATAAACCCACAGACCTATGGTCAATTAATCTTCAACAAAGGAGGCAAGAATATACAATGGAGAAAAGACAGTCTCTTCAGCAAATGGTGTTGGGAAAACTGGATAGCAGCATATAAATCAATGAAGTTAGAACACTCCCTCACACCATACACAAAAACTCAAAATGGCTTAAAGACTTAAATATAACTCAAGACATGATAAATCTCCTAGAAGAAAACAGGGAAAACATTCTCTGACATAAATCTTAGCAATGTTCTCCTAGGGCAGTCTACCCAGGCTATAGAAATAAGAGCAAAAATAAACAAATTGGACCTAATTAAACTTACAATCTTTTGCACAGCAAAGGAAACCATAAACAAAACCACAACCTATGGAATGGGAGAAAATATTTGCAAATGATATGACTGACAAAGGCTTAATTTCCAGAATATATAAGCAGCTCACACGACTTAATAAGAAAAAAACAAACAATCCTATCCAAAAATGGGCAGAAGAACTAAAGAAGCAATTCTCCAATGAGCACATACAAATGGCCAATAGGCACATGAGAAAATACTCAATATCACTAATTATCAGAGAAATGTAAATCAAAACACAATGAGGTATCACCTCACACCATTTAGAATGGCCATCATTCAAAAATCCATGAACAATAAATGCTGGAGACGGTGTGGAGAAAAGGGAACACTCCTACACTGTTCGTGGGAATGTAGTTTGGTGCAGCCATTATGGAAAAGAGTATGGAGATTCCTCAAAAAACTAAAAATAGACTTACCATATGATCCAGCAATCCAATTCCAGGTATATATCCAGGGGGAACTCTAATTCAAAAAGATACATGCATCCCAGTGTTCATAGCAGCACTGTATACAATAGCCAAGATATCAAAACAACCTAAATGTCCATCAACAGATGACTGGATAAAGAAGTTGTGGTATATTTATACAATAGAATACTACTCAGCCATAAAAAATAATAAAATAATGCCATTTGCAGCAACACGGATGGACCTACAGATCATCATTGTAAGTGAAGTAAGCCAGAAAGAGAAAGAAAAATACCATATGATTATCACTCATATGTGGTATCTAAAAAAAAAAAAAGAAGAAAAAGGACACTATGAACTCATAGACATAGTAAACAATCTTATGGTCACCAGGGAAAGGGTGGGACAGGATAAATTTGGGAGTTTGAAATTTGCAAATATTAGCCACTATATAAAAACAGATTTTAAAAAAAAAGTTTCTTCTGTGCATATAGCACAGG
Source organism: Camelus bactrianus (assembly GCF_048773025.1). NCBI lineage: Eukaryota > Metazoa > Chordata > Mammalia > Artiodactyla > Camelidae > Camelus > Camelus bactrianus. Next base: position 31,185,914 of record NC_133555.1, read on the forward strand.
GAACTGTATTCAATACCTTGTAATAACCTTTAATGAAAAAGAATATGAAAATGAATATATGTATATATATGCATGACTGGGACATTGTGCTGTACACCAGAAACTGACACATTGTAACTGACTGTATTTCAATAAAAAAAAAGTTTTTAATAAATAAATAAATAATTTTTAAATAATAAAATAAAAATTTAAAAAGGAGTTGGGGATTTGCAGATATAAACTACTATATATAAAATAAACAACAAGGTCCTGCTATATAGCATGGGGAACTATGTATTTAATATCTTGTAATAACCTATAATGAAAGAGAATATGAAAAAGAATGTATATATGTATAACTGAATCACTATGCTGTACACCAGAAATTAACGTAACATTTTGTTTTGTTTTGTTTGGGGGGGGTAATTAGGTTTTTAAAATTTATGTATCTATTTATTTTAACAGAGGTAATGGAGATGGAACCCAGGACCTCGTGCATGCTAGGCATGCCATCTACCACTGATCTATACCCTCCCCCTCAACACAACAATGTAAATCAACTATGCTTCAGTTTTAAAAAGAACCAAATTATTTAACAGAGACTCCTGCTGTAGCGTTGAGAAAATAGACTGAAATGATCAGGAAATGCTATAGTGATCAGAGAAGCTTCCAAAAGAAGTGAAAGCTACTTCTTTGGAGTCCGACTCTGAAAGATGGAAAGCTTGGGGTCTGGAATGCAGGAGCTAGAAAGCAATGAGTGAAGGTCAGTGAAAATGACCCAGAAGACCAGACAGATTTTAGAAGAGTTCCTTTGGGGGAAGAAAATGGGAAGTAAAATTAAAATGGCAAGTGAATCACAGGTTACACAAGCTCTCCAAGCAAAGAGAAGGATTCCGACTTGATGTGACAGATAGGAAGCCTAGAAATAACAAGATTCAAATCTTCCCTCTCAGATTAGATTGCAGCAAGTCTTTTCTGGGGTCCTCAAAAAACAATGACCAGGGCTGGTTATATAGTAGGTATTAATTAGCACTTCTAATTAGAAGAATCTCAATCAAAGACCTGGGTCTTTCATCAATCCTTTATTACTCACAGACCCTGTGAGTCCCTGTGAGGAAAGGGAGAATTGCATACTTTTGTTTCCCATCCATCTTCTGTGCCTTTTTACATGTCTGCTGCTGTTTACAGTCCAGGGGAAAAAAATGTGTTACCAACTAAGTCGTTGCCTCATTAGGAAGCAGGGTCTGATCTGAAACCAATTTTTCAGAACAAAGACTTGTTAAGTGCTGAAAAATGCAGTGTTTAGTCATGGAGAAAATAAAGACAGATTCACTATGCAATTTGGGGTTTTTTTATTACTAAAAGATGAGAATTTTAACAAATGGAGGGGACGAGTCCATTATCAAGTCTCTGCTCCTTCAAAAAGGGATACAGAACACGCTCCTTAGTGCACAAACAGAAAAGGCTTTCTTCTCCCCCACTCCCCATATTTTCTTACTTAAAATTCAAAATGAATGTCATCCTCGTAAGAAGGGGAGGGAGCTCAGAGAGGAGGGTGTGTAAGGTTCAAAACAAATCTCTCCGTGAAGGACAAATTGGGTGAGCAATTTCAGGTGAGAGTGTAGGTTAGCAGAGCCCTCTAGGGCTGCCAGCAGCTGCTGATTTCCTCAAGGAGAACAGCAAGGTCCAGATGCTGAGAGGGGGATTAGGAAATTCAGTGAGTGGGAAATCAACTGCAAACATCAACATGAAATGGACCAGAGGTGATGCCAGTCCTACTTAATAAGTACCTCAGAATAATTCAGTGGGAATAACTCCCATCCTATCAAGTATTTGGTCTCTGAAAAATAAACAAACAGCAAATGGAAAGTATGAGACCCCATCCATTAAGAAGACCACTGAAGGAAAGGAGGTAGAATACTAATGCTCCAATACTGTTTTAGCATGAAATAGAAAACGTCCCAAGATATTTCTTAACATGGCCTCGGGTTCATTCCCTCTGTGAACTAGTCACTTTCTTCTGCTCCTCGCCACAGATTTGAACCATAGCTCTAACAAGTGAGTCAGCAAATGTGTACCATGCGTCACAAGGGAGACCAGATCAGAGAGTGGAAGTAGTTTTACTCAAATTTATGTTCGCTCTTGAAGATAGTATCTAAAACATAAGTTCAAACTACATCCACCATATCAGATTCTTATCTTAAAAAATTATGTAAAACGAAGAAAGCAGGAAACATCCCTGACACAGGGCAGTCTTTCTAGAGTTTGGAATAGTTGCCACTTCTTTGTCTCAAGTAGTCCCAGGCTGATCTTGTTGAAGAGGGTTGTGGAAATGCAGGCTTTCAGGGGCATAGCCCTTTAATACACATGCATCCTTCCCTTCCCGCTCTAAAAGTGTGTATCACTGTAGAGCCTCTTTTAATTTAGTGCTGCATGGTTTGGCTCTTAATTATAAGCTGTATTATAATTATGGTTTAATGTATGGAGGTTAATCTCATTGCCTCATCCACTGTAAATTATAAATTCTTTGGAATGAGGGATTATCTTCACTTTCGTATCTTCCAAAATGCCTATAAAAATGTCAAGCATACATTTTGGAAAACAGCTTGGAAAACGGTTCTTCATAGAGTTAAACATAGAGTTACCTTCTGACCCAGCAACTCACTCTTCTCCCAAGAGAAACGAAAACATACATTCACAAAAGTGTGTACACAAATATTCAGAGCAGTATTATTCATAATAACCAAAGAGTGGAAACAATCCACATGACAATCCACTGACGAATGGATAAATCAAACATGGTATATCCATACAAAGGACTATCATTTAACCATAAAAAGGAGTGAAGTACTGATACTACAACATGAATGACCCTTGTAAATACTACGCTCAGTGAAACAAGCCCCACAAAAAAGGCCATGTATTGTGATTCCATTTATATAAAATATCCAGAATAGGCAAATCCATAGAGACAGAAAGTAGATTTGTGGTTGCCTGGGATGAGGCAGAAGGGAGGAGTGGGGAGTGATTGCTAAGAAGTATCCAGTTTCTTTTTGGGGTGATGAAATGTTCTGAAACTGTTGTGGTACTTGTACAACTTTGTGAATATAGTAAAAACCACTCAATTGTATACTTTAATAGGTGACTTTTATGGTATGTGAATTATATCTCAATTGTTTAAATGTCAGGCATATAGGAGAATTTGTATTTGAAAGTGAATTTTCCAGAAATATTTTAGGGAAAAAAAAAAAAACAGAAACTATGCCTAGTGTCTTGGGTACAATTGTTCCTTCCTGTTACCATGTTAAACTAGAGGCCCTTTCCACTCCTGGATGCTTCCTGAGAGAGGCTGTGCAGCAGCCAGGAAAAGTGCCGAGGCCCCCTGCTGCAGGGAGCATCACGGACTGACGGCTCAGCTACTCCTCCTCTAGATTTGCCACCACATTTGTGCCAGGCTTCTGCTGGCCACTCCCAACCAATGACTGAGCACAGCAGGGATACTAAGGCAGGCTCATTTCAGCAAGACAGACAGGCAGCTTTGGCTTGAGGACTCCCCATCCACCTGGCGTCACTAAGAAGCTGAGTGATGGTTCTCCTTGGCAGGTCAGATCTCATGATAGGAAAGGCCATCGCATAGGCAGGCTCATTAATATCTATGCGAAGGATGAGGCCCAAAGTAACAGTGGCTGCAGGGACCAGACACGCAGAGTTTTAGGGACAGTTAAAGGACCTAGGGACATTTTCTCATGTGATTATATAGTGAGATATGGAAATTTCCAGACTTTCTGAGAACTATTGGACACAGAATCTGAGTTAACATTGATACCTAGAGACCCAAAGCATCATCACTCCGCCCGTTATTATTTTAGGTGGGGCCACATAGTAAATAGAGTCCTGGCTACTGTCCAACTCACAGTGAACCCACAGGGTCTACGGACCCACTCAGTGCTCACTCCCACAGTGCCTGAACATATGAGTGGAACTGATATACTCAGCAGTCAGAGTAATCCTTACATTGAGTCCTTGACCTGTGGGGTAAGAGCTGTCAGAGTGGAGAAGGCCAAGTGGGAACTCTGAAAGTGAGTCCCCGCAAGCCGAGATAGTGAATCAAACATAATATCACTTGGCAGGGATGGAGATTAGTGCCTTCATTAAAGACCTACAGGATGTTAAGACCTATCATTTTTTCACTCAATTCACCAGTCTCACCCCTGCAGAAGCTAGATGGCTCCCAGAGGATGCAGGTAGACTACAAGCTCAACCAAGTAGTTGTCCCAACTGTAGCCACTGTGCTGGGCTTAGTGTTAATGCTAGAGCAGACGAATAAGGTCTGGAGTATGGGACTTTATTTAACTAATGCATTCTTTTCCATTCAGCATTCATGTGAGACCAATGACAATACAATATTACACTTACAGTAATGCTTCAGAGTTATGTTCATTCTCCCGCCTTCTATTGAGATAAAGTCTGAAGAGATCTGGCCATCTGGCCATCCCACAGAACATTATGCTGATCCATTCTATCAATGACAAGATGAACAAAAGGTCACTAGTACACTAGAGGTCTTGATAAAACACATGTGTGGCACTGGTGGAAGATAAACCTTTGAAGCACCAGTGGCTTGCCACTTCAGAGAACCATTTAGAGGTCTAATAATAAGGGGGTGCCTGATTGGGTGGAGCTCAGAGCAGGAAAGGGCTACAGGACAGGTACAACAGACCTGTCCTGCTATTTGGGCCATACTATCCAGCAGATCCTATCATGTAGTGGGTGTTAGCAGGAGAAAAAAAGATACATTGTGGAATCTATGGCAAGCCCCAGTTGGAGAATCACAAAGCAGGTCCCTGGGATTCTGGAGGAAGGCCATGCCATCTGCAGTGGAGAATTTTATGCCTTTGAAAAATAGTTCCTGGTGGGACCCTGACAGAGACAGAATGCTTGGCCCTGGGGTAATCAAGTGACCACACAGCTGTCCACTAAGAGCTGCATGCTATTGGACCTGCCAAGTCGTAAAGTGGGACAGGCCCAGCCACGGTCCGTCTTCAGATGAGATGGTACATCTGTGACTGAGCCGGAGCAGGAGCAGAGGTTATAGACGCCCGATCACCCACCATGGCTGCACCAATGCCTCTCTCTCAGCTTGCATCTATGGCCATACAGGGAGTCCTACACCACCAGCTGAAGAAGCAGGAAAAGACCCAAGTTTTGCTTGCCAATGACTCACAAATTTGTATTGTACATGAATTATATCTCAATTTTTAAAATGTTGGTCACAAGCTGTATGTAGATACAAGCTGAAAACGGATCGCAGCTGCGTTACAGGCACATTCAGAATTGTCCTAGAAAGATAACAGAGAAGAAAAACCTTCCCAGTGGGTGAAGATACAAGCTGAGCTCTTGGTCATGCACAGGTGTCAAAGTGGCCTGAAGTGAGAATAGATTCCAGAGCTGTGACCAGTAGCTGGCTCTTTACTTCAGGAAGGAAGGGAGTCAAGTCGTGCTTACTGGAACTCCCTTGCCTTATAACTGTAAACAGATATTTGTAGCAACACCAGCCTGAGAAGGGTATGATTACTAAGAGCTCAGGCCCCTTGAGATGAAGGTTTGGGTCACAATACTGGGAATTACCATGACCTGCCAAGGTGATGGCTGAGAGTGAGGGGAATTTGGATGGATGGTGGAGGAGGGAGAGGATGGGCCATTAAACTCTTCTAGGTTTCCTCTCAGGAAGAGAGGCTATGGGGAACTATGCAGAAGCTGCTCCCTGAGCTATGGAAAGAAGTAGATCTGTGCAGTGCATGGCCTGGACGCTTGTGGTGACGAAAACGCACAGCTCAGAACTCCTGCTGTGGGGTGTGTAATTGACAATGATTAAGCACAGTGAGGAGATTAAGGTAGGCCCAGTCCAGCAAGATGCAGGACTTCCCCAGTGTATAACCAGCTTGAGGACTCCCCATTGGCCTGGCTGAACCTCTTTTGCAACTGTGCTGCAAAGACTCTTCTTACCCAGTCTTGCTTCCTTCCCTTCTTCCTTCCTCAGGTGTCAGACCTGCATCACCATGTCTGCCTTCTCCTGCTCCCCACTGCCCCCTCAAGAAATCACTTGGGCTTCTCATGCCACCTTGGAGTCTGCTTCTCCATGGACTTGAACAGACACAGGCGGATTTTAGTTGGGCTCTGTGAGCAGAGAACAACGTTGCAAACAGTCTCTTTGTGGATGCAAAGGATTTTTATCATTATCCACTCTGCCAAAAATAGGTGTCATTATTACCTCCTGCCAGGAGTTGAGGAGTGACTGAATGGAGTGCACTAGCTGTAATCTAAAACATTAGAAATGATGAATGAGGTAAATTTTGAGACTGTGTTTTATCAGTTTGCTTTTTCCACTCAATTTCTACTGAATAGACAGTGAGCAATTCCTGTCTATTCATACCTGCCCAGTCCCTTACACACACTGCCAGGATTGCTAGGATTTGGAGATCTCTGAGGGACTCTGGGTTCCTGCAGAGTTCAGTAGACTTGAATGAAACTTAGGTGAGTTAGAATCTAACTGGAAAAATGGGCAAGCCCTTTCTTGCTGTAGGAGGGCTCCAAGCTTCTCATCAGAGCAAACCAATAAGTGACAGCCCACTCATCCCAGCTAACCCAGCCAGCAATGCAAGTGTTGATGCAGAGCCAGGGCCAGGCAGCATATTTTCAACATTCTCACATATCTCCTTCTTGGGACCCCTCTCTTTACATGGGGAGGCTCCTCCATACATCCTAGGGTGTGAACCAGCGATAGGAACTTAATATGCTTTCTTTCTCAAGGGTTTAGCATTCTGAAAAGACTTCCAATGAAATAAAATTTTAACTGTACGGAAACCCTTTTGGATAAGGGGGTCCTGCCACCACTTATTACTTGTAACAGGTCCTACTATGCACAGGGAACTGTGCTAGGTTGGCTGAAGTTTTGAAATCAGAGATCACGTTCAAATACATTGTCTAAAATGGTTAATGAGACCCTGAATCAACAGAAGACAAGCAGGGCAGGGACTGGCATTCTAGTTTACAGAGAGGGAAAGAGGCTCAAAGGTGAAGTGATTTGCTCAAGAACATAGAGTCCAGTCCTGCTCTTATCACTTCCAACTAGCTTGCCCAACCTTAAAAGAGCATTTAGTCTATAAGTTTACTATTTATTCTTTACTATTAAGACAATGACATCTATTTCATCAACAAAGGCAGATGAGGTCTGGGGATGTCACTTGCAAGATTTTAAAAATCCTAACTAGTGCCTATATTTAAATAGTGTGATGCTCCACACGGATCTCCCTTCTGGGATGAAAGTCACTCCCAGCTCCTAGGAGTGCTGCCAGCACAAAGCCCTCAGCTGTCAGGCCCTACACGCATCACCGTGGCCAAGACAGATGTATTGCCAAGGTCATGGGCCCTTACAAACCATCCTGCATCCAATGACTCTTTGATATGTGGGGTTTAATACTAAACCCTATTACCCCAGCTTGGGGTAATCATAAAGGGCCATGCCATCCCAGCTTCTGAACTCACTCTGGGATCAGCTGAAGCTTCCACTAGGACTGCACAATTTCCCTACTTTTCCATAGATTTTGATCCTAATAGCAATTCCTAGCAAATCCCTTGCACGCTAATCTTCAGTTGGTACCAGGGGTAGTCAGAGAAAGTGGACGTTAGGATTTTGAAACTGGATCACCTAGTTGGCAATGAGTATCCCAACACTGGTGGGGTTGTATGGTACTGGGTGGCATAAGGTAGCAGTGTAATTCTTACAATTTTTACCTGGGGTGAACTGGGGTACTATACTGGTGGAAAGAAAGGCATCGGCTGGCATGATGTATCATGCATTGGAGAAATTTAAACAAAATAGTAATAATGGAGATAACGAAATTGTGAGGCTGTTGCTAAACACAATGGACACTGTGGGAAAAGATAATAAAAAGCTGAAAGTAATTAATCATCAATGAAAGGCTAAATGTAAAAGCCAGATGGCATCTTTCATAGTGTATGAAGAGGCTGTCATCACCTGCAGTGGGAGGGCAGAAAAGGCTGAGGGTCAGTCCCAGAACTTATTAGTAAGAGCAGCTGAACACTGAGTAGATTAAACTCCCCACCCACGTAGAGAGTCCTGGCTGGAAAAGAACCAGATCACAACACATGGGATGGAGGCATCTGGGTTGATCCACCTGAAAATGCCAAATTCCTATACTTCCCCTAACCTTCTGAGCCTGCAGGAGTGGCCCACTCCTCCTTCTTAGGGGCTGGTACCCTCCTCTTGCTTGGAGGTAACACTGAGGCTTCTCCCGATCAAAACAACGTGTGTCCCCTTCAGGACTGACCCTCACCTCCCCTTCCAATCATTAGGCCAATAACAAGGTTGAAGTTACAACATAATCCAACTGTGTAATCATAAATAGGAAATGCTGTTTAAGTGTAGGCAAGCTGGGAAGGAAGGGAGAAAAAAGGATCTGGCCCTGGAGCCTGGTAGGAAGGAAGGGGCCACAAAGAAGCTGCAGGGCCCAGTCCACACGCAGCAGCAGGGGTGAGGAGGGCACACAGGGCCTGGACCCTGAGCATGCTCCATCAAGAAGGGCAGAACGTGAGGGTGAATAATGCAGAGTGTATCACTTTGGGAACACACTCTTTGGATACATGATATAACACCCTGGCAAGGATCCCAGGAGATGTGCAGACACATTCCTAGGATGGTTCCTAAAAGCAAAAGAGCAGGTAGGGTAATAGCTCAGTGGAAGAGCACATGCTTAGCATGCATGCTAAATGGTTCAATCCCCAATACCACTATTAAAAAAAAATTCTTTGACATAATTGTAGCAATATTTTTTTTTGAACCAGCTCCTAGAGTAATGGAAGTAAAAGCAAAAATAAACAAATAGGACCTAATTAAACTTAAAAGCTTTTGCATAGCTAAGGATACCATAAACAAAAAGAAAAGACAATCTGCAAAATGGGAGAAAATATTTGCAAATGATGCCACTGACAAGGGATTAATTTCCAAAATACACAAACAGCTCATACAGCTTAATTTAAAAAAAAAAAGGCAACCCAATCAAAAAATGGGCAGAATACCTAAACAGACATTTCTCCAAAGAACATATCCAGATGGCAACAGGCACATGAAAAGATGCTCAAAATCACTAATTATCAGAGAAATGCAAATCAAAACTACAATGAGGTATCACCTCACACCAATCAGAATGGCCATCATTAAAAAGTCCACAAATGATAAATGCTGGAGAGGCTGTGGAGAAAAAGGAACACTCCTACACTGTTAGTGGGAATGTAAATTGGTGTAGCCTTATGGAAAATACCATGGAGTTTCCTTAAAAAACTAAAAATAGATTTGCCATATGATCCAGCAATCCTACTCCTGGGCATATATCTGGAGACGACTATAATTCAAAAAGACACATACACCCCAATCTTTATAGCAGCACTATTTACAATAGCCAAGACATGGAAACAACCTAAATGCCCATCAACAGATGAATGGATAAAGAAGATGTGGTATATATTACTCACTCATAAATATTACTCAGTCATAAAAAAAAGAATGAAATAATGCCGTTTGCAGCAACATAGAGGGACCTAGAGATTATCATATAAAGTGAAGTAAGTCAGACAGACAAAAACAAATATCATATGATGTCACTTATATATGGAATTTTAAAAAAATACAAATTTTGTTTATAAACCAGAAATAGACTCACAGACATAGAAGACAAACTGGGATTACAATGGGGGAAGGGGGTAGGGATAGATTAGGTGTTTGGTATTAACAGGTACACATTACTATATACAGAATAGATAAAGAACAAGGACTTACTGTATAGCACAGGAAACTATATTCAATTTATTTTAATGAGCTGTAATGGAAAAGAGTCTGAAAAAATATATATATATATGTATAACTGAATCACTTTGCTGTACATCTGAACCTAACATTGTAAATCAACTACACTTCAGTAAAAAATAAGAGTTAAAGACCAAAAAAAAGCATAGGAAAGTCAATGGGCCACACTAAGTGAAGTAGAAATACCAGAACTTCCATGGCAGATCATGGAAGAAGGGTTGAAAGGCAGGGGTGAGCCATGCTAGACAGATCTACCACGGAAGGCCAGGAAACCCCAGAGGGTACAGCACTTACCAAAGCTGAGAAATTCAATGGTGGCTGCCTTCTGTGAACCAGGGCTGATGGTACGGATGCCATCACAAAACCACTCATGGATAACAATGAGAATGAAGATGAAAGGGCCCACGCCCAGCACCTTCCCCTGCCTCCATAGCCAGGTAGCAATGCTTAACAGGCAGAGGTCAGGTGGATGTAATTATCACAGTGACGGGCAAGTTGGGGGATAGCCAGAAGGCCTGAGACACAGAGTTACGGAGACGATTAATAGAACAAACAATCCCTAAGGACAAAATAAGTGGAATGGTGACAAGGGTATTACTCAAACTATAAAACTATAAAATCAAAATAAATCAAGGATGGATAATCAGGAAGCTGAGGTCCGAGGTCCCAATAAAACGTCATGGTCCTTTGCTTGGTTTCTGAACCTGAGCCAGTGTTCAGATACAGAAATACTTGCCTGAAAGAGAAGCCAGATTCCCAAATGGAATGCTCCTGTAACATAACAGCAAGCGAACACATAATGTTTCCCCATGTTTTCTCCCCACGTGGGCCTCTGTAGCCATTACTCAGGTAACCATGCACTGAGGAAAGGGACTTTCCAAAAGGACTGCTGGACACAGGGTCAAAACTGACATTAATTTCCGGAGACCTAAAACAGCACAAGGTCCCCCATTACAGTGGGGTCATATGGGATTTAGTAAAAACTGTCCTAGCCCAGATCCTATTCACAGAAAATCCCCTGGGTCTGCAATACCCACAGCAGTCATTTCTTGGATCCCCAAACGTAAAACTGGAAGGACACATTTAAGATTTGGTAGATCCTCTGTATCAGTTCCTTGGCCTGTGGGGTAAGAGCTATCATAATGAGGAAGGCCAAGTGAAAACTCTGAAACTGACCCCCACCCCTTGGCTTACAAACAAGCCAAGATAATAAAGCCAAATCAATGTGGCATCCTGGAGAAATGGCAAAAAGTAGTGCTACCCTTAAAAGATCTAAACAATGCAAAGAGGGTGGTCTCCATCATGTCTTTGTTTAATTTACTAGTCTGGCTCCTGAAAAAAAAAAAAAAAGGCAAGTCCTGGAGTATGAAAGGAAATCAATGCAAACCCAACCAAGTAGTATCCCCAACTGCAGCTGCTGTTCCAGATGTGCTGTCTTCGGTAGAGCAGATTAAGGTGGTTATGAGACATTTATAGCCTTGTCCCAGAGCTATATTAACTCTCCCACTCTCTGAAGAAACCTGGTTGTCTGGCTGAAAACCCCACAGAACATCACACTGATGCTCTATATAGATGATGATTATATTGATAATAGGATCAGATGGACAAGTGGCTAGCATATTGGAGGACTTTTAAGACATATGCTTTCCACAGGTGGGAGATAAAGTCGACAAAAATTTACTGTCACACCCGTAAAATCAGCTTACCCAAGAGGACAGTCTAATTAGAATCCTGGGGGAGTTTCTCCCAGACCTTACACACAAATAAAATGGATCTGAGCAGCACAGAGCTAGACTCTTGTGAACACTGAAAAGGAAGGAATTACACCATTTTTTGTCCCTCCCTACCTGACCCTTGCCCCTGGAACTACCTTAGATGGAGATGGCCACCTCCCCCAAGGTCATTCTTCCTCACAGGGGCAGTCCTCATCCAATCACTGAACAATGGGAGGTGCATAGGCCAAGCCTCTGGCCCCAGCTCAGGAGACAAGCTTCAGAACTCCCTGTGTGATCAACCACAGCATCCTCTGAGATGGCACTAAAATTTCTCCCTCTGTCCAATCCTGCTTTCCTCCCTCCCCTTTTACAAGTGTTAATCTCAGAAGCACTCCCTAATAAACTTCCTAAAGGCTATTATCAGTTGCAGAATCTGCTTCCCAACCTAACCTGTAGCAGTGACAAAGCTGGAGCAAGCCTTGAGAAGTGATTCCAAATCCTGACCGCGACGTCATTATTTGAGAAGGAAACGAGCCCACCCCTACCATAGTCCTGGAGTCTGGATGCAGATGGAATACAGAACTCTTGCCAGTAATTTTTAAGCTTTGGGGGGAGGGAGGTGGCTATAGACTCCTTTGAGATTCTGATGAATGACCTAGACCCTTCTGCCCTCCCCGCCCCAGAAAAAAAAATACTACTGCATGAATTTTAGACAGTTCCTAGAATTCCTAAAGATCCCAAATTAAGAATTCCCATAAAGAAGTTGTGGTATGTATATACAATGGAATACTAGCCAGCCATGAAAAAGAATAAAACAATGCCATTTGCAGCAACATGGATAGACCTGGAGATCGTTATACTAAGTTAAATAGGGCAGAAAGAGAAAGAAAAATACCACATGATATCACTTATATGTGGAATCTTAAAAAATAACACATGACACAAATGAATTTATTTACAAAGCAGAAACAGATTCACAGGCATAGATCACAAACTTATGGTTAACAGCTGGGGAAGGAGGGTAAAGGGATAAATTGGGAGTTCAGGATTTGCAGATACAAACTACTATATATAAAATAGATGAACAACAAGGTCCTACTATGCAGCACAGGGAACTATATTCAATATCTTGTAATAGCCTATAATGGAAAAGAATATGAATATACATATATATTCATACCTATATATATAGAGAGAGAGAGAGAACTGAATCATGATGCTGTACACCAGAAACTAACACAACATTGTAAATGGTCTATATTTCAATAAAAAATAAAAACCTTTTTAAAAAGAATTCCCAAGTTATATCATCTCTAATAGACCCTAAATTTCTTGAGATTAAACCATACATCCCATAGTGAGACATATTGTAGGCATTCAGTAAAAGTTTGCTGATTTGCACTTTGTAGGTACTCAGCAAATACTTGCTGACTTGTGACTTCAGATATAAGGTGAAAGACTAAAACTAAAATTTTCTTTCTCTAATTGTGCTGCCTGCCTCCCATTCAACGGTGGTAACTGCTAGAAAAGTCCACTATCACATACCTTTATCTCTTCAGCTTGAAGCTTTGCTTTAATCAAATGAATATGCTTCTGAAAGCTATCAAAATGGCTTATCATAAATCAGTTTACCCTAACATGCATCAGTCACATTCAACCTTGAACACTGGTGTTGCTTAAGAGTGAGGGAGAGTCCTGAAGAGGGCACTGGCTACCAGACGGGACTCAACGATTGAAGAGTTAGGGATAGATGAAGAAAGGGAAACTGCTGGCAGTGAGAATTAACTTTAAAACTTCAACTATTTTGCTTTGGAGGACTAGTTCTGCGCCCAAACCAATGTTGTGCCAAATGTAAGCCCAGCAAATTTTGCCTGATAAAAATATACAAATACTTCATGACATTTTTTTTAAGGAAAAACAAGCCTGTTATAATAGAGCCATGGTATCAACATATTGATTCTATATTAAATTTAATTTCCTAAGAGGTATGCAAGATTTTTTTGAGGCCATGTGATTCTTATCTGCCACTCTTATTTTATTTGCTCCCCAAATCCCCTCTTCAGGCCCCCTAGCTAAGTCTGCCTGGATGCTAAAAGCTTTACACAGAGTCTCAAATGAAGCAGCTTGTCCTGATTCCTGACACACTGTGGGTAAGGAAAAAGGCACATGGATAACACAGACCTCAGTTCCAGGCCTCCTGGATTTCTTTTATATGAAACAATTCTTATATACAGAGAGATAAGGGGATACAGGGGAGAGAATTCTGGACTAGAAATAGAAGATTTGGTCCGAAGTTTCAGCCTAGCATTTACAAACAGGATTCTCAGGCAAATCACTTTCCCTCTATGTCCCCTAAAATGCTACCCAGTAGTATTCTTTGAGGACCAAATGAGATAATATATATGAAAGCACTTTGTAAACGAATATGCATTAACACTCAGGTTATTTTTATTTCTATCACCTCTGAGAATACCTCTCCTTCTCTTCCTCTCACCCTTTAAGCCCTACCCTCTTCTCTGAGGTCTCACTAATCTCTCCTACCTTCTTTATCCAACTCTCTTCTGGGCTCCTCCTCTACATCTAACACATTCCAAACAATACTGCACTTTACATACCATCTTATGTTCTTCAATGTTTCATGAATATTAATCCTCTCTACAATTTGAATGTAAGCACATGATAAATAAAGACCGTATCACATATTCTTAAACCACTCTTCTTCAGCTGAAAACATGATAGGTCCCTCATACATAGGAATTTGATGAGTGAGCTGATTCTAATATATATATATATATAAATATATACAGAGGGAGACAGAGAGACAGACACAGAGACACAGAGAGAGAAAGAGAGAGAAAGAGAGAGAGAAGCAAAGGTCAAAGACCAGCCAGGACACTCTTGAAAGAGAATCATAGTATGAGCAGACTTTCTTACCATATAGCAAGACTTGGAAACTTATAGTAATGAAAACAATGTTTATTGGCACACAGATAGACAAAATAACCAGTGGAATAGAACAAAACAACCTGAAAGAGTTAGATGCATATGTCATATATCTCAAAACTGACATTGGAGAAAAGATGGACTGTAAATGGAGCGGACACAACTGAGTATCCATATGAAAACAGGAAATTGAATTCCTACCTCACACCAGGTATAAAAATCAATTCCAGATCCCTTAAAGACTTAACAGGGGAAGGTAAACTTAAATTTTTAGAAGAGATTATTTTTATGACTTTGTGATAAGAAAAGATTTCCTAAAGAAGTTGGGAAAAGCACTATCCTTAAAAAAAGAAATGAAATTTTACTGCATTACAATGGATAGAATAACTTCTATCCACCAACATGTCATAAAGAAAATGAAAAGGCAAGCCATAATCTGAGAAGATGTATTTGCAACACATTCGAGGAACAAAGAATTTGTACCCAGAGTATATAATCTAAGAAAAAGACTACTTAATAGCCTTGATAAGATCTGAGAGGAAGACATAGTTTTGGAGTTTGAGTCCTGCCAAGTTCAAGGGGCTGGGTGTGGGCTTGCCACAGATACGGGCTTTGTTCTAAGACATCATAAAACTAATTTTGCACAAATTCAAGGTGACCTGCCAGTAACTGAAACACCTGATAGAACAAAAATCATCGCTCTTCAGATGAACACAACAGTATTCAGGGTCTCTACAATGTATCAGGAACAACTTCCAGTATGCAATTCAAAAGTATTAGACATGCAAAGAAACTGGAAAATGTGACCCCAAGATGGCACAGATGTTAGGTTTTGCAGACAACTTTAAGAAGCTATAAGTATATTTTATGACTTAAAGGAGCATATGGTCTTACTGAGTGAACATATAGGGAATCTCAGTGATAAAACAAAATATTTTAAAAGACCCAAATGGAAATTGTAGAATTAAAAGGAACAATAACTGAAATTAAAAATTCACTGGATGGACTTGACGGAAGAAAATGTTAGCAAACTCAAAGACAGATCATAAAAATTATCCAATCTTAAAAACAAAAAAATTCTCATCCTTCTCTTTACCAAGAGACAGGAACAAGAATGTTCTAACAACATTGTTAGTAAAAAACTGGAAACAACCAAAATGTCCATCAACAGAAGAATGGTTAAAACGCTGCAGAATATTCACACAGTGGTATCACACAGCACTAAGAATAAGTGAACTACCAGGTACACACAAGAACATTAAAGTCTGAAAATCATAAAGCTAAGAAAGATACCAAAAAACAAAAAACCAACCTGTATGATGTAATTTATCTAAAGTCTAAAAATGTAAAACTAAATGACACATTGTTTTGTGATATATGCCTATGTATTAAAATTACAAAGAAAAGAATTCAGGATAGTGATTCACTGGGGCAGGGTTGGGAAAGCAGAGAAATAAAGTTAAGGAGAAATGCAAAGGTAGTTTCAAAAGTATTGGTCATCTTTTATTATTTAGTTGAGTATCAGTTTCATTGATATTCATTTTACTATTAACCTTCATGACTTTCATGTAGGTTTGTGTGTATACATGCATATATATATATACATATACACACATGTAGGTATATGTCAAATATTTATAATAATTATTTCAAAAGACAGAAAACCATGTTTTCTAGCTGGACCTTAATTCTCTGCCTTTCCTTTAGGTGTTTCAAAGCCCCTACAAAAGGAAAATAGTTCCTTTCAATTAGAAGACACAAGTAAGAGACTGTCCCAAGAATAGCCAATCATAACTGTAATATAGACCAAATGTGTCAGAATATCACTCTTTCTTACTCTATGAGACATAGAAAAGCACAGATACATTTTGCAAGGGAAAGTGGAGAAGATAAAAAGTTATAAAAGTGTTGTATCTTAGCACATTGTGCTACACTCTGCTTGAGAGAAAAGAAGCCTACAATTCAGTTGTGGAAATGAGACACAGTACAAAACTGTGTGACTTGAGACCTTGAAGGCTGGGTTCCATAGGGAAGAGGTGGAGAGATCAGGAGTGATTGGGAACATGAAGAAGCCTTCTCAAAGGAGAGGAGACTGTCAGGACCTTGAAGGGTGAATGAGATGAGCCTCCCTTTCCTAGAACCTGGGAGCCCCAATTCTGTTGATGACTTGCTACTTGATTCAAGCTGGCCAATTCATATCTATATTTCAAGTTCCACCTTATAGGGGAGATAAAGCCTGTCTGTTTTCAAGAGGTGTTTAGGAGAAAATGCCTGGTGACATGGAAAATTAAGAAAATCCTTTATTGGGAATCCTCCTACACTGTTCATGGGAATGTAAATTGGTGCAGCTACTATGGAGAACAGCATGGAGGTTCCTTAAAAAACTAAAAATACAGTTACCATATGATCCAGAAATCCCACTCTAGGGTATATATCCAGAAAAGATAAAAACTCTAATTTGAAAAGATGTATGCACCCCAATATTCATAGCAGAAATATTTACAATAGCCAAGACATGAAAGCAACCTAAATGTCCGTCAACAGATGAACAGATAAAGATGTAGTGTGTGTGTGTAATATATATATATTTCCTCTTGGTAACCAGAAGTTTGTTTTCTATGTCTGTGAGACTGTTTCTGTTTTGTAAAAAAATTCATTTGTACCATTTTTTTAGATTCCACAAATAAGTGATATCCATGTTGCTGCAAATGGCATTATTTCATTCTTTTTTATGGCCGTGTAGTATTTCATTGTGTGTGTGCAACATGGATGGACCTAGAGATTATCATAAGTGCAGTCAGGCAAAGACAAATATCATATGATATCACTTATTTGTGGAATCTAAAAAAATGGTACAAATGAATTTTTTTATAAAACAGAAACAGACTCACAGACATAGAAAACAAACTCTGGTTACCAAGAGGAAAAGGCATGTGAGGGATAAATTAAGAACATGGGATTAACAGATACATACCCCCATATATAAAATAGATAAGCAACAAGGATTTACTGTATAGCATAGGGAACTATGCTCAACATTTTGTAATAACCTATAATGGAAAAGAATCTGAAATACACATACAATTGAATCACTTTGCAGTACATCTGAAACTAATACAACATTGTAAATCAACTATACTTCAGTTTTTTTTAAAAATGGGAAAAAAAAGAAATCACATCTTTATTGATGTGATCAAAAGAAAGAGAAAATCATATACCAAACACTAAGAACCAGTGACCTTGTTCTCTGAATTCCTGGGAAGTCATTAAAGCAACTCTAGCTTTGCTAGGGAACAGCGGCTTTTGTGCAGGGTGAGGCATCCTGCAAGGCCTCCCAGGGAAGTCCCCTGCTTCTGTCGTATTGATGGCAGTAAAGATGATAGGGAGAGTGCTTTTAGATCTGGACTCAAGGCACAGCAGAGAACCTTGAATATACTAACTGACTAATGCTGAATGAATGAATGAATGAATGATCTCCCAGCTGGCAATACACAGTATGAGATGCTTCCTTGGATACAAACTGCATGGGATTCAACACACCCAGATAAATTTAAACCATAGTAATGTCTAGGAACTTAACTGACACATTTAATAATTCAACGTAAACACATGCAAAGTGTGCAGCAAATGTTTATATAAAGGATCTGGTTCTTGAAAATCATATATTTAATGCTTCACAAGTTATATTAATGTTCTCTTCTTTTTTTTTTTATAGGCTAAGGCCAAATTAATCTTTCAACAGCCAAACTTCAAAGATAACTCAGTCAATGGGCCATCAAAACAGCCTTATTTGTGCAACCTAAGGGGCCCTGGGAATCTGGGTCTTGGTAAAGGAACGCAGCTCATGCGTTAGGTCACTGAGAGTGTGACACACCGATCCCATGGTGAAGTGGAGTCTGAGCATTCCACTTTACTGAGATGCCAGGTGGCTCAAGGATGGAGACTTAATCGATGTGGGAACACAAAGGGAGTGGAGTCAGATCAGGCCAACATGAGCTTTTCCAGTAGCCCTGGCTGTGAACACTGAGCCCTTTCTTCTCTAGATCAGCACATCTGCTTTATCACTCTGCAGCTGGTAATCAGATTTGTACTTGAAAATCACAGGAGGGAAAATAAGTGAGGCAAAGCTCGCCTCACTCACCTGTTTACACCAAGATCAGCCAACTTTGTGGGTGAGAACTGACATTCTACTTAAAGATCCTCATACCTGACAGTTGAGAAAGTAGCTTTTCTAAAATACTATCCCTTGTCTTAATTGCTTAAGATTCCACTAAACACAGGCTACCCATGAGACCTACCTGGAGCAAAGATCCTCTACTCCAGGCCAGTAAAGGATAGTAATAACTTACATGTTTCTTCCCCCTTACCAGCCTTCACCAGTGGGCTACAGGAGCTGCATATTGTAACTACATTCTTTTTATTGTGGTAAAGTATATACATATAATATTTATCATCTATGTCATATATCTGTATATATAAAATACTGAATTTGCCATTGTAATCATTTTAAGGGTACAGTTCAGTAGCATTAGCTATATTCACAGTCTTGTGCAACCATCACCACTATCTATTTCCAGAAAATTTTCAACACTCCAAAGAGAAAACTCTATACCCATTAAGCAATAACTCCCAATTCCCTCCTCCCCCAGCCTCTGGTAGCACTGCTCTACTTTCTGCCTTTATGAATTTTACTTTCTAGGTACCACATTTAAGTAGAATCATACAGTACGTGCTCTTTTGTATCTGACATTTCACTTAGCATAGTGTCCTCCATGTTGTAGCACATGTCAGAATTTCTTTCCTTTTTAAGGCTGAATAATATTCCCCTGTGTGTATATACCACATTCTGTTTATCCATTCAACCACTGATAGACACTTGGGTTGTTCCCACCCTTTGGCTATTGTGGATAATGCTGTGAACATCAGTGTACAAACATCTGTTCAATCCCTGTTTTGAATTCTTTTGGGCATATATTCAATTCTTTTGGGTACATTTTTGTTTATAATGTTTTTAGTAATATATATATATATATAAACATCACAGCCTCTTAGTGTTGATATTTTCAAGTTAAGAGAAGTGTAGAAAACTTACTTCCATTAGATGGCTTTACTCTCCGCATTTTCAAATACTAAGTATTTCCTCTACGTATATCAAGCACCATATCAGATGATGTTATAGCATATTCTATTATCTTTATATCTATTTTTACCCGTTCTACTGTTTTTCTATCCTTTCTGAAGGTCTTCTGTTATCCTTTGTTGTGTTTGTAGAGCTTTCTTTATCCATTCTTTAAAGGCAGTTCTGCTAGCAACAAATTCTTCAAGTTTTCCTTTGAGAAGGTCATCATTTCCCTTCATTTTCTGAAGAATAATCTATCTGAGTATAGGATTTAGGGTTGGCAATTCTTTTCCCTCAGCACTTGAAAAATGTGCCACTTCACCCTGTACCCCAAGGTCTCAGATGAGAAAACTGCTATTATTTAAATTAGTGTCATTTTATAGGTAGTGTGTTCTCTCTGGCTGTTATAATTTTTTTTTCTTTTTCTTTTTCAGAATTTGGTAGATTTCAGACGTTGGTGTGGACTTTTTTATTTATCCTATTCAAGTTCACTCACTTTTTGAATATGAAAGTTTAAGTCTCCTACCAAATTTAGGACATTTACAGCCATTTTCTTTCAAATACTCTTCTAACACTACTGAGTTCCTCCTCCCCTTCTGGGATTGTGATGATGCAAATGTTAGTTCTTTTGTTAGTGCCCCACAGATCTCTGAGGCTCTGTTCATTTCTTTTCAGTCCATTTTCTCTCTGTTGTTCAGATTAAGTAAATTCTATAGCTCTGTCTTCAAGTTCACTGATTCTGTCCTCTGTTTGCTCCACTCCACTATCGAGAATATCCAGTGAGTTTTTAATTTCAATTATCACATTTTTCAATTCTACTATTTCCATTTGGTTATTTTTATAACTTTTATCTCTTTGTTGACATTTTTTTACTTTCTCACTTGTTTCAAGAGAATTTGTAATTGATTGCTGAAGCATTTTTATGACAGCTGCTTTAAAATGCTTATAATAAATTCCAGCATCTGATTTGTCTCAGTATTGGCATCGGTTGTCTCTTCTCATTCAAATTGTGGTTTTCCTAATTCTTAGTATGATGAGTGATTTCTTTAATCACTGGACAATTTGGTTATAGTGTTGATATTCTTGATCCTATTCAAAGCTTTTTTTTTTTTTTTTTAAGTTTCTCTTTAAGCAGACTGTCACTCTGTTTAGGTTTAGCCTATAAGTGCTAGCCTACTTTGTGGGCTTTAGATCCAGTGACAATTCAGTTTTGAGAGCCCTTACAATGCTATTCTGGTTTTCTTGTTTCTTCTGGAGCTGCTAGGGTTCCTGCTCAATTCCTTCTGGTGCCATGTGCAGGGGCAGAAGGCACTTCCTTCAGCCACTTCTGTCACCGGATGATCTTCTGGGGGAGGAGCTGGAGCAGAAACAACTGGGTTTGGGTCGTCTTATGCTGATGGATAGAGGGCAGGGAGACACTTCACTGCTGTGCTGCTGTGCTGCTGTGCTGCTGTGCTTAGATCAGACTGCCTCCAGTGCCCTGCTTGTGGAACAGTGTCTAGAATGGCTGGGGATTTTGCTACTGGCATTGTTGCCAACAGATTAGACTGCCTACTGGTCCGAGATGTAAAACAGAGATTGTGACTCCCCATTGGGTCTCTGTTGGGCTTCCCCTTTCCTGGACCTTTGGCCAGAGAGGGCAGGCTTTTTTTGATTTCTTTTGTCTAACCTTGTTGGTGGTTCCAGATTGCAGGCCCCTGTGGCACCCAGGCCAGGAGTATATAGGGAATAAAATGAAAACCCCAGGAACTCATCATGTTGTCCTTCCTCATGTCGTAACGTTTCCTACCAGTCTGCTTCTTCTTTCTAGCTTTCAGAGTCTTGTTATCATTGTCTGTTCAATAACTCCAAGTGCGTTTAGTTGTATTTGGAGGAAAGAATCAGAGAAACGTGCATTTAACCCCCCACCCCTACACCGTCCCGCATCTTGTTCCAGAACTAGCAGCCCAAATCAATTTTAATAAATTTGTATTATTGAATCAAGATATCACCTCTCAATTACATAAGAAGTGATTAAGTTATAGGCAGAAATGTCAACACAGAGACAGTGTCTATAATAAAAAGCAATGACTCTATGGAGTCAATCTAGTGTTTTCAGAGTGCTATTTAGGTAAAACCAAGACCTTCAATATTACTTTACTTAGAATCAAAAAAAGAGACTCAACTAAGACAAGATCAATTGCTAGCAAAATTCCAACATGATCATAGTCAACTTCTGGATGCCGTACTGAGTGGTACAGGAAAAAATTGAACACAGCCACTTAAAAATACTTCTGGGTGCAATCTCTTCTAACCCAGTGGAATTGGTACAATTCTCTCCAGAACCATAACTTTTATGTAGCAATATACATTGATTTAGGTTCCCAAAAGTGAGGCCTCATTCATGAGATGGAAGAAAACTAGGAAGCCAAGAGATAGCTAGACTCTTCTGCCCAGAAAATAAAGAGAAACTTAGGGATGAGATTAGGTGGAGAAGTAAGAAAAGAGAAGTGGCAGAGAGGGCTAGGAGCAGCGCTAGCAATGTGATGGGAGAGAGGGAACCCCCAGGGAGGAATGGCAATGAAGGACAGCAGTCTCTGAAAACTAGTTTTAAAAACTGCCATGTAATTCTAAATCTGTGATACACAATGCTTTTTGCATATGGCATTTGGGGACGTGCAAAGAAAAAGTGTTGTGCGCCATGTCTAGGCAAGCATCAAGGAGAGAGAGAATATCTGAAAGGAGGCAAGAACTGAGTCAAATCTAGAGTTCAAAGGAACAACCTAGAGGTGGCCACGAGAACATAACACCTGGAAATTCACAGGCCAGATGGGAGATAAGGGGTCAGGATAGTTTTCTGCACATCACTAAGGATAAGGTACTCTTGGCTGGTACGCTTCTGTGCTGTGTGAGCTCATGCAGTTGGAAGACAGAGAAGCATAACTTCAGTAATTTAGACTGGCCCCAAAGCCACAAATCCATAAACCAGCTGCTAACATATGATGCGGTCTAGCATAAAATATCTGCTCACTGGGCCAATGGCTATTGAGTAGGTAGACACTCAAAAAGAAGCAGACTGAGGGAATAGAGGAGCCAGACTTCTGGGCTACAGAACAGACTTAATAGAGCAGAAGCTCTTGCTCTTACTTTGAACACATAGTAATGCTGACTAATCTACTTTAAATAAATTAAAAACAATTAGAGCATCTATAAAGCAAGAAAGGAAAACATCCAGATGCCAGAAGTGAAAAATAATCCCAGAGCCATAGCAATGAGCAAGAGTTGAGCCATGTTGCCTCTGGGAGAGTAAGGCTATATGCACTTGAATTTTTAAAGCTTCATGCAAAAGTTGGTTAACAACAACAAAAAAGGCATAACTGACAATCCAGTTGCTTTTCTCATATATAGCATGGTCAGCCATGAGACTGTAACCTGAAGTATCTCACAGATACAGATAATAAGGAACACAACAGAGACAAAGGGCAGATTATTTGGACAGAAACAACAGAAAGGGAAGGAAAAGTGTAATCTTTCTGCAGACATGACACACTTGAACTTCTGTAGATTGAGGAACATCACAGATTGTTTTGGAACCTTCTTAAGGCTTGTTTCCTGTCAGTTTTCTAGAGGTACTATGAATTCATATTTTTATATATTAGACACTTTAAAATTTAATGCAGAAATAAGAGTCTACTGAATCTTTGAAATTTTTAACATGAATTTGATAGATCTTTATCATATATGCAGAGAACATGAAATGCAAAAATTAAAATTCAATCTGCTTAATAAGACAATAAATATTGACAGCTTTGATGTGGTTTTTAACTTTAAATGTAGGTTCTTGTCTGAGAGTAAGGAGAAATTAAGAATTATTTTAATATTATCCCAAGAAAATCCATCTTGATGGAATAAATTTTCTGCTGCACATTCTGTCAGTAAACCTCAGCAGTGTGATCACATAGGAGGAAACATGCACCAGGTAAAAGTCAAACAGAATTCCAAATGACTGCCCAAAATTCCATAGCTGCAAAGCTAATTATTTCAAAGAAATGGTAGAGATATTCCTGCACAGAAAAAAATGTAGATCTGGCCTCTAGAGAGTCCTGGATGGACTGGAGTTGTTGTAACGGTGGCTGACCTTGTCACATAGGAGAAATGGCTGAAAGGTGGAGGTGGAGTGGGAGGGGGGCATGACTGGGGAGAATGACGCAAAGAAAAAGAAAAATGGAGGCACCAATAATGGATCATCTGCAAGCTGACCCTGTCTGCTAATGTTAGTACTGCCTGGGTTGATGAGTAGGACTGACTCACTTGGAGAATGATAAATAACAGCAATCACAAATATTTGTAAGAGTATTGACTTCCCAGAGACTTCCACAAGTTTTCATATGAATTATCTAATTTATAACCAAGCAGTTCCTGTGATGAGTCTGATGAACCTCCTGTATGAGTCTATGGTGTTCCTCACATCTCATAGAAAAGGAAACCAAAGAGAGAAGAAGGTACAAGGCCTCCTCAAGGCCACATGGGACCTATACTAGAAGAATGGTCTCTGAAGGATACTAGAACAAATGGTTCCAGATTATAAAGATGACCTATAGTTAAGCAATTGGATGCCTCCAACAGACCTCAAATCTAGTTAAGTCTGAATAATTCTTGTTAATATAATTCTTGTTAATGTAATTTTAAATCTGAAGGCAATCATCAAAATGGTTCTTGAATGGAATAATACACAGTGTAAAATGATGATTTAATAACAATAAAGTAAACACTTATATCTTGTTTACTATGTGCCGGGTACTGTTGTAAGTACTTTACACATGTAATTGTCCCTTGGCATCCATGGGGCATTGATTCCAGGATCCCTGAGGATACCAAAATCTATGAAGACTCAAGTCCCTTATATAAAATGGCTTAGTATTTGCATATAACCTACACACATCCTCACATACACTTTGAATCACCTCTAGATTACTTATAATACCTATTACAATGTAAAAATTATGTAAATAATTGTAAATACAATATAAATTCTACACAAATAGTTGCCAATGTGTGGCAAATTCAAATTTTACTTTTTTACTTTTTGGAACTTTCAAGAATTTTTTAAAGAATATTTTTAACCTGTTGTTGGTTGAATCTGCAGATATGTAACCCACCAATATGGAAGGCCGACTGTACTACCTCATTTAATCCTCAAAACACCCTTTGATAAAGGTATTATTATTACCTTCATCTATCAAAGGAGGAAACTGAGGCAGAGAATGTAAGTAAGCAATGTCATCACACCGTTGATAAGGGAAAGAGCTGGAATTCAAACCCAACTGGTCTGGTTCCAAAATCTTAACCACTATTCTAGACTTCCTCTCAGTACTACTAACAATAATCCAAAGTGAGATTCCTGGAGTATATCTACAAAAATTAGTGATATCAGGGGAAGGAAAGAGAAAGTAAAACAGGCTTTATTTTTTCATTTTACTCAAAAGGAAATCAATTTTTTTCTTGAATTTAATCATTTGAGGGAAAATATATTCCGATTTTAGAGAACTGGAAGGAACATAAGGGCATTTGGGGGGTGATGTTAATGTATATCTTGATACAAGTTTGAGCTCCACAGGTGTATGCACTTCTCAAAACTCAGTGAATGTACACTACAAATTTGTGCATTTCACTTTATGTAAATTTTACATCAAAAGAAAAAATTGTAAGTCAATATTAAACTCTGATTAATGGTATCAGAGGACTGAAGTACTTAGGAGGAAGTATACAAATACCTGTAATTTACTTTGAAATCATCCAAAATTAAGATGGATTGATGGATGGATGGAGGGATAGATTTGGCTACATATACGATAAAGCAAGTATAGCAGTATGTTAATAATAGAACACTGCATTGAAGTATGCCCCAGGTGCCTCAACTCCCCCTGAAAATATAATCCCCTTCTTGTTACTTTATGGTTTTATCACCCAAGTGGGCATATTAGTTTAGTCTACTTCTCCTTTTAACTTGGTATATCCCCCTCTGTCCCTTTCTTTCCCTTACACTATATTTGTTGAAGGATCTAGATTGTTTCACCTGTACAGTTTCCTCCAATTTGGACTTTTATGACTGCTTGCTGATGGTGCAGGTCAGCATGTTCCTCTATGCTCTATATTTCCTGCAAACTGACTGCTGGATCCAGAGGATTGAAGACACTCAGATTCTGTTTCTTTTACAAAATGAAGTGGTGGTGTGTTCTTTCACCAGGGGGTACATAATGTCTAGTTTTCATCTTCTTTTAATGTTGGCTGTTGTTAGTGCTCAATGCCTGGGTTAATTAGTTCCTTTGAGATAGTTAGGATGGTGATATTCTAATTCTATCATAGTGTTTTCATTTATTGGCTGGAACTATTTCATAAAGAAAGACTTTCCCTCATCTTCCATTTGCTTACCCACTTGGTTGCACAATTCATAAAAGAGAGGCAAGATGAACAGTCAGTTTTTTGTTTTTATTCGTATAGTTTTCACAATAATGAATTGGTTATCTGCCAGCCTCAAAAGGTGACCTAATTAGTTTTCTTTTAAGATACTATTATGAAATCATGGATTTAAATATATATAAACATTATTCTCATTAAGGCTCAAATTGTTTCACCTTTGACCTGTGGGAATCTCTTCAAAATGGCCCCTGAGCCTTCTATCTGCCCCTCTAGTTGACTTTGGTAGTCTTCCTGCAACATGGTAGGTCCAGATGTCCCAGTTCATCTTGTACTTTTCCTACTCCAGACCTAGAACTAGCCATTTCTCCAGGAAACCCTAATTTCTTTTAGTGGAACATAGTATTTCAAGGCCATAATCTTGGCACTAGAGCTACTCATTGTTACTAGGGGATTGAACACTTTCTCCCATACCAAGAATCCTAGTTCTCAAGGACCCAGAGGGTGATAGAACTAGAATATTACATCATTTTCTCTAAGCTATAATAACTGTACACTAATCTTGGAGTAATAACAACAGCAATAATAATAATACCACCATAAAATACGATTAGAGAAAACACTTTAAAAATATTTTTCTTGGGCTAACCTCACTTTCCCCTTTTTTAATGGTTGTACTAGTTCAGTGCTGAGAGATCATATAAACTTTACAGATTATAATATCCTTCTTTTAACCCTAATTAAGTCTTAGTTCTACAAGCAACAATTTATTTCAGGTTCACCACAAATTCTTGCATCAGTGTCTCTCTAATGTTTCTGGTGGACTTGATCTCTAGTAGACACTTTAACAAGGGCCCATGAGAACAATATTCCCTGAGTTCTTGCATGTTGATCACAGTTGGTGTCAATCTTACTGGATACAAAATCTTTTGCTCACATTTTGTTTCCTTGAGTATCTTAAGTATATTATTCCATTTTCTTCTGGCATAAATCTTTGCTGTCAAAAAGTCTGATAATAATCTAATTTCCTTTCTTTCATAAGTCACATGCTATGTGTGCCTTAAGTGTGCAAAGAAATTTTTTTATTTTTCTTTAAAGCCCAGCAATTGTTCTAGAATGTGTCCTGGTGTTTGTGGTTCTGGGTCAACATATTTAGGTACATGGTGTGCTCTTTCAATCTGTACTGCAAAATATTCTGGGAAATATTTCAGGAAAGTTTTCTTGACTTTCAGGGGTTTTTTTGTTTTTTTTAACATTTTTTATTGATTTATAATCATTTTACAATGTTGTTTCAAATTCCAGTGTTCAGCACAATTTTTCAGTTATTCATGGACATATACACACTCATTGTCACATTTTTTTCTCTGTGAGTTATCATAACATTTTGTGTATATTTCCCTGTGCTATACAGTGTAGTCTATTCTACAATTTTGAAATCCCAGTCTATCCCTTCCCACCCTCCACCCCCCTGGTAACCACAAGTCTGTATTCTCTGTCTGTGAGTCTATTTCTGTCCTTTATTTACGCTTTGTTTTTGTTTGTTTGT
Organism: Camelus bactrianus; assembly: GCF_048773025.1. Taxonomy (NCBI): domain Eukaryota; kingdom Metazoa; phylum Chordata; class Mammalia; order Artiodactyla; family Camelidae; genus Camelus; species Camelus bactrianus. Next base: position 31,213,495 of record NC_133555.1, read on the forward strand.
TTGTTTTTGTTTTTGTTTTTTAGATTCCACATATGAGCGATCTCATATGGTATTTTTCTTTCTCTTTCTGGCTTACTTCACTTAGAATGACATTCTCCAGGAGCATCCATGTTGCTGCAAATGGCATTATGTTGTCGGTTTTTATGGCTGAGTAGTATTCCATTGTATAAACATACCACATCTTCTTTATCCAGTCACCTGTTGATGGACATTTAGGCTGTTTCCATGTTTTGGCTATTGTAAATAGTGCTGCTATGAACATTGGGGTGCAGGTGTCATCCTGAAGTAGATTTCCTTCTGGATACAAGCCCAGGAGTGGGATTCCTGGGTCATATGGTAAGTCTATTCCTAGTCTTTTGAGGAATCTCCACACTGTTTTCCATAGTGGCTGCACCAAACTGCATTCCCACCAGCAGTGTAGGAGGGTTCCCCTTTCTCCACAGCCTCTCCAGCATTTGTCATTTGTGGATTTTTGAATGACGGCCATTCTGACTGGTGTGAGGTGATACCTCATTGTAGTTTTGATTTGCATTTCTCTGATAATTAGTGATATTGAGCATTTTTTCATGTGCTTTTTGATCATTTGTATGTCTTCCTTGGAGAATTGCTTGTTTAGGTCTTCTGCCCATTTTTGGATTGGGTTGTTTATTTTTTTCTTATTGAGTCGTATGAGCTGCTTATATATTCTGGAGATCAAGCCTTTGTCGGTTTCACTTGCAAAAATTTTCTCCCATTCCGTAGGTTTTCTTCTTGTTTTATTTCTGGTTTCCTTTGCTGTGCAGAAGCTTGTAAGTTTCATTAGGTCCCATTTGTTTATTCTTGCTTTTATTTCTTCTAGGAGAAAAATTTTTAAATGTATGTCAGATAATGTTTTGCCTATGTTTTCCTCTAGGAGGTTTATTGTATCTTGTCTTATGTTTAAGTCTTTAATCCATTTTGAGTTGATTTTTGTATATGGTGTAAGGGAGTGTTTTAGCTTCATTGTTTTACATGCTGCTGTCCAGTTTTCCCAACACCATTTGCTGAAGAGACTGTCTTTATTCCATTGTATATTCTTGCCTCCTTTGTCAAAGATGAGTTGACCAAAAGTTTGTGGGTTCATTTCTGGGCTCTCTATTCTGTTCCATTGGTCTATATGTCTGTTTTGGTACCAATACCATGCTGTCTTGATGACTGTAGCTCTATAGTATTGTCTGAAGTCTGGGAGAGTTATTCCTCCAGCCTCTTTCTTTCTCTTCAGTAATGCTTTGGCAATTCTAGGTCTTTGATGGTTCCATATGAATTTTATTATGATTTGTTCTAGTTCTGTGATGAAATATGTCCTGGGTAATTGGATAGGGATTGCATTAAATCTGTAGATTGCCTTGGGCAGTGTGACCATTTTAACAATATTGATTCTTCCAATCCAAAAGCATGGAATATCTTTCCATTTTTTAAAGTCTTCTTTAATTTCCTTCATCAATGGTTTATAGTTTTCTGTGTATAATTCTTTCACCTTCTTGGTTAGATTTATTCCCAGATATTTTATTACTTTGGGTACTATTTTAAAGGGGATTGTTTCTTTACTTTCTTCTTCTGTTGATTTATCGTTAGTGTAAAGAAATGCAACTGATTTTTGAACGTTAATTTTGTAACCTGCTACCTTGCTGAATTCTTCAATCAGCTCTAGTAGCTTTTGTGTGGACCTTTTAGGGTTTTCTATATATAGTAACATGTCATCAGCATATAATGACACTTTTACCTCTTCTTTTCCAATTTGGATCCCTTTTATTTCTTTCTCTTGCCTGACTGCTGTGGCTAGGACTTCCAGGACTATGTTGAATAGGAGTGGTGATAGTGGGCATCCTTGTCTTGTCCCAGATTTTAGTGGGAAGCTTTTGAGTTTTTCACCGTTGAGTACTATGCTGGCTGTAGGTTTGTCATATATAGCTTTTATTATGTTGAGATATGTTCCCTCTATACCCACTTTGGCAAGAGTTTTTATCCTAAATGGGTGTTGAATTTTATCAAATGCTTTTTCTGCATCGATTGAGATGATCATGTGGTTTTTGTCCTTTCTCTTGTTGATGTGATGTATTACACTGATTGATTTGCGTATGTTGAACCAGCCTTGTGTCCCTGGGATGAACCCCACTTGGTCATGATGTATAATCTTCTTTATGTCTTGTTGGATTCTATTTGCTAAAATTTTGGTGAGGATTTTGGCATCTATGTTCATCAGTGATATTGGCCTATAATTCTCTTTTTTTGTAGTGTCTTTGCCTGGTTTTGGTATCAGGGTGATGGTGGCTTCATAGAATGAGTTTGGGAGTATTCCCTCCTTTTCAATCGTCTGGAAGAGTTTGAGAAGGACTGGTATGGATTCTTCTTTGTATGTTTGGTAGAATTTCCCGGTGAAGCCGTCCGGTCCTGGACTTTTATTTGTAGGGAAGTTTTTAATTGCTATTTCTATTTCCTTTCTAGTGATCGGATTGGTCAAGTGTTCAGATTCTTCTTGATTCAGTTTTGGTGGACAGTATGTTTCCAGAAACTTGTCCATCTCCTCTAGGTTATCCAGTTTGGTTCCATATAGTTTTTCATAATATTCTCGTATGATATTCTGTATTTCTATTTTGTTTGTTGTAATTTCTCCATTTTCCTTTCTTATTTTGCTAATTTGTGCTCTCTCTTTTTTCTTCTTTGTGAGTTTGGCCAGAGGTTTGTCAATTTTATTTACTTTTTCAAAAAACCAGCTTTTGGTTTGGTTGATTTTTTCTATGGTCTTGTTAATCTCTATTGTATTTAATTCCTCTCTGATCTTTATTATTTCCTTCCTTCTGCTGCTTTTTGGGGCTTTTTGTTCTTCTTTTTCTAATTCATTCAGGTGGTGGGTTAAATTGTTTATTTGAGATTGTTCTTCTTTTTTGAGGAAGGCCTGTATCGCTATAAACTTCCCTCTTATCACTGCCTTTGCTGTGTCCCATAGGTTTTGAGTGGTTGTGCTTTCATTATCATTTGTCTCAAGGTATTTTTTAATTTCAGCTTTGATTTCCTCACTGATCCATTGTTTTTTCAATACCATATTGTTTAATCTCCATGCTTTCCTTTTTTTCTCCTTTGTTTCTCTGTTGTTGATTTCCAGTTTCATGGCATTGTGGTCAGTAAAGATGCTTGAGATAATTTCTATCTTCTTAAAATTGTTGAGGTTTCTTTTGTGTCCAAGTACATGATTGATCCTGGAAAATGTTCCATGTGCACTTGAAAAGAATGTATATCCTATTTTTGGGGGTGTAATGCTCTGAAAATATCCACCAAATCTAGTTTTTCTATTGTAGTATTTAATTTCTCTGTTGCCTTGTTTATTTTCTGTCTGGAAGATCTGTCTAGTGATGTTAATGCAGTGTTAAAATCTCCAACTATGATTGTATTCCCATCAATATCCCCCTTTATCTCTGTTAGTAATTCTTGCACGTACTTAGGTGCTCCTATATTGGGTGCATATATATTAACGAGTGTAATATCCTCATCTTGTATCACTCCTTTAATCATTATAAAATGTCCTTCTTTATCTTTCTTTATGGCCTTTGTTTTAAAGTCTATTTTGTCTGAAATCAGTACTGCAACACCTGCTTTTTTGGCTTTTCCATTTGCATGGAATATCCTTTTCCATCCTTTCACTCTCAATCTATATGTGTCCTTCTCCCTAAAGTGGGTCTCTTGTATGCAGCATATTGAAGGTTCTTGCTTTATTATCCAGTCTGCCACTCTGTGTCTTTTGACTGGAGCATTTAGTCCATTAACATTTACAGTAATTAATGATAGATGTGTGTTTATTGCCATTTTGAACTTATCTTTGCAGTTGAATTGGTATATCCTCTTTGTTCCTTTCTTCTTCCTTTTGTGGCTTGGTAATTTTCCTTTGTATTATCATGGATTTTATTTAATTTTTGTGACTCCTTTGTAAATTTTTGGCTTGTGGTTACCCTTTTTTGTAAATCTATCAACCCATTACTGTAACTGTTTTTATTAAACTGATAGTAACATGATCTCAAACCCATCCTACTGTTAAAAAATTTTAAAAAAGAAAGAAAAAAAATATTCTATATTTCCCTGCCTCCCTCTCCCACTCTCAGTGATTTGTATGTCTTCTTTTATAATTTCATGTTTACTTTATTTGTAATTCATGAGTTATCACCTTTCCAGTTGTGTGTTTCTCATTTCTGTAGCATCCTGCTACTTTTCTATTTAGAATAGCCCTTTCAATATTTCTTTTAGCATGGGTTTAGTGTTGCTAAACTCCTGCAGCTTTTTTTTTTTTTTTTTTTTGTCTGTGAAACTCTTTATTTCTCCTTCTATCCTCAAGGATAGCCTTGCTGGATAAAGGATCCTAGGCTGCATCTTTTTTTCATTCAGGGCTTTGAATATATCTTGCCACTCCCTTCTGGCCTGTAGTGTTTGTGTAGAGAAATCAGCTGAGAGCCTTATGGGGGTTCCCTTGTAACTTACTCTTTGCTTTTCTCTTGCTGCCTTTAGAATCATTTCTTTATCCTTGACTCTGGCCATCTTGATTATGATATATCTTGGTGTGGGTCTGTTTGGGTTCTTCCTGTTTGGGACCCTCTGAGCTTCCTGTACTTGGATATCTGATTCCTTCTTTAAGTTTGGGAAGTTTTCAGTCATGATTTCTTCAAAAACCTTTTCAATCCCCTTTGATCTTTCTTCTCCTTCTGGGACCCCTATTATGCGAAGATTGGGACGCTTTATATTATCCCATAGGTCCCTTATGCTATTTTCATTATTTTTTATTTGCTTCTCTTGTAGTTCTTCTGAATGGGTGCTTTCTATTGCCCTGTCTTCTACATCACTAATTCGTTCCTCTGCATTATCTAGTCGGCTTTGCACAGCTATTAGATCATTCCTCATCTCTGTCAATGAGTTTACCCATTCTACTTGGCTCTTCTTTATAGCTTCAATTTCATTTTTGACATATTTTACATCTCTAAACACTATCTCTTTTAATTCCTTCAGCAATTCGATCACTCCTTTTTTGAAATCTTGATCTAGTAGGCTATCGATGTCTATTTCGTTGATCTTTCTTTCAGGGGATTTCTCTTGTTCTTTTAATTGGGAAAGGTTTTTCTGCTTCTTCATCTTGCTCATACCTCTTTGGCACTGTGGTTTATGGATTATCAGTTGTTTATTTTGGTCCTTAATGATTTTATCTATCTGATGACTATTTAGGAATAGAACTTAGGAAAAAAAGAAAAAAAATAAGAGAGAGAGAGAAAGAATTTTAAAAGAAGGGAGAAAGAGGGTTTGAAAACAGTGTATAATGAATAATAGAAGAGTGAGTTGAAGCAGAGTATTAATCGGGTTGAGACGTCCTTTTGAAACCTTTACAAAAAAGGGGGGGGGGAGATGAATAGATGTATTTGAAACCTGTGTGTAATCAATAGCAGGACATCAAAACCCAAGAGAAATAGAAATGAATTAAGAAGTAAAGATTAAGAGAGTAATAGAAAATAGAACAGGTAAAAACAGATTTAAAAAAAAAGGGAGGGGTGGTTTGTCGGTGTTCTCCTGGAGTCTGTGTGCTTTTAATGTGAAGTCTTTCTGTCTTCGTCCTGTTTTGGAAGCTCAGCTTGCTGTTTTCAGAGGCCCTCCGTTGGCGCCCTCTTCTGTGCTGCTCCCAGCACCTGTCGGCAAGCAGATCGCGCCTCCTCCTAACACTGGGTCAGGTGCAGGTCTCTGCTGTGGGCGGGCGGGTCGCTGCCCCTCCGGATGCCGCAGTCAGATGTTGCAGACTGGCCGGGTAGGAGGGCGGGTCGTGCCCCCTCCCAGCACCTCGGCCAGGGGCTGTGTTCCTGCCCGAAAGGCGGGGGCCGCTCTCGCTCTACCTGCGCCGCCGCCGGTAGCTCCGCTGCTCTGTGCGGCTGCGCGCTCCGCCCTGGTCGGCGCTCCGCCCTGGTCGGCGCTCCGCCCTGGTCGGCGCTCCGCCCTGGTCGGCGCTCCGCCCTGGTCGGCGCTCCGCCCTGGTCGGCGCTCCGCCCTGGTCGGCGCTCCGCCCTGGTCGGCGCTCCGCCCTGGTCGGCGCTCCGCCCTGGTCGGCGCTCCGCCCTGGTCGGCGCTCCGCCCTGGTCGGCGCTCCGCCCTGGTCGGCGCTCCGCCCTGGTCGGCGCTCCGCCCTGGTCGGCGCTCCGCCCTGGTCGGCGCTCCGCCCTGGTCGGCGCTCTGCGGGTGGGCTGGGGAAGACCGAGGGACAGCCCTGTCCCTGCTCCGAGCCAAAACCCAGCTCCTTGTTTGTCTTTGTGGAGCAAGTTCTCTGAGGGACCAGGATGGAAGGATCCTATCTGCCACGGGCTGCAGGCCAGTCTCAGTCTGGCCTTTGAGGCTGCTAAGCCCTTCGGTGGGGATCCAGGTTTCGCCCCCGCCCCCGCCTGAGTGCTCAGCGCGGAGGATATGGCGGCTGTGCCTGAGCCCCGCCTCTCTTCCCCCGAAAACTTTCCGCGGGTTTTCAGAGATGGGGGTGTGCACCCTTCCCCCGAGAGCACATCAACCTTGCTGTTTTATGGAGGGCTCAGGTTGTTCTGCCCTGTGCACCCACAGCCACGGCGCGCAGCCCCTTGCGTTCCCCCGGGGCTGCCTCCGTGCAGCCACTTCCGTCCTCCGCCCGGCTTGTGCAGCCTGGCCCTGCCCGCGGCTGCCGGCCCGCGTCTCAGGCTGGGTGTCGGGGGGACGCTCTGTGCCCGTTTAACTTAGTTCTGTTAGTCAAGGGCTGCTCTGTACAGATCCGAGCCTCGGAGGCTCCCCCTCCGTGCCGCTGGCCTCTCAGTTGGAGAGGGGAGACCCAGCGAGCGAGCGCCAGTCTTCCCCTGCCGCTCCCTCCCCGCGGGACCCGTCCCGCGCTGCTTTGCCTTTTGTTCTTTCTTTTTTCCTTTTCTCCTACCAGATTTTTGGCGTCTTTATCTTTTGAAGAGGGCGATGTTCTGTCGGAGTTCCACAGGTGCTCTGGTTGGCTGAGTGGGTCTGTAGTTGTGGGTCTTGGTGTATCTGTGGGAGAGGGTGACCTGCGAGCGTCCTTCTACTCCGCCATCTTCCGGACGACTTTCAGTTTTAACACTTCTTTTTTCCCTTCCTTTGGTCTTCTTCCCCTCCTATTATCTGGTATAGACAGGTAAGTCTCAAGTCCTTTTCATTTCTTTCTTCATTTCTTTTTTATTGTTAAATTATACTTCTTTTTACCTTCTATTATCTCTGTTCTACTGTTTCTTCTATCTAACTGAGTCTTTTTTCTAAAGTGATTTTTTTCCCTTTTATTTCTAGTTCTTTTTTGAATTCTGTCACCTCATTTGTAAGTTTTTCTAATTCTGATGAATAAGGTTCTTTTACATCTTTTATCATTTTCTTAATGTCTCTTAGTCCTTCTGAAACAGTATATGGCTCTACTTGACTATTCTTCCAGCATGTCTTTCTGGTACACTTTCATTGTCTATACTCCCTTTGTTTTTGCATAAAAACACTGAGGCCCAGAGAGTGGTTACTCACACAAGTTTACTTTCTGAAGCATGAAAACCAACTTAATTTTAAAAACAAATTTGCACTGTAGTGTTTTCTTTGAAGAAGAATAAGGAAAAGCAGTTCACAACACCCTGTCAACAACAGACTAAGAACTCCCAGAGTCAGGTCATCTTTGCTCCTGAGATGGGAAGTTTCTTTCAGGTAACTAACTGTTTTTCCCTTTCATACTTCAAAAGCAAATAAACTATCAATTTAGTCAGAAGAAAGTGCACCCACACAACATACCTTCAAAAAGGCCTGATAAATTTTTTTTCATTTCTTCTGCAGTGTCAGTTCAGTTTTGCTTTTGAAGTCCTCCCTACAGAAAAGACTCATCTCTGTTCCTTTGTGTGAGTCAAAGAGAGAGATTGGTGACATATTAAATTAATATGAAAGGGAGTTTCAGATGCAGACACCATCCAACAGCAACACTGGACATAAAACTGTCTTCACTGAGATATTAGATCAATTGTTTGATGTCAAGGAACATTATTTAATTAGATACATGTCTCTCTTCACGTAAAAAGACCAATTACTGTATTATACAGAGGAAGGAGTTTAACAACTTCCTACCAATAAAATAAAACTTTGCCCTGAAAATGTTTTAACCTCTTGAACTTTAACATGCAAATTGTCTCCACAGTTGTTTTCTATTTTCTTTGCATCAATAAAAATAATTTAATATTAAGACAAATACCTTTGAAAGCTAATTATCTTGCACAGTAGTGTAGAAAACACCCAAGCATTCCTTTGATTAAAGGACAAAAATCTCTGAGCATTTGCATCTAAAAAAAAGAAACTGTAAAACTTGGAAAATTATGGTTGAAAACCTCACATTAGGTTCTGCCACCTGGTTAAGAGCCCTAAAACCCAGAAAAATCCTTCTAGATTTTTTGCAGCAGTAATTTCCTGGCCATCACCTAACATGCTCCCTAGGCTTAGTCACTGTCATTCCCAAAGAGTAACAGACTGTGGCCCTGTCCTCAAGCTACCAAGTGCTAAGACATACATAAGGGAACCACCAATAATGTTAAGATATGAATTGGAGTTGGGGGAGGGAGAGAAAGGAATACAGAAAGGAGATAAACTTGCAGCAACCCTATAAGGTAACTATTCCCGTTCAAAACCATAGACTGATTTGTAAATGAGTGCTCATGGCAGGGTTATTCATACTAGCCAAAAAGTAAAAACAACCCAAATGTCCATCAACTGATGGACAGACAAAATTTGGCATATCCAAACAGGAATGGTATTCACCAGTAAAAAGAAATAAAGTATTAATACCAGCTACAGCCGGATGAAAGTTGCAAACATTATGCTAAGTGAAAGAAGCCAATCACAAAAAGACCATATATTGTATGATTCCATTTATGTGACCATTCCAGAATAGACAAATCTATAGAAACAGAAAGTAGATTAGTGATTGCCTAGGGCTGGGGGCTGGGGCAGGGGGAAAATTGGGAGTGATGCTAATGGGTATAGGATTTCTTTTTTGGGTGGCGAAATGTTCTGACATTGATTATAGTGATGGCTGCACAATCTGCACATATATTAAAACCATTAAATTATGCACTTTAAATGGGTGAATTGCATTGTATGTGAATCATAATAAAGCTGTCATTTAAAAATCACAAATTGAAAAAAAAATCATAGATTGATTATACCAATCACATCTTGAGGGAGACAAGGATAGATCTGTTTAAGTATAACAATAGGCCCATTTCTGAGATATTTAAGGGGCCCTAAAAATACGGTAGAAAAAACTTCTCCCCACCTGGGCTGGGAGCCAGGGCTCTGAGTTCTAGTATTCTTCACTAGTCTGCTGGTATCTTTGAAAAAGCAAAATCTTGAAATATAGGGAGGCACGAAATCTGGTGTTACTAATGAAAATATCATGTATGTACTGCCTTGTAGGTGCCTTAGTTTGTAAGTCCGACTTCCACCTAATCATCAAGTACTGGACAGTCTGTTTCCTTAACTCCTCTTCCATTCATTTCTTTTTCTCCATTTCCACCACCCACTGTCTTAACTTGGGCTTTCATCATTTCTGGGTTGCCATAATCACTCCTAACGGGATCTCTCTGCCTCTACTCAAGGTCTGCTTCCATTTCCCCAACACTGGGTGCAAAGGTGATCTCTTTAAAATTAAAGTCTTAATCATTGGGGAAATGAAAATCAAAACTCTGATGAGATACCACTTCATACCCATTAGGATACTATTATTAAAAAAAAAAGAGAAAACACCAAGTGTTGGCAAAGATTTAGAGAAATTGGAACACTTGTGCACTGTTGGTAGGATTGTAAAATGGTATAACTGTTGTGAAAAACAGTATAATGATTTCTCAAAAAATTAAACAAGGAATTACCATACAATCTAGCCATTCACTAGATATATACCCAAAAGAACTGCAAGAGTGTCTTGAATAGATATTTATATGCCCAAGTTCATAGCAGTATTATTCACAATAGCTAAAATGTGGAAGCAACCCAAGTGTCCATCAACAGATAAATGGATAAGCAAAATACATTTACACAAAACACTGAATACATACAAAGGATTCAGCCTTAGAATGGAAGGAAATTCTGGCATGTGCTACAACACAGATGAACCTTGAGGACATTATGCTAAGTGAAAAAAGCCAGCCACAAAAGGATAAATACTATATGATTCCACTTATGTGAGGTATCTAAAGCAGTCAAAATCATATGGAAAGAAAGTAGAATGATGGTTGTCAGGGGCTGGGAGGAGGGGTGAATGGGCAGTTATTGCTTACTGGGTAGAGTTTCAGTTTTGCAAGATGAAAAGAGTTCTGGAGATGGATGGTGGTGATGGTTGTAAACAATATGAATGTATTTAATACCACTGAACTGTACACTTTAAAATGGCTAAGAGGGTAAAGTTGATGGTGTGTGTGTTTACCTCAATAAAAAGATGGGTAATTTTTTAAAACTTTAATTAGATAATAATAATAATAATAATAATAATAATAATAATAATAATAATAATAATAATAATAATAAATACACTGGTCTTAGTACCACTACCCTGCCTGAATCCCTTCCATGCTACTTTGTCTTATAGGATGGAAGTTGTTTGACTGCCCATCCCAAGTGACCCGGCTCCTAGCCTCACCTCTGTCAAACTTCCATCCAATAAAGATGATATGGCTTCAGCCCCAGAGATACGATAACCAAGGGACAGGAGGTCCCCTACAAATAACACAATTTCTCACATCTCCATGCCTTTGCAAACTGTTTCCTCAGTAGAATTGCCTTTCCTCCCTTATTCTTGGTGTAAATTCCTAGATCGAAGGCAATTCATCTGGTTGCCTATGAGGTGGTGGTTAGGACAGGGGTGCTAGCTGGAAAGGAGCACAAAAGAACTTTCTGTGGTAATGAAAATGATTTGTATCTTGATTGGGGTGGCATTTCCATGGATGTATGCATTTGTCAAAATTCACTGAACTATGCTACAATCTGTACATTTTATTTAAATTGTTTATAACAGGAAGCAACAAGAAAAGATTTAATTCAAAGTGTCATTTCCCTAGGAATAGACTTACCATATGACTCAGGAATCCTGCTCCTGGGCATATATCCAGAAGGAACCCTACTTCAAAATGACACCTGCACCCCAATGTTCATAGCAGCACTACTTACAATAGCCAAGACATGGAAACAGCCTAAATGTCCATCAACAGATGACTGGATAAAGAAGATGTGGTGTATTTATACAATGGAATACTACTCAGCCATAAAAACTGACAACATAATGCCATTTGCAGCAACATGGATGCTTCTGGAGAATGTCATTCTAAGTGAAGTAAGCCAGAAACAGAAAGAAAAATACCATATGAGATCGCTCATATGTATTTTTTTCTAAAAACAAACAAACAAACAAAGCATAAATACAAAACAGAAATAGACTCATAGACATAGAATACAAACTCGTGGTTGCCAAGGGGGTGGAGGATGTGAAGGGATAGACTGGGCTTTCAAAATTGTAGAATAGATAAACAAGATTATACTGTATAGCACAGGGAAATATACATAAGATCTTATGGTAGCTCACAGAGAAAAAAATGTGACAATGAATCTATATATGTTCGTGTATAATTGAAAAATTGTGCTCTGCACTGGAACTTGACACAACATTTTAAAATGAATATAAGTCAATAGAAAATGTTAAAAAAAAAAAAAGTGTCATTTCCTATAGGAAGTTTTCCCTAAGCCCCACTTCTAATACCAGCTGATTCAGATACCCCTGCTCTGTACCCGCATAACACTCTACAAATACTTCTGTCACAGGACTTAACTTACGACACTATATGCACACAACTGTTAAATTTATTTGTCTCTCTTCACCAGGACATAAGCTTTAGTGGGCAAAGACCATATCTTAACAGCTTTAATTCTCTAGCACCTACTGCACCTTTGTGGCTTCTCCAGCACCACCAAAAGCACTCAGTAAACAAATGTCTATTGAATGGATCAAAATGAGATATGATGATGGGCAGAAGATGGTGGAGGAGACAAGAGGGAGACAGGAAAAGATCTCTGAGGTTGTAACATAACTAAAAAAATACTATATCACAGTAAAATCTAATCACCAACTACAGTTAGGGTCCGCTAACAAATCACCCCCACTACTGGCTACCATCTTCTACCTGCAGAAGCACGTAAACAACCCCTCACCTTCTTTATCATTCCTTTTAAACAGTTCACACCAAGATTAACATGTTTGAGGTCATAGAGGACACTTTCCCAGTGTGATGTGAGACTTAACTGTTTATTCCCCTCCAACCTCTATCGACAATCCTGAAGAAAGACATTTAGAAGCCATTCCCACAGTAAACTTACATGCTGTTGAATGATCAGCAGGACTGATGGCAAATCTGCTTTCCAGGAAAGGCTCCTCATTTCCTGCTCCTCATTTAGGGAATTCAACTCTAATCTCCTCAAAACATATGTCTAAGTGAGCTTTATCATCCCTATAATTAAATTGATTTAGATAAATATTAGCCTCCAGAAGTTTTACATCATAAACTTAGCTACAGCTGAATGCTCCAGGAAGGCCCTAATGGGTTGCAGGAATCAATGAAATGTTAACAAGCATTGACAGCTCAACAGGTGCCATGGAGGAGAGAAGAATCCAAAGAAGGCTTGTATTCCACCAGTCATCTCTGCTCCACCTCATCAAGGTTACCTTCTTGCAACTCTTCCACCTCCATTTACTGACTCAGAGGCACAGCCTCAACCTAAGCAGATTGTGACACCCCCTGCATCTGATACCTTCGCCCATTCCCCTGACTACTCAGCACCTCTGCCTACTGAAACCTCTGTCCAGAAAGAACTGGGACTCATTCACTTAATGGTAACACTGACTGATACTGATCCATGTTCTCTCATGAGCAACTCCACATTCCCAAACTCTGAAACCAAAAAAACCTTTTGAGCTTTGATGCAAACGCTTTTGACAGCATGTCCTGGCCTGAACTGACATGACACCGTTTGTAGTCCTTATCCTACTCAGTGTAAATATTCATCATTGTCTGTTGCAGAGAGCTTCCCCAAGCCATGTTGGCAGTATTACATAATATACGGTGTATGCAACTCTTATTACATAATATATGGTGTATCACCTTTCTAAAACCCCCAAATGCCTGGATGTCAAAATACATCTGGCACCAAGTATTTTAGGTATGAGATTGTGGGCTCAAACCCATTAACAAGCCAATCAGATCTGCTTGTAGTGGGCACCCATAAGGACATTTCTGGGCCCAGGTAGAAAGGGCAAGCACTATGGTGGGTAGCTTCTGGGTGTCTGACATTGATGACAGAGCAGGGAGTGGGGCACGCCTGCCTGGCAGCTCCATCCCTGACTCAGAGCATCACCTCGTCTAGGGGTCTTATATTCCAACAGCCCCAATGCACAGGAGCCACAGGTTAGCCATGACCTTGCTCTTGAAAACAATGATTAGGAGATGGTGAAGATACACTCACTGCCTTAGAGACAGGGCTCTGATGCAGAGCTCAGAGAGCACTTACAGAGCCCTATCCATGGAAACAAACTTTCAGAATGGCTCTGGCTAGATGTCATCTCCAAGGCAACAGGTCAATTCAGTGACTTCTGGTCCCCATTTAATCACAGCAGTTTGTTGATATCATAAACACATATGGAGGTTAAACTGAATTGTTCTCTTGTTATTGAAATACTACAAATATGCAGAACAGGGCACATATTATCAGTGTACCATTGGATGAATTTTCACAAATTGAACATACCCATGAACCAGCATCCAAATCAAAAATTACAATATCTACAGTGCTACAGAAACCTTCCTCATGTTTCCTTCTGAGACACCATTATGCCTTTTCCCCTGGTCATCAAGGGCAAAAAACCACAATCCCAACCTCTAAGAGCCTATTTTCTCCAGCTTTAAACCAAATCCATCAAATGTTTTGCCACTATGCAGACCCAGTTTTGGTGATGTCCAGGTTTCCCCCTACCTTCTGAAGGTTGTACTATAGAACTAGCCTGGCAGGAGTTGAGGCAAAGCAACCACAGTAAAAGCCTGATACAACTCAAGTAGCACATGCCCTAACCCCAACCTGGCATTGCCTTAAAATCAAACTCTGACAGATATAAAAAGAAGCAAAGCTTGCTTGCAATAAAGAGCACAGAAACCTAATTTCAATAAGAAGATTCAAATATGTGAATCACTTAAAGCTTGTAAAATGCCATTTGTTTCAACTGAGATAAAATTCACTTGACATAAAAGTCACTGTTTTAGCCATTTTTTAATGTATAACACAGTGGAATATTCACAGAGTTGTACAACCATCATGACTATCTAATTGCGGAACATTTCCATCACACCAAAAAGAAACCCCTTATCTGTTAGCAGTTCCTCCTAACTTCCCCACTCCCCCCACCCCTGGAAAACACCAATCTACTTTCAGTCTCTATAGATTTGCCTATTCTAGATATTTCATATAAATGAAATGATACAATATGTGGCCTTTTCTGCCTGGCTTCTCTCACTTAGCATAATGCTTTCAAGGTTCATCCATGGTGTAGTACGTATTAGTATTTTGTTCCTTTTTATGAGCTGGATAATATTGCATCATTTGGACACACCATATTTTGTTTATCTAATGATCAGAAGCTGGACATTTTCAGTCATTTCCACCTTTTAGCTATTAATGCTGCTGCTATGAGCATTCATGTACAAGTTCTCATGCACTTGTTTTCATACGAAAACATACATTTTCAACTCTCCTGGGAATGAAATTGCTGGATCATATGGCCACCAAAATAGTGCTTTAAAGCTTCTTGCCATTTGTCTCTGTGAGGGAAAGACAAATTCAGACAATTCATTCACTTATTCCATGAAAATATATTGAGAGCCTATGATATGCCAAGTACAATTCCAGATGCTGGGAATATAGCAGGGAACAAAATTAAGCTTCCATTCTAGTGGGGAAGACAGGCAACAGACAAACAAGTACACAAGTGGATGTACATGTGTGCACAGATGTGAGCATGTGGAAACATATACTTATGAGTGTGTGTATGTGTTAGTAGGTAAGTGCTTGGGAAACAAAGGAAAGCAGAGAAAGTGGCATAGGGAATGGGAAGGGGTTAGGTGCAAGTTATTATTTTAAACAGAATGGGCTTTATCAATTAGGTGACATATAAACACAGAACTGAAAGATGAGGAATTGAGGTATCTGGAGGAATAGCATTCTAGCAGAAAAACGGTAAGTGTGGAGGCCTTGAGGTGAAAACATGTGAGTTGTCTCTGAGGGAGAGCAAGGAATCCAGTGAGGATGAATCAGAGGAATCAAGGCAGAGAGTAGCAGGAGGTGAGTGTGATGGGGTGAAGGGAGGACACATCACATAGGGCTTGGAAGACACTGTAGGAACTTTGGCTTTTATTCTGACCAACGTAAGGATCCACTGAATAATTTTGAGCAGAAGAGACACATGACTTAGGCTTTAAAATGATCTCTCAGGCTGCTAAGAATACACCATAGAAGGGTGGCAGCAGGAACAGCAGTCAGGAACTTATTGCAGTTATCCAGCAAGAGGTGACGGGGGCTTAGACAAGGGGTTTAGCTATGAAGTTAATGTGAAAGAGCTGAACTCTGGATGTATTTTGAAAGAAAGGCCAGCGGGATTGCTGACAGAGGTGACGTGGGGAGAAAGAAAAATAGTCGAGCACGACTA
The DNA here is from genome assembly GCF_048773025.1 of Camelus bactrianus. Lineage (NCBI taxonomy): Eukaryota > Metazoa > Chordata > Mammalia > Artiodactyla > Camelidae > Camelus > Camelus bactrianus. The sequence continues at coordinate 31,229,264 of NC_133555.1, forward strand.
CAAAGTTTGGTTTAAACACCTAAAGGGAAGATTGTGGGAGGAACAAATTGGAAAGCAGGAGGGTGTGGTGACTCAGGAGTTCAATTTTGGACATGTTGCTTTTGCAATGCATATTAGATTATCCAAGAAGAGATGAAGATTTAGCTCTGGAATTCAGAGGAAAGTTCCTGGTTGGGGATCCAGATTTAGGAGTTGATGGCATACCACATGGGATGTAAACCTATGAGACTGGATGAAGGCGCCAGGAGAGTGAGTACAAAGAAGAGGTCTGATGTCTGAGCGCTGGGGTTCACCAACATTAAGAAGACTGGAAGAAAAGGAGGAGGCATCTAAGTAGACTAAGAGATGTAGGCAGTGTAGTAAGAAGAACATAAGAGAGAGGGTGCTCCAGAAGTCAAAAGAACAAAGAAAAGTGATCACTCGTGTCAAATGCTCCTGATAGGTCAAGATGAGGACTCATGATTCATGCTAGAACATGGATGAACCCGGAAAGCACAGTAAGTAAAAGAAGCCAGTCACAAAATGCCATATATCATATGATTCCATTTATGTAAAATGTCCAGAATATACAAATCCATCAAGACAGAAAGCAGATTACTGGTTACCAGAAGCTAGGGGAGGGAGAAGTGGAGACTAACTGCTAATAGGTATGAGGTTTCTTTTGGGGAGGTGATGAAAATATTCTGGGATTAGAGAGTGGTGATGGCTGCACAACTTTGTGAATAAACTTAAAAACCCACTGAATTGTATACATTGAAAGGGTGAATATTACAGTATGTAGATTATATCTTCATTTTTAAAATATCTTTTAAAAAGAGAACCCAGAATTGACTATTGGATTTTGTGACATTTAAGCCAGTGGTGACATTGACAAGAGTGGTGGGGATTACTGAAATGAGTTTAAGAGAGAGTGAGAATGGGAAAATTTGACCATCAATATGGATAAAATGTAATGGACTAAAACACATCTAATATGTTTAAATACAAGAAAGAGTTCATAATGATTCTTGAAAAAAATCACACACACACAAAAAAATCCAAAATCAAACTGGGGATGCTAGGTAACCAACTCATTATTCTGAGACTAGTGATTAAAAAAAGAATCGAGAATTTATCCTGATTTTCTTATATAAATTATACCATTGGGTATTCAAATAGTAAATGAAAGTAAATTTCTCTTTTAAAAGGTACTCCAACTAATAAATAAATGAAAAAAGAATGATAAAAGTAGAATATCACCTAATATATTTTGGAACCCCTAATGAATTAATAGAAATAGGCACTGATCACCAAGAGAGAAACAAACAAGACTTTATAAGCTTCCTGATGGAAGAACACACCAGCACCTATGAAATCGTCCTAGCTCCACACCCCCAAAATCAAACCTGTGTCTGATCAAGGCTCTAGATTCAGCTACCAATTTTTAGGAAATACAGAAGGCACATTAAACTACACCACAGGAATGCAATTGGCAAGATCCAGACTATCTACAGGATAAGGATCATGATTTCTTCAAAAGACAAATTACAAGGGAGGGAGGAGTGAGGAAGAGAGAAGAAATACATTAAATGGACATTATCTGAATCCTGTTTCAAACATCGTAAAAAAGTTATGACATAGATGAAACCACTAGAAACTTCAACACTGACTGGATATTTAATAATATTAAAAAATCATTAATTTTTAAGGTATTGGTTATAATAAAAGGGTCCTTATTTTTTAGGAACACACACTAAAATATTTACAGATGAAGGAATATGATATATAAAATTTGCTTCAAAATATGGGGAAGGAGAAGTGAATAGGATATAGGCGAAACAAAAGTGGCGGTGATTGCTCACTATTAAAGCTGGGTGAGGATATCTAGGGGTTTCTTCTACTATTCTCTCTGCAATGACATCAGTTTAAAACTCACTCACTCACAAGTTGAAAGAGAGAATGGGAAGAGAGGACCTGAAGACAGCAAGTACGGACTACATTTTAGAGAAGCTGGGAGAGAAGCAGAGAAATGGGGTAGCTGCCAGAAAAGAACTTGGGATCGACGTTTTCTGAAAATGGCTGATGTTAGAGAAGGTTACTATTCGATGAGAGAATGATCCAGAAGGAAGGGAGAACTCTGGGAGATGGGACAATTGCTGGAGCCGTGCTCTAGTGAAGGGATCAGGCTGTTACCTGCAAATAAATCCAGCACAATTCTCACAGTCACTTTAGGCAAGGACATACCGTCTATATACAGGTTAGAGAGGAAAACCTGTCTCCAGGTTCATCCTATTTCAGGGACCCAGCGAAGTGAGTCTGAAGTACTTCTTCATCCTTGGGAAGCATCTTCCTGAAAACACCCAGACGGGTGATCAGGCCTTAAGTCAGCCATGGTTATTCTTCAGTAATAATAATTTCACCTAACACCTCCAGAGCACTCTCTTCCCAAGGGTCTTTCATCTTCATTTTTTAAATTTTTTTTAGTTTTTTAAGAAAAAATAATAATTTAAAAACACCTCACAATTCCATTGCTCAAATAACCCATTTATATTTTTAATTGGGTGGGGGTGGGGCAGGGAGGCGGCGTGATGCAGTGCAGCTTATAGTGGTAGAGTATATACTTAGCATGCACAAGGTCCTGGGTTCACTCCCCAGTACTTTCATTTAAAAAAAATTTTTAAGGTAATAAAAAATATTTTAATACAAATAATAATAAAATGAAAAGTAGACGCTTCCCTCCCCATTCCTAGTTCTATTCCCCCAACAAAACCAGTTTTTTATCTTTCTAGTAAAAAATAATAATGCTGTATATTATCAGCATATGCGTGTTTGAATAAAAACTCATACATGAAACCATTATACTATAACTCTGCACCTTACTCTTTATGCTTAATAGCACATCTTAGCAATCCTTATCAACACAGCTATTTTAATGGCCACAATGCACTCCTTTAAAAGCGCTTTGCTATCTATCATATCTTAGTCTCACTGAACACACTGAAGCAGAATTCTCTATTTTGCAGATAACAAAACTGATCCAGGGTAAGACTAAATGACCTGCTCAAGGTCTCACTGGTGTTGGAAGCTGAGGCCTTATCAGACCGGGGTTCCTTTCACTCTCTGTGCCACAGCGCCTCCTAGTGGCACTCAGGTGACATTTTCCACCCACAACACCAGGGCTTCCATCTTTTCAGAGTCCACCAATTCCCAGGAAATTTTTTATTTGAATTTATTAAGACCATCTCCCTAATTACCCCCTAAAACAACAACAACAACAAAGACCATCTCACACCTTAAGACAAGGCATCTCTTTTTTAATCAAGCTTCTCTGTGAAATAATTTTATAATTATTGTATTCGGATTTAAAACTCATACTAGAATAGTAAGTTGTATATCCTATAATATATAATTTCTAAGCCTTTAATGTAGAAAGAACGTATAGATGCCCAGAGAAATTTCTTTTTCTCAGTTTTTAAAATTTAGTCCAGTGTACTGAGCATTTTTTATATTTGTGGTTCTTATTCTTTTCGGGAGATATGGCCCCTTTTGAGAATCCGATAGGAGCCACCAATCCTCTCCTGAGACAAAAACACAGATACACAAAACATTGTTTCTAATCCCAGGGCAGTCACAGAATTTCTAAAGGCCATCTAAAACACTGCAATCATGATTTCCTCTCCTAGTTTTTCTACACCCAGGTATGTCTACAACATTTTAGTCAGTGTCACAACATGCTTTTAATTCAATTTAACATATGTGCCAAATCTTCTCAGCCTGACTGGATATTTAGGGATATCTCAGTATAAGCTCAACTACCTCAGGCTATCTGAACACTGAGATGTTTTATTTCAAATGTTTTTTAAAAGAACAGAATTACATTTCAATTTCAATTTCCAATGAAAAAGTTATTCAACAAAAAAGATATTGAAATTAAGGTCTGACCTACATTATACAGTGATAACTTGATGCTGAGTCTTCACTTACACTGAAAACCAAACCAAAACAAACAAAAATCCAGACTCTGGATATGGTAGGAGGGGTGGAGGGAATAGAGGATTCATTATAACATCAATTAATCATTAACTTCAGAAATATGACCCTTAGGGGCAGAGAAAGTGTAACCTACCTATGACTTTTGGGTGGAAAAACACCTCCTAAAGAAAATCTTTCTTCTACCACGTTTCAAATCCTCTTCTCTCCTTAGGGTTCCCTTTTCTGAGGGGTCTTATGGTATCGCTCTCCTGAGGCTCAAATCCCTATCGAAATGGAGTCTGCATATAACAACATCAATAAGTAACAATAAAGGATCATATCCATTTTTTCTTCACATGGTTAAAACTACCTTTAATTTCCCTTTTCCACAAAATGACTATCCAATTTTCCAGTCCAAAGGCCACTCAGAACAAGAGTTTAGCCAGCTGCCTAAAGCATTAAAAGGCTATTTTCAAGCATTTCAAAAAAGCAACCCTCTTTTCACTATTTAATAAGGTGAGAAAAAGAGGGAAAGAGGCCAATAACAATGACATCATTTTCTCACCTCTAAGAACTTCTCTAAGGCCCTGTCCCCAGCACCAACTCTAACCTCATCTCCCAAAGAATAAATACTTTCTTAAACATGAATCCAGTCCCTCTCTACCGATTCTCTGAGTGTTCAGGGGAGAAATAGAGAATAGAGGCCCCTGCAGACTTGGAAGATGGTGGCCTTGCTATGCCAGAGATGGATTCCCAGTAGAAGCAATTCCCTCAGAGCCACAAAAGGTCCTCCCTTCCTATGTTAGTAGTAAACGCTAAAACTTTTGGGCTTTGAGGGGGGTTTTTTCTTGGATCTGTTTTTCTGACTGGAAGTATTTTGTCATTTGTTGTTATCGTTCTTGGTATTATTGTTAATACAACAGAAACCCTGGAGCATAAAGACACAGGACTGATAGTGTGCACCTGATTCACTCTGAAATTATATTTAGCTTTCAAAGGGATGTTATTTAGCTTGCTGGGGTGCCTGTGCTAACGCAGCCTCCCACTTTCTAAGCTCCCAAACCAGATTCTCCCCTTCATAACAGCCACTTTCCCAGTAAGATGTTTTAATTAACTAAGACGATCACTGAGGCCATTTCTCCCTCTCTGTCTGCTAATAGAGAGCAGGGTTAACCACTGCATCTGCCCCATCTGATGGCACTACCACAGGATTTTAGAAGGCTGCCCAGAAAAAAATCTATGCAAGAAAAAAACCACTGTAGCTCTGTCCTGTGCTAGCTCACTGGGAAACTTCTAATTACCCAGCAATATGCACCTGTCCTTGGCTAACAGCTGTCCACACTTTACCATAAATGCCTGGCCTCAGCACTTTTCAGTCCTAAACTCGCCCTTTAATCCTCTTGACAGTGTGTGTGTATTCCAGGGGTCTCAATGGTTGTGGATGGCAAAGTACCAGGAAGTGTGAAGCATTGTGCCCCCACTTATTTTCCAGACAGGGATAAGGGTCTGTGGGCGGCCACCTGCAAGAGGTCAGCCTTAGGTTTCCAAGAAGGCTGACCAAAATTCTAGAGACAAGCATTTCAGCAGAGGTATCACATTCTTCACATGCTGCCAGGAACTATGCTGGTTGTTCCCTACTCAAAAAACAAATCTATCGTTTATGGCCTACGAGGAGGAAGGAGCACCTCGTCACTGACTGAGCCCTTATCATGCGTTAGGCACTATGTTAGTTAATTTGCCCACATTTTCTCAATGTGGGCAAATTTCTCAATTTCTACAAGCCTGGGAGGTAGGTATTATTAACCCTATTTTTTCAGATGAATAAACAGATCCAGAGAAGTTAAATGACTTCTCCGGAGGCGCCAGCCATTGGGTGGTAGAGTCAAGACTGGAGTTCTCATTTGACTTTCTGATTTAGAATGCTCTATGTTGGGTGTCTTAAAGCTACTGGTGAGATACTGCTTTAGCATATCCCAGCAAATAGGAGAAAAGGAGAACATTCTTTCCAAGAGTGTTCCAAGAAATATTACTCGAGAATGTAACCACAAAGAGAATCCATATGGTTTTCTTTGTAACAAAATATGTAGAAAAAGAAGGGAGTTGGCATCTCCTCTCTCTCAGCCTATCCTAACCCCACCCACCACCAAGGTTCGGTGCCAGTCTTGCCTCCTCCGCTGGCTCCTCTGAGTGCCCTTCATCTGGAACTCAGCCCTGGCTAGCAGTACCACTCATTTGGCACTTACCATATACTGCTTTATGTTACTACTTTCCTTTCTTCTAATTATGTTCTGAACTCTTAGCTACCTAATGGAAATTCTAATAAGCAGAGAAATGCTAAGAAAAAAAAAGTAAATCTCTATTGATGGATGAATGGATAAAGACAATGTGGTATATATACACACAACAGAGTATTAGCCATAAAAAGAAGGATGTCTTGCTATTTGCGACAACATGGATGGAACCTGAGGGCATTACATTAAGTGAAATAAGTCAGACAAATATTGTATGATCTCACTCGTATGTGGAATCAAAACAAAACAAAAACAAAACTTATGAATACAGAAAACATATTGATGGTTGCCAGAGGCAGGGTGGAGGAGGGGTTGGCGGGGTGGTAAAACAAGTGAAGGTGGTCAAAATGTACAAATTTCCAGTTATAAAATAAATAAGTCATGGGGATGTAATGTACAGCATGGTGACTACAGTTAAAAATACTGTATCGTATATTTGAAAGTTGCTAAGAGAGTAAGATCTTAAATATTCTCACCACAAGGAAAAAAAATTGTGACTATATATGGTGATTGTTGTAATACTATTGTTGTAATCATTTCACAATATATACAAATATCAAATCATTATGTTGTATACCTAAAACACAGTATGTCAATTATATCTCAACTTTTTCAAGGTTGAAAAAAAAGTAAAGATCCTGGGCATTCCACAGATTGTATCATCAGCCCCTGTACCCAGAGTTGGACGGGCCCTGTGGCGGTGGATGCCGGCTCCACCTTTGTGGAGGCAGGCTCTGTCACTTCATTTATCAGAGCACCCATTTTCCCCTAAATGAAACAAGGATAAACATCCTTGCCTTGTCCTGGGTTGAGTGTTAAAGGAAATAATATGTATGGATGTTCAATGGAAGAGACAAATGTTTCTCTGGCAGTGATAGGGTTCAGGACATGCTACCCCAAAATAGGGCACCTTGAATATTTCAAGCTGAAGGAACTTGAGAAATGGCAGGTGTAGGAAGAACTTTCTGACCTTTCCCTAAAGCAGGTCATAAAACCCTCATGTGAGAGGTGCCCTCTCAATGCCCAGAGGAAAGGAGTATCAGTATCTCAGCAGACAAAGGGACAGAGAGGAATTTGAACAAACAGTTCAGAATTTGCTGAGTTTCCTCCAGTTTACAACACTTAGCTCATACTCTTCATCCCATCATCTTTCCATGGCTTCCATTCTTCCTCCAAACTAGCACAAAAACACTCAGCTTTAATCATTTCTTTGGGTCCTCATTTCATTATGAAGTCTCTTGTGTCACATAAAACTTAAATAAATCTGTACACTTCTTCTCCCGTTAATCTTCATCAGTTTAATTTTTAGACCCAGCCATGGACCCTAAAAAGGTTGAGGAAAACTCTTTCCTTCCCTACAGCAAGGAGCATATTAAAAGACCAAAGTGCCAGAATTTGGTGCTATTTCATCACGGCAAAGTTCAGATGTAGCTTATCAATGTCCTTATCCTGGAACTGTCAGGTCAAGGTTGTTTGGTCAAATAATTCTATACAAAATCAAACTGCTTAAATATTTATTGGAAGCAATGCAACTGAGTCCTCAAAAGTTTGTTGTTTATATTTTCAGTTTAAAGTTAAAAGTATTTTAGTGTACATACATCTCATGGTTATGGTTTTAAATAAAATTGGATTCGAAAGCTAGATAGAAGAGTGAAACAAAGCCTTATCTGTGTTTTTCCCTCAGCTTTCAAAATGCTCTTCTCACCCCATTTGCATCTTGGAGGACAGGTGACCCTACAGCAGAAGGCTCAGCCACACCATGAGATTGCACAGTCAGCAGCTAGTTTTGCTCTGCTCAGTCCTATAAAATACTTAGGTCTAATAGATGCAAGCCTAACCTACCTTTTCATAAAAGGTCAGTTCTCTTCTGTTTCACTCTGCCGGACTTAAGAAGAATGGCATGAACTCATTGGCTTTGCCTCTGAAACCTCTTTTGCACTACCCATCTCCAGTTTGAAGGATGACATCCAAAGACTGCTCCTTTTTCATGGTCAATGATAACTTTAAAAAAAAAAAAAAACTTTCCAGCTCACACCAGTAAAGATCCATGCTATTCCAAACACTTTAAAAATGAGTTGACTTCTTTGAGGGGAAAGAAAAGACTCCTGGCTTATTCTGAGAAGGCATGCCAAAATATGACATTGAGATTACCTGTCAGTTTGGTTCAGCTGATGTATTTCTAGCAATTGCAGGCTACACGGCTCATTTCTCTGATGTGCTATGCCTTTCAACAGATCTCTTGGCTGCTCTCTAAGGATGATGTACCTCCATTCTCAGGGATTCACTGACTAAAAATTTTGAGATTTTTATTCACATATATTCTATTGGCATAAACTGTAGATGGGCATTTTTTCTTCCCAAGTCTCAGTTTTCAGTAGATTAAATGCAGAAATCTGTGGCAAGCAGAAAATGCCTGTGCAGTCATGTTTCACCTAAGTAATCATATTTCCACTACCTTTACTAAACCATAAGGCGATTTAGCTCAAAACAGATCAATGGAAAGTTTGAAACTGTGTATGTTCTCATGTGTTTCATTATTGAAGAATAAAAGGCCATCAAAGGAAAACAAAGATAGGAAAGGAGTCACTAAATAAAAAACAAAAAACCTTCTATATAAAAGCGTCTATCAACACTTAGGAATCATATGATTTTTAGACATTTGCAAATAAAATACCCCAGTTTCCTCCCGAATCCATTAAAACCAAGTTATGTCTATCACCAAACAAGCCCACTTAGATTATTTTCCAGCATTAAATATTACACAAATATACCTGCTTTAAGGAACTCTAAACAACAGACTTAGAAGTATCTGAAAGGTTAAAGAAACATTAATAAATAACTTTTCAAAACTAGGTATAGCTCTTTTAATAATTAATTTTGCCAGCTTTTGCTACTGGAAGATATCACATAAAAATAATTCTATAGTATTTTCATACTATCTTATCCAGAAGGATATTTATATTCTAAGATATTTTAATGCCATTTTTTATTTCTTCTTCACTTTTTTTGTCTTGTACTTATCAGCAATATAAGTAAAATTAAATTGTAAGTATATAGAATATACACAAAATGAAATTCTATTTGGTTCACATTTTAACATTACCTTTCTACACCATCTGCCTCTGGATTTTCAATAAAAAATCCTTTGCTCTGAAAATCATCTTTGCCAAAAGACAGTTTGGAAAGAGCTTTGGAAAGTTGTCACACCAACACAATCACAAAATGAAATGGCACAGAGCAGCTTAGGAAGATACAGGAGAGTTGGGTGTTTTATTACATTTCTGTACCAGATCATTGTTTCTAGGAGGTAATCTATAAATTTTTAATTCTTCTAGTGTTCTTTAGCAATGTAAAAAGAACTGTTCCTGACCTAGTTCAACCTCTTTTATCACAGTTGTGGCAATAATTTTATTGTGCAAGAGAAACTGGTTATCCTATTATCTTTTGGGTTAATGCTTATTGAATGGCAAAGTGTAATTTACGCCCTTCTCTTTAGATAATGAATTTTGAGATGGCCTTCAAAGCCCAGAACAGGTAATATTCCTTAAATTCAAGGCTGCAGGCAATGTATAGATAAGTGAATGGCTTTTCATATTGTGACAGTTAATCTCCATTAAAGTTAGAGTGCTTCAGTTGAAAATTCAGAGTGATTTTTAATGTATCCTGTTTAACATCAATGTCTATCTCATAAGAGCAATCGAATGGGGAAAGAGAATTTCCTAGTACTTGAGGCTTTAGGACAAATGAATTCAGGTTTAACATAAACTGTATCTGGACCACATTTATTATTCCACAAATCATATAACGAGTGGTTTACACAAAAAAAGACTCCCAATGAATCCTCCATCAGTTTTGCCTCAAGTAGACCACATGTTAGAGACTCAAATTAAGACAACGTGTAAACAGAAAAACAGAAAGCATTGAACGATTTAAGTATGTAACACTGTGGTTTTATCTCAAAGTGGGAGGGTAGAATGAAGATAAATAATTCATTCCTACAGGTATTTCTGTGCAATTTCAATCCGTAGGAGTTCTACAACTTGTTAATATGCCCTAGCCACTGAACAGTCAAATTTCAGATTCAAGGGAACTAAAGCTTATTAAATGAATTAAATGCACAGGTATAAATGATTAGGATGTTAATCTTGCCAGATAAATAAATATTAGTAAATAAATAATGGTAATATAAGACTAGAAGCAACCCAGGAGTAAAATTGGGAGCTACAGAAGAGAATTCATGAAGAGAATCTATAGGTTCTGTTATCAGTACTTCTTGAGTTTTCATATTTATCTAGAGAGTGAACAACAAAGCTTTCAGGTTTCAGAGTTGACACAACAGATAGCTACCTAACTCAAACTCCTCACGATGTTGACTTAAGAGACACTTGTATTTTAAGGGGGGGGAAAAGGCAAAATTAAAAGAAATCTGAGAGTATCTGTGGAAATTCCCATGTAGAAGTGCATTTTACATGGAGAAGGACAGTTTCCCACTTGGCTTAGCAGGTTACTTCACGATGCAATTGCCAAATCAATTGCCTAATGGTATACATAAAAATACTTTTGGTCTTTAGCCACTTTGTGACTCTGCAAATCTGTGCCTATAACTGACTGTAAATGCAGAGCTCTGGCTGGAGTTCTTTTAAAATCTTGACTTGTCAAAGCACTAAGCAGTGTTCTAGCAAATCATATGCTTCCTTTTAATTTTACTTCAGAAGGCTGAAGTGTTACTGCTGACTTTCTAAACAATGTGGAGGAGTAAAATTAATTGGGATAGGCTAGACTGAGCTAACAAAAAGACTCCAAAGTATACAATCCCTCAAACCCAATAGAGTCTGCTTCTCATTCATACAATAGTTTGAGAAGGATGCCCTGAGCAGCAGGCAGCTCTCCTCTTTGTGATTCAGGGTGTCGGCTCTTTTCATTCTGTGCCTCTGCCACTCCTCTTGGTCTCCCAGTGGCCTGCAACCCAGTGCAGGGGGAGAAGAAAGTGAGCAGAATCAACGTGCTCCTTTAAGCCTTGGCCTAGAGAAGACACCCAGCACTTCTGCTAACATTCTACTGGCCTGACTTGGGTCATAGAGACAAACCTAACTCAAAGGAGCTTGGGAGATGAAGCCCAGCTATGCCTCAGTCAATGGAAAGGGATAAAAATATGGTTGGTGAACTGCAGAAAATCTGCCACAGGCAGGTCAATTAATTTTGTGCCTCTGACTCCTTTCACTTACAAATGGGTGACAATGATCTATATCCAAATACCAATGTTGAGAGCTTATGAATATGTATCATCGACAAAAAAAAAAAAAAAAGGCAGAAGGCAGAAAACAAGAAAAGAGTTTATTTGAGGTCTGGAGAATCTAGGAGACACAGATTCAGGAAAAACTGAAAGAATGTTCCATGGAAAAGAAAGAGTCAGGGGCTTATGAAGACAAAAGCCACAACGTTGTTAAAGTTGCCTGGTAAGAACTGTGATTGACTCTGACGCAAGTCATGAAATATTTGTCCTTAAAGAATAATGAGTTATTTTAGGGTAAGGTTCTGATAAGTATCTTGAGTTCCTGGCAGATGTTTCAGATGCTTGCATTAGGACAGTAAGTGGTCAGAAGGTCAGATTCCATACAGTATGAGAAGTGCATAAGTCACAATTGCTCAGTGGCCTCCAGGCTACATTTTAGAGAGCTTTCTTAGCAATAGTGACTCATTTTCATTTTCCTTTCAAGGTCTGCCTGTGAAGCACTTTGAGTTCCATGGATACATACTGCTACAGTTTATGCCACTGCTATGCTATTGTCAGTTTAAACATTACATTGCGTAAAGTAACAGTAAACAACATAGAATTTTCTACCAAAGAACATTATCAAAAACATTATGTTGAAAGAAAGAAAGAAACAGGAAAGGGAGAGAGAGAAAGAAAGAAGGAAGGAAGAAAGGAAGAAAGAAAGACTATTTAAATGAAATCTTGCCTGGCCATAGAGGGGTAAACTATATGGTGTTCTAATCCCACGTTCTTGTATTCTCGTTACATTACTCCATATGGGACAGCTATTTATTTCTTCCTAGATGAAAGTATAATTATTTCTGCTTCAGAACTGACAGACTAAACTAGTTCAACATATCAGAAATATTGTTCTAGAAAACATTTAGCACCACTTAAAATACTTCCATAAAGTAAAAATACAGAGGAGTGAGACCTTTCTGGAGAAACCAAAGAAAAGAACTACCATCCTAACCACGTGGTAAGGACGAGGTAATAAGTTTTATAGTAAGTCCACAATCTTTCGGTATCAATCATGTAAAATAAGTATCAGTAGTGACACAGTAGCACAAGGAAAACAAGTTTCCCTAACGTGTAGACAGTGTAATTTAAGAGTGTACCTGGCAGGCTAGAAGCAAGATACATGATCTACCTGAAAACCAAGGCTGGAAGATGCTAATAACCAGCTCAGCAAATGAATCATTATATGACCTTGAGAAAATTAGTTAGCTTGGTTTCTTTGCCCAAAAAGGAAAGCAGTAATAAGCAGATACTTCTAGAATAAATCTTTAAAATCTGAGAGAGAAAGGGAGAGGGAGAATGGGGAAGAAAGGGGAGACAGATGGGGAGAAAACAGATGGGAGAAAGTTGCAAGACTGAAAAAGTGTTGAATGACTGTTCTGAGCTATACTAAAAGCAATAAGCACAGAGTCTAAGAATCAAATATATTAATACAAGTAAATCAGGCATGATTATTTATTTAGCATTTATGACAAACGAACGCTTTGTTGGATGTGGAGCTGAAACCAACCATCCCTTCTCTCAGGTTTAATGTGACAGATAGACAATATCTTAACATTCTATTTAATCCAACAAATATTTGTTAGGCCTAGCCTCTGTGCCAGAATGTGATAATAAATAAGACAAACATGGTTCCTGCTTCTCTGAGCTGCTGAGACAGAAAAAACATAGGTAAACAAAATAATTATGGCTCATCTGATAAGTGCTATGAAGAGAGCAAGGATATGAGCCATCATTAAATCACAGGGATATCAGAGAGAAGAACGTTCCAGAAAGGGAGAATGACAAGTGCAAAAGCCCTGGGGCAAGACTTGTTTGGCACATATAGGTCAATGGGCTGGGATGGAAAAATTGAAAGAGCAATTCACAGAAAAGATGAAAAGATGAAAAGATGGAAAGATAGCAGATGACCAAGCCCAGCAACATCTCCTCCTAGGCCATGACAAGGACCTGGGATTTTACACTGGAGAAGTGGGAAGTCTGAGATGGACAAAGCTACACAGCTGGCAGATTTGGAACCAAAACACTGATCTTCTGACTTGGTATTTTAGTATCCTTTACCTTAGACCCCACAATTTTCAATGGCAAGTGTTATTTTTTACCACAAAGCCACTCAGAGTGGAAGAAACAGGGGGTTGGATTGACTGGGTTTTAGGTTTTCATATTTTATTTATTTATTTATTTTTTAAAAAATTGTCACTCATGGGACACAACTTAAAAGTGACTGAAGGTTTTCCAGGGCAGTGTAAGACTCCTTCCCACTCCTGATCCCATGATTCCAACCAGGCACCTCCCCTCCCCTCCCATTAGTCTTCCTAAAGGAGTTGGGTTTAAGATGACAATCTTTCACCTGTATGTATTGTCTACGCTGTGCCAGATACTATGCTAGGTACCAGAGACATAACAGACTAAGATGCAATCTCTGACCTCTCAAAGCCTGTTGTCTAAAATACACAAGAAAGGTCATAAGGTTTGATTCACAAATATAAAGTTAGGCCTCCAAGTAAATGAGAAACATTTTCAATTCCAAAATATTCACATTCTTTTTAATATATCTTAAGAGCTGTATAGCACATTAAAGTCAATGTTAACATGTTTGGAGCCATGAAAACATGTATTTTGAAGCAATTTTCTAGTCTGAATATGAAAAATCCCTAAAATACCTTTGTGTTCTTCATTAGTCTGGCCCTGTTGAATCAAAAATAATAAATAAAAAAGGAAATGTCTTAGATGACTTTAGGTAATCTATTTAAGAAAAAAATTAATGAATAACTCACAAGGATGTAACATACAGCATGATGACTATAGGTAATAATACTGCACTGCATATTTGAAAGTGGCTACAAGAGTGGATCTTGAAATTTCTCATCACAAGAAAAAAAAAGTGTGTATGTGTGGTGATGGATGTTAACTGGACTATTGTGGTGATCATTTTACACTATGTACAAATATCAAATCATTATGTTATACACCTAAAATTAATATAATATTATGTTAATTATGCCCCAATTTTAAAAAAAATTTAAAAATTAATTCAGTTTCAGGTGTGCCTTTGAATTTTGTACCAAGGGAATGTATTACCTATTCAAAAAACACATTAAAAAAAATCAGGGTACATATTGTTTAAATGTTGAATTGAAAGTACATGAAGGGGAGTAAGGCTCTGTCTCCGGGACAAAGAAATGCAGACATGGTGTGGAGGAAAGGACTCAGGTAGAAGGCAGTAGCCCTGGATTCTAATACCAGATCCCCAGGGAGGAGTGTCGCACTTTTGAACCAGTGACTTCTCCACCCAAATTCAATTAAAACATCTGTCAAATGAGAACGAACACATTTTCTCTACCATTAAACTGAAATGAAAGGGAGCACTTGCCTTTCTTCTCTGATGAACTCCTACTCATCCCTGGAATATTAATTCAAACACCACCACCTCCATGAAGCCTTCGTGCCCCTTCCTGACCAGATGGAGTTAGTGACTTCATCCCCTGGGTTTCGAGAGAAAGGTCTCTAGCATTGCCCCAGTTTCCTTGCATTATCCTACTTCTTTCAGTTTCTCCCAGGGCCAGGAAGTTGTCTTAAACAGTCTTGGAAGCTTCCCAGGGGCTACCAGTTCAGTAAACACGTGCTTAATGAACGGTCAATGAGTGATACATGTTTCCTTGTCTGCATCGTGCACGGCTTCTTCACAGGATTCTGAGAAGAACGTTAAGACATGAAGTCTCCTCCCATTAACAAATGGTCCTGGGATGTAAAATCATAAACAATACAAATTTATAGCCGTCTTTTTCTTTCAAAAAATTTCAGTTCCACTGGGATATCTTTTCAATATAAGAAAATATTTTTAACAAGTCTGGTGGGAGGGGTCGTGGAAGGGGCCCCATATTATAGACTCCATACCTTGTTTCACTCTTTAGCTAGTAGTTGGCTCTCGAAAATCCCTTAAAATGCTCAACAGATGTTTGCTAAAAGAATAAGTTCTCTTTTCAGAGCTTTAAACAATGCACGACAAGTTCAAGCCTTCACCGGCTCGTCCCAAGACTGGATGAAATGATTTACGTGGAATTCAGACGAGGAAAATAAGGAGCAAAAATGGATAGTAGACAACACTCCCGAGTAGTTACAGGTGGGTTAGTTTGGCTTTTTTCAAAAATTTCCCTCAGAAAAACACCAAACTTCTAATGGTGGTGATCTAGCGAAATCCGAGATCTGAGGTAATTTTCGGAATTCCCTCTGACCTCTCCGTTTCCCTGCTCTTTCTAAACGGCCAGTGGAGCCCTGCCTTGCCACAGCGAGATTTTCATTCTGTGGCCCCGGGAGCCTCCACGGAGAAAGCTCCTGAGTAGCCTTGATCCTGGCGCCAGGACCTTTCAGCCCGCGAAAAGGAAGCACAGGGCCCCGCATGCCAGCTCGGACGCGCAGCGGCGAACGCTGTCCATGACCGTTGAGACAGTGGAACCTGACGACGCGGAACCTAGCGCCCCGGACGTGGGAACAGCGGAGCATAATAGCTACAGTACCAACCCGCCGCGAGGCCCGGCGAAGAGGCGGAAGTGGAAGGCCTGATGCTGCTGGGGGAACTTTGCCTAGATGGCACCTTCCTGTCCACGACTCCGCCCCCGCCAGAGGGGCTCGGCTCCGGAATTCAAGATGGAGTCTCTGAGTCGAGCTGGGCAGGAGATGAGCTTAGCGGCCTTGAAGCAACACGACCCCTACATCACCAGCATCGCAGACCTCACGGGCCAGGTCGCATTGTACACCTTCTGTCCCAAGGCCAACCAGTGGGTGAGTGCGGCCAGGCAGCTGAGGTCGCCCGCCCGTCCGCCGTCTCTTAAAGGGGCCGTGCAAATCGCCCTGGGTGGGGGGCGATGCTGGAGGCCAGGGCGGCGGAGGCGAGATCAGGGACTGGAGGAGAGCTTCTCCCGCTTCTGAGGGGTGTCGGGGGCCCCGGGGAGCCGGAGAGGGGAGCGAGAGAAGTAGGGCTGAACATCCGGGGGAAAAGCCGATAGAGGGGAGGATTGGAGGAGGATCAGTCCCATGGGGTCGGGTCCGAGGACGTGGGCGACCTGCCTTCTTTGCAGGTGTGTTCGAGAATTTGAGACTGGTGGAGTCAGAAAGATGCCTGAAAGATTGTGTTTGATGCTTTGAGGATTATTAGATAAATTATATATACATAATCTATAAAGCAAACACTCCTCCCCTCAACAGACACATAAATAAGAGCCCCCTTCACAGAGGTCATTTAGATTTAAAGCTTGAAATCCGGTGATTTAAATTCTTGGAAGAAAAGGAGTGGCGGTAAGTCCCGGTTTTCTCGAACTACACAGTATTTCCAGAGTTTGGAAAAGACTTCAAGGCACTTAGTTAAAGGGCTTCCATGTTAGTTGGATTACCTTGAAGCCTTTGAAAAAGAGACCCAGTAAATGTGTCCGTTCCGACTATGCTAGTGGTGATGTCACGTCTGAATACTCCCATCAGACTAAGTACTTTCGGACTTTTTTGCAAGGGAGGGGATCCGAAAAGTTACATTCATTCTGTTCACTGACTTGTTGGCTCGTCTGAAGCTTCGTTTGTTGTTTAAATGACATAATTTCCCTTTTTTAAAATAGTTGAACCTTCTTAACTCATTCAGCTATAGGCATTCCTTAGAAAATAATCCATGTTTGTTGGGTTGAATTAATAAATGACTGACGTTCACGTTTCAGTAAGAAATGAAATCTTTATAATAACAGAACTCTGAAAGATTGTCATCATAATATGTCCTTTACAATGTAATGCAAGATACATAGATTATATTTAATCAGTAATTTAGTGAAAATCATTTGGCATTTATAAACAGTTAATCCAGATGAAGAGAGTTTTCAAAATCATCTTGCTTTATTTTATCTTCTTAAGTGTAGCTGTTTTAAGATATCGCTCTATTTCGAATTGTTCTGAATCATTTTTCTTTTCTTGCTCTTTATATAGATTTGTGGAATATAGATGGCAGACAAGTGGTGAAGATTTGCGGCAGGGACTTATTATTAACAAGCTTTTATTTCTAGTTTGTCACAGACTTGAAATATTTTGGAATCTTAATTGTGGAGTTCTCCTTTGAATATGAAATACAAGCTATAATAATCTGAATTGAAAAATAAGCTGCCATTGTTCATTTGGATTATGGCACGTGGAACATAACCAAATTTTTTTCCTTTATTATTTCACAGTGAGTTGTAACTTTTGCACAATGGTTTATTTCTTTCATTGTGAAACAGTTGATTAGCAATTTCTTATATTAAAAACTTAGCATTTGAAATGCAAGAAAAATCCTCTGAATTTTTAGGAAGGAAAATTTCCATGATGTTATTTAAGCTAGGGCAATACTGTAAGAAATCAAGATGGTAAATATTTAAAAAAAATTTTTTTTTTCATCTCAGCAAATTCAATTTAATATGACTAATATTTAACTCTCCTGACTGTTGGTTACATTAAAATATTTAGGTTCTGTCTGAGCTTTGAACTACAGACTAATGTTTATTTGGTTTTTTTTTTAAAACACTGTAGCTTTGTTTAAAGTCTAGATACACTCTAGTCACAGCAAATGAAAGATGATACGAGTTGTACTTTTGATCAAAACATTCACCTTAAGCTAAAAAAAAGTTTTTAATTATTTGTAAGCCCTACAAGAATTACACTAAGACAGAATACAGTTAAATATTCATGATTCTTCAACAGAATTCTAAAAAATAACTAATTGTGTTTGATAGCAATTCTTAACTAACCACAATATTTGCTGCTGATAAAAATATACCAAAATACCCCAATGATGAAACAAAGTAGACTATAAGGTAAAATTTCTCATTTTTTCTATTAACTTTGATAAATTTTAAAGATGAAGAAATTGCTGTACACAAGACCTTAGCTTTAAAATTAAGAAAGTTGGCTAAAACATTTCAGTTTTAAAAAGTGAAATCTAATCCTAGGATTTTCTTCTTTAAATTTTAAAAAAAGAAAAATGCTGCAGACATAGGCATGTTGCTGGATTGAACATTGCATATCCATTAATATGCATCAATAGACTAGAAAGGATACAAAAGAAACTCGTAACTCTAGTTTGTGGAGTAAGAGAGACTTACTTGACCTGTTCAAAGTGATTGATTTTAATATAAATAAGTTGTTCCTAATCATGGAGTATTTCTTCTCCTTTGGGACTATATGGGTTGGATTATGGGAAAAAAAACTAATTGACTCATTTTCTATTATAGGAGAAGACAGATATAGAAGGGACCTTATTTGTATATCGAAGGTAAGCTTTTTTAAAAAGCTTTTTTTTTTAATGTAATGATGAACAGTGTCATATGGAATGATTCAGCCCTACTGTATGTTTGTCTTTGGAGCTTTACTGCTTTACCATTTGAGTATTCATCCATCCCTAGCTGTGTGATCCTAACCAAGTAATGTCCCTTCTTTGACCCTTCCTGTGATTCAGAATCAGACAGAACTAGAACTTACTTAGAAACCTAACAGAATCAAAAACATTTTCTAGTAATAAATAAATCTAAAACAGATGCCTTCTTCCCCCCATTTTAGGAAAACAAAGATACATAGTTGAGACAAATATAATGCCTGGACTAGCTGTTGTGTGATTACTGGATGAGAGATTATCTTCTATGACTCTGGTTCTGTCCCCTTTCCAACTCCCCCACAAAGTTCTGGATTGTATACAGTGTCTTTAGTAGTGTATATTTTTAGTTTGAGAGTCCTTTAGAAAGCCTAGATTATTCATAATTGCACATTTTTTATTTTTTACTTCTCTGAGAATTAATTATCATCTTAAAATATGATTGTTTTGTAAGTTGCAACTTTTGTTTTGTTCAGCAACTTTCATGGCCTAAAGGCAGCTGACAGGGTATATTTGTCATTGGAGTTCATTGTTTTCCTATATCCCTCTTAGGTCTTACTCTGACTGGGGCAGATTCCTTCCCATGGTTTCTACAGCTTAGGGAACTCAGCAGGAGTTATTAGGGACATCTGGTTCTGTGTGTGTGTGTGTGTGTGTGTGTGTGTGTGTGTGTAGTTATGTTTTTAGGATTGCCTTCCTTCATTTCTTCATTGATGGTTATTAACAAGAATTTGTCAAATATTCTTCTAAATTTTGTTATATAATTTTGAGATCTTATCTAAAAACACCAATCTTTTTCCTCCTTTATAACTGCTTTGATATTACTCTTTATTTTTTGACAATTTGTCCCTTGTTAGTCATATTCTCCTTTTAAAAGAAAAAAGGCCTTTACCCTTTACTTACTTCATTATTGTTCATTACCAATATAAATCTGTAGAAACTCTTGTTAGAACCTTGGTATTTGGAAAGTACTTTCCTGGTGTTATTGTTACAGTAGAGTACAGATCCACTGATTGTAAAAAAATGTGAAATTTAGCTTAATGAGTGACTTAAAAAAAATTATGGAGGCTTACATAGTATTAATTATAATAAAAGGAGACTAAAGAAACTCTATTTGGGAAGTGTGTGAATATTTTATGTTCTTTGGATAAAGATATATCAAGATGTCAGAAAATCGCTTTGGAGACCTTAATGAAGCCTGGATTTGGAATCAGAAAACCTATAGCTGAATCCTGGTTACATTATTTATGTGACTTTGGGTGCAGGCCTGAATCATTCTGAGCTTATTTCCTAATCTAGAGATTAGGATTCTAAAATCTCCCAAGTACACGGAATGAGAAACCATGAAGTGTCATATACAAGTGAAGAATTTCTAAAGGATCATGTACTGAATCACCCTGATGTGAGAACTAGGGATGTTCTGTATTGTAGGATTCCAGGCATTTTTTTCTAACTCAAGTCTTTCCATAGTTCTCATATTTGATGCAATAAAAATCATTGTCATGAGGGGCAGTAATTATTATAACCAAACCTGTACCATATTGTAAGTAAATGATATTTTCATTGAGCAAATGGTTATTAAACATCTACTTTGTGTCTATCTTGGGACATATCTGGAAAAATAAGGCAACCATATTTGCATGGAGCTTATTGTCTAGTGGAGAAGGACAATAAATATAAAAATAATAAGTGGTATGAAAAAAGAAAAGAGGTTTAGAGGTATTGAGGTTGGGAGCATTAAAAAGGATAGTTCTCAAGTAGGCCTCAGTGAGAACGTGACATTTGAGCAAAGGCTTATGGTAAGTGAGATAACTGTAGATACTGGGCGAGTAGTCCAGGCAGGGGTCTTTAGGTCGAAGCATACCTGTGGGGAGAATGGCAAGGAGCCCAGTGTGGCTGGAGCAGGAGGAGTGAGGGAGGAGGCACAGAAGATGAGGTCAAGGGGCTGCACATCAACTAACGCCTTGGTGGCTTTAATAAGGACTTTGGCCTTTACTCTGAGGGACTGAGTCCCTTGAAAGCTTTTGAGGAGTGGTATGATCTGACTTAAATTTTTTGTTTACAATTTTAAGTTCTGTAACATACTCATTCTTTGAAATGGAAATAAAGAGGTAGATAACATTTCTGCAAATAAAACAACACATTTTTTTCTTCTGTTAAATCGAAGGTCGGCTTCACCTTACCATGGTTTTACCATTGTGAATCGACTGAATATGCACAATCTAGTTGAACCAGTGAATAAAGATTTGGAATTTCAGCTCCACGAACCATTTCTTCTGTATAGAAATGCAAGCTGTAAGTATCTGTTTATTACAGTTCATATATTTGCAGTTAAAACTGAGTGACTAGTTTCTATCAGCACATTATTCTTGGCAGTTGAAGGTACAATAAAAAATATGGTCTGTATACTCATGGTTATAAATGAGTCTCTTACTAAGATCAAAGCTTTTAAAGTGGGTTTCTAAAATTGAAACACTCTTGTATACAGTGACATTACTTTGGTTAACTATACTATTCCATGTAATAGCATTACATTATATTCTTGTTGTTTGTTCTTTGAAAGTTCCATCCTTTTTTTCTTTGTTATGATGTGAATTATTGGCTGCCCATGCCCCTGAGCTACAGAACTTAGTTTAAGAGACATGGAATGGGGACAGATACTAGTATTTCTGTCCACAAAGAAAATACTATCTTTGTCCTGACTATGGTATTTTTCAGTCTGTTGAGTGTCTATTGGGTATGAGCATTGGGCCAAGAGCTATTGTACTTTAGTTTTAATGATGCAGTAACCTATGTGGAGTAGACAGGAAGTTAAGCTGAGACTCAGGGGTTAGTGGTGACTACTCAGTTGGAGAGTGAGGATTGTAATGCTTTTTTCTGCTTCCTAGTCCAGGGTCCTTTCATGCATTTTACAGACTCTTAAAAATGGTTGGATGTGGCCAGCAATTCTAGAGTGGCCCTTTCAAGAAGTAAAGTACTAAAAAGTATATGTGGTTCCAGTATTTTTACATGGATATTGAAGGTATGAGTATCTGAGGACAGAAGACAGAGGTAGTAAAGAGATTTTATTTCACTTAGATACTTAAAAGTGTGCTAGGGAGAAGAATTTGGGGTTTCTAGCTTCAAAATGACACTTGTCATTTCTCATTCAGGGAATTAAAAGATGCATAATTTCTAGTAGTTTTTTTTTGTTTTTTTTTTTACATTTTATACTTACAATCCCTTCATGCCAGTTACCTTGCAGCCAAGTGAAATTCAAATACCATAACTTTGAAAGTTAGAAGCAATGTATCTCCTTAGAGGCTAGTTCCAGTACAATTACCCTACTACTATAGCCAGTTTTGATATCCCTACCATCAATGCCAAACAAACTGCCTGTCTTCTGACTAATATTTACTACCTCTGTGTGGAGGTTGAGATGGATTTATTTAAACTAATGTTAACAGTAGAGTTATTTCAGATGGCTGTTTTCCTTTTGCTGACTTTCTGTTAAAGGGGAAATTCTGCAAATGAACATAGATTTTTTTAAAGGAAAATTTGCTTAATTCTGCTCTTTATTATTTGGAAACTTAATCTAGGTGTTGTCTCTAAGAAAAGTTTGATTAGTAGTCAGTAGCGAAAATTATCAGAGGCTCGTGAACTTAATTACCATTTAGCATAAGCTGAAGTGAATCATTGTATTTCTTTCACAAATAAAGTTCATGAAGTCGAAAGTGCAAGATAACACAAATATAGCTGAACTATGATTAACCAAAATTTAACTAACCAGAGCCTGAAATATCTGGAAATGTTTCTATAGTCCATGTGTGGAAGAAATGAAGGCAAATTATAAGGAAACAAGCTAATGTTTGGTTTTATTTTGTGAAAATTTAGTAAATTTTTCAAGTGTTACTTGGGGTCAATATTCTATAACTTTAACCCCACTATAGTATCATAGATTAATTTGTTGTAAAGATGAGGTAAGACCTTAAATCATCAGGAGAGTTTCTTATGTTAATTAAAATATTCTTCAGCAGAAAAGTGCAGTAATGCATTTTATTTTAGAAAGATTTTCAATAAGAGGTTGAAACAAAGGTTTCCTTAGTTAAACAGAAGACACACTTAACCAGTCATTCCGTTCCCCAGTTAATTGAGGCACTGAATCATTTCCTAAGGATCATACAGTTTCTAATATTGCTAATTAGAAATTCAGGAGCACGTCAGCTTGTTTTCAGACCAGAAAAAAAGCCTGAAAAGGTCAAGTACAACACTCTGGGTATATTAGAAACAGTCTAGAAGAGGAGCTTGGGGAAAGTATTTAAAGGAATAGGTATATAGGGGAGAAGTGGCAAGACAGCATATACTGATTCTGGAAGTGTTAAGACCTCTCTTGAGTATATGTTTTGTCTACCTAGTCTTAATAGTAGAAAGTAGTCTTGTCAGGTCAGCAAGCTGTAGAGTTATTTAGGGATTTGTTCTTTAAGTAAAAATTTAATTAGGGTCTGATTGTGTATAGGTAATTATACGTGATTCTGTAGCTGCTCTTCTGTCATTTTCTTGTGGGAAATACCACCAAGACACCTGACCCATTTTACTCAAGTTACAACCTTCAGATCCAGCTTCCTCCACTCAAATCAATTTTTAGAGTTAATATAATAAAATATTGAGCTATAGCTTTTTCCAGTTCTAAATTGTTTGTTTTGCTTTACTTTATTTTTATTTTTTTAGTTTTTCTTTATACAACCCTCCCTCCCCCTAAACCAAGCAAAAGGTGAAATCTTACAGAGGAAATGCTTACACCCACCAGAGGCTTAGGTTTGGATTCTCTTGAACCTTTTGGGAGCAATCTATTTTTATACACTGTGCAAGGACCTTTTGGTAGCCACAGGACCCCAGTGAGGCTTCAGTGAGGGTTGAGGAGACTGCAGATTCTGTAGTTATTAAACAGAAGTGATATTCCCAGCACCTTTTTTCTGATTCCCAATTTACAGATGAGGAAACAAGAGTCCCAGAGAAGTTAAGAAACTTGCTCAAGAGTCACAAAGGTTATAAATGACAAAGACAGAATTCAAATCTAGGTCTGTTGAGCTTCAAAGCCAATGTTCTTTCTACTTTATTGCAACTATAAAATTACTTACTTCATCAGTCCACATTCTAGAACAATGCTGTCCAATAGAACTCTGTGATGATGTTCTATATTGGTACTGTCCCATATAGCAACCATCAGCCAGCCACATGTGACTGTTGAGCACTTGAAATGTGGCTGGTGCAGTCAAGAAAAAAAAAATCCGAGTTTATTTAATTTAAATAGCCATATGAGACTAGTGGCTACCATATTGGACAACAGAGGTCTAAAGCATGGATCTGTGCTGAAATACACCCTTTTGTTGTACCATACCTGAACTGAATAAGCACTTGGGAAGCTTTGGATTAGATTTTTGTGCTTCCCATTTAGTCATTCCTTTTTAAAATTTACAAATGATTTCTAGATACAAAGGCTGCAGAAGATATCCCTGAGGGTGGCTTTGCCATGGTAACACTCTTTGGCGTGGAATTTAGTTTGCAGACAAGAATTCTGTTCTAGGCTTTGCCATTTTACCAACTGTAACCTTGGATAAATCACTGAAACCACTGATCTGACCCACTTATCTTTAGAGAGCATCATATGTGAAGGTATTTTGTTAGGCATTTACAAATACAAAATATATACAGACTGTGTCTACACCTTGGACGAAAGCCAAATAATCTTATTAGTGAAAGAGTCATAAGGACTTTAATATTATCTGGGCTCTCTTATAACCCAGGCCCATAGTGTGCTTCTTCCCATCCATTCTGATTAGCACCATGACAAACTGGAGGTTTGTTTATCTTTACAAATATTATATCCAAATGTTGTAAGGGCAATTACTAGACAGCCTGAGATATGATAAGTTGAAAATATGTTTATATTAAAAAGAGAAATCTTAAAGCCTTCAAATTTTTTAAAACAACAGAAGCAGTTCTGATCTGTGGGTCATGGTATTCGTTTTCATCACAGTGCTGGAACACAGCACACCCCTGGGGCAAAAATTTGTTGGATTAATGTATTGTTGTTTTAATCTGTGGGCACGTCTCCCTAAAAAACATTTATGATAGTTTTAATTTTACCTGTGATTAGTTGAAAAACCATAGTTCTTTTGCTGTGTAAACATGCATTACTACCAGTCTGCTGATCTTCTATTTTCATTTGTGAACAGAACCCATTTTACTAACTGGATTATAAAATCATTCTTTGGAGACTGTGAACTTCTAGGAGTTATGGCATAGGCACTTTAAAGAAAATATTCTTCAACTCCTGTCCAGCAATACGATGTCAGAAAACCTTCCTCCTACAAACACTTAGAAATCCTATATAAAATATTAACTGTGTAGCATAGCCTAAAAGGGAATCGGGGACATTTCAGTGGATCAGCATCAAAGTGGAAACTGAAAGCTAAAGTGGGAAGCTTGTATGCTGGCATTTGCTGCCAGCTGGCTATGGGGTTCTTGGGGATGGGGAGCTCTCCTTAATATGAGGACTCCATTGTAATTTCATGGGATCAGGAGGCAAGACCTTGAACCCTCACAAAGTGGCACATTGGAACTGAGATGCAAATACCAACATATAGCCAGGTACCCTAATGGGTTATATATTAATAAATTAGAAAGATATCAGGCCACTAACCTAGGGAAATGACAAGCAAGCTTATCCATCTCAAGGTAGGCTACGAGTTAAAAGAAAAATGTCTCTTCTGCAAATGTAAACCATGAGCTTTCTCTTGTACACATTTGGGGTTCAAGTTATACCATTCATTTGGTATAATTTCTTACCCAGACCAAAAAATTAACATAAAATTAATCCTTAACTGTTGGATATTCTAGGACACCTGGCAAAAGCGAATGCAAAACCTTTCTGGAGAGAAATATCCTTAATCCAGATTGCCCAGGGATCTTGTTGCTAAGCCTTCTGATCCAAAATTACTATATGTACAAAGAAATAATTCACAGTCAATGAAAGATAAGGTACAACAAACAGCAGGAGTAGCCAGTGCTTCCCCAAAACTTTAGTTAATGAAATGATCAGATAGAGATGTTAATGAATATAAATATCAGGTGTAGATTGTAAAATAAAATGACAGATTTGAAAAATAACCAAGTAAAACTTCTAAAAATTAAAATTGTAATTATTGAAATAAACTCTCTACCTGGAGTCAACAGTTATTTTATAACAACTGAAAAGAGAATTGGAGAACTGGAAGAGACATCTGAGAAAATTATCCAGAATGCACCCTAGAAAGGGGAAAAATGGAAAATATGACAGAGAGGATAGACTTAGAAAGTCTTAGAAAGTCTAACATATGACAGAGAAGAATTTCAGAATGATAGAATAGATTTAGAGAGGGAGAATATTTGAAGAAATTATGACTGAGAATTTTCCAGAATCCATGAAGGACATAAATCTCAGACTTAGGCAGTAAAATAAGGCCCTAAACAAAATGAATAGAAATAAATACACACCTGGACACATGGTAAAACATCAGAAGCAAAGAGGCAGAAGCAACCAAAGGCTGCTTGAGATTGATTATTTACAAAGAGCACCAGCTAGACTGACAGCATATTTAGATGCAGCTACTGAGCTTGGAAGACAAAGGAATAATATTGTCATAGTATTGAGGAAAAAACAATAATTCAGTAATTCAAGAGAACAAAATAAAGACATTTTTCAACAAAAACAGAACTTTTGTGTCCAGCAGACCCTTGCTGTAAGTGCTTCCAAAGCAGTATTGCCCAGTACGGTAGCCAGTAGCCACATGTAACTGTTGAACACTTGAAATATGCCTAGTGCAACTGAGCTTTTAACTGTATTTAATTTTAATTAAACTAAGTTAAACTGTTTAATTAACTTTAATAGTGCAGTTCTAAAGGCTATCATTCAGAAATAAAACAACATAGACGTAATGAGATTTAAGAAACAATAATGAGCAAAAAAAAAGGAGGTAAATCACAATAAGCATTGACTGTATAAAATAATAAAATGACCAGTTTGAGTAGAGGTATTAAAAAGATGAAGCAAAAATACTAGACAGCAATAACCTAACATAAAAGCTTTCCAAACCTAAAGCATCCCAAGACTGAAGTGAGGGTAAATAAATTGATTAATTTAACTAGACTTAAATCAAGCTATGTATGTTCAAAAGATTCAGGGTAACTACTGCAGAACAAAAATAGGATGTCTTAACTTTTAAACCGGTATAAAATTGGGATAGAAAAAAGGTAAATAGAAACCATGGGAAATAGCCCAGAATAAAATGGCAGAAACAAATAAATCAGTAATTAGAACAAAAGTTAAGTGAACTATACTTGCTAGTTTAAAGAGATTCTGAGATTGGATACAGAGTATGGCAATAATGCTGTTTAAAGAAACTTAAAACTCAAAAACCAGAGTAGGTTGAAAGTGAAGAGATGGAGACATATCAAGCAGCTATTAACCAAACAAGGCTAATGTAGCTATATTAATCACATATGATAAATTCTAAGGTAAACAACATCAGGAATAAGTTACCACATAATGATAAAAGGAGTAAATTACATTGAAGATCAAACAATTCCCAAACTGGTATATACCTAGTATAGGTCAGAATTACATACCCAGTGTTTAAAATCTGTAATTATAGAGGGAGATTTAAACAGGCCACCTCAGTAATTAACAGATAGAGCAGACAATTCGGTAAAGTTATGGGATATTTAAACAATACAGTTAAGCTTAATCTAATGGATACATAAAGAACCCTGCTTCTAGCAATTCAAGAATTTGCATTTTTTCAAGTACACATAGAATTGTATAAAAATTACCATGTGTAGGCCACCCAGCCCCAAAAGTTAAAAAGAAAAAAAAGAGAAATCTGAGTTACATTGAAGGAAAATATAGATGAGTAGAGATTAATTGCAGAAAGTAGGAATTGCCATAGAACAGTAGAGCAAATCAGTAAAACAAAAACTCCCCTATAGCCTGATTGATCCAACAGCAAAGAGTAAGGAGAGACATAATAGGCAATATTGGGAATAATACATATTATATATATTGCAACTAAAGATGATACAGAGTTTGTGAAAACAAATTATAATGAAGAACGATTATATGGACAGTTTCTTGGAAAAAACATGCTGTAATAAAACTTAGGAATAAATGGACTCACAGTAAAATAATTGGTTTAAAGTCTCCACTTCTGTGGGTACCTCTCAGAGTAAACGTGGTAACCTGGATCTGTTATTTATATATATGCTTACTTGTGACTTAATTATGAGATGCCTCAAGAATATTTTGTAAGATTGGTTCTGAGCAGTTCTTTAAAAATCCAAAATTTAATGTGTGTATCAACAAGAAGATAAAAGCAAGCAAAACTGGTTTTTCTCTTTTCAGCTAGACAGTCTACAGTATAACCTAGTTAATCAAAATATTAAGATAAAGATTTGTAGGACCATTGAGCTCTGTAAAATCAATTCTGGCATTTAATGACTTTCTTTTGCAAAAACTATTTGTTTTGTCCTTTACTTTGTTTTTAAACAAACAAGGTAATTATTTAATTCAGATACACACCCTAATTCATTGATGTTTATTAAATGTCATTTGCTAAGCACTTTACCACGTGCCATGTCATTTTGATTAAAACTATTGTGTACTTTCAAAGAGTTTTATTTATGTTTCTAGTTCTGAGGTTCTGTTGTATTTTCTTAGAAAATTATAAGCAAAAGTCATTAAATTGCTTTAGAACTTTTCACGTCAGAGCTCTGCCTGAAACAACCCTGTTAATTAATGGTAAAAATTAATGATTTAAGATCTGTGATTTGAGATTAATCAGTAGCCAGTTTGAATGACTAAGCCAGTTATAGTGAAAATGTGATCCACTGGAGAGATTATGAGGGTATTTATGTGGCTTTTTTCCTGTTCATTTTTAGCAACAGTACTGATCCATGAATTAGAAGGAGTAACACAGTCTAGATTTTCTCTTCTCACACCTAACTATTCTGTCCTCAGACAAGTGTGTGGTGGTGGTTTTAGCCAAAAGAGAAGTGACTGTTTTACTTTGTTTGCATGTTAGACTTGATATCTTTTTACTGAAAGAAAATGATTTTAACAAGGACAGCTCTTTATGTTTCCCTCACCCAACCTTAAGGCATGGATCTCTACTAAACACCACTTTTTTTTATATTTTAAAATGTTTTCTTTAGTCCAAAAGTACTTTTGGGAAAGTCAACAAAGTTTCACTCTAAAACCTGCTTAACAGCAACAACAAAATCATCATAACAAGACCAATTGAAAATAAAAATATAATTGCTACTGAATATTTTTAAAAACTTACCTCCAAAAACCTGCGCGAAGTACCCCTTCGTTTCCGCTTCACTTACAACTTTTCCTTTGTATCGAGCATCAGTCTTTTGATATAGAGCATTTTTAATTAAAATTAGATCACTAGAAAAAGAGAGATTCATTTCCATAGTGTTGAAAATGCAGCTGCCAAATGGAAGGTTTTAGCAGAAGAAGTACTGTAGTGTGTGCTTCCCCCCTCCCCTTAGTCTCTGCTTGTCCTTTCTCAATTCAAGGGCAAAATTCAGAACAGTAGAGATGGTAGGTGGCTGTTGGCATGTGGCATGAATCTTCAGACTTAAAGCATACTGCAGGAAATTTCCTTGCAAGAGAAGTTTATAATTTGTCAACTCAAAAAAATGTGAGTTCTACCTCCAAACTGAAAGAGGAATTTATAAACAATTTTTAAAGTTCCACAGTTCATTCTTTGTGATGTTTGAATCAAGCACAATGCTTCTTACTTAGCCTGAAGAAAGGCAGGCAGTCTTCCACCATCAGCAGCAGCAGGATTGCTGTGGTTGGTATGATTCTGCAATCAGTGAAAGAGAAAGGATCTGTGGCACTGCATTAGTCTGGCCTTCTGGACCAAGATAAGGAAAGAGCCTTGCTGTTGTCACATTTGTAGATTGAAGAGGTAAAAACACAATGAAAACATAGTGACTTAGACTCCAAGGCTGTCCTGGTGACACTGTTAGGTCAGACATTTCAAAAATCTTTCATGCTTTCTGTCATAGGCTGCTACTGAGTATTCTAGTAGAACCTCCATCAGGTACTCTCTTATTAACTTTGTGAGTTCATGAACATTTCAGAATTTCCAAAGCAGACTATTTTCATTATGCCTCATTAATTACAGGCTTTTCCCGCCTAAGGCAGTGTTGTCAGGTTTTTATGAAAGATAAAAAAGAATTTTTAT
Source organism: Camelus bactrianus (assembly GCF_048773025.1). Lineage (NCBI taxonomy): Eukaryota > Metazoa > Chordata > Mammalia > Artiodactyla > Camelidae > Camelus > Camelus bactrianus. The sequence continues at coordinate 31,259,432 of NC_133555.1, forward strand.
CTTTTTTGTGTGTGTGGTGTTATCTTAATTGTAAAGATTTTAAAAGTTAACCATGCGTGCTCCATTTATCCCTTTTAGATAATTAAAGTTTTCTCTTTTGAGAATTCACAAAGGAAAGCAACGATTACTTGTATCTAAGTGGCAGAAATGTGTTCTTAATATGTATGTCTGTAGGTTTTCACCTTGTGTTAATAAAGTGAAGTGCATTGTGGAGGTAAAAATTGAAACACAGAGTAACCACTAGTCCAAGAACATTTGAAGCTGCTCTGGAGTGAGCAGAATAAACCGCAAGACAGCCCTCTAAAGAGGGTCCAGGCAGATCTGAGCTACTTACAGAATCAGTGCTTCCAGGCATGTTCAGCTTTTCCTTTTTGTTAAAGGAAGGCTTAGGATAAGCATTTGCTGCCGACATTTTAAAATTAGGGTATTTTCACACACACATCTGGATATCTGCCTTTTCTTCTTGTGGCAAAATGGCATGTATGGCCACACAGCACCTGCATTCCTGCAAGCACTAATAGCCATTATGCCCACCCCAGCCTCTCTGATCTGCCACTGCCTGAGGTCTCTTATACCCCTGTCAGCATTTGCCTTACAACCCTGGTTTGGATGATCCCTTAGTAAATTGGTAGAAAACCATGTAGGAGAGAAGTTAGGGAAAGGAGAGAAAAGAAGTTGCCTTTTTTTCTTACACCAGTGTCTGACCTATTTCCCAAAGCCTTAAGTGTAGGTTTTTGGAAGCCTAGGAAACAGGATCTCAACTGCACGGAGGCCAAGGGCCATGCTTCCCACCCTTTGTTGTCCCTCATGATACATAGAAATGATAATACGAATCTGTATGGGACACTGGGGTGAATAGACCCCTAGTAGGGATTGGGTAGATCCAACATTTGGCACTCCCCTAATCACTTGCAGCATACATTTAGGGGAGGCTCTGTCTTAAGGAGTGGCAAGTGCTATGTGACAAGAGTGGCAAGAAATCCTAACAGCAGAGGTAAACCCTAGTGTCATTCACTGTTTTTTTTCAGGGTTGCCCATGATTTAAGAATAAAAAGTTTATAAATAGGAATCATCAATTGTGATATTTTGAGGTTTATTTTCCTACTCCCCAAAAAAGTTTAGTGGTCATTTCATGTGTCTGAATCCTATACTGAAATTACAGGATTAAAGGAACTGTGGAAGCAGCATTGCTGATGAATATTTTCAGACTTGATTTAATTTGGAGGTGGGGTACCAAATTTAAAAATAATAAACCAAAGAACTTGCAGAATGCATTTAAAAAATTCCCTAGCCTGTCTTTTGATCAATTTTCACTAAATAGACATTATAATTTAAATTTTAGAAAATAGACTTTTTCTCTACCATGTTAGTGTTCAGTACTGTTTTAGTATGTGTGTTCTCATATCCAGAAAAGGTAAGCTGCTGAGGTACCCAAGTTACGTTTACCAGCCTTAACTTACAGATTCACGGCATTTCCTCACCTGCTTGTTTGCTGTCTACCACAGTCTCCTGTCGTAACCCCAGGTCGGTCAGTCTTTGGCTCTGTCCTTTTTTGCTGTAAGTGTGTATTCTAACCCCCGCCTCAGAGCCTTTCTCTTCTCTTTCTTTCCCAACATATTGATGTTGATGTGGAGCCACCAGGTTTATTCTTGCCTTAAAGGAAATGATCTGTCAAGGCATCTGCTTTTTCACTTGTGAGGGCAGGCTTCGGTTTTATCATCCATTCCATTCTTATAGTACTTTTATAATCAGAAAGGTCTTCCTTGCTCTAGAGTAAATGTTTTTGGCTATGTTCAAAGTGCATTTTCATGTTTGTGTTTCCTGGTCTAGGGGATCTTTGTTGGTATCCTCCTTAGAAATTGTATAACTCTTAAAACCATTGCCAAAAAGCTTTTATCAAACCCCCTTTTCTGCTTGGCACCATAGTGAGAAAATCTCCAGTCTCCTCTAATCCTTTTAGAAAGTAGGTCAGATCTAAATAATAAATGAATCAAAAAGACAACATGTGCATGAGAGTGATTCCCAGCTCTTTTTTTGTGACATTTCACAGGATGTCTAGAAATCTCAAGGGACTTTACAGAGGCTCCAAATTAATTTGGATTTTGTGTGTGCCATATACCACTTGATCTTGATCTTGATCTTATGTGTGCCATATACCACTCAAGATGAGAAGCAGAGTGAAGTATAACGTCAAATCATAGTAGGCTGCTGGAACTTCAGATGGGTTCTCTAGGGAAATGGGAAAATCTTGTTCCTCAGCTTTTCAAAATTTCTCGATATCAAGTAATCCAATAATTTTAATCTTTGTCAGTCATATTTTTTATACTTTCAAAAGAAAAGGGCAGTCATTTGAAAAGCAATGGAAATATTTAATTTTGATTATACTTTCTGCATTTAGTATTTTTCAAGGAAATACAGCCTAAAGGTAATTAAATGTCTTGCCACACCCCCTGACTCTTCAGTGACTTGCCAATACAGCATGATTTACTTGGGACAACTATTAATAGTCATGCTATATGACGGGTGTCCAATAACTGGATAATTTCCTTTTATCTTGAGAAAAGCCGTTTATAAAACAGGATGCCATCATTACTATAGCAAAATAATACTGTATTGCCAAATCCCTAAGTCCTCTGTGATATAATTAGTCAAGGAAAATTATTTGAGGATGTTTCAGCAAGCAAATTTTTGGCAGAATGTGTTGGGCCTTTGAGTGTGAGTTCTCTTGAGGGAAAAATACTTAGCTTTGGTTTGGAGACAAGGTCCTCCATGGTTTTAGCTATCTGGTAAACTTGTCTGTCTTTCCTCACCAGTGACAGTGACAGGCTCAGTGGCAGCTCCCTGGCCCTCCTTGCCAGTTGCATGGACTGAGCGTTTGATATGTTGGCAGACAGAGCTGATTCTTGGATGCGTGTCTGAACCTCTACAGGTCTGCTTTTGGCAGAATCGAGTGTGACTCTTATCCTTTACCCATTAAGCTATCATTATGGCTTCCTTATCTTTATTTCTTCTGCAACATGCCTTTGAAAGTGTTTGGCTCTTTTTTAGCAGTTTACTTGATAATGTACAAGAGTGGAAAGCATGTGTCTTATTTCTAAATTATACTGTGTTTCTTCAAAGGAGCAGGACATGGGGGCTTAAGTAAAGATTTGTCAAAATAAGTTGATAGGTCTGACGGGTTTATTTTGATTATCAATGTGGAATTCTTTCCTAAAATTTGGCTTGCAAATCCCATATGAAAACATACCTAAATAACCTCTGTTTAGCTCCCTAGAAATGTTGTGTCCTCTCTGAGCCTGGTGTATTGCATATCATCATTTTTCTCATTCCTATAAGTTGTATGAGGTGTCCATTAGAGAAAAATTGGAATCTTTTGGTTTTGGTCTCTTACGTTTTGTATGTTCTTTAGCCAAGGTTGGAAGAAGCATACTTACAGAAAGGTAGTTGTATGTAATTGCCATATATGGAGTCTTTTCAGAGCCCCAATCTGATACACTCTAAGTTGGAGCAATCCTTAGCTGCTAGAAACATTAACTAAGACCCTGCAGTAGATAATGCTAAGTAATTATCTCCTCTGTAACAAAGCTTCTTCTGTGCTTCTTCCATTGGGATGTCAAAACTAAATTTAATCTGTTGACTTGTGTCCCATGTAAAATATTCCAGAATTATCCATTATTAATTGGACATTGATTCTGTTTGAAGTATTGGTAGTGTTCTGAAGTTCTGTGAACAGAAGAGGGGCTATAAAAATGGATTCTGAACACAGGGGACTATTAGCAGTGTGCTGAAGACTCAGAGAACAGAAGCAAGCATGAGCTGCTTCATGGTAGTACATGCGGTCACCTGTAGGACACATGGCCAGACGTGGGGTCAGAAAAACCCCCTTGTGAACAGGATAGAGAAAAATATCCATGTTTTTGATCTTCATTGATTAAAATGAAGTCATTTACTCACTCTGTATATCAATAATGTTTTAACTCTACAGTGACAATAGAAAAAGCCAATTAAACTTTTATTTCCATTGAAAAGGAAACTTTTAAAGTTGTGATTGGCCATAGTGTCTCCTGAGGAATATAATGACCTTAATTCAGGGTGAGACAAAAGAAATTCACCCTTAGGATTTTTCTTAATAATAAAAGGTTTTTACCCCAGCATGAAACTCTAGTTTGGATTAGTCAGGGGACCTAAACACTCAAAATAAATCTTCAAATTGAATTTTAAAAAATCACCATTAAAATAGCTTTTAGTGTACCCTGGAAACTATAAGACATTAATCAAAAAAATTGAGGAAGACAAATAAATGGAAATATTCTCCATGCTTATGGATTACAAGAATTAATATTGTTAAAATGTCCATACTACCCAAAACAATCTACAGGTTTAGTGCAATCCCTATCAAAATTCCAATGGCATTTTTCACAGAAATAGTACAAACAATTCTAATATTTGTATGAAACCACAAATACCCTGAAGAGCCAAAGCAATTCAGAGAAATAGCAAAGCTGGAGGTATTAACACTCCTTGATTGCAAACTATATTTTAAAGCTATAGTAATTAAAACAGTGTGGTATTGGCATAAAAACAGACACATAGATCAATGGAACAGGATAGAGAACCCACAAATAACATACACATATGTGGCCAATTAATTTACAACAAGGAAACCAAGAAAAGATAATGGAGAAAGGACAGTCTCTTCAATAAATTGTATTGGGAGAACTGGACAGCCACGTGTAAAAGAATGAAGCTGGACCACTGTCTTACTCCATGCACAAAAATTAACTCCAAATGGACTAAAGACTTGAATATAAGACCTGAAACCATACAACTCCTAGAGAAAAACAGTCAGTAAGCTTTTTGACATTAGTCTTGATCATGACTTTTTTGATTTGACACCAAAAATAAAAGTAGTAAAGGGAAAAATAAACAAGTGGGAATATATCAAACTACAGAGTTTCTACACAGCAAAGGAGATCGTCAGCAAAATGAAAAGGTAACCTGTTGAGTGGGAGAAAATATTTGTAAATCATACCTTTGATAATATCTGACAACTTCTCAATAGCAAAAGAACAAAAATTCAAGAAAAATGGGCAGAGGATCTCAGTAGACATTTTTCCAAAGAGGACATATAGATGGCCAACAGGTAAATTAAAGGATGCTTAATATAGCTAATTGTCAGGGAAATGCAAATCAAAAGCACAATGTGATATTACTTCATATCTGTTAGAGTAGCTAATATCAAAAGACAAGAAATATTAAGTGTTGTCAAGGATGTGGAGAGAAGGGAATCTTTGTGCACTATTGGTGGGGATGTAAATTGGTGCAGCCACTATGGAAAAGAGTATGGAGGTTCCTCAAAAAATTGAAATTAGAACTACCATATGATCCAGCAATTCTACTTTCTGGGTATTTATTTGAAGAAAATAAAAACACTAATTCAAAAAGATTTGTGCACCCCCATGTTCACTGGAGCATTATTTACAATAGCTAAGACATGGAAGCAACCTAAATGTCCATTGATGGATGAATGGATAAAGAGTGTGTGTGTGAATATTATTCAGCCATTTAAAAAAAAATGGAATCCTTCCACTTGAATGGACTTTGAGGGCATCATGCTAAGCACAATAAGTCAGACAGGAGAAAAAAAATACTATATGATCTCACTTATATGTGGAATCTTCAAAAAAAAAAAAAAAAGAATAGAGCTCATAGATGTAGGGAACAAATTGGTGGTTGCCTGAGATGGGGAGGCAAAAAGGTGAAATCGGTGGGTAGGTGAAGGAGGTACAAATTTCCAGTTATAAAATGAATGTCATGGGGATGTGTAGTGTACAGCATGATGACTGTGGTTAATAATACTGCAGTGTATATTTGGAAGTAGCTAAGAGGGTGAATCTTGAAAGTTCTCACCACATAAATCTTCTTTGTGATTATAATATGGTGATGGATTTTAAGTGGGCTTATTGTGGTGACTATTTTGTAATATACACAGATATCAAATCATTACTCTATACACCTGAAACTAATATAATGTTATATCATTTATACCTCAATTTTTTAAAAAAAAAAAGCTTTTATTAACAGTGGCTTTCTAAATTAATGTATACTGGTAGTATAAATGTATATTAATATGTATTGATGGAATTCAAATTGTAATTATAAAAAGGGGATTTTTAATTCATTTGAAATTTCTTGTGCTTGCATTTGTATTTTCTACATTCTGTCATTATTTTGGTGTATAATTTTTAACTTCTTCAATTATTTATACTTTATGTGTTGCTTTAGCCTTCAAACATAATTGAAGGTTACTAACTTCTTGTTTCTACCAAAATATTTTATGTTATTTCAACTAATGAGGCATTGGGTATGTAGTGGCAGGATTACTGGCCTAGGAATGAGAAGGCTGAGTTCTAGTTCTTCTCATAAGACTGTTTTTCTCTGGTTTTGTTAATTAATAAGTCTCAGTTTTCCCATCCTTTCAAATAAAAATACATAATAAGACTTCTGATCCAAACAAAATGGCATAGGTTTTTCTTCCCTTGCTTCTCCCCTGCTAAGTACAATTATAAAAACCAGAAATAACATAAGAGCCAATCAGGAAAACTCTGAAAGGTAGAAAGAAGACTGGCTCAGGACCCAGAACTAGCAGAACACAGCAGCAGGTTGTCTTACAGCCCTCCCACCCAGCAGAGGATGGGGACCCAGGCCTGGAGTTTCTTGACCTCCAACATAGCAACAGAAGGTATCCCAGCTAGGCTCATTCCTCTCCTAGACCGAATGGGAATCCTGCCGACAACACCGGGTGAGCCCAGCAAGATTGGCAGGAAGGAGTGGAAGTCCTACTGACAGTAATGACCACTGGGGTAGTATCTTCCCTCCTTTTCCATGAACGGGAGGTGGGAGTAGGGGAGGAATCACATCACAACTAGCCTTGCCTGGGAAACACTCTTCATTTTTGAGGGTCAGATCCTTCCTTCCCCACTGAAGGCACACCTGGTGACCTAGCCATGGGAAATTCCTCCCATTCCTTCAGGCAACACTGACTGAGAGCCTACTAAATTCCCCCTTGAAGAAATTAGAAAAAGAAGAGCAAATAAACTCAAAGCTTACAGAAGTAAGGAAAGAACAAAGATGAGAGCAGAAATCAATGACATTAATAAGAGTATGAAAATAGAGAAAAAATTAATGAGACAAAAAGTTGTCTCATTGTCTCAAAAGTTCTTTGAAAAAGTCACTAAAGTTGATAAACCTTTAATAAAGACTAACAGAAGTAAAAAGACGGCACACATTACTAGTATCAGGAATGAAATAATGGATATTGTTACCCGAAAACTGGGTTCACCTCTTGGTGGGTATTGAGCCAAAAGACACAACCAAGCCAAAGACTGGAGAGAAGGAAGATTAGGAGAAGGAAGGATTTATTATTACTTGCAGCAAGTAAGGAGAATACCAGGGCTCTTTCCAAAAGCTGGGTCTCCCCAGCAGCAAAATTGGGGAAATTTTAAGGTAAGGATACATGCATATTCATGATGGGGCTTGGGCAGTCAACAGAGTCCAAGCTTTTAGTTGATTGAAGTCATGAGGGTCAGAAAGGGTCAACATCATCATCCCTTAGGTTCCAGTCGATTTGGTGGTTGAGTGCTTCAGGCTAATCTTTTCATTGAAACAGAATTGGGAGGCTTTACAACTGATATATTGTCTTTCCTGTTACTTCTCTTGCCTGATAAGAGTTTGTTTCTGCATTCTTTTATTCTCTTAGGGTCATTAATAACTGAGACCTCTTCAAGGGCAAGCATTGTGGCCAGGCTTAGATCACAAAATGGCTTAGGCCAAAAATGGCTTCTCTTCTGTCAAGAAGCTTGGTTCTCTTTCTCTGGGAACCCTCTACTCTATCTACTTACAATGTTACTATATGTCTTCTGTAGTAAGAGAATGCTATGAACAACTTTACACTCATCAGCTTGACAGCTTAGAAGAAATAGACCAATTCCTTGAAAACAACAAACTAAAATTCAACCAAAATAAGATAGATAACACGATTAATCCTGTAGCCATGAAAGGAATTGAATTCATAATTTTAAAGCTCCCAAAAAAGGAATCTCCAGGCCCATATGGGTTTTACTGGAGAATTCAAAGAATTAACATGAATTTTAACACAGTTTCTTCTGGAAAACAGAAAAGGAGAGAACTCTTCTCAACTGATTCTGTAAAGCCAGTATTTACTCTAATACCCAAACAAGACAGTACAAAGAACTACAAACTAGTATCTCATGAACTTAGATGAAAAAAAATCCTTAACCAGATATTAGCAAAGCCAACAACATATAGAAAAGAAATATAAATTATGCCTTAAATGGACTTTATTCCATATCTGCAAAGCTGGTTCAGTATTAAAAATCAATCGGTATAATCCACCATTTTATAAGTGAAAGGCTGAATGTTTTCCCTCTAAGACTGAAAACAAGCTGTACTTTTGGGCATTTAACCCAGAGAAATGAGAACTTAGGTTCACAAAAACCTGTACGTGAACATTTATAGCATCTTTATTCATAATAGCCCAAACTGGAAACACTCCAGATGTCCTTCAGTAGATAAATGGTTAAATGAACTAATACATCCGTACCATGAAATACTTCCTCAGCAAAAAATGGGAACAAACTATTGATGCAAGCAGCAACTTAAGATGAATATCCAGAGAATTGTGTTGAGTCAGAAAAGTCAATCTCAAAAAGTTGCATCCCCTGTAATTCCATTTATATTGCGTTCTTGAATTGACAACATTATTATAGAGATGGAGCACAAATGTGTTTGCCAGGGGTCAGAGAGGGGGACGGGGACCAAGGGAGATGGGTGTGACTATAAAGGGGCATCAGGGATCCCTGTGGCTATGGAAATGTACTGTATCTTTTTTTTTTTCATAGTCTTTGTCTCTATAGGTTACTACAAGATGCTGAATATAGTTTCCTGTGCTATACAGTAGAAACTTGTTGTTTATCTATTTTATTTATAGTGGTTAGTATCTGCAAATCTCGAACTCCCAATTTATCCCTTAAAAAATATGGACACTTCACAAATTTTCATGTCATCCTTTCGCAGGGGCCATGCTAATCTTCTCTGTGTTTTTCCAATTGTAATACGTAGTATATGTGCTGCCAAAGTAAGCACTATACTGTATCTTAATTGTATCAGTGTCAGTAGTCTGGCCTGATATTATGTTATAGTTTTACAAAATGTTACCATTAGAGGAAACAAATTAAAGGGCACACAGGGTCTTTTTATTTTTTACAGTTGCATGTGAAGCTACATTTCAAAACTAAAAGTTTAATTTAAAAAAAAAAAGCATAATTATACCTGCCCTTCCTGTGCCAGAGACTCATGGTAAGTATAGAAAGGAGTGCAGTCTAAGATGCGCTTTGAGTGTCATGGTGGGTGCACATGGTACCAATGAGCCATGCCTATCCATATATCTGTTTTGATGTATATACTCAGTATTATAATCTGCCTTATCCAGAAGCTATTTACAGTGGTTTTTATGTATAGTTATCTTTAATAATAACACTCATCTATCCATTCACGAGTGTTTTGGGGGGCTATCTATGGTGATCTCCATATTGGGAATAAAAGATTGGTGAAGTGTTACACAGAGCTCAGCCTTGGCACTTCCATTTCACGTGTGATTAGGGTTCATCATAGGATGAGTCTGGAGCTTGTATTTGTTTTTAAAGCTTTGTTTTTACTGTAATATAGTATCAATTTTATACTTTTAAGTTTCAAGAGACTCGTAAAAATTCTGATGTTTGGTTTTAAAACTTGGTTTTCAACGATTAAGTCATTTTTTCCCCCATATTTGACTATCAATTTGGAAGTTACCTTAAAATTGTTGACTGAAGAAAAACACACAACCCAAAGGTTGCAGGTTAAGTTTTGTTCAGGGACCTTACTGGGGACTGTAGCACAAGAGACAGCCTCTCAGCTCTGAAGAACTGTTCTAAAAAGGTAAAGGAGGAGCAATGATATATAGAAGTTTTTTTACTGAAACATCAAAAGATGATCACAAAAAAACAAACATCTCAAGTATGGGAAGATTTAGGAGTCTAGGCTCATTGAAATTATTCCTTAGATATGCAACTATCTAAGGCCAGTATCCAGAGCATGGAATGTTTCCTGTTTGTCTCTATCCTGAATTTGTCTTATAGTGCATTTTACACTTTAGTGGCATCTTAAGTTCAATGAGATCTGGTAATGATGTCTGAAACCAACTGTTCTTACAGTTTTCATCTGAAAATTTTACCTGTCCTAAATGTATTAATAATTTTATTATTATTAAACAGTTTGGGGGGAGGATTTTGGGGGGGTTGTGTTTTTTTGTTTGTTTTGTTTTGTTTTGTTTGAGGAACTGTTAACAGTTTGAGGATCTGATGGTAAATTCTGTGATATATAATATATTACTTACATATACCCAAATACTGAAACCTCATTTCCCCTTATCTTGTTTTCCTTTGTTTTTCAAGTGTCAATATACAGTATCTGGTTTTACGACAAGAATGACTGTCACCGCATAGCCAAACTCATGGCAGAGTAAGTATTTCTATTACTCCATAGATTTAACTAATTATATATGGGAGATGAAAAAGACTCCCCCCCCCCCTTTTTTTTTTGTTACTAGAGTCTACTAACTCATGTATTTTCCCTCAATTTCCTATTTATTGACAAAAATTTGAAAAAGAAAAGCTTAAAGAAATCTAAAATTATCTATAATCCTACTAATACCAGTATTGTCATTTTTGTCTGTTTCATTCTAGTCTTTTTCTTTGCATGTACTTTGGTTGAGGTGTGTGATTATTTCTTACATCCAGAAAGAAAAATGCACATAAAAGCTGTGAGTTAATTTTTATTCAGTGACCTTACTATAACCTGGGAGACAGCCTCTCAGATAGCTCTGAGGAACTACTGCTCCCAAGAGGTAAGGAAGGAGCCAGGATACACATGAACTTTTTTGATGAGAAAAACACCTAGTCAAACATCAAAAGATTACTGCTAACAATAAAGGACAGATATCTCAAGTTAATGATTTTAGTGCTTTGCTTTGAAGATGCAGGGATCTGAGGTCATTGAAATCATTCCTTTATGCATCTTAATTATCTAAGGGCCAGTATATCCAAAGCACAGAATGTTTCCTATTTTTATGCATACTGAATTCCTCTCAGGGTGTATTGTCAGTGGGCAACTGCAGTGGCCAATGGCTTGATCCTTGTAGAATTGGAATTGATGGGCAACACTTTTTTCTTTGCACTTACAAAAAAGGATCATACTGTACATCCTACTTTTCATGTCAACAGCATTTTTCCAGGGCATTATATAGTCTTCTCTAGTATTTATAATGACTACATTGTATCCAATCCTACAGACAGATCGTAACTTAACCAGAACCTTACTGTTAAACATATGGTTAGGGCCATGGAGCTGCCTAGCTCCAGAGGGTATCCTGTACATCCAGTGCACAGCCTAACTACCACATGCAGTGCATCTGACTTGGGTTCTTTTCAGATTTCCACCAGAGCAGGTGGAGCTGTGTTTAGTGGCTCATCTCACACAAATCCATGACTGCTTTCTTTAAGTGAACTTTTTTTTTTGTCCCCAGGTGTTTTTTTTTTTTAACATTTTTTTTTATTGAGTTATAGTCATTTTACAATGTGGTGTCAAATTCCAGTGTAGAGCACAATTTTTCAGTTATACATGAACATACATATATTCATTGTCACATTTTTTTCCGCTGTGAGCTACCACGAGATCTTGTATATAGATCCCTGTGCTATACAGTATTATCTCGTAAGTGAACTTATTTTTGATACAGATTCTACGTTTAGTAATCCCCAATCATCTAATGGATTATATTCCAATTGAGTTTTTCTAAATCAGAATCTTGAAATTTGGAAAGTTAATTGTCATTGGATTGATGTTCTAAGGGATGGTTCAGGTTCATTGTCCTTTCTCAGAGTGGCCCACAGAAGCGCCCATCCCCATCTCCCACCCCTGTGGCTTATCTGTATTGCTGGTACTGCCAGTCTGCAGTCCAGTTTCTGGGAGCCCAGGCCACTTATATGCTAGAGGGGCCCTGAGGTGCTACAATGGGCAGTGAATTCTGGTGCACTTATGTTTCCTTTGCAGTTTTTGCCTGAATCACCTCAGAAATGCGGACCTCTCTTCCCCTTCTGTCAAATCAAGATTCCCTTTGCTTACAAGGTTTTTACCTACATGTTGGGAGAAAACAGTCTTTTTTTTTTTTTTTTTTTTAACAGTGTAATTTTTAACTAGTTCCTACGGAAGTGTAAATAAATGATTAGGCCCCAAATCTCAGTTCCAGGTATTTTTGCATTTTAAAACATGTGTACATGACTACAACCAAGTTTTAGTCCAGGACTGCTCGTATGTCTCAGTTGGATGTTCATCAGCCTCCTGCTTTGTTTGCTCACTGGCAGGCCAGATTTATTACTGTGTGCACCCGGAGGACATTGTTCCATGTGAATTTGTATTGTTCATTTGAAAATATATTGGCTTTCTAGAACCAGACTTTCTTTTTAGAAGGTTTCTCTAAAAAAGATAAAAATTACTTCTTTACAAAGACATTTATTTGCTGACTGCTTTTTTGAAAGTGATAGTAGAGGCAGCTTACTTCTGATTACACAGATTACTTCTGAAGACACAGATTTGTTGAATCTTGGTTATCCTGAAATCCAGAATATTTTTCTTAAATATCTAAACTTTGGAGTATATTAATATATAGACTTTCTCCTGCAGATTGAGAGCTTTTGGAACCCAAATGAGAAAATATGGTAACAGCTATTCACAGGAAACTATTTTGAGCTTTTTTCTCTATCAGGACAGGTGGTATACCCCTATGGCAAGGCTTCAGATGGTAAATGAAGCAGAAATCTGAAGACCTATGTGAAAATATTGTATTGAACCTAGAAATAGGATGAGAAATTAGAAACAGGAAGCAGAGAGGAAAAAGAAGGGCATTCAGGATTCCTTCACTAGAAATGCTCAAAAAAGAGACATTTGCTTAAGCTTTTAGCTTGTATTACTAGAAGCAGGGGTGGTATTGAAAGTGATTAACAAATGCCCTGTGTAAGTGTTGATAGTGAGTTTTCAAGTGTCTGGCCTATTTATGGCAGAAGAGAATACCTAATATGTTAACATTAACTTTGTGATAAATGACATTCTGGTCACCAAAGATAAAAACGTGTACTTTATCTTTCTTTGCTCTAACTTTGCCTGCATACAGCTTCTGTTTGCTACATATTTCAGAATATTACCTCTGTTAACCTGAAATACAGGCAGAATTGTTTTTGGCACATTGTGTGTCTAAATGAATGTGCCTGTCATTGCCCATTCTATTAAATTTAGTTCTTCCCATCACTGTTTTGACAGCTGCAATAAAATAAAAATTCTCCAAATAAAAAATCGATTTATTCCAAAAGATATTAATAAGAACTGAGAAGCTATATAGGAGAACAAGCAAACTTCTAGACCTGTACTTTATCTAAATTTGGAAATTCTCTTTGATCAGTGGCAAAGTTGAAAATCCACTAAACTTGGAAAATGTTGACTCTCCTAAAAGAGGAAATTCAGTCTGCCAGAAACTTATTTTAACAAGAACTTATTTGAATGTTTGCCTATACATAGACTATAAAATTTGGAGAACTCATGGAAGTGAGCTTTATTCCTGATCTTACAGAAGTCTTAGGGGCATATTTAGGGATTCAAGAGGAAGGAAGAGAGGCAAGATTACTCTTCACAGGGTGTGAATTGGAAGAGGCCTTAAAGTCCAAGCCTGGCTCATGCTATGGTCCCTTCCACACCACCCAGTTTCTGCTTTCAGCAGTGGTGAGGTTTTTAAGGTGACCTTTTCCTGAGTGAATAGCGGTGATTATTAGAAATGTTTTTCTTTTAAACCAAAATCACAGATCCAGTCCAGGTCAGGGGAGAGGTGAATACCAACATGGGCAAGCCAGGCAGCATGGCAGGTGTTGAGTAGAAACAGGCTATGTGACCCATCCTTGATGAAGGTGGATGCAGGTTGATGTGGCCTGTAACTGAACATTAAATAATAAGCTATTTTAATAGTACTCTTTTTTCCTAATTATTAAAGGGGAGTGCCTGTTAATTATGGAAAATGAAGAGAAGTACAAAAAAAGAAAGTGAAATTGCTTGTAATCTACCATCAAAAGATAACCAGTGTATATCTCTCCAATCTTCTTTTCCTTTGCAGCAGGCCTCACGGTCGTCACATACAATATTTCTTTCCCAAGAGTTGACTACCAGTATGAACAGAAAAGAAGCAATATTTATTGTAATCGGTCTGGTCCTCGTATCACATGCTAGTCTTCGTTGAGTCTGCCATTAAGTCCATGATTCTACATTTGTTTTAGAAATAATAATTCTACTAAGAACTGTAAGACTAAACAGAGAAACGATGCCATTATCTTAAAGCAGCATTTTCCAAATATGAATCCTGCTTCAAGAGAAGATTCTATGGTCAAATAAATTTGGGGAAATCTAGAAACCTATCCTTAGAGAATCATAATACATTTTAGCATGTTAAAAACTCAGAATGATTTTGCTGTTTAAAAAAAAAAACTGTTTACTATTGTTTAACCTAGTGTTTTCAAATAAAAGAACCATCCCACACACACTGATGGGAGTTCCTGGACAGGCTGTTTTAAGGCAGTGAGCCCACACTGGGTGGCCTGTTCTTGTCCCGTTCCTCTTATTCCCTAAGAACAAACCTTTTACTACTGAATTATTTTATTGCCTGTCATCATCACTGTCTGGAAAGTTCTCAGTTATTTATCAAGTTGTGACTGTGCCCATAATATCCTGTGGTAGGTAGGCCTCTTCATTACAGTTGGGATTGAAACCTAAATGGATCTTTAAAAGAAAAAAAGATTAATTGCCTTATTAAAGTTAATTGTTTTTATTTCAAGCGTAAAGAAAAGTATAAGAAACAAGAAAATATCCATGTACTCACCACCTAGCTTTCAGTTTCTCACATTTTGCTACAACTGCTTCAGCTCTTTTATGCTGGGGAGAGAGGATGTTCCTAAGAAATGAAACCCCTCAGATAGATTTGAAGGCCCCAGCCCTCAACTGTGCTTGCTTCATATGTTTTCAAGTGCAGAATTTAGCTTCAGCAGCACCAGTCAGAATAAAGAGCATTGCCACAATCACGCTGACCTCAGCCACCCACTTAGTGATTTTTAAGGCAAGATCAAGGGAAATCTTTAGTTTGCTTGCAGTGCTATCATTAACTTTTTTTATTATTATTAAAGTATAGTTGATTTACAGTGTTGTGTTAGTTTCAGGTACACAGCAAAGTGATTCAGATATACATATACATATGTACATATCTGGGTTTTTTTTATTCTTTTCCATTATAGTTTATTACAAGATATTGAATAGTTCCCTGTGCTCTGCAGTAGATCGTTACCTATTTTATGTATGGTGGTGTGCATCTCTTAATCTCAGTTTATCCCTCCCCCCACTTACCCTTGGTAAGTTTGTTTTCTGTGTCTGTGAGTCTGTTTGTGTTTCGTAAATAAGTTCATTTGTACTATTTTTTAGATTTCATTAACTTTTGAAGACTCACCAAGACCTCCATTTTTTCTTTCTCCTTGTGCCAGCCCAATATTGATACCCACTTTCCACAGAGGTTGTTCAGCTGTGCAGCCCTCTTTTATCTCGGTGGCATTGTCTATTTCAAATTTTTTTCCCAGTTAGTTTGACTGGTTTTGAGATACTTTTGAAAAAGAGAGAGAGAGAGAGAGATGATGATGATATAATTTAGTAGAGTTTTTAAGGTACCTACTTCTACCAACTCTGGAAAGAAATTTGGAATTTTGGGCCTTCTGATAGTGAAATATATTGTTATTGTTGTGAATGAGATGGTGAAATAGTTAGTCATCTATTCCTGGGATGAGATAACCAAGCATTGTGTTTTGTATTGCAGAGACGGTGTTATCATTTGGCATTCTTCCTGTAGCCTTGGAAGATGGACACCAAAAGATTTCTTAGGTCAGATTGTGTTGAAAGTGGTCTTTTTAACACCTGGTTCTCCTCCTCTAGTGTGGTAGAAGAGGAGACAAGGCGGTCCCAGCAAGCAGCTCGGGATAAGCAGAGTCCCAGCCAGGCCAACGGCTGCAGTGACCATAGGCCCATCGACATCCTGGAGATGCTGAGCAGAGCCAAGGATGAGTATGAGAGGGTGAGAATGCATGCTGACTGGGAGGACCAGAAGGGAGGAGGAGACCTGCAGGGGCTTTGTGGACTTGGGGAGCCAGCTCCAGGCCAGCAGAAATAAGTAGTTCAAAAAGAAATAAGTATATGTACCTTATAGTTTTAAGCCTAAAAGATAGGGAAAGAGATTTTCATACCTTAGAAAATTTAGAATGTTCTTTTTCTATTTCTGTAAAATTACTATGGGAGAAAATGATTTTGGACTGCAGGAGTTAGTTCTGGAAAAGTTTCACGCCTCTTCTTCCCCGCTGTAGGCTCTGCTAGGTCTTAGAAATGTTTGTAGTCTTTGAAAAGTACTCTAATAATTTGCACCCTGTAATACTAAAGCATATATCTACAGTCTGTTGTTGGTGTTGGATGCACAGCCTTCATTTAAGCATCATTTGGAATTTTACCCAAATGAGAGGCTTTTCTAGAATTCTTTTTTTTTCTTTCTGTTTTGTATTTTAATTTAAAGTTAACTGATAACATCTCTCCCCAAAGTTGAATAAAATGGAAGTTGTGATGCATTCATTAATTTATTCAATACATATTTATGAACTGTCCGCTACGTGCCAAGCTTCTCCTCAGTGGTCTTCAAACCTTGTGGCTTTGGAACTGTCCTGGCTTTTCATTTGACATCAGCCCTTCAAAGCTTCACTGAAGTGGGAGTGAAGGTTTCCACTGCTGCAATTTGTTTCTGCATAATTATCATTTTCATTTTACTCTTTACTGACATTGGTAGTTAAGCTTTTCTTGTTTAAGCCTCACCACACCCAGTGTTCAAGGAGCAAGGTGTATTAATTAGTATTAATTTCCTCTTAAGATAAGTTACTTGAAGTGGAATTGGTAGATCAAAAGATTTTGACATTTTTAAGATTTTTACCAAATATTGCAGAATTATCTTCCAGAAAGTTTGTTTGTGATTGTCCGTTTCCCTCAATCCTTATAAACACTGGTTACTCTCATTAACAAACAAACACACAAAAAAAGCCTTCCAAGAATGGCCCTGCAAAACTGTAAGAAAATATTTGAAGTTCTGGAAACCTTTTTTTGATTGGTTGGTTGGGTTTTTTGGGGGAGTGTGGTAATTGAGTTGGTTTATGTATTTGTTTATTTATTTATTTAATGGAGGTACTGGGAGTTGAACCCAGGACCTCATGCCCACTAAGCATGTGCTCTCCACTGAGATATACCATCCCCCACTGGAAACCATTTAAAGTACAACCCATCTTCTAGCTCCTGTTGAATTAAGTATTGCAAACTCCAATGTCCTCAAAACCATGTGGGCCTTGATGGTGCCCACAGTGGGCCAGGGTGGAATTGACTCGAATGGAGAGCCTGCCCCCTGTGTCACTGGGTCAGTTGTAGCTCAGTTCCAGCCAGTTATTACCAAATGGGTTGGTGTTGCCAAATTATCCAGCTTCTCTCTGAAAATGACAAGCAGGGATTTTTATATGAAAATTCTCATTTTTTAAATTTTTCCTAAACATGTACACCTTCCATTTTAAGAACAGTGTTTTGAGTTTATATTTTCTCTAATATAATTCAGTTACAAACATTCCTCATAAGGTATTGATACTGGTTGATGATTATGTTTCACAAAGAGGTATGTTAAAAGATAAGATGTTTCATAAGCTTTCATAGACGATTTCACTCCTATTTAAATGGGGAATGTTAAATAAATAATATTCTAATACAAGGATTAACTTATTTGAATAGGAAAAAATGCCTGTTATCCATTCATTTAGCATTCAGTACCTACTCCTATACTAAGCATATATCTTCATAATATGGTATCAAGAAAGTTATGTGTCTCTGAAGTTCAGAACTGCTTCTTTTTTCTTAAGCCACTTAAGCCAGTCTCTTAAGTGTTCTAAACTGTTTTTGGTGTCTGTTTTGACACAGATAGTGCTCACTAGATGCTCGGTCAGATAGCCCAGATATAACTTAAGTTTCTAAAAATCCCATGTCCATCTAGTGATCTTTTTTTAGGATTCTTCTTAAGAACAAAAATACAAGTTAACAGGAATTTTTGTACACTTGACAACTGTTTTGTCATCTGTGATAGTAATATTTAGAGACCTTTTTAGTTTAGTTTTTAGCCATATATGGTAGTGTTAGAGTAATTAGATATCCACATATCCAAAAAAAAAACCTCAACTTAAATGTGACACTTTGTACAAAAATCAACATAAAATGGATCAGTAGATCTAAATGTAAAACATAAAACTATAAAAATTGAGGCAAAATCTCTATTTACCATATGACCCAGAAATACCACTCTTTGCAATTTACTCTAGAGAAATGAAGCTTTTGTCCACACAAAAACCTGTACATGAATGTTTGTAGAAGCTGTATTTAATCACCAAAAACTGGCAAAAATACAAATGTCCTCCTATGGGTGAAAGGTTAAAAAACATAATGCAGTCATATGGTAGCACACTACTCAGTAATAAAAAGGCATGAACATTAATACCATACAACAGCTTGAATGAATCTCAGTGTCATTATGCTAAATAAAAGAAGCCAGTATTCCATTTATCTGACATTCTCAAAAAGACAGAAATGTAGTAATAGAGAATAGATCACTTGTTGCCAGGAGTTGAGGGAGGGCATGACTGCATTTGGGATAGCACAAAGGGATTTTTTGGGGTGATAGACCTGTTTTATATTCCTGATTGTGGTGATGAGTACACAGAACTGTACACTCCTAAAGTTAACTTCACCATATGTTAACTTAAAAAATAAAATGGAAAAGAATACATGATAAAGTAGTGCTGTTGGTTTTTCCTTAAAGGGGTTACAAAAATAACAGTTGTTACTAACACTGTTGTCTGAAATCAAGTGTTCAGCTTTCTAGAAATTTTATTGTTTGTGTTATTTACACGGGGGTCCAAAGCAAACATTTTGGAGGATTTTTTTGCTTGATTTTTAAAGTAGTGTTTCTAATAACCTTGAATACTCTTTTTTTGTAAGCCAAACTGTTTCACGTGATGTATTTTTCCTTTTAATTTAAGAATCAGTTGGGTGAGTCACATATCTCCAGCCCTGGGTTACAGCCAAGTACTCAGATCTCTAATCTGGGAAGCACTGAGACTCTGGAAGAGACGCCATCAGGGTCACAGGATAAGGTTTGTACAGCTAAAGCCCTAGCTTTGTCCGAGGTAACCAAACACAGAGTTAACATTTTGTAAGGATTTTGTTAACACAATGTAAGTTTGATTTGCCATTCATCTGTCAAGGTATATATTTATGTACAAACAGCAACATAATGTCATCCTTTCATGTCATATCCCCTGGTCCATGTAACTGCCTTTCATCTGGATTTTGCAGTAGCCTCCTATCTGGTTTCCCAGCTTTTGCCCTTGATGCTCTTCCCTGTTCTTAACCCAGCAGCCAGCATAATCCTGGTATAGCGTAAGTTAGATCACGGCATTTCTTTGCTTAAAACCCTCAAATGGTGTCTTGTCTCACTCAAAAGCCAGGGTCATGGCAGTGTCCACAAGGCCCTTCCTGATCTGGGTCCCCTACCCCTAGCCTCATCTACTTCTCTGCCTTGCTCCCAGTCTCATTGTCTTTTCTGCCTTTCCACAAATGTGCCAGACCTGCCCCTGCCTCAGGGTAGGCCTTTGCACTTACTGTCCCGTTGGCCTGGAGGACTTCCCTCCCAGAGGTGGCTTGCTCTCTCTTCCTTCAGGTCTCTGGTGTCTTCCATATAGGTGAGGGCTTCTCTGACTACCCATTTTAAATAACAATCTTCCCCTACCCCTGTCCTCCTGTGATTTATTTTCTCCCAAAGACTTCTACCCGGCTAACAGGGTTTGTGGTTTTCTTGTTTACTGTCCATCTGCTCCCCACCAAAATGTAAGCTCCTTGGCGGTATGCAGCTTCATCTACCTTGTTTGTTGCTGTATCCTCAGCATCTAGCATTGTAAATATTTGTTGAGTGAATTAGTTCTCTTCATAACTGATGGCTTGATACGTGAATAGATATTAAAAGAAAATCATAATTTTTCATTAATTTTTTATTTTGAGATAATTGTAGATTCATATGCAGTTGTAAAAAATAATATGGAAAGGTCCATGTCACCTTTACACATTGACCACACTGGTTATAGCTTGCAAAATTGAGTACACTGTCACAACCAGGATATTGACATAATGTGCCCATCTTGTTCACATTTCCTCAATTTTATTTATATTCATTTGTGTGTGTGTGTGTGTGTGTGTGTGTGTGTGTATCAAGTTCTGTGCAGTTTTATCTCATGTAGAGCTTTGTGTATCTACCACCACAGTCAAGATACAGAAGACTTCCATCTCCACAAGGAATCCTCCGTGTTGCCCTTTGTTACCACGCTGACTTCCATGTCACACACCCCCATCCTTTATCCCGAGCAGCGACTGCTCTTTCTCCAGGTCTAAAATGTTGTCATTTCAAGAATATTCTATGAATGGAATCATATAGTATATACCCTTTTGGAATTGCCTTTCTTCACTCAGCATAACTCCTGGAGATTCATTGAAATTGTGAAGTATGTCAGTAGTCCCCTTTTATTGCTGAGTGGTATTAATGTTTTAACCATTCACCTGTTAAAGGACATCTGGGTTGTTTTCAGTTTGGGGCTATTATGAATAAAGCTTTCATGAACATTTGTATTCAGGTTTTTGTACATTAATTTCCTTTTCTCTGGGATAAATGTACAAGAGTGCAAATGTTGGATAATCTGGTAATAGCATGTTTTAGTTTAATAAGAAACTGCCATAGTGTTTTCCAGAGAGGCTGTACCATTTTACATTCCCATCAGCAATGTATCAACAATGTCTTCATGTGTGTAAATGATAACTAATTTAAACCAAATTTTATACAATACATTCCTGTGCTCCATTTTTACTGTATTTGGATTTAGAATCTTGAAGGTCAAACATGTATTAAAAGCAGTGCTATGTAAAATTTAATTTTTAAAAAATGTATTTTAAGAGAGGCAGGGATGGAATGGGCAGAGTCGCCAGATTCCTTCTGGTCTGGTTTTTCAGCCATGAATGTTCAGTGGGCCAGTCACTTCCCTTTCCTTTCTGAATCGTGGGATTAAGGATTCTTGCACTGCCTAACTCAGACTTACTGTGAGGCCCAAATGAAGAAATGGACCCACAAAAACTCCATTTTGTAGGCTAGACTGACAACATTTCGTAAAATATTGAAATCAAGATCTGGATATTGTCAGATCGAGATCTGGATATTGTCAGAGCCATGTGATCGAGTAAAATTAGCTTAAATCCATAATCAGCCCCTGCACACAAATAGTACATTGGTTTAGTAACACTGCCATCTAGTGCTGAGGAGCAAATATTGCTGTCAAGCCTTAATAGTATTACATTTTATTTCAGTTTCATAATTCATGTATTAAAATTCACTTGGGACTAGTTCCCTAGTTTGTTTTGTATTGTTTTTTGGTTCCTGTGGTTAAGAATAATCTTACCTTCTAGTGTGACCAGTGTACTTACTGTCAGGTAGGAAATCTGACCTGGAAACAGTAAGTCCAAACAGAAATAGGAAATCCTCTGAACAGCAAGAGCTATGGGGAGAGGAAGGAACAATGTAACACCTGATGTAGTTTATTAGAATTTTTTGTGTACCAGATGTGCTGTCACTCACTGAACTCCATTTCCGAAGGGAATGGTCAGACTAAAACTTGATAATCAAGTGAGGCATTGCCTAACTCAGAATCCAGACTTTAAGCATGTTCAGACATGAGTAAAGAATAAAATTTCAGCTTTTCTGTGGATGATGGAAGATGAATCCATGAATAAATAAGCTCAACTACTAGAGGAATGTGGCCAATTTTTCTTGTCAGTGTGGAGAGAGTCCTCTCCAACTTCCAGGCTATGAAGCTTTGGGGAGCTCATGTGGACACACATGCTGTGCTCACTCAGCCTCTTGTGACTGATTCAGCCAGTTAACATATTTCCAAAAGTTGGTACATTTTGACCTATATTTACCTCTTCATTATTCAAGCCTTAGCTGCACCTCTGTTTTCCAGGGGATCATATCACTGGTTGATTAGGTAGCAGTCTAATCTGCTTCATGGACATCTCAGTGTGGTGGCATAGTG
Organism: Camelus bactrianus; assembly: GCF_048773025.1. Taxonomy (NCBI): domain Eukaryota; kingdom Metazoa; phylum Chordata; class Mammalia; order Artiodactyla; family Camelidae; genus Camelus; species Camelus bactrianus. The sequence continues at coordinate 31,281,820 of NC_133555.1, forward strand.
GTTGAGAATGTAGACTGTCTTGTTAGAACTAGGTTGGAGTCTGGTTCCGTTGTTGTTCTTGGGCATCATCTACAAAATGGCAATAATAATAGTACTGCCCTCACCAATTAGTTGCGTAGTGCATGTAAAGTGTGTAGCATGGGGCCTCCATATAATGAGCTTTCTGTCTGTGGTAACTTACTGCCTTTGCAGCTTCACTTACGTGAGATACCTCTGAAACCCTAATGCTTTGCCACACACCCTATTCCACAGAAAGTCTGAGAACCTGTTTCTGGCCTGGCAGAAGTTGCAGGGAGACAGCATGGAGAAATCTGGAAACTTTCTGCTGCTTTTGTAGTCAGGGTTCAGTATTCCACCATATGTTTCATTTTTAATATGAAGTAGATTTTAAACCATTAGAAATACCTGTTTTTAAGTATAAGTGTAGGAACATTTCACATGTAAATGTGGGTGATTTTAGTTGTTCAAAAGTTGATTTGTGTTCCTCTGGACAAGTGAAAATTTCTACATGGATCATGTCATTTTTGAAGCCTAAGGTGTATTTTATGATGAAGCTTCTCCATGTCCTGTTGTTTGATAGCTCCTTTTCTTAAAACATAAAGTAGTATCCTTACCTGGAAAAGACTTAAATTTCTGCAAAATAGTCCCATTATGGTCCATGTTTTTGTTGGTTTGTGTGTGTGTGAAAATTTTCTGTAAATAGATAGTGGTGGTAGTTACACAACATTTGAATGTTTTGAATGCCACTGAAGTTTACACTTAAATATGTTTAAAGTGGTAACTTCTGTTACATATATTTTACCATAATTTTTAGAAATGGGAGGGGGAAGAATTATCTCTGTGCTTATCAATAGACACTTATGATGCTAGGGATCTGAAAGTGAATAAATCATAGTGTTCAGCTTTGGATAATGGAACCTATGCATTCTACTACAGTTAATGTGGCCTGGACAGAGAAAGAGACCTCTGTCCCAATTGAGGATTCATTGTCTATTTTGGATTACGTTGAATGGATTTGAAATGTTACCAGTGAGTTTTAAACAAACAGCTGTCTTTAATGACTCCTTGTATCAGGGAACAATGAAGGTGATTTGTAATAGTACAGCCTCAATATTCCATCAAGTGGTTTTGTTGTTATTATTTTGCTTTATGGGGTATGACATTCCGGAAGGATTTGATGGATTTTTTGTATTCCAGTATATTACTTGATGTTTCTTAAAATGTATTCAGTATAATGATGATAATAGCTAACTTCCAATTATTGAATGCTTGTCACGCACCAGATTTTATATTGAGAATTGAATGTTCACAACAGCTCTGTGAGATGATTAACCAGTTGCCCCCATTTTTGAATAGAAATCCTGTTATTTTCCCAGTTAACAATTGTGAATTGAACCTAGGTATTTTTTAACTATTTTTTTTAATTGGAGTATAATTTACAATGTTGTGTTAGTTTCAGATGTACAGTAAATGATTCAGTTATACATATATATTTCCCTTTTCAGATTCTTTTCCATTATGACTTATTACAAGATACTGAATATAATTCCCTGTGCTATATAGTAGATCCTTGTTGTTTATCTGTTTAATATATAGTAGTATGCATATGTTAATCCCAAACTCCCAATTTATCCCCACCCCTCCACTTTCCCCTTTGGCTATTTTCTATATCTTGAGTCTGTTCTGTTTTATAAATAAGTTCATTTGCATCACTTTTTTTTAAGATTCCACATATAAGTGATATAAATTTGTCTTTGCCTGACTTCACTTGATATGATCATCTCTAGGTCCATCCATGTTGCTGCAAACGGCATTATTTCAATTTTTTATGGCTGAGTAGTATTCCATTGTATATATATACCACATCTTCTTATCCATTCATCTCTCAGTGAACATTTAGGTTGCTTCCATGTCTTGGCTATTGTAAATAGTGGTGCTGTGAGCATTGAAGTCAAAGTATCTTTTCAAATTAGGGTTTTCTCTGGATATATGCCCAGGAGTGGGATTGCAGGATCATGTGTTAACTATATTTTTGTGGTTTAAGGAACCTCCATGCTGTTCTCCATAGTGGCTGCACTAATTTACACTCCTACCAACAGAGTTGGAGGATTTCTTTTTCTCCGCACCTTCTCTAGCATTTATTATTTGTAGACTTTTTAATGATAGCCATTCTAACTGATGTTGAGGTGATACCTCATTGTAGTTTTGATTTGAATTTCTCTAATAATTAGCGATATTGAGCATTTTTTCATATGCCTGTTGACCATTGGTATGTCTTCTTTGGAGAAATGTCTGTTTAGATCTTCTGCCTATTTTTTGGTTGGGCTGTTTGTTGTTCTTTTTGCTTTATATAATAGTTTGTCTGATTTTAAGCTGTACGAGCTGTTTGTGTATTCTGGAAATTATCTCTTGTCAGTAGCATTGTTTGCAAATATTTTCTCCCAGTTCGTAGGTTGTCTTTTCATCTTGTTTATGGTTTCCTTTGCTGTGCAAAGCTTTTAAGTTTAATTAGGTCCCATTTGTTTCTTTTTATTTTTATTTCCATTACTCTAGGAGACGGATCCAAAAAAATATTGCTGCGATTTATGTCTTAGAGTGTTCTACCTGTGTTTTTCTCTAGGAATATTATAGTATCTGGTCTTACATTTAGGCCTTTAATCTATTTATTTTTGTATAAAGAATGTTTTAATTTCATTCTTTCATATGTAGCTGTCCAGTTTTCCCAGAGCACCACTTAGTAAAGAGACTGTCTTTTCTCTATTGTGTATACTTGCCTCATTTGCCATGGATTAATTGACCATAGTGGTTGGGTTTATTTTGTGTCAGGGTCTTTTGTGTTTCCATACAAATTTTAAAATTTTTTGTTCTTAGTTCCATGGAAAATGCCATTGGTGATTTGATAGGGATTGCATTAAATCTGTATATTGCCTTGGGTAGTATGGCCATTTTAACAATATTGATTCTTCCAGTCCAAGAACACAGTATATCTTTCCATCTGTTTGTGTCATCTTCAGTTTCTTTTATCAGTGTTCTTACAGTTTTCAAAGTACAGGTCTTTTGCTTCCTTAGGTAGTAAACCTAAGTATTTTTGATTTCAGACCCCAAGCGCTACCATTTTTCCAGAAATAAAAATGTAAGGAAATTAAACCATGTAAGATTTTTTGCATTTTTTTATATCCACAGTTTATAGTTAGGTATAAGTGCTGCCTAATATTTGAAGTGAGAGTCTGAGTCTGGAAAATCCCTGGAAGTGCTAGGAAGTGTTGTGACAAGATAGTCTTGCTAGTCTCACTACAGCATTATTAGTGGGGGGGACCTAAATTTGCCATTTGAGAGTTCCTTCACTTAAACAAAGCCTCTTGTCACATTAACTTGCCAAGATATATTATGTTAGCTTTTTAATATTAAAAGAATTCTCTTTATTGAATATTTTCTATGCTATGATGGTCTGGTGTGAAGTTTAAATTTTTTACAACTGGAGGAGACTTCTGCCTCTTCCACAGTTATTTCACACCATCTACAATCTCTTCAGACCTGCTCTGCTACGTCTCTCTCACCCCACAGGTGATGCTGTCCTCACACCAGAGAAAATATACAAAATCCGCGAAACTTTTCTGTCCTTCACCTGTAAAACTCCTTTGCATCCTTAGTCCTCAGTGCTGACCTCCTTTCCCTGTTGTTTCTCTTCAACAGAGGGGATCCCTAAGCCCCCTTCCCTTCCCTTCCTGCTGCCCAAAAGCTCCCTGTCTCTTCTTTTCCCCACTCCAGCCCTTCACAGTACAGTGGTACCTGGTTAATGCCACAATTAGTTGTCAAGAGGGTGCAACCAATGTTTGGGGGAAAATGAGCTTGTTTTCCTGTAGAAATGTGATCATACCATGGTGCTATCATTATTACATTTCAGATGCAGTGTACTTTAGGACCTTTATAGACTTTCTGAGGCCCTGAAAATCATGTGTTTCAGTGAATTTTTTTTCCATATAAACATATATATAAACAACTAAGTACACTTAGTCCACACACTTCAGGAGTAAAACCGTAAGTTGAGGCTACTTGTGTTCTCAAAGTACTTAGGTTTGTCTCCCCCCAGAACATAAGCTCTGTCAGGGTGGGGCTTTTTTTTGTTGTTACTCCCTAGTATGTCCCTTGGGCCCAGGTCAGAGCAGGACCTGTCATTCTGTGGGTATTCAGTAAATGTTAAATGAATTTGGCAATACTGCTTGAAAGGAAGGTGCAGAAAACTTGAACATTTCTCCTTTGAATCACTGCAGTAGTATCAATAAGCCAGATCACTAAAATATATATAAATTAAACATTTTTAGGCTTAAATGCTTTGCTTTTTCTTAAGAATTCTGTGATTTGGGAGTAGGAAGGAAGAATGGCCTGCAATTTAAAAACATGGTTAAATTGTGAGGGGCATAATAGGGGTAGGGGATTAAGAGGTACAAACTACTATGTGTAAAATAAATGAGATACAAGGATATACTATATAATAGGAAGTATAGCCAATATTTTATAAGAATGTAAATGAAGTATAAGCTACTTGACCTGGAATCCCTGACATTTGAATGTTATGACTAATGCATATTTCTATCCATCAGGTAGAGGGGACTAGAGGCACCTTGGCCTTAATCCTGAGGACATCTATAGTTCCATTTCCTTATTTTCAGACTCCATCCGTCCTTGCCTCAGCAAATTGTTTTGGTTGATAGAAAAGAAGTTTAGTTACACTAGTTTGCAAGAGATTTCTTTCATTGAGTGGTTTGATTTGTTTTTCAGTCTGCTCCATCTGGACACAAACATCTGACAGTGGAAGAATTATTTGGAACCTCTTTGCCAAAGGATCAGCCAACAGTTGTGGGTCTGGATTCAGAAGAAGTGGAGAAACTGCCAGGAGATGCCTCCCAGAAAGAGCCCAGCTCGTTCCTACCATTTTCCTTTGAGCAGTCAGGAGGGGTCCCTCAGTCAGAAAACCTGGGTGTCCATCCTGCTGCCCACCACTCAGTCCAACCTGAAGTCACCACCCCGGTGCTAATCACTCCTGCCTCCATCACACAGTCCAGTGAAAAGCAGGCCCCAAGCTATGCGATCCACGTACACCCTGTGCTGAGTCCCACTCTACCAGCAGAAGCTTCTACTGCACAGGCTCCTCCCAGCCTACCCCGAAACACCACCATCATGCAGGCAGTGAAGACCACGCCTAGACAGAGGTCTCCACTCCTGAGTCAGCCAGTCCCTGAGCTGAGCCACGCCAGTCTGACTGCCAACCAGAGTCCCTTCAGAAGCCCGCTGAGCATGGCAAACACAGCTGGGACACCCCTCCCAAACGTTGATCTTCTCCAGAAACTCAGGTTGACCCCACAGCATGACCAAATACAGACACAGTCACTTGGGAAAGGTGCAGTGGCACCCAGCTTTTCTCCAGCAGCTGGCCAGCTGGCCACGCCTGAGAGCTTCATAGAGCCTCCCCCTAAGACAGCAGCAGCGAGAGCCTCAGCCTCCCTGAGCAACATGGTGCTTGCTCCCCTTCAGGTACTGGCGGGAGGGTGGGTGACCATAACTAGACGGAATGAAACTATAATAACCTAGATTTTGACTGACATGAGACAGTCATTCAAAGAGACAAATGTTGAGTCTGGCAGGGGCTAGAAAAAGGGGGAGATGAGAACCCCTGCAGTGATTAACCAGATGGTTGATTGATGGTGTTGTAACGCAGTTCCACTTCGCAGAATTACTTCAGCTGGTAAAAGCTAAGACACGGTATTTGTATTTTCCTTCCAGGGTATGTATTTTAGGGGTTTTGTTCATTTTTACCTGATAGTTCCAGGAGTCCTTATTTGACTCAGGGCCATGGACCCAGAGTATCCCAAGCTTTGTTCCACTCCCAGCTCCCTCAGTATTCTCACTGAGTGCCTGCCTTGTGCCCAACTCCTTAGGGGTGCCCTGAGAGCATCTCAGATTTGGAGCTGTGAGGTCAAGTAAAGCTTCCTGGTGAAACTGATGTTCAGCTGAGATCTGAAAACTCAGTAGAAATTAGCCAGCGGTAGGAAGAGTGTGTGGAGGAAAACAGTACATGCAGAGGCCTGGACATGAGAAGGTGTTTTCTGAACTTAAAGGACTGTAGTGCTGGTGGATCTATGTGGTAGGAAACTTGAAGGAGCAGGTATTTGGTTGATGAGCAAAACTTTGTAAACTGTGTCAAGGAGTTAGAGGTTTCTTCTGAGGGCTCTGGGTAGTCTTTCAAGGGCTTTGAGCTGAGGGTGGCATGCTGGGAAAGGAGAAGACGGAAGTGGGACAGCTCTTAAGAAGGAGACTGGAACAGTCACCCAGGCTTGAGCTGATGGGGCTCTGCAATGGGGAGTGTGGACAAGTGGATTTGTTAAGTGTAATCGATGGGACTTGGTGGTAGGTTGGCTGTGGGGGTGAAGGAGAGGTTTGCCCATGATAATTTATAAGGTTGTTGAGTTTACAAATGAGGAAATCAGGTCAGAGTTGAAGTGACTTATGCAAGATCACAATATTCATTGCCTTCATTCAGGGTTTCATTCTCATGCCCTTTAATAGTAATAGTCTCCAACTCTTAACATTTTGCCAAATAGTATTATATAAAAGAGCCTATCATAATAATTGAACATTATTTCTTAGTTAAAGGAGTATTTTGTTCCATTCCTTTGAAATTCTGTACAGAAAGAGAAAGAACTTAATGTCTTAGCTTCATCATTAAATTGTCAATTTTTGCCATTTCTGTTGAGGCGCTCTGCAATGTAAGGAGGAGAGAGAATGTTCTGTGTAACAGATAGGAATCCCACCCCTGAAGTGTGCCTGCTGCCACTGTTCCTACTGTTCTGGAAGTACAGCCAGCAGTCTTGAGTGCCGCCCCCTCCAGATTCTGACCTCTGGGTCAGCACCCTGCTCTCCGGCATGCCTCCTTGCACGGAAGCTTGCATACATGTATGTTTTCATTTACATGGCAGTGGTGAATTTTAGGACCTGGGGCTTCATTGAGTTCTAGTGTGTTTGCTCTACAACAAGTTCTCTGTCTCCCAATGAATGAGGATAGAATTTAGCACATGGAAGTGTAACACTGGATGAAGACTATTTAGTGCCACCTGTCCAGAGCTTAATCACCTTATCAAGAGAGATCATGCTGCCAGTATCTTGCCAGACTCAACAGCACAAACGTGCTTGTGCTGTCCCTAGCTCTTAGAAGAGACACAGGTTTCAGGTTTTTCCTTAGAGACGCCGTAAAGGCTTTGCACACACCCCTGCTCTCAGGTGCAGCTGGAGGAGGCCGGGGGCTGTCCTGAGGCTCTCATCCTGCAGTCCAGTCAGTGGTTGCGCTGTCACAGTTCTTGTCGGCCTTTCCCCTCAGGAATCTAGGATCTAGTTCATGTCTGAACTGTTCCTTACTGCTGCTAAGCTCAATTTTTCCCCAGTAACTAAGAAATCTTAATTGAAGCTTGCTACATCTATTTGACTTTTCTTTTTAAACATTGCAGTCTATGCAGCAAAACCAGGATCCTGAAGTTTTTGCCCAGCCTAAGGTGTTATCCAGTGCCATTCCGGTAAGGATTCCCTTTTCCTGAAGAGCACATTATGTTTAAATTCTTATGCTGTGTATGAAGTAAAACATTGTCACTTGAGGGAAAAGTTTTAGCTTTCAAGCCTAGACCTGTCTTAGATGCCCGCTCCTAGAGCAGCGCTCCTTGCCTCCCCCAGGCAGTGTTCATTGCTGAGGCCTTTGTTGGCCTCAAGTCATCTCTGTAACGATGTCTTTCCTGACTATGTGTGTGCGAGGGCAGGGCCATTCACAGGGTGGGCACTCATCAGTGTTCACGAGTGGGCCACGGCTGAGAGCATGTCGGCCTGGTTTCTGTGAGTAGCTGTGGTGAGAGCTGTGGTGTCCCGGTAAGCAGAGGGCAGTGTGGCTGCCCTGCTCTGGTTGGCTTTCCCATTGCTCTGATGGCAGAGCCTCCCAGGCCTGTCCTCTGTCCCTTGCTGCTTCTCCCCCACCTTGTTTTTTAAAAGTTGTCCCCATCCTCCATTACCTACCAGCCTTGACATGCACACTTCTTTTCTTTTTCAGTTCCTAAACTTTTGTGTTCCATTTGCCTTTGAGTCTTTACACATCTCCTCAAGTCTCAGAATTTAAACTAAAGCCAGCTCTCACTGGCCTTAACTGGTCTTTTCTGTAACTTGTCCTGCTGCTTGGTGATTGGTGGGAGCGCTCAGCCTGGCGTTGCACCAGAAGACAAACTACATGGCTCAGAACCCAGAAACTACGCTTTTAAAACTCTTGGTTCTTTGTAGATGAGGAGGGTGGCAGGAAAAGAAAAATTTAGATCTCTGTTGATTGTATCAAAAGTGAGGATTATTTGTTTAAAAACTCATTACGACTGTTTGGTATCTTTTGATGGTTAGCCATTATTAGCCTAGAAGTACATCTAAGTCGGGGAAGGAAGTAGATGTTAATTTTTTTTAATTGTATCTTTGATATCTGTATGATGTAATAAATATATTGAACACCACAAAAGAAACTAATTCTTCATATAACTGGGTTTTTTAAAATTCCATTTTTATTGAAGTAAAACTTACATACAATAAAATGCAGGGGGGGAGGGTTATAGTTCAGTGATAGAGTGCATGCCTAGCATGCACGAGGTCATGGGTTCAATCCCCAGTACATTAGTTAAATTTTAAAAAATACTAATAAATAAATAAACAGTTACTTCCACCCCCCCAAAAAAATTTTTTTAATAAAATAAATTTTAATGAATAAATAAATAAATACAGGTTTTTTTTTGTTTTAACATATGTATATCCCTTGGGTAACCATCCAATCAAGATAAATAACATTTCCATCACCTCAGAAAGTTCCTTCATACCCTCTTCCAGTCATTTCTCTGCCCCCTCATAAATCAAAAACCTTACATTTTTGATTTCTCATAGGACTGTTCTTATTGTGCATATCCTGCTCTTATTTATCAGATTCCCCTTCTGTGATGATCAGACTTGGCTTCTGATAACAACTGTAGAGTGTCCTCATCATACAAATGGGCTCTTCATCTTTTAGCTAACAGGCTTCCTAACCAGATGTAAAATACTCAAATGCTGCTCCTGAGTGTTTATCTGAATCCCAAATGGCTAGCATTGGACTCTGCGCTCCAGTCTCCTACTGCTCAGGCTTGTTGTCAGGTGTCCCACTGTAGGGCCTGGCTGCTGGCTTCCACACTTCCGTGCCGAATGACTGTTGTTCCCCTGCAGGTGGCAGGCCCCCCACTGGTTACTGCAACAACCACAGCAGCGTCCTCAGTCCTGCTGTCCCCAAGTGTTTTTGAGCAGACAGCTACAAGGTCCTCAGACCTTGAGAGGAAAGCAAGCTCCTCTTCTCCTCTCACTGTTGGAACATCAGAAAATCAGAGAAAGCCTTCTATTATCCTCAGCAAGTCTCAGCTCCAGGATACACTGATACATCTAATCAAGGTATGTAGGATATCAGTTTAGTCTTTGAATTTTCATTCTTTAAAAAAAAATTGTATGAGTTCTTAGAAAATCAGTTCATAAGGAAAATTCAAGACTAGCCAGGACTCATGTTTCTCTCTTCCTGAGCATATGCTCCTGGTGGAAAAATACCCGAGTGAATTCCAAAATATTAATCATGGTTGTCTCTGGGTGGTGGAATTCTTTGGGTAATTAGTTATACAAATCATTTATACAGCTTTTTCCTAAGGTGTTATTAAGGAAGTAAGTTCTAATGAGGAAAACGTGACATTACCATCTCTTCCAGAATGATTCCAGCTTCCTCAGTACACTTCATGAAGTCTACTTGCAGGTTCTGACCAAGAACAAAGAAAACCACAACTTATGACTGGAGCAGAGTAAATCTGAAGGCAGTGTTGACCTCAGAAACAAATAGGCCTCATCATGGAAACTTCTAAACAGAACACTGAGTTTTGAGAATCCTGAAATTGAGCCTATGAGAGACTCATTCCTTAAGAATGTTTTCCAAGTGACGTTCTCAGTGATAATGGAGATTTCACTGTGAAGCATCACCAGCAGACCTTTGTTTTGACAAAAAAAAAAAAAAAAAAAAAAAGACCATTGTGTTAAGTTAAGTTGTGTGGGTGTTTTCATCAGCTCTAAGCAAGTTTGTGAAATAAGAAATCTGATTTTCAGCTCGCTTTTACATTCAAGGTCTTGGGGAAGAGGGGTCACCACCAGCCTTGCAAAAGAGTTCAGCCCAACCCACACTCCTCTCCCCTCCAGTCCCCCCTAAAAACTTGAGTGTTAGGCTGGTAGTCAGTTTCTGAAAAGAGCAGAAGTCAGCTCTGTGCAAAGTAGCTTCGAGTTTTAAGGATCAGAGGTTAAGTTGAGAAATTCAGACTGCTTTGTTCAAGTGAAGTATATTTTATGTGACTGCCCCATTTGGGCCTTAAAAGTTCTGAAATTTCTTAATTGTGTTTTGTTTTTAAGTGTTCCCAGTGCTGCCATGCAGCGGGCTCCCAGTACAGTGATAGCATTAGAATTGGGCCCTATTGGGCCATGGTGGTGTGGGAGCAGGCATGGCACACCTTTGAAGTAAATGCTGGGTTAAAGCCCAAATTCTATCAAAAATCTTCACTATAAGTTAGACTCTCCAGTAGTTTTGAAAATGTTAAGTTTGTGTGTGAATCATAGCCTTATTTTCCTTTTCTGTCTAAACACAGTTACAAGTCATTGTTAATTGTTTTCCTTATTAACACTTGGACAAAAAGACCAGTGGACCAATCTGACAAAGCCATTCTGGTTCCATTTCTCAAGTCTACTGAGACTAGTTTTAAAGCTATGCAGAAAAGGGAACTGTTACTCACACTGCCCTTACGTTATTGTAGAATATGGAGTTAAAAACAAAGTGTAAAATTCAGAACTTTACCAATGTATTCCTAGGCTGAGTACTTTTGCAGCCCAAAGTGTGAAAATATGTAAAGATGCTTTGTTATGCTGCTATTGATCTGCCATGATTTATATTTATTCTTTTATGGCATGTAATGGTGATTAGTAATATTTTAATGTAGATTTTGATTTATTTCAGCAATAGTAATTTTAAGATATTCTTTGAATGAAAGTGTCTTCATTTCTATGATACAGGTCATTTTGTAGTATTTAACCAATTAAGATGCACTGCTTACTTTTCTGAGCACTATTTAATGATGGGGTCAAAACCCAATTGGCTCAACCAGCTAGCGTAAGGATTAGCTGTGAATAATGCTGACAGATGTGATGGTTCCTCGGGAACAATCATTTAAGCTTTAATGGTAACTCAATCATAAATCCATAGATTTTTTTTTCTAGCTGAGATTTTAGAAAATTACTTGTGAATGACATACTTGTTTGAGTTTGATCTTAGTTTTTTAGCATAAAGAATACTTTGATTGGATTTTGTTAATCTAAACACACTTCCTGTACAGCTTCTCTGCTTCCCTATTTAGTGTCTTTTATTGCTGTCTGCCTAGTTATTTGTGAATTGTGCAGATGTCAGGGAAGCTTCTAAGTTCTCATATTCAATTAGGAATAGTTTGTTTTCAAAGGTAGTATAAATATTCAGCAACCAAAAATGAATTGCTCGTGCATCAGCGGGGAAAGAGAAAGTTACAGTAAGATAAGGAGTGTTGCTGACGCCAGGAGGTGGTGTCCATGTAGTCACGTGACTGCTCTCAGAAAACAGTTGCACTAGTAGGTTTGCTCACCCCCAAGTGTAGTCTCACTGGGCTTTGGTAAATGGAAGAATCAAAGGGTTCTGTTTACGATAGACATTTGAATTGAAATGATGATTTGAGTATGTGTAATAGTATGATAGAGTTAAGAGAGAATATCCTGAAGGGGGTCTGTAATCAAATCTGTTTAATTCCACCCTCTAATCCAAGGAATGAATATGATAGACAGTAAAGAGAATCTGTGATAAGTTTTCCTTAGTGTGAAAGTAAACTTTTAAGTGCCCGAGTCATGGAGGCTTGAAAAGGGTAAACCTGTTTCAACTCCCAAATTTATATATTCATTAGGGAAGCATTTAGGGAAAATTCAGGAGCCAGAAGTTCACCGTCATTATTACCAGGAAGTTCAGGCCAGAATGAGTCCCTAGAGAAGTCAGGCCAAGCCTGAATAGTTGCAGTTGGATGACCCTGGCCCGAAAGTTGTGGTTCAGTTGCCTTATTCCTTTTTCAGGCTTCTGTCCAGAACCTCATGCTCGTTTAGGTTGCATGTTTACATTACTGCAGTGACTTTACTGGAATCTTAGTTTTAAACCTTAGTTGAATCAAAATGTACACCAAAACAGATGCTTCTTGCTGGGTTTGCAGGACTCCAGGTGACCGGCGTTTAGGCTCCCCTATCTGTACACCCACCCTCACCCCTGTGGATGGCACTACTCTTTTGTTGTAGTAAATGTGATGTCTTTGAATGGACTCTCACCTCCCAAACAACCTGTTCCTTTAAGGCAGAAGCTCCTCCTCATTGTGCATCTCTCCCAAGGTTTATAAGGTTTGACTTTGAATCTGAAGTTTTCAAGTGACTGTCAGTGTCAGGAGAAGCATTTCATGCCATCTGCATGTGAGCGTGAATGTCCACAGCTTAGCATCGAAGGCTTTTGGGTAGCCATCACCAAGGGGTTTTGTTAAGAGCCCTAAGTTGACCTGGGTCCTTACTTGCCAGAGGATGCACAGGCTTAGTTTAGAATATGACCCGATTTTGCATGTGAAGTATTTGTTCTTTTTCCACCTATGTTTTCTTGTAAAAATTGTAAACCCCATCAGATCTTCTACTAGGTAAATATTTTTAAACCATGCAGCTTTATTACTCTCCTCCCCAAAGAATGTAGTTTGAAACTTTCTCATTTTGGTAGTACAGGCCATAACTGCCATTGTATTACTAACAATGCAACATGAAATTGAAGGTGCCTACCTGCTTAAAAAACAAAATCAGCCATCATACTGTATCTCTGGGCAAGACGTAGAACACAGAGGGATGAGAGGTGGCACAGGCACAAGTGGGCTCAGCCCGCGTGAGCGAAGACGAGGAATCACAGAGACGTGCGTCCCACGTTCTTGCTGCGCATTTGCTGCTGAGCATGTGTTTCTTTCTTACCTGTCTTTGGTTTTCTTCATTTGTATTCAGAGGGCCCTCTGGAATCAATGGTGCCCTGTGTGTTCAGGTGTCTAAAATGTTAAGATCTGAACCAAGTAAAGCAACTTACACTGGCTTTTTAAAAGCTGTGCTTGAGAACATTTCTCTGAGTGGGCCGGGGCCTCAAGGAGCCTGTTTTTCAGCAAATTCAGCAGGAGAGATGTGTGCAATGTTTCACTCGGTTTTGTATTTGACATCTTCATTTGAAATGCTGAGATGCAATATCGTTCACTTTGAATGGGGAAAATGCACAATTGTGTTTCCCTTTTATCTGTGTGATTCCTTAAGAAACGTGTTTTTAAAATATGTGTTCTAAATGGTTTTTTATTCTGTATTATTGCTTTGGCCATGTGGCTCCCATGATTTTCAGTGTACCAGAGTCTCAGCTCCCTGCAATGTGGGGGTGAGCAGCTCTGACTACAGCAAGATTTCTGTTCCATGAGCGCAATACGGCATCATTAACATTTTTAATGGTATGGATTTTATACCATCTGTGTATGTTTGCAAATATTAAGTTATTACCTGTTTTCAAATGAGCATTTTTCATCCTAAATTTTATATGTTTGCAAATATATTTTTTTAATAAAAGTTCAAAACCAAGTTTTAGCACCTACTATATTTTCATTGTGTTTTTATTGCATTTACAGAAACAGGAACTTTTGGATGAGTTGCTGCACTTTGCCAGAGCCTCATACTGTGAGGGGGTGTGGGGTAAGAGAACAAAACCAACAAACTCTTGTCTCCCTGTTTCCAACCTGAGCCCCAGGGTTTCTGCATTACATGAGCACTTCTCTCCCTGGTAGCTAAATTTTCAGTGTGTAACTCAAGAGGAGACATCTAGAGAACTTTATTTATTCCTCTAAGGTGTCCCCAGATCGAGGGTACAGTTCTAATTACGGCCCAAAACACTGTTTTATAGGGGCTTTCCAGCCGGGTCATTTCCCAGATTCACTCAGTTCATGTGTAATGAGCTGTCATATGTGCCAGGCATCCAGGATGAGAAGGAAGGAGGAAAAGAGGGTGGGAAGAAAGTAAAATATGATTATTATGGGAAATAGAGGGGGAAAAAAGCGTTAATCCTGTCTCCCTAATAATTGTTCACATTAAGTATGTTTCCAAATACTTCTCCCTAAAATATTTGCTATACCTGCCTGCTTTCTCGGGGCAGAGCATAGGCTTAACTCTTGCTGTGTGACTATGTTGTACACACATACCAGTCATCACTAATGCAAGCTCATTCACCACTGAAGGATTGCTGTCGTTATTTTCTTGATCTTCACAATAACCCATGTGAGGGAGAAGGGAGTTGAAGCTGAGCGTGACTGAGGACGTGCCAAAGGCAGCTGCTCATTAAGCCAGTGGTGAGTGGAGCACCTAAAGCCCAGCAGACCGGAGAGCTGGTCTAGAATTTTTTCTTGACTCTGTTGCCTCCATGACAGATATTCTAGATTGCTTTTTATAGTTCCTTAGGTCACTCGTTACCACTGTTTATTCGAAGCTAGAGTGACTTGCTCACCTGCTACTTTTCAGCTGTCATGAGCTAGGAAACCAGGGAATCATGTTCATCAGGATTTCATGAAAAACTAAGGTGACCGGGTCCTAAACAAGAGCTGTAGGGGTTGGGATTTTAGGCTTCCTGGTTGTTTCTGGTGATGTTTTCACTCACTGTTTATGGATCCTGCTTCATAAGAGCAGGAGGGCCAGCGGGGCTCAGAGGCATCCTGCCAGGACACCGGTGGAGTGAGGAAGCCGAGGCCCAGGGCAGAAGGTGGGTGCAAATCCAGCACTCCTTTCTCCTCCACCACCATTGCTGCTTTCCAAGTCAGGGTTTTAAGATTTGAAACAAGTTTATTGTCTCAGTCCCTCTCACCCATCCCAGCTTGACACAGGTACAGTTTTGTGACAAGGAATACTGTTATTTCAAAATGTGCTTTTGATGGTCACCTCCTCCTTGAAGCCTTCCCTGATCTGCAGCCTTAGCAGGCAATTCTTTGTACAGATCACAGGACAGGGCCGCAGGACACACAGCCCCTGCTGACCTGTGACCTGTGACCTATGAACCAAAAACCGAGAGAGGATCATCTTCCCTGAGCATCTAGCACAGTGCCAGCACACAGGCCTTGGTAAATGGAACGAACAAGTGAATTAATGAGTGAATCAAAGGGTCAGTGATGGCAAAACCATGTCACTGTCTTGCCTGGGTGACCAGCACCAGCAGTACGTTTCTGTCTGGCTCAGTAGCATAGAGCAAACGCTTTTTGGAGGCCTTGGAGTCTCTAAGTCACAAGAACAGGATGGCTGGCTAGATGTCATTGCTAATTCTGAAGGTGGGGGTGGGCTGAGAGATAGTAAAAGCCATTGTGTTTGGAGGGTAACCCTCCTGAGCTTGGGCCTTCCCAAAGCTCCTCCTCCTCCCAGCCAACCTATGAGGGAGGCGCTGGTATGGCTTCACGTTTCCCAGGAGGAGCTATGTGGCTCAGAACAGGGAAACAACCATGCCCTTCTCCAGAGTGCTCCAGCCCTACCCTCAGTAACCATCACCTCAGCTATTCAACAACTGTGCAGGAGAAAATCCACTTCATCTCCCCACAGCAAAGCAAAAACGTTCATCTTTAATATCCAGGGGAACAAAGGCCACCTCCACCACGCCAGCTTGCCCAGGGAAACCAGGAGCTGTCAGGAGAGGGAACAGGATGGTGATCTCTCTGCACTCCCTCCCGCAGGTGGTGCAAGTGGGACCCAGCTGGCCTAGAGGCGCCAACAGGGCTGCCCTAGCCAGCCTGGCCTGGCGCCCCTAGGCAGCAGCTGATGGGGGCTGTTGAGGCTGCTTCCTGCTCCCTACCCAGGGAGGTGCCCAGGCTCCACTCCTCAAGTTACAAGCTACAGTGACTAGGCACTTTTTCTTTGTGAGCCAGGAAAGCAGGCCCAGCATAGCTTGGCCAGGCTCCATGCTGGTGCTCACCTTTCAGGAGTGCCAGGTGTCTCCAGCCTTGGCCCTCTGAGATGACTCGGAAGGTCAGCCACTACACCTGGTCCTGGGACTGGCCAAGGGACACACAGTGGTGTGTGACCAGAAAAAAGTCCTCTTTTCCGGAAGCACAATGCTTGGTGGAGTGAAAGCATGAGTGATATTTGTTACCATACAAACACGATAGCAACACAAATGTCCACCCAAGGTGGGACACTGAGTGACCTTCCTCTTCACCAGTCATATTCCTGGGAGAGAAAAGCACATGGACTCTGTAACGAAGGATTTAAGATGCCCAGCAATGTAAACTGGCAAGACGTACAGAAGGGTCATGACTTCATTTGAAACATTCATGTTCATGGATAGAAAGGGGGAAAAAAGACTAGAAGGAAAATAACCAAGATGTCCGTGATGACCCCTGGATGGTGAGATTATGGAGAATGAAGTTGTCTTCTTTGTGTATCAGTCAGGGTCCAACCAAAGAAGTAGAACCTGCAGACCTCAGTTAAGAGATTTGTGGCAAGGAATTGGATTGCTCCATGGGGGGGCTGCAGGGCAGGCTGGACCCTCAGGTGAGCTGCCACAGGCAGAATACCTTTTCTTCTTCAGTCTTTCAGCTAACTGAATCAGATCCACCCAGGTTATCTAGGATAATCTCTTTTACTTAAAATCAACTGATTACAAACTTTAATCACACCTACAAGAGATACCTGCACAGCAACATTTAGGTTAGTGTTTGATCAAACTGTGTCTGTAGCCCAGCCAAATAGACACATAAGAAAGACCATCACATTATTTTTGTTAAATTCTCAAATTTTCTACAAGGAACATGTGTTACTTATATAATTTTTTTTTTAAAAAAATAGCAGTAAATGACAAAACCACCATGAGATACCAATTTGCACCTACAAGGCTGGCTAAAATAAAAAAGATGAATGTTAACAAATATTGACAGCCAAGAAATCAGAACCCTCATCCATTGCTGGTGAAATTGTATAATGGTGCAGCCACTTTAGAAGACAGTTGATCGTTCCTCAAACAGTTAAACGTGAAACCATCATATGATCCAACAATTTCACTCCTAGGTATATACCCAAGAGAACTGAAAGTATATCCGCACAAAAATGTTTGTGTCAACATTCGAGCGGCATCGTTCACAATAGCAAAAAGGTAGAAACAACACAAATGTCCAGCAACCCATGAATG
The DNA here is from genome assembly GCF_048773025.1 of Camelus bactrianus. NCBI lineage: Eukaryota > Metazoa > Chordata > Mammalia > Artiodactyla > Camelidae > Camelus > Camelus bactrianus. The sequence goes on from NC_133555.1 coordinate 31,299,152, forward strand.
GATAAACAAAATGGATGTTATCCATAGGATGGAAAGTTATTAATCAATAAAAAGAAGTACTGATACAAGCTACAATATGGATGAGCCTTGAAAACTAAGTGAAAGGAATCACTCACGAAGACCACACATCATAGATGAAATGTCCAGAATAGGCAAAGCCATGAAGACAGAAAGCAGGTTAGAGGTGGCTGGGCCTGTGGGGGAGGGGGAAATAGGGAACTACCACTAACGGGTATGAGTTTCATTTTGGAGTTACGAAAATGTTTTAAAATTAGATCATGGTAATAACTGCACAAGTCTATGAATATACCAAAAAATCACTGAATTGTACCCTTTAAAAGGGTGAATTTCATGATATGTTAATTATATCTCAATAAAGCTGTGATTTTTATTTTTTTTTAAGCAATAAATGAGAAAGGAAGGAGGAGAGAGCGCCGCATGTACCTGGGTGAGTTGCTTCCCAGCAAAGTCGAGTTGCTGTTGAATTATCCTGTCTCCCGGTTCCTTTTCTCACCCTTACCTCCCTGTCATGGAGCTCTTGCCCAGGGCCCAGGACCCCAGAGTCTGCAGCTGTCCTGAAGAAAACCATCTACAAAACTCATCCCAGAATACTCTCTTCTCATTGATTTTCCCTTTGCTCACTGGCCACGGGGGTTTCAATACCTTCCGCTGCCTACATACCACTGCTGGGAAGAGCTTCCTGTCCTGTGAAAATGACGGCAGCCTTCCACCCTTGAATTTGGTTCCCTCAGGCAGAGAAGGGAAAATGAGAAAACACCTCTGTGTGTTTCTGAGAACATTTTACAGATGTGATGAAACAGCAGCCCAAAGACATGAAGGGATTCCACCCAAGGCCTCCCCTCTCCCCCAGCACATGCTGGGACCTCTCTACTAAGGCAAAGGTCACAGAACCAGACTTTCTAGAGAGCTCATTGCCAAAGATGGATCAAGGGCATTAGAAGGGTCGCCACCCTCTGACCCAGTAGAACTCTGATTAGGAGATGACCTGCCAGGAGGACAAGGATTTAGGTACCACATGTTAACTGCAGGATAATATATCCTGGGGAAAAAACTGGAAGCCCTCACTAAGGGATGGTTAGGAAATGAAGACACAGTTCCATGATGGAACAATAAACGGCTAGTAAAAATGACATCTTTGAAAAATTTTGGCATGCTAATGGGAAAATGGAAGAGAAAAATTATAAATTGTATCTGATCCTGACAATGTGCCCCCAAAAATCCCACAATAGCAAACACATTGAGAATAACCCCACTTCGCTCAGCCCCTGACCTTTGACCTTGTTTTATTGTTTCATAACAATTATAATAAGTTGATCTTTGTCAAGTGAACAAATGACTTTAACAGTGGTCCTCTTTGGGTAGGATTTGGGATCAGGTACAATTTGAATTTACTTTTTTTTTTTTTAGTGGAAGAACTGGGGCTTGAACCTAGGACCTCATGCATGCTAAGCATGCACTCTGCCACTGAGCTATACCCCCATCCCCCAATTTGAGTTTACTTTTAAATTTTCTATACCTTTCAGGTTTTTACAATGAGCATATTTTACTTTTATGTTTAAGGGGGAAAAGTGCTTTTTAAAAAACAAGAACAAAAACAAAAGTCAAATCAAGAAAAACAGGAGGTTCTGTGAGTTGAACTGTGTGTGTGTGATCTCACTTTCCTGGAGACAACGTTATCAAAAGAAACATCTCCCCCAAAATGCCTCTGGAAGGAAATTTCAGGCGTTGAGAGGAGAAATGGGTTCATTAAAATTCAATCATGGGAGGGTACAGCTCAAGTGGTAGCATGTATAAGGTCCTGGGTTCGATCCCCAGTACCTCCTCTAAAAATTAAATAAATAAATAAAATTACCTTCCCCCCAAAATAAACAACAACAACAACAAACGAAAAACAAAAGAACAAAATAAAATTTAAACTCAATTAATCAACCTACAAGCCTATACAGAGTGTCCAAGAACAGGCCCCTGCAGGCCTTAAGCCTTGGATATGAGTTAAGAAAAGTGTGTTGAGGACCCAGACTGGGATGTTGGCTCCACTGCAAGCCCAGTGCTGGCTTGGGCCCCCAGTGCCAGCCCAGGCGTGCCTCAGCAGCACACAAATAGGCCTGACCTGCCAAAGTGATGCCCAGTGCTGTCACTCAGGGACACAGCTGCTTAGGACCCGTTCACGCCTCATCGGTGTCCACTCAGGGAACGTGCCGGGGCACATTGGGATGGCTTTGCCCTGAATTTCATGCCATTAGCAAAGCAAGGGCAGGAGGGGCCCTCACTGGTGAGCGCCCACCGCCTGGGGGTTTGCTCGCAACCCGAAAACATCCAGGACAGGCAGCAGCCTGGCTTATAAAACACAGGGGCATCCTTACATAATCATGAGAAATTACAAGAAAAAAGCACATTCATAAAAGTGCACCTCCCAATCTCAACAGTACTTTTTTCAAGATGGAATTTCATTTTGCTTTTTTGGGGATTATAAGAGTCAACAATGTTCAGTAGCACTAAATTCAAACAAAAGAAATTTGTGAAGTAGAAACCAAAAGTGCCCCTCAACCCAACCCTGCGAGTCCCCCATGGCTTGGAGCTTGTCTTGCAGCCTCTGTTTAGCCCGGGCACACTTACAAACATGCACATGCATGGGTGCACACGCACACAGGCATATGTGCACATGCACACACGCTTTTATTTATTTTTAACAGAAATAGGATATCACACTCTACCTGCTGTTCTATACCTTGCTTTTAACTCATTAACATCACAGACATCTCCCCACCACATGCTGAACTTTCAGCTCTTCATTCAGCCCACGGGGCACCCAGCAAGGCACTGATCTCAGGTCTGTCCAGCTCCAGAATCCAAGTCCTAATGGTCTTCTAGTGTTTTCCTCTGAAGAGTTCTCAGAACCCCAAACAGAATTGCCTGAGGATCTTCTTAGAAACGCAGAGTCCCAGGCCCTGCACCGAGATTCTGATTCAGAAGGTTAGATGTGGTGCCCCGGGATCTGTGTGTGGAATAACTGCTGCAGGCAATTCTATGACCCAGCCAGCTAGGGGACTGTCATGTCTGGTGATTAAGGACACTAGGAGCTACAGTTCCCCGCAGATCCCTCCAATATACTTCAGAATATACCCATGTCTCAGGAGGTATGTTCTTCACACTGATTGGGTGAAATGACCAGGCAGGTGGCCACAGCCCCTGCCTTCTGCCATCACAGACATGCTTGCAGGCGGAGCTTCCCTCAGCATCATCTCCCAGGCACAGAGTTCCCAGTGGAAGTACACAAGCATGGTGGGAGCCTTTGTGTCCGAGGGTCCGACAGGTTCCCAGGGCTGAGCAACAGGAGGAGCTGGACCTAAGCTCTGCCCTGTGCCTTAGCTGAGGCACCCAGGCTTTGTGGTGACACCAAACTGGGACTCATTCACCTGGAACTCCAGGATGAGAATAAGCTGCCTCAGGGGTTCCTAGAGCCCCAAAGTAGGGCAGGTGGTGGGGCATCTTCTTTCACCACTGCTGGGCCCTCAGCACCATGGAGAGACCTGTACCACCATTAGAGACCAGGGTGGGTGCAGAGTGGCAAGGATTAGTCCCACTGGGCAGATGGAAGAATTGAATTTTGGAATAGGAAGCTACTGCTCTAAAGGCCAGGTAGGCAGGTCTCCGTGGGCTGGGCCAGCAGGAGCCAAGTGCTATGGGATGCACTTGGCTTAGGGTCTGGCTGGGCATCTGGAAGCCAGGCCAGCAGAGGAACAGCCGAGGAGCACCCGGAGGTGGGGTGAGGCATTCATATTCAGTCCATTGTCCCTCATGACCCATGGCTCAGAGTGTGGGTGATGCAAAGGACGCAGAGGGAGCACAGACAGCGCCTGGCCACGTGCCTCCCTTGGTTCTCTTAGTGCTCCCTCAGGGGCTCTCTCTGATGCAGGCCCTGCTCAGCCACTGACTTGACAGGCTGTCTTTCTCTGTAAAATGGAGCTTCTTCCTGTATGTGGTAAATGGTATCAACCTCATGGGGCCTGTGGGGTGGGTGGACTCCACCAATGTGTCTGTGATGACAGTGCCCTCCCTACCCCTACTCTGGGGACCTTCATCCCTTAGAGGCCAGATCTGGTAAGAGCAGAGGTAGGTGCTCCTGGAACCAGACCTGGAACCAAACCCAGTAATCTCCCTAAGAGTCAGCAGGGCTATTAAGCCCTAGTAACTTTCAAAGGGCCTGACTCTAGTAATTTCTTAGTTAACACGAGCTGGTATCACCATTACTATTATTCTGTATTCTCATTTTCGTTATCTCCATCATCCTTACAGGCCCCTCGAGCCCTGGGTTCCTTCTCTTGGGGCTGGGACTTGCGGATGGGCGCGTCTGCTAGGGCAGAGCCTCGCACCCACCAGGCCCGTGATCTTAATTGACCTAGCCAGCCTCAATTTGCTCGTCCATAAAAAAGGATTGTCAGTGAAGCCTCCGCTCTCAGTTCCACCCAGGCCTGTGTGGAGGAAGGCGAGTGGTCTGCAATGAAGATGCGAGTCAACAGACAAACCCTGAGCCAAGCCTAGAACCTGGAATTACGGTCACATTATTAGTGCGTGAGGTTAATCCCGGCAGGACAGTCACTCACAGAAGCCTCGCAGCCCGCAGCTGCCCCGCAGATTTCGGGGGAGGGAGAAAGAGATTAGGACAGGCTGAGTCCGGAGACGCCTAAACTCACAGTTTCCTTAACAGCGCGGGAGGGCTGGGGCGGGGCGGGGAGGGAGGGGCGGAGCAATCTGGGGTGATGCGAACACCCCGCCCCGGCGGGCGCTTGGGGGAGTGTCTTAACGCGCGTCCGCGCGTCGCCGGCCCTCCGGCGCTGTCCTTTGCTGCTGAAGCCGCCGCGCGGCTCTGCGTCTCCACGTCTTCGTCCCGGTCCTCGGCGTCTCCACACGCCTGCTCGCCCGGCCGCGCCATGGAGGCCTATCATAAGCCTGACCAGCAGAAGCTGCAGGCCCTGAAGGACACGGCCAACCGCCTGCGCATCAGCTCCATCCAGGCCACCACGGCGGCCGGCTCCGGGTGAGGGGGGCGCGGGGCGGGGGCGTCAGGGCCGCGGGCTCCCCGGCTCCGTTTCGCGCGCTGCACGGTGCTACCACGAGGGAGGCTGCCGGGGGCGCGGTCAGATGGCGGAGCACGCGCCTCGCAGGCCCGGGCAGGAGGCGCCTTCCGCCGCGCCGGCTCTCAGCCCGGCTTCCGCCCGCTGGGGCCCGGCTCCTGGGCCGCCTCAGGCCGGCTCGCCCCTGTTCCCCACTGCTGTAAGGCGAGGGGTACGCGGCTAGGGCATCGCAGAGGCCCCTCGCCGGCCGTGCCGGGAAGGTCACCATGAGTGCGCTCGCTCTCGCCGAAAGCCCGGCCCAGTGCCGTGCGCTCTGCACACGCGGCCCCAAGACCCGTTCCACCCACACGTGGGGAAACCGAGGCTCAGAGTTGGTTATTTGCCCGAGGTTGCACTCGTTGAGGTCTGGAATTTGAACTCGTCCTGCCCAACTCGAGATTGCCTATTTTAACGTCTCATCTTGGAGGGAGCCTGGGGCCCGGCCTTCTCCCTACTTCAAACTACCCCTCCCCTTCGCCACTGCACATTCCTGCCACCCTTGGATTGGGGGCCGAGTTTGGAGCAGGGGTGCTGAGAAGCCAGGCGATGGGGAGTAGTCGTGGGGAAGAAGGTGACCACGTGGTTTCAGAACTCTGGCACCTGGTGTGAAAGAAAGGTCTAAGATCTCTAGGGCGGGGGCGGGAGGTGGGCGAGGGGTGGAGGAGGGGAGACTTGCGAGGCCAAGAGAACCGAGGAACGAGTCCCAGGGTTCTGGGGTGAAAATGCAGGGCGTGCTTCCAATACAGCTTTCCCCAATACAGGAGCCCAGCTCCAAGCCAGCCTTTCTGGCTCAGAAGGTAGAGAAAGGCTGTTACAGATCCCAGGAGCCTCCTCTGAAGGTGGCTGGTGACAGGGAAAGTGATAATAACCGGCCACCATGCAATGGGGGTAGTTTAGAGCGTGAGCCACCGAGTTACTTCGGAACTTGTTTCCCTTTCTGTAAAATGGGAACAACGGTAGCTCCTACACACTGTATGGTTTCAAGGATCGAGCCCCTCCTTTGGGGCCTGGCATGAGGCTGCCAAGACAGTGATGTGCTGGGTTCATGAAATGGTTGAGTTCTGGGTGGGGGATGGTTTCCAGGAACCTTCCTAACCGAGTCTTTTCCTTAACAAAGACTAGGTTCTAGCCTCTGGCTAATTTCATACAGGATATGTTATTAATAAGTAAACCTCCTTTGACCTTCAGAGTAAGTAGCCACTCACTCTGTGTGCCTTTAAGACACCCATTCTCAGAAGGGATTAGACTCTCCTAGCAGATCATTGCCCTCTCATCCCCCCAGCACCCCCCTCCCCATGCACACTTGGGAACCTTTATCTCCATTGGGTTTATGTAGTCCTACCCATTGTGTGAGGAATACCCTGCCCCGTTGGGAACGTGGCTTACTCTTTGTGCCCTGTCCCCCAGCCTGTCACACAGAGGTCTGCACACCTGTATTGCTTGATGAGTGCTCCTTGGTCCCCTTGACTGTTTCAAGGGATCCTTCACACTGCAGAGCCTTGTTGAACCCTACTGTGTGCTAGGAGCTGTCTGGCCAGATTCCTGAGGATCTAGCTAGAGAGACACAGCAGTTACCCAACTAAACAGTGTTACACGTTTGAGTATCTTACAGGGCTAGATACAACCTATAGACAATTACAGGGTCACTGAGTGACCAAATAGGAATCCTGGTGTGACATAGAACATCCTTTGTTGCTAATATTGTCTAGTGCATTTTGAGAATAACCCTATGAGACAGAGGCTGTTATATCCCATTTTATAGATAAGGAAACTGAGGCTAGTGGGTTAAGTGACTCGCCCAGGCTGGTCATTGGTGGCTATTCCATGCTGTCCAGTTCACATCAAGGAAGACTTCTTGGGCAGGTGGGCAGCTCCAGGTGGAGCCAGTTTGAAGTCACTTGGTAAGATATACAATAAATAAATGTAGGGAGGGCCTCCAAAGGGAGAGGTTGTCCAGTGGGTTCGCTGTATTTTTTTTTCGTTAAACTTGGATTTCTATGAGAGTTACACTCAGATTTACATTGTAATGCCTTGGGGAAGAACTCACTGAACTCAAAAAAGTGTCCATTTGCAAAAAGGAAATGTGTAAAATACAGTGATTCCTGTGTGTTGTGAGCATGTGTCAAAGATGCAGAAAAGAAATACTTAGGAAAAAACCTTAATTTTTCAGAAGGAAGTAACATTGCTGTGCAATCCCTGTCACAAGAGGGATTTTGAAAGGTATGTGCCAAGAGCTCTGTGTGCACAAAAAACAGTAAAGGAAGACTTGAGAACATGGCAGTGCTCCCATTGCCAGATGTTTGTCTTGAGGCCCTGGTGCTGTTCAGTCATAGCCAAAGTGATCACCCTGTCAGGATGTCCCCGTTCTGGGGGCACTTACTCCTAGTGGTGATACAGCACTTTGGCCAAAGTCTTTTCACAGTCACTGCCGAGGCTGGACTCAGACACTGGATCAGTGAGGACCAGGCCATAGGGTTCAGGATTTCTCGGTAGCTTTCCCCTCCCTGTGCCATCGCTGACTGAGTGTCAGTGGGCCTCACCAGGCCCCAGGAAGTGAAGACACTGGCCTCTGTGTCACAGAGCTGAGGGACAGAGCCCGTACAGAGGGCTTATTGTGGAGGCAGCACCCACAGCGGCCAGAGCTGCTGCAGGTCACCTCCCTCTGCGTGCTGGGGAAGCTGTGGCAAGGGTCCAGCTCATCCAGGCTTTAAAAAGATGAGCCCTGATGGCCTTGTCAGAGGGGGCCTGACTCCTGGGGCTCGTGGTGAAGATTCCAGGGCTAGACTGTGGCATTATCCAAACAGTGCTAAGTGTCATCTGAGGACGCCATCAGAATCAGGCCTAAATCTGGAGGTGCCAGCTGTGCTTATAGGTCCCCAGGGCTCTGACCCACAGTGTTGGGGTTAGAGACATAAGGTCTGGCCAGACCTGACTCGTGGGCACAGGAAAAGAGATCTAACTCCGGCTCTGTTCCAAGTGTCTGTGCTCTTGTCAGAAAGGCCCTTCCCATCCCAGCACCATAGTTTCCCCATCTTTAAAGAAGAGGTTCATACATATGTGGTTTTCAAACTGGGTCCCTTGGAAGTGGGGCTGGAGGATCAGAATGAGCAAGTTCTGGGGTCCTGCCACCTGCTATTGTGGGTTTCACATCCTGGGAGTCCACGTAACTTTGAAGTGGCTGGAAGTGCATCTGTGCTGCCCAGCTCTGGGTGCAGGGAGGCTTTGTCTGAGAGCTCAGAGGGCCCCTTTGGGTCTCTGGCCCATGTAGGCCAGCCTCTCTGGACAGAAAACCGCCACCTCAGCCTGCTTCTCCATTTGGGCTTTCTTCACCCCAGCCCAGCCCCGGCTGAGGCAAGAGCAAGCCCGTTGAGATTACCCCAGCAGCAGCCTTTCCCAACTCGTGCAGATACCTGACTGTCCTGAATGACCAAGTTCTTTACCTCTGATCGCAGCAGGCCCGATGATGGGCAGTGTTTCCTGAAGCTGGGATCCTGGTGCCACCACCTGGTTAGGGTCTGGCAGAGACATTCCCGTGAGCTGACCACACTGTGGCCCCTGTTGCAGCTCTGACCCCCTGGACTTTGCCCATTTAGGCAGGCCGGTTGTCACTAGTCCCAGTCCCACAAAATCAGGAACTCCTTTTATTGCTGCAGACCACACACAGCTTCTTGCCCTGAACAGTGAGGCAAAGCCCACTCAGTGGGGTGGGTTGTGGGAGCTGACGATTCTACCAGCAGATGGATCTGGCCAACCAGGGCCTGCGCTGTTTGGCTTTCTTGCTCAGAAGTCAGCTGCACCCATGGCCTGGACGTAATCTTTGAGGGCTGCACACCTGGGCAGGGGAGTGTGGACAGTAAAGAGCACCCTCTACTGGGCTTTCAGCACCTTTTTCCTCCTTTTAAAGACAAATCTTTTAACAGCTCTAGTGAGGTCTGATTTCTACATGTATGTTCAGTGGTTTTTAGTAAATGTATGTTGATGGTGATTTACAGTAAGTTTTAGTGAATTTGCTACATCCCATTTTAACTCTTCTGGCTATTTCATGTTAATAGAATCCTACAAAATGAGGTCTTTGGGGTCTGGCTTCTTTCACTTAGCACAGTGTTTGGAAGGTCATGTTGTAGCATGAATTAGTGCTTCATTTCTTCTTGTTGCTGAACATTCCATTGTTTGGATAGTGCTGCATTTTGTTTAGCCATTCTTTACTTTCTCCTAGCGTTTTGCTTTTATCCTAGCTGATGGCAGACTTGTGACCCTAGGCGAGGCACTTCCTTCTGTGGACCTAGGTGGTCACATTCTCAGATGAGGAGGAAGTTAGACTTCATAGCCGATATTTTACAAGCGAACGCTTATTGAGTAATTGCCATTTTTCTGTGCACTCTGCCCAGCTCTGTTTTACACAAACACTACCTCAGTCAGTCTGCTTCTACTACTATCTCCATTTTACACTGAGGAAACTGAGGCTCAGAGAGGACACATCCCTAGGCTCTTGGAGCCAGGTTACATCATTTATTCATTGGTGCACTCTTGCTTGTGCCAGGAGCTGTTCAGACTCGAGGCTACGACAGTGAAGAGGCTCAAACTCCTTGTCCTCCTATCCTAGATGGAGCTAGAGTTGGCACCTCGGATAGACAGGCAACAAATCGCCATATAATGTTAGGTGGTAAGTGTGAGTGAGGGAAAGAAGAGGCATTTTAGATAGTACAATCAGGGAGGCCTTCTCGGAGGAGGTAGCTTGGGACCTGTTTCTTCGCAATCTGAGATGTGGAGACTATCATCCTAGGCGCTAGCTAGCACAGGTGGTTCCAGGAACAGGAAGAACAAGGACTGCTTCTGAGGTTACTCCCTGGCATCCTGGGGTTCTCACCTGAGTATTTCTTTTTATGGTAGAATATATGCCTTAAAAATAATATGAATGATGTACATGTTATAAATAATGAACCTGGGTGTATCTACCACCAGGTTTAAGAGCTAGGACATTATTGCACTTTAGAACCTCCTCTCCCTCCTCATAGAAGGAGGGTTTCTTCCAGAAAGAACTATACCCTGAATTTTGCATTTTATTGTTTTCCTTATAGTTTTATATTGTTTGTATATATTCATCATCAGTATGGTCTTCCGAACTGCCGTACAGATCCTTCTGTGATGTGCTTTGTCCACATGTCGCATTTGTGAGATCTTGTTGAGGTTGGGTCTGTGCAGCTCACTCATTCTCGCTGCTGCATAGTATTCCACTCTGTCATCAAATATTCTCTTGTGGTTTCACTGTGGGTGTGAACCCACCCAGGGGTCGAGTTGCTGGGACTGCTCATTTGCAGTCATTGGTTTGGTTTCTTTTTAGCAGTTACAAGATGTTTCAGGTTTCCTACTTCTTAAGCTGATTTTGGTACATTGTTTTTTTCCTAGACATTTTCCTGTTTTCAAATCTGTTTGCATCAGGTTGTTTGGAATATTTTGTCATCTATTCTTATATTCCTCCTTCCACTTCTAATACTATCCTTTTTTTGGATCCTGCCTTATCAGAAGTTTGCTAAATTTTTAGTCTTTTTTTTTTTTAAGAGCTTCAATTTTTAAAAATTGTATATTTGCTTTCTATTTCATCAATTTCTATTCTTTGTTATCTTTCTACTGTCTTTGAGCTCACTGTTTTCCTAACTTTTTAAGTTGGACCTTAGCTATTGGTTTTCAACTCTTGTGTTCCTTTTTCTTTTGGGTACTTATTTCTTTTTCGTAACATTATTTGTCTTTGTATTTTTAAGCATTTTATCGGAGGCTGTTGTAGGTGCTCACCTCCCAGGTTTGTTCATTTGTTGGGGCCTTGAGACTCCTCATGATTATTATCTCTCTTTTATTTTTTGATAATGTAGAGGAGTCCAGTCAGAGGGGTGAGGGATCTGCATTTTTTTTCTGTGGGGCAGCCCGTGAGCAGGTGGAGTGAGTGCTGTAGGGAAGAGGGCGAACATCTGGAAGAGTATGTGTCCTCCCCTGGGTGGGGGGCCTTTGGGAGACTTGGCCCAGCTGTAAGCCCTCAGCACCACCTTCATAGATTGAACTAATTGGGAGTAAGTAAGGCAGGGTTTTGGAACAAATTGGTAGCCCCCGTGCATCACAAAGAGTTGCAGATCAAGTTCCCCACAGCCTCCCTCCCTGGCCCCACCCATCCCTGCTCTAGGGTGTGTCCTTATGTCCTTATGCAGCACCTTGGGGTGGGGCCCCCACCTGCAGTTTTCTCCCGGGGCAGGCTAGGGCTACAGGAGAAGCTCAGGCCCTTTGTGATGAAGTCCCTCTAGTAGGTTGAGCTTAAAGGTAACTGTCTCCCGTGTGTTCAGCACTTGGAGTTTGCAGAGCCCTGTCTCAATCCTCAGCTCATTTCTTCCCTCTTGCTGGCCATGTGGTCAGCAGGGGGTCACGGTCCCAGCGTGCAGATGAGGGGTTGGAGGCACTGAGAGGGGTAGCATCTGGTCTTCCAGCAGATGATGGTGACTGATGGACCTGGGCACTTGGCATTGTTTTAGGGACTCCTGGGCACTCCGGCATGGCACCCCATTTACCAGTAAGGAAGCTGGGCCTCAGGGAGGTGAAGCACTTGCCAAAGTGGCAAAGCCCATGTGGCCCCTATTCCCACCCTGGGGTACCTCGCAGAGGTTCCCTGAAACCTCTGGGGTGGGGCAGACAACTGGCTTCCAAGGAGCCCTAATTCTGTATGTTTTTTTTTTTTTAAGTTTTTTTTTGTGGGGGGGGGGATGCGGGTAATTAGGTTTATTTATTTTTAGAGGCAGTACTGGGGATTGAACCCAGGATCTCATGCATGCTAAGCATGCGCTCTACCATTCAAGCTATACCCTCCCCACTATTCTGTATGTTTTTATTTGGCGGATATGAAGGTAGGGCCAGCAGTATGTCTAGGATGCAGGCTTTGAAGGGAATCAAATATTGTAGGCTTCCCTGCCCAGCAAGGAAGGCCTAGCAAGGAAGGGTTAAAATCGACTGCTTTTCAACTTCTGGGGTCTCTTCCTGGCTGACCTCCCTCCCTCCACCTTGCCCAGGCTGGGATGTGCTCCTGCCACCTGCAGAAAGTGCTTATGCCACGGCCCTTTCTCCCTGAAGCCTCTGACCTGGGCCTGCCTGCCTTCTTTCTAGCAGTTTGGCCCGCTCTCCACCCACATCCTTCCCCTGCTCTTCTCCTAACAGGGTCATGACTTTTGTAACAGGATTCCTCGGGGATGGGGCTGCTCTGGGAGGGAAAGGGGAGGAGGTCAGCCTGGCCAGTGTTGGATGTCCCCCAGCCAGCCGAGGTTTGGCCCTAGGGACCAGGGAGTTGGGTCCCTGCCAGGCAGGGAAAGGTTTCTTGTTTACGTTTCCTCACCTCCCTTTTTCAGGTCTAGTGTCTTTCCCCATGACCAGGAGTTCATAGAAATGGTTAAGTATAAGACAATTGTGTGCTGGGGACGTGGGTACTAAACCAGCATGGACAGTTCTGGATTTCTCTACTAATGTGTCTGCTCTGGAAGTGACTCACCCCTAACCCGTGCGGGGAGCCGGCTGGCAGGGAGGAGGGAGGCCCGCGTGAACTCCACGTGGTGCATGTGCCCTTGGGTTTGGCAGTGGGCATGTTTTAGTGTGAAGGACCTCAGCAGCGTCAGAGGGCTGTGCTGAGCTGCATGGAGGGGGCGGCTGGGAGGCACGTGCCCTGAGGCTGAACCAAACTGTGGGCCAGAGGGCTACAGGAATGTCATTCCAGGAACCCCAGTCTCCAGCCCCACTCTTGGGGGCTGGAACAAGATTAATCAAGTGGGTCCTAAGAAACCTGAACAAGTCTCACCTGTAAGACGTAATCCTTATTCTATGGTTAAGTCCTTTGCCCATTAGCCTTTCAGATAACTGTGTAGTGACTAGAACAAGAGCCTAAGAAGGGGAGACCCCTTGACCCCACCTGCTCCAGGGCTGGAAGGGCAGGCCCTTGCTCTTGTCAGCCCTATCCCAGCCCTGGTCTCTGGCAGAAGGCATTTTTATTTTTTTCATAATTGTAGCCTTTGTCGAAGATAAGAAGTTGCTTTGCCTTTTAAATTCTGTGCAAACGCATGGTTTCTAGTGGCTATACCAGCCCTCAGAATGCCCACTGGAAAGCTGCCGTGTGGCCCAGTGGTGCTCTGGGAGAGCCCGAAGCCCCAGTTTTCAGACCACCAACCCTGTATGTGGAGGCTGCTGGGAGCCTCAGCCCCTTACAGCCCCTGCCTGTGTCCTTGAGGCCCAGCGCCCCTGGGGGCATGAGAGGGCAAGTTACCCCAACAAGTGGGCAGAGTTCTGGGCAGTCTCATTGGGACTTAGCTCATTGGTCACGAGGGGACCCCTCTTCCTTTCTTCCTCTAGTCCAACCCCAGAATTGTTCCATTGCCGTGACCCTGAGGGTCCAGACTGTTGGCCCCTGGGAGGGTACAGCCCCCATGCTGCCAGTGTGGCCTTGAGACCCCATGCAACCCTCTCGGGGCCAGAGCACATGGCTCTCTGACAAGCCAGGCCCATGACTCCTTGGGACGTGCGCTCCTAGGTCACTGTCCGCGGGCCTGAGGTGAGCCCTGTCGGTCAGGGGCCCAGAGCCGTGACGCACATGTCTTTCTCTCCTGGGCCACAGCCACCCCACGTCATGCTGCAGCGCCGCCGAGATCATGGCTGTCATCTTCTTTCACACCATGCGCTACAAGGCCCAGGACCCCCGGAACCCTCACAATGACCGCTTTGTGCTCTCCAAGGTAGGAGGCCAGCCTGCCACCCTTCACGTAGGGGACAGTGGGAATGCTCTGGGTGTTCCACCCACTTTTGGTGTTGACAGGCAGGACTGGGTACAGCTTGACAGCTCTGCACGCGTCTGTCTGTGCTGAGCCAGTACCCTGGGCCGAGGCTCGCTTCCTCAGGAGTGCTGGTGCCCTGTCCCGCCCCTCCTGCACAAGAACCATGGCCACAAACCCCCGGAATCCACCTGTCCCCAGGCCTGGCTCCATGGCCTCTGGTTTCTCGAGGCGGGCATGAGCAGTTAGAAGTCTATCCAAGTCTGCTCATATGCCAGAAACCAGGGATTAGGGCAGCCGGCTGCCTGCTGGGGTTTTGGCCTCAGCGGCCTCACAGCTGTGCTCCCCCTGCACCTGTCCTAGGGCTCAGCCTTGGCTGTGGGAACCTCGGGCTGGAGGGGGATCAAAGCTGAGGAAGTAGCCTTCTCTTGCTTCCTTCCTTGAAAGGGATACCCTGGCCAGCAGGCTCAGCTGGGCTCTGGGTCTCAGTGTGCAGCTCCTCATCTGACCCCCCCTCCGCCGCTGTCTGTCCCTGGCAGGGCCACGCAGCGCCCATCCTGTATGCCGTCTGGGCTGAAGCCGGCTTTCTGCCCGAGACAGAGCTGCTGAACCTGAGGAAGATCAGCTCCGACTTGGACGGGCACCCTGTCCCGGTAAGTGTGCCCCACCAGGAGCCCCGCCGGGCCTCTGCCTCCACTTCCTGTTTCCTGAGGCATGCGGGAAGGAGGGCAGGGTACCCACCAAGGAGTCGAGGTTGCTGGGAGTTGGAGGAGCGCACTGATGTGAGGAAGGAAGAAGTGGGTGTTTGGGGGGCATACTCTATTCACCCCAAGCACCAGAGACCCAAGTTCTCTTCCACACTGGGCCTCCCTGGCCACTGACACAGCCTGGGAGGGGAGTTCATCAGGGAATGTCTAATGAGGTCACAACAGGTTGCTGGTGACGCCCCAGGGAAGGGGTCCAGTGTGCTCCTCAGGGCGCTAATCCCTGCAGTTGTTTGGAGTTCATGTGTCACCATGAAAACTCACCTCTCAACCCCCATTGGAGCACCCCCTAGGGCCAATTACTGAGTTTTGTCATGAATTCTCCCAGCCACTGTGTGAGGTGGATTATATGGGCTTTGTTTACAGAGGAGGGAACTGAGTTTCAGTCCCCAGCCAGAGGTCGCACAGCTCCCTGGTGGGCAGAGCTGCTATCTGAACCGCACCCACAATTACTGCAGTGGGAGAATGGGGAAGTCACACTCTGCCTTCTACAGACCTCGCCTGCACCCCCAGGCCTGGGTCGGGTATGGCTGTGTGGCTCCCACAGGACCAGGATCTTGGGAGGGGCCTCTGGGAAACACTGCTTCCTCCTGCCCGTGAGTTAACTGGGGTCTTCTGTCGTGACAGAAACAAGCTTTCACCGATGTGGCCACTGGCTCCCTGGGCCAGGGTCTTGGGGCTGCTTGCGGGATGGCCTACACGGGCAAATACTTCGACAAAGCCAGGTAACACTCCCACTCCCCACCTCCAGCCCACCCTGGAAGGGGTCCTGACGACCCAGCCTTACCCGCCTCCTGCAGGCACCTCCTCTGAGTAGGGGCTGAGTAACTAAGGTGTGGCCTGAGGCTGGTGCCAGGACCAGCCCCGTTTTCAGATGAGGAAATGGGCTCAAAGGAGTGAAGGGACTTGCCCAGGTTCCCTTGATAGTGACTGGCAGGGCCAAGTTTGCATCCAGAGTCCGTGCTCTTCAACCAGAGTGCTTTGGCTTGAGTTCCCCCTGCCTGGTGCCCGGACCCTGAAGTCTCAGAAGGCCCCACCCCCAGTGCCTGATGAAGCACCGTGAACCCAGGCCTGAGCCCCTCGCCTTTACCTTGGGAAAGGAGAAGATGGCGTGTTCTGGAGGGTTCTGGGCCTCCCTGAGCCCCATCTATCAGCTAGGGAAGAAACAAACGCTGAAGAACTTGGCCTGTGGAGGGTGGGTGAGCAGCCTGATCAGGAAGGTTTGCTGCTCCAGCACCAGGCAGTCTGGACAAGACCCCGTTGAGGCAGATCTCAGCCACAAGGCTGTCCCCTACACCTGCAGACAGGTCTCTGTTGCAGAGGGAGAAGTGTTGGCTTCAGGCTGTTAAGGAAAGCAGATGGTTTCCTCATTCCTTTACTGTTTGGGGCTTTATACTCACACTGCTCAATGCACTGTGGGCTGAGTGGTGTTAATTATCCCTCCCACAGGTGGGAAACTGAGGTAAAATGCTTGCCTGGTGGTGGAGGCAGGATCTGAATCCAGGGTGTCCATCCAGAGTCCATGTTCAGAGTCCCCATGCTGCTCTCAGGGGCCCAAGGGAAGCACAGGAGGCCGGGGAGCCCAGTGGGTAGGAAGCTTCCTAGAGAGATAGAGGGAGCCTGGCCTGCAGGCAGCGGGAAGGGCCACGGCGAAGGCAGTCACAGGGGCCCACTGAGGACAGGTGGTTGTGGGGAGCCTGACTGGATGCTCCACCCCAGTGAGCGCCTACTGAGTGCAGGGTAAGCAGCTCCTGAGACTGCTTTCCAGGTGGGCTGGGGCTGGGAGGCCTTCCAGGCTCTCCGGCCAGTGTCACTGGCAGCACAGCGTTTGCCTTCCTCCCGGGCTGGGCTTTGGGGCCGGGCTCTGCTACACCCAGCAGTGATTCACCACGAAGTGAGAGAAAGTCACAGAGAACGGGATGTATGTTTAAGAGTATTTTATTTGGCACAGAACCAGAGCTGTGAGTTAATTATTCCCTACAGTTGCTTGAAATAATTCCTCGTGAAGAGTCATTTCCTGACCGTAACGCGATGGAACAAACCAGTGTAGGGAGAGGGGGTTCAGCTGGGTTCCCAGCGGCTAGGGTTGGCTAAGGCTCAGGCCCTCAGACTGTACCTTGGGGTCAAGGGAATTATTAGGCCATGCCTGCTGCCAGAGCTGGCGTCCTGATAGAGCAGAGACGTCCAGTCACGTCTCCCAGGCAGCACCCGTCAGATTGGCTCTCTTCCGTTTCTCTTTTCTTTCTTTCTTTTTTTTTATTATAAAATACCTACTCATTTATAATACAGAAATGCATTACAAAGAAACAAATATTTTTCTTATTCTTAACCATTTCCCCCCATTTCATTCTCACTTAACAGTGTATATCATATTTCATCCATATTATTGTGAAGAGAAATTTATGGATTTGTAATCCTAGTATTTGTATGATTTTACTATATGCTTTTTAGAAAAATCTAAATGTGAACACTTTCTCGCATCGTCAGCTGTCAAACTAGTTTGAATGAGTGCATGCTATTATGTTTTACGGGGCTTCTTCCACACATTTAGACCGTCCTCTGTTGTTGGATATTTGAGGTGGTTTCCAAACTCATAGGCAGCAAATGTTGGCCGTCTCGTTAGAGTCTCTTTTCCTGGTGGTTCAGGACTCTGGGTATTTGCAGCCTCCAACCCCATATCTAACAATAGCTTCAGGCAATGCGGCTTCTGTGGGGCCCCCTTTTCTGTTCTCAGGCTCCCCCAGGGTCTCCTCAGGATCCCAGGCTGCCCTCCAGACCTGAATCTGAGGCTATGCCCGGACTCTGCTCTTGGACCCACTTCAACTTCCTTGGAAGTGGGTGTAGGGTTGGGAAGGCATCCAGTCTGCTTCTCAAGAATCCCTTTCTGGGGAAGTCGGAGTTCCCTATAGGCCTTTCTGGCTCAGCCCCATCAAGTTGGTCACTTCTGGGAGCTCCTGTGCCAGAATCCTCCCACCCCCTGCAGCATCTCTGGGCCCCCCTTGCAGCCTGCAAGGCCCAGCTTCAGACTAGCCTCTGTGAGTGTGGGTGCTGGGACCTTCTGCTCCTGGCCAAGGAGCCAGTGGCCCGGGTGCTGGAGGCCACAGAAGGGAAGGCATAGCACTGGCATGGCAGGGGAAGGAGGCCGGAGCCCTCCCTGACTGGAGGCCTGCGGGGGTGCTGAGTCATGCTGACGGTGCCCTGGCTGTCCCCGCCTCTTCTCCACCTCCTCCTGCCTTAGCCTGGTGGCCCAACCCGCTCAGCTGCACAGCTCCTGTGTCCCCTCTGAGCTGTCCAGGCACCAGCCTCACTCCCCCCGCCCCACCATGTGCGATCCTAGGCAGCAGGGAGTGGAGTCTGGGCTGGGCAGTCAGGCCTGTGTTTGAATCCTAGCTCAGCTGCTCCCCAACTGCGTGGCCTTCAGACAAGTCCCTTGACCTTTGAGCCTGTTTCCTTGTCTGTGGTTTTGGGGAATAACAACTGCACTCACCTTCCTGAAAGGATTACTCAGCACTAAGCAGAGGTGGAGGGGAGAGGGGGTGGGGGGTCAGAGTCCCTGAACTGGTCTCCTGGCCTCCAGCCAGGGAAGGTTCTGTTCTGCTAGATAATTTATCCCAGCTTCCTTATTCTTTCTACCATGTCACACTGCCTTGGAACCATCATGGCTGCCTGTGTTGAATGCAGGAGATGGCCCCTGGGGTAGAGAAAGCCCAGGCCCAGCTCCATTCCTGGTCAAGAACCAGCCCTAGGACCTTGAGAGGACCTTCCCCAACCCTGGTCCCAGCCCATTCTTCACCTGAAGCTTTGGGTGCTGCCTGGGCCTCCCCCGCCCAGCTCCTCTGAGCAGAAGGGTCCCAGGGCTCCCCCAACACTCCTGGTTCATGGTAGGGCAAAGGGATACGGGTGCACCCCTGCAGCAGGCAGCTCCAGGTCCCCTCTACCCCCCTGCCCATCGTGAGTAGTTAGTTCCCGTGAACGATCACCATTCTCTTCACGTCCTGACAACCCCCAGTTTTCTGGGTCTGTTGTCTCGGAGCTCTGTTTCTTGGCAGCCAGTACTTCTTTCTGGAGCTCCTGACAACTTTCTTCACAGCCACTTTCTCGCAGAGTGTGGACCTGGAGTGGGCACAGCTGATGCTGTTGCATGTGCGTGTCTGCTCCTTTTCCAAGAGGGAAAGGCCAGGGGCTTGTGGGCCAGGGGAGGGGGCCGGGCTCTAACCCACCCTCTGTCTGCAGCTACCGCGTCTACTGCTTGCTGGGAGATGGGGAGCTGTCAGAGGGCTCCGTGTGGGAGGCCATGGCCTTCGCAGGCATCTACAAGCTGGACAACCTTGTCGCCATTCTTGACATCAACCGCTTGGGCCAGAGCGACCCCACCCCGCTGCAGCACCAGATGGACGTCTACCAGAAGCGCTGTGAGGCCTTTGGGTATGTACGAGGCCGTGGCCTGAGCACGCACATGGCACGGAAGACCTCTGCGCTAGAGGCCTTGCAAGTGCAGGGGCTGAAGCCATCGCTAACTTGCTTTGTGACCTTGGGCAGGTTACTCCACCCTCAGTGTCTCAGTTTACTTGTCTATAAAATGGAGGCAACAACAGGCTTAAATTGGTTAATATGTGCAGTGTTCAGCCCTGTACCCACACAGAGTATGAGCTGTTACTTCTGTTACTATTAATATGCCAAAAAGAGTCCAAAAAGGGATTGCCTTAAAGCAAAAGGCTCCTTCTGGTGGGGGGGTAAGGTGTAGCTCAGAAGTATAATGCATGCTTAGCATGCATGAGGTCCTGGGTTCAATCCCCAGTATCTCTTTTAAAAACAAATAAATAAACCTAACCCCCCTGCTCAGCCACCCGAAAAAAAAAAGTTAAAAAAAGAGAAATGCTCCTTCCTCTGGATATTTGACAACATGGCTCATTTTATACAAGTTTCCAGCACCATGTTCAGCTTCTGTGGAGTGATCAGTTGTGTCCCTTAAATAAAAATTGGACAAAAAATTCATCAAGAATCTAGTAGGAGATTCCAAACCCAGTTCATTGTCCCCAAAGCAGCTTTCAGAAGGAAATGAATAGCTCAGGAATGAAAAACAATAAGTGAAGTAAGCTTTGCATTACTTAGGAGAGAGAAAGAAAGTCTGTTCAAAGGCAAACAAGAGGAAGTGAAACAATGTGAAAAGAGAAAATTAAACCCAAATTCGAAACAGGCACGTTTGAGGCTTCCCAGCCCCTCCAGCTCTTCACCCACTCACAGCCCTGCCGTGGAGCAAGGGCAAGACTTTCCCCGGGCCTCCCCTCGGCCCTCACCCCTCACGCCCCCTCTCTCCCCAGCTGGCACGCTGTCATCGTGGATGGACACAGCGTGGAGGAGCTGTGCAAGGCCTTCGGGCAGGTCAAGAACCAGCCAACAGCCATCATTGCCAAGACCTTCAAGGGCAGAGGCATCTCAGGTCTGTTTGTACGACCTCCCTTCCCACCCCACTCCCAGGACTGGGCCCTGCGCTGATTGAAGAGGTGGGGGCTTCCAATGGTGGGCTGGGGGTGCCTCTGAAAGCCTGTGTCTGGGAAGCACCAGCCCTTTGTTTCCTCTGCAGAGTGCACCCAGGCCAAGGAACGGCGGTGGGGGGGAGGAGACCCTGTGCTGCCTGCAATGACTGGGCAGCGTGGCTGAGCCAGGATTTAGACCCTGGTCAGCTAGCCTGGACTGGGGGGCGTGCATAGGCAGGAGAAGAGGAGGGACTTGGTGAGGCCTGTGGATAAGGCAAGAGGACACTTTCCCCAGCTGGCATTTGTGGAGCATCCTTGACAGTGCCAGCTGTCTACTGAGCCTAAGGGTTGATGCAGAGAGTCCCAGAGAGCCTGGGGAGACCTCGATCCTCCCCTGGGAGGTGAACAGGGTACCACCTCGTGCAATGGAAAAGTGATCCCAGAGGCCTGTGTGGGTGGGGAACCTAGAAGGGTCTGAAAGTTGGTTCCTGCACCTGGCCTGAGAGCCATGCAGGGATAAGTCCCTCCCTAGTACCCAAACACGTGCTCCAGACCTCAGGACCGGGATGGCCCTTGCCCATTGTAAAGATGGGGAAATGGGCTAAGAGTGGCCAGGAACTTGCCCAGAGATATAGGGAGTCTGGCACTGGAAGGGGCTAGCTGCAGGCTCCGGGCCGGCTCCATCGCACTCCTTGCCCTGGCTGTCCCCTGCCCACTGGGGGGGCACATCTCCCTCTGCCTGTGTGGGCTTAGGGACATTCTCTGCTATCTGGGAGCCTTCTGGAAGAGGACTCTGGGATACTGTCACAGCCTCAGCGCTGCTGCCTAACACTGACCCCTCAGGTGTTAACCACTGCCACCTCTAGGGGCTGCCTGGGACGGTTAGTCCTTGGTTCTCCCTGGGCTGTGGTGACATCTGAGGTGACCTTGGAGGAGAGGAATGTTAAGCCTCGCTGGTCCCCACATAGCAAGACACCAGGGCAGGGATGCACCTAGAGGCTCACAGAGCCCCATCTGCTGCTCGCCCTGCCCTGGGCCTCAGGGCTTCCCCTCCCGACCAGTTCAACAAACTGATTTCTATAGCAGACAGACCATGTAGGTTGGGGTGAGGAGGTGACGTGGGGGAGAATGGGATGGGGTGGCATGCCCCCTCCCCACTGGGAGTGCCTAGAGGACTGGGCAGCTACTCAGTGGGGGCCTGCAGTTGGGTGCTGTCACCGTGGTCCTCCTTTCCTGACCCCGTCGTGGCCTGCCTTCTGGGAACTTTTATCTTACCTGCCCTCCTGCCTTGTACCTGCAGGGATAGAAGATAAGGAGTCTTGGCATGGGAAGCCCCTCCCCCAGAACATGGCTGATCATATCATCCAAGAAATCTACAGCCAGATCCAGAGCAAAAAGAAGATCCTGGCGACTCCCCCACAGGAGGACGCCCCCTCAGTGGACCTCACCAACATCCGCATGCCCACCCCACCCAGCTATAAAGTTGGGGACAAGGTACCCAGTTGGCCCTCACGTTTCTGGACTGGCTGGGCTGGGGTGGCAGTGGTTCTCCAGCTCCTCAAGGGCTGGGAAAGGGAAGAGAGGGGTTAGTTCAGGGTGTTCCTGCTGGCTCGTTATCTCTGGGATTATTGACCTGAAGAGGCTCAGAGAGGGCAAGAGACTTGCCCACAGTCACACAACAAATCTCTGGCAGCACTGGGATCACAGCCCACAGGTCCTGCTTCCCCACGGCCCTGGTTCATCCTGGCCTGGACCTGAGCTCAGGACCTTCCCACATCTGGCAAAGGCTCAGCAGGGCTGCCCGGTTCCAGGCCCTTCCCTGTGTGGACCCGATGCCACCTTAGTCAAGCTTTCTGACTCCCAGGCCCTCAGTGCAGAGTAGGGCGAGACCACAGGCGTCTGTCATGGAGCTGGGGGAAAGGGGAGTTAGGACATCTTTTGAAGCTTAGATGGTTCACAGCCCGGCTGGGGACAAGGGCCTGTGGGGACTCCCTAGACAGTCATTGTACCAGTTCTTGGCATCCTCACAGAAGTTTCTACAGGGTCATAGGCTGCTGGCCTTCCTTTTTCTTTCCCTAATTTATTCTTTTCCTCCCTGAAAACTGTGGCCCGGGGGGCTGAGCAGGGCTGCAGGCCACAGGCCCGCAGAGGTGCTCAGCCTTCCCACTTTCCTCCGCAGATAGCCACCCGCAAGGCCTACGGGCAGGCCCTGGCCAAGCTGGGCCATGCCAGTGACCGCATCATCGCCCTGGATGGGGACACCAAGAATTCCACCTTCTCAGAGCTCTTCAAAAAGGAGCACCCGGACCGCTTCATCGAGTGCTACATTGCCGAGCAGAACATGGTGGGTGCGGGGCCAGTAACAGCTTGCGGCTGAGGTCTGAGGGGTGCAGGGGCAGGGCTGAAGCCCTCCTGCTGCTTTGAGGGGTTGTGGTGGCAGTGCTAGGTGCCTGTTCGATCCCAGGAACAGCTAGGATCCAGCACTGACTCTCGACCTCAAGTAACCCCCCGTGGTGAGGGCAATGTGTGTGTGATACCCAAGCGCTGGGTGAATGCAAATAGGGGAGCTGAATGGAGCTGCGGGTGCATGCAGGGGATGCTGCACACAGGCCAGGCATGGTGGACTGGCTTTTTTGGGGGATAAAGGGCCCTCCAGGTGGAAGGGCAGGCACAGGCAGGAGGCTGGAACATGTGGGTCTAAGCCAGAGTCTGCTGAGCCCTTTCACGCACAAGGCTCTGGCCCTGCTACCCTGCGGGGTGCAGAGATAAGAGACTCTGTGGGCCCCTGCCATGCACACAGTTGGGTTAGCAGTCCTGTGTCAGGAACTGAGATTGTGAAATAACGAAGGATGTTTTGTCCTGTTTTTCAAAATATCTGTCCCTTCTGGCCAAGGAGCCCAGCCTGGCCTGCAGGCCCCAGGGACTCTGGGAGGCCACCAGGCTCTACTGCATCCAAGGTTCTTCCTCCAGCTGAACCTGAAGGTGTCTGGCTTCTAGCCTTGGCAGCTGGAGGGTCCAGGCAAACTGGTGGGGTGTGGGGCCTGGGGAAGGAGGCCTTATGTCAAGTGGCAGGGTTCAGAGCCCAGTGCTTCTGGGTCAGGGATTTGGGGCCTCCTCAGGTATACTTGGGGTGGTGAGGGAGATGGTAGAGGGACCATCCACCTGGGAAGGATGACCATCTGTGCCCAAGCTTAGCCCACTCTGTCAAAGGCTTTGCAAGTTGCTAGAAGTGTTCCCCAGGGAAATGGCCTTTTGGGGGGGGTAGTAATTAGGTTTGTTTATTTATTTATTTTTAGAGGATGTACTGGAGATTGAACCCAGGACCTCCTGCATGCTAAGCATGCGTTCTACCACTTGAGGTGTACCCTCCCCCAAGGAAAATGATCTTAAGAAGACTTTTTTTTTTATTTTATTTTCCATAGTCTGTTTCCGAAGTCCTTCACCTTGAAATAGCCATTTCAAAAGTTCTCTTAACTACTAGCTATAAATATAAAAATAAAATACATAGAATAGTTATGAGAACTTTTGAAATGGCTGTTTCAAGTCAGAGGACTTTGAAAACAGACCGTGAAGTCCGTGGGCACACAGGACGCTTGCATGGGAAGAGGAGAATGAAGCTCCCAGGATGACTGAACCCCCCACCCTTGAGAAGTGGCCCTGGGGGGTCCTGGGCTCCCCGGCCACCCTCTCCTGCACCGGGGCTGACACCGCCCACTCTGCCCCCAGGTGAGCATCGCCGTGGGATGTGCCACACGCGGCAGGACCGTGCCCTTCTGTAGCACTTTTGCAGCCTTCTTCACGCGGGCCTTCGACCAGATCCGCATGGCAGCCATCTCCGAGAGCAACATCAACCTGTGCGGCTCCCACTGTGGCGTGTCCATCGGTGAGTGGGGCCGGGGCGCTTATACCCATAATGTCCTGAACTTTGGAGGAGCTGGGGGGTAGGGCCAGGAGTCCATTCCATGGATGAAGTCTTAATCTCACCATGTCCTTTCCCACACCTCAGGGGAAGACGGGCCCTCTCAGATGGCCCTGGAAGACCTGGCCATGTTTCGGTCCGTCCCCATGTCAACTGTCTTTTACCCAAGTGATGGGGTGTCTACGGAGAAGGCAGTGGAATTAGCAGCCAACACAAAGGTGGGTCACATGGCTGTTCTTTCTTCTGCTGGCAGCTAGCACTCCCCTAGAGGGACAGGAGGGGAGGCCAGCAGGAAGGCCCAGAGCTGGTCATTTGCTGCCTCAGAGTGGTGTCCCCTGACCTGGCCCCTGGTGTTCACCTGCAGAAGTTAGACCAGGAAAAATGGAATACACACCACCCTTCCTGCTGCTCAGCAGACATGCTAACTGATCAGCTCACTCTTTCCCCTCTGAACATCTTACCCTGGCAGCCCCTGCCAAGCTGGGGGTTGACGCCTCTCTGCCATACCTGACAGTCGGTTTCTCCAAGACAGAACGAGCGGAGCTACGTGGTCCTGACAGGGGTGGGCTGCCATAGACCAGAGTGCCCTGTGTGGGCTCCTCCCACTCCCCAGCCTGAGGGCAGGCGGTGGGCCCTCTTGGAGACATCATCTTCTGTCTGGGGCTTCTGTCTAAGGATGAGTGTTTGGAGAGGCACACGCTACAGAGGAAACACTTCAGTCTTCGAGACTGGACGTGCTATGTCCTGGATCCTGTTATTCTGTTTCATTCCAGGGCATCTGCTTCATCCGGACCAGCCGCCCGGAAAACGCCATTATCTATAACAACAACGAGGATTTCCAAATCGGACAAGCCAAGGTCAGCGTGGCTGGTGCCCCAGTGAGGCCCCTTAGAGCGAGCCCGAGGTCTGTTCCCACCCCAGGCCACCAGTTCCTAAGCCGCACTGATCCCCCATATCACCCCCAGGTGGTCCTGAAGAGCAAGGATGACCACGTGACTGTGATCGGGGCAGGGGTGACCCTGCATGAGGCCTTAGCTGCAGCTGACCTGCTAAAGAAAGGTAAGGAGGGTGGGACCCAAGAAGTCTTAGATGGTGCACTGGCTGTGGACCAGGTCTTGGGGGTGAGAAAGAATCTCGTGTAACTAAATGATGACAATATTAATAAGAGCTAGGCTGGGAGCCCTTCCCAGGTGCCCGGCGTGGTGCTCAGTGCTGGGGCTGCAGTGGCACAGCCCCTGCCCCACGGCCTGGGGATGACATGCCCGGCACCTGTCCAGATCAAAGGCCCTGGGGCCAGCAGGGCTCAAATCACCACTTAGCGGGCCACTGGTTAAGTGTGCTTTTCAGCACTGTGGTGCCTCAGTTTCCCCATCCACAATGGAGGTACTATCACCTTCGCCATGGGGCTGCCCTGAGGACTTAATAAATGTGACTGGCATTGTTACCATCATTTCAAGCTTCATGTGGTAGCTAGTGACAGGCATTCGCCTCCCGTGCAGAAAAATCACAACAGATGCCACGTTTCAGCCATGCTGAGTACACAGGAGAGGGCAGACGTGGGTGTCCTCAGTGTGGGAGGGAACTGATGCCCAGGCTAGAGAACCGGTGCATACAGAGCTCTGAGGAGCTGGGGGAGGGCCAGGTGGAGATCCAGGCTGAGAGTCTGAAGCAGGCGTGGCCGTTTGACCTGTCCCCCTGACCTGAACCCTTAGTGCCTGCAGCTGCAGCTCCCCTCCCCATCTCCCCACCAGCCTTACCTTGGGCCAGAGCCTTGGAGCCTTCCCTGTGACTTCCCCTTTATCTTCAAAGGCACCTAGGAGGATGGAGGGAAGTTCTCTGACAATCTGATGGCTGAGATCCCGCAGCCCAGGGCGTCCGGGAGAGAGGGGCTCTCTTCTCTCTTCCCTGAGACGAGCTGCTCCTAAATCAAGCCAGGGCAGGCTCCCAGGTGGAGGGGTGGGTGCGGAATCCCAGAGGACGCGGGCATCCCAGGTCAGCAGGGAACAGGGTGAGCCATCAGGGTGGGCAACCATGAGCCCAAGGATGGGGACAGGCTGCGGGCTGAACTTATAGCTGTGCAGGAGGGGGGCACATCAAAGGGCAGACCCACAGTGCATCTCCTCCCCTCACAGAGAAGATCAACATTCGTGTGTTGGACCCCTTCACCATCAAGCCTCTGGACAAGAAACTCATTCTCGACAGTGCCCGTGCCACCAAGGGCAGGATTCTCACTGTGGAGGACCACTACTATGAAGGTAATGGCCAGAGAGCCAGGGCATGGGGCTGGAGTCTACAGGCTAGACATCCTCCCTTTATCCCAGCCCCAGGAGGACCCCGCAGCCCAGGAAACCCAGAGCAGCTGGGACTTGGCCTCTTAATTGACCTCAGGCTTGGCCTCAGAACTCAGTTGCTGGAATGGCTCCTTGCAGCCCCTGCCACCCAGGAAGCCTATGAGGCTTCTGACCTTGCTAAGAGTGCAAGGTGGCTGTGTCCCTGAAGTAGGTGAAAATTAAGGCTGTTGCTCAGAATCAAACTGGGAAAGCAACCTAAACTCCCGTCTTGATGAGTTCTTCACAAAGCCGCCATCCCCCATCACACATCGCCACTTCCTCCAAGGCAGGCCCCAGGGGAAGAGATGGGCTTAGACCCTGATGTCATGTGCAGATGCTCATTGGTTAACAACAGCTGCCTGGAGGATAGTGTTAAAAATGATCTGAGGCCACATTTGAGCTTGTGAAAAGTATAAGTACTGTGATTGGTGGTGGTGTTTGCTCTGGCCCCAGGCACAGGCAGGTTGGAGTATATGCTGTCCCTCCGTCCTTGAGAAAGGGAATAAACTCAGACTGATTTAGGACTGCAGGGCCAGCTGGGGGCTCCAGGGGGCACCCACCCATCACTCACCCTGAGGCCGCATCACCTCACTCACCTTCTTTCCCCTGTGCAGGTGGCATAGGTGAGGCAGTGGCCTCTGCAGTAGTGGGCGAGCCTGGTGTCACTGTCGCTCGCCTGGCTGTCAGCCAGGTGCCAAGAAGCGGGAAGCCAGCGGAGCTGCTGAAGATGTTCGGTATTGACAGGGATGCAATTGCACAAGCCGTGCGGGGCCTGGTTGCCAAGGCCTAGAGAGGGCGCGGGGTGCAGCAAGGGAGTTCCACACATTCCTAAGATCCTGGCAAAGGTGCTCAAAGATGTCCTGAGAGGAGTGGTAAACATGTTTTCAGTAAAATGAATTGACCCCTGAAATGTTTTTCATTTTCATTCACTGAAACCCTCACCCTCAGCTGGCCTGGCCCCAGGGGCTGGGGAGCGGCCTCACCTTCCCCAAGGCCCCTAGGCCCAGTGGTCAGAAGTCTCCTGGGGGAAGGAGGGCACTTGCTTATTATCCCAGCTCCTCCCCACGCCCTCTTAACCAGTGACCTGGGAGAAGCAGAGGAAAAGAGGAAGCCCCATCCTGGGGAAGAAGGTGGCTCTCAGGTTGGCATCAGAGCTGCACAGCGGCAGGAAAACCAAGAAGGTCCAGCTCTACCCGGCACCACAGGCCAGGAGTCTTCAATCCCAAATGTACAGAACTGCCTCCCCTCAACGTGTCCAGTGCAGCTCTTCCAGGAACTTCTGGCCACACCTAGAAAGCCGTGCAGGCCTAAGCTCCAGCCCCTACCCACTGCTGGCTCACTCCACTGGTTCCCTCACTCCTGTGACCACAGCTTATTTCACCCCTGCTGCCTGGGATCAGTTGGGGTGGGCCTTGCTTGGAGCCAGATGCATAGAACTTTGTCCTGGCTTAGGACAGAATAACACTGGGGAAAGAGGGCTAGGTGCTCTCAGCCACTGGTGGGGTTCCCAGGAAATCCTCAGAGTCCTTGGGGAGGATGAGGCATATTCACAGACATGTCTGTTTGTCCATCCAACAATCTGGACAGTGAACCAGTCACACCCACAGCCAGCAAACCGCTGCTCACACAGCTACGCAGCCAGGTTTGGCTGTCCTCTGCATTCATCCGCACCATTTCCAGAGGGTGCCAGAAAGACCAGGGCTGGGGAGGAGGCCTGGGCCAGGGCTGCTCAGCCTACTGGCACCAGCTGGAGGCGACCTCAGCACTAGAAGCTGAGGTCCAGGCAAACACCAGGGAGGCTGGGGGCACCGGGCACTGTAGGAAGCCCAAGTGGGTGGGGGAAGAGAGGGGAGCAGGCAGGCCCTCTCTTCCTGCCCAGGACCAGTGGGGTGGGGGTAAGAGGATAGTTCTCAGCCAGAGCCCTGGGTCCTGACACAACTGTGATGCCTCTTGTATAGTCCAAAATAAAAACAACAGGAATCTAAAAAAAGATAAACTTATTTACAAAACAGAAACACTCAAAGAAAACACTTATGGTTACCAGAGGGTAAGGGGGTGAGAAGGGATAAATTGGGAGTTCTGAGATTTGCAGATACTAACTACTATATATAAAACAGATAAATAAGTTCATACTGTGTAGCACAGGGAACTATATTCAATATCTTGTAGTAAACTATGGTGAAAATATGAAAATGCATATATGTATATTCATGTATGAAGCATTATGCTGTGCACCAGAAATTGACACAACATTGTAAACTGTACTTCAATAAAAATACATATATACAAAAACCAAAACAAAATAAAAACAGTAAACTAAAAGGAAAGTAAAAGAAATCCCTGAAGTTCTGCAAGCAGCAGCCTGGGGATGGGGAGCTGGGGGCAGGCGCCACCTGGTGGTCACCACTGGTACTGTGATGCCTGGAACCGAGCCTCTATGTGGAGCTGAGCCCGGGAGTGAGGCGGGGGCTCGTCTGAGGACTGAGGGGCCAGCCAGGGACGGTGAGGAGTGGGAGGTGAAGGTGACATTGCTGAACACCTGCAAGCCAGTGCTTTATGTGAACACGTCTATTTAGCCCTCCCAACAGGATTATCCTCATAAATGAGGGAGAACTGAGGCTCAGAGGAGACACCAGTTACTCCAGCACAGTGAGTAAAACGCAGAGGTAGGATTGGAACCTGGGTCTCTGACTCCAGCCTCTGCACCCTACTGCACCGCAGTCCCCTGGAGAAGGGCCTTGGGTCCTGCAGGACAGTGGCCATGGGGAGTGTACAGGAAGCAGCTTGGAGCTCGGATTCTATACAACTGTCAACGAAGCCACCTGTGGTCCTAGGGGCCTACAGGCCCATGCAGAGAGGTTTCTAGAAGCAAATGGTGGTACAAGGACACCTGAGCCATGGGCACAGGTCCAGGTCTGCAGAGAGGCTGGGGTAGGCCTGCTGGGCCTGACAGCATCAGCTGTGGCCCCAGGGACCTGGGCAGCCCTGGCTCATCCACGCAGAGGGACAGGAGAGGTGGCTGACCTCAGCCCAGCCTGCCCAGCCTCTCAGAAGCCCACACATCTTGTGAAGGAGAAGACAAAGGCCAGGTTGGGCAGGATACGGAGGGAGTGACAATATTCCCAAGGTCTCAGACCCAGTCCTAGGACATCAAGGACAGAGGAAACTGGGACATTTAGGGATCCAGGGGCCATGATGAGCCACTGGAACCCCGCTTCCTCTCTTTCGCTAAGAAGACTTAGTAAAAAATGTGGTTGGTAACGATCATGCAGGAAGCCCAGGCACCTGGGCCCTCTTGGGAGCCGGAGGAACCATTTCCCCCTCAGCCCTTGGCCTGGGGTATGAGAAGCCAGGACAGTGCCCAAGTCTCTTTGGCCCAAACTCTCAGCCAGAAAGTCCTGGCCAGGACTCATGGCTTAGGTGTCAGAGTGGGAGGTCAGCATGGCCTAAGAAAGGCCAAGGAGGCAAGTCAGCAGGGTCCCCCAACATCCTCAGGACAAATTTCTGGTACCAGTGAAGGGCCCCCCAGCCCAGCTGGTAGGGGGGGAGGCCAGAGACCATGTGTCTTCACACCACACCACAGCCATGCTTGTGTGTGGGCTTTGGGGATGAGGGTGCCCTGGGGACTTCTCAGTCCTCCTACCATTCAAGTGAGGCTGAGCCTGACAAAGGGGCAGGAAGTGCCACACAAAGCTCCACAGGCCAAAATGCTCTGGCCTAACAGGTCTGGGTTCTGATCCCACCTCCACCACTCTCAGCTCTGTACCATCTCCCCAAGCCTCAGTTTTCTCATCTGTTAAGTGGGAATAACAGTGACACCTCATAAGGCTGCTGTATTAAAGAAGGGCAGCATGATGCTGGGAATCAAGGGCTCAGAGGACAGTTGTGATTCTCAACAAGTCACAGCAAGGGTGCCTGGCAGGGTGAGTGAGTGGCATTTGGCACTAGGCTGTGTGGCTGCGATGCTTAGGAAGAATCCAGATGTTGAAATTCTAGTCCCCAGTATGCTGGAATTTGGAGGTGGGGCTTCTGGAAAACAATTAGGGTTAGATGAGGTCATGAGAGTAGGGCTCTTATGATGTAATTAATGCCCTTTTCAAAGAGAAAGAAATCTGTCTCTCCTGTGTGCACACAGGAAGGTTATGTGAGGGCATCACTAAAAAGGCATCTGCAAACAAGGAAGAAGGCTTTTACCAGACACCAAATCTGAGGGCACCTTGATCTCGGACTTTCCTGAACTGTGAGAAATGAATGATTGTTGGTCTAAACCACCCAATGTACGGTAATTGATTACAGTAGTCCAAACTGACTAAGACAAATTTTAAGAGCTCTTTATATATTCCAGAGACACGTCCCTATCAGATTTATGATTTGTAAATATTTTCTCCCATTCCAGGGGTCTGCCATTTTAAAAAGTCTTTCTCATTTGAAATAATTGTAGACTCAGAAGAAGCTGCAAAAAAAAAAGGTCTCACCCAGCTTCCCTCAAGGGTGGCGACTTACATGAACCCTTGTGCATTACCAAGACCAGGACATGTGCATTTGCACAGCGTCTCAGATGACCACAGACCTCACTCAGATTGCACCAGTTCCTGTCTTACCATCTTGTCCTTTCTGTGATGAGGACACGGCGGCAGAGTGTGGGGTGCCTCACTGCAGCCAGGAGGTTAAGCACTCCTTCCCCCTGAACCCCGTGAGGACCCTTATGATTCCAGAGGGCTGGGGTCACAACTGTGCCCTCATCCCACCAAAGACCCCCCCTTTGCCCATCGTGTGCGTAGAGGGGGATCCAGGTTCTGCCACAAAGAGAGCCAACACCTGCATCCTCAGGGGGGTTAGAGGGTATTAATAATTAAAGCATTTCAAAGGCAGGTTCCAGTCCTCCTCCCCAAGACAAGGCCCTGCCTGGGGCTCCCCTGTGCCCTTCAGTCCCTCTCTGGGAAGGGGGAAGAAAATAGGAGAAAAAGGGGACACTGAATGGCAAGTGCCCTGGACAGGATTCCAGAAATCACTGATCCTCGGGGATCTAGGTGTTACAGACATGTGGATTTCAAATATGAATCTGGGAAAATACGTAAGTACAAAAAGTAGCAAAGGATGAGGCAATAAAAGGATGAATGACAAGGCTCCTTCCCCCACATATGGTGGCTTAGTGGGACCCCCAAGCCAGGTTTCATGTCCCCACTGTCCTCCAGAGAAAGGAGGTCATGTAGATGTGTCCCTAAGGGCAAGAGGAGGGATGTGTCTCCTTCGAGTCTAGTCCTGGATGGAGGCGCAGGGTCTGCAGCTGTGCCGGGCTGGTGCTGCCTCCCTCTAGGTCAGGCACAGCCTCGACAGAGTGAGGCTTTGGTCCAGCTGGCAAGGCAGGTAAGGGCTCTCGGGGTCAGGGGTTCTGCTACTGGCCCTACAACCCAAGCCTGAGACAGGAGGTGTCCTGTCCCCAGCCCCCTGGGAACAGGGAGGGACAACGTCAGTAAGGAGGGCCCCAAGAGCTGCTGACACCCGAGTCTAAGCTCGGGCTGCCATTAAAAAAAAAATACCCCAGGCTGGGTGGCTTAAACAAGACACTCAGTTCTCCCTGTTCTGAAGGCTACAAGTCCAAGATCAAGGTGCCAACCAATTCAGTTTCTGGCAAGGGCCTGCGTTCTGGCTTGTAGACGTGGTCCTCATGTGGCCTTTCCTTGGTGTGCCAGTGGAGACAGAGCACTCTGGTGTTTCTAAGTAAGAGGATGCTAATCCTGTCAGTCAGAGCTGCACCCTTATGCCATCATTTAACCTTAAATACCTCCATCTCTAAATACAATCCCACTGGGGGTTAGGGCTTCAACCTATGACTTTTGGGAACAACACAATTCAGTGCATAGCATCCTCCAAATCTGCCAAGTTCACGGTTCACCCATCATCTCCCAAGGGCACACTCATCTGGACATTAGAACTTGATGTTTAAGAGAAAAAGGAAAATATTTGGGATAAATATATAGGGGAAGAAGGAAGGTTCTTTAAAAAGGAAGAAATTCATCGACAGGTCACTGACCACCCCCAACATACACCTGGGCCCAGGGCGAAGGAAGCCCAGAGGCCCCATCCTTCATCCAGGACTCACTTAACTGTTGCAAAAAAGAGCAACAGTTTCCAACATAAGTAAATGCTTTTCTGGGGAAAAAAAATGTCTCTTTCTGCCTCAGTCCTCATCGAAGTAACAAGGATAAATTTATTAGTACATAAATTGTGCATGGTGCATTTTTATGTTGCCATCAGTGACTTCAGAGCTGAACATGCAATAAATACGTTTTTCACATATCTTCATGGGGCAGGGGGCAGCTGACCAGAGTTTTACCAAAAACTTCCTATCCACATGCTGCACCTTAAATTCAGGAAGTTTCCATCTCTACTCCACAAGGCTGAACAGTCTGGGGGAAAAAATGACTGGGGAAACCACCCCACAATTCAGAACTGGATGAGAAGCTCTACAAGAGGTATTTGGAGACAAGCCAGAGGCTCTGCACCTGCTTAAGCCCGGGTCCACCAGGCTGGGGGTGGTGAGTGGGACTGAAGTTTAGAACCACCAAGAATTTCATCTGAGCTGATCCCAGGGACACAGACCTCAGCAACTAGCCTGTCTCTTCATCGCTTCACAGAGCCCCAAGTTGCATCACTGGGGGAAGCAGTGGCCCAGGTGGGAGAGGAGCCTGCACCCCTACCTGTAGGGCCAGGGAGGGGCTAACTTACGGACCAGAGACCCTGGCTGCAGCAATGCCTCCCAGTAGTCACACCACACTGACATTGCAAGATGCAAGCTGGGGCGCAGAGGGAGCTTTGGGGCAATTACTCAACCGCATGGGCCTGGACAGACTCTGCCCCAGTACGTCCAGGCCCCATTGGTTTAGCTTCCTAAATGATCCCAAATATGCCACCTTCTGCCCTCATCCCGGCCCAGACCTCCACCTCTCCCTGCACGGAGCAACAGTCAGTGGCTTCCAGATGGCTTCCAACCTCCACCCCTCTCTCGAAGGGAACCTTCTAGAACTTGACACAAGCACATCCTCTCCCCCATGACTCCACCTGGATGAAGCCCAGCCTCTGGCCCCAACGGCCTCCTCCTGCCCAGCTCCAGCCTCACCCCACACCCGCTCCCCCTGGCTTCCAGGCCCTGGCGCCCCACTTTGTTGCTTCCTCCGTGGTCTCTCCCACTCCCTCTTCTGCCTCCCAACCCTCCCCAGTCCGGGTGAGTGATTGAACCCTTAACACCAAGGAAAATAAGGCAGTTTGGCAAGAGGAAGAAAATGCTGACTGAAGAGGAGGAAGAGAAAGCTTGGGGGGGAGGTGGGAATCAGAGAAGACTTCTGGGAGGAGATGGTGCCTAAGCCAGGCATCAGGGGCAGATTGGGCTTTGACTGCAAGTGAGCTGGGGTGGGGGCAGTGGTGAAGGCCTCCCAGGAGGACAGTGCAGGCTACTTGGGTGACAGTCCACGTCTAGCTTGACTAGAGGGCACATGGAGAGGGTGGAAGGATGCAGCCTTGAATGCTGACTTCACTGATTTAGATATCAACGATGCCTGAAAAGACTTCCAATTTTACCTTTGTAGGAAGAGGAATTTCTTTTTACGTCTCCAACCAACATTTTACTGAATGCTTTCCACTGACCCGGTCCTGTGCAAAGAGGAACCCAAAGATGGACCAGCCCTAATTCCTGTGCTCCAAGCCAGTGATTCCCCAAACCTGGCTAATGAACAGAATGGGAGATTTCCACACACATCAAGCCCCAGGTCCAAATCATCACCTTTCTGTGGCTTTCCTGAGCAAAGACAAGACAGGCTGACATTCTCAAAAGAGGGTTCATTAAACCAAGAGAAAACAAAGGGAAATAAACTCAGAATACTTGAAGTATAAAATGAATCAGAATTTTCCACAGGTTCCAAACCTCCCAAACTAAAAGATCATCTTTCTATTCACATCCCCTGCACATCTCAGAAATCTTCCAGCCCAAATTGCAGTCATAATTTCCAAGGCCACTCACCCTCTTACCAGCCACCTCTGGAGATAACTGAGATATTCTGGTGGTGGAAACAATCTTCCTCCACTTTGCAGGCTCTCCATTCATTATCTGTTCTCTCTTCCCCTCCTCATCCTCTCCCCTCTCCAGTTTAAAACCTACTAGGGCAACAGAAGGCAAGAGGATGAAGCAGGAGGAGAAATTTTCTATTTTAACCATAAGTTTAATGTTTTAATCAGAAGTTGCCAACAAATGACAGATAAGAGGCAACCTTTCTTAACTAAGTATTTCTAAAGTCTCATGCCTTGGAGGGTGACGTAGGAAATGGCCTTCCTTAGCTCCTTGGGTGGGAGAAATCCCTGCCTGCCCTCTTCTGTATTTCTTCCTTTCATAAGGGAGTTGTATTTGTTACCTTCTTTTATGGCAATTTGTTCTAGATTGTGAAATCTGTAAGCCCGGGTAATTTTCTGGTTCATCTTTGAAAGACAAACGAGTAGCAAAAGAGTATTAATGAATCTGAGAAACTTCATCGCGGTGGTCAAGGAAGGTGCACATACAGATGCGTGGCTAAGTTCCTGCCCTTCATTATCTGCAAAAACAGTTTTCCTGCCTTGTGTCCACCCCTGAGAGCAGTAATGATGTTTTTATAAAGAAATGTTAAATCATGTGACCTCTGAAACTAACTGGCCTGGCCTGCCTTTGCAATTCCAGATAACAGTTCCCCTAAACTTCATTACTCTACCAGGCTGCCTGTAATGGTACTATTTCTACTAGTCATTGTTCCTTTGTGTTCCAGCTGGAATAATTTTCCTTCTGATTGATTGATGGAGTCTTCTAATATTTTCTATAAGTGCTGGAGATGAATTACTTTAGGTTTGGATGTCTGAAAAACTCCTGACCCCATTGGTGGCCATAAAATTCTGTATGTGTGTCTTTCATTATTTTAAAGACTTGCCCCATTGTCTCCTCACTTGCATTGTTTCCAAAGAGAAATTTGTTGTCATCCTTGTTTTTTTTGTTTCTCTGCCTATAACATGCGTTTTTCCTTTGCATACTTTTAAGGCTTTCTCTTTATCATTGGATTTGAGCAGTTCAATGATGATGTGCTTTGGTGTAATTTTCCCTGTGTCTACTGTGCTTTAAGTTCACTGAGCTTCTCAGAGCCATGGATTTATAGTTTTCTTCAAATCCAGAAAATTCCCTGCCATCATTTCTTCCAATATTTTTTCCTGTACCATCACCCCCTCCTCCCTCAGAGATTCCACTTATATATATATTAGATTGCTTGAAATTATACCATGAATCACCTGTGGTGGTAATTTTTTAAATCCTTTTTTTTCCCCCTCTGGGTTTCATTTTGGATACTTTCTATTGCCGTCTCTTCAAGTTTACTCATCTGTTTATCTTTATTGTCTAATCTGCTATGAATTCCAGTCAGCATATTTTTTTAATCTCAGACATCATTGTGTGACTGGGCTGTTTTTCTGTATCTTCCGTATCTCTGCTTTTTTTTAAAAAAAAATAGGCCTTAAAAAAAAAGTTTTAGGTTCACAGCAAAATTGAGTGGAAGGTAGACTTCCCATATACCCCCTGCTCCACACATGCATAGCCTCTGCCACTACTGACATCCCCCACCAGAGTAGCACATTTGTCACAATTGATGACCCTATATTGACACATTATTATTGCCCAAAGTCCATATTTACATTAGGGTTCACCCTTGGTGTCATACATTCTATGGGTTTGGACAATGTGTAATGGCATGCATCCATCATTACAGTATCATACAGGGCAGTTTCACTCACCGCCCTAAAATCCTCTGTGCTTCACCTGTTCATCCTCTACTTAATTTTTTGAACATACATAATACAGTTATAATAACTGTTTTAATGTCCTTGTCTTCAAATTCTAATGTTTGTGTTGGTTCTGGGTAAGTTTCAATCGGTTGATGTTTCTCCTGTTTCTTTTGATGCCTGATAATATTTGATCGGATACCACAAATTGTGGATTTTACCTGATTGGGTGCTGGATACTTTTTATATTTCCATAAGTATTCTTTTTTTTTTTTTTTCTAGGGTGTGGTACCCTCTCAGTACTCTACACAGTGACTCTGAGGGGCTGATCATGAGGTTTTCTAGTCTGGCTGCTGGGAATGGGCACTGTTCCCAAGCCTGTGTGAGTTCTGAGAATTTCTCCCTCTCATCCACTCAGATGATCCTTTCCCCTGCCTTGGTGTGTTTCCTCGCACATATGCATGGAAAAGTACTTCGCTGAGTACTCCAGAAGGATTCTCTGCAGATCTCTGGGCTTTTCTCTCTTGTCTCCAATAGGCTGCACTGTGAATTCTAGCCACCTTGGTTTCACTGAACTCCTAGCTTTGTCTTCTCAACTTGAGGAGCCCATTGGGCACCACCTGGATTCCCCTCCCTGAGCCTCAGCCTGGAGACTGACTGTCTCCAGGCAGTGAAGCTGGGCAATCACAGGGCTCACCTCCATGTTCCCCTCTCTCAGAGAGCATTGCCCTTTGTTGCCTCATGTCCAGCATCTGTAGAACTGTTGTTTCATTAATTTTACCTTAAAAAAATTTTTTTTTCAGATAGGAAAGTAAATACAGTCCCTTTTACTCCATCTTCGCAGGATGAAAGCAGGATTCTGCATCAATTATTTGGATAAATAAAGTGCGGTAAATTTATGTGATGGAATATCATATGCCCATGAAAAGGAATGGTGTAACCAGTCACAAAAGACTACATATCATATGAGTCTATTTATATGATGTGTCCTGAGTAGGCAAATCTATGCAGTCAGAAAGTAGATTAGTGGCTGCTAAGAGCTACAGGTCTGGGAGAAGTGGGATGCTGATGGCTAAAGGATATGGAGTTTCCTTTTGGGGTGATAAAACTGTTCTAAAATTGACTGTGGTAATGATTGTATGACTCTATGCACATACTGAAAACAATTCAATTGTACAC
The DNA here is from genome assembly GCF_048773025.1 of Camelus bactrianus. NCBI lineage: Eukaryota > Metazoa > Chordata > Mammalia > Artiodactyla > Camelidae > Camelus > Camelus bactrianus. The sequence continues at coordinate 31,336,528 of NC_133555.1, forward strand.
TTTAAATGGGTGAATTGTATGGTAATATGAATTACATCCGAAAGCCCTCACAAAAAGAAAGAAAATACACTTGAGCTACAGGGTTAGTAAAGGTCAGTTTCAAAAGCATGTGGGGCGGGGTTGGGAGGAGGGAATCGGGCAGCAGAAGAATCCTCTGCATCAATACTGTTTATAAAGAAGATTAAAAACGTGCAAAACAATACTCTAGACAATGTTCAGGGATGCCTATGGCACAGAAATGGTCCACATACTAAAAGCAGGTGCTGGTTCCCTCTGGAAGGATGCAGAGGAAAGGAGGGGGTGTCGGGGAGGGAGGCACAAGGGGCAGCACTTTTATCTCTAATGCTTCATTTCTTAGTCTGGGGCAGGATCATTCTCTACACTGTTCTTTAAGAGTGCTCTTAGTAAGATGACTTGTCAGATAAATCCCCTACATTTCCCGCGATGCCAGTGCCCCTCCTTCCCTGAGCAACCCCACGGGGTCTGACTTCCCATCGCTGATGCAGAAGGAACGCGGGAGAGTTTAAGAAATAACTTTTCCCCTTGAGGCTTGTTTTTTGCTTCCGCTGGGAAAACGTGACAGTCCCACCATCCTTGCTCGCGTTGCGTCTCCCCTAACCTTCCCAAAGCCCCGGAGAAGCCTACCGAGCTGGTGCAGGCGGCCTCAGCGGAACCTCGGGGGCTCAGCGGCAGCTGCTCCTCGGCGCCTCCGCCCCGGACGCTCAGCCCTCTCCCCGCCGCGCGGCCACGCTGCCACGCGCCCGCACCAGCGCCGCCGCCTCCTGCCAGGCTTATAATCATCCCCACCTGCAGGCCGCACGCCCGCTTCTTACCACACCTGGAGGGGGTTAAGCCACTCCATCAAGCCCATTGCCTCACCTCCAGCGGACTCCCCTACCCTGAGAGCTCACTTTCTACAGAGCCTCCCTCAGGACTGAATCAGGCCTCCCACCCCCGACCCCCACCTTCCTGTACCAGGCGCGGGGCGCGGGGCGGGGGGCAGGCCACCCGACCACCCGCAGGACAGGCCTCCCCATCCCTTGTACTGTAATTGTCTGCTGACCAATCTGCCTCCTCCAGGAGACCGCAAGTCTGTTCCCTGTTTGCACAGTTCCCCACCATCCTGCAGAGCCCCAGGCACGCAGTCAGAGCTTGCTAAATGCCCACAAAGTGAACTGACGAGTCTAGCCTTCACTTCAGAGTCACCACCACAAATGTACCAGAAAAGCGTCCAGTGCAGTATGTGACCTTAGTAGCTGCCCAAGAAACATCGTTACAACCCACGTGTCTGTGCCCCAGATGCTACCAGTAGGGGATACATTTGGGGGGCCCCCTGAGGGTCCTCCAGCTCTGCCTCTGGAACATGCTGGGGAAGGTTCTGGGGGTCGAGGGAGAGATTTCAGTGTGGCCAGAAGAGCAAACAAGAGGGAGCATAGGAGGGGCCCCACTCCAGGCATCTGTCGCTCTGTCTGCTGTTGTGGCAACTTCCAGTGAAACCTTGTGACAGTGGGAATTACTGCCTTTCATATCATTTGTTTTTAGTTTGTGCCAAGAACTGAGGCATCTGACATTCAAATATTCTTTTCTATAATTTAAAACCATACAAGGCCCACCTGCCATTCATATCAGCCTTCGACACTTAACTTTCCTGCTGTGGCTCTGGCTGGTGGCCCCAAGTCCGTGGCGAGGGAGGGCGGGACACACCCTGCTGCTGTGTCTGGAACCCACTCCACTCCCACCCAGGAAAACTGTGTCCTCTTTCTACAAGATTCTGGGCACTAGCCTGGGCCCCGCCATGCCTTGTACTTACAGCACAGTGATGCGGCAAACGTGCGTGAAGACAGAGGTAAGGTGTTCATAGAGTTAAGAATGAGAACAATCATCGATTTCATGAGTACTTACTGTGAGCCTTAGCCTCATAACCATCCTGTAAAGAGGGTACAATTATGCACAAGCTGCAGGTGAGGACACTAGGCTCAAAGAGGTGGAGTAACAGCCTGGGATGCAGCGGGCAGGTTTAGCCCCACATCCAACTCCAAGCCTGCATCCCACAGCTTGTCATCAGTGCTGCCATCTCCTGACCTACGCTGGGGTGAGTCTGAGTGTGGGTGCACTATGCACTTGTGATACCCAGCTATTGCAAGCCTGAGCCAGGGTTTAAAGACAATCTTTCTTTTTAACATACCTTGTTTCCACAAGAACAATTAAGCTAACAAGATCTGGGGCTGGAAAGGGATAGACTGGGATTTCAAAATGTAGAATAGATAAGATTCTACTGTATAGCACAGGGAAATATATACAAGATCTTATGGTAGCTCACAGAAAAAAATGTGACAATGAATATATATATGTTCACGTATAACTGAAAAATTGTGCTCTACACTGGAATTTGACACAACATTGTAAAATGATTACAAATTAATAAAAAAATGTTAAAAAAAAAGCTAACAAGATCCACTTTTCATGGAGTGCACACCTTCTGTGAAGTGAGTTATTTTTTATTTATTATTGATGCAAAGTGGGTCTAATTGGCTTAATTGTTTCTGAACTCCTGATTTAAAACCCAGGAAGTGGCTCAGAGAGGTCTAGCTGATACTACTAATGGCGGGTTTCTAATAGGCTGTCTTGCTCTGGAACCAGGTCCCAACCCTCAGCTGGGGCAGTGGGCCAATGCCACCCACCAGCTGGAGGACATGGACTTCTGAGTTCCTTGGGTTTAGTCACCTGCTACTGCTAAAGCCACAAGGTAGGATTGGCAGCTACCCCTGTTTTTACCTACTCCTTACCATTACCAGAGCAAGGGGAGGCAGGCAGATAGCAAGGGGCAGGAGTAAGCACTGGGGGTGCTGGGAGCTCAGTAAACTCTCAGTGGACATATCCTGTCTGTCACTCACTTGTGCTCATTCATCAGCGTTTAATGATCACCCACCGTGAGCCTGCAGTGGGCAGAGAGGAGAGGGAGCCAGGCTTGTGCCTTATGGCAGGGAGGATGCGGAGGGTGGACCTCACTGCGTCCTCTGAGGGTCTCCCTGTGCGACCTGTTCCAGCCTCTCCCCCTCTCTAGCCTGTTTTTCCCTGTGAATTCACAGAGATCCCCAAAGGCCCTTCCAGCTCCAAGATGGCCTACCTGCACCTCATCCAAGCTGCCCTCTGCCATCCATGCCTTCCACCAGGCTCAGCGTACCTCTTCCTGGGGCCCATTTGCTCTCTCCCTGAGAGCGCCTGAACAAGCCTGGGGAACTGTGGGAGGTGCTCATCTCTGGAGGAGCATCACAGGGGAACCTCCAGCCCAGAGCCGCTGGGCACCTTCCTTAACCTCTCAGAGCCTCAGCTCCCTGACTGGTAAAACAGGGAGACTAACTAGCATTTCTTTTCCTCACAGGGTTGTCATGAGAATTAACAGCAGTCCACACCACAGGGGTGGCATCAAGCACAGTGTGGACCCAGAGGGTCACTGTCATGATCCGTTGAGCCACACACAGTGATCATGCCTGTTGAGTGACAGTTCCAAGTGATACCCACCAGGCTCCTGGCACAGCAGGCACCTGATCTACCAAGGGATGTACGAATTTGGAAACAGAGCCCGACATTGCTGCCCCTCCCGCAGTGCATGCGCCTCTCATCCCAGGTGAAATCAATAGAAGGCTAAATGTCCCTCTTGGAAGAAGAAAAAAGAAAAACAGCTTCCCCAAGAGGCCTTGGGCTTTGTACAGTGCTTCATGTGGGCTGAGCAGCAAGTGTCAGGGCCTTCAGAGTATGTGTTTCACAGCAGAGGGGTCTTCTAATGCCTCTCTAAGAAGCCTGATTTGGGGACTGGTGTTAAAGTTTCAAACACAAGTCACGGAGGCTACAGTTGGTGGGGGTTGCATTCAATCATATGAGAGACCCAGGGAGTGCCCCCAGCCCCCCAAACCAGCTCTCCAGCCTCTAAGCTCACAGAGGGCAGTCTGAGGTAATCTGCTGGGCACAGTCAGGGTGCAGGAACGAGTCGGAGGCCCCATAAGTTTAGAGGTGCCTGAAGAGGAGGCAGGTGCACAGTGGGCTGCAGTGGTGGAAACCCCAACCTGCTGGAATGAGGCCAAGGGCAGTAGTGGGGACGATGTGCTGGAGTCCAAAGCCCCTCCCACTCTGGCAAATAAATGTGGCACACCCCCTCCTGCTATTAACACCTGTGGTAAACGGAGTCCCAGTTCATATCCGTCATTCACACCTTAATAAGGAATAAATTGGGGAAATGTGACTCTAGTAGTGTGATGGATGCTAGGGAAAGGGGTTGAAATTTGGGGCAGCCCAGAGACTCTCTAATGACAAGGGAGCCGTCTAGATGTGTAACCTCCACATCTCTGAGTCTCTGAAAAATGGTCTTCAGGCATCTTGCGGGAATATTTCCCCAGGGACTAATGACAGGGAGTAGGTTGGTTAAGAACCCAGTACCATACCTAGCACAAAGTGGTCCTCCCTGGGTCTGCAGCCGCTGCCCACCAGAGGGCGCTGTAATCACCAGGGCCGCGGGCTCCTTCCGCCTTTGGTCCGCGCTCCAGCAGGGTTCCCGGGGGCCCACGGTGGGGCCTTCCATGAGCTGGGCGGTACTGGCTGCTTCGCCTTCCAGGGTGTGAGCCGCTCAGAGCAGCATCTCCCTGCTCCACCAAGACTGGGCAAAATGCAGTTTTCCGGACCTCAACCATCTGGCTTTCAATGCTGGTGCACGCATGTTGTACTGTGGTGAGCTTTAACAGTACTGATGTGAGGCCTCCTCCAGAGATCTTAGAAATAGACCTGGGCAGCATGGGCATTGGGTTCCAATGCAGCGTCAGGGCTGAGACCTGCTGGTTAGAACTTGGCATAGTGGACCTTATCAGTATGCTTAGCACACGGACTACCAGTCACTGCCTTAAAGGGATTGGGGTCTGGGCAGCCCATTCATTCACTCATTCATCCTTCATCTCAGCAGCCCTGCCCTGTGCTCCCAGACCTTTGGGTGTCCTCACAAGCTGGCACATGGAAGCACAGGGTGGAACCACTCTGAACTTTGGGTCTCTAACCTGCTCTTCTTGATCTCTTGGCCCTGGACCACTTTCTACAACAGGAAAATCAATCACCTCTGCAACTGCTGGATGTTCTTGCTTCCAGTTTTTCTCAGTTAATCCGTGCGGTGGTAGATATCCTTGGCCAGCCTTCTGGGGCCTGTAGGGGAGGTTCCTCTGGGTAGCTCTGTCTGGGAAGGGGGATTGCTGGGCCATGGGGTGGGTGCATTTTAGGTTTTAACTGAAACTGCCAAGGTGCCCTCCTGCAATACAGTTCAATGTACAGTTGGCAGGCCCACTACCCTGAACATTTTCATCCCGTTGAGGAGATGCAGTCACAGTGGCTGCTGTTTACTAAACGTCTACTGTGTCCTGAGCCAGTGAGGTGTGCTTACAGAAATCATCCTAGTCCACAAGCAGCAGCATGGTTAAGGCACATCTCGGAGATTTTGCAGGTTTGGTTCCAGACCACTGAAATAAAGCATGATTTCACATGAAATTTTGGTTTCCCGGTGCACATAAAAGTTATGTTTACACTATACTGCAGTCTGTTAAGTTTGCAATAGCATTAGCTCTAAAAAAAAAAAAAAAAAAGTACAGACTAAGCCCCCTGTTCAGGAGAGAGGAATTCCTTTTGCACTCCTGAGAATAAAAGCTTTTTTCACTGTATGTATGGCTTCCATACTCAGGCCAATAGTAGCCAAGACTCTCGACGGTGATCACCATTAATCCTCTTTGGGTGGAACCAGATCTCACGAGATTTGCCCTTTTCTCGCAGGATTCAGGCCGCTCTTCAGGGGAAAGTAATTCCCGTCATTGGAAATCAATTCTGATCTTTTTGCAAGGTAAGAACTGACTCCATTTCTGAGTGGTGTCCTTCATCACTCCCGAGACTAATTCCTTTCCTCTGTGAGGATGCGTTTTCTTCTGAAACGAGCATGGATCCAGTTTCCCTCGGCTTCATAAACACAAAACTTCTCATAGAGCCTCCGAACTCTCGCGAGATTAAGTCCCCTGTTCAGGGGAGAGGAATCCCTTTGGCAGTCCTGGAAACAAAACTTTTTTTTTTTTAAACAGTGTATTTGTCTTCCCTTCTCAGACGAGCACTAGCCCAGCCTCTCTCAGGTGATCACTACTAATCCTCTGCAGGTGGAGCCAAGTCTCGCGAGATTTGCCCATTTATCGCGGGATTCAGGCCGCTCTTTTGGGAAAAGTAATTCCCCTTACTGGAAGTCAATTCTGATCTTTTTTGAAGGGAAGAACTGACTCCATCTCCAGATGTTGTCCTTTATCCCTCCAGACACTAACTCCTTTCTTCTGTAAGGATGTGGTTTCTTCTCAGACGAGCGTGAATCCAGTCTCCCTCAGCTCTTATCATTCTTATCATTGGTATGATCATGGGAATAGCACGTTTAATTTCCCTCAAGAACTTTTCCTCTGCATTCACAGCTTGGCTAACTGGCACAAGAGGCCTAGCTTTCCGCCTGTCTCAGCTTTTGACACGCCTTTCCCACTGGGCTTAATCATTTCTAGCTTTGAATTAAAACACACAACTTTTCCTTTCACTCACTTAGCGGCCATTGAAGGGTTATTAATTGGCCAAATTTCAAAATTGTTGTCTCAGGAAATAGGGAGGCTGAGAGGAGAGCGAGAGAGATGGGGGAACGGCCAGTCAGTGGAATAGTCAGAACAGACACGTTTATCGATTAAGGTTGCCACCTTATATGGGCGTGGTTTGTGGTGCCACAAAACAATTACAACATCAGAGATCACTGATCACAGTTCACCATAAGAAATAGAATAATGATGGTAAAGTTTGAAATACTGCAAGAATTACCAAGATGCAACACAGAGACACGAAGTGAGCAAGTGCTATTAGAAAGATGATGCTGATGGACTTGCTAGATGCAGGGTTGCCACACACCGTCAATTTGTAAATAACACGATGTCTGCAAAGTGCAATAAAGCAAAACACAACAAAGTGAGGTCAGCCTGCATCCCCATTTTACCGTAAAGGAAACGAGCCGCAGGAGGTTGTCACTGAGGTCACACAACTAGGGACATGCAAGGTTTGAACACACGGCCATTTGACAGCAGTGTCCTGCTCCTGCCCCCTAGGCCCTCCTGCATCTGTATTAGTCTGCCTGGCACTGAGTGAGGCCTGGCACACATTTCGGGCAGCAGGGACCAAGCTCATTGCTCTGCTGGCACGTTTACTTGGTGGAGGGCTATTTGCCTGCTTCCAGACCCCCAGACCCCAGTGCAAGGGTGGCTCTGGGCCCAGCCCAGGTATGATAGGCATTTCCTGAGGCCACCACTCAAGCCTGGCACCTACCCAACTCTGGGAACAGGCCTGGAGCTGCACAACCTCCCAGGCAGTTTGGCAGTGTCCCCGGCAGCTGCTTCCCCATCCCCCAGGTTTTGCCCAGCACCACGGGGTACCCAGCATCAGTCCCCAAGGGACTCCCTGGAGCTGGGAGCTCAAGGCAGCAGGGAATAATGGTCCCGTTTTACAGATGAGGGAACTGAGGCCCGATGAAGAAACCATGGTGACAATGTGTGGGTGGCAGAGTGGAACTCACACTCCAGGCCCTCAGTTCCAGGCACTGTGTTCTTCCCACCATCCTCCACTGCCTCTGGCTAATAAACTGTTTATTCCCTCTCTCCACACAGGAGGAAACTGGGGCTCTGGGTGCAAGGCTCTGCTTTGGAGCTGCAGGATGATGGTGAGAGGCTCTGATTCAAACACCAACCATATTTCTCTTCTAAACTCACACTGGACAGCCCAGGGGGTTCTGGGGCCTGTGTGTTGCAGCAGAGGTACGGGACAGGGATCCCCAGGCACCTCCTGTGGGCTCCCACAGCCCCAGCGCCCCCCCAGCACAGCCCACGCCATGCTGTGTCTACACCTCATCAGACTGTGAGCCCAAGGGGACAAAACCCCACTTCTGGGATTTTCACTGCTGTATGCACAGCACGGATTCAAACATTTCCTGAGAGGGTGGCAGTGGAGAGGGGAGGGGGACACTTGTTCTCTCTGGGAAAGGTTCGGCCCCCATCCCCCAGCCCCCTCCCCTGGCCAGCACCAGCCCCACCCCACCTCACCAGACTCCTCTCCAGCTGTGGAAACTTGTACCTCAGCCCAGAAAAATGAACTTTCTGGAAGTCAGCTGCTTGGCTGCCAGAGCCAGCCAATCAGGCGCTGGGGCACCTCACCTACCACCAGGGACCAGGGCGGAGGGCTGGACCAGAGGCGCTGGAGGATGGGCCCGCCTGAGGCCTGTGCCCAGAGACAGCCAAAGAGAAAGAAACAGGAAGCTGAGAACGGGACATTGAGGAGGTGGGGACAGAGAGCTGCATGAGCTCAGGGGGACACCAGCAGTCTCCTCACTGCAGGAGGGCACATGGGGAGCTCGGCTCCCAGCCTCACCCAGCCAGGTGGCAACTTCTCCCTTTCTTCTCCTACCCTGCTCCTTCCCCTTCCCAAGTAGGCAAGGGCTCCTGAGAAATACATTCTAGAACTCAGACACAGACCCCTCTGGCAAGGAGGGGGATAAACAAGAGATGAGAGATAGAGTTACACCGAGTACCATGTGGCCTCATCCCCATTTTACAGATGAAACGGAAGTTTCAAATGATTAAGTGACATCTTTAAATGCCACATTTTCTGGCTACTCTGCGATTTGAATCTAGATCTGCCTGAAGCCTGAGCTGTATTTCCGTCCTCCTCCCCAGGCTGGGCCGCCTCCACGCCTTGGTGCAGGTCTTCTGGCCAGGCCTTCCAGCAGCCTTCCCTTGCGCACTGAACCCTCTCTCTCTTTGGAGACATACTCTCTGAAGCTGGTCCCATCTCCTCCTATCACCCCACAGAGACATCTGGGGCTCCCTCAGCCACCCAAAGGTTTCTACTTTAGGCCGAGGGCCCTGGAGCCAGAGGAAACCCATAAATACAAACACATTTGCATGAAAGCCCAGGGGTCTGCATCTGCCACTAACAGCTCAGTGAGTTTCCAGGACAGTTACCAGGGGTGGGAACAGCTGCCACCAGCTTCCTGGGGCAAACATGTCCCAACAGCCAGGTTGGTACCAACTGGTGTTTATTCAGACACACAAATAAAAGAACCTGGTGGTTCAAACAGCTTGTGCTCCTTTTTTTTTTGACGGGGGAGGAGTGCAGGGAGGGGTGACACATCATATATATAATATATATATATCTTTAAAAGATCAACATACCACCAGTCCCCCACATGCTTTTCTCTACTGAGCAATATATACAGCCTATTATATATATATGTGTGTGAGTATATATATATGTATATATAAAATATATATTTTTTCAATAGATAACTACATTCAAGTAATGAAACACAGGATTTACAATTTCCCTCTGAGAGCAGAGGAAAAGCAAATTCACACACAATTCACAGAGGAAGTACCACAAAAGCCCAGCCAGATGGGAGCCGAGGCCTCCTTGGGGGACGGGGGGCATGGGCCACAGCAGAAATCACAACCATCACGCTGTTGCTTATCGTGGTGGGCAGGTGGGTGCCGATGACGTGGGGGGGTCCAGCCTGCTCTGCCTGGGCTGGGTCGGCAGGCCCTGCTGGCTTAACCCAGGCTCCCTGGCTGGGGTGGGTGGGGCGGGGGGAGTGGCATGTCTGGGAACCTCAATTTTCCAGGAGCCTCTCGAATTTGGGGTTCACAAAGGAGAAGCCAGCAAATGCTGTTTGGTCCATGGAGTCAATGAGGTTCTTGTCGCTGTAGGAAAGGTGTGGCTTCTCTTTCAGGAACTCCTGGTCGAAATTGCTGTAGTCTCCAGGGGACTTCTGCAAGCAGAGGGCAAGGATGCATTAGCAGGACCCAAGGGGCAACCTTCTGAAGGTTCCTGAGGTTGCGGGGACCTGCCCCCGGGGTCAGAATCCCTGCTGGGCTGGGCCAAGACAGAACTGTCTTTATTGAGAACAGAAAAGGGAGTCTCTCCTTTGGAAAGTAGATGCTGTTTTCCCAGGGGGCTGAGGGATGCGGGCTGGGGGGTCTGGGTCTGGAGGAGGAGAGGTGAGTACCCTCCAGAACCAGGTTCTGGCAGCCTATGGCCCGGGGCAGAAGCCCACCTGTCACCTGTTTGTGTAGGTCCCACAGGCTGAGACTGGCTTTTATATTTTTTAATGTTCAAGAAAAAAAATCAAAAAGAGTACCATTTCAGGACATGTAAAGACTAAATGAAATTCAAATTTCGGCAACCACAGTTAAAAATTTTATTAGTGCACAACCACACCCACTCATTGACATACGAGCTATGGCTGCTTTGAGACTATCTGGCCTGCAAAGCCTGAAATATTTACTGTCAGGCTGTTCACAGAAGTTTGCCAACTCTCTGCTTCTGAGGGTACAATGAAAGGGTGACAGAAAGAGGTCTCAAGCTGGTGGCCCTCAGGCCAAACCCAGATGCAGGTACGACCATTTTGACTACCAGTGGGTTTTAATAGCATTGAGCCAATATTTTTAAATTGGGCAATTTAACATACAAATCCCGATTTCTGGCTTCTTTCAGGCTGGTAGAGCACAGCAGCCTTGGGCCTGTTTCCTGACATGCCCATCCATTCTTGGTGCTGAGACCCCCTTGGCCAGCTCACCCCAGGCTGGTCTGCAATCTCGATAAAATAAGTCTATCCCTCCTTCTATCAAAAGCGGCAGACTGATTTTTCCTACAGCCAGTCTGGCATGGTAGTCACACGCCCAGTGCATGAGGCACCCAAGCTGAAACCCCTGGAGTAGGGTGGGGGTGCTCTGTAGCCTCAGGACCCGAACATGGGGGCAGCTCAGCAGGAACAGCGTGTCCGGACAGAGGACGGGAAGCAGAGGAGAGAAAGGGAGTGGGAGGGAAGAGCTGTGTTCAGAGAAGGGCCACAGAGTCCAGCTTCTGAGGTGTTTGGGGTGCCCTGAATTCTGGCCCCGACCTGTATCTACTTTCCTGCTGGCTTCTTGGTGGCCTCTCTAGATTCTGGGCCTTTGTGCAAACCATCCCTCTTCTACCTTGAATGCCTCCCATCTGCCTTATGCCTGGCCAAGTCTCCCCAGCCCTGCCTATATCCACTTTCTCTCAGAACCCTGCCCTTCTACCGGCCAAATCTCTGTATCTGGGGCTCCTGCCAACAGACCCTCCCAGAGGCATGATCATGTGTGGCCTTGTGACATCTCTTGTACTGCTGTCATTTATCACAAATGATCATCAGTGTGCAAGTTTCTTATCTCTCTGAGGAGCCGGGGCTCCTCCAGCTCTGAGACTGGGCCTCCTACTTTGCTGTGCAGCTTGGAACAGTGCTCTGCACCCAAAAGGCACTCAGCATGTTCAATGTTTATGGGAAAATGGATTGGATGGATGGATGGAAGGAGGAAAGTCTTAACTCTAGTTTCCAAATCATAGTCTCCTGCACAGTGGGTGCAAAAGAACATATATCAAAGGATGAGTGGATCCACAGTCCCCCCATTTTGCTGAATGACTGAGTGAAGAGAGAAAGTGAAAATATAAGGATAGAGGCTGTGACTGTGCCAGGGTGGCTGGGGAAGCAGGTTTGCTAGAAGAGGGGAGAGGAGGAGAGCATTAAATGATGTAGGAGAGAGGTAGGACAAGGAGGAGAAGCCACCCTGGAAGGCAACATCAGGTGGGCAGCCCCCACCGAGCAGGATCACATACCACTCTGGGCTTGAAGGGCGGCTCCACGCCACGTTTCTCCAGCAGAGTCCAGTTGATGGTCTTGAAGAAGGGGTGGATTTTGATGTTCCCTGTCACTCCCAGCCTCCTGGTTGTGTCCCTTTCAAGCAGCTGCAACCCAGCAGGGGCCCCAGTTAGCAACCGAGGGCTGTAGGAAATCGGAGCCTCAGAAAACCCCTAAGCAGGCCCAGGGGTGCCCAGGCTGGTCTGGCCCAGGGGTGCCCAGGCTGGTCTGGCCCAGCCTAGCATCACAGCCCGGGGCCTCTGGGGCTGAGGGATCCTCTCTGGCCTCTGTGCTCCCACTGGAGAAACAAGGCGTGGACTGGGCTGCTGGGACTCTTGGCTGCTGAGACTCATGAGTAAAAGCAGTGGCCATTTGTTGGGTGTTTACTTACTATTTGCCTGGCACAGATCTGAGCATCATGTTTATGTTTTTTCCCAAAAACTCTGTGAGATAGGTTCTCTCCTAGTCTCACTTTGTAGATAAGAGACAGACTCAGAGTTTAGCCTCAGGTCCAGCTATCTCCTGACTCCAAGCTTGTCACTGCTGGGCCAGATTGATTCAGTGCAGGGAACCCAGACAGGCACAGGGCAGGAGAGTGATGCCCCAGTGTGTTAGGACTGGAGCATTAGTGAGGCCCCCTCCCTCAGACAGGAGGCTTCTGGCATTCCCGTGACCTGGTGTCTGCCAGCCCCTGCCCCAGCCAGCCCTGCCTGGGGCCTTGCACCTTCTCCAGGATGTCCTTGGACTCCCTGGTGATCCAGCGGGGATAATATGGTGTGTCCATACGGATGGACTCGAAGAGTTCGTCTTCATCATCACCATGGAAGGGGGACTGACCAATGAGCATCTCGTAGAGAAGGACTCCAAAGGACCACCAGTCCACGGAGAACGAGTACTTCAGGCCCTGCAGGATCTGGGGCAGAGGGGGTGCCGGAGCTGAGGGGGGCCAGGAGCATGAGCCCTGGCCAGGCCTCCTCAGCCTCCTGGCTGTGGCTCAGACATCTCTGTCCCCACCCCGTTGAGATAAGGTGTCTGACTGAGCTGGTGGCCGGGAGGGTGCCCGCTCACCTCAGGGGCTATGTAGTCAGGGGTGCCACAGAAAGTGCTGGCCTGTTTGTCCCCTAACATGTTCTCCTTGCACATCCCAAAGTCGGCGATCTTGATGTGGCCATCTTGGTCCAGCATCACATTGTCCAGCTTGAGGTCCCTGCAGGGAAGGGACAGGAAATGGAGTCAGCAGGGGCCAATTACACTCCTGCCCTCAGCCCCCCATGCCCCATTTTCAGCCCTGTAGGCATAGGACTCCTCCACGGGGACGAGGGAATGAGGAAGAGGAGGGGAAAGAGGTGCTAAAAACAGGTGCTTCCTGTGAGCTGCCTACCGCATGCCGTGTGTTGGACACACTGTCCTACTTCCTGAAGCCCAAAATGAGACTCAGAGAGGTGGCGTCCCTTGTCCAGGGTCACCCAGCTGGAAGTGCCCCAGGTTCAGGTTTGTCTGATTCCAGAAGGGCAGGGAGCCTATCTTTTATGGAGTTAGTTGTTTGAGTAGATAACTTAGAACGTGGTAACAAGTACCAGAAAAGGTAAATAGCACAAGGCCCATCTTCCACTAACCTCGCTCATCAGGCCCTCCCTAGAGTGAATCCAGGCAGGGACGGCACATTATGATGTGCATCACTCCACCTTTTAAGGCCTGGAGCCTAATATTCAGTACACATTGTCCCATGGATTGGTTTCCCACCTGACAACATACCCTGGCATCACCCCACTTCAGTACATAGAACACGGCCTCAGCTTTTTGATGGGTATATATTAATCCACTGCAGGATGGGGCTGTCATTTATTGGGTGAGAATTTATGGAACCAGGCCCTATTGGTGGAAACTCTGCACTTGGATGGGGCTTCAGAGGGAGCTCAATGGCTCCAAGGGAAGGAGACACCATACTGGTCAGTGCTGTGCTCCCACCAAAGGCATCAAATATGGGCAGGGAGTCCCCAGGCCCCAGAGCTGTGACAACCTCAGCCGAGGGGCCACAAGGAATTCTAGTGGTAGAGTAGGTGGTTTAGGCAAATACTGAACTGAAGACCAATTCCAAGCAGAGATGGAGCCATAGCTGGACCGGGCCCCACTCAGAGCATTTCAGAGATGATAGGGTAGGGCCCCTCCTCCTAAGCACCCCCGACCTCCAGACCCCCGCACCTGTAAATGATCCCTTTCTGGTGCAGAAACTGCAGTCCACAGACTATCTCAGCTGCATAAAACCTAGATGAGAGAAAGACACACACAAAGAGCTCTGAGATTTCTGTAAGGGGCCTCAGCTTCTCTCTGGGTCCTCATCCCTACTCCTAGGGGCAGGAAATGCTACAAACAACTCCACAGATAACCTGGGCCTGATCAAGGCACATCTTATATCAGGAAAGTAGAGGCTAGCAGCCAAGGCGGAAAAGAAAATTATGAAGATAAAGCTCTAAATGAGGCAATTCTCTGTCGTAGCAGTATACACATCCATATAGATATACCTGTACACACACACGCAGTTTGGGGGTGCATGCTAGTCTGGGGACCACACACCAGGGTCCTGCATTGTGCAGGACCACCATCTGCAAGGCTGCACTGGCTGAGGCCCAAGGAGGGGACAGGACCCAGCATGTCTGGGCGGTATTCCCAGCCACAGCTCACCCACCACCCCTGGATTCCCACCCAGGGCAGGCGAGAGCCCTGGCTGGCTTCTCCAGGGAGGGAAGAAATGGAAGGCAGACCAGCAGAAGGCCCTTTCCCCACAGGGCCTCACGTACGTGGCACGGTAGAGCTCAAAGCGGCCCTTGTCCTGGATGTGATACATCAGGTCGCCCCCATTGAGGAACTCCATGACGAAGAACAGGTGGTCCTGTGGGGGAAGGAAGGTGAGCAGAGGCACAGAAGCTGGAGGGAGGCTCCCTCACTGAGGGCCACAGAGGGATGGGCAGGGGGGAGTTGTCCAACAAAAAGCAGGGACAACTCTGTCCTGGGGGATGTGAAGGAGGAAGAATGGCCCTGCCTTGAGGAGTCTGAGGAAGGGGACACAGCCGTGCTGTAAGTGATCAGAGAGGGCAGACGGGCCCTGACCTTGTGAGTCTGAGTGGGAAACTTGGCCCTGACAGGAGCAGGTTGGGGTGGGGGCTGTGGCAAGGACAGTGGGAGGGCCAGGCACCTTGGTCTGGAAGGTACAGAAGAGGTGGGTGAGGAAGGGATTCTCCCCGGCGAGCGCCAGCACCCGCTTCTCCACCATGGTGCACTCCACGTCGTCATCGATCAGAACCACATCCTTCTTAAGGGCCTTGATGGCGAAGAACTCCTTTTTACCCTTCAGCTCTGCAAGCAGCACCTGATGGGTGGGCGGGGGTGCTGAGCGGGGAAGGGCCAGACCAAAGGCCAGGTCGCACAGCCCCACCCAACCAGGAAGCAGCCAGGGAGGGTGGGAAGCAGGTGCCCCTGGGCTCCCTGGGCCTGGGATCTTGGGGCTACCCTGAGGGTGGGGGGCCCCTCACCTTTCCGAAGCTGCCTTTGCCCAGGACCTTGATGAAGGTGAAGTCCTCAATCCTGCACTTGGTGCTGCTCTCCCAGATCTTGCCGTAGGTCCCAGTTCCTGCCCGAGAGATGGCCCTTCAGGCTCAGGTCTCTGCCCTGGAGCCCACAGGGTGGCTCTCCCCTCCCTAGTCCTTCCCCACCAGGTCTCACTCGACTGCACAGGGAGGCCAGGCCCCATGCTGGTGTGGGGAGTAGGGGCTCTCCTGGAAGGAATCGGCATAGCTTACCTGGTACATCATCTCCAGAAACTCCTGGTTTCTTCTCAAAATTCTGGTAGATCCCAACAGCCTCTGGAGGCTCTGATTCTGACTTGCGGGAAGGTCTCTGGAGGAGGGATGGAGGTTGGGGGCCCAGAGGTCATTCCATGGTCAGAACTCCCAGCCCAACCATCCATCACCATGCCCTCAACACCAAAGGGGCATAGCAGGGGCAGAGCCTGGGACCCTCAGAGCATGTGCATGCATGTGTGCGAGCGCACACACACACACACACACACACACACAGTTCCAGCAGCATGGGGACACTTTGGTGGTCTGGAAGGCACTGATTAAATACAAGTTTTGCAAATTGAACCCCACCTTCTCAACCACTTACTCGACAGATTTTTATTCATGTTGCCTTCACTTGTGATCAATTCTAGAATTTTAAAGTTCTGTGGCATCCCTCGAGCCCCACCCATTCCCAAACACACACACACACACACACACACACACACACACACACACAAATATATATATACACATAAAGGCTTTTAGTTCCAAGTGTTTCAACCTTGCAGTCCTCCAGGTTCACTCTTAAGAACTGCTTGAATAATTAATTTCTCAGGAGAACAAGCCTACCACTCTCTAACGCCTAATTCTTGAGCAGGATCTTCCAAAAGTGCCATCTTGTATAAACACCCTTCACTGCTGTTCCCCAGGAGTTGGAGGTGAGCCCTGACTGGCCCCCACCTCACCACCGTCTATCTAGGGTTCCAACAGCACCTTCCCACCTGAGTAACTTGGTTCAACGCCTCGGCCAGGAGCTTCTGGTTGATGCCGCAGAGGTTGGCCACCTTCAACTGGCACTTGTGGTGCACGTTCATGCCACAATCTGGGGTGGGGGAGAAGCAGGGCCATCAGGACCCCTGCCCAGGCAGAGCCAGACATGCAGTCAGGAGGCTCCAAGAGAATTGTGCCCCTTGCCTTGGGCCCAGCCAAGGGCAGGGAGGCATGCAGGAGAGAGGAGAGAGGGGAGGGCTTTTGGAGGGTCTGCTGGGTTTCTTGCCTTTAGAAAAAAAAGGTATCTGAAGCCATCATAAGCACCTCAAATCTTTCATTTTTAAAGAAAAAGAAAAAGCAAAGAAGTCTGGGACAATGTAGACAAGTCACTTTTTCTCCTGCATCAAGAGGTCTCTTGATTCAGTGAGGCCTAGGGTGGGAGATGGCCTGTGAAGAGCATTTGCTGAGCTGGCATGAGACAGGCCTTGACTGAGCACCTTCTGCCCACCTGCCCCTCAGTGACTCTCTGAGGTCTACTCTACACTGACCCCCTGTTTCACACTTGAGGATGGAGCAGTGGGGCCACCTTCCAATAGTCACATAGCAGGTAAATGGTAGAGCCAGTTGGGCCAGTGGGGAGGGGCCATGAGGCCTCACCCACGTGAGAGCCCCTGAGCAAGGGGGCCAAGCAGGAGTTTCCATAGTCCCACCCCTGCCCCAACCCCGGCTCCCGTGCTGGGGGCACGCACCTTCACACTTTAATCCCTGCTTCACCAGCCCCCAGAGCAGGCTGCCACAGTGGTCACAGAAGGTGGGGCTCATGTAGTTGTAAATCTTGAACCGGTGTGGCATGTCGATATTGAAACGTTCTTTCTGGAACTGGGGTGGGGGGTGGTCATAGGGCAAGGATTACATGCCAGCTCCAGCCTCTTTCTCACCCCCAACCCTCCCCCACCCAAGCGCATGTGTGGCAAGATGCCCAAGAGGGCTCCACAGGGACTGGGAAATCCAAGGGTCCCAGGGCCAAGCCAGGAGAAGGGTGGACAAAGAAAAAGGGGGGAAGGGTGAACCACCCCAGGGAAGGGGTAGGGAGAGCCAGAATCCCTCCCACCCTGCCCCAGGCCTCACTATGGTATCCCGGCTGTTGGCTGCAGTGCCCGTGCACCGACCGATGATCTTGTCGATACATTTCTTGTGGATGGCAGCGTTGCATTCTTGAGGAGGCGCAGGCCCGGGAGGGGGAAGGGAAGGCCCAGAGGAGCAGAGTATGTGAGCTGGCGCCTGCAGGCCAGTCCAGCCCTCTACACAAAGCCACCGTTCTCACCGACGCCCACACCCTCATCTGACACAGGCCTCGGCCTGGAGCCTGAGTTTTCCCCCCTCCAGCTAGGGGCTCTCGGAGATGAGGGAATGCTCCAGGAGTCCCAGTGGGCATGAAGCAGGGCAGAAGTGAGGGGCAGGGGGTATGGTGAGAGAACTGGAGGCAGGGGAGCCCCCCTTTCTCTTTGTGGTCCAGGCAGCAAACAGCTCCTGAGCTCTCTCTCACCTTCATGTGCACAAACATACACAAACACAAACACACACACACACACACACTCCAACACAAAGACCCCTAGACACACATACACAGCATATGTGATAGTGACAAGGCTTCTTACACAGAATGCTTACCTTGCACCAGCCACACTTAAAATACAGCTTTATGTGTTTTATCCTATCTGATCTTTATAATGACTCTATCATCCCTATTCTATAAATGAGGAAACTGAGGCCCAGAGAGGTTGAGTAACTTTGCCTAAGGCCCTATAGCGAGGAAACGGCAGAGCTGGGATTCACACTCAGGCAGGCTGGCTCCAGGGCCTGCGCTCATCCCCACCAGTCCATGCTGCCTCGTGCATGCACCGCCGTGGAGAAGGGTGTGCTCAGATATACACACATCTGAACAGAAGCACGCACACAGCCAGGGGTGGCCTGGTAAAGGTCTAACAGCCTCTCTGTGGGGGAAGAGCCCTGATGGGTAGCACTGGGTGGGTTTCTGTGTAAATATTCCACTGAGGCCTATTTCAGGCTGACAGTGTGATGTCGCTGAACATGAAAGGTTGGGAAGAAACACATACAACTGGCTTTTGTGAGCAGAAGCCAGCCAGCTCCAGTGCTCAACAAATGCAGCCACCGCACACACAGGCACTGCAACGTGGAAAACCTCACATGCACACTCAGGCACACACAGGCTTCATCCAGACATGCCGTCCCAACACAGGGACATAGGCTTTGCTGTAAATGCACACAGGCACTGGCAGGCGCACACGTGTGTGCATACAAACCGGGCTGTGGGGACACTTACGCCTGCACTTGTATCCTTGCTTGTTGAGACCCCTGAAAGGCAAGCGCCCAGGCAGGGTGAGTGGGGGGAAGCACCAGGGTGGGGGCCTCCCCTTCCCCTCCGCTCCCGCTATCCACCCCACCACCCCTCTCCCCCACAGCAGCAGGCACAGCCAGCCTTACCAAACAAAGTCCTTGCACACAGAGCAGAAGGTGGGCTGCCCAAAGAAGGTGGCGATAAACTCGTGGTTCTTGATGTAGTGGATTTTGGCCTGTTTGATGGCTCCACGGCGGTTCATCGTTGGGAACTTGGCCTCGTCTTCACCCCGCAAAGACTGCTTGCAATCTGGGGGCCAGGGAGCAGTGAAGTCAGCCCCAGCCCCTGGAAGAGGCCACACCCTTGCAGTCCCTTCCACGGTGGCCCTGAGCAGATGGCCAACGGGGGCTGCTTCCCTAAACCTCCATTCTGACTCTGGCCTTGGAACCTCCGTCCCCAGCTCAGGTAGGGAGGGGCTTACCTATGTCTTCCAGGAAATACTGCACAGACATCAACACCTTGGCCTGGGGTTGCAGGTCCAGCTGCAGGGGTGAGGGTGGGGGAGTCAATGAGGGCGGGCCTGGGCCAAGCCAGACTCAGAACCCGCCCCCATGGTTGGTTCCTCAAGGCCCTAGCTGGACACCTGTCTGCCCAGAGTGGGCAAGGCCCCACCCCTGAGCCCCACCCCCACCCCTCACCCAGGGGTATTATTACATTTGGGGAAGTGAAAGGATCCAGCCCACACCCAGCTCAGCCACATGGCCCCGGGAAGAGAGTGGGAAAGGAAACTCCCCACCCCCAACCCCAGCTGCCCCTTCACGAGGATCTTAGAATAGAGGCACCCCTGCACATGCAGACAGACTGACACCGCCATGCTGGTTCTCTCTCTGTCGGGGGCCCTGTACGTCCAGTCTCCTCACACAGACTGGCTGGGTCTGAGGGGAGGATCCTTAGCTTCCCCAGGGCCGGGGCCTGGTGACTGACACTGCCCCTTGGGATAGTGGACACAGAACACATTAAGTGTCTCTGCCTGACTGGCTGAGGATTAGGACAGCAACTTCTCTCTTGGCCCAGCCCCTTCAGCACTCATTGGAGGCTGAGCACAGTTCCTGTGGCCAAAGGGTTTTTCCCGGCATGGATATTTTGGCTGTGGGAGGCCACATGTAACCCCAGGGAGCAGGGGCTGCTCTGCTAGCGCTGGACTCCTATGGACACAAAGGGCTCATGACCACAAGCACGTGCAGTCCTGGTTTCGGCAGGTGAGTGGCGGGCCATGAGGCTTCCCCTTCCTCCCCTCCTCACTGTGGAAGATCGTAACTGTTGTCCCCAGTGTCTGCCTGGGCCTAGAATTCTGCAGATTCCAAACAGAACTGAGAACAATAGGAGCCCCTGAGAAGGGGGCCTGGGGCCGGGTGTTGGGGCCAGGACCCACCCTTTCATACAGCTGGAGAAGTTCTACTATATGCAAATCCTCCCTTTTCAAAATTAAAAGGGGAAAAAGTAGCCACAATCCCACGGAGGGCTCTCTTTAGTGCCTCCTATATGCCAGGTTCTGCAGTGAGCCCTTCACATCCAGCTGCTCATTTCATTGGAACGCCTGACCCTGAGGTAGGCCTTTTAGTAGCTTCTCCTTTTACAGATTCAGAAACAGGCTCAGAGGGGCTGGGGATCTGATGGATCACAGAACCAGGACGCAAAGCCAGGCCGTCAGCTGCAGAGCTGCACCAGTGCCCACACACACGCATGCGCACGACCATGGCTATGCCCTCACCCAGAACTCGGCCTTGCCGTTGTTCTTCTTGCAGCGTTCGGCCAGCACTGACACACCCACTGTCACCTCGCACATGGGCTCCTCCGCGGCTCGCATCAGCACGATCTGGATGACTCGGCCCTCATAGATGTGGGCATCAAAGGTGGACTTCCACTCCGGGTACATAGTGGGCTTCTTCTGTACCAGCGTCTTCCCGCGCTCTGTGACAGGCCAGGCAGGCAAGGTTGGGCTAGGGCCCCTCTGCCCCTCCCTCCCTGGTCTTCCCACAGCCTTCTGCTCCATGGAATCTACCTGGCTCTCTACCTGAGGGCCCACTGTGGCCTCCCAGTGTCCTTGGGCCCAAGTCTTCAGTCCTTAGCCCTCACAACCAAGCTCTGCTCACCTCCCCAACCCCATCCCACAACATGCTCTAGAACACAGACCTGCCAGCAGTGCCCCCAGGGCTCTCTGCTAGGTCCCACCCCCAGGCCTTTGCTCTTGCTGTTCCCTCTTCCTGTGACCTTCTTCCTCCAGCCCCTCTTAGATGTCACCTTCCCTTATTCATTCACTCAGTGAATGCTGCTGCAGGCTCCCACGGGCCAGCCACCATACTGGAGGTGAGGAACGTGGCAGAAAGAAAAATTAAACCCAGTATCTGTCTTCCTAGAGCCCCAGTCCCAGGTGGAGACATGAACCAGTTCATCCTCAAGTGAACATTAAATCACAGCAGTGATGAAATTGGAAAGGGCAAGGCCAGTGGTTCTAGAACTGCCTATGGTCAGGTGGCCTGCCCCAGCCTAATGTTTGGGGGAGGCTTCCGGGAGGAAGGGACAGCTCAGCTAAGACCTAAGGATGAGCCAATAGTTCACCAGGTGAGGGTAGGAGCAAGGACTGGTGTGAGATGTTTACTTCTTCTAGGAAGACCTCCCTGACTGTGGCCTGGGATGGTACCTCCTCCGGACTTCCCTATCACAGGCTTCATTGTCTGGCTCTCCTGCCTGACTGTGAGCCTCATGAGGGCAGGGCCAGGTCAGCCCTGAAGCAAGGCAGTGTCCTCAATGCCCAGCATAGGGCCTGCCACAGATGGACACATGGAGCTCCCATAGGGAGACCACTGTTGGGTGAAACAACCAAAGGCAGAGGAGCCAGGAGCCCTGAGCCTCAGAGAAGGTTCCATGTAGCCAATGAAGGCAGCCCTATGGGCACTGGGTGACTTCTGCTGTCCTCCATCACCAGCTGGGCTGGGCAGGGAGATGAGGAAGAGAAGGAACCCTCAGAGGTTCTAGAAGAACAAGGCACAGCTTCCTCCACTGTCTCCTCCTGGCTTTGAATT
Organism: Camelus bactrianus; assembly: GCF_048773025.1. NCBI lineage: Eukaryota > Metazoa > Chordata > Mammalia > Artiodactyla > Camelidae > Camelus > Camelus bactrianus. The sequence goes on from NC_133555.1 coordinate 31,358,260, forward strand.
TCCAGCCCCACTGGCTGCTGCAGCACAGGTAGGATCTAGCCTCCAGCCCTACCTGTGCTGAGCGCTTCCTTCATCTTCACAGCACAAAAGGGCTGGCTTGCTTCATCCTCGGTCTGCAGGGACCCCAGCTCATAGGAGTTGAAGGCAATGCGCAGGAATGGTGCCATGTTGGGACCTGCAACAGGGCTGTGTAGACAGAAGGTGTGAGGTGGGGCAGCAGGGACAGCCCTGGGAGGTGGCCAGGTATCTGCTCCCCCCAGGGCTCTCACAGCATTGAGTTGGTGCTTAAAATGCACTAGTCCTAGTTGCTGTTAGAACTGAGAAGTTTTATTTAAGTCTGGATTTGTGGTATCCCTGATAAAACTGGAAAATGTGACATCAGGCCCACCAGGCAACATCTGGCTGGTACTACCCGCCTTGTGGGACAACGCTGCCAGTCCACTCCAGGCCAGGGGCCCCCTTTCACTCCTCTCCAAATACTACCTGAGCCCTGGAGGTATTTGAGTCTATGATCCCTGAGTTATTCAATGCCTCCTTTAATACCCAAAGGCTGGGCACCTACTTCGTGCAGGTACCTAGTGTGTGCTGGGCTCCAGAACTTCAATGCTGGCCAAGATGGATGGGACAGCACCCCTACCTCCCCATACCCTGCCCTGTGCAGCCCTCCTTGGTTTCCACAGTTTGGTTTTTGCTCATAACTACCCAGGCAGACAAGCAGGGCCAAGAGGACCACCCCATTTTTCAAATGGAGAGACTGAAAGCCTGAGGCTGAACCAGAACCTAAAGCTGGGATTCTACTAATTAAGCACCCACTCCCTCCGGGGACCAGCGTGGTAAAAGACCCCACCCAGATCAGTGTGCCTTACTCTTCTGAACCCCAGCCCCCTTGGGGTCAGGTACCTCTCGCCTACCTGGAAGGCTGCCTGTACTTTCAAACTAATTTTTTCCAAATAGAAAACTATTTTAATGTTGAATGCATGCTGAATTTGCTTTTAAAACCACACAGGTTGGCCCCACACACCCCCGTTACTCATAGTTCCTCAAATCAAGGGTCACTATGGGAGGTGACCCCAAGGGTCTTTTGGGTTATCATGCAGGACGCTCACCGGTGCAAGCCCACAGGCACACACTCATACAACTACACAGACACTGGCTCCAGGTCTAGGCCCCACAGCAGGGAGCTCCAAAGCTGTGGCTGCAGGAATGCTCACTCACATACATGCACATATGTACTCTCTCCATCCTGAACATTAACTGGCACAGAGGCAAACTCAGACATGCACCCCTACCTACCCACCCATACACATGTCTGTGTGCACATGCAACAGCCCCCCTGCCCCTGGGACAGCTACCCCCAGCTCCCCCATAAGGCTGCCAGAGCAGCAGCCAGCTCTGCCGGGAGCTCCCAACCCAGATGAGCTCACAGGAAACACTGACCTCAGCCTGAAGCCCAGCCTAGTAGCCTGGCCAGTCCTCTGAGGCCAACAGCCAGAGTAGAGGGGAGGGATCAGGCGGGACAGACTCCACCATGACCCCTGCCCAGGCCTGGCTCTTACTCGGAGGGAGTGAGAGCGGATGTGTGAGCTCACGTCTGGGCCCAGGCACCCAAGCCTTCAGCTGGAGACCAGCCAGGCCAGGGAGGGAAAGCCAGCTGTGGGCAGCTGCTGTCTCGTCCGTGGGCCCAAGCAGGCATGAGTGTGGAAGCTGGTGCATGTGGTGCGGATGCATGTGGATGTGACTGCACACCAATGGAGATAGGTGCCTGTGAGGACGTGTGGATGGGTGGCAGGTAGTGGGCACTCAATCAGCGCTAAAGCGGAGAGGGAGCTGCATGGGCCTGGCCGGGAGTGTGCATAGGAGTATGGGGGAATGTGCTATACACCCAGCAAAAGGGCATCATGTCTTTCCTGCCACTCTGCCTGACCTGGGGGTCTAGAATGATCAGCAGGGCCCCTGCACGAGCACACACTTGCCACATGTCTGCACCCACATTCCAAGGGCCTGGTCCCAGCAGATGTGGCTCAGCCTCATGCTTCCCAACAAGATAACCTCGAGACCCAGGTGGGGCAATGACGGACTTCCTGAGTATCTCAAAGGAAGAGGTCGAGCAGGCAGGCAGGCAGGGACAAAGGTGGAGCAGCTGTGCTGCAGGGGTCTGGGCTCCTGGGGGAGATGGGGTCAGGGCAGCCCCAAGTAACAAAATGATGGTCAAGCTTCCTGGGTGCAAGACCCTGATACCCACACCGCCTTGGCTGTGGGACTCTGCAGGTCACTTGGCTTGAGCCTCGGTCACCTCCATCTTCCAGATGAGGAATGGTCCCTTGGTGCAGGGCTGCCATGATGATGGAACTTGTGTAGGACAAGAACCAACACCAACCCCACAGGCCTCGGTGGGGGGTCTTCTTACAGCTATCACCCCTTCTTGCTAGCAGCACCCTTCTTTCACCCATACACCTCCCTTCACAGTTTACAAAGTACACTCACATCCCCATCACATCCACTCCACGTCCCAAGAGCCTGGGGAGGCGGTGCTGATAACTGACCCCATGCCTCAGATAGGGAAACCAGGTTCCCAGGAACAGAGCTGCTCATCCTGGAGCAGCGGGTGTGCTCAATGCCTGCCGGCCAGCTCTTCCTCACCACCTCCCGCTGGGGCTCAGTCCAGGTGACCCACAGGCTCCAGGTCACCCAGAAGGTGTCCATGGGACCGCCCGGGGCTGCACAGTGGAGACAGGGTCACCAACCTGCCCTCCAGCTCTCTATAGGCACACTCAGAGCAGCTGCTGCTCACAGTCAGTTAGAAGCCACCAGAGGGAAAACCACAACCACAGCAGACCCAGCCCTGGCCCCAAACCTGCACAGACAGGCCACAGCGCCATGAGGAAAGGGACACATGGGCGGCTCTGGGGCTACTTGACAAAACACTAGGGTTAGGTCACTAGCCCCAACTACCCAGGCCTAAGCCTAGAGCATGGGCCCTGGCCAGATTCTACCACCTCCTCCACACCAACTGCACTGCCCAGACCCCCGGAGGGAAAAAGACACTGTGAGGCATCTTCATCCCTCACCACATGACCCTGGGGGAGGTCCTGGGACCCTGCACACTAGGTCCCCCCTGCACAGAGGAGCCAGAGTCACCCACCTACCTTGTAGAGCATCTAAACACCGGCGGGAAGGCCAGGGGGTGGAGTGAGCACAAAAGTGAGGTGGGCCAACTATTTATAGCCCCCATGCAAATTGGCTCAGGCCCATAGGCCGCAAAGGAAGGCCACTGGCTCAACCTCGTCACCACTCTGCAGGGCCATGGAGGTGGCAGGGGCTGGACCCCACACAGGCCTCCAGGGGACCAGCTCCTTGGAACCAGCTGAGGCCAGCCAGGCCTTTCCCAGCTGCCTGTGGGCTTCTGGTCTCTACTCCCTTCCTTCTCCAGCCTACAGCAGAGGCAGCCCCATGAAGCAGAGAGCACCAGACTTAAAGTCAAAGGGCCTGAGTGTGAATCTCAGTGCCTTCACTTATAAGAAGGATTGTCCTTCTCTGACGCCAACACGCACCAGACTAAGCTTGTTATGGCATTAACTCACTTTATTCCTGTGCAGGCCCCAGAGGTGAGTGTTTTACTGATGAAGAAACAGGCTCAGAGAGGCTAAATGACTTGCCCAAGATCACACAGCCAGTAAGTGGTAAAAGGATCTGAATCTGGGCCTGCCTGATGTGGCAGCCCACGTTCTTTCTGGTTTACCATGTCAGGAAGAAGAGACGAAGGGCAAGAGGGGGCAGAGGCAGAGACAGATAAATGTGCCAGGAGCAATACACACAAACACAACCAGGAGAACAGAGAAAACAAGGAAAGGAGTGAAGGGACCAGGAGACAGTTTCCCTGTGCTTGACCAGAGTCCATCCCCACCAACCTCCTTCAGGCTGGTCCTAGACCTGACCTTGGGGACTCCCCTCCTCCCAACTACTGTACAAAGAGGGTGGTACAGACCCTGAACTGCTACTTTCCCTCCTGTCCCAGCCGCTTGGGCCAGACTACAGTTCTCAAAACCTGGGGAACATCTGGCTGGATCCCAGCCCTTGGGGATGAGGACTCGCTGGCCCTGTTACCCACTGTGCCCAAGAACAGCAGCCTAGGGAAAAGGAAAGGCAGGGCCAGGCCGGGTGGGATCAGGCGGGCTTCTTCCTCCAGGCAGTAGAAACCTGCTCCTAGCCAGTCCAGGGTAGTGGGCAAGGCCGATCTCGAGGTGACCAGAATGACTGCACCAGTTGAAGCTCATGGTGCAGAGGACAAGTGTGCACGTGACACATCCACGTGTGTGTGTGTCCCAGTAAAGCAGGGTGGGGAGGCATGGCCTGGGGGGCGCCATCAGGAATAAGAACGCATTTTCTCGTTTTTCTACAACAATCACATGTAACTTGTTTGATAACAATTTTGTTAGAGGTAAAAATAAAACCCATCAAGCCAAAATGTCTCCCAAAAGGTAGGCCTTCAGAAACGGACATGCCCAGCCCCTCTCTGTACACAGGGGAAACCAAGGACAGGGCCCTGCAATGAGGGTCCCCAGCCCCTTTATCCGGCCTGGTCCCCTGAACCCCAGCCCTTCCCTGGCATTTGATTCTGTCTTACAGGCCACTGGGGGATGACTGCTGGACACAGGAGCAAAGTGGGGCCCAAGAAGAGAGGCCTTGGCCAGGCTCTTGGGGAGAGCGTGAGAATGGGGAGGGAGGCTCCCTCAGAAAGCCTGCCAGGTCTGCCTGTAAAACAAGAGGCAGCAAGCTGAGGTCAAGCAAAGCAAGGGTGAGTAGGATTAGCCGAGGCCCTCAGGGTCTGGGGTCTGGCTCCCTTAAAAAGACCACTGAAGAGTGGGGGACGCACCCCTCCCTTGCAACCCTCTCCCACACACACCTGCCCAGCCCCGGGCTGGCCTCTGCCTTCTGCCCACGGAAGGTGCCACCTGCTGCCAGTCAAGGGTGGTGGTGGTGGCAGCAGAGCAAAGTAGGGCGGTGTGGACCTAGGCCCTCTAGGGATGCAGACACCACCTAGAGAGAACTCAAGGTCCAGCCCATATCGGTCTTCAGAGATGAACAGAAGGATGAGGAAACACGGAGGCCCAGGCAGTGAGACGGAAGGACAGTGAGAGGCAGCGTGATCAGCAGGAGGGAGCAGGACTAGCCCTGGCAGGGTTGCAACAGGGCAAGGGGGCTGGGCATGGCAGAAGCTGCCGGGCTGGGCAGGCAAGCGGGCGGCAGCTCAGCTGTGAGGATGGCTTCCCCAGATGGCCTTGCCAGACAGAAGCAAGTCAGCGAGGCCACGGGGGTTTCACAACCCAGGAAATAGGCTCAGCAAGAAAAGCAGGAGGTAGGGGAGGGGAAGGGCTAGAAAGACCCTTCCAAGGCCTTCCCCCAGGGCCTGTGCCACAGCCCTCGTGTCCTGGGAGGAGGACCAGCCACGGTCTCACGTCATGACCAAGTCTCAGCACAGGGGATGCTCCCCACACCTGCTTTCCCCTAGCTGAGACTGCCTTCTCACCCTCTCCCTTGCCACACACAGACCCTCCCCTTCCCCAGTGACCCCTTCTACACGTCACCACTCTTGGTCTCTCCCCCTCCATTCTCCTTCCAGTCTTCTCATAGCTTGGAACCTCCTGGGCTCCCACTGCCCTTGGAGAAAGCCCATATGTTAGCCTGGCCCTGGCCTGCACACCACCTCAGATCTCACCCCTGGCTACCCTGTGAACATGTGCCTCACTTTCCAGGCTCCCTGCTTTTGCACATGCTGGTCCCTCAGCCAGAATGTCCTCCTGAGCTCCTGCATATCCTTACAGATGGCTCTAAAGTCCAGCCAGAGAGGATCCTTCCCCACTTGCCAGAAAGCCAGATGCTCCTCCAACTCACGTGCCTCTGCCAGTAATCTGTGCAGGTGTCTGGGATCATGCTCACACGGAGGACCTGGGTATCTCTGCTTGTAGCTCAGCCTTCTCAGCCCCGGCCACACATCTGACTGTCCTGGGGACATTCAAAAATTCCACTGCTGGCCGATCTGGCCCACTGGAATCCAATGAGAATCAGAGGTGAGGCCCGGGCAGCAGAATTGAAACTTTTGCTTTTGCCATACACTCAGAACCAATAAAAGACCTAGCCCCTCCCCCAGGAAAATCCATGCCTGTGATGACATGATTCCGCACATGATAGGGTGGGGGCTGTAGGTCTCAAAGGCCCAGCCTGGCCTCAAGTGGCCCCTAGCCTCATCCAGCCCAGCCAGTGGGCATCACAGTTAAAAGACATACCAGGTCCATGGAACTCACAGCCCAATGGGGGACAGTCACTAAACACGTAATTACAAAGGAGGACATGACCACCACTTGGGCGTGAGCAGAATGGGGGCTGGAAGGGCCTGTCGGCTGGGAGTGTCAGAAAGGGCTTCAATCTGAGAGATGCCCAGGAGTGCCATGGTCCCACTGGGCCAGAAGGTCTGGAAGGGTCTGAGGGGCAGGTTGGGACCTTGGCTGTCACTGGCTCACGCTCATCTCTGCTAGCACATGTGTGGTGTAGAACTTCCCTGGGGACACAGTCCATACCAGGCACAGGCTTGAGTCATTCAGCTGGCCCTAGTATGGGGGAAGCCCTGGGCTCAGCCAGAAGGAAGACTCCAGGTACCCCAAAGGGAGGAACAAGAGCCCCTTCATGGCAAGACTGAGGACAAGGGGGCCTCTGTGAGAAGCATGGGGCGGGGGGACTTCAAGGCCTTCCCCAGAATAACCACACATGTGTGCACACATGGGCACACCCACCAACCCAAACACACAGTGACACGTGGGGAGCCCTGCTTGCAGTTGGAGACAAACACACAGCTGTAACCACAGGCACACACACTCCTGTAACAACTCAGAGACATACACTGAGAAACACACCCCTGCTCACTGGCTCTTGCCTGCTGACAGACATCCAGGCCCACACAGATCACACAAGACATCCACACCCACATGCATTCACCAGCACAGAGAGATCTGTGTGCATACAGGGAGCTGCGAGCACATAATGTACGAACAGGCGCAGAGACACTCCAGGCAGGCACCAAGATAAACTCACAAGCCTGGAAGAACCCACACGTGCCTGACTAGGGTCTGGCACCAGAAAGTCCAAATGTAGCTTTTTCTACTGCAACCCCTGGGGCACAATGGCAGAGGAGGGAAGGGCAGCTGGGCATTGGGCAGCTGGGCCTCCTCACTGAGGCAGGTGGAACAAGTCCCTCCTGGCCCAGGGCAAAGTCCAAAGTGCACAAGGGAAGGAGTGGGCCAGTCAGGCTCACCGTTGGGCGGCCTCCCCATCTGCAGGGAAGTCAGCGGAGGCTGAGGCTGGGGCCGGGGGTCAAAGGTGCAGTCACAGGAGGCACACACGAGGAGGGGAGGGCTCACACCTGTGCAGGTGGAGCAGCCACACGTGCACCCCACACAGGACATCCACTTAGCTCCAGACTTATTGGGCAGAACCTGACAAAGAGGATGGGTAATTCACCCAAAGCCATCAAGCCAGTGGGGCAGCCCCCAGAGGGGCAGAAAGGGACACTCTGGTTCCAGCCCCAGAACTGCTCCTCTGGCCTCCAGTAGGACAAGGGCATGTGCTTGGGGGAGGGGACGGCTCCTCCACCAATCCCCACAGAAATGAGTCCCAAGTCCACTCCTCAGCCCTCTCTCTGGGCCTCACATCCTAGAGTCCCTGTGACTTTCCTAATTGCCAACAACAGCCTTTGTGTTTGGGAAGAGGAGAGATGGTCACCTGAGGCCCAGATGATGCCTCCCCACTTTAGGATCAGGAGAGAGCTGGAGAGAGGCAGGACCGTGGTGTGCCAGCCCACAGTGGGCAGTGAACAGAGGATCTGGAGAGCAGAGGCCTGGGTGTGGGCTGGACAGGTCTAGTTCAGGTCTGGCCTGTCCAGGGTGCCCTGTGAGCTTGGCCAAGGTCATCCAGTGTCATCTATAAAAGGGATGATCTTGCCCTGTCCAGGAGGCAGTGCTGAGTGCAGGACCTGGCCCCATCGTCCTTATTATCACTGTCATCCTCACACCTGACCCTCTCCCCACCTGCCCACTGCCCATTTCCAGCTGTCCTACAGTCATAGGGGCCTCCTTCCTTGGATCAGTGGTTCCAAGGGCTCTCTCAAGCTGCACAGCCCTGTGATGCCCTGCTCTGGTCTGCTGCTGCAGGAAGAGACTGGGCTGGGCAAAGGCAGCCCAGGTTCACTGACAGACCCCAGGCCAACTACTGTCTTTCTTGGGGCCTCAGTTTCCTTGTCTTGACAGTGGAGACCTCTCAGCTTTCTCCAGCCCTGATACTTACAGACTTTGCAATTCTCTTCCTATCTCCCCCAGCCACAGCCCCTAGTCTCCACAGCTCACACCAAGTGGACACCTACTCTGGCCTCGGGTCTTGGTGACTGCCTACTCCACTGAGACTGTTTACCCAAAATAGCCAAAGACATGATCCAAAGCTTCCTGGGTTGTTGTGAAAACAGCAGCTCAGCCACCACAAGCCTGCCCTCCCAGGCACCTTGGCAGGGACCTCTGAGGGACAGCCAACCTAGCCCTATACCCCAGGGCCTCTCAAACTCCCCACCAAAGGCCTGCTGAACCCTCTTGTCCCCAGTCTGGGCTTTACATGATACTTCTTGCCTCTCAGGTCTCCACTTTCTCCAGAGCCTCCTGAACTCCAGGCTCATGAACCCACCTGCCACCCCAACCTCACCATGTTCTGGAGGTGCTCTAACATGTCCAAACCAGGCCTACTGATGTTCCCCACACAAGTGCCCCTCACCTCCTAGCTGCCCCAGCACTCAGGCCAGACACCTGGGGGTTGTCTTCATCCTCCCCCCATCTTCCCCACACAGCAATGCTATCATTTCTGCCTCCTGTCTATCCTGAAGTCCTCTCTTCTCTCCATCACTGCCCCATCCCGGCACCATCACCTTCCCCAGGCCTGCACCAGCCTGCTCACTGCCCTCCAGCCTCTGCTCTGGCCCCCACGGTCCCTCGGCCCCAGCAACTAGACAGATCTTGTCAACCTCTGCTCAAGTCCCCAGTGGTTCCCACTCCCTTCTGATGAGCCCAGACCCCTCTCCCCAGTCTTCTGACTGCACCCCACCCTGCTCCTTGGCCCTGCCACAGTGACTCCTTTCAGTTCCGTGAACAGCCGAGTTCCCTTCTGCTCAGGAGCCTCTGAGCTTGCTGTTCTGTCCTCTTGCTCCTCTCCCAAAACACACACTGGCTCTTTCTCATCTTTCAGGTCTCGATGGACACCCTGATCTGCCCATTTCACAGATGAGGCAACTGAGGCTCAAAGCAGTCCATTCCCTGGCTCAAGAGTATACAGTAAATTTGAAGGATTTGAAGCCAGATCCATCTCATGTCCACAGAGATCTTGCTCCTAACCCTTCAGGATGCCCTCACTCACACTGCTAGCCCAGGGCTCTGCCAATCTCCAGCCTCCTGGCCCCTACCCACTACACTGCCATCACTATTACTCACCACCCGAGGCCCCAAGCCTCTTGGCCCTGGATAATGAAAGCCAAAGTTCTGCTCCACCTCATTGGGCTGACCTTCTGTGTGTTCCCAGGACAGGCAGGTCCTTGCCACCAGCTGCCACATGTCAAGAATGTATATATGGATGTGGGGTGTGTTTAAGGGGGATTTCTAGCTCTCCCCACTCCTCCAGCCTCCACAGCCCCAGATGTCTGCCCCTTCCCCAGCATAAAGGCTGACTCCAGGGGTCTGAAGGGTAGACAGGCTAGCAGGAGGGCTCACCAGCCACCCCCTTACCGCCAGCCTCAGCTTCTCCAAGCCCAACGTCCCACAGGGGGCCAGAGCGGGGGAGGGGCCCAGGGGAGGCCTAGCAGGGCAGCAGGCAGCTGCAGCCTGCCTTTCCCTTCCCTGCATCCATTTGTCAGATCTATTTTTCTCCCTTTGAAAGGGAGTGAGGGGGAGAAGAGCAGGAGGGGCTGGGCTGCTGAGTGGGCACAGCTGCTCCACTGTGTAGCTCCTCTCCTCGGAGGACGCAGAACATACTGAAAATACGGAACCCTCTCCACCCTGCAGCGTCGCTGCTGGAGGCAGAATCGAGACCTGGCTTCTCAGTTGGGCTCCGCAGCCACTTGGCCCTGTGACACTGGGCTAGTGCCCAAGCCGTCAGACGATAATAACCCCATCATCAGCACCACTTGCTGTTCTTTGAACAGTTACCATGAACCCAGTGCTAAGTGCTTTATGTAACTACAGTTTCTACTCCCTAAACATGAGCAGCATGCCAGGCACTGTGTTAGCTACTTTGCACACGTTATCTGTCGTTTCCAGCACAACCCCGTAAAGATGGATGCTGTCATGGTCTCATTTGTCATAGGGCAACACTGAGGCACTAGGTGTCAAAGCCACTTGCCTAGGTTCATTCATATGGCTGCTTGGAGCTGCCAAATCCCAGAACCACTCACACACAACGGGCCATCCTTGCCAGAGCTCATGTTCTGAGCCTTGGCTTACAGCTTGGAGGAAGGGAGGAGCTCCGGTCATGGGGGCTGCAGGGGACTTTGTGGCCTCAGCGTCCCCACCCCTCTCCTTGAGTCTCTGTCAAGACCTGGCCAGCCCTGACTGTGGAAAGCCTGTTCAGTCGGCCTAATCCACTGGCCAGACACTGCTCCCCTCGGAGGCAAGGCTCAGGCAGAGCAAGCCACAGATGTAGAGCTGGTCAGTCCCATTCTAAAACCACTTCCTGGGCAGCCCAGAGGAAGTGAGCCTCCGGAAACACCTCGGACGGTCTCTCCTTGGGCCCAGGCCTTGGAAAGTGCACAGACCACCCCAGGAGAAGTACCCTGGCTGCCTCCCAGACCCCAGAGCCCAGCAACTCCACTTGCACCAGGCATGGACACTGCAGGGGACAGAGGAGCTGACAAGACCCCCGCACCCGCCTGTGCGCACCTTGGCCCCATGCCCACAGGCAGCCCACTTCCTCCTCTCTTGCAGCCACAAACGGTGCTGGCACAGCTGACAGGGTCCCTCCCCCACACTCATGCCCTCCTCTCCCCTCCAATGCCAAGCCCTGGTCAGCCCAGGGGCCTGGCCCAGATGAGCAGGATAGCTGGTGAATGCCTAGGCAGAGCCCACCTCCCAGTGTGATCCAGTCCCCTGGAGTGCCTGTGGTCACAGCCACAACTCAAACCTCACCCTCAGTGCCAGATGCAGGCTGGGCTGTGACCCTGACCAAGGACCCCCCCTTTCTGACCCAGAATGCGCACAGTGTGGTATGTGTGGGCAGGCGTCTGAGTGCATGGATGACTGGGTGAGCATCTGTGTGCGTGTTTGAGCGTGCCTGTGGGTGAGTGTGTGTGCACATGTGTGGTGCGTCTGCAGGCAGTCACGGGTCTGTGGCTATGGGTGCTGAGTGTAGCTCCGTTTCTGTATCTGTGTGTGAGCGTACATACATCTATGCTGGAAAGGTAGGTGATGTTTGAGAGCTGAAAGTAGGCTGGCTCCAAGGCTAATTAATTGAACTTCTCAGGGAATGAGGCTCTGTGGTGGGAGGGTAAGGCCCCATGACTTCACCTAGCAGAGGCCCGCAGCCAGTCAAGGATACATACCTCCTCCCCACCAGGTTCGGGGGTAGCTGATCCAGTGTAGACCCTGCCCTTGTTCAGCCCCAACTCCCACTCCAAGACTGAGGGCCCTGACCCCTTGCCTCCACTCCCCTCCCCGGAGTTAGGCTCCAGGACGCCAGCTCCACTGTCTATTCACTCTCAAGACCTGTAGGTGCCTGACCGTAGGGGTGGGAGTGAGGGGTTGATTTGAGAGGACTCCTGGGGGGAAGAACACTTTTTCCACCCTCAGCATCCCCCCAGGGCCCCCAGAATCCTGTTCACTGGACTTCAGATACTCACTGGCTAACTCTTACCTACCTATCATAATGAGGGCGGAAGGAGGCAAGTCTGGCCCCAAAGGAAGAAATTTTCAGCTTTATAAGGGGCCTGAGAGGGTGCAGACTTCCCCAGAATTCCTTAGAGACTCCCCAGCTCACCCTGAACCTGGGCTGGAGAGGCAGATTTAGAGTCTCTCCTCTGGCCCCAGAGAGGTTGGGGAAATGGGAAAACTGGGGTGCGGAAGAGAGCTTCGTTGTGCCAGAAGCTGAGAGACCTTGTTCCATTTCCCGTTCAGTGTCCAACCCCTACAGGGCCTAGGGCAAGCCTCAGTTTCCCTGCGTGATGATGAGGACAGCCTGAGGCAGAGATAAGGGGCCATAAGGGAAAAGCTGATACATCCACCCTCACCCTTGGCTCAGACACCACCTCCTCTCCAACTGACCAACTCCATGTCATCACTCCTGGCACCAAACCACTGGTGGGCCCCAGGCCTCTGAGCTCCAAGGCCAAAGCCTTCCCTGGGCCAGAGGCCAGGTCCAGGCAAGGAGCTCTCAGGGGCAGGGAAAACTGCTATCCTCTCTGGGCGCCCAGGCCCCACACCTAAACCAAGGACTCTGTGTGCCACCCCTACTCCAGTCCCAAGGCGGAAGGGGAGGAGCCCAAAGAGGAAGACCATCCCTGTACAGAGAACATCTGTCCATCTGCCTAAGGGGACCCTGTCTTACCTGGGGCTCCCAGCTCCCCTTTGCCTTTAATCCTGGCTCCTGCTGCCGCCACAGCCTCACAACAACCACCAGGAGAAGCAGGCCTCACTTGGGCAGGTTCCCAGCACACCTGCAGGAACAAGAGAAAACAGCTGAGCCGGGAGGCGCCACCAAACAGGCTCTCCCCATCAGTCAGCCCCAGCACGGCTGACACAGGCCAGGCTCAACCTCACCTGGCTCTGGGACCTTGATCTCTTTGGATATGGCTTTCTCTTTTGTGAAATGAAGTGTTGGGCCCAACTTTTCCAGGGCACCAGCTATGTGTCCACTCCATGCTAGGGGTCAGAACACTATGTCTTAGCCCTGGGAGCATTTCTGCACTACAGACACAGCAAGAGAGCTGTCCCTAATCCTTCTGTCTTTAAGAGCCTGCCCTGTGGGCTTGGAGACCGAGGGTGCAATGAGGTACCACCACTTTCTGGCCCAGGGCAATTCCTCTGAGCCTCAGCTGAGACAAACATCTCATCTTTAAATTGGGGAGAATACATCTCCCCAGGTGGTTCGGAGGCTCCAGTGAGGAGGTGTGGCAGTTGCTGTGCTGAACTCCCACTGGGAGTGCCAAATGAATAATGACACTTTTTTACTTCTTGTTTTGCACCTTCTAGTTCAGGTGATTCACACATTACTGCCCATTTTACAGCTAAAACACCAGAGGCCCAGACAAGTCCTAAAAGGAAAGAACAGCAAAGGCAGCAAGGTGCCTTGGGTCTCCTGGCTGAAAGACCTGAGCACTTTCTCTGCAGGCCACGCCAGGCCTCCACAAAGACTCTCATCCCCAAATGTGAGGCCCTCCTCAGCTGAAGACCCCCATCACCATTCTCTGGAGGCTGAGGCATCCTTAAGCTTTATCTTTTTGTCTGCACTTTAAGTTATTCTCATTTTAATTTAAACTTCAATTAGCTGCACCAGCAAAATGGTGTCAGTGCCCTGCAGTCACAACTCCAAATTACCCCCACCACTCTCTCCCCATCTCTGCTACTGAGATTGGGCGGGGAGTGTGTCATGTGGGCTCAACAAGGCTGGATGTTGGCAGGGGTCTCTGTCAGCTGCCTTCCCTTTCAGGCAGGAAACTGGGTTGGGACTATCTGGCCTTTTATTAGCTCCAGCTCCCAGGAGGATGGGGACTATACAGTTTGGGGGGAGGTGAGTGGTCACCAAATGAGACTTATCATGTGCTGAGCATTCACTATGGGCCAAGGCTATGCTAAAGGACTTTTGACACAGGACTCACAGCTTTCTCCATTTTACAGATAAGGAAACAGCCATAGAGAAGCTAGCTCCCGTCTCTTGCTCTTAAAAGGCACGGGGAGTATTTGAGCCCAAACCCTTCTCAGCCCAGAGCTCTAGGTCTTGGTCACAACACTGCAAAGCCCAAGACTTGCCCTCAGGTGTCTGTGAACTTGGGGGAGTGGAGGAGGGTCAGAGATGAGGCCTTTCCAGTCTCCCCAGGAGTCAAGGATGGGCTTGAGCATGCTGTTGCCTCCCACATGCTCACACACACATACACACTGGGCCATCACCTTCCCTCCCAGCACTGCCACCCCAGGGCGCAGGCACCACACACCTTGTTGCATCTCCTTCTGCTACTGACACCCACGCCCAAGCATTCTCGGTTCCCCACAATCACAATGACTCCCCAAGCACACAACCTCAGTTTCATACAGTCAGACCGTGATTCTCCCACCAGTCATACCCTCAGTCTTGCCCCCAGTCACACACTTGTCACACCCCAGATCCCTCATACTACCCTTCAGCCAGGTACAGCTGTCCAAATACCTCCACATCACACACATGCGCGCACACACACACACACACACACACACACAAACTGCCCTCTACCGGCCAGCCCACCACACCCCAGTTCAGTCCACAGCAGGAAGGAGGAAGCCCAAGGGACCAGTGCCCTCCCTCAGTGACCAGGTCAGCCCAGTCACAGCAGCTCAGTGGTAGAAAGAGAGGAAGAACATGTAAGTCCACACACAAACACACACTCATACAGACACACATGAGCCTAGTGGGCTGACACTAATACTGTGGGCTTCCACAATTAACAGTCTAAATGTACTCATGGCCAGTGGGTCACCATTACACACCCAGTGTGCAACACAGGACCCTCCAGGCACACAGGGACACACATACACCCCTCAACACATAGAGGGGAATCTGGTGACAAAGAACACAGTACACACATAGCTCCAAAGGGCACACAGAGACTCAGGACACCCACACAGAGATACACACACACACACAAAGAGGCAACTCACACATATTTAAAAAGACACACAGGGGCAAATCCCAGAAACAATGACAAAGAACACACAGGGAGATAGATACACAATGTATCTACATGGGGCAACTCAGCACAAGACAGGGTCCACGGATATAGGGTAGGGGCCAGAGGAGAAAGGGACGTCCCCCAACTTATACCAGATCTTTCTGACCAAGTTTAAGTCGGGGGCTCAGTAGGGCTCTCCCCTCCCTGACAAGGACAAACAGGGGGGTGGGGAAGTGAGGCAGTTCTGACGGTGCCTACCTCCTGCCTCTTCAACCCTGCTTTCCTCCACCCCCTCCCCTCTCCTGGCTGGGCCCCCACAGGGGTGGCATCTGGATTGGGAAGGGGCTACCGGAGGAGGGGGCTCAAAGAGGCATAGGCGCGGGACGGGAAGAGGGGGATGGTGGAGACTAGAGCCACGCCCAGCCCGGAGATAGATGGGGGAAAAGACTAAGAGGCTGAAAGAAAAGAGGGAGCGAGGAGGAGGCGCCGCTCCGGCTGGGCCAGGCAGGGTCTCAGGGGCGGGAGGCGAGGCCCGGCGGGAAGCGTGGCCTCAATCCCGCGGTAGAAAAGAAGAGGCGGCAGGACAGGCAGGGGGCGGCGAGCGTGGGCCCGGAGTGCCGCTCCAGGGGGACGGGATCTAAGGGACGGCAGGAGATGGGGGTAGGGTGATGGGGCGCTAGCGGGGCGAAAGACAGACGGACGGGGACTAAGGAGAGGCGGACGGGGGAACACAGGGGGTGGGGACGGAGGGCCCCAGAGGTTCGGAAAGGACAGGCGGACCCTCGGAGCGCTGAGGACATAGGCGGGTGGAGATGGGCCAGGGACAGACGGGAGAGAGGCCCTAGGCCCCTACCGCTGGACAGAGAGACGGACAGACTGACGCGGGGCACCGAGGCACCGGCGGGTCTCGGAGCGCGGCGGGACTTTCGCCGGCCGCGGCTCAGCTTCTCAGTTTCGGAAACGGGAACCGGAGCGGGAGGGGAAGGGAGGGGTGGCGCTCCCTCGGGACTGCCCGATCCCACGTCTGGGCCCGGCCCTCACTCACCTCCGGGCGCCGGGCCAGGCGCCAGGGGTCGCGGCGGCTGAGGGCCGGCTCCCTGCGTGGCTCCCGGGAGCGGGCGCGGATGGGGGTCGGTGCGCGCCCGATCGGGACGGGCCCGGAGGTCGGCGAGTTACCACCCGAGCCTCGGCGCGGCGGGCAGACGCCGAGGGTCGCTCAAGGGATTCCCGGGCCACCGCCTCCCGCTCCCGCGCAGAGGCACACGGAAGTGCAAGGGGGCGGGGCGGGGCGACCTCACCCAGGTGCCGGCCCGACCGCCGCCCCGCCCCGTCCTGGGCCCGCCCCCTATGAGGCCCCGCCTCCGCCAGCCGCTCCCCCGGGGTCCTGAGGCTCAGCTTCTCCTGGCAGGCGACTTAGAGTCTGGGCCTCTTCGCCCGCCCCAGCACACCTCGCCCCCGCCCGCCATTAGGGCACATAGAAGCCCTCGAAAGGGGCCTCAGTTTACAGAGGACGCTGAGATCCGGGAGGCTCTCTCCCAACCCCACGCCCCGCACACCGAGCCGGAGAGACGTCGGCGGGGGTTCCCCAGCTCCCAGCGCTGGCGCCCGGGACTCCCCGCCCGCCAGCTGGCCCGCCCGCCTCGCCCGGCCCTCGCTCTTCTCTTCCTGTTGGCTGGAGTGCGGACGCAGCCCGGCTTGGTGCCCGCAGCCAGGCCAGCTGGTCCCGGCTCGCCCCGACAGACGAGTGGGAACACTCCAGGGCGAGATGCTCTAGCTGGCCCACCGCTGCTGGTCAAACGATTCTGGAGTAGCCCCTACCCAGATCCACAAGTATTCCTCTCTCCTGCCCCGCCTTTCAGAGTTCCCCATCGCCCCTGGGAGGCTCCTGAGCTTCCTTTCCAGACTTAGAACTGGGTTGTCTGGTATAACTCATTAATTGATTCATTCATTTATTCACCAAGTAGCCTCTGGACTTCAAATCTGGGGATAGAGTAAGGCCCAGGGAGTACATTCCCTTGCCCCCAAGCTCAGAAAAATCAAGCCAATGACTCCATACTTCAAAAAATGTCACTTTCCGTAGGCAAAGAAGAGGGTTCCAGGTCCCTAGCCTCCAGGGGGACCACCTAGAGGTGATGAGGACTGTCTGAATAGCTCTTCCCAGCTGAGACCTGCTTGATGAAAATGGGGGGCAATCCTCAAGGAGGCCTGAGCTGATAAAGGGGGCCATGGCCAGGACTTCATTCTTCTCAAGGAGCAGGTGGTGACAGCTGTTACGATGGCGTGGGCTCCTGAGAGGAATGGATGGGAAAGAGTGGCTGCAGAAGGGAGGGGCTGGATAGGGGCAGAGGGGCTCTCATGTTGTCCAGGTGGGAGGACCCTAGGTTGGGGAAGATGGGTGGGGAGAAGGGGCCAGACCAGGTGGGTTACAGGGCTGCAGGAGTCGGGGGACAGGGTGTCCACTGAGACCTCCAGGGTTGGAGAGCCTTGGTTGAGATATGGATTCTGAAATTGTTTTAAATGTTTGTGTGTGGAGTGGTAGGTGTCTGGGCTGAAAAAATAAAAAAAATGACAATGATTCTTCCCAGCACATGGAGGGTAGGGGGAGTGGCCTGCTACCCTACATTTCAGAAGGAGGATCTAATTTGAAAATTGGCTAATGTCTAGGTTCCCAGCCCTGATGCCTGTCCCCTACCCCATTGGGGTAGGCTCTTTCGACCAAGATGGACCCTTCTGGTCACACTGGACTACCATTTGGGAAATAGGTCTTATGCCTTACTCCTTACAACCAGGCTTTTGTACACACTGTTCCCTGGTCTTGAATGCCATCTCCCACCCATCCCTATATCTCTACCTGTCTTGGTTGTGTCCATTCAAATGCCTGTCCTCCCTGACGCCCAGCTGTGAATCCCTGGCACTTCCCTGAGCTGTGAGACTCTATTCATTAGTGTGTTTTGTGTCCTAGTCCCCATGGCTTCCCTGGGGTTGGGCTGGAGGGAAGGGTGAGCAAGATAAACTTCAAGTGACCTTTGCTTACCTGTGATCAAATTTCCTTTCTGGCTTCTCCATCCAGGACCATAGTGGCCAACCCATCCTCTCCTTCTATATTCACAATAGGCCCAGCTTGTGCCAGGGACCACCAGAGGGAGGGCTGCCCCTTTGCGAGCTCCAAGTCCAGCCACCAGAACTTTGCTCCCACACCCTGAGGTTCACCTTGAAAAATGGAAAACAATAATGGCTGTCACTGATAGAGCTTCCTCAGTGCCAGGCCCTGTGCTGGGTAGTTGATGTGTGCAATCTGATCAGTCCTCAAGACCCCTTAAGGTGAAGGCCACTGTTAGTGCCACTTTTGGTGATGAGCAAACTTGAGTCTTAAAGAGAGGTGCCCAAGGAGACACAGCTAGTAAACAGCAGAGGTGGGATTCAAACCAAGGTCAGCCTGGCTCCAAAGCCCATGTTTTACATCAGGGGTTCTGATTCTCAGAACTACTGACCTTTGGGTCAGATAATTCTTTGTTGTGGGGGCTGTTCTGTGCAGCATCCCTGGCAGGCCAGTAGTACTCCCCTCCCTCAAGTTGTGACAGATCAAAATGTCTCCAGACACTGCCAAATGTCACCTGAGGGGCAAAATTACACCTTGTTGAGAACCACTTGCTTTAGAGGGGGCTGGTGTTGCAGGAGGAAGAAGAACTTAAAGTAGACACCAGGAAGCATCTTCCTGGCCCCCAGGATTATGTAGACTCATGAGCTCAAGAGCTACAAGTGCACACTGGCCTCAGCCAGTTTTTCTCCTCTGGAGACTCCAAAGGGGAGCAAGATGTACTCAGAGAGAGGCAGAGAGGCTGAGGCTGTGCAGGCCACACTGTGGCAAAAGAAGAGAAGGGATGCGGGTGGGCTTCCCTCCAGAGACAGGCCCTGGGACCAGGGGCTTCAGGGAGAACAGGCTTATGTAGGGTCCAGGGAATCCAGGCCAAGCTTGGCTGGAGTCACTCTGAGTGTTGGAATTGCCCTTTGGTGCCACATTGTGTGGGCCAGGCCATGGTCCAGATGAGCTTGCTTCTGTGCACCCACAACCTGACTGGTACTGACCTTAGAAGGGCCTGCTGAGGCATGGGAGTAAGCCTTGGCTGTGTCACGTGCTAACAGTATGACCCTGGGCAGGTGACCACACCGCTCTGATCCTGAGTTCTCACCTGTGAAATGGGCTGATGACAGACCCATGCCAGGAGCTAAGTGTTGGGTGAGATGATGTGTGTGGCGCCTCAGCCAGGATGGACACCTGGCAAGCCTCAGTTCACATTAGCCAGGGGCACAGGTAAGGTTACTTTGCTAAGTCACAGGCTGCAGCCTTGGAAGAGCCTTCCATAGCATCTCATGGCATGGGTCATAAATCCCTAGGCAGGGCTGGGTCCACAGCAGCCACCAGAAGTGATACCTTCCCTTCTTCCCTTTCAAGGTTTTTAGCCAAGGAAACAGGTCCATCAGAGGTAGTGCTGAGCAGTGTCCAGACTCCTGCCCTCAGCAGCCACCCAGGGCTGTCCCCCTGCAGGCTCCCTGGAGGGTTGGTCCAGCCTGACCCCTGCAGCCCCTACCCTACCCAGAGTCCATGAACTCTGGGGGCCCTCAGACCCCTCCACAGGAAATCCAGGACTCAGCCAAGTACCCTGGAAAAGGCCTGGACCTCCCTGTCTCTGGGGCCGCCTGTTGAGGGGACAGGATTGGTTCCTATACTTGATCCCTGCCAAGAGTTTGTCCCTGTTCTGGCTTCTTTACCTCTTGCTCCCTCTCTGTTTCTGCTTCTCTGTATTATCATCCCTGTCCCTGAAGCTTTGGCTGCCAGTACCATCCCCATCACACCTAGAGCACTGGCCTGGCCAAGGGAGAGTGGGCTCATGTTTCTGGAGCAGGAGGCCCCAGCCAGCAGAGATGGTACTCCTGGGTAACTGCTCAGGATGGCAGCGTCTAGGAGAGTCCTGTTGGGGGCGGTACAGGCGGGAAGGGCACTTGGAACATTATCCAACCTTCCGCCATGCTTCAGGTCACCAAGATGATCATGGGCAGAGATTTCAGCCTCAGGCACTGGTAAGGGGCAAGTATGGGCAGTAGCCTTGGGGCCACATGGTGGGGAAGAGCTGGCCCAGGAAACTAGAGGGTCCGGGTTTATATCCTGGCTCCCCGCTGGACCTGTGACTTAACCGTGTCTCAGATTCAATCAGTGTTGGTGTTAATTGCCAAAGAGTTGGTGAAACGGGTCTGACAGTCCACGAGTTCTGCCCTCAATACCTTTGTGTTTGGGTGAAACGAGAAATGCTTGGGGTAGACAAGGGGAAGGTGCTTTCTGGGAGTTCAGGGCATAGGGCTTTCCTGGGGCTCTCACAAGGCAGGCAGCCCCTGGACTGCCCCAGTTCTGCACTGACCACCGCACAGCCCTTGTCCTGAGTCCCCTTTTCCAGCTCCTCTACACCTTGGTCCCTCAAAGGGCACGGATGGGCACTGGTGTTGTCAGAGGCAGTCACAGAGTAACAAGGATCCCCTTGCACAGAGACCCAGGGGACCCCCTAGCTCTCCAACACCACCTCTACCTCCTCCATTACCCGCCCTCAGCAGCACCCCCTCTGCGAAGATCTGCCAGGTCCCACACTAGGCTCTGACACCTGGGGAGTCGGAGGGGCTCAGTCACTCACAGGGCGGGAAGGGCCGCGGGCCTCACCAGCTCCCTCGCCTCCTCGCCTGCCTCAGTCTCCCTCCACAGCTGGCAGCTCACTGAGTTCACCTAGGCCCGTGGGAAATGGAGGGGGGCGGGGAGAAAGGCGGGTAGGGGTGGCCCGGAGCTGAAGAGGGTCGGGAAGGATTGCTAGGCACACCCCTACCCCACCCCACAGTCTCACTCCGCATCCGCCGTCTCGCACACGCCCCCGCAGGCACGTCTCCCGCGCACGTCTCCTGGGAACCCTTTCCCAACCCGGGCCGGAGGCGTCCGCCCAGCCACGTGACTCAGGCCCGACTATAAAAGATCCGGCTCTATTCCCGGGTCGGGCCGCCACCTGGAGGTTGGAGTGACGCTGCCACCTGGGCCGGGGCTTTGGGCGGCGCCTTCTCGCCCTTCGCTCTGGCACCATCCAGGAAAGTCTGGGAGACTTGAGCACGCCCATTTCATGGATGGCGCAACGGAGTGCCTGTGTGTGAGTGTCGTCCACAGCACCTCAACCTGCCCCCTAGCTGGGAGGATAGGGGGAGGGATAGGGGATGAGAGATGGGGAGGGAGAGCCAGAGAAACCTGGAAAAGTAATGACATACATTGGCTGTCTGATGAAAAACAGGGCAAATAAGGAAAATAAAGACAAGTTTACAGAGAAAAGTAGAAACCTCTCCTAACTGCACGGGTAATTTCATCTCCTCAGAGAGACCTATCCTCCACACTCATTGTATTTTAGAAGTTGTCCTGTTGGAAGGCACAATCATGTCAGGCTTTCTGAGGAGGTGTAAGGAGGTGGCAGAGCATTCGGGGCTCAGGACCCTTTAATCATTTTACCTTGGGACCAGGTTAAGGTTTCCTAGGCTCCTGACCCAGACCTCATACAGGGTTTACCGACAAACTCTTGGCTGTGAGCAGGGGCAGTGAGAAGTGCCCCCAGGAGAAGTGGTTGGGCCAGTTGGACCAGCAGAACAAGGTTCCTGCACAGCCAGCACTCTCCATCTCAGGTCCTCCAGGGGTGTGAGAGGCGCTGGGGCGCCAGGACACCCTTGCCAACCCACCCACCATCCCTCCACATGGTGGTCCTCAGAGCCCCTATCTCTGTTTAGGTCATGCTTTGCTCTTGGAGTGCAGCCCCATCAAGCTCTTGGCCGTCTAACAAGGCCCCATGCAAAAAGTCCTCCTCCAGGGAGCCTTCCAGGTACCTGCCCCTAACTAATGAGGTCCTCTGCTTCCTATGAGCCCTCTCCTTAATTCTAATCTACCCCCACCCCCAGTGTCCAGTGCTTCTCCTGAGGCACTAAACACATGTGCAGAGGCTCCAGAGTAGGAAGAACTAGCATGCAGCTTCCACACTAATTGGCTGCGTGACCTTGAGCTTCAGCTCAGCCCTCTCTGAGCTTCAGTTTCCTCATTTGTAAAATCCCCAGCCCTTGGGGCTGCTCTGAGGGTGGATTAAAATGCTGAATTCAGAGGTTCCAGCCTTGTGCCCAGCACTGGAAGCAGGCAGCTGGGCTGTTCAAGTCCATCTCCCCCAGACTGTGAGCTCCCGTGGCAGAGATACGCCTCCTCCCCAGGGTCCAGCAGCCTGTAGTGGGCAGAGGCAGAAGTTGGCAGGAGAGGGGCCTCCCCAGGGAGCTGAGTCTCACCCTCAGGCTACTTGCCCACCCCACCACCTTCACATGCCTGGGCCTTGCCTCTGCCCACAGGATTATGCAGGCACGGGCTGTGACCATGTTGGCCACAGCAGCTAGGCAGGTGGCCAGGCTGCTGGGCAGGCCTGGGCAGCAGGAGTGGTGAGCCCTCGGGGCCAGAAACACAGCCAGTTCCCAGGCCAGCCCCTCAGGGCCTGTGGGCACCAAGTAGTCATCCTAGGGCAATAGAAAGAGGGGTGGAAGAAGGCTGGAATTTCTGGATGGAGATGGCATTTGGGTCAAAGTTTGGGCTATAATCTAAGCCCGCAGGTGGGGCCTACATGGGGCCCTTTACACCCTCACGGTAGGCCAGTGGGGCGAGGACTCAGGCCAGCCGAGTCCAGCTGTACCAAGTTTCCCCAGGTGGGCATGGGAACTGGAGCCTCAGCTTTGGGCACCAGGCCTGGGATCACAGGAGCTGCCAGCAGGGAGACCTGGGACCCTACCTGGGGGCCTTGCAAAGAAGATGAACTAGTTTCAACTTGGCCTCAGGTTTCACAATCTGGAAGCCTGGGAAGTTCACGCTGATGTCTGCTCTAGCTCCATCATGTTGTAGAGCAACATGCTGCTCTGTCCTGTGGGGTGGAAGGGTAGCTTCCTTCTGTGGGGGCCACTCTTTGCCTTGGGCATGTCTCTAGAGGGAAAGCAAAAACATTGAGGAGGGAACTTGGGGGAAGTGTTAGTGAATTTGAGAGCTGGGCAGAAGGGGCTGTGGTGGGAGTGTTCTGTGGAATCTGCCTTCGGGTTCTTGTGTGTGCATCCAGGTGCCGGCTGGTGTATGTGCCGGAGGAGGGGCGGGGGGGGGGACAGGGAATGGAGTAGCAGAGATGTCCAGTCTTCCCTCCTGTTCCTCAAGCTCCCTCCCTCCACACCACCCACATGAAGCCACTGGAATCTAGAGAAAGCCCCAAGGAAGCCTCCACTGTCCCCCAGGCTTTGGAGAAGGCTGGTGATGGCCAAACCACAGCCACCGTGGGGGGTGTTGTGTGGGTGTGCATGGCACAGCTGTGCTACAGGGAAGAGAAATGGACTTTCTTTCCTCAGGCAGAAGCTTTGCTCCAAGAGAGGAGGAGGGAAGAAAGGCTCCCCAGCCCCTGGGCTGGATCCAAGTGGGCCTGCACTGGGTAGCTTCCTGCCCTTCCCTTGCTGCTCACCCTCCCCACTACACAATGTCACCATCCTGGCCAGGCCCCAGGTCACTGTGGAAGCTTGTACAGGTCTTTGTCCCCTTGGTGCCTCAGTCTCCCCATTCTGAATTCTCCATTCATCTGTCCCCACTGCTACCATCCTGGCCTGGGCCGCCAGCATCTCTTGTCTGGCCACCTGCAGTCCTATTTACTCAGGACCCCACCTCCCCACCCCCCAACAATTCTTTCTTTTCACAGTAGCCACACAATCCTCCTAAAGTGTCAGGGACTTCTCACTCCCAGTCCCAAAGTGACCATGGAGCTCACAGGATGAAAGATAAAATCTGAACATGGTGATCAGGCCCAGCATGGTCTAGCCCTGCCTCCCCGGCCCCTGCCAACCCTCCAGCTCCTGTGAGAAAAACTTCTTTTACTTCCTACCAGACAACTTCCTGCACTTTCTCACCTCTGGGCCTTTGCCTATGCTCTTCCCTTTGCTTGATATACCATGCCTGGCTAACTCCTTCTCAGTCTTCAGGTGGGTCCTAGCTTAGTTACCACCTCCTCCAGGAAGCCTCTCCTAACCCCTTGTAGCAGGTTAGGTAGAGCTCAGAGATCAGAGCAGAGCGTGCCCTCTATCCCCGGGGAACATCAGCACCCAGGGATGGGGGGATAGTCCTCCCACCACCTCACCCATCCCTGCCCAGCCTACATGCCCCAGCCCAATTGTCCACCTGAGCCCTCAGGTCTCCAAGGAAGAGAGAACAGGGTGACCAGGAGGAAGTGAGAGTAGGGGACAACCAGGGGGTTTCAGGATGACTCCTGCAGCTCTGTCCCACCTGCCCTACAGGGCCTTACCTGGGAGCTGGTACCTCCAACTGTCCCCCAGTCTGCCTCCCTCAGGGCTTCTAGGACTTGGGGTGCCTGGACCCTCAGGCTCCCCCACTGATCAGGTCCCTGAGCTGAGCTGCAGCTCAGAGGGAACCCTTGTAGGAACCCGGTGGGCCCAGCATCCTGGGTCTGTCTGCTGGAAAGTAGGTATGAGATGAAGCTTCTGGAGGACGAACCACAGGGCTGGGTGGGCACACAAGGGAGTGAGTTTGTGTCAGGGTGGGGGTTGTGGCAGAATGGAGGTGGGCTCCTAGTGGGCATGCCGGAGTAGACACCTGGGCGAGCCCCACCAGGCAGGGTGATTGGCCTGTGGTGGCTCTGACTTCCTGCAGGATCCGAGCAGGCCCCTGCCCATCCCTGCAGGCCTCGACAGCTCCAGCGATACAAGAGAGGCGACAGGATGGGCCATATTAAGTAAACACTAGGGTGATGTTGGCCCCTGCCAGGGACAGGCTGAGCAGTTAAAAACAGCCTCTCGTTTAGTGCTCCAGACAGCTCCAGTTTACAGGCGAGGAAACTGAGGCTCAAAGAGGTGAGATCTTGCCCAGCAGCCACTCGGCAGGTCAGGAGGCAGGCAGGCCCCCAGGTCTGTGTGAGGCTGCAGCCTCTGGGCTTTCAGGAGGACGACCTGCTGCTTCAGAGGCGGGGGCATCTAGTAGTTATGCCTGGGCCCCGGGCTGCTGGTTTTGCCTCGCAGCTCAGCCCTCACTGGTGTGTGACCTCAGCCAGGTAGCTCAGCTTCTCGGAAACACGATGAAGGATGAAAAGAGACCCAGCCCTCGGTGGCCACAAGAATTAACTGACCCAGTGAGAGTAAGGAGAAGGACCCCTGCCTTCCCTATTCCATCTCCCCTCCTTCCCAGTATGCATGAGGACCTGGTGGGAGCATGGATGGGCATGGACCACTCTGAGGGAGGCAGGGAGCAGGTCCTGAAGCTCCACCCAGACACACTCCTCTTTACCCCTTGGCTAGGAGACTCCCTCAGGCACCAATGGTGAGCTGCCCAATTACTGTCTGATTGCCTACACCTGGGTAGAGCAAGCATTCTGACCCCATCCCACAGATGAGGACACTGATGCTCTGTCAGAATCAACTGGAGGGCAACAGAGCCAGCCCCCACCACAGCATCCATCCTTTGTCTAGGGAAGGGGCCAGGGGTCCTCTGCAGGACATGTGGACCAGCCAGGCCTTGGACTTCTACCTCAGTCTCCTCCAACACTTTTGTGGCCTGTGGGGCTGGAGCATGGGGTGCACAGAGTACCCC
The DNA here is from genome assembly GCF_048773025.1 of Camelus bactrianus. Lineage (NCBI taxonomy): Eukaryota > Metazoa > Chordata > Mammalia > Artiodactyla > Camelidae > Camelus > Camelus bactrianus. Next base: position 31,383,861 of record NC_133555.1, read on the forward strand.
AGGGGTCAGTGGGAGACCTACATTCTCAGTGGCTTTGAATGCCATGCAGAGGCCTGGGCCTGCATTTGGGCCTGTGCTGAAGATCATAGGAAATGACACCTTGGAAAAGGGGTTTTCCAGGCAGAAACTGGAGCAAGAAGGTTGGGAGGACTGGCCTTCTAGGCAGAGGACAGGGCAAAGACCTGGAGGCAGGCATGACGGCAACAGGCACCTTAAAATGAGTGGAGGAGTGCAGTATGGGCTTCGTCATTCGTGTTAGTGACGCCTGGCTCTGTGGGGCAGGTAGGGCGGAGACAGGAGTGCCCTGCCCGGGGCTGGTGATGCAGGTGCAGGGGTGGAGACACCGAGCTGAGGGAGACCTCCACCTGCCCGCATGCCCAGCTTCAGCTTCCCTCCCCCTTTTCAGTGCCCAAGGCTGATTACAGCCTGCTCCCTGAGCACAGGGTTTGTCCACATGGAAGGGCATACATGGGTGTGAATCTAGAGACATTTCTCCAATCTTTGCCCTTCTGACTTTTGCTCTGTGAGCTCAGCGGCACAGCACTGAAGGGTGAGCTGCTAGGACTCCAACCAGCAGACTCGGGGGGGAGGGTGTAGGTGTTAGTGTAGGGGGCTCCTAGGCCACCTGGAGCACCCTTCCTTTCCTTCAGCATCAGTTCTAGACCCTTTGCCTGTGGGTCTCTAGGCTCCGTGGTGCAATCATTCTGGCACGTGACCTTCTTGGGGCCGGTAGGGATGAGCTTTAGACGCTGTATGTCTTTGTTCCTTCCCTAGCTGCAGGGTCACACCTCCTTGAGGGCCATGTCCCCTCCTCCCAATACCCACCCCTGCCATGCCACCACACACATGGCCAGCACTTTGCGAGGGTCAGGTACACCGTAGGCACTTAGTGAAGATCAGCCTTCCCAGGGTGGCACCCCGTGCTCAATGGCAGTGCTCAGTGCCATCTGTTCATTGCATGTTTGTTGGTTTCCTCTGTGCCCTGAGCCTCTACGTAGCAAAGGGCCAGGGAGCGCCAGCACCCAGGAAGTCAGGCTGCAGGGTTGGCCTGAGTCTCTGGGGCCCCCTGGACCATATGGCACTGCACTGCTGGCAGGCCCTGCCCTGGAAGCCCCTAAGAGACACCTGAGCCCTGCCCTGGGGAGAAAGATGCAGTAGGCGGGGATGTACCTAGAAGAATCAAGAGCAGCAGTGCATAATAAAGCAGCTCCAGGCAGGCCTGCCTGTACTTGCACCCGAGTGCCAACAAGCGCTCAGACGCAGGATCCTTCCCCCACCTGAAGCGTGACTTGTGGAGTCCCCAACTCTTGCTGCTTCAAGATGGGGAAGTTTGGGTGAGAAGTCACCATTACTTCCTCCATCATCACCCTGGCAGTTGCTGACATGCTTGAGTGTACTGTGTATGTGCATAAATTCTTGTTTATGAGAGGCCTGGAGTGGCGGCAGCAGGGCGGGAGGACATGAGGGTACAGGTGCATGGGGGCAGTGAGAGGAAGACCTGGCTCCAGCCAGCAAGGGTGCATGACCTCCAGAGATGGCTCCGGCTCAGGGTTTGCCCTTGTGGCACCCTCATTCCCAGCCACCCCCATGGCCAGCACCTTCCCTCAAAAGCCAAGGCCTGGGTGCCTGAGAGGAGGACTGAAGGGGGACAGTGGGGAGGAGGACAAGGATGGAGAGTCCACTGTGGGTCCTCTGGATCCTCCACACTCTGGCTTCACACTGTGTCCCAGAGGTCCTGGAGTGCCCGTCATCTACTCTCCTGGCAGCTCCAGGCTCCCCAGAGCAGCGTTTGCCCCCAGGGCCTAGGCAGAGGTGGGTCCGTGATGACTGTGGGATCCTGAACTCTTGTATACTGCACTCAGAGGTCAACTTCCTTGGATGGACTTCCTTCCCAAAAAGCTGTCTTTATCTGTGTCTGGCAATGGCCCCCCGACATGGGGCTGCCCAAGGGGACTGACTGGGCATCAAAATAAAACTTGACAGTTGCTGCCTCCACCCAGTGCCACAGAGCTCTGCCAGAAGGTGGCCTGAGATGGCAGACTCTGCCCACAGCCCAGAGCTCTTCAGGCCCAGGGGCAACAGGGCTGCAGGGAACCCCTGCCTGCCCCATCTTGCTTTGCCCCAGGCCCTCAGGTTCACAGCATCTCCAGTCCCCAGTTCCAGGGCCCTCCACCAACCTACTTGCCCACAATCTCAGAAGAAGTCCCCTGGGAGTACAGGTAGAACTAGGTCTCTGCAGAGGATGTGGTGAATGTGAACTTGGTCTCAGATTAGAATCATAATAAGAACCGCCCAAGGCCCAGTGAGAATGCCTGCATCTGCCAGGCATAGGAGCCTTGGGCTTGGCCTCCTCAGCACAAAGCCTCACTACCTGGGTCCTTGCCGAGATTTATCTCTGAAATTTGCCTTGGAAATCTCCTGGTTGCTGCTGACTGGTGAGGGCAGAGCTGTGCCTGGGTTCAGGGATCTCCGTCCACACTGCCAGGAAGTTCTCAAGGGCATCTGTCTTCTCCCTTACGGTCTGTCAGTCTGTCATTCTTTCCCACTACTGTCTCCCTGTTCCCTGTCTGGTTCTTGCAGACACGATAGTAAAAAGGCCCTGTGTTCTCATGTCCAGCTCCAAGAATGACTAACCCCAGATGACTTCTGCACTGACCTTGTCAACGATGAACCCTCGTCAGTGATGAATCAGTGATGAACCTGCAGACCTGTATTTGGTCCCTACTCTGTGCTGAGAGCTGAGGAGAGGTAAAAGGGGGGACTGACAAATTCTATGCCCCGCTTTGTGCCTGTAGCCAGTATTGCTAATTGATCACAGCGCTTCTAACAGAGCCCGGAGGGATACAGCTCAGTATCTTTCACACAGCTTCAGGGAGCCATTGCCACCAGCTGGAATTGACACATCAGTCCAAACCCATTTACCCTCCCTTCTGCAGCCCACCTCCTGCCGAGAATTGAGGCCGGGGTCAGGCCAGGGCTTCTTGTGCAATGCTGTCCTTGTCCTGTCCCACCTCACACTGCCTGTGTCCTGATTTCTTTGTCCTCATTCTCAGTGCCTGACACAGGATGGGGCGAGGGCAGACAGGATCATCTGTCTTTGCGTCTCAGGTTCCTCCAAGGCTGCAATGGCCTGGTTAGGGATTTGACCCCAAAGTGGTGTGGTGCCTTTGGATGGAAGACATCTATCTGGGTTGCTGCATCTAAGCACCTTCTAAAGCTGCCTCCACCTGGGACCTGAGACCCTCCCCAGACATGCATCTTCTTAGAGCTTCTCTGGGGCCCAAGGATCATAAGTCCCCTCGCCTGGCCTCCTGCTCCCGAGTTGCTCACTGTGCATTCCTTCCCAGGTCAAGGCGAGATCCTGGCTGCTGCTTTGCCTTTTGTAGCCACACATTCATGTGGATTAGCATCCACCAGGTGCCAGAGCCTATGGCAGGGGTCAAGGGCCTCCCTGAGCAGAAACAGAGGGTCCCTGATTCAAGGAGCTTGAGGTCTGCAGGGGAGAGAGATATGCTCCCAGATGGGTTATTGAGAGAGCGTTAGACTCAGGATCAGACAGGCGGGAGGTCAATCCCAGTACTGCCACTGGGCCTCAGGTTTCCTGCCTGTAAAATAAGGATAATAGTAATAAGAAACACAATAATGCCTGCTCCACAGACTTATTTAAAGATGAAACAAGACAATTTATTTTACCCTTCAACATTATTTTTTGAGCACCTACTATGTGCCAAGTTTTACTTTCAGCTCCAGGGATATGATTGTTCTTTCAGAGCTGACAGACGGATGGAGAGTAGACAAGTCACTAGGAAATAACCACACCAAGTGAGCACATGCAGGAAGCCTAGGCACTATGAGAGCCAGGACTCCTGACTCCACCCAGGAAATCAAAGAAGGCTTCCTAGAGGAGGTGACTCCTGAAGGAGGAGGATGAATTAGTCAGCCTTGTGGAGAAAGGTGTTGCAGGCAGAGGGAGCAGCCTGAGCAAGGACTAGGCAGTGAAGATGGTACATATAAAAGTGCCCAGCACTGGGCCTCAGCATTTGTTTAAAAAATACAAAGCAGGAGAGAGGCCCAGACAGACTTGCCTGGGTACTGGATGTGGGGCAGATGAACTGGATTGGGTGTATCTAGGGAGCTGCATTATTTACTGTCCCAGCTACAAAATATTTATGCGGTCTTCCTGATGATTTATGGTGTTGTTTTCCTACCTCGGGGCTCCTGGCAAGTAAACCATGCGCTCTGCAGCTCACCCTTGGGAGGAGATCCGTGGTGCCAGCGCCCAGCACCTAAGTGGTCCAGGAGGAGGGCTCAGGTCCAGCAGGCCAGGCCATTTAGCAGCTCTGAGCTCTTCTAATGAGGCATGAGCCCCACACGGCCTGAAGTTCCTGCCCCAGAGTCCCCAGGGCAGAGCTAGGAATCCAGGATGACAGAGGTCCAGGCTGTGGGGAGAGGATGGCACAGTGATCCCTGTCTGTGTGGTTTTTAGACAAGGTACTAGACCGCTCTCATCCTGTTTTCTCCCCTGTAAAATGAGGTTCACTGTAGTGCGGTGTTTTCAGGGACAGATTGAGATCACACAGCACAGGGTGTGAGCTCAGTGACAGGAAGCTTGAAATTCTTACATGTTTCACTAAACATCTGCAGAGGGTAATATTAGGACAACGTGTCAACTGCAGCACACCTCAGAGGTGAGCACAACTCATAAAGTGATTCAAAAGTGTTTTATGTGGGAAGTAGGTGTGTTTTAACTTACTCGGGTTGAGAGCCAACAGTCTGTGGAAACCTTAGAAGGGCCTGACCTCAGCCTCCAGCGGAGGGAGACCTGTCATCCCCTCTGCTCGGTGCCTTTCTTGGAGTGTTTCTAGAAATCTTTCTTACAATCTTTCTAGAAACTGCCCTGGTTTCCTGTTCATTTCTGGAATGGAACAAAGGAAAATCCCCGGATAGAGGGAAGGGTGGAGGGCTCAAGTGAACCTCTACCCAGTCCAGGTGGTGCCTCCTACTGCTCTGAGAGGGAGCAGCCCTCGGCCAGGCGAATGTGGAGCCCTGACAGCAGGAGTGGGAGGTCTGGCCCATGGCTGATGGACTGGCAGGCTCATAAAGACTGGACTACAGGGGAAAGTGAGCACAGGACTGGGGGCCTCCAGCATGGGATGGCAGGATGGACAGGACATCAGATGGGCAGGGAAGGTGATGCCAGCATATTCCTGAGAGGGGCTTCTGGAGACTTACAGCCTGGATTTGAATGAAAAATCAGCCCACACATCCAGGGTCTTCTTCCAGGGCCCTCCTGGACCAGCCTGACCCACCCCTCCATTGAGCAGGTGGCCACACTAAGGCCAGAGGGAGGAGGGATCAGAATATCACACAGGATCTGAACTGGGACCAGAACCCAGGAAAATCCATGCCCTTGTTCTGAGAGTCACAGATCCATGGAATTTCAGAGAGGAGGTATCCCCAGGAACCATTGGGTCTGACCCCTGCCACAGCAGACAGAGGGGGAACGTGCCCATCCTGGGCCTGTTTGCCTCAAATCATTCCTCACCCTTCCCCTGCTCTGATCTTTGTCTACAGCAGAGGGGTCATCCTCTTCAGGCTGCATTCCTCATACTTCTGGGGCTTGGTTTAGCCCTTGGGGGGCACAGGGGGAAAGGTGAAGAGAGATGGGAAGACAGATGCCCTAGGCAATGTTTCCAGGGTGACTGCCTCTCTTCTGTGGCCTCAGATTCCCCTGGACAGGCCCAGTGAGGTTCTAGCTTCTTCTGGATGACCCAAGTATCAGTCAGTAATGCTTTAGTGAGAATCAACTGATGAGGTTCCTGAAGTTCACTGCAATCCCAGGCAGCCCTCCGCAAAGGAGAGGGAAGCTGACCCAGGCCTAGGGTGAGGAAGGCAGATCTCCAAAGGGAGAGGGGGCTGAGGAAGCAGAGGATGGGTGACGCAGGCAAGCCCTTTGATTCTGGACAAGTGGTTTTACCTCTCTGGACTTCAGGGTCCAACAGAAAAAGAGAAGCCCCTCTATATATGTCAAATAGAGGGAATTGATATAGGGAATCCATTACAGCTATCAGGGAAGGGAAAGGCAGCCTAGAGAGTTGCACCAGCAGGAAGCCACCACTGCCTCCAGACTAAAGGGACAAAGGAGGAGGGAGTGTGTCCCTCTGCCATCCCCGGAGGCCCTCCTCCCTGGGGCCCAGCAGCCTGTTGGATTTCCCCCACCATGTTACTCAACCGGGTGTTTGCAGCAACAACTTCCCCATTGAGCACACATTTACCTCCCTCAGCTGCAGCTCTGGGGCACAGCTCTCAGGAAAACCTGTGGCTTCTTCTGCCCAGCTTGTCTGAACTGGAGAGGCTGGGCCTGTATATCACCCCCACAGTGCCTGGTGGGAGAGCTTGGGAGCTGCTGGGCCCAAATCAGGGACTGAGGGAGAGAGCTCAGGACTGAGGCCCTCTGAGCAAGGCCCTGGAAACCCAGGAAGCTGAAATCTCGACCCCACCATCTAGACTCCAAACAGCACCCCCACTGCCCTCAGGATCTCAAGGCCAATGCCAACCAGTGGACCCACAAATCTTTACTGAACACCTACTGTTTGCCAGGCACTGTTATGTCACCTTGGTTTTATCTGAATCCAAACCTATGAGGTGGCTATTATGATATAACCCCATTTTACAGATGGGGAAATCAAGATTCTGAAGGGTTAAGTCATTTGCCCAAGGTCCCTCCACTAAGATGGGACTGTACTATTTCACACCTGTTCTTTCAGAGCCCTGAGTTATAGATATGGAGAACCCTTGGCATTCACCATTTCAGCATAGAGGTTTCAAGTGTTTGAGAGTGACCCCTAAAGTTGGGGATTTTCTATCATTTGTAGCATTCCTGAGGCATGAATTTGAACCCTGCATAGGTCAACACTGGTGGTGGGAAGAAGTCACTGATTTTGAGGCTTAAACAGAGTGAAGCAGGCTAAACATTCCACCAGTACCCTGGGTAAAGGCATGGGGCCATCAGGCTCTGGGATCAGGTTACCCACCCATCTCCATAGCTGCCTGATCTTCAGCCCCAGCTGGAAGATGAGATAGATAATCCTGACCCTGAAGAGTTCTGGTGAAGAATGCAATCATGTAAAGTTTCCAGGACTCCTGACACTTAGTAAGGGCTGTTAGGACAGTGATGTTGATTGTGGCCTTTGCAGATGGTGGCATAATTCAGGGCTGTGTGGTAGGTAGTGAGGCCTGAATTGGTAGGAGCTTCAGGAGCAGGCAGGGTAACCTCGGGGGGCAGGGTGGCCAGGAGGGTCCACATCAGTGTGATGTGGCAGGCGGGGTTGGAGTGTGTGCTCAGGGGCTCGGCCTTTGGGCAAGTGGCCAAAGGCCTGGGTGCAAGTGGCAGCTCTGCCCCTTGCTGGTGGTGTGGCCTTGTGCAAGTTACCTCACCAGGGACCCACTTTCTTCACCTGTAATCTGGGGGCAACATCAATGCCCACTTCTGAAGGTGTGTCGAGGAGGCTAAATGCAGCAATACACCTGAAGCACTTGGTATGTGCCTGGCTCATGCTAAGACCTTAACAAATGTCAGAAGTTACTGTTATTTAACATCAGCGGTGACTATTAGCTTCATGAGGGTTGGCCCAGCGCTTCAGGGTATAAATGGAGTTCATGGTTCCCCCAGGGCCCTGACGGTGATTCCCAGGCCCCAGCAGCCTTGGGCCCCTTGCTTCCCAGCCCTGGCCTTCTCTGAGGGAGGATTTCTCTACTTCCCATGGAGAGGAGGTTTTTCTCCATCACTTACTGTCAGAGTTGGACTGGGGGAGTGGTCAAGGCCTCCCAGCCTGTGGCACTTCTGACAGCTCCACCTAAGGTCACTTAGAAAATAGGTCTGGAGCCCCAGCTGTGAGGAGCTGGCTCCCTGACCCTCACCTCAGCTCCAGTGTCGCTCCTCAGAGGCCCTCCCTGACCACCCTGCTGAAGTAGGCCTCGGGATCACATCACGCTGCCTGTTTGACTTCGAGGCGCTTATCGGGATCTGGAATTATCTTACCAGCTTGGTTATTGGTTTACAGTCTACCTTTCTACACTGAGAGGAAAGCTCCTTGAGGTAGGGTCCTGGGCTGTATTTTAGAGCTCAGTTTGGCACCTAGTTCTTAATAGGTACTCAGTAAACATTTGCTGGATGAATGAATGAATGGTGGTGACCAGGGAGGCAGAAGGGGTATTTTGGTGGGAGCCACAAGAAGAACTGGACAGAGAGGCAAAAGCCCAGTTCTGTCCCCCAGCAGCTGTGGGCCTCAGTCTCCTCACGGGTACCATGAAGTCTTCAGGGACAGGAGCTCCAAGTCCCTTCAGTTTCCAACCCTCTGTGCCTCCGAGAGGTCCCTGCCAAGCAGCAATTCTAAGAAGCCTTATTGCCCCTCCGGGTAGCAGGAAGTCTCCATGACAAATGCAGCTGGGTCTGTTTTGAAATTTGTGCTTGGATTGGCTGAGAGTGACTAAGCCCAGAGAATTATCCTTTCCCTCGGGATCACCTCCACTAGTCCGTGACTTGGGGCACCGCCCCCACAGGAGCATAGGCACACACACTCCCCCCCACACTTACACACTGTCACACCTCCTCATATACACTCAGGTACACTTGCTTACATGTGCACACCACACAACACAGGCAAACACACACACATGTACTCAGACACGCTCACATACACGCTCACACACACAGATGCTTACTCACACATTCACACATATGCACTGGCGTGAATACATGCACACAGTCACACACATTTGCACTCACAGAGGCTCAAGCTCATTTGCACACTGTCATGTGCACTCATTTGCACCCACTCATGCACACACGTGGACTCACACAGTGCTTACACACTCATACATGCACACTTGCAGGGGCTCACAGACTACACCTTACACACAAACGCATTCACACACTTAACCTGCATACACACACTTATACATACACTCACGCACATTCAAACATACCCACTCACACATACTCACATTTACTATCACACAGGCTCTGTTGTGCAGTCACTCTTAAATTCAGTCACACGCACGTGCACACACCCCTTCTGTTGCACAAGCCCAACCAAACCCATCTGCAGCTTGGCCTCCAATGATGGGTGCTCTCTATGCTCTTTTCCCTCATGGTTCTATTTATTTTTCGTGGCCACAATGAGCATATTTGGAGAAGGCTCTATTTTCACCCTATCTGGAAACATACTTCCCCTCAGCCCTGAGCTTGGCAGATCAGCGAGCAGGCGCCTGGCTGCCATGGGCTGGGACGGGTGGGGAGGGCTGAGGCAAAGCCACGATGGAGATCAAAGAGCCCCAGAGGCCAGAGGGCTTCCTAGGATGGTCTGGCTGCCCCAACCTGGGCCACTGCCTCTGAAATTCTTTTTGAGTAACCCTGAACTCAGGGCAACTGTTCCCCATAGAGGTAGCTGTGGCCCGGAGTGTCTGGACCCCCTCTTTGCTCCTTTTATCTGACGGTGTGCTCCTGACTCCTTGTCACTTCTCTTTTCTAGGAGAGAGTTGAGCCTTTAAAGATCATCTTGTCCCTCTCAGTTTTCAGATGACAGAAAAGTAACATGAATTATATTTAGTAAACATTTCCTCTGTTCCAACTTGTGTAAACCCCTTTGCATGCATCATTTCATTTCAGCTTCATAACCATCTCAAGAGATTGTGCTATAAGTCTCTCATTTCACCAATGAGAAAACTGAGGCTCAGAGAGGTCAAGGGATAAGCATAAGGCACACAGCAATGGGGAACCAAGCAAGGTCCATCTGTCTTCCTATTGTTTAGGCTCCAGCAGCCTTGCTGTCTCCAGCAGTCACCCTGCAGAGCTATTTGGAGATAGCTAGGGATTGTGTGGCTGGTCCCAGTTGGGTGGCTGTGGGTTTAAATTGGGACTCTCTGAGGGTGCTTACCCAGGGGTGCCTCCTCTGTTGGTGACCTGGGTGGCTGCCACGCCCAGTCACCTTCTGGCTGCCAGTTATGGTATCAATCACACTGGTGTCAGGTGTGGCAGGGCAGCCAATGGGCAAGGCAGGCCCCTGGGAGGGTACATTGCACAGACAGAGCCTCTGAAACCCAAGGTCCTTGTCCAGTCTGTGCCTCCTCCCCTTTTGGACCAGTATCCCTTCTATCATACACATGCTCCAGTGTGACAGCCCTGGGAGGCAGAGCAGGGCCGCTTTCATACCCCAAGCAGAGTCCATGGCTCTTTGTATCCCTCCCAATTCCAGGACATCAGCACGCAGGAGGTGCCCAGTAAATGTTGGCTAAAATAAAAACAATTTTTAAATGAGCAAAAGATTTGAAGACACATGCCTCAAAAAAAGATACACAAATGCTAACAAGCACATGAAAAGATGCTCAACATCATCAGTCATTAGGGAAATGCAAATCAAAACCACAGTATCACTTCACACCATTAGGATGGCTGTGATCAAAAATATGGACAATAATACATCTTGCTGAGAATGTGGAGAAATTGGAATCCTCATACATTGCCGATGGGAATGTAAAATGTTACAGCCACCGTGGAGAACACTGTGGCAATTCCTCAAATGGCTTAACACAGAGTTACCACAAGACCCCAGCAATCCTGCTTCTGGGTACATACCCAGGAGAACTGAAAATGTATGTCTGCACACCTTTGAGTCCCCACACGTTCACATGCTTTGGGCACTGCACGTGACTTTACATTCATGCTTTCACATCCATACTCACATGTAAACTCACAAGCATGCATGTGTTCATGTACATGTGCACCTGCACCCACACCCAGACTTTATGTGTCTGAAGGCAGGCCCTGGCAGACAGGCCTGCCCACACATACAAATGCACGCATGTCTCTCTCCATGCATATGAACACATGTTCCTGAATTTGTGTTCATTCACATATGCATGTCCGCACCCATGAATTTGCTGTTCTCAGGGCCATAAGTCTGGCACTGGCTACAGACCAGTGAGGAAAGAACTCCTGCACTCTTCAGCAGTCAGAGCCAATTCCTGGGTCTTCCAAAAGGCTCAGGCTAGGTAAGTTTCCTCCTCTGTGTTCTCTCTGCCTGCAAGTCCCTCTGTTTGACCACACCCTCTCGCCCTTCAAGGTGTAGCTCAAAAGCTTCCCTGATGCCCCAGCCAGAGAACTCCAACCCCCACCCTGAGCTTCCCTTGCCTTCCTGGGATCAATCTCATGTTGTCCAAGAGGGACCGTGAGCTCTGAGAGGGCAGTGATTGTGGCTTTTTCACCCTTGTGCTCCCTCCCGATGCTCAGCAAGGGTGGTGACTCTGGAATAGACATGGCGTTGAAAGGAACCAGGCTGATGAATGGGCATCGCAGGTTACTTTCTTATCTCTGCACTGACTGATTCCCTGAGGAGCCAGCTGAGGTCTAAAGTCCTGCTTACCATTGTTTCCACCCTGCCACCCCGCCCACCAGCAGACTCCCTCCCTCTCTTGATGCCCCAGGAGTCTAACTGGCTTGGCGTCAGCCCTGGCACTCCCTCCAGCTTTGTAATAAAATAGCCAGCTCAGGTCGGCTTTCCCTGGCAGGGAGGCTACCTGGCACAAAGAGCAGGAGGGAGAGGAGGAACGCCTGAGGAAATGGCTCTTTCACTGACCACCAGTCACAGTCCAGTGTTCTCTAGGGGTCACATGCTCCCCAAACCAGTGACCCCCAGGAAAGAACTCTTATCATCATCATTAATCATTTTGTTTCCTGCCATGGGCTAGTAAACCTCTTCAACTCTTAAAAAAAATTTTAACTGAATTTAAAATTAATTAAAAAATTCATTTATGCATGCATGCATTCATTCAATATAGAAATGTTTACTGCATCAGGCACTAGGGCTCAGTGGTGATCACCAGGATTGGCCAGCTTTTCTTTAAAAGGCCAGATAGTAAATAGTTTCAGTTTTTTAGGCCAAACTACTCCACTGTTGTAGCTGAGACTGAGCTGTAGACAATAAGTAAACAACTAGGTGGATGTGGCTGTGTTCTAATAAAACTTTATTTGTGGGGAGGAGCAAGATAGGGGTAGGACATTAAGAAGTACAAACTACTATGTATGAAATAAATAAGCTACCAGGATAGATAATACAACACAGGGGATAGAGCCAATATTTTAGAATTATTATAAGTGGAATATAACCTTTTAAAATTGTGAATCACTATGTTGTTCACCTGAAACATCTAATACTGTACATCAACTATACCTTAATTTAAAAAAACAATAATGTGAAAATACAGTAGAAAAAAACACATATGATCCCAATTTTCTAATTTAAAAGACCCTTTATTTGCAGACACAGAAATTTGAATTTCATGTAATTTTCATGTGTCATGAAATAGTCCTTTTGATTTTTTCCCAACCATTTAAAATTTTAAAAGTTATTCTTAGCTTACAGGTGGTATAAAACAGGCAACAGCCAGTGGGCCACAACTCACCAGCCCTCCACACCAAGACCACGAAGTGTGCCAGGCCCTGTTGGTGCCAATACCTCTAACAGAGACAAAGCCTTTGGAGAGGCTCAGTGCACAGGTGAGGGACGTCTCCACTGCAGCTCAATCACAGCAGCCCTCCCAGAGTCCACTCCCTCATAGGTCCTCTGGGGTCAGATATGGGAACTCTTAGGTCTCCATGGGGAACAGAAGCTCTTTGAGGGCAGGACATCGCTCTTCACCAATCTAGAGTCAGAAAGCACCTCGGTTTGAATTCCAGCTTGACCACTCCCTGCCGAATGGCTGTGGGTGAGTTACCTAACATCTCCTCGCTGTTCTCACCTGTAGTACCTACCTCATGGGTTTCTGAGAGGACAGAGGAGTTGGGACATGAATGTGCAGTGCTCACACAAATGCCTGATGTGGAGTCAGTGGTCACTGCTCTTTGACTTTCATCACAGTTCCTTCTCTTCCATCCACTCCTGCACCCAGCATGGCTCTGGGCACAAAGTGCTTGTCCTGTCTCTCCTTGCTAAATCCTCCCCTCCAGAATAAGAGGAAAAGATCCTTGACTCCCTGCCCAGGAGCCCCTTGGGGGTCTATACCCTGGACTCCTGGGAGGCTTTGCCTTTTGGACTTAGGTTGGAGCATTTCCCTTTTGGCTTCTTTGCCCCCAGTGAAATGATTCCCTTTTCCTTCCCAGGCCAACCCACCTAGATGCCTAGGGTTAGAGTGTGTTGATATGAAGATCTTTTGACTGGTTATGCTCCAAAGAGGAGCTGTGGAGGAGGCAGCTGCTTTGCCGGGGATAAAGTGGGCCAAAGCCTGCCTTGCCTGCCAGCCCAAGGTCCATGGGGGCAGGCAGGCAGCCTAGGTCACGGCCTTGGGCATCCCAGCCCATAGGCCAAATACCTGGACCCTCTAGCATTTTGCTCTTCTCTCTCAGGTGGATGCCTAGTTTGCTCTGCCTTCCAGAACAGCAATCCCTCTTCCCCTTCTAAGAGCCTCTATTATCTTATCTGGCTTAATTTTTGCATAGCACTTAACATTATGTGAGATTTTAATATTTGTTTACTAGGGTTCTTTTTTTTTTTTTTTTCAGTTTCCCATTAGAATTTAAGCTCCTGAAGAGCCAGACTTTTGCTTACCTTAATCCTTATGATTGCCATCACAGGACAGATAATATCCCCTATTTACTAGTTGAGCATATTGAGGCCACCTGGTTAGTAAGTAGCAGAATGAGGATTCAGGGCCAGGTCTGTCTGACAGTCAAAAGCTTACATTATGAACCTCTGCCATAAGACAGAGCTTGATTAAGCTGGCAAGTTGGGGCTGGGGTTAGTGCATAGGCCTTGAGCCCAAGTCTGTTTCCAGCAGCAGCAGCAGCAGCAGCAGAAGCAATATAACAGGTCAGGAAGCATTTATAGGGAGTCCTAGGATCTTCTCTATCACTGCTGCAGGAGACAAAGCCAAGTGGGCTTCATTTCTGCCTTCTTGGAGTTCATGGGCTGCTTAGGCAGAGACATATTCTAATCTCTTCACTGTAAAGCAGACTGTGCTAAGAGATTTAAAGGGTTACAAAGTGCTTTACAGCTTCTGTCTTTGTCTACTTAAGCTGCTATAACAGAATACCATAGATGGGCAGCTTAAACAACAGGAATTTATTTCTTGCAATACTGAAGGCTGGGAAGTCCAAGATAAAGTGCTGGCCAATTTGGTTCCTAGTGAGAGCCCTCTTCCTTCTTGCCTTAGCCTCACATGTCCAGGAGAGAGTTCATTTCTCTCTCTTGTCTCTTCTTAGAAGGGCGTTAGCCCCATTCATGAGGGCTCCACTCTCATGACCTAATTACCTCCCAAAGGCCTCACTTCCAGTTACCATCTCATTGGAAACTAGGGCTTCAACACATGAATTCCGGGAGGACACAGATATTTAGTCCATAGCAGGTGCTTTTGTACTCACAAAAGTCAGGAAACTAAGGTCTGGCAGGATAGGCAATGTTATCAGGGAAGGCACTTTGGGAAGAAATGGCAGCAGAGCAAAGGCCAATTAGGGGTTGTTTGAAGAACAGTAAGGGCTCCGAATGGCTAGAGCCTAAAATGTATTGGGAAAGGGCAGTGATAATGTGAAAGGTGGTTGAGAAGGTAGGTTGGGGGTCAAATCACTGAAGGCTTAAAAGAGATAGATGGGCTTCCTATGGCCTGTAGAGCAGATGCTAAGAACGTGGACAGAACAACTGCTGATTGTGCTGGGCGCTTTACATTTTATTAAGTGCTTCCCTACTATTTTTCTGCTCTGTCCTCACAATGGGTAGCATGAAGGCAAGAGAGGCAAGTTTAGGATCAGGAGCCTGGTGTCTGCTCCACCCAGGTACAAGTTGTGTAGGTACAAACAAGACACTTAACGTCTCCAAGTCTCACCTTACTTATCTCTGACAGCAGGGTCCAGTTTTCAGTACTTTAGAAAGGATTACACAAAACTACACATGTGAAAATGGTGTATTTAACTTCTGGTCCTGAATTCTTTCTTTATAAAATTGATACAATCCTTATTTAGGCGGCCGTGACTGCGATTTTGTAAGCGAAGACCGAATGGCAAGAATCGTATTACAGAGGCCAGTGAATAGTTTGTTCCCTTTGGCAGATGTGGCCAGGAAAGTTAGTGTTTCTTGGTTGGTAGACTGGGAGCCTCAGGGAAGGGGCTTTGGCTACTTTAACAGCGTCTTTTAGTGTGGTCACAGTATTTAGCTTACTTGGCATAGGAAGAGAGAACCACAAAGAGAGAACGAGACGCCGCGCAGTTACAATGACGTATCCGAACCCCGCCCGCTTTAAAGGCCAGAACGCCTCATGCCCCGCCTCCGCCGTACTAATATAGCCAGTCAGCGAACGAGTCGCTCTGTGACGATATCTTCTCGCGACCACGCCGGCTGGCGGCTGCATTTCTTGGGGACGGAGCCTGGGCGCCGAGGCTATGAGGAGTCAGGAGGTGCTGGGCCAAGCGGCCCGCTTGGCCTCCTCCGGTCTGCTCCTCCAGGTACTCTGCCCGGCCGATTCCAACCCGTCCCACAATCGGGTTTCACGGGGAGGCGGCCATGGGGCCTTTGAGAACCCACCTTGGGGCAGATCCAGTCACGGCGGGGACTCCGCAGATACGGAGGGTTTCGGCAGGAGGGGCTGGCGGCGGAGAGGGGACACCTGGGCCTAAAGTTGAGAGCCTACGTTCAGAGCCATGGCTGGGAGACTGCAAACAAGCCATTCTCCTTTTGAGCATTGTATTTCCCATATGGCAGTAGGAAGGGGTTAGGTCAGGTCGCAGGGGTGCCTCGCATTCTAGAATCTCATACCCTTTGAGTCAGAGGGTTTATTTTCTCTGTGTTCTACCCCTACCCTCAAACACTTAACTCAAATTCTGACTCCCACTGAGTTCAGAGACACAATATGGCATAGCTAACAACAGGGACCTGGGCTCAGGCTTGAATTGGAATCCTGGTTCTACCCCATGGTTGCTGAGTGACCCAAGACAAGCAACTTCACCTGCTAGGCCTCAGCTCCTCATCGGAAAATGGGGGTAATAATAGTACCTAGCTCATAGAAGTTGCTGTGAGGCCAAGTTAGGGTTGTTGGATAGTTGCATTTAACACGGTAGTATGCTCTGGCTCTTAGTGTACACTTAGTACACGTTGGCTGCATCTTCCTTCTGGCTATGTGACCTTAGACAAGTCACTTCCCCTTCTTGGCCCTAATTTTAATCATTTGTGAGATGTACATGCCACGTGGTCCAAAAGGTATCATAAAGATTCTTTTAATCCTAGGACCTCTCACTCTTGAGCTGTTCAGCCCTTCCTCACAAGTCCTGAATCCACCCCCACCCCTTATATTAGAGAGGCAGCATTTCACATGGGAGTTATGAGAAAGAATCAGGCTGACTAGGGCTCAAGTTTGGGCCTTGTCACTTGCTAGATGCCTGCCCTTGAGAAAATCTCTTAACTTCTCCAAGCATCAATTTTCTCATCTTAAATGGGAACAATAATGCAACCTCATAATGTCATTAGGGAGATTAGATGAAATGTCTGAGTGCCTGGCATAAAAATATGAATTTTTAAAGTGGTCATAGTAGGGATGAAATGAGGCAGTCTATATGAAGCTGTAGAAGAGTTCCTTGCACAAGATATGTACTTAATAAACATTAGCCATTCATCTAACCCTAAATTAGGTGAACCCCAAGTTACCTAGTTGTGTTGTTTTTCTATTTCACAACATAAATAACTGTTTGAATTCAGTGCTTTATCCACAATGTTGATTGTTCAACCTTTGACTACACCTTAGTACTGAGATTGGCTTCATGAAGAGAAAACAAGTCATAGCAGAAAACACACTATACTAGGAGGCAGGTGGCCTTACCTGTAAGGTCAAGCCGGGTCATTTGCTTGCTGTGGGGCAAATCATTTTTCTCTGAGTCTTACCTTGCTTCCCATGCATTTACCCAATTGTTTTTAGGGGTCAAATAATTAACAGATGTCAAAGAGCTTTTTTTTTTTTTAACTGTCAAGTCCTTTACAGAGTAAAATGAAGACTGTTAATTACCTTTTAAAAACAGTCAGTGGGATTGTTACTCGCCTCTTAAAAACAGTCAGTGGGCCTTTTGCACTGAGCCATCAAGAAACGGCAGAGTGAAGACACCGCTTTTGGCTGAAGTGGCAGCATGTTGTGTTGTTTCGCTTCATTTGGTGGTGTCTGATCTGGGGGAGGACTAACTGTTGGGGAGTGTGAGTGAAGGGGAAGGCTTTGGAAGTGTTGGGGAAATGCAGAACTGCCTCATAGGCCCTCAAAAAAATCCATTTTTGTTTACATCCTTTAAAAAAAGACTTACTAATAAGGGCCACTCTGTGGAGGAAATACTGGGAGTGTGAGCAACCTCATAGCTTCATTAGTTCAAACCTTTATTCAAACCAATTAGCAGATAGGGTTATGGCCTGAGACATTAAGTCTCTTAGGCAATGATAACTTTGAAGTTAACATAAATATGTGTATGTGTGTATGTGGGTTTTTAAAAATAGCCATAATCTTTAGATTTCTTGGAATGTTTTAATTCAGTCTTGTGTGTTTTCTTAGATTACAGTGCAGACATTTAAGGTTGCTTTGCAATTACATTGTGTCCTGCAAGGATTTGAGAGCTTATTCTCTAAACTCTGAGTCAGCCATAGTGAAAGCGTTAATGCCTTTCAAAACTGCTTTCACTTCTGTGATGTTTGACCTTGTTATCAACTCTGTTTGACCTTGTTATCAACTCTATGACGGTAGCCTCACTTGGCGGGGATGAAAATTGAGGCTTTTAAATATTAGAAGATGATGGGTTTAGATAAATGGTGAAATGAGACTCTCAGCTGAGTACTTTTTCCATTAAGAACTGTGCAAATAGTTTTCAGATCTCTAAAATTGAGTGCGTAATTTGGTGTGTATGTACATACCTGTGTGTTTCTAAGGAGAGGCTGCAGGACTTTGATCAGACTTATGGAAAGTCACCTTTGACTCCATAAAGGTTAGCGCTGTGATACGTTGGCTTTGGAGACCTTGCTGCTCTGTTATGCTTCTGGAGCAGTGTTAGACGGCAGTCTCCTTTTTGGTCATACCTTGCCCCAGAGATTTGCAGACTGCTGTGATCCGCTGATGTACCTAGATTGAGTCTTCCAGATTGCAACTGTTCACGTGTAACTCTGAGGGTGTTTGACAAAGAAGTGATCTGTCATTTGCTCTGGAGTGACCCTGAGTTACACCTGTGGTGCTTCCAGGATGCAAGGGGGAGTCACTTGGTGAGTGAAGCTTGCGCCCTAGCCAGTAGCCCCATTTGGCAACCTCACTTAATGGCAACCTGTTTTTCTCTGTCTAATGGGAAGAATTCTTTGCTCAGGTGGTGTTCTTGAATTGGCAGGCTTGAAAGTCTCAGGATATACCCTTTTCAAATGGCATTAGTTAGCTTCTGTCTTCCCTTCTCCCCTGTTTTATATTGTCTTATTATTACAGTTGTCATTTAAAAGGTATTTCAACTCTCTGGAAAGTGACAAATATTCGGCAAATAAATATAGCCTCTTCTTTTTTTTAATCGAGAAAACTGAAGTTCAAAGAGATGAAATGTCATTGTTGGATCCTTAGCTATTACTAGGCAGAGAAGAAGGAGAAATTAGATTCCATGATTCCTAGTAAGTCTGCTCTGTCCTGCAGGCTCCCACTTGCTGAGTGTGTGCTATCTCTAAACAGGCTGGAGGGAGGGCCGACGTGAAGCACTCACCAGAGTTCCCTTTCTGTTTCCTGGAGTGCCTAACTTTTAACCTGAAAAAATTGGGTGAATCTCTCAAGGCCTTCCTCTTCTCATCAGTAAATTAGGGAGACTTCCAAGTGCCCTCCAGGGTTCCCTGACCATTGCACAAGGGTGCCGAGAGACCCCAAGAAATGAAATTTCAGAAACAGTGCAGACAGGTTAAGCATTTGAGAGAGAATCTCCCTGGCAAAGCTGCTGTATGTTGTTACATTAAAAACAGCAACCACCTTGTGTTCATTTCAACAAAGTAAACCCTCCCAACATAATTTATTCCTATGTATTTTCTGGTTCTGTAGGTGGTGTTTCGATTGATCACCTTTGTCTTGAATGCATTTATTCTTCGCATCCTGTCAAAGGAAATTGTTGGCATTGTGAATGTCCGGTAAGAAGCTACGTACCCTGGCATTGTCTACCACTCACTCCCCTAATCGGGTTTTCTTCAGACTCTGTACCTTTGTGTCACCCTTGGATTTTAGAAGCATGGACCTTTACCGGAAGCTGAGTGTTTTATCAGTGGGCTGAGGAGGAGCGGGCTGGGGATGGGGGATGAGCGGGCAATGGTGCTTTTAATGGACCCATGGAGTGTTTTCCATTAATAGCCTCCAAAGGCACATTTCTCTGCCGGCTGTTCTGGTGTGCCTGCTCTTAGCACCCAGGAGAGGAGTGGGAGTAATTCACTGCAAACTCCGTCTCAGGTATAATCGTGTGTTCTTGTCCTGCTGACAGCAAAGGAAGAAGGAATTCTGTGGTTCGTGAGGATGTGCTTCACAATTGCAGGGCTGGGCCAGCCACCTTCCTTCCCTCCTCAGTGAATTTTATAATTGCAAAGTGGTCGTGGGATGAGAGCTCGAGTCCTTGTCATTAGTTCCTTGGAGGCTCTTAGAAAGCCAACTTGCTTTGTCTTTTAGATTCAGTTTGTTTATTCGACTCTCCTCTCTGTTCAAGGACACCCACACATATTCTGTCTTCACAAATGACACAAAAATATACGAAGTGATGTGAGTCTTCAGTATAGCTCAGCTTCTCAAGTGTACCTTCATGTCCTGGTAAACAAGACAGTATGATCCAGATAGCATTTCACATCTAATGCTTACCAAACAGATGCTCTTGACTCTATTCTTGGAGCTTATTGAAGGCTCTCGAACTTTGGTGAACAAAGAAATCATCTGAGGAGGTTAGCACTAGGTTGGGCTGAGGAGGCGCCCAGGAATATGCATTTTGATAAGTTTTTCATGTGATTTTGAAGTAGGGACCATACTTTGAGAAATGCTGTTACAAAAGCAGGAAGGAAGAGGGCCAAGTCCCCTTAGGTACTTAGACTTGAAAGCAATTTGGGTCTCTCCAGCTGGCCTCCCCCAGATTGGCAGGTCCCTGCGCTGACAGCCCTTGTCTGGCCTGCCCACCTGCTTAAGGTACAGTTCAGTCTTCTCATTTGGACAGAGGCACTGGGTTGCAAGATGATTCTTGACAACCTCAGATACCTTAGCCCTGGACCATCCCCATTCTGGCTTCATCCATGCCACTGCCTGTTGAGGAGGGGGAACCTTAGCTACTCTTTGCTGAGGTGCAGGGGGGTCCACCTAGGAGGAACACAGGCAAGCCTTGCCCATCTGGGCTGCAGCAGCCTCTGAAGCGACTGCCAGCCTCATTGTCTGTGCCAAGATTCTCCACTCAGCAGAGTCTCAGCTTCTCTCAGAAGGGCCATTGGGTCACCAGTCTCAGGGTGACCAAGAGGCCCCCTTGCTGTGTAGAGTCATAGCTTATCCTTTTTTCCTCTTTATACTCAGAGCCACACCTCTGCCTGTAGCCACAAAGGCTGCAGGCTTTGGGGGCAACTGTGACAGTTCTGTCCTGGACATAACACTGTAGGCACACACTTATATGTCTTTTGTTTGATTCCTAACTTTGTTGTTCACGTGGATTGGATTAGTGGCGGGGGGAGTCCTATAAGAAACCATTGCCTCCCACATCACCACAGTGCTTTATGACCAAGACTTTTTCTCTTCCTCATTGCTGGCAAAACCCCAGAAGTTCTCTCTGTGAAAAAACTAAACATCATATTGATTTCCGTTTTTCCCTTACAGGCTAACACTGCTTTACTCAACCACCATCTTCCTGGCCAGAGAGGCCTTCCGCAGAGCATGTCTGAGTAGGGGCGCCCAGCGGGACTGGAGCCAGACCCTCAACCTCCTGTGGCTAACGTGAGTTGTGCTTTGGCAGAGACAGTTTCACAGAGGCAAGTGTGATGAGTGTGACAAGCTAAACAGCAGCACTTACCTAAAGCTGAATAGTCTCTACACTTTGGTTATCGGTGGGTTTCTGGGCCCTTGGCGTGGGGCGGAAGGGGAGTGTCTGTGAAGGAGCTTCTCGGCCGTTTCCCTCTGGATGGCCAGGAGCCAGGAGGAGGTGCTGGGCAGCAGTTTCTGTGCCAGGTTTCTAGCCCCACTTCTACCCCCTCTGGAGGTTGTTCCTGCTGTTTTGATCCCCACTGGGTCTGAACCATCTTTTTTATTCCTAATCTTTTCCCTTGCAGTGTTTTCTGCACTTTTAACAGCCACTTACTATTTTTTGAAAGCTTTTCTTCACATCTTTCTTCCATTTTGTTATGCTGATTTCAGTTCTGAGCCTTTTAGAATTGTCTTGAAGACCAAGTATATCAGCTAAAAATTGTAATGGCTTTTCTGCAGTTAGATCCCCTCCTGGAGGGCTGGTGGTTGAGGTGATTCCTGGTCCTGCCCTTACATAACTCCTCATTACCTCACAGAAATGACTGTCATAAGGGCTGGTAGGTGTGCATTTTATTAGAGGAATGACTGTTAAGTACCCGGTCATATTTAAGTGCTCTCTGGTCACATGTGAAAGAATACTGTGTCCTGGACTCAGATATTTGAGGTACAAGAGCCAGCTGTATACTGTCCTTCAGTCATTCTAAGTGCAAACAACAGGTACCTTCTGGGAGTTTTACTTACAAGTCAGTGTAACACAGTAGTTGTGAGTGCAGACTTTGGAGTTAGATTAAGATTGGGTCCTGCCTCTCTCCTTGACTAGCTGTTCATGACCTTGGCCAGATTCCCCAGGGCCAATCAGCCTTAGTTTCCTCATCTTTTAAATGGGGGTAATGCCAGAGGATCACTGTGAGGAGTCAGTGAGATAAAGGAGGTGAATCATAGTGCCCGGCATGTAGCAAGTGCCTTAATAAGTGGTAGCTGTTTTTATTATGTCTGTATTTTCTGTTCTAATAGTGTTACTATTTTAATACATATTTATTTTTATTTTTATATTTAGCATATCAAGAAACATTTTTCCCCTCTTCTAGAGTCCCTTTGGGTGTGTTTTGGTCCTTGTTCCTGGGCTGGGTCTGGTTACAGTTGCTCGATGTGCCTGATCCTAATGTCATCCCCCACTATGGAACCGGAGTGCTGGTGTTTGGTCTCTCAGCAGTGGTGGAACTTCTGGGAGAGCCCTTCTGGGTGTTGGCACAAGCACATATGTTTGTCAAGCTCAAGGTCAGTGTGCCTTCTGCTGTGAACGAGAAATGTGAAGAGTAAGACAGAGTGGTTTTTTAAAAATGCTTTTATAGGAGGGAATGGTCTTTTCAGATTTGCATCTAAAAAGATACTTGGAAAAAGGTAGCATGATCAGTTCAGTTCATTCACTTGAAATTTGACAGATGAGCTTGGCTGAAGTTCACCTAATGCTATGCTATTAAGGAAGAACAGGTTTGCTAATAGGAAAATTATTAGATTAAATAAGAATTTAAGAGGACTATAAAGGTTTTTTTAGATTTTTATAGTGATTATTTAGTTGTATACTAATATTTTCATCTTTTAAGATATATTATCTGATATGTACAAAAGAATATATTATCTAACGTATATGTAAATCTTAAAGCATGATAATATGCTGAAGGTCCATGAACCTACCACCCCACCCAAGAAGCAGAACATTATTGATAGTATGTCTGAATGTATGCCCCCCTCCTCCACCAGGGTATCCACTATCCTAGGTTTTCTGGGATTCCTTTCCATCTTTAGTTTTTAATAATGTTTGTAAAATACACCCTTTACCGTGTGTTTGCAGGTGATTGCTGAGAGCCTGTCAGTTATACTCAAGAGCATCCTAACAGCTTTTCTTGTGCTGTGGTTGCCTTACTGGGGACTGTACATTTTCTCTCTGGCCCAGGTAAGAGTTACGGCTTTTAACTTTTGTATAATCTGTGTTCCTCCGTCTGTTTTTCACTTCTTGCTCCTATTACTTCACAGTTTACATATGCATGTGGAGAATCTGGAAGCTCTAGAGAGATGTTCTTGGCACTGCTTCTCCTCTGGCTGCCATGTCCATCCTGCTGCATGCACTGACACCACTGGTGTACCCTGGGGACCTTGTGAGGGTCACATCTTGGGCTCATTGTCAAACATAAAAGCTCCCTTAGACATTCAGTGGGAAAGCCTGCCTCAAACTGATCTTTGATTGTCTGACAACAATCTTGTGGACGACACAAAAAGCAGTAATAGGGTGGGGTGGGAATCAAATTGCATGTGTGTTATTTTCCCTGGATTTCAATCAGTTCTTTTCAGAATAGCAGGAAATTCTGCTAACCCTGTTTCAAACTGAGATTGAAATCTCTTGTAATTCAGAGGGCATGAATCATGTCATAGCAGATACATTTTCGGTTGTAGCAGTTTTGACTTCAATTTATCTTTTAATTTTCTACTTTTAGTTCATGTTTCTAGTTCTGTTAAAATATAACTAGAGTACAAGTGCTAATTTTAAAAACGAAACCTAAGATCAGATAGTTGTCAGACCATTTTATAGTAGAATATAATTTGTAATTTTTCTTAATGTATAGGAAGACAAGTTAAAACTCTTAGCAATGATTTATGTGAAAATATTTCCCATGTCCTAGGCAAAAACTACAGATATTTTTGTGAAACACAGAAGAGCTAAATTTAAAATTATAAAGAATGAGATTTGCTTCCTAAAAGCCATTTCCTACAATTGCATATTTTAGAGAAGTTACCTGTGACTATTTCTGCCATGTTTTATTAGATCTAGAACTACAGTTCTCAGCATTCATCATTGTTTTTGATCCTAATAAGATAGGAGGGCCATGAAGATGCCCAGTCATTGGTTGATTCTTATTGAGAAAGATACTTGCATTATGACTTTCTGTCATAGCTCCCACCCAGGATAAGTCATAGATCATAGGTCAGCTTGGCCAATTCTGAGTGTGTTTGCATCCTTATCATAAGACTTCTGGGAGCTCTTCTCTGGTACATTCTCTGTCTGTGTCTGTGGGAGAGGTCTAAGAGCCAACAGCACTCCATATCAGCAGGTGAGCCACACCTACAGCCCTGGGATTCCCCTTTGTCCAGCCTCCCTCCAGGTTCCTCCTTGAATTGGCCTCCTGCCCCATTGCATCATATCTCAAATAAAAGAGTCACTCTAGATATATAAAGAACTCTTCCATCTGAACAACAAAAGACAAACCACTTAAAAAGTGGGTAAAGGATTTGAATGGACATTTCTCCAAAGAAGGTATACAGATAAATGGCCAATAAGCACGTGAAAAGATGCTCAACATCATTAGTCATTAGACAAATGTGAATCAGAACCTTAGTGAGATATCACTTTACACCCATTAGGATGGCTGTTATCAAAAAGATAGAAAATAACAGGTGCTGGTGGAGACAGGGACTAATTGAAACATTCATACATTGCTGGTGGGAATATAATATGGTGCAGCTGCTGTGAAAAACAATGTGACAGTTCCTCAAAAAGTTAAATGTAGAACTGCCATATGATCCAGCAATTCCAGTCCAGAGTACGTACCCAAAAGAACTGAGGACAGGTGTTCAAACAAAAATTTGTACATGGATGTGCATAGTAGTACTATTCACAATGGCCAAAAAGTAGAAACAACTCAAGTGTTCATCAGTTGATGAGTGGATAAACAAAAATGTGGTATATCTATACAACAGAATATTATTGAGCCATAAAAATGAAATACTGATACATGCTACAACATGGATGAACCTTGAAAACATTCTGACTGAAAGAAGCCAGACACAGAAGGCCACCCATTATACAATTCCATCCATATGTAATGTCAAGAGTAGGCAAGTCCATAGAGGCTAAAAACAGGTTAGTGGTTGCCAGGGAATGAGGGAAGGGAGAATGAGGGCTTAATGGGTATGGAGTTTCCTTTTGGAGTGATAGAAAATGCTCTGGAATTAGATAGTGGTTGTACAATATTGTGACTGTTCTAAAAGCCACTGCATTATATGCTTCAAAATGCTTAAAATGGTCAATGTTATATTATGTAAGTTTTTCCTCAATTAAAAAAATCAAGAGGAATCATCTAGTTAGGAGACTCTGCATGAAGAGGTGGTTGTTATTCCCCAGGCTCTGGTCAGCGGGAAGGTGGAGAGAGGCAGAGAACGGAGCTAGAAAAGTGTACTTGTTACAGAGGACGTTGGCATCAGATGGTGTGGCTTGCTGCAGTGCTGCTGTGTCTTAAAGGCCTTGAGGAATGAAGGAGGAAAAAGTAGGGTGGATGGTGGGTGTGTCCTCAGGTGTGGCTGGGTGTGGAGAGCAGAGGAGCCTGCACCTGCCAACCTGAGACTCCTCTCTGTCCCTGCTCTGTGCCTTACTGCAGGGTAGCCTTGGTGTTTCCACACTGAAAGTGGGGCCTGGAGGTCCCACTCCTTCTTAAGCTAGTGTATACTGGTCTTATGGGAGAGGAGAGAAGGGAGCTCATGCAAAAGGGCTCTTTGGCTACTCCTCTTCAACCTGCAGACAAAATGCCACACTGCTTCTCCTGGCCAGAAGCCACCTTTGGTCCCACATGGGAGGAGAGAGGGGTAGGGCTTCTTATCTCTCCTTCCCTCCCCATCCTGTAGTAGCTCTCGTCCTGCCAGTGTACTGGGCAGAGGAGAGCCAGCAGCTCAGTTCTGCTTTTTAAATCATAATGTCACAGGTTTCCAGGGTTCATGGAAAATCTCTAGCCCCAGATGATGGCAAGTCCCTGCATACTAGCACAGCTGGACCCGTGGATCCTCACTGCATGCTGTCTAGGCGGGAGAGCCATTCCTTTAGCCAAATACAGATCTTTTGAGAACGTATCTGACATTGCTACGGTGGTTGCATGAGTGAATGTCTGTCATGGAAGTTATGTTCTGCCTGCCTGGAAGAATTTCTGTTCTCCCCGTGAGGTGAATTTGGAATACCTTCCCCAGAGATGCTGCAGTGGAGCTGGGTCTTAGTGAGTAGTGCTGTTTTCCAGAGGGTGAGGCATTGCTCGGTAGAAAGTACAGCTAATTAAGACAGTTATATTTCTTTATTTTTTATTGAAGTGTGGTTGATTTATAATGTTAGTTTCAGGTGTACAGCAAAGCAATTCAGTTATACATATACTTACAAATGTGTACACATATATTTTCAGATTCTTTTCCATTATAGATTATTACAAGAAATGGAATATGGTTCCCCATGCTATACAGTAGGTCCTTGTTGTTTAGCTATTTGATATATAGTAATGTGTGTCTGTTAATCCCAAAGTCCTAATTTATCTGTCCCTCCCTTTCCCCTTTGGTAACCATAGTTTGTTTTCAGTGTCCATGAGTGTATTTCTGGTTTGCAAATAAAATTTGTACCTGTTTTTAGATTCCACATATAAGTGATATCATATGATATTTGTCTTTCTCTGTCAAGACAGTTCTGTTTCTTGACTGGACTTTGAGGTCAAATTTATAGGCGTGTTTTAATTATGCCTCTGTTAAAACAGTGTAATTTAAACCCATTATTTTCTTTTTTCAGCTTTCCTATACCACAGTTCTGGTGCTCTGCTATGTTATTTATTTCACAAAGTTACTGGGCTCCCCAGAATCAACCAAGCAACAAGCTCTTCCTGTCTCCAGAATGACAGATATGTTACCCAGAATTACAAGAAGTAGAGTAAGTAATGCATTTTGTCTCTTTTCATTTTAATCACAGATGCTGGTTACCCCCAAAGGAAAGAAACGACAGCTTTACTGTTTATTGTTATAATACTAAAGATAATTTGATGGCTCATGTTTATTGAGTGCTTGCTGTGTGCTCAGCCAGGGTTTCTAAATCTTGGCACTATTGACAGTTTGGGCCAGATAGATTTTGTTACGGGGGCTGTCCTCTGCATCATAGAGTATTTAGCAACATTCTTGGTCTTGACCCACTAGATGCCAGTAGCTACCACCCCCCAGTTGTAACGACCAAAAATATCTCCAGACACTGTCAAGTGTCCCCTAGGGGACAAAATTGCCCCCAATTGAGAACCACTCTGCTAGGCCCTGTGCGGGATGATTTACATGCCTTATTTAACACTTATAACAACTCTTTGGGGCTGGCATTATTATTTCTATTTTAGGGTTGAGGAACTGAGGTTTAGAAACTAAATACCTGCCCAAGACGAGGGTCAGAGTGAGGACAGGAGCCTGGAGTGGTGTGAATCCCAGCAGAGCATAGGCTGTAACCACTGTGCTCACTCTCTCTGTTCTGCTGTGTCTCTTGGTTTTTCCCAGGACTGACCTTCAGCACAGACAGCCCAGAGGGCTGACAAAGCAGAGATGGCCCCTGTGTGGTTCCTTTCTATCAGGCCAGTCTCTCAGATGATCCCCTTCCCCACATAGACCAGTGAGGATTCCAGAGGCTGATGTGTAGGAGTGAGCCATGAGCTCTTTCTACTTAATCCTTCAACTCTCGGTACATTTGACTTTTATCTCCTGACTCTTGTGGGGTCAGGGCTGTTGCCTCCAGCCCAGGGCCTGCACACGTGATGTTTTACCACATCACCTCTGCACGGATGCTCTGTGCCCTGCTCCATCTGGGCTGACCCAGTTTCCCTTTCTTCTGTTCTCATTTGCTTGCTGGATGAGGTGCACTTAGTTGAGGTAAGGCTTTGACTGGACTTCTTACTACTTTTTTGTGATTACTGGAAAATGTAAGAGAATATTTGGGCCTTAATTCTCAGAACGTAAGGAATCCTGTTATACAACTTTTCAAGAAAAACCAGACATTACATAACCAAGCCAGATATGTTCTCATTTGTTAGATGAGAGTTCTCCATTCTGATCAATTAGATCTTACTTTTAACCTAAATCAGCATGACAGTTTTTGGATACCCTGATGCCTTATCTGCAGGCTTAGATAGTTCAGAACTCCAGATCACTTCTCTTGCCTGGAGCTTCTGCCCCTGCCCACAGAGTGGGCCTGAAAATGCAGAAGAGTCCCCTTCCCTGAGTTCTCCGCAGAGCCCACCTGTGTCAGACCTGGCCACCTTTTCATACTGGGCCAGAATCTGCGCCCCAGCAGTGTTTTGGAAAGGAGCATTTGGATCATTAATTCAGTCAAAGAGGGAGGATAAGGAAGTCTGTCGAGAGTGTATTTAACCCTATGATGGGCTCAGAACTCCGACCTTCAGCTTCCTTATCTGTCAAATGGGCATAAGAGTACCTCCCTCCTAAGGTGGTGGTGAGAGTGAGATGAAATGGGGTATGTAAGGTGCTTAACAGTGTGGCCTGGCATAAGTGGGCATCCATAAGTGACAGCTCATACCATCACCACCACCTCACTGCTGCTCTGAGAGTAGGAGTAGCTCCACTGGAGCCTCCTAGCCAGGAGGACACTGATGCATTGGTAGGAGAGCTCAGTGGTTTAGTTTGGCAATCTGTCCCAAAAGTGCCTATGCGCATTCTGCTGGGACATAAGCCTTGACCATGAAAAGGCTGGGTATACCTGTCACATGCAGTGGCACCAGTCCTGCTGACAGAGCGCAGCCCCTCTGTCCCCTAGGTGCTTTGTGGGATACGGACACATAGGTGACTGCCAAGCCTCAGGGAGCTTCCTGTGCCTCTGGGAGGTGGTAGGGACTCTCTCCAGACCCCAGAGTCCTCATTTTTAAGGTGAGATTGTTAGTCCACATGACCCTTGAGGTCCCTCTGAAGACTTAGGGAATTCTGTGTAAGTATTTGAACTTTGACAAAGAACCGTTGATAATAACTGCCATTGACGGCCAGATGACTTGGTGCCTGGCACTAGGCTAAGCACTTTACTTGGACTTCTGTCCTTAATCCTCAGAATAATCCTGTGAGATAAATACTATTGTCTCCCATTTTACAGATGAGAAAACTGAGGTTCAGAGGAGTTAAGTGACTAACCCCAAATCATACAGCTGGCTTTGGACCCCCTTCCCTCTAACTTTTGTCTGTGAACTAACCTTAGTCTATGTGTCTAACTTCTATGCTGTGAAGTCTTCCAAAAGAAATGGGCTTATTGCCCAGAGTAATTCTTTATTTACTTGAAGATTGGGAGGTTGCAGGTAGAGCAGTTAATTATTCAAGTTTATTTTTTAAAAAATAAGAAAGAAATGAGATGACTCTGAATGCAGTGGATGACGACACCGCACATGCTTGACTTGAATCTCCGGGACAGCTTTCTGCCCTGGGGGCTTCTCCTATGAAACTGGTCAAACAATTACATTCAAAATTACCTTGACCAAATTGGGAGATTTCTTTCCTCCTCTTGTAGAATTCCATCTTCTTTAAAGATACTTATTTAGCCTTAAAATGATACCTGAAATATTGGTTTCCTTTTACATCTTTTCTACTCTTCAACACTTCTGAGTGATATAGTATGAGAGATCGGCTAGTATTCAAGTACAGCTGAGGAATTTAACACAGCAAACATGTATTAAGCAGTATCCTGTGTTAAGCACTGTACCAGGTGCCCTGGGTGGGATCCCTGCCCTTAGAACTTGGATTGTGATGGGGAGATAAGATGTGGACTCTGCTAACTACACTGGAGTGTATATGTCCAGTTAATATAATAGAGGCACAGAGAAAGAACTGATGAATTCCATCTGCAGGTGTCAAGGGAGGCTTCGTGGAGGAAACTGCTTGGGTGGGCAGAGGTGAATGTGCATGTGTGGTGGAAATGAGCATTCGTGGCTGTGGGGAGGAAGAACATTTGCTCGGGGCCTATTATATGCCCACCACTGTGTTGGAGTTGGGATTGCAGAAAGGACTGGGTTCTTAGGTTGGCTGGATAGTTGGGGAGGGGAGAGGAGAAGAAGCAAAAGGGGGAAGGAGGTTCTGGCCTGCTGGGTCAAGCCAGGGAACATGGCCTCAGTGCTGCAGGGCGTAATTCAAGGGCATTGGAGCCTTCTGAAGGTTTTTGACCAGTACCATGATCTAATTGCTTGTGTTGAGGAGCTTATCGTCTGTTAGAGATTTATTGTGTCTCGTTTTCTCTCATTCAGTCCTCATACCAGCTCCAGGAGATAGGACTTATGCCATTTTGCAGTTGAGAAAACTGAGGCCTAGCAAAGTTAAGTATCTTGCCCATGGCCTCCACACTCCATAAGTCAGAAGCTGCAGTTTGTGCCCTGGTCTCTGAGCTTAACTCTAAAGCCTGAACCCTACCAGGAGGAGGATGGGCTAGAGAAACGGTTGGAAGTGAAGGAGATTGAGAAGCGGTGGGGCAGTCATCCAGTTGAGAAGTGATGAGGAAAGTGGGAGGTGGGTGGAAACGGGAGCGTGGACAGAGCCGGGGCAGTCTATAGCCCTGAAACAAGAGGGAGAGGGAGGAGTGCTGTATGGGGTGTGGAGGTGATGGGAGGGCAGGCGACAGGACCGTGGCCCCTGTGACTCCTGATGTGGCAAAACAGCTGGTTGGACCATTCTGAGTCATAAGAGTTTGGGAAGTGGAAGAGTGACTCAGATTAAAGCATAGTGAGCCCCGAGTTCTGATTCCAGACCTTCTCCAGAGATACTGCCTGTCACCTTTCCCTATCCACGCCTCAGTTTCCCCATCACAGGAAGGCAGTGGAGTGAGTGGCTTGTTGGTCAGGGGATTCTGGAAAAATTCATAACCATGTAGACCAGCTCAGCAGTACCAGCCTAGCTCTTGTGAAGAGGCCTCTTTTGACCTTCCCAAGGGACAAGTCCTTTCAGAACAGAATGGTAAAAGCCCAGAGAATGTGCTGCTTTTTCCTCTCACTTAGCAGTCACCTCTGAGAAGAAGCTCAGTCTCTAATCAGACTTCCTGCCTCTGTGTCCTTAATGAGCATTTAGAGTTAGTAAGTGGTGTGGCCATTCCTTCCAAACCATGAATCCATTGAAATTGAAGCCATTAGGAGAAAGGAATGCTCAAGTATGAGCTTTCAGATCAGATACACTGTCATGATT
This sequence comes from Camelus bactrianus, assembly GCF_048773025.1. Taxonomy (NCBI): domain Eukaryota; kingdom Metazoa; phylum Chordata; class Mammalia; order Artiodactyla; family Camelidae; genus Camelus; species Camelus bactrianus. The sequence continues at coordinate 31,414,854 of NC_133555.1, forward strand.
TCACCCTCCTAAAGAACTTTTTTTTTTTAAGAGCTCATCTTCCCAAACCCATTCACAACCTACTGGCAAGTAGACTTCACAGAAGCCTGTGGGCCAGCCATAACCGTTCATTTTCTTTGAAAAGAGCACAGTTACTGCTTTGCAGACCCCTTCCTCCTCCAGAGGACCACCTTGCACAGAGGAAAACAGTGAGAGAGAGAATGTGCTATGAGGTGGCTCCCTGAAGCTAACTATGGGTGGGCTCAGTGAACGAGGGCGACATGGTCTACAGTGCCCCCTAGTGGTGTGTGCTCCGGGAAAAGGAGATGCCCAATTTCCTTTCCCATTGGGGAAAATTTACTCCTGTACTAGAGCTACCCCTGGCATCTGCTCCAGGTCCAGTGATGACTGAAGGCAGCGTAGTTTGGGAGGATTCAGACCTGTCCTCCAAATCTGGAAGAAAGAGGTGAGGAGATTGAGGACCGGAAATTGACCTATGCTTTCAAGGAGTACTCTAGACTTGCCCTGTTCTAAGTGGTGAGCACCAGCCACATGTGTCTGTGGAGCATTTGGAATTGGGATGAGCTACAAGTACAAAATACACACTGGATTTCAAATATTTAGTATTAAAAAAATAATGTGAAATGCTTCTTTCTTTTCATGTTGAGGTGATATTTTAGATTAAATCAAAATTAATTAATTTTAAATCAAAATTAAAATATTAAAATTAATTTTAGGGCTTTTTTTGTGGGGGGGATAGTCAGGTTTATTTATTTACTTACTTTTTTAAGAGGTGGTACTGGGGATTGAACCCAAGACCCTCTGCATGGTAAGCATGACACTCTACCACTTGAGCTATACCCTCTCCCTGTTAAAATTAATTTTACGTGTTTCTTTTTACTGTTCACTGTAGGCTGCTAGGAAGTTTAAAATTACGTATGTGGCCTGCATTATATTTCTACTGAATAGCATTGCTCTACACAGATAGGCTTTGAGCCAAGAGCTGGGGCCTATGTGCCTGGGACAGGTTTCAAGCCTGCCCTTGGGCCAGCTTTCATTCCTAAAGCTGACCTTTTGGAGAGGTGGGATGGGTTTGGCCTTGTGAGTCACCCCTTTCCTCCTAAAGAACCGCCTGCAATCCCACCTTTCAAAAGTCGTCACTTTGGTTAATAAGAACTTTTCAAAATGCAGGTACCCTGAGATTAAGAACCTAACACGTAAAGGGAATTTTCTGGAATCCAAGGATACCTTCATAAGAGAGGAAAGGCCCCTCGAGGAAACTAGGAGGAGGTAGAAAAAAAAGAAGGCACATGCAGCTAGCTGCCCTACTCCAGCATTTTGTGGTCAGCTCTCTTGCTTCGAGGCTGCCTGTGTCTTACAGGTTGACCTCTGTCCTTCCTAAGTGTTTAATTCCTTCTTACCCTCCTTGTCCTTAGGAAATGATCAATTTGGTGCTACCCCAAGAGTTCTGAAAAAGCTGTATCAGAAGTTTGGGGTTTGTTTTTTTCTTTCCTCTGTCTTACCAATTCTGAGTGGTTTAACTGACCTGGAAGGCCTAGCTTGCTTTTGAAATCTACAAGCAAAGCTCATATACTTTGTGTAAAGGGACCCTGGATAGCTAAATAGAGCGTTAAGATGTGGAGTACCTGGAGCAGAATTTGTCCTGTAAGCTTGGCATGCTTTAGACCTCTTTTAAGGAAAGAAGTGACTGTGAGCTGTGTGTGTTCGGTGTGGTCCACTTACTCTCTGCACAGCAGCAAGGAGACAGCACAGTTCTTTAGGGGTCTCAGTGAACGAATCTTGAGCAGACCCTTCCAGGGAGGCTCTTCTACCTAGAGACTTTGCCTTCATGTTTAGGAATGTAAATTCTTTGCCAGCATGTGTCGATGTCTTCTGCATGCTTAGCAGTAAATGAAAAATTAGTGGGAACTATCTAACTTGGGATTTGGAGACCAAACTGAGTTTGCCTCTCATGTAGTGTTATTGTATTCTGAGACTGGCACCACCTGGGAGGTTTTGTTTTGTTCTGTTTTTTCTTCTAGGCTTTTGTAAATTGGGAAGAGGCTAAACTGACTTGGAGTTTTTTCAAACAGTCTTTCTTGAAACAGATTCTGACAGAAGGTAAGTAAAAGGTTGCTCTGAGCAGTCAGGAAGTCATAGGATAAGTGAGGGGATTCCATCTAGGATGGAATGCCTCCATCTAGGCCACCTGGCTCTCTAGAGCCCCCGGCTCAGAGGACCCTCAGAAATGGGAGCTTCTTAAATAAGGGGAGGAAAAGTAACATTTATTTAGTTTGATACTTAAGTTGTCTAGTTTAAATTTCTCCACAGCCTTGTAAGAGAGATTTATTATGGATGAGGACACTGAAGGTCAGTGAGGTTACATAACTTCTGCAGGGTCCTATAGGGATGAGGCACAACTTAATCTGAATCCAAGTCTAACTCCAGAGTCCCATGTTATGTCATTTAAGTATTCTATCAATTACTGAAAGTTTGGAAAATACAGAAAACTATCTGTAACCTCATTATCCTAACTTTTATACACTTTCTTCCCTTTTTTGAACTTTTTAAAGAACCAGATTTTCATTTTATTTTCTTAAACAATAAGATTCACCTGTGGGACAGTTTGGTCGGCCTTCTGACTTCTCAAGGCTTTCCAGTTTCACTTTGACAGTGACAGCTCTCGATGCAGAGGAGCTGAAAGTATATCTAGTTTTTCTATACGTATATATTGGTTTATTTATACCCAGCACTGTTTCAAAAAATGAAATTGGATGCAACTATAAGCTGCTGAAGGTGGTAGTTTCTCTCTATATATAAATTTCACATGTCTATACATCTATATATATTACTGAACATATTTTAAAATATTAAAAAAATTCTTTTAATTATAAAAATAATACAATCCCATTACAAAAATTTTGGAAAATAGAAAAGTTTCCTGTGTTTCTAGCTTTCTAATACAACTGGCATTATTATCTTGTTATTTTTCTTTTTTCCATCTTCTTTATTTTTATTCATTGTACTTCCAAAGAGAAGTAACTCCCCCTAAGACTCACTTTCCTCATCTGTGAGTTAAAGGAAAGGACCAGGAGGCGTCTGAGGGCTCTCTGAGCTTTGAGAATGCATGTTTCTAGCCTGAGCCCTTATAAAAATGAAACTGTTCCCAGGACTTCTGGAGGAAGTAAGGGTCAGAAGCCTTCGGAGAGCTGAGTGAAGCTGCTTTAAGTTTCTTGAGAGCAGGGAAAATGTTCACCACTGTCTCCCCCAGCACCCTGCTGGGCCTGGCACGTGATAGATTTTCAGCAAGTATTTGTTGATAAAGAAAGGTAACTGTAATGAAACCGTATATCGTGATAGTTCATATTATTGGCAGGACAGACAAATCAGTGTAGGCAGTTTGTAGGGAGGGTAGTTGCTTAAATGCACTTTTTTCCCTCTCAGAGTTTAAAGGGCAGTTTGGATGAGTTGAGGAATGGATGCAGTCCAAGCAGTGGTCCTAAGTTAGTTGTCAGGATTGCAATGGCTCAATGTGTGTTTGCAGCAGCAGGTGTCAGCCACACCCAGCCACTCGAGCTCCCGAGCTGGGTCTGCTCCAGTGTTGGGCCATCCTAGCCTGGCCCTCACAGGACCCTTAGGAACTTCCCAGGGCCTCCATGTCCATGGCTGTGAAATAAGGATGGGGCTTGACAGGGACCCCTAAATTCTTTTTATCTAAAAACTATAATTCTAAAAAAGTTGAAATCAGTCATTGTTATGGCAAAAATGTGTGTGTGTGTGTGTGTGTGTGTGTGTGTGTGTGTATACCGTTACCTTCTGCCCCCACATTTCCTGAACACTGTACCAGGTGCTGAGAATACACCGTTGAATGAGGAACAGGCTGCGGCGTCATTCTTTCCCCAGAGACGCAGGCATTTGTGTGGTTAACTCTGATACAGGGCAGTGAGACCTGTACTTGGAACATCAGCTGATTTGCCAGACATCTCTCTTTTTTAGGGGGGAGGGGGTAATTAGGTTTTTATTTATCTTTTGGTGGAGGTACCAGGGATTGAACCCAGGACCTTGTGCATACTAGGCATGTGCTCTATCACTGAGCTATACCCTCCCCCCATCGCTAGACATCTCTTGAGTGTATTCTCATTTCTCAGAGCTCTGCTGGGCAACCAAGGATAGAGAGATGACCGAGACATGGTTCCTGCCCTCAGGGAGCTCACAGAACTTGAGAGGGAGAGGCCTGGTGTGCCAGAACCTAGGGCAGCCCCTGTAGAAAAGCCTTTGTAAGTGGTGGGACTAAAAGGCTCCCTGTAGGGTGTAGCAGAGGATGATGATCGAAGGTGGGAGGTGAGGGTGAGTTTGGTGAAGGGACGCAAAAAGATAGCTTGGAATCAGTTTCTAAAAGGCCTCAAATGCAGAATCAAGGCACTTGAACTTTTTGCAAACACTGCAGAGCCATTTAAAGATATGAAAACATGTATTGACTTAAGATATATATTTGCAAAATCTAGAACTGTTATCAGTGAGGATGGAGCAGAGCAGAGACACAGATGGGAGCTAGTGAAGTCCTGTGGGTCCGTGCCTGGGACAAGCTGCAGAGGTCCCTGTCACAAATGCAGTGGCTGGGAGGTTGTAGGGAGGCAAGGATGGAAGAGAGACTTGAGAGAAGACCACCACTTGCTTCTCTTAATACTGCTTTCCTCTTTGAGCAAGGTGCTAGGAGGTGAGAGTGGCCCCTCAGGGCTGTGGGCACTCTTCAGTGCTTCACCTCCATAGTGGTCAGTGTTTTCCACTCACGGGTAAGTGCATTCATGGAAGCTAGGGGTGGACAGTAGGACTCTGGGCCAATGTCTTCACCTTGAAGACACTAGATTGTCTTAGACTTGAATCTTGAATTTGGGCTCCAGAGCCTTGCCAGGCTCCACAGACCTTTCTCCACCCGAGAGGAGAGTTTTGATGACTGTGCACTTAATCATGGACCTTTCATTTCGCAGAATTTACACTCAGATTATCTGACTTCCCTGAAAACTTAAGATAATCATTTTCATTATTAACATTTTAGAAACAATCCATACTTTTAAAAACACTTATTAGACTGGTTTTACTGATTTTTGTTTTGTTTTTAATTTAACTAGTTTGGAGATTTGCTGTCAATAAAGTCCCCAGCACTTTCCAAATTGGTATTTTGAGATTATTTGAAATCAATATTAGGACAAGAAACATGTCTTTAACTGATTATCTAATTTTTCTCCTTTAAGAGCATTTGCCAACTGGAAGTTGATAGACAATAAGAGAAAAGGAAATGAGAAAATAATGTGCATTTGAAGTGCTAATTATTTTGCTTTTCCATTCTTAGGCGAGCGATATGTGATGACATTTCTGAATGTGTTAAATTTTGGCGATCAGGGTAAGATGAAATTCTGTAGTGTTTTAATTAAAGAACTATTAGTAGACACTTTCTAATATTTTTCTCCATAGTTTGACAGATTCAATGAAAAAATGAACCTGAAGTTTGTAAGAAATGAATCCTGAAGATTGAAAATTATAGATCTTTGTAAATATATATCTGACTATCCCGCCTCATGTGTCTTGCGTGGCAGATTCTCTCTTGAGATCCCCTGCCCTTACCCTGCTTTCTCCAGAGCTCCAGTCATTTTGGGGCTCAAAGGTCGCTAAGAGGAAAGGGAGCTCATCCCAAGTCACAGAGATTTGCCCCATGTTTGTGTGGTTCAATAGGTCTTAATACTCTTTTCAGATTTTTTTTTAATATAATCCCAAAGTAGTGGAAATAAAAATAGAAAAAAATCAACTCGACATTAATGACTTTTATGAAGTGCTGGTGAAGGAAATGTTCTGTATTTGACTGTATCCAAATCAGTATCCTAGTTGTCATACTGTGCAATAGTTTTGCAAGAACTTTTTATTTGGGGAAACTGGGTAAAGTGTACATGGGTCTCTCTCTTATTTCTTACAACTACACCTGAATCTATAATTATCTCCAAAAGTTTAATTTAAAAATTAAATTAGAAAAAATTTTAATAGTGCTGTGAAAATTCAAGTTAAAAAACCATTGAAATTGTTATTTCTTCCTTTTTGTTTTGTAGGTGTATATGATATAGTGAATAATCTTGGCTCCCTTGTGGCCAGATTAATTTTCCAGCCAATAGAGGAGAGTTTTTATATATTCTTTGCTAAGGTGCTAGAGAGAGAAAAAGACGCCACACTTCAGAAGCAGGTAGTCCTGGTTCTCATCTCTCAAGTGAATTCTCTCTCTATGTGCAGGATAGACAGACAAAAATATGGAGATGTTTCCCTTCTGTTTGATCTGAAATTTTCTTCTGTTTTCATTCTTCTATCACATTCTGAATGATAGCAGGACCCTGAGTCACTTCTTCTTTAGCACCTTCTCCCTTTCCCCTGGACTGGCTCTTCCTTCTCACCCTTTGTCTTTCTATGTGACATTATTCTTGTCCCAGCCCTCTCTGAACTCTCTACGGCTGTCCCCAGTGCAGCGCAAACCCCCTCCCTTGGTCTAGTCTTAGGTATAAGAATGAGATTGCCTCTCCCATGCTTAGATTCTCAAGAACCAAAGGTGAGTCCAAGGATGCAGAGACTGGAGCAGAGCTCACCAAGGGCGTGGGAGGAAAGCTCTTATTTGGTCTCACTCTCCACACCAGTTGTGTACATCCTGACCATGAGAATCTACATACTCCAGCTGATAATACAGAAGAGATTTTAATCCAGGAGTATTTGGTTGTAGAAACTTCCTTTTTTCTAAAACCATTGAAAATGTCTGACTTATCTTAGAATTAAAAGCAAGCTGAGTCAGCCTCTTACATGTCTTAGAAAACATTTTAAATATAGTTTATGCACAGTATCTCAAATGAGCTAATCTGGTTTTCAGTCTGATTTCGGAATGTTTTCCTAAGTGTAGATTGACAGGAACATTGGCATTTGGCGTCATTTGTCAAGAAGAGCAGGCTGACAGAGCTGGCTAGCAATGTAAAAACTTGTCCACGTAAGAATAAATGTCAGAGGGGAGAGTGAGTGTTTCTTAGGCAACATTTGAAATAGTTTATCCTACACGACTTAAAAGCTAACCCTCCCCTGCACTGCCTGAGGAGGCACACATTGTCTTTTCTCCCCCATTTGCTAATTGACGTGGAAACAAATCCAGGCTACAGAAAAGCAGTGATGGCCCTCGTCAGTTGAAAGCATGACCAGTAAAACAGCAAAGGGAGAAGGCCTCATGTGAAGTTTTTCTTTAGCTCATGATTCATCCCACTTCCTTCCCTCTTCCCTGGCCCCAGGAGGATGTTGCTGTGGCCGCTGCGGTTTTGGAGTCCCTGCTGAAGTTGGCCCTGCTGGCTGGTCTGACCATCACTGTTTTCGGCTTTGCCTATTCTCAACTGGCTTTGGACATCTATGGAGGGGCCATGCTTAGCTCAGGATCAGGTATGCACAAGAGGTTTTTCCAGACTTGTTCTAAGTTCCAAACTGAAATAGAAGAGTCTTATGAAACTCAAACACATGGTTGACATCTGTGTCAGTGTAGGGAAAATTGCCAGTGGCTACGGCTGTGGGACAGTTCCCCTCACCTGAGGTCAAACCAGCTCAGGGCACAGTTGGGTCTTTGGCACCAGGTGGATCAATCCCCCAACCTCACTTGGAGAAGTTGTTGGGAACCTTTGGCTTTCCTCTCAGGCCTAAAATGTTTTGCCAAATGCTTCCCTGTGCTCCCTCTGGGGCAAGCGAGGAAGGCAGAGGGCAGGCTCTAATGAGTCTCTGCTTGGTACTAAACACATCCAAAGATAGTCAGTGCCACATAAATCTCACGGCCTGATGCATAAAAGCCTCTGAAGGGTAACCCAGAGCCATTTGCAGAGAATGAAATTGATCTCAGCAAATAAAATGGTATATTTAATCCAGTGACTCTTGGGTTTTGAAAGAGAAAAGTATTGAATGTGTCTAACTTTGAAACACCTGGTGCCCAGGACACTGAGCATCTTACGACATTACTGGGCCCTATGGACTTCACTAGTTTCAAAATGTGCTGGATTGTGGGCTGGCAGTCCATATGTAGTGTTTCATCTTGGGTAAAGCAAAGATGTTTTTAATTCGTCAGGTCACTAGACAAGAACCCTGAAGACTTTTTTCTGCTGCCCTATCTCAAATGTAAAGGGCCTTGTCAAATGCCATTTTACATGTTTTAATCTCAACTATAGTGGGCTCAAACTTTTGGTATTAGGAGAAGAAGGGCCAGGTTTCTACACTAGAGCAAACACTAGGTCATTAAGTTTGAAGAAACACCTACCATGAAACCAGTGGTGTGGTTTGTGGCTCCCTGGGGCTTGTGCCATGAGAAGTACATCTCCATCAGGCAACTGCAGGGAGACCTCATTAGAAGGCCATTACCAAGTTAGGGTGCAGAGATTGGTGGCAGTGGGGGACAGACTACTTCACAGCAGCTCTGCACCTTTGGAAAGGTAATCACCAAGGAACAGCCTTTGGAACGCAGTCACAGGACAATGCCATAGGCAGAGAGCTGTCCCATCGATAAAATGTTCATTTGCTGGAGTTATTAATCATAGAAGATATATAAGCAAACCACTGTCACCATGTGGTCTTCTTACTCAAGTGAGATGCTGGTGCCAATCTTGATAAGTTTGTTGCTTAAAAAGGTCAGTGTTAGTTGACTTCTAAGGTAATAAATTCTATCTCTAATGGTTTGTGTCCAGAATCATTAATAATTTTAGACTCAGAAAGATAGTCTCTTGGTATCATCTTCAGAGAGAGCGGAGTCTTGAGAATGATCTGGTTTCTCGGTCTCTGGAAAGGATGTGCGGTTGGTGTGCCGCTGAAGGATCTTTCGAACCGTTGTGGCCTCTCACCTGGCCGGGCCCCCTTTCACGTCTCCTGTCCCAGCAGGGTCTTCAGCATTTGTCTTCTCATTGCAGCTGCCTCTCATTTTGACCTAACTTCCAGCACTCTGGAAAGCTCGCAGTGGCTTCTGGGAGGGTCAGAGTGTCTCCCCAGGGTGCCCGCCAGCTCTCCTTCCCTCACCTCCACACCACCCCTGTTCTCCTTGCCCTGCTCCCGGCTCTTCAGACTAGTGCTATGTACTTGAAGCCTTTCCTGTACCAGAAAATATTAGCACTGCTGCTCTCCGCCCCCCACCCCCACCACAGTCTTTTTTGTTTGCTGAAATACCTCCCAAAACTTGACTTTCTCCAGAAAGTCTTACGAATCAGAAAAGAATGGGAACTTTCCATGGCTTAGCCCAACCACTTCATTTTGAAAGTGGAACTTGCAACACTGCTGTCCTCAGTTGCCCCCGTTGCATGTTGGTTTTTGTCCTCACCCGTGGAGGGGCTCACCTGTGCCCTGAAGTGGCCTCTTAGAGTCTCCACGCTCTGTGCTGCTGTCTCCAGACGTGGGACTTGGATGCAGCAGAGGCGGCCTTCCGTGGGGCACTGTGGTTTTGCTTGCATTACTTGGACTTAGCACTGTATGTAATTAGGGGCTTTGTGAGAGCTTAGACTTTTCTCAGAAGTCTTCCTCAAACCTCGCTTTTCCACGCTAAAGAGAAAGAGAAACATTGGATGAACTTCCCTGAGATTTGTTACACTTATCTCCTACATGCTTGTCTTTTGCTCTTTCTTTTGCTTTTTAAAATCTCTTTTTCTCCTCTGTCCCCTTACATTAGTTTCCTAGGGGTGCAGTAACAGTGTACCACAAGTTTGTCTCACAGTTCTAGAGGTCAAAAGTCCAGACTTCTGGTGCCCCAGGGCCGTGCTCCCTCTGAAGGCTCTAGAGGAGGAATCCTTTGCCTCTTCTAGCTTCTGGTGTTTGCCATCAACTCTTGACTTGTAGATGCGCTGCCCCAGTCACTTGGCTGTCTTCTCCCTGTGTGTCTCCACATCGTCTTCCCTCTGTGGGTGTCTGTGTCCAAATTTCCCCTTTTTATAAGGACACCAGTCATAATGGATAAGAGCCCACCCTAAGGGCCTCCTTTTACTTGATTACATCTATAAAGAACCTGTTTCCAAATAGTTCATACTCTAAGTTATTAGGGGTTAGGACTTCAAATTACTTTTTAAAATTTATTTATTTATTTATTTGGGGGGGGGGCAGGAGATAATTAGGTTTATTTATTTACTTATTTTCTTAATAGAGGTATTGGGGGTTGAACCCAGGACCTTGTTCATGCTAGGCATGCACTCTACCACGGAGTTATACCGTCTCCCTCAAATTACTTTTTGGGGGATATAATTCAACCCATACTGCCACTCAGTTCAATCCATAGTTGAAGGTTCTATCCACGAATTCCTCAGTTTCAACCTTTTTCCCCAAATTAACTCAAAGCCCTTATCCTTGAATCATTGTTTCCTGTGAGAATTTGTGTTTTCCATGTCGCAGAGCAGCTCACTATCAACCTTCAGGTAGACCCACACGTGCCATCAGCTTTCAGTTACCAGATGAGAGGTGCAGGTGATGAGGGGAGCATTCCTCCCTGCCGGGGAGAGGAGGATGGAGAGAGGCAGGAAGCACGCTGAGCCGAGCCTCCAGCCACCCCAAAGCAGAGCGTGTCCCTGCCTCCTCAGCTGCTGTCATCCCCCAGCTGCAGTGGGGGCCAGGCTACTTTCTGCAGCAGCTTGGGGAATGAGATGCACATGACATGATGGAATGTGGAACCCAGGAGAGGGTCATCTGTGGAAAATAGTTTTTTGTTGGGCATTAGGGCTGCCCTGTTAGTATTCCTTTTGGTAACTTTTGACTGCCGTAAAACTGTTCAAGGATCCCGTGGCATGGAGATATTTCAGAGGAAGCAGCTTTCATAAACCATGAATAAGTTTCACATTCTGAGACTCTGGAACTTCAGCCCTCCCCACCGTTCTCTTTTTGTGGTTTAGTTTTTTCTTTATTGAAATCTAGTTTACATAAAATGAAATGCTGTTCTCTGAAGAGTACAGTTTGATGAGTTTTGACAAGTACATATACACTCAGGTAACCAAAATCCAGATTAAGATACAGAACATTTCCATTACCCCAGAAAGTTTTCCTAGGACCCTTTCCAGTCAAGTGCCCCCCACCCTCACCTCAGAGGTAACCACTGCTCTCATTTCTTAGTATTGCTTTTAAAAAGGATTTCCTATAAATGAAATCATACAGCATGGGCACTTTCCTGTTTAGCTTCTTTCCCTCAATATAAAGTTTTTGAGATTCATCCATGTTTTTACATGGATTGGTACTTTTCTCTCTTTGATTGCTTCTCAGTATTTCTTTGTATGGTTGGCCCACAGTTGGTTTATCCTTTCCCCTGTCAGTGATCACTGTGGGCTATAATGAATAAAACTGCCGTGGGTGTTTTTGTGAAACATGTTTATTTCTCTTGGATAGATACCTCGGAGTGGAATTGCTGGATCATAGGTTGGGTATATGGTTATTTTATTAGCAACTGCTTGGCTGCCTCTTAGTAATGGTCCTTCTTAAGAGAGGATCAATTCCATTTTGAGGCTCCCGATCTTTTGTTAGCAGATCTTCCCGAAGCTTGTTAGTTAGTTGTGGAACCACATCACTTTGTTTTAGAAGAAAATAACCTTGTGGGCTCTGATCCTCCCTTCAGGGTTGTGGGTGTTCTGTCTCCGTAGTTTCCTGCTGCTCCTGAGCCCTGGGCTTCTCCCCAAGGTCTTTTCTTCAGGGCCTCTTCAGCTGAGTTTCTCTGAACATGCAGGGCCACCTGTGTCCCTAAGTGCTCAAACTAGCAGACTTCTTCAAGCTAATTTAAAAAGCAAGAAATTTCCTTTCTGGACAGATCAGCTTTTAGTTGTTAAGCCAGAGATCTGTACGTTTATTCGTAATTGTCCTTTTGTTTGTAGCTGGTTTTTTTTTCAGTCAGTGCCTGGCACATTGAGAGTCCTTCCAGATAGTTAAGACCATAGGCTCGAGCATGCATCTGCCCAGTGACAACACCAGCAGGGCTCATGACCCAGTCCCAGTGTTCTGTGACCACTCAGCCCAAGTCAGGGTGCATGGGGGCCTCCCGTTTGGGCTCTGGAGTCTCAGTGGTTGTTTCCTTGTAGGTCCCATTCTGCTGCGTGCCTATTGTCTCTACGTCCTCCTGCTTGCCATCAATGGAGTGACTGAGTGTTTCACATTTGCTGCCATGAGCAAAGAGGAGGTTGACAGGTGGGTAATCGTTAAGGCACACCTTTAATCATGGCCTTCAGTCAAAATGAAGTAACTTCTTTCTTTTCATCCTGAACATGCATTTTCAGAAGGCTCTTTTAGAGCTAGGAGTGTGGCTTTCCTCGGGCACCATTCAGTGAGTCCTCCTCACGGTAGGGCTGGGAGTTGGGGGCAGCAACTGCTCCTCACCTCCCCCTGTGAAAGACGAAATCTGGGCCCTGAAGGGTTGTGTCGGTCCGGGTGGCAGAGGCAGACACGAGGCAAACTCCACTCCTGCACTCCTTGCCCAGTGCCTCAGAGGGTTACCAGAAAGCTTCTCCAAGCTGCGCAGCTATAGACTCTGATGTGAAGGTGTTGGAGAATCTCAGGGATCTGTGACATCTCTCCTCAGAGAAAGGCCCAAGTGCACATACAAGTTTTGCCACATTTTTTTCCATCCATTGACCCAGATCAGGACCTCTGCCCTAGAACTTCAAGGAGTAGTTCTTAACACTGGTTATGAATCAAAATGCCCCATAGACTTTGTTAGAAATGCAGATTCCTGTCCACCCTGCTTCCCCCACTCTCTCTCCCGCTGCACCTGCAGAATCAGCAGGCCCCAAGCACTGAAATGTCTTCAAAGCTCCTCAATGACTCTGACGTGAACTTCTGATAAAAGCCTCTGACCCACACCCAGGATCACTCATTTCTCGTGTCTCAAATGCCAGAAGGTAGTAAGGCAGTAAGTGAAGGCATCACTGCAGTGAGCGTTTGAGGAGAAGAATTAAACTGATAGGGACAAAGAAGAGAGAGGAAGGAGGAGAGAGGAGGAGGAGTGGGTGTAGGTAATGAGGTGAGTGGCCCTCGTTTTCCCTTTGCTCCTGAGGCCTGGGCCCCCAGGGGGTTTCACGCTGCCTCGGCAGTTCTTCGAGTGCTGTTGAAACCACTCAGAGGCCTGGTGGTGGTGGATATGAAAAGGGGAGCTCAGAGAGCTGGGGACGCCTTCCTCTCATTCAGAACAGCCTCTGTCTGCTTCCTACCTGGGCTTGTCTCACTCTTGGTGACTTGGCTTGGTGACTCTTTGTGCGACACCACAGGTGAGACCTAGAGTCTAGAGCAGCAGTCCCAGCCCGGACTGATGAGACTCCCCGAGGGGGTCCTGGCCCCCTCCCACTCCAACTGAACTAGAATTTTAGGGGTGTGGGCCAAGGAATCTTTTATCACACAGTTCCAGGAGATTGCTGAGGATAGCTAGGGCCTCAGAAACCACTGGTCCAGACCAGTTTTCAGAGTAAAAACTACACTGAGCACTGTGACCCAGGGCATACTTAGCTGTGGCTGAAACAAAGCTTTCACAAAGCAACAATACCCCAGTTACATGCAGGACACACTGATGGTTTTTAATTCTGTTCTGTTTCATTTTTTAAACTGCCATGTCATGACCCACTAAATTGATTTCCCAGCCTACTTTCAGGTCACAACCCATAGTTTTCAAATAGTGGTCTAGACAATGGTTTTTGCTTCAGACAGTTAAATTTGTAGCTATAAACTGCTTTGAGTTCATCCTTTTTTTTTTTTTTTAATGGATGAAAAGGTCTCTTTAAGTTTAATTTTGAAAACACTGTGTTTTTACTTGAAAGGTGCTTCTAACATGAAATAATTTAAAACTATAATTTGAAGCCTACTAAATGAGGTACTGAGGCCTAGTGGAAAGAGCTCTGGACTAGGAATCTTTCTCTTTGAAGGGAATTTTGTTATAATTTCAGCATTAGTGTTGAGGGGGAGAGTCAACACTAGGCCTGTTTAAAACATTAAAAACATGTCTTATAACCAACTCATGAGGGAAAACAGGCAGTGGCTGGTTGCTTTGGTTCCTCTTATTGCATTGAACCGAAGGAAACAACTTTCTCAGTTAGTTGTAATGGGATCTTGGCAGTATATTAAAATCTGGAAAATTATTTTCGTGGTATTAGTAGTTAACGCAGAGAAGAGACAGAGACACTTTCTCATCTGGAGTAACTCACTCCCCTTAAGAGTAAAATGTGACTTTAAGCATGGTCTTCAGATCTATATTAAACATATACCAGCCCCCTTTCTGTCTGGGCCCTTGGCCCCAACCCCTGGCCTCTCTGAGCCCGTGGGCTCATCATAGACCCCAGCGTTTTTTTCATCTTTATGAGTTTAGCCAGATAGAAACCTCTAGTAAGGCTTCTTATAGTAGATTTGAACAGTTTAGTGAAATGTTATGATTTATTTGCATTGGATGTTTTAGATTCTGAGTTGAAGAAAAAATATTTATAAACTCATGGGTTTTTCCTTAACCAATTTCAGGTTAATTGGTGCTTTTCTAAATAAAAATAGGGCATTTGGTTGGATGTGAAATATTAGAATGTCCTTTGAACTGCAAGTGGCCTTTTTGTTAATAACCTCATAATATATATAGGATAAGATTGATGGATTTTACATTATGTCCTATTGAAGAATTTTCGTACTGTTTTGTTAAGGGTATCTCATTTCTTTTGTTCATTTGACAGATACTTTTTGAGCATTTACTCTCTAATGGGCTTTGCTTTAAGCTCTAGGAAAACAGCAATGAACAAAAAAGATCTCTGCTCTTCCAGAGCTGACAGTGCAGGGAGCAGATAGCAAACAAGTAAATAAGAAAATATTACGCTTTGCAGAGAACTAAAATGGTTATGTCATGAGAGTCAGGGCCTTTTAAGTTCGGGGGGCCCCTCTGAGGAGGTGGCATTTAGGCTGAGGCCTGGATGACCAAGAAGAGTCTGCCTTGCAGAGATGCTACAGAGCCTTCCGAGCAGAGGGGACAGTGATGCTGAGGCCCACAACTTAAAGCTCCTTTGTCTGCTTTGTTGACCCTTAAGTTCCCAACATGGAGTCAGACTCTGTAACCGTTGAATGAAGGGTGAGCGTGATCTTCTCATGTTGGCAGATTAGAGACATGTGCCATCCTCTCCATGGCTGCAGAGGCTGCATGACATGGCTTTGTCTTGACATATTCAGCCAGCACTCTGGGGGACGCTTCAGTTGCTGCTGCAGTCAACATCCTTGACCGTCCATCTTTAGATAAGCCTGATCAAATGACTTACTGTTTATGTCAACCAAACCTTGGAGAATAGTCATTGTCACTGACTAATTTTACATTGATTTTAAAAAGTGGTATTTTAATTTTATCTTTAAAATTCTCATTTTTTCCTAAAGTAGATTATGCCTTTAAGGGTATAGATTTGTGAGTTCTGGGAAGTTCAACAGCTGCAGACCGCTCTTCAAGTGAAAAACAATGGACTTGGTCATCATCAGCTCCTCCCAAATGGCCACACCAAAGAAGCTACACTGTGGAACTTGTCCCTGCTTAAATGAGCATAAATTATCTGCTGGTTTCATTCATTGTTTCCATTCTACTTGGAGTTGGGAGAGGATGACTTTGAAAGTTTGTGAGCCTATGGCTCTAAACCATGGTCTTGGTAGACCTTTCTGAGATAGTTTCTGAAAAAAACACAAACAAACCAGATTACATATCTCTGCTTCTTTTTGGAAAAGAGGTCAGAGCACTGGCGTATAATGGGTCCCACCCTCAGTGATTTTTTTTTATGAAGTTGGACATTCTGATCATTGATAGTAGTTAGTGAGGAGACTTCCCCTGTGAAGATGTGGGCTCTTATATTTCCATTACTTATTAAAAGAAACAAATAAATTCTCTCTCTGGAATTCTGCATGAAAGCACACGTCCGTTGTTGGAGTACAGTTGTATGCGTGTGTTAGTCTTACCACCCACTCTGATGAATTGTATCTCTATTACACCTTGGCCTTGCTCAGCCCCAGGACCAGAACCTGGGCATTTTGGGGACACAGGAGCTTTCTTACCACCTCTCCCTCATGCACAGAACCTTAGTGGTGGCCTCTGAGGTTTCCTAACCCAGCTGACACAGCTTGGGGACCTAAGGGGTTTGGTTCCCTCAACAACTATATACTTAGAATGCTTGCTGTGTGCTAGACAGATACTGAGGAATTTTGTTTGTGGCTGTACCACAAGCCTTTTGGAGGACTGTGGCAGCTATTTTATCTTTGCTGAGACTCAGTTTCCCTTGCTAAGAACTGAAGATAACTAAGAGGCATGCTGCTCTGAAAAAGGGAAATGAAGGGAGCAGAATAAGCCATCCAGTCATAGAATCCGGAGAGCTCTGGAGAGCAGAGAGCAGAAAAAGGGACATGTAAGAGTCTGGGAAGCACTGAAGTGGGGCCTGGCCTCTCTCCCAGTTTCCATTTCATCTTGGAAGCTGGCCACTTGCTTTGAGTGAAGTCCACTGGCCAGGGTTACAGGGCTTCTTCCTTTTCCAGGGGAAGCGATGTGAGGTGTTAAAGTTTAGGGGTCAGGGGTTAGGTTGGGGTGTCAGCTCACTCCTTAGGCAAATCACTCACCTCTCTGTCCTGGTCTCCTCATCCATAAAACAAATCCAAGCTCCACGGGGCAAGGGCCGCATGTGTTCATCCACCAGGGCATCCTCAGCACCCCTTACAGTGAGTGAGCGTTCACCTGTGATTGTTACCTGAGTCATATTCTTGTGCCTCACGTTGAAGTCTTGGGCTGAACGGGATTTTCATGTGTTCTGATCACAAAGCGTCACTTAAACTGGCCAGTTATTAGACTTACCTTAGACATGATAAATATCTTGAGTTGTTCATTTTCTTTCTCTTCTGTAGGGGTGAGGGAAACAGTGACATTTCCCTGTTATCCCTTTAGCATCCTTTTATTGTGAAAAATCAGCTAGGTCGTGGGAATGCAAAGGTGCTTTCTGTGAATTTGTGTTCATGGCCACTTTCTTGGCAACTGCCCTGTGTCGCTTGCCTCCCCCTCCCCAGGTACAATTTCATGATGCTGGCCCTGTCCTCTTCGTTCCTGGTGTTATCCTATCTCCTGACCCGGTGGTGTGGCAGCGTGGGCTTCATCTTGGCCAACTGCTTCAACATGGGCATTCGAATCACACAGAGCCTCTGCTTCATCCACCGCTACTACCAGAAGAGCCCCCACAGGCCCCTGGCTGGCCTGTGCCTGTCGCCAGTCCTCCTCGGGACATTTGCCCTTAGTGGTGGCGTTACCAGTCTTTCAGAGGTGAGACTCCCAGCTGTCACACCACGTGCTTTTGCAGCCTGCCCGCTGTCCCTCATTCTAGGCGTCCCCTTCCTGCTCTGCCTGAAGCAGCCAGACAAGTACTTGCTACCTCTTCCCCCTCCCATTAAGCTCTGGGACATCATCTTATGATAGACATGGCTGAGCAGTGTTACTCATGGGAGCAGAGTGAACCCTAGTACGTAGCAGCTGGCACGCCTTCGCTTTATCTGACTTGAAGCTGGGACAGTAGGCCCTCTGCTCTCCCTGGCTTGCCCCTGAGGAAGGAGGTACAGCTGGAGGGGCTGGGACAGTGATGGTGGTTTCTTTCTGCAGGTGTTCCTCTGCTGTGAGCAGGGCTGGCTGGCCAGGCTGGTGCACGTTGCTGTGGGGGCCCTCTGTTTGGGAGCCACTCTTGGGATGGCATTCCTCACAGAGACCAAGCTGATCCACTTTCTTAGGACTCAATTAGGTATGTCCAGACTCGCTGACAAAACGACGTGACCTCGGGGCAGCATTGGCACTTGGACCAGCTGTGGGGCGGTTTTGTGGGTGGAACACATTTTCTATGCAGAAGAGCCAAGCTGAGGGGTCTGCAGTGGAATGAGACCTGCCCAGGCAGGTGAGACGTCAGCAAACCACCGGACCAGACACTTACATCCATTTGAGGTTTTAGACAGAAGGAGGAGTTCCATTTTCAAGGGAAGACCAAAAAAGCTCTTTTAAAATAGATGTAATTATTTTTTTCACCATTTTGTTGTAATCAGCATTTTTCTTTTGAGTCATATGTTAAATCCTTTTGGATGTCATTGACCTTACGAGCTACGTCCTCCAACAAACTATATCTTGGATGTTCATAGTTAATAATCATCTGGACTAGAAGAAGAGATGTAGCCATTTTACCCTTCACAGGAATATTTCATGGATCCTGTGAAAGCCGGAAGGAGACTTGGTGTTACGTGATGTCATGCACCAAACAAGAACAAAGTTGGCCCTGGTTGTGTAACTTTCCCCACATCAGCACTGTGGCCTGGGTTTTTAGAGAAGGAGAAATGTTGCTCAGTGAGAAATCCAAGCAATGAAAGCATAAAGTCACATTTCCCACAGTTAGCCCGGAGGGCCACACCTCTCATCTCAGTGCTGTGACCCCCAGGCCAGCACGTGCCTTCCCAGAGCAGGTGTGAGCTGGCTCAAGACTTCTAGCCTGGCCACCTGAAAGGGGGGCTTTGAAGGACTCTGTGATCCAGTTTGAGCTGCCTTGTACCCTGAAGGGAACACTGCTTTGCAGCTGGCTGACAACTTCTCATGTGGAGATTGCACAGATGACAGCTGAAGTTGAAGAGAGATATCTTTTTTTCCTCAGAATAAAATAGAGTGAATTCTATCTGGCAAGTGTCACTCAGTCACATCCCTCCCACTGACCCATCACTTCTAGCACTGGTCAGTATACCTGAATTCCAGCCCCAGAACAAGAGTGACAGGCCTGTGGGTCTGGTCCTCTGGGCCATGATGTGAGCCCCGGCTAAGGTGTTTATGTCCCTGCCCTGCACCCAGCAGGTGAGATCACGAGGCATGGTTCTAAGGCAGCAAAGCATTTTTCTCCTCATTAATGTATTAATTAATTGGACGATTGACCTTTGGAGCTATGTGCACAAACTGTATCTTGGATGGTAATAGTAAAATCATCTGGCCCCAATGTCCCTGAACTTCCTATGTTTAAACCAGAGAGCAGAGCAACTTGTATCAGATGGTGGTTTGGCTAAAATGTATGTGTTTAAATCCACTGGCCCAGAGCCAGGAAGTCCAAAGGTAAAGACCCACCAGCAAACTGAGACTAGGACCCAGTCACCTTGACACCTTTTTTTGTTGTCAGAGAGAGAATGCTTTGTATTAACTGAGGGAAAAGTGGTTAAATACAAGATGTCACTGGGCCCTCAGAGGCCCTCCAGAAGCATGACCTTGATCATGTTTTGTAAGGCAGGGCCAGCCTAGCTCAGAAGAACTGATCTCCTTGTGGGGTAAGGTAGGTGGTACCCACAGGAGGCAGCGCTCCCTCCCATGTACTTTTTTTGTTTCTTGAATGCACAGAAATGGGCTTCCAGCCCTCACAAGTTCCCTCTCTACTGCCCTTGACCACTCCTCCCTCCCCTAGAACCTTGTCACCCACCCCCTGCCCACTTGACCCCAGACTTAAACTGTGGTCCTGGGACTACCTGTCTCAGCATCACCTGGATTGCAAGTTAGAAATGTGGGTTTCCAGGACCCACTCCTGACCTCAGGTGCCGGGCTCTGGGACAACTTTTTCAGCAAACCAAGATTGGTGCACCCCGTGGCCCTTAACCGGGTTTAGGGCCCAGGCCCTGTTGTGCTCACGTTCATGGTGTCTGTTGTGGCTCATGCTCTGCAGCCTGGAGAGGCTCTGTCTGACAGCGAGGGCTCAGGCTCATCTCAGGCGCTGCTGTGGGCACCAGGCTGCCGCAGTCAGGGCCAGCCTCTCGAGAGACAGCCAGCTGGGATGGCAGCCTGGGGCTCCCTCCTGTGGCCTGCTTCCCCATTTCTAGGAAGAAGAGTTCCCATGGCCCAGGGTTTGGGGAAGAAAAGAAGGTGTTTTCCCCTTACTAACACCTGCCTCCTGGACTCTAGCATGTGGGCAGGAAGCCCTTTGCTACCCACGGCCTCTGCCACTGCCCCTGGCTGCTCCCTGAGCCCAACCACTGCCTCTGGGGCTTTCCCCAAAGGCCCCCCAGAGCCACACCTGTGCCTCAGGGTGCTTCCATCCATGGGTGCTGAGCTGCCCTATGTTACCCATTTTAAGGGGGAATCACACTTTGAGCTTTCAGACCACTTAAAATATAGTGTGGCTACTTCATGGAAATGAGTCTCTAAAGCACATCCATTGATGATACAAAGACACTTCTGGTGCTGAGAATAACAGCATTTCTTCTTTCTGTGCTGCTCTGGCCACACGTGTGTTGGTGACTTTAGAGCTGGCCTGTCAGGGCCCCCCTTGAGGCTGCTGCGCTATCTAGTGCTTCCTCAGTGGTGCCTCCTGGCCTTGGAGGTGCTCCCTACTCTGCCCTGCTCCCTGCCGCTTACCAGCCTAATTCAGCAGGGAGCCTCCTTCCTCCTGTATTTAAAAAAAAATCATGTATTCATATTGCTAGTTTCATGTCAATTCCCTGGTTTTAAAATGAATAGATTATTTTCTTCACATCTTTGTAAAGTGCTTTCTTTCTTACCCCTTCTCCTTCCAAAAAAGAAAAATTCTTACATTTCAAAAGGAAGGTGGGCAGGTGCCTTGAGTTGTGTGACCCATTTTTGGTCCTCATCAGAATGTTTCTGCCCATGCTGACATAACTGGACCGTGATTCTGACTTTGAAAGGGGGCTGGCTTCCTAGCGCCTGTGATGGAGCCGTCTGTGTCCGGGCCTGACAGACCGGTGGGTCATCCACTGCTCTTCCTTCTGCCTGACGCAGCGTTTCCCATTGTCAATCGCACTGTTCTCTCTCCTGTCTTCTCCGCCCCACCTGGTCTTTGTCTTGGCCTGTTTATAAAATAAGCAGCCATTCTTTGGTGGGTCAGGACTAGTATCAGGGCAAGGAGAGCAGGTGTGTGACTTTAGGCATGTGGTTTTTAGGGAGTGCAGGGTGTCTTGCTTCACTTTCATATCTTCCTCAATCAGGTACTTATGTTCAATTTGGAAATGAGACTTCTGAACCAATCACAAGCAGGTGGAAAATTATTTGTTTTATTGTTATTTATTCCACCTAAGTGAATTAGCCCTTAATGTTGTAACTATTTCATTTGTTAAATAACTTTCAAGGGCAGCAAGGAAGATGTTTTATTTGAAGAGTTTGAGGGGTAGGTCACCTCATCAATCTGGCTCCAGTTACCTTGGCAGAATTCACCCTACAACTCAGTGTCTGTCAGTCTTAACCAGAACTGTCCGGTATATCAGAATGAAATTGGGAAAATGGGCTCCTAATGTAGTTCAGCCTCCTTTAAGGGCCTAATAAAGGAAGTCTTATAAATAATTCTTAATTATCCTCCAGGTTAATTAGCAGAAGTTGCTGGGTACCCCCATCCCAAAGTGCAGTCGCTCTTGGCTTGTCAGCTTCTCCATCCTTCTGGGGCAGTGTGGCTTAGAGGGAAAGTGTGCAAGGTGAGCAGTGGGGATTTGGGTCTTTCCCCTCATGAAATAGGTCCTCACGAGAGAAGGTGCACCCAGAACTCTGTCCCCCATGGAGACCCATCCCCAAGCCTTGTCAAACCTATCCCATGTCCCACACTGGACACAGCAAGTATGTGAGTATACCAGAGTCATGTTTGGCTAGTTGGTGTGGTGTTATGTTCTGTAGACATTTGGGCATCAATTTTGAAGCTTTGTGTTTTGGAGCCGGTAAATTTCATTTCCATTTCAGTCATTTCTGTAGGTTCTGGGAGAGCTGAAGGGTCCTGAATGCCGTGCCTGTGAGGCCGAATGAACAAGGGTCCCGGGGGCTTGGGAAGACAGTGGGCAGTCTGGCTGGTGGGCAGTGAGAGGAGTTCCCAGAGCCAGGTGCTGCTCTGGGGATAGAGGCCCAGGTTCTTCCACTGATGAGACAGCCTCTTTCACCACTTTTATCCCCTGCCCCAATCTCTCCTCTCAGCTTTAAGCTCCGTTCTGAATGCAAAGCCCCTGAGAGGAAATGGAACTGGCCCAGGTTACTGTCACAGGGCTGCTGCTGTGGATGGAGGGTCATACGTGAGCCAGTGGATGGGCCACCCTCTCGGGGCAGGTGAGCACCCCATTCAATCAGCTCTTGCTGGGCAGGAGCTGGGCAGGGTGGCATGGTTCATCCAGAGTTGCCCCTTCAGCCTTGGAAGAGCTGCATGAGGGCCTGTGACGTAACAGCTGACTTGTGAAGGAATCTTCTAGTCCACGATTTACTGGTCTCATTACCTCCCTCCCTCCAAAAAATATGTCCCAAATTTACAACCCTGTTGACTCTGCTGTCAAAATGTGGCCCTTACCTGACTGATGGCATTTGACAGAGGCCACCTGGGTTCAGAATGCTTAGTGGGAAAGGGACCTGAAAATCTGGCAACTCTCGGCCCTTTTATCTCACCTGCACCACAAACTGGGGCCTTGAAAGGGGGCTCTGATGCTGTCAGTGCAGTGAGCAGTGACTAATTAAGACACGACTGCATCAGTCATGTTGGAGGTGACAACTGAGCAGCATGTTTCTGGTTCGCATCTGGGAGATCCTGACACACTTTTCAATTATGTGGAACTAATAGTGTGTGGCTTCCATGCGGCCTCATCGGGCAGGAGAGAAAGGGGGAGTCTGAAATGAAAACATGACTCATGGTGGCTCCTTACTCAGTCTTTGGGGCTTCCTTTTGAAGATCATGAAAGGAGACCCCAGGGAGAATGGCATCAGGGGTACCAGAGGGCATCTTTCAGAAGACCTTATGGTTTCTGACTGTTCCTCGGAGAACAGGGGACACAAGAGCCTCAGTCGTTTTAATAGGTGCCTGTTGCAAACCCCGGCATGGACGAGCTCCAGCCTGCCCTGTCTTGGTTGTGTGGGCCAGGCAGGGAGGGCCATGAAGACCCAGGAGGACCAAAACACTGTAGCCATGAGAAAAACAGGAATGTTCTCCTCCACACAGAAGCCCAACCCAACTAGGGAACATTGCTAAAATAGCTTTTCTTTTTGTCTTCCCAGGGCATTAACACAACAATTTTATGAAAAGCCAGATTAGTGTAGTATGATTTTAATGTTCCCAGGCTAGAGCCAAAGATTCTTTTCTTCCTAACATGGCTTGTGAGACCCCCAAGTGGCATCTCTCCAATGGCAGGAGAACATTCTTGCAGGTGTGCAGATGTCAGGCTTGCAGGGCAAGAGAAGGGATGGAGCTACTTGCATTTTTTTCCCTTATATCTTTTGTAGCCATGAGTGACATCGTGCAGGGCTGATGGCATGATGCCCAAGCTTTGATGGGTACTTGTCCTTGCCTCCTCTCAGCCTTCCCTGTAGAAAACCTGCAAATGCAGGGCTGACAGCCAGGCTCTGGGTGGAAGGACCCCAGAGGAGTCCTGCCGGCCATGTTTCTTCCATCTGCACCACTGCTGCGGAAATCCGCTTGCGTCCATGTCTGCCTTCTGGAGTACACGAGCCAGGTTTTGCTTTCTAAGTGGCCCATGGTGTTGCATACGTGGTTATGCCCCAGCCTGCCTGCCCTTTTCTGACTCCTGTGTGACCTTAAACAAGTCTCCCTTGGTCTACCAATTATAGAGCACTGAGCATGTGCCAGGCACCATCTACCTCTGGGCTCCGTTCCTCCCTCATTAACAAGGAGCTGGATTTGATCTGTGGTATTAACATTGAGCCTGAGAGGATAGAGGGGCCATCCTGCTCCTACTCCAGCTGTTCTCAAAATTGGGGGTCAGTTTAAGAGTTTGCTTGAAAGAAGGGTTGTTTTTGTTAAAAACCACCAAATTTGAAGTCCACAGGACTTGAATGTTTTAAACCTCCTTCCTGACCTTCCATGACTTTTTCTCCCACAGTCTCTCCCCTGCCTCAGTCTTCATCCCATCTTAAAGAATTTAAGGTAATCGTTTTGCACTGGTATTAGCACAAATAAATATTTGGGAGAAACAAATCCAGCCAAAAATTATGTTGCATTACAAAAAAAAATTATCTGTGCAGCTTGGCAGCCCAGTCTGTGGGTGGCCTTGACCCCAGGTGACCTCACCAAGGAGTGGGAAAGCAGCAGACTGGCTTCTCACACCACTCCATCGCTGTAACAAGAGGCAGGAGATCTTGCCTCCCTGTGCCTCAGTTTCCTCATCTGCTTCCAGCTCACCTCACATGGCCCAGGGAGGATGGAAGGAGAACAGAGGTAGGACAGGCAAACAGCTCAACACAACCCATAGCAAGGCTTCCTAAAGGTCCTGTGTACCCGCCTCCCTGCCAGCTTTCTCTCCTGCTTCTCCCCCTCAGCCAGTCCGCCTGACGCCGTCCACCCAGCCCTCCCTGGCCCAGGCTCTGCGCTCCCCACCCCCACCCCTACTGACCCAACTCTAGGCCTTTTTATGGCTGGACTGGGGAAGGAGAGAGAAGCGCAGACGTTAGAACTACTGGTGATTTAACCACTCTTCTTTAGCCCTGTCCCCCACAGAAGGCACTAACCCAGAACACATGGCCTTTGTAAACACAGGTCCTCATCCCTTTCCTTGGCTTCTGCCCAGTCTGGTTCTAAGGGTGCCATCAGGAGCCCGGCACCACCTGCTGTGGAGTCTCCAAACTCATCTCTCTCCTCACCACCTCTTCCCTGGGCCCTGGGCCCTGTCAGACTCAGGTGCCTAAGCTCTTGACCCCACCACGTGTCCTTCCCTTTCTTCCAACAGCTCAATCTTCCTTCTCCCCTGAGAATTAGGAAGGCAGGTGGTGAGGAGGGTTCCAGAGAGGGTCTTGGAGCAGACACAGCACCACGTCAAATGGTGTGGCCTTGAACAAGGTGATTAATCCTTTTGAGGCTCAGTTTACTTGTCCAAAAATGGGCATAAGAGCACTTGCCTCATAGGGTGTGAAAGGAATATGTGAGAGGATGTAGGGGCATGAGCAGGGGTGCCTCGCACCAGCCCAGTGTTCTCTCCGTAAGTAGTGAGTAGAATTATAAATCTGCCAGAGAGGAACGGTGGCCCCTGGGAACATTTGTTTCACCCCTACCTGCTCCCTCCTCCCCACCTAACCCCAGTCCACAGACATGCTAGTGGTTAAGTCTTTTTTCCTTCAGTGGAAACACTTCTTTCCCCTTTCCTTGAAGGCAAAACTGCAGGTGAAGAGAAAACGAAAGTTCCTTTTCAGCCTCGCTTGCCTGGAGGAGCTTGGATGGTGAGGTCCTGGGTCAGGGAGACTGCCAAGGCCTTCTGACTCCTGGCAAACACGGGGAGCCGAGCCTGGGGAAGTAAAGCCGCACTTTACCGGGAGAGCCACTAGCGGCCCGCCCATGCCCTCTTTCAGGCTCAGTCTGAGTGGCTCCCCAGATCAGGAAATGATGCTTCCAAAGCTTATTAAATGATTTTCAGCAATTTCAGAAATTGCCTCAGCTGGTAGTTTAGATTTTCCTGTAGCCTTAGATTAAAGCAGAAAGGAAAAAGGCCCCTGGTGATATAAGACAGTGTGGCTTTGTCCAAAGAGGGCCAGCTATTGTCAGCAGCTTCTGAAGAAAAGGGAAAGGTTTGAGTTGGTCCTGCCTTGCGGGTGGGCAGCTGCAAGTGCTGGCTCTCCTGGCCTCAGCTTTTCAGCCTGGGCCGTGGTAGGCACAAGGTCACTCATGCTCCAATTTGCCAGTGTCTTCACCTTGAACCCACTCATCATAGCTAATCTGAAACTTGTTGAGTTCTTCCTCCTCACCCTCAAAAAAACCCAACAAAACCCCATCATTGTCTCTGCAACTGGCCTCCCAGACCAGGTAACATCTATCAACTCTTCTAATTACAGTTTTGTTCATTGTTTTTCCTTCTCTGGACTGGGATGAAGGACACGAGGTTCAGGTCAACTGGCTTTCCGCTTCCAGAAGCAGCTGGGAGGAAGAGAAAGGCCAGAACCTAGGGTGTCCAGAGGGTGCTGTCTGGAGTGCTACTGTTAAGGTAGGATTTTTCTAAGAAGGAAAGTGTGTTCTGCCCACAATTAGGACTCATGGACAGCAGGGGGACACCAGATGCATCTGGATCTGGCACCCATCCTTGGGGAAGGAGAAAGGCTGTTGACCTTTGGTGTCTGGGTCATATCTGTGTGGTGGGGGAGTCCATCAGGTTTTCCTCTTGTTTCCTTTTCTCTTCTTGCTCCTCCTCAAAAGGCTGTGACCTGGGTGTGTCTGATTCTGATCCACAGAGCCTGTTGCTCCAGGCCACCCGACTCCCATCAGCCTCTGTGGACCACTTCCCTGACTCTGCCAGGGCTCCGGTTGCCTTCCCAAATTGGGAGAAGGGATCCAGATAAAGCAAGAGAGCCAGAGAGCCTGAATATCATGTTCTAATTCCAGCCCTGCCCCTGTTTCTTCATAAGATCCTCTTCTCCATCTACACAAGGTACTGACCCTGCCCACTGTGACTCGGGGGCCATGGCAGGGACCCAAGGAAATTCACTGTGCAACACTCTTTGGGGCTGCAGTGGAGAGTGGGAGGGTGGTGGGCCTGTGCACTTCAAGGCTGGACCCTGGAGCCTGGAGCATGAAGCCTGAAGCCTGGAGACTGGGCCTGCGTTCAGGCAGGGGAGTTAGGCTAGAGCAGAAGTCATCACGGAGTCTAAAATATCTCCATGTATTGTTCTGCCTGATAACGATCTTCTCTCCTGATGTATTATGTATCTTATGTATTTCTTATATTAATTTATAAATTGTGAATCATGAAGTAAGTGTTCTAGGGCAGCCAGTACCCTGTGAATGGGCATTTCTAACTGGCCTTTTTTTTCCCTTTGTATGTGGTACACACATCCTCCTGTGCTTACACTGCCCTCTATATTGTTCTTTTTTTACTACACTTTGTCCCAGTCCAAGTTGTGTCCAGTTTTTTGCTATGTTGAATACAGTGTGGAAGAGAATATCCTGATACCGAGACCTCTGAGTGCGGTCCTGCTTCTGCATTTTGCCTGCCTGTGACGCCTGAGAGCGCTCCTGCTGTGTCAGAGCAGGGCACTGCCTCTGGACCCAACTTCACCCCAGAGGGAGCTCGGGGTGGAAGGCAGCCTGCCCGGGTTACACCATGTTAATGACCAGCTGGCCCGGAGCCCAGACTCAGGACCTGCTGGCCAGTGGGCCAAACCCCTCCTTTCACATGGGTTCCACATCTGAAAAGGGCTTTGCAAAATGCCGGGCACCCAGGCAATGGTCAACATTCACTGTGAGGTCACAGCAGCCTGTTACTGGGTCATTCAGTTGACTGTCTTCCCACTGCAGATACTGGGAAGGTCCTGGGGGAGCCATGGACCTTGGTGTCCCTGGTGGGCACAAGCTGGCAATGAGGACCTGACCCTCTAGGCTCCACTGCCTCCTCGGCTGCAGGCTGAAGGATGCGCCCATCTCAGTGCTGAGGGTGTGTCTGACACATGGACCTGCTTCCCAAGAAGTATCAGGAAAGGCATTGATGCCCCAGGCCTTGCCCTGAAGAATCTGATTCATCAGCCTGGTTGGGGCACTGGAAACAAAAGCTACCAGTAAACAGAAAGGAAGTGAAACAACCTGGGCAGGCATCTCCACCCGCTGTTCCTGTTCCTCCTTCGGGGTGACATGGCCTCCTCTGGGAAGTGGCTTTGGACTTTGTTCCCTTGCCTGAAGGCCTGGTGTGCAGCCCACTAGGTTCAAGGCCCATTTGTGCCATCTTGGTGGGCGCTTGGTGAGCTGCCAGCCTGTAGGTGGAGTCCCGTGGTCTTGACAAGTTCACTCCAAGTTCTTGTGCCTTCGGCCACAGAGCTGACTGTGGAACCCCCCAGGCTGTCTCCTGACCCCGCAACCCTGGATGAGTTACTCCACCTCTCAAGCCTCAGCCTGCTCTCTGTCTAAACTCGACTTATTTTTATTTTCAGATTTTCTTTTGATCAAAAGAATACAGGTACCTAGTTTTAAAAGCTGAATGACCCCTAAACGGCAGGTTCTGTCCACGTACCAAGCTTCCCCTCTCCCTCGCCCATCGTTTTAGTTTTTTGGTCATTTATTCTTCCATTTCTCTTCGTATTTCTAAATGATTTGCTTATATTGCTGTTTCTTGATCCCCCACCACCACCACCTTTAGAACATTGACCTCCTGGTATGGAGAAATGAGCTCAAACAGCCACCTCTCCACACACTTCCCTCCCCCATCCTTCCAGTGTTATGATCTGGAGTAAGTTGATACTCAGTGTTTACATGTTTCAAACTATAGAAACATTGTTCTCTGCTAAACCAAGTAGTACCCTATTTCCTTTCTACTACAATCTGTTGTTTTTCCTCAAGCTATTAATTATCTCATTATTTTATTTGCTTTTTTTGATACTTTATCATAAAACTCTGAGTCAACACTATAAAGCTCTTATCAAGATGACTAACCTCAGCAGGTATCATGGATTCTGGGTTTTCCCTGGAGACCTTGCTCCGGGAGCCCCTCACCCACCTCCTTCACTCCCACCATCCCATCTGCAGGCCCCTCCCTTCCTCAGAAGGAAAAGGCTCAGAGAAATTAAAGAACTTTGCCCAACATCATAGCAGTAGTAGGATGGGGGCAGAGATGCAGATCTAGCCAAGGAGATGCAGTTGTGATCAAGAGCCACCATCCCCTCGCTTGAGCTTGTTGTAGTCCAGTGGGGGTAGAGACAGCATAAACAGGACCATGCCATGGGTTTAACCTGCAGCAGGATTGCACATTCTACAGAGACCTCAGCCCTGACTGCAGAGGGCAGAAGCTGGTCTCCCTGCTCATCCTGTGTGACCCTTCCTGAAATGTTCTTTCATACCCACATCCATCCCTGTCCTGGGCAGATCTGAGAACAGGCTAGGCAGTAAGTCTGCCTGAGAGACAGCTTTGCTCTGACCACCCGTGGCTACCTCCCCTTAAACATGCTAACGGTCCCTACCCAACTGCCAGGCGGACATGTGCCTCCCAGGACCACCAGCCACCCCCTTATCGCAGACAAGACACTCTCCCACCTCCCCAGGTCTCCGTCACCAGAGGGCAGCCAGGGTGCTGAGTTCTGACCCCAGCTTCTACTCTCTGCACTGGAGACTACTCCTTTCCTTCACTGATCAGAGTCAGCTAAGGTCAGCTTCAGGGAAAGCGAGGAGGTTATGGTGGTTCTGAGGAACCCAGGGCCTGGGGGCCTGTCATCCATTTGTTCACACATAGGCAACTCCTGGCTGTGGCCGCCCAAGTCCCTAAAGGCAACACACACCCCTGAAGGGGACAGAGAACCTCCTGCACCCAGAACTCTTGCTGGAAACCCTTTTGCCTTATATAGAAGAGGTCTGAGCATCATCTGGGGCCTCCGATGACCAACATCTAGCTTGCCCCTGTGGCTGCACAATGGAGTGTCCTGCAAGCTGGAGGCCAGGCCAGCTGGGGGTTCTGCCACTGGGTTGAGACCACCCCAGGGGCACAGGCACTGGTGCAGGACACATCTCCCTGGCCTCAGCCATCAGAAAACAAGGAGTGGGTATCAGAGGCACTTGGGAAACATAAGATGCATAGCTCTCTACAAGCAGCCACATCTCTTCCAAACAGACATCTAACCAGGATTTAATCTGCAACTCAGATTCAATCTGCTAAGTAGGGAAGAAAGTGTGTGGTTGTCATGGCAACACCGAATTGCCCCGGACTGTTGGTCTCTCGGGTGGAGATGGGAGGGGAGCAGAGCCAAGCCTCTGCCCCCTGATGGGATGTTCTGGGGCGTGGGAGCCAGGCTAGACATACCTGCTTTCTTCCCACCACCCCAGCCTGGGGTTGAGGGCCTGAGCCGTGTGTTGTGGTGTAGAGGGGGCTGCTGGGCTCAGGGCCTGCACCCTGGGGTCTAGGGCCCTGGTGGCTCAGGCATGTGTGTTCCAGCCCCACCTCAGAGCAGCTTGGGCTTGGAGCCCCCTGTTCCAGCTGCCCCCGAATCCTAGAACTTCCTAGCAGTGCTGGGCCCACAGTCATGATTATGGACGTTGGCACAGCTGGCCTATCCTGAGTCCAGTCTGAATGGCTGAGGAAACAACAGCCTCACTCAGAGAGTGCCAGCCAGGGAGGGGAGGTGCCGCAGGGAGGAAGATATAGGGCTGACCCTTCTCTTCTCCTCTCCACCAGGAATGGAATGAAGCCAGCCCAATAGGTTGCCCCCTGTGGTCTATGCCAACCTGGGCCCAGGCCTAGGTAGGGGTAAAGCAGTAGAGGAGGAGACTGCTCAAGTGGAGGGGTTAAGCCCTAGGAACCCCACCTACCCTCAGATCCACCGACCCCCCTTCTCACTGGCCTGCCTCTGACCAACCAGTGCCCCCAGGACAAGGTCTGGCCTCCTCAGCAGGCCTCCAAGGCCCTGCTGACCAGCTGCATGTCCATCTCTGTGGTCCCAGGGCCTGGCCAGAGGAGGCTCCATGGACACTTAATGCATGAATGAATGAGTGAGTGGATGACAATTAGAGTGAGGACTTGGAGCAGAGGAAATGGAGAGGCCAGGTTGGGGTGAGGAGCTGGTGGGAAGACCTCAAAGGGACGTGTTTGTCAGGGGCCCCATCCCCAATTTGGCCTCAGCCCTGGGGAAGCCTTGTCTTCCAGAGGGACCACAGAGGTCCCTGGCAGATGTGGCCCTGTCACTTGATCTCCCTTCAGAGAGACAGGGACCCCAGGGCCCACCCCCAAAACCTAGCTAACCTGGTCCCTGCTGGGGGCTGCCTCCTGGGGACCCTGTAGACCTGACTGCTTTTGCTACATGGTCTCTGAGTTCTCCCGCTGTCCAATTAGTGCTAATTGGGAGCAGGAAGTGTGTGCATGTGTAGGGTTAGGCCTGGAGCTCCGATGTCCTTGTCAGAACCTAGAGACTTCCTGGGATGGGCTCTTGCCAGGGCCGTGGGGTCTTTGTGGGACCTGGGTGGGATTGACTGGGCACTGAATCCTTCTCTCTAGGGACTTGTGCTGTCACAGGCCATCTCCTCCCCCAGGCACCAACTGCCCCAGGGCCAGTCAGGCCCACCTTGTTCATGCTGAATTCCCCAGTGCCTGGCACAGAGCCACGACTCTTCACAGTTTCAGCCTCCAGAAATGAAGGGAAGAAGGCCTCAGGGCTTGGCAGGAGAGGCATGGAGGGGCTGGGGACTGACCTGGCCCCAGCCTCAGCCCATGGTTCAGTAAAGGCGAGGAAAGACTTGCTTATCTGATGGGTTCACACTTGGGCCTCCCTTGAGGGACAGAGGGTGCAGAGGCCCTGGATAGAAAGGTGGAATTTCCCCTTAGTTTCCCCTCCTCCCCCATGTACCTACCTCCTTTCACTTGGGGCACAGATGGGGGTGTCCAGAGGTAAAGCACCTTTTGTGTCAAGCCCTAAGCTAAGTTTTCAAGTCCTGTGGTTCTCCCCCCACCCACAGGCACTGGTCACAGCCTGATACAGAGGCTGTAATGGGGGGAAGCGTGGGGTGTGAGCATTTGGGGAGCCTGGGTTAAGGCTCTCCCCACCTCCTGTGGTGCTTGTGTTGACCATGGTCCCTGAGGGCCCTCATCCTGGGCACAGTTAGGCCTCCTTCTTAGTAGACTCAGACCTGGTGACCCTAGGATCCTGAGACCACTCAGAGCCTCGGGCTCGGGGGCTCACGTCTGGAAACAAGGCCCTCAGGGCTCAAAGGTGCTCAGAGGTGAAGATTGCTTGGTGCCAGTTCCTAGGAGTAGCCTCAGTTTCAGCTTGTTCTTGAGCAACAGAGGGGGGGCACCAGGATCCTCTGAGGCCGGAGATCAGAGAGAAGAGGCCTTACCGCCAGCAGCCACTAGAGGGCAGGATCCTCCCGTGTGTTTCCTCCAAAGGGCAGGTAAGCAGGGCGGCTGGGAGACAATGGGGTGGCGGGTCCTGGACTTGGTGGCCAAATTCTGAGCAGCTGCCAGTCGGGTCCAGCGGAGGCTGGAACACTGAGCAGAAGTCTACGTGGGCCCTAGACCCAGAAGCCCTCGCTGAGCCTTTCACTTCCCGACAGCCCGGTTCCAAGCTTGCCCAGCACCTCCCCTTCTTAGAACAGCAGTGGCAGAAGAGCCGTTGGGATTACTCCAAGCCTGCTTGGAGGAGCGAGGCCAGGCAAGGGCTCAAAAGCGGGCCCTTAACTCCTTTGGCTGCAAGCACAGCCTCAAGAGGAGGGCAGGGCCGCCATTAATCCCCTTAATTGGCACCCACTTCCCCAGCTGTGCCAAGTGGCCCTAAAGGAGGTGTGGTCACAACATGGACAGCTTCTTACACAGGAGTGGGGTGGGCATCCTCACGGAGCATGTACCCCAGAGGCAGCCACTCCTGGGCTTCTCTGCTGGCCAGGTCTGGATGAGGCAGAAGCCTCTGGCTGGGAGAGGCAGGGTGCAGAGAGACACCCTGCAGCTACCAAGGGCCCCGTGGGCACACACACATTCATGTCAGGAGGGTTACGGGAGGTTTCTCTGCACGAGTGATGGCCACGCTGTGTGGTAGCTCAAACACAGGCTCTGCTGTCACCCTGCCCAGGCTAGAGTCCCAGTACCACCCTTGCTAGTAGGCCTCAGGCAAACAAATGTTCTCTAAGCCTCCGTTTCTTAATCTAAGAAAGCTGCAAGAGTCTGGCTGACGTGGACAGGTATGGGTTCTACCCCCTGGGAGTCAGCTGGGGAGAAGGGAACTCACATTTGGTGAGCCCCAACTACAAGTTGGGCATCACACTAAGGCCTTTACATGCATGTTCTTACTTAATCCTCTGGGTGCTGGGGTCCTGCCAGGAACAGCACACAAGGCATTTGCTGTCTGCAGAAAGCCTGCCCCCACCTGCCAAGGCTGCCTGTCCCCAGCAGTGCCTCCCCGGCTGCCATATTGAATCTATCACAGGACCCAGCACAAAGGCACTTGGGAAGGTCTGTAGAGCCATTTCCCCATCCCCAACTGCACAGAGGAAGAACCAGGCCCTGGAAGAGAAGGGACTCCACCCCTACAGTTACAAGCAAAGTTGGGCTAGACTTAGGTTTCCTGCTCCCAGCTCAGGAGAGGAAATCAGGCCTCCTTTCTTGGAGAGAGTTCCTTTCTATGACCCCCTTTCATGGAAATCACCCTACGGAGAGCTTCAGTCAGCTGGGAGCATTTCTGGGTTGGCCATATAACCGTGCTATCTGTGAGCCTCATGCCCACCTGTGTAGGCACACAGCCCGTATCAGCGAGAGGAAGCATGTGTGAGTGATTTCATCTGGCTCTGATGCTTGGAAAAATGCTAGAAAACTCCTCTAAAATATTCACAACTGTGTTCACAGCCCAATCCCACATCTCAGAGCTGAAAAAACCTCTAGCCATCTTTGGATGCATTGCTGTGCTTTCAACAGCCAAATGCTACTAGCCAAATTTTAAGGATAAAGTAATTGCTATCAGGAAGTTAAGTAACTATCTCAGGTTTTGTGCTTCAGACCTGTCTGAAGACAGTGAAGAGTGGAAATTGGAGGCCCTTAGGAGCAACACTTGACAGGAATGAAGATCACACATCTCAGGAATTATAAAGTAAGTAATGAGAAAATTAGAATTCAATTGGCCACACTTCATTTTTTACAAAGCTACTGGGTAAAGCAAAGTCCACTGGCATTTTCCCTGATTTTGTCTGTACTATTCAGAAATCTCTTTCCTGCCAAGTCCACCCAGTGCTGACAAGCAGGGACCAACCTGGGGGCCTAGAGGTGGCACCGCACATTTGGCTAGAAGCTCAGCCAGGTAACTCTGAGGCTCTTGTTTATCAAGGAGATTAAGCTTCCCTGTTGCTGTAACAGCATCAAGCAAACATATTAAATGTCCTTGCTAACATTTTATAGATTCATACCAATATCCCAATAGTTATTGAATATAAACTATACCTTAATAAAAAAAAAGGAAAAATGGCAGCCTGGGAAGAGGCAGGGAGTGCAACTGAGGGCACGGGACAGGCAGGGACTGTGGTGTCCAGTCATGGCAAGCAAGCAGGGTATGGAGGGAGGACTCTGAGCATCAGAGGGACAAAGGCTGTGCTTGCCCAAGCCCAGCAGGTGGCTTTGGAGAGAGACTGGGAGGGTCCAAGGTCATTTTCTCCCTCTACCCTTTCCTTTCCTGCAGGGCTTGCCCTGCCAATTCCCTTCCAAGAGCCCAATGGCCAGCTCTCTTCATGAACCTCCTACCCCTGACCCTCCAGGAGGAGCACAGTGGGCTTGGAGAATGTTCTATACCTGAGCTGGCCCTCCTCCCTCCTCCCTCCTGGGCTGCAAGTGGCCAAAGATAGGAGCCTGTGGCCAGAATAGTAATCCTTGGTGTCTTGGTTCTAAATGTCAGCCCTTCAGCCCCAACCTGACCCCCAGGTCTTGAAATTGGCCTCTCTTTAGGCTGCTTCACTCAGGGGTAAAGCCTGGCTGACTGCTTTTTTTCAGTGTGGTGTCTAGAACAGATGGATAGAGGACCACAG
The DNA here is from genome assembly GCF_048773025.1 of Camelus bactrianus. Lineage (NCBI taxonomy): Eukaryota > Metazoa > Chordata > Mammalia > Artiodactyla > Camelidae > Camelus > Camelus bactrianus. Next base: position 31,449,242 of record NC_133555.1, read on the forward strand.
GGAATGGGGACTAAATGTCCCATCAAAGGCATACACATTAGATAAAGGTGTGTATGTGTATTTATCTATTTACATATATATGTCGATGTGTGATATATATATATGTACATATACACTTTTTAATGTGTATGACTGTTGATGGGTCATTTATTACATATGTTCAAATATTCAAAATATTTAATACATGTCATATTAATTATTTTATTATATATTGAAAATTATGTTTACTTACATGTTACACATTTCATATCACACATACATTTACTATTTCATATTATGTTTTATTATGTATATTTTCATAGATCATGTTATATTACTAATTCATTTGAAAATTTCTAAAACATTTAATATTTAATATATTATATAATACATATGCTGTTAAGAGGAATGAAAACATATGTCCTCAGAAAGATCTGTGCCTAAATGTTCATAGCAGCATTCTTCATAATAGCTCTAAATTGGAAAGAACCCAAATGCCCATCAAGAGAATGGATAAATGAATGTGGTATATCCACGAAGTGGAACACTATTCAGCAAGAAAAAGGAATAAGCTACTGTTACATGCAACAGCATGTAACTCTGACCTCTTGGTCAGTGAGGACAGGGGGTCATAACCTCCACCCTCCAGAGCCAGTAAAAAGTGAGTTGGGAATGGCTGGGATACCTCATGGGTGTGCCAACCTCTGGTCTTGGATGTTGCCAGCTGACCCACTAGCTACCCTCTGGTCAACCTGCTGCCTCTCAGGGAAAGGGCTAGCCCCATGGTGACTGAGACAGGCCCACAGGGCGACTGATGTCTATGGAGTTAGATTAGGGTGACAGAACCCCCCAAAATGACCAACAAATACTAATATAAATTATAAATACCAATCATGAAGGAAACAACTGCAGGAGAGAGAAACCTGTTCAGATGGAGTGGGCAGGGAAGAGTTCTCTGAGGAGACAACCTCCTTCAACAGATACTGGAATAATGAGGTGGTACCACCTACCTGAAGGTCAGTGCCCGCGGTGGGATGGAGAGAGTGCCGGGCGGTGGGAACAGCATGTGCAAGGGTCCTGAGGTGGGAAGGATCTTGACATAATTATGGGGTAGAAAGGAGACAGGGACAGGTAAACTGCAGCAAGTAAAGTGGGTGAGTGCCTATTGAGTTTGTAGGGTGGCCAGGGCCAGTTTTACAGGCCAAAGTAAGTCTTTTGCCTTTTTCAAAGTGCAACAGGAAGCCCTGGGAGGCTTTTAGGCAGATGTGTTCTGAGACCAGAGATCAGTTCTCTCTGTGCTCCTCAGGGGGCTGCATCTTCTGTAACTACTACCTGAATTTCTAAGCAGCAGAGGTGTCAAGGAGTTAGCACACCTTGTTTGTGGTCTAGCTCTGCCTCTCACTGAGTGACCTGGAAGCTCCCAGTTTGCTCTTTGTCCATAGAGAATGCGATGACCTACCCTGGGGGATGTTGCAAGGGGTAAAGATTTCCTGCCTGTGCATACATGCCCACACCCACACAGGGCCCTGCACAAGGGAGACTCTTAAATGGTAGTTTTCAACTGTTCCTTGTGGCTCTCTGCTCTTCTTCTTCCTCAAGGGTCACGAAGGTGAGCAGTGGAGAGAGGCTGCAGTCAATGAAGGACCTAGCTTCTGTCTGAGGTTTAAAATATTTGAGTAAATTGAAAGATAGCACATGTCCTGGTTGGGAAAATAAAATATTATAGAATATTTGATCTGTTTAAATTAATTCATAGGTTTCATGTAACTCCATGCAAAATCTTTATTTTTTTTGAAATTAAAGTATCAGTAAAAACAGCTGACATTTACTGAGTTTACACTGAACTTGTGAGGCAGGTGTTACTCTTACCCCATTTTATAGACCAAGACTTTAAGGCCTTGAGGGAATAAGCAGCTTGGCAAGTTCACACGGCTGGTGAGTGTTGAACCTGGATGGTTCCCATTTCCAAAGCCAGCACTCTTAACCCCTGTATGATGTTCCTAGAATGTGTCTGCTCTTAAACCAGTTTGGATATTAAGTGATATTCTGAACTAAAGAAGACCTCATAAGGGGATTCTATCCTCGCCAGATGTGAGAATCTATTTTAAAAAGCCAATATTTAGAGCCACGTGGTATTTTCTCAAAGTCTATGAGAGGAAATGGAGAATTCGGAAATAGACCAACCAAAATCAAAAGCATAAGAGTAGATTTTACTAAACAAAGAGGAAGAACTATTTAATAAATGATGACTGCATAAGCAATAAAAATGGTGAGGGTTGTGGTGAGTTAAATTCATATTTTACCCTACACAGCAAAATCAACGTGCCATGGATAATCATCGAAGAATTAAATTTAAATGAAACTTTAGGAAACAAGCAGAAAACAGAGTATCAGATGGGTGGAAGAAAGCTCACTTTGTCATCACTGAAGCCATATAAAAAAATCACAAAGGACTAGAATGACAGATTGAATAAAACAAAAAAGAACAATGGACTGGGAAATATTTGGATCAGTGACGACACAGGAACAATATCTGTAATATAAAAAATGCTTATTCAAAGTTAGAAGAGGTGCAGGTCCCCAACAGATGAATGGATATGAACAGATCATTCACAGAAAGGGAAATACACATAGTAAATGCAAGGTAAAACATTTAAAGTCATCTAAGAAATACTAAAGTAACCTTGAACTACTAATAGATACTATTAATATAGGGGAGAAAAAAAGATGGCACCAACTCTTAGAAATGTGTATTGAACTCTTTACACTTGTTCCTGGGAAGCGTGGAATGAGTGGGTCAGCTCTTTGGGAAGTCCTATGGCAGAGTGGGGCAAGACCATCCTGTTTCTTAGCCTTCTGCCTGGTTATTTAACTGCCAGTTATTTGTCCCAAGTGCAGAACTAAGAAATATGTTAGCAATTTTATGGGAACAAAATATGCCATATTAGGATACTGAGTGAATGTATGAGGATACCAGTACACATTAAAAAAATGACTCACGTGAACAAAAGAAAAATGTTAGCAAACACAAGAGTTGTGTGTTTGCAACTATGTAAAGACGTGTATATAGGCGAATGGTTTCACCTGAGGAAAGTTGCATTCGGTAGTAGTATCACGGATAGTAGTTTATTCGTTTTCTATTTTTCTTTCTCTCTGGTTGCTACATTGTCTTTTCAGCGGCAGCTTAAAAATGTATGTATCTGGATTCAAATCCAGCCAGCAGTGTGACTTAAAGCAACTTTGTAAAGTGGGATAATAGCTCCCAGCGCGGTGGTGAGGTCAGTGTGGGAAGTGACTGGGGTCGTATCTGGCACCCCAGACCTCCTTCTTGAGGTGGAAGCGCTTTCTCCTCCCTGAGAGGCAGGAGGCATCAGTGCCCTGTCGGAGACCTCCTCTTTGCCCGGAGTCCGGGCACTCCTGGTCTTCGTGGGTCGGGGACTCCCTTCTGCAGGGAACTCTCCAGAGCAGGTGGGGAGGTGGGGTGTCCCATCGGCACCTGCGTTCGCTGGGGAAGGGGCGACCTCGAGGAAACAGCACCTCGGGTTGTTGGGCCGGCTTGTAGCCACCTTCGAGTTTCTGTCTCGACCCGCCCTCTCCCCTCTAACCTCCTCCCCTGCTCTCCTGCCGGAATTCGGCAGCCGTCTTGTGCCCCCTCGCCGGGGCCCCGAGCTGCAGGAAAACTCGGATTTACAGGGCGCCTCTTGCGGAAGCCTGGAGACACCGGGTGTGCCGGGTGGGTAGGGGGAAGCGGGGGTTCTGGGTCTGACTTCGTAGACAGGGGGCATTTGGGTGCCTTTCTAGGTCTCAAGGGTCGCGCCAGATCCCCGATGTGGGCGAGGCGGGCGGACGCAGCCCTTTCCCGCTGCGACACGCGCGGATCTGGGATGGAGCCGCCGCTCCGTCGGCTCCCCAGCTAACGCTACCTTGCCGGAGGCTGTCACGTGCGGACGACAGCAGTGCGCTTGGCTCCGACCGGGAAGCCAAAACCGACCCAAGGACGCCACCTGGTTCCCTTGGCTCTGTCCACAATCCGAGGTGAGGCGCGGGGGCCCTTCCCTCGTGGGTCGGAGCAGGGACAAGGTCGGCGCTGGGTCCCTGGCGGCGCTTCTTCCCGTCGGGGCCGGTCCGCTCCGGGCCGCAGCGCCGTCGGGTGCCGGAGGCGCAGCCGCGTGCCCTGCGCCACGGCCTCTGGGGGAATCCTCGGCAAGTTGTGGGCTAGGGGCACGAGGGGAGGGGGCGGTTGGAGACGCTAGACCCCCAGCACCTCAGTCTTGCGTCTCCCTTGCCTCCGGCACGGACCCAGCGGGGCGCGCAGACTAGCGGGCGAGCCCAGGGAGGCCCTGCCGAGGGGCGCCACGCGCGCCGCGCGAGGGGCGCGGGTTGCCGGGAGGAGCGCTGGTGGGGGGGGGGGGCGCGGGCGCATGCGCTCTGCGCCCGTGCCATATTGGAATGAGTCGGAGCGCGGAGCGCCGCCACCGCCGCCTCCGCCGGAGCGCGGGTGGAGGGGGGCGGGGAGAGCTGCCGGCCGCCCCGCTCCGCCGAGCCCAGCAGGAAGGAGGGCGCGAGCGGGCGAGCGCGGGCGGCGAGAGCGGAAAAAGCGCCCGCTCGGAGGAGCGAAAAGAAGGAAAGAAAGAAAGAAAACGAGCGCGAGAAGGGAAAAGAGAGCGATCGAGGGAGCGCGCGCGCGCGAAAACTCCCGGCAGGTAAAAAAGCGGGGCCGCCAGCTGGGCCTTCCCGCGCGGCGGCCTGAAGGGGCGGCGGCGCCGCCGGGGCGGGGGACTGCACAGCGGCTCCCTCGAGGTGGCCGCGCAACTTTGCCAGCGAAAATCCGCCAGGAGCGGGCGGGCGGCGGGCACCCGGGCTGAGGCGCCAACGGGCGGCGGCGGCGGCGGCGGCGGCACGTTGGGGGCGGGGGCAGGGCGGGAGGGGGTAGCGCGGCGCCCGCGCGCGGCCTGGCGCGCCCCCGCGGCCCCGCGCGCCGGCCGGCCGGGCAGCAGGAGCGAGCCCGGGCGCCTCGCCGCGGCGGCGAGCGGCGGCCTGCTGCTTGGGGTGGGCAGCACGGCGCGCGGCAGCCCCAGGGCGTGAAAGGAAAGTGGCGGGGCGGCGGCACCGCGGGCGTCCAAGTTCCTCGGCGCGCTGGGCACGCTGCGCGCCCCTCCCCGCGCGTCCAGCGCTCCCGCCCGCCGAGCCCCCGCGGACCCGCCCCCCGGGCTCGCTCCGGGGCCGGGGCGCGAACCCGCATCAGGACCCGGGGGCGCGCCGCCCGCGCGGCGGTCCGAACTTCGCAGGGCCAAGGCTGCTGCTGCGCGGTGGCGGAGCGTCTAGCGGCCGCCGCAACCGGTTGCTTCGGGCCGGCGAGGTGGAGTGCTCCGGCCCTCCCTAGCGCCGCGCGAACGGGCCGTGGGCTCGCCGGGAACCCGCCGCCCGACCCCGGCCGGACCTGCCGCTCGGGAGGTCTGTGACCGTTTCGATTTCTATTCTTAAAAGTCTCGTTTTGAACCCTGAGAAGGAAGCTGCGGAGAGGCGAGCAGTGTCCTGAGAAGCCAGGCCTGCTCTGTGGGGAGCAGAAATGCCTTGTGAGAACACAGATTCCGGCGGAGAGGATGTGTATTATGTTAAGTTTTTCACAATATGTCAGCTGTTCCTTGGGGTCTAAAACTGAGCCGTAAAGCACAGGTCACCTGCACGCCTTGCTATGCGGCGGGAGTTGGGTAGGACACGCTCACCAGGGACAGGCTTTTTATTTAGGGGGGTTGTTCCCAGCCGGTAAGTCAAAGCCTTGCGGGTGGACTGCTCCGAGCGAGGTTTCGAGCGAGGTTTCGTGAGTCCTCCTTAGCAGTGATATGGTCTTGAGAACCAAAACACCGCCAGAGATTTGAAAAAAAATAAGATGGGTTTTTGTCAATCCCTGCATATGCCTTCTTCTCTTGAACCACATTTTTAAGATGTCACACTTCATTGCATCGCAGGTAAAATGCCTGAAAATGTAATTGTTCACTTGTCAACTGTCTTGAGAGGAGGAAGGTGAGTGTCATCTTGTGTACACTTTGGGGCCTTGTGTTTTGAGGGACATGTTGAATCTTTCTAGGCCACAGGTAGATCCAGAGTTGATATTTGCTTACAGTGTCAGAAAAGTAACGGCCTGGTGGAAACGGGAGTGGCCCAAGATCAGGAAACAGTTTTGTGACTACTGTTGTCATTGACTAGCTGTCTTATCTTGGGTATGTTTCTTCCCCTTTATAGATTTGGTTTTCCTTGTTTGCAAAGTTAGAGGATGAATAGATCATCATTCTTTGTGCTTTCAGTTTTAAAATTCCATGAGTTTTTAAAGTGAAAGATTAAAAAAATCTTGGTCTGGACTTTAAAAGGTTCTATGTAAAAGTGCTTACAATGTGCGTCTTTATTAAAATACATTTGGAAAAGATATTTTGGGAGCTCCATCTAGGATGATTTTAAGTAATTTATTATCTGGAGAGATAGTTACAAATGTATTGCAGTGTTTTTGAAATTTTCTATATATATTTATTTGTTTATTGAGGTCTAACTTACAGTAAGATCTTAAGTACATGGAGTTCACTGACTTTTTACATACATATATGCCCTGATGGCTACACTCAGGTCAAGATAGAAATAGAACATTTTCAGCCTCTCAAAGGGTTCTCTTTACATTCCTCCTGTTCAGGAAACACCTTCCCTCTACCAAGGTGACCACTGTTCTGACTTCCATCAGGACTGCTTGTGAGTTTTGCTTCTCAAGAAAACCCTTTTGAGGGTGAAAGGGGGCAATATTAATAATTAAGCTGAAGGACAACGGATGTTAAAAACCTGGAGTTACAGTCATTTTCGGCTTGATCTTAATGCTTTTATAACAATTCTTAGGATTTTTACTGTCTAGAAAAACTGAACATTGTGACTTGAGAGACTTCTTAGTCAGAAGGTCACTTTTTAGCTGAGGCAGTACTTTGCAGGTTTGGATCTGTCGTTCTTGGGAGTCCTTGTGAACATAGGCCTGATACTAATCTGTTACTTCCCCTTTTTGGAATATAAGTATATTTCCAGTCAGTAGGTTTGAAGAATGAATCATGCACTTTCCCAATAAGTCGAGTTTAAGGTGTCAGTTGAATCAGTTCTTTAAAGCCTAGAATTTGCTGACAAAGTTAAATAAAAGTTAATTTTTTGAATTTCAGTGAATTAAAGAATGTGGGCATAAGGCTTTAACAACCTTTTAAATGACAGCAGATGATTTATATATGCAAGATATTCTTCGTAGTTTATCATATCATTAAAACTCTAGTGATGAAAACAAACAAAAGGTAACTAAAAATTATGTTAAGTGTGGGTTTTTTTGTTTTGTTTTGTTTAGATTTCAACATGTTTAAGGTATCTTTTTGTGTTAGACTGCTAGGAAGTTGGTTTTTTTGTATTTCCCACTGAAGTAAGTACTTCAGCAATTTGTTTATCTTTCCCAAATGCCTTTTGAGATATTTTTGTACTTTTTCTTGTTTCTGTTGCTTAAGGCGAGGAGTTAGAGGTTATAAGCGAATTCTTGTTCTCACAAAGGCCTGTGTTTTTACTGCCAGGCCATCTGTGTGGGATGGGTTGGGAACTGTCTAGGGCCTGTGGTAGGAATGTATGGAGCATAGTCCACAAAGTTCAAAGGTTTTGTGAAATGATTCTGCTGAAAAATTCTGTTTTTCTGTGACTAAATCAGTCAGTTGGCCAAAAACTAAGCTGGATTTGGTCACTCTACCCCAAGTTTCATAGCATTATTAGCAAAGAAGGTAATTGATCACTTAGTTATTATTGAACCTCCACTCTTTCTTCCTTCCTTCCTTCCTTCCTTCCTTCCTTCCTTCCTTTCTTTCTTTCTTTCTTTCTTTCTTTCTTTCTTTCTTTCTTTCTTCCTTCCTTCCTTCCTTCCTTCCTTCCTTCCTTCCTTTCTTCCTTTCTTTCTTCCTTCCTTTCTTTCTTTCTTTCTTTCTTTCTTTCTTTCTTTCTTTCTTGCTCTTTTTAGATATCTTAGCTTTTGTATTATCAAATTTTAACTTAAAATTTGTTAAATTTTTGAGAGGTACAACTGAAGAGATGCCAAATGAGAAACAAAATACATATGAAAGGAAATTCCCTCTTTTGCTGTTTTTTTTTTAAATAAACCCTGATATTTCTCTTTAAAAATGCTTTTCTTATCTGTAATCTTGCTGCTTCTGTAGAGTAATTTTGCTTTCACAGTGGTAATTAGACTGGGTGTAGTTATAGAATGATGGTGTAGAAGCTGCTGTCTTTTAACTCTGAAGTCTGTGGACAGTGTGAACTGCCAAACCTCATTGGCCTTTTTATTGTGACTTCGTGTCATGTGCACATTAAATAAATGAAAACAATCCAAAAAGCAGAAGACCATAAGGCAGGTATTTTGAATGCTAAATATTTTTATATTAAAGTTTTTCTAGATTATAATTTTTTGAAACTGTTCTTTCTGGAATTATTTGGCTGTTAATACTTCAGAACAATTTAAATGAGAATAAAAGAACATGTAATCAGTAAATATTATGGCAGGGTATTTTTCTTTCAGTAAATAACATTTGTTTTGTAACTGTAATATTTTGTAATTGAAAAAAATGTTTCTTCTTGTACATAGTTGTTAAGTTGGATGAAAGTCTCTGGGGATGTTGGTTACCTGGGAGATTTTGAACCATTAGACTTCAGGGATTGGGACTTTGCTATGACTGGATTTCAAGTGGTACTGGCCCCACTGGAATACGTTTAAAATAGAAAGGATGTGGTCAGGTTGTTACAAGTTCATTTTTAAACTTTTCAAAAGTGGGAGAGAGGATAAGAACAAAGACAAGTTATTAATAGAAAAATTATGACTTCACTGTTAAAGTTTTAACAAGTTTGATTCTAAACCTTTGCCTCTTGCTCAAAGGTACCTAAGGATTTGTAATTATTTTCTAGTCACTTTTATTCAAGAGGATGTTTATACATTTATTCAGCTGTCATTAGATCGTCACTCAAGGACATAACTAAAAAAAAAATAATGTCTATATATTGTGCTAAAAGTATTGAGTCCCTACTGAACTTTATGGTTTGATAGTCAAAACTTCAGAGCCAAGCACTGGACTGTGCGGGGAAAGGCTATTCAGTGGCATTTCTAACATGATGTAAAGTGCTGCATACAAGTTCCTTTCTGATGTTGCTTAATCTAGAGAAAGGTTAATCACTAGACTGATTTAGGGTAGATAGGGCAATTGAGAGTACTTGCTTGGTCTGGGAAAGTTGATCATGGGCTGAGATGACATTTGGAGAGTGGGGTCTTAGATGAGAGATGGAGGCTGGTTTGTTGGCAGCTTCACGTCCAGGACAGTTGTATTTGGAATGACAACATGAGATGGAATGAGAACTTTAGCAATCATTAAAATACCTCAAGAGTTTTCCTTGCTGAAATTCTGTTAAAAGTGTTAACCAACAAGTCCTTTGATTTGAATTCCAAATTATTATAGTTTTTTTTTTACCCAGAATGGTTTTAAGTATTTGAGGTGGCTACTATGTAATACTTGCTCAGTGGTAAGGCTGCCTGTGAGTTGTCACTAGTTTTTTACATTAATTTCAGTTAATTTACTACCCAGACTAGAGTGCTTTCTTGTCTCTGAATTTTTGCTAGGGTTCTTTCTTATCAGTCAGTTCCTATAAAACATGTTTTTTTCCATGTTAAAGATAATATATGATAATTGTGAATCATAGTTTTAAACCACTTTGGCTTATTTTTACTTATGTCATTATAAAATAACCTTCTTGGAGTGATAATGATAACACAGATGTACTTAATATATCTTCTAGAACATGGTAAATAATGAGAAAGTAAATTTTCATTATTTTGAAAATTTTTAATTTTTTCTGTTGTAAAATATACGTAACATAAAATTTACCACTTTAAGGTGGACAATTCAGTGACATTAAGAACATTCACAGTGTTGTGCAGTTATCACCACTATCCATTTCCAGAACTTTTTCGTCTTCCTAGACTGAAATTCTGTACTATTGACAGTAATTCCCCATTCCCGCTTCCCCATAGCCCCCGGCAGACCACTTCGCCTCTGTGAATTTGACCATTCTGGCTACCTCGTGTAAGTGGAATTGTACAGTATTTGTCCTCTTGTGAGTGGTTTATTCACTTGACATGATGTCCTCGAGGGTCATCCATATTACAGCATGTGTGTCAGAATTTCTTTTTGAGGAAATGCATTTCCACAGCAGGTAAAATAGGTCACGGAACCCTGTACACTAGGACTCATTTACCTCCTTTGGAAGAAGTCTGTAGGTGCCAGCAGAGCTGTGACAACGAGGTACCTTTTCCTCAGAGGTAGTTCTGACACATGTGGTTATTGGAACGAAAGAGAGAGATGGAAGCAGGATGTGACAGCAGGGTAGAAGACAGGGAAAGTGTAAAAACAAAGGTTCCTACAGTCTAGGATCCCATTTGGATTGGGACAGAGAGCCGTGTGGGTCTTAGGATACCACCTTATTGTGTAGTCACTGATGTTAACAGTTATTGGTCTGAGTCAAAGCATTCTACCCAGAATAATTAACCAAAAAAGTTTCTGTTCGAAAGTTGTAAATAAGCCTTCAGTCATAGTTATACAATGACTCATTCCCAGCTGTTCTGGTTAGTTGAGGTTTTGCCATATATCACTTTTGTTTCTGTATTAATGGAAAACTAATGAGTATATACAGCAGCTTAATAGCTTACATAATAATACCGCCACATAATTAGTGCTTTGTATTTTAGCTTTATTATTATATTACTTTAACTCTGTATTTGGGAAATATCCAGTCATAGAGAGAAAGCAGGTTTGACAGAACTATGGAGTATGGGTTGAGCAGTTAGCACTTTCAGAATAGCTGAAGAAGTGGAAGGCTTAAAAAAATTATTATTGTTTTCTTTACTATTATTTTTGATGCCTGTTTTGGTTAGTAGACATGTGGTGAGTTTCCTGAATACTGTTTGTTCCCATAATGGTAGAGGACACCTTAGAACATCTCTTTATCATCCCCTCCCCCCGTGCCTTCTTGCAAGGGTACTTTTCACTATCTTCATGACAGTGAGTGTCATGAAGCCTGATTGTGTGTGTGTGTGTGTGTGTGTGTGTGTGCGTGCGCACGCACGCCTTAAATTACTGCTCAGTTCTTAAGAAAATCAGAGTAGTTAGTTTTCCTAGAGTTAGTAAGGCTTTACTGAAAGTATCAGTTTCTTTGCCAAGATATTGTCCCTTGGGCACTAGGGAGCACGTATTTTACACAATCCTGTCCCCATTGTGTATCATTGAAATTCCTGAATTGCCAGTTAAACATTCTGAAAATTTCAGTTTATATACCAGAGTCAGTTTGTTAATTTTTAATGTAAGAATTGGTGGTTTTAAGTAAACTGTTAGAAGAGATACTCTTTTTGTAAAAAAAAAAAAAAAAAAAAGGTAGCTGTTCTTTCCAGGAGTATGGTTCCTTTTGGTTAGTTTTCATTTTTATTACTGAGCAAAATGGACAGGGGTAAGTGGTCTAGTAGCTAAAGCTAGAAATATGAAAAACTTTGGGTATTTGTTGTTATGGTCATTTATGATATCTGAACCCTTTGACCTTTTTAATATAGTTAATGTTTATTATTTTAATTTTGTTTCCCTTTGGAAGTTGATTTTCTAGTCCTCAATTTTGCATTGTATTTGCATTTAAAATATACTTAAGTTTTTTTTATTGTTAATATGAGTAACACTACACAAATTGGGAAACAGACTTAATCTGCTCTTAGGGATTATCTGCAACTGGTTTTCCTTAAGGACACAGAGGAGCTCCTGGGTGAAGTGAGAGAAACTCTAAGTGACTGTTGCTAGACCCCACTGCAGAGGGCTGAGTGGGCTCTTCTGACTTTGCCTTCTAGGGTGGACCTCCCTTCTCTGCAGTGAGTTCTTGAGGAGGGCTCTGTGGCTCCAGCAGCCAGATCCAGGGCCTTAAGGCACAATGGAATTCTGAAAATGCTGCCTCTTCTCCCTACTCACCCCTTGACCTTTACCCTGATTTTGGCTTCCTATTAACTTTGAGAGGAGCTCTTTCCAGAACATTCTACGAGTGAAATCTTAGGTTCTGGTGTGGTTTTTTTTTTTCCCACAGCCTTCTTAAGAGGCTTCCCTACTCTCTGTGTCTCATCTTGTGACCTCATTGCGACCTTTCCCACTCAGAGAGTTTCACCCCCTTTAGGCCCGGACCCATTCATTGTCCAGTCTTTCATTTGCTTCTTGGCCAGTACACTTTACTCTGGTCCCTTTGCCCTTCTACAGCCTCTGCTCTGTAGAGCACTGCCTCCACCAGTCCAGCCTGTGCCCTCTCTGCTGTGGAGAGACTACCCCAAATTCAAGGTCTCCTTCTGAAGTGGCTGTGTGTGGGACTGGCTCCACATGGTCCTGTCTTGATGCAGACCCTTTTCTTTTTGCCTTCTGGGACCGTTTCCGACCCTCTGTTGTTTGTACCTTTCTTGTTGAATCCTTTCCTGGTGGATTCACCCACATTTAGACTTCATTTAGCTCTTGTGTCCCCCTAAACTTTTCTGCTGAGCTTCAGATCCGTATATCCTCTGCTGTCTGGACCTGTCCAATTTGGATGCCTCACTGGCCCCTCAAAATCCACAAGTCCCAAACAGACCCTCACAGTCTACCCAAAAGCTGCTACTTCTCTCGCCAGCCCATCTGCCTAGGGCACTTTTTTTTTACGTTCCTCCTCAGTGATGATGTCCATTTTGTCCCCGGCAACTTTCCTCTGGAACACAGTCTTATTTTTGAATTACCAGCCTCTGACCATAGAATATACAGTTCTGACTCCTTGGTTTTCAAACATTTTTAAAGCTGTGGAGCCCTTTGTTAAGTAAAATCTTTCTGGGAAGCCCAATATATAAAATAAGTAAAAGTAGCATCCTGGTGGAGGGGGAGTGAAGGGCTGGCATCCTTTCCTGCCACTTAGACCTCCCGGTGCTGCTATCTTCCTCCTCTGAGGCAGAACTGGCATCTGGTCCTTAGGCTATAAGTGGAGTTCCCTGGAGTTGCTGTCAGTACTGTCCCAAGGCACTCGAACTCTGCATTTCTGAAAACCACTTGGTCTTTTCTGCACCCCACCTCTCTCCCATTGGTTTTATTTTAATTGTGACTGATAAATATAAAATTAGTGCTGTGATGAGTCTTGCCAGGGAAAATGAGAGCCACTTTTGGAAGTCAAACTAGATATTAAAAAGAGCCAGCTCCATTAAATGCAGAAACCTTTGAAAGTGCCCAAGAGTTCCTTTTTTACAGAAGTTTTTATTGAGTCTTATCTTTCTTTAAAAGTACTCTTCTACAACATGAACAGTCAAGTAAACTTAGTTTTACTGTTTTTGTTTTGTTCACTTACCAGTATAGCAGGTTTGTTCAACCCATAATGTAACTTAAATGTTAAGTATTTGCAGTGAGAAGTATGTTCTGTTGCCTCCAAATGGTTGCCCAGCCCCTCCACCCCCTGCCCTCCCCCTCCAAACCATCCAGCGCACTGTGGCCAGATAGATCTTTCTAAACAAACGATTTTATCACAAAACATCCTGCTGCCAGCAGGGTAAAGTCTGGCTCTACAGGAGTGTGCACAGAATCCTTGAAGAGCTTGTGCCATCACTTGCCCCGCTCATCTCTCTCTCACAGGTACCCTCCCTCCAGCCATGCTGAGACCCTGCCCTTCTGTACATCCTCTCATGCGCAGTCCTGTGGGTCCTCCACTATCTCACGGCTCTTCTGATGTCAGTCTTGCATGTGCCACTTTCATACTTTTTGCCTCATTTGATTACCATAATTATTCTTTTACTATTTTTAAAAGTTACTTTTTTTTAAGTTTTTTTTTTTAAATGGAGGTACTGGGACTTGAACCTAGGACCTTGTGCACGCTATGCATGTGCTCTACCACTGAGCTATACTCCCCCTAAAATTTTATTTTTAAAATTTGATTTTTTAACTTAATTTTTATAAAGTATTATTATATTTTAAAAATAAAAATGGTGAAATACAAGTAATAATAAATCTAATCAGTTTATTAAAATACATTCCTTCAGTAAGGTTCTTGACGAAACCTTTTGTGCTTAAAATTTTTAAAAACTATGTATAATAGGTGATATTAAGGAATTGATTTTTTTTTTAAGGTGTGATAGTAGCATTGTGATTATATATGAGAATGCCCTTATTTTTGGGAGAAGTAGGCTGAAGAGTTTAGAGGTGAGCTGTGATATCTTCACTTCCAAATTGCTCGTAAAGTATACATATATGCACATATATATAGAAAGAGAAAGCAAATCAGAAAAATTTTTAATAACTTTCAAATCTTAAGTGGAGAATATTTGGAATTTTTTCCAAATCTTTATATTTGGAAATTTTGATAAAAGCTTCTTTTGGCACAAGTTAAAATGGCTGCAAAAAAAGGCTGCGAAAATAGTTGGTATTAAAAATATTTTTAACCCCAGTTGAAGTAAGATGATGTTGTATCTGGATAAGGACCTGGGGTCCCTGAGACCAGGGTAGGCATCCACAGAGGTGGAAGAGGGTGAACCAGGCCTAGACTTGGCCTATAACCCCTCTCACCCTCCAACCCATGTTTGCTTGGAAATGGAGAAACTTTGGAAATTTTGAAGCTATGGGGGAAAAACTCTCTGGTTTTTTACCTAACTGATTTTTGGCTGGAGGAAGTTTAGGAAATTTGGGCTCTTCAATAATTCTAAAGTTCTTTGTTAGTTTAGAAACAAAAAGATAATTATGTAAAATTTTTTACTCATAATATGATTAGTATATGATATTAACATATAAAATGTAATTGAACTTTTAGTTGCATACTTATTAATATGGTTGAATCATTCAAATTTTGGTTACAATGGAGCCAAACATGTAAGAGATTTTTCCATCTTGCTTTGAGGAGCAGATACACTTTTTTTTTTAACTGTTATGGCGGAAAATTGAAAGTTACTGTGAGTAGAATGGACCTCTTCATATCCCACCCCTCCACCCACCCCTGTTTCACTGAATTCAATTTCTGCCGCAAAGAATTTAGAGATAGGTAAGAAAGATGAGATTGCTATTAATAGGCAACACTTTTTCATGCATTGCTTTATATTTATCATAATCACAGACTCAAGTACTTCTTAATTTATTTTTTTGAGACAGGGATACATGTACCTAGTAAAATATTTTTTGAATAGTGAAAAAGAGTATACTCCTTTACTGAGACTCCTAGTCCCTCAGTCCCTTCTGCAGGCTGCTGTTATTCCTAGTTTCTTTTGTTTTCTTCCAGAAAAATTCTGTTTGAATAAAGATATGTATTTCCCCACCCACTTAAAAAAAAACAATTGGTAGTGCTCTTTTCATTTAAAATGTCTTGGATAAAAAGAATATGAAAATGAATATATATATATATATATATGCATATGTATGATTGGGACATTGTGCTGTACACCAGAAATTGACACATTGTAACTGACTGTACTTCAATTAAAAAACAAATATACCTTGGATATACCCGGTACCCAGAGATCTGCCTCATTCTTTTAATGATTGCCTAGTATTCTGTTATATGGATGCACCATAATTTATTGAGTTGGTTCCCTATATGTATACATTTTGGGTTATTTTCAATTTTTTATGCTATAAACAGTATCATGGGCTAATGATAACTGAACTTGCTTGGATTAAGACAAGCTTTCTAATACTTAAATTAAAAAAATATTTTTAATGAATTAGTGTATTTGTATAAGTAGACCATCCTCTGGCACTGGCTGCAGTAGAGTAAGAGGAGTTGGAGGTAAAGGTACACAGGGGCCTTCCACACATCCCACCACTCCTTCCCCTTCCCATGTGGCAGGAGTGGGAGGGGGCAGAATTCCCACCCAGCGTGATAAGCTGTGATGTGTTAACCATGCCTTTAAAGCTCGAGGCCTGCTGCTTGTTATCAATTTCAGTAATTTGTGTTTGTGTTTCGGTTTTGAGAAAATCGCAGCAGCATAGATTGGCTAACAAATTATATCACTTTCTGGAAATTTTTTTGTATTTTGTTTACTGGCAATTAATACTGCTAAAGTTTTTAAAAGATTGGATAAAAATCTTGATAAGGAATTTTAAACAGAGTGCTCTGGTTCCAGTGCAGTAATTTCTGAAGAAACTGTATTTGGAATCCTGATGCATTCTGTAGTTGAATCCTACAGTGTTAATATATTTCAGTAATCCAGGTTCTTAGTTCTTACCCTTTTTGGAAGAACTTCAGAACACTCCTAAGAGCACACATCCATACGCACGTCATTATATCATTATATCCTCTGCATACTGCCATTGCCTGTAAAATACTTTCCTCACAAAATGTGTAACAATTCATGGTAACATATTTCTAACCCAGGCTGTTGTGGTTGCTCAGAGGGCACGCACACTGCGCCAGCGGCCGGGGTGCTGCCGCTCGGGGAGCACTTGTGCACTCCTTGCAGGGGCTCACAGCCACTGAGTGCACTACTGGGCTTTCCTGAGTCAAGTGTGTTTACTCTGCTGTGGCCTTCTTTCTGCCATTTATGTTGTGTTCTAGTGAGTAGGTTTTTTTTTCCCCCTAGTGAGTAGTTTTGACCCATGAAGGCAGATAAAAGGATGCAACTTGTAGACTTGGACTTGTGGCAAAGGAACAGTGTCACATGGTATGTCAAAAAGCAAGTTTTATGGGTTGATAAGGTGCTTTCAGAAAGTGATCTGAGAAAAAGAAGTATAGAAATCTCAGGCAGTTATGGTGAGTCAAGTTCCTTGTATTGTGTGATGTGTTAGAAACAGCAGGGCTTCCTGGCAAGTTGGACCATTCAGTGTTTAAAGAACAGGTGGAAGAAACAGTGATTTGAAGGCATATTTTAACTTCAGAGGATTTGAAGAGGCCTACGGAGCAAGCAAGTTGCCTATGGTTAATGCCTAGTAAATTTACACAGGAGTTCTGCCTAATGACCTCTCAAGTGAAAAAAGCACTCCTGATTGGCAGTGTGCACACAAGGGCTAGTCAGAGAAACTGACCTCAAGGCAGATGGGGGGGCGTGGAATTTCCTTCTCTGCTGAAAATGACAGTACCCCTCTCTAGAGGCAGGAATGTTATTGCTGCGCTATAAAGCTGTCTGTGGGTTTTTTCCCTCTTTAGTGAATTGGAGGTACCGTGATCTGATACCAGAGAAATTTATTTAGCAAACTTTATAAAGCAGTGGTGCTAGGAGTTTAGGGAATGCAAATTTGAGTAAGTTTTCTGCTCTTAGGAAGCTTATAGTACTGGGATAGGATGAGATACAGAATAGCTAGTGTTTAGGTACCATCAAAAAGGCACAGAGTGCCTCCTATGGAAGATGTTTTGACAGGGATGGGAGAAGGGGCTAACATTTTTGTAGGGTATTATTTTTTGAAGTGGTTTTTATGGGAGTAAAGGTCAGAGAGTGAATGATCTCTGAATAATTATTCATGTACCATATTGTTAGTGTAAGACTTTCTAAAACAAAAAAATTTATTTTTTAATGCAGAAAAGACCCAGTGTAAAATAAGAAAATAACCCTGAACTTTTCCTTTTCAAATCCCTTTCCAAGCCTTTATCTTTAGTACTTCATCCAAAACCTTTGGTAAGGTTCCTGCTAACTCTTCTTTGAGAGTAGTAGAAGCAAAGAACTAGCTGCAGTGATCTGTGGGCTCTTATATCTGGAACTGTAGGCAGTCCCATTGGGACCCACCTAGAACTGGAGTGAGCAGCAGTCAGGATGTGGGGGATGGAGGGGAAACTGTTATCTTGTAGCCATAAGCATGCAGCTTGGCAAGAATTATGGTATATCCTAAATGGGCCTCAAACTTTTTACTTTATATTATCTGTTCAGCTTCCCTGTTAGCTCAGTAATTGCTGAGAGAGGTTGTTATGCTGAGTGCTTATATGTGAGTCATTTGGTATTTTGATTTATTAAAATTTTTATAACCCTTGTATGTTATACATTATTTTTCATTGAGTTTTACATTGACTATTGCAGAATGTTAATTTGCAATTGTAATATTTTCTTTGGCTAATTGTATGCTCACCTGGTAGGAGTCCTATAGAAATTTCTATTGGTGTGAGTTTCAGCAAGATTCAGGGACCAGTTCCTGAGTTTTTAAGGATCATTTAGGAGTTGAAGATATATTCAGGATTTGCTCAGCGTCCTCACTGTCATTGCTTTGGTCTTAGCTATCATCCAGTCTCATCTAGATTATTGCAGTAGCCTCCTAACTGATTCCCCTCCTTCTGCCCTTGCCCCCTGCAGTCTACCCTTGATGTAGTGAGATCCTGTTAACAGGTAAGTTGGATAATATCACTCTTATGCTCAGAATCTCCTGCTGTCACTCAAGCCTTTGTTGTGTCCTGCAAGGCTACCTATGGCCTGGTCTCCCCACCTCTCAGACTTCCTCCCCCCATCTGCTCTCCAGCAAGCCAAGGGGGCTCCCTCCTGAGGATTTTTGCACATGTTGTTTGCTCTACCTGGAATGCCTTCCTGTAGTATGTGCGTGACTAGCTCCCTCACTTCCTTGGGGTCTTTTCCCCCACATTACCTTAGTGACCCATGTACTTAAAATTTCAACCCTCCTGGTATCATGCTTAGTGAAGTAAGTCAGACAAGAGAGGCGAATACTGTATGATATCACTTCTGTGTGGAATCTACAAAATAAAACAAACTAGTGAGTATAACAAAAAAGAAACAGACTCACAGATATAGAGAACAGACTAATGGTTACCAGTAGGGAGAAGGAAGTGGGGACAGGCAAGATAGGGGTAGGAGATTAAAAGGTTCAAACCACTATGTATAAATTAAATTAGTTACAAGGATGTATTGTATAGCACAGGGAATATAGTCAATATTTTATAATATGTTTATGTTTATATGTTATAATATTTTATAATATGTTGTCTACCTGAAACTTATCTAATGTTATAAATCAACCATACCTCAATTAAAAGAAAAGAAAGAAAATGTCAGCCTTCCTCCAACATTTCATGACCCTGCCCATTGCTTATTTTTTTTCTCCTTGGCATTTATTATCTAACACTTTGTATTATCTCTCTCTCCTACTTGAATGTTATCTCTTTGAGGACAGGAATTTTTGTCTGTGTTGTTTACTGGTATATCTCCAGCACCTAGAACAGGGTCTGGCATATAGTAGGTGCTCAGTAAAAATTTGTTGACTGAATGGATGAATAAATATTTTATTGCATAGTTCCCCACCATGGTTTGTGAATTATGTAAATTCTGAATTTGGTAGGCTATCAGTCAGTGTCTAGTCAGGAAACCATTCCCAAGTGCTTCAGTCAAAAGGGAATATAATTCTAGGAACTGGATACAAAAGGAAGGGCTGGAGGAGCCAAGGGGGAAGATGGTATTACCCAGAGCCCACAAGCCCTCTTTTTCCATCTATGCTGCTGGAGTTCATTATAGCCAGGCAGGAACCAGTATGCTTGTCAGGGCTGCTGCCAGAGGCGGCTTAGAACACGGCTTACTTGGGGGCTGAGAATGCACATTTCACTCCTGGTGATTCAGGGAGCGTCTGGAAGGGTGAGAGTGGGGCTGAGCACCAACACGAACTATCTAGCACAGGTGGTACTTATTTAACTCATGTGTAGAGACAAACTTAGATGTAGGACAAACCAAATTAATAGCACAGGGTAAGATCTGAGATCATGAGTGAAACATTAGAAAGCTAAGAATCAAATCCCAGCGTAGGTTATTCACATCCATGTGTTGAACCAAACGTAAACTCAGCCTCTAGAAATGGAACATGACAGGAAACATATCTTCATTGTGGCTGTGATCTCTTAGTGTGATTAAGTGCTCATTTCCCTGAGTTCAGTAAATCTGTGTTGAGGCCCAATTGTGTCCCAGATTAGATCTCTGTCACCTAAAGGATCATACTTGCCTCTCCTAATCTGATTACAGAGTCATTGCTCAGGGCCCTGCTGTCAGTTATGGGTCTAAGATGTGACAGGCTTGTATTTATGGTACCTCTGACTAAATGCTCCTCCCTTTACTACTCAGATCATCCCTATCTCTCCTGTCCCCTAGGACGCATTGCCAGCAGCACCTTGTTGCTCCTCCTCTCCGTTATGAACAAGGACACCAAAGTCTACATATACTTGATTGCAAACTATATTTTTGTTCAGTGCTCATCAGTATTTGTGACATGAATCCATTATCGATAAGCTTATTTTTGATTAGGGGTGGCAACATTTTAATCTCTCAAGATAGGGAGGGAGATCATAGTGGAAATGGTAGGAATTAGTGGGACTTCTGTTTGCCTTGCCCTTTTCTCTGTTTCCCCAAGCCCCAATTAAAATTGGACTAGGGATTTAGATTGAATGTCTCTTTCTTGGATGTGAGGTCTGTCATTGATAGACCAAAAAATACTTCCTCCACCCACCCCCTTGTCCCCCCAAAAAAGGCAAAATGAAATCCTGTGCAGTGATTACATTTATGGATTTAGAATTCTGCTGTAATTTATTTATTTATGAAATTCACATCCTTGCTTTTTTCCTTAAAAACTGAAATTGTAAGGGCTTTTAATGTTAAAAGTTATCTTCAGGGAGTAATTTAGCATGTTTTTGATGAGAAATAATTTATATTCAAGTACCAGCTTATTTCATTCATCGGGTTATTTTGAATTTCTGTAATGTTAATTACTTTTCTTAAAGGATAATCCTGTGCTACATGGAAACATAAATAAATGGATCTTTCATGTGCTGGTTTGGATCCACATGTAAGGATATAATCAATTTGTTAAATTGTACCTAGCTGCAGTCCCTTACTTTTTTGATAGGATTATTTTCTTCAGTCCAAATAAACTGAAAATAAACTTCTATTTTTTCCCCCATAGACTAAAGTATTTCTGTAGCAAAAAAAATTAACAACCACCAGAGCAGCTTAGATTCTTTTCTCTGTGCCACCTAATAAATGAAGCCTTCATATTGGCATCTCCAACACTGATGGCAGCAACATTTTATCTAATGCCATAGAGAAGGAGTCCTGGGGAGAAGGGCTGCTTTCAGTGGGGATGCTGGCTTCTGGCGTATTTGTATTTAGTTTTCTGTAAGTCTCTTTCAGAATCTGATGTGCTACTTTAGAGAGAAATATTACGTCATTAAAATTCTAGGAGAAAAATGTTTGAATTTAAGCAAAAATCGTTTATTTTCCACTTCTTTGTGCTTCCGCTACTTTTCCCTTTTAAACGATTTTATTTCTCCCCTAAAGTTGCTCTGTTTTTGAGCTGTGATTATTGGAGACTCTCACCAAAAGATTCTGGGCTGGAAGGCTGACACACCAAACAGGTGGGAGGGCCCCCAGATACTCCCAAGGAGCTGATGTCTTATGAAAACAATGGTTATCAATTCATTTAAATTAAGTCTCCAGATGGCAACAGAGTACACTTGAGCCAGGAAAATATCTGTGATCTAGAGATACTTATTTGCTTTTGACTTCTTAGAGGGATTTACTTTTATTTATTTAACTTTTTATTATGAGAAATTTTAAACATATACAGAGATAATAACATAACTCCATTTACTGATCACTCCTCTTTAACATTTTGCTTTTTTAGAGGCATTTTCTAATGAATTTAGGCATAAAGCACTTAAATTTTATGATTATCTTTTCCTCTTTTTGGCATTATGTTCTAAGAAAATTTTTTTCCTTTTTCTTTCTTTTTTTTTTTAATGAAGTTACCTGGGATTAGAACCCAGGACCTTGTGCATGCTAAGCATGTGCTCTATCACTGAGCTGTTACCCTCTCCTCTAAGCAAATTTTTCTCCTCATTTACATTGGCAAATTAAAGTGTGCCTAGTAGGGTGGGAAGGGATAGCCTGGGATTTCAAAATTGTAGAATAGATAAACAAGATTACACTGTATAGCACAGGGAAATATACACAAAATGTTATGATAACTCACAGAGAAAAACATGTGACAATGAGTGTGTATATGTCCATGAATGACTGAAAAATTGTGCTGAACACTGGAATTTGACACATTGTAAAATGATTATAAATCAATAAAAAATGTTAAAAAAAATAAATAAAGTGTGCCTAGTAACTCCCAAGACTAGTTGTAGAGAAGCAGTAACTGAATTTGATCTTTTGATAGAAATGCACTGAGTATAAAATAAACAGATTGCTGCTAGACCTGTACTTTACGAATAGGTTAAGTTCTATACTGAATAATACTGTTAGGCTCAACTTAGCCAATGGCGAACCTCTACTTTCACTTACAATGTGGAAAAATCTGTATTACAAAACTCTGATGGAAACCTGGGTATAGATTAGAAATGTTTTCTTCCCTTCTCTTTCTCCTTCCTCCATCCTTGATTTACAACTTCTTTTCTGCCATTCATTCTACAAATATTTATTGGCCCTGCATATACAACCTAAACAGAGGGAAGCTTTTATAGTGGGAAAGTAGGGAGATAATAAACTATTAAGGAAATAAATAGAACCTAGTATTTGTGATAAGTACCTGACTGGTAGACTGAGTGATATGTTAGCGAGTGAGATGAAGATATGCTCAATAGGGTGATGAGAAAAAAATCTTTTTGTGCTAGTGACTTTAGACTTAAGAGGTGAGGGGCAGGAAGCAGCTGTGTGAAGAGCACTTTGGGCAAGGGGATAGTATTTGCAAAGGCCCTGAGGTAGGAAAGAATCTGTGATGAGTTAGGTAATACAGGGAGTATGAATGGAAGAAAGATGGAGTGATAAGTAGGGATCACATCCTCCAGGGCTTTGTAAGGAGTTAGGAGTTTATTAAACTCCTGGTAAGGAGTTTGGAGTTTTATTATTTAGGAAGCTACTGAAAGTCTTTAAGTAGGATTGTGACAGGATCTGCTTTGCCTTTTAAAAAGATGTCTATCTGCTGTGTAGAGTCTAGACTTCCAAGTGTGAAAGGGGAGGCAATTTGGAGGCTACTGCATTAATCGAGGTGGCTTGGATTAGGATGGTAGCAGTGAAGATGGAGAGAAGTGATTGATTTCAAGATATATGGTCACAGTACACTCAGTAAGATTTGCTAATGGATAGAGTAAAGGTGAGTGGGCCATCAGTGTGGTTTCCAAGTTTTTGTCTTGGTTGGTTGTGCAGTACTGAGATGGGGAAGCCTGAGGAGAGTTGGATTTGGAAGCAAATATAGAGTTCAGTTTTGGCTGCCTGTGTGGCATTAAAAAGAAGATTCCAAATAAGTAGTTGGACATGTGTGTCTGGAGCTCAGGGAGTAAGTCCTTGTAATATCGGTCGTATTTATAGCCATGGACTTTCATGCTATCATCTTTGAAGAGAATGTTGATTGTGTATGGGGAAAAGAGAGCTCAACACTCAACTCTGAGGATTTCCAAAATTTAGAGTTTGTGTGATTCTGGAGGAGCCAGCAAAAGAGACTGATATGGATTGGCCAGAGGGGAAGAAGGAAAACCAGGACAGTAGTGTAGTAGTAGTAGCTGAGGGAGAAAATACTTTGAAAAGGAGGATTTTACCGTGTAGATGGGGGACCTGGTAAGATCAGAGAAGAGACCCTTGTATTTGGTGATTGGAAGGTCGTTGGTGACGTGGCCAAAAGCAATGTCACTGTGTTAGAATAGATGGTAGCCAGGTTGGGTAGGAAGAGAGGAAATGGCATGAGATGAGACTTCTTACTGTGAAGGGAGAGTAGAGAAATGGACAAGTTCTTGGAGGGCATGCAGGGGTCAGGAGAGGTTATCTTTTATTATTGAGATGGAAGCATTGGAGCATATTGTATGCTCTGATGGGACTAACCCTGGTGGGGAGAGATGTTGTACAGAAGGAATAACTGATGGTGTTATGTTATTAAGTGGGTGGTGGAAGGGGTGGGAGGGAGTTTCTTTTGCCTGAAGGATGGGAGCAAATGGGGACAGGTGGTGGGAGAATAAAGGAAAGTCTTGGCCCCTCACAGTGTTCTTCATAATTACCTTTATTTCTCTCCTAGTTCTTGTATTCTTCAATTTTCTGAATATGCACAGACATCCAATTTGTATTAAAGAAATGAAGCAGAAGTTTATTACTACTTATTGTACATTGAAATGCATCTTCTTACAGAGAGAAGGAAAAGGGTGTAGAAATAGCACAAGATGTATATGGATGCTTACAAGAAGTCACACTTTGCTAAGGTAATTACTTTTGAAATATTACTAATATTTTTTGAAAAGTGAAGGTATAAGCTGCAGGAAGCGAAGAGGCATGGGGATGCTTTATTTCGTGGGGTTGTGTCAGTATGAAATGCTAAAATTTCCCCAAGTTGCTATTTAAGTTCACCCCTAAACTTGATAGTGCAGCATGTTGCAATCCTGTCACTCTGCTATTTGAGATGGTTTTCTTTATTAAATGTGTAAGACTGAGTCATGTAGAAGGAGCATGGGAGACTACTTATGATCAGGTTAGACTGTAAGCCCCCAAGAGGTTAGGGACTTTGTTTTGTTCATCATTTGATCCCTAGAGCATGGAACAATGCCTGGCAGGTAACAGGCACTCCATAAATATGTATTCCATGAATGAGGAAACTGTTAAAGTAAGCATCATTGTGTTAGTGGACCTGGAGAGTAAAGTGGCTATAGCATCCTCAAAATGAAAATGTTTTCTCTTTTATGCAGAGTTTAAATTCTTACCTCAAACAGTGTGGTATGGTAGAAGGAACACAGGCATTAGATTACACAGATGTGGATTCCATCTTTGTGTTTGAATGCCTTGCACATATTTCTTAACTTCAGTTTCTTCATTTGTAAATGGGAATAGTAATAATGTACTTGTGCAGAATTATTGCATATTTGTGTAAGATATATAAAATATTCCTGTCTGGCATAGTAGGTCCTCAGCAAAAAGAGGATCTTGTTAATTTCCTGTTTTGCTCAATGATTGAATCTAGGTACTAGAGTCAGATCTGGTTCCCCATAATCAGTTTTCCATGTGGGGAAAAAAATGAAGTTGAATCTTTCCCTCATATCAGATGGATTAAAGAACTGAATGTAAAAGGCGTAATTAAAAAAAAAATTAGGCGATAAGAGATCTTTGTGACCTCAGGGTGGGACCTCAGGTGTTTTTTTTTTAAAAACAAAGTGCAAAAAGCATTAACTACAATGAAAAGATTGATAAATGTGACTATATTAAAATTAAAACTGTTATCAACAGATACCATAAAGAGAGTGAAAAAATGAGTCACAGAGTAGGAGCATACATTTTAATCACATATAGTTGCCAGAATAAAGAAAGAGCTCTTTCAAATCAATTGGTAAAAAAGACAGCCCACTAGAAAAACAACTTCAACAGGCACTTCCCAGAAGAGGAAATCCAAGTGATCAGTAGACATAAAGATGTTCAGCCTTATTTTAACTGGGAAAATGCAAATTAGAACACAGTCAGATACCATCACACACTCACTAGGTTTGCAAAAATTAAAAAATCTCACTGTGGGAAGTGTGTTTTTGGAGCCCTGGGAGCTCTGTTCACTGCTGGTGGGGTTGAGATGCGACAACCACTTTGGGAAGGTTGGACATTGCTTTAAATTGGATATAAGCTCATCCTGACCTCAGCTAGACTGACAAGTCTGGCCTGCAGTTGGTACTGCGATGATCAAGATCAAGGCTGTGACTGTATGGTTACTGGAGCTCAGAGTGGGCCTTGGTGCCTGATAGTGAGCAAATTGCTCCTACTTTGGAGGTAGGAGTGTGAACTTACAGTTCTAATGGTTGTTCTTCCTTTGTCCTTTAATTATTAATGACTGTGTTCTGGATCAGAGTAAGCCCTGTATTTTCTTTTCTTTCACTGCTAAAAGTAGGGTGCTAAACAGACAGCAGTCTAAATAAAAGAAAAATGATTATATTTTCATCAAATATTTTTGATGTAGTAAGTCTTCCCTCACCACATATCTCACCATCTGAGGCAGAAAATTGAAAAACAACAATTGTAGGCCTTACTTATTCTCTTATTCTATTTTTTAAAAGATATTTTTATTTTTAAATTTTAAAAATTTGGGGGGAAGGAGATAATTAGGTTTTATTTATTTACGATGGAGGTACTGAGGATTGAACCCAGGACTTCATGCATGCTAAGCATGCACTCTGCCCCTGAGCTATACACTCCCCCCTCTCATTTTAAAAATAGCTTTATTGAGATATGATTTACATATCAAAGTTCACCCACTCAAAAGTATACAATTTAGTGATTTTTAGTATATTTGCATAGTTGTGCAACCATCATTATAATTTTAGAACAGTTTCATTATTCCAAAAAGAAATTTATGCCCATTAGCAATTATTCCTTATCCCTATTTCCCTGCCTCTTCATCCTAAGGCAACCGTGAATCTACTTTCTGTCTCTAGATTTGCCAATTCTGGATATTTTACATAAATGATATATAATACATGATCTTTTGTGATTGGCTTCTTTAACTTAGCATAAAGTTTTTGAGGTACATCCATGTTGTAGCATGCGTTAGTGTTTCATTTCTTTTTATCACTAGATAATATTCTACTGTATGGTATATCACATTTTATTTATCCATTTGTCAGTTGATGAACATTTTAGTTGTTTCCATATTTTGGCTGTTTTAAATAATACTGCTGTGAATGTTCATGTACAAGTTTTTGTGTGTAATATTTTTATTTCTCTTGGGTTTCTATACCTTAAGAGTGGAATTGCTGGGTCATATGGTAACTCTATGTTTTACTTTTTGAGAAACTGCCAAACTGCTTTCCAAAGTGGTTGCACCATTTTACATTCCCACCAGCAATCCTTGCCAACATTTGCTGTTCTTCCCCCCACCCCTTTATAGCCATTCTTTTGGCTTTAATTAGGGAAATGGAAATTAAAATACAGTGAGATGCCATTACACACTAATCAGATATGCAGATATTTAAAAATCCCAACTGCAGGAAATGAGTATTTGGATATCTGTTACTTTTTATATGACTCAAAGATGGTTTTGGCTTTCTAAATGACCTTTGTAGAGATGAGGTTGCTTTATGCTCTCATTTTGAGGGTCCTCCAGCTTCATAATTTCTCTCTGCTATATATATTGAAGTTTAGGCTAGCTGTCATTATTCACTCACTCCATCAGCACTCATTGACAGGGCCTGTCTGTTTTCAAGGATCCAGTCCTGAGAAAACCTAGGACACCTGATTTTGTGATGAGAGTAAAGAATATTGTAAAAGAACTGTACAATTGTAAGGTAGATTAGATATGCTGTTGTTCCCCAGAGCTTTTTACAAAGGAATACCTGTTACCAGCAATAGCTCTCAGAGATTTTATTTATTGTTAGCTGATTCATTGGGTGGTGATTCTAAAAACTTTCTAAGAAGTGGTCTGTTTTCTTTCCTGAACTGAGGCTTTAGAATATGCAGTAAAATGTCTAACAGGAAATGATAGAAGATGAGGAAGTCTATTTTGGTAAAAGCTTATATGTAAAGATTTTGTTTTTGAATGGAGCTCAGTATTGGGGAGACACAACATGGGTTTTGGGTTTTGCTGTCCTTATTAGTTTTGTAGCCTTGGGCAACTTAAATGCCTTCTCTGATCGTTTCCTGGCCTTTAAAATGGGACTGTTTGGAAGGATGATTATCACATCACAGAGTGCCTGGCATGACAAGCACTCACATGTCAGCCCTCTCCTCCGTGACCACAAGACTGTTTTTGAGGAAGATGATCCTTCATTAATAAACCATGGTCCTTCTTGAAGTAATTAAAGCTCTCAATTAACTGATTATTATCTAATAGTAACAAAACTATGAGAGCATTTTGGCAAAAGAAAAAAATAAGAGTGAACACACACACACACACACACACATATATATATATATATATATATATATATATATATATATATATATATATATATATATATATATATATATACTTAGTTATAATCATTTCCTAGAATGTAACAAAGTTGATACAATTTTAAATCACTCTTAATTCTTAGAAGTTACACTGTTTTTAAATCAATTCTAGATTCTTCTGCTATTTCAAGGTATAAGTAATTAATTCTTCAAAGGAGAAGATTTTTAGAAGTCATGATTACATTCTAAAACAAAATGTACTTTTTTTTGCAATAGTAATTTGTAAGAATGTTTGTAATATAAGGCAGAGGGAAATGATTATAAATGCAATGTTTTATCTTCCATCTTTTGTTGAAAGTCGTATGTCCTTAACTGAAAAATCTGGTTTTTTTTATATAAGGTATAAATGGTATATGGAGATGGTATCAGGTCATGCTTTGTAACAGATGAAGTTTGCATCCAGAGTTAATGGCTTAGTTAAGTGTAGTACTGTTACACTATGAATTAATTTAAGAATCCAAAAGGAATCTGTTGTCCAGAATTCTTTTATCTGGAAGCATAGTTCTTGCATTGTGTTCAGTATTATTAAATTCTAAAAGAGAGAATTTTAGCAGAACACTTGCCTCTGGTCAGCTTTGAACTCAACCATACATTCCACCAAGAATTGTATTCAAGATGGCATATTCTTCCCATTTTAGGTTTATCTGTTACTTATGGTCCCCAGTGTAGAAGAGTTTATTCTTCAGAGGAAGGATTGAAGAATGAATGCTTTTATTATTTCGAGTACAACCTAATGTGTAAGTTGTAACTTAGCAAGTTTTATAATTGGGTTGGACTATCTCCGTTTAAGGCTAAGTAAACACTGGAAGCAGATGGAAAAATATTTTCCATTGAACCAGTGAGTGTTTTTGCCGACACTGTAATCCTATAGCGCTACAATTCCTATAGCAAGTTTCTGGATGATTGTGATTGGTCTTTCAGGTGTTTTATTTATAAAAACATGGCTTAGGACTTGGGAAAGGTAGTATGAAATATCTGTAATTTTTTTATAGCTTAATCTCTTTGTATTTTTTTTTTTATTAGTCTCTAGCACTGAAGGCTTTTCAACTGTAAAGCAGGTGGAATATACTCCAATCAGTATATGTTAATTTGCCATATTTGTAGCTGAACTCTATTTGTTGGTCATGGAATTGAGCCTCCAAAGACTAAAATGTGTCTGTCGTTTTCCTTTAATTCTAGCACTTTAAATGATAAGAAGTATGGTTCGTAACCTTTGACTTTTGAATTTCTTGGTCAGTGTTTTCCTAATTACTGCAGTGAATGAAGGATTGTGAGAACCACTCGACATTGCTGCCCTTTTTAAGTGGCCATTAAATCTTGTTCGCTTGCTGCTTGTTCATATTATATCTAAATGTATGCTTACTTTTCATTCATTGCATCTCCTCGTTCTCTTCTCAGCCACCCATATCACAGCCTCTGCTTCTATCACATGACTGGATGGCTCTCCTAGGCATTGCCAGTGGTTTTTGCATTGGCAGGTCCTGTGCCTCTTTCTGTCTTCATCCTCCATTGAACTTCCTTTCATATTTGGCTTTGTTGATGGTGCACTCTCTGTGAGAGGACATTTTCTTGACTTCCTGCCTTTAGATTTAATATATACAAAGTGACTTGAGCAGTGGATAGCAAAAAGCATTAACCTTTCCTCCTCAATGTTGCCTCCTTTTCTTCTCCTTGGTTTTGTTTTTTTTTTGGTAAGTAGCTTCCTGTACTTGCCAGTTGACTTGTATCTACAGCCCAGCCTGTCTAATACTGTCATCTGAGAGCAGCCTGATTTTCACCTACTTTGGGACTCTTCACCAGATGGCCCAGAACTCCATCTCAGTCACAATGGATATACCAGTCTTTGACATGTCCCCTACCCCCAAATCTCAGTTCTTCATCACTACTGTTTGGCCTTTCATGTGATAGAATTTGGAATCATCTTTGATTTTTCTCTGTTATTTCCTACTTTGAAATGTCTCTTAGGTTTAGTCTTTCCTCACCATTCTGACCACTACTTCTCTGTGCCAAGCCCTCAGCCTTTCATCCCTGGGCTAACCAGCTCCTTTCTGCTGGTTTGCCTCTAGTCCTAATTATCCTTTAACTGTGTATATGTCAGCTGACAGATAAACTTTAAAATGTTGTATTCCTCAAGTCTTTCCCATTTGGTGCCTTTTGTGTAGTATATAACTTCTGCGTGTTATGTACACCCTTCTGTGTGGTCCTTGTTCTCCTGTGCACCAGCAGACTGATCTCTCCTGTCACCTTGCGTGCAACCCCCCCGCCGCCACCACCCCACCACTGGCTTATGCCAACCTCATGCCTGCCTTGCTGCCTTTTTGCATGCTGCTTACCCTGCTAGGAATATCTTCTACTCTTTCCTCTACCGCTCCAAGGTCTGTCCATCCTTCAAGAAGTTCCTTTACTTTTGCATGCAGGGTTTTTGTTTGTTCGTTTTTTGTTTGTTTGTTTATTTGTTTGGCAGCTATCTTGACCTACAGTTAACTCTCCCTTCTCTGTGCAGCTAATTTTCTAATGCCTTGCATTTCAGAAATTCCCCCAGTGGCTCTGTCCCTAACTGTAAAATACTTAAGGGCAAGGCTGACTTTTTGTATCATGATCTTCCATCCCTAGTGTATTGCTGGGAATGAAGGAGGTGCTCAGTAGTGAATGGAGGTCAGTTTTGAGAATGATCAAGAAAACATGGTAGACATGTGGGCTTGTAATTGTAATGGTAAATATTGGAAGACAGTTCTAAAGATAAAGATATAAAACGATGTTTGTAAGGTTAGTGGTCTTTCCCTAGGACGGTTTTATCTTTCACCTGGTGTCGTTTTGTTGATATGGTATAGCAAATATTGTGGAATTAAAATTCAGTGGGGGAAACTTTGAGCAAATTATTTTATTTAGACATCTTGTTTTATAAGTTAAGTTCTATATACAAAGAGACATTTGCCACTTTCTCAAGTCAGCTACTGTAAAACAAATACTATGCTATAAGTAAAGTGTCTTTAGCCAGACATACTGTATTTTGCTTGTACAAATTAAGTGAATGTTATCTTTGAAACATGGCTCGACTTTACCCCCTTGTATATTTTCCTATCTACATTATGTAAAGAAAATAAATATTTCTTGCTTAATTTCTTCTCCCAAAGCTATCTCTGGACTAGAAAGGGCTTACCTGCTCTACAGAGGGTTAAATCTGGATCCATGAGCTACTTTCCCCTGGCTGGGCAGCGCTGTCCAGTCACTGCCGAGCTGCTCCCTCTTGATATCTGTCTCCCTTTGCTTTCCCCTGGGCTAAGGAGGGGCTTCCACACACACATCCCCACGTGCCCCCACCCCTAGGCTGTAAGAGCAACTGAGAGCTAGAATAGTTGCCTGATTCTTCTCCCTTTACCCAGATGAGCCTTGTTTCTTTAAAGCGAAAAGACAGAATCTCTTCCTTGTTTGAGTTCAAAAGTTTCTTTTGTCCTCCTTTAGTCCTTAAGACATTCTAACCTTGTTACTTGCTTTTGTCTCCTTTCGCACTAGTTTGAGGCAAAGGGATAATGTTTTATCTTTGTTGCTGCTTCACAGTACAGCACAGTACAAGAACTAAGTAAATATTTGTTGCATGAATAAGTGATTCCTGTATTTAAAAGCCATACTTCCCCCCTAACCCCCCCACCCCGTATTCTCTCAAATTCTTAGCAGATTAACAGCTTTGTTGTTCAAAACCAGGGGTTCTTGAGCTTTTTTCCCCCATGTACCCCTTTGGTAAGCCATTGAAGTCTGTAGACCATTTAAAACCATTACTGGTTTTAAAGAAATGAAATACATAAGATTAAAAAAGAAATCAGTCATATATGTGTGTATCAACTATAATGTGATAAGAAAATATGTTCTTTCTGTCATGACAAAGATACAGCACTGTTAATATTGCTGTGATTTGTTGCCTAAACTCATATTTGACGGAAATCTTAAATTTCAATTTGAGGTTTATGAAAACGGATGTAAAAACTTTCTCTCTTTCAGATGCACCCATCCCTGAATTCTCTTCATGGACCCCAGGGCTCCAGGTGAAGAATCTTGCTCTAAACAGTAGAAATAAGAGAAACTACTTAAAGTAGGAAGACATTGTAAGAAATTTGGCACATGCTGATTTTTAGTGAAGAAGTCTATGATAGAAGAGTGGATGAGATTATTGTAAATTGCTGAGGATGTTGATGGACAAAGACTTAGGGGTTAAATAATATCTGTTTTACAGTGATAACGTAACAAACGGGGAACTATGGGAGTAAGGGAGTAACTTCTTGAGTGCATAGAGTACAGAAAAACCTTTAAACATGCATGTGGTGTCTTTCTTAATCACGTTTGGAAATAATAGGGATAGCATTTAGTGGGAAATTCATGAATTTTGGAGTCAGAAATGTGAATTCTGAGTAAGTTTCTTAATCTTGCTTGAGCCTTGGTTTTCTCATGTGTAAAATCATTATAATGTCTGCTTCCAAGTTCTATGAAGATGAGATGAGAGCCTGTCCTAGTGCTTGGAGCTCCCAACCAGTGCTGGTTTCTCTGTGACAGGGGTGGTTCACCATTGCCTTGCCTCTTAAATCCAGGGTCTCATTTCTTTATCTGTAAAGCAAGGGTACTGGAGTAAATGAACCTTAATATCCCTTTAGCTTGAAAAGTTGCTTGATATTAGGAAGCTTTCTTTTTTTTTTTTAAATGCATTCATGTAATCTTTTTTAATTGAAGTATAGTCAGTTACAATGTTATGTCAATTTCTGGTATATAGCATAATGTCCCAGTCATGAATATATATACATATATTCGTTTTCATGTTCTTTTTCATTAAAGGTTATTACAAGATATTGAATATAGTTCTCTATGTTATACAGAAGAAATTTGTTTTTTATCTGTTTTTACATACAGTGGTTAACATTTGCAAATCTCAAACTCCCAGATTTATCCCTTCCCATCCCCTGTCCCTGGTAGCCATGATTGTTTACTATGTCTGTGAGTCTGTTTCTTTTGCAGATGAGTTTGTTATTGTCCTCTTTTTTTTTCTTTTTTCTTTCTTTCTTTCTTTCTTTCTTTCTTTCTTTCTTTCTTTCTTTCTTTCTTTCTTTCTTTCTTTCTTTCTTTCTTTCTTTCTTTCTTTCTTTCTTTCGATATCACGTATGAGTGATATCATGCTATTTTTCTTTTTCTTTCTGGCTAACTTCACTTAGAATGATAATCTCCAGGTCCATTCATGTTGCTGCAAATGGTATTATTTTATTCTTTTTTGTGGCTGAGTATTATTCCATTGTATAAATATACCACAACTTCTTTATCAGTCATCTGTCGATGGACATTTAGGTTAGGAAGCTTACTTCTTCGGCTTACTAAGATGTAAACATATTAATTAGATGCAGGCTGTAAGATTGCTTGGAAGTGGAAGAGAGTTAGTTTTGAGTATAATTTGGAAGCCATTCTCAAAAGCACCATCTTATTTCATCCTCAGAGCCACTCTGTAAAGGTGGTATTCCCACTTTACAGATTAGGATATTGAGACCCAAAGAGTGAAAAATCTTCCAAAGTCATGGAATTGTATGTGATGAACTCGAGTTTGAAGTCAAGGTTACAACATGGAAAGCTTGTTTTTTGCTTTTGTTTTTTGTTATGCAATACTATTACACACTACTTTCCTAGTGATCAAATGCAAGCCTCTTTTAGTACTTTTCCTGCAAAGACAATACTCTTGCTAGAAGGAATACATTTGGTAAGTATTAAGATTATATTCATTACATTAATTTTGGAGAGAAAACTAATCATTTAAAAATATTTTTTAAAATTTGAAAAAAAGTCAAAACCAGAGAACAATTATAAGTACAATAGAGAAAGCCTTTTTTCCCCCAAGAACCCTAGAACCCTTGGCAGTAAGTTGTCCATCTGATGCTCCATCACTCCAGAATACCCTAGTGTGGTTACCCTTGTTCTGTGGTAAGGACTTTTTTTTTTTTTTTACATAAGTAGAATATAATCATCAAAATCAGGAAATAAACATTGGCACATTATTACCATCATATATGCCTCAGACCCCATTCAAGTATGACCAGTTGCTTCGGTAATGTCTCCCACCTTCCCACTGCCCCTTTTTTTGGTAAGAGCAAGAGGATCCAGTTGAGAATCATGCTTTGCAAATAGTTGCCAAGTCTTCTTCAGCCTTCCTTCTCATTTTCATGGTCTTGATGTGTTTGGAGATTATAGTCCTGCTGTTTTGTATAATGTTCCTCAGTTTGGATTTACCTGATGTTTTCTCAAGATCAAATTCAGGAACATCACAGAAATGATGCTGTTTCTCATTCTACCGTGTCTGGTGGCATAGATCAGTTTGTCCTGTTTCTGATAATCTGCTGCTTATGGTGATGTCTGCTAGGCTTCCCCACTGTTAAGTTACTCTTTTTCCATTTGTGATTAATTAGTATTTTGTGGATGAGTACTTTGAAACTATGTAACTATCCCATTCTTCATCAGACTTTCAGTTTATTGATTCATTAATTTATATCAATATGGACTCATGGTTTCCAATTTTATTCAATGAGCTATAGTCTTGTTATTTTTATTAATTTTATTCATGTTTAAAATGTTCAAGATTTGGCCAGTGGGAGCCCTGTCAAGCTGGCTTTTGTCCTTTTGATATATTGTCATCATGTCTCCATCATTCTTTGGAGCATTTTCTCACTTACTGGCACCAAATGTTCTAGGCCAAGATTTCTCATTTTTGGCCCTGTAAGTGCTCATGTGCATGGCTATTAATTTTAGTATCCATTCCATTCTGGAAGAAAATAGAACATTTTTGAAATTTTTTCAAAAATTTCTACTAAATGTCAACTTTTTTGTGTCCTTAGTAATGTATCATTTAATGTGACTTTCTGATACTACTGTGAAGGTGTTAGAGAACTTGATATTCACTTTTGTGCATTTTTCCTTTCTCCTACCTAGGGGTAAAAAGAGGTCTTCTTGTTGAGGGACTGCCAAAAAGAGGTATTATGATTGTCTAAGCTTTTCTGTTGTCAGAACAATCATTAAACAAAGCAAAACAAAAAACATTTCAGTATCATTTGCACAAGAGTGGAAGAGGAAATGTGCTCTTCAGTTATTTCATTGCTCATCAATCACATATTTAATGAATATCTCCTGGGATCAGGCACTGAGCAGGCCTCTTTGCAAGGCAGCTGCGATTCCAGGGCAAACAGGAATCAGTGGTCCCTGCATGCTCTTGAGGAGCTAACAGTTTAACTCCTGAAAGGAGACATGGACTGACAGTCATACAAGGGAGTGCCCTGAGCAGCAGTTCCTTACTTATGAAATGTGACAGATACTCTACTTTACAAATTGTTCTGAGGGTAAAATCAGATCATTTAAGCGAAACTCTTTGTAAACTGTAGACATCTTATATAAATGAAGTATTCCTTTCCTGTCACTCATCTTGTGTTTCTGGTGTTCCTTTTAGAATGACTAAAGCAAACATCCCCTGAACTTGCTTCCAGGCTCTTCCTCCCCACTCCATCCTGAGCATCATTGCCCATCTCTGTATGTACACTGCTGTTTACTTTCATGGCACTTAACCCTGTTCAGAAATTCTGAGTGTTCCTGTATTTCCTTCAGGTTGAAATGTAGACCTTTGATAAATAAGGCCTCCAGGTTAGCCTCAACCTTTTTCCAGTCTTGTCTTGTCACTTGTGTTGAAGCCCTCAACCTAAACCAAATTTGTCTAGTTGCTGTGTCTTAGACACACATTGCACTTTTCCATCTCTTTGCTTTTGCTCTTAACCTTCTGCCTGGAATTATCTCCATCTTCTCTGTTTTTTACAGTTACTTCCTCATTCTGGACCTCTCTCAAACCCAGGCGTTCCTCCACTTTACTCCCATGGTGTGTGGTCTGTCCAGAGCATTTGGTAGTTATCATTTGCTCTGTTAGGTCGCTATTAGGTTTTACCAGCTGGCATTACATGCTCTCAATGTATAGGGACCATATTTAGCATGTGTTTACATTTCCCATGTTTATGTAGTGTTCAGTAAATTTTTTCTAATAGAAAAGTGACTAATTCAACTCAACTCCCAAGAATTTAAAACCAAAAAAAGCCTGAGTTTTCAAAAACACAAACTGAATTTACATTGAAAATAAGTTACCACTCTTACCAACTTTGCATTTTGTTAAAAATTATTGCACATCTGACTTAACTTGTCCCATTCCTCCACAAAAGATGAACACCTTTGTGCTGTGAGTACACTGTAGTCAAGAAGGAAGCTTCAAATTTTTGTCCCTCTCTTTTGACCCATTTTGGTACCAGGGATGCACTGCTTCAGCTTAGCAGTAGATATGTTGGCTGGGATCTAGCTGGCTGCCCAAGGTGACATAGGTGACTGATGGTGCTGCTGAAAGGAGCTCAAGACAAGACCAGCATTTCTCTTTTGTACCTGAATGATAAAGAAGTTGTGTCTCAAAATCTCAGAAATCTGCCATCTGATTATCTACCATAATTAAATGAAATTCAGACTAAAACTACTGAAGTGATTAAAAGCAATTCTTTCTATTTAAAAAGAAAAAGGAAAAGAAATGCCCCTGAGAGTGCTATGAAGGAAAATATCTCATACTATGAGCACATGAAACAGGAGAGACCATGAATTTAGGTTTCAGTAACCAAATGTGAGCTAACAATGGTTGATATTGCTGCTTTTTGAGTTAAAATTCCATGTTATATCTGTAACTTCATAAGATGATTTTTTCAGTGTTAGACTGTTTTTTCCCCCTTACTGCTCTAGCTTCAGCAGTCACTGTTTAAAGAATGGGTTGTTGAAGAAAAGAATGGGTTATCAGAAGCTGATAATATCCAGGTAACGATCTTTTAGTCAATACATACTTGTTAAATATCATTGATTTTCCAGAAAGATCTCTAAAATGCAAAATATATTGTGGATATATATTGTGTTTTGGAGGTGATGTCATGTAATTTGGGATATTAGTTATGGGAATCACCTTACTCTGCTGAAAATACAGCAAGCTTTTTCACAGTGGTAGTATCCATGAATATCAGGATGTTACTGTGCACAACTTTTATTTGTGTTTGAAACAGTCAGTGCAGCTGCTTCTGCTTCTTCGTTATAGCCTCTTAAGAAGGCTGATTTATCACTATAATTTTATTTTATGATTTACTTTTTATTATGATAGTATTACACAGAAAGACCCATTACTTGGTTTCTACAGTTATCAACATGTAGCTAGCTTGTTTCAGGTGTACTTTTCTCTCTGATACATACACAATTTTGCCTCCTGTATTGTTTTACAGCAAAACTTACTTGGGTGTTATATCCCTTCATAAGTAATTCAGTATTTATCTTTAAAATGATAACTTTTTAAACCATAATATATTTATCACATGTAAAAATCAGTTAATTCCTAAATATTATTAAGTATCTGGTTGGTATCACTATTTTAAGTTCTCCATGTGAAGTTTAGGATTTGATTTGTGGTATTGGCTGTTATGCAGAACCTCTAGAGGTTTTTTCCTTTTGAAATTGAGATATAAAAAGAATAGCTCTGTTTCTGAAATGAAAATTTAAATGCCATAATTTTGTAAAATATTTTGGGCTAAGACCAAAAAAATGAAGAACAGTCAGCCATCAGAAATCTATGTATAAATAAAAATTTTGATTAAATTAACTTGAACCATTGTATTTTCCCGTTGCTTTGGTACTTCATGAATACCATATACCTTGTTGGAAAAAAGAGGAGGCTGTTTTGAAAATTTGTGCTCCAGGTTTAGCAAGCTGGTGCTGACTAGGTGATAAGTTTGTGAGCTCTCGAGCCTGTTGGTTCTGGGCGGCAGTCACTGGTCTTGTACTATGGGATTTAGAGGGCTCAAGACAGGCATCCAGTTATTCAGTACAGTTCACTTTAGCTTAAATGAGTCTGTGCAAATTAAACTGAGGACAGTACCTCCTAACTCCTGAATGTTGAGTTAATTTGAAATAATTCTCTTTCTGTTGTAGTTCAGAAATAACACAATACATAGTGCAGATAACATTTGAACCTTTTAAAGAGTAAGTGACTGCTCCATAGAAAACAAATTTTAAAATAGTAAATGATCTTTTCTGTGCTCGTTTCTTTCCTTACCTAGAGCAGTGTTGTTCCTATATTAGAAATGAAGAACTGCTTGCTGGTGAGAGCATAGTGTGAGCTGCCATCCACTTTGTATTGGATGTTTGAAAATGAGAGATTTTTCTGCTCAGGATGACCTTGATGATTTAAGAAAAATTAAGCTTTCTGGAACCTTTATATTTATTTATATTAACTCATTCGTGTAGTATTAAACCCCTCACTCCATGCTGATACTATTAATTTAGGAAAGAAAGGAGGTAGAGGATCACTTGTAAAGAATTCTGTCCTTGGCAGTTATTACCTCACACACATCAGAATGGCCATCATCGAAAAGTATACAAATAACAAATGTTAGTGAGAATATAGAGAAAAGGGAACCCTTGTACACTGTTGGGGAGTGTAAATTGGTCCAGCCACTGTGGAAAACATTATGGAGGTTTTTTAAAAACTGGAAATAGAACTACCACATGACCCAGAAATTCCACTCCTGAGTATATAGCTGAAAAAAACAAAAACACTAACTTGAAAAGATGCATGCACCCCAGTGTTCATAGCAGTATTATTTACAATTGCCAAGGTATGGAGGCAGCTTTAGTGTCCATCAACAGATGACTGGATAAAGAAGATGCCTATATATACAGTTGAATACTAAGCTATGTAAGAGAGATTTCACCATTTATAGCAAATTTATAGCAACATGGGTGGACTTGGAGGGCATTATGCTAAGTGAAATAAGTCAGAGAAAGTCAGACATCATATGATATCACTTATATGTGGAATCTAAAATGCGACACAAATGAACTCATTTGCAAAACAGAAACAGATTCACAGACGTAGAAAACACCCTCTCCAGTGTGTATTATTTGTAAACTTTTTAAATGATAGCCATTCTGACTGGTGTGAAGTGTATAGAGGCTTTTTTTTTTTTTTTAAGGAAACATTTAAGAATTCATTGCAGACATCATGACACTTCTAATACTTCAGCTTGGATCTCTTAAGAATAAGATTTTCCTACATAACCCGTAATACATTCATCATACGTGGGGAATTTAACATTGATATAATACTGTTATCTCATTTGTCCATGTTAACATTTTTCTAAGTGTCCTAATACTGTCCTTCATAGTTTTTTTTTTTCTTCCATCCGTTATCTAGTTAAGGATTGTGCATTACATTTGGTTGTCATGCACTCCCAATATTATTTCAAAACTAATTCCAGATATCAAGTCAGTTCATTGATAAGTATTTCTGTATGTACGTCTAAAAGTGAAGGACTTTTTGTTGTTAATATATAAGCACAATACTATTATTGACCTACTTTTTTTTCACAGTCTCATGACATCAAAGTCCATGTAGAGCTCAATTCCCATTGTATCAATATGCTGGTTTTTTTTTTAATGTGTTGCACAACAATGTGAATGTACTTAATGCTGCAGAACTATACACTTAAAAGTGATTAAAATGGTAAATTTTATGTTATGCATATTTTACCACAATAAATAATTTTTTAAATATTGTTTGCAGGATCCAAAAGGCATTG
This sequence comes from Camelus bactrianus, assembly GCF_048773025.1. Classification (NCBI taxonomy): domain Eukaryota; kingdom Metazoa; phylum Chordata; class Mammalia; order Artiodactyla; family Camelidae; genus Camelus; species Camelus bactrianus. Next base: position 31,488,803 of record NC_133555.1, read on the forward strand.
GCAGTTGGTCTCCTAATTCTCTCTTCTTTTAAAAAATTAAGTTTTATTTGGACATATTTTATACTTTTAAGTGAACACCTTGATACATTTTAGTAAGTTTATACAATTAATTGTACAACCATCACCACAATTTAGTTTTCGATCACTTCCATCACCCAAAGGAGTGACCTTATGACCATTTACTGATAATCCCTGCCTCTGTGCTGGCCTCAGGCAACCACTGATCTGCCTTTTTCTCTGCAGTTTCTCCTTTTCTATACATTTCATGTAAATAGGGTCATTCAGTATGTAGTCTTTTGTGTCTGGCATATTCATTCAGTGAGATGTTTCTGAGACTCATCCTTACTATTGCTTGTATCAGTAGTTCCTTTTTATTTTGCTGAGACATATTCCACTTTATAGATATACCATATTTTGTTTATCTATTCACTAACTGATGGACTTCTGGGTTCTTTCCAGCTTATAGCAGTGCATGCTTGTGTAAAAGTCTTTGTATGAGTATGTTTTCATTTCTCTTTGGTGGATATTCAAGAGTGGAATTGCTGGATCTAATGTTTTATAGAAACCACCACGCTATTTTCAAGCTGGTTGTACCATTTTACATTCTTTTATATTCAGACCAGTACTGTGTGAGATCTGCAGGTTCTCCACATCCTTCTTCACTTGTTGTATTGTTAGTCTTTCACTTTAACCATCTTCGTTGGTATGTAATGATATTTCATTGAGGTTTTAATTTACATTTCCTTAATGACTACAGAGGTTGAGTATCTTTTCATGTGCTTACTTGCCATTCATGTATCTTTGTTGAACAATCTCTTCACATCTTTTGCCTATTTTAAAAAATTGGATTGTTTATTGAATTTTAAGTTTTTATATACAAATCCTTTATTAGATATACATTTTGCAAATATTTTTCCCAGTTTGTGGCTTTTCTTTTTCTTAATGGAATCTTTGAACAACAAAAAATTGTAAACTTTGATTCAGTCCCAATTTATTGATTTTTCTTTTATTGTTTGTGCTTTTTGGGGAGTCACATCTAAAAAATTTTTGCCAACTAGATCAAAAATATTTTCTCCTGTTTTTCCTAGGTGTTTTATAATTTTAGCTCCTACGTTTAGCTTTATGGTTTGTTTTAAGTTTTTATGCATGGTGTGAGGTAAAGGTCAGGGTCACCATGGTTCTGTTTACCATGTTCCTTTGACTTCTCTGTTGGATCTAGAAGCTCAACCCAATTCAGGTTTGATTACATTTTTGTTGTTGTTGTTTAGACTGTTTCATAGTTGGTGGTGTGTTTTTCCGTCAGGAGGCATATAACCTTTCAGGTTATTTTTTGTTTTCTGATTAATGTAAGCTGTTTATTGATGGTCAACACTTAGATCCATTAAATGATTTTATTAGAGATTCTGCCATTCCTTCATTTGTTAGCTGGATTACTTTTATTAAAAGAACTCTTTATCATCTGTTTTGCTTCAGTAGTATAGTTGTGTATGATCTCTCTGGTTACAAATGCAGTGACTTATTAACAAGTCATTTGGGGTAGGTATTTTTCCTAATGTACCATTTCCCAGTTGACTTGGCAGACAAAGAGTTTCAACTGATTAGCAAGTTGAGGGTTCTTTTTTGTTTTCTGTCTGCATTAATGGCTTATGAACAAACTCTTCTGTTGGAAGCTCTGTATAAAACTGTTCTCCTTGGCTTCTTTGTAGGTAAAGATTGTGTGTATACTAAATTATTGCTTTATAAGAGCAAATTGCAATCTTGACCTTATCTTTTTCCAGGATAGCATTTTGTAATGAGTATATAGTAATTGCTTGCTTTCTTTATAACCTTGATTTTTGATGCTGCTGCTGTCTCTTATGCTGCTTTATGGTTATGAAAAGATTTTCTGTTCTTTCCTTGATCCTGAGTATAAAGAAAAGTTACAAAGTTGACATAAATCCTGTTGAACTATTACTATTTTTTTCATTGTATCTTAGTTATTAACTCTGTTTTCAGAATTCTTCCCTAATAGGATTTTTTTGGCTATCAGTGTATCTGTTTTAAATACTAATCTTATGTCACAATAAGTTTGAAGTGTTTTGTGTTTAATGAATGACTGGACAGAAGTCAGCCTCCCAAGACAGCTATGTGAAGGGCTCTCGTGAACGAAGGCACAAACTCATTCTGAGTGGACAACACCTATGGGTACAAACCATTGGGACTTGGGGGCAGTTCCAGGACAGACTGTGTTGTGGAGCTGCTCAGAAGTAGAATGGATTGTCACGGGAATGGATATTCATGGGGATTTTCTATACTGTATCATTGATGGTATTGGAACACAGAATGGACAACTTCCTCCTCAGAGATGGGTGGGGAAGAACTTGCTAGAGAAGGACCACAGGTTAATGGTGAGTTATTTGTGGAAATGTTGGGGCATGAGAATGGTGTATAGCCACAAAATGATGAGGACTGTTGGACTAGATGTGACCTATTAAAGTTTTTTCTAATTTTTGGATTCACCCATCTCATTTAGTGAAACAAAGAAAAATTTAAAAAAGATCACCCAGGATGTTGACTTAATGTATTATAAAAGTGTAGTGCTGGGTATAGTTCTTGATGGCACTAAGGAGATGTTTGAAAATGAGGTAGTGATGTGAGCATAAGGTATTTAATTATTTGGGGAGAAAACCAAATAAAGGGAAAAAGATTTGTATGTTGAACTTCATCATTTGAGTAGAGTGGGAAAACTATTTTATTCTTTTCTTATTTTACCCCACTCCATCAATATCCCTCCAAAATTGCAAGGTTGACTGGGCAACCCCATAGTAATAATTTTTATTTATTAGTTTTATTCACTTGTTTTGCAAGGTGTGCTGATGTCTAAATTCTCAAGGCCAGAATTCCATGATGTTTAGTTCTCATCATAGACATACCAAGTTGGAATTTCATGCCCACCATCATAGTATTTGTTAAAATGGGGAAAACTTTCTATCCTTCCTTTTCTTGACAAGACTTTTTCATGAAAGTGGCTCTTTGAAGTCTAACTGCCAATCTGAATTTGTTTGACATTTTGTTAAAGATTCAGGCCAGAGTAGTACTCTGGTATTTGAATGACTTACTGATTTCTTTTCCCCCTTAAAAGATCGCTTTAAGAGGAATTTGAAGTAAGCTAATGACTTTTTGGTAGTTAGATTTAACAGTAAGCCTCTTCAAGCATTAGATTTTGGTTTCCAAGTCAGCAAGGACTGACTGAGTGTCCTGTCTGTCATCTGACTAGTGGACATGAAATTCCAACTTGATATTGCTAAACCTGGGATAATCTTCAGATTGTTGTTTTGGAGGAATCTAATGTGAGAAACAACTGAATTGAGTTCTCTTTTTTACTTTAATAGAGAATAATACTGTATTTGTAATCTCATATCCTGTAAGAAAATACTGAAGAAAACATGTTAATGATACATAGGGTAGGTGCTTTGAGTTGTTATCTTTGTGATGATGTTTTTCTGGAGTAAGTGGCTACGTTTTGACTAACTAGCTCATTTATTTTCTGAACAGTTTAAATACAGTTAAAATAATAACCTTGTCTACCACCTACCCACCCCCATCCTGAAAAACAACTGGCCTTTGGAATGTAAGTAAGAACAGTTTTCGTAGATGGTGCTGGAAATTTTTTCCCTCAAAAAGAGATACTTATAACCAATTATTTGCCTCAAACCTACCTTTTGTTAATTTGCAAATAGCAAAGTTTTGATTTCTTGTCAGTTTGTTTTGATGACTTCAGGCACTTGTTTCTGTTTCAAACTGAAAGAAGTTTTATATTTTATAAAAGCTATTTTTTCTTTTAAAATACGGAAATTAGTGTAGCATAAATCAGTGTTTTTAAGGATTTAATATTATGTAGATAATTTTGTACTACACACTAGAAAGTGGAATTTGTAAGTGCTTATCTTAGAAAACTGGCAACCAATAGTTGAATGGTAGGAAAAATAACATTTTTAGGGAAAGAACAGAAAAGGAGAGGAGTCATTATTTATGTTTAAAATATTTAGATACTTAACCAAGAATTTCTGTATATTTAACACAGGCACTTCTAGTTTTTAGAGGATGTTCACTGCATAGATTAATATTTGTGGGTAATGAAGTCTACAAAAGCAAATAACAAGGTGCAACTGATTTCTAGTACTGACCAAACAAAAGGCTGCCAGGCCTCCTGCTGAACAACAGGTAAGTAGACTGTTCTGCCAGTTAGGGTGTTGGTTTTACATCTTGCAAATGAGTTTAATTGTTGGATTCCTAATTAATTAGCATAATTTAGGCTGTTTTTCTTTTGTCTAATTAATATTTTATACTGAATTATTTTATAGATTTCACGTGTTTGCAGCATATCTCCCATAGTAACCAGAGATTTGCTCCTTTCTGGAAGCACTTATTTTAAAAGCTACTGAAAAGTTATTTTGTTTTCTAAATAATTTATGCTTTTTCTAAATAACTTATACTTGTTCCTTGTATCATTCTTATTAAATGTGCAGCATGCTTCTTTGGTTTATAGACCGCGACATAACCGCCCAGTGTTTTGCAGTAGACTGTCGCCATCACGCTGTTTCCTGGGGATGCCCCAGGGGGCAGCAGCATTGCCCTGGAGTTGGGACGCATACTTAAGAGACTGTTTTTTTTTTTTTTTCTGATCATGCTATGTAGGTGCATATAGTGATTTTGAGGAGTTGTAGCCTATCCAGAGTTCCTTGGCATTTACAACTGATAATCTTTTTTTAGGGCCTTAAATTCTTTTTAAAAATTCCAGTGAATTAATTGCACAGCACATATGATTATAGTCCAGGAGACTGCAAATCTGACATAAAGCTTTTAAAAATACCTGTGAGCTTAATATAACAAACAAAGCAACAAAACCCCCAAAGCACCCTGCCTTTTAATCACGCCCTCTGTCGAAAGCTTTGAGGACAAAAATTGAAAGTTGAAGTTTGTTGACCGATTGGACAGAAGACAGCCTCCAAAAGGTCTGCAGACATCAGTCATTACAGCTTGCCCTTGGTTTTCTTCTTGAGGCCTCTGGGGTAAGGTCAAAGCCTGTTACTCTCTTGGGACAAAGGTTTTGTTTGTGTGCTTACCTGCTGATTCTAAGGTTTTTGGTGTTGCCTGTTGATCACTAATTCTTTTTTAGCCTTTTGACTGTTCTCTAAATTAAGTGTCATTCCATTCCATCAAAGAAGAATTAATAAAGGAATATAATTTTTAAAATATATACTATGTATAACTTTGCTAGGAGGAGTTACGATATTTGATAAGAAGAATGAAGAGGGTATTTCAACTACTTATGGACTGGGAGTTATGTTAGAAACAAAACATATCTTCATTCTAGTAAGAGGCTTGTTAAAGCAATAATAACTAATATTCTTTGGGGGCTTACTGTGCTATAAACTTTACATGCATTAATTGATTGAATAACCAAAGTAGCTTTACGGGCTAGGTACTCCTGTTAACAACTCCATTTTACAGATGAGGATCCTGAGGCATAAATTGCTTCTGTAACTTGCCCAAGGCCACACAGCAAGCAGCTGTGTAACTGGGGCTCAAGCCCTAGCAGTCTGGCTCCTGAGGCCACATGCTTCCTCACCAGGACTGCCCAATTACTTTTGATATGGTATTGATCTTTCATACATCTTGATTTTCTTTCTTTTAGAGGCCTAAATTAATCTCTTAAAATATTTTGTTAAACTTACTGTACTTTTGAAAGTTGTAGTGTAGGTTCATTAGCCTCTAAAATTTACAACCCCTAACTTCCTTAACTGGGAAGATGTGGTTGTATGGAAACATGAGGGTGTAAACATATTTCTAATATTCTAATGGGTAGGATTTATTAGAATTATTTATTTATTAAATTATCATTTAATCTTCACAACAGCCCTTCGCCGTATGTATATTCTCTATTTTAACAGGTGAGGAAACTGAGCTAGTGAGTGGGTAGCCTGTGGAATTTAAGCTGGGTCTCAATGTAAATTTGATCAAGTGTCTTGGAGTTTTAGGCCACCTTTACCAGATGCCTAGATTATAGTTATATGACCCATTCTTCTCGATCCTGGTAATTGGAGGGAGAATAGGGGAATAAGGATATCAGAATCCATAAATAATTTAAAATATTCATTATTTTGTTCCCAGCTCCATTTTCCCTTTTTATCTCTTACAGTAGTTTTTGTTTATTTTTTGCTTTTGGGGGGCCAGAAATCAGATTTTGAATTTTGACTTAAATCTTCATTGAGTACTTCTCTGTGTTTAGTGTACTCTTTAAACTTATTCCTTAGAGGTATAGCAAAATTTATACTGAAGGAACACTTTCTCTTTCAGTTTACACACATATATCTTTTTCTTGAGAAATTGGAAATTTTCCAGTTTGCTTAAAAGTATGATTTGCCTGCCAGGTCTTTTTACTTAAATATTCTTTGGGATCAAAATATATAATTTATTAGCTATATAACAAAAACTGCTTGCTGTAGAGGTACAGTATATGAAATTATCTGAATATTAGTTTAAGTTAAATTTATTCTTTTACAGTTTAAAAATAATTTATTCTATCAGAGTTTTAGTTCAGTGATTAATCATTTGATTTTGTAATTCATTAATGTTATTCATTGCAGTTCATAATTAATGTTAGTATTGATTGAGTACCAACTATGTCTTAGGAGCAGAGATTTTTGTCTGATTCATTCATACTCTGCTCTGGTGCCCAGCACAGAACCTGGTACATACTAGATGTTCAGTAAATGTTAGTTGAATGGAACAATGCATATTATTATGGAGTTTACTTTCTAGTGTATGTTTATATATAGCATTGCAGGGACCCTAAAAAGTAGAATACATAGTCTGTAATCATTGTAATGGGATATGTTTGCTGACCAGAGCTGTGGCAAGGTGAACACTGGGAGATATTAAAGACTACAGCTTTTGAAATTATCTTGCTTCTCTTAATTAGGAATGAAAATAAATTTCCCAGAAGCTTCCTAGTAAACTTTCTCTTTTTTTTTTTTAGCCAGGACTGGGTCACATAGCCATGAGGAAGGCTCAGAGCAAAATAGTTGTCTGACAGAGAGGAATGAGACTGCCTAAGCATGATGTATTATGTGGAACAGGGGGCTTTTCCACCCTGAACAAATGTGGGTTTGGTGGCGAGGAAGAAGGAAAAGCATATTAGGCTGTATAAGTAGTGACCATTACAGAATTGGAGAGAGTCGAATCTGGACTGGGCATAACTTTGTGCATTGCTGTGAAAAAAGTAGTTTCTAAGTGTATAAAGGAGTAAAGTGGGAATTTAAACCTGTTTGAGAAAAAACTTTAATCTTAACACTTTAAGCAAAAGTCTCAGTTTATCATTCATTTAAATAAGTTTATCATTCATTTAAAGACTAAGAACATTATATTTCTTTTTACATGTGTTCATTAATTTAGAGTTTTTGTTTTAATTAGGCTTTTATTCTTTCATATGACTTAATCTAGGTAAGAGCCTACTAGAATAATGTTTTGGAAGAAGTTCATTAATGGCAGCACCTATCAAGATACCATCCAGACTCCTGGTTACTCAAAATTCTAATACAGCAGTGTAGAACCTTGAAGTTAAATAAATGAGTAACCAAAGAACCAAGAAAGAGTGTAAGTCATTTATGGCCATCACTTTGTGGTACAGGATACAGACACCTCACAGTCATCCTTACAGTCATCCTCAGCTCCAAGAAAAACCAGGAAAATTAAAGGAGTTCAGGCTCAGGAATCAAGACTAGGGTTTAAACACTGCCTCTGGTGTTTTTCTAGCTATATTTAATTTCTCTGAACCTCAGTTTCCTCATCTGTAGAATGGGGTTATCATCTGTGGGGTAAGTAGATGGTTAGGGTTAAATAAAATATAATTTAAAAATGGTTAACGCTTATATTATGCTTACCATGTATCGTTGGGCAGTTTTATTTACCGTAGAACACAAAAAAGTGCCAGGCACACACATAGTAGGTATTCAGACATTACTTCTTTCCTTTTTTTTTTTTTTTAAATAAATGGTTAACAAACATTTGTTGAGTTAGAATGAAGTTTCTGGTCTGTCATTTGACATGAGAAGGCTGAGAAACAGCAACCATGAAATTACAGTTTCAAGGCTTTTCATAACCAAACGTAGTCTGTTCCTGTAATCCTTTTATAAAATTAATGAAATTGGTAAATTTGACTGTGTTTGTGTTGGTGAATCAGTTACCTCTTTATTTAATCAGAATAAAGACATATTGACTGTTTCAACATGTGCTTATGTTACTGGCTCCTTTAAGTAAAGCCAGTAAATCAATGAAAAACGTGATAATATTTGAACTCTAGAAGACCTGCTATTTCTGCAGCTTACAGGATAATATAAGGATAAGTAAATGATTTTTAAATGCCTCTGCCATATTTTGATACAGTGAAAGATAATTTCAAAACCTTGGTTTAGCATTTCCTCGATTGCTGAGGAAACAGGACTGTGAAGTGGCCTTACAGCTGTGAACCAGGGATTTATAAATTGGTTTACATGAAATTTCCAACCTCATAGTATGATTGATTCAGTTTAAAAAATTATTTATGTCTGAAATTTTTGAAAGATGCATATTTAAAAAGGTTTAGAAAAATAGACATTTAAGTGCTTTTAATGGAAGATTTGTGGATGTTGAAATTGGGGTTTTAAAATAAGACAATAAGAGAGCGTAAATTACTAAACTGGTATGAGGAAATGTGTTCATGGAGGATTAGTGAACCTAGTAAGACAGGTGAAGTGTAAGAGTGGGACTGAAGCTGCTAAGAAAGTTCCCAAGGTGTGAAGTAAGGATTGAACCTCTTCTAGGTGTCATAAAGAGTTGTTATTTTGCTCAGATGAAGGATAGCATATGAAAATAGCTTATAAATTGGAAACACTGTACATAGTGATAATTATACTTTTGTTGATTGAAAAAAAAACTTCCCTGAAAACAGAAAGAGCAATCCTTTAATAATGAAGAAAGCAATCATACTGCTGTTTCGCACTGAAAACCCTAATTTTTCTTCCTCAAACAACCTCTCCTTCAGATCTCCCTTTTTCCCTAAGTAACAATTACATCCTTTCTATTGCTTAGACCAAAAACTTAAGAGTCAGCCCAGATACTGCTTTCTCTCATACCCCACATCCAGTGTCTCTTCTCCTCTTCTCAGCATTTCTCCTGTTCCTGTTCTGGTTGTAGAAAATGCAAGTTAAAATTTCTCTCTAAAAGGTCTGTATCTATTTGTGGTCTTCAACTGGTGATGACAACATTCATATCTCCATATCTTTACCCATATTGGATGTTATTGATTTTTTTTTGCCAATGACTTAATTTTGGCTGTTGATGTTAAACATTTTCATATGTTTGTAAGCTATTTGCATTTCTACTGTAAAATTTTTGTTCATATCTGACTTTCTCCTACTAGATTTGGTCTTTTTCGTTATTGATTTATAAGTGCTTTCTGTGATTATGGCTATTTGTATATTATCTATGCTGGAAATGTTTTCTTCTAGTCTATAACTTGGCTTTGAAAGTTGTTAATGGTGTCTTTTTCTAGAGTTCTAAATATTTAAGTAGTCAAATGCATCCATTTATAGCTTTTTTAAGAAAGTCTCTACTATACCAAAGTTATAACCATATTCTCTTATGTTTTCTTTTAATTTATTTGGAGTCTTGTTTTTCATGTTTTGCTCTTTTAATTCATCTGGAATTTATTTATTTTGCAGCATGAAGTAAGGATCTATTTTTTTTCTTCCCAGAATGGATAGCTAATTCTTTAACATTATTTATTTGTTCATCCTTCCACGTATGATATGGGATGCCATTTTATCACAAACTATACTCTCATATACATGGATCTATTAACTTCATTCTATTTTATTAATGTGTTTGTCTTTTCTTGCACTAATACCACACCATTTTAATATTTTGATAGAAGAAACTAGCTTCATCATCTGTCATCTTTTACAAAAATGGAGCTGGATTGTACATTTTTCTCTTTGGATGTATTTTAAAATTAGCTCATCTAAGTGAATGAAATGGTCTGTTAGGATTTTGATTGGGAAGGAGAATATTTCTCTAACAATTTCAATGGCTATGTAGTAATCCATGTGTGCCATATTTTACTTAAAAATTTCTCATTGCTAGTCCAAAGTAACCCTTTTAAAATAATGCCTCATAATTTGACTTTTATTTCTCTTTTAAAAATTTTTTTGTTTGTTTTATGAGGGGGAAGTAATGAGGTTTATTTATTTATGTATGTCTGGAAGAGGTACTGGGGCTTGAACTCAGGTCCTCATGCATGCTAAGCAGGCACTCTACCGCTGAGCTACACCCTTCCCTGTAAATAGTCCCATTTTAATCTAATTTTTTAATCTACTGTTTTTTATTTTGATGCCTACATAAGTGTAAGTGTGGCGAGCACACAAACTATATAACCTTGGAATTAACTGCATTTTCATTTGATATGGTTTTTTTTTTTTAATTTTAACTCAATTTATTTGCCTTAAAAGCAAATGGAAATGGAATTACACTTGAAACAAGCAAGAATTAGAACACTATACACGGAAATAGAAACCCAGATACGATGGTGTTTTAAACACTGTGCTTCCCTCCTTCCTGAATGGATTAAGAGCACGTTCTTAGGGGTTTGTAGCTGGCATTGTATAGTGACCATGCTAGTCATACTCTGTTGGCTGGCCAAGTTTGGGTATCATTCCTTTTCACAGAAGAGGGGACAAATCCTGGTTAGGTTCAGCCACTAACGATAATCCCTTTCTCATCGCCAGCAATTGGTTTGGAGTGGTCATTGGAGGACTCAATTCTAGAGAGATAAAGGAATAACTAATGGGTTACTACTGGAAAAGGTTTCTTCAGAGATTCAAGGAGTCCTGCAGGGTGAAGTGGAATCTTCCTGAACATTTCTTTATCTGGATGTGATTCCTGGCTCTGTCTTTCAACAATGAATTATGATTTGCGTGTGGCAGAGCAGAAAGATGGGAAGAGTCTGGGACCTGGGTGATGCTGTTGAGTCACTGAGCCAGCTAGCTGTCTCTGCACTGTTTCTTTTGTGAAAGACTAAATTTATTTTTAAGCCAATTTGATTTAGGTTGCTCTTAGTGATAACTGAAGATACAAAGTTGCACTTTTATAGGAGTTAATGCAGTTGAGAAGTAGATGTTAGGCAAGTCATTTATTTTGAGGTGTTGATACAGAGATTATCTTATTTTCTGTAAATTTTTGTATAAATAGTTTGAGCATTAGGAATCAACCTGAAACAATTAAATGTGTATATTTTCTTTAATATTACTGAGCCAAGAATGTTTGAAACTGATACAAGATCAGGTGTATCTTTCTTTGATGATGCATGACATAAATTTTGTTCAGGTTAATTTATGTTATTCACGGATCACTGTTACCCATCACTTTCCTCCATGTTTGTCTTGACGATCGTGAGTGTGCTGCATATCAGGAATTCAAATTTTGGTAAAGTGTATAGTTTTGTGTAGGAACTATATATTCATAGTATATTTGTAAATATCTTTTCAACAAAGGTTTCCCACACTAGTGGGAAGTGGCCTAAATACACAGTATGCATTTTAAGTAAAATATTTGAGAAGTTAAAAAAAATAAGCATCATAGTGCGGGAACCATGTCTCTCTTGATTGCTTTACTTTTATCTTCTAGAATAGTGGATGGTAATGGTATTTATTTGGTAAACGAGGAGGGGTGAGTGAGTTAGTAGATGGAATGGTACAGTTTGAATGTCTTGGGCTTGTAGAAAAGTAAACTGAGAGAAGAGAGCATACTTAGAGGCTTTAAATCTCATTACCAAGTTTCTATTCAATTGTTACTATCTGTGAAAATGTGAGTTTCAGTGCTTATGTTACATGAAGAGATTTGGAATAACTGGCAGTTACCTCAAATGGGATACCCATAATTTAAGTTATTAAAATATTCTCTATGCTTGTTATGAAATGTAATTTTAAAATCTGAAAATGATCTTACACTCATTTTACGGATTTTAAAAATGGACATAATAGGGTTTATATAAGATTGCAGTTAGTTAGCAGTAGAGCTGGAACTAGAACCTGGATTTTCCTGTTACCCAGCTCACTCTGTTGTACTTTAGGTAGCTTATACCTTTTCAAAGGGTACATTAAAATTTAAACTAACTTTTTCTTACTGTTTAAAAGATTTTTATGAGACTCTATTGCTGGAGGTCTAATACACGCTCAGAATCTTTTTGAGAGGTTCAGTGGTGTTTGCTCCTGTAGGTATCACCCTTGCAGCTGTGGCTGTTGAGTTCCTGTCCCACCTTGACAGTTTTCTGCACTGTCCCCCTTGCAGTTAGTTCATGTCACCCTTCCTGCAGCAGTTCCTTCCCCCCTTTCATTTACTCATTCTCATCTACGAGGCATATGTATAGGCCTTAGATTGTTTCACATGTATGTAAAGCAAAAATAAATAGATTCATCCATGCTGGAACATGGATAAACTTCAAAACATGCTAAGTGAAAGAAATCAGATGCAAAAGACCACATATTGTATGATTCCATTTATGTGAAATGTCCAGAAGAGGCAAAATCTTTAGCGAAGGAAAGCAGATTAGTGGTTGCCTGAGGCTAGTGATGGAAAGGGGAAGTAGGAATGAAGTTTCTTCCCAGGGTGATGGGAATCTTCTAAAATGGGATTATAGTGGTCGTTATACAACTCTCTTAATTTACTAAAAATTACTGAATTGTACACTTAAGATGGGAAATTTTGACACATGAATTATATCCCAATAAAGCTGTTTAAAAAAAGAATAGTTGGTTTCAGAGCTTATTATGAAGGGTTTGGGCTCTCTTTATAAGTGTAATTTTAGACAAATGTAGTTGATACTTTTTGGTTCTGCATAATATTCTTGGTAAATGGAATGGAAAGCTAGATAAAGTAGTATGCTGTATCCTGAATCTTATTCACTGGGGAAGACAGATCATTGAAAACTAACTTCTCCCCCAACCGGAATTCATTAGAAATTGAGAATAGGAATTGTGGTAGTCAGTATTATAATCTAAGTTGAAAGGGTAGTGATTCATATATCTTTATTTGTTGTGATTTTTGGATAACTTATCAAGATCTCGATAGCCCTTTCTCTCTGCCTTTGTCTCTCTCTGTCTCTCTCTCTCCCTCTCTCCACACCTGCCCCCCACCACACACTGAGTCTTTAAAATTAGAAAAGGTGTCAAATTTTTTTCTCTTAATTCCATCTATTCTGCCCGTATGTTTTTGTTTCATCTACCCTCTTAACCCACTGTATAACCCAATATATAAACATTGGGCTGCAGCCTGTTTTATGTGTTTTTTTTTTTTTTTTCCAGCTCTTTCATTTGGACCCTTGGATGCCCACTGAAGAGATGCTTGAGACCTGCAAGTAATCTTCAGATTGTATCGGAACCATAAGGCCTGTCCTTTGTGTGGGGAGGAGATAGCCCATGTGCTGTGGAAATGAACGGGGAGCAGCAGACTGATGCAGGTATAGGCTTTGCTGAGCAGAATCCATTCAGATGCAGGATTACATTACTTACCTGTGTTATGCTGTCTGGCTTGTCTTTTCTGCCACTAAACAGGGAACTCTTTGAAAACAAGAGTTGTCTTTCTTTGAACCTGGTAGAGAACCTGGCACTAGGTTCTCAAAATGTTTGCTGAAAAAGTAAATAACTTTTATGAACAGGCTTTGTTTAAAAAAAAGTTACAAATGTTAATTTATTTTGAAATAATTATTGATCCATTAGAGCTTGCAAAGATACTGACAGTCCTTATGTACCCTTCACCGAGTTTCTACCATAAGTTACATCTTACCTAAGTATAGTACAATATAAAAGCCAGGAAGTTGACATAAGTATAGTGTGTGTAGTTCTCTGTCGTTTTATCACATGTGTAGATTCCTGTAACCACCACCTCAGTCAAGACACAGAACTATTCCATCACCACACAGCTCCTTTGTACTGCTCCTTCGTAGTTAAACTTACTCCTCTTCCCCAGTGTTCCCCAAACCCAGATAACCGTTAAAATGTTCTTCATCTCTATAATTTTGTCATTTCCAGAATGTTACATAAATAGAACCACACAGTATGTGACTTTTTGAGGTGGACTTTTTTTTCACTTAAAATAATGGCCCTGAGATCCATCCAAATTCTTGCCTGTATCAGTAGTCTGTTCCCTTTTAGTGCATGGCAGTATTCTGTGGATATACTGTGGTTTGGTTAACCACTCATCTACTGCAGTGCATTTTGGTTGCTTCCAGTTTTTGGCTTTTATAAATAAAGGTTCTATGAAAAATCCTATATGTAAGATTTCATTTTTCTGGGATAAATGCCCAGAAACACAATTACTGGATCATATGTTTAATAAAGAAACTGCCAAACTACTTTCCAGAGTGGCTGGCTGTTCCATTTTACAATCTTACCAGCAATGTATGAGATACAGTTTCTTCACATTCTCACAACCCTCTGGTATTGTCACCATTTTATTTAAGTCATGCTGATAGATGTGTAATGACCGCTTATCCTGGTCTTACTTTGTATCTCCCTAATGGCTAGTGATGCTGAAGAGGTGTTTGCTTGCCATCCCTATATCCTCTTCAGTACAATGTCTTCATATCTTTGGCTCCTTCATTAATTATATTGTTGGCTTTTTAATTAATAATGAGTTTTTAAACTATTGAGGTTTCTTCAAAACAGCTTTTCGAAGTACTTTTTTTGAGATATAATTCACATACTATAAAATTCACCCTTTTAGAGTACCAATTCAGTGGTCTTTAGTCTATTCACAAAGTTGTGTGACCAACGCTACTATCTAATTCCAGAATATTTTCATCACTCCTCAAAAGAAACCATTAGCAGTCATTTCTTACTAATCCAGTCTCTGGCAACCATCTCTACTTTCTTCCTATGTAGATTTACCTATTCCTACTTTCTTTTTATTTATGTTTATTTGGTACATCTTTCTTATCCTTTTGCTTTCAACCTGTCTAAATCATTGTATTTGAATTAAGTTTCTTATAACAGCGTATAGTTGTTAAAATTTTTTTCTTTCCCATCTTGTAATTGGTGCATTTAGACCCTTTACACTTAATGTAATTAATGATATGTTTGGGCTCAAGTCTGCCATTTTTGTTCATTTGTTTTCTCTGTTTTTTGCTTCTCTCTTTTCCTGCCTTCCTATGGGTTACTTGAACATTTTTTTTAGAATTCCATTTTGATTTGTCTGTAGTGTTCTTGAATGTATCTCTTGGTATAGCTTTTTAGTAGTTGCTCTAGGTATTACATTATATATACCTAACTTGTCACAGTCTGCTGGTGTCATTTTATTAGAGTGTAGTGTAGAAACTTTACCTAATTTTTTTTAAATTATTTTTTTATTGAAATATAGTCAGTGTACAATGTTGTGTTCATTTCTGGTGTACAAAAATATGGAATGCTTCACGAATTTGCACGTCATCCTTGCACAGGGGCCGTGCTAATCTGTATAGTGTTCCAATTTTAGTATATGTGCTGCCGAAGTGAGCACAAAACTTTACCTACTTTTATATCTCTTTACTTTCTCTTATTTGTAATACAATTGTCTTAAATATTCCTCTGCATGCTTTGAGAACATCAGACATTGTTAAAATTTTTGTTTCAACTGTCAAGTATAATTTAGAAAATTTAAGAGGAGAAGGAAAATGTGTCATAGTTTCCAGTATTTTACTCTTTCCTTTGTTCTTTATCCCCTCCTGATTTTCCACGATTCCCTCTTCTGTCATTTCATTTTGGTTTATAGAATTTCCTTTAGCCATTTTTTTTAGAGTAGATCTGTTGGTAATAAAATTTATTAGTTTCCCTTCATCTGAGAATATCTTGATTTCACCACTCATTATGGAGGGATGTTTTTGCTAAATATAGAATTCTGAGTTGAAAGTTCTTTTCTTTCATCTCTTGAAAAATATTGTGCCTTCTGGCCTCTGTTTCTGGTGAGAATCCTGTCTCCTGCTACTCCCCTTAAGAGAGGTATTGTTTCTCTTCCTGCTTTCAAGATTTTTTTAGCTTTCAGAAGTTTGACACTGGTGTAACTTTGCACAGATTTCCTTTTGGGTTCCCTTTTGGGTTTACCTTTGCAGTTTTCTTAGCTTCTTAAAACTATATAAGGTTATGTCTCTTGACAAGTTTGGAACATTTTCAACCATTATTACTTCTAGTACTTTTTAATACCCTGTTCTCTTTCTCTTCATTTGGGAGTTTTTTTGATGACAGTTTTGTTAGATCTTTTGTTACTGTTCCAACAGCTTTGTGAAGCTCTTTTCATTTTTTTTTTTCAGTATTTTCTCTTTGTTGTTTAGATTGGGTGTTTTCTGTTGCTCTTTAATTTTAGTAGTTCTTTTCTCTGTCTTCCCCATTCTCCTGTAGAGCTTATCCATGGAGGGTTTTGTTGTTGTTGTTCCGGTTATGTATTACCAGTTCCAAAGTTTCAATTTTATGCTGGGAAGGAATGAAGGATGGGGATAGCTCCAACTTAAAGTGCCACAAACCTGACTTTTCTAACAGAGGTTTAGTAACTTGTCTTGGGTGGATGCTTTTCAGTTTGTTCTGTGCCTTCAGTTAATTTCAGAACTTTGAAATGGTCAGTTTTCATTGTTAAGCTAGTATTTTGGCTGCTTTTCTGGAAGAGTAGGTTCACTGAAGTACTCTGCCATTTAGGAAGTTGATTTGTTTTCCTTTGTTTTAAGTGGTATTATTAACTCATATATATTATTTATATAGATGTATATCTATAATGTAAGTATATGAGTTTGAATCCATTGCTGTCATTGTTTATTTGATGATAAATGCCCCAGTCTAGAGCAGTGAGAGTTCTTTTAGATTGGTTCCTGTGTTCTTTTGATGTGATGCCATGTATCTTTGATAGTTCTAGTCCTTGCCTTCCGGTGTGATAAGATTTCGAGGTTCCTCCTGCATGTTTCCTGCCCCCAAACTTGCAATCTGCCATTTCTCTGAGGAGCTCTTTTTTTCCCCCCAAAGTTCATATGATATTTAGAGACTACAACCCAGGTTGTGGGGTGCCCATTGATAGCAGATTGCCATTTCTTCTACGTATTATCCATAACCATAGCTGGAAAGTAACACATCTTTTGAAGAGCAAAGAAGATCGGATGGTTTCATCTAACCTTTACAATTTTAATTTAAAATTACAGGGTTTTTATTTCTTTGATATTATACTTGTGTCTCTTTTCTTTTGGAAATGTGTTGTTTTGTAATTGTGTTAATATCATTACTTACTTGCTTTTATCCTATAAAATTCCTATAGTTTTTTCACAATAATGATACTAACATTACAAATACCAATAGAATAATAGTGTGCAGTTTAAGGTTTCTTTATGATTTTTGCCTTTAAATATATTCCACTGGGGTTTGCAGTCACAATTTTGTGTTTTAAATATGACAGCTTTTCTTTGTGGTTTTGCCACCAACTGTTAAGGATATTTGTTTAAGTTCATTTTCAATTTTTAGAATTTATTTGATTTAAATATTTGATTTAAATTGTGTAAGTATATCCAGAGTACAAAGTCAAAGTGACATAACAAAATTCCTACTTTCAGCCTGATAGTATTCATCCTTTTTATTCTTCTCCATATATATAACTAGTTTCATTACTTTTTATGCTTCTATTCATTTTTTAAAATGTAAAAATATGTTCATATTGATCTCTTTCTCACCTTATACAAAAAACAGAAGCTATAATGGAAGCTGCTCTGTATTTTGTTTCACTTAATATATACTGGAGATTATTCCACATCAGTATGTGGAAATCTCATTCCTTCTTACAGCTGTGTGGTAGCCGGTTCCTTATTGATGTACCCCTGGATTGTTTCCAGTCTTGGTATTACAAATAGTGCTACAGTGAATAGTTCTGTACATGTGTCTTTTTGTATTTTTGCCAGCATACCTTTGGGGTAGATTCCTAGAAGTGGGATTGCTGAATCAAAAGGTAAATACTTATGTAATTTTTCTAGATATTACCAAGTTCTTTCACTAGGGTTGTATCTTTATGCTTTACCTGCTTAATTACAGCCTCACCATGGAGTATGTTGCCAAACTTTGGGATTTTTCCCAATCTGATATCTCAGTGTAGTTTTCATTTGCATTCTTCTAAAATGAATAAATCTGTACATCTTTTCATATGTTTAAGGGCTGTTTGTATTTTTTTAAATAAATTATCATTTCATGCTCATTTTTCTCTCATAATTAGTCTTGTTCTCAGGTTTTAGGTAATTTTTGATGTATGAGAGATTTTAGTCCTTTAACTTACTGTTTTTATTGTCATTGTTTTTTTATTTTTAAATTAGTATGCTGTTTGATGGAATAGGGTTCTTGCTAAGGACCATGACTGTCCAGCCCTGTTATGTTTTAGTGATGGGATAATTTACTTCCTGCTGGCTCACACCTCAGGGATGCTCCCAGTAGTCTTTGTTGGCTTGTTGTATTTCTAATGATAATGTATTTTTCTGCTTTTTTTGATTATAGCCATCCTAATGAGTGTGAGGTGGTATCTCATTGTAGTTTTGATTTGTATTTCACTAATGAGGTTAAACATGTTTTCATGTGTTGTTTCATTTTTGAAAAGAAATAAAACATAATACAGTTTAAGCCTCTTTTGTACTTTCCTTCTAATTCTCTTCTCTCTGTCCACAAAGGTAGCACTGTTAAGGTTGATGTATATTCTTCCCATCCTTGTTTTTATACTGTTATTGATATGCATGTATTTATAAATATTATACTGTAAAGTTTTGTCTTGAAGCCTAAATTGTATCTTGTGCTTTTCATTCTGCATCTGCCATTTTCACTCGATGTGATTTTTTTTTTTGAGATTTATCTGAGTCAATATAGTTCATTCATTTCAGCTGCTATATAGCAGTACTCCATTGTAGGGTTGCCATAATTTATCTTTTCTCCTACTGATTGCTTCTGTCTGTTGCTGTTAGAAACAGTGCTGTGATGAGCATCCTTGTATTTGCCTCCTTGTGTTTGTGTGAAGCATGGGTTCCCCAAGGGTATACTCATTCAGCAACTGTTTATTGCAGACTTGCTAGCGCCAGGCATTGTTTTGGGCAGTGGGGATACATCAGTGAACAAAACCCCACTCTTAGGGAGCTTATGTGAATTGGGATTGTTGGATTCCAGTAGATTATCTAATGGGGAAGATAAAAAGACATGTGGTATACTGTCAGGTAGGAATGAATGCTATGAAGATAATGAAAGCAGAGGCTGCGAGTTTCTACTTTAGATGCATACTTATGGAGGCCTTTCTAGTAGCCTTTCTGGAGAGGTGTTTGAGTAGGGCCCTGAAAAGTGAAGCTGTGAATAACACTGGGTAATGAGTCTTTTATTTTTTTAATTGAGTTATAGTCATTTTACAATGTTATGTCAAATTCCAGTGTAGAGATAATGAGTCTTTAAGCTGAGGAAATAACAAATGCAGAGGCTTTGAGGAAAGAACGTGGTTAGAGTGAGCAGTGTCCCTCAGTGCCCCTCAAGTGCAGTGAGCAAACGAGGCTGTTTGGGGTGCAGCAGCAGGGTGTGCAGCTGGGGTCAGATCACATAGGGCCTTTGCAGTCTCCCAGAGATTTTAGGTTTTATAACAAGATGTGTAAGGTGATACTGTGGTTAGGCCTTGGACTAGAGAGACAGCAGAGAAGTGGTAGGAAGTCATTAGATAAAGGTAATAGGTCTAGAATTTTCTGATGGATTGGATGTAAGATGTGAAAGAAAGGGAAGAGAAAAAGGGTAACTCCACATTTTTTGGATTGAGCCAAAGTATCAAAGTATCTTTTACTCAGTTGGAGAGTACTAAGGAAGAATCAGATTGAAAATTTAAGTTTGAAATGCCTATTAAGTATCTCAAATATTTGGCATTATATACTAAATTATAATCCAAAGTGATGTGATAGTTATACTCTCACTAGCTTTTTGTGATCCATTAGGGTGAATCCCAGACGGATCCCAGCAGGAGACAGCATGTCACACTTCTGCAGTGTTGAGGTTGACTGATAATCAGTGCACAAAGGGAATGTATCATTTAAACAGGACAATTATTTTGTGTGTAAAATCAATAACTTGTGAAGTAAATTGTACATTGAATTTACTAAGTTTATGCTGTTACACCTTGAGTTTTCATTAATTAGATCTTACCTGTTTTTGTTTTGTATTGTTTTTAATTCCAGATGCTGGATCCGGTGTGGAAGAAGTGGAATTAAGCTGGGAAGATTATCTAGAGGAGACAGGGTCCACAGCAGTTCCCTACGGGTCTTTTAAACACGTGAGCAGTAATTTTATTTGCTTTACTGACTATATCTCTTTTTCTTTGACTCACTGTACCATCGTTAGAGAGTTTAGAGTTATTTTAAGGTTGAGTACTTGAAAGAATCTGAGTGCTTTTTCTTTTTTCTTCCTTTTACCACTCTTATTAAGAAAATGACTTATTGTAAAACCCTTTTTGGTGTTGTGTATTTTCTGCCACTCAAAGTGAACTTGTCTTTTTGGCCAGTCATGAATATTCCTTTATTTTTGGCCAGTCATAATTTGAAGAAAATGGTTTATATTCTTGTACAGGCATGCCTTGGAGACATTGTGGATTTGGTTCCAGACCACCACAATAAGGCAAATATCTCAATAAAGCGTGAGTCACATGAATTTTTTTGGCTTCCCAGTACATATAAAAATATGTTTAAACTAAACTGTAGTCTTTTAAGTGTGCAGCAGCATTAAGTCTTAAGAAAATATACATACCTTAATTTAAAAATATTTTATTGCTTAAAAATGCTAGCCATTATCTGAGCCTTCAGCAAATTGTAATGTTTTTGCTGGTGAAGGGTGTTGCCTGGATGTCGATGGCTGCCGACTGATCAGGTGGTGGTTGCTAAAGGCTGAGGTGACTGTAGCAGTTTCTTAAAATGTGACAGCAGTGAAATTTGTCACATGGATTGACTCTTCCTTTTATGAATGATTTCTCTGTAGCATGCAATGCTGTTTAACAGCATTTTATCCATAGTAGAACTGCTTTCAAAGTTTGAGTCAGTCCTCTCAACCCTGATGCTCTTTATCAACTAAGTTTATGTAATATGCTAAATCTTTTGTTGTCATTTCAGCAGTCTTCACAGCATCTTCACCAGGAATAGTTTCCATCTCAAGAAACCACTTTCTTTGCTCATCCATAGGAAGCAATTCTTCATGCACTGAAGTTTTATCTTGAGGTTGCAGCAATTCAGGCACATCTTCAGGCTCCACTTCTAACTCTAGTTCTCTTGCTGTTCCATCTCATTTGGCAGTTACTTCCTCCACTGAAGTCTTCAACTCCTCAAAGTCACCCATGAGGGTTGGAATCAACTTCTTCAAAGTTGTTGTTGTTCTTCTTCTTTGACCTCTTCCCATGAATCACAAATGTTCTTAAAGGCATCTAGAATGATGAATCCATTCCAAGAGGTTTTCTATTTTCAGATCCATCAGAGGAATCACTATCTATGGCAGCTATAGCTTTATGGAATGTATTTCTTGAGTAATTAGACTTGAAAGTTGAAGTGACTCCTTGATCAGTGGGCTGCAGGATGGATGTTATGTTAGCTGGCATGAAAACAGCATTAACCTTGTTGCCCAATTCTGTCAGAGTTCTCAGGTGACCAGGTGCATAGTCAATGAGCAGTACTATTTTGAAAGGAATCTTTTTTTCTGAGCAGTAGGTCTCAACAGCAGGCTTAAAATATTTGGTAAACCATGTTGTAAACAGACGTGCTGTTATCCAGGCTTTGTCGTTCCACTTATAGAGCACAGGCAGGGTAGATTTAGTATAATTCTTAAGGGCCCTAGGATTTTCATAATAGTAAATGAGCATTGCTTCAGCTTAAGGTCACTAGTTGCATTAACCCCTAACAAGAGAGTCAGCCTGTCCTTTGAAGCTTTGAAGCCAAACATTGACTTCTCCTCTCTCACTATGAAAGTCCTAAATGACATCTTCTTCCAAGACAAGGCTGTTTGCTCTACACTGACAATCTGTTATTTAGTGTAGCACCTCCATTAAGTGTCCTAGCCAGCTCTTCTAGACAACTTGCTGCGGCTTCTACGCCAGCACTTGCTCTTTCACCTTGCACGTTTATGTTACAGAAATGGTCTCTTACCTTCAACCTCGTGAACCAGCTTCTGCTAGCTTCAGACTTTTCTCCTACAGCTTTTTCACCTCTTTCAGCCTTCATACAATTAAGGAGAGTTAGGGCTTTGCTCTGGGTTAGGATTTGGCCTAACCATAAACCTGAATCAGCATATGGTGAAGGGCTACCAAACATAGTAAAGATAAAGCATGGGTATAGGAAGATACTGAGAAGGGATGACTGGCTAGCAGAGCATGGACAAAACTGGTAGAACTCAGATCTCCAGAACAATGGAAATGGATGTACAAGCCACTGGCAAGAGTTTTACAGGACCAAATTTGGCATAAAGGAAGGAGGGAAGACAAGGCTGAAAAAAGAATTAGATATAAACCACATTTGCAAAGAAGAGTCTAAGATAGTGAAAAAGCCTTCTTCAAGGTGCATGTCTAGTGGAGAGAACTGTACCCACTATGGGAAAGGCATAAAGCTTTACCTGGGGCTTCTAGAACAAAAGCTTCAAGCTGATAGGGGAAGGGATGTAAACCCTATTAACCTCAGGGTACAGATGAGGACTCATTGCAGCCTGGGGACAGAACAGAAGAAATCCCACCATCCCTGGCAGACAAGCAGGAATACATGCTGTAACATCAGAGGTCCTCTACAGTTGGGGGAAGGGTAGGATCACTGAGAAGTTTCCACCCTCAAGACCAAGGGACACAGAGTCTTGCTAAGACTGAGACTAAATCTCAGAATGCTTGTCTCCCACTAATGAGTTAGAAAATTGTGGGTAACAGAGGTCTATTTGTGGGGGAGAGTGGAGAGACCGTCATTAAGAAAAGTGTAGTCACAAAAGAGGTATAGTCACAAAGAGAAGATCTAAATCTGAGGGTGGAGCATCAAACACTGAGAGAAAATACTCTATGGTGTATATGAGCTTACACTTTAAATACTAGAATTACACTAGAAAATCCTAGTGGAATTTGAAGACTCTGGTATTTTGTGAATAACCATAGCAAAAACAAAATCCAAACCCAGCTCCACTCCTAACTAGATTGTTTTAACCTTTTCTCTTGAACTTAAGACCTGAGAAGAAATATGCTAATTTCCAGGCGTAAATGCTATTTGCCTCCGTCTTGATTGTTCCACACAGGTTGTCTAGCTTTCAACCAGAAATTGTGGGACACACAAAGAAGCAAGAGAGACACAGAGAAGCAAACTGTCAAGAGACAAAGCAGTCAACGGAATCACTCATATGACTCAGATGGTGAAACTATCAGAGAGAGAGTTTTAAATAACTGTGATTAATTTAATATGTTAAAGGTTTCAGCAGAATAGGTGGACAACATACATGAACAGAAAAGGAGTTTCAGCAGAGATGGAAACTATTAGAAAGAATCTAATAGAAATAAAGAAATGAGAAACATGGTAACAGATGCTGAATGCCTTTGACAGGCTTGTCAGTTGCCAGTTGACTTGACACAAATGAGGGAGGAATCAGTATACTTGAAGGCAACTCAGTAGAAATTGCCCACACTGAAATACAGAGAGGAAAAAAAAGAGTGGGGAAAAACTAGACTAGAATACCCAACAGCTGTGGACAATATAAAAAAAAGTCTAATTTGAGTGTTACTGGAATCTCAGAAGGAGAAAGGAGAGAAAGTGAGGAAGAGATAGTGGCAGACAGTTTTCCTAAGGAAATACACTATACCACAGACCAGAGAAGCTCAGGCAGTGCGAAGCAGGGTGAATAATAAACAGCAAACAGAATGCCTCCAGGTACATCATATTCAGTTTACTGAAATCTGACGGGAAACAGAAAATCTTGAAGGAAGCAAGAGGGGGAAAAAGAGAGGCACGTTCCATATAGAGGAACAAATATAAGAATTATAGTGAAATTCTTTTCAAAACTGTCCAAACTAGAAGACAGTAGAGTAAGGTCTTTAAAGTAAAGTGTTGAAAAAAATAAACCTATCAACCCAGAATTCTAGACTCAGCAGAAGTTTCTCCCAAAAGTGAAGGAGAAATATAGACCTTTTCAGGAAAACAAAAATTGAAAGATTTCATTACCTAAAAAAATATTAAAGGAAGTTCTTAAGGCAGAAGGAATTTGATTAAGACAGAAGCTTGGGTCTACAGAAAGAAATAAAGAACAATGGAAATGGCATACATACAAACTAGATATAAAGTTCATTTTTTCTGTTTTTTTATGTCTCTAAAAGTTATCAGTTTGAAACAAAAATGGTAGCAATATATTATGTTTATAGCATGTATAAGTACAGTAGCACGAAGGATGGCAGGGAGGATTTGGGAGTGTATGGTTATAATGTCTATGCAGCACATGAAGTGGTATGGTATTATTTGTAAGCAGACTGCAGTTAATTAAAGATGTGTATTAAAACTCCTCAATTTTAAAGATTTTTTAAAAATTAAGTGCTTCCTCAGTGTTGTATACTAGCATTCTGCATTTCCAGAACTTTTGCATCGTCTCAAAGAGAAACCCTGTATTCAGGGTTTCTCCCCCTACTCTCCTCCTCTCGCCCCTAGTAACCTCTGTTATGTTTTCTGTCTCTATGAATTTGCCTGTTGCACTTAAGTGGAAGCATACAATATTTGTCTTTTATGTCTGGCTTTCCTCTTCCATTTAGCACATCTTTGTACTTGTAAAGACTTTTTTTAGTGGTTGCCCTTGTTTTTGCAGTATTATTTTACAACTAATCCAAGTGCTCTTTCAAGTAATATATTCCACTTCATGATAGTGCTAGTGCCTTATAGCAGAGTATTCCCAATTACTCCCTCCTGGCCTTTATAACATTAGCATTCATTTCACTTATGCATAAGCTATAATCACCAAACAGTTTGTTGCTATCATTATTATTTTGAGCAAACAGTTATCTGTTAGGTCAATTGAGAATAAGAAAAATTAAAGATTTTATTTTGTCTTCATTTATTCTTTTATATATTTATTCTAATGCTCTTCCTTTATGTAGATCTAGTTTCTGACCTAGGTCCTCCTTTCTGAAGAATTTATTTTTAAATTTCTTGTAAGACAGGTCTACTGGTGACAGAGTTTCTCAATTTTTATTTGAGAAAGGTCTTTCTTAATTTTGCTGAATGCAGAATTCTAGGCGGTGTCTTTTTTCTTTAAGTAATTTAAGTATTTCATTCCACTATTTCCTTGCTTGTATGGTTTCCAAAGAGGAGTCTGATGTAATTTTTATCCTTGCTTCCCTATTGGTAAGGTGTTCTTTCCTGTCTTCTTTCAAGAGTTTTTCCTTAGTCTTTGTTTTTCGGCAGTTTAAATATCATATGCCTTGGTATAGATTTTTTATATTTATACTACTTGGTATTCTCTGGGCTTCTTGGGTGTGTGGTTTGGTATCTGTCATTAATTTGGGGAAATTATCAGTCATTATTGCTTCAAATATGTCTTCTATTTCTTTCTTTCTTCTTTCAGTATTTGCATTACTCGTATGTCACACTTTTTATAACTGTCCCACAGTTCTTTGGTATTCTTTTCTGTTTCATTCTTTTTTCTGTTTGCTTTTCAGTTTTGAAAGTTTCTATTGACATTTTTTCTAGCTTACTGATTCTTTGCTTGATGAGCCTAGTCTTGTTGAACCCATTGAGGCATTTTTAAAAAATTGAAGTATATTTGATTTACAATGTTGTGTTAGTTTCTGGTATACAGCATAGTGACTCAGTTTATATATATATATCTTTTTCATATTCTTTTTCATTATAGGTTATTACAAGATATAGAATATAGTTCCCTGCAGTATACCATCAAGGCATTCTTCATTTTTGTTACAGTGTTTTTAGTGTCCAGCGTTTCATTATTATTTTTCCTCAGAGTTTCCATCTCTCTTCTTGCCTTATCCATCTGTCCACTCTTTTCATTTAGAGTCTTTAACATATCTCTGCCATATCTGAGTCTGGTTCTAATGTCTGCTCTATCTCTTTAAACTGTGTTTTTGTCTTTTAGTAGCCCTGTAGGTTTTTGTTGAAAGCTGGGCATAATATACTGAGTAAAAGGAATTGAAATAAATGGGTCTTTAGTGTAAGCTTTGTGTTCATCTGGTTAGGAGTTGGGCTCATGTTACTGTTGTAGGTGTCAGAGGCTGAAGTTTACTTTGTGTCCTTTATTTTGTCTCCTCTGTTGTACAGGAACCCTCTTGATGTGGTGGTAAAGGTATAAGGGGGAGGGAAAGCATTCTCTAGTCCTAGGATTTGGTCTTAGTGTTTTAGTGAGCCTGAGTTGTACAAAGCCTTTCCCCTGTTTCAGAGGCTAGGTAGGGGCTGAAGTTAGGAGTTCCCTTTACCCTAGAACAGTTAGGCTCTGGTAAAAGTATTGTTGGTTAGGGTCTTGTAAAATAGTTTCTCTTGTGGATTAGTCTTGTTAAGAAGAAAAGAATGCTTTGGGTGTATTTCAGAATGCTGCTTCCTCTTCTTTCTGCCAGAAGTACAAGGAGATTTTTCTCTGATCTTTACTATGAAAACCTGATAGGACTCCCAGAGGAAAACTCACAAAATTGTGTGGGCCCCCTAAGAATAGGCTTCCATGGAGTTTTCACCTCTCAGTCTTGTCCATACTGAGCCTCCAGCAATTCATTCATTACAGTTTGAGTTTTCCTACCTTCGTCCTAGTCCTGCGGGGGTTTCTGCTTTCGGTCTTCTACTTGGTCTGGTATGGTGTAGTTTTCTGTATTTGTCTGTCTGTCTCTCTCCAATTTTGAGGACAGCAGTTTTGCCTGGTGACCTCAATTCTCTGCTAGATCTAAGAAGAGTTCTTGATATATAGTTCAGGTTTTTTCCTGTTAGAACAGGAGTTCCAACATCCAAAATCTTTAAGTGTCAAGTTGAAAACCAGAAAGAAGTTCTATATTGCTTCTCTGTTCTCTATTTCATTTATCACCACTTTTAATCTTTATTATTTCCTTCCTTCTGCTAGCTTTGGGTTTAATATACTCTTTTTCTAGTTCCTTAAGAAGTAGTTAGGTTGTTGACTTGAGATTTTTCTTTTTTTTTTAGTGTAGTCATATACAGCTATAAATCTCCCTCTTAGCTGCTTTTACTGCCTCTCATAAATATTGATGGATTTTTGTTATCATTTGTCTCACAGTGTTTTCTAATTTCCTTTGTGATTTCTTTTTTAATCTGTTGGCTATTTGAGTGTGTTTAATGTCTACATATTTGTGAATTTCCTAGTTTTCCTTCTGTTACTGAGTTCCAGTTTTATTCCATTGTAATCAGAAAAGATATTTTGTATGATTTTTGGTTTTTGCCATAACATTATGGTCTATCCTGGGGAGTGTTCTTTGTGTGCTTGAGAGGAATGTGTATTCTCTTGTTGAATGGCATGTTCTCTATGTCTGTTAGGTCTAATTGGTTTATAGTCTTGTGCACATCTTCTGTTTCCTTTCTGTCTGATCGTTCTATCCGATATTGATTGTTGGGTACCCATTTGTTTAGAGATCACTGCAACCTTGATACAAACCTGATAATATTTCAGAAAAGGAAGATTACAGGGAAGTGTCAATCATGGCAACTGATGCATAAATAGTTTCATACAGAATAATGCCAAACTGAAAGTAGCTATATTTTAAAAGGATAATACATCAATAAGAAGTTGATTTTTCTAGGAATGCAAGGTGGTTTAACATTTGAAAATCAACCAGCCTAATTCACCATAGTAGTAGAATAAAGGAGAAAAATCACATTATCATCTCAATATATAAAGAAAACTATTGATAAAATTCCACATCCACTTATGATAAAACTCTTAGCAAACTATGAATGGGAATTTCCTTATTTTGATGGAGTATATCAATAAAAAAATCTACAACAGACTTTATTAATGGTAATGGTACATCTTTCTTTTTAATATGAAACAAGACAAAAATGCTGCTTGACATGATCTGTTTGATATTTTTTGGAGGCTCTAGCCAATACAATAAGGTAAGAAAAACAATGAAAATGTATAAGAATTAAGAAGGAAGGAGGAAAAGTCATTATTTGATGAATAAAATAATTTACAGATATATTATTAGAATTAATAAGTAATTTAAGCAAGATTTTTAGATACAGGGTCAATATAAAAAACTCACTATACTTCTGTATACTAGCAACAAACAAAAATTGAAATTGAAAGATGTGATTTACAATAACAGAAAAAACATCAAATGACTAGGAATAAATGTAACAAATATTTGCAAAGAAACTTCAAACCTTTATTGATACAAGTTAAAATAAAGGCATATACCTTTTTCATGTAATGAAAGACTCACTATTATAAAAATGTCAGTTCTCCCCAAATGGATTTGTAGATTTACTGCAACCCAAGTCAAACGCCTAAAAAATTTTAGGTAGAAATTGACAAACTGATTCTAAATGTTTATGTGGAAAAAAGGAGCAAGGATAGCCAGACACAGCTAACAAATAAGACAGAATG
Source organism: Camelus bactrianus (assembly GCF_048773025.1). NCBI lineage: Eukaryota > Metazoa > Chordata > Mammalia > Artiodactyla > Camelidae > Camelus > Camelus bactrianus. Next base: position 31,517,425 of record NC_133555.1, read on the forward strand.
AGAAGACTTAAAAAAAAAAAGGAACAGACTTGCTATACTAGATGCCAAACTTAAGACAGTGTTGTGCTTCTCTAAGGAAGGGCAAATCAGAAACATCCACTTTTGTGGGACACTTGATTTAACAAGGTAACAATTTACAGTGGTGAGGAAAGGTGCTGGGTCTTGAAACAAGTAAAACCTGACCCCTACCTAATAACACACACTGAGATTAACTCAAGATGGATATTAGTTCTCAGTATGAAAGGCTTCTAGAAAATTATATACTATTGTATCTTATGACCTCTAGGGTAGGGAAAATTTCTTTAAAAATACAGAAAAAGCATTAACTTTTTAAAGGAAAAATATCGGTGAATCAGACTATTAAAATTAAGGCCTTCTGTTTATCACTGTCAAGAAAGTGATATTTGTACTACAAGTAATTGATGAACTGAAATCCAAAATATAGACTCAATAAAAAATTGACAATAAACATAGGCATTTCCCAAAAGGAGAAATCTAAATGGCTAATAAATAAAAAGGTTCTCAACTCCATTAATAATCAGAAAGTGCAAATTAAAATCACAGTGAGATAATACATGTTTCAAAATGGTTAAAAAGAAAAAGGCTGAAAATCAGTAATGTTGGTTAGGATGTTGAAGCAACAGGATTTCTCATACACTACTGGAAGAGTAAACTGGTGCAGCACATTGGAAAACAGTTTGGCTGTATATTTCTATTACAGGAATCCATGCATCAGGTGACACAAAAATACTCATATAATCATGACAGTATTATTAGTAGTCTTCCAAAGCTGAACTACCCAAAGTACCTACAACTAGGAGCATTAGAATGGATAAATTATAGCATTTTGTATAATGGAGTGAAATATACAGGAATATATACAAGAGTGAAAAGAGATAAAATACTGTTACATGCAGTAACATGAATGAATCTCAAAAGCAGTGTTGGGCAAGAAAGCCCCATGCCGAAAAACAGTCATACTGCGTAATTCTAACATAGTGATAAAACAGAGGCAAGGTTAAACTGTAGTGGTGTAACTCAGGTTAGTGATTACCTCTCAGGAGTACAGCAGGTAAGTGATTAGAATGGGGAGGTGGTTTTACACAGAATGTGGGACTGTCCTTCTCTGTCCTCTCCTTTCCAGGTTCCCTCACTTTCCAGTGGTTGTGATGGCCACGTGCATTTAGTTGTCATTTCTCCGTAGTCTCCTCAATGCATGACAGTTTCTCATTCTTTTTCACGGCCTTGACACTTTGAAGTGCATGTCACATACCAGTTAATTTGTATAAAGTTTGTCATTTTGGGTTTGCTTTTTCTCATGATTAGCTTGAGTTTATGCATTTGGCAAGAATGTTATAGAAATGATGTTCTTTTCTTATTTAATATCAAGGGTATATGATATTGGTGTTTTAGGACTGTTGATGTTAACTTTGATCAGCTAGCTAAGGTGGTGTCTGCCAGGTTTCTTCACTGTAATGTTATTGTTTTCTGCTTTGCAACTAATAGGAATTTTGTGGGGAGAATATTTGAGATTATGCAGGTATCATAGTCATCATGGTCACTTCAGCATCCATACCTCTTATTTCAGTGCGTCACCACAAGGTTCATTCTCATCTTCTCCTTTTCTTATTTTTGCTTCTTCCTCCCATAGTGAGAAACTTGGCTCTCACTATCCATAATACATTTATTTAGTTTTAGTATACACATCAGTAGTTTCAGAATTGCAGACCCATACTTTTGTGACCATATGATTTATCATGTATATTAAGACACTTTTGAGAGAGATAAAAGGTGTTAATATTATTCAAGGATAACAGGTGTAAACACAGGCTGTTTGAGGGAAACTGGGAAGTATGGCTCCCTTGTATAATAATAAATATTATACTAATTTATTACCAGTATAACTTATTTTTGTCCTTTACCTTTTCTAGCTTCATAAATTTTCATTTTAATGAACCAAAAGTCACTCTTGAAAACTTAATGTGTTGAAGGTTGTTAGAATGGTAAACATTCAGTGATTTATATACTTAATAGAAAACATTTTCTATAATCATAATCGACTGCTTTGGTGAAAATATTGAGTTCTATTAAAACTCCTTCAGGTCAAATGGAACAGAGCATTATTACTGTTTGTCCCCTGTTTTGTTTGGATCACTCCTATGAGTTAAAATTGAAATTTCTCAAGTTTCTCTTGAGAAGAGTTTTTTGCATTTAGTGTTTCAGAATTGTGAATGTTGATCAAAAAAATGCTCATTTGAGATGCTTTTATGGTGGTTAATAACATTTTCCTGTTCAGGTGGACACACGTTTGCAAAATGGATTTGCTCCTGGGATGAAACTGGAGGTAGCTGTGAAAACAGATCCTGAAACCTACTGGGTTGCCACCATCATTACCACCTGTGAGCAGTTGCTCCTCCTCCGCTATGATGGCTACGGGGAGGACCGGAGAGCAGACTTTTGGTGTGATATCAGGAAGGCTGACCTCTACCCCATTGGGTGGTGTAAGCAGAACAAGAAGACCCTTGAAGCCCCAGAAGGTAATGAGATACTTCCCATGAAGACGTGGTATGGTACTGCTGTAGGAAAATTTGGACTGTCCACAATCTTAAGGTTTTTAGTCTCCCAACCACAGAGGTCTCCCTAACTTCTTTGGGTTAGCATTTTGGATGAAAATATTTATAAGGAATTATGTACGTTTCCCTATTTTAAAAAATTATTTTCGGGGAGGAGGGTATATATAGCTCAGGGGTGGAGCACATGCCTAGCATGCACAAGGTCCTGGGTTCAGTCCCCACTACCTCCACCTAAATAAATAAATAAGCCTAATTACTTCCCCCCAAAACAAAATAAACAAACAAAAAACTCAAAAAAAAATTATTTTCTGTGCTATGTAAGCCTCAGGCTTTTATGACAATCATAGGGAGCATCAGTTGCTTATTACCCCATAGGACTGTGAGGTTCTCTGAGTTGGAGACTTGCAGGTCTGGTTGTCTTTTAAGTACACTGGGCCAGATTGAGTCTCCTTCTGGTTTTATTATCCCTCCTTCCTATCACTCACAAGTGATCTGGGACCTATGAACTATTAAAATAAACCAGTTGAAGCTCCCTTTTGGGAAAGAGCAGTACTGGGAATAGAATCCAAATTAAGCAAGACAGAACAATAGGACAAAAGAAAGAAGAGTGATATAAATGCAGAGAAAGGGAATAGAGGCTGCAGATTTAAGAAAACTCAGGACCTTACATATTTTTCTTTCAAATTCTTATTTTGATATAATTTCAGATTTACAGAAATATTTTAGATTTGCAAAAATAGTATAGAAAATTCTTGGGGACTTATTGCCAAGTTTCCCCAAACACTGACATTTTACCACATTTACCTTATCCTTCTCCGTCACTCCCTTTTCTCTCTCTTTCTCTCTCTCTCTCACACACACGCACCACACACATGCTTTTTTAATGAAGCACTGAGAGTCAGTTGTAGGTATGATTCCCTTTTACTCTTAAATACATAAATATACTTCTAAAACCAAGGACCTTCATGAATACAATAAAATAACAAAATCAGGAAATTAACTTGATATAATACTGTTATCTAATCTATAGACCTTGTTCAGTTTTATCAATAATGTTTTTATAGTAAAATGTTGCTACAGTAAAAGAAAATCCCAGGTCATGTGTTGCAGTCATTTGTTGTGTCTCATAAGATTCCTTTAATCTGTGATAGTTCTGCAGGCTTTCTTTGTCTTTAATGACTTTGACATTTTTGAAAAGGCCAGTTTTCCCAATAATATTCATTATGTCCTGGGCCCAATACTGTTCATTATTTCCCATTTCTTTTCCTGGTCCAGGATTTAGTCCAGGATCATGTATTGCATCTGGCTGTCATGTCTTTTTGGTTTTCTTAGCCTTTCTTTTCTTGGTGTTGATGTTTTTGAAGAGTACAGACCAGTTATTTTATAGAATCTCTCACAATTTGGGTTGGTCTATTTCCTTAGATTCAGATTGTGCACTTTTGGTAGGAAAAATATGGAGTGATGCTGTGTCCTTCTAGTGCAGCATACCAGGAGACAGATGCTGTTGGTTTGTCCCGTAACTAGCTGGTTATATTAACTTTCATCACTTAAGTTGGTATATGCCAAGTTTTTCTACTGTAAAATTGCTTTTATGGTTTTTAATTAAGTATCTTGTGGGAAGATACTTTAAGATTATTACTCTTCAAACTTTACCTACTCTTTTTAGCATCCATTGATAATTTATATCTGAAACAATTATTACTCTAATGATTACCAAATAGTATTTTATAATTCCTTCTACATTTCATAATTGGCTTTGTACTATAGAAAGAGCATTCCCTTTCCCCCCATTTACACACATACATTTACATATGCATGTATGTATTTAGATATATATGTCAGTGTAGACGCATGTCTTACTTTATTCAATATATAGATTATTTATAATCCTTTACTATCATTTATTTATTTATTTACTTACTTACTTACTTACTTATTTTTCTTTAACATTTTTTATTGATTTATAATCATTTTACAATGTTGTGTCAAATTCCAGTGTATCATTATTTATTTTGATGCTCATACTGTCCTAGACTTGGCCAGTGGACACCCCTTCAGGCTGGCAGATGTGTCCCTTGTTCTCTTCCCGTTATTCTTCAGTAGTTTCTGGTTCAGGAAACTTTTCCCTGCCTCAGCCCTGAAATCAGCCATTCCTCCAGGAAATCTTGGGGGGTTTTTTGGTGAAGAATCGTATTTAGAAATGCAGATCTGGGAGTTAGGGTCCTGGGGCATCGGTGGGTTTCTAGTTAGCTAGCTAGCAACATTTTGTGAAGAAGCAATGTAAGAGGAAGCTCTAGAGACAGGATGCTGCCTGGCCTCTCATCTCACTTTAAGAGTGTAGGAGACTTCACCTCATTTAAACATGTTGAAAATGATTTCAGTTGAGTCTTATACAATGTAGGTTAAGTTATTATAACAAAAAAAGAGGAAAAAAAGGTAGAATAAAATCCTTCCAGGGAAACATAACCACAAAAGAGATGAACAATATGTCATATGAACAACAATATGAACAAAAACATTTGAAAACAAAGTAAAATAAAGTAGTAACAATGATAGAGCAGTGAGAAAGTCATAAGTAAAATATAAAAATTTAAAAATGAGATAATTGGAGAAAAGGAAAATTTGAAAAGAAATAAAAGTAGAAGGTAGGCAAGAACTAAATATTAAAAAAAATACTAGAAATAAAGACTAAGTTAAAATGAACACAGGAAAGAATCAATCATGAATAATATCTGAAGAGAAAAAGGTGAAAAGAGGAAAAAATTTAAATACAAAAAGAAATGAAGAAAGAAATAAAAAGGACTTGGAAAAAATAACATAGGTTGGCAAAATTGGTTCAAGATTCATAAAATAGAAATCCCTGAAGATGAAAATGAAAGCAATGAAACAATAAAATATTGTAAACTAAAATTCAAGAAAACTACTGAAATAAAATAGTACTTAAAATGCATATTGAAACGGCTCATTATGTACCAGGGGAAATCAAAGGAGGACAGCTGCATCAAGGTGTGTGTTGGACTCTAAAGCAAAATAAAAATCCCTTGGTTATGTAGGCAAAAATACTAAGTTTCTTGAAAAGGAAAGAAAACAAGATTGTCATCAGACTAATTGACAACACTGCTTTATGCCAGAAGACAATAGGGTAACACATGTAAGAAATTCAGTGGAAGAAAATATGAAGCCAGGATTTTATGTCTTGCCAAACTAAACTTCAGGTGTAAAGGACACATATAAACTGTTAAGAAGATGTCAGGATTGAGGGAATGTTGTTCCCATGAGCCCTTCATAAGAAATTCACTAGAAAATGAGCTTCAGGAAACCAAAGGAGTAAAGAAGTATTAGCATAAGAACTGTTAGTGAAACACTAAATCTATATACATTGTAGAACTTAGAACTAAATGGTGGTTATTAAGGAAGACAGTATAGTATGTAATGGCTACCTGGTCTGACAACATAAACACTGTATACCTATAAAAAATATGGGACAACAGTAAGGAGAACATGTGAATAGTGGTATAAGCTTACTCATTGCTCCTTCTTTTGTTTGAACAGGTTTATTGCATAGTAATTTAACTAATTGCCTTTTAAGTGTTAACTGGGATAAAAGGCTATTACCTGAAATGAGGTGCTGAAGAAGAGGAGAGGTTATAGCTAACTTTAGTATTGTTTATTAAAGAAAAGAAATAGAAAATAGTCCAAAAGTAGAAGAGACTAAAATTGTTATATAAAGATATTACTGTAAAGGTAACCAGAAGAATAAAACCTTTGTAAATGCCAGAAGATTGATTTTTAAAAAGAAAAATTATATATTCAAATAAAATAGATCATATAGTGAAAGACTGTACACACACACGAATAATTTATATAATATTTAACAGTATTACAGAATTGAGGCCTGACATTCTGACAATGTAAAAAAGTTAATGGGCTTACTCTTCTATTAAAAGTATAGAAACAGTCCAGGTTGTCTCACAGAGTAAAACTCACTTCTCTGCTTTGTACAGTAGACATACCTAAATGGAGAGATTCTGAAAGAGTAAACATAAAAGGAAGGACTAAGATACACAGACAAATGCAAATAGAAGAGAAAGTAGGAGCCTCAGTCTTGATATCTGACAAAGGTAGAATTCACATCAGAAACCATTATAAGAGACAAAGAAGGGTACTTTATAATGATAAAAGTTGCCATTGCTGATTTAAAAAAAAGAAGACAATCCATCTACAGACAGCCAAGGAATGTTCTCCACACATCTTAACAGTATGAATAAAATGTGCATAGAATGAGGGAGGAGGAGAACGTATGAATGTGTGTGTGTGTTTGTGAACTTCATTTTTTAAAAATAAAGGAATAAACCATTTAAAAAAGTTAACCTGTGGGGAAAGAAGGGAACAGAATGAAGGGGACAAGGATAAAAGGCAGATTTTCTGCATGTACCTTATTTTGTAGATTTTAATTTTGAACCCCATATTTTATATAACTTATAAAATAAAATTTAAATTTAAAAAAGCACTTTCTAAAACACAAAAAACAGATAAGCCTAACTGTGTATGGAGCTTGTAAAGTAACTACACAGAGAAGAACTATTTCAGTGACTTTCAAATGCAGTTATTTAAAAATATATCCCTAGTAGAAATATGCCGGAAGGAACCAAAAAAATGCCAAAACAACAACTCAAGCTGTTTTTAGTAATCATATTGTTGATAGTAGAGTTGATGTTATTTTGGAATTATTTTTTGTATATTATGGGATAGAGCATATTAATAATACAGTATATAATTGAGAACTAGGATTTTCAGCATGAGAGAAAGGAAACAAAACTTAGATGAAGTTAAGTGAAAACATTCTCTTCCTGAATTTGTATTGAAAGTATCTTAAGATATAATTTAGGGAGGGATGGTGTAGCTCAAGTGCTAGAGCCTGTGCTTAGCATACACAAAGTCCCAGGTTCAATCCCCAGTACCTCCTCTAAAAATAAGTAAGTAAACCTAACTGCCTCCCCCCACAAAAAATAATAAATAAAATAAAAATTTTAAAATTTTATTGTTTCTAGACACTGAAATGGCTTAAAAACACTAAATAGCATTAAGCACCCTCAGCACCCCAATTATGATCTCTAAATACCATTTTCACTGAAACCAACTAGGACTCCTAGGAGGAGTCTAGGAGCGGATTCCTGGACTGGGTCAGGACATGTACAAGATGGTATATCTTTTTATACCAGAAGTGAAAAAGAGAGCAATGACTGTTTGCTATGGTTATGTAAAGGACTCTGGAGCCAATCTGAAGAATCTCCTTAAAGATAAGACACTTTTTTTTTAATAGAATGCAGTATTTTTTGAAGTTTTTAAAGAGGGAGTGGTAATTAGGTTTATTTATTTATTATTATAATAATAATTTTTTTAATGGAGGTACTGAGGATTGAATCCAGAACCTTGTACATGCTAAGCACATACTCTACCACTGAGGTATACCCTCCCTCTCAAAGATAAGACAATTTGAGCATCAATAGGACAATAGCTGCAGTGGCCTGGAACATATATGTGATTTAATCTATAACTTCATCGTGAAACTTCTAAGCAAAACCCTCATTGATCACCTTTGGAGGATGCTAGGGAACTGACTGATAATTTTGAAGGCTGGTAAATACAGAAAAAGAATAAAGAGAATCAAGCAAATATCCTGTCTTCTTTTTGTGATCAAATAGTTAAAGAAGAGAAAATTTTCTTTGTGAAACTATTTCGGTTAGTAAATGAAGAAGGGGGATAGACTATCAGTTTTTAGCCTGCAATTAATCATTGTATCTATGTAGTGACCATTAAAAGCTGCTAACATCACAGAAGAAGAGATAACAGGACTGAAGTGCCTCTTAATGAAAAGATACAACTCTACTTATGAAGTAATCTTGTGGTTTCCCCCTCCCACCAAAGAGTTGAGTCTGAACTCGATCAAGCCTCTCGATCTAAATTCTGAGTTATAAAAAATGTAGAGGACAGTAGAGCAGCTGGTTACCACAAGGAGTGAGCAGTAAAACCAGACTGAAAAGTTCTATATAGGACAGAAGGCTAAGCCTCTTAAATATTGTGATAAAAAGAGGGAGCGTGAGGAGGAGAAAGAATGTACATATTAAAAGAGATTTAGTTGCTATTTTAACCATTTGCAATAAAGAGATCTCATTTGAATCATGATTTGACCAAACAAATTGAAAAAATCATTTTTGAGAAATTGAGAAAAGTTGAACATGGACTAGATATTTGATATTAAGGAATTATTGTTAATTTTTTAAGGTTGATGTTAATTTGGTTATGTTAAAAGTTATTTTCTTTTAGAAATACATACTGAGATTATATTAGATGAAATTAACACAGTATCAGGAATTGGTTTCTAAATAATCCATGGTTGAGTGGGGGTGAAATATGTGAGAATATAGATCAAGGTTGGTAAAAACAGCTGTAAAAGACCAGGCATTAAAGTATTTTAGGCTTCCCAGGCCCTGTGGTCTCTGTCACAGCTGCTCAACTCTACCTTTGTAATGTGAAAGCAGTATGTAAACAAATGACCATGCCTGTGTTCCAATAAAACTTTGTTTACAAACATAGACAGCAGATTGTAGTTTACTAACAACTCCTGATCTAGATGGAAGGATTGATTATGAAGTGACAGTTGTTGATGCTAGTGTACGTGAGGATTTATTATACTGTTTTCTCTACTTTTCTGAATGCTGGAAATTGTAATGAAAAATAAGTAGGTACCTTTTGGATAAAATTATACTCACAGGGAGTTGGAATTAGTCTCTTTGTTTTGGATACAATTCTTATTAAACTAACCAGGAAATAGCCCTAACTGGAGGAGGATTTCTTTTTTTTTTTTTTTAAGCTTTCAAAGAAGCAATATGTTGGACTCTTATTTAAATATTAAAATGACAAATGCATGTCTAAACCATTTTCACTTGTTTAGTTTCTCTGTATTCTGTTTCATTTAGTTTCTCTGTGTTTTGTGACTGACAATATGAGTAATAGCTCATTTATTTCTTCTTGTAGGCATCAGAGATAAAGTGTCTGATTGGGATGCGTTTCTGCAGCAGACCCTGATGGGAGCATGTAGTCCTCCTGTTCCGCTGCTAGAGGGCGTGAGTATTATTGCTTCCGCAATCAGTGTGGAAAACCCTTCTAATCTTCAGTGATATATCCTGTCCGAGGAATCTTAAAATTCCTCATTGTTTACCACTCCAAGGCAAATAAACATTATCACTACAGACATAGGCATGGGTATTGGGAGGTTTAAACTTACTCTCAGAGGTTGCAAACTGGTGGCTTGTTCAGTGCCAAAATGTTTTTGAATTAGTTGCGAACACATAAAAACTTAATTTTCCAGATTCTTTCATGCAGTGAACCTTTTTGAGCTCTCACTTGGAACTGAGCAAGACGTTGACTCAGCTTCAGGATGGGCATATTTAACTCCCTCACCAGGTGACTTGAGATCCCCTTTTCTTTTGCTCAGAAGATACTGGACCACCACCTACCTGCTTTCAGAAGCTCTTTTAAATTAGTAGAGCTTTTGAGCTTGTTGGTGAATATAGATTTCTTGTTTTGTGAAATTGATTATTGATTATGACATTTCTAAGTTATTTTGTTACTTTCTGTCATACCAGCTACATTTTTTGTAGCATGTGTTAAATGCAGTTTATGAAGGTTCCAATTTCTTTACATCTTTGCCAATGCTTTTTTTCTCTTTTTGGTTATAGTATCCTGGTGGGTGTGAAGTTGTCTCTCACTTTGATTTGTATTTCCCTAATGACTAATGATGCTGAGCATCTTTCTGTGTGCTTCTTCTCCATTTGTATATCTTTTTTGCAGAAATGTTTGCCCATTTTAAGATTGGGCTTGTCTTTTTATTACTGAGTTGTAAGAGATCCTTATAAAATTCTGGTTAAAAGTCTAGAATGGGGCGTCAGCTTTATTGACAGACACGTATATGTACACGTGTGTTACAGAACAGGACACACCCATAGGGAAGACTGAATGCTCATGATTCAAGGGATAAAAAAAAGCTCTGTGAACCAGCATCGGGGGGCCAGGGCCTGGCATACACTAGCTACAACAGAGAGGCCGCGCCCTACCCTTCCTCAGGGCTCGGTGGCAGGAGTTCATATCCAAGATCAGATATATGATTTTCACATATTTTCTCTAATTCTGTAGATGGTCTTTTTACTTTCTTGATGATATCGTTTGCAGAACAAAAGTTTTTTATTTTGATGTAATCCAATTTATCTGTTTTTTTCTTTTGTTGCTTGTACTTTTTGGGTCTTATTTAAGAAGGCTTTGCTTAACCCAAGTCATGAAGATTTGCCCCTTTATTTTCTCCTAAATGGTTTATCATTTTAGCTCTTCAGTTTAATTCTATGGTTTATTCCCCTTTAAAACTCGATTGGTGAACACTGTTTTGAGGTGATCTTTACGTTTTATACAGGCATACCTCTATTGCACTTTGCATTATTGTGCTTTGCAAATACTGCATTGTTTTACAAATTGAAGGTTTGTGGCAACCCGATAAGCAAGTCTGTAGGTGCTATTTTTCCAAGAGCATTTGCTCACTTTGTGTTTCTGTTATATTCTGTTACAACACTTTGTGGTACATTTTGGTAATTTGCGCTATATTTCAGTCTTTTTCATTATCATTATATTTGTATGGTGATCTGTAATCAGTGATCTTTGATGCCACTATTGTAATTGTTTTTTGTTTTGTATATTTAAATTAAGGTGTTTGCATTGTTTTTTTTAGACATAATGCTATATTGCACACTTAAAGGACTGCAATATAGTGTAAACTTAACTTTTAGATGCACTGGGAAACCAAGAAACTAGTATTACTCACTTTATCGAGATATTTACTCTATTGTGGTAGTCTGGAATCTAAACTACAATATCTCGGAGGTACGCCTGTACTCTGACTTCTTTATGTTTAATCAGGGCCTGGCTAAACACTCAGTAACTTGAATAAATGAATGAAATCATGATCAAAATGAATTAATAAATATTCTGCTCTACATTGACCTTGATTCTGCCATCCTAATCTTTAGCTGTGAATATGTTCCTTCATTTGTTCATGTTTTGTGTCATAGAGTAGTTCTTACTAGGAAAAAAATGTAAGTTTGAATATTAAATATTTAAGTGATGATATTAGAATCAGCTTTTATTTTTATTCTTTTTTGTAGCTTTTAATATGTATCTAGAGAGAGAATTAAACTTATCATTTCCATCAGTGTAATCAAAATGCTTACTGTGTTCATAAGAACGTTGTGAAATGAGTAAAAAATCAGAAATAACTGAAATGCCATCAGTAATAAGTAGATAAATTACTGCCCATTTATAATATAGAATATCAATAAAACAGATTAAAAGAATTTATATCTGCTATAATAGACAGATAGCTATGAAGTATTAAGTGACAGACACACGTTGAAAAACAGTATATACATTTTTCAAAAAATACAAGAGAAACAGACACTGGTGGATGTTGACTTGTATGTAGAAAATGTGTTCTCAAAGAGCATATGCCAAAGTGTTTATCATGATTCTTTCTTGGAGGTAAGATTGTTGAGGATTGTGATTTTTGTTGTGTTTGATTTTTTTAATGATGATCATATTTGGTTTTACAGAGACTAAGTAGTAATGATATTTTGAAAATTCTTTCTAGGTGAAACTGTATCACATAATCATAGAGATCTGTTAGAATAGTTTTATTGCATTATTGGTAAATTTTCTTTAAGGTAAATATTTTTGTATCACCAGAAATAATAAAGACTTGTATAATATTAGGCGATTCACTGTCACTGGCTTTGGATGAGTAAAAATATAAAGGCTAGTTTGAGTTCATTTAAAACTTGAGTTTTAGAAATATGTTTCCTCTCTTATTTAATCATTTCACTTTTTTTTTTTTTTTTAAACCTATAGCTCCGTAATGGGAGGAATCCTTTAGATCTCATTGCTCCAGGTTCCAGGCTGGAACGTCAAGCTTTCCAGGACTCTTTAAGCACTTGGATTGTTACTGTAGTAGACAACATTGGGGGAAGGCTGAAGCTGCGTTACGAAGGACTTGAAAATTCTGATAATTTTGAACATTGGTTGTATTACTTGGATCCGTTTCTTCATCATGTTGGTTGGGCTGATCAACAGGGATATGAGCTTCAGCCCCCATTAGGTGAAGAGCAGTTTATCTTTTAGTATTACATAATTGTTGTATTATGTTTTTATTAATATCTATGAGACTGAAAAATACATTATTCTATATATTACAAAAGCCTTTGTTAGTTTGCATAATAGATTGGTAAAAATGTATATGGAGTAGTTAAATGCCTATTTCTCTTTCAGTTTTGTTGCTTTAACTGTCATTTGCCACGCATATTGATATTTCCTTCAGCCCCAATTCATACTGACCCCTTACCAAAATTAAAGAAAAATTCTCTGTGTAACATTCAGGTAGAGGAGTAGGACAGGCCTTCAGTTCAAAGCAAATTGTTGATTAAAAGAAATTCCACTAACATTAAATCAGGAGTTATTGTTTAAATCAACTTACATTCACTATGTGCCCCAATTTGGATGTTACATTGTTTTGTGGACTACAGCAATCCCTGTGATCTTACTCTAGGTGTTTTCACCAAACTTACTACCCTGACTCGGAACAGAGGAGACAAAGTACTGAAGTTAAAGTGCAGGTTCTTTGAGTAAAGATGATAAAAGTGGGCTTGAATTCTTTCCTTTTCCCAGTGGAAAGTGACTTTTTTGTTTATGTGAATGCTTTCAGAAAAGTTCTAAATTGCGTAAGTTCTTGCATCATTTAAAGCATCCTGTCTTGTTTTGACTAAAGCCATCAGACATCTGAAAAATGAAGCTGAGTGGCAAAAGGTCTTGGCCAAAGTGAAAGAGGAGGAGGAAGAGCCATTACCATCTTACTTATTTAAGGTAAGAACAAAAACATGATGGAGGGGTGCTCATCTTCTCATAGCAGGGTAGAACAGTGTGGGGAGGTGCAGAGTGTAAAACAACCCCTGGCGTCAGTGAGAGCCTGTCATGTCTGAATGTCTGAGGGAGGGAAGAGGTTTGAAGGCCAGAGTGAAGATCATCCTTTTCTTTTCTCTCCCTAAAAGTAATCTAGGTTTTCTCCCGAATTGCCCTTAAAGTATTTTGAGGCTTTTCTACTCTTAACTACATAGCCCTGACTTGTAATAAAATAAACTTATTTTTCCTCCAGATGGTCCTTGTGTCCAATATGGAGAGTAGGAGCACTTCCTGTGGTTTTTTTCCTGAATATTTTCTTCCAGTCCAGGAAGAAAATTTTAGGATTAGACTATTTACTAGAAGTTGGACAGTTCCATTGTTTTAATTGAGTAGTATTCAGCTGTATATGAGTATAAAAGTAATGTGCAGTTAGTATATTTTTATTCCCTCTTGGTATTTGCATTTTAGGACAAACAAGTGATTGGCACTCATTCATTCTCTATAAATATGAAATTGGAAGCTGTAGACCCTTGGTCTCCTTTTGGGATCTCTCCTGCTACAGTTGTTAAGGTAAAATGGAGGCAACTCTCTTGGTAAGAATTCTTGTCAGGATGACTGGTGTAGGAAATTTGTAGTGTTTTGATCTTGAGGCTCTACTACTAATTCAGCCCATTGTTTCTCCCAGGCTGTGAGGGTAGAATTAGTTCTGTGCACATTTTACATTTTCAGTGTCCAGTTCTCTGTGGCCCATTCCTTTTTCAGAGATTGGTCACCCCAGTCAGCCAAAGCCTGGGGCACACATTCTTTGGGGCAGCCTCGCTGTACATAACTAGAGGAGATTTAACAGACAGGTAGCCCATGGTATCTGGAAACTGTGGAGGCAGGCAGCATCATCAGTGTGCACCCAGGAGCAGGGCTCACTCAGTGAGCAGATGTGTGGGAAGCATTTGATAAGTGTCCCAGGATTGGCCAGTAGGGTTGTTGTAGCTGTGGATTCCAGATCCAGACTTTAATCTTTTGGGTCACTGTCCAAAGTAAGGCTCTTGTTAGAAATGACCACAAGAACTGGGCAAGTTGTCAAAGCCCAGTTACTCAGTTACTTAGGACTGAGGCATAAGGGAGAAAATTTTGTTTTAGGACTAGAGCAGAAGCCCATTTACTGAAAGTAGAACCAAATGTGTGGTAAGAGGGATAGTTACTTGGAGGCTGAATCTTCTGACCTGTTGAGATTTAAATTTTTCATGCCTTAGAAGATTATCCTTAGATGAAGGAGGGATTCTGAACCTGTAGCGGGGCCAGAAAGTCCTTTCTGGAGTCTGAAGGGTGGGTGGTAAGGAGCCAGAGAAGTTCATAAAACCTCTTTGGCATTTGAAACTAGGCTAGAGTCTGAAAATCTAATAAATTGGTATAGTTGACTCCTCACTCAGCATAAACTAAATTTCTTTTGGAGCTCAACTACTTGGATTTGAATCTAGGTTCTGTTTCTTCCTGGCTGTATAACATGGGGCAAGTTATTTAACTGCTTTTTAAACTCTTGTTTTCTTATCTGCAAGATAGGATTGATAATGGTACCTCATTAAATTATTAGGAAGATTAAAACTGAATTAATACATGAGAAGTATTTAATTAAAACATTGCCTGACACAGAGAGAACATTTATTGAATGCTTAGTAGAATTACTAAAACACACTCAGTGTTACTATTAACGTGGCTATGAGTTTTTATAACATGCTCAGCTATGCCGAAGAAATGACGTGTGTATGTGTGTATGTATACTCAAAACCATTTATCTATATTATGTGTTAAATTGTACATACAGGTTTTTGATGAAAAGTATTTTCTGGTGGAAATGGATGATTTGCGACCAGAGAATCGTGCCCAGCGATCCTTCGTGTGTCACGCTGACAGTCCTGGTATCTTCCCGGTGCAGTGGGGTCTGAAGAACGGTTTACACATCAGTCCCCCTCCTGGTATGTATTCGTTTGTTCTGATTTGTTTGCTTCAAAATGAGAGTTATCAGATGGCGTTACCTGGATGTTTTGTCCCCCTCTCTCCTCACGCCCCAACCTGTCCTTAATGTATTAGGGGCCCAGGACATAAACGAAGGCCTAGATTCCATATATCTGCAGTTTAAAAGTTATAAATTTAGCTTAGAAACTAGTAAATAAAGTGTGTTCTGTCCTACTGCCTTGATAAATGTCTTCATAACAACCTGGGGTTCCATGCAGCCTCTTTTTAGTCCATTCCATCTGTGTCTGTTGAAAGGTGGCAGGGCTAGGAGGTAGATTGTTGATAATTTTTAGGTTTCTGGGCCTCCTTTTGGAGGGAGACTCTTTGGACTTCAGAGGAAGGTTTATGGTCAAGAGTAGAACTCAGCCTGTAGGTAGGAAAATAAGCAGCTCGTTTTCCTTGTGTTTGCAACTTCGAAAAATGTATTCTTTGACCCTTTAATCAAGGCTGTTAACTATGACTTCACTGAGCTGAAATTTTAAATATTTTTAAACATAGGCTATCTGTAAGTATAAGGTGTTTATCTGATTTTTATGTCAGCAAATCAGATTATTTGATTGGCAGCGTATGTACATTTTATCGGTAGGCTTTTGGTAAAGCATAGCTTCAGTTTCTAAATGGTGACTGCTGGAACACTGAACTGGAAGTATTCTTCTGTTAACAAGAGTCACAGACTCAGAACTTTTGTCTTCCATTCAGCCTTCATTCATCCAACATTTGTGGAATGTTTGCTTCGAGCCAGGCATTGGGCCTGTCACTGGGGAAATAAAAGTGAGAATGGCAGTTCCTTCAATGAGCAAATGGGGAAAACAGTAACAGAGCCCCCAGGTTCTTCTTCATCAGTGAACAAAGTGGGAGTGCCTACCTGATGCTGATGGTGGTGAGGGACACATCTGTAGGAGCAAGATCTTGCTTTGCAGGAATGCTCTGGACATCCCAAGTTCCTTTTCCTGCCTGCTGCCTTTATGTGAAAAGACAATTTTATTTAAGATATTGGAGCTTTCAGCATTGTTATAGACAACTCAACCATCTTGGTAAAACAGAAGGAAAATAGTGGGTTATAGAATTGAAAATGGCAGATAATTTACTATCAGGAATTGAGGTGGAAGCAGAGAGAACATGGTGCCAGTCTGAGGTGGGCAGACAAAGTGATTACAGAGGCTGCTTGGCTGTGGGATAGAATGGTCTTGAGAGTGCGCCTGTGGAATATTGAGCTCTGGGGAGCAGGGAAGAGCTCAGACACAGTGGGGCAGCTGGACTCGGTTCAGCTCCTGGCACACAGATGGTGCTGTCAAGATACCAGATTAGTGGGGCTTCTATCAAGAACTTTGTAGACGTAAGTGGGGAGTTAAGCTCTATTTTTTATCTGAAATGAATTCGTGATTCAGATTATAAGAGCATTGAGATTCTGTAGATCATGAAGACTGTGCTGGGAGTATTGTATCAGTAGTAGTTAACATATGCTTAAGGAAATAGTTTTATGAAAGAAGTCTTCATTGATTAAATAGTGCTGTAGGTTATTTGCTGTCTCTTTTCCTTTAGAGCCTAAGTCAAAATATAATGATAATAAGATTGGATTTATTAGTACAGTCAAATCCACTCATAACTGTCTTAAATTCTTTTTGTAAATTATCAGCAACTAATTATATACAATATTGCTCAAATAAATGCTTGATTTGAAGTTTTAAAGTTTTAAAATTTATCTAGAGTTGCTCTATTTTATAAAGTTAACAATGCTTTAGATTTATAGGGTGTTTTTTCCCTCCTATAAAATGACCAAGTCCTCAAATTAGTGAAATTAGAAGTTGTGGGTGGATACCTGGCAGGGTGGTAAAGCCAGATGAGCACGTGTGGTGTGAATCATTGCTCTTTCGTCCCTACCCAGGCTACCCGGGCCAGGACTTTGATTGGGCCGACTACCTCAAACAGTGTGGTGCTGAAGCTGCTCCCCAGAGGTGCTTCCCTCCGGTGAGAGTCCTGTCCTCTCAAGACCACTGCTTGGGGCTTCCAGGCTGCTGTGCTTTCATAATTTTTACTCTGAAATCAGTTCTCTCATGCAACCCAAATAAGCCTCTTGTTGATTGTAATAAAATGATACCAGGAAAATTTCATTTACTGTGGAAGTTAATTAGTTTAAAAATTTTTATCAGTTTATTTCGTCTTATTAGCTGAAATCATGTGAATTTTAAATTTTGGTTTATGATTATTTTTGATGGCTCATTAATCTGAAAAAAATTGAAATATTAAGGAGAGAAAAATTATTAAACTTACTTATGGTTTACCAAAGCCAAACAGCAGCAAAAAGCTTAGAAAATAAAAACAACAGTTTTCTGCTCTGTCCCTTTTCATGGCTTCCCTTCCCAGAAGTGTTCAGGTCCCATTCTCCACACTGTTATTCTGATACTTAATTATAGTTCCTCATTTTCAAAATAATATGCTATCTTTTGAGTCATTAACTTTAGACTTATCTCTTGATTCTGTATTATGGTAAGTGAGCAATCTAGCTATTTTACCTTACCTTTCTCCACCATCTTACCTATCTCCTCTTCCTTTTAGAATGATACTACAATTTTCGGTTAAATCTGAATATGAGTATTTATATTATGTGCATTTAGATATTATTGACAGGTGAGCATTGCAGTATTGTATGATTGTTTTCTTTTTTAGTTTGTCCTCAAGTTAATAATTGCCTTGTTTTTCATAGCTTGATTTTCTTTGTTTCTATTGCTAGCTCTTCCTACAGCTGCCAGTAGACTCAAAAACTACTTGCACTTTAGGAAATCTGTGATTTCTAATATATTTATTTAGAGACAGCCCTCTTAACAACCTCCATTCCTTCTTTCCAGATGGGATACTCTCTTGGCTTGCTGTGTAGTTTTAATTCTGGAAACTTCCCTTCTGTGTCACCCAAGGAATTACTTTTCCCTATCTAAGGATTTGGGGATCCCAATTTTGTATATTCCATGGCCTCTTTTTTGGTTTACTCCCTTGTTTTGATGGAGCCTGTCTCTCAGTAGCTTCCTGAAATGGGATGCAAGGAATGTAAATTTTTGTGGACTTTTTGTGTTTGAAAATATCTTCATTGTACCAACTTGATTGATAGTTTCACTCATTGTGGAGTTTTAGGCTGGAAGTTATTTCATTTTAGAATTTTGAAAACATCAGTTTTCTACCTTCCAGAAAACATTGTTTTCTACCTTCCAGTATTGCTGTCAAGCAGTTGAAAGCCATTCTTACTCTTGATCTTTCGTACATGAGCTGCCCTTTTTTCTCTCTCCCTGGAAGATCCTAGAGTCTCTCTTGTCACTACATTTCAGTGTCCAGCCGTGGCACGGCCCACGGGCGGGTGCATGGCGAGCACATTCTCTCTGGACACTTGTGCCTCGCTACGCTGGGAGGGTCTCTTGAATCTCTTCTTTCGTTTTCTTCCTTTTCTTTTCTCTTTCTAGAATTTCTCATTTTGTTGGCCCTCTAGATCAGACTTCTAATTTTCTTTCTTTTCCCTTTTGTTTTTGTTTCTCAGGGTTTTTTGGTTTGCTTACTGGAAGATTTCCTAAACTTTATCTTACAACACTTATTTTGAATTTTGAATTCTTGATACCATGTTTTTAATTTTTTAAAACTATTTCTGTTCTCTGAATATTTTAAATAACATACTGTTCTTGTTTTAAGGATGCAATAGTTTTTTCACCTTTCAGAGCATGTTAATTACTCCTGCCTTTGAGGACTTTTCTCCTCACATAATCTGCTTTCCCTAAGTTCCTTGTTGTGTCTGTTTTGATCTGTAGTTTTCATATCTTTAGATGTCTGGTAGTTCCTTGGTGGAATTTGTTTGTTTATATTTAAGAAATAGGGGATTACAAGAAAAAGCTTTGAGCACTTGGGTGGGACTTGTTAACTTTGAACTTCCCTGTGGGGCAAGATCTGGCTGGCCATTTGTTGGGTAGACCTTAATCTGTACATTTATGTGTTCCTCCTTGTGCTGTCATATCACCACAAGAAGTCTCTTCCAGGCCCTTCATGGAGGGCAGAGGTAGGGGCTGGGCCTCTTAGCATTCCGTATGCTAACCCCTGTTCTCAGCAGCACGCATGCCCTCAGCAGTTCCTGTGTCCTCCTGCCCGGATATTTCCTCCTCCCTGGAGGATAAATCCCATCTCCTGTAGGACAGGGAAGAGACAGCTGTCCTGGGGTGTGGAATGGAGGGAGGAGTTACTCTAGGGTTAAATGTTACTTGGAAAAGTTCTCTCAGTTGAGCACATGAGTTAATACTGAGTATGTATTTAGATTTGATTGACTTATTTTCTAGTCGATTTCTGAACATGAATTTAAGGAGAACATGAAGCTTGAGGCAGTGAACCCCCTTGTCCCTGAAGAAGTGTGTGTTGCCACCATTACTGCAGTGAGAGGCGCCTACCTGTGGCTCCAGCTGGAGGGTAAGTGCTGACACCCCTGCAAAGCCTTCCTCTGACCACTGTTCTTTGCTTTCCTGCTTACCCCTGTAATGTGGCTTGTTAATAAAATTAATTGGTTAGCTAAATAGGGGTCCTGTTCTGAGACTTCCAGTTTGTCATATAAGACTCTAAGCTAAAGATTTTATCTTTCTGTCTTTGACTTTCAAGTTCTAGGAAATGAATGTTAATACATAGCTTTCACTATAGGATCCCCTATTTTCTTGAAAGGGAAAGTATATGTCAAATAGCATATATTTTGATGTGACCAAAATATACAAGTGTGAGCGTTAATACCTAGCTTATTTGAGAGATTATATTTTGGTACCAATAGTACCAAAAGTATGTAAAATCAAAAAGATACATTATACTAAAAGTAATATTCAATGGTGGAACAGATTTGCGGACAGAAAGCACCATGTGAGTACTCAGACTACAGCTAACTGTATTTGGCTTGGGTTTCTTTTTCATTCTGCTGCCAAATAGTCAAACATGGTACCTACTGTTGTTCGTGGTGTGTAGACTTGGCCTTTAACGTAGACATCAAGGACAGTGTTGGATGTAGATGTTTATGCAGCATCTGCTGAGCAACTTGTCTACATGGCTCTCTGAATTGAGCTTACCCATCTACCTTCTAGGTTGTTCCTGAGTACGAAAACTAATGTTTTTGTTGGGTAAAACTGTCACTTTTGCCTTTTATTTTCCAGTTATTTCATGGAGTTGACTGTCATATTTTGTCAACCATTTGAGTGATACTACTGGTAGTTCCAATTGCTTGTTTGCTATTCCCTCACTAAGGGTCACCCTGTATATTCACTCCCCGTTTTAGTCTTTATACAAATATGCATGGGTGACAGTTGTCTTTTTTTTCTTAGTGTTTGTCACACATTAAGAAGTATGACTTCTGTGTAAAGGAAACTAGCTTAAGAGACTTGTGTCTGTATTATTGTAACCATAGAACATTGTCTAGGAAGTAGCTTGTGAAGAAAGCTATTTAATGGTCTTAAATTTTTTTTTTTTAAAACTAAACAGGTTCTAAGAAACCCATACCTGAATTTATTGTGAGTGTGGAATCCATGGATATATTTCCTCTGGGCTGGTGTGAAACCAATGGCCATCCCCTCAGCACTCCTCGCCGAGCACGAGGTAGCTGCCTATTTCTGGGTCAAAGGATTGATTGCTAAATTAATCTGTTGTGTGGCTGTACCAAATAGGATGAATCTCGACATTTCAGAGAAAAATAAAATGATCTAGTTATTTGTTCCCACATAGGAAATTATTTATTATAACAAAACATTTATTATAGTTTCTGTGGATCAGGAATCTGAACACAACTTAGCTATGTCCATTGGGTCTGAATTTCCAGTGAGGCTGCATTCAGGTGTCTGCCAGGGCCCTCGTCATCCCAGTCATCTTAAGGCCCAGCTGGGGGAAGATCTATTCCCACGTTTATTCAGATGGTTATTGGCAAGAGTTCATTTCCTCTTGGGCTGTTTGACTAAGGGCCTCAGTTCTTTGCTGGCTGTTGGCTGGAGGCTCCCCTCAGTTTCTTGCTGTGTGGGCCATTTCATAGGAGGAACCCACAGCCTGGCAGTTGTATTCAATCAGAGCCAGCAAGCCGGAGAGTAAGAGGTTGAGCAAGACGCAAGTCAGCATGTTTTGTAACCTAATCTTAAAGTGACATCCCACCACCCCACCACACCCTTTTAAAAATAGCTTTATTTATCATTTATATACTATAAAATTTGCTCTTTTAAAGTTCAGTTGACCCTTGGACAGTATGGGTTTGAGCTGTGTGAGTCTGCTTAAACATGGATTTTTTTCAATAAATATGTACGACAGTACTACACGATCCTGGTTTGGTTGAATTCACAGATGGAGAACCGCATATGCAGAGGGTGGACTGTAAAGTTATTCGTGAATTTTCTACTGCACAGGGGTTAGCACCCCTAACCTCTGTGTTGTTCAAGGGTCAACTGTATTTAAAACCTGGTTCTGTGTATATTTAACTAGCCAGTACTATAAATAAGTATTGATGTATCTTTATACAAAAACCCAAAATAATATTTTCAGGCCTCCCTGGGTCAGTCAACTCTTACGAACATTTTCTGGTGGGGATATAAAATGGTTCAGCTGCTTTGGAAAGCAATCTGGCAGTTCCTCAAAGTGTTAAACATAGAGTTACAGGCTCATGAGAAGTGAAAACGTATGTTCACATAAAAACCTGTACACAAACGTTCATAGTGGAAGCAGTCCAAATGTCCATTAACTCATGCATGGATAGACAAAATGTGGTGTCTATACAACAGAGTAGTCCTCAGAAATCTAAAGGAATGAAGTATTGATACACACTGCAACATGGATAAACTGAGAACAATATGCTAAGTGAAAGAAGCCGGTCACAAAAGAGCATGTGTGGTATGATTTCATTTATAGGAACAGGCACACCTAGAGAGGGGAAAAGTAGATGAGTAGTTGCCTAGGGCTCGGGGGTGGGAAGAAGGTGGGAAGATGATTGCTTCAGGTACCAGGTTTCTTTTTGAGATGATGAAAATATTCTCAAATTGATTGTGGTGATAATTGCCCAACTCTGAATATACTAAAGACCAGTAAATTGTGTGTAGTCGTCCCTCTGTATACGTGGGGGATTGGTTCCAGGACCCAGCACAGATACCAAAATCTGCAGATGCACAAGTGCCATAGCCAGCCCTCTGTCTCTGCGTTTCTGCATCTGTGGATTCAACCAACTGCAGACTGCATAGTACTACAGCATTTACTGCAGAAAAAATCCACGTATAAGCAGACCTATGCAGTTCAAACCCATGTTATTCAAGGGTCAACTATGTGCTAATGTTAGCTTAATGTGTAAGAAACTTTTCCTTTGTTTATTTTGTTATTTATATTTTTGTTTTCTTTTTACAGTGAACAAACAGAGGAAAATTGCAGTGGTTCAACCAGAAAAACAGTAAGTAATATAATAGTATGTTTGAATAATTGACATTTGAAAGTTAGATTCTAGAAAAAGAAGTAACTTTTTCAGAGAGTGTATCTCCTCATCTATTTTCTCAGATGGAAGCAAAATCCTTTAATTCAGCTTTTAATAGTTTACATACTTCTCCTTACAGTATTGCATTTTCTAAGGTAGTGTTATATACAGAAGGGTAAAGTGCATTCTCAGGATATTCCCCAAATTGAGTTTTCTTTGGCTTTTGGACCCTGAAGACATTTGAGTAAGAGAGGAAAGTCTCTATGCTGGTATTTGTTAAGAAAGAGCAAAGATTGTGAATCAGGATATGATTTGTCACAGTGAAAAAACAAGATGAAGACAACAACTCTGCAAGAAAAGCCACACCCAGAGGAGTGCCTCTGTCCCATCAAGGAGCCCTTTGCAGCATTCCTTCATCCACGCTTTGGAGAAGCAAAGATTTAGTGGTGCCATAAAAATACAATGGTTCTGTGTGTACATGTGTGTTTTTAAAAACTGGGTTTTCAATTCTATCTTAGCTCAGGTTGCCAGAACAAAATACCAGAGGCTGGTGGTTTAAACAACAGAAACATATTTCTCACAGTTCTGGAGTCTGGAAGTCTAAGATCAAGGCACCAGCCCAATTTGGTTCCTGGTCAGAGCTCTTTTCCTGCCTTGCCAATGGGTGTCTTCTTGCTGTGTCCTCACGTGGCGTGGTGAGGAGGAAGGAGATCTTCCTTGTTCTTCTTGTAAGGCCACCATCCTGTTGGATTAGAGCCCTACCCTTATTTACTGCCTAAAAGCCCCATCTCCAGACACAGCCAAGGAGGAGGGCAGGGTATTAGGGCTGCAGCATATGTATTTAAGGGGACTCAGTTCAGTCGGCAGCAAATTCTGTAGAATTTATAGCTGCTTTTGTGACTATGTGAATAATAAATATGATAACTGATGTGGAGAGAAAGGCTACGGAATTCTGTCCCAGGTAGAGAAGTGAGAAGATAGTGAAAAAATACTGGCTTTGGGTTTTTCCTTGACTTAGTTGTCGAGACTAATCCAACGTTTTAGTCAGGAAGTATTTTAAAGATGAATTAGCCATTTTCAGTGATTGCTGCATATGGAGTAATTCTGTATTTTTATAACTTAATTTGTATTTACTTTTGAAACTGTTGGAAGAAGGAAGCAGGCCTGAGAAGTTTCTGTTCTTCATCTTAAAAAAATGAATACAGATCTTCCTCAACTTATGATGAGATTATGTCCTGATAAATCCATCTTAAGTTGAAAGTATCTTAAGTTGAGAATGTGTTTAACACACCTAACCTACCAAACATCGTAGCTTAGCCTACCTTAAACATGGTTGGAACGCTTACATTAGCCTATAGTCAGACAAAATCATATAGTACTAAGACTACTCATGTAATTTACTGACCACTGTATTGAAAATGAAAAGCAGAATGGTTGTAAGTGTATTGGCTGTTTACACTTGTGGTCTTTGGCTGACTGGGTTGCTGCCCAGCGTCATGAGAGAGGATTGTACTCTACAGCGCTAGCCAGGGGAAAGATTAAAATTCAAAATTCATGAATATATGTATGTATATGCATGACTGGGACATTGTGCTGTACACCAGAAATTGACATATTCTAATAGACTATACTTCAATAAAAATTTAAAAACAAAAAATATTCAAAGTATGGTTTCTACAGAATGAATATTGCTCTTGCACCATCATAAAGTTGAAATATTAAGTCGAACTACTGTAAATCAGGGACCATCTGTATTTTACTTGTGGTTTAAGAATCCCACAAGGAATTCTATAATTTGTTGCTCACATGGATGAAAGTTCACTTGAACGTGCATTGTCACAGCACTGTCTATAGACTTGTCCCTGTAGAATATGCACACAGTTTTAAAGACAGTTGCTGGTTTGTTTTTTTAAAAAAAATGTGATCAAGGAAGCACCTTTTGTTATAGATTTTGCAATCTGCCACATTTGCTTTCTTCTTAGACTTGAAGGAAACTAATCCTCACATTTTACTGACTTTAAGGATTATCTCATTATTTTGTTGTATTTTCTTGGCCCAGAATACCATCCTCGAGGACTGTCCATGAGGGTCTGAAGAATCAGGAGCTGAACTCCACAGACTCAGGTATAACTGCTTGTAATCTTATGGAAAAGAGGATGTTTAGTTTCTTTTAATGGACTGTCTCTAAAAATAGATTAAACAATATATTTGATTTATGGGCTATAGCTTTATAGAGGGGTCTCTTAATTGTGATTTTAAAGAATTATAATGGTCCAAGATGTGTTTAGCTTAATAATTATCTTTAGGCTGTTTTTTCTGTCCATTTATAATAATTTAGCTATTATTTACTGATAACTTGTCAGTGTTAAAGGCTCTGGAGGCCAATGTTATCATCCCTGTGTTTAAGTAAAGAGGCTTTCCAGGTCATGCTCTTTTTTTAAGCCTGATGGTTGAGAAGTAGATATTTATTCTTCTTTAAAACCTTTGTATGCTGTACACACTTTGTAAATGTATTTCACAATTAAAGAAAAAAATAAAACACTGGAAAAAAAGATTGTCCCAGAGACAATGCCTGATAAATAAGACAAGGATCCTTGCTGGAGGCCTGAGACTTTTGTCCAGGAGTCTCTCGTTGGAACTGCTTTTGACTATCATTTGCTGGTTTTATAATGCTTAGCATCTTGGCTGTTACGTATTTTAGCATGGATTAGGCATTGGGGTGGTATTTAGTAAATGCCTAGAAAAGAAAAGAAACCAAAGCTTGGAGAGGTCACACAGCTTATGAGTAGAAGAGTCAAAAAGGGAACTCAAATTTTTCTCAAGTTCAAAACCTATCATTTTATCTCTTCTATACCCACTGCCTTTTATTTATGTCATATATAGAGGATCAGGGCTGTAAGACTCCCTATTTTTGATGTATTACCATTCTAATACCTACTGAAACTACAGAATTAAGACATTAATATCTTTTGTGACCATAGCCAAATTCTTTTTGGTTTGGGTTTTGTCATAGGTCAGGTTACCTTGGAAATAGAACCTGAGACTCTGATGTTTGCATGCAGGAGTTTCATTGAGGTGGGGAGCTTTGGGGAACACTCCTGGGAAGAGCAAAGGACACAGGATTGGGCAGAGGGAGATGAGCCATGATGCAGCTGTAACAGAAGTCCCGTCCAGTCCCACAGGGAGCCTTAGCACTGGTGTAGAGCCGTTCTCCCGTGGCAGTGTGGTGGCCGCACCCCTGTACTCCCTCACGGGTTAGTTCTTGGAAGTGGGCTGCTGCTCCTTCCCCATCTCACAAAGGGACCTTGGGCACAGTGGCTGTCTCCTACAGAGGGGCGGTTCTGGACTAAGGGTAATTCTGGGATAGACTTAAAACTGAGAACTGTAAACTGCCAACATTTCCAGTAGCAGGGAGCCTCCCCAGAAGGGGATCTGGATTTAGAGTTCAAAATGGACAAGTGGGTGCTGACATGCTGACTGCTGTGCTAAGACTGAGTTCTTAATTAGAGAGTGAACAGTGTGTGCTGTGGGGTCCTAACAGCAGTGGGCAGTGAACACATCTTTCCTTTGGATTAACAGGGCAGTATCCATCAGAAGAGCTTCTCTTTGCTTATAGGAAAATGAAAACGAAGATGTTTTAGTTTCTGAAACTAAAACAGATGTTTTAGTTTTTTACGCTTAGTAGCTCAATTGCCAGCTACTTATATGAGAGGATTTAAAAAACATTCTGTTGGAGTACAGTGTTCACAGTTATACCCCATAATAGCTAAAGAATTTAAAGATGTGGTCACAGCATACTTTAAGCCCTCTGAGGAACCCCAGAGGTGGGAGGGTTCCCACATCATCAAAGGCTGCCAACACACTAGTTCGGTGGTTTTAACAGGACAAATTGTTTTTCTGGATAATATTCACCATTACTCCCTAGAGATACTCCAGAATAGATTATTGAATAGTTAGTTGGTCTTCAGGAATCATCATGAATTCTTGAAGTAAATCCTCCACTTCCTGTAGTGATAGAAGCCTGGGGCTCTGGAACAATGTTGCATTAACCAAGAGTTAATCTGCAGTAATTAAGAATGTTGTTTGATTTCAGCAAAGTGATAGCTCTGTAATAGACTTGTTGTGAGTATTAGGTATTTCATGCTCAGACAACGTGTTAAGCTTCAAAATAGGTAGTTCATAGCTTTATATAATGGTGAATATCTGTGTTTTTCCTCCCACTAATCCAACTTTGGAAACATGGAGTAAAAGATGATTCTGTTCTGAGTATTTGTTTCTCTTCATTTCTTAGTTATGATTAATGGAAAATATTGCTGTCCAAAGATATACTTCAACCACCGTTGCTTCTCAGGGCCATATCTTAACAAAGGAAGAATTGCAGAGCTGCCTCAATGTGTGGGACCCGGAAACTGTGTCCTGGTCCTCAGAGAGGTAAGGTTCCTGTCTAGAGTAGAAGAACTTGGGAATTTCACAGCAGTCTCGTGGATTCATTCATATAAGGATCTACATGCCGTGGATGTGACGGCTCTAGGTGTTATCAAATGTGACTCACTTTCCTCATGTATTGGACAATGAACTGGGCACGTAATTATTTCTGCTCTGTAGAGGGCAGTTCTTCACCTAGCAGGTTCCCCTCTGTCAGTGTAGAAAAGTGTTCCATCAGAGACCTCATGAGGACCGTGCAGCAGTGAGCGTGTGAGAGTAGTCTTAAGCCTGAGAGGCTATGTGGCATTAACCCAGGACCACGCTAGAGCTGTGTACGCTTCTGCTGGACTTCCAGGGCTGCCCAGCCGGGTGCCGCACTGGGTAACAGATGTGAGGTTATTGAACTTTTCAGAAGCCTTAGGTAGGCCGGAGCTTCTGTGTGTACCTTGAAGGGGGAAGGATTTGGAAGCATATGCTAGAGTAATTTTTAATTTGTGGTGCCTATTTCTCTTGACCATAATGTTTAGAATATTTAAGAGGGTCTCATTACTGTCTTACTTGCAGCTTTGGTCAGCTGTCGTATCTTCAGTATTTTTATTTATTAATTTTTTTAATTAATATGACTAGCATTAACCACCTAGGTGACATTCTAGGGGATGGCAAGGTTCTAATGGTCTGCTTTTCCCCTTCCCAACCCATATTTCTGCTTTGAAAATGGAGCGCAGGTCCTCACTTTACTCATCAATGCAGCCTATAAACCCAGTCGTGTCCTTCGGGAGCTGCAGCTGGACAGAGACTCTGTGTGGCATGGATGTGGGGAAGTCCTAAAGGCCAAGTGAGTGGGCCCCTCTGCCCTTTATTCTTATTTGTCCTTAACAGGTAACAGAATTGGTTCTTTTATGGATAATATTAGGATATTTATGTTCCCTTGGACAGTGCTGCTTCAACTATTTGTGGTAAGGGACCGGATTTGTTTTTGTTTTTGTTTTTGTTTTTGTTTTTGTTTTTTACATTGCCATCCTGTTGGTGGCCAATACTGTTATAAAATATGGTAAAAATGGGTTATAAGAAATAAAGAATTTCAAAGAAAATACAGGAACAAGTTTTTTGTTATCAGATTTAAGAGCCATAAAATCACTTATGCAAGTTACTGTGAAAGATTATAAACATTTACTTTTGTTTTCTGACCTGATCTTGTCATGGACGGGTGACAGGTTATACTGGTCCATGGACCACACTCTGCTCATCACTGCTCTAGGGGAAAGACAGATTTAATGAAAGTCACTTTTCTTTTAGTAGTTAGTGTAGAATTTATTACTTGAAAACCTTAAACTTAGGAACAGAAAGCAGGAACCTTATTTTGCTAATATAAAAAACTCAGCTTTCAGTTGTCATAACTTACTAGATTATAAATTTGACTTAAGTACAATATAAATTCTTTATTTTTTTCATAGTCTTCAAACTGTAAGGGGCATAGACTATTCCAAGAAGTAAAAATATTTTTCGGGACTGTTAATATACTTGATTTTTCTCTGTGTAATCACTAGCCCAATAAACTTGTATCTGATGTCTTCCAATGGCAGATACAAAGGAAAGAGTTATCGAGCTACTGTTGAGATAGTAAAAACAGCAGATCGGGTGACTGAATTCTGCCGGCAAACCTGTATCAAACTGGAGTGCTGTCCTAATCTCTTTGGTCCACGGATGGTTCTGGATAAATGTTCTGAGAACTGCTCTGTACTTACAAAGACCAAATATAGTGAGTCAAGTTTTACAAATTTGTTAACTATAGCAGCTGATCATACCTTCTATCCTGGAAAGTTTTTATTTTGCAGACATTCAGATATAGCAGAGGTACACAAACTTTTTCTGTAAAGGGCTAGATAATTAATGATATTTTAGGCAACAGGTCAAATAATCTCTTTTGCATATTCTTTTTTGTTTTGTTTTATTTTGATTTTTTAAAAGAACACTTTAAAAAATGTAAAAACCATTTTTAGCTTGAGAGCCATACCAAAACAGGCCATGGGCCACATTTGACATATGGGCCATAGTTTGCCAGCTTTTATATATAACATATAAAACATAAATTAGTTATTGTACCTCATAGGTTATATAATTTATTTATACAATCTGCAAGTATTTATTATGTGTCCACCATGTGCCACCATTGTTCTAGCACTGAAATACAACAGTAAAGAAAAAAAATCCTATCCTCTTTGAGTTTACATTTTGATGTGGGAAACAGATAATAAACAAGTGAACAAATAGAGATAAGTACTGTGGAGAAAAATGAAGCCAGGTGAGTAAAGTAGGAGAGTGAGGAAGGCCAGGAGGAGGGGTATTGTTCATACAGGTGGCCAAGGAGTCTTCCTGACAAGTAGCAACCTGTTAACAGCAGCACTATTTATAATAGCCAAGACATGGAAACAAGCCAAATAAGCCAAATGTCCATCAACAGATGACTGGCGCACGCGCGCGCGCACGCACACACACACACACACACACACACACACACACACACACAATGGAATATTACTCAGCTGTACAAAAGAATGAAATAATGCCATTTGCAGCAACATGGATGGACCTAGAGATGATCATACTAAGTGCAATAAGTCAGATAGAGAAAGATAAATATCATATGATATCACTTATATGTAGAATCTTAAAAAAATGATGCAAATTCTATTTGCAAACCAAAAACAGACTCACAAACATAGACAACAAACTGGTTACAAGGGAGAAAGGGTGGGGAGAGGGGTAAGATAGGGATTGGGGATTAACAGATACACATTACTGTATATAAAATAGATAAATAACAAGGATCTACTGTATAGCTCAGGGAACTATATTCAATTTCTTATAATAACATATGGGAAAGAATCTGAAAATATATAAGTATAACCGAATCATTTTGCTGTGCACCTGAAACTAACATTGTAAATCAACTGCACTTCAATAAAAAATTAAAGAAACAAGAGGAAAAAACCATTTTAAAAAATGAGTAAAAGACTTGAATAGACATTTCCCCCAGAAAAGATGTGCAAATGGCCAATAAGCACATGAAAGTGTGCTCAATAGCATCAGTTGTCCGGAAAATGCAGATTTAAACTATGGTGAGAAATCTCTACACATCCACTGAATTGGCTAAAGTGAAAAAGACTGACAATCCCACACTTTGCAAAGGTGTACAGAGCAGCTAGATCTCTTGTACATTACTGACAGGAATGTAAAATTATATAACCCTTTTGGAAAACTTAGCAATTTTTTAAAAAGTTAATCATATGTCTATCATATGATCCAGCAATTCTGTTCCTAAGTATTTACTCAAGGAAAACAAAGACATGCCTACTAAAAGCCTTGTACAAGAATGTTCACTGCAACTTTAATAGTAGCTGAAACCTGGAAACAGCCCAGGCACTTGTCAACAGAACGGATAAACTGGTATATTCATACAATGGTATGCGCTTCATCTGTATAGAGAAATGAACTCCTTAGATGTTCATGCTTAGAACACAACAGCACAGATGAAACTCAGAAACATGATGCTGAGGGAAAGAAGCTTTGTTGAAAAAAGTGTTTACTGAATGTTTCCTTAGATGAGGTAAAACTAATCTATAATGATGGAAATTAGAATAATGGTCACTTCTGGTAAGGGGGCCTGACTAGGAAGTGACCCTGGGGACTTTCTAGTTTGATAGGGATGCTCTGTATCTTGATAGGGGACGATTATTCAGGTTTAGCATTTGTCATTACTAATCAGACTGTACATTTAGAATCTATACAGTTAAGATTCTTCCACTGTATGGAATCTAAACCCTAATTAGGTACAGTGTACCCATTTTCCACTATGGTAGTGGAATCTCTTGTGGTTTGAGGTGCATAAAAATAATGAAGCTGCTTCATTTTTCCTTGTCATTCACATTTAGCACACTACTATGGAAAGAAGAAAAATAAAAGAATTGGGAGGCCACCTGGTGGGCATAGTAACTTAGCATGTGCCCTGAAAAAAGCCAGTAAGAGGAGAAAGAGGCGGAAAAATGTTTTTGTTCATAAGAAGAAACGCTCCTCTGCGTCTGTTGATAATACCCCAGTGGGCTCCCCCCAGGTATGAGATCTGTGGTGTACCTATAATGTCTAGAAGCCAGGAGATCCTTGCCTTACAGTACAGACAGAAATAATACCTGCAGGTCTTTCTGATTCGGATTTCTGGCCAATAGAATATGGGTTTGTGGTCCAGGAACTGATTTGCCCTGAATTTCAATGAGACTTCTCTCCTTGTCCTGTAGGGAAGTGGGGGTGAAGATGAGGATGACCCAGATGAAGGGGATGATGATTCCCTAAGTGAGGGCAGTACATCTGAGCAGCAGGACGAGCTACAGGAGGAGTCAGAAATGTCAGAAAAAAAGTCATGCTCCTCCTCTCCTACCCAAAGTGAGATCTCCACATCGCTGCCTCCAGACAGACAAAGAAGAAAAAGAGAGCTTCGCACTTTTTCATTTTCTGATGATGAGAATAAACCTCCTTCACCAAAGGTAGACATTTTAAAACAACAGTGTCATTTTTCCTCTCTTGACATCATTGCCCTCTAGAATCTAATTGTTAATGATGTTGGCATTACATTTATTTCAGCACAGGCTTCAGTTGAATTTCCTGGGTCTCTTTTTAAAAGATTCCAAATTCAGTGATTTATTTGTGTTTCAAGGATGATTTGGAGATCAGCTACTTACCAGGAAGAAGGTCTCCCTCCGAATGGCTTCTTGGTTTAAGAAAAAAAAGTTTCATTGGTAGTTTATTGATAGCCTGTCATTTAGTTTAGGAAAAACTGCCTTTTTTTGTATTTTTCATAATATATATGGTTTTGTAGAAATAAATTATTTATCCTTTTGGTTCTGGTTAAACCAATATGTTTAGTATATTCATATATGCATATTATATATACACATTACAAGAATGGCAGTTAAGTTAGTGTTTTAAAATTGGATTGCAGTAAATGATTTCTCCTGATAATTTAGTTGTCTTCTCTCATTGGAAATACCATCCCATTCACTTCTGCACTCTACCAGATAGTGTGCTGAACTACACCAAGGAACAAATGGGAGATTTAAAAAGTATGTTTCTCTGTTAAAGTGTTTAAATTATTTGTGCTGAAACTTTGAGATAAATTCTTGTCCACTGATATTTATTATAAAAGACAAACATTTCCTGAGTACCTAATGTGTACGGGCCTTTGCCATCTTTGCTGGGAGAAGTCATGTCCTAAACCACTTTAAATCCTGCCTTAAAGGGTTATGACTTCATGTAGAGATTTTCTTAGAATGGAATAGCTCTTCCACCATTTGATTTGCTTTTGTTGTGGGGAATAAAGGAAATAAGGATTGAAGTTGCTGAAAGGCTTCACCTGGACAGTAACCCCCTGAAGTGGAGCGTGGCAGATGTTGTGCGGTTCATCAGATCCACCGACTGTGCTCCGTTAGCAAGAATATTCCTAGACCAGGTAATCACAGAGACCTTTACTTTTTAGTAATGTGTCTTTTTAGCATCCATTGTCCTATGGATGTAATAGCAATTTATTTACAAGTCATAGGAGAAATATTTCTATCAAAAAGGAAAAAATTATCTCCCTTTTTAGGAGTAGAAATATAATAAAAAGTTATTTATCTGACTTCCTTCATAGTTGAAGCAGATTATCATTGCATGCTCATTTTCCCAAAGAGTTTGTTTCCATCCAGCATTAAATGGCTTAAAATCAAGCATGCCATGCTTAATTGTCCCCCTCTTTCCCAAAATTAATGATTTGCTTATTTTAAAAAATAATTAATATCTGTAATGTGTTAGGCTCTAATGGAAATAGTCTCTGGCTTTAATACTGAAATAAATTTTGTTTTGATAATTGAGGAGATTCAAAACTGAACATCTTTGAAGAGCTTGTCAGGCTTTTGTGAATGTTACAGAGTAGGAAAACATAAAGTTTATATGCAATATTTTCTTTCAGATTTAGAAAGACTCCTCAAAAAACATGTTTCTTTTGGCACGTTTAGTTGCTAGTTACAAGGCATTTACTAAATTTCTGCTGAGCAAAATGGATTCTTATCCTTGATAGAACTTCTGTTACTAATTCTGAAGATTAGTATGGTGGATTATGAGAGGCTTTTAAAAGGAAATGTGTGATATTTATTTAAAGGGAAAAAGTAATGAAAGGTGAAGCACAGGGACTGATTTTGACAAAGCAAGGTGAACAGGTGCTGTCATGATCAAGCTGCCAATAATGTGTACACCATAGATAATTTGTATTTTATGTTTTAACAGGAAATTGATGGGCAGGCCCTGTTGCTCCTTACCCTTCCCACTGTTCAAGAGTGCATGGACTTAAAATTGGGCCCTGCCATCAAACTTTGCCATCACATAGAGAGGATCAAGTTTGCTTTTTATGAACAATTTGCCAACTGAGAAAGACAACCAAAGTGGGCTGTATCTTTGAAGCACAAATGCAGCATATCCTTTGCTCTGCTTTACAAGTGGAGCTGAAATAGTCCTGGGGCTCTGGGCCCTGCAGGTGTCGGCTTGCTCTCTTTGCACTTTCAGGGAAGGAGGACCCACACTGAGGAAGCAAAAACTGCACAGAAGTGCTCTCCTGCCAGTGAAAATGTGGGCATCTCTTGTTCAGCAGATTGCAGTTTAAAAAAAATTAAGATTGTGAAGAAAAGACTCATATAAGAAGAATACACATTTCCACTGGTGTGGCCTGAAAACGAATAATCTAGGCTGCTGGAAAACACCCTTCTGGTTTTCTTTTTGTTCTTTCTGTTCCTTCCCATTGTAGATTGAACTTTGTTCTCTGCTTTCTCTTTCTTGGAAAGAGAGGACATAGCTTTAAGTCAGCACTGATTGGGGACTGAGCCTAAGGCACATCAGTGCTTCATTGTCATTGTGTTTTTAAACTTTTTAAAATTAAAACAGTTCATTTTGGGGATGATTATGTGGCTCTAGGGTTTTGAATGTACAGTCACACTTTGATCCATTTTAAAATCTATTCTTAGTTCCTTTGTTTTACTACCTCTGTTGATAATTGAGCTTATAGCCATATATGAGGTTTTTTGTATGATACCATTTTTAAACTACATGAACACTAAAACTATGACAGAAGTTGGAGGGAGGAAAAACACTGTTTGCTTTCTTAGAAGCATTGTGTGACACTTATACCAATTCTTTAACTGATGTGATCTAAGAACTCTGTCATTGTTTTCCATCTTGACCTCAGCTTGGGCTACCTGTTGCAAGTAGTATCGCAAAGATGGTTGCTATTTCAGTTGAAATGCTCTCTTCCCATTAGTTCTCAGAGAGACTTCGGTAGCTTTTCTTTTTGTTTGCTTTTTTCTACAGTTGTTTGTCTACTTTCATTCTGAGAGTCCTCATGTTGGTTAAAAATCAGCAGGTGTTCCCTGGACCCACAGGAAAGCCCATTTCCCCTTCTTTTGTGGTGTCTCCAGGCAGATAGTTTAGAAGCACAATAGAGAAAACGTGTTTTGGGGGTGATGTAGAGCATCAGGTTTCTGTGACGGTGTGTCCTCAGTGGCTGGGTGAAGATTAAAAGGTGGTTAGGATTCTAGAAATGTCTTTGCCTAGTCACGTGGACACTTTTCTTTGGTCAAACCTTTAGATCAAATGTAATCTACAGTCAATTCCCACTTACTAACTTGCTTTTCTTTTAGGTGTTTCTTTTAACCCAGCTCAAGTTGACATTAAACTGCAGATGAATTTTCACTTATGATTGCACTGCTAGCTACTATAGAGCAACAGCATTTGCTGTACTGTTCCAGACATGGGGAATGAGGAAAGATACATACATAGGGGGTTCCTTTAAATGGTTTGCTTTGCTGAGTGGTGGTTTTTTTTGTTTGTTTTTTGTTTTTTGTTGTTTTTAATTATCCTAGTCATTTAACCAGTCATTCCTCTTCAAGATTTGAAAATGTTTTAAAATCACAAATTGGGTAAATGCTAAACAGCTATACAAATATAAGGTAATATTACAAATTTAAACTGATGGAGATTTCTTTCCTTTTTTCCCTCCCCCACCCCACCTGTTTTTCTAGACCTTGTCAGACATTCTGTAGCCTGAATCCTCTCTTCATTCGACAATTTATGAACCATCTTAACTCAAGACCTCCAACCAAACCATGTATTAACACATCAACTCTTTGCCTAGATTACTACCAGATATACCTGGAAATAAGCTTCATTTAAGTAAAAGTTAGTATGTTTGAACTCATCAGAGAGCCAGGTTTTAAATTTTTGATTGAATCTATGCCCATGGGAGAGAAGCATATATAAGATACTTGGAAACAGTTAGCACTAAGTAGACAGAGGGGCAGATCTTGCGTAGTAATATTCCTGAGAGCTTAGCAGTGAAGGCACTAAGGCAAATAGTTCCTTAAAGATCAGTGGAACGAAAAACACCCAGAATTAGTTAACATTGTTTTCTTATTTAAGAAAATGAGATTTTTTTTTCTAAGAGGGAATTTATCAAATGCAACACTGAGTATGTTACATTGTCTCTCTCTTGACTTCTTCAGAAACCATAGAATTTAGAACACCTCCTTTCACAGGTGAGGGGGACAAAGCCCCTGAAAGGTGAAACACACAGCCCTAAGTAGTAGTCTCTGATCAGGTGGAATCAGGCCCAACTATGATTATTCAAGCTCAGCTTTCTCCTAGAGAGAATGACTCTAAATTGGACAGATGATTAGGGTTTCCCTTAATAATATTTCCTGCATTCTCATACCAAGCTAATAGTTTATTAGGTAACTACATTAAAGAAGTATATACCCCCAGCTCCTACTCCCAGATGTCACATAAAAGAGGATAATTGAGAATTTGGCATAGGGCATTTTTTTTTTTAAGTATAAAATTTAGACTCCATTCGCCTCATCATGTTTCTGGGGCTGGACTGGACAGCAGTGACAGGCTGAATCTTGTGATTCTGAAACAGATTTTAAGCCTGATAATAGCTCACCATGTTGGGGTAAAATTGTATGTTGCACATAGGTACATGAGATTGTTTTTCAAAGATATCAGCCTCTTAAATTTATGAGAGGTACATTGTAAGGGACTGCATTTGTCTAAATTTCACCTTCAGCTGGCCCCTAAGGTCAAAGTTTTCCGTAATCCATTTTTGACTCTGGATTGACAAGCTTGGAAACAGGTGACTGGGTTATATCATCCTCCTGGACCTTAAAGTTGCCTGACCAGTATAAGCCTACTGCTTAGTGTTAATGTGTTAAGGAAACCTTTTATTGTACGTGAAGATTTGCCATGACGTTTTGACTATTTTGTGGGCTTGTGGGAATTATGCTATTTTCCTTTATAAACTACTTTCATCCCTCTTGTTTGAAGAAGAGTTGAGGAGGCTAATGCAGGGAATGTATTAATGGGGGCTTTTATCCTAAATGCCTTTGTTTAGTGATGTAGGTGGCTCCTAGCATCTACATTAAAGATATGAGGTCAGGGAAGGGTAGTTACCAACCTCTGGAAGAGATGGGCTTCTTGGGTAAATGTATTTAATTATGATAGAGGCAGACATAGAACAGTTCAAAACTTGGCCTTTACATGCTGCTTCTCCTGGAAGTAAAATTCTCACTGTGAGAGAGAGGACATTGGACCAAAGCTTCCTGAGGACTTGAATACATTTTACTTGTTCTCTTACACTGATTCGGTCACTGATACAGTACCTGAATACAGAGTAAAACCTTTAGGAGGCCCTAAGTTGAATAGGACTCAGAACCATCCCCCTCACTCAAGCCAAAAAGTATTTCTGGGTGATGCAGAGAACATCAGGGAATTGTAGGTAAGGTTTATCTAAATGGGGACATTGGGAAAACTATCGTAGTAGGCACTTACATTTACTTGGCATCTATCACCAAAGACTATTGATATTTAAGTCACCATGTGCTGGTTTGATTGATTCCCACAGATGCTCTGAGAAAGTTGTTACGATCATAGCCTCAGCAGTGAAAATACACACTGGGTTTGAAGTCTGGTCCTGTATATTGGGGATGGTGTGTGTGTGTAAGTTCAAAAGTAGTCTGTATTATCAGTTGGCCTTACGAAAGTGAAGGAGAAGGCATCACTAACAAATGGAAGTATAAGTCTTGGAGGGGACTGGGTTCCCCCTTTAAAAATGTGAATGTCTGATCCTGCATCCACTGTAAGTAACCATGTGACATGCATGGTGCTGGCTCAGAAACCCTGTAGGACAGAGCCTCCTGCAAAAACAAAAAGAAATCAGTCACTTGCACACAAGTATAATTCTTCCTTGACTTTATTCACCTTACAGTGTTTTGCTAGTGAATTTTGATAATCCCCAGCCATTGTATGAGAATGTGCATACTTTGGAAATTTGAATTTATCTAAATAAGTCATCCGGGGACTTAGAGCTTTGGCAGAAGAGTTCTAAACTCCAAGCGCAGTCCAAACAGATCTAGTTCCAAGCCTGCTGACCTGGGGTTTCCTCTGCACTTGTTCCAGGTTACACAGGTAGTTCTGTTCCTGAGGGCAGCCTTAGGAGTGAAGTTACAGAAGGTGGTAGGCCATAAGTGCACTGGAGGTTGACTTTCTTGGATCTGGTGTTTCCAAAATCTTAGATTTTCACAAGAATCAGCAAAACCTAGAGTTAAGGTTGGGAGGATGGAGAAGTAAGCTTAAAACTCCCTCCCTTTGTGTCTTTTCTGACTTGACACACCATTTGGTTCCATCCTGGTGTCATAATCTATCACAGAGGACTGTCTTAAAAGGGTAAGAAGCCACAGCCTTGCTGGACACATCTTTTTAACACCAGTAGTTAAGTGTGGACCTGGAGCCCTGGGAGACAATGGTGTCGGACTATCTCTGGAGTCAGCTGATGATGCTGGCTAGTGAAATGAAGCTCCCATTTCTAATGGGGGTGCCTATTCTCAGGATGTGTGAAAACACAGTCCTAAGTGTTTCTCCATGTATTAGTTAATCTAACTGCATGCCTAGCTTGGCAGAATGGACATGGGCAAATGGTGCTGAAAGGATGAGGGTAGGTCTTTTGGGCAAATTAAATTACAAAGCGGATGACTGAGGGAGGTTACAAAGTTAAAACTGGGCAGTTCCTTTGCTCATTTTGCAAGAAGTCTCTAGGGAAGTGTAGTTTGAATGTTTCTCTTGAGATTTTAAAATGTGCATTTCTTTTCCTCTTCTTTTCTTCTTCTTTTTTTTTTTTTTTTGGTTGAATATTCTAAAGACAATCAGGCCTGCCAGGGCAAGACTTCTGGCTGGTTCCAGCACTGTCCTTGGGCCTTTTTCTAATACTAGCTTCTTGGAACTGATGCACTTTGTTTAATGTGTGTTGTCCTTTTTTTTTTTTTTTTTTAGCTGCTTGTTTGGAACAAAATGAAATGCATATTGCATTGTATCCCCCCTGCTTGCTGTTTTTCTCTTAATTTTAAAAGTTATGCATTGAGGATAAAGTATACTTAAGGAGAAACATACACAAGAATACCTATTAAAATAACTTCCATCAAGTTTGATGGTATAACTTCTAAGGATTAAAAAAAATATTTTGGATGAATATTTTGTTTAGGCCTTAGGATTCCTCCATATCTGGATGTGCAGAGCACTGCTTTGTCAAAAAATTCATTTTTTAGTTCTGTGTGCAATTTTCCTTGAACTGTCTGTGTCTTCAAGCAATTAATAATCTCCTTATGCCCAGCCAATCTCATCTGCTTTAAGTACATATCCTCTTGTTTGATTCTCCCCGAACGTGGACTGTAACTGTTGAGCATACCCATGAGGGACCTTCTTAGATTTAAAGACAGTAAAGCAATTTTCCCATACCTATTTATTTTCTAAACTTGATTTTCTGTATTTTCCCATGGTCAATACTTGTGGAGAGTTTTAAATTTTTATAAATTAAACATTAATTTAATTTAAAAAGCATTTTGTTGCATGCTCTCTGTGCCCAGCACTATGTTGGATTCAAGGGTGAATAAAAATCAGTTCCTTCCCTCAGAAGGCTCACACACAGCTGGGAGAGAGAGGTATGTATGCCCGTCTAATTTAGCAGTCTGAAAAGTCCTAGTGGAACAGCACACAAGGTAATGTGGATGCACGGTGGGGAGAGGGAGGTCAGGCAGGCCTTGAGGCATGAGTAGCAGTTCACAGAGCAGGGAAAAGGGAACAGCATTCCATGCAGCTAGAATCCCACATAAAGGCACAGAAGCATGGAAGGTGTGTTATAAGAGAACTGCTGGAGAATTGGCTCCAGGGAACCAATAGCATTTTTGTTCTCCTGATAATCAAGTTAATATTTCTTGGTTAATGAAACCTTTTGGATAGCATTTAACCCTTTTATGTAGTTGGAATTTCTTTTTATAATTGGAATTTCTTCGTGGTTATCTTCAGGGAAAATTTCCTGGGATATGGTATTTATTATACAACAAATGTATCCCAGTGTCTACTGGAATAATAAATACCGTGAGGGCACCGGCATTAAGTGGATGCTGCAGTAAGGTCAGGAGCTTGAGGGCACCAACAAAAGATGTCTGGAGAGGATGCTGAGAGGGTAGATGACAGAATGGGGACTAGCGGCCACGGTAGAGGCAGAGAGCAGGTTCCAAGGAGTGAGAAAGGGTTAGGTGAGAGTAAATTGTGTGTGAAGGGAAGGAGGCTCTGGAGACTGATACCAAGAACTTGGTTTTCTTTTATAAATCATGTTCAAAATGAACGAGATGGGGATATGTTAACATATTTACAGTATAAACCCTGTATATTTTGAAGTGAAGGCGACTGAATTGAAATATCCGTTTAAATTAGGCTTAGTAGGGGAAAAGTCCATTAGGGGCCTGAATAATGATTCTAAGATAAATAAGTCTTTGGCCAGGATATTAGTACTAACAAGGGAAGTACAAGGACGCCAAACGTCTGGATTAGAAGGAATCTGTGTGCAGATTGTTTTCCTCAACGACCTGCTTCAGAGAAATCCAGCCTTATTGCCGAAAATGCAGACTATTGGCCACCCACTCAAAACAACTGATTTGGAATCTGAAGGTGGAATCCTGGATCATTTATAATAATTATGCAGGTGATAAGGACTTTATCTTCGGGGGGGAAAGAATTTAGTTACAGACCCCCCTGTTCCTGCCCTCTGGACCTGAGCTCGGAATCCCAGGGCCCTTACTCCCTTCGGCACAGCCGGGCTCACCTGGTCTGTTACCTGTAGTCTGGACCACGGCCCCGCCCCCTCACCGGGCCGGGGCCCCGCCCCTCTGGCGGGGGGAGAGCGGGAGAGGCCAAGGCCCGCCCCCACGCCGGGCCGAGCCAATCAGGCGCTGCGATCTCAGACGTCGGGTTACGCGCCGTGCCGAGTCGGCCGTGGGGCGGAGGTACCGGCTCCCGGCTCGGACTCGGGGTTCGGCGGCGCGGCTCCCGCAGCCAGCGAGGCCGGGCGGGCGGGCGGTGGCGCCCAGCGCCCCTCGCCAGGCCCGCCATGCAGGGCCCCGCCGGGAACGCGAGCCGCGCACTGCCAGGCGGGCCGTCCTCCACCGTCGCGTCCGGGGCCGGCCGCTGTGAGAGCGGCGCGCTCATGCACAGTTTCGGCATCTTCCTGCAGGGGCTGCTCGGCGTCGTGGCCTTCAGCACGTTGATGCGTGAGTCCGAGACCCCCGCCCCTCCTGAGGCCTTGCGCCACGAGCCCGCGGGCCCTTCCCGGCCTCGGGGACCCTCCTCCCTGAGGAGTTCAGGCCTTGGGGACCCGGGCCCTTTGGCGGGAGGTGTCCTCCTCCCGCGAGCCCAGGCTGAGCATTTCCAGACGATGGGGAGCTCTGGCCCCCAACCCAGGATCCTGAGCCCCTCGCCTTATCGCTGCAGTCTCTAGCCAGGGGTCACCCATGCTCCGCTCCTACTACCCGCGCACACCTGTCTTCTGAGATTCCCTTCTCCAACCGTGTCATTGCGAATGAAAGCTACCTCACTTTTCAGCTTGCGGCCATGACCCCCCCCCCCCGGTGGCATATTCCCTTCTGCCAGATCTTAAAGGCTCTTCTTAGCCTCCACTTCGCACTTTGAATCCTCATCCCTAAATGCCCAGTCTGATTCTGAGCTTTCTTCTTCACCTTCACTCCTCCAAGATTTACTCCCGTTCTCATGTAAAGCCTGCCACCTTGCAGTATGTGGCTTATTAGGCCGTGCATTCGGTTCCCAGTACTATCCCCACTCTCGACATCCCTACCCCGACCCCTCCCGCCCCGTCCCTTCTCAGTTTAATTTTCTGTTTTGGTCGGAGCAGGACCCACCCAGACTGCCTTCTTCCCCACATCTCCGTTTTCCTCTCCTCTTCCTAAACAGGCCCACCTTTTCCGTCTCTGTCCCAAGCTTTCCTAATTAAGTTGTATCTCGTCTCCCCTGGCAGTTTCCTTTCCCAACCCACTCCACCTCCCCCCCAATCACTTTTATTTGTATTTCAAGTATCCTTCCTTTCCATAAGACTTGGGCAATTTAGGAGCTTAAAGGAGAAGGAGACTCAAGAGTCCGAGGAGGTCTCAGAATCCTTGTGTTAAGTCACCAGTGACCCTTCCTTGAGAGTTTCATGATGAGGAAGAAAGCCCCAGATGGCCCTTCTGGAAAACAAGAAGTTCCAGTGTGTTATGTGTGCCACATGGTGAGGGGTTATGTTGTTTTCTTAGTGCATCCTTCCCTTTATTAGAAGTAACAAGAAACTTCAGTTGGCTTTTAGGCCTAGTGCCCCTGTGATTGCATTTTAGGGGAAGGAAGGGTTATAACTATTTTTACAGAGGCATTAATTCCCAAATGACAAGTTCTCAAAACTTCCCCACTGTGCTCACATGGGCAGAGTGGGAAGTTCCTGCAGGAAGTATGCTTCTTGGCATTCGTGAAGGATCCCGCAGCTGGGTGCATGTGTCTTGTAGGGTCCAGTAGCTGGAGTTACAACTTTGCTTGTTTATGATGTGGGACTTGTTTTGGTCAATTCTCCCAGGCTTTAGGTAACCCCAAAGAAGCTATTATTGGACACCACTTTTTTTCTGGTTGCCTGGCCTTCAGAAGTCTTGTAACAGGTCCCAGGCTGTATATGTTTGCTACTTTTTCTCTCCTTTTCAGTCTTTATTTGCCTTGCTATTTTCCCTGCTGAACAAATACTCACTTGTTCCCACAGTAATAATTTGTGCCAGCTTAGCCAAAATCAGCTGCTGATTTGGGTGCATGAACTGTATGTGTGTGTTTTCGAGACATTGTGCGTGGGTCTGCACTCCCCTCCCCACTTCTCTCTCCTCCAGCTGGCCTTTCTTTCTCTCTGAATGAACTCTAGGCTTAGTTTTTATCTGTTCCCTAACTTAAGATTTCTTAGCATATCCCTGGCTGTTTTCATGGGTTTGATGCTGATGGCCCAACTTATTCCCTAGGGCTTGATAGGTGTGATTCAGAGAAGGAAATGTGATTATGACGGGGCAGAGTTGCTCACAGCTGAGAAGTGTGCCGAGTTGAATGTGTTCAGAGTGACGGTGCTAGTCCTGACAGTCTTCAGGGACAATCCCTTTAATCTTCAGTGAGAGCACAAGTGCAAATCTTGCTGTGGTCGGTATTTTCTGTATGCAAAGACAGGACTAGGAAGTGGTCTCTTGCTCAGTGTAAGGCTAGATGTGGAGGGAACTTGTGGCGATGGGTAGTAGGTCCTGGGACAGTGATGAATAGGGGTGTTAGGGAGGTGAGTTGGAAAGGCTAGAACTATGCCTGCCCTGGACACTGACATGGGGTTGAGCCCTATTCCCCCACCTAGGAGCAGACAGCAGGTCAGGGAGAATCCCACTAACTGGGATCCTTTCTCATCTCTTAAACTTGTTCTGATGAAGTAGGACAGTGGGGCTTTTCCATTTTGCACTGCTGGGAAGAAAAGAAAATCTCTAAGGAGCTGCTTTACATTTTGGAATGGACTTTGTGGGGAAAGGGAAGAGGATGGAGGTGGTCTCCAGGAAGTGTACCTGCAAGCTCTTTGGCTTTGTCTGGGCTTTTGGTCTTCCCAGTCACAGCACCTGTTCCTCAGTCTGGCAGAGCTGCTGTCAGGAGTGCCAGGCTCCCAGACAAGACTGTTCACTTGTAGCCCTTGAGGGAGGTCTGGGTTTGTTAAAGTTAGGCCACTCCATTCCGTTGTTAGTTTCATCAAGTATGTCTTAAATACCAGTCATCTCTCCTGAGCAGTTGAAACTAACAGTCCCTGTGTCCTCTTTGGAATCTCAGTCTTTTCCCTTCCAGGCATTTTCGTTCCCCTGGGCAGTGGGCTCGTACACTTCCGACACTTACTCAGTTTTGAAAACAGCAGATACTGTTCTGTTTTCCTGTTGGACCAGCTCTGTTCTATAAGATAGACCCATTTTTCTGCCAGACAGGCCGTGTAGTATTTATCATCACTTAACATCCTGATTTCGGTGAATCCTCAGACCGCTGCCTTTATGTTTCTTTTTCTACCCAAATAATCACTTTTTTCTCCATTTACAAGTTGCTGTGTTTTGTTTTTATTTTTTTATTGAAGTGTAGTTGATTTACAATGTTGTGTTCATTTCTGTTGTACAAAGTTGCTGTGTTTTTTACCTGGAGATAAAGGCTCTTACACATCATATATCTCAGGAGAGGATTTTGATTCTCAGGGTTTCTTATCCTGGCACTTGGTTCACTGTGTGTGGATTTTCAGATATCTCAGTCCAGGCAGTTGAGAGTTGGTATGCAGGTTGATATATCTAGCTGATTCTTTATGCTACATAAACATACAGACTATTACAGGCCACTGTCCGTGGGCATGTCCCAGTGTCAGCTTCACCTTGTTCAGGTGGTGAGCTTTCGAGAGGCTTCAGCTAAGGTACCCTTTGTGTGTAAGGAAAGC
The DNA here is from genome assembly GCF_048773025.1 of Camelus bactrianus. Lineage (NCBI taxonomy): Eukaryota > Metazoa > Chordata > Mammalia > Artiodactyla > Camelidae > Camelus > Camelus bactrianus. The sequence goes on from NC_133555.1 coordinate 31,561,775, forward strand.
CCAAAAAACCCAGAGGAAAGCTTATAAAGAGACTCTCCCCTCTGGGTTTTCTAGAATGTCATTTGAAAGGCATTGGGTGTCTAAGTAGAAAGAAATGCTTTAAGCGAGGGACCTTTGTCATGATCTCCGTGCCAAGCGGTTCTCTTGCTTTGGTGGCTTTATCAATAGTCTCTTGACTCCACGAAGTCACAGCAGACAGAGCCAAGCTATCCTGGAGCTTGTAAACTGTCCCAGCGCTGGTCAGTGGCTCAGCCGTCAGCCAGAAGTCAGTGTTGGCCAGTATGTGTGCTGCCATTTGTGGTTTTTTACTCTCAGGACCTGTGAAGGCAAACTCAAGCCCCCTTCACCATGAACCATCAGTCCTGGGCTGAAGTGTGGATAGAATTGGCTTTTAACAAAACAAGCATTTTGAGAGCTCAGGATAAATCTACCTATCTATTTTCATGTTACAGATTTGAGGATTAGCCAGCTGGGAGAAGGTGTCAGTGTTTTACAAGAACACTGCTGTTCTTGAGAAATGATAGCTTTTTTCCTGAGGCCCCAAAGTAACATCACAAACCAGTCAACCCAGCTTTGAAACCTTAATCTCAAGTAAGAGTCCCTGCTGTTTTCTCCCGTGGTGAACTGGCCTCCCTCTGTGTTCTGCACAGACATGTTCTTGTTGGGACAGCCTTTCCTGGGATCACCTCTCTCCACCTCATCCCAGTTTTTATCTTTAAAAATGTCAGCAATACAGAAAAGCTGAAAAATAATGCAGTGAATACCTATCTGTCCTCCACCTAGATTCAGAAATTGTTCACATTTTGCCACATTTATCTCTGTATACTTTTTTGGGTGGGGACAGGGGGAGGCTGATGCATTTGAAAGTAAGTTGCAGCCAACATCACACTTTATCCCTAAAAACATCAGTTATCTCCTAAGAATAAGGACAGCTTTCTGCATAACCAGTTTTGTGATCACACCTAAGAAAATTTATAACTCTACAGTATCATTCCAATCCATATTCCCACTTCCCCAGATGTCACAGGAGTTTGTTTTTTAAATATGCTCTGATCAAGGTCTACACATTGCATTTGGTAATCTCTCCTAAACACACACGCAAACACACACTTTTTTTTTTAAACACTGCCTTTTGAAGAGTCCTGGTCAGTTGTCATGTACAGTGTCCCACCTCCTGGAGCCGTCTGGGTGTTGCCTTATGGCGTTTAGGTGGTTTCTCTGACCCCTGTACTTCCTGAGTTTGGTCTGGAGAAGCTGTTAGATTCTAATGACCTTTTTTTTTTTTACACCGAGAGCACTCCATGAGCCGCACTGTGTGCTTCGTATCACACTGTTCCAGGTGGCACGTGACATCAGGCAGTCCCACTATTAGTGATAATTAATAAGGCTGATTACTGGGCTGAGGAGGCAGGACTCCAACTCTCTCCCTTGTAAATGTACATTTTCCACTTTGCAATTAATGATTATCTTTGTGGTGGTGATACTTTGAGATCTTGTCAACATTCTGTCCATCAGTAACTTTTCACTCCTGGTTAGCTAATGAGACCCAGTGATGGCTGAAATGGAGCTGGAGCTTGTGGGCCTGGCACTTAACACACACTTAATAAATGTCGCTTTCCTTTTCTGCCCACTGAGTGCCAGCCAAAACACAGGCAGAACATCCCTTTTCTGTCCCTGGCTGGTCTTGTGTCCACAGGGGAAAGGAATGTGGCCGACATTAGCCCAGTGGCTGGTTAGGGAGTTTTGAATTTTAGAAAGTTTTCAGGTTTTCTAAATGCTGACTTTTGTGGTAGCATTTATCCATAACGGTGACTTACTTCTTTATTTATGATAAAACTTCTTTAATTTGGAATGAAATCAGAGCAAGGGGAAGCTGTCTGAGTTATGGGACAATCTGAGTTGTAGAATAAAGCAATGAAATGCATTTTTTAGCCTTTTAAATACCTCTGTTTGTCAAATGTTGCCCTGTAAGGGCCTGCCAAGCCTCTGCTGCTTTAATGATCCTGCATTTAAAATCCTTTGCAATTAGTATAACATTTGCATGAAGATGAAGTCCTATGAAGGAGATTTACAAGTGGTTAGAAATAGCAGGATGCCTGGCTCTGGAACCGATCGACCTGGCTGTCATTTCTGCTTCTGCCAGCCCCCAAATTTCTTGAAGCTTTGGTGTTCTCCCCAGCAAGATGGGGATGATGATTTTTCTGAAACTGCAGGGATTAGAAAGATTGTCTGTAAGGAAGCTGGGTCAGTGTCAGGCACACGTTGGGCCCTCTGTAGTGTGTGTGTGTGTGTGTGTGTGTGTGTGTGTGTAGGCGGTGGTGAGTGGGTGTCATCACCTCATTGTTATTACAGCATCTGCATTCATGAGTTCAGTTGGAGAACGTTTCACTAGTGCTTGAGTAGCTTGTTTTCTGAACTAGGTTAAACATTTCCCTTTCTATCTTATTTGCTCAACATCTTTACCTTTAACCCTCTTCTCTTAGACCGTGTAATAGTAAAAGAAAGAAACAAACAAAAGTAACCCAGCCAGTGTAGCCATTGTCAATTCCAAATTAGCATGCACCCAAACCAGGTGGCTTTTGGTGTAAGTAAGAATCTCCTTCCTTCACCTGACCCTTCCTTGTGTTTTTGCCTGCAGAGTCTCACATGGGCCTTGAGAGAACAGTGAGTGGACTGGCGCAGCCCACTTATAGGTGATGAACCCGCATCTGAGTGCCTGGCTTCACTGGCCCCAGGTCCCGTGGTAGTGGCTGGTGGCACCGTCCACTCCAGCCAGCTTTCCTGCCACTAGCTCTTTACTGAGTCCCTAGTGTGCTGTCTCTTGTCCTCAGTACTTGACGTGCTTCACAGGAACCTGGGAAAGAGGGGTTATTTTCATTTTACAAACAGAGACAGTGAGCAGGTGAAGTGTCTAGCACAGGGTCCCAGTCGGTTGGTACAGAGCTGAGATGTCAGCCTGTCCCTCAGATCCCAGTCGTCCTTAGCCACTTTTTCACCCGTTTCCACAGATATACTTCTGATTACTCTGTATAGCTGGCTACTTCATCTCATTTTTTTTTCTATTTGAACAATTCTGATTTTCTTTCTTAATAATTATTTTTTATGTCCAGAGACAGTCTGGTACCTCAGACTGATTTGTGGCTATTGATAACATTAAACATATAAATTTGAAATGACCTACCAATCATTTCATGCATGTGTGAGTGACATCGTAGGTTTGCTTTTCTGGCCTAGGTCTTTGTGCAGGTTTTCCCTGGCTGTGTGGGGATGTTGATCCCACCCTGGGACTGAGGTCCAGTGTCTGAGGTAGAGCCTCCCAGAGCAGCAGGGGTGGGTGTACCTGAGTCCATTCAGTAACTGTGAGGAGGGATTTCCAGGGCCCTCAGTGGTTTTAGGTTACCTGCTAGTTTTCACAGAATTTGTTTCCCTGGTGCTCTTTGACTGTAAGGATAGTAGTTAATATTCTTAAGAGGTAGGGATGGCCCTTAAGAGTGACCCTTCTCTTCATATTTGCATAGAAGTGGTCCATGTGCCTCTTTTATTAGATCATTCCACTACTAGGAAGTTGTCCATCTAACCCAAGATTTTTCAGCTTGACACCACTGACACCTTGAGCCAGATAATTCTTTGTACTGGGGGCTGTCCTGTGCATTGTAGGATGTTTTGCAGCATCTCTGGCCTCTACCCACTGGATGCCAGTAGCTCCCCACCCACTCCTCCCATCGTCCATTGTGACAACTCAGACTATTTCTAGACATTGCCCAGTGCTCCCTAGGGGAGGAAAATCACCCCTGTTGAGAACTATGTTTGTTCAGTTTGTGGATTAGTCGGCAGACTCTCATATGATCTCTAGCAGAACAGATCAGAAGGTCAGTATGTTGCCCAGAAGGATGAGAACGGTGAACTGTCAGGATCTGGGTGCCAAGCATGGTGCTGGGTGCTACCTTGTTAAAGAAGAGCCGAGACCTAGTCCCCCATCCTTGAGGGGCTCACAGTTGGAGTGGGCTGCAGGCATGCTGACAGATTATTCCGGTGCAATGTGAGGAGGACTGAAGATGCTTGAAGACACTTGAAAGTCAGGAGAGGGATTCTGCCAGGAGACCTGGGGAAGCGCCCTGAGGAAGCACTGGTAAATCACAGCACTTTAGGTGAAGGAGATATGAGGGGCTCTCGACAGAGGTGAGGGCAAAGGTCCATGTAGGAGGCCATGGGTGTGGCCATCGGTTCTGGCGACTGGAGAGTGTGCGGCCAGAGGCTCCCAGGGCAAGAGGCAGTGTAGGGATTCCAGAGAGCCTTCTCTTTCAATGGTGGTACTAGGGATTGAACCCAGGACCTTGTGCGTGCTAAGCATGCGCACTACCACTAAGCTATACCTACTCAAGCCTCAAGCCTTCTTTATTCAATTTCAGGCCTATTTTCTACAACTTGCACTTAAAAGGATGGTAAGTTAAATTAATGGATGGCAAGTCAGGTTCTGCATTTACCTCAGACTCCTTTTGGATTGTTTCTTTGAGAACCTTTGTTTTAAAGCAGTTTCATCACGTCCCTTTAGATGTCATAGGGTCCCCCTGGGAAAGGCCTGCTGTTTGTGTCTTTGGGGCTGCAGGAGTATAAGTGGGGACCCAGTGACCTCCTCCCAGCCTGCATCCTGTTGGCATTGCCTCCTGAGGTAGGCGGTGTGACAGGAACGGCTTGCCGCTGGGTGCCAGGCCTTGTGTGTAGCCTAGCTAGTCCTTGGCCACCCTGAGCAGTGGGTGCTCATGTTATCTCCATCTCATAGAAAAGTTCAGGGAGGTTGAGTGACCTGCCCAAGGTCACACAGCCAAGTGAGCGGTAGAGCCAGACCGTGTTGCTCTGGAGACACTGTTTTCAGCTAATGAGGGAAGCAGCCGCTTGTTGTCACCTGGCTCCCGTTGACGGTCGCCACACTCCACTGGAGTGCAGAGGAAGTGGAGGTGCTTCCACCGTGGGTTTTTGGTTCAGCCTCGGTTGTGAGCAGCTGTCCGTTGTGGTCACAGAGACTAACGCCCAGGTGGACGAATCCTGGGAACCTCCAGCCCCTCGCTCTGTGAGCGTGGCTCCAGGCTGTGGTGGAGCTGGGCTGTGCTGAAGAACATCGCCTCTGAGAGCTCCAGCCATCAGCACAGCACATTCTAGAACTCCTGCACCATCACAGCAGGATTGTCAGCCCCAGAAATGGCCTTGCCCGTGAGAAGAGGGCTTCTCGCTTGAGTTACCACAGTCCCATCTTCCCATCCGACATGGCCTCCCCTGTGTCCTCTCCGTGGTGAGGGGCATTTTGCGCCGGAGCCAGTTCCCCGAGCCGCTCTGTTGGGGGGAGGGGGGCGGCGGCAGGAGCTGGCGAGGCCGGGCCTTCCCAGGGCGCCGAGTCCCACGGGGGCGGCGGGGAGGAAGGGTCGCTCAGCCAGTGTTTTCCTGGGCTCTAAAATTTCTTCTAAAGGCTTGGTGTCGAGTATCTGTGGTTTTCCCTGTCACCAACAAGTGACGGGTGTCAAGAACTTTCGTGCTTTTCCTTTGTTTTAATCCTTCACGGTGCGGCTGTATGCACGGTAGGCTGGGACACGTCAGGACCAACCTGCGTTTTCATGTGTTCACCTTTCTCAGGGTGCTTTACTCCCCGCCCAGCTTTTGTTCCTGGGCTTTTCCCGCCTCTGAAGTGCATCAGTGTTCTTCGTGGGCTTTTCTGTTTTCTGAGGAAACGTTTTCACTCAATAACATGAAAAATGATGCAGAGAGACGAGGCAGTGACAACGCCTGGGTTAAAGGACACAAGCTGAGCGGCAGTCCTGTAGAAAGAGATGAACCTTGCGCACCACGCCTCCTCCAGCCCCGGCTGCATGAACGCCTTGGTCCAGGTGACATCAGAGTAGGGAAGTAGTTTTCAGTCTGGGCAGCGGGTTGGAGCTAAAATGTTTGCAGGTTGTTCCAGCAAGCACGGCCGCCTGCACCCACGTGTGTGCCTAGTCTGCACATGGAGCCGAGACTCAGTAGGCGCTCCCTTGACCTGACGTGCAGCACACATGGGCTGCTCCTGTCTGGCCTGGGTTTGCTGTTGGGGATTCCAGGCAGCAGATCTGAGGACTGCAAGTCGACTGTTTCCACCACTTCCCCACCCTCAGTCTGAGCTCGGGAGCCGCCTGGGATCCAGAAGCACAGGAAATGCTGGTGATGAGAGGCAGGTGTTGGGGTCCTGCAGGCACAGTGCAGGGAGGCTCAAATGAACCTGTCAAGAGTCCTCCCTATTTCTTTTGTTTTTGTTTTTGTTTTTTTTTAACTGGTGAGCAGATTTTATTTTTGCGGCAAGAATGCAGGACAATGGAAGATTTATCTTTAAACTGGGCTCTCAGTGGTGAGGTGACTCCCGTCCTGAAGAGGGCTGAGGCATCCTAAATTTCAAGAGGTCCAGGTTGAGATCTAAGATGCTGTAGTCATGATGCTGGAGATTCTTGTGGGTGATGGTGTCAGATGGCTCAATGGGTAGGGCCATTTGCGGCGACCTGTAGAGTCCTTTTTGGTGGACTTTGCTTCTTGGGATCCGGTGGCAGTCCATTTTCATTCTTTCCTGATTCTGCAGAGAGAGAAACTGTAGAGCAAGTCCTCAAAATACTCGTGCTTCTAGCATGATCTTCAGCGCCCCAGCTCATCCTTGCCGCAGCAGAAAGGAGGCCACCATGGCTGCGACTTGGTGAGGGCCGGGCTCCTCTCTGGTTTTACAGTTCTGTCCCCAAATTGCTCTGTGAGAAATTTCATCAGTTACTGGCAAAAAAAAAAAAAAAAAAAAAAACTAATTCTCTTACATGAAATTAGAGTAAACAGGAATGTTAAATTGCCTCTCAGTCCACTTAGCAAAAACAAATACTGGTTTGTTTTTCTCAACGTATGTTTAAATGAATAATTTACCAATAACCAAAATGGGTAGAAATCTCCAGAAAAACATCAAACAAACACTGTAGTCTTGCTGAGGGCCTGCCTGAGTTTGCTGCTGCGGCTGGGACAAGTGTCCTGGGCACAGCCATTTCACAGTGACCTTGTTCTCCCAGCAGTGGAGGTTCTCTGGCTGGGTCAGTGTGGACCTGACTCAGGCTGATTTTGAGGCATGCAGGCGAGGAGAGATGGGGTCAGGGGGTGCTATCTGACCCTGCTCACAACAGATGAGCCACCAAACTGTACCAGGAGCTCCTGGGTCCTTGCTTCCACTGGCCATGGCTGCCAGTGGTGTTATGTGGTGGGTCCTTCTTTGCCTGGGACTATGGTGGGGTCCTGGTGTCCTGAAGGACAGCCAGGTTCCTGCTCCTGGTGCCTTCATCCTCCTTTTCTGAGATCTTGCTGTGCTGTGGACATTGTAGCCACCACGATCTGCCCTGCAGCCCGGGCCAAGGGAAACAGCCATGATAACAGACCCTGTGCTGCGGGAGGATGCCACCTGCTGCTCTTCTCTCATCCCCTATACCTGCCAGACCTGTCCCCGCTTCCTCACTCTTACCACAGTCCTCTTTCCCCTAAATACTTTTCCTTCTCCTCCCCACGTGCTCTGCATCTTGCAAGAAGCACCCTCTAATGATCTTAGCCCATACTGCTCTCCTTTGAAGCTATAGGACATGCAGTCTGTCCTGTACAAGTTAGGCCTCTGCATGGCTCTGCTCCTCACTCAGCTGGGCTGGATTGGCTGCCAGGCTGGTAGCTGGCGGTCTGGCTGGGTGCTTGAGGTCACCACAACTTTAGACAATTTGTCAAGCTGGAACAGCTGGTCATCCTTTCTTTGTCTTCTTATTGATGCTTTTATAGAATTCAAGCCAGAATGTCCTAGATTGGGTTTGTCTGATGTTGTCTCATGATTATATCCAGATAATATGTTTTGGTAAGGATGCTACATTAGTGATGATGGGACTGCCTCAGTGTGTCAGACCCAGAGGCAGCTGGTGTTGGTTTATACCAGCATTGGTGGTGTTCCCTGACAACTTGGGTAAGGTGGTTCCTCCAGGCCACTGTGAAGTTAACCCTTTTCCCTTGTAATTAATAGGTAAATTGTGGGCAGATGTTTTGAGACCATGTAAAAATGTAGGATCTGTTTTCAGTCTTCCTTGTAAAGCCTCCTCTGGTTGGGAGGTCAGAGCCACAGGTTCTGAAGGTGCTTTGGATCTGGTGACAATACCGAGTCACATTTGTAGGGTGATTATTACATGCTGAGCCCTGTTAGTGCCTTACTCATTTACTTCTCACATTAGCCACATGAGGTGGGTACTCATGTTTTTCTATTTTATACCTGGAGAAACTGAGGCACAGAGAGGTTAAGTGAATTGTCTAATGTTGCAGTGGCCACTCAGCGGAATTCTGGAATTCATACCAGATGGGTCTCACTCCAGTGCTGGGGCTTTCCAGGGCTGTGTGTGCAGTGTTCACATGCAGTTCGTGACTCAGAGATACTGCCCCTTTCACCTCTGTGGGCTTCCCATCTCCTGTGTATCTGGAGTTCTTCAACACCATTTGGTTCTCCTTGTCCCTCATCTGCTTGGTTTTTCAACAAGAGCATCATTACGATCATTTTTCTAGGCATAATAAGTGGACCAGGAAGAAGCCCAAGGTTTTTCATTTTGAGACAGGAATCCAGTAGGGCTTGTCATTGAAGCCGGAGGAATCTTTCCTATGTGGATAAATTTAACATTTGAGCCTGTGCAGAAGTAGATGAAGAGGTTTTTGCCAATGAAAGGGCCACTGGTATAGAACTCACCCTTCTCTCAGCAATCAGAAAACAGACCACAATATCATGAAACAGCTGTTTGCAGAAACTGGACAACAAGCAGCTCAAGAAAATAATGAAGTGAGCCCTCTGGTCTTCCCTCCCACTTTCTGCTGGATGCAATTTCCAGATCTCAGAATAGTGAGGAGCAACACAAGCAGAGCCTGGCAGCCTTGCTGAGTTTAGAAGACAAAGTTGAAGAAGCCAAAGCAGTTAGAATTTTCAGGGACAGTGTGGAGAAAAAAGAGCTATGTAGAAGAAAAGCTCAAGACATTTGTTCAAGGGTCTCCTCAAGTCCTTTCCTAGACAATAATCTGTGCGTGCATAGGTGAAACTCAGGCAAAGGGAAGAACAGTGCTGGGAATCTATGAGCCAAATTATTTAGCATGGGGAGAGGTTTTTATTTCCAGTTGGAGTGAGAGACTTTGTTGAACACCAGGGGCATTTGGTAGACACCTCAAAAGAGTCACGTCTTATCTAGCCCTAGAGGAAGGGGTACATAGTTTAAAAACAAGCCTGATATCATATATAGAAACTGAGTAGAAATATAAATCACAGATCTAGATGTAGAAGTAAAAACTATAATACTTCTAGAAGAAAACCTAAGAGAAAATCTTTGTGACCTTGGGACAGGCAAAGATTTCTTACAATACAAAAAGCTTGAACCATTAACAAAAAAGATAATTGGAGTTCATCTAAAATGAGCATTTCTGGCCTTCAACTATAAAGAAAACGAAAAGGTAAGCCACAGACTGGGAAAAAAAAAATTTGCAGTATGAATATCTGACAAAGCACTTCCATCCAGAATATGTAAAGAATGCTTACAATTCAGTAAAAAGACAAACAGTGCCATATAAAAATAGGCGAAGAATCTGAATAGACATTTCTCTAAAGAAGATACACAAATGACCAATAAGCACATGAAAAAATGTTCAATATCATTAGTCATCAAGGAAATGCAAATTAAACAAGATGCCACTGTACACCCACAAGAATGACTAAAATTTTAAAAATTGACAATACCAAGAGTTGAAGAGTATGTGAACTTTGGAACTCTTACAACACTGCTAGCAGAAATATAAAATGGTACAACCACTTTGGAAAACTGTTCAAAAGTTTCTTACAAAGAAAATTACCTCTATCATACAACCTAGCAATTTCTAAGAGAAAAGAAAACATATGTCCCACAAAAGGGCTTTCATAGCAACTTTATTCATAATTACCCCAAACTGGAAACAGTCCAAGTGTCCATCAACACATGAGTGGATAAACAAATTGTGGTATATTCCTACAGTGGAATACATATTAGTAGCTAAAAGGAATGAGCTACTGATACACAAAACAACATGGTTGAGTATGCTGAGCAAAAGAATCCAGATAAAAAGAATACATACCATATGACTCCATTTGTATGAAATTCCAGAAACCAAAATTCTTATCTATACTGACAGAAAGCAGATTAGTGATTGCCTTGGGGTGGTAGAATTGGGACCAACTGCAAAGGGACATGCGACTTTTTGGGGTGATGGAAATTACTATATCCTGATTGTAGTTAAGGGTGCACACTTCAAAACTCATTGAACTGTGAATTTCATATGGGTGCACTTTTGGTATGAAAATTATACCTCAAAATTTGTTTTAAAAAGAAAGGAAAGAAAAGACTTAAAATGATCAAGTTGTTCTACAAACATAACTGCCTGGCTAAACACACTTCAGGACTCATTAAAGGAAGACTATTAAATCCAAATACTTTGACAGTGTAGCAATCATAATGTATAGCATCTAATCAAAAAATTACTAGATATGTGAAGAAGCGGAAATTGTGACCTATGCTCAAGAGAAAAATCAGTCGATATAAATAGACCAAGAAATTACAGAGATGATAGAATCACCAGAAAAAGAGTATACAACAGTTATGATCAATATGCTGAAGATTTTAAAGAAAAACTGGGTCATGATGAGGAACACAATGGAAGATATAAAAATGAACCAAGTGGAATGTCTAGAACTTAAAATACAATTTCTGAAGAATTGACTGGATGGACTTAACAGGAAATTAGACTCTATGGAAGAATAGATTAGTGAAATTGAAAATATAGCAACAGATGCTTTGCAAATTGAAGACATACCAAAAAAATGAACAGAGCCTCAGAGACTCATGTGAAAATATCAAAGGTCAACATATAATTGGATTTCTAGAAGCGGTAGGAAGAGGAGACGAGATAGTAAAAATATTTGAGGAGTAATGCTGAACATTTCCCAAAGTTGATGAAAATTATAAACAACACAGATGCGAGAAGTTTAATAAACCCCAAGCAGGATAAACACACTAAGCCACATGATAATCAAATTGCTGAAAAACAATGATTAAAAAAAATTTGTAAAAGCAACAAGAGGAAAAGAGACATTATATGCAGGGAAATAAACATAAGAACTAATACAGACTTTTCATCAAATTATTCAAGCCAGAAGACAATGAAACAACATCTTAAAAGTGCTGAAAGTAAAAACCTGTCAACCTAGGATTTTATATCCAGGGGGAAATACCTATTATAAATGAAGGCAGAAAAAAATAGATGATGCTTCCTTACCCAAAGCAAGTGGCTCCAGTCCTTACATACTGCCATAGCAACTCAGCTCCCAGGCCCTTTTACAAGTTTTGTCATCTTTAGCTATAATCTCCAGACTTAAATCTGATGGTAGCAAATTACACAAATTGGGGGGAAACTGAGTTATTTTCCTAACTTTAAGAATTACTGCCACCATATTAACAACAAGCAGTGCAGCAATGTGGCTTTGGGCTCCTGGAGGCCATGATGGGAAATCGTGTGATCCCAGTGCCTCCTCTTTATTGTTGGATCCTCTGCCCTCCCCTGCTCTGCTGAGGCATGCACTGAGTGCCAGGCTCTAAGCCCTCCCTGGTGCCCATCCAGGGCATTATTTGGGTCCATGCTGCCCTTGTCAGTAGACTTCTAAACACTGAGAGGGCACCTCCTGGTCTGGGTGAGTGAGAAACTGAATTGAGCTTCAAACACCTTGGTTGTTAAAGTAGAATAGGGGAAGGGAACGCTCCTGTAGGGATGAGCAGAAACACTGATCAGTGCATCTATTACCTTGTTCTTTTTTCTTGCCTTGGAGGCTGCTAGCCAGCTAGGTCAGCAGAGAGCATGAGAGTGTCAGCTAAGACTAGATTGAAAAGTAAAGCAACAGCTTCAAGTTCCCCCTTGAAAGGTTCATCTGTTGCACGTTCACTAAAAATTTCCTGAGGACTTAGAATGGCAAATGTGGCTGCCAGCCTCCAGACAGACCCCTGTGATCCCAACTCCTGGTGGTCATGCCCTTGTGTAGTCCTCTCCCACGCTGTACCAGGATTAGTCTAAGTGACCAGTAGACTATGGCAGAAGTGATGGTGTGTCGCTTCTGAGAGTAAGCTGTTAGAGACTGCAGCTTTCGTCTTGGGTGTGCTCGCTCATTTGCTCCCTTTTGGATCGGTCATTCTGGGGAAACCCAGCTGCTGTGTCTTGAGGACCCTCAGGTAGTCCTGTGGAGAGTCCTGAGGGCTCCAGCCAGCAGCCGTGCTTGTGAGCCTTCTCAGAAGCCTATCCTCCAGCCCCAGTCAAGGCTTCAGTTGGTTTGTAAGTTTGTAAGTCTTACAAGAGACCATGAGCCAGAAGAGCTAGCTAAGCTGATAGTAAATATTCATCGTTTTAAGCCACTAAGTTGTGGAAGAATTTGTTGCACAGCAGTACGTAACTAATATAGTGAAAGTGAATACAAGAAAACTTAGGAGACTTGATTCCTATTCTCTAAGAATCTGTGATCTATTTTAGGAAGACAGATCACTTAAATCAGTAACTAACGATGCCAGGCTTGTATGCTGAGTGGCCAGAGAAGGTTGATTCGGGTATATCTACGTATTGGGTAGATAAGTGAGCACTTACTGATTGGATTTCATCTTGGTGGGCAGGGCTGCCAGAATCCCACAGAGTGTGCTTAGAGCTCCACTGTTCCTTCTGAGCTCTCAAAGGTGGTTGAAACAGGCTTAGAGACACCAGCGTGCATCTCAGCTAAGATGGAAGTTGGCTGCTGCCTCAGTCTAAAAGGCCTCAGAGAGGCAGTTTGTCATACAGGCAGACCTCAGAGATATTGCAGGTTCAGTTTCAGACCACAGCAGTAAAGTGAATATGGCGATTAAGTGAGTCACACAAACTTTTTGGTTTCCCAGTGTGTATAAAAGTTATGTATACACTATACTATAGCTGATTAAGTGTGCAATAGTATTGTCTTTAAAAATGTACATACCTTAATTAAAACATACTTTATTGCTGAAAATGCTATCACCTGAGCCTTCAGTGAGTTGTAATCTTTTTGCTGGTGGAGGGTGTTGCCTCAGTGTTGATGGCTGCTGACTGATCAGGGTGGAGGTTGCTGAAGGTGGAGGGGGGGCTGTGGCAATTTCTTCAAACAAGAAAACAATGAAGTTTGCTGCCCTGATTGACTCTTCCTTCCACTTGAACACTTAGAAGCCTCTGTAGGGTTATTAATTATTGGCCTAACTTCAATATTGGTGTGATTCAGGGAATAGGGAGGCCTGAGGAGAGAGAGAGATGGGGGAATGGCTGGTTGGTGGAGCAGTCAGAATGCACATGACATTTATCAGTTAAGTTTGCCATCTTATATGTATTCTGCTCATGGCCCCTCAAAACAATGACAGCAGTAACTTCACAGATCACAGATCACCATAGCAAATATAATAATAATTTTAAAATTGAAATATTGAGGAAATTACCAAAATGTGATACAGAAACACGAAGTGAGCAAATGCAATTGGAAAAATGTCACTGACTTTTCTCGACAGAAGGTTGCCACGCACCTTCAGTTTGTAAAGAATGAGGTATCTGTGAAGCACGGCAGAGAAAGGTCTGCCTGGATTCTTTTATTTGCCTTGCCTTTAGCAAGCCAGCTTATTTGCTCACTGCTTGTATTTCAACTGGTAGGAAATCAAAGTTTCTACATTTCACACTGGATTGTTGATACAAGATACATTTCAGGCTAATTTGCTGTATAATGAGCCTTGGAGTTATGTGTGGGAGTCAAACAGCAGCTAATAATTGAAGTGAAGCCTGCTCATTCTGTGCACGGGGACTTTTACACATTGTCAGTCTTTTCAGTACCTTTTTTGTAAGGAGGCAGTGGCTGGATCTTCCTTTTCCTTCCTCTTTCAAAGAGGAGCTCAAATCTCAGTGCAAAGGGAGAGGAAGCACTTGAGTTCTGACTCGTATACAGTATAGAGCTTTGTTAGATAGTCTGTTTGTATAGAATCTTGTTCACTGCCCTGAACGCTCAGTAAATCTTACCCCAGCCACCTGCTCTTCCTTAGGCACAGTCAGCACTACCCTGTCTCTTGTTTGAGGTCGTTTGGTCATTTCTGGAGTGAGTAAGTGGGTCCTGTGCTTGCCCACTCACATCAGGGGTTCAGCCTCTCACTCCTCTTGTACAGAGTCGGGTGTGGTAAGATGCCTAGCTGAGTTTCCTGCAGGTAGCTTGGTTGACAAGCAAGCCCAAAGGCAGCATTTTCCCAGCACTGTTGCTGGGTTGGAGAGTGTCGGGACAGGTAGGCAGGCCCGACCTGGGCCCTACGCCTCCCTTTTCCCCCAAGGTCTCATGAATTGTGCCTGGCCTTTCTGATCAGGACCTGGCATAGGCAGGCCTGTCTCAAAAGAGAAGTAGTAGGGCCACAGCCTGCTGTTTCTCTTGGGTTGGTTTATGTTCATTCTAGACTTTTAGGAAGGCTGGAACCAAGGAGGATGCAGTTGTGAGACAACCCCAGAACATCACCAGACAGTTACTTCTCCAAAACACAGGATGCTCAGGCAGTTTCCCTTCGCTGCCTGAGGTGTGGTTCGTGGCCCTTGAGGAAAGAGATGGAGGCCGACTTCCCTTTCACCTTTCTTTTCAACCAAGCTGTCAGCCTAACCTTCGTCCCTGAGGCCACTCACTCTCCATCCTCACAGTAGGAAAAGGGATGCAGAAAAACTCGATGGCACCTCTCATGACCACCATGCCACGTGATGTGAGTTTTTCCAGCACCCTCATGGAAGGGAAATTGGAGGGATGGATCCCAGTAGATAGACGAGCAGAGAGAGCACTGGGAGTTCAGGAGTCCTAATTTGATTCAGTCTCGCCTTTCCTAGGGCAGCCTGGGGCTCCCGGTCCTGATGGTCGTGGTTTATTGATGTTGTCTCTCCCCCTGTCCTGGAGGACACATCTGTCATTTGTCACTCCTTCCTATCACCCAGGCCACCTGTTCTTCCTAAGTGGAGGAGAGGCGAAAACAGCTGTGAAGGGAACCCAGGGTGCCCAGAGCACCTGTCAGACTGCTCTGGATGGGATTCCCACTGCAGCCAAGGAGGACTTACAGATATTTTAGCTCATAGGGGACTGATGACTTCTTCACTTAAGGTGCCAAGGCTCCCTGGGTTCAAGCTATTATTGTAAAGTTAAGGCTTCCTCGGCTGCTCTCTGCTGCCCTGCCACCTGATTCCCAGGCTTTGGGACTGAGGAAATGAACTCTGCTGCTTCTATTCTGCTCAGATTCTGGTTGGTTATGCAACCTGTATTGAAAAAGAGAAGACTCTGGGTGCCAACTGCCCTGAGTTGAGAAGCTAGGGAAAAGGTCTTAAATGTAGTCTTTAACTGGTTTCAAGACAACAGCCGATCTTCTACTAATTTTTCTGCTAAAGGTGCTAATTAATTAACTTCTGTCAATAAAATTCGAAGGTGACACCCCAGTGCATTCTCAGAGGAAGAGTCGTCCACTGGGTAAATGCATGGGACTCTCACAAAGCAGCACCCCTTATTTGCACAGGCAGTGGGAACCTCTTTGGAGTCTGGCTAGCCGCCACTCTGGTGGCAGCCCCAGCAGCTCCCTCTGATGGTACAGCAAGTGCCACATTGGCTCTTGTCTGTTCTTCTCAACAGGTGAGATGAGGCCTTTTGAAACACTAGGGAACTGGTCATTGGAACACCAGGTTTTCCTCCTCTTTATGTAGCTTTGTAAAAGCCAGTTTCTCTTGGGTTTAGATGTATACCCTTGGAAAAGCAGTGGAGGTTTCTATCCAATGCTGTCAGTACACAAGTGCATTTAGGGAGGCTGTCAGGACAACCAGGTAGCCGAGTGCGTGTCATCCAAAGGGAGGACTCCTGGACCAGGGAATGGAGGAGGAGGTACATCTGGGAGCCGAGGGTTCCCAGACCAGGGACAGCAGTGGTAAAGCTGGGAATGTAGGGTTCCAGGACCAGGGAACAGCAGCGGTATGGCCTGGTGGTCAGGTGCATGGGCTCTGGCATTGAGCTGCCGGAATTTGAGCCCTGGTCTCTCATGACCACCATGCCACATTGTGATAGTCTTTCCAGTGCTGTGTGACTTCCTCCCAGGTGACTTTATCCCTCTGAGATTGTTTCTTGTCCTCAAAATGAAGGAGGTGATTCCCTGTCTTAATGGGTTATTAGGACAATTAAGTGAGACAAGGTGCTTAGCCTGGTGGTGCCGGGTAAGTGTCAGTTGCTGAGGCCCACCTTGGCTCACCAGCCTCTGTAGTAGATGATCCTGGGGAGGTGGGCCAGTTCACACCATATCGTCAGTTATTTGAATTGGAAAAATACTGGTAACTTAATCTGAGACTCCATGTGCGGTAGAACTGGAGGGATTGAAGAGCTTGCCTGGGACTTCCCAGCAGGTCAGAGGCTGAGCCGGGGCTAGAACCCAGTGTCCTGCCTCTCAGGCCTCAGTTCTTTTCCCACGACCACTCAGCTCAGTCTTGCTTCTGTTTCTTTGCCTCCTCACATCTCCCTGACACATGTGCTGATGCTCATTGGTTTGTGCAGGGCATTTGTTCTAGAGTGTGGCTGAGAAAAGGAGCTCTTCTTGTGAACCGACCTTCCTAACCATGCCACTTGGCTGTGACAGCCTCAGAGCACCGAGCCCAGGCAGCAGTGGAGGCAGGGAGGGCCATCGTGTTGGTGGAGGGATGCTGCACAACTGGGGAAACCTGGGGCTTTCCTCCTCCCGACTCTGGCCGCTTGGGTTGGTCTGAGACACAGGGCTGCCCAAGAGCCTGAGCTGTGCTGTGGAAGGCGGAGTGGTGGCAGGAGCAGCCAGCCATGGGCAGCACTCGTCAGAGGGGCCTTTTGTAGCCTTAGCCGGTGGGGCCTTTTGCAGTACTAGCGAACTTCAGTGGCCAAACATTCTCACCCGCTTTAAGACTCGAGCTGATTTCTTACCATAAGCCTTGAGATTTTGGATGATGCATGTGTTGTAGATATAAGCACTACTAGCTACCTTCAGTGTAGAACAAAGTTCTTGAACTATTTTTCTATCTAGCCTTAAGTTTTCTGAGCTAATTCTCTTTTGGGGGCTCTTCTTGACTTTTGATAATGTATGGATTGCACGTAGAGGTTTACATTTCACAGGCTTTGAGATTTATACCAAAAGGCCAAGCCCAGTCAGTCCTGATGCTGAAACTCGTTTAACAGGGGGTGACGGTCCGCAGTGGCCTGGGTTTTGGTCCTGACCACTACTTGCTGCCTGTGGGACTTTGGCAGGTTCCTGCGCTGAGATCCCATTTCTTCATCTGAAAATTGGGATGATACTATCCACCTTCCAGGGTGTATATGAGGAGTGATTGAGTAGGTCTGTTGCCAGTCTTCAGTATTGCAGTGATGCTAATGATATCTCATCTGATTAGATTTTCTCAGAAACCCTCCTAGGAACTCAGGTGAGTAAGTCATGCACGGTGGCTTTAGGTATGAGAGGAGCCTATTTTCCTTCAAAGGTGAGGCAGGGTGTGATTGGAGACCCTGCTGGGTGTGAAGCTATCCTCGGCCAGTTGCCCTCCTGCGGGCTGCTGGATGAGGGAGGTGCTGGGCTGGGTGGACCCTTCACCACTGCCAGGGAGTGGCACTGAGTGTGTGACCTGCAGAAGGTCAGAGGGCAAGTGTCATCTTTATGAGAGAAACACAGCACACTGGGGTTTTTATCCTAGTGAGACTCTTGGAGTTGAGTGGCCCAGCAAAGTGTGTTGAAAGCTTGTGTTCAGTCCTTTGGCTTCTGTGTCTAACTCTAGGTGGTGGATGTGTAGCCGGATCTCCACCCTTTCCTTCCAGGTTCAAGGTGTCAGCATGACGTCCACATCCCCATCTTCTGCTCTCTGCCAGGTTTGGATCACCCTAAGCAGTTGGAATCATTTCAGAGCCTTGGGCTACAAGGATGAAAACCCATCCTGCAGCCTGCAGCTCATCCCTGCGCAATGGGGCAGTGGGTTCGAAGCAGTGGAGAGACAAGTTTCCACTCTGCCTGAGCCAACCATCATCTTCTGTGGTGGAGTTGGTCCATGACTGCAGATGTACCTCTGAGAAACAGACTCTGGGGCCGCCACGCCTTTTTCTGTCTGGTTAGCCATGAGATTGCGGTGAAATGCAGTCCTTTGAATTAAGAATGTTTGCAGTCAGAGGCCTCTTATCCAGCACAATCAGGATTGATTGTTGGTTGGTCAATTTTTAAAAGGCAGGGAATCTGGGGAATCCTACAAAATACAAACACACGCAATAAACATTTTATTTTAACTTATGCATGTGGGCATCAGCTGTGGAGGGAACCCCTGGCCTGGCTGGCAGGACACGGTGGGACATCTTATCCACCAGGATGGTAACTAGCTCAGCAAGGATCCTCTGCCTGACGTGGGCTAAAAGGGCTGACATGACAGTTTCCATCTCTAGTGAGTCCTGCTTACCAGAAGTTTTTCTGTCAGAAGGAAATTTTCTGAATGAGTTAGGTTTGAGGAAGGCTGTTAATTACCTAATGAGCAAAAATTGTATTATTGTCATTTTTTAACTGTTGTTTTTCGGCAGCAGAAGCTTTTTTCCCAAATAATCTTTTTTAGGCTTTTTTACTTCTTACCACAAAAGTAATACATGCTCTCTGTAAACAACTAAAACGTTAGGGAAATACATAGTATAAAAAGTGAAAGTTCCCTATAATTCCATCCTCTAGAGGTTAACAGTTTTGTGTGTGTGCCTCCAAATTTCTGTATGTACGTATATCATTTTTAAAAAAATTGGCTCACATGACATATTACTGTTTTGGTGACCTGCTTTTTTTTCCCCATTTAATATAGGCTTTTTTCCATGTTAATGCAGATAGATTTACTTCACTTTTTAAATAGCTTTATTGAAGTATAACTTACATAGCATAAAATTCACCCATTGCGGGTGTACCGTCTCTCCCTCTCTTTTTAATAGGTGAATTCCATTGTGTGATAACTTACCTTTAACCCTTCCCCCATTGATAGACATTTAGGTGGTTTTTAAATCTTCCACTCTTACAGAGAGTGCTACAGTGCATTCTTTTACACAGACTTTTGGATATTTGTATGAATGTAACTATAAAAGAAAATCCTAGAAGTGGAGTTTCTGGGCCACAGTGTATAAATATTTAAAGTCATAACAGATATTCTCAATAACTATGTGTTAAGTGACAGACTAGATGAATTTCTTTGTTCGACAAATATTATATAGTAATCTGTTAAGGGCCAGGCCCCCTCAAGGTGCTAGGAACATGGGGGTAAACAGAACAGAAGTTCCTGGTCTTACAGAACTTACTTTCTAGTGGGGAGAAAAAAGACAGTAATCAAGAAAACACATCAGAATTACTGAGATGAGAAGCGTTTAACGCTGTGAAGAAAAAGAAACAGGAAAATGAGACTGAGGGCTAGGGCAGGACAGGATGCACACAGCAGGGGGTGAGGTGGTCAGGAGAGGCTTCCAAGGAGGTGATCTGGAAGCTGCAGCAAGAATGAAAAGGAGGTCGGGGCAAACTGGGACGAGAGTAGAGCCAGAGGTTCTATGGCAGGATGGAGCCTGGTGTGTGTGGTGCAGAGAGAGGAGGCAGGTATGGCTGGAGGGGATGGGGTCTGAGCAGTAGACAGGGCCGTGAGTCCTGGGGCTCCTTGGCCACAAGAAGGAGACGGACGACATGGTATTCTAACTGCTGTGGGAAGGCAGGGGAGGGCTTTGCATTTGTTTTATTTTTAATATGTTTATGGAGGTATCATTTACACAAAGTAAAATGCACAGCTCTGAAATATGAAGTTTGACTTTAACAGACTTATTTGTCTTAGGAGTTTTAAGTGGCGTGGAGGGTGACCTAATTTTATTTATATTTTGAGACTTCCCCCAAGAGCTGTGTGGAGGGTGGATAGGTGGATGGCCGGATGGACAAGCAAATGAAGAAGCAACGGTCTTATTCTGTGAAACATAGTGTGACTCTGAGGGGTATGTTTTGTGGTAAGAGCCGTTGCAGGTGGCCTTCGGCGTGTCCCCCTTCCTCTGCCCCCGCGAAGGCTAAGGGGTGGGCGGGGCAGTCCCTGCGGGCTCCCCGCAGCCCTCGGACGCAAGTTCCGCAGTTCCCAGCAGCCTTTGCGGTGGTTTCTGCCCCGACGAGCTGTGTGCTGGTCGCAGTGAGCACCCCCAGCCTGGGTCCTGCCCGCTGACCAGGCCCAGCTGATGCTCTGAGTCGTGAGGTCAGAAGGGTGATGGCGTTCACCCACGGGGTGTGATTTCTGAGGGTGTTTAAAGAGGTCTCTCTTCATAGAGCTTTTCCAGCACTCTTTTTTGGTTCCTGAAATTCCGCCACTAAAATGGGATTTTGAGAGCGTGGGGCCACCCAGGAATCGTTCTCCCGTGGATGACAGGAGGTGAGAGATTTGATTCTGTTGCTTCCTAGTGTAACAGAGGTGGGAACGGGACATCGGGCAGGTGGGTTTGGAGGTCGCTGGAGGCTGGAGAGAGACGCAGGGCCTGAGGCCCTCTGCTGAGTGCCCGGGTCAGGGAGAGGCTGGCACGGAGGCCTGGTGACCTGCGGGGAGTGCGGGGGCGGGGGGCAGCGGCCGCAGGGAGCACCGGAAAGACCTGGGGCCCATTTCCCCATCTCCCTGTCTCCCAGTAGCTGTTCCCCCGCCAGCTCCCCAGCCAGTAGCGCCGGCCTGCTGTTCCTCCTGGATCTGAGTGTGATAACCGCGGTCTCATTTCACGGTGTTTCTTGATTCGGTGACGTGTGGGTTCAAATTTTTCCCTCATTGATTATAGAAGTTCTACGTCCCCGACGATTTCACAGTGCATCTCCCATCCTCAGCTCAGAACAACCTGAGATGTCTTGATGACAGCCAGCCCTTGTCCCTGGTGATCTTCTGAGCCTTCCAAGTTGGTCTAGAGCCCTCTTTCCTGTCAGCCTTTCAGCATCTTTGAGCCCCTCCCATGTTCCCCACCTGCTGGTGGTGAGACAGGACCAGCCCTGCTGCCTGCCCAGGCTGCTCTGTCACCACCCTCAGCTCTCACCTTCCAGACCACCAGCAACTGGAGAGTTCTTCCAGCTGCCAGCCTTTGGGGCTGCTGGAGGCTGACTGACTAGAGAAAAGAGAGCACAGCCTGATGCAGCTTTGTTCTGGTCCCACATGGGACATCCGGGCCAGAAGGAGATTTGAACCAATGATTTATAATCTAAAAGAAAAAAGGAAAACTTTAGGGAGGCCCTGGATCCACAAATTATAATCAGATGAGTGCTTTCTTGCTGTCTGTAGCTGGGGTTTCCTGAGGATTTACTCTTCCTCTAGCAGTAAGTCCTCTGCTCCTTCTTGCTGTGATGTGCACAGTACTTGCTAAGTAGAAAGCACAGTTTTAAATACTCCAAATATATTGTCTTGTTAATGCTCCAGTGAGATGGGTGCTGTAATTTCTTCCATTTTATAGAGAGACAGAGTGAGGCCCAGAAAGGTCAGTGACTAAGTTGCCGACACGAGGTTATGAGCCCAGAGCTCGCACCCAGAGTGTTAAGCTGTCACCTCCTCTGGCCTTTGACGGAGTCCAGTGTGCTCTACTCCTTTATTCAAGTTAGTAGTTAGTGCCTGCTTCCTCCCAGGTGCTGGCTGGGTGCTGAGTGTGTAAACGTGAATAAGAACAAGGTCCCTGTCTGCCTCCTTAACTAATTGTCTGCTGGGAGAGACAGGCAAATCCTTAGCATTGCATGGGAAGTGTTAAGTCTCCAAGGGTGTGCATAAGAGACTTTGGGGAGCCAGAAGGAGGGAGAGAGACTTAGCTTGGTTACAAAGGAGGCAAATCTTAAGAGTTGTCTGAACTAAATCTGGAAAGATGCCAAGAAGTTATTCAGGAGAAGAAATGTGGCGGCCCTCCCAAGCCAGAGGGACAATGTGAGTGCTAAGTTGGGAGATGCCAGGCCACGGGACCTTGTTTGCCAACTTTAAAAGTCTTAATTGTGTTTCCTGAGGAAGGAGACTTGGGGGACTCTGAGAGGTTTTAAGCAAGGCGCGGCATGCTCAACTCACTCCAACTCCAGTGCAGGAGGATGTTTAAGGGAAGAGGACCAGAGTCAGGAGGACGTGTTGAGGGAGGAGGTGAGCTCTGACCTCGGGGATCCTCTCAGCCCTGTGGTCCAGCCCTACCAGAGCCAGCGTTGTCTTGGATTAAGTTTCTTCAAGGTGGCAGGGGGGAAATGTGAGCTTTGGAATCGGGTAGATGTAGATGTACATGTTGGTTGTGCCGCTTTTGGCCTTTGCCAGCTCCTCTGACCTTATCTGTAAAGTGAGGATGATACGTTTCACGGTTGTTGTGAAGGCTGGAAGTGATGATGTAAAATACCTGGATTAAGTTCCTGATGAAGGGTGGCAGTGAGGCAGCTACACCGCTCCCCTACTGCGGCTGCTTTTCTCCCCACGTTGACCCTATTAAATAGAAAACTTAGACCCAGAGGAATTAAATGACTTGCTTAAAATAATAAAACTTTTGATAAAGCAGGGACTAGATTTCAAGCTACCCCTAGCTGGACTGCCTTTATTTCCTTGCCATAGGAATCACCTGGCTTTTCATTTCTCCTTGAAACATGGTCCAGCCTGAGTGTAAAGCTCTCCGAGTCTAGATCTTGGTCACATGGCTGTACCTTGCTATGGGGGAGGCTGAGAATGCTGTCTGTGACTTCCTTAGTCAGAAAGAGAGGTGCCAGTGGGTCTGGGGAGGCAACCAGCAGGCTACCTCAGTGTCTTCCTGGAACTTTTTCCCTGCCCTGAAGATACTGAGTGTCTCTGGGGTTTTCACATCACTAGGGGGCATGAAGGAGGCTTGGGATGGGGCTTGCCTGTTGAGATGATCGTTTTTAATTTAGGGAAAGTGCCGAAACACTTCTGGGTTTTTCCTTTACTGCTGGTTTGGTGTCGGTGAGGGTGGATTTACTCACCCCCTCAGGAGTTTCTGTCCTTTGGGATTGGGGTCCTAGGCTCATAGAACCAGTAAAATGTGGTTTGATGTCACTGTCCTAGCCAGTGCCAGCTGAGGAAAGAGGCTTGTCTCAGGTAACTCAGATTTCATCCCAGCTCCACTGTCTTCGTGATCCTGGACAAATCACCTCTTTCCCCACTGATTTCCTCACCCTTTACACTGAGAGGGTTGGCCCCTCAAGGCCCCTTCTGGTTCTGACTCAGAGTCCAAACTGCCTTGTTCATGATCTGACCCCCGGCTGGCACTGGTAGGGGTTGCTTGCCATTTGCCCTGGTAAACAGTCTGTTATGCTCAACAGAAAGCCTGTGTTGCATGAGGTGGTGGCCCGTGATACAGCTTGAGAAATGAGGCCATCAGGGGTGTGGTCCAGGTCAGCAGTCTCTCACTGGGCAGAAGGCTCCAAAATTATGGGGGTTTTTTTCTGGCTGCAGGTCACTGGAAGGAAAGTATCCCCCCCCCCCCAGGGATGAACAAATGCATACAGACTTCTATAGAGAGTTCATGGTCTCTGGAGCTCCCCTACCCAGGAGGTGGAAGCCTGCTCATGTCCCTAGGCCCATGATCGCACTCAAGGACCAGTGGTTTTGTGATCCCAGTGAAGAGCCTGTGACTCTGATTTCCCGTAGCCTGTGAGGTGACACCATCCAAGGTGTCTTCTGTTGTATTACTCTTTGAAATGCCAGACACTAGAGTGGCCGTTATGTGGCCTGTGATCAGCTTCCAGCCTCAAGATTACAGTTTGGTCGTAAGAATACAAACATTCCACACATTTTATATCATAATCGAATTGCCTCGATGGATTTTCACAGCAAAGAGAAGCTCTCTGCCAAGAACCCTCCAGGTTCACGAGCCTCTTCTTGTACCATAACTGCAGCAGGGAGTGATTTTACACCCTCATCATGCTGGTTTGGGAAATGCTGTCAGATAAAGAGGGGCACGGGGGCTGCCACTCCTGACAACCACATTCACAGAAGCCCAGTGTGCCCTGTCTTCATTCAGCCTCAAGCCCTTCTTTCTCTTTATCCCACAGTTCTGAGCCTCTTACTGCCTCTTATGTTCCTCGTAACTGCTTCTCTCAGGCCACGCCCAATATTGGCCAGACAGCGCTCTTAAATTGTGTGATTTAATTCCAAAACAGTTGGGCTTTTTATGACTCAGTTTCAAAGTAGGGCTACAGTGGCTCTGTGGAAATTATTTCCCTTCCAATTCCTATGATTTGGCTTTTAATGCCACCTCTTATGTCTTTTTTGTTGTGCCATAAAAGGAAACACCTGTGTAACATCCGAGCTCTCTTCCTCCATTCAGCAAGTCCCCAGGGAGCATCAGTTGGGCAAGGCTCTGAGGAGGGCAATGGAGTGGGGTGCTGGCTCAGAGAGGTGTCTGCAAAACCAGGTGACAGCGTTAGGCATGCAGTCAGTGACGTGGCTAACCATGTGAAACAGGTAGAATCCAATCATCCACATTGCCTTCCTGTTGTGTGGCACCAAAAGCACAGAACTTCTGGAAGAGTGAGCACAGTGTCCCGGTACCCTCAGGGAAGGGTGTGAGCTGAGGCCCAGTGCCGGAAGGGTTGAGGGCACACATCAGAGAGGAGGGCAGGTGGGAGCCTTGCCAACCCGCTTGAGCTGGTGCGGGGCGTACACATGACCTGGTGAGGACACACTGTCACCACACCAAGGCTTCCTTTTGAGTGATCAAGTTGTCAGGGCAAGAAGGTTCGCTCAGAGCAGTGCTGGCAAGGACATGGGGAAACGGGCACTTATGAGTTGCTGCAACCTCTGTGGAGGACAGTGTGACAAAGTCAGCTGCACAGAAGCTTTGACACGCAAGTCCACCATAGGAATTTACCCACACAGGCAGAGACGGCACACCACAGGGACATTCACTGCAGTGGTGCTTGTAGAGTGACTCAGAGATGACACGGCCACACCGTGGGATACCATGTAGCCTCTGATATAAGAAGGAGAGCCAAGTGTACAGTAGCTGAAGCTCCAGGGGGCTTTTCAATGAGAGCAGCAATGGCCTGTGCTGTAAAGTCTGAGGCCACCTGTCTCTCTCTTTAAAGAGACATTTGTCCATCTTTGTGCTCACTTAACACATCTTTGGAAGGACATACGAGGTCCAGGTGACAGTGGTTGAGAGGGGAAACTGAGGGACTGGGGTCAGTCTCAGTTCCATCTGAGGGTTTCAGATGGAAGGGAGTGTTTTGAATTCTGAATTTTTTCCTAAGAAAAAGAAAGAACTTGCCATATTAGTTTTCTAGGGATGTCAAATAACCATAAACTTCTTGGCTTAGCACAGCAGAAATGTAGTCTCTCACAGTTCTGGAAGCCCAAAGTCCAGGGTCAAGGTGCCAGCAGGGCCACAGCCCCTCCAGTGGCTCTGGGGGGGAACTTTCCTTGTCTTTTCCACTTCTGATGGCTTCACAGGTTCCTAGGCTTCTGTCTTCACAAGGCCTCCTCCTTTGCCCCATGTCTTCCACTCTCCTCTCCCTCCTAAGGATACTTGTAATTAGATTTAGGGCCTACCTGGTTCATCCAGGATGATCTCTTCTCAAGCTCTTTAACTGAATTACATCTGCAAAGACCCTTCTTCCAAGTAAGGTCACATTCACAGGTATTGAGGATCAGGATTTGCACATATCTTTTTGAGCACCACCATTCAGCTCACTATAGTTACCAACCAGATTTGGGGATGGGGGAAACTCACCTGTATTTTGCTTACAATAGACCTACCTTAAATATAAAGTTGAAAGGGGATTAAAAAGAGACAACATACAAACACTAACCAAAGAATATACTCTCTGAATTTTATACACTCTGTATATTTACCTCTTTCAAAAGATGTATTTTAATTCAAAAATGAATAAGATTGGAAAAGAAGGTAGCTATGTTTTAGGAAAGTTAAATTATGTAAAGTGTAATTAAACTGAAAGTTTCTTGAGGGCAGGGACTGTGTCTGTGTGAGAGTAAATGCTCAGTGTAGGTGGGAGGGAGGGAGGAATGGGTGGATGAGTGGAAAGATGGATAGATGAATGGGTGGACTCGGTGGGCAGGCGGATGGGTGAGGCAGTTGGGGAGATTGGCAGCAGGGAAACGTGTTAGGAGGCAGTCTCCTTAGCACAGGAACGTAATCATGAGGGCCTGCACTAGTTTAGTGGCAGAAACGGGGAAAGGGGCACATCTGGAAGACTCCTCAGTTGCAGGATTGGCGGGGGGACTTGAGGGGGAGTTGACTGAGTTGGAGGAGGAGAATAAGGAGCCCCAGAGGTGAGGAGACATCCATTCTGTGAAGAATGGGGAAGCCAGGCAGGAGTGGCAGGGTGGGCAGGACATACAAGTGTGCAGGGCCAGCCTGCAGTCGGGTCACAGGGCCGGGGCTAGGGGAAGAAGCTGATGAGCCCACAGCATAGAAGCCCTGAGAAGGGGGTTTCTCCCCAGAAGTCAAGAGGAAGAAGGGGAGCCTGTGGAGGGAGGATAGAGCCATCCAGAGGTAGAAGGGAGCCACAGAGGAACTCTCAGGACATGGAGGGGATGGCCCAGGGAGGAGAGCGAGGTTGGGGAATCCTAGGAGCCTCCTAACATTTGGGCCCCTGGGCTGCCTGGAGGCACAGGAGGGAGGCTGGTGGGGATAGGTCAAGTTGTAGCTGGCAGACCCAAGGCCCCACACTTCCCAGAGACCAGGACCAGGACCGAGGCTGGTACGGAGTAGCTCAGCCCCAGGACTGGGAAGTGTGGACACAGAGGGGAGGAGAGGGAAGACAGTCCAGGGCAGGGCTGGCAGAGTGCACTTTGCTTTCCTGAGCACATGTTCAGTGCTGACCTCTTCCACCTGTTTTCCTCATTTAATCCTGAGGTCAACCTGGTAGGTCATAGTTCTCCCTCTTTTTTTTTTTTTTTTTAGCACAGAGTTGCATAGCTAGTAGCAGAGATAGGACTCAAAGCCACGTCTCTCTGGCTCTTGGCCACCACTGCTTTTCAGGTGACAGGGCCCCCCATCTGCCTTCAGGATCATGTACATAAAGGCAGGGACCCTGCGTGGGAGCCCCTGCAGGCTACACACCCCCACAGCCCCCTTTTCTGTCTCCACTCCCCACCCCCAGTCTCCTCTTCCTTGTCCCCTGAGGGCCTCTGTCAGGTGCTGCTTCGTCAGCCTTGGATTCCAGCAATGGTGTGGCTGCGTATCCGGGGCCTGACGTGCACTTGAGATGGGCCTGCTCCCCCTCCACCAGCCCTCCCGCCTCAGAGGACATTGGTAGATATGTTAGAAAGGGTAGATTGCCCTTTGCTTTGGCTTCTTGCTCTGTCTGAGTTCTCTCTATCCTGCAGAAGCACCGTGAATTAAAAGATTAGTCGTCCTGGGGCCGTGCCTGAGCCGCTGTCTGGAGCTTCCGGTGGAGCAGCTGCTTATTTCCATGGGGCTGGTTACAGATCTACCTTGTTGTTTTTAGGAACTGCCCGATGTTGCAGTGTACCGTATGTGTATGTGTATGTATATACCCAACCCCATATTGGTTGGTGTTGCTTTCTTTCTGGGTTCTTGTTAGGACAGTTTTACAGTGAAGATCTATACGTCTTAGCACACGCTGGAGTGAGACCCGTAGAACAGGAACCTGGCAGTGCACTGCAGGTTCAGGGGCATCACAGTTATGACAGATACTGCCAGATTGCCCTCTGAGCGCTTGCTTGCACTGGTCCTTTCTTCTAGAGTGTGTTTTCCTCCCAACTTTTTATTTCAAAAAATGTTAGACCTACAAAAAACCTCTAAATAATGATTTCATGAATACCCAAAGGACACTTCATCTAGGTTTACCAGTTACTGTATTGCCACATGTATTGGTGTGGTAGGGGCTGCCATCACAAAGTACCGCAGAATAGGTGGCTTAAACAACAGAAATTTGTTTTCTCACAGTTCTGGAGGCTGCAAGTCCCAGGTTAAGGTGTCAACAGGTTCAGTTTCTCCTGAGGCCTCTCTCATTGGCTTGCAGACCACGGTCTTCTCACTGTGTCCTCACTTGGTCGTCCCTCAGTATGTGTGTGGCCTCTTCTTGTAAGGACACCATTCATGTTGGATTAGGGCCCATCCATATGACGTCGTTTTACCTTCATTACCTCTTTCAAGGCCCTGTCTGCTAATCATCACATTCTGAGGTATTGGGGGTTAGGGCTTTACCATATGAAATGGCCAGGGGTGGTGTGGGGGAGCTACAGTTTGGCCCATAACACTACATTTGCTTCTCTTGTAATATGTATCATGTTAATGTAAATAATAGATGTATTATGAAATTACTTTGTTGTATTTATTATTTATAAGTATAATGTAATTATATATAGATTATGCCATTTATAATATAATTGTACATATCCCCTGAACCATTTGAAAGTAAATTGCACCCACCCTGATACTTCAGCATCTATCTCCTAAGAATGAGGATGTTCTCCTTGGGTTATGTTTTGATGTCCTATTTCATGCCGATGGGGACAGACTCCCCATCATGAGGAGTGGCTTCAGCTCCGCTGGGGTTCTTTCCCTCCAGACTGCTTTGTCCTGGCCCGAGTACCTTCATATCTCCCTCCTGAGCCCCCAGCACCTTAGTGAGCTTTGGATGCTCTGGGGAAGGAGACTTCCTGCCTTGAGAGCCATTTGGGGGAGTGGGACTCTGGGCCTCAACTCCAGATCCTTGGTCTTGTTGATGTTTTGGCTGTGCGATGGGTCAGCAGAATGACAGACGTTCTCACAATTTCACCTGCTTCTTAGTCTCTCTCTGTCTCTCTCTGTCTCTCCCCCTCGCCCCCTCTCCCCCCCTCCCCCCTTCTCTCTCTCAAAATGTCTGTAGACACCAGACGTTTCATTTATGTGTATAGACAGTTCTTGTTCTGCAATCTGGGGACTGCTTGTATTTATTTAGAGAAGCGGGGTTTATTGATTTGGGCACCGTTTTCTTCCTCCCTATCTCCCTCCTCTTCCTGCATCCTCATCACAGCTTGGGGGTCTGCCAGATGTCAGGTCTTGCCTGCTGCCATCCTGTCTGTTTCTTCTCAGTACTTTTGTGTGGGAAAAAATCACACCTGTGGCACTATCATGGTTTTAGTAGATAGAGCTGTTCTGCAAACAGTCTGCCTGGGGCTTCAGTGGAGGACAAGACACTTAGAAACTTTTGTTTCCTTCTGTTTAAATGTCAGTTGGGGAGCCCTTTGCTGTCCAGTGTTGTCAGGCCGTTGCTGAGTGGGCAACCCCCGACCCCCACTGTTGTGCAGCTGGGAGTTCCACAAGGATGCCAGCATCCTTGCTCAGTCCTCTCCACCCCAAACCCACCATGTACACGATTCAGAGCCGCTTTCCACCATTCCACCTATGTTCTTGACTGTTTAGTGCTCTCCTCTGGCTCTTCCTCCCCTGCAGGATTCATCCCAGGCTTGGCTTGGCACTGAGGACCCTCATGTGGCCCCTGCTCCATTTGTTTCCCTTGTTACCTGCTATATTAAAGCCAAATCAAATCACGCCACACACACCCTGCCACATTATGTCCCTGGACCCATGAGCTCATGGTGTGTGCTCTGTCCGAAACATGTCTTCTCTCCCCTCCCTGGTCCACTTACTAAACTCTCCCCAGCTTGCAGGACCTGGCCCAGCCACTTCCGCCATGGCAGCCTCTCCTGACTGGTGGGTGCCCTTCCTCCAGGCTTGTTAGCCTTCCCTGTGCCTTTGCTCTGCCTTAGGCTTCTCTCCTCGAGCACTTGCCACAAGCGTGCTTCTGTGTCTGCCCCCGCCCCCCAACAGTACTTCGAACGTTTGGGTGGGTGGACGGATGGATTTGTCGTTGGATCCTGAAATTAGAAGTAGGTACGTTCCCCTTTGTGGTTTCGAGTCCCTCTCTCAGAGAGCCTTGTCACAAAAAAGAAAATAGTTTTGCATGCACTGTGTAGAGTCCTTCTTCCTAAGTGTCCAGTTCTGAAGAGTCGATACTGGTCGGTAGCAACAGGGCCTCTGTGACCTTCGTGGCTTATTGTACATCGTCACGTGTTAAAAGAGCACGTACCTACCTAGACATCAGTATAAACACCAAGTGTAGTGATAACCCCTAGCTTGTTAAATGCACTTTGCTTTGCTGTTGCTGTGCAAAGTTACTGATTATCTGTCTTTTCTTTCAGTCAAACGCTTCAGAGAACCAAAGCATGAAAGACGTCCGTGGAGGATATGGTGTGTATTTGAATATTAACTCATTCCTAGAATGCTTTTGACTACCTTGGGCTTTTTAGGGGATGGAATGTGAGCAGTTATACAGAAAGTGTTGGAATCCATTAGTCAAATTAATCATCAGGGACTGTGTAATATGAAAGCACTTCTGTTCGTCCAGGTAACTGTTGAGTGGTAGTGATAACCAGGTGGCAGTGAGTCTGTCATCACCCCACTGTCCAGTTTTAGAAGACAGAAAGTAATACAGATCCATCAGTCCATGCTGCAGTCTTCCTTAGTCATGTCTCCCTGTTGTTAGACTATGTTAAATCCTTGGATTCTGTAGTCTATGTGTGTAAACAAAAAAAAACCTAAATTTGGAGATGAGTCAGCTGTACCATGTTAATGCTTCTCTCCCCAAAACTAGTCTTTTTGGTCCTAGGATGATCTTGGGCAGCAGTTTTTCCTTCATAGAAATCGTGGTTAAAGCAGCTTCAGACATAGCTTCCAAAGACAAAACTCCCCAGAATAAATCACTTAGAGGGAGACAGCCAGCTCCTTAGGACAGCATGATCCTTGCACCCATCTAGCCACTTTCTCTTCAGAGGAAACTTCCCATAAATCTCTGTGATGGAGACCCCTTCATAAAATTTTAAGCGTATTGTTGATTGATCTTCAGTTCTTTATTTCTGAATGTTGATCATCTTCATTTTTCTTTTCCCACAGTTGGTTTCTCTCAAGCCTGAGTATTTAGCTTGGGCAGGGGACCTGGAAGGACCCAGAGTCAGGTTTTACACACGGTCCCTTTTGGTGACTCCTACTTTGCCATGATTTGAGGAAATCATTTTCAGGCTTTGATCCCAGGGTTGGTCTGGATCTCTAAGGCCCGTTCCAGCCCTGAGACCCCATGCCTGTGTGCCCCTTCTTCACTCCTGTCAGTGGCCCGGCCCAACTCTGGATGCCTAGCCTGGGAGGCTGAGAGTGGTGGCCAAAATCCACAGGTTCCTGGGCTGTGGACTGTGAGTGGTCCCCAGGTGTGACGGCAGAGGAGAAATTGAGGGCCCATGCCATCTCCACCACGCTTCTGCCCCATGGATAGGGGACAGGGTATCCCAAAGACTAACAACCTTGTTTTATCTTTTTTGAAACCCCTGTCCTCTAGCGCAGGAGATGGCAAACTGTATCCCACAGGCCCAGTCTGGCCAGTGTCTGTCTCCATGGCTAAAGTGTTAGTGAGATGCTAGTGACTGGCTGCTTACACAGTATGGCGGCAGAGGACGATGGCCCACAAAGCCTGAAATACTTACTCTCTGATGCTCAACGAAAAAGTATGTCTGCCCCGATCCAGCCTGTTGTTTAAACGGCAGCAGGTGAAGGTTGTTAGGGTCCCATGGGCGGTGCTGGGCCCGTCCTTGTCTCCTCAGTCCTACACATCTTTCAGCTCATGCACAAAGTTGGGTAGGAGCTTTTTAAAGTAGAGGCACCTTGGACATCATCCAAAGCTGTGATCAAGCATTTTGTTTTGAAGTAACAAAAAATGAGAACGTAAAAACACACTTTAAATGTGTTTAGTGTGTTTAAGTCTGTGTTATTAATCAGTGGCCTCTCAGGCATGTGGTGTTTCTGAAGGTTTTGAAAGGTAGCTGAAATGCCAAGCCTGAGTTAGTACTGATGCCCCAGGAAGAGGTGACTGGTAGTTAGAAGACTGGGGTCTCCCCAGTGGCTTTTCTTTTTCCTTTTTCAGATTTAACATTTTCCCAAGTTGGTTATGACCCTTCTGTCAGAGTGGTAACAAGTGCTGGTTCTATTCTGTACAGGTTTTTAGACACTTCCAAACAAGCCATAGGAATGCTGTTCATCCACTTTGCAAATGTGTACCTAGCAGATCTC
Source organism: Camelus bactrianus (assembly GCF_048773025.1). NCBI lineage: Eukaryota > Metazoa > Chordata > Mammalia > Artiodactyla > Camelidae > Camelus > Camelus bactrianus. Next base: position 31,593,942 of record NC_133555.1, read on the forward strand.
ACTGAAGAGGACCCTTGTTCATTGTAAGTGGCCCATATTTGAGTGCAATCATCACCTGCTCCTCTAGTCATGTTCCATCTAGCTTGGGGAGGGGGCAACTCCCCTTTATCCCCTGTGCTCCTCTGAGTAATCGTGTGCATGCCGAGCGTTAAGGCTTTGCTTGGTGACAGTTGCCCAGTACACTGGCTCTCTGCTGATGAACCTAAGTTCTGCCCCTTGGCTTTCTAGTACCCTTGTCTCTCCCCGTTTCGAAGCAGCCCCTGGCAAGGCAGCATAACATCCTGAAGGGTCACCTGTGCTGGAACAGGACATATGAGGGCTTCTCTGTGGTGTCAGCCACTCAGGGTCCAAGCCATTGTTGACACCATCAGCCTCTTTGACCGGAGGACTGTGGGTTGTTCCGCTTGTCGATGCCATCAGTGCGCTGTCCACACAGCCCCTGGAGCCATCTGCCTCAAACCCCATTTGGGTCATGATACCTGTCCTCCTGGCTAACAGCACCTGAAGAGCCCCTCTTAGCAAATGGAGTGGAAAAGTACCTGCCTTATCCTGGCTCCATCTGCTACCTTCCTGGCTCAAACTTGGTGCTCCAGCCGTACCAGGCTATTCCCAGTGGCCCTCAACCCCACAGGCTGTCTCCTGCCTCTGTGCCTTTGCTCCCACTGCCCTCTGCCTGGAATGCCCTCCAGCCTCTGAGGTAGAGAGGGGCAGAGGTCTGGTGAGTCCCTTGCCAAGAGGTTTAGTGTATAATTAAGATTATTTGGACTGGAAGATTCCTTTAAGCTTCTCTTGTTTGGTGGCAGTGTACCATTTTGAGGTTTGGTCCAGGCCCAGATTCAGAAAGAAGTTGTAAAGTCTCCCTCCCCAGGGTCTTTCCTTGAGACGTGGGTAATTTTGTTCTGTTTGGATATGATCCTAAAGCCGGGGACTGGAAGAGGGATCCTCCCTTAGGGGAGATGGTTAGGAAGGGGCCTTATCCTCCCAGCCCTGAGTCCAGCAGCAAGCTTGCATCATCACTGGTGAATCCTCTTGGTTGGCCGAGATAGGCTGAGGGCCAGCTGCTCCACGGAGGTGAGGAACCCTATCTCCTGGAGCCATCTTGGCCACTCCACTCCCTGTGTGGCTCCATTGCCCATCTGCAAAAAGAAGATGATCTGGCTCTAAGGGGGCTTGACAAATCCTGGGGGATGGAGAAGGGGCTGCTGACAGTCTCGCGTGCTCAGCCAGAGGAGAAGAGGCCCAAGGTGGAGCTAGTGTGGTGAAAGGAGCCCTCGACTGAAAGGCCCAGCTACAGGAAGGCGGCGTGATGTCTCTGAGCCTCCATTTCCTCATCTGTCCTGTGTGTCCTGCCAGATCCCCAGGATGACCTGAAGGTTTCACGGGATGATGAGCATCTGCACCGTTGGAAGCCATAGGGCACTTATCAACGAAGAGGTTAACAACTCAATCAGAGGGTATTGTCGTTAAAACTTAGGAAAGACGTGAGAGCTCCAGCAGTGGCTGAAGAGCTGCTGGGGGCAAACTCGGAAGGCAGGGCAGGCCTTGCTCCGCAGACAGGAGAGGTCCTGGCCCGTGGAAGACCCAGTGCTGCACTGAGATCCACTCCAGCTCCACCATCCTTTTTGTGCCCTGTGACTTTTTACAGATGGGAAGGGTTGGGCTGGACCTGGGGCATCTTGGGAGTCTGCAGACTTAGAAGGGAAGCCCCAGTCAGTTCAGGGAGAGGGGACGCTTACAACCAGAGGGGGGCAAACTGCTTCCTGTGGCTGCAGCCGTCCCTTGTACTGGGAGTTCAGCTTTTGTGATGTCTGAGGGGCTATGATTCTGACATGTATAGCTTACTGTGTGGCAGTCACTGTTCAGGTGCATTGACTCATTTGCTCCTCTTAACAGCCCTGCAGTTTTCTTTGATTATCCTCATTTTACAGTTAGAGGGCTGAGGCACAGACGTTGGATAACTTAATCATGCTCACTCAGCTCAAGAGTGATGAAACTGGGATTTGAACCCAGCCGATCTGGCCCTGGGGCCCACATGATGCCCTGTTGTCTGCCAGTCTCACCTGTGTTGAATACAGGGTCTAGAGCTTTCTGTCGTCATTCCCAAGGCCTGGCGCACAGTAGGCTTAAATCAGTTTTTGATAAGGGAATGAATGAACTAATGCAGGAGTGTATATGAGATGTTGTTGATATTTTCAGAACAGGCCTCATGTCAGAACCACTTGAAGCCAATGTGATTTAAGCATCTGAGAGCATTATTAGCCTAGGGCCAGAGCTCGACCTTGAACTTGGAGAAACTGCCTGGGAAGCGGTTGCTGTGCCTTCTTTGGTCTCCAGTCTCTGGAATGAGAGTGACCCCTTGTGATTTTAAAGAGGAAGGGCAGGCGGGAGGAAAAGGCCATCCCCTCTGTCTGCTTTCCCTGCCACCCCAGGGCTTTGGCAGGACCATGAGCACAGTGGAGGTGCTCCCTCAGGTTCCAGAGCACTGTGTGCGTCACTGAAGCCAGACCTTGGAGTGGGGGCAGTGGGTCTAGGGCCTCAGCAACTCAAAAGGTCTGGCTGTGGTATCCAGAACTTCTGAGCCCTGTGGTGTCCTGGAGGACTGACATCAGACCCCAGGCCTGTGTGTCTCCTGCCTTGTCTGGAAAGCTAGGACCTGTGGGGAGTGGTACCCAGCGAGATTCTTCGAGGCAGGGCCAGTGGGCAAAGGCCTTTCCTTGGCGAGGGAAGAGGTGTGTGTGGGACAGAGGGAAACAGACCCCACAGGAGTGGGGGGTCAGGGTGGGTGTGCTCTTCCAACCCTCTCTGCTCTCCACCATCTTGCCTTCTCTCTCGGGGTTTAAGCTCTCTCTTTAGAGATGTTTACTTGCACTGACCTCCATGAGGGGCTCTGAAACATGGGGGCTGAGCAAGGGCACGTAGCCCTGCCCTCTTGAGTCTTAGAAACCTCAGGCCGTTTCCTGAGCCGCTCTGGTGCAGCAGCACTGTCTCAGGACCTTGGGAAGCCTAGGCCGTCAGGAAGTCAGCAGTCACTGAACAGATTTTGTTTATCGGTTAAGTTCTGTTTTCCCATAAAGCCTCCTTGGCTGCACCCAGGCACTCTGTGTCAGCTTCATTTGGCAGGAACACTTGAGGTCTTTTCAAGTTTCCCTGTCGATCCCCCACACCTTCGAGCTTTGCAGGCTGACAAGTGTCAGTGCACTGTCCTTGGGAGGGGGCCTTCCTGGGCTCCCGGAAACAAGCCCCCTTCACAGGCTCACCTGAGTCTCCTGCCTCCCCAGGACCAAAGTGCTGGGTCCCTAGCCTTGACCTTGGCTCTGGAAGCACATGAGCCCAGCTCCCTGGTGGGGGCCCCGGTGGTGCTTCCTAACAGTGCCCCCATGCCCTCTCCTCACAGGTACCTCATCAACTTCCTCCTGGACGCCACTGTGGGCATGCTGCTCATCTACGTGGGCGTGCGTGCCGTCAGTGTCTTGGTGGAGTGGCAGCAGTGGGAGTCCCTGCGTTTTGGCGAATACGGTAACTTACCACGGACTTCCTGGAGGGGGCTCTGCTCCTGCCGCATGCAGCCCTCTAGGCCAGTAGGTTCAAAGAAGGTTTAGGAGCTGGTGGCTGTGTCCTCTGTGTGGTGGAGGGACTGGTTCTGGGGCCCGAGCTCCATCCTCCTGCCACATGTCTGAGGTGGGTGGGTGCCCACCTCACTGCCAAGGCTCCCTTGATGCAGGGCGGGGCACAACATTTGCCTCTTCCACCACAGAGCACTGGTGGCCCCACCTGCAGGGCTGTCAGGCCACCTTCCGCTGCCACACTTCTCACCAGGGTCACCCTCTGCCCACCTCGCCAGAGAGATGGGGGCCACTCTTGGTTTGGGAGGTACTTGGTAGGGAACTGCCCCACTTTCTGCTGCGTGTCTGTGCTTGTCCTGTTGCTGGGCCATTCCATTACTGGGGCACACAGGGTCAGGACGAGGGTCCATTCCTCCACCCTGGGGCGAAGTCACTTTGTTGTCTCCTGACTGTGGGCTGGCGCCCCAACCCAGCATCTGGCATATATGGTCACCAGAGACACCAGGTGCATCCTCCCTCCCAGAAGCATGGCCTAAAACAAGCAACTCATGGAAGCTTTGAACTAGGTTTGACCCATACAATCTTGCCAGACCCCATGGGGTACACTGTGGGTAGGAGGCTGACAAATGCAGTGGCTTTTACATTGTACCCCCAGAGAAATGGTGGATGTGGCCTCAGTGGGGCTGCTGGTGAGAGGGGCTTCTTTGGGCCTTGCTGCCCTCTGGGAATTTAGCGCTCTGCCACTTCACAGCAGGCTCTGCTGCCTGGAGCCTGGAGCTCCTGTTCATGGGAACAGCATCGATGGAGCCTTTGCCATAAAGTTGGCACATGGGACAGAAGGGAGCGTTCTGGTCCCTGCTCTCCTTTCCTGGTCACACCTCCCAGAGAGCTCACGGCTCTGGGCCCAATGGCTGCTTACGCCTACATGGCTGAAGACCACCAAGGGACTGATATTTAAAAGGGGAGCTGGTTCGTGGAGCTGGCTGTGAGTGCCTTGGGTATTTCTAGAATTCTTAAGTAATTGTTTGTCTCCATTGAGGGGAGATGAGCTCAGGAGAGGGCTTTTCTTAGCCTCGTTACTTGATGCCTGATGAGTCACTGACTTAAGATAGTGTCCAACACACGGTATGTGCTCCTGTGGCTCCAGGGAAGGCTTTGGAGACGCTCCAAGTCATTGACTCCTCAGCTTGAGGGATGGAAATGGACCACGGCACACGTGGACCAAAGTGGAATCATCCTCATTTATAGAAAAAGCACCCAGAGGGGTTAAGTGATGCAGGAAGCTCACCCAGACAGTACACAGCTTGGAGGGCCTCTTGGCTGCTATGCTGGGATACCCGATCCTCCCACCATTTCCAGAAACAGGGCTCACAGCTTCTTCTTTGCTGATAAGATCCCTTCTGGAAGGCAGGGCTCTCAACTCAACTGTAGCTGACTAGTGCACAGGAGATGCATGCACAGCCAGCCATGAGCCATGTCACTCGGTGACCTGGGAGTGGAGATCATCCACTGAGTCTGGTCCTGATACACCGAGCATTTATGATACCACCTATTTCCAGCATGTTTTGTTTGTGTCCCCAAAGAGATTGAAAGGAAGAAGGCAGTGGTTGTTTGAGCCTCTTGTTTCCATGCCACCCTCTCCACCCACGTAGCCTGCCTCGGCCCCTGCCCTTGGGTCATCCCACCCCTGCCTTTGGGAACCAGAGTCTTCAGACCAGGGTGTTTCCAGATGAAGCTGCCCTCTATCCAGGACCACCCAGAGTCCTCCCTCCCTAGGCTGAGGAAGGATAGTGTATGTCCTCAGTTACCTGGTTTCTATTTCTATCAATTTCTATTGTTATAACTGCTATAAAAAAATACCACAAAATTTTAGTGGTTTGAAACAACACAAATTTATCACCTTAACAGTTCTGTAGTTCAGAAGTCAGACATGGGTGTCATAGACTAAAATCAAGATGTCAGCAGGACTGGTTCCTTTGGAAGTCTCAAATGGGAGAATCCACTTCCTTGCCTTTTCCAGCTTCAGGAGGTTGACTATGTTCCTTGACTCTTGGCCCCTCCTCCGTTTTTAGGACCAGCAACAGAGGTTGAGTCTGTCTCACGTCATTATCACTCTGACCTTCTGCCACGTCCTTCCACTTTGAAGTGATTACACTGGGCCCACCCGGATACTCCAGGATATGCTCCCTGTCTTAGAGTGAGCAGATTAGCAACCTTAGTCCATTTGCAGCCTTAATTCCCCTCTGCCACGTTACCTACCTAGTCACAGATTCTGGGGATTAGGATGCGGACATTAATCTAACTACTGCTCCTGCTAACTGGCCCATCTGCTTGAAGCAATAGTTCTAGGCAGACCCCATAGCTCTCCTCTCAGGTGAGTGAAGAAGAGGGTTTTTTTCGGTGCTTCCATGGTTCCTAGAAGAGAAAGTGAACTTGCTAACAGGTCCTGGGACTTGAGGAGTAAGTCCACACAGCCCTGAGGGGCGACGGAGGGTCCAGGTGGTATGTGGCATCTGCAGTCGGAAGACCAGGCTGCTCTTCCCTCTCCCTGTGTGGAAGCCCTGAAGGCAGGGTCTCTGTGCTGTGGGCATCAGTGGTGTGTGGGCTTTGCCACCCGTCCCTGTCCTTATGACCCCTCTGGAGACCCCTGTAGATGCAGACGTGTTCGTCCCTTTGATCCCATCCCCGTGATTTATCCTGAGGAAATAATCCAACAAAAACAAATGCCCACGTACCTGAGGGTGTCTGGTGTGGTAAAAAGCAGGGCACGCTAGAATGCCTGGCTTGTCTGTCCTTCAAAGGTGAGACCGTGGGGAATGTTAGAAAGACTCTCACGTGAAACAAACCAGCACGTGTGTGGTCACTCCAGCCCTGGCCATGCAGGAGGACATGGGGTGTGAGAGTGGTGTCGCATGACTTACTTTGGACTTTATTAGGCATTTAATGATAGAAGAGGCAGCTGCTGCTGAGCAGGGATTCTGCAGCTCAGAGCAGTGAGACGCAGCAGGGCAGCAGGAGGTCAACGGGAGGAAAACCTGTTTTCCTCTTCTGTCAGCACCCTAAAACTACGAGCAAATGGAGTGATCGTACTCCAAGCAAGTAGATTTTCTTCTGATATTAAACGTGTTACCATTCGTTCTGTTGACTTTTAAACGCGCTAGTCCCAGTTCAGAGAGAACGTCCTACAAGTGCTTCTGACTGGCTGTCCCCCAACTTAACGGTTTTAACAAGGACTTCGATCTGTTGTTTCTGAGAACTTTTCTCAATAATGTCAGGTGGTTTACTGAAAGGATTACAAAACTTCATTAAAAATCTAGCTAGGAGAGATTGCTTTTCTGAAATGGCACTTTGGCTCAGATGTGTCTTATCCCAGAAGTGAAAGTAAACAGATCAGCGCAGAAAAGGCAGTGGTACCGCTCTGCATGCTTTCTGTGCAACTCTCCCAAGTTTTCCAGAAAAGGGAATGGCCTGAGCTTGTGTCCGTTACAGCTGCAGGAAGGCATCCAGTAGGCCTCCACTGCGTACAGCTGGCAGCTCAGGCAGGGCTGGGGGCCTCCAGCACCCATGCCTGGACAGGGGTTGCTGCAGAAACCATGGAATCGAACGAGAAGCTGGAGGTTCCTTTTGAGGCCAAATGGTCCTCATGGCCTGAACTTGGGTCTCTGCGCCCCTGCAGTGGTCCTCTCCAGCCCCTCTTCTGGCCCAGAGCAACCCCTGGTGGCTCCCCCAACCCTACTGGTCACCTGCTCTGGAGGCACGTGTGGCTCCCCAGGAACCCATCCCATGGGTTCTGCCTGTCACTGAGAATGTAGGACATTCCCTCGAGGGGTTGATCCTCCACCCCTTCATCAAGTCCCTTTGGAAACACCTTGGAGGCACTTGAGGGGCTGAGTATCCCCCAGCGTGGATTGTTGGGCTCTTCTGTTTCGCAGGCGTTGTGACTGATGGGATCACAGATGGACCTTTGTCTCAGCCCCTTACTGCTTGCCTGGAGGGCTCCTCTCTTCTTCCTTGTCCCCAGCCTAGGGTGTTTGGGGTGCCCCACCCCCCAGACAGAATCTGAATTCCTCCAGAGCCAGATTACTGCTCTCAGGGTTGAGGGCAGCAGGAATGAGGGTGGGGAGTGGGGTGGGAGATGGACAAAGAGGTGGTTTGCTGCCTTCGCAATTCAAAAACCTCAGTGCTCCTGGACAGGAAAGGATGGGTAGCACCACAGCCACTGGAAAAGTCAACAACAGATAATAATAGCAGTCTTGCTTCACACGGCTTTGGCTGCCAGTGGACAAGACGAGCCAGCTTTTCTGAGCTCCAGCAATGGGCACTTACTAACTTTAGTGCTTTGTAATTATATCTTAGAATCTCTTAAAAGAAAAGCCACTCTGGTATCTCCAAATTAGGAATTCTCTGATTTTGCTTAAAGCACCCACGTTTGTCTGTCCGGGCTGAGCTGATTCTTGGTGTTCTGGAGGGCGTATTTAGTATCTCTGGGGTGGGGTGAGTGTGAGGGCTCACAGGAGCTATGGGCAGTGGTGGGGGCATTGATGTCTGGGCCCTTACATGACCAAGCCTGCTGTCCCTGCAGGAGACCCTCTGCAGTGCGGAGCCTGGGTCGGGCAGTGTGCTCTTTACATCGTGATCATGATTTTTGAAAAATCTGTCGTCTTCATCATCCTCCTAATACTTCAGTGGAAAAAGGTTTGCCTCTTATTCCCTTCTTTCTCAGCTCCTCTAGATGCTAAGCAAGACAGTCCCCCACCCCGCCAACTAACCCCAACCCTACTGGGAAACAAAATGGTCCCTACTGAGAAACAAAATGGTTCCTTTTTTTTTTAACTCCATGAAATACACTAGGACTTGATCCGATAGAACAGCTACTGGCCACCTACCAAGAGCAGTAACTTGTCAGTTTTTTACGCAGCATTCATCCACTTCAGTTACACATGTGTCTGCTCTAAGATTAAGCCTTGGTGTATGTAAAGCCCATGAAAATACAGTCCCTGCCCTGGGGTTGCTTACGGTCTGGTATTATGAGACTTCAGGCCTGTAAGTGTCAGGACTGTTCTCTGCACTTGCCAACAGCCTCCTCACACACCTCTCTTGGCCAGTGGTTTAATGGAGCCTTTTGGTGCTCCAGGCAGCAGCTGGTCACACATTCCCATGGTTCCCTGGCCCTGTCCTCTGGCCCCACGGCTGTGTAGATAAGCCTCCACCCACAGGAAACTAGCCAAAGAGCCTTTGGGAACAAGTAGCTCAGATCTTGCCCTGCTTTGGTTTTATTTGTGGCCAAGTTTTATTTTTTAAGAAAATAAGCCAATGCTTTGGGGAGCTGTAGTCCTTCAGAAGGTGGTTGGGTGTGGTATTTCTGTTAAAAAGTGGTCAGTGCCTCATTGCTAGTATCTGTAACGAGCGTCCACCAACCTCACTATCTTAGACTCTCCAAAGCCCCCACTCCATCCACCCTGTGCCTCCAGCAGGCGGAGGGCCCTGCTTTGTAAAGTGCTTCCCACCTTTCATCCCCTCACCCTTCTTCACTTCTCAAGTCACAGGGAAAGCTGCTAGAACACTGACTGCTCCAAGTAGTGTCCAAGGGGTCCCTCGTTAGCAGGCAGATCTGGGGACTGTGCGGCTCTGGGTATGAAGTGCTCTTCTCATCAGCGCTCCACGGCAGTGTGTAATCTAAGCCCCCTCTCAGGGCCTCGTGGGTGGTTTCCCCTGCTGCCCCTACCCCCATGCACTTTCTCTGTGGTCTCCCCCCACCTCACTGAGTTTCCTTCTCTTCACAGGTGGCCCTGTTGAACCCCATTGAAAACCCAGACCTGAAGCTGGCCATCGTCATGCTGATCGTCCCCTTCTTTGTCAATGTCAGTGCCTTGTTGCATTTTTACCCCCATTTGCTCCCTGCCTTCCAGTGTTCCTGTCCAGCTCTGAGTCTGACAGAGAAAACACTTCTAGCCCTCAGGTCCCTCCGTGTGAGCATTTGCCACCCCCCTCCCACCCCAGACCTGGAAACGGCAGGATCACTTCCTCAACAGGCAGATCACTGCTCCAGGGCCTCTGTGCAGCATGGAGGGTCCTCCCTGCCAGGGGACTGCCCGCTGAGGAGCCCCACCCTGTATGTAACAGCGACTTCTAAATTAAGATCATTAGGGATTCACTCCCATCATTTATTCCTGACCACAGGGCTTCAAGAGAGACTCACAAGCACACTGGCTAGAAATTAAGAAATTAGATGAGAAATGGTAGAAGAACCTGGGTTTGATAGATGTGGTGGGGTGTGCCTACCGACTGCTCGACCTAGGGAAGGAGCCCCACCAGGAGTCTGGAGACCTTGGTTCAGGCCCCACTCTGCCAGCTGCTGGGGCAGCTGGGGCAAGCTGTCGTCATCAGTCACCACCAGAGAACCCCTTAGGATGAAACAGAAGCAAAGGACTTAGAGTTTGGGAGTCTCTTCCTAGACTTCTAAGAGAGAGCGAGGGGCCCAGATGAGGTTTTCCCTTCCCTGGTTCTAGATGCTGTGATCTGGAACGAGGGTGGGAGGGTTGGATGTGGGGCCTGCTCTGCTTTGCTTTCACAAATGGCTCATCTCAGACTAACCTGCACCTTCCTTCCCACAGGCTTTGATGTTTTGGGTAGTAGACAATTTCCTCATGAGAAAGGGGAGGACGAAAGCTAAGCTAGAAGAAAGGGGAGCCAGCCAGGACTCAAGGAATGGGAGCAAGGTCCGCTACCGAAGGGCCGCGTCCCACGAGGAGTCGGAGTCTGAGGTAGGGCCAGGCCCTCGTGCCACTGACCCCAGAGGCCTTTGGTCTTGTGTTTGTGTCTGGCCTTCTCTTGAGTGCTGAGTCCCAGCGCCGGCCGGCGGGAGGGAAAGGAGGCTGACAGCTGCCATCCAGCCGGGAACCCATTCCTCCAGCAGGGATGTGGAGCATCGGGTGGGGGTGGCTTGCCTCCAACAGTCCGTCTGTCGATGGAGAAAGACAAGAAAGTGGGGAGCTGCCTTGTTCTGGGGTAGCTGGCAAAGACGCATGGGCCTGATCGTCGACCTTCAAGCATAAAGGCATTTGAATCCCTGCCCCATGGCTAAGGAGCAAGGGAAGTGTTGGCTAAGCCAGCTACAAACTTCTAAAGTGTAGGCGTGGCCAGACCTCCCAGGGAGAAGCTCATCTCCCCCTCTCCCCGTATTTTCAAGTTTCCTAAGCTCAGAGGTCTGGACTTCAGAGAGGATGGTGGTCATAAATGGGAGCCTGGAGGCAAGATGGTGTGTCCCAGGAAGTCCGCAGCACGCACTCTGCACCTGCACTGGGTCGGGGTTGCAGAACGGCTGAGGTGACGTCTTCCAAGAGAGGCCTTCAGGCTTGTGGATGAGGAAGACGAAAGCCTGAGCAGCCCCCTGTAGCCTTCTGCGATGAGTCCTGACAGAGCCCTGCAAGGGCTTGGAGCAATCTGTTTAGCTCCTGGGGAGTCCTGGAGGGAGCTTTGAAAGCCGACTAGATGGAGGACAGAGGGGAAGTTCATCCCTTCTCTAGGTGGTCCTGGAATCTGGCATGGGGCCTGTCATGTTGGAAGAGTGCAGTGAACATGAGGTGAATGACAAACAGCATTACAGGCAGAAGCAGCCGCTCCTGAGCAATCGGGGTCATGTGGTTTGGTGTTTGGGTGATAATGTGACATTCGCTGTGGCCAGAGCAGCGTATATTCTGAAAGGTGGGAGGGAAAGACAAGAAGTAGGTACAGGCAAAGGTCTGAGCTCACTGGGCAAGGTGTTTGTGATCCAGGGCATGGAATGGGGGTGCACTTGTGCAGGCGGCAGGGAGCCAGAGAGTGTTTAATCTGGGGACAGAGACTAGAGGCAGGAAGCCCTGCGGCAAGCGGTGGTGAGACCGCCCCGTCCTGGAGTGGAGTGAGCCCCCCTGCACAGGTGCGCCTTGGGCCTCTCCATCGTGACATGGGCTGTCCCAGTCCTTCCCTGGTGCTCTGGGGTCTGAGGAGCCAGGCGTGTGGGCAGTGGGTGAGTGTTTGCCCAGATGCCCTGGCTACACTGCTGAGGCGTTCCGGAGGCTCAGAGAGTGAAGGGCTCTTGTTTGTCTTCAGAAGTTACCAGGCTGGTTCTGAGCAGCTACTCTGAAATCACTCTGCCTCACGTGTGCCCCACAGAAAAGGGCTTTTCACTTTTGCTTTTGCTGTATTAGAGACAACATCAGGGACCTGAGACTCCATGTGTCAAGACTGGGCTTTTTTTCCAGAATGATCGTAGGCTGAGTTTGTTCTGATGGGGATTCAGTCCCAGCTAGAGGCTGGGTGAGAATCAGGGAGCGCAAGCGGAGGGGAAGGTGTTCGACTCAGTGCTGGTGTCGGTAGCCTATGAAAGCATCTGGCGTGAATGAGATCTGGGGTGGACAAGCTTGTTTCTCTCTGTACAGGGAGCCTCCCTGTATCCTCTTCTAAAGAAACCTGAGACTCAAGGCCTCCTAGACAGGCTGCCATCCCATGCAGGGGTCCAGGGCAGGCAGGTAAAGAGGGCACTGCTGGTGATGACTCAGGGCCATGCCTCTCCGCCATTTAGATCCTGATCTCGGCCGATGATGAGATGGAGGAGTCCGATGTGGAGGAGGACCTCCGGAGACTGACCCCCCTAAAACCCTCAAAGAAAAAGAAGCACCGCTTCGGGCTGCCCGTATGACGCATTCCCAAGCCGGGGTTGGGTCGGCAGAGGGTCGCTCCACTGCGTCCTTCCTCCCCTCCTCTCTCTGCCCCCTTCTACCTCCTCTCCTCTCGCTGTCTCCGCCTGCCCCCAGACTGCTGTGACTCTCGAGGGAGGTTGCCAGCCGGGCCTTGGCAGCTGGAGGTCCCCACGTTGCACTACAAACACTGACCAAATATGGAAGCAAGGCGTGTTGTTTGTTTGTTGTTGTCCGAGCGGTGTTGTGAGGGACCCAGAAGCCCTGTCCTGCGTCCTGCGTCCTGCTGGGTGGCCTCGAGGAGGAAAACTCTTGTGCACACAACCAGTGGGTGGAGCCTTGCCTTTCGGGGGAGTGTGAAGACATAACGTGTTTGGGGCTAAACGTTACTCGTTGACCAAGTTGGAACCGCGACGCTTTCTTAATCAAAATGGCTTTTGTAACTATTGATTTCTATAGCAGGTTTTATGAGCTGTCACAGTGTTAATGTTTTTTGAGTATGTGTTTATTTCCTATGGGACTAATGGGCAAAACATAGATTTTTAAGTCTTCCGTATGCTGTTGACTTTTATATTTTTAAGTTATATTTTCATACTATTGTATTTAAAAACTCTTTTTAATCCCCAAATAAATGGGTTTGTTTGCCTTTCATGGGACATGGACTGGTGGGAGGAAAAAGTCGGGAGTCTTTTATTTGGAACACTGTTAGGTAATCTATAATCAGATGAGGTAAATGATTCCGGTAGGAAGGGAAATGGGTCCTGTCTGATCTCAGCAAACCCAGTGGTTCCGCGAAGGTCAGTCCTGAGCAGGAGGCAGCTGGTCTGGATGTAGATTCAGGGGCCTTGTGTGTGTGGAACAGGAAGGGCCCTGCCCAGGACCCAGCAGCTCCTTGGCATTTCTGCTGGCAGGTTAGAAGTCTTAGTTAAACGTGACCAAGAAAGGAGTGTGAGAGGACGTTGCTGAGTCTGGAGAAATGGACATTCCAAAGCCACTCTTGTTTGTCCCCCTCCCCCCCGCCTCTTTTCAGAGCCTCCAAATCTGAGTTTAAAACGCAGCCTGGGCCTCCTCGCCTCCCACTGGTGCAGCCTTCAGAACCGGGCTCTGAACCCAGCTCCGGGGACCTCCTCTCTGGCTCCCCAGCGCCTGTCATTCTAGTGTCATTGACTTGTTTTGGGCAACAGTCTAGAGATTGCCTGCCTGACCAAGTGATCCTGTTTTTCACAGCCTCCAAAGTTGCGGGGTGGCTGGTGGTGGAGGTGAGAGAGCTCACACTCTGCGCCTACAGGCAGGACGAGGTGCATCTAAGCTTGTACCCCCATTCCTCAGCGTGGGCACAGGCCCCTGTAACTTTGGGAGTCTGCTGCCCGGCCATGGAGGGGGCTGACCCAGGGACTTGCCCTGCTGTGGTGGAGCAGCCCAGTGTTTTGTCCCAGCCCAGAGGCAGCCATGGAAGTTTAGGAATAGAAAACTGTACCACTAAGGTGCAAGCTGGAAGTGAGACCAGTGCAGGGAGGCCACACCACTCAGAACCTTCTTTTTAGACCTCCAGGAAAAGGTGTCCTACTCAAGCAGATTGGGTCTGAGTTGTGGCATGTGAGCCATGCTGTTAAACCAGGCACCCTGGGTTTGTCCTCTGCCTCCTGCAGTCCCTCCTGTCTGGGACATAGGGCACAAGCCTTGGGGAGGCCTTCCCAGCCCATCTTCTTCAAGGAGTCCAGAAGCAGGGGTGCTGAGAGGAGCTGGGACCTGAACGGCAGTGGGAGGTGACTCTCCTGGATTAGGTGTCTGCGGCCTGAGGGGAGAGGCGAGGCCAGGCCAGGCAAGGCGGCTTGTGAGATGAGAGCCTGTTTCTGCTCTCATTTTGTGCTCTTCCCCTACCCTACCCTAGGCCGTTCCCACCAATGAAGACCAGGGGCACAGGCCCCTGTCACTTGGGTCCTGGTGGATGACAGGCATCACTGACTTACCTTAACTTTGCCCTCCTGTTTCATTTTGAACAACCTGTGGCTGCAGCTGTTTTCTATACCTCGCTGAGCCCAGAATCAGAGCTTCACTTTCAGTCTTGAGCTCCTAATGTTTCCAAACCAAGGCCTGCAGTGTAGGGGAGCCATTGTCTGTGAAGGCAGGAAACTGGGTTATGCAGACCCCAGAGGATCTGCTCGTCTCAAGGCTTGTCTTGGCACCTGCTGGGCAGTGGGTTTCGGCAACAAAGAAGTAGCCAGTGAGTGATGGTTTCTCCCTGTATCCTGATTTTCTAAGGGCTTTGGTTTCTGGGCCGTAGTTGTGCAGTTAACCAATAGGGCATAGATGACGTCTGATCACACAAGGCCTTATTGGTGTGTGGGCCTGGATGGTCTGGCCTCATGGGTGTGGCCTTACCCTCCTCCTGACATGCACACACACACACACAGAGTTTGTATTCCCTAGGAGTGGCTCCTGCAGTTACTGAGGGCTTTTCTGTGGTACACTGTCCCAGTAGCAGAGGGCCATGGTCAGGACTTCCTTCTGAGCTGTCCTCCCTCCCTGGGATGAGTTTTCTCACCACCTGCTCCAAGGTGCCTTAAGAGGGGCAGCTCCTCACCCGGCCACATGGCAAGTATCACTGTGCTTGAGAAACCACAGAATACCAGCTGGGTACTGTGTGCCGTCTGACTGATTTGTCCAACTCTGGGCCTCAGCCAAGCCACCCATCATGGAAACTTGTAAGTCAAGGTCATGAACAAGTTTCTTGTAACTAATGGAAATAACTCAGTGAGGTAGAACTGCCATATCTGAATGAAGAGATCATGGTTGCTCCTTTTTCCTTCCATTGCCAGTAGATTGTTGACAGTGGCAAGGAGGATGTTGGTGAGATCCTGGGCAGCAGTGACTTCTTGGTCCACTGAGCCCGCAGACCTGCCATGTGAAGGCCTGTGGCCCATCAGTCAGCACACAGGGGGCCCTCCTGCCTCAAGCTTTAACCTGGAACAAGGCATCATGGGTTCGTGTTGCCCTGTCATGCCTTTAAAGGGAAACAATATAAAGGCTCAAATCCAATTGTAGGCAGTGTGGGCCTGGAGGCTGCAGCCCAGAGTCCCATCTGAAGGCTGCCCCAGGAGCCTGGAGGGAGCAGCAGGCTGGACTTCACTGGCCTTTTTGCAGCCAGGCCAATGTAAATGGCTCTGGGAACCTGCTGTCAGCCAGAGCAACACCTTTTGGGGTGCAGGGCTGCCTTTAGTAGCTTCACATGCTCCCAACTAGGAGTGGAGAGCTCTCTGCTTTATCCTGTGGAACACGGGCAGCTCTGAAGGGCTTTACTCTCGGGGAGGGACCTTGAACTCCTGAGTGGGTGGGTGGGTTGGTTTAATTTGATTTCTCCTGTGAAGTTTATTAGAAGTCAGACCAATGTGAGCAAACCATGGCCTGCTTCCACTGCCCTCCCCACGGGGGTGGTTCATTAGTGGTGTTACGATGCACAGAAACACATTTTTGGAATGAAAGGGAAGACGATGTACTCACATTGTAAAATGGTTTACAATAAAGTTTGACATCTTATTACAGTTTTTTAAAAAAGAAACTGTCACTTTTGTGCTTGTTGGTTGTGTGTTCTGTGGGGTTGCACCCAAGCTTAGTGAGATGAAGAAAATGTCCCCAGTGAGTTAGAAGGTTCTCCCCAGAAAACAGTGAGAATGAACTTGCATTGCCTCAAGGCAGATATGGGAGCCAAAATCTGCCAAGGGAAAAAATGCAAACATACTCTTGCCATTTCTACTTCCCAGCTAACTCAAGTGAAAGCTACTCTATCTCCCCCTGAGGAGCAGGAGGTGCTGGAGAGATGGAGTGTGGGGAGTAAACACCCCACATCCTTGTTCCTGAGGCCATGTTGCTGGAAGGCAGGAGCCTCGCTGGGCAGAGCGGCTGTGGAGCAGAGCTGGAGCACCCGGAGCCAGCAGCAGGGCCCTCACAGGCCGGGCCTGTCCTCAGTGCCTCTTGGCCCCTGTTTGGGGCCCTGGGTTTGTGCCCGCGGTTCTCCTAAGGCATTCCTCATGTCAGCACTTGTCTCAGATGGAGCCTGGCAGGCCTCGTGTTGGCCTCCTGGGGCCAGGACTGGGCAGGGGGGGATTGAGGTAGGATGAGGTCTGACAGCAATGAAGTGGCATTTCAGATAACCCAACGTCAGTGCCTGGTTGGGTTCTGTCTGCCTGGAGCCTTCAAGGATAAAAATACTCCCCATCACAAACTGACAAGGAGCTTGGGTTTGTCTGATCCAGCGGGGTTGGCCCTGACCTTCTACCCACGTCCACTCCCACACCCACCGCAGGCTGTGGATGCCGTGTGCCCTGAGGTCCTTCTCTTCAAGGATAGGGTGTTAGGAGCTAGCAGAGGAGTGCTGACTGACTTTAAGGGAGCCTGTCCCTCCACCCACAGCTCAGTGCCTGGAGTGGGCTTCACTTTCGCCCTCCCTTTCACCACCTAAATGTCCTCAGGCTAGGCGCCCTTCGGTGACCTTGTCCCAGTTGGCAGCTGTGTGCTGTTTCCTGCCTTCAGCTCACAGGTATCCTAACCACAATACATGGTTTCCTCCCAGCCCTTCCTGGGCACTTTGCCTCCTCCTTTGCCCCTTTGTTAAACATGCAGTGGGAGCCAGACAGAAGGTGAGGGCATCAGCAAAAATGCAGCCACAATCTCTCCACCTGTGGGCCAGGGGCAGTCCTTGAGTCCACTGAAGGCCCAGCAAGCTGACCATGAGCATACACTCCCCAGCAGCAGACACAGGAAGCCTCTGCCCTGCTGCTGTGCAGGGCTGGAAAGTCTCCTCTGGAGTCAAGGGAGGGGATAGAAGAAAAACAAGCTTGGAGCTGTCCACCCTGGCTCAGGGCCCTCCCTTTCCTCGGGGACACCCCCCCCCCCACTCTGGGATGGACTGTCACAGATGGATATCTCAGATTCCCACACACACATTAGAGGACCTCCGTTCATAAACACACATCGCTGCCAGTCCGAGCACCTCCCACCTGCAAGACAGCGGCTGTTCTGGCAGGTACGGGGTCCCCGTAGCTGTCTGCCTCCACCAGGGCCGCAGCCCCCTAAGCAGCAGTGCTCCGTGAGCCCCCATCATCTCCAAGAATAAACTCTGAAGCCAGCAGCTGCGTGGATCTGAATCATCGTGGAGCTTTTGGCAGAGGGGGGTGACTTCCCAGGACAGGCAAGCGGACTATATAAGCTCCAGAGGGCCGGGCACTGCGCAGATCGTGTCCTCAGCTGCTGCCTGCCAGGAAGCGGCTGTCCACAGCACCCACCATGTCCCAGGTAGGAGGGCCCAGCACAGGCCAGGCGGGCGCCAAGGGGGCGGGAGTGGAGGAGGGACACTGTCATCTCTGGCAGCTGTGACTTGAGCTGAGCTCCAGGCATAAACACAAGAGGCTCTGCCTTCCCTGGGAGGGGCAGGGCTCTGGGAGGACAACCAAGGCCCAGCTTACCCTAAGGAATCCCTGGTTAGCTTAAGTTCGGTAGTATTCCATGGATTGTTAGAAGAGGTAGGGAAAATGCATGGTACTTCGAGACCTTTGTGTGTGAGGGAGCTGCTCGTATGTGTGGAGTTGTATATGTTTGTAGCCATGTGTTTGTGTGTGTGTACGTGTGAGCCTGGGTCTGAAGGTGTACAATTGTACTGGCATCTCCCCAGCAGGCTGTATCTCTGTGCAGGCATGTAATGTGTTGTCCCAGAGCCCAGGCTCAGGGACCGGGGAGTTCTTGCACCTGCCCCCAGGGCTGAGGCCTGGAACCCATAGGCTCCTGGGAGTTGAGGGGTAGGGTAGGCACTGAGTCTGAATGTCCGCAGTCCTGGAGGGACAGACACACCAGCCTGCCAAAGGGAGGGTTGTCCTTGCTGCCTGCTCTATGGGTGGGTACTGATTTTGGACTGTGACTTCATGGGCACCTGATTCCTCTATCCCATTTTCACCCCAAAGCACACAAGGGAAACACTGGCATTCTGGAGGGAGGGGGCAGTCCCTAAGGAATGGACCTTGTGCCACCCATTGATAAGGTATTGGAATTCAGCCTCAAAGCCAGTCCCTTTCCCCTTTGCCCATTGTGCCCAGACCTAAGCTTGGCCAGGCAGACAGATGGTGTGAGGTTGCAGTGACCATGGCCCCAGAACTCCCAGTCTGTGGGAGAAGGGTAGAGACTCGGTGGTGGGTGTGAAGTACAGCAAGGAAGGCTTCTTGGAGGAGGAATGCTTTGAGTTGTCTTGAATTCAGTGAGCAGGGAAGAGGGGTCTCAGAGCCAAGGCACAGAGTGGGAAAGGACTCTCAGCCTCCAGGCCTCAGGTTGTAAAGTGAGCTCTGGGCTCTCCAAGGCTGGCATTCAGGAAGCCCCCATCAAGAAGAAACGCCCCCCTGTGAAGGAGGAAGACTTGAAGGGGGCCCGAGGGAACCTGGCCAAGAACCAGGAGATCAAGTCTAAGACCTACCAGGTCATGCGGGAGTGTGGTGAGTGTTCTTGGGACGATGGGGGCGGGGGCAGCACAATAGGAGGGAGTTGGGTGGGGATTCCCTTGGGTCCTTTACTAAGAGCCGAGCTCCTGGGCTCAGTGGGGTATTCCCACAAAAGGGGTCTTTCCTCCATAGGAAGCCAGGCCGCACCCTTGACCCCACCTCCTCCCCATCCTCCCCACAGAGCAAGCTGGTTCTGTCGCCCCGTCGGTGTTCAGCCGCACCCGGACTGGCACCGAGACCGTCTTTGAGAAGCCCAAAGCCGGACCGGCCAAGAGCGTCTTTGGCTGAGAATTGCCTGCCACCCCCATCACCACCACTGACACCCAGACACAGGACCCTTTCCCAAGAATTCTTTTTTATGCCAGAATGTACCTTCTCACCTGCTGCATCTGGGGCTGCCACCCCTCCCCCACAGCACCTGGGAAACACCAATAAAGCAGATGCCCGAGTGGCTCCAGCATGCGGAGGGTGTTGGTTGGTCACTGGCCGAGGCCACTAAATGTAGGGGAGGGGTGGGCAGGGTGGGTGTGGGGCATGTTCTCTACCCTTCGTGGCTGTTGGGGGGGTCCCAGAGGATAACGCAGGTGCTGTTATGGCCACTGTCACAATACTAGAAAGAGATTTGAATGGGGAGACCTGGCACTGACTTTCTGTGTGACTTCAGACCATCTCTCCTCCTTTTCTGAGCCCCAGTTTCCCCTTGTATGTGACAGGGGAGCCTGTTGGGTAAAACAGGCCATAGTCACATTGCTCAGTGAGGCTCATCCCTCCCCACCTCCACAGAAGCCATGGGCATGCGTCCAGGGACCCCAAGGCTCTGTGGGACTCAGGGTCCTCAAAATTCCCTCGTTGTTTATATTGCCTCCCTGCCAGCTTGCATCCCCTCAAAGACAAAGCCAGGTTGAGGCTCCTCTCTGGCCCGTGGCAGTCCGCTTCCTGAGCTTCTGTCCCCTGTCCCAAACTCAGGGCGAGCCTTCCCCTTGCCATTCCCACAGCTCTGACTGAGCCACATGAACACCAGGTTCTCAGCTCACCTTCGATCCCTTCCACTTCAGGCCTCAATGTCCCTGTATGCATGGAGCCATCAGACTAAGGGGGCCACAGAAGCCTGTCCAGCTGTGACAGCAAGAGCAAGGACAGTCTGGGGCTGGACTGGCAGGGTCTGGGATTGCAGGGCCTGGCTCAGGGCTGAAGCTTACAGGCGAGCTCCACCACTCCACTGGGCAGGTGGAGTGGGCTGCACAGAGCCCTTCCCACAGTCCCGGCCTCCTTATATAGCTGTTTCCAGGCTGGGCCTGTGCTCTGTGCCCCAAGGGAGCAGGCCTGTGGGGACAAGGCCTGGGCCTGCTCGCTGGACTCCTTAGGAAGCTCCTCCCCAAGAGTGCTGAAGGGGTGTGTCCTCCCGTGTAATCCTAGTCACCCAGAGCCAACGGGAGAGCAGTGCAGATGCATGCAAAGATGCAGCTTCTGGCTGTAGTCATGCTCAGGAAGGGGAGTGTTTACATGCAGCCACAGACACAGCTCTGGAGTCTATGATTCCCTTCCCTTGGGGCAGATGCTGCTAGTGTTGACCCAGGTGGTTGCCAGCCAGTCGCTGCCGCAGGGCCCCAAGTTGGCCCTGAGGATGGCACCTGCCCCCAGCTCCCAGCCCCTGGCCACCCCCTGGCTAGTGTCACTGAGTCCTCCTTCCCTGACCCAGGATTTGGCACCTGGCCACTTTTCTGAAGCATCTTTACCCCATCTGTGGCCCCAGACTCAGGAGACAAGCTTTCCCAGAGCCCCAGGGACACAAGCACCGGCTGCGTCCAGATCCCCTAATACTTATTCACTTTATTGCTATTTGTTATGAAAGCAGGCTTTCAATTTTATTAAAGGAAAATTGGAAAAAGTCATCAGTAATCCCACCCCAGGCCCTCCAGCCACCCGTGGGTCTGCTTCCAACACTGCCACTGCCTTAGTGTGCTGACGGATCAGCATTCTGCCCTTTGTCATTCAAGCAGTGATTCACAGGCTCCCTTGGCACAACTGACCTCCACGCAGGCCACCTGGGTATACACGCCAACACCCCGAAGCTCTGTTCTTTCTCTGTTCCAAGCTTCCCTCTTAGGAAATTACCTGGAGCGAGATCTGGGCCGCAACATGTGGGCGTCTTTATGGCTCTCAGTTTGTGTTGCCAAGTGCAGGTCTTGTTTTGGAGGCCTTGCTGGAATTGCACTAAGAGTCCTAGCTAGAATAATGGGGCCTGAACAGCAGCCGGGGGCCCCTGCAGAGAGAAAGGGGGCTCTTTGGCCCCACCTCTCTCTCCTCAGAAATAAGGTGTATCCATCCTGCCTTGACCCCAGCAGCTCCTGCCCCACTCAGACACCCCCAAGGGCTGTTTGGTGTCTTTGCAGCGGCCCCACTGATGTGGTCACACTGACATGGCCTCCAGGCTTCTGCCTCCCAGAAGCCGCCCTCTGGCCCTCATCTTCCTGGCCACCTCTCTGCTTCTCCCAGGCTGGGCTTATGGAAAATGGGCTGGTTCACCACTGTGTCCCCAGACCCTGGGGAACGTGGTGGCGGCATCTGACTGGTGTGAGGGGTGGTGGTGGCCTAGTGGACCTTCCAGAAGGGGTACCAGTATCCACCTCCCACCTGACCTGCCTCTCCTCAGGACACATTCCCGTCCCCAGCCAAGGTCCACAGGACATTGACAGTTTGCCTCCTTATCTGAGGCCACTGCGAGTTTTGGCTTACAGATTCCAGTTTCCTAGAACCTACCCCCGCAGGGGCGGGGCAGCCAGCAAGTTACTAATTCATTCCCCACTTCCTCTCAAGTTCAGAAGCCACCTGCCAGGCACTGGAGCCAAAATGAAGACTCCAGCCCCTGTCCACGCCTGGGACATCGTGCTGGTCCTGCTCTCGCTACTACTGGCCATCCTCCAGACTACCACAGCCCAAAAGGTAGCAGTGTCTGGGGCACCTGTGTGTGCGCGCGCCTGAGCATGAGTGGGGCAAGCTGGGGAGCGAGTGAAGGGGAGGAGAGCCTCGGTGTGCACAAGTGTGTAAGTGCAGGTGAGCGCGGGTCAGTGTGCCTACAGAGAAGTGTGCTGCCCATCCAACAGGCACTACCCTCAGGGCTTTGTGGAGTGTCCCCATTTACTGGAAGGGTGATCTTGTTATTTCCAGTTCACAGGGGAGGAGATACAGCCTAGCAGGTTGTCCTAAAGGGCGGCAGGAGGTGGGGTGTGTGGCCTCAGGAGCCCAGCTTACCTCTCCCTGGCTTCTTGAGTTCCCAGAAGTTACTGATGCTTTATATGCCTCTGTTTCCGTATCTGTAGAACAGGGTGATAATAGAACCATTCAGAAGTTTGTGGTGAAGATGAAACCTCTAGTGCTATAAAGTGCTGAGTACAGGGCCCAGCACAGAACAGACACACGTGTACACAAGCCACTCGGCCCAACACGCAGTCTCCGTGCTAAGCACAAGTGTGCCATATGCAGGCAGGCAGCAGAAGTGTGGGCTCTGCCTGTGCGCAGCCCTTCGTTGGGGACCGCAGACCTCAGGCGAAGTACACATGCCTGGGGTGGGCAGTGCCTCGTGGGGATGGACAGGGCAACAGAGGAGGCCCCACGGCTGCAGGGGTAAAGGGGCAAAGCGGAAGATGCCCAGCCTTAGAGATGGACCCTCCCTGCCTCCAATTCTCCCAGCTCCTGCAGGCCCCTGGGGGAAGGCTGGCAGGAGCTGTTTTTCCCAGGCAAAGGGCTTGTTTACTGCCCTTTCACTGGGCAGAGCTGAGATGGCATGGAAGCTTCCTGATTCGACAGGACCCTCTGCCGCTCACCCCTACCCCAAGGATAAGTGAGTCCCCCACAGACACACCAGTGCACAGGCACCACCCCCCACCCCTTGCCTGCTTGTTCTCCGAGGGGCACTATGGCCCTGTAGGGTGGGGCATGAAGCACACAGCTGCCTCTGATTTAAGTGGAGGATTCACATATGAAATGGTTCATGGGATTTTGCCTGAGGCCTGGTCAGTGGCTTGATCGGAGTTGGGAGCCAGGCTTGGTCTGGGACCAAGGTCAAGGCCCACTCTTGAAGAGCACTGGAACAACCCCACTCCTTCTTCCTTCACTGTTCCAGAATGGCATCAACATCTACAGCCTCACTGTGGACTCCAAGGTCTCATCCCGATTTGCCCACACAGTTGTCACCAGCCGGGTGGTCAACAGGGCCAATACTGTGCAGGAGGCCACCTTCCAGATGGAGCTGCCCAAGAAAGCCTTCATCACCAACTTCTCCATGTAGGTGTCCTGCCTTCCCCCGCGTCCCTCCTCCCCAACCCAGCACTGTGACACCGTGGCCCCTGTGCCCCAATCAGGAAGAGGGCCTCTTCTTGGAATATAGGCCTGAGGTATGTGTGCTCCACCTGTAGGCAATACAGGGAACAGAGGTTTTACCCAGGAACTTCTCAGAGATGTTGCCCTCCCTCTGTCCCTTCCTCCCTGCCTCCCTCCCTCCCTCCACTGGTCACTCCCACCATCCATCTCTCCCTCCATTCATCCATCCACCATCCCTAAGTGCTGCCCAGGTGGCAGGTAGAGAACCGCAGCATGTTTGGGTCTTTGCCTTTGAGAAGTACAGACTTGGAGCATCCTGAGGCCAAACCCAGGCAGGAGAGAGTCACCAAAAGGCAGATTCCAGCTCAGAATACAGGAAACTTCCTAACCCCTGAGCTGCCCTACAATGAAGCAGTGCCTCGAGGAGGGGGACCACCTCCTTGTCACAGAAATTCTAAGCCAGCTGGTTCCCCCCACCCTCAAGTGGGATACTGCAGGGTTATTCTGCTCTGGGTCAGAGCCTGCATTAGGAGGCCCCTGGGGTTTCTGTGGACTCTGTGAGCCAGTGATGATCCTCACCTTGTCCTCTACTGTCCTCCCCGACCCTCCCATCTCAGTTTTGCAATGTTTGCTAAATGCAAGAGAACTGTCTGTCCGTCCCTGGCCCCACAGGAGAGGCAGTGGTTGAGGACAGGCCAGAGAGGCTGATCCCAGAAACTTAGGGAAGGCCACGAGTTGTGCAGAGAGCGAGCACCTCGGGCAGAGTTTCCAGTGTACCCTGGGACCTCTGAAAACCTGCGTCAGGGGCCGGGTCCCTGTGGTTGCCTCCTCCTTATCTCTCTGCCCACCCCTCTCCATCAGCCCAGCTTTTTTTCACCCCAGAGCCAGGCCTGTGCTGCCCAACTTGTAGCATGAGCTTCACAGGCTGCACCCCACCTCCCATGTGGGTGCCACAACCAGCAAGTTGCAAGGCTGTGGGCCTGTTGAATCTGCTGAGAGCCCAGCTGGGCCCAGCTCCTGCTGCTCCATGAGGCAGGGAAGCAGAGGGCAGGGTGCCCTGCTCCTTGACCTGGCCAGGAGCTCCAGTTGGGTATCTGGTGGGAGGAGCCCTACAGCCCAGCACCAGCCCCATCCCCATCCCCAGCCCACAGTTAAATTGTGACCAGGAAGGTCAGGAAGGTGGGGAGGAGGAACATTCGGTCCTGGCGTCCTGGCTGCCCCCTTCCCACCCACTCCTGGACACTCTCATCCTCTCACATCACCCCAGATGGAGCAGTTAGCCTGCTGCGTCCCTACTCACCCCATGAGGAGGTTCTAGGGTGGTCATTGCCTTCCAGAGGAGCAGCCCAGGCAGTTCTCTCTCAGTCCCACAAAAATGGCTGCTAGGATTGTGTCCGGGCCCCAAGGAGCCCCATTCACCCGTTGTCCAAAACCTCCTTCCCTAGAGGCCAACCTCCCTGCAGAGGGGCTTGCCGCGTGTTGGCAGGTAGAAAGGGCAGCCTCAGAGAAGAGGGGTCAGAGCCTTCTCAGCACCTTGTCTCCCCTGGCCTGGGAGCCAGCATCTCCCTCCTCCTCAGCCTGCGCCTCACAGCTGGGCACAGGGCTGCATGGAATGTGGCTCAGAAAGCCCTCCCTGGTGACTGACCGGTTCATCTGGGAACAGTCCGTGGGATGTGGGTCCAGACAGGGAGGGAGAAGAGAGGCTGGGTCCTGGCTCAGCCCTGCCTCCTCTGCAGCCTCCATCCCAGTTGTTTAGTAAAACGCATGTTTACCGACATGGTGTGTGGCTCAGGGTAGACGCAGGCCTGCGGCACCCCACCCACACTGGAGCCCCACACAGAGCCCTGTCCACAGTAGGTGCGTAATAAACAGGTGGGCTCAGGTAGAGATAGGAGTCACTCTGTCAAGAGGCACACAAAGTTCCGGATAGGCTCCTGGGAGAAGGCAGGATTGCACTGGGCCGTCCCTACTGGGCTCTCGACAACCCTGTCCCTCCTGCCCCAGGATCATCGATGGTGTGACCTACCCAGGGAACATCAAGGAGAAGTCTGTAGCCCAGAAGAAGTACAGCGCTGCCGTGTCCAGAGGAGAGAGCGCCGGCCTCGTCCAGTGAGCCCAAGGCGGTAGGGGGGACCCTGTTGGGGTAGGGCAGAGGCTGCCCCTGCCTTCAGCCCTTTAGCCTTGCTCCCACCTCCAGTGGCCATACCTCCCCTTGAGGGGAAGGCCTGATGCCTTCTTCCCCCAGGGCCACTGGAAGAAAGACAGAGAAGTTCCAGGTGTCGGTCAGTGTTGCTCCCGCTGCCAAGGTCACTTTCGAGCTGGTGTACGAGGAGCTGCTGTCACGGCGTCTGGGGGCATACGAGCTGCTGCTGCAAATTCATCCTCAGCAGCTGGTCAAGCATCTGCAGGTACCTGGTGCTGCCTCCTCTTAGAAGGCCTCCTAGATCACCCCACTCTGCTGAGGGCGGTCCCTCCTTCCCCCATGCCTCCTGTGAGGGCAAGGCCTAGCAGACCCAGTAACCCACTTCTTGCCTCTAGATGGACGTTCATATCTTCGAGCCTCAAGGCATCAGCTTTCTGGAGACAGAGAGCACCTTCATGACCAATGAACTGGCAAAGGCCCTCACCACCTTCCAGAACCAGACCAAGGTGGGCCTGCTATGGTCTGTGGTTGAGGGTTCCAAGGGGCCTGTCTTCAGGTTGGCCCTATGAGCCTGAATTTCTAGAGTGGGACTATTGGACAGAATCTCTGAGCTGGAAGGACTCGTGAGGTTCCTGTGTTCATGTTGTCATTTGGCAGACAGGGAGGGCAAGGTGCAGGGAAGGCTGGTGGGTACTGGTTTGAACCCTTAGATCAGGGGAGAAGACTGATGTGAGGGCCCCAGGACCAGGTAGGGAGGAGGAGCTGCCTAGATCACATCCTGAGCCCAGCCCTTCCTTGCACAGATCTAGGAGCAGGGGATTCACTCACAATCCCTGCCCTCCAGGGAGGCAGTCTATCTGACAGATCAGCCTGAGAGAAAATTCCCTGGAATTTGACCCAAGGCTGCTTCCTGGAGTTCTCTCTTCAGATGGGGATGAAGGGTGTTGTTAGCACTGCCTCATTGCTCCTCCCAACTTCAGCTTGGTCATTTTTCCAGGCTCACATCCAATTCAAGCCGACGCTCTCTCAGCAGCAAATATCTCCAGAGCAACAGGACACAGTCCTGAATGGCAACTTCATCATCCGCTATGATGTCAATCGGACCTCCTCTGGGGGTTCCATTCAGGTGCGTGGGCTCCAGGCAAGAGAAGGGCCACCAAAAAATCCATCCACCGTCAAGGGCCTGAGCCCTATTCTATTCTATTCTATTCTAGAATAGGCCCTAGCCCTATTCTAAAAGAAAAGACAAAATAACCACCCCTAGTTATCAGCATGCACCAGGGGCAACACAGACAGAAAATAGGCAGTTTAGTTGTGTCGTCCCTGAAACAATTCCCTTTCAGAAGCAAAAAATTTCATCTCTACTGAAGAGCTGTGCTACAGAGTTTCCCTTGTTGCTTTGGCTGCCAGGAGGCTCACAATTCAGTTTTATGCTCAATTGCAGTAGCTTCTTTAACACAAGTTTCTGGCATCTTTTGATGGACCTTGTTTTTGGAGTCTTCACTTTTTTGATGGATCTCAGGTTTATTATGTCTCAACCCTTTAGTATGAGCTACCTCAAATATGAAAACAAATAGGAGGTAAAGTAGGCGTAGAGTTCTGGTGGGCCATGCATGAGCAGGGAAGCCTTCTCTGTAAGGGAAGGGCTGGACTGAGCCCTAAAATATGGCAAGGATTTGGGCAGGTTAGCAGGGGAACAGGGGTGGAGGGGTTGGAGTGAAGAGAGCATAGAAACGCCAGGACTCGGGGTGAGAAGGCTGGTTGGGGTTAGGGCAGGGCTGAAGCTCTTATACCTGTGCATCTCACTTTGGTCACAGATCGAGAATGGCTACTTTGTGCACTACTTTGCCCCTGAGGGCCTGTCCACGCTATCTAAGAACGTGATCTTTGTCATTGACAAGAGTGGCTCCATGAGCGGCAGGAAAATACAGCAGGTGAGTCCCGTGGGCCAGAGCAGGGTCCTGAAAACATACCGACGTAAACATACAGACACTGTCAGCTCTGGTCCAGCAGGCGGACCTGCCCTCCTCCATCTTCCTGGGTAAGGGTTTCCCCCTCACTCTGAGATGGTCAGAGTTATGAGGCAGGACCTGCCTCTGAAGCATTCACCACGTCCCCACTCCAGATATGAGCCCCAGGGTGCAGCCCCAGGGTACCTGAGGCCCCACTGAGACACCCACCTTGTGTCCCCTTCCCCTGACCAGACTCAGGAAGCCCTACTTAAGATCCTGGATGACCTCCGCCCCTACGACCAGTTCAACCTCATCAGCTTCAGTGGGGAAGCAACCCAGTGGAAGCCACAGCTGGTGCCAGCCTCAGCTGAGAACGTGAAAGAGGCCAAGAGCTACGTTGCTGGCATCCAGGCCCAGGGAGGTGAGGCCCTCTGCAGCCCCATGTGGCCGGGGCTTCTGGGGCACCAAGCCTGGTCTGGGGCACCCGGCTGGGAGCCACCCTGAGAATGTGTTTCCCTCAGGGACCAATATAAACGATGCGATGCTGATGGCCGTGCAGCTGCTGGAAAGAGCCAACCGAGAGGAGCTGCTGCCTGCAAGGAGCGTCACCCTCATCGTCCTCCTCACTGATGGTGACCCCACTGTGGGTGAGGCACTGCCAGCACCTCCAGCCCGGCTTGCTGTGGGACCTGGGGCTAGGAAGGAGGTGGCTGAGGCCTCTCTGGTTCTGAGATTCCAGAAATATCCATTGACCAAAATCACTCTTTTCTCACCCCCTTCCCAAACCATGGAGTCCAGGGGAGACCAACCCCTCGAGGATCCAGAAGAATGTGCAGGAAGCCATCGATGGTCAGTACAGCCTCTTCTGCCTGGGCTTTGGCTTCGACGTCAGCTACGCCTTCCTGGAGAAGCTGGCACTGGACAATGGCGGCCTGGCCCGGCGCATCTATGAAGACTCCGACTCCGCCCTGCAGCTCCAGGTGCCCACGTTTCCCTGCTGGGCTACATGAGTGAGGGATGGCACAGACAGGCGAGCAGACCCCAGCTCGGCCCTAATGACATACCCCTACCCTGCAGGACTTCTACCAGGAGGTGGCCAACCCACTGCTGACGTCGGTAGCCTTCGAGTATCCAAGCAACGCTGTGGAGGCTGTCACGCAGGACCACTTCCGGTTGTTCTTCAAAGGCTCCGAGTTGGTGGTAGCTGGGAAGCTCCGGGACCAGAGCCCTGATATACTCTCCGCCAGAGTCAGGGGGCAGCTGGTAGGTGTGACCAGCGCTTCTGGAGGGGATGGGTAGCAGGGGCAGACAGTCAGAAGGACTAGGTTCAAACCCCAGCCTGCCAGGCCCCAGCCAGTTGACCTTGAGCAAGTTACAGAGTATCCTCTGCCACTTGCCAATGATGCGTCCCCACTGTGTTGGCTCCTAGTGGAGATTCAACAAGATGACATGATTTTCTGAGAGCACCTGTGCAGGGCCAGCATGCAGTAGGCGCTCAGTGGTCAATCAGTGCTGCTGCTGCTGCTGTTCTCGAGGGCACCAGGTGCTTGGCATCCCCTCCTGTCCTCACACCAGCCCTCTGAGGTTGTCGTCAGGCAGGAAGGGCTGCTCCCATTGACAGATGAGCAGACTGACATCCAGGCAGGGCAGGCGTCTTGCCCTGGACCCCACTGCAGCCGAGTCAAGAGCCCATCTCACCACTTCATGCCCTGTCCCTGCCCAGCGTTCCCTGCCTCTGTGCCACAGGAGGCCCTCTCGTTCTACAAAGAGAAACAGCACTTCTTTAGGCCCTGGGGATACTGCCTTCATGGGAGAGATGGTGTGGGTAAATGGTCACACAAACAAGGTGCTGCAGGCTGATATGTCCCTGCAGATAAACCCGAAGACTCAGGGGAACAGCACTGGGTACCCCTACCTGGCCTGGGGATCAGGGAGGGCTTCCTGGAGGAGGCTCAGCTGAGACTGAGGGATGAGTAGGAGGTGGCAGAGGCCAGATGGAGAGACATAGGAATGTTCCAGGCTTGCATGGCAGGCAGGCAGCACGTGTGGGGAGTGTGGCAGGTGGGCAAGGCAAGCAGGCATGGGGGAACCCAGGGTCTTGTCTCAGGGGAAGTAGTCAAGTGTCATGATGGGCAGGGCATGTCCTTTGACCAGTCTGCTACCTCCCGGAGGTGAGACCTGGGGCAAAGCACTTACCCTCCCTGTGCCTCAGTTTCCTGCTGTATACAGATGGAAATAAGCCACCTTACCCACCTTGTAAGGCTGCAGTGGGGATTAAGTTCTCGAGCAATGTGAACACTCCATACAGTGTAGCAGCTGAAGTTATCCTGGAGGCCAGTGGTTCCCAACATGTGGAACCCAAGGTGAATTGGGGTAGTTCACAGCAAACCTGTCTTTGTTTGAGTACTTACGTATCGATTTTACTGTGTTCTAAAAAATAATTCGAACCCCAGACCTAAGATTTCACAGGTATTGCTGCTAGGGACAAGGCCAAGAGTGTTAGTCTATTTAAAGTTTGTTTAAGAAAAACCATCAAACAAATAGCTATACTCCTGGAAGAGGGCAAAATTCTTGCCGCTCCTGGTTCTGTACCCGCTGTATTGCACTAGGATAGTTTGCTACCTTCTGTTTCCACCTCCTTATCATCCTTGGAGGCTCTCACACCCCTAAACACCCTCCCTACCCTCCATTCTACTCAAAGGAAACATGGTCCTTGCAGCCCACGCTGCCCCAGCCAGGTTTCTTTTGGAAGTGCAGGGCGGCGCCGGGCCAGGCGCAGATGTCAGGCCTTCACTGCTGCTGCCCTGGTCGGGCCCCTCTTTCCAGAACCTGGAGGACATCACGTTCGTAACAGAGTCCAGTGTGGCAGAGCAGGAGGAGGCGTTCCGGAGCCCCAAGTACATCTTCCACAGCTTCATGGAGAGACTCTGGGCGTACCTGACCATCCAGCAACTGCTTGAGCAAATGTGGGTGTGCACACCCTCAAGGGCCCCTCAGCACCTCCCCAAGCTCTTCCTCGGTGGGGCAGGCACAGCTGGCACGGGCATCTCCTAGAGATGGAGACGGGGTGGTGGTGTCATGTCTGAGCTCCAGACTCTCAGCAGGAGCTCCCAAGAAGGGTCTGGAAAGGAGAGAGAATCTGACTGGGCACCCAGGGACCTGCAGAGCCACTGGTGTCCTCCACCTGCAGGGTCTCGACGAAGTCAGATGCTGAGAAGCAGGCCCTTGAGGCCCGAGCTCTGAGCTTGTCACTCAACTATAGCTTTGTCACCCCCCTCACATCCATGGTGATCACCAAACCCGAAGGCCAAGAACAGTCTGAAGTTGCTGAGAAGCCTGTGGAAAATGGTGGGTGTGGCAGCGGAGTTCTGACCCAGCGTTCTCCCCCATCCCTCCCCTACACCCCACACAAGACCTCACCCCTGCCACCCACAGACTCTTAGGAGCCCCATTTCATTGATGAGGAAACGGAGTCCAGGTCTCCTAACTCCACCAGGTTCACTGTACCTATGTAGTGGTATGGGTTGGGAAGAAGCTTAAATAGAAGCACTTCACATATATCAAAACCACCCTGACAGTGTATCTCTCTCTCTCTCTCTCTTTTTGTTTTATCCAGAAAGCAGACACAGGAACGTCTACTCAGGTAAGGGCCTAATACCCTCTAAGACTCGCCTGGGTGACTGTTGGCTGACCCAGGGCCTATAGTACAGTGACCATAAGGTTGCTGGCCAGGGCCTCTCCAACCCAGCCCTGCTCAGGAGGGAGTGTCATCTACCTAAGTACGTGGGTACATTTAGTCACCTGTTTATTCAGACTGGCTGCCACTCAGGCCCTGTCCTGGGCACCAGGGACACAGTCCCCATCCCCCTGGGGGCCCCAGAAAGGTATGTCCAAGAAGCAAACCCAGGTCTCTCTGATTTCCAGGTCCTGCTCTCTTTGGAACTCATTCCATGAGAGACAGAATGTCCAGAATAACAGGTAGCAAAAGAGGAGAGGGTAGAGGAAGGGGATACTGAGCAAACCCTGACCCTGCCCCTGACTGTCAGGGGATGACTTCCCTGGCTCGCCTGACTGATGGTGGGGCTGGGGCTCAAATTCAGTTGTGTCCGATTTAGGAGACAGTGGTGCAGACCCTGTCCTTTCTAAAAGAAGAGGCTGGAGAGGACAAGGTAGTTTGAGGGGCACTGCCAGCGGGGGTGGGGGTGCCCATATCCCAGCAGAGAGGCATTCAAGAAGGGTCCATTGTTCCAGCTGTGAATTTCTCCCAGGGTGCTGGGTGTGGGAAGGGGAGCCATCTGCCCTCTCCACCTCCCTCTCCTGGGGTGGGTCCCAGAGCCCTGGCTGTGGGGACCCAAAACACTGCTTGAGAAAAGACTGCATGTGTTAACTTTTCCAAAGCCGGAGTTTTCGGGCAGGGACCCGGCTTCCCAATGAGATTCGGACAACTTGGACCTTCTGGACCTATTCATCCTCCTTATCTTCCTGATCCATCCCACCACACGACCTGGGGAGCAGTGCTACCAGACATTGCATTAGGTAAGCCTCTTTCTGATCCTCTGAGGGTCTAGTTTCCTCAAGATGCACCTGCCTGTGCAGTTCATGGCCTAAGCACCACCCACAGGGCTAGGCACAGACCAGGGAGAGCTGCTCTAAGGCATGATGTTAAGAACTGCATCCTTTTTTTTCACTGAATTGGCTTCATTCACTCTGCAGGCTGGCTCAGGATGGAACGTTCTAGAAAGGGAAGGTTTCCTCCTTTCCCAAAGCCAACAGTAGTCCCTTGAGCTGTTTCTCATCTCCAAATCTGGACTCGGACACAGCCGCAGAGCCATGCTAGATCCTGTCTCCTCAGCGTTTTCCCTAATAGCATGCTCTTCTGGTTGAAAACTCTCTTTGCAAAGGCTCTTCTAGATTGGGTGCATGTGAGGCAGGGATCGTGGGGTTGGAGCTCGGTGGGTGGCAGGTGGCAGTGAAGGCTGGCAGGCATGCCGATTGCTTTGAATCCTGACTACCTTCTCCCTTTCTGTTTCTGGCTGTTCCTGCACTAATTTCAGCTTCAGTGTCATCAGCTATCTCAGTTCCTGACCAAGCATCTCGTGACCTGGATATAAGAATCAAAGGTGCCCCCAGGCCAGAGCCCCTGCAGTAGTAGTAGTAGGGAGAGCCTGGGAGGGGAGAGCCCCGGGAGCTCTACAGCCCTGCCGGGTGGGTTTCTCAGTGGAGAAAGAATCAACCACACCCTCTGCTGCTCCACTCCTCAGCCCGCTACTGCTCCCCGGAAGGGGCTGCCTAAACCCAGACTTTTTCTTCTTTCAGAAACAACCACGACAGCCCCACCCCCAGGTAAGTGCCAGCCCCCTTCAGCCTCCTCCCTGTCCTTGCCCCCTAGCCTGCTCTACCTGCCCCTAAAACCACACCTGCTGTCCCAGCCCCCATCCAGGCTCCTTCCGTCATCCTGCCACTGCCTGGCCAGAGCGAGAACCAGCTCTGTGTGGACCTCAAGCACTCTCAGGGTCTTCTGAACCTGCTCTCAGACCCTGGCCAAGGTGAGAGGTGCACACCGTCATCCGCTCAGACCCAGACACCACGCACCCCAAGCTTCCCACCTCGGAGACAACAGTAGGACACCTGCCTGCGAAGACTCCCGGGCAGACCTGGTCCCAGGTGGTAGCCTGGCCACGCCCCTGAGCACCGGCACGTGCACTTATACATCTGCGCCACGGACCTTTCACTGGGCACCATGTATGCAGGCCTGGGTGGCCTGCGCCCCAGGGTGACCAGATGTAGGCTTGCCCTCAGACACGCTTTACTTCAGGGGTGGGGAGACAGACCTGGGTACAGAGCAGCACAGTGCCCTGTAGTCAGTGCCCAGAGCACCGTGGACATGAGCACAGAGGAGGAGATAAGAGCAGTCTGAGGGGCAGGGGAGACTGCCCAGGATCATATGGGGTTGACTGGGCCTTGGCAGGCAAGTGGGGGTCCACGAGGCAGAGGAACGGGTAGGCCGAAGCACTGAGCCCTGAAGTGGGCTGTAGAAGGCGTGGAGGAGGAACATGGGGGGAGGAGGTAGGTGTACTGGCCCCCCAACCCCCAGGAGGGTCTTCCTGGCTGATCTGAGCTCTCAGGTCAGATGTGGGGACGCACAACCCTCGGGATGCTCACACATACACACCTGCAGAGCCACTTAGAGTCCACGAACATCCATGGCCCCTCGGTCCCCCCAGACCCACACGGTCTCCCTCTTCACCATGCCAGGCCCACAGTCTATTTGCTCCCTGAGGCCACCAATTCTCCATCTCTCTCTTGGCCACAACACCCAGCTCAGGGCCAGGCACACTACAGGGGCTTTACGTACGTTTCCTGGCTTCACACAAGACCTGCCTCCTCAGAGGGCTCACCTGTAGGTGGCCATCTCCGAGGACTTGGGGGCCCCTCCAAAGCCACAGGAAACCAAGGGATGAGTGGAAAGACCATGGGAAGCAGGCCTGCAGTGTGAGGGGTGCCAGGGAAGGGGTCGGGGAGGTGAGTGGGTGAAGAGCAGCTCTGGGGGATGTAGCTGGGGGGACCTCCTGTTCAGGCCAGTGCCCAGCCAAGGCCACAGCTCCCACCTCTCTGCTCCTGGCCCTCTCAGGCGTTGAGGTGACTGGCCACTATGAGATGGGGAAGGCCAAGTTCATGTGGATTGACGTGACCTTCAAGAACCCCCAGCTGCAGGTTCGTGCGTCCCCTGAGCACGTGGTAGTAACTCGGAACCGGAGAAACTCTGCGTACAAGTGGAAGGAAACTCTGTACTCGGTCGTGTCCGGGTAAGCCGCAGGCTGGGGGCCGATGGTTACGTGATGCCACGGGCCTGGGGAAGGAGTGGCTGGGCATGAGTCCTCTGCAGTGGGCCACACCCACAGGAGGGGTAGAAATGCAGAGAACCCTGCACATACCTCTCCTGCCCTGGAGGGTGCCAAGGGATTGTCCTGAGGACCTGGTTACCCTCACCCAGCCCAGGTCACTGTCCCATGCAGGGGACTGTATGGTTTGAAGCTGCTCTGCTGCTAATCCTGCGTGACCCTAGGCAGGCCGCTTAGCCCCTCTGAGCCTCCGTTTCCTCACTCCTAACTAGGGATAATCATCCTAGCCCTGAGTTGGAGGGCTGAGGGGAAGATCCAGTGAGAGAATGTGATTGGGAGCATTTGCCCATAGGCAGTGTGATGCCCACTGGGCACATGGGAAGGCGCACTTTCTATGTGGTGAGGTAACCATGACAATAGTGAGAGGCTGGAGAGTGCTGTCCACCAAGGGAGGTTACGAATGTCATCCTTAACCAACTCTTGAAGCTCTTATGTGGAGAGACACGTCCCCCTGGCATCAATCCCAGGCGACTGGGAGTAGAGGTGGATGGTGACCTCTTCCAGTGGGGTTGCCCCACCGTGGAGCCTTCCAGAGGTAGCTCTCCAGCTCTGGGTGTCACAAAGGGCCTAGGAGAGAGGCCGAGGACCCTGGCTGTCTTTGATCAGTGCCCTCCAAGCCCCCGGCCTGTGCCAAGTATGGAGAGCCTTGTCCACTCCCTCTCCCCAAGCTCCTCTGCAGACTGGTTTCCACTTGATAATGTGAGTGCACCCCTGGGGAACCTGAGGCGCTCACCTGAAAAGCTCCCAATTTCATAAAAGATCTTCAAGTTTCCTATTATCTGATAAATACGCAAAGATCAATAGGATTTCTGTGCATTGGGGCATACACACTAGAGGATAGAATAAAGAATTCCTATCAACCGTGGTGATAGAAAGTCCACACACTTTCATGAGCTACAGAAGATAACACGTAAAGAAAAACAGACCACAGCTTTTATGTTGAACTGTGTCAACAACAAGACAGTGTAAGTTTAGGGCAATTCCATTCTTAAATAACCTCAGAGTAACAGCAGGGCCTTATTCAACGTGCTTAAAGGAGTCTAACGTTCCTAAGAAAACCAAAATGGTAAGAATTTCAAAGATGATTTTAAGTAAAAAGGGAGGGCATAGACTGAGAAGGACTTGCCCTTCCTGGCCTTAAAACACACGATTAAACACTGATCATCAGAAGAAAGTGGGGCTAGCCATACAACCAGAAGGGACAGAGGAAATGTATCTGAGAACCCTCAAGTTGTATAAAAACTAATTCATGAGAAATCAAATGTAAGAAACCAGACGAAAAGGGACTATTATTTTATTTTATAAATAATGCTGGGATAAGCAGGTATTGGTAAGTTAACTTTGGTTCCAGTTGACTGAGGAAACTGAAGCCCAGAAGATTTAAAGGACTGCCCACCAAAGGCCACACTAGGAAATCCTGAGGACAGGAGGGCAGCCCCCGCCCACTACCACCCCACTGCCCAGGTCCCCTGTGGGTGTCTCCATGCCTCCCTTCCTGCTCAGGACACGAGTTTCCCCACAGCCTCAAGATGACCATGGACAAGGCAGGGCTTCTGCTGCTCAGCAGCCCAGACAGAGTGACCATTGGCCTGCTGTCCTGGGATGGCCCTGGGGAGGGGCTCCGGCTCCTTCTACGGGATGTTGACCGCTTCTCCAGCCATGTCAGTGGAACCCTTGGTATGCAGCCCATGGCCTGGGCTCAGGGCATCCTCAGAAGCCACTTCTGCCTGTGAACAGGCAGTGCCCTCAACTCTGCATGTCCCCCAGCCTCCCTCTATTTTTATTCTTCACTGACCTGCCCTTTATGTCTCAGGCCAGTTTTACCAGGACGTGCTCTGGGGGCCCCCAGCAGCAGCAGATGACAGCAAGCGAACCCTGAGGGTTCAGGGGCGTGACCACTCTGCTACCAGGTGACTCGGCGCAATAGGCCACTGAGCCCAACCAGGGATGGGGGCTGGGAGCTGGGCTCTGGGACCCCGACTCCTCTGTCCCTGCCTGGGAACTAGACAGTCAGGTGACAGATTCATGGCTTAGACAAGTCTGACCTAGCTTTCAGTAACCCCACAAAGGGAGATCAGCTCAGACCCACAGAAAACACACAGCGCAGAGATCATCAGGGTGAGCTGGGGGCAATAGGAGTGCCCCCTGGGTTCTCAGAGCCCTGGACCTTGGAGACCACATACAACTGGGTCCCCTTGGGTGGCCAGCCTTTGTCAGCCTGTGCTGGCAGGAGCTCTGAGGGGAGGGGCCCCAAGACCATCCACCTTCCGTGTTCCTACATCCAGCTGTCTCCCTCTCTTCCCACCACACCTGAGACAAGCTGACCACCTATCTGTCTGTGTGTTTATCCTAGAGAGCTCAAGCTGGATTACCAAGAGGCACCCCCGGGAAAAGAGATTGTCTGCTGGTCTGTGGAGCTGTAGTCCTGATGGGAGGAGTAATGCCCATCCCTCATGCCACCCCCCTCTATGCAGATGGCTGCCACCCTGCAACTACAAGGCCACCTTTGGGGCCTGAAACATCATGGGGAGAGGTACTTGCACTCATTAAAATAAAGAGAGGTGGTATGAGCCCAGGGAGTGGGCGTCTCTGGTTCCATCTGGCCAAATTCCAGGGCCTCGGAATTGTACCTTGGACACAGAGTGTCGTGTAACATTAGAGTCTTCTGCCATCAGCCCTTCCAAGGCCTGTGGCCAGTAAGGCCCACAGAGAGCTTTTAGTCTAGTCCCTTCATTGTACAAGCAGGAAAACTGAGATCTAGAGATATTAAACTACCCAGTTAAAATGTTGCTCTAATCGGGGCCCAGGACGGGAGAACATTCTCTGGGAGCAGGGTTCACTCTGCTATGTGGTTACATGGTCTGTGAACACCAGTTTTGACTCAAAAAAAAGAGAGTGACCTGAGTAGAAGTTCATTATAGGCCAACTCCCCAACCTTCTCAGCAAACTTTGGGGCCCTTTGCAAGACACAGTCTGATTTTCACACCTGTGCTCAGAAACAGGCCTGTCTCACCACCACTTTGCAAAGAAGTTGGCTCTGGAAGACAAAGGAGACAGAGGGGAGGCCCCCATCCCAGGAGGGAAGCCAGGGTCTCTTTCCAGGAGCCTGGGCTGTTTGAGGGTCTCCTTTCCTGTCCACACCCCAGGGTTAGGCACCCCAAAGATTCCACCCAATTCCTGCAAAGGCAAAGCACGCTTTAAAACCATTTATAATTATTCCCCCTACTTCTTCAAATGACACAAGTCTTTGGCTTACAAATAAAAAGCACTAGGAGAATAAAACCAAAGACGATGAGGATGAAAATAAGAGAAAAGAGCCAAGCTGGGGGAGAGTTAAATCAGAGACACCAGGGTAGGGGAAGCTGCAACAGCAAAAAGCTTTGCTCTGAGCTTCCTGGCGGCCAGGGTAAAGCAGAAAACAAGCTCATTTGCTTGCTAAGAGGGAGCGAACCAGATCAGGGAAAATATCCTTTTCCCAGCTCTTGAGCTACTCTGTTTACTGAGTGAGTCTTTCCAAAAGGGCAGAGGAGAGGCTGGTGGGAGGGGTCTCCATCAGCAGGTTTGCCAAACACTCAGGAACACGCTGCACTGCTGCTTCTGCATCAAGCCTGGGTGGCAGGCCGGAGTCTGCGGCTGAGTCACTTTGTGAAAGTTACTCATAAGGCTCAGACAACAGCTCAGTGCGACTAGGGAGCAGCCTTGGGGGCTCCGTCCGACAAGCTTTGGGGCTAGCTCTGACATACTGAGGTGAGAGAGGACTCCCCCAACCCCTGGGCTTACCCCTCCAGGACACCACGACCTGGATTGGTCTGTGGAATTTGTGCCATGCAGAGGGGTCATGGGTGACTTCCTGGCCCAGCCAGCACCTGAAGGGCATGAGTTCTCTGTGAACAATTGGAAGTGGTCCTTGTCCTTCAGTGTTTTGTCCACTGCGTGCTTTCTAGTGCCTGCTTGGGCCAAGCCCTGGGCTGAGTGCTGTGAGTACATTCGGCACCATGATAGACACAATGCCTCTTGTGACAACTGTCACCCAGAGAATTACCAAGTGCCACAAGGAGGCCAGAGGGAGACATCTTGCCCAACCTGAGGAATAGCAGGGAAGGCTTCCTGGAAGTGGCATGGTTGGGGCTGGGTTGGGATTGTGTTTTGAAAACTAAAGAGAAATTAGCACAGTGGGAAAGGAAGGCAGGACACCAGGCCTGGAGCCAGGACACCAGGCCTGGAGCCGGGACACGGCACTGAGCTGAGGAAGGTGAAGGGCAGCGGCACCGTGGGCTGAGGTGGAAGGGAACGCTGGCGAGGTGGGGCCAGCTCCGGTTGTGTACACCTCGCCTTGGAGTTCTGCCTCTATCCTGAAAGCCCAGGGAGCCATCAGAGGTGGTATGCAGGGACTGGGGAGAGGACAGAATCTGCCTAGTTTGGGCCTGCATGGAAGGCCTCCCTGGCTGCGTGTTGGAGGAGGGGGCAGAATTTGGGCTGGGGATGCCCTCCTGCCTTTCTTCCCACCCACTGGGCTTGGCTGCTAGCTGGAGCAGCAGGACAAAGATGGGCACCTCAGGAGGACCAGAAACCATGATGCTGATGCCTCTTCAGAAGCTCGATCTGGCAGGATCCTTCTCCCCATTTCACAGATGTGAAAACTGAGCTCAGGATGGCTGGTTTTAAGCCATGCGTTTCCTCAGCCGACCTGGGATTGAACGGGTGGCAGAGTCTGCTACTTTAGGGTGTCCCATCCCAGGCCTGGGCCCTTATTGCCAGCCCAGCCCGGACCTCTGCCACATTCAGTCTGGAGCCTTATCTCTTGTGGCCCTCTCCCTAGAGCAATAACAGCTGCCAGTCCACCTGTAGACTCCTGCCCACCTGGTTCTCCTCTAGTAACAAATGTTTCCTCCTGGGCTACCCTCCCCAGTGTCCTTTCCCCCAGGCCAGTGTGCCCCCTGAGCAACCCTCTTCTGGCTCAGGAAGAGGCCCCTGAAGTGGGAGGTAGGAGAACTTCCTGGTGACACATGACCAGACCCCACCCCACCCCCACCGGTATTTGTGACCCTTCCCAATCTGACTGACCTCCTCCAGTCTCACTGTGTCCCTTGCTCTGCCATAAGCAAAGCCGCCCACTGCTTCCTTCAGCAGGGTTCCCTCTGCCCAGCATGCCTTTGGACCCTCAGGCAGAGAGAACAGCACAGGCAAAGGATCTGGGGAAGGAAGGATTATGTTTGCAGAACTGGAAGCAATTTGTGTGTCTGGAACCTAGACAGTGAGTGGAAGGAAGCACCTGATGTGGGGCAGAGAAAGGACTTCTGTCTCTGTCCCAAGAGCCCTGGGTGGGAGATGTCATTTGTAGAGTTTCAGGCAGAGAGTGATGATCAGTTCTGCTCTGCAAAAGGCTCTCTCTGGAAGCGGGAAGGCCACAGAGGAGTGGTTGCAGTTGTCTGGGTGGGAGAGGGTTGTCCAGGCTGACCTGGAACCTCTGTCCGACCTCCCACCCAACCCAGGACTTATTGTTGGGGGGTGGGGTGGTCACCATGAGGAGGAAACTGGAGGATCCCAGGGATCTCCAGCCCAGCTGAAGGCAAACTTGGGCACCCATGGAAACAAACTGGGTTACTAAGCCGTGTGCCCCCAGATCCTAGCCCAGAATGTTGGCTTTACCTGCTGAGTGGATGGCTCGCATAGGGTGGGTGGACAGATGGGTGGATGAGTGGGCCAGTGGATGCCAGATGATTAGAGGGTGGCGGGATGGGTGGCCTGCGTAATTAGCTGCAGACTGGGTCTGCCCTAGGGCTCTCTCTGCTCCTGAGTCATAGAAGGATATTTAGGCCTGAAGGTCTTGATAGGAGCTGGTGAGCCATGACCCCTGACTTTACCTCTGACCCTCCTGAACTCTGAAACGCAGTCAGTCCTTCCCGACTTCTCAGGCACCTTTGCTCCTGCGTCAATTCTTGATTTTTTCCTTTCCCAGCCATCATATGTTTGACTCCCCATAGTACCACCCTAACCAACACCATCTTTCAGCCACATCGGTGGAGAGGCCTGGGAAGTTGCCTTTCTAGCAGCCAGGCCCTCCTTCGAGCTACTTGTCCCCTGGAGCAGGGGCTCATGGAGGCACGCAGAGGCTGGTGGCAGTCTGGTTTCACCTTGGTCTTTATTGTCTCAGCACTCCCTCAGGCCCCACTCTGTGCCCCTGTTCCAGAGGCCAGCCAGGCCGGGCCAGCCGTCTCAGCAGGAGCTGGTGTGTCCACTCAGAACAGGTCAGGGACAATGTAGTCGCTGTGGACACCGTCGATCAGCCCTTGCCCATTGTTGTGGACGAACCAGCAGGCAACCTTTGTGCCAACACTGATGTCCTTCCTGTAGTCTTTCTGGGAGCCCCTGGAGAAAGGAGAGAGATGCTGTGATACACAGGGTGGGCAAGACGGCTGCTGCACTCATGGACCTAAGGTGGAAACGGGCGTGAAGTTGCCGGTTCTATGAGTCCAGACTCTGGTCAAGAATGAGGTCATGTGGTTACTCCTCCTAGGGTTCCAAATATAGCTTCTCCCTAATTAGAAGGGGCCAAGACCCCAGAGGGAAATAAAGGTACCCCACAGAGGACAGGAGCCAGCCGGGCTGATATGCGTGGTTGGAGAGGGCTCCCTCCTATATTGTTACCAGGCAGGGTGAGGATGTCAGCGGAGTCCCCTCACCTGGTGACGGTCAGCCAATGGTTCTTCACCACCATTGTGGCATCTGGCTTTGTGGGGTCAGAGCCTGGGTGGATGTCAGACACTTCAAAGTCAAAGGGGTGGAAGAATTGTCCTGGGAATAAAAACATTCACACTGTCAGCCTTGCCATCGCCATAGGCGACGTGGCCACTGGCTTTCCAGGATTGAAGCAAAGGCTGAATGGGGTTGACTAAGATGGTACTTCACGTGGCTTTTCCCCTCCACCATGTGGCCTGAACAACCTGAAGCTTGAACATTTCATACCCAGCAGCCCATGTGTCTGTGCTGACATCCGGCGACTGTCCACCACATAGAAGCCCAGGAAGTCTTGGTGGACGGGCTCCTTCTTCCACACCTGGTGCAGGATGACCACAAAGGTAACCCCATCTCCGAAGGAGACCACTATGTTCTTCTTCCTGTTGATCGTCACAGACAGTCTAGGAGAGAAGAGGAGGTCAGCAGAGGGGCCCAGTGGCCATGACTTCAGGCATCTTAATCAAGGGCATCTCGGCAGGAGACATGACACCAGGACATGACGCCTGGGAGCGCTCAGGCTCCAGAAACTATGTCAAGGGTTTTGAAGAGAAGATGCCTCATGCGTGTTGACTCTGCCCTCCACTGAGTGAGTCCCTGCTCCTCTCTCCATAAGCAGGAGGGTGGGCTGTCCTGGGGGTCTGGAGATCTGGGCTCGAGCCCCAGCTCAGCCACTGGCTTCCTGTGTGACACTGAGCAGGTTCTGCCCCTCTCTTAGCTTCAGCGGAACTAACACTCCTACACTGCCTACCCGGTTGGGGTGATCTGAAGACACAGAAGAGGCTGAGGAGTTTGAGAACCAGCAAGTTTATCCAGAGACACTGTGTGTGGGACTTCTCGTTATTAGATTGCCAGGTCCATTTAATGCTTTCATCCACGCAGCCCTTCCCTCAAGGTCTGTCCTATGAACTGTCCAGCTCCCAATTCTGCCTCTGATGGGGGCCCCAGGGATTGGTTAGGGCTGACTTCTGAGGCCACTGATCTTTCCTGTGACCCCTGTGACTCCTGTCCTGGGGTTTGTTCAAATTGCTCCTTAGACCCTCGCACTGTCGTGTCCCCCAGAGACCCTGCAGCCGGGCTTTACCCATCCTGTGTGACTTTGACTGTGTCCAGCCAGCTGAACGTGCTCTGTGCCACCCCGTTCCATAGCGTGATCTTTGCCGGTGTCACCTCAATGCGGAAGTCCATCTGAGTGCTGGCAATGCCCAATTTGCCAAAGTAAGTCTTTCTGGTCTGGGAGTTCAGGCTATCTCTCTTCTCACCGATGATCTGCCCATTAACTGTGAGGCCTGCCAGAGGGACAGGGCATCAAGAGACCAGCAATACCTTCAGAATCCAGCCTGGTATTTAGGGACGCACCTTCCCCTTCAGCCAGACCTACTGAGGGGTAGCACAGTGGGGCCCCGAGGGAGAGACCAGGACTTCAGAGCCAACCCTGTCTGTTCCTAGACACTTTGGGGTCAGGCTGGAAGCTGAGGGCTCACATTGTGGATCTGCCCCTTGCCTGAGCCAGGGAGTGTTGCTCAGAGAAAAACTATTCCCCAGACACAGTCTGGGTCTTGCCTGCAGGCTCAGGCCACTCTTGACTCTGTCTCCCCAACACTGCTGGCACCTGGGGACTTGGTGAGCCTGTAGCCCTGGACAGCCCCCTGCAGGATGTAATCTGCACATAAAGATGGGTACATTATGGGCCTCGTGATGAGCTGGTCCACGTGCCTACCGTGGGGGGCTCCAGGCCTTCCCAGGAAGAGCCCCTGGCCCCAGCCTGCAGCCCTACCTGTGACAGGGTCCTGAATGAGGCGCAGCACTGTGCCTGGGTCTTCATCAATGTTGAAGCAGATGGCATCGTCCTTCTCTGGAAGTTGGATGATGAAGTGGGGGTCCCCATCCACTGAGGGCACATAGAGAAGGGGCTGGCTCCCGGGGTCTCTCACTGTTCCAGGGGCCTCCCCTTGCCTCCTGGCCCCTGTGGGATGGCCTCCTAGACAGGCAGGAGGCCCTGAGCCCTGCATCCTGAGCCTCCCCCCAGGAGGAGCCAGAGAACTCACCATAATAGTAGGGTGTCTGAGGAGGCTGGTAGCTGGCTGTGGACACAAAGGGAAGGAGGGCTGAACCCATAAGT
Organism: Camelus bactrianus; assembly: GCF_048773025.1. Classification (NCBI taxonomy): domain Eukaryota; kingdom Metazoa; phylum Chordata; class Mammalia; order Artiodactyla; family Camelidae; genus Camelus; species Camelus bactrianus. The sequence goes on from NC_133555.1 coordinate 31,636,839, forward strand.
AGACCTGGGGAGGCACTAAGTTCCCCAGCCAGAGTTTGGTTCATGACTCTCCCCCTCCCTCTCCTTAATGCTCTTAACCCACCCCACCCCCCATTTCCTCAGTACCCCAACCATCTGCCTGACCCAGTGAGCTGATTCAGGAAAGACTCCAGAGGGAATGGTGGACAGCCAGATGATACTCACTCTGGTAAGCCATGGAGGGGATCACTGAAAAAAGCCAAAGGGCAGTTGTGAGCAGAATCTAGGAGGTCCCTCCCCCTTACAATCCCATGCCTCCTGCTTGACTTAGTGCTATGTGTCCCCAGTGGGGCCCCAATGCTGATAGAAGGCAGGGATGTGACCCCTAAGTTTAGGCTTTAGCAATGGGGCATGCCCAGGGAACTCCTTTCTAGGGTTGGTAGTAACATGGTTGTAATGTTCATGCCAGGGGCTCAGTATTTTGATGTGCTTAAACGCAAGCCATTAGGTCATCAGCTTCTCTGTCGTGAGCAATGCTCACAGCAGATGCCGCCCCCCACTCCTGAACTCCCGCCCCTCGGCTGGGTGGGAGGAGCCTCACAGCTGTCTGTTGTCCTTGGTAGTAAAACGCCCGCCCACACGCACAGTCACGCACGCACATGCGCACCGGCGACTACACTTCGCAGGGCTGTTCTGAGGGGAAAGCCATGACCCAGTCCAAACGTGCTGCTTGGATAGAGCAGCCTGTATGGATGGAGGTGGGTACGGTAGGAAAGGGTTGGGAGGCCTTGCATGGTGGTGGTAGGCTTGTGGGGCGTGAGGTTCTAATTTTATGATAAGAGAAACCTGGAGTGCTGTGAATTCCAGCCCAAGCCCTGGAACCAGGCTGCCTGGGCCAAGGTCCCGGCTTGGCCACCAGCTGACAAGTCCTTGAGCAAAAAGACTTAACCTTGCTGCCTCAGTTTCCTCACTGTAAAATGGGAACCGTAAGAGGATACCCTCAAAGGGTTGCTGTGGGATTAATCAAGTGCTAATTAATCGAGTTGCTAATTTTTGCAGGTCATGGAATACTCTCATATTGATTGTCCCTTCTTGGGCAGGGGAAGCCACCCTCAGTCAACTGACGAGAACCCTGAGGCTCAGAGCGCAACAGAGCCCAGCCAGAGTTTGGCAGCAGAGCTGGGGCCTGAGCCCAGGTGTCCTGAGAGCCCCTCCCCTGGTGGCACATCCCCAGGTGTGCTTGGAAAGGCCTCCTTAGTCCTCTCTTGTCTCCCTCCTGGGACACCGACCCAACTGATGACTGAAGCTCACCTCCTGCATCCATAGGCCCTACGAGGAAGGAAGAAGAGAAATGCATTAGAAGCCACAGACTCCTGGTATCAAAGTGAGTGTGACTGACTGACCACCTGGCCCCCACAAGAACCAGGAGCTCCTGGAGGCAGAGGCCTGGCCGAGACCAGCTCTTTATCTCTATACTTCCCAGTGCTGCACCCCATCCCCGACGCCCATTGCAAGGACACTCAGGACTCCTCTCTTGGGATCTGATTGAAAGGGCCTGGTCCCAGCCTCCAGCTCTCAGGGTCTTTTCCTCTCACAATCCCTAGGTGCCTGCTCCAGGCCTAACTTTCAGGCTGGAAGTGCTTCTTCTTGTCTAACTAAACCCTTCCATGCTGCAACCTAAGTCCTCTTCCTGGAAATGACCCTGGGCAGTGTGCCCCTTTAGAGACTCAGAGGTTTCTATTCACTCCCATACCCCACTGTCCATGCTAGCAGCTTCACTCCCTCCACAGTGCCCTACCCAGCCTTTGGCCAGTTTTCCTTTGATGCCCCCTGGACCTGTCCCTCTCAGCCAGTCTGGTCTTCTCAGCCTGGCCCAATTCTCAAGGCACTTGAGGCCTGAGTCCTGGAAGAAGGCCTCTGAGTTCTGGCCCCTGCTCTCCATGCGCACCTTCCCCAGGCTTGTCGGCAATGTCCATCTGGTTCTCGTTGTCCTCAGGCTTGGTCACCACCATGGAGGTCAGTGGAGTCACGAAGTGGTACTTGAGGGACAGGTCCAGGGCCTGGGCTGTGAGGTTCTCCTTCTCCTTGCCATGGGCGTTCTTGCTGTGGAGAGGGGTGGAGTGGGAGGGTCAGCCTGGAGAGCAGCTCGCACTTGCCTTCCTGTACTGTGGCTTGGAGCCACAGGCCAGGAGCCACAGAGGCAGCCCAGGATCCCTCCACCTCTCCCAATGTGGGGGCCCCCAGGATGGAGGCCACGAGCATTCAGAAAAAACTGGTTCACCATCTCCCTGGGACAGATGGACAGACCCTGTTTCCTCCCTGGGCCTCAATTTCCCCAGCTGTAAAATATCAGGGGCTTGAAATGGCCACTAGAACAATCAGCCATGACGGTGTTCATATGCCAAGCGCTCAGCTGTTCCCAACCCTGTGCCAGGGGCTTTCCAGGCCAATCCCATGGACAGAAGGCTGCACAGCCCTCTCGCATGGGCGCAAGCTCTGCCCTCTGGGGCTGAGGGCTGAGTTCCCAGCCTTCAGTTCTGTTCAGCCTCACCATCTCTGCGTGCCCATGCTGGGTGCAGGAAACAGGATGCTGAGGCCCACCCCTGCCTTTAAGGTGCTCCCAGCCTGCCCCTTGAGCCCCAGATGACAAGCTAGGCTCTGCTTCTGGAAAAATAGGCCATGGGGCCAGGCCACGAAGAGGGCAGGGCAGCTGGCAGTGGGTGTGGAGGTGCACTTCCCAGGGCATGGCCCAGTTTCCTCCTCTTGGGCTCCCCCAGAGCATAGGCAAAACAGGTAGGCACAGGTAGGCTATGTGAGGGGTGGGCCAGGGTCACCGTTTCTCCAGCAGCTGCTTGATGGTGAGGTAGGCCCAGAGCCGCTCAATATAGTCCCCGAAAATGTAGTCCCTCTCCTGCAGGGCCTTCTCCATCTCCTTCATGTCCACCTCCTCAGTGAAGGTCAGGTCATTGATGGCCTGGGGCAGAGGAAGGAGGAGGAGGGAGGCTGGAAGTTTGGAGCCAGCTGGTCCTGGTTCCAGGGCTGCTACTGCTGGACCGTCACCCAGGAGGCCGGAGCCCCATTGGTGTGGATCTCCCACCCTCAGCACACAATCAGGCCCCAGACCAGCTTACCCCGTAGCCCTTCACATCCGCCTTAAAGTTGTTTATGTCCTCATCTGCCAGGCGCCCAGCCACCACAATCTCAGAGCCGTCGTAGAAGTGCTGGTAAGTATTCTGGGTGAGGTCCTGGATGGCGTTCTTGGGGTATTCTACCTCCACATCCGTCAGTAGCGGGTTGGCCACCTCCTCATAGAAGCCCTGGAGTCCAGATAGGGGATGTAGTAATATCAGGCCACCAGGGCAGACATGGAGTGGAGGGGCTGGGCAGGCTCCCACTGGTGCCTCCGTGAGTTGTTGAGTCCCCCAGGCTGGGCCGGTCCTGGCTTCTGGTCTCCACTTCCACGTGGCCCAGACTGTGCCCTTCAGTTTGGGGGAGCCCTTCCTGCCCCCCCCCCCCCAGGTAGAGACTGGGAAGAATAAAAAAGGAAAGGACAGTTCTTGGCACATAGAAAGGACTCAAGAAATGTTTGTTGGAATGAAAATAGAAGGAAAGAAGGATGAGCAGAGAGGCCGACTAGGGGCGATGTAGAGCTAGAGTGTGAGACCCAGAGACCGACGGGAGGGAGGCCGGGGGTCCACTGCAGAGGCGAAGAGTGGTCATCTGCGCCAGGGAGGCATGGGGTTGCCAGACTTAGCAAATGAAAATACAGGACATGTGTTAAATTTGAATGTCAGGTAAATGACAAGTTATTTTTGAGTATAAGTACATCTATTATGGGGTGAATTGTGCACCCCCAAAATACATAGATTAAAATCCTTACCTCCAGTACCTCAGGGCATGACCTTATTTGGGGATAGGGTCTTTACAGAGGTAAATGAGTTAAAATGAGGTCTTTGGGATGGACCCCAATCCAACATGACTGATGTCCTTATGAAAAGGGAAAATTTGGACCCAGAGACAGACATACACACAGGGAAGATGATGTGAAGAGACAAGGAGAAAATGGGTGTCTACAGGCCAAGGAAAGAGGCTGCAGCAGATCCTTCCCTCGCAGCTCTCAGAAGGAACTAACCCTGCCAACACCTTGATTTTGGACTTCTAGCCTCCAGAACTGTGAGATAATACATTTCTGTTGTGTAAGCCACCAGTTTATGCTAATTTATTACAGCAGCCCTAGCAAACTAAGACAGTGTCCTGTACAATATTTGGAGCGTGCTTACTGAAAAACTATTGACTGTTGATGAGAAATTCATATTTAACTGGATGTCCTGTATTTGATCTGGCAATCGCATGGAGGAAGTAGGTCTGTTCTGGGTACCCACTGGAAGTGGGTGGACAAAATAAAGTAGTACTGATGGGAAAGAGGTAACCAGAGGTAGATTTCAACCCAAAAGGAAGTTCTTTTTAATAACTGAAATTGTCACTCAGTGGACCACTTCCTGAGAAAGTAATGAGCTCTTCATTCCCAGAGGTATGCAAGACAAGGCATACCTGTAACTGCAAGTTGGCATCGGAATCCTCATAAATGCGCCGGGCAAGCCCATGGTTCTCCAAGGCCATACTCTCCAGGAAGTTGTAATTCAGATTGTTGCCAAAGCCCAAGTTATACAAGGGGAACTTGCCCCCAATAGCATTCCGCACATTCTCTTGGATTTTTTCAGGTCTGCTTTCACCTGCAGGAGAAGGTGTTTGCTCTCCAGTCACAGCCCTGGTGACTGTCTGGACCAGCTCTGTCTGGAGAGATCTGACACTCACACATATAGAGCTGGTGGAGTCATGGCCACAAGCCTGTGTTGAGGTGGGGGGATGGGGAGGAGCCCTGGCAGGAAGCAGGGTCCTGCCCTTTAGGGGCTCACAGACCATGGGGGACCCTGGGGAGAGCTGCCCAAGATCTTGCAGCACACTGGCTACAAGCTGGGATTCAGAGCCATACCCGCTGCCTCACCTGTGTTGGCGTCTCCGTCAGTCAACATGATGACGATGGAGGTGCTCCTCTCTGGGACTATGTGCTCCTCCCGGGCCTTGTTCAGCATGCTGATGCCCCTCAGCAGCCCATCGTTGATGTTGGTCACTGGCACACAGACAGACAGCACTGTGGGAGGGTGTCCTCAGGGTGCCAGTGTAGAGGACATAGGGACAGCAGGCCCTGTTCCTGTGCCCAAGGACCCTGTCCACCCTACATGCTGGTACTCAGTAAATATCAACTGAATTGCTCAGTGAGTGATGAATGAATGACTTAATCTTTCAAATGGGTAAAAGGACCAGCCTCTCAGGGCTGCTGGAAGGATAGACACACATGGTGATTGTAAAAGCAGTTTAGAAGACAGTCAGCTGGACTCCCAGCCCCTCTCATGGGAAGAGAGGGGAGCAGTATAGATGTCACTTGTCATCTTTCATATGAAACTGCCAAGGGTAAGGGTTCTCTGTGGTGTTATCTTGCTGGGACTTGTGAGGCACCAGGATCATGGGTTAGAAACAGAAACAATGGGTTTCCCTAGACCACAGAGAAGAAGCCTGGATATCAAGCCTGAGGACTCCCCACTCCCACCTCTACCCCCAGCCACGGTCTGCAGAGCCTGGACCAGCAGAGTCTCTGACCCCAGGCAGGAAGGAAACAGGCTGCTCAGGCAGAGAGAAATGGCAGCAGGTGGCTCTCTTCCCTCTGTTCTTACATCCTTGATCGTGAATATTCATCACAAATTTCCTGGCCTCCTGGATGTTCTCAGGAGTGGCTTGAACTAAACTATCTTTCCAAGTGGTCACACTTCCACTGAACAGGATGAAATTCAGGTAGTCATCCTCTTTCATATCCTCCAGAATTTTGAGGAGGGCATCCTTTGTCTAGGAAAGAGAAAGGCAAGGAGACAAGATGTCTTCCCAGCCTGGGCTGGCGGTGGGGCCTACCTTTTCTGCAACAAAAGGGGCAGATGCTTTGTGCCTTTGAAAAATCCCTGTCCCCCTTCCTCCTCTTTCACTGGAAATATCTGCTTCATCCACTTGAAAAAAATCTCTCTCTTCTTCCCACCCATCACTCCTAACCCCTGCACCAAGAAGAGTACCTGCTCCATTTTCCGACCGTGCATGGAGCCACTGATGTCAATCACAAAGACCACATTCTTGGGCACCACCGGAAGGCCTTGAGGTGCGAAGAAGTGCACAAAGTAGCCACTGACTATCTGGAAAGGGGAGAGAGAGACTGGAGGCCAGTGGCCCTTTAGCAACCTCGCACTGGCTTCTCCTGCAAATAGAAGCTGGACATTTACCAGCCCCAAATAAAGATGTCCTTTCCCCCCAACCAGGGGCTGCCACACAAAGGCCCTGAACTGCCTATCGTCCCCACGCCTGGTGGGAAATTCGTCCTTGGGCTGAGGATCAAGGGTGTCGCACAAGATGCCACTGGAGCCCCACCCGGCATCAGCCCTCACCCCACCATGTTGGGGAATCAACCAGCCCGGCAGAGCTATTTGGTGAGTACCTATGAGTACCTACCTGTACATTGGCTGGAGACTCTCTGTTCACATCATAGGTGATAATGAAATCTCCTTTGAGGAGGGAGTCCGTACAGGTTGGGCATGAGCGCTGTTGGTCCAAGCTGGGCTTGAAGGACACATGGCCCTGAGGGAGGATGATGGAGGGCCTGGCTCAGCTCGACCACAGCCTGCCTTCTGCAGACCTCAGCCTGGTGCTGCCCTGGAGAGTGAGGCACAGCCCTCACGGGGAGGAGCCTGAAAGTGGGTGCCTGGGCTGTGCAGAGAACCCCCATCTGGGGTTCTCTGGCCTTTCTGAGCTCCTCTTTCCCTCTCAGAGATCAGGAGCTGCTTGGAGGGCAGGGGTCTTGTATGAGGCAGCCTTTCACTCTCCTCATTCACTGGGCCCCACAAGTCCCTTCGCGCAGCCTACCTTGGAGCTCAGCGCTGAGAAGCCACTTAGGGAGGGGAGATTTGCACCATGAGAAGGAACTCCATGTTGGGTGGTATTGGATGTGTTGTTGCCAAGAGGAAGGGAAGGGAGCAGAGCAGGGAGCGGGGAGAGGGCTCAGGGCAGGGGCACTGCCTGCAGAAGCCAGCAGCCCCCTGAGTGTGTGTGCTTCTTGGGCCTTTCCCTGGGAGTCCTGAATGACTGGGGTTCGCTGTTTGTATAAACATTTATTCATTCCCCCGCCCACGATCAGCAAGGCCCCTGGAATCGCTGGGGGCCTTAGGGACTGGAGCCAACCACCAGCACTGAGAATGAAGTTCCCTTTCTTCTTTCATCCCTCATGTGGAGTCAGATCTAAATGACACCCTCTAGCCTCTGTCTCCTTGTCTATAAAACAGGGACAGTAACCTGCCCGGCCCACTTCGCAAGGTAGAATGGGACCAGGCTTTGAAAATGGTTTCCCTGTCCTCCGGTGCAGCTGAGACCCCAGTTCCTCTGGCAGGTCTCATCAGCAAGCAGCCCCTGCCTCCAGCATCCTCATTCCTGACCAGGTGACCTGGGAGACAGGTGATGGTTGTGGCTTCTTCCCCTCCCCCTCACACACTCACTTGCATCAGCCAGACCCCCAGGTTCAGACTTGCCCTGCTAGGGTCAGAGTTCCTACCCCTGCCCCCCAACCCTGGCCCAAGAGGCATCTACGCCACCTTTTTCCCTGAGAAGGACTTGGTGAGGGCACTGCCCAGGAGGTCATTAGTGATGAATGAGGCTTCAGCATCCAGCGTGCTGATGCCCTGGGGCTCGAAGATGTCTGCCTTGATCTGAAATGGCAAAAGATAAGATGTCATTCAATGGCAGTGCAGAGGCCAACCTCCAGGGCAAGGAGCTGGGTCAGTGATGGTGCAGGGACCAGCCTCTAGGACAACTCTGTGAAGGCCAATCCTGCTGTCTCCCACCAAGAAAATGACCACAAGGGTTTGTAGACAGGTACTCTAATCCCAAAGCTCTCCCACTAGCTGCCATATGGTGCTCACATTCCACCACCAAAGCGTTTCCTTTGGCTTTCTACTCTGTTGTAGATAAGATGCCTGTGTACCTGGTTACAAGCATTACAGAGACGCTTTGTAATGTTGTCCCCAAGGACCCAGCTCCCAACCTGGATCTGCGAGGTGCAGCCCAGCCTCCTCCCCTTGGCCAGGTGCTGTGTCCAGAACCACCGTAATTCCCTCAAGCCCCCTGAGCCAAGTGGTGGGGCCTGGACTTCTGCATTCTTGACCCTGCTGTGGGCTCTGCCCAGGGGCCCTTCCTGGCACCCCAGCCCTGGCAGTTTGAGCAGGGGCTGCAGGAGAGCAGCTGATTACCTCAAAGTGCTTGACGAGTTGCTTGGGCTGGACCTTGAGGTACATCTCATACTTGCCCTTGTGCCTCTTCAGCAGCTCCTCGTAGGTTAGCTCAAAGGTGACCTTGCTGCCTGAAGCCACGTTGACTGAGACTGTGAATTTCTCCAGCTTCCTCCCAGAGGCCCTGGACAGGGATGTGAGACAGTGACTGCATGAACCCACCCTTCCTGGGGTTTTAGTTCAAGCCCCTTCTCCTTGGGGGAAGACCTCCACCCACTCTGAGCCTTGGTTGCCTCAACTTCAAAACGATTAATGTTGTAAGAATTATAGGCGCATTAATGAAACAGTAGCTGCTGTTCTGTTGTTTGAGTTCTGAGGGCCTGGACAGCCCTGGCGTTCTCCCCAAGGCATGGGAGGGGGGGTGTTGGGGAGGAGGTGGGTCACACTTACTTGACCAAGCCGGCCGTCTTGCCCTGGGACACGGCCTTTTCATACTGCTTCTTGGCAACTTCCTTCTCCTTGACATTCCCAGGGTACGTAACGCCATCGATGGTCCTGTAGGGAGACAGAGTTGAGGTGCTTTTGCTGGGCCCGCCTCCCCTCCTGAGCCCAGAGCAAGCAGCTGTGGTGACACCCACAAGGTGAAATTGGTGATGAAGGCTGTCTTGGGCAGCTCCACATTGAAAGAGACCTCCTTGGCCGTGTCTGCATGGTTGACGGCCCTGGTGGTGACAACATTGTGAGCGAAGCGGGAGGTCACCTTGCAAGTGATCTTGGTGCTGTAGACCTCGATGCCATTGACCACCTGCAGGAGAGGGGTCGTGAGCAGCCAGCCTGAGGCACCTGGCTGCTCCACTTCCAAGCTCCTCTCTGCAGGCTCCAAAGCTCCTGCATGGTAAGTGGCCCCTCCATTCTCCTAGTCACCCATGTCAGAGGCCTGAGTGGTGTCCCCCTGTGTAATTGGCCACCACTGTTCTGATGGCCACTTTGCCTCCTTAGCTCTATGGTCTGTTTACGTGCAGCTATAGCCACTGAGATCTTGTAAAAACCCATGTCTGACCCTTGTCCCTCTCCCACTTAAAGCCCTCCCACAGTCCCCACCACCCTCAGGACAGTCCTCCCCATGGCTATGGGCTCCTCCAGGCAGGTCCTGCCTCTGTGCATCCTGTGCTGCAGCCATGCTTGGTCTCTGCACCAGGAGCTCCCGCCCTGGCTCTTCCTGCTCATCTCCACACCTCAGCTTGGAAAAGACCACATTCACACACACCCCAGCCTCCCTCCTGTGTCTTTTGGTAATTGTCCCATTCTGTCTCCCAAACAGGCATTTATTCCCTGTGCCCAGGGGGTTGTGTGGGGAGGACCTTCATGCCCCCAACACTCTCTTTCCACCAGGGCTCCAGGGAAGCATCTGGGTTAAACATGGATATAAAGATGCTTTGTGAGGGTGTGACAGGGCCATTTGCTGCGTATCCCCTGCCCAGCACCCAGAGCCTGGTAAGTGCTGGGTAAGTGTTTGTGGAAGGAAGGACAAGTTGAAGTTGGTTCTGTGCTGCATTGGCCAGTCCCTCCGGGGCGCCCTTTCCCAAGGCTCTGGAGTTGCAGAGGGGCTCTGCTATGGCAGGGCGCCATAAGCTGTTTGCCAGCTGGAGGGCCTGCCATGGTGGCCCACCCCTTCAGCTGTTGCACAACCAGCTCCGCCCTGCCCCATCCCTGATGAAAGTTCTCACCCCTTCCGGGAGGCTCCGTTTCTGCAGAAACAAAGACAAACACAGGGGTCAGGCCAAGGCCAAGGTTACCATGGCCGGAGAGCCAGGGTTCAGCAGTGATACCCCCACACACACATACACACATCTTGAGGGGTCTCTGGGCACAGGAGTAGGAAGGGCTTTGAAAAGGAAGAGAAGGTCTCCAGTTCAGCCAGGGGAGCAGGGCAGAGAGAACCAATGCCAGAGTGCTCCTCCTGCCTCATATACCCCGACTCACTGCCTTTCCGTGGGCCCAGGCCCCTGAGGCCTTCTCTAGGCCCTCACCACCACTGTACCCGACACGGCTCAGCTCAGCCTTTCCTAGAGGCCTCTGCCCTCGTCTCAGATGTGGTCCTTCACAGCCCGTCGGGGAGGTGAGCTGTTTGTGGTGCATCGCCCATTTGACAGGTAGGGAAACAAGCCCAGGAGATGTAAGAGCCTTGCCCAGGATTAGACAGCAGGTCTGGAGCCCAGTCCTCCTACCCCCAGCCCTGTCCCCTGCAGCTCACTGCCCAGCCTCTGCCTCGTCCTCACCCTTCGTAGTGGTCTGCCCAGCCTAGTGCCTCTACCTGTAAGGGCTAATGTCCAGCCCCCCTTCCAGATGTTGAAGAGGGGGCAGACTTACCCCAAGCGGCCAGGGCGGGCTTCTCGGGAAGCCAGAGACTGCCAAGCTGGAGAGCAGGGCCAAGACAAGGCAGGGCCACTGAGCAGATGCCATCACTGAGCACCCTGGCCTGGCCCGAGCTCCTTATATGAGCAAGCCTGGTGTTTTCCAAGTGGGGTCATCGACCTGTAGCGCGGGCGGGAGGAGTGGGAGGTGGGAGGCTCCCCAGGGAAGCTAGAGCCTGGCTAGAGTAACCAGCCTGGATCTGCCTGTACTAAGGAAGCCCAGTGGGTGTCATCAACAGTGTGGGGACTTCATTCCCAGTGGCTATGGGACATGGAGGCCCCTGGGGAAAGCAGAAGCTCTGTGTTGACAAATGGGTCACGGCATTCCTGAGATGGGGCAACAGTGAGGGGTATGGAGTCACATTTAAAGCAAATGGCATCTCAGCATCATTGTTTCTGATCCATCCTACTGACGTGGGCTCTGGTCTGGCCTCCTGGATCATAGCCACCCCTTCTCAAGGCAGCCAGGGCACAAAACCAGATTCATCACCCTAAGGCTTAGATCTCCATTCATTACCCTCTATAGTTCCCACGGACCCTTGGAAAAGATGAACCCTGAGTCCTATGGTCCAGCTCCATTGTGCTTTTCTGAACTTCACTCTCTTCCCACTGGCATGACCTCCCCTTCTCTGCACATCACAGCTGTCATCTCTGCCAGCTCATGTGCCCCCTACAAAAGTCTTCAGCTTTATTTTTTGGCGGGGGGAGGTGATTAGGTTTGTTTATTTTTAGAGGAGGTGCTGGGGATTGAACCCAGGACCTCATGCATGCTAAGCGTGCGCTTTACCACTTGAGCTATACCCTCCCCAAAAGTCTTCAGCTTTTATCCCCACAGACAGCCCAGCCCCAGGCTCCATGCTCCCGAAGGGCCTCGATTGTTACCTTTGGTTGAGGTTTGCATGTTTGGGTCTGATCACCCCCTCTAGACTCCAAGGTTCTGGAGGGCCAGGCCATATCACATCCATCTCTGTGTTCCCAGGGCCTGGCCAGGAACTCAGCTGCCCTCAGCCTCTTGGAGAAACATTCTCCCAAAATTCTCCAGTGAGATTGGAGCTCTGGCTCCAGAACAATGGGAGCCTTATGGGCAGGGTCTTATCCTCTCCTAATGGGGGCTGGGTCCTTCTGGCTGCACCAGGTCCCTGGCATTCCTAGACTTTACAGACAGCCACCATGTGCCTGCCATACCCAGGCTCTTTTGAGCAAAGCCACCCAGTGACCTCCCACTCGGCCACTGCTGAATGGAGTTGATGAGGATGCCTGGGCCCAGGGCAGCGAATTTACGGGTTGTACCGTGGCCTTGGTAGAAAGCCCAGACTGCACTTGACTGTGAGATATACAGAGAAAGGTGACTGCTGAGGGCAGAGAAACAGTGAGAAGGCAGAAAGCAGAAGTCATGAGGTGGCAGGAGCCATGAGGTGGGAGCAGACTAGTGATTGGAAGAGACAGGCGCCACGGAAGCAATGACAGAGTTGCCGAGTAAGAAAAATGATGGTGGACCAACAAAAGGAGCGGCTGAGGCGGCAACCGCCTGTGTGGGCCCAGCTGGGGGTCCCTGTTCTCCTCAGGCCTCCTGACTCCTCACACTGGCCCTCAGTGCTGGCAGGCCCCAAACTCAGGGCTGACACCTGGGAGCAGAGAGAAGAGCCTTGCAGTCTGGCTCCCAGGACATCTCATTTGTGTGGGCATTTTCAGTGTCTGTGGTCACTGACTACTGGGCCCTTGAGGCTCTGGCAGAATTAGCCTGCCAGTGTTGTCCAGCAGCTCCTCCCCATGGCCCTGCAGCTGCCTGTGGCACTTCTCCCAGCTCCATTCCTCCAGATTACTGCTTCATCCCCAAATATTTGGAGTCTGTGGGAGGGACAACTCAAAATAAGAAATTCTGAGGTTGCTCAGGAGGTCCCTGAGGGATGGCTGGGGACTTGAACAGACCCAGAGTCATCATACAAAATCTAGAATTAAATGGAATCTGAAAGATCTTCAGCTTCACCCCATTTCTGCTCTTTAGGATGGGAAAATAAGGCCCCAGTGGGGCTGGGCCTTGCTCAGGGTGACCAGCCAGCTGGCAGCCCATGGCTCTCCCTTGAGAAGCCCAGGATACTCCGGACCAACTCCACTGAATGTCCTTAGCCTGCCATCCAGGGCTCTGTGTCCTGGGCCTGGGGCAGCCCTGGATCTCAGCATTTGTGTTGTTGACCTGGGCCCTCACCAGCCTCATTTGGAGTGGGAACTAGACAGAAGCCAGCAGAAAAAAAAAAAAAAAAAGCAGAAACCCTTTGGAAAGGAGCAGGCAGAGGCCCGTCAATCTTCACTGGGAAGGCCAGGGGTTGCCAAAGTGCAAGCTCGTCTCCCAGCACCTGGTGATGTTGCACTTTAACTGGGCCCCAAGGCAAAGCCCAGGGAAGGAGCATGGAAGGCGTAATTCCAGGCATCAGTGTGAGGAGTCAGAGAACTGCTATTCCTGGTCCCTGAAATCACAGCTTCTGGGCAGTGGCCGTCCCTGCTTTGGGGAAATACCATGTCTGCTGTCAGAGGTTGCAAACCCCCAGCTGAGAAATGGAGTGGAAGGTGGAAGCCCAGGAACTGCCCCCTGAGGCCCTGACCCCAGTGGGTAAGCCCCCAGCTCCCGGTAGGACTTCTTCAGGCCCCCAAGTCCATGTATAGTTCATGTGTTTCTTTCATATGCTCATTTTAAGTATACTTTGGGCTATCTAGAAGCAAATCCCAACAGGCTTTGGCCATCAGCCCCCTAGCCTGACAGGAGTATTTACATGGGCTGGTTAAGCACGCAGATGTTGATGCCAGACAGCATGGGTTCAAGTTCCAGCTGCTCTGCCAATTACAAGATGAGTGTGATTTGGGACAAATTACCTAACCTCAGCTGTAAAGGTTGTGATAAAAGTATCCCCAAGGGCTGCTGGGAACATACATTTAGTTAATTCAGCTGAGGCACTTAGAACGGTGCCTGGCTACAGGAAGCACCTAGTCAGCTGTGGCCATTGCTGGTCCTTCCTGTACGTGCTGCCAGAGTGTCCTTTGGTCTCTGGACCTGTAGGGGGAACTGTGTGCACGGGACCCTCAGGGCACTCAGAGGGCATGGGGCCAGGCAGCTACAGAGAACAACAGGGTGGTGTGTGGGCTCCTTCCAAGCCTCCAGGTCTGCTGTGTCTCCTGAGCCCTTCTAAGGGGCAATATCTTGAGTTGCCTGCCTGCCATCCTCTCTCCCCAAAAGCAGCCAGCCTGGACTGGACATAGCCTCTCTTTAATAGAAGTCATGAGTGCTTTGACATAGGGGACCAGCTTGGATAGAGAGGTGTGGCCTTGGTAGCAGGTCATGATGCTGCCCTCCTCCTCTGCCGTGGTCCCAAAGGAAGACCAATGTGCTGACCGGGGGCTCAGAAGATGTCAGGGACAATATAGTCAGTGTGAATGCCGTCAATCAGTCCATCCCCATTGTTATGGATGAACCAGCAGGTCACCTCAGTCCCATGCCGGGGGTCCTTGCTGTAGTCTTTTTGTAAGCCCCTAAGGAGAGACAGGCCAGCTGGGGTCACCTTTTGGACCCAGCAAGACTGTACCTTCCCAGGAAGCCCACCCCACCCATGTGATCCCTGGAGGAAGCCCTGGACCAACGCTGGGAAACACCAGGGGCAGAGATGCTGGGAGAGCAGCTCACCTACCTAGTGACTGTTAGCCGGCGGTTCTTCACCACCATTGTGGCGTCTGTTTTTGTGGGGTCAGTGCCTGGATGGAGGTCGGACACTTGGTAATCAAAGGGATGGAAGAATTGTCCTGGAAAGGCACATGGAAGGCAGCCATTACCACTGGGGGCTCCCATTCCTGCCTGTAACCAGTAGGTGCTCACTGGAGGTTTAGAGTTGTTAAAACATTTTTTTTCAAGGACTTGACTATTTCTGATAAATTTTGGCATCAGGAGCCACCTTTAGTTCACCTACTATAGAGAAGCAGATATATTGCCAGGTGGTTGTACCTCCTGTCTTTTTGGACCAATTTCAAAGGAATCTGGCTGAGGAGGAGGTTTGAGAGGTAGGGAGCAGGGTCTGCAGGAGGCCACAAGGAGAAGTGGTGTGGCTGATGACCCATCCCACCCAGGAGGTCTCTGGGAGTCTATTGAACCTTTCCATTTGCTAATCGGACCTCTTCTCACTCGATCCCAGGCTCACTTAAGCATCATTTTCACTGTGTGTTTGATTGCAGCTTTTTTGAGAGGTAAGACCCTCAACCAAGACAAGTCCTCTTGGAAGCTCTGAGCCTTGGAGGACACGTTGGAGGTGGACCTGTCCTGGTGCCTGGCTGCACTGCTGACCCATGGTGAGTCCACTGGCTTCAACACCCCACCCCACAGCTCTGCAATTCTAGCCAGCCGTACCCAGCAGCCCATGCGTCCGCGCTGACATCCTGTGACTATCCAGCACGTAGAAGCCCAGGAAGTCCTGGTGGACAGCACTCCCCTTCCATACCCGGTGCAGGACGACCTCAAAGGTGCCCCTGTCCTCCATAGACACCACCAGGTTCCTCTTCCTGTTGATGGTCACCACCACCCTGTGGGGCCAGGTGGCCATGAGGGCAGGTGCCGCTTCACTGCACCCCCTCCAGCCAGCCATCTTTGTCCTCTGGGACCCAGCTCTCATGTCTCAACCCCTTATCTCCATATAGTTGGGTGTTACCTGCTCCATGCTCCTTCCCATGTGTTGCTATTATGTATGGGGCCCTTATAGTGTGTTAGATCCTGTGCTAAGCGCTCTGTGCAAACTGCATCATTCAATTCCCACTCTTATCCTATGAGAACTGAGGCTCAGAGAGGTTAAACAACTTGCCCAAGGTCACACAGCTGGTAAGCAGTAGAGCCAGGACTTGGACTCCAGCCTGTCCGAGTCTGTGTTCTTTGACGCCCACTCATTATCTGTGTCCTCCACATCACACTCTGCCCACCTCACTCTATAGCTCTGCTACCTCATGTTGGGCTCTGGTGCTCAGCAGAGATTGTGGAAGGAAGGAAGGAAGGGAGGGAGGGAGAGGGGGAAGGAGGGAGACATGGCAAGGCATACTAAGACAGATGTTGCAAGAGAAGCCCAGAAAATGCTGGAGTTCAGCAGAGGAAAAGACTAGGATGGCTTCACGGAAGAGGTAGGCTTTGTTTGGTGGAGATGGGGGTGGACTGAGGGCGGGAGTGTCATGGGAGCACGGACATCTAGGCAGCCAGGTCCAAAGCACGTGTCCAGGAACCACAGGGCCCGACATGTCTGCACAACCCACACGGACATCGGTCACTGACACAGCTCAGGGGGATGAGGGCCCAGCAGGCTCAAGCAGCTCTGGGCCTTTGTCTTGGCCCTCACCGCACCCACCCCTGCCTTCCCTCCCAGGCCGTGGCCCCAGCCCAGATACTCGTCCTGCCGCAGTGAGGCCTGGTCCCTCCAGGAGAACACGGGTCCACCGGAGCCAGGGTTCAGCGTAATGTTCTGAGGAGTCACTTCCAGCTGAAAGCCTGTTGCGGGGTTTGCGATCCCCAGCCGTCCAAAGTACGTGGCCTCATGCTGTCCAGGGCTTCGGGCCTCCTTGCCAATGAGCTGCCCATTCACTGAGAAGCCTGCAGTGGGTGCGAGGTGGGACATCCAGGTCAAGGAGGCCAGCTCTCTCTAGAGCCCCACCAGCTGGCCTTTGCTCCTGCCCAGCCTCCTTCCTGGGAGATGCTCCAGTCTCCACCCACTCCACGCCCTCTTTGGTCTCTGAGGGTCTCCCCTTCCCAAGGAAGGAGGCCTTTAGGACTGGTGCAGGATGCACGCAGCACCATCTCCCTCCCCTCCCACCACGCTAACTCTCCCATTCTCAGCACCCTCGTTCTGGGCCCCAAAGGAGGTCTTGCCTCCCTGAGGACAAGCCTTGGGACGGCTCCTTCTCTGTGACCCCAGATCCTGACACAGGGACAGATCACAGTAAGTGCAGGTGAATTTGTGGGGCCTCTCTGCAGAGGCCTCTGATCTGAGCAGCCAAGAAGCCCCCTCCTCATCTTCACTATCCGTACACAGCACATCTCAGGCTCTGAAACTGTCAGCTAAGAATGTGTCCACCTGTTTATCTCCCTTCCCTAAACTCCATGGGAGCAGGGACTTTGTCTCGGTTCCCTTGTCCCCAGCCCTTAGGAGGCATTCAACAAACATTAGCATGGCCTGACTGGACTGGGAGGGTGGGAGAAGCGGGCGTGGCTCCCATCAGCCAAGCCCTGCTGGGGAGGTGGGCTCCAAGGCCCCCACAGGCATGAGGAGGGGAAAGGCGGGGGCAGGGCTGCTGTATAATTTGCAGGGCTCAGTACAAAATGAAAATGAGGGGCCCCTCATTCAAAAGCTGTTAAGAATTTCAAGACATAACAGTAGAGTATTAAACCAAGAGTGGGGCTCTTCTAAGTGTAGGGTCCTGTGCGCTGCACAGGTCACATGCCTATGAAGCAGTCCCTGTATAGGGCCCAGACAGGTGGACTGGACTTGAAGGAGGCAGGTTAACTCCAGCCAGGTGATGGGTACACCGGGTGGGACGGTAGAGTCCCCAGCCACTGTTCTGTTCATGGCTGAATGTTGGGGGCAAGGGTGGAGGAGCCCAGGCCCCACCTTGTCTGGCAGAGGGTGTGATGTCACCCCTACCTGTGTCAGGGTCCTGCACCAGGTTGAGGACCACTCCAGGCTCCTCGTTGATATTGAAGCATAGGGCGTCCTTCTTCTGGGGCACGTGGATGATGAAGTGGGGGTCAGTGTCCACTGGGGGCACAGCATGGAGTCCATTAGCTTGAGCATCAGGCAGAGGGGGCCAGCCAGGGACAGGGTTCAACCAAGCAAGGGTGTCCCTCAGACCCCCCCCAGCCCCTGACGGACTCACCGTAGGTCACTTTGTTTGGCAAATGTGGGGTGTTGGAGCTGGGGCGCGTTGGAGAAGGCTGCGAGGCCGCTAACACAAATGCTGACCGGCAAGAGCGAATGGCATTTAGAAAGGAGGCAGCTGGGCCTTCCCTGGAGCTGCTGGCTCCTTTTCCAAGGTTCCTCCCACCCAGGAGGGCTGGCCTGAGGCCACAGGGGCGGGAGTGGACACAGAGCCTTTGATGCCTCTTAGGGGGTGGGAATGGCAGTGTGTCCCAGCAGGGTGGCCTGCCCCGTCTCTGTCTCCTTCCACGGGAACCTGGTGGATCTGGTGGCATAAGGTTGGGGAGGCCAGGCCCAGGTCAGGGTAAGTGTTCTGAGGGTTCCCAGTGGGAGGCCGTGAGGAGCTCTGGAACAAGGGAGGAAAGCCTTCGGCTATCATTTCCTCATCAGGCAGATGGGTGATGCCCTGGGCTTTGCTCAGGACTGAATGCACAGCCTGAGGGACGGCCATGTGGAGTAGAGGGGTAGAGATGTGTGTCATCAGAATGGCTGCCACTTACTCTTTCTGGGTCCCAGCATCTCTGTAAAGGACAATGATTGAGGACAGCGTCAGCCTCCCTACCCCACATGGAAGGCACGTGCCTCATTCCCCAAGCACGCCCAGGCCCAGAGACCAATCAGGCCTGGGCCAGCCCTCTTCCTGGAGGTCCCAGCCCTCCTCATAGAGCTCAACGCTCACACATAGGGCCCCGATGAGATGAGGGTGAGGATTCAGGCTACTTGAGGGCCCCCAAGCACACAGGAGGGAGCAACTTGTAGCAAAGTGGGGAAGGGCATCTTGGGGAAGGAAGAGACCACAGGGGTGGAGCAGAAGAAATGTGGGGGCGGGGAGCATGTGCCACTTGCTTGGCCACCTGAAGCCCCTCATGAAAATCAACATGATTTAAAAACTCACCCAAGGGTGGAGAATCTGGAAAGGAAAGAGAGGAAAGAGAATTAAAGCTCAGGGGTTTTTGGATCTCAGAAGCCTCTGCATGCCCACAGCCTCCCCTCTGCAGAGCCCATACCCTCCAGAGGCTTGTCAATGATGGGCTCATGGCCGTCCTGGTCCGCCATGCCCCTGATGGTCATTGAGGTCAGCGGGGTCACGAACTGATAGTCCATTGACATCTTCAGGGCCTTGGCTGACACATTGGCCTTCTCCTCCCCCTTCAGCTTCATCCTGCGAGATAGACGCTGGCCCCAAGCCCACAGCTTGGACAACAGTAGACTTGCACTCCCTCATCCTTTCAGTCCTTTGTTCACTTATGCAACAAACCTGCACTAAGCACCTGCAGCACCCCGTTTGGGGGCTGTCTTCAAGGACCTCATAGTTTAAAGACCTCTCACAGAGAAAACCTGGAGATCTGGCCGGGCTTGGGGAGCTGCCTCAGAAATATACAGAGAATTTAACAGATGTGAGATTCCGGCAAGCGGTCTAACCTCTCTGAGCCTGGGCTTGCTCAGCATGTTGTGAGGATTCAATGAGTGTCTGGAAACAGCAGCCCCCCAGTAAAGGGCAGCCTCCCTGACTGCAGCTCAATAGGGGAAACAGTGGGCTGCCCTATGCCCCTAGTAGGCCTGCCCACGCTGTTGACTGCCTGGTTGATATTAACTTAGCAAGCAAAGTTGGAGGACAGTATATTTGACCCGCTTGCAACCTCGAAGGCCCAGAACAGCCCCTTCTCAGTCCAAAGGCCCAGAGGTTGAGGGTGCTCTGGGGTGGTGGTTCTCTCCAACACACCACCCCACTAGCCCAGCAACCACTGGGCTCATACCGCTTGTCCAGCAGCTCCTGGATGGTGAGGTAGGCCCATAGGCGTTCGACATGGTTCTCCAGGATGTGGCCCCGCTCTTGGAGCAGTTTCTTCATCTCTTCCTCATCCACCAGGCAGGTTGTCTTGAATTCTTGGCCCTCCTGAGGGAGGTGATGGGGTGAGAGGCTGTACACCATGGAGGGCTCTGAGGGGCGCCACTGTTGTCTGGTCTCTGTAGCTCCATTCTTAGCACCCCCCTCCCACCTTTCCTGAGCCTGCTCTCCTCATCCTCATCCATCCACTCCTTCCAGCAAAAGTGCTAAGCCCCTTCTAGAAGCCAAGTTGGCCAAGGCCCTGGGGATCCCAGGGACGGAGGACTAGCCCTGCCCTCATGGAATTACTATCTCTGGGGGATGCCAAGAAGCACCCGGCCACTCCACGGTGTAGCTGTTGCCACTACACCTCACACCTCCAAATGCCCACCATGTCCCTGGGCACCAATCAACTTGTCACAGCATAAGAATGTGCCTTTCCTCCCCAGCTACAATAATGGAGGCACCGCTTCCCAAGGGCATTGCATGCACAAGGCATGGCATAAGTATATTAAATGGATTCTTTAATTTCCTCCACACAGCTTTCTAGTGCAGTGTTACCCCGGTGGTACAGAAAAGCCTAGAGAGCTGGACCCATTTGATCAAGATCACCCAGCTGGTCAGAGTGGAGCCAAAGTCTAGCTCAGTGGTCCTCACTCAGAGCCAGAGTTCTGAACCCTCTACCACACTGGACGGCTAGTGTGCATGCCCTGCAGGGCAGGTCCAGCTCTCACACCCCCGTGATCCCCCAGTGTGCACATGCACACGCGCTCTGCACTGTTGCACAAAGCTGCATGCGTAGAAGATACTTAGGAAATGGCTGTCACTTGAGAATGAAGAGGCTGGCCTCTCGCTGTCTCGTGTTTTTGGAGGAATGATGTGAGGAGTAACAGGTGGTCCATTTGGGGCCAAGGGACTACAACTAGTCAAGGCCACGTAGGCCCCACTCTAGCCTGCCTCCAGGACGCCTGCATTGGAGGAATGTTCGCCTGTGAGGGGCTGTGGCATGGTAGGGTGAGGGCACTACTCTGGGGAAAGAGAGGCCCCTGGGGGCACGGGGTGGGGAGCAGTGTGGATTTGGAGCTTCTGGGTGCTGCCCAGCTTCCCCACCCTCCACCGCTCACTGTTTACCCTGTAAGCCCGCACATCTCCTTTGAAGCTGCTCAGTTTGTGGTCAGCGATGCGCCCAGCCACCATGATCTCCGAGCCTTCATAGTACTGTTTATGGTGGTGCTGGGTCAGGGCTGAGACGGTATCCTGGGGGTACAGCAACTCCACATCCGTCAGCAAGGGGTTGGCTACCTGGTCGTAGAAACCCTGCAGGGGTGGTGGGGGGTGCAGCCTCAGAGCCAGTGGGTTACCCTAGACATCTAACAGGAAACCCACTCACAAAATGGGGTGTCAGGATCACAGGCTTAGAATTTAAGTAACTGGCTTGATGTCACGCAGCTAATTCACACCCCCGCCAGAGCTTTATCTGTTCCTCTAGGCTGATGGGTATATGGCTGCCAAGGCTGTGCTCCCGTGGCATGCTGTGCATCAAGGGGCTCAGGGAGGAGAAGACCTGCAGCTGCTGGGTGGCATCATGGTCTTCATAGATCCTCTGGGCACGTCCGTTGTTCTCTAGGGACATGACCTCCAGGAAGTTCAAGTCCAAGTTGTGGCCGAAGCCCAAGTTGTAGAGCGGGAACCTGCCCTGGATGGCCTTGCGGACATTCTTGAGGATTTGAGAACGATCCGTCACCCCTGCAGCCACACATCCAGGTAGGGAAGGGATACCAGCTCACAGGCATGTGGGGCATGAGAGATCTTTGGGGCACACTCCCTGGGACCAAGCCTCTCATCTCAGACCATCTCCAGCCCCCACTGGCATCTTGAGGCAGTGCCTCTCACTGGGTCTCCTGCGTGACTGCAACAGCTACTAACAGCTCCTCTCAGACTTTGCTCATCTTCATGAATCTGATTATGCTCTAAACCCTCCCACGGCTCCTCGCCATGGCCTGTGAGGTCCTGCTGACCTTTCCACTCTGTTTCACCTACTCTGCACATGCCTGCAGTTCCTGGGCAGGCCCTGCCGGTGCACAAACCTTTTTTTGCTCAAGCTGCCCCTTCTGCTAGAGATCCCTTCCTGCTTCTCTCCACCATCCAGACTGAGCTCCAGGGTCACCTCCTCCAGGAGGACTGCTGGGACCCTGCCTGGCCCAGGTGTCTCTTTTCTGTGGTTCTACAGCCTCCTAGCACCCTGTTCTTTCGGGGCTCCTGACAGAGCATCTGCTCTTGGGTCTGTGGACGGTGAGCTCCTTAAGGGCAGAGACGTGTCTTGCTCTCTTAGTATCTCTTTAGTCCCTAATTCCATGCTTGGCACTCAGTCGGTGCTGAATACATAGTTCATTAAACTCAACCTAGGAGTCCTGCCTGTCCTCCTGGGCCCTGTGCAACCCTGTGTCATGCAGAAACTTCCCGTTTCCCAACTCAAGACAGAAGAACACCTCGGAGCTCCTGCAGACTTTATGATCTGAACTGTTTTTAGACCAGTGCTTGCTTGGCTTTACCCTGAGCCTTTCTACCCCTGACAGCATCCCCAGTGGTTGGGTTTCCAAGTTCAGCTTGAATGCCTTTGGTAATGTAGAGATCACCACCTCCCAAGGTGGCCCTCGGGGCACTTACCCTCTGTGGGCTCGCCGTCTGTCAACATGATGAGAATGGAGGCATGGTTGCTGAGTTCTGGGAGGCTTCCCTGAGCTTTGTTCAAGATCTCAATTCCCTGGAGCAAACCATCATTCATGTTTGTAGCTGTAAAAAAAGAGAAAGCAGATCAGTGTATGCCCTCAATCTGAGAGGACAGAGGTGACATCAAGGTGGCCCCAGACCCCTGCCCTTACACCCGGCCAGGGAGAAACGCCGCACGAAGTTCTGAGCCGCGTCCAGATTGGCGGCGGTTGCCTGCACCAGCGAGTCCCTCCATGACACCACTGCAGACCCAAAGAGGACCAGGTTGAAGTAGTCCCCTGGCCGCATGTCCCCCAGGATTTTAAGGAGTGCCTCCTTGGTCTGTAAGGACAGGACAGTCAGTAGAGGGACAGGGCCCCAGGATAGTGCCTCCTGTCACCTCCAGATACCCATTTCAGAGGTCCACAGGGTAGAGTTACATAGTGGACAAGCAGGAGGGGATGGACAGGACAGCCAGGTGGTGCCAGGAGAGAGGCGTCCTGCTGGGCCCTGGGGTATCTGAGGGGGATGGAGAATGTCAAGGGATCCAGTGTGGGGAGAGGACATGACCAGGAGTTCGAGTGGGGCAGGATTAAGACAGAGGACCCCAAGGGGCTGAGTTTCTAAAACTCTGCTTGTCCAGCCATGGTTACACTGCACCCTAGGGTACGCCAAGTGCTGTGGGAGTGGGCTGTGCCCTGCTGTGAGCCATCTTCCATGGACCACTATCATCAACCCCGCTCGCCTAGGGTGCAGGTCTCCACTTCCAAGCACACTCCCACTGGTCAGCCCCATGACCCTGTGGGAACTGTCAACATGCCTGTTTTTTGCCATTGAGGGGAACGGAATGCTCTCGCCCTCTGTTGCACAGGGAGGAAGTGGCTGATTCCAGATCCCCCCACCAGGATTTCCTATTAAATCAACCTGCCTATGATCAGGAGCAGAAAGCCCAAACCCAGACTCTGGAGACAAAACCAGTGTGGGGTGGGTGATGGAGCTGAAGAAGCTTCTGCTGGGTTGACCATTTAGAGGAAGCACAGTTTACCTGCTTCAATTTCTGGCCTTCCATGGAGGAGCTGATGTCAATCACAAAAACCACGTTCTTGTTCAGTTTCGTCAGGTTTTGGGGGGCAAAGAAGTGGGCAAAGTGGTTATTGGTGACCTGAAACACAAAGGGATGAGTGAAGCCTCTCTCCCAAGCTCCCTTGCCGGCCTTCTGAGGCTTGGGCTGGAAGCTTCCGGCTCACCAGGAGGTCGCAGAGCTTGTCCCGATTGACATCATAGGTCACCTTGAAGTCCCCTTTCAGCAAGGTCGTAGAGCATGAAGGGCAAGATTGCTGCTGGCCCACTGTGGGGCGGAAAAGCACGTGACCCTGGAACCAGCAAGGGTGTGAGCATTACTTGTTTGCAAAGACAACATAAGATGTGTGTGCGCGCGTGTGCGTCTGTGTGTGTGTGTGTTGCGTAGGCATAGGAATGAGTCTGGTGGGAGGTACACCCCTGTAGCTGGTGGGAGAGAAGACCTGTTTCTTTTGTTAGATGCTTCTGAATTATTGGGACTTTCTACACTGAGCATCATCACTTTGGGTACATGATATAAACAAAATAATAGTGCGTGAGAGCCCAAGAGACATTGGTCAATTCAAACTGTCAAGTGAAAAAAGCAAATCTATGGCACTGTGCTGGAAAACGGAGCCTGCCTGGATAGACCAAAAGCAGGTGCTGGAAGGAAGGCCCAGAGTGGGAGGTGAGGTCTGGCTGGACTTGGTGCTGGTGCTCAGGGAAATTAAGGGTGGTTTGTCCTCGATACATTTCTATACTTCTGTACTCCTCCCATTTTATTTAAAGAACTTTTTATTTTCACTTCTTGTTTGGTATAAAAGTAAGATATGCTCATTTAAAAATTTTTTGGAAAGAATTATTAGGAAGACAAAGACTCATCCCCTTGGCTCCCTGCTAAAAGCAAGCCTGTTTGCTAACACTCTAGGGTGTCAGATCTGTTGCTGTTGTTGTTTTTTGGGGGGAGGAAATTAGGCTTATTGATTGATTGATTGATTAAATGGAGGTTTTGGGGCTTGAGCCCAGGACCTCATGCATGCTAAGCACGTACTCTACCACTGAGCTATACCTTCCCCACTTAGGGTATCATATTTCGTTTCAAAGGAACCCCTCCAAAACTGTGAGAAACATTTCTTTTAAGTGAGTTCTTATGGAGTCACTGCCAAAAGTGGGTGGGAAATAAACAGTTTGCTCCTGGCTCCAGTTGAGTGCAAATTAGGGCACTAGCTGGTATCACCCACCCGTGTGCCACACTCCTCTGGTACCCGGGATAGGACCAAGCAGGGGGCTTCTGGAATTCCTGCAGATAGGTGGAAAGTGATGAGTGGCAAGTGGCTGGTAGGCCAAAGGCCTTTCCAAACTTAATCGTGTTTCCGAGAACACTAGAGTTTGGAATCCTGATCACAACAGCACCTGAAGTTTGCACGCATGCCCTATGCTTTCTCACGGGCAAAGAGGAAACTGAGCCATCAGGCAAGGCAGCAACTCTCCCCAGACCAGGCAGCCGGCATCAGCACCCTCCCCAGCCAGAGCACACAGGCTTTGGCCAAGTGCTCTGAGAGCTAGGAGGGTGGAGTTCCCCCATCTCTCACCCCTAGGTTGGCCTGCATCCCCTGCTTGGTTGGGCCAAGATGAGAAGTCCCTGAGGGCTTGCCACCCCCCAGCCATCCCACACACCTTTTTCCCTGAGAAGGACTTCTTGATCAGTTGGGCTGCCTGTTCCTTGCTGAGGAAGGAGGCCTGGGCATCCAGCTTGCTGATCCCCTGGGGCTCGAAGATATCTACGTCAATCTGTGGCATTGAAGCAAATCCTGCACCAAGGCTCCCACTGGGGAGCCATCATCAAGTCTCAGCCAAGAGCCTACGTTTATCCCGGCCACCTCCTGTGTGTACCATCCACCCAATTCTCAGCATAGGGCCTGGCATGACATAGGCACTCCAAAAACATTGGCCAAATGAAGGTGTGCATGCCTGTGCCCCTCAATTCCACCACCACTAAGGTGCCAGTGACACCCACAGCCCCTCAGGCTGCTCCAGACTTTCTGGTTTACAAACTACCTGGACATTCAATATCTCTCATGATCCCTGTGGCAGTCCTGGGACAGGCAGAACCCTCATTTATAACAGTTGAGCAAGCCAAGGCTCAGAGAGAAGGAAGAGGTTGGAGTTCCCTGCCCACGAAGAGCCATCAGAGCCCACTCTGAGGAGCCAGTCCCCTCCCTGCATGCTCAGCCCTGGGACAGCACATGGTGGGTGCCAAACCAACGCTCGGAGCCACAGTGAGGGAGAGGCAGGGGCTCAGATCCTGCGACCTCGCCCCTGCATGTGGTCACCTGCGATCTACCTCAAAATGCTGCACGAGCTGCTTGGGCTTGACCTTGATGATGATGTCATACTGCATAAACCGTCGCCTCAGCACCTCCTCGTAGGTCAGCCGGAACGTGGCCTTGCTCCGGGGACCGACAGTGATGTGGATGGCGAACTGCTCCATCGTTCTCCCCGAGGCCCTGGACATGCCACCAAGGGCAACAACAGACAGGCAAAAGGTAAATGACTTGGGTCCTTGTCACCTAAAGCATGGTCCTCAGAATCAACTTCTCTTATTTTAGGGCTGCTCCCAGATTTCCTTGACCCGCGCCCTTGTCTTAGCCGGCTGGTCTGGGTCAGGCCCCACTTCTCCAGTGGTGGGTCTGGGAGACGGCAGGTCAACACCAACCTGTGGCAGCAGTGGGTTTGGGCTGTTTGCTCATTGCCCATCAGCCTGGGGCGGCTCTCTACCCAAGACCACCTGGCAGCCCTCAGCTCTTTCTTGGCGGGGAGGCAGCACCAGAGACTGGGCCAGCAGGGCCCAGAGCTCACCTGACGAGGCCGGCGTTCTCTCCTGAGATGGCTGCTTTCCGGTACTGCTTCCAGGCAGTCACTTTGTCCTTTATGTCCCCAACAAATGTGTTTTCATCTGCTGTGCTACAGTGGGGAAGAAGCCCTCAGGGAGGTGCCCCTCCCTGACCACACAGGGCCTTTGTATCAGGGGAGCTCCCAGCCCCGAGTGCTGAGGAGCCTCCCACTGCCCCAAGAGTTGCTCAGGGGCCCCACGGCTGGGAGATGGGGGTCATGGGGTCCAGCAAGAAGCCATGGGTGCTGCCTTTGTTCCTTGGGCCCTAGGCTGAAAACAGACTGTCAGAGATTCCAGTTTGCTCTCCAAGATGGGAGCCCAAAGCAGACCTAAAGGGTTTTTCTGGACCTCAGAGCTGGAGGTGGCCTGTGGCCCTTGGGGCTAAGGGGGAGGACTGCACTATCTGGCCATGCTGAGCCATGGTCTCAGGGTGGGCCTGGTGAGCCAGGTGGGGCACGCACATGGCAAAGTCACTAATGAAGGCTGTCCTGGGGATTTCCACATCGAAGGCCACTTCCTTGGCTTCATTGGCGCTGTTGACCACTTGGCTGGTGATGACATAGTGGGCAAAGCGAGAGGTGACTTTGCAGTTGACTTTCAAACTCCGGATGACCACGCCGTCGACACTCTAAAGTGAAATGGGAGGGAGGTGACCTGGGATGGGGCCTCTGAGCCGTGAGAGACCTCGGCACCCAGCTCTCACATGGGGGCCGCTCTGGATGCTTGAGACTGGGCCGTGGGGCTTGAGGTGGGTGGGAAAGCCCCCATTTCCAGGAGACAGGAGTCCCTCTGCCCAGGCACACACCCCTGAAGCAGGGTGTGGGGGACATAGGCGTAAGAATGGCCCTACCACAGACCCCTTTGCCAAGACTCTCACTCACTGTGTCCACAGGCTGTCGATTCTGTAAAACAAAAGCAAGGCAAATGTGAATGTGAATGCACAGGGGACCATACCCTACCTATTAAGGGATGGAAGTGGGACACAGCCTCTGCTCCCCTCCCGCATGCTGCTGGGAGGTCTCCTCTCCATTCTGAGGAAGTCGAGGTAGGTGGGGATAGTCTCAGTCCCTGGGGCCCCATCCAGGCTCAGCTGCCTGTTCCTAACCCAAAGGTTTACCCACATACCTTAATGCCTTTGGGACTGCCTGTGGGTGACCCCTGAGCAGGCACGGCCTGCAGGGCGAGGAGGGACACCAGGCACAGGCAGAACAGCCCCCGCAGCCCCATGGTGCCGTCCACGGTCTCGAGGCTCCTTCTGCTGCCTTGTTACTTCACTCAGACCAGTAATCAATAAAATGCTGGATAAACATGGATTAAACATTAGACAAGGTAAAGGCAAATATTATACTTGGGAGATCAAAAATTGACAGTGAAAGCTTTCTCCTTGGTTGGGGGGGTGGGTGTGGTTCTCAGTTGTGTAAACTCCTGACCAGACTCAGACTGTGCCCCTTGGTGTAGACTGCACTCAGCCAACGTGAACTGTGAAGACCCAGATGGCTCATTTATTCCTGGGTCTGGCACAGGGGCAACACCAGTGACACGGTGGCGGGTGTCAAGAAGCCACAGTTTAAAAATGGATTTCTCAGCTTCATTAGGTGTTACTTTCAAAATCCTTTAAGCAGAAGCAAAACTTTTGGACAGTCCCACTTTGGCCCGGGAAGGAGACACAGTGGCTTGGAACGTGTCTGCCCACATCCTTCTTTCTGATGGCACCAACTCTAGTAGTTCATAATGGGTGCATAATTGGTGACCCATGCTTTAGGACAGTTGTTTTATCTCTCTGGACCTTCTTGCCCAGATTTGGAAAGAAGAGTGGAAGTAAGCCTCATTGTTCATTCTGGGCAGGGGTGCTTGGCAGGTATGGTGAAGACAAAGATGAATGCCATGCTTTTGTGATGGAGGGCAGATTATGAGCCATGTGTTGCTCTAAGCCCTTTATGATCTAATTTTATCCTCATGATGTCCCTGGGACATCGGTCCCACAACAAGTAAAAGAGCAGGTATTCAAACTCAGACCTTTCAGACCCCAAGGCCCAAGCCTGTCATGTTAACGACAGGTAGGCCCTCTGCATTATTACGAAGAAAAGAGAAGCAGTCAAAGACCCTAGAGACTCATCTCGTACCTGCAATTTCTTAATTTTTATGCACAAACCCTCCCTGACCCTCATAAGTCTCAGCACACTGGACAGACATGACCCCTGGTCAATCCACTCTGTGGCCCTGGTTAGGATGGACTGGTGGCCATGACCCCGATATGGTGACAGGGCTCAGAGGCCTGTTTGATCTGTTTGCTTGTCCTGGACTTTGTCTCACAAAGCAACTACTGGGAAAAGGTTTATTGTCCCCAGGCCAGAAATGCCCTTCTGGCCTGTTTTCTGGCCTTTATGGAAGATGAGAGGGATCAACATGAAATTATACATTGGAGTTTCTGCTGATTTCCTGCACAGTATCAACTGAGCCCTGTGTTGGGCTGGGCACAGTGCCAGGGACCATAATGACAAAACTCAAGTGCCTTGATGCATTCAGTGAGCTGATGCCTTGGGAAAATGAGTCAGACAAGTTAGAGGAAGCCCAGTGAATCCCAGGAGTGGCCAGAAGCTAAAGAGGAGCCTGAGGGAGCTGTAGAAATCTGGAAGAGGTGAAGCCCATCTCCCACAGGGCCTTGAAGAAGGCTCCTGGAGGAGGTGTCTGGGAAACAGAGCTGTGCTTGGGAAGGAAGTGAGGGTGGGGGGACAGGAAGAGAAAAGCAGACGGGTAAGTGTGAAGCGCTACTGGGAAAGGTTCAGGTGTCTGTGTGAAGAGAGTGGGGAGGGAGGCTGGGAAGTAGTTTGGGATGGGTCTGAAAGTGACCTGTCTTTTGGGTAGGAAACAATGATATTTGAGCAAGTACATGGCAAGATCAAGACTGCGTTGTTAGGAGATGGCTAGCACCCAGTCTGCTTCATAGAAGGTGCTAGAAACACATGTGTATGACCTGGGGAGGAGAAAGGGTATGGAGAGCGCTAACAGTGACTAGCACCTGGCCCACTTCTCCTCATCTTTTGTGTCCTAATTCATTTACTGCTTATACCTACTCAGTTCCTCCATGATCTGGCCCCTACCGACCCTTCCATCTCACCCAGCCCGTGGCCCTCTGTGACTCTCAGCTGCAGCCGTAGAGGCTTTTTCCTGATCCATGTAGGTGGGTAATCTTTCACCCATTCATTCATCAGCCCCCAGTTCATCCACTCACACCTGCTGTATGCCAACCCCATGCCAACCGCTGGGTTTGGGGTGTTGAAGCTGGCAGGCCCAGCCTAGTGCTCAGGGAATTCACACTGCAGTGTGGAGGTGAAGTCACAAAACAAGTCCATTGGGCCTTAGCACATGGTTGCTCTCTCTGCCTTGAAGAAATTTTCCTTCAAACTTCAGCTCATGCAATAATTGCTTGAGACAACCTCCGCTGGAGGTCCAGGCTGGACCTGGTGACTTTTCTGCATGGCATTGCCCTCAGCGGTGTCAACTGAAATAAATGCACAACCTTAAAGTTGAGAGTTATGTTTTATTCAGTGGACAATTCTGAGGACTCAGCCCAGGATGACAGCCTCTCAGATTACTCTGAGGGACTGCTCCGAAGAGGTAGGGGAGGAGCTAGGATATATAGGAGCTTTACAACAAAGACCAGGTAGTTGGAACATTAAATGATTATTTGTTAACTTAAGAAAACCAGATACCTCAAGTTAAAGTATTTAGCGCTTTTCTATGTATGGGAGGAAGCAAACATTTGGGCTCATTGAATTCATTCCTTTGACAAGCACCTAGCTGTCTAGGGCCAGTATCCTGTCCTTTCTTATTCTGAGTCCCCTCAGAGGGCACCATTGTGAGTGGCTGCAGAGGCCGGGCTGCAGCTGGTCTTTGCTGTGGGATGGCGGCAGCGGCTGATGACTTGATGGCTTCAGCATTCTTTGTTTACTGATGTGGTTTGCAGTATTTTCCGTTCACAGAGGCAAGGATAACTTGTTAGTATGCTTGTTTGGTCAACGGCCTTCTCCCTCTTCAGCTGTAAGCCCCACAGGGGCAGGACTTTGTCTTGTTCACTCTGTGCCTCCAGGGCAGGGCACCCATCTTGCATCATGTGGACCCACTCCAAATGTCTGTCAAGTGAATGATAGATTTGATGAAGAGCAAATTAGAGAGGTTAAAGCAGAGCACAGAACCTTGCAAAACCTCAAATCTGAGGGGACCATGAGAACACAAAAGAGAACAGGAGTAGACAGGGAAGGTGGAAGAACCTGGAAAGGTCTAGAAACAAGACAGGAGAGGATACCCCAGAGGAGTAAAGGCTGCTAAGGGGAAGAGGGATGGGTGGAGACTAAGAAAAGCATTTAGGGAATCTGGGTCATTTTCCAGGAGGCTTTCCTGGGGACAAGTGGGACCAAGTGATTACAGAGGGTTTAGCAACGAGCAAGCCCTAAGTCTTCGAGAATATTGTTTTGAGTTTCTTAACTTCCCAGAGATTTCTTTAAGTGTAAAATGAGGAGGATAATAGTTCCAGCCTCACAGGGTTGATATAAGGATTAAATGAACCAGTGTACCTGTCTCTGGGAAGGGGTTGGGGATTAATTGGGAAGGAGCATGAATTAACTTTCCAGGGTAATAGTGTTAAAAACAAGGTAACAGGCCCCAAATGGAGTCACTTATGATAAGCCCTATGTCACCAAAAGGAGACTTAATTACAGTTTCAGCCCCTCCCAGAAATGGAAATCTTAAATGCCCCTCATCGCCTAAAGGAAAGTGACTTTGCCACACCCAATCTACTTTTTGCTACTATAACTTCCTTGTTCCCACTCCCTTTTGCCTATAAAACTCTTTAATTTTGTACAGCTCCTTGGAGTTCCTTTCTGTCTGCTAGATGGGATGCTGCCCAATTTGTGAATCATTTAATAAAGCCAGTAAGATCTTTGAAATATACTCGGTTTAATTTTGTTTTTTAGCAGATTTGGTGGCAGTGGTGGGATCCAAAGGAAACTTCTGATGGCTTTGGGGACAACAAGAAATACAAGCATTGGTACCCATCAACCCTTTGCATTCTCTTTCTCACCATTTCCAAGGGCCATGGGTAAGTTCCTCTTGGTTCTGAGCTCCACTCTTTTTGTGTCAAGCTCCTGATTTAATTGGCTTTCCAGTCCAGAGCAGGTCAGCTTGAGCTAGCAGATGGCTCCATCCACAGCTCAAGCCTCTACCCTTGGTTTAGTCCACAGCTCTTCATTTAAGGGGAATCCCAGTCCACAGTCCTCTTTTGTTGGGGTCTGCTGGTTCTGTTACTGGTGGATCCAACCGGTGTTCCAGGTTCTTGTCCCATCACAGAAAGAATTCAGAGACAAGACATAGAGGTTAAGAAAAGTAAAGTAAGGATTTATTAAAGGATGGATAGTACATTGTCAAGGGAGAGCAGGCAGGCTCATGTGAGCAGCTGCGCTGAGTTTCTTTGGCAAGTTAGTTACATAGGGTGTAAAATGAATGGGCGGAATATTCATTTAGGAGGGAAGGGCTTGGGGTCATATTTCCTGATTATCATCCCAACTCCACCTTCCCAAAGGGAGGAGGGACTTTTGTCCTTATTTAGTCTGGATTGGAAGTGTCATGGCATCGCTGCATGATGGGTACTTCTGATCTGCAAGGCTAATTTTATTGAAATGAGGGCATAATGAGCAAAAGGTTACATTCTGACACTGGAAATCCCTGCCTTTTCTGATCTTTCTTTGTTGGTCTCCAGGCCAAAAGGTGTGGCCCCTTATCAGCCCAAAGATTCCTGCTTTTCTTTCTCTGCCCAGGGGCCCCTGGTGCTTACATGATGTATGTGTTCCTGCATTTGGCTTGTGCCCCTCCTTTTTGCCCAATTCCTGCCATTTGGTCTGTGTCCCCCTTTCTCTGCTCATATCTAGCTATTTGCCTGCTCTAACAGTTCAATCTTTTCCCAAGTCCCCAGTTCCACGTTGGGATTTGCTGGTGGTGTGCAATCTTAACCAGGTTACTGTTGGTTTCTGTTAATGTGCAGATGAGGCCAAGGCTATTGCTAATAGGAATCTCAGAAGCCTAAATGCCACAGAACTGATGGGCACAGGTGGAGCATTTAAAAGCTGTTAGAAAAAAAAAATGGCTGTTAGAGCACTCACCACAGTCTTATAATAAGTTGGTCATGGAACTGTGGGTTAGATTGGCACTAAGTCACTGGCGAACCTCAAGAAAATTTCTGTGCAACGAGGTACACTGTAAAACAGCACACAGTCTCCAACCTGACAGCACATCCCTCTCAGGTATTAATTTGGCTCCAAGAAACCCAAGGCTTAGGTAAAAAAATGAGATCGAGTTTCAAATAACTGAGTGCGCCACCTACTGGTACAACTGCTTATTTAATATCTAAGAACCGTGGCCCTGGAAGCTGTAAATGTCTACAAAACTGGCAAAATCATACAAAGAGAATCTAGAATTACAATGGTCATTATGATAAAGGGTCCAGTTAGACAAGAGCATTTATTTAAGAAGTGCATTTGAAAGCAAGGGTTCCCAAATCAAACAGAATAGGATACCTATTGTAATTGGCATACAGAAACCTCCAAAAGGCTTCCAAATTCCATAATCGCTTCTTGAAAGATTCATTGCAAAAGGCTGATGAAAAATTAAAGGCACAAGAGGCACTTAAAAGAAAAGACTATACAAGACTGAGGCAACTCTTAACTGCTGCCCTCTATGCTCCTTTACTTGGGTACCTCTGAGTCAACTTTCCACTCTGAAGAGACTACAAGACCATAAACAAAAGTCCACCAAGTCAGTGGCCTTACAGATGTCCCCACATCTACCCTCAAAGGAGGGCCCCCCTTGTGGGCTCCTCCCAGTGTTGACAGGGTTCCTGAGGGATTTTCTAGTACACTGCAATTTTATTCCCTCTAACAGCCTAGGGGAAATTAAAATTAAAATTATTAGACAACCTTGAGAAATTCTGGGAGATACTGGAGCCTGAAGATGGGATCCTGAGAAAACTGATAAAGTCAGTGAAGAGTGAGAATTATTATCAGATTCCACTCTCCTGAATCTCTGTCTGTAGCAGAGAGAGAATAAAACTTGATGCTGTACGTACCTTTACTGTTTGTCCTGGTTGAAAATTGACAAATTTTCTTAAAGGAGTTTTTTTTGTTTTTTTTTTCCCCAAAGTAGCTCTGTGGTTAGATATTGGCCAAACTGGAAGCTGATATTTAGAGCCTGATAAGAAATTTGTTTAGGCCTTCTTTAAGCTAAATGTACCCAGAGGGAAAGAAAAAACAAACAAGCAAAAAAACTTCTGAAACCTTTGTGGAAGGATTTACTAAAATACTTCAAAGACATATAGCTCTAAATCTAGAACATAGGAATACTTTTGATTTCCATCTTAGTTGAACATCTTCTCCCTGATAGAAAGAAGCAAATTGAGAGACATGGAGTTGGATGTGTGGATCAATCTATGATGTCATTTAAGTTACAACTCAATTCCTCAAGGAATTGAAATAAATTGTCCCTACCTTACAGATCTTTGCAAAATCAGAAATGTGGCTCCAGAAAAAATTCAGTCCACCTGTCCTTTTTTTTTTTTTTTTTTTTTTTTTAACCAATCCCTCTTCTCCTTATCTCAAAAGGCTTATAAATATTGTAAAAATTCTGGCCTTAGAAAACAAAAGTCCTTGGGGAAATTACATTCTTTCCCTGTGCCTTTGAGATGTAAATATTCATACCTGGTCTTCTCTATGGGTTCTTACCTAGGTCATCTCTCTGAAATGCAAACTTCTGGGGGATAACTCTTATCAGAAGGAAAACAAAAGTTTAAAAGGTTATGTGGAACAGAGGCAAATGGAAAATCTTGTCTCTTCTCCACAAATATTAGTAAAAAGCTTTGGTCATCTGAGCAGATAACCTTAAATTATTCCATCTACCAAAAACACAATTTGGTTCCAAGTTCTTTTATAACTAACTTTGTATATTCATACTTGATCCATGGCTAAAATTTTAGAACAGATGCTATAAGCTCTGTTTACATCAGTCTGTATGTTTATATGTGTCTACAGATATATGCTGTAGATGTGTGGTATTTTTCTATCTTAAGAAGGTATTGTCAAAATTAATTTGTAAAAGAATTCTATTTGACTTAGAAGAAATTAAGCATGTCAACCAAAGAAAAACACAACCTAAAAGTTATGAATTAAGTTTTATTCGGGGATCTTACTGAGGACTCTAGCCAGGGCAACGTCCTCTCAGATAGCTCTGAGGAACTGTTCTGAAGAGGTGAAGGAGGAGCCAGGATCTATAGGAGTTTTTGCTGGAAAAAAGACAGTAGTTGAATATCCAAAGATTATTGCTAATCACAAAGAACAGAGATCTCAAGTTAATGATCTGAGTGCTTGTCTATGTATGGGAAGATACAAGAACCTGGGTTCATTGAAATTATTCCTTAGATATGCATCTTAACTGTCTAATGCCAGGATCCAAAGCACAGTTTTTCTCCATCCTGAATTCCCCTCAGGGCACAGCACGGGTTGCAGTGGCTAATGGCTTGATCCTTGTAGAACTGTAATAGCAGGCAACATTCTTTGTTTACTGGAATGATAAGCAACATTCCTTGTCCACAAGCACTTATATGAATTAAGGATTCCTAAAACTCTCAGAAATATAGAAAGTAATCCAAATGTTTTTGAAGTTCATGTGCTCAGAGATAATCTTTGGTAAATAAAAGCTAATTTAAATTTGTTGGTTTAATTAAAATGAGTATGTCTTCAGAGTTATTAGCATTAAAAATAATACAGGCATATAACTTTTATTCTGAGTACAGTAGTCAAATAAGTTTATGTTGTTTCTGTTACAAATTTGTCAGCAAGAAAAGCAACTTGGTATGATGAAATTTTCATGACTTGTTAAGAACAAGTGAATTAAATAGATGTAAGTGGGATAAAAATATTTAGGTAAATGTTTCAGCAATAATTATATTTTATATCTACTTAAACAGTTTCCAGAATCTTCTTGGTTACTTAAAACCTTAAAGTTACACTGAGATAAGTTAAATAATGGACATCCATTAAATATTTAGATCATTTTCAAGTAAAAATCAAATACTGGAACATTAATCACTGCAATGCACAGAAGGAAATATCACATCTTGAGACACACAGGAGTCCCTGGGCCCGGCTGCCTAGTGAGGGTCCTTAGCTTCATGCAGGAAAGAATTCAAGAGTGAGCCAAAGTAGAGTGAAAGCAGATTTATTCAGGGAGGTACCTACTACACAGAGTATGGACTGTCTCAGAAGGCAAGGAGGCCCCCAGGTATGGGGTTTTTTGTTTGTATGGACTGGGTAATATCATACAATAAGGAGTAGGAGGAATATTCTTGCTATTCTGGGAAGGGGTAGGGATTCCTAGGATTTGGACCACTCCCCACTTTGATGGTCAGCCCCAGAACTGTCATGGTACCAGTCATGGCATGAGGGGAGTGATTTTTTTAATATTATAATAAAGGCATAATGAGCTAATGACTGGGCCATCTGTGGTGTCTTCTTGGTTTTAGCTGGTTCCAGCCAGTTTTTGTTGTGTCCTGTTTTTTCCAATAACTGTGTCCTCCTCTTCATTCTTTTAATAGTTATGCCCTGCCTCCTTCCTTCCTGTCTCAACTGAACATAGATTTATCCACTTTCGGTTTCCTTTTACAAAAACCAAAAAACCAAAAAACCAAACCCTAAATATATTTGGGTTTATTAGTAAACATCTTTTGTGCCACATTGGAAAATTTACTATAAGGAAGGATATTATCCTAAAAATTATGAAATGTGTAAGAATGCTAGTGTAAGAGAGTCCATGATTACTTACTTTGTAGTTTTCACTAGAAATAGGATTCTAAGGATTAAGAATTCTAATTAATATATGTAATTGAAACTAATTAGAAATAACGAGGATGAATGGAAACAACTGTGTATGAAAAGCAGGTAAAGAAAGAATGATTGGCAATATAATTAGTTATTTGTATAAGTTCATTAAAAGTCTGTTCTCCTTATAACAGGACACAATTGGAAACCATTGGCTATATTACCAAGACTTTGACTGGACTGTCATATTTCAGAGAGATGTGCATAGACTCATGTATGACCAGACAGTTTAAGGACTGCTTGGAAAAATCTACCTGGTATCTTGCTCACAGAGTTCCTGGCAGCATTACCAGGTGAATAAGGAAGGTCACTTCCTGGCAGGTCTAGGAAACACAGGATATTTGGGGGGACCACAAGAAGAGAGGAAATCATCCTAACTATAGATACTGCAGGTAAAAATCTGATGATGACTTCTTGACTTCCTGGCCTCAGAGGATTTTAAGCATTCAATCTAAGATTCCTTATGAAAGTTCCAGTAAAGCAATCTTTAAAAGAGCTTATATGGCCAATCACTATTCTTGCTGCACTTACATAACTAGCCATGCACGTTTAATGCAAGAGTATTAGCTTTACTCTGATTATCTTTGGTTAAAAGAAATGGGGTGATTGTAGAGAGAAAAATTAGGTATTAGATTCTAATCCTTCGTCTTTGAGGTTGTAGTACATGCCTATAAACTGGACTGGATCCTGAATTTTTCTGTTTCCTCAAATACCTGGCTAAGATTCTCCAAACTAATGTTTCCAATTCTCTCTTACCCTTCTGATTTGGAATAACTAAAAACAAAGACTGCCCTTGAATTCCTTGGAAGGGACTATAACAGGTCCTCCTCACTACTCAGATGGCAGCCAAACTTCAGGGACTTGAACAGTGCATCCACATGTCCCAATTAAAAAGGGCTCCTTCACATTCTGAAGTGCACACCAGCTGGAGACCTCAAAATCAAACTGACTAGAAAAAGAAGTGGCCAATATTGAGGTAGACTGCCTCCTGTCAAGACACTAGATTAAGGACAATTTCTATTCCTCCTTCCCTCTCTGACCATCCTTTTCCTAATTCTTATATCATGAAGGTCTCAGGCCCCTTCAAAGGGAGGTAATCCAAAATCCAAACAACTGTTAGACTTGCCACATGCTGATGATTCTGTAGTTCTGCCTGCCACAAACTTCTTCCTGATTTCCAATGCCTCAGTTTCTCAGGAAAAAACTCAGCCACCTCTCTATCATGTCAGACATCGTAACCCCGGGAGTCCATTTCCCTGTGTCTGATTGACAGCCCCAAACCTGGGGAAACTTGCATCCAGGCTCTGGACAAAGAAGGGGACACAAGGGAAGGGTAGCCAGAATAAAAATGCCTGTGTGGTCTACAGACCCTTAAGTTTTACTGGTCTCCATGACTGTCACCTTTCCAGTCCTGAGTCACAGACTCAAATGGGAATTAACACAAGGCATTCATGAATCAAAATTAGTTTCCTTTGATTCCCTTGGCTAGGAGTAATTGCAAGTGAGGCTATGATCAGGTATCTCTTCTTAACTCTTGAAAACATTGCAGAATCTGCTGCTAAAGCAATAGCTGCCCCAAAAAGGTCCCTAGACCCTCAGGCCAAAGTAGTTTTTGATAATGTGATAGCCTTTGATTATCATTTAGCTGGGCATGGAGGTGTCTGTACTGTGGCCAACACTACTTGCTGCACCTAGATTAACATTTCTGGGGAAGTTGAGACTCAGCTACATAAGATTGCTGAACAAGCCAGTTAGGAAAATGACTCCTTCAACAGGGTCTCTTTTTGACTTACTTGATTTTTATTGGTTTGGGTCTTGGAGACCATGGCTCTAAAGTGCACTACAGACATTGGGAGTTATTCTGCTTATAATAATCGATTGTCTTCTTGTATTCTCTCAAAAGCTTTAACTGGATGAATGCAGCTGCCAACCACCATACAAATGACCTCCCTAAGACTAGAATGTCAGAAGAGGAACAAAGAGAATGACTGCAATAAAGAACGTGAACTTGAAGTTGTCAACTGTGAAAACCACAGAGATATTCAGCATAAAGACATCATGACCTGTGACTACCACACAGGATCAGCAGAAACTGGGAAAACTTCAGAGCAGTAGTTGGGAGTAGCACTAATGGCTTAAATTTTGATCACATCTCTCAAGCTGAGAGTCTGATCAAAAGGGGGATATTGCTGAAAACAAGAAAACAAGCCCCAAATGGGGTCACTTATGCTAAGACCCATGTCGCCAAACTGACACTTAATTACAGTTTCTGCTTCTCCCAGAAATGGAATCTTAAACCAGTCAGTCATGAATTACCTGGTCAGCACTAGTGAGGTAATCTGCCTGATAGACCCCTGGCATGCCTTAAAGGAAAGTGATCTTCCCACAACCAACCCACTTTTTACTGGTATAACTTCCCTATTCTATACTCCCTTCTGCTTATAAAAGTCTTTCATTTTGTATAGCTCCTCAGAGTTCCTTTCTATCTGCTAAATGGTATGCTACCCAATTCATGTTGAATAAGGCCCACAAGAGCTTTGAAATTTACTCAGTTGATTTTTTTTAAACAAAAGTATGCTCTGTATTATTCTTTCTCAACAGGGGCAATATTGTCCCCAACTGGGCAAAAATTGGTTCTTGGATATAGGCAAAAGACAAAACAACAACAAAAAACACATTTCAAAGGGTTGGATTTTAGGTCCTTAAGAAAGATACTCCTGAGTTATAGGATATATATATATACACATACATACACACACACACACATATATGATGGATTCATAATTTTAAGCTTTTTAAGGTAATTGTTCTGGTAAGGGAGGTGTTGGCTGGAACAAACAAAATTCTCTTGGCAGTTCTGAGCTTTTACAGGTGGGCTTTGAGCTTTAAAGGTGGACGGCCCCTCTTAGGGAAACTGCTTTAAGCTATTAGAAACCATGCCAGAATTTGGTCCAGTCACTACTGCAGGGGTTTGAATGGAGTTCTTCTGAGAGTTCTTTTCAGTTCTCAACATGCAAGCTTAAGTATTTAGGGATGAAGGGTACTGGTATCTTCAATTTATCTTTCA
Organism: Camelus bactrianus; assembly: GCF_048773025.1. Taxonomy (NCBI): domain Eukaryota; kingdom Metazoa; phylum Chordata; class Mammalia; order Artiodactyla; family Camelidae; genus Camelus; species Camelus bactrianus. The sequence goes on from NC_133555.1 coordinate 31,675,931, forward strand.
GTGCGTGAAAAATAAGACGGATTGCTGGATGTAATAGAGCAAATATAACAAACATTACTTAAAAGAATTTAGTGCCCCCCTCGCCCCTTCCCATGAGAATATGAGCTCCTGGAGGGCAGGGGTTTGGCGGCCTGAAACTTGGTAAGCAGTCAGTAAATAGTTGCGGAGGCAATGAACAATACTTCAAAGAGCTTATAACAAGTAAACGCTCAATGAGCGGAAGCGTTCATGATGCTATTGTTGCAGGCAAACCGCAAGTTCCGGCAATGGAACCGAGGCCCAGATTGCGCGCGCAGGCCCGGCCGAGTCGCTCTGGCCGCCTGGCGTCTCGGCTCTGTGGTGGGTCCTCCGGGCCGTGGAGCATGCGCGTGGCTGCGCCCTCCGGGATCGATCGCTATGGCAGCGGCGTCGCCGTGGGTCGGGCCTTCGGTCTGGCGCCCAGGCCCTGCCGCCCCAGCAGCCGCCTGCACCATAGCCTCTCGGGCATGAGCCGGGCCTCCCGCTGCCGCTCACCGCCCCGCCCGCCGCTGCTGCCGTATCCCGACTGTGGGCACGCGCCGGGATCATGCCCCTGACCGCCTACTGCTACCTACGGGTCGTGGGCAGGGGCAGCTACGGGGAGGTGACGCTCGTGAGGCACCGGCAGGACGGCAGGCAGGTCGGCGGGGTTGGGAGCCGGCAGGGGACGGGGGCAGGCAGCGGTTCGCCGACGGCGCGGTCCAAAGGCTGGGCCCGCTTATCTGAAGGGGACGCATTTCGGTTGGCACTTCCTCAGGGGAATCGTCCCAGACCACCAAAACTAGGCCAGGCCTTCCTGTCATATGTGCCCCCCAAACTCCCTGAAGTTCTCTTTTGTGGCACTAGTCGGTGCACACCTTCCCGTCACTCCTGACTATTCCGTGAGAGCATGCATTCCCAGGACCTAATGGCCCTTGGCCAGTAATCCTCCGTCAGTGAAGGCCCTGTATTACGTTGACCTGGGGACCGCTGGACTCTCAAAACTCGGCTCATCAACCTTCCCTCCAAACCTGCTCTCACGGTTTCTATTTCGGGGAGGAGCACCACCAACCAGCCAGTTGCCCAAGCTGGGCACTTGGGAGTCATTCTGGGATCCTCCCTTCCCTTCCCCTACCCCACCCCACTCGCTATTCGTCTGTCCGCTTAGCCAACTGGCCTCTTCTTCATTTCCACGGGTACCTCCCCAATCCCGAATATCATTATCTCTAGTTAAGCTATGGCCATGGCCTCCTGCTGGCCCTCCCTGCCACAGGACTTGCCCTTCTCCAATTCATCACTTTCATTGCAGTCTCAGTGATCATTCTAAAATTTGCCTTTGATGTTGCACTTTGTCCCATTACCCTCAGGGTAATGAGCCAGTGCTTTAATGTGGTTTATAAATAGTGTGACCGTATAATGTATTGTACAAACTGGACATTCCTCTGAAAGGATGCACTATTAATATTACACCAGGACAATGGGACTGCCCCGGACAAGCTGAGAGGAGATGTCCCCATAAGTGTAAGGTCCTCTGGCCTATTTTTCCGTCTCAGGTACTGATCACTCTGCCTTGAACACAAGCTCAGGCATAAGAGATTTATTCAGTAGGCAATGGGGAGGGGATCATTGGATTTGAGCAGGAGTTTACATTTTACAAAGCACATTTATGATTGTGTTTGTTAAATAATGAGTTGTATGTCTGTTGGACGATACTGATTTTTTTTTTTTAAAGTGAGAATAATTTTTGATGTTGAGGATACGTGGTATTTAGCCTTATTGGGCCACAGATCCTTTTGTGTATCCAGTGCAATCCATGGACCCATTTTGTCTGCAGATGTATATTCGAGCCATGTTATATGCATCTTTGTAGGGAGAACTTAGAGGTTAAAGAATCTCTACCACAGATTTTATGATTGATTCAGTGGTATGTTAACTTGGACTCATTTTTAGCCATTAATGAAATTGTAAAATACAGAGGGAAGGGTATAATTTTTTGTGCCATCCCCCCCACCCTGCTATAAGTTTAATCTGCAAAAAGTATCATGAGTGATAACAAATCTTTATTCCAGTTTTGTGCTTTGTGAATAACAAAATGAGTAAGTTATGTGGCAGGCTCCAGAAGTTTGGTTTTGAGGACACTCAGGAGAACGCTTAAATACTTTTGAATCTGTAATACTGTTTGTTTGCATGTTGTAAAAACACGTGTTTTCCTTGTAGTATGTCATCAAAAAGCTGAACCTCCGAAATGCCTCCAGCCGGGAGCGACGAGCTGCTGAACAGGAAGCTCAGCTCTTGTCCCAGCTGAAGCACCCTAATATTGTCACCTACAAAGAGTCATGGGAAGGAGGGGATGGTCTGCTGTACATCGTCATGGGCTTCTGTGAAGGAGGTGATCTGTACCAAAAGCTCAAAGAGCAGAAGGGGAGGCTTCTGCCTGAGAGTCAGGTGGTGGAGTGGTTTGTTCAGATCGCCATGGCTCTGCAGGTACTTGCAGAACTCACAGCATCCCACTTGCTCCCAGGTGACAGGTGGATGGCTGGTGTATTTTAGGAAAATAATTCCCCAAATGTTTACAGGGAAAAAAATGTATTCTTTTAAAAATCCCTTTATGAAGTGGACTTAGTCCCTCTTGCTGTAGCATTAGAATGTTTCTGAATGAGTGATATCTATGTTGAAGCAGACATGGATTTTGTCTGATTGTCAGAGAAGCCAGTTCTGTGTTCATTTAATATGTATAGTAAAGGGCCCTGAGTTGGTATGACCATGTTTGTTGTCATTGTTGATAACATTGCTATCGTTGGTCAGCTATGTCATACTGAATGGTGGTTGGGCTAATTAATATGCCTACACTGTGGGGATCTGGGCTTTAACCCTGCTGTGTAGAGTGAGTGGAAATGTGAAACATGTTTGTGTTTTAATATACACATATTCAAAACTGAGACTGTTTATGAAATACCACTCTGGAGCTGGGCAGACTTGTCCAGAATTAATTGACCTTGTTGTTTAAATCCTAAGACACTCTCTCTAAATAAAAGTGATCTTGTTATATTTGAAAATGTATTATGCTGAAGATTTCATGAGTCTGATAGAGATGTGCATCTAACCTTGTATAAGTTGTCTTTCTACCTCAAGAGGGACTTTTTAAGCATATTTTTAAACTGGATCCATATAATGCTAAATGGTATAGTTGTCAAGGCACCAGGGAACAGTTGTGAAGGAAATTGGGCAAAGTAATGCATGGAACTTAATTTCTTACTTTAGAAAGTTGTAAATTAAGTTTTTAATTTAAAGATTATAAAACAGTATTTTGATGTATAGGTAACTGAGGCCCTTTAACTTATACAATTGTTGATGGTATATAAGAAGTCAGGAATAAATAAGTAGATATTTAATAAAATTTTATTTCTGTCCTCAGTATTTACATGAAAAACACATCCTTCACCGAGATCTGAAAACTCAAAATGTCTTCCTGACAAGAACAAACATCATCAAAGTGGGCGACCTAGGAATCGCCCGAGTGCTAGAGAACCACTGTGACATGGCTAGCACCCTCATTGGCACACCCTACTACATGAGCCCTGAATTGTTCTCAAACAAACCCTACAACTATAAGGTAGGATTGAGCTATGTACGCCAGCTCACCTCGTCTCTAGGACAGTATTCATAATTTCAGAACCCATCAGAATAGTCAGAAGAACTCTCTGAATTGGTTTAAGGCAAATGCCTTTTTTTTTAAAGAGGAAAAAAGTAAATAAGGCATTCTGATATTTAACCACTTACTATTTTTATTTTCTAGTCTGATGTCTGGGCTCTGGGATGCTGTGTTTATGAAATGGCCACCCTGAAGCATGCCTTTAATGCAAAAGACATGAATTCATTAGTTTATCGGATTATTGAAGGAAAGGTAAAGAGTTCTGAAACTAATTGTTTTTCATATTTGGAGCAAGGTTAATTTAATGCAGCTTTGTACGTAGCTACTGGCAAAAGGGAGTAATCATTGATGTTGTGTGGACAGTTAAGAATGATGGGTCCGTTCTGTGGGGAAGGTTGAACAGGAAGAGAAAGGATTGATTTTTTTTTAATATTAATTTATAAAGGTGGCTCTGTGGCTCTGAAGTATTGGCTTCTTGAAAACCACCACCTGGTAGCCACAGGATTTGCAGGTGCTCTGAGAGACTATTGGTAGCTTCTTCTAAGCAGTTTATGGTTATTTTTTAAGCCCCATTTAAAATGAGTCTACTCTGTTTGAACTTGTTGCTCCTTTGATAATTGTCACAATCACTAGCAACCAGTTAAAAATGGCATAAAGCATTGTCTGTGGTATAGATGCTAGAATGACCAACTTTGTATGTTAATTTCATGAGGCTGGTTGCCCCTTGCAGTGTTAAGTTTTAAAACTATAAATCACAAACTGATTTTAATATTGTACCAAGACTCATTTAATTTTTTAACTTGAAAAATATTAAACAATCCAAAAAAAGTAAAAATTGGCCCATAATTCTACTACTTAAAGAATTGAACAAGAAAGGAGTGAAATTCCCTTTTCTGTCCATTGATTTCCATCCCCTGATGATAACCATTGCTAACAGTTTGGTGTGTAGCCTTCCTTCCCGGCTTCCCCCTGTCTTTATACAGACATAACTCTGGGTGTGTATATGCATGTATACTTTAAAAAAGTGACTGAAATGGAATCAGGCTACACACACTGATACACAATCTGCTTTTTGGACTAAATATACGAGAGACATCTTTCTAGGTCATACCTGTAAGTCTTTTATTTTTTAAAGGCTGCCTAGTATTTTATTACAAGGGTGTACCATACTCTATTCCACAAGTACCCTATGGGTGGCCATGTACATTGTTTTCAGTTGTTCCCTGCTACGAGAACAATACTGCAGTGAATATCCTGGTACATAAATCTTTAGAAACTCCTACTCTTATTTCTGAAGGAGAGAATCCTCAAAGGAACTGCTGGTTTGAAGGATATACTTTTATAATCTTACAACTTGCTATTGTAACCAGGACACATAAACTGGTATTTTCTGCTTCTGTGGATAATGATTTTAAATAAATATTGGGAAACCTCTGCTTTCTTTTACCTTGCTTCACAAGACCATTAGTCATAATTGTGGTATTATTTCTCTTTGTAGCTGCCACCAATGCCAAAAGATTATAGCCCAGAGCTGGCAGAACTGATAAGAACCATGCTGAGCAAAAGGCCTGAAGAAAGACCTTCTGTGAGGAGCATCCTGAGGCAGCCTTACATAAAACGCCAAATCTCCTTGTTTTTGGAGGCCACAAAGGCGTAAGATACTTCCCTTGCTAATAGCTGGGCTAAGTAGATGAAATAAAAGAGGGTGGCTTCTATAATTTTCATAACATTTCCTATCATTTTAATTTATAGTGAGTTTTTTTTTTTTAAACATGAAGTAGAATTGAATGATTAGACAAGTGTTGAGTTTTTTTGTTGTTGTTGCTAAAATCAGAAATCTAAGGAACCTTTTGGAGAATCCCTTTCACATTCCTCAGAGTTCTGAGACATATTGAGTATGATTCTTTTAAGAGGACTTATGTTTCAGAAATCTTATTAAAATGAGAGATTGTCTAAGAAGCCTGTTGCATTATGTACTATGTAAGATAATAGCCACATTTTAAGAACAGTAGCCGAATTTCAGAGAGCTTTTATAAGTTTCCCTATTCACTGCTGTAACTTCTCAAGGGGATAAGAATTCTTTATTTGACTTGCAAGGCCTACTTTTGCTAAATAGCTAAGAGCTGGATGAGACCATCACAGTCTGTGCCTTTTGACATGTTAAATTTGGGAGGCAAAGCTAGAGAGTCCCCAGGGGATAAAGAAGGATCATCTTTTTGTTTACATTGCCTATAACTTCCCACCAAACAGACCTTTGGCCTTCTGCAGCTCTGGTGCGCTCCTTTGAATTCTCCAGAGGTTTAGCTGAGTTGTAAACTATCACACTTAAACAGCTGGGGACATTACTCCTGTATACATTTATTTTGCAAGTCAAAGCTGAGTGTACCAATCATTTGTACTCTCACACTCGGCAAAGTAATTGTGGTATTAATATAATGTGAAACTTGAAAATTATCCTGGTACTTCTGATTGTGAGGCAATTTTTCATAGATATAAAATTTTGGAATAATATATTTATAGAAACGTTCCAGAGATAGTACAGAGAGTTTGTGTGTACCCCTCACCCAGTTTCTCCTATCAATGTCTTACGTTACCAAGGTACATTTGTCAGAACTAAGAAAACAACATTAGTTCCTTATGTTGACTCAACTCTAGACTTTATTTGGGTTTCATCAGTTTTTCTGCTAATGTCTTTTTTCTGTTCCAGGATCCAATCCAGGATACCATATTACATTTAGTTCTCATTTCTCCTTAGTCAACTTGGGTCTGTGACAGTTTCTCACTTTTTTTGTTTTTTATGACCTTGATTCTTTTTGAAGATTGCTAGTCATGTGTTTTGTAGAATGCCCCCTGGTTTTTAGAAGACCTTTCTTTCTAAATGGAGCAGTTCTATAAGGGAGTGTAATACTTATGCACATTTTCCTTTTATACATAGAAACCTTTAATCTTCACTGTATTGATAATAACTTTTTCTTTTCTCCCTCATAAAGAAAAACCTCCAAAAATAATATTAAAAATGGTGGCTCTAAATCCAAGCCTGTGACTCCAGTGGTTTCTGGAAACACTGAATCAAATCATGAAGTAATTCCCCACCTACCACAATCTTCTGAGGGCCCCAAAACATATATAATGGTATGTTTCTTTTTAAAGGATATATGTTCTAGAAACTTATTAAAATGATAGGTTATGTAAACTAATTATTCTATGTGAAATGATTAGGCTTCACTAGAGATTCTGTTGTGTAATTAATTTGTATTTTAAGGAAAGAATACCAGTGGTGATTAATTTAGCCCACTTTATTCAAAGTGGCCTATTAAAATGTTTATGGAGTTGGTTCTGTAATAACTTTGACTTTTTTTTAATTGAAGTGAAATTTATATAACATAAAGTTAACCATTTTAAAGTGAACAATTAATTGTATTCCGTACGTTCACAATATTGTGCACCCATCACCTCTGTCTCGTTCCACAACTTTTCATCATCCAAAAGGAAACCCCATACCCATTAAATAGTCACCTCTTATTCCCTCCATCCAGCCCCTAGAAAACACCAGTGTGTTTTCTGTTTGTATGGGTTTGCCTATTATGGATATTTGATATAAATGGAATCATACAGTATGTAACCTTTTGTACCTGGCTTCTTTCACTTAGCATGTTTTTGAGGTTCATCCACATAGCATGTATAAATACTTCATTTATTTTTCTGTCTGAAAAATACTCCATTGTGTGTATATACCACAATTTGTTCATCCATTCATTCATTCGTAGATATTTGGTTGTTTTCACCTTTTGGCTATTGCTGTGAACATTTTTGTACAATATTTATTTGAGTACCTGTTTTCAGTTCTTTTGGGTATATACCTAGGAGAGGAATTGCTGGGTCATATGGTAATTCTATGTATAACTTTCTGAGGAATGGTCACACTGTTTTTTTTGTAGTGGTTGCACCATTTCACATTTCTAGCAATCCATGAAAATTCCAAGTTCTCTACAACTTCTCCAACTCTTGTTTTTTTCTGTTTTTCTGATTCTAGCCATCCTATTAGATGTGAAGTAGTATCTCATTTGGTTTTGATTTGCATTTCCCTAATGACTAATGACATAGAACTTGTTGACCATTTAAATGCCTTCTTTGGAGAAATGTCTGTTAAGTCATTTGCCCATTTTTTAATTGTTTTTTTTATTGTTGAGTTCTAAGAGTTCTTTCTACATTATGGGTACTAGACCCTCATCAGATATATGATTTACAAATATTTCCTCCCATTCTGTGGGTTGTCCTGTTACTTTCCTGATGATGTCCTTTTATGCACAAATGTTTTAAATTTTGATGAAGTCCAGTTTATCTGTTTTTTCTTTCATTGCCCATGCTTATATTTAAGAATCCTTTCCCAAATCCAAGGTTGTGAAGTTGTATGCCTGTGTTTTCTTCTAGGAGTTTATAGTTTTACCTCTTATATTTAGGTTATTGATCCACTAAAATTTTTTTATTATGGTGAAATATATATAACATAAAATTTGCCATTTTGAACTATTTTTAAGCATCCAATTCAGTGCTCTTAATTACATTCACAGTGTTGTGAAGCCATCACCGTATCTTCCAAAACCTTTTCATCATTCCAAAAAGAAACTCTGTACCCATTAAGCAATAACTCCCTATTGTTCCTACTCCCAGGCCCTGGTAATCTCTAATCTACTTTTTGTCTCTGTGAATTTGCCTGTTTTAGGTAACTCATATAGATGAAATCATGCAACTTTTGTCCTCTTGTGTCTAGCTTATTTCATCTAGCAGGCTTTATAATATTCCATGGTATGTATATACCACATTTTGTTTATCCATTCACGTGCTAATGGACATTTACGTTGTTTCCATCTTTTGATCATTGTGAATAATGCTGCTGTAAGCCTTGGTGCACCAATATCTGTTTGAGTCCCTACTTTCAGTTTTGGGGGTGCATACCTGGGAGTGGGATTGCTGGGTCATATGGTTATTCCATGTTTAACTTTCTGAGGAACCTGTTGTTCCATTTTGAGTTAGTTTTTGCATGTGGTGTGAGGAGTGATAAAATAACGTGGAAGCATGTTTTCACTCAGGATGAAGATAAATGTTTGTCCCAGGAAAAACCCATAATCGTTGGCCCCTTGAAGACACCTACAGGTCTGAAAGGCCATACCTGCAAACCAGACGTGAGCAATACCACAGAATCACTAGCCACGATCAGTAGGGTGAATATTGACATCTTACCTGCAGAAAGGAGGGACTCAGTGAACGACGGCTTATTTCAAGAGAATCAGCCAGGACACTTAGATGTCTTTAATCAGCTGGACGGTAAATGTAACATTTCTCAAGCGAAGGAAAGGCTGCAAGAAAACACTAAGTCCAGTGTTCAACCTGGAAACCAAGTTCCCACAGGGTCCTCTAACAATGTCGCTGAAGAAGGGAATGTCCCAGTGAAGCCTCTGCAGCCCCTAAACAAAGACCAAAATTTACCAAAAGACCAGGTGAGTGATAAGAACAAGATGCTGGTTTCAGAGAGAAGATCGGGAAGTGTGTTTACAAAGGTGTGCATTGTGTTCATTGGTTGTGCTTTTAATTGTAGTGTTAGGAAAATCAGTTATTCCCATGTAAGAGTTTAAACTTAGTAGAAGCCAAAGAATAGGACCCTTCTCTGCCCTGGTGTAGGGTACTTGCCATTTACCATTTGTGTATTTTTTCTTATTTCTAGAACATTCTTCCTTAGTCCTTCAAGTGGATGGGTAGTTTCCAACAATTAGATAATATAATATTCTTTCTTGCTTTTGAAAGTGGATTGATCTGATTTTTTAAGTTATGGAATTTAAAAAATTATGTGTTGGAACCACAGGAGAAGGAAGAAGAAAAGAAAAGGAATGGAACAAAAAGATTTTGATACTAAGAGACTATTCTGAGTAAATTTAAAGTTTATTTTCTACTTGAATTTGGAAAGAAGCCTTAATTAGATGAAGCATGGTAATAGCTGAGGATTGGAGAGAAAGTCAGAATATTTGATTAACTTTACATTTTTATGTGTAAAATGTTTAAAAATGCATTTAATATGTCTATTGACTATATTTTATAATCTATGCTATATATATTTAAATTTTATATATTACGTATGTTTTCATATTTAACATCCTCATATATAAAACTATTTTATACATTTATATTCAGATGTTTTTAATAAGGTTTTGTTTTTATGGAAAAGTACAACTGTAATGCTCTTTTCGTTTAAACTCTTTGGTTTGAAACCAAAATATAGTCTTAAGTGTTCTCTGAACACTGGAATCCTTAGTACTTAATAGATAAAATTATATGTGTCCTGCTTGTTCTGCTTGACTGTCCAATTATATTCACATTTGCTTCTTCTATTTCCTCTGTAATTATTAAAAAAAAATTTTTAAGTACCAATTCAGTGTTTTTAGTATATTTATAAAATTGTACAATCATCACCACTATCTAATTCCAGAACATTTCCGTCACCTCAAAAAGAAACCCCATACTCAATATTGGTCACTCTCCAGTCCTCCTTGTCCCCAGCCCTTGGCAACCATTGTCTGTATGGATTTGCCTATTTTCAATATTTCCTATAAATGTAATCATACAATATATGGCCTTTTACATCTGACTTCTTTTATTTAGCATAATGTTTTCAAGGTTGTATCCATGTTATAGCATATACCAGTATTTCATTCCTTTTTATTGCCAAATAAAATCTGTCATATGTATATTTCATATTTTATTTATCCACTCATCAGTTGATAAACATTCGGGTTGTTTTCACTCTTCACTGTGGATAATGTTACTTTGTACATTAATTTACAAGTTTTTGTGTGGACATGTTTTCAGTCATATCTTGGGGTGGAATTGCTGGGGCATATTATAACTCTAATGTTTAACTTTTTGAGGAACTGCAAAACTGTTTTCCAAAGCAACTATATCACTTTACTTCCTATCAGCATTGTGTGAGAGCTGTAAATTCTCCACATTCTCACCAATGTTTATTTTCTGTTTTTTTTTTTTTTGTTTTTTTTTTTTTAATTCTAGCCACCCTAGTGGGTGTGAAGTGGTGTCTTACTGTGGTTTTGATTTGCACCTCCCTTATCACTAATGTTGTTGAGCATCTTTTTGTGTGCTTCTTGGACATTTTTGTACCTATTTTTGGAGAAATAACTATTCAAATCCTTTGGCTGTTTTTAATTGATTTATTTATCTTTTTATTATTGAGTTGTAAGAGTTCTTTATCAATTGTAGATGTCAGTCCTTTATCAGATGTAAGATTTGAAAATATTGTCTTCCATCTTGTGGGTTGTCTTCACTTTCTTGATCATGTCCTTTGGAGCATACACTTTAAATTTTGATGCAGTCCAATTTTGTCTATTTTTCCTTTTGTTGCTTTTGGTTTTGGTGTCGTGAAGATTTCTCCCATAATTTCTTCTGAGTTCATAATTTTAGCTCTTACATGTAGGTCGGAGATCCATTTTGAATTAATTTTTGTGCATGATGTGAAGAAAGGATTCTACTTCATTCTTTTGTATGCAAATATCCAGTTGTCTCAGTACCATTTGTTAAAAGATTATTCTTTTCCCATTGGATTTTCTTGAGACTCTCATTGAAAATCAATAGACCATAAAGATAATGATTTATTTTTATACTCTCAATTCTGTATCACTCATCTATTTGTCTGTCTTTATATCAGTTACACACTATCTTGATTACTGTAGCTTTATAGTAAGTTTTGGAATTGGGAAATTTAAGTCTTCCAACTTTATTCTTATTTTTCAATATTATTTTGGTTATTTTACATTTCCATATGAATTTTAAGATTAGCTTGTCAATTTCTGAAAAAAGGCTGGAATTTTGATGGGAATTTCATTGAATCTGTAGAACATTTGCAGAATATTGCTATCTTAATATATATCTTCCAACTCATGAACATAGGCTAGGTTTATATTTTCTTCAGGTCTTCTTTAATTTCTTACGATGATGTTTATTGTTTAAATATATAAATCTTAAACGTCTTTTGTTAAATTTATTTCTATATATTTTATTCCTTCTGATAGTATTGTAAATGGAATTGTTTTCATGACTTCACTTTCATAATGTTCATTGCTTATGCATAGAAATACAATTAATTTTTATGTATTGACCATGTATCCTACAGCCTTGCTTAACTCATTTATTGGTTCTGGTATCTTTTTTATAATGGACTGCTTAGAATTTTATGAATATAAGATCATATCATCTGCAAATAGACATAATTTTACTTCTTTCTTTCCAGTCTAGATTTCTTTTATTTATTTCTTTTCTTCCCTAATGGCCTTGGCTAGAACCTCTAGTACAATGCTGAATAGAGGTGATAAGAGTGGACATCCTTGTCTTGTTCTTGACCAAATTTCTTCCTTATGCCAGGCTTTTAGAACAGGTTTTCTGTTTATTTTCTTTGATAGAATGTCATATCCAGCATTTCCTCTTTTTTTTTTATGTCATTATTGTTTTGTTGTTGATAAAAGTGGAAGAACTTTTTTTCAGGATCACTTGGATTTCATGGAGAAACTCCTTAAGTCATTTGTTCAATTACTCATCTATATGTAAGCTTTATTTTGAATAGCCTATACTTAATACCAGCAGAGAAACATTTATTTCACTCTTCAGAATTGTATCAGTCATTGTTTATTATCTGGGTATCCTTGTTTAACTAGCATATCACATTGCTCGTTTTTCTTTTTGAAATGCACCACGTAGTGGGCTCTTGATAAAAATGTGCGGATTGAATGATATTCAATTACCAGTGTCCATCTACTTGAAAACTTAGATATTCTGATAGTCAAAAATTATATTAAAAAATTAATATAAGAAGCAATTTTATTTTAATATTTGATATACATTAGTTTCTAAAACCAGCTATTCAAATAAAATACTGAGTCGGTGGTGGTCTTTATAATTTTAAAGTTAATTTATTTGATATTTACTACTGCTAGTAATAGCTTCTGGTTTCTGAGCATCTAATATGTGCTAGAAATATCCTAAGTACTATAGTGTACCATGTTCTCTAATCCTTCAGCAGTGTGTGTGAGGCATTATACCCATTTATAGATGAAGAAACGGAGGTTCGGAGAGATATGACTCCATCTGCATCCTAACTCAATAGTCTTTTCATGGTGCTTTTTAGAATACATCCAGATAACTAATGTTTACGGGAAGTATGTGTGTATTAAATTGGATTTCATTTAAAATATTTGTTAGTTTTCTGGATAGAAAACCTATTTAAATTTATAAAAAGATTTAAAAACTAAATTGAACACCAGTAGTTCAGGTTAATAACAATCTGTGTATTTTAATTAAAGTAATAATTTTATTTAGGAAAAAAGAAAAAGAGCCAGAATATATAGATAACTGATGTCAGCATTTTATCTTTATCTGTCAACACTGAAAATAAGTATTCATTTTGAGAAAGACAGTTCCTTCTTTCATTTGTAATTTTTAAAGTAGATACAGAGGGTTTGACCGTTTGGAAGTTCAAAAGACTTAATTATTCTATTTTGGTGTTTTTTTTTTATTGTTTCAATTTATTATTTTTAAGGATCAAGTTGCTGGTGACTGTGTTATAGAAAAACAAGGCAGAATCCACTTAGGTTTACAGCCACACAGCTCTGGGTCTGAACCTTCCCTGTCTCGACAGCGGCGGCAGAAGAAAAGAGAACAGACTGAGCACAGTGGGGAAAAGAGACAGGTCGGCAGAGATCTCTTTGGAGTAAGTGATTGTGCTACTGCTTGGGTAATAGACTTTAGGAAGCTCCATTCCTATTTAGAATGATTAACAGTTGCCAGAAAGGTACATACAAAATGCAAGAAGCATATGAAAATGGGTGGAAATGGCAAGATTCTAAATATTAGTTTTCAAATGTCAGTGAGTTGGAAGCAGAGTAAGGATTTTATCTTCAGCAAATATGGACAGCTCATTTTGAGACTTAAAGGAACAGGCTACGGTAAATCTCTGATTTCTCTTGTGTCATATTGATGAACAATTTCTCAATTTCTGCATAAGATCGTGTCAACACCTCATTTCTGGAAGTAACTTTCACAGGCACCCTCTCTATAAGTTTCTTAAATGGTCCTTCACTTTTTTTTAAATTGTTTCATACTTTTGAAATATATTTTAAAATGCCATATAGCAACAGTTTTTTAAAAAAATTCATTTTTATTGAAGTACAGTCAGTTTACAATGTTGTGTCAGTTTCTGGTGTACAGCACAATACTTCAGCCACAAAGGAACATACATACATTCATTCTCATATTCTTCTTCACCATAGGTTACTACAAGATACTGAATATGGCTCCCTGTGCTATACAGCATAAACTTGTTGTTTATGGTCCTTCACTTTTGACAGTCTCTTTCGCCCAAAATGCAATGTTTTGAAGTTTTTGAGAGCAAATCACTGACAAGTATATAGATTTACTGATAAAGGGCCTTTCGAGGTGGATGTTATGAAACTGATAATCTCCCCCTCCTTTTTCATTATTTAAGTTTCAGGAAACTTCTCGTCTTTTGCCTTCTCTTCTTACTGTTGAAAAAGTGGATGTCACATCAACACAAAAAGATGCTGAAAACCAAAGTAGAGTGATCAGTGGGTGTGCGAGAAGATTGAGGAGCACTGAGATATCATCATCGAAGGTTCGTGGGAGTATGTGTTGGATTTTTTTTCAAACCTTTTATAAAGCTTTTTGGTTGTAAAATCCTGCATATATTATGAAGTTCTGTGTTAAAACATCTTAGCCTTGCTTTTCGCCATCACTGGAAAGCAACAAATTTGTGATTCTCAACAGAAGCTTTGATTGAAGTGGACAGATTCTATAGTCCCAGGGCTGGTCATTTTCAGTTAATTAAGGAGACGAAGAGGATTCTGAATATAGGAAATGCAAAATTCCCCATTTCCCCTTCGAAAAATGAGTATTTCCTCGAAATGAGGGCTGTGATCATTCCTAGCTAGTAGCTATAACTATAATGTGAACTGGGTTCAAATGGATACTCTTTTAAAGGCCTGTGCAAGGTCTTTTCCTGTAGTGCTGGCTGATACGTTATGCATTGTAGGTGTTATAAGAATAGTGAGTAGGAATGGAAGTAACTCTGACTTTCTTTAAAAGGACCGACCATTATCAGCAAGAGAAAGGAGGCGTCTAAAGCAGTCTCAGGAAGAGATCTTCCCCTCAGGTAAGGTTGTTCTCTTTCCTTCATCTATTGAAGGTTGTTGGCATGGCTTGTGGACATAGCATTGGTTCTGATTGTGAGGTGTTAAGGATTTTCAGCATCAGTAATCCATTTGGGAAACCAATTTGGAAGAATTTTTGAAATTTACTAGTCAAGCCTTAAAAAAATCAGCATAGTATTGGATCTGAAACTTGTATTATCAGAAGAAGAGGATATTAAAGAGAGCAAGAGGGACTCAAAGTGACAGTAACTCTTGGGAGATTTCAGACAGGAAATCAATGGGGTGAGTGTTTAATTTGTTTCCATGTTCAGAGTCTATTGGTCAAACAAGTGCTCTCTTCTCAGGAACAGAGAGAGGAAGCCAGGAGAATGGTACTGCCCTCGGCTGAGGGCTGTGATCATTCCTATTACTATTATCTAAAGATAATATATTCTGGCAGTTTCCACTTACTGAATGCTGGCTGTTTCAAACATTATGGTAAGCATGTTAAGGGCATTATCTCATTTCATATTTTGCAGCTGAGGAAACTGAGGCTTAGAGGGGTTAAGTAACTTGCCCAAGGTCCTGGGGCTGGTAGACATAGAGCTGAGATTTGAACTGCGGTGTCAGATACCAGAGTGATGATGAATATGCTGTTGAAGTTCCTTCTAGGCTGGCTCTGGCAGGGTATCTTCTACACCCAGTGCAAAGCCCTCTTCTGTTGAGGCCAGCCTGCCATGAATAACCACTGAGGATGGTCACTTTTTCAGGTCCTTCAGTGAGGACAGCCTCTCTGAGTCTAAGGGGGCCAGGGAAACCACAAGAGGAAGGCCATCCCACCCTTTCTCGATGGTTGTCTTCTGACTGCAGCGTTGCTCAGGTACATTACATAGTCCTAAGGGAAAAGGTGGGCATGTCTGTATCTGGCAAGCCTAATACATTAAACCTCATAAATACAAGCTCTGTTTATTTCTGGGACAGTCCTGGCTTAAGTTATACCTTTCACTCTCCTCTGATAAGGAAAAGAACTAGTCAATAGTAATTAAAAGGATTATGTTTGCTTCATTTAGGAAATGAATTTTTCAGACACTCTTGTAAAGAATTGGCAGCCTAGGTTAATATCTTTCTTAGATAGTCTTTTAAACAAGACTTCCAAACGGTTTCCACTAGGCAACAGTTTGTTTATTCTGCTGTGTTACTAGTATACCTACCAACCTGGCCCGATTTTAGGCTCATTTGCTGATCGTTTCTTGGTTTCCTGTTTATCAAATTACCTTACCTTTCTGCCTAGGGATGATGTAGGGGCACCATCTGGTGGCTAAACGGATAATTGCAAAGTTTTAAACTCATGTTTACTTTTCTGTGTAATAATACCCAGGGAATAAGTATTCATTTTTCTGTATTCTAGTTTTTGATGTTATTTCTAGGAGCATATTATTTTAAAAAAGAAAAAGAAAAATTCTTCCCTTTAAAGTAATGAAGTTTTTTTTCTTTAGCAATAGTCTGTGATTTAGTTGATTTACTAATTAAGATGGTCCTCTTTATTTTCCCAAGTTATAAGGTTTGTGTGTAATTATATCAAATAATCCTTTAAAGCATTTAAAAAAGAGTCTCACATGTGAGCCAACTGATGTTGCTTTTATTTAGATGGCATTGTGTTTAGTTTAAAATGCCAATATTCTTTATGGTACCAGCCTTCTGCTTAGAAGTTGGAATAGCAGAACTGTTTGTCCACTCTCTTCTGGAAGGGAAATTTCTTCAGAGCTGAAACTTTCCAGGGTCTTATAAAACTTCACCTTGATGGGGAAAAAAAAACTTAACATCTTTAGACATCTAAAATTTTTTTAAAAGCAAACAAACAAACAAAACTTCACCTTGATGTTCCTCAGGCTTCACTTATGAACTTCATGGGTGAACTGGGACATCATTTGGGTAAAGTAACTTAAATTTTTATATCCATTAGTTCTCCAGTGAAATTGGACCTAGGTGCACATTGTGTCTAGACATTACCTCCAAGACTGTCTCATGTATTACATTCTAGTTATGTTGTAATATGGAATTTTGTTTTTCCAAACATTAATAGGAAGGGAAACCTACCCATTGTCTCTCTGAGGATGAATTAAGTTCTTCTACAAGTTCAACTGATAAATCAGATGGGGATTCCAGGGAAGGGTAAGTTCTTGTTTTTCTGTCTTCCTTCATAAATTATTTCTGTTTAAATTAACTGTAAATGTACATGTATAGTAGCATTCAGACCTGTAGTACTGCAATTGATAATGTTATAAATGATTTTTGGTATATACTAGAGCTAAAAACCTCTTCTAGTGAACACATCTGATTTTCATTCAGAATTCTTACAGAATGTTTCCTTAGATCTGTGGGTTTATAGGTTTCATCAGATTTGGAAACAGTTTGGCCACTATTTCTTGAAAATTTTTTGGATTCCCTCCTGCTCTAAGGATTCTAATTACATGTGTATTAGATTGTTTAAAGTTGTCCCAGTTCACTGATGGTGTTCATTTTTTTTAGACATTTTTTCCCTCTGTTCCATTTTTCATAGATTCCATTGCTATATCTTTGAATTCACTAATCTTTTCTTCTGCAGTATCTAATTTGTTAATCCCATCTCATGTATTTAACACGTTATACTTACCACTTATAGTTCATCGTGGGTCTTACTTATCTTCATTGCCTCTCCTTAAAATGTTAATGCTTTCTCTACCTTGATCATATGGAATACATTTATAGTAACCATTTTAATGTCCTTATTTACTAATTCTCTCACTTGTGTCACTTCTGGATCTGTTTCTATTAACTGGTTTTTTTTCTCTTCGCAAATGTGTGCTATTTTCCTGTTTTGTATGTCTTTTTTTCTTTAATTAAAAAAATTTAACACCTTTATTGTGATATGATTCTTGTATGGTAAACTACACATATTTCAGGTGTATAATTTGATGAATTTTGATAGATGTATACACCAATGAAACCACCACCACAATCAAGATAGCTAACATTTCCATCACTCTGGTACTTTTGATTGGATGCCAGACATTGTCAATTTTACCCCATTAGGCTGATATTTTTATATTTCTTTAAGTATTCTTGAACTTTGTACTTGATGTAGTTAAATTACTTAGAAATAGTTGAGCACAATTTATACACAGAACCCAGGGCCTTTTCTTTCTGGCTCTCTCCAAGATCCCTCTCTAACTTTCCAGTGGCAGTGGTGGTCTCGAACTCTGTCCATTGGTTCTGCAGGCCAGAAAGACTGTGGGTTTTCTGTTGTACTTTAGCTGCCCTGAGGCTAAAAGGTATTGACTCCCCTCCAAAACCTACTTGCAAATTTTGTACATTCTCCATTGCTTTCACATAGTTGATTTTCATATTTTGTCCAGAGTTTATACTTATTTGTTGAAGGGTCTATCTGTAGGAGCTTACTTGCCTATTTGGAAGCAGAACTTCCTAGAGGTTGTTTTGTGTCTAATTTCTGTGAAAAATTCTCATGAAGCCAATTAAATAACAAGAGAATTTCTGTTTTCCAGAAAAGGTCATACAAATGAAATGAGTGACTTGGTACAGTTGATGACTCAGACCCTAAAGTTGGACTCTAAAGAAAGTTGTGAAGATCTCCTAGTACCGGATCCAGTGTCAGAATTTAAACTTCATCGGAAGTACCGGGATACGCTAATACTTCATGGAAAAGTTGCAGAAGAGGCAGAGGAGCTCCATTTTAAAGAGCTGTCTTCAGGTGGTCACTTTATTGTTTTATACCAAACTGGGGAGCATATGTTTATTGGGGAAATGTGTCAAATCAAGGAGTTAATGCTTATAATTTTGGGTTTTTTTTTTCTTATTTCATTTCCGTATCTCCATAAAAGATATATCTTATTTTATGTAGCAGTTGTGTTCCTGAAAAATTACATGAAAATTGATTTTTAAAAATAAATACAAATATACATGCTTGAATTTTTCAAGTGGATTTTCTTTAGACCATTGTAGGAGAGGAGGATAGCTCTGTGGTAGAGTGCATGCCTAGCACGCACAAGGTCCTAGGTTCAATTCCCAGAACCTCCATTAAAAATAAATAAATAAATAAATAAACCTAATCTCCCCCCCCCCAATAAATAAAATAAAAAACATATATTAGACAATTGTAGTTTTTAGGTTTAGGAGATAGTAGTGAGACATGAAGTTCATATATACATTTCAGTCATTAAAAATATGTGAAGTTATTAAACCAAACTCTTGTCAAAGTGAAAATCTTACCATGACAAAAATTTTTTTTAAACCATTGTGTTCTTGCTGCAGTAATGAAAGTATTTATTTTACCTTGTTGTTGTTATTGCTTTTTAGCTCTCATGCCAGATGCTGAAAAAATCAGAAGAATTGTTGAAGTCTTGAGAGCTGATGTAATTCGGGCCCTGGGGATTCAGCTCTTAGAGCAGGTCTATGATCTTTTGGAAGAAGAGGATGAATTGGAGAGAGAGGTGAGTGTCCCCATTAGCTGTGTCAGCTGTTTATGCTATGGAGTTTTTTTTAACAGCCTTTTGAAATATAATTAACATACCATACATTTTACCTATTTAAAGTGTACAATTTAGTGGTTTTTAGTATGTTCACAGCCATCACCACAATCAATGCTGGAACATTTAATTACCCCCAAAAGAAACCGTTTATTTACAGTCACTCCCCATTGTCCTCCAGTCCCTTCACCCCTAAGCAACCAATAATATTTCTGTCTCTATAGATTTGCTTCTTCGGGACATTTCATTTCATTTATTTATCTTTGTTTGTTTGGGGGGAGGTTTATATTTATTATTGTTATTTTTTATTTAACTGAGGTACTGAGGATCCAACCCATGACCTCATGCATGTTCAGCACGTGCTCTACCACTGGACTATACCCTCCCCCACTTCATTTCATTTAAATGGAGTTATATAAAACTATGTAGTTTTTTGTGATTGATTTATTTTATTTAGCATGTTTTCAAGATTTATCCATCTTGTAGCATGCATCATGTACTTCATTCCTTTATATGGCTGAATAATATTCCATTGTATGGCTATACCACATTTTGTTTATCTTTTCATTAGCTGATGGACAGTTAGGTTGTTTCCACTTTTTGTCTATTATGAATAATGTTGCTATGAACATTCATGTACAAGTTTTGGCGTGGACATATGTTTTCATTTTTCCTGGGTATCTTCTCAGGAATGGAAATTACTGAATCATATGAAAAGTCTATATTTAACATTTTGAAGAACTGCAAGACTGTTTTCCAAAGTGGTGGCACCATTTTGCATTCTCACCGGTAATGCATAGGGTTCTGATACCTCCACATCCTTGCCAACACTTGTTATTGTCATCATTTTGATTACAGTGATCCTAGTAAATGGGAACTGGTATCTCATTATTGTTTTTATTTGCTTTTCCCTAATGATTAATGATGTTGAGCATCTTTCATAGGCCTGTTGGCCACTTGTATATCTTTTTGGAGACATGCCTATTCTGAACTTTTACATATCTTAAAATTGTTATTTATCTTTTTATTCTATCTTTATATATTCTGGATACAAGTAATTCCTTTATCAGATACATGATTTGCAAATTTTTTTTCTATTCAGTGTTTTTTTTTTTTTAACTTTCTTGATGATATTCTTTGCAGCCCAAAAGATTTTAATTTTGTTGAAGTCTAATTTATCTATTTTGGGTTTTTTTGTCACTTGTGATTTTGGTGTCATATCTAAGAAGGTTTTTGCCTAACCTAAGGTCATGAAGACTTATTCCTATATTTTCTTCTAAGAGTTTTATCATTTAAGCTCAATTAGGTCTATAATCCATTTTGAGTTAATTTTTTGTATTGTGTAATTTCATTCTTTTGCATGTGGATATCCAGTTGTCCTAGCACAACTTGTTAAAAAGACTATTCTTTTCCTATTGAATTGTCTTGGCACCCTTGTTGAAAATCAGTTGACCATAATGCAATGGTTTATTTCTAAACTCAGTTATGTTCCATTGATTTATATGTCTATTCTTTTGTCTATACAACACTGTCTTGATTACTGTAGCTTTGTAGTAAGTTTTGAAATCAGGAAGTATGAGTTCTCCAACTTTGTTCTGTTTCAAAATTATTTTGGCTATCGGTTGCATTTCCTTGTGAAATTTAGGGATTTTGATAAAGACCCTATAGAATTTTGCTTTGACTAAACTATAGTTTAATTTACCTGACTTTTCTGCTTAAAGTTACGTGTATTTTTTGTGTCATCTAATAATCCATTGACAGATGCAAGGTCATGCAGATTTATCCCCATGCTTTCTTCTAAGAGATTGATAGTTTTAGTCCTTACATTTAGGTCTCTGATATATTTGGAGTTAATTTTTATATATGGAATGAAGTAAAGATCAATTTCATTCTTATATATGTGGCTCTCCTGTTATCTCACCACCATTTGCTGAAAAGACTATTCTATCACCTTGTCAAAAATTATTGGCCTTATATACATGGGTTTATTTTTGGATTCCCAATTCTATTCAGTTCATCTTTATTTCTGTCCTTGTGCCAATACTGCACTGTCTTGCTTACTGTTGCTTTGTAAGAGTAAGTTTTGAAATCAGTTGAGTTCTCTAGCTTTGTTCTCCTTTTTCAAGATTCTTTTGGCTGTTCTGGGTCCCTTGCAATTCTATATGAATTTTA
This sequence comes from Camelus bactrianus, assembly GCF_048773025.1. NCBI lineage: Eukaryota > Metazoa > Chordata > Mammalia > Artiodactyla > Camelidae > Camelus > Camelus bactrianus. The sequence goes on from NC_133555.1 coordinate 31,697,476, forward strand.
GAATTTCCTTGTCAATTTCTACAAAGAAGCCAGCTGGGATTCTTATCAGGGATTGACCTGAATCTGCAGATCAGTTTGGGGAGCATTGCCATCTTAACAATATTGAGTCTTCTGATCCATGAACTTGGGATGATTTTCCATTTATTTAGATCTTAAATTTCTTTAAAACATGCTTTGAGTTTCTAGAGTATAAGTTTTATACGTCTTTTGTTAAACCTATTCCTAAGTATTTTGTTCTTTTTAATACTGTTGTAATTGGAATTTTCTTATATTCATTTTGGATTGTTCACTGAAAAAGCATAGAAATAAATTTGATTTTTAAAATACTGACCTTAAAAAAATATTGGCCTTGTAACCTTGCTGACCTTGTTTATTGGGTTTAATAATCCCCCACCTTTTTTTTTAGTAGATTTCTTGTAATTTGCTATATACATATAACCATGTCATCTGTGAATACAGTTAGTTTTACTTTCCAATCTGGATGCCTTTTACTTCTTTTTCTTGTCTAACTGCCCTGGCTAGAACCTCCAGTACAATGCTGAATAGAAGTGGTGAGAGTAAACATCCTTATCTTGTTTCTGATCTTAGAAAGCATTTGGTGTTTCACCATTAATTATAATGTTAACTCTGAGGTCTTAGATGCCCTTTATCAGGTTGAAGAAGGTCCCTTCTATTCCTGGTTTGCTGAGTGTTTTTAATGATGAAAAGGTGTTGGGTTTGTCAAATGCTTTCTATTTAGATGATCGTGTGGTTTTTGGTTTTTATTCTATTGATATGGGTGTGTTACATTAACTGGTTTTTGGATGTTAAATCATCTTGCATTCCCTCTTAGTCATGGTGTATACTGCTTCTCATATGTTGCTGGAGTCATTTCTAGTTCTTTGCTGAGCATTTCTGTGTCTGTGTTCACATGAGATATTGGTCTTTAGTTTTCTTTTCTTGTGATATCTTTATCTGTTTTTGTTATCAGGGTAATACTGACCTCATAGAATGAGTTGGAGAATGTTCATAAGGGATATTAGTCCATGCTTTTCTTTTATTGTAGTGTCCCTATCTGGCCCTAGCACCAGGGCAATGCTGGCCTCAAAAATAAGCCAGGAAGTAACCCCCTCCTTCTTAACTCTGAAGAGTTTGAGGAAGATCAGTTCCTGTCCAGATGTTTGGCAGAATTCACCAGCAAAGGTCCAGGGTCTTTACTTGTCAGGAGATTTAAATTACTGATCAGTCTCCTCGCTAGTTATGGATATATTCAGACTTTCTACTTCTTATGATTCAGTCTTGGTAGGTTTTATGTTTCTTGGAATTAGTCCATTTCATCAAAGTTGTGCAATTTGGTGGCATACAGTCATTCATAGTACTCTCCTAGAATCCTTTTTATTTCTATAGAGATGGTAGTAATGCCCCAAATCCATTTCAGAGGTTAGTAACGAGTCTTTTTTTTTCTCAGTATAGCTAAAGGTTTGTCAATTTTGTTAATCTTTCTGAAGAACCAACTTGTAGTTTTATTGATTTTTCTCTGTTTCTGTAAACTCTTATTTTGTTCATCTCAGCTATAATCTTCATTATTTCCTTCCTTCTAGTTTTGGGTTTTGTTTTTATTTATTTGTTTTGGGGGAGGTAATTAGGTTTGTTTACTTATTTTAGTTTTGGGTTTAATTTGTTCTTTTTCTACTTCTCTGGTTGATAAGTTAGTTTGTTGACTTGAGATCTTTTTTCTTTTTTAACATACGCAATTACAGCTATATATTACACCCTCAGCACTGCTCTTGCTGCATCTCATAAGTTTTGGTATATTGTTCTCATTTTCATTTGTCTTTCAATATTTTAAATTTCCCTTGTGATTTCTTCTTTGATGCATTGTGTTGTTTAATTTCCATAAATTTGTGAATTTGCTCGTTTCCTTGTGTTACTGGTTTCTAACTTCATCCTGCTATGGTCAGAGAAGATACGTTTTATGATATCTGCCTTTTTAATCTATTGAGACTTAATTTGTGGCCTAACATATATATGTCACTCCTGGAAAATGTCTCATGTGTACTTGAGAAGAATGTGTATCCTGCTGTTGTCAGGTAGAATGTTCTGTATATGTCTGTTAGATCTAGTTGGCTTTTGTGTTTTTCAAGTCCTCTGTTTTCTTACCTTCTGTCTAGTTGTCCTAGCTGTTATTGAGAGCATGTATTGAATGCTCCAACTGTTTATAGAACTGTCTATTTTTTCCTTCAGTTCTATCAGATTTTACATCATATATTGTAATGGTGGGTTATTAGGTACATAAATGTTTTTAATTATTATATCTTCCTGCTATATTGATCTTTTTGTTAATATATAATGTCCTTGTCTCTTGTAACCTATTTTGTCTTCAAGTCTGATTTGTCTGATATTAGTATAGTCACTCCTGCTCTCTTTTGGTTATTGTTTGCATGGGATATCTTTTTCAGTCCTTTCCCTTTCAATCTGTGTGTGTCTTTTGTAGACAACATTTAATTTTGTTATCCATTCTGCCAGTCTCTGTCTTTTGATTGGAGAGTTTAATTCATTTACACTTAAAGCAGTTAATGATAGGGAGGAACTTCTGTCATTTTGCTATTTGTTTTCTATATGCTTTCTAGCTTTTTTGTCCCTAATAGCCTACATTATTGTCTTATGTTTAGTTCCTTTTTTGTAGTCAAATGTTTTAATTCCTTTCTCATTTCCTTTAATGTATATTCAGTAACTATTTCTTCATTGTTACCATGGGGATTACATTTAACATCCTAGTTTTAATACTCCAGTCTGAATTTATACCACCTTAACTTCAGTAACATACAGAACTCTGCTGCTTTAGAGCTCTGTCTTCACCCCTTTCAGTTACTGATGTCACAAAATTACATCTTTGTATATTGTGAATCCACAAATATTAACTAGTAATTGGGATTTTTTTTTTAAATGCATTAGTCTCTTAAATTTTGTAGAAAGCAAAATATGGAGCTACAGACCAAAGTTGTTACATTAGTCCTAGACTAATAACTTTTTAAACTAATAATTTTTATAGTGTATTAGTCTCTTAAATCATGCAGAAAATAAAAAATAGAATTATAAACCATTGTTATAATACTATTAGCTTTGATAACTGCCTGTGTATTTACCTTTATTGAGATCTTTATTTCTTTATACAGCTTTAAGTTACTGTCTAGTATACTTTCATATCTACCTGCATGACTTCCTTTAGTATTTCTTGCAGGGCAGGTCTAGTGAACCTTCTTCATCATTTATTTGGGAATGTCTTAAGTTCTCCCTCCCCCCATTTCCAGTTTTATTGAGATATAATTGATGTGTAACATTGTGTTGGTTTAAGGTGTACAACATGATGATTTGATATATGTATATATTGTGAAATGATTACCACAGTAAGTTTAGTTAGCATCTGTCCCTGTCATAGATTTTTTTCTTGTGATGAGAACTTTTAAGATCCACTATTAGTAACTTCCAAATGTACAATAGAGTACAATTAACTTAGTCACCATGCTATGTATTATATCCCCCAAACTTTCTTATAACCAGAAGTTTGTACCTATTGATCACCTTTACCCATTTCCTTCATTCCTGCAACCCACCTCTGGCAACCACCAATCTGTTCTCTGTTTCTATGAGTTGGTTTTTTTTTTGTTTGTTTGTTTTTTTAAGATTTTGGTGGGGTTTTTTAGGGGGGAGTAAGGAAGAGGGGGTAATTAGGTTTACTTATTTATTTTTTAATGGAGGCACTGGGGATTGAACTCAGGACTTCATCCATGCTAAGCATGCACTCTACCACTGAGCTACCCCTCTCCCTGAGCTACACCCTCCCCCTGAGCTACACCCTCCACCAGTTTTGTTTTTAGATTTTGTATGTAAGTGAGCTCATACAATGTTTGGTTTTCTCTCTCTTGATTTATTTCCAATAGCATAATGCCTTGTAGGTCCATCCATGTTGTTGTAGATGGCCAAATCTTTTTTCTTTCACTTTTGAAGGACATTTTTGCCAGATAGAGGATTCTTGGTGGACAGTTTTTTTTTTGTTTTTTTTTTTTCACTTTGAAAATACCATCCCACTACCTTCTGGCCTCCAATGTTTCTGATGAGAAATCTACTAATTATCTTATTGGAGAATCTCTTGTATATGATGAGTTGCTCCTTTCTTGCTGCTTTCAGGATTCTCTTTGTCTTTGGCATTTGACAGTTTGATTATAATGTGTCTGGGTGTGAACTGTTTGTGTTCATCCTACTTGGAGTTTGTTGAGTTTCTTGGATGTTTATATTCAAGTCTTTCATCAAATTTGGGAACTTTTGGGCTACTAGTTCTTCAAATAATCTCTCTTTCTTTTTTTCTCTTCTTCTGGCACTCACACAATACCTATATTGGTTCTGTCAAATCCCCTAGAAGTTCTTTCAGCTGGAAGGTATGGTGTTTATAACATTGTTAATGAGAGTTTGAACAGTGGTTGCCTGCCTCTGTCTGCCCCTCTGTGATGAGAAGCAGCAGTCAGCTATTAGTACGCAGATAGGTCCCCAGTTCTTGGAGGACACGATTCTTATTGCTTACCCTGGCTCCTGTGAGCTATGTACGGGCTGCTTCAGGAACATTGCACAGCTGCTTGTATCCAGGTGAGGGGTACTAAGAGCTGAAATTAACTTAAATTAACCACAATTTACCATTCAAGCCTTACCCTGGATATTTGAAGCCTTTAATAGACTTCAGAGTTCCAAAGTAATTACATCAGGCAGATTCTGCCAGTACAGTTTTTGTCCATGTGAGGAGACAGATTTCTGGTGCTTCTTCCTTCACCATCTTCTGTACATATTGTATTATACAGTTGCTTTTAAAATCAGTTCCAAGAAGAAAAGGAAAATCAATTTACATTTATATTGTTTTTTTATTTACATAATTACTTTCATCAGTGCTTTTTGTGTTTTCATGTAAATTGGAATTATTGCCTGGGGTCTCTTGCTTTCAGCCTGATGAACTTCTTTAGTAGTTCTTATAAGGCAAGTCTGCTAGCCACAAATTCTGTTTTTGTTATCTGGGAATATCTTTATTTTGCCTTCATTTCTGAAAGATAACCTTACTGGATATGGGATTCTTGGTTGACAATTTGTTTTTGGAGCACTCTGCATATGTTACCCCACTGCTTCTGACTTCCATTGTTTATGATGTCAGCTGTTAATATTATTGGGGTTCTCTTGTAAGTAATGAGTAATTTTTCTCTTGCTGCTTCAAGATTTTCTTCTTATTTTTGGCTTTCAGCACTTTTACTTCATTGTTACTGTTGTTGGAATATTGCTTTTATTATTTTTTTTAACTTATTTTTTCTTATTGAGGTAACATTGGTTTATAACATTATGTAAGTTTCATGTATACAACCTTGTATTTTAACTTCTGTATACATTACAGCATCAGGACTTTTACTTTAATGTGTCTGTGTGTGGCTCTCTGAGCTGATCCTGCTTGGGATTCATTGAGATTCCTGGATGTGTAGATTGTTTTTCAAAAAACTTGGGAAATTTGCAGCCATTACTTCTTTAAATATTTTTCTGCTCCTTTTTCTCTGTCCTCTCCTTCTGTACTCCCATTACACGTGGTATGTTTAATGGTGTCACATTTCTCTGAGCCTCTGTTCATCTTCTTCATTTTCTTTCCTCAACTCCAGAATTACCATTTGGTTTTTTTTTTTTTTTTGTATATATATATATTTTTTTTTTAACTTTTTTTTTTCAGTTATAGCCATATATATGTATTTTTAATTGAAGTATAGTCAATTTACAACGTGTCAATTTCTGGTGTACAGCATAATGCTTCAGTCATACATGAACATACATATATTTGTTTTCATATTATTTTTTACTGTAAGTTACTACAAGATATTAAATATAGTTCCCTATGCTATACAGTATGAATTTGTTGTTTATTTTATGTATGTTAGTATCTGCAGTATCTGCGAATCTTGAACTCCCAATTTATCCCTTCACATCCCCTTCCCCTCCTGGTAACCATAAATTTGTTTTCTATGTCTTTGAGTCTGTTCCCATTTGGCTCTTTTTATACCTTCTTTCTCTTTATCAGTATTCTCTATTTGATGTGACATTGTCATCATAACTTTCTTTACTTCTATAATCATGGTTTCTTTTAGTTCTGTGAACACGTTTTTAATGGGTACTTTGATGTCTTTGTTAAATCCAACATCCTGTTGCTCTTGCCTGCTTTTTTTCCAGTGCATGTGTCATACTATTCTGTTTCTTTGCATATCTCGTAACTTTTTATTGGAAACCGGACATTTTAGATAGTAAGTTGTAGCTCTGATTCTAGCCTCCAGTGATGGGGGATTGTTATTGTTATCTGCTTGTTTGTTTAGTGATTGTCTGAATTATTTTAGTAAAGTCTATGTTACCCCTCACCCCAGCCCTCACAACGTAAAGCCTCTGACGTTGCCCCTCAGTGGGTGCAGCCTTGGGTCTGTCCACAGCTACCTTGGAATGACAGTGGGTTTGGCAGAGCTCTCTTGATGTTCCCTTCCTCAGACCTCACTCAGATGTTAAGTTTTAGTTGTCAGCTGATTGCTTTTATTGTTTTCAACAATGCCCTGGGGCACACATTGCTCTACCAACCAATCCAATCAAATTTGGGCTCCTTTGCAGGGGTAGTTCCCAAGGTCAGCATTTGTGATTTGTTCTGAACCTAGGGGGCCTCTCCAGCTGCTTGGTTCTTTCCATTTGGCCTACAGTTTAGCTCATATATGCAGTGAATCTACAAACCTCCTTCCAAAGAGCTTTCACCAGTACCTCCAGTGTTTGAGAGCACCCTTAGGCTTGAATTTCTCCACTCTCTGTTCCAAATGAAGTCAGTTCATTGAGAACTTGGTGCTATTTTACATGTTGCTTCTACCCTCAGGCAAAATCTTGATGCACAGCTTTGGAGCTGGAGTGGGAACAATAGCATGCTTGTCTCTGAGTGATACTCCCACCTTGGAAACTCAGAGAGCGTGACAGGCAGTAGTATTTGGTCTTCTTGGCATTGTTTCACCCAGCATGGAAATTTTGCCTTATGGTCTGGGGCAAAGGTGTTTGGGGCCCCAATATTTTCAGTGGCCCTATACCCAAGATAGAGCCTCCATCCTGAGTCTGAGCTGGACGTAAGAAAGAAGCTCCCACTTCTTGGCTGCACTCTCCCAAAACTTATTGTTAAAACAGGTATTGGGGGCAGGATGAGATATGCTGATACCCTGCCCCTCCCAGGAAGATAGCCTTCCAGCTAAGAGTTAGCAGGAACGGTTCTTGACTTCATCAGTGTGGTGATGTTTTTGTCTCACTGAGCTGGGAGTGGGAAGGGAGATATTTAATCTTAATTCAAATCACTTACTCTCACTGTTCTTAGTAGTTTTACTGTTTTTACTGAGTTTTAGTAGATTTTCTTAAAAAAAAAAAAAAGGGTCCCTGTTTGCCCTATACCCTTTGGACCATTTCCAGAGATGTTAAATGGTTGGTTTTTAAAATAATTTTCACCAGTTTCACTGAAGAAGGGTCTGCAGAGCTCCTCATACTGTCATGCTGGGTATGGAACCAATTAGGATTACGTTTTAGAGTTAGTTATGTCTCTTTTAATCTGCAATAGTTACTCTTTGTTTTTCATGACCTTGATATTTTTGAAGAGTATATATAGGTCATGTGTTTAATAAAATGCCCTCGGTTTGGACTTGTCTGATGTTTCCTCATGAATAGATCCAGATTATGCATTTTTGGCAGGAATACCAAAGACGTGATGTTCTGTCCTTCTGAATGTATTGTCTCAGGAAGTATATGACATTTGTTGAACACATTATTAAGTGTTATTTTAATTTCAGGCATTCTTTCCACAGATATACTTTGAATGTCACATAGTACTTTTTTTGGATTACTAGTCAGGTTGAATTTTATGTATGTTAACTGATCATTTGTATTATTTTGTAAATGCCTATGTTGAGTTATCTATGGGACTGATTTTGTTTTTATCAATTCTAATATTCTAATAATGTGTTTTATTGATTCTGAGTGCTCTCTCTGTATATATATGGTATTAATTCTTGGCATGTATGTTATATTTTCCTTAGTTTATTGTTTGCTCTGTAATTTCTTATGACTTTATTTTTTGATATGTTGACATTTAAAATTTTTATGTAAACAGAACTATTAGTATTCTCCCATAAGGTTTCTGCCTCTGGTTATCATGCTGAGAAAAACCCTTTTAAGAGTACAGAAATATTTTTTTCTATTACATATTGATTTTTTTGTTTATATTTCTCAAATAGGTACGTTTGCGGGAGCACATGGGTGAAAAATATACAGCTTATAGTGTGAAAGCTCGCCAGTTAAAATTTTTTGAAGAAAATGTGAATTTTTGAGAATTTATCTAATTTGCTGCCAGAACTAAACTATTTTCAAAGGTTTTTGGCTTAAACAAAAACAAACCTGTAATAACAATGACTGGAGGCCATCCCGTCCTTATAGCTCTTTGGGGTTTTATTTACCGGGAAAAAATTGGACAAAACAGTAATGTGAAGCAAGCTCACAAAAGAAGAAAGCTTTGGCTCTCTTATTCTCTTGAGGAAAAATCTGTTATACGATGTTTGTTTAGTTACTGTTTACTGAGCCTTAAACCACCAACTTTATATGTAGAACTATTTTTTTAAGGTTCTAATTAGCTTTAATACAGGAGCATAAAATATTGGATTGGAAGTTTTATATTATAGTGATAAATGCAGTAGGGAAAATAACCGACATATACTACTTTTTATTGTTAACAAACTTAGGTAGCAGCTGATAAATTATTTTTTTATAATTCTGGGAGTAGATTTAAAGAATATGAAGTTGTATCTAGTACTTGAGCAACTGAATTCCTTTTTTGCACATTGATGGATGTTTAGCATTTTATTTACATTTAATATGAATTTCATTCAGGATATACAAGAATTGAAACTAGAATGTATTTTGACCCTGTAAATCAGTTTTTACATACTCTAAGATGTATTTTTCCATCAGCAAAAACATTTTTGAACTCTTAATTTCTTTTCTGATTTAGCAATTTTTAAGTAAAGTCCAGATCCTTTTAGTTATGTTGGACATATTTGTCTCCTGAAACTCATCTTCTTGTACTATCAAAATACTGGTTGCCTTCTCATGTTATAAATGTATGTTTGTGTATCACATATGTTATTAGTTGTTTAATAACGGGTAATGCCCTTCTAGGAAACAGTTTTTATAAAATAAAAGTCTTGATTAGTAAATCTTCACTTCTATATTTCAAAGGACAAAAAATGTCTGTTGCTCCATAAATATTTTCAGTTTTTATAATTAAAAATGTATCTTACCTTCCTTGAAAATTACACACACATAAAATAATAAAATGTTCCCTCTCTAGTCCCTTAACAGACCTTTATGTAGTTTGTACTATGTGCCAGAAACTAGGCCAAGAGCTGGGATACAGTGGTGAATAAAACAGTACTCCCTGCCCTTACAGTGTTTATGGCCTGGTTTCTGAAATCTATTAATTTTACTTTGAAGAGTTTGTTAGAACTCAGCTCTAAAGCCATCCAGTCTCAGTGCCCACGTAGGGGCAAATTTTTTGCAAACTGTTGATCTTCCAGAGCTATTTACCATTTCTTGTATGTTTTAGAAATCTACATCTTTCTGGAAAGTCATGTTTTACTAAAGTTTTCTAACTTATTGGTATAAAGTTGTACATATTTTTTTCTTGGAATTAAGAAATCTCCCCATACTTTTTATTCCCATTCTGTTTATTTTTGTTTTGTTTAAACATTCAATTTCCTCCTATTATCTTTTGGTTATTTTGTAGTTTTTTTCTTGAGTACTTAATAATTTTTCAGCTTACTTATTTAACTATAATAAAACACATTTTTTAAGACTGAATTTTCCTCTCAACCTGCCTTTGGCCACATTTGAGAGACTCTTGTATTCTTTTTGACATTAGTTTCTAAGTAGTCAATAATTCTGGTTTTGATTTTGTTTTAGAAGTGTTTCTGAATTTCCATACATTTAGAAAGCCACGGAAATTCTATCTCCTTGCTCCAGCTACATTGCAGTGTTGTTACTGAATATGACCTGCACAGCCTCTATTTCTTGGAATTGTTTCTCCCTGTAGCTCAGTACATGATCCATTATTGTGCATTCAGTAAAGGTGAATTCTGCTACGGATAGGCAGAATCACTTGTCTACTAAATACTATTCAAACCTATATTAAGACCCGATCAACAGAATTTTAAATGGAAATGTTCTACATCTGCATTGATACGGTAGCCACTAGTCACATATAACTGTTGAGCCCTTTAAATGTGGCTAGTTTGAGGAACTCAGTATTTTAAACTTATATACATGACATTGCATCATATTGCACAGCACAGTTCTGTATCATTCACTCAGTAAATACTGAGCACATATAATGTGACATGTACTCTTGCGGGTACTGGGCAAACAGTAGTGAGCAAAGTAAGGCCCCTGTTCCCATGGAGCTTATATTCTAGGGAGGGGAGTTAACAGTATATACTGAGATATATTAAATGCCATGAAAGTGGGTATAGAATGATGGGGCTTACTAATACTTTGATAGGGCAGTAGGAAATGCATCTTTGCAGTGGTTTCTGGATAGAGATCTGAAAGGAGAGAACAAGTCATGCGTACCTGAAGGAAGATATTCCAGGTACATAGAATAAGTGCAGAAGTCAATCTCAATTGCCTTTCCACTTGATCTATCAAAGTCTGAAAGGTAGAGTGTTGGGTCTCCTGCCAAGAGCGCAGCTTTGCCCAGTTCTTGTGTATTTAAGTCTTTGCTTTATACATTTCATGTTTTATTCAACGCATGATTCATAAGTGACATCCTGTAGCTATGAAATGTCCTTTGTCCAGAAGTAATGGTTTCTGACTTTCTAACTATTACCCCTCCTTTCTGCTTGCATCTGCCTAATATATCCTTGTTTCTGTTTTCTACCTTTGGGTATCATTTTGAGAACATGCAGTAATTTGATTTTTAACCTTACTGGGAGCTCTTAGCTTTTTAATCATCTTTATTATACTTATTGATATGCTTGGTCTTATTTCTGCTGCCTTTTATTTTTCTTTCTCTTTTTTAAAAACCTCTTCTGACTTTTGCTATATTAAGGTCTTTGCTTCCTTTTTTTATAACTCATAGTCTGGAAGTCCTATATCCTAGTATTGAGAAATAGAATATTACCTGTAATAACCCTTCTACTCCCAACCCTCATACAAGACCTTAGAACATTTTTCTCTTCAGCCCTCTGGAAAATTTAAAAGGAATTTACAGCTTTATAGGTTTTCACTTTGAACCACTTAGAAGCATGGATTAAATGTTTTTTGCTTAACAACAGCCTTATTTTAGTGGTACCAAAGTACTATTCTACCACAAATTTACGTTAGTTTTATATAGGTGTTTCCTGTCAAGAAGGACATGTAACAGAAGTGGTGCTTCCTGACACTTTCAGAAACATGAACTTCTAACTTTAGCTTTTACTAGTAGTCATGCCTGCAGGACAATGAACAAAAGACTCTTTAGACATTGACTTGCACTGTGAGTTTTAATTGAAAACATTAAAACAGCCTGACTACTCATAATGAATTATAAAACTTTGGTAGTTTAATTGTACTATAATTTATGAGGCATTTATTTTTCATTATTTTGTAGACCTGAAAGAAACTTTGCATACTTGTGTTTTCTGTTCTCCATTTCAGAGAAGGACTGTGAAGAGAAGGTCTAAAATATTTATAAATCAAAACCCAACTGAGAAGTGAAATATAGAGAACAAAATTTGAACACAGCTGAGCATAGGTGATTTTTAGCTCATGTTTGGGGTATGAAAACTGTTTAGCTCATCTCACACAAAACAAAAGCAGGTGCAGTAGTAAAGATGAATCATGAAAACCCCAATCAATTATTTTTAGCATGCCTCTTAATTTTTCTTTCTCCTGGTTTCTTGTCTTCTGTGCCTGAGTCTTGAACAGGTAACCACTTGAGGGGGTGCCGGCGATAAATGGGCCATGGAGGAAGTGTCAGCTAGGCCAGAACAGAGAAAATGCATCAATTATGGCCATTAGAAGTTTAAAAGAGGATTATGTATAATGCCTGGTTCTCAAATGACTCCTATGCTAAAGGTAAAAACTACAAAACTGACATTCCTAGGAAAACTCTGTGCCACCACCCAGACAAAATACTGTAAGTGACTGGAACAAGCCTCATTGTTTACACATATGGCTTTAAGAGCAAAAGAAAGGTGAGGAGGCGAGGAGGCAGCAATGTGAAGACCATAAGGTCTTGAGGTCTAGCTTTGACTAAAAATCCTGCTTGGAGTGCCTGCCAAAAGAAATGAGCTGTATCCTTCAATGCAGTTTCACCTCATCTGACACTATTTGGCATTTACTTTTCCAGTGATAGCAAGGGAAGGATGAGGGAAAAGTTGGTGCCAGTTCTCACTACTAGGTCCAACCAAAACAACGCAATTCGGAAGACCTAAGTTGCCACTAACATCCAAACGCCCACATATTTCTTACCAAACACGAAAAAGCAAATCCTGCCGTAACTATATAGACAGTCCACCCGAACTGTTCAGCCACGTATCCGTAGATAAATCCAACTACCTAGAAACAAAGTATATTAAATACAGTCAAAGCTGGGGGGTGGGGGGCAGGGGAAGAGATCATGCAAAACCAATACTTACTGCAGAAAAAAGAATAATTCCCTGAAACATCTGTTCAGCTAGCTTCTGGCCCTTGTAATCCTAAAAGGAAAGGAAAGCAAAACAAGAATTGGTTCCACCACTGAAGAGGTACAATTCCTGCCCTGACCTCACAGCTTTGGCACTGGGTAATCCCAATATCAGGGGCTCCCCCAAGAACCTGAGCAAGTAATGACATTCTCGGTTTCCCGGAATAACTGAAGCATCCTTACAGAGACTGGGCAGGGGCCTCCTCGTTGGAGAAGAAAGAAGGGGGTATGATTCGGGGGTGAGAGTAGCCATCCCGGTTAGGAACCCGCGCTGCGCCGGGTGGGTCTCGGACAAGGGCTGCGGAACTGCCAGGCTTGCGAGGAAAGTGCAGGGATCTTGGGGCCGAGGCGGGCCGCATCCTCACCATTTGCGTAGGCAGCGAGGTTAGATGCTCCAGCATGACTGGCTGAGGAGGCGGCCGGCGGAGCGACGGCGGCCAGGACTCAGGAACAGGAGGAACCGGGGTCAGCTCTTGCGTACAGCTCCGCAGGCCTCCCCAGCCAGGGTTTGCGATGGCCGCGGCCCCGGAAGCGGATGTCTCCCACACACCCTGGCGGCCCGAGGCCCCTCCCCGTGCCCTCGCTAGGCGACTTGCTCTTTCGGAGTTGGCTGTAGGCCGGCGCCCTGTCCGCGAGGGCTGAGACGCTGGCTGTGGTGGCCGAGCCGAGGCATCACGCGCCCGTGAAGCGTTCGCCTTCAGTGCTACTGGGTCCCGGGAGCCGCAGCTCGGGTCCCCCAAACCGCCCTCTACTGTGCCTGCGCGGCCTAACGGCAGCCGGCGTGCGCCCCGTCTCCATGGCGACGGGCTTTTCTCGGCGAGGACCCCAGCGGCAGGGCTGCCCGGCGGCGCCTGCTCGGTGCGACTTTCGCAGGCCCTGCGGCGGGCGGGTTGGGGGCTGCGGGGCTGCGCCGCGGCCACAGGGTTAGCGGGCGAGCAGACTCGGTCCGGAGAGCAGGGGACGCGGGCGGCCGGGTGGCGGGCTGAGCCCCGGGGCCTGCGGCGTGGGCGCTGAGCTGGCGGGGCGGGCCGGGGTGTGGGCAGTGGCTCCTCCTCCTCAGGCTGCAGGTAAGGACGGCCGCGGGGAGCGTCTGAGGGGAACCGCTTGCTGGAACCCTAGCCCAGTGCCTCCGAGCCTGGGGGTTGGGGGACCCCGGATCGTCGCCCCTTGTGAAACACCCTTAAGGGTAAGGGGGCGTTACTGACCGCCAGAGTTTAGAGGGGACTAACCCAGAACCCATCATCCAGAGAAAAGGGATCTCCTCGGAGTGGGGACCATCTTCTCCCGCCCCTTTGCACCAGTATGGAGAGAGCGCCTACCTGGGGAGTCTCCTGGTTGGCCCGCCAGGCTGCTCGGCGGCTTCGCTGGCCCTCCCAGTAGAGGCCAGCCAAGGGTTCGCACTGCCTCTCTGTCAAGGCTGATGTCTATCTCAGAAGCTTAGGCCCTCCATTGTTACTCTGAGCAAGGTGGAGTACCCACGTTCCGGACAGAAACCATTTTGGGGAACCCGAGTCTGTGGGTTCCCGCTGGCACGCGCTGCTATGCTGTGTTGCGTGTCAGGGTCACAGACGGTGGGATTCTAGGTACTCCAGGGTAGGTGTTACGTGGCTGCCGCCCTCATTCATGCATCAAACATTCCCGGCACTTTTTTTTGTGGGCCAAGATATGCCTGTGACCAACACCAGGCCCTTTCTTGACTCGAGCCCAGAATGCGTCAAGGGAGACAGCCACGTAACCCCAGAAATATAAGCCGGATTAACTCTTGGGTAGCGAGGCCCGGGCGATGTGAGAGCTCAGGGGAGGTGCTGCAGAATGTGGGGTTTGAAGGAGGTTCCTTGTCTCCTGAAAGCCACGTAGGAGCTAGCAGGATGAAGAGGCAGGAGAAGGTGGGTGTATATCCTTAGGGCCTTGTCCACCTTTCAGTCTGGCAGAGACTAAACAGACTTTTTGTTGTAAGTAGAAACAGACATATCCTTCTGTGTTCTCCCTCTTTAAATGCACTTCATGGGGTGGCAGTTGCTGTAGAGACTATGGTATTTGAGCTATGAGGATATGGTGAGAAAAGGAGATTGCCTGTCAGTTTCGATTTGAGATAGATCTGTCGGAATCCATGTCTTTTGTTTGAATTTGTTTTCATGATTATTATCAAAGACTGTTGCCTGTCTGAGCTGAGAACCAGTCTTGCTCGTAGGTTAACAAGATCATTCAACAAACATCACCTATCTACCACCATTTACCAGACATGGTTTTAGATGGCAAGAATACAGTAGTAAACACTTTTCACTGGAGTCCCTTACATTCTAGTTAGGGAAGAGAGAAATAAATAAATAAATGAGATAATTTCATAATAGAGGAGGGGGACTGGTGTACTTTCCTGATGGCCTCTCAGGGGATGGCTAAGGGGACAGAAAGATGACTTTAGTCTTTTGTGACCTCGACAAGACCAGTTTGAATGGAGAAGTATGGACAGAAGTCTGGTTGGAGGAGGCTAAAGAGAGGACAAGAAGAGTGAGTAGAGCTAGAGACTTTAAATCCTTTCAAGCTTTTAGAGTGAGAGGGAGCAGAGAAAGGGGTCTGTGGGTCAACTAGGATATGGGGAATGGTGTCTTTTTTTTTTTTTTTTTTTGGAATTAGCTGGAAGATAGCAGAGTATGCTTATAGGCTGATAGGTGTGTGATCCAGCAGAGAGGGAAAGAGTTTGCTGGTGTTGCACCAGGGAAACAAGATAGGTTGCAGAGCATGAATAGAATGGCCCTCCATGGGAGTATATAGCAACAGGAAGGAAAGCAGAAAAGGCTTCTGAAAATGTGGGTATTAATATAGATAGCTAGCAAGTTTGAAAAAATAGTGTTCTTTCCCCCTAACGTTTCTTCACCATATTTCTGGGTATGCCTGCTGTGTGTGTGTGTGTGTGTGTGTGTGTGTGTGTGTGTGTGTGTGTGTGTGTGTGTGTGTGTGTGTGTGTGTGTTGAGTGATTTGGGATGAAGTGAAGGTTTTATTTCTTAACAAAACAGAAACTTTCATAGTGAATAATTGAATATTACTCATCAAATTGTTCACAGTTGTATACTCTTGCAAAAATATAGCCACTGTTACACGTCCCAGGATGTTACATGCCATTTTGTTTTGAGAATTCCTTCTAATCAGATCAGTGAATTCCATCACGAGGAATAGTACTAGGAAAGGAAATACGGATCAGACACTCCATAATAATTGGCATTGTGTATATTGATAACCGAAAGAGTTTAAGGAACAAGCAGTTTCTGCCATGCTAATCTACTTAAGTACATCAAATACCTGCTAGGATTGTGTTTTTCTTGTGTCTAGCTAACTGGAATAGCACAAATACACCTGCCTCTCGATCCACACACTATTTGTAAATAATTGCTACTGGATGTTCTTGAGCTAAACCACTGCCCTTTGTACCAGTAACTAAATGAGATTTACTCAAGTAAGATCATTTTCTCCAGTCTTGATGGAAGTTGGCTCCAAGCAGGCAGATGTTAGAACTTTGAGCAGTCCCCAGTCTGCCAGTTTCTATGGATAAAGCTCAGCCCTCAGTGAGATTGAGGCGCAAGGCTCTGGTCTATAATGATGTGTATTCTTTAGAGAGGAAGTTCATTGGTATAATATATTTTATACTGTTCTAGAGAGAATGAGAGTGAGAGAAAGGGAGAGTGTGCATGTGCATGTACGTGTTCATGTGTATTTTAGATTGTTTTTTGGGAGTCTGAATTATGTTCTCCCGAATTTGTAATCTGGCCTCTCATCCGAAGTTTTCTTGATATATTTCTCGGCCTTGAGAAACCAAGTGATATGCATACACTTTACTTAAGAGGAAATTAATTCAAACTTACTTTGGTTTTGAAAATACGTTATATTTGAAAGTGCTTTGTAAAATTCATAGCCTTATGTTAGGTACTCCCATGGGCCAAGATGAAGTACAAAAGGATAAAAGTCTCAAATGTAGGCTCACAATATCCTGGTTGCATAAAAACCTGTTTTGAATGAAATATTACCCAGAGATTGTTGTAGAAACTGTTTAATTTAGCTCCACCTACAATTTTATTTCCATTGAATTATTTGTTTTGAAAAAGTGAAGGCTTCAGTTGAGCTGGGGAGCACAAACCACTGGCAGAGTAACAGTATTAGACATCTTTTCTTTCTTTTCTTCTCATTCTTTCTTTTTTAAGACACCACTTTCTTTTTGTTGTTTTTGGAGGGGGGGAATTAGATTTTTTTTTTTTCCAATGGAGGCACTGGGGATTGAACCCAGGACCTCGTGCATGCTAAGCAAACACTCTACCACTGAGCTATACCCTCCTCCTCAAGACACCACTTTCTTAAGAGATGGATAGTTAAACAACAGATAGGAAGCCCTGGGAAGAAGCTCATTTTTTCTAGGAGCAGATTTTTAATTTTGGAGACTCTTGAGCTCTAAACTTCTGATAGCAAAATTGGATTTTATGAATTTTTGTAATTATCTTTCTCTGCTATAGTTTTAGATGATTTGGGAAAATTTTTTTTTCTCTTTTAATTCCAGTTAAAGGTGAATGGGATACAACTTGGAACAGGGATGTTTTGTACCAATGAGTTGACCTTAGTTATAGACAGCTGGGTCCATGTGTAATTTAATTAGGAATTTTAAGTAGAAATTCATTCAGAAAACTTCCATAGTGGTTAGATCCAGGTGTTCCTCTTGGTAGAATTGTATAATATACAAGGCTATCTATTTCTCTTAAGTTATTTGACATATTTTATTATTATGATTACCATAAAAAATTCAAACCCCAAATTGGGTTCTTGGAAACTGTTAATTCAAAATGAGTTTCTGGGAGCATCATATACCACATGAATAAAAGTGTGTAGGCATCTTGATGGACATTCTAATGTACCTACTGACTTTGGGGCCTTGTTTTTGTTTTGTAGGGTTAATAACTAATATTTACATAAGACAAAAGAGAAAGATGTCATTCCGTAAAGGTATGTTCTTTCTATAGTTATGTGGTTTTTATACCAGGTCCAAAGATGGAGAGATGTAATGTAGACTTTCTCCTGTGTGTTTCAGTAAACATTGTCATCCTAGTCCTGGCTGTTGCTCTCTTCTTGCTGGTTTTGCACCATAACTTCCTTGGCCTGAGCAGCCTGCTGAGGAATGAAGTTTCAGGTATGAAAACCCTGAGTAACGCCTTGGTATCTGTTGAGGACCTGGAATTCTGTGTCCCACATCCTAGGTCACATCACTAGATTTAAGGAAAAGAAGGCCTTCTTCTTGGCCATATTACAGAAGCTACTAAAGACTCTGGGAAAGGCAGGTGGTATGCATTGGGCTCTTGCAACCCCACCCTCTTTCCCCTTCTTGGGCAGTTGTTTGCTAAGGGTTTGATCTCACAGAAGATTCCTTTTCACCAAATCAGAGGCCTTAAGAGGAAGGAGCCTCTGTGGGCTATCTGCAGACATTTCTGTAGGGCAGGGCATCAGAAGGTGCGGACAGGTGTCATTGATTTTTGATGCCTGCTCTGTGCACTAGTGTGTCAGTCCTGTAACTTTCCTTCACCTGTTACTTTCCTTTAACAAGTGGAATCATATCAGTAGGACTAGTAGTGAAACAGAATCATTGTCTTGTCAACTGATTAAAAAAGTCACTGTTGTACAGTTTTGCTGCCAGTTCAATTAGTTGTTCATACTGCTTTACTTTGGTTTTGAGGGATGTTTGAGGCTTCAGAGTGTGTATCAGAAATCATTTTTGTACTGTTACCCACTATATCTTTATTTTCACCTACTATACTTGATCAGAGCAAGAAAAGACTAATAGCTTTCCTTTGACTTTCACTGAGTGCTCTGATAGCTTGTTTTATAATTGTGTATATACGTATGTGTATTTACATATATATACACACATAAATGTACATAAAGTAATGCATGCTCCTGGTAGGAACATTTTTGAAAAAGAAAACAGCATTCAAACTCTATGAGGGCAGTTGTGGCTGGTACATAGAAGGTACTCAATAAATACTGAATAAATGATTCATTGCCTAGAGTTAACTAAAATTTTGCCTTAGTAGCTTCCAGTTTTTTTCTGTGTATATTATTTTTTTCTATACAGTTGAGATTATGCTGTATATACACTGCACATATGACATGGTTTTCCAAATAATTATATCCTAAGCATGTCACCATGACTATTGAAACTCTTCATGTATAAATTTAATGCCAGTTTACTTGTTGCCACAGGAAAGTCTTTTGGTACAGTGACTTTCAGACTTTTTTGATGGCAGCCCCACAATAATGAATATTACATACAGCACATACGTGTATTTGCTTCTTGTCTATCTGCCCTTCACAGTGGTAAAGATTTCACAATTTTATTCATGGCTATAACTCCAATGCCTCTATATTGCTTGGCACATAGCAGGCACTGTGTTCAGTGCATGATGAATGAGTAAATAAAGTATTACAAGAGGCAAGAAGGAAGGTTTACAAAACAATACTTGCAGTTGCTGTATGTGATGCAGTCTGGTATTTTCTAAGTCAATGTTCTATTCCAATTCAGGAAGTTTTCATACTCAAATTCTAATTGTGACCAACTAAATTGATTTCATGCCTACTGCATGATTTATGGCTTGAAAAACTGTTTTTAGTTTTCTTGGTTTTTACAATTATAAATAAAATTGTGACTTTTGATTACCTCTCAGATTTTGTCCTTGAGACAGACAAGGGGAATTAATGAGTCAAAGGCCATGTACCCGTTCAAGGGTCTTGATACAAATTGCCAAACTGTAATCTAGATTGTTATATTCCTATCAGTAGTAGTGTATCAGAATTGTCAACTTTTTTTTTTAATGCTTTTTCTAAAAGCCTGGTTACATATGGGAAAACAAAATTTCTGGGCTGTATGCTTCACATTGTAATGAGGGAGAATGAAGTGTCATAATCCTCATTTTACCTCCTTTCACACCTTGGGCTTTGTCAAAAGCTCATGAGATTGGATCACAGTATCTTCTTTGTGTTCTTTGCAGATTCAGGAATTGTGGGGCTTCAGCCTGTAGACTTTATCCCAAATGCTCCCGAACAAGCAGTGGATGGGAGACAAGAGGAGATTCCTGTGGTCATTGCAGCATCTGAAGATAGGCTCGGGGGGGCCATTGCAGCCATAAACAGCATTCAACAC
Source organism: Camelus bactrianus (assembly GCF_048773025.1). Taxonomy (NCBI): domain Eukaryota; kingdom Metazoa; phylum Chordata; class Mammalia; order Artiodactyla; family Camelidae; genus Camelus; species Camelus bactrianus. Next base: position 31,717,423 of record NC_133555.1, read on the forward strand.
AACACTCGCTCCAATGTGATCTTCTACATTGTTACGCTCAACAGTACAGCAGACCATCTCCGGTGAGCTCTGCTTGCCTCATGATTCTGCTTCTAGAGGATGCTCTAGAGCAGGCCAGCTGCCAATCCAGTAATACTCTTTTTCAATGTTTACTTTTTTATATAATTGGGATTATACCACTTATAAACTACACGTTTTTCTGTGTGTCCCCATGATAGCAGAAACATGTTAAGGAACTTGTGTCCAAGATGTAAGTCAACTGTGTCATTATGCACACTAATAATTCAAGCTATTTTTTTTGGTAGAAGACTTTCTCAATGAAGGAAGCACCATGTTGATTTATATTCTCTTACAAGTTCCTTATCTCATGGACATGCTCTTGAGTAATTCTGGTATAGAGTGGGAAGGGATGTGGGAGCAATGGCAAGGTAGTGTGGTGGTGAGCAGACACCGTTCCAAATCCTGACCCAGTCTTTGGGGAACACTACCTAACCCCTTGGAGCCTGTTTCCTAATTTATTAAGTATGGAGTGTAAATATCCAACTTAGAGGATTGTTAAACGAGAAAATACATTAAAAAAACACCTACCACATAATAATCGGTCAGTAAGTGGTCCTTACCAGTATAATTGTGATTAATAGAAACCTAATCTGATACAAGTCTTAACTGTGTTTTGAAGATGTTTTGAATCAAGATTTACATGGTTTATTCCAAGAAACATTGTGTCTAAATTAATAGTGGTCAAAGTTCTAAGACATTTCTGTCCCTTTGCCTTTCTCTGGTTCATGTTTAGTTTATGAAAGTTACTATGAGTTATTTTTCTGCATTTAAAAAACTCAAACTATCTAATATAGAAAGAAATATATTGAAATAAACTACAGAAATAACATGTCTACAAAATACTAATCTGAAATGGAAAAATGTACAGTACTTCTTTAGGGAACACTGACTTTTCCTACAGGCAGTACCTTAGACTTGGTAGAATTACTTGAAGTCATCACAGCAAATTAATGAGTGTATAGATTAACAGACTGACTTACCAGCTTTGTTGATAGCTTTCACTACTATCATACTTTGACTCATTTTGTGTTTTTGGAGGAACAAAAATTGAAAGATTCATGGGATCTTTTCAATTACATAATGAAATTTTCTATAGCAGTAGTAATCAGAAGTATGAGCCTTTGCGAGCACTATTACCATATAATCTTGGTTCAGGGAGGGGCTTTAGTGGTGTATCTCACCGCAGAAGAGGAAACCAAAGCTCAGAGAAGGGGCTTGAAGATACCATGCAGTCCTCAGGATTTCACTTCCATTATGGCCTCACTGGAAAGCACAGATAAGGCTGCAGTATGGGACATGATTATTTAAAACTGATATTTGGTGCTTTATGTTCATCAGGTCCTGGCTCAGCAGCAGTACCCTGAAAAGCATCAGGTACAAAATTGTGAATTTTGACACTAAGCTTTTGGAAGGGAAAGTAAAGAAGGATCCTGACGAGGGGGAATCCATTAAACCAGTGAGTTCCACACACTCTTGTTTGTAACTGGCAGTATTAGGAAATGACTGGAATACCTGAGTAACTGGGTACAGTGCAAGTAGTTCCCCGGGCACCAGGCCTGGGGACTTCTGAGACCTTCAGATGTCTTCTCCTGCATGGAAACTGAGAGCATTCTGGGAGTTTCTAGTAAACAAAAGCACAGCCACTGACAAATCCTGTGCCAATGCTTCTTTCCTTTTACTTTTCCAGTTAACCTTTGCAAGGTTCTACTTGCCAATTCTGGTTCCCGGTGCAAAGAAGGCCATATACATGGATGACGATGTAATTGTGCAAGGTACCAGAGAATGTCACCATCAGTGTTGCTCTCTGCCCAGTGTAGGCTGTAGTGGTTGGTTGTCTTACTTATGGTATCCTATAAAAGGTCATCTTAAGAGGTGGGAGGAATAGGGAATCTTGGGACAACTTCCATTGTAAATCTTAAACCTTATCTATTTCAGGTGATATCCTTGCCCTATACAATACACCACTGAAGCCAGGACATGCAGCTGCATTTTCAGAAGACTGTGATTCAACCTCTACTAAAGTTGTCATCCGTGGAGCAGGGAACCAGGTAAGTTACTTATTAGACCCTTTGCACAGACACTTTGCTCCCTATAATGCAGGTTAATGGGGTAAGAGGCAACAAAATCAGGGAACTCTTAATTCTTTTTTTGCTACATTTACATTCACCAGTTATTTCATCCAAAACTCAAGGCCACTTTCCTACAGATCGGTTCATGGATTTGACAACCTAGTTCTCTCTGAACATCTGGCTTAAGGTTTATTCTAGGTTCCTACTGTCTAACTTGCAATCCCAAATGTCACTTTTATTTGCTTTATGTAGAGCCCTTTGCTAATAATCTGAGAAGTCATAAGTGAACAGAACAGTTATCCAATCAAATTGTATCTATCCTGTGTGAAGCAGTAAACGTACTATATATCCCATTTGTGTTTTCAGTACAATTACATTGGATATCTTGACTATAAAAAGGAAAGAATTCGTAAGCTTTCCATGAAAGCGAGCACCTGCTCATTTAATCCTGGAGTTTTTGTTGCAAACTTGACAGAATGGAAAAAACAGAATATAACTAACCAGCTGGAAAAATGGATGAAACTCAATGTAGAGTAAGTATGTAACTGGCATACCTGTGAAAACTCTTGTATTTCAACCCTAAGTGTCTTGACCAATGGGAACTGGGACTCTTTACTAACATCATGTTTTTTTATCTGTCCCACCAAGAGAAGGATTGTATAGCAGAACACTGGCTGGCAGCATCACAACACCACCTCTGCTGATCGTATTTTATCAACAGCATTCCACCATCGACCCTATGTGGAATGTTCGCCATCTGGGTAAGCAGAAATAACTAACCAAGGGCCTAAGCTAATGAAGTGTCTAAAGAACTCTCCTCAGGGATGGGATATTTATCATTTTCCAGTTTGATGTGGTATGACTAGTATTATCATTTGGCTCTTTTTCTCTCAATGTAAGGTTCCAGCGCTGGAAAACGATATTCTCCCCAGTTTGTAAAGGCTGCCAAGTTACTCCATTGGAATGGGCACTTTAAGCCATGGGGAAGAACTGCTTCGTATACTGATGTCTGGGAAAAATGGTATATTCCGGACCCAACAGGTAAATTCAGCCTAATCCGAAGACATGTGGAGATCTCAAATATAAAGTAAAATATAATTTATGCTATAAGCATTTCTCAGGAAATCCCAGAAGACAGTGTATGTGGGAAGTAACACTTGCTAGGTTTCAACGCCTGTCTGCAGCAACCCACGGAAAAAGACATTTCAGCTGGGTAGAGGGCAAACTGCCCCATCTGGCAGTCAGCTTCCTAGACAGACTATTAACACGCCTCCGTCTGCCTTACCAAGCATTTGCTTACTGACAGTGCTGAATGACCAGAGGTGAATGGACTTAAATGGCAGGTACAGCTAGTTCAACACTGCTGCTTGGTTTTCATTTTATAACCATAGGTTATCTATAAATAAAGTGAATACTACATTTTTCTAAAGGTATGGTTTTTACTTTCAGGTAACTACTTCTGCCTGCTCACTAAGAGATGAGTTGTCTTTTTATAGAATTGAGACACTTTCTAAGTTGACTGATTTTTTTTTCAATGAATGTATCATGATACATATTCAAAATTTATACAGTTTACATCATACCATAACAAAGTGGCACATGACACACACTGACACACACACACACACACACACACACGTTTAGCAGTCTGCTCAAAATGTGAAAAACAAACCAAAAAAAAAAACCCTTATAGAAGAACAAGGTTCTATTATACATAGTCTGTACTGAAGTCATAAGCATCATCTTCCTCTTCAGTTATTTTATCCAAGACAAAAGACTGTGCAGACTGCTCATCTATATTGGAAAGAAAAGTGAGGTTTAAAAAAAAGCTTTAAAAAATAATTCTATACCATGCTGTTTTGTTAGAAGACCCCTCCACCCAACTCACCTGCCTGACACTCAGGCAGTGCCTCACAGGCCTCTTCGGCAGGGGACATATCTGAGCTCTTCTCCTGTGGGACAGAGAAAGTGTTAGATTAGTAGCCCTTGTCTGCTCATTAATCCAAGTAATTACCCAGAAAAAGTCCCTGGAAGTATCAATGGGATGCACAAAATCAAGCCTTAAATATCTAAATTGGCTTCTTTTAGTCATGAAATAATTTCTATTTTTGCCTTCAGCCCCTTTCTATTTGTACATTATAATGCTAGAAAACTTACTAAAGCTTAAACAACCCATGTACAATATACTTACATCACCTTCTTCATCAACACTTTCCTGATCAGTGTCGACATCTTCAAAGTCTTCCTCTTCCTCCTGCTTCCTTTCCTTCTGTTTCGGCAGTTCTTCAGATATATCCTTTTCCTCTATTATTCCATTTGTCAGACCTGAAGACTGGAAAAGGATGCTGCTGGCTAACCGAGGGCCCTTGATGGCTAGGAAAGGTAAATAAATCCGGTGTAAACAGATGAAACCTTTACTGGCCGGTCACTTGACAAAGCAGTTAAGCAAAAGCCTTGTGTACCTTGTATGCTACGTGCATTATTCTTTTCCAGTTCTTCCAGATTAAAGCCCCATTTCATGTTTATCATAATGTTCTCATTAAAATGTGGAGAAGGAGTCCAGGGTGTAGGGGGATGGCAATAGTAACCTAAGGTGGCACTGGTATTAAAAATAAGATTGGTCAAAAACCAGTTCCTTTATTCTATGTGGTCATCAAAATGCCAATAAAAGAAGTCTTACCCTGTCCACTCAGACCACAGCAGTTTGGCAGCAGCTTCTACATTTGGGCTTCCACCCTTTTGGTGCAGTCCTCTTCTCTGAGCAAATGAAGTAAAAAATTCCAGAGAATTCTTAAAATCTGGAACAGTAAATTTCAGTACTACCTTTACAAAAAAAAAAAAGCCAGACAGAAATTCATATAGTACAGATATTAAAAAAAACTTGAAAAAAAATTTAAGATGATTACAATGAAACAAAGAAGATGGAGCTCAAGGGAAGGGGATTCTTTTACCTGTCGAGAATCAGCATGGGACAGTATCGCACTAGCAGCCTCCACTGGTTTTACTACCTCAATACTTGCTGGACTTCTCAGAGCAAGTGCAGGAGCAGAGTTAAGTGGAGACACAATGAAACTTGGACTATCTATGATTGTGATTTGTTTGTCCAAGGGAATAACCTGCATACACCTGGAACGAGAAAGATGGTAATTGAAAGGGACACTCATTTACCTAAGGACAAGAGACAGAACACGAAGCTCAGGGTTGGATTGAACAAACTCAGCACAGTCTGTCAGATCCAGTTTATCATCATTTGCTTCATGTTTATCTAAAACCATTAACAGCACACCCCCTTTTCTAAAGAGAAACACTACACCTTACAGCTTATATACACATAGGCCTAAACACATGCTGTTACCTTTGTCATAAATATTTCGTCTCTTCTAACTGGCAGACTTCTATTCATTTCAAGTTCAGGTTCAAGCATCACTTCCTGAGGCAGCTTTCCCCTTTCTGAATCTACTTGCTTATCTGTCTTTCAAACTAGATTGTGGGTAGCTATTCTACTCCAATTCTTCCCCAAGGCTAACGCTGTCTTAACCCTCCACCTTCTACAGAACAGAAAACAGTGATAGAAATAGATCATATTTACTCATCTATAATGAAATATTATAATTACGAAACAATTCAGTTTACCTTGTAAGCCCCATGGATACACCAACATGACATATACGTTCTTGTTTTAAGCTATTGATGATGCTGCTTTTCCCCACATTTGGAAAACCTACAAATGGGAAACCCATAGATACAAAAGGTATTATGTGCTGGTAATTATAAAATTTTCACTGCCTTTAAAAAAAATTTAAGTATAGTAGATTTACAATGTTAGTTTCAGGTGTACAGCAAAGTGATTCATTTATACATACATGTTCTCTTAAACCTTTTTCCATTATAGATTATTACAAGATGTTGAATGTAGTTCCTTGTGGTATTATACAGTAAGTCCTTGTTTACTTCTATTATATATGGTCGTGTTTGAGATTAACATATACACTCCTAATTTATCCCTTCCCCCACTCCACTGCCTTATTTTATGCCAGCCTGATGTTTAGAGCAAGATCAGAGTTGGATCTGAGCGTCTTCACTTCAACACTAAGACCACTCTTAGCATCTTCATTTCTTGCTCAAGTAACAAAAGGGCAGGAAAAGACTATTAATTCAAATAAACCAGAACTTTCAGATGCTAACTTTATCTACAATGCCTGGTTGGCAAAAAACTGAATCAGGCAGCAATTACTTAAAATTTTTGTCTTTACACTGTGTGTGTGTGTGGCAAGAAGCTGATGTCTGAACAAGCCCTTTCTTTAGCAACAACCCTATACACTGTTAACCTGAAAGATTTCTTGGCGCTTACTGAGAAAAGACAAAGTGTGTTGAACTGAAACTCACCAATTACCCCAACGTGAATGGCTTTGCCGTAAGTCTCCTGAAAACCTCGAAGAAGTTTCCAAAGGCCTTCTTTCCCAACACAGACTTCACTTTTGAATGGAGCAGCTTTCTTCCCTACCTTCACATGTTAAAAATCAAATAATTAAACTACTTCTGACAACTCACCAGACAAAACCCAAGCAGTCTGGCTCCAGAACCCATCTATTAAAATCACCACTATTGCTTTTCAGATCTCTGGATGAAATCAGAGTTGGATCTTATAAGTTTTCACCTTCTTAATCAAGATTTTGTACACTCATCATATTTCACCCATCTGAAAGATGAAAGTACCACATTTCCCACCACTAAGTTAAGGGTACCTTGATTCTCTTCCCTTTGTCCTTCAGCTTTGTTGAGGCTTTGAACACCACTGTTGGCAATTCTTTCTTCAAATAAATAAGCCAGTTCTCCAGATTATCCTTTGGAACCAGATCTGATAGAGATTAGAAATAAAATACTGCTCTAATCTGGTCATTTTGTTGAGATGAATTTGCAAAGTCGAGTAAACTATGGATTTCATTCAGGTTTGCCTTTTCCCAGTTTTTTCAAAAGTACCTGAACTGGAAGATGCGGAGAGGGTCAGATCCCTACCATGCTTCTGTTACTAGAATTCAGTATGTACTGTATTTCTTCAGTTCTCCTCTGCCCACCCTTTCAGGATTACACCAACCTCTAGATTATTACCCTACTAACCTTTGGGCTATGTTTCCAGAATTTACTATCAGGTAATAGCCATGTTTACTGACCCCCAACAGTAATGTTAGATTACATTCTTACTTTCTGCTTTACCAGTCTCTGTTCTGGGTGTTCCTGTCCCCGCTGCTCCAACCCAGATGTACTGAATGGCAACAGACAGTACAAATCAGTAAAATCACTTACAGAAAGCATCTCCACCCCACTGCCCAGCACTGTCTTTGGCAACGAGTGCATATGCACTAACTCTGCTGAGGTCAGAGTTGGATCTTATCAGTCTTCAGTGGCAATCAGACTGTTCAGATGTTTTCCTCATACCTCATTAGTGCATATGGAACACAAAAGGTATCCTTCTTGCTTACCTGACTTATTTAATACAAGTACCAGCTTTTTCTGTCCACCCTCGACAATGGCGGCTTCTACCTGGGGACATCTGCAACCAAGGGGATCTCTGGCATCCAACACCTCCAGCACAACATCTGAGGCCTCAATCACCTTACAAAACAGAAGCTATTAGAATAGCATCGCTTGATCTGGCACCACCCTCCACATAAGTACACTGGTGTTATCCACTTTGCAACAGGGTGAGCTCAGAGATGGATCTCGTGTCTTCACTTTGGTATGAATGTTTACAGATTCATCATTTTTTACAGGAAAATAAATGTAAGTTTAACAGCCTCTGATCAAAGTGGATTTCAAGACTAGAAACACTCCACTATCTAAATACATAGTCCTCCCATTGTGAATTATGTAGTTTGAAAGGCCCTTATGCCCTGCCAAGAGCTGAAAAGCATAGTCAGGGTCTATTCATAGGAGGGAGTGAGCTTAGGAAAACAGGTGATGGGGATGGGAGTGCTGGGGAACAACCACACCAAAACATCCCCTTGACCTCCTTCACTTAGGTTTCAGCATAGTATTTTATAGAGACTAATTTTTGCACTGCTTATGCTAATGTACTCTCTTTGTTTAAACTATTACTATTCTCTTCTATTTAAACTATGGCTTGTGTCAACATGTTACAAAATGTCACTTTTTGCAAATCATGCTTATGCCCGCCTGCAAAAATTTAAAACCAGAATATTCCTTCAGCTAAACATAACAAAATAAACCAACTTGCTGAAGGATTCTTCCAGCTCAAGAGAACTCTACTTACACAAAGTTGGTGTCATGGGGAAAAAAAAAAACAACCAAGAAACTCTAGTTTTTTAAACCTCATTACCATTTTTAGACACTGACCTAGACAAAGATACCTTTTTAAGTTCCTGACAATACAACTTCTTCGGATTCTGTTTGCTGGACTTGGCTTTCTTAGCTTTGCTCTGCCCAAATTCCTAGGGGATAAAGACAAAGGGGAAAGGACACAAAATCAGAATGTCAGTAGATGTAACCCGTTTCTCCATTTTTCATAACTAATTGGGGTACTGTAGTTAATATTTAAATAGGTAAGACAGAAGACTGAACTCAGTCTTTTTCTTCCCAAGAGGCATAGCAACCCCTGCCCTAAGGATGTACTTTGACTTTTATGTCAGAGCTCCTCTCTCGCTCACAAACAGGACTAATCATACCTCTTTCACCAGTTCCTCATTAGATAGCTCCACACCAGGGTTAGTTCCAAGTTTTCTTTTCTTGTCCTGTTCCTTCTGCCTGTCAAGTTTCTGCTGCTGTTTCAGTTCTTCAAGCTGTGTCCAAGCCACAGGAGAAACGGGTGAGCCAAAATGATGTGGTGTTGTTACTTTACTTTGAAAAAACACTCACACCCACACATCACTCGTTCAAAGTTTCAGTTAATGCATCTCACCCGCTGTTTCCTCAGCTCAGCTTCCCTAAGAAGAGCCTCCTTAAACGGAGCACTGTTTGGAACTCCAGGGTCTTTCCTAGGCTTCTTTCGACCCCGTTTTTTCGCCTCTTTCCTCAATTTTCGATGGTGCTCTCGAACCTATTATAATTTTAAGAATTTATTAATTTACAGAAATACTAAAGAGAATTCATGTGAGAAGCCAATCTGGCTACAGTTTAATTACACCTATAAAATGACCTAGAAAAATAGAGCTCTAATCATAATACAGAAGCCACACATATTTATGTATAAAACAGCAAGAAAGCATGACCAAGAGATTCTTTTTGTAACGACTGTTACCATGCTGATCAAAGTTTAGTTTCTCATCACTGAATTACTGCACTTTTCTACAGCTGTACTTCTGATGCCTAAAAGCTTGTGTCTATAGTCTATCCAACTCCCGTTTCCTGAGATGAAATTATATTAGTCCAGACCTCTTTCTGGAGGCGGAATGGGGGTAGTTCATCGTTATACTGGATATAACCTGGGTATACCTTGGTGTAACTCTCCTAAGAACAGGACTTACCTTTTTTTGGATTTTATACCGCTTATGGCAGGTCATACGTTTACTTGCTTTCTTTAACTCTACAAAGCAACACATTACAAAAGGATTAATTTTCTATCCTTTTAAAAAAATCCATTTTATCCACAAATGATCAGTTTACTTTCTATGACTGTACTCGGGTCACGTCCCTTTTTGCGTTAAGTAATTAACTAGCTCTTGACACCTAATTTTAGAATCTTGCGGAGCGCGGAGTAAAAATAAAAAATGCCACTTTCAAGTCCCAGAAAATTTGACTAAATAGAGCCGTTGTAGAGCCCAACTTCCCCGCTCCCACTCTTCCCAGATTCGACTGGGAATGCATACAGGGGAGCGTGTAAGACCCAAAACGACAACCACTTCTTGTTAAACACCGCGAATCCACAAGGAGGAACGAACAATGGATTTGAGAAACGGCTCACAGGCTTCACCAGCGCCGGACTGAACGTGGCCCCAGAAGGGAAACCACGGGGTCCTCACAGGACTGTAGCCTGATTGTCACCCTTCGGGCCCAGCCTTCCTTCTGTACGACAGGCCAGCGGCTAAAGTGCGGCCTTCTAACCTTCGGATGTAGGCGGACCCAGGGCAACGGCCTACCAGCAGACCCCTCATTCCCGTAGAGACCAACCGGCAGAGGAACGCCCTGGTGGGTTCGTCGACCATCAGACACAGAAGCCCCTCTAAGACCCAGCCCCCTCGCCCCACTCACTTGGCCGCTTCATATTGGAAGCTGGAACGCCAGGGCCGACAACCGATCACTCGCAGCTGCAAAGTACCTCCGCTGGCAACACGTGCGAACTGAGGCCACGAGCAAGCGTTACGCACTCACGCTGCCGCCGTAAAGCACGGCGCCGCAGGCCCGCGTGCGCGCGCACGCAGTGTCGCGCGGAGCCGGGTTCGCTTGGCGGCCGCGGGGCTGGTTTTGCGGCGGTACCGGGAGGGGTGAGGGCGGTGAGGGCGGTGAGGGCGGTGAGGGCGGCGGGTGCTGGAGCGACGGCGGCGGCCGCGGCCGGAGGAGCAATAGCAGCAGCCGTGGCGGCCACGGGGCGGGGCGCGGCGGTCGGCGACCGCGGCCGGGGCTGCAGGCGGCGGAGCGGCTGGGTAAGGCCGGGCCCGGGGCGGGCGGGGCCGCTTCCTCTCGGCCGGCTGCGGGGCCTTTGTGTGGGCCCGGGCGGGCGGGAGCAGCGGCAGAGGCCCCGCCCCGGCCGTGGGGACGCGCCGGTCGGGCCGGGCGCGCGGGGCGGGGCACGGCGGCGGGCTTCGGGACGGGCCCGGCAGCCTTGCCGCACCTGCCGGCTGGGACAAAGGCGCGCCGCGGTCTGGAAACTCCCCGCGTCCCGTTTTCCCGCCCCCGGCGGCTGGCCAAGCGCTCGTAGCGGGCAGCTTCAAAGCTGTCAACGTTTCCCTTAGTCCCGCGTACCAGTGACAGGTCGGGAAAGTCTTTCATTTCCCCCGCACCTCAGGGCCTTCTTTTTTTGTTTGTTTCTTGACGATTCGGACACGAATTCTTAGTAATTTTTTTTAAAAAACATTTTCCAGACGATTGTGTTCCGGATGACTGAGTATTTTTTATCAATGGGACGTGTATTTCTCGTAGAGGCCAAATATTTAAGTTTTTGATCTGCCGCACCACAAAAAAACGAGGTTTTATAATTGTGTACATTTCTGGTTTTTAGTATTTTTCATCTCAACATTTTTTACTGAGAGAGAAGTGAGTTTTGTTAATATAGGGTAGATATTGATGGCTTGAAAGGGAAGGAAGATTGGCAAAAACGTAGAAGGAATCCTGAAAAACATGACAAAAACAGAGTATAGTGGATATAGAAATTATTACTACAGCTTTAGAAACGTATGTAGGAGTAAAGCTTTTTTATTAACTTATTTCCAAACAAGCTAGGACTCCTCAAAAATGATTTTTAGGGTTTTTTTTTTCCATGTAGTAGTGCACTCTTTTCCCAAATATAATACAGAAGCATATTGGATTCAGTACAAAAGAGTAGTATAATTTCTGCTTTATCACTTGTTAACAGATTAACCATGCTTTAAGATCCACAGTAAGAAGGAAGGTATCTTTTGAAGTATGTCAAATGAGTAACAACTATGTGTGTGGATAATTGGAGGGCTTTGACTACTTTCTTTGGCTTTGGGAGTGTACAATACTATCAGTATTAATATTCTACCCAAATTCCCAAGATTAGTAAATTGGTATATCTGTATGATAGACTACTATCAAATTCTCCAACATTATGTGAAGAATGTTGACTCAGAAGAATCGTCCCTAAGTTAAAATACAGGCTGCAATATCATACATACGGTTTGTTCACACTTTTGTCAAGAAAAAAAAAAAAAAAGGCAAACAGGGCATAGAATAAATACTGAAATCTATGAATGCTGTTAAGGATGGTTTTTCTTTGGAAAATAGGATTATAAGTGATTATATTTTTCCCCCTTTGAATCTTCAGTTTTCTAAGATCTTTGTTTTAAACGTGTATCATAGTGCTAATACAGGAGAGTACTGGAAATACAGGAGAGTACTAAAAGTTCATAAACTGTCAAAATATACCATTTGGCTGTACTGAATAAATATTTTCCCAGTTGCACATTGTAAAATTATTCATTACTATCCGTTTTAATTTATCATTGGTTGTTAGGCTTTTGGGCATGTAACTGTAATCAGTGGCATTTTGAAACTTGTAATTGAGTTTCAGAATCTATTTCTTTTCTCTTTATGGAAAAAGAATTTCTTAAGGGATGCTCACAGGCCTTTGAAACCACACAAACTTTTTTTTTTTAATGTTCCTCTTAAGTGCACTTTTAATACATTTATCAAACAGATAACTCGATCACCCAAACCATACTGTAAGTCAGGCTACAAAAATGGATAAAATGCTTTTCCTATGCCCAGGGGAGCATGCAATTCTAGAGTTAAAACTTAACATTTTTGTTGTTTTGAAGTTTCAAAGTGATTTCATCTACATTTTACTGTCACAGCATTCCAAGAGAGATATGTACACTTCACTGTTTTCATTTTAGAAATGAAGAAACAGATCTGAGAGGTTGTGACTCAAGCAACATCAAACAAATAACTAGAGATGGAAGACCTGAGTTCAGGTCCTGTTGCTCCTCCCACCCACCTGGCCACAATACCTTTCTTGCCAAACTTCCAAAATACATTTTAAAATATATTTTTTGGATAAGAAAATATTTGGAAATTATCTCTAAGTTGAATCTTTTTTCCCTTTATTAAAGTAAATTAATGATTCAAGGAGTTTTAGATACTGTATGGTCTAACTATACACCCCCCCCCCCAGTGATCCACATTTTTTCTGTCATTTTTTAGTGGATTATTTATAAAAGCAATTTTGACCTCCTGCCAAATGGTTGAAGCCTTTTTTTTTTTTTTTTTTTTTAATCTTTCTGAGGTTGAATGTGGCTTTTTTTTTTTCGATGCTGTTAGGACTTTTAGGGAAAAAAAAATGTCTTTCTTTGAATTTTTGTGATGGGGAGTTTTCCAGACTCTGCTCACATAAACCATTCTTGGTTTGTTCTAGCTTGTCAACCCTTGGTGTCACATGTGAGCCTTCCACATGTGTTCATTTTCCATTCCAGCTCTGTGATTGAACTCTGTTCTTATTCACTAGGGGGCACATTGGGCAGGCATGCTTCATTCCTGGAATTGACAGTCATTCCATGTGAGTAAAAGGGAACCTCAGTGAGACATCTTTAAGCATGTGAAAAACAGTTGGTTTTAAAATGAAAGAAGTGTCAGGTACCGCTAGTGCCTGAGCCTTTGTAGCAGTTTGATTGGCACAAGAGAACTGATGTGCCTATTTTCTCCAGTTTTCTTATCTTTCTTTAGCAGTTCTGCTTGAATGTTTTCTATCTATTCGTACTCAGTTTTACTCCGTCTGACCCTTCTCTTTATTTCCCCTTTCTCTGCCTTGTTCTTCTCTTTCAGTTTTGAATATATTAACATTGAATCAGCACTTCTAAAGCCCTGCCTTCTCCAACTGGCTTCACTTGGCCTTCAGACATAATGAGGAGACTGGCTTTTCGAGGCGCTGGTTGTGCTCTGGTAAAGCTGGTAAATTACTGATAATCTACACCCTTTCCCTTTTCTGTCCTTCCTTGCCTTTTCCCTTCCACCTTTCTTAAATTTTGTTGTCCTTTACATAAAGATTCCCACCTGATGTTTATCACATTCACTTGTGTCCTCGTCGTAAATTGTTTACCAAAGCTTGGTCCTTAGTTTCTTCATTTTAATGAACTGAGTCCAGTTTACCAGCCTTTTATAAAACAAACAAAAATCAGTCACACTTGGCTGGCTTTTGACCTAAGCTTTTTGAAGCTTTCGCCGCTTGTAGCCAATTGCAAACTATACAGTGTATAACAAACCAAGTCCTAGAGAAAGGAACATAATCACGAACATCATCATGTTAGGCTCTGTTTTTAAATACCATGTGGACTGTAGTTCAGAGGAAGAGATAAGAGACTCCTCTTGTTTTTCAGTTGGTTACCAGAGTTTTTTATTTGTTGGTTGGTTTTGCTTCTGCTTTCTATTACCTGGAAACCCCCAGTTTTTCTCTACATACTACTGACAACTCATTCTCTCAGCTGCTAGTGTCTTAGTTTCCTGAAGTTGAATGTTGATAAGTGACACTGGGATCAGTGTTTCTTTTAGCTTTAGAGAAAGACCTTTGAAATCACAGCGTACTATTCGACACTGTTGTTAAATTGTATAAGCATTGTAGGATTATCTGGGGTATACGCCCCTTTCCTCTAGCTGTAGCAGATCATTTCAGTGGTTGCAATTCTTGTGTTGTATAGTCAAATATATATGTTTGTAAATTTATGTTAAGATTAGTTACTTAGCAACCTTCCTAAAACTGAGAGCGAATATTCATGTTTCGGAAAGGCCGAGGAGAACCTAAAAGCTCACTTCTGAGGCGCTCTTCCAGATCATCTACTGAAATGTAAAGCTGTGAATTCACAGGGATAGAGTAACTCATATAACTGAAAAGAAGGTTGTCTGGATTGACAGAAAAATTTCAAAACGCGGTTTTACTACTTTAGCATAAGTATGGCAAGTCATGTTAAGTGTTTTCTGGCATATGTCTTATGGATCCTTCTTTAATGAATGGAGAAAAATCATTTTCAGTGTGTTAATTTTAGGGCACATCTAAAATACTAGGTTAGTCCTCTGTTCCCTCCCCTTTTGTACTACTCATTGCCTCAGACTCTCCTTCCTGTTCTTTTTCACATCTTGGTCTACCTGGAAGGTGAGCATAATTGTAAGAAACACTGGGGAAAATGGATGAGGCTGTTGACTCCAGAGGTGACCACCTTGGGGCCTCTGTCCCTGAGGCCTTCCTTGCTGCCTCAGGGGCTGAGGGATTAAAACCTCCAACACACTGGTATACTACAACATGTGGGTTTCCAAACTCTGGTCTAGGGTAGATTTGGGACCAGAAGTGGCTGAGTCATTCAAAATTAGTAATATACAAATGAGTATACCTTTTTGAATTTGTCCCATCCAAGTTGAAAGTGTAGCATTTTCTAAGTGAAGGGGCTAAAGCAAGGTCCAGGACTTGTATTAAAAAAACGAAGTTAGCTAAGCTTTGCAACAGTGAGGATATCCTCCTAAGTGAACCAGAAGCCTGGTAGCTAGCAGGTGGCCAGCTGAGGGCTTGGTGGCAGAGTGTAAATTTAAATATAAGAACATGGCTAATTATTTCTTACAGAAGAAGTTGGATTCCATGGGTTCCAAGAGAAGAAGAGCTACCTCCCCTTCCAGTAGTGTCAGCGGGGACTTTGATGACGGGCACCATTCTGTGTCCACACCAGGCCCAAGCAGGAAAAGAAGGAGACTTTCCAATCTTCCGACTGTAGACCCTGTGAGTAACTTGGACACAGGTTTCTGCCTTCTGCACAAATTCCCTACTCTCCCTTTAATGATAAGCAGTTAAGATGCAAGGCCACTCAGCTTCTTTTTCCTCTGGCTTGATATTCTTAACCTTTCTTTTATGAAAAGTGTGTATTTAGCCAAAAGTCTTACAGTTTAACTCTATTATGAAATAATAAAGAATATCAGTATGTCACCTTATATGTTCACTCAGGTAACTGTGTGCTTGTCATATGCTGAGCACTGTTCTGGTAATTGAGATATAGCCATGTGTAAGACATGGTAATTTTTGACGTGGTGCTTAGATTCCATTTTGGAGGAAGCAGAATGTAAACAGATGAACAAATAAATAATAAAGTACCCTCAGCTAATGATGAGTGCTAAGAAGAAGTTGGGATGATTTGGGCTATTTTGGCCCATACCTTCAGGAAAGGTTCTCTATGATCAGAAGGCATCAGCCCTATACAGTGCTGGGGAAGTGTTCCCAGGCAGAGGGCCTGGGTGAGGAAGGGTTTTGGTGTGTTGTGATTACAGAGAGATGGTTAAGAGGGAGAAGGAAACTGGCAAAGTCTTCCCAGCCAGAGTGTACCCTACGTGCTCTGTGGGCAATATTAGGAGTTTAGATTTTATTCTCTGAGTAGTAAGAAACCCCTACTTGGATAATTTTTAAGCAAGAGTGATGTAAACTAATTTAGTTTCAAAGGAAAGGAAAGTCACCAGTAGCATAAATCTGATGAAAAATTTAATCATTTAAATGATTTTAATAAGGAGAGATACTGTCAGCATATTTCAGACTTCCGTTCCCATATGGGAATGCGAATTTGGGGATTCATCCTTTTTCTAATCTACTAGCATTTTATGAGTTTTTGCGTTTATTTTTTTGTTTGTTTGTTTTTGTTTTTAAGATAACCCTAATGCCTACACTGGCTTTCTGTTCACTTTTCTGGTGATTTTTCTCTTTTTCATATGTGTAGATTGCTGTGTGCCATGAACTCTACAACACCATCCGAGACTATAAGGATGAGCAGGGCAGGCTCCTCTGTGAGCTCTTCATTAGGGCACCAAAGCGAAGGTAAGTGGAAGGGGTTTGATCCCGGGTCCATGTCGAAAATGGTAATTGAGTTTCCTTTGGAAGGAATGGCTTAAATGATACTGGGGTCCATATTTTAGTTTCAGTTGTCAAGATGTAGTAAAGCATATTTAAAAAAATTTTTTTTAATTAAAAAATTTTTCACTGTCAAAATCATACAACATAAAATTTAGTCTTAACCATTTTCAAGTGTACAGTTCAGTAAGTGTTAAATATTGTTACATAGCAGACCTTCAGAACTTTTTCATATTGTAAAATTGAAACTCTGTGCCCATTAAATAACTCCCCATTTCCCCCTTCCCCACCTTCAGCCCCTAGCTGTCACCAGTGCACTTTCTGTTTCTGTGAATTGGACTACTTAGGTATCTCATATAAGTGGGATCATACGGTATTTATCTTTTTTGACAGACTTCTTTCACCTAACATAATGTCCTCAAGATTTATCCATGTTGTACCACATGAGACAGAATTTCCCTCCTTTTTAAGACTGAACAATATTCCATTGTATGAGTATACCACATTTTGTTTATCTATTCATCCATTGATAAATACTTGCTTCCACCTTTTGGCTATTGTGAATTATGCTGCAGTGAACATGAGTGTGCAAATGCAAATACCTCTTCAAGATGCTGCTTTCAGTTCTTTTGGATGTTTACCGCGAAGTGGATTGTTGGATCTTACAGTAATTTTATTTTTAATATTTTGAGGAATCACCGTATTGTTTTCTATATTCCCACCAACAGTGTATAGGAGTTCGAGTTTTCCACATCCCCACTACACTTGAAGTTTTGTAGTATTGAAATCAAAAAGCATGAGTTCTCCATGATGGTTAATTTTATGTGTCAATTTGACTAGGTTAAGGGATGTCCAGATAGCTTGTAAAACATTATGTCTGTGAGGATGTCTCGAAGAGATTGGCAACTGAATAGGTAGATTGAGTAAAGAAGAGGACCTTCACCAGTGGAGTTGGATATCATCCAGTTCCCTGAGGGCTTAAATAGAACAAGTGAATTTGTGTTCTCTTTTTGAGCTGAGACATCCATCTTCTCCTGTGCTTGGAGCTCTTGGTTCTTGGGCTTTCAAACTGAATTATATCACTGGCTTTCCTGGTCTCCAGCTGGCAGATCCTGGGACTTCTCAGCCTCCATAATCGCCAATTCCCATAATAATCCCTTTCCCTCTGTTTTTCTCTCTCTATATATATATCCTATTGGTCTGTTTCTCTGGAGAACCCTGACTAAAGTGATCTTCCAACGTTGTTCTTCAGGATGGGTTTTTTTTGTTTCTGCAAAAAATGCTATTGGAATTTTGACAGGTTTTTGCATTGACTCTGTGGATTGTTTCAGGTAATATTGGTGTCTTAACAATATTAAGTTTTCTAATCCATAAACATGGGGTGTATTTCCACTTAATTGTTTATTCTTTAATTTCCTACAGAAATACATTGTTTTCAGTGTTTAAGTCTTTCACCTCATTGGTTGGATTTATTCTTTAATCTTCTTGGATTGTTCACTGTTAGTATATAGAAATGCAACTGATTTTTGTGTATGTTGATTTTGTATCTTGCAATTTTGCTGAATTTGCTTATTCTACAAGTTTTTGTGTGTGACGTGTTTAGAGTATTCTGTGTAAGTTCTTATATCTGTGAACAGAGATGATTTTACCGCTTCCTTTCCAATTTAGATGAAATTCTTTCTTTTATTTCTTTTCGTTGCCTAATTGCTCTGGCTAGGACCTCTAGTACTATGTTGAAAAGAATTGGTGAGAGCAGACATCTTTGTCTTTTCACCATTTTTAGTATGATATTAGCTGTAGACTTTTCATATAAGGCCTTTATTTTGTTGAGAGAGTTTTCATTTATACCTAATTTGTTGAGAGTTTTTACCCTGAAAGGGTGTTGAATTTTGTCAGATGCTTTTTATGCATTAGTTGAGATGATCATGTGGTTATTTTCCTTCATTTTATTAATGTGATTCATTACTGTTACCAGTTTTCATAAATTGAACCATCCTTGCATTTGAGGAATAAATCCCACTTGGTCATAGTGTGTAATCCTTTTAATACGCTGCTGAATTCACTTTGTTGAGGATTTTTGTTTCAGCGTTTGTAAGGGTTATTGGTCTGTAGCTTTCTTAGCATTGCTAGCTTCATGGTTCCCTCCTCCAATTTTTTGGAAAAGTTTGATAAGAATTATGTGAGTTCTTTAAATGTTTGGTGAATTCAACAGTAAAGCCAGGAGGTCCAAGGCTTTTCTATTCCAGGAGATTTTTTGATTGCTGATTCAATCTCCATGCTAGTTGCATATCTATTCGAATTTTCTGTTTCTTCCTGTTCCGTCTTTGTAGATTGTATATTTCTAGGAATTATCCATTTCTTCTATGGTAGCCAATTTATTGGCATACAGTTTTTATAGTAATCTCTTTCAATTCTTTTTATTTATGTGGCATTGGTTGTAATGTCATTGCTTTCATTTCTGACTTTGTGAGTCCTTTTTTCCTTAATTAATTAACTAGGGGGTTGTCAATTTTGTTGATCTTTAAAAAAAAAAACAACTCCTAGCTTTATTGGTTTTCTCCCCCCTATTTTTCTGTTCTCTATTTTATTTAACTCTGCTTTATATATCGTTTCCTTCTGCTAGCTTTGGATTTAGTTTGTTTTTCTTTCTCTAGTTCCTTGAGAGTGGAACATACCTTTTAAAATTATTTAAAAGCCTTTAGGGTAGCAGTGAAGTTGAATTTATCATAGTTAAAAAGAAGCAGTTTTTCAAAATATGCAGAAAGGCCACAATTATTATTTTCACCTTGCTTTTGCTCTTTCCTCCCTAACTTTTGGGCTTGACTTCTGTGATCCAATGAAGCAAACAAATTACTGGTCCCAGTATGCACCTTGCACACACTTCCCTTTGAAGGCTATGTTACCCCTGACTAGGGCTTCTTTCCTCACTTGCTGTCAGAATAATATCACTATTCTTTTCAAACTCTGGCAGTTGAAGGTTTTGTTCTGAAAACACACATGAATGTGGTAGATAGAATAATGGCCCCCAAATAGATTCATGTTCTAATCCCTGGAATCCATGAATGTCTAGAATTACATGACATAGAGAAATTAAGTTTATTAGTCAGCTGACTTTCAATTGAAGAAATTATCCTGGATTATCCAGGTGGTCCCAATGTAATCACAGGGGTCTTTAGACAGGGAAGAGGGAAGCAGAAGAGTCCAGTCAGAGAGATTTGAAGATGTTGTAGTCCTGGCTTTGAAGATGGAAGAACAGGGCTCCAGGCCAAGGAATGCATGTGGCCTCTAGAAGCTGAACAAGGCAGGGAAGTGAATTCTTCTCTAGAACCTCCAGAAAGAATGTGAACATCTTGCCTTTTAGCTTAGTGAGACCCTTTTTGGACTTCTGTAAGATAACAAATTTCTGTTGTTTTAAGCCATTAAGTTTGTGATAATTTGTTATAGCAGCTATAGGAAACTAATACAATGAATTAACTAAAGATTTAGATCAATTCATGAAGGTTGATGCCACAGTGGGTAGCCAACAAGTTATAGGTTGAGTTGAAGGCAAACGTCTTACCTCAGAGAGCAGAGCCACCATTGCAAGGATGCAATGTCATCATCCAGAATTAGAGCTCTGTAAATTAGTATGCCAAAAAAGAAGGTTTTTGTTTGTTTTAAATGAGGTAACTGTCTCCACATTTCACTAGGTTTATCAGTAACAGTCTCTTAAGAGTTGTCGTTTAATTAACGTAAGTTAGTAGAAGCTCATATTTGTTGCTTACTACATGCTAGACCCAGTACCAAGCACTTTCCAGGCCTTATGTGGTTTAAACCTGTGCGGTATTGTTATCACAGTTCATAGATGAGAACTTGTACAAGTTCTTAGAACTACTAAAGGGTAACCAGAATTCAGACTCAGTCTTTCTGATTGTGTAGCCTGTGCTCTTAACCAGTACGTTGTATAAGGAGCAACATCATATTAGAGTACACAGACACCTCATGGAAAAGGACTGCCCCTCTGCTCCTGCTTTCCACCAGCAGGCTAGTGCTGAGGGCTGGAGGGTGTGGGCCTTGGGTGCTGGAGCTCTGTTTTCTAGTCTCCATGACGCAGTACTGTAAGGGCACTGTTGCCTTCCCCCCGTTGCTGTGCATGAGTGCATCTCTGCCCCTCATGGGATGCGTGTTTTCTCAAGAGTTTGTGGGAAGTAGTGTTGCTCAGAGCTACATAATTGTGAATCTCTTTTTGAGATTTGTTTTCATTAGTATATTAGGCTGCTTGTACTAGGACATTCAGATTAACAATGGCTGAAACAGGAACGGTTGCTTTCTCTCATGTCAGAGTCTTACTCTGTGAGGTCTTCAGGGCCGAGATGTTGTCTCTTTTCTGCTGTGCTTTGGGTATCGCCCTTGTCTGCATGGTCTGAGATGGCTCACCACCACAACTATCATCCAGCCCACAGGAAAAATGACTTGGACATGGTACACTTCAGCTCTTGCGTTGGCTAGAACTTAGCTGCAACAAGGCTGGAAAATTTGGTCTTTAGTACCCAGGCAGCAGCTAGAATGCTGTCATCTTGGGAAGGAGGGAAAATAGGTTTGAGGGTAACCAGCAGGCTCTGCACATCAGGCAAAGTGTTTCTCACTTTTCTTGTTTAAACTCTTAGTTGTGCTTTGACTATTCTGTGGCCATATGATGGCAGGGTGCCCTCACCTATTGTTGAAAGAGAGAAGCTGTTAAGATGTGTACTGCACAGTCCTGTATGTGTATATGTATGCACAGAAGTCTGGAAGAATACTTTTAGTGCTTTTAACTCTAGATGAATAGGGACAATTTTTACATTTTTATGTTTTTTTCTATATTAATTTAAGTGGAAAAAATTAATAAGAGCTATTTCATTTTCAAAGGAGGTGGGTACTTATTTTGACCATCTTATATAGAGGGACATGTTGGGATCCTGATCCCTTCTGTCTGTGTGGTAATTCTGAAAACGTTTGTGAGGAGCCCTCTAGCAGAGTTTCTGGGAGATAGTGTCCTTTGTAGATATGTATCCTCATTGGGTTCTCAATTGTCTGCAGATAACACCCCAAGCTTGAGAGACTGCTGAGGTCCAGCCTCAGCAAGGAGCAGTGTGGCCCATCAGGCCCAGGTGGAGAGAGCCATCTTGGATACCAAGTTAACAAAGCCCTAATGCTCACTGTGAGAGAGGCCGTTGGTGCCATGACGACATTCATATTAGGCCTAGATGGTCCTTTGTTGTTACTCAATGAGACCTTTATGTTCTTACACTTTCTCTGGACAGTAGATTGAGTACTCTTTTTATGCCCTCATACTTAATTTTGTAGTTCACTAAAATTGTAAACAGTTGGTGTTTTAAAAACTCAGTTTGTTCTTCCTCTTGCTTTCCCTTCCTAGAGAATTCAATCCAAAGCCATTAGGTCAGGCTGAGGTAGGTAGGCAGCTGCAAAGGAGATAAGCAGTGGGGAAGGGCAGGGTTGTGAGGGGCATAGGCATTGTGGACAGTAGTAGTGTCAGCACAGGGTGTCAGAGTCTGGGCATGGTAAAGAGGGGGTTTATACAGAAGGACTTCCTGGCACAAGGTATTGAGGCCTAAGTGGGGGAGGGAGGGTATTCATGTTGGGGGAGTGGTGGTGGCAGTGGTCTGTCATAGGAGGGGGAAGGAGGGCATCCGTTTGGGGTGGGGCCTAGCCTGAGGCTGTGGGGGAGGGGATGGCACAGGTCATAGCCTGAGTGAGATGAGGGACCATTGTGGGGTAGAACAGCAGCAAAAGGAGATTGCTTACCCTCAGGACAGTCATTTAAGTAAATACATTGTGAATAAAGGGGCTCAGGCTTCTCATTATTGCAGAAAAGGAGTACAAATAGGGCAAGGAAACTAGAGTGAACCCTGAGGTGCTAAGTTAGAATTGGAAGTATTGGTATGAACTCATCGTTTCCAATATATGTAGATACAGAAATAAACGTCGATATAAATGGGAGCATATGTCTCTTCCATAGCTCTGTCCACTGAGACAGCTAGGAGCAGCAGCACCCAGTAGAAATAAACACAGCTGCTAGCACCTCAGTCTTGGTTTTTAAATATTATTTACCATTAAAAGGAACCAGAGTTCTTTGGGTAAATAGCTGATTTCAAGGGCAGGGAAAGTACACGATGAGTCTATAACACTTCATGGTGCCAGAAAATAAGCATGTGCTCAAAGGGTGATTGGAACATGTCAAAAGATCTTAGAAAATAGAAGCCATCTCAAAAGGATGCCCTCTACGGGCCAAACCTGGAGCAGTTTGAGCATCAAAATAATTATAATAATGGTTTTTAACCCACTGAGTAAAATAGGAATCCAGAAATCCACATTGATATAAATAAGTGAATAAGCTGATGAGGAATGGGATTTTACATAGTCTGGAGGTACCTTTCCATAAAGTTCAAGGAGAAAAAGAGTAACTTGGTTAGTTGAGAAGCTTGGCTGACCATAATCAAGTGACCAAAACCAACTTCATCCAAGTAATGGGACAAGTTGAAATCATGTGCCACCTGATAGGGCTCAGTGAGATGAATATAGCATCATTTCTGTCATAGTCCTGCCAAGTAAGTTTAACCTGAATTTATTCATCAGGAAAACAGACAACCCCAGGTTGAGGGACACTCTGCAAAACAACTGGCATTAATTTTCAAAAGTATTAAGATCATGAAAGTCAAGGAAAGACTGAGGAATTATTTCAGATTGAAGGAACCTAAAGAAATATAACTAAATGTAATGTGATTCTCAACTTGATCCTTTTGCTATGAAGGACAGTTGTGGAACTGTTGGCTAAATATAAATGGGGTCTGAGGATTAGATGGTGGGACTGCATCAGAGTTAATTTTCTGATTTGGTGATTAAACTGTGGTATTTTTTTTGTAGGAAAACACTAAACTCCTCTGGGGTAATAGGACATCCTGTCAGCAGCTCAATCTCAAATGGTTCAGAATAAATAGTCTTTGTTCTATTCTTGCAATTTTTATGTCAAAGTAAAAAGTTTTAAAAAATTAAATATATCATACCTACATGGCTGTCACAGGTCAGCCAATGTCCCAAAAGAGATTAAAGCCTTAATGACCATGACATTCCTTTTTTCCTTTTTTGAATTTTTTTTTAAATGGAGGTACTGGGGATTGAACCCAGAACCTCTTGCGTGCTAAGCATGTGATCTGCCACTGAATTATACCCACCCCTCCCATGACATTCATTATATGTGATAACTTATCCTCTGACTCATCTAGTCTGAGGTTTATCTATCCCTAAGGGAGAATTAAGAAAAATGTCACTTAGGTAATTGTTCAGAAAGTTTACTTGTCTCATTGAACTCCATTTGAAAAAGTCGTAAAGAATAATAATAAACATCCATGAACCCAAAACCCAACTTAAGAAATTAGTATAACTACCTTTGAATAACTACCTTCACAATCCCTTCCCTCCAGGAGATAACTACTGTTCTGAACTTTGAGTTTATCATTCCTTGCTTTTTTTTTTTTTTAATAGGTTTGTCATGTTTGTTTGTATCTTATGCCTTTTTATCTTTGGTAGACTTGTGCCAAGGGCCTCATCTTTCTCCTTTGTTATTTTAGCACTTGATATTAAAGTAGCATATATACTAGGCAGTTAATAGTACTTGTCAGAGAAAGTTGTGTGATCACTAACTGAAGAAAAGACAGTTTATTTAAAGAAAAAAAAAAAAGACAGTTTATTTTTAAGTTTATAAGGAGCTTTGAAACATAATCTGTTTTCAACCACTATTGAATACCATGAAAGGTAAGTCATTTTCATTTGCGGAAGATGCCATTGATATGATTTTGGTACTGGTGCCCTAAATCTTAAATATTTAGCATATAAAAGACCACAGATCCTAATTTAGGTTTTATATCACTAATATGTGTTTTGAAAAGGGCATGCATATACATCTTGCTTTTGCTATCCCCTTTCATTTCTAATAATGAGAGCAGATCTAGTATGTTCTGTCATTTGGAATATTGGACATTACTACAGATAGTTTTGATACATAACTTTTTATAGGCTTTCAATTAATACCTTTTAAAAACCATTAAATTGTAACAGAAATCAACCAGACTATTATGAAGTGGTTTCTCAGCCCATTGACTTGATGAAAATCCAACAGAAACTAAAAATGGAAGAGTATGATGATGTTAATCTGCTGACTGCTGACTTCCAGCTGCTTTTTAACAATGCAAAAGCCTATTATAAGGTAAGAAAGCATCAAATTTAGAAGGTACCCAATATGTTAATTGTATGGCTTTTTAAAATTTATCAGTCTGGTAGGGAAGTAGTGGTTTCTCATTTGGAGTTTGAGTTTGCATTTCTTTTATTAGTAAAGAAACTGAAGACTGATAAGATTATGAACCATTCTTATTTCTTCTGTGTCTGCCCAAACCTTTTGCCCATGTCTCTTGGGTTTTTTTAATTTTCGTATTTATTTTTAGAGATTTTTTTTCTTCTAGATACTAATCCTTTGGTTATGTGTGTTGCAAATATCTTCTCCCACTGTGTGGCTGTGTTTTGACTCTCTATGGTGTCTTGATGAACAGAAGTTATTTTTATTTTAATATGGTCAGATTTATCAGTCTTTAACTTTGTGATTTATCCTCCTTTGTGTCTTGTTTCAGAAATCTCTCCTGCCCCCAAATTATAAAGATATTCTTCTCTTATTTTTTCTAGGTGTTTAATAGTTTTGTCTTATATATATAAGCTTTTAATGCAACTGGGATTGATATTTATATCTTCTGTGAGGTAGAAATCTGTTTTTTGTTCCACCAGTATAAGCAGCGCTTTGAAATGACCATCCTCCTCACATTTGTCTGCGGTGTTAGTGTTGGCATCGTTTGTTTCTATGTGCTCATGGTTCTCTTTCTGGTCTTTCATTCTGTTCCTTTTCTTCTGGCCAGTTTATCTAAAACTGGGCTATTCTACTTCTACCTTAATTGCTATGGCTTTGTAAATATTCTTGATCTGTTAAGGAAAGTGCCTGATTATTCTTGGTCCTCTCCTTATACATTCTTGGTCTTTCCTTATACATTTAAATATTAGTGTGTTAAGTCAACAAGCAGAAAAAAATTTGAATTTTTATTGGAATTGCACTGACTATATCATATTTTGGAGAATTGACAGAATTGTGATGTTGATTATTTCAATCTATGAATTTGGTATATCTTCATTAATTTGTCTTTTAAAATGTATTTTAACAAAGCTTTTTATTTTTTTGTCAAGATTCTGTAAAGTATGTTGTTAGATTTATTTATTTATTTATTTATTTTTTTTATGGAGGTACTGGGGATTGAACCCAGGACCTTGTGCATGCTGAGCATGCACTCTACCACTGAGCTAAACCCCACCCCTAATCCTGATTTATTATTAATACTATGTGTATATATTTTTTTCTTTCATTGAGATATAATTCACATACTCATTAAAAGTGTACAACTTAGGGGTGTTTAATATATTCAGAAAGTTATGCAACTATCACCACTATCGAACTCCAGAATTTTTTCATTACCCCAAAACGAAATCCATACCCATCAACAGGCATGCTTCATTTCTCCCTCTCCTAGCCTCTGGTGACCACTGATCTACTCTCTTTTTGTATGGATTTACCTGTTCAGGACATTGCATGTGAGTGGAATCATACACTATATGGCCTTTGATGACTAGCTTCTTTCATTGAGCATAATATCTTAAGGTTCATCCATGTTGTAACATGTATTAGTACTTCATTCCTTTTTATGACTGAATAATACTCCATTATATGGATATACCACATTTTGTTTATCTGCTTCCTAGTTGATGGACATTTGGGTTATTTCTGCTTGTAACTGTCATGAACAATGCTGCTCTAAATCTTGTGAATATAACAAGAGTGCTTTTCACTGGGTATAATACTCTGCATATGTCCATTAGACCCGGCTTGTTAATTATGTTCTAAAATCTTTTATATCCTGACTAATTTACCTGCATGCACTGTCTACTTACCAAAATATGTTTTAAAATCTCTAACTCTGATGATAGATTTGTCTGTTTCTCCTATTTAGCTCTAGTGATTTTTTTCTTGGTTTTTGAAACTATGCAAATAGAAGCATACAAGTTTAAAATTTTTACATTGTTTAGTAAATTGAATGTTTTTTGTGTTATGTAGTAGCTTTTTTTAAAATAGACTTTATTCTTTTAGAGCAATTTGTAGTAGCTTTTTTTATCATTAGTGTCTTTTTGTTTGAAGTCTTTCTTATCTGATATTAATACATGTAGAGTTATATCATCTTTACTTTTGTGTTTACCTATTTTTTCCATTCTTTTATTTCTAACCTTTTCATGTCTTTTTTACTGCTAATGTGTCTCTTGTCAACCAAATATAGATGAATTTCTGTTAATCCAGTTGATCATCTTTACCTTTTAACTAGAGCATTTCATCTCTTTACAGTTTCAGTAATTACCATTTGGATGTATTATTGTTTAAATTTCTACTTTCTATTTATCTCATTTTGTAATTTATTTTGTTTTCTCTTTGCCTTCTTTTGGTTTTATTTTATTTTTAATTTATTCCCTCTATAATTTGGAAGTTATGTAATCTATTGATTATTAGTTCTTATCCAAGAAGTTTTAATATGCATAATTAATTTATCAAAGTAAGAAGTTGATTAGTATCTTAAACCTCCTTCATAACAATACAAAGACCTTAGAATAATTTAAATCTGATCTGTCTTTTTAGTTATGCTACTGATGTTTTGTAAAAGTATTATTGTGGCAAATTTTCAATCCCATAAAACAGTATTATTGTTTTATATGGTTAGTATTTTTACTCAGAAGTGCATTACTCCTTTATACTTCTATTCTTTTATTGCTGTTGTTTCATTCTGCTGTTGAGAAATCATCTGTCAGTATAACTGTAGTTCCTTCAAAGGTTATCTGTCTTTTCTTTAAAGCTGTCTTTAGTATTTTCTTTTTGTCTTTTATATGCTGCAGTTTCACTGTGAAATGTCTATATATGAATATCTTCTTCTTATAGAATTTGGGAGTTGTATATATTTTTAAACCTTTAGGTTGGTGTTTTTCATCAGCTCTAGAACGTTTTCAGCCATTATGTCTTTGTATACTGCCCCTGCCCTATTTTCTTACTTCTCTTTATAGAACTAATTGGATGTTCTATTAGAACTCTCTTAGGTTTCCATGTCTCTTAACCTTTCATTGTCCTCTTTTTTGTGTCTGTGTTTCATTTTAGGTAATTTCTTTAGTTCATTTTTCTTTGAACTCTGCTCTTAAACCAATCTGTTGAGTTTTTACATTTTAATATTTATGTTTTTTGTAACTTGGAAGTAGTTTCTTTTTTAGGGTTTTCCACACTTTGCTTGTATCATCAATCCTATTGTTTATTTCTTTTTTTTCAGTTGTTTTTTTTTTTTTAATAGAGGTACTGGGAATTGAACCCAAGACCTCATGCATGCTAGGCATGAGCTGTGCTACTGAGCTCTACCCTCCCTCAATCCTACTGTTTCTTTAGACATATTCAGCATACTTAATTTTTACTCTGTGTCAGATAACTCAATATCTAAAGTATTTGCATGTCATTTTTGCTAGCTTTCTCTTGTGATTCTTTTATTCTTATTTGTTTCATGATTTTTGACCATGAGCTTATATTTCTTGGAACTTTATCTGTAGAGATTCTTTGAGACTTAGATTGAAGTTGGGTTCATCTAGAGATTTGTTGCTTATCCCAGGCACCTGGCATCTCTTTGCTAGATCCAGCTTGTGTTGAAGAGTTCTCAGAGGAGATTCACTTAATGCCTCTCCTCTCCACACAGTGCCATGGTTGAGCTGGGTAGAGGCTGAGGTGGATAATCTTCCTTGTTCCCTGGCAGCATAGAAACTGACTTGTTTTGAATTCCCACTTACTGCAGCCATGCCCTTTATTTCCTGTCCTTGAAGCCTCAAGGAACCTTGAAAACTATAGCTTAGGTTTATCTTGTCTTATAGATGCCCTCAAGATGAACATTGGCTTCAGTGTTCCACTTGCTCATCTGAGTTCCAGCGTTTACTCTATTCTTGCTTTTATGAACACTGCTTACTCCTTATAAAGTGTTCATTTTTTTAGTGTCGTAGCCAGTGTTGTTCTTACTGGAAATTTTCGGTTAGTTTATCCTCCCTAAACTTCAGGAAAAGAAAATATTCAAATAACGTATTAAATAGTTTAAAAATAGAAGTGATATCAGAATAATCATGAGCTTCTATCATTTATTTATTCATTTGGGGGGAGGGGTAGGTAATTAGGTTTATTTATTTATGTTTAGAGGAGGTACTGGGGATTGAACCCAGGATCCTCGTGTATGCTAAGTATGTGCTGTACCACTTGAGCTATACCCACCCACCATGAGCTTCTGTCCTTTAGATTTGTATCCCTTAAATTGGATCTTATCCTTTAAATTGTCTTTCTTAATGTGCTAGGAATAGTCTTAATTTAGCAAATCATTTCTCTTCTGCCTCAAGTCTTTCTATAATGAGATAGGGCATAAGTAAATAATAAAACTTGATTTCACAATGCATTTAAAATATACACTTAGTTCTTCAGAAGAGTAATTGAGGCCTGTGTATCTTCAAATCATAAGGATTTTTAAGTTTGTAATAGAGTTTTCAAAGTTATGTCTTAGAATACTAGTCTACTGGAACGGGATACTTCAGTGTAATAGTTGAAATATAATAAAATTCTAAAGTGATTTTTTTTTTCTCTTCTCTTTGTTAATGTACAGCCAGATTCTCCTGAATATAAAGCTGCTTGCAAACTCTGGGATTTGTACCTTCGAACGAGAAATGAGTTTGTTCAGAAAGGAGAAGCAGATGACGAAGATGATGATGAAGACGGGCAAGACAATCAGGGCACAGTGACTGAAGGAGTGAGTGTGCCACTGGAATGGGTGCTAGATAGGCTATTGGGAGGTGGATAGACCCCTGCCTAGGATTTCTCTGGGCCATCGTGGGCAGCTGCACTTCCTATGTAGTTGTGTTGGAAACTGTGAGCATAAAATGACTTGCAGCCAGAAAGCCCCAATGCAGTTACAAGGGATCCTAGGACATCAACATCCTGGACAGCATGTACCATGCATGGTTGCTTTCATTAATTGCTTTTACATTAATGCATTATTTCCTGCTCAATTTTAAAGAGAATCTTCATATTATCAAGGACTGGGCCAATATTGCTAAATTGAGATATTATGTAAGGGTAGCTAGGCAGTGTTGTGATTGAAGCTTGGAGAAGATCTGGCATCACTTCAGGAATATTTTTGTAGATTAGGCTGATTACTGTTCCTAGAACATGGCTAGTATCTTCCTGCCTCTGGAATTTTGCAGTTGCTCTTCTTAGAACATGCTTCTTTTGGTCCTTTTTCATTATTCTAACATCAATTGAAATAACTGGGAGAGGCCTTTCCTAACCACTCTATCAAATTATTTGCTCTGTGTTCCTCCTTTCCCATTATCATGTCACTCTCTTCTCTGGTCTTCCGTTTTTATCACTATACATGAAATAATGCATTTAGTATTCGCTTACATGTTCATTTCCTGTCTTCCTCAAGTAGAACGATAGCTCTACTAAAGATATCACCTTGGTCACCTATTCTGACATCTAGACTCTGGCATGCAGGTACTGATAAACACTTGCTGAATGAGCACACATGTTTAAAAGGGGGGAAAAGAACAGTAAAAGGAATTGCATCACTCTGCTGCAGCTAAATAGTAAGACACCAAAGCAGAGTTGTCTCCTTTCTTGCCCAAGTTACCTAGACAGACGTTTTGCTGAAACTTCCAACACAGAAAGAAGCAGTGGTGGATGAATTTCTCAAAAACATAATTTCTTGGAGTCTCAAATTCTAATTCCTAGGCACTTTGTCAATTTCTTTATAGAATTAAATGATTGGAATTAAATAGAAGGCAATTAACTAGTGATTCCCTGGAATTTTTCTGATATTAATATAGGAACAACAACTTAAACCAGGCTCTTCTGGGGAGAACATTGCCTGTAGAGGGTTCAGCCTTATAGGTCTTCAGGGTTCTAGTCAGAAAATGAAAATGACTATGTTTAGGAGTTGACTGTGTTTCTTTGGTAAGAAATCGAAAAGATCTTACCCATTTATAGTTATACTTCCCAAGCTTCTTTCTAGCCCTAAGTTTCTTGTGAAGGCAGAGGGGATTTTCAGGCTGCTTATTTTAAAATTAAGAATGATTTCCTCGTAAATTTTCTCAATTGTGGGAATAAGTTATGTGAAAGCATTCATTCACTCTGCTCCCTTTGCCACCTGCAACATGTTCCCAGAGTACCTGGTTGGTTTGGGAGAAGAGGAATCTTGGCTATAGGAGGTAACTCTCCTCTTTGAAGCTAATTCTGTGGTGCCGTGTTTTAACCAGGAAGTAAATGACTTAAACTTGGGTATTTCAGTCTGCTTTCAGTGTTATGTTGATTCTCTAAGCTTATGTGTTTGGGGAATCTCAGCTAACTTAATGTCTTATATGTTAAGTATTTATTGCATGTCTGTTATTGCCAGGCACTGTACTAGGAGGCCCAAGAGATGTTAGTGTTCTCTCTGTGGAGTTAATGTTGAACTTCAAAATCGAGACTGTACTAAATAAAAAGCCCTTCTGTTGGATTAAGACAAAAATACTAGTGCTTTTATAATTTAAGCCAGAAATAACCATTAACCTTTATATGTACAAAACATAGTTTGGACTTGAAGTACCATCTAATGTAAACCTAGACTGAGACATCCTATTTCTGACTGTAGAAACTGGCTTCAGACTCAGACCCTCCCTGGCCAAGTACTCTTTGGGGCATATACTTTCCAATGTTGAAACAGTGACTAAGGTAGGAGTAAGCCAGCCAGTTTGGAGAGCAGAATGATGCGTATTAATTGGCTTAATTTCCATTCAATTTTGATATAACTTGAATTCTGTTGTTAGATCTGGCAGAGCACCCCATGGTTAAAAGTATATAGCTCCAGTAGTATGTAGCTGTTCTGTTAGAATACCAAGACTTCGGTAGATGTGGACAGCAGCTATAGAAATGGCCAGGTATCATGGGGCATGTTTTCTCTGTCTCAGTTGCTCTTGACCCTTACAAGGTAAACATTTCTGTCATTTCACACATACGGCACTTGAACTTCTGTGTTACAATGTTTACTCTGAAATAACGTTCAGTAAAAGGACCTGATTCAAAGGATATAGTTACTGAAATAATTTAAGGTGCCTCATTAGTTTCACCTATGCCATTCTGGGAGTATAACCCCCATATCCAGCATTGGAGCATTTCTGTGGTATTCTTGAAACCTGTGCTTAAGTAAGTACTATTTAGATGTTGCTCTTTTGAATTAGCTTTAAATTTTGGAAGCTATTTAATATCCGCATTTATTTCTGGATTTCTCTCACAGAGTACTTATTTCTCCCCTTCCTCTCCTTCCTCATAACCCCCTCTTTCCAGTCATCTCCAAGTTACTTGAAGGAGATCCTGGAGCAGCTTCTGGAAGCCATAGTTGTAGCCACAAATCCATCAGGACGTCTCATTAGTGAACTTTTTCAGAAACTGCCTTCTAAAGTGGTAAGTGATGCAGTTAAAGACAGGTGGATTAAAGTGTTTTTGTTGTTGTTTTAAGTACTTCAAAAATTTTATTAGTTCTTAGTAAATAAAGTAGGGTTAATAGAAGGCATTGGAGGTAGCCAAAAGAGCTTCCTCATGGCCTTAGGAGCAAGCACAGGCACATAGGATATGTTCTATCATTTTATTTCACCAGAAGGTTATGGGTGTTTTATTTTAATTGTGTTTTTCATTCATTGGTTATTCTTTTTGTTGCTTTTTGTTTTTATTGTCATAAAATACACAATAACGTAAGATTTACCTTTTAACCATTTAAAGTGTACAGTTCAGTGGCATTAAGGATATTAATATTCACCTGTCAACACCATCCATCTCTAGAACTTTTTCGTCTTCCCACCCAGTAAGCAATAACTCCCCACTCTTCCCTCCTGCCAGTCCCTGGAAACTGCTATTCTGTTCTTCTCTCTATGAATTTGACTACTCTAAGTACCTCATGTAAGAAGAGTCATATGGTATTTGTTGTTTTGTTTCTGGCTTATTTCACTTAGTGTAATGTATTCATGGTTCATCCGTGTTATAGCATGTGTCAAGATTTCCTTCCTTTCAAGGCTGAATCCATTGTATGTGTAGACCACAACAATATTCCATTGTATGTATATACCACATGTACTTTACCACATTTTGTTTAGCCATTCATTTGTTGTTGAATATTTGTGCTGTTTACGAAGGTTGGTAATTCTAAAATGATAAAATAAGCCCCTAAACTAAACCTTTTATTTATAAAAGAGAAGAAACATTCTCTTTGCTCAGGAGACAGAGTGGGAAAAAGATAAATGAGTTCTTCTCTTAGTTCTCTTGATCTTCTGGTGATGGAGAAGAGAGAGAGACCTGATAAGTACTCTTTTACACCAAAGAGGAAGAGGTTTTCTAGTCCCATGAAACCCTTTAAGAGTGTTAGGGCCCCTTGTGACTTCACACCCAAGAAGCAATTAACATAGCGAACATTCCACTTTAGCCTTTGGAACTACAAAAATTTCCATAGCCTCAGTATTCTTGTATTTCTAGACAAGGATATACTTTTAGAAGTACTCTATTATAGCGCTTAACTCCATTGTGATCATTTTCTTTTGTATCTTCCTGTTAAAGACAAGGACTGAATTTCTTAGGGAAAAGGACTATGACATATATGACTTGCATGTCCCTGTTATATAGTTGGAACCTAGCATGTTAGAAGTTTGCAAGAAGTGCTTGTTGCCTGATGAGTGGCACACAGCTTTCCCCATCAGTCACGAGTGCTAATTTATAGCATGACTAGTTACAGGACAATTATGACATTAGAAATAAAGCATATCTGACCACTGCTGTCTGTCCTAAGCGTGGATTAGATGATTAGAAAAATATAATGATTAGTAAGACAGTTCTTCAGAAATTAAACACAGAATTACCATATGATCCAGCGATTCTCCTTTGGGTATATACCCAAAAGAAGCTAAAGCAAGATCAGAGAGAGATTTGTACAACCATGTTCATAGCAATATTATTCACAGTAGCTGAAACATGGAAGCAACCCATGTGTCTCTTGATGTGTGAATGGATAAATAAAATGTGATATATACACAATGGAGTATTACTCAGCCTTTAAAAAGAATGAAATTGTGACTCATGATACATTAAGAATGAACCCTGAACACATTATGGTAAATAAATAAGCCAGTCACAAAAGAACAAATATTGTATGATTCTTCTTTTAGGATGTACTTAGAGTAGTCAAATTCATAGAGAGACAGTAAAATTGTGGTTTTTCAGGGGATGGCAGGAGGGAAAGGTGGAGAGTTACTGCTTCATAGGTATGGAGTTTCAGTTTGGGATGATGAAAAGTTCTGGAGATGGATGATGGTGATGGTTGCACAACAATATGAATGTGTTTAATTCCGCTGAACTGAACACTTGGTAAATGGTAAATATTATATATCTTTACCACAATAAAGAAATAAGAAAAGAGTACAATCTTTACTCAAGATCTATTTTTGCTCTGCATGGTCAGTAGTGGTCAAGCCACCAAGGGTAATTTGGAGGAGTAAAACATTACCACCTAGTTCCCCCATTCTGGAAGCGTTTTCAGGGACATCATGCAGCAGGAAAGAAGGTTCCCATTGGTCCTTTGGCATGTGACAGTTTGAAAGACATCAGGGACTGAGACCTGGAGGGGAGGGCAGGTTTTACCTTTCCTTTATAAGTCCTCCCTAAGTGAGACTGGCTAGGTGGGAGAGGTAGTTTGGGAATACGTGGGTTAGCAGCTTAGATTACGCTGTACCCTAGCCTGGGTGGCCCTGCCATAATTTGTCTTCTAAACTATTTCTCAGAAATAGAATTTTTGAAGAGAAGGGGCAGGGAAGGGGTTTGTTCTAAATACAGAAAGGAGTAGGCTTAAGAAAACAGAGAGGGGCAAGCTGAAGGATCAGAAGAGATGAAGCATCACTGAGATCATCCCTTCAACCCAATAGTTGAGGGAAAGCTCTGACCTCTTGTTGTTGTTTGGATTCCAGGGATATGAACAGGTAGGAGGAGCCTAGACAGCACAGTCTGACTTCCTCTGACACTTCTCCCACTTGAAGAGACCAGTATTTGGTTTTGGTTGACTTCAGTTATTTTCTCCAAGGAACAAAACCTGTAGGAAAGATTCAGGGCAGTGAATGCACTCCAAGCTTTGTAAAACCCTTTAAGGATATTTTTCTAACAAGTTTAATTTTTTTTTTTCCTTGCGATGAGCTAGTATTTGATAAGAAATCAAAAATTGTTTATAATTTTGCTTTTTCTCTTTAACATAGCTTCATTGAAACTGTGTTTTATTTTGAAAAGAATTATTTTGACTGAAATAAGTACAAAGATTAAGTTAAACATGAAGCTAGTAAATCTTACAATCTGATTTCTTGTAGATCCTTAGTACTTTATATGAAATATGATACAGTTGTGTTATTTAAATTGCTAAATTAAAAGAGCTTATAACAGACCCTTCAGAAACATTCTTCTTCATTTCCAGGTGTAGATATTTTGGGACCTTAAATTTAAAATTGTGTGATCTGTGAATTTTGAAAATTTAAAAACATTAAATTGTGGTATGTGAGTTATATAAGGATAATTACCAAATACTAAGTCCTACAACATGCTGTGGGTATCTCATGAAGCTTGTAAACATCAAATGCTTTCTGCTTCAGATATAACAGACAGTATGCTATACAGCTGTATCTTTAGCCTTGAGTCTTACAAAGCTACTCGATTGAGTAATAGATTGACAGTGTGCTTCCTTGTTTTCTCATTAGCTGGATACCTTCACTTACTAAGTGTGCCTGGATTTTGTCTTCCAGCAATATCCAGACTATTATGCAATAATTAAGGAGCCTATAGATCTCAAGACCATTGCCCAGAGGATACAGGTATGAAGGTGACCATATGTTAACATATGTGGTTTAGGGCAGATTGGCTCATGGTCTTTTATGGGGGCTTTTAGAAAACAGAGAAGCAGATATTTCTGTAAGGGGTTTTTAGCAATAAGATGTAAGCCTGTAAGAAGTGTTACTGAGTATAGCATAGGAGGAAGCAGCATAGAATCCCTTTTGCATTGTTTTGTAGGAAGGAAAGCACATTTTTATTGGCATAGTAATTTGATCTTAGGACAGAAATTAAAGAGCATTGATCATGCACATTTCTGATTTTGAAAGGTACATTGGCAATAAAAACTTTCTTATTAATTTTTATCTGCTTCCAAATAGTTTTAGGATATCTTAGAGTAAAAGTTACCTACAACAGACATGAAGAGTGTAAGGTCAGTGAAAATAGAGACTTCGTTCTCTTTGAGTGCTCCCCTCCCTGTATCTTTGGCAGCAATAGCAGCAACTAAAACTCACCTTGGGTTTCTAGGTACCTGCTCTGTTCTAAGTGCTCTGTATGTGTTAGCTAAGTAATTCTTACAACACCTCCATGAGATAGTTACTGTTATTGTTCCCATTTTACAGATGAGAATACTGAAGCACAGAGATGGTAAATCACTTGCCTGAGTCATCAACTAATGAGAACAGTTAGGATTTGAATCCAGACATTCTGGTTCCAAAGTCTGTGCGATTTAATGAATTAATATTCATGAAACACTTCGAACAATGGGTAGCACAGAGTAACCACTATGTATTTGCTAAATAAAACAACTTTTACCTTATTTGATTTTTTAAAGTATAAGTTGTTTTTATGAGAATAATGTAGCTCTGGTTTTGTTACCTATCTCAAAAACTTTTTGTAAATGGACAATAGTAATAGTTTATAAAAGAGAAGATGGCGTATATTGTTCACATGTGTACTTTCCAATAAAGTCTTAGAGTATGGTGACATGAATATGAGAAGTTTTTTTTTTTAAGGTCATATTCATTAACTCTCTGTAAAAGGAATTGATGTATTTTGTTATTTACTATAGAATGGAAGCTACAAGAGTATTCATGCAATGGCCAAAGATATAGATCTCCTAGCAAAAAATGCCAAAACTTACAATGAGCCTGGTTCTCAAGTATTCAAGGTTAGTTTTTGTTGTTGTTTTTATTGATAAGAGTAGATACCTTGATTTAGAGCCAATATTTTTATTTTAACTTGATTGAGTTAAAATTCACATATCATACATTTCACCCAAAGTATATAATTTAATGGCTTTTAGTAAATTCACAAGAGTTGTGCAGCCATCACTACAGTGAATTAGTAGTCACTCTCCATTTCCTCCCAACCTCCTCCACCCTAGGCAACCACCAATCTACTTTCTGTCTCTGAGAATTTACCTATCTCTACATTTCGTGTAAGTGTAATCTTATAGTTTGTGGTCCATTGTGACTAGCTTCTTTCACTTAGCGTAATATTTTCAAGGTATTCATGTTGTAACACGTATCAGCATATCATTCTTTTTATTCCCAAGTAGCGTTCAGTTACATGTATGTACCATGTGTCTTATACCCAGTCATCAGTTGCTAGATACTGAGTTGTTTTCACTTTTGGGCTATTATAAATAATGCTGCTATGAACATTCATGTGTAAGTTTTTAGGTGGACGTATATTTTCATTTTTCTTGAATGCCTACCTAAGAATGAAATTGCTGGACCACTGGTAACTGTATATTTAATTTTTTTGAGAAACCAGCAAATTATTTTCCAAAGCCACTACACCAGTATTCCCACTAGCAATGTGCAAGTATAATTTCTCCACATTCTCACCAACACTTGTTTTCCATTCTTATTTTTGTTTTTATTATAGCCATTCTAGTGAGTGTGAAGTAGTATCTATTGCGGTTTTGATTAGCATTTCCCTAATGATTAGTAATGTTGAACATTTTTTCATGTGCATATTGGCTGTTCATATATTTTCTTTGGAAAAAAAAATTCAGATCTTTAGCCCATTTTTAAATTGGGTTACCTATTTTTATTGTTAAGTTGTTTGAATTCTTTATATCATCCGGACGTTAAACTGGACATATGATTTACAAATATTTTCTCCCATTCTGTAGATTTTTTTCATTTTCATGATAGTATCCTTTGACACACAAAAGTTTTAACTTTAATAAAGTTTTAAATTTTGATAAGTCTCATTAATCTGTTTTTTCTTTGTTTGCTTATGCTTTTTGTATCATATTAGTGAAATCATTGCCTAATCCGCAAAGATTTACACCTGAGTTTTCATCTAAGAATTTTATGATTTTAGCTCTTACATTTAGATCTTTGATCCGTTTTGAATTAATTTTCTTATATATGATGTAGGTGTGAAGTAAGAATCCACATTCATCTTTTCCATAGGATATTCATTTGTCCTAGTGCCTTATATTGAAAAGCCTGTTCTTTCCCCATTGAATTGTCTGGTCAACCCTGTTCAGAGTCAGTTGACTATAGATATATGGGTTTATTTCTGGATTCTCAGTTCTAATCTGTTCATCTATGTCTGTCTTTATGCCAGGTAAGGTTTGTTCTTGACCTACTTTGTAATTTTGATTTAGTCCCTGTATTTAAACCTCATTAATAAAAAAATCAGTCTGTGTAGTATAATACACAGTGTAAAATGACTGTTTCATTGCTTTGCAATTCTCTTAGAAGCTTTGTAGTACTTTTACAAAATGAACTGTAATGAACAGTTGCTTGTAGCAATTTTTTGAATTAATAATATATCATTGGGAATTCAGCAAAGGATGCTTAGAAAATCTTTTGGAAGTAAAATTATTTAGATTTTCAGAAGGCTCACTCTATTACAGTTGCTTTTGGTAGTTAATTTTAACTTTTGTCTTGCATCTTTTAAGTAACTGAGTGAAAATCAGATGTGAAATCCTTGTTTGCATACTCTTTGATAGGATATTTTAATAGTATAGTACCAATTCTTTGTTGATACAGTTAAGAATTTTACTTTTTGGTCTGATAATTTTTCTTCAACTAAACTTTAGAGAGAAGGAAAACTCTGAATTTGATATATTAGCATGCTGTTCATTTAAACAAGTATATTCATCCTAAATTTGTGTGCCTAGTCTTTAATCTTAGGAGTGTATCTTTGTTTCAGTTTTTAGATCAGTGTTCACAGGTAAAGTTCATTATGTTTTCACCCCTGTTTTTCCCTGTTCAGCATTAGATCTTTGTTACTTGACTAATTGTGAAAGAGCTAGGAGGCTTTTAAACTTGTATTTAATTATGGAGATATTTTAGAAGCTTGTTGGAAGGGTTAGAGGATGCAGGTTTGAAAATATTAAATGAAAGGCTATTCCAGATGGAAGAAGTACCATGGAAAATGTTCCGTGCATGATTGAAGGCATTTTAAACTGTCTTTTTTTCCTATACATTTTCTAAGCCAAGTAATTTTATCTTAACAGGATGCAAATTCTATTAAAAAAATATTTTATATGAAAAAGGCAGAAATTGAACATCATGAAATGGCTAAGTCAAGCCTTCGATTGAGGTAGGTTAAAAAAGTGTCTAAAATCCTTGTGCTTTTATTATTTGCCAAATTTTCTAACTAGTAAAATCAATACAGTGGAAAACAAGATATATATTGCTTTTCAAGATTATATTTACAGTTGGTAAATATGATTCTGAAGAAAAGGGGGATAACTCTTACCCAATCCCTTCATAGCAGCTGAAGGGGGCTTTATTTAAAAAGAAAGTTTTTGAGACTTAACACTGCTATATACTTTTATTGCTTTATACAAATGCATATATATTTGTATATCATATTTGCATATACATATACTATACATATAATATATACTATATATAATAAATATATTGACAGGCATACCTCAGATATTGCGGGTTCATTTCCTGACTACTACAGTAAAGTGAAAATCACAATAAAGTGAGCCACCCAGATTTTTTGGTTTCCCAATGCATATGAAAGTTATGTTTACATTAACTGTGGTTACGTGTGCAATAGCATTAGGTCTAAAAAACCAATTAATTAAAAAATACTTAATTAAAAAATACTTTACCCCAAAGGTGAGGGTCTGGGTGATAATAATTTGAGTGTGTGACCTTGAGAAGGCCTTTCCTCCTAGCCAGGTCCCCTTACCACCCCTGGTCTCCCAGCCCCACTCCTATCCTCTTCAGTCCCAGAGGTGTCTCCCTAAAGCTCAAAACAGACCCGTCCCTCCCCCACTCAGACTCTGCTGTGGCTTCCCAGTGCCTCCAGGAGGAAGCCCATCTCCTCACCACAGCTCTGCACAGCCTGGCCTGCCTTGAGGCTCCTGCCAACTGTGCTTCATTAGTGGGCTGACAGTGTACCCTTCTCCTTCTGACCCCTGCCTTTGCCCCTGCTGCTCCCTCTGCCTGGAATGCCCAGTTCCACTTCTTTTCCAGCCTCCTTCCTGTTGATTCCTCTAAACCCAGCTCAGGGGCAGCCCATGAGTCTGTACCTGTCACCCCACAAGCCCAGGGCCAGGCTGAGCCCCTGGTATACACAAGGCCAGTCTCGGGGTCTTGGGGGTCTGGGCTGATGGGGAGACTGCAGGGGCTAAGCTTCTTCTGAACCCTGTGGAGAGGTCAGGGGCCCTAGGGTGTCTCCTGGGCACCCCGCTGAGGCTTCCCTTTGGGTCACACAGAAAAAAAAATTTTTTTTTTATTGCTTAGAAATGCTAACCATCATCCAAGCCTTCAGTGAGTTGTAATCTTTGTTGCCAGTGGAGAGTCTTGCCTTGATGTTGATGGCTGCTGACTCACTGATCAGGGTGGTGGCTGCTAAAAGTTGGGGTGGCTGTGACAGTTTCTTAAAATAAGACAGCAGTGAAGTTTGCCGCATCAATTGACTCTTCACTAGTGATTTGTTTGTAGCATGCGGTGCTATTTGATAGCATTTTACCCACAGAACTTCTTTCAGAGCTGGAGTCAGTTCTCTCAAACCCTGGTGCTGCTTTATCAACTAAGTTTACGTAGTATTCTAAGTCCTTTGTTGTCATTTCAGCAACCTTCATAGCATCTTCACCAAGAGTTGATTCCATCTCAAGAAATCACTTTCTTTGCTCATCCATATGAAGCAACTCATCAGTTTTTACCATGAGAAGGATAAGGGTAGAGTGTGTGCTTAGCAGGCATGAGGTCCTTGGTTCAAACCCCAATATAAATCTAATTATCCCTCCCCAATTAAAAAAAAACAAAAACAAACTAGTATTTTACCATGAGATTGTAGCAATTCAATTACATTTTCAGGCTCCACTTTTTTTTTTTTTTTTTTTTTTGCCTCCCCCACCCTACCTTGTTTTATAAGGGGGAAGTAAGTGGGTTTCTTTATTTGTTTATATTTGGAGGAGGTACTGGGGATTGAACCCAGGACCTCGTGCATGCTAAGCATGCGCTCTACCACTTGAGCTATACCTTCCCCAGTCAGATGCCACTTCTAATTCTAGTTCTCTTGCTATTTCCACCCCATCTGCAGTTACTTCCTCCTGAAGTTCTTAAACCCCTCAAAGTCATCCATGAGGGTTGGAATGACTTCTTCTAAACTACTGTTAATGTTGGTATTTTGGCTTCTTCCCATGAATCGCTAGTGTTCTTAGTGTCATCTGGAATGATGAATTGTTTCCAGAAAGTTTTCAGTTAACTTTGCTTAGATCCATCAGAGGAATCACTATCTGTGGCAGCTGTAGCCTTATGAAATGTATTTCTTAAATGATAAGACTTAAAAGTTGAAATTAATCCAACCCATGGGCTGCAGAATGGATGTTGTATCAGCAGGCATGACAATAACATGAATCTCGTACATCTCCATCAGAGCTCGTGGGTGACCAGGTGCATTTTCAATGAGTAGTACTATTTTGAAAGGAATCCTTTTTTTCCTGAGCAATAGATCTCAACAACAGGCTTAAAATATTCAGTAAATCATGTTATAAACAGATGTGCTGCCATCCAGGCTTTGCTGTTCCATTTATAGAGCACAGGCAGAGTAGATTTAGCATAATTCTTAAGGGCTCTAGGATTTTTCAGGATGGTAAATGAGCACTGGCTTCAACTTAAGGTCAGCAGCAGCATTAGTCCCTAACAAGAGAGTCAGCCTTATCTTTTGAAGCTTTAAAATGAGACATTGACTGCCCTCTCCAGTTATGAAAGTCTTTGATGGCATCTTCTTTGAAGATCAGGATACTTCATCTACATTGAAAATCTGTTGTTTACTATAGCTACCTCTATTATCTTAGCTTCTGGATAACTTGCTGCAGCTTCTATATCAGAACTTGCTGTTTTACCTTGCACTTTCTATATTACAGAGATGACTTCTTTCCTTAAACCTCATGAACCAACCTCTGCTAGCTTCAAACTTCTTCTACAGCTTCCTCACTTCTCTCAGCCTTCACAGAATTGAAGAAAGTTAGGGTTTGCTCTGGATTAGGCTTTGACTTAAGGGAATGTTGTGGTTGGTTTGATCTTCTATCTAGACCACTGAAACTTTCTCCATATTAGCAGTAAGGCTGTTTTATTTTCTTATTCGTATGTTCACTGGATTAACACTTCTAATTTCCTTCAAGAACTTTTTCTTTGCTTTCGCAACTTGACTAACTGGCACAAGAGGCCTTGCTTCCGGCCTGTCTCAGCTTTCAACATGCCTTCCTCACTGAGCTTAATCATTTGTAGCTTTTGATCAAAAGTGAGAGATGTGTGGCTCTACCTTTCTCTTGAACGCTTAGATCCATTGTAGGGTTATTAGTTGGCCTAACTTCAATATTGTTGTATCTCAGGGAATAGAGAGGCCTGAGGAGAGGGAGAGAGATGAGAGAATGGCCAGTCGGTGGAGCAGTCAGAACACACACAACATTTATTAAGTTTGCTGTCTTATATGGGCATGGTTCATGGTACCCTCAAAGAATCAGAATAGCAGCATTAAAGATTACTGATCATAGATTGCCCTAACAAATACAATAATGATGAAAAAGTCTGAAATACTGCAAAAATTACTAAATATGACACAGAGATACTGAGCAAATGCTGTTGGAAAAATGGTGCCAGTAGACTTGCTTGATGCACGGTTGCCACAAACCTTCAATTTGTAAAAAATGCAGTATCTTCAGAGTACAGTAAAGTGAAACGCGATAAAATGAGGTATGCCTGTAATATTTAGATATTTGTACATGATGTATAGTAATATATATTTATATTTGCTGTAAGAGTACTTAGCCAGGAGTCAGGAGATCTAACATCTCATCCTAGCTTACCTTATACTAGGACTGTGACTTTGAATACGTCTTACTTCTGGGATTCCTTTTCCTACTAACTGAAATGGTGAGATTAAGTGGCTACTTTCAAAGCTCTCTTCTGATCCTGGCATTTGCTGTGTTGCCAGATCCTCTGGTCACTGCAGTAACCATAAGCTGTCTAGCATCAGCCCTGGTTATTCTTTTCCACAGAGTCCCAGATTTTAGAATGAAGCCTGCTGCACAAATAGAAGCTCAGAAATATTTGAGTGTTTCCATTTAGAAAAGAAGAAGAAAATGGTTGTTTCTTTTTTGTGTACCCGTAGCATTCTGATTTCAGCTGTCAGTTTTCTGAGGTTTTTTTTTTTCAACCTTATCTCTGGATAGGACTCCATCAAATTTGGCTGCAGCCAGGCTCTCAGGTCCTTCGCACAGTAAAGGCAGCCTTGGTGAAGACAGAAATCCCACTAGCAAGTATTACCGGTGAGAGAGAGTATGTTTAGTCTGAGAGCTGACT
This sequence comes from Camelus bactrianus, assembly GCF_048773025.1. Taxonomy (NCBI): domain Eukaryota; kingdom Metazoa; phylum Chordata; class Mammalia; order Artiodactyla; family Camelidae; genus Camelus; species Camelus bactrianus. The sequence goes on from NC_133555.1 coordinate 31,760,863, forward strand.
CAGGTTTATGAGGATAAGCATGCTAGTGTTTTCTTGATGGCTATCTTGAAGTATTATTTTTGGGTATAATTAGGTTATTATGAGAATTTGTTGTCAGATATTTTATTTAAAAGGTTGGGGTGCTGTAGTAGGCCTGACCTCACCTCTGAGAAAATGCTTAAGCAGAAGTTATTTATCAGGTAGTGTTTAATATTACCAGTAAAATGTATGATAAAGGACAAAAAGATTTTTTGTTTATAATAGAATTTGTTGGGGGAGGGTATAGTTCAAGCAGTAGAGCACATGCTTAGCATGCATAAGGTCCTGGGTTCAATCCCCAGTACCTCCTCTAAGAATAAACAAACAAACAAACAAACAAACCTAATTACCTCCCCCCACCAAAAAACAAACAAACAAAATGAAAAAAAAAATAGAATTTGTGTTCATTGTAAAATGTGAGCATCATTAGAATTGACCAGTAATTATGAATGAATCTTTATTTTTCATAAAATAAGGAGTAGTGCTGCATTTAAATAAAAAATGCAAATAGCTTGCTTTAGGCTTTCTACCACCACTCTCTCTTTTCTAAGAGAAAAAAATTAGTCATCTTGGTTAAGATTGATTGTGGGGAAAAGAAAAAGTACAAAGATAAGTTGAGGAGGCAGTTGAATGAAACTTTTTCTTTGATATGAATGCCTTGTTAACAGTTCCTATTTCCTGTAAAGTAACCGAATTATTATAACATCTTTTTCTGCCTTCTAATTGCTTGTTTTTCTTTGTAGTAATAAAAGAGCAGTCCAAGGGGGTCGTTTATCAGCAATTACCATGGCACTTCAGTATGGCTCAGAAAGTGAAGAGGATGCTGCTTTAGCTGGTAGGCATTAGGTTGTGACTAGTTAAATGTCTTCTAGGTGGATCCTTCTGGTTAAGGAAAATTGCAGTTACTTTGGTTCAGCTGGGAGTTTGTTTTTGGAGTACATGCTGTTTTGTTGCATTTTGATTGCACTCTTGGTTGGCAAACTTATCAAGAGCTTATTACTACTTTACTTTGTGTTAAAGCATGTATCTAAGTAAATAAATACTTCTGTGAAAACAATTGGTTTGATAGCCTTAGCAGATCCTGGTTTCAAACCTGTGGTGATAAGCAGTGAGTACTAGTGACACCATCAGGAAATCCCAAGGAGACATTCACATCATCTTATGTTTCTGGTCATTGGATTATATTTTCAGTAGGCTATAATTTCTTCCCAGCTGGAGCTTATGATTTAAAGATTGTATATTACAATCAGAGCAGGATGGTAAATTGTCATTTAAACAGGTCAAAGAAAGGGCATTGGGCACTACAAATTCATGTAAAATTTATAAAATAGTGAAAAAGATCATTGATTTCATTGTCTGTCTTCCTAAGTGATATAATCTTTTTTATTTTTTACTATAGATATTTTTTATATGTAGAGGTAAAAAATTTTTCTTGAAATTACTCTGGCATTTGTTTTAATTTTTATAATAAGTGTGACATAAGATTTTTCTAGCAGTATCTTATTTTCTGCTAGATCTGTAGAAATTCATAATTACTATAGACTACTTACTAGAGTATGAATTTAATTCTTTACACTCATGTAAGAATTAACTTTTTTTTAATGTAAATCAGTTTTATCCAATATTGAAAGAAAGTTTATCTTTTCATTAGTTTTATTTTGTGCTAGTTGTAAAAGTGACACACATGTTATCTTAGCTTTCCTTTCCATTTGGTTACTTCATTAACCTTATAGTAGCATAACAAATTGAAGGAAGACTATACCACTTACAAAATTCCTAAAAAGCATTTATTGCCTTTTTTTCCTAATAGATAGTATCTTTGTCACAAGAGGATTCTTATTTAGTAACCTGAGCTATTAAAGAAAACAAAGTAGATGCGACCAGCTTTGTATGTAGTAGATCATTCAGACTTACTCAGAACCTGTTTATCTTAAATTTAGTCAAGGTTCTAACAAATTTGATTTCCTGCTTCTTGCTCCTGGAAACAACTTAGGGGTAGGACAGTGAAAATAGCAAAGAAAGGTTAACTCATGATCTCGTAGCAACAAGAAAGTGCTGATGGAAAGAAGGCGTAAGAACTGAAAAGTGTGGCCTGGCCTCTAGAGATGATTGTTTTAGAGGCCAGCCCACACATGGCATCCCTGAGGGGGTGGGGAAGGGAAGAGCACCCACTCGCAGTCAGCACAAGAAGAGGAATGAGGTGGGCAGTGGAGTAAGAAAAACAGACAAAACTTCCAGTCCTCCCCCACCAAAACAAAATAAGGCAAGAAGGCAAAACGAAACAGAGAAACTGGGATAAGTAGAAAGCATATAGATGAGAGAAACAGCTCGAAAAATTATATCAGAAATCAGTATTAGTGGCCTAAATTTGCCAATTAAAGTTTGAGTTTGAATTTTTATAAAATCAGGTTATATGCTGGTTACAGGAGACTTACCTTAAACAATATAAAAGTACATTCAGGAAAGCTGAGTATAAAAGGATGGGAAAAAACACCAGGAAAATAATAACCAAAAGGTAGTTACATCAGCTTCAGTTAAAATGTACTTTTGAACATTAGCAAAGGTAAAAAATATTCACCTGATAATGATAAAAGGTTTATTGCATTAAGAAGATAAATTATAAAAGGGCTCAAAGTATGTAAAACAAGCAGTTGGAACTTCTTGAAGAAAGTAAAAACATTGCCATTAGAGTGGGAGCCCAGTTCTCTCAATTGCTAGATAAGCAGCCAGAAAACCAATGAAGACAAAGAAAATTTAAATACACTTCCTCACAAGTATATTTGTATTCTTTTGCTGCTAAAATAAAACAAAGTATCACAAATTTAGTGGCTTGAAACAACAAATCTATTCTCTTCAATTCTGGAGATCAGAAGTCTAAAATCAGGTTGTTGGCAGGCCAGTGTTCCTTCTGGAGGCTTTAGGGGGATAATACATTTCCTTGCCTTTTCCGGTTTCCAGAGGCTACCTGTATTCCTTAGTTCATGGCCCCCTCCTCTACATTCAGAACGCAGCACTCCAGCCTCTGCATCTGTCACCCCATCTCCTTCCGTCTTTGATCTCCTTACCTTTCTTTCATAACCAGAGATTAATCCAGTATAATCTTCCAAACTCAAGGTTCTTCTCAGTTATATCAGCAAAGTCCCTTTTGCCATATAAGGTGATACTCACAGATTCTGTGGATCAGGACATGGATAAATTTGGGGGCCTATTATTCATCCTACCACAACAAGATGGATATAACAGACAAGTATTCTGTAAGTAGAGAATACATATTCTGCCCTGGTTCACATGGAATATTTACAAAAATTGACTATGTACTTAGCCATGAGACAAATTTTAACAAATTTGGAAAATCGGGTATTATATAGGCCGTATTTCTGACCACAGTGCAGCTATGATAGCAACTAATAATGAAGAGGTAAGATTTTTTTTAAAAGAGTAATTATAATAGAAACTTAATTACTTGAAATTGAACAATAGCAATAATAAAAATAATACATATCAAAACAGTGGGAGTACAGCTAAAGTGGTGCTTTGGAGGGAAATTTATAGGTCTGAATGCTTCTGTTTAGAAAGAAAAGCAGCTGAAAGTCAGTGGACTAAGCATCCAGCATAAGTGAATAATAAAGCAGAGATACTGGGAAAAAGAAGATAGAAAGCTAGGAGCAGAAATTAATTCATTAGAAAGAAAACCTATAATGGAAAATATCAATAAAGTCAAAAGTTTTTCTGTTACAAATATTAATAAAATAGACAAATCTGTGGTGAGATGATTATCAAGAAAGAAACAGAAGGCATAAATAAATATTAGAAGAAAAGGGGACCATACAGAGATTAAAAAGAGAATGTAAGGGCTGCTTAATGCAAATAAGTTTGAAAATTTAGGTGGAATAGACAAATTCCTAGAATATGATAAATGCCTACAACTGATTCAAGAATAAAAAAGCTGATTGCTCATATCACCATTAAAGAAATCAGATTACTAATTGCTGATCTTCCCACATGGAAAACACCAGGCCAGACATTTAGGGAACAAATTATATACAAATTTCTGCAGAGAATAAAAAGAGCTCCCCAGTTCATTATATGAATCTAATATAACCTGTGTACCAAAACCAAACAAAATATAAGCACGCTGTATCTAGCAGTATATATAAAAGATAATACATGATAACACAGTTGGGTTTATGCCAGGAATACTTGGTTAGTTCAACATTAGAAAAGATAAAAGTATCCTTCACTACATTAGTAGATTAAAGGAGCAAAACTATACTTTTGGCTCAGCAAATGCATTTGATTAATGCTTCAGTTTCCATTAATGATAAAAACTTAGCATACTGGGACTCTTTCCTAATTTGATAAAGGGTATCTCCATGTTCATGGGAGAAATATTTGTAGCATTCCCCTTATCATAAAAAACAATGTTGTTACCTCTTGGTCAAAGTACTAGCCAGCATTCAGTGATAACAATAAAGCTGTAAGTATCAGAAAAGAAGGATTATAAGTATTGCAGTTAATAGATTGTTTTTTGAGTTTTCTACTTAAAAGACTACTGATAAATTATTAGAATTAATAAGAATAATAAGGTGCTAGATGTAAGATTATTGTACAAAAATCTTCATTTCTGGAATCAGCCACAAAAAGGAAAAGTAATTTTTTTTAAAGATACAGTTTACGTAGCAACTAAACATACGCCTAGGTGTAAATCCAATAAAAGATGTGCAAGAGCTTTATGGATAAGATTGGAGGTAGTAGAGTCAGAAAAGACTACATAGTTTCAAATCCTATCTGCTTCCTGCTCCCTATCTCTAGATCCCTTCTCCACTGCTTTACAAGCTGGCTGACTTTGGGCAAGTCATCAACCTCTCATGCCCAGTTTTTATATTTGGAAAAGAAATAATAATACTATGTGGTGATGTTAGGATTACCTGAGACTGATAACTTGTCAAGCTCTTAATATATAATTAAGTACTTACTAAGTGATTATCATTCTTACCTGGGAGCATGTAGTGATTTTGGTTATCCTTATCCACCAAGGCAAAGTTTAAATTAGGTCCATATACACTGTTTGAGTTCAGAGAAATTAGTAATATATTTTGTATTTCTATAAAAATGATTACATGTTTTGTTTTTTGGGTTTTTTTATGGTTAGCTTCTACCTAAGAATTTTCTCAGTAAATGAAAACCCAAGGGATGCTATAGATCAGTGGGGCAAAGTCAAAGAGATTTAAGGCTAAGTCAGGTCTCCCAATATCAGCCCCATCTACATTTTGTGCTATCCTAAACTACATACTATTGCTTTGGTTCTGAGATCTGTGAATGGCTGCTTGCTTTTTTTTTCTTGTCCAAGCACACATAGCAGGGAGTCTCTGATGATGGCACATTTAAAAAAAACTATTTTTAACCTTTAAAAGACAGTATAATTTTTACTATGATACTCTTTTGTATGTCACACTCCTCTAAGTAAACATACAATTATACTAAGCATAACTAACATCATCTTTAATGAAGGCTAGAGACTATTCTTTTAAAATAAGTATTGTCAAATATATGTAGCCCAATCTGGAAGGTTGTAAAAAGACCTTCAGAGAATATTTTTTCTTCCCCTTATAAGTATTTTTATGTCTTTGTAGCTGCACGTTATGAAGAAGGAGAGTCGGAAGCAGAGAGCATTACTTCATTTATGGATGTTTCAAATCCTTTTTATCAGCTTTATGACACAGTTAGGAGCTGTCGGAATAACCAAGGGCAGCTAATAGCTGAACCTTTTTTCCATTTGCCTTCAAAGAAAAAATACCCTGATTATTATCAGCAAATTAAAATGCCCATATCACTACAACAAATCAGGTAAGATGTCTTCTACATCACTCCGTATAAATCGATCTTCTTGTGACTGAGCCTCCACATGTGTCTTCCTTCCTAAAATGGATGAGGATATTAAAGGTGAAATGTTTTTCATATGGTCTAAAGTGTACTTAAATATCACTCCTGTATAAAAGTGAGATATAAATTTTATTAACTATAAATGATATTCTTTGTACTGCAATAAGAATCAAAAGGCAAATAAACAAGGTGTTTCAGCTAGGCATTTGTGTCAGATTATGGATTATAAAAGGTCATGAAGCTCAAAATAACTGTTCATTTTCTTGTAACTATGCAAAGTGAAAAAATCTTTCTGCCTATACCCTTTATTGATATTTTGATTATAACAGTTTATCTGTACTTAAATTTTGTATTTGTAGCTGAACCCGCAGAATAACCATAGTCAGCCCTGAGAGTACTCATAAGCTGAAATAGTACATGAAAGATGGCTCATCATGGTGTTTCTTTTCTGTTTAGAAAATGTTAAAAAAAGATCATTGGGAATTCAGCCAGACAGAATACTGGAACCACCACAATATCATTAGAAATAGTAGGAAATAAGTAATATTATAAAATTTGATGTTTTGTAAATCTTAAAATGCAGATTATGTTTTGCGGTATAACCAGATAGAGGCAAGAAGTAGGTAAAAATATTTTAACTAGGCAAGGTCAGAGTATGCTGGTGTTTACATGATGTTTTCATAGCAGGTAACTAACCTTCCAAACAACAGTAGGAATTAAAATCCTTGTACATTACTGGATTATAGGAAATAAGTTTGGATAACAATGTATGTTTCATGGTTTTGCATTTGTAACTTCTATTTTCCTCTTTTGATCAATAAAGTTTATAGTGTTTTTATTTAATCCAAACTTTGGAGGTTTTGTACACGAATAGGATCTAGAAAGTCAGTTTATTTGGCCCTCTTAAAAATAACATGGAGAGAACTATATTCAATATCTTATAGTAACTTACAGTGAAAAAGAATATGAAAACAAATATATGTATGTTCATGTATGACCAGAAATTGGCACACATTGTAAATTGACTATACTTCAATAAAAATATATGTATTAAAAAACTAACATGGCAATTAAGGCAGCCATTTACTAAGAAAATAGTCTAGAAATTTGTCTTTTACACTCTTTGCCTTGGAAAAGATGGTGACAGTGCTGTTGATACTGAGAGGTTCCTTTTTAATTGAATGCTTTTTGTCCTTAGTTTCTTTTCTCCCTCATGAGTTTTTTTTTTTTTTTTTTTTAATTCCAACAGTCTAATCAACTGGTTAGTTTTAAAGAAGGCAGATCCTCAGCCAGCTCAATAACCTGGCCAGCAACCTTCATCCAAGTTAGAATTTTCTAACATAAGCCTTGCTTTGTTAAGTCAATAATGCTGTACCTTTCCTCCCTTTTAAAATTTACTCTTGACAGTTATGTGGTACACAGGTAGGGGATTGTGAGGAATAGAGAAGTGGCTGAGATCTGGCTTGTAGCACAGTAGAGTTTTGAAAGGTCAACTTTTAGGACATCTAATCTACTTCCTTTCCAAGGACACTTGCTGGCCAGTGGTGCCTGACAGGAGCTGGGCTACCTTCCATTGTGCTCTATACATCAGAGCAACTGGGAAAGCTAGAGCAGTGTTGTCCAATAGAACTTTGTGTGATGGTGGAAATGTTATTTTATCTGCACTGTCTGCCATGGTAGCCACTAGTCACATGACTGTTGAGAACTTGAAATGTGGCAAGCGCAACCACATAGATTTTTAAATTTTATTTCATTTTGATTTAAAAAGCCACTTGTGGCTAGTGGCACAGTTGAGGAAGATTTGCTAGCAGAAGGAATATAGTTGAGTGTCATCAAAAGCAACAAAAGTGGAGGAGTGGGCAGGAGCCGGACGATGTTGTTCCGTTTTCCACCTTCCATTGTGTTGGGCTTGTCATCCCTGTCTTTTATTTCCCCTCTGCCCTTCCCTCCCCCCGTCCTTGATTAACATCAGTCTGATAAATATCTTCAGATTTATTATAGATTGTCATTTACAAATTTGGATTCTCTGTCTCTTCTTTGTGGGTGTTGAGAATAGCCAGCACATTATCCTTGGAGTTAGTAGGAATAAGTCTAAGGCTGTAATTTAAATTCTGGGTGCTGGTTGTGTGAGCTGGTAGTGAGAGCGGAGTTTATACTTAGTTGTAGCATAAAGTAGTTTGCTTCATCCCTTTCTCTAACGTTCATATCACTTTAAGCACTATAATGAATCTACATATGATTTTAGTAAATTTTAAGTAAAACTTTTTATGCAAAATGAACGATAGATTCTAAGAGAAAAGTCTAAACTCTCATTCTGTGAAGCTGTGCACATATTGTGATTCTTTACTTAATACTGCTTTTGTGACTTTGATGGATAGCATACAAGTGCTTCAGTCAGAAGATTTAAAAGTCAGTCTGTACATTGTTAGGGTAAACCTAACTCTTCACCTTGTACAAAATGTATAGGGATTTTATTAGAGTTGGTGTTAGTGACAGCCACAGTATCTGAAAGAGCTTTCGGAGTTTTTAAGACTCTTAGATAAGGTAAATAAAAATTAAGCCATCATAATTAATTACAAATGTATGTATTAGAGGAACAGTAGTGAATAGACTCAGACTTACCTGCTTCTTGTTTACCATCTTAAGACTGCTCTTCATTGTCCATATACTCCCCTGGAGGTAAATTTATATTATCCTACATGCTCTTTCATGGAGTTGCCAGTACTTTCTCTTTTCTTTAACCCTCATGACATGAAATGGCCTCTTATTTAAGTATAGTTGATTTACAATATTATAGTAGTTTCAGGTGTACAACAAAGTGATTAGGTTATATGTATGTATGTATATATATTTTTTCTATTTTTGATTCTTTTCCATTACAGTTTATTGCAAGATACTGAATATAGTTCCTTGTGCTCTACAGTATAGCCTTGTTGTTTATCTGTTTTATGTATAGTGTGCATCTGTTAATCCCATACACCCAATTTATCACCCCTCCACTTCCCTTTTGGTAACCATAAGTTTATTTTCTATGTCTGTGCCTCTTATTTTCTGAAATTGGTAGATCACTGTGATTCTTCATTAAGGTAGCTTAAAACCTCCCTGATTTTCTTAAATCTCTTCCTAGGGTTTTCATTTTAGCCACGAACAGGGTTTTTCCATTAGGATTTTGGCTAATACATTTGCTTTGTGATTGACCACCTTATGGGGTCGTCTTACTACCTTTTATAGTATTTTAGTTTATACTTTTGGATTTTCAGTTAAATTGTCATACTGCCTAACTATAACAGTGCCTCTTTACTTTATATTTTGAAATTGTCACTTCTGGGCCTTTAATCAGTGTCAGTAGTAAAGATACCTTGTAGTATTTGTCAGGATTTTTGCACTGGGGTTTCAGGAAGAGTGTTTCATAATTTTAATAATGGAAAACTCTAGCCATGTGTTTGTCTTTCACAGAACAAAGTTAAAGAACCAAGAATATGAAACTTTAGATCATTTGGAGTGTGATTTGAATTTAATGTTTGAAAATGCCAAACGCTATAATGTCCCCAATTCAGCCATCTACAAGCGAGTTCTAAAATTGCAGCAAGTCATGCAGGTATGATTTCTTGGTTTTGCTAAGTTGTATGCATAATTGAAATAATTTTACACATTTTGAGGAGGTTCTTTTAAGATGTGTGATTTCCCTCCAGCAATATCACATGATTCTTTTCAACCACAAGTACTGCTGAAAATTTCTTTAGAGTTGTCAGAAATAATAGTTTAGACTGGGTTAGCTTTGTGACTGGAAGAAGCAGGGATTTGTCTCTGGGAGTAATTTTAGGGTTGTCTGGAAGTTTCCCTCCAGTTGCAGATGATGGGTCTGTCATTTAGATTTTATTTCTTTTGTTCTAGACTTTGTCTCTCTTAAGGTAGGGTTAGTCCTAGGAGAAAGGACATCTTAAGGCTAATTAACCATTGTACAGTGCCCATGAGTTTATTGAATCCTTTCTGAGAGCACACCTTGGAGGACATCTGAGGTCACAGGTGATCTAGGTGTTTTGAGACAAAAAAGCTTAGATATGAAGTACAAATTGTGTCAACCTGTCAGTTTTTGGTAGGGTCTTTGTGGAAAGACAATCTCAGGGCAAGGAAGCAAGAAAGGCAATTTTAGGTCACCTGTAGAATCTTCATTTTGTATGGTCAAAACTGTCATCAGTGCTGTAGATTTCAAGTATTTCCTTTTCATTGCTCTGTATATATTCCCTTAGTCAGCTGTGGTTGGGCTTTTAGCTCTGTTTGGCGGAAGGTCTTTAAAAATGCATGTGTTGATAAGTAGATCTTCTTTCACCTCTCACATTAAACTTCTCCTTAGTCACACTGTTGCTTAAGAAGTCAAGGGTACAAAAGGCTGTCTGAGTTGGTTTTACTTAAATATGGTCACCAGAGAAGGATGCCCCTACAACTTGCCTCAGTATTTTTAACGAGCCAGTGCCCTTTGTAGTCTTACATGCAGTTGAGCTAAAGTTGATTCCTCAACTTTCTGGATCCATTTTTTTTTTCCACTTACTTTTCTGTCATACAAGCTTTTGTTGAATTGAGTTACTGAAAAGGTTTAATGACTCTTTCTGATTTTGTGTATCCTACATGTGGTTGTATCTTTCTGTGAACCTGATGTTTCTAGCTCTTTAATATTCATATATTCTAAGTGTGTTCAGCAGAGTGAGCTTAACTCCTGGGATCTGCTCGGTTTTTAGGCAAAGAAGAAGGAGCTTGCCAGGAGAGACGACATTGAGGATGGAGACAGCATGATTTCGTCAGCTACCTCTGATACTGGTAGTGCCAAAAGAAAAAGGTATATATACTCTTCTTATAGCTGGAGACATCTCAGTTTCTATTTATTTTATCTTAGATTTAAGTGCAGAAAAATGTTTCTTTAAGCTTTCAAGTATGAATTATCTTATAAGCTTTAAATATTTTATATCATTTGTAAATTGTATTGTTAGCACTTTTTTTTGAGCGAATACTATATTGCTTAAGATAACATAGATAAAAATAACAACTACTTATACAACTTGGAAAATCATGTTATTCTTTTTGCTGTCCAGGTTATTTTGTTTTAATGTGGCATTTTAAGAGTGCCCCCTAAATCTAATTTAGGTAATTTCTACATGGTGAGTTACCAAAAAATTGGTATTACCACTGTAGTGAAGTAAGTCATTACTCTTACCCCTTTGTTTTTCCTTGTTAATCTGTTCTTTACTTGCATTTTTTAAAATTGAAGTATAGTTGATTTACAATGTTGTGTTAGTTTCTGGTGTACAGCATAGTGATTCAGTTATACACATGTATTTTTCATTATCGACTATCATAAAGTATTGAATAGAGTTTCCTGTGCTATACAGTAGGACCTTGTTTATTTGCCATTTTAAGGATGTCATTGTAAAATACCAACTCATAACTTCAGTTATGAGTTCGTAAACAGTTAAGCTAGATATTTGGTTTTCTTTTCTTTCTATCTTTTCTTTCAACTTCCCTAACCCTTCCTTTTTCTCACGGGTTTTGTGGAAGGGACCTTACTGTGAGATTCTGAAGCTGGACTCCTTTAAAGAATCATGCAAGACCATCTCTTTTGTCTGTGCCTCCCACACGGAATTTCTTTGACTTGATCTTTGTGGAACATCATATTCTTCCTCAGCCTTAACTGTCTCACCAGCTTTATAACAGTAATCAATCCAGGGAGGATACCTTAAACAGGCTACTCACTAATAGCAGGGCTTGTCAGATTCAAAACTGAATGAAGAAATAATTATAACTGTTAACATAATTATATTCATCCATTAATAGGTCCACTAAGATCAGAGGATTTTAAGAAGTGGTTTAGAAAAGGAAACTGTCTTATCTTTCCCTCTTATAAATAGCATTTGGGAAAATTTTTTTAGTTTTGAAAATAACTTTTCTATGCTATGCCAAGGTAATTAAATTGATTGGTGTGCCCTGAGATGTGCGTCTCCTCCATTACTGGCCTATGAATTTCATCCTTCCAAGTTCTTAATTCCTTATTATACCAGGGACAACGGAGGAAAAATGTGAAACCAGATCAGAGACATCAAATCAAGAACACCTTTGAGTGTAATTATATAACTACAACATCACCTGTGTTTTCCAGATCAGTCACCAATCAAAAATAAAAACTTCTCAGGCAAAAGAAGGTAATGGAGGCAAAAGTGATGGTACAGTTAGTGCCATCACTGAATGAAAAGAGATCTTAAACTAGTTGAGTGTTAAGAAAACAGTTTCAGGGAAGCATTAGCCCAGGCCAGATCCTTAAAAATTATGTATCTCTGTGGCTTATAGTTTGTGGGACAACCCAAGTAGATTAAGTGAAAGTTATTACTCTAAATAAAACCTTCCATGAGGAGAAAATGAAGCATTATTTTCTTGAAATAATAAAATCTCACTTTAGACAAAAAAATCTCTTTATGAATAGGTTTCCTAGGAAGTGTTTTGTATACTAAAATGGGAAATACAAATAAGAGAACAAATACAAATCATAGCTAACACAATAAAGGAACATGTCTGGGTTTGAAATACAGGCATGAGTGCACAGTAAGAGGTTGAAAGAAGCAAGTCCTATACTGTGGACTGTGACAAAGGAAATAACACAATGAGCCTTTTAGAAGGTAGTTACGTTAAGAGGTTTTGGTAATAAGAAATAGTCTTCTCTAGAATTCAGGCAAACATGACAGCCTAGTAGGTTAAGCTAAGCTTATCCAGAGAAGTGAGAGCCAGGTTTTCCAGATACCACTCAACTTGACTCCTAAGTATTGTGTATGATTCTGTCTTTGCCTTATTTTTTTCATATCAAAGATTGTGAGAAAGATTAATGTGGGTATATTCTCTTCATTCTGGAAATGCATTCTTCTCCCCAACCCCTCTACCCCAAAATCCACCTGCTGTCTTCCATGTTGAAATGTTCCAAGTATTCTTAATACCTTTTATCCTTTGGATTGAATAATCCTCTTTTTTTCTCAATTGTATTTGGTTTATACAAGACTCTCCAATGTTGCTTGTTTTGTTTCTCTTCACGTGTAATGTTTGTTTCTGCTTTCCCAGGAACACTCTTGACAGTGAGATGTTGGGTCTCAGGAGGCTATCCAGGTGTGCAGTCCTTTTTTTATGCATAAACGTATTTTTAAAAGTGTAACTTCTGTGCCATGGTCAGTACTGATTAGGTGAAAAGTGAAGCCGTAAGCATGTGAAATAATGGTTTTTATTTGGGTGTCAGTTTATTTCATGAGTAAAGAAAGCAGTATAGTTTAGAAGTATAGTTAGTAAAATAAATTCAGAATTAGCCTTGATATGTTCAGGAGCCTTAATTTGTTGCCAGCTTTACCAGGGGCAGCAAGCCCTCTCACCAATCAGTGTGGCTGTGCTTCTGCAACAAAATATGGAGAGGCTGAGAATATGGTGGCATTGCCAATATCTAGGGGCTGGCAGTGCTGATTGCCTTGCAAGGATGTCTTTTACAGATTGTGGGGTGGTGGAGGGATCAAAATCAATATTGACAATCCAGGTGATGTCAGCTTATTTGGCACCTATGCCTTGGGTTAGTGCTTCTTGAGCATGAATACGTTTCCTCAATCTCTGATCTTGTCCATGTTTTATTTCTTTAAAAGCATCCATGTCTTTTGCATGGTATTTATGATTTTAAAATAGCCCATAAGTTGCTGTGTTATATTCCTAGTAATCATTATGTGGTGCTTTCATTTTCACCTTTGCCATCTGGCATTCGTGGAGTGTCAGTTGTTTGCAGAACACCAGACTCTGCTCTTAGGTCATAAAGGAGAACATTTAATCATTCCCTCTACCTTCTAGGGACTTACTGGCCAGGAAAAGAGGCAGGTTGAAAACAAATTAAATTATGTGGGAGCAATGTGGTAAAATAATTACGTAAAATACACAGTTGTAGAGTTGTATGGAAATGTGATTGCCCATATAGCTTTGGGAAATATGATTTCTCTGTCATGCTTTTCCTTGAAAGTTAGATGTTCTACATGTTGCTGTCATATGTAGTCCACTCTACAAAGTTAGTGTGTTAGTATCTTCTTCCTAATATTTTCCTTAAAAAAGGTTGTCTTAGTTAGGTGGTAAAATTAAGAAAAAGACCATGGATTGTATTTCTTTTTTACCATTCATAGTGTATGGCACTGCTTCTGGGTAGTAGTAGAAGAAATAGAAATATGGGGCATCATGGAATAGTTTATAAGCCCAGGCTTTAGAGCCTGACTATCCAAGTTCAAATCCCAGTTGTTCTTAATTAGCTTTGTAGTCTGAGCCTCGTCTCAACTTCTTCATCTGAAAAAGGAGTTGATGAAATACCTACATAGGATTGCTATGAGGACCTGATTGATTAACATGTTTAAAGCCCATGAAACTGGGCCTGGATTTAGTGAGTACTCAATAAATGTAGTTCTGATTTTTTTCTGGAAGTATTTCCCATTAATATCAAGTCTTGGTAGATTTCATTTTGTTTTTAGTCAGATGTTACTAATCTGGAAAAACTCATTAAAAAGATAAATAAAAAGGTTTTGTTCCTTGAAGATTTGAAGATGAAATGTAGCAAGCCTTGTAAAAGAAGAACCTTGGATTTACTTGGCTTCATAGCAGACACCACTGAAGATCTAGAGCCAGGGAGTTAAATGCTGGGAGACCTTGAAGCCTGTGAGCAAGGTTGACTTTGATTAGAGAGGCCCTTTGAAAGAGATAACTTTTTATCATCCACTTGCATGATAAAAGCAGCCTTGTAATTATCAGCTGATTCAACTCTCAGTTCTCATTGCTTACTTTTTTATGGCCTTAGGTATTCACTTGACTTCTCTAAGCCTCTGTTTTTACATTTTCAAAGTTGGAATAATTGTACCTGGTTCCTAGAATTTGAGGATTAAATGAGTGTTCATAGACCCTGGCACATGGTAGAAGTGTTAGCTGTAACTGTAAATAGGAATCTCGTGTGTATATCCAAATATGCATGCATATAATAATAATTAATAGCTTCATACAAAGAATAATGATAAGGACATATGAGAAAGTGGTCAGCCACAAACTGTGAAGGTTAAGACTAACACCACAGCATGAAAAATTAAATGGAAAGGTTGCATCTAGAAGGTCTGTGGAGGTCCTCTAGAGCTTTGTGATAAACTTAAGAAAAACAAAAAGTGACATTGATTCCAGTGTTTTAGGCTAGGTTGATGTTCAGGAGGATGGTAAGATGGTGGCCCTGGAAAATTAGAGATTCAGAGCAAATCCTCTACAAGCTCATAATCTGTGCAAATTAGAAAAAGCACCCATTTCTCAAGATGCTCGACTTTCATTTATTGGAAAATTGCTGTAATATACCAGTTTTGTTAGCACAGGACCATTTATGGCCCATCTCCTGTAAAATTCTAAAATTGTATATTTATTATAACACTGTCTGTGATCTGTATTGATATCCCCTTAAATGCATCCTTAAGTGCAAATGATAAACAACCCTGGTTTTGAACTCCTTTAAGATGTATTTTGCCTAAGTATGTTCACAGGTGCTGATTAAAAAAAGAGGAATGAGTATGCCAGTTACAAGGTCTGGGATTTAATTTTATGCAGCTCTCCCAAAATAGGGATGAGTAAATAAACTGCTTATAGTTAATGATGTGAGATAGGAAGAGAGGTAGGATGAATATAGACGGGTTATAAGAAGAATGTAGAAATCAAAGTGACATTGCAAACAAAGTATCAAACAGGGGAATATGGTAACTATCTTTTTGTAGTAGCGTTTATCTCATTTCAAAAAATATTTGAAGTTACTTTCAAAAGTAGATATAAAAAGATTCAGCATCATACTGGAAAAAAATTAAGTAAATATGCCAGCCATCCAAGCTAATACAGTTATAAAAAAATATGAAGTTTAGCTATGATTTTTTTCTGACAGTCAGATTAAAAGTAATGGACCAGTGGTTCTCAGTCTCAAAGGCAATATAAGGATCTCAGAAAATGTAAACAAAATAACAAAATGATTTGTTCAGAGAAGATCATAAGTGACCGTAACAATCAAAGTTTTGCTTACCTTTGAAGATGGAAACCAGTTATACATCACTGTCTTAAAGAGTGAATGATATAAATGGAGACAGGATATTATCAATAATACAATTCCTAAAACAGTAAATTTTAGTTATTAGAGCAGTTATTAAATTCTGTGGTATCAAATTCAGGTTCTGAATTTTTCTTTAGAGGCTTCTTGAAGGCTGAAGTCATCTGTGTTCTAATCTCTGCCTTGATGTGGAACTCTGATGTTGAAGCTTTGTCCCGCATTCCCCTTCCATTATTCACTTGCTAAAGTCCTGGACTGAGAGAGCTCTGCCTCTCACATCAGCTCCCAAGCCTGCCTCTTTGAAGAAATAGTTTCCACTAGATGAAACTTCTCCTAGATTGCCACCATCTAATAATCCCTTACTTGTCACAGACACAAAAATACTGAGAGGAGGAAATGACAAGAATGATCTCAGAGCCACCAAGGGAAATGAACAGTCTAAGTGAAGACACAGGTGACAAAGATGATCCCAACCCTAGGAAAGTCTCCTAACTGGATCACTTCCAGGTTGCCTTGAGCTCCATAATTTAGGAAAATACGCATTCTGAGACATTTTAAAATCTTGTCTTAGGATATGTATTTATTCTCTCATCTGTTAATTCTTGATTTGAGTTTTGTTTCTTATTTTTAAAAAAGCATATTTTGAACCTAGTAGAGAAAATATCTGGCCTTTGGCTTCTTTATGACCCAGCAATAGAGTGAGTGAGTGGTCAGAGGACTGGACTAGGAGACCCATTTGGCCACATAGTTTGTTTGAGGAATGAACTTCCTTCCATGTATAAGACACGAAACAGGTAAAAAATATTTACTTCTGAGTACTACATTATTGAATCTTAGTGTTTGTTGAAGAGAAATTAAAGCACATTTTATTACCTATTTTGGAGACTGCTGATTTTATTACCTACTTTGGAGATTCTGGCTAGAATCTCTTTATCTGTGTCCTGAGGACATATAACAGTGGGCCAGAAATCCTATTGGAAGATCATCTCTTCTAATAATTCACTGGACAGCTCACCTTGGGCAAGTCATTTAGCCTCTTTGAGCCAGTTTCCTCAATAATTAGGAAGCTAGCCCACGTTTTCTTGGGCCCCTTTGTAACTCAGGTTCTAACCTGTAGTCCCTTGTACTTTGTTCTATAACACTCACATCTGTTTCCTAGCATCACATCTTATGGGAGAATTTAGAGAACAGGACAGGGATTCACACTCAAGGATAAAAAATTTACACAAGAGCTCAGATGAACCACAGATCATTTATTCTTTAAGCTATGTTGGGAGTATGGAATAATGCTGGAGGAGGGAGTCAGTAGAACTGACCCTGACAGGATAAATGCAAGAGAGACTTGTACCCACTATAGAGACATTAGTCTGACAGACAACTCCTCTTTGTTTTCTGGTAACCAGGGTATGCAGGTGTTAAGGAGTGGTTGTCTTAAGAGATGGAATACTTTTCTTTTTGTTTGTTTTATTTGTTTGTTTTAAAGGAGGACTGTTAGTAACAGAGAGTCAGCAGTTTTATTCCATTTTCACTCTATTATTAAAAATAAAAACTATTTCAATTGATAATAGAATTTCATTTTCTTTGGAATCAGACAAGATCTTTTTTCAAGCACTGCATTTCGTAAATATTCTAAACAGGTTTGTCTGGTGTTCTTGGCTACTCCTGGCAGAGTCACTGTTTTAACTATTTTGAACATTTTCCTAATATTTACTTGTAGCTTCCAGCATGTTTACTGTGATTGTGGCATACATAGTCAATAAATTATAATCATTGTGAAACACCTTCCCACAAAATTAATTTGTTTCATTTCAAATTTATTCTTGTGTCAATAAAACTGAACCTGTTTTCATTTTCCCCCTTTTCTATCTCCCCCCTCAATAGTAAAAAGAACATAAGAAAGCAGCGAATGAAAATCTTATTCAATGTTGTTCTTGAAGCTCGTGAGCCAGGTTCAGGCAGAAGACTTTGTGATCTGTTTATGGTTAAACCATCCAAAAAGGACTATCCTGATTATTATAAAATCATCTTGGAGCCAATGGACTTGAAAATAATTGAACATAACATCCGCAATGACAAATATGCAGGGGAAGAGGGGATGATAGAAGACATGAAGCTGATGTTCCGAAACGCCAGGCACTACAACGAGGAAGGCTCCCAGGTAAGGATGTGTGGGAATCCTTGAGTGTTTTCTTTAGAGCTGCTCATGGAATAATGCATTTTGAGAGACTAGGTCTAGAGACCTAACTTAGGTTACTCTTCTCAGTGAATAGCTTAGTATTTTGTCTTTTCTTAATTGTTTAATATGGGAGGCAGGACTTTATAGAGGTCAGAAAGTTCATACTCTGTACAGTCGTCCCTCAGTATCAGTGGGGGATTGGTTCCAAGACCCCCGTGGATACCAGAATCCACAGATGCTCAAGTCCCTTATATAAAATGGCATAGTACAGTTGACCTTCCAAACCCACGGGTTCCACATCCATGGATTTGAAGGGTCGACTATATTCTGACCTCCTAGATTTGAATCCTGCTCTGCCAATCCCTATGTAATATATCTTTTCTGAACCTCATCTTTGTCATCTGTAAATTGGAGATAATAGTAGTACTTGCATCTGGGTGGTTGTAGATTTAAATGCCGTAATGCCTACAGAGCATGTAGCACAGTACCTGATGTTTGAAAAAGCACTCAAATGAAAAGCACGGACATTAAAATGTTTCATCATCATTATTATTATTGTTACTACGATCCTCAGTAGCCATGCTTCTCTAAGGATAGTCCATAAAGTTGTGTAATTATGTAAGTATCAGGATATTCCCATAATGTACCTCTGAATAATTCTGTTATGAAGCATCTTGATTTTCAGTTCTTTATCAGTATAGCTAAGATACAGTCTTCCTTCTTTTATAATTTTTTCTATTTCATATCCTTTATCTTTTGAATTGAGGTATACTTGACATGTTTCAAACATACAACATAATAATTTGATACTTGTATATAGTGAAAATGATTACTGCAGTTAAATCTTAATTAACATTCACCACCATATATATAGTTTTAATTTTTTTTATGATTAGAACTTTTAAGATCTCCTCTCTTAGCAGCTTTCAAATACGCAGTACAGTATTATTAACTAGTCACCATGCTGTACATTACATCCCCATGACTTACTTATTTTATAACTGGAAGTTTGTAGCTTTTAACTCTCTTAACCCATTTTTCCCATCTCCCACCCCTGCCTCTGGCAGCCGCGAATCTGTTCTCTGTATCTATGATCGTGTGTGTGTGTGTGTGTGTGTGTGTGTGTGTGTGTTTGTGTGTGTGTGTGTGATGGGAGGTGGTGGGGGTTTTGTTTTTTAGATTCTGCATCTAAGTGAGATAATATGGTATTTATCTTTGTCTGATTTATTTCACTTAGCGTGATGTCCTCAAGGTTCATCCATGTTGTTACAAGTGGCAAGATTTCATTCTTTTATGGCTAAATAATATTCCTGTGTGTGTGAGAGAGACATTTATTTTATTCATCCATTGATGGACACTTAGGTTGTTTCCATATCTTGCCTATTGTAAATAATGCTGCAGTGAGTATGGATGGGGTTGCATATATCTTTTCCCAATTTCCTTTATCTACTTTAAATCTCTCAGAAATAAAATTACATTTTCAAATCATTTATTTCTTTTTTGTGTTGTTAAATTTTAAAATAAAATAAAGTAGGCACTGAGGGTACTTGTGATCAAACAAACGGTTCTCGCTATCATAGGGATTTACACTGTCCTTGTTGTCATTGGCTAATGTCTGCCACTGGTAGAGAAAAATCTACCTTAAGAGAGGTTGCCAGAGAAGAGAGGTCACTTATTCCCTCAGCCTCTCTGCTCTGGTGGCAGTCAGGGAGGAGAACCTCTGTAGTGGGAATGGGAAGAGGTAGCTGTGGAGACGAAGCCATTAGGTGAGTAACCTTGTCATTGACTATGTATTACCACCCTTGGCTCAGTCTTCAGAAAGAGAGCCTAAGCAGGGATTGTTGGTTTTCAGAGGTCGAATTCCAGACTGTGAACTCACACTGATGTTAAATCCGTTTTAATAGCATTTGAGATGTTGCTCTCCAACTAACAGATATTTTTAATTTTTCATTTCCATTGAGCTAAGTCTTATCATGAGGGTCCAGTGGAAGAGAGGTTTGTGAAGAAACAGCACATGTAAACATGTTTCAGAACTTCTGCAGAAACTTGAAATAATTCTACTGCAGTAGGTCTCAAACTTCAGACTGCATGTGTGCACATCAGAATCACCTGGAAAACTTTAAACAACAAACCAGTTAAGGCCAAAGCCCACCCCACAGAGAGATGATTTTGTTGCTCTGTAGTGATCTCAAGCTTTATTTCTTTAGTTCCCAACTATCCTACCTGTGTTTTTAAAATTTCTTTGTGAATGTATATTATACTTCAATAAAAAGCTTCTTAGAAAATAATTATATTTATAATCAAATATAGGTGTACAATGATGCGCACATCCTGGAGAAGTTACTCAAGGATAAAAGGAAAGAGCTGGGCCCACTGCCTGATGATGATGACATGGCTTCTCCCAAACTCAAGCTGAGTAAGGCGGCTGCACACTTCATTGTTCAGTTCAGGCTGTCAAGGATAGATTACTGATTTACTGAAATAATATTTAATAATTGGTGAATATAACTGAACTTGTACTCCAGCATGGAGTTTCTTCCCTCCTCTCCAGCACACTCTTTTGTATTTTAAGTTAAACGTGAAAGCATGTGAGGAATAGAAAACTATAATGTCAAAGGTTTTGTTTACTTTCTTGAATGCGGTGGACATTTTGTAAATGTTAAGTAGTAAGAATAGATACTTTTTCTATATGTGATGCCCAGAAGAGTAAAGTAGCAAGATTTTCTTTTTTCATTTCTTCCTTTTTTTAAATTTTTGTATGGATGTTTGCTAATTACTAGAATTAAAAGTGAATCCCATCTCCTTCTAGATAGAATTTGAGGGGTTAGAGGTGTCCAGCCACTGCTCTGTAAGTTAACTCGACTGTCTTTTGAGTGTGGTCTGTGGATGGTTGTTTTGTTAAAAATTGTGAGAGAAGAAAAGACAGTAAAAACAATTAGTACCATTGGGCTAAAGAAGAGGTTTCTGCTTTGTTTAAAAATATATTAATAGGGGAGTAGGTATAGCCCAATGGTAGAGCAAATGTTTAGCATGCATGAGGTCTTGGATTCAATCTCCAATACCTCCATTAAAAAAGAAAAGAACCAATCCAAGTTAATTAATTAATTAAAATATACAAATAAAATAATTACCAAAAAGATGATAGTGGTGGTGTCATATATTCTTTAGAGCCATAATTGCTAAAAAAGGGAAAAACAAGCAGACCCTGCTTTTTTATATGAAATGATTGTAAATTGAATTTTGCAATAGCTTTGGGTATGACTTATTGCTAAATTATGATTTCTTTGTCTTTTCATGGAATTATGAAAGCATACAGAAGTTTTGCAGAAATGGAAACCTACCTTTTAGGGACCTAATGCCTTTTAAAACTAGAATTAATTCCATAAGTTGAGTTAGGAAACTAATGATAGATAGATAGATGGATAGGTAATTTAGTAGTTACTATCTAAATATAAATAAATACATATTAATGTATGTATTTTAAAGTTCAGGGAAAGGAGATTTTAACTTGATGTTAAGTTCCTTTTCATTTCTGTTTTATATTATGAAAAATTTAAAACATATACCAATATAAAAAATAGTACAACGAATCTCTGTCTATACTTGTTACTCAGCATTTATCAAGTTTGTCCCATATTTATTTCCTGCATCCTCTTTTTTCTTCTTTTTCATTTGCTCTGAGTTATTTTAAGCCAAGTCCAATCATGCCATTTCACTTCTGCAAAGTTCAGTATGTATCTCTAAAATATGCAGATACTTTCTTAAATAACCATGAAGTCATTGTCACACCTAACAAAATCTGCAGTTTCTTGGTTTCATCTGATACCTGACAAATTTTCAGATTTTTGTGATTGTCTCACAGATACATTTTTACAGTTGGCTTCTTCAAATAAAGATGTAATTAAGTTCTGTATATTACATTTGATTGTTATGCCCTTAAATTCATAAAGTAGAGCAATTCCACACTTATTTTATCCTCATGCCATTGACTGTTGAGAAACCTAGTCACTTTCTTAATACAGTCCCAAGTTACAGATTAGTCAGTTTGCTTACTTCCTTGTGATACCAGTTAACTTTTTCCTTTATTCCTCTTATTTCTTATAAATGGAAGTTAACTTTAAAGGCTTGATTAGATTCAGTTTTAGCTTGGCAAGAATTCTTCATAATAGGTTTTCTGCACTTATATTGGGATAATGTCTGGTTAAGGTAGAATCCAAATAAGTTCCACACATTTCATTTAATTGATACTTCTTTTAATCTGTAAATTCTCCTCCATCTTTCTTAGTTTTCCTTGCAGTCTGTTGAAATTGGGTTTGTACTATGGTTTCCAGTCTGAGTTTTGCTAATTGTATCCCTTTGCTTTAGTATAATATGTTCTTTCGTCCTTTGTACTTCCAGTAAATTGGTAGTTGGAGCCAGAGGCTTGATCACATTTAGATTTAAATTTGATTCTCATCCCTCCCTTTAGCACAGAAACTGACTTCAGAGGTGATATATCATCTTCCATCAGGTGGCACATAATATCTTGTTGTTTCTTTCCAATATGTTAATAGCTATTGATGCTACGTTATTAATTCATGAAAGAGATGTAAAATAGTGATAGTTTTAATTTTAAAGTTCCTTGCTCATTTACTAGCTGGAATACTTCAGTATAGAGAGTATTGCCTCATCCAGTATTTGGTTACCTATTAGTGCAGTTGTTTGTATGTATTGTTTTGATTTTTGAAAGGATGAAA
Organism: Camelus bactrianus; assembly: GCF_048773025.1. Lineage (NCBI taxonomy): Eukaryota > Metazoa > Chordata > Mammalia > Artiodactyla > Camelidae > Camelus > Camelus bactrianus. Next base: position 31,783,784 of record NC_133555.1, read on the forward strand.
GTTAGATTTTTTCCCTTTTATTTGCCAATTTTCAAATTAATAAAATACAAAGAAAATAATACATTGGTTTACTAACATAGTCCAACATTTACCCCATTTTTTGTTTTTTAGATGTGACCATGGTAAGAAGTCATTGATAGATTCTTTAGTATCTTGTGTTTCAAGATATATCAGGCTCATCCTGTATAATCAGCCATTTATCAAAGAGCTACTGGCATTAATATTTGAAATCAGTATGCCAGAGCTATAGTCTATATTGTCAAAACTGTATTAGAATATACTGCTTCTGGGTTGGTCTTTGTTTCTAGGATTTTGGACAAGCTAAGAAATTTTATGTGTGTGTTGTATTTAAGGAGAAAATATATCATAAGTTCACACTGAGAGGGGAGGGTATAGCTCAATAGTGGAGTGCTGTGCTTAGCATGCACGAGGTCCTGGGTTCAATCCCCAGTCCCTACATAAACAAACAAAACTAATTACCTGCCCCCCCCCCAAAATTTCACACTAATACTCTCAGTTGAGATTCAAAGCAGCAAGGTTTTTGTTCAATGTCCTCTGTTTTAACATCTCTTTTTCTCCCTTGATGAAAATCTCAGTTCTCAAGGATAGCATAGGTGATAGAATTAGAGTGTCACATAGCTACTCATTTCCTTTTTTCCACCTTATTCACAACTGTCTCAGCATAACAGTACTTACTGTCCCACCAAAAATATGAGTACTGAAAACAGTTTGATTTTTTTCTAGTTGTTTGTTGATAGGATATATTCACTAGAGACATACTAATTACTGTATTTTATAAGTCACTTGAAATAGTCCCAAGTTATGGTTGTGCTACCAACTGTATACAAGTTTAGGTTCATTTGTTTTATCTCTTTAACATTAAATCTCTTTCTTTAGGTAGGAAGAGTGGTATTTCTCCTAAAAAATCAAAATACATGACTCCAATGCAGCAGAAACTAAATGAAGTCTACGAAGCTGTAAAGAATTATACTGATAAGAGGGGTCGCCGCCTCAGTGCCATATTTCTGAGGCTTCCCTCCAGATCCGAGCTGCCTGACTACTATTTGACCATTAAAAAGCCAATGGACATGGAAAAAATTCGAAGTCACATGATGGCCAACAAATACCAAGATATAGACTCCATGGTTGAAGATTTCGTCATGATGTTTAACAATGCCTGTACATACAATGAGCCCGAGTCTTTGATCTACAAAGATGCCCTTGTCCTACACAAAGTCCTGCTTGAAACTCGGAGAGACCTAGAGGGAGATGAGGACTCTCATGTCCCAAATGTGACCTTGCTGATTCAAGAACTTATCCACAATCTTTTTGTGTCTGTCATGAGTCATCAGGACGATGAGGGAAGATGCTACAGTGATTCCTTAGCAGAAATTCCTGCTGTGGACCCCAACGTTCCAAACAAACCTCCTCTTACTTTTGACATAATTAGGAAGAATGTTGAAAATAATCGCTACCGGCGGCTTGATTTATTTCAAGAGCATATGTTTGAAGTATTGGAAAGGGCAAGAAGGATGAATCGGTAAGTTTTCAAAGCCATTTCTTTTTGAGAAGGTGTGACATTTAATGCAAAACAGAATAAAGAATTTTGCTTTGATGTGCTATTTCAGTGTAGGTACATTGATTACAGCGGATGGGGTACTATTTTGAATTTTAATCAGCTGAAACTTCTAGATAACAAGTATATTCTGTGGAGAAGAGAAGGCACACTGCTCAATCATCTAGATTAGGGCCAATGAGAAGAAAGAATAGGACAAATTGAAGATCTGTTTAAAAAGCATAAACTCTTAAAATATAGCCTTTTAATAACAAATATTTTTAGGGAGGAGGATATAGCTCAGTGGTAGAGTGCATGCTTATCATGCTGAAGGTCTTGAGTTCAAGCCACAGTACCTACATTGAAAATAAATAAACCTAATTACTGCCTGGTCCAAAAAAAATTTTTTTAAGTTGAATGTATATAGAAATTCAAATGACCTAAAATAGCCAAAACACTTTAAAAATTTTTTAATATAATTTTTAAAGAATAAAATTCTTTTAATTAGAGATAATAATATGATTTTCTTTCAGAGTTTGAGTTTAATGCAAGCATACTTTAAATAAATTAAAATATCTCTACGATACTGATCTGAGGTTAGAGTGATTTAAATTTGATTGCCATTTCAAATACCTAAAAGGGTTTCTTTTTCATCTTAGATTTCTCACCTTTTTTTGTTTTTTTGTTTGTTTTGTATTTTGGGTGGGGTGGGGTAATTAGGTGTATTTATTTAATTGTTTTTTAAAATGGAGTTACTGGAGATTGAACCCAGGACCTCGTGCATGCTAAGCATGCACTCTACCACTGAGATATACCCTCCTCCGGATTCCTCACTTTAATGTTCATTCTGTAGACAATAAATATTCGAAAAGAAGCTGTTGAATCTAAATTTCAATGTAACTTAAGTTCCCTTCTAATTTGATCTGTGGTGTGTATCTACCACATAACAATGGTATATACTCAACTGTGAAAACATTTTCAGTTCAGCAATTACATTGTCTTCTGTGTGTTCTTGGGGTCACATGGGGGGAATGTTAAAAGTTAAAAATACTAATCCTGCCTTACTGGGGTTTATAGTCTATCATGCTGAGAGCTGGGCTTTTCAGTGGGCATGGGGTTATTCCAGCTGGGGTACCTGTGAAGCCTGCCTTTGCCCTGGGTCTTGAAAGAAAATGAAAAGTAGCCTTTGCTGTTTCTATTGAGCACCTGCTCTTTGTAAAGCACCACCCTAAGTACTTTACGCAGATAACCTTTAACACTTATAACAGCCATTCTGGGTGTGTGATAATCTTCCCAGTTTGTATATGAAGAAGTGCACAACAGAGAGAAATAAGTTGCCCAAAGTCACACAGCTAGTAAGTGGGGTGGCTCATCTTGTTCCTCACTGCAGAGGGCCACTGCTGAGCCAGTCACCAAAACACCGGTCATGGAGCACAGCCATGGCTTTGAGTGCTGTGCTCTAAGAGCTTGATGTCTGACAGTTGGCAGAATGCCTGTGCTTAGGGAAAAATAATTCCAGGTATGAGATATCGTATAACAACTTGATTTTGGTTAAAGAAGATGGAGTATGTAACTGCATTACAGCTCTAAAAAAGCATGAAGCATCAGGGAAGAATGAGAAATGGATGGGATTCAAATAAGGTAAATTGGTATGTGTAAAAGCGTAGGGATAGGAAACGAATAATGTGTGTTCAAGAGACTGATGGAGTTGGTGTCAAATTGGAGAGGCCTTTGAGTGACACATTTAGGAAATGGTCCTTATTCTTCATCAGTGGGGATAGAAATAAAGAGAAAGGTGGAGAGACATCTTGCAGTCAAAATCTGCATTCATTTATTCATAAGTTGTTTTCATTTATTCAACAAGTGTTTACTGAGTGGCTACCAGCTATGAGCATGTTCTGGATACATGGGACATACCCATAGACAAAACAAACCCTGCTTCCAAGGAGCTTAGACTTCTGTTCTTATTCTCAGATTTATGTAAATAGCCCTTAAGTCTGAACTCACTACTCTCCCTCCCCACCCCCAGCCCCCATTACATTTTGGGATTAGTTCCGAGTCTTCCAAAATGCGTTTGTCTCTTAGATTATTAGCAACTTTGTTTCCTGCATAGATGACATGATTACTTTAAGAATTAAACAGATTTGCATCTCTAGGAAATGAGCTCTTTCCTTCTCTCATTGTTGATATGATTGGCTTTTGCTTTTGAGGCCTAGGAGATGGAGTTCAGGGTGCGAATTGCTTACTGTTCTGAGCACGTGATGGAATTATGAATCTGCCCTTTCAATGTAAGATGGATTACCAAGTGTGTCTTTAGTTTTTTGTTTGTTTGTTTTTAGTTTTAATTTTATACTTAAAATTCTAAGCTCTTATTAATTTCAAGTCAACAATCTTTAGAAATCTCTTTTCAGAAAATAAGCATCAAAATATTGTGATAGGAGTTTCTTCCCTTGGCCAGTTTAATTTTTATTGCTTTCCTACAAGTGTTAGCATTTCTATAACCTGAAGAGATTTTTAAATCTTTCCAGGAACATCCATTTAGGTTGTTATTGGCAGTATTATAGATTGCCAGTTCACCTTTGCTGATGGGGAGAATCATTCTGGAGACTTTCCTAAAGTTTGATGTTCTAGTTAGTGGTCAGTGTCAACAAACAGCTGCTGGGAGTGTGGCTTGCTAGACTAGCCACACTCCCCTGACCAGAATGTCTCCATAACTGCTGCTAAATCTTTGTCTGTGGTTACCTTTGGGAACAATTTTTCAGACCCCGATAATCTTAGTTAATAGAATTATATTTAAGCCTTCCTCAGACCAACAGTGGATTAGAAATAGTAATAAAATTTTTTTCAATCTAAGTTCTGAAGTTTATTTGGCCTAATCCTCTCATTTTTAAACGGGGAAAGAGTCTTTACAAAATTTTCAATATGACACAGATAATTTTTTTCCGTCTTTCAGTATGTCGTCTCTGCTAGTTCCCCAGAATTATGTAGTTATTTCTGGGAAACTAAAATGAACACTGACCCTGAGGCCTGTAGCCATTATAGGATTCCCTCAGGACTTTGCAGTTTAGATTCAAATAGTCTCTTGAGGCCTACCAACCTAGACAGCAATGATATAGATCCAAAAAGAAGTGGACTGAACCTTTTGTTAACACTTTATACGATGTGTGAGTCTCTCAGTTAAGAGAAAGTAAAAATTAATCCAAAGATTAGCTGCAGGTAAGTGTTGCACATGGTGTGGAGCCTTTGTATAGTCCTGGATTCTGGCAGCCCTCTTCTGTTACAAAAAACAACTAATGAACATGCCATGTTTCTCCCCAGGAAACTGTATGAGAGGCCTTTCCTTTTACGTGAGCTGTATAAGGAATGAACCTTAAGGAAAGAGAAACTGGTGGGCATGAGGTTTTACCATGGTAAAATGACACTTCAGATTCTATTCTAACAAATTTTAAGGAATACCCCTTCTTAGAATGTACAGAAGTACCATTATATCAATTAACACATTAAAGAAGCATTTAATAGAATTTAATGTATAATCAAGATGTTTAAAAGAAGCAATTTATATGTCACTGAATACTCTTAATACTATTATAGGACAGATTCTGAAATATATGAGGATGCGGTAGAACTTCAGCAGTTTTTTATTAAAATTCGTGATGAACTCTGCAAAAATGGAGAGATCCTTCTTTCACCAGCACTCAGCTATACGACAAAACATTTGCATAATGATGTGGAGAAAGAGAAAAAGGAAAAACTCCCGAAAGAAATAGAGGAAGATAAACTAAAACGAGAAGAAGAAAAAAGAGGTTGGTTTCTTTCATTTTACTAAATACGAAGAAATATTATTATACTGTGTTTTAGCTTGTCTCTTAATTAGCTGTGGAGTAGAGTCCTGTTTGTATAAATGAAAACTCAGGGTGTTGGCTCTTTCAAAATAGACATGATAAGATGGAAATTTTTTTCTCATTATCAGTTAGGTCATCAGACTGGAAAAGATTGAAAGTTACACATGACACAGCAGTTATCCTAGTATTTCAGAAACAGAGTCAGTTAATTCACAAATGTGGGAGCTTAATACCCCTTAATACTATTGGTAGGTAATAACCTAAGGGGCCTAGCTGAAGCTAGAAAGCGTTCTCAGCAGTGAGTACATAAAGTTTTTGTCCCATTGTTCAACGGTATGGCTTTCCTCGTTCGGACTCAACCAGATAAGATGATATTTTGGTTGAACGACATGTGTGGGAGGAAATTTTTATTTTAAATGTATCAGCCTAAAAATGTTACTTTGAGTCACTTACCAGAATTTTGAAATACTGGAAAATGGGAACTTTTATTAGAAATGTAATCGTTTTCTTTAAGAGTTAGAGTTTACATAAATGCCTAGAATACATAACTTTCCAAGAGTTATATTAGTCTTTAGGATCAAATTTGCTCCTTAGGGTTTTTCCCCTTAGGCAAGAAAACAAAATAAGTTGATTTGAAGCAAATTCTCATAAGCAATGACACACAAAAAAGAAGAAAAAAGAACCTGTGTGGTGAGAAAAATGATTTTACCAGCACGGGGCTGGCTGCAAAAACCAGCAGCTTTGCTGCCAAATGGGTTGTACTCATTCAGAATGGTGAGTGTGGGTTTGTTGTGCTGGGGGTGTGCAGGGAGGAGGGTCTTTTGTCTTTGTCACCTAAAAGTGGTTGATGCAGGAATGCACAGGGTAAACCTGCTGCTTTGCTAGCTCAAAGTAACAGTTGGGGGTTGGAGAATATCCTGGAAATTAGCCGTAGAAAGGCTGAGATAAGCTCTCTGTACATTCTTGGCTGACTGGAAAATTGTGCATATGCAGGGGAGATACAAGAAACTGATGGAAAACAAAATGCAAAGGATACTTGAAAGTTGGTCACAACTTTGAAAGCATCCCCCAAGCCACATAACAGATCATTCAGCAGAGGGTGGATCCTTTCAGGTTTGAGGGACTTGAATACAGTCTTCACCTAAACCATTGGCTGACTTTTTAACTGTGCAGACTTAGGAGCAACCCCTCATGCCATGTGTCCTGGTATACTTATAATGGAAGTCTCTGAGAAGAGAAGCGAGACAAAGGGGGAGAAAAATACTTGAAGAAATAATGGCTGAAAAACGTCTCAAATTTGATGAAAAACATTAACCTACAGCTCCAAGAACACCATGTAAGAAAACAGAACCACATCTAGGTATATCATAATCAAACTGCTGAAAGAGGATATCTTGAAAGCAGCAAAATGACTCATTATGTCCAAGAAAACAATAATATGGTAATGACTCATAAGAAATAATGGAGGCCAGAGAGCAGTAAAAAGATGCTCAAAATGCTAAAAGGGAAAAAAACTGAACCATGAATTGTGTATCCAGCAAAACTATCTTTCAAAAGTGAAGTTGAAGTAAAACATTCCCAGATGAATAAAAATGGAAAGAATTCACTGCTGGCAGATCTTCCTTATAAGAAATACTAAAGGAAGAGCTTCAGGCCAAAAGAAAATGACAGCAGGTAGTAATTCATGTCCATAAGGACCGAAGAGTATTGGAAATAGTAAATAAGTGGGTAAATATAAAAGACTATGTCTATATTTTTTTCATGTCTCATACTTTCTTTAAAAAACATTAGATTGTTTAAAGGAATAACAATAACACTATTGTTAGGCATATAAACATTTATAGTTGTATATATGTGACATTACTAGCACAAAGGAATGGAGCTATGTTGGAGCAAAGTTGCAATACTCAATGAACCTAAGTCAGTATTAATCTGAAGTAGATGGTGACAGGTTAAAGATGCATATTGTAATGCCACTAAAATAGAAAAAGTCAACACAGGAATTAAAATAACACCAGAAAGACTTGCTTAACACAAAAGAAGGCAGTAACAGAGGAAAAAGAGAGCAAAAAGATGAAAGACATGTAAAAAACAAACAGCAAAATGGCAGATTTGAATCCAGTCATATCAGTAATTACATTTTGTGACATTCCAGTCAAAAAGCATTGAATATCAGACTGAATTTAAAAAGTAAGATCCAACTATATGCTGTCTATAAGACACTTATTTTAGAGTCAGACATAAATAGATTGAAAGGAAAAGGGAGTGAAAAGATACATCAAGCAAATAGTAACCAAAAAGAGTTGGAGTGGCTATATTAATATTAGACAAATAGAATAGATTTAAAGAAGATGAAGGACTCCAGAACTGTGAGAAATGAATGTTTGTTGTTTAAGCCACCCAGACCATGGTGTGTCTTCTTACAGCAACTGAGCTAAGACAAGGACTGTCAACCACCTTGACCTGACTAACACTTGTAAAACACTACACCCAGTGACAGCAGAATGCACACTCCTGTAAAGCCTACATGGAAGATTGTCTAGAATGGATCATGTATTGGTTCATAGAACAATTTCCCCCAAATTTAAAAGGATTGAAATCGTATTAAGTTTGTTCTCTAAATACAGTGGAATTAGATTAGAAATCAACAACAGAATGAAATCTAGAAAATCCCCAAACATTTGGAAATGAAGCAGTACACTTCTGAATAACCCATGCATCAAAGCAGGTATCACAAGGGCAGTTAGAAAAATCTTGAACTGAATCAAAATGAAAATAACATATTAAAATTAATGGAGTATAGTTAAAGCAATTCTTAGGAAATTAATATCTTTGAGCATGTACATTAGAAAGGGTTAAGGTCTAAAATGAATCTATGTTTCCATGTCAAGAGGTTAGAAAAAGAAGAGTGAGTCAGACCAGAAGTAAGGAGAGGAAATAATAAAGATCAGAACAGAAATCAATGAAAGAAAAAAGCGGAAAATGTCATTGCTGTACTGAGTATGACGTTTAAGACACATGTTGTTTCTACTGACAGAATTTTATATACTTGGGATTTTTTTTTAAGTTGATTCTTTTCTTGGCAATGCAGAATTAGTGACACCTGCTCCTTGAATTACCCTAAGGCAGTTCTTGAAGTGTGGCCTCTAGGCAAGCAGCATCAGCATCACCTGAGAACTTGTTAGAAATGCATATACTCTGGTCCCATTCCAGGCCAACCAGTTCAGAAACACTGAGAGTGAGACCCAGCAGTCTGTGTTGTAACAAGTGCTGTAGGTGGCTCTGAGGTAGTTAAGTCTGGGAATCACTGCTCTAAGACCTTGGGTGTAATGAGTGGAGGAACAGGGACTTATGGCATCTGCCTTCCTTCTTAGTGGATTAGCAATGATGTGTGAACCCATTATCTTTTATGGTGGTACATTCTAAAGAAAAGGCGATACTGACATTTTAAAGACTATTGGTCACTGCCCTTGACTGTTCCTTTGATCAGGAAATATTTCCAATCATTTAACCTGTGAAGAAGACCTATGGCAGAAAAGCAGAGCCACATAGAGAAAAAGACAGATTTTTGTTCCTTCCCATCACTGTGCCTATCTCATGGGCCTGGGAGCCTTATGCTGACTAGAGGAAAGGGAGCCCTGCTGCACAGAGCTGCTTTCTGAGGCCTCCGAAACATCCCTATTAAAAGTTACTCATTTTTACACTAACTCAGAGATTGTATTTCTACCATGAGACTGGAAGGTAGAAGTGGTGCTTTGCTGTAGCATGTGCGGTCAACACTAGAAGAACTAAGTAGGAAAAGCTATATAAGCGGGGTATTCAAGGTTATTGTAACTAGTTATTTCTAGTCATCCTATGTCAAGGTACTTTATGAATACTAAAAGACAACACAACACCAGAAAGGAGGGTGGTTGTGTATGTTGGTCACCCCTCTCTATCTTTAAGCCATCAGAATGGGTTTCTTAATAATCGATCGAAATCAAGGGACACTAGAGCTCACAGACTCCTTTTTATATTAAATGCCAAAACTAAATACTCATACAGGGTAAGTAAACAAAGATAAAACAACATAGAAGACTTTCACTTAAATGTGGATAGATTGTACATAAATACCCACTGCTCCTCCTTCCCAAGCCTCTAAAATGGGGATTTTAAAACAAAAGAAAAGGCATAAACAGAAAAGCATTCCCCTCCCTTAAAAAAGAAAAGGAAAACAGTGGAAGAGGAGATGATGGCGGTTAAAATTCTGAAACTAGAAAACAGATGGATAAGTTGCTAATGCTGGCTTCAGTGCTAGCATTGGATGAAGACCTTAAGCAGGCTAATTCCTGTCTAGAAAGGTGCAGGGATTAGAACACTGTGTACTCCTGAAAAGTGGAGGTCCACAAGCGTCTGGAAACAGAAGAATTAGTTCAAAGTCTAAATTTAAAGGAGTTGAACCTCCAGATCACCTCCCTACCCTTCCAGTGACTGTTTATCCCTAAAGATGTAGATTCAGGGACAACAGGCAGACTTCAGGGTGGGGGTACAGTTCTGAAGAGGGGGATTATGAAAGGATTTATTCTAAAGAGTGAGACCCCTGACTCTCTTAACTACTTATCTCCTAAAATGCTGGGAGTCAGGCTTATAGTTTTGAGAAAGGAGATTTTTTTTCTTGAGAAATGGACCAGGCATTGGGGAAAAACTGAAGATAACATCTGGAGGTCCTCAATGAAATCCATCAGTCAACCAGCTCTGTGTACATGTAGAGAGCTTCTGGCCAGCTTCTTTACCATTTTACTTTCAAATAGGAGCAGATATTTATTTAAATAGGACTGGATATTTAAGGAAAATCTAAGATGTAAGAGATAGAACAAAACAAAAAGAAAAAAAGGACCTTTGAGGAAACAAAGTGAAGGCAGCAGGAGAAAAAAATTTTTTTTAAACCAACTAAACTAAAATTTAGACCTTCAGAGAGATGACAGGCTACTGCCTCCATAAAACAAGAACAAGAGGCCATAAATAATGAACATTCACAGAACAGAAAATTTCTTAGAATACGGCAAACCCACAGAGTGAGAGAAAATATTCACAAATCGTTACATCTGATAAGGGTCTAATATCGAGAATATTATAAAGGGCTCCTTCAGTTCAACAACAAAACACAATTCAGAAGTGGACAAAGGATTTGAATAGACGTATCTCCAAAGAAATTATACAAATGTCCATAAACATGTGAAAAATGTTCAACATCATTAATCATTAGGAGAATGCAAATCAAAACTACTGTGAGATACCACTTCATACCCTTTAGGATGGCTGTTATCAAAAAAAAGGAAGATATACAAGTGTTGGTGAGAATGTGGAGAAATTGGATCCCTCATACATTGGTGGTGGGAATGTGAAGTAGTATAGCCACTGTGAAAAACAGTTTGGCAGTTCCTTAAAAAGCTAAACATTGAATTGATCTGTCAGTTCTATTCTTAGGTGTATATCCAGAAGAACTAAAAGCAGGGGCTCAAACAGATACTTGTATTCCAATGTTCATAACAGCATTATTCACAGTATCCAAAAGATGAAGTGACCCGTGTCTATCAGCAGATGAACGGATAAACAAAATGTGGTATTTACATGCAATAGAATGTGATTCAGCCATAAAAAGTAATGAAATTCTGATACATGCTACAAAGTGGATGAACCTTGAAGATATTGTGCTAACTGAAATAAGCCAGACACAGAAGAACAGGCACTGTATGGTTCCACTTATCTGGGTACCTGGAATACCAAATTCATAGACAAAGGAGATTAGAGGTTACCAGGCTATGGAGAGGAAAGATAAGGAGTTATTACTTAATGGTTACAGTGTTTCTGTTTGGAGTAAAGGAAAACATTCTGGAAATAGTGGTTAGGGTTGCACAACATTGTGAAAGTAATAAATGCCACTGCATTATACACTTAAAAATTATCAAAAAATGGTGAATTTTATGGGATGTATCTTATCAGAATTTTAAAAATTAATGTAATATACCAAAAAAATCCATTGAATTATGCACTTTAAAAAGGTGAATTATATGGTATATTAATTATATCTCAAGCTGTTTAAAAAAATGATAGAGTAGGATAGGGGGATATGTTGACATTGTTTAACAGAACAAACTTGAGTAGTAAATAAGCCATAGAGAGCTAATGCACAGTATGGTGAATATAGGCAACAGTATTGTCCTGTAATTGTGTAGTGTGATAAATATCGCTACAATGGCAACAGTATATAAGTAGATCAAAGTAACACATTATATACCTTCAATTTATACAATATTATGTGTTAAATATATTCAATTAAAAATTGTTAATGGTAGCAGAAAGAAAATGTTTAGAGAAGGATTAAACGATACAATTGAAGAAATCTCCAAGGAAGTAGAAAAATAACAAAGAAAGAAAAAAAAAGATAGCTAAAAGGTCAGCTCAGGAGGTCCAGAGTCCACATAACTGGAGGACATGGCTCTGCTAAGCTTTCTGCCACTTTCCAGTAACATTTCCTTCTTTTTGAGCCTTCAGTGTCAAGTCTTTAGTGTCCATTTTCCTACTAATGTCTATTCAAGGCTACCTAGGCTTTTTCTGTCGTACTCCTCAGAGTTCTTCTAGTCTCTCCTTGCTGCCCAATTCCAAAGTCACTTCTGTATTTTTTAGATATTGTTACAGTAACAATCCTTCTATTGGGTACCAAAAATCTCATCTAAATACCATCAACTCAAAAGTCCCAAATCTCATTATTTAAATCATCTAAATTAGTGTATGTATAAAGGTCTGGCTATGATGCATCCTGTGACCCAATTCCTCTTCATCTTTGAAACTGAAAAAACACATTCTTTACACTTAGAATATAGTGTTGGAACTATATATATATAGTTTGAATAGACGTATCTCCAAAGAAATTATATATATATATAGGATAACAAAGACATTTCCATTCAAAAAGGGAGCAATGAAAAAGGAAAAGAGTCTTCATTTCCAGGCAATTTCAAGATCCAGCCAGGCAGATTTCATTAGGCTTCAAGGCCTGGAATTAGTTCTCTGTGGCTCCACGCTTTGCCATCTGGATCGTCTTTTTTTCATGAAAGGTAGCACATACTTGCAGCTGAGTTGTTTTATCAGCCTGTTTCCTATCTCTAGAATTTTGGGAGATTTAACAGCCTTCGTTCATTTTATACTCTATCTTTTTCAGGCCAGTTGACAGTGCTCCTGCTTGTATAAAATTCTCAAGAACCTTGTGAATCTGCTGCATATGTCACAGGGATTCGTTTGGTTAATAAACTAACTACTAGATAACATTTTCTATCAAAATTAGGAAAAATTTACCAATATTAGAGAGGGAATGGAGAAACAGATCCCCTTGTAGCCAAACAGTGAGGGAATTAAATTGGTATAGACTTTTGAGGGTTAGTTTGGAACATGCATTTTAAAAACATTCCAGCTCTTCCACTTATGGAAAATTATTCTAGGGAAGTAATTGAAGTGGGCAAAGCTTTTCCCTAAAAAAAAAACAAACTATGACGTTTGCAAATGATGGCTTGTTTGGGAGCCATTAAAATGTCTTATTGAACAAAAATTAAAATCTTGAGAAAAGCATTTTATCTCAGGGAAAGTGTTAATGATACATTAAGTGTATGCATATATAGTTTACAGTATATTGTATGATATTCATATTCCATATCTCCTAAATTCTAAGATTCCATTAACTGTGACATAACCATGTAATGACTGTTAGAGGAAAAAAATTTCAAAGCCATTAAGATGAAGAAGGTATATAGGAGATTATCTCTAGGATTACATGATTTACAAGTGACCTGTTTTCTTCTTTATACCTTTCTGTATCATCCAAAATGACTACATTGAACATATGTTATTAAGGTTATTATTTTTATTCTGTAGATCCTTTATTTATATATTTATTTAATTAATGACGGATGGTTGTAATTCGGAAAGACAGTTTTGAGTACAGGGTATTGGAAATATGGATGTCATACTATTTGTCCTGAATCCTGCCTTTAAATGTATTGGTATGTGTTGTTTGAATCCTATAGCTGATTCCAGCATCCTTTTCATGAGAACGTTTTTCTTATTTTTACCCAAGAAGCTGAAAAAAGTGAAGATTCCTCGGGAGCTGCAGGCCTCTCAGGCTTACATCGCACATACAGCCAGGATTGCAGCTTTAAGAACAGCATGTACCACGTGGGAGATTATGTCTATGTGGAGCCCGCAGAGTCCAATCTACAACCACATATAGTCTGTATTGAGAGACTGTGGGAAGATTCTGCTGGTACGTCCATTTTAAATTGAAGGGCAGATTGGTGAAAAGTGACTATATTACTCCTCCTTGGTCCTCAGGGGAAAAAAATGTAACTCAGACATTTTATGTCTTCCAATAATAGTTCTACAGTGAGTCAATGTAAGTACCTACTATATGAAAAACATAGGATTGAGCCCATTTGGGCAGTGACACATTTGAGTTAAAATAAATGCAACTTCTGGAAGTCTAGTTGAGATTCATTCTTTCAACTGATAATTTATTAAAAACACACCGTGAGCCAAACTCTGTAAGATACCAGAGATTCAGAAGAACAAAAGGCTCATGTTTGTCCCTGACAAAACCACTCTGGTAAAAATCACAAATTAAAGGGATTATTATAGAGAGAAATGTGCCTTGGCTTATAATTTGATTTCAGAAAAGCTTCCTAGAGCAATTGCCTTTAGCTTGAAACATAGAGAATGAATAGGAGTTAAAGAAGCCAAAAGCAGGCAAAAATGAGATCCAGACAACCAGTTCTTTCAGCTGTTGATCATGTAAAATACCTTTGTATTCCTTCGTCCAAGTGCTAAATACGACCTTTGGTATATCTTATGTCCTTATACGCTTTAAGTGTGTCCTTACCCAGCAGAGTAGAGCAGTTCTCTCATCATCTTCCTCATTCTCTTTATTATACATTTTTTTAATATGAGGGGGAAAGTAGCATGTTTTAGACCTCATTACACTTCATTATTTTAAAGTATTGTTTCTTCTAAGATAATTATATTAAGGAACCATGGCCTAAAAAGCACATTGCTAGGTTCAGGCCATGGCAGGATGGATAGAGTATTGCTCATTTTGCAAGAATGTGTAATTTCTGTTAATGGTAAATTTTTTTTCTCTGTCTCTCTCTCTTTGTTTTTGAGGTGAAAAATGGCTGTATGGCTGTTGGTTTTATCGGCCAAATGAAACATTCCATCTGGCTACACGAAAATTTCTAGAAAAAGAAGTTTTTAAGAGTGACTATTACAATAAAGTTCCTGTTAGTAAAATTCTAGGAAAATGTGTAGTCATGTTTGTCAAGGTAAGAAACTCATTAGTCCCCAAAGAATAAATTATTCCATGGGAATGAAATTCACATACACAAAAAACTGATATTTACAAAATTGATAGCTCTGTTTTAAATTGTGTGACATTTTTTTAAAGCTGTGTCTCTGGCTGTTTGTAAAGATTTGGGGAGAAATTAACCTGAACATGATGATGAAAGCCCATTTGCTGCCTACACTGTATAGCTCTGTGCAATTAGCTTTAATTTTGTTATATTGCCAGACAGACTTTTAAGGAGGACACTTTCTGAAGGATGATTGTAAGTTTTCAGTGTGGTTTTTAGGTAATAAGGTGTACTTTTTGTTTGTCTGTCTAATATATGCATGTTCCTGAAGCTTTAAGGAAAATTAAAGCTGTGTGAAATACTAATATATTATCAAAGGGAAAGTTGGTAAGCTAAATAAGCTAAACAGTATGTATTGAGTAAGACAATTCTGTGTAAGGAAATACTCCTAGATCTCCAGCCGTTTACCATTTGTTGTTAACTGTCCAAAGGTCTTACATTTTAGCTTTTAATTCTTCGCTTGGTTGTTGTTTTTTGTTTGTTTTTTTGGTTGATTGGTTTTCAGAAAATTCTCCTAACTATGTTCTTATATCCACCAGGAATACTTTAAATTATGCCCAGAAAACTTCCGAGATGAAGATGTTTTTGTCTGTGAATCACGGTATTCTGCCAAAACAAAATCTTTTAAGAAAATTAAACTGTGGACCATGCCCGTCAGCTCAGTTAGGTTTGTCCCTCGGGAAGTGCCCTTGCCTGTGGTCCGAGTGGCCTCTGTATTTGCAAATGCAGATAAAGGGGATGATGAGAAGAACACAGACAACTCCGAGGACAGTCGACCTGAAGACAGTTTTAACTTGGAAAAGGTATGTAGATAATAGCCATACAGAAAACAACTTAACATTTCAAAGTATTGATTCCAGAAAATAAACGAATAAAGTATTCAAATTAAGAAGTAGAAAAAGAGCAACAATATAAAAACTTAGCCAAATAGAAAGAACGGAACTATAAAGGAAAGAGATTAATGCTAAGGATACAGAACAGTACAACTGAAAAGTAGACTTTGACAAGTCCAGTGAGATAAACTACCAACTATCCTAATAAAGGAAAAAGAAGGGGATTAAGCTTGACATACAATGTGGAAGAAGTATAAAGACTTGTACATTTCTTTAGTAAACTTGAAAACCTGAGTAAAATGAATAACTTTCTAGGATAATGCAAATTACCAAGGTGGAATCCAGAAGAGAGAACACATGTAAGTAACATGAAGAAAATTCTTTTAAATATCAAAGAGCTCACCCCAGAGAGTACTCAGGTCAGATAATTCTACAGGTGAATTCTTTTAACCATTTAAATTATTTCAGAGCATGGGAAACAAAGAAAGCTTCCTGGTTTGTTTTACAAAGCCAGAATAATCTTGATTCCAAAGCCTGATAAAATAAAAATAGAAAACTATAGTTCATTCTCACTTTATGAATATTGATGCAAGAAAAATCTTGGGGGAAAAGTGTTCTTATAAGTGAAATCAAGTTAGTCATTCAAGAATAACATAACCAAGTAGAGAGGAGTTCATTCGAAGAATGCAAGAATAGTTCAAAATTTGGAAAATTCAGTAATATGCTTCATTATATTAGTAGATCAAAGGACAAATTACTTGATCAAGTACCTGTCTTGACTGATTTAAGACTTTAGAAGGATATTTCCTCAAAGTGATTTTTTTTCCTCAAAGTGATTTTTAAAAATTGTATTTGTATCTCAAGCCTAAAACCTGTAAAAGAAATTCCTTTTAGTTATACACGTGACAGAAGTGCTTGCTATATTTTTCTGAAAATAGCCAATGTTATTGGACAAATAAAAGTAGTAAAAATATTGACAATAAGAGGCAAAATTATTTTTTTGCAGATAATGGAGAAATTAACTGAAAAGTTTTTGAAAACAGAATTCAGCAAGTAGAAATTTTAAAATCCATATACAAGTCAGTAGTTTTTTTATACAAATATAATAATAATTTATAAGACTTCTAAAAGTAAAATGAAAATGTTGAATACATTTTAACAACTGTTGGAAAAATCATATGGAAGATAATACCCTATTCACATGAACAACAAAAAAAATACATTAAGAAATTATCTTAAAAGGAGAATATGGAACCTGTGGGAAGAAAATCTAGAAGGGCATAAAATACTTGAATAAATTATTTTGGAACTTGGCAAAATTATTCTAGCATTCTTATGAAAGAATAAACATGACAGTTACCAGAAAAATTGAAGAATAATCAAGAGTGCTTTACCCTGCCAAATAGTATTATATTTTATAAAATTACATTAAAAAATACTGAGATATTAGCTCATGATCAGTCAATGAAAGGAATAGGCTTTTCACAATTAAATTCAAAACATAAAGATAGTAATTTGTTTATTCATTTATTTGTTTATTATAGTTTTACGTATTTTATTTTAACTTATTTTGAAATAATCTTAGACTTAACAAATGTTCAAAGTACTTAACAAAGATAGTACGAAGACATTCCTTACATTCTTCATTCAGTTTCTGCAAGTGTTAGCATCTTGTATAAGCATGATACAAGGATCTAAACCAGAAAGTTAGCATTAATACCGTTTACTAATCTAGAGGCCTTGTTTGTATTTCCCCTGTTGTCCCCCAGTGGCCTTTTTCTTTCTTTCTTTCTTTTTTTTTTGACTAGTTTTATTGAGATATAATTGGCATATAGCACAGTATCAGTTCAAGGTGTACAGCATAAGTGATTTGACATATATATCATGAAATGATTACCACAGTAAGTTTGGTGAACATTTATCATCTCATATGGATACAACATTAAAGAAATAGAAAAAAATTTTTTCCTTGTGTTGAGAACTCTTAGGATTTACTCTCTTAACAGTTTTTACATAAAATGAACAGCAGTGTTAATTACATTTATCCTGTTGTACATTACACCCCTAGTACTTAACTTATCTTAAAACTGGAAGTTTATACTTTTTGACTGTCTTCATCCATTGCACCCTCCCACTACCCCCTGCCTCTGGTAACCACAAATCTGATCTCTTTTTCTGAGTTTGTGTTTTTGAAGTATAGTTGACCTACAGTACTATGTTTCTGGTACACAACATAGTGATTTGATATTTCTGTACATTCAAAGTGACCACTATGATAAGTCTAAATGTTTTCTATCACCATACAAAGATATTACATAATTACTGAATATATTCCCCACACCATACATTTCATACTTGTGACTCATTTATTTTATAACTGAAAATTTGTATAAAGGTAGTACTTTAAATCAGCAAGAGAGGATGGAATCAAATGATATTGGAAAAACTGGTAGCCACTTGAATAAAAAGAAGAAAATAAAACCACCTGAACTCTCCCTCATTTCATATTGCAAAATAAGTAAGATATAAACATAAAAAAAGAAATATAAGTTGCTAATACAAGTACATTTACTATTATTTACTTATAATGTTTTATTCATTTGTAAGCTTGAAATGGGTCCTTTATATGCATGATATAAAACCCGGTAGCCATGAAAGAAAAAAATCGCTTTACTGATTTACAACTGAAAACATCAATTAGTTTAATAAAACAGTCTAAGGACTACTATTTCTAATGTACAAAGAGTTTGAAGTCTAGGAAAAAAGTTAACACTAGAAAAATGGGCAAAGAACCAAATAGATCATTTATAGAGGATCATTCAAAAACATAAGAAAATCTATTAATCTAAGTTTTTAAAATGTTCAACAAACAGATTAGCAAGAGTTCTAAAGACTAATAATACATGCAGCCTGGAGTGGGTGTGGGGCAGCACACTCTCATCTCCCATCAGTGCCATTCCCTTTGACCCTATCATCTGATGGCAGGGAATGTACTCCAACATACTACTCAGATCGGTACACCAAAAGGTGATGTCAATGTTGTTTGTAGAAGCAAAACCCTAGGCTGAACCCAAATGCCCATGAATAGGAACTTAGTTGTCTACATCCATTCATATAATGCAAACTGTGCAGCCAATGAAAGGAGTTAACAGGTTGCAGAATGGAATGTGGTTCCATCATTACTCAAAAAAACCAAAAATGTATGTTTACATATATGAATGTGTAAACAACATGGAAAATATACACTAAACTGGGTGGTTATCTTTGGGGTTGGATCACAGAAGATTTATTTTTAAGACTTTACACATGCTAATGATTGAATTATTTCCAACAAATATACTTTTTATATAAAAAAAGTTTTTAATTTTTTTTAAGATAAAGTTTTTAAATTGTTAATGTAAAAACTGGAAAAAATTGAATTTTTGGTGTCTTAGGAAAAAAATATCCATTTTAGTGTTACGAGAGAAAGGGAGCTTGGAAAAGAACATATTTTTTACATTTTACCAGTATGTCTGGGAATCATAGAGATACTAATTTTAAAAGAATAAGAAATATCAATGGAAGTCAGTGTGGGAACTAACTTAGATTTGTTATTATTATTATTACTAGAATTCTTAAGTCCCCAGGGTCCTCTGTATGAGTCACTTTTTTTCAGTCTCATGTCTTTATTTTAATATTGCATGGCATTCCAAGAACTTGTTGAAAGAATAACTAGAACAGAACCCATTCCTAAAATGAAAAGATACTCTTAATCTCAGGACTTCATAGCTTCCATTCCTTCAAGTGCCCCTCACCCATCATATATTGTGGGATCTCTCTCATTCTTAAGGATTTTCCAAGAAGACCATTTCAGTGTCACATTTGAAGTCATAAAGATCAAAACATTAAATTATTTGGGCATTCTAAAGGAGACTTTTTTGAGGTTGACGTTTCAGATATTCTCAGAGGACAAGGAGATGCAGTAGAAAATTTGAGGGTTCTGGAGTTTCCTCAGCATTTATATGCTTTAGAGGTATATACTCAAAACACCTAGTGCTGTGCTCGTTATCTGCTAGGTTCCCAGTAAGTGACATTTCTTATTTCCATTAGTCAGAGTATGTTTTCTTTTTTTTTTTCTGCCAAGACTAAAACAAAAATAATGTTTGTTAACTGGTTTGCATGAGTCAGGCATTGTTCTGTGTGCTTAACATGAATTGTTTCATTTAAGTAAGCTTCCTAACAACCCCATCTGAAGGGCACACTATCTTCATTTTACAGATGATGACCCTAAGGTTTAAGAGGTCAAGTAATTTGCCCAATGTCAGAGCAGCCAGTAGGTGACAGACACTAATTTATTCAAAAACAAAGTGTGTGTGTTTATGTCACAGGGGCTGTACTGTTTCTTTCCATGTTGGAATAAATCAAAATGATCAAGATGTTAAATCTATCCATTGTTGATATTAAGAAATTGAGAACTCAGTAAATGTGGTGAAGAGAAAGCTTGTATAGAATTTGCTCCCCATTCTCTACAACAGTTGATGAGGCTGCTCATGAACACTGATAAGTCTTCTCAAGTGTTTTTTGGCTAAAGCAGTGCGAATGGGAGAGGGAAGGAGAGGGGAATAAAAGAATCTTGGAGTAACATTATTTTAGGAAATTAATGAGAAATTTAAAGTAGGTACAATATTTGATAAGATTTTCTTATTTTAGTAACCTATTTTGGTTTCTTGTCTTAATCTGAGCTTCTATTTATGGTTATTTTTTTTCTTTTAAGTTAAAATGAAGGAAAGCTTGCTTTCCTTTCTTACCTCCTCTACCCACTTCTTGATTGTCAGCTGCCTATCTTCAATCAGTTTCCTTTGCCACAGGAGAAAGAAGACGTCCCTGTGGAAATGTCAAATGGTGAACCAGGTTGCCACTACTTTGAGCAGCTCCATTATAATGACATGTGGCTGAAGGTTGGTGACTGTGTCTTCATCAAATCCCATGGCCTGGTGCGGCCTCGCGTAGGCAGGTGAGTGTTATTGAGGTGGGGAGGATGAAATTGGGTCTGAGAGATTTGGAGTCAGTAGAAATTCATCATTTTAGGCTGAAAACAAATGTCCTTTGGCAGCTTCTTCCACTTCCTCTCACACCTTACTCTCCCTGCTTGTGCCTCTAGCCACACTCTTCTTTCCCTCTTTAAGTTCCTCCCATGAACTTTTTTTTTTCTTTTTCTTCTACTATTTACTGAAGTCTCAATCCAGAAATCTTCTTGCCCACTTCATATGGTGAACTTCTTTAGCTTAAATTTGAAATGGCTCTTCCTTAAGGAAGACTTACTGTCACCTTCAGACTGGGTTACATCTCTCTGTTACACATTCTCAGAGCACCAGGTTTTCCTTCTTAGAGCACATATCAATCATATTATCAGGTTTCCATAATGAAGCTGCAAACACCCTGGGACCCTCTCTTTTTGAGCAAAAAACAGATATATACCTTTATATCCCATGCTTCAAACAGTACATGAGGCTCAGATATTTAATGAACAAGTAAATGGGTGAAAGTATGGTTGAATGGCCTAGAACAGCAGTGAAGGAGTCAGGGTACAGGGCTGGGCAGTAGAGGACAGTAGATAAGGACAGTAGTTGGTTCCAAAAGATTTTGGTGTAAGTCCCAGCCCAGGTATTTAATATCCTTAGGCAAATGATTTACCTCCCTGAGCTTCAGTTTCCTCATCGTATTTGTTCATCATTCAATAATTGTTTATTATAAACCTACTGCTTACCAGGCTCTGAGGGTACATTAGTGAATAAAACAGACAGGTATCCTTAGTCCCATGGATCTTTATTCTGCTGGGAAGACAAATAATAAACATCATGAATAAGTAAAGTATATAGCACATTAGATCATGATAAGTGCTATGGAAAAAAATAGAGCTGGCTATGGGGAATCAGGAGCATCATAGTCAATGTGGGGAGTTCAAATCATTAAGATGGTGTGTAAAGCCCCACTGAGAGCTGACAGTTGAGCCAACACTTGAAGAACCCAAGGAAGTGAGTAATGTGAACATCCGAGGAGAAAGCTTTCCATGGAGAGAGAACAGCCATTGCAAAGACCTGAGAGGGAAGCATGCCTGGCCTGTTCAAATCAACAGAGCTTATTACAAGGGGAGTGAGCTATGCGCGAGTTACATAAGATATGAGGGCCGGGAGTGCGGTGCAAATCTTGTGGGCCTCTGAAAACACTGTAGGGATGTGGACCTTTACTGAATGAAATGAAATATCATTGGATTATTTTAAGCACAAAATGACATCTGGCTTAGGTCTTAGCAGGATCGCTCTGTCTACTGATTGTTGAGAGTAGACTGTAAAGAGTCAAAGGTAGAAGAGCAAGGAGATCTGCTACAAGGCTGTTGCAGTAATCCAGGCAAGAATGATGGTGGCTTAGGCCAGTAGTCAGATGAGGATGAGGTTACTGCTTCATGTCAGGAACCACAAGACTATGGGGATGATAATAATACCAACTTTATGGTGTGGTTGTGAGAAATGGTACAGTATCTTACACAGAGCAGTCAGATGTTAATTTTTTTTTCTAAGAAGATGTTATCTTGATTTCATCAGATTCTCGCAGAGTAAAGAGATATTAGGCTTGACCTTCTAAAAGGTTATAAACCATAGCCTTAATGTGACCTGACCCCAAATGTTGATAGTCTGTGCTTTTATTGAGCTTACAATTCCAATAATAGATGCTTACATCTTAGGAAGAAAACCTGGGAGCCAGCTTAAACTATTAAGTTACATGCCTTGGTAATATGTTTTAAAAAAATTTTTCCCCTCAGATGAGTAGCCAAGTGTTCACTTCTTTTTTTCCAAGTGTCTTCTCATATGATTAAAGGGGGAAAAAAATCAAGGGAATTGTCTTACTATCAAAACAACCAATGGAGCTCCTCTAAATAGTATATATCATTAAGTTTCTGGTTAACAGAATTTTTGTTAGATTAATCCTGTCATAGGAGTGAAATCCATCAGAATTCCATTTTAATGGAATTTCTCCATTTTTTTCCCCCAAGAATTGAGAAGGTATGGGTCCGAGATGGAGCTGCATATTTTTACGGCCCCATCTTTATTCACCCAGAAGAGACGGAACATGAGCCCACAAAAATGTTCTACAAGAAAGAAGTGTTTCTGAGTAATCTGGAAGAAACCTGCCCCATGACATGTATTCTGGGTAAGTATTTAAGCTTTTATTTAATCGCATTCATTCCACAGTTGGTTGAATAGTTCTTCTGTCCTAGGCACTGTTCTAGGTGGTGTACAGCAATAAACAAACCAAAATCTCTGCTCGCTCAGAGACTTAGAATAGGGCAGAGGTTGGGGAGTCAGTAAGTAAATTAAAATTAAATTATAGAACATCAGATAGTAATTAGGGCTATGAATGAGAATAAAGCAGAGGAAGACGATAGAGAGTAATGTTGAGCGGAGGTCTTCTTTTAGGTAATGTGGTCAGCAAAGCCTCTCTTATAGATGACATGTAAGTAGAGCCCTGAAGGTAGTGAGGATGAGGGAGAAAACCATTCAAATATCTGAGCTTTTCCTCCTTTAAGGCATAGCAAACACCAAATGCAAAGACCTTACGGCAGAGTATCTGGGCCTGTTTGAGACACAATAAGAAAGCAGGGTGGCTGGAGCAGGGCAGGGGGTGTGGTAGGGCACTGAGTCATGGTAGGTCTTATAGACAGTGCAGAGATTGAGTTTGGAACAGATAGGAAGTCCTGTGATGAGGGGTCTGAGCAGAGCAGCCATGTGAGCCGACATACATTAGAGGAATCCCTGCGGCTGCAGTACGGAGATTGTGTTGTAAGAAGCAGGGAGAGCAATTAAAAGACCTTTACATTGTCTTTTGGATTAACCCTGGTAATGTTATTGTTCCCATTCCAGAAATGTGAAGGAGTCTTGTTTTGGTTTCTGTTCAGTCATCCTACTGAGTGTTCACAGTGGCATTGCTTCTCAGATCTAGTTATATGCGTCATACACTGTCACGTTTCCAGCTATTGTGTTTCTTCTGGCTCTGAATTAACTCGACAGCATACTTACACCAGCTACTATTTACATCTTTTGGAATGGTTTTCCAAAAGCTTTATATTGATTACATAGGATTATAAAGATGAAGAAGCCACCTTGCTTATGACCAAAGGAGATTTGCAGATGAAAAAGTATTTTACAGTTTATAGACTTTGTTTGATCTCTTTAGTGTTTACCTAGGTTGGTTTTGGTGCTTTGAATACTCAGATAAACTATTAGAATTAGTGAAAATATCAAGATCATCTGTATTTCTATTTATCATCACTAAGCAACTGGAAAATTAAAAATTTTAAATAGGAAATTTACATTTAGTACCAAGGAATAAATATTTTAAAAGATACCTAAGACTGACATATACACACACTAAAACAAAAAAACCAAAAAACTGTAAGAAAGTTATCGAGAGAAATTAAAGAAGACCTAAATAAATGAAGTGACCCATCATGTTTATAGCTGAAAGACAGTATTATAAAGATGTCAGTTCTCCCCAAGTTGATATATAGATTCATTGCAGTTCCAATCAAAATCCATTAGGTGTTTTTAATTTTTTTTATCCTTTATTAAATGAAGCCTCCTAAACTCATGTCTTTTCCCTATGTTTTGGGGACCTGGTAGGAACCTCAAGTCAGGGTAGAGACAACACATCCATTCCAGGGCCACTAGTCATTTTTACTCTTTAGTTGTGAGGAGAAATTTTACCTTTTCCAAATCCCCATTTTTTCCTTCTGTGAAATATGGAAAATATTAACTGTCCCTTCTCTGAATTGAAAAGCCTTGGGATTATATAAGTGAAGTGAGGTGTAGGTCCACGTCAGTGATAATAATGATAGCTATTTTAAGCTTCTAAAATGTTTCTGACCTTTTTTTTATGTGTTTTACATTTTTTGCATGTAAATGTTTAATAAGTAGTTAGCTATGAACACTCCTGTTAAGGTCAAGAGCAAAATAGGAATGTCCTTGTTGTTGTTCTGAAGGCTCTAGCCAGCACAGTCAGAAATAAGAAACAAATCTCAAATAAGGAAATTGAGGAGATGAACATTCAAGAGAATCAACCAGGAAATCATGGCACATAATAAAAGAAGATGGTTGAGTATAAAATTAATAACAAATTAGTTGCCTTAAAAGATTCAATAATAATAAAAAGATAAAATTACCTTGGAATATATTTGACAAGATATGTGCCACATCTCTATAAAGAAAGTTTCTTATGCTACATTTAGTGCATTTAAAAAGGTATGCTTGAACAAATTGAAAAGCATATCATGTGCTTGAATAAGAAGTCTCAGCATCATAAAGATGTCCATTCTCCCTAAGTTAATCTTTAATGTGATCTCAATAGACATACCAATAGGAATTTTCTTGTGAGGAATTTGAGACTGAATAAACTGATTTTTTCAATCATGTCAAATAAGAAACAAAAACCAGGAAAATTCCGTAAAACATAGTGAGGGGGGGTGTCTATCTTTACAGATACTAAAACATAACATTACTGACCCAAACTTGAGTCCACCTACTGCAATAAAGCCAGTCTCCTGACACCCAGTTGTGGTGAACAAGTGCAATGTTTATTGCAGGTCACCAAGCAGGGAGTTGAGGCAGCTGGTGCTTAAAAGACCCAACTCCTTGATGGATTTCAGGGAAAGGTTTTTAAAGACAGGGTGAGGGTTTCAATTTTAAAAAAAAAAGACGGGGTAAGGAAGAGGGTTGTGGGGTATATAGTCAGCTCATGGACATTCTTCTGACTGGTTGGTGGTGAGGTGGTTGGGAGTCAACATCATCAACCTTCTGGTTCCAACCAGTCGGGGGTCTATGCGCTTGTGGGCAGCATACAGATAACTTTCCACCTGGTGTTACACCTCTGCAAAACAGCTCAAAGGGAATGGCGCAGAATATTGTCTGTAGCCCTTGAGGAGAAACTAAAGGTCCTTAACTTTGTTTAATGGCCAAACTATTATTTTGTCTTGTTTGACTGTTTTCCCTTCTTTCTGTATTTTTCTCCCTTCTCTGATTAAATTTATTCTTTGAAACTCCAGAAAGGCCTAGGAGGCAAAGATTTTCTACAGATAAAAGGCAGGCGGAGGACATGGGGGGATCTGACCCAGGAAGACCCCATAAGGCCCTGCTTGGTTACAGTAACACTATAATAATTTAAGTTGTTTATGATTTACAAGTAAACATTATTTGAACAGAATAGAAAGTTTAACAGTAGACTCAGATATAATTTAATTTATGATAAAAGTGGCATCCCAGGTAAGCGGGAAAAGATGGATTTTTCTCAAAGTAGTATTTAGATGCTAGTAGCTATTTGGAAAAAGTATCCATTCCTTACATAAACTTCAAAATAAATTCCCAGATAAATAACAGGTTTAAATGAACATAAAATGAAGTAATAAATACACCAAAAGAAGTGACGGGGTAGAAATTTTTATAATCTTTGACATAAAACCTAGAACCTGTACAAGAAAAGATTGGTAAATTCAACTGTGTAAAAGGTTAAAATGTTTGCATAACCAAAACTGGCAGAAGCAAAGACAAATGACAACTCTGAGAAAATATTTGCAATGTATATCATAGACAAAGATCAAATTTCCCTCATATGTGAGCTCCTATAAACAATTAGGAAAAAAGATTAACATCCAGTAGGAAAATGGGCGGAGATTAAGAGAGAGCAGAGAAATGTTACCAGTGGGTCTTAAAAGAAAATAATGTACAAACTCAGCCAATAGAGAAATGCAAATTAAAACTACCCATATGCTGCTTTTTTTTTTTAATTACCTGTCAAATTGTCAAAGATTCGTATGTTTGTTACTAGTTGAGAAGAATATAGGGAAGTGACATTTGCCCACTTTGTGGTGGGTTTATGAATCAGCATAACCTCTATGGAAGGTAATTTGATAATACCTATAAAAATTAAAGTGTACATACCCTTTGACCCAGCTTTTGTACTTACAGAAATTTATACCTCAGATGTATTCATCCATGTACAAATTGATACATGTCTATATCAACATTGTGTTGCTTCAGTGGGAGAGCAAAAATTTGGAAACAACCTAAATATCCATCAGTAGGGAACTAGTTGAATAAATATATTTATACTAGCAGTGCTCCTCAAGATATATTATTTTGCAACAGAATTTAGGTATAAAACAGTATGTGATATGCTGCCATTTGTAATTGTGTGTGGTAAACATACCATGAAATGCAACCTTTTAACCATTTTCAACTGGACAATTCCAGTAAGTCCATTGACAGTATTTTGCAACCATCACTACTATCTATTTCTAGAACTTTTCATCATCCCAAATAGAAACTCTATACCCATTAAGCAATAACTACCCATTTCCGCCTCTTCCAGCCCCTGGTAAGCACTGTTCTACTTTCTGTGTCTGAATTTTGCCTATTCTAGGCCCCTCATATAAATAGATGCAAAATTTGTCCTTATGTGTCTGGTTCATTTTACTCAGCATAAATTAAAAGTTCTCAAGGTTCATCCATGGTGTAGCATGTATCAGAATTGTATTCCTTTTTAAGGCTGAATAGTATTGTATGTATATATAACATTTTGTTCATTCACCTGCTGATGCACATTTGGGTGGTTTCTACCTTTTGGCTATTGTGAATAATACTGCTGTAAACATTGGTATGTGAGCATCTGTTTTGAGTCCCTGCTTTCAGTTCTTTGGGATGTATACCTAGAAGTAGAATTGCTAGATCATATCACAACTCTGTTTAACTTTTTGAGAAAATGCCAAATTGTTTTTCACAGCAGCTATACTATTTTTACATTTCCACCAGCAATATACAAGGGTTCCAAACTCTCCACATCCTTGCTAGCACTTGTTATTTTGTGGGGGGTTTGTTTGCTTGCTTTGTTTGGCTTTTTTCCCCTTTATAACAGCTATCTTCATGAATATAAAGTGTTATTTCGTTTCAGTTTTGATTTGCATTTCCCTAATGACTAAAGATGTTGAGCATCTTTTCATTAACTTATTGGCTATTTGTATATGTTCTTTGGAGAAATGTCTATTTAAATCCTTTGCCTGTATTTTAATGGAGTTACTTGTATTGTTATCATTGAGTTGTAGGAGTTCTTTATATATTCTGAATATTAGATTCTTACCAGAGATATAATTTGCAAATATTTTCTTCTTATGTGTTGTCTTTGTGTCCTTTGAAGCTCCAAAGTTTTTAATTTTGATGAAGTCCAGTTTACCTTTATTTTCTTTGGTTGCTTGTGATTTTGATGTCACATTTATGGAACAATTGCTTAATAGAAGGTCACAAAGATTTACACCTATGTTTTTCTTCTAAGAGTTTTGTAGTTAATAGTTCTTACATTAAGGTGTTTGATCCATTTTGAATTAACTTTTGTTTATGGTAGATGGTAAGCTTCTAACTCCATTTTTACATGTGGAAATCCACTTGTCCCAGCAATAGCTGTTAGAGACTGTTCTTTCCCCATTGAATTGTCTTGACACCCTTGTTGAAAATTAACATAAAACCCAATTGTATGGGTTTATTTCTAGATTTTTAATTTTACTCCATTGATCTATATATTGTTATGCCTGTGTATAGCCTTTAAATCTTCTAACTTTTGAATCATGTGAATATATTAATTCAAAAATAATATGACTTTAAAATAATTGTTAGCTATGACCAGAGTTTACTCCTTTAATTTCTCTCCAATTTTCTCTTTCAGGAAAGTGTGCTGTATTGTCATTCAAGGACTTCCTCTCCTGCAGGCCAACTGAAATACCAGAAAATGACATTCTGCTTTGTGAAAGCCGCTACAATGAGAGTGACAAGCAGATGAAGAAGTTCAAGGGACTGAAGAGGTTTTCACTCTCTGCTAAAGTGGTAGATGATGAAATTTATTACTTCAGGTAAACTTGAAAAATTAAGGCAGAAAGAGCACTTCAGTTCCTAACAGTAAAATTGATATCAAAACAGCATAGTCCAGGGTAGGTTTTTTGGTTTGTTTTTTTTTAATTAGGTCTTAAACTAAAGCAGTATACATTTCAAATAGAAAATATTAATTCATTTAGAGATTAAAGGAAAATCATCATCTGCTGAGACGTGGTAACTGCTGTAATAGTCCTTTTGGTGTAGACTTCGGTAATTATAACGTGGAGGCAGAAATCCTTGGTTCTGGGACACAGCCTGTCTATTAAGAGATTGCGCAGTTCCTCAAACTATGAAAATTCTTTTTACTATGTATAGGCAACTAGATCCCAATTTTGGATCCAGTGCCTTTGTGGGTATTGAGCAGAATCCTTTAAAAACAAGCATTTGTAAGTAGGTGTGACTTTGTAAGTGCACGTTTTGATTCTTTAGTGGATATTGCAGATTGCAGGAAGTTGTTTCTAGATATTAAGGCAGAGCATTGCATTCTGATCGATTCTGCAATAATGTTAGCTGATTTCATTTTATTTTATGTCACTTCTTTTAGAAAACCGATTGTTCCTCAGAAGGAGCCCTCACCTTTGTTGGAAAAGAAGATCCAGTTGCTAGAAGCTAAATTTGCTGAGTTAGAAGGTGGAGATGATGATATCGAGGAGATGGGAGAAGAGGATAGTGAGGTCATTGAGCCTCCTTCTCTACCTCAGCTCCAGACTCCCCTAGCCAGTGAGCTGGACCTCATGCCCTACACACCCCCACAGGTGAAGGTGACAAGTTCCGGTTACTTATCTCATTCCCAGCTTTGGTTTGCAGCAGATTCAAATTAAGAAGTAAAGAGATATCTAGCTCCTACATTATGTGACCATCAACCTAGAATTCTACAGGAAGGAACAGATTTTTTTTCCTTTCTCGGTGCTATTAATAATTTAAAATTTAATACCTTATTTAAATTTCATAGGTACCTGTTTTTAATGGCAAGTTTAATTAGAAAGCTCACCTTGCCTTGTATTAAAAACAATGAAGAACTGCATCTCCTGTTACTCTAGCTTTTATTACTCATATCTTTTTAGTCTCTCCTTTAAGACCTCATCTTCTGGTTGAGGTGCTCCTGGTATTTTTTTCTCATTCAGAATTTTCTCAAGACTTAATTGTGAGGTCACCATTACAGATTGCAGTCATGGAATTTAGTGAAACTTTCATTTATTTCTTATATGGTAAGAGGCAAGGAAGAGCTGTGTTTTGAACAGGAAAATGGCCAGCTATAAACTGAACATGTCTATAAAACAGTAGCTGTTAAATCACATGTTCCTGGGTTCCAGAAACTTTGAGCAGTTAACCAAATGCAGTGTTCTGATGCACTATAAGAGCTTTCTGTCTTACAGTCTACCCCAAAGTCTGCCAAAGGCAGTGCAAAGAAGGAAGGCTCCAAAAGGAAAATCAACATGAGTGGCTACATCCTGTTCAGCAGTGAGATGAGAGCTGTGATTAAGGCCCAGCACCCAGACTACTCTTTTGGGGAGCTCAGCCGACTGGTGGGGACAGAATGGAGAAACCTTGAGACAGCCAAGAAAGCAGAATATGAAGGTAAATAGAGCCTAGGCACAACTGTCTTCGGCTTTCTAAGCAAGGGGGCGTTTTCAGCAATGCACGTGCATAGACAGGTTTTACTCTCTTGTTCTTACCACTTGCACATGAACTTTGTGTTGGGGACTGTCTCAGATGGCTCCCATCCAGCAGTTTAAGTGTCAGCCTTGTCCTGACTGAGCAAGCGCTGCCTCTGACTTGGCCTCTGATGCTGGTGTGGTTTTTTTTTCCCCCAAAAGTTTTCAAATATTTTGCTATTAAAAATTGCATGATTTTCTTCTTTCATCGAGTCCTGTAAGCTACACATGTGTTGAGCTGGGGAATGATTTTGTACAAGGATGTTAAATATAATTTTGGTTAAAATTCATCCGAAAGGGGGCTTTCAAAATCAGTGATCTTCTATTACGGCTCTTGATAAGCCATATGTATAAACTCCAGACTGAGGCTTGGCTGAAGCGCTTGGTTTCCTAGGCCATTCCTGGCCTGTGTCGTGTCTGCATCCATAGCTACTTTTAAGTAAGGTACTTGGGTTCTCTTTGATAAAGCTCAACTGCCTTCATTTTCCTGTTCTCTGTGATTACATTATTTTGGGTTACAAACTATCATTCAAGGATTTGGTGGTTCTTAGCCACTAGGGACAATTAGTTAACAGAGATTTTGGGGTTTTTTGTTTTTTAGCATGTCAGGTATGACTTTAACAAAGAAATGAATAGTAAACATTAGATTAGGCAGGACTGTTGCCCTTACAGCTGTACTACTTTTTCCATTTGGAGTTGTATATTTTATTTTGCCAGTTTAAAGCCTCTCTCAACGATTGACCACATCGATCATCATTATTCTTCTTGGCTGGGTTCAAATCCATTATTTTCCAGCCAACATAAAGAAATTAATTGTTAAGGCTGCCTCCTTCATTAAAGTTTATGGAGTTTCCAAAGAAACTCTTTTAAAAAAAAATTATTCCTTTCACTTATTACAGTTAGTTGAAAATTATCTGCCAGGCTTCCCCAAGGATCTTCTGCAGAACCCTAATCCTACAAGATGCTCAGCCAGAAAATATCTGTGGAAAAACCAGTTTGAGAAGCACTCCATACACTCTCTCTCTTGGAAACTTACATTGCATATTGCCTTTAATATCTTTAACCTTGTAGTACAGAACCTATTTTTCTCAGCTGGCTTTTCCTGAAACTTGATCAGGTATTCATATAATACCTGCTAATATCTTGAAGAATGAATATTTCACAGAACATTCTTTGAGAAACCCTTGTCAGTTCTGTAAGAACCTAGAACTTTGGAGAGCTTTGATATTTCTAACCTTAGTGGAAGTTAAGACCAGATATATCATTAAGCTGGAGAAATGTTAGAAATGAATCTCACCCCACATAGCTGGAAAGCCTTGTCCAGGACCAGCAGAGCCAGTACTGCATAGCTGGTTATTTAGAGTAGAGCAAACAAGAGTAAGAAATTGTCTGGAGAAAACATAAAAGTAAAAATGCTAGAGCAGAAAAGAGAAGGAGAAATAATGGCTTCTGGGAAGTTCTCTCAAATTCAGAGGGGAGTCTGAAATTCAGTGAGAACCTAGTGAAAGGAGTTATATGACTCAGCAGTGTCTGCCTATGATAGAAAACCTGAACTTTTGGTGTTTTGACCCATTGAATTCAAAACGCAAAGTTTGTAGTTTGGCTGGCTTCATTTAATAATTCTCTTTCCTAAAACAGCCCAGTTGGGCTCCTCCTGGAAGGAACAGGTAGCCAGTTCAATATTCGATTCACAAGGCTGAATTTTTTTTCAACTTTGTTTTTTTTTTTTGCTCTCCCATTTTATTGTGTCATTTGTGTAATGAAAATACTAGAACCAATGTAGGGGTCTAGGTCATCAGTGTTTTTTTACTGATAGTTCAAGGAAATGGGTTGTTCAAATGGCCTTCATCCCTCACGCTCATTGTACGGAGGATCTGTAACCTGGGACAGTGTTAGTGAGTGATGATGAGTCTTTGCAGGCAGCTCTTTCACAGCCAAGGAAGCTTTGACTTGCTTGACTTTCGCTTTCTTATACAAAGGAGGACTGGAGCTGTTGCTTCTTGAGTCTCTTTAAAGCCATGTGACCTCGAACTATTTTTCCCCCTCCTCAGATCAGCCAGTGGTAGCCTTTTGAATTCCCTGTTGGAGGGTTAATGCGTGGCAGTTGGAATGTGGTGCCAGGAATCAGGGCCACAGGTTGCTGGTTCTCTCTGTATATTGGACAAGTCACTACCTGTCTCCCAGCCCCTGTTTGCCCATCTGAGGAGTGGAGAGGATTTCCTATTTATGAACGGTGAAGCAAAATAAACCCTGTATGGTGGGAGCTTTGGGAATGCACATTTCTAGAGTTCTCTAGTAATTACTGGCTACTGGTTACTGGCTATGGAGATGCAGACAGAGTAGCTCAAAAGAGTGAGGGGTGTAGCAGGGATGTTCCACAGCCCATAACTGGCACAAACAAATGCTCCGCTTGCATTTTGGTTGAAATAAGTATGAATTCTGGAACTTTTGCTGATTTAGGATGATTTATGGTCAGTATTGAACTGCTCAGCTTCAGGAAACCTGGTTCTTTCAATACATTGTCCATTGCTTCATATGTGTGTGTGTGTGTATATATATATATATATATATACACACACACATATATATATATATATTATATATATATATAAAATTCCCTGCTTCTGATGACTGTAGCCTGGAGTATTATGCATTTTTTTCCCTTGGGGTTTATTAAACATGACCTCTATGCTTCATTAGAATATACAAATTAGCGTTTATTTTCCCTAAAACCTTGAGGAGGCAGTAAGCTATTTTTCCCTTACAGAGTTAATTTTCTTCAGCTGCTAAACCCCATGACACTAATGACAAGAGTCCTCAAATCTTAGTAAAATTGGGTGCAAGGAATCAGGAAAATATAGTAAGTAACAATTGTGCCAAAAATTATAATGGGCCATGGAATTGCTTCATGTTGAAATTATAAATAATTTATAATGCTATTAATACTAGAATAATGGTAGCGCTTCTCATCTTCAGGGTGCCTTGTGAGATTAACCGCGTTGGTTACTCTGGTGACGTGTTTAAATAAAACCTGTGCTTTCTGAATGTGTGTTGCAGTCTTAACATTCTTGAAATCTTTGCAGACCAGTTCTCAAGATGGGATAGGAAAGCTGGACTCTAGGTTACCAAGTGAAATCGGCCCGACTCCTCCTGTGTTGAGACTAGTCATCTACTGTTCCTTCCATTGAGACAGAACTGTTGCCTGTGTTTTAACTAGTCCTGTTGAATGCAATGGATGGTATTTTGAATTCCTGGGTTAAAAACAGAATTGAAAATCTGAAATGCCTTTACAGAGCGGGCAGCTAAAGTTGCTGAGCAGCAGGAGAGAGAGCGAGCAGCACAGCAACAGCAGCCGAGTGCTTCTCCCCGAGCAGGCACCCCTGTGGGGGCTCTCATGGGGGTGGTGCCACCACCAACACCAATGGGGATGCTCAATCAGCAGTTGACACCTGTTGCAGGTAAAAACAGGAGCTAAGACCATTTTTTTCCACTTTAAGAAATTCCTTCATTTTTTTTTTTCTCCAACAAGGAGTAGGCCACAGACTCTAGACTTTTCTCATGACAGATTCAAAATTTGAAGTCATCCATGTTGTCCTTAATATCGCCTTTCCCATATGGGCAATGCCTCCCCTCTGCCCCAGAAACGGGCCCTGGGCCCAACCCTGGAAATTGGTAGGGAACAGCTCTTCCCTGGCTGTGGGCATGGTCTGGCGATATTCTCCACCTGAGACTGCTCTTGAGAGAGCGCTATAGCAGGAAATAAAAATAGATCCTGAATTCTGTTCCAGAGGGACTCCAAGAGAAAACCCAAAACTAGTCTTTAGGTGATGGTGATTTTCCCGTCTCATTCCAGTATTCAGTTTGCCTTGTTCTGCTGCAGCCATCCTTAAAAGACTGACCATTTAAAAGGATTTTTGACAGTGAATTATAAATCCTTTCTTGGTCACCAATGTGCATGACTGCCTAATGGAATACAAAGTCCTTATTCAATTCATTGTGCCCACTCTGTAATGCTTTTCTATTTAATTACATTAAACTGCATTTTCTGTTAGTATCCCAGTCACATATTTTTTAAAAAAGAAAAGAAAATGATGAATGTGGTTTGCTTGTGTGTGTTGTCTCTGGTTCTGGTAGCCATAGAAAATTTGGCCATTCTTGATTGAATATCCTTGTCTGATGTGTCTCCAATGAGTAGCCGGTGGACCACTTCTCGGATCCCTCCTTTGTGATCTCTCTCAGCCTGGTGAGGTCCATTCAAGCCACCTGTGTTTCTTCTTAAGCAAACAGTCTGACCTCTTTTTTGCAGGGAGTCTAAGATAATGTTGTTCAAGGCAGGCTCATTAGGATGCTGTTTTTGGTTTTGCTTTTTTTAATTTGCTTTTTAAGGCAGAGTAGCATAGGATAACTTTTCCATTGTCGCTCCTACCTTTTGTGATGGCAAGTTCTCAAATGCACTGTCGCTGAATTCAGCAGTTGCACTCGCCAGAGCACATCTGAATCATGGCTTTTCAGTACTTTCAGTATAACTGATGTTGATCTAACAAATCTCATAATCGCCTGCTCTATTCCATGGCCCATTTTGGTTAATGGGGTTCCAGAGGTTTTTAGAAATCAGGCCTTAAACATGGGGACTTTGAAAGTTAGAATTCCCTCATTGACATTCTGTTTTGTTCTATTTGATATGTGGTATTGTAGCACTGTGCCCTTGACTAAAAAGCCCAGGGACACATTCATAAAACAAATTCAAACAGCTAAAAACATTAAAAAAAAAAACAGCAGCTGCAGCATTTTAGCTCCCTGTTGGGGAATAACGTCATAGAGCTCTGATGGGTGAGGAGGGTGGGCCCCCTTCAAGAAAGCCTTTGGCTCCATTATTAAGCACGTGCTGCCCAGACTTCTGGGCCCTAGGAGTGAAGGGCAAGCATTCTCTACAGTAACCAGTCTGTTCCACAATAGGAACTTCACAGCTAAGAGGGTGATTTTTCATGGGTTTACAGGTTGCATAGGGCCTAAGTCTTAGCCTTGTTGCTGTCTGAGCCCAGCTTTGCTTACAAGCATTGAAGCTCATTTGAACACATGTGACTGGGATAATAAATGCCAAAGTACAGTTTAATGAAGACAACTGTCATGTCTTTCGGTTCTTAATAATTTCTTCAAGCACAGCCCATGAAGGCTGCGTTCAGATGGGCTTTTGTAATTGAAAGCAAAGCCTCCTAACATTCTTAAGTCCCACCTACTTATCCCTAAAAGCTCTATCTAGTGGTGTGGTTAAAGAGCAGTTTGGTAGTATTGGATCTCATGTTTAAGATGATGGTGTCTGTTCAAAAGCAGTTTTTGCTCTCAGCTCTTATTTTTAAAAAATGAACCTCATAATCTTTTTTTACATATAGAGGTATTATTTAAATTTTGTTTTATTGGTCTGTGTAATTGTAAGTTTTTTTAGTCAGCTTAGAAATGATGAAGCGAGCTGAATCAATCTCAGAATTTTGAGTAATTTTATAGCTTCAAAAGACTAAACTTTTATAAATAAATACCTTTCAACTAATTATTCAGGGAAAGTCAGAGTAAAATTCTTAGAATCTGGAGTTTTCCACTGTTTCCCAGAGTCCCTCTGCAAAGAATATTATATAAAAATGAGGTTTGGCACCAATCCCTCAACCCTGCATTTGTGCAACAAGCTGTGATCAAAGGTGATTGCATTTTAGGGGGAGTCTTGTGTTTTTTTCATTGTGATCATTCCAAGTCCCAGAAAAATCAAGTTGTTTTTCCTAAGAAATGTCATGTGGCTTTAAAGTTGTTTTGATAGGTGAGTCTTTGACATTTTGAAATTATTTTCGTCCTTTAACTCTTTTTGCCAAAAATACTTGTTTCTTGAAACTCTTCCCTAGCCAGCAGAAAATATTTTGTGTTGTGAAATGCACTTTGAAAATAAAGGTATTAAAAACCTCTGTTCACAGAAATTCTGTACCTCATTTAAAATGTTCCCTGTTAACTGAAGGTTTATGTGAGGACATTTGTGAGCTTGGAGACAATGATGACAGTTGGCATTTTCTCATGTCAGCAGAGCCTGATTCTCCAGCCGTTCCTCCTAAGGTCTACATGCAGGCTGCTGAGTGACCTGGGCTTAGGTTGGCTTGGGAAGGTTTAGGCTTTATCTTTATTTTATCATGTTTTGAGATCTAAAGATGAAAAATCATTCATTGTGATGGCTCTTCACTGTTCCCCAGCTCAAGCCCGAGCATGATCCATTCTTACCTGCAGTGGAGGTCTGGAAGGGAGGAGGAGTGGATATAGAAGACTTGAAAAATTTTTGCCCACCTCCCGCATGCTGGAGAACCATGCTTTGTGATCAGGGCTGTCCGCCTCATTTCCCTCCATTCCAGTTTCCCCTCATGTGTACCCATGATAGGCATATGAGTGTGGGCAGAGTGGAATGATGGTTTATACTGTTCAATAGAATTGCAGTCGGCAGAACTGGTCACCCTGTTTGAACAGCTTGCAATAATATTGACCTTGGGAAGGCTGTTACTAGAACTCTTTATTATTATTTAACTGAAAACATGCAGCATATTTATCCCAGGGAAAATAACTACAAATAATAATATACTAAGTACTAATATATCCAGAAATGTTGTATTTCATATTTGTAACTTTCTATTTTGTTCATTATTGCAACAAAATAATTGCACTAATTGCCATTATATCATGCAATACTAAGGGCGCTTTATTCATTAAGTAGTGCATGTGGGGGGTTTGTTATTACTTAGGTCATGTTGCATGTTAATGATGCATGTCTGAAATTTGTTGTGTCCTTCAAGGCATGATGGGTGGCTATCCGCCAGGCCTTCCACCTTTGCAGGGCCCAGTTGATGGCCTTGTTAGCATGGGCAGCATGCAGCCACTTCACCCTGGGGGGCCTCCACCCCACCATCTTCCGCCAGGTGTGCCTGGCCTCCCAGGCATTCCACCACCGGGTAAGAACTTCATCCTCATTCACTCATTAATCTCATCTTCATATTCTCTTTTTCCTCCTTCAGCCAGTTGTTCCAGGAGGTACCTGCTGCCCATGTGGGCAGGCTTTTCCTCACTGAGAATCTCAGGGATGTCACAGCAGGGCCTGTCCTGTGCGTTGAGCAGGTGGCTTAGCATCTGTGCCCTTGGGCACCTGGCTGCCTAGCAGCAACAATACAGGACACATGGCAGAAACCAGACTTAGCAGACCAAGGGGCAGGAGGCGTACTCTAAAATCACGCAAACAATTTGACAAATGTTCAGAAAGCCAAACAGCCTGGAAGGTCATGCTGTGCTCTCTTCATCAGTGAATGAGGTTTCCCAAATTGCTAGTTGAGAATGAGTCACATATAAACAACAGTTTTTGCTCCTGAGTGCATTTCTTCCTTCCTCTGCTTCAATTCTTATCTCACAAGTACTTTTGTAGAGTCCCTGCTCCATCTCTTGCTTTTCAGACAGCCCTTCTAAGGGGAATGCAGCGTTGCTAATGTCAAACTCTTTAGAAATCCTTCAGTCATTCCTTCTAGGAACAAAAAAAGTGGGAGAGAACAAATTCGCACTGAACTAGTTTTTTGTATCTGAGTCCCCAAAGAAGCATGACATAACATTTTAAAGAACAGCATAGCCCACCCTACTAACTGTAGACACTGGTTTGTCAACAGAAGCTCAGAAGTTACTGCATATAGAAACATAAATGGAGTCCAGAAATAGCTACAGTTTGATTTTATAATTAATTAGCAAGCTGAAAGATTATTATGAAAGGAAAAGCACCAATTCCTATATTAATTGCTATCATATGCAAAAGAACTGACCCTTAGCCATAATCTAGTTGGAAGGAATGTGACTTGAAATAGCATGGCCCATTATCCAAAATATTAGCTTAAGATCCGGCCCAGATGATAAAATGTAGAAATGTTAGATTCGCTTACAACAGTACTACACCTACTAATCCTAGGATTTTAAAGAGTCCCAAACAATACTTCAGAGGGTGTAACTAGCAGTGTGTAGGATGAGGGAACCTGGTGACTTGGCCTAGAGCCTCCAGTGACACTCTTTGTGATGTGAATACTGCTTAGAGAATGGCCACAACTCCAGCGAAGTGTTTGATCCAGACATAACCTGTGGGAGGGAATGTTTGTGGGAGTGGGCGCTTCGTTACAGAAATGGTGACCTGTGTGTGAGTTGCTGTTGCAGCAGATGTCAATCATAAAATTGGTGTGCCCCTGTGGCAAGTAGAGTTGGCCTTAATTCTGTGCCCTCTCCCCTTGGAATAGAGTATCTGACTGAGCAGTCAGACTAGGTTGGAGTTGCCTTCTAGGTGCGTGTGGTATTCAGCAGGAGCCACACCTAAGGCTAGTACCCTCTAGATAGCAGGTCTTTTGGTGGCCATTAGGGAGCAGCTATATCCCTTTCCCCTTTCTTCAGATTCTAAATTGCATTTGAGGGAAGCACAACACACCTGATGATAGGGAGACAGGGAAGAACTCTTCTTAGTGTCTGCACATGCACAAGTCTGATCAGGCTTTAAGGAGAGGAGGATTCAGTGAGCTCCTCTGGTGACTCTGCCCACATTCTCACTGGCTGCTCCCTGGCATGGCATTTGTAGAAAGAGGAAGCATAGCGGGTTGGTTGCTTGGTTGCTGATTTATTGGTGCTGCCCTGCAAAGGTTGACACAGGCAGTTCAGTGAGGCCCACTGAGGTGGGTGAGTATCCTGGAGTGGGCAGGGGTTAATGATACGTTGCTGGAGCAGTTGCTTACGCACCACAACCTCTTCACTCATTCACAAATAATCATTAGGATCCTACTATTGTGACCCAGTACCTTTCTGGGCCCTTGGAATATAAAAATCCCTGCTTTGTCAACAGAAAGCTTGTTTTCACTTATTTTCTCTCTAACAAATGTCTAATACTTCTCAGAAGTGATATTTAGCAGTTCTGAACCTTAAAATAGTGGGCTGGTTCTGCCTGGTCAAAATACCAACATTTTGAATCCAGAGAAACTATGGGATGTAAAATTAGCTCCTCTTGATCCTTCTGTGCAGCCAGCTGGACTTATTTAAGGTTTAACCAGTTCACCAGGGTTTCGGCTGTAGTTAGTTTTTAACGAATTGAACCTCTTGCCTATTTCTCTGTTTTATGAGAATAGGAACTGGACAGTCCTGAGATTAAAATAGCCCCAGACACTAAATTTAGGACATCCCATTATTATCATCTGGTACCTGTGAGACAGAAATTGCTTCTGAGGAGTCACCAAGGAAAGTTTATACATAGTACAAATATAGTAGGACCATGAAATCTTTCTCTTCCCTTTGTCATTTTGCATTTGAAGTGATAGCACTAAAGCTGCTCTGCTTCCAGATGACCCCTTTTCAGAGTGCTGCGCTATCAGATGGCAGTGTCCTCTGTGAACATTAGCAACCCCAGTTAGAACCAGAGGTGCTGTGCTGCTGGCCTGGGAGGGGACAGCCTCCACAAAGGTCATCTAACTGTGCACTTGTGCAGCCCCTACCCTCGTGTCCCCATTGTCCTAACACACTACATATAGCTGAGCCTGGTGCCATGCCATTACTGCTGAAATTAAACATGGGTTTCAGTTGCAGGAAAATGTGTTGTCAAAAGAAAATTCCTTGAAAATAGAGGTGTGTTCTGACTCTAGGTTACCTAAGGAAATACTAGAATTTTATGCAGTGTTCAGATAATTTCTAAGCCATGAATAATTAGTGTACATCTGACAAATTGTACTAGCTTTGTCCTTAAAATATCTAAAAAAGGAAAGACTATGAATTTTCTATATAAGTGCTGCATCTTGGGTGTTTAGGGTTCCCATCCACAAAGACTCAAGGGTAGGGATCATAGGTTTGCATTATAAATAGCTTTTCTTATCAGACAGTAGTTTTTCTGTCTTCTCAACCCAGAGCCTCTAATTGTGCCTATAATTCTGAATCATAGGTGTGATGAACCAAGGAGTGGCCCCTATGGTAGGGACTCCAGCACCAGGTGGAAGTCCATATGGACAGCAGGTGAGCCTCCAAGTTGGATTTTCTAGGACTCGACAGAATTCAAGTTATTCTCTTTCTCAGAGCATGTGCCAAGTATGTTTTTCCCTCACCATGTGGTCTGTGCTCTTTCAGGTAGGAGTTTTGGGGCCTCCAGGGCAGCAGGCACCACCTCCATATCCTGGCCCACATCCAACTGGCCCCCCTGTCATACAGCAGCCTACAACGCCCATGTTTGTGGCTCCCCCACCGAAGACTCAACGGCTTCTCCACTCAGAGGCCTACCTAAAATATATTGAAGGACTCAGTGCTGAATCCAACAGTATTAGCAAGTGGGACCAGACCCTGGCAGGTAAGGAGAGTCCTTCTCAAGAAGCCTTTGCTTTATCAAAGGCTTCCCACTGCTATCGGCATATTATATCATAGGATGAATATCCATTTTTCTTATACAGGCATACCTCATTTTATTGCACTTTGCTTTATTGCACTTCTCCGATACTGTGTTTTTTACAAATTGAAGGTTTGTGGCAACACTGCTTCGAGCAAGTCTGTCAGCACCATTTTTCCAACAGCATTCGACTCACGTCTTGTCTCTGTCATATTTTGGTAATTTTCATAGTATTTCAAACTTTTTCATTATTATTATATTTGTTGTGATCTGTGATCAGCAGTCTTCAATATTACTATTACAAAAAGATTGTGACTTGCTGAAGGCTCAGGTGATGGTTAATATTTTTTAACAATATAGTCTTTTAAAATTAAGGTGTGTATGTTGTTTTTTTAAATATAATGCTATTGCACATTTACTAAAGTATAGCATAAACAACTTTTACATGCACTTGGGAAAAACCAAAAACTTCATGTGACTCACTTTATTGTGGTGATCTGGAACCAAACCTGAGGAATGCCTGTATAAATAAAGTAAGTTGTGAAAAAAATAAAAAATAAAAAAAAATAAAGTAAGTTGTGTATTTAGTTGAAGTGTTTGGATCTTCTTTGTATATTGACATCGCATACTGAAAATGGGTTTTTTTGCTGAGTTTCAGAGCTTAGTTTTGTCATAAACATCAATGCTTAAGTATATTCTGAATTTTGTCAATTATTTTTCAGGCATAGCAGAGATGCATTCGGGTAAATTAAAGATTATATCACCTAAATTTTTAAAAAAGAAAAAAATATTGGAAAACATGTTTCTATTAACCTATCAAGTTATTCATTTAATTCAGCAGGCTTAACATATATTTTCAGTACATACTAAAATAATTTGCCTAGTTTCTGGAAATAAATTTGAAAGTTTCTACTTATTCTTCATTTCTAAGCCAAATTTGATAATTTGATTTCTTTTAGGAGTAGTAGGTATGTTTTCCCTTTCTTCACCTTTACCTTTTTAGGAATTTTTATTAATATTGAAGTAATTATGTAGTATCAGGAGGGTCTACAACAAAATAGTAATCAGATCTTTTAAGTGTTTGTGCAACTCTCATGTTCCCATTCTAGTGATCATGTTACATTGTGCAGCTCTTTTGTGAAGTCCTTGTTACAAATTAGATAATCTGGAAAGCATAAAACGAGACATCTTGGCTAGGTAGTCTCATACCTAAGTGAAATAGTTTTCTGAAAACAAGATGCCTAATAAAACAATATAAGAAATTTGCTTGGAAGTACTCTGCAGAGTTAAAATTCATTATATTTAATAAATAATAAATATTTTTAATGTTTTAATAAATCTAACAGACCTTAGGACTAAGGGAAAATTTGTTACCTTAAAATTCCTATTTATATTTCTCTGTCTGCATTTTTTAATTTTCAGCTCGAAGACGTGATGTCCATTTGTCAAAAGAACAGGAGAGCCGCCTACCCTCTCACTGGCTGAAAAGTAAAGGGGCCCATACCACCATGGCAGATGCCCTCTGGCGACTTCGGGATCTGATGCTCCGAGACACCCTCAACATTCGCCAAGCATACAATCTAGAAAACCTTTAATCACATCAATTACATTTCTTTTATAGAAGCATAAAGAGTTTTGTGGAACAGTAGCCATTTTAGTTACTGGGGGTGGGGGGAGGAACAAAGGATGATAATTTTTATTGCATTTTACTGTACATCACAAGGCCATTTTTATATAAGGACACTTTTAATAAGCTATTTCAATTTGTTTTTGTTACATTAAGTTGACTTTATCAAATACACAAAGATTTTTTTGCATATGTTTCCTTCGTTTAAAACTAGTTTCCTAATTGGTTCTATATGTAGACTTGGAGTTTTATCTTTTTACTTGTTGCCATAGAACTGAAACCATCAGAGGTTTTGTCTTGGCTTGGGGTTTTTGTTTTTTGTTTTTTTCTTTTCTTTTCTTTTCTTTTTTTTAATAAAAGAACAAACAAAATGAAAAAAAATCACACACATGCAAGAGTTTACAGATTAGTTTGACAAATGTGAAGTTGGTCTTAGTTTACTTCTTAGAGAGGGGAGTGTACTTGTGTCTGTTTCATGTGCCTAAATATCTTAAGCCAGTTTTGCAAAAACTGTTCCTTACAGGAGAAGTGAAAGGTTGTTAGTTAGGTTATAGATGTTTGACAGACATGGTACATTTGCTCTGTTAACTCAGAAGTCTGAAGTCAGTGCTGTGCATCCTTCTGCAGCTAGTGCATCTCCTGGACACCTGGAGGGAAAGCACTTTTTCTTGTGCTGAGTCAGACACCTGTGGTGTCAGTTACTTTTGCAGAACATATGCACAACCCTGAATTATATTTAGTCTTAGCAGGTAAGTTTAAGGGTACTTTTGATCTATTTATAATGAATTCACAATTTATGCCTATACATGTTAGATGATTTAAACCTTTAAATCTCTTACATTGAAAAACATTGAAGTTCATCTTGAAGAAAGCATTGAGGTGTGCATGGAGGTGGTTTATTTCTAAAAGTAACACCTAACCTAACATAGGGAAGGGAGTGCGTTAACTGTCTATGAGCTGTGTCAGAAGCATACTTGTAAAAGGATAGATTGCCTGCAGACGCAAGTATGATTTAGTATTCTTTATTTCCTCATCAGATGTGGCTTTTTTTTTCTTCTAAGTTTCAGGGTTGTAATTCTCAACCAGAAATTTAAGACTTTCTAAAGTAATTATTAAATTTAGCTTGTGCTTTTGAATTTCAGGAGAAAGGAATCATAACTTAAGAAAATGCTCACTAAAAAGACCGTTACAGATCCCAAACACCTGAGTTTGATGACCCTGTCTCTCTTATATGACCGTAGAAGAAACATTTGGAGCAGTATGTTACACTCAGACAGGTAGAAAGCATCAAACATGGAAGAATATTTCACTCAGCATTTTTGAAACCTGCTTTATTGTAACAAGGTAGTTGCCATCGTGGTGGAGTTTCCACTGTTGTAGGTTGAGAGAGTGACTCTCAGAGGATACTTTTTTCTTTTAATCTGGTATGAATCAATACCTGGATATTTAATTACCATTCTTGCTAAATCATGGTGACAAAAGAGTGTAAAATGAAAAAAAGTCTCTTGTATCTAGATGCTTGAAATACAGGAGGCCCTTGTAACTTAATTGCCTATAGTCAACCACTGAATCCCAATTTGCATGAAGTATTTTAAATCTGAATTTTTTTTTAGTGTATTACGGTGGTATGTCAGTACCTTATTGTTAAACTGAATCAGATAAAGAAATCTTCAGTTCCTGGTTTTTTGGGCCATTGAATCATCATGGACTGTAGAATACAGTCAGATTATTTCTA
Organism: Camelus bactrianus; assembly: GCF_048773025.1. Taxonomy (NCBI): domain Eukaryota; kingdom Metazoa; phylum Chordata; class Mammalia; order Artiodactyla; family Camelidae; genus Camelus; species Camelus bactrianus. Next base: position 31,827,808 of record NC_133555.1, read on the forward strand.
GACATCCTTGAATTACACCAAAGAACCTGAAATTTAATATTGGTTAAGTTATTTATTTATTTCATGCGCCCATTTTATTTCCCTTTTTAAGGTCTGGATGAGACTTCTTTGGGAAGCCTCTAAAAACTCTTCACTGTGGGCTGTGTGGGGCATTAGAAGCCAGAGCACTCCTCCTCCAGGCTCCTTCCCAGTGTCTATAGAGGCGCTGCAGGTACCAGATCCAGCCAGGGGCTTCCCTAAGGCAGTGCATAGCCAGGCCAGGGGGCCGCTAGGCAGGCCCTAATTAAGTTAAAAAAAAAAAAAAAAACTATGTATTTATTTTAGAATCATGTCTTTCTGTATATTAACTTGGAGAATATCAGTTAATATTTAGTATATAAGATTTGAGGTCCAGCCATCTTCCAAAAAAAGAACCAAAAAAAGAAAAAGGAAAAAAAAAATCCTGACTTAAGAAAGTACAAGTGAACTATAGTTCTTTTCTTTCATGAGTTTTAGGAACTGTGGTGATACGGCTTAGAAAGTATAATGGCCTAGATGTTTTCAAAATGTAAGTTCATGTGGGAAAGAATTTTGTTTATGTGGGGGAAAAAAACCTATAGGTTTAAAATAGTATGTCAGTCGACTGATTTAAAAGGCTCTGAACTGCTTTGTTTTTGAACCCACCCTTCTCTTCCTATGAGGAAGAATTGAGAGGGAACGCTTCTTTGTGTAAAATCTCCAAATTGGTGTTGTTGACTTTTGAACTTGAACATTTTCAGACCTGATTAAAACTTGGTTTATTCTAATTTCTGTATCAAAAGAGGTTTAAGTGATAACTAGTCTTATATTATGTATGTATCATGTTTGTTCATCTAAAGCTTTTTAATCCAAATAAAAATGGAGTTTGCAAAGTGATTTGGATTAACCAGGTTTGGTTGTTCTGTTAAACCTTGTGTCAGATATTAGTTTCAAGCAGGTTTAATTCCTGCAAACCTTAATTATAGGCTGATAGAGATATAGCTGCCAATTTAAGGGAAGAGAGCTGCTCGGGCAGAGGCAAAAGTCAGCATCCAGATGTTGGTTCAGGCTCAGGCTGCATTAACACAGAAGCTGAATGTAGTCACACTGCAGGCTGAAGTTAAAATTGCAGAAAGTTGCTAATGATAGTGGAAGGAAAGGAAAGCATGTCCTATATCATAAAGCAGTGTAACCCATTTCAGATAGTCAGCTGTCTGTAGCCAAAAGAGACAGGTGGCCCAGATTATGTTTTATCATGCTTATAAGCTCCTAAAACATGACCACACTTTTAACAGAAAGTGTTGGTAAAATCAACCAACTGTTTTCCTCTAACATCACTTTGCAAATCCCTGTGGTTCTGTTCTCCTCTAAGAGTTCAGGGCTGTACTGCCATCTGTGCTCATGAGCATATTTTGAATGATCATGATGTATAGTTAAACATTCCAGCTGAACACTCTGAGCAGTACTAAGTATGACTCTGTTCCTTTTTAGTTTGAAAGTGTGCTAGCTCAGCCGAATGAAAGTTCACCTGGAAAAATAATAGACTGTTTCTATCCCCCAAATACATGTGGAATTCACATCTTGTGGATTGCACATAAATGTGGCAAGAAACTCCAAATTTAATACACGTGTGTGGAAACTAAGAACTGATACTGCTTTACTAGGGGAGAAATTGTTTCGGGAAATACAGTGGTCTAAGTTTGTAGGGGTTTTGTTTTTGTTTTCTAAAGAGAAGTAACTCGGAGTGGGGCGGGTTGTGGGGAGCCTATAGCTCAGTGGTAGAGTGCTGCTTAGCGTGCATGAGGTCCTAGATTCAAGCCCCAGTACCTCCATTTAAAAAAGTAAACTAATAAAGAAAAATAAACCTAATTACCTTCCCCATCCAAAAAAAAAAGTAACTCTGTGAAAAAATCCAAACTTCAAAAAGAGAGATTTTAAGTTATAACTTCAGATTTTTTTTTTTCGGTTTCCAAAACAGAACTGCTAGATGAACAAAGATAGCCAGCGTATTTACTCTGTGAGTACTTTCCCTATCAGTTTAGATGATAAGGTGAGGCTCCAAAACCCACGTTCTTTCCTCAACACCCCACTGGAGGAATATTTCTAGCAATAAATGCTAATTAGATTTTTGTCCTAGAGTAAGTATTGTGGTTTTTGAAATGTGGGTTATTAAATTGTTTGCCTTGTAGCTTACACTAGGGGGCACTGCAGTTCTGTAAGCAGCACATAAGAGCACTTTTTTTTTTTTTAAACAGGGATATTTCAAATAGACAGAAGAATCTAAGTAAGTCTGAAGAGAGAGACAAAGAGATGAATTAGAGTTAAGCTTAACAAATCCATTCTAAGAAGCTTGTTTTTGCTTAGGGTCCAATTCCCACAGAAGTTTACCCTTTACAATTTTGTTTTCAGAATCTGGCCACTGGAATAAAACAACCTGCTGAGTTCTTTGGATTCTCTCCATCTGGGGAGCAGATTCAAATTACCTCGGCCCAGAGTACCTTCCAGGCAATGCGAGCAAAGTCCCAGGAAACACGGCACCATGGACCCGTTCCTGTTCCGCAAGGGTGAAGTTGCATTGGTTTCTGGGACATCTGTCAATCTGCATATAACAGGCAATTCAAACAGCTGTATCTTAAATAAGACAGGATCTTCTCCTCCTCTCCCTCAACAGGAAGTCTGGACACAGATCAGAGCTGGAACTGGCAGCTCCGCATTACCTTTTAGAGTCTCGTCACCTGTGATGATGGGCAAGCAGCCAGAGCTCCACCATTATAATAAAGTTACAGGATTATTTTATTAAAATAAAAAGGGAATGGCAAGAGAGACTCACATGTATTTGCTGAGTAAAAGTTATACTCCATTTATAGGTATTATAAAATACTAGCTATATTCTCCATGTTGTACAATACATCCTTGTAGCTTATTTTATACCTGATAGTTTGTACCTCTTAATCCTCCACCTCCATCTTGACCCTCCCCCTTCTCTCCCCCCACAGGTAAGAGAATTGCTCTTTAAACTTTAATAAAGTTCCCTTAAATAACCCTACTGTCTGGTAAGTAGGGTAGTCATATTCCTTAGTAAAAGGGTTAAAAAATTGAGGCAAAGTTAAAAGGCTTGCACCTTGGTTAACAAAAATTAGTTCTTACTGTAAGGCATCCAAATTAATGTGCTCTGAAAGTGTCAATTTAACACAATACTTGCCTTGCTAGTCTGCTGTGAAGTCAGACATCGTCTTGTCATCTTCAAAGGTTTGTTGTCTTCAATAAATTGGCATTCTAATACATGTATTTTTAAAAGATGAAGAAAACTCTAGGAAAGTTTAACATGAATTTCAGACTAGAGATTCTCTCTGGGGTGGAGGCAGAGGTGTGGGCCAGGGAAGAAAACCACAGCAAACACAGAAGTCAGTTGGTTTTATTAGTATTTACAACTATTCTTTATAAAAGGTGTGCATGTTACATATTCTCTGTATGTATAGAATATTACTTAAGCTTCTAAACCTGGGGTTAGGGGAACAAATGGAATTAAGTCAACAATTTAAATTTCTTATGCAGCAGTCTAGTCACTAAAATGCCTGAGGTTAGGGTTACCAGGAACTCTCGAGGTGACAAAAGTGCATGTGAGAACCACTTTCCTCTCCCGGGTGCTGTTGGTCATCACTGGTCTTCACGCTCAAGCCATCTGAGCAGTGACTCAGTAGTGCTTTAATGAGATCTGAGTAATCAGTGGCTCCTTATACTGAGTTGGTTCTAACATAAATGGACTGACTTAAATTGGAAAAAAAACAATCCCTTAGAACAGTTTGGGGCAGAGATCATTAACTTGAGGATAACCTGTGGCCTTAAGCATATGCTTCCTTATTCATGAGGAAGAGGTAGAAACTATTTTGAAACTTAGTCTTTAATATGTAGATACTTTCTTGTTTGAAAAGATGTTGGATGTGGTTATCCAAGAATGGAAAGACGCCTTTGCTTTTTCTACCAGTTGACCCAAACTTACTCTGGGTCAGGTTGTAGAATCTCTCCCAACAGACTGGGCCTCTAATTAGGTGAAGTCTGTGGTTGCTTTACACTCTGAAGATTCACTTTCTTTGGGAAGGAGCAGTGTCTTTATCTTGAGGAGCTGGATGAAAGCAACATCTTCATCACAGAGGGGAGTGGAAACTGTTGCTCCCCCAGTCCTCATGGAATTCCAGCTCTTGTATGTTAGTAGAATTAGGCAAGGGAAGGGCTGTTTCTATTCCTAAGAGCACTTACCGTGAGTCGTGTGGTCAGGAATTCCCATCATTCTAACAAAACGTTTGCAAATTGGTAACTGGCAGAAATGTAGTCTGCATAATTATTCTGGTTTAAATGATCCTGCAATAGAGACCTTAATTTTATTCATATTAAATCTAAATTCTGCAGAAAATTAAACAAGGTTATCCTTTGTTGTCTACAACAGAGGACTCCACAAACAATTCAGACCGCACTGAAAAGCATCCTGATTGATCCTTGAATTGCTTAAGAAATACTTCATGAACTAGATTCAATGGGTAGGTGTGTTTTTGGAGGAAATAATTTTTCCACAAGTGCTGTCCATCAGTGACTTGGGAAGTATTCAAGGAGAGGCAGAAAAACAATAAAAATTCTTTGTAAAGGCACAAGAGATCTGAAAAGTACGTTTTTAAAGGAGTTGAAACCAGTAGTAAAGTTTCATATTCACTTTATTGACTGCTGAAGTTCAGTCTCTGATGCATCTTCCAGCCTTCTCTGATACTGCCTTTCTGCGGCTTTTCTACGGTAGACATCGTCTGTATCAAACAAAGATTTTACTTAGATTTTTAAAAAACTAAGGATTTAAAAATACTCATATATTTAAGTAATTTAGCCAATAGCCTGGTCTGTCACCTGAATCTCAAAGGTAATGTTAAATTCAACGCCAAAATAAACTTAAAACGATTTAAATGAGGACTATGTTAATGGAGTTCCCGATACCAATAGCAGGGTCAGAGTCAGTGTCTTCAAAGATAGGACCATGTCCTAGCACACCTCTCAGCAATTTCTATTCTCTCTGAAATCATTCTTTTTCACTGGCCCCTCAAGGGCACTTGCCCTGCAGCTCTCTGCTGCTCCCTCTGCCACACCCAGGAACTCAGGGTGGGGACTTGAGGGCAGCTTCCTTGTTCTCAGCTGCTGCTTTCCAGATACTGACTCTTTACCCTTTTTCTCTAGGGCTTCTGCCATTTGCCACCATCTCCTCACTGGCACCTGCTGTCTATCACTTCTCTTCAGTTTCCGAAAACGCTGGCATCTAGCTCTGGCTCCTTGACCTGTGCCATCTTCCCAGGCAACCCCACCCCCCACAGGGATGAAGCGCCAGCCCTTCACCTTCCTGACTTCTCCAGTCAACTTCTGCCATGTGCTTGCAGTGTTCCTCTGAAGTAATAAATTCATTCTCCTCTGACCTCAACCTCTACTACCTTTCTAGCCTCCTGATCTTGGACCTCTGCCAACTTCCCCAGGCCCTTGGCCCCTGAATATCTCCTCAGACCCTCTTGTTCTCTCTTCCTGCCCAAGTCAGCTGAAATTCTCTAACTCATCAATATCAACTTTTTGACACACTCTCAAAACCACAACTGCAGGTTACAACTTCCTTCCTTCTCCATGCCTCGCTCTGCTGCTTTGCAGCATAGGACCAACTGTTGCATCTAATTGGTCCACTGTGATGCCTGACAATCCTGTTTCCTCAGCTGTCACCCTGACCTTACTTTACCAACCCCCAAATAGCCATGGACTCTTTCTTCACAGAGAAAAGTCATCAGTAAAGAACTCTTCCAGCTCATTTCCAAGAGCTACTCCTTGCCCTGCTCTGATCCCATCCTGTTCCACCTTCTCTAGGGCCAAGGTATCTCCAAGCCCCTCTCCACCTCCTCTTCCCTGGTTAGTATCTGCATATCTTCGAGTCTCTCCTGGTAGGGGAGAGGGGGCTTCCCTCCCTTTCACTTAGTCAAACTTCCTGAACCTCTTGTTTTCTTTGATAACATACCCTTCTGGTTTTCCCCCTGCCTCTTTGGCCACTCTCAGTCACCCTTAAAATGTTAGAGTTTCACTGACTTTCATCACAATCTGCTTGTGAATGACCTACAAGCCTAGATCTAAGACCCAGATCTGCCTTCTGAGCTTCAGATCTTTATAACCATCTCCACCTCAGCATGTCCAAAATGGAGCCCAGGATTGTCCTGCCTGTGTTCCCCCTGTCCCAGGTGCCCTACCAGAGCCTCTGCTCCTCATGAGTCCATTCAGTCACCAAGCCCTGCCAGTCCCACCTCTGGAGTGTCTCTCAGCTCCATCTACTTCTTGGCATCCCTTCTGTCCCCACCCTAGACCAGGCCACCATCTTAAACCTGGATAACCACACAGCCTAAGGAATCCTGCCAAGCTCCTCTCCACATGTGTTAATACGCTGCTGCTTAAAACCCATCAGTTCTTTGGGATACATTCTTGGTTCTCCAGTCCCTTTGTGGCCCTGCCCAGGCACCTTTCTAACCACTTCATCCCTCAGTCTGCTCACCTGCTTCAGTCCCTCAAACACAGCACACTTTCACACCTAGGCCCTCATGACTGTGCTTACCACTGGCATGAGACACTTTCAACTCCATAAACATTTCCCTCATCTGGCTGACACCTACTCAATCTTCAGGTCCTACATGACGTGGTAACTTCTCCAGGAAGCCTCCCTGCACCACCTAGTCGAATTAAGGTGCCCCACAAAAGACTCCCATGCCCCCCCCACCTTTCCCCTCACAGCACTGATCACACTTGATAGTAACTGTATGATCTAGCTCTCCCATTAGAGCTCTTCTGGGGTGGGGAACCCTCTGCCTTGTTCATTATATCCTCTCACCAGTGCTCATTAAATATTAGTGAATGGATGAACAGAAGGACTAAATATCTTTAGAAAGCGCTTTTTTTTAAAAATGAGGGTAGACAATTTACAAGTAATACTGCATTTACGGAGAGGGAGAAAACAGAAAGGGCCTAGGAGTTAGGGAAATTTCCTAGCCTGTCCTCAGCTAGTGCTCAGCAAAGCAATGCCAGGCATTCTTTTCACAGTGCTGGGCCCTGGTGCCAATGACTCTAGCCTATAAAGCTAAGCAAGGCAAACTAGCTCCCTCTGGGATTGGACTGAAGAGTCCAGAGAGGACTAGGCAATTAGCACGAGGTTCCACGGACCCTCAGGATCCCACTCGCTACTAGGTGCTGTGAGTAAGTCTATTCCTTACGCCCAATCTCACTGGCATGGGCAAAGGAAAAGCCTGAAAGGAGGGCGTCCTGAATGGAGAGAAGTGCCCTCCCCTCAAAGTGCAAGGAAGGTCTCAAGGTTGGATGCCAGTGTGCCTTTGTCGCCCCGTTTCCTGGAGAGCCAGAGAGGGTCTCTACAGCCCAGCGAAGGGAACTGCACTCGCCCTTCCAACCAGGATAAAATCAGCTCAGCGCTGAGTGGAATGTGCGGTCTGCAATCTAAGGATATCTCCCAGTTAAACGGCTCTCTTGCCGCCTCCTGCCTGTCTGAAATGAAAGAGACTGCTACACCCCCCCCCCCGCCCCCACTTACAGAAGGTCTCCTGGCCCACGCGCACTTTAATCATGATCCACTCCATCGTTCCTCCCAGGACAAAAAAGAAGGGCAGGAACCTGTAGACGCCGAGTCTCTGCTTCCCAGGCACCCGCTGCAGAACCCGCCTCACTTGGGCCCTGGAAAACATGCCCGACCAAGGTCGTGGAGAGGGGAACGGCGGCGGAGTGTGGAGAGACGGGAGCTGTCTCAGCCCCTGGACTGGAGCGCTCAAATGAAGCCGAAGTTGCCCTACCGGTCCTTGTGGAACTCAGATGCCAAGCTGCTGTCGGAGCCTCGCACTGCTCCGCCTCGGAGCCAGCGACGCACCCAGAGCTGAGCCCAGGACCCAGAGCTGGGGCGGCTCCGCCAATGGGGGGCGGGGGTGGGGAATGCAAGCGAGTCGGCCAATCAGAGGTATCAGAATTTGGCGGAGTGCGCGTGCTCGATGAGGCCGAGCCCAACCCGAGAAGCAGGCGCAGGGGCCTCGGCTCTGGAGGCGGGGCCTCCCACGTGGCGCCGGCCCGGCCCCGCCCCCTGGGGCAGTCTCTGTGCACGCTGGTACTCACAGTTGGCAGCCGCGCCCCCCTACTCTACCACCGCCATCTTTTTTCTTAAAAGTCCTGATAGAAGTGATGACTATGATGGACTAAACGTGTACTGTACCACACTCTAAAATACAATTACACAACGCCTTGAATTTATTTCGGGATCGTGACTGGTGCCTACACTTCTAAAAATAACAGAACTTGATTGCATTGTTGAAAGCTGAACTTTATCACAACAAAAGCCTAAGCATCTTGTGACAACCAACCATAAAATTAATAAAAGCTATACTGTATGGGACACTTACTGCTATACCCGAACTTGCAGGAGCTTTTTAAACATAACATCATCTCTTTATCACAATAATCATAGACGACCAGAATGGTCAGAGTTTGGGCTTTGTCAAACCACATCCCTGCTCCACACATAGTCTCTTAGCTGGCCTGTGCCTCAATTCCGTAATCCACAAAATAGGGATCTTTCTCTGATGCTGTGAGGATTTAGAGAGTAATACAAATAAAACATTGAACATAATGCCTGGAGCATAGTAATCGACCCATTAACATTAGCAATAATAATAATAATATGATGATGATGATTTATTGAGCTCTAGCTCTTTACATGTACTCCTGAACTTGCTGAACTTCGCCTCTATTTTCATTATCTCCTTTTTTCGACAGGGAACTGAGAAGTTAAAGAGCTTAAGCCAGGTAAAAGCAGAGCCCTGACTCCAGAGCCTTCACTCTCGCTGAGCCCCTGTGTTCGAAGATGTCTATAAGGGGCTATCACCTCATTACCTAAAGGTAAAAAAAAACTGGGGGTATCTTTGAGGAAGAGAAATATTAGACAATCTAAGAAAGTCAAATAACAACTTAGAACCAATAAGAGAGCTCGGTGATGTGGACACAAAATATACAAAACAGTCTGGAGAACAGATGGAGCAAGCAGGGCCCCTAGAAAGGGTTGTAGGGTCTGCTGCTGCCTGGATAACCTGCTTTCTCCCAGGGCCAACCCCACCCAACCACACACATGTGTGCACACACACCTGCTTGGTATTCACTCCGGTTTCTCTTAGTGCCTCTGCGGGCTAGACACCGCAGAGCACCCATCTCCGTCCAAATGAGGCTTACACGTGGCCAGGTCCCCAGTGCCCACCTAGCTCATTGGGGCCCTGGTGGGGGAGAGGCCGCAGCCACCTACCCACGGGCCCACCCCCAGCCTGCGTCAGCACTTGGCCCAGGGGCTGGCACACTGTATATAGGTCCTCAGCCAAGGTGCAGCGAATACTGGAATGTACTCACACCCTTAGACCCAGCAAGGCCACCGTGGGGAGCATCCCAAGGAAAGAGTGCCCAGCTGGCCAGTTCTCTCCACTGACAAGACCCACTGGTGCAGGGAATGGCCTGGTACGCATGCGGAGGACTCAGAAAACGGATCTGAGTGGTAGAGTTAGCGGTTCCCAGCAGGTAAGAGTAATTTCGTTCGAAAGTCTGGTAATATTGCTAGAACGGCAAGAAGGGGTTCTGCGCAGGGAAGCGAGGAGTCGGGCGGGCCGGTGCGGCCATTTGCTGAGGTAGGAACCAGGCAGGCGCAGTGAGCCCTGGCCCACCTCCCCGCTCCAAGTTAAACGGGATCATCTGTGTCAGGCACGAGGAGGGAGAGAGAAGATACTTCAGCGGAAGCCGGCTGAGCTGCAGGCTCCGGAGATCTCACTCAGCGTGGAGCTGGCACCAGGAAGCGCGCGGGAAGGGCTCTTTATTCACTAGATAAGTGAGTGAAACGGCACGGCGTCAGGTCCGCGCGCAGAGCCAGTCACGGACAGTAGACGAACACGACCCTCGCTGCAGAACTAGGGGGAGGGGCGGAGGATCTGAGGTCCGGAGGACGGTAGGTGGAGGAAGGGGCGGGAGGACTCGAGAGCTGAGGGGGAGACAGAGGACCCGGGAAGGGGTGGCGCGGGGTGCACCCACCGCGCTCCCGCCTTCTCTCTTAGCCCTGGAACGTCGCGGGGACGGGCGTTCTTAGGCCCTCGGGCCTCCCAGAACGGGGAAAGAAGAACCGGGCTCCGCCGCAGTAGATACCGAAGGGGAACGCAGAGTCCTCAGCCGCGCGGCTGGCGGGGGGAGGGGGCCGCGGAGCCCTCCCCGCCCCGCCCTGCCCGGGACCTCCCGCCCCCGCGGGCCAAGGGGTGCGCCCATTGGCCGGCCAGACTCCTCGCGCCGCGCCCATTGGCCGGCCGCCGTGAGGAGCACGCGGCCACCGTGGCGGGCGCTCAGTCGGAGGGCGGCGGACGGGCCGGAGGGCCGAGGGCTGTGCGGGCAGCGCGCAGCGGGCATGGCGGGTGCGGGGCTGCGGGCGGCCGCTCGGCGCTGGATGCCGCGCCGAGACCACGGCGGGCCGCGAGGCGCCTCATCCTCGCCCTCCTGCCCTGGCTGCGGCCCCCCAGGTCCCGGCTCCCACTGCCCGGGCGCCCCGCGCTCCGCGCCCGCCCCGGCGCCCGCCGGTGGCGCCGAGCCCAGCGCGCACCTGTGGGCTCGATACCAGGACATGCGGAAACTCGTGCACGGTGAGTGAGCCGGGAGCGGTACAAGAGCCGGGGGTGTAGCCCTCGCGGCGGCACACGAGTGCCTGGGTTTCGGACAGACGGACCGAGCGCCAGGGTAACGCTCCCGAGCCGTCCTGGTCATCGTTCCTCTGGGGAAGCGCCATGGTGGGGCTTGCCGGAGCCTCGGAGCCCCACGGCCGGGCGGCTCTTAGGGAGAGGCTCTGGCAGGTGGTCCTGGGAGCCTCGGGACACCGGGAGGCTGGCGAGCGCGAGATTTGTTCCTTCGCTCAGTCTGCAGGAGCTCAGGGTTCCAGAAGCGGCCGCCGGAAGGCGGGGCCCCAGAGACTTTCCTCAGGGTCCCGCCTGCTGGGATACCGCGGCGGAAACGCCCCCAACCTCTTGTTCTCTTCAGGGCCCTTAGCTGGGGCGGGATTACTGGGGACAAAGCCAGCCGGCCGGCGGCGCAGACCGGAGCGGGCTCCTAGGGACTCCCGACCCAAGGATGCCGACTGGACTATTCGGACACCTCTAGATTCCGCCCTGGAGTCTGGCACTATGAGCCCAGGAGGGGACGGTATTGGTTGGAGTCGCCTGGGTCCCCTGGAATCCAGCAGGGTTGTTCCTCTATCCTCCCTCAGCAAAACGAGCTGATGAGGCCCAGGGCACCCTGGTGAGGCCAGAGGTCTGGGAGGGGTGGATATTTGTTCAGGTCTCTGGCCCTGCCGTTTTAGCAGAATATGTGGTTGGGTCTTGGCCCCATCACTGACCAGCTGGGTGGCTCATCAAGCCTGGCCCTTGGACCCTTGGTGTTTTGCATCGTAAAGTACAATTCTTGAGCCTCTGTCACAGGGTTGTGGTGGTGACTCGGAAAGAGGCCAAGAAGGGACAAAGGAGCTTCCAGAGGAGCCCCCCAGGGGTGACATGGCTTTCATTGTTTGATAAGACAAAGTGATCCTGTCTGGAAGATTCCTATTGACTGAACGAGGGCTTCTACTCCAGCTGTGTGGAGACCTGAGAGTGGTGGGTGGACAGGATTCACCTTTTGAGAAGCTGAAGGCAGAATAAGACCCCTGAGGAATGGTACTTTTGAAGCCATTGAGTCTCTTGTCAGGACCATCCCCACCACACACACCCCCTAGTGGACAGGGCACACTTGGGAGTGCTGTTCAAGGAGATAGTTTTCCTCTGGCCCTTGAGAAGACCCCCCCTGTAGAGCAGCCTGAGAAGCCTGCCGTGTAGGTGTTGGGAAGGGATGTAGGGAGGTCTAGTGGGCTTTATTTATCACTCAGGGCCCACCTAGATCTTCAGATCCTCACAGAGACACTCCCCCAAGCTCCTCTTGCTGTGACAGGGGCAAGGTTGTTTCCAAGATGCCATGATGAGTGCCAGGATGGAGCAGCCTTGCACCCCCGAGTCCTGACTCTCCCCTCTGGGTTTTCTTGGGGGAGATTCCGGGCATTGAGGTAATGCTGATGCCTATGGGCAAACTATGACAGAAAGCCCGGCCTGCCGCCCCCACCCTCGCCCCTGTCTCAGCATGGTGACGTTAGAAGGCTAGGCCAAGGGGCAAAGTGATTGAGGCAGTTGGGTGACCCAAATTCACATCTCAACTCCATGGGCTACTGCTAGATGGTTTGGAGCAAGTGACTTCACCTCCCTAAGCTCCAGTTTCTTCCTATGGACGATGGAGGAATAAATATGACCACCTTACGGGACTGGAGTCGGGATTGAACAAGATGAGCCTCTAAGGCACCCAGCAGTAACTGGGTGGTGGCCCCCGCCGAGACTCTCATGGCTGCCATGAGGAGGAGTTGGCCTGGAACCTGGAGCCTTGGACAGGCCTGGAAGCTGGGGGCTGGACAGTAAGACCAGTGGACTTGAGGGGCCAGTGTGGGTGGAGGAGCATGTCTCCTCTCCTGGCCCTGTGCACCACCACAGCCCTGCAGAAGAAGGTGGGATCTTGTGGACCCTGGAGCTATGATTCTCTCAGTCTAGAAGCTGGATTAGGAGACCAGGCCTGTGGGCTGTTTCCCTGTCCTGCTTTGTTCCTGGGAGGATTGTCCATCACTGAGAAGGAAGAGTAGGCATGAAAGCCTGGACTTGGTCAGAACTCTGTGTGAGCAAGGGGCTATACTGCCAAGCAGACCCTCCCCTCCTAGGGAGCTGCTGAGCATTGAACCAGGAGTCACAGTTGGCACCTAGAAATTCAGGACGGTGGGGAGAGACATCTCAGAAGCAGTTCCCTAGAGAGCTGAAGTGTCTCATGTGTGCCCAAGTGAGGAGTGTTCCGTCTGCACCCGTAAGTCTGAAGCAGCTGCTCCACCAGGCCTGGGGCCACCAGAGGAACCAGCCACACCTGTTCCCCGACCCACGCTCTGCACTTGGCTCCAAAGGAAAGGGGGTAGGGGAGGAGCCTGTGTTCCAAAGGGGCCTTCATGGCAGATGTCTGCAGCGTGGCCAAGGGCTTCTGGTTCCAAATTATGATGATACGGCTGAGACAGAAATTCACTGGAGGCTCGGGCAGTTTGGGCCTAAAAGTCTCGGGAGCAGAGCCACCTGAAGCCCCTGCGAGGCAGTGCCTTGTGCACCTAGTCCTCCCTGCTCCCCTCTATCTCCCTGCAACCCGTTTCCTTGAGGGATGTCGGGAACGGGGAAGTGTAGGTTCCAGAGGCACACTGCCCATTTAATCCTACATTTGCTGAGGGTGCAGAGTGGGAATACTGCCCAGAGCGTTGTTCTGTATGACCCTCTTAGTAATTCTGTAGGTTGGTACAATTTTTATTCCCCCTTTAGAGACAAGAGGTGATCACAAGAGGTGATTTTCCTGAGATCATAGTCATGAGAGGGAAGGCTTGATCTGGTCTCTCTGGCCTCAAAGCCCATGCCCTTTTCCCATTTACCTCACCCACTGCACAGATGGGGAAACCAAGGCAGACTAGCCTCAGATCTTCCACCTCATCTGCCTCCCTGAAACCCCGGAACGTGCTCTGCGCAGTGTCCCACTCAGCCCTGCGGGAGCAGCAAGGGGCTTGGGATGGCTATGACTGTCCTCAGAGGGGAGCAGCCTGGGTAATGGCCCAGAAGCTGACATTACACGTCCAGCCTGTCGTAATTAGCAATGTTCCCTGGCTAGAGGCAGCGAATGTCATTACGTCGGCCGGTGGGCGGCTGAAATCCGATTAAGAGAGGCCTAGCTATGAGGGCTGTGGCAGGTGCGCAGAGCTGGAAGCCTGAGCAGCGGAGGAGCTACCTGATACCCACCATCCCAACCCTACCTTCAGGCAAGATGGAAAGGGTCAGAACATAGCCAGGTGTCTGATGGGGCTTATGAGAGCATAGGAGGCATGGCTCAGAGCAACTGGTGGGCTGCAAGCGATGGTGTAATTCAGAACCCACAGGGTCCTTACCCTACCCAAGTGACCCTGGGGAGTGACTTCTCTCTGAGCCTCACTGAGCTAAGAGTACCATCCGAGTGTTTCATGATCGCCCTCATCATACTTGCACCTCCTTGTAGATCTCCTGCCTCCTGAGGTGTGCAGTCTCCTGAACCCAGCAGCCATCTATGCCAACAACGAGATCAGCCTGCGAGATGTCGAGGTCTATGGCTTTGACTATGATTACACCCTGGCCCAGTACGCAGACGCGCTGCACCCAGAGATCTTTAATGCTGCCCGTGACATCCTGATTGAGCATTACAAGGTGAGGCTAGACAGGCAGGGGGCCCAGGTCCTGGAGGCCGGCAGGGCCCAGCTTGGCCTAACCCCAGGTTGGAGTCATGGGGCTCCCCTGGGCGGGTGGCTGAATTGATCCCCTGAGGCAGCTGCTCAGCCAGCAGGTCTGGCAGTGCTGCTGGCTCAGGCCTGGCCTGATTCCCCCCAACAGTACCCAGAGGGGATTCGGAAGTATGACTACAACCCCAGCTTTGCCATCCGTGGTCTCCACTATGACATTCAGAAGGTGAGTGGCTAGACCACTGACTCCCTGGCCCCTTCTGACTGGATGTGGATTGGGGCTACTTCCTTAGCACCCCATCTCCTTTGGGGCGGTCTTTTCATCTGTCTACCCCCTTGGCCTCAAAGCTATAGCTTCCTCTTGATGTGCACGTGATCCCCTTGGTACCATCCAGTTGGGGCTTCAGCATAGGGGCTGGAAAAGGCTGGCTCAGAACCAATGGCAAACTTCCTCCTCACCACCCATCTTGCTCCCTTGGTGCCCCTAGAGTCTTCTGATGAAGATTGATGCTTTCCATTACGTACAGCTGGGGACGGCCTACAGGTCAGTGCTGACTCTGCCCTGACCCCACCCCAGCCCACTTTCCCCCACCCTACACTATGGCCTGGGCTCAGGACCACTTTGGACTGGTGATGTTTGTGCATCCATCCAGGGGCCTCCAGCCTGTGCCAGATGAAGAGGTGATCGACCTCTATGGGGGCACCCAGCACATCCCACTCTACCAGATGAGTGGCTTCTATGGCAAGGTACTTGCTCCATCTGCCATCCCACTGAGGGCAGTCAGCTCAGTGACCTCACTATGGGTGCTGGCTCCCTGGGAGGTGGTGCCCACATCCCTGTGGGCCAGCCCTAACCCACAGGCTACACCCTTCTGCCAGTGTCCCAAGACAGAGTTGGAGCTCTTGGTCTCCAGAGCTTGGGGTGGTGAGGCTGGAGGGGTTGCCAAGTCAATGGTCCCTCCCCAGGGCCCTTCCATCAAGCAGTTCATGGACATCTTCTCACTGCCAGAGATGGCACTGCTATCCTGTGTGGTGGACCACTTCCTGGGCCACGGCCTGGAGTTTGACCAAGCACACCTCTACAAGGATGTGACGGTAAAGACACTAGGCCTGCCTTTAGGGTGGCAGGGAAGATGAAGTCCAGCCACAGCAGGACAGTTCCTCCTGGGCTCCACTGTACCCTCACTGTCCCTCCACTGCCCCCAGGATGCCATTCGGGATGTGCACGTGAAGGGCCTTATGTACCAATGGATCGAGCGGGACATGGGTAAGGGAGGACATTCACCCTGCTGCGGCCTGCCTGGGCAGGTGCAGGGCTGGCCCTCACAGACCCATCTCCTCCTGTCAGAGAAGTACATCCTGCGAGGGGATGAGACATTTGCTGTCCTGAGCCGCCTGGTGTCCCATGGGAAACAGCTGTTCCTCATCACCAACAGTCCTTTCAGCTTTGTGTGAGCCCCGCCCCGCTGGGAGGAGGGAGCGGGGCAGGGGCCCTGGTTGGGGTGGATGGGCCTGGAGCCTCCCTCAGACACCTGCCGCCTGACCCACCCTGTCCCATCTCTGCCCAGGGACAAGGGGATGCGGCACATGGTGGGCCCTGACTGGCGCCAACTCTTTGACGTGGTCATCGTCCAGGCAGACAAGCCCAGCTTCTTCACCGACCGGCGCAAGTATGGGCCTGATGGGGCAGTGGGCCCAGGGAGCGGGGAATGGCCTCTGTTTACTGCACTGTGTGCTTGGAATGGGGACAAGCCCTTGCTGACATGTAGCCCATGTGAGCAGGGGGGCCTTTGCAGAGCGGAGAGGTGCCTGGCCTGGGGTCCTGCCACAGATTGAATGAAAATTAGCCTCTTTACCCCGACCCTAGGCCTTTCAGAAAACTTGATGAGAAGGGCGTACTGCAGTGGGACCGTATCACCCGCCTGGAAAAGGGCAAGATCTATCGGCAGGTGAGCACCGTCTAGGTGGGAGTTGCACCTGGCAGGGGCCCCAGGGCCTAGCCAAAGCCCCAGGCTGTGGAGGGGCAACCACACAGCCTCCTGGGTCCTGACCAGCCACCACACATATACTGTGGGTCTGTCCCCTCACAGGAAGTGGCTCCCAGGGCCCAGGCCTGGGCAATGTTGAGGGCTTGGCCTCTAGGCCAGGCTGCCTGCGTTTGAATTCCCACTCACTACTGGATAGCAGAGGGAGCCTGGCCCAGTCGCTTGGCCTCTCTGTGCCGTGCTTTGTTCGTCCGTAAAAGAGGTATAATACTCAGCTTGAGTGGCGGTATAAGCTCTCAGGTGGGCCGGACCTTCGCTAAGTGCCCAGTAAATGGCACTGATTTCACTTGAGGCTTGAGCACTCTGCTGCAGCCAGACAAGCCTGGTTGGGGCCCCAGAGCTGGGCTGGTGGGGGGTGGTTCACAGGCCTCTAGGGAGACCCCCTTTCCTGGCTGGCTGGGAAGATGAGAAAGGAGCCTTGTGCTGGGAGGTAGATATTAGGTGGCTGTTAGCAGGAGGTGATTAAGGCATTTGGCTCTGGATGGAATGCGGAAACCCTGGTGGAGATGGGGGGCGGTTCCAGAAAGTGTCGGGACGGAGGAAGCCAGCAGTTCAGCCACTGGCACAGCCACAGGGAGCTGCCTCCAGTTACCCAGTGTCAAGGCCCAGGCCTGGCTGCAGGTACTACTCCCACCCTGCTGGCCCCCTTGGGTGCAGGCTCTTCCCTCCATTCTGAGGGTGACGCTCTCCTTTGTCTCTAAGCCTGAGGAGGGTCACACACCTTTGTGGGGAACATGCAGTTTTCTTCTTTGGCAGGTTTAAGACTTCTTTATGCCTGATCTGAAATTTCACTGTGTGCTTGCTTCTCGGCTTTCTTAGCTCTAGTCCTCTCCCTCCCTCCGTCTGTCTCCTGTTGCTGGAGCCTCCATCCTGCCTGACTTGGCACTGGCACCACAAGTCTGTCCCTTGGCACATCTTCAGTATGTGGGCTCCACCCGCTCATACTTCCGTCTTCCGAGGGGTCCCCTGTTCCTCAGCCTCTCCACTTGAATTTATTTCAACAATTAAGTCCTTCACAGCCACCTGTTCGCCCCCCAGCTTTCCTCCCCTGGGACTCGTACATGCAGGCTGCTCCAGTAACTCCTTTCTGCTGGGTGTATATTCACTTCTGGGCTGTGGGCTCTCGCCCTGGAGGCAGCAGGACTTCCTGCTCTGGGCCTTCCTCCTCCACTACCCCACCCCACCCCTTCTGCTGCCCTCGGAGCTTCCTCTGCTGTGTTTGAGCCTGGCTGAGTGTTTTCATCTTTTCTCTGGCTTTGGTGCAGGAGGGGCAGGCGGCCTCAGAGTAAGCGCTGCCATTGGTCTGCTGGGTCCCTGTGGGGGTCACGCCTGCTGTTTGTTTCCCACAGAGACTGGACTCAATCCCTAGCCTGGGGTGGGTGTGAGGCCACAGGGAGGGGAGGCTCAGGGCACCAGGCCAGGCCTACAGGAGACTTCCCTGCAGCAGGCAGACCCCCTTCCTGAGTGTGAGGGGGGAGGTGGCGAGGGCCGGAGGGGACAGCGAGGCCATGGGAAGGGGCAGCCCAGCATCCGGCCCTGCTGACTGGGGATGTGGGAGGACTGGGGGTAACAGCCCCGCGGGGTTGCCCTTGGCACTTTGGGCTTAGTGGCCCCCTCCCTGTCCTCCAGGGAAACCTGTTTGACTTCCTGCGCCTGACGGAATGGCGGGGCCCCCGCGTGCTCTATTTCGGAGACCACCTCTACAGTGACCTGGCGGTGAGGGCTGTGGGGCTGGGCCACAGTTGGGGGTGGGGGGAGCTCCTAGCCAGCACTGAACCCTGTCCTCCACCTTGCCCACCAGGATCTCATGCTGCGGCACGGCTGGCGCACGGGTGCCATCATCCCAGAACTGGAGCGTGAGATTCGCATCATCAACACGGAACAGTACATGCACTCACTGACGTGGCAGCAGGCGCTTACCGGGCTGCTGGAGCGCATGCAGGTGCGGGGGCGGCTGATCGTCTGCAGGGAGGCGCAGGGGCGGCCGCCTGGGTGCACAAACCCAGCACGCACCTTGTCTCTCCTAGACCTACCAGGATGCCGAGTCGCGGCAGGTGCTGGCCGCCTGGATGAAGGAGCGGCAGGAGCTGAGGTAAGCAGGTGGGGCCTGGGCAGGAGTCCCAGCCCAGCCCCGCCCCCTCCAGAGTCCCCCTCCTGAGTGCCCGTGTTCCCCTCTGCAGGTGCATCACCAAGGCCCTGTTCAACGCCCAGTTTGGGAGCATCTTCCGCACCTTCCACAACCCCACCTACTTCTCACGGCGCCTGGTGCGCTTCTCTGACCTCTACATGGCCTCTCTCAGCTGCCTGCTCAACTACCGCGTGGACTTCACCTTCTACCCCCGCCGCACACCCCTGCAGCATGAGGCACCGCTCTGGATGGACCAGCTCTGCACTGGCTGCATGAAGACACCCTTCCTTGGTGACATGGCCCACATCCGTTGAGGGCACCTTTATTGTCTGTCTGGACCAGGCCCAGTCCCTCCTGTCCTGCCCACTCTGGGCAATAAAAGCCATCTCCCTCCTGCTTGTTCCTCTGCTTCAGTCCCAGCCACATCACTTGACCGCGAGGATCCTCTGGGTGTCGGGGCAGTCCTCCTCCAGGAGCGAGTCCTGCGGGGAGGACTGTTTGTTAGTGCCTGGGCCGAGACCAGGCCTGGGTCCACTTTCCCAACTCCCCTGCCTCCAACACTCACGTCAAAGGGCTCACAAAAGGCATCTGGGCTACCGAAGACCGGGTTAGGGACAGAGACCAGGGTTGGGCTGGTCCCTTTTTGCCAGGGGGAGAAGTCATCAGCAGCGTCGTCTTCCACCTGGCAAGAGGGGTGAGTAGTGAGGGGCCTCAAACAAGATCAGTGGGCCCAGACCCCCACCAACTCCATCAGGCCCCCACCCAACCTACCTGGAAGGCAGAGAAGCCAAAGCCTGTGGCCCTGCCTCGGGCGCGGAGGTAGAGGGCTCCGGCCACCAGGCCAAGGAGTGCTCCAGCAGCTACCACAGCCCCCACACCTGCTGCCACAGGTGGGGCCTCAGGTGCTACCACTGCCCGCTGCAAACAAGGAGAGCATCAAGGATCTTTCCAGAGCAGTCCCCTCACCCCCTGCAGCTCCGCCCCCAGCCAACTCACGGGCTGTGGGGGTGCCAGGAGGGGGCTGGCCAAAGCATGGATGATGCCATTGAAGGCCACGATGTCCCACATGATGACACGGCTAACTGCAACTGCTCCTGGGACCTGTAGGGAGACCAGTCAGGCCCAGAAGGTGAGTGAGGACTAGGGCCAGCAGGGGAGGGGCAGCCACCAGACTCACCACAGGGGCCCAGGAACTGTTGTCGGGGCCCACACTACTGATGACGAGGCTGAGGCCCGAGTGGGCAGGAAGCAAGGTGCCCTGGCTGGCATTGGTGCTCAGGAAGGTGGTGTTGGAGGCGTGCAGCTCCAGGTCTGGGCCACTCAGCGTCTGGGCAAAGCAGGGCCTTGTTGGCCTGGGCCAGACGGAGCAGAGTTGGGCCCTGCTTTGCCCACGCCCCCTGTTAGTTACCATATTGTCCACAAAGCCTTCATTGACAGGAACAAAGAGTGTCTTATAGGTGAGCTCGTCATTCAGGAAATCCAGAAAGTCGAGACCCCTCTGGGTAGCATTGGCGTATTCCAGTAGCATCTGGGAGAGTGGGAAATCAGGGTTGTGGGTGGGCTCCCTCCCCACGGATCCCAGCTACCCAACACCCCCTGAGGATGGGCTCCTGCACACCCCATAGAAGGTGGAGAAGTTGGCAGTGGTGGCCAGTACATCAAGCAGCTTCCCATTGCACACACTGGTTCCATCCCCCACAAAGCCATCGCGACAGCGGCAAGCCACGTCTGCAAGAAAGGTGGCTCAGTGGGTTGGTAGGTCAGTGAGCAGGGACAGCAGGGACAGGGGCGTGGTGGGTGGCTGCACCTTGCACACGGTAGCAGTAGGCATCCCAGCGCTCTGACAGGTTCTTCCGGGCACCCAGGCTGACCACGCCCACCTGACCATCACCGCAGTCTGCCGCGGGGAAAATGACGGGGTGGGCAGCCGAGCCATTGGCCAGCCAGCCCACAAGGCAGAGGTGGAGGCCCAGCTATGGAGGCAGAAGGGGATGCTGAGACCCAAGGCCCAACTCAAGGGGTCCCCCACAGGCTTGGCTTCAGACTCCTGGGCCCCATGCACCTGCTGGGCAGCAGAAAGCTGAGGGAGAGAAGCAAGGTCAGCCCCTTGAGCCCTACAAGCTGCCTCCGCCTCTGAGAAGTTCAGGCTGTACGGGCCACTGGTGGCCTGGAGGTGGAAGACACCAGCTCGTTTCTCTGCAGAAGGGAGGGGCGCGTGGTCAGTGGGCTGGCACCAAGGTAAAGCAAGGGTGCTGAGAGTGGGCAGGGAAGCACACCCTGGAAGTGCAGGTCCGTGCACACGGCATCCACATGACACGGTGGGGGCTGGTCCAGGCAGCGGTCCACAGGCGGCTCGGGCTCCTCCAGACAGTGCAGTCCGTCACCCACATAGCCGGCATGGCACACACAGCGTCGGGTGTTCTGGGACAGGAGAGCAGGTAAGCCCCCTTCAGGGACTGGGACAGCTGCTTTTGGGGGGCCTCCCCACCTAGCTGCTTGGCTCCCTGCCTGCTCACCGGTCCTGTGTTCAGGCAGTCTGCATGCTCGCTGCAGCCTCCACGGTGGCCGTCCTCACAGGGATTGCGGGCCCGGCAGCTCCAGCCGTCACCTTCATAGTCAGGTAGGCAGGTGCAGGCGACTCTGGTGCCTACCTGGCTGCAGTTGGCGTGCTCACTGCAGCCACCACGCCCATCCTGGCACAGGTTCACCACTGGAGGGCAGGGAGAGGTAGTTGGGCCAGGTGACAGGAGAGGAGGGGAGTGGGGCCTCCCACCTCACACCCCCGTCCACCTGCTCACCTGTACACGTGTAGCCGTCCCCTTCATAGCCCAGGCTGCACTCACAGCTGTTGCCCACGCGGCACACGGCCTGGGGTGCGCAGGGTGGGGCACACACGGGCTGCAGCTCTGTCCCCCAAGGCCCACCCCACATATCCAGATTAGTGGCTGCCTTCCTGGGGTCCTCCCCCACCTGAGGGTGCAGTTGGGGCATGCACTGGTGTGTGCGAGTATGTCCAAGTGTGCAGGGTAGGCACAAGCACAAGGCCCACTTACCCAGCTGCACCTCACAGCGTGGCCCAGTCCAGCCCTCATCACAGAAGCAGGAGCCAGAGCCCCCAAGGCCTTCATCACAGCGGCCATGGGAGGTACAGCTGCAGGCTGAGGAGACGGACAGGCAGGGGGACTGTTGGCATGTGGGTCAAGGGAATCGCGAGCAGCGTAGGGCAGGGTGGATGGAGCAAGACAGCTAACCTTGGCAAAGGGGCCCAAAGGCACCCGGAGCGCAGAGTTCACACGCTGTCCCAGCAAACCCTGGACGGCACCTACAATACCCGGTGCCACTCATGCCGTCCATGCACACGCCATGGTCACTACAGGGGCTGCTGGCACCACCAGGGCAAGCTAGGGGACAGGGTAGAAGAAGTGAGGTGAGGCAGGGCGCTTGTCAGGACCCCAACAGGTGCATCCCCAGCCCAACCACATCATCCATCCTCCACCCAAGTCCCCACGCTGCTAAGAACTCTCCAGGTCCCTGTGCCCTGGAGAACACCCAGACCCTCGGTGTAGGAGCTGGCACCATCAACACACCCACCCCAGCTCTTAAGAGTGTTTTCTCTGGGTAAAATCCACTCACCCCTGCCCCAAACCTGCGCCAGCCCTTGACCACCCCGACACCCTTTCTGAGGCACAATGGCCAGAGCTGTGCCCGTGGCTGTCTTGAGAGCTAAAGGAGCCAGTCAGCATCTGCAGCCTCAGGACGCTCACCTCGGCACTCGCTGCCATAGTGGCCAGGGCAGCAGCTGGGCTTCCAGGTTGTGGTGACACAGTTGCGGTAGCATCCCCTGCCCAGGCCTTGGGGCTGACCCCAGTGGCTGGGCCGGGCCCAAACACTACGCAGTGCCAAGGAGTGCAGCGGAGGAGACGTCCAGAACTTTGAGAAATAGCGCCAGCAGGCCTCGGGGCTGCCCTGGGCCAAGAGGAATCAGGCTGAATGCCTGAGTTTGGTGGTCCCTGGGCCCTGCCCCACCCTCAACCCTCCCCAGCTCACAGCCCCTTACCTGCTCCTGTGAGCCCTCAGGACAGGGTGGTTCCAGCCCACAAATGCTGCAAATTTTCTGGAAAGAAGGGAGGCCAAAACATAGCAAGGTCAAGTAGTTGGACAGGACAGGTGGGCTTAGGCCCCTCCCCATCCACCTCTGGCCTGTGACCTCCCTCACCAGCCACAAAGGCCGAGTCTCAAAGCGGTCACAGCGGGCACCAAGACCAGGTGGCTCCAAAAGCTGGTCAATGCCATAGGCCAGGCCACCCTCAAAGGGCAGGTGCCGCTGAACAATTCGGGCGTCTTCCTCTCCCACGGTGAGCTCACCCTGCAGGTGGAAGATGTGGGGGTACATGAGGGTCACAGGTGTACTGCAGCCCCCCACCACTGCCAGGGCTCCTGCCTCCTGCTTCCCTCATTCAACCTTTCTCCCCAGACTCACCGGCCGGGCACGGCTGCAAGAGAAGGAGATGGGGGTCCCATGCATGGTGCGCAGTGGGCCCAGGTTGGGCAGGTCAGATGCCAAGGCCTGAGCAGACGGAGCCACAGTTGGAGCTGGGTGGGCTGGCTGGGTGGCAGGCAGTGGGGACCAAGGTCTGGGGGTGTGCCCACCTCGATGTTGCGGATCACGTGGCCCCGCAGAATGGCTGCCAGCTTGTCACGGTGGTCCTCATGGTACAGCCAGACCTGGCGATCAGGAGGCAAGGCTCGCAGGGCGGAGTCTGTGGGCCATAGCATTGTGAGAGGCCTATGGGATGAATCTCGAAGCAGGGGCAGGAGGCCAGCCATCTGGTGGGACAGAGCAGATGTGTGGCAGTCAGCCCAGTCAGAGACTGGTGGGCAGATGGAGGGGGCTGACTATAGAGACCAGGCAGGGGTTCCAGGGACCCAGGTGACATTCCCACTGGCCACACTGTAGCCATCCCAGGCAAGAATACATGGACACACATGCATGTTGTCAGCTATGTAAGCACACATAAATGCACCCTTGTGCTCCACAGATTCTCATGGACACAGTCTGTGCATATAGATGTGCTCACACAGGCAGGTGTGCACAGACAGGTGAGTGCATACATTGACAGTCACCTGCATAGACACACTGGCATGTGCACATTTGCGCACACTCTCACATGCAGAAGTACCGTAACAAGGCCGCTGAAGATCTTGTAACCGAAGCTCTCGGCAGCAGCGGTGATGTTTCTCTGGAGACAGAAACTCGTGAGCAGTGAGGTCAGACAGGATAGCAGGATCCCAGGCCCCCAGCTCCCAGGCCTGCACCCAGGGTCATACCCGTGGGGTGGGAGCCATGTCAGGCTCCCAGTGCAGGGCTTCAGGTGGCAGCAGGACGCGGTCGAGGAAGTGCAGGACACCGTTCACTGCCTCGTGGTCACTGCTCACCACGCGCGCGAAGTCATTGATGTAAACGCTGCCCTGGGGGGTGGGGGGACCAGTACTGAATGAAGAGATTAGTGGGGTGCTTGTGAGCTGTGGGCGGGGCCTGAGGCAGGGGCAGAGCCTGGGTTGGGCAAGTCTCGTGGCAAGAAGGCGGGGTCAAGGCAGAGGGAGGTCTTGCCTCCCACCAGGACTTGGTTGGTGGGTGTGGCACCGGCACGGGGCCAGGCTGGGAAGTCCTGAGCCCAGCACCGGCCCGTTGTAGTGAGTGGGATCTGGGGCCAGACCCATGTCCCTCTCATTCTTTGCCCTGGCCATGGGAAGGTGAGAGGATTCTAAAGGCATGGGGACAAGGGCTCAGGCCTTGAAAGCACCTGAGTGCTGGGTCTGTGGACGGCTCATGTCAGGGGTGGGGACTGGGCCCACCTCCCTCTCGTTGAAGCGCAGGGGGTGCCCGGAGAGTGTGGTGGCATAACCCGCCTCCAGCAGCTCTTGGCTCCGCAACTGCCGGCAACCGACCACGTGGTATCGGAACACCAGTTGGCGATTTGCTCGAATCCGAGCCAGCTCATCCTGGAGTGGGGATCGTGAGGGTACAGGGGGGCTGTGACTGCCCCTCTGCCCAGGCAGTGCCCATCCCTCCCCAGCCTTGCTTCAGGGGCTGAGTTACCTGTGACAGGTTGGCCATTAAATCTGCATGAGGCACGAAGATTGTGAAAGGCCCTTCCCCCTTGAGCTCCTTGTATTCCTGGTGGGGGAGAGGGGAATACTCTGAGTGGAAGAAGGGCAACCTGGGACCAACTAGGGCTTCCACTGATCTTTCAGGAAAGATCTGGACTCAGAAACCAAACCAGCTAGTTCTCTGACCAAAGGAGACTATCAAGGCCCAGAGACAGGGAGGAGGTGCAGGTCAGCGAGGCCCCAGGTGAACCAAGGAAGCGAGGCCAGCCGGTCACTCACCAGTAGGTGGAGGCTGAAGAATGAGGCATGCTTGTCCCGAAGGAGCTCCTGGGGCAGGGGAGGCAAGGGTCAGCTCAGATTTTGATTGGCCCCCATTCAGGGCTGGTGCCTGTCCCAGCACCTGTAGCCCAAGGTCTGGCCAAGGCAGAGACGAAGAAAGGAAAGCCAGGGTGGTCTGAGCACAGGTCAGGCCCAGAGTGGAATTGGGTCAGGCTCTGGGTCATGTTCAGGGTCAGGATCAGGATCAAATCTGGGGTCTTAACCATTATCATGGGTCAGCCCCATGGGGGGCACTGCCAAGGCTGGGTCAGGGATTCTACTTGGGTGTCATTACCAGGCCGACTCGGGCACGGCAGGTGAAGCCATCACCCACGGTGTGGGCTGCACTGCAGGTGCACGTCCTCTGGCCGTCCCCTGTGCTTTTGCACACGGCGTAGGGGCTGCAGCCTCCGTTGTTCTGAGTCACGAACAGGAGAGAGAGGTCAGTGACTCCTAGGACTCCTCTGCCCCAACCCTGCCACCACCTGCCCTGGGGAAAGGGCCATGAAGTTCTCTGTCCAACCCCCAAAACTCTGTCTTACTAATCAGTCAGCTTGAGCTTGTGCTGAGGGTAGTTCACCCTTCAGAGGCCCTTAGGACCCTGCTTGGGGTGAGGAGGGCCAGCTCCTGCACCAGTCCCCTCCCTCTGTGAAACTGGGTGGGGCCTGGGGGTCTGACCTGGGAGCAGGGGTCCAGGAGCTCACAGGTCCGGATGCCGTCCCCACTGTAACCCTCACGGCAGCTGCAGGAGACCTATCCCAAATCATAATCAGTGGGGCTGCTAGGACCCAAGAGTGGGCCCACTGCCTGGGTAGGAGCACCCCCTCCCTGGGTCCGGTCTGAGGAGGGCCGCGCCCTATGAGGGAGTGGCACAGCCCTGTTGTGCTGACCTGCTGGGGGCCTGTGGGGATACAGTCAGCGTGCGTGTGGCAGCCCCCGTGGTGGATGAGACAGCCATTAACTTCTGAGGGAAGAGACACTGGGGTGAGGAGCGGCCCTTGGCGGCCCCCTCTGTTCATCTGTCCATGCAGGTACTCTTCCCCTACCCTCTGAGCACCCTCAGTCCCGCAGCCTGTGTGCCCCTCAGCCCTTTCTAGTCCAACGCAGATCAATGAAGCCAGACCCACAACCCTGAATACACCCCAGTGGGGGACCCCAGCCTCACCCTGGCACAGCTCCCCGTCGCCTGTGTAGCCATCCAAGCACGTGCATGTCCGCTGACCAGGAGCCACCTTGGTACAGTTGGCGTGGGGGGAGCAGCCCCCGCGGTCATGGGCACAGGGGTCCACCTCTAGGAGTAGACCATCCCACAGAGTTGTGAGCAGCAGGTGAGGGACAGAGTAGGACAGGGGAGGAGGGCATGGAAGAAAGGAAAAGATCAGAGAGACCCAAAAGGGGACAGGGATAGAAATGGACCTAAAGCGAGTGGAGGGGCAGTGTGGAGAAATCCACCCCAACATTTCAGGGGCCCTGGGGCATTGGTGTGGCTGGACCTGAACAGGAGATGCCGTTGCCTGAGTACCCCGCGGCACAGACACAGGCAGGGGCTGCAGCTGAGTCCCGGATGCAGCTGGGAGGGACGGGACGGATGGCAACAATTTAGTCTGTGTCTGTCCAGCCCCTGCCCTAACCCCAGTCCCTCCACCCACTTGCCCACCTGCCCCAGGCGGAGCTCACTCACTTGGCGTTGGGGTCACACTTCTGTGGGCACTGAGGGCCAGTGATTTCTGTGGGGGTAGGAGGATCGTTCTGATCATTCAGACCACGGAACTGCCTCCCCAGGAATCACCCGTCTCCCTCTTGGGGCTGCTCCTCACTCTGGTCACAGCGGAGGCCGTGCCAACCCGCGTTGCAGACACAGCTACCATCTCCTCGAAGCCCCTCCTGACACAGCCCGTGGGCACAGTCACACACTGGGAGCAGAACAAGGGAGGACAGGAGTTACCCGGTGTCCGTCCTGCCCCTGCTGCAGTGTTTCCACAGCTGCTGTCCTCTGCCAGCTTGCCCACCATTCCTGCCCCTTCCCCAGCCCTCACCTCCAGTGCAGTTGGCCCCATAGCGGCCCAGCTCACACATCTCACAAGCCGTTCCGTGGAAGCCCTCGTGGCAGCGGCACTCCCCACTGCCCAGGAGCCTGTCCTGGCACTGCCCGTGGCCTGAGCACACACCACCCAGCCCCCCTGGGCACGGCTCACAGAGTGTGCCAAAGAAGCCAGGGCAGCAGTCAGGCACCTGTGGGAGGGGTGCAAGGAGAGGCCCAGCACAGGCTAGGACAGATGTCAGGGGGCAGGGAGATGGCGGGGGTCAAGGGAAGGCATCTGGGGGCCACAGAGCCATCGAAACAAGGCAAGTTGGGCCCAGGGAAATGTAGCCCGCCTTCCACAAGCCTCTCCATGGCAGGGCCGAGGAAACAGACTCAAGGAGGGAAGGGCTATGCCAGGCCCCACAGTGAGGGGCAGAGCTGGGCCCTGTTGCTTCCCACAGGGTTTAGCTGATGGTATCAGCTCCAGGCTGAGCCCCTTTCTCTCTCTCCCCATCCCCATCCCCTGGAGGTCTGACCTCAGCCCTCTTTCCCTTCCCCTTCCTCCAGGCCTTTGCTTCCCTGGCCTCACCATAGTCCCAGCTCTGCCTCTGCCCTTGAAACCCCACCCAGGCTCCTGCCCTGGGCCCCTACTCTGGCCTCCTCCCTGGTTAAAGACTTGGATTTGGGGGTTGCTTCAGGACAAACCTGGATCTTCTTGGCACACGTGTAAGAACAACCCCGGGAGAAAGAGTAACCAGATCGGTAGACACAGCTCTTCTTGGGGGTGTCCTGAAAATGGGGACGGGCGGGAGGGCTCAGCCAGTGGCTTAGGTAGGGGCAAGGCAGTGAATGGGGAGACAGACTCCAGGTATCAGTGGGTGAGACAGACGAGTAGGAGAGGAGGAGTCAAGGAAGGACCAAGACAGACAGACCTGATGAGGAGAGGGTGGCCAGGACCCGGGCGTGGGCCGCAGGGTCACCGGCCTCCTGGCCTCTACCAGGGAAGTCATGTGGCCCACACCGTTCCAGGTCCCCACGCCTGGGTGAGCAGACCTGGGCACAGTGAGAGCAGGGGAAGCAGATGGAGTTACGTGAAGCCCCGCCTCACCTCTAGCTGGTAGCCCTGAGTGCAGCGGAATTTCCGGCTGCAGTTGACACATTTCTCCTGGGCAGGGGAAGGGGACAGAGTGTCAGGTAGTCCCGGAGCAGGGGCCCCCACACCCATCTTCTTTCCCCCTAGGACCAGCTAACAGCTCGCCCACCCCTGACTAAGTGCCCCTCCCACCAGCCAGGCCAGCTCTTAACTTCCCACTGCCCTCCCCCGGCCCCAGCATCTTACCCGCAGGGCCTCTGCATGGCTATGCAGGCAGCGGCTGGAGCCCACCGTCAGGACCCCTGAAAGTCCGAATAGAGAGCGGCCAGGGGCCCCCAGCACAGGGCCTTCCAGTGGCACGTGGTTCACCTCGGGCTGGGGGGGCAGGGCAGGAGGCTGAACCACACCCCCCACAGTGCCCTCACTCTGGGGGCTAGAGGCCAGGGAGGCACTCCAGGGCTGGGGGTATCTTCACAGACAGGGGTCCCCCAGGATGGGCCGTCCCTGGAGCAGGTGGGGGAACTCCCGAGATAAGTGGTATTCAAGAGAGGGTGCCTGAGGTAGGGTCTCCTTGCCCCCTCAACCAACCTGGCCACTATGGTTGTAGAAGACAAGCCAGTGGGCAGGGCCCAGGAGGGAGTTGCGATGTCCTCCCCTCCGCAGAGCTTCCATGGAGAGCGCCTCCCCCAGGATCACGTGGTGTCGCACTACATCCACGTCCTAGAGAGGGGAGGAGAAGCTCAGGGGCTCTAGGACTACCGAGTGCCCTGCACAGTGCGTTCTGCCCACCGTGGCCCTTTGCCGTGGGATGGGAGGCTCCCCCTCCCCCTTCAGTGGCCCCTGTCTAGGTGATCTCACCAGGCTGCTGCTGTTGGCCTGGGCCTCCAGAGAGCGGTTTGTTGGCACAAAGATGGTGTAGGCAGTGGCGGCCTCAATCTGGGGCACCAGCTTGTGGCGCTAGAGGCAGGGGGCAGGGATGGGCATAATCGCCTTCCATCCTGACCCTGGGAGCCAGCCAACTCCGGCAGCACCTGGGAGAGGGCACCCCGACCAGGCACTCACTACCCCCTCCACCTCTTGTCCTTACCTGCAGCAGCTCCCGGAAGAGGTGGAAGGCAGGCACTGAGTCCAGCTGCTGCAGCAACCCCTGCCCACTAAGCACATCCCCTCTCGGAGGCAGTAAGACCTGGAATGGAGCGTGGGGGCTGGTCGGGACATCATGGCCTCTCGGCATGCCTAGGAAGTTCCCTGCATATACACCCCTCCAGCCATACCTGGCTGAGAATGTGTAGGACACCATTGGTGGCAAGGAGGTCAGCCACGTCCACGCTGGCATTCTGCACCCAGACCCTCTGGAAGGCAGCAGGCAGAGTCAGGTATACACTTAAGAATGCGTGCACCAACAGAGAGGCTGCTGGGCACACAGGTACCCACTAGTGGCCCCAGCCTGGCCCAGATTCAGGACCTAACAGATGGGCACACACAGACCCTCACTAAGGCCCATGCATGAGAGGGAGGGACAGGTGTACACATGCAAAGATGGACAGACAACCCTGGCAGGGGAGTCACTCTGGTCCAAAGACACTACCCAGCAACAAATGTCTCCTGAGCACATTCTCTGAGCTCAGCCCTGGGCAGGGTGAGGGGACCCAAGCTCAGCCCTGGGGACCCTGGGTTGAGAAGCCTGTAGCCACTTGAGTGCCCCCATGCCTCATAAGGCCCCCTCTTCTGCCCAGAGTTCACCACGTACCCCACTGATATTGTGAATCTCCCAGCGCGTGGTGGGGCTCAGGGTGGCCACACTCTGCCCATCCAGCCTGGCCAGCTCCTCCTCGGAGAGGGCACCCTGGAGAAAATGGGCCCTGAGGGGGCACAGTTTGGAGGGGCCATAGAACCAGGTTAGTGTACCCTGCAGAAAACCCTAGAACTAGGATCCACCCTGAAGTGTGGACAAAGGCCAGGCTGAGAACCTCTGGGGACAGGTTGGGTCTTGCACAAAAGCCCCCCTCCCAGGGTCCAGCCCCAGTTACTCACCTGACCAGTTGTGGCAGCATCCTTGGCTGCAGCCAGAAGGCCTGGTCCTCAGGGCTCAGCCTACGGATGGCAGACTCTGAGGGCACCAGGGCTGTGACTCGGCTGTCAGCAGGAAGAGTGATGCCGGCACCCTGTGCACATGGGATGTAGCAGGACGGGAGGAGTGATGAGGGCAGCCGCCACGTGAGACTACATCTCCCAGCTTCCAAGCCTACCTTCCACTATCTCCAGCTCTTAGAGCTATTCTGTGGGCTCCTGGATTTGAGCCCCCAGTCCCAGCACTCTGCCCTATCCTACCTTGATCCACTGGTAGAAGACAGAGAAGTGGGCATTTGCCTCCAGCTCCTGAGGGGAGGGAAAGAACTGAGGTCACTGATCTAGGGACAAACCCTCCCCCGACTCCTCCCAGGACCCCGAGCACTGCCCCTTCCCACGAGTATATGAAAGGACTCCTCCCCAAGCAGAGGGAACCACTCACCTGAAAGATGTCTCCGTAGCAGCTGAAGCCATCACCCCCATAGCCAGGAGGGCACGTGCAGACCCGCTGACCTCCCCCAACTGCCCGGCAGGTGGCCTGGGGGTGGGACAGAGAGACACAGCCTCCATGCAGCGGCCATATGGCCAGCACGCATCCCCCACCTCCTATTTACCCTTGTTGCCCATCGTCCTACTGTTTGCTTGTCCAGCCACCCGTCCCCACCATCTGTCTCCCCATTCATCCTGTCTGCATTCAGTTTGCTCCTTTGGTGCGCCTGGCCCTGCTCTCCAAGACCACTTAGCATTTGACATGAGTTACCCAACCCCATTATGAAAGATGGGTCAGGGAAGCCCAGGGCTGTGGGAGCACTCAGGAGGCCCCTAGACCCTCAAGAGAGGCCTGACCCAAGAGCAGGAGATAGCCAGGCCAAAAGTGTGGCACAGGGAGGCCTTTTGGAATACTGAGGCAGAGGTATGGTGGTGTTAGAGCAGAGTGAGGTCAGGGGACGGCAAGGAGCTCAGAGTGGCCAGGAGAGCATAGAACAGGTGGTGGGGGCACAGGCAGGGGACAGGGGCTGGGCAGGGGTGGGGCCCTTCATAAGGAGTTGTGAAAGCTCTGTCCTGGGCAGTCGGTGACAGGATTTGGATTTGGAGTTTAGAAAGACCCCAATCCTGACCAGAGACAGGGACACCAGAGTGAGAGAGCTGCAGCCAAGGCCCACCCTGGAGAGGCTTCCCTGGGCCCAGAGCCCTCTCGCCCCCTCACCAAATCATGGCAGCCACCGTTGCCTGCCCGGCAGGGGTCAATGGGGCTGCACACATAGCCATCCCCTGCGAATCCCAGCTTGCAGGTGCACCGGCTCTGGAGAGGCGGGGGAACAGAGGGCCTCATCTCACCAGGAGCATCTCCTCCTCCACTCCTCAGCTCTCGATGGCCACTCTCCCCTGGGGAGGCCTGCTCGGATCCCAGAGGAGTGTCTCCCAGCCCCGCCCTTGGAGGTCTATTTTCCAGATGGGAAGACTGAGGCCCGGAGGGGAGACTGGCTTTGGGGAGGAGTCCAAGAAAGTGATGGCATTGGCAGGAGGCATCCATGGAGACTCAGTGCCTCACTGCCCTCAGGCCTGAGCCCTGCAGGGCCTGTTGAGGTCAGCAGTGTTTGGTGCGTGGGCCTGCTTTCCAAGGCCAGCCCCAGGGGTGGTGGCTCAGATCCCACCTCCAACCCCGACCCCCTGCTTGGCTGCTCTGATCCTTCCTGCTAAGCGCCAGTGTCCTTGGGCTTGTCCGCACCGCAGGTGAGCAACTAGTGAGGCTCCCCAAATCTCAACTGCCCTTCATTGCATGTGGGGGCATCGCCACCTGCTGACTCCACACTCAGTTCTGAACTTTAAAGAGCTCCAGCTCTTAGGCCCCTCTGAGTTCTCACTGCTGAGGCCCCACGGGCTGGTGGTCCAGGTCATGGTCGGGTAGGAGCCCCAGGGATCCCGGCACAGGCCTAGGCCACGCAGAGGCTGACCCTGAACCAGCCAGACCTGGCTTCCCAGTTGGCATATTAGACATTCTTCAGTGCCAACTAGTCCCCAGGCTCACGCGGAAGGCCCCAGGTTCTGTGATCCTGTGACTGGAGTCTGAGACTCCAAAGTTCCACAGCTGAATTTTTATGATTTGGGGATGTCACTCCCCTTGGGCAGGGGTCTCTTCCTGTTTTGCTCTGCATCGAATTCCTAAATCTACTACAAGGACTAGCACGTAACAGGTGCCTCGTGACATGTGGGAAACCAATGAGTGAATGAGCTGTCAGAAGACAGCAGCCCAGGGGCCCAGGAGGGCAGGGAGCTCACGGATATATTGGTTACAAGTCCTCATTGCTGGGAGATAGGAGGCATAGCCTTCTGACTGGAAAAAAATGCCGCCTTAGACTGGCCCTGGAAACACACGATCCTTTAAAACTCTCAGAGACTTTACATTGCTGCCAGCAACATATGACTCAATGTCTGCTGCTTCCAGAGTGTACGACTCAACATTTCAGAACTGGATTCTCATTTGTGTCTGAGGTGTGAGACCCTGAGCTTGAGTTCTTGGAGTGGACGTTCCTAGAGTCAGACGGGCTAGGGAGAGAGTCCCCCAGCACGGAGAGCCCCCGCCTCACCCACTCTCTCCAGGCCTGCGTAGCCTCACCTGCCCGGGCCCCACGTAGCTGCAGAGAGCATCAGCATGGCAGCCGCCTCGTGCATCCAGCTCGCACTCGTCAATGGCCACACAGACACGGCCGTCCCCACTCCAGCCTTTGTGGCACGTGCAGTGGTTAGTGCCCGGGGCCCCGGGGACACAGTCAGCCTGTAAGAGCAACAGATAAATGACTCAGGGCTGCGGGGAGGCAGGCAGAGGGCAAAAGAGTCCCACCTCTCGCCCCTGAGTCAGGACTTCAGGGAAGGGGCCAGACTGACGTTCTCTGAGCATCCGCCACGGTCTGGGCGGGAGCAGGGGTTGCTGGGTGTGCAGGAGAAGCCGTCACCCTCAAAGCCATCGAGACAGAGACACCTGGGAGTGGGTGAACGAGGGGCTCTGGTGAGCCTCTAGAAGCTCTGAGCAAACTGACAAGCAGTCATGGACGGGGCAGGGAGGAAGCGCGCGTCCTCACCTGGCCACACCCCCCCGGTTAACGCAGCGGGCGTGCAGGTGGCACGGCTGGGACTGTTCTGTGGGCCCACAACTCCCCATGGACTCGTTGCAGAAGCGGCCGCTGAAGCCTGGGGCACATGTGCCACGCTGGCACACACCCATGCTGCCTGGACGGTTGTCACATAGACCATGGACACAGCCGCAGTCTGCAGGGAGGAGATGGAGCAGGGAAACTGAGGTGGGGCAGGGCTGGCTGGGAGCCAGGATGCAGCTGGGGAAGAGGTGGGAATGGGGTAGCCAGCAGAGATTTGACTTCAGGGTCACAAAATCAGAGGTCATCCCAGACGTGATGGGAGAGAGGAGGAAATTCAAGGAGGGCATTCAATGCTTTCAGTAACCTTATTCTAGGTACCCTGCTCCCAACACTACCACCAGGAAGTTCTTCTGTATGGCTGACCTAAACCTTGCATGCTTTAGATCAAACCGTGGTTCTTTTCCTGGCATGGGTGAAAGAAATATCTACTTCTGTTTCCAAAACCTCTTCCAAGCCCTCTGGGCTTCACCTTTCCTCCTGAGGCTCAATTTCCCTTCTTGGGAGTCCCCATTCCCCCTTCCAAGCAGACCCCTTTTCTCCCTGGCAGGCAGCCTGGGCCAGGACCACCTACCTTCTTGACACTGGTCTCCATGCTTGTTTGGGTTGGAGCAGATGTGACAGGCGATGCCCTTGTAGTCTGGGAAGCAGAGGCAGGCCCCATTGCCCTGGACTCCATCGCTGCACTGGGGGTGGGCAGGAGGCATGATCAGTCATGGGGAGGGGACCATCCAATCCTCTCCCCCAACACCCCTTCTCTCCATAGGCTAACTCTGAGCTCCTGCTTCCCCTGGAAGTCCTCCCCCGGAAGAGACCTTCCAAATCACTGATGCTGCCAAAGAACTTGTCCCCTGAAAGGCACCTGGCCCTGGAGGCTCCATGGGCGGCTTCTACTTAACCTAGAAACATGTAACTCCTGTGTTATTCCATGGCCAAGTGCTAATGTTAGCCTGGTATTACAAAGTAGCAAAAACATGACAAAACTATCGACAAAAAAACTATGTACTTAATTATTTCTAATTAAAACAGTGAACATAATTTGGTCTAACTTCTACTACCTAGATGTGAAGAAGCCAAGGGCAGAGAGAGGCAGGCTTTGCTCAGACACACAGCCAGTCATCGGCCAACTTGAGGAGAAGCCTCTGGTTCCTCCACCCCTCACCCCAGGGCAAGAGGGACTCACATTGCCTTTGCCGTAGCAGGGGTTGGAAAAGCCACCAGGACACTGTGCACAGTCAGGCCCGAAAAACCCTTTGCAGCAGCCAGGTTTCTGGAGGAGAGAGCACGTCTGAGGGTCTGTCTGGAGCCATGCTGTTCCCCCATCCAAGCTGCTTCTGCTCCCTGGTCCCACGTCTAGAGCAAAGGGGTGGGTTAGGCCCCTCTATGACACCTTTTCCACCATTAGGATACAGCACAGCTCTCTGAGGAAGACAGCCCACCAAGCCCCGGCCTGGGGGCCCCAGAGGAGAAGCAAGTGCCCTGGGTCCCCAGGGAGTGAGCTCCCACGCCCGGCTCACCAGGATGGTCTGGTTGCAGTAGTGGGCGCAGCCCTTCTTCAGGACGTTGAGCCCGATAGGGTCATGGGTGTAGATGCATTCCTCAGGGGACATGTCCTGGGTGGGCAGTGCCAGATGGGTCAGCAGGTATGGGCTCTGGGCTGGCCGCCTTCACCAAGCAGCCCTGGTCCAGGGATCTCAGCCCCTGGTCCCAGCATTCTCACTGTCAGCGGGGCTGAGCCTCCAGGTCCAGCCGAGCCCCCCAGCCCTACTTCCCCACCCTGAGCCAGGGCAGAAATCTTGCAGGGCAGTCAGGAGTCGGCCCCAGGGGCTGAGCCTGGGGATGCTCACCAGCTTCACACTGTTGGGAGGGCACATGCTGCTGTTCAGGGCTTGGCAGTCCACACAGGAGCCCTGGGCAGGGCAAGGGAGGTGGGGAGAAGGCTGAGTCATGATTTATTTACTCAGCAAGCCCTAAGAAGGTGGCACTGAGCCAAGGCCTGTGGTATGAGAGTCATGACAGCGGGGCCAGAGGGAAGAGTGAGGGCAGAGGCCCTGCAATGGAGAGCATCATGGGCCTCGGCAGGCAGGCTGGGGACAGGGCACAGATAATGGCAAAGGGACAATCAGTAGGACTGCTGAAGGCTGGGCATGGGGCATCCAGGTGGATCCCAGAGCTACCATCAACCCACCCACTCATGTGAGGGGAACTAGAAAAAGGCACCCTCCCTGGGAAGGTGACCCCAACACAAGCAGCACTGGGGTCCCGAGCACTCACCACCACCACCCTGTGCTGCTCCTCATTGCAAAGCTTGGGCAGGATGGGCAGGATGGTTGGGGGCAGCAAGATGCCCTCCAGCATGTGGATCACACCGTTGGCAGCCTGTATATCCACTCTCCGCAGCGGGACACCATCAGGTCCCAGCAGGATGCGGCCCTGTGGCGGGGCCCCGTGTGCGTCCTGGGCTCCGTGCACTGTCAGAGGCCCAGCCTGCCAGCCACCTTTTGTCCCCTCTCCCTGGCCACACCTCCTGCTCTGGCAGAACCACTCCAGCCTCTGCACCCCCTTCCCCTTGCCCATGTGCTCGCCTTCCTCCTCTTTGGAGCCCTCCTGTGTTATTCCACATAGATGGTTGGGCCCCAGAAGAGGGATTTGATCTGAGCCTGCTCCTGCATGGCCCCCACCAAGGCCTGCCCACCACAGGGCTTGGAGCATGAAAGTGGGTCTGAAAGAGGCCAGACAACTGGCTGGTCATCACCAGCCCCTCCGTCTGTCCCTCCGCTCCAGGTGTTTGTGGAGCTCACCTCCTCGGAGATATTCACAGCCAGGACCTGGTTTGCCATGGTGAATACCCGACCCTTGGAGATGAGCTTCTCAATGGTCAACTGGGGTGGAGGAGACGACGGCCTTAGGCTGGGCACTGGCCACACCGTGGGGCCACGCCCAGGCCAGCCCAGGTGACTTGCAGCTACCACCTTGGTCCCCAGACTCTCCTCTGTGCTGTAGAGTCCAGTTGGGCCAGGAGAGGAGAAGGGGCCCCCAGGAAGACCAGCACACACAGACAAACTCCCAGACCGACCGCCCAGCAGCGGGTGCAAGCCGGCCGCCCTTCCAGAAGACTTCTCACCTGGCTGTGGCTGTGGATGTGGTACCTCACCAGCTCCTGCAGTTTGGAGAGACCCTGGCAGGAGAGAGAGGGCTTGGCTGCTAGAGGCTCTGGTGCGCCATATTCCCAGCCCCTTCTCCCCAACAAGCTTACCATTGTGAAAAGGTAGATGAGGCGGCCATCACGCAAACTATCCACTGCCTCGTTGCTGGGGGCAAAGACCGTGAAGGGCCCAGGCCCGTCCAAGAAGGAGGGCAGCCCACAGTTCTGTTTTAGTGAGAAGGAGCCTCAGGAGGGGTTCCATGGCCAGCCCCGACCTCTGAGCCCTGCCTGGGCCCTGCTGCCATTGGCCTGCAGAGAACTCCCACCGGGACTAAGTGGGACACACTGGCGATGGGTCCATGCTACCACAGAGCCTCAGGATGGTGATGGGCAGGGTCTAGGATGGGGTCGTGGACAAAGGCCCATGCTACTCCCCACCAGATCACTGTGGGGCAGAGTCTGTGTAATGAGGGAGTCCTGGACCAAAAGATCAGGTAGGCGAGGATCTTTTCCCCAGACTTACCTCCAGAATGGTTTCAAACCGGGTGAAGACTTCAGTGGAAGCAAGGATCTGGCCAATGGTCCTCTGTAGGAAAGGACAAGCAATGAGGGCTCCAGGGGGGTTGGAGCTCTGCTCCAGCCCTGCCCAGAACTGCCCCTCCCCCTTCTCTGAACTTGGTGGGTGTCTGAGGCCACCCAGTGGCACAGTGGGATGGTGGGGAGGGTATTAGCTTACCTTGGGGTCCCCAGGGAGCTCTAATGGAGGCCTCCCCTGCAGGGCACTGACCATGTGAAAGACGCCATTGGCTGCTGGGTAGTTGGCCTTATGGACAGTGAATGTCTGTTGGGGCTGATCTTTGTACTTGTAGGTGTATTTCTGCTGATACATGAGACCTCTGGCTCAGACTCCACATGCCCACCCCTTGTCCTGAGGCCCTGTCCCACCTCCACACTTTGCCCAGGCTGTGCTCCCCACTTGTGACTCCTCTGGCCCCCAGGCCGAGGTCCCTACTTACCCTGAAGATATTGAAAGTGACGGTGATCTCCTGCCCAGCCAGTGTCCACCACCTGCGTGTAGGCTGGGTTCCTGACTCCTCTAGCATGTGCTGCCCTGCGATGATGTACTGTCTGCAGAGTTGCTGGGCAACGGATGCCTGCGGGCACAAGGGCATCTGGGTGCCAAGTGGGCCCAGGGTAGGCAATCCTCCTCATGCCACCCTGCCAGAGCAACGGAGGGAACAAGAGGCTTCCCAGGCCTCAGTCCCCCAGAGTATGCAACTAGGGGTGCTCTCAGGGCCTGGCAGCCTGGGGCAGGATTCAGGGAGGAGGCAAGAGCCGGAAGCCAGCTCCTTGATTGGCTGGGGCTCACATTCATGGTCCTGGAGATGCCAGATGCCACCAGCACAGTGAATGGGCCCGACGTGGTGAGGATGTCCCGGCAGCCCTGGTCTGGGGGTGGGAGAGTATGCATCAGGATGGGTCTGGGGAGGCCCTCAGGCATCAGTCTTGGGTTTTGGAGAGTTGGGGTGTGGGGCTTTGGGTCTAGATCTAGGGTAAATGGCGACATCAGGATCTGGGGGGCTATCTCCCACCTCCATCATGCGCCCCACCACAGCCCATTCTCTGCTTGCACAGCTCTTGGGCAGAGAAACAAGGCATTTCTGCAGAGTCTGGCCCCCTGTCCCTTCCAGCAATTCTGGGTGCCAGGGGCAGGGTCTTAGGCAGGTGGTGGGGGTCACGCACCCATCATGGCGAGGGTGACTCTCAGCCTCGTGAACGTTAAGCCCATCTGGCTGGCCTTCTGCATCTCGTGGAGCAGGTGTCCGTAGCAGGCACGCCCATCTCCCACCTGGCCCTCCTTGCACACACAGCTGGGGCAATGGTAGAACCAGTCGGGGCAGGGGGGGTGGCCAGGCCCCCTCCTGGCCCTCACACACCGTCCCCACGGGGCCCTTGATCTGAGCCCCATCTACTCTCCCTGCTATGTCCCTGGTGCCCACCCCGAGGCCCCTGTGCCCACCTGGTCCTTCCATCAGGGGTCACCTGGCAGGTGGCTGACCGGTCACAGGAGTAAGGGTAGCAGTAGGCGAAGCAGCCCGCAGAGGGATTGTGGTTGATGCTGACCAGGCCTGGCTTACATGAGCAAGAGGCCTGGGTCCATGCAGAGGCGGGAGGGTGACACCATGTCCATGAGAACTGTGGTGTCTGCCATACCCACAGAGCTCTGTTAGGTTCCCACAACCACCCTCAGAGAAAAGGGATGTCATCCTCTTCACATTTTATAAAAGGGGCAGCTGAGGCTCCTAGGAGGCTCATGATTTGCTGCGATTTGTGGGCCCTGGGTCCCACAGTCAATGTGGGTGGTTGGACCGTGGGGCAGGGCAGGCCCAGCCCAGGGCCCCAGCTCACCTGGCCTGGCCTCTTGTACAGACATAAGGTGGAGTTGCCAGGGCAGCCACCATTGTTGGTGGTGCACGGGTCCTGGGGCAGACACACTGTCCCATCGCCATGGTAGTTCTCGGGGCAGTGACACTGTGCCTGTCCCCGGGGGCTCACTGAACACTGGGCCAGTGGGGAGCAGGGCGATGGCTGGCAGGGGTCGGGGGCTGCCAGGGCAGAGAGACAGAAAGAGAGAGAATGCGCCAAAGTGAGCCCAGCACCCAGGAGCCTCGTCTTCCCCAGAGCCTCCAGCAAGGGTGACCCAAAGATGGGGTGAGCAGGTTGATCTAGTCCCGCAGGGACATTTCTCCTTCCCTGTAAGTGGCCAGATTACACTTGCTGGTTTAAAAGGATGTCTTCCCAGCGCCTGCTCACCCTGAGCTGGGCCCACCGGGCTCTCGATCATAGACTTACCTCGGCATTCGCTGCCCTGCTGGGTGTAGCCAGGCAGGCAGCTGCAGGTGGGGGCCTCTGCAGAACACTGGGAGTTCTGGGGACAGTTCAGGGCCTGGCAGATAGGCAGTTCTGAGTGGAGAGGGGAGAGCATTGCAGGTTGGGGAGGACACAGGAGCGAAGATGCTCCGCCCAATTTGCTGTGTGACTCCGGTCAGGGCCCCACCCTCTCTGGGCCTCTAGGCAGTGGAGGTCTCAGATGATACCCCCTCCCCCTGACCAGTTGTGTGCCTCTCCCACTTAGAAATTAGGCTGCAGGCAGAGATCCTGCTGAAGCTCAGGCCCCATCTTTCACCCAGTCAGCCTCTTCTGCTCTGGCCACTGAAGACCTGCTGCTCCAGTAGCTGCTCACCTTGGTCACATCGGGGTCCAGTGTATCCGGCAAAGCACAGGCAGCTTCCATCCCCGAGCGGCCCATGGCGGCACATGCCATGCACACAGCTGCATACTGGTAGGAACACACAGGGACAGGTGGGACCCCAGCCTCTCCCAGGGGCACACAGGGACATCGAGTCCCGGCCCTCTTCTTCTAGAACTCAGCTCCAGCAGGCACAACTTCAAGAATACAAAGCTGTGATGAATGATCACAGGGTTGGTGGGAGCCCAGGGGAGGCACCTGACCCAGGCTGGGGATTCAGGGAGGGCTTCCTAGAGGAAGCCTCCAAGAAGAGGCCTCCAAGAAGAGCCCATGCAAATGCCAGAAATGTGATGAGGCAAAGCTCGTGTCCTGGGCAGGAAGGGTGAGACTGAGCAGTTGGGAGGGAGTCTGGTAGGAGCTGGGGGTAGGGACTGGGTCTCCACTGGCCCCCAAATGGACACTGGCTTTGCCCTCCTGCCCTGCCAGCACTTACCTGACTGACAGTCAGGCCCGAAACGGTTGGGGTCTCTGCACTCCTGGCAGGCTGAGCCACTGAAGTTTTCCTGGCAGAGGGATATATTGGAAAAGATGCACGAAGTCAGTTAAGTCAGTGCAAACCCTCCACTGCCCCTACCCCAGCCCCACCCGGCTCTTACCTGGCACACGCAGGTCCCATTCCTGTCTATGCCATCCAGACACGTCCCATGGCCGTTGCATGGGGTGTCAGCACCCCCGGGGCACTCTGTGGACACCCCCCCCAGAACTCAGCTCTGCCCCAATTCACCCAACCCCCACAGCTCTGGGTGGCCCCAGACTTGGTCCCTCCCCCAGAGCAGCCAGAGCCAGGTGGCCAAGCTGTGCATTAAATAAGCCATTTGAAAGGGAATGTGGGTGGGCTGGGGTGTAAGGAGCAAGGCTGGGATCCTCCCCCTACCATAGCACTGGGACCCCCAGTAGCCAGGGCAGCAGGCCTTCTGCACCACGTCCTGCCAGCACTCCAGGCTGCAGCCGCTCATGGACACCAAAGAATCTCCCAGCTGCACCTCGTATCTGGGGACCAAGGATGGGTAGGACGATGGGAGGAGCTCCCCCCTGCAGCCTCCCCACTGGGTTCTCGTGCTCTTACTCCACTCCCTCTCTGCCTGGCCACGAGCTGAGCACAGGGCGTGGCTCACAGCAGATGCTCAGTAAAACCACCTGCCCCACACTCTCACTCCTTCCTGCCCGCCTCGGCCCCACTGGAGGGGCCAACAGAAGTGTGGATGAGTGAGCCCCTGCCCTCACTCTCCAGGGCTGCCAGGCTCTCCTGGTCCCCTGCCACCCCATAGGACACCCCTGAAGCAGGCAAGGATGGGGTGAGGGTCCGCACCGGCAGTCCTGTGGTATCTTCTCTGGGGACTCCCGAAGCCAGCCTAAGGGGCACGTCCTCTTCTTGATGGCGGAGCATGGGGTGCAGGGTACATGCGTGACAAACTTGGTCTTCACATCGCAGTGCCTGGACTGCACCTGGGCCACGGGCGGGGTTTAGAATGAGGGACCTGGACCCCACACACAGACCTGACTCTTGACTGCAGTGAGGCCTAGCACCGCTCTCTAGGCCTTGGTTTCCTGCCTGTTAAGCAAGGGTGAGCAAGGGCAGGGAAGGCCCTGAGTCTGGGGCTGTCACTGCCACAGCGTGCCCCTATGTCTACAGCCATGTACCTCTGCCAGGGACCCTAGAGGCACGCCCAGAAGGCTCAGAGTCTCTGCCTTGTGACATGAAGAGAATCTGGCCCCCTCATTCCACTCTGGCCTATTCAGAGGAGGAAATTGAACACCCCGGGGGGGGGGGGTCCTTGCCCGCAGCTGCCCGAGGACCTGAACACAGACTCTCAACCTAATGCTCATTCTCACATTTCATTTAAAAATAAACACTATGGAGAAAAGGGAACCCTCCTACACTGTTGGTGGAAATGTAAATTGGTGCAGCCGTTCTGGAAAACAGTATGGAGGTTCCTTAAAAAAACTAAAAATAGAGTTGCCATATATCGATCCAACAGTCCCACTCCAGGGAACCTGTCCGGAGAAAACTCTAATTCGAAAAGATACCTGCACCCCAATGTTCACAGCAGCACTATTTACAGTAGCCAAGACATGGCAACAGCCTAAATGTCCATCAACAGGTGACTGGATGCAGAAATAGAAGATGTACTTTCTATATATATATCTCTAACTATCTATCTATTTATCTATCTATCCGCAGTAGAATACTACTCAGCTGTTAAAAGAGAGGAGGAAGTAACGCCATTTGCAGCAACATGGATGGACCTAGAGATTAGCATAATAAGTGAAGTTAAGCCAGAAAGAGAAACAAAAATACCATACATTACTTATATATGGAATCTAAAATAAGACACAAATGAACTTATTTATGAAACAGAAACAGACTCACAGACATTAGAAACAAACTTATGGTTACCAAAGCAGAGAGAGGGTGGGAGAGGAGTGTATTAGGAGTTTGGGATTAGCAGATACAAACTACTATATACGGAACAGACAAACAACAAGGTCCTACTGTATAGCACAGGAAACTATATTCAATACCCTGTAATAAACCATAATGGAAAAGAAAAAAGTAAACACTAAATGACAGGCTGACACTGTTGAGGAGAACACAGCGACGTGGTCCCCCATCCCTGAGCACAGGCAGGACACAGCTTCCGAGGAGATGGCTCTCCAGGTGTCACTTTGCTTTGAGCATATCCCCCCCCACCCTTGCTGCCAAAGGACCCCCTCAGCCAGCCCAGGGCCCTCTGGGCTGCGCCGGTGTCAGAGACCCAGGAGTCAGCCCCAAACCCCTGCAGCTGACCCACGTGAGCAAGCACATGCGAGGGGGTCTGAGTGAGTTTGAGCCAAGCAGTCACGTTCCCTGAGCCTTGGTAGCTCACAGCCCCATACACCAGCCAGGACCCAGCGGTCCACTGCCCATCCCTGGACAGGCAGTGCTGGCAGTGAGGCAGCTGAGAGGACCTAGGTTGGAGGCAACCACTGAACTGGGACCGGAGGGATGCATGAGAATTGGTCGGGGTAGTGCTCCTAGCAGAGGGGACAGGAGAGGCAAAAGCCAGGAAGCGGGAACGAGCAAGCGGCCATGGATGATGAGGCAGAGACAGTACAGGAGAGGATGGGAAGGGGCTGGTGGCCAGGCCAGGGAGGGGAGGTGGAGTCCAGAGCAGCCCGTGGGCTCATTTGTGTTTTAAATGGGCCCTGTCTGCTGCCTGGAGAACAGAGGTGGCGACAGGGGAAGACATGGTCACCTGGGTGCCAAGAAATCCCCGGGCCTGCAGTCCCACTAGCTGCCCTGTCACAACTCCCCCAGGTCCACCATCATTGGCCCTACTGTTACTTACAGCAACAAAGTCCCAATAACATATAGCACTGACCCTGGAGGGATGGAAGCCAAACTCTTCGTTGTCAGTGGGAGAAAAGGCCACAGGAAGGTGCATTTTGATGAGAAGAGGTTTGGGAGGCTTGGGGCACGGCCTGGAGAAGCTGAGAAGTTCCCATTTAAAAAATGCTGACCACACAGCTCCAAA
This sequence comes from Camelus bactrianus, assembly GCF_048773025.1. Lineage (NCBI taxonomy): Eukaryota > Metazoa > Chordata > Mammalia > Artiodactyla > Camelidae > Camelus > Camelus bactrianus. The sequence continues at coordinate 31,871,134 of NC_133555.1, forward strand.
TGGGGTGAGCCCAGAACATCTCTTTCCAAGAATCCATCACAGATGTGTGGCTCTCAAAGCCAAAGAAAAGGAGAAACAGCGCCTCAATACTGTCTTTTGGTGAACACAGGGCCTCTCCCACAGCTGTGATTTGGTCTTTTCTGCTCATGCCTCTGTGGTCTGCAAAGAGGGAAGTTGCTATGATCGGCCTCAGGCTGAGCTGTGGGGCTGGATGTTGTGGTTACATTCCACCCCCCTCCCAAGGCTTCATCTTTGCTGAGCCAGGGAGCCACTAGGAAGTTGGGTAACTCCAGGGCTGAGCAGCTGCTGGCTCAGGGCAAAGGCTCAGCTGGCGGTGGGCTCCCCCGAGGGCCACCTGGCCAGCCATCGCCAGTGGCAAGGGGACCAGCTCTCACAAGAATGTTGGTCAGCCTTGCATAAGGGCTCGGGGCAGTGAGAGAGCACTGTCCTCACTCTCAGGTAGAGGGGGGTTCAATGAAGTGGTGGGTGAATTACAGGCCCTGTGGTGGATACTCATTCACAAGATGTGTTCATAAAAGTGTGATGGAAAAACCAGCAGGCAAATCACACTTCTCTCTGGGGACCTCACCGGAAGTGGGCACTCAGCCTTTCGGCCAGGCGGCCTGAAGGCAGCATCAGCTCCAGCCCACAATCGTCGGCCCGGCAGGTGGAATGAGGCTGGATCACGGCCTAGTGGTTAATCAGATTCCCTTCTTCCCGAGGGCACCTCAGGACCCAGCTGAGCCAGGTGGGTGCTGCCTTCCACCCTGTCCCAGTCTAGAACTGATTTTGCAACATCTGCTTCCCCCAGAGACACAGCTGGAGAAGGTGAGGAGACATGAGGTGTTAAGCCTCTTGTGAAAAGGTAGAATCCCCCCAAAGCTGGGGCCCAGGGCCCAGAAATCAAACCCCCTGAGAGAGGAAGGGACCCCTAACTACTTCCCCAAGAGTCAGATGAACTTGGCCTCACAGGGGAGGGTCCCTGGAGGCAGGCCCCAGCCAGATGACACTACCTCCATCCCCAGGGTGGGAGGCTCTTTCAGAAACTTTAGTTGGGACAATGTCCCTACTATGTGGCCTGGGTGGACCTGCAGACAGGCAGTCCAGAGTGGGCAGGCTTGCAAGGACCAGACAGCTGCACACTGAGACCCTGCCAGCTCCTCCCTCATGGCTGAATAAGGAACCAACTGCAGACAGTGGACTGGAGCACAGCTCTCAAGTTGGACTGACCCGTGTCATCTTTGGGCCTTGGCTTCCTCAGGCAGAGAACAGGGTCTGCCACTCAGGGGCTGGGATGATTGGAGGGGATAATGCCAGGTGTGCCCAGAACTGTATAATCAGCTGTTCTTAGGCTCAAGGGTACTGCTGTTGGCTGCCGCTTACCCAGAGGGACTGGGGGTGAGTAAACCTCATTCTGCCTCTGGGCACCCTTGGGGCAGGACACAGGCACGCACATGTGCACACACCCAGCACGCCTATGTGTGTTCCATGTGAGTCTCTCGGCTGGTTAGCCCCATGAGGGTTGGGGGTGATCACATCTCCAACCCCCAGGCCAGGGCCACACAGAGACTGGGCCTCAGTCTGGGCACGGAGGGCAGGAGGATGAGCCGGGCTCTGTACCCCCAACCCACAGGCTGGGGAGCCCTGGGACGGCTGTCCACACGGCTGGCTGGCTAGCCAGACACAGAGGAGGGCAGACCAACACATCCCCACATCCCTGCCCCTCTAAGCAGCCAGACACAGACCTCAGCCTGAGGAGGTGGGCATAAGCCCTCTGTCCAGCTCAGAGAAGGTCAGACAAGGACCAGCTGCCCTGTGTGTCCCCAGCCTGTGTCCGATCTGTGGCCCATCCCTCCCTGCTCCCACCACTGGCCAGCGGGGCCTGGATACCAGGTACCCCTGCAACTGGCTCACACTCACCTTCTGCCCCGTGATGAAGCTGGAACCTGCTAGGCAGAGGGCCAGGAGGCAGAGCAGGAGGCAGCCCCGAGGCCCTACCATGGCCGGTGGTGACTGGCGGGTACACTGTCCAGGACAGTCAGGACAGCCGGCTGGGGAACAAGCTCCAGGAGGCAGGCGCAGTGCAGGCAGGCAGGACGGGGGCGGGCAGGCGCTTTAAAAGCCGCTGGGAGGCCCGTCAGCTCACCCCCACAGGAACCCGCCAGGATTTCCTCCTGCATATCAGCAGCCTGCAGGCGGAAGGGAAGGTGCTGGCCACTGACCCCTGCATGGATGCCTGGGCCCTGCTTGGGGCTTCCTGGCCCAGGACCCTCCTCCTGGCATCACAGCCTCCTAGCCCACCATTAGCTACAAGCCTGGGGCCTATGAGAAGTCATGAAACACATTCAAGTACAGATGCAAACAACTTCCCACCCCAAGTACCTGCAAGCCCAGCAGGCTTCATTCAGAGGCTCTGGGGGTTCTGGTGGTTGGGGAGCAGGGCAGCCCCTGAATCAGGTCTGTCTGCCTCCACCTTTCCAGCTGCTGAGGGCACTTGCAGGCCTCTGACTCACTGCGGGACTTCATGCTAAGGGGACAGCCACCAGACTGCTCCTCCTCTCACCTGCCCTAGCTATCCCTCCGCCTGGCCCTGCCCTGCTTGGCACCCGCCCCACCATGCCCCACAATCTCTGCCTCTCTTATCTCCCCGAGGGGCCTCCTCCCTGGCCTCCCTGCGACCTGTAGCCCTCCCTCCCCAGTTCATTCTCCATTCAGCCCTGAGCCTTCCCCATGCCCTCCAGGACCCCCTCCAGGCCAGACAGGCCTCTTTGACCTGCCCCACCCCCACCCCCTACTTTTGACCATGCGGGCCTTTCTAAGCACAGAGCGAGCTCCCTTGGCACTGCTGTTACCCCAGATCCTCATGGAGACTCACCACAGATCAGTCTCAGGTCAAAGGTCTCCAGCCTTCACCTTGTAGCTCTGGCCACCAGCTGACAGTGGTTTTAGTTTATTTTCTCTCTTGCTGGAATGTCAGCTATGGGAAAGCAGGGACTCTCGTGTCTGGCTGGTTCACACACAGATGCACAATTCAGATTGTGGGATGAATGAAAGGTAATTACTTTTATTATCCTGTTACTGGTGCCAGGGAGGCTCAAAGGGGTTAGAGAATTTGTCTAGGGTCCCTTACACTGGTGTTAGGATCCAATCCCAGGTCTGCTGCCCACAGGGCCCTCTGCCCAGTCACTATACTGCAGACCTCCCCCGACTTGGTTCTGTCTACCCGGATCCAGGGTGGGGTCAGCTGTTATATGTTGGGCTGTGGAGCCTGGGGAAAACAGCCCAGGTGGTGAGCCCTATGCATGCCAGGCCTGAACATGGTGGACCCTGCCTCTGGTAAGTCAGTCCCCATTTAGGGATGACATAACTGAGACAGAGACAGGCAGGTGGCCATTTGTACAGGCCTTTGGTAAAGGCCTGGTTGGGGGCAGCCTTATCACCTGCCCCCTCCTCCTGCTCAGCAGGCCCCCCTCCCCGCACCTACCAGCTGAGAGGCCATGGGTTGGTCTTTGAGATCTGGCTGGGGGGATGTGAATGGGGAGACCCTACCTTTGGTGGCTCCTCTCATCCCCCCACAGCCTTCCTGAGGGTGATGGGTCCTCCAGGCCAGGATCCCCACTCCACTGGCACCGAGGGATGCCAGAGAAGCAGAGAAGCTGGTGGGTTGGCTGCTCCCCTCCCACCCCAATTCTGCCTGGCCCAAACTGCCTTGCAAGCTTAGAGCCTGAGGCTCCTGACTGGCCCAGGATAAGAGGGGTAGTGGGCCTCCAGGGCCCCGCAATGAAGATGGGAATGGGCTGAGGAAGGATGGGGCACAGAGGCTGGCTCCCAAAGAAATCCCATGTCCTACCTCAGCAAGGCTCCTTGAGGCAATCATCTCTCAGGTCGTGAATCCAGACACAGATGGCACCGGGACCTCCTCCTCACTATCCACCACCAGGGCCACCTCCCCACAGGCCTTTCCCCCTGCAGGCCATCCTGCTGAGACCCCCAGACTCCAGGCCTGACCCTCACAACAGGCCCAGTGCGACACTCCAGACTGGCAGGAGGCAGGGCAGCAACAGTGTGCCAGCTGTGCCTGAGGAGCTCCATTCCTGTCTACCCTGAGGCTTGTGCTTTAGCCACAGCCCAGTGCGGCCCTGTCCAAAGGTCCCTTCCCACATCCCACGACCCCCACCCCAGGCTCCAGGGACATCCAACCAAAATCTGGCCCTGGGAGAGCCGCTCCCTTTACCCTTCGTGGCCTCTTTCCTCCTTCCTTTCCCTTAATCTCTCACCTTCCTGCATCTCTAGGACACCCTCTACCCTCATGCAACCAACCCTGCACCAATGCCCTGCTGGGACCCCAGCAGCCCTTGAAATAAAAGACCCAGACTGTGTCAAACTTGGCTTTACTGGAATAGAGAAAATGGACAACAGGAATCACACTTGGTGCTGGCAGCACTGGGTCCCCTGCCCCCATCCCTCTCAGCCTCAAGGCCTGGGGGACTCCAGCCCCCACGGGGCTCTCCCACTTGTCTGGACCAGGAGGCCACCCCTTTGGAAAACCGCACGGGGCGAGAGCTTTCAATGTGCATTTTGCTGCCAGCTTCATAATTAGCAGCAAGTACCCACAATGACAGCAACAGCAACAAGACTGGACTTGACATCTCAGGAAAGGATGTGTAAGAGTAAATCAAACCCACGGTGCCACGTGTTAATGATGGTCCCACGACAGAAGACACAACACAGGTGTGCCTGGCCGTGCGGCACCAGGGGCAGGCAACGACCCACAGGAGGCTGACGGCACACGGAGGCCCCGGAGGGGTCAGCGCTCTCACTCCCAAGGTTAGAAAGAACCAACTGAACACACACGTTCACATTCTCTGGGAGGACAGTCAAATGAAGGTACAAAAAGAGAGGAGAAAACATTTAAAAAGAACAAAGAAAGCCTGCTTCCCCGCCCTGAGTGGATGCCAGGCCAGACACAGCGGGCAGCAAGGACCGGCCATGACCCAGGCTAGCCGGTGAGCTCAACAGGCAGCTCTCGGCCGCAAAGAGCCTCCCACTGGCGGGCCAACAGCGAGATGAGCTTCTCTCGGCTTTCAGCGCTGGGGACAAACACCTGCCACTGGACCTCATGGCCCTGACCAGCTCTGGCTGGGCCACCTGGCACCTCCCCAAAGTGGTCCAGAGTGACGTTGCCCATTAGATCGTGGCCCTGCACATCATCAAAAACCAGGGTGAGGGCCTGCGGGTAGGTCTGGTAGCCCATGAGCACGCGGTCCAGGTCCCGGACGCGGCGGCTGTCGTCCAGCCGGTACCGGTCCCTCTGTGGCGGCTCTTTGGCGAACTCGGGCAGTGGGTAATGGACGAAGTCCTCGTCCAGGAGGAAGATCTCGGCGCTGGTGAGCAGAAGCGTTTTGGGGCGCAGCATACCCCTGCAGCGCCCCGGTAGCGGCGAGCCCACCTGGAAGGCCTGCACATACAGCAGGATGCTGAGGGCCGGCGCCTTCTCCGGGTCTGCCATCTTCTGGGCCAGGATGAACGTCAGGTCCCCGATCTCCTCCTCACTGGGGTAGGTGAACTTGACGTGGCTTGAGTGGATCAGCTCGTAGTTCTCCATCTTCCCTGCAAAGAGAGACACCACCAGGACTGGAGCCTGGAACAACTGGCTCATAGTGTGGTGGGACTGGGAGCACCAGCGGCCCCAAGCTACCCAGAGATGGCAGCACGAGCTGCTTGTCTGTGAGAAGCAGGAGAGCCCACTCCAAGCCCCCATGCTCAGGCGGAGGCCCAGAGAGCAGCAGCTCATAGCAGAGCAGACACTTGAGATGCAACTGCTGGATGGTGCGGGTTTGCTGGAACGGAGACTGCCATGGGAAAGCCCATGGAAAACCCAAGCTCACTAAGCAGGAGAAGAGAAAAATGTGAGAGAGAGAAGCAGAGGGATCCGAGGCACAGAGAGGTTCCTCTGGGGCTGCTGCGGCCCTTGGGGTTGGTAAGGAGACCCGAGCTAGGTGGGGGTACCTGTGGTCTTGTTTCCAAACTCAGAGTAGAAGTCTTTGTCGACAGGCTCAGGTGAGGGCGTGCGTTCCAGCAAGGAGAGCACAGCCATGAGATGCTGGAGGAAGCAGTGTGTCAGGTAGCTGTCCCGTGTCAAGCAGGTAACCACCTGCGCCGGGGAGGAGCCTGTGGGAGACAGGCCGGTCACCACTGCAGGTTACTGCTCCCCCAGCCCCGTCCCCGCCCCTGCAGCCATCTCTAGTCACTAGCAGGTCAGCCCGGACCTGAGGATCACAGAGCCAGGGCCAGGACGGACCATGTGGGAAAGCATCACGGGGCCTGGGGAGATGGCCATTTCTCAGCCCGGAAAGGCTGTGACTTTTTTCCGGAAGGGAATACAGAGGCATTAGGGAAAGAGCTTAGTTTTCTCTCTTCAGGAAGTGTGAGTCAGAAACATCCTGCCTGTGAGCCCAGGGCCCGCTCTGCCTGCTCGCCCAGCACTTCGCTCCTGGCCTCCCGCTCCAGGCCCTGGGGGGAGAGTTCTGCACTCTCAGCAGTTCCTGAAGCTGCTTCCTCCCGCTCTGGTGAACTGGCTTGTGAGAGGAGAGATAATCTGCCTGTGATAGTGCACCCACAAAGGAAGGTGGAAGCCCAATGGGGACACTGGACTTCATTCAAAATAGGACAAAGCATAGTGGTCACTCACCCGTCAGCCGGAAATACTGGTCGAAAAGCCCAACGTTGACTACCTGCAGGTCGCTGAGTTTTAAAACAAAACACTGAGAGATGTGGAAGGGACTGTTGTTGTAGTCAGTGTTTTTCTGATGCCAGAAATCTGTGAAGAAGAGAAAAGGATCAAATGTGGTGGTGGCCATGCTGGGCGAGTACAAGGGTCCCAGGTGCGCAGCTGTGTTGAGCAGGAATGGGTCCCCTTGACTGGCCTGGCCTGCTGAGACCTGGTGAGAAGCCACCACCACCTCTACACCAACAAGGCCTCGCGGGCAATGCGTTCTTTGGTCTGACTCTTGCCTGGAGGGTGGAGCCACTAGGAGCCCTACGACTGGCCACTGGCTAAGGCTCCCACTGAGGCCCCAAGGAGCAGAGGCTGCCCAACATCTCCTTGTCATGGACAGGTCCTGGGCTTTCAATGGGCCCTGGCCGGTCGCTTTCACGGCTGGCCTCATACCCCTTGTGACAGCTCCAGGGGGAAAGTGCTGTTACCACCCTCAGTCCTCAGGAAAGAGATTCTGGGCCCAGTGCGGTCGAATCACTGCTGCCTCAGGCCACACAGGCACTTCAGAGACGGAGCCCCCCGCCCGGCACGGCCGGGTGCCTACCCTGCAGCGGCTCTGAGAAGTAGCGGCGGAGGCCATCGTGCAGCACCAAGTACACGGCCTTGGTGGAGAGCAGCACGCAGGCAGTCACCTCCAGCCCCGGGCTCTGGTAGAACACCACCGACGACCACAGGAGGTGCCGCAGCTCCTCGTTTTCCACCTGGACACAGAGGGGCCAGATTTACGGCTGCAGGAGAGGTCAGCCAGGGCAGGGCATGCAGCTCCTCCTCCAGCCCTCCAGCAAGGGCACCCTCTGCCATCCCCACTGCCCAAAAACGGGCCCACAGCCTTGGGTAGGAAGGTGCAGGAGCTTTTCCACATCTCATCAATGTATTATAAACTCAGAAGCAGAGAGGTGTGTGGTGGGGTTGGTTTAGGGCCTGAGATTAGGAATGGCCGCAAGGGGAGGCAGTGACAGGGGACAACAGGCCAGGGAAGGGCAGCCCAGGACCTCCCTAACTCAAGCCCTCAAAGTTGTGAACAGCTGAAGCTGGGGGGAAAGCTGGCACAGAGAAGTCAGGAATCTGAGGCTGACCCCAAGGCGAGCCTATAGCAGCCCCAGGACACCTGTGCCACCTTCCTTCACACGAGCGCCCAGCCCTACCTCGGCAATGCTGCTGTGGAAGAACTCGACAATGGCCCTCCCCTGCAGGCTGGCGATGTGCCGGAGCGACGGGCAGGCAGGCAGGTGCGAGGGGATCTGATTCTCCTCTGACGTGGACTGGATCAGGTGCTCGCTTGGGTATTGGGCAGGAGCCTCAGCTTGTGCTGGGGCCTCAGCTTGTGCCAGGGCTGAGGCCTCTGCTGGGGTATCCTCTGGGGCTGAGGCCTCTGCTCGGACCAAAGCTGGCACTGAGGGCTCCGCCAGAGCTGGGGCCTCTGCCGGGGCCAGAGCTGGGGCCTCCGCTGGGGCCGGGACCTCTGCTGGTGCCGGAGCAAGAGCCTCCTGGACATTCTGGTCATTGCTGCATCTCCCAATTCCCCAAGAAACACCATATTAACACATAGACCCCAACTGGAGATTCGCACCCCATGTATAACATCAGAGTGTGAGGGAACGCATGCACCACACACTACCTCTGAGGTCACCTGGGGATTTTACCCCAGCTCCCTATGGGGAGAGAAAGCAGCGGAGGGAAAGCGCCCGGGCCCTTTCTCTTGGGAGGGAGATGGGAAGATGGGACAGCACTGAGACAGACAGACACATGTGGCCCAAGGACTGAAAAATCATTCTGAGATGGTGGTAAAGGTGTCAGAAATGCCACTCCAGAGTCCAAAGCATGGACCAAGGTGCCCAGGGCTGGGACCTGCGGGCACAGAGAGGTGAGAACCAAAAACTCAAACTGCTCCTCAGTTTGCCTTTGGGGTCTCCTCAGGTGGCTCAGGCTCTCACCTGACTCGGCTACCGCTGCACGTGGCCACGCTGGGTTTTCCCTGGTCTGTTCCAAGCACAAGATCAAACAGTGCTCAGGAAGAACCCTTAAAGCTCACAGAGGTGGGGAGGGCCCTCTGCAAGCAGCCCACATGCCCGTGCCCGAATTGGTGGGTAGTCGTGGATGTCGTCCTCTCAACTGGACAGCCCAGTTGTTGAAAGAGACCCCTGGGGCCCTGATCTTGCACTGGGCCAAACGCCCCCAAGCCCTCTGGCTGTCCTCCTCCTGTCCTGGGAAAGAAATACGTCTCTTGGTGTAAAGCAGAGTGCCTGCTTCCTGCATGCTGTTCCCACTGTGGGCAGGGTCCAGCCAGGCTTGGGGATGACAGGGAAACTGAGACAAGGTGTCACCATCTGAAGTCTCATCACTAGGGTGGGAGACAGGGAGATGGCCAGGCAAGACCACCTCCAGCACAAGGAGGCATCAGGAGTCTCTATGGAGTGCATGGAACTTTAGTTGGGCAAAAGAGGGGCCCCTGATTCAGCCAGGAAGAGGCTAGAAGCCCTGTGGGAGCATCAGTTGAGGGGCTGGGCTGGAGGGAGAAGGCAGGCCCCGTGAGATGCTGCAGTGAGGACTGTCCACCAGGATGGAAGAGGAAGTGAGCCAGACCGGGCCTTAGGGGACAGAAGGGCTGACAAGCCAAGAGCTTTCTTGCCCAGGTCGGGGAAGCCCCAGCATGCCTGAAACTGGGGCAGCAATAAGAGAAAGGGGCACCCTCTAGGGCACAGGGCCCCTCGAGCCCCAGGCACGAGTGAACTGTAGGTCTGACCACAGCCCCATAGGCCCCTATATCCCAACCCCAGGTAACCCTGAGGGAATCCAGGCTCAGGGGGCAGGAATAGTGGGAGGAGAGGAGAGCACAAAAGAACAGGACAGGGTTGCCAACTCCTTCCTCTGCATTTCAGTCTCCCCTTAGAAAAATAGGACTTTGCTCAAAATGACCACCCAGCTCACACAGACAGGTTCCGCCAACAGGTTCCTTTGAAAGGAACTCACAAAATTACATGTAGAGCAGGCCCCTGAGCAACCCAGGTCTTCCTAAAAAGGGGTGTGTGGCTCACCAACAGGGTAAGGCATGGAGCTGGGGGTCAGAGGCAGGTGGTGCCTGAAGCAGTCCTCTAGCTCACAGAGCCAGTCATAGGACTGTGAGCCCAGGGTGTGACACCTAGAGGCTATGCTTGGGCCCAGTGGAGAGGGCCAGAAGCCTGCGGACCCAGCCATGCAGGACTCTTAAGTGGCAGAGAACTGGGCCAGCCCAGCACTGTGGAAAGACAGCTTTCCAGGGCCTCCTCTGAAGCCTTAGGAGATAAGGAGCAGTCTAGCACCAAGCCTAAGGGAGCCACAGGCAACGCTGAGGGGGTTCAGGAGCCAAGGAGGAGATGCTAGAGATCTGGGTAAGGTGAGGGGTCTCAGGCATGGTGTGCACACCAGCCCCCTCCCCCAGTCCCCAGAGAGCCCACGCTCTGTCTCACCTGGCTCCGCCCTCGGCGGGCTGGCCATCCACAAGGGGGCTCTGAGGCCTGCCCCCGGTTGCAGGGCTCTTGGCGATGACCACAGTCTTCAGGTCCTGCAGTGAGGCCCGCAGCTGGTTGTAGATGCGCAGGAAGTGGAACTTCTCATGGGGCAGCACAAAGATGGCGGTGACAAAGCGGTAGCCCACCAGCAACTCGAGCACGTGGCCATCGGCAAAGGCGCCTCGTGGCTGGGTGCAGCTGCGCGTGGGGTCCAGCAGCACGGTGGAGAGTGGCACGCGGCTGAGCTTAAAGCTGTTGCGGTTGCGGCAGTTGTGCGTGCCGCGGTTGGGCATGGGGTTGAAGTCGGCCTTGATGACATTGAGGTGCTGGGGCGTGAGCAGCAGCCAGTAGGGGATGGCGGCAGACTTGACGGCCTCAGAGGGTGCGCAGCAGGAGCGCCGCACGGCAGAGCAGAGCGTGCAGCTGGCCCACTCGATGTTGCCCGAGTAGTCCCCAGCGGCTGTCTGCACCATGCGCTTGTCGCTGTAGACCAGATAGACAGGGAAGCAGCCCTGGCTGCGCTCCTGGCAGCCACCCGCTACCTTATAGAAGGTGAGCAGCTGGCGCAGGAACTCCTGCAGGCTGGTGTGGCTGCCGTAGAGCACGGGACTGCACAGCATAGCCATGTGCTGCGGGGCGAAGCACGAGCGCAGGTCAGCGTGGAACTCGTGCAGGTTGGCAGCGTCTGAGATGATGAAGAGTGTGTTCTCACTGTGCCGCACCTTGAGCACCAGGCACAGCTCCGGCATGAGGAAGCCAAACTCGGTGAGGTCGCCGTGCGGGAAGCAGAAGACGAAGCGCAGGGACGAGAGGATGTGCTGGCTGCTGCCCCGCGACTCCTGGTGCGGGATCTCAAAGACGGCGATGCCGAAGTCAGTGAGCACTAGGCAGGCTGCGAACTGGCGGATGCTGCCCTGCACATGGATCAGGAAGCACCAGAGCACCTTGAGGATGCGGATGTGCTCCAGCAGGAAGTCCTCGTCTGCGCCCAGGGCCCATTCCAGAGCCAGGCGCTCCTCCTCACCCTCCTCCTCCTCTTCCTCCTCCTCTTCCTCTTCCTCTCCAGGCCCAGCCTCCTCCTCCTCCTCCACATCTGGGGGTCCCATTTCGAAGTAGCGGTTCTCAGTAACGTCCTCCTCCTCCTCCTCCTCGTCATCCTCGCCCTGCTCGCCCTGGCCTTCCTCTCGCTGGTTGGCAGCCTCGATCCAAGCAGGCAGCTGCCGCTCGATGGCCTGCCGGATGAGCGTGCTCAGGCGCTGGATGAAGTCCTGGTTGGTGGCAGTGTAGCCAATGCAGGTGAAGGGCAGGAAGATGATCTGGCCAGATCCAGGCACCACCTGGACCTCTGGCTCCGCATGCTCTGGGCTGTGTGGGGAGGGGCCAGGTCAGTGGCATGCTGGGCAGGGACAACCCCACCTCCCACATCTGAATCCTGCTGCAATCCCCTGGCCCGAGGAACTAACCAACAGGTCTCCCGAGCCTCCTACACAGTTGAGACTGCTCCTAGGACAAGTACCCTGGGAGGGAGCTGAGGAGCTAGAAGGCTGGGGCTACCAGTCTAGTCAAGAGTCCACACTTTCAAAGGCCAGACCCAGCCGAACCGGCACAACCCTGCCCACACCATGAGACGCCTCAGTCCTTTAGACACTGGCTGTGAGCTCCAAAGGCAACGAGTGCTCACTTGACAGCAGATCCCCTCAGGGGCACCCAGCAGCCTTTGCAGGTGGGAAGGGTGGGGAGTGGACTAGGTAATTCAAACTCCTCCCCGCCACTACTGCCCTTGGGCAAAGGGTATGCAGAGTGGGGATGGGAAACCTCTTCTGTAAAGGGTCAGAGAGTAAACACTTCAGGCTTTGGGGGCCACCCCACCCACATCATTATTTAAAAATAACTCTAAGAATGGAACAATCATTTTTAGCTCATAGGCTGGACAAAACAGGCAGCGGACCAAACTGGCCTTGATCTGCTGACCCCTTGTGTAGGATAATATGTGTCCAAGCAAAGTTTAGGGATTAGAACTTGGAAAGAGACCAGAGCCCATCTCATCTGTGTTTATTTATTTAAAGGAAGAAATAGTTCTATAGGACTCAGAACAGGCTTTTAACAGAATCTTAGCTACCACTAGCCCACAGCTGAGCATGTGCAGAAGGCCCAGAATGCCTTCTCACAATAACCTCCTCCTTACCTTGCTCCGCCAACAGCTCCTGGCACGTCCCTTAAATCATCAGAAGGTACCTGACAGAGAAGGAAACAGTCAGCCACCATCTGCCGCAGCCATTCCCTGGCATTTACTGGGTGCCGGGCCCTGAGCCAGGTGCCCCACCCTCATGGCCCTGCAGGTGGCTCCTTGCCATCCCCACATTCCATCCTGGGGTGGATCCCAGGGCCTGGAGAGGCAGACAGACTCACCTAGTCACCCCACCAGTGCACAGCAGGGGTGAGATTCCCAACTGTGTCTGATCCCAGCCCACGCTCCCAACCCCTGGGCCAAAGCCTCTTGTGCCTCTGGGTCTGGCACCTGAGCGTTCCTTGTGCCATCCCAGAGGGTCCATGTGGACTATCTACCAATTTGATAATGGGCCAGCAGAGGACAACGGTGAGCAGAGGCTGTGCAGTGTCTGGCAAGGCCCACCCAATGGGCAGGGGGAAGACTCTGGGCTCGGGAGCCTCCTACCGTGACCCTGGGGTGGCGGGGTCAAGGAAGAGAGCCGTGGAGTGCCCAGACAGAGCAAGGGCTGTCCACTACCCTAGTGCCACATGTGCAGAAGGCCCAGACCCTGTGTTGGTAAAGAGGGCTGGAGGAAGGCGCAGGTACCAAGCACACTCCCCATGCACACAGCAAACAACCCCTCACACCACACTTGCCATCCTCCTCTCTTCCTAGGACACAGTGAGCTGCTCAGGAACCCTCAGCAGCAGCCACAGAGGAGGTACCAGAGTCATGCCATGTCCAGACTACCAGGGTGACATGCAGGAATGGGCAAATTGGCCCAGGGATGCCAGGCAGCAGGGCAGAAACTCTTCCTGATGGGTCTGGAACCCAAACAAGCACCCCTCCAGGGTCTTCTGAACTACTTTCCCCAGGGAGTCTGCTCACATGTGCTAAGGGTCATCTGGCTTTGTCCCCCAAGGCCCAGTGAGAGAAAACCACCTGTTCCCATCAGCCCAGAGAAAGACAGAGACAGACAGACAGATGCTGACTGAACACAGACCCCTTAACCACAAAGCAGAGTACACCAAGCACTGGCAGCGCCTGCCACAACTCCAGCCAGGCCACCTCCTACTTCCAGACAGCCTCAGGCAAAAGAGTTGGCTGCAGAGATAACCAACCCCCAGAAGCAGGAAGAGGATGTTACCTGTCCCGCAGGGATGGACTCTAAGGAATCGGAGCATCCCCGGGCAATGGGCCGGTCCTCGGGAGTCAGACTGTCAGTGGATGAGAGGCTGCTGGCCAAGGCCTCCTCTTGCACGAACATGATTCCTGGAGAGACCAGGGGCAGGCGGGTGGGGCAGGCGGGGCAGGGAGAGCAGCCATTCAACAATCAGGGCTGGGCCCTTGGGCTATTGGCATGGCTGGGGGCTAGCGAGACCCCCAAACCCAGCCACGTGGATTACAGAAGAAAATGTTAAAACTGAAATCGTACAATAACTGGAAAAACAAACGAATGCTTATCTAATCTCACGGTAGGGAGAGACTTTCTGAGCCTAAATCCAAAGGAAGTAACTGAGGTGTGACTACGTAAAAACAACTCCAAGTAAAAAAAAAAACCCTAAGATAAATCAGTCAAATGAAGTGAGAAATAAGTGCTTGCAACATTTGACAAAAGCTTGTATCAGTAAAAAGCTCTTATAGATAACAAAAAACAAGGGGAGAAAATGAGAACTCCCATTAGGAGACTGCAAAGAATGAACAGACGTTCCACACAAGAATGGCCAATGGACTTAACACACAATACAAGCTCACCCTCCTGAGCCATCAACAAAGGGGCAAGTTTTGCCTCTCACTTTGGCAAAGGTCAGACTGCGTGGCCTAACTGGGCGGAGGCCGGCACTGGGGTGCAGGCGGCCCTGCCCGTTTGGAGAGCAGTTTGGCAATATGTCCACCAAGAGCCTTAACTTAAACATCTTCACTCCTAGAGCCTCTTTCTGGGGAAATGGCTGAAGCCTCCAGCCCACCCGCTGCCTCCCACCATCTGACACCGCTACAGAGCTTCATAGACACCAACACACCGGCCCCTTCACTGGAAGGCCAGGCCTTCTTGCGGGGTCCGGTTTCCTCCAGGACTGGTGAGGACAACCCACACCCGGCCTCCCACAGGACACACACCACTGACCCTCCACTAGGCCGCCTCCCATGGACAGCACCCCGAAAACACATGGTGTTCTTAAAGCCTGCTGAGGCTGTTTTATGCTTGCCTGGACGCATTATTTTGCTCCAGACATGTTCTAGACTGGTTGAGGGTAAAGCCTTTTTTAACCTTAAATGCCGCTGGCTGGCTGAATGCTGGGCGTCAACCCCTAGTTTCCCAGAAATCTGGAGAAGACCAGGGCTTGCCTCCAAAGCTTGGCTTCACCACCATTCACCATGGCCCAAGAAATGACTCAGAGAACTCAGAGCCCCAGAGGTCACAGACCCTTGCCCAGCTCAGCCACTGCCCGGGGACAGGACACTCACACAGCCCAGGTCCTCTGCCCATGGGGTAGGCAGGCAGATGGCCCAGGCCCAGTCACCCCCCAGGGCGCAGCAGCAGGGGCTGTGCCCAGGCAGGACGGGCAGCAGGCTCTCAGCCAGTCATGAAGCATGCTGTTCTCTCCTGCAATCCACCCGCTCCTCCCTCACACACTCAGACCCTACCATCCTCCAAGATTCACCTCACACACCACCTCCACTGCAAAGCCCTCTCTGCTCGAGACAGACCTCTCCCTTCCACAAATGCCCCAAATCATTCTGCCCCGTTCTCCGTTAGGCGTACAGCTCGTCATCCCAAGAAGCCCCAAGTTTCTCAGGGTCTCTGTCCCGGTCATCTGGAAACCCTCCAGTAAGGACGCGGGGAGGACAGCCCTTCCTGACCACGTCTGAGCCAGGAGTAGTGCCGAGCACCTCCCCAGAGTGAGCTCACGCATGCCTCCCATTATTTACCACAGTTCATCAAATCTAAGATGTGCAGAGGTGGCACCATCCTGGTCTCAGCAGGTGTCCACTGAAGGTTTTCATACAACTCTCACGAATACCAGCTGGCTGACTGCAGCTATGAGATGCCACTGACTGAAAGATGCACTTCAATTTCAGAGAAGTCACAAGGGGGAAACATGTGCATCTTAGAATCGACGAAGTAGGCTGGAGAAAACAGAGCTTCGGGAAGCAGCAAGTTGCTTCAGGGAATGAGGCCAGGGAAGCTGGGACGCAAACTCAGGTGACTGAGTCTGGGTGCCTGCTGCTAACCACTTCTCGACAGCCTCCTCTCAGCCCTTGAACCTGGCTGGAGAGTCAGCTGGTCTTTGCACATCAGCCCCTGTTGGGCATAACTGTCCATGGCTTCAACAAGCTGGCTACCAGCTCCTGAGATGAACGCAGGCCTGGTGCTGACTGGACAGCGCCCCCTCCAGGCAGGCCCCTGAGGGCGCAGTTTATTCACAAGTATGTTCACTTCTACAGCATCAGGCTGGGAGCAAAACTGCTCCCCCCAGGGAGAAACCCTTGCCCATCCAGGCAAGACCCAGTAGCACATAGCTGAACACAAACATCTGTGGATTCCTCCACATTAGCGAGAAAAGGCAACATTTTCCTGCCACTACCCACCCAAGCCCTGTTTGGAGCTGAGGAAATGTGGACAGGGACAGTCTTTCTGCTTCCTTCCTGGATTGTGGTTTGTACAAACAAGTGGTCAGAAAGGGCCAGAGGATGGGACAGGGACAGCAGAATTCTCAGACAGGGGCCCAACCTTTGCTGTTTCTCACAAAAAGGAAAGAGATGTGCACACAGAGACATCCACTGCAGTTTTATTTATAAGAGGTGCAAATCTGGAGACAACGTCTCAATGTCCAGTAGTGGGAATGGGGGCAGACTAGGGAGCCACGCCATAGCATGTCCCTAGGAGCGGGGGCAGTGAGGAAGGGGGCTGAGGCCTGGGCCTGGCTGGTACAGGGGCTTCACCACCAAAGGGGGTGCAGCCTCCAGCTGTGGCCTCAGGGGCAGATGCCTCACTCACTGCCCGCAGCTCGCTCGTTCACTCATGCACTCACTCATTATTTGACTCCACAAACGCTGACCGAGACTGGCTGGTCCCCGAGGATACCTGCCATGTCTCCCTGTCCCCAGAGCCTAGTCACATGGTTCCCCACAGGCCCCCAGTGCTGTGACCAGCAGCTCAAGGTGGCAGGAGACAGGGTTAGGGAAGCATCTTTGCAATGATACAAACCCCCTCCTGTTATACGTAAAAAAAAAAAAAAAAACAACAACAAAAAAACAAACCCGAAATTGCTCAGTCAAGAGTGTTACAAAAGAGGATGGAGAGCAACCCCGGCACTAACGTCCCCTCCACTCTCAGGAATGCTCGCTCACGTCTCACGGTGGTAACCTTGGTGGCTGCCCTGCAGCGGGCTCTCTGACTTAACCAAGCACTTCTCCCTTCTCACCCAGTCTCCCTCTCTCTGACGTGATGGCTGCAGGGTATTTCGGACCACAGCTCAATCCCCCTCTCTCTCCGATGTTCGCCACATCCCATGTTTTGCTAGCATAAATAGTGCTGCAGTGAGCATTTCACCTCCCCCTTCCCCGTTATCTTATCCTGTTAAGATAAAATCCCCACCAGTGGGGTTACCGGGTCAAGGGGTGGGAACGCTTTTCTGGCTCTTGAAACATAGGGTCAAACTGTTTTCCCAAGACCTCACACCAAGTTCTCCGTCTCCAGGAGCCCGGGCGGGCGGCGTTCTTTCCTGTGTGTCCCGAGCCTCGGCTCCACTCGGGACGGCACACCCTCCCCTCTTCCGTGGGGGCCGGGCCAGCAGACACTCATGGGACCTGCTTCACTCACTCATCTCCGAGGATGCCTGGGTTCAGAGGTGAAAGCCCTTTGAAAACGCTAAGACAGTGGGTGGGTGAAAGGGATTGGTCTTCGATGGGTCCACAGACAGCCCATCTCGGCCCCACCAACAGTGTTTGGTGCTGGGTCACACCACACTGGCCACAGCGATGAGGGATTGGGGCGCCCAACTTAAGGAAGTAACAAGGCCTGGCTTCCCATTAACAAGGAGCCTGTCTGCCCATACTGCCTGTGGGGAGTGGGGTCTTTAGGGGCCAGCAGCCCTGAGCCTGTTCAGAGAGCACACCCCGTGGTCTCCTAGAGGAATTGGACATGGGTGTCAGAGCAATTGGGATTCTTCACTAAGCAAACAACAGGAATCAAGCCAGGCACCCCCCAGCCATCTGCCACCCCAAGAGGGGCTGGCATGTAGACAGCACCACGCCCTCCCCGTATCTGAAGCCTGTAGGGAGCAGGTGCCAGCATCTCCCCCCAACCCCAGCCCAGTGGGGGGCCCAGGCAGGGCATGTGCAGCTTTGCTAGGCAGTAAGGTACACACACGATTACCTTGGTTGGAGAGGATGGGCTGGGGCAAGGAGGCAGAGGTGGAAGCCACGGTAGTGGGGGAGCTGCTGGGTCTGACGCAGGGGGCAGCAGAGAGCCGGGGATCCTCACTGACCTGAGGAGGAGTGCTCGTATCAGCGGGGGAGAGGAGAAAGATCCGGAAGAACAGAGCCAGAGATGTGAGGAGTTCTTACAAACATCAGTGACAAGGAAGGTGATCTCGACTAACCCTCAGCAGCCCCATGTAACAGGTCTCACCACCACCCCCATCTCACAGATGAGAAGGGCATGACCTGCCAAGGGCACACAGCCTGGGAGGGGTGCAGCCCGGACTCTGTGGCCGAGTCCTCCCCCAGCCCAGCTCCACGGCAAGCCAGCTCGTTCCTTGGCTGGCTCCTCACTGCCCATGCTCCCGCCTCCCTCCCACACAGAGACCCACCTTCTTCTCTGGGTTGCTTAGTTTGGACTTGACCTCCTTGGCTTTCTGAATTGCTTTTAGCACTTCCACTGTGTCCAGCTCCTTCTCTGTGGTTGCTATGTTGTCCAGACAGACCTACAGTGTCCAAAAAATGGCTATTGGTGTAGGGGCCAGCCAAGAGAAAGGCAGGCACCCCAGTGAGGAGTGGGCCCTGCCCTGTAAGGACAAAGGAGGCTCCGAGCTTCTTGTCACTGATGGAAGTGACCTAGGAGCTCCTTGGTGTGGCCCAGGCAAGTCCCACACTGTCAAGCCCATCTCTGGGAGTCCCTCTCCAAGAAGGGAAGGCAGAGGGAAGGGTCCTCTGAGAAGGCCCTCGGATGGCTGGGAGTGGAGGAAGGTGGTGCCTTGAACTAAGCTCCCAATCATGGCAGAATCCAGATCTGTAAAGAGCGAGGATAGGTTTTCTGGGCTGGGAAACTAGGGGGCAAAGGCATGGGAAGTACATGGGGGGGGTAGGGACCCCAACTGCAAACATGAGGGAGCTGTGGGCTGGCAGGCATTGGGCGGGTGGCAGTATGGTCGAACAAGGGAAGGTCCTAAGGGACTGGAGCAGAGCTGGGGAGGGAGGACGAGACATCTTGTGGATACTGTCTTGGTGACAGTGTGGAGAAAAGGGCACTTCGGGCAGAAGAAAGGAGATGGGGGTGGGGGGTAGGGTGTGGAAGGACGAAAACAGACTCCCAGGTATCTTCCGGACAGGAACTGAGGGAGAGGTGGAGAAGGGCCTGCTGGAAGCTGAGGAGACAGGAAGCTGGAAGAGGAACTGCTGGGCTGGCGGGGCGGCAGGAGACCACTCAGCAGGCAGTAGATACTGGCTGGGCGACACTGGCCAAGGTGGGCAAGCCCTTCAGGTTTGTAGTTAGACTTTATGTTTGGAAGTTGTCCAGGAAATGTGATTATTACCTTATTCCTGACCTTTGCCTAAATACACATTACTTTTTGGCGAGTTGAAGACAGCCCCTCCACACTCAGGCTGTGCCTGTTGGTTTGTGGGAAGCACCCTGGCCTGAAGCGCTGACAAAGGTGACGTAAGGTAAACCCGCTGGGGAACCACGGCAGCCAGCGGCCCCCGAGGAGAGAAGCGAGGGAGTCTTCTCTGGGGGAGGCAGAGGACATCCCAGAACTGCAAGGCCCCTCAGGGTCAGCAGGGACTTCTGAAGCGGACACCACTGCCAGTAGCTTACCTCAGAGGCTCTCTCTCCGAACTGAGCCAGCACCTTGGTCCGGTAGTCAGGGATGATGCTCAGGGGGTTGTTCAGCAGAGCCACGTGCTCCAGACACGGGAGGCTGCCAATGCTCCTGACCTCCTCCATCTGCAAAGCACGGGTCCCATTCCCCCCATCCCTTCTTTCAACACTTCAGCAACGTGACAACATGCTTGATGGCCAGTGAAAGAAAGCCTATCGTTCTCTCTAAAGCGACAAACACCCAGGCACAGCCACTCCAGAACCCCGAGACCCTCCTGGGCTGCAGCTCACCTGTTCGATTCTGTTGTTGCTAAGATCCAGGTTGACCAGGGAGTAGAGCTTGTGCAGGCCACTCAGACTCTCCAGGAGGTTGCCCGCCAGGTTCAGGGTCTTGATGTTCCCGAGTTTGGTGTGAACTCCTTCCAAGGAGGAGAGCTTGTTGTAGGACAGGTCCAGGTGCACGAGGTTGTACAGGTGCTGCAGCGGCATTGAGAACAGGGTAAAGTAGTTCACGTCAAGGCTCCAAAGAAAGGGGCCTTCCAACCTCAAACGACCAGTTCCACAGGTTGGCTCCTCTGACAGTCATCTGCAAGGGAAGCCCTTCTTCCTGGCACTGCTCAGGGGCACCCCTGCAGGGGCAGCATGGCCCACAGGGTAGGTGCAGGCTTTGAAAGCAAGGCTGTCACCCCCATGATGGAGGCACATCATCTTCATCACATTCGATGGTATTTACACATCTTTTCTAGTTCTTGGGAACTAGATCAAAAAACGCTCACAGCATCATGGGGACCCTAAAGGGACGGCAGTAGCACCTGTCTTTATAAACCTCTGGTGCACCCAGACCCCTTTTGAGCACCCGTGAAAGAAACCCCAGAGTATGGCCAAACTCCCAAGGCTGCATCAGCCTCCTGAATCTCAGGAGAACTGGACCTTGTGAGACGCCTGCAGGCGGTGATGGTCTCCCAAGACATAAATTACCTGCAGATTGTCCACGACCTGTACTCCATTGTGACTCAGGTCCAGGAACTCAATCTTTGGAATCAGTTTCTTGTGAAAGAAAATACAACACCTGACGTTACCCTAGGAGGTGGGACCCTACATGGCCCCTGCACACAGTGGACAGACACCCTGGGATGCTTTCTCCTGACCATGGACTCCTGGGCTGGCCGTCTTCACAGGGCCCCTGATGTGACACCTCCCAGTGCCTACCAGCGGCACGTCCTCAGGAACACACAGGGGCTCCAGTGCTGAGCATGACCCACCATTTTTATGGAACACTTGGCTTGTAAAAATGACAAGCAGCAAGGTCCCAGACAGAGAAGGAAGTATGTCCCCCTCCAAATCTACCCACGCCATGGAGAGGCACAAATACAGGCATCACATTCTTACTGCCCAAATACCATCTGGATGTCATTCTTTTATGGGCACATCTGGAACCTACAGAATGAGCTTTCTGCTCTACTCCTCGGGAATAAACTTCATCACTTACACGGTGTTTCTGTTCTATCAAACGTACATGCAAAGAATATGCTTCATTTGGTTCTACGCACACCTCAGTTTAAAGAATCCCATTTTGAAGTCCACTTTTGAGAAATGGCAGGCAATGCACAGAGCACTGGATACAAGTTTTCGGTGGTCCTTTGAGAAGGTTAAATACCCAACCCAAGGGTCTGGTCAGGCCTTGAAGGACGTACCACGGACTCGTCGATCTCTGAGATGCTGTTGTGGCTCAAGTCTAGAGCGGTCAGCGCCTGCCACGTGGGGATGACAGCCGTCACAGGGCCCTCCAGGGCCGCGCCTGCTGGCTCCCACTCATCAAATTCCGAGGCTTCAGGAACGAGGACTTCCTGTGTAAGAACATCTGGTGAGCACCACATGCAGGCCGTCATGCAACACTCACTGGGAACACAATCATTGCAAAATTTCAGGAAGGGCTGGAGCATATTTAGTATGTGGAAATGAAGTTGCATTAAAAGGAGGTTTTGGTTCATATGCCTTGAAACGATTGTGAAATAACTGAAGAGCTTAGCAACATAACAGCCACTTGGAATATGTTCCAGCTCTACTTGAGAGGCAAATGCTTTTCCAGCCCACAAGAGCCCTTTGTTATATGGTGATGTCTTTTCTGGCTTAAATCTCGGAGGCTGAAGGTCAGAATTTGCAGTGTTTCCAGGCAACTGTGCTTTACAAGCTGGCATTGTGGCCCCCATGGCGGACAGCAGGCCCTTTAACCATTACTTCACGGGCTAAATCCAGCAGTGCTGAGACAGGGGAGCAGCTCGGAGCACAGGGGCACCATCCAAGGGCAGGCAGGCAGGCTTCCTCATTTGACTTTTGATGCCCTTTGACAAGACCTCTCCTCTCTCAATGGATCTTCTTGGGCTCCTTGAGACAAGTGGCAGGGAACCCCTGCAAGAGGGGCAAGGTTGCCTGACACAAGCTACCTTCGTTCATGCAGTACCCTCAGGACACAGACTTTTCACCTAACCCCAATCTTGTTCAGACACTGTAAGTACTAGAAGTACCACTATGGTTTCTCCATATCTGCAGAAGGATTTAACATTACTAAGATGCATCCCATAGAAGGGTAAATATAGAAGAAACGTGCAGTCTCAGTCTGCACGCTTCTGCTGCTCACACACAAACAGGGCCCAGTATACACAAGCCCACCTGGCTCCTCCAAGTCTGCTGAGCACAAGGTACAAGCAAACGCTAAGCCAAGGCTTTTTATATTTAGAGAAACATTTCTGTCAATTCACCTAATAAACATTCTGCCACTTGCCACTGCTAAATAATTCTGTTTATCAAAAACCAGTGACTTTTTGGGGGGTCGGGAGGTTACCCAGTTCCTTAAAAAATTGTTAATACTGTTGACTTTTGATGAAGACATGGCCTAACACGTCTCAGGGACTATCAAACACTGGGAGGTCCCACACGACCCCCAAGGGCAAGTCTAGCCTCTGGCTGCTGACAGACAGCAGTGCTGACTCCATCCTCGGTGCAGGGACTGTGGCGCAGGACCCTGTCCCTGAGACAGTGCCCCAAGTGGGTAACAGGTGGGGCTTACCTTCATGGAGGTTGCTGAGAAGCGGACGCTCATCGTGGCTAAGGTGGGCTTCGACGCGACCAGCCCCCGGATGTGCTTGGCATCACAGTGGCTTATCTGGAACAAGGAACAGCTACAGTGTCGTCGCTCCACCACAAGTCCCAGGACGTGGGTATTCACCACCCACGCACAAAAGGAGCACAGCCATTGGTGACCTTGAATCCTTTGAGGTAGGTGGTGACTCAAACCCTAGGTCTTTTCCCCAATTTTTAGTGCTAGCTAAACATTCGCTGAAGCAGCTTGTAAGCCTATGAACCATGAACTCCATTTTCTCTGAAACGCTGCTTGCGGCTTGGCAGGTGGACAGAGTGAGGGCCAGGGACACCAAGAGCTGGTGAGCGCAGGGCCTCTGCAACTTCGCTGGCCTCGGCAGACCTGCAGGAGGAGAGAGGGGTACCGGCCAAAGCACCCTCCCTCCAACCACACACCCGCAGACCCCAACCAGTGGAGCTTCAGCCTACCCAGAGACTCCTCTGACTAGCCAGTCGCCACTCGCCTGCCCTGGTCGAGGTACAAATCCCATCAAGGGAAAGGGTCCTCGAGGTCCAGAGTGCTGCAGGGTCAGACTTGGCTGAATTCAGACACCAGCTTCTCCCTCATTAGCTGTGTAATCCTGGCCAAACTTCCTTACCTCCCTCAGCCTCAGCTTCCTCAACTGTAAAATGGGAATAAAAGTGCCCATTTCACATGGCTGTTGAGAAGATTCCATCAAGGAGTGTATGTCAGACACCAGGCACAGTGCTGAACACAAAAGCCATGCTCGAGAAATCAATGCTTTAAAACATTTCTTATTATTCACTACTGAGTTCCTTCTTGTTTAAAAAATGGTAACAAAACTGGTACTGTGAACGCAGAAGTTTAGTAGTGAGTGCTACAAAGTATTTATTCGGTATAGGCACACCAAAGCACAGAGAATCCTCCACATCCTTGGCTGTCTGCCTTGGGAGACACAGATTTGAAATTGGCTCTGCCTGACCCTCAGGATGGCTTCCTAGCACTTCAACTCGCCCAGAAGAAGCCAGTGCTGTTGCTCCATCCTGTCCAAATGCTGCAGGGGTCAGGCCACACAGACCAGTCAAGAGCAGAAGCCCCTCTTTCTCTGCCTTCAGATGGGCCTGACTTACCCAAACAGAACCTGCCACGTACTGACAAACACAAAAGCAACCGTGCCTTATGATTAAATCCTGACACACACCCCCCCTCCAACATCAGGAACACTTCCAAGACACAGATAGGATGGTCAGAAGCAAGACCATCCCCCACAGGGCTCAGCCCTGCCGGCATTCCAGGAGCCCTGGGCCTCACCTCCACCTGATGAAGAGACTTGAATATTGACAGATCGAAAGGCAGGAGCTGCTCCTGAATGTTGCTGGTCCCAAAAGGTCCTTCTGTGCCAGAAACCTGCAGCCAAATAAATGGCTTCAATTAGGGCTGCTGCAACCACTTTCCAGCCATGTTCACAGAGCAGTACTATAGCAGCTACCAAACCTCACTCGAAGCTTTGCCCAGCTATGTGAGACAGACTGGGCATGTGCCCCCAGTCATGGTTTCCACGGCCAACAAGCAGGCTCAAGTCGAGGTTTAAGGCAAGGGGACATTGGGTTGTGACTGCCCCCTAGTGCTCACAGCCAGAAGCACAGTGCCAAGATCACCAGATGCAGCCTGCCTTCCCTCAGGGCCCACACCAGTCTCCTTTACACACACTGCCAGCTGAGGAGCTGCGTGCCCACGACTGAGGAGCTTTCCAACACCAAGTTGCCCCAGCTTTACCTTAAGGTACTTAAGGCGACAGGTGAAGTCCAGGATGTGTCCCAGGTCAGTCTTGGCATCCCCACTGGCGCATGTGGGCTTTCCCTGCTGCAGCTGCTCGGTGACTGCATAGAGCTGCAGGGGCCGGATGGCAAAGACCTCGCCAGCCCCCAGGAGCTGTTCACCTGCAAAAGCCACACCCAAGGGGTGAGCACTGAGCCCCAGCTCTGTAGTGTGGCCAGGACATCGGCCCTCCTGGCCAACAATGAACAAGCACTTGGCCAGCACCCATTATGTGCACAGCATCAGGATGAAGTCATGGTCTTGAGCACCAGGAGCAGCTCCTCCTGAGCTCACTGGGCACAGGATTGACCCAGAACACATGATTACAGAGGGAAGGGCATCAGGAATTTGCAGCTGGGGAGCCTCCCTGAGATGAGATGGAGTTACAGTCTGAGGCACTGGGCCAGGAGGAAGCTCATGCAGGCAGCAGTGTGGGGAATGGGCCCATACTGGAACCTCCCTGATGCAGACGTCTTGAGGTTAGGTGAGGCCTCAGGTGCCAGCACAGTGCAGGGCCTGAGAGCAGAGGGGGTTCTGAGCCAGACAGAATCTAGCATTTGGTCCTCGTTCTGCTCCTTTCTACCCTCAAGCAGGTAACTGGGTCTCTCATCCTCAGTGTCCTTGTCTGCACCTCCTGGGGGGAGGCAGTAAGATGCGAACACAAGGCAATACCACAAGCACTCATTACATGTTAGCTACTGCTACTGTGCTCTGGCAGCACCGAACCCACAGTCGGCTTCTGTTTGCCATCCGAACCATTTCAGGTAAGGACAAACCCAGGGCAAAAGGGCATGCCACCCACCTTCCAGAACCCCACCATAAGGCTCAGCAATAGATCCGGAGCCTGGAGTTAGCCCCCGACACAGGGAGCCAGGAGTCCTAAAGTGAAGGATGTAACTCCTCAGGCCTGCAGATCAGGTCGGTGGGCAGGCTTGGCTGTGGACCAGGTGCCGGGATTTGGGCTACCCCAGGGAGATGGGCCCTGGCTGGGACTCACTTGGCAAAGAGCAACTGATGGGACTTGCGTGCCACCCTGGGCCCCCGGCCACCTAACAGGCCCAGGCAACTTGCACCCAGTATTTCAAGGACCCCAGACATATACCTTTTTCAAAGAGCTCCTCAGCCAGTGCTGCAGTGATGCCATTAATCTCCTGCAGAGAAAACAAAACCCAGTCAGAAAGTCCACCTGCCCTCCAGTCACCGGACTTGCCCATATCCTGCTATCTACCCCTCTGCTGGTGCGATGCCAACTCTCCAGAAAGCGCAACAAAATGGAGAGAACAAACCTAAAATGAATCAAAGTGCTCAGAAAAGGAAACATTTCCAGTTACATGGACTTTTGAAATGACTCCTCAAAAGGAGAATGGGACAAACGAATGCTGCAACTCCAAGCCACTTGGGCACTAGCTGAGAACTCCAGGTCCAGGAGGCCTGCAAAGCTTGGCCATGTCAAGGGCTGGCCGGGAAGCCAGCAGCTCCCCAAACTGGCCCTGGGAGATTCCCAGGAGGCTGTGGTAGAGAGACAGTCCCATTCCTTCTGGCAAAGAGGCTCTCGTCACCCTGGCGAGAAAAAGGGCCTCCCATGCCAGGCGTGGGGGCGTGGGTCCACAGTTCAGCTACTTGGGAGGCTGAGACGGGGGGAGGAAAAGACCCCCCAGAGACAACCCTCCCTAAGAGCGACCACTTCCACTGACACTCACGCCCCAAAGTGTCTCAGGTTGGAGCAGCACCATCCTCTGTGCTCATCCCTTGAAGCCCTGCAGCAGTACCACCCGGCCCAGGGTCACGTTAAAGAGGCGGGAAGATTTCCTTTCAGAGTGAGGGGGTGCAGGTGGCATGACAAGGACCAGCCTGCAGTTACATTAACAGCTAGCGCACTGGGGTCTTAATTTGTGCCCCGCGGAACAGCTCACTCCATCCTCCCAACGCCCTAGGCCAGGAAACCATTACTCTGAATTCTGTTTCACAGGTGAGCAAACTGAGGTAGAGAGGTACTGTCCTCCTCCCTGTGACAGGGCTAGAAACTAGCGAAGCCACACTCCCAAGCACTTGGCCTTGAAGCCTCTCTGTACACAACCGATTGCCTCAGTACTTCTATGGTGTAACCGTGGGGCTGGCAGGGCCCCCGCGCCCTCAGCCCCACATCCTGCAGGTAAGGATTTAAACTAACAGATGGCAGCCGACAGGACATTTCGTAAACAGGTCCAGATGGAGACTGCACCATTGCCTTTGTAATTCACAGGAACACCTCTGCCACCAGGGCACACAATTCACATGTCCACGAGCCTGGAAAGGCACCCAGCTGCAGGAGACAGGGTGTCCTCTTCCTGTGTTTCTCTGTTGTTTGTCTCTTCCCTACCTCTTATACATAATGGATATTTTAAAGGTTGTTTATATGCTGCAAACACTTTCTCCCTGTCTGTGCACGCTTTTCACCGGTGTTCACAGTGATTCTGACAGAGAGGTTTGTCAAGTTTATGTTGTTTAACCGGTGATTCTTTTCTATTGTGACTTCTGGGACCTCTCCCTCCAACCCAAGATTGTAAGACATTCCCCTAATTTCTTCTTTTAGTACTTCAAAGTATCTATATTATTAAGGAAAAAAAAGGTGTTTCTTTCATCAGTTTATACATAGTAAGAGAATAACTACCCCCTTCCTCTCACAAACAAAAAGCTAAAGGGAGAAAAATAAGCAAACACAGCTCCAGCGTTAAGGGGCTCAAGAGTCCGGCAAGACTTAGGGTCAGATGTCAAAGGGCCACCAGAGGGACAAAGCAGGATCTGAGCAGGAGAGGATCCCATTAGCGAGGAGAGGCCTTCAAGTTCAACTTCAGTCTCTTGCAACAATGTAAATTTGCTTATGTTTTCCTTGGCTACTGTGAAGAACTGAAGATCAGTAAGACCTTGGAATGATCTGAACGCTTGTTTCTCTACCAAGGCTTTTAAGAACCGAGCCCTGTCTCCCCATCAGCACTGTCCCATCCTGCCTGCAGTCAGAATCGCCTGGAAACATACAGACTCCTGAGCGGCACCCAGGGGCTACGGATCTGCCCCCACCTCAATCCCCAGCCTTTCTGGCCCCGTGTCATTGACACTGGGGCTCCTAGAAGGTCTCACGTGGGAAAAGGGCTCCCTGCCCACCATCAGTACCCAACAACCCTCACCCTCAAAGTTACACTCCTTCGGGCAGCTGGCGTCAATACGAAGGAGATAGGGCTGGAATTTCCGGAAGACACAGAAAGCTGAGAGACAGTGACAGCCAAGGACTCAGGCTAAGCAGAGCACATGTTCTCACTTCCCAGCAATCTAAATCTAATTTAAACTACGTAACAATTTCTTTCCTGCCTCTTGGGCCACAGGAAGTCCGCCCCCCTGCAACACTATCTACTTAGTTTCCCAGGCTGAACTCTTAATCAGAGGGGAATAAAGAAATGCCTCAGCACCCAAATCCAGAGTACTGCTTCCTCAATGCTCCTGCTCCTGCTGAACTGTGGCCATGTGTGCAAAGGTAGGCAGAGTCAGGATGACACGGGGCCTCAGTGGGACCCCCGTCTAAGCTGCTGCCGATTCTGCACAGAGGTCACCTATGGAGACAAACGACTCCCCACACAACCCACCCAATCTGTGCTGAAGGGACCTGAAGTGCTTCGGGGTGCCACAAATGTCTAACTGAAGTAGAAAAATATTTTAAAGACCATTTTTTATACTTCAAAAAAATTTTTCAATTAAAAAAATTAGCTATGCTTAAAAACTATAACACCCACCCCCAAATGCATTACAGACCAATCAGCCACTGTAAGGATCACGAGCAGGTGTGCAGCCTTGGGCAGTGGTGGGGCTGCACGCAGACACGCCATGGCCTGGTAAGGCCATGGCTCAGCAACTAATGTTCCGACTGAGCACGTCTGTGCGCACGGAACCCCACAACCAGGTGCACCCTGCAGCCCAGGAGCCTACTCAGCGAATAACCCCAGGCCAGCCTGATGCTTCTGCCTGGCACATGCTCAAGCACAGAATACATTAACAAGGAACTCAACTACACATCACTGGGTGATTTATACACACATATGCAAGCGTGTGTGCTAAGGGCTGGGGGTCTTTTTTTAACATTTATCTCAGGCCTGTGATGAGGCATTCTGGCGGAAGTCAGATACATAATGTGTGTGAGAACTTCTGTACAGAAAAAAATCCCCACTGAAAGATTCAAGCCTAAACTTGGACTGAAGAGAGCTCCAAAATTTTAAGTTGCAAAGGAATCTGTTATCACTTACAGCCTCCTTACTCTGCAACTAAGACAAATGACAGATGCAGGTGCTAAGGCTGCCATTAAGATGGTAACAGTTCTATGGTAATAGTTGTACTGTACCTCCTGATTTGAAATTTCAAAAAATGCCTTTTTTCTAGCCAACTAGTTTTAAAATAAGAAAATGATACAAA
This sequence comes from Camelus bactrianus, assembly GCF_048773025.1. NCBI lineage: Eukaryota > Metazoa > Chordata > Mammalia > Artiodactyla > Camelidae > Camelus > Camelus bactrianus. The sequence continues at coordinate 31,900,006 of NC_133555.1, forward strand.
TGCCCCAGGTGACAAGAAGTGAGCGCTTTTCTGGACTGGGCTGACTAGGACAGCTGGTACTGGCTGGGACCTGGTGAGCCCCTGGTCACTCTTCTAAGCCCCTCCCCTACACTGCACGGTCTCCTCAAGGGCCCTGGGTCATCTCTCTCCAGTTCTTAAGAGGAATGGGACACAGGTTAAATGACTGACCTGGAATAAACTGTTAGAAAGCAGCAGGGCTGGGAGACAAACTTGGCTCTGCCTGTCTTTCAAGTCCACTGTTAGACATCCTGACCCAAAGCGGCATGCTAGAATTCTCCATCAGATTCCACTTCACTGAATTTGAACACCTCTGCTCTAGAGGTTCTGGGATGAGGTCTGTCCCTGAGCGGGCAGGAGTACCAGGGCACAACGATCTGGAGGGAGACAGCACAGCAGCAGGCCGGGCAGAGGTGTGCCCTCTCACTGCAACACAGGGCTGCACAGGCCTGGGACACCCCAGCGCTGCTGGCTGGGGAGAGAAGCAGTGCTTCCTTGCCATTAAAATCCACACTGCCGAAGAATGAAACTGGACCCCAGTCTCACACCATATACAAAAATTCACTCAAAAGGGATAAAAGGACCTCAATGTAAGAGCCAGAACTATACAAACTCTTAGAAGAGAAACACAGTTGTAAATCTCTGTGACCTTGGATTAGGCAATGGTTTCTTAGATATGACACCAAAAACACAAGCAACCAAAAGAAAAAAATAGATAAACTTCATCAAGATCTAAAATTTTTGTGTTTCTAAGAACAGTATTAGGAAAATGAAGACAACCCACATATCTTACTTCTGATAAGGGTCTAATATCCAGAGTATATGAAGAATTCCTACAACTCAACAAAAAAAATTAACCTAATTTCTTGAAGTGCAAAGGATCTGAATACATTTCTCCAAAGAGGATATGCAAATATCCAATAAGCATTTGAAAAGCAGCTCAGTATTAGTAGTCATTAGCCAAATGCAAATTAAAACCACACTGAAACAGACACCACTTTTTGCCCACCAGGATGGCTACCAAAAAAGTGGGCAGTAACAAGTGTTGGCAAAGATGTGGGGAAATGAGAACCTACCTATTGCTGGTGGGAATGTAAAGTGCTGACACTATGGGAAAAAATGTGGCAATTCTTCAAGCTAAACAGATTTACCACGTAACCCAGCAATTCCATTCCTAGTATACACCCAACAGAAATGAAAATATAGGTCCACACCAAAACTCATATATGAATGTTCACAGCAGCAGTATTCATAAAAGCCAAAAAGTGGAAACAAATGTCCACCCACTAATAAACGGATAAACAAAAGGTGGTATATGGTAAAAATACAGCATTACTCAGCCACAGGATTGAAGTACTTATTTATGCTACAATGTGAATGGACCCTGAAAACACTACGCTAAGTCAAAGAAGCCAGTCACAAAAGGTCACATGTTGTATGATCCCATTATTTATGAAATGTCCAGAATAACACAAATCCATGAAGATGGAAAGCACATCAGCGATTGCTGACGGGTATACAGTTCCTTTCTGAGGTGATGGATGTTCTGGAATTAGATGGTGGTGGTGGATGCATAGCTCTGTTAATACACTAAAAACCAGAGACATACACACTTTAAATGAATGAATTTTACGGTATGTGAATTACACCTCATTTTTTAAAAAAAATCCACACCTCAGCCAAACAGGGTTCCCTGGGTCCACCCTGTTCAAAGTCAGTCCCACAAGACGTGGAGTGTGTTGGGAACCGTTTCAGAGAAGACACTGATGGGGCATAGGTTACCAGAAACACTCCCTAAGGGCTCCCAGCCTGTAAAAAAGGCTGACAAACCTTCTGGGGTCCTGTCTGTTGAAATTCACCTGAAGATCAAGCATAGTGATTCTCATTCAGGTACAGTGTGCCCCCAGGTGGATATGTGGCCGTGCGTGCAAACATTTTTGGTTGTTACAACTTAGTAGCGGGTGTGAGGGAGGGTGCTCCTGGCATCTAGTGAGTAGAGGCCAGACATGCTGCTTAATAATGTACAGGATAAAATTCCCACAACAATCGTCCAGCCCAAGATGTCAATAGTGCCACAGCCGAGAAACCCTAATTTACCTGAATGATGGGTCAATCACTTTTTTTAAAACATTAGATTTATATAACCCAGGAGCCCTCCTGATAACAGTAATTTCAAAGATGTCCAAACTGCTCCAAGCAGTAGAGCATGCCTCAGATCAGAACCACAGGTGTAGGGCAGGCAGCAGGCCTAGCTCAGGCAAACCTATCTCAAAAGAGCAGTCCAGGCCTTCCCATGCTCAGAGCAAACCTGAGGTAGCCAGGAGACCTCCTCCAAGGACCAGGTCTTAAGCAAGGCTTACAAAGGGCTGCCCATCAAGTTTTACCCTTAAATAGCTAATCAAAGCTTTCTGAAAGTACAGCGTTTCTTAAAATATTAACCAGTTAAGTTTATCTAGAAGACTCACATAAGGAAAGAAAATGTAAAAAAAAAAAAAAAAAAAAAAAAAAAGTCTACAACAGGAAACCACTGCTAACCACATACACTGCTGGTATATGCCAAATGAAATCCAAAGCTATATATATATTCCGACATACATACGTGTATATATATATATCTCCCATCTGTAAATGCCACCCTTTCCCCACACAGCTTCTCCAAGCCGAGGGGCCCACTGCTAGTGCTATCACCAGACTTCTATGCTCTAACACTTCAAGAAAGGTTCAGCTGTCTTACTCAGAAAATACCTCAATAGTTATTTTTTTAAACAAGTTTGGGCCATTAAGACCACAACCCTTCCTAAAAGGTGAGCCTGAAAAGCGAGTGGGTTTTTTCCTATCTTCATCACATAAAGGGAAAACAACTGAATGTAAATTACCCAAAAATCTACCACCCAAAGACAACTACTTCTAGTATTTTGATGTACAACCTTCTAGAATTTTCGTAGGTAAACCTATTCACACAACAGTCCAGAAGGGAGTTGCAAGATATACTTTAAAATGATGAAAGGGAAAAACCTACAACCAAGAAAACTCTATATAGCAACGCTCTCGCTAAGACAAGAAAACTCTATATAGCAACGCTCTCGCTAAGATTTGATGGAGAAATCAAAAGCTTCACAGATAAACAAAAGCTACAAGAATTCAGCACCACCAAACCAGCTTTACAACAAATGTTAAAGGAACTTCTCTCGTCACCAAACCATAAGAGAACAAAAAGAACAAAACAAACAAACAAAAGACCTACAAAAGACTGCTTTGGCAGTTCAGGGTCTTTTATGGTTCCATATAAATTTTGGAATTGTTTGTCCTGGTTCTGTGAAAAATGTTGTGCGTACTTTGGCAGGGGCTGCACTGGATCTGTAGATTGCTTTGGGTAGTACAGTCATTTTGATAATGTTGATTCTTCCAATCCAAGAGCACAAGATGTATTTTCATTTCCTTGTATCATCTTCAATTTCCTTCATCAATGTTTTAGTTTTCAGAGTATAGGTAACCTCCTTGGTTAAGTTTATTTCTAGGTATTTTGTTGTTTTTGATGCAGTGAAAATGTTTGTGCCAGTTATAAAATTCTGGTTTTTGAAGTAGAAAAAGAAGTGAATGAAGGGCTGCAAATGGCAAAATATCCTTCTTTCTAATGAGTGAGTTGTATTCCATTACATATATATGCTCCATCTTCTTTATCCATTCACCTACTGATGTGCACTCCAAGATGCTTCCGTATCTTGGCAATTATAATGTTGCTGTTAATAAAGGGATGTATGTATCTTTTTGAATTCTTATTTTGTTTGGCTTTATTCCTTTGATAACTATGTAAGTTTAAAAAGCTAAAGTTCTAAATGTTCTTAGAAACAATGAACAGTATGTATATGTAAATTTTAAAAAATACGGGCAGTATATTGTGTATATGCATTTACATGCAATATATTGTGTATGTGCAGTCAAATTGTAACAATTCTACCTAATAAAACTGAAAAATTTAAAAAAAGGAAGGTGAAAAAAAGTCTATTCACACAAACTTTTTAATAAAATTTTCTGGCCTGCTCTTTTCATACAGAAATATACTAGTTTTCCTACATCCAACAAATCCACTACACCACTATTTTCCCAGCAGCATAATATCCAAGTACACGGCTGCACCCTTTGTTTTTTCTTTTAAGTCACCTCCTGTTAGGCTTTTGATTATCTTCAGTATCTCATTATAATCCTGGGCTGACTACCTTTGTACCTATATCCTTTCCTCAGTTGCCCAATTTTTTCCTTTAGAATAAATTCTCAGAAATGGAATTGGCTTTTTAACGTTTTGGTTTCACACTGCCAAACTTCCCTCCTTGAAGTGTGACAACTCATCCTGTCACCAGCAGCCCATGAAAGTTGCTCCCCCATCCAGAAGGGAGTTCAGAGCTGCTCAGAGACATACACTTCCCTCGGAGGAAGCCATCTACCCTCACTCAGCACCTGGACTCCGACAATGACCTAAGATGGCAGCATTCTGCCAACACAGATCGATCTCTGAATTAGTCTTGAGCCAGGAACCAACAACTCAACAACAGTCTCTGTCAGGCGTCAGCTGTTTCTAATCTAACACCATCCATTTGGATGGAAACCTAGCTCAGACACCCGCAGGCTGCTTTTGCTAAATAAAATGCCTATGGTGGAGAAAAACCTCTCTGTGGCCACAGCCAGTCAGTCTAATTTAACACAAATCTGTCGATGACTGTGCCGCTGTCCATACCCAACCCCCTAAGTGATGTTCCTCCATCTTCTAACCTCAGGGTTGAACTCCAGCCCACCTCTCCTCAAAACTGAGGTCTATAAGAGTTTGCTGCCTGGAGGTCTGGTGGCTATGGGCTTGCAGGCGAAGGACAAAACCCAAGAGGTACTTACATAGAAGTGAAAATGCAAGAAATGAGCCAGCACCCTGGGGGCCACATCAGGGAAGGTGGCCAAGAGTGTCTGGAGGTAGACTTCCAGGTCCTTCTCCCTCTTTTCCACCAAGCTCCTGGAGTTCTTCCCAATTATCTTTTTGGGAGGAAGCAGACTCTTATCAATCTTCCTCTCGGCAACGAGCTGTAAGAAACATAAGCATGTGAACCACAGACCAAGAGGTTCTACAGCTGTGCAAGGCCAAGGCAAGCAGCCTGGAGGCAAGTACCCCTCTTGGCAGTAGTGACAAGATTAGTTATCAAACGAGTACACCTGGAATCTCCAATTCAATTAGCACTAGAAATAGCAATTCAATTCTAGATGAGGAGCTCCACCTGGAGACATTCAACAAAATACCCTAAATCGAGGCCCCTAAAATCACCATCTTCTCCAAACCAGGATGAAACCCAATCAGGGCGGTGGCCTATCTTTAAAACACTCTCATGCTGCAAGTGACCCAGACAAAGGTAACTCTCGCCAAAAGCAAAGAAAGAAATGGAATCACACCCAAATGTTAAAGCATCGGTATAGTCACGTGCATCAAGTTCAAACCTGTTCCCTCCTCAGCAAACGGTCCCAGCATCTCACATCCAAGCTAAGACTGGCAACTTCAAAACCAAAGTTCAAATATGCTCCTTGTACACTGTCTCACGCTAAGGTTGAACTCCCAGGATCCACAGTCTTCTTGCCAGTTACATTAATAAAACCTTATTAGTGTAACTGGCATAGAGCCTATTTTGCCCTAAAACCAATGCATGGCATAATGGGAACTTGGTCTAAAATCCCCCTAGCCCTGAGACAGCTATCAAGGGTTACCTTTTCATGTAGATCATGGAAATCGCTGTAGCGGTGCTTGACTGTCCACTCATGGCTGCCATCAGTGACCTGGATGATGTAAACCTAAAAGAGAAAATCGACAGCCCTTGCCGGCCAGCAACAAGGAAAGCCCCACCCTACCCTCAAGGATAGCTGCAGAACACCCAGGCCCTCCCAATCCCCAGGCCAAAGTTAAGCTGCTCTTGCCCACCAGCCTCTGCACCTGACCCTTACTGAGCAGCAGGACCCCCTCTCCACTTCCTCCACAGCCCTAGCACTGGATCTGGCAGGCACATGGGACAAATCTATGGCTCTATCCAACAGTGAGGATCAGAAAAGGTGGCTATCACAGCAAGAATCTTCAGTTGTTTCACTCCAGCCTTCATGTAATTTAAAGCCCAATCCAACCCGAGCTGCAGGCAAGGAAGGCCATTCCTTCTAAAGAAGGCAAAACAGGGTCAGGTTTGGTAGGACCAGCTTCTCTAATGTAACTTTTTCCTAGGTGCCCTGACTATATCCTGGAAGCAAGTCCTTTTCCAATGCTTTCAGCTGGTTCCCAGCTGTGATTCCTGCTGCTGAGCCAGGAGTCAAGGCACTAGGAAGCTGATGGGAGGCAGTGATAGACAAGCCCTAACAGAAGGGAACAGGCCTTGGAGTCAAGGAAGACCTGGGTTCAAAACTTGATTCTGCCATTTCCTGGCTATGGTTTATGTATGTCACTTACATAAGTGACTGGGAGCCTAAGTTCTCACTGAGCCTTAGCTCCTCCATCTTAAAATCTGGTAGGTTTAAGATCAAATAAATGCACGCACAGTACTTTGTACGGGGCCTTACATGTAGAAAATGTTCAATCAAAGGTAGATGTGTTAATAATATTCAACTCAGTGTAACCAGACACAAGACGGGCTGGATCATCACCTCCCCCACACCCATTCAGAGAAGGGGATCAGCCCTGCAGAACAAAGAGAGCTTTTTGGAGCTGACCCCCTAAGCTGAATGCAGTGCAGGGGTGACAGCCATCCAGCCATCAGCTCAGAGACCTCGACCCTCACCTGGTGAGGCCCCCTCTGCTAGTGCCCCGCCCCTCTCTGCAGCACGCAGGGAAGGGGAGGAGAAAATAATCAGCTCAGCTGAAGCCAGGTTGAAGGAGCAGCCATTTCCCCAGGGCCAGCCTGTTGCTCCAGGATCCGCCCCCAGCCCCTCTTCCCAGCCTTGCAGCTTCCCTCCTCCTCCTCCGGCCCAGGAAATAAGAAAGAGCCAGAGGAATGACCCTCAGGAGGAGGGTAAGGATGAGGGCCAAGGGCTGGGCCAAAGCCCCCCACCACTCCTCACCCTCCGGGAACAAAGGACAGGAGGCGGGAGGTGCTGAGGATGCCCCTACCCCAGGGCCAGTCCCTGCCAGGCAGCCTATCAGGCCCATAGGCCTGGTGTTCAACCCCATTCAGAACCAGAGGAGCCTCTAACTCCATAACAATCTGGAACTTACCCCCTTTTCTCTTCTTTATCTCCCCCATAGCTTTGAAGTGTTCGTGGGCAGACTGCTGCCCCAACTCACCCCCACAGCCCAAAGCGAGGAAGACCCCTAAGGTTCCTGGGTCTTGGACTTTCAGCCCTAAGGGACTGCCTCAATTCCCGGTTCTTATCTCTGAGCTCCCCCATTCTTATCTGATCCCCAGAGCATTCCGGGCCCCAGATCCCCCGTTCCCTTACAGAGCAAATTTCAATTGCAACCTCAGCTCCCCCCTCCCCAATCAAGGCCCCGCCCCCTCTCCTTTTTGACCTGCAGAGGCCTGACCCTTTCTCCTGATTCCATCCAGGAGACCCTCCCCCCCTTTAATCCCCTCTTCCCGGACCCCCTGTCATGTCCTCCCAGGCCGACACCCTTCCATGGCTAGAGAATCAAGAGGGGCCTCCCCCTCATCTAGACTCCCGTCGTCCGCAGACCCTCTTTATCCCCTGACCCTCCCCAACCCTAGCCTTTTTCTAAACGCGTACCCTTCCCAAGCCCCTTCCCTGGGCCCCAACCACGACCCTCTTTCCAGACCTGCGGGGCCCAGGGTCGTTCCCCAGATTCTGCTATCCCAGGCCCCCTCCTCCAAGTCGCAGCCCCTCTACCCTATCCCCTCCGGTTCCCGGGCCCAGACCCCCTCCCCAACCCCCCACCCCCCGACGCAGACTCCGCGTTCCAGCCGCCACCCAAGTTCGGGCGTCCGAGCCCCCAGCACACCGTATATGTGTCCACGAGCTCAGAGCCCACGACGCGCGCCTCCTTGGCCGGCTCGGCCTCCCGCTCGGGGCCGAAGCCGCGCGCCGCGGCCGCCATGTTCCGGGATCCGTCTCCGCCGCTGCCGCCGCCGCCGCCGCAGCCCGGCGCAGACTGGCAGCAGCAGGGGGCGGGGTCAACGTCCCATCGCCCCCCGGCTCCCACCGCCCCCCGCCCCCGCTGCGCGCCGTGCAGCCATGTTGGCCCCACCAACTCCTCGAGCCCCCGCCCCGCCCCTCGCGCGTAATTGACAGCAGCTGCGAACAACGCGCGTGCGCAGGCCGCCCGGGCCGGTCTTGCGTAATCTATACCTGCGTGGCACCACACGCCCCACTCCTCGCAGCCTAGGGGAAACTGAGGTCCCAGGCGGGGATTGCTCTAGGCGTTGCCACTCGGTACCCGGGAAGGGTACCTCCTAGGCTGCCCGAAGCAAGTGACTTGCTTCACCCGGCCTCAGTATCCCTCTCCGGAAAAGACAGTAATCACTTTTCACCTGGCTCTTGGGCTTATTCCCTGTAGGGCACGAGAAGGTTGGAGAAGAAAGGTATGAGCTGTGCCTAAAGCCCAAGCAGGACAGAATAACTCTGGTCAGTTCTTAACCTTGAAGACTCAGAGATCTCCTCTGTCACATGGACTCCTGCAATGCCTGGCAGGCAAGGCAAGGAGCTGCTGTGGTTATCAAGAGGGGTATCTGTATGAAGAAGGGGGTGAAGGGTTGAAGGGTGAGGTGGAAGGAAGGGAAGTGTGCGGGCCATCCAGCACAAGATGGTGTCCTAGCAGAGCTTAAAATGATGGGGGAGGAGGGTTGGGCAGCAGGAACTACAATGCTGGAAAGGGGAAGCACAGGCATAGAGAAGGAGCCCTAACCCAGGGAAAGACCCAGACCTAGAGAAGGAAAGTGGTAACCCAGCTGGAGCAGGAGTCTCACACAGATAATGTAATAGAAAAGAACAAATCTGACTCCATATTAGATCTGTTCCTTTGACTTTAACCTTGTGCTCTGTTTCTTAGGCTTAGTCTTGCTGGTTCTGCACCTTTTGTAAAATAATGTTGCCTATAGCCTGAAATAAACTGGATAGCCTATTCTAAGGCTCTGACCTTTAAGTATATTAACACTTCTCCATTCCTACAAAGGTAACAAACTGCAAATAGAAAATAACGTTTGTTTTGTTGGAGGTTAATAGGGACACCATGATCTGACCCATGTGGACAGCTGCAAGAACAAAGAATTCTTACATCCAGAAGTTTGCAGCAACACAACATACCCCCTCCCCTTTTTAGTATAAAAGGATCCTGAATTCTGACTTGGGTAAGATGATTCTCTTGGACATTAGTCTGCCATCTTCTTGGTCTGCCGGCTTTCTGAATAAAGTCGCTATTCCTTGCCCCAAAACCTTGTCTCCTGATTTACTGGCCTGTTGTGCAGTGAGCAAAACAAGTCTGGACTCAGTAATCATAAGGCATCTGTAGGTGTGTTTGTTGAATGACTAGTTGAGTGCGGTCAAGCCCAGAGCTAGTACTACTCTCTCCAGGGAGATGAAATCTTGGGCATGGCTCCTCTGGGACACCTGGCAGAAGGGCTACAGACCACTCTCTCCTAAGGTAGGTCAGTGCCTTCCTTCCCCACCAGTTCCACAGCACCATACTCTAAGCTTGGCATTGAAGGCTCCTCTTGGAAAGACCTTACACTTCTAGCCTCTCCCTGCATACTGCTGCCCCCCACTTCAGAAAGGTTTAATTTAAGGCAGGGGATGCCAAGCCAGCCAGACCTTGAGCAAGTCACGACCACTCCGGGAGACTCACCCACCTCCCTGGTTGGGTAGGAGTTGAGCTGCTGTGTGTAGGGACCTGGCCTGGGACCCACTACATTGCAGCTTCTATCTCATCCTGGGCTTATGTTTTCATTCATTCAAAAAACCTTCCTAGAGAATCCCCTGGGGGAATGGGGGACAGAGGGAAAGAGACCTGGTCCTTGCAGCCCTTCATCTGCTCCTTGCCCTGGGCAGAGGACACAGGGATTCAGGCCAGTGTGAGATCACCAGAGCTGGGGGAGGGAGTGGAGGATACTGCAGACAGGGGTGGGCTGGGCGGGGAATGTGGCGGGGCAGGGCTATTTAAGCCCAGGGCCGCTGGCAACCCCAGCAGCCTGACTGCCCTGTGAGCCGCCAGTATGGATGACATCTACAAGGCTGCGGTGAGGGCTGGGCTGGGGCTGGGCTGGGGCAGGGCTGGGGTGGGTGGGTCCACGGGGGGCTCATTCAGCTCAGGATGGGAGGCAAGCTCAACCCAAAGAAGTGATGGGGACCCCAGGTACTTACAGCCCAGGCCCTCAAGGGGATGGTGGGTCTAGAGTTCGGGGGTGCGGGAGGGGTGAGGAGTTTAGGGTTTGGAAGGAACTGTCAGGGTAGGTGGAGAATGACATCATAGCTTTAGCATTGAGTCTGCCCCTGTCTCCAAACACCGCTGTAGTCCGAGTCACAGCCACATCTCTGCATTTGAGTCTCTAGTCTCTGGACCTTTGCCTTTCCCAGTCTCTTTCTGTCTCTTTGTTCCTCCCAAATTCTCCCTCTGAGGCTCTGTTGCTGTTTCCCTGTCCCCATCCCCCATTCCTGCCCCTTGTATTCTGTTTCTCACATGCCCCCTTTGCTAGCTGAAGATGCTGTGGAGGGCGGGCCGGGGTTATGAGGAGGGGGTTGCAGAGCTGGTATCCTGAGCTGGAGAAGCGGCTTTGAAGTTTGAGGGAGGCAGGGAGGGACCAGGAGGGAGAGCTGGCAAGAAGGAACAGAGAACTGGGGCCCCAGCTCCCAACTGGCCTAGCAGGCTCAGGGCTCAGTGGCTTAGCCAGGGGTACAGGCTGGAGGGGCCACTAAGGGGCTTCAGATGATATTCCATCATGAGAAGGAGGTATTGTGGACCTCCCCCCACCACAGAGACAAGGACATCTGACATAGACAGCTGTCCCCAAGGGAACCCCTCCCTCAGCCCCAGAAAGTATGTCCCCACCCCTGGGCAGGGAGGGGCTAAAGCTGGTTCTGGGGGCCCCCCTGCCTATCTTGCAGAAGTCCATGGAGCTGGGGGTGGGGGAAGCCCTCCGCCCCGTGCCCATACAAGGCCTGACAGGGCTGGGGACTAATTTTGGCTCCTGAGGCACCAGCAGGCCAGGGGGCCAGATAATGCTGCCCCACCCCCTGCATGCCAGAGTCCCCAGAACAATCACCAGGTTTAACTTTGTCCCCCGTTAAAAATAGCCCAGTGGCCACCCCGGTCAGGTTACAGTGGGTGGCTTTGCCCACCCCCACAATGGTTTTATTGTCCCAACCTGAGGGACAGCTGTCTCTCAGGCCACTCAGCTTGGGCTTCAGCAGGGGGGCTGAAAGGGCATTGAGTGGTCACTAACTATTGTCACTCAGGGTCACCTTGGTCCTGGAAGGGGTACCCACCTGTCACCCTGGCCCTGAGCCCTGCCTCAGTGAGGCCAGCAGGGTCATCTCAGGGCTTTGGGGGCAGGGAGAGAGAACGAGGCCTCTGCTCTGTGACCTGGGAATGGCCTACCTCTTCTTGGCTTCAGTCTTCCCACCTATGGAATGGGTTAGTTTCCTCAACAGCAGCTAAGGCCTGACTGAGCCTGAGTCCTGAGACCTCTTTTTCTCTCCAGGTAGAGCAGCTGACAGAAGAGCAGAAAAATGGTGAGTACCTGAATATGCATGTGCAGGAACAGCAGGGTGGGGCTTGGGGAGCATGAAGACCCCAGGCTGGAGATCAGAGGCTGAGGTCCCCCTCCACGTGACCTCATAGGTCTCGGAGGGAAGTTGGTAGGTTAGCAGGTAGCCCAGGTGAACTGGCCTTCTGGGTTCCTGGCTGCTGAGCCCCTGCCGCTTTGTTCCCCTTCCTCCCCTATCGGACACAGAGTTCAAGGCAGCCTTTGACATCTTTGTGCTGGGCGCCGAGGATGGCTGCATCAGCACCAAGGAGCTGGGCAAAGTGATGAGGATGCTGGGCCAGAACCCCACACCTGAGGAGCTGCAGGAGATGATTGATGAGGTGGATGAAGATGGTGAGCCCCTTTGCACCCCCCACCAACCCCGACCCAAGACCCATAGCACCCCCAGCTCACTGGGAACCTGAATCCCAGCTCTGCCACTTGTTACTCTGTGCACTTAAAGAAGCTGTTTAGTCTGTCTGAGCCTTGGCTGCCTCATCTATAAAATGGGCACAAGGACCACACTTGCCTCTCAGAGTTGGCATAAAGATGCAGTGAGAACACTGGGGTCTGGCGTCAAGGGCAGTGCCAGCCATTCTGACCATCCCTCTCGAATGGTTGTGCCACCCACCCCCAGGCAGCGGCACAGTAGACTTCGATGAATTCTTGGTCATGATGGTTCGGTGCATGAAGGATGACAGCAAAGGAAAGTCTGAGGAGGAGCTTTCTGACCTCTTCCGCATGTTTGACAAGTGAGTGTGACCCTTGACCTCTGACCCCCACTCTAGCAGAGATGGGGAGAGGGGGATAGTCTTGTGCCCTTCAGGCCTCAGTAAGGGAGTAGGCTGCCCCATCTCCCAGTGGCCCTTCCCTGCCCCCCCGGGGTCATGGTGGGGCTGCCTTTTCCCATCCATCCCCACAAACTGTGGGCTCTGAGACCCTCCTCACCCACTTGGCAGAAACGCTGATGGCTACATCGACTTGGAGGAGCTGAAGATAATGCTTCAGGCTACTGGTGAGACCATCACAGAGGACGACATTGAGGAGCTCATGAAGGACGGTGACAAGAACAACGACGGCCGCATTGACTATGATGGTGAGTGGGGGTGGCGCTGGATCCCCTGCTGCCCATGCCCTGCCCAGCCCCCACCGCTGACCTCCGTCTGCCCCTCTCTCCACAGAGTTCCTGGAGTTCATGAAGGGGGTGGAGTAGACACTGATCTACGCCCAGAGCTGCCTGTGCCACCTTCCAACTCCAGCTGGGCCCCGGGGTGGGGGTAGGAGCCCGGGGTCCCCAGGGTGTGAACTTGGGCCCTCCCTGACTACCTCTCCCAGCCCTGTCCTGGGGAATGCAAATAAAGCCCTGCTCCCTGGAGGCCTAGTGTCTGGCTTTCATTCCCGACTTTTCTGCAGGGTTCACGCCAGCTCATGCTCTCACCATCCTGCCTTCTGCAGGAGGGGTTAGATTAGATCAGAGACCACCACGCTCCATACCCTACTGGCTCCTCTCCGTAACTGCTGGTACCCAGGGCTCATCTCCAGTAATTCCATGTCCGGACTCTGCAGTGGCCCAAGAATCTGCATTTCACAGGCTCCTGAGGGCCATGGCTTTAGTCAGCCAGTTGGCAGCCGAAGGGTCCTGTACTTGGAGAGAGCAGTCATTGCAGCACTGGGCTAGGCCTGGATGCCACTTGGCACAGCAGGCCCAGCCGCTTCTCAGTTCTGGCTGGGGAGAAGCAGGGCACTGCAGGGGCCCAGCAGGCCTGCAGCTCCTATCTTTCTGCCCACTCACTTGGGTTTCCTGCTGGCAACATCGATTCCCAGGGACCAAGGGGCATATCGTCTACTCTACCTCCCCTTGCCCATTTGACAGGTAAGTACCCTAGGGTCCAGAGGCTTGGGGGCCTGTCAAGGTCACCAGTGAGTCTGGGGGAGAGCAGGGCCACCTGGCTCCCAGCCGAGGATTCTGTCTGATGGAATAGGTCCACATGGGCATAATTTCCAGTTCTCATGAACCTCAGCAGCTCCAGCAACCCACTCTCCCTCCCTGACAGGGAATGGAGGCACAGGGCCTGGTGGCTCTCAGCTTAGTCGGGTTAGTCGGCTCTCAGCTTAATCAGGCCAGAGCTACAGCCAGAACAGTGAAATTGGCTTTGGGGAGGTGGGGGGCTGCAAGGAAGTGGAGGTGTCAGCAGTGGTGCTTGTAAGAGGGACAGCTGCCACTGTGCCTAGGCTCCAGCCCGAATGTCAACAGCTGTCCCTGCTCCACTCAGCCACTCCACAGCTTCCCCACCTGTGCACCAGCCTTGGCATCCCCCAGACAGGCCCAGCATTCCAGAGGCAGTCTTTGAATTCTGGAGATGCCTCCAGTGGAGGCCAAAGCTGTCAGGAGCTGCCTGGTCCCTGGAGAGACCTGGGGGGAAGGTAGAAGTTCTCCTCAGGCCTGCTCTTAGGAGCTGGAAAACTCAAGGACCTACATGTACACCAAGGAATGATGACATTTCATGAGAGGAGGCATGGCCACAGTGGGCACCAGCAGTGCACCATTCCAGGGTTTAGTCACAGCCTTACCATGTGTCCAGCACTGGCTGGATGCTGGGACCCTTCAAAAGGAGGGCAGACATTGATTTTGTAGGAAGACAACTCAGGAAGACAAAGAGGGGGATGAGTGCAGTGAGGAAACCAATGTGCTGGAAGGGGGATGGTAGTGGTGTGGTGGCCTTGAGATAGGGTGGTCTTGGAAGGCTTCCTGGAGGAGCTGGCACTGAACTGAGGCCTGAAGAACCACAGGGAACCAGCCTTGGAAGGGCATGGGGAAGATGCCCTTCTCAGCATTGGGCTGGGTGCAGAGCCCCAGCAGCTTTAGGATGAGAAGGCCTGGTGGCGCTCAGCACAGTGGAGCGAGACGGGTGGATTCAGGGCTTGTTTTGGAACTAGAATTGACAGACCTCACTGAAGGATTGAATGTAGCAAGTCAAGGATGACCTTTCATTTCAAGAATGAAACTGCCATTTCCTGAGATATGGAAGCCTGAGGGAGGCACAGGTTCTTGGAGTGGGGTATTGGGAAGTGGAGGTTCCTTTTTCCCTTTTGATTTCTTTTTAAAATTTCTAACTTTTCACTTTAAAATTCCAGGCTTTCAAAAAATAGTGGAAAGAAGTCCCACTTATGCTTCACACAGCTGCCCCAAATGTGAACATTTTAAATACCCACAATGATCAAACCCAGGAAATTAACACTGACACTCCACCACTAACTCATCTGCTAACCTCACGCAAATTTGTCAGTTGCTCTAAGAAGTCCTCTTCCAGGACCAGGATCCAAACAAGGATCACAAGTTGTGTCTTGTCATTCTGTCCTCTTACTCTGGATCCACGCTGGGCAAGGAGAAAGGGGGGCTCAAGGAAATGATGGCAGAATTGTGGCAGTGGGAATGCTGAGCACAGGAGGAGGCATCAGAAGAGGGATGTTCTGAACAGAGAAACTTCTGAGCTGAAGGCCACGTCCTCATTGGTGGTGACTTGGAGGATGGGTGGCTGAGGTGGGGGAGACAGTAACTGGCAGTGAGGTGGACAATGACTGGGTGAACCCAGGGCATATGGGATGATGATGGAATTGGGGGAGGAGAAGAGAGAAACCCCAAGAGTTAAACCCTCTGCGAATGAAACAGAAGGAAGACTGGGCCAGCTACAAAGAGGATACAAGGAGAGGGGTGGCTGGATGATGCCTTAAAGAAGGGGTCCACAGGTAGGGAGCCAGTGGGATTGTCCCAGTATCTCTGTTTCAGAATTATGTTGGTGGAGGAGGGACTGGGGGCATCTATTCCTTCCAGGAATGCCCACCCCAGAACTCTAGCTGGCAGAGGCTGGGCTGTGACCCTCCACATGCCTACCTGGTGGCACCTGGTGCATGACAACATTCACACAGATATACAGCCAAGGGCTGACAAGTTCCCACCAGCACATAGCACTGCACTCCCCTCCATACATAACCCAGTTGTGACTATTTTGTTGTGTTCAGTCCTCTCCATTTCTTCTGGGCTGAATTATCCTTTGCCTAGATGTGCTGCCGCCATGAAGCCTCCCTTGACTTTCCCCATCAGAAGAAATCACTGGAGCATCTCCCACTGCCCCTGCCTCTTCGTGTTATAGTTTCCTCTTTTCTGCCTGCCATCCCAAGAGGCTGTGGTTTCTGCTGGGTGGCCCGATTGTCCATCACAGGGCCTGTTGCAGCAGGCAGCTTTAGGACCTCCTGCAATTCCTACTTTGTCCATTAGATGGCACAAGATGCCTGTAGCTGGGCCCATTGGTCCCAGATCTCAGGGGTATCCTTGGGGTCTTTTCCCCCTGTGCAGCCAGCAAGCAGAGATCTTTACAGAAGATCCTTACCCCTGTCCCAGACTGGGAAACAGGCCCAGAGAGGAAAAGGGCCTGCTCGAGGCCATAAGACAAGTTTAGAGCTCAGGCTCCCAGCCCCTACCGCAGGCTACTTTCCTGCAGTATGAAATGGGCCATCCCCCAATCCTGCTTCAGAAGACCAGGGCCGCCCCTGCAGCCCCAGCTGGGGACCTGGCTGAGCTTAGATCCCCAGGGTGAGTTGGCAGGCTGAGGAGCTGTTGGGGCTGCCGCCCACAGCTGGTGGCCACGTGTTGACTAGGGGCTGTCTGCCTCAATCTCCAGCCTAACCTGGACTATGGGCCAAAACATCTCCCTAGGGAAATGGACACAGAGGGCCCAGGATATGATCGCCACCATGGCAGACCTTGCACAAGCACCCCTCACCAGTTTATAGAACCTATTACATTCAAAATAGTTGGTCCCTGGCTCTGGAAGGAGACTGAGACCCAGAGAGGGAAGGGCCTTGGCTAAGGTTCTTCAGGAGAGCCAGAGGCAGGGTGGCCTCCCTGAGTAGCCCCTTCCCCAATCCCAGGTCAGGAGGCATGTATATGTCAGGGAGAGATGGAGGCGGGGAGACAGGGTCCAGGTCCTGGGGTCCTTCTCATGCTGATTTAAGAGGCTGATCTGTTTCCCTTTCAGGAATGAGCTAGGAAAGGAAGTGAGGTCTCAGTACCCTCAGGAGCCTGAGAAGCAAGAGAGTCCCAGGAAGGGGCAGGGCTGAGCAGGACCTGTCCTTACCCTACTATGTGGCCTGGGCCTGGTCCTTCCCTCTCTAATGCCCCAACATTTTCTGACCACCCTTTGAGGGCTCAGGCTGGTCCATCTGGGAGCATCTAACTTGCAGGCATTTCTAGAATCCTGGGAGCACAAATTCTGACTCAAGTTTGAAATCTTAGTACCCAGGGCCTCAGATTCTGAGGGTAGGAGTCTGGGGTGGGGCAGCTGTAGGAGGTGGAGACAGGGGCTACTATCGGGGAGGGGCATAGGGAGGTCTCCTCACTTGCCCTTATTCAGCCCCTCAGCCTCATCCCCACCTTGTTTCTCTTCTGTGATTCTTCTACCCCTAAATCAGAGCTCAGAGCAGAGGTCGTGGGGGTACGAGCACGCTCCCTCCACCCTCAGTCTGGAGGAATCATAGGCCAGCAGACAGGAACTCGGGAAAGAACCCACCACTCACCTGGTGACAATCTGGGCCCTGGTAGGACTGGAGGACTGAGGGAGGCAGGGTAATGGGGGGTTCCCTGGCATGGGGGTAGACCTTGTCCCCTGCCCCAGTGAGCTGGGATGAGACCCAAAGGCCACACAGGAACAGGTCTGGGTGGAAGAGTCTGGGCATTCATCTCTTGCCAATATCAGATCTGTGAAGTGTGGCCAGACCTCAAGCCCCCATCCAAAACATGGAGCCCCTTGGGCTGGAATGACCATCACCGCCCACCCCCCGCCCCAGGCAACTTGGGCCCTGCCAGGGGAGCTGGGGTGCCAGGCCAAGGATTCAGGGGTCTAGACCCTTGGTGTCAGGGACCTGAGTCCAGAATCAATTTGTGGGATTCTCTTTCATGGGCAGTGGAGGGGCAGGGAGCAAAGGAGAGCCCAGCTAGACTCTCACCCAGCCCAGCAACCTCTGATCTCTGATTTCCCTTTCAGGCTATCTCCCCCTTGACATTTTGCTGGAGGCTGGGGACTTGGATTTGTGGACATTTCTGTATAAATCATCCACATCCCAGCTGGGAAAAGAGTCTCCCCAATTAGGAACCAGCCAATCTGACACAGAGGCATCAACTGGGCCAGCCGAAGTGGAGGGAGAGGCTGCAGGTGGATGACTGGGCACTGGTCCCCTCCCTCTTCCTCCCCGCCTTCCTGGCCTGGGACGGGGTGGAGCTGCTGCTTTATAAGTGGCAGGCCTGGCGGCAACCGAGCAAACTACAATCAGCGGCAGGACCAGGACCTAGGGCAGCTCTGCAAGCAGCATGGCCCCCTCAGCCTGGGCCATCTGCTGCCTCCTGGGGGGCCTCCTGCTCCGCGGGGGCTGCCCCAGCCCCGGCCCCAGCGTGCCCCGCCTGCGGCTCTCCTACCGAGGTACAGGCGGTGCGCGCCCCGTGTGTGTGTGTGTCTGTGGGAGCCCCGGACCCCGCGATACCCCAGCTGTGGGGCCCCAGCCAGCTCTGGGTGGTCTATTCTGCCAGCCAGAAAGATGCGGTCACTCCTTAAACAGCCATGGGGGAAGCACTTTACCTTCACTCCCCGGCATGGTGCTCCCAGCTGGCCGCCAGGGGCAGGAACCCAGGAGGAAGGCGGGGGAGGAGGACAGGTTCTGAAAGACAGGGCCAAGGTGGAGGTGGGAGAGACAGACAAAGCAGGGAAACCTGAGGGGGCTGTTGAGAAAAGAAGAGAGACCTCAGCAGAGTTGGGCAGAGAGAGATGGGGAGGGGGCAGAGAGGGCAGGTCTGGACGATTTGTCTGCACTCAGCCCGGCTCCTTGCCCAGGGCAGACAGTATGGGAGAGGGCAACATCCTGTCCCTCTCGTCCTGCCCTTCAGTGGCGTCCTTCACCCTATCTTCGTGGCCCTGTTCCCTGACCTTGGCAGTGCTGACCTTGCCTTTTCCCCTCCATCCAAGAGGCCCTTTGTAGCCCACGGAGGATTCCGGTCTCCCCTCTTTGCTCATCCTGGTCCAGGAGGTTCCCCTGCAGATCTAGCTTATGTTATGCTTCAGCTGGGACACAGTCTCCTCTGAATCTGTGGAGATGGTCCATGGGAAATGTCCCTAAGACACAGGCTCTCCACAGATTCTTCTTGGGGAAGCCAGAGGGGTGATCATCTTCCCTCAGGAACCCCAGTCCAAGAGGGGAGACCCAGGACTGCTCTGGAGAGTCTGGAGGAGGGAATGTGGCTCCACTCTGGAGAGTCTGAAGAGTCAGTGTGGTGGGAGAAATGTGGTCCTGCCCTGGGAGCTGTGGGTTTTAGAGGGCAGTCAGGTTATAAGAAAAGGCCCAAATAGGGCAAATCCCTCCCAAAGTACTGTCAGCCATGGAGGGCTTCCTGAAGAGACTGTTGATGAGTTTGGGGATAGAGTAGGTGCTGGGCTGAGGATGACCTTTTGGGCAGACTTGGATACCCGGTATTCCCAAGGATGGCCCTCGCCCCTTCCCACCACAGCCTGCTGCTTTCACTTGCCCACCCATCACCTCCACCTACCAAGCTGGACCCCAAGGACCTATTTGAGAATCCCCACCTTCAGGGATCATTGTCCCCAGACAGCCAACCCCTGGGGCCTGGGTGGGCAGTGTCTATGGAGGAGAAAACCCTCTTTAGCTACATCCCTGGACCGGAGCCTACAGATCCACCTGACCATACCCAGCCTCTCCCACACCCAGGCCTTTGCCAGGTGTTCCCTCTGATGGGAGCACTCTTCCCTACTCGTTCACCTGTCCCACTGAGTCAGCCTTGCACGCTGTTCAGATCACCCACCCTTTCTCCAGGCTCTCCCAGCCCTTTGCCCAGCTTGCTGCCATAAATCCTGTCAGCAGAGCTATCTTTCCTGGGGACTGGATAGGGCTCAGATGGGCCAGTGGGAAGATGTTAACTGAAAAACCAGGGGGCCAAGGAGTGGGAGGGGTAAGGGACAGGCTCCTGGGTGGGCTGAGCTGGGTTGGGGGTTCAGAGTCCCCGTCCCACCCACCCCCAGGAGCCATTTCCCAGAAGCCCTCCAGCAGCCCTGTGGATGGAAACATTTTCCAGATGTAAGTGTGTGGGGGGTGAACGCACAGCTGGGACCCTCCACCTCCACATGTTGGCTGGAGAAGTGGGCTGCGCAGCAGGCTCTGACCCCCTCCCTCGCTCCCTCCTAGACCTCCTTTCTGCCAACCGTTCTGCCATCTTCCTGGGTCCCCGGGGCTCCCTGGACCTTCAGGCCCTGTACCTGGACGAGTACCGGGACCGCCTGTTTCTGGGTGGCCGTGATGCCATCTACTCCCTGCGACTGGACCAGGCATGGATGGATCCCCGGGAGGTGAGCTGGGCTGACCGGGAAGAGGGTCTGTCTCAGAGCCGAGCAACTCTAGATGGGAGGCCTGCTGGGGAAACCGAGGCTGTGAGGTCAGGGGTAAGCCAGGCTGTATTTTAGGTCCTGTGGCCGCCGCAGCCAGGACAGAGGGAGGCATGTGTTCGCAAGGGAAGAGATCCTTTGGTGAGTGCTGTTGGGAGTGACATCCGTCCCCGCTTCCTTGACCAACTCCCAGGCCTTGACCCTCAGGAGAGCCTGGGGCCACTGCTACCCTAGTGCCGGTGCTGGGGACACTTGGAGCAGATCCTGAGGGTTCTTGATGGTCTGGAAGAATCTCCCCCCACTCTAGATCACCGGAGCTGACCAGACAGGCAGCACCCCTCATGCCCTCCACTCCCTCCTCCCCAGGTGGACTGCGCCAACTTTGTGCGGGTGCTGCATCCCCACAACCGGACCCACCTGCTGGCATGTGGCACTGGGGCCTTCCAGCCCACCTGCGCCCTCATTGCAGTTGGGCATCGTGGGGAGGTGAGCCGGGCAGCCCCAAAAAGGACTGGGAAGCAGTGACATTTCCTCCTTGCCGCCTGAACGCTCCCCATTGAGCCTGGGCCAGGGCAGAAGTGTCAGAGCCTGAAAGGCGTCTTTGTGGCAGGGAGCTGACCCCACTGGTGAGGCCCGAATAAGGGTGCCTTCTGCCCACCCCCACTCTCCAGCCGCACGCGATGGCCACTGCCCGGGTGGGGGACTGCCCTGCTTTCCTATGTGACATGTCTGTCTCCCTCCTTCTCCCCCAGCATGTACTCCACCTGGAGCCTCGCAGTGTGGAAAGTGGGCGGGGGCGGTGCCCACATGAGCCCAGCAGTCCTTTTGCCAGCACCTTTGTAGGTAGGTGATGCCCAGACCGGGGCAGGCATGGTGAGGGTGGGAGCTGGCTGGGAAGGAATGGGGCCTGGCTACAGGCCTGGCCCTCCTCTCCTGACCCTGCCTCCTACCCCTACCCCAGGAGGGGAGCTGTACACAGGCCTCAATGCTGACTTCCTGGGGCGTGAGGCCATGATCTTCCGGAGTGGGGGACTCCGGCCAGCCTTGCGTTCTGACTCTGACCAGAACCTTCTGCACGGTGAGCCCAGGGGTCTGCTGAGGGCCAGGCTGATTGGTGTCTGCCTCTGACACTGGCAGGGAGGCGGGAGAGCTGACTCTGGAGTGGGGACCAGAGGGCGGCCCATCCCTACTCTACTCCCTGGGACTCTAGCCTCCAGTGGGGTCCTGCGCTTCTTTCCCTCCTCATTAGTTCAGCCTCCCCCCATCCTCCACTGTGAGGGCCCCCACCAGCTTCACCCTTTCACCTCCCAGAACCCCAATTTGTGATGGCTGCCCGGATCCCGGACAATCTGGACCAGGATGATGACAAGGTGTACTTCTTCTTCTCGGAGACAGTCCCCTCGCCTGATGGGGGCCTGGGCCGTGTCATCGTCAGCCGCGTGGGCCGCGTCTGTGTGGTGAGAGCTATGGAAGGGGCAGTGAGATTCAAATTCTCCTTCCCGGACCTGTCCCCACCTGCAGAAGTAGGGAGGAGGAGCAGGTGGAGGGGCCTGCCCCCAAGGCACAAGACTGACTGGCCCCTACCCACTAGAATGATGCAGGTGGCCAGCGGGTGCTGGTGAACAAATGGAGCACCTTCCTCAAGGCCAGGCTGCTCTGCTCCGTGCCTGGCCCTGGCGGCACCGAGACCCACTTTGACCAGCTGGGTAAGGCCGTGGCCAGGGCAGGTGGGGTGTGAGCTGGGGGGGGCTCAGAGCCAGTGAGTAGGGGGCATTGGTGGTGGCCTTCTGTCTCCCAGAGGACGTGTTCCTGCTGTGGCCCAATGCAGGGAAGAGCCCAGAGGTGTACGCTCTGTTCAGCACGGTCAGGTGGGCACACAGCCTCCTTCACCCCTGCCCCGGCCCCATCTCTGCACCCTCAGCCTCCTCCCCTGAGCTTCTGCTTTCTTGTCCCTGCCTCACCATGGGTCCCTGTCTTTGTCCCTGACCCAGTGATTCCATGGCTGTATTCTCTGCCTGGGTGTCCTCGTTTTCTGGTCTCTGCTGACCGCAGTCACCATCATCCTCTGTCTTACTTATGAAACCTATGACAGCCACCCTGGCCTGACTGTCCCTGTCCCCCCTCCGCAGTGCTGTGTTCCAGGGTTACGCTGTCTGCGTGTACCACATGGCGGATATCTGGGAGGTCTTCAAGGGCCCCTTTGCCCACCAAGATGGTCCCCAGCACCAGTGGGGGCCCTATGGGGGCAAGGTGCCCTTCCCCCGCCCTGGCGTGGTGAGTATCTGCCTGCTGCCAGGCCAGGGAAGAGGGCTGAGTAGATGCCAGGAGGGTCTCCGCCCGGGGACAGGCTTGAGTCCGTATGCAGCCCCAGAGAAGCAGCTGAGCTGGGGCTCCACAGAGGCTGGGCGGGTTTAGGAGGGGAGCAGAGCCCTGATGACACTAAGAGTCATTCCTACAGCAAGAGCGGTCCCTCTGAGGTTGGCGTGCCTAACCAGTGGGCCTCGGAAACACACTGGGGTGGGATGTGACATCCCAGGAAGCTTCACGTGCTCCCTTTGCTGCTGCCCGCAGTGCCCCAGCAAGATGACTGCACAGCCAGGACGACCCTTTGGCAGCACCAAGGACTACCCCGATGAGGTGCTGCAGTTTGCCCGAGCCCACCCACTCATGTTTCGGCCTGTGCGTCCTCGGCGGGGCCGCCCTGTCCTCGTCAAAACCCACCTGGCCCAGCAGCTGCGTCAGATCGTGGTGGACCGTGTGGAGGCAGAGGACGGGACCTACGATGTCATCTTCCTGGGGACTGGTGGGTGGGCTTAGTGGGGTGGCCTCACTAGGGGAGTGTGCTGGGACCCAGGCTCTGCCTTCCTCTCTCACTGACCTCTCCCTTCCCTGCCTCAGACTCAGGTTCTGTGCTCAAAGTCATTGCCCTCCAGGTGGGAGGCTCGGCTGAGCCTGAAGAGGTGGTTCTGGAGGAGCTCCAAGTGTTTAAGGTGAGCAGGGGGACTGATGGGAAGGGTCCCCTCAAGCCCCGTCCCTGGGTCTAGGCCTGACTACAAGGAAGCAGGAACAAAGCACAGGAGGGAGATTGGCTGGACTTTACTGAACCCTCAGCTGGTGGGGAGTGAAAGGGGTGACACTGCTGCAGAGGCCTTACTGATGCTTCTAAATGACTGTGGGGCCTGGAGACGCAGTCTAAGCTGAGAGTTGGGGGGCCCAGAGAGGAATGGCCAAGGTGATGGTCCCCTGACAAAGCCCTGCCAGGCTCAAGTTGCAGTGAGGGGTGGCTGAAACCCTAACTTCCCTGTGGGTTCTGCTGGCCCCTCTATAGAGTCAGGCAGGGGATCTGTGTCTGGGGAACTGCCATGCCTCCCCACAAGGGATGGGTGATTTGGGAGGGCTGCCTTATTGCTAGGGAGCAAGGTTGTGGCAGGAGACCCCAGAGCTTACTTTTAGCCAAGCCTTGGAGGCCTGCCAGGGTGAGGGGATTGTTCTAGCAACCCGATGAGTGCGCAAGACTGTCTGGCCTTAGTTGCCAGGGAGGGAACTGACCTGGTAGAAAGGTGGCTTCCATCCAGAGGCTGGAGGAGGCTGAAAGCCGGGATGCAGGGGAGCTCTTGCTTCTTCCCCAGGTGCCAACACCCATCACTGAGATGGAGATCTCCGTGAAAAGGGTAAGAACAGCTGCCAATCCTCCCCAACTTCTTTCCTCTCCACCAGTCTCCTGAAGCTTCCCTGAGTGCTTCCATCACTGGGAAGCCGAGCCACAGCAGGCCCTGGGGCTGCCTGATAAGGCCCTGCAATGAGGGATGAGAGCTGAGATGCCATGCATGAAACCAGTGGGCAGTGGGAGACCCCGAGTAAGTGAGTCTCTCTTCAGATCAGGGGAGATCCACAAAGTGCAGTTCCTCAGGGGTAGACCAAAAGTGCTTGAAAACAAAATCCAGATTTTAAATCACTCTTAGAAGCCACTTTTTAGAGGCCTGCTGTGTGTCCTTTTGCAAGAGGCAAAATCTCCCCAAGTTCATCTGCCCCAGTTTATCTTTGGGTAAATCTTGACTTTTGTACTGGGATCACTTAAAGCAGACTATACCTCTAAGGTTAATGGCAAGACAGGATAAAGGCTATGGGGGTAGAAAGCAAAGGTCAACTGCAGGGAGGGCCTGGAGAAGCCCCCTAGAGAACCTCAGGGGTTCCTTACCCCCTCCACACCCTAGCACAGGATCTAATGTAGATCAGGTGACTGATAAATGCTTTTTGGTTTTGGGAATGCACCCAAGAGGCTCTGGAAGACTCTTGCAAATGGCAGGGGTCTCAGGAAAGCCAAAGGGGCTGAGAGCCTAGCCGCTTCGAGAAGGAGTGCAGGCTCACTATGAGCTCTGCCTGTGTCCCTTCCAGCAAATGCTGTACGTGGGCTCGAGGCTGGGCGTGGCCCGGCTCCAGCTACACCAGTGTCAGACTTACGGCAGTGCCTGTGCAGAGTGCTGCCTGGCCCGGGACCCGTACTGCGCCTGGGATGGTGCCTCCTGCACCCGCTACCAGCCAGGCACCAGCAAGCGCCGGATCCGCCGACAGGATATCCGGCATGGCAACCCTGCCCTGCAGTGCCTGGGCCAAAGCCAGGAAGGTGAGTGGCAGCAGGCATGGTGGCGCCAGTTGGGCTCCCACAGGGCCCCCTCACCCTAATGGCCTGGGTTCCACCCCTGTGAGGTGTGGCCTCAGGCTAGTCCTGTAGTAACAGACCGTCCTTGGTTTCCCTGTGCGTGCAGCTCTTGTCAGTATATGAGTATAGGGTCTTAGGGCAGAGTGAGTGGCTTGGGGGTTGATAGGCACCTAGGTCCCTGGCACATTTGTGGGGGCTCCTGGGCTGGGGGAGTCTCTTGATGGTCCCTGGGGTCCCCTAGTTCCTGAGCTGAGCCTATCTTCAAATCCCTCCAGAGGAGGCTGCAGGACTCGTGGCAACCACCGCGGTCTACGGCACGGAGCACAACAGCACCTTCCTGGAGTGCCTGCCCAAGTCCCCCCAGGCCGCTGTGCGCTGGTTCTTGCAGAGGCCGGGGGACGACGGGCCTGACCAGGTGAACCTCCAGCCTGCATGTGTCCTGAGGTCATACACCTCCTTGAACCCAAAGCCTTAGGAAGGGCCTCTGGGGGGCACCTGCTAAGATCAACTTAAGTGTGTATTAGGCCCGTGGTGCGCCTAGAACGAAGTGTCCCTGTTCCTGCCATCTGAGAACACCCAGGCCACATGTGGTAGAACTTATCCAGTGATGGAAGCCCACAAACTCCTAGGGACTGAGCCAAGCTCTGTCTGAGATGGGGAGTAGCAGAGACAGAAGAGAGGGAAGGAGGTCTGGGCTGGTCAGGAAGCCCTGCATGCTTACACATATGGCTCATCTTTGAAGGGGTCTCTTCCTCAGGGGTTCTTGGTCCTCCTCTGCCCTAAGCCTGTGCCCCTGACCATTGGCCCTTGCACATACACACATCCCCCCACCACACACACTGCCTGGCCCCACACTTCTTCACTAGAGTCCAGCTGTCTGCCCAAGCCCTCTCCTCCCCAATCCAGAAAGCTCTGTCAACCCCAGAGATGGCTTCAGTCTGGGGCCTGAGGATGGATGTCGGTGGGGCAGGGTGAAGAACTGTTCTCCAGCTGCTCCCACGGGCAGGGAAGGGGAGGCAGTGGGTTGATTACAGGAGGGGCTCTTTTTCCAGCTTGAGAACTGGGGGAGGCCAGCCTTGGGCCAGCTGTTGGGCTGGGCACTGAGAAGTCTCCCCCGGAGGGCCAGGGGCGGGGGAGTGATGAGATGGAGTTACACAACACTCACCACCCAAGCAGGGCAGCCTTGGTGTACAGATGTGCAAACTAAAGCCCAGAGAGGCTCCAGGCCAGAGATGGGGCCAGATCAGAACCGTGCTCCCACCTCCTACACTGGGATGGGGCTGTGGGCCCCGCACTATGCAGGGAGTGACCAATGCAGACCAAGATCTGGAGGACTGTGTGTGTGTGTGTGTGTATAGAGTGGAGGGGAGTCCTAGTCCTGGAGCTAGGAGGTATAGTCCCTCTGAGTGAAAGCCCATAGATCCTCTTTAACACCCTCTGTTCCCTGGGAATGTGTGCCAGCCCCCCACCTCCACCACCAAGGCCAAGATAGGGGCCCCAGAGCTCTGACTAGGGGAGAGACCAGTCAGTCAAATCTTTGAGAATCCCCCTTTGCAGGCCCTGTCCTGGGTTATGGGAAGGTGAGGCCCTGCCTGCAATTAGCTCACAGTCGAGGAGCCTGAGCCTGCCAAGCTGCTGGGAGGGGAGAGTAGGCTCTGAGATAGCAAATATGGAAAAGTAGGGGGCAGAGAAGTTGATGGTGCAGGCCCTGCACCACCCTCTGCCCCACTCATGCCCTCCCACACCCCCAGCAGGTAAAGACAGATGAGCGCATCCTGCAAATGGAACAGGGTCTGCTGTTCCGCAGGCTCAACCGCCTGGATGCGGGCACCTACACCTGCATGACCCTGGAGCACGGCTTCTCCCAGGTGGTGGTCCGCCTGGCTCTAGAGGTGATCGTGGCTGCGCAGCTTGACGGCCTGTTCCCTCGGCAGCCCAGGCCAGAGGAGCCTGCAACCCGGGGAGGCCCAGCCTCCGCCCCCTCCAAGGCCTGGTATAAGGACATTCTGCAGCTCATTGGCTTCGCCAACCTGCCCCGGGTGGATGAGTACTGTGAGCGCGTGTGGTGCCCCTCCCGCAGCCGGAGCCGTGGCAAACAGGCCAAGGGCAAGAACTGGGTGGGGCTGGAGCTAGGCAAGAAGGTGAAGAGCCGGGTGCAAGCTGAGCGCAATCGGACACCCCGGGAAGTGGAGGCCACATAGGAGAGGGATGAGGAGAGGGTAGTTGGGATAGGCCGAGTGGCCAGCATGAGCCCCCAGCATCTCCCACTCACCCACCCGGTTAGGGCAGAGGAGGCCAACGTGCCTGATTGTCTCTTAGAGATGGGAATTTCTGCCCCCAGACTCCTACCAGGTCACCCACAGGAAACGCTGGGGCCTGATGGAGGGCCCTGTGTCTGAGGCCTATTCCCTGCCCCTCTCTGTGCTCAGTCCCAGGCTGGAACCAGCACCCTCTGGCTGCTGGCAACCCCAGTGGGACTGCTATTTGTTCTCAGACAAGGCCCCCGAGCACATTTCCGCTTGTGCCCGGGGGCCAGAGGCGAGAGGGCTGGGTGGTTCTCACCCAGCCTGCAGAACAATGGCCATTCTGAGTGACCCTTCCAGTGGGTGTGTGGGTGCGTCTGAGGAGGTGCCTGGGCAGGGGGCCCTCAGGCAGCCAAGGAGGGTAGAAGTTGCCTCCTAAGCTAGCACGGGGGAAGAAGACCTATCCTGCGAGGTGGGTGGGAAAGTGGAGGCACTGAGAAGACGTTACAGCAAGACCCCCTCACACTCCATGCCCTGCAATCTTGGTGGTTCCCTGCCACTGCCCACCACCTCTTCTCCATCTCAGAATCGTAGAAGCATGGACTGCGAGAGCTCCCTGGGTCCTGGGGATGGTCTGGACCTCAGGCCCCACTTCACAAATGAAAGCAAGAGAACATTTCACAGCCTGACTTCCCTTCCCTAAGTCCCAGAGCTGCCAGGCCAAGTTTCCTGGGATGCCCACACTCCTGATGGGATTGGCCCTCCCTACCATCAGGGTCTCCACGCTGATGAGCAGGGAGTGGGGGGATTCTAGGAGAATGTTATCCCCCATCTCTGTGGACTAGAGATAGGGAAAGGGGAGCTGGGAAAGTGTGGGGTAGTTGGAGGAGTGAGCTGTCTTTCCCAGGGCAATGCAACCTTGCCCACAGCCTGGAAGGGTGGGAATGTGACAGCTCTGTGAGCAAGCTACAGCTGGTGGGCAGGACCAGGGGCAGGGCTTTGCCTGGTGGGCCACAGAGGACTGAGGCTTTTGAGATGAAAGGGGAAAGGGTGGGAGACCCTCGGATGGGCTTTGGAACCCAAGGGCAGGCATTCTCAGGGACCCAAGAAGGCATCGGTTAGCCCAGGAGCCAAGTATTTCCCACCCTGGGATCTTTGGTTTCTGCTAAATAAGGGTTTGTCATGGATGGTTCATTTATGAAAATTTTTCTCTTTTAAGGGAAAGAAATGTAGGGGAGAAGCTGCTAAATCCTGCTGGCTCTTGGGGGCGAGGCTCAGGTGGCCAGGATGCATTCTGTCTGGGCGCGTAGGGAGGTGTTTTTGCCATCAGCGGTAATGTGTTTCTTGGGCTGGGGAGCATGGAGGGGGAGGAGGAGGACTAAATGAAAAGTTGTTCCCAGACTGCGTATGAACAAGTCAGTGACGCACAAAACCGACAGGAGGGAGACAAGAGCATCAGGTTCGAGATTCCCTCCATTAAAAAATCAAGATGAAGAGAGGAAGGAAAAAAAAACACAGACAAAAAGCAATACAGGGCTTCCTGCCCTGTTGAACTCAAACCCAGACTGTGTCTGCCTTGGATTTTATCCAAGACCCCCATGCCCCACCACCACCTCCAGAGAAATGGAATCTGAAACAGGCCCTTCTTTCTCCCTTTGGAGTAAGTGAAACAGAAGCACTGAGATTACCTTGATAACACTTTGGGAAGCCGCTGGCCTGGGGTGGTTGTGGCTGAGATGTCAGCAGGTGAAAGCAGAGGAGAGGACTGTGGGGAGGGGCCTGGAGAAGAAAGGGGAGGAGGAGGTAGAGGCCACGGAAGAGGGTAGAATGGAACAGGTGTCAGAGCTGCAGCCAACTCTGCCCCTCTGTCCCAGGAAGAAGCAACTGGGCCTCTAGGCTGGGTCCATGTGTGGCCGGCTCCAGGCAGGGTCCCCTAGGGAAGTTACTCTGGAAAACAGAGGGAGAAGGAGTTAAAAATCCTGAACCAGGAACACCAGCATTTGGAAAATTATGGACAGCTTCTACTGATTGCCCACCCCTATCCCCCATGGTACTGTGTGTTATTAACGCCTGGAAATGCCTCTATGTGTGAATTCTATTTTTGTATTCATATGTTGAGATGGGCCTTGTGGTTTCTCTGTCTTCAAAGCACAGTTCTCATAATTACTATTGTTCCTTTGTCACTGCCCCTCAGTGCTGGTGAGGACAGCACAGTGGTTTACCACACAACCTACAAGGAAAGGGATGAAGTTAATATTTATATCACATAATTATATCGTTATTGTACCTGTGTATTTCTGTACTAAATTGTCTGATGCTATGTTTGTGAGCTGGAAATGAAGAGCCTTCCCTGACCATTCTAGGAGGGATAAGCCACTCTGGGTGGTATTTCCTAGAAGAGGAGATAGGTATCAGGGGAAGGAAGGAGTCAGAGGGCTTTGCCTATGAAGTGGAGATTGCTTGTTAAATTAGGAAAATCCTGTCCCTTGGGCTTCTGAGACTTCTTGGAACTTCAGGAATATCTCAAGCCAGGAAAAAAAATGCTGGCAAAGGGTAGCTGGGCACGTAGGCTGCCCTGCTCCTTTTTCATAATAACACTTGACTTTTTGATAGCAACACTTGGCCTGGTGCCTGTCTTCATCAGCCACATACCAACGTGTATTAAGACCACCGTGTTGACGGGGAGGGGATAGCTCAGTGGCAGAGTGCGTGCTTAGCATGCACGAGGTCCTGGGTTCCATCCCCAGTGCCCCCATCAAGAAAAATAATAATTAAAATATAATATAAAATAATTAACATATAATATAAAAATAATAATTAAAAAATGAGTAAACCTAATTACTGTCCCCCCACCAAAAAAAAAAAGGCCACTGTGCTCTTGCTGGTGGGGGCGGGGGGGCTGGGCTGTGTGGTGAGAGCTGCAGCTTCAGCAGAGGAGGGGGAGCCCCAGAGTCTGGCCTGCTGGGCTGCAGGAGGTGCCTCTCCCCCACCTCCCACTCCCCTAGTGACAACATGCTCCTGCCCAAAGAGCAGACTCCATCGGGGCTGGAGGGAGATGGAAAAAGCCAGGGGTACTTTAAAGATGGGAGGGACATCACCCCACATCACCAGGGAGAATACCTTCTTGCTTGGATGGGCCCCTCAATCCGTGCTATAGACTAGGGGGTGCTTAATACAGGTCAGTCATCCATCCCATCTTGCACCCTGGCCCTAGGGTGGGACCCATGCTTTTGCCCCCTGGACGCTGCACGAGCACCCAGGCCTGACAGAATGTGAAATCCTGTTGCCCTGCCCCAGGTCATCACCACCCCTTCCGAGAAGCCTCATCAGAGCCCCACTTTGTGTGGAGTGCTGGGCTGGGAGGGTGCGTGAATGCAGCCTCACAGCCCCTTCTCCCATGAGGAGCACAGCATCTCTGCTCCCACATGGCCACTACCCATGCCCCGAAGACCACTTGGGTCTGGACTTCCCCTGGCCCCTCATTCCCCCTCCCTCCTCCCATCTCGAGCCCTATTTCCTGCCTTAAGGATTTCACTCTATCTTCCTCTCCCAGCTTTTTCCTCTAAGTCTCACACTTCCCCTGGTCTTGGGGCCTGTTTCATAATTTCCCAAACAGGTTTAGAGCCGGAAAAGGGCTTCTAGTCAAATGTTTTCCAAAATGGTGTTCTTTGGAAAAATTGTCCCATGAGATCCTTGACAATGGTCAAATAAACACGAGATTTCTGCCCCCTTCGCCCCCACGGAGCTGTGCACTGGCTGCCTGCTTGCCCTGTGACATCCCCGAGGCACCCACAATGATCTGTTAATGTGCATGCCTACTACATGCTACATGATCCTCCAAAACATGTGGTCCTCTATCCCTTTTTTTCCCATGGAGCAGTTACCATCTCATGTTTCCAGTGTTTTAAAGAGCATACTTTGGGAAAATGCTGGTTAGAGTAATCTCCTCCCTTGACATGAGAGATTAATCTTTGCCTCCTAAGCCTGTAAACTCTGGAGGCCCTGACTTTCTGGATGGAACAGCCACTTCTTGGTTTCCCATGGCTGGTACCAGAGCAGGGCCTGCCACCCCAGGACCAGGGCTGCCAAGCCACCTGCCTGCTGTCTCTCGGACCTGGACTCTGCCCTGCCTCTGGTTCCTGTCCTCCCACACCCAGCTTACCTCCTCAATCCACTTCCTGCCCCTCCTGTGTCTAGCAGGGTCCTCTGCAGAGGCTAGGATTCACCCCAAGACTGAGCCTGTCCTGCAGTCCCAAAGACTAGTTTCTAAGGAAGGATGGCGGGCAGGGTGGAGGCAGAATAAGGGTGAAAAACAGTCCTTTCATTTCCTTAAATGGCTTCTATGCTTCCCTTTCATTCAGTTAAGCCCGGGTCAGGTCCCAGAAGCCTCTAGAATCCCCCAACTGCAGGAGTGGGCAGGCAGCAGCCGTCAGGAGCCAGGCCTGCCTCCTGCCCAGTTATCCTCTCTGTGGGCTGGCAAGGGCCCCAGATGCAGTTAGAGCTGAGTAGGTCCCAGAGAACTCTCTCACGTGCCTCTGCCAGTCAAGCAAAGTGGGGGCATCTCCAGCTAGCCACATCTCCTCCTTAAAACTAGCAGACAGTTGCTCAGAAACAGCCCAATTTCCACCCGAGTTAAGGATCCACCCCAGCCTCACCCAAGTCCTGGTCTGCAGAGGCTCCCCACAGGGAGAAAGTTCAACACACGCCAAGGTCAAGTCCCCTGGGTTTTCTGAGATTACAAACTTGGCCCTGGTGTGCTGCGAGAATGGGTGGAGCTAGGTTTGGATATAATAACTGATAAGGAGCTTAAGGATTGTTGGTCCCCCACCCTGGCTCCTCTTCCGGACTCACCCCCTCCTGAAGCACAGGAGATGAAGTAACACCAGCTGCGAGCCCATGCCCACTTCCCACCACCCAGCCCCAGCCAGTCTTTGCCGTGAGTACCACTGCTGGGCCTCACAACCTTGGAGGCTGTGTCCTAATGAATCCTTTCACTTTCCCTGATGGATTTTCTTAAAGGAAACTCCTAGTTCCTCAAATGCAGCCTTTTAAAAAAATCGCTCTCCACTGAGGACGGGAAATGCTGCACAGTCTCCAGGGGAGGCCTTGTAAGTGATGCCCACCCCCATCCCCACACTCAGCCTCCAGTAGTCAGCTAGTAACTTGCACTCAGGGACTCTGCTGTGAGGAGAACTCAGGGAACCAGTCTTGACCTCTCACCCGCAGGGAGAAAGATGACTGCAGTGTACCTTAGTCCATCCCAATGTGGTGTGTTTCACTGCCAAGAGCATCCCATTGGGTAAAGAGGGAAGACCAGGGCAATGGGACAGTTGGGGGCTAGAGAGGATTCCAAATTAACAGAGGCCTGGAGCAGAGTCCAGGTGTCTGTCATCAAATGGAGGAGATAGTATTAGAGACACTCAAAGCTTAGATTTGCCTGTTAGGAGGACAAGGGGGGCTCCACTCTCAGAGATAAAGGTATGGAAGAATGACGTGGCAGAGCAGCAGCTTGCTGTATGGGCATGACCTCATCTCTTCACTCTGCACCCCGTCAGCTGATAAGAATCTGGTGCTGTTTCCTGTAGTCCAAGGGTCTCAGACAATGGTGTGAACGGCTGGCCCTACTGGAAAGGACATTGTTCAGGGAAGAAAAAACAACACACCAGCACAAAGCCAGGGCAGGACCTGTCTAAACGTAAGGGCTTGTTTACAAATCTATGATTTCCAAGGTAGGGGGATACAATGGGGAATTGTTTCTAGTGAGGCCAGAGTCCCCTCCAGAGTGCTCCCGGGGGCTGGGGATGGCTTTGATGGCCCAGACAGATCTCAGATGCTCTGTGAGGGACGGACACTGATGGCGTAAATGCCTTCCTGTTTATCAGAGGTGCACGCAGGGCAGGCTTAAGGAACAAGTTTACACCAAAGATGAGGGGGAGGAGCTCCTGTGCCTCCCTCCTTCTACTGGGGCCTCATGCTGTCACGCTACTCAGGGACTCCAGGGCTAGAGGTGGTTTACTAGGGAGAAGCCAGATTATTTCCTGGAAAACATCAACTCTTTGGTTTATGGCCTCCAACTGCCATGTTGTTTTTTGGAAAAGATGTACAAGGCATGAGACCCTTGCAAATAGCCAACCCCTCTGGAATGGGGCTCCCTGGTTTAGTCAGTTAGGGAGTCTTCTCAAACCAAGAGGCCCCTTTGATGCTGCAACTCACCTCCAGCCCCTGGGAGCACACAGGGAGCTGACAGTATCCCCGGGGTCAGGATCAATGGAGGTGCTGTTTCTCATAGCAACCTCTGGCCCTGCCCACAGGAGTTTAGAGCCTTTTAACCACCAGCCAGAGACCCCAGATGTCACAGAGAGAGAGAGAGAGAGAGAGAGTGTGTGTGTGTGTGTGTGTGTGTGGTAGTAGGGTGGGGCAGAAGAGGAACAGAACCATATCACCCATTGCCCTTGGGACTTGCAGTCCCCATTTTTAGGGGTAAGAGGAGGACAGCTGGGGATAGAAGGATCACTTTGGGTCTGGAGAGACCATGAAGGCAGTCCTATCTGAGGATCTGACCTACGATAGAAGTGTCATTGGTGACTTTTGTATTAGTCTATAAATATAACAGGAGCACAACTCATGAATAAACTCGAATGGATGTGCTTAGAATAAGCAAAGAGCAGTAAATCGCGTGCAATCCCAAAACAAAGCAAGCTTATAAGCCTTTCTCAGCCTTCCAGGTCTATAGCATTATAACCGTCTTCCTCAACATGCTCACAGCGCCCTCTGGTGTCGGGCAGTAAAACAACAGGCTTATAAATGCAGGGTTTGAGCACATTCCTCTAACTGCCTCTGAATGGGGGTCCTGAGCCAGACACCACGAAGGGGAGAAAGGTTAATAAGACAGACAGGTCCCTTCCCATAAGGGGATTCCAATCTAGTGGGAGAGACAATCATAGGACCAGATGGAGATTGAGGCAGGCTATAATAGGGGTACAAGCAGAGCCCACAGAGAGTGCCTAGGGATGAAGACGTGGCCCTTACACTGGATTCACCAGGCTGAGGGTAGAGGTTATGGTCCACCCGACTGCAAATCTCATGCTCAGGGCCCAGTATTCAAGGGTAGTCATGGCAGAGTGCCTGTGGGAGGAGTTTCCTGAGAGGTGAAGCCACATGTGGGGACACATCTGTGGAAGCCTTAGATGCTAATCCTAGCGGGGTCCACCTAAATAAAGAGCTAGCAGATGTTTTATGGTAATTAGCAGAAGGGAAGAGGGTGGATGTGTCAGCAGAGCAAGTGGACAAAGGAAATCATGTGGAGAGAAGGCTTTTGCTGCAGTCTTGTAAGTCACAGGGGTCTTAGCTGAGCACTGGCTGTGAGATGGAGACAAGACAAACATCTGAAAAACAGTCAAATTGACAAGAAGGTGGTTGGGCAGAAAGGGAAACATAAGGAGATTCTGAGGTTTCTGGCCGTAGTTCATAGTTCCCACGAAAGTAATGATTAGAGGAAGGAGAGCAAGTGTTTTGGGGAATTTTTGCTTAACATCTATTCCTACCCTCCCCAAGTGAACTATTTGTTCTAGGTCTTAGGTTATAAAGTGGTAATTAATTCTAATAGGCTTATGATTGTGAAAACAGGTGATTAAAATAGTCAAGGTGAGTCTGGGGCATCTTGTAGTGCCAAAAAGTAAAGAAGTTCTCAAAACCAAGCCAAGCCAAACAAAATGAAGCACACTATAATGGCAGTATGTGAAAAGGACATAGGAGTCCCAATGGCCAAAGCCAGAACAATCTGGGCAACAAAATACAGCAGTATTGGATTATAACCCAAAGTATAATATACATATCCCTGAGTACATACTGATACAAATAATTGAATAAATAAGTAGGAGAGGATGAGTAAATCTCCCACGCAGAAGAACTCTGAATAATATATGTAGATACTCTATCCTTAAAGAGGGAGGGGGCATAAATCCCCACTCATTAACTATGGGCTGCAGAGAGTGATTTCTTTCCAAAATTTACAGTATGAAAAGGGAGGAAAAAAGAGTAACTTTTCTCTTTCTGGAAAAGCTTGACAAACTAACTTAGCCAGGTGACCAAGAGAAACATCAACATCAAGATAAAGTGATGCTCTGTTGATACATGTAACTTTGATTTGATGTAATGAAAATGGTCCTTCACCTGTGCGGTCTTACTCCCTCAAACCTATAACCCCAGTCTAATCATAAGAAAAACATTAGACAAATTCCAATTGAGGGACACCCTACAAAATACCTGACCAGTACTCAAAACTGTCAAAGTCACCAAAAACAAGGAAAATCTGACCAACTGTTAGAGCCAAGAGGAAGCTAAGGGCACATGACGACTCAATGCAATGTGGTGTCCTGGATGGGATCCTAGAACAGGAAAAAAAAAAAAAAAAAAAAGACATCAGGTAAAAACTAAGGAAATCTGAATAAAGTAAGGGCTTTATTTAGTTGATAATAATGTATCAGTATTGGTTCATTGGTTGTGACAAGTGTACCACACTTATGTAAGATGTTAATAATGGGCTTGAAGTCTCTGCAATATGTTCACAATTTTTCTTTAAATCTAAAATTATCCTAAATTAGAAGTTTAAGAAAAAAGCCCAGTTATTTACTGGAGAATGACTGACTAGGTCCAGATGAAGAAGCGAACATTTCAAAGTTGGATTTCCCAGCCTACGAGAATGGAGTTAGCTATTAACACTGATGGAGAGTAAGGGTATGCAGATTAAGAAATAGCTAATAGAGGTGTGTGCCCACATGTGCACTACTCTGATAGTTACCAACTGCACAGAGGCCAGGCAACTGAGTGTCTGGGTGACAAATGCATTCCCCATCTTCCCACCCCCGCCAAAAGCTCCACCTCCTACCCACTGCAGCTGGAGTCCAGAGGGCACTGTTAAGATGGTATTTCTAACACTTTAGTAGTATACAAATGGACTCTTTTTAAAGGAAAAGATACTACCGCAAATGTCTGAGAATATGCCTGGTGACCCAAGGTATCGAAACTCTGTTAGACACTAAAATCTTAGTTTTGGAAGTATCTTTCAGCTGTGAATTACTGCTGCAAGTGTTGAGTCTTTAGGATTGGTAAAATACTGTTTTCAAGATGAAAATCGACAATTTAAGAACTCTCTTCTCACTTGCAGAGATCTGACAAAGTGTTCTTGGATGTCTAGATTAGGAGGTGCAACACTGAGTCACCAAACCCATGGAGAGAAAAATGAAGGAAAAAGTCATAGTCATGGGGAGCCCTGGGCCCCTGTGTAGTGGGCCCATTGGTCTTCCAGAGAAGAAATGCAACAGAAAGTGATCCGGTGCCTGGCCTATGAGGAAAAGTATATTTTAAGGCAATTGATCGTGTGGAACATTTGGGAAGAATTAGCCATAGATACATAGCAAATTGAGCAAATAAAAAGAGGTATTCACTTAAGGAAAAAAAAAACATGTATAGGAGAGGAAAAATAATCATAGTGTGCTGCTTGGCTCAGTAGTGAACAGTGTTTATATAGTTATAAACAAAAATTGTGGTGCAATTATAAGAGATGGAGAGAATAAAAATGGGAAGGTTTTAAAGGTGCTAGATCTTTATGCAACATAATAAGAAGTCAATAAGTCTAAGATGAATAAATCAAGAAATGGCTAAAAAAAGTAGAAAGTATTTGCCTTTAGGGGGTAGGACTGGGGGTAGGACTGTGGGTAGGGAAGGGTGAGTCAAGAGAATACTTTTCATTATAATCCTTTTAGTACTTCCTGATTTCTTTTTAGAGTATCACTTTGCCACCCACGCCCTTGTGATTCCAAGTGAATCTGGTCAGATCCAAAGGTGATCACTGTGGCACATTTTGGATATTAAATCTCCAGAGGTCATTTGAATCAAGAACCCCATCCTCTGCAATTAGTGACGATGACTCATATCCTGAGAACTCAGTGCCTCTATCAGTAATGGTCCTGAGTTGCCCCAACTCCTGCAAATCCCACAAAATCATTAAAAACAAGCAAATATGAGATAGGTTCTATTCAATTTCTCCCAAGGACCAGCTGCCTTGCCTAATGTGACTGTCTTGGCATGGTCCCCTTACCCAAGCTGGAAATGGTCGAGCCCCTGAGCAGGAGGGCTTGAGTGGAGATGTGTCCTCATTCATGCTGGGAGGCACGCTGGAGTGAGGACACATCTCTGCCCCATGTGAGCACGGCAGGCCCCGGCCTGTTTGAGTCTAGGGCCCAAGCCTTGCAACAATGGCCTAGTCTCAGTCTAGTGTGGACTCCTTTGCTGGCTCACCTTCCTGATGAGATCCTGTGTGTTTATTTGCACAACGATGAAATCTCTGTCCCCGTAAAATCCATTTCCCTGCAAACTGCTTCCTCCAAAGCAATGTGTCTAAGTTGAAAGTTCTATATTTAATTCACTGAGTTTCATAGATTAGAAGGATGAGTTTTCCTATTCCCTCACTCTACCCTGCAGATTCCTTAGTATGCTAGACAAATTCCAGAGTGAATTTGTAAGGAGGCACCAATGGAGAGAAAACCTTTATTTGCATAATAACAAATGTGGGTGAGGTAAGAAGAGGAATGTGAGAACTGATTAAGGTGGAAGGATCTCAGTGGAAAAAGAAGAGAAGAAAGAGCCTTTTGAGAATCAGGCAGAAAGAGCAGAGATGCTCTCATAGCCCCAGACATGCTCCACGGTTGGCACCAAGACTCCGCTCTGTCCTCATGTTCCCCTGGGACTTCTCTCTCCTTGGTTCAGAATCTCACTGCTGGCGCCCTTGTCTCACAGTCCCAAAGTGTTCTCGCCCCCAAACCGGATGGAGGAGCACAGCTTCGTACCCAAATGTGCTTGGCAGCGACTACTCAGAAACTGTTACTTGGACTTTTTGCAGCACTTAGTGATTTTGACATCCTTGGATTGCCAGGAGTGGCCCCTCCTGCCACCAGAGGACTCTGGTTTTTCTAATAAGGAAGGTTCTGGCCAATCAGTCCAAGAAGGGCCTGGATTCTCTTCTAGGCTGATGTCTCTGCGGAAATGCTCCCTGGAGTGGAAGGTGCTGCTGCAACAGGGTATGTCACCTAAGTTTTCAGGTGTGTAGTCTACGGTGAAAGAAAGGTAGGAAAGGAAAACTCGGTCTCTCTCCCAGGTACAGGTCCTTAAGCCCCTCCCTAGCTGCTTTCCTTCCCAAACTAAAGGCACCAACCAAAAGTCCCCATCTGGTAGCACAGCCTCCTCCTTTCCCAGGCACCGCAAGCCCCACTCCAGTTCTCAGACCAGACCGTCCCTCCAGTCCCACCTGTGGCTCCAGCAGAAGGTGCACACTCCTCACACTCCCATTTCTTACAGTTGGATCTGAGAAAGGAGCAGTCCCTATGGGTCCCGTGGGATCCACATGTAGAACACAGAATGAGGCGCCACCTCCTACAGGAAGAGCCAAGGGAAGGTTGTGGGACAAAAGTAACAGCACAGCCACTCGCAAGGTAGACTTGGGAAGGAACTGGCCTGAGCGCTGCTCACTGGGCACAAGGGGAACAGATCCTGCAGAGAGATCTGTTCTCTGTACATGAGTGAGTCCTGGGCGGGTCAAGGATGGGAGCTAGCAATTGTGCTCACCCTGAGGTCTGCAGACATAAGTGCGTTTTTTGCTCCTAATAAATGTGCCAAGGTCTAAGATGGCCCTTATGATGAGAGATCTTTCTAGCCAAGAGCCTTTCCCTACCCTTCGTCCTCAAAGCTGTCTCTTCCTTGTTCATACAGACACATGGGAGCATCACAATGCCGATAGCGCTGATAAAGCTCTGAGAAAGCCCCTGGCTCAAGTTCCCAGGCAGCATCTCTGCAGTGGGAGAAGAAACAGTGAGTAAGGGACACGTAACTGGTTGGTAAAACCTTTGTCCACCTGGGAGGAATGAAGGAGAACTCAAGCTGGTCCAGCAACAAGTTCAACAGGCTGCCTGAATGCTTTCAACATGGTGGGGTGAGAGGCCTGGCAGTGGGAGAGGCTTGAGGCAGATGAGTGGAACACTGGGGTTCCTTCGTCCCATAGCGGCATTCAAGAACTCAAGGGATTCTGACCCCCAAAGCATCCTTTTCAGAAACATGTCTACCCACCACCCCAGCACCCTTTCTTTTCTTTTGATAGTTGAAAAGCTTTCTCTGCACCCTCCCCTCTTCTTTGTATATCAGTGCCTCTGCTGCTGCGTCATTCTCTGAACCATCCTTACATCCATCTCCTCTCTAGGAATCTAGGCAACCCACTCCCTGGCTCAGTTCCTGCCCTAGAGTTTCCACTACCTGTCTGGAATATGAATTCCCATTCTTAGCATTTCTTGAGGGAACTCTTCTCGATTGTTACATTGCGGACATTTGAAGAAATGCTTTGCTGATGTATGGGCATATTTCTGTAAGAGAAACAAGGAAGAGCTCTGTGTTTGTAAAAAGACTATCTTTGGTCCCGTCCCTTCCACCCCACCCTCACCTCACAAAGAGGATGCTGCTAAGAGAGCTTGACTGAGGGTTACAAGACAAGGAATTTGAACGGACTAGGGTGAGGCCTGCAAATCCAGGTATCACACCAGGGACCTAAAGCTCCAGAGAGCACCCAGGAGTGCCTCAGCTGTCGCCTCCAGCCATGGGGCCCGGCAGCACTTGACCCAGTAGGGCTCAGGTACCTGGATATATGTTTCTCTTTCCTTCCACCCTGGGAAGCATGGCTGAATTTGAGGCTAATTCACTCATTCTAGAACGAGCTTACTTGCTGTAGCCATCCTAAGGATTTTGTTGAGTTTAAATCTTATGGATAAGGTCCTATATATAG
Source organism: Camelus bactrianus (assembly GCF_048773025.1). Lineage (NCBI taxonomy): Eukaryota > Metazoa > Chordata > Mammalia > Artiodactyla > Camelidae > Camelus > Camelus bactrianus. The sequence goes on from NC_133555.1 coordinate 31,939,896, forward strand.
GTCAAGGAAGACCAGAGACCAGGCTGTCTTTCTTCTGACTGCACACAGACCTCAGCATGGAGTGCAGAAGCTGAGGGAACCTGGGCCTTCCCAGGGTGCCTGGAACTGGGCAGTCGTGGAAGGGCCCCCGGGGGGAGAAAGCCCCACCTGTATGCACTTGCGGTGGTAGACTGTTTGACTACAACACGGGCTCTGGATGTTTTCAACACTGGCTTGGGATAAGTCTTCACAACACAAGACACAGCTTTCCTTCCCCACATTCCCCCGTTGGATGTTCTGTGTTGGGCGATGTTTCCCACAAAATGATCTGTGGCGGAGTAAACAGACTTGGTTTCTGGTTTGTCACTGATGCAGTTTTCCAGCTGCCCAGCCTAGGAAGGGCAATCAACCACCCAGGCCGGTGCCCAGTGAATGTCCACGCTCATGGGGAGGAGGAGGGGCGGAGTGAAGAATAGCCACATGCCTTCTCACAGCTGCTTTCCCACTGAGCAAAGCTCCCGGGACCATCTCCACAGCCTTCCGTTCCTGAAAACCCCGCTTTGTTCGGAGCAGCTGTCTAAGAACCCAGCTGTTTGTAATTTAAGGAGGGGATGGGAAGCAAGAAGTAACCCCTGTGAAATCACCAAGTCAAGACACTGTTTCTCATTATCCAATGGAAGGACAGATTCTCGGCTGAATCCAAACAGGCCCGTGAGAACCGGACACGGGATTTCGAGATGCTAAAAAAATTGCAAAAAAGCAAAAGGGCAGCCCAACTTCTCCCCTTTGTCACTCACTTGTACTCTCCAAAAAACTGTGAAAGGCAACCCCTTTCTTGGCCACAAGGAAGATGGAAGTTTCTGACGCACTGATCCTTCTGGCAGTTGATGGCAGCTCCCTTTTTCTTGCATACAAAGCAGATCTGCAAAATGAGATCCCAGGCAGTGCTCAGGGCCCCAGGACAGATGGACAGACACTCTGTGGCATATGGAACAGAAATTCTGTGACGCAACAGCCATTCCCTTTCTTCAGTGGACCTGGATGCTCTAGGGCACATGAAGCTGAGCTTCAGGCAGCACTGAACGTTTTTTGGTTTCTCAGGGGATGTTGTTCTCTCTTCTCACTTAGGACACTTTACCCTAGAGAAACATGGAACTTAAGAGAAGGACCAGTTGGGAAATCCAAGAGTTCTTTGCCTTCTAAACTAGCAACTAGGGAAAAGAACAGAAACAGGGGCAACTGAATGAAGTACAAGAAGAGGCCAACCCCAAGGCCCCCATCTCAGGGGACTCTAACCTTCCTAGAAGCCCGGGCTGCCTCCTTTTTGATGTCTTCAGGCAGGAATCCATGGAAACCTTTGTTGGACAGGCCCCTCTGAAGCAGCTTGCTAGACAGGATCTAGAGGTGCAGAGAACCAGGCTGTCAGCACTGATGATGGGTGAAACAGTGCAGTGGGTGAGGATGATGCTGGGTAAGAAAGTTACAAACTAGAGCTTGGTGGAACATATATGCATTTATAGGGTAATTCACTTAACAAAGGCTTACATAGCATATGTGTTGAGTGCTCTAAGTGCTTTTCAAATATTAACTCATTTAATCCCCGTAACAGCGTTAAGACGTCATCCCCATTTTATAGGAGACATTATGTGACTGGTTCAAGACCACAGAACTCCAGAACCCGGGCTCTTCCCCTTTTTGTGCTATGCTGCCTCTCATCTACCGAGGACTGCTTTTGTGTGCCGAGCACTTGGGAGAACGACTCCCTGTGTACTGACTCATTTTCTGCTCACCACAACCCTGTGCTACAGACGCCACTGTGATCTTCATCTTACAGAGGCCACCGAGGTGCAGCGCGGGAAGTGACGTGGCTGGGGTCACACAGCAAGGGGATCAGCAGAGCTGCACTCACATCTGGGCCCACAGAAGCCACACTCACCCTCCCACGGTCCTGCCCCTCAGTATAGAATAAATACTCTTCTTTCAGTGTATTCTCTACAGAAAGAGAAACAGGGCTTTAAAATCTCCTGATTATAGTCATTCTGCCTTATAGGGGAAGGGAAGGAATTGAACTTTTCTTTAAAAACATACTTTAAAGGACCTTTTGTTTCTGAAAAGCCCCCAGTCTAGAATGGGAAATTAAGGATTAAGATGCTGAACTATTACATGCCCATGCACAATGAATGTGTACATACTTTGGAAGAACATCACACCTAAGCCTCACCCCTAGAAGCTTCCAAAAATATTAAGGAGGGTGCTGGACTTCCTGCAGTAATTACATGTAATGTGTATGGGGGCTGAGGTTATTTCATTTTAACATCATAGGAAGAGAGACCCTACAAGGTTGCATGACTTGAGGATGCTTGGATTATAGCTATATGCTCCCAATTGGGCTTAAAACATACCTATTTTAGCACTCTCTCAGGGTTTTATGATGATATGAGTGATTTCTATTTATACTTTTAAATATTAATGTTTTCTACAATAAACATGTATAATTTCTATAAACAGAAAAATGAGTAGTGAAAGATTAAAAACAATCTAAATGTCCCTTAATAGCAGTTTAATACTTTTTGGCACACCTGCACCATGAAATACCAACTAGCTATTAAAAAAACTAGATCAATACGTTCTATATGGAAAGATCTCTAGATGGAAAGTATAAGAGGTAAAGAGAAGTTAAATACAAAACACTATGTATAGTATGTTTATTTTTATGTTGAAAATGTATATGTTTATAAATGCATTGAAATTAAACAAGACCTAACAGCCTCAATGTCCATGAACAGATGACTGGATAAAGAAGATGTGGTATATTTATACAATGGAATACTATTCAGCCATAAAAACTGACAACATAATGCCATTTGCAGCAACATGGATGTTCCTGGAGAATGTCATTCTAAGTGAAGTCAGCCAGAAAGAGAAAGAAAAATACCATATGAGATCGCTCATATGTGGAATCTAAAAAAAAAAAAAGAACATAAATACAAAACAGAAACAGACTCATAGACATAGAATACAAACTTGTGGTTGCCAAGGTGGGGGTGGGAAGGGATAGACTGGGAGTTCAAAATTTGTAGATACTGACAGGCATATGTAGAATAGATGAACAAAATTATACGGTATAGCACAGGGAAATATATACAAGATCTTCTGGTAGCTCACAGTGAAAAAAAGTGTGACAATGAATATATGTATGTTCATGTATAACTGAAAAATTGTGCTCTACACTGGAATTTGACACAACATTGTAAAATGACTATAACTCAATAAAAAAAAGTTTAAAAAAAAGAATGGATAAAAAAAAGGATAATATACCATGACCAAGTAGAGTTTGTACCAGAAATGGAACGTTAATTTAACATTAAAGTATTCAATCAGTGTAACAGACCACATTAACAAAATACAGGAGAAACATCATGATCATCTCAATAGATGCAGAAAAAACATGACAAAATTCAGCACACATTCACAATACCCTCAGCAAACTAAAAATAAAAGGGAACATCTTTAATCTGATGAAAAGCAGCTAAGAAAAATCTACAGCTAATATCATATTTTAATGCTGAAAACTGGATGCTGTCCTCTGATGTTAGGAACAAGACAGGATATTCATTTACATAACTTGTATTCAACACTAGATTGAAGGTCCTGGCTAGTACAATAAAGCAAGAAGAGGAACTGAAAGACAAAGATTGGAAAGAAAGAAGTAGAACTGCTTTTATTTCACACATGATTGTATACACAGGAAATCCTAAGGCATTTACAAAAAATTTAAAAATAAAAACAGCTACTGAACTAATAAGTGGATTTAACAAGATTGAAGATATAAAATCAATATACAAAAATAAATTGCATTTCTATTACCAGCAACAATCTTGAAAATGAAATTAAAAAATACGATTTATAGTAGCATAAAAATCACAAAACATTTATGATTATGTTTAACAAAATATGTGCAAGATTTCTTCCCTAAAAAAAAATTGCTGAGATAATTTTAAAAGACCCAAATAAATGGAGAAATACATCATGTCCATGGATTGGAATATTCAACATTGTTTGTCAATTCTTCCTAATTTTTAAAAAATTCTTCTTAAATTGATCTATAAATTCAAAGCAATCCCAATCCCAATCCCAACAGGCTTTTTGAAAGAAAAATTGACAAGCTAAATTTAAGATTTATATGGAAAAGGAAAGCACCTGATAGCCAAAACAATCTTGGAGAAGACTGCAGAACTTAAAATACTTAATTTCAAGATTCTATAAAGCCACAATAATCAAAACAGTGTGGTACTGGTATAAGGATCGACACGCAGATCAATGACATAAAACAGATCATCCAGATCCACAGATACATGGTCAACTGATTTTGACACAGGCAGAGGTAAAGTCAATGGGTAAGCAAAGATTTCTTGGGACACACTAACAAGCACTAACTGTAAAAGGAAAAATTGATAAACGGAACTTCATCACAATTAAAAACTTTTGTTCTTCAAAAGACATCATTAAGAAAATGAAAATGCAAATCAAAGACTGGGAGAAAATAGTCACAATACATATATCCAAAAAATTATTTGTAGCCAGAATATATAAAGAGTTCTTATAACTCAGTAAGACAAAACAACCCAACTTTTAAAGTGGACAAAATATTTGTACAGACACTTTGCAAAAGAAAATATGTGAATGGCCAATAAGCACACAAAAAAGCAGCTCAATATTTTAGGTCATCAGAGAAACCCAGATTAAAACCACAATGGGATACCAATACACACCTAGTAGAATTAAATTAAAGAGACCGACAATATCAAGTCTGGACAAGAATATTGTGCAACTGGAAATCTCATAAATTGCTAGTGGCAATGAAAACTGGTACAACCACTTTGGAAAGTGATTTGGCAACTTCACATAAAGTTAAGCACATAGTAATTCCACTCCTAGACATTTGCCCAAGAGAAGTGAAACCCGTATTCACAAAAAATCTTGCAGATGAATGTTCATAGCAGCTTTATTCACAACAGCCCCCAAATGGAAACGATTCAAACGTCCATCAACAAGTGGGTAAATAAGCAAATTATAATATATTCCTACAGCAATAAAAAGGCACAAGCTACCGACACATGCAATGTGGATAAATCTTCAAAACACTGTGTTGAGTGAAAGAAGCCAGATTCAGAAGAGTACAAATTGTATGTTTTCATTTATATGAAGTAAAAGAATAGGCAAAAGTAATCTATCAATCAGAACAGTGATTATCTCTGAGGGAATTGACTGGAAGAGGGCAGGAGGGAACTTTCTGGGGTGATGGAAATATTTATTTTGATTGGAGCAGTGCTTATCAAAACTCATCAAGCTGTACACTTAAAATGGGTGCATTTTATAGCATGCAAATTATACCTAATAAAGAAAGAATACTAGGGGAAAAAACAACTGGAAGGACTGTTGGTAGCATTTGCTTCTGGGGAGAGGGAGGATTGGGAATATTGTTTTGGGAAGAGACTTTTTATTGCACATACTTTATGTCATTAGGATTTTATATCAGGCACATATATCTTTAAAAATTAGATTTTAAAAGAAAAAAGCTATTAAGAAAAACAAGCAAACAGGGCAATGGATCTGAGGCTGGATGCAAAAACAAAGAATAGACTGTTCAGCAAAGCCACAGGACATTCAAAGCAAAGGAGTCCTTATACTCACAAGACAGAAATAATGCACACTGAGATTGTCTTTCTGAAGAAATTCCCCTAATTTTTCGGGATCCCCAGGTTCTTGAAGGCATAGCCGGCAAACTGGAAGAGAGAATGTTAAAAATTCATCTTGGGGTCATGACTCTCTAAGTACAAGGAGGAGTGGGGTATTGGGAAGTGAGTAATTTTGACAAGGAGGAGGCTGGGATGAAGTGTTATTTGATATCAATTAGGTTTTGTATCATCTTGGCCATATTTGAAGAAGTTGGCTGCAACTGCTCACTTCGCATACTTTTGCCTCAACTGTCTTGAACTTTGGATATGACACTTAAAAATTACACACCCTGAGTTCTTCAGGATCTTAGAGAATCTGGGAAGGAATTGACAGTGAGAGGAACAAGTCTGCTGCCTACACGGGTGGCCTTTGCTAAGGAGGGGAGGCAGTGGCCAAACAGAACCTCCAGTCTTTCTTACCAGGCCCTGAAGAAGGCTTCCTCTCGGTTACCCTCCTTGTCTTGGCAGATTGTCTATACAGGAGATGAAAGAAGTACAAGGTAGTCTTTGAGGATCCTGTTGACACCTCTTGTACCATTTCCCTCAAAATGCCATCCATGGGTCTGATGAAGGACCAAAACATCTCAAGGCTAAGACATCGGTTTTCTTTTTCTCTTTCATATTTTTGAAAGCACAAAATATCCCACTGAATTATTTGAATTATGGGAGCTCATAGCCATCTTTCTTTTTGAGTGCCTGTAGTGACTAAATGAATGCAAAAGCAAACTCCATTGGACTCTTGTACTGTTTCTGCCACCTACTCTGAATCTCAGGTGGTACCATGTTCACAAGCATAATAAGATGATACTAAAATCAATTAAGAATTTTTTTTATTGCTAAGCAATATTCTCGGCTCTTTACGTGTATTTGCCCAGTGAATCTACAGAATACTCTAAAAAGCAGGTGCTATTACTCTGTATTTTCCAGATGAGGAAATTCAGGCCTAAAGAAATGAAGTAACCAGTCCCAAGCCACCTAGTCAGCAAGTATTAGAGCCGGGATATGGATTTAGGCAGTGGGGTCCAGGGCCAGGACTTTGCCAGCAGGGACAGCCCTGGGAGGATAGGTTACTGGGCAGCTTTCAAGGGGCCACTGGTGTGTGCTTCCGCACTAACAAACCCTAGCCCCCAAGACTATCAAAAGGGACAAAAAGTGCTGCATGCACCACAGGCCATTGGATAATTCCTCCCAAACTCTCTTATGTCGCCTACTCTACCTCAATCTTTGATGTTCCTTCTTCTTTTCTTTTATAGTCTTCATTCGCTGCTATCTCTCTCGCCTATCTTGAATTCTTCTATACTATTTTGAGTACAATACAGGCTCTTCCAGCTATAAATATAAATAAGTCAGCAATTTAATTCTATATTTGGTTATCAAGTTCCAGAGGGTCAAAGCAATAATGCACTTCACTTAGCCCCACCCATGTGACAGAATAAAAGGGACCCACCCAGTATCAATACTAGTAATAGCCAATAATTATTAAATAGTGTCAAGAACTGTTCTGAGTATTTTTATGTAACTCACAAAAACCCCATGCAATAGGTACCATTTAATCCCCATTTTCAAGATGAGGAGACTGAGGCACAGAGAGGTCACAGTAAGGCACTTGACCAAGATCAGAGTTACTGCTATCACACAACAGTATGAGAACTTGGAACCATTGCTTAAACTGGCTAAATGATTCTTTGTTTCCTTTGTGCCTACTAAGCACTGTGAGGTAGCGCTCAGGAAAAACGGCTCCTTTTGCCCCCAAGTATAGGTACCTTCATTCTCAGTAAAAGCTAGATTAGGTAGCTCTTTTCTAGAAAGAGGAGCCTGTGAGATTTTGGCTGCCTAAAGCAAGAACTCCCTCTAGTGAGAGAAAAGAGAGAACACTGACAAACCAGCCCTGGGCACGTATCACTTCTTTTCACCAGGATCAGATGGTCACTGAGGTTTGGCCCGTTCTCAACATTTGTCTGGATGTGAGCCAAGAATAAAAGGCCCCAGAGTGGAGCAGACACCCTGCCAGTCCTTCCTGTACCAATGTCAGCTGACTACAAGTTCACACAGTTTTCACTGGTTAAGGGGGAAATTCCTGAGTGGGAAGGGAGGCAAAAGAAATAAAATCCACTTCTATGAAGGAAGGACTGTGTCCAGTCAGGGGAGAGAAGGACAGCGTTTCTTAGGAGAGTTGAGTGAATTAAGTCACTCCATGGACACACATTCCTGCACCCATGTCCTCATGGCACAGCTGGAGAGTGTGAACATCTTTAGGGACCGTCAACTATTCTGCATGACTGTATCTACTCAGGCAACTAGCGGTTCAGAAAACTAAGGCTCTATCTCCTCTTCTAACCCATGAGTTGCACTTGCATTGGTAATGACACTGGATGGCTTCTTATTCAACAAAAGCACCTGGACAGGCTGGAAGAGGAGAGAGAAGGGCACGCATTGGGGGATCCACTTTAGCTGGCTACTGAGCGGTTCCGAGTCTGTGGGGGAATCCCGACCATCTAGCAATAGAAACAAAACCTTGAAACTTCAATTCTTTGCATCGCTGGACCAAGACGTTCCTTGAATGAGATTCCGTGCACGCTGGTAGTTATAGGAAGACACAACAATCTTCAAAGCATGTGAGGAGGGACGTTGCAAATGCCGGCTTCTACAAGCAGCTCAGTCCGAGATTTCCTAACCGAGCAGATGCTCCCTTGAAACGGTTACCAAGTTGTTTCACTGGATAAGTGCTGGGTAAACAGCTTGTTGAGAAATTTTTAAATAAATAAGCTTGTTCGGCCCCGCCGCCGCAAGAATAAACAATGATTTATTTGGGAAAATACGTGTCGGTGTGGCCACAACCGTCCCCCGGAGGTAACAGCTAGAGAAGGGGCTCAAGGAGCATCCCGCGGTTGCCAGACTAGGCTCATGTCGCGCCTGCTGGGCGGCTAGTGCGGGGCCGGGCTGGAGAGCTCCTCAGCCGCTCGCTCCGCAGGGTAGCGCACGGGCTGCCGCTCCCGGCCGGGGCCGCCCGCCCAGCTGTCACCGAGGGCGCCGCTGTCTCGGAGCTTTATTCGTTGTCACAAGCCGTGGTAGCTACCTCCCGGGCGGCCGCCCCGCGCGGTGACTGCGCCGGCGAAAAGGGCGAGCGCGCAAACCGGAGCCGGGTCACGCGCACTGAGACCCAGGGAGACTGCGGCCGCGGGAACCATTGCTCAGCTGACCGTTGGCAGACCGGGACCGCTAACGGCCGCGCGCCCGCCCCGCCCCTTCTCGCTCCATCCGCGCTATCGGCCCGCCCCTCACCTCGCCCCGCCCCGTCTCGCCCCGCCTTTTCCTCTCGCGCCACCGGCGCCCAACATCGCCCTCGCCCCGCCCCTTCCTCTCGCCCCGCCCTCCTGAGAGAGCGCGCTGGTGTCTGGAATCAAGCCCGCGGAAGACAGCCCAGAGGCGGGGCGGAGACCGTCGCGCTGTGGTGACGTACTGCCGCCGGCGCGAGCGGGTGACGCGACAGGGCCCGTTGTCTGTGTGTGGGGCTAGGGGCCCCGGGGGCGGTGGGGGCTCCCGGCGGGGGCGGCGGTGGGTCGGGAGGGCCTGGACATGGCGCTGAGGGGCTGCCCCGCGGGAAGATGAATAAGGGCTGGCTGGAGCTGGAGAGCGACCCTGGTGAGGAGGGGACCGGGCCGGCCGGGAGCTGGGTAGGCCGGGTGGGTATGGGACGCGCCTTTCTGATCAGCTCCCGCTCCTCTTGTCGCCCCACCTAGGCCTCTTCACCCTCCTGGTAGAAGATTTCGGTAAGAGCCTCTCCTACCCGCCGGACCTGGGCTGTGGGGGCCCATTCCTGCGCTCTCTCTCCACGGCCAGGGGCTGCCCTTCCCGACTTCTTTCCTTCCCTGATCGCAGGTGTCAAAGGGGTGCAGGTGGAGGAGATCTATGACCTTCAGAGCAAATGCCAAGGGTGAGTGACTTGGTGCCAGGGACCCCCTCTTAAACCTCGAGGGTTAGGGAGGAGCCTGGGAGAGAGTGCCTTTCCGGGGAGGTAGTATCAGAAGCCCCAAATTGTAAAATCTCATATAATGAAGCATCCTTCTTATTTGGTTACCCTCTTGATGAAGCTAGTACTGTATTTCTGTTTCTCCCAGTTCCCCCTCAGCACTTACCTTTATGTGGTAGCCTCTTCTCCCCCAAAATCCTAACCATCTTTTGGATTCAATTCAGCTGCTTTTTCTGGCCTTTCAGGTGGAAACCTCTTCTTGACCCAGGTCACACAGTGTTTTCTGTGCAGCAGTAATTTATTAATTACTGCTTTAATGTGCCCTTGTGCTGGTGGTTTTAACCCCCACACAGTGGTCTTGTATTGATTGGTTTACGTGTGGCAGCTGACAAGGCCTCTTCTGGGTGTCCAGCCTCAGGGCTTGTCTTGGTGATCCTACACAATAGAGGTGTGGAGAAACTGCTACAGTGAATAATAGGAGAAGTTTGTTTTTATTTCCCAGGAAAGAAGGGACTGATATGAGTGTTCATTTACTTCTCTGACTGCCCTGCGGCCCAGGCCTTGGGCTTCACAAGTGAGAATTAGAGTTTAAATTCCTCAGCAGAGTTTTTGTTCTTGGTTTACTCTCTGTTTCTACCCTGTTCTGGACCATCAGTTCCAGCTTTTCTTATCCCAGAACCATAGACTTCATAAGGACACTGGGTGGACTCTTGGAGCACCAGAGCCAGAAACTGATGCTTGGCTCTGCCTGCAACAGGTTTCTGGGGTATGAGGGCTCTGGGCCGCTTTGGGCAGTATTGGGAAGTCATGGGAGAGGTAGGGTCATAGGAAGTGTGCCTGAGTGGTAACACAGTGCAAAGGAATAGGGAAGAGGAAAAGGGATGCTGATTGCCTTCCTCCACTTGACTGATGTGTCTCTGTCCCTTACTTTCCCCAGCCCTGTGTATGGATTCATCTTCCTGTTCAAATGGATCGAAGAACGCCGATCCCGTCGCAAGGTGTCTACCTTGGTGGATGATACATCCGTGATTGATGATGATATAGTGAATAACATGTTCTTTGCCCACCAGGTCTGCTGGGCTCTGTTCTTTCTGATGGGATGGTGGGATGCTGCCATTTTCTTTGCTTGGGAAGTGCAAGTGGGAGAAGGCAGGTGGAGGAGATAGGCAGATCCCACAGGATCTTGGCAGAAGGAACTGAGCGCTTATTCATTAAAAAAAAAAAAAAAAAGAAGAAGAGGGGAGTATTTTTAGAGCAGGGTGGTGTCCCAGTCCATTCTCCATGTCCCCGGACACCTGACGGGTATTTACTTGAATAAAGAAATATTGGTTAAAGATGAGGGGAGCTGATGAGGGTTGTCCAGATATGATTGTCCCTCTCTGAGTCCCTATTCCTGATGAATATGGGCTTGGGGTGGCATGCTGTGTGTGGCTGACTGTTACTCATTTCACAGCTGATCCCCAACTCTTGTGCCACTCATGCCCTGCTGAGCGTGCTCCTGAACTGCAGCAGTGTCGACCTGGGGCCCACCCTGAGTCGCATGAAGGACTTCACCAAAGGCTTCAGCCCTGAGGTAGGCTGCAGTGCCTTAATCCTGGCCCACAGCTGCTCCTGGTTTTTTTTTTGAGGAGGGGAGGTAGGGGGAGGTAATTAGGTTTATCTGTTTATTTTTAATGGAGGTACTGGGGATTGAACCCAGGATCTTGTGCATGCTAAAGCATGCATTCTACTACTGAGCTATGACCTCCCAATCCTCGCTCACAGCTGACCAGGCAGATCTGACCACAAGGGCCACTGGTAATGCCACCAGATGGCATTTGGTACTATGAGGTTTTTTTTTTTCCCTTTTCAAATGATGTATATGTTACATTTGACCCATAAATTAATTGTGTAAGGCAATTTTTAAGGCCAAATTATCAGGAAAGAAGACAGACTTGGGGATGGAAGGAACATTCCTTAAGTGACACTTTATTTGAACTTTGTCAGGGCTTTATCAGGCTACGTTGTTCCCCAGGGTCCACTGACTACTGTGCGTGGCAAGTAGAGCCTATCTTCTTGGGGCTCCAGAGCTCCCTTCTGCCCCCGCTAGGCCTTCACCTGTGCTGCTTCAGGTTCCTGGAATGCCTCCAGGCCTGCTCTCCTGAGCTCTGTTTCCCACCCAAGGCCCACTTGAGAAGTTGCTCTGATGTGGCCTCATTTTCTTTTCTCTAGAGCAAAGGATATGCGATTGGCAATGCTCCGGAGTTGGCCAAGGCACATAATAGCCATGCCAGGTGTGTGGAAGCTGTGGGAACTGATGGGGATGGGGGCGAGGAAGGATTATCCCGTCCTGGGCCTTGACTGTCCTTCCCCAGGCCTGAGCCACGCCACCTACCGGAGAAGCAGAACGGCCTTAGTGCGGTGCGGACCATGGAGGCATTCCACTTCGTCAGTTATGTGCCTATTACAGGCCGGCTTTTTGAGCTGGATGGGCTGAAGGTCTACCCCATTGACCATGGTAGGCACTTGGCGCTGGGGGCCCGTTAGGTTTCTCTTTTTGCCTCCAAGGGAGCTGCAGCTCAGGGTCCTCACGTGCTTGGGACCCAGTGGCGGTGTGTGTGTGTTGGGGACATCTGGTTCTGGCTGGATGGCACCCTGTACTGCATTCTGCATTGTCCACTTAACCCCTAACTCTGGCTCTCCTGCTCTCCATCTTCCTTCCTACTCCTGGCCTCCCTGAGCTCAGGGCTTCCCACCTGCTGACTCCTCATCTTGGTCTTCCCCAGGGCCCTGGGGGGAGGATGAGGAGTGGACAGACAAGGCCCGGCGGGTCATCATGGAGCGTATTGGCCTCGCCACTGCAGGGTAAGCGCCCTGCACCTGGCTTACCCTCTGGAGATGTGCCCCTCATTGGGAGGGATGGAGAAAAGGGAACCAAGGCAGAGAGAGGTCAGGTGGCTTGTGCAAGGCCACATGATGAATCTGGCAAGATCAGGATTAGATCTTGGGCTCCCAGTGCCTTGACCTATTTCCTACCCAGGCTGCATGTGGCCTGCTTCAGGATAGGCTAAGGAGTGGCAGGCCGTGGTGGAACCCTGGGTGGCCCAGGTGTGCTGGCTCACTTCCTGACAGGCACCTTACACAGCTTGTTGGAAGGCACCAGCTCAGGTGGCTGGCATGCGTGGCCAGCTGCTGTCCGCCTGTTGGGGTGGGGCCTATACCTGTGGCTGCAGGTGTGACTTCAGGGAGCCCTGCCAGGATATCTGCCTCAACCTGATGGCGGGGCCAGGGCGAGAGCTGCTCTCACGGCCGCGGCTGTGACTGCAGGGAGCCCTACCATGACATCCGCTTCAACCTGATGGCGGTGGTGCCCGACCGCAGGATCAAGTACGAGGCCAGGCTGCATGTGCTGAAGGTGAACCGTCAGACAGTACTGGAGGCCCTGCAGCAGGTGTGTACCTCTCCTTCCTGGTCCCTCTGCAGCCACCCCCTCCTTCCCTCCACTGGGGCATCCGTCTCTGATTTCCAAATCACTCTCTAGTGTGGATCTGGGCTTCAATTAACCACACCTTTCCTTTGTTTCCTTTGTGGGAAAGGTGGGACTTGGCATGGGGAGGGGAAGAACAGCCCCTAAAAGGAGGTTCAGTTATTGTATTTCCCTTTGAGTGAGTGGGTAGAGCCAAGGCCCTTAGCTGTCCAAGGTAGGAGCTAGGGTCTGCCTTCACTCCTTTGTGCCTTGGATTTTGTTTTCAGTTGATTAGGGTTACACAGCCAGAGCTGATTCAGACCCACAAGTCTCAAGAGTCACAGTTACCTGAAGAGTCCAAACCAGCCAGCAGCAAGTCCCCCCTGGCGCTGGAGGCAAGCAGGGCCACGGCGGCCTCTGAGGGTAACCACACAGGTACTGAGGGTTTGGAGCCTCTTGTGAGCCTCAGAGCCACCCACTCATAACTTGATGTGGAGGGCCGGGCAGAGCAAGCCTTTCTATGGAGGTGCTTGCACAGAGGTTCAGAGGCTCCTTCTGGAGGCCCCCTCCCCTTGGAACATGGACGGGGAGCAGTCCTGCCCTAAAGAAAGGCACCTGTAAAGGGCTGCCATTACCACAGGCCCCTGAGCTGTCCCTCTAGTGAATGTTCCCTTTCTGCTTTTCTCTAGAGGCTTTTCTTTCTGCTCTCTTTTTTTTTTTTTTCATCTTGTTCTTCTCTTGTCTCACTGTGGGCCTGTGACTAAGAGCTTGCTGACTCTCAACTCATCAGCTGGCTCGGCCTTTCTTCTCTGGGAAGGGAAGAGAGCAGTGCTGTGTCCCAGGACTAGGGAGACAGTGGGCTGGGGCCAGCTTTTCTTAAAGGTGTGGCTGAAAGTCCTGCCTGTGCTCCTTGCCCTCTCAGATGGTGTGGAGGAGGTGGCTGGTTCATGCCCACAAGCCCCATCCCACAGTCCTCCCAGCAAACCCAAGCTGGTGGTGAAGCCTCCAGGGAGTGGCCTCAACGGGGTTCCCCCCAACCCTACTCCTATTGTCCAGCGGCTGCCGGCTTTTCTGGACAATCACAACTATGCCAAGTCCCCCATGCAGGTAAGCTGCGAGGATTCTCTTGAGAGTTTGCAATAGGCAGTTTCCTCGGTTGGTTCATTGGTGTTTGCCCCCTGTCCAGGCCTAGGTAACCAGGTTTTTCTAATATGCAGAAGCCCTCACAACCACAAGGACTTAAGGAGGCAGAGAGAGCACCTCGGACTTTAAATTCAGTCACATGGCTATGGGATTAAATGTTTAGGGCATAGGGTGGGTTCTACTGGCAAAATAAAGGCAGGTATTTCAGGGCACTGTTTCTCTTAGAAGCCCCATGTAGGCAGGTAGTATGGGTGTGCTGCAGCTTCTTAGCAGCCAGGGGTGGGCTCTGAAGCACCCGGAGGGGTTCAATGGACCCAGTCTGGAGAGCCATGTTGGCTTTCTGGCTGTGATTGGTGTGCCCAGCCTGGGCTGACTAGCCCCTGCTCATGGCCTCCCTGGGTCTTTGCCCCAGGAGGAGGAAGACCTGGCAGCAGGTGTGGGCCGCAGCAGAGTTCCAGTCCGCCCACCCCAGCAGTACTCAGATGATGAGGATGACTACGAGGATGATGAGGAGGATGACGTGCAGAACACCAACTCTGCTATCAGGTCAGCCCTTGCTCTGTGAGGCCGGAGGCTGAGTGCTGCAGGTTCTGTGTTCCAGCCCTGAGAATGCCCTTCAGCAGATAATGCTGAGCACCTGCTGAGTGTGGGGCCTGGGAGAGGCTGACATGAAGGGGCTCCTAAGAAGTTTTTGGAGGGCTTGTTGGGAGGGCCATGCACAGTAACTAGACATCAAGGCACGTCCTGTTGGGAGGTGGCCTTTTGTCTAGGCTTTGAAAGATGAAGCAAGGATGGAGGAGATGAGGCTAGCTTTGCTGGAAAACAGCATTGGCAAAAGGCTGGAAGTGAGGCATCTGGAATAGAGGTGTCCTTTGAGGACCCCTGGCTGTAGCTTCAGAGCTCAGGGTGCCAGGCTTGGCATGGCCGGCCAGGCTGCTGGAGCTGCAGGATCAGTTCCCAGAGGACAGGCTGTGTTCAGGTCATTTTGGGCACTGCTGGGTGTGGTCACCTGGCCCATTCCCTTGGCTCACCTCTCCTTGGGCCCCACAGGTATAAGCGAAAGGGGCCGGGGAAGCCAGGGCCATTGAGTGGCTCTGGGGATGGCCAGCTGTCAGTGTTGCAGCCCAACACCATCAACGTTTTGGCCGAGAAGCTCAAAGAGTCCCAGAAAGACCTCTCAATCCCTCTGACCATCAAGACGAGCAGCGGGGCCGGGAGTCCGGCTGTGGCAGTACCCATGCACTCGCAGCCCTCACCTACCCCCAGCAATGAGAGCACGGACACAGCCTCTGAGATCGGCAGTGCTTTCAATTCGCCACTGCGCTCACCCATCCGCTCGGCCAACCCGACACGACCCTCTAGCCCCGTCACCTCCCACATCTCCAAAGTGCTTTTTGGAGAGGACGACAGCCTGCTGCGTGTTGACTGCATCCGCTACAATCGCGCTGTACGAGACCTGGGTCCTGTCATCAGCACAGGCCTGCTGCACCTGGCTGAGGATGGCGTGCTGAGTCCCCTAGCACTGACAGGTGGGCCTTGGGCTGGCTCACTGGCCTCTTGTTGGTGTACTGAGGAGGGAAGTGGCCAGGTGACCCCAAGTGTCCTGTACTCTGATGGGTCTTCTTATGCCTTGTCTTCCCAGAGGGTGGGAAGGGTTCCTCGCCTTCCATCAGACCGAGCCAAGGCAGCCAGGGGTCTGGCAGCCCAGAGGAGAAGGAGGTGGTGGAAACTGTGGACAGCAGAGAGAAGCCTGGACTGGTCAGGCCTAGTGAGCCCTTGAGCGGGGAGAAGTACTCACCCAAGGTGAGCCCCTCTGTGGTTTTCCCTTCTAATCCTGACCAGGGCAGGGCCTAGGGCAGTGCTGCCCAGGTGCTGGATTCCTGGTTGAAATTTCGGTGTGAGGGGTGGTGGCTGAAGCCGGGTGCCAGGAAGCCCATCTGGGTTGGGTAGTGGCAGGGGCCTCTGGCTGCTCGTCCTTGTCCGTAGCTGCTTCCTGGGAGTGAGGCTTCGGTGCTGGTCAGCCTCCTCATGGGTGCAATTGCTGGGTTTCGGCAGGAGCTGCTGGCATTGCTGAAGTGTGTGGAGGCTGAGATTGCAAACTATGAGGCTTGCCTCAAGGAAGAGGTGGAGAAGAGGAAGAAGTTCAAGGTGGGCCCTCTCTCCAGCTGCCTGTTTCTCTGACTGTCTTCCCAGAGGTGCTACCTGCTGAGGTCAGCTGGCGGCTGCTCTGAGGAGATGGCTGCAGTGTCCTCATGTCCTCATCCTTCTCTCCCACAGATTGACGACCAGAGAAGGACCCACAACTACGATGAGTTCATCTGCACCTTCATCTCCATGCTGGCTCAGGAAGGTGAGGGGTCTCACTCCTGCATCCTACCTGGCAGGCCCTGCTCAGAGCCGTGGCCCTCAGGCCCCTTCCTTCAGGTCTCTCTGGGGACTTAAGCAGACTAGGGTCTCAGGGAGGGCTGAGAGAGCCGGCAGCTGCTGGGCATCTAGCCACCTGCTTAAGGGCCTGTGCCTCTCCGCAGGCATGCTGGCCAACCTAGTGGAGCAGAACATCTCAGTGCGGCGGCGCCAAGGGGTCAGCATTGGCCGGCTCCACAAGCAGCGGAAGCCTGACCGGCGGAAACGCTCGCGCCCCTACAAAGCCAAGCGCCAGTGAGGACCGCTGGCCCTGACTCTGCCACCTGCTCTTGCCGCATGGCCCTCCCCAGGGTCCCTCCGCTGCCCCACTCGCCCTCTTCCCAGTATTACTGAGTAGTTGCAGTCAGAGAGCCCAGACCTGGGGGATGGGAGCCAGGCTGGGATTCTCTGCATCGTGCTCCAGGGCTTGGCAGGGCAGGTTGGCCCTGTCATGCTCTGAAAGCAGCAGTTGGAGCTGGGCACAGTGAGGTGCTGCAGCTTCCTCCACAGCTGGCTGTGGAGCAGCAGGACCTGTCCTTCCTGCCTGGGCAGCAGAATATATATTTTACCTACAGAGACGTCTATTTTTTTGGGCTCTAATCCATCTTGGCACCACTGTGTTGACATAGTCAGCTTTCTGACTCTGTGCTCTCTCCTAACAGCTGTCATCCTGAAGGGCCCAAGTCCCTGCATCATGCCAGGGTCACTACTGCAGGGTCACCACTGGGGGCCTGGGTGGGCAATGGGCCCTGCTGCTCTAGCCCATCATTAGTTGTCCCTGTTGCGAGGAAGCCAGGTTTACTCTTCATTCCTCCTGGGAGAGCTCCAAACTCAGGGACCCGGCTGCTGGGCTAGACTAGGAGCAGGATGTCCCAGCAGGGATGGGATGAACAGCCTGCTGGGGTCCCATGGCCTGAGCAGAGAGGTGTTTGAACTGTTTGGTGGCCTGTAAACTCCCTTCCTGACTCCAGCTGGGCTTGTCAAGACTTCTCTCTGGCAAGGCCCTGGGCTCTTTTGTCTTCAGTGTTGTGGCCCTAGCAAGGGGCCTGTCTTGGGCTCTATCCCTTGGCTGAGAGGAGCCTCTGCCCAGCCCCTCAGTATTACTGTGTCTCCCTCCTCTTAGGGACAGCAGAGATAGGGCTGCTTGCAGGAAGCTGGCACCACTCAGCTCTCCCTGCCATGCCAGCTTTCCCAGCCTCTGCAAGGCACTCAGGGTGGGGGGCAGCAGGACCAAGACAACCAGTTGGAGCCCCCGTGTTCCCAGAGGGCCTGATGCCAAGGGCTAATGGGACCAGCACTGCTTTTGGAGCTCAGGCCCCAAATATAGCCTGATGGCCTCTGGCAGGTGGCTTTGAAGGTGACCCAAGTACCTTCAAGGCCCCTTATCTGTACATAGTGATCAGGGTAGGGGTTGGCTGGCAGTTATGGTAGCTGCCTCTCTGCACTGAGCACAGCCTGACCCCTCTGGCCCCTGTAAATATCAGATCAATGAATGAATAAAACTCTCCTAAAAAAATGAGCCCTCTTGTGTTTGCTGTCCTGAGGTTTGTAGATTAGGCTGCGGTGGGACTGAGGACCTACAAGTCCCCAGTGCCCTTTGTGTGACCAGAGAGGTAAGAAGTATGCACGCTTAGGCATCCAGCCTCCCCTTCTGGACCAGAGATTCTTGGGGCCCTAGGCCGGGGATTTAGGATCCAAGCTGAGGAGGGCTTTGGGTGGGCTATGGAATTTGAACAGTTGTGTGCAAGGTGTACTTTGGGAGGAGAGGGCCATGGCTCTCACCAGATCTGATGGCTTTGCAGTCTCGAGAGGTGTTGGGACTCAGTGGAGGGGGCAAAGCTGCCTCTAGTCCTTCCTGGTATGCTGTCACTGGAGGGACCTTGGGACCTTACAGGACTCTCTTGCATTTGGACACATCCAGGAGGTCAGGCTGCCACCTCTGCCGCTCTTCCCCCTGCTAACTACATTCTCTCTTGGGGGCACTGCAGCCCCTCACCCCCGCTGTTTCCATGGCAGTGGGTCCTACAGGGGGTGCCTGGTGTAAGCAGTGAAGGCTCAGCTGGACTGCTTCGGAAGTGCAACTTTAATGGCTCCAGCCCTTCTGTCTGGGTCTAGTAGTCCAGGGCACAGATTAGGGCCACACCACGCTTTATCCAGTGTCTCTGGGGCTGGTCGGTGGGGATCTCCACAGCGATGACGTAGTTAGTGGAGTGGCCTGTGGTTGATAGTGTTCCTGGAGCAGGCAAGAAGTGCGAAGGTTAAATTGTCTGCTTCAACTCGGTCAGGAACAGAGTACAGAGAGAGGCAGTGGACTTGGCAGACTGAGCTCGGGTCAAGGAGGGCGCCCTGACCCAAGAGGAAGCCTGTCTGGCAAGTGTGGTCAGGGCTTAGGCCTGCCCCGGGTTACTGCACTGACAACTGAGGATGGGAATGGGAGAGCTGATGCCCCTGCTTACTCCCTGCTGGACCCAACCCAGGCCCACCATGCCTCTTCAGGTCTATTACCCTCTCTGAACCTCTGTTGCCTGGCTCCCAGGACCCAAGGTGGGTCTGCAGAAGGAGGCAAGAGGACGTGAGCTCGGGGCCACTCACTCTGCACAGATGCTGAACCAGCCCCTGGGCATCACCCTCCCTGCTGCTGGCCCAGCTCTGTCCTAGCCTGGTCAGTTCCAGGGGTGCCGACTGACCTCTGTCGGCCATCCTGTTCAGCTAACCTGGGTCAGCCTAACTGGCCTGGGCTGGCTCAGCCCTGGGCCCCCACCTGTGGTGTAGAATCCCAGCCCTGGGCCCCATACCAGCACGGGTCAGCGTCTTATAGATGGGGCACAGGTAGAAGGCCTGGTCCTGGGCCTTGCGGTTGGGCGTTGGCAGGAGCCAGATAATGGCCATCTCTGTGTAAAGCTCCTTGGGCCGAGACTCAGCCAGCTGAAAGGCCAGAGGGTCCCATCGGGCACCTTCCAGGAACAGTCCGTGGATGAAGCACCCATCTTTGGGCCTTGTCTTGAGCTCCGACACTGACTCGTGCATCACCTGTGGTTGGCACAGAACCCCCCCACCTCAAATGTGTAAACACCCACAATCTGGGTTAGGATTTGGGTCAAGAGGCGCAAGTTCCCTCCTGAGGGCTCTGCCTCCTGCCCGTCACCTGCCATTTTAGCTGGTAGCCTATAGTCTGTGCCCTGCCCTGATGGAATTACCTGGGGCTTATGGTCTCTTCTGGCCTGGGTCTCCCTGTCCCCCAACCCCCGCTTAGGGGTCCCCTGATTCTGCCAGCCTGCTGTGGCCACAGTGCTCTGCCTGCCTGGGCCACACCCCAGCCTGTCACCTGACCTGGCCCTGGCTGTGTCCAGACCTTGAAATCAAAGGAGATGGTGTCAATGGAGATCACAGACTTGCGGGCATAGTTTTGCAGGGTGCCTGTCAGGAAAGCCTGAGGGAAGAAGAAGCCACTGATCCAGAAGACAGCGGGGATGCCTCCATCTATCCAGGTCTGTAGGAAGTCTACGCGCTGCAGCAGGTCCATGACCCATGAGGACAGTGGCTTGAGTGATGGGTAGGCCTTGGCATTCCAGAGCTCGGGCACAGTGTTGTTGTATAGGCTGGCAGCCATCAGCTCCAGCTGCGAGGACATTACCACCAGCCCCTTGAGTGCCTTGAGCAGGTCTCTCAGCGTCTGTGTGATCACTTGCAGCAGCCGGTTGTACCTATGGAGCCAGTGGCAAGGAGGAAGGCAGTGGTCAGAGCCGTGTGGACCACTCTCCCCAGCTGTAAGACATAGACCAAAAAATGATGGCAGAACATAGGGCCTAAGAGCATAGAGCAGGGTTGGGCGGCCTAGGTACCAGTCCCAACTCTGGCTGTTAGTACACGTATGACCTTAGATAGGTCACTTAAACATTTTGGAACTTGATTTACTCATTTGTAAAATGGGAATAATAAAAATGTCGCTGAGTTAGAGGATGAGTTTATAGCACTTGGTGTGGCATCTGGCCCCTAGTGGCCCTTGCTGCATTTCTCTACAGTGGCCTGCTGACTCAGGGCTGGGGGTAGCAGGGGGATTACCGTATGACCTCCTGTACTAGCACTGTGTTCATTGACTCCTCATACAGCACGGGGTACTTGTTCATCACCTGCTGCAAGTTGATGGGCTCAGGCAACTTGAGCAGAACGATCTGGGCCACATCTTCCACTACCTGTGGGGACCAAGGGACATTGGGGGTCAGGGCTGGTCCCCCTTCACACTTAACAGGGTTCTACATGCACAGAGTTCCTTCCCACAGGAGAGCAGGCAGGACGGTTGGGTAGAAGACTGGCCCTGCCTAACCACGGGGCCCCTTCCGCTACAGCCACTGACCTCCTCCCAGCTCTGGCCACCTATAGAGGACGATTTGGGTTGCAGCTGGACGATGGTGCCAAGCAGGGTGTAGGTCTCATTCTGGGCGAAGGTGATGTTGGCATTGTCATGCAGACCGAAGATCTCAGGCATGTCGTTGAGTGGGAGGCTCTTGATGTAGGAGAGGTAGCCCTGGGAGGTAGGAGGATCACGCTGAAACCCCTGCCCTGTTCTACCCTCAGCCTGGAGGGTGGCCCTACAATTGAGCCCATCCCTGACACGTCACTCTTGGTTGCAACCCTTACACATCTCCCTGGGACCTTTGGGACTCCATGATCTCTGCTCCCTCCTAGCCCCCTTTTCCCTGCTGTGCAGCATTCTGCTGCCTTTTTTTAAAATTGAAATATAGTTGATTTACAATGTTGTGTTTCTGGTGTGTAGCATAGTGATTCAGTTAAATATACGTATACCTCTTTTTCATTATAGGTTATTACAAGATATTGACTATAGTTCCCTGTGCCATACAGTAGGACCTTCAGCATCCTGCTTCTTTATTCAGCTGCTGAAACCTATCACAGCCCCTCTTGCCACAGGCCCTTTACACTGTGGTGCCCCACCCTGCCCTGCCTGCTCCTCACACATCTTAGCTGAAACATCATTTCCTCAGGGAGCCCTCCCTGATCGTGTGGTCTGGGTTGGTTACCACCTCAGCGCCTCTGCTGGCAGACTCAGAGGAGCCACCCTCCTTCTTTACAGAGTAATTACCCTCAGGCAGGGGCTGAGAGGCTGGAGTTTGCCTCTCCCCACAAAACCTGAGCTCCGGGGATCAGTCAATGAAAAGGAGCTACTGGAGGGCAAGGCCAGGTCTCCCAGCACCCAGGTGTTCATGGCACCCCACAACCCCAGCCTGGCAGGCCACCCAGGTGTGTGCTCACGTTGAGGTCGTAGGTGGGTTGGATCTGGTGGTAGATGCCCGAGGCGCTGTAGCTGTGCTCTGGGAAGAGCACAGAGGGGCTGTAGAAGTCCTCCAGGATGTTCATGACGCAGCGGCGGTCCCAGTCGTCGGTGACGCGGCCCCCATAGTTGATCTCCCCTGCCGTGTACTTGAGGACCTACTGGGTGGGTGGGTGGGTGAGTGAGGCCCCGCAGGCACCCAGCCCCCCATCCCCAACCCGTCCCCAGCCCACCTTGTAGGGGATGTGGTCATACTCGTCCAGGAACATCTTGAGCTGGCTGATGCAGATGCGCAGGTCCCCGTCGGTGAACTCGTAAGGGATATTGAAGCCCAGGGGCCCAAACTTACGACGCTCCAGGGCGTTCCCATGGAACAGGCACAGAGACAGCAGCAGGCACTTGAATTCCATCACCTGCAGGAGGTGGGGGACAGAAGATAGGGGGCATAAGGGGAGGGGCTGGAAGCGAGGCAGGTAGGGTGGGGCACACGCCGAGTGTGTCTCACCTTGTGACAGGAATTGAGGAAGTCATCACTGAGGCTGCTGTAGGACTTGAGCAGATTGGCCTTGACCCCACGTGGCGGCTCAATGGTCATCTTGGAGCCGTTCTGCAGAATTGACACTGGGAACTTGTTGCTGGGCAGGCTGGTGAGCCACAGGCGGAAGTCCCGGTGCACCTGGTGGCCACACTCCACATGAGCACTGAGACTCGTCCCTGGTGGCTGTCCCAACACCAGGCTCCCACCTACCCCAGGACCCTGGGCCACCCTCAGCCTGACTCCACCCCTGGGTTGGGCCAGGCCAGGCTGCACGGACCACTGGTTAATCATATGGGCTTCAGCAAGTCCCAGGGTCACTGGTCTGTGCCAGGTGGCCGTGGGCAAGTCACATCACGACTGGTAACAATAACCTGGGAGGGCACTGGAAAGATAAATCTAGTTGATGCACGTTGTGTGGTACTTCCCTAGCCCACTGCGAGCACAGGACTGGGCTGAGTGCTTTGCGGGATGACCTCATTCAACCTCATTAGTCCTGGGCGGGCAGATTGGTATTCCCTTGGCGCACCTTGTCGGGATTGATGTGCTCAATGAGACGCTCCAGGGCTGGCATCCAACTCGGTGCCAGGTGGCAGTTCTGGAAGAAGACCCACTTGCCCCTCTCTATGGAGCTGCGCATCATGGCTTCTGCCCGAGGACCCTGTCAGGACAGGAGTGTTGAGTAGCGGGGGAGCAGCTGGCTCAGCCAGCCAGCCCCACTCCTCCTGCCCAGCCTGCCTTTACCTGGCCCTGGCCCAGGGAGATGGCAGAGAGCTTCTTGGAGAACTTCATCTCCTCGGCAAACTTGTAGAGGTCAGCAGCAGGGTCAGTGCCAGGTGACAGCACAAAGATGAGGGGCATGGTGGGGTTGGAGTCTTTGAACACTACCGATAGGTTGGCT
Organism: Camelus bactrianus; assembly: GCF_048773025.1. NCBI lineage: Eukaryota > Metazoa > Chordata > Mammalia > Artiodactyla > Camelidae > Camelus > Camelus bactrianus. The sequence continues at coordinate 31,963,297 of NC_133555.1, forward strand.
GTCTGCAGGGCAGGGAGAGATATTGGGGCCACCTATAGCTTCTCAGGGATAGGGTACTAGGGAAAGGGAGGGTGATCCTGGGGCCCCCAGAGAGGTCCCAGAGGGGCATGCTGGTGGGGCCTGGAACCTCCCAGAGCCTTCTGGGAGTGGCTAGGAGTCCTGGCCTAACCAAGGCTGCAAAGTGATCTGTCCAGGTGCAGCCAGGACCCAGGGTGGGGATTATCTAAAATGCTGGTTGGCAGCACTTGCCTGGGGCTCAATGAAGCGTGGCTCCAGGTTGGTGGCCACGAAGTCCTGCATGGCATTAGTAACCTTGTCACCACGTAGACAGCGGAGGACCAGCAGCTTCTGGAACTGGTCTAGGTACTGGTCCCAGATGCCAGGCAAGGGCTCCCTGCAACAGTGCCCACGGCTCCCTGAGAGCTGACTGGTAGGAAGGCACTGGCCACAGGGACTCTGCTTGCTGGACAGCAGGGGAGAGTGGGGTGTCCAGAGGTACCCAGCCAGGGATATGGAAGAGATGTAGCCACAGCTGCAGGGCAACCCTGGGTGGCCCCTCAGAGAAGGCTCCAGGGCAGGCCTATTCCTGGCGTCTCACACTTTTGATGTGCTCACCCAGCTGTGCCCTGGGCCCCAGCTCACCGGTGGGGCTCAAAGCTGTCAAAGATGGCCCGGAATTCTGACAGGTGCTTCACGAAGTCCAGGGCGAAGGAGGAGAAGGCTGGCAGGTTGGAGAGTGCCAAGACATCTCGCCAGGCCCGGTCTGACAGCCAGTCCGGGGCAGGGTTCTCGCTCATGACCGGGACAGAGCCCCCGGACAGGAGGTAGCGCCACTCACTCTGGCAAGGGATGGGGGAGGCTAGCGCCCAAGCCCTGAGGCCTGCCTCCAGCACCCCACACAGCAGTGCCCCCCTACCACCCTCAGCCAGAGAAATGGAGTCCCCTTGGGGTGGCAGTTGGACAGGTCTGAGTTAGTGTCACCTCTTCACCTTTTCCTGGCTGTGTACCCACAGGCCAAGGATTTGATCTTTCTGAGCCTCAGTTTCATCATTTGGAAAGTAGGAAGAATCAGAACTCTGCTTTCCAGGGGGTTTTGTAGGGGTAGGTGAGAGTGTAGCCCTGAACCCACTGCCTGGCACACAGTGAGGACTCAGCAGTGGTGACTGTCGCTCTCATTACATGGTCAGTGCTTTCCAGTGCACTGTGAAATACCTGGGGTTAAAGAGACTGTGTGCTGGGCAGCTCGGACATCTGTGCTCACCTGCACTCTCAAGGCCCTGAGAAGGCCTATGCACAGGACCTGCTGGGCCACCTTGAACCTGGGGCCTCCTGGCTGTTCTCCAGCAAGGGACAGTTTTGGGGCCTCTGCCCCTCTGTTCTTGCTGTGACCTTTAGCCTGGCCTTCCCTTCCCTTCCACCCCGTTCTCCCAGGCCCTGAACAGGGCCACTCCTCTGGCAGGCTGACCTGGGTGGCCAGCCTGCAGCCTCCTCTCTGTCACGCACCTGGTTGACCTTGCCCTCGTTCATCATGATGCGGGCACACAACAGGAAGGCGAACATCAGCTTGTGCTTCTCGAAGAGGCTGCGGCAGATGTTGCTGTAGAGGTTGTAGGTCAGGTAGCGGTTGATGTTAGCGATGCGCTTCTTCAGGTTGTCTGCGGGGCGGACAGATGACGGCAGGGACAGGAGAGGGGAGGGAAGCGAGATCCCAGGGGACCCGCCCCGCCCATCTCCCCAACAGCTGCAGGGGCCATCTGGACACCCCCGTGGGACATTTGGCATTCCCACAAAAGGGGTCCTGAAGAGGGTAGGAGGGGCATATGTGTTCTTATGCAGTGTCTGATATGAGGGTGTGTACAAGTGAGCGGGGGTGTGAGTCTATGTGTGTCCCCACTATAGGAACATGTCCAGGTGTGTCACATCTGTGCCAGGCTGGAGCCTGGTGTTTGTGTCAACATGTGCATCTGTGCCAAAGCTACCTGCCCTCTCTGAGTTGGCGATGCCTGAGAGGAAGATGTTGAGAAACCACTCGAGGGAGTACTGGTACATGGGGTCCACGTTGGCCAGGTCAGACATACAGAAGAAGAGGATCTGGGTGCGGACGGCCACAGGAATGTACTCCATGCGCGTGAGGTCAATGTCCTTTTCTGTCTGCTCTGCAATCCTGACCTTGGCCTGGGGGTGCAGTAGAGGGGTGCTAGTCAGGCCCAGGTAGCCTGGCAAAGAGCAGCAGGCAGAGGTGCACGGGGACAGGGGTGAGGCCTGGGGCAGGCAGGGAGAGGCAGGAAGAGGCAGGCAGGGGTGGGCAGGCAGTGGCTGACCTGGATCTCAGCAGCCTTCATCTTGGAAGCCTCCAACACCTTGATGAGCTCCATGTCATCCACAGGGTTGCCCTCAGAGGAGCTAAGCCGGTACAGGATCTGGTCCTCAATGTCCTTTAGCTCCTGGCGCATCTTGGCATTACTGACAATTAGCTGGTTCTTGGCTTCCTCCAGGTCGGGCCGCTCCTCAGCAATGACCTGGCCCAGCAGCTGGTCCTCTAGGCCACTGCCAGGGGCAGGGGACACCATGTCTGTAATATCTGATGGGCCCTGGAGGGCCAGCCTTGAGCCTGCTCACCTATCAACCTGTACTCCTGGGGCTCCAAGAGCTCACATCCCTGCTGGTGTCAGCCTGGGAGGCCTAGCCTCTGTCTCAGGCTGCAGGGCTAATGCAGAGCCTGATTCAAAGTGACCAGTTCTCAGTGAGACCTCAGGTAGCAGTCTAGAATCCCAGCAGAGGCCAGGCAGTTGAATGTGTAAGCTGCTCGGGTCTCTGAAAAACTCCCTCAGCAGGAGGGGGCAGTGGGTGATTGGGAGGGACAGGCGTTAAGGATTTTTCACCCCCTGGTCTTAGGAGAGAGTCACAGTGACCACTGGCATGGAGGCCTTAGCACAGAGCAGGCCTGTGGGCTCTGTGTGGGTGGCCAGCAAAAGCCATAGTCCCTGGGCTCAGGGCAACAAAGGCAGGAAACGGGGCTTGGGTGCAGGGAGTCAGAGTATGCCCCAGTCAGGGCTCCAGGCAGCACTAGGGGTGAGTGGTCAAGGGTCTAGCAAGGACTGAGTGGTAAGGAAAGGGTACCTGGACGAGGTGGGCTAGTGCTGGCCAGGGAGACTGGGGGTGGGGTCCTGACCAGGGATCAGATTGAGTTGGGGGTAGAAATGGTGGCAAGTAAGGGGAGTTGATAGAGGAGGGAGAAAAGCCTGGAGTGCAGGGTGCCCGGGAGGAAGCTGGCGGAGCCTCTGAGTGGGAAGACCCGATGAGTCCTGGCCTGGGGGTGGGAGGGGACAGGCAGGCAGGCCAAAGCAGAGCTGACTCGTGGGGGCCCGGGGCACTGAGGCTTACCTGGGCGACAGGGTGAAGTTGATGAGGGTGAGCTTGGTGGAGATCTCGGGTGTATAGTGTGGGTTGGGCAGCTTAGTGGTGATATACATCCTGAAGTCCTCGTGGTAGGGGATCACTGTGTCCCCCAGCTTCAGCACTGTGTTCCCCTGCTGTTTGTACGTCTGTGGCGGGTGGGATGGGCAAGCACTGTGGCCTGGGCCCCAGCAGTGAGGCGGGGGAAGGGGGCCGCGCCCGCCCCCCACAGCGGGCCCACCTGCTTGAGCAGCACGGGCTCCAGGGCGGGATCCAGCTCCTCGCCCACGTTCTCTAGGAGGCAGGGCTTGCCAAAGCGGATGGCATTCTCCATGCTGCGTAGGAAGTCCCGGTCACTCAGCTTGAACACATCCAGCCCACTGTCCTTCTCCTGTGGGTGTGGGAGTGGGTCGGGGCGGTGGGGGCTGAGAGCCAGCCTTCGGCTCAGCCACTCCCCATGCACCTGCTAAGCCCTGAAGGGTGGGGTGGTGGCACCCAGAGGGTGGGCTCACCATGTTCTTGATCCATTTGTTAGCTTGGCTCTGAGGGTCAATGAAATGGGTCCAGCGCTGGGAGAACTGGTTGATGACCCCATTCTCCACTGACAGTGTGTCATTGGGGAGGCCAGCGATCTGCAGGGGACCAGGTGCCGGACTGGGTTGGGGGTCTCACACAGCAGGGGCAGCTAGGCCATCAGCTACTCCCAACCTCGTGCTTTAGCTGTGTCTCCCCCTCCACACTGCACCCCCTTGAGGGTGGGGACAGGTGACAATGTACACAAGGTCTCAGTCCCCAGGAACTGTCTCCCTCCTGTTGGCTGGTTCCCAACACCCTCCTTCACTGGGTCTCTCTTCCTTTTGCCTCTTGCATCCTCGTGCAGTCAGACCATCTTTGTGGAGCCCACAGCCCATCTGCCCTCCCCACCCATGTTCATACTTGGCCTCTGCCTGCAGCCTCTTGGTTCTCTCCTGGGGCCAACTCTACCTGTCCTTCAGGGTCTAGCTTGGACAGGAGTTCTTAATCCTCACTCTGGACACTGCTCTCCCACTGACCCCCAACTCTTACAAGCCCACAGGTAGCCAGTATCTGTGCCACACTCTGCACAGCTTTCCCCTCTCCTGCCCACTACCCTCTGACTGGCCCTGGGTGGGTTAAGGGAAGCCATCTCTAAGCAGACCCAGGAATGAGGGCGGGAGGGAGGCAGGAGCCCCTGGCCCAGCCTGGACCACTCTGCAGGCCCAGCCCAGTTGCTCCAGCCCCCCAGGGTGCGCACCTGCCACGAGCGGATCTTCACCGGGTTCCCCAGCGTCCCGATGAGTGTGGGCTCTGAGGTGTGTGGGATGTGGTGGGTCGTGAGCTGCTTGACCCAGGTGTCATAGAGCACTGTGCGGTATTGGCCCTGGAGAGATGCCAGACTCAGAGCCACCCCACTATGACTCCCGAGATGCCCTCCCACTTCCCCCTGCACCCAGCACTAGGCAGCTGTGCCAGAGCTCAGTTGTGGAAACAGATGCCTGAGCTCCAGGGCATCCTGGAACTTCCTTGGCGTCCATAATCCTCAGCCCCTTATCTGTGAAACAAGGGTAGTAACAGCAATGCCCACCCATCAGGCAGCTATGAGGACTGAATGAGAGGCACCCAGCAAGCACAGAGGTGTGAGCTCATACTTCTTTCTGGAAGGCTAGCCCCGCCAGGGTTTTCTGGCTGTTTCGTGCACTGCCATATACACAGTGCTTGGAACAGTACCTGGCTCAGATGGGGAGCCTGATAAGTGCAGGTTGGATGAGTGAGAAAAGAGCCACCCTCAAGCCTCACCTTGTGGAGGTGAGGCCTCAAGGCTGGGACTCTTTGAGAGGTGAGGCTCTCACAGGCAAGGCTAGGGGCTCCTTACCGTGAAGGGGCCCAGGTAGGCCACAAAGCCAGCAGCCACCAGCACATCTCCAAAGATGTTGTCAAGCATGTGTTCCAGGTTCTCCACCGTCTCCTGCCAGCGCACCCGCTCGTCTGACAGCCCATTGATGAGCTGCAGGGGCAGCCAGTGGGATGGGCTCTGGGAGGCTGGGCCGGGGGGCTGTGTCCCTGCCTGGTGCAGTCCCCAAGGTGGCTGGGGAAGGAGTGTGCACAGCCACCCCAGGAATACCCCCAACCACCTGGGCCCTTCCAGCCCATCGGGGGCAGACCACACCAGCAGGCCCTGCCTGGAGGGACACTCGCACCTTGTCAGCGCGGCCCAGCCGCTGCTCGCACTGCTCACACTTGAGCTCCAGCTCCTCCTTCTTGGCAATGCACTCTCGGTACTTGGCCTGCATCGTGGCAATGCCATCCTCCACCTCATGCAGGCGCTGCTTTGCCTCCTCTAGGATCCTCTGTGTCACCTCCAGATCATCCTGGGCCTCTCGCAGGGCTTGCTGCGGGCAGAGGGCACAGGGCCAGCTTGCCCAGAGTCCAGGGGAGCCTGCACCCCCCTCCCCTGCCCCCCAGGTCTACCCAGCCCTCACCCGCTTGGGCTCCACAGCCTTGGCCACAAAGTGATATTTGTGCATGGCGCACACCCACTGGCAGATGGAGGTGCAGGCCTTGGACACCTTGGCAATGGCGGCCGGCTGGAACTCTTCATTGTCAATATATGGCTGGATGGCTTTGATCACCGTCTCCCCAATGTTGTCCTGGGGATGGAACCTGTGAGCTCAGGTGCTGCTTCCCAGGGAGGACTGAGAGGGCTCTGTGGGGCCTGCTCAGGGATACCCTGACCCTGCCTTTGTGCCCCATGCCCCGTGCAGGCCTCGGCACAGGTATCTCCCTAGGGAATAAACACAACCCAGAAAGGCTGGCCAAAAGAGGAACTTCTGTGTTCCAAGGTTTCAGATAATACGACTGGAGATTTCCTCCTCAAGCAACAATACAGCCTTAAGATCTGATAATACACAGACCCTATTTAAAACCCACTTAAAGATAAGAGCTGCTTCCTGGCAAGTGTAGAGAGGACTGAGTGGTTCTGATGCCCAACCACGGGCTCACGTTCAAGGGTAGTAATCCCCACCCTGAGAGCCCATCATTCCCTTGGGGCTCTTGTCCTGGGAGAACTCAACTCTGTAGTTCAGGATGAGCCCAGAAATCTGCATTGTTCCTGAGCTCCCAGAGGTCAGAGCCTGGGACCAGAGGAGCTTGAGCACTGGCCATGAGCCTCCTGATTTGGGCTTAATTAGAGGGATGAGAAAGTCTGTAGGGGGTCCACCTGCCACGGAGATGGGCCATTGTCTCTACCCACCCAGTGCGGCCTGGGATATGCATGGGGCTCTAATACTGATACATGGTGGTGGGCGGTGGTCTGTGTGGGACAGGCCCGCTAGCTAATTTCTGGGCTGGAGAGAAGCCCTCCAAGAGGGCCGTGGGCCCCAGGTTGACCTAACCACAAGCAGCCCTGTGAGAGCACATGCCCGTGTGTGCTGAGCGCCCCAGACAGGCAGACAGAGAAATCCAGAGACAGACAGGGGAAGCGAAATCTCAGGTGTTGAGGTAGCCAGTGAAGGTTTTAACCAGGGTCATAGGGGTGGTAGGGAGGAAGGTGCACAAGAAAGAATCCCCAGGCTGTGGAGCCTTTGAGTGACTGTGGGTGATGCCTATGAGCCTTCCCAAGTCCTGATTTCCTCAGTACTCATCTGTTGGGGGGTCTGTTACCCCCACCAGTGAGAAAATTCCTTTGAGCGGGGATCTGGTCCCAGTCAGCTCTGTGGCCACAGGGCTGTGTGTGTTGTAGGCACAGGGAGACAGGATGGAGGCCCCAGCACTGGGGTTGGGGGGGCTTCTCTCCCTGCTTCCCCGCCTGACTGGGTGCTGCCCTTACCCACTCCTGGCTGGTCAGGTAGCTGGCCTGCTCACCTTGTCGAACTTGAAGAGGTTCTCCAGGAATCGGCCGGGGTCCTGAAGCAGCCCCTTGCCTGGCTCCCAGTAGTCATCCACCTTGGTGCCAGGCTTTTCTCCAGGGACCTTCTTTGGCTTGATGCCCTTCATGATGCACACAGCTTCTATGACCAGCTTCACACCTGGGGGTGGCCGCTGCATGGCACGTACCTGCAGGCCGGGCCAAGAGTTGGGGAGAGGGAGGTCTATCACAGAGTGGGTAGCCCTGAGCAGAGACAGCCGCCAGACCAGGTGGGCTCCACCAACCAGGTCCCTGCCACTACAGACGAAGGGCATGCCGGGGGATCCCCTGATGTCTGCCTTAGCCTGTGGCATCTACTATTCCCCAGGTACCCAGGTCTGGCCACAAAGTCCTGGACGCTCATTTCTCAGGGCCCAAAGCCCTCCCCATGGGCCTGCCCAGGCCCTGGGGGCTGGTACACGGAAGTAAGGGCAGGCAGTTGGGTTCAAGCCCTAGTTCTGCACTCACCTCTTGGCACATGACCCCCAAGGGATGTGCAGAGGGAAAGATCAGGACCCAAGAGGGCACCAGGGAGGGATGCCAAGGGAAGCCTGGAAGATGCCCAGCTGCCCACCTCAGTCACATCATTCTTGTTGAGGTTGCGCAGGCTGGCCAGGGCAGCGTCCAGGGCTGGCAGAGCCTCATCTAGATCCTTCTGGGCATCGTCGGCGATAGCTTGTGCCTTCCTGGCCTTCTCATTTGCTTTGATCTCCTCTGCTTGCACTGAATTCCGGGTCTCCTCAGCAATGGTTGTGTCCATCTGGGGACCAGAGGCAGGGAGGGCCCAGCTGGTGGCCAGTGTCAGGTGTGTCCCCCTCCCCTGTCTCCTCTTTGTGTCTCAGTCTCCCCAGATGGAAGGGAATGAGGGTGGGAATGCCCTATTCTCTGAGGGCCCTCTAGGCTGTGACAGGCCAGGGAGATCTGGAGTCCCTTCCAATCCCAAGTACTCACCATGGGCCTGGCATGGGGCTTGGAGGGGTTTCACATGCTTCAGCATAACCGCCCCACGGGCAGGACCCCCTAAACCCACAGGGCACCTCCATGCAAGATAGACAAAGGGGGTCCTCCCACAAGACTCTTTCTTTCTGTCTGCTGGAAAAATCTCAATACATATAAAAATACATAGAATTTTTTCCAATACATGGAAAAATCCCAATACAAATATATCTCCTGACTTTGTAGAGCAGGACGTGACAGCCTCTGCCAGAGAGCTGCCATCAAGAATATGCAAACCTGTGCCGACAGCTGTGGGGACTGGCCCTAGAATGTGGGGGCCCTCGTGTAGACTCAGAGGACCTCAGAGGGAGACTCAGGCAGATTCTCCATGGCTGCCTGTGACAGCCCTGCCACTGGTCCATGTTGTGATTATTGGGGTTTGGACTTGTCTGTCTTGCTCACCCCTATGTCCCCTGCCCAGGACAGTGCCCGGCATAGGATAGAGTCTGAGCAAGCTTTTGTTGGATAAACACATGACTGAATGAAGGAACTGGGCATCAAGACGCCAAGCAATCTGCAGAGGCCGGGCAGCTATCAATCCTGTGATTGCGTGGAGATGTCAAGCATCCTCAGATGCAGCCAGCCATCAGGGAGAGGGCTCCCAGAGCACCCCCCAACCTTGATCTGCTCCATGGTGAGTGTGGTGTCCTTGGCAGCCTCCTCCAGCAGGGGGCGCACAACCTCCAGCTCCTCCTGCATCTTGGCCACATCCTCTGAAGTGCGTAGCAGCTGGGGAGTGAGGGGCAGGGAGAGGAAATCAGATGTAATGGGGACCAGAGAGAGAGCTGGGCCTGGAGGGGGTTTCATGAGTGAGAGGCTGTGGCCAGCAGCTTGAGTGGCCCCCAGGTTGCCCAGCGGACCCCAGAGGAAGGAAGTCCCTTGAAAATCTGTGGGGTGACCTGCTTTGACCTGCAGCTTTTGCTCTTTTGGCGAGGAAGGAAGCTACACATTTAAACACTGTGGGCTGCCAATTGAAAAGCTAGGATGGACCTCCAGGGCCAGGGCTGAGACAGAGTGGGCAGAACCACAGGCAACTAACCACTGCCCACAAGTCCCCACCCTGGGCCACCTTGTCAAGGCCACTCTTCATGCGGTTCTTGGCGGTTTTCAGCTCCTGTTTCTTCTGCCCGATGAGGATGGAGAAAATATTGAGCAGCTCCAGGTAGCTCTTGGGGGTCACATAGTTGTGGCGGGCCAGCTCAGCCAGGTACTCGACACACTTCTTGGCCACCGATTGGTGGATATACACACACACTTGAATCTGTGGGGAAGGAGACCACTGATGCCAGCCTTGTAGAGCCCGCAGCAGAGATGATGCCCTTGAAGCCACTGCAGCCTGGTCCTGGGGAGGGAGCCATGTGCAGGAACCTCAATGCCCCTAACACTCACTCTCTCCTGTGATCCTTGTGACCTGCTGGTCAAGGTCACTTATTCTGTGGATAAAAATCCCACAACCCAGAGAAATCAAGGGGCTTGTTCAAGTAAACACAGTTGTCAAGGGCAGAGTTGGCTTTGAACTTGGACCCAGGTGTCTCCCAGCCCTTGGCCCAGTGCCCTTGTCACAGCCACCATGACCTGCCTCTTTTGGAAAGCCCTAAGGTGGGGCCCCTCTCAGAGGATGGATCTGGGGGGAGGGAGGGCCCAAGGCCTCAGCACAGCCAGGGAGAAATAGGCTCACCCTAGCTATTGGTCCTCATGTGACCATCACTTTCTCAGCTTGGACAAGACAAATCTAGCCCCCCACCTCCAATCTGTGATCTCTGGGTTTTATCAGGGGGATCTTTGAAGACAAAGCCCTCAGGGAATAAGATAAACAGTGACTGTGTAACTGTATGCCCAGCCTCCTACATCATTGTGACAACCTTATGACACTCCCATTATACAGAGGAGGAAACTGAGGCTTAGACAGGTAAAGCTGTCTGCCCAAAAACTTACCATCAGTGTTGGGCCTGGGACTCTCAATCAGGCCCTGGGGACCCCAAGCCCAAACCTAAACAGTTCCCTTCAAAGGCTTGCTCCTCACCGAGAGACCTACCAGTCCTTCAGTTACTTTGGAGGAGGCTTCCAGCTCTGGGATCTCATTCAGGAACGTGGTGGCCACAGACTCCAAGGCCTCTGCCGGCCACTCATTAAACCAATCGATGGTGCAGCAGTTGACCAGGGAGGGGAACTGCCTCAGGCGAGCTCGGAAGGCCTCTCCAATGGGGCTGGGGGATCGGGGTCTAAATGAGGCCCCGAGACCCTGACTTACACCCCCAGGAACCAGGACCCAGGGCTGCTGGAACACAGTAGCACAGCAGCCTGGACCCAAGGGCATGGTGGCCGGGCCCAGGCCACTTCCCCCGGCGTCAGGTCCAGCTGCAGCCCTGCCCAACCCGTTGTCCCTGTGTGGCTGTGACAGTTGCCTGTACCTCATGCACAGTACCACGTGGATGTTGCTGCGTATGTGCCTGGTGTAGGCGGCCATGAGGTTGGCCTTGGTGGGCTGCAGGCCCTGTTCCTGGATGTAGGGCCGCATGGTGTTGACAATCTGGTCCTGCTCATCCAAAGTGTAGAGGTTGGGAATGTCACCTGAGTTCAGGACATTGTTGATGTCTTCCAGGAAAGACTCATTTTTAATCTGATGAAAGACAAGGATGGAGGAGCTGAGTCTTGATGATGGCCCCTGGGTGTTAAGGTCCATGATGGTGGTCTCACTGGACCTGCACAGCAGCCCTATTCTCAGACCATGCACCTCAGACTCAGAGAAGCCCAGGGTCAAATAAGTGACTCACCAGCTGTGGTCTAGCACTCGCCCTAGGCCTGCCCTGCGGCAGAGACTCTGAACATCACCGTCCCGGAGGTGGGAAACCGTTGACCAGTGAGTGTGGTCCTGCACGTGGTCAGCCATGGTGCCAGGGGCCTTCTTTACCCTTGGGGCATCACAATGATCTATGTGCCCCCAGCTCTGCCAGGCTGGGTTTGGCCCCCTCCCCCAAGTCCTAGCCATTCCTCCCAAGATCTACTCTGACTGACAGTGATCTGGGCAGGAAGAACTGACCACTTTCCAGGATGCCACACTGGGGTGCATTGTATCCAGCCCACCCCTGATCCTGCCCACTGCCCATGGTGGTGGCACCTGGGTATCTGAGAACAGGAAGGTGATGGGCAGGCTGTGCAGACCAGCCTTGAGCAAGACCTTCTTGACATCATCACGCCACTCAGTCATGCCATAGTTCTTGGACAGCTCAATCTGGAAGCACTCGTACTCGGCCCTGGAAACAGGTGTTTGGGTGGAGGTGTGCCAGAGCTGGAGGCCAAAGGCTGAGAGGCTGGTGGTGCCCACGCCCCGCCCCAGCCATCCAGAATCTTGCTCCCATCTTGGGCAGACTACAGACTCTCCCAGCCCTGAACCTACTCTCTTGCCTCCAGACCTTTGCTGAGGATACTTCCTCTGCCTGGAATACCCTTCCCTTCCACACTCCCAGCTCTGATTCAGAAAGAAGACCCAGGGCCACCTCCTTCAGGAAGCCCTCTTGGATGCCTGTGGCCCCCCACTCCTCCCCACAGGACCACAGGGCACTGCTGCTGCCTCTCCTTGGAGCCCAGGTTCCACTCTCAGGACTTCCAGAAGCCCATGGCTGGGTGGGTCTGCCTCAAGGCAGAATATGGATGGAATGGACAGTCTGACACCAGCTACCCACTGCCCACCATGCCTGAGGGCCCTCACATGTGGGAGGCCAGCCGCGTGAGGGAGCTGCGGCCGCTGCCGCCCACGCCCAGCAGAAGCGCATTGCCCAGTGCCTGGCGCAGGGTGCGGCTGATGCGGCAGATGTGGCTCATGGCGTCCATGAAGAGGACCAGCCTCAACTTGGCTGTGTTGATCTGGTTGTAGTCCTCCATGTACTCCTCGATCACCTGCATCATCTGGGCGACCGCAGAATGGGGAGAGCTGGGTCCTCCCTCTGTCCCCATGCACAAGCCCCTCCCCAACAGGGAGCACACCCCCTCCCACAGCCAGCCCTGTTTCTCTGTGCAGAGGGGTGGTGGGCCTTAAGAAGCCAGGTCCACCCGAATGAGGCCTGACTCGTCAGACACACAGAGGCCTGAGAGTCAGGGTCAGAGATTTACCTGCTTTCTCTGGGGCTCACCAGGATATAGCAACCTGGAACCCCATGGGAGCTCCTGGGAACTAGGAAGGGATGTGTGTGTGGGGAGAAACCACCAGGAGGCCCACCCACTCCAGCCTAATCCTGCCACCCTGGGACCTTAACTCAAGACTCGTGGCCCCAGGGGTCCTGCTGCCACTCTGTGGGTGGGATGGTAGCCCCTCAAATGGATAGAGTGTGTCCCTGTTTACAGAGCCTGTCTCAAATCACATACTTGTCCTCAGAAAAGGGCCAAGCAGGGCCTACTGCACCCACTTAACAGGCAAGGAAACGGGGACGCAGAAAGGAAATTGCTGGCCTGAAGTCCCTGATCGGGCCTTCTAAATCAGCATCTGACCCTCCAGTAATACTAGCATGGTGGTCTCTTAGCAGTGGCTGCAGAGGGCCCAGGTCCCAGGGAATTAGGGGTAAGGCCCCAGCAGGCCCCCTTACTTTCTTCTCACTGGTGATGAGCTCGTAGGACTTGACATCGGAGCCTGGCGACATGAAGTCCCCGTAGAGGATGGGCTGGAAGGGGCAGACCTCTTCGAAGGCCACCTCCCACTGCTCCATGTAGCTCTCCAGGAGCTTGTCGAACCAGCTGCGGTCCTCCTCATTCACCAGGCGATCACGGAACACGCGGCAGTTCTCATGGTACCACAGGCGCAGCAGCTGCACCTCGTCCTGCGGTCAACCCAGCATCAGTGGCCGCCTTGGCCCTACACCCTCAGTCCCCTCTCAAAGCATCAGAGGCCCTGACCTGGGCCTGACTCCCCCACCGAGACTCGGCCAAAGCCCTATGTGTCTGCTGACTAATGGATGGCGGAGTCCACACGCTGCTGCCTGGGCCTCTCCACCCTCAGCTCCAGGCCCAGCTGGCCAAGTGCCTACTAGGCACCCGGCTCCTTTAGCTGGTCATCACTTCTCCCCTCTGAGGGTCCTCACAGCTCTCTAAACCCCAACCCTGGGAGGAATGCCTGATTCTCCTTATATCTCCACATCTAACCATTCAGCAAGCCCCACTCGCCTGACTCCCAAAGCCCCGTCTCTGTTGCTACCTCCATGTCAGCTTCCCTGCCTCTCCCTGGGTGACTTGACCACCCTCAGGAAGCCCCCAAGCTCTTCAATCGACTCCCTTGGCTAGAGCTGGGCAAGGCCAGGGCTGGAGTCTGTTCTGCTCACCCTATCCCCTTGACCCTGGACTCCACACACACTGTCCCTTCCACTCCCCATCCCAAAGTGCAAATCTGCCTCCCACCCACCCCCTGGCTCCCTTCACATCTTCAGGATGCTGCCCCTCTGCAGCCCACAGAGCCTGCCCCAACTCACCCAGCACACCTGACACTCCACTTCCTGCTACACTTCCTGCTCCTCCCACCTGGTGCCTTTGGTTCCTGGAAGGCATCCCAGTCACTCTTATCCCCAGTCTTCTCACAACCAGGGCCTCCATCAGGAACCTTCCCTCCCTTGTCTTGTCCTTGCTCCTGCTTTTGTGTGACCACATCACAGCCACCATTCTAGGCATGGATTTCATCTGCAAGATGGGACTCAGCTGCATGAAGGCAGAGCTCCTGGGGGCTTGGCGCCTGCCACGGCATGTCTCCAGCTCTGCTCCCTGCCCTAGGGCCTGGCCAGATCATAGCTGGGGAGGGTTTGGGCAGGAAGGCCTAAAACTGGGGGCCGAGGAGGACTGTGAGGGCTAGTGCTGGACACTGGGGAAGGGGCCCACCAGGTCCTCACCTCAACCTTGGCCGGGTTAGCCATGAGCATGCCCTGGAAGACCTTGGAGAGGTCCCTCAGGTTGAAGGTGTAGTGGGACTTGGCCGGGGTAGGCAGAAGCTGGGAGGTGATGGTGGAGTACACCTTGATGGTGGCTTCTACGAGGGGATCCGTGAAGTGGGCGATGTTGGGGGCCCCAGCTGTGGGAATAGAAGAATGGGTCTGGGTCACATGGGGAAGAACTCCCTGTGCAGTCCCTGCAGATCCAGAGCTGTGCTGTCCGCAGATGCCCCTTCCCCGGCCTGCAGGCTTGGATCCTCCAACCCTGCAGCCCTCTCAGATGCTACTCCCCTACAAGATCTTCCTGAAATCCTCCATGGGGTGAGGGATCTCTCGCATGGAGCTACCCCCTTTTACATCCTTATAACTGACATAGCCTGTCCATGTGTTGGGGCACTGGGACACATTCATGGAATTGGTGACACTAACAAGGTCAGTGCTGGTGGGGCCTTTACTGCCTCGCCCTATGGGGCCATGTCCCAGACCTGAAATGTCCCCTCTGGGCCACGTGCAGGGAGAGTCCCACGGCCCACAAGGGCTTCAGGAGTGCACGGCCATGGACATGGAAGCCTGGGGCTCAGCCATGACCTTGGGGGCTTATCACCCCCTTCCATTTTCACCACTAACATAACCTATTTGCTTGTGCTTTGAAAACTACCTAATTCTTTGCTGGGAACCAAAATTCTGTCAGTGGGAATTTGGGGCAGAGGGAGCCCCAAGAAGAGGGAAAAAGGGAAGAAAGGGCAGGAGGGCTCACTAGCCCCAGAATGGGGCTCATCCATGAACACAGGGACTGTTCGAGGAGCCGGGCAGAGCAGGCTGTCCCAGCACACACACTCCTACTCCCAACAACTTGACATTCTTGTGGAGAGACAGACTCTGACCAGATCAGGGGATGGAAAATGTATAGAGAGAGGTTTGGGGAGAGCCAGGGTTGGGGAGTTTGACATAAATGCTGGGGAGGCCTCGTGAGAAGGGCACTCAAGGCTCATTCACCTGTTTATATGGCTGGTCAGTCCTTTGTTTATGCATTCAACCGGCATTTATCTTGCATCTACTATGGGCCGGACACTAACCGGGCACTGAAGGATTGACCAGCCATATGAACTGGTGAACGAGCCTATGAAGGCTGTTGGTGCCAGGGTGACCTTTGCTCTAGCAGTGGCCCAAGGCCCCCTCAGGATGGTTCAGTGTGGCCCCTGGGACTCAGCCCCAGCCACATCCAACTGGAGTCCAGGGCTCACCCTGGAACCCATGCCTTCACCCAACCCAGGCCCTCCCAAGCCCCACCCGGACCTGCACTTACATACGGGCTCCCGGTAACTCTTTTCTCCAAGAAATCCATCTAAAGGGTTGAGGGAGACACATGGGGCTTAGAGTTAGGTGGACACCTTGCCACCCACCTTGGCTGGCTGCATCTAGCTGGCAGCCCCAGAGCAGCCACTGACCAACCCCCTACCCAGAGCCACAAGACCCTCACTCCCAAGCTGGGCATGTAGGCAAGTCCTATAGGCCCTGGGGGGCAGGGCAGGCCAGGTCAGAGGAAGGAAGGCCTGACTCCCAGCGCCCACTACCTGGCATAGTGCCAAGTGGAGTTCAAAGTTCAGAGAATATGTGAGGTGGGAAGTAGACTGGTGCATCCTGGGGCAGATTTTTCTTCAAGCCCCATGGAAGATCAGGGCCACTCTGTCCATTCTATCTTGGTGGCTTTTCCTGATTTACAAAAGTCACACTCTTCCACTAGCGTTTGACATATGTATGTGTACTTACATGGGTGAATGCATATGTATACATATGTATAAATCATATATCTAGCAGTTACAAGTGCCAGGCCTTATGCTAGATGCTCTACATACAATGTCTTACTTATTTAATCTTCACATATATGGGTGGTGGGCATCCATATTACCAACCATTTTACAGATGAAGAAACTGAGGCTCAGAGAGGTTCATGAATTGGCCAAAGGTAACACAGCCAAGTAAGGGGGGAAGCCATGGCTGAGGTCAGTGGTCCAGCCACTCCACCCTTTTTAGCACTGCCCCGCTGTCCTTGGTTAGCTTACCCAGCCTCGGCTTCTGCCTTAGTCCACGGCTTCCCCAACTCTCGCCCAGTACTCACCCATCCAACTTCCCAGGATGGTGGAGAAGATGCGCTTCTTGCTGACCTCGTCCATCTCAGCAAAGGACAGGTAGTTGAAGTGGCGGGTAAGCCGCGGGGTGATGACATTCCTGCCTCCGCCGGGGGGGCCCATGGCACAGACAAAGTTGATGTCCACCAGGTTCTTGAAGGCTCCTGAAGAGGGGGCAGGAAGTCAGAAGGCCCTGCTCAGGGCTACATGAAGACTTCTGCGGGCCCTGGGCACTTTTGCCTTTGTGGGCCTCCTCCTCCATTAAAAAAATATTAAAAATGATTATTTACAAGAAGTATTGATACATAGACAAATATATTAATATTATACATTTAAAATGTTCTTTGACCTAAAAGTTCACTTTCTCCTGAGTTTAAAAGAAATTAAAACATTTCTGTGGACCCTCTACAAGTCCTGTGGGCCTAGGCCCTGTGCCTGACAGGTGAGGTGCCCAGCCCTGCCCAGCACACCCAGCCCCGCCCCGCTGGCCCAGGCCAGCTGGCACGCACCAATGATCTTGCGGTCATACCAGCCGCCATGGTCCATCCACTGGCGCAATAACTCAATGGGTGGCTGGGCGCCATATGTCTCCAAGGCCGGCATGTTCAGGTCATCGATAAAGAAGATGAAGTTACGCCCCAGGGGCGGCCCGAACACACCCTTCCGCCTGTGGAGTGGAGCCGTGTGAGCGCAGCACCCATGGGCTCCAGGTCCTAGGGGAATCCCAAGGATGGCAGCTCCGCCTCTGGGAAGCCCTAACTTCACTAACTTCAGCCTCCTCCCAATTGCTGGACCTCTTGAACAGCAACTTATCCCATTCTCAGCAACCTACGACATCACACCTGGCCGCCTTGTGTCTGGCCTCCAGGCAGATGGATAGCAAGCCCCACCCAAGTGGCCAGCCCGGGGAGGGTGAGCACCCACAGAAGAGCTCAGCAGGAATTCCTGATGGAAGAAGGCTCCAGAGCAGTCTGCAAAGGAGCCTAGGGCCCACCCCTAGGCAGAGGGGAGGGGAGGGGAGACAGCAGCTGGCTGAGCCAGGGTGGGGGACATCGGGACCCAGGAAGGAATGAGGGTGCCTGCCTCTTGTCCAGCTTGCTGTCGATGAGGTCCTGGGTTTGGTTGGCCGAAGTGCGGGCAGAGAAGGTGAGGAAGTGGCTGACATATTCCAGCGGCAGGTTCTTGAGAAGCTTGTTGGAGATGGTGAGGGTCTTTCCTGTGCCCGTTGGCCCAATGCACAGCACCTAGGGAAGCAGGGGTTGGGCACGGAGTCAGAGCACTCTCACAGGGCCCTGCACGTAGTAGGAGCTGCCGCCCTGTTGGTGTGGGAGGCCAGCCACTCCCTCACCCAGGCCCCGGTGTGGGGCGAGGCAGGGCATGGCAGGGGCACTCACAGGCTTGTGGTTGGTGAGTAGCATGTCCAGCAGGTAGGACATCTGCACGGTGTCCATGGTCGGCACGATGATGTCGCAGTAGCTTGTATCTGGCATCATGGTGAACGAAGCTGAGGAGTCCATCCACTTTACCCAGGCAACCTGGAACCAGAGGTGGCACAGGGGTGGGCCTGGAATCTCTCCCCATTCCTGCATCCCAGCCAAGTGCCCCAGGAGGACAAGGAGCTGCACTGCTGGGCCTTAGCAAGACAGTCCAGGTGAGGGTCTGCTTCTGATAGAAGTAGGAAGTCCCACGCCCCGATCTCCGCACAGGTTGGAGGACTCCCAGAACAAACCACCAGGAATGAGGGGCTCCCTCTGCACACAGCTGCCCAAGTGAAGGCTTCCCTGCATCCAGCTGCTTCCAGTGGTGGGTCTCTACACAAGGGAGGTACTCTGGAAACTGGACAATCCAGAATAAAAAAGTCTTTGCTGTTTAGCTGAGGTTATCCAAGCGTGTGGGGCCAGAACCAGGGGTGCTGGCATCACCTGGATGATGAGAGGTCACCTGGTCCAGTCTCCCCTATCATCCCCAACTGCAAGAATCCCTTCACCCACAGCCCTGACTCAACTTGCACTCCTCCCTAGATGGGGTTGCTCACTGTGGTCAAACCAACATGTCCCACTAGGGGCAGTTCTGATGCTTAGACTCAAACATGCCCCATGAGACCCTGGCAGATTTTGTGCGGTGACCATCGCTATAGACCCCTTTCTGCCCCCTCCTCCTCCTGGGCTGGGCTGAGCTGCTTCTGATTCCAGAATGAAGGAAGGCTCCCAGACCCCTTAATGGCTGAGAGGGACAGAGACACAGAGGCAGGCTGTGGGGGCTTGCTTCCTTGCTCTGAGGGAGCCTGGCTCCTGAGGAAATGGGGCTTTTAAGTAGGACCAAGTTGATTAATCCTCAGGCTCAGTATCAACATAGGGGAGACACTGCCTATGACTGGGGAGGGAGGCACTCTGACATCACCCAGTCCCAGGTTCAAGTCCAGCTCTGGTACTGACTAGGTGGGTCTGACTATTCTGACTCAACATCCTTGTCTGGGAAATGAGCACAATAACAACTAGCCTGTGGGTCTTTGAGGATTCATGAGATGATGCAAATAACCCCAGCCTGAGACCTATGGCCAGCAATGTGTCCCCTCTGTAGCCATTACTCATCGAGGAGGACAGCCACCTCCCTGGGGGGCCCTCCCTGTCCTGTCCCTGGGGGCAGGCCTGCAGTCACCTGTCTGCCCTCCTCATCTTCATCCTCATCGTCATTGGTGCTGCTGATGCCACCGTCCTCTAGCCTGTAATCGAACACCAGCCCCTCCTCCGGGAAGAGCAAGGTCAGCTGTGAGGCCAGGAGGAAAACCAGGCAGTGAGGCCTGGGAGCTTCTGTGGCTCCTTGTGCCTGGGGGCCTGGGCCTGGGGGACAGCCCCAGCACTCAGCCCTCGCATCCTAGATCTTGAAGCCCAACCCCAGGTGCTGCCGCCTCTCACATTCTCTATTCTCATCTTGATTCTGAGCCAGTGGCTGAAGCCCATGCGGCTGGCGCCGTCCCCCGTGGCACCCACACTCCAGACTAGGGAGAAGATGAACCAAGGCTCGATCAGCTCTGGGATGCGACTCAGCTTTTCAGGAGGTAATTTCTTGAGGCCCTGGGGACAGAGGCAGGAACAGAACTGAGTGGCCTAAGGAGCATCCCTAGGCCTTTGCTGCAGTTTTGCATCTGCAGCAGATTGGACTGGGCATCCCGTGACCCATGTGAGCCGAACTGATTCTTCTCTCTTCCAGGAAGTTGGACTTGGGATTCAGGGCCTTCAGGCTGCTCAGGTGAAGAGAGACGAGGGGCAGGAGGGAGCTGGGCCCCAGCCCACTGCTCAGAGCCCTGCTCAGAGCCGTACCTCTTTGGCCAGAAAGGGTTTGAAGAAGCAGTCCAGCAGTTTGAGGAGACTCATGGTCAGGTTGCTATTGGTTGAGGTGATCGCCTCCTTCACCGACAACCGGACAAAAGCGATGGATGCCTGCAGGGTATAGGCACCAGCTCTGGAGGTTGGTGGCCACAGTGCCCTGCTGCTCCACTGGGGCTGGCACACCTTGGCCTCACTCACCTCCAGGAAGCTAACAAAGAGGGCCTTGAACTGTTCCTCAAAGGGCTTGAGTAAGGCAGGGAGACGCCTCAACCAGCACTCGACAAAGGGCATGAGTCCCAGGATGCTGGGCTCCAGGTACACCATACCACAGCGGGACACTGTGGCTGGGGAGGCCACCGCCAGGTCCTGCACCTCAAACATCATGGTCATCGCCTGGCACCAAGATGAACTGCGTGAGTAGGCAGGATGCCAGCCCCCAGGGCCAGGGAAAGGGCTGCAGGGCCATGGGGAGGGGTTGCCCACCCTGCGAGAGTGAGCAGGCCATGGAGGTGATGGGCCAGAAGCAGTGCTGAGGTGGGGAGAATGAAAGAACCTTGGCCCTTAGCTGATAATGTGGCTTTCACTGGAGCCCTGAGGAGGAATCAAAGTCGGGAGATTCCTGGCAGCCCTTTGGTCAGCCTGGGTTCAGGGCATTTTGGGGTCCCTGGAGCCCCGGGGAAACCTGATAGAAGCTGTGTGCTGTGCTCCAGAGCGCCACACCTGTGTACAAGGACACAGGATCACACTGATTTCCAAGTGTTCTCAGGACTCAAGAAACTTGTTGCTCTTACCCACAGGCAATACCATTCCTTCTCTGAGAACTGCCCTTTACATACCAGGCAGGTGTCCCTGCGGCCAGGTATGTACCACCTGTCCCACAGACTCCAAGCATGCTGCCAGGATGCCTGACTCAGACTGGACTGATACGGCTGCAAATGGGCCTGGGAGGCACGAGGCAGCATCAACTGCAGTGGGGTGGTCATCTGGGTCTTGGGTTCAGACCATCACAGAAAAGGGGTCTGTGGAAAGGGCGAAGCTGAGCAGTTGAGTAGGTCATGCCCGAGGTGCAGGAGCCTGGGGACCAGAGGGCACTGGGAGCCAGCTCCTGGGGGGGCCGCGGGGAATGCCTGAGATGGAGTTGTGGGCCCAAGAGGGAAGGGTGATGAGGCGTGGCCAGCACGGTGCAGCCTCTGGGCCCATGCAGCTGTGGAGGGGAGCAGGGTGAGTGAAGTGGTGGACACACCTCGGTGAGCTTGATGATCTCCCCGGAGCTGAGGCACAGCTTCTTGTTGTCGTCCAGCACCGTGTTCATGTTCTCAATCCAGACGGCGTCCACTGGCCCATCAAACATGTACCATTTCTTGTTGGTGTCGGAGGCGATGGCCCCCGCCCGGATCAGGGAGGAGAAGATCCCATCCGTCCTGCAGCCACCAGGGAGGACAGCGTTGTAGGCACAGGGGAGGCAGGGTGGCAAGTACAGCTGGCTCCCAGGGATCCAGGCTGGCTCTGCTCTGCTTTTTTTTTTTTTTTTTCTTCTTCTTCAATATCTTCCATTCAATTAAAAATTATAGTAGGGAAAATGGGACTTTCTTACATAATATGATGTACTGAAAACGTGTGGTTATATTCTCTCCCTACTGATTCCTCACTAAAGATATAGTTAAAGGAAGATGAAAAGTAATATCCCTAAAAGAAAAGGAAGATGGGGGAGAAGACAACACAGAAATGGAGGTTCCCACAGCCCTGGAAGACAGGCAGAGACAGAGAAGAGGTAAACGACCTGGCAGAGAAAGCAGGTCATGAGACATATCTAGTTTCTGCCACAGAACCCAGGAAGGCTCAGACTTCAGAGGCACCAAATGCCAGGGAAGGGGGTGGGTAGGGGGGCATTTTTCTAGTCTTCTCCCCAGGCCCCCACCTACCCACACAAGAGCCTGAGTGGGTGTGGGTGAGGCCCTTCACCAGAAATGGGGGAAGCAGGACAAGCCCATATTCAGAAAGACGGGTGCTAACTGCGCCTCTCAAGTGCCCATTCCCTTCTGGGTTCCCAGGACACTGGGACCAAGCAGACACCCCAGCAGGAGACTGGAGACTTCTCTAGAGAGACAGAATAGCCCCAGAGAAAACCCACAGATGCTGATGCTTGGAGGGCCTCTACCCCGCTGCCTTCTCCCAGCTTAGCACACCCTTCCTGAAACGCAGGCCTCAGCCCGGGGGCAGAGGCCCAAGGACCACCAGCTTCTGGTGGGGCAATGACAACAGTCAGCATTTACTGAACACTTGGCATGTGCATGTTGTCCTAGGAACCCTCCATGTGTTAAGTTCATTTTCTCCTTTATCCCCACTTTGCAAGGCCCAGGGGGGTGAAGTGGGTCACGCAGTGAGGAAGTGGTAGATAGAGTCCCAGGCATTTGACTGGGGGGTCGGGTAGGTCCTGGCCCACAGCCTGCAGAGGTCTGGGAACATGGGCACCACTCACCACTCATGGGTAAGCAGATCAAACTCCCCATACAGCTGGCCCATCGTGATGGACTTGGGGTTGAGCACGTAGTAGTTGACGGCCTCGTACACACCGCCGCTGATGGATGGCTGTCCTTTCAGCAACGTCATGGCAGCTGCCAGGACCCTGTAACACTGGGGAGACAGGCCAGAGGAGAGTGAGCCTCCTAGCTCCCCAGAGAGAGGGCTGGAGCAGGCTGTGGGCCACAGGGAGCAGGAGGGGGATTCTAGAGGGGAATTCTACAGGTACAAGTTGGGGCCAAGACCCCTGTTGAGGCCACACTGTCCCCAGGCCCCCCGTCTGGGCACTGGGCTGCCCAGCTTGGCTCTGCTTACATTACTCTTGCCAGAGCCCGTGGGCCCGACGAGCATGAGGCCGTGCCGCACCAACATGGTCTCATAGAGCTGGATGCACTTGGTCAGGAAGCCTGGAGGGACATGGGGGGTAGAGGGGCGGAGGTCAGAGGAGGAGTCTGCCACTAGCTTGTGTCTTGACTCTGCCACTAGCTTGCTGGGTGACCTCGGGTGGGTTATCTCACTCCCTGAGGCTCAGTTTTCTTGTCTGTAAAATGGGGATGGCAGTAGTACCAACCTCATAGAAGAGGTAGAGACAGATGAAGCCCTGAGCACAGAGCCTGGCACGGAGCAGGAATTCTTTGCTAACGGCCGGCCATGATTTCCACTGTGACTATTATTCCTTAACATCCACTGATGCTGGCTCGGTGTCAGCTGTCACAGGCCTCCAAATCAACCTCAGCCCCAAAGCTTCCACCCAGTCATCTGACAGCACTAACTCGACACCAGGCCTGTGGCTCCACAGGGAAGTGACCAAGTTCTGCAGGTGCAGCCGTGTGCTCTGCATGTGGGTGGAGCCCTCGCTCCAAAAGAGGTGGAGATTGGCTGGGATGGGATGGGACGGGGCAGGAGGTGTGGACAGGCCACAGCTCACTCTCTTCCCCTAATCCTGACACCCAACCCCATTCTTGCCCCAAGCAGGTAAGGATGGGGCAGAGGAGATCCTCTGTCAGGGAGGAGTAAGGGTGTGGTCCAAGCTGTGACTGCACCTCACTCAGGGTGGAGGGGGTACAGCAAGAGGCCTGGGGGCAGGGCAGCACCTGCTTCCCCACTGCAAAATCATAAGCAATACATGTATTGTCTCTGTCTCTGGTTCCTGACACACAGCCCCTCAAACCCTTGTAGACAGGGGTGCCAGAAGAACCATCCTTTTCAATATGTAGTCTCTGGTTCCTAACACAGAGCTCCTGTGTAATTTCCCAAGTGTTAGGAACATCTTGTTGCCCAATGAGGCAACTCTTGGTGGTGAACTCCTAGGAGGGGGCTGTTTACCAGAAAGACTGAACCATGATTAGAAGCTTGGAACTTTCAGGCCTACCCCTGTTCTTCGTAGACAGGAGAGGGTCTGGCAGTGGAGTATAATAAGTGATCATGTCTACGTCATGAGTCCTCCAAAAAAAAAATCCCCCAACTATGGGGTTTGGAGATCTTCCAGACTGGTGAGCTTCCAGATTGCTGGGACTCACCCCAATCCTACGGGGACAGACCTTGCTCTATGTATCTCTTCATCTGGCTGTCCACCTGTATCTTTGATCACATCCTTTATTATATAACAAACCAGCAAAGGTACATGTTTCCCTGAGTTCTGTGAGCTGTCCTAGCAAATGATCAGGCCTGAGGAGAGGGTCACAGGGACCTCTAATTTGTCCCAAGTGGGACAGAAGTTATGGGTAACCTGGGGACCCAGTACTGGCAACTGGTGTCTGAAGTGGGAGCAGTCTTGTGGGACTGAGCTCTTAACCCGTGGAGTCTGTGCTAACTCCGATTAGTGTCAGGATTGAATTGAATAGTAGGACACCCAGCTGTGCCTGAGAATTAATGAATGTGGGGAGGAAAACCATACACCCAGTGTCAGAAGTGTTGTGAGAGTGAGAATGAGGGAAAAAGAGTTTTTTCCTAGATTACCTCACCTGAAGGATCCCAGTGGAAACAGGGCCGGGCACCTGCATTGCCCATGGACTGCTTGGCAGAGAGCCCCAGCCCACAGCACCTGGCCGGCTATGAGGGAGCCTGAGGCTGGACTGCAACCCCAGGGAGACCAGACCCAGCCCTCCTCTGACACCCACAGGACTGCGGGGCAGGACAGGGGCTCACCGTCCACGTCCTTGAGGTTGTTCTTCTCGCAGGCCTTGCGGATGGCCTTGTCCAGGATGCCATAGTCAGTCTCCTCCTCCTTGATGGTGGGGAACAGATCAGACACGATCCCAGAGAAGAGTTTGAGGTCCTCCTGCAGGAACTTGGGCACATTCACATCTCTGATGGCCCGGAGGCAAATCAGCTCCTGCAGCAAGGCCCAGGTCAGATGCCCCTCCAGCTGCTCCGGACCCCCCCGGAGCCTCCCTCCCCAGGCACCTCTCTGGACACAGCTTACCTCGTTCATGCTGGGGTTTTCTCGCTTGAGGTTTCCGGCAGCCGAGATCACGGTCTTCACAGCTCTCATCCCAAAGTCATAGTGATCCTGTCACCACCATACATGAGGAGGGATGGGTGGGCACTATGTCTCACGGGGCTTCTGACTGCAACACTCTCCCTCCCACCTGGCACCTAGCCATGCCTCATCGCCTAGCTCATAGCAGAAGTGTCACTTCCCTTGCAGGCCATATGCACCTACCCGCACATCCCTGCCTGGGCTGGGTGCCCCACTTCTGACTCCTCTGGCGCCTTCTATTCCACCACCTCAGAGGCCCTTTCCCTTTATCAGGTAACTTATCCTGCATCCCTGCTTCACTCTTCACCTTCACTCTGAGGGTGAGGAGTCTGCCTTGACCACAGCTAAATCCCTGTGGTCCCCGTAAAGCACCAAGGGTAGGGAGGCACTCAAGTTTTGTTCAAAAAGGGAATGAAAGAATTTCCAATCTGTGCCATAAACAGGCTGGCCTCGATGGTCATTGAGCTTCCTTCTGATGTTCATCACATCTCTCCAGATCTACCCTTTTGGTCACATCACTGTAGCTTTTCCTGCCTTTGCTGTCAGTTCTATTGGTCTCCATTATATAGCAGGTGTGTTAGAGATGGTTAAACTTATCATTTTGCCAGACCCTGAGAGCTACACCTGGATCTGACCCACAGACAAGCACATTTCCCAGAAATCTTGGACTTGGAGCTACATGAAGAGACTGGGTTTGGCTTTGGGTCACTAGCACTTGGGAAGGGTTGAGTGCATTTCCAGAACCATGTGAGGATAGTTGCTCTAATGAAGTTGCATTTTTGAAAGTGGATGGTTAGAAAGGAGGGTGTGTGGAGGTGCTGGCAACCACAGTGCACTGTGGTGGACAGAAGCTGTTTTTCCCAGTAACAGATTGCTTCTCTAGCCCATGGGATGCAGCAGGCCGCACTTGACCAAAGGCAGTATGGTCCCCCAGGCCACAGTGATGGGTATTCATGCAGGAGCAGGTCACCCAGAGAGCGCCTGTTAGGGTGATACCAGGGACTTTTTCTGGAACCATTAAGAAAGAGACACTAAGCTGTTAGCATGTAGGCCCAGAGCTGGGGCTCATCTCTGCCACTGCAAAGGGGGCGCCTGCCTGAGATTGGAGTCAAACAGGAAAGCTCACCCACCAGTGCTGGTGCCTGTACAGTGCTGGCCCCTAGAACCTGGGCTCCACATGCTGAGGGGAAGACCCTGGTGTTGGGAGGCTTGTGTCGGGGTGGGCAGAGGGAGGGGGCTGGCTATCTCATTCTGGTTCCATGAGACCCTGGGACACTTGCTCCCCAGCCTTGGGTTGTGTGTTTCTTGGTCTCTTACTGGTTGACCTTCCCTGGCACCTGAACTAGTCCATGTTCCTAGCTTTTGTTCCAGCTCCCCTGTGCTGCATAAGCCTGGCCGGGCTCTTAGCTTCTTAGAAACTCAGGGTCCTCAGCTGAGAAATGGAGATGTCATTCCTATCTCCTGTGGTCGCTGAGGGCAGGCAGCAGCTATTAGACCCTAGTACTGGGTTGGGGCAGGGCCTTACCTGGGAACTGAGCTGCTCTGAGGACAGCTTGAAGGTGGTCGTGATTTTCTTGGCCAGCACATTGGCCTCACTGAAGCCAAAGGAGTAGAGGGAGATCTCAGCGATCATGGCATAATCTGGAACCATCATGGCCACGGGCCGGAAGAGCGCCTGGGGCACATGGTATACGTGTGACCGATCTCCCCTCCCAGAGCACCACCTGCTCCCTGGACTGTCTGGTCCTCTGAAGGCAGCTTTACTGCCCCGATGATGCTTGGATTCTCCCTGCACCACACCTGCCACAGCTGATACTCCCCTGCAGGGGGACTCCTCTACCCATCAGAAACCATTCCTTTCTGTTGAATGGAACCTGCCCCTTACCTTCTCCCAAGCCTTGAGGACAAGCCTGGGCCCTCCCGTCCACCACTGGGCAGGAGCACTGCCACGTGGAATCTCAGTCCCTGATGCCCAGTAGCTGTGTGTCCTTGCATAAATGCTTTAGCATCTCTGAGCCCAAGTCACAGCTCTGGTGGTTCCCATTGCCCTGGGCAGCTTCTTGGGCTAATATGGGCCTGAACTTACCTTCAGGTTATCGGGCAGCTCAGTGCGGCCGGCATACCCCGGGTTCATGGTGATAAACACTGCGCAGGAGGGCACAAGTGGGATCTCAACACCTTCAAACATGAAGCGTTCCACCTATGAAGGTGGGAGGGGTTGGCTCACCTGCCCCCTCCTCTGGTTGCCCCTCCCCCACCCCTCATTGATGCCCCTGTCCTGGCTATAGCTGGTCAGCCTAGACTGGACCCCTGACCATGGGTTGGCTCCTCTCTCAGGATCTAGTCTAAGACCTCTGGTCCCAGTGGCCTCCAGGTCCTGGCTCCCTGAGGTCTTCACACATCTCCTGCTTTCCACTCCTTCCACCCCCAATCCCTGGCACTGATTCCCCCAAGACCTGAGCAAGTCTGGCTCTGACTGGGACCCAGGGCCCTACTGGGGTGGGGCTGGGGCACTGCCCAGCCTCCTAGCTCTGATCTCCGGAAGAAGACCTCTGACCACCCTGAATAAGGCTAGAGGAAGGAACAAAGGCTGGGGCTTTACATTAAGCTCAGGATGTGAGGAAGGACCCCTTCATCCACCACAACTTGGCCTGGGAGATGTGCCCAGAGTGAGGTGGGGATGTGGGGCTCCCTGAATTGCTACAAAAATCCCCCAGAGGCAGCTCTGCCAGAGGGGTGTGGGGTCACGCCCAGGCCCCAGTGAGAAGAGAGAGGTTGGGCCCAGGGCAGGCCCAAGTGCCTGGCTTCTCACTCTGCCAGTGTGGGGAGTCACATGGTGGTGTGAGCGTGGTGGGTCTAACTGAGGTGAAAAAATGGCAACTTGAAGTAGGTGTGGAGGTGGGTAGCACCCCCGGAGGCTCACCCGCTGCTGCTGTGCCTTCTGGATGGTGGTGATCTGCTGTGCCACCACGGATAGCACCTCGATATCAATGCGATTGAACTCATCAAAGCAAGCCCAGGCCCCAGCACTAAGTGAGGGGAAGACATTGGGGGATATGAGTTCAGAGCCCCCCCGGCACCTCCAAGGGTCCCCTCTGACTCTGCTGGGAAAGAAGCCCTCAACAGCCATCTCCATCAGCTCAGCCACAATCCTGTCGCCCACCACCCCATCCCAGTGCCCTCCAGGAGCCGAGCCTTTGACTCCTGTTATCCTGTCCCATCCCTCCACCATCTCGTGAGGCTCCTCTAGGACGGCGTCCCCAGGAGAGCTCAGCTTCCCTGCCCTGTTCTGTGCCACCAGCATGCCCAGCCTCACCTGGCCAGGCCCTTGAAGAACTTGCCCATGGCCATGAAGTCGAGCTGATCGGAGCAGTTGAACACAACGGTCTGGATGGCCAAGGCCTTGCCCAGGTCTTTTGTGGTCTCAGTTTTCCCTGTGCCAGCCGGGCCAGCGGGGGCACCCCCAAACTTGAGGTGCAGGGCCCCAGTCAAGGTCAGGTAGCACCTGCAGGAGTGAGAGGAGGTCGGCATGAGCCATGCACCTCCTTTGGGAGTCCCACAGACATGGGGAGAGAGAGCCCCCTACCGTCTTGGACCCCATGGAGGGGCAGATCCTGCTCCTCCCCGACTCTCCAGGCCCCAGATGTGCCCAGCCCTGGTTGCTGGGGTTAGGAGTGGAGGGAGCCCTTGGTCATCTGACCAGTGTTCCCCCACCCCACCCCAAGGCCCTGTAGTACGTGGCTAAATGGAGGTCACCAGAGGAAATGACTACTTTAGAAAAGAAGTGTTCACTTTATAAAGGGACTCACCCACTGTTTCTCTCAAGATCAATTCCCCTGGCAGGTTGGAAGGAGGATCTGACTGATAAAGTCAGCGAAGCCCACACCCGTTAGATGCAAACTGAGCACCACGAGTGCTAAGAGTTTTACATGTCAGCTCATGAAACTCTCATAACCACTCTGAGGAGACTGCAGAGGAAACTGAGGCACAGAGGGGTTAGCTACCTGCCCAAGATTGCTCAGCTTGCAGTGGGCAGAGACAGTTTTGAACCCAAAGCCTGAGCTCCTAACCTTTGAAGAACTGGTTCATCGTGGACTGACGGCACCGTGTGAACCCCAGACTCCTGGGCCAGCCAGAGCTGGAGGGAGAGGTCCAGTGTGGGAAGGAGAGTGCTCACCTGTCTGTGAGGGGCGTGATCACCAGCCTCCCACTGTTGCCTAGGTACTCATAGCCATAGATGAACTCGGCATTCACGGCCCGGATGTACAGGTTGTTATTGGTCCAGTAGTACCTGGCATTGCGAAGAGATGGGTTCCCAGGCCGTGTGGACTGTGGGCCACTGGGCAGGGTACGTGGTTGAGGAGAGGTGGTTCTCTGGGGGAATAAGAGCACCAAGGCACCCCACCCAGCTTGCCCCAGGACCTTTAGGGCAGGGACCAGCCTGTTGTAGTTGACTCTCCACCCTCCCTGGCCCCCTCCTGCTGCTGCTCTTGCCCTGGACGTGGCTGGGCCAAGGATGCCTGCCTCCTCACCTTAGCTGAGAGATCCACTCAAAGTCATTCACACTGACCACGTTCTCCTGGATCAGCTTGTACACCACATCCTTGGCGTGGACCTCAATGACGATTAAGGCCGACAGCAGAGCTCGTTGCATGCGGGACAGCTTCCCCCGCACCAGCGCCACCAGGTCACTGAGCTGCAGGAGTCAGGGGACACCATCAGGGGTTGGCAGGGCCACGCTGCAGGTGGGCTTCCTCTTTCCTTGCACACAGGATGGGTTTCTGTCAGAAACAACCCTCTACCTTGGGGGTTTCTGATGGCCTGGGATGTGAGGGGTACAGAGACCAGGCAGGGGGAGGGAGGACAGGGCACTGGTCATGTGGGAAGTCTGGTAGGGAAGTGAATAAAAATAGAGACACACACATGGCACCTGCCTCCCTGCCGTGTACAGTGTTGAGGCCCAGGTTGTGGGGCCTCGGGAGGAGCTCAAGGAAGGAGTATGGTGAGGAGCTGGTGCACAGAGTGAGGACAGGCCATGGGACAGTCCAGGAGGGCTCCAGGTATGAGGCTCCCACCCTGACCATCGGGACAAGGGTACCTGCCTGGCCTCAGAGCCCCCATCCCTCCCACGTGACTGGTCATGAGACACTCATTTTAAGGGTGTCTGACCTTTCACTCTTTGATTCTAACCCGGGACCTCTTCTGGGATCATTACAGGACAAAGCTCCTGTAGTTACTGGGCTCCTCCAGGGTGTGGGGTGTTTGTGGGGAGCAGATGGTGACCCCCCTTCTTGACTCCCACCTGCCGGGCAAGCTGGGGGAACAGCTGGTTACTGAGGTTGCTGGCCTCCAGTGCCTCTGCCACCTCCATGGTCCAGTAGGTCTGGCACCCAGCAATGGTCACCTGGCCAGGCCAGTTCAGAACCCACTGAGTCCTGGGCATCTAGGAAGACAACACAGGCAGGGTTAACCTAAGCAGCCACCAACCTCGACCCTGCACTCTTTTCCCCTTAAATGTCATCTGTCCTTATCGGCTCAAGTTGTTAATTCCACCTCAAAAGCATTAAGCTCTGGGCCTCTTGGGGTTGGGCAGAGTTATCACCTCCTCAGCAGAGGAGACCTGGAAGCAGAGGGGTTGGAACCCAGGATTGGGGAACAACAGTCCTGGGTACAAATCCTGACTGCCACCTGCCAATCACATGCCCTTTGGGCAGAAAACAGAAAACATCTCTCAGCAGATTTGGCAGGATAAGGCTTAAACCCCAGGCCAGCTGCCAATTGTGGAGCTGAGAGAGGTACTGTGGGTGAAGCCCCAGCCCAGGCCCTGGCACACAGTGAGCACTTCAAAGTCTCACTTTCTGGAGCATGTTTCCAGATTCCTCCCTGAGTGGGCTCAAGGATCCCCGCCCCCAGAGACCTTCTAGCTGACTGGAGTCAGGGCTGTAATCTGAGGATGAGGCAGGTAGGCAGCCCGGCCCCTGTGATGGAGCGGAGAGGCACTGGGAAAGGGGCAGATGGGAGGACGAGCAGTTTTGGAGGCTGCGCTGGGAGGGGAGGCACAGCTCACCGTGGGGTAGGCCTTGATGGCCCTCTCAATGATGTCCCGCACGCTGGCCTTCATGCTGTGCTCCACCTCCCGCAGCCAGTCCTCCACATTGTTGGATGGGTAGATGGAGAAGGACAGCTGCACCTCCTCACCCTCTGCCGAGTACATATGTGTGATCTCCAGGTCCTCCTGGAACAGCAGCTGTGGGCAGGAGGCAGCGAGAGGGGTTACCGCAGGTGTGCCCAGAGGCCCTGCCCACCACAGCCCCACTGCTGACACCAACTGTGCCCTCCACCTTCAGAAGAGAGTTCTGCCCCATGAGCATCTACCTTGGCTGAGACTTCCCTGACTGCTTGTGGGCAGAATGGGTCTGCCTTGTCCCCAGCTGTGGCCTAGCCCACTTGGAGAAGGAGGCTAATCCTGCCCTGTGTGTCACCCTCCTGCTCGGGCCTGTGTGGCCTCCCTTGTAGATGAGGATGAGGGCAAGGAGAGTCAGGAACCTCTGGCCTCATGGGTCTCTCAACCTAGCCAGTACCTCAGTGTACTGGGGGGACAGGGCTCCCCGAGAGGAGTTGCAAGCCAAGGGCCCCCCAACCCTCAGCCAAGGTTTCTGCAGTTGACTTTCCTCCCACAGGCCCTAGGGTATGTCTCCTAGGGTCAGGAATCTCACCTGCCACCTCATTTCCTGCTAAAAAGACTTAGGGTGAGAGAAGAGGTGTCCTCCCTGGGAAGATGCCTCCATGAGCCCCTGGCCCAGTTACCCACCTGGGCAATGTTCTCAAAGCACTTGCGCAGGTGGGGCTGCACAGCTGTGGGGTCCTTCGTCTGGGACAAGATCTCTAGTAGCTCATCGTCAGACAGGAAGTAGAATCTGCCAGGGGAAGAGTGGGTCGGGCAGCCCCTGGGTCCCAGCTGCCCCAGTACTATTGACATCCTTGCATCCCAGCCTGGTGGGGTGCACTGGACCCCTCCAGCTTGTGGGTAGGCCCAGTGGTGCCCACCTGGGGAAGGCGCTCCGCTTGGTCTCCAAGTATTCGCTGAGGCCCTTCTGCACCATGTCCAGCAGCTTGTTGCAGTCCCGCAAGCTGTCCAGCAGCCTCTGATCAGAGCACACATTGATCACCTGTGTGGCCGGGGAAAGAAAAACTGGAAGTGAGTGTGGACCAACTGGGAGGCAGCAAAGTGGGCTCAGAGAGCACCCATGCATGCCACCTAGAGACCCTCAGTGGGACTTGGGAAGGGGTGGAGGCAGAAAAATGTCCCCAAGCCAGGGGCTGCATCCATCACCGCTGTCGGTCCCACAGAAAAAAAAATCTATGGCCAAAAAAACTAGGGTTAAACAAAGCCAACGAGTTTGATTTTGCTACAGGACTTGTCAGCGCCTTTGAAATACTAATGTGGACTGCAATTCTCTAAGAGGAAAATCATCAAGTGTTGTGTTTCTGAGGAGTGTCTCACAAGACTGGGGAGCTCACTCAGGGGGACACAGGCCAAGACCAAAGCCTTGGACTTGTCCTCCAGTCTTTCTTGTTTGGGAGAGGTGAGACCAGGAGGTGCCCCGGTGGTCCCAGCTGCCCCCTCCCATCCACTTGCGAGCTCACCTCCCGGTTCTCGTAGGCATTCTTCATGATCTTCCTCCAGATCCGCTCCATTGTCTGGTAGCGCTTGCTCTCCACTGGCAACTGCCGGTTGATGTCCTCAGAGCTGAAGATGGGCTCCAGGTAGAGCCAAGCCCGCTGACAGTTCAGCCACTCCTCCAGTACTTCCTGGACAGGGCATGGACTGTTAGGGCTTGGAGTCTAAGTTGGGTCCTGTCCCCTACAACCTAGATATTTTATCCCACCAGAGTTCTGGGCAGAACACTGGGCACCAGAGCCAGTGTCGATGGGAAATTTCCAGATGGTGTGTCAGTCACAGTGCTCCAGGGAACAAAGAGCCTGCATGAATGCCTGTCCTCCAGAGATACCCCAAGGCCCTCACAGGATGCTCACGCCTCCAACAGAGCAGAGGATCTGCTCTTCCCTATGAGAGAACTATGCCTGAACCAGCAAACCCTGAAGCAACAAGGAGAGTCCAGTGCATGAAAGACCTAACCAATCTCCTCTCCTGGGAGGACTCTGGGTCTATGACCCCAGCATTCTTTGAGGTATACTGGGACTTGAGCTTGAGATCCCTAAAATATTCTCTAAAACATCAATCCAAGAGTGAGACTTCTTTAAAACAAGACACTTTCCCCTCTGCCTCTAAATTCCCCTTTCTGAATTTATCTGTTGTCTTTTCCTCTCAGTGCAAACTCATTCATTCATTTGTTCATGCTCTTTTCCATAAGATGCGTTCTGTGGCCAGCTCTGTGCCAGGCCCCTGCCAGATTCATGTAGGCACCAGGGAAATAGAGGAGAATGGGGTGTGGTTCCTGCCCTTGAGGAGCCCACAGTCCACTAAACGACCAGTTCTGCCTCTGAATCACCAAAGACCCAGCATGTGTGATGAGCTCTGTCAGAGGCATCAACCAAGGGCCTCGACGGGAGCACTGTGCAGGTGGGTGTGGGGGAATCAGTGAGGGCCACTTGATGCTGAGCCCTGGAGGAGTTGCAACTCTAGTTGGAGAGGACAGCATGAGTGAAGGACAGAGACTCAGGGACAATGCTGGCAATCTCAGGCATCCCTGGGTGATCCGAGGGGCACACAGGAGGCCCCCCTCACTCAGCTACTGGCCTTCACTGGAGGTTTCTGAATAGCTCCCAGAAAGACCCCAGGGAAGGGGCTGTCGGAAACACACCTGGAGGCCTGGCCCTGGGACTGACCTCCAGGGCTCTGCAGGTAGCCTGGCCACCAGTCTTGAGAGCCCTGAGCAGCAGTCCCCAGTGCCCTGGCACCTTTACCCCGAAGCCAGCTCCAAATAAGATGGGAGTGGGAGGCTCAGGGCATCATGGTGTCCAGCCCAAAAAGTCCTGAGACTGGAAGCACTCATTATCTCAAGCCCAGGCAGCCCTTTAGGGGTGTGCTGGCAGCTTTCATGCCCCTTCGTAACTGCAGCTTTGGACCAAACACTGGGGGGAGGGGGCCTACCCCCATGTCCTGAATTACCTCCTCCAGCAGCTGAACCTCAGAGATAGGGAGCCCCCTTCTAGTCCCCCTCCTCTGACTGAGAGGCCTACCAGAGAGCCAGGGCCTCTGCAAACCTGGGCAAGGCACTTCACCACTTCCAGACCCACGCAGACACCACAAAGAGCCATCTTGGGACAGGGTGTTTCGGGGGAGGTGGGGGGGGACAGGCAGGGCCCACCTGGGTCAGCTTCAGCTTGTTCTCCCAGGAGTTGATGCGCTGCTCGAAGGGCTTCTTGTAGGGCGAGAAGGACATGCTCTGGGTCATGACGATGTGGTCATCGAGCAGCTGTGAGGCCTCATCTGGGCTCTTGAGGATGTAGGTCTCTGTCTCCTTGTAGGGCATCACATTGAACAGGATGGTAGACCACTCCTTCTCCATCTTGTCCAGTGCCTGGGGTGGGACAAGTCAAGACTGGGTCCCAGGAAGGAGCTAATCCACAGTCTGAGTGGTGCTGGGCAGGGAAGGGCAGGTTCTGCCCAGCCATGACCTTCACTTGGGCCACATTCTGCCAACTCTCAGCTTGTCTGGTCAATGAATCCCTCTACAGGTCCTCGTCAGAATCCAAGGCCAACTTGCTCTCACACGTGGTGCATTTGTATAACATGCATGTACAAGTGTGTTGGGAGGCAGCTAAGGCACTGGGTAGGAGCTCTGGTCCCAATTCTAGCGCTTACTGGCTATGTCACTCTGGCCAGTTACTGAACCTCTCTGAACCTTAATTTGCTCACCTGTTAAATGAGGGTAATGCTATTGGCTCCTTTGTGGGAGAAGAAGCACTCTGAGAGGAATAACTGAGTAATAACAGGGATGGTGGACACTGTGCCAAACACTTCACATACATTATTAACTCACTTAATAGGCTGCACCTCAATCCGTGCGCCTGGTGACTGACCCCAGGGATGGGGCCGGGGACTGTCAGCCTCCTATACCATTGGGCAGCACGTGGGTGGGGCAAAGCAGGCCTGCTGGTGGCTGCCCACCTGCTCGATGGCATACTCCTTGCCAGCCACCTCGGCCACCTTGCTGATGCTCTCGATGTGGTCCTGCAGGTTCATCTCAAGACAGCGGGCGAAGGTCAGGTTGGCCTTAGGCCTGACATTAATGTTAATCTCATTGGACAGCACGTCCCAGTGCCTGTTCCTCATGCCAGGGTTGCGCAGCCCCTGGATCAGCGGGATGTATGGCTTGAACTCCTCGATGCGGGCCCGGATATCTAAGGCCACGTCCTGGCAAGCTGCGGGGCAGGGCAGGCAGGGGTGAGAGGCAGCTGGCAAAGGCCGGGAAGGAGGGCACAGGTGGGTTGGGCTGCCTACCTGGGACATCCTTGAACTGCTTCACGCACTTGTGCATGGTCTTGAAGGACTCGATGACATTTTTCTCCAGCTGCTCCGCATCAATGGCTGACAGGGGATCATCCATCCAGCTCTCAGACCAGCGCAGCCAGTCGGAGGCTGTGGTCCAGAGGTCCAGGTAGGGCTGGAACTCTTTCACCATCCTGGAGAGCTTGTCATACTGCAGGGGCAGAAGAGCCAGGGCTGTGTCAGGATGCTCCCCAGTCTCTCCAGGTTGCTCCTTCTTGGGCCCCCTCCTTGCTTCTGGCTGCTGTCCCTGTGGACTCAGGCTTCACCTCCCCTCCACCTTCCTCTATGGGCTCTGGGCTCTGAGTGGCTGAGCAAGGCCTTCTGCTTGGGTCCAGCCAGCCTCCCTGACCTGGGGGCCAGGGGTGTGTGAGCTCCTCTCTGCAGCCTGCTCCATCCAGCCCCACAAATGTCAGGGCCCTTCCACCTGGCAGCTGGCCTCACATGTGGCTGCAAATACCAGGGGCTCTTCCTTGAACCCTTCCCAGAACAGGGGGCCAGCGTGCCCAGGGGAGGCCTACATTGGTGATGGGCAAGCCAAAGATGCGCTCGCGGTTGTTGTAGAGCATCGCCAGCTGCTGGCAATCTTTCAGCTGCTTCTTGACCCGTCGCACCTCATTGGCGATCTCATGCGCTCGCACAATCTCCACGTGGGTGGAGAAGCCAGCTACCACCAGCTGCAGGCCAAGGAGCCAGGGGTCAGAGGCCTCCATGCCCCGACCTAGGCCCATGCCTCCCAACGCACACCCAGGGAGCCTGAGGACCCCAGGACATCATCTCCCAGTTCTGAGGGGGCTTTCTTTTCCTGGAGCAGTTCCTGGCCTGTCACAAGCAGCTGACCACCCCACAGTAATACAGCAAGGTCAGAGGCAGACCCAATGCCCTGAACACCCACTGGGCCACGAAGACACAACAAAAGAGGTGGGGTGTGTGTGTGTGTGTGTGTGTGTGTGTGTGTGTGTGTGTGTGGTGGGGAGCCAGTCCCCACAGAGCCCTCAGCCCTGCCCCACCTGCAGCCCTTCTAGTTTCTCCTGGAAGTTGTTCTGATCCATGATCTGGATTTTCCGGAACTTCTCCTCATCTTCAATGTGCTGCTGCCGCACCATCTCTATCTGTCCAAGGATCTTAGCAGGCCAGTTGCTGGCAGCCCATCTGGATAGAGCAGGGGTAGGGAATGGGGGGAGGGGAATGTCACACTGAAATAGTGTGGTGGGCACGTCAGGGCTAAGGGGAGGATGGGGGAGCTGGGTGGTAGCTGGAGCCAGTCAGGGCCAGGCAACTGGGAAGCAGACGTGAGCTGGGAGGCAGTCAGTATCACCACTGCCATGCAGGTCTGCCTGGAAGGAGAGGCAGTTCCTGCTCTGGGATTGTGGGCTGGGAGCTATGGTCAGCATCCAGGGAGAGGCACACCCAACGTGCCCACTGCGGTGTTGGGACAAGGAGAGAGTGGTGTCCGAAATGAGAGAAGGGATCCTGAGTTTCCGTCTTAAATCTCAGGTCTGAAGGAGCCTCACCTCAGATGAGGCAAAGGGACAGCCTCTAGCCTGCACTTCCTTTGTGCCCAGCCAGGGCCCCCAGATCAGCTTCCTTCATGTCAGATCAACTCCCTTTGCTGGCTGACATGGGGGCCCTATGGGCTTCAGGGATTCTGCCTGCAGCTGGCCTAGGGCTTCAGATCCTGGGGTAGGCCCACCATGAGTGCTCGGGAAAGCAGCTGCCTTGGGGCCCCTGGGCAGGGCTCCCAGGAGAATGCCAATCTCTCCTAGGCCCTGGTGACCAGGAAGCATCCCTGTCTGTGAGGCAGGCCGGTCAAGGGGTCTCTGGGCCTCAGTAGGGCGGTCCCAATCTGAGGCTGTTTCCCATGAGGCTCCTCAGCTGAGTGGGAACAAGTGCTCCTCCCCAGGGACTGACCACTGGGCTGGGCTCTGCCTTCTTTCTGTGTTCCCCAGGACCTCCAAAGGCCCTAACCACAAGCAAGGGTATCCCAGGCCCAGCGAACATGTGTGTCAGGCAATGACAGAATAGAGAATGGAGACAGGGTGGGGGGCACCAGAGTCCCTCGACCAAGAGGCCCAAGTGATTTTCTTCTGCCCCACTGGCCACCTGGCCCTGGCCTGCGTGAAGCCATGGCCTCTGGCATCTCCGCAGGGCATTGCTGGTGTGCCCGCATCGCCCTTGGCCGCCATGGCTCAGCAATTCCTCCCTCACCTCCTCCTCTCCACCACCCGGCTGGTGTGGGAATCCAGCTCCCACTCACTTGTCATTGAAGTCATCTGTGCTGAGGTTGTAAAGGAATTCATCCATGACCTGGTAGTCATCCATGATCTTCACGATCCGCTCCTGCAGGGACAGGCAGTGATGAGTACTATGTGAGCTTAGGAAGTGGGGGCTCCCCAGAGTGGTTGGGTCCTAGGGAGAGGCTGCTCTCTTTCAGAGATAGGAGGCCTGGGGCAATGGCAGAGGTGTGGGATGCAAGGCCAGCATTGGGCTCAGGGCTCCAAGGGCCGTGGTCGCCAGACCTCCAACCTCCAGCCCCCTAACCATACCCTCCACCTCCCTGACCTCCCCGACACACAGCTCTGAATCTCCATCGTGCACCCAGTCTCATTACCCTCAGAGCCCACCCATCCTCTGTGTGTCTACCTCACCCCCAGCCTCCCAGCTCCTGCTCTCCCAGCCCCTGTCCCTAGCCCCCAGGCCCCATGTGCCCGCCTCACCTCCAGCCCCACCAGTTTCTCTGGGATGCCCTTCATCCACTCACGGAGCTCAGCCAGCTCCTCGATGCTGTTGGGCTTCTCATAGATCTTGCGGCTGATGCTGCGGAACTCCTCACAAATCTGGCAGGAGGAAGAGGGCGCTAGGGAGGCCGCGTGCCCTTCCCTTGCCTTCCCTGAGGCCTGCTCCTCCTTCTTGGTTCCAGTGTCCCTGGACAGGGAACTGCCCCCACTCCACCACCTCCTGCAGTGCATCCTGAGAAAGGGCACTCCCAGCCAGCTCACTGCAGGGCTGAGGGCCACCTAGCGTGCTCTCCCCTCCCCAGCCACCTGCACCTGCACACTCTCAGCTCCACAAAATGACCCAACTCAGGGTGTCCTCTGAGGGGTTCCCAGGTCTTTCTAAGTCCAGGGAAAAACATAGCAGCCCTCACTTCCTAGGATCTCCCATTTGACCCCAGGCAGGGTCAAGGCAAGGTGACTTCCAGATACTTTCACAGGCTTGGATGTCTGCAGACACCCATGAGCCTCGCTCGTGGGAGTTCACTGTGTATGTGAGGGGGCGTGTGGGTGTGGTTGCTGCGGCCTGGCAGGTGGGCACTTACATCATCCACCTCCTTGTGCAGGTTCTTGGCCAGGATGTCCAGCATGGAAGTGGCCAGGGCCTTGCACTTCTTGGACAGGCTCTGCTTGACGTTGTCGACATTGATGTAGAAGGGCCCAATGATGATGCTGCTGGGCAGCGAGCTGTCCAGGACCTCTTTCTCCTGCAGGTGGGTGAGCACCACCTCCCGCACCTCCTCAGCTGACGGGCACTGCATCTGGGAGGCCCTGTGGACAGTGGGCACCCATGAGGGGCAGGGAGTGGTGAGAGGGTTGGCAGGGGTCACACAGACACGCGGACACACTCAGGACACGCACGCACTTGAGGAAAGTGGCCACATCGTTGTTGTTTAGCTCCAGGTACTTCCTGTACTCCTTGGCGTAGGCCTGCAGTGGGATCATGGACTTGCGGATAGCGTTGGCGATGATGGCCCGCAGCTCCTCCACCAGCGGCTCGTGAAGCCCCACCGACTCCAGCAGGGGGTTGCCGCTGATGAAGATGTCCTCCATCACCAGCTGCAGAGGAGGGGGGAGGGGCACAGAGCTGGATGAGCCATGGGGGAGGCGGGCAGAGAGGTTGGAGGTGTGGTCCAAAGACAGTGGGCAGCAGTGTGGCCAAGCACGGAGAGCATGGTAAGGGGGCAGGAGAGAGGGTTTGCTTCCGTGTCTCTTAGAGGGGCTGGGGACTAATACAAGACGAGGGGCCCACCAAGGGGCAGCATCTTCCTCTGTCTTATCTGGCTCAGCCCCATGCCAAAGAAAGGAAAAGATGGGGCAACCAGGTCACTGATGGCTCTGAGTGACCAGCAAAAGAGGCAGGAGAGGACAGGGGTTATAGAGGCTCTTGGGCCTGGGGTAGCGGACTGTGCACAACTGTGCTGATGAATGGGGACTTTTGAGAAGCGGTCTCGAGTTCGGAGGTTGGTCTATGTCTACATCTTGAGCAAAAAAGAGAGATCAGGAGCTGGGTGGGATCTGGATCACACACGCCTGTGGCAGGAGTGAGTGAGTGAGACTAGTTCAAGTCGCAGGTCTGACTTTTAGCAGCTATATGACCTTGGGCGAAACTTCTCCAAGCCTCATCCACAAAATGGGGATGTTAATGGTTCCCAGTTCAGCTTGTGGTGAGGATTAAATGAGCTATTCAAGAATTACAGGGCTGAGCACACCGCCAGCCAGGTGGTGGGCTCATTATTAAGTTGAAGTGCTCTGACATTGTGGCAACCCTGGCACGAGGGCCCCGGGCCTCTAACCGTGGCTGTACCTTCTCCAGCTGGGGCACCGCGTGGGTGGCTAGGATGCCCTTGTCAAAGAGGTTAAGCAGAGAAGTCTCAAACTGCTCCAGCGGCGTGCTGTAGTGCACCCCTGAGGTGTCCAGCACTAGGTCCACGATGAAAAGGGGATTCTTCCGTGGCCTATGGGAGAAGTAGCGGGGTGGACTGTGGGCAGGGGCCCGAAGAGGCTTGCACATGGGAGGCCCAGCCCTCAGACTTTGCTTCCAGCAGGATGGTTCTTGAGCTTCTCCATGCACGAGATTTGCTTCTACTCTTTTCCCAGAAACCTCCCACTTACCAGAGAAAAATACCCAGACCAGCCAAACAGCCTCCTCCGTTTCTACCCCTTTCCAGGGGCCTATGGGCACCAGGGAGAGGGAGGACCTCCACGCGGTCCAGAGGTCATTAGGGCAGGTTGGCCAGACCCTGGGCACTTGCGATGCCCACGCTCTCCCTGGGAACACACCATGCTTGGCTCCGGATGCCCGTTACACGCCAACAACCCTCAAGCCTAGACCACAGACAAGCCTCCACCTGCGCTCTGGACTGCCAATCACTCACCACCCTAACCTCTAATGGGCATCTCAGATATTCTGTGTCCACTGACTCCCACCAGCCCCGCCAGGGCTCGGTGCTGGGGTGGACCCTGGGAGTCAGCCCTGTCTCCTCCTCTACTTGCCTCCCCCTACACGTCCTCCTGCAGCCGGGCCGCCCAGCACTGCAGCCCATGCACTGCCCCAAATTTGCCCACAGTCAGTCCCAGCCCCCTCACCCCTTGTCCAGACAATGGTAAGAGCCCTGGTCTGACTCCTCTTCTGCTTCACTCGTCCCCACAAATCCAGAGCATGGTTTTGGAATGTAATGCGGATAGTTACTTCCCTCTGATGCTGCTGACCATACTTAGAATAAATCCAGCCCCCAACCATGACCCCAGGAGGCTCTGGGTGACCTGGCCTGGTCCCTACAACCTCTCCCATGTTGTCCACCAGCCCTCCTTGCCCTCCCCACTCCAGCCGTAGCTGCTGGCTTTCCCTTCCTCAAGGCCCCCAAGTTCTTTCTCCCCTCCATGGCTCTGCATGCATTGGTCCCTTCACCTGGTGTCCCCTCCCCAGCATCTCCTCACGGCTGATTTCCTCTCAGTCAGTTCTTGGCTCAGATGCCACCACCTCCCTGACCCTCATGCAATTCCTCCCCGCCCCAGTCTGTCACAGCCCCTGCCAAGATCAGCAATGACTGTCTATTATTTATTTGCTTGCTGTCTGTGCCCATGTGAGGGCAGGGGCCATGCCCCTCTTGTTCCCCTAGAACCCTGCCTGGTTCATGGCAAGTACTCAAAAAATTTTTTTTCCACTGAGGATTTCAGTGACTGATGAGAGGTGCAGGCCACCAGAAGACATGCCAGCCACAGCTGGTAGGACATTCCCAGCAACTAGGGTGGGAGCCAGGCTCCCCCTGCCATCCAGGACCCTGCAGTGCTGGGCACCCTGACCTTGGCTGCCCCCGTCCCCTGACTCTGCACCCAGCACCAACATAGCACCAGCGCTTGACAAGGAACAGTTCTGGTGTCGACAGGTGCCTCCGCCCAGCCGTGCCCCACCTGTAGGGGCTGATGATTAAGTCTTCACCCCAGACCATGTCGTCGGTGCAGTCCAGCACACTGCAGCAGGCATCGCTGACAAACTGCGAGAAGCTGGTGAGCGAGTCCTGCACCAGGAAGCGCAGCGTGTCCTGCAGCATGTACTTGAGCAGCTCCATCAGCTTGCGTAGCTTCGACATGAGGTATACCTCCCAGTTGGTCTCGTACAGGTTGTACCAGCCCTTGCTCATGTCGTGCAGGCTGCTGCGCATGGCCACCTTGAGTGTGCTGATCCAGCTGTCCTTGAGGAACATCTGCACCTGTGACAGCCACAAGTGGTATCGCACGGCTGACCGAGGGGCCTACTACCCGCAGCCACCACGCTCGGGACTCTGTGGAGTCAGATGACCACAGAGGGATCTCTCCCACCCTAACTTACTGTCAAGCCTGGCCAACGAACACCCCCTGTGACCCCTGGGGACCAGGGCTGCTCGGGGATGGGAAAGGGGGGAGGGAGGGGCAGCAGAAGCAGGGCTTTCCCTCCAGCCAAGGGAGAGACACAGAGACACAGAGAAGGAAGCAGAGAGAGACAGAGAGTGACCGAGGCGCAGAGTGGAGCCGAGAGGAGGAGCTTTCCTCCTAGGCCAGCTGGCACCTGTCTCCCACAAGGCTGCCCACCAACCCCCTACCCCTCCAATCTTCAGGTAGATATGGGGGTGCAAGGGTTCTTGCTCCCCTTTTCAAGATCGGGAGTCTGCTTCAGGGGCCACCAGTGTTGGGACGGAAGATGACTGGAAAGGGAGCCCAGCCTGGTTCTCCTTTTCTCTCCAAGATGAACCACCTCCCTTGGCGCCCACCCCAGCCTCCACAAGGTCTAGGGAGAGACAAGGGCTGGTTTTAAGGAAAGCACAGGTTCACAGCCTCACCCTGAGCTTCCTGGGGCCCCTGTTCTGTGCCCATCAGCTCTGAGGCCCTGGCCCGCTGCCACCCTCCGTGCCCGGGATGCCCACACACCTGGGAGAAGGTCTGTGACTGAATTTGCTCAAACTCCTCCAGACGGCTGTACTTGGAGAGGCTTGAATGGAACAGGGACATGGCAGTCACCTTGTTGCACTCGGCCCGCACCTTGCTGAGGGCTGTGATGACCTCCGACCGTGTAAGCAGGGATACAAAGGTGAAGTCCGACTTCTGTTCCTGGAAGGGGTACTTGGGGACACTCACCAACCCTGCGGGGGTGGATGCCAAGGGCCAGCGTCAGTATGGCCTTGGACATACCAGAGGTCAAGGCAGATCTAAGGGGTGTTGCTGGAGGGAAGAGATGCCTATGTCCCCAGAACCCTTCCTTTCCCACAGCTTACCTGGGGACCCCAAGGGCCTGCAGTGAGGTGCCCACTCTGGGATGGGTAAACAAGTTCCCTCCAGGTCCCTGTGGGTCACAGGCTCCTTCCAGGTGGATGAGAACTGTGGGCTTCCTCCCCGCACCCTCCCACTCATCCTGCACACAACCCCTGGAGCCAATCTGAGGCCTCCCCTGGAGCACCAAGAAAGGAAGATGTGGGCACCAGGGCCCTGGGAGAGCCCACAATCCACAGTCTACCCCGGCTTCCAGGGCACTTCATGCACGTGGAAGCTGGGGCTGGGAAACGAAATTCGCAGGGATCAGGGAGCTCAAAGTAAGGAGAGCTTGTGCTACTCTTGAGACTCAGTCTACCATGGGTCAAATGGGGCTGCAGCAATGCCAGCCTACTCTCATTACCGGAGAAAGAAAGGGCTATAAGTCTGTAGGTCAGCAAATCAGAGTTCTTTTCAACCACTTCTGGACAATTCCTTTCCTAGTCCACATTTGCCCTGATGCTTCTATACCACTCAGACCACTGTTCTTAAAAGAGCCTTCTTCCTCCCCACCCACCC
Source organism: Camelus bactrianus (assembly GCF_048773025.1). Classification (NCBI taxonomy): domain Eukaryota; kingdom Metazoa; phylum Chordata; class Mammalia; order Artiodactyla; family Camelidae; genus Camelus; species Camelus bactrianus. Next base: position 32,006,568 of record NC_133555.1, read on the forward strand.
CCAACCCCCACCCCCAGCTCTCCAGGCAGCTGGGGAAAAAAGGGGAGGAATGCTGGGGACAGGAGAGGTGGGTGTTGGTTTATAGGCCCCAGAGGGAGGGGTGGGAGGGGCTCGGACAGGGGTGTGGCCATGGGAATGCCTTTGTCCAGCCATACCTTGCCTGGGCACCTTCTCCTCCTCCTTATCAGGCAGGGTCACATAGGAGAATGTCTCAGGCTTGGAGGAGACAATTTTATCAAAGTTGATCTTGTTCATGCTGCGCTCATAGTCCAGGCTCACTTCTCTGCACAGACTGCTGAGGTGCTCCAGAACCCTGCCCATGGAGACCGGAGAGAGCAGGGTCAGGGGGGCTCCACACACCGTTTCCATGCTGCAGGCCAGCTGGGGCCCAGGCTCTGCTCTGCCGTGGACTTGGGGACATGAGTTTGGGGCCTCCTCTCTGCATTCATGGGCACACCTCCTACCCAGCCCCCCACCACCAGTACTCGTCGTGCCTCTTTAATGCCACCCCCTCAACCCTGCGTCACATCAGTCCCTGAGTCTGCTCATTTTGCTTCCCACTTCTCAGTGTCATCCCTAGGGCTTGGTCCCTTCACTCCTACACCTACCCACAGAACTCAAATCTGATCACATTTTTTTTTGGCTTAAAATCCATCCCTGGGTCCCTTGGGTTCTAGGGTAAAGCCAAACCTCTTACTGGGACCCAAGAGGCCCTTCTAGCTGGCTCTGGCCCCTCCTTACCCTCCTCTCAAGCCGCTGTCCTGTTCCCACCCAGCTCCAACCATAGGCAGCCCTCAGTTCCTGGAGGCACCGAGTTCTCACTCACCTCAGAGCCTTTGCGTACACTGTCCCCTCTAGTGGCCACATTCTGATTGATCCAGCCCCTACTGACCAGCCAGGGTCCTCCCTTCGGGTTTCTGTCCTGAGCATATTTTGCCCTCTCTGGATGACGGCACGCCCCATCTATGCTCCCAAGTGCTTCCCGTCTCTATACTCTTGCTCCCCACTGGTCCGTGAGCACAGGGTGAGGGACAGTGTGAGGGAAGGTTGTGTCCATCTCATGGTCACTCCTGCAAATCCTGGGACAGGGCCTGGTATTCTAAGGGATTCCCAGTACACAGGTGTTAAGTGCATACATAACAAAATGAACAAAAGCATGTCTGTGGCTCAGAGCCCCATGTGACCAGCTGTGAAGGCTGATGGGAGGAGGCCCATGCTATCCCAGAGCCCCACTCTGATCCACAGCATCCTTCACCTGGCCTGTCCTCTCTTTCTGTGTTTCTCTCCTTCCCAGCCCCACAGGCTCAGCTCAGGTGCCACTTCCTCTAAGAAGCCACTCCTGACTTTCACCTCCTGGCCCTGGGTTTCAATCACTCTCTGCATCCTCACCTTCCTGGTTCTCACACCCCAGCTAGGATGTGGACGCAGGTGGCATGGATCATGAGGAAAGGGCTTGGTGGTCTGGCCTTTCACTAATGGAGCAAGAGTGGGCAAGTGACCCGATCCGCTAGGCCTCAGGCTCCTCCCCGGGAAATGGGGAGGTGACACCACGTTTCTGGAGGAGTGGAGGCCCTGCCCTTGGGAGGCCCAGAGCCTGGTGCCCGGCAGGCTCCCACTGAGGGTCTGCTGGGTAAACAGTGAGGCAGTGAAGATACTAGAAGTCAGCCATGAAACACTTGGAAAAAGCCTCTGTTCCCCCAAACTGGCCACTCAGACACTCTGCCCAATGGCTGGCTCAGCCCCACTGCAGCCTGCCCACTAGTCCCTACTCTACACCTATGCTGGTTTCTGTTCAGGAACATATCCATCTTCCGTTGCCAATGCCAGTCCCTGAGAGTCAAGGGCAGGCCCCAGAGCAATAGAGGTATGGGGCAGGGAGCCCTGGGCCTGGAAGCACTGGAGTGCTGCCTACCCGCTGCCTGTAGCTCAGGGCTCTACAGGGGCACTTGCCACAGAGTTCCTTTGCTTTCATTTAGCAAATGTTTACTGGGTGCCTACAGTGTGTCAGCACCTGGAAGACTGGTGCTGAGAACCCAGGCTAAGTAAGGTGGCTGTGACACCATGACTGAGCCCAAAGGTGGGTGACCCCAGGTGACCCTCCACCTCACCCCTAAGCTAGGCTCTGAGGTCCAGAACACTGGGCCTGGGGTAAGCTTGCACATCATCTCCATGCTCTTCACACAGGCAGACCCTCTGAAGGCACTTCATTCACTCATTCATTCATTCATCACGCACTTACCGAGCACATGTTCCCTGTATGCCACTCTGTGCCGGGCACCTGACTGGGCTCCCCCCTCCCTATGGACAGCCTCTCTGTTCCTCGACATCATCCCTTCCATTATGTCTCCCTCCATCCCACCTCTGAGATCCTGACCACCTCAGCTCTGGTAACTACACCACCAGGAAATCTCAACTGCCTGCAGCCCACGTTTCACCAGAACAGAGGGACTTTGCTGGAGAATTTCACAGGCAGGGGACAGGTCTCACCTTCAAAAGGCTCTCAATATGGCCTAGAAATGCACTCCATCCCCCAAACCTAGAAGAGACTTTCTCACCTTCTCTGCAAACCCCACACTTGCCCATCCACTCCAGAGGGATGACTGCCTCATACTTCACCCCAAAGTCAGAACCCAACAGACATAAACAACGTCATCTCCGCCCACCTGCCCACTCGAGAACTGGCCTGTTTTCTGGACACTCCTTCCCCTACAATAGAAGGCAGGCCCATCACAAGCCTCCCTTAGATCTGGGCCCCACTGGCTCCGCCTCTTTCCAGCCACCTCAGTCCCTCCTGCTTTTGCCGGCCCCTGCCAGTGACCCCCACACACTCTGGTGTCTCCCATCATTAGGAATGGTCCCTCGGCTGCAATCCCTCCTGTGGTTTTTCCATCTCTTTTTGTCCCTTTATGACAAAGTTAGCCCTCTTCTCTCTCTCACTTCCCAGTCTCTCCTCCCCAACCTACAAGGCCATGCCAGCTGAGCATGTCGTCGTCCCAGCCTTGTCCCAGCAGAGGTCACTGATGTCCTCAGCTCACTGGACATTCAGCACTTTGACTCAGAGGCTCCCTCCCCATTCCTGCACTGCTTTCTCCACACAGCTCCCCTTCTGCCCTCACCTCCTTGACTGCTATGGTTGGCTTGTCAGGGACTCAGCCCTGAGACCCTTCCCCTTCTCTGGCTACTCCTTCTCCTCAGGGGAGCTCACCCAGTCCATGAAGTCACTGAGAACCTGCAAATCTCCCCTCATGTGTCCACAGCCCACTCAACATCTCCGCTGGGAGGTCTCCCCCGATGCCAGATCAAGCCTTCCTTGCCCCCCACCCCGGCCCACACCCGCCCCTCCCCAGTCTCCCTCAGCTCCATCAGCAGCAGCACGCACCCAGCTGATTAAGCCAAACCTGGGTGAGCCATGCTGCCTCCTCCTCTGCTGGGTGTGCACTTGGCACATTCACCCAAGGGCCGGTCTCTGGTTCCACCTCAAAAAAACCCCTAAACAGATCTGTTTCTCTCCTGCTCCTCAGCCATGGCCCTGGCCCCAGCCTCCAGCCTGCACCACCGTCTCCAGCCTGAATGATAGAGTTAGTCTCCTCACTGACCTCCCTGCCTCCCCTGTTGCCCTCTTACAACCCATGCTCCACTTGGCAGAGAAAAAAAAGGATATTTTAAATGTGTCAGTGGTCAAGCCAGTCCTCTGCTCAAGGCCCTCCACTGGTTCCTCTCACGCCGTGGGCCCCTGAGTGTGCTCTTCATCATTACCTACACACTGCTGTCCGACCTCCCTCTCCAATGATGTCTCCCTGGCCACCGCTGCCCTCTCTGCTCCAGTCTGACCACATGAACTCCCACTGCTCCTCACGTCCCACCAACAGGTCCCCACCTCTCGGCTTCAGGAGGCACCACACCTGTGTCAATCAGAATCCTCTTCTCCCCTTACATTATGGGCCTCAGCTCAAATGTTCTCTCCAGCGAGACTTCCCTCACCACCTGATGTCAAGGAGCCCCTCTGAGACATCTCTATTTCCTTACCTTGCTCAGTGGTCACAGTACCTCAGAACCCCAGATAACCCAGCTTTCTCATTGCCTTTCTTCCTAGATAGACCAAGAGCTGGGAGAGCGGGCCCTTTGTTGGGGGTGTCACCACCACCGTGCCCCAACCCTGGCACAAGACAGGTATCTGCCACACACATGGCTGGCTGCCTGCCATTGTCTCCTAACTGCATCTCATTCTTGTTCCAGGATTTGCTCCTTTCTCACTTGATGTAGAGCAAGATGAACCATCCCCAGCCCCAGGGGTACATCTCAACCAGTCTATCTAATCAGCTGATCGTGGTGGGGTTTGTCCCAACGGTAACTGTTTAAGAGTGGTGACGCAACCCAGTTGTGACCAACGACTGATACAGAGATACAGAATCAAGTCTCCTTGTCCTGTCTCCCTCAGGGCAAACTCTGTGGTGTCATTTGTGTGCCAAAGTTCCCCATGGAGTCAGAGGCCAGACTTCTCCTAAAACCCCATCTGTCTAGCTGCTTCCTCCATCATATTCTGCCATATTGGATGGGGAATCCAATCCACACCGGGACTCAACAGACCCTGGACTTTGTGCTTCTGAAACTGCTGTTGCCATCTTCCCTGAAGACGAAGCTAGTATACACCAAAGGAAGCCCTGATGTCCCAAGCCTGGGACGTCCTGCACCAAATTTCTTGTTACAGGTAAAGTAATGAGTTTCCCTGTTTTCTAAGCCAATCTAAGCCCAGCATCTTTGTTACTTATAGCCAAAGATACTATAAATGATATGAAACTCAAGAAATGGAATTCTGGACAACCAAGGTTAGGTAACGATGGTTACATCAATTCAACTCCCCCAGCACACTTTCAAAAAAAGAAAAGGAAAGAAAGAAGAACGAATAATATTACCCAAACCTACACCTTTAGCATAACTAGAATAAAGAGAATGCCCAAAGTCACGTTATCTTTAAGTAGAAAAATAAACATCAACTCTCAGTGTACTCTCGCTCATATTCCAGCTGCAGGCCTCCATGGAGAACAAGGGCAGTCTGAGAAAAATTGTGCAGGAGAGGGAAGTATGGTATCCCCGAGAATGATCTAAAAACCTTCCAGAAAAGAATCTGAAAATATATATAAATGTGTATGTATATGTATAACTGAATCACCTTGCTGTACACCTGAAATTAACATCATAAATCAACAACAGTTCAATAAAAAGTAAGAATTAAATAAATAAATAAAGTTTAGTATGTCAAAATAAAATAAAATAAAATCCTTCCAGAAAGAGAATGTCTCTCCTAACAGTAAAAATACTGAACAAGAGTCCTGGTAAATCAGAGCACTTACTACCAGGAAGGGACTTAGCTGCATGTGTTCGAGGTAGCATCCTCTGAAAGGTATGACTTATGAGAGGGGAAGGAAAAAGGAAAGAGGAATCCTTTGGAGACTAGAGGATAAGGGGGAAATAAGCAAAAGTGAAAAAATCCTGTAAGAAGAGAATTCAGAAAACTTGGAGGACACACAATCCCTCCCCTCAACACACACACACACTCACACACAGCGCCATTTATTTTTTTAAAAAAACAAACAAAAAAAATTTTGCTCCAGTAACAGAAGAGGGAGCCCTGGAACTAGGAAACATGTACATCATTCCAAATTCATGAAATGAGTAGGTAAAAGTAGACTACATTTATATAAAGCTACTATACGAAAAAAAGAAAACACCTTAACTGATGAAAATTCTCCCCTATCCCTCACAAAAAAAAAAAAAAAAAAAAGACAAAGCAGAAGAAAACTAATACAATACTTCAAACTAAATCTCTTCAAACAAGTATTTGGGCATACGAAAAAATAAAACACAGAAATAGGCAAATAACAGGAAGAAAAGATACTTAATTGGACTCAGGGAAAAAAAGGAAGAAACAAAATTATCTCATGAAGGAAAGCTAAATTACAGGGTATCCAAGGAGAATGGAATCAAATAAAAAAAGTAATAAAATACATTGAAGAAAGTCAGGAATGTAACCAAGAGAATGAAAATGAGAAAAAGACAGTATAGAAAAGTATCAGAAAATAGTTGAATTAGAAATAGGCAAAGAAACAGCAACATGATACATAGATAGATAGAGATAAATAATAGAATCTCTGATGAAGAGAAACAAAACAATGGAACAGAACTAATATTTAACTACAACTCCAGGGGAGAGGGTATAGCTCAAGTGGTAGAGAACATGCTTAGCATGCACAGGGTCTTGGGTTTGATCCCCAGTACCTCCTCCAAAAATAAATAAATGTAATTTACCTCCCCCTCTGCCAAAATAAAATAATCAAATAACTACAACTCAAGAAAAAATTCCAGAAATAAAAGAATATCTGAACTTACATTTTTAAAAAGCCCACTGTGTACTTTGGAAAAAATACCCAGACATACCCTAGTAAAATTATTAGACTTTAGAAATTAAAACAAAAAAATCAAACAACTTACATGGGAAGGGGACCTAGACTGACATCAGATGTCTCAAAAGCAGCATACAAAGCAAGGCAACAAGAGAATAGTGTTAAAAAACTCAAGAAGTGAAAAGCATAAACTAAGAATTTTTATATCCAGTCAAGTTCTCTTTCAAGTTTTAAACATGCAAGAACTCTAGGAACACTATACCCTTGAACCTTTTATGAGGAATCTACTAGAAAAGGAGCTTCAACCAACCAAGAGATTGATGAGGTTCAGGACACACTAGCCAGAATATGGTACCTTGGCATAGAATGTTCCTGAGAAACAACAGGTGCAGGAAGGATTCTCTGACCTTCCCCTGAAGCAGGTCATAAGACCCTCCTGTGAGAGGTGCCCTCTCCGCACCTGGAGAAAAGGGACATCCTTGGCTCCAAGATGGAGGAAGGCCAAGAGCAACCTGAATGAACTGGCCTTGCTAAGTTTCCCCCAGGTTACTTACTTGGCATATACACTTTAGTCCTTTCACACTGCCTAGTATAAAAATGTCTAGTGTAAAAACCTAGTGTAAAAATGCTCAGCTTTAACCTCTTCTCAAGTGCAAATGGAACATTCACAAACACTGATTACATACTATCACAAAGAGAACATCAGCAAGTTCTACACAGTAGAAATATTATAAATAACATTCTCTGATCTCAGTGCAACAAAACTATAAATTATTAATGAAACACTTTAACAAGTCCTTCCCCATGGAAAATTCTAAAACCTTACATTAAACTCTTTAATAAAATGGGAAATAAAAACCAAATTTTTGAAATTTAAAAAATGAAATGCTACATATCAGAATTTATGGACTACTGTATTTTTAAAGCAGTTATCAGAAGAAAATTCATAGACTTAAACACATTAATCAACAAGAATGTAAGTAACTGTATTAAATTCCTAGAACATACAAAGCCACACGTGCACAAACTATAAACATAAAACATAAGCCAAAAGAAAGCACAAGGAAGGAAATAATAAAAATAAAAGCAGAAATTGAGGTGGATGTAGAAAACAGTCGATCAAATTAATAAATCTAAATCCTATATTTTTTAAATTAACAAGCCAAAGAAATCACAAGTCAGACCAACATCACATATCAATGCAAAACTTCTAAATAGTATATTAACCAACCTAATAGCACATTAAAAAATTATACACCATAGCTAAGTAGGATTTATTAAAGGACTCCAAGGTTGTTTCAATATTAGGAAATCAATTAATATAATTAATGTAATTTACCATGTTAATAGATTTAAGGAGATAAACATATGATTATCTCCATCGGTACTTAAAAAGCCTGTGACAAAAAAAATTTAAGAAAATAGAAATCAATGGATACGTTATTAAAAAAAATAAAATCCTAAAGCTAGCATTTTCTTAAGGGGGAAACACTAAAGTAATTTCCACTAATGTTATGAACAAGATAAGGATGTCTACCATCTCCAGGACTATTCAACAGTGTACTAGAGATATTAGAAAATGCAATTAGACAATAGAAAGTAATTAGAGGAATAAGAGTTAGAAAATAATAAGTAAAACTATCTGTTTACAGATAATGTGCACTTAGAAAGCCCTAGAGAAATCATAATAAACTCAACCATTAAATCATCTTCATAAAGTAACAAGATACAAATTATCATAAAGAAAACAATAGATGTAATAGTAGAGAAAGCCCATTTTAATAGCAACAAAGAAAATAAAATACTTAGTGAGAAATATGTAAAACCTACCTGAAGAGAAACTTAAAAGCACTCCTAAAAGACAGAAGTGACTTGAACAAATGGACGAACATTTCTTGTTCTTGGATAGGACAGTTCAGAATCCTAAAGACGTCAGCTATACCTAAGGTAATTTAAAAATATAACACAATCCATACACACACACACACACACACACACACACACACGTGTGTGTGTGTATAATGTAATTCCAATAAAAATATCAAGCTTTTTAAAAAATAGAGCTAGACAAGTTGATACTAAAGCTCACACAGGAAAACAAACATGCAAAATCCCTATCAAAATTCCAACAACTTTTTCTGCAGAAATAGAAAAATCCATCCAAATTATATGGAATCTCAAGGGACCCCAAATAGCCAAAACAATCTTAAAAAAGAGCAAAGTGGGAGGACATATCTCTCAATTTCAAAACTTACTACAAACCTACAGTAATCAAAATAGTGTGATACTGGCATAAAGACAGACTGATGGACCAATGGAAAAGAATAGAGAGCCCAGAAATAAACCATTGCATACACAGTCAAATGATTTTTCAACAAGGGTGCCAACATCACTCAATGGGGAAAAGGAGGCTTTTCAACACATTGTGCTAGGAAAACGGGGTATTCACATGTAGAACAATGAAGTTGGACCCTTACCTAAGACCATATACTAAATTTAACTCAAAATAGATCAAAAATCTGAACGTAAGAGCTAAAACTGTAAAACTCTTAAAAGAACACATGGGAGAAAGCTTCATGAGATGGGATTTGGTGATTTCTTATACATGAAGCCAAAATAGACAAATTGCACTTCACCAAAATGAAAAACTTTGTGTCCTAGTTACACAAAGGATGCTATTAAAAGAATAAAAAGGCAACCCAAGGAATGGGAAAAAAATGTCTGCAAATCATGTATCTGATAAGGGACTGATATTCAAAATATATAAAGAACTCCTAAAACTCGACAACAAAAAACAAACAACTGTATTCAAATATAGGCAAATAATTTGAATAGACATTTCTCCAAAGAGGAATATACAAAAGCCAAAAAGCACATGAAAAGATGCTCAGCATCACTAATCACTAGAAAAACACAAATAGAAATCACAATGAGATGTCACTTCACACCCATTAAGATGGTTATTATCAAGAAAAAAAATAAGAACGTAACAGGCATCAGTGAAGATAGAGAAAAATTTGAACCCTCATGCTGCTGGTGGGAATTTAAAATTGTGCAGCTGCTATGGAAAACAGCATAGTGGTTTTTCAAAAAATTAAAAATACGGCTCTTCCGACGTCACCAATGTCACCCAGAACCAACCTGCACCACCCCACCGTGGTCAACTCCACAGTGTTCTTCAATATTCACTGTTGATGCGAGCCCTTGGGCCATGCCTGCTTTGAGCTGTTTGCAGACCAAGTTCCAAAGACAGCAGAAAACTTCAGTTTTCTGAGCAGTGAGGAGAAAGGATTTGGTTATAAAGGTTCCCACTCTCACAGAATTATTCCAGGGTTTATGTATCAGGGTGGTGACCTCACATGCCGCAGTGGCACTGGCAGCAAGTCATCTACTGAGCATCATCCTGAAGGATATGGGTCCTAGCATTTTGTCCATGGCAAATTCTGGACCCACATAAATTGTTCCCAGTTTTCATCTACACTACCAAGACTGAGTGGTTGGGTGGTAAGCATGTGGCCTTTGGCAGGGCAAATGGGGGCAGGAAAACTGTGAAAACCAGGAGTGCTTTTGGTCCAAGAACGGCAAGACCAGCATGCAGCCCACCATTGCAGACTATGAATAACTCTAATAAATTTGTCTTGTATTTTATCTTAACCACCAGACCATTCCTTCTCCCATTTGCTCATAACAGCCTATAATCTTTGTGCTCTCACTGCAGTTTTCTGAGTTCATGTTTTCCTTATCCCCTCCTCCAAGACTAGCTGGATTACAGAGTTAAGTTTAGGATTATGAAATAAACTAAACAACAGCAAATAGAATTACCACATGATGTAGTAATTCCACTTTGGGGTTTATACTCAAAAGAACAGAAAGCAGGGACATGAAGAAATCTTTGTACACCCATGTTCACAGCAGCATTATTCACAATAGCCAAAAGAGGGAAGCAATCAAGTGTCCATCAACAAATGAATGGATACGCAAAATGTGGCATATACTTACAATGGAATATTACTCAGCCTTAAAAAGTAAGGGAATCCTGACATGTGCTATGACATGGATGAACCTGGAAGGCATTATGCTAAGTGAAAGGAGGAGTCACAAAAGGACAAATAATGTAATGATTCAACTCGTGTGAGGTGCTCAGGGTGGTCAAAGTCATAGAGACAGAAAGTGGAGTAGCAGTTGCCAGGGGCTGGTGGACAGGGGAATGGGATCTTACATTTCAAAGGGTGCAGAGTTTCACTTTGGGATGATGAGCAAAGTTCTGTGGGTGGATGGTAGTGATGGTTGGACAACAATGTGGAGGTACTTAATGCCGCTGAGCTGTACACTAAGAAATGGTTAAAAAGATGAATTTTGTATTATGTATGTTTTACCACAATTTTTAAAATATAATTTAAAACAAATAAATGTGCAAGTATAGCCAGGAAAACACTAAAAGGGAAAAACTACAAAGGGGGCCTGGCCCTACATGACATTAAAACATACTGTAAAACATCTGTAATTGAAACTGTAGTACGAGTACAAGTTATATGCAAACAGACAAACAGAACAATGGAATAGAATAGAAACTCCAGAAATAGACCCAAGTACATACGGAAATCAGTGTTATGACAAAGGTGGCATCTCAAATCACTGGGCCAAAGATGGCGGTTTCAGTAGAGGCTGATGAGTATTTAATAAACAATTTAGTAAATGCTAGTCATTTGGAAAAAGATAAAATTGGAGCCATACCACACACCATACATAAGGATGAATCAAGGTTATAAAAGGCAAAAACACAAAGCCATACAAGTTCTAGAAGAAAACCTTGATATAGGGAAAGGCTTTCTAACTGTGACTCAAAATCCAGATATAATAGAAGAAATAATTAATAACATTGTTTACATAAGTATTTTTAAAGTTATATTGCAAAAATTACCATAAGCAAAGTCCAAATAAAACTAACAAGTGAGGAGAAAATATTTACAACATATATCATAGATAAAGGATCAGTGTCCCTACTATATAATGAACTCTTAAAATTAGAAGGGAAAAAAGCCAAAACTCTAAGTGAAAAAAATATGAACAGACAAATCACAAAAAGATATAAAAATTGCTCTTAATCATATGAAAAGGTTGAAAAGACATCCAACCTCATTTATAACACTTACAGACTTACCCTCCAGACTGGCAAAAAATTAAACAGTCTAACAACATGCTCTTGGCAAAGCTGTGGGGAAACAGGCACTCTGTCATATGGCTAGGGGGCATGCAAAATGATACAATCATTATGGAAGGAAATTTGGTGATACCTAACAAAATTACGTATGTACTTATCTTTTGACCAGCAATTCCACTTCTCAGAGTTTACCCTAAAGCTACCCCTCCATCAGTATGAATATACAAATGCACGAGGTCATTGTACCATTATTTGTAATTGCAAAATACTGGAAATTACCTAAATGCCTATATATGAGAAAATGGTTGAGTAAGTCATGGTAGACGGTACACCCACACAATAGATTACTATGCAGCTGTGAAAAAGAATGAAGGACATCAATGCACTGATAAGGATTGATTCCCAGGATGTACTTACTGAAAATGAAAAAGGCAAAATGCAAAAGAGTATCTATAGTGGGCTGCTACTCATGTAAGAAGGGGGAATAAGAAAATATATATGAAAATATCATTTGTGCAAAAAGAAATATAGAAAGGAAAGCCAGAAACTAGTGATATTGGTTACCTATTGGCATGTGGTGGGAATAGGGTAGAAAAGATAGGAAATGTGAATAGGACAGAAGGAATAGGGGTGAAGAGTGACAGATCATATGCATTAGTGAGTATATTTTATATATGTGGGTATTATATATATAGAAAGAAACATATACATATGTATATATATTCTCTATATATTTAATATATACATATTATATATAATGTAGATACATTACATTATGTTATATATAACTATGTATGCATATATTATAATATATAATATACATGTTATACATAGTACATATATTTCCTATATATTCTATATATATACATATTTCTTTATATTTATAAATGGACCAAGCTACAGTTCATCAAATGAATATATCGCACGGAAGTGGGTGGAAGAACTAAATCAACTTTTGAATATAGTATTTGGACTATATTCAGGCTAAAGAGAAAAAGAAAACTAAACAAATATCAAAGTCTACTTACTAGAGTTATTCCTGCAAAGGGTATGGATTAGCAATTGAAATTACTTTCTGTGTGTTCTAGACTGAGCAAATAAGTAAATATATTATGAACAATGAAAGCCAATTTTCTTTTAGGAAAAAGAAGTAACAAATATGTATAAGTGAGAATGAGGCCTGTGGTTTGAAGTCAATGTGAAGGTATCAGTATGAACTTATGGTTTTCAACAGATCAACAGATAGGTATGTAATAGATAAATAGAGACATGTACGTGGAGGTTAAATATAACATAATGCAGTATAAGGATATAATATAAAATAAATTAATAATATATATATCTCATATTTAGCTGCTCTAAGAGCCTCAAAGCATTGATTTCTCAGTAGCAGTGAGCACATCTTATGACGAAATCTTGGCTGCTAAATACCGGTTCCCACTAAGAGGAACCAAGTCTCCTCAGAGAAATGGCTGATTTCAGGGCTGGGTCTGAGAGAAAGTACAAGATGAGCCTGGAACTTCTTGCTGTGCCAGAAGGTAAAGACATGCTCAAAGAACAAGAACATATCAAAAGGACACAGGAATCACTCAAAGAGGCTCCCACTGGTCAAATCTGGGACAATTTGATCATCAAAATAAAAAATGGTAGCAACAGATTATAACCCCTTGTATATAAGAATTGATAAATTCCTATTGATAATGGAGATAAACAAGAAATTGTGGCCCAAGCAGTCCATAGTGCAAGGGGCAAGACTGCCCCAAACAGATGAGCATGGAGGGAGCACCCCCTTCCCTGGGCAGCACTACTTCCCCACTGGACAGCTCCCTGGACGAGGTGATGCTCGTGTGTGGGGGTCTGGGGGGAACTCACGAGGGTCCTTTGCGCATCCGGGGCGTGCTCATGGCCCACTGCTTGATCTTGCTCAGGCTCTGCTCACTGATGAGCCGCTGGCCCTCAGAGGGCATGCAGTCCACATACAGGTTGTATAACAGCAGTGCCTCTGTGTTCTTGCGCAGGGCGTTGGCCCGGACCACACGTTGTGTGAACACACGTGGATCCTCAGCACAAAAGAGAAGCTGAATCCTTGGCACCCAGTACTGGCAGATCAGGAGGGGCGGCCTTCCTGGGGTTGAGCGGGAGGGGGAAAGGAACATGCCGTTGGGCTCTTTCAGCAGGAGAACCAGATACCAGCCTGGATCTGCTGCTGGTATGTGGTGGCCTTGAGCAAGTGACCCCATCATATCTGCAAAATGGGTATGACAACACTCCCCGACCTGCTCACGACACAAGTTGTCATGGATGGATGTGAAAGTGCTTTGTAAACTGCAAAGAGCTGTGCACAGACAAGGAGTTACACAGGGGTTCAAGTGCCCATTCCCAGATGTCACACCCAGGGCAGACATCACTATTTGATGGGCCTCGGGCTCCTTCTCAACATGATGCTGAAAGCAGCACTGCCAGCTGCTCAGAGGAGGCATATCAAATAATGGCCAACTGCCCTTCCTGGGGTCTCTGAGTGATAGGTCCTCTGGTTCTCACTGATCAGGGGGCAGACAGCCACAGGACAAACAGAGGAAGGAGAAATTCAGACCTGAGCTGGCTATGCCCTGGGGAGGGGTTGGCCTCCGTCACAAGCCAGGCCTGGCCTGAGCAGGGGTTCTATCTGAGGCAGGGGCAGAGAGCTGGTACCTTCAGTGGTGACCCCTCCATTCAGGATGGGCTTCCCCATGTCATCTCGCACCAAACCATCATCATTTGTCTTGTGCACCAGGTAGAGCTTCTTCTCCTTGTCATAGTCCAGGACACCAACATTGCACCATTTGTATTTCAGCTTTTGACTCTTAGGGTCCTCTGAAACAGGAAGGGAGCCTGTTAGTGCTCCCTGCTGTGGGCACGGATGGGCCTCTGCATGTGGGCAGCAGGTACTGGGAACGGTCTCAGTGGTCACTAGTCTGGCCTCTTTCCTACCAAGCTCCAGCTGAGCAGGGGGCCTGATTCCTCCCAGCTGAGCTGGCCTCTGGGAAGCCCCTGATGGCAGGAGGAGCCAGAAGGACCAGGCCTCTCTGCCCTGTGCTCTGCATGACTCCATGCTCTCCATTGGGGCAGAAAGAGACAAAGGACAGCAGGGTTGGGACAGGAGGCAGGTAAGCCCCAAGCAGAGACCTATTGAGGATCTAGGTGGGTATAAAGCTCTTCAGGGTAACCAAGGCCAGGGGGAAGTCCTTCCCACAGGCTGCACGTGGCAGCTGATCCCCTCACATCAGAACAAGGTACAGCAGGGTAGAAGATTGCAGCCCTGCAATGGCTCCAAGCGGGTCTCAGGACCTATACGGTCAGGATGGGCCCCCTACCTACTCCCTAGGCTGAAAGCCTTTGCCTACTTCTCCAGCTCACCTCCTGCCCCCCTTATTCATTCCTCTCCAGCCATACCAGATGTCTGGCTATTCCTGTGACTTTGGAGTTTGTTCCTGCCTCAGGGCCTTTGCATTGGCTGTGCCCTCTGCCTGGAACAGACTTCACCCAGGTCACCTCATTGTTGGCTTGTTCCCTGCTCAGTGGCTTATCCTCAGAGAAGCATCTCTGCCTAAAATGGTGCCTTTGCCCCAGGCACTCTCTGACCTGTTACTCTGTCTCTCACAGAGCCTAAAGTCACACTGTGTGTGTATCCTCTCTGGTTCTAGTCAGCCTCCTCATGCTACTGTCAGCTCCCCAAGGACAGAAGGGACTTCATCCTGTCTTGATCACAGCTGTGTTCCTGTCCCTAGAATGGACGCTGGTACCTAGTAGATACTCAATAAACTTTTATAGAAGATACACTTGGCAGAGTGCCCAGCGGAGGCCTCAATACACTGCGGCTTAAAACAAACTGATGGGTTCTATAATCTGGGCTGACAAAGAAAGAAGGGCTCGGAATTCCGAGGAAATTCTCTCCCTAGTTGACACCAGGTAGATGAGTAAAGGAGGTTGCTGTGGTTTATACCTCACCGGTTTTGGTTCTGTTTTGCTTTTCCCATCTCTTCCCAGTTAGTTTCCTTTTTGAAAATGCTGACTTTGGCTTAACTCAACTTAGAGGAAAAGATGTCACAAGAAGTTCCCAGGAGAAAAAAAGATGTCCCTGGCAGAAACATTCCTGGAGAGGCCCTCTCCCACCAGTGTTCCCCGGAGCCCCAGCCCGGGGTGTAGGCAGAAGCACTTCGGGGGAGGCTGCTACCTGGTGCGTTTAAGGTGAATGCAGCCCCAAACCTTCTGGTTTGATCACCAGGAATTGGAGATCTGGGAACAATCGAGTTAAATTATTTTTGTAATTAAGTCCAAAGTAAAGGGAACATCCTGGCTTCTTGTCTAGTTCAGAGAAATTGATTCCAGCATTAACGTGTTTTTAAATGGAAACGTAAACTTACAGCTTGCACAGCAGACTCACTGTGGGCCCCCTGGAAGCTGAGCAATCTTAAAACCAGCACGGCTCTCACAGTCCTAACTCCCACCTGGGCGATGGCCCGCTGGGTCCACTCCCCACTCCACAGCACTGAGCAGGGAGCAGAGCAGCCCTCAGCCCTGCACGGGGGACCTCCAACTCCCAACCTCACGATCCAGACCTTCCTAGGATGCCAACATAGAGAACAGTCACGCAGGCCAGGGTGGCAGCTATGGAAGGTCAGCCTGGCACTGACCCCCAAACCAGCAAAATGGAGAGAGTTTCTGCAGCCCCAGGGCAGACCTGGGGCAAAGGAGAGGCAGACACAGACAAGAGCAAGATGTGGCAAATCTGTGCGACATCAGTGCAGGGAAGTACGTGTGGGTGTGATAGTGGTTGTGCATGAGTAATGGTAGGCATGTGTGTGTTTGTGGGATGAAATGTGCCTATAAGTGCAACTGTATGTGTGTGTGAGTACATGGGGTGGTGTGTGTGCGACAGAGTGTGCTTGTGACTGTGTGTTTGCCAACAAGCGTGTGATAGTGTGTGTTGTCCATGCAGAGATGAAAGCCGAGAGGCCTTAGCTACAGCTAGAACAACAGGGATTTCTGGATGATGGGATAGAAGGGCTTGAATGGTGCCCCTTATGCATATTTGAACATTTCCAATAAGTTTGCATATTTTTTGTTACCAACAAAGACTTTCTCTTTAATATTGGACACACTATCCAGCTGTTCCTTCCCCAGCCCACCTATCCATGACATCCCTGGTCCCTGCATTTCCTACTTCTGTGTGGCTAGCTCGTTCACCTATATCCTAGCTGGGAGACCTCAAAAGGTAGGGCCCTCATCTTCCAGTTGAGCCCCCAGAGCAGCCCAGGAGTCCATGGCCATGCGGCTGCCAGGACAGGATGGTGCAGACCACAATCCTGTCCCCTCGCCCCCACCGGCACTGCTCACCATGCCCTAGGAAGTCATCGGTGGGCAGGAGGGCTTTTCCGGGGACAGGTTTCCTGTTCTGAGACCCCGGCTCCAATCCCATGTTGATCCACTCACTGGGAGTCCGGCAGTCAAACTCCTCATTGTCAAATACCTGGAACAAAGCAGCGGACGCTGGGAGGAGACAGCTCACTCCCGGCGGGCCCCAAGTGATCTGGGCATGCCAGAGGGTAGGGGTGCCTCAGGAGTTTCCTCCCCAGATGCAGGAGCTGAAGACCAGGGACCAGATGGCTGATCCCCTGCTGCTCACAGGGGTCTGTTGGGTCTGGCTCTGTGAAACCTTAGGTCCTCATCTAACCAAGCCACCCTGAGGTGCAGGCAGAGGGGTATCTGGGGACTCAGAGCAGGATATGGTCTCTCTTTCCCATTCCCCAGGATCATCCAGCTCAGACTCAAGGGAAGAGGAGGCCCTTGGATTTTCCTGAGCACCCACCCAGAGTCAGAAACAATGGAGACTCAGGTTGTCAGGAAACCATCCTTAGTGGGGTGATGTGCATCTGGATTCAGCTCTGCTTCCCCACTAGGAACACCAGGCAAGAGATGTACAGGGCCATGGAGAGAAAGGGCAGGGAGGCGGGTGAAAACCAGAGCAGTCTATGCTCCCTCTCTCTCCTCCCTGGACTGTTTCCCCACTGGTACCCTAAAGGGGCTACAATGGCGCCCTCCTCCACCCCAGGTCGCCCTGTCCTAGTGAGCTCAGAAGCAGTGGTCAGGGAGGCCTGTACACTACTCCACAGTCCAGCTGGGTTGCTTCTTGATGCCCATGCATCAGGTAGGGACAGAGATCACATACACAGGCTCCCCAAGCTTCCAGGAAAGAAGCAGACAATCAGCATCCCAGGGGTCCTGGGGACTCTCCTGCCCCAGCACAGAATGCTTGAAACCCCTGGCAGTGGAGCGGGGACAGAGGCAGCCCCTATTATGCAGTTATCCAATTTGACGAGTGAGTTCTTGTGATATCATGGGATCGCCTTTTGCGTCTGACTCTGAAGCTCATGTCCTGCACTCCTACCCCCTGACCATCAGCCCTCCATAGAAGCTGGGCTCACCTTCAGTGGGAGATAGACAGGGAAGAGCGGGTCATGACCTTGCTCGATGGTCTGGGGGTTGTGGGGGTCGGGGTGCCTGGGCATGAGCTTGTCAGAGTCGATGCCCTCGCTGGCCAGCAACTGCTCGATGTCCAGACTCAGGTACAGCCGCTTCCTCCTGGCCGAGGGAGACGAGAGAATCTCAGGACAGCTCGGCTCATGTGATGTGCCTCCATGGGTGTCAGCAAGGGCTCATGGAGTTGAGGCGGTAGGGGTGTGGCCCAGGGACCCCTGCAGGCCCTCTGCCCCTCTGGGACTCATCAGGAAGTGCTGTGATGGCTGGGGCTGGTGTCCTGGGCCCCCACTGCCCTTCCATCCTGCCTGGCAGTTCCAGTCCCTTGACTTAAATGCCATCCTCCCTGATTCCACAGCAAAGAAAGCAATTTGTTCCTATTAAGACACCAAAGGGCTAGAAGATTTTATTTGAACACTTGCACACAGACCCCTCGTAGTAACTTCTGTTGTGAGGATGGTCACCGAGTTGCCTACTGTCCCTCACCCCTTGGGTTGGGCAGATGCCACCTCCCAGAGGACACCCAGCCATACCTCTCAATCTCAATCTTGCGGGGGCACTGGCCCGGCAGCACCAGGTAGGGCACCTGCACCTTGGGCTCGTAGGCCTGCAGTGGGAAGTCAGTCTGGGTGAGCAGCTTGGTGGTGGACCTGATGCGCTGATGCTCCAGGCGCTCCTCAAAGTCCTCAGGAACCTCAAATGTTCTGACTGCAGAGGGGCGGGAGCAGGAGCTGCAGGGGGCTCAGGCCGGGGCCCAATACCCCAAAGACATAGTGCCAGGCAGGTACCAGATGTGCATGCTTTGGGACATAGGAAGCTCAGCGCTGGTCTGTGGCTGGGCAGTGGCAGGGAGAAGCCAGATGTGGCACTAGGCACCCTAGGGAGCGAGAGCCTGGAGGACAATGGCCTCTAGAAGGTTTGTTTTGGTCCTGTTCTTTCTGCCCAGAGCCAGCACGTCTGACCATCCCTCTCCATGCTGCCCACGACCCCGGTGCCAGGGGCCTTTGCTCAAGCCAGATGTTGAATCAAACTACCATCGAGGATTACAACTGGACAGGAAGGCAAGGTGCTAGCTCCCTGCACATCTGGGATGAGTTCCTGCCATCTCTAGCCCAGAGGCCCTCCTAAGCATCTCGGAGCCTGAATACCATTCACTCATTGGGACCATTTCCAGACTCAAGGCATCTTGGATTCTGTAGGAGTGGGCAGCACTGCCACCATGGACCCAAGGGACCCTAGAGTCACAAAATGGCCACCCCTCCTTAGACAGGCTTCCCTTCCAGATCCGAGGCCAGGGGAGCTGGTGGAGAGAGACCCATTAATAGGGTGACATTCCAGTTTCCCAGGACTCAGGGTGTTAAGTGGGAAGGAAAGTCCCAGGCAAACCAAGACCATTAAGGTGGAGAATGGGGTGCAGGAAAATGCTTCAGGAGATAAGCCCCTTTCCCAGGGCCTGGGTGGGCTCTGGACAGCTTGGTGACGGCTCCCATGCACTCCCCGGGGGGCCCTAGTGAGCCCCTCCTTGGGCCTTACGCCTCTGAGGTCAAGATGCAGTCAACCATAGGAGGGCCCCTTGGGGTTACCCACTGGGGCTCTACAGGAGCTTCCAGAAGCTCAGCAGAGGCCATCCACCTTCAGCTAAGTCAGCTCTCTTACCAGAGGGGCTGGGGGAACCCCACCTACCAAAAAAGTCTGGCCCAGAAGGCAGTTTTCAGATCCCTGGTCATCCACTCCAGGGCCTGTGGGTCTGTGACACATCCCACACCTAGGATCATGAAATTCTCGCCCTGGCCCTGCATCTGAGGAGCCAAGATGGAGCCAGCGTGAGGACAGCATACCTGGCCCCCACCTCTGCTAGTCTGTGAGCCCTAAGCAGGATTCTCAGGCCTCTGCTTAGCCTTCTGTAAAGAACCCTGACTGCCCCACCCTGTGGCCTTTCAGGCCGCTTTTCCTCATGTGGGTGGGGCTGCAGGGCAGCTGACCATCCCCCTGCCCACCCCCACCCCCACCGTGGATGGTAGGAGCACCATTCCCAGCTCTCCCATAGCCCTTGATTTGTGGTTTGTAACCATTTTCTGGGCCACAGATACTAGTGAAACTGCTGAACACAATTGGCTGGGTCCTCAGATCACTGCACAAATGCACATACGTGAGATGTTTCCTGTGCCACTTTTGGGGGTTCCCAGACTCCCAAGAGGTCCATGGACCCCTAGAGGACTAATATAAACAGAGCCAGGCCTCTCCTGGGGGTAGACTAGGGGACAGATAGCTGGGACCCTGGGGCATCTGGGCCCAATTGAAGGGGATGTCCAGTCTGCTAGTCACTGCCTCTCAGGGCACCCCCTGCTCACTGCCTCTCCTGGAGTCAACCTCCTCTCCCCTCTGCCACTGGGGACTGCCCTCCCTTCCTCCACAGACCTGCCCCAGGCCTTACAAGACTCACCACGGAGCCTAATGGGAAGGTCCTTCTTCCCCCTTCAGCAAAGATCTCCTGGGCGCCTTCCTGTGCCAAACCCTGTTCTAGGTGATGGAGCCTGAGCTGGGTTAACAACTCAGACACAATCCTGGCCTCCTCCAAGCCCACGTTGCCCAGGAGGCAGGAAATACACAGGTCAATGCCCTACTGTCCCCAGCTGGGCAGAGAGAACTGGGGTCCTGCCCTCAGCAGCCCCAGCCCCACGGTGTCCTGGTCACAAGAGTCATGATCAAGCACCTGTAGTTCACTGAGTGCTCACCGCAAGCTGGGCCTTGCAAAGCATCTTGCCTCTTGTTAGTCCCATTTTACAGTGGAGGAAACTGAGACCCTCAGCCAAGAGGAGGTCATCTCCCTAAGGCCAGAGGCCTAGCTTCAGAGGCTAAAGGCACCCAACCACCCAGCCCTCCTGGGCACTGACCTTTTGGGGTGAACTTATCCAAGTCGGCCTGCCGCAGAAGGTCCTGGTTCACGCAGGGACCACGACATACTTTCTGAAACCAAACCCCACAGCCTTGAGGAAGTGTCTACATCCCTAGGATAGGCAGGATCTAGAAGGACCCCCAAGGCCAGATGTATCCCCCAAAGACCATCAGGGACCAGCCCAGGGGCTCAGAGACAGGGAAGAACCAGTGAAGAGTAATTCACACAACTCCCCATTCAGAGGCCACAGAAGGTGACAAGCTGTGGCCACCTGAGACACCCCTGGCCCTACCCAATTCTGGTTCTGCACAGCTCCCCTCCTCACTCTGAGAACACT
The DNA here is from genome assembly GCF_048773025.1 of Camelus bactrianus. Lineage (NCBI taxonomy): Eukaryota > Metazoa > Chordata > Mammalia > Artiodactyla > Camelidae > Camelus > Camelus bactrianus. The sequence goes on from NC_133555.1 coordinate 32,027,879, forward strand.
CATGAAGTGTGTCCAGGGGCTGAGTCACAAGACACACATCAGAGGTACGGACGGGCCAGCAGGTGTCTCTGTGTCTTCCTCCACTCCCAAGGGCACTCTGGACCCCTGGCGTAGTGGCTATCAGTGGGTCCTGCCCTATCTCCCTTGGCCCCTCCCCTGCCTAAAACTTTCCTAAGGCTCGGTGATCTCTGCCCTAATTACATCCCTTCTTCAGCTTCTCCTTGCCCTCCATCTCTCCCCTCCTATCTTTACCCTTCTCCTCCACGTGGGCCTGGCCTCTGTTAGGGACCTCAAGTCTTTGTACCTTCTGTTCTCCCTACCTGGAACATTCTCCTCAGCCCCTATCTTGCCCAGCAAACTCATACCTATCTCATAGATCTCAGTAGTACACCACCTACCCAAGGACCTCTCTCCAATCATAGGTGGGGTGGGGTGAGGAGGTACTTCCCCACCAAAGCCATTGCCCCATGACAACTGGGACATAGATGTCTCATCCTCACTGTCACCAGGGCTTAGTCCAGGGCCTGTCACAAAGCAGGCGCTCAGAAATGAATTGTTGAATGAAAAGACAGAGATGGATGGTCAGAAAGATGAGCAGATGGGTGGGTGGGTGGAAAAGTTGCTAGACTGACAAATGGATGGCTGGATAGATGGGTGGATAAATGGATAAGTGAACAAACGGAAGGAAGGAAGGGAGGAAGGGAGGAAGGAAAGAAGGAAGGCAGGAAAGCAGGAAGGCAGGAAGGAAGGGCGGGCAAAAGGAACCTACAAGGAAGACTCGGGCTTAGTAGGGTATGGCTGCCACAATTACCCCAAGTTTATCCAAGCTTCCAGGGCTGAGGATGTCAGAGTAGAACCCACGCTGCTTCATCAGAGGGTACTTCTTATCAGTGCCTGTCAGGGGCAACTTCTGGGGCTGCCCCAAATCTGAGGTCATGGGTGGATCCAGGGGCAGGGGTAAAGGTGGGGTCTTGGGCTCAGGGCTTGGAGGAAGCTTCTCCAACCCAGAATCTGGTCCCAGAAGAATCCTCTCCAGGTTGCGCTCTAGGTCTCTCAGACTACAGTCTTGGCCTGCAGGAGTACCACTGCCCTCTGGGCCCTGAGGGCTTCTTCCTGGGTTGTAGCCCTCTCTGTTAGGTTGCTCCATGCTGCTTCTCAGGGCGATGCCCCAGCCAGAGCTCCTAGGAGAAGATACTGGTGTCAGTGGGCCCTTTCCAGCCTCTGCTCATCCCCCAGGATCACCAGGATACAGGGTCGCCTAGTCCACCACCCACAACATGCCCCAGCCCTCTATGCATGGATAACAGAGGGAGTACTACCTGATCTGGACAGACACCTAGTGCCAGGAAGTTCCCACCAGGAGACAGTAGGGACTTCCCTAGATGCTGCATGTGAGAAATAAGACCCCAGAGTCAACGGCTGAATGATCTCCAGACGCCCCCCACCCCCATGCATCCTTCTGTACTTTCCCACCCCCTTCCCCATGTTAGAGAGCAAGGTCGGCTTCTCACAAGTAGAGATAAGGAGGGAGGCCCAGAGCTCACCCACTCAATGAAGGCCCTGTTTGGTTTTCCCCAAAATGACTTTTAGCCAGATCCAGAGGCACCCTCAGTGCCCCCCAACCCCCTCCCAGCCCTGCCAGACTGCCCTGAGTGTGGGGCACTGGGCCATGCCCTGCATCCCCCACCCATGCCTATCTCCCCTATCCTACCCCAAGAGCCAGAGGATTAAACTGCCTCCCCCGAGGGACCCTGAGCCTCTGTTGGCCCCCAGATCCCTCTGCCAGCAACAGAAAGATATTCACCCACCCTCACTCTCAGAGTCAGCCCAGCTGATAAAACCTACACCCTTTTATCTCCCCAAAGGAACAGGAGACACGCCATTAGATTGTGCACATATCCCGAGGACAAGAGTTTGCAGAGTTTTTATGGTGGGGCAAGCAAGCCCTTGCCAAGCCACTGTTGCTTTTGGCTACCTCAAAATGCATCACTTGGGGGAAACTTTGGTCAGGGGAGCATTATAGAAAATTGGACAGGGGTATGAGAAAGAAGAGATTTGCGTGTAATGCTGGTGTAAAAATAAAAAGAGAGTCAGTTTACAATTTTCTCGATAAAAATGTCAATTAAAAAGGGAAGGGGCATCTTAACAAAAGGAAATGGAGACCTGGCCTGAGCAAGGCCCCATCCCCCTGCCCCCCACCAACACACACTGGAACAAAGCAACCAGAAGCTTGCAGTACAGACTGCTAAAGCTGGGTGATTCGTGACTCATTATCTCCATTTTAGACATGTGGTGAGACCAGCCAGTGCAGGCCCCTGTTGGACCATGGCAGGGGAATCTTGCCTGGACTGACCTGAAGGGTGGGGAGTATGGCCAGGGCTGTCTGGGGCAAAGCAGTGCTGAAGCAGCCTGCAGCTGCTGAGTCTATTTCTAAGAAGAAGGTGGTGAGTTGGCGAGATCATTTGAGGAATTGTGAAGCGCAGATGGGGCTCTGGCAGGATATCCCACATTTTCAGCCCAAAGGCCCATCAGCTTCCAGCCAGCCAGGCACGTCCCACCAGAACTCTGCTCCCTGAATCCCTCCCTAGTGGCCAGCCGCCTCCCAGGGCTGGGGTTGCAAATGATACTGGATCTGGCCCACCTGTCTTGACATAGCCAGCCCTTCCCAGGCACCCTGAATGACAAAGGACCCACTGGAGCTTGGTCCCATCATGGCTGCAAACCCACAGTTGTCTGCTTCATCTTTGAACAAAATCACCAAATAGAAAGAGCAGGCCTTGAAGAGGCCAGGTCCCAGCCCCACAGGAAGACATTCTATTCCCCTGGTCTCTCTGGCTCTCAGATGGGTTTGAATATGCTTGACTGTTTCCTGGGCTGTTATAATACTGGCAGAGATAACAGAGGCAGAAATGTCCAGGAATCTGCAGGGTGACTAGGGGCAAAAGAAGTCTGTGATCTGTGGATGTGCTGCCCCTGTGAGCCCTTTCCTTCTGAACAGGGCAGCATTGGGGGCATGCATCCAGGCCTGTCCCAGGAAGGAAGATGTGAGGGTGAGCTGCAAACTCAGAATTCTGTTTCCCCTCCATCCCTCAGCCCCTCACAAGGATCGACGTCTCCCTTCCAATCTCACCCCAGCTCCAGGCACCTGTGCCTTGCCAGTGTGGACAGGATCTGTGACAGACAGACAGACAGACAGACCTCTGCCTCCTGTCACAGCTCCACATATGATGGCAGCCTCTGCACGGAAAAAAGTGTGCTGGTAAGTGGGAGAGGACGTGGCCCCCAGCATGGCCTCTGCTGGGCACCCTCTCATTTGTGGAAGGGAACCAGCCAGTACGATGGTGGGGTGGCCCTGGAAGGCACAGCGCTGGGAATGGTGAATGGCAGTGGGGGCTTAGATGTAGTTCATGCAATATCTCATTTAAATCTCTGCGGTGGAAATTGAGCCTATTCTTAATTCTCAGAGGTAGGGAAAACGAGGCTCTTGGACCAGGACGTGGACCCTGGGCCGGGAGGGCGTCCTTCCTGTGGCACTCGCCCTCCCAGCCTTATACAGGTCCCCCAGAAGGCTCTCACCTCGCCATCCCTTGGGCCCACCGACCTACCTCCCACCTACGACCTACGGACCTACCGGTCGACCTACCCGCTCCACCGCTGGGTGTGGGGTCTGGCGGCCCGTCGCTAGGGAGAGCCGCTGGGCTCGTTGCTAAGGGACGGGACCATCCGGCAAGGCGGGCGGGAGCTTCCGTCAGTGAACCTCCGCAGGTCTGCACTGGCCTCCCCTACACACTCCGGAACTTGGTTCCTCCCACCCCGACCTGCGTCTTCTCCACCCACGCCTGGGACTAGCCCCGAGCCTGGGGCGCCAGGTTGGGTGCCGGCCAGGTTAAGGGCCAGCCCTCTAGGCTCTCCAATCCAGGCTCCATTACCCATCTCCTCTCCCAGACTCTTTCAGAAAAAGAGACAAAAGAACCAAAATACGTTTTCAAAGTGCGACGACTTTGAATCCTGGTTTAAAAAAAAAAAAAAAAAAGCTATGTAAATAATATGGGGAAAATAATTGGGGAAATTTACGAATTGGAAATCTATATTTAAGTCACAGCTGCAGGCCCCATGGTCAGGTCACTGCAGAAAGGGTCTCTTCTGTTCTCAGGGAGACTGCTAAAACAGCCACAAACACCCACAAGGCTGCAACTTCACCTCAGCCCTCAGCCATCCTCTGGGTGAGCAGTAGATACAATTGCCCCCATTCCCTGGTCTCAGGCCCCCATCTGCTCCAAGACCTGGCTTGAGTTCAGGCTTTGATCCTCCTTACTGTCCTGGATATTGAATTATTGTTAATTTTCTCAGATATGATAGTGCTATTGTGGTTATATAGGAGACTGTCTCTGTCTCAGCTGATGTGGGCCAAAGAATTTCAGGACAAATGTCAGGATGTCTGCTGCCTCGAGTTCCTTTCACATGGTTCAGAAAAATTTATATATAGGTAACCACAAAAAGAAAGGAGATAAAGCAGAAATGGTCCGATACTAATAATTAGGGAATCTGAAGGTTTACAGATGCCCACTGTACCAGTCTTTCCATTTTTCTATAAGGAAAAGAGGTAGGTTACAAACCAAAAGAAAATGTAAAAATCACCCCTGCCCAGAGCCTTCTCACAATTGGCCCCATTTCATAGACAGGAAAACTGAGGCTTGGTAAGCCAGGTTAGTGTTAGAGGGAAATGGTAGGTCCTGATGCTCATTTTGCAAATATCCAATTTTATTTTACACCTTAATAATGCTGGCTTGGTGCCAGAAACTGTACTGGAGACTAAGTAGCCAGATTTGAACTGGACCCCTGTCTCTACGATAGAATGTCTACTAAGTGAGAAAGCCACAGAGACCAGGCCACAAGCTGTGATGAGAGAGTAATTCACTCTTTACACTGGCTTCTGCTTCCTCTGTCAAGAACATCTCTCTCCACCAATTCCTACTTCTGGCCAACTCCTATTCATCCTCCAACACCCAATTCTGATGCAACCTTTCCTGAGCCTGAATCATGGTTTACTTTGCTTTTCTTGTTGGCACTCACACAATAGGTACTCAGAGACCCTCACAGAAGGAAAGAAGGAAGGAGAAGGAGGATTGGAGGCAAGGGTGGCCACAGCTCTTAAGAGGACAGACACTCCCAAAGCCCTGTCCTGGGCAGCCTGGCTCCTCTGTAGGTCTAGGGATAGGCATATTACTCCACTCACCCTGTGGAGAGACACCTGTTTCTCTGTTTTTGCCTGTCACTTCCCACACTGGGTATAGCTGTCCAAAAAGCTGCAATACCCATCTGGTTGCCAGGGCAACATCAGCCCATGGTGGGACGTCAGGGATGACAGGGCAGAGCACTAATCCTGGAAAGTTGCCAAGCAACGCAGCAGGTTGGTGACATCATAGGGACCACGGCTTCTGGACAGATGGACGGGCCACTGCGGGAAGGGTCCACTCTCAGGAGATCTAGCCCCCAGAGTCACTCACCCACTGCTATGCAGTGGTCACTGCTGTGTCCCTCAACTGGTGGGTTTGCATGGCAGGGACCAGGGGGTGCTGCTTTTCCAGAAGCCCTGCCAGCTCCACTTTGCCCCTCTAAAGGGGTGACTGCCTCCTTCCTTGGCAGGGGACTGTGGGTCAGTCCCTGATCTCCTGAGTCTCAAGTACCCACCCTCAAATGCCACCTTCTCCAATGGTTGGACATGGTTTCAGACTTTGATCTTCCTGCCCTGCTCTGGAGGCCACCATGTCTACCTATTTCGTGGGAGAGGAACAAAGGGCTGAGCTATGACCCCACCCTGGGCTCCTGCCCCTCCTGTGTTGGGGGGTGTCTTTTGCCCTATATGGGCTGGAAGGGAGGCCAGCCTTGCTCTTGTTGAAATGGGGAGAGACCACATCCCTGCAAGAGTTTGGGGGATGGGGAGAGGTTCTCTGCCCATCTCTAGTGGCCTGGAAACTTAGGGCTTGGGCAGATAGGCTGCTCAGGGCACCCTGGCCCAGGCCCATGACTTCGGGCACAGGGTCTGAGGGGCATGGCAGGCCTGGGCTACCCCCTCCCCTGTGCCTTCATGTTGGCAGCACTGAGGCTGGGAGGAATGCTTCACTAGCTGCAGACATGAAAGCCCTGTGTGAATGGGTGGCAGAATGGGTCTTTCACGTGGCCAGCCAGCCAGAACGGAGGACGACAGGCATCCAGATGGGGTGGCTGGAACTAACCGCTCCCCACCTGCCCCCAGCTGGCTTCTTGGGCCCCAGGATATCCCTCTGGTCTACTAGGCCAGGAGCTCCAAGCTGCTGCCAAGAGAAACAAAGTCACAAGCGTGGAAGGCATTAGAGGGCTAGGCCAGGCCTGAGGCTCCCCTTCTCCCCAGGCCTCCCCATTCCTCCCCTTCTCTGCCATTGGCCAACTGGCCTCAGCAGCTCTGCCCAGTGCTTTCTCTGATGAATAAAAATGGAGACAAATTAATTCTCCTTTCATCCACATAGTCAGTTTGACAGACAAGACCTTGAAAGCGCAGAGCTCAGGGAGGTGGAGTGAAAAGGAGTTCCAGGGGATTGAGGACCAGTCACCCATGAATGCTTGCCCTCATCCCAGCCCCCAGCCCAATCCCACTCCCATCTGTATTCATATGGAGCTTCCTGAATGGGATTTCCTCCCTCTTTCAGTTTTTCTACCACTTTCTATCTATTCTCAGGCTTCAACTCCTCAGGAAGCCCTCCCTGATTGCTTCAGTCCACAGAACACACTCACATTCCTCTCCTCAGGGGACCATAGTGAGTACTCTTGGCAGGCAACCATGCAATGGTCACTGCTGTAGCCCCCAACTGAAGGATGGGTGTGAGCGGTGGGGACCAGGGGTGCTGCTTTTCCCAGCAGTCCTTAGTCCATCAGTCCTGAAAGGACCCATAGGAAATCTCTAGAAGACAGAGCAACCCATACCAGCCCATCACCCTGAAGATGGTGGCCACTGACAACCACCCAGCTACATGTGACCACACTTCACACCCCAGCCTACCTCCTCCCTCTGACCTGCAATTCCAGACCATGCCAGCAAACCGGGTCCAGGATGCTAAGGCTCAGCTCTCTAAGAGCAGCGACCAGGAAGGGTCCCCACCAGCCCCGACCTGCCTGGACTGATGCTCCAGTGGCAAGCCCCAAAACAGTGATATCTTCCACAGGACATTTCTGTGGGGCCCCGAGCTGCTGCAGAGAGAGTTTATCATAATTAGGCTCTGAGCACCTCTGATTTTCCCTCCGTCCCAAGCAGCTCAGTGAACATTGCTGAGTGATCTCTTGGCAGAGTGGGTGGCCTCGTCATCTCAGCCCTGCCACCCATGAAGTACCCTCACCCCACCCACTCCAGGGAGCCTGAGTTCGCTGAGTCTGGGGACCAGACTACCATTCTGACCTCTTGCCCACCTCTAGAAAGGTCCATGAACAGGACAGGAGGCCCTGGTTCTGCCGCCAACTCACTGGGAGAGTCTGTTCCCTTGAGGGGCCTCAGTTTTTCCATCTGCACAATGGGGAACACAAAACTTGCCCAGCCCTGCACCGGGGCCTCCTATATAGAATGGTCTGAGGGACACGAGGACTGTTACCCCACCCCAAATACCTCCATTCTTGGCAAAAGCTTTGCCCTTGCCAGACTTCTGGGAGGAATTGTGTAAGAAACGCTAGACAGGTCAGCAAGGATGGTTTGTTCCAGAATGGGGGGTTCCTCATTATCAGAGAGGTGGGGCCGCCGTCAGCAGTGAAGGCTGGGCGTGTTCAGACAGCCAGAGCGGCAGCTGGAGCAGGCAGTCTCCCTGGAAATCTGCTCCCACACTCCAGGTTGGCAAGCTGATGTGGCAAGAGGAGAGGGGCTTTACTCAAGGTCACAGCAGAGAAGGATGGGAACCTGGGGCTGTTCTGCAGGCTAGGAGATGCTAGAATGTAAGCCACAAGACAAAGACCAGTGGCCGGGGAATCTCCTTCCTTTCCAAGATGGGGAGGGGCATCCTCCTGGGCCTCCCACTCCTCCTGCCTCCTCCATCCCACCATCCAGTGGTGCGTATCAGAGAGCCTGATGCTGCTAGTTCTTAACATCTCAGTGTCTTCACTTGAACTGAACTATTGGATCACCAGGGGCCCCCAGGCCATCCTCTGGCAGCATTTACTGTTTCCATAGGGGGTCCCTGCCCCAGTGTCCTCTTTCCCTGATACTCCTGATAGGCCACTCAAGAACCTGGCACCGATGAGTCCCCTGCCCAGTTCCCCTATACCCATGGGGGCCTCTTGGAAATGTCATCTCTGCCTCTAAGCAGTGACTCTTAAGTGTGCAGAAGGCGTTCAGGTCTCCAAGTGGCCTAACAGGTAGCCCTAAGAGTGTGACCCAGGACACCCCCTTCCCTCTCCAACTTAGCTGTCCACCCTGAGCCAGCTCTGGTGACATCCTGGCTTCAGATCTTCCAAGCAGAAGGAGGCCCTGAGGGCAGGAATAGTTGCTTCCACTTTACAGGTGAGGAGAATGAGGTCCTGGAGTGGGGGCCTTGTCATGGGCACACACACTACTGGTTGGGCAGAGCTGATTTGGCAGCTAGATCCTCTGCCCTTGCCCAGGGCCCTCCCTGCTACCCATCCTGGTTCTACAACCCCTCTTGGCTGGCCCTCAGAGCAGGCAGCTGGGCCTGGCGCTAAACAGGGAGTGCCTTGGGGAGGGCGCCTGAGCTGGGGAGCAGGTGTGGTGGGGGGGCAGCAGGTGCAGGATAATGGGGCCACCAGGGGAGGCCCAGGGAGCAGGTGCTGCCATGGAGGGGGTGAGGTTGTCATTGTTCGCCCAGCTCTGGTGGGCCCCGAGCAGGAGGGGCATCCCTGTGAGCCCCTGGGCCACCCTGGCTCATGCTCAGAGGTCGTCCAGATGCCTGGGCTCAGGCACACAGCCAAGGCCCTCCCCTGGGTCCCAGCAACCCACCAGGTTGCCATGACAACCAGCACTTTCATCCCTGTCCCTTTGTCTGGTCACGGTCCAGCTTTTGTGACCAAGCCTTAATTGGGGGGTGGGGAAAAGGGGCCTTGCCTCCGGACACACTCAGCTGGGGTGGAGCTGTGAACCCAAGGCAGAGGGGCCTGGAGGGCAGGTTAAAGAAACCTAGAAAAGCTGTGTTTTGCTGGCCATCCACCCCTGCAGCCTCCTCTCTTGGCTGCTGAGCATACCCTCAGAGCTGGGTCTACAGGCCTGTGAGAGATCTGTACCTCAGGCTCTCTTGTCCCCTCCCTGTGCCTCATTTTCCCACCTGTGAATGACCACTCCTTCCCTCTGCTGCACTGTGGCTCTGGGAGGCAAAGGAGCATGGCTGAACCAGAGTGTGTTAACTCCCCTGTACAAATGGGGAAACTGAGGCACAGAGTCAAGCTGGGCCTTGGCCTGGATCATGCCATGGTGAGAGAGAGGCAGAGCTGAGCCTACCCAGGACCCAGGACCTCAAGCCATCAGACCCCAAATCAAACAGCAAATTGAGCCCACAGTCATCCCTCCTCCAGACACCCCCATGGTAAGGAGCCTAGCCACAGGGACTGGGCAGGGCTGGGAGCAGGCTGTGGTGGCCCCACCAGCTGTGTGACTGTGTGCAAGTTCCTTCTCTTGGAGCCCAGTCTGTAAAATCAAGGTAAGTCTAGAGTAATGGGGAGCCCTCCCACCCACAGCTGGGGTGAGAATGAAGTCAGGCACCCTCTGCACAAAGCTGACTCCCTGCCAACCTCACAAACACCTCACATCCTCCACTTCCCTGCATCACCGTGGCACACCTAGAGGACTCAGCATTCCCACATGGCCACCGTGCCACCCTGCTCTGAGCCTTGGCACCTGTGGTCCCTCCCCTGTGGCACTCTCCCTGCTCACACTGGAATCCGGAAGTCCCGAGTCACCAGGAGCTGGAGAGCATGACCGCTGATGTCAATTCTATAGAAATCCTCTAGAGACAAGCTCTGATGTTCAACCCTGAAGCAGAAGCAGAGTGTGCTCCTGGGATGTGGATAAGGCTCTGGGGATGGGACAGCACAGAGGATGGGAGCAGGACAGCTTCAGAGACTAGGCTGCAGCACCTCTTCTCCTTCCTTCCTGGGCTGGCCCTTCTGATCTTTGAGGGGAGTCAGGGGTTCCTGCAAGACTCTGTCCTAGGCTCACCACCCCAGTCTCTTGGGAGGAGTCTGGGCACCTCGACAATGATCAGCACAACCTCGAGGATTTCGAGTGAGCTCTGCAGGGTCTGCCACCTTCCATGGGATCCAGGGCTCTGCAAGCCCCTCAGGCTCAGGACAGACCCTCACCACCAGGTCTGGTGGGTCTGGTGGTGTGCCCGAGACCCCTCCAGGCAGACACCTCAGTCAGGGTGGGTCTGTGTCCTGCCTTCTCAGCCACCACTGGTCCCCCTGATTGAGAGACCTGAGAAGCAGAGGGCCACTGGGGAGGAGCTTGGGCTCCCCTGCAGTGAACACTGAGCAGAGAACGATTCAATACAGCAGGGCTGGCCCCACATCTCAAAACGGCTCAGCCATCTCAAGAAAATGTCACTTCCTCTTCCCATGCACACCCTCCTCTGGTATTAGCTCTGCACATGCACTGGAGGTGAGAGGGGATGGCAGTGGGGTCTGTGACCTGAGGCCATCAGGTGAGTTCCAGGACCTGGGCTGAAGCTGTGCCACTGGGCAGCCCACGCCAGGAGGAGGACAGTGTCCATCTCTGTCGTTACTCATTGTTAGGGGTTAGGAACCCATCATGAAGGAATTAGTATGTGTTGTGAGGTTTACACACATCATGTCATGTAATCCTCACACCAGTCCATCAGAATGGAAACAGAATCCCTGTCCAAAGCACATGAGTCCCTAAGGTGTCAATCCCAGCCCCACCCCAGCCCTGGAGGGTGCAGAGAAGGTAACACCTCTTAGGTAGGGGTTGAAGGATGGAGGGGGACACACCACCCAGAACCGTCCTCCTGCTGCCCCATCTTCAGGAGTGGCTTCCACTTTCCAAGGTATGTTTCTAGTGAGAAGGTTCAGAGGACCAGGGGCAGGGCACAGGTGGAAACACAAGACTGAGAGTGAATACCCCGAATTTTGCATCCCAGGCACCTCACGTGCATCGTCCTAGTCCCAGCCCTGTGGGGACATTTCAGAGCACAGCTCCACTCCCAAAGCCCCTCCCTAGGCAGCTGACAGCCCTTCTTTCCCCACTCCTTACCCCCAACCAGTGCACCCAGTCCCATCAGTTCTACTCTTAAATATCCCTCAAATTCATCCACTTCTCTCCAGATCCACAGCCATAGCCCTGGCCACCTTCTCCTTGGCCTCCCAGCCATCAGCCAGCAGCTTCCTACTTAGAAGTAGGAAGTTCCTACTACCTAGCAGCCCTGCTTAGACCCCTCCATATGGCCCATCTCGGTCCTCCCTAGTCTGGCCCCACCTTCTCCCCACTCGGCACCTGGTGCTGCCTTCTGGTCAGAGGGAGGCCCTTTTAGTTCACACACACACCCAGTGCCTGCCCGCTCCACACCTGGATCATGTTCACTGCAGCTCAGACATCTTTCCTCCCAGGTTTGAGTTAAGCACTCCTGTGCTCCCATAGCCACAACACAACTGTGTGGCCATGAGCATTAACGTGTCTGCCTCCTCAGAGAGACCAAAGGCACCATGGGGAAGCGTCCAAACTGTCTCGAGATCCTTGTGTCCCCAGCCCTGGCTGCTGCCTTGCAGAGAAGAGATGCCCAGTGAGCAACAGCTGAATGGTGAATGAATGAGAGTGTGGCCAAGGCTAGGAGGGCCGTTCTACATAGGCAGGTCCTCCAGGTCTGCTGGGTGTAGAAGCTGAGGCAGGAAGTGGGCTGAGGGAGATGCCCAGGGCAGAAGACTGAACCAGCAGGTCCTCTGCGGAGGCCCCGGATTTGTGTGGCCCCAGTCCTGCCCTGAACTGCGAAGAAGGGGCATTTCTAAGAGCCACATATCTGCCAGAAAGGGACAGGAATTGGGGCTTCAAGCCAAATGGAGAGGGTGATTTAGATGGATTCCTAGAGGTCTCACCCACTGCCTCTGAGTCACATATTACCTTTCAGCAAAGCTACTTGACAGTCCTCCTGGGGACCACCATGGTATGAGGGAATCCAAAGGACCAGCCACTGTGCACCCACTCTGCTCAGCCGAGGGGAGGATGCCTGTTGGTGGCTTTGTACAATCCCGCCCCCGATCCCTGTGTAGAAAGCAAGCAAGTTTGCAAGTGCAGGTTTCCCTGTGCTTGGCTGACCTTGAACCTCTGGCTACTGCTCTATGTGGGTGGCCCCCAGTCAGCCCGGCGGCTTGTATCCCTCCCAGCTCAGTAGCAGCCCCTTGAACTCCCTGGCGGGCTTCCAGGCCTTGGAGGAAGCCACTGCCTTTGCCACCATCATTACTGCTGCCACCATGGCTGCAGCAAAAACACAATTACAGTGAACAGCCGCTGCCTCACTTGAGCCTCGCCAGCCACACCTGGAACTAATTAACTTAATTAGGCCTTAATGAGCTACACTGGTCGGAAGGCCTATTTTTACTTAATTATCCCCTAATGTGCTTGGCATGGAGGAGCGCGGTATCAGGAGGATGGCTTTAGCGGTGGCAGCCGCTACCTCTTCTCCCTGCAGAAGGGATGCCCAGGAGTGATGCCTGTCTGCTGGGAGTGGGCCCCAAAGAGCCGAGATTCTGGGGGAGGTAGGGCCACAGACCACACCTGTGGGGACAGCGTCCCTCCTGCAGCCTCATCCTTCTGGCTGCCCTGCCTCAGCTGGGGCTGAAGCCATCCCAGCCCCGCCTCAGCCCAAGCAATCGTCCTGTTCAGATCTGCATCACACCTGCATGACACTGTTCTCGCTCTCCTGTCCCCCTCAACTAGAGTAGAATTTCCACCAGGGCAAAGATTTCATCTGTCTTGGTCCCGACTGAATCCCCAGCCTAGAACACCATCTGCCTGGCACACAGTAGGGACTTCTTGTTGAATGAATATTGGGAGATTGCTTTGACTCTTGCACAGCCAGCCCCGCCCTCAAGTTCCCCAGAGTCCCCAAACACCTCACACCTGAGACTGACATCCCCTCATCCCACTCTGGCCTCCCAGAGTACCACTGTGAGCAGAGGCTGAAGTACATCCTCTGTGGACTGAAATCCCTGCATGTCCCAGGCCCTACAGGTGCTATGTCTCCTGACCAGTGAGGAAGAGTTGGGACCTCTCCCTGTTTGAAGCTGGCTCTTCCTGGCCTTGTCTCTGCCTACCTTTTGGAGGATACTCCTTGGGCCTGGGTCTGTCTGAACCCTGAGGCCAGGAGCCCCTGGTGGTGGTGACCCTCATCTCTGCCTGCCCGATGTTCCCCATCTAGCCCCAGTAGCCAGGCCCAAGGTGCTTGGCCCATAGTCCGTGATTAGCAAACAAGTAGGCCTCACCATGACCGTATGGCTCTAGACCTAGGGAGGGGCTTGGATGAGTACAGAGTACAGCCAACTGTGGGTATTGCCTATAAGATGGGGCCCCAGTAAGTGGGAAGGTCTGGGATGGCCCCCAGAGCCCAGGCCTCCCAGACAGGATACTCCAGTTCAGAAATGAGAGAGTCCCACTGGAATTGCCAGTCAGAGCTGTCTCCCTAGGGGAACTGACCCCCTGGCAGGGCATGGGTGGGACATAAAGAGGGGGACAACTATGACAACACAATCTGGAGGGAGGGGAGACAGATGTCATGTGTTTTGGGTCCCACCTCCCTAAGGAATCTGGACAGTCCCAGGATTTTAGACTCTTCCTTCAGGCAGGGAAACTTGAGGCCTGAAGGAGAGCATCTGTCCAGTCAACCCAGCCAGGCAGGGAGTGGAGTTCCTGGGGCCTGACTTCGGTTCTAACAGCACCCCTTGGAGGCCCTGGAGCCTTGGCTTCCCCTTGCGCACAGTGGTGGCACCGACTCCCATCCTCCCTCACTTCCCTGCCCACCTGCCCAGGAAATGTGTGAGGCTCACTGAGAGGAAGGCTGTGGATGGTCTTGGTACGGTCAGGGCCCTGCCTCCTGGCCTTGTGGAAGGCAGGGGGTGGGGAGGGCAGAGGAGGCTGAGGGAACAGGACTCTGGGATTCCCTGCCCCCTCCCAGGGAAAGGAGCGATGGGCAGGAGACCTCCCTGAAGCTGGAGGTGAGGTACCTGGGCTTGAGGAGTGTCTAGCCACATTGGGCTGCCTCTTGGGTCAGCACTGCCATGATCGGTTCTAATGCCTCCCTTGCCTCAAGCCTCAGTTCCCCTCCAAGGACACTGAAGATGATAATCCAAGTCCTTCTAGTTTGTGGCCTCGAAGGGCCACTGTGAGGGGCCAACAGGCCAGTGCCTCTCCTGAGCAGCAAAGCCCTGAAGAGAGAAGAGATAGCCCGCTAATGTTGGCATTTCAGGCAGAGAACCTGGGGGCAGAGGGTCCTAGACTGTCCAGGCCCCCAATCTCAGCCACCCCAGCCAAGCCCTGGTTGTGGGAGACGGCAATACCCATCTGTGACGGAAGAGGCTTGGTCAGGGACACCAGCAGCCCTGGAAACGGCCTTTCTGTCCCCACTGACTCTCCTTCGTAGATAGTCTGTTGGTTGCTGGCAGCCACTCCACACACACACAGCGGCCGCTGCCTGGCCGCCTCCCTCCCAAGCAGAGGCAGCTGCTGCGGCCTCCATGCTGGAACCAAAATTGAATGAGCATTTTCACAATGTCGCCTCCCGCTGACGGCTCCTAATTGCATGTTGAAGCCATTCCATAGAGCCCAACTTATACTAATTATGTCATTACCCTAATTAAGTAAATACTGTATGTGCTAATTGGCTGAAATCTCTTCGAGGGGAGGGCAGGGGAGGAGGAGGCCTATGTGCCCTGGGCTTTCACATGGATGGGCTGGTGGGCAGCAAATTTGAAGCAGCGGGGCATTCCTCCCTCAGTTCAGCAGGTCATGCGGTCACCGAAGTGGGGTTCTGGGAGAACCCTCAACCACTGCCTTGGTCAGTCTTGCCCATGCTCCTGGAAAGAAGCGGAATGGGCTAGATAGGTAGTCAGAGACCCCAACTGGGGGCTGCCTTTGCCCTGACAAGGCTGGTGGTCTTGAACAACCTTCTTCCTCTTTCCAGCGGGTCACCTTGCCCACCCCCAACCTCAGCCAGCCCAGAGCCTATGGAATCTCAAATATACAGGGCACAGGGGCATCAGAGGGACTCAACATCCAGATAGGACTAACCAAGCCACCGTCATCCATCTATGGGATGTCAGTTACCAGTTACATGCTTGGCCTGGGGCAGCAGGAGGGAGAAAGGTGGATGACCAAACAAAGCCCTAGGTTCAGGGAACAGCAGCAGTGTGAGCCAGCAAAGGAATAAACATGCTGGCACCTGAGGTAGAAGGCAATCTAAATCTGGAAGGCTTCCTGGAGGAGGAAGATCTCACCTATGAGAGAAAGAGATAGGAAGTTGGGGCGTCAGAGCTCAGATCATCTTTCAAAGTGTGATTTTTTTTTTAATGCCAGACTTCCTATTTATTTTTTTAATGGAGGTACTGGGGATTGAACCCAGGACCTCAAGCACACTTAGCATGTGCTCTACCACTGAGCTACACCCCACCCCCCAATTCCAGACTTCTTAATCATAACCTTCAGGTGGCAGTTGGGAGGGATAAGAAAGCAGTCACCTGAAGGAGGGCCCCCAGATGGGACTCCAACCCATTTGGGGGCACTAGGGAACACAGAAGGAATGCCAGCCCTGTGTCAGGGACAATCATTTCAGCCTCATTATGACCAGAGCCCTCATCTTGCCCTCTCTAAGCTGATCACCATGGACCAGCTGTCAAGCGGGGCCTCCATCCCTTCCCTCTCAGTAGGGAGGATCCCAAAGGCAAGAGTTCGATGCCTCGGCACTGGGGCTGGGCCTACAAGCAGCTGGGTCTTCTGAGCCACTCAGGGACAGGCAGTGCCCAGTCTCTTGAGCAGGCCCAGGTGCCGCAGTGTGGGCATCCCTGTTCTCCCAGCTCTACCCCCCCGCACCCCGCCTGCTGCCACCTCCATAGACATATGCTGCGGCTCCACACCCGGAAAACACCACATGCTCGCTTTGGTGGGCAACTGCGCCCTGCATCTCAGGCTGGAGGAGAGATTTAACGAGGACTCGGGCCCTAGCCCTGGATTGGCCCAGCTCCCAAGAGGGCCTCGGCCAAACCCCTCCAATCCCCAGGCCTCAAGGCTCCCAATAGATGATGTCCACTCTTTCACTGCCTGTCCCAGGCCCTCATTCACTCCACACAACATGGTCTGGACTCCCCTAGGCTAGCTCCAGGAGACAGAAACAGATAAGAAATCATTCTTTTAGCCATAACACTCATAACTTCCTCTCAAATGGCTCAGGAAAAATGTTATGGATGCACACACACAGAACAAATACATATCTAGGGAAGGGAAGCAAGTGAGGCAAAATTAATAACAGTTGATAATGGCTAGAGGGTATCTGAGTGTGTTACACTATTCTTATTCTGACAACTCTTCTGTGAGTTTGCACTTATTTATAAATAAGTAAAAGGAAGGAAGGAAGGGAGGAAGGAAGGTCCCTTTCTTTTATGGGATTCCAGGCTACTAGAAGAGGCAGCTAGACCAGGGCAGCCGAGTTGATATGTCCCTCCTTGGTGGGGCCAGGAGGGCTTCCCCAAGGAGGTGAAGGGAATTTGGCTAAGATTCTAAGGGTATCTAGCTCTTCTGACCCTTCTATGCAGGGTGGGATGGGGGCTGACTCTGCCCCATTCCCTGTCACAGCTTTAGGCAAGCTCCCTCCCCTTTTCCTGCTCTCCAGAAAATGTTGGTTCTCTGGACTTTCTATAAGGAGTCTTCAGTGGGACAACAGGGGGAACTTCCCTTGGACAGAAGGTTTAGGAGGGCCTCTGTGCCTCTGAGCAAGAGAGGAGACTGGAGCAGCCCCAGGCGCTGTGCCTAGGACTAGAGAGGGATGGGACAGCTCTAGTCAAGGCCACCCTACCTCCCCTGCCCCCATAGCAATAACAGACTGGTGCCCCTGCAGCCCAAGTTGACTTCCCTGGTGCCCTTGCCTGTCACAGCAGCACTTGGCAGCAGGAGGGTAGCAGCAGGGAAGTGGTTCATTATTCTATCCTTCATTAGGTCTGCATTAGGCAGCCCAAGAACCATGTGGTATGGAAAGGGAGGCCTCTGCTTTAGACAGGCCTGTTAAGGGGCTGCAGCTCTGGACCCGCCCTTTGCAGCCTCCTTCCCACCTCATCCTCTCCCCTGCTTCCGCACTCCCTTTATCCTTATTCCTCACCCTCCCCATCATGCCTACCATCCTCCCCATTCCCTTGGGGACCCCAGTACTCTTCCCTAAAAGGGGACTTCCACTATGTAGTTCTCAGTCCAGGCTTTGGATCCCATCAACCACCCCCTCCCCCAGATACAGTGACACCAGCATCCTGACATGTGGTCAGTCACGGCAGAATGAAGGGGACCCCTGCCCACTCTCACGCCTCATCCCCTCTCCTTGACCTCAGGCTGCGACTTCAGAGCCTGGACCACCTCAGAATGGATCTGCCCTCCATTCAGGAGACTGTCCAGGATGCTCCAGACTGCGGCACCCAGAGGTCAGCAGGGGCCGGTTCCTCCATTCGGACACCTTTGTTCTTCTCCCGCCTTTGTCCCTGGCCCATCCTCCCAGCCAGCCCACAGCCCAGCGCCTTACCCGTCGCCTGGCTGCTCACCTCTCCCTCCCATTCCCCTTCGTGGCCTTTTACCCACTCAAGTAGTGAAGCCTGGCATGGGACAGGGGTGGGGCCCCTCTGCCCACCAGCCCAGCCCCTGCAGCCCTCCTCTCACACCGCTCCCTCTCCTGCCCACGCCCCTCTCACTTGCCCACGTCCCGCCCCTCTAACAATCTCTTCTCTCTTGGTCTAGCCCCCTCACCTCCTCTGCCCCCGCCCCATTTCCTCTTCCCTCTTTCCTTGGCCCATCAGTCCCTGGAAGTCAGGCTCTCTCTCTCTACACGGTCTCCTCCCCTCCCCTCTTCTCTCTCATCCTCTCCCTTCTCTTCCCCCTCTAGTCTCCACTCCTTCGCCTGTTCACTCACCCTCTCTCCCTCTCCCGCTGCCCCCCTCTCTCTCCCCCACCTCTTTGTTTCAGCTGAGAACCGGCTCCTCGGGACAGTTCTCACACTGCAGTGCCTCTGGTGAGGAGACAGCGCCACCGAGGTGAGCTGGGGGATCGGGGCACCGCCAGGCGCGGGCAGCCGGAGCTCTGGGGGGCGGGCAGATGGGCAGAGGGGGCAGCCCAGCCTGCCGCTTCTCTGCCCAGGGCAGTAAGACCAGCAGTCGGAGTGCCAGCTTCAGATTCCCGGTGGTCAGCTGGAGCAGAGGACAGAGGGGCAGCCAGTTGGCTGCAGGGGGCAAAGCTAGCCAGAGGGTGGCAGGCTCTGTCCCTGCCCTGGTGCCTGGCTTCTCTGGGTGGCCCTGGGCTGAGGGGGACCCAACTGGGTGGGAGGGGGCTGGGCTGCCCAGAACAGCCATCCTGAAGGTCTGAGCGCATACCCAGTCCGAGAGCCCAGGGCTGGGACCTTGCCTCTGGCTGGTCTGTGGCTGCGAGGTTGCCGGGTGGCAGCAGTGGCACTGTCCATCGGGCTGTGACCCCACAAGTGCCAGTGCCTGGGGGGGGTGTGGTTGCTATTCAGGGATGTGCTGGACTGCTTCCACTGCTCAGGTGGGGGTGTGAGCAGAGGAGAGATCTGCCCCCTGCTACAGCCTGGCTGCTTTCATCCCAAGCTACTGACCAGACCCCACAGAGCCACATGGGGGAGGGGCACATCTCCCTCCCCTAAGGGTCTCTGATCAGCTCCCCCCAGATAGGGCTCCAGGATAGCTTTACCCAGGGCTGCAAACAGTAGGGATCCGGGTCTGAGCCCAGATGTTGCTGTGGTCAGCTTCTTGGGGTGAACAGAGCAAGAGAGGGAGGAATGCCTTGGGTGGGGGGCAGCAGGGAGAGAACAGCTGAAGACAGAGCCCTGGCTCTTGAATGAGACTACAACTGTGATTACTGGAGATGACCCAGGGATACACCGAGATGATGTTGGGCAGGTGGGTGGGAGTCAATGGAAGGGGCAGAAGCCAGTGCCAGGGGCTCCGCCCCCTTCTCAGCCGGAGCTGGGGATGGAGAGATTGGGCTGGATGGGGACAGGGTGTGCTACTCACACTTCCCCGGAAAGGTGAGCAGGGAGGCTCTGCTGGAGAAGGGGCAGGAAAGGCCAGGAGTGTGGGGGAGACTGAGGGGGAAATTCCCAATGGGGTGCATCTTGGGGGCCAGCCCCTGGCATTACAGCTAGGGCAGAGTCAGATCCTACAGCTCCCTGAACCCCCAGGGAGCCAGCAGTGGACAAGATCATGGTGGGTAGTGATCCCATGAGGCAGAGCTACTAAGGGGCATGTGTCCCCCTAGGACTGGGCAGATGGGGCACTTGCATCTGGGGGCCAACTCTTCCTGGCCCTCTTCCGTGACTAGAGTCTCCACATCTGAGCTGGCAACAACCCTTCCCAGATGGAGTAACATGTACAGAGAGGGGGAATCAGAGCTGTGGGCATCAAGTCTTAGGGGCTGAGGTGATCACCCTGAGCCCACCTCCCACCCCCAGGCTCTACAGGGCAGCCTGAGCCAGGGGAAATGGGAGAGCAGAGCTTCAGGACTGGCCCCCTCACTGCCCAGGGAGGGATCAACCCTCAGACATCCCTGTCTCAGGGAGAAAGCCATCCCTCCTGACCTGAGCACAGATCACCTCAGCTCTGTGGCCCTATCTCTCTGTGGTAGCCAGCCTAGGCCACTGGCTTCCCCACCACTCAGAATGTGTCAGTGCCCCCCCCCATATAACCCCTGTCTTCCCCTAGCACACCTGAATCCTCCCACCCAACTAGGGACTCTTGGGGTCAAGCCAGTTCTCCCCTATCCAGCCTAGGCCTGATCCTGTCCCTCACTTGTAATCCAAATACAGAGGGATCAGGCTGCCCCGCCCACTTTTCTGAGATCAGAGGGGGCTCTCTCCCAGGCTGGGTCAGCTTACTCCAGCTCCAGCTGACTCCCCCACCACTGGCTCTGTGACCTCCCAGGGCATTGTGTACCCCAACAGCCATTAAAAACTCAAGTACCACTCCTGCCAGTGCCAGTCCAGTGCCAGACAGCAAGAGTCACTCACTAGGCCTCAGTCAGTGAGCAATAAGGCCTCATTGACTCAACCCTGGCCCTTCCTGGAAGAGGGGGGCCTCCTTGAGCCAAGAACTCCCTGAGCTTCTCCTTGGAAGAAGTCAACACCTTTCCCTTCCTTCTCTCCCCCTCTGAGCTCCCTTCCACAGAGCTTTCCTACCCACATCCATCTGCTGCCGACACCTCCCCAGAGAGGTGAGCAGAACAAGGATGCTGTCCCCATTAGACAGAGGAGAAAACCAAGGCTTGGAGAAAAGAAGGTGGCAAGGCCAGAATAAGGACCTAGGATGCGACTCCCACTCCAGTGCTCCTTCCAGGTTTTTTAACTGCCACCTTGGTGAGAGCCTACATGAGGGTGGGGTGCCTATGCTCACCAAAGTCCACCAGTGGCCCAGCCTCTTTGTCTCCCAAACTCTCATGCCCTGATGGCATTCCCAGGGGCAGAGGGGCTGAGTGACTTGCAGGGACGTTTAAGCCAGGGCTTCCAGCCTTCGTTCCAAAGTGGGCATCTAAAGGGTCACCTGGGCTGGCTGAAGGCTGCCGGGATAAGGCTGCTGAGCACCAGGCAGAGGGGAGGTGGAGAGAGATTCCTGAGCCTGGTGATGCACCTCCCTCCCACCTGGGGCACCTCCTGCACCTCCTTGAAGGTCCCCAGCCCCCGCCCTATGGTAAGGAAGGCCACAGCATCAAAGTCCTAAGACAGCCTCATGGTACCCCTCCTTGCTAGGAAACCTCAGGGGCCTGCCTCTGCTGTCAGTGTGAAATGTGACCCTTTCACCCGGGCACTAGGCCCTCTGCCAATTGGCCTCAACTAGCCTTTATGGCCTCCATGCCAAACTTGCCTCACTATCTCCCCAACATCCTAACCACACCAAACTGTGTGTGTCCCCCACCCCAGGGTGGAGCAGAACACAGCTCAGAGGCCCACTTAGTGATTGGTTGTGGGTTGAACTGGATACACACATGCCCACACATGTTCCCCTGTGCATACACACACATACAGATGTGTATACAGATGCACACACCTTTGTGCAGAAGCCCACCATTCAACCACACGTGGCTTTCTGCCAAATCACACACACAATGGAGCTATTAAATCTGAGCCAGAAGGGACTGACAAATCTGTTCTGTGGACCCCTACAGAGGCCAAGTGTGGTCATGTCACCATCCCCAGGCCCTTGGCAGGGCAGCAGGGAGGCAGGATTAGATCCCTGGCTCTGGCTGAACCCCTGCAGGGTCCCAGGGTCTCTGAGCCCCAGAGGGTAGGCAGAGGATGATCAAGGTCTCAACCAGGTTCTCATTCTGGCTCTGTGGCAGACTTGCTGTGCAGCCCCAGACAAGCCACCTTCTCTCTCTGTTTCACCAACTATCAAACAAAGGGTTTGGGATTAGCAGACACCTAAGGGCTGGCCAGGCCCACTGCCCAGCTGCTCTCAATTCACACCAAGCACAGAGAATGGAAGGGCCTGTGTAGGCAGCAGCAGTTTGGGGCAGGCACCCTAATTGGTGAAAGCCTCCCCCACGCCAGGGAAAGCTTCTGGGGATGGAGACGAAGTGGGTGTGAGGGCAGCAGGAACCCGAGCCGGGAGAGACAGAAGCCAGGAGCCATGGGATGAGAGCAATTATCATGATCCATAGTTGACACTGACGGAGCAAATAATAAGTCCTATTAAACACTCACCACATAGGCTTTATCTAGACTGCAGCCAAATATATGCTTTCTCACCTTGGGGTTACCAAATGAGCAAGTCTAATGGGTTAGGCCCAATCCAGCCTCTTGCCTCCCAGACCCCACAAACAAGAGGCACAGGGCAGGGGCCAAGGTGGCACAGGAGCCTCCAGCAAGACCCACACACTCAACCCCTCAGCGGGCATAGAAGGAGCCAGGTGCACAGGGAGCAGCACAGCCCCCGTGCTGAGGGTCTATGCACCCCCCTCCCAGTATGCCCACACACACCTGCGTGCTCAAGTGCCACCACACACACAGGCACACACTGGGGACACGGCAGATGGGTCCTCGGCCACAGCCCTGGCCCAACTATCCTGCTCTTGCTGGCAACTTGACACCCAGTGCTAATACTCAGGTCCCGAGGGCAAGGACTGAAGCAGGGACAGGGCATATCTAGAGACTGCCAGAGGAGCACCAGGGCACAGGCACAGCCATATGGGGACAGGATCCCTAGGACTACGACCCCTCCCACACCCCCTGCCAGGACAGAAGGAGAGGAAGTGGAGCCCCTGCATCACAGAGAGGTACAAATCCCCCTTTCCTGAACCCCAGAGCCCAGTTCACACTGCTCACCTTCCTTCCCATCCCCAGCCCACCAGGAACCACCTGTAAGCTGCACTGTCCAGAGCCTGAGTGGAGAAGGGACTCTTCCCAGGGGCAAGGCCTGCCAGCCCTGGTCCAGGGCCTCTCACACTCTCAGAGAAGAGGGCACGGCTGGGGTGGAAGAGTGGGCCAGCAGGAGCAGCCCCAGGCCTCGCTGTTCTCTATGGCTTTTTATTCCTATGTGATTCTACTGCTCACTCATATAGGGATTGGAGCCGTGGCGCACGGCGGGGGCAGCCAGCGGAGGGCTCGGACATTGAGCAAGGAGCCCAAGGAGAACCAAGACAGCGGCCCCTCCCTCTCCCAGCTCAGGCTGCTAGCCTGGCCAAGGGAGTCCCTCATCTGTGGTTCCCCTCCCCACTGGCCTCTCCCTAGCCAGCTAACAGGGGAGAGGGGAGAGGCTGATAGACCCCAACACTGCCCTAACCCACCACCCCAGCACTGGGGACCCCCACCGCAGACTGGCAGCAGGAACTGGACTGTATCCCAGAGAAATGGCTGAAGGACCTGGGAGCATTCAGCCTGGGAAAAGGAAACAAGACCCAGTGTCCTGTGTGGAAAAACAGGGGGGAGCTCAAGCAAAGAAGGTACAGTCTATGGCTAAGGGTTGTCCAGAGACAGAAGGGAGGGACATTGTTGGTGGCAGGCAGTAAGCATGTACCCAGTGAGGCATACGACAGAGATTGGAGAGATCACGGCAGGTGTGTCACAGGGGAGAGTAACAGTTAGATGGGTGGCCAATCCCTCCCGGACCCCACGGAGTGTAGGCCCTAGGCCGTCCTTCCTGGGCTCTCTGCTCACCCACATCAATCATGTCCAGATCCAGGCCCAACCCTCCCAGGCTCTTATTTAAAAGAAACAAAGGTGTGCCCTGCAGAGAAGGGCATAGGGAACTCCTGTGGGGCCCTGGTGATGGGGCTGCTGCCGGACCCCACTCCCCTTCCCTGCAGCTCACTAGTCTTCTCTTTGAGGGAAGATGCACTGAGAACCCACAGTGTGGTCCTTTTTATTTTCAATCCTCTTCACCCCACAGATGAAACAGGCTTAGGAGCTCAGCAGAGGGGCTGCCTGGGAGAGAAGACTGGGAACACCAAATTGGCCCAGGGGCTCATCCTGATCCTCTGGGGTACCTGCTGCCATGGCTGAAAGTAGGGGTGGGAGAGGGCCCACATCTGCCTGCCAGGTTGAGGAACTGGACACAAGCAGAGGCTCTGTTTGGGAGGTATGAGGGCCAACCAAGTAGCCAGGCCCAAGGAGAAGATAGACCCTAAGGCTGGTGAGGCCCTGGGGACCAACCCCACTCTGCCCCAGGATGCTGCCCTGTATGCCCCCTCTAGACTCCCAAAACATGACCCATGCCGTCACCATGGCCACAGAAACAGGAAGTGGACGTCCATGACATTGGTGCCAGTCAGTCCTGTGTGCAGCAGGTGCGCCCCACCCTGGAAGCGGCAGAAGAAGGTATGTGAGTCATTGTGGGCTAGGAAGGCAGCCACATCTAGACCCTCAGTGGCGGCCTGGCTAGCAAGCTCAGGCCTGACCCAGGCCCCGGCTGCCGCTGTGGGCCCATCCTGCCCATCAGTGCCACCACTCAAAAACAGCACATCAACAGGCCCCAGCGGCCATCGTCCCAGCTCTGCTCCAACACGCAGGGCCAGTTCCTGGTTCCGGCCACCCCTGCCTGAGCCCTCCAACTGCACTGTGGGCTCGCCACCAGCCAGCAGGCAGACTGGGCCCTGAGCACATACCACAGCCTCCAGAGCCCCCTTCAGCTGCAGGTCTGGGAGCTGGAGCTGGGCCACCAGCTCCTGGAGTTGTTCATCCTCTTTCACAGAGGCTCCAGCCCCATGCTGGGTGAGGCGGGCTCCAGCCACTCGGGCCAGCAGCCCATAGAACTGGGCTACACTTTTCACGTCGCCCTGTATGGCTGTGCTCAGCACCACAGCCCTGTATCCCAGGGCCTCAGCCTGCTTCTGAGCCTCAGCCAGCGCCAGTGCATTGGAGCCAATGATCACATTGAGTACGTGACCACAGGTGTGTGGCCTGTGGGGGTCAGAGTCAGCCTGAGCCAGCACAGTCTTCACGGAACGTGGCAGGGAAGCACGAAGGCCGTAGCGGTTAAGGATGTACAGACAATCTTGCACGTTGTGGACACTGGCCACAGTGGGGCCGCTGGCAATCACCTCCACAGGGTCCCCCACCACGTCTGACAGAATCAGGCTCACCACCTGGAGAAGGGTCGCAGAGGCAAGGCTCGGTCCCACCTGGTCCTTGCCCCAGAGCCCACGAGTACAAACTGCTTCCGATCCACACATCCTCACGCCACTCCATGCATTTCCTCACCCACTTCTAACCCCTCTCAAGTGGATGTGCAGAACTTGCCATGTGGACACCCCTTCCCCCTCTCTGAGGTCCCCAACACCCCCAGCTGGCCCTATGGACTCCCATACGAGATCTGTATGCTGTTCTAGGCTTTCATCTCCCTGGCACATGTGGGCCTGGCTCTACCAGCCCAGGGCTGTCTGGGGAAGAAGAAACCCACATACCTGGGCAGGGTAAGCGGCTTGAGCCAGCCCCCCACCCTTGAGCTGGGACAGGGCCTTCCGAATGGTGTTTAGCTCCTGGATGGTGGCTCCACGGGCCGCCAGCAGCTTGGTTAGTGTCTGCTTCTCCTCCAGTGTGACTGGTGGGATGGGGGCAGGCAACAGAGCCGAACCCCCACCTGCAGAGACAGTGAAGATGTCAGGCAGAGGGGATGGGATGGCAAAGGACGTCTCCACCCAGGGAAGCAGACAGACATTGCCCACATTAGGGAAACGGAGGCTAGAAAGGTGTGGTTAGGGTGCCCCCGTGTGGACATACAGTGAATGCGCGCACAGTCACCACAACCTGGGCACCTGAGGTTGTCCCCTGCCTTGGGATAGCCCGTATCCCAGCAGACACTGGAAGAACTATTCCTTTAGGACTTAGAATAGGGGGAAGACCAGGAGGAGTCAGCGGAGGGACAGAGAGGAGGCTCTGAGGGAGCTGGAGTCTGGGGTTCTAGCCCCAGGTGACAATGGTGCAGACAACAGTAACAGCATACACACTTTCCCTGCAAGGCCCTGAGTGAGGTGCTCCCTATGCATCCTCTCACAGTTACCTGACAAGGTCAAAGGGAGGACCCCCACAGCTCAGGGGAGGCCAGACAACTGGCCCAGGGCCATCCAGGACTCAGGCATCCAGACTCCTTATGACCTCCCTTGCTCTGTAATGTTGGGGGCTCAGACCAATAATTTCTTGCTGACCTGACATGTGGAACCCCTCCAAACTTTCCTGAGCCAATCTGGCACCCACACCTGAGATGAGCACAAGCAGCAGGTCATCAGCTGTGAGACCTTCAGCCAGCTGCCGGATGGCCAGCGCCGCCCGCAGCGCATCTCGGTCTGGCAGGTTGCCCTCTGCACCCTCAAATACCTGGATGCGGCTGTGTGGCTTCAACAGCATCTCCCTGAGGGGAGAGAGAAGAGAGAACAAGAAATGGGGTGGGCTCACCCTCCCACCTGATTTCCCAGATGTACAAGTAAAGGAGACATGAACAAGGAGGCCCAGTGACACCCACCCAGGAGCCAGGCCAGACTCAGAAGAAAAGGGAAACTGGTGAAGGAGGGAAGCCCGGACCCAGCCTGAGCCAGACCCAGGTTCCCCCCCCCCAGATGGACAGTGGGGAGCAGCCCCCCCAGGCTCCTTACTGCTTGCCAGCACACTCCATGGCAGCACGGATCCCCTTGGGAACGCTGATCACGCCCTGCACGAGGTGCTGGCCCAGTAGCTCCTCAGCTGCAGCTGCCATGCCCAGCACAGCCTTGCCAAAGCCCACCAGGTAGAGGTTTTGCTGCAGCTGAAAGCTCCGGTCCCGCACCTTCAGCTGCCCAGTATCAGGGTCCAAGGACAGCGCCCGCTGCAACAGGGGGCCCGGCAGCATAGCACGCACAGTGCTCTCAAACAGCTGCCGCACCTGCTCTGCCAGGGCCATGCTACTGGCCAGCCTGGCCAACGGGCCCCTCCAGAGGAGCAGGCGCAACGGGGCTTGGGCCAAGTGACGCAGGATCTGTAGGGCTGTAGCCATGCCCCAATGCTGTCAGCACCACCCAGCATCCATGGCTGCCTAGGGGAGAGAAAGCACCAGTGAGATCGTTGCAAGGCCAGAGACAGGAGGCTCCCTGCAGCCACAGCTCTGAGGACTCAGGGCCAGTGGACCCCACAGCTGCTGCTGCAAGAATAGGCCATCTGCCAGTCTAAGAAGATGTCCTAAGGCCCACAGCTGCCTGATCTCACTCCAGTCTTCAGAGCCCAGGCCTGCCACCCAACCACATCCTCCTCTTCTGCAGGCCACATGCCAGCCCTCTGGACACTCTGCCCTGAATCCAAAGGTTCTGTTAGCTGAGCCCTCCTCCTAGATCACCCACTTTGGCTGAGAGTTAATCATTCACAGAGGGAGCAATTACTACCAATAGTCTCCCACTCCTCCCCTTTCCCACCCACTGTACTTCTGAGCACTCATCCAAGGCAATGCCCCTTTCTGATACTCCTTCCTTGCCTCTTTACCAATTCTGTTGCTAGGAGGCTGCCAGCTGTCCCACCAACTGACCCCAAGCCTAGTCAGTGACCTCCAGCCTGCTCTATTTCATTAGCTCATGAGACTGGGTTGGGAGCCTGGGAAGGATAGGTCTGTATAGGGAGGCTGTAGGTTTGCAAGGACACTGACAGGCAGGCCCAAAGCAGATCCTCAGGACATACAGCCTAAGAATCCCAGCACTCAGGGCCAGTCCAGCAAGAGGTTCAGGTTCAAATCAGAAGTGGCAGCAAAGTCTGGCGCATAGCAGAATCTTGTTGAAGTCCCAATCTGCAGGACAGACTTCCACCTACACAGCCAGACCCAGCCCTGCCAAGAACATGCCTTTTGGCTCTGACATAACAAGTCTTGGGTCATACTATCCACGTGGGTGAGAGAGCCAAGTGGCTGGAGCAGGCAAAGGTCAGGCTCCCACAGGTGATGCCAAATAATCATTTTCAAATAATCATTTGCCAAATAATCACCGGACAGGATAAAAGCTAAAGAAGACTTGAAGTGAAAGTCAAGAGACTGTAGAGTTTAGGGGCAATAAAGCCCCAAAGAGTTCATCTCTAGAAAGGCATTACTTTAATAATGCCCACCATAAATGCTGCCAGCTGGCTGCATTAGCAAGTGTGGACAGAGCAGGGGACAGAGGATGGGAATCAGGCTCCAAATCGACCACAGGGACAGCTCCATTCCTCTCACTGGGCCTCATATGCAAAAGGAGAGGCAAGATGAGATTAAGACTAGTACTTGCCCCTTGACATCCCTCAGCTCTCTGAAGCGCCACTAGTTAACACTGAAAACCTGGACCCCAAGCGTCACTTTTTCCCACACTCAAAAAACCCTGGCAACTTCTAGCCTTCAGTCACTTAGCCTGCAAGGAGCTCAGCTTTCTCATACAAGAAATCCAACTGTGCCCAACTCCAGCTGTTAAAGTGAATACAGAGGGCGCCGCCAAGGGGGCTCAAAATGTGCCCAGCTGTGGCCACAGGCCCCAGGGGCTGGCCTATTAGGCTTGAAGCTAAAAGCGTCTTAGTATCTAGCAAGAGCTGATTTTGACAGCCTGGGCGAACTTTTTACCTGTTTCCCTTACGAATAAAGGCCTAGAGGATTCCAGCGTTGCTAATGGATATCAGAGCCCAAGGCAGGGGGCGCCCAAGCCTAACACAGCCAGATAAAATACAGGACGTCCAGTTAAATTTGAATTTCAGATAAACGAGGAATTTTACAATGTAAGTATGTTCCGTAAATATTTACGACATACCTATACTAAAAAATTGTTTTTTATCTGAAATTCAGATTTAACTGGACGCCCTGTATTTTTATTTGCTATATCCAGCAAATTTACTTGTAACACCATCTCTCCTAAATTCCCAAGAGCTCCGGCGCGAAAGCCAGAAATTCTGAGAAGACCCGCCTTCACTCCGCCCCGCCACCAAGCGGGGCTGGAGCCCTTTCCTAACTTCGCCTGCCCGCCCAGCCTCGGAAGTGACGTCACCCTGGGCCGGGGCCTCAGGCCTTCGTTGGGGAAATGGGTGCCGCGTAATATTTGGTGGTGACCCTAGAAATAAGGGCCCTCTGCCACCTTGGCCCGCCGTGGCCAGGCCCATTGCTTCCAGAGGCCGTCGCGGTGCTGACTTACCGCCTTACGACTCCGGGCCGCGGCTTCCCGCCCCGGAGACCGGAAGTACTCGCGGGTGGGCGGGGTGGAACCCGGAAGTGGGTGGGTGGGTGTGGCTGGGGCGACCCGAGCGAGCTGCAGTGGGGAGCGGGAGGTGGGACGAGGGCATTGGCTCCGCCCTGACTGCCGAGAGAACTGGGTAGGGCCACCTCCAGGCCTCAGTGTCTACATCTCTAGAAGGGAATGATAATCCTCGCCTCACCGATTGCTCTAATGCATCCTCTTCTTTATTCTGTACGGTCCAGTCAGTCAGCAAATATATTCTGACCTCCTAGTTAGGTGCTAGGCACTGGACTAAGCGGGCTGAGAATCCGTATTTCCCCACAACCCACCCCTCCTGGAGCCAGATTAAGTTATCCCCGGCCCTCCTCACCGCTGTAATCCCAGAACTCACTGGTGTTCCCCTCCTTCCCCTTTGGGCGACCAAATCACAACTCTGAGTCAGCAAGAGAGATAAAGTCCGTGATTCTCCAACACACTAGCTGCGTGTAACCTCTAATGACCCCGTACTTCCCACACTGTCCCCGCTTTCACCATGAGCCCAGCTGATGCCTAACCACATTCAAAAGGCAAATCCTGACCAGACTCAAAGACACAGAAGAGTACATTGTTTCTACTGATGTTTTCTTGGGGATATGGCGGAGGGAGTAACATCACTAATAACACAGCAGACTTTCTAAAAATCTAAAAATATATTTCTTCCCACCCACTCCCTTTACTAGATTCCACATCTCTCCATAAGACTCAAAACCACGCCCTGCTCTTGTTAGGAGCTCCCGCTCCCCTCTTCCTAGCAGTCTCCTGTATTTTTCTTTCACTTTATAATATAGGACCTTCTGTTCCCTATCAGCTCGTCCAAAACGCTTCCCCATCCCATCATCAAAACCAAGGAAACTTCAGGAGGATCTGCCCTCTTTAGGTGTAGAGAGATTGTAACTACATAAAATTTCAGTTTTTCCCTACTTATAGAAAGCTGTCTTCATGCATCCATCCATGCATATTTATTAATTCCTCCAACATTCAACAGGCATTTCCTGAGTGCATCCTATGTGGGTCAAATGTTCTAGCTGCTGGGATGAGTAAGAGGTGGTTACTTTTAGTTGGGAAACTTACTCTGCTTTTGTAATTACATTCCCACACTGCTGGGGGTGGGGGGAGCGGGGTGTGGTGTAAATTTAAGCACCTCTCGTTATTTAGTCCCAGAGGCTTATAAACAGACACTATTTACTGTGCCAGTGCTGTCCTTTCAGACTGTTAGCAGGAGACTGATTATATCCATTTTTTTTAACCCCCATCCCACCCTACAGCTACTCACTCACAAGATGCAGTTAACAACAAGGTTTAAATGCCCACTGGACTATGAGATCCTGGAAGGTGGTAACTTGGTCTAATTAATATTTGTATTTCCACTGCCTTGCATAGGACCAGGCACAAATACAAGGTGGAATTTGTTTGTTTAATGAATTAATAAGAGAACAGTGAAATGCTCAGCTGCAAAGTGCTGCAGACGGTAGGTAGAAAGGATTTTTCAAAAGGGAAAGAGATGATGGTGAGTGAAAGTAGAAGGCTTCACAGAGCAGTGGGATTTGGGTCTAAAAAAACAATTAATGCTCATCAAAATACTTATACATACCTTGATAGTAGGCATTGATAGAAGGGCCAACTGGCATCCTTCAAAGTGCAACAACCCCCATTCCTGGGCTCTCAGATGTCTGCCTGCAATCCTTCAACAGATAAAGTACATTCTTTACTGGGAATGTTTGCCCTAACAAACTAATAGCCCTAGGTAATGCCTAATCTCACAATAGCTCAGGCTGATTTGTTTCAGCCCACGTCTCCACCTTACTAGAATCATAAACCTCACTGTCCCTTCATGGCCCCTTAACTTCTTACCTCATCTACAAACAATCAAAAATTTATGCGCAAGCTGATCACGCAGTCCCCAGCCCATTGTGGTCACCAACTCCTCCCCCCTATAAAAGACCTCAGAGCTCATGCAGGGTCCTCTCCTCTGTGTGGCCCGCTCTTGTCTAGGACAGTGTAACCTAATAAACTTCTTTACTATGCTCCTCCTTCGTCTTTGGTAAATTCTCTTACCTCCCATGATACTGTCCCGCCTTGTCCCCTGACAGGCATGATATGTTTACAGTCTTAAGTGTACTTTGGCAATAAGTATCAATGTCAAAATGTGACAGGCAATTTCAGTCTAAGGAAATAATTAGTTATGTGGACAAAGATGGTGTAAGGGAGGAAAATCCTTTTTCTTCTATTCTCTTAGGTTCATTGACTGAGACCCTACAAATTAAACTGACAAATGATCAATTAACAAGAAAATAAGGTTTATTTCATGTGAATAGGAAGGGTCTCCCAGAAATGAAGTCAAAACCCCAAAGAAATGATTAAGTCTGAGAGTTTATATACTATTTTTAAAACAAAGAGTGATAAATTTTGGAGATGTGACAAAAGAAGTTTGAACTTCTCAGGGCAGTAAATTGTGGGAAAGTAAATAAATGGGGAAACTAATGGGAGATAAGGATTGCTGTAGTAATATTTGTTTGTAGAGATTCATCTCAGCCTTGGCTCCCCGTCTCCTGGTATGGGGAAGGTGTCTTTCTCATGAAAAAAAGCCCCCCCAAAACTGAATTCCCTTACCCAGTTAATGATTAATCTCTCTATCCAAAACTTTATTCCTTTTCTTGTCCCCTTTGACCACAATCTTTGCTGACTGAACACTAATCAACCAAAGTTTGATGGCTAAAATGGCTGCTGTTGAGAACATTATTGATGTACTCAAACTGCCATTGTAGATATTATCATTGCCTTGCAAACTCAGGTTGTTTCTCCAGGGCAAGACGAGTGAACAGGACCCTGAGCCATGGACCACCTGACTAGAGAATCATAAACCGGAGACATCCTGACTCTGGAATCTACAATTAAGAAACGCCACATTTACGTCCCAAGAGGATGATTAATCCCAGCTTCTTTGTTCTTTCCCTTGAAAAACACCCCCAACTCAAAGACCAAGTTGGAGTGAATCTGAGACCTGACTCCCATTCCTATGCTTGGTACCCTGCAAATAAACCCTTACTTTGCTGCAAACACCTTCTGTCAGAGTTGGGCTTTCTGCCCCACAGGCACACAAGCCCTTACTCCATACACTCACAAGAAATGAATGTCCTGCTTTTCAGTAGAAAGGAGAAGGGCAGGGAGCCCTTCCTGCATCTGCTGTCTCTCATATTCCTTCAGCTCAGAATGATCCTTATGCCAAAGTGGCATGTTTAGAAGTGGCACATTCTTTTTTTTTTTTTTTTAATTTGAAAAATTTCAGGCAGGTAATTTTATTTATATATTTATTTTTTTAATAAAGGTACTGGGGATTGAACCCAGGACCTCGTTCATGCTAAGAACTCACTCTACTACTGAGCCATACCCTCCCCACTAGGGGTGGCATATTCTGATCCCCTTTGATAGACATGAAGAGATATTCAGCCCAGAGAGTTTATGACTATAAAGCAATCTCAACATCCATTGATAACAGAATTTATACAAATAAGTTATAGTACTTCTAAACAGATGTTAAAAAATAATATAAATTCTAATATTATTAAGGCTACATACATGCTACCTTTCGTAGCATGACTATTTTATGACTAAAAAGACTATTGAAAAGGCCATTTAAGTAGAATTTCAGCCTTCCTCATTATTCAAGCAGGCTGAAGGAGAGAAGGCTATGGATTGGGGTATATTAGTTACACTCTGTTGGAAGAGGGTTTACTAAATTGATTCCTTCAGGTTAAGCTTTCACTTAAATGTTTCCTTTTAGAGCAGAGGAGGAGGTCATTCTTGGCTGATGTTGAGCAGTCAGTGACCAGGGAAAGTTGGTAATAATGGCCCCCATCCCCAGTAATGGTGCTGAATATCTTGACTTCATCATGGATAAAGTAGTTGGTACCTGTAAGTCTGAAATCTTCCCCCACCACACACAAGCTCAAGAGGGTCACCAGGGATAGTGAATGGTGCAAATTTGGAGACTAGTGCTCAATCTTGGGCTTTCTGACCTGGAGCTTTGCTGTTAATAAATCCTGCTTCTTGAGGAACCTGATCACAGATAATGTGCTGTCATTTGAGGTTTCAAATGCCTGCAGAAATTTGAGGTGTTCGTCCCTGTTGTCAGCACAGCAGAGCCAGCAGTCATACCTCTAAAGTACCTGCTCCTCTATTGACATTTGTCCTGTTGTCCTCCAACCTTAAAACGTGGTGGTGGTTAACAGTGTCGTGGAAGTGCTGTGGGTCATTTCTGGGTACTTCATTGCCCAAGTAAGACCTTCCTGAGCATTTTTTCCCTTGGACCGGAAAACTGGCAACATTCAAGATGGTGACTTCTTTGCCACCCTGAGACCTGAGTGACTCTGATGGGACGAGCCACCCTGCCAAACCACAAAGAACTTGTACTGAAACTGGAAAAAAAACCTTTGATGTTTAAAGCCACTAAGATATGGGGTTTGAGTTATTGCACCCTAACCTAGCCTATCCTGGTTGATATGCTCACTTTATCCTATTGAAACTTAGTTTCAGAAATCAAAACTTGCATCTCAGAAGTTTGACCTACTCTTGCTGATGTCAGATCATTTGGAAAATGTTAGTTCTCATTGGCATTCAACTTGCCAGATA
This sequence comes from Camelus bactrianus, assembly GCF_048773025.1. Taxonomy (NCBI): domain Eukaryota; kingdom Metazoa; phylum Chordata; class Mammalia; order Artiodactyla; family Camelidae; genus Camelus; species Camelus bactrianus. The sequence goes on from NC_133555.1 coordinate 32,061,408, forward strand.
TACCAACACACTTCAGGTTACCCACTGTCCACCCTTGCACATTTTTTCATAAGGTATGTGGACAAAGAATGTCGCTTGCCATATCAGTAAACAAAGGATGTTGCAACCATCAAACTGTCAGCCATTGCAGCCAACCCCCCCACCACACCCCACACTGTGCACCCAGAAGAGATGGAGGTGGGGACAGGATACTGGCCTAGACAGTTAAGGTGCATATCAAAGGAATGATTTCAATGAGCCCAGATTCTTGCATCTTTCCAAACATAGAAAAGTGCTACATTCATTAACTTGAGATGTCTAGTTTTCTTTAATTAACCATAATCTTTTGATGCTTGATTATTTGGGGGGTTTGTTTGTTTTTGCATAAACTCCTCCCTTACCTCTTTACAACAGCCCCTCAGAGGTACCTGAGAGCCTGTTTCCCGAGATTAAGTCCTCAGTATGTCCACTGCATACAATATAATTCTCAACTTTTAGGTTGCATGTTTTTTTTTCAGTCAATAAGTATATAACAATATTGAAGAGATCAAGATCATTTTGCTATTTGTATTCAAAAACTCAGGAGAGTCTTGTGCACTAATCAATACCACAAAGCAGGAGCACAAAGCAGAAAGCAGCTTTCACAAGGAGAAATTTTTTTGCGTTAGTCTTGGATTACAGAGGTGGAGCAAATTTTTATTCCATCAGTTCATGTGTCTTCTGGGGTCCCCTTCCTTTACTGTATTTTAATTGTGACTGGACAGATACAAATGATAGTAAGAATTCAGGACCAGCAGGAAACGTAATACTGATTTAGAACCAAAAATAAAAACAGTGACTATGAAAATAAAGCAGTGATTTTTTTTTTTATGCAAAACCTAAGATAGTCAGATGGTGTCAGTCATCACCTCCAAACTGGAGACAGCTCCCTTCCCAGACAGGGCACTCCTGGTCTCTGTGGCCTCCCTCCATTTGTCCTTGACATCCTGGACCTTGGTGCTCAGCCCCCTCTTCCTTACCATTCAGCCCTTAATGCCTCACAGAGTTTGCACCAAGGAGTGGAAGAGCTCTCTTGGGGGCTGCCAGGGTCGGCTCTGCAGTGCGCTTTTATTTTTTACTTTTTAAATGGAGGTACTGAGGATAGAATCCAGGCCTCTGGGCATGCTAAGCACGGGCTTTACCATTGAGCTATTACTCACCCACCCCCGCAAAGAGCTTTTAGGAGCCTGCTCTTCCATCTCGCCTCCGCTCTCCTCACCCTGCCTTTGTCATTGCCACGCTGAGCACTTCTCCAGAGCAGGCCCAAGGCAGGGTGCTCTGGGGGATCCAGAGTTCTAGAACAGGAAAGTGAAGAGTTGCTCACTCTTGGAGGGAGAGGGTCAGGCAGTCTGGAAAAGACTAGAGTGGAACTGTCTTAAGTAAAGTCTATAAAACACCCTAAAGCTATTTTTCTTGGAAGGAGGGGTTGGGGTGAATATAAACAAGCCCCAGGAAGCAGCTCAACTTTAACTGATGAGGGCTGCTAAAGCAGTGTTGGTTGGATCGGCAGAAAGGGTTTTTAAGCCTTTTCAAACAGTTCTATAGTTTTAGAAGCAGAGGCTGTATGGCTTTAAGCAGTTCTTCCTGGCTCTGGGCAGTCCAGGCTTATGTGGGAAGATCCCAACCCTTCCTTCCAAGAACAAGAAGGCATTATTTACCAACAATGGACTTTGTTAAATGTGAAGATTATCTAACCCTTGCCCTGGAAACAGAGCTGGAGCTTTCCAGTCCAGTGTGAATCCAGACTCTAATGCTTATTGGCTGTGTGACCTTGGGAAAGTTACTTAACCTCTCAGAACCTCAGAGTCTTCATCATTAAAATAGGGTTAAAAGCAGTAAATAAATACGTTTAAAGTGCACGTAGAAAGGCTCACAGTTGTGGCTGGGCCAGCTTCATGAGTGTGTGACCTGTGCAGTCACACAAGGAACGAAGGTCATAAGGGTCCTACACTTGGCTGAATATTCTGATGTTGCTACCTTGCAATTCTTAACAATTTTTTGAGGAGTCTGGCTTGTATTTTTATTTTGTCCTGGGTCTGCAAATTATGTAGTTGTTCCTGCTACTAGGGGAAGATGCTGTCTTTTCAATCAGGCCCCCTAGTTCTGAAGTTTCAAGATCTTTCTAAGGAATTCCAGCTGTCAGGAGAGCCAGTACTCTACACTGGGAGAGGCAGAGGTGGTACTGTGGTTCCCGGGCAAGACTGAGGCTGGAATGAGAAAGTCTGAGTCCCCCTGCTACTACAGGCATGTCCTGGCCACTTGGCCCAGGAGAGTTCTTTAAGTAAGCAAGAGGCCCAGAAACCCTAGGCTTGGCTCAGTCAGTGGCTGAAGGCCATAATTTGAGTCTTCCACAGGCTGATCCCTGGATCAGCATTAATTCAGGGGTGGTACAAGCTGCATGAATTATATGAAATCAGCCACGGGTTCCCTTGCAAAAACAAAAAAGAATTAAAATGTTTTAATCTTTTAAAATGCTTTGCAGCATATATTAATTTCATCATCAGGAAGGAAAACAACAAAGAAAAAACCAAGAAACCAATGGAATTGGTTTCAATGAATAAAACCATTGCTGAGGTTGCCTTTAACTCCATGGAAGAGATTTGTAATTTCCATTTGATGTAAAAAGTTACCTCTGCACATGGCCATCATGGAATATTTATTTTCTCTCAGTGGTAAGTGAAATGAAGCATCATTTAGCAAATCAAGGAACGTGTCAGGGAAGAAGTGGTTATATGGGTTATATGTGAACTGCCTATGATAATAGAAACATGCTATACAAAATTACCATGGGTTGCAATTGTGTTCCAAGCACGTGTGCACGCACGCGCGCACACACACACACAGCCTTCCCAAAGAAGAGAGTCACCTGACTAGATATTATGAAGGCTTGTGTGAGAAGTGGAGGGGGTGGCAGAATACACCACCTCAAAATGTGCCACTTTGGCATGTGGCTTGTTTTGAGCTGAAGGCAATTAAGACCCATCAGACTCAGGAAAAGATTTTTACCTCTCCCTTAACTGCCTAAGAGAATTTAGATAGGGGGACTGTACTAGGAAGAAAGCCACTCCCAGAGATAATTTTCTCTATCAGGAAGACTTATCTGCATGGCATGGGAAACATTTGTTCTTCTCCTCTTGTTGTGAATTGTCTTCCTCCCCTTTAAAGCCCCAGACCACTATCCCCTTCTCCTTCGCTCAGTATGATGTATAAGCCTCAATTGCCTGACTATCTTTGAGTCTTTCTTTGTGGGGCTGATGTACAACTTCCATAATTAAATTTGTTTTTCTCTTGTTAACCTGTCTAATGTCAATTTAATTATTGGACCAGCCAATGAATCTCAAAGGGAAGAAGGGAAATTTTTTCCTCCCAAACTTAATTCAAGCTCCAGGGAAGTACCACCGAATACTCTAACTCAGAAATTTATCTTAAAGAATTGAAATTCATAAGGAGATCTTAGTTTTGTTTTTTTAACTTTTTTTTTTAAATTTCCTTTTTGTGGGGGGTGGGGAGGTAATTAGGTTTATTTATTTATTTTTGGAGGAGATACTGGGGAATGAACCCAGGACCCCGTGCATGCTGTGGATGCTAAGCATGCACTCTACCATTCAAGCTATACCCTACCCTCAAGGAGCTCTTAGTGTTGGAAAGAAGATATATTGCTTAGGTCAGGTTCTACTTTTTTTTTTTTTAATAGAGGTACTGGGGATTGAACCAGGGACATCATGCATGCTAAGCATGTGCTCTACCACTGAGCTATACCCACCCCGAGTCAGATGCCACTTTAACCTGCAGCATGAAATGTAGAAATTTAACAAGTGGTTCAATACCAATTCTATTAAGTAATCATTTCACAACACATAAGCGTATCAAATAATCACACTGTACACCTTAAACTTGACACAATGTTGTATATCAATTATATCTCAATAAAACTGGGAAATAAAACAAAACAAAAACCCTATCCAACTAGCTTAAGAAAGAACTGTTTTTTCATATAACAAGTCATCTCAAGATAGGACAGTTGTATGGTTGGTGTATAGATCACAAAGACCCTGTGTGAGTTTCCTAGGACTGCCATAACAAAGTTGCATGAACTGGGTGGCTTACAACAATAGAATTTTGTTGACTCACAGTTCTGGAGGCTAGTAGTCCAAAATCAAGTTTTCCGCAGGACTGTGCTCTCTCTGAAACCTATAGGCAAGAAACCAATCTCTGCTTCCATTGTCACATGGCCATTTTCTTTCTATATGTCTTCTCTTCTTATAAGGACATCAGTCATACTGGATTTAGGGATCACCTAAATATATATATACATAGTCATCTACAGACAAGTCTATGGTCTACCACTTGCTACTGGAATGCCTCTCCTGGCCTCCATTTTCATCTCTCATAGGGTCGTTATGAGGATCAAGTGAGATCATGTGTATAAATAAAAATGTGCATGGATGTAAAATAATTGTTATTAGGGCTAGATATGCTTTACTTTTTCCATGCGTAATGTTGTCAACTAGCGATTGATTCCAAGTGTTGGGATGAGTAAAATTTTTAGAGTATATTTATACTGCATGATTCTAACTAGATGACATTTGGTAAAAGGCAAAACTACGGAAATGGTAAAAAGATCAGTGGTTGCCAGGGTTTGGGAGTTGGGGAGGGATGAACAGGCAGAGCACAGAGGATCTTTAGGGATGTGAAATTACTCTGTGTACCATAATGATGGATACATGTCATTATACATTTGCCTAAATCCATAGACTGTATAAAACCAATAGTGAACCTTAATGCAAACTATGGATTTAGCAGTGATTATAGTATATCAATGGATCAGCCATTGTGACAAATGTACCACTCTGGTGAGGCACGTTGATAATAGAGGAGCCTGTGCATGTGCAGAGGCCGTGGGCCTACGGAAATCTCTGTACCTTCCTCTTTATTTTGCTGTGAACCTACAATTGCTCCAAAAATTAAGTCTTTAAAAAGGGGAGAGAGAGAGATAAAATGGGAAAAAATGGTCCAATCAAATATCTGGAATCCACTGGCTAAATTCATTCACTCAATTAACACAATACATTGAGCTAGACCTTGCCTGGGCTCTGGATAAAGTGGGAAGCAGAGTTGCTTTATATATTTACTTCTTGTTGGGGGGGTAGATAACTAGGTTTACTTATTTATTTATTTTCACAGGAGGTACTGGGGACTGAACCCAGGACCTTGGGGATGCTAAGCATGCACTCTACCACTTGAGCTACACCCTCCCCCTGAAAGGTTACTTTACAAACACATAATAGAATAGTATGTAGCCATTCAAAATGATTGTGTAGTCCTGTATTTATTGACCTGGAAGATGTTCATAGTATCCTATGAAGAAGGTAGGTTATAAATAATATTGTATTATGAACGAATTAAAAATATATTTCAGGGGGACAAGTCTTAACAGTTCTATGTGAAAATGGTAAAATGTGTATTATGTATATTTTACTATAATGAAAACAAATGTAATAGTGGCTACTTCTGGACACTTTTTTTTTTCATTACTTATTGGTATTTTGTAGTTTTTCTGCAATGGATGTGTATTTGCTTGCATGAAAACTAAGTCTGTAAATAACTGAAATAATGATTAAAAGAAAAGGAAAAATAAAAACTTAATTCTGATGCTCTTTAAGGCAATCTGATTCACTTCTGACTACAGCTTTCCTCTCTGTCCACCCCTAAGTGGAGCCAGCCTTTCTGGGTCATTTTTTAAAGTCCAGCCTGTAAGGCACTGTTGGACTAGAAGCCAGGGGAGCCCCACTATAACAGGGCAGGGAGCCAGGCTAGGAATGTGAAAGAGTGAGAATGTGAAATAGCCTGAGCCATTTCAGGACGCTCTTAAAATATGAAAAAATGACTTTTTCCATTCCAAAAATAATTCAGGAAGTCAAGTCTTGGGAGGAAGCTTTCGTCTTAACAGTAAAATTTGCAAAAGGTACAGGAAGTAAAAAACTTGAAAGATACCCTGCAAAGATTTCTTTTGGCTTACAACACTCAGCAGATTATGGCTGTTTCTGTGGTTATTTCTGTAGATTAAGAGGGACCAAAAAATGGTATCTCCCTGGGTGTACTCACTTCCCAACAGTTCTAGGACATGGCAACAGATCTATCTTTGTTGCCATCTAACCATTCAAAGGAGACTCTACATCAGCCTTTTTAGCCTGTGAAATAGAAAAGCAGGAATTGCAGGGAAGTGCGTGCTCTGGGGCACAGAGAGCTTTTCTTCCACTGCTTTGCAGTTTGGAAAGTTGCCATCCACTCAGATTCCACTCAGTCTTTTTCCAGACCCCAGAACAAATTGTAGCCAGAAGCTCTGCTCTTTGTTGGGAGGGAACTGCAGCTCAGTCTTAGCCAGGATCTTGCCCTCTCCTTTCAGAGAACAAGTTCTCTTTATGTGTAGCGATCCTGGTTCTTCTTTTACCTGCAGATGGGACACAACCCCTAGTTCTTTCCAGAAAGCCCTCAACTGCCCCAGGGTTTCTATTTTGTTTTCACCATTGTCCAGGTTATGTCTGATCTTTGGATAACATATCTTCCTGGTATCAGTGATGGAAATGTTTCAGTCTTTCCTCTTCCTTTTTCTTCCTCTTTCAGCCACTCCAGTTTAGTGAAGCAAAATAAACAGGCCTCTAGCTCCAATGTTGGAGACTCAGGCAGTTAAAATTTTGAGGGGCTGTGCACAAATTAGAGATCTATGAACCCTCATAGGAAGTTAAAGCCAAGGTCCCTGATATCAATTTTGTGATCCAATATTGCTCTCCTTTGTTAGGGATCAACTTTCCTCCCTTTTAAGTTAAAGAATCCCTAATACGAACCATCCAAACAATCCCCTTGACTAAAAAGAGGGTAATGCAGTTGTTCTATATCTTGAATGTAGTGGTTGCATAACTGTGTATGGATGTCAAAACTCATAAGCTATCTATAAAAAAGGCTGATTTTTCCTGTACATAAACTATACCTCAACTGAGAACACTAACAACAATCTGGTTTAAGTAACATGGGAAAACGTGTAAGGTACAATACAAAGCAGGGGGGGAAATGGTTTTGGATCTATACTTTATGTTGATATATGAATAAAGAGGAGGATATTGGGAGAAATTAATACTGTGTTTTGTAGATCAAGGAGATCATTTTCCCTTTAAAAAATTATTTGTAATTGGTACTACGAGTTTTGGAGTTGCAAATACGTTTTAAAATTTAAAGATGAGTGTTTATAAAAACAAGTGGAGCTGAATTTTAAAATTGGTTCATTTTGGGGGGGTAGGTAATTAGGTATTTTTTTTTATTTAAATGGAGGTACTCGGGTTTGAACCCAGGACCTCGTGCATGCTAGCTAAGCACGCATTCTATCACTGAGCTATACCCTCCCCCCTAAAATTAGTTCATTTTATGCACTTCATTTACTTATTACCCAGCAATTTAAAAGTTTCTAAAGAAGACTTAAAGAAAAGTTCTGGGTGGTGGTCACAAGACCGTATATTCAAATGAAAAAAAAAAAATTCATTCACTTAAAATTTATGCAGCCTATTGTATGTTACGCCTCAATAATTTAAAAAAAGTGTATATAAATTGAAACCTGTTAGCTCTGCAGTGGACCAACGGTCAAAGTCCGCCAGCACTGAGGTTCACCGACTCATGCCCAGAACAGGCCTCCTGGGGCGTAGCCGAGCTCCGCAGTATCTGCTCCCGCTCGGCCTGGAGTCGGGGCGCCTGAGTCTCCCAGGGGGGTTACAATCTCGCACAAAGGCCCGCGACTGCCGGGCACCAGGGGCCTTAGGGCCCACGGGGGAAGGACGTGGGACTCGCCAACCTTCCCGCCCCATAGCGGGTCGGGGAATCGCAGTCTCGGGCCACTCTGCCACTCCACTCCCCGCCGGCCGCGCTAACGTCACCGCCCCGCCCCTTTCCCGGCGTGCGCCGCGGTGAGGCTCCTCGCCCTCGGCTTCTGCCTGTCGCCTCAAGATGGCGGACACAATGAGCCGGTGCCGCGGCGGTTGGCCCTGAGGAGACCGTGAGAAGGAACGGTCGGCGAGGCCCCACAGTTCGGAAAGAAGAGTGTTGCACGAGCAGGAGGAGGGAGAGGGGGAGGCGGCCCGACTGTCGACCACTCTCCCGCTGGCCGCCGGCGCGGCGCCCGCCCCGCCCCGGTCGGCTTCTCGGCAGCCCGCCCGCCCGCCGGGCCCCGCCCCGGCCCTGCGCCGCCGCCGCCTCCAGCAGCCGCCGCCATGAAGCTGACCGACAGCGTGCTGCGGAGCTTCCGCGTCGCCAAGGTGTTCCGCGAGAACTCGGACAAGATTAACTGCTTCGACTTCAGCCCCAACGGCGAGACGGTCATCTCGAGCAGCGACGACGACTCCATCGTGCTCTATGACTGCCAGGAGGGGAAGTGAGTGCGGCGGTGGCCTTGGGCCCGGGTCCCTCCCGCCCTCCCTGTCGTGGCCCAGCTCTAGTCCCGGGGCCCGCCCTCCGCCCCGGCCCGGCCCCCAGCCTGTTTTGCACTCTCCTGCCAGGACCCCGTCTATTCCGAAGACGTCCGGGAGACTTTTTCTTTTTAAAATAATGATAATGATAATAATGATGATGATGATAATAATTATTATTATTATTTTGGTTTGCCTTCGGCCTCCTCAGAAAGCATTTTTGCATCGCTGGCCAAACCCCAACTTGACCTTGACCTTTAAACGTCGGGTCCGCCCACCGCGGCCCCAGCTGGTAGCTTTTCCGCTCCTCGGACTCCCGTCAAAGGTGGCGGTCGGCTCTGGACCCCCGCACAGAACCGTAGAGGCTGCTCTGCTGCTTCATTCAGCAGCGGCCGCTCGCTCGCTCTCTCTGCCCTCTCCTCGGTGACCTCGATTCAGCCCTGGCACACCGCCCATCCCCTGCCCCTCAGCTTCCCGCGCCGGAAGGCCGCGTGGGTTGCAGTTGGTAGCTGTCAGGATTTATTTGCTGTGCCTCTTTGGGCCCCTCTGTCTTTTCTTTTCTGTTCCAAATCATTCTCTTACTCCCCCAGCCCAGATGCCCACGTTTATAGTTAACTTTTTAACAACATCCGAAACTTTTCCTTTTTGCCAGACACAAACGAACTTGGCCGTCCCATTCCGATATGAATGTGAACTTCCCCGTAGAACAAAGAAAACTTCGTCTAACAATTTCATGTTTCCGTTATACCTTTTTTTAAAAGTTACATTTTATGGTCCATTTGGATTTATCAGAATTCCGAGTCTGATCATGACATTTCTAGCTTGCCCCAAAAGTACTCTGGAGACTCACACTTGTATCTCTGCAAAATCTTAAAAGCACAGCATTTTGCCTTTTTCCCTGGGACCTGTCAGCTTCGCCTCATCCCTATGGACTTGCTTTCTCCGAGTCCTTGCTAAATTGTGAGCTCCTGTGGAGCAGAAACTGATTTATGCTAAGTTTTGTTTTCCCTCAGCCACTTTGCCCAAGCAGGGTTGTGGATGTTTGGCTTAAAGCAGGCTACTGATTTTGTCAGACTTCATCTTGTTACTTTGTTCTCCATCTTATTTTTTGAATCCTTGAGTTTTTCTCTATTTTCTCCATCTGTTCTTTTGCCTGTTTTGTTTAAACTGGTGTCATTTATAAACTTTCTTTTGGAACTTGTCTCTGTGAATTTGGTTATCTAAAGTAATGCTGTATTGGTCTGAGCTATAATGTTCTCCCCAGTTTTTTCCCGCTGGGGCTGCAAGAAGGTATTATGTAACTGGCTTTTGCTCTGCCTGCAGTATGTGGAAAGAGTGGTCTATAGTGGTGGTCATGGGGCACGAGAATTGTTAGCTGGACCAATGTTGAGTGAGTGGAGTCAGTATTATTCATTTCCAGGTATGGCCACTTCCATTAGCTTGGAGGAGAGAGTAACGTATAAAGTTGAGGTGGGGATAGAGGTTATAGGGTCCTGGAAGTAGAAGTAATTTGAAGCTGACTTTCTTGAAATGTTTAGTGCTGTGCACAGATTAGAACCTCTCCCTGGAACCTGAGAATGGCGATGTATATCCTTGTTAAGAGGAAGTGAAGGTTGTAATAGCATTTCTTCACAGTTTGTCTCCAAATGTGGCATAATTTACACTTGTTGATAGGAATGACTGACTTGAAGTCTTTGTTAAAAGTAAAATGTTAATGTTATGACATAGTGGAGTTCATTCGTGTAACACTTTTACATAATTACAAACTTAAAGGAAAGTTACAGCACTGTTTCAAAGAAATCCCATTTGATCCAATAATTGGTAACATTTTGCCCCTTTTGCTTTATCATTCTCTACCTAAGTGTTTATATGTATGCTTTTTTTCTTTCCCCCTGAACCATTAGAGAGTAAACTGGAGGTATCCAGCCCCTTTATCCCTAAACACTTCAACATGGATTTCCTAAGCACAAGGGCATTTTCTTACATAACCAGAGCATAGTTATCCAAATTAGGGAATTTAGCATTATTTTCTTTTATCGATTAATGGTGACCTTGTTTCATTGTGATCTTTGGTAAGAGAGTGGCCTGATAGTTAGGAAACCTGGGTTCTAGTTTGGCCTTGTGACCAGGTACGTGACATTGGTCAGATCACTTCTCTGGCCTTTAGGAGTCCTTGATCCTAAGTGGTAACGTGAAGGAAAAAATTGCCACTTGTGTAGGTCACTAACTTTGGAAGAAAAATAATGTTTCCTTGAAAGGCATAGTATCTTTGTTAGTTGGTACTAATGTTAGAATTTGGGAGTTTGAAATGGCTAAAACAAGATTCTTCATGCTTAGTATTTTCTATGTTTACTGTTCATTTAAACTTTCTTTATAATGGAGTTTATCCATTGTGTGATTTTTCAATTTGAAAGAATACATATGAAGGGTATCACTGTGGTAGGTGATGCAGGTTATTCAAATAGAAGACTTTAATATTGTTTCTTTGTACCTGATCACCAGAATCATAGTTTGTGCAGAGAAGCTTACCACAGTATTTGTAAAAAAAAAAAAAAAAAAAAAAAAAAGCTTGGGCTTTTTAAGATCCTCTGAAATGGATGCATTAGGATCTTGCTTTCAAACTAGGAGATAATATGTGGTAAAAGATTTTTGTTATTAAGAACAAAACTTCAGGTTCATATTATTGATAAATTTGAGACAAATAGGCCATATATAAGTGGAACTGGAATTTTTCCTTAGATTATACCCTTTAAAATTGATTCTTCAGGCTCTGTTCTTCACTACTGTAGACAGACTGAAATACTAGGATGAGTAAGCTTCTCTTTCTACTAGAGGAGCAAAGTCAACTCTTAATTTTTTTTATTTTTTATTTTTTTGAGAGCAAGCACATGTGTACATGCTCACTCGCACGCTCACTCACTCCTCACTGGTTGCCACATGGCAGAGCCCAGGATAGTGAACTTGACAAGGTGGTCTTTGAGCTGATCTGTTTATTTACCCGATCTTTCAGTAAAGGTGAGAATATGGAAAAAAAGTAAGTGCATTTGGAGTGAGAAGTCTTGTTTGTAAACAAGTTTAGTGTAGGGAAACCTTTGACGTCACTGACATTAACGAAAATTGAAAGTGCAAATGATTGACTTTTTGAAGCTGCGTGAGTCACCTGATTGTTTAGGTTCCAAGAGGATTTTACATTGCGAAGGTGAACTTCTTTTTCATTAATTCTTGGTAATCATTGGTATAGGATTTATGAAATCCTCCTACACCTAAATGTAGTTATTATGAAGGTTTTGATTAAATATTTTGCTGAGATCAGTTTTCTTCAGAAGTCCTATAGAAGAAACATTTAAAGAGCTTCAACAAATGGATTGCTGATCTCTAGCTTAGAAATATGTGATTTTACATTGAAGTAAAAAGAAAAGAACCAATGATTGATTTTGCTAGGGAGGGTTAGATTTGCCTTCTAAAAGGCTCAGTAAGTGCTTTGGACCTATAGGACAGAGGGGATGGAAATAATAGTTTATATGAGGAAAGGCAAACAGTTCTGCATCTGGTTTCAGTTTTGATAAATTATTTCTTTTTTTTTTTTTTAAATCATTTCTTGAAGAAAGAGCTTCTTTCTAAGTGAATGGCTTAAGAAAAGTTCTGGCTTCATTGATCTGACATATTCCTATTTTCCTTTTTCTTGTAAATTATGATTTGTGTTGTTTTGGATGTCTTTCCTGCTGAATAGGTGTACCTTTTCTCAAAGCTTACTTTTGAACATTGTAATAAAGACTGAATTGAGCCCTCAGATTGACTTCCACTTCCTAACTTTGGCATTCGGTGTACGGAGGTGAAAGGCTATTGCACTTAATTGATTCTGTTTGTTTCCTCCCTTTTGGAAGAAATTCTGTTTGTTTCCAGTATTAGAACTTACTGCAGATCTTCACCCTTCCCACATCATTCAAGTGCTTCTCTTTATGTGAAGATCCTAGATTTTGGTGATGGAGAATTTTGATGGTTTTCTTTCTCTGTCCATTTCCTTGTTAGACCAAAGAGAACCCTGTACAGTAAGAAATATGGCGTGGACCTCATCAGATATACTCATGCAGCAAACACAGTCGTTTACAGCTCTAACAAAATAGACGGTAAGCAAGCCTTCTTTTTAGGAAGTTTGGTTATGGTTCAATAGTTCACAGAATCTTTGATTAATTCTGCTTTGGTTATATAGTTACTTTAAATTTTTGTATGTTGTTAACTATACTAACATTGTTATGACTTAAGAGATACTGGAAGCAAGGGATTAGTACTTTTGAAGGACTTGAAACTGAGTATGAAAGGTCTCCAGTTTAGAGTGGAGAGTGGAAATAGGGAGCAACCAGTTGTATTTACAGTTTGTACTTTTGGAAACTTGAAAGAACTTTAGAAGAAGTGAAAGGACACTTGACACACAGCAAGTGGGTAAACAATCCTACCTTCCCATTCAAAATATATAGATTTGAGAAAAGTTTCACAAACGCTTCAGTTTAGGGGACCTTAGAAAAGTTTTTGGTGTGTGCCCAGCCATTTATGGTCTGTGTCACAAAGGACAGTATACTGACCTCAGTTACTTGGATTTTAGAGACTTTTTGATCTGAATTTTATCCCTTTTTCCTTTTAAATAAAGGTAATGTCTTTGAAGAGTAAAGAGTATTTTTAGAAATTAAACTTGTGAATTTCTTTCTCTATTGAAGGATCTCTTTTTACCTGCATTCCCCTGGGATAAGTCATCCTCAGTTGCCAGTGGTAATTGAGCTATAACACTTTCATGTTGGGACTCTTTCTTTTTTCTTTTTTTATTGATTTATTGGTTTTTTTGTTTTTTTTTTCACTTTTTGCAGTAAGATTTTTCTAATACCATTCAGCAAAGATTACTTTGACTACTATTTTGGCTATGCCTACCTCAGAGCAGATGGGTAGAAAGAAGTCTTTTTTTTTCTTTCCTTATGAGACTTTTCTGCCTATACTTGATTTTTAGTAAGTATATCATTCTACTTTTCATGCCTCTATTTCAGAAGTGGTTTTCTAAGTACGCAGTGCAATTGATGCTTTTGGACAAGAATATAAAACATTAGGATCTTGAAACATATCTCTGTGATCATCTGAATGACTGGTATATTTCTTCTGTTGGAGTGTTTTTCTGGGTGATTAAATGGGGATTCTCCAAATATGGTGCAAGATGAGGCAAATGTGTGGCACTTGCAGCTTTGCTGCCAGGCCTCTGCTGTGAGGATGTTGCCTTTCCTGTCCTGAGTGCATCCTGAAGAGTTCCTCCAACGCTCCGTATCCTTTTGCCTGATTCCAGGCTGAGGTAGTAGTTTGTACAGTTTGAGGGTCTATGATACCACCCGGTACAGGAGATAACTGTACAGGCCACTGCCTTGCCAGGAACAGCGCACCAGCTACCAAGTAGGGCGGAGAGGATGGCGACACCCTGCTCATCTCTGGGAAACCAGGTAATGGGAAGTCTTTTTCTGCATAGGGCAGGTGAGTAGTTCCCAGCAATAGAACAACCAGGAAGGCTTTGTCATTGTCATTTGAGAACTTTGAAGATGTTTTCAAGGAAAACCATGTTCAATTGTTGAAAAACCAGAGTGCCGTTTTCCCTCTCTAAGGTTAAATGCCCTGTTACTAGTACCTTTGTTAACCACTGGAATGACCTGGTGCTTTTGGCCTCTTTGTTCTTGTGTTCTATTTGCCTCCAGAATGTTTTCTCTACCTTTTTTTTTTCTTCTGTATTTTGGCACCATTTCCTGTTACCTCTTTCTCAACAACTGTTCCTTGTTCCTAGTCTTCTCAGGGGCATAATACTTTCCAGTTCTGTTCTCTATGGCACTTCATTCCCTTTCCACCACCATCATTTTTTTGTTTTACTTTTTCAGAAGGAATCATTTGGTTTTAAGAGTGTTTGTCTTATTTGCCCCAAGCACAAATCTCTGTGATTATTTTTTTTCCTTGATGTTGTCAAAATCTTACTGCTATGACTTGGTATAGTTCATGATTTTGCTTTTTAAATGTCTTAAAATCTTTTTAACCCCAGTTTCCTTACTTCTTCTTTTGGCCACTTTATTATTATTATTTTAACTTCTCTACATAAGGGACCAGTGGATAGTTGGTTAATTAGAAAAGTAGTAGAACATTACTTCTCTTTCCATTTTGTTTAGTTTTAATGTAAATTGTATATCCAGTTTACATTCAAATGAGGTGAGTGGTGACATGCTGTCGGAAAACCCTGGACAAAAATATTATGCCAGAGTCAAGTTTGATGCTCAGCTTAGCATGGCTGCTTCATTCTTTGAGCCTGTTTCCTCAGCAGCTGTATGTTTTTCTTTAAGGCTTGCCATTCTGTGGGCACTAAAACTATTGTGAGTTTTTTTTTGCAGGGCGAGTGGTAGGGCAGGGCATATTTGTAAGACAGGTTTCATTGTAACTGCAGAAGCCAAAGATTGGTAGCAACAAGATTTTAAACATTGCTCTATATGCTGTCTTAAGAACTCTGCTTTTGAATTACATGAAATCTCTAGTGCTGTGGAGAGGAGTTATTCACCGTTATTTATTCATACCTTACTTGGGTTGTGGAAAACTATGAATTCTTTGACCTTGTCTTTTCGAGATGAAAATGCAAATTAAATTCCTTTAAAAATAGTAGGATATCATTATACTTTGTCTTCTTACAGATACTATTCGTTACCTGTCCTTGCATGACAACAAATACATCAGATACTTTCCTGGACATAGCAAAAGGTAAGACTGAAGTGTTATAGAAGCAGATAGTTCTTTTATACCTGAGGTTATCCAGAGAATGAGTGGAGAGGTTTTATTAGTGAACTGAAGTTAGTTTCTCGCCGCTGTTTGACATACCTCTTAATCTTCTCTCGTTAACCCTCCTTAAACATTCAACTCTTGATTAATTGAGGTTGTGGAGGCCAGGTTAGGACTTCATCGATAAACCAAAATCTCAGTTAAAATATTACTAGGAAAAATGAGGATTAAAGATAATCAGTGGAAATCTATGTAGTAAAAATTACATTTTGCATTTAGGAATCCCGGATATCAGACATCCTTTAATGGGCTTAATGTATGAGGCCTTCTGGTATAGGTGGCCCCCATTTCAGCAGGCCCCTGTCTACGTAAGCATGTTCCACATGAAGATCTTAATGAGCATGAAAAAAATTAGTAAATAAAATTTGTCCTGTGTAACTTTTGAAAGTCAAGAAGCTTGTTTCCTCATTCTATTTTGTAAGGCAGGTTGCTTCTTTGTCTCTTAAAATTCCCCTGGTATTTTTTCTCCAATTTTTCAAGTTTGAGTTGAATGTTAAACTCATTTTCTCTTGGATGATATTTTAATCACTGGTGCTTTCCTTTGCAAATGTACGGTAACCCAGTACGGCTTGGAGTGATTCAGATCCTTGACAGGAGGTGGGCCGAAAGCACCGTTTTCAGCTGCACTTCTGATTAGGCAGGGCATTTCTATGTTGCTGAAGATAAGATGTGGCAGCTGTTGGTTTCTGTGCAGTTCCAGAGGGAAAATGGCTTGGGACAAATGTTTTTGCTTGTTTATAGTTAAAGTGATGTTCACAGTTATACTGTATGTAATTAAGAGTTGATTGCAGTTGTTTGAAATCTTTCCAATCGTCCTAGTTGCCCAATCTCTTGACTTCCTGATCTTAGTAGATGACTTTGTCCCTCCTTTTTTGAGAAAATGAAGGCCATCCAAAATGAATTCTTTTCAACTGTCTCTTCTACCTAAATTCCTCTCTTCCTTAGAATCCCTTCCTTGAGAAAACCAACCTCCCTCTTTTTACTTGCTTCCATCTTCTTACTGGACTTTGCTGCCTACAGACTTACTCAGTCTTTCTTATCTTAAATTTATTTCTTGAGCATATCCACGCACTTCTTTTTACCATCAAACAAGAATAATCTGCATATTCCCATCTTCAGCTCCTCATACTCATTCACGGTTTAACTCAGTCATCTATGGTGTAAGCCCTTTACTCCCCTTTCCCTGCTGCCTCCAGGTAAAATCCACCGCCTTTGGCTTTTCTTTTGGTGCTCAGCTTCTCAGTAAAACTTTTTTTCCCCTTTGACAGCTGACTTTCCATCTTGGTTCTGCTCTTGCTATTCTTGGCCTGTCTTTTTTCTTTTGTGACTCTAAAATAAAATAAACCAGGTTCTACCGTAGCTTTTGTTTCCTCTTGGTATTTTTTCAAGTATCTCCATCACTGATTTCATTCACCTCTGCTCAGATGGCTTCCCAAATCAATATTTTCAGCCCATGATTTCCAGACTCAGCTTTCATCTGCAGGTTTTATATACATCTGTGCAGATGTCTCTTCCATGCCCCCACCTGACATATCCCACACTCCACCTATCACTGTTTTGTTACTTGGGCCAGCTTCTCTGTCTGCCTCGTATTTCTTCATCTCTGCCCCTTCCAGTTCTCTCGACTCAAAGCTTTTGTTGTCTGTTCTTGTCTTTTCCCCTGCCTTCCCATCCAGTGAGTTGTTAAATCCTATTGATTCTACCTAGGGTTTAACCTCATGTGTCACTCTCCTCCTTTGTTTCTGTCCTAGCTCATGTCCTGTCAGGTAGATTGTTGTCAAATCCTAATTTCACCATCCCTCCCCATCCTGCTTCCACACCCTGTTTTACAGTTCTGACCACTTCATAGCCTTCCTCAAGAAGTCTTAATGGTTCTATGCACCTGCCTGCTCCTTCCCCTTGGAGTCAGATTCTCCTCCCTCTGTCTCTGAGCCATTTTCCCAGTGTTATCTCCCACCACTCCAGTTGAGGTGAACTCTGGGCTGCTTCCTGAACATCAACCTCATGCCTTCCTATCTGGCACCTCTGGAAAGGCATTTTACATTGAAACTCTATTTACCACAGGTGCTGCTGCTTTTGGAAAGCCTTCTCTGACCCTCTCTGGAGTTGTCTGGACTAAACAGTTAAGCTTCCTTGGAGTCGAAGTCTTGCTCTTCCTTGTATTTTCTGTACCTCTCATCATAGAGCCTTGTGCAAGATAGACTTCCTCTGAGCTTTTGACCTGAATGCTGTGGCGTAAAAATTAACATGCTCGTGTACATTCTGCTCACACTGTTTTATTACCACCTCAGCATTCCCAGGAAATTTTGTCTTATATTATCTTTTAAATTTTTAAGTTGAGGAGCTAGTGAAAATGTTAGTTTACTTATAATGGAAGAATTTTTTTTTTTGGTCAAAAATTTTATTTTTAAGGAGAAAAGTACATTTTCTCATTTTCTATTCATGGCATAAATTTTAATTCTCTCTAGTAGAGCCAAAACCTCTTGAACCCCTTTCAGTGTCATCTAAAACTTGAACTTTCTCTGTTTCTACATTAAAAAAAAAAATCCATTCACAAATGACTTGTGCCATTTGATCACCTTTTTTGACTTCAAACTTTTCTTCATCAAAATTAAACAGTACATCACCAACATTTCCTCTATAGTTGTCACCTGTGACACTAGCTCCTGTATCTGTGAAGTGTTTTGCAACCAAGCAGAAGGTGGAACTACTATTCCACAATTCCCAGAAGGAAGAACCATCTGAGTGTTCATTTTCACAAGGGCTTCCGTTATAGGTGATTGTGTAGAGCCATAGGCACTATACAGGTCCCCCTTGGTCAGGGCCATGGCTTACTCTAAGAAGCAGGTAAAGTGGAGTCACATGCCGCCGTTCACAGTTTTCCTTCAGTTTCTGGATTCAGTTGGATTCAGCTGGGACCAAAATGCTGTGGAGATGGCGGGTATCTTCATTGCAGGACATAGCAGAGCAAGAACATGAGCAGATGGTACAAGAAAGCTCCAGATTAGCACTTGGGAAGAAATGTTTTTCAGTGAGTGGCTCTTAATGGTATAACCATAAAAGGGATCCATATCAGAAATACAGTTGCTGGGGGAAGGTATAGCTCAAGTGGTAGAGTGCATGCTTAACATACACAAGGGCCTGGATTTAATCCCCAGTACCTCCTCTAAAAAAGTAATAATACTAAGTAAGTAAACCTAATTACCTTCCCCAACCCAAAGTAAAGAGAGAAGGGAGAACCACTGTCTAATTCCAGAACATTTTCATCAAACCCTGTACCCATTAACACTCCCCACTTCCCCTCTTCCCAGTCCCTGGCAACCACTAATCTACTTGCTGTCTCTGTGGCTTTGCCTGTTCTGGATATTTTGCATAAATGGAATCAGACCATTTGTGGTCTTTTGTATCTGACTTCTTTCACTTCATACATGTTGTAATGTGAATCAATACTTCATTTCTTTTTATTGTCAAATAATATTCTGATATGGAGATAACACATTTTGTCTATCCATTCGTTAGGTGATGGACATTTGGGTTGTTTCTCCTTTTTGGCGATTATGAATAATACTTTAGTGAACATACATGTATATTTCTGTATGGACATATATTTTCATTTTTCTTGGGTATATACCTAGGAGTGGAATGTTTGGGTCATATAGTAACACTGACTTTTCGAGGAAATGTAAAACTTTTACCATTTTACATTTCTACCATCAGTGGACGGTTCTAATTTCTCCACATCCTCACCAACACTTAATCTTTCTTTTTGATTATAGCTTTGCTAGTGGGTATGAAGTGGTATCTCATTGTGATCTGATTTGCGTTAGAATCATACATTTGTATGCTGTAGTTTTAAGTTGCTTTTTTCATTATACTAATTGCCTTTGGTTGTTCCAGATTGCTTGTGTTACGTGTGTTTCTTAAAATGGCATTTTTAGGAGAACAGGTATATATAAGTAGGCAGGTAAAGTGGGTTAGAGTTCACATCCAATTTTTGCAAATATTTTACTTCATCTCCTATTTATCTTGGTGCATTGCAGGGTGGTGGCTTTGTCCATGTCACCTGTGGATGACACTTTCATTTCTGGGTCTCTTGATAAAACCATTCGACTCTGGGATCTCCGATCTCCTAACTGCCAGGTAATGCTACCTCACAGTTACACTTTAAGTGTTTTCTATGGTAGGCACTATCATCAACTTTCCCTTTCCTTGAAAGGGAAAGTTCTGCATTCTGGGATCCTAGATTCTTTTTAAATTTTGAAGAAAATCTGCTTTCCTGGTAGATAGCTGGTAGTTAAGCTAAATCTTAATCCAGTGCATATTCGTTATGATCTGTGGCTTACTGCTTTAAAAATAATTTTCCTGGAGCCTTTGAGCTATAGGTTTTAGACTCCAAGGATTTATTTTTATTTGAATTCAGTGTCTGTAAAATTATATAGTTAGGGTTGATCTGAAATCAGTTGTATGGAGACCTGCTTTTAGAAAACTTCATTTTAGTTAGTTTTATGTTCGCTTTTTCCATTTTGTAGGTAGGATGGTATCTTTCTGTGTCCTTTTCTTAGGTTTTATTGAGAAAAGTAAATTATATAGTGGTAGGATCCAGGGTTCATTAACTTTGATTTCTTTTTTCTTAGGGTCTCATGCATCTACAGGGCAAGCCGGTTTGTTCTTTTGATCCTGAAGGATTAATTTTTGCTGCAGGTGTCAACTCTGAAATGGTCAAACTTTATGATCTTCGCTCTTTTGATAAGGTGAATCTTTGAATCTTTGAACTGTCTTGATATTATGGAAGTTTTGAAGGGTGAGATGGACATTTAAGAGCCTTTTCTAGAGTATTCAGGCACTTATGGCCATTTCAGCTACTTTCTAGATGCTAGAAATTTCAAGCCAGAAGTTTCTTCAGGGTTTGGTGTATCTCATTGGGAACCTTATGGGTTTGGCATTGGCTGTTTATAAGTGCCAGTCAGTGGGACTGGTGCCTCCACATGCATCAGATTAGTTAGCCTTCATTGAGCACCCTGAGAGGATGGAGTTCAATGGTAGATTCCTTTTGTGAACTTGAGAAAGCAGCACGAAGTGCCTATGTATTTGGATCTCATTTATAACCTTCTGTATGCCTAGTGGCTCCTCCTCAGCATACTAACCCTTAACATTATCACTTGCTGAAAAGAACCAAAAGCTCTCTTTTCTCCATGGTGAGGAGACAGATCCTAAAAAGACAATGTACATATCACCACAAACACAAAGAAATTATACAACCCTTGACCGAAAGTCATGTTAGAAAACTTTGTGTTTCCAGTATAGAGCAAAACAACAAATAAAACCATAACTATATAAACAACAACAACAACAGAAAGCCTTTTCTAGCATAGAGGAGTGTGTGGTAGATATAGAGGGTGTTAGAGCAGTACTTCATCCTCTGCTTTCCATGGTCAAAAAGGAACCTAAAGGGAGAGAATGAGATTTGGCTCTAGCAGAAGGAATTATTGATGTACCTTGGGCCTTGGGCTGCTGTTTTATCTTTTGCAGGGTCCATTTGCAACTTTTAAGATGCAATACGATCGGACTTGTGAGTGGACAGGACTTAAGTTCAGCAATGATGGTAAACTCATCCTCATCTCCACCAATGGCAGCTTCATTCGTCTCATCGATGCATTCAAGGGAGTGGTGATGCATACATTTGGGGTGAGCTGACAGCTTTGGAGCATGGTTTTTTCCCATGCTCATACCTTCTGGGCTGAGAATTGTGTTAGCTAATTGATGGAGACTGGCAGTTGTCCTTGGCTCACTGATCAAGGCATGAACTTATGTTTTCTTCTTGCATATGATTTTATTTCTTGTGGATTCTGAGACATAACTTCTCACTCAGTGACCCAAGTTTAGTGTTTAGATATTAAATAATTCCTGACCATAAACATTTTCTTGCCTCCTTAACTATGGA
Organism: Camelus bactrianus; assembly: GCF_048773025.1. Lineage (NCBI taxonomy): Eukaryota > Metazoa > Chordata > Mammalia > Artiodactyla > Camelidae > Camelus > Camelus bactrianus. The sequence goes on from NC_133555.1 coordinate 32,082,657, forward strand.
GTTGGGGATAAGGGGTGAATTGTAAAGGATGGTAGCTGAGTTTGGAACCTTGTTGGCACTATGCATGAAGAGAGGGTTTCACAGAAAGGGAGGTGATGTGTATGCTGGGTCAGTATTTGTAGGCAGTTACTTTTTGTTAATGGCAATATAATGAGAATTACTGTTCTGCTTTTTTTTTTTTTTCTTTTTAGGGTTATGCCAACAGCAAAGCTGTCACACTGGAGGCCTCATTTACTCCAGACTCCCAGTTCATTATGATTGGTAAGCTTCCTTTATCACCTTTGGGGGTTACTCTGGTACTGTGTATTATATAATTTTTGTTAGTTTTAACTAATTAATATATTATTTATTCTCCTTTTGATAGATAATCTCAGATTTTTGTGTAGCCATTACGTCAAGGGTGTAGTGTCTTTAAACTGTCTTTACTGGGAAGTGGCATTAGTGTTGTTCTTCCCTGGACCAACATAGAATTAAACTCTACAAGCACTATCTTACTAACTTCCTGATGTAACTTGGATTCAGTCATCTTAGTGTAGATGTTGGTAGTGTGATGATATTCAGTCCCCCTTTTAAATGAGAAAACTGAAGTTAGAGGGGAAGTGACTTGGCCAGGAACAAGTAGCTAGGGTCAGAATCAATTCCCGAGGTGTCTTTTCTTCACTGCCTTTCCTACCTCTCAACCTGCTGAGGGCTGGGTCCTGAAGCTTGGCCTCTCTCCAAATATTAATCCACGTCTCTTTCCCACTTGTCTTTGTATTATGCCTTGAGCTGTTGTTATATTCCTTGATCATCCTTTTTTTTTTTTTTTTAATGTATTTATTTTAATGGAGGTACTGGGGATTGAACCTAGGACCTCGTGCATGCTAGGCATGCACCTTACCCCTGAGCTATACCCACCCCACCTTGATCATTCTTTTCAGGTTCAGAAGATGGCAAGATCCATGTCTGGAATGGAGAGAGCGGGATAAAAGTAGCTGTGTTGGATGGCAAACACACAGGCCCCATTACCTGTTTGCAGTTCAACCCCAAGTTTATGACCTTTGCCAGCGCATGTTCCAACATGGTATGTGAACAGTGGGAGATGTCCTCCAGCTGGGGCCCCTTTCCAGTTGAGGTGGTGAGTGGTTCAGTGAGCACAGCAAGCTGTGTTCTAAATAGGTACATTACAAGCACCCAAGTTCATGTTTCTCAGCTGGTGACTTCCCTGTTTCACCTCTATCTGATCTCTGGTCACGCTGGTCTTTTCACTTTTGCTTTTCTTTCCATGATCTGGGATCGCCTCTGAGCTCCCGGGAGATCTTAGGCCAGTTTTTGCTCTAGTTCCTGGTTTTATGCCCAGATTACCTGGGGATGTGCCTCACAGCTTTTTGGCTTCTTGAAATACTTTGAACCAACCTTTTGTGGCTGCAACCTTTCAGTTTTCCATTCTTCTCAGTTTATGCCGAGTTCATCAGAAATTCTTATAGTGGATTACAACTCACCACTTAGAATTTCCTCCAGGCCCCTATGTCTTCCTAGACAACATTAGCAGAACAAAGTGTCAGTGAGTCTTAGCCTCCAGTTTCCTTTTGGCATCTCCTAAGAGCCTACCTGAGTATTTAGGTATGAGGCATTTCATTACTAGCCTACCCAGAACACATTGCCTCCATCTCTCTCTGTCTCTCTCTTTTTTTAACTAAGAAAACGGTATCTGAAAAAAAATGCAGCAAAATAATCCAATCCAGTTCCTCTCATTTTTCACAGCTCAGAAATGAGAGGGCCTGTCTGAGGTCACTTGGTAGATTAGCAGTGAGGCCAGGTTACCCAGACATCCACCTCCAGGACAGCACTTCTTTTTTTCCTTACCACTGGACTACTGTGGTGGAAGGTAGACGGTATTGGAGGGAAACAGAACCAGCTTGCTTTCATGTAAATGAGAGATTGTTTCTCCACAGACTGCATAGACTCCATAGACAGAGTCATTTGGTCAGGAGGGAGGGCCACCAGCCATAACTCCTCCACCTTTGGGTTTGGGAACCTTGATAGTGTGGGAAGGGCTAAGAAAAACCCTCAGCAGTGAAGAGAGAGGCTTGGCTTTTTAAAGTTGACTTACGTTCTCCTTCCATTCAGGCCTTCTGGTTGCCCACCATTGATGACTGACCCTCATGCTGCTCAGCTGTTTTCTGTACAGTGAGGGTGGACAGCAGGAAAAAACTTAAGAGAGGACTACGATAATAGTGGGATTGAATCATTTGACTGGGCTGGAGAGCATCCTTCCACATGGCCTTCCTAAGGATGTACTGTACATCTGCTCAAAAGAAAACAAATTGCTTTGCTGAGCTTCTTCAAAAGGACTCTTGGTGTGGCAGATTCAATTGGGACTTGGATTTTCCAGCTGTCACTGCACTGAGCTCCTCCAGAGGAGTGACCAGACTCATGATTAGGGTATGGTGGGGCCCACAAGATGCCTCCAATTTTGAATGTATTTGCTGATGAGGAGTCGGTAAAGTTGTCAATTCGCACATCCCTTCTCCCACCCCCGTAGATGCATGGGAAGCCGCAGTTCTGGTTGCTAGATGCTAGGGCAGCTCAGTGCCCCTTGTCCTCACCCTGCATGTCTTGTTACTGGGTCTCCCTGTGTCGTTGTGGCATTATTCCACAGCCATCATGTTACTTAGGTGCCAAATATTTACAGAAATAAGTCTCCATGTATCTTAGGGTCAGAAAGGGACAGGTACAGAAGGACCTTGCTTGCCAGGAAGCCCTGCAAGTTAGTCATGTGAGGGTGGGTGATTTGGGGGTGGGTGATTTGGGTATGCCTCAGGCTCTGGGTGTTGGGCGGAAAGAAGGCCAAGAGCCTGAAAGGGAGGGAAAGGAGGGGTAGCAAGTGAGTTCCTAGGGCCGGGAGGTTTAGAAGCAGCCTGGTGTGGTCCCCCATCATCAAAACAAACCTGCGGTCCTTCTGGGTGCCTGCCAAGCTTGGTTGTATACAAAAGCAAGGTGGGCATCTATTTTTGTACATGAGCTACATCACGCTTTCCTGTGGGCCAGTATTGTGGAGTGAGTCTGAGTTGTTTACACTGATGCCTTCCCTGCCCACCACAAATTGTGTACATAGTCTCCAAATGATACCACCCCTTTCCCAGCTCCCAACTAAGAGCTGGCTCCAGGCCTGTGTTATATGTTCTATTTAGCCTTTTTATATATGACTTGGGATTTCTGTTTGTATTTTAGCACAGTGTGTGTACACCTTCATTTAAATATATCATGTGTGCATACATATATACGTATATGTATGTATGCATATCTATCTATCTATATATATATATTTAAAAAGTATCAGTTCAGCTGAAGGAGATGGAGTCCTGCGCCCTGGGAGAAAAACTGCATCCTTGCTAATAGTGTTTGCTACAAGTGTTAGTGAGTCTTCCCTATTACCTTTTTCCCTTTGGGAGACTGAACAAAAGCAAAGCTTTCAAGTGTTTGCTGTCCCCATGGCAGCTAAGCGAGGGTCTTGGAATGACTCCCCTGTGTTCCTCAAGCCACACTTTGGGGCATTCTCTGCAGTATTAGCCCCCTTTTTGCCCGGTGATGCTCTGTCTGCGCCTGTCTGTGTGTGACAGTCACTTTTGCATGCCTTTTGTGTCTGATTCCCAGCATTTGGGGACAGGATGCTGGAACCAGAGCATTTTCAGCTTGTCTGAGGCTTCTTTGCCAATTACAGGTCACTCCTGTTTACCTGGTATGTCTGCTTCCTTGCTTCTTTTCCTTGCCTTCTCTTGGGGGAGGGAGGGTTCCTGATCGGGACTGAGGTGAGCTGTGGCTAGCTCAGAGCCTTTTCTTCCCCTGCATGGCTTCTTAGGGCAGGACAAGTGGCATGTTATCTCACTAAGTTCTCAAACATTTAAGCAGGTAACACATTCCTTGCAGATCCAGAAACAGGCTCAACAAGGTTATGTATGACTTGCCGAAGAGTATTTAGCCACTGGGGAGGAAGCAAAAGCCATTATAGCCTCTGTTCAGCAGCAAGAATAGGCTGTGAATTGCTAGCAATTACCGTTTTGTTTGGCCTTTTTAGCATTTACTTTTTGACTTGTTCCTCAAACTTAAGGGCAAGGGGCATACATCTTCCCCAAACATAGACTGGAGTCTGCAGCTTCTGCAGTGCCACACTGTATAGCTCTGCATTCCCAGTAGAGGGACTTTTAGAAACCAGCTGATTTGAGCTATTACTGTCCACCCCAGCTTTCCAGGGTAGAAAATTCACGGTAGGAATAACTGTTCAGAGAGAGTACCTGGAACTGTGGGTTAACAAGAAAGACTGTCTAATTCACGTATCTGCAACCAGAGCAGCCACCAAGCATGACTTGTCTATTAGCAGGAAAATGTATTGAGTTCCTTTGTGGCCAGAGCTGAGGCACTGTGTCCTTTGAAAATATGTACTGCACAGTTTCTATTTATGGGGACCTGTGGCTGCAGAGCTAGCTCCTGAGATGGAAGAAAAGGGAAAGATGCAGCCGGACGTGACTGAAGATGATGTGAGAATAAGGCAGAATTAAGGGAAAAAAGAGTGTGGGTCAGAGAGGCTGAGGAGGACTGGGCTGCAAGGACACTCAGTGGGAGCCAGAGGTGCTTAAGCTCTCCTGGGAGTAGGGGGCATAGCACGCTCTCAAGAGTCAGGGCCAAAGCCACTGATTTATATATGACAGTGATGCTGCACTGCTCAACCACCAGCCAGTGGGATATTTTTTTTAGGAAAAAACTCCCCGTTGCAATCATAATTAATGCTTATTAAGAAAAATCTGGGAATTTTAAAAAGAATCACCCAAATGTTTGCCACCCAAATGTTACCACTGTTAATCTTTTGGTGTTAAATGTTCCTCTAGACATTTCTGTGCATAGATTCTTGGTGTGTTTACATAGTTGTTACTCTACTGTATATACAATTTTATGTCCCTTTTGTACTTAACATATAAACATTTTTTCCATGTTATCTGTCTTAAACAGAATTTTATGGCTGCAACCTCTTCCATTGAGTTTTCATAGCATTGTCTGCCTGGTTCCTAGAGTTGGGGAGGGGGGCTTGTCTCCTGTTAGTCCTCCTGGCTCACATTGGGACTCACTGTAATGCTGTGTGGGCGGGCTGTTGGGCTCCCTGGGACTGCCCCTGGTGACTAACACTTGTGGGCTGGAGAAACCCCTTGACCCAGCTCTCAGTGCATGGCAGCCTGGGTCTTCTCAACCTCAGGCTCTAACAAGCAGCCAGAGGGCCAGAAATGAATGACTGACTGGGAAGGGCCAGCCTGAGCCAACCTTGAGATCTTCAACGACTGCATGTGGCAGGTACCCCAGGCTGCCTTTCATCCCCTCAACCCTTGAGATCAGATTGGCAACCTCCAGCTGGAATGAGGTTTCATCCTGCTAGGTACTGGCTTCTGGGGGACAAGGATAGTGGGGCCTCTTTGAGGCTCCTACACCAGTTTTGGCAGAAGGCCTGGGCCAGTTGCTTGGTAACCCCATTGCTTGGGTTGGTGAATTGGTAATGCCGTAGTAGCTCAGCATCCTCAGAGCTACACCACCTTGGGCCTGCCACTTTGCCCACGGTCATTGGAGGTTGGCCAAAGGCTCTGGAGGGCAGGAGAAGGAGCATCCCAGCTTGTGAGTGGTAGGCCATGCAGACTCTCCACAGGACTGCTCAAGGAGGAAGAGATCCCCTCATGGCCTGATGGGAGGGCAACTGTAGCATTTGGCTCTGCTGAGAGACATGAACATGTAAGTCGGTGTGGCTGCCCCTGCAGCAGTTACTCCTGTCAGTTTGGCTTGCTCGCAATTGAGAGACCCACTGTTGCTCACTCCTTGTGCTTCAGCCTGTGAGGAGCAAGAGCAGGCTGGGTCAGAAGGAAAGCAGACTGGGCAGGCGAGTTGGCTCAGTAGTTGACATGGGTGATTGATTGGCAGGTACAGGATGTTGCCCACGCTTTGCTGGGGAGGCAGGGAGTAGGGACTGCTGAGGAAAGAGGAAGTAAAACTCCAGCAGGCTTGTAGGGCACACTCCTGTCTGCCAGCTGCCTAACTAGAGGAGTCCTGGAGAGGCTACGTAGTTTGTCAGGACCCAGCTGTGGATAGATGTAGGCCCAGAAGTGCTGGGCTATGGAATATGACTGAAAAATGAGTAATTTTGTAGTTTTTCCTATCTCTTCCCTAGAGAACGAGTAAATGGAGTCTAAAATGAGTTAATGGGCAGGAAGGGAGGTCTGAGAGCTTCCCCAGTGCATTAAATATACAAGCTTAACCATTAGTTCTGGGGCCTACTGGCCCTTGTCCCTTTCTGGCTGCAGTCTAGGGCTATGAGTTGTCTGGTAAGGATTAATCTCAATTGTAGACTAAAGTAGAAGTGGATCAGGGAAGAGTTAGGTAAGGTTGAGGTTATGAAATTCAACAAATAATTCAACAAATACTTCCCAAGTATTTGAGCCTTGGCAAGTGCTAGATGATTAAAAAACAGTCTTGTGGGGAAGATGAAGAACTAAGCTACTCATCAAACAGCAAGCCCTGGAGCCCCACCTGACTTGTCTCTGGTAAGTCTAGCTTTAATATAAATGTACTATAAACTTTATACTAAAATTACTGTAATTTGCATTAAAAAACAAAGGCATCCCATCTGGTATCTCAAGCCCAGAGCTCAAAGATGGTGGTGGAGACCCTTCTGTTCCCTGGGTAACAGTTTTCTCACTGGGGCTCCCCCCAAGTTGGGAACAGAGAAATCACAGTGCTGACTATGGGCAAACTTGTAAGGCAGAGCTAAAGCTAAGATTGATTTTTTAAGACAGGAACAAGGAAAAGCAGGTATACTGTAATGCCAAGTTGTACAGCAATTCATGATTCACAAGGGCTCTTCTGCACAGAAACATTTAATAGGAAAGCGATGAATATCAACAAAACAGCATTTTTGAGGCATCAGTCTGGGGCAAGGTTGAGGCCAGAAAGTAGCAATGAGGAGACCAGGCTAGAGGCAGGAGGAGAAATGAGAGCATTCTCCACTCAGCCAGCTCTGCCCCTTTTTGTTCTCCCCCTACTTTAGCCCCTGGGTTTATGCCCCTCCTTCAGTACAGAGGGGAGCAGGGCAGGACTTGAGCTGGTCTCCCCACGGGCTGCTTCAAGATGGCTGTTCAGCAGGTATGCATAAGACTTCCCAGAAGGCACCCTGCATGTGTTCTGGGGGTTGTTGAGTAGATATCCTGCTATTCATGGACTGGAAATCTGGATCCAAACATAGGCTGTTTGCCCTTCCTGGCATCTTTGGCCAACTGTCCCCATCACAGAGTAATATATTGGGCTGTTAAGGATCTTGTCAGAGAAACCTCGCATGGGTTTCCTAAGTTGTAAAGTGTCTGCCAGACGTTATTGTTGACATTAGAACTCTGCCTGCCTGCCAAAGCGGGGATCTGGGGAGCTGGATGCTCCATGTTCTTCCAGCACTGCCTGGTAGAAATGCTTTCCTTGAAATGGGTTGGGGTCGAGGGTAAGAGCCCTTAGGCTGTGTCTTGGGGTGGGGCAGGCAGACCTGCTGTTGATGATGGTGGAGGGATGCCCAGACTGCACCTGGTTTGTAAGTGGTTCTGGGATGCGGTGTATGAATCCTCAGTGGCTACTGCGCCCTTGGTGCTGGCTGTGCAAGGGAATCACGAACACAGAGATGTCATCGTAGGACACCTGCCCTTCCTGTGTAGGATTGTCGTCCTTCCCCTGTGTGCTGTGTATCAGCATTTGGGCCAGCTCCGAGAACCTGTGGGGACCGTCCTGCAGATGTACTTGGGGGCCAGAGAAAAGAGGCAAGGCCAGCCATCAGAGAGAACTCTACACGGGGCTGGACACTAAGGACCCAAGCAGTGCAGTCCAACCATAGGGCCAGACAGAGTCTGGGAGAGTCACAGATTGGACCATGAGAATCAGGACCCAGAGATTTTTGAGACCCACAGTCACCTCTGGGAAGCCTGAGGCAGCCCTAGTCTTGGCCACCTGCTCTGAGCTGGGCTTATCTGCAGTATTGTCTTCTTGGCCATACTACGTAGTATTACTGCTGGCACAAACCCAGGCCCAGGCAGATCACCAGCAGTAACCGTACCTGTGTGGGTCCTCTTGGTTGCCAGGGAGGAAGCTTCGCACCAGCCGTGCCACCTGCTCGTTGGACAGGACGTCCCAGAGCCCATCAGTTGCCATGACAACTAAGTCATCCTCCTGCGGCTCCAGCTGGTCCACATCCAGCACAGTCACCTGCAAGTTAAGCCTGAGGTTTCCTCAGCGCTCCCTTCCTGGCTCCCACCAGCCTCACTGCCTTCTTGGGCAGATAGAAGCTGGTGTAGGTTGTTGCCCCCTCATCTCACCTGTGGGACAGAGAGCAAGAAGGGCTTGAGCTGAATGTTTGTGTCCAGTACTCTAAGCTGATGGTCTCCTAGACCCCGGGAGACGGCCAGTGTTCCCAACAGCCGAGCCTGGAGACAAGGGAGGTATAAGGTGACAGCAAACAGCACCAGCAAAAGTACAAGTAAAGCACACAGAGGCAGACCATGGTCACCTGGGCTGAGGGAGAAACATTCTGTGAACTCGGAGCAGACCCCAGGACCCCAGCCACAGGCCCCAACAGAGAACAAAGGAACTCCCACCTCAATGGGGCAATTTGAGAGGGATTCTTGGAGGTAGCCATTCACTGACCTGCCTACCCTGTCCATGGATCAGTGGGTATTTGAGATCTGACTTCTCCACGCACTTGTAGCTCCTACCAAGAACAGACCCAACATCAACCCAGGCCCTATTTCCCACCTTATCCCCCCAATACAGAGCCACTCTGCCCAGGTGGAAGGGGACTGCCCCAGGCCACACAGCTGAGCCTGGACCCCAGGGCTCTTCCCATTGGATCCCCCAACCCCACCTTGCTCACCAGCCACTCATGTGGTGATCCCTGAACAAAACCTTCTGCCCCAAGTCATCCCCCTTCAGTCGCCGAGGGAACTCCAGTCGGGTGAACTCACCAGCCAGAAGCTCGGGGTAGACAAAGGCCTAGGGTAGGGAGGCCTTGCTCAGATCAGGCTCCCTTTGGTGGCCCTGAACGCAGGAATTGGGGCTCCACAGCCTCCCTCTGCCAAGGGCACCTACCAGTTGCTGGATCCGCTGACGTTCAGTCTCTGGTGTGAACTCAGAGCTCAGGGGCCGTACCTCATTCCTCCGCACCAAGATGGCTCTAATGGGGTTTTGAAGGAGAGGGAGAGGTCTGTGGTGGAGCAGCCTCCATCCTCACCCGTGGCCTCCTTCCTGCCAGCCCCTCCTCCAACCACCAGGGGTCAGCTCTGTCCATGCCAATCCCTTGCTCTAAATCCCCCATGACTGCCTAACCTAGGGCCTGCAGGGTAAAAGCTCAGTCTTTGGCCTGGCATTTGAGGTCCCTGTCCTCCCTGGCATCCACTGTCTGCCCTCCCACTTGACACATGCCAGGTATACAAACAACTCAGCCAATCTTGCCCATTTTTGTCTCTCCACTTCCAGCCCCGTTTCACTCTCCCCACTGCCTCAGCTGCCTGCCTGCACACCCGTCCCACCCTGCCCACCCTCCAGGGCTCACTCACCTGCTATCTCCAGCATTGGCCACATACAGCTTTCCCTGCAGGGACATGGCCACCAGGGCTGTACAGCCTCCCGCCTGGCCTGAGGCCTCCAGCTCCCGCCCGATCACCTCATCCTGGGGCAAACCGAGGCTGCTTTAGCTGCTGCTTGTCCTGCCACCATACCACTGTCCCCAGTCCCCATCCTACAGTCCACCTCCCCACCAGCAGCATGCCTGAAGTCCCAGCCCAAAGTCTAGCTATGACTCTAGGATCCCTGTGGTCAGGAGATCTAGACACATGCCTTGGGAGGGAGAGAATTCCTATTCAAAACAGCGAGAAAGGGAAACCAAGGTCCAACAAGGTGTGCAACGAGATGATGCAAGTAAAATAGCACCTAGCACATGGTAGGCGCTGGATAAATGGGAGGAGTTGTGATGACAGAGATGACCATTTGGTAACGAACAAACCAACCCAATCCTTCCTACCAATCTAAAGATCCTCTGCCCCACAACCCAGAGCCCCTCAGGTCCCTGGGCGTAAAACTTCCCCTCCTGCCCCAGCCAAAGGCCATACTCACACATTCCTGGAAGGCACTCTCCAGAGCTCCAATCACCAAGTCTTCAGCCCTAATGCCCTTTTCCTCCACAAACTGAGGGTCACTGGGGCAGACGCAGTGGCCACTGAGGTGCATGGGGGGCTGAGTGGCCACCATGCCCTCTACCACGGCCTCCAGCTGTCGGCGCAAGCAGGAGTGCAGGGTATTGGCAGCCAGGATAGCTGCAGCTGGACCACCATGCCCATCAAACAGTGCCCAGTAATGACCTGTCAGGAACTGTACAGGAAGGGCTTGGCATCAGGCTCTGCCTGGCTTCCCCAGTTGTCCCCTGGCCCAATGTGGGGCACTGGGGCAAGAACCTCAGCCTGCAGTCCTGGCCCCAGACTGTAAGAGGGGCTCAGGCTCAGTTGCACTCACTTCCTCTGGGCACAAAGTCAGCCACTCTTGGTCCTCTTCAACCCCAAACTCGTATCTCCGGATGCACAGCTTCCCACAGGCCGCCTGATCCTCATTGAACTCAGATTTCTCTGCATTGATGATCCTGAGGCCAGGAAGTGATCAGTGACCCTTCAGGGACGCACCTATGCCCCCGTGGGCACACAGAAGAGAGCTGGAACACAGAGAGGAGTCCCTCCCCCCGCCCCCCAGCACCAGCTCCCATGCTGTCGCTGAAACACATCTGGACAAATGCTGGAAATCTAACCGTTCAGTGACCTCAGGCCTAAGGTAAAATTCAGGGCTCAACCCTTCTGGAGCCTACCAGCTGACTTGGGCTAGGAGGTGAGGGGAAGGCTATCTGGGGAGATGTGGGGCTTCCTTGCCCATCCCCTGCCCCATCTCAGCCAGAATCCCTGTCCCATGCATCAAAGGGCATAACCCAGGGCAAGGTGGGGGATCTTTAAAGCCCAGAACGCTGGAACTCTACCCAGTGTCCCTACCTCTTTTAGAAGCCCCAGGGGTGCAGGATCTTCCCGACCTGCAGCGGGTTAAGGGAGACTGTCAAGGGTCCAGAAGATCCACTAGGTTGGGGAGGGGAGGGAGGATCCCTTACTCAGCTTGGCTTGTTTTCTCGGTCAGCACCGGACCCCAGGCGGGATCACAAGAGTGGGGGTCGCGGCGGCGAGACAAGAATCGCCCAGAGAGGGGTGTATCGGCGGGGGCCTCTCGGGGCTGGGCACTCACTCGGCGTAGCCTGCATTCCAGGGCAGCGCGCGGCCCCGCGCGGGGCTGCGCACCGGCCGGGCGTCCGGGCGGCGCGAGGCGTCGGCTGCGCTGGGGCTGGAACTAGAGCCGCGCAGGAAGCGGGGCCGCCGGTACGGCACAGGGCTGCAACGGGGCCGGGGCCGGGGCCGGGGCGGCCCCGGTGCGGGGAGCGGACCGCCTGGCAGGAAGCGGCGCCGGAACCAGTCGGCAGACATGGCGCGGCGGCCGGGGGCTGCCCGCAGGGCGCCGGGCGGAGGCTGGGCGGACGGCACCCGCCGGGCCGCCTGGGAGGAGGAAGCAGCGGGCCGGGGCGGGGCGGGGCCGGCAGGGCGACGCCCCCAAACCCCAGTTTCCTGCCACCCCCAGAGTCGTGCGCAGCCTGGGTGTCATGCGGTTCATCAAGTCTCCTAACAAGCCAACAAACACTGTTTATCACCCCCATTCTACAGGCAAGAATATTGAGGTCTAGAGAGGCGAAGTCAATGTCCCGGGTCACACAGGAAGCTGAGCGGGCTGACGCTCACCCACACGTGAGCCTTTGAGAGGGAAAAGCCCCTCCTCCCCACCCAGTGAGGCTGGAAGGGTTGATCCGCACAGGCCTGAGCCTCCAGGCTGGATCAGTGTCCGTGGCAGAGCCTCAGGCCTCCTCCTGCTGGACGCGGACCTTACGCAAGGGGAAGATGGGAACAAGATGTCCTTGGAGGTGAAAAACTGACACATTGAGTAAGAGTCTCAGAGCACAGTGTTCCCTCAGGTGACCTCCGTGCCTCACCCACTCGGCCTGGCACCCTCCACCCCCAGAAGGGGCTTGATGGTTACCCTGGCCTTCCTCATCCTTGATCCTCAGGGCCAAGCCTTATAAACTGCTGCTCCTTGAATCCAAATGTCCTCTCTGGACAGACAGCAGGCTCCTCACTAGAGCGTGAGTGACTGATGGGCAAGAGGAATCCATGGTCCCCAAAAAGGCTCCAACTGGTCAGAGTTCAGATTTGCAACTAAGAGAAGTGAATGACTTTCATCTGGGCTGGAGGCAAGATGTTGCAGCCTCTTAACCCCTGGCTAGCTGCCACCACAGAGTTAGCGGCAGTGTCCCCCTTCACATCTGCATGTTAACAGAGTGCTTCGTCACCCTCTATCACTAAGCCCAACTCCATGTGCAAAACAATTACTTCTATCTCATAATGAGGACTCTGAGGTGCAGAGGGGAAGTGTCCTGACACCTAGGGTTGTGCTGTTTCCATTATGACAGTGCAGCTGACTCAGAAGCCCTGTGGGGGATTTCTCTTCCCCTTTCCTCCTCCAGGAAGGCAGGCTTACCAGCTCAAAGCCCTTGAGGCCCCACAGCCCAGGGCCCCCGGGGAGGGCTACAGGAAAAGTCCCTACCTTAGCCTCCACACCCAAGCCCAACATATGCTCACTAGGCCTTACTTCTTCCTAGAGGCCAGGCCTGCCCTACTGGGAGTCGTTCTCCCCACCCCCCCCCCCCCACCCTTAGGAGAAAGGTTTTAGGGGCAGGAAGCTGTGCCCAACTCCTCTCCTTCAAATGACTCAGTTCTAGGGTAGCCTGGGAGCTAATTTACTGACCCATTATGTATGCCAGGCCTCACATGCTGGGCGCAGAACAGCAGCGCCGATCAAAATGCTCTTCCTTGCAGTGATGGTAGACGTTCTGGTGGATGGCACTGGATCCGGCTGGTAAGGGGGAGGGGGCAAAGTCAGAGAAAGCTTTCCAAAGGACCCCTAAGCTACCACCTGTCATTGGGACGAAATGGACCAGGGATGAGGGGGTGGGCAGATGCAATTCTGTCAGTGGGGTAACCTCCTCATCCCACAAGCCAACAGCTCAGAGGCTTTTAATGTCTAAAATTAGATGAACCAATGCAAACAATCTATTCTCTCAACCCACTGTCTTGGACTCCCCTGGGTGGGATGAAGGTCCTGTTCTCTAGGTGTATTCAGAGAAGCTCATGGTAGCCAGATGTCACAGGTGGTCCAGTCTAGTCATTTTATGTTTTCAGACCCATGTGGGGCCCTGTGGCAATCCCATCCTTCCTGTTCCAAGATGGCCTTAATTTTCCTTCAGTGCCACCATGGCTCCTCTGGCTCCCTAGGCTCCTGGGAGCCTCTGCTCTTGCCTGGATCCCAATCCTGACTCTTTTGGTTTGCTCTCTCACTTTGCTGAAGCACATCCTCTAAAAACTTTCCAACAAAGGATGACTGGAAGGTAATTTTCTGGGTCCCTGCAAGTCTAAAAGGGTTTGTATTCTGCCTTTGCTTTTGATTGGTATTTTGGCTCTGAATTCTTTCTGACTGTTTTTTGGCTGTTGCTGCTGCTGAGATCCAGTGCCTCTCTCATTCCCAGACCTTTGAATTGGCTTGTGTTTGTCTTTTTTTCTCTCCAGAAGCATCTAGGCTCTGCTGTCTCCAACGTCTGAAATTGCAAGGGATTTTCCTTGGGGTGGGTCTGCCTTCATTCCTGCGTTGAGCCCTCCTGGGAAACTATGTAACTTCTCACCCTTGCATGACAACCTTCTCCCAACTACTACAGTGAACCCAAGCCTGCCCTCTCCTGGCTGGAGACCTCTGCTCAGCTAACTCAGCCAGCACACGAGGAATGGAGGATAGGGAAGGAGCAAGCTTAGAAAAAGGAAAGGATTTTATGCTACTTTTTTCTCATTTACAATAAAAATAGCTTTTGTTGAGTTCCATATCTGTTCTTAACAAGGTCTATTTAGATTTAATTTTTAAAATGTAATACTTTCACATTACTCAAAATTCCAAAGGTGTAAAAATGTATTTAGAAATAAGTCTCTCCCACAGCCCCATCCCAGTTCCCCTCTCTGGAGACAACCAATATTACTAGTTTCTTGTGGATCCTTCCAGAGATGTAAGGGGCATTCTGTGCAATTTCAAGTAAAAAAAAAAAAAAAAAAAAGAAAAAATTACATGAAAGACAAGAAGTAACAAGTGCTGGTGAGGATGGGGAAAAAAACGGAACCCTTGTGTATTGTTGCTGGGAATGTAAATGGGTGCAGCTGCTATGGAAAACAGTATGGAGGTTCCTTAAAGAATTAAAAATAGAACTACTGTATGATCCAGCAATTCCATTTCTGGGTATTTATCTGAAGAAAATGAAATCACTACCTCAAAAATATATCTGCACTAGCATATTCATTGCAGCATTATTTACAATAGCCAAGACATGGAAACAACCTGTGTCCCTCAATGAATGAACGGATAAAGTTTTATATATATATATAGAGAGAGAGAGAGAGAATTCAGCTGTACAAAAGAAGGAAATTCTGCCATTTGCAACAATGTGGATGTACCTTGAAGGTATTATGCCAAGTGAAATAAATCAGACAGAGAAAGACAAAAACTGCATGATCTCATTTTTATGTGGAATACGAAAAACAAAACCCAAACTCATAGATACAGAGAACAGATTGGTGGTTGCCAGAGGTGGGGGATGGGAGGTGGTGGGGGATAGGCAAAACGGGTGAAGGGGGTCAAAAGGTACAAACTTCTAGTTATAAGTAAGTCCTGGGGATATAGTGTACAGCATGATGACTATAGTTAACAATATTGTATATTTGAAAGTTGCTAAGAGAGTAGACCTTAAAAGTTCTCATCACAAGGAAAAAAATTGTAACTGTGCTGATGGATGTTAACTAAACTTAATATCATTTCACAATATATACATATATCAAATTATTATGTTGTACACCTTGGACTAATACAATGCTATATGTCTATTACTTTTCGCTTTAAATAAATGAGTAGCTAACGGCTGTATATATATGTTAAATCTTTCCTCTTCCTCTCCTTTTCTTTACACAAATGATAGGATACACTGTATCCTGCACCTGAAGTTTTCATGTAAGATACCTCTATCTTTTTGTATTAGTCCTCGAAGACCTGCCTTGTTCTTTGTGAGGGATGCAGAGCAGTCTCTACAAATGTGTGGACTTTATGTAGCTAGCCCCCAGTGAAGGACATTAAGATTGTTTTCAGATTTTTGCTTTACAATTTTTTGGGTGTGGGCATGTTGTTAGGATCAGTTCCTAGTAATGGAATTGCTGGGTTCATAGCAACACTATTCATGACAGCCAAAAGGTGGAAACAACCTAAATGTCCTGGATGAATGGATGAACGAATTGTAGCATATATGCACAGTGGAATACTGTTCAGCCCTAAAAAGGAGTAAAGTGCTGATATAGGCTACCAGATGGATGAACTCCCAAACCATCACACTAAGAAGCCAGATACAAAAGGTCACATGTTTTATACTTTCATTCATATAAAATATCCAGAATAGTTAAATACATAGGAAGCAGACTGGTGGTTGCCAGGGCTGAGGAAGTGGGGAATGGGAAATAACTGCTTAATGAATATGGAGTTTTATTTTGGAGTGATAAAAACGTTTTGAAATTAGATAGAGGTGGTGGCTGCACAACATAGTGAACATACCGAATTGTTCACTTTAAAAAATGTTAATTTTATGCTACGTGAATTTCACCTCAATTTTTTAAAAGGGAGGAAGGGAATACACATTAATAATTTTGTAGATATTGTCCTACATGAAGATTGCACCCATCAGCCTATTTCCCCATGCCTTGACCATAGCAGTTTTTTTTTGTTTTTTGGAAACAATCTGAGGTTTATTTGAAGTCGGTTTTTCATTACAAACATTGAGAAAAATACATTTTCAACCTTAATAATAAAACATTAAAGTAAATCCGTTTCCTTGAGGAACTGCTCATGACAGAAACGTTCAGCGTATTAACAAGTTCTAAATATGTATGGTCTCTATTTTGTAATGTTTTATTTCACTGAAATGAGAAGTACGTATCCATGGGTCAGAGGATTTGGATGTTCAATAATTTTATTTTGATATTTTGCTACATTTTCTAGAATTCTTAGAATAAGCATGATTTTTTTAAATAATAATGAAAACCATTAACTATTATAAAAAATGTCTCTGAGTGTTTTCCAACTTTTTGACAATTCAGTTTGTCTTTTAGTTTGTTTATTTTCTAGAAATAATTTTGTGGCTGTCACAGACTTGTTTGTCAACTATCCTAGGTAGAACAATATGGGAAGTTGATACTCTCACTGAGTCATTTATATTTTACTTACAATAACTTTGGATTTACATGCTACATCTTACCAAGAATTGAAAAGTACATAAAACAGAAGTTCATTATTCCCTTAGTGCTATTTTAGTTTTATATCTTTATTCTATCACTTTATTTTTCCTTTTGAATTTTGCATATAATGTGAATGCCATGGAAGTATTTCAGTGTTTAATTGATATATTCACATCAAAATGCATCTTATTTAATTGAAGAAAATTATAAACAATTTTAAAGTGCAAAAATTATTTTAAATCAGCTAATGAGATACAGGATAATAATATTGTAATAATTTTAGGTTTTTAGATGACCATAGCAGTTTTTAATTAGTTTTTCATCTTTAACCTCTAAGTAAAAAGTATGCTAGTTTGATTTCCATTTATCTTAATAGGAGAGGATAACTAACTTTTCCTAGGTTTGAGAGACATTATTTGTATTTCCTTTTCTGTGGATGGTCTCTTTGTATCCTTTGCCCAGTTTTCTGCTGGGCCATTCGTCTTTTTCTTAATTTACAAGAGCTCTTTACATATAAGGGAAATCAGCTCTTTATTTTGAAGTTACTTACAAGTATATTGTTTGTATCCAGTTACAGTTTGCTGCTTATGTTTTGGCTTTGGTTGTGGGTTTTTCCATATAGACTTTTATTTTTAATCTCAATGGATCTGTTGATTTTTTTCTCTTACGGTTTTTGGGTTTGGTGACATACTCAGAAGGACTTCTCCACTCCAAGATTTTACAAATTTCCTCCGTTGTTTCTTCAGTATTTTTATAGTTCATTTAGAAAAAAAAAACATTTAAATCTTTGACCCACCTGAAAAAAAAATGTTCTAATAATTTCAATGGCTGACTCTGTGTTGAGAAACAGCAATAAAGGAGCAACCAACCTGCTCCTGGACACTCTGATTATCCCTGGATCCATTTGAGGAGCTGTATGTAGCTTTCTCGTCTTTCTGTCTGAAACCAGATCTCAGCCAGAGATGGAGTCTGGGTACTCTGCTGGCCCTTGGGCTCCTTACCTGCATCCTAGGCTCTGAAGGTGAGCAGGACTAGGCTCCAACCTCAGCCTCCCAGGAGGTTCCCTCCTCTAGTTAAACCATCACTGAGGTGTGAGACACTGATGGAGGTGATAAGGGCTGCTGCCCAGCAGGATTTCTCATCCTTTGACTGTTCCAATGT
This sequence comes from Camelus bactrianus, assembly GCF_048773025.1. Classification (NCBI taxonomy): domain Eukaryota; kingdom Metazoa; phylum Chordata; class Mammalia; order Artiodactyla; family Camelidae; genus Camelus; species Camelus bactrianus. Next base: position 32,100,305 of record NC_133555.1, read on the forward strand.
CTTGAGTAAAGGAAACCAAAGTTCTTGGGGATACTCACTACCACGTGACTTTGTTCAAATCACTTTGGCTCTTGGAACCTCAGATTCTTCAGCTGTAAGGAGACAACACTTATCTTGTAGGGCTGTCATGAGGATTAAATAAATGTGCCCTGCCATAGTTAAGTGTGCAACACCTTAACTCTTAATGGTTCATTCAGATTTTTTTTATTTGGCAAATATTACTGAACACCTACTAATCCTGGGCACTGTTTTAGGTGATGAGGATGCAGCAGGGGCAAAAACTTAACTACTGGTGGTGGAAAGAAAATAAGCAAATAAGCAAGTAAATATATGTATCAGGTAGTGAGAAAAACAAAGAGAATGATGGAGGGTGGGGTCAACCAGGTAGCAGGGGAGACCTTGAAGTTAAGGTAGTCGTAGTTCATCCAGTGATGGACATTTTTACAGGGAACATAACCTTTTTTTTTTTAGTTTTGTAAAAAAAAATTTATTCAAGTGTAGTTGATTTACAATGCTAGTTTCAGGTGTACAGCAAAGTGATTCAGTTATACATAAACATACATATATTTTTTTTCTTTTCAGATTCTTTTCCATTATAACCTTATTATTTTTCACTAATCTGTTTTCTTGGTTAATTCCTGTTTCCAAGAGGTCGAGGTTCTTATGGTTCCATGGAATTGCTGAGTGCTCCTGTGGTGGTAGCCAGGTCTGAGAGCTGATGAAACCAGTGGCTCTGTGTTGCTGGCCTCACCTGGGCTGTGGCAGGTCTCAGAGTTGGGGCACTTACCTATGAACCATTCTCTCAAGGGCAGGCTGCAGGGCCATGAAGAATTTTTGTGTTTCACTGTAAGTGCCTGGGTGACCATGGTGATCCCACTACACAGGCCTAGATCTCAGGGTGTTCACAGGAAGATAAATAAGAAAAGCATTCAATTTTGTGTGTGCTGGACTCTCAGGACACAAGAAGCCCAGGGTCTGGGGCACACAGAGAAAGGCTCAATGCTGCCTAGTTATGGTGAGGCATAGGGACAGGGAGCAGGGAGCTCAAGCTGAGGCCATATACCAGGCAAGAAACTCCATCATCAATTCTCAGCAACCCCAGCCCCAAAGGCTGCCTCCTTTCTAATCTTCCCATCCAAAGTCCCAGGACAGGTTCTGATTAGATGGCCTGGGGTCATGTGCTTATCCTGACTCAATCACAGTGACCTGGATGATACATTATGTTGATTGGCTGGTAACAGCGGGCAGGGGCTGATGCCAGAGAAGGCAAGGCTGCTGGGTGTGAAGCCAGAAGTTGACAAGTTGGGAAGTTCCGCAGACTCACCAAGCTCTGACCCTCTTTTAACCTCTGGGCCTTTGCACATGCAGTTCCCTAAACTCAGAAAACTTTTCCTTCCACTCTGCCAGGCTTTCCTCCAGGTCTCTACTCAGATTTCACCTCCCCTTAGTGGCCCCTTACTCTCTTCTCTGCACAGGGCACTCACGGCCACAGACACTGTTCATTTGCTGGCTGACTAATAGAAGGTGGTCTGGGCTCCCACTGTTAGGGCAGGGTCTGTGGGTTGGACCGCCTCGTGGTGCCTAGGCCCCGGAGGAAGCGCTAAGGAAACATTTCCAAGGAAAGGGGTGCCACACAAACACACGCGCGCCCATCCACACACAGACCCCCAGCTTCAAGGCCACAAATGGGCATATGCACGGATCCCACCCACCTGCAAACCCACCTGACCGGGATTCACAGACGCGCGTGCGCGCGCGCTCACGCATGTACAGGCCCCAGCCACAGAACACTCGGGTCAGGGCGCACAGACACTCGGGCGCGTGCGCCCACGCACGCTCGGCCACACATGGGCCCAGTTCTCCGTTATAAACAAGGCACGCGCAAGCGCGCGGACACGCTGAACAACTCCCAGCCATGGACCCACCCGGAACAAGGGACCATCTGCGCGCACGCGCAGCCCCTGAATCCCCGCCCCGTCCTGACCGGCCTCGCCCGTCGGGGGCGGGGCGCTCTGGGGGCGGGTCCTGCGGCACCGCCCGGGAAGCAGCGCGAGGCTGGGCTGCTGCCGCCACATCCTTCTCCTTCTCCTCCTCCGGGTTTGAGCGAGCCGAGCCGGCCGGGGCCGAGCCGAGGGCTCCGAGGGCGCGAGCAGAGCAGGGCACGGAGCCATGGCGCACCAGACCGGCATCCACGGTGAGGGCGGATGGCGGGCGGGCAGGGGGCCGAGGGGCTCTGCTCGCGGCTGCGCCCCCTCCCCGGCTCTCGGCTCCTGTTTCCTCCCCGGCACTAGCCTGGGGAAGCTTCCTGTTCTCTTTTGCATCCGCGGGTCGCCTAGGGTGAGCACATCTTGGTGGGGTGCAGACTTACTGTGCACAACTCGGGATGAATGTACATGTGTATGCACAGCTGGGGTGGAAATACCTGCGTGCCCATCTGGGGGTGGATTGTGCCTGTGTGTGCCTATATATATTTGTTCCTTTCTGGGGGTGAGTGTACCCGGATGTGCATATCTGAGGGAGTGTGCATGCATGTGCACTTGTGTGTACAGCCCTGTATGTACATCTGGAACTGACTGCTTGTGTACGTCTAGGGTCATTCATGCATATGCATAAATGGCTGATTGGACACTGTCGCGTGGGACCATCTTTAGGCATCAGTGTTTCATGACTGTGTGAACATGTCTGTGGGTGTCTGTGCGTGTGCACAATTTGAGTGCATCTCAGTGTGCATTTGTTACCGTGGATGTTTGTATGACTTATATGGGTTTGTGTTTGTGTGAGGAGAGGGCCCTGATCTTTGGCTTCTCCCAGGACCCTCATAAACTAGGCTGGGGAAAATCTGGGACAAGGTCCTCTAAGTGGGATGTGGAGAGACGCCAATCTGACCTTGACCTCTGATCTCCCTGCCATTTTCCACTCTGATCTCCTGATGCCCCAGTCAGGGTTGGAAGGTCGCAGCTCCAGGCTGGAGGCAGGGAAGAGGGTCCAGGTAAGGGTTTGTTGGGGAAGGACCTGACCCTAGAGACTCCCGTCCGCCTCCCCCCATCCCCAAGCTTCTCCAGCCCAGAGCATCACCCACCTTGGGCCTCTCCTAAGTGCCCGGGGTTTAGGATGGAGAAGAAGCAGTGGCCAGGAGCCAAGTGTCCTGACCCAACCTGGGCCTTAGAGTCCCCCTGTGTCACTGGCCTGGGAGGGCTGCCTGGCCTGTGGGGAAGGCCCAGGCTCCTTGCCCAGATAGCCCAGTGGTTTGGCTATCAGCCACTTCTCTTACCACACCAGGTTCCCCTGCCCAGGGCCATCACCATCGACCAACCTGACCACCTGGATCTCTGCTTGTGGTTGTGGCCGCTTGGTGGCTGGCTCTGAGAGGGTTTCCCTAGCCCTGCCCCACAGGACCAGAAAAAGCAGGGGCCTGGGTCTGGGCCAGCTGCTCTCCAAGAAGAGCTGGAGGGGCAGCTTCATAACTCAGACCCACAGAAGGGAACAGCCCCTCACTGGACCTGCCCCTTCCTTCCCCTTTGCCTGGTCATTGCTGCTGCCTCCAACTGGGAGGGAATCAAAATTAGGGCTCCTCTTCCCCTCTCTGGCCTGACAGGTCCTGTGGCCTGGGCCCTCCCTCACTCCTTCATTTCCCATATGCTGAGATGGGCCTGCCTAGGGGAATCTGGGGGCTGAGCAACCCCTCGACCCTCCTGCCTGGGAGCAGCCCACTCCTTCCCATTTCTGGCCTGGGGAGGTGGCAGGAGAGATCACCCTGGATTCCCAGGTGCCAGCCCTATCCTGGTGTGGCTCTGCTGACCTCAGAGCAGAGCAGAGGAGGGACCTGTAACCTGAGGCTTACAGGATGGGGGTAGGGGGAAAGGCAGCAGAGGCAGGTGGAGAGGGTGGAGGGAGCATGAATCTTTGATGATCGAGGCTCAGGTGTCCCAAGCCTGGCCTCTGGATTATTGATGGTGGCTGAGGAGGCATGGAGGAGGATGTCTCTTCCACTCCTGGGGTGTCACTTTGTGCTGGTAACACTAGAAGGGGCGTGTCAGCCTCTCCCTTTGGGGAGGTCTGAGCATGTCGAAGGGGTGGCTCAGCACAGCCTGCCCCACAGTCATCACAGTAATAAAAACAGATAATTGTTATTTGTAAAGGCCCCCATTACGGAGCACTTCTCTTTACTCCACCATGTGTCAAGTATTAGCTCCATGTTAGAGACGAGTTTGAGGTTCAGTGAGGTCAGAGATCATACACAGCTATGGAAAAGGTGGAGCTCCCGAGGCCAGGCTCTTCACTGGGGACGTACTTGGGGTCTGTGGAGGGGTATCTCTGTCCTGACTCAATAGGGCTGTCTCCATGCCATGCTGCTTGGAGCCCCAAGGGCCGACCGGGCTCAGCTGGGACCCTGCGCGCCCAGCGGCCTTGGAGTGTGGTATACAGCCTGTGGTTTCAGGCTCAGGGTCACCCTGCATGAGGGGCACCTGAGGACATGACCAGAGTTTGTTTTCCTAAAGCCCCCCCACCCTCAAGCTGCCCAGTCTGGGCCCTATAAATATTCTCTGACCTCAGCCCTCCAGCTGTGTTCCTGCAGAATTCTCCTGACCCCTGGGCAACCCCAAGGTCACACTGGCCTGGCTCCGTGCACCCAGAGACCCAAGTAGGACCCTTCCCAACTGGGACCTTGGTTTCCCCATTTGAACCACCAGTGGATCTGTGACTTCCCATGATTCCCTTGCTCTGACCATAATCCTCACCTCTGCACTTGAGTCCTTGGTCATTGGCTTTCATCTTCCAGCTCCGTGTCCCAGGGACAGACAGGGCCTGTCTTGGAGAGTCGCTGTGAGCCACTTTTTCCTGGCCGCCTGAGGGTCGGGGGCTCTTTGCCCCCTGGCAGGGCTGTGCCGGGGCTGGCCTGGCTCCTCAGGGCTTCTCGGCGTCAGGTGGCCTGGCTGGTGGGCTGGGGCTGGGTGTGCACATGTGTCAGTGTGTACCTCTTATTTCTGTGTATACTTTCTACAGCCTCTTGCTTGCACACATTAGCCACGCTCTGCACTTGTCCGTCTGTGAATTTACTAGCACCCCGGGGACGTGTCCTTGTGTGTGTATGTGTTTTCATGTCTAAACGTGTGTGTCCATTTATGCTTGACCAGCTGAATGTGCGTTCATGTATGAGGGTGCTTGTATTTCTGTTCCTCTCTCTGTCACATGTGTGTTATGTGCTGGACTGAGTACGTACCTGTTGGCACATGTAACATGCAATGCATGTGTGTGTGTGCGTGAGCGCGTGTGTGCCTGTGTGAATGGACATAGTGGTCAGTGCACACTGGGGGCAATTGTTCATGTATTTCTGGGTGTGTAGATGTGACATTGCCAGGCATGTCCCAGACCAGCTCAGTCTGGGCCTTCTTGGGGGGCAGGGGACAAATGGGGGCCGTTCACTCTGGCTGGCTTGGCCTGTCCCAGAGCCCACCCCATTTTCAAGTGGGCTGTCCCATCCCCACGTGCCCTGTCACCAGAGCTATCCCAGCCAGCCAGCCACCCGCCTGTCACCTCTGCTGGCTAAATTTGGGAGCTTGTGTTCAGTGGCTGTCTCAGGTTCCTGGTCACATGGGGGGCCATATTTAACCCGGCTCCCAGCTCGGCCACCAGACCCCCGGGACAGAGCAGGTCCTGAGTGTGTCCCTGGCCTCCCTGCTCCCTCCGCCTGCTCATCCCCCACCATGTTTCTTGTTCTCTTAGCCACTGAGGAGCTGAAGGAGTTCTTTGCCAAGGCACGGGCTGGCTCTGTGCGGCTCATCAAAGTCATCATTGAGGACGGTGAGTGCCTCCTCCGGGCGAGGGTGAGGGCTGGACCCAGCTGCTTCTCTGGGAGGTGGGGGGACTTTGGCCTCCACCACCCTCAGGACCTCAGTTTCCCCATCTGGGAACGGGAGGTGCCTTGTAGGAGAGCATGGGAGGTGGGCATGCTCATCATGCCTGTTATACAGAGCAGGAGACCAAAGCTGGGGCAGAGCGAGGAGAGTCCTGCTCCGGGGGTCCTGCCCAGCCTCCCCAGAGGCTCTGTAGGGTCAGCTGGGCCTAGTTAGGAGGCTGAGCTGGGTCAGGCATGGGTCAGGGGATGAGTAAGGCCTAGCACTGCCCCACGTGGCTAGTGCCACTCACCTCCCTCTGTGGTCGGCAGGCTTGACCTGGCCTGGCTGCTGGCTGGGGGTAGTCATGAGAAGTGGGGCCTGTACCCTTGGGGAGTGGCCTCACAGTGGGGAGAAGGGACATATGTCGGTCTCTCTGAGAGCAGGACCAAGGGATTCCAGGTTTGGTTGGACCTTGACCTGGTCCCTGGGGACCTGGGACTTACACAGTGGGAGGTTTTGGGGGTATAGGGGTTGGGGGGCAGATGAGCTTGAGCTGAGGCCTGAAGTGGGGTTTGAGGAGGCAGAGGGTTAGACTGAGGCTTCTGGGGGCTGAGGGTGGAGGACTCCTCCCCCTTTCCTCCATGCTGAGAGGCTCTCCCTGGAGGTGAGGGGTATAGACTCCAGGACTGTGGGTGGGCTAGGCCCCCCATGAATCCTTCCAGAACTTCTTGGTAGCCATGCAGTGGTGGGCCCTTTGCAGGGCTCCCTGAATGGGTCTGGCGCCCAACTGACTTTTCTCACACTGATTTGGAGCACAGCGGGGTGTGCCCAGACCCAGAGTTCTCCCCAGGCTTTAGTGCCAGAGCCATGCTGGGCTTTGTCCAGGGTCTCCAGATTCAGATGCCCTCAGAGGCTGGGTCAGGGTCATGGGCTAGGTCAGGAGTGAAGGCTTCCTGGGGTGGCAGCCACTGCAACCCCATCATCCCCCCAAAGAGATAGACTCATGGACCCCAGTACTTAGCCTTCCCTGCTGTCTCCCAGACAGGATGTCCCTGTGAATGTTTGGCAGGGCAAGTCTGTAGGGGAGCCCTTGTCTCCACCCTTCACTGTGGCCGCTGGGGCACCCGGGAGTACCCAGGAGGGTCCAGGCACCCTGACAGGCAGCCACTGCCTATCTCCAGCTGAGTGTAGCTCGAGTTCCTGATTTTTCTAGAGAAGCTGTAAATTCCATTTCTTATGTAAAACTTCCCATTTTGAAAATGTTGGCAACAAATTAAACAACTTTGGCTGTCCTGTTGGGCCCCACTCAGCTGGTTTTCAACCTTGATCCCATCTGAGTTCTGGGAGGGTAGGTGAGGAGAGGGGAGAGCTGGGTGCTGGGCCTGGCTTGTTGGGGCTCCCTGACAGCTGGGCCCCTTGGACAGGTGCTGGGACTCCTGGCCAGGTGATGATTGTCTCCTTGCCCCAGTTCTTCCTCCAGCCTGGGCTGGTGTTTGGTGCCCCCACTAAGGCCCAAAGGCCTAAGGGCTGATAGGTCAAGTATATGTCCAGCCTCGATACTCCTTCAGCCACTATGCACCAGCCAGAGAGGCTGCAAGGCTGGTCGGCCCCAGGCATTAAGAGATTGGCTGCTTTTGATTTGTTTCTTCTGGGGAAGGGGACTCCCCAGCTGTTGGGTGGCAGCAGGGAACCTGTTTATACTGTGTCTGATAGAAGCCCCTGTCTTCCTCTTTCCCACATGCCTTTGTTCCTGCAGATTCCTGTGGCCTGACGCTGTGACCCCACTTCTCACAGCATATTCATTCTGAGGAGGGGGTGCTAGGGGGTTCTACTGGAGCCCCAGGCTGAGGGGGAAGGCAGCAGGAGGTGGCGTGGTGGGGTTGGGCCGGAGGGGTGAGGTCTGAGTGTGTGGGTGTTCCTGAGGGATGGCCATGGGCACATGGCTGCGTGTCTTCATGTGGTTGTCCATGTTGGGTCATTCGTGGGCATATTCTCAGGGCCATTTCTATGCACATCCATGTGCATGTGTGGAGGGAGCAACCTCTGGCTGGCAGCTTTGTGCCCTCATTCATTCATTCACTCATATGTTGATTCAGTCTCACAGACATCCTTCAGGGACTTGGGGACTCTCGGGGCAGGTGGGGTGGGCAACCAGCAGGTCTGAGCCACAGCCAGAGGCTGAGGCCCACAGTCAGAGGCGGGTGTGGGACATGGCTACTCCTTGGCTCACCTGGCCTCTGCCCCCAGAGCAGCTCGTGCTGGGTGCCTCTCGAGAGCTGGTGGGCTGCTGGGACCAGGACTATGACAGGGCCGTGCTGCCGCTGCTGGATGCCCAGCAGCCCTGCTACCTGCTCTACCGCCTGGACACGCAGAACGCCCAGGGCTTCGAGTGGCTCTTCCTCGCCTGGTCACCTGATAATTCCCCCGTGAGTCCTAGGGACCCCTGCCCAGCCCAAAGATCAGAGGAGGGGAAGCTGGGTCTGAACAAGATAACACAGCCCTGCCCTGGGGAGTCTGAGGAGGGAGACATCAGATCCTGCTCCAGAGAGTATGAGGGAGGTACAGGACCCTGTGTCTGGAGCCTGGGGTCTCGGGGAGCCTTCCCAGCAAGGTCAGCCTGGCTCTGGGAGGCAGAGGTTGGGATGGGCAAGGGCTCCCCCTACTGTCCAAGCCACTCCTACTGCATCCTCACCTCCGTGCTGTGCCCTCTGCTGGGTGCATAGACACAATGTGGTGACCAGGCCCCAGGCTGAGGCTCCTGCCTTCCCGGAACAGGCATCTGTGTCTAGAGGGTTCTCATGGCTTGGCCCTGCCCTTCAGGTGCGACTGAAGATGCTGTATGCAGCCACACGGGCCACAGTGAAGAAGGAATTTGGGGGCGGTCACATCAAGGATGAGCTCTTCGGGACTGTGAAGGTAGCTCCCTGAGGCCAGGATCCACCAGGCTAGGGTCACAGGCCCACAGGGAGCGGGATGCTATGCAGGGTCACAGAGCAAGTGGACGCCGGGCTTTGGGATGAGTAGGGAGGGCTGAGAGAGCCTGGGGGCTGCCAGCTGGGGTGCTTAGTGGGCTTCTGGCAGTCCACCCCAAGGTTCTCATTTATGCCTCTGCATCCCCGGCCAGGATGACCTCTCCTTTGCTGGCTACCAGAAACACCTGTCATCCTGTGCGGCACCTGCCCCACTGACCTCAGCTGAGAGAGAGCTTCAGCAGATCCGTATTAACGAGGTGGGCACACTGGGCAGGGTGGGCAGAGTCCTGGCCTGAGGCCCCCGAGGTCATGTGAGGCCCAGCTGGCTGAGCCTGTGCTCCCCAGGCAGGGTACATCCTGGTTTGGGCAGGTGAGGGCCTTGCTCACTGTTTACCTTTTCCCCAGGTGAAGACTGAGATCAGTGTGGAGAGCAAACACCAGACCCTGCAGGGCCTGGCTTTTCCTCTGCAGCCTCAGGCCCAGCGGGCACTTCAGCAGCTCAGACAGAAGGAGATCAACTACATCCAGCTGGTGGGTGCCCATTCCCTACCCAGACGCACATATGAGACATGCTGCACCCCCACACTGTTCCCACCCACATGTACACATGTGCAACACCCCCATCCTGTTTATTTCAGCTCATCCATGTACTTGTGGGAACATGGATGCTGCCTCCCATCCCTGCAGTTCTTGTTTAGGGGGCAGCCACCGTAAAAAATGGATGCACTCTGTTCCCCTGCCCTGCCCAGCCCCGCTCACTTGCAGGGACACCTATGAAACACTGGGGAGGGTTGTGCATTCTGCCCTCCCCACTGCATACACACATCACCTCTGCGTTCAGCCCTCAGCCCCTTCCTGTCCTAAATTCCCTCTACAGCCCCCTGACCACCCCCTTTCCCCAGGCATGGTCCCTTTGCCCCTGTGGGAGGCCCACCCAGCTGTGGGCCAATGCTGCTCCCTTTCAAGCAGAGTGGCTCCTCCCTACTAAGGCGTGTCCTCCCAGAGGCCTCCCAGGGTGATGTTTCCCTGAGATTGAGACCCTCCCCACTGTCCTATTCACCACCCTTGGTGAGACCCTCCTCTAGCAGAGCATTCAAAGGGGCAGAGTTAGGGCTGGGCCCAGAAGTGACCTCTTTAGAGGCACCCCCTTGGTGAGATGGCTTCTGGGGAAGGGTGTCCTGGGAGAGGTAAAAGCAGGTTCCTACCTTAGGGAATTCTTGCTGGAGAGGGGGGCCTAGGCCCTCCCCCGAGCAGTGCCCTCCCATCTCCCCCTGCCCCTCTGCAGAAGCTGGACCTGGAGCGGGAGACCATTGAGCTGGTGCACACGGAGCCCACGGATGTGGCCCAGCTGCCCTCTCGGGTGCCCCGAGATGCTGCCCGCTACCACTTCTTCCTCTACAAGCACACCCACGAGGGTGACCCCCTGGAGTCTGTGGGTGAGTGGCCATAGCAGGGCCCCCGTGCCTGTGGTGGGCAGGAGTAGCTCTGGTCTCAGTTGGGTGGGTCTCCCATAGCGGCCTAGGGGCAGCAGGAGGCCCTGCCTGCTCGGCTCACCTCCCGGTCCCCCACAGTGTTCGTCTATTCCATGCCGGGCTACAAGTGCAGCATCAAGGAGCGCATGCTCTACTCCAGCTGCAAGAGCCGCCTCCTTGACTCCGTGGAGCAGGACTTCCAGCTGGAGATTGCCAAGAAGGTGGGCGCCCCTTCCCCAGGGCCTTGCCTCCCAGGGCCCTGCCACCCCACCCTCCACATGGAGCATCCCGGTCCCAAGGCAGAGGCTGAGCAGGGGTTGTTGCCCTGAAGGGTGGATGGGGCCACTGAGGCCCAAGGGATAACGTGCGTCGCCCAAGGCTGCCCAGCTGATTGGTGGCATGGACAGGCCCCAGCTTTGACGCCCGTGTCTCTCCTTTCCTTGGGTCTGGAAGGCAGGGGGGGGCCAAGGCATGCAGGGCAGCAGGCCCCAGGCTCTTTGCTCCTGGAGGTGGTGTTTTAGGAGGGGATCTGGGAGGACACTGCAGAGCTGGAATGTGAGAGATCAAGGGGGTGCCTCAGGAGTGGGGGTGACCAAGGGTGGTGTGTTTTGGCGTCCTTCCACCCTTGGAGTGACCCCTGCCTTGCCCCACACAGATTGAGATTGGTGATGGGGCAGAGCTGACGGCTGAGTTCCTCTACGATGAAGTGCACCCCAAGCAACATGCCTTCAAGCAGGCCTTTGCCAAGCCCAAGGGCCCCGGGGGCAAGCGGGGCCACAAGCGCCTCATCCGTGGCCCCGGTGAGAATGGGGACGACAGCTAGGTGGCGGGACCTGAGCCCTGCTGGCCTGTGGACTATGGGGCCTCACCTAGACTCCCCACCCCTACCCACTCCATGACCACCTCCCTCCTTCCCAGCCTGAGCTCTGGGGTGGGGCTTGCCTCCTGTGGGGCAGGAGTGCTGGTGACTGAACACTCTTAAAGCTTCCAAGGGCCACTGGGCTGGCATTTTGTGACCCTCCCACACTGCTGTCCCTGCCTCTCATCCAGGTGCCCAGGGCATCGGGAGATCCTGCCCAGCTGGCTCAAGGAACTGGGTGGGGGCCTGACATGAACCTGGCACCTGGGGGAACTGAGACTGGTGTCCCAGCACAGCCCAGAAGCCTTTGGCCACAGTGGGGCTGGGGCAGGGGGGTCACTGCAGGATGAGATGGTTGAATGCTGTATTTTTTAAAGAATAAAATATTTTTAAATCAACAGCTGAGTCTAGCCCTGAGGGACTGGCGTGGCGGGTAGGGAGGACCTGGGCATAGAACTGCCCCATCCCGACTCAGAAGAGGCCGGTTGGCCTGCTCGGTGGAGCCCCGGCCCAGCTGGCTGCAGGCATGTGGGAGAGCCTGTGTCCGTGTGTACCAGGGCATAGCCGTGGAGAGGCCCCCTTGCTGATGGGAGTCCGTCCAAGAGGCAGGCACACCTCTGCCCTGATATGGGGGATCTGGTTGGGTTCATTTTCTGTGTCTGCTGTAACAAAGTACCACAAACTTAGTGGTTTAAAACTACATACATTTATTCTCTTACAGTTCTCGTAAATCTGAAATGAGTTGACCGGGCTGACATTGAGGTGTCTGCAGGGCTGGTTCACAGGGAATCTGTTTCCTTGCCTTTTCCAGCTTCTAGAGGCTGCTTGCATTCCTTGGCTTATGGCCCCTCCCTCCATTTTCAGTGCCAGAGGCATGGCATCTTCTGATTCTGCTTCCTTCTGCTTCCCTGGTCACATGGCCTTAGGTGGTCAAATCTCCTCTCAAGGACTCTTGTGATTGTTTTCACCCTTCCCGCCACTCCCCACCCCCATACTCCAGAACTCCCATCTCAAGATCTTTAACTTCCTCCCACCTCCAAAGTCCCTTTTATCATAAGGGAACGTACTGAGAGGTTCTGCGGAGTAGGACATAGACCTCCTTGGGGGCCTGCCACACTGGGTGAGCTCTGCCCACTAGGTTTCCTGGCTGCTATGGGGCTAAGTCATGGTGGGTGTTTCTGTGGACTTTGGGATCTTGGTATCTCCAGCCTGTGTGTACATGTGCAGACTTCTCTTCAGTTCATTGGCCCTCTCCTGGGTACCTGCATTCCTATCCCAAAGGGCCTGGGTCTTTGGTCCCACGGACTCCTGGAGAATCTCCCTCGGGCTTAGGGTTCAGCAGGAGCCAGAACTTCATTCTAGCCTCTGAGAAGTGGGTGGAAGACCCCTCCTATCCCAGATGGGAGGTGTGCAGGGGTGGGGCGGTATGGGGTCCCTGATGGAGTCAGCTCCTGGATGGGCACTGTCCTTTCTTTTGAGAACACATCTTGGCCTGGGACTCAGGGCAGTGTCCCATCCCTGGGGCCTCCCTCAGCCCTTGCTAAAGCCCTGTAATTGAAGGGAGAAGAGCTGGAACCCTAGCCAGGACTCAGAGAAGGAGGTCTGTCCTTTCTAACACTGGTTCCCAGGTGGAGAAGAAGACAGTGCCATCACCTTTATGCTGCTAAACCACCTGGGCCTGTGCACTAGCTGGATGCCCGGCAGTTTGGAGCCTACGTGCCATGACACCCACCCAGAGATGGGCATGGAGAAGTAGGGTGGCAGATGTCCAGCCCTGCTTCCTCCCAGCAGAAGCTCTATTTGTTCATTCATTCATTCAACCATCACTCAGAGACACTCTCTGTACCTGCCCAGAGCTAAGTACTGGAGACCCATGGATTCAGCAAATATTGAGCACCTACTATGTGCTGGGTACTATGCTGGGCACTGGGGACACAGACAAGAGCCTTGTCATCAAGAAGCTGACATTCCAGCAGAAGAATAAGACAATATCCAAGAAACCATGAAAAATCAGTGACATAGTATGTTACCAGGTAACACTGTTACGACAAAGAAGAGTAGATAAAAGAGCTCAGGAGTACCTGATCCGGGGTAGGGGTTTATGAGGAGGCCAGGGAAGGCCTCATTGAGACAGTGACGTGTGAGCAGAGATGTAAAGGAGGTGATGGAGGGGGCCATGTGAGTAGCTGGGAAAAGAGCTTCCAGGCAAAGGGTATGTTCAAAGGCCCTGGGATGAGAGAGTACATGAGTGTGTTCAAGTGACAGCAAGGAGGCCAGTGTGGCTGGAGACTGGTCAGGGAGGCAATGGCAGGGCAGATCCCATAGGACCTTGCTGGCTATTATGTAGACTGTGGCTTTGACTCCAGAAAGGGCCATAGAGGGATCTGAGCAGAGGAGGGACCTAATGTGACGTAGGGGCTGAATGAGAATAGGCTGAGGGGTTTGAGAGCAGAAGCAGGACCCCCCACAGGGAGGTGACCATGGCACTTGTGTGGGTGAGAGGTGCTGGCAGCTCACACCAGGTTGGTGGATGTGAAAGTGGTGGACAACAGGCAGATTCTGAAGGCAGAGCCAGCAGGACTAGCTGAGGGTCCTGGGTCAACTTGAGGTTTGGGCCTGAGTGATCTGTTTCTATCACCTGGGTCAGAAGGAGCATGGGAAGAGCCAGGAGGTCCCAGCTGGCCCAGCTGTGGGGTTTGTGCTCTGATGTGCACTGGGAAGGCAGAGGAGGCCCTGCTCCTAGAGGAAATGGCACCTGCGGTGGGGCAGGGTGAGCCTGGGTGAGACTAATGCTGCCCCCACCCCCACCCCAGACGCTAGGCCCTGTGTGGCACGCAGAGCTCTGGGGATGGGGCGCTAGGGGCAGGAAAGGGCAGTGCTGGAGCCACTGGCCTGAGAGGGCTGCCTAGGGGCAGGGGCTCCGAGGGCAGAGTCACAAGGGTGAAAGATTCCTCTCGGGTCGGGACAGCCCTGGCATGTGTGTCAGCCTGCCCACCTAGCTCTGCCCCTAATTCCAGTCTCTCACCGACCTCAGCCTGGGCTCTGGGCCGTCATTTCTCCCCAGACTTCCCAGAGGACAGGTGTGAGGCCCACACGTGATGCGGCAGATTGTTAGGACAGGCCGTGGGCTGTGGTAGTTGGCGGGAGTGGAAAGAGGAAGGGGTGAAGGGGCCGTCAGCCATCTGACTATGCAAATGGCCTCAGACTCTCTGCGTCCCCCACCCCCGAGCCCTGCCATGGGCATAGCGGGGAAGGAAGGGGACTATTAGGTTACTGTGAAATTCTCACTTCCTGTTCTCTGAGCCGGCACCACAGGAAGGTGCTGTGAGCACGAAGCGTCTTTCCCCGCAGCTGCTGCCCAGTCTGCACGCCAGACCCTCCGGAGAAGCCCCCGCTCCCTGTCATGGTAGGAGCCCTCAGCCGCCTGAGAAGGGGACAGTGGGAGGTGGCAAGGAGAAAGGTGGCTTGGTGGCTGCAGGCAGTCGTAAAAGGGGCTGTCATCCAGGTGGCTCTGGGGACATCCACTGAACCCTGAAGACGTCAGAGCAGAACTCTTCCTTAAGCTGTGAGACCCAAACCCATTGCTTGGGTGAGGAGGCTGGGCCCTGTCTGCCCATTGCCGCCCAGCCACCCCTCTAATCCATTCTGACCCATGGCAGATTGTGTGCTTGGGCTGGGGGAGGTGGGCAGAGGGGAAGGTTGCTGGGCATTGCCTGCCCTGGCCAGGGCCCTGGGGAGTAGCCAGCCTGAACCCCAGCAGGAGACCCTCCTTCCCACCTGGGTCTTGGCCAAAGGGAGAGGGAGGGGTTGAGGGGAGTCTGGTAGAGAGTAGAGGGGGCTTTTCAGGGAGGCTGGAGGGAAGGGGAGGTACCTGCCTTGCGCAGGAGGAAAGAGAAATGGCCTCTGCGGAACAGAAGTGGAGAGTGGGGGAGACCATGTGGGGCTGTGGACCACCTGCCTGACTCTCCTGTCCAGCTGGGGTTTCGTTATGAGTGGAAAGCTCTAGATCATGAGTCTGGACTCTGGGTCTCAGAACCAGCTCTGACTCCCCAACTCTGAGTCGACAGCTGGGTCTCAGACCTACGTCCAAGTTCTCCACAGGCCTTGGAGCTGGGATGGGCACCGGGCAGAGAAACAGGAACCTCCCTGGAGGGCTGGGAGGGAGAGGGTTGGCAGCCCTGCTGGGATACCCAGGAAGTGGGGTGGGTGAAGGTGGAGCTGGGGCCGTGCACTCACATGGTGCCCAACCCCACCCCCAGACCCCAGGCCGCGGCACCCTGCACCCTCTTTCTCTCCTGGTGCAGACGGCGGCACTGGCTGCAGCCCTGGCCCAGGGCACCCTGCCTGCCTTCCTTCCCTGTGAGCTCCAGCCCCACGGCCTGGTGAACTGTAACTGGCTGTTCCTGAAGTCCGTGCCCCACTTCTCGGCGGCGGCGCCCCGGGCCAACATCACCAGCCTCTCCTTGCTCTCCAATCGCATCCACCACCTGCACAACTCCGACTTTGCCCACCTGTCCAGCCTGCGGAGTCTCAACCTCAAGTGGAACTGCCCGCCGGCTGGCCTCAGCCCCATGCACTTCCCCTGCCACATGACCATCGAACCCAACACCTTCCTGGCCGTGCCTACCCTGGAGGAGCTGAACCTGAGCTACAACAGCATCACGACCGTGCCCGCCCTGCCCAGTTCCCTCGTGTCCCTGTCGCTGAGCCGCACTAGTATCCTGGTGCTAGACCCCACCCACCTCGCCGGCCTGCATGCCCTGCGCTTCCTCTACATGGATGGCAACTGCTACTACAAGAACCCCTGCCCGCGGGCGCTGGAGGTGGCCCCGGGCGCCCTCCTGGGCCTGGGCAACCTCACACACTTGTCACTCAAGTACAACAACCTAACGGAAGTGCCCCGCCGCCTGCCTCCAAGCCTGGAATCCCTGCTGTTGTCCTACAACCACATTGTCACCCTGGCACCCGAGGACCTGGCCAATCTGACTGCCCTGCGTGTGCTTGACGTGGGTGGGAACTGCCGACGCTGTGACCACGCCCGCAACCCCTGCATAGAGTGCCCCAAGGGCTTCCCCAAGCTGCACCCCGACACCTTCAGCCACCTGAGCCGCCTCGAAGGCTTGGTGTTGAAGGACAGTTCTCTCTACAGACTGGACACCAGATGGTTCCGTGGCCTAGGCAGCCTCCGAGTTTTGGACTTGAGTGAGAACTTCCTCTACACGTGCATCACCAAAACCACGGCCTTCCAGGGCCTGGCCCGGCTGACCAAGCTCAACCTGTCCTTCAATTACCACAAGAAGGTGTCATTTGCCCACCTGCACCTGGCATCCTCCTTCAGGGGCCTGCTGTCCCTGAAGGAGCTGGACATGCACGGCATCTTCTTCCGCTCACTCAGTGAGACCACGCTCCAGCCGCTGGCCCACCTGCCCAAGCTCCAGACTCTGCACCTGCAGATGAACTTCATCAACCAGGCCCAGCTCAGCATCTTTGAGGCCTTCCCTGGCCTGCTTTACGTGGACCTGTCAGACAACCGCATCAGCGGAGCTATGAGGCCAGCGGCCACCACAGGCAAGGCAGATGGCCGAGGGAAGCTCCGGCTGCCAACCAGGAACCTCGCTCAAGGCCCACTGAACACCCTCGGCTCAGAGGACTTCATGCCAAACTGCAAGCCCTTCAGCTTCACCTTGGACCTCTCGCGGAACAACCTGGTGACAGTCCAGCCAGAGATGTTTGCCCATCTCTCGCGCCTCCAGTGCCTGCGCCTGAGCCACAACAGCATCTCCCAGGCAGTCAATGGCTCCCAGTTTGTGCCGCTGACTAGCCTGCGGGTGCTGGACCTGTCCCACAACAAGTTGGACCTGTACCACGGGCGCTCGTTCACGGAGCTGCCGCGGCTGGAGGCGCTGGACCTCAGTTACAACAGCCAGCCCTTCAGCATGCAGGGCGTGGGCCACAACCTCAGCTTTGTGGCCCAGCTGCCTGCCCTGCGCTACCTCAGCCTAGCGCACAACGGCATCCATAGCCGCGTGTCCCAGCAGCTCTGCAGCGCCTCAGTGCGGGCCCTGGACTTTAGCGGCAATGCCCTGAGCCAGATGTGGGCTGAGGGAGACCTCTATCTGCACTTCTTCCAAGGCCTGAGAAGCCTGGTCCTGCTGGACCTGTCCCAGAACCACCTGCACACCCTCCTGCCACGCAACCTGGACAACCTCCCCAAGAGCCTGCGGCTGCTGCGTCTCCGTGATAATAAGCTGGCCTTCTTCAACTGGAGCAGCCTGGCCCTCCTACCTGAGCTGGAAGCTCTGGACTTGGCGGGAAACCAGCTGAAGGCCCTGAGCAATGGCAGCCTGCCATCTAGCACCCAGCTCCGGAGGCTGGACCTTAGTGGCAACAGCATCACCTTTGTGGCCCCTGGCTTCTTTGCTCTGGCCAAGGTGCTGCAGGAGCTCAACCTCAGCGCCAATGCTCTCAGGACGGTGGAACCCTCCTGGTTTGGCTCCCTAGTGGGCACCCTGAAAATTCTCGATGTGAGCGCCAACCCTCTGCACTGCGCCTGTGGGGCAGTCTTCGTGGACTTCCTGCTGGAGGTGCAGGCTGCTGTGCCTGGTCTGCCCAGCCGCGTCAAGTGTGGCAGCCCCGGCCAGCTCCGGGGCCGCAGCATCTTTGCGCAGGACCTGCGCCTCTGTCTGGACGAGGCCCTCTCCTGGGGCTGTTTTGGCCTCTCGCTGCTGACCGTGGCCCTGGGCCTGGCTGTGCCCATGCTGTACCACCTCTGTGGCTGGGACCTCTGGTACTGCTTCCACCTGTGTCTGGCCTGGCTGCCCCGGCGGGGACAGCGGCGGGGTGCAGATACCCTGCTCTATGATGCCTTTGTGGTCTTCGACAAGGCGCAGAGCGCAGTGGCCGACTGGGTGTACAACGAGCTGCGAGTGCAGCTGGAGGAGCGCCGTGGGCGCCGGGCGCTCCGCCTGTGCCTGGAGGAGCGTGACTGGCTACCTGGCAAGACGCTCTTTGAGAACCTGTGGGCCTCCATTTACAGCAGCCGCAAGACCCTGTTTGTGCTGGCCCACACGGACCGGGTCAGTGGCCTCTTGCGTGCCAGCTTCCTGCTGGCCCAGCAGCGCCTGCTGGAGGACCGCAAGGACGTTGTGGTGCTGGTGATCCTGCGCCCCGACGCCTACCGCTCCCGCTATGTGCGGCTGCGCCAGCACCTCTGCCGCCAGAGTGTCCTCCTCTGGCCCCAGCAGCCCAGTGGCCAGGGCAGCTTCTGGGCCCAGCTGGGCATGACCCTGACCAGGGACAACCGCCACTTCTATAACCAGAACTTCTGCCGGGGCCCCACGACCGCTGGATAACACAGGGGGCAGCCCAGCACGCCCCGTCCCCTTTGACCTTGCCTCTCTGCCTGGGAAGCCCCAGCCTGCCTTACTCTGCAACACTGCTGCTCTGCCCCCACCTCCCGCCCCTCTGGCATATAGCAGGTGCACAATAAATGCTATCAGAGGGCGAAACAGCTAACCCTCAGTTCACTGGAGGTGTGAGTGGGAGGAAAGAAGGGAGAATTCTCTAGGTCTTCCTAAAATGAAGCAGGTCAAGAGGTGATTTGGGGATCATTGCTATGGAGAAAAGGGGAGGGCTCATGGGGAACAGGTCTGCAGGGGAGGGAAGCTGCCAAGGGCAGTTGTGTTCATAGGTATCTTTTCAGGAGAGTCTGAGGAAGGTCACTGAATGTGGTCTTGGTTCTACCCAGAGAGCAGGCTGGGTCTCCTACCCCTTTCAACCTCTCCCCACAAATGCGCAGTCCCACTGAGCTCAGCACTTCTCTGTTGTAAGTGGTCTTAGGATCTGTCTCCCTCACCTGCTAATGCAGGACTGAAGATGCTTTAAGGGCGAAGAACCTGTAGGGGGGGCACCCTCCCACCCCTCTCCACCCCCAGCTTCATTTCTGACTGCTGCCAAATTCCTGAGAGGTGGCAGGCTGGTGGAAGGTTCATTCCAAAGTAGATGGAGAAGAGGGTAGATGGAGGTTCATGTGGTAGAATGCATGCTTAGCATGCACAAGGTCCTGGGTTCAATCCCCAGTACCTCCTCCAAATATAAATAAATAAACCTAATTACCTTCCCTTCATTTAAAAAAAAAAAAAAAAAAACAACGAAGTAGGTGGGGAAAGATTTCCTGCAAGTTCAGAGGGACAATTGCGCCCTCTGGTGGTCATGCCTGTGCTGCACCTAGGAGGTTGGCCAGGTTGGGGAGAGGATACAGCCTGCGGGTATATCCTGACACAGCAAGCTGAGAGCCACGGAAAATTCTAGAGTGAACTCACAATCCATCCTTTTCTGTTTCCACCTAGAGTGCATGCTGGGTCTCTCTGTTCTGACATCAAAGGGATATCTAGGTGAGCTGCTACCTGGCTGCAAAGTGGCCACAGCTGATTACACTTAAGTGGGGGCTGCAGCTGCACCTGATCTGGTTGGAGTGTGTGTGTGTTTCTAGTTTTGATAGTAGATTTCAAGATACTGGAGCCTCGATGACCAGTGTTTGGGGACAGCCTGTTCAAGTTCTCCACAATTGTGTGGTGAGTTGTCGGTCACGTCAGGCTTAGAGCCCTTGAGGTGCTTTGCACAGGCTGGCTGCCTCACTGCCCATCCCCACAACTAAACCTGCCCTTTGAGGAGCAAAGGAGACGCATTAGCCTGACAGTCAGAGCTGGGGCCTGGAGCATCAGGAGGGTGGGGTCAGCTTCAATGCCCAGGCCAGTTTGTGGCAGCTTGGCTGTTAGGAGCCTCTGGGCTGGAAGGCTGGATTTGACTGCACACTTGGCTAATCCTGCAGCCCGATTGTGGGCAGCCCTGGTCAGGGCGGGGGCTGCTTTTACCCTCTCTGCAGGCCACATCTGAGGCCTCCTTCCCCTGACTGGGTATAAGGGCTCCTGCAGGGGGGTTAGCATCCCCTGTTATCTGCCTGCCTGAAAGAAAGACAGAGGAAGGTCTCTGACCCACTGATCAGAAGATCAGAAGCCCCATGAGGGCTCTGATCTGATCTGACTGAAGGTATAGTAAGGCCCCATGCACTTCTTTAACCAAAGCCTATGCCTGGGGAGAAACGAAAACAAGAGCCATCCTTCCCCCAGGCTGGAGTCTTGGGGGAGGCTCCAGCTGAGGCTCAGAGTCTGTTCCAGCCACATCCAGGAGCAGGAGCAGGAGCAGGAGGCAGTGTCCTGTCCCAGGCACCACATTTTGCATGTGGGAAGCACAATTTGCCCATCTCAGACCAAATCTGCCCTGGGGCAGCACCAAGCTAGAACCTCCACATGCACACCCACTCACTCGTGCTCACAGTCCTGCTTTTTTGGGGGGCTGTGGATTCGGAAGAGGAACATTTTGGAGATGAAGAATGGGGGCTACGGTATGAGGACTGTTGGGCTCCACTTAAGTGAGTCTAGGGGTTCGTGACACTTGGTTTGGCTTGTAGGGAAAAGCTATGGGGTCAGGGGGCAGAACCACAATCCCAGGCCCTGTGGGGAGTGTTAGGAGCTAGGCTCAGGTGGGGCTGGGTGGGAGGTGGTGTAGTCAGAAAGGGTGCTTGTGGCTGGCTCCAGGCCCTCTCCTCCACACTGCCAGACAACCTTGACTGTGAATACTGCCTGCAGCATGGCTCTGCAAGGCCAGAGAGGAGCTGGGACTCAGGTCAGATTATCAGGGATGGTCATCAGCTCTGCCATTTGGGTTATCCTGGGCAGGTGCCCTCTCCTGTGGAAACTTAGTTTGCTCATCTGCAAATAGGGATGGCCAGAGTTACTCTGTAGGCTATTAGAAGGATTTGTGGCAATGTGTGTGAAGCCTGGGAAACCTAGTGGGTCCTCGGTCATCATTATTAGGTAAGGGATTTATGCTGAGGACAACCAGCTGATGGGGCTTCGAGACTGATCCTGTTGAGCCAGTGATCCCGCTCAGAGCACTGAACAGAGTTCAGAGGCACATGAAGCTGTGAACAGGACTGGGGCACCAGTGGACCCTGGTGTGGCCTCCGGGTGCCTTTTTTGCTGTAGGAGAGCAGCGAGTACTAGACAAGTAGAGTTCTGGGCACAAGACTTAGGGAAAGTTATAGGAAGAAATATAAATGTAAAGAAATTCTACCTGCTAAGAGCTTAAGCTATGGCTCTCCCTTTCCCCTCTAGGACACTTTATTTAATGCTCTTGGCTTCTAAGTATTCTCAGGAAAACTTCTATGACATCGTACATTTTCACACTTGAATCCTTATTAGAAGCCAAGCTTCTCATTTTTCAGCGGTTCATAAAGCCCATCCACTTCCTGCAGAACATTCCATCATCCTTTGTTCTCACAACCCCTCAGCGGCAGTGAATAGTCGAGCTAATGACCTGGTTGACCCAGCTGGCTGTGAGTCTTAATAAGAAGAAAGGTGGGTCTTGCTAAGCGTCTTAATAAGAAGGAAGGTGGGTCTCGCTAAGCGTTCGGAGAGAAACATGACCCAAGGTAGAGGGCGAAATCGCACTGGGCGGAAAGGAGGTGGAGGAAGTTCTAGGCGTGGGAATGTGCGGGACAATGGAAAGGCCCTGAAAGCTCTCAGGAGAGAACAGAGCTGGGAAAGCTGAGCGAGGCTCATTTTCTCACCAGAAAGGAACCGCGTGATGGTTCCAAGCGGACGTGACTTCCACCATGCCCAGTGGCCTGCCTGGATGTGTGGTTTTATCTGATGGGACCAGGACTCAGCCAGCTATCTCAGTGCCTGGCCCGATAAGGGTGCATGTGCCCACCCCCAGCCTCTTGGGCAGGGGCCCCAGCACAGCTCTGTCCAGAGAGGAGAGAGCACACTGCCCCCTCAAAGCTAAGAAGGCAGCAAAGCCAGAAGTTTATCTGTCCTCTCGCTGCTTGGTTGTTCTCGAGCACATCTATTTTTTCTGGTAAAAGAGCCTTGGGTGTTATCCTTGGTCCCTGTTACGGGCTGAATGTTGGTGTCCCCCATCGGTTGAAGCCCTAACCCCAAGGTGCTGGCACTTAGAGTTGGGGCCTTTGGGAGGTAGATTGAAATGAGGTCATGAGGTGAGCCCCTTATGGTGGGCTTAGTGGTCTGAGAAGAGGAAGAGAGAGCTCTCTCCATGTGCACATACCGAGAAGGGGTCACGTGCATTCATAGTGAGAAGGCAGCTGGCTGCAAGCCAGGAAGAGGGCTCTCATCAGGAACCCAATCTGCCAGCACCTTGACCTGAGACTTCCAGCCTCCAGAACAGTGAGAAATCAGTGTCTGTTGTTCCAGCCCCAGGTCTGGGGTGTTGAGTTACAGCAGCCAGAGCTGAGACAGTCCCCCTTTGTTCATTCAACATGTTTGCTTAGTTCTTATGGTGTGGCAGGTCCTGTGCCTGTGAGGAGAAAAGGAAATGAGCCACAAGGGAAAAGTCATTGTGAAGTGCAGCCTGGTGGGAGGCCAAGCGATGGTGACAACACAGGAGGGGCTGCCTTAGACCGGGGCTCAGGGAAGGTCTCCTAGGGGACCCTTGTCCTGCATGAAGACAGGAAGCCCCACCAGGATCCAGGAAAGAGAAATCCAGGAAAAAACAATGGCTGACACCAAGGCCTAGAAGCTGGGGAGACCCTCCTTGGGTATTTGAGGCCCAGGAGTATGTGGCCACACGTGAGGCCGAGTGAGGTGATAAGGGTGGGATGGGCTCCGGACCCCAGAGAATGTTGTCAGCCCGTGTGACAATCTAGAATTTAACAAGTGCAAGGGGGAGGGTATAATTCATATGGTAGAGTGTATGCTTAGCATGCACGAGATCCTGGGTTCAATCCCCAGTATCTCCGTTTAAAAAAAAAGAAGAAATTAAATAAGTAAATGAACCTAATTACCTCCCTACTCCCCCCCCCATCAAAAAAAACCTAAAAAAAAAAAAAAGGAAAAGGTAATAGAATTTAACCAGTGCAGTTTGAAGACCTGGAAACGTTTTCTGCAGGGGAGTGGCACGATGTGATTTGTACTTTTAAGGCTCTCTCAGGCTGCTGTGCGGGGCTGAGGCTGGGGCAGATTCCAGGATGGTGGTGGCCTGCCCGCAGTGGTAGCAGCGGAGGTGACAGGAAGGGGCCTGGCATGAGACGTAGCTTTAAGGAACTGACAGGACTTGCTAAATCTCGCGTGGGGAGGCCGGGTGACGCAGTGGGTGATGGGAAGATGGGAGGGGCGGGCAGGCCCGGGGCGCCCTCAGGACCCGCCTGGCTCAGGTGCGTGTTTGTGGGCAGCCAGCGACAACGTGCTGCTGGAACCGAAGACCAAGGCTGGGAGAGATCCTGTGCGCGGAGGGGAAGCGTTAAGTGCAACTAGAGATGAAGCTGGTGGGCGCTCCACATTCTAGGAAGCCCCGGCTCAGGAAGGGGGAGGAAAATAGTCAGGAGAGGCTGGTGGCATGGAAACTGAGAGAAAGCCGTAGAGAGGCTGAGGGCAACCATCTCAAATACCACTGGGAGATCCAGTGAAAGGAACTCAGAACCGGCCCCTGGCAAGACAGAGAAAAGCGTGGCGAGAAGGAGCAGCCTCGGCAAGGACGCAGGTGGGGAGGGCTGAGCAGAAAAGGGGCAGGACAGGGGGATGCGGCAGCTCCTGGCCTTAGAGGAGGGTAGAGACTGAGGGGGAGCTTGTTTATTTTTAGGATGGGCCAGCGCATGCTGCAGGCCAACGGGGAGAAATTCAGCACAGAGAAGACAAGAAATGGTTGCAGGAATGTACGAGAAGTGACAGGACCCAGAACACAGTGGCAGCAGTCTGGCAGGAGTTAGGGTAAGGAGCACGACCCTCCGCTGTTCTGGGAGGGTCGAGTTACAGACAAGCCTGATTGGGACCCACCAACCGGGAAGTATAGGGGGAAGTATGGGGTTGGGGCAGTGGCTGAGAGGGAGGGCGGGAGGGAGGCGGCCACAGCAGGACCACCGCGCAGCACCCACTGCCCGAGTCAGGTTGGAGGGGAGACAGTGAAATAGCTGCTGCTCTGGGGTGACCGGGCTAGTTCGAGCAGAGTGGGAGGGTCTGCATTCCGCACTGTCTGAAGTTTAAAGGGATGAAGAAAATGACTTCTGGATTCAGGAGCCAGAAACAGGAGGACCTGTTACTTAGACAAGATTTTATTTTCAGGACTATGTGTTTACTATTGATTAAATTTTAATATAATTTAATTCACACACAAAGACAATTGTGGAGAGCCTATCTAGATGCAGAGTGGCCTGGGGTTAGGTGCAGTGACTGAGGTCACGATACTCAGGCCTGAGCAGACACCAACTTGCTCATACCGGAGAAGTAGGATTTCTCTCTTTCACTCATCACTTCAAAATGCAGTGGCCGCCTGCAGAAGTTGCACTCGGCTGAGGAATGTGGCCTGAGTTCCAGCCCAACTCGCTTCCACGTGGCCAGCAGATTCTCTGTGAGGCGATAAAGTTTTTAAAAATTAAAGGGAGTATGTACCCAACAGAAATGGAAATATATGCCCCCAAACCAAACAAAAACTTGCACACAAATATTCACAGCAGGATTATTTTCATAATAGTCAAAAAGTGGGAACCCCCCAAACGTCCATCAACTGATGGACAGACAAAGTGTGGTATACGCATTACTTGGCAATAAAAAGAAATGAAGTGCTGATTCATGCTGCAAGGTGGATGAACGAACCTTGGAAACACTGTGTTGTGAGAGGCCAGGCATAAAGGACCACATCCTGGACAATTCCACTTAAATAAGATGTAACACAAAGGAAAGTCCACAGAGAAGGAGAGTGGTCAGTGGTTGACGGGCTGGGGAAGAGGGGCTGGGAAGTGGCTGCTAAGGGGTGCAGGGTTCTCTTGGAAGTGATGAAAATGTTTTGGAATCAGAGTGGTGACAACTGCACATTACCTAAAAACCACGAAACTGTATAATTTGAGAGGGTGGAATTTGTGGTATGTGAATTCTGTCTCACTAAGACTATTATAAAAATAGAGAAAACCCAACTCTGGCTTTACTTTACATGCCTTCAAGGAAGTAGTTGCTCCTGCATGGCTCCACTAGGTCGAGGTGAGCATTCCTAGCAGAGTGGCCCTCAAGGCTGAAGGCAGCAGAAGCCCCTCAGGTCAGGTAGGGACTCAGGAGGGCAATGCAAATGTGAGGCAGAGGCCACCTTAAGAGGCCCATTCAGTCTCTGCTTTTAGGTGGACACGAGGGTGGAGGATTGGGTTTATAGAACTGTGAGAGGCAGAATACCGAGCAGGTACCCTCATCGAGAGGGGTCAGGGGTGGAGTTGGCTCAGGGGACGGAGAGGTGCAGAGCCGAGCTCAGGAGGCCTCTCCTTTCCCCCGCAACAGCTGTTGCTGAGCGTCCTCAAGTCACAGGGACAAGGGGGAAGGGGAAACGATGAGGGGATCAGCAGGCTCCCGCAGAGCTTCCCAAACGATCGTACCATCCTGAAGTGAAATCAAACAACTAAATAGTTTTATACCATTTGAGAACACTCTTAATTGCTTGGAAAAAGAAGAAACAAATCTGAATGCCTCTGAAAGGTTTAACTCTAAACACTGCAAAGGCAGCTTCGTGCCGCTCTCCCACGAGGTGCCGGCAGCCCTCGGTACTCACCGAGGAAGTAGTTCATCATCTGCGGTGTGTGGTGAGGCGTCGGGGCGATGCGCAGCAGCTCCTCCCCCCGGGGCACCGTGGGGTAATTGATCGCTTGGACGTAGATGTTATGTCTGCTCATTAGTTCATCACAAACCTCTGTGTTTTTAGCAGCATCTGCTATCTGTTTGATGAGAACAGAAGGTAAGGCCAGACCAGGATGGACGACCTCTCAGCAGAGACTAATGGACACATGCCTACGTGGCTCAGGCTGGAGCACCATATGCAAGGCTGGCGGAGGTAAAGCATTGCCCAGATGCCTGTAGTTTAAAGGGTCCAGCGTTGTTCAAGACAGACCAGAGAGCTAAAACCACGTTAGAGGTAAACTGTACACTGATCTCCCTCCCAGACTTCAATGGGGAAAATCGGAGGTTCTGTGACCCCTGTATGATGGCAGTTGGACATGTGCACCCTGGGGATGAAGGCAGCTTTGGTTATACCAGCTCTACTAATTAGATGAATTCAACTGTGACACCAACAGGGCTACCCTTGTAGTGGGGAGGGGAAGACCTGTTTCTAAATGAAATGAATAGAGAGCCATACTTCAAAGCTAGCCAAGCTCAGGCTTCCGGAGCTTCCCAGATACAAGCCCTGTGTTTAACCAGTGCTCTGGAGGAGGAACCTCCACTCCAGCCTGCTGAGTTCAAAGGCCTCATTCTCACTGTGAAGTCAACCAAAGGTGGAAACATGGCAGAGGGCCACTGGCTACAGCCCTTTGCCCCGGCAGTCACATTGCCCCAGCCCCACTTCAGGAAGGACTGAACCAGAACATATGACATCCTGTGCAGAGGCCCCCAGCCAGTTCAGTCATAGACAAGTCATTACCCGAACAGGGATGATGTGGCTGGGGCAGTGGACGACGGGGAGGCCGGCATCCATCAGCATCTGCCTCATGAGCTTGACGTTGCGCTGGTGCTGGCGGCGAAGCGCCCGGCCCTCAGCGCTCTTCAGGATCCGCACGGACTCCAGCGCTCCAGCCAGCAGCATGGGCGGCAGGGAGGTGGTGAAGATGAAGCCAGCCGCGTAGGATCGGACAGTGTCGATCAGAGAACTCGTGCTGGCGATGTACCCTCCAACACAGCCAAAGGCTTTGCCTGGGGGGAGATGGGCTCATTTATTATAGCAACTGCCCCTAAGTGCACAGCCAGGTGCTGCAGAGCCTCAGAACATTTACTCTGCTCTTTCTTGTCATAACCTGCCCTAAGACTCAGGTAAAGGAATGTTCACCCATTTCCAAACGGGAAGAAGCTGAGGACGTATGAAAGGGGCTTGCCCAAAGTCACGTGACCAAGCTGGTGTCTGACCAGGATCAAAATGCAGGTGCAGTGCTAGGACACCAAGTGCCGCCTCCCTTCCCACCTCCCTTCTCAGCAGGCCGGCTGCATCCCTGGCGTCTGCACTGCCTGTGCTCCAGGAGAGGGTCTGAGCCCAGTGCCCTCCGTGAGCGTTACCCCTGAGGCCGGAACAGAACCCAGCTAAGGCGAGAACTGTTTTGGCGTGACTGGTTTTATTTTCTATTTCAGTAATCACAAAACTAAGAAAGAGCATTTGCTGGATGAATATGAGAAGTCAGAACCTGTGACGGCTGATTTAGGGCCAGCCTCATTTTTCAGTTCTTGTTAAGTCCACTTATGTAATCGGTATCTCAAGTTTCAGGACTAACAACTCCAGGAGAGTCTTTGTTGATCTTAATGTGATGTTCTGTAATTAACATTCTTGCTTGGACCCCACGCACGGCTGGGTTGCTCTTACACTGGAAAACTTCTCTCTCCAGCCTCTTTCATTTCACAACGACCATACCTGCATGAGAACTCTTTACAAGAAAAGGGCTGCTGGAATTTGGACGTGTGAATGAGTGCTTTCCTCCCAGCAAGGCTCAGCTCTGTGAACCCCCAGGCTCTCCGGGTCTGCAAAAGGTTCTCACACCCCTTGACGGTGCTGAAGGACGCTCTTTTTTGCCTGCCCTTCCCTTACCAAGTGCAGGCTGTAAATGGCATTTTTGCTAATTGTTACATGGCTCTCTAGCTGCCTAACTTCTGACATCCTCAAGTTGGTACAGGTTGCCTTTTTACCACACAGACACTGTCTACAGTAACTGTCTGCACACAGTTCACTTATCTTCTTCAAACTGAGGCAGGTTCTGTTGTTATCTCCATTATACTGACGAGGAAGCTGAGGCACAGAGAAGTTGACCACCAACCCAAGGTCACACAGCTAGTGAGTTATGCAGGCCAGGATTAACACCCAGCAGGCAACATGGCTATGGATTTGGAGGAGTCTGGAGTCTGGCTCCAAGAGACACTGCCTCTCAAGTAGGAGGAGCCAAGGAAATACAAAGTAGCCGAGTGAACTGGCATGGCTCCCATGCTATAGGCACAGAGCTTAGTACTTCACAACACAATGCCTCAGCCTGCAGGTCCTGACAACTGCTCTAGGAGAACAACACTAAAATTCTTTTCCTTTCTTTTTTTTTAAGCATAAGGGAACAATCTGACGCACAGAGAGTAAAAGCTGTGGCCGTGGTGTATAGCTGGAGCCACAACTATGCTTGGAATGAGCTCAAAAGGCAACAAGTGGCACTTCTGTCATGTTAGGCTGTGAGATTTACTTTGATTCTGTGGACTATGCCTCTGTGATTCAAGGAATTCTGCTAAGCTGTGCCACTTACTTAGATAATAAAAACTCACTCAAAAATGTGGCCCAGGCTTTAGATGCTGTCACA
The DNA here is from genome assembly GCF_048773025.1 of Camelus bactrianus. Classification (NCBI taxonomy): domain Eukaryota; kingdom Metazoa; phylum Chordata; class Mammalia; order Artiodactyla; family Camelidae; genus Camelus; species Camelus bactrianus. The sequence goes on from NC_133555.1 coordinate 32,128,810, forward strand.
CCATCTCCTCACCTGACCCAGCAGCCCTTGGCCTTGTTAGGGTTATGTAATTTTAGTGCAGATTACAGTCTGTGCAGAGCATACATACCAAGTGTTCCAGAAATGATATCCATTTTAGGCATAACTCCATCCCGATCGCCAATTCCTCCGCCTCGAGCCCCATACAGCCCCACTGCGTGGACCTCATCCACGAAGGTGATCGCTCCAAACTCATGGGCCACATCACACAGCTCTTCTAGTGGGCACACTGCCCCTGAGGAGAGACCACAGACCACTCTGAAGCACTTGGTATTTCACAGATTTTTGTTTTGGTAAGAGTTAGAACACAACAACTTACGTTCTAAGGTATCATTTTTACTATTGGGGAAAAAAATTAGCTTCCCCTAGTTTCTAGGTTACCTTGGGGTCTTAGAGCCTAATAAAAGCCAGAGTAGAAAATCTACATTCACCCAAATCCATACAGTGTCCCCCAGTTACAAAACCCTGGCAGTGAAAAAAAAAACAAAACAGAAATTGCAGAAACAAAATAAACATCACACTTTTAACAAGTTCAGGCTTTGTTTTCATTTGAGATTTCATATTGGCCTCTACTCTATGTAGACTCACCGTCCATTGAGTGGACAGTTTCAAATGCAACAATCTTGGGGACCGTGGGGTCAGCTCTCTGCAGCAGTTCTCTGAGGTGGCTGACATCATTGTGCCGGAAGATGTATTTTGGCACTCGGCTGTTCCGAATCCCTTGGATCATGGAGGCGTGATTCCCAGAATCAGAGTAAATCTCACAGCCTAACATGACAGAAATGCTATTTACTGCCATTTGCACCAAAAACAAATTACTTCTTTGACAGTCAAGGACAACAGACTTCGCCCTGAAAATGCTGCTTTTGCCCAGTAGGAAAAGACACTGCACGCCAGTTTCTTCCTGGCAAAATAAACTAGTGCTTCTCCTCTGAGAAGGCCCGTAAGTGCAGAATAACCCATGGTAGGCAATTAATCTGCTTTTAAATCTGGCTGCCTTACTCCAAACTCAATTGAAAGATAACTACAAATGATTAAGAGAATTCTCCAAAGGATTTTCTTAGAATACAAAGCACATCTGAATTAATTAGCTTAAAGATGAGCCCTGCAAATCTGACTCTTCACTGTTACCAAGTTCTACTGGAACTTGTACAGTTAGCACTTCATGTTCAATTCAAGAACAAATGCTCCCAGGTGCCATCATGACTCTTGAGTGGTTTTGTAAGCCTTCTTTGCTACCGATATCCCTGTTACTACTAAGAAACCCCCTCAAACTCAAAGGCCCCCACCACAGGCTTCCTTACCTGGCATCATCTTAGCCAGAGTGAAGAGGGTCGAGTCATTGGCCACAAAGCACGAGGAAAACAAGAGTGCTGCATCTTTCCCGTGGAGGTCAGCCAGCTCCTGCTCCAGGTCCACATGGAATTTACTAGTTCCAGAAATATTTCTAGTACCGCCTGCTCCAGTACCATGCTGTTTCAAAGTGTCTCTTGAAAAAAAAAAAGGGCAGACAGAAAATATATCTCATGGTTCTGAATACTGTGTAAATAGTTCCTCTCTTCAGGATCTAGGGACTGAAACTTATGTTAAACTAGTAACTCTCTCCCTGGGAAACCTGGGGCCAGAAGTTTCAACCAACTTCATCTTTAGACTCAGCACTACGGTGATGGCACCTCTAGGGAGCATCAAGAACAAGGGTTCATCTAGCAGTCAGTTGTTGTAGTTAATTTACTGAGGGTGCTTTTCTCTGACAAACGTCACTCTCTCCAATAACACGACATGAGTCTCTAAAGGGACATCTTAGATGGTGGTTACCTGAACCCTCTGCCAACCAGTCACATAATGGTAGGGTATCTCTATTACTCAACCTCAGACTGTGCTCTCTTTAGCAAGCCTCCGGGGGGAGTTTGAAAAGCAACTCTCCCAAGCATCCCTAGCCATGGCACACACCTCCTGAAGGACATGCATGACGGGCTCTCCCCTCCTTTTTAATGTCTTTCTGAAGTAGCTTTCTCTTTGCTGCTGTGAGATTTGGATTTCTCCAACCACAGCCATAAGCAAGGACGCCTCTGTGCAAGACTGCCTGGTGTCAAAGGGGCACTCGCTGGTGGAGAGGTAGAAGTGAGCGGACCCACGCAGTCAATGAGCCCATAAACTTGAACCCTCTCACGTACAGGGGCTCCACCAACTACTTACACACTAGGGCTTCTTTCAAAGTAATCTGTAAATAGTTGTAAAGGCTAAGAATAGTACTTCACTGTGACACACTTTTAGTTGCTGAATATTACCCCCATAAAAGATCCAACCCCAATAAGCCATCAATGTCTCATCAAATCACGTCAGTGGTAGCTGAAAGCTGAGGGCTACTTACATGACGGCCCCACACACCCGTGGATGGCGACTCATCCCTAGGTAGTCATTGCTACACCAGACAGACACCTGCTTTTTAGTGATAAGCGAGTCTGAATAGTCATCGGCCATGGGGAAGAACTGTGCTTTCCGGTTCACAGTTTTGAAAACTCGATAAGTATGGTCATTCTTTTTCTCATCAATTTTCTTCTCGAAGAAACGATCATACTGAAAAGTGGAAACAGCTAAAAACCAAACAAAAGATGGTACAGTCTGATGGTTAAGAAGCTCATCCAGAATTTGGTATAAGACCTGGGTTCCAATCCCAGCTTGGTCACTTGATTGCAGGGAGATTCTGGACAAATTAATGAAGTACCCATTTGGGGAAGTTACTTGACATCCTCATCGTGAAACTGACTGTGTATGTCTCAAATGACATGGCATACGTCGAGTGCTCAGCACAACACTTACTGTGAGCAGACCACAGGTACTAAGGGAGAGGAGGCAGGCTCCGAAGAGCAATGGTATTCACTACAACCAAGAGCGCCTACCTGCACCAAGCAAGGGATATGGCTTTTAATCCACAACTCGCCACACAATTATGTTTAATTCAACGTATGTTTAAGTTATAAATTGTGCTGCATCAGGCAAATGATGAGACTCACATTTTGGCAGGTTATCCTGAAGAAGATGGGACACTCGTTCTGGTCTTTGCTTTCGCATCATGTCCTGAAGGTTCTTCAGCAATCCACTCGGCTCCCTTCCGTCGGTCTTTACACTAATCACACTTGGGTTCACTGACGTTTGGGCAACCTCTGAACAAAAGTAACAAGAGAAAGGGGACCAATGTTCTATTCTGAGCTGATAATACCTTCCAGACATCTTGTCAAAAATGGCTTCCTGCCTAGTGCACAAAAATAACCCATCAGAACCAAAGTTGGATGGAACTGAGTGCATGGAGCTGCTCTTCTTCTTGAGTTACTGTCTGGCTTTGTTTTCAGGGCTACCAGCCAGCTCTGAGGAACATTAAAGCCCAGAGCTTTCTAGCTGGTGGGCATGCCTTCCCCATCTTACCCCTGACCCTAACTGAGATAATTTTCTTCATGGACGACAATTCCAGCTGTGTGTATCATTTCTGCTAGTGAGGATTTTGGGGGACACTGTGTGTTCCATGGATACAGCCACAACTGGAATGAAGGTTGCCACTCCATGACCATCAGTAAGACACACAGCTTGGGAGTCCTAAGACCACCACTTACTGCAGTGACACTGTGTCTTACCTTTTACCCCACCAGATGGTGGGAAAGAAACAAGGCACAAGTGGTAAGAGTCTATGCCTGTAGGGCATTTTCAGAAACTAAGCAATTCCTATAAAAGCTGGTTACATCACACACACACACACACACACACACACACACACACACACACACACACAGAGGAAAGAAAGTCCCACATTTTGCCATATAGTCCTCTGACTGTCTATCTTGATGACCTTCCCCCTTGGCCCTAAAAGAAGAAGGTGTTGACACAAATACTTCCCTAATAATAGTTCATACATAAATCTGAGGGCCCGAAAGCGCCCAAGGACCCGTTCACTCTTCCTGACGGCTCATGCAGTCTGTTTACCTTTCCTCACGGCGTGCATCTCCTGCACATCCTCCTGAAGCTCTAGGCTGGCTTTGCGGAAGACACTGCTGCCCCCTTGGCTCATCTGGGCTGCCAGGAAAGGGCACTTGCTCGCCGTGCCCTGGCTCCCGGGAAGGGAGGGGTGTCCGGGTGGAAGCTGCGTGCCATCAAGAGTCCGCTGGGGTCCATCAGGAGCCTGCCCAACCTCAGCTTTGGCAGTTTTGTCCTCTGAGGTGGGGAGATGGAAAAACAGACGCATCAGATCTGGTCGCACAGCACACAAGAAAGCCACTTGTTTCTTTCACTTCTTGCCTCAAAGACAAAGTTTATACTTACTCTGCCCCATGATCCAGACACAACTGTATTCTCAGTAGGTTCTGCCAGTTCACCTGTTCTTTCATCTGCCCCACTGGAAACGCTCCTGTGAAGACTTCACTGGCACATCCACCTACCTCTCGAAAAAGCCACCGTATTTCTCCCTTACAAATCCCTGAAGTAGTTTTCTACTTTTAGACAGCCCAGAGTCTTTGAGTTGGATTATTTCCAGTAAATCTACCCCAAGTATGCTCCACATGTTTCATGAGAGGACACACTCTTGAAGGTAATTGGCAGTGGTCATACAACTTTTTCTCTGCTAATGTTTCTAAACAGATTCTTGACAAAAAGGCTTACTGTTGCTTAACCTATAAACTACTGGTTTTCTTCTTAGCAAGAGAAGCTAGGCTAAAAGCAAGGTCTTTGGATTGTTGTCTGCTAGAGTTCAAACTATCAGTATGCTAAGCAGAGGCCACAGGGACATCAGTCACCTTCACACACCTCTTCCTTCTCATCTAGATCCATCAAAGCTCATAACTTAACACAGTTGGCTGGTGATTATGATTCTAGTTATAATGACTTCCCTCTCCCCTTGAGCAAATGCATTCATCTTCCTTCTAGAAAAGTCTTTCTTCATCATCCTGGAATACTCCTGTGAGTCATAGGCTGGGCTCTCCTACAACTTGGGTAAGCTGTCTCAAGACAGCTTTATTAAAATCTTCTATGAAGAAAAGTAAAAAAAAAAATTGCTTTCAAGTTCATTTCATTCACTATAAAAGTCAGTAAATACATAGTCACTGTAGGAAGTCTAGAAAAGTAAAAACAGTTCTATCATTCAAAACATAACTATTGCAGACAACTTGGTATATTATCTTATTCCCCCCATGTACAGGTTTAAAACAAGTTTTACTTATTCTCATGTACATGTTTATCCTGCGTTTTTCATTATAAAGATCTACCTAAGCTAGTAAATAGTTTGTGAATATCATTTGTGATGTTTGCATGCTAGTCTGTAAAAGCCACATTTTACTCAACCAAGACTAGAAGAGAGATCTATTGCTAGGGACAGAATGGTAAAAGAGGATTTCGATTGTTCAGTAAAAAAACCTGTAACCAACTCCTGAACAATGGTAAAGAGGAAAAAAAAATCCTACAAAGGATTAAATCCTTTCTACTAAAAGAAAAAAACATTCTTCTCTTGCAAGTCCACATTCAGAGAACACACCTGACACGGCCTATAACGTAAATTATTCTCTAGAATTAAGTAGAATCTGAAGAGCCTCATCCTCTCCTGGCAGAGGTAGACTAAAACTAAATTTAACTCTGATCTCTTTATTAAAAACAAAAATTTAAAAATCATATACAAAATAATATGCATGTCAAAAAAAAATCACTACTGCAACAAGTTCTGCATGATTCCACTTATGTGAGGTTTCGAGAGTACTCAAATTCCTAGAGACAGAAAGAGGAATGTTTGCCTGGGCCTTGGGGAGGAGGATGGGGAGTTAGCACTGAGTGAGTGTCAGTTTAAAGAGACTTCTGGACACTGGCTGGGGGTGATGGCTGAAGAGCAATATGAATGTACTTACACTGCTTACACTTAAAAGTGGTTCCAATGGTAAGTTTTACATTAGTGCATTTTGCCAGAGTAAAAAAAAATAATTTAAAAAAGAGAAAATGAATAGCATCCTTGCATTTAGTGGGAGTCATGTGACCAGTCCTGGCCAACAGATGTTATATATTGCTTCCTGGCTAAAATACCCAAGTGCTGGTGGGGCTAATGTAATATTTGACATTAGGAAATTGTGTCATGTTTGGGGTGTGATAATGGTATTTTGATGGTGCTTTTTAGGAAGAAGCCATATCTTTTGAAGACATATACTGAGATCTACAGAGGAAATTTCTGGAACCAGTTTCAAAATAGTCCAGTGAGAGAGTGTGTGGGGATACAAGTGAAGCAAAATTAACCCTGGATTGATTACTGTTGTACATGAATGAAATTTACTGCTACGAAAAATTTCTAAGATAAGCTGGTCTGAGACCCTCTCACTTTCCCCTAATGCAGCAGTGACGCAAAAGCCACCTATTTCAGAGGTAAAGCTGTAGGACACCACAGTGTGGAATCCCAGGTCGCTGCCTAGAAGAGAATTGTCTTGATTACCCAAAGTGGATCTTGTGTGAACAAGATGCAAATCTTTATGTGTTAGGCCCTTGAGATTTGGAGGTTGCGTGATACCTCAGTACAGCGTCAGCTAACTGAGTAACACATAGGTAGAACTGACTTTGAAGATGGTTTAGCCTGCAATAGCCTATATGGTCTGGAGCCAAAGATATAATGTATAAGATAACTGACTACATAAGAATTTAGCAGGAATTTGGGAAGGCACAGCACAGAGAAATGAATGAGGGCAAAAGGCACAGTCCAGACAACATAGCAAACGCAAGGGGAAAAAAAATCACAACTTGCAAAAGCTAAAAGCTTCTACTCAATTTTGCTGTGAACCCAAAAGTGCTCTAAAAATAAAGTGTGTTAAAAGGAAAAAAAAGCCAAAGGGCCAAATATCTAGTGAAGGAAAGGCTGGAACAGAACATTGCAACTTTATGTTTACATGAATGAGGCACTGACAAACACTAAGACTCCAACAGACATTGCCGTGCAATCTATAAGGTGGAACACTGGCCACTGCTTCATCTTTTTTTCATCAGATGGGAAAACTGAGTCTGCTGGAAGCCTTGCAGTTGGGGGCTGCCTTCTGTGATGGAAGGAAAAGGACACCAAAGCCAAAAGATATTCAGCAAAGTCTCAGTTCAATGTCTCAGAGTCCTGTTCTGAAAGTTTGTAACCGTAGTAATAACACATATTCATAAATTGCAAAAAAAAAAATGTGGGAAAATTGAAAGTGCCTATTTTGTGGGGTTAGGATGGTTAGGATACAATCCTGGCACAGACTAACCCCTTTGATAATGTGACCCTCATCAGCACTGTAGACTAGAACTGCTTCCGGCATCTTGTAATGAATGCAAACATCGCCACCCTCGACTTCACTGCTTGTGACACTTACTCTCATTGGCCGGTGGGGTTTCTTTGACCTGCTGGCAGAGTACTGCTGAAGTGGACAGGGCCCGAGGGGCTGGCTTGGCCCCAACTTCCATCATCTTAGGACAATTTTGGGCATAGAACAACAAAGATTTGCCTGCCTTCTGCAGAAAAGCCTGAGGCACGCGGGATAAGAATGGGCAGCGGCGAACCACAGTCTCCATGTCCGGGAGGTGCACTGATCCTGTACAGAGATGATGAGTGACACCAACACTTGTTAATAATCAGGTAAATACCACTCCAAGTTCCCTGGTTTTTCAGGTGTCACCTGAAGTTGACAGCAAGGGTAACCTGAGACACTAACAAGTCTCACTCAAAAATGTCAAAGGACAGCACCGATGAGGGATGCAACTAAGAAGTGACCACACTCTACCCAAGTCACCAACTTCTTCACTCCCCAGCTAGGTACAAAGGCACCTGCGAAGCAACTTTACCAAATACAGTAAATACCCATGATTAATAACAAAGGAGGTGGGACACAACGGACAAGTCAGGAACAGGTTTGGGAGGTCAGAAGCTCCTTAAGGATGATGCACAGTGCAGATAAGACACCTTGGCACACACCCAGGTGGAGAAGTGAGGCCAGGGAAGAAGCCACTGTCATCCGTCCAGGCAGAGAGGACTCTTAGGGATTCTGATCTTCTCCTGGTCTCCACACTCCCAAACTCGAAGAAGGCATCCAGCCCAGCCCTGGGTTCCTGAGGCCAGGATTTTCACCGAGATCATGCCCCTACATCTTGGTGAACTGGGCATAACTAAGAAGGGGGCATAAAGAAGGCCTGGGGGACAAGGGGAAGTGCTCCTGGGACTAACTGGTAAAAGGCAAGGGCTAAAAAACGAGGGCCTTGGGTCTGGCGGTAGGTGCCGGTCCTGGGCACGGGAGACGAGAGGTAACCCGGGGGTCGAGGGCTGGAGAATAACGGGAGGGGTATGAGAAGGGAATTCTAAAGCGGCCGGTTAAATGGGAAATGTCGGGAGGGGGCCGATCAGGGAAAAGATCTGGCATATGAACGCTGACCTCGAGGCTGTGGGTCATTGGGGCGATGGGGGAGGGGTCCCAACGGCTAAGGGAGCAGGGCGCGGGAAGACAGGACACGCGGTGGGGGTCCCCGGCCGCTCCGCACCCTGAGCGCGGGTCCTCACCTGCGCGGAGAACTCTGCGGAGCTGGCGACAGCGGCGTTGGCCGAGGGTACCCCAGCTGATGAGCCGAACCAGCCGTTGCCCTTGTCGGCGAGAATCCTCAGGCCGGGACTCCAGTCGTCCTAATATACAGCGGGAGAGACAACTGCGCATGCGCCATGGGCGATGGCTGTCCCCGCGCAGGCGCTCCGCGGCGAGCTCCTGGAGTCGGAAGGGCGGAGCCGGCGGAGTGGCCCTCCTGTCTGGGCTCGGTGGGTGAGGTTGCCGCCACCGCTTCCCGGGATCACCTGCCGGGAGGACGAAGGGCACGGATGTGGACGGGTGACTTCATCCTGCACCACCTTGTGGTTCCTCACCAACTACTCTATGCTTCAGAACCCTACGCCCCTACGGTGGGGCATTAAAGGGCAGAATCCTAGGGGAAGCGCCACTAGAGCCAACTGGGGGGCTGGAAGGCTGTAAAGATGGGTATTTGACATAGAGGAGAGAGGGGAAACAAGGGGTTCCGGACCAGGATCTTAAGCAGGATCCGCCCTACCCCAGGGCTTGTTTTCACAGCAGAGGACTTCCCGGAGGAGGTGGGGCTGGAGTGACCAAGGATGAAGTGGTCTTGGGGCTGATTCGTTGGGGTCTGGAGGGAGGTGAGTGAGGAGGAGCAGAAGGGGAAGGAGACCTAGCTCTGGCACTTTATGGTCCGAGATGAAGGGACTTCACCTGATTCAGAGAAGGAACACAAGGAACAGGGCTGCATGGAACCCATACACCACACACTGGCAGGGGAGGGTGGAAGCATGGGGCCTGACACATAGTTGGGGTTTAACACATATTAGTTCTTATTTTTATTTTCCACTGTGGGCTTTCCAAAGTCCCTTGCTGGCCACTCTGGCTGGGAACCAGCTGGATGACTCAGGACTCTCTCCCGAAGTTCACAGTCAGACTTACCTCCTTTGAGTCTCCCCCAAACCACACCTGCAGGATAGAGCTTGGCAAACCCCTCTCAGGAACGCCAGCCTGGCCTTCCTCCACACCCTTCCCAGCTTAACTTGGGTTTGGTTGGGCTGGACCTGTGCCAGGCTCAGAGCTGCCCTCCTCCACCTTGAGGAAAGGGCCGTCCAGGTTGATCCTTCTCCAGCTGAGCATTAGTAAGAGGAACAAAGTCTGGAGTGATGATGACCAAGGTGTGTCCAGGTCCTTCCCAGTACCCTCTCTGGGCCTCTGACCAGCTTCAAGGCAGGTGAGATGAGTCCACCTTTAGAGGAGGCCTCTGGGTCTAGAGTGGCAGTGGGACCAGTCCAGGGGTCCAGAGTGAGGGCTTTGCCTGGGAATCCAAGGCCCAGCTCTGCCTCATCCTGCTGAGGGGCCCTGGGTAATGCCCACCAGTCAGAGAGGAGGTAAGAGAAAAGGTCAGACCTAAGTGCTGCTAGAAACAGGATAAAGATGGTACTGAGTACTTTTGCCAGTCTCAGGGCCTCACTTTCCTTATCTGGGCAATGGACCCATAATCTCTGTTCTGCCTGCCTTGCAGGGCTATTTGAGTGATCAGAGGCTAAGCAGAAGCAGAGCTGGATATTGGAGCTGGAGAAGCCCCAGCTCTGAATCTTATTTGGTCTTAGGCAGGCCACAACCTCTCTAAGACTCCATTTCCTCATTGTAAAGCTCTCCCAGCCCTGCTTGTGCTTGGCAGGAGGGTCAGGTGAAGTCAGAGGCTTATTGCTTAAACCAACAAGTTTCCAGCCCTCTGGGAGTTTCCTGTTTAATAGAGGGAAATGTTGGGAAACAAAGCAGACCCACATGAAAAATGAAAGAGAATGTTGTAAATAATTCCAGATGGAGGAGAAGGCTATTACTCCAACAGGCGCTGAATGAGAGGGGGAATCCCAACGATGAGGAAGGCTTCCAGGAGAGAGCTGCTGGCTGGAAGCGTGGGCCTCTATGGGACTGGGAGACTAGTGGGTCAGGCCTTCAGTGGAAAAGGCCTAGTTCTGTTCTGGGGGTGGCAGGGTGAGTCATCCTGAGTAGCTGGGCTGTGGGGGTGCAGCTGGGATGTGGGCTAGGAAGTCAGACCAGAAAGGCCATGAAAGAGCCACAGAGCTTCCCAGTGTCAGGGTTCAAAGGACCATCACCAATGAGGGCACTGAGCAAAATGCGTAATCCTGGACCATTCCCCTTTGATTCTAACCTAGGAAGCTGCATTTTAACCAGGCCTCCCTCCCGGTAATCCAGGGATGGTGTATCTTGGGACCACATTTTGGGAAATGCAGCCTGAATGGTTTCCAGTTTGAGACCTTGAAGGGCAAAGGCTAAACCCATGAGTTCTCATCTTGACTTGGCTATGTTCTGATTCTGGGATTTGGGGCAGTTTACCCCATGCCCTAAGCCTCAGTTTTTGCATTTGTGAAGTGGGAGTGCCCCTCCTGCCTCAGGAATGAGGCTGGGTAGGCCCCATTCTGGCAGAGCTGTGATCCCTCTCCTGGATTCAGCCTTCACCCTCTCCTCCTCCTCTCTCTCCTCTTCCCCCCCCCCCCATGCTTTTTTCTTCCCTCTCTTTTCTCTCCCTCACTTCTGTCTTGCTGCCCTCCTCAGAGCCGCAGTACCAACTCATCTTATCACCCTGGCCCTGGGCAGGGGATCCCAAGCCTCCAGAGTTCTGGCAAGGTCAGGCTCCATTTCTGGAGATGACGCTGGGACCTGGCCTCCCCCACTTCCTCCCTCCCCCTCAGTCTGCGTCATCTTCACCGTCAGGGTCTGATGTATACAGCACCTGCCCAGCGGTCAAGGCAAAAGAAAAATGTTAACCCTAACCCAAGAATTCATGCTTTCCCACTCTGGGCCTCAGGAGCTATTTCTAGCAGTGCCCTTCTCTAAGGGTCATGCAGCCCAGGGACCTTGAGGAGCTAGCTGACTGCTTTCCTCTGGGCCTCAGTTTCCACGTTGGCCGGCCAGGTGAAAAATCTTGCCAGCCTTCCCCTCAGGGAGACCCAGATAGACATGGGACAGTTTTGAAGGTGGACAAAACCTCTAGCCTGTGCTGCTGCTGCTCAGTGTGGCCTTGCCTTGAGCCAGCAGTGCTCTTGGGGTGTCAGTGCCTGTCTGAATAGTGGTGGGTGGGGGGCCAGCCTTGAAGAGTGGCTAGAGGTTCTGGAAACCATTCAGCTCTGCCCTGGAGGGTTGGAAACATGAGCTCCAGGGTTTACAATGATAGGGCACTCGAGTTATGATAGGAATTTGGAGATTAGGCGGGGCAGGAGAGTTCTGAGGCCCTCAACACCTGCCTTGTGCTGGTTCTACATTTGAAAACCTCTCAGGCTCTGGCCCACTTGGGAAGGCCTAGTCCTGGGTTTGTGAAGCCAGCTGTGGGGCAAGGGGTGGGCTCTGATTGACTAGAAGAGGGGCCAGAGTGGAGCAAAGCCATCCGGTGCTCCAGGAGGCAGGTCTGGGGTGGCTCACAGGGAGCAGCAGCCCCCAACCCCTTGCCAAAAGAGAGCAGGAGAGGCCTAAAGAACAAACACTATCCTTTTAGAGAGCCCCAGAGGACCCCTGAACCTAGCCTTCCAGCCGAGCACCCACAAATTGTGGCCCAGACATGCTCTATTTGACCCATGCAGTGCTTTTTAAAAATGCGAATTGTCAACATTTAACAAGCAGAAGATTGTTAAATTGAAACTCAGAGTTCCACCTTCTCTTGAGGACTCAGGAGGCCTGGAGCCCCTGGGTTGGCCCAGGTGGGATGGGCTCTCTCCACTTCTCCACCGCGCTCCCTTCAGTGTGTCCCCAACCCTGTAGAAACGTGATGCCCAAGCAGTGACACCTGCCTGCCCTTGCAGACATCTGAGTGTGTCTGTAGCCCTAATCCATTTTGGAGCCAGGACGACTAAGACCCCGAGAGTAGAGGACTTGCTCAAGGCCACACAGCAAATGAGGTTTGGGCTGCAAAAGGTATCCTGCTTTCCAGCTCACACACTGGGCTCTTTTGCCCTCCGCCTTTGGAGGAGGGTTTGGGGTGGGGGGCTAGGGGAAGGATCAGACTGACCTAGAGGTGAGTTCCCCAGTGCTTGTCCTCACCCCAAGCCCCTGCCTGCGGATCAGGCCAGAGCAGGCCCCCTGCAGTGATGGGGTGGTGATGGGGTGGTAATGGGGACATGGGGTGGAGTGAAGGGACCAGGCTGAGCCCACCTCCTCTGGCTGGTGCTGGGTGCACAGTGTGAAGGAACATCGCTCCCTGCCCTGGGCTGCTGGGGAGACAGATACCAGGAATGTAGCCATTACAGGCTGAGAACTGTGGGTATGGGTGAGGGTGCTGGGACAGATCTTGGTGGGGAGGGGCACCCACCTTGGAGCTGGGACCTGGTGTCAAATAGATACTGCCTCCAACGGAGCAGCCAGGCTGCAGGGCCCTCAGCAAAGGCTAGAGGAGCCAGGGATGCAGGAGGGATGTTAGGGAGTCAGGGAGGCTAGAGGCCAGAGGCAGAAGGAGAAGGCACGTGGCGGAGGAGGGCAGTTGGAGTCCTGACCATGGCTGCAATCCCACTGTTATCAACAATGTGGTTATCAACCAAAGCAGGGGCTTTCATTTCTCTCTGGCCCTGGAGGCATTTAAAGCACCCCTTCTGGCCAGGGGTGAGGGGGGCTGGAACAACGGGGGGAGGAGCAGGGAGAAAGTTAGTGAGGCCCAGATAAGGGGTGCTGGGTGGATAGGGGCAATAAGGAAAAGGCTGAGGAAGATAATAATACAATCAACAAGTATGGCAACAAGTCACAGCTCTATTCAGATGTTTGGCCTGGTCCCCCGAAGCAGCCCTATAGGTCAGTGCAATGATTAGCCACATACATTGGACAGAAGCTCCGAATGGTTAAGTAACTTGCCCAAGGTCACATAACCAGCAGGTGGAAAGCATGGCTGACCTGCCCGCCTTCTGCCTCTGATTTGGTGCTCCACCCCGAGGAGATTAAGGAAGCTGGGAGGAATGGGGCTATGGCTGTGTCTAAGTTTCAGGTCACCATGAAGCTTTTCTCTACTTCCAAGTGTAAGTCCAGTTTGGGTAGGCAGATGGGAGCAGCCAACCAAGGAGCCAGCCACCTGATTCTTAGGGGAAGTCACCCACCCCCAGCAACATCTGGGCAACCAGCCACAGCCTCAGGAGGCAAGACGCCTTTCACACCACACACCCTGGTGACACTGTGCTCTCTCTCTATTCCTTGCACCTGGGTCAGAGGCTCTGGGCCCGACTGCAAAGCACCAGGGCTCACAGCCTGGTGGAAGCCTTCTGCCCTCTCCTTTCTCCTTGGGTACCCTGGGGGCTGTAGGTTCTCTGCCCTTCACTCTAGAGCTCATCTCTGATGCTGAGGAGCAACCCTCCTCTCTGTCTCCTCTCCCACTTCCCACAGCTGTTCCATCCTTCTTCGATACTAACAGTAATTCCCTAATAACAGCCATGGCCCTAATGAATTCTGTCCCTCCTGGAGACATGATCCCAGGCACGTCTATGTGTTTTCATATTTAATCCTCACATGCCACATGAAGTAGCCATCTGTAGCCCCATTCTCAGAGTAGCGGCAGACTCTTGCTTTTGTTCAACTCCCAGCTCCATCCCTCTGTGTGCTCCTTGGCCCTAAGTAGTTGGCACAGCCTCTCTGAGCTTCAATTTCCTTGTGCACAAAAGGAAGTCATTCATGCTGTGATGATTCAATTTGTACCAACTTGGCTAGGTGATGTTTCCTATTGTTTGTTTAAGGATTGGTCTAAATGTTGCTGTAAAGGTATTTTGTACATATGAACGACACTTGCAATCAGTTGACTTTAAGGAAGGGAAGTTATCCTTGATAATGTGGATGGGATTTATACAATTAGCCGGAGGCCTTAAGAGTAAAAATCAAATTTTCCTATAGCAGGACTTTGGCTATGAGCTGTAACATAGAAACTCTGCCTGTGTTTCCAGCCTCCCAATGTGGCCTATAAGTTTCAGATTTGCCAGCACCCACAATCGGGTGAGCCAATATCTTAAATCTCTCTCTCTCCATGTATGCTGAGTATGATACATGTATAGCTTATTGGTTCTACCTCCTTGGAGAACGCTGACTGGTATACTTTTTCTAGACACAGTTGACATGAGAAGTCACTGACACACAGTCTCCATGCTTGGGGGTGGGACCTGCACCTGGAAACAGCATACAGTGAGTGTTAGCTGGTGGCTATTGATAGGGGAACTGAGGCTTGGAGAAGTGACTTGTCCAAAGTTTCAGAGCTGGAGTTAGGATTCGAGCCAGCCCTGCCTTCTCACCTATTTCAATGTGTCCTTGTCCTGTCACCCACCTTCTTGCCAAGATCCTCAGGTCAAAGTGCCCAAGGGACCATTGTGGGCTCTGTCTCTCCAAGGATTCCCTTTGGGTTAATTAAAACTCTCAAGCCCTGGTGGAGGGTGGGACCAGAGGCACTGTTGGGTCCCAGCTTATTAACAGATTCTTGTGCAAGACTAGCAGGATTGTGACATGTCAACATTCACCAGCCCTAGAACTGAGGTGGCCCTGCTGTGGCTTGGAGAATCGTTGTGAGTGAAATCAGCCAGGAGTGATAGCTAAAGTAACCACCCCTTCATCTTGCAGAAGCCTTCTCAGCCCCACTCTGCACCCTGCAGACCTTGCAAGCTAAGCTCTTTGCAGCATAGACCTGGTTTAACCACACAGAAGCCCCCAGGGGCCAGATTGGGCAGGGCAGTGTGCCTCTTCTGCCCCCGGGGGTGAGGGGCAGCCCCATCTCAGCTCCAGCCATTGTCATCCCCAGGAACACAGCCCATTGTGACTAGGCCTTCCTCCCATTTTTCAAGAAAAGCCTCACATACAGGTTTTTAGGTGAGCATTCTGAATTCTTATTGTTTTTAAATAATAAAAGCATATTTATTGGAATAGATAATGTTTATATGTGCTAAAAATGCAAATAGTATGACAGAGAAAACAAATAAATTCCCCTCATCCAGGTCTTTCCCCAGACACAGCCACTGCTCCTAAGTTCTCATGAGTCCTTCTAGAAAGATCCCAGATCCCACTTGTTAATTCAACATTTATCAGTTGATTGTCTGCTACATGTCCAGTGCTGCACTTAGGAAACATACTCCTCTTTATTTGCTCTTTGCTCTTTGTGCTTATTACAACAGCTTGGAGAGGGCCCATACGTGAACAAGGTGCCCATCATTTTTCATGGTCACATAATATTCCACTGCACTATGGCTCACGGTTTGCCCACCTACCCACTGACTGATTGTTTGATGGTTTCTAATAGGTTGCTGCTACAAACATTCTTGAAAATTCTTCTTCATATGGGGTGAGGAAATGAAATCACCAGGTCAAAGATCAAGTTGAAGATCAAAATCTTGATTCAACTTTTTTTTTCTTTCATATAAAAGTGTATGTGTTCTTATAAATAGCCTCAGATTCTTGATGGAGTGACATGGCTTTCAGGAAGTAGATAGGTAGGTTTATTCATTCAGCACATACTTATTGTGCACCTGTTGTTTACCAGGCATTGAACTAGGCTCCAGGATGGCAGCTGTGAACAAGACAGATGTAGTCCTGCTCTCATGGAGTGGACAGTCTGATGGGGGAGACAGATGTAAACACAAGTCCATCCAAACATGTGATCACATTAGAGTGAGAGGTCACATGGGTGGTCTGAACAGCACAGAGACTGCTTTATTTGGGGGCTTGGAGAGGCCTCCTGAGGATGGGATAGTCAAGATGAGTCCTGAAGAATAAGAGCCAAGCAGGTGATGGTTGTGAGTGGAGGAGGCCGGGCTGGGGGTCCATGCTCTTGATTGCCTCCATCTCTGGTCACTATGCTTCATAATATGGGAAGTTGGGAATATCACCCATTGTGCCCAGCACCAAGGAGGCATTGGATACGTCTCATTATATTATTATTATTAGGTGTAAAATGGGAGCAAGGAAGCATAAACAAGAAATTGGGGGAAGTAGGCAGTACTAGTAGGCAAGGCAGACCCCGGGCTACAGGCAGAATGAAGTACCAGACCCATCCGGGGAGCCTGGGGTCAGGGGAGGGCATCTGTGACATTTACCCAACCTCCAGAGCCCATCCGGCTTGGTGCAGCCACCTGGTTGGGACATCAGCTCAGAGCTTCCTTCTAGCTAACGGCCACCATCCCACCCGGTCCCTAGGTTCCTCTTTTCTGAGCAATGTACATCGAGGTCCGTTGGGCTTTGCCTTCATTGCTTTGACTTGGGCGGCTTGGGGAGTTGGAGGGGCCCAGCAGAGCTGGTGCAAGACTATCAGGATTGTGCTCAGTGAGCATTTGTTGAATGAATGAGCAAATGAACAAATGCATGCATGCAGGAATGAACAGAGTGGGCAAATACACCAGGATTCTCAGTAGACGGTGTGAATGCAGGGAGATGGGCAGGGGAATCTGAGCAAGGTCATTACCAGGCACCTGGCTGCTTGGGCATTTGTGGGAGTCTGTCCCAGGGGCATCCATGAGCACCATGTCACCGCATCTCCGCTACATAGGCTCACGTGGGCCCTCCCAGGTATCCATGCGATCTTCCTCCATGCCTTCCTCTGTGTTCACCCTGGAGCTGACTGCCTCTCATCCCGGTCCTGGTATGTGGCCTACCTATGTGTGTGGTCAGGACCCCACTGAGGACCCGTGGAGCTGGACAGGGGTAGGGGCTGCAGGACAGACGTGGGGCATGTGGCAAGTCTTCCCCATCCCAGACCCCAAGCCCCTTTCCTTGTCCTTCTCCTGCTGTCTTCTGTGGCCAGCACATCAGAAGATGACTGTGGCTCTGAGGCAGGAGGGTGCTCACTTTATATCTAGGTAACTACATTTAGAAAATAGTTTTTCCACAGCCTGCTCATGTCTTAGCAGACAGAAAACTGCTGGCAGCCGTGAAGTGACAATTCAGGTTTGGGAGTTCTTAGGGCCAAGTGTCTGCCAGAGCAGCCTGCTGGTTGCATTCAAAGTGCACACACTGGCTATCTCTCAGATTCCCACGTGGTTCCAGGCGCACAGGTGCCAGCATCACTAACACCCCCTCGAGCATAGCTTCTAATCATAGGGACGGCAACACACATACCCCATGTAGCTGCAAAGTCACATTATTACAGGCTGACATACAAGGACAGCCACAGTGCACCATGGTTGTGACATCATGATACACGGTGTCACACACATGTGGGCTGAGCAGTGTAGGGTCACAGCTTGTGTGTGCAGCTTTACCTCTTGCCCTTACTCCACCCCTCCCCCAAGTGCTCACTAGCTCTCTGGGTTGTGGCATCACTGTCCCTCCCTCCACCTGCATCCCTGATGAGATCAAGGGCTATCATGAGCCTCAGCCTGCCTCCTCTGGGGCCATCCTGCTCAGGGACGCCCCAATGACCCTGTACACTCTGAAAACTACCGAGGTGACCAGTGTGGACCCAGGGAGCTCCCTGGGGCGTTACAGTCAAGCCGTGTGACTATAACAATTCCTTCTTCTTTCGGGGTCTCGGTTTCTCCACCTGTTTCATAAGGGTATGGACCTGGTGGCTCGGAGTCTCTTCTGGCTTGCGTGATGGGGACAGCTCTGATCCTGTGGCCCCTCTAGCATTTCCTGGGCCATGGTCTCCTGGGAGCAGGGGCCATCTGGCTCCTGTGTCTCCACTTGAACCTTGTGGCCCGATGCCTCTCACTAATGAGCGAGTGCCCAGCAAGGCTTCCTTGTAGCAGAGGAGAGCACAGGGAGCTCACAGGGGCTCCCGAGGCAGACCTGATGCCTGGCTATCTGCAAAGGCAGAGGAGAGGCTGCCCAACTTGAGGCTGAAGGGACTGACCTCTAGGACCAATTCCCCCAAACCTTCTACAGCTAGTAGGCCAAAAGAACTTTCCAAAGACACTGTCTTATAACTCAGGCACAAGTTCAGGCTAGGTGTGTGCTCGACACCAGAGACAGTCATTAATCCAGGAAGGCCAAGGCGGCTGCCCCTTCTATTCTTCTTCTTGTTCCTGATCCTCCCAGACCCCTGGGGTCCCAGGGCAGCCCAGGAGTCAGTATGTCCCCTTCGGTAGCTCAGGAAAGTCAGTGGGTTTGTGAAACCACCCAGGTCCAGTCAGGGTGACTGGGGGAGATTCGTGCACTTTCCAAAGGGCAGTTGCTGAGAGGTCACTGCATGTGAGGCACAGGCAGTTGCTGGGAGAAGATACATCAGAGTACACTCGAGGTGGCATTGGTCAGCGTACAGGATGTTTGACAGGTGTTCTCTGAAAAAAAAAATGTTCTCTGGTCAAGTGGGTTAGGCAACTGTATTATATAAACCAGTTGGACTGAGCAAAGGTGAGCTGGTTTCTTGTGGGTTTTGGCAGAGCCCTCAGCAGGCTGTGTGCTGCCAGAGCCCTCAGGGGTGTGTGGGTATGGGGCAGCGGTAGCTTGAGTCTCATTTCCCACCCTGCTTTCTTCTCAGAGCCTCTGGCGGGCTGGGAGCACTTGAGCAATGCTGCTTGGGGGGCACCAGCGATCCCTGGACCGCTCTGCATCCCACCACAGGGTTCCAGATTCAGCAGGACACCTAAGAATCTGCATTTCTACAAGTTCTCAGGTGCTGCTGCTGGGACCACACCTGGAAAACTGCTGACCTTAGGGGAGCCAGAGGGGCCTTTTTGAAGCAAAAAACTGAATAGTGTTCCTCCTCTGCTCACAGCCCTCCTACAGCCCCCTCTCATTCACAGAAGAGGGAAGCCAAGTCCTTACAGGAGTCTGCAAGGCCCACCCACCTAGATGATCCCCCTACCTAGTTTTCCTGTCCCTTAAGCCCACCCAACAAGTCCTCCCCTTGGGCCTTTGCTGTTTCTGTCCCTTCTGCCCCGAAATGCTCCTTCCCCAGATCTTGGTGGGGACAACGCCTCCCTCCCTGTCCCTTACTTCTCACCCCCTATCCCATCATTATACCCCTGCTCTTCCAAGAGGCCCACCGTGACCACTACAGCTTCTGCAGCCCTCCGCGTCTGCTCCATGAGACCAAGGCCACGCCATCTTGCTCTCGGCTCCATTCCCAGCGCTGAGCACAGCACCAGGGGGAAGGAGGGCTGGGTGCTGTTAAATGACAGACCTGGAGTAGCCCAGTGGGCCAGCAGGGCTGAAGCTTAGGCCTCCCCGGCCAGCCAAGCCTGAGCAGTTGGAGCCCAGACATGGGACAACACCAAGTGGGACTCTCTGGTCCGATGCCAGATCTAGTGCCCTGGGAGCGGACGGGAGGAAGGGAAAGGTGCCCAGGCTGGGGCAGCTGGGAGCGGCCCCGCGGGCAGCCAAGTTCTGTCGCTGCCTCCATGACCTTATCAGTGCTGACCCGTGTCCTTTCCTTGGAGCACTCGGTGTTCCTGACACATCTCCCCAGAGGTCATGGTAGTGCGGATGAACTCAGCTCACCCAGCTGCCCACAGTTACCTGGATGGAGCAGAAACCAGAATGTTCTGAGGATCTGGGGCCAGGCCTTTTCTCCCCATCACACCCTCTACTGCCTTTGGCCTGGCCTAGGGGTGGCCCTAGTGGGCAGCTGGGATAAGAAGGGTTAGTCTAGGCCTGGCTGACTGTCACATGCTCAGGAGTGACGGAGAGAGAGTAGGGGAGTGGCAGACCCCCTCTCTGACCTCCTCCTCTGTAGGTGGCCCCACTCCTCAGGGGTGGCTGCCCAGAATCTGCACTTGGGTCCCTGGGGCCTGTCTGACTCTGCATCCTGCCCGCCTTGAAAGTAGCTGTGCTGGCTGTACTCCTCTCTCATGCCAAGGCTGTGGGTATAAGTAGCCTTAGCCATGAATAGTCTGTGAAATTGCCCATGATGTCAGTGGTGGCCTTGCTCAGGCTTCCCAAGGAATTTTCTGATGAGCAAGGCTATGACTTTAGAGGCCTCCTGCCCAGGGAGCTGACATTAGGCCTTGAGTCTTGCTCTGAATGGATCTGCCTGGCAGGTGGGCTGCAGGCTGGGGTCCCTGGGTTACCTGTCCCAACCCTCCTAGGTGGAACTCTATGGGCAGCGTTCTGCTTCTTGTGTGCTCATATCTGCCCCTACACACGAGCACCTGCAGGAAAAGTCTGCCAGTCAGCTCCCGCAACCCCAACCCTCACCCTTCTTTTTTTTAATTGACAAAACATTGTGTTAGTTTCAGGTGTACAATGCATTGATTTGATATTTGTATATATTCCAAAATGATCACCACAGTAAGTCAGTTAACATCCATCACCAGATGCAGTTCCAAAAAAATTATTTTTCTTGTGATGAGAACTTTTAAGAGCCACTCTTCTAGCTACTTTCAAATATGCACTGCAGTAATATTACCTATAGTCACCATGCTGTATGTTACATCCCCAGGGCTTACTCATTTTATAACAGAAAATGTTCTTTTTTAAGCTACCATTTATTGAGAACTTACTATGTGCCAGGCCTGGAGTCTAATCCTAATGCAACCCTATGCCCTAGGGTTGTGTCCCCCTAAAAGATATAGTCTTAACCATCCCCCACCCCGTACCTATGAATGTGACTTTATTAGGAAATAGGGTCTTTACAAATGTTGGCAGCAAGGTCCAGACAGAGGAGGCCCGGTTCTAGTCCTGGTGCCTTCTCAGCAGTAGGGCCTCCCTCATGGCCCTTCCCCCAGCCAGCTCTGACCCCTGGCCCCCACCCTGGCCCAAGGGCAAAAGCTGCCACTGACCAAAGCAGATACAGGTCTGTTCAGCCAAATTTGGTTCAGGCCTGGTATGATTTGACAAACTCTGAGCTGGCCTGTTTAGGGGAGGGAAGGAGATCAAGGCCAGAGCTCGCTTGATGTTGTGCTGACCTTTGCCGGACCAGTGGATATTTGCACAAGGAGAGGTCATGGGAGTCTGTGTGTCCATGTGACGTAATGTGGCAATGGCTCATACACATAAACACAGACACGCAGGGTAGCAGATGGTGTCGGCACTCTACCTGGCCTGTCCCACTTACTGGTTTGGGGAACCCAAGCCTGACTTCTTACTGCCAGTACCAGAGACCCTGTGTGTACTAAAGGTTTTCTTTGTCTCCAAAGCCCCTAGGCCTGGTGTTGGACTGGCTGGAAGTGCCAGGCCTCAGCCACAGCTGTCGAGTGTGGGTAGATAAACTCCTTAACTCCCCCGCCTCAGGTGAGATGAGCCTAGGCATGGTCTGTATGGGGTTTCAGGCTCTCCAGGACGATTGGGCTCTGGCCCCCTGCAGTAGTAACTTCCTTAATGACACCCGCCATGGCTGCTCTCCCCACTCTGTCTCACTTTCTCACTCCCTACTGGTGTCCTCTAGAATCACCTCCCAAATAAATGAATTCCCTTTGAATCCTTTCTCAGCTTCCAGAGGACCCCAAACGAAGGTATGCAGGCACAGGTACATGCATTGAGAGTCTTCCATAGGCACGCGCACATGTGTCACAGACACAATCACAGGTAGCACTCAGAGACACCGCCGGGCGCACACACACACAGTCACACCCCTTCATCCACCCCATCTGCTGCAGAGAAGTGGCTAGAATGAACTGATGGGATCCTCCCTCTGGAAGCACATGGCTCCTCAGAATAAGACCCAGGCCCAGTAGCAGGCAGAGGGTCTGGCCTGATGGAGTCTGAGCAGCCTGAGCCCAGGGTGGGTGGGGGGCTGTCTGGGGGCAAGGCAGCCACTCCTTCTGCAGATCCAGGGTGGGGGCATATGAACCAAGGTTAGAGGGCAGGATCTCCCCCAGAGGCCTGGATGCAGGGGTGTCCCAGGCAGAAGGAAGGTGTAGAACCGGCAATGACTCTTAGGTAAGTGATAATTGTCAGTTATTCTGTTGCCGGCACTCTTCCAGGCTGGTTCACCACACCACAATTCAGGGCTCCCTGGAGGAGGGAAATCCGATTATCCTCTGGTTTCTTGGGCACCTGGCCCTAGCTCCCCACCCCAAATGCTCTGTGGGCAGACAGCAAAGATCTGCTAGGGAGCCTGAGGAGCTGTGGCCTGCACCCTTCTGTCTTGCTGCAGGTCACTGGGTTTGGGCTGGTGTCTCCAAACCCCTCTCAGCTGGGCAGTGGGATATAGGGACAAAGGGTTGCTCTGGACACTGTGAACTGGACACTATGCTCCCCACAGCCTCACTGGGAGACTGAAGTCCAAAGGGCTCAGTGACTTGTCCAGGGCTACAGAGCGAGTCCCCAGTCTAGGACTGTGCTGTCCAATACAGTAGCCACTAGCCACATATGGCTATTTATGGTTAAATTAATTAAAATTAAATAAAATTTAAAATTCCACTCCTTAGGCACAGTAGCCACATTTCAAAGGTTGGATAATCACATGTGACCGGTGGCTACCTTATTGGAGAGTGCAGATGTAGAACATTTCCAGCATCCCAGAAAGTCCTCTTGGTCACAAGAGGTCTAGAGAGGCAGTTCTCAGCCTTGGCTGCCCAATGGACTCACTTGGAGAGCCTTTTAGAAACACTGGTGCCTGGCCCCACCTGCAGAGGTTCTGAATGCAGCCAGGGCTGAGAACCACTGCTCTGAAGCCCTGTCTGCACCCTGTCCCCAGCGCATGTGTGCAGAGCCAAGGCTTGGGGGTGGGGTGGGGCTCAGTTTTATGGAATTCTCTCTCTTATCACACAGTTGGGCTGCCCTGGCCCCTTCCACTCTCCCTGAACAACATGATACGGAGGCCCAGCATCTCTGATGGGGTTGCTTGAGGCTATGGGAGAGAGGCCATGTACCATGCTTATGAGATAAGCTTCTCTATCTGACTTGAGTGGATAATGTGGAATGTGGTTACTGACCAGCTCTGTGTCTTCCAAGAAACTGGTCCCAGGGACCCCTGGGTCCATTGACATCACTGTCCCAGGAATTGCCATGACCTTTAGTCATACCACTCACTGTTTGCAATGTGCAAGGACAGGCCCAAGCTGGACGATTACCCAGAGTGGCCACTGCTGTTGGATGGAGGAGCAGGGTTAGGTGAGGTTGAAGGCTTGGGGCTCCCCTGGACCTCTCCCACTTTGGGGTGGGCCTGCCATATTGAAGGCTGACCTGCAGGGGCATGCCAGTTTCATGGTGGGCACCGCTGCGGCCCAGAATTGCAATGGGACTTTCTGGGGAGGGTCACCCTGCAGGAGTCTTTCCCACAACAGAAAGACCTGATACTAGAGCCCCATCTGTAAGGGATCTCCTTTGGCTCACCTCAGCCTCAGGAAGGGACATGTGACTTCCTGCCCCTTTGAGACCAATCCCAAGTCTTGTCTACACTTGTGGCCTTACCGTCTGGCCTTACTCCTGAGCCCTCCTGGTTTGTCCCTCCTCATTAGACACCCTCTGTTCAGTCCTGTCACCAGACCATTGCCTAGGCTGTCCCCTGCACTGAAACTGTCCTTCCTCTTCTCTCCTGTCTACCTATGCGCTACTCATGTTCCAAAGCTCAGATCTCCCTGCTCGCTCACAGAAGCTTTTCGTGATTACCCTAATCCCTTCTTCCCAGCTGAGAGCAAGTCCTGCCAGTCACAGACCCTATTACAATCTATGAGCAATCTTGTCAGGATTCATTTGTTTATTTGGCAAATATTTATTATGCCCCCTACTCTGTCTGGGTCCTGTGCTGGGTGTAGGAGTACAGTCACATCTGTTCCCTGGATTCCCTGGAGCTGATGTTCTCTGTGGGGAGAAGACAATGTAGCAAGTCCAGAGTGTCAGATGGTGATGTCACAGGCAGGAAACAAAGCAGAGAAAGGGGAGGGAGGGTTATCATTTTCCATCAGGTGGTCAGGCTCCATTGAGAAAGTAACTTTTGAACAAAGTCCTGATGAAAGTGATGGGTTGAGCCACGTGGACCCAGGGATGATAAGCCAGTGCAAGAGTCCTGAGGTGGGAGTGTACCTGACACATTCTTATTTAAGGAACAGTGAGAAGGCCAGTGTGGCTGGAGCAGAGGGAGCCAGGGGAGGGTGGTGGGAGTGGAGGCCGAGGGGTGTTGGCCAGATCACTGGAACGAAGCGGGTATGAGATGTTACTGAGGCGGTAGTAAGAAGTCACATGTATGTATTCAGTGGCAGCTCAGCATTGAGCTCTGACATGAATTAATAGTTCATGGAGTCTTCCCTCCCCCATCACAGCAAGTATATTATTATGATTATTTTATAACTGAGGCCACAGAGTCTTGGAGAGGTGGTGTGACTCCTGTGAGATCTCCCAGCTTGGAGCTGGCAGGGCCTGGACTCACCCCTAGATATGCCTGACCCTGGGAAAAGCCCTGAGCTGCCTGGTTCAGAGTTTCAAAACCAGGCCTCTGGCAGATGCCAGGCAGACTGAGAGCACTGATGGGGTTTTTCAGGCACAGGTTGGGTTGGGCTAGGTGGGAGGGTGTGATCCCTGGTTTCCTTCTTTCTCTGTCCCACCCTGGGGTAGCCATGGCCCTTGGGCAGGGGGTCTGGGAGTGAGGAGCGGGCAAGAGGCTCTAGTAAGGGGGTCCATGTGTGGGTTCTGTACCAGGACAGAGACATCTCTGACAGGGTGGAGGGGCTTGAAAAAGAAGCTCTCTTCCAGACCCTCAACGTGGAGGCCCCCTGACATTAAGGCTTTTCCAACTTTGAGTGCTCCCCTCCCAGGGAGGCCCCGATCAGAAATGGAGTTCAATCTGGTAGAGGTGGCATGGGCTGAGGACTGCTCAGTCAAAACATGGAAGCACCAGTGTTGGTTATGCAGGCTGTGCCAGTGGTGGATCCTGGGCTATCTACATGGTGTTGGCAGAGTTGACTTCTTTGCATTTTTATGGTGAGTAAATGACTAAGAGGAAGTGGGGCATCCCCAGCGCCCTCTCCCTGATGGGTAAGGACAGCAGACAGAGGGATTTGGAAAGATAGGGAGGATGAATAAACTCTTCCAGTGCCTCTTACTTTTAGCAAAACTGACATTTTACAGAAGGATTTCTCTAAATTCAGTTTTGCAGATTATGAACTCTAGACCAGGAGTATTCTATAGCTAAAATCGACACAAACAAAACAAAACACACTACTCAACAACAAGAATGAATGAACCTTTATGTGTAATAGATACAGTTTTCTGTATTTAATTTTTTTCTTCCTTAACTTTTTTCACTTTAAATGTTTGGCCAGTAGGCAAAAGAATATCTGAATAAGATGCAAATGTTGGTGGGAAGGATTAAAAACTGTCCTTTGAAAAGTGTTGAACAATTTCGGGGTGTGGGTGAGTGATACTACACTTGTTTTAAGGAAATTTCATAGTGTCAAATGCACCTGAACATTTCTAACACACAGGAACCAATTTTATGCCAAATCACAGTGAAGATGGAATTAAATGTATCTATCTCCTGTATCTGGCCCCA
This sequence comes from Camelus bactrianus, assembly GCF_048773025.1. Classification (NCBI taxonomy): domain Eukaryota; kingdom Metazoa; phylum Chordata; class Mammalia; order Artiodactyla; family Camelidae; genus Camelus; species Camelus bactrianus. Next base: position 32,154,697 of record NC_133555.1, read on the forward strand.
GAACTTCCAGGTCCAAAGAAGAGACTCCTCCATATTCCTGCTCCAGCCACATGCCAATTTCTGAGTTCACTGAATTGGCCTCTGGTTTGCAGGTCCAGGTACACACCATCTTAGGTCTCAGGATGTTCTAAGAAACCTCAGGGCCTGGCCAGATCCTAATCGACAATGGAGTATGGCCAATCCAATCTGCCCAGGGGAAGTGATGGAAGATTGCCAAATCTTGCAATCATCCAGTCCAGGTCAGGTCCAGGCTGGGACGATGTTCACAGTGAGGCGGGGTAGAGGAAAGGTCTAGAGACAGCAAAAAGTGAGCAGGGACGACCTCTGGTGGCCAGGGCCCTGAATTGTCTCCTTTTTTTTTTAAACAACGGCTTCCCAGGGCTGAAGGGTCCTGAGAGGGCCAGGCTGCGTCACACTATTAGAAATGGGAAACTTGAGGCCCACAGAACAGGGTTAATTTTCCCGAGGTCACACTGAAAATCAGGGTAAGAACTGAGACTAGAACCCAGATCTCTACACTTTGAGGATGTGATTCCAAAGGACTAGTGTTCTTTTAAATCGACACTTGTTTTAAGCGCTTTCGGAGGAGCGAACCATTTAAAGAATTCCGGAAGGACGAATAATTGGCTCTTAATGGGGTACTGAAAGAAAAGCTGGCCTAGCGGGCGCTTTAAGAGACACTTAAACGACAAGCCACGTTCCTCCACTTCCGGGATCCTTAAAGTGTTTACTTCGGGTGGTTAATCACGGCCCCATCCCAGGCCATCCTGGGAAATGTAGTCCCACCCACCCCCAATACAAGGATGTGGTCGTCTTCGAACTGCATTTCCCAGAAGGCTGTGCTCGCCGTTTCTTTAGCCGGGCTACGGGTCGGTAGAGCGAACCCCTCATCCTGGGCTTTTTAATTTCTCAGGGGGAATGAGTGACGGTGGACAGAGGCCTTTGGCGGCGCCGTCCGTAGGCTGCTGGGCCTGGTGGAGCTGGGCGCGGAGGCTATGGAGGCGGTCATACAGCGCTCCTTCCGGTCGGGGGACAAAAAGTCGAGGCGCCGCGTCTCCTTTAATCGCGGTGGGCGGGGCGCGGCGAAGCGACCCGCGTTGCTATTGGCGGCGGTTAGGGGCGCGGAAACTGAACGGGCGGCAACGGCAGCCGCTGCTTCCTCCGGCTCCTCAGGCGTCCTGGGCACCCCCGGCCTCGCCATGGCCGCGCCCTGCCCGGTAAGTTCCTGCCGGCGGCGGCCGCCCGGGACTTGGTCTCCCCTCGGGGACAGTGGGACTCTGGCCGGACCCCGGGTTCCAAGCCGGTCCTCTCCGGCCACAGTTTACCGTCTATGCAGGAGGCGCCGGGTCGGGGCACCTAGTGAGCGCCTCCTACATGCCAGGCCTTGTGCGCGGCTAACAAACCATTTTCTACCCCGACGATTTGCATCCTAGAGGAGTCACTAGTACTGCCCGACTGGAAGTGTGACGTGGGGCCAGCGCCGGGCCTCTCTGGCCTAAGTCTCGTTATCCTAAGCAGTGGATGGCTTTTGAGGGTGCACTCGGCTTCGACTGGTGGGAGCAGCGGGATCTCTGCTTGCCTGAGACGTCCCAGGCCTGCAGTGTGACCTGGACCAGGCAGCCCCCTCTGAGTGCCAGGTCCTGTCAGAGGCAGAGGGGAGCACTTCAAAGCCCCTTGTTTTGAGAGATTATTTTGAATTTGCCTGGCCTTCTGACTGGGTTGAAAGTCAGGGAGGCTGGGTGGTGGCTTATTGGCTTTCTTAGGTGTAAGGGCACTTGAGCAGAGGGCCCAGACTAGGAGCCAGGCCTTTGATCCCTAATCTGGTGTTCTCCCCCACCTCAATATATACTCCACCTTTTGGGGGAGATGAGGAACGAGCAAGCCTTTGGGATTGGAGGAGAGGGTGTTGGGAGATTTCAGGGGTTCCCTGGTTAGGCGTGGATCTGCACTTGCCTTTAGAGGCGGGTACTGTTTTACTTTTGTTCTTCCAAGAAGCTCAGGTGGAGCAGTTGCTGCTCTATTGGGGGCCCTCCCCCAGCTGCCACTCCTCTTGTTGAAAGAAGGACTCTGGCAGGTGTGTTGGGGGTGGAGCTGGGCACAGAGACATAGAGGTTTTGTTCCGGTTACAGCTCTCTGGAGTGGCAGTGGCCTTGCTCTCCCCCAAGGACATTTTCCTCCCAAGAGGAGGCTTTGCTGGGCTCCCTGGTGCACCCAAAGTGCTTCTTTGAGGTTTCTGATGTTTGGGAAAGGGAGAGATGTTTGCATGGCTGGGATATAACTCTTCAAGTGCTGAGACATGAGTTGCTGTTGGATGGGGGAAGTCTCTGGAATATTATCTCCACGTCTTCCTAAGCTACTGCTCCTCTGATGCTGGGTGGAGTGGAAATAGTGGTAAAGCCGTGGGGGGCCTGTTCCAGGGCTGACCTTCGGATTGACTGGCCAGTCCACAGTGGAATTAAGGGTATGGGATCTGATTCCTGAGACAGGGATGCTGAAAGTCACCATTTTCTCCTCTTGGGCCTTTTGAAAAATAACTTTTATTATTCATGCACCATAAAATTCACCCCTTTGAAGTGTAAAATTCATTGGTTTTCTATTACACTCACAATATTGTGCAACCATCACTATCTCTGTCCAGAACATTAAAAAAAATTTTGTGTGTGTGTGGGAGGTTCCAGAACATTTTTGACACCCCAAAGAGAAACCCATGCTCATTAAGCAGTCCCTCCCCTTCCTCTCCTCGCTCCCTCCATCCCTGTCAGCCACTAACCTATTTTCTGTCTCTATAGATTTGCCAGTTCTGGACATTTCATATAAATGGAATCAGACAGAATGTGTCCTTTGGTTTCTGGCTTCTTTCACTTAGCATAATGTTTTCAAGTTTCATCCATGTTGTCGCATGTATCAGTACTTCATCCTTTTTTATGATTAAATAATAATCTGTTGTGTGGCTATATACCACGTTTTGTTTATCCATTATCTGTTGATGGACATTAGGATTTACTCACTTTTGGGCTATTATGAATAATATTGCTATGAACATTAGTGTACAAGTTTTTGTGTGAAGATGCTTTCAACTTCTTATGCGTATTTACCTAGAATTGCTGGGTCCCCACTTGATAACTCTGTTTAACTTTTTAAGCAACTACCAAAATGTTTTCTACAGTGACTGCTTTTCCTTTTTTTTTTTTTTTAAATTGTTTTGTCTACTCTGGCTGTTCTGGCTGTCTTACGTTTCATGTGAATTTTAGAATCAGCTTGTCAAATTTCTGCAAAAAAAAAAGGCACCTAAGATTTTGATAGGAATTCTGTTGACTCTGTAGATCAATTTAGTAAATATTGCATCTTAACAGTATTAAGTTTTCTAAACTATGTATGTGGGATGTTTTTCCATTTATCTAGGTCTTTTAATATTTCTTTCAATGATGTTTTTTAATTTTCACCTTGTAAGTCTTACATTTGTTTTGTCAAGTTATTCCTAAATATTTTGCTCTTTTTTATATATTTTAAATGGAATTGTTACCATACTTTTATTTTTCACATTGTTGATTGCTGGTGTACTTGATTATTGTATATTGATTATGTATCCTGTAACCTTGCTAAACTTGTTTGTTACTTTTTTAGTGATTCCTTAGGATTTTCTGTATACAAGATCATGCCTTGAGCATTTTTAAACCTTCCTGGCTATTATAGGAAGAGTCTTGGACGTGGGGAAGCCCCTTCCTCATTCAGGCTTCACACATTTGACCCTGGCTCTCTCCCAGGAGGACCCCTCGCTGGAGAGGCATTTTAAGGGCCACCGAGATGCTGTTACCTGTGTGGACTTCAGTCTCAACACAAAGCATCTGGGTAAGAGAAGGCATCTTGTTGTTATGCCACTTGTTAGGCACTGAGTTATGAGCTGAGCTAGTCTAATTTCTACCTGGGAGGTGTGGCGTGTGGGGAACAGGGTGCCGTAGGGACCCAGGTGCTTTATCTAGACCTACATCCTGCTTGAGCCAGCAGTCTCTCTGGGCGCTGGGCTTTGTGAGCTCCATTCTGCATGTAGAGTGTGAGGCTCAGAGAGGTTGGGGGCCTTGCTAAGGTCACACAGCCTTTCAGGGTGGGACCAGGTTCTGGGCTTTTCCATGTACACCCTACCTACCTCTTGGGTCTGGCCTGCAGTATGGGCTTTAAATAGTGGCTCTTTTTCCTTTGGGTCTTTATTGGCTCTGTTGGCCACAGTAATGTGGGCACACCTTCTTGTTGAAGATGCCCACCAGTGGGAAAGGTGTGGAGCAGAGATGGGTACTCCTCTCCCCTCACTGCCCTTGTGCTACAGCTGAGGCCCCCCTGCTGGGCCCCCTGTGGGTTCAACAAACTGTCATGGCTGCAGCTTTCTTGTTTCTATGGACGAGGCTCCCTCTTCAGTCAAGGTCCCCACCAGAGGCTGCTGGTCTCATGATGCGCTGTAGATTAAAAGGAAACTGAAATCATTTTTGGTCTGTTTTGGGGGACCTCCTCTAGGCTTTTGATGGGTCCTCTTAATGGTAAAAAGCCCATTAGATTGAGCTGGTTTCCCAGTTTTAGGAGGACTCGCTCTATAGGGCCTCAGCATATGTCTTTGGGGAGACCTGGGGCCCTCAGTTGCAGCTCAGGGCTGGCATGTGAAGGGCATCTCTGGTCTGGTTCCTGTGTGGGCCTGCTGCTTGGAGAGCTGGCAGACCGTAGTCTTTCCGAACTCCTCTCTGCAGTTACTGGAGGTGGGGAAGGCGGAGCCAAACTGTCACGCATGTTTCCCTGCTGCTCCCCCTGCCCCAGCGTCCTGGTGGAGGCTCCAGGCCCCCTAGAGCCGAGGGTCCTAGTGTCCCCTCTCTCCTCAGCCAGTGGCTCCATGGACTCGTGCCTCATGGTGTGGCACATGAAGCCCCAGTCACGTGCCTACCGCTTCACCGGCCACAAGGACTCTGTCACCTGTGTGAACTTCTCCCCTTCGGGACACCTGCTTGCCTCAGGCTCCCGTGACAAGACTGTCCGCATCTGGATACCCAATGTGTGAGTTACAGACTTTTGAGGGGCTTGTTCAAGTCTGGGCCCTGGTGCCAGACTGGTTACAGGGGGACATCTCCCTCACTTCCAAGGACGAGCTATAGGAAGGTGAGGCTTCGGCTGCAGCCCTCCCCTCAGGGTCACCAGGGAGTCTGGGCTGACCTCAGCCATCCTGGAAGGGATTCCACTGATGCTGCTCGCCCAGGAGTGAGGCAGGCAGGGGGTTCTGCTCTTGTAGGGGAGGCTCTGACCTCCCTTTCTGGGACTGGGGAACTCAGGCTGGGATTGACTTTGGGAGGGGTACTGAAGGGTGGGGAGAGCTTCCATGTGCCCTTATGTTGCTGTTTGGGGTGTGAGGGTTTCCTGACTCTGGGTACCCCTCCCTGCAGCAAAGGCGAGTCAACCGTGTTTCGTGCACACACGGCCACAGTGAGGAGCGTGCATTTCTGCAGTGATGGCCAGTCCTTTGTGACAGCCTCCGACGACAAGACAGTCAAGGTGTGGTCAACTCATCGCCAGAAATTCCTGTTCTCCCTGAGCCAGCACATCAACTGGGTCCGCTGTGCCAGGTGAGTGTGGCTCTGCCTGGAGACTGTTGGAGGAACCCGGGGGGTTGGGGGACACAGGGGAGCTGCCAGGTGCCGGCATCATGACCCTGGGCCAGTTACTTAGCCCCTCTTTAATATTCCTGAGCCCAAATCCCTTATCTGTGAATAAGAATGATAATCGTCCTTATGTTGTGAATTGGCAAAGCTTCGTTGAGCTGATGCATGATGAGTGAGTTAGTTCCTTGCCAGACACTGTTGACCCCCAACATCTGTGCAGAAGCAGCCCAAGGTGCATCATCAGGGGCCACTTACTAGCAGTAGCCACAACAACAGTAAGATAATTTCAGTACCACTGCTAGATTTTTTTTTTTTAATTCCTCATGGCAGTCCTGCAAGTCGGTGACATCATTGCCATTTTGCAGATGAGGAAACTGAGGCTCAGAACAGTGCAGTATCTTGCCCTGGGGCACATAGTAAGTGGCAGAGCTGGGGTTTGAAGCTGAGTCTCTGGCACAAAGTCTTACCTACTTTCTTCTGGGGTCAGAGGTCCAATGGGGACTGTTGAGGTGTGTTCTGGGGACCTGTTCCTCTGTCCCAGGAGGTCCCTGATTGCTCTGAGAGGCCTCACCATTGGGCTGCTGAGAACAGGAGGGGCCTGGCCAGAAAACATGTGTCAAGCCCACACCAGGCCTTTGAGGGTGGGTCTCTCAGAACCGCCACACCTTTTTGTTGGCAGGTTGTATCTTGATGACCCATTCACAGAGGCAGTGTAGACTCAAGGGACCTGGGACTGCGATAAGGATGCTGTTGGTGGGCTTTGGGGCACGTTGATGTTAATAGCACCAGCACGTGTTGCCGTGTGCAGTGCTGGGGGCCTTGTGTATGGCACTACTGCTTACCTGCTTACCTCCTTACCCATCTTGCAGAGAGGAAGGCACTCGCCCAGGATCACTCAGTGTCAGAGCAGGTCATGTGGCTTCAGCTGGTTCCTGGGGTCAGGTGGTGGGCAACGCAGGAAGGGTGGCCGTGGCAGACGGTGTGGGGTGCCCTGATGTCTGTCAGTCGGTGGTGTGACCCATGCCATGCCCGGTCAGGTTCTCCCCCGATGGGCGGCTCATCGTGTCCGCCAGTGACGACAAGACGGTCAAGCTGTGGGACAAGAGCAGCCGGGAATGTGTCCACTCATACTGTGAGCATGGCGGGTGAGTCCCCAGACCCGGTCCTCCACCTGTAGGCATTCGAGGAAAGCACAGATCTGGGCTCGATGAGGCCCTTAGTGGCCTCAGGTGGTGGCAGCTGGAACCTGCAGCCATATCTCTGCTGCTCTCTGTCTCAGCATCCCCTCCCGTGTGGCTGGAAGGTTTGGCCTTATCCCCATTCCTACAAACGATCGGAATGCTTAACCTCAAGGCTTGCCATTCCTGGGGCCTCTCTTCCCTTTACTTACTGTTTTACAGAATTGTGACATGTCTGTCTGAAAGTTGTACCCAGAACCCAAAAAGATGTTAACATGTTCTCCATGGTGATGGCTTTATAAATGAAAGGCTAATCTGGTTCTTGTAATGGATGGTGGCTGTTCACTTTGTGCCACATCATTGAGAGAGGGAGGAGCCTGCCTCTGAGCAGGGACTTCCTGATCTGGGTTCCTAAATGAACCCCAACTTCTGCCCCCTGTTGGGCTGGGAGCCTAGGTAAGGGCTCCCCCTGAGAGCTGGCTATGATGCCAGCCTGGTGTCACATCTGTATATATTGAGGCCCCTGGCCTGACTCCTGGATAAGGTGAGCCAGTGGCCCTGCCACCCTGTTGGCCCTTCACATCTGGCCCTCAGCTGGCAGGGCCTGCCCTGCCTCTGGCTCTGGTTGGGGCGTCAGCTGTCAGTGAAAGCCCTCGAGTGGCCAGCTGACCTTTGGTCTGAAGGCCACTTTCTCTGCTTGTATTTTGAAGTTGATGCTGGGACTTGCTCCCTGGTGAGTCCACCTCAGGTCACTGCTAGGTATTGTTCTCACCCTCTCCTTCATGCTCTCCCTCGGCCACCAGGTAAAGAAACAGGGCAAAAGGGAAGTATTCTGGGCTGAGGGAACAACGTGAGCAGATGTGCAGAGAGGGGGACGTGTTGGATGTTTTAGGGTCTGTTCTGATCCAGGGCAGACCTCCTACAGCACGTGGCGGCCCTTGTCTCTCCAGCTTTGTCACCTACGTGGACTTCCACCCCAGCGGCACGTGCATCGCTGCTGCCGGCATGGACAACACAGTGAAGGTGTGGGATGTGCGGACGCACCGGCTCCTGCAGCATTATCAGTGTGAGTGTCCCGGAGCAGCTGTGCTGGGGCTGTGTTGCACCAGGCATGTAGCTCATGGCTGTGGTGCCTGAATGGGCTTGAGAATGGATGGGAGGAGTCCTGGGTCTGTTGGGATCTCCAGGGTGGGTAGTCTATGGCGTGGCTGTCCTGGAATCTTGGCTGGGAGATGGAGCATGGTGCTACCTGGAATCTACCGAGCCCTTTGCTGCCCACTGATGAGGTGTCAGAGTCTCACGCACACTGCGTGCCCGATGTGGGGCCCTTGATGTCTCTCTCACCAGGCCTTCTCTTGAGGGGCACTTCTTGGGGGCTGCCCATGCCAGTCACCTCCCCCTGTAATGGAAGCTCTGCCTTCCAGGGCCAACGTGACAACCCTTGATGTGTGGTGAAGGGGGCAGGTCTGTCAAAAGAGGTCAGTGTTGGCCACCTCTGGTTCTATGGTGTCCTCCACAGGTGTGGAGCCATGAGCTGTATGAAGGGTCGATTTTGTTTGGGGGCCAGGCTCAGGAGCCACCCCCAGGTTGTGTCCCCTTGTTTAATTGTAGCCTTGATAGGCAGGGCCTTGGGCAGTCGACATGGGCTGGTATCAGGCTCCAGGAGGGAGGTGGCGGGGGTGAGGGAGACTTGGCTCTGATTAGGATGAGAGAGCTGGAGGGACGGGGGTAGGGGGCTGGCCTCAGAGCAGGTGTGACTGGGCAGAGCCATAACTCACCCTGGTTGTGGGATGGGGCCCAGGAAGGGAGCTGGTACGGGGCTGCAAGAGGAACTGGGAGTTGTGCAGCAGGCCAAATGGGTGGGCAGGCCTGTGGGCTCAGGGCTGCCACCAGGGAAGGTCAGGGCTGGAGTTGTTTGAAGAACTGTAGTTGTTGACTTGGGACTAAATTTAAAGTCCATGGCCCATTTACACAATTCACACCTGAAAATGGGAAGGATGTATCTGGACAAAAGTGTGGGGCTTAGGGTTCAGAGCTCTCCACTCGACACCCCCAACAAGCCCTTCCTAGCTGATTCTTAGACGTTTGAGGATGGCACTTTCTTGGGGTAACCAGGGGAACAGACCTTCAAAGAAGGGGGAGTGTATCCTGGTCTTAAAAAGCACATGATGGGAGGTGCCTCTGCAGCCAGCTTCAGCATTCCTAGCTGGGTTACTTGAATTCTCTGGGCCCCCTGGGACAATGATAAAGCCTGTTTCATAGGTGGTGTTGGGAGGGTAATGAGTTGGTCTCTGTCATGAACTGAATGCCTCACACAAAGTGGGATCCAGGTGCATTGTTAGTGGCAATGACTAACAGATGCCAAGTCTCAGTCCTGGCTGGAGTCTGCAGGACTGCTCTCAGCAAGGCTGGCCGGGTTGGTCAAGGCCTGCAGTACCGTACACCACCACCAGGCGGCCAGCTACAAGAACTGGTTCTTTCCTCAACTAGGGAGCCCTGAGGTTTGTCACTGACGTTGTTTCAGACAGAGGCTTGGAGAACAGAGCAGCAGCGGGGGCTGCTCTCTACTTGGAGACCACGCCTCTCCCTTTCCTCCTTCAGTCTTAGAGGGCTTTCTCCTCCTGTTCTGGGCCAGGCCTGAGATGGAGACTGGCTACATCTGCATAGTTGACTAGGGGAAGGTGGGAGGCACAGAGGAGTGCTGGGCCAGAAGGCCGCCTCTGAGTGTGGGGTCAGGAGGGAGGGTTTGGGCAGGGAGAGGTGGGGAGGGAGGGTCAGGGTATTACAATCCACATGAGGAGTATAACAGAGTTCTGGGTATGTGGCTTGTACCACGTAAGGCTTGACACTGGGAGGAGAGAATCTCTAGGTGACCTTGGGAGAGGCCAGGCCTACCTCTGATGGTTGGGAGCCTGGGTCTGGTGTTGGCGGGGTGCAGCCACAGGTACCCACTGGGGAGGGCCTTGAATGCCATGCCTTAGCCCAGGGTTCCAAAGTTGTAGCCTGACTGGAAGTGCTGGGAGAGGAGGGAAGGGGTGAGGGGCATCTGAGAGGACAGCAATGCTGAGAGCCTGCTTGGGTAGGAAGCCACATACCTGGGTGACTTGTGGGCAGGCTGTCCATGCTCGATGTCCCGTGAGGGCTGTGCATCAGAGTGGGCAGGGGTCAGCGTGGGCAAACCCAGGGGATGGGTTTTGGAGATTGAATAGAAGCAGAAGCTGATGCTATGGAGTAGAGGGGCCAGCTGGGGTGTGAGAAAGGCTAAGGCCATATCCTGCATCCCTGTAATTGAGGGGCCATGGAAGAAAAGGTCCATAAAGCTGCCAGAGTGAGGGGTGGGAGCCCCTTCTCCTGGCAATGGAGGGCTGAGGAGAGCAGAGCCAGGGTAGTGAAGGATTGAGGGTGTCTCACAAAGAGAGTGGTCAGGAGGTGGAGTGACGCAGAGCAGTAGGGGAGAGGTCCCTGGAGTTCTTGAGTGAGCAGGCTTTGTGGGCGGTAGGGAAGAGACAGTGCCAGGGAGGTGGTGAGTGGACTCAGATAGCATCAGAAGTTGAGTCCTGAGGGGCCCTGAGGTGCAGGAGATTGACAGGCTCCGCAGAGAGATTTGAGTCTGTTTTTGCAGCTGTCCTTTCCTCTTGTGACAGAGCTACTCAGCGAGCCTGCAGCATCTTATTCCTAAGCCACCCTTCATGGAAACCAGAGGTTTCAGGGGGCCTGGAATACTCCCTCTGAGCTCCCTGCCCGATGCATGGCACACGATGGGTATTCAAAAGGCAGCAAACTCATCCCACCACCTCTGGGCTCCCTCTCCGGGGCTCAAGGAGAGCCTGGCAGATCGGAGCTCTGGCTGGGGGCACACCTTCACCCTCTTTGCTGCTAGAGGGGCCTGGTCAGGTGGGCTCAGTCCAGTGGCTCCCCTAGAGAGCCCCAAGTAGCTGCTGTCCTCTGACCATCCACCCCTCCAGCCAAGAGGTGCAGGGGGATCTCTTTGGAGGCTGATACCCCAAGAAGGGGTATCCCAGCCCCCTGGCAGTGGACACTGAGCTGTTTTTTGTCCTTGATCCCTTGGAAACCCAGGGGGAAGTTTTTAAGGACAGTGACATCCAGTGCCTCCCCTGACTGTGCTTTGGGTGCACAAGGCTGTCGGGCTCTTCAGAGAGAAACTGATTCATGATATTGCAGTGTGTGGCTGGCCCACCCAGCCTGCCCATGTCCAGCTGCCCATGGTCTTGCTCCATGGAGGGCACTTCTGGTCCCATGTTGGGTTGTAGGAATCACTTTGGGCTCCAGCAGGCAGCTGGCACCATTTGTCTCAGGCAAGGAGATTTTTTGCTCCAGCCTGTCAGTGCAGCGAACAGTTCTGATTTCCCAATTCAGCAAGGAGTTGGTGGGGCTCCGGGAGCCCTGGAAGTGCCAGTCCCCACGGAGGAGCCCACATTAAGGCTGTTCAGACATCTGAGCAGCAGCCTTGTCCCTTAATGTGCCATGTGGTTCACAGGCACGTGAGGGCCCATTTTCCAGGGACAGGCCTGAGTGGTCAGCATTTCACAGGTGGGGTCACACAGCTAGGAAGCCATGAGTCTGGGTTTCCACCTGAGGGCCTCTGAGTCTGGTGTTTTCTCCACCATCCCAAGCTGGGTTCCTTACACCGTGTTGATTCTAGTCGTGTACTTGCCCGAGGCCCCTGGGACGACTTGGCTTGGTTCTCTCCAGAAACTCCATTTAGAGCTCTGAGTCCAAGACTCTCTGTCTACTGGTCCTTAGGACACCCCTGGACCCCCACCTTGCCCCAGACATGATCATGGAGGGTTTTAAAGCCACTCTGCAGCCAGCAGGGCAGGCCTGCATCCTTTTTGGTGTTTTGAGACCAAAAAGATTGATTGGGAGGCAGTGCAGTGTCCCACCTGATCTGGCCAAGTCACTGGCTCTTTCTCACCATCCCTAAGTGGGTGTTTATGTGACGTTTGCGAGGAGGAGTGTTTTGAGGGTTATGCTGCTGGTGTCAGTGCATCTTCATTGTGTGAACCCATAGCCCACAGCTTCTGTGTCACTGGTAATACCCATTGTGCATCATGAGAAGCCACCCTGAGCAGAGTGAGCTGAGCCCCTCGTGGTGGGGACTGCCGTGGGGATCCACCCTGGTGTGGCCTGCTCCAGAAAGGTACCTCTTCCTGGAGCACCGGGGGTTTCTCTGGGCTCCTTGGTCAGTTTGAAGCCCATCAGGCAGTGGGCCAGATTTGCTGAGGGCTTCTACAGGCAGAGGTGTGCACACAGTGTAGATTGTGGGTACCAGGTCTCTCCTTAGGCCACCTGTGGCCCACAGGCAGTGGTCCACTCCTGGTACTTGGGGGCAAGGTCTACAACCTCCCTGGCATCCTGGTCATCTGTAGAATCTTTTTTTTTTTTTTTTTTTTTCCCTCTGTAGACTTTTTAAAATTTGGCGTACAGCACAATTCTTCAGTCATACATGAACATACATATATTCATTTTCATATTCTTTTTTACCGTGAGCTACTACAGAATATTGAATATATTTCCCTGTGCTATACAGTGTAAACTTGTTTACCTATTTTGTGTATACCAGTCAGTATCTTCAAATTGCAAACTCCCAGTTTATCCCTTCCCACCCCGCTCCCCTCTGGCAACCACAAGTCTGTATTCTATGTCTGTGAGTCTGTTTCTGTTTTACATAGAAGTTCATTTGTCTTGTGTTTTTAGATTCCACATATAAGTGATACATGGTATTTTTCTTTTTCTGGCTAAGTTCACTTAGAATGACATTCTCCAGGGCCATCCATGTTGCTGCAAATGGCATTATTTTATCATTTTTTATGGCTGAGTAATATTCCATTGTGTAAATATACCACAACTTCTTTATCCAGTGACCTGTCAATGGACGTTTAGGTTGTTTCCATGTCTTGGCTATTGTAAATACTGCTGCTATGAACATTGGGGTGTGGGTGTCTTTTTGAATTAGGGTTCCCTCTGGATATATGCCCAGGAGTGGGGTTACTGGGTCATATGGTAAGTCTTTTTTCAGGCTTTTGAGGACTCTCCATACTATTTTCCACAGTGGCTGCACCAAACTGCATTCCCACCAACAGTGTAGCAGGGTTCCCTTTTCTCCACACCCTCTCCAGCATTTGTCATTTGTGGACTTTTGAATGATGGCCATTTTGACTAGTGGGAGGTGATACCTCATTGTAGTTTTGATTTGCATGTTTCTGATAATTAGTGATACTGAGGATTTTTTCATGTGCCTATTGGTCTTTCGTATGTCTTCATTGGAGAATTGCTTGTTTAGGTCTTCTGCCCATTTTTGGATTGGGTTGTTTGTTTTTTTCTTATTGTCATATGAGCTGTTTATATATTTCTGGAAATCAAGCCCTTGTCAGTTTCATCTTTGGCAAATATTTTCTCCCATTCCAAAGGCTGTCATTTTGTTTTGCTTATGGTTTCCTTTGCTGTGCAAAAGCTTGTAAGTTTAATTAGGTCCCATTTGTTTATTTTTACTTTTATTTTTTCATCTGTAAAATCTTGATGTTGGTACATCTCCATCCCTGGGTTGGAGTCCTCTCTTTGGGGCTGAGGTGGGGCCGGGGGAGTAGCCCACAGCTGTGCCCGAGTGGCAGTCTGCTGTCAGTCATCACTCATCTCTGCCATGCGGCCGGGAGGAGGGCCTGCAGCTTTGGGCCTGGTGAAAGTGGATCGTTCGTGGGCTGTCACTGCTCAGGGCTTCGTGACAGGAGGCTCACCCCCTTGGGGGGCAGCTGGGCCTCCGTGGAGACTGGCAGGGATGATTCTTAGGATGAGGCCTCCCTGGAACAGCCCCCACTCTGCCGAGCTGGAGAGGCTGCCCTAGGCTGGTGAGGCCAGTGAGGGAGGTGGGAGAGCAAGTGGGAAAGGAGGTTTGGTCCTGGTGTCCGGCACATACCTCAGAGCCTGCCATGCCAGGCTGGGCCCTCTTCTGGAGTAAATGGTTCCAGATGTTTCTACTCCAGCCAGGAGGCCTTTGCTATTCCTGCTGTTTATAGTGCAGCAGAGCTTTTTGGGCACACTTCCTCCGGGGCGGACTCCCTCCCTTGGGTGGGCTCGACCAAGGTAGGGGGCCCTCGCGTGGTAGCCACACCCTGCCCCTGCCGCCCTACGGATGCCGAGGAATCCCTGGGCTCCCTGAGCTCGCCTCCCCCGATCCACCCTGCTGCTGGCTCTCCCCGCCAGCTTCGTCTCAGGTGGAGCAGGGGTGGTGTTCATGCTGGCACAGGCTGCCACGGGCTCCAGGCTAGGGGAGGCACATGTGCCAGGAGCGGCATTTCAGGAGACCTGAGGGAAGATGGGGGCGTGGTGAGGTCAATGCAGGGCGGCTGTCTCTCAAAGCGGTCCTGCTGAGGGGCTTAGGGGTCAAGGGTGGGCAGGACCCCCTGGGGGATCTCACAGTGTTTGGGCCCCTCTCCCACCCCCTTCAGTGCTGGTTTGAACAATGATGTGGCGGGCACAAGCACACACAACATCAAGTGCCTGCAGGCCCTGGGTCTCCTGCCTCCCCAGATGTGACACACTCTTTTAGAGGGAGGGAAGGGTTCACTTTTTATGATTTGCTCAGTTGTGTAATCATAGCACCTATATTCTGATGGTTAAAAACTATATCATGTAAGTCTGCAGAGTAGAGATGAGAAGTCCCCCTGTTCCTGTCCTCCCCAGCGCAGAGAGGGCCCCTGCGCTCTGTCTGGAGCTTCTGTCCACACCTGCTCTGGGTCTGCACACATAGCTGCGTCCCTCCGCAAGTGGGCGGTCACATACGGCTCTGTGTGCTACTGATGTTCTTTCTGCTACTGCCTGTGGCTGGTGCCTGTTCAGTTCCTGCTTCGATCGGCTGTGGCTTTTTCCCCCCTTCTCTTCATGCCCCCATTTGTGATAAACGCTGGGGGTGCTGCTCCCCTCCTCTGTGGCCTTGAGTGTGGGGAGGGCGTCGGGCTGTGGGGGCTCCATACTCGGCCTCCAGGAGCTGGCTGTGGAGACCCCGTCAGCCCCACTCCAGGCCATCTCTTGGAGTTCCTAGTGCTTAGAGAATGTTCAGACCTAAAAACTGTGTTATATAAAGCCCTGACTGTCTCCCCTGAGTGTTCTTGGGAACATGGATCCACATTCCCCAGGGGAGTCGGCACATCAGCTGGACTGGTGTCTGAGGGGCTCCGTGCACCTCCATTTAGTGGTGGGTGGGTTGACTGGTCCAGAAGTGGTTCCTGTGTTCTCACAGTTCCAGGCGAGGGGTTGGTTTGGAGAATCTGCCCCTATGTTTGTGGCAGTTTTGACTTGGCGGGGTCCTTGTTATCTTAGCCCTGTTTGTTTCCCTCACCAGGCCTGTGGTAACGGATACAAAGGCACCATGGTCTTCCTCAGCAGCTTCCCTAAGAAGCTGTGATGTAGCTGGTCCACGCATTGCCATCTGTCCCCATGTGCCCTGCTTGAGTCTAGTTCACCCCTTCACCAACCGCTTTTGAGTCCTGCTCTGTGTCAGGCCCTAGGCCAGGAGCCGTGGACCCAACATCAGCCCCTTATGGGGCACATGGTCTCATGGGGGACCCAGCTGTGAACCAAAGAGCTGCACATAAATGTAAAACCTCTGCTGTGTAGAGACTCCTGGTGCTTCAGGAGGACAAATCCAGGTGGTGGCCCTGATGGGGAGGTCAGGGGGGTCTTCCTAGAGGAGGTAACTGAGCAGTGAGCTTCAGGGTCAGGGGAAGAGGTGGGCAAGAGTCTCCCGGGCCCATGGGCCATGGGGATTAAGGGGTGGACAGGTACCACAATTAGGGAGCCGACGGGGCTGGGGTGGCCAGATTTTGGAGAGCGAGGGCTACCGGCATGGATGGTGGGACTTGGGCTGGAGCAGTGGGGGAGAGAGTCATGATGGGGCTGAGCTGTTGATTTGGGTAAAGGCTTTTCTTTTCTGTTTGGTTTCACTAAAGCAGTAGCATGTTAGACAGACTGAGCATTATATTTGAGCACTCTGTTCTGCTCTAGCTTGACTGCTTGGTGAGGGGGAGAAGCAGAGGAATCTCTTGATGCCTCCGGCCTGGCTTCATGTGCTCCTGCTGCCTGCCCTCAGCTCTGATGAGCCTCCCCCATCCTTTGCTTGTGCTGCTCCCCTGGGAAATCCTTGTGGGCCTCCTCACAGCTCCTCTGAGGGATGGCCACTAGACCAGCCTCGGTTGGCCCCGATGGCCCATCTTCAGGCTTCCCTGGGCACCCCCAGCCAGGCCTGACTCACGTCCTCCCTGCAGTGCACAGCGCAGCGGTGAATGCCCTCTCCTTCCACCCGTCGGGAAACTACCTGGTCACGGCCTCCAGTGACTCAACCCTGAAGATCCTGGACCTCATGGAGGGCCGGCTGCTCTACACGCTCCATGGGCATCAGGTGAGGGCATCGGCCTGGCCTGAGTGGCATGGAATGGGGCAGAGGCTGCCTGAAGGTGGCCCTTCCCTTGGAGCCCAATGGGGTGGCTTCTGTGGTCCCCTCGAAGCCTGGGCAGAGGGGTGAGAGGCAGGAACAGGTTTCCCACTCACGACCTGCCCTGGTAGAAATGCTGGTCCTGGTGCTGCAGCTGAGAAGGGAGTGCGGAAGTTCAGTTGGGTGGGGAGTGGGACAGGAGACATTTGGACATAGTTGGCACACTTTTCCCAGGGGCTGAATGGAATCTGTCCCCAGTGACCTTGGGCATCCCTTGATCCAGCGGTTGAGTAGTGCCCTGGAACCCCTGGTCTGAATTGCATGGGCCTCCTAGGGCCCTTTGGAGGCAGAAACAACAGATGTCTTGCAGAGGCCAGTGTGAAGGAGGGAAATCTTCCTGCACGTTCGTTTGGAAATTCCTAGAGTTGAATCAAGGGAGAGAGGCCTTCTTCCTGAGCTGCTTTCACCATCTGGTGCCCTGGCTCTGTGGGCAGGCAGTGGGCTGCGGCTCCCTTTAGCATCTGGCCTGGGTGTGGACCTCTCATGTCCACCACCAGGAAGTTGAGGCAGAGCTGTCTTCTGGGATGTAGTTGCCACACCTGGTGGGGCCAGGGATACAGAGACCAGAGCTTTGCAGTTGGTCTGCTTTGCCACCTGTGAGCAGGAGGCAGGCGGGGTAGAGAGTGGGGACAGGCTCTCGAGGGCTGAAGGAGGCCCTGGGGTGCGCCTGTCTCTTAGGCTGGCAGCCAGGTATGAGGTGTCCATCCTAGGGCTCTCTGGACCTCACTGCCCTCTGAGTTGGGGCACAGGGGGCCTTGGTCATGGCTTGGAGTTGGGGCGCAGGCCTTTCATTATGCTTCTTTAGGATATGGAGGCCGCTTGTCCTCAGCCCATGGTGAGTCCTTGTCCTCTCTGTCAGAGACGCATCTCGGGTGCAGGACCAGCGGGCCTGTCCCCCCGGAGGCCGGCACATCTCGGTATTCTGTGGGGCCACTGGGCTGGGGTGACTGCTGCTCCTATCAGCTGGTGGAGGCCCCACCTCTGTTAGCTGTTTGGCAAGTCAACCGTGTAGATTCACACATACCCAGTTTGGGATCTAACCAGGAGGGCCTTTGAAAACCACATAAATGCTGCTACCTCTCCTGCTCCCACAAAAAGGAAAAGCCATGCATAGAAACACCACGCCAGCAGGTGCATGCATAGTGATCACTCAGAGCCTTCTCTTTTCTTGTGAGCATTCTTAAACCGCTGACTCACCTCTTAGCCGGAGAAGTCTTACACCCTTGAATGTGGCATCTGAAAGGCCCTTCCTGTGACGGGGCCCAGCAGCAGCACATACAGTAAACCTGTGGATGTTGTTCTCCCCAAGAAGTGAGACCGGGGCCAAGAGAAACGGCGTGGTGACTTGTCTGCTGATGAACCTGGAAGAGTGGGAACTAGGCTGAGGGACAGGGTTGGGGTGTGGAGAATGGAGGTGGCTCCAGGAGTCATTTCTTCCTCTGGGCACCAAGCTCGCAGTGCCCAGAGGACGTGAGTAGAAGGAAAGTGAGCTCACTCTGTTCGTCT
Source organism: Camelus bactrianus (assembly GCF_048773025.1). Lineage (NCBI taxonomy): Eukaryota > Metazoa > Chordata > Mammalia > Artiodactyla > Camelidae > Camelus > Camelus bactrianus. Next base: position 32,172,522 of record NC_133555.1, read on the forward strand.
TGCCATCTTCTTGTCCATCCATCATCCATTCGCCAGCTCACTGGGCTGAGCACCAGGGGTAGGAAATGGATGTCATGGTCCCACCCACTGAGGCTCGTGGCCTGGGAAGTGGGGGACTCCCTGAGAATGTCAGCCGAATGGAGCTCACGTGAGATGGGCTGGGAGGCAGGTTGAGTCTGTGCGGTACTTGGAGGGTTGGGCGATGGAAGATGGGCTTCTCCCCAGGCTGCTGCTCCCGTGAAAGTGGGAGTCTGAGTGTGAGGCTCAAATTTGTTTCTGTTCCAACCCTCCAAAGTCCCTGTCAAATACAGGAACTTCAGGATTGGTGTGCCACGGGTCTTAGGGGCTCTTCCTCCAGGGGGCCCACGACCCAGCCCCACTGTGTGGTGCCGGGGGATGGGAGCCCCGGGGCCTGGCTTGCTCATGGTTCTGCAGACCAATTTGGGGAGGAAGGAGCCGTCCAGGATGGCCCTGACTCTGTTCCATTCCTGAGCTGGCTTTAACCTCTCTCCTCTTCCTAAAAAGCTGAACCCTCCCTTCCTCCTCCCCCTCTTCCCGGAGACCTGTGGTAAGAACCTCCATGCACTTGGTGGCAGCTGGGTGCTGGATTCTCCAGCAAGCCTTCAGGGCAGATCAGGCCCGATTCCTTTGCCGCCTCTGCCTCCAGGGCACTTTCTAATGATATGGAAGCAGCATTGTGATTGAAGAGTCTGGTCTTGGAGCTGATGCTGGGGTGCAGGCACGTGGTGCAGCTGCCTGAGGAGAGCCTATGTGCCCAGCAAAGCCCCCCGTCCCCACCCTCCGTGCCCCAGGTCCACCAGGGTTTGCTGTGGCTCCTTGTTGCACCTGGCTCTGCCCCTGGGTTTGGGACAATTCAAAGACAGCTGAGGATGCCTTCCTGAGGGAGAATATAGTGCAGTTGAGCAGCCTTGATTTGGGCAGTTGTTAAAAACAGAGCCAGCCACCCAATGCAGGTGGACATCTGTGGCTGGGAGCTGCTCTGCTCAGCCTGACAGGAGAAACCTGTGGAAGTTGGGCCTTTGTTGTCACTTGGGAGTCAGTGTGTTCTGAGGATGTCCCTGACTTGTGAGAGTTTGTGACATGCTGTTGGGCCAGAGTGGCTTCGCTCCAGGAAAAAGGTCTTTGACATATTTGTTGACCTTTTTGGGGTATGTATCACCCCTGCCAAGCCCCAGGGAGAGGACCTGGCAGAGGCGCTGCATCACGTGCTGGGGAGTGGGCTGGAGCCCCACCTGGATGCTCTGTGCAGTGTCTGGTTCTCTTAGTCCCCCGACTCATGAAGTCCCTTCCCTGCCCCATCCTTCCGGGAAGACGTGCAGCTGTGCTCCTTGGTGACTTGAGCTTCCACATTCTGTCCCTGGAGGTGGCTAAGGGCCTCATCCAGCACAGCTGCCACCAGGTGCTTCTGACTCCAGATGAATCTGCCCATCCCGGATCGGGTGTGTACAGAGCGGGAAGGCATTGCCAGCCTGGAGATAACGCACCATCCTCCTTCCTCCACCTTCGACCCCGGGACACCAGTGCGACTTCTCTCTCAGTGGTTGGGCTGGTAGGGAGCCTGCTCCAGTTACCTTGCCAGCCGCTCTGACTGAGGCCAAGTGCTGGATGTGTTCGGCTGGGGAGGGTTCACAGCCTTGCCTGATGCCCAGCTTTAGGGAACCACCCCAATATTTTGGAGGACAAACAGCTTGTACCCACTGTTTCTGGTTTGGAAAAACCATCGTTCAGCCTGAAAAAACTGAATTTCAGGAGGCGACAGATGGAAGGAAAGGGCTCGGATACTGGAGTCAAACCATTCTGGCTCTGCCTCTTACCCTGTGACAGCGGGCAAGACCTTGCCTTTGCTGAGCCTTTCCTCCTCTGTAAGAACCACGCCCTTACCTGTCATACTGCGAGAGGATGCGTCTGTGTTGCCCCTGCAGACAGTAGGTCCTCACAGATGTTCGTCCCTTTCCTGTGCTGCTTGGGGAAAATGATCCCATGCTGTTCTAGGTGAGAGCTCTTTAAAAGGCCATTTAATGTTCCTGTTAACGGTCCTGGTCCTGCCCCCATGGGTGGGCAGTCACTGTCTGTTAGAAAACAGAGTCTGTGGTAGGGGGCTCTGACGAGTTAGCCCCCATGGATGGGCACAGGGCCATAGCCCTCAGCCCCCACCACCCCTGGATGAGGATCGCCTGTTTCCCCTCCCCCCACTCAGCCACAGAGTCTCTCAGCGGCTTATCTGGCTTCTGGTTTTGTTTAGGGTTGTCCTCATCTGCCCCAGAACATCCTCTTGCTCTGGCTTTTCGGTCACACAACTTCTAAAATCTGTCCCACGGTGGGTGGGCCATAGTGATTCCCCTGACCCATAGGCGCTTGTCCCCATTAGCTGCCCTAGATGGGTTTGGCCTGCTGACTCGGGGTCTATAGGTCTGTTTGCATTGCCCTCTCAGTCCTGCCCATTGGGTCATCGTTTCCAGGGCCCGAGTCCCGGAGGACAGGCCAGATATCCAAGGATACCAGGCTGGCTGAGGGGGCCAGCACCCTCTCTGAGGCTCTGGAACGTCTTGCTGTGGGGATCTGCTGTGCCTGGGACAGTTCAGCAGGAAGAAGGGGAGTCCCTAATTCTTGCTGGGTCCAGCACAGACTTGGGAGTGTCAGGGCTGCGCAGGAGCCTCCTCATCCTACCGCATCCCTCACTTTGCAGCAGGAAAGTCCAGGAGAGGGAAGGGCTTTCCCTGCACCCATAGCTGTCTTTCCAAGCCTTGTGCCCTGAGCAAGGCCCCCATAGTTCTCTGTGGCAAATGTGGGGGCAGTGTGCTAGAAATGCAGATTTATTTTTCTGTATTTTCTGAAACATAATCTTGAGCCGTGCTCATTTGGTTTAAGTCCCCAGAGCTATTTGGGAAAGGATGGTAGGCGGGACGTGGGTGGGAAGTTAAATCTGGTGTTTGTGGCTGTGCAGTTGGTGTTCGTGTCTCTGTGGAGTGATGAACGGCACAGGGACTGATGGGCCTGTGGTTCCACTTACCACAGCTGGCCCACAGTGGGGCAAGCAGCCACCACTGAGGGCCCAGAGCCCCGATCCAGGGCAACCGTCTATGCAAGGGGCTGTGCTTGGTTGTTGAGAAATCACAGGTTCAGAGAATGAGATTGGCTGATGCTGTTGGCAGATTGTGCCATCCTGGAGCCTAGGCTGGGATTGGGGAAGTGGCAACAAAGGGGCTGACCCTTTAGGAGGAGAGGCAGCAGTGGGACAGAGTGGCCCGGGGACGTGGGCCACCCCCAGCTGGAAGGAAGCTCTCAGAATTGCCCCTTTTCCCTCATTTCTTTGCGGCCCTATGGCTGTTGTGTAGTCCTTCCATTTTGGAGACTTGCTTTGCTGCTTGAGAGGCTCAGATCTGACTTTGATGAGGAGAGGTAAAGGGACATCAAGAGGAAGATCAGCTCATTGACCCCAACTTAAGTAACCGTGAGCTCGGCCCGGCCCCCTGTTCCCTGCCGACAGCCCAAGGTTGAGGGTTGGGAGCAGGTGTCCGCATGGGGCACAGGCGCCATCCGACAGCCGCTGCAAGTGAGTGAGTGCACAGCCTCTCTGGCGGGGGTTTGTGGAAGACACGGCCCGCTGCACTGGGTTGCGGTGACTGCCTGAGCACGAGGGTCAGAGACTGGGGCACCCACGCTACAGGCCTCCCAGGCCTCCTTGGTCTCCATGTCTGTTTGATGGTCACTCTTCTATTACCTCTGACGTGGGGCATGTGGTGTGACATTCCTATATGTTGGCAGCCAGTGAAAAACTTGTCAAAACCCTTGCAAGGTGGGGGTGGGGGTACCTTGCGGGGCCTTTACCACTGTAGTTGTTGTGGGTACAACGTGCAGGGTGTCAGGGAGTCAGGCGGCAGCTGGTGAGGAGAGTGGAGAGGTCTGGACAAGCTGCAGGGCCTGCGGAGTGAGAGTTACCTAGAGCTGTGGGATCTAAACACCACAGGATCCTTTGTTTTGCCGATTTTCCCCACTCCGTTGACGCTCTGCCATTTGAGAGTGAAGGAACCAGCCAGTATGGGTCCCCTGGATCTAGAAGTTCACACGGCAGAGGTGGTGTGTGGTGAAATGACCGTGTGTGAGTCCAGCCGAGCTCAAGGGCCACGTGTGGCTGGGGCAGCGAGGAGAGAGGTGGGAGGCCGGGCCACATCCAGTGCTCATGATGGTCATCTCATGAAAGACTCTGACCACCCGACCCAGAGTGGGAGAAGGACGGAGCTGGTGGAGCCTGTGAAGCGTCCCTGCCAGTGGACCCAGCCTGGAGCCACGTGGGGACCAGGACATCAGGCAGGTGGGCACCCCCGGCGATCAGGGGAAGGTCAGATCCCCACTGCTGAGGTCCCAGCTGAGAACTGCTGCTCTGAGTCATGCTTGGGAGTCACTGCAGAGGCCCTGGACCTTGCCTGTGGGAAGAAACAACTTGGCAACATGCCCGCCCTGAGCTGGTGAACAAATGAATCAAGAGTGACTAATTGACTGAGAGGAGTAAGCCGCCGTGAAGGCGGAACAGTCTCAGAGAACACACATCACATCTGAGCCCTGCTGGTGATAAAAGAGGCTCCCCCAGCCCCCGGGGTTTGGAAACTAGCATGCACTCAGTAACTGCTGGGCTAGAGAAAACCGCGGTAGAAAGGAAACGTTGGGAGAGGGGCGACAGTGAACATGTTGCGTATTGCAGACTTTGGGGATCTATGTAAGGTAGTAGTCCAAGGCAAACTTGTATCCTTGAATGAATTTATTAAAACCAAGAAAGATGGAAAATACCTGAATTAAGAGCTTAGTTCAGGAGGCTACAGAGGGAACACAGAGAGAGACCTTCTGGAGCTCACGGTGTTTGAAGTGCGGTGAGCAGTCCAGAGGCGCTGGAGCATTAATGAGGGCAAAGGAGTGGGGCTGGGTTGTCTGGGGCCCTGAGGGCCCACTGAGGGGTTGGGGTGTCGGCAGTGAAGAGATCTGTCTGCATTCCAGTCCATGCTGCCTTCAGCCCGCAGCGGAGCCCAGGGCCAGCCATTCTCTGGGCTGTGTTTTGAGCACCCTGAGCTGCTTTCGAGGGCCCTGGATGGATGGGTAGGAGCCTTTGTAGAAGGCCGCTCTTTCCAGGAGCACCAGGGTACCCGGTGGAGGAGCCATGCAGTCCTCTTGGTGAACAGGCACCATTGGGAGGACTACGAGCCTCTACCCTGGAGATTTCCTCACAGCGCCCTTGTCGCTTGCAGCCACCCCAGAGTTTCCCACGACCAACCTTTCCTGCCCGGACGGCTCCCAGCACCTGCTTTCTGGTCTCAATCCCCCTGCCGAACTGTGGGCTGCCGGCCACATTCCTCAGTGGTGCTGCTGCTGCTTGGCCTCCAGCATCTTGTCCCCAGCTTGGCATTTGATGGTTGAGTGATAGTTGAGTGACACCAGGAAAGGAGACAGACCCATAAATATTTGTTTGATTCCTTAGTTGTGACTTCTCAGGGACCTGCCATTCTTCAGCGGGCTCTGGATGGGCAAAGAGCCCGGCTTTTTGGATACTCCATGTACTGTTTTCCTTCCCTTTTCTGTCTTCCCTCTTTGTTTTTCTTCAAAATGAAAACAGTTTTGTTGTTTTGTTTTTGTATTAATGTAACAATTCTACATACTCGTTACTAAAAATTTCAAATAGGGGATATTACAGAGATTTCCAAGAGTCAAGTAAAAGTCACCTGAAATTGTGTCCCCCTGTAAGTCCTGTCAATGTGTGATGACTGTCCACCTGGAAGGATGTCTGAGTGACGCCTGAGCTGCCCCCATCCTGCACCCCGCGCGTGATGCCGTGCACCTGGCATTTCACACTCACTGTCAGTTAGAACGGATCGCTTTGTCCTGTTGGATGGCTGCACAGGACTCCCACGCTGCTGTGATCCCAGCCCCTTGGGCCCCACCTGCATGAGAAGGCAGTGAGAGACATGGCTGGGACCTCATCTCTGACCCCTCCGGCCCTGTTCTCTCCTCTTGGACATGTCACCCTTCAGAAGGATAAATGTACAGACCATCCCCAAGCATTAAGCGGGTTAATGCAGATGAAGCGCTCCGAGCAGCCTGAGCACCTAGTAGCAGCCGGCCTTGTGCTGCTTTCTCCTTCATCACCCTCGTTACGGGCAGCTTGGGGAGGAGGAGCTGTGGGTAGATTCCAGAAGCACGGGCAGACATGATTCCTCCTGTCTAGAGTGCCTGGGCCCAGGGGGCAACTCAGTCTAACCTGCCTGTCTCTTCTGGGCAAGCAGAGGCTGGCCTTGCTCCGAGACCTTGGGTCCCTTTCCAGCCTACAACTTTTCTGGTCTTTTCTGGCATGAGTGGAAGAGCTTGCCAGTGTTCTTCATGGTTCCACTGCTTTGTCAGCCCCACTGCCGGAGTCCCCTTATATGGGCAGCTGGGGCTCCTGTTGCTCCCCAGGCTGGTCTGGAGTAGCTGAGGTGGCCTTTGTGACAGTGGTCACATTGTTGTTATCAAGGAGAGAACCTCTCTTACCTGGTTTTGCTTGGGGAATGCCAGGTACTGCCACTCTGAAAGTCTGGCCAAAAAGAGGAGATGGTTTGTGGTGGTGTGCTGCTCTGTGCATCTTCCTGTAATGGATTTCAGGCATGGAGAAGAGCCCTCCCCCCTCCCTGGGAGATCATGCCCCCTGCCCCAAGTCTGCCTATGCTCACTGGTCCTCAGAGTGCGGCTGGGGGCAGGCCTGGCACCACCCTTGGGACAGTCGTGCCGTCTCAGCACCTGAGAAGCCAGAGTGGCACGTCTCCTCCCAAGGCCCCAACGTGAGGAAAGTGACGTGCCTGTTAGAAGAGCTGTCACATTGCTCCCCTGCCGGGCACCTTCAGTAAATCCCTGCCAGCTTCGTTCCTGCCCTGGTTCTGGCCTCTTGTGCCTCCTGGGCTCCCCGACTGCGCCCTGCCTCCGCTCATTGGCTCCTCCGTGGGGCTCCGGGCTTCTCTGGTCAGTCACAGGGTGTTGGGGGTGGAGGCAGGGAGCACAACCTGGGTCAGGGGCATCGAGTTCTAGTCCCATTGCTGGGCCTGGGTTAAGTCGCTTCATCTCTGTGACCTCCGGCTTCTCCTTGGGCAGGGGGACAGTGGTGCTGGCCCCAGTGGGACTGTCAGCAGGGACTGTCCCACTTATTTCTCTCTGCCATCCCTCGACCTCGTGGCCTGGCCTTTGTCCTGTTAGTGGTGCTCGGGGACAGAGGTCTCAGCAGTAGTCCTTGTGCTTGGGCACCTGCAGGTTCCTTGGCCAAAGGTTGGGGAGGACCCTGGGCTGAATGAGGCTCTCAGCCCTTTGTCCTGCTGCTGCCTTCACTCAGGAGCTTCTGGTTTTCTTCCCATGTATTGAGTGCCTAGAGTGACCTGTGGTGTTTGTTCTTTTTGGTTTATTCTGATAGGGTCCAGCCACCACTGTTGCCTTTTCAAGAACGGGAGAGTATTTTGCTTCTGGAGGTTCTGATGAACAAGTAAGTGAGGAATGGTTGCAGAGGCCTCAGCTGATACCGATCAGGACAGACGGGGGCTGAGGTGTCTTGGGGACGCCTGGGCTGGGTTTCACCAGCTTCCTTGGTGGCTTTCAGCGACCTGGAAGGCTGGATCTTGGGGTGGGGCACTCAGACCCCGGGCGCTTGCCCCCCAGAGCAGATGTGCTGCAGGTGCTGACCCCGTGGCCACATCTCAAAACCCTGACTGCTCAAACCAGCATGAGTTGGAAGGAGTCTGGGTTGTTGCTGCCATGAAAAAGTTAAAACAAAGTTCGTTAGTAACTTCTTTTTCCTGATTATAAGTGAATGATTAGATAATTATTGGATGTTTACCCTGGGCCTGGTACTGTGGGTAACGTGGCAAGAGCTTCTCACCTCATTTATTCCTCGTAGCAGCCCCATGGGATGGGCCCTTTCTTCCCCTGTTCTATGGATGGGGAAACCAGGTCTCAGCAGATGGCGGGGTGGAGGTTGCCCCCGGGCCTCTACTCCATCGTCTGACGACCTTTGCTTCCTGGCTGCTCATGTGCTGTGTCCACAGCTTCAGGGAGAGGATGTGTGTGAGGAGGTCCTGCCCCGCCTTGTCACCCTTTGCCCCGAGGCTTTCCACCTGCCAGCCCTGGTGCCTCCTGCCCAGACTGCTCAGCCCTTATGACCTGCCTCCTGCAAGGCACCCTGGCCCTGGGATCTGGCCCAGATTCTGGCACCTGGGAGGCTTCAGGAGCATTGAAGATTCCACTCGTCAGAGGTCTTTCTCCAGTTTATGTGTGGTGCTGCTTGTTCAGAGAACTGCACTTCCCTCAGGGGGAGGAAGCGGTGGCCGTTTTGAGCCAATGTTGGCCTGGTGGGTTGCTCAGAATGTTCATCCCATTGCTGCCGGGCTTCCCAGGATAGTCCCACTGGCCTCCCAGTGAGCCCCAGCCCCAGCCAAATGGACTGGTTTTGGTTGCACCTCTGCCAGTAAAGCAGAGGGAGGTTGGAGGCTTTTTCAGCACAGCCTGGATAAGAGCTGGCAGGCATCTTCCCACGCCAGCACCAGTTCCTGTGCTAACCAGACAGGGTAGAGGAAGCAAAGGGGACTCCTGAGGCTTCCCTGGGAGTGGAGGCCCATCTCATTGCTTAGAAAGACTAGGGAAACTGGTACAGTAAATTCACAAATAAAGTCACGGTAAACGAAATTTGCATAGCACAAGAGGTAACCTGGTAGGAGGTAGGACTTCCCCTACCCTGGCCTGTCCTCAGGCAGCCGCTGCCATCACAGGACCCCATAAGCAGGGGTGTGTCTGCCAACGTTCTGTTTGGGAAGGGGACACATGAGAGACCCTAGATGCCCATCAGGGTAGCAGTAAACAGTGGTGCTGCTCTACGAGTGATGAGGAGCTTCCCTAAGAACCAGGCTCGTAGCTGCATCTTGATGGGGAAAGCATCCTGGGCACGTTGAGTTTTAATCTGTGGATACGGGGGTGTTTCTGTGGCTTCAGTTCATAACTGGCCATGTTTCACAATTCCTGCCATCCTGGGAGTGTCCTTAGATGAGTGCAGCTGCATGTGGCCGACACCCTCCAGCAGGGAGCGCTCTTGTTCAGCTTTTGTTGGAGGAGCCTCAGGGCATGAAGGTCCTGGGATGTGGAGTAATGGGTGTGATACTGACTCCTCCCTGGGGGCCAGTGTCTGTGCCTACAGCCCTGTGAGGCAGAAACTACAATCATCCCCTTTTCACAGATGAGGAAACTGAGGAACGGAGAGGTTGAGGTCCTTCCCTAGTGCCACATGGTAAGAGCCAGGATCTTAACCCTAGTGGTCTGTCTGGCCTGGAGTCTGTGTCTGAACCACTTCTCACAGTGAAGCTGACCAGGCCACCCCTCTAAGGAACATCTGTTTTAGTGGAGAGACAGATGATAAACAAAGAAAAGGGACAGAGATGAAATAACTACCGACTCTGATGCTATGAAGGAAGTAAATGGAGGGCTATGATAAAAACTAGCAGGAGGGCCAGGGAAGGCTTCTCTGAGGTGTTAGAGCAGACACTTCAGCCCGAGGAGCCAGCTACATGGAACTTGGGCCTGGGACGCCCCAGGCACAGGAAGCAGCCAGTTCAAAGGCCCGATAGTGATAGTGTCTCCCCATCCTGCCAGGGCACCCTGGTCCCCTGGGGACCTGTCTAAAAAGCCTGCTCTCCAGGGAGGTGGGGCAGGTCCCAGAGATGAGTGGGGGTGTCAAGTGGGGACCGTAATCCCACCACTGGTCCAGAACTTTGGGGATGGCCTTTGGGCCCATTTTCTCCCTGGAGAAGGACTGGCAAGGGTTTTTTCTTCCCCCTGATGTGTGCTTGTTGGTCTCGGCAGGTGATGGTTTGGAAGAGTAACTTTGACATTGTCGACTATGGAGAAGTCATGAAAGTGCAGAGGCCCCCAGCCACGCTGGCCAGCTCCTCTGGGACTCTGGTAAGTGGCTTGACAGGCACATCCCAAGCCCTGTGACTGGTGGGCTGGGTCATGGTGAACAGCACTGGGCTCGGGGATGGTGGGGCTGCAGGCTTAGGCCAGTCATGCAGAAGAGACCCTGGTCACTTACCAAAAATTACTTAGGTGCTCATGGGGCTTGGTTTCAAACCTGGAATGAACAGACAAGACATGAAGAGGCTGTTAAGAGTAGACAGCTGGGTGCCTAGGCCCCATACCGTCTGGTAGGGGGTGTTTCCATGGCACAGGCTGCTGGTTGAGGCCCGAGGAAAGGAGGGACCTGTCCCATGCTGAGCCTGGAGCCACAGGACCCAACGTCAGGTTCCTAGAGGGTATGGGGCCTGAAGCCACAGCTGGGAGGAATAGGAAGGGCCCCAGCCCTGCTGTTCTCACTTCCTTTTTTTTTTAAACCATGGAAAGGAAGTTTCTCAGCCACAGACCATTTTTAGTTCCTTTGTTGGTAAAAGGGCATCAGTGTTCCTGAATTAAAATAGTTAACAATATTTGTTGGACAAATATTTAGGGAGAGGAAGATAACTGATAGGGTCTCAATGAATAAGGTCACATTCAGCTTTGGCTGAAATAAACAGTAAAGCCAAGGAGGCGGAGCCCTGAGGGTTGTAAGTGCCAGTGGCCGCAGGCTGTTTAAATCTCTCCCTCCTGGACCTTAGAGGCAGCGTGGCCTCTCCCACCGCGGAAACTGGCCTGAACAACAGGAAGTGGCTTGCCCAAGGCCCCCAACGAGTCAAGGTTGGCCCAGAATAGAACCAGGAAGCCTCCGAGTCCATCCTGGGGCTTTCTTTGGCTCCAGCAGAGGGCCCCACCCCGCACATGCCCGGCCTGCATGTCTCTAGGAATAGGCTAGGTTGGGATTTAAAGCTTTCCTTCCAAGGATCACCCTTGGCCCAGAGTTTTTGTTCTCCCTCCACGTTTGCTAAGGAGTGGCCAGTTCTCAGCTTCCAGGTTTGCTGGGGGTGGCCGGGTTTCCTGGTGGTCTGCTTGCTGCCATTTTATATCCACCTAGAAAATAATTTTCCAGGCTGTGGAATTGGGGTCCTCTGGGGTCTTCGGCCAGCTCCCCCTACCAGCTCCCCTTCTTTTGGATGTTTATAGTGAGCCAGGCCCAGCTGAGGCCTTTTTGTGTACCGCCCCGTGCATTCCTTACCTTGTCAGGGAGAGTGGGTAAGGTTACTGTTCTCATTCACAGATGAGACACCTGGGGCTTAGTCACTCGCCCCGGTGCCTGGACCTGGGGACCCACCGTGCTGGTCCCTCTGAGTAGGACTGACTGAGCTGGATATTGCACGTGGTCGAGGGCTGCCTGGAAGCGCTTCCCCTTCCCAGGGGAGGGCCCTGCCACTTGTCTCTTGGGAATGGCTAGTAATCATCAGCAAGGAGAGAACCCTGTGCTCCTTTTCTTGTAGCTGTTGGGAAAGTAACAAGTTGCCTCTTGTCTCTGCAGTCCTGGCTCAGAGCTGGGCTGTGGGGCATCATCACTTCCCATGGCTGTGGGGCCTGATCATCTAGGATGAAGGGTGTGGGGTGGGGAAAGCCAGCAGGACAGGCAGGGTAGGGCCTGGGTGGGCGAACCATCAGCAGGGCTTAGGAAGACAGGCCCGTGACGGAGCTGTTGTCACAGGTCCGCCCAGTGGGCGTCACCACATGGGGCTCAAATCAGGGAACACGTATGGGCTCTGGTGTCTGAACCCTGGCTGTGTGGTCCCAGGTAAAGCACCCACTCTTCCCAAGCTTTCATTTCCACCACGGGACCTGAATATCCCCAGAGGCAGGATCCGAGGACCCCACATGTGACACAGGTGAGCTCTGCCAACTCACGAAGTGACTTGACTTACTAATCCTAAAATTGTTCCTTGTTTAGGGCTTTTTCCTCATTTGTTACAAGCCCCTTTGAGACTCTGAGTTGCCACAAAAGTTCTCCTCCAGACACACGTGTGCCACCGGTGTACACTTTCAGGGGCTGCTCTGATCTCAGGACTGCCAGGCCAAGAGGAGATCTAGGGGTTTGTTTTGTTTGTTTTGCTTTATATACATAACATAAAATTTATTTTACTTATTTTTAAGTGTGCAGTTGATTAGCTTTAAGTACATTCACACTGTCTGGGCAACTATCACCACCACTGTACACAGAACTTTTTCATCTTCCCAAGCTGGGGCGAACCAGTTGGTATAGCGCTGCTAAGTGGCTAGGCTAGTGGTTTCCCCTGAGGTGGGGAGGCAAGCTGGCAAGTGTGGTCTCACCCTTCCTGCCCAAGGGCTTCCTTGGTGCTGAGATCGGTGCCTGGTGATCGATTCTGTGACTGTCCAGGGGTCTCAGCTCCTCAGGGAGTCCAGGTGCTCTGCAGCCATGTGCCAGGAGCTGGTGAGTTCAGGGAGCCTCCGCCCCTCCAGCTCTGTCCACACACCATCCTTTCAGCAACCCAGGGGTTCTCAACCTTGGCACTGTCTATCCTTTGGGCCAGACAAGTCTTCGCTGGGGGGCTCTCCTGCACATTGTAGGATGTTTAGGAGTGCCCCACTAGCTGCTGGTAGCATCTCCCCAGCCCTAGTGATAGTCAAAAATGTCTTCAGGCATATGCCTCCTGGGGGCTAGAGGTGCTTCCGGTTGAGAATCACCGTAGTAACTCCTGCGTCAGAGTGAGCCTAGAGGAGGGGTTGCTGCAGCGACAGGAGGGTGGGACTGTGAGCGTGGCTGCTGTCAGGGTGGGAGGGCACCGAGGACGCCGGTGCCTGTGCTCCTGCTCCACTGGGCCGGAGCTGGGCTCCCCTCAGCAGGTGTGGCCCAGGTCTCTCAGCCTGGGTTTCTAACACAAACTCATTTTGTAGAAATGTCATTTGGCTTATCACACTTTAGAATCTTCCAGAGGTGATGGTAAACAACAAAAAAAAGACCTTTAGCAACTTGGTTTCCATAACTCACACTCGAAGTGTGTTCTGGTCCTTCCTGCCAGCGGGCTTCCCTGGCTCTGAGATAGTACCTGGGGAGTGGTTTGGTGACTTGGCTTCTCAGAGAGCTCACGAGCACCGCCGCCGTGCCGCATCCAGCTTTGTCAACACACTGGGCCTCAGGCCCTGAAGCCGCATGAGTCACACCCGGGCATTTGGGGATTTTAGGAAGCCCATCGGGCCAGGTGCTGTATCTTGAATTCTGGACCATGTGCCCGTTAGAGTTTGGCAGTTTAAAGCCAGAGGAGCAGACCATGGCCAGGGCAGCCCTGTGAAGCTGTGACAGCCCCCTGCTTTGACTGTGGCATTCAACTCTCACTCTTGGAATGAAGGCCATCCTTGAGCCCACTCTGAACAGAGCTCTGTTCACTGCGGGAGCTATTTTCAACCTCTGGTTGAAATTCACAGCTTATTTTTAGACACATTTCATGTTGAAAAGCAAAAGCCATTTCCCAGCCCTTCAGAATGAGAATAATGGGTTCCATTTTCCCTCTATTCTTGGCTCACTTGTGATGAGGAGGGATTTCAGGGCCATGGCTGGGGAGCTTTCTCTGCCTGGGAGGCTGCAGAGGAAGGACTCCAGCCCAGACACCAGGCTGAGGGTGGGAAGGAAACTCCACATTCTGCCCCTGACATGCAGCACGGAGAAAGGCTGGAAGGTTTCGGACAGAGCAGTGCCTCCCAGAGGGGCTTGTTGGGGGTCCCTGAGCTGTCTGTGGCAGGGGCTTGTCCTGGCGTTTTCAAGGGTGGAGCATTTAGCTCTGTTCCCTGCTGCGGCCCTGGTCACCTTGCCCTCTCTGCACTCATCCTCACAGTTCTCACTCCCTCCTGCTGTCTGTGCTTTGGGGTCTGTCCCTGAGGCACAAGGACCACTGTGTCTTGGCTGACCTTGGATTTAGCACCTGCCTCCCAGGTCCCAGCCCTTGTAGGACTGATTTTTGCCTCAAACACAGAATATTTTAAAAACACCTTTAATAGCAAAGGTGCGTTAATTCTGATTTAGTCTTATTCTTGCCCTCCGTTCAACCATCTGAGAGCCCTTATGCAATTGGGAAGGAAAATTGTTCTGGGTGGGGCAGAAGGGGAGGACGGCCGAATTCTAGGTATTTTCAGTAAAACTGAAAAACCACTTCCTGAGTCCAGGCAACCTTGAGGGCTAGGACTGAGGGCTTTTCTCTACTCACCTCAAATGGGGAGATGCCTGGTCCCTCCGCAAGATTTCACAAGATGGTACATGCCAAGAGGCACTTGGAACCGTGCGAGGCACATGGCAAGTGCTCACCAAGCTTTAGCTATCTTCAAATTGTTCCTCTTTCTTCCTCTGTCTGACAGAGCTGGATGAGCCCTCTGCCCCATCAGGGGCTTTGTGGGTCCCAAACCTGTTGGAGTATGGGACAGACAGCAGGCAATGGTGGGGACCCTGCTACTGGGTCAGCTCAGCTGGCTGTCCCTGTGAGGTCCAGGGTGGGTTCTAGACTTTTGCAGGTGTCAGCTGTGTTTCCTGATGAGAGGTCCAAGCCCTCTCTGCTCCCAGACACAAAAGCAAATCCACAAGGTGGGTAGAAACTAGCCTCTTTTCCTCCTTCACCCCCATGATTCCTCAGGGCATGGTGCCCAGGACCCCCGGAGCCTCAGTGCTAGAACTGTCCACAGGAAGAGGCAGCCAGGCTAGCCGAAGATGTCTAGTCCAAGGCCTCGACTTTCTCTCAGGATGACTCGTTTCTTCTTTCGAGTTCCTCTGGTTCTGAATGGGGAGCCCCAGACCCCCCTGGGCCCCCATGGTAGCTCCCATGGTTCTGTTTTGGGGCTCTGCACAGGGTAGGCTTGTCTTAGGGGTTCTTTGGCCCTGATTCCTGGCCCACAGAGTCTTGGTACTAGATCTTGTCCTGTGCTGAGGATCTGGGGGGTTCTGGGTGGTGGTTGCTCAAGATCTGGGTTCTCACACAGACACCTGGCTTGTGGAGTCAGGGTCAAGGTGGGAGAAGGGGTCCTTTTCCACCTGCCTAACAGATTTCCTTTCTGCCTTGGGAACTTGGATGACTTGGGTCTGTTACTGAGAACACATACTTCTGGCTGGCATTTGCTTTCTGTAGTGATAAGAGTGTGGATTGGAGATGCTTGGCAGATGGGGCATTGTGGGTATTTAGAGCAGGAGTGAACCCAAATTTACGTGTCTTAGAAAGGAGCCTCTCCTTTCTCCATTTGACGCCAATTCTGTCTCTGAATTTTCTAAGGCTGTTAAAGGGGGCTCTTGGCAGCAGGTGAATCAGATGCCAGGCACTTAGGCATCTTGGGAAAGTGTTGGTTTCCTGGGGCCCTGACTCCTAACACATTGGCTGTCCTTGCCCTGGGCTCAGGGCATCTGTTGGGGTTGAGATGTGCCTCTTAATGTGCTGGGGGCTCTCGCATCGTGACACCTGGCTGAATAGCTGGCCATCCACAGTCTCCTTCATCCACGTGAATGAGAGCCCCTGGTGAGAAACACCCTGATGAGAAGCACAGGAAAGCAGACCCTCTCCCAGCACCTTCCTGCCTGGTTTGACCATGATTGGGCCTGGCAGGGCCTGGGCTTTGGGGGCTGACTTAGGAACAGTGGGATCATGTTTCCTGGGACTTACTTGGCAGCACATTTCTGTGTAGTTCCCTTGGGATGATTCATTCCTGCCCTGTTCGCTGTGCAGAGGAGAAACCTGAGCCTGAAGGTCACCTACTGGTGAGTGGCCCAGGCCCCGATCAAAGCCATGCCCCTCAGTCTCAGCCTTTTTGTTAGCAAAACTAAGAGATCCTTGACTGGAAAAGAACAAGAGGGATTCTCCCCATTTCTCAGTGGGAAAAATGATCCTAGCATCCTCAGCCCCTGAGACAGATACCCAAGCCCTAGAGTCTGGTGACTCAGAAATACAGCTGTCCGTCACTTTTGTGGGTGTGCACTTGTGTGGAGCCCTGGCAGCACTGCCTCACAGCCTCTGGTGTCTGCATACCCATTACCATCGGTAAAATTTGACTCCCCACTGCATGTCCCTGTTATTCCTGCCACCAAGACCCCAAGGTTCCTCTTCTGTGAGGCATCTCCAGATCCCCTGCATGGCCTGGGGCTGGGCACAGTACAGGTGAACAATAAGAGACCTGGCTGGCCACGGCCTGGCACTTCCTGGGATGGGGACAGCAATCTTACAAGGATGGCTGTCCTGGAAAGGATTCCTGGGCAGCCCTGCTAGGGAGGTGGATGATGCTGGAAACTTCTGGCTCTGGGAGCCACTTTAAGAGCTTGGCTGGCAGTAAGAGCTGCATTGCTCCAGTATCCTGTTCCAAGCTGAGCTGGGGCCTGGCTGGATGTGGCACATCTCTCCTGTAACCTCAGGCAAGTCATCTGGATTCTCTGTACCCTGATTTCTCTCTGTCGGCCTACATTACTCCTTTGGGCATTTTCCATTTTACAGGCTCACTCTGCAGAAGACCATCCTGCGGGGGGTCGAGGGGAGCAGGGCAGCTGCAGCGGCCTTTGCTACCTCTGGGTGACAGAGGCCGTCAGACAAGTTGCCTCACTTCACAGTGGATTGCATTTTCCCACCTGTGCTCTGGGTTTCTTGGTTTCCATGGGAAAACAGAAGAGACTAGAAATTTAAAAGATTCAATATTTGTTACCAAATTACAATTCTTAAAGAAAGTTTCCTGCTTGAAACAGCATCCTTGGGCAGTAGCTGGTGGGTGACTTGGCTGTGAATAGTCTAAGAGCACCAGAGATTCTGATGCCTCTGCTAGGGGTCACGGTTGGGGCTGGGCCCTTCCTTCCGACCTGTTGTGTTCAGTCCTGGGAAGCAGGCAGGATCCCTTCTCCTTTTCCCTCCAGAGGCTACAACTGATTTACTGGGAGATGGGTCAGGGCTGCTACCAGGCACATGTTAAATAATTACGGTGTTTACCAGAATAGAGGGGTTGCCTTTGGCAAAACAAGAACAATGTTTGCAGAAATGCATCAGGAGGAGTTACTGTGGGCTTCCAGGTAGTGAGTGGGGAGACGCAGTGTAGTGAGGAGGTGGGCCTTTTAACGTTTCACATTCATTGCAGTAAGCCTCTTAGATTGGTTCTTAAATGTTTGTGTGCATCAGAATCACCCTGCAGACTTGTTAAAACTCAGCTTACTCCCTCCCCAGAGGGTCTGATTCAGTAAGGAATTTGCATTTCTAACAAATTTCTAGGTGATGCTGTTGCTGCTGTTCCAGGTAAAGATGAAAAACTTAAATAATAAAAAAAACTGTGATGGTTAAAGGATGGGGAAATAGACTGGTGCAATCTTCATATAGGACACTATCTACAAAAGTATTAATATGTATTCCCTCCCCCTTTTTAAAAACTGGGGTGAATTTCACATAACATAAAATTAACCTTTTTCTAAAGTAAGCAATTTAGTGCATTCACCATGTTGTGCAACCACCATTTATATCTAGTTCCGAAACGTGATCACTCCAAAATAAAACTCCGTATTCATTTAAGCAGTTACTTTCCATTCCCCACTTCCCCAGTCCCTGGCAGCCACTAGTCTGCCTTCTTTTTCTGTAGATTTAATTATTCTGAACTTCACTCTGGAATCCAGAGGAAACCGGAACACCCTCGTGTCAGCTCTGTGTGCATCTGGACACACCTGGTGCATAAACCTGGGCACACACACACTTTTGAGAGCTCTTTTATCTCTTTCAAGGGTCTCAAAACTATTCTGGGTTTCCTTTCCCACTGGCAGCCAAAGCGTGGGTTCAGGGTCAGTGGAGATTCCACAGTTGCACATTGGGAAGTGAGCCCAATCGCAGGACTGTGGGGTCCTGACATTGTGGTGCTTTACTTCAAGGTACACGTGGCCCCAGGCAGGGCAGGCTGCATGCCTCAGAGTGCCTTTATTTCAGCCCTGGGGCCACTGCTGTGATGCTGCTCTTTTGGTGACAGCGATGATGAGCATCAGCATGCCTGGTCAGGCCACGCTGACAAGTCCCCTCTCAAAGGGCAGCCAGCTGAGGTCATGCATGTGGAGCAGAGAGGGTGGGCTAGAACTGAGGCCACAGGCATCTGAGAGTCTTTCTTCCTTCCTTCCTTTCTCTCTCCCTCTCTCCCTCTCTCCCTCTCTCTCTCTCTCTCTCTCTCTCTCTTTCTCTCTTTCTCTCTTTCTCTCTTTCTCTCTTTCTCTCTTTCTTTCTTTCTTTCTTTCTTTCTTTCTTTCTTTCTTTCTTTCTCTTTCTCTCTTTCTCTTTCTCTCTTTCTTTCTTTTCTTTCTTTCTTTTTGGTTCCATGCTGCTTTCAAACCCAGAAACCTGAAAATGGAAGAAATGAGCCACAAGTGGAAATAGACCCAGTTGCTCACATCTGACTCTGATTCTTTGGCCCACATCCCCTGTTCCCTAGTGGAGCTGTACTCATTCTTTTAGTCTGTTTCCAGATGGCTCCTCCTCCACGCAGCCTTCCCTGGAAGGGCAGCAGGTTATGAATTCGTTCTGCTCTGCCTGCCCAGAGGCTCTGCTGCTGCAGCAGCCCCTCTTCTGTGGCCAGCTCTTCGCAGGCCTGCCTTGTTTCTCTGGAGGGCTGGGACCTTGGTCTCCCCGTCGTGGCCAGCATACGTCTGGGACACAGAATGCTCAAGGAAATCAGCTCAGTGGGCACATGCCTGCTGTCTGTGGGCAGCGTGGGCTGTGTGTGTGAGGCTAGAGGCCGGCTCTGGCTCTTTCCTTTTGGCATTTTTGATGGTCCCAGGAAACCACCCTCTGGCCTGGTTTGGCAGTGTGGGGGCAGGTGGCGTGGGCTTTGTCTGGCAGTGGAGGGTGGGAAAATCCATGTGTCTGGACTAGAAGTTTTAGTCCTTGTTTTCTTTTTCAATGGGAAGAAGCCCTTTGCAGCTTATATTTTCCAGATTGGATGGCAGCATTGCCCATGTGGTGGTGTAAGGGTGTTGGATAATGCTTGTGTTTATGTTCTCATTGGTTACCATGGAAAAAAATCAGAATAGATCGTTTCCATGGAGATTATCTTAAAATTAGTTTCTTTGAAGGTCCGGACATTGCTGCAGGGTTCACTGAAGGCTCTGGGTGCCATCCGCCTTTCTCTGCGGCAGTGCCAGAGGCTAGTGCGAACATGCCTGGATTCAGATGAATTCGCCTCCTATGCTAACAATGCCAGTCCCACTGAGGGGTGGGGGGTGGTCCTGTGCCTCAGCTGCCTCTGGGTCCCACTTGCCCAGCCTCGGCTCCGCAGTTCATTCCTGCAGTTCATTCCAGTCACTTGGGAGCCTTTTTTTTTTTTTTTTTTTAATTAAACAAAACAAAACCTCTCTATTGGGGAAATTTTCAAGCTAACGCAAAGTCAAGAGGATAATATGACCCCCACCCCCGTGTACCCTGTACCTAGCTTCAACATTTTGCCAATCTTATTTCATTCATCTCCCACATTTTTTAGAAGAGCTGGAGGGCTTTTTTGTTTGTTTAATCCCAGATAACATTATTTTACCCTAAATACAGACTTTTCTTGGTTAAATAACTGCAGTGCTCTTATCACATCCAACAAAATTAATAATTCCTTAATATAAGATGCCTAGTCTGTGTTCACATTTTTCTGCATTGTGTAGAGATCGTTGTTTTGTGCTCTTTGTTCAAATAAAGATGTGGGAGGCTTTGAGGAAACCCATCTCTTCCCTCTTCACCACAGTTCTGGAGCGTGGAGAGGTCGAGCCACAGTTGGGCCAGAGGCAGGCGGACCCTTGGGGCTGCCCCCTCCCTCTGTCCTCAGGGATGGCTGTGGACTCTGAGCTCCATCCAGGACGCCTCTGTTCCAGCCGGGAGATGTGTCAGCGCAGGTGCACCAGCCACAGCCAGCTGTCCCCGGCTGGCATCCTCTGGGGTGCGCTGTCCCTCTTTGCAGCCTGCAGCCCTCAGGGAGGGAGAGAGAGAGGTGATGTAACCTTGACTCACAACAGCTGTGTGCAACTTCAGTTTCCAGGAAAGGGAGGCTGTGAGACCCTGGGGTCAGAGGAGGCAGCCTCCCTCACCTCCTCCCTGGGCAGCACTGAGGTGAGGACTTTGGCCCATCGGATGCCTGCTGCCTCTCTGGGGCAGGCAGAGCCAGTCCTGGTTCTGTCTTGGCAGGCTTTGCTCGTGTCCTGAGATGCTGCACAAAATATGAATTGCCGAGCTTGGGAGTGGTGCCCGGGTATGGTCAGTGCCTCTAACACTCTCCATTGAACTAAGTGCAAGGAGAGTTTAAAATAGCTAGCCTTTGTTCCCGAGGTTTTAAAAATTCAACTCCAGTAGTTACAATGAGCTGTCTTCAAGTGGATCTATAAATAAACTGCTACTGTTCCTCTTTGTCACCGAGAGCTTCGGCGTCTTCCAGAGACGTCGGCTCTGCCACTCATCTTCATTAGATGCCTCTCATCTGTGGGGCAGCTGCAGCCATCAGCAAGCTGGGCTGACACGCAGAGTTTGTAATGACAGCCACACGTTCCCTTTTAAAAAGCCACAGCCCCCCAAGATTAACTACACAGAGAAAGATGAAAGATGTAGCTTTGCATTAGAGAAACCTGACAGAGGTCAACCTCACCTGTCTACATGAGTCCCACGATGTCGTGCACGTGGCTTTTATGGTGTTCTTGTCAAAAATTGCATCACTCCCATCCAGTCATGAGAAACGTCTGACAGACCCAAACTGAGGGACACTTGACAACATAACTGATCAGCACTCTTCAAAAGTGTCAAGATCATGAAAGACAAAGGAAAACCAAGGAACTGACACAGATTGCAGAAAACAAAGGAGAAAGAGCTAAATGCAGTGGGACATCCTGGGTAGGATTCTGGAACATCAGGATCCAAGGACATTAATAGAAAAATTGGTGAAGCTCAGGTGGAGCCCTTCCTTAGTGTGGTTAATGGAATTGTCCCGATGTTAACTTCCTGGTGTGACCATTGTACTGATGGTTATGTAAGATGGTAACTCTGGAAGAGCCTGGGGGAGGGAGATATGGAAATTTCCTGTACTATTTTTTGCAAATTTTCTCTAAGTCTAAAATTAGTTCAAAGCAGTTTAATTTAAAAAAAAAAACACACACACACACACAAAAACTACAGTCAACACTTGAGCTTTATCAGAAGCCTTGATCTCCCTCCCAGGGTGTCTCAGTTTAGGTGTCTGTGGTGGGGCTGGTAGGTGTTCCTGTCTTGAGGCAGGAGGTAGACAGCCTGGAAGGGGGCCCTTGCGAACATGTGTGGAACTGAACTGTTGAGGAGCCAGCCCTCCGGAAAGCAGGTTGTGTGCAAAGGGAATGCTGTTACAAAGGTGTTGGTCACCAGCATGGGGACCGCAGTGCGGTGGTGTCTGCTTGGCAATGTGGTTGTTTCTCCAAATGCTCCCAAGGTGCATTTGCTCCAGGAACTTGGGGCGCAGCAGATGCTCTCCAGCATTGCCTCCTCCCAAGGCTCCCCTGGGCTGTGTGGAGGACCCCCTCACCCTGCCCTGCCCTGTTCCTCCTCGTCCGAGTCCCTGACCCTTGGGCTCTAGCCTTGCTGCCAACCAGTGTGTGTTTCTGGCTGGACCAGGCGTGGTGACCTGGAGGGCTTCAGCCCCTAAAGGCCTGGGATGATTTTCCTCTGTCCTCAGAACCAGGAGGGCTGTCCTCTATGCAGAGGACATTCTCGATGCATGAGAGTCTGCTTTCTCATGCTAGCCACCAGTTCAGTTCCTCAGCCTTCCTCTCCCCATTCCATCCCCGCTCCTTTCTGCCCATAGCTTCCCTCATACGGGTGTGTCCTTTCAGTAGGACAGTCCTCCCCCACCCTCCTTTTTTCTCCTGGGGGCATATTTGGACATTGGAATGACTTTCCATTTCCTGCTTGCCAAGGCAATTCTTTCATGCCTTTAAAACATTTGGCTTTATTTTTTTTTTTTGACTTTTTTTTTTAATTTATTGAAGTACAGTCAATTACAATGCGTCGTTCTCTGGTGTACAGCACAGTGTCCCAGTCATGCATATACATACATATATTCATTTTCATTTTTTTTCCATTAAAAGTTATTACAAGATATTGAACATAATTCCCTGTGGAAACATTTGGCTTTATAAGTCAGCCCTCTTGTCTGTGGGGAAATGCGTGGAAATCCTCAGCGAGTTTGGCTGCGGGGTCAGCAGGAGACAGCTGGGGGTGGAGCCCAGGGGTGGCCGACAGAGCCCTGATATGGGGCCTCCGTCTGGCTTTGGGCCTGAGTGAGGAGATGGGGGTTCCTTGGTTTGTGCATTTAACACCTCCCACATGCCCAGGAGATCTGTGACAAGTGTACTAGGATGACAGGGACAGCTGTGGTCCTGGGGTCTGGACGGCACTGGTTCTGTACAGAGTCCTGGGTTGGGCACGTGGATCCCTCACCCTCCACGTTAGACCCATCCTTAAACCCCTTCACAGTTTGTAGTTCCAAGGACACCCTGTCTGTGTGGAGGCACCCTGTATAGTCATACTCTGGGTAGAAGCCAATAGCAGTAACCAAACCCCATACTCATACTTGGACTGGCTTGGAAGAACATTCGTAAGACTGCCGAACAATTAGATGATTTTAAGAAACCAGAATTCATCTTGGGCTCAGGGCTATGTTTAGAACCAGAAGTTTTCCCTCTTGTTAGTCTCCCGGCCGGAACCCTAAATTATAGGGCAAACAAGGCCGTAGTATCTCTAGTCCACAAATATATGGGGAGAATACAGTACCAGGTTTCTTTTGAGCGTTGATTTGAGGAAACAGCTGTGCCTATTTCCATTTGACAAGCTGGAGCTGAGAGGAGCCCAAGTGAGCTCTGCCCTGTCCCCGCTCTCCTCATCAGGGCTGGTTTAGCAAACAGGGAGGAGGCAGACTGGATGCCTGTTAACTCTCCATGAGGCAAATTGTCAAAGCCAAAGGCCTGAGGTGGAGACTAAGAAACGTCTGAGTCCGTGAAGCTCCATATCCTCAGTGACTACGTGATGAACAGTTTGATGAAAGATGAAGTTGAAAAGACATAATCGTGTGTGTCTGTCCATTTCTTCCAGTTTTGCGCTAAGGGTCTATACTGTATACTAGGAGGGTACTAGTGAGACAGCCCAGATCTGGGGCCTGGGTCACTGTCCTCTCCTCTCCTCTCTCTGGCCAATCTCAGGCCATGGACCAGTTGCTGGTTGCTTTTGTCTGTTACAGAGTTTCAGTTTCTGGAGCAAGCTGGGCAGGGGCAAGGTCCAGTGTTAGAGATTAATAGAAAAAGAGAAATTTCCATCTTGAGCAGGTGTTAATGATTGACCACCCCACTCAACTAGAGGGGGGCATTCTGTCAAGTCAGCTCATGACATCTTTATGGTAAAACTCCAGCCACTGCTGGCTGTTGGCCAGGTGCGTGCAGACCTCACTTGCTCGTGACTGTCAGGCTGTGTATAGGCCCCTAAGCAGCTGAGTCCTGAAGTTCCATGGACTGGGCCGCTGCTGCTCAGGAAACCCTGCCTGGGACATCTGCTGACAACTGGGGAGTCACTGAAATGTGACTCTGGCCCTTCAGCATCTGAGGTCCATCCCCAGACCAGTGGTGGACCTCACGGGCCTCACCTGTGGTCTTCAACCTTGGGTTTTGCCCACTGGTAATGTCCTGTGGAGAAGCAGTGATTTTCACCTTGAGTGCAGAATGGCAGTGATGCGTAATGTCAAGTGCAGTGTCACGATGGGCAGGTGGGGGTCCTAGGGGCATTTCAGTTGTAACTGCACCTTTTGAAAGTCAGGTTTATTAGTATACAAATAGTAACATTCACCATTTTAGAAAGTGAACCATTCTGTGTGATCGCCGTCATGATCAAGTTATAGAATCTTTCCATCAGCCCCCAAAATTCCTTTGTGCCTCTTTGTAGTCAATCCACTTCTTCCACCTCCAGTTCCACGCAACTGTTAATATGCTTTCTGTCACTGTAGATGAGTTTGCAGTTTTCAGAATTTGATATAAATGAAATCATGTAGTTACATATATATTTTGGGGGGATCTGGTTTCTTTCAGCCTAATTATTTCGAGATTCACCCATGTTGTTACATGTATCAGTAGTTCACTTCTACTTATTTCTGAGTACTTTTCCATCAGATAGATAAACAATTTTTTATTTGCCTGTTCATGTTTGGGTTATTTTCAGTTTGGGGCTATTACAAATAAAGCTGCTGTTAATTTCTATATAAATATCTATGGGCATACGTTTCCATTTGTCTTGGATAAATACCTAGGAGTGGAATGGCTGCAACATATAATAGGTATATGTTTAACCTTTTTTTTTTTTTTTGAAATGTTTAATCTTTTAAGTAACTGTCAAACTGTCTTCCATAATGGTTATAACATCTTACATTCTCCCTAGCAGTGTATAAGAGTTCAAGTTTCTCCACTTCCTCGCCAGCACTTGAGGTGATCAGTCTTTTTAACTTTAGATCATTGTAATAGGTATATAATGGTATCTCACTATGATTATAACCTGAATTTTTCTAATGACAAATAATGTAGAGCATCTTTTTACAAGTTTGTTTGCCATCTTTATATGTTCTTTAGTGAAGTGACTGTTCAAATCTTTTGCCTTTTTTTTTTTTTTAACGTTGTTTGTCGTATTGGATTTTGAAAGTTCTTGTATATTCTGGATATAAGTCCTTTACCAGTTATGTGACTTGCAAATATTTTCTCCCAGTCTGTGTTTTCATAACAGCGTCTTCCAGAGAGGAGATGTTTTGAATTTTGATGAAGTTCATTTTATCAACTTTCTCTTTTCGGATCACGCTTTGGGTGTCATATCTAAGAAATCTTCACCTGACCCGAGGTCACAAAGATTTTCTCCATTTTAGAAGAAAAATATATACCAGTATTATAGTTTTAGAGTTTACATTTAGGTCTGTGAACCATTTGGAGTTACTTTTTGTGTATGGTGTGAATGTACTGAGGTTCTTCTTTTTTTTTTTTAATGGATATCCAGTTGTTCCAGCAATTGGTGAAAATACTGTCTTTTCTCCACTAAGTTGTTTGTGTACCTTTGTTACAAATTAATTGACCCAATATGTGTGGGTCTATTTCTGACTCTATTTGTTCATTGATCTATGTGTATATCCTTTCACCAGTACCACACTGTCTTGATTTCTATAGCTTTAGACTGTCTTAAAATCAGGTAACGTGAGTCTTCTAATTTTGTTTTCCCTTTCAAAATTGTTTTGGCTTTTCTAGTTCCTTTGCCTTTCCATATAAATTTTAGAGTCAGCTTTTTGATTTCTTTAGATGATTTTGGGGGAGAAATTGATCTCTTAACAACATTGAGTCTTCAATACATGAACATGATGTATCTCTTTGTTGATATTATTAATCTGGTTTTTCTCATCAGTGTATTATCGTTTTCAGCACACAGATTTTGTACATATGATGTAGAGTTCTATCTAAGCATTTTTGTAATGGGTTGAATGGTGCCTCCCCCCAAAAAAATGTCCATGTCTTAACCCCCAGAACCTGTGAATGTGGCTTTACTTGGGAAAAGGGTCTTTGCTTATGTAATTAAGGATCTCAAGATTAGATCATCCTGGATTATTAGGTTGGCTCTAAATCCAGTGACAGGTGTTCTTACAGGGGACACAGAGAGAAGAGAAGGCCCTGTGAAGATGGAGGCAGAGAGTAGAGTTATGCAGCGATAAGCCAAGGAATCCTGGAGCCACAAGAAACTGAAATGGATTCCTTTTTGGTGCTTCCAGAGGGAACGTGGCCCTTTTGAAGTCTTAATTTCAGACTTATGGCCTCCAGAACTCTGCGAGAATACATTTCTCTTGTTTTAAGCCACCAAGTGTGACAGTTTTTTAGACAGCTCTAGGAAACTGATAACACATGTTTTTTGGTGCTATTCAAAAGATAATGGCCAAGAATTTTTGGAAAGTAATGAAAGGTATCCAACCATAGATCCAAGAAGCTCAGAGAAATGACAAGCCGGTTAAAGAAACAAGAAAAACAAACCAAAAGCCCACACAAATTATATTCAAGCTTTTGAAAGCAAAGATTAAGAGAAATTCTTGAAGGTGGTCAGAGAAAGGAGATGCATTATGTACAGAGGATCAAAGGTAAGAATTCTGTTCTTATTCTCATATGAAACTACACAAGCCCAAAGACATGGAAGTAACATGTTTAAAGTATTCCAAAAAAAAAAAAAAAACCTGTCAACCCAGAATTCTATATGCAGAAAAAAAAAACTTTTAGAAATGGAGAAATAGAAACTTTTTTTCCCCAGACAAACCAAAGCTGAGAGAATTCATTACCC
The DNA here is from genome assembly GCF_048773025.1 of Camelus bactrianus. NCBI lineage: Eukaryota > Metazoa > Chordata > Mammalia > Artiodactyla > Camelidae > Camelus > Camelus bactrianus. The sequence continues at coordinate 32,198,768 of NC_133555.1, forward strand.
GTAAACTCGTACTATAAGAAATGTCTTGGGAGAGGGTATAGCTCAGTGGCAGGGCACATGCTTAGCATACTCCAAGTCCTGGGTTCAATGCCCAGTACCTCCAAAAAATAAATGTCTCTGTTCTCTTTCTTCTCTCTCTGAGATTCCAGTCACACATTTAGACAATTTGTTGTTATGGATGCTCTCTTCTGCTTTCCTCGTCCCTGTTATGTTTCAGTTTGAGGACTTGATCTGTCTTCAAGGTCATTGATTTATTTTCCTCAGCTGAATTGAGCCAACTACTAGCCCAGGAAAGCGATTCTTCTTATCTGTTACTGGGTTTCTTATTTCTAGCGTTTCCATCGACTCGTTCTTATAACTTTACCTCTCTGCTGAAATTCTACCTGTTCGTGCATGTTGTCCACAATTTTTCAATGAAACCTTTAACATACTACTCATAATTATTTTCAGTTCTCCATCTGATAGTGCCAGCATCTGTCATCTGAATCTGATTCTGCTCGTTACTTTGTCTCTTGACAATAAGATTTATTTTTCCTTGTCTTTTTGAGTGTCTTAGAATTTTTTTGGTTGAATTTTTGATTGAATGCCAGACATTGTGTTTAGGATAGCAGAAACTAAGATACATAGTCGGTCTGATCAGGAGGTGAGCTCAGTGTAGCATTACCTGGCACTTAGGGAGCGGTCCCGGTGTTGGAGGATTTTCCTCAATGTCCTTGCTCCATCCCCAGCTTTCAGCCCACCCTGAGGCCTGCTCCTCCGAGGGTGTCTGTTTCCGTGTTCTTGTGCTTCCCCCAGCAACAGGCTTCTGTTGCTTGTTCCTGTTGCTTGCTGGCTTTGTTGGAGGGATTCTCTGCTGTCCAGGCCCAGCTACAGTCTTAGTCAGGCCCTGTGTCCCTGGGTCTCAGAAGTAGGGCATTCTTAGTAGCCCTGCCCTTCCTCGGCCATTGGAGCCCTCAGTCGTCTCCACTCAGGGTGGTTTCCTGCCTCTCCCCCAGGGAAGAGGGGTTTTTATCTTTTTTTGCTCTGTCCCCAGTAGCTTAAGGATTTTGTTCCATAGGTAAGAAGGGTCCTGGCGGGACTTCATGCCTTTTCTATGTCTACTCCCTGCCTCCAGGCCTGCACCCTGGAGAATGAGTTTCTCCCACTCATGGCCCTGCCCCCTTCTTTCTCCTGAATGCCCAGTGGAGGTTTGTGGAGACCCTGTGAGGAGAGGCAAACTTCCCGTGTCTTTGACTCCCAGCGGTTCTTCACTCTCACCCTGTCCACACTGTGGCGATTTGTTAAAATGTGTAACTTAATTCTTCTCAGCCACTTGTGTGGCATTCAGTGTCTCTTCTTCCCATGCTTTGCCAGCAGTCAGCTGAAGCCCACTTCCTGTTTTCCTTGGAAGAGCCTGCCTTTCCCTTAGATTTCAGGCTAGTTGTTTGCTCTGTGACCTCAGCTCTCTGATTTAAGAAAACTTATGGTTCTTTTAGATTGTCGGCCTTTTTCTTGTTAGGCTGGGATAAATGCTTCCCCTAACTTTATATCTTATATAGCCAAAGCTCCTATCCATACCTGCATCTTGATGATGAAAAAGTGAGACCGTAGTCAATCCAGAGAGCAGTCAAGAATGGTCTCAACCTGATGGGTTGATTTCTTGTCCCAAGGAAGACCTGCAAGCTCTGCTCTTAGGTTTTGTTTTTTAATGAAAATTTACATTAGTCACCATGATATTTATGCAATTCCTACTGTGTGCACAGTGCTAAGCTCCTGGTGGCATATGACAGGCTGGCAGCAGCAGAACTGAGGGAAGCAGAAGATTAATCTACTGGGGGAAGGATAAATTAGGACTTTGGGATTAACAGATACACAGTACTATATATAAAGTAGATAAACAACAAAGGCCTACTGTATAGCACAGAGAACTAGATTAATTTCTTGTAACAAGTTATGATGGAAAAGAATCTGATAATATATGTATCTATATGTGTATGTACACATATAACTGAATTGCTTTGCTCTAAACCTGAAACTAACATTGTAAATCAACTACACTTCAATAAAAGATAAAATTTAAAAAAAAAAAAAAAGGTTAACATGTGAGAGCCCGAGCTCCCACACCAGGTGGGTGAGAGGGGACACCTCCCCAGACCCCAAATGAGATTTCCACAAACTTAAGTAGATTCATCTATTCAGAGTTTCACCTTTTTGTTCTTGTGATGTTAAGATGTTTCTATTTGATAAAACTGAAAGTTGTTGACTTGGTGCAGCTCTCTGCGTATGTAGGTATGTAAGCATGAGTTAAGTTGTGATTTTAGGGGTGATATACCTAAGGGAGGACGACCAGGCAAGGCCCCAAGTGGCCCTTGATGTTGAACAGACAAAGCCCTGATAGGACGTTTCCCCCTAAACACTGCCTTTGTTATTCCTCACAGCCCTTCCTCTTCTTGCCTTCTTATCTCTGCTTTATCGCATACTTATTTGCCAAGCTCTGGGGGAAACTGGCCTGGCTGTCTCCAGAGTGCTGGAGTGCAGGTGAGTGGCTGAAATGCTGTGCGGGGGTAGGGCTGCTGGCCCTTGGCCTGGGGAAGGTTTCATTCCACAGGAATGTCACCTTGGTGGGCTTGGCTCTGGGAGGCGTGGAGTGTGTGTGGAGGGCCCACTCTGTGTTCAGCTCTGTTCCCAGCAGGCATTCCAGGTCAGGCAAGGTGGGGGAGTGACACAAAAAGTGTTAGAGCCAGAGCCAGGAGCCTCTACCGGGAGGTAAGAGAGGAGCTGGGCACGGGAAGCAGGTCTGCAGGCGACAACTCCTGTCAGAGGCTGCTTCCTGTCAGGGAACTGCCTGTACTTTGGGTTCAGATCCCAGCTCTGTCGTTTCCTGTGTTAGAGCAGGTTATTTAACCTCTCTGAGCTTGCTTCCTCATCTGAAAAGTGAGGTTAGTAATGCCTGCTGTGGAGGGTCATTGTTAGGACTAAATGAAGTGCCATAAAAATGCTGGCACATAGAAGGTGGCAAGTGAACCACAGCGATTGCCATCCTGATGGTGCTAGACTGGCCGTGTGTTAAATGCTGTGATGTCTGCGGATGAGCGTGGACGGGCAGTAGAGAGGGCTGTTTCCTGGTGAAGGTGAGACCAGGACCAAAGAGCGTGGCCAGAACCCTGGACTCGTGAGTGAGGCTGGAGGCTGGGCGCCTTCCGATGGTCACTTCCTGTCTGAGCCTCAGGTTCCTGCTGCTCTGTCTGCCAGAGGCCACCTCCCTGGCTCGGGCACGTGGCTGCTGTCCTCGGGACTCCTTTGGAGCTGGCTGGTTTTGGGCTTAGGAGGGTTTCTGCCGCTGAAGTCAGTGGTGCTCACTCCGCCCCGCTTCCCACTGTCAGTGAGCTTCCAGAGGCTCGGCGCTGTCCATTTCTGGGCTGCTCAGTAAAAGCACTCAGAATTTCCATCCCCTCCTTCCCAGGCAGCAGGCGGTGCTGGTCTGGCCACTCCTTGAGGATGCTGGCTGTCAGGACAGAGTGGCCTTTCCTGAGGAAACCGGGAGACTCTGTCTAGAGGAAGAGCATGCCTGTCTGAAAGGGGGTCCTTCGGAGGTAGTGGGCACAGGCGTCTCAAGAAAGGCGCTGGTGATTTTCAGAGAAGCGCCTCTTGCAGCTCAGTCATCACCCCCATTTATTCTGAGGAAGGGGAGGGATTCCCAAGATAGATTAAACCTCTTGCCCAGGGCCCCCCAGCCCTGGTCAGTGGTGGAGCTCAGATATCAGTCAAGGCCGTCTCTTCCCTACCGTCCACTACTGTGTCTCCTGACAGCTGCCTGGGTCTGGAGGCCGCTGCAGTGAGGTGGAGGCCAGTCAAGGCTTCTGAAACATTTCCTTTTGGGATGGACTTCTGGGTGGGCTTTGAGACTGAAGTGTATCGCTTCCTGGAGGACTGGAAGGGCCCCAGTCCCGTGGGCACCACAGCAGACATGTGGACAGTGGGCATGTGGATGTGGCGCTGTTCCTGTTTTCAAGCACACTCTTTTGGCTTGTGTCTCACATTCAAGTTCTCTTTAACTGCCAGGGCCTGCATTTTTCCAAGTTCAAGTTGACATGCATTTGAGAGTTTGTTATCTATGAAATTAGAACACTTGCCGAATAAAGGAAAATACGCAGGTAGGGCCTGTGTGCTGAACTGCCCTCCTCTGCTGGTTGGGAATCCTTTCCTGGGCTGAGTCTTTTCAGGAACTCTGAGGCCTGCCCAAGGTGAGCATGTCCAGGGCTGAGCACCTTCCTGGGGCCGGGCCATTGGATTCATCCAAGAGATGGGTCGACTCAGAGGAGATGTAAGCCGGCTGCTGATGGTGGGCATGCAGGCCAGCCTAGTGTCAGAGCTAGGAGGTGGGCTAGTGTGCAGGTATCCTTGGTGAGCCCCAGTCATAGCCAGTATACTCCAGTGGCCGTGGCAGGGAGGGGTGCTGGGTGGAGTACCCTGGCTCTGTGATGTAGGGGTAGTTGACAAGCTTTGAGCCCAGTGATGTGCTGGATTTGGAGGGGAGAGGAGTGATGAGTGTAGATGGGAGACAAGGAGAGGGACAAAGATACATGGGCAGGTGGTGGGCCTTGTGGGCGGTCTGGCATTGATTCATCCCACTCATGTGTTCTGGCCCTGGAGATGCAGTGGCTGGAGGAACAGGATAGGGATGGGGCAGGTCCAGGTGTTCAGGAGCACAGAGGAGCTTCTGATTGGGAGTGCAAGGTTGTGGGTGAGTTGAGGATGGGATGCTCAGAGCAGGGGAAAGGAAGGGTGGAGGAGGGCCTGCCCAGCAGTGGGGACCATGGGAGCTGGGCCTGGGGATGCAGAGGCGTGGGGGAGCTGTGGAAGGAGGCAGGCCAGAGCAGGGTGCCCGTGAAGGGGCTTGAATTTTCTCCTGAAGGTGGTAGAGATCCCTGGAGGACTGGCAGAACTGAGGACTGGTGTGGTAACACTTGGAAGGTCTGTCAGTGAAGTCATGGTTTAAAACACTGAGTCCCCAGTGTGGCTGCATTTCTGGGTGACTGGGGCTTTGGGGCTTGTCATGCCCACAGGGAACAAGTCCACAGAGGAATTGTGGGTTCCAGGACCAAAACTGGGACATCTGCCCACTGTGTCCTTGAGAACCGAGTGGCTCCCAGAATCCCACCCACTGAACACATGCATGATGCTTTTGAGGTCCCGAGAAGCCTTTGTGTGCAGAGCCGTGCCTGACTTTCGGGGAAACATGCTGGACTGGAATGAGCCCCCTTTGGAAATCACGGATCCTCAGTGGTGGTGGGCGGCGGGGAGGGGATGGCTTCTGCAGCTGGGGACTGAAGGATCTTAGGCAGAGATGCCAAGCCCCTCAGTGGGTTCCTGGAGTCTTGTCTAAGCAAGCCGCCTGTCCTCTGGATTCTGACTCCTGCCAGCCACCAGGCCAGGACGTTCACATAGAATCCCTGTTTACCCAGGGTGTCTGCACCAGGGCAGGGTTGTTCTGGGCCATCCCCATCCCTTGAGTGAGGAAGTTGGCATTGAGCTGACCAGGAGGAGGGCTGACTTCAGAGCCAGGCCGGCCTTCAGGGTCTTGACTCTTGAGAGGCCTACAGGGAGGTTCAGGTGATGTGAAGAGTTGGCAGCCCCCAGCCTCTCTGAGGGCCTCCAAGAGCTGGCGGAGGGCACTCGTCAGCCCACCTCACAGCCCTCCCAGGCCCCTCCAGGCCAGACTGCCAGGCGCTCTGATTCTGCTCCTCACTCATGGCCTCTGGTCAGAAAGGAGGCCCCAGAAGGGAGCGTACAGGCCCGGACATGGGAGTCCTGCCACACTGCCGTTACTCACCAACATTTGGAACTCGTTTTCTCAAGTTTGCTGGTGGTTTAATCCACTTAATCCATCAGAGGGCTATTCCTCATTGTGTTTCCTCAGCACTAAATCAAGACTAAGGGGCTCTCTTTCCTTTTCGTTGTCTTTAGCCAGAAGTGGATTTTCCTGTCCCACCAGGCAGAGGCAGAAGTCAGGAGTCGATGCAGAGCCAGCCCCAGGAGCCTGTCAGCATGCCCCAGACACTGACCAGCACGCTGGAGCATATCGTGGGCCAGCTGGACGTCCTCACCCAGGTAAGCTGTGCTGTAAATTCACCCCATCGTCTGCACTGGCCTCGCATTTGGGCCATTTGAAATTGGGTTTTTAAAAAACATTATAACATACCTATTTGCCAACCCACATGAATGAAACAGCTGTGCCTGCCCTGGGATCCTGGTTCTCAGAGCCATCCAATCCCTGGCCAGACAACTGGACCCCAAAATCACCAACCCTGGATCCTGCTAGGGAGCACCCCACCCAGTGCTGGCTTGGGCCGCAGCAGCTTAGAAAGAAACACTGTCTGTCCCTTCCTCTGACTCTTCACTGGGTGGGCACTCCAGGGACGTGCCAGGGAACCACATGCAGTGAGAATCAGGGCGTCTGAGAGCCCAGGCTGCGGGATCGAGCGGGCACTGCTCCTTACCCTCTGAGCAACCTTGGAGAAACATCTTCAGCTCTCCAAGCCCCGGTGTGTTTATCTGTGATGTGCAGTGAGGTGGGCTACACCAGCCACATTTGTGATCAGGATTAAAGGAGATGAGTCTGCAGGAAGTGTTTGGCCTGTGCCTGGCCCTAGGGAGCTGCTCAGTGCTTGTTAGCTGTCTACCCTCATCAGTGAGGTCAACATGCCCCCAACCTCCCAGAGTGTCAGTGCATCTGGCAACTCATAACACAGACTTGCAATACAGTGGCTCCAGTGAGAGCAGTATCCCTGGCAGAGGGGGCGGCCAGCACTGCAGGCCTGCCCAGAGGGGTGTCTCATCCTCGAGTGGGAGAGCAGTCCTGGCAGAGGGAGCGGCCTGCCTGCAGGTCTGGAGGAGGCCATGGGTACATCCAGGCAGTGAGCTAAGCCCAGCGCGGCTGGCATGGGGCATATAGGTGGTGGCGGCAGCTGGGCCAATGTGGGATTTAAAGATCCTTGGGGTTCCTCCCCTCCTTGGATCTGGGTGCAGGCCCCTGTTTCCTGTGCCAGCTCAGGGGTAGAGCAAGGATGCAGGAGGGAGGCAGAGGACCCTGGAGTCTCTGACAGAAATTGAACTGAAGTGACGTGGCGTCCCTTCCCTAGCTCTGGATCTGGGACCAAGTGCACCAAGTTCCTCCACATTGTGTCGCCTGGTCCTCAGTGTGTCACAGCACCCCAGCTGCTACTGCACACCGTGGACCCACTGAAGGAAGGACGTTTGAAGGGAGAGGTCAGACCTCGGTGACTAGGGGCTGGTGGGACTATGTGCACATCATCCAGATGGTTCTGAGTTTCTTTACCCTTGAGAAGAAGGCGTGAGTTAAGACAGATGAGCAATGGGCAAAGACTGAAAAAATTATCCCCCTCAGACCTGTCAGAAACTGCCGTGCCCGCCTCCTGTTCTTCGCGGCATCATCAAGTGAGAGATCAGGGGAGGTGGAATGAATTAGAACTTCATAGAATAAAATTGGAAATTAAGTCTGAGAGGATGGTTAAAAATAGCTTCATTGGATCCAGAGGAGTATAACACTGAAAACATTTCCTGTCACTGTGTTTGAAGGGTGTACATGGAAGGTTTCATTATGTGTTAGCCGTCAGGAGTACGGTAGTAACTTTGGAAGAAACTGGCATTGCACGAAACTAGCGAAGGCTCTCTGGTGGCCTTGGCGTGTGGCTGGGGTCTGGATGTCTCAGACACCCTCGTCCTGCTCACACCATTCAGCCTGTTTGCAAATCCAAACAACACTCCACCCTGACCCAGTGCCAAGCCCCTGAGCCAGTCGCCTGCTCTGCTGGCCAGCGTGCGTTCCTAAATGCCACGCAGGGAGGCGCGTTCCTGATGGACTCAGTGTGTCCTGAGGAAACGTGGGTTCCACAGATGAAGCCCCAGTTCGGGCCTTGGAGCGCAGCCCATTTTCAGAATGCGGAGTGGTGTTTGCACGTGCTCCCTTCAAGCTTGGTCGCCGGTTGTCTTCCAGGCCCACCTCCTGTCCTGGAGTCAGGGCTCTAGCTGAGGTGTTCCAACTACAACCAGGGCTTCCCCCACTGGGGTTGGAGGTTCCCTGCCCCCTCCTCTTGGGACCAGCCTTGCTGGGGTAGCCCCCTCCCTGGAGGATCCCCTGGGGCGTAGACTTGGGCGACCAGCGGCATCCTCCCCCTGCCAGTACCTCAGCGGGGCTCTGAGCCTCCTTGTTATGTAAGTATTGCCCTCGGATGCTGCCGCCACAGCGGGTGCCCCTCACCAGCCTGACACACCTCTGCTCTGGAGGTCGGGGATGCCTCGGCCACCCCAGCACTGACTCCTACTTCAGTGTCTTCCGTCTGAATCGTGCTTGTTCTCCTCTGTCCCGCCCCATCACTGCCCCTTCCCTCCCCCACAAGGAAGTCTTCTAAGCAGCCTGTGAGAGAGACAGTGCCTTCTGGGTCCTTCAGGCCTCCGTCCTGCAGAACATCCTTCTGGGAAGAAGCATGGGGCCGCAGTGGGCAGTGGCCGGGATGGGTTGTTTACTGAGTGAGTCACGAGCCTCTAGCCCCTGGGTGACAGAGCAGGCGCCCCACCGTGGAGGCTCACTGTCTTCAGAGCCTGCCTTCCCTCCGGCTTGTCAGGCTGGGTGCAGCCCAGTGATTGGGTTCTTCTCGAGGTTTGTGGCCCATTTGGCACTGGTCCGAAGGCCAAGGACCCCGCCTCAGTCCTCGTCAGCGCAGCTCTGTGCAAAGCAGAGGCCCAGAAGTCATGTGGCTGAGCAAGCCTGGGGAGAGATGTGGCTCAGAGCTCATTTAGGTGCAAGTCCTGGCTTTCCCACCTCTAGCTCAGTGACCTTGGGCAAGTCACTTAACCTCTGTGCCTCAGTTTCCAAATCTGGAACACAGAGCTGATGATTGCACCCACTTCACGGGCCTCCTGTGTGGATTAGATGTGTCAGCTTGTGTGAAGCTCTTTGAATGGTCCCAGCACTGCCCTGTGCTGCTGTTGTGGTCAGTGCTGCTCCTGCTCTGCCTCGGTCATTATTCAGAGCCTGGCTGGTGTGGGTATGGGGAATCCTCACGACAGCACCAGAAATAGCTCTCTAGTTCCCCACCACCTCAGGAGAGCCATTCCTCAGCCCTCACAGTGGAGGTGGTGGTTTCCCTCCATTCACATACATTCACTGAGCCTCTTCTGTGTAGGGGGCCCTGGGTGAGACCCAGTCCCACCCTTGGGAGGGCCCCACAACTGAATCTGCTAATGTAGGAGCCAAGCCTCCAAGGAGGAGCAGGCCACTAGGGCCGCTGGAGACAGCTGGGCAGAGCACGCCAGGTGGGAGTCCAGCAGGCCAGATCGAGAAAGCCATGGGTCCCTTGACGTGGGCTAATGGAAGAGGCAGCACAGGAGTTCGGGCTTCTAGTGGGCAGAAGTCGGGGCCAGACTCATGCTGAGGGTCTGGGGTGGAGTGGAGATAGGGACTCAGAGAGGCTGGGACCCAGGTCGGGGTGGAGCTGTCATGGTCCTACCCTCAGGAGGTGACTTCTGCAGCTGCCCCTGCTTAGGTTTCCCTGGAGCCAGGTTTCCCTGCAGGGGAGGAAAGGTGAGGAGAGGAGCAGACGGCAATCGGCCCTTGGGCTCCTGAGGAATGAGGGCTTCCTCTGGCCCTCCTAGGCCCTAGGGGTGTGTGCAGCATCTGAATCCAGCCCTTCTTTTAACTTCTGCATTGAAGTTGTGCTGTTTTATTTTTTAGGAATATCTTTTTCATAAAATGCACACATTGTTTTTTGTAAATGTATTTATTCGGGGAAATAGATGCCGGGATGGCCTTCAAGGTGCTTCAAGGTACCTACTCCCAAGCAGGTTCACTCTTCGGCTGTCCTGGGCTGTTGGGTCTCCCCACAGTGTTGTTTTAGATGGAAGGTCCTCAGAGTGAAGGGATCATATCTTCATCATAATTTTCCTCCTGATGTTTGTCTGAGGCCTACAACTTGCCAAGGACTTTCCTCCACAACCCTCGTGTTACCTTCCTGCATGGTGCCCACTGCTGCCATCATGCCCAGTGCAGATAGGGTATTCATAATGGCTTGTTGTGCCTGGACCAGCTCCAGGGTCTGTTCAGCCTGGGGCTTCTCCAGGATGCCATATGATCCTGAGCTCAACCCATGTAGATCAGAACTTCCCCAGCTTTCTTTGATAACCGGTTTTGGTGTAGTTAGGGATGGCTTCATCAGGAAGTTCATCTGCAAACCAAACTTGAGCTTCCTGAAAGTTAAGGGCAAAATCTCTTGCTCAGTGCTCTGTGATCACAGAGCCCAGCAGGCATGGCCCCTGAGTTCGCTGACCAGAGAGCACAGCCCCTTGCCCTGACCCTTCCATGTTTGGGAGAGACACCCCCCCGCCTTACCCCTGTGAGGTTGCTATTTGGGGCTTCACTGGTTCCTCCACTGAGCTCCTCAGGACTCTGACCCCAGCTGGATGCCATGTCCTAGGCAGCCAGGGTTTATTTGGCCTCATACATCCTTACCAGCTGTTGGGAGCAGAGGTCCCTCCTTGGGTTTCAGAGCTGCTCTGCTCAGCCCAGTGAGCCCTGCCTGTTAGCTTGCCCTCCTGGACTTGAGGGCCAACTCTACCGTTCACCACGTAGGTGACCTTGGGCAGGTGATGTTGCTTCCCAGAGCCTCAGCTTCCTCGCTTGGAAAGTGGGGACAGTCAAGCCTGCTTGTGTTCCCTGAGCACTGTTGTGAAGCTCTTGATTGCCTGGATGGGCTTGACTGGCGCCAGCTGTTTTGTGAAGCACAGCGTTAAGTATTAAGTTGATGTTCTCCGAGGGGCAGTGTAGGAAAGCACCCAAGCGGCCAAGTGACACAGGAGTGGACATTCCACAGGCTCTGACTGCTGGAGTCCCAGGAGTGCTTTTGGGCTGCTGGTGAGACTAGTGGTCTGGCTGGACAGTAGGATGTGAGGGAGAGAAAGAGGAGGTCTTTCTCCAGTTCCAGGAAGGAGGACAGCCCAGGAGGTGACAAGAGGGACTAGGGTGCCTGGGGGCTGTTGAGAATCAGATGGGTCATAGGGCCCATTAGATGGGAGCCCTGAATCCAGAGCCAGGCATCAGAGGCAGAGACTGAAGCTCTTCAAAGATTTACATACATCTTGTGATAGCCGTTCTTTGAATCCAGTTACCGAAATGGTTGTTGGGGATTTAGGTTTTTCTTTGGGAGACTTTTTGTTTTTCAAAACCCCTCGTGGGAATTCTCAAGAGCAGCTAGGGCTGAGGTTACAAGTGTGGGTGCTGGGTACTGTATGTGCCCCTCTCTTCCTCTTGTGAGCTGGCCCTGGGTCCCACCCTCTCCTGCCACCTCTGGGGAGAACACACGCCTGTCCCGCGGCTGCCCTGGTCACTGACCTGCCAGGCCTGCCCCAGTCTTCTCTTCTTGAGAGGATTGGCTTAACCTCAAAGGTCCCCAGGTCCAGAGAAAAGTTCAGCCCAGCTGCTCTGGCCTAGCCTTGCCTCTTTCCATCTGTGTGGACCTGGGGAAGCCATGGTTTCCTCTTCCATAGAGGAGAGACTTGAGGCACAGCCCGTCTGTCTGTCCCATGGGGTGCGCAGCAGCGGTCAGTGTCTCAGGTGGGGCTGGGACTTCCCTTAGGGCCTTCTTTCCATGTGTCACCCCTCCCATCTGCCCATAGCCACGCCCCTCCCCTCATGGCCACGCCTAGAGGAAGGACTCTAGGGTGGACCCCTGCCAGGCCTGCCTGCTTGGTGATGGGCATTCAGTGGGTGTCCAGACAGAAGCCCTGACCTTTCCCCTTGTGTTCTTGTGGGGGTGCCACAGGTGATTTAGGGGTCTGTTTCCCTCTGCTGGCATTCCACGTGAGCTCACCTCCTGCTTTGGCTTCCTTCGCTTCCTTCACGGGCTCCTGAGTGACAGAAGTTGGGTGGGGTCTGGAAGTTGCAGGGGCCCCAGGTCTTCCTCAAGGACCAGGGTGTGGGTGTGGAGATGTAGACAGTACCCAGGAGCTGGGGAGGCTGCAGTGAGGGGCTGGGGCCTGGGCCTGGGCCTGGCAGGCGGCTGGTGGTTTCGCCCCAGAAGCCCATAGCAAAGTTATTTTTGACTCTGGTTTCACGTCTTGCTGCTTTTTAAAAATACCGAGCCCTGAAATTCCTGCGCCAACTGTGTTTTTCATGGAATCCGCGTTTCAAGCTGGCCACAGCAAGGCTGTGACGTCACACATTCAGGTTCCTGTGACTCACCGGGGGCTGCTGGGCTCTGAGACTGGAACGTGTGCACAGTGGGAAGTGGGGGGAGGCAGGCCCACCCAGCCCCACTGGTTTAAAGGTCCAGATTATTGAAACTCTGCTGACCTAACTCAACAAGTCTAAGGATTTGGGCTTCTTTGCTTTGAGGACTTGGATAGAGTGACCCGTTACTTTGAGGCATCCTGCCGCTCCCCTCCAAGGAGCTAGTTTGCTAGTTTCACACTGGTGGGAAGGTGGGAACACTGGGCCCACCCTGATGTGGGCTGAACTGCCTGACCACTCTCAGGGGCTCTCGGTGTCCCTCTTTCCTGGACAGACCAGCTGTTGTTTGTGGAAACAGACTCCAGATTTTATAGCAGTTATGCCATTTTCTGTGGGGGCTGGTCCTCCCAGGTGTGCCCAGATGGATCTTGCTGGGAAGTTACAGAGTGAAAGTCACCCTGTGCCCCGCCCCTCCCAGTGATCCCTGCTTGTCGGGTGTGTGCAGCCCTCCTGATGTCAGTCGCACACGCAGGCAGTACCTAGGGGTGACTGTTGCTGGTTCCCACGAGAGAGGGCCCTCCCTCCACTGCAGCACATCTAGCCACCTGGCCTAGACCTTGTTTAGCCATCCTCTTCATGGATATTTAAAGGCTGCTCTTGGGCCAAAGTTGAGTTCTGGACAGCCTAAGCTCCTGCCACTTGGGGTTTGGAGACAAGAGACTGGTTTTCCTCTGTTAAGAGGCTACTTCCTGGGAACAAAGGACTGAAGACACTCTGGTCTCTTAGACACTTTGGGTCTCTCTCTAGCCGGTTGCAGAGAGGCTGGGCCCTGGCTTTTCCCAAGCCCTGTTGCTCATTTTGACAGTTTATCTGCAGCCTTCTCTGGCTTTGCAAATGCAGAGGCACAGGGGAGTACCAAACCAGGGGTGGGGCTGGTGGCAGCACTCAAAGGTGGCCCGAGCTTGTGTTTGTTATTGCATGAGGGGGCTGGATGGCAGCTCCATCTTCTATCCCATCTGCAGTTGTGACCAAAAGCACCGCCTTTCCAAAGAGGCTGCAGATGGAAGGCCCCCGCCCACCAGATGGGTTTGGGATGGCTGCGGTTACCTCTGGGGCCTGGGAATGTTCACGGTCTTATGAGATTTCTCCTGTGAGACCCAGAGCAGGCCTAGAGCTGGGGGAGGAGGAGCAGGAGCTGCAGCGGGAGAGCAAGGCCCGTATAGGGACATCTCATTCAGACTGACTCTGGGATGATTCTAAGAGCAGGGACAAAGGGGACTCCAGGTGATTTGTTCAAGGGCTCTCCAAAGAAGAGTCAAGCACACTTCATGAGAAAGGGCCTAGGAGTCTTTTGGTTGTGACAGGCAGCCCCAAATGGGCCTGCATGGCTCTGAGATTAAGCAAGCCACAGCTGACCCCGTGGCCACTTGGCGATCTTCTGAACGAAGCACCATGAGAGCTGGGTCAGGAAAGGCTACAGTTGGACCTGCCATCTCTCTCCTCCCACTCTGTACAGACTACCTGGGCCTGGTCTGTCATACAGACTCCCACTGGACCCACAATAGCCACGGCTGGGTTGAGGAGATAAAGCAGAAAGAAGCTTTGAACTCAGGAGAACATGGTCTTTAGGGGAGTGGTTCTGTGTCCCCCATTCTGATCTGGGTCTAGCCAGTGGCTCCACAAAACCAGCCAAGATGAGAGGCCAGGTTTCGCACCAGGGCTCAGTAGGTACTGGGCAGGGCAGAGGGGCCTGTGAGCCCTTCATTCCTGAGGTGGTCCTATTGGACCTGGGCCACGGCCTGACTTGTCAGGCTATACTGAGCTTTTCCAGACTTCCAACAAGCTGCCAAGCAGTCCCTCTGACTTGTGAAGACTGTGTTTTATCAGGTATTGGCAAATTAACTATTTTAAATGGATTGTTGGAAAAATGAGCATCTGAAGAAAAGGGATGCTAAACGGGGCCAAGGCCACAGTACATGCCCCTCGCTTAGCCCTGTTTGGACTCACCCTGGAACTAGAGTACAGCCTATCGAGCAGTGACTGGCATCCTGCACCTTGAGGCCTGTTCCTGTCAGACACTTGGCTTCCCTGGTGGCCTGCTCATGGCTGCCAGAGATGAGCTTGAACCCAGTCCAGTGTTGGCAGCAGGTATAGCTCGGATCTTCCTCCTGGTGTGGGTGGTGCCCCGTGGGTCCCAGAGCATCCGGTTTTATGGATGGTGGTGAGCGGACCCACTTTTTATAGCTTCTCTTTTGCGGGGTAAGCAATAATGTGGAAAAGCCTGTGTTTATTTAAAAGAAGTTGCTATAAAGCCACAAGGAAGGTAAATTAGCCAAGATTCTTTAATCTGGTGACTAATCTACCAATAGAAAATAGTTTTTCATGTATTTCCCGAAGAGAGCTAATCCTCATTAGAGGTGGGGGCTGGGGGATGCAGAAATGCCAGAGAAATCCTATATCCCTGAGATAATGTGAAACAGAAACATGGACTTCTGGGCCCAAGGGACAAAAGCTCATTTCGTGTTGTTAGCAGCAGGCTGTGGGGTGATGAGGAGTAGCTATAAAGACATTTGCTGAGCCCAGAAAGATTGGGAGGAATTTCTTTAGAAACGTGTATTTTTGTGTGCATCAGCTGTGTTTGTGATCCTGGACAAGTTAACGTGTCACACGTCAGTGTGAGTGGGAATCTCCATTTCAGGCCTCAAAGCTTTTAGTCCTCATCAAATCAGGCCTGAGGTGGGAGGGGAGGAACTGGGCTGCTTCCTGGACTCCTGCCCCACTTTGTGCCCCCACCACGTCCTGCTGAGGCCAGGAGGCTTCCTCCCTCCTAAGGCCAGCTGTTAGTGGCCCCTCCAGGCTCCAGCCTGCCCGCCCTCCTCTCCCTCCTCCGCCACCCCAAGTCCTCGAGGTCCGAGGCCCAAGCTGGGGGGAATGTTCCCCACCAGCCAGGCGGGCTCATCCCCAGAGTACGGCTCCCCAGGCCCGGGGGACCTGGACTGGCTGGTGCAGGACTTGCCTTCTCTGCATCCCCATGGTTCTCAGGGTCTGGCATTTGTCCATCCAGCACTCATTGTGCACCTATTAGGTGCCAGGAGCTGTGCCTGGACCGAGAAGATAGCAGTGAGTGAGAGTAGACAGAACCCCTATCCTCATGGGGCTGGCACTCAGACTGATGGCCATCTGCAGGCTGCTCGGGGAGGATGCATCACACCTCTGACTCGAAGGCCCCTGTGTCACAGACCTTTAGGCACTGGACAGAGGCTGGGGCTAAGAGGCAGAGCCTTTGTTGGTAGGAGCTAGGCCCAGACCAGCAACCCCTGTCCCCAGGGATCTGGGCTGGCCACTTCATCCCCCATTCATCCCTGACATGTGGCCAGGGCACCATCAGCAAGCCAGGGCCCTGCGTGTGTGCACAGGCCCGCGCACATACACCAAGAGACAGAACTGGAGCTGGCAGGAGACAAGGCAGAGCTGGGCAGGCGCTGGCCCAGCAGCCCCACTTTGTTTTGATAGCTCACAAGACCCCACAGCAAAGAGATTCCCTTTTTATTGCATCTGTTTTAGATCTTTAGAATCTGAGTAAAGTCAAAACCATGCTAAGGGGAGATTAATTCCACATTTTTCCATCTTTGCAATGAAACCAAAGGAAAGTTAGACATTCTGTGCGGCACAGTCGAGACAGGGGTGTTGAGCCAAAGGCCAGCCCCTGGATGTTTCCCATGGCCTGGCACAAGTGCCCCAGTGCCATGGCTGGGTGACTGTGCTCTCTTCTTGAGACCCAGGACACCTGGGACCCTCTACCCCCTAGAAATCTGGCTGCTGTGTTGGGAGAAGGGGGCTGGGGTGCCCCACCCACTATGGGGAGACCGCCTGGAGGAGCCAAATCAGCCACAAGCCTGGAAATGATTAAAAGGAACTTTCCATCACAGGAGAACTTTAAGAAGCAGCCAGACCACCACGTGCCCTGATGGCTCAGACCCTACAAGGCTTGACCACAGGCCACCTTCTTCAGGGCTTCATCAAGCCCAGTGTGTGCCTAGGGCCCCCCAACAGCCCAGAGCTATTCATAAAGTATTACAGTGGCTCTTCAAGAGATGCGTTGTACAGAGGAGGAGTCTAAAGCCATGAGTCAGATAACTTGTCCAAGGCCACTCAGCAAGTTAGCGGTCAAGTTCAGATTTGGACCCACGTGGTACAGCTCCTGAGCCTGTGCTCTTACCACCCAGGTCAAAGGTGGGGACTGGGAGTCACTCTGACAGCACTTTCCAAGGGCCCACGCCTTTGCTACAGCCAGGACCTGCTGAGAGAGGAGGAGGGCAGGGACCTGGGTGCTGGGGTGGGGATAAGGAGGACTTCTTGGGGGAGGGGGGCCGGAGTGGGGCGTCGGGTAGGTGTGGTTTGCCCCAGGAGAGCAGTAGTGACAAGCAACCCGGGCCTTGGGTGCCAGGTGAATGCCACGCCGAGGAGTTGGCCTTTATTCTTGAGCTCTTGAACAGGAAAGAAATACAGCAGAAGCAGGGTGGAGGGCAAAGGGGTGAAGAGGGACCCAGAGTCACCAGGAAGCCAAGACAGAAGGAGCGAGACTGGGAAGCAGTCACTGAGTGGGAAATGCCGGGGGGACTACAGCACTGACTGTCGGGGTCCAGGGGAAGGGAGGGCCTGCTTGAGTCAGGTGAGGCATCTCCTCGGGCAGAGCCTGGCCCCGCACAGCAGCCACAGTGGGCTTGGGCAGCCCAGATCCTATCACGTTATTTATTTCTGGCACCTCCATCACCCCGTCCTGCAGCCCCTTGCCCGCCCCAGGGCCCATGTGCTCACCACTCCCACTGCCCAGTGCTGCCTCCACCCGACACGTCCCTTCTCTTGGCTGAGTGTCTCCCCATGCTGGAGCCCTGGCAGACTTGTGCTCGTGTGGTGCTCTGACCCCCAACCATTTCAGCCCTCTTAGCCCACTCCCTGTCTTGCCCTGTTCAGACCCCGAGGCCCAGTCTCCTGGCTTCCTGGGAGAGAAAGAGCAGTTTTCGCTCCCCTCGCCCCCAGGCAGAGGATGTCAGCTCTCTGCCTCTGCCATCAGTCTGTCTCTGGCCCAGCCACTGTGTCCACCTCATGCCGCCTGTCTTCCACGTTCAAGGGAGGCCCAGGAGGGATGTGCAGCCACAGAAACCAATACCACTGACCTAAGAGGGGCCCAATGCTCCATGTGGGGCCCTGCTTAAAGGTGGCTCCAGGGACTGGGGCACTGGGAAAAAGAGCTGCCCCCAGCTGGACAGATTGGGGAGTGCAGTGGGGAAGCCTGGAGTGAGGCCTGCACCCGGGGAAGCATTTTGTAAGGAACTAACCAAATAGCTGGGAAATGCAGATAGAACGGCTGGCCGATCACCCTCGTTGTTTCCCCTTCCTCCAGAATGTTATTCACTGTTGGTAATGGCTGAGCAGCTTTGCCGAAAGCCCACCAGGATAGGACTGGTACTGTAACCCCATCAGTACCTGGAAGCCCCGAAGAGCCAGAGTGTCGGTTGCTGCACATGGGGGGCACCTGACAAATGTGTGGGAGCAGACGATGGTGTCAGGAGGGCCCGTGTTGTGGGTGTCCTGTGGCCTCTCCAGAAGGCTCCAGTCTTCCCACTACATCTGCACGGGGAGTGCGTGCAAGAGGCCTTCAGTAAAGGTGACGGCAGCAGTGGCTCTGGGAGGAGGAGCAGCTGCTGGAAGGGGCCTGGCCCTGCAGGCCATGCTTGGCAGCCTCACCTTCAGTCCCAGAGCAGCAGGAAGGCAGTGGGGCTCCTAAGCCGAGGAGGGGTGAGACCCTGCTGGCTGCTACATGGGGTCTGGTCTGGGAGTGGCTGTGTGGCCGTGGTGAGGCGTGATGGAGGCAAGAGAGCACGAGAGGGGATGAGTGAGCGAAGAGTCAGTCGAGGGCCAGGGTCGGCACACTTTTTCTTAACAGTGAATATTCTGGGCTTTGTGGGCCGTAGAGTCTGTCACAACTACCCAACATGCCATTGTAGCCGGAAAGCAGCCATAGACAGTATGTAAGCAAACAGGCACGGCAGTAAACCTGACTGACAAAAACAGGCAGCAGGCTGACTGTGCCAAGCCTTGGTCTGGAGAGACAACAGAATTCAACAGCAAACAGGAGAGTTTCTAAAGGACCGATTTTCCATGAGAAGGGCTGTGGCTTCCTAGAAATTGCTGGTAACAGCAGGAGAAGGTGGTTCTGAAAGAAGCCCCCCAGGTGACCCCCTGGCAGGTGCAACTTGGAAAACGACATTTCTGGATCTCTTACGACCTCACCTGACTTGCAGGTGGAGGCCATGACCCCTAGAGGCAGATAGTGTTGGCAGAAGGGTAACAGTGTCCAGGTGTGGGGTCCTGTTGCTCCACTTCAGGGAGGGAAGTGCCTTATTTAAAGTGGAGCCCAATCTTGTGAGGGGCAGGGTGTTAGCAGTGACCTGGGTGAGTACCACAGAGTGGTTTGAGACTGATCACTTACGCTGTAGTGACACAAGCGCCCCAGTGAGAGACGGCATCTAAAATTAAGGTGTTAGGGTATTTTCTCATTCCCTGTCTGTTTAAAGGTTCTTGTTGGTATGTCCCTTTTGTCCCTATAGTTTTGCCTTTTCATAGCATAAAATTGTGACTTTTGTGATCATTCCAAACCTAAACATTTAGCCGGATAAGAGAGTCTGTTTCATGGGCACTGGGGGCATCTGAGGCCTGGGAACTGCCTCTGAGAGTGGCCTGATAGTATGAGGGGACTGCTGGGTGACCCTGACGGATGTCCCTTCCAAGCACTTCTGCTCATTTAATCCAGAGCCATCGAGCTAAGTGGCCTGACAAGTGGCTGCCACTGGGTGAGAAGAGAGATCCAGGAGTTTGTCCTTAGGCTGCTCAAGCTTGGGCATCGGGCGGGGGACAAGCAGATATCCTGGGGTCACAGGGCCTGTAGCCCTCAGGCACTGCCAGAGCCAGTGGGGAACAGGAAGTAGCCAGCCCTTTCCTTATACGTGCTCAATGCGGACAGAACAGGGTACACAGTTCCTGGTACCTCATTCTGCACTCTGAAGCCAGGCCACCACGGTTCATGGTCCACGTTAGTCATTTACAAGCTGTGTGACTTTGGGCGAGTTAGTATCACTGTGCCTTGGTTTCCTCATTAGGAAAAACAGGCTCCTATCCTGAAGGGTCCTTGTAGAGTGCCTGGCACATCATGCACGCTGCGGGAACGAACGTCAGCTGCCTAGAGCAGCCCCCGGAGCAGAGTGTGTCAGGAATCGGGAGGGGCCCCCAGAGCCCAGTCCTGGCTTCTCCCGCTGGTCTTCCCTTGTGCCTGGGCTCTACACCCAGTTACAGAGGGGACCTTGTGCCTGGATGGCACCAGAGCCAGGGAGAGGGCATGAGCTGCCTGGTTTCTCCAAGGTCAGCAGACAGGAGGGACATCTCTGAGGAAGAATTTGGTCCCCGGTGATGGCCATCTTTCCCAGCTACCTTGCCCAGACAGGTCCGCCCAACAGCCAGAACCCTGGACTCATCTCTTTCTCTAGTTTCCCTTTGCTCTGCTTAAAATTAAATCAGAGACCCAAGGACACCCGTGTCAGGCAGGGCCATTTCCCTCTTTGGCATCTGCCACCACACCCAGCGTGCACCTCCTTGGGGACTTTGTGAGAGGCTGGAACCAGGTCAGATCTCATTCGCCCTTAGGAGAGTAGACTCAGAAGGACTGCAGAGGTGTTTGCCTTTCCAGTGCCTCTCCTCACCCTCCAAGGCAGGTGGGCCTTGTCTCTGGGCCTGGGGAGCGGGACACAGTGTGGCAGGAAAATTCCCAGGGCTGGACCTGGAGCACGAGGTCGGGGCAGCTGCGAGCAGCCTGCTTGGTGTGGCACCGGGCCTGGCGGGGAAGGACTGTGGGCTCTGCTCCACTCTCTGAACATTGGGACAGCACATACTCGCGGAGGCTTGCTGTGCCCCTGACATTTGGTGTGGGGATATTGCTCTGAACCAACAGGGAAAGTTCACATGGCAGAGGTGGCCGGGGACCCATCCTTGCTAGGGATGCGCTACCCTCTCACTGTCTGCACCGCCAGCCCTGAGTGTACTCAGGCTGACCACTGCTACTTGGCTGCTCTGATAGGAGCCTTTCCATCACTGGGGAAGCCCTTTCCTTGGTGGAGGGAAGGCATGTCAGCAAATCAGAGGTCAGGCTTTCTAGGTTTCACTTTCTCAGGAGCGATAACCATTTTCTATGAAAATGAGGGCCCATGCTTTATTGGAGTAGGATTATTCAGACAAATTTGTGAAACAGAGACTACCAGTCGGTGTTCTAAAGTACAGAAATCCAAAGTGCCCTCCTCTCCCTGGCCCATCCTTCCAGCTCAGAGGGGATTTGGTGGGATCAGATGTCACTGGGAAGAGCCGGGTAGACTTAATCCTTGGATGATGGCTGCCACCCAGCATCTTCTCAGAGTAGCTGGAGGCAGAGGGAATAGGGGGAGCGGAGATCAAACACGGAGATGATGTGACTCTTCCAGAAGCTTGCCTGGGAAGGGGAGAAGCCAGAGAGCGGCAGGGGAGGGAGGAGCTGCAGGTTTAAGAGGGGGTGGACATTTTTTCAGCCTGTTTGTCTTTAACGTGCTATGAAGCATCCCTTCAAAGCTCCCAAAGGAAGGACCCATAACTGGGCCAGCACCCTCCATTCAGCGGGCAGGAGGGGAAGTAGATGATACTTTTCTGTTCAGAGAAATTTAACATCAGACTTAATAACCGTATTTCTACCAAGCTGAAATCTGGGTCCCCTGTGGAACTAAGCGGAGGCCTCATGAAATGCGTGACACCCCTGGTATTGATGTTGGCCCAGCACCCACTGCCTCGACATTTGGAAATTTCGTCCCTGTGAAGTGTGTGTGTGTGCTGGGGGCAGTGCTGGGGGTTGAGCAGAAGAGGAAAAGCTGGCTGGCTCCCCTACTGGGGCCTGGAGTCTGGAGCCATCGGAAAAAGTCTGGATGAAAAATGATTTTGGAGCTTGGCTCAGTGTGAGTTTCACAGCAGCCAGTGGAAACTTCCAGGAATGCTGCTCTGGGCCAGCCGGGGGCTGTTTCCGCCACCACTTTTACGAGACGCAGACCCCCTCCACGGCTGGCCGGCCAGCACAGGGGAAGCGTGACGGTCTCTTCCAGCTCAGCTCTGCCTCTCAGAGTTCAGTTCATGCTCCACAGGCAGCAACTTTTCAGGCTCTGTCCCATACCCCAGGGCATGGAGCCCTTGCTGCTGGGCCAGCTCTTTAGAAGGGGCCTGCCCCCAGGAGGAGCAGCCTCTGTGAACGGTGGCCTCCGTGAACAGTGACATCCATGCGGTATGCTGAGAGAATTTATAGCGGCCTCAGAGGGGAAACTCCCTCCCAAAATGTTTCAATGTTTTATTAAACGTATGACAGGAAACTTTCCTTTCCACTGGACCAAGGCCCAGAGCCTCTATGGAGCCTCAGGGAAGGTGGCAGAACCTCCTGGGGGAGCCCACAGACAAATGGGTGAAATTAATAGAAAGTTTTGTTTCTGAACCTGACCTGTTTCTGATGCCTGCAGGCTCCACGGCACAGGAACTGAGCCTGCCCCATTCACAATGGACTTGCCCAGGGCCTGGCGTGCACAGGCACCCAACCAACCCTGGACGAGGGGAGTGACAAGCAGGGACTTGATGCCCAGCGTGCATCAGGCTGAGCGAGTGCTGGAGTGGGCATTGACTAATGAGGTGGGCTTTTGGGGGGAGTACTTGAGGGCAGTCAGCTAGCCCCTCTCTGGGGAGCACATGGGCTCCTGGACACCACTGCCCCTCTGCCAACACTCTGTCCAAAGCCAGAGGAGGGGCGCAGGTTTTTGCAGCCTTGTCTGGGAGCCATGTCTGTGAGACTGGTCCTGGCCCACGAATCACATGCAGCACCAGGGGTGAGAGCATTGGACGGGCCAGACGGCCAGGTCTGCAGGCCAGCCTTCAGACTGGGTGTACGAGAGAGGCCAGGGAGCAAAGACTCGGCCTCTGGAAGCCAACATGATGACAAGCATTGGCACAGTGGCCAGCGTGGGTCAGGCCAACACATGCTGGGCACCATGCTTGCAGTCTCCAGGACCACTGTGAGCTTGACATCATTCCCATTAGAGAGGAAAAACGGCTCAGAAACAGGGAGTTCGGGCCTAACCCCCAGACAGCACATCATCCTTGCAATGGTCCTCAGTGGACTTGGACAGGAAGAGGCCCCCCTGGGCTCGGGGGAATCACCTCCCAGCCTGGGAAGCCCTCCGGGTGTAGCGAGCAAGGGCCCGAGGCATGGGCAGGACCCAAGGTGGGGGCGTCTTCATTTGTTGGTAATTTTCTCACCTTTGGAACAGAGATGGTAGATGGTCTCCAATTGGTTATGGACAGAGTGTGGCCCAACCGAGAAAGTGGTTCTGCTCTGGAAGCCCAGTCTAAACGCCAGACCACCAGGGTTGGGGGTGCCTGGCCTTTGGTTGTCTTGGGGAATGACCAAGGGCCGTGGGGCCTGCTGCCTACTCTTCCTCCCTGTGTCCTTCCCCTGCTCACCAACATCAGAGAACAACCGTCCGGAACCAGCAGGGGTGGACAGGAAGCCCAGAGACAAGGCGCCAGGCAGGATCCCTGGGTAGGAAGAGCTTGTCTTTGTTTGGCGGACCGAGGCAGCTGAGCAGGACTGGTTGAGGGGATCCCCAAGGCAGCCTAGTGGCCCCTCCATCCTCTGGGGCTGACCATTTGTTTTGCAGACAGTCTCCATCCTGGAACAGCGGTTGACACTGACAGAAGACAAGCTGAAGCAGTGTCTGGAGAACCAGCAGCTAATCATGCAGAGAACAACACCGTGATCAGGGGAGCAAGAATCAAGAGCTCGGTCGATTTGCGGGGTGGCAGGCCGGGGATTTGTACTGTGGGACGTGGGTGAATAAATAAAGGGGCTTCGGCTCTGGGAATCACATCCGTCCGGAGCCCCAGGGGTGGTGCTCTTTTGCTCTTCACCTGCTGTCCACACCTGGATACTCTCCACCTGGCAGTGGGGGGCCCCTATAGGCGGGGCCCACATCTGCACCATGGACCACATTTAGTTTAATGTGAAGGAACCACTTGAAAATGTCTGTGGCCTTGGAGTCCTAAGGAGCCCTCAGATGGCAGCTCTCCGCCGGAGGAGGTGGCTTCAAGCCACCTTGCTTTTCATTTATCTTACTGGGGCTTGTCACCCTTTCTGCCACGTGACAGGCTTTTCCCATCTCAGCGTAGAAATGGACTACTCGTTGGTTGGATAAGCCCGCAGTTTCCTCTAAATATGACAAAAGGCCCAGCATAGGCCCACCTGAGTCTGTTTTATCCAGGAACAAGCACTCTGGTGGGGAGGGGGTGGCTTTGTAGTGGCCTTGATTTCTGCCCCACACATGTCCACTGGGTCCTGGTGGCTTCCCCCTCTGCATGTGTGAGGGCAAAGGAATCTGAACATTAAAAAATACACTTTATTGAGCTTGTCGTAGAAATGGCTTGTTCTGAGTGAGACCTAATCAGCGCCCACCCCCATCCCCAGGGCCCATGAAGGGAGAATAAAAATGGCGTCTTGGGAGGGCCTCTATTGGGATGACCTCTGAAGCCCAGCACACCCTGTTTACAGCTGTTCAGAGCCTTGGGAAGCAAGACAGCCAGAGCCCCTGCACATATGCCCTCCCTCTGGCTGGCCTGGCTGCTGGCTGCTTCACCTGGGACCTGGAGGTCTCAGGCACCTGCCTTTCTACTTGCTTGTGAGGATTCCATAGGCTCCTTCTCGTGCATCCTTGCAGGAAAGCCAGGCAAGTGTTTCTTATATGTCTGAGTGCAGTCTGTGCCTTCAGCTTTGCGCTTCTGGGGGCGTGGCCAGCCAAGGATGTATTTATCCTGCAACACACCTGCCCTGCCCTGGGGGCTAGGGGAAGGCACTGTTAGATCTTCCCTAGAGCTGTCAGTACCAGGCAGCTGATGAGCTTCCCAGACTCTGCAGTTTCCAGGTAGGAGCAGAGCCTGGATGCCTAAGGGCTTGGACTGACAAGAGGCAGCCTGTGTTGAGTCCTGATGAACGAACCCGAACCCGAACCCGGGGAAGCTGCCTCTTCCCACTGGGCAGAGAGGGAGCTGCAATCTGGGGTCAGGCCTCAGGCTCTGCCTTTGGTCAATCTGTGTGACCTCAACATGGTGACATGAGCTCTGTAAGCCTCAGGTGCTTATATTAGGTGGTGGTGGTAACCACCCGCACCAGGTGGTGATGAGGTCGGTTCTGCAGTAGGTGCTTAACAGAGGCCCGTCGCTCCCGGGCCCCACCAGTCCCTCTAGGCCGACGGGGCCTGCTGTAGGTGGGGAAGACGCTGCTGGCTCAGGACGTTCTGGAGGCCCCCAGGACCTGCTACAGTCCTCCCACGTGGCCCTGCTGGTGTGTAGAAGAGCCCAGCAGGCCTGCTGGTCTAAATTGACAGGTTAAGACCCCCCAACTGCCTTGGGAAGTCATGGGCTCCCATGGGAGGCTTTTACGGGGAGTCTGGGCAACCCTAAGTCAGCTTGCGCAGAGGGTCCAGTGCCTGTGGGTCGGGCTCGTCATCCCGGCCCACGCTCGCTGTCCTACCACTGCTGAGCCCTCAGCTGTCGTGCTGTGGCCAGCAGAGCTGGGGCTCCCAGGTGGTGGGGCTCCAGCCCAGGGCGAGATCCTCTCCAAAGACCCAGATGGTGCCCCTTGCTGGGGACAGCAGGGCAGGAGCAGCATCTCCAGGGCACCGGGTGGCAGCTCTGCTCACAGGCCTGGCAAGGGCTGCCGTCGTTGCCATCTTCAGTGTATACAAGGATCTCGCCTTGAATTTCTCTCTGAAATCTGCCTTTCTGTGTGGGAGAAAATGTGGATTTGAGGGTCTGCTAGGGATTTGGGAAATGGTCTGGAAGCCCCACCGTGGCTACTAGGTGTAAACAGTCTGGAAAGGGCCCCCCCCCCACAGTGCAGGATCAGCGTGTCCTAGGACGTCTGACCTGGGCCCCCCAGGTGGAGGCGGGCTCTGGGCGCGGGCTGTCTGGGAGGGCTTTGTTAGAATGGCCTGCACATCACACTCCGGCCTCGACAGAGCCACCAGCCAGACCTGCAACTGGGGCAAAGGATGGTTCTTAGAGAGCTGCATATGTCTTTAAAACAGCATAGAGCTGCCTCGTCCAAGCCAGTGTGTATGACCACACCGAGGTCAGAGCTGTGGGGGACTCGACTCGGGCTCTCATTTGGGCCAGTTCTTCCCCAGAGAGTTCCTTTTCTTGCTCATGTGGGGCCCGACCCAGGACCTCACTGCTCTGAGAATCTAGGGGCCAGGTTGCTGCTGGGGGCAGGGGGACAGGGGACCCTGGGGTGCTCTGCTCTCTCTGAGCTCTGTCTCTCCAGCCTCATTTCCAACCCCTTTTCCCTGTGAAGGTGCTGCAGGACCCTGAGCTGGGCGACACTGCTGGGGCTGGTGGCAGGCAGGACTGGCTACGGGGCCTGCACGAGACGAGGAGGAGTATGGGGCCTCGGGTCCTTGAGGTGGCTTGGCCAGGTTGAGGGCAACAACAGAGGTCCTTTGTTGCGGTGCTTCCCAAAATGACACTCCCTGCTAGCCCTCCCCACGGCTCCCCTGGGGCTGGGCTCTTACCAGTCCCCCACTGGGGCTGCCAGCCCTCTGGAAATGTAGATGCCTTAGCTCGGCCGTCATCTCTCCTAATTTTGGATTTTGGTAACTGAGCTCCCAGAAAACCAAATTGCAGGCATCTTTATTTTTCTTCCTTCCTTCCTTCCTTCCTAGAAAGAGGAGGTTAGGTTAGGAGTTTTTTGTTAGGAAGAGCATCTCAGGGCAATTCCTACCCCACCCCTTCATGCCCTAATTTTCCTAACGTGAAATAAAAGAACAGTTATCTGTGATTTAAATCATGATCCCCCACCTACCCTTCACCAGATTCTTGGGGTTCCGGGGATGAATCTGCACTTCCTGCCAGAAAAACCAAGGGAGGCAGGTCAGGTGGGCTGGATGACAAAGCCAGCAAGAAGCAGCTGAGTCCAACCCCTGCCCGTGGCAAGCGTGCTGCCCTTTATTCCTGGGTCACCACTCCCAGGAGCACTGGACAGGCTGTGTTGCTAGCTCCCTGCAGGCCTGTCTTCCTGTCCTGGAAACTCTGTTATCCTCCCACCCGGCACTGTCCTTGTCCCTCTGTCCTCTGATCTCCGTGGTGGCCAGATACGTGAGAGCAGGCTGGCGAGAGGGCAGATCAGAGGAGACGGGCCCCTGACCCACAGCCGGAGTCTAAATCTGTCCCCTGTTAGCTCTATGACCTTGAACCTGTTCAGTAACCTTGTGGAGACCGTTTGTAAGCTAGTACCTGTCTTGCTGGGCACATGAGGCGCTCAGAACAAGCGTGCGATCACTGTGTGACTGGAGGGAGTCTTCTGGCAGGTTTTACCCTTTCCCTAGAACTTGGCCTGTGTGTCCATAGAAATGGGGTTTGATGGTCCTAGGGTCCTTCTGGCTCTGAAATTCTCAGTAGCCAGACTTACGGTCTCTTGATCCAGTGGTGAAGAGGAAGTTGGGATGGCAGGCAGCCCTTCCCCACCCAAGGAGGCAAGCACTCCAAGGCCACCTCTTCAGCCATCACAGAGGCCGAGGCCGAGGCCGCTACTCTGGAGGGCCAGCACAGGCTTTGGGGTGGGTGTTTGTGATTGCCGGGAATCCCGGAAACCCAGCCCGCTGAGCAAGCGAGAGCACAGTGAGTCACACTGGCCTGCCGTCCCGGCTCCCTGTCAATAGCCTCATCTTCCTAAACGGTTTGCTCAAGATGGGCCCCTGATGGCTCCAGCCTTAATTGGGGTGTGGCCATTTAAGGGGGACAAAAATCCCCCCAAGGGGTTCTCTCCAAGCACCCCCCCTCCACCCTAGCCTGCCCCAGGCTGCTGAGGAGGGAACCACCTTGCCAAAGCAGCAGTGGCCAGCTGGCGGCACCGGCCCCCGGGACATCACTCCACTTCCTGCGAGCATCGCCGCCTGACGCAGCCTTGTTCTGTTGCTGGGTGGGCTCCAGCGCACCCCAGCTGGCTGCCCTGGCACCCTGGGTTCCCTTGCTTGGCCGCTCTGGAGAAGTCTTTCAAGAGACCCAGGACGTGGGGCTCTCCCAGCCATGCTCCAGATGAGGCTGGAGCCAGCCCAGAGAGCCTGGGGCAAAGCCATTAGGATGCTTTCAGTGCCAGCCCCTCCTCCAGCTGAGAGCCGCTGTGTGGAAACACTCTCCCAAGAACCTATTTATAGAGCAAGGCCCCAGGAGTGCTTTCACTTCAGGTGAGGCCACCTCGAGCCCCATCTGCCCGGGCCTGCAGCTTGTGGCAGGAACCCCGGTCCCCACGCACCCTCTCCTACCACCCATGAGGAAGCTGAGCGCTGCTGGACAAGGAACTCAGGCAAGAGAGGAAGTCATACTCTCCTGCAGCTTCCCTTTCTCAGCCCTTGAGCTGCTGTTTCAGGCACAAGTGTGTGTTCCCGAAAGCGGGACTTAGGCATCTGTCGTGGGTGCCCAGTGGGCAGAGAGAGGCCTGCCCGCAGGACCCAGGCTGGTGCCGGCAGTGTCGCTCAGCCACGCATACTGACGTCAGCCCCTGTCCATCTCCATCCTTCCCCAGCTGGGCACCCAGACTCAGCTTTGGAAGGGAGACTGACTTTGGAGCCATGGCCTTCCCCCATGTTCACCCAATCCGTGTCGTTTGAGTCTCAGGCCTGACCCAGGGCACATCTGCTCAGCTGGCCTCTCCTAGATAACTGCGCTGCCCCTCCCCTCCACAAATTAGGCTCAGCCCAGGGCCTTGCTTTGACCTGGCAGGTCTCTTTGGAACCATCCAGCTCCCCTAGAAGTTCATACGGTGCCTCTCCACCTCTCCACTCAAACTGTGACTCCAGCCAGAGTCACCCCAAGGACATGCCCTCATGCCCAAGGTTGGCATGGGAGGGCCAACCATGTTCCCCAGGGCCAGCACACCCCCTGACCTCCACCCTCAGCTCAGCCCCCAGAATCTTCCTCCATGACAGCTGCTCCTGGGTTGGCTCCTCAGAAGCCTCGGAAACTTCGAGCGGGAGAAGCAATGTAATTAGTCTTCCAGACCCTCCAGGCAGCAGCTCACATGTGCCTGCTAACAGAAAACAGAAGGTGCTCTGTCACAGGGGCCTGGGCTGGCCCAGGTCAGGGCTGCTGCCATGAGACCTCTTGGCTGGAATTGTGAAGCTGACCTTTGCTCCTGGGGTGGCCCTGGTCCTGAGGTTGGGTCCAGTTCCCCTAAGAGTTGGGGTGTGCTTGGGAGTAGAGCCATCTGTGAGGCCCCAGGATGAGGCATGTCCTGAAGTCTCCTGGTGGGATGAATGCCACTGGCTTGGAGAAACTCCAGGTCTGAAGGCCTCTCTGGTGAGGGAAGGGGGCCTTAGGCTGGGGCAGGTCAGGTGAGAGCCCTTCCAACCTGCCCACCACTAAGACCATCCCAAAGCTGGACCCCCAAGGAGCCAGGACTCACTGAGATGGTGCCTGCTCCTTTCCTGCCTGGTCTGCTTCTGCCTTTGGCCCACTCCATCTGTTCTCAACAGCAGCCAGAGTCGGCTAAGCTATAAGATTAAAAAATAATAAATCAAAAAAGAAAACCTGTAAGACAGCTTAGGCCATCCCTGCCCAATCCCTTTCAGTGGTTCCCCAGCCCCCTTCAAGTATAAGCCACAACGTTCACCACAGCCAAGAGGCCCTTCTCCATCCTGTCCATTCCCCCACCCCCATCTCTGACCACCCTTCACCCTCCCTTCATTCCCCTCCAGCCACACCAGCCTCCTTAGTGTTCCCTGGACACAACAGGAACATTCCAGCCACAGGGCCTTTGCACCTACTATTCCTACTGCCAGGAATGCTCTGACTTCACCTTTCTGTGCCTTGGCCTCCTCATCCATAACATGAGGTAACAGCAGTAGTGGTCTCATAAGGCTTCTGGAAAGATTTGCTGAAACATTCCGCACAAAGCTCTGAGAACAGGCTTTGTCCCTGCAGGGCTCCGATCCATGGCCTAGGGAGGGCTAGGCCCCATCATCAGAGTTCTACAGGCCAGCCAGCTGGCTACAAGGCCTACCCCAGGCTCGGCCTTGGTCGGCTGGCTAGAAACCTGGGGCTCAAACAGTGTTCCTGGAAGGGGGATCTGTTGTACCCCGTGAGGCCCACAGACTCTGCTCCCTAACTGCTATGGGTCTGTCTCCCTGGAGACCTCACCACACATGCTGACGTGGCTCCTACTTAGCCTTCTCCCAACCAGGCTTCCAGCCACCAGGCCAGTCTGGGTGCCTGATAGCTGAGAGGGGCTGAGATGGGGGTCAGGGCCAATGGGGCAGTGGCTTCACCGCACCCACGGCTCTCTGGTGTGGTAGGGGCCACTGGGCTGGATCTGAAGGAGCCTCTTGCTGCTGGCCAGCTGGCTGGCTGTGGAGGGGCTGCCTCCTGCCCGCAGGGACCCTCCCACCCACCTGTTTTTATCCTGCCCCGAATGGCTCAGAATCCCAGTCAAACAAGGCCAGGGATTTGGGATTTTTTCTGCCTAAAGGAGAGGAGTGGGCCCCCTAAGTGGTCTCTCCTACTGCTGCACCCCAACACTGTGGGCCTGGAGGCCTCCTGCAGGGGCCTGGGAGGCTAGCAGCCACCCTTGTAGCGGGTGGGCACTGGGATTTCTAGGGATGGTCCTCCGCTCCTCTCCCTCTTCCCCCTCCCTAACCCTCCCTACCCCTCCCCTTTCTTCCTCCAAACACATGTTTCCAATCCCCTCTCAGGCCCCTCTCCCCCTCCCCAGCCCCTTCCCATTTCCTCTCAGAGGCATTGACTCCAATGTGGAACTCATTAGGAGACCCTGAGGGCTCGTAACCCAACTCTGGCCTGGGCTCAGGGAGGGGGTCTGTCCTCAGCCCCCACGCTGAGGCGAAACAGCCTCCCCGTCTGGCCCCCGTCTGGCTCTGTGCAGCCTTGAGCTAGAGACCACAGGAGCCGGTCATGGCCAAGAGCTGGGCAGTGCGGGTTGGGGGAGTGTGGCCAGGCGTCCGGCTCATCTCAGTCTGGTGCCCATTTCATCATCCAAGCCTCCTCAGGAGCCAGGCCAGGGCAGCTTCTGGTCCTACTGTGGCAGCTGGACCTGCTGGTGAAAAGCCAACCTCAGGGCTCCTAGAGAAGACCAGAGGAAGGGTGTGGGGTTCTGACCTGCTACCTGATGACCCTCAGCTTTTCATCTGAAAATGGGAAGGGAAGTCCAGGGAAGGGAGCATGGTTTGAACTGGGCATGTATGAATAAAGCCATTTTCTCTCCGGAAGGGCACAGTCCCATGGGCTGGAAGTAGAGGTTATGCAAAAAAACTGATGCTGTGGTCACTGGAGTTTGGGACATGCCAGATGAACAAAAAGCCAGCTACATCCCTGCAGGACTTTTCAGAGCCTCTAACACACTCCTAAGCTATGCAGCTGGGGCCACAGAATTGACAGTGTTTCGGAGACACTTGACCACACGACGCTCTTTATTGAGGTGTGCCTGGCGGGCCTAGTGTTCTATGGACCCCACTCTGGGTAATTCGACAGAAAGAGCCCTCAGAGGGCAGGAGGCACGTGTCAAAACCCTCTGATGGGAAAGGCTCCCTGAGGGTCAAAGCAGGGGCTGTTGTCTGCTGGGTCTGAGCAAAGGATGGGAATTGAATAGTGATGACAGCTAAGGAGGGGGCAGCAGGAGGCAGCAGGAGGCAGCAGGAGGCTGGTGTGGCCAAGGTTTGGAGGTGGGACCAGGCTTGAGCTGTGACTGATTCCCTCCCTACCCTTCCTTATTGGGGGTGGGGGCAGGTGTGGGCACAGAGGCAGAGGCATGAGGCTGGTGGGTAGGGCCTTGCCCCATGGGATGTTGGGAGCATCCATGCCCCACATCAGCCTCAAGACAGGGCAGTCATGGCTCTAGGTTCAGAAAAGTTACTCTGTCTCCTCTGTCCCTGTTTCCCTTCCTGTTGGGGCCAGCCTCTCTGCTCAGAGCCCATTCTATCCACACTCCCTAGCATAGCTGCTTCCAGTCCCCTTCCCATCCCTCCGCTTTCGGAGCCCTTCCCACAGGGACTCACTGCCTGCCCCCAGGGCCCTATTCCCCACCGTCCAGGCATAAGAGGGAGACATGTGCTCAGCCCTGGGCCAGACCCTTCACAGGGCACATTTCCTCCTGCCTCACAGCAGTCTTGTATGGTATCCTGTACCCCGTTATATAGAGGAGGAAATAGGCCTGGAGAGGGGAGGCTGCTGGTAGAGTCAGGATAACAACCAGGCCTCCTGGTCAGGCTCCCCAGTCTCCATCCTCCCATCTTACCTTTGCTTGTCCCAACACGCATGGCACACTCACTCCTTGGTCGTCTAACAGCCACACTGGGTTGTCTTGCTTTGTCCAGTGCAGGGCCTGGCAGGTGGTCAGCACTTGACCTTGTCTGGTACAGGTGCCGGGCCAAGGCCACTGCTGCTCGCAGTGCACGAGGGTGGTTGGGGTCTGTGCCCAGCCCCTTGGGCCAAAGAGGCCTTTCCCTCTGATGGTTCCAATGCAGAACCTGCCTGGCTGCCTGCACCCCAGGGAACTAGAGTAGGCAGAAAGTATTGCCCCATTTCACAGATGGAGAGGCAGGGGCACCTCCAGGGGCCACCCAAGTCCACAACAGCTTCCCAGATCTGTGGGTTCTAGCTCCCTCCTACCTGGGGACTCCATGACCCACTAGTGTTCACCACCTGGAGAATCCAGCCACTCCCCAGCCTGAGTTCTTGGGCCTGGCCTGGTGGTTCTGGGGAGGTTTCGACAGAGGGCTCCAGCTCTGGCCAAACCCACCCTCACCAGCCCTGGTTTCAGAGCTGCCCTTAGGGCTCAGGCCAGAGGGCTGGCCCTCAGAGAGCCCCACTAGAAGCCACCCTGAGGGTTCATTGGCTCCCTCCTCTCTCCCAGGGGACCGTAGTCTTTGCAGGGAGGGAGCCTCCCAGGTCTTGGGGCATGTGCCCCAGTGGCAGGAATAGGGCTGCGTGGGGCCAAACCAAGAAGGGGAGTTCCTAGTGCTTCCAAGGCTGCCTGCCTGCCTGCCTGGGAACGCTGCACATCCAGCTCCAGGCTGCTGCTGGACAGCTAAGCCCATGTAGGGTGGCACTGGGCATGAAACCTGGATGGGGCTGAGCACTGAGGCTTCAACCCAGCCACCTCGTGCCTGGGCCAGACCAGCTGGCTCCCAGACCATGTCCCCAGCCTCATCATGGTCACGTGAGCACTGTCACTGTCACGATCAATGCCTCATAGGAGGGATTCCTGAAAAACAGGGCTGTGTGGGCGGATGGGGAGGGGACCAGACAGGCCCAGGCTGGCGGCAGGCAGATGCTAATGAGGCGTTAGGCCTGGCAGGTACAGAGACCTAGCAGGCTGTGCCCCTTGGCCCACCAGAAGCTGACCCAGCCCAGGCCCCTGGCACATCCGCCCGCCAGGTACCCTGGGAATTCCCAGCCTCCCCCACCCTCCCAACCTCAAAGGTTGGACTGGCTTTGCTGTCAGGAGCCTGCCACTGCTAGCTCTCCTAATCAAAAAACCAGAGCTGGTTTGGCAAAGACAGACCAGGGCACCACCCCAGACTCCACCCCAGCTCCTTGTCTTTGCTCTGGCTGGGAATGCCTGCCCAAGATGCCCTCCCGTCCCCCCGCCCCTGCTCAAACCATCCAGGGCTCCAGGCCCTTCCTGGCCAAAGTAGCCTCAGAAGGATCAGAAGCTTCAGGCAGGAAGCCAAGGGTGACATGGTGGCCAGAGGCCAACACCTGAGGACCCTTGTTCCCCAAAGCCCTGGCTTCTAACCCTCAGAGCCCCAGGTGGGCTCAGGAGGTGCTGCCTATAAGCCCTGAAGTGTTAAAGGGAGGGGAGATTGGCCAACAGCAGAGGGGCCTGCAACAGGAAAGGGCTTGCCTTCACTCACGACTTTGGGGCAGGGGACCGGCCCACCCAGGCTAACCTGAGTCCTTTTCCTCTCTCCTCTGCCTTCCTCCCAGCCCCAAGGAAATCAGCGCTAGCCGCCAGGTTTTTCCGGATTGCTGAGCTGCTCCTCCTGGCCCTCTAGGGATGACCTCAGTGTTAGCAGATGGGGCTCCCCGACCCAGCTCAGCCCCTCTTCCAGGCTCACGAGGGGTAGTGGGCAGGCCTGGAACCCAGGCTTGGGAACTGAGGGGCCCCTGGGTCCACCAAGAGGTGGGAGTTTGGGTTCAACCTGCAGAGGGAGGCTGAGCTAGCGACACTCAGATGGGGGAGGGAGCGCCCTCTCTGAAACGGAAATTGAGGCCCTGCAGGAGCAGGGATCCATCCCATCATGGTGAGGAGCCTTCTGGCTCCAGGTGATCTCACTGAGTGACTCTGGGCAGGTCATGCTGGACAGGCTGAGGCCCAGGTGGGGAATGGAAGTGAGAGCTTCTGGAATCCTCTAGTATGGCAGGGGAGGGCCGAAAGCATTTGAAATCACAGGACCATGTGCTCATGACTGGCAGGACAGAGTCCAGAAGGAAGTCAGGATCCCAATTCTGACTCAGCTCCTTCCCGGGTGCCCACTCTGGCTCTGGAGGATGAGTGGATTTAGGGGGAAGAATAAGAAAGCAGTCAAAGAAAAGAGGCTGGAAAGGAGGGCTGAGGAGGGCTGAGTGTAAAGACCCTGAAGAGACAGTGGGCAGGGTGATGTAGGGGCAGCGGGGTAGCGAGGGAGATTGGAGGGCAGCCAGAGAGTCCTGGACGACCCCTCTGGCTGCTGTGTGGGGAATGCACTGTGGGGATGGGGCAGGGGGCCAGCAAGGAGGCTAGTGAGATGGTCCAGGGGTGAAAGAGGAGGATGTGGACTGTGTCAGTGGACAGATTTTGAAACTGGGTGGCGGGAAGGATCAGCTACATGTGCCATGGAAGTGGGAAGAGCATTTGATAGCACATACGCCACCTGCGGGATATAGCCTCCCCTCCTGACAGGGCGAGTAGCTTGTCCAGGCCCCCAGTCTGCCCCTCACCCTGCCAGTGTTGGCCCCTTGCCACCCCAGTGATGGGAAAGGACTGGCAGAGCAAAGGGCCCCCTGAAGAGCGTGCTTGGGTCTCCTCTGCAGGAGCCTGGAGCCACAGTGAGAGCTGGCTGGGGGTGTGGGTCTTAGTCCAGGGCCCAGCCCCTTGCCACAGCAGGGGTTAGAACCATGGGCCTTATTTTCCCCATCTGTCAAGTGAGTTGACAGCCCTCCAAGGGTTGGTGCAAAGCCTGGACATGGGGCCAGAAGGAAACACGACTTGAGACGATCAGGTGTGCTCCTGACCAGTAAGCCCACAGGGGCCTGTGTGTGGGAGCCCTAGGCAGGCACATCCCCCCTCCCCCACCGACCGCCTTTCCACTCGCCCGTGTTTATGTGTTTCCTTCCCATCACCTGGGCCACCGTGACTCACCCCAGGCCCAGTGGGTGAGTGAGTAACTGGCTGGGGTTGGAGCCAAGCCCTTGGGCCAGACATTTCCCTTCCTAGGCCTCAGTTTTCCCGTTTGGAGAATGGATAGACAAGCCCTGCTCTGCTCACGTTACTGGAGAATCTGGGGCAACGCAGACCTGAGGAGGTGAAAGCTGCAACGGGGTGAGGGCAAAGTAGGGGACAGCCTTTGTGTTGGGACCAGGCCTGCTTGACATCAGTTCCAAGACAGCCCCGAGCAGGGCTTAAAATGCTCACTTGCCCAGGCTGACCAGCCCAGCAGACCCCCTCCTCTTAGGGGAGCCCCACACTGGAGAGGGCTTGGAATGGAGGATGGGTGAGGCCCAAAATCTCTGGGCGACCTCCTGGAGGACTCCAGTGTTGAAGGGAGGCTCACACAGGAAAAGTCGCAGAGAGAGAAGGCTCCACACCCAGCCCTGCTCCACCCCAGACCCCTGCAGGCTGAGCAGCCCATAAGTGGGCAGAGAGTGGAAAATGCTGGGCCCTGCCTGGGAGGACTCGGAGCAAGAGCAGACTCTGCTGAGGTTAAACAGGGCAGGCTTTCTAAGGCCATGGCCCCTCAGAAGCTGGAGATGATTTCAGAGGGTGGGGGTGTGGAATGAGGAAGTGCATAGAGGCAGGGGCACCGTGTCTGGGGCACCAAGTAAGAAGCAGAAGAAAGTCAGGGTGAAATGAGCTGGGGGTGGGGACAGAGAAGCCATGGCTGGTCTAGCTATGAACTGGGGTCTCAGCAAACAGGCTTTATCTCCCTTGTCTACCAAAGTCAGTCGATTGGTCCTGCCTGCTTGGATGGGTCTTGAGGCCAGAGGATGGTTCAGCAAGAGAAGGTGCTGTGATTGACTAGTAATGTCCGCCAGGGACAAATCATAGCACAGTGGTGAAGGTGGCTGGCCCCAGTGGGCTGGTAAGTGGCCATGGTGAATCCACCTGGGGAGGTTGGCCCAGGGCCTGCAGTCACTCCTAGGTGGGGAGCTGGGAGAGGGAAGAATCTGTCTCATTTCCCTCTGAAGTCCCACTTCACCGCCCGGCACACTCCCTCGCCCAGGGCAGGTGCTCAAAAAATGAGCAGGAACTGATCAGGAGGCTCCCACAGAGGCATGGCTCCCTGCACTCTGCCTTCTCCATGCGGCCTTGGGGAGTTCCCAGATCTTCTAGGCCCTGGCTTCCATCCTGCCAGGTCTTGTTCTCTGACTTTCCTGGGTGTGACCCTCTCTCCCACCTGCTCCCCAGGGCCCTGTCCTACCCTCTCTGCCCAGCACACCTGGGCCGGGCAGGGGGAGAACAGACAGGCTGGTTCCCCAGCACGAGCTTCCCTGGGCCATGCCTGCCATCGCCCAGGGCCTGGCAGCCCCCTGCTGGAAGGAAGGCAGGGATGGACTTCCCGTCCATCCAGAGCTTGTCACCACAGAGATCCCAGCAACAGGCAATAGGGAAGAGTGAGCCCAGGTGCCTGGAGGGCTGGGGGAGGGAAGTGTGGATTCCACCACCCTGGAACAACCCCTCTGTGGGCACCCCTCCAACAAAAGGGCAAGTGCCCAGATGTACCGGGTCTGTTTGCATGTGTATTGTATATTTCTGCACTCGTGCATAGGTCTGTATCTGTGTATTTCATATGTATATGTGCCTTTGAGCATACGAGCACGTACAGGTAGGTCTGTGCGTGTTTATGCCTGCACTGTGTGTCCCTATGTGTGTCTGTACATGCACACGTGGGGGTGTACAGCCAGGACTTCCATCCAGGGCAGGAGAGTTGCCAGGTCTTTCACAGTCCACTCCTGGCCTGGCTTTGACATTACCTGTTCTCACTGTAACCCAGACAGGTGTCTCACCGAGGGATGGGGGAGAAGCTGTTCCAAGTTTCAGGGGTAAGCGGGTGACCCCTAGTCTGGTTCTCAGGCAGGGTCCTGATGGGACATCTCCCCCAGCCTGCTAGAGCTGCCGTGGGCAGAGGCTGGCTTTGTCACCAGCCACAGGCACCATGGACTAGAGTGCCCGGCCCCTGCCCCAGGTCCTGATCAGCTCTCCTAGTGGGAAATAGACCCCAACTGGAAAGCTGCTCTCCTGGAAGCAAGCAGGAGCTAACCCTAGATTTCTGCTAGCCTCATTAGGATAGGAAGGCAAGGAACTGACCCCCTTCCTCTCCTCCCCTTCTGGCATATGTCATTCAAAACCTGGTGGCCCATCTCTAAGAAACCCATGGGTACCAGAGGGAAAAGGAAAGTCTTCTTCCAAGATGCTTAAACAATTCTTGGTGACACCGCTCCTGGGAGACTATGCCACATGGATGTGTTGGGGGTGGGGGGGGTGCACTGCATAGTAGTTCTTATCTGTTCAGTTCACATCAAATATTCCACTATCGTGGCCAAGCCTCGCCCTGCTGGGAATGTCCCTTCACTGTGCAGTTCTGGGGCTGGATATGGGCAGACAGGGAAGGTAGCTCCAAACATGCCTCGCCGGCTTGGGCCTGGCACCTGGATGACTAGGGATGAGGCAGATGGCAGGAGGAGGAATGGGCTTCATGAGGGGCAGATGCGCCATTGGGCCTCCAAAGGGAGAGTCTGGTGGAGGGTTTTGAACTGTGACTGTGATAGAGTCCAGAGCAAAGATTTGGGGCAGGGGTCCCAGGATCACGGGGCAGGGGGTGCTGAT
Source organism: Camelus bactrianus (assembly GCF_048773025.1). Classification (NCBI taxonomy): domain Eukaryota; kingdom Metazoa; phylum Chordata; class Mammalia; order Artiodactyla; family Camelidae; genus Camelus; species Camelus bactrianus. Next base: position 32,236,186 of record NC_133555.1, read on the forward strand.
CTAGCCTGGAGGATTAAAGGAGGCCTCCCTGAGGGTGAAAACTGAGCTGGGATCTTCTAGAAGGCAGGTGAAGGGTGAGGGCAAAAGAATGCCCCAGCTGAGGGAACTGTGTGCAAAGACCCGGAGGTGTGTGGGAGAGGGTACGGCTGCAGTGAGCTCAAACACACCCCACTCCTGAGAGACCCAGAGACCTGTTCTGGGGTCCTCACCCTGCCCCTCAGGAAGACCCTGATGAGTGGGGCATCTCTCTCAGGGGCTGCAGGTGAGGGGTCTGAACTTTGACAGACAGGAAAGGCCACATTCCTAAAGAGGAGGAATGTCTTTGATCCCATGTTCTAGCCCAGGGCCCCAAGTCCCCTCTCCCAGCATCCTTGAGAGAGGCTGACAGTTGGAGGGCGAGGCCCCTGGGCAGGGGCAGCTCTGTCCTCTTGCTCTGACCATAGGCAAGTACATGTTATGCTCTGAGCCTTGTAAGTCAGAGGGTTTTGTGTCTGTCCACAGCTCTGTCATCAACCCCCAAGGGCAGCCCTGCTGTGATCCATTTTATACATTGTGTCTAGCTGTTCAGGACAGGAGGCAGGGCTTCCATTCAGGAACCATGGCTTTGGGCCTCTCCTCCAGCCAGGGTGCTGGGGGCCCAGGACCCTGCCAGCATCTCACAGGGCCAGGGTAATTCTCTCACCATTTTGTTTCCACTGTCACCCCCTCCCCAGATGCTCTCCCTTCTCCTGTACTCAGCCAAAGCCTGCTTCTTCTTACATCCCTGCTGGCGGGTGCCCACCCCCCCGGCGAGTTTTTCCAATTCCGCACATTCTCATAGGTCTCTCCTCCAGGCTGTATGTCTCCCTAGAGGAGTCCAGAGGGGGTGGAGACCCAAGGGAGCCATCACCAGCTAATGTGAGGGGTGGTGGCCCTCCTACTCTCTTCCAGGGAGGTGCTTCGTCACACACAGAGGACCAGACTGTGGGGACACAGTGGAGGTTCCTATTTCAGTTGTGCCCCTACTAGTGAGAGGCACAGTCTTAGCTCCAACAGCCCCTAACGAGCCCATGGAGGAATGAGTCACTGGTCAGCAGGGGTGGGTGTGTGGAGGGGAAGGTGGTTAGCGGGACTGCTTCAGGGCCACCCCTCTTCGTGCCTTCAGGTCAACAGAAAGCTCAGATCCTGCAGGTTCCAGAAGCCCTCCCTTCGGCAAATCTCAAGCACTACCTCCCCTCACCTGTGACCCTGACTCCCTCCAGCTGGGTGTAGAGGCTGCGTGGCTGTGAGTCGACCAGCCTCGGGCAGAGTGGGAGGGGTAAGCCCCAAAGAGGTGGGGGCACTCTGCTCGTCAAGGAAAGGACCAGAGAAACCGCAGGGCTCCGCTGCGAGCTCCCTCCCAGGGCAGACAGCCCTGGTTCTGTAGGGAAAGCGCGGCATGCCCTGCGCACGCGCGCGCGCGCGCCGCTCGAGTGGGGCCGCTTTGTTCTAGCGCTACCTGCGGATCCATTCACCTCCTCCGCCCAGCCAGCCAGCGAGCCGAAGCACAGCGCTCGCTGAGACCCCGCCCATTTCCCGCGCTGGGTGGGATTTTCGGCCGGCCCCGCCTCCCTCTCCCCCGCAGTGTCTCCTTCGGCTGCGATTGGCCATCTGCGTGGCGCACTCCCACCTACCGCAAAAGTTGATTGGTGCGTTGGGAGGAGGTAGGCGGAGGACAGTCGATTATAAAGGAGCACTCTCCCACCCGCTCCAAAGTAAAAGTCACGTGGCGCTTCACTAGGTTCCCCCCGTCACCACCCTGCTTCGAAAGCTTTCTTAAAGTGACCGTTCTCTTTTCCCTGGGCTGGTCCTTTCCAGGATTTCTTCACCCTTGCCCTCGGAGGGTGGCAAGGCCCTAAGCCGTCCTACTCCGCAGTCGTCTAGGTGATGATTTCCCCTCAGGCCTGCTAAGGTGAGACTACCTTCAGGTTCCCGAGCCTGTGGTCCTCAGTGGGACTGTGCAGTCGCCTAAAACAGTGACAGCATAAGCACAGGGCCTGGCACATAGTAGGCGTTCGATTTCAATTTGTTGAATGAACTCGCTGAAAGAATGAATGAATGCGGTTGACAGAAGGAGGGGACATTGGGTCAGCTTGATCGCCCCCTCCCTCCGCCACATCCCCGGGGAAACTCTGCTTCAGGGAATGTGGGAAGAGGGTGCCAGGTGCCGGACGCCCCCAGGGCAGCCCTTCAAGGTAGGCGCAGAGGAGCTGGGAGCGCTGACATAGGGGACCTGGGCATAGGCGTCTTGGCCAGGCCCCCTAGACGAGTCATAACCTGTTCTGGGCAAGGTGAGAGGACGGCAGCGCTGGGGCCGGAAGAAGGCCCGGACGCCAGTCTCCGGACGCAGGTCTGTGGGCGCACGGGACCGCTCGCGAGCCCGCGTACTCGGTGGGGAGGGGCGGCGGAGGCGCGGCTCCTTTAAGCCCGGGCGCCGGCATCGCGGCCCCGCCCCCCGGAGGACGCCTCGGCGCGCGGCCGCCGGAGCTGCCGTTTAATTGGGGCTGTCAGGCCGCGGCGCGCGCGGAGGGCCGGGCGGGACGGAGGCCGGGAGGCCGGGGTGGCCGGCGTGCAGCTCGGCGGGAGGCGGGCGCCCAGAGACGCCGCTGGGGCCCGCGCGGCCGGGGCGCGTCCCAGGGCAGGGCTGCCCGGCCCCGGCCCCGGGCCGCCCGCGCTCCCCATGAAAAACCAGCTCCGCGGCCCCCCAGCGCGGGCGCACATGTCGGCCTCGGGGGCGTCGGCGGCTGGGGACACCGGGGCGGGGTCCGAGCCCGGTGCGGGGTCCGGGTCCGGCGCGAGCACCGGGGCAGGCGCGGCGACGGGTGCGGGGGCCATGCCATGCAAGAGCGCCGAGTGGCTGCAGGAGGAGCTGGAGGCGCGCGGCGGCGCGTCCTTGCTGTTGCTCGACTGCCGGCCGCACGAGCTCTTCGAGTCTTCGCACATCGAGACGGCCATCAACCTGGCCATCCCGGGCCTCATGCTGCGCCGCCTGCGCAAGGGCAACCTGCCCATCCGCTCCATCATCCCCAACCACGCCGACAAGGAGCGCTTCGCTACGCGCTGCAAGGCGGCCACCGTGCTGCTCTACGACGAGGCCACGGCTGAGTGGCAGCCAGAGCCCGGCGCTCCAGCCTCGGTACTTGGCCTTCTCCTGCAAAAGCTGCGCGACGACGGCTGCCAGGCCTACTACCTCCAAGGTGAGGGCAGGACCCAGATCCCGTCCGGGATTGGGGCTCTTCCGCGGCTCTCTGATAGCCCCGTGAGAGGCTGCTTTCTCTCCCCGTGCCCGCAGCCTCCCAGGTCGGCGCCACGTCGCCCCCGGCCCGCATCCGTTCCTCCCGGGAGCCCGGCCCCTGCGGTGCAGGTTTAGGCCGGCGCCGGGGGCCTCCTCTATACCCCTTTCTGGGCACGATTCGAGTGGGCTGAACAAACTTTTCCCCGTCTGGACTTTCCTTTTTTGCCTTTTGGAGCCTTTGCAGCTCCCAGGTCCCAGCTGAGCCCCTCTGCGGAGGGAGGGTTCCCTCCTGGGCACCCAAATCCAGCTCCTCCAGCCTAGAATGCGTGTCCCTGGAAGGCCAGGGTTAGAACAATAACATTTCACAACGATTCCTGCCCCTGCTAGGGCATAGAGACCGATTAGGTTGGGGGACTCCGGGCATCCTGGCATGAGTCTCACCGCTTGGGGAGTCACCGCCTCTTGGAGGCGCTGGGAGCAGGGCTGTAAGCAGTGTGCCTTGCCCCAGCTATGGTTTTCCGGGACCCCCAAGTCCTTAGCCTGCTGCCCAGAGATTGTGGAAGAGGGAGTCAGCGCTGGGAGGCGAGTGGCTGCAGCCGGTGTTTCCAATTAACATTCCAAAATGGCCTCTTGCTGGCAGCAGGGCGGGCAGACGAGAGGGGAGGGGAGGCCTGCGGCACCCTCGGGCGCAGGGCCCATGCTTAGCTGCAAGGCGCTCCCCATTTCTTGTTCCTGTACAACCCCAAGCAGCCTCTCCTTCTGTAGGTCCAAGGCTGGGCAGGAACCTTGTGTTCTAAGGGGGGTTCTGGAGAGGTGGAGCTGGGACCCCTTTTCTGAACCTGCCCTTACTGGGGGAAAGAGCCAGCCAATACCTTCACACTCCCTTTCTTGACTGTGGTTGAGGGTCTGGGGCAAGCACTGGATTCTTAGTCAGGAGGCCCAGGCCCTCTCAGCCTCTAGCTGACCCAGCCACAGCTCTGGTGCCTTAGACTCACATCTAGGAGGAGTTTGCAAACCCATAAGTGCTGGCCTGAGATGGGGTTTGCTTTCCTTTAGCACAGCAGTTACTTAGCACTTGTGGGTGCCAGGTGTGCTTGGGAGCTGTGGAAGAAGAATGAGCTGGGGTCTGTCCTCAAGTGCCCTAAAGCTGGTGGTGTAGCTGGGGCCCTGAAGCCTTATGGGTAAGGGTATGGAGCTCAGGCATGTTACTTCACCGCCCAGGGTCTCAGTTTCCCCATCTCCCCATCTGTGAAGTGGGTCATAGGACAGATGTGGAGAAAACAGAAGATACATATGTAAATACTTGGCACCGCCCACGTTGTCCATGGTTCAGTGCTTGCCGAGGGGGAGCCCTGGCTGTCGCTGGTCTCGTGCAGCCTGTTTGGTCTGGGGGCACTGGCTGGTGACATTGTCAGCCTCTCACCCAGGCCCTGTCTCACCCTGGCCACAGGTGGTTTCAACAAGTTCCAGACAGAGTACTCAGAGCACTGCGAGACCAATGTGGATAGCTCGTCCTCGCCAAGTGGCTCGCCGCCCACCTCGGTGCTGGGCCTGGGGGGCCTCCGCATCAGCTCTGACTGCTCCGATGGTGAGTCGGACCGAGAGCTGCCCAGCAGTGCCACCGAGTCGGACGGCAGCCCTGTGCCATCCAGCCAACCGACCTTCCCCGTCCAGATCCTGCCCTACCTCTACCTCGGCTGCGCCAAGGACTCCACCAACCTGGATGTGCTCGGCAAGTACGGCATCAAGTATATCCTCAATGTCACGCCCAACCTGCCCAACGCCTTCGAGCACGGGGGCGAGTTCACCTACAAGCAGATCCCCATCTCTGACCACTGGAGCCAGAACCTCTCCCAGTTCTTCCCTGAGGCCATCAGCTTCATTGGTAGGTGCTGCCGGGCTTTGGGCAGGGTGGGTGCGCAGGCGTGTCAAGGTGTGTGTGACTCTGGGTGTTGCCTGTGCCTGGCCAGGTACCTCTGGGCCTGTTGAGACCTGTGTGTGCCCTACATGTGCCAGCGTGTGCCCATGGGTGTACCCAGGCCCGCTGTGAGTCACAGTGGGCCTCAGGGCCTGAGTCCCAGGCTCCCTACAGCTGTCGGCACCTCCATGGACTCTGCTGTCCAGCTTGGGTTTTCCTGGCTGCGCTGTTTTGGGCTCAGCAAGCTGAAACATCCTAGCTCTCAGACCTCCCACGGGTCTCACTTGCTCTGCGTCATGCCTCAGCACACGTGTCTCTTTAGGATGGGGCTGTCACGGTTCCTCTTTGGGCTTTACAGTGTACCTGAGGGGGCCAAAGGATGGCCTGGAGCCAGAGGCCTCCCCCAAATAGGCAGCTGTTGGAACATGGTGACTCTAAGGGTCTCTTCAGGGCTCCAGATACTCCTGGCAGTCTGTGGGGCTTGATTGGCATGTAGAGGGTATCCAGAGAGTGTGGGGGAGGATGAGGAAGGCCTCCCCCAGGGCAGTGTGCTGTGCCGTCTGGCTTAGAGCCCTCTGAGCCCCCAGCATCCGCAGCCTCAGCTGACTCCACGAATCGCCTTATTTCTGACCTCCCATCCGCTTCCTCCCTGGCCAGCTGGAGGCTGTTAGATTGCAGGTCGTCTTCCTTGGCCTCAGTTCTCACCAGGGTTTGGGGAAGGGACACCAGATCAGGGTGGACATAAACCCTGGGCTCTCTGAGCCTGGTAACCCAGGGTTCTGCCCAGCCTCCGGTGGCAGGGAGAGGGTGGCCCAGGCAGGCTTTTCCTGCTGGCAGCTGTGTCCAGTGGAGGGCGTTTTGGTGTCAGCTGGGCTGGGCTAGCTTTAATAACAGGAAGTGGGAGGCTTCCCCGCCTCATCCGCTTACTGGGAACCAAAACTAGGTGCCTGGCTTGGGGGAAGGAAGGAAGCCAGAGGCCTGGGGGAGGGGCCGCCCAGGAGGACATGGCCAAGAGGGCTCTGGTGCCACCTCGGCATTCGTGTTCTCCCCGGTGAGGGAGTGGAGGGGGGCCCCCGGATTCCCCAGGGCTGAGCCTGGTTTATAGGTGCCTTTATCCTTCTTGAAGTCCCCTTTCTATCTGGGGAGGGGGACAGACCAGGGTGCAGAGGTAGAGGGAACCATTGTCCTCATTTGACAAGTGAAGGAATTCATGTTCAAGCATCCCATAGGACTCAATGGGGCAGGATCAAACACCAGCACCCCCACGGCTCAGCTGCACCCTGAGAGGGCTAAAAATAAAGCCAGCGGAAGTGGTTTTACCTTGGATCACCCGGGAGTAGGTTTGGGGGCCAGGCCTTCCCTGTATCTTGATGTGTCACCACTGGAGGCTTATCGCCACCATCCCCTTCTGCTGCCCCACATCGCAAGGTCAGACAGTGTGATTCCCCATGAAGCCGCAACATTTGTCTCTTCCCCTGCTGGTCTTGCTCCCAGTTGGTCCCCAAGTCTGGATGAAGCACCTCCTGCATGTTAGCCCTGGCCACCCTCATGTAGGGGTGGGGAGGGAAAGTCCTGCCAGGCCAGAGGCAGCAAACACCAGATGAGGAGCAATTTGAGAACCTGTGCAGCATCCTGTAGGAGTGCACTGTTTAAGTGCCAGCTGTATGCCTGGCTCCCAGTGGGCTCAGGAGGGGGACCTTGAAGGCTGCAGGTCTGTGTCTTGTTAATCTATGTTTCTGGCATGGTGACGTAGCTGCCCCAGGGTTCTGTGGAGGAGCGATGACAGGACTGAGTTGCTCAGTGGCTCAAACCAGTGTTTACTGAGCTCGTACTACATGTCAGGCAGAGGAGTCTGACAGCAGCACTGGGGGGACTGGGGGGGTGGAGGGGGAGCTGGCAGAACCTGGTCGGCTGTGGTGGGAGTTGTCACAGGCACATGGGCTGGGTGGGCCCCACCTAAGCAAACCCCACTTGTGAAACTTGAGGCGTGGCCCTCATCCCTGACTGTTCAGGAGCAGGGCTAAGACCCCAGGGACTGGCTGGTCACAAGGAAGAGATGAATACAGGGCCAGGCACCCCCTGTTCTCTTGTGGAGGAGCCTCTTCTAGCCTGTTTCCCAGCAGGCTCTCGGGGGTACCCCTGGGAGCTGCCCCAGGTCATGAGCTGGCAGTGGTGGGTGCAATGAATTAGGAGGAGCCTGTGTGTGGCCTTGGGCTCGTCACTTTGTTGCTGTGTCTGTTTCCTCATTTATAAAATTAGCTTGGTAGCCACGGTGCAGATGACCTGAGAGGATGCAGGTGACACCCTTGGCATAGTCGTAGCACAGTTATGGCAGCAGTAGGACTGGCAGTGATCACACTGTTTATGACACCCTCAGGTCCTCCTCAGAGCCCTGTGACTAAGCCAGCCCCTCTGACAGATGAGAAAACGGAGTTGCAGGGAGGTCCAGTGACTTGCAGTTCATGTGTGGCCGGGCCCTCTCCACAGTCATCCTCTTGACCTCTACCCAAGTCACTGTGCCCCCCGCCTGGGACGTCACCAGATCCCTTGAGAGTCAGGCAGCACCAGCTCATCACCATGCCACCTGTGGTGGCTCCCTGGAGGAGGTGCCTCCCTGACCCGTGCCTGTGTGTTTCAGATGAGGCCCGCTCCAAGAAGTGTGGGGTCCTGGTGCACTGCCTGGCCGGCATCAGCCGCTCGGTGACCGTCACGGTGGCCTACCTGATGCAGAAGATGAACCTGTCACTCAACGACGCCTACGACTTTGTCAAGAGGAAAAAGTCCAACATCTCACCCAACTTCAACTTTATGGGGCAGCTGCTGGACTTCGAGCGGACGCTGGGGCTGAGCAGCCCGTGTGACAACCACACCCCCAGCGAGCAGCTCTACTTCTCCACGCCCACCAACCACAACCTGTTCCCGCTCAACACGCTCGAGTCCACGTGAGGCCGGGGCCCGGGGGCTGGTCCCTCCCCGGTCCTCCCTGGGGCCAGCTGGGAGGGCCCACACCCGCTGCCTCTGGCCTGAGGAACCTGGACATCGCCTGTGCCCAGAGGCCCGGGCTGACGGGCGGCCGAGCTTCCCGCGCCATCTCAGGGCTGGCGCAGCCCCCAGCAAGGCCTCCCCCGGCAGGACTTTTTGGCGGGGCCCTCTGCGCTCAGACCCGTGGCTTGGTGAGTCCCGCGGGGGCCCCCTCCTTGTCCCAGGACACTCTTTTCTGCTGATGGCCCAGCCAGTTTGGCTAGTTTTTTTAAAGACACATCCATGGACCTGAGTTTACTTTTTACTTTTGGCAGGTAAATCCGAGCTCCCTGGAGCACAGAGTGTTCATGCTCTTCTTGATTTTTCTTTTTTTAATGAAAAGTGTTATTTTCAGGCTACATGCAACAGTGGATTGTATAAACCAGTATTTCATCCCTTTCTTGATCCTGCGAGAGAGAGAAATGTTCTTAGTTTTGTTTTTCTATTTCAAAAAGCAGTTTTTGGGTTTTTGTTTTTAATGGAGAAGACAAACCCCACGTTGATCTTGACCAAATGCGTTTTGCACATGTGTGAAGCCTCCATTTCTGCAGCAGCCCTTCTTAAAAGGGGTGGCTTGCTGCTCTCCCGGCATCGGGACCCCCAGCCCCGCCCAGACCTCCCACCTCTGCCCAACCCGACTTGGCACTGCATTTACCTATGATGACTGCCCCGGGTTGTGAGTCAGGGGCTGGACAGGCGGCCTTGGTGTTCTCTGCCCTCCCAGCTGCCCTTCTGGTGGTCCCTGCAGACTGCCTGAGGCAGGAGATAGAGGCCCTGTCGCTGTCCTGCTGGACGTGGGGCCACGTGGGACTGCCAAACAGTAGCATTAGCCCTTTGGGCTCAGCCCTGGGTTGGGGGGGCTGGGCCCCAGGCCCTTTTCTATATGTACTCACTACTTCTGTCTGTCTCTCTCTCTCTGTTTGTAGCTGAGAGTAGAGGCCCAGGGACCGGGGAAGCTTTTTGGTGGTGCGGCCCAGCCCCACCTCCCAAGTTTCTTCCCATACCCTGGCCTTCGCTCTGGTTCAGCTGCCACCCCCAGCCCCCTTGTCCCGTGGAAGCCTGCCCTGCGCTCATCTCACCCATGCCTTCCATTAAGAAACTCGCACCCATTTCAATCCCAGCACAGGGAGGCAGCAAGGATAGACTAGGAAAGAAAGGGGTGTGAGGCTCTGTCCATCCCTCACCCTGCCCCTGTATCCACAGAACAAAGCCACGGATTCCGTTATCCTCCTCCAGTTCTGTTCCTTCTCCAAGCTCAGTTCTCCCAGGTGTCAGGACTGCATGGGGTCCCCGGGAGGGGTGAGCAGTCGAGCCGGGGTCCCTGAGCGAGCCCACCCTCAGCATGAGAGCGAGGCCACGGAAACTCCGCCCCCACTGCATCTTACCTCACGGGGGTGGTTTTCAGGGATTCTTTAAGGCAGCAGATTAAAATCTTGCCACAGTTGAGAAATTGACAAAAAGCTTCCATGCTGTACATGGTTCTCTTCCTCTCTTTTTTACCTTTAAAAAGAAAAACCCAGAAAGATGCATCAGATTTGTGTAAATGAGGGTATGCCAAGAGGGTGGCCAGTTTTGCTTTATGATCTTATGAAGGAAAATTTGTGACCCTACATATATACACACATACATATATATATCCCGAACCAGCAACGGGACTTTGTTTATATTGCAAATAAATATTATTTTTTCTTTAAAATGACTTGTGTCTGATCAGGGCCTAGGGTCGGGGTGGAGTGGCAAGGACGGGCACTGTGGCCAGTGTCCCAGCTCCTGCTGGGAAGGAGGCAGTGGCCTGGGCCTGCTGAGTGCTAGCTTTGACTGGTCAGCTGGGAGGAGCCACTGGGCCTCTGGAGAAGCTGGAGTGCGGGCATTTCCCCAGCCGTTCAGGCGCAGGCAGGCAGGGGCATCTGGGCTTTCTCAGAGGACTTTGGCTCATTGGTTGGCAGGAGATGAGGCTTGGAGAAGTTTTGTGGCCCAAAGTCACACAACTGAGCCCCTGCTCGCCCAGAATTGCCCAAGGCTGTCCGCTTGGATGTTGCCCAGACTGCCCAAGCGCTCTAGGCTCCTGACCCAGCCCGCTGCAGCCCCAGGGCCCTGGCCCCTTCTCTTGCTGCTCTTGTGGATGGGACAGGGGGTCCGTTTATCTACCCCACTCCTTCCCCCACTGGCCTGGGGATGCCTGTAGGACGTGAAGCCTGGTCAGTGAGCAGGTCAGCCCTTCTTTGCTCCTTAGGAACTGTGTGGCCTCAGACAGGTCCCTCAGCCTTAGTATCCATTTCTGTAAAGTGGGGCCAGTCACACCCAGATACCCAGTGCTTTTCGTGCTCAGGCACGATGAGCCCATTATGTTCTTTTCCTGGTCTGGACCTACAGGGAGGCGTTGGCCGTGCCTGGCCTCTCCAGAGCAGGTGAGGGCCAGGCCTCTATGCAGGCCCCTCTGGAGGCTCAAGGCCCTGGGCAGGAGTAGGGAAGGGACCTGGAGAAAGATGAGGGCCATGGCTTGGGGAGTGAGGCCCCCAGTGGGCCACACAGCCCCATGTTACAGACGAAATGGGAGCTCTACAGGGGCTGGCGTCCACCTCACTCTGGCTGGATTGAGTGAGCCCGTCAGGAAGGGCGGGGGAGCCCGGATGCTGACTCAGTTTCCCCATCTCTGCCTCTCCCCTCGCTTTATCCCTTTGCTGTGCCCAGCACTGGGCTGGCCCCAGGTGGAGAGAGTGGGCAGGAGCCACCCAGCCCCCTCCCCAGGACTCTCCCCTTTGGGTTTTTCAGTCCCTCCTGTCTCTGTCTCTGTCCCTGCCCCATCTCTCCCAGGAGTTAAGTCTGACCAGAACAGTCACAACTTCATGCGTCTGATGAGGGCTAGAGGTCAGCTTCTGCAGGTCAAGGGACATGGGTTCAAATCCCAGCTGTGTGGCTGCTGGCTCCTCAACGCTCTTACTCCGGCTTCCCATCTTGAGAATGGGGCAACACTGGAGTGAAGCCAGCAGGCCAGTGAATGGGGAAGAGGAGGTGGTTTCTCGCAGCATCGGCAAAGGGGCGGGGGCTGCTTTTGCTCTTGGGCTCCCTCAGGGCCCTGGTCCTTCTGTGCCAGGGGCAGGCAAGGGGGTGGGGGCCTGAGCAGGCAGAGACTGGACCTTTGTTCCCTCTCGCTGCCCTTGGCCAGGGCTGGGGAAGCCCGCGGGTGCTGGGCTGGGGGCTGGGCCCTAGACCGAGTAAGTGCCTGGCAGTGCCGGCGTGCCCAAGCACAGGGTGAGGGGCGGGAGTGGCAGTTGCCTCCTGAGCTGCCTCCTCCAATCAAGGACTCAGGGGCTTGACCTTCCATGCAACCTGAAGCCAGGTGGCCTCTCTGACCCTCAGTGTCCTCATCTGTAAAAACTCCCACCTCAGTCCTATGCCTAGCTGAGGTTCCCTTCAGCTTCCTTCCAGTGAAGACAGAGGAATAGGTCATGGCTAGGTGACTGGGGCCCCTGGTCCTGGCTCTGACCTTAGCCTAGGCCATGCTTACTCTGGACTGCTGATCCCACCCTGGGTCCCAGGTTCCTGCCTCATGGTCCCTCACTCTGAGCTCCCGCTGTTCCACCTTGTCTTGGCTGTGCTGTCCCCCCATGGACTCTGTCTATCCCAGGCCATCTTTGGCTGAGGCCTTGGATGCTGGTGTCCCCAGAGCTCATGGACACCTGGCTCTCTGGGCTGCATCTGCTTCATCTCTGTGCCCTCAGTTCACTCTTTCCTCTCGACCTTCTTTATGCCTCTCTTTGGGTCGCTGTTGTCTCCATCTCAGCCCAGGCCCTGGGGACCCCCTCACTCCCTTCTTAGCCACTTCTTAGCTTTCTCATGGGAGGAGGATCTGAGCTACTCACTCACTGACTCGCTCCCTTGCACATTCATCCAGGAGCCATTTCCTGTGCCTCCTGGGCTGTCCCAGGAGTGGGAACATGCCCGAGGGAAGTTCAGTGATGTCAGGCTGGGTGGCAGGATAATGGGGCCCTTAACTTGCCCTCTGAGAAATGACTCAGGTGCAACAGCAGGCGTGACTGAGGTTGGGCCCGAGCAGGAACTCGTAGCGCTGTGGAAGAGTCACCCCGAATGGGGTCTGACAAGGAAACCACAAAAGAGACGAACACTTCCCTAGGTGGTCCGGCTCTAAGCCTGGGGGAGGGGGAGGCAGCCCTCTGGAGAGGGCCCACCCCAATGGGGCCCCTCCCCAGAGTGCAAACATAGTCATCCATTATGAATGGGGGGGCGGGGCCAGCAGCAAGCCTGTGCTAGAACCTGCCCCCTCCCCTGCTGCCGCCCCGGACACACGCAGGCCTGCCCGGACACTGTGTGCAGCGGGCAGAGCCTCTGCATCAGCAAGGATGTGGCCAGGGATACCCACACCCACACCCAAACCCCTGACGAAAGCCAGAGAGGCTGGTGCGGGAGCCAGGTGTCACTGGAGGGAGCATGCTAACATGTTAACCTCGGGGCACCTCAGGGGCCTGGGTGGCATTGGGGGTGTCTGGGTCCTGATCTTTGATACTTTTCTGCTGCTTGTTCTAGGCCCTCCCTACCCAGACACAGCCCTCTCGCCTCCTCTCAGAGGCCTTCTGGGATTGGTCTCGTCTGAATTCCAATGCCCAGCAGACCTGAGAGCCCAGGGAGAGTTCAGATTCGTCCTGTTCCCCTTCACCCCATGTAGACAGGCAAAGCAAGTCTAAGCCAGGGTGTCACAGAGTCAGTCACAGTAGAAGCAAGCCCACCCCCAACACACACAAGCTTGCAGCCCTGAATCTTTTCACCCAGGTCCTGCCGCCCTCATCGGTCTAGGAGCCTTCTCCCTCTGTCCCTATGAAGGACCTGACGCACACGTGCACACACTGCCCCCTCATTTCTCAGACAGGACAAGCCCAAGCAGGTCTCATAGTGATGGAGGAGCCGCCTGCCTCTGACTCCAGCCTCCTCTCATCAGGGTGCGGCCCAGTGAGGTCATCCCTTCCCAAGCGAGGCCATTAAAGACCATCATTAGCAACTCTCCAGAGGGAAGACGAGGCCTCAGCCCCATTGTCTCTGGTGGGCCAGATGAGCCCTGACAGGCAACGGGGGTCCCCACTCCAGCCCCTGCCGCGCCCCCTTTGCTCAGGCAGCCATCTCCTTTCCCAGGGCTGGTCTGTCATGTACCTCCAGGGGCATCATCTCGCCTGTGGTTTCTGTGCATCTATAGCATGTCCATCCAGTGCCTCCACACCAGCGCCTCCTCCTCTGGGCCCAGCACCCTTCTACCCCTGCTTCAAGCAAAGGAGAAGCTGCAGCCCCTTCTCCAGGGCTGGATGGGCCAGGAGGGGGGTAAGGGGTTGTGTCTAGGGGACAAAGGAGCCCCTAAAGAGCTTTAAGCCCAGGGCTGGCAGGGTCTAGTTGTCATTAGAAAGATCCCCTAGTTTCTGAATGGAGAACAGGCTGAAGGAAGGTGTTCAGGACAGGGGATGTTGGGGAGGCTGGGACAGTCATTTACGGTGGCTGCTGGGGGCTGGACCATTGTGGCATTAGAGGAAGGGGAGAGAGAAGGACACATCAGGACCCGCAGGACTTGAGCCTCATGGGAGGGAGGACTCCTAGTGCAAGCGGAGGGTCCCAGCTTGTCTGACTCCATACCCGTGACCTGAATGCCAGCCACCCTGCCATGGAGAGGATGGGTCTTAGCCAGGCCGTGCATGGGTCCAGGACGGAACCCTAGCCACTGGAGTCTGAGTCCCTACTCACCTGACCCCATCCCTCACTCTCTGTGTACCCACATGCTGACCACCCAGCTGGAAGCAGTAGCCACCAGGGTCCTTCCTCATACTGGAGACTTTCCTGGGACAGCATAGCCCTGGCGGCCCCTCTCAGAGCCTCAGTCTTCTCATCTGTACAGTGGGGATAAGAGTTGTAAGCTCTAAGAGGAAAAAGCAGGCTCCAGCTGCCCCTCATAGCTGTCCGGCCTGGGAGTTTTGCTGCTATCTGATCGGCTGGCAGCTCTAATTGCAGTAAGAGTAATAATAACACACACATGCATGCATAGCCCTTACTCTGGGCCAGCATGTCTGCTGGCTTTACATGATAAACTCATTTAATCCTCCCTTCAGCCCTTGGAGGGAGGTGCTGACTATCCCCGGTGGGCAGATGAGGAAGCCAGCCTGGGAAGGGTCCACATTGGAGTGCATGTCTGGCTGACTCAGGAATCCCTACTCTCAAAAATTCCAGGCCTGAGAGGTCCACAGTGGCTTTGGGGCATCTGGCCCCTCCCAATCCCGACACTACCTGGGCTCCCACCAGGTGGTGGTGCCAACCCTGGGAAAGCAGCATCTTGAGGGATGGAGCCTGCAGCCCCCTTCTGAAGGGGCTGTGATGCCTCTGTGGGTTCTGGGGCCAGGCAGGGGAGGCAGAGCTCGGGAGGCTTGGGAGGGAGTGTCCCTGAGTGCACAGGCTGGAGGGGAAGAGACTCAGGGACATCTAATTCTAACAGGTAAGGCGGTCTGGGAGGCTTCCCAGAGAAGGGGACATCTCTGTGTGAAGATGAAGCTTCTGCTATTCCTGCCTCCAGGCCTTTGCACTTGCTATTTCCTCCCCTTGAAGATTCTGCATCCCTACCGTGCCCTTTGACTGGCTACCTCTGTCTACTCTTTCCCTGAGCTTGGCTCAGATGCCTCCTCCTCCAGGAAGCCTTCCCCACCTCCTCCTCCAGCTAAGGTTCTGGTGCTCCCTCTGGTTCCCATGGCCCTCTTGCAGCCCCGTCCTCTGGAGGCCTTGCTAGCCAGGGTGCTGGGTCCATCTTGGCATCCTCAGCCCTCTGGCCACTGCCTGGGGCACCTCTGAGAACTTACTCAGCTCTGGATGTCAGGCCTGCATGACCTGCATACACAGAGATGTCACCTGTGGCCCCAGGGTCCCTGCCTTACTGTGTCCTCACATGTCCAAGCATTGCTGATTCTGCGCCTGCCATTGGAGTTGCTGAGGAGGTGGGACTGGGAACCTCTACGCCACCGACAGGATCTTTTGCCTCTGCAGCCCCTGTTCTCACCGCCTCTGTGCCCACCATGATCGCCAGCCCTCCCCTCTGGTTCCAGGCAGAGCTCCTGTTTATAAATATCTGCCACTGCAACAGCTAAGTGGAGGGGTCTGGAGGCCACGCTAATTGATTAATTAAACCCTCTCGGTTAATTAGCTCCATCCCTCTGGGGAAAAAACTCTAGAGCTGGAGCCAGAGCCTCCTCTGGGCTGGGGGAGGGTTTAATTAGCCTGGGTCAGGCTGAGCCTGATGCCAGCTGCTGGGGGCAGTGGCGAGCCGAGCCAGGGAGGAGAGTAGTTCAGGGCACTGGAGCTGGGCCTCCTGGGATGGGGAGAGGGAGCTCCAGATTTGGCCTGGACCAGCCACTCCCGCTCACCTCGTCCAGCCTCCTGGCCCTTCACCTGGGCCCCAGATGCCAGGGGCAGCTGGACCTGGAAGAGGGGGGAGAGGTGCACCAAAGGAGGCAGGACCCATGGGAGCAAAGGAGTGGAGGCTGGACCTGGGAAGACACAACAGCCTTTACTTGGTTCCCACGCACGGGCTGAGGAAGAGGCTAGCCTCTAGAAAGGGCTTCTCACCCTTGGCTGCTCAAGCACAGTGAGGGACTTGAATGCCAGCACTAGAGCTGGAACTTTCTCTGGATGTGGGAGGACACAGCAGGTCTGAAGCTGAGGTGACCAGGTTTGGGTTTTGGAAAGATCTCGGGGATGGCGACTAGCAGACAGTTGCTCAGGGAAGAGTGGATGGGAGGGGCAGGAGAGAGATGGGAGCTAACAGAGAGGGGCTTCACTGTCCAGAGAGAGTAGCGGTCCATCGGGGTGGGAACTTGTGGGGAAGGAGGTCTAACCTGGGAGTCAGCAGACCATCTAGAGCTGTGTGGCCTGGGGCCACGAGCTCCCTTCTCTAGGCCTCTCCCCCATCACCTGCACGTTTGGGGAAGGGGTTCCCTGAGGCCCCTTGCTCGGGATGTGAAGTCACGGACATGTTTCCTTGCCCCAGGACAAAGCACCTTATTTACCCTCAAGCTCTCTTGGCACCCAGGCATCCTGCCCAACAGGGTTCACATGTATGTGACAAGCAGAGCCCAGCCCCCAACACTGATCTGTAACATCTTGATTCCAAGCCAGAGGAGCTCAGGGGAGGGAGGGGGACACCTTGGTGGGGGAGATACCTGTGCTGGTCCCAGGCTGGTCCCAGGGAGGGAGCTGGCAGTGGGTAGGAGGCCAAGAGCCCAGGACACTCCGACCGCCACAGCAGCAAGCAGGGCTGCAGCCTTGGCAGGAAGCCGACCCCGGGCCGGTCCTCCAGCTCCCTGAGTGGCTGCCCAAGTGGGAACAATGACCCTTTCACGTCACGCCTCCTCCAGTCACAGCAACTTTGGCGCCGCAGGACAAAGGGGCCGTTTCATCATTGTTGGGCTGGATCAACAGCCCGCCCCGCCTGAGCCCTGCTGCCCCCACCCAGCCCAGGCCCGAGCAGGGAGGCCGACTGCCCAGCCTGGCCAGAGCCCGGCACCTTCTCCCCACCCAGCCCAGCCACAGCCAGCCGTCCCAGAGACCCTCATCGCAGTCCTTGCCTTTCCCCTGCGGGCTCAGTCCCTGTCCTTCCCCTCCTGAGCCTTGGTCTCCCTATCTGTGGGAAGAGGGCTGGGTGAGATGGTCTCCCAATCTCCATCCCCATCTGCCACCCTGACCCTGGTGGGGAAGACTCCACCTGTGCTCCCACCCCAGCCAGCGCTGGCCCCTAGAGGGAAGCAGCGATACTCCTAGAGGAGGGGTTACTGGCCCACAGGGTAGGGAAGACCAGGGGGTTTCTTAGTCTGAGTCCTTGCCAGGCCCCTGCTTAGCCTCTGCTCCCAGTGACCTTCTGTACTGTGAGCTAGTTCAAAGCCACCTTTGCTCATTCCTGGGCTAGCCTCACCTCCACGAGCACCTAGCTGTACAGAGGCCGAGAGGGCCAGGGCTCTACCGAGGGCAGACTCTCCAGTGTGCAGCCCTGTCTCCTGCCTCCTTTGTTAGGGACTGGGAATTGGAGCCCTGAGCTCCCAGGCTTCCTCCCTTCTCTTTTTGGCCAGGGTTTGCTGGGGCTTCCTAAGAGAGGGAGGGCTGGGATCTTGGGGAAGAGGCCCTAGTCTGGGGATCAAGGTAGAAATTACACCTCCTACCCTGAGGTCAGAGGTGAGTCAGAGAAAAGCCAGACATCAGGGGTCTGAGGCACACGCTCAGAAGCAGGGCTGTGGGACAGGATGGTGGCCTTGATAGTTTTAGAAGAATGCACGAAAAAAAATCAGTGAACTGTCATATTTAAGGATCAGATAGACAAAGGTTAACATTAATTGTGAAAACTCCTGTGTTGGTAGGGGTGTGAGGAAGCCGCAGGTTTGGGAGCCACAGTGCTGGTAACTCCCCCGTCCCCCCAGCAGAGTGCAGGGAGGCTGCATCTGGTGGGTGCCACCAGAGGGTGGGGATGCAGACAGCTCAGCCAGGGCTGATGGGGTAGGGGTCACCCCGGGTACACGCACATGACATAAACCCTTCAAGCAGCCACTCTTTGAGAAGGCCCTGCACTTGGGTCCCGAATCCCCACCTTCTGCTCAAGGAGGGCATAGGCTCTACCTTGGTGGGCTCTGCCCTGGTGGGCTCCTTCCCCAGGACCCCGCAAGTGGGCCAAACTGGGAGGGTGGGTTCCTGACGCTGGGGCGGTGGAAAGCCGGGGGCGTTGGGGAGGCACAGGTTTCCCCACCTCCCAGATGAGAATCCTGAGGCTCAGAGGAGCGAAGTGACCAGTCTCAGCCACACAGCAGGTGAGCGACAGAGCAGAGACTCATCAAGTGGCGACCAGGGAGCCGGAGTCTGGGGCTGGTCACCACTGGGGCTTGGTCTCCAGGTGACCCTCCTGGGCGCTGGGCAACAGGCCAGCTGTCAAGGGCAGACACTGTGTCTACGGCTGCGGGGGACCTGCAGGGCCAGGCATGTTCCCTGCTTCCTACAGCTGCCTGTCCTCTCAACCCTGCCCCGCCAGGCCCGGCGGCACTGCACACACACTGCCCCTTTGCCCTGCCTCACTTCCTCTGACTAAGACTAAAGAATCACCCCTTCAGGGGACTGGAGCCTGGCACCCATCAGCAGGAAATGCCTAGCCCAACCCTCCCCAGAGCCTGCCTGCCCTGCACATCCCTCACCCTAATCTGGACTCCCAGGAACGTGTGGTGCGGGAGGGGCCACTGCCCTGGGTGGAGCGTGCCAGGCTCAGGCTTGGAGTGGAGGTGAGTGCTCTCCCACTCAGACCTGGCCAACAGCCCCTTCTGTCCCAACTGCCCATCTTGTTGACTTCTAGCCTCAGAGTCCCTGGTGCCTGAGGCCTCCCCCAGTCCACTCAAGCCCAGGAGCCTGGGAGGGGGCTCAGGGCTGAGCCCCTGCTATAACTCCAGCTGCAGAAGGCCAAGATCTGGGCTCTGAGCACAGTTTCAATCTCCTTCAATTCCAATGTGGCCTCTGAACTGTTTCCCTCCAGGAAATAGAGAGGTTGAGTCTGTCTCAAGACGCCTGAGGACAGAAGTGGGAGCCTGGCCTGAAGACACTGGAGGGCTCCCCTTCTCAGATCCCTGGATGGTCTGCAGCCGCCATCAGGGTGAGGCGAGGGTCGGGGGGATGGGGCTTCAGGCAGCTTTCAGCTCCAAGCGGGGTCACAGCTCCAACACAGCCCTCAGTCTCCAGGCTTTTCCCAAGGCTTGGGCCCCAGCAGCAGCCAGAACCTGCCCAAGCTGGGCCTGTAGGAAGCAGAGGCGGCTACTGAGGCCTGAGGAAGAGGCACAGATGCCCAAACGTTTCTCAGCAGGGCCGGGAGGCTGAGGCTCTGGATTCTGGCTCCAGCTCTGGCCCCAAACGGCTGTGGGCCTGTGACTAGGTTCCTGAGCCCTCTGGACCTCAGTCTCCAGAGCTGCACCCTGGCTGGACTCAACGAGGGCTGCTCCCAGTTCAGATACCCTGAATTCTTGTATAATACCTGCCAGGCCAGACATCCCACGGTCTAACAGCCCACCCCAAATGGCCACCTCATGTGTCTCAAGGGTTCTGGTAGGGGACCCTACTCTGTCCTCAGCCCCTGATCTCCCATGAATGGTCACTCTGAGGAGGACACACGATGCCCTAATGGCTCCTTCCCTCAGCCCCAAGGCTCCTGAGAGCCTCTGTGTCAGTGTGCACCCCACTGTTGCCCTAGGCTCAGTAAGCAGCTCCAAACTGTGTGATCCAGGGCCAACTCTGCTCTCCCTGGGCCTCAGCTGCCACCTCTACGCAGTGAGTCCTTCCCCTCCTCGGGGGCTGTGGTCAGGATCAGAGATGTCTCATGAATGAGCCAGGTGGGTATCGCACACAGCCATGTCCAGTGGGGTGGGCTCTGAGGCCTAGCTGAGAGTCTGGCTTTGCAGACTGGTTTGCAATTCCACCTTCAGAAGCTATCGCTGTGTGACCCTTCACTTCTCTGAGCCTCACTCAGTGGGGACAATAAAGATACCAGTCTCACCAGGTGTGGGAGTGACTTGTCTGAGCCACCAGGCCCTGGGGGGTGGGGCAGGGTAGAGGAACAGGTGTTATTGGGTGTGGCTGCTGGTGGGGGGAGGTGGGCATGAGGTGGGAAAGCAGAAGCTCCCACACACCCCTTGGAGCCCACTGGCCCTGGGCTGGGGCTGGATTCCAAAGGCACTGTGGGGAGATCCCCAGGACACACCTTCAGGCACTGCCCAAGCAGCCACACTGCGGAGTGTGCCCCAGCTGGAGGACTGAGGGGGTGGACATGCCTCCTTGAAGATGGGGGACACAGTCTGGTAACCCTGCAGGTGGGTAGGAGGAACAGGATGCTGGGCCACTCTGCCCTGGGGCCAGAGTCCTTCTATCACAGGGGGAGCCCAGGGGCTTTCGCTCCCAGGCCACAGGTATAACAGCTTCCAGAAGACAGCTGGGCCACAGGTATAACTGCCTCACCACCCGCCAAGGGCATGGACCCAGAGATGCTTTCTGAAGGCCATTTGGCCCCTTGTGTCAAAATAACTTGTGGCCCAGCGGTCCTGTTCCTGGGAATTTGCCCCACAGAGATCACCACTGGAAGGAAAGGAGAAGCAATTAGCCTCTAACTTGCTCTGTGGTCTTCAGAGAATTACTTTCTGGACCTCAGTTTCCCCGACTACACAATGAAGGATTGCAAACACATGGCCAACACACCTCAAGTTTCTAGAAGCATACAGTCCACAAAAACTCAATCAAGAAGAAACAGATAATTTGAACAGACCAATCACTAGAAGTGAAATAGAATTTGTAATTTTAAAAAACTCCCTGCGAACAAAAGTCCAGGACCAGCTGGCTTTACTGGGGAATTCTACCACATATACAAAGAAGAACTTATACCATTCCTTCTCAAACTCTTCCAAAAGATTGAAGAGGAGGGAATACTCCCAAAGTCATTCTATGAAGCCACCATCACCCTGATACCAAAAGCAAACAAAGACATTACCAAAAAAGAAAATTACAGGCCAATATTGTTGATGAATATAGATGCAAAAATCCTCAACACAATATTAGCACACCGAATCTAACAATACATAAAAAAGATCATACACCACAATCAAGCTGGATTCATCCCAGGGTCACAGGAGGGTTCAATATACACAAATCAATGTGATATATACCACGTCAACAAAAAAGACAAAAACTACATGATCATCTCAATAGATACAGAAAAAGCATGTGATAAAATTCAACATCCATTCATGATAAAAACACTTACCAAAGTGGGCATAGAAGGGACATATCTCAACATAATAAAAGCTATTTATGACAAACTCACAGCCAACAAAATACTCAAGGATGAAAAGCTGAAAGCTTTCCCACTAAAATCTGGAACAAAACAAGGATGCCCAGTCTCATCACTTCTATTCAACATAGTATTGGAAGTCCTAGCCATATCAATCAGACAAGAAAAAGAAATAAAAGGGATCCAAACTGGAAGAGAACATAGGCAAAACATTCTCTGACATAAATCGTGACAATGTTTTCCTAGGTCAGTCTACAAAAGCAATATAAATAAAGGCAAAAATAAACAAGTGGGACCTAATCAAACTTGCAAGCTTTTGCACAGCAAATGAAACCATAAACAAAATGAAAAGACCACCTATGGAATGGGAGAAAATATTTGCAAATGATGCAAATGACAAGGGCTTAATTTCCAAAATACACAAACAGCACATATTACTTAATAACATAAAAAACAAACAAGCCAATCAAAAAATGGACAGAAACCCTAAATAGACATTTCTCCAACAAAGACATACAGATGGCCAACAGGCACATGAAAAGATGTTCAATATTGCTAATTATTTGAGAGATGCAAATCAAAACTACAGTGAGGTATCACCTCACACCAGTAAGAATGCCCATTATTAAAAAGTTCACAAACAATAAATGCTGAAGAGGGTGTGGAGAAAAGGGAACCCTCCTACACTTGTTGGTGGGAATGTAATTGGTGCAGCCACTATGGAAAATAACATGGAGATTCTTAAAAAACCAAAAATAGAGTTACTATATGATCCAGCAATTCCACTCCTGGGCATATATCAGGAGAAAACTCTATTCTGTCATTCTCTCTTTTTTCTTTTCCCTTTTTTTTTTTTTGCCAATTTTTTTTTTGAGGGGGGAGATAATTAGGTTTACTTATCAGGAGAAAACTCTATTTCATCATTCTCTCTTTTTTTTTTTTTTTTTTTTTGCCAACTTTTCTTTTGAGGGAGGAGATAATTAGGTTTACTTACTTACTTATGTTTAGAGGAGGTACTAGGGATCAAACCCAGGACCTTGTGTATGCTAAGCATGTGCTCTACCACTTGAGCTATACCCTCCTCCAAAGAAACCCCTATTTTGAAAAGATACATACACCCCAGTGTTCACAGCAGCACTGTTTATAATAGTCAAGACATGGAAGCAACCTCAATGTCCACCAACAGATGACTGGATAAAGAAGGCGAGGTATGTATGTACCAGCCATAAAGAAGAGTGAAATAATGCCATTTGCAGCAACATGGGTGGACCTAGAGATTATCATACTAAGTGAAGTGAATCAGAAAGGGAAAGACAGATATCATATATCACCTACATTTGGAAACTAAAACATGATACAAATGAACTTATTTACAAAACAGAAACAGACTCACAGACATAGAAAACAAACTTATGGTTACCAAAGGGGAAAGGGGGGTGGGAGAGGGATAAATTAGGAGTTTGGGATTAGCAGATACAAAACTACAATATATATAATAGATAAACAACAAGGTCCTACTGTATAGCACAAAGACCCATATTCAACAGCCTGTAATAAACTATAATGGAAAAGAATATGAAAACGAATATATATGTTTAACCGAATCACTTTGTTGTACATGAGAAATCAACACATTGTAAATCAATTGTACTTCAGTAATAATAAATAAATAAATGGATAAATAAATAAATAAACGACTCCTGCTGGGTGTGCCTGGTTCACACCCCTTCAAAGTGCCTTCTTCCGCTACAGGAGCCCATGTTTTAGATGGTCCCCTGATGAGTTTACCTCCTAGACGTCTACAACCGGTAGCTCCTATTCCCCGCCCCAAATTCTGAGGGTGGACAGCTTTCCGGACCATCCCCCTTAGTGCCCTTCCTGGGCTGCTGGAAAATCCCACCATCTTATTCCTCCAGTGCTGTCCTGTATCCTTTACTGGGGGGGAGTCCTGCCAATACTACATGCAGTGTACCAGCCTCCCAATACCAAACTCTGTCCCTTAGGGAAGTACCAGCTGTTGACAGAGGAACAATCAGAGTCCTTGTGCCTCTTCCTATGGCTGACCTAGCTACCTGCAAAGAGAAATTTGGATGTTTTTCCGACAACTCATAGAGGAATTCACTAAGCCGACAATGTCCTATGAACTTACATGTGGTCCCCCTTCCTACATGCTGCATTTTTTGAAGAGAAAAGCTGGATCCTTGGTGCAGCCTGGGCACACAACAATGTCAAGGACGTATAGTCTATCTTACTGGAAGGGACGCAATCCTCGACCAAGACCCACACTGGGACTACCAATAGGGAGGTACAGGGCTTGAACCCAGGAACCACATTATAACTTGCCTCAGAGAAGGGATGAAAGGCTGTGTTGTTAAGCCTTTTAATTATAACAAAGTCAGAGAAGTAACACAGGGAAAAGATGAGAATCCAGCCCTCTTCCAGGGCCCCTTGGTGAAGGCCTTTAGAAAGTATATCAAAAGCAATTGCGACACCCTCCAAAGGGCAAGTCCTAGTAAATACCCATTTTATCACTCAATCTGCCCCAGACATTAGGAGGAAATTACAGAAGGCAGCTATGGGACCCCAAACCCCCATGACTCAGTTCATGGACTTGGTCTTTGGAGTATCTGACAATAGAGATAGGGTTGAGGAAGCAAGAAGGATTGAAGGTCAACAACAAAAGGCAGAATCATTGGTGGCAGCTTAGCCCCTGAACCATCTCAGGGTCATCTCCCTTCAGAAAGTCCATGGGGTGAGGAGGTGGCGGGCAGGATCTAGAAAATCTGGATCAGGGACCTGGTTTTATTTATTTGTTTATTTTGTTTTTTAGGGGGGGGTAATTATGATTTTTATATATAGAGAGAGGTACTGGGGACTGAACCCAGGACCTCATGTATGCTAAGCATGCTCTCTACCACTGAGCTATATCCTCCCCCTGAAGGGACCTGTTTGAAATTGCAGCCAAGAGGGTCACTGGAAGGACGAATGACCCTCCTGTATGGAAGAGTCTACCCGAACCCTACCCGATATGCAAAGGAGAAGGCCACTGGGAGCGGGACTGCCCACTACCACCCTGGTCCTAAGGGGGCTTGGGGGTCCCAAACCGATAATGGCTGAGACGACCAAAGAATGATGGGTTCTGGGGCCCTCCCTGTTTCCTGAAGGACAACTGGTGATTTCCCCAGAGGTGTCCCAGGTAACCCTTGATGTGGCAGTAGGAAAGTTATTTTCTTACTAGATGCGGGGGCCACCTACTCTGTGCTGATTTCCCTGGACTGCTGTCCTCCAAATTCTGCACAGTAAGGAGGATGGATGGACGGTCCGAGGCCAAATGATCACCACCCCCTCCCCTTCAGCTGCTTACTAGGAAGTTACCCTCACATACCAGTTCCTGCTCATGCCTGAGTGCCCCGTCCCCTTGTTGAGAAGGGATTTGCTCACTAAATTCCAGACAACAGATAATAGTTCAATTTGCAGATCCCTTCAGAAAAGGCACCACCAGGAGAAACAACTGCTCTTAACCACGGGAGCCTGCTCAGTCCCAAATCAGACGGGGTCTCCCTCCCCCACCAGATTGTTTCTCAAATAAACCCTTCTGTCTGGGACACTGAGATTCCTGGCAGAGCTACTAATGTGCTCCCAGTTCAGATTTCATTGAAACCCAATGCTGATTACCCGTGGAAAAAACAGTCTCCCTTGGGCCTGAGGCCCAGCGAGGTATCCAGCTTTTAATAACCAAGTTCTTAAAATATGGGCTGTTACGACCCTGAGCTGCATAATACCCCCATTCTGCCCATAGAAAAGCAAAGTGGAGAGTACAGATTTGTTTAAGGCCTCAGGGTAGTTAATGAGGAAGTGGTCCCAGTTCATCCAATAATCCCTAATCCATACGCCATACTGACCCAAGTTCTGGAAAATGCAAACTGGCGTACTGTGCTGGACCCGAAGGATTCCTTCTTCTGCATTCCCCTGCACCCAGATTCTCAATATCTCTTTGCCTTTGAGTGGACAGATCCAGACACACTAACACTCCCCGGCTAACCTGGACTGTGCTGCCCCAAGGCTTCAGGGATAGCCACCACCTGTCTGGTAATGCATTAGCAAAGGAATTAAGAGAATTACATTCAGTTAATGGGTCTCTCCTACAGTATGTGGGCAATCTCCTAACTTCCAGTCTCAGGGAAGACTCAGATAAAAACACCGTTCAGGTCCTCAACTTCCTAGGGGAACGAGGATATCAAGTTTCTCCTCACAGAGCCCAGATTTTCACCCAACACATTAAGTATCTGGGATATGTGCTCACCCCTGGGACAAGGACTCTAGTCCAGGACCAAAAGGAAGCCACTTTAACCCTTAAACCCCCAGACTAAGAGGCAACTGAGGGCCTTTCTGGGGATGGCAGGATTTTGTGTAATCTGGATCCCTGGATCCAGATCCCCTTCTACGAGGCCCTAAAAGGACATGACCACGAACCCCTTAACTGGGCTGAAAATTGCCAACAGGCGTTCCTAGCTCTAAAACAAAAATTAGGGACACCCCCCCCCCTTGCATTGTCTCCTGAACTTAGAAAAACCCTTTACCCTTTATATAGCTGAGAAGCAAGGGATAGCTTTGGGTGTCCTCACTCAAAAACTCAGGCCCCTGCCTAGACCAATAGCTTTTATCTCAAAACACCTTGATCAGGTGGTCACTGGATGGCCAGGATGTCTTAGGGCAGTGGCTGCCACTGCTTTGCCAGTAGAAGAGGCCAGTAAGTTCACCCTGGGACAGTCATTGCAAGTCCTAACTCCTTACCAGGTACAAGGAGTCCTAGAGGCAAAAGGACACCAATGGCTGATGGGTGGACGATCGCTAAAATACCAAGCGCTCCTACTTGACACTCCAGGAGTAACTCGGAAAGTTTGCCAAGCCCTGAACCCAGCTACTCTAATGCCGGACCCCCACCCCACGGGTCCCTTGTTCACTCCCACGTGGAGACTTCTGAGCATGTTCACTCCAGGAGGCCTGACCTCAAGGATGAGCCCCTGACCGATCCCGATGCAGAGCGGTTTACTGATGGAAGCAGTTTCATGCACAGACCGGGGAGACAGACTGGCTTGGCCACAGGCAGCCTGCAGACAATTGTTGAGTCTGGAGCTCTGCACTCTTCACACTTCTGCCCCAAAAGCCGAGTTGATCATCTTGACCAGAGCACTGCAGCCAGGAAAGGCATTAGAACCAATATATATATCCTGATCTTAAGTATGGATTCTCAGTGCTCTGTGCCCTGCTGCCAAGGGGAAACACAGGGGACAACTAACGGCCACAGGGTCCCCTATAAAACAACCAGGCGGAAATTCTAGAAGTAGAAGCAGTCCAGCTTCCAAAGGAGTTTGCAGTCAGTCATTCATTGCAGGGGTCACCGAAGGGGCAACATTTCTCTCATAAGGGGAAACGCCCTAGTCCACAAGGCTGGGCAGCCTGCAGCCCAAGAACAGCCGTCCCACCAGCTGCAGCTCTCAAACCCGACAGTCTCCCCTTCCCAACGCCGCCATCCGATATGCTTGAAGAAACCCAGTGGGCTAAACACTGGGGACTGGACAGAGAACTCTCAGGGTGGCTGACGAGAGATAACAAGCTTCTTATTCTAGGGGCCGAGCAATGGAAAATAATTAAGCACCTCCACGAATCCTCCCACTTAGGGTGAGACTCCCTATTCAAACTGGTCACCCAGGTGTTCCTGGGTGAGGACTGTCCCAAACTGATAAGAATGTCACCAGGGCTTGCAAACTTTGTGCCCACAATGACCCAAGAAGCCATCCCATAACCCCACCCCTAAGTCAGCCCATTCAACATCGAGGAACCTATCCCGGGGAAGACTGGCAGATGGACTTGACCCAGATGCCACCACACAGGGGATGGAAAAACCTATTGGTGTTCACAGACACCTTTACAGGATGGATAGAAGCTTCCCCTACTAGGACTGAAAAGGTAACACAAGTGTCCAAATTTCTGCTTAAAGAGAAAATTCCGAGATTTGGGTTACCAAAAAGCCTACAGAATGATAATGGACCTTCCTTCACTGCCGAGGTGACCCAGGCTCTGGGTATTAACTACCGCCTCTGCTCTTTCTGGAGGCCCTCATCCTCAGGCAAGGTAGAAAAAGCCAATCATGTTCTACAAAGAACGCTTGGTAAGCTGTGCCAAGAGACTTCAAAAACCTGGGTCTCCACCCCTGCCCCCTGTAGCCCTTCTGCAGAACAGGATGGTCCCCAAGGGAATTTTAAAACTTTATTTGAAATGACTGATAGGTGGCCCTTGACTTCAGACCTCGTGTTTGATGAAGAAACCCACCAACTGGTCTCCCACTGTTAGCTTGAGCCAAGTTCAAAGGGCCCTCCAAGAATATGGAAACAAAGTGCTCCCCACCTCACAAAAGAAAAGGTCTTCTCCATCCAGTCAGGAGACTCTGTCCTACTAAAACTTGGAAGGAAGGGTCCCCTGAAGACCAGCTACCACCAAAATGGAAAGGACCTTATGAAGTGTTATTGAGTACCCCAACTGCTGTCAAGGGAGTTACTGGTTGGGTACGTCTGTCTAGAATAAAACCTGTATCTTGTAAGTCCCAACAGGAACCAGAGGCGACCCACTCCTGGGAGCCAGTGGAAGACCTCAGATACCTGTTCATGAGAACAGATAACTGACTTCACGTGGCCGTGGTGGGTTGGCCTCCTACTTCTTGTGTTTCTATCATGCCCTTACTCTGCTGCTTTTCAGAACCCCCTCCCCTTGATAAACATCTTCTTTGTCCCTGCTGGGTCTGAAAAGAAAAAGTACAGTAATATGATGTCAAAAGCCATGATAGTCCCAGTAGGACTTCTGACGGTGGTGGCGGCTCAGGGGGAATGGGCAATAATGCTGTAGTACACGTATCTAAAAGAGTCGCCCGGGGAGAAAACCTAGTTAATTGTTGTGTCTGTCATAAAACCCCTGACTTATAGCAATCATTACAGGTACACATAGGTACACATGACCAGAGCTTATCAATCAAACACACGGAAGCCCACCTCCACCCCCCCATCACCGATACTAGTGCCATGGGTAATACCCCCGTCAGGCCTCATTCCTTGCCTGCATTTAACTCTTTTAAACAAGGTGACTTAAAATTTTTGCATTAATCATGGCTACTTCTGTTATCCAGAAAACCAGTCATGCTTCTGACGCCACTATACCTCTAATGGTTCTCTTGGCTGTGGTAAACCTCTTTGGAATGATCCCTGGCCCCTGGGTGGTAATATTGCCACAATGTTTTTGAACCCAGACCCAAAATACATTCCCACAAATGCCTCCAAAAGGTGTGCTTATAATGAAGCCCAGACCCAAGGTGCCTAGGGGATAGGGATGGAATGGACTAAAAATTGGGCTACAAGTGGTCGGGCTCTATGGAAGTGGTAAGTAAAACCTTCATACTACACCATCTCATCTAAGCAGAGGGCATGGAATATTCCCCAACTTAACTATTTTGCAAATATTAAAGGGCCCTTTTCCCCACATTATGTTCTAACTTGTCCCTTCTGAGCTTGCAAGCAGCTGCTTCCTTGATGAACTGCTCTTCTCCCAGATCTCTTATTGCACCTTCAGGATATGTCTGGACATGTGGCACTCCCCACAATGAGGGCCCAAAGACAAGGGCACCCCTGGGCAAATGTGGCCCCTATGTAAGTGCTTAGCCTTATATCAGTAATGTGTGGCACGAGGGAGCCTGTACATTAGGACATTTGAGCCCATTCACAGTCATAATAACACTAAATATTGTCCCAGGAGGGCCATCAGATTAACACTGGCAGGAATAGGACTGGCAGGGGGATGGGCAGCTCCATGGGGAGGCTTTGCCTACTAGGTGGTAACCCTAGAAATCTAATCAGCACTTTGGAGACACTAGCCCTGACCACTGGAAAAGCCCGAAACAGACATCTAACTTCTTTAAACTCACTGGCCAATGCGATCATAGACAATAGATTGGCCTTGGATTAATTGCTGGCCAAGCAAGGTGGCGTTTGTGAGGTCAGAAACAAAACCTGCCGTATTCTATGTCAACAATTCGGGCCAGATCCAGATGGACATCAAAAAGATTTATGAACAGGCATCATGGTTACACCACTACAACCAGGGGGCAGACCCTAATGCCATCTGGTCCACCAATCAGAGCACCATCCCTAGCCTTACTTGGTTCCTGCCCCTCCTGGGCCCAGGAATGATCATGCTCCTTCTCCTCCTCTTTGGACCCTGCCTCTTTAACCTCTTGGTAAAGTTCACATCTTCCAGGTTACAACAGTTCCATGTCAAAGTGAAGGCTACACGAGGATTCCAGCCCATTCCGCCCTCTGATTTAAAACAGAAGACATCCTGCCCCTGGGACCCTACACCAGGCATCCAAAGATTTTTTTACTCCCTGATAGGCCGGGTCCATGCCCCTACTCAGCCCTGAAGCAGCTACAGAAGACAGTCACCCCTCTGCTTCCCATAAAATAATGAGAGTAAAATTTCTGAAGCAGGAATGAGGCAGGAGGGAAAGGGGATGGACACAAAGGTTAGATAAACGAAGAAGGGGCACCACTGTTGGGATGCGATAAAGTCTGTCCAGAACCAGCTGAAATCAAGGTGGCTTTTAGAATAGTCTGGGCATTGACTTTAAGCTCATTATACCTTCATTATGACACTCAAAATGACTCCTCCTTACACCAAGACTCTTCCAAGATGGACCATGAAAGACCAAAAAAATGAGCAGTCACCCAATGCCTGGAAAACCCCCCTTGTTTCACCAAAATAGCAAGAACATTCCTTCCATTTGTTAGCATATGAAATTATTTAGCCCCTAAAGACCTATGACCCCCATGCCCCAGGCCGCTCCCACTTTCTGAGATGGTCCGCCTTCTGCCTATGGAGTGTGTATCCCTCTAAATAAACCCACCTTTGCTTTTCTCTGGCTCGCTCTTGAATTCCTTCCTGCAACAAGCCAAGGACCCTCACTTGGTGGTCTGTCCAAAGGACTCCTGCAGGTCCCGGGATGTGAGGTTTCTCTCTCCTGCAACCATGAGAGGCCTCTACCCTCCCTGTGGATCTCGATTAGGGCTGGGGCGGGGACAGGCTCTCCTCTGCACGTTGCTGGTTCCCCCACCCCCTGCTAAATTCCAAGCACCTCTGGGAAGGTATGAGGCTGAGGTCCTTCTCCAGGACAGGCTAGTGGGCATCCTGACAGCACAGCCCACAGGGACCCATCTAATGGGTCATAACCTCAACGCAGCATTAGCCTGCAACACCTGAACACACCTGTCTAGGCCTGTGGAAGGTCAGGGCTGCACAGGCCTAGGGGGTCATTTGTCCCTCCCCTGGCTCCAGGCCCTGCAGCCTGCAAACCTTTGTTTTACCAACAGGAGGCAAGTGGAACTTGGCCTGGGTGTCCCGTGTGCATCCAAGAGACAGAAACACAAGCTGCTGGGCCACGATCACAACACAGTGAAGAGGTAACTAATCCACCCGCCCCGCAGGCCTCATGCGAAAGGCTGCCTGCCTCCCAGGAGCTCACAGGCCAGCTGAGTGAGGGAAGGGGAAACTCTAAGGAGTCGGCCTCCTGGGTGCAGGCTGTGTCTCAGGCACACACCCCCTTATTTCAGCCTCATGAGATGCGGTTTTTCACCCCGTCATTTGGACCACGGAACAGAGACTTACCGGGAGGATAAGGCGCTGAGCCAGGAAGCTGAGCTGTGATCCTGCAGGCGGTCCGGAGGGAGCCCTCGGAGGCGCGAGCAGGGCCAGGCCAGGCAGGGGTCCCTGAGGCCGTCCGGTTGGTGCTGCAGCCGGTGCTGGGTAGGATCTGCTCAGGCCTCTCCCAGCCACACAGCCTAGGCCCTGGCTTCTCCCTGTCGCCTCTGCTGCAGCCCTGGGATGTGCCCGGAACGCCAAAGCGGAGCAGCAGAATCCACCGCCCGGCGCCTAGCCAGCTACCCGGCTCCAGGCCAGGCTGGGCCCGCCTCTCCACACTGCTCGTGCCGCTGAAGCGTCGGCTCCACCCGCCCGGAGAGACCCGGAGTGAATTCAGCTGTGGCCACCCGCTCCTGTCCCACCTGGGAGAGAGGTGTTGTGGGGACGGAGGCTCCTGCAGAGCCCAGCTCACCCGCCTGCGCTCAGAGCCCACTCTGGGGGGCTCCACAGAGCCACGCGGATGCGCTCGGTGTCCAGCGGCTCACATGTCCTGAGATGCAGCACAGAAAACCCCGTGCAATATGTACAGTGGAATAATACTCAGCCTTAAAAAAAATGAAATAACGCCATTTGCAGCAACATAAATGGACCCAGAGATTATCACACTAAATGAAGTCAGAAAGACAAAGATAAATACCATATTATATCACTTATATGTAGAATCTAAAATATGACACAAATACACTTATTTAGAAAACAGAAACAAACTTATGGTTACCAAAGGGGAAAAAGGGTGGGGGAGGGAGAAATCAGGAGTTTGGGATTAGCAGATACAAACTACTATATATAAAATAGGTAAAAAAATATGGTCCTACTGTATAGCACAGGGAACTATATTCAATATCCTATAATAAATCATAATGGAAAAGAACATACATGTATAACTGAATTACTCTGCTTTACACCAGAAACTAACACAACATTGTAAATCAACTATACTTCAATAAAAAAGAAAAAAAAAAGAGATAATCCTGTGAGAAACAAGCTGCCTTCTGCTGAGGGCCACAGATACCCTCTCTGTGTGGGGTTAACAGGTCATCATAGCGGAGTTATTCCTGCAGGTGCAGGACACTTCTGCCACCTGCAGCTGTGTGACTTTGGGCACATTGCTAACTAGCCCTGCAAAGCCCCACATTCCTCATTGGGAAAATAAGGACTGTCAGACAGGTACCCCAGAGGTTTAGATGGGCAGTGCAGGGCCGGGCGTGGTAATGAGAACACCCCATTTAGTGTGGCTTTGCTCTCTACAGACCCTGTAGCAAGCATTCTGTATGCTCAATCTCACTGGATCTTCACAAAAAGCCCAAGAGATAGGCGTCATTTTCCCCATCTTACAGAAGAAGAAACTGAGGCTCAGAAAGGCTGAGACACAACCTGTTCTCAGGAAGGAGTGATGGGAGTGGGGGATGTGAGCAGATGCTGTCTTGAGGGGGCAGCCTGTTGCAGCTACAGGCTAGGGGCAGGAATGAGGGGGTTAAAGGGCATGGGGTCTGTCCAGGCTAGAGGAACAGGAAGGAGGCAGATCAAGCGGGGCAGGTGCTGGACCAGCTTGTTGAGATCCCAGAGTGGGACTGGTCCAGATAACCTCCCACCCTGCTAGGAAGGGAGACAGAACAGGAACTGAGGTCCCTGGTCTGTTCTGAGCAGATGCCTCTCCTAAGCCCCCAAATCCTGCTGTCAGGGCTCCCAGGAGACCCTGATCCTCACTACTCACTAGCCTGGTAGGCACAAGACAGGCACTAACACAGCTCAGGAAGAAGCAGGCAGACTCCAGGAGGCCAG
Source organism: Camelus bactrianus (assembly GCF_048773025.1). Taxonomy (NCBI): domain Eukaryota; kingdom Metazoa; phylum Chordata; class Mammalia; order Artiodactyla; family Camelidae; genus Camelus; species Camelus bactrianus. Next base: position 32,268,736 of record NC_133555.1, read on the forward strand.
GGATGGAGACTTCTTCAGCGCTAGGCTGTCCCTGGGACATCATTGTCGCCCTTGCCTCCCTGCCGAGTCTCTGCCTAGGAGGACCAACAACTTCTCTCCAGCCTGCACATCGGAGCTGGCCAGGCTCCCAGAGAAGTCTCAGAGTATGAATGAATTCCTTGCCCCACCCCGCAGCAAGCAGAGAAACAGCCAATACTGGGGCCCTCCTCCTGGCTGGCCTCCATGATTAACCCAGCAGCTTCCACCTACAGAACAAGTTCAGAGGCAGCCCCGTGCTTATCTCCTGAGGATTGGAGGTCTGTCTGTATCTTCCCTTGGCTTGCCATGAGGTGACCCAATCAGTGTCCTAGGATAAAAAGCTTTCCACACCTCAGGTGCCAATGCCTCTAGCCAAATCCAAGGAAGGGCCCCTCCAGGGTACGGGGCTTATAGGGGAATGTGGTGGTGGGGCTGACACGGCTGTGCATGTCTGTCCCCTCCCCTCCCCAACAGCCCCTGGCGGCTCCTTTCTGCATGACTGCCACGTTCACTGGCTCCTTCCCCATGTCCAGGGCCCCTTCCCTGCACAACTCAGACACCCCTCCCTGCCCAGCATGGCCCAGGCTGAAGAGTACCCAGAACCCCTGAAGATGGTCACGAGTAAAAAGGCTCTCAAAAGCCACCCAGGCTCCCATGCCTGCCTGATGAATTCAAGGCTCCCAGGGTGCCCCCTCCTACATTTCATGTAGCAAATACTTCCCAGAAAAGCCTCTGGCTAGTTCTGGGTCAAATCCACTGCCCTGGACACCAGGACAGAGAAAGGAGATCCAGGGTTCATCCCCACAACCAGGCCTGGTCCCTGCCACACCCTGAACACACCAACCCTTCATGATCCCAATGGCAAGGGTTGCAGGGTTCCAAGAGTGCCCCCGGTGGGGCCGTGATGAGTCCATCTTCCAGCCCAGGAGAGGGGTCTCCTTGTTCCCTCTGCCTCCTCCTCCTCCTTCCTGTCTCTGTAGCCCAAGGCCTGGGTTCTTCTCTCGGCTCCTAAGGTGGGCACCATCTCTTCAGATGGGACCACCCTGAGGACCCAGCAGGTGGTGGCTAGACGTGGCCCAGGCAGGGAGATAGCAAGACCAGTGTGCACAGCCCCGAGAGAAGGCCTGACCACCTCCAGGGGCTCATAAAGGGGAAATGTCATGATTTATGCTCATGTGTTTGTTCGTTTTTGACTTCTTAATTTCTTCAAATATTTATTGAGCCAAGGTAGGGAGGTGAGGTCAGCCTAGGGGTTTCTAACAGTTTGGGGGTGTCAGCTTTTAGCTCGCAGAGGGATCCCAGAGGTGGCCTCTGCCGGGCACCCAAAACCCCTCTGGGTAGACAGTGCTCTGAGAGCCCTGTGTTCAGACCCTAATTGAGCCACTTCCCAGCGGTTCAGCACTGGGCTGGTGCCCTCAGCGCTCTGGGCATTGCCTTTCTCAGGAAAATGAGGCCAAGGCAATGCCTGGTCCCCAGGGTAGAAAGGACAGGACACAGGCCATGCAGACAGGCACCTGAACAGAGTAAGTGCCCAGTGATGCAGCGCCATGTCGGTTTCCCTTCCCACCCTGTGCAGGAGGCTGAAGGCAGGGTCAGGACCCCGAGCTTGCTCCCTCTGACAAGAGCAGCCCAAAGCCCATTCCCTGGGCCTCAGTTTCCCCATCTGTGAATGGGTGAGGCAGACTCATGGGGCCTGGCCATGGCACCAAATATGAAGAGGAAACACACTCCACGCTCAACAGAAGCCCAGCTCGTCATCCCGGAGGGCATCAGGTTTTTCCACAAATAAGACAGCCAGATGTCCTGGCCAGCAGGCATAGGGGCGGGGCCTGGGTGGCCAAGGCAGGGGGACATGGGGCCTTCTGTGCCCTCCAAATGACCCTAAGTTATCTCCTCCAGACAGCTCCTTCCGCCAACTCTGTCCTCTGGCTACTGCTTATCTCCCTGATAAATGGCCCCACTGTCCTGACAGAGGAAGAGCTGTCTGTGTCCTTCAGAGCCCTCCCTGCTCTGGCAGGGCATAGCTGGGTGAGGACTCGGGCCTCAGCACGTCAGCACGGTGGCTGAAGATCCCAGGCCACTGACCCAAGATTCTGGCCAGGTGGGATGGGGACCCCAGCCCCAGGGAGGCTGGCTGGCTATCTCACTGCTGGTTGTCTTCCTGGTTAAGGCCCTTGGGGACTCTGGTCTAAAGCAGGAGAAAGGTCATGTCTTGGGGAGTTGGGGGGAAAGCCAGGCCCTCTTCTCACAAGGAGCTCATTATTTTCTCCCAGAACCTCCCAGGCCCTACTCGCACCCTCCCCACCTGACACAAACACACACACACACACACACACACACATGCACCGTAGGATACCCCAACCACAATCTGGCAGCAGGGAGGGGCTTGCTTTGAGCCATGATTTGTACATGACCCTAAAGTGACCCTTGGCAGATGCTGGCCACGTACAGGCCATGCAGTGACATCCCGTGGAAGGGGCGGGTGCCAGCAGGAAAGGCGGCGAGCCTGTCTCCATGAGGTCCTTTTGCCCATCCTACCTCCACAGCTGTTGGAACACTGGCCCCAGGGAACAGGGGGACTGGCCCAGGCATCCAGCAGAACGCCTGGAGTCTCTGGGGCTATGCAGACAGGGTCAGCCTGTGCCTCTTTGCAGACAGAGCTGCGCTCAGAGACCACACATCCCATAGGAGGAGACGTCTTCTCTTCCCTTTGGTCCAGGGCCGAGGGTCGGGTCTGCTGACCCCGCTTTTCCTTCTGGCTTCAGCCTGGCAAAGGCAGGTCCTCTGTCCACAGCCTGAATCTTGGACTGTGCCAACCCCTGGCACGTAGTTGGCTCTGAAGAAATGTCTGTTGATGAATGAATCTTGGCTCCACATGAATCTTTGATACTCTAGGTTCTTACATCCAAATATGATGTTTCATTGAAAAACATTCTGCACTTACTCGGGGCTGAGGTGGCTCCCAGCACACAGCCAGTGTCACTGCTGTTGCTGTTCACTTCAGAGCTGCCCTGAACCAGCCACTGCCAGTGACTTGGGGGGCAGGCCTGGGGGTGGTTACATTTTAGGGGCCAATAAAACCATCTTTCCAACATTCTCAGCATATGGGTATGAATAGGCATTTAAATCCTCCTAGCTGTTTGTGCCTGAACTTAAATCTCCATTGATAGAAACAATAGCTGTGGCTTTTACATTAATTTACCCCTCATTCGACATACACTGATGATGTGCATGCCCTGGGCTCATCAGGAGTGAGAAGACGTGGTCCAGCAGGGACCATGAGAAACCCGCCTGTGTTGCGAGCTAAGGGTGACGTGAAATGTGTAAGCACACCATGAAAGGCCCGATTCCAGGTTCCGTGAGTGCTCTGAGGGGCAGTGAGGGCGCTACAGAGACGGGTACCAGGGGGCTGTCACGATCTGCAGGCTGGGAAAGCTGCCCAGGGAGAGGACTGGGGAGCTGACTGTGAAGAGTGAGTGGGAGTCAGCAAGGGAAAAGGAAAGGGACACTTTCCAGACACAGAGAAGAACCTGGGCAAAGGCCAGAGGGCCAGAGAGACCGCAAAAGCCTGACTGTTGGTTGCAGTTGAGTGGAGGAGGGAGTCCAGTTCCAGGGAGAGGCTGGACCAGAGCACACAGGGCCTCTGGGGGCAAGCAATGGGGAGCCATGGCAGGTCAAGCAGAAGGAGCAGGAGGCCAGAGGCAACTTCGAGAGATCCCTCTCCAGCTGTGGTGTGGAAGAGGGTTATGGAGAATTTCACTCCCCAAAGTCTGGAGCTGATTTTGCCAGTAGAGACAGGGATGCAGTTTTTCATTGTTCTCTGTCATCTCCTCCATGCTTGTCCAGACTGCAGGCTCTCAGGGACAAGGGAGAGTCTGTATCTCATTCATTTCTGAGGGCCCAGAAGCCATCACAGGCCAGACATACAGCAGGGGTCAAACAGAAGCCTGCTGAGTGAGGGATCCCACTGACCTGGTGCCCCACCTGTCTGCCCATAGATGCCCGGGGAACTGTCCGTCAGACCCTGCCTCTACCCACTGGCTCACATCCTCAGCTGAGCTGGGCCGGGCCCTGCAGGACGTGCTGGACAGCAGGCCGGGCATCCAGGAAGCCGACTCCGTGCCTTTCCTCATGCTCCCACACTGGCTGCCAGCCGGGGAAGTTCTGGTCCGGAAGCCCTCCCAGCCATCAGGCTCAGAATTGCAGGCACCATCTACTGGGGCCAGATCAGATCCAGAGCCATGCAGCCTGCAGAAGCCCAGGGCCCTGCTCATGGAGTCCACCTTGGCCTCAATCTTACCTCAGGCAGTGGAGGCAAGACAAGAAGTCAAAGGTAGGGTAGAGATTAGGATGCAGAGAAACTTGGGTGGGACTGGAGGAGAGCAGTGCCTCCTACTCAGGAGGAACTGCTCACCAGCTACAGCTAGGCCAATTCACCACAGGCAGCCAGGGAATCAGTGAGCTCTCTGTCCCAGGAGGTGTGTAAGCAAGACCAGAAGCTGGCGGAACTTCCAGATCCCCTCCTTCACTCTGTAAGAATCCCCTACCCAGCATCCTCTCTCTACTGACCCCTAAAAGCCACCCCTCCTACTCCTGGGGGACGATCACGGCTCCTGTGTGGTCTCATCGCCCCTCCCTCCCCATCTCACTTGCCTCTTCCATGACATAAGAGTGGATGAGCTCAGGAGGTGTTTCTCTTTCATTCTCCGCCCTCCAAGCACCACACAAGAATTGTATTTATTCTCAATATCCATAAACATTTTCTTCTAAAACAAAAACATGTAAAGTCCCAAACCAATTAGAGAGAACATAAGAAGTCACCTTAATTTCAGGACACAAAGAAATACCATCAGGCTACTTGTGGTAAACTGGATTGCTTCTCCAAAGGCCTGAGGCTGTCTGGAAGGGGTCTGAGGGAGGCCAGAGTGGGAGGTCCCAGGACCCCCTCCTCTGCCCCTGTGCCCCTTAATACCTACCAGGAGCCCTCAGGTTGGGGCCCGGGGTCCAGTTTTGCCCCTGCAGACACACACCCATCCTCCTCTAGTCCCCAGATAACCGGCTTCCTCTTCTCTTGTACTTCTGATGAAATCCACCCCCACCCCCAGCATGGCTGACAGGGCCCTGGATCTGAACAAACCAGGGCCTCCACCCACTTCTTCATGCCCACTTCCTCACTCTCTGCTCCTGGCCTTTGCACTTAATGTTCCTTCCTCCCTGAACTCTTTTCCCCTCTCTTATCTTGGCTAAGGGTACATGCATCCTTTGGAACTCAGCTTGTATACCCCCTCCTCCAGGAAGCTCTCCTTGACCTAATCAGAGGTTTTCACAGCCACTTGTACACCCCCTGTCACAAGCCTGCTCATTCTGACACATACCTTCCTTCTCACATGTCTGTTACTTCCATTGCCACTCAGTGTCTCAGGGCCCAGCACAATGCCTGGCACAGAAAGTGTGCCTAGAAAGTGTTTGATGAATGAATTAATGTCCCCCTTAATGCTCTCAGAACCCTAAGCTGGCGCTGACTAGATGTTCTAGTTCCAAGCCCATTGTAAAAGCCCAAAAGGGCACAGCCTTGCCCTGAGTCTAGATACAGGTCTGGGGCCTGGGACTTGGGGATCCCTGCAACCTGGGGTGGGAGGGTGTGTGTTCCCAGAATTCTTTCCTAACGCGGTCCTGTTATTTAGATAGACCAGCTGAGAGCCCTCCATGAGCAGGAAGCAGGAAGGAGAGCTGGGCCTCTGTTCTCCCACCCAGTCCCCAATTTGGAGGGCGTGCAGCCTGTAATTTGGAAGGCTAATTTGGTCTGGGGTTAGAAGGGAGCTCTCTGTGTACTGAGCGATGCTATCCCCTCCCAGAGGAGGAAGTGTCCTCTCCCTGGGGAGCTGGGGCCTCTGCTCTCAGGCACAGGCTACACTGCTCCAGCGTCTCCCTGAGGCCCAGGCTAATATCCCTAGAACACAGAGTAGCCAGCCCTCAGCCAGAGGAAAGGAAGAGAGAGAAACCTGGGGTCTAGTCCCTTGGGCCACTGACTGCCCAGACAGGGGTTACCTCGGTCAGTGTGTCTCAGACATCAAAAAAAAACCAGTGGAGGGTCCCCAAGGACCAGGGTCCCAGAGTACCCCAGCCAACTGCTCAGGAGAAACACGGGGGAAATGGGAACCTGGCCCAGAAGCCGCATTCCCCAGAAACTCCCCCACTCCTGCTGCTCCCTGAGCCCAGCCACAGAGTCCCTTAACATTGCTCTGGCATGATGGGCTATCACTTCATTTCCATCCTTTGAACACTTTTCACCTCCTCCTCTGTGAAGCCCTCTGTGACCACCAGGCTGGATCAAGAGCCACTTTCAGGCTCCCACCATGCTGGACTTTTCATTTCATGGCACTGGGTGTTCTGCCCTACAGATGCCTGGTCATGGTCATCTTGGTGGCCCAGATCCCTGCCCAGGGTCTAGCTGGGCAGAGCTAGTATGACAGGACAGGCAGAGAGGCTGCTCTACTCCCAGCTGTGTGGCCTTGGCCCAGAAGCGGCACTTCTCTGGGCCTCAGTTTGCTTATCTGTGGACCAGGCAGATGGAAGCATTCCAGTGTTTGATGAACATGTAAATGAATGAATGAGAGTCTGGTCTAGAAGTTTTGTAAACCCTGACAACTCAAACCTTCTAGAGTTTCTTCTCCTCATTCAAGCTGCATGGCTCTCTGCCCAGGTACATGTCGGCAGGGACTGGCATTGGCCTTGGGATGAGGTAGGCAGAAGCCCCAGGGACGGTCAGGGCTGGCAGGAGTGGCAGCGGAGCTGAGACACTGGGACCTTGATAGGGTGATGGGTGACCAAGTCTTGGTGGGAGGGCAGAAAGACTTCAGGGTGCCAGGTACAGTCTCCCTCGCTGAACATGCCTGGTGTTCCAGGACCCCAGCCTGCTTGGGGGCTGCACCCCATCCTCAACTCACCCACATCCCAGCAGCTTCTCCCTAAACTTCTTCTCGGCTCTGCCGTCTGTCACCGGGGCTGGTGATTCACACGCTCCACTCTTCTTTCCTCTTCCTGACTAATTATAGCTCCTGCGTGTTTCTCCCCCTGGAAAAAATGTCTTCTTAAAAAAACATATTCCCAAGCCAGCAGTAATTAATTTGGTGAGCACCAGTGTGCAATTCAGACAGACTCTGAGGACGGGAAGGTCCCAGGTGTGGGGAGATGTCTTCCGTCCAACAGAGGAAGGGAGGGGCGTGGGACTTGGGGTGGACATGGGGCACTTCAAGCAGCAGAGGCTCAGTCCATCCCCCACTCCACCCACCTTGGCTCTGGGGACCCTGGGGAATGACAGTCACAGGAACAGTCATGGGGGCTCTATTGAGCACTACTAAGTGCTGGGCACAGTGCCAAGTGCATGGACATTTCATCCTCTGACACCTGCTGAAGTAGCCCTATGGGCCCCACTCTGGAAAAGAGGAAATTAAAGTTCAGAACTTGCGCAGGAACCCAGAGCCCTCAGTGGTGGGGAGAAACGTGCAGCCTGTGGTGCTGGGAGCTGTGGCCTGAACAGAGGGAGGCCCTGGACCACTAGGCCTCCAAGGGAAAGGCCAGCCCATGGCCCTCTGGCTTGTCTCTCTCTCTCACCCACCTTCGAGGAATCACAGCAGTTCCCCTGGAGCTGGGCCAGAGTTGAGACCACAAGTGTTGTCTGAGCTCTTCATGGGGCCCAGTGAGCAGACGTCAGAGCAGATGTCTGAGCTGGTGCCCCGGCCAGGTGGGGAGAGGAGACACTGCCGGGATCAGGTCCTAGAGCAACAGTGACAGAAAGGCTGAGATGTCTGAGACTGGGTGAGGGAGCCAGACAGAGATGGAGAGGGGGCAGACATGGAGACTGAAACAGAGAGATAGGGTCAGGTCTGAGTCAGAGGCCAGAGAACAAAGATAAACCCAGAAAGAAAAGACAGAGGTGCAGGGCATGGGGACTGAGCCCCAGACTGGGCAGGCGGGACAGCAGAGATGGGAGGGGACCCCAGACCTGGTGTGGCCCAGGGGCTGGTTTGGAAAGTCTAGGAAAGCCAGGAAAGAGGGCACATTGAAAGGAAAGTGGGAGAAGAGAGATGGCAGCCCAAAGCCCTACAAGGTTAGGCTCTGCCGGCTGGGCCCTCAAGGAGATAGGGCGGCCATGGGCCCTTCAGGCCTGTTATGGGGGTTGGGAGCCTGGTGCCTCCTGATCTCTAGCAATCCAGGAAGACTGCTGCGGGAGGTGGCTCCAGGGGAGTTGAGCATGTGGGCATGAGGAGAGCTGAGGGGGCATGGGTCAGGTGGGCAGGGGGGCCCATCCCAGAAGGGCTCCTCTGGAACCGGCTGAGGTTAGCCTGCCCACCCCCTCCACCAGCACAGAGGCAGAGACCCTCCCCAGGGACTGAGGAAAATCCAGGCAGGACTAGGCCTCTCCTTTTCTCCATAGAGAAGTGAAACCCTGGGGCTGTTGGTGTGGTCAGCCTGAGGCTGGAGGCCTCCTGTCTTGTCCTGCAGAGCCACCCGCCTCCCAGCTGAGGGGGAACTGGTGGGAGACAGGTTCAGAGCTTCCCCTCCCCAAGCCCAGGGTATGGGTAGCCTTCCCTGTGGTCAAGATGGGACAACCCTCACACCCTATGCCCCACCAGCCATTAGGAACATACCCCCTCTACCAGCCCTCAAGGCTAGGGGTCTGTCCCCATCTTCAGATTTCTCAGCCAGGCCAGGTCTCTCAGCTTAGGAAAGACTGTTCTTCTTACCCCAGATCTTCAAGACAAGACCTGTCTCTCCCCTCAGACCTTCCAGGCCAAGGTAGGACCCCTCCCCCAGGCTCCTCGCCTGCTCTGCCTTGGCAGCCTGGGAGGTGTCGACAGCCTTGCTAACCACAGGCAGACTGCCCCTAGCTCCAGCCATCACCTCCCCCAACTCCTCTGGACACCTGACACGGCCACTGCCCGCCCTGGGTCAGGGCCCAATGCCCAGGACCCGTGAGCCAGGCAGCTGTCGGGATTTCCGGCTCCCGGGGCCTCTGGGGCTGACACCTCTCAGCCACATTCTCGTCTGGACTCTGCCAGCCAAGTCTGGGCTCTTCTGGGGTCCGTGTCTGGATCCTGGAGCATCTGTCATGGGAAGGGAGGGTGACACAGCCGGGAGCAGGTGGCCTTGGGTGGCCCTGAGCCCAGAAGCCCAGCAGCCCAGCACAGCCTCCTAGGATGTGCCCTTGAGCCCCAGGAAGGAGGGGAAAGTGGCTGCTGATCCCCGGGAGGGGGCTGACCAGTGCAGGAGAAAGGTGCCCCTGCAGGCCCCCCGTTCTTGGTCCAGCCACCCTGCTGGGCCTAGAACAGTATGGTGATCAGGATATTTTGATGAAAACACTTGTTTCATGGGTTCCCCAAACAAACCAAGAAACCTCCCTTTGTAATGATGTAACAGGAAGCAACACAAAGTAGGGGTTGGAGTCTAACAAACTGGGTCCATCCAGCTCAGGCTCTGGGAAGATGACCAAGCCTCAGTTTCTTCAGCTATAAAATGGTGCTGCCCGTAACTTCCCCCTCAGAGAGTGCTGTGAATGATCAAGATTTCACACATGAAGCTGAAATGTGGATGGCTCTGTTTCAGGCGGCTGGCTCAGATCCCACCAGAGGCTCCAGGCCTCCCTGCACCACCCCCAAGCCCCCTTTCCCTTCTAGGATCCTCCTGGCAGGAGGAGACAGGCAGCCCTCGGCCCCCAGTCTCATGGCAGCCTGGGCAGGCCAAGCTGAGGTCTGAGGGGAAGGGGAACGCCTGGGTGAAGGCAAGGAGCCAGGAGAGCTAGGTGGTGGGCCCCTCCTGGGTGGGACCACTGGCAAGACCTCTGCCCTTGCCCTCAGTCTCTGAGCAGTGGGGACTGGACTGCTGGGTGCCTTCTTGACCCAGCCTGGAATCCTCAGGCCACCCCCAGGGCTCAGTCACCCTCTGTCTCCCCACCCTGGCTCCGGCCCCCTTGCAGGCCAGCCTGGCCTTTGGCCCCAGCTCCTCTGACAAGAAGAGAGGGAGAACACCAGGGCCCATCCCCATCTCAGACCGTTTTTAGCCCCCAAGGAACTCGGCGTCCTCCCAGCGAGGGTGCGTGGGTCGTAGCTGGGTATTAATAGCTCAGCTGGAGGAGGTGACCGGGACTTTCACAGCCAAACCCTAGAGGCCTCACATCCTGGGCGGACAGGGCAGCCCTCTTGTCATCCACATGTCCTCCACTCGCTCCCCCTATTCCTGTCCCCTCAGGTACTCTCAATGGCCTCTAGCCCCCACCCACTCATACATACCTGGTTCCCTCCTTGGTTGAACCTCCCTGTCCTCTCCTATGGTGTGGGAGAGACCTCTGGGGTCAGAGCTCCAGCAGTGGGGGAACGGCTGAGGCTGGTCCTTGACCAGGCTCCGTGGGAGATGAGAACAGAGAGGCCTGTGATAAGGCTTCCTCCTTGGCACCCATCTCCTCTGCCCGCTGGCCTCTCATTCCTGCTTGCCTACTCCACCCCAGCTCCCTCACTGGCTGCCATGTGGGCTGGTCCCCAAATATCTGTCCGTGCTGGGCCTAGAACGGAGAAGAGGCGGGAAAACTCAGCTGGCAGAGTGGAGGCCTGGAAAAGGTGCCTGGGATGGTGCTGCCTGCACACGGCTCAGGTGGGGCAGCTGAGGCCTGAGGGGCTGCAGAGCCACCTCTCAGGGGTAGCCTGGGGAGTGATGGGGACCTGGGTAATGACTGGACACCTAGGGCCTCAGCACAGTTCTTCCCCTGAAGCACCCTCCCATGCCACAAGGCATCTCACGTACCTGCCCCATCCGCTCATCCTCTCTCTGTTAGCCCACCTACCCCCATCCCAGGGCTCACACTCTCGTAGGGCATGATCAACATGGAGGTGGGTGCCACGATCATCCATGTTTTAGAGATGAGCAACTGAGAATCCCATCTGAAGGGCAGGAAGCTGGGGCTGGAGACCCCTAGCCCTGCTCTCATGGTTTTGGATAGAAGATCTACGCCCAGTCCTTTTCAGTCATGGTCAATCCCTGGAAGCTCTCATCTTATTTATCGTAGGTCCTCCGTCACTGGTCCTGCCCCAGGTCATTTCCAGGATACAGGAAGGCTTCTGAGTCTTTGGGGACTTCCTCCTCTGTCAGCTGAGGGCTGATCCTGACCTCGACCTCTGGCCCTACCTCAGCCTGAGTCCTGCCCCTGACCTCAGAATGAGCTTAGCTCTCCATCCTCATCAAATGCTGAACGATGGCCCCTGCCCTCTGACCCCTGACTCCATGCCAAGTCTGGACCACTGATCGCTGGACAAGACTGAAGCCCAGCCCTCTGGTCTCCAACCTCAGCTCCAGTTTAAGTTTCAACCCTTAGGCCCAGGTTGAATCCGGGCCACCACCCGCTGGCTCCCACCCCTGGCTGAGCCCCCAAGCCAGCCCTAGGCCTAGCAAGGACTGGTCCCCACTTCCCTCCCTGGCTCAGCCTGGCCCCCAGCTCTCAGCTTCTCAGCCTGGAGGAGGCCCTGCGTGCTCCTCACACTCATTCAGCCACCCCCACCCTGAGTTCTGAAGCAAGCTGACACAAGAAGCACATCACACCAGGCGATTTATGACTTGGACTAGCAGAGGCTGGAAACATATGCTATTTCTGAGCTGGATCCTGTTGGTTTGGACCGCAGGGAAGCAGAGCCCATAGGAGAGGGACGGGAAACACATACAGACAGATAGACGCACAGACACCAACCACGTGGTGACCTGGGACTGGGGCCACGCTCTCCTGGGGCAGAGGTAGGCACTCTCACCCACTCCGACCTGGAGGAAACAAATCATGATAAACGTGGCACTCCCCCCAACTCCTGCACCTAGTTTCCTTTCTAGCTGCAGAACCCATCTTCCCAGTGGCTCAGAGTGGAAACGGTCCAAGTTCCGGCTCTCCTTCCTACAGGCTGTGAGCCCTGGGGCATGCTGCTGAGCCTCAGCCTCCAACAGTGTTAGCAGCCTCATCTGTAAAATGGGGATATGATGCAATCTTCCTCATGGGGTTTTATGAGGACAAAAATGCAATTGTGGAGGCAGAGTCCCTGAGCATGCCTAGCACACAGCAAAAGCTTACGAAGGAGTAGCTACTAATATTTTATCAAAAGATCAAAGCCCAGCTGTTCCAATTGGAGGGTCCATAGCCTCCTCCTTCCGCTCTCACCCCAGGGCTCCTGGGGTACACAGTTTGGAAACCCTTGGCCTAGATTCTGGGCTGGCAGTAGGACCAAAAGTAGCATTAGCTGACGATTACAGGAGGCAGAACAGCATGGAATTTGTCAGCATGGAATTAGGTCACTGAATTCTTAAAACAGAGGAGCTACAGAAGCCAAAAAAACTCAACATCTGAAGGCACAGTGATCTCCTGGGCCAAGAATGGTGTGGACCAACCAAGAAAGGATGGATCCCTGCCTTGGACAGCAGGCTGGGCACCGCCATGTGCCCCTCGGCTTTCCCTGGGTGTCCTGCAGCATCCAGCGAGGTGGAGGGCCTCCAGCTCCATCGCGATCTCCAAAGCCCCACATATCCTGGAGATCTCTTGCTTCCCCACTGTCACTCTGCTCAGGTGTCCGGAAGGTCCAGCTGCTCCCGGGCCCTCCTCCCCAGCCAGATCGCCTCTATGACCCTTCCCAGGACTCCTCACCCAGCTGCTGAGGTCCCAGGGGTGAATTAGCCACCAGAGGCCCTGCAGAGTGGGCTCTGGACACATCAGTGACCTCAGGCCCTACCTGCTCTGGGCCTCCCATTCCTCAAGAGTGAAGTAAAGGAGTTAACCCCGTTGGAAGAAGGTGAGCACTGGTGCCCTGGGAACCTACTGTGCATCAGGCCCTTTACACCCACCATCTCTGATTCAGGAAACAGAGGGTCGGACAGGGGAGTGACACGCCCAAAGCCACATGGCTGGGAAGCGGCGGGGGAGGATTTGATCTAAAGCTACAGTCCTGAGAGGCAAGAAGTGGGGTCCCGGGTGTGAGCAGGCTACCCCTCAGTGGGCAGCAGCAGAGACCTATGGCCAGCACATCCTGCATCCTGATATCTGGGGGCTCCCAGTGGCCACCAAGGCTGGCGGAGCCCCAACACCGGTGCCATTCCCACATGACCTTTCCAGGTGGCTAATGAGGGCCCAGGAACCACTCAGTAATTGGCCTCGTTAGGCGGCTGGGGCTGCCCAGGGGATGGGGTGGCAGATGCTGGGCCCCGTGGGGACAGGCCAGACAGCCTCCCGTTAATTACCTGAAAAATCAGACAATTAGGCCTCCTGCCACCCGCCTGCCTACGTCCTGCTGGCCCCTAATTACTGATGTCTGCTGAGCAGGCCAGGAGTGACCTGGATTTGGACTGAAGACTAGCCACTGCCATCTCCCCCACCTCCCACCCTGCATCCATCACAGGCTGTGGACATAGAGAGCAGGGGGGAGGGTTCTCTCAGGGATCTTCCTGTAGCCCCTCTTCCCCTGCCCAGACCCTTCCCACCCACTACCTCTCCTGTTGAAGGCAGCTCTGGAACAGAAGAGATGGATGCCTGAAGTCCCGGTGGTGCTCAGGGAATATGGGTGGGCTACTAGGGGAGGGGCAAGGACCCAGATAGGGGGTCCAAGAGGTATGGGGCCTGATGAAGTGGTTGACCTCCCCCTTCTGCCTGGCTCCTCCAGGGAAAATTGCCAGACTGTTCAGGAGTCGGAATGGCTGAGAAGATGAAGCTGAGAGCCCTCCCGTGGACCCTGGGGATGCTGGGGGTCCTGGGTCTGCCCTGGGGGAGTCCCCCAACTCAGAAGGCAAGAGGGACCTAGACAAAGATGAGCAGGGTACAGCTTGTGGTGTTGGGGGAGGTGTGAAGAGAGGGGCTTGGCCTGCCTGTGGTGGTCCTGGAAGGCCTCCCAGAGGCAATGACCTTTAGGCTGAGCCAGGTGGTGGGTACACTGTCCCAGGCAGAGGGAACAGCCCATGTGAGGGCCTGGAGGTGCATCCTTTTCTGCTGAAAGCAGTGACAGAGAGGCAGGATACCTCCTCAGTAAGTATCTACCATGCACCAGGCCATAGGGTGGAGGTGGCTAGACTGGCCCTGACCCCAGACAGCTGAACAGGGAAGTTGTGGGGGGCAGGTAAGGGATGCAGGCATGAGCCAGACAGACATGAACTCCTGGCCTTGTGGAGTTTACAGTCTCGCAAGGCAGCACACTTTGTTGCTGTTCTTGTGTTGTGTGGTAGGTCACCAGTGTCCATTATATAATGTGTGGTTGGATGGATGAATGGATGGATGGATGGCAGACTGAGCCCCTCAGGTAAAGATGAAGAGACAGAGCAGACCGTTACTTCCAATCTTCTGCAGCCTCCACCTCTATTAACATAGTGCGAGAGTCCTGGGCCAGGAAGAGGGCTCTTTCCTAGGCTCTGCATGTCTCTCTATTGCATTTCATCTCCCCCACTGGCTCTAGCTCTCCCAGAGGTTGGGTTTCCTGCCCCATCTACCAACCTGGCACTCCAAGCCAAATTTGACCTTTGCCTGCTGATCAGTGAGAGAATCACCTTGTGGGACATTCAGCTGGGACTGGAGATTGGAGGAGGGATGGGGTCCAGGGGTTGGGACTCCTCCTGGATGAATGTGATGGAGTATCAGTGAGAGGAGGCAGGGAGAGGTGTTCAGCCTCCATAGTTCACCCACTTGGTGGGATATTTTTTGGTGGAAGAGGTCAATTAACTTTGTGTTTATTCCTTATTTCTCTCTTTAAATATAATATTTGATTAATGTAAAGGAATATTTGTGACGATGCATAATCATATAATGGACACTGGTGACCCACCACACGATATAAGAACAGGAATTAAATGTGCCTTGTGAGACTGTAAGTGCAATGAGGTCTGGGGTTCATGTCTGTCTTGCTGTCCCTGCATCCCTGCCCCGCACACCCTGAGTAGCGCCTGGCACCCCTGGGCCAGCAACACATGTTCACTGGTGGAATCTCCCCGTGAGTGCCACCTCTAACCAACTCCTGTCCCCTCCAGCATATCAAGAATCTTGGTTTATCACATTTTGGCCTTTTGTAAATAGTTCTATCATAAACATATGAATGCTTAAAACAATACTGTTTAGTTTTACTTTGGGAGGGAGCTTTATAAAAATGGCTTTGAACTGAATGTAGTTTCCTGCAATTTGTTTTCTTTACTCCCCATTATGGTTTAGGATTCACCCATGTTGCTGTGGGAGCAGTAGTTGATTTCTCAGTTCTCCTCTCACTGGGTATTTGTGTTGCTTAGTTTCTCCTTAGAAACAGTGCTGCTAAAAACATCCCCAGGGTGGGGGTGATTTTATGATCATTATTGTTATCACTTGTCTGGTTCCCATCCCGGCAGAGTTCACTGCTCCTCCATTTCCCTGACCCTCCTGCACACGCAGGCACGTCCTAGGCACACTGGTGCCCCAGAATGAGGCTCCTTGTGACCTGAGCCCACCCTGGAGGGGTGAGGGATGGGGAGGTCTGGGTAGGGGTGCAGCTGCAGCAACTCTGTTTATTTCAAATCTGGATCCTACGTGCACTGCACCTTGAGTCACCCTCCTAAGTACATCTGGTCCCCAGGCTCTATATATCCCCGCCTCCACCATTACTGTTACTGCTTGCATTCAACAATACTGGGCTGAAGGGTACAGGGGTCTCCTCCAGACTTCCTGCTGGACCGAGCCCACTGCTACCACCCAGCCAGGCTAGCCCCTTTCATGGTGCAAGGCCAGGGATCGAGGCGGGCCTTCACCCCCAGTTCTGCTCCCACAGCACTGTCCTCCGAGAGCAGGCCTGTAGAGAACTGGGTGAGAAAGGGCCGGCTCCCTTCAACGTTCTGCACCCCTTCCCACCTGTCAACGCTGGTTTTTTCCCATCTCCTCTCAGGGAACCCCGTCCTGGCTGCTGCTGCAGCAGCAACATTCCCTCCAGGCTCCCGCCCCCGTAGCCCCCAGGCTCCTCCTCCGAGCCAGGGTGGGAGCACAGTAATTTGAGTTATTTTTAGCCAAGCCGCATCCTCCTGGAGATGCAAGTCAAGGGGAAGCCGCCCCCGTGCCTCCAGGAGCTGCTTGCAGAAAAAGATGGATTAAAACCAGTGCTTCCAGGGCTTGGGCCAGGCAGGCCACCGCCGCTGAGATGGGTGGAGCCAGGACCCTGGGCTTTTCACCAGTAAGCTCCCCACACTGGGGCAAGCTTGTTAAGGGTGACGGGTGTCCCCCACATGCCCCTCACTGCCACCACTCAGCAGCTGTCCTCAGCCTGCCCTCTCCTGGTTCCATCCCCATCCTCCCTGCCTGCACTGAGGAGGGCATTCTGGGAGCCATCCCCCTCTGGGCAAGGTGCCTTGGGAGTGGGCAGCTTCTGTGTTTCCAGGGGAGATTTGGGGGCAGGGAAGACCCCCCTTCCTGATATCACCTGCCTGGCCTTCTGCCTGGCCCTAGGAGGGCTACCAAATGGGACGGACACCATGGTCCAGGCCCCGGAAGTACTTGGCATGAAAGAGTGCCTGGAGCCGTAGCAGCATAGTAGGTGGCGCCCTCATCCCCATCTCTCAGGCCAGGTCACAGAGCCACAGGAGGACGGAGCATTTGCTCAAGGTTACCCAGCTGCTGAGTGTCATAACGGCATCTGAGTCATGCCCTCCAGCCTTCACTAGTGGACAGGCCGTGAATGCCTGAGAATGTGACGACCATCTAACAACCAACTAAAGAACAGAAAGGAAGACTGATAATGTTGTACTGGGGGGATGTTGTACTGGGATCCACAGGCCATGATGCCAGAGCACACTCTCTCACAGGCTCGATACTCAGTGGTCACCAGTGTTGAGTCTCAGGCAACAACGTCCAAGCCCAGAAGAGCTCCCAGGAGTGACCTTGACAGAAAAGGAGCAGGGTGACCCTGGGCAAGTCACTTAACCTTTCTGAACCTCAGTTCCCTCATCTGCAACAAGAGAGGCCACTCTGCGGGTGTGGCGAGGACAGTGACAGCTGATGCACAGCTCCTGGCTCCAGGCCCTGGCAGGTTTCCTCTTTCCTGCCCAAGCTGGAAGGATGGTATGCTGGAAGGTAAGGACATTCACTGTGGGCCAAGCCTCCGGGACTTTGCAGTAGGTGCAGCAACAGCCTAGGCACGCCCTAATCAGCTGGGTTCCAGTGCCAGAGACCATGGGGAGCAAACGCCGGCTTGTGCCTGCTCGGCCCACTGTATTTGCCTCACCCCCTCCCACCTCTGCCGGACTTACATGGCCTGCCTTTGAGCCCCAGAAGCATGCCTCGTCTCCCAGGAAGGCCTCCGCGTCCCCTTCCAAACCTGAGGCTCCTGCCTAGATGGACCTCTCTCTGTTCTGCATCTTGGGGTGCTGTGCCCCGCAGCTTCCTCTTGTCCCAGCCCCTCAGACTTTGAGCATAGGAGATCTTCCAGGTGATCATGGCAGTAGCCCTGGCTCAGCAGACATAAAGGTTTCAAACTTGGGGCCTCAAAAGGCCCACCCACTGATCTCCCAAGTGGAACCAGGGGTCACCCTTTCTGTTTGCTCCATCATGGAGAATCTCCTTGTTTTACAAGGGATGGGGATGGCAGGGCGGGTGAGGGGCAGCCCCTGGGTAGGCGGGTGATTTGCCCAGGGACCCACAGCTTAGAAAAGGCAGCAATTGGGCCAAAGCCCATTGTCTAGGGCCACAAGCCCTTCTTACTCAGGGCACCTGATAAGACCATTAGGATCTCTAGCCCTCCTGACTGTGCCCCTCTTCAGATCCCCAGCTCCTTTCTGCTCTTTCTGGTGTCCTCTGTTCCTCCCTAAACAGGGATAGGCCTCCTCCCTCACTAGTCCATTATGTGCTGGGGCTGAGAGGGGGTTTACTGAAGCACTAAACAGGCAGCAGACAAGGGCAGGCCCACAGCTGCCCCCAGACTCCCACCCCTGTGGGGTGCAGCATCCAATGACCTCATCGCCTGTCCTTTAACCCAACAATAAGGATGGCCCCAATCCCCTCCTCTGACCATCTGGGTTCCCTGCTTGACTTTGCCACCCACTCTTTGTGTGCCCTTGGGCAAGTCCCTTCTCTCCAGACCCCCATTTCCCATCTATAGGCTTAGAGAGGGCAACTAGGTGATTGTCAAGGTCCCTGCCCCAGTGCTGGTTTTCCCAACTCTCCCAGGGGCTCCTGGGTTGCAGCTTTTGTCTCCTGGGAGAGGGTTGGGACTTGGAGAGTTGGGGGCTTGAGATTTTAGGGAGGTGACAGACCCCTGGTTCATTCAGAAGAATTCTTGCAAAAGCCACTTCATCCTGCCCTCTCTCCACTTAAGAATCTTCCATCTGATCCTGAGGCAGGAGTGGCCCTGGGATCCAGCTCCTGGGCTATAACCAGGGCTGAGAAAGGAACCTGCCCCTGTCCCCAGCCTCTCTTTACCCGGGCTAGGGAGGCACGCACAGGAGAGAGGGGCATCCAGGTAGGATGGGGCGAAAGGAGAAAGGGGAGCTGGAGGGGCCGTGGTTGCCATGGCAATGACGTTGCTGGCTCCACTGGAGGCTGCTAAGGGAGAAGGGAAGGGGTCCTTCTCAACCCTCAGCTTCATTTTTCCTTTTCAGATCCTCTCAAAACCTCAGATGCAGGAGTGGGAGCCCCTCTGGTGTGCAGTCCTGCACTGTCCAGCCCCAACGTGTGCCCACATTTTCCATCCCTCCCTTCCTAGCGGGACAGTCCTCTGTGCTACCAAGCATCTCCCCCTTCACACTCGGCCAGTCCCTGCCTTCCTGAGGCCAGCGGACCCCAGCCCCACCCCGAGCCTGCCCTCCTCCCAGGGACACTGCCACCACCACAAACACCCCCTCCTTTCTAGGCCTGTTCTGGGTGGGGTGAGTGGGTCTGAGTCGACACAGGCCCCTACTCTGGGTATCTGTTGGCCATGAAGGCCAGGGGCTTCCCCCAGGTCACCTGGTGGTCAGTGTCACAGGGCTTCCTCCATGACCTTACCAAGCACACACCATCCCATGCTCCTCAAGTCCTGGGGGGGCATCTGGACCAGGATAGCTCTCCATTTGGCTGTGGGACCACTAGCAAGTCACGCCCAAGGACTCCATCTCCCCATCTGTGAAACAGGGTGATAAGAACCCCACTAGCTCCCTAGGCTGCTGGGCAGTCTCAGGAATGCTCAGCCGGACTCCAGGAGGCTTCTTGCCTGCTCAGCACTCCCTCCACTGTCTCTGCCTTCACTGTCTCCCTCTCCACTGTCACAAGTGAAGAGGCTGAGGCTCAAAGAGGTGAAGTCACTCTGCTGGTGAGTGGCAGTCAGAATTTGCACCCAAGTCTGTCTGATTCAAAACCTGTTCCTTTAAACTCCAACAGACATAGCATCCAGTAACTCTGAGGTGGACCAGCAGGGGCTGTGCCCAGGAATACCTGCAGGCGCCATGTTCTCTGCCCTGATCCCTCTCTGGGGGAAGACACCATCCACCACCACTACCAGAAGCTTGAAGCCAGGGGAGACCCAACCCACCCAGAGAACCTGCTGAGGATGACAGAGGCTTGGTCCATGGGTGGGGGAGGTGGGAGGATTGGTGCCAGAAGCAGGGATGGGAGAGGTCTGGGAGGCTCAAAGGGCCTCCTTCTCAAAGGAGGGGTGCTCCAGCCGACCTGCATCAGCACCACTCCACCTGAGGTCCCATGCTGCCCCCATGTGGACGACGGGCTCACATTCCCTGCTGGGGACGGTGCATCACTTCTGGGCAAGGGGCCCCACCCAGAGGGAAAAATCAGTGGTCTAGGGCTGTGAAGGTGTCCCCAATGACCAATGAGCTGCACTCCCAAGCCTCTGCAGAGCCTGTTTTCTCTCTTCCCCACAGATCCTGGGCCTCAGCCCGGCCCTGCACGCTGCCCACCACCTTTCCTTCTCCCGGGAGCTCTGAATCCCAGACTCTTGGAAGGAAGTGAACTTGAGAGTTTTATCTTCCAACCCTTCATCCCATATTTCAACCTCCACCTCCAGTAATCCCTTGTATCTAAGAGCTCACTACCTCTGGGAGCAGCTCATGGTTTGGAGGAAACTCTGATTGTTAAAATGACCCCTGGCCGAGGAGCTAGTTTTTGTCTCCCTCAGTGATAGCTCTGCCCTCTGGGGCCACAAGAACCACATGGCCTCTCACTGGGGAATTTCTAAGCAGACTCAAAGCTTAACCTTGTGCTTAGGGGCCTCCTCTCTGCCCTCCAGTCCTCCCCTACAGGTAAAAAATCCTGGCAGTGTCCCTTAGTGGGTTTTAACCCACTAATGGCCCCTCTTAATCTGGGCACACTGGTAGGCCCTTTCCTCTGGAACTTCAGGACTGAAGGGACCCAGCACCTCTGAGGACTGTCATTTCCCTCCATCCTGGCCCTTCCTTAGATCTGTCCTCAGTTTTAGCATTCACTTGATACTGACATTCTTTCCCTAAGCCATGTCTTCCTCCCCAGAGGCCTTGTGAGGAAATAAGCATGGCTGGGATTAACAATGATTGAGCACCTAATGTATACTCAGCGCAGTGTTCGGTGCTTAACTCAGATTTCCAGTTTAATTGATAAAGGAACTTGAAGATGATTCAAAGAAATGGAAAGATATTCCATGCTCTTGGACTGGAAGAATTAATATTGTTAAAATGGTCACCTACCCAAAGCAATCTACGGATTTAATGCGATCTCTATCAAACTACCCGTGACATTTTTCACAGAACTAGAATAAATAATCCTAAAGTTTATATAGAACCATAAAAGACCCAGAATTGCCAAAGCAATCCTGAGGAAAAGGAACAAAACTGGAGGCATAACCCTTCCCAGACTTCAGACAATAGTACAGAGTTACAGTAATCAAAAGAGCATGGTGTTAGCACAAAAACAGATATATGTATCAATGGCACAGAATAGAGAGCCCAGAAATAAATCTTCACACCTACAGTAGATTAACAAAGGATACAAGAATATACAATAGAGAAAAGACAGTGTTTTCAGCGAGTGGTGCTGGGAAAGCAGGACAGCTGCATGTAAATCAGTGAAGTTAGAACACTTCCTCACACCATCCACACAAAAAAACTAAAAGTGGCTTAAGACTTAAACATAAAACAGGACACCATAAAGCTCCTAGAAGAGAACATTGGCAAAACATTCTCTGATATAAATCGTAGCAATGTTTTCCTAGGTCAGTCTACCAAGGCAATAGAAATAAAAGCAAAAATAAACAAATGGGATCTAATCAAACTTATAAGCTTTTGCACAACAAAGGAAACCATAAACAAAATGAAAAGACAACCTATGGAATGGGAGAAATATTTGCAAATCATGCAACCGACAAGGGCTTAATTTCCAAAATATACAAACAGCTCACACAACTCAATAACAACAACAACAACAACAAAAACAGTCCAATCCAAAAATGGGCAGAAGACCTTAATAGACATTCCTCCAACAAAGACATAAAGATGGCCAAAAGGCACATGAAAAGATGCTCACCACTGCTAACTGTTACAGAAATGTAAATCAAAACTACAATGAGGTATTACCTCACACCAGTCAGAATGGCCATCATCAAAAAGTCTACAAATAATAAATTCCAGAGAGGGTGTGGAGAAACGGGGACACTCGTACACTGTTGGTGGGAGTGTAAATTGGTGCAGCCACTACGGAAAACAGTATGTCTTAAAAAACAAAAAATAGACTTACCATATGATCCAGCAATTCCACTCTTAGATGTATATCCGGAGAAGACCCTATTTTGAATAGATATATGCACCCCAACATTCACAGCAGCATCTTTTAAATTAGCCAAGCCATGGAAGCAACCTAAATGTCTACTGACAGATGACTGGATAAAGAAGGTGTGGTATGTATATACAACATATATGCCATAAAAAAGAATGAATAATGCCACTTGTAGCAACATGGGTGGACCTAAGAGATTATCATATTAAGTGAAGTAAGTCAGAAAGAACAAGACAAATGTCGTGTGACCACTTATATGTGGCATCTAAAATATGATACAAATGAACTTATTTACAAAACAGAAACAGACTCACAGGCATAGAAAAAAAACTTACAGTTACCAAAGGGGAAAGGGGGTGGGGGAGGGATAAATTAGGAGTTTGGGATTAGCAGATACAAACTACTGTATATAAAATAGATAAACAAGGTCTTACGATAGAGCACAGTGAACTATATTCAATATTCTGCAACAAAAAATAATGGAAAAGAATGAAAAAATACACAAATACATACACACATATATATATAAACTGAATCATTTTGCTATACACTGGAAACTAACACAACATTGTAAATCAATTATACTTCAATTTTTAAAAATTGTCCATTTTAACCCCATGAGACAATTACTATTTTTATCAAGTTACACTCAGAACTGAGGCTTAGAGAGCAGAGATCTGGACCAAGAAGAGACTTTTTTATTTCTGTGAAATCCCTCCTGGCCAACTAACCTCTTGCCTCCTTATTCTGCCACCTGCCCGGATTTGTGAAATGTGTACATTTAATTCCTCAAACATTTATCAGGTCCCCACATGTACCTGGCACTGCGCCAGGCACAACAGTAATAACCCCAGATCACGATGTCCTGGGTTCACTTCCCAGTACTTTCATTAAAAATAAATAAAGAACCCTAAGGACCTCACCCCACCTGAAAATTAAAAAAAAAAAAAATTTAAAAATAAAAAAGAAATTGAAGAATTAAGAAATATCAATAACCCCAGATGTCTCTGACCCTGTAACTTCAGTGAGCAGGCCACACTGGATCCCACTCAGGATGTGGTTGGGACTGTAGCTCCAGACAAGGCCGAGACAAGACAACGCCCCTGCAGGCGACACGGTTCAGGTGGGTCATATCCAGCCCCGCTCAGCCCAGGGTTGGTCTGCTCACCAAGGCCTCACATCTCTCTTTGTCTGGGGCTAAAGGCATCTGCAAGGAACCTGGGTAATAGACATTTTGCGGAGTCCAGCCAGCAGCTCTGCCCAAGACTCTGCCATAGAGCAGGGCAAATGGACCCAGGCCTCCGTACAGAAAGAGATGGGGCAAGAGCCACTCATACATGGAAGGTGGGAGTATGCTGACCCTGGAAAAAGGGCAAGTTCTTCACCTTTTTTTTGTGTTAGAAGCTCCTCTGACAAATGGTGATGTTTATGGACTTCTTCTCAGAGTAAGATTTTTATTTATTCATTCATTCATTCATTCATTCATTTTTTTGTAATGGAGGTACTTGGGGTTGAACCCAGGACCTCCTGCATGCTAAGCATGAGCTCTACCACTGAGCTATACCCTCCCTCTTCAGAGTAAGATTTTTAAATGTGTAAAATAAAATAGGTTTACAAAGAATTTTCATGAAAGGAAAAGATGTCCACGAATTACGATTGAACAAATGAAATCAGGTTACAGAAGAGCCTGTGTAAGCTCTTTATACATTTACTATGAGAGAGGGAGGGAGAGAGAAGGAGGAGGAAGAGGTGAGGGAAGAGGGCAGGAATGGAGGGAGGAGGAAGGAAGGAAGGAAGGGAGGGAGGAAGGAAGAAAGAAAGAAAGGGAAAGAAAGACAGAGGGAGGAAAGAGAAAAAGAGAAAGGAAGGTAGAAAAACTCTCTCTATATACACTTGGCCAGCCCTACAGTCTTTCCCACTTTGAAAAGCACGGCAGGCTAGTGGCTCCAGATCATGGTCCCCTTTGGCTCTCTAAATGGCCTCCTCAGACTCAGTCAAAGGTCCTCATTCTTGTCACTGCCTCCTCCCTTGCCTGACGGCCGGGATCTTACCCGGGGCCTATCCCTACAGCAGCTCCAGTGGTTCTGCATGGCTATCATCCATCTCTGAATCTGCCTCCTCATCAGACTATGGCTCTCTGCTCACTGCTCTTTCTGACACAGTCAGAACAACCTGGCAACACCAAGTCCTCGGCAGGTGTCATCACTCACTTTTTAGGAGCTGTGAGAGCTGCTGCCTAGCTGGAAGGCCACACAATGGGGCAGCCTGCTTTCTTTACAGCAGTCATGGCCTTTTTTGCCGGCCCCCACTTGCTTGCTTCCCTTTCTCAAGGTGCAGCAGTCAGACCTTCTCCTCCTTGTCCCAACTTCTGGCCCCACCTCTCCCACTAGCTCCTCCACCTGTCTTTCTGGCCTCAGTTGTTTCTTTGGTGGCACTAGGTCACCCTGTGAGCATCTGAGCCTGCTCTTCATTCTCTGAAATCACATCTGCCAGATTTCTCTCCCTCTTCTCAGGAATGCTTCAGTGAGGAGTCACTTCTGTGTCCTGCCTCCACATCCTCCTTTCCCCTTCACTCCTCAACTCTTTGCAAAATGCTCCTGTCACATCAACTTGCCTGCCAAGTATGTCCAGTTCAGTAGGTGTTTGTTAAGCTCCTGTTCTACATCAAGTGCTGTGTCAGGCAGTGGGAAAATGAAGGTGACCAAACCAATCCCAAACTCATGGTGCTTGAGCCTATGAACACATTCAGAAATCAATAAGGAATATAGCAGTACACCAGAAATTAAACACAACGTTGTAAACTAACTATATTCCAATTAAAAAAAAAAAGAATGGCAAGAAAGAAATCAGAACCAAAGAAAGGAATATAATTAGAGTTTGGGAAAGTTCTATGAAGGAAACAGAATGAGAGGACACAGAGTAACTTGGGAGATAGAGCAGAAGGTATCTAGTTTAGATAGGTTAGCGTAGGGAGGTCTCTTCAAGAAGGTACACCATTCAAAGAGGTGGGAGAAGGTGGCCCAGGCAGAGGGGATAGTAAGTACAAAAGCACTGAAGCAGGAACAAGTGTTTGTGCCTGGCAGGAAAGAAGTCCGTGGGTTTGGAGAGAAGTGGATGATAAGGAGAGCATGGCCAAGGTTAGGGTGGGGAGGTAAAGAACGTATCCCCAGTGCAAGGGGAAGTCCTTGTAAGTGATAAAATGTGATTTGTATCTTTAAAAATGCCCTCAGGCACCACTGCTGTGTGGAAAATGAACTGTAGGGTAAGAGGTGGAGAGAGTAAGTTATGAGGAGGCAACGTTTACTCACTTTGGATGTCCAGATGCATAGCACATTTAATGCATCTAAAAAGAAACATCTGGATCACTGTCTCCTTGAAAACAAAGCAACAAGACCCCTGCCCCTCCTCCCCCAATCTTCCCCATTTCTGTAAACCGCACCGTCATTCACCTCCTTGTTCAAGCCAAAAACTTAGGGGCTACACTGGCCTTCTTCCTCACCCCCATCTTCTGCATCCCAAGCCCAGTCTATTCTCTTTCTTTATCCACTCCTATCCATCCCCACGCCCAACTCGGCTCTGGGCGCCATCACTCCTCATAGCTCTCTCTCCTCTCCTCTGCCCCCTACAGTTCATTCTCCCCGCAGTAGCCAGGGGTACTCTTTCAGAACACAAATCTCCCATCACGCCCCGCCCCACTTAAATTCCTCAAGGACTCCCTTCGCCTTCAGGACCTTTAATGAGACTTGGGACCCAAGTCTAGGAGGAATAGGAGAAGGGAAAAGGGCCGGTAAAACCTGAAGGAGCACCGCCTGCCCGTCTGGCTTGTGCCTTCCCGGGATTAGGAACCTTTCTTCAAGGCTCTGGGGGAAGCTTTTCCAGTAGTACCTTCCTGCCGCGACGACCCTACTTCCCGTGCTGCACCGCGGCCTTCCTCTTTCTCTTCCGGTCCCAGGCGATTCGGGATCTCCTGGCTCCGGTGAGTGCAAGCCGCGCGGCATCCGAAGCCATCCGTGACTCCCGGCCGGCGGCGGGGCCCAAGGCCTGAGGAGGACAGGGAGGCTGTGTGTGGCTGTGGGGAACGGAGGCCGCTAGGCAGGGGAGGTGTTCGTGGATTCTCATGGGGTAGATGGGAAGGGGAGAACCAGGATTTTGGGGGAGAGCGCAACCTTTTGGCTGGGGGGCGGTTGGTTTCGAGGCACCATTACCTGAGCTTGGGAGGGGGCGACTGGCATCGGGTCGTGCAGAGTGAATTGAGGCGGGTGGAGGCCGTGGAGGCAAGGCATCTGTGCTGCAGCCTCCTTCTGGCTTCTGGTCGCACGTTCTTCCAGCCAGGGCGGCAGCGGTAGGCCCAGCACAGCGAGCCCCCAGCCCTGATCTGCGCTCTCGTCCTCCAGGTACAGGCATGGCCAAGTCGAAGAACCACACCACACACAACCAGTGTAAGTTTCCCTGGCCCAGCCTTCATCTAATGCCCCAGACTTTGGCCAACATTATGGTTCCTGGGCAGGGCGAGGGGGCACGTTTCTACTGTGGGACTGGAGCTGATTTTGTTTTCAGCCACTATTACCTTTGGAGTTGTGGACTTAGAAGCTAGAGGTCCACTTGAGATACCCACAGTGCATTGCATTTAGTTATAACAGGTTTCCTAAACGGATCTCAAGTAATGGTTCTCCCAGGCTTGCCAGCTGTGATAGTGGTCTTAATAGAGGACATCTCTTTTGGTCTAATTCCTTTTCTTCCCCACAGCCCGAAAATGGCACAGAAACGGCATCAAAAAACCCCGATCACAACGATACGAATCTCTTAAGGGGGTGAGTTTGTGCACTGAATCACATAGAAGTGTGTCTCTTAGGCCCCAGTTGCACAGTCAAGGTCTTTTTCCAGCTTCAGCATCTGCCTGAGCACCGCTAGTAACTGTCACTTATCTTACCTGGCCTACCAAAGCCCACAATTTCTTTCTCTACCCAGCCAGTTTTTGCTTGAACTTCAAGGTCTGCTAGACCTGTAATAAAGCTTTACTCAGCCTTTACCCACCCAAGGTATAACCCCCTGGTCAGGTATAACCTGCTTCCTGAGGACAGTGTGTCTGATCATCTCCCTTGCTCACCCAGAACTTTTCAAGGGAAGGAATGGCCTTGTTTGTGTGCACCTGGTGTCTTTGTGAGTCTTCTGTTGTACATTAACCAGCCATATGATCTTAATCTGACCCAGTGCTTGGCCAAGCGGTGGTGAGCAGCTTCTCTTTCTGTGCTAGGGAGTTGTGAGGGTTAGCTGAGAAGGCTGAGACTGTAGGGTCTGAGCAGGAGAACTGAGCCCCTGTCCTCAGTTTGCTTCTCCCCTGTATCCTTAAGGGAGAGGGGGTGGGGTGGCCCTGAGGGGGTTTCAGAAAAAAACTAAAATTCCTGCTCAAGGAATTTCTTTCCTTCTGTGCTTGCATTTTAGCTCTTTTGGGCTCTAGGCCTGTAGCCCTGAAAATGTGGTCTGTATAGCATTAGAAGGGTGGAATTACTGGCTTTGGGGTGGAGATACATGTTTCCCTGGGATAGTTTTTAAGGTTCGGGTATTTGTGAATTTAAGGTTGACTTGATGCTGTCTAAGCTCTCAGTGGGTCTCAGGTGGAGCCTGACCTTTTGCTTACTGCTGTGGAGAGGGGCACTAGGGGTAACTTGGGGGCCCCCACATACAGCCGTCTATACTTTCCTTGCCTTCCAGGTAGACCCCAAGTTCCTGAGGAACATGCGCTTTGCCAAGAAGCACAACAAGAAGGGCCTGAAGAAGATGCAGGCCAACAATGCCAAGGCCATGAGTGCACGTGCTGAGGCTATCAAGGCTCTCGTAAAGCCCAAGGAGGTCAAGCCCAAGATTCCAAAGGGCAGCAGCCGCAAGCTCAGTCGACTTGCCTACATTGCTCACCCCAAGCTCGGGAAACGTGCTCGTGCCCGCATTGCCAAGGGTCTCAGGCTCTGTCGGCCAAAGGCCAAGGACAAAGCTCAGACCAAGGCTGCAGCTACAGCTCCGGCTCCGGCTCCGGCTCCGGCTCTGGCTCCGGCTCCGGCTCCGGCTCAGTCTCCCAAAGGCACCCAGGCCCCCACAAAGGCTCCAGAGTAGAGGCTTTCATCTATTGATGTGAGGATGTAAGGACTAGTGTGACCCCTGGGTAGCTGTCTGCATGGGGCTCATGTCTACCTGTGCTGTTTGTACAAATAAACCTGAGGCAGGATCTGTCAGTCATCCTGTGTCTGTGATTCAAGAGTTGGAACTAGGGTTTATTTAGGTGGGGTCGGTGTGTGTAGGAGAAAAGTTTAGCCTTCCCTTGATGGTAGCGTATTGGGGGAAGTCTGGGAAAATAGAGCCCTAGAGTGCAAGAAGTGGCTGGTAAATGAGGAGTGGTTGGGTGCCTTAGGGACACGGGCACGTGATTTGCTGGACTGGGCAGGGTGGTGAGGAAAGGGAGAAATCCCAACATCCTTGTCAGGTCTTGAAGCCTATGAAAAGACAGGGGAGGGACCCTGCGGAAGAATTCTGCACTCTGGCCTGAGGAGTTCTAGGTTCCTAGTGTGCCTGGCTAGCATCCACTGCTCTGGGTTTTATGGTCCCCCGAGTTCTTGGGACGAGTTGGTGTTAATTATGCTGGGGCAACAAGTGCCCCCCATGGTGTGTGGCCCTCATGTCTGAAGTAGGTGTTAACAGTTAAATCTTTGAACTCCTGCTCCATGAACATCCTTGCTGTTAAATACTTCAGAAGTGACCCTGTCCACATAGACTTTATTGTTGGGCAGGAGAGAAAAGGGGTCCTTGGCATTGGCCAAGGGTGGAGGTTAGGGAGTGTGGGGCTCAGCCATCACTGGGCAGGGCGGGCACACTGGCCAGGGCGGGCAGGAGCCGAGTGTATATGTCAATCCCGCGGAGGAACACGGCCTCATGCAGCCGCTCATCATGGTCGTGGAGCAGCACGGGTGTGCGGTTCATGGGTGAGAAGCCCAGAGCTGGGACCCCCGCCTGCAGGGGGCAAGGAGGAGCCATTAGGGGGAAGGCCAGTGCCCAGAACCACCCTACTGCCCACCCTACTGCAAGAGGCTCACTGCGCGAAGATAGCGGCTATCGGTGGAAGCAGGGAAGATCTCTGGCTCCAGAGTGAGGTTCCTGCAGAGAGAGCCTGGTGAAGGTGGAGGCAGAGGGGAGAGGGTGAGGGAAGGACTGAAGGGGCAAAGGAGGGTGGAAGGGGAGAGAAGGGCTGGCCAGTATGCTCACATGTCCTTGCAGACCCCACTAAATGCTGCCCACCAGGGGTCTGAGTCATCAATAGATGTCACTTGGAAGTCTGTCCACTTCTGTGGGGAGAAGGATGGCAGGGTCAGGGCAGGGCCTGGCATCTTGCCCTGTCGCAGGGCACACATCCACCCACCTACCCAGATATCCAGCTGGCCAGTCCAGCAAGAGACCCTCTTTCAGTCCCTCAAAGGCTGCAGGTCTGGGGCCTTCCCCTCCATTCACTTATTTCGTGTCCATCCTTCCTTCAGATCCTAGCCCAAGTGTCCCTTCCTCAAGATGGTGTTCCCAGACATCTCAGACTGGTCACATCCTCCAGTTACTGGTTCTCACAGTATAAGGTCCCAGCCTTTCCTGGACCATGGTGTTCATATTTATGTAAAAATAATATATTTGATTCATGTCTTAAGTCTTCCCTTCATATTGTAAGTTCTGTGAGGGCAAGAACTCTGCTCTAATTTTCCTCCCTAGAATTTATTCCCCAGCACACAACAGTGGCCCCCACAACCAATGTTTGTTGGTGAATAAGACGTCTTGCAGCCAAATAAATGCCTGGATGTACGCAAACACTGCCAGCAAACACTCATGCAGTGACACACTCGGCATACCATCTCCCCAGCTCCCACGAGTCCCCCATCGTAGGTCCTGAGTCCATACCTGAGCGAACTCCAAGGTGACGCCCTCACCAGCTGCCTGGCACCAGCCCTGCAGCTGCTCCTCGAAAGCCTATGAGAAGGGAGATAACCTGACCCCTCAGGCTCTCCCTGAGCCTCTAGGACAGGCTGAGGACCCAGACTCCCTTCTGACCCCGGCATAGGTGGCACCTTCAAATCCACATCTGGTGCCACACGGAAGTCAAAGCTGGCACTCATAGTGGCAGGTACCACATTATAGGCCACACCGCCTTCTATCTTCGTCAGGTTCACAGAAGTCACAGTCCCCTCCTTCAGTTGAGGGTTTGACTGCAGCCTGGGGGCGGGGTGGCAACAGCAGCAAGGAGGAAGAACAGATTAAAAGGTGGCTCAGCCTCCATCCTCCCCTGCACAGAGTCCCAGAGCCCTGCGCCGTTTCCCAGGCTGCCTTACCTCTGCCTCTCCTTCTCCCGAAAAGCCAGGATGGAGCTCACAACCTTGTGCTAGAAGAGTGTGAGATTAGATGTGTGTGAGGTTAGTGGCCCCAGGACAGAGCCTTCGGAACTCCCCAACTCCCTCCCCATGCGTCCCGCACCAGCTTCTCTGCTGCTGTGTCCTCAATGAAGCGCGAGCCGTGGCCTGGCTTCCCAGTGCTTGTGACCTGCACCCCTGGGAGAGGTAGGAACAAGGGGATGTCCTCAGCACGGGAGGGGCTGGGAAAGCAACCAGCCCTGGGTGGGCCCAGGGCCTTCCCCTCATTCCCAGCTCCTCTGGCAGGGCTCTGTCCCCCTCAGAATACACAGTGTAGAGCTGGTTTCTGCCTGAAGTTAGAGCCTCCCCTCAGAAGCTCAGGAAGGAGATGCCCAGGTAGGATGGGGGCTGGGAGGCAGAGGACCTGGGTTCAAGGCCTACTCAGGCCCTGACTTGCTGGGGAACCCTTGGCAGCCCCCTGCTCCTTCCAGCCCAGTCTGCCACCTGCATATGGACCCCCTCCCTCCAAGCGTATACTCACACCAGGGACTCCGCTCACTGTAAAAGACGGTGAAGGCGTCAGTGGGGTTGGCCAGGCCTGAGGAGGGAAAGGGGGTTCAGAGGGCGGAGTGGCCCAGCCCTCACTAGCAGCCTCCCTATCACCTGCTGGCCACTCAGCAGCCTGCCACCCTGCTCACCCTCATCCAGGGCAAAGCCAGCCCTCAGGGCCTGGAACTCAGGCCGCTTTACAAACAGCTCCATGCCTTGGTGACCCCCAGTCTCCTCATCTGTAAAAGCAGCAGGAATGTGAGATGAGGGGGCTGCCCACAACACACTCTCCCTGCCCTAGAAGGAGCACCTCCCTAAGCCACTCCTACCTGGCACAAAGGTCATATGGATGGTTCTGGGGAAATGGTGGCCCTCATCCTTCAGCCTCCTCACAGCCTCCAGGTACCTGAGGGGTAGTGAGAGGGTGTGAGCCAGGTGCTGTAGAGAACCACCAGATGCTTCAGTGGGCAGGCTAGAGCCCTTAGCCCTGCTCTGCTACAGCCCAGCAGGTGATTCCAGAGAGTCCCTGTCCCTGTCTCCCCATCCGTGCAATGGTCATAGCAGTAATTCCTGCCCATGAGAAGGGGTCAAGATGTTCCTTGGCTTTGAGGTTTTCCAAACACCTGGGTCTGGGCTCAATCCAATGAGCCAGTGGGGACACTGGGAACAAGGACTCACTGGATGCTGACACACTTCATATCCTGGGTACCCCTGCCATAGATGTAGCCATCAGCATCCTTGAAGGCTTCAAAGGGGTCATGACTCCAATGTTCCTGGAGGCAGAGGCAGGAAGAGGGACCCAAGCCCCAAATGCAGTCATTAATCCACTCTGCCCTACGAGCAGGTGCCCCAGGAGCCCACACCACCAGAGGGTTGGGGTGATGAAAGGGACAAAAGAAGGCTGAAGAGGGCAGCTGACAGCCATCCCTCATCTCTGTCTCCCACTCCCACCACCCTCCCATGCCCACCCAACCCCTGGCATGGAATGGCTACTGGGCAGAGGCTGCTAGAGTGGAGTAGTGCGTATGAGATCGAGAGTCAGTGCCAGGTCCAGCACTGTGGTCTCCCTGCGGTCAAATGGGGGGTCTGCAGCATCTCTGTCCCCAAGGACAACCCCCACACCTTGAAGACAGGCACCACATCTGTGTGGGAGTTGAGCAACAGAGAGGAGAGTCTGGGGTTGGTGCCTGGCCAGGTCAGCACAGTCACCACACGGCCAGGTGCCACCTGGAGAAGGCCAGGAGGAGAGTTAGTCAGTGCAGGCTGAGGAGCTGCCCCAGGGCCACCTCCCCTCCCCAGGCAAGGCCACAGGCTCACCTCCACTTTCTGACAGCCCAGGCCCAGCTGACGGGCTCTCTCCTCAAGGAAGGTCACGGCAGCCCCTGGGGACACAGAGAGTTTTGCTGCTGTTTCTGCCTCCCTACACCTCCCACCGGCCCAGGCAAAGCTGGGGGTACATCCAGAGAGGGGGAGCAGACCCCCACCTCAATGCAATTCTACATCCTTCCAGAGACACCTGCATTTCTGTCCCCAAGGAAGAAGACACATCTGGCCAGTCAGTAACCCTTTGTAGAAGGCCAGGTGGGAAGTCAGGGTGAGAAGCAGGTGTCAACATTATCTTCCTTAAAGATGGGGCAACAGGGGCAGAGACATGAGGCTCACCCACCGTCTCCCAGATAGTAAAACACACATCAAGGATTTGGACTGGGCCCGTGTACACAGTTCCCAGCCACCAAACTTGATTCCCTAAGGGCTTCTGGGGCCACTTTTTCCCTTGTGGCTGCCCCATCCTCCCCTCCCCCACCCCAAGTCCTGGGGAGTCAGGTGAAGTTGTTCCTTATTTAAAGCTAGGAGTAACTTTTGGAGCAGGACAGCCTCTGGAGAAACTGTCCCTCCACAGCCTGGAGGGACTGCTGAGCAATCTAGGGTGGATTGCTACAGGGGTGGAGATGCCATTTGAGGCAGCAGATTGGGCTCAGCTGGGTGACAACGGTTGGAGCCTGGTTTAGGGCACAGTCCCAGCCCCTGAAGCCCCACTGCAGGGCCTTGAACCGCCGCGTTCTCACCATAGTCGGGCTCGGGCTGGACGGTGCGGATGCGCAGGTACTGACGGAAGAGCGTCACGGATGGGTGCTCGCCCTCGCGACCCTTGCTGGCCATGGCGCTGCCCTGCCACCGTGAGCTGGGGGCAAAGCGAATGACTACCTACCCCTCCGGGCCGCTGGGGCCGGTGGACTCCTGCACGCTGCCCCTTTCCGGGCGGGGGTTCCCCGGACGTCCCACAGGGAGAGCACACCATGTTTCGGAGCCCCCAGTTACAGAGCCCTCAATCTGTGTCAGGCGCTGTGCTGGCCTCTTTCAACACATTTCCGTATTTACTCCCCCAAAGAGCCTCATGAAGTTCGTGCCTCTGAATGCCCACATTACAGGGGAAAAAGCTAAGAGAGGTTCAGGGACAGATAGGGAGTAGCTGAGCCAGGTTTGAACCCAGACACTGACTCCCCCGCCCTCCTAAAAAAATTTCTCCCAATTGCCCGGATTTCATGTCAAGGAGTCCCCGAATCCCTCTACCCGTCTCCAGGGCTCCCCACCTCGCTCTCTGCTGGTCTTGGGTCCGCGCTCGCCCCTCAGCGCCCGCCCTGAACTCTGGGCGAGACTCAGGGTCTAGCGAGGTCTCAGGTTCAGAACCGCCCCGGTCCGCCCACCACGTGGCCGGATCCAGACTACTGGGCGGGACCGAAGACTGCGAGTAAGGGCCGTCCCAGTCCCTAAGGCCCAGTCGTCTTGGACCTCTACGCCCGCCCTAGGTTCCAGCCTCCGCCAGTTACCCAAGTCTCGAATTCAGGAGCACGCCCCGGGGAAGCTGCCTCCGCCGCCAGCTCCACCCCGCGGCCGACTGCGACTCCAGGCTGGCCCCGCCCCCGCAGGCCCTGTCCCGCCCAACAGGATACGCCCCCTCCAGGCCCCGCCCTTGGTCCTGGGCAGCAGGCGCCACCTCCTGCAACCTCCCGATTGGGCCAGAGAGGAGGAGGGCGGGCACTGACCCTAAGCATCGCAGCTGACTCCTTGGGCGCCCCCTCGCTCTCAGGGTACAGCCCTGAAAAGTCCTTCCGAAGCTGGCCCCTGCCTGCCCTCCAACCCCCTCTCGCGACTTTTCGACTTCTCCCTTCTTCACGCCTCAGCTCCTCAGGGAAGGCCTCCCTGACTCCTCGGCCTCCAGTGTGGAGAATTTATTGGTTAATATTTGTTCTTACATACTGTGAGCTCCAGGAGGTTGGTCCATGTACCCGCAAGATTCTGTCCCTGGTAGGACACAGAGCAGACGCTCAGACAATGTGCCAGGAATGAAGGATAAATGGACGGACAGGCGCATGTGTGCTCGCTCGTGTGATTGTGCTGCTGTGTGGGCAAATCTAACAGTGTGTATCAGTGGGTATGAATGCATGACAGTGTGAGAAATGGGGGTTGGATATGACAGAGGATGTCACGGTGAGAGGATGTCATCGTGACACTATATGGCAGAATGAAAGGCTTTTGTATACAAAAGCATACATATGGCACATTCTTAGCTGACCCTGTGCCAGGCTCCCTGGTTCTTCTGCGGCCACCAGAGAGGAAGGATAAAGAGGCACAGGTAGTTCCACTGGCCACCCACAGACTGCACACAGTTGTAGCTGACCATTTGTGCGTCCGGCTGCCCTTTGTACTCTCAGTGGGTTCTGCCCTTTGCTCCTGGGGTTGAATCAGCTTGGGGAGGATCAGGGTTGAAGACTTCGACCTCTGGGTACGGCGGAGGCAGGCTGGGAGGCTAGGGTAAGAGTCCCTTCCAAACCTCCTGGGGTTTAAGCCTTGGCTGCTGTCCCACACATTCCCAGAGGCAAGCAGACTTGCTGGTTCACCAACAATGCTATTGTTGGGGCCCAGGGTAGGTTGCCCCAAACTTTGCCTCACTGGCATATTGATTATTTTGCATTAAAGTTACTTAAGAAATGTCCAATGCAAAGGGACATTCTGACCCTCTTTTCTGTCTCCTTGAAAGCAAGAAATAAATCTGTCAGGTGAAAGGTACGCTCCTGCATCTGGAGGTAGGACATCCTTATTGCCAGAAATAGAGAATTTAGGCCAAGAGGCCTGTATAAACAAACCTTGTTAACTTCTTTAATGTACTACCCCCAAGCCCAAACTCTGTCTAGATTCTTCATTAATTGAGCATCTAAAACATAATTTTCTTTGTTTTGTCAAGTCCTCACAAATATATTCTTTGTCTGAAAAGTAAGAAAAGCTGCCTGCTTTGGCCACTTCTTAGGTCCAATGAGACCTCCATGGGCATGATTAAAAATCTGTCTCTTTTTCTCCTGTTAATCTGTTTGTGTCAATTTTACTGTTAGCCCAGCTGGCAAGAACTCAAGAAGAGTTTCCCTCTCCCCAGCACTAGCACTGTTACTTGTTAAACCACATTCCCCAGCCCCATCTCTAAACATCAGGTTCCCTTAGGCAGTAGGTCCTGCATTCCTGACTCTCAGTCAGCTCAGCTGCCAGACCCTGGATTTCCCACCAAACCCAGTGGTCATTTAGCAATACTAATGTCCCCATATCCCTGACCCCACCCCCCACACCCCAACACTGTGTGGCCAAGTGCTCTGCTTACCCAGATTCACGCAATCCTAAAACCATTCTCTGAGCTAGGTGTTACCATCATGCCCATTTTACAGATGAGGAAACTGAGTCACAGAGTGGTGAGGGTAGCCAGCTATGAAGCAGCCCATGTCCTAAGCCTTCCCAGGCTCTGGAGCCCTCCCTCAATCTCCCAGCCTTGAAGCAATCCAGAGTTGTCTCCAACTCCCACCACAATTGCAGCAAAGCCAGGAAACAGGACCTGTCACTCCCCAGGCATGACAAAAATGTTTTTTTTTATTGTGTCTCTGAGATGAAATGAGAGGTCCTGACAGGGCCCAGTCCTCTGGCCTCTGCCCTCCAATCCCAGGGGCTGCCTCCCTGGTGGGGGACTGGTCTGACCCTTCAAACTCAGGCCAGGCCTAGGGGGCCTGGACAGTGGGTGAGCTCAAGGCAGGTGGTCAAGGAAGGCAAGGAGGGCGAGGTGGAAGTCTTGCGGCTTGTGAAGGTAGCAGGCATGGCCTGCGTCACGCAGCTTCACCACTGAGTGGTTAGGCAGGTGGCGGAGCTGCCGCAGTGACTCTCGTGCCAGGATGCGGTCCAGCTCCCCATACAGGATGAGAGTTGGGGTCTGCAGAGCAAGGCAAGGGGCTGTGATCCTGGGGTCTGATGAGGACTGACCCTGAAGCCACCTCCTTAGGAAATCTTCCCCAAACACCCCATTTCTTCCATCCAGATCAGGAATGGGGCCATGTGTCCTCCAGGTAAGACCTGAATCCTTTCCCCACCATGATTCGAGCCAGGGACAGGGAGCCAGGAGACCCTTTGGAAACCCTCCTCCCAGTACCTTCACAGCCCAGAATTGTTCCTGGGTGTAGTTCTGGGTGGAAGTGGGTGCAATGGGCACGAATCCCTGCAGCTGGTGGTGGCCTCTCATCAGGAATGGCAGAGCATAGCGGCCACTCAGCGAAGGGCTCACCAACACGGCATTCTTCACCTCCAGGTCCTGCAGCACTCGCTCCAGCAGCTCTGCCCGCCCTGCCTCTGTGCCTGCCTCCTTTGAAGGTGCTGAGTTCCCAAAACCTGGGAACAGCAGAAGGCATCTGCTGAGGGGGGCTGGGAAGGAATTCAGGCCTTCTTGCCCACCACGGTAGGGAAAAGAGATGGGGGGCAGTGGCACATAGCACCTGCTACCCCAGACTTCCCAGAGCTATTTTTTTTTTGTAATGTGATAGGCCTGCTAGAAAAAACATCTTTCATTCATTATATTGGCAAAACTAAAAAGACTGATAACATGAAGTGTTAGGGAAGATGTGGGGAAATGTGCACAGTCATACATGACTAATTGGAGGATAATTCCATATAGCATTTTTTGGAGAGTAAGATAGATTATAAATATTTATTTTAAAGATAAAAATTTTTAAAAAATATGTCCTTTAACCCATCAGTTGTCCTTGATGGCTACCCTACAGAAATTATTGCCCACATGCTCAGAGAAGCACATCCAAAGATGCTTTGACTTCCTTACTCAAGCATTTCAACTGACACTAAAAGCTAAATCAGCCACCAGGAAAGAAATGGCCAGATAAAACTGCTCTATCCCTCTGGTGGCTCACACTACAGCGAGGGAGGGTCAGACTACCTAGCATGATCCCTGAGACATGGTAGAGGAGGAGAGACCCAGGCTGCAGATAGACTGGCTAAGCAGGCAGGACCCCTGTCATGTTTATAGCCATCCACACACACAATCCTGCATATAGTCTGTGTCTCTAGGTATGGAAACGCCCCAAGAGGGGCTGGCACCCCCAGACTCCTTAGAGAGGTAAGAGGGAGAGAAACATGGCATGGGCCTCTGAGGGCATCACTCCTGTTTGATTTTTTAATGACAAGAATAATAGCATGGGGGGAGGGTACAGCTCATTGGTAGAGTGCGTGCTTAGCATGTACAAGGTCCTGGGTTCAATCCCCAGGCCCTCCGATAAAAATAAATAAATAAATAAACCTATTACCCCTGCCCAAAATTTAAAAAAAAAATAGCATAAATCATTTGTATAGCTGAAAAACAAACAAAAAGCTGCCTAGTTTGTCATCGAAAAGTCCAGTGAGATCTCCCCAGGCAATCGCTTGTAAGGAGGGTCATGTTTCTAACCGCTCTGGGACATGCAACCAACCACACTGCTGTCTTCAAGATAGAAAATAAAAACACAGACCTTTTTGTGTTGCCACCTTGCCTTGCAATCTGCCACTGCCTGTCCAGATATTGGGGTCTAGATGCTCCCCAGTCACACCTTAGGGCTCTCCTACTCCTCCAGTTGTCCGCTCTAGGAAACTGCCCCCGTAGACCCATGGGTAGGGGCTCTCACCTGGGAGGTCGAGGGCCACGGCCCGGTAGCCCCTCTGTGCCAGCAGCTGCAGCGTGCCCAGCTGCTCCCATGTGTAGGAGTTAAAGGCCTTTCCGTGGAGCAGTACCACATCCAACCTGTGGGTAGGCACACAGGGGAATGTGTGTTCTGGGGGTCTGGGAGTGGCCCACGGTTCTTTCATCCTAGGCTTCTCCCACAGCCCGCCTTCCCAGGCCCTGAGCACCCTGAATTAAGCTGGGGGTTCCACAAAGGGACTCCCCTTGGGCCTAGTCCTGGCACTATGCCCTGGGGTCAGCACCCACCTGCGGACCCGGTGGAATGGGATCACCTCGCGGTAAAAAATGGGGGCGTTGCCAGGGGTGAAACCAGCCAGGATCGTGACATTGGGATCTCTCCAGAGCCAGGAGGTCTGGTCAGGGGGTCCTGGCAGTCCCATGTACAGTAGCAGCATGAGCAGCAGGCCCAGGCCCAGCAGGGCTACCTGGGACCGGCTCATGGAGGTCTGAACCAGTCTGTAGGAGGAGAGGAGAGGGAGAAGAGGGTAGGGCTGAGATCCACAAGGCCCCCTGAACTCTTCCTCAAACCCCACCCAGAAGTCCCCGGAGAGGAAAAGCTCAGCCCTTGCCCTTTCTCCTGCTCTGGGCAAGGGTCTGAGGGTTCACACCCACTACTCCACATGCCAGGGCAAGGGCTCAGATACCCCACAGCATGAGGAGCATCTGAGATGTCCCCCTAGCATCGGTGGCCACCATTATCCTTGTGCCAGCTGAAACCACTTCCACTCATCAAGAGCTTCTGACAACCAGGCTCTGTCCTTGGCCCTTCACATGTAATTCCTCATGAATCCAATTAAGAATGCTGTGGAGCAGATATGACTATAGGTCTCCAACAAATGAGGAAATTGAAGCTCAGAGAGGTAAATTCTCATGCCCAACGTGCAGAGTAGCCAGTAGGGGAACTGGGACTTGAGCCCATGTCTGGCTTGCTAACCACCAGGCCACACTTGGTTTGCCAAGATGGAAACCTGAGCTGGGAGGTAATGGATGAACGGGAACCTTGCTAGTGGGATGGGAGTTGGGAGGGTTATTAAAGGTGAAAGACATTAAAAGGTAAAAGCATGTTTGGAAATGGTTCTTTTTATCACGCTGCATATAACAATGCTAAAATCAGAATGTGTTTTATAATTGAAGGGAATATCTAATACTCTACCCCAGCTAATATTAAGTGGGAGGGCAGATTATGGAGAATATCCTTGATGGAGGAAGTGCCTAGGCACGAGGGGGTATGAGGCTAGGGAGGAGCATGGCCCACCTAGAAACAGAAAGGGCAGCATGGAGGCTGGAGAGACGAATGTATCCCACCCCCCAGCTTCACGGCAAATGACCTGCTTCGTGGGCTCCTCCAGTCTGGATCCTTTGCCAGCCCAGAAGACAGACCTCAGGATCCAGGACCCAGGCAGAGCAGTTAGCCCTGCCTTTGAGATTCTGCTCTGTCAATTGCTGGCTATGTGCCTTCAGTTTGTCAATAAAACGGGGGTGACAACTTCATGGCTGCCTTCCCAAGCTTCCTGTGAGATTTCAATAATACAGTGAACTTGATGGGGGCTGTTGGGTCATCATGTCTTGGGTCTAGGATGAGCGGGCCTGCCTTGTTCCCAGATTCCAGTAAACACGTCTTTAATAAGTGCCAACTGGGAGCTGGGGAATCGCCTATGCCCTACCACCTCTCCCAGAAGCTTTGGGGATGTTTCCCAAGCCCCACCCCCAGGAGTCAGGGTTAGGTGGTGACTGCAGTGGCAGGCCAACTAGGG
This sequence comes from Camelus bactrianus, assembly GCF_048773025.1. Classification (NCBI taxonomy): domain Eukaryota; kingdom Metazoa; phylum Chordata; class Mammalia; order Artiodactyla; family Camelidae; genus Camelus; species Camelus bactrianus. The sequence goes on from NC_133555.1 coordinate 32,308,207, forward strand.
CTAATGGAAACCCAGCAGCTGGGTGGAGGAAGAGCGGGCTCCTCTCTTCTTTCTGACCGTGACCAGCCAGACTCGCATGCAAGCCTCCAACTGGTGTCACCCTAGGTTCCCACCAGGCCAAGCATGCACGCTGAACCTCTCTTCGTGGTGGTCCTGGGGCACTGGGGCTTCTCTCCAGGAAAAGAGGGACGGGACTTGTTGCTATGGTAACCCAGGCAGCTGGCACACTAGACAATATACTCTACAGATATGGGGGGGAGGGGGGAGCTGTACCCGCGTTAGGTGCTTGGCAGCCACGTTGACAATGACACATAGGTGTACACACGTGCACACAATGAGTCTTGTCCCCAAACACTTCATTTGTACAATCAATTCCCTGCACGTACACGCAGCTTCCTTGCACACGCGCGGGCCTGTGTGCAATCGATACTTGGAAATACACACCCTCAAAAATCACACACAGTCAGATACAGATAGACATACGCTTTCAAAATCATTTGCAGACCCTCATATTTCAAGCACAGTCATACACACAACCCTAAAACTACACATGCTCACAAGAAACACATGCACAGGCAGACAGATGGACCCCGCAAACACAGACCCTCAGAAATACATACACAGACTCTCAGGTAGAAACAGACCCTTAAAATCACACTCACAGAAATGCACACAGTAGACATACACAGACACCAGCGGGCAGACAGACCCACACACTCTCCCAACGCAGGCACAGAGAAACACTAACACACAATACACTGACACACACGTACACCCAGACCCCCAAGAACACACGCCGACAAACGTTCGCGGGGGTGCACACACACGCACACAACACGCGCGCGCGCGCGCACACACACACATCACACGAACATACGCACACCCGCTGTCCAGGCGCGGCCCCTCCCGCAGGACTCTTCCCCAAGGCGCCAGGACATGGGGCGGGGTAAGGACAGCCCGCCCCGGGCACCCTGCTGGCCTCACTCCCCTGGGACACTCACCCGGCCGACTGGGATGATCGACCGGCTCGGCCACTGCGGGGCGGGCTCAGCACAGGCGCAAACAGCCCCAGACAGCGCGGCGACCAGTGCGCTGCCTGCGCAGCTCTGCGAAAGGCTACCGGCACTAGGCGGCGGAGAGCGCGGCCACTGAGGCGCGCTTGCGCAGTCCGCAGTCGTAGGGTCCGCGCCTTGTAGACGCCTTGGAGAGGGGACTGGGGGTGGCGTCCCAACACAGCACACAGTCCTGGCCCCTCAGTCTAGATTTTCCAGATTGCTTTCGGGGAAGAACCACATGGCTTCTTCCCACCAGGCTCCACCCATGCTCAGTTTCTGTTCTGGACAGTTGAGTTTAGGATAACGGTTATCTTAAGAGGACCATATAGGGTTGTCACCACCACGGAGAACTGTATTAAGGACTTGGGGGCCTGTCGAACCTTAGAACAGTGTCCGGCGCGGAGGTCTCGCTGCGTAACTGCCAGATATTAGTACCATTACGCAGCAGCCCCAGGTCTGAACCCAACCACTGCCCTGACTCCTACAAATACACAGGTGGCACGCGTTCGGTTAAAACCCGGGGTGGCCTCTAGGCTCCTTCACGTCCCCATAGGTCACCTATCCTTGGCGACATATGACCAATATTTGGTCTTCCTCTGGCCTGTGCTGCGAGGCCCCGCACAGGGAGGCTGCAGGGAACCTACAGGACTCACTTCTTATTAGCGCTCTTTGAGGCAGGCAACATCACACCGATTCTACAGGCAAGGAAATTGGCTCGGAGGCGTTGGGAAAAAGATCAAGGCTGGACATTGGCAAAGCTTCTCACTCAAACCTGTCGGGCCTCAACTGCGTGCCAGGCTCACAACTCCCGGCCTGGACAGCCCAGGCTGAGATTGAGGGGGATAGGGAGAAAGGGTGCTGAGAGCAACAGGGATGAGACCACAAAGGAACCTTCTTTCTCAAGCCACACCATGTGCACGTGGGGCAGGTCGCTGAGGGTCTCAGGCGCGACCCAGCGCAGTGCTGGGAGCACGTGGGGCCGCTGTGAAAAGATGGGCGCAGCAGCACCCACCGGCCCTGCGACGGCCTGTGACCACAAGAGGGAGCCTCGGAGCCGGGGCACGGCTCGGTCCCCGCCCTCCGGAGGGCCACATCCCCGCTCCAGCCCCTTCTCTGCTTCCCTGCCCCGGGCCCCAGTCGCCGCCTCCCCTCGCCGGCCTCCTGTCTGCGCAAGCCCACGCAGCTCCCCAGGTACCTGCCCCGCGCCCCCGACCCTCTCTTCCTCTCTCCAGCTAGAGCCCGCCCCCACCTACCCCAAGTTTCTGCCCTTCCCATATCGGCTCCCCCGGTCCCTTTCCTCGGGTCTGCCCCCACACCTTCTGCGTGCGCCCTACCAGACCCAGCGAGCCAGAACCGAGGTCCTCGGAGGGGACAGAGCGAGCGGTGGTGGCGCCGGTGACCGCGCCCTTGACCGCGGCGTCAGTGCGTTGGGCCCCAGCGGGCAGCGTGCTGAGCACCCCCCATCCCTTGCTGGCCGGAACTCCAAAGTTCCCGCTCACCGCTCAGCGCTCTGGTTTCCGCCCCTGGAAGATAGGATTTTTTACTCCAACCTCGACCCTCTCCGGCTTGCGGTGCCAACTCACGACCTGTAACAGTGTCTAGAAGAGGAAGAAGTTGACAAGCAATAGTCAGCTACTCAGAGTTGATTGAACATTGACTATGCTTACTACGGGCTAGGCACCGGCTGAGTGTTTTACGTGCCCGGCCTCATTCAATCCTATCAGCCGCCTATGAGCTGAGTACTATTTTGTTAGCCCCATTCGTAGAAAAGGATAATAACAATGAGAACAATAATCGTAATGGGAGCCCCATGTATTGAGTTATTTCTAAGATTGGGCACCCTCACTTGTCGATTCCTTTTTTTTTTAAACTGGTAAATTATTGAGGTAGGCTTTAATGTCCCAAATTTCAGATGAGGAAACCAAGGCCCAAGGCTGTACAATTAGGTGAGTAGCAAAGGCAGAAATAACACCTCTGTCTTCCTCACCCTAGAGCATGTTTGCAGAGTTCTGGGGGCCTCCTAGAGGCCTCCTTGTTGCTTCGGGAGGGTCCCCCACCCTCTCTGTGGCAGTCTTCCCGGTGCCCCCTGGGGCAGGGTGTTCCTGGGCTCCTCATCAGTCTGGCCTTGAACTACAGGCACTTCACCAGCACAGAGGCAGGTATGGCGGGCGTGGAGCTGCGTGAGGGCACCATCCAGGTGCAGGGTCAGAGTCTCTTCTTCCGAGAGGCTGGGCCGGGCGGTGGGCAGGCTGCCTGCTTCTCCGTGCTGCTGTTGCATGGTATACGCTTCTCCTCTGAGACCTGGAAGAACCTGGGCACGCTGCACAGGCTCGCCCAGGCTGGCTACCGAGCTGTGGCCATTGACCTGCCAGGTATCTCTGGGGCAGCCTTCTGGACAGGGATTGTGGGGGCCTCACAGGGGACCAAGGGCTGGGGGCTGGGAGACTGGGAGGACCTAGCCAGGCTGACCTCTGAGCTTGATAGGACACAGTGTACACTGCAAGGGCCTTCGGGCCTCTCTAATCCTCGTCCGAATATGGTCTGGAAGTGCCCAACTGTGTTGCCCAGGCAGTGTTTCTGAGCCTCTGTTTCCTCGTCTGTAAAGGGAGATAACCACAATCATTCTGGGGGTTGGCTCTGGTGAGAATGGAATGAGATTATCCATGTAAATTTGTGGCCAGTACCTGACACATAATCTGTGCTCAGCTGATTGGAAGTAAAATATTTTGAAAGAGCCATAACCACAGGCTCTGTGGAGAAGTGAGACTGAGTCTCCTGACACTCTGTGGACAGGGCAGGGCCTGGTGGGTGGCTAAGCCCTCAGTCATGATTTCACCTACAAAGCTCAAAGTTAGATCCTGGAGAGGCAGGGTCCACCCCAGACTGCCAGACATGACTGGCAGGCCCCAGCTTATGGTGCCAAGTGTGGAAGGGGCAGCATGGCTGACCTGCTCCCCTCACTGGCCATGGCCAGTATGGTTTTCAGTGTCCAAGGGCGGGCCTCCAGGCCAGGTTAGGATTGGTTCTGACAGTGGGTTGGGTTGAACTTCAAGGCCAAGGCCTTGAACTAATCTCTCTGTAGAAGGTAGGGACTAATTGGAGGGGAGGTATGTGGGCAGAGCTAGCCCCTCAGCCACAGTGCTGGAGGCATCCACCCTGCTGGTCCTGGGACAGATGTCTCTGAAGCAGTTAACTCACTTAATTTTCACAACAATTTTAAATGGCAGATACTTTGGTTATCTCCTTTTAACAGATGGGGTAACTGAGCAGCTGAGAGAGGGCTGAGGGGACTTTCCCAAGGTCACATAGTAAGTGGAGAACTGGGACTTGGACTCAGCCATGTTGGACTTCAGAGCCTGATTCTTTGAGGACACTATACTGCTGGGGGAGATGGGCACAAACACATAGGGAAATGCCTTATAGCTTGCTCCAGATATGACAGATCTAGGCTGCTTTAGGAATAAACTCAGGTACATTGCATGCTGCCAGAGATTGACCTAGGAGGGCTTCCTGGAGGAAGGAAACCTCTCTCCCCTGTTTTCCTACTCACCACCTCTGTCTCTCCCACACCTGAATCCCTGCAGGTCTGGGGCGCTCCAAGGAAGCGGCAGCCCCTGCCCCTATCGGGGAGCTAGCCCCGAGCAGCTTCCTGGCAGCTGTGGTGGATGCCTTGGCCCTGGGCCCCCCTGTTGTGATCAGCCCGTCGTTGAGTGGCATGTACTCCCTGCCCTTCCTCACGGCCCCAGGCTCCCAGCTCCGGGGCTATGTGCCAGTGGCCCCCATCTGCACTGACAAAATCAACGCTGCTGACTATGCTGGTGTGAAGGTACCCCTGTGCGGGAGGCTGAGATATCCCTGCCGGGAGCAAGGAAGGGTCCATTCCAGGACTCTTCCTCATCTGGGGAGGGGGTAACCAATGAGTGGCTTCTGTGGGGAGCTGAACCACCAAATTCTGCCCTTTTGGTAACTTATCAGCAGATTACTGTGCCAAGCCTTATGCTAAACTGTGTGCCGGGCAGACACAAATTCATGCCTCTCTGTTCCCCTGCCCGACTCTACCCCCGCTATGGGCCACCTTGTCTCTCCCTCTCATCTGAGGTGACCCCAGGGACTGACATGATGGGGAGGGCTGGAGCTGATCTCCAGGAGACTGGGGCTGGTGTGGCAGGTCCCTGTTGACTCTGCCTCCCTTTCTTTTCTCTAGACCTCGGTTCTTATCGTATATGGAGACCAGGACCCCATGGGTCAGACCAGCTTTGAGCACCTGAAGCAGCTGCCCAACCACCGGGTGTTGGTCCTGGAGGGGGCGGGGCACCCCTGTTACCTTGACAAACCCGAGGAGTGGCATACAGGGCTCCTGGATTTCCTGCAGGGGTTAGCATGAGGCCCAGGCCTGCTGATGGCGGTGGGGCAACCTGCCTGCCTTGGGCTCTCTCTCATTCTCTCTCCCTCCAGGGCTCCTGCTCATTATGCACACGCAACACGTGTGTCTGTCTGTCTTTTGTCTCTTAGGGTCTATCTGTCTTTTCCTCTTCCTCTTTCTCTTGCAGTGACAGACTGGAGCGGTGAAATCCAGAGAAAAAAATTAAGGAATCAAGGAACATAATCTGGTGGAGGGTAATCCATTAGATGAGCTTCCCTTATAGACATTCCTGCTGGGCCTGCACTCCTTCCTCTGCTCTGACCAGCCTTCCCCCACCTCCCACCTCCTCTGCTCCTTTGGCTGCCCTGCTGAGCATTCACACCCCTTACCCCCACCTCTCAGGCCACGGATACATACATGCCCACCCACATGTTTCTGGAGGGACAGGCACACTCTCCCAGCAGCTATGCATTGCGCGCGCGCGCACACACGCACGCGCGCATACACGCAAACTGTGCCTCTCATACAACACTTGCACAGGCACATGCTGCCCTTCTCAACCATATAGCATGCCACATCTGGGAAGGTGGGGACCTCATGGGCCAGGCCTTGCAGGAGATCCTCTGCCAGGCTTAGGTGTGGCCAGCTCTGAACTTCATTTACCCACAGGCTGCAACTGGCCTTAGATAAGAAATGCCCCCAAAAGCAGAGGGCCACCCATTCCATCCTCAGGTCTCCCAGCTTTCCCCCCTCCTTCTGGGTGCTCCACAGAGCCTCAGGTTATTAGGCCTGGGTCTTCTCAATCGAGCTTGCTTCCTGCGCTGAGGTTTGGGGGCTGGGGAGACGGAGAGCGGAGGTCTGTGAAATAAAGTGATGCAATTAGACCCCGCAGGCTCTCGCTGTCTCCGGAGCGCCGCCCCTCCCCCGCCCCCCTTGGGCCCGCCACGGTGGCCCCTCCCCCACCCTGGCGGGACCAGATGGTCCCCCTGCCCTTTGTCCACCGGGCCAGATGGAGGGGAAGGGAGATTGGATTCCCCTCCCCACCCACACACACCCAGGTGCCAAGAGACTCAGCTGTAGGGGGAGGTGGAGGTCAGTGGGACCAGACTGAGCCGATTACGGATGAGAGGGGGGAGGTAGATTTGCGCCCGCGGCGGCGGGAGGTGCGGTGCGGGAAGGGGAGAGCTTGGGAACCGCCCAGCTCCTCCCCCTACTCTTACGCCTTCCCTAGTCGAGTACTCAACTGTGCGGCGTCCCTGGCGACCCTAGCCCGAAAAGGAATTGTGGGGGTAGCTTTGGGGGAATCACGGGACGGGTGCACAGGGTCACACCGCTCTCAGGCACCTCCTCCAGCTGGTCTGGTAACCTGTACTGGACGGACAAGGGCCGGGCCTCGCGGAAGCTGTGGGTGGCTGAGGAGTGTGGGGCTTGGTGGGGGAGAGCCCCGCGCGGGGATGGATGGCGCAAAAGCCAGGAGCTCCGGGAACCCGGCCCGGCCGAGGGTCGAAACCCGAGCTCCGAGGGAGCCGAGCCGGAGCAGGGCAGCGCGGGGGCTGGCAGCAGGGCCGAGGCCGAGATGGGGGTGCAGGGGGCTCGGCAGAGGCGCCGGGCTGGCGGCGCGGGCGGGAAGGACCGGCCAGCGGAGAGCGGAGGGACTGGGAGTGGGGCGCAGCGCGGGCTGTGCGGGAAGGACCGCGGCCGGGACCGCGTTTTAGGCCGGTTCCCCGCCTCGCTCCCGACTCCTGGGGGTTGGAGGAGCCGCCAGGGAAGGGTCGCCCCAGCCCTCCCGGAAGCGGCCGCCGCTCCGGGCGCACCGCGGTGCGCGGGGCGGGGCGGGCGGCTGCGGCACTTGGGCGGCTGGGGCGGGCCCGCCGCGCTGTAATCGGATCCGGGGAGGGGGCGGGGAGGGGCCGGGCCCGGCGGGCCGGGGGTGGGGGGGGGGGGCGCGGAGCCGGGCTCCGGGCCGGCCGGGCTCCGCGCCTGTCAAACCCCTCATTGTTCGCAGCTGATGTCACTCGCAGTTGTGAGCGGCCGCCTCTCCCGGGGACAATGTGGGACTGAGCGGCCCAGCCGCCGCGCCGCCGCCGCCGCCGCCGCCGCCGCAGGACAGCCCCAGCGAGGTAGGGCGCGGGCCGGGCGGGGCACCGCGGGCCGCGAAGTTTGGGGGTTCGGCCAGGGGCGGGGAGCCCGCGCTCGAGTCCACAGGCTGGGGTCCCGGGTTTGAGAGACTGGGAGACTGCGAGGAACATGTTCCCTGTCTGTCCCACACGGGCCCAGGCCTGCACAGGTGGGGGGAGCTGGTCTGCCAGAGGAGCCCCCAACACCAGGGAGGGGCTTCTTGGACCTGAGACCCCAGATTTGAGGCCCTCATCCCACCTGCTGTTTCTGTCCTTTGGACCTGCTCCTCTCTTGTCCTCCTGCTTTGGGTTCTGGTTCTGCTCCATCTGTGTCCCCATATGCCATTTCCCTGCAGTTCCTGGCTCAGCACACACCCCTTCCCATTCTCTGCAATCCTTAGGGGAGCCAGACAGACCTCCAGGCCAGGGGTGTGTGGAGATGACAGTTGGGGGCTCCGAGTGGCCCCTCGTGCCCTGGGGCTCTTCAGCTCCTGGGCTCAGACCTAGCTTCTTAGCTGAAGTCCTGGGAGGTGCGGGGGCTCTGGCTACTCACTTCAGCACGGCCCTGGAGCCTCCCTGGCCAGGAGATGGAGGTACCCGCCTCCTCACTCTCCTATCCCAGGCCCGCCATCTTGAGACCTGTGGCACCCTGTGCCCTGCCCGGCTCCAGCACCCTGGGGAGTGGTCTTCAAGGGGATGCACCCAAGGCCAGGTGCATTCCCTTCTCCCAGAATGTAGGCTCTTGGCCCCCTCAAGCCCAGGGTGATCACCTTCTTGCTGGACCAACAGAGCTTGTGTCCCGGGGGCCCTTCTTCCCCTACAAAGAGCATTTAGAACCCAGGGACTCCCCAGGACCTTAAATCTCGGCTCCCACCTTCACTTTTTACTGAGGTTATCCTCATTGCTTCAGAGCCAGCAACTGAGACCCTATCTTTACCATCTGAAGATCCCCCAGCCCCTCCAGGCCCTAGGAGCCCCTTCAACCTCCAAGGCACCCCCATCCCAGCCCCCACCCCCCAGCCTTCATCAGCATGCAGGCTCAGGCTGCCCAAACACAAGGGGATTGTTCTTCTTGCATGCTCAGGGTGGGGGGCTGGGAGCAGGCGGCCCACACACCCTGGCAGGCCCAGGCCATAGGGAGGCTGGTTTTGCCCCACCCTGTGTCCCCAGACAGGCTCTGTCCACCCTCCCTACTCCCATCACTGCTCCCCTGCAGCCTCCATCACCATTGCTTAGTGGCACTGATCTCTTGAGGGAAGAGCTCTGAGCTGCACAGGTGGACCCCTGGGTTCTCCCAGCTCAGCCAGTTGCCTCTCATGTAGCCTTACAAACAAGCCCCTTCCTCTCTGGACCTCAGGTTCCTCTCTGGTGGGGCCCTTACAGCTGTGACAGGCCGAGCCTGACTTTGTGAAACCCACACCACTCCACAGCTCTTCTTCCAGCTCCCCTTCCCCATGGGGAAACCCACTCTGGGCCCCCAGAAGTCTCAAAGCACAGCACAAATCCCCCACTCCAGTAATATGTACAGGGAGCCCCTAAACCCAGAGAAACAGCAGGAGCAGGGGCTGGAGGTGCTGAGGAATGGGAACTGGGAATACTGTCCAGGCAGATCCTCACTCTCCCATGTGACTGGTCCTCTTCTCACTCTACCCTCACTGCTCCTCTGGGACCCTTAGCCCCATGTCTCATCCCTAATTCCTCTGGGCCCTGCAAGCCCTTTCTTCTTCCCGCACGCTAAACCTGGTCCTAGCTTCTACCCTCCTGAAGGACCTCCTGCTCTCCTGGAACTCTCTGTGTAGAGGAAAGACAGGCTTGGAAATGCTCAGTTGAGGCTCCTTTGAGTTGCAGGCATCTTTGGGGGAGCAGATAGGCCTGAGTGATTACATCTGACTTGGAAAGTTGGGGAGGGCTTCACAGAGGAGGTGGCATTTCAGAAGGATTTGGACAGACAGTGGGGAGGATGGGCATTTCAAGCTGGGATCAGCCTGGGCAGAGGCCCAGAGGCCCAGAGGCCTGGAGGTGCTAGGCATGTTTTGCAGTCTGTTGTGTGTGGGGGATGGGGTGGAAATGAGACAAGAGAAATTGGCAGGGGTCAAATCATGAAGGGCCTTGAGTGCCTGTCATTGGAGGCACTGGGGAGCAAAGGATGAGCAGCAGAGTGGCCCAGTCTCCAGCCTGCAGAATGGAAGCTAGAGACATTTCTCAATTTGGGTGAGACAGTGACAGGATGGGTACCAGTGGGTGGGGCTGTACTATGAAGTTGAGCCCTTTCTCCTGGAATCCAGTCTGGGCCTGAGCCTGCCTTACTTTCCCTTGGCTGTGAGGACTCTTGGGGGGTTGTCTAATGATGCTCAAAGGAGGCTGTAGCCCTTCTGGCACCAGCCAGCCTGTCAGAGTGTCCCTCCTCTGCCTCGCATTGAGTCTACAGGACAGTTCTAGGTCAAGAAAACAGAGGCTGGAGCTCATGGACCTCAGGCTGCCCGCCTTCAGGGCCCTTGTCCCCTCACTCTCCTAAGAAATGGCTATGAATGGCTATCCTGGTAGGTTGTAAGGCTTAGAGCCTGGGTGCATGGGTCTGAGGATGCTGGGGCAGTCCTTATGGAGGCCTGGCTAATCAGGAAGGGTGAGCATGCCCAGAGAAGGAGATGGGCAGGGGAGTCAGGATCCCTCAGTGCCAATCCCCTCCAGGCCCAGAGTCCACCCTGCCTGACCCACCACCACGCCCTGCTTTGCCTGATGCCCCGAGCCATTCCCCAGCATCACTGGGTGTGGCCAGCATGGCTGCTTTTGGAGTGGGAGTAGAAGGAAGCTGTTAGGTTGGAGGCTGGAGATGCTGAGGGGGATGTTGGGGGATGTGAGGTGGGGGATGAACTTGGAGACTGGACTTTCCTCTCTTCCCAGCCCAGGTGGGTCTCTAATCCCTAGCTGGTCCAGACACTCTGGCTAGCAGAGCCGAGGGAATCCCCCAAGGGGCGGGCCGGTCCACTTGAGTCGCCTGGCCCCAGGAGCCCTCCCCTCCCCCGGATTGTTCTTGCTCCAGAACAAAGCCAGGGTGGACACTTGATCCCTGCATGCGGGGGGGGGGGGAGCTGGCTAAGCCCCCGGCCCTTTGATTGGGCAGCTGTCATGAGAGAGAGACAGCTGGGGGGGAGGGGCAGGAAGGGGCAGTCGCCATCGCTTACACAGCTGTCACACACACCCCCCCCGCCCCCTCCAGCTTGAGTGGCAGGAAGCCAGGGACAGAAGGAGTGGGCACTGCATCTGGGGAGGGGGTCTGGGGAGCAGGAGGGAAAGCCTGAGGTCAGAGGCCTGCTCTGAGCTTAGTATGTTCTGCCAGGGAGCCCTGCTGAGCAGAGGGGGCTGGGCACCCCCAAAGGTGAGCTGGAGGTCAGTATGGCTTGACGCGTGGCTGCCATGTGGGTGACCCAGCAGGGACCCAGGGCCCACTAGGCTGGAGCAGCAAATAACTCCTTAGAGACCCAGTGAGGGTAGAAGGGGCGCCAGTACGCCTAGTAGGGCTGCTTGTTCTTAGGGCTCTTAGGGAAATAATTAGGGAAACCTGTGTCACAACCCCTGGTTCTCCCCTAAAGACAGGAAGAACCTTGGATGTCCCTCAGAACAGAAATGACACAGAGAGACCAGCCACTGCCCCCTGCCCCCAGCCCATGTACATATATAGCACAGGTTGGTAAACTGAGGTCCAGGTCTGGTCCAGGCCTAACCAAGGCCACCCTCTGAATTTGGGGAAATGGGGCTCTGCCGTGGTCCCAGGTACCTTTTTTAGGGCAGGAGCCCTAGTTCTGCCATGTCATGGCCCTTCTGCCCTATTTTCCCAGGAGCCTTTGCCCACAGAGGGTACGTAGAAATGGTACGGGGTCAGTGTCAGGTCTCCCACAGGAGACTGCCCCAAAGGGGTCCCTAAGCCCCAGAAAATTCTGGAGCTTAAGACTGTGGCTCTGGATGAGCTGTCAGTCCTTTCCAAACACAGCCCACGTCTACTAGCCAGGCAGAGGTCTCAGGGATTACTGATGCCTGCTCCCACCTTTGAAGAGCACCCCCACACCTAGGAAGAGGACTGACAGACCCAGACGGGACAGCCAGAAACGGGAGGCAGACAGGGCCTGTGACAGAGCCTCGCACTAGCAGGAAGGACCCTGCTAGTCCCACCACGCCCCACCTCTCTGTGACCTTGGGCAGGTTACAGACCCTCTCCAGGCATCAGGCTCAATTTCCCTTTGGAGAATTGGTCTGTTCAGATAACCAGTGTGTTCTGAGCACCTTCTCAGGCCTGGCTCTGGCCTGACCTCTGGGAACACAAGGAGAAGGCGGCAGGCAGCCTTCGCTCCTGCTCTAAGGGACTCCCGGGCTGGTTAGGACAACAGAAACCAAACGCGTCATCATGAGTGTTTCTCTGGGAGAAGTGCAGGCAGCTGGGGGATTGTTACAAGGGCAGCTAGCATGAGGTTGGCCAGGATGCTCACAGAGCACCATCCCTGCATCCAGTGTTGACCTCTGACCTCTGGAGAGCCTATGGGCAGAACTTGAGACAGAGGAGCAAGTGCTGGGGAGGCGACAGTTACTGGGTGCCTGGGGAGACAGGATTGTCACCCCCATGGTACAGATGAAGAAACAGGCCTCAGGCCATACAGTGGCTTGCTCAGACTTCCTGAGAAAGCCAGGCTGGGAGCCCCAGCCCTCCTCCTCCACACGCAAGCTCTGGCTAGCAAGGGAGGTTCTGAAGAGGGCATTGGACAGAGCTCCATACCGTTGACCATCATGTCAGGATAGGGCAGGGAGGTGCCCAGAGGACTCCGGAGTGCTCGAGCCCAGTACACTCATTACGGCTGATGCCCTCCCGGATGGTAGAAGTTTGCAGGGTGGGGGCTTGGTGTTGGCTCAGACTTGGTCCCAGTTGGTTCCCTCCCTGTTTTCCTACTCGGGGTCTGGTCCTCCAGTGAGCTCCCCATTAAGGCTGAGCCTTGGCGGGAGACAGCCACTGGAGGAGAGGGATTTCCAAGCAGGATTAAGGTTCAGGATTAAGTTGGGGCATGAAAAGGGGTCGGATGGGGAGGGCTGGTGGCTGGGCTAATCCCAGCAGCTAATCTCCAGCTCCTTCCTCCATCAGTTAACGGCCTTGACATTACCCAGCCCCGCAGTCCCTTTCTTACCCATTACCCAGTCCCAGGGGGAAGTAGTCCCTCAATTTTACGGGTGAGGACATTGGGACTCAGAGCCCAAGTGACTTGTTTCTTGTAAAGTAGGAAGTGCTCCAGGCTGAGAATGTGGCGAGCCTGGACACTTCTTACCTCCTCAGCACATAGGAGGTGTGCTTGGAAAGCCACTGTACAGACTGCTGGTCCTCTGACACCCAACCGCCATCCCCTAGTCCTGAATGAACCTTGCCCACAGCTGATTTGCAGGAGCCTCTGCTTTAGTGACCTCTAGTGGGCAGACCTCTAGTGGGCAGACCTCTAGTGGGACTTCCTGGAGCCTCACCACCTTCACTTCCACCCTCCTTTCAAGACCGCCATGGCTCCCATGGCTGCTCCAGCTTCCTCTCCAGCTACTCTTCATGCTCTAGCCAGTGGGGCTCTGGCCCCTAGACACAAGTGCCTCTTGTTTAAAGTAACCTTTCAACCTTAACCCAACCTTCAAGGCCCCATTCACAGGGGTCCCCTCTTCCAGGAGGTCAGGGAGGAGGCACCCCTTCTCTGGACTCTCATACCCTCCTAGTTAATTCTTTCTTCTAATGTACAAAGGGAAGGGAAGGATACTCATGGAGACTGGGTGCCTGCCACGTGTGCTTATCTCATGTTAATTCCCCTAACACTGCAGGTAGGGCTGGGTATCCCCTTCTTACACGTGGGGCAGCTGAGGCTGGCCAGGTTGACACAGCTAGTGAGTTGCACATAGCACACAGGTCAATGTGACATTGAAACTTGGGGTCCACACTGTCTCCCTGCTCTGGGAGTTTGGCTAGCCTGGCTCTGGGATTCCCAGGTAAGGGCAGGGGACCCAAAAGAGAGCTGGGCTTCTCTCTAATCCCTCTTCCGCCACCCCTGCAGAGCCGGCCAGGCCACAGCGTGGACATATTCCCAGGCCACCTCGGCCCCAGCCCCGCCTGACAGGATGAGCGGCTCAGATGCGGGGCTGGAGGAGGAGCCAGAGCTCAGCATCACCCTCACGCTGCGGATGCTGATGCACGGGAAGGTGAGGGGGGTGGTTCTCAATGGCTCGGGAGGAGGTAGAGGGCAAGGCCAGGCCAGCTGGGAGAGAGTTTGATCTTGGGTGTCCAGTCTTTTGCAGAGCCCCTGCCCCAAGTGGGGGAAAGGGCAGGGCCTGGGGCATTGGTACCTGCTGACTCCACTCTTGTCTTGTTTGCAGGAGGTGGGCAGCATAATCGGGAAGGTAGGTGCCCGGTTCTGTTCTGCATGTCCCCTTCAACGTGAGGCCTCAGTCCATGAAAGGAGGCAATGACCAGTCAGCCTAAGAGCCATTCTCTATTTTGTCTCCTGCAGAAAGGAGAGACTGTAAAGCGAATCCGGGAACAGGTGAGGATGGAGTTTGGGAGAGGAGCCCAGGGCACCTGGTTTGGAGGGGAGGGGAAATCCCTGCCCCACCTTGTCCCTGAACCCACCATCTGGGATGACCAGTGAGTGCCCCTAGAAGGTGGCCGTTTCCATCCTGGGGCCTGCTGAGTGGAGGGGTAGGCAGGTTCCTGCCCGGGAAACAGAGAAGGAGCCGCACTGCCCGGCGGTTGTCCTGTATCCGCAGAGCAGCGCCCGGATCACCATCTCTGAAGGCTCTTGTCCCGAGCGCATCACCACCATCACCGGGTCTACAGCAGCCGTGTTCCATGCAGTCTCCATGATCGCTTTCAAGCTGGATGAGGTCTGGGGCTTGCTAGGGTGGGAGGCCAAGGGTGGTTCCTGGGGAGAAACAGGATTCCGACGCCACAGGATGGCTACAGGTGGGAGGGAAGGCCAAGCCCAGGGCAGGCTTCTCTCGGAGTGGGATGGGGGAGGGCTTTGCTCCTTCATCCCGCAGCAGGAAGGTGTCCCGGGGGTGGAGAAGCAGCAGGGGTGTGCACAGCCAACCCACAGTCTTCCTGCCCAGGACCTTTGTGCTGCTCCGGCAAATGGGGGGAATGTCTCCAGGCCTCCAGTGACCCTACGCCTGGTCATCCCCGCAAGCCAGTGTGGCTCGCTTATTGGGAAGGCCGGCACTAAGATCAAGGAGATCCGAGAGGTAAGGGGAAGGGGCTACCAGCCTCAGGTCTTACCCTTCTGTTTCGAGGGGCACCTGGGCTTATGGCTTCCTGTCCCCTGAGGAACTCCAAGCCTGGGCACTCTACTCTGGGTTATGGGAGTAGCCGGAGGTGGCCCTGTTCTCTGCTTGCAGACTACAGGTGCCCAGGTGCAGGTGGCAGGTGACCTGCTCCCCAACTCCACTGAGCGTGCTGTCACCGTGTCCGGGGTGCCTGATGCCATCATCCTGTGTGTGCGCCAGATCTGTGCTGTTATCCTGGAGGTGCTGCCCTGGGGCAGGGAGAGAGGGCAGGGGATGGGCCCATCCCCTGCCTTGTCAGGCCCCTAAATCCTCTGCATGTGACCCCAGGTAGAGGGCAGGGCGGGGCTGCAGGGATGGATTAGGAGCTCCAGGATGTTGGGATACATTTACCTGGGGGCTATGGGGAGGGCCTTGGGGAGGTCAGGGAGTCCTGAGAGGGTCCTGATAGAGCCTCCCCATTTGTGCCTTCCAGTCCCCACCCAAAGGAGCCACTATCCCATATCATCCAAGCCTCTCCTTAGGTACTGTCCTTCTCTCCACCAACCAGGTGAGGGGGGACAGCAGGAGGGGTGGGACGTGTTACTGGAGCAGGGGGAGGAAACGGAAGAAAGAATTGGGGGTCCAGGGAGAGGTGGGGAGGAGTGACCCTGGCCAAATTGCCCTGACCTGTCACATTAACCACTTTTACCCACTTTGTGTCCACAGGGCTTCTCCGTCCAGGGTCAGTATGGGGCTGTAACCCCAGCTGAGGTGAGTGACTACAGCCCAGGCACCCCTTCCTGTACCAAGCCTCCTCTGACTCCTGACCCCTCTTCTCGGCACAGGTCACCAAGCTCCAGCAGCTCTCAGGCCACGCAGTCCCCTTTGCCTCACCCAGCATGGTGCCAGGTGAGCAGCCCCTGCAGCAGAAGGCGGGGGAGATCCCAAGGGGCCGGGCAGCGCCCCCTGGAAAGGACGTGGGGTGGCAGGAAAGGCCTGGAATCACACCCAATCCCTCTCTCCCTCTAGCAGGACTGGATCCTGGCACCCAGACCAGCTCACAGGAGTTCTTGGTTCCCAATGACGTGAGCAGGGGATGAGGTGGTTTGAGGGCGGGTAGGGGGCCCAGGGGCCTGGGCCTCACCGAGGGTTGACTTCTGCACACCCTCCCCCAGCTGATCGGCTGCGTGATTGGGCGCCAGGGCAGCAAGATCAGTGAGATCCGGCAGATGTCAGGGGCACATATCAAGATCGGGAACCAAGCAGAGGGCGCTGGTGAGCGGCATGTGACCATCACTGGTTCCCCAGTCTCCATCGCCCTGGCCCAGTACCTCATCACTGCCTGGTGAGTGTGGGGTAGGGGATTACAGGTTGTGGGGCTTAGGTGCCTGAGAAAGGCTGAGGTCGGGTGGGGAGAGCTGAACTCCCTTCTTCGGGGGCCTGTCCCCTGCCTCCCCTAATTCTGTCCCACTCAGTCCGTGTTGCCCCATCTGTCCCTCATGTCCTCTTTCCCCATCCCTGACACTTCTCCCTGGGTCTTTGGCTTCCCCATTTCTCCCCTCACCCCATATGTGTTTGTCCCTTCTTCCTATCCCTACTCTTCCAGCCTTTCCCATCTTCTCCCCAAAGACATCGACCCTATGTCATTGTTCTCAATTCCTCTCTATTTTTCATCTAATCTCACCCCTTATATTTGCCCTCACTGCCCCCTTTCTCACCCACCCCTCCACCTTCCCCTTCATCTCCTCCCTCTATCCCTCTTTCCAGTCTAGAAACGGCCAAGTCTACCTCTGGGGGGACACCTGGCTCGGCCCCCACAGACCTGCCTGCCCCCTTCTCGCCACCCCTGACGGCCCTGCCCACAGCTCCCCCAGGCCTGCTGGGCACGCCCTATGCCATCTCCCTCTCCAACTTCATCGGCCTCAAGCCTGTACCCTTCCTGGCTCTTCCACCTGCCTCCCCAGGGCCGCCGCCGGGCTTGGCGGCCTACACTGCCAAGATGGCAGCGGCCAATGGGAGCAAGAAAGCCGAGCGGCAGAAATTCTCCCCCTACTGAGGCCAGCTGAGGCACAGGCGCGGGGGCAGGCTGGACCGCCGGCAGGGGGCTGCCTCCTCACCTTACCTGCCCAAGGAGACTCCAGTCCCAGGGTCCCAAACGCCGCTAATGCCCAGACGCATGGATGCACCCTCTGTCCTGCCCCGGTCTGTGGGTGTTCCTGCTCTCAAAGTGGGAACAGTTTCCAGCCCAGGGTTTTGGGAGCTGCGGCAGCCCCAGTGTAGGGGGCTCCACCTCCTCTAGCTCTGTGCTTGGATGCAGGGAGCATCCTTAGTGCCCCCACTTTGGGGGGGGGTCACTCATGCACTCCCCATCCCTTAGGGTCTTCCCACCTACTGCCCCCACTGTGGGGATCAGGGAGGAGACCTGGGGGGTGGCTGTGGGCCATGCTTCTCTCCCCACCTCCCTGCAGATTCCTGCTGCTTCCACTGATACCCTTTTGACTGGAATGGACTGACTGGGCTTGGCAGAGGGCAACCCAAAAAGGGGGCACTGCCGGGCAGCTGGGGGAGTGGCATGGGGGCAGGGGCCGAGTTCTCAGCAGCAGACACTCTGTACAGTTTTTTCAATCCCTGTTTTTGAATAAATATTCTCAGAGACCAGGAAGCTGTGAAACACTGTGGGTGTTGGCAAAACCTCCAGAAAAAGGGTGTGGCTAAGGGAGGCCCCAGAGGATCCCCACCTGTGACTCCAACAGCCGCGGTTGGGCTTCAGCCCCTTCCACATGCCAGTTCTAGAGCTTCAGGGCTCCTTGGGGGTCATGTTGTCCAGCCTCCTGCTGCTGGCACCAAGTAGATACGGTTGTTTTCCGAGCATTTTAGAAGCTGATGGAGGAGCTCCGGTAGTTTTGTCCAATCTCTCCTGGGTGCAGATGTCAGGAGGGTGGGGGTTCTTTCTGGGTGTCTCCCCACTGGTTCCTCTTGCTGTGGCTATAACCCAGACCCTGTTCTGCTTGGCCCATCCCTTTGGCTGTGAGCCCTTAGGGCCCTCTTCACTGTGATCCTGCCCACCTCTGCTCCTTCCTTGGCCCGGGGACCATCCATGAGTGTCCAAATCACCCAAGCTGGAGGAGCCCTTAGAGATGGTCCAAGACACAGATGGGAAAACAGACCTAGGGAAGGGTAAGTCTGTGCTCAAGGTCATGAAGAGATGGGTCCAGAACCAAGGATTCCGAGCTCCTAGAAGCCTCTGGGCCTTACTAGGCTGCAGGCCTCCTTTCTCCCATTCCAGAGCCAGAAGTCCAGGCAGGGCATTTGCCACACGCTGTGCAGGAGGCTGGATGGGCCCCTTCTGATACCACCCTGCTTTCTCCAGTCCCTGCTCAGCTTAACAGACAGATCTCTCAGGTGGCCTCTGGCATGCTCAGGCTCTCTCCTCCTGCCAAAACCTGGGTTTGTTCTGGTGCCTCAGAAGAGCCTAGAACAGGGCCCTCTGGAGGTCCCTGGAGGTGCTGCAGGAGTGCGCGAAGGTGCCAGGCCCGCGAAGTGCAGGCCCGCGGAGGCCGGGGCAGCGCTCGGCGGGCGAGGCGGCCCAGCGTTCGGCGCACGGGGCGCTGCAGCAGGCCATACAGGAAGGGGTGAGCGGCGAAGGCCGAGTAGGCTACCCAGGTGACGGCCGCCTCGGCCGCTGCGGCCTGCGCAGCGGGCGCCAGGCACGCACAGCCGTAAGGCAACCAGCAGGCTGCGAACTGGCCCACAGCCAGTGCTGGGGCCAGGGCTGCTTTGACCCCGCGCAGGCGAGGTCGGAGGGGCGGCAAGATGGAGAGGCGGCTATCCAGAGAGTCGGAGCGCGGCCGGGACCCGCGCGCGGGCCGTGGGGGCCTCAGGGCAGCGCGGCGCGCCACGAGAAAGATGCTGCCGTAGGCGCCGAGCAGCAGGAGGGCGGGCAGCGCGAAGGCCAGTAGCGCCCAGAGCGGCCGGAAGGGCCCGAGGCCCCCGGCCAGGACCGAGCAGCGAGCCGGGGCCGGGGGCGGTGCGGGCGGCGGCCCAAGCAGGGAGAGCGCGCCCAGCAGCGCCGCCGCGGCCCACACGGCGGTGAGTACGAGGGTGGGCGGAGGCCGCGCGCCGGGCCGTAGTGGGTGCACTATGAGGCGGTAGCGCGCCAGGCCGAGCGCGGCCACACCGAGCGTGCAGGCGGGCAGCAGCGCCGCCGAGAGGAAGCGCGCGGCGCAGCAGGGAGCGGGGCCCAGGCGCACGCGGCCCAGCCCCGGCGGTGGTGCTGCCAGCAGGCCCAGCGGCATGATGGAGGCGGCCGCCAGCAGGTCCACGATACACAGGTGCACCAGGTAGAGCGCGTCGCGCAGTCCCGGCGTGCGCAGCACCACGACCAAAAGTGCGCTGTTGCCCAGAAGTGCTGCCGCCTCCACGACAGCCGCCAGGATCAACCCTATTGAGGCTGCGACTTCTGGGGCGTTCAGCTCTGTGGTGTTGGCCATTCGAGGGCTCAGGCTTCACCCTGTGCTGGGACGCAGAGAGCTAAATGGAGCTTCCCTCTTCCCCGCCATTCCCTTCACCCGTCCCTTGCTCCTCTGGCCTCTCACCTCACAGGCTGCCCAGGCGCTGGCTCGGTCGCCCAGACTGCCATCCTCTTGGGGACTTGGCCGTCCCCATGGAAGGGTGCAAGGCTGGGACTGCGGCTCTCTTCTCCGCCCCAGCAACTCAGCCCCTGCTGGAGATGGTACTGGCTGTCACTCTGATGTTGCCCTTTGGAGATACACAGAGCTGACAAGGGAGGGGCAGGGCCTGGCACCAGCCCCCTGGGTCCTAGCAGCTGCCAGCTGGAGGCTGTGCTGTGGAAGTGCTGGGGGTGCCTCTGAAGGGGGGCCCAGGGCAGGCACAGGCTGGAGTCTAGACTGAGGATGTTAGCATGTGGGCTTTGGAGTTGGCCAGACCCTCTTCTGTCTTTCCCAGGGATGGGAAGTGCCCCGCTCCCCCCATCTGCTCTCTTCTGCCATCCCCGACAGTGGGAGTAATCAGATGGTTCGGCCTTTGTACTGAAGGGAAGCTGAGGTACCAGTGACACAAGAGCTGGAGCAGGGAGACCTCTAGGTACCCTCTGGTCCGCAGGAGGGCTGGTTCTCTCAGAAAGAGGAGGCAAGGTAAAGTGAGGGGAAAAAATCACAGGGCTTGGCACATAGTAGCTGCTCAGGTGGTATTTGCTTGGCACAGAATAGATGCTTCATGACAGTGTGTGGAATTAATGAGAGGAGACCTTAGGAGGCAACTGCTGGGTTTTTTTGTTTGTTTTGTTTTGTTTTTGCTGTTAGCAAACAAGTCCCCTTCTGCTAAGAACACCCTGAGTTTTCTTTAGGAAGCCACCCCTCCCCAACTCTCAGGACATATGGTTTGGTGAGCAACACCCCCACCTTCCAGATTCCTGATTAGACACAAAACCCAGTCCTGACCAGTCAGTGTATGGTACTCCCCAACCCACAGTATTGGCTCAGGGAAAGCCACGTGACTCCAGTGGGACATATGCCACCCAGGTGTAGTCACCCAGTCCCATGGCAGAACCCCATCTATACCCTGATGGCTTGCATTGGTGTCCGAAGCTCCTTCCTCTCCCCTGAACCCCAGACTTGGGTATCCAATTGTCTCTTCAACATCTCCCCCAGTGCTTTGACCACTGGGCATCTCAAACATCCTGTGTCCAAAATAGAACCATGACTCTTGACCCCTCCCGTCTGCTCCTTCCAGTCTTCCCTATCTTAGTAAATGCCATCTCAGAATTTTCCACTGATGCCTCCCCCCCCCCCCACGCCTCACATCTAATCCATCAGCCTGTCTGAATCCAACCATTTCACACCACTGCTACCATGTTCCCAAACTCCATTACCCCTCATTGGGACCATTTCAGCATCCTGCTAACTGGTCTCCTGGCCTCTGCTCCTGCACTTTGTGCTGGTTATTGGCCTGTTTGCCCTCAGACCCATTCTCCGGTCTTCCCTGAGCCTGCTCTGCCTTCCAGGAAACTGTGTCCCCAGGCTCCTCTGCCAGTTGGTTTAGGGGTAGATTCAGCCACTGGAAGTTACCAGCAGAAGGCTGGAGTGTGGCAGGAGCGAAGAAGCTAGGGTATTTTCCCTCTCATGCTCAGCCTGGGATTCTGGAACTCCCTCTGTGGAAGACAGCCTCTCTCTCCATCGCTCTGGCTCCCTTCAGGCAGCCCCCTCTGTGGGTCTGGTGCCTGCAGGGTGACTCTGGTCTCTGGGTATTAGAATACTATTTCCTTCCCTTAGCCTTCCAGCCTAGGGGAGGTAGCAACTTCCTGCTGTTGCTGATCCTGGGATCACCTCACTATTCCCTTTGGTAGTTCAATTCCTTCCCTGTGTCAAGTTCCCCTTGTTTGGAATACCTAGAGTGGTTTCTGTTTTGCTGATTGGCTCTTGACTGACACCAGACAGCCCACTTTCTACACAGCAGCTGAAGAGAATCCCTTTAAAAATGAATCAAAACAGGTCATGACCCTGCACTTATCCCTCCAAGAGCCTCCCATCATAGAATAGAATCTCACCTGCTCTGTGCTGAGGTGGCCCTCTCCCCACCTCTCTGACCTCACCCACTTCCTCCTCGCCTACCATACTTCCAGCCATACAATCATCTTGCTGGTCCTCCCACATGTCAAACTTGTTTCCATGATTTCAAAGACCTCAGGGTCTTTGCATGTGCTGTTTACCCTGCAAAAGAACATCCTTCCCTGAGCCCTCCCCATGGCCTGCTCCCTCACCTAATTCAGGTCTCCGCCTGAGAGAGGCTTCAGTGACCATCTTTGCTAAACTCGTTACACCTTCTCAGCACTAATCCTTTTATCCCACATTATTATTCTTCCTGACACTTTTCCTACCTGCTATTATAGTTCATGACTATGCACGTACTGGTTTAGAGCCTGTTTTGCTAGAATGTAAGCCCCTTGAGAGCAGGGACCTTGTCTGTGTCTTGTTCATGTCTGTACTCCTAGAACCCATCCCAGGCACATTAGTTAGCAGCAGTACAGATGTAGGTGGTAAGAGACAGGGCACAGACCTCCAGGTTTGATTCATCTGTTGCTGGAATTTGCAGGGCCCCAGTCTGATTCTGTATTATTCAGATGAGAAAAGTGGTGCTCAAAGAGGGAAAGAATGTTCTAGATCACACCTTGACCCCAGAGCACCTGTTTCGTAGGCTCTGTCCACATAGGTACCACTTCCTGGACTTGGACACAGCTTGAATTTAAGCATTTGCCTCCAGGAGGTGAAGCTGGATTTTTGAGGTCTCGGTTGAGAGGAAGGAGAAGGTGTTGGCTTTCTCCCTGCTCAGTTAGGCCTGCAGGTCCAGGGCAACCTCCAAGCCACCAGGGCCCAAGGAGGGCTCAGCAGGGCCAGGTGGGAAGAGCTGAGAAATGAGAAAACTAGACTGGGCAAGGCAATAGGGAGGGATGGGGACCAAGGTGGGTTGGAGAGTGCTCCCTCCGAAACCCTTCCACTTAATGAACAATGAAAACACTTTGTAGTTTATGGTTTTTTATTTTTTTAATTTGCAAAAAGAAATGCAGGAAGGATAAACTTCACCCACCCCCTCTACAGCAGGTTGGCTGGCATGGATTAAGATGACTAGAAGGACACTCTGCTTGGACTTTTGTACAACTTGGACTTTTGGGAACCATGTTAATGTTCTACGTATTGAAAAAAAATAAATTAACAACGATGAGGAAAACCCAAGAATAACAGAACCAGAAACAAATGAACCGACCAGCATTTCAAATGAATAACATAACTACACTGAAGGGAAACAGATAACTAATCCAAGTAACATTGGAACCTGGGCTCAAACTGTTACTTTGACCATTGACCCTCCATCTAAAGACAAAAAGAGATTTTGAATAAGATTCAATAAATCTTGAACTCTACTTAGAAACTTTGTTTTTCACAATGGCTTGGATGTAGCAATTCTGGAACTTCTTTTTCTGTGGAATTGAACAAATAAGTAAATGTACTGATGTTGTTGGGAACCAAGGCTCTGACTGTTAGAGAAAGGGGTATAAACATGGATTTGGGGAAGAATGGAAGGACCCTGTGGTGCTGAATTGGAGTTAGAGAAATAGATACAGATAGATGTGTTTGTTAATTTTCATAGACCTATTTCCTAGCTCTCTTTGCTACAAGGACTTAAAAGCAGTGACACACAATATCAAAGAACAAACCTACTGCTCAGATCTTGGATTCTAAATACCATTTCTGGCTCCAGAGAACCAGGGCTCCTTGGAGAAATGGCAGATTCCAGGTTTGTGCAAGATGAGCCTGGAACATCTCGTGATGCCAGAAGCTAAGGAAGTGCTCACAAAACGATGTAGCCACAAGAGTCATCGTGAAGGACCTTCTGCTGGCCAAAGCTAGGAAAATTTAAGGATCAAAATAATAACAGTAACAGATTATAACCCATTGCATAGAAATAACAACCCATAAATCCATACTGATAAGAAAGAATGAAAGGGGACTATTAAATATAGAAGAAATGATGGAATTAGGTAACTCATTTGCAACCATCTAAGCAAAAGTTGATTCAAGCCATTGATTTCAGGTAAAAATCATCATTGGATGTGAAAGCTAGCTGGTGAAGGTTGATGAGGAATGGGACAGTCACACCTCAAAATATTTCCCCACAGATTGCTGATTAATTACAAATGGGAGAAGTGGTAACTTCCCAGTGGAGAAACCTGGTGGACACCACCTTAAGTGATCAAAGTTAACATCACTAACAATAGGATGTGTCCCTCCTGATACAGTGCACCGAGGACACATCGTTCACCTAATGTTCCTGCCCAAACTGCAATGCCTGCATCTAATCACTGCAAAACATCAGACAAGCCCAAATTGAGAGACAGTCCATCAAACAACTGGCCTGTACTCCTCGGGAGTGTCGAAGGTGTCAAAGTTATGGGGAAAAAGAAAAGCTGAGGAATGGTTTCAGATGAAAGGAGGCCACAGAGACATGAAAACAAAATGCAGTGTGTGACTCTGCACCAGATCCTGACCTGTTGTCTAGTGCCTGCACCCCTCGTCTGTGGACAGGGTTACCAGGGGTGATAACTAGCATGCCTTTTGTGACACCAGAGCTGTGCCCCTTGGACATATTCTCAGCTTGTCTATAATATTCAGATATAAGACACACATGGGTGTTTGGTGCCCAGACATGAGGCCCGCTTGATGTGCGTGGCCACGTTTGGGCTGAAGGACAGAATCACCAGGTGGGTCCCACGTGACTAACAGTTCTGAGTTGATGGCAAGGGTCCCCTCTGAAGGCTCAGTGATCAGAGGAGGCTGGCTGTTGCAGTGACTGATGTAGATTGACCAGGTGGGTGGGAGTGTGTGACCCACATCAACCCTTGTGAGCGGTCGCTCCCTAGAGTGGGGCTGGAACTGCTGTGAACTCCCTAGAGGTCGCCGTGGAGAGTGAGGAGGCCCGGGCCTGGTGCAGCTGTGGCACCGACAAGCAGAGGCCAAGGGTGAGTGAATACAACATTTAATAAACACGCCCCTGCGTGCCTGAAGTTCGGCCCACCTTGGTGATCACACCTCTCGGAAGGACGGTCTGGGCTAAGTGGACGGCCCGAATGGATGAGGAACCCACCCACTCTCAGCCTGTGCCCCCCAAACTGCTGTATCCAGGTCCCGGTAATAATGCCAGTTCATCAGGCTCATCACCTGAGAAGGCGAGACCCTGAGGCTACAGCCACGTCAGGACTAACAAGGAATGGAGGGAGAGGCGATCACTGTCTGGAACCCAGGAGGGAGGTTTAAGAGTAGGAAGAAGGAGTGATATGGGGACACCAGGGATGGGCAGAAAGATTGAGGAGGATGGGTGAGCTCCTAGCAGGGCCCTGGCTGGGCAGTTGGGGTGCAGGCAGACAGCTCAGAAGCGAACTTCCTGCAGGTAGCGCAGGTGGCACTGGCTCTCCTGGTAGATGAGATACTCGCTCTGGGAGAAACTGGAGCTGCTGAATTCTGGGCAGGGCACGGGTTGGCCTTGGGGCACTGCCACTTGCTGTCCATCCAGCTCCAGCTCGGTGTCCTGGGTTGGGTTTGCAGGGCACAGCAAGGGCCATGGGTGACCCAAGGGTCACTGGTCCTCGGCTTTACCAGTAGGTCCTGGCCCACTATGCTCTCCACTTCTGCCACAGGGAGGGCCTGCTCATTCCCACCTTGCCAACCTCCAAACCACTGCACAGGCTGGGCCCTTTCCCTGGAATCTCCTCCCCCATTTCTCTGCCTACTCATCTTTCAGTGCTCAGTTGATGACACCTCTTCTCTGAAGCCCTCTTGGATGCCCAGGAATGATTAGCTAAATCGTGAATGTTTGTTGAATGACAAAGTGAGTGAGTGCACTGAGGAAGCCAGCTACTTTTTGTCCCTCTTCACATCCCCCTCTCTGCTCACTTCCTACCTGTAAGAGTCCTGCTCCATCTCAGCCCCACCTCTACCCTTAGGCCTGTTCAGCAGCTTCCTGGGACTCACCAGGCTCTGTGTGGCCTCAGGTGATGACACTGTTGAAGCAAGCGGGTGGCTGTTTCAAGCTGGGCTTGTCGTCGGTGAAGTGGTACTCTGTGCCCAGTGCCACCTCACCCAGGAACATGTAGTCAATGTGATGGGCCCCGCAGGACATACCAGTAACTGGGGGATGCAGGGAGGCTCAGGGTAGGCGATGGGCCCTCCTGCCTGACTCCTGGGGTCCCTCTCAGCTGCACTGTTAGCTCCTCTGGCTTTGCTGCCCCAGCCCAGAAAAGTGTTCGTTCATTTTCCATCCTTCCTCCAACCATTTCTCCAGCCCCCTTGTCTTGGCCGTGCTCCCTCCCTCCTCCCTCCTCCACTCCTTGGCTCCCTGAGGCCAGGCCTCTGCTGCCTTCACCAAGGTCAGTGGTGGCCTCCCCATGACTGTATCTGGGGCAGGGGCTTTTCTCTCTGTCCTGCTCTGCTGATTTTGCCACTGGCATCCTTCACCCTCAACCCTGGGACCTCCCTGCAATGGCTTTCCTGAGGCCACCCTCCACTCCTTCTTCGGGTCCTCTGCCCTCCTAGCGGACCCCTGGGCCTCAAGCAACCTTTAGCCCCATCTGCTTTTGGATGAATCCTCCAACTTTGCTCTCTTGGGTGGGTGGGTGTTGGTGGTCTCCATTAATGGGGTCAGCATGGGCTGAGGAGCCAGTGGGGGGAGATCACCTCATTGAGGACACCGCTGGACAGAAACTTAAGGGTCATTAGCGACACCTACGACCCTTTCCCACATGCTGCCCATCCCACATCCTACACACACCTCTCCCTCTCACACAGCCTCCCTGCAGCCTTTGAGATCCTGCTATATACATGTTCAGCTGTGCTCCCCATTGCTCTCTGAATAAGGCTCCTTGATCCTCCTGGGCCCCCAGGCCCCCCACCCACACCAGGCATTTGCTCTAAGCTTTACTATCAGGCTGCTGACCTGCTGCGGCCTCACAGCCTTGGTGCCACCCACTGGCTGCTTTACTTCGAAGGCTCCTCTTTCCCCTGCTCCCAGGTCAGGGTGGTCCACTCATCCTATCTGCATCACCTTCTCCAGGAAGCTGCCCCTGACCACCCGGGGTTTCCTCTGAGTGCTCCCAATCCCCAGGATGCCCCACTGAGCACTCGAGTTAGTAACTGTGCCAGGGTTCCTCGCCGGGACCCACCACAAGCTGGTCAATCCCTGGGCCCCAAACTCCTTGGCGTCCCCACACCCACTCAGGGCTTGGCCCCAAGAGATGCCTCACCACAGCTAGCTGACTTGCTGTTCTCTGGGGCGAAGTAGATGCCCTTGCCAACACGGCCACCAGAATGTGGCATGATGCGGAGCCCGCTGGTGAGGATGGCGGCCACCGCAGCCATGTTGGTGCCATGCCACAGTAGCTTCTGATTACCCAGCTTGGAGTGAGCCTGGAACTGATTGCCCTGTGGTGGGGAGGAGGTGGGAACAGGCAGAGTCACACCATCCAAGGTCATCAGAGGGTATGACCAAGGCCAAGGGCCCCCTTGCACACATGCACACGTGCATAAAACCTAGGCCTGGTGGAAACTGGTCAGAGTTGCTCAGCCGACTCGCTAATGGGCAGATAAGCCATGGTCATCTCCTTAACGGACAAGGTAGTGATGGGTGGGGAGCTCTCCCTTACCGCCCCTTCTCGGTTCACTTTCCAAATGTGTTGGAGAGCAGAACACCTGTAGTTGTTGCCAGTCTGTTCTAAATAGGTATGCATCACCTGTGGGGAGAGCAGAAGCTGGGTGCCAAGAGCGACAAACGTGTGGACCAACCCTACTAGTCCCAGAGCGATCCTCAGGCCCTGGAGACATGGGGAGAGAAGGCACAGGGTGAGGGACTCCTCCTGGCCCCTTGAGGGCAGATGGGCTGAGGGACAGTGCCCACTGCGAGCCCCGTTCCTCTGTGGGGCATCTGGTACTCCGGCGCCTCTGGGTCCAGCAGCTGGAGCTGGCATTTGAGGAGCTGATAATATTGGTCCAGTGGGTGTGGCACCTCCTCCACCTGCTTTGTCTCCTCTGGGGCTGCCTTCAGAGTCTTGGCCAGCACCTAAGGTGATGGGCATTGGCAGCCTGTCTGTCCACTTAACCCTGGACCCCCCCCTCCCTCCCACATGACCAGGACCATGGTCTCCCCACCTGTCTTTCCACTGTTCACCCCTGCCCCTGTCCTTCTGGCCTTCTCCTCCCCTGTCCTTCAGGGCCTGCCCATCGCAGTCCATCTATCTGTCCCCCTTCTCCCTTGCCCAGTTCGCCTTTTCAGTACCCCCACTGCCTGCCCACCTGCCAACCCTCACCAGCAGCATGTCCTTCTTGGCCTGCAGAAGCTCCGGGGAGTTGGTGGGGGGGGGGCCGGTTGTGGCTGAAGTTGTGGGGAATGACAGTGTAGAAGTGGGAGGACAGCTCCTCCAGGCTGCAGCCACCATCTGTGGGGGCTTTCAGAGTCACCTCCAGTGCCTCCGGGGCCTCAAAGCCTCAGGCAATCTGCTGCTTGCTCAACTTCCCCAGGGGCATCTTCTTCACATCTAGGGGAGTGGAGAGAGTGGGGGACTCAGCCCTGCAGCCCTGTCACCCCCGGGTCCCTGCTACCCTGCCTGGCCCCTCTCCCCTCACCCAGGTTCATGAGGGCCATGGCATTCTTGAACACGTCCTTGCTGAAGATGTTGGTGATGAGCTTCTGTGTGGCTGGGTCCAGGGAGCAGGGCCGCACCCGTTAAACCACAGTCCTCATGGAGCCTCCGTCTACCTAGGGGCAGAGGGCACACGTGGGCAGGGGCAGCCACACCGGGAGCAGACCCTGGCATTAGACAGACTGGCCAGACCGAGGCTGGATGGGGGAGGCCTGTGCCTGAGGTTGCAGAGCCAAGCAGTGGCGGAGCCCAACCAGCCAGGTCACTCTGTGCAGTCCCCTCCCTCCGCCCAGGCCCAGCCACCCTCCCTGGCCACTTCACCTTCACCATGGCTTCCTGGGCCTCATCTTCTCTCTGTACTTCGATAAGTGTGTACTTGCTGGGGTGGGCCACAAAGTGGTCCCGCTCTGCCCAAATGTTCTCGGTCTTGTTCCGAAATTTCTTTTCAAAGTCTTTCTTTTGTCCTCCAGTGACACGAAGGGGCTGAGCTTTGACTGGCCCACCTCTCCCTGCAACCAACGACTTTCAGGGGTGTGCCTACCACAGTGCCCACCGTAAATGTTGGCCTCTATTGTGCAGGCCCTGTGATGAGGGCCCCTGGATGTCAGAGGCGGGGAGGGGCCACAGTCAGCAGCTGTGGCCTTTTGGCCTGAGTAAGCTGTAGGGAACTGGGGAGCAGGGAGCATGCGTTGAGCAGGGAGAGGTGGGGAGGATGCGGTCACAGGGTGGGCGGGTGGCACTCACCACACGGCCCCAGCGGTTCCAGCAGACGAAGTGGTCGCCCTCCTCCAGCAGTTGGATGATGTAGAACTTGTTGTTGCTCGTGATGTTGGTCTGGTTCAGGATGCAGTCGTAGTCTGTGCACCTGTGGCCAGAGGAGGGATGGGGAGGGCAGGCTGGCTTGGGCCGCCCAGGGGGTCAGACTGTGCTGGGGTGTCAGAGAAGGCCCTGTCTGGGAACACTGCCTTAGGTGTGGTGGGGGAGGCCTGAGAAGTGAGGGGGACTGGCCCTGGAGTCTGAAGAGCAGAAATGACCTGCCTGGATCTGGTGGGATATAGCCCAGCCTGACCTCTGAGGTCTTGGGAGAACAGAGCTAACTTGGGAACCTTGAGCTAGTGGTAAGAGCCAAGTGGGAGGGGAGCAGGTCTGAGTGTATTTGTACTCAGGAGGGAGCAGGCACCAGGACTGGCCAGAAGCTACAGCTTACCTGGGTCCCGGGGTTGCTGCTGAGCGGGCACAGGGGGTCCACTCGGACTACATGCTTCTCTGTGGGTGCGGCCCTCAGGGCCTCGGCAGTGGAGTGGAAATTGTCCTCTTCTTCTGTACCTGGCTGCCTCTTCTTCTCAAGGCCCTCATGCTGCACTTGGGGCTTGCACTTTGGGGCCATGGCTATTCTGGGGCACAGAGGGGGCCCTTGGGCCTCCCTGGCCTTTGCACCCCACGTGGCTGGCATAGCACCAACTTGTCCCACACTGGGTTTGCCCTTTGGTGACCTCCCACTGCCTCCCCCTGCCTGCATCTCCTCCCTCCCAGCCTCTGACCAAACCCAGCTCTCTGCAACCCAGATACGCCCTTTTCTCCAGTCACAGGACCCCTGTCCGGTCTGTCCACTCTGGTCAAGGAGTGGGGGCTCTGCACCCTCTCTAGCTCTCCTGTGTATCCTAAGGTAGAAGGGAAAGTGAAAGGAAAATCTCCCTCCCTCCCACTTCTGGGCTCCCCCGACCCCCTCCCCCTTGGACCTGGCATAGCTGCTGGGCTGAGTCACCTCAGGTATGGAGGAGAGTGGGCAGTGGCTCTGAGGCCCAGCACTCCTGAGGCCAGATCTGTCCCTCTGGAGTCTGGGACCCAGTGGTGCAGAAACTTTTCCCAGCAGGCTGAAGAGTTTTGGGTGCCAGCCAGGGTCCCAGCCCATAACTGCCAGAGGGCGAGGGCCAGTCGCGTCCGCCCTGCCCTGCCCTGCCCTGTCCAGCCCTGCAGCCGGCTATGGGCAGGGCCACAGGGCACTCACCTAAGAGAAGCAGGGACCTGGGAGAGGTGGCAGCCACCGGGTCAGTACCTCCCAGGCGGTCCCGGTTCTGACAACCCTCTGTAAGCCTTAGTGGGGCGGAGGAAGAACTGGGGATGGGTAGGATTCCAGCTATTTGGCCACCAGTCTGGTGAGTCAGAGGCTGGGCAGGCCGAGGCGGCAGCCTGTCCCACGGATGGATGGACACTTGATCCAGACACGGCCAAGGCCCTGGGATTGACGCGCCCTTAGCGCTGCTCATCTGGCCTGAGGCATGCCATACGTGTCCACCGGTTGCCGAGTGACTTTGGGCCCAGGTGCGGGCATTACCTCCCTCTCCTCGGGGCTGTCTGGAGCCCCCTCCCCCGGTTTTCTAGTGCCAGACTGGTTCACCCTTGCCCCCGCCCCTGACCGGGAGGAGTCACGTTCCGGGACTCCGTGTCTTTGGCGCCCCCCAGCGTCCAAGGGGCGCAAACACAGAGAATGCGTCAGGGTCCGACCCCTCCCTCTTTAGACGTCAGCCAGCGGCAGGGCGCACGCGCCAAAGCTTTGGGCCGGAAGCACCAGGGAGAGGTTTGCTTCCTCCTGGAGCCTGGCGCGGGAGCCTATAGGAGCTCTAGGAGGCGAGGCCATAGGCGTTTATCCTATGGGCGTATAGGGGCGTGACAGAACCTACGGAAGGACCCGGAGGAGCTGAGGGAGGCGGGGCCCGCCAAGAGGTGGGAGCCTATCCGGGCTTGGAGTCTTGCGGGACCGCCCGGGTTTAGCCGCCACGTGAGTTCTCTGGTGGCCGCGGCAACACACACGGTGGGCACCATGTCTGCGACAGCGGCAGCTCGAAAGCGGGGAAAGCCAGCCTCCGGGGCCGGGGCCGGGGCCGGCGCAGGGGCCAGCAAGCGGCGGCGAAAGGTGAGCATGGCGTTTCCGTGGGAGGGGATCAGTCCCGCTACTGGGACCACGGTCTACCCATCCCGGGGACCAGTGCCCCGGTCCCCTCCCTCCGGGATCCCAGCTGGAGTCAGCGTCTTTTCTCTTTCAGCGGGCCAAATCCTGAAAGGCCTTGCACTTGAACCGAGGGCCAACGCCTTTCTCTGTGGCTCTCGAGGGACCGAAAGGGGACTTGGTCAGTGCTGGGGTGGTCGAGACCAGTGACCAAATAAAGTATTTTATAATTCCTAGGGCGATTCTGCCGGGGACAAGAGCAAGTCCAAGGGTGGCAGCAAGATGAATGAAGAGATCTCCAGCGACTCGGAAACTGAGAGGTAAGCTCTTTTTTACACTTAGTGGAAGGGAACACGGAGGCCCACGGTGTATGGAAGGAGTACTCAGTGAGTGGGTACAGAGCTGGGCCTGGAACCCAGGATTCTGGCCGTTGGTTCTCAGATCTTGGCTCTTTCCTCCAGTTTCTGACCCTGAGAAGTCTCATCTTTCCTGCAGGGTCTCTGTGTGGGGAGGACCCCCGAGTTCCAATGGGAGACCAGTGAGACCTTCCTGGCTCAAGACAGGGAACTGAACTCCAGACAAGGAGAGAGGGATGCAAGAAATGCTTGCTAGTTCTTCATTCTGTTTTCCCACCATTTCACAAGTACTGAGAGTCTTGCCCCAACTCTCAGCATATGCCAGCCACTGGCTTCACTGCTAAAAGACTGGAGATGAGCAGGTGAAGGCAGAATGTATTGTGATGGGGTGTGTATCTTATTGCTGTGTGTTTGGGGAGTTTAAATCCAGTCTGGAGAGATGAGGAAGGGTCCCTCATGGAGAGGGAGGGAAGGCAGTCAGGGATCAGAGGAAAGTCTGAGGGTTAAGTGGGCAAATGGAAGATGGAGAGGGTGGAAGGGCAGGTGGAAGGTGCATTTGGACTGTGGAGGGCTTTGAGTACCTCCTTCATTCTGCAGGTGACCAAGGTGGACCATGTTGCAGAGTCTCAAAGGGGGCTAGCAAGGTGTCAGGCCTGACTCTGGAATGGAAACTGTCATACCAGGGAATCCTGGTGCCTTTCTTAAGAGCTGGCTTTAGAAATTCTGCTTCTAAAATTGCATACATGTTGGCCTTAACCTGCTCACAGAAGGACCTAATATGCTTTTTGTAGTCCTAAGGTTACTGGGGCTGAGTGTGTGCCGGGCCCTGTGCTAAGCACCTTTAAATACTTTAAAAATGTGTCATGAAGTGTATTAGCTACAGAAGAGTTAACAAAATGTAATTGTCCTATAGAGAGTAATGATGAAATGATGAACCTCTGTGTACCCACCAGAGCTAGACCATTCACAGAAACTTAGAAGCCCCATCTGTTGTTCCTGACTTGAGTCAATCATTTCTTTGGTTTCCTTCCTTCCTTTTTCTTTATCTTTTTCTTTTAATCCTCCTCCTCCTCCTTCTTCTTCTTCCTCCTCCTCTTCCTCCTCTTCTGCCTCTTCCTCTCCTTCTCCTTTTCCTTCTTCTTCTTTTTTTCATTTTCTGATTCAGGTATCACATACAGTAATATTCACCCTTTGTAGTGTATAGTTCTGTGAGTTTTGGCAGATGCATATAGTCACATAACCACCAGCACTATGAAGATAAAGAAGGTTTCTACCCCTCTAAAATTCCCCCTGCTTCTTTGTAGTCAATTCCCCCTAGCCGCCCCAACCCCAGGTAACTACTGTCCCTGAAGTTTTGCCTTTTTCAGAATATCGTATGAGTGGAATTGTAACATTATATACTTCCCTTCCCTTGATTTTCTTTAGAGTTCTGTCTCCTATGTGTGAACCCATAAACAATAGATTGATTAGTCTGGGTAAACTGAGTAGATGTTCTGACCGTGGTTGTATGAGAGGAGGGTAGCACCAAGCCTGTTGGCTGAACACTTGCTGGGTACTGGGCACTAAATGATATCTGGAGCATGGTTAGGCCTCGGCTTCCTTGAGAGTTTCCAAGGTCCGTTCCAACGGATAAGGTCATGAGTGAGTCTGGGAAACAGCTGGGACACCTGACAGGGACTAGATATCTGCAGGCACGTGATCTGAGGGAACAGGCTGCCTGGATTTTCTGCTTCTGAGATCCCATGACCTATCTCCAGCTCCCAGGAGCAAGTCAAAGTAGGACTTGTCTTGAGCGAGGGGTGTGGAGGGAAAAGCAAGAATTTCACCAGCACCAGGTTAAGCCAAGAGCAGTTAAGCTTCACCTGGAATCTCATTCTCGGGGTAGAGGATGGTGCCATGACAGGGAGGATGGGGCAATGATGGTCCCCACGTGTCTGCCTCTTGGTTCCTTGCATCAGATCTGGGCTGACTGCTCCTCTTGTGTCTGGAAGTGGTCGTTCTGAGATCTACCTTTTCTGCTTTCCATGTTGGATCTTCTGTTTCCTTCTGTCTTCCATGCCTTCCTCATTCTTAGTTTACTCTCTCGTCCTGGAAGCACATCCTCCATCCTTAAAAGGAGGAAAAAGGACTCTGTGGCACCTTGTACTTCTGATAGTATCTTCACTCATCTTTAAACGTTTAACTGACACGCCATTCCAGGGGTTAGCTTTTTCTTCCAAATTTTGTGTGTGCGGCTCTTTTTTTCCTGCTCTCGTTGTTGCTGTTGAGTCATCTGAAACCATTTTGATTCCTGACCCTTTGTACATGGGACCTGATTTTTCTTGGAAGCCTATTGAGCCTTCTCTTTCCTCGGGAGTTGAGAGATTTCACAGTAATCTCTTTGGGTTTTGGGTCTGTTTTTATCCTTCGGTTGGGCACTGGGTGGGCCCTTTCAGTTGTAAGTCACATCTTTCAGTTTCCTGCATGTGTGATCATTGGCCACAAGGGCTGGCAGGAATGGGGGCGGTCGAGTGGCAAGGGAAGCAGTGAGGAGTCCCAGTCCTAGTGGCCAGAGGAGCCGGCCGAGCTCCCTCAAGCCCAGCCCCCTCCTCCCCACAGCCTGGCTCCCAGGAGGACTGAGGAGGAGGAGGAAGAGGAGCTGGAGGAGACTGCACAGGAGAAGAAGCTGCGCTTGGCCAAGCTCTACCTTGAGCAGCTCAGGCAGCAAGGTGAGCCCGTGGGTTGGGCAAGTGGTGGGTGGGGCCTATGCCTTTGTCTGCCTGCTGCAGTCCCAGCAACCTGATGGGTGACTGGTGCAGGTACCTGGTGGCTGCTGGTGCTGGCTGTCCTGTGAGAGGGTGGCTGGGAGCTCTCATGGCCTCCTGGGCAGGCCAGGCCTCCAGGGGGTTTTAGATTGATCTGATAAGTAAAGGCAGGGGGTGAGCAGGAGACCATCTAGTTCTCCCTCCCCTTTGCCAGAAGTAGCCCGAACGTCCATGAGACACAGCCCAAGTGTTCAGAACCCAGGACTGAGGTGGTGGGTGGAGATGGGAAGGGACAAGTGGGGTCTTGGCCTGGGTTTACTTGGCCTGGTCTGTCCTCCACAGAGGAGGAGAAGGCTGAAGCCCGTGAATTTGAGGAGGACCAGGTGGCGGGGAGGCTGAAGGAGGATGTGGTGAGTGTGGAGGGAGGAAGGTAGGAGGGAAGGGGTGGGGCTGGTCCTGCTCCTGGATCTCACCCCTCTCCTCTCCATGCAGCTTGAGCAGAGGGGCAGGCTGCAGAAGTCGGTGGCAAAAGAGGTGAGTGGGCAGGGCACTTTAGCATCAGATCGGAGGGAATCACCTGGGTTGGTGGGCAGATGGCCTAAGTGGGGACTCAGGCTGTGGAGTCTTTGCCCTGAAACACACTAGGGCAGACAGTCAGAAGGATCTGGTCCTGGCAGCCCTGGGTCTGGTTTTCCATCTGGGCAGGGTGGTGGGAAAGGACGGCGTGTGTGTGTGTGTGTGTGTGTGTGTGTAGGGGTGCCTTCCTGACCCCAGTCACAGTGACCTGGCCCCTACCTGCCTAGGTTCAGGCCCCAGCCCCAGCCGACATTCGAATCTTACGGGGCCACCAGCTGTCCATCACATGTTTGGTTATCACCCCAGATGACCTGGCCATCTTTTCTGCCGCCAAAGACTGCACCATTATTAAGTGTGAGTGAGTGTCTGGGTGGGGTGCCACACCCAGGGGTCATCTGGGAGGGCTGTTCTAGGGAGGAGGGGATAATCAGGGCAAACTGAGGCCTGATGGGGAAAGCTTCTGGTTGCAGGTTGGTTCCCTAAGAGGTGTTTTCTGGGTGACAGCGGAGGCTTCTGCCCGGGAGTGGGGTTTGTGAGCTCCCTGTCACTGTCATTGGAGATGGTGGAGCAGAGGCAGTGCCATTTAATGAGCATTGATGCTGCAGGTGGGAAGTTGGACTGGAGGACACATGAGGCTCTGCACAGCCCTGGGACTGAGTTCCTGGTCCTCCTGGGTTCCCAGCCTTCTTCCACTGAGCACTGTCTTCATCCACCCACAGTAGTAACAGAAGACCTCACACCATCAGTCCCAAAGCACTTTCCTGTCCTTTATCTTCTGGGCTTCATGGCTGCCCTTTGGGATTATTGTCACCACATGACAGATGAGGAAACTGAGATGATTTGTCTAGGGACTCACAGTGGCTGAGCCAGATCTTCTGATCTGAGGCCAGGACTTTTTCCATGACCCCACACTGCCCTTGATGGGGGTTGCCTGGCAGTCCTACCCCCCATCCCAGTAGCACCTCTTTTCCTCCTTGGTGTCAGGGAGCGTGGAGAGTGGCCGGAAGCTTCACGTGATCCCTCGGGCCAAGAAGGGTGCCGACGGAAAGCCCTCCAGCCACAGCAGCCACATCCTCTGCATGGCCATCTCCTCCGACGGCAAGTACCTGGTAAGGCAGGGTTGGCCCTGAGGGTGGGTATGAGATCTGGGCACACAACAGGTGCCCGTGACCATTGTCGTCCTCCCACAGGCCTCAGGTGACCGCAGCAAGCTCATTCTCATTTGGGACGCCCAGAGCTGCCAGCACCTGTACACCTTCACCGGACACCGGGATGCCGTTTCGGTAAGGAGCTGGGCCTCCTTTCGTGGACGTTTTATAGAGCACCTGAGTGGGCCAGGCTTGGTGCTGGGCTCTGGGGAACGGGGTGAATGGGGCAGAGGGCCCCCATCCTCAGGGAACCTGCACTTTGGTGTAAAGGGCAGAAACAGGGTGAAACAATAGGGAGTCGAGCTTGCCCAGGGAGAGGGAGGCTTTGAGAAGTCTGCAACTGCCGGAGGGCAGGAGAGCGTGGCCCTGGCCCCGCACAGAGCCCCGCAAAGCGCTCTCGCAGGGAGCCGGCTCTCTGTGCCACGTGGTGTGCTTTTCAGTGATGTGCTTTTCCCGATGTCCTGCCTGGGCCTGACCTCTGTCTCGCCTGCTGTAGTTCAGGTCCCATTTGCCCTCTCTCCATGCACCCCCAGGGGCTGGCGTTCCGCAGAGGAACCCACCAGCTCTACAGCACATCCCACGATCGCTCTGTGAAGGTGTGGAACGTGGCGGAGAACTCCTACGTGGAGACGCTGTAAGTGCAGTTGGGCGCACGCACGTGGTGGTGGGGATTGGTGGTGTGTGGCTCTGCGCATGCGCATTTACATGTGGGCCCCATCCACCTCTGTCCTCCCTCTATCTTCTGCTCCAGTTTTGGGCACCAGGATGCAGTGGCTGCACTGGACGCCCTGAGCAGGGAGTGCTGCGTGACTGCCGGGGGGCGAGATGGGACCGTGCGTGTGTGGAAGATCCCCGAGGAGTCCCAGCTGGTCTTCTATGGCCACCAGTAAGGCGGTTCACTGCGCTGGGCGTGGGGGCGGCTCGCTGTGCTAGGCGTCGGGGTGCTGCGTGGGTTGGGGGTGAGGTCGGGCCACGCCTCTCACGGTTCCTTTCTCCAGGGGCTCCATCGACAGTATCCAGCTCATCAACGAAGAGCACATGGTGTCGGGTGCAGACGATGGGTAAGAGCTGCCTTTTTGACATCTTCCACCACTGCCGCTGCCCCCGGACTTGCTTCATGGAGTACTCCCTGCTTGGGGGCTCTCGTAAACCCTTCTCATAGATGAGGACATTGAGGCAGAGAATTCAGGTGCATTTGTCTGCTTCTTGTGGCTGGTGTGCACTTGATCCCATCCTGCCATGTGGCCTTTCTGCCCTGCCCCCTCACTGGCCTGCTCCTTGTCCACAGCTCTGTGGCCTTGTGGGGCCTCTCCAAGAAGCGGCCACTTGCCCTGCAGCGTGAGGCCCATGGGCTACGGGGGGAGCCAGGCTTGGAGCAGCCCTTCTGGGTGTCATCGGTGGCAGCCCTGCTCAACACAGATCTCGTGGCCACAGGTGGGTGCCCTGTGTGGCAGAGAGGAGGGGGGCCACAGGGTGGGCGGTGCTCACCGTCTCCCTGCTCCCCAGGCTCTCATAACAACTCTGTGCGGCTCTGGCGGTGCGGAGAGGGCTTCCGGCAGCTTGACCTTCTCTGCGACATTCCCCTGGTAAGTGTAGCTTGAATGTCCAGCCTGTCTTTGCCACACTCCCAAGGCCCCTTACAGCCTTTTCCTGCCAGAAAGGCACCTCCTCAGAGTAGGGCCAGCTGTGACTTCTCTTTCTAGCCCCAGTTCCTAGCACAGGGCCCACAGGAACCCTCCCATCTTCCTCTCCCTTCTCCCCTGCTACCACTTCCCTCCTTGTCCTAGGCCCTGTCCTGAGGACTGAGGTACAAGGCAGGGAACAGTGTGGGGAAAGGCCTGAGGGGCCTGGCACTGTCATCAGTTCTGCATGGCTGGTGCTGGGTTGAACGCCAGGCTAGGGTGTGTGGACTCGGGGCAACCTAGGGCAGAGTGGCAGGATCTGTCAGTGACTTCTAGTGACATGCATGGCTTGGGTCAGTGGTGATGATCAAGGGGTCTCCAGGGTGAAGAGCCAGGCCATACTTGGCATACGGTGTTTCCTTAATCCCCATAAATTCACTGTGAGGCCCGCACTCCACTTCCTCCATCTCACAGATGTGGAGGTCGAGGTCCTGAGGGAGGGAGGGCTGGCCCAGGTGGCCAGAGGCAGAGCAGGGATTTAACCCAGGCCAGGCCTTTAACTATGATGCTAGGGCTGTGGTGGGGGATCTGTTCTCACGTCTTACCTCCCTCTTCCCAGGTGGGCTTTATCAATAGCCTCAAGTTCTCCAGCGCTGGGGACTTCCTGGTGGCTGGGGTGGGGCAGGAGCACAGGTATGATGCACCCCTCAGGGGGTGAGGGTGGAGCAGGTGGCACCGTTTGGGTGGCTGGGTGGGAATGGGGGTGGACACCGGCTGGGGCTGGGCCCTGCCTCAGATGCTCCTCTCACCCCTGCAGGCTTGGCCGGTGGTGGCGGATCAAAGAGGCTCGGAACTCTGTCTGTATCATCCCTCTCCGCAGGGCCCCCAGGCCCCCCACTGCTGGCTCCTGACACCCTTGTCCCCTTTATTTAAGTTCTTCCCAGGCCATCCCCTGCCTTCTTTGTATTAAAAGCCTCTTTTGGGCTTTGTCTCCTCCAGCTTCTTGGGCAAGGAGGGCGGGGTGGGGAATGGTGTCAGGGACTGTGGCCTGGTAAAGAAGGGCCTGAGGGCTTTTATCCTTTTCAGGGAACTTGGGGATGGAGCCCTCAGCTGGCTTCTGGCTCCTGGACCCTGAGTGTCTTCTCTGACCGGGCTGGTAGGGGTGAGAAGCTGCTGACCCCTCAGCTGAGAAGCTGTGGCTGTCCAGTTGTGTGTAAGGGCTGGCTGTGGGGGCTGAGAACTGCAATGAAGACAGCTCAGCCTCCCAGTCAGGCTGACCTACCCCACCCAGGCCAGGTCAGGAAGCTCTAGGAGCCAGACTGCCCTTGGGGTGGGGGTGGGGGATAGAGGTGGGACCCTGCATTGCTCACTGCTTGGGGACAAGGGTCAGAGTAGGGGAATAGCTCTGCCCTTGGTCCAAATGACAGTCTGCTCTACTCCTCGCAGCAGTGACCCTGCCAGGTGAACGTGTCCTGATTTCACCAACTGGACAATTTTCTTCTGCCTTGGGGTGAAGTAAAGAGGAGGTGGAGGGGCTGACTGGAGGGGTGGAAGTCTCTTCTCAGTGGGAAATGAGCAGGGAATGCTAAAGATTCGGCTCCAGCCTTTCCTTAATGCCTTGCGTCCAACAGCTGAGCCTGTGGTTCTCAAGGGGCAGTGCGGTCACCTCAGAGGAGGAGGCCACAGGGTTCCTTCCTGCTCCCACGCTCATGAGGCCTGCTCCTTAGACAGACCTGCTCCTGCCTTCATTCTCCGGGGGGCCAGAAGTGTCAGGTGCAGATTGAACCGCTGAAAATCCTGCTAGGGATCAGAGGATGTTCTAGAATTCACTCCCTACGTCCTGCCATTAATTGATCTCAACAATGGCATAAATGTACCTCCTGAATAACATTGCAAGTCACACAGAAATGCCCCTGGTACATGAATCCCTTTCCTATTAGCACATTCTCAGAGAAAAAGTTCAAAAATAAATGCCCTTGGAATTGAAACTGAAAATAGTCTATCCTACAGCTTCTCAGCTTTGGCCAGCTGAGACCTCTACTGTAGTTGGGCTCTGTCTTTCTTATTTATTTATTTAAATTGCAGGAAAAAACACAGAATATACCATCTCACCCATTTTTCAGTGTACAGGGCCATGGTAGTGGTGAGTGTATTCATGTTATATAACAGATCTCTGAAACTTTTTCATCTTACAAAACTCTATACTCATTAAACAACAACTCTCCTCTTTCCCCCAGCCTCTGGTAACCATCCTTCCACTTTCTGTTTCTATGAATTTAACTACTTTAGATACTTCATATAAATGGAATCATACAGTATTTGTGTCTGACTTACTTCACTCGGCATGATGTTCATCCATGCAGCATGTGGCAGGATTTCCCTCCTTTTAAAGGCTGAATGATGCAGTGTGTGGATAGCCCACATGTTGTGCAGGCAGTCTGCCACATGCCCTACTGCTCAGTCCAGAGCATCGCTCCCCTTCCCTCCTGCTGGACCTGTGGTCTTCTGCTCCTGAGTAGCTAGAGGATGTTGCTAGAGGGCAGTATCAGA
This sequence comes from Camelus bactrianus, assembly GCF_048773025.1. Classification (NCBI taxonomy): domain Eukaryota; kingdom Metazoa; phylum Chordata; class Mammalia; order Artiodactyla; family Camelidae; genus Camelus; species Camelus bactrianus. The sequence goes on from NC_133555.1 coordinate 32,348,155, forward strand.
CTCTGAGGGTCCAGGAGGAGTCAAGGATTGAGTGACTAGACCCCACATTGAACATCAGATAAGAAGCTAGTATCCACTGTTCCTTCCCCCTGCTTGAGAATGCGACTAGGAGTAAGGACTGAATCTCTGACCCAGCTCTACCCACCATCCTCCCATATAGCACTCTCAGGGATGCTCCCACCAGCCCTGACAAACGGAGACTAAGAGGTGAAGGCAGTGGGGCTGGCATCCCACCTTCCCAGAATTGGCCTAGATCTTGCATCCTGGGCTTCATCTTTCTGCAGTCCTGGGATGTACCCTCTGGTGGCAGTGGCAAGGGTGATGCCACTTCCTGGCGATGATGACAGTATTACCTGTCCTGGTTATGAGTGTGTGTGTGTGTGTGTGTGTGTGTGTGTGTGTGTGTGTGTGTGTGTGTGTGTGTTTTAATCTTCTTTTGAGGAAAGGGTAGGTAATGAGGTTTTTATTGATGATGATGATGATGATTTTTAATGGATGTGCTGGGGCTTAAACTCAGGACCTCATGCATACTAAGCATGCACTCTACCACTGAGCTATACCCTCCATCCCTGGTATGTTTTTTTTTCTGCCATGTACTCATTTCCTTTCCTGGAAAGGGAATTTCCATTTCTCTTGGAAAACTATCCCATCCTCTGTGTAGCATGTTCATCCATCCATCTGTTCAACAAAACTTTACTAAATTCCAGTGATACCCCTGTTTTAGGCTGTAGGGATCCAGAAATGTGAACAGAAACATTTTCAAGTGGAGGACCATAGATGTGTAAACAAGCACACACGTAACACAAATTCAGATTGGTGTTACGAAGAGATAAAGCTGGGCAGGAGGGCAGAGACTGGGGTGGGTGGTCTCTTAGGTCACTCTGGAGAAGCACATTGAGTGTGACCCGAATGATGGGAAGATCTGGGGGAAGAGCATCCCCACACCTGGAACAGCCTGTGCAAAGGCTCCAAGACAAGAGAAGCAGAGAGGTGGCCATTGTGGCTGATGATGGGAAGGTGGGGAGAGTCAGCTGTAGATTTCAGCAGGGCAGGTGCAGGTGGGGCCTTGGGATCATTGGAAAGTCCTGTATCCTACAGTATACGATCTTTTGAGACGGGTGTAATGTCTGTTAGCATAATGTCTTTGAGATTCATATGAGTTGTGTGTATCAATAGTTTGTTTCTTTGTACTGCTGAGTTATGTTCCTTTTTGCGCATGTTCCAGCGTTGGTGTTTATTCATTAATTGTTGAAAGATATTTGGGTTATTTCCAGTTTATGGCTAATACAAATAAGGCTGCTGTGAACATTTATGTAAGTTAATTTCACTAGGACAAATGACTGGGAGCATAATTGCTGGGTCATACGGTAAGTATATGTTGACCTTTATAAGAAGCTGCCACACCATTTTGCAGAGTGACTGTATTCTCATTACAACCAGCAATCTCTGAGCATTCTGGTTACTCATTCTTGCCAGTGCTTCGTGGTGTCAAGATTTTTAATTTTAGTAATTCTAATAGGGACATAGTGACATCTCATTGTGGTTTTAGTTTACATTTCCATAGTGACTAATGATGTTCAGTATCTTTTCATGCACTTACTTTGCCATCCTCTTTGGTGAAATCTTTGTTCAAGTCCTCTGCCTATTTTTAACTGGGTTGTTCGTTTACTTATTATTAATGACTCTTACTTTTAACCTGCTTACATCATTATATTTTAAGTGGGTTTCTTTTATTTATTTATTTATTTATTTATTTATTTATTTATTTATTTATTTATTTATTTATTTATTTATTTATTTTATTGAAGTACAGTCAATTATAATGTGTGGATCTCTGGTGTATAGCACCATGTCCCAGTCATGCATATACCTACATATATTCATTTTCATATTTTTTTCCATTAAAGGTTATTACAAGATATTGAACATAGTACCCTGTGCTATACAAAAGAAACTTTTTAAAAATCTATTTTTATATATAGCAGCTAACATTTGTAAATCTCAAACTCCCACATTTATCCCCTCCCACCCCCTTTCCCCAGTAACCATAAGATTGTCTGCAAGTCTGTTTCTGTTTTGTAGATGAGTTCATAGTGTCCTTTTTTTTTTTATTTTTCACATTCCACATATGAATGAGATCATATGGTATTTTTCTGTCTTTTCTTTTTCTGGCTTACTTCACTTGGAATGACATTCTCCAAGGACATCCATGTTGCTGTAAATGGCATTATTTTATTCTTTTTTATGGCAGAGTAGCATTCCATTGTATAAATATACCACAACTTTATCCAGTCATCTGTCGATGGACATTTAGGTTGCTTCCATGTCTTAGCTATTGTATATAGTGCTGCTATGAAAACTAGGGTGCATGTATCTTTTTGCATTAGAGTTCCCTTCGAATATATACCCAGAAGTGGGGTTACTGGATCATATGGTAAGTCTATTTTTAGTTTTTTGAAGAATCTCCGTACTGTTTTCCATAATGGCTGCTCCAAACTACATTCTAAATGGGTTTCTTTTACAAAGCCTATAATTTGTCTTTTTAAAATAACCAATCTTATAATACCTTTTTTATTTGCCATACTTAGACTGTTTACATTTAATATAATTATTGATATCATTTGATTTAAGTCTACATTATATTTTTTGTTTTCTGTGAATTCCTTCTGATATCTTTCCCCTACCCCCATTCTTGATTTTTTTGGGGTTATTTGAATATGTTTTAGTGTTCCATTTTAATATATCTTTTGGCTCTCTCTCCTTTTTTTAAGTAGTGTTTGCTCCAGGGATTACAATATACATACTTAACTCTTCGCAGTCTACTTAGAATTAATATTTTACCACTTGAAGTAAAATGTAGAAACCTCACAACCCTTTACCTTCATCCTTTTATGTAATAGTTGCCATGCGTATTACACATATCCTTGAGAGTCCCACCAGACAATGCTATAGCAAGATTTAAAGGACTTACAAGGAAAATAATCTATTATATTTACTCAAGATATTTCTGTTGTATTGTCTTTGTTACTGAAGTCCCAGGTTTCTCTCTGGCATTATTTCCCTTCTTTCTGCAGAACTGCCTTTAACATTTCTTTAAGAGCAAGTCTGCTAGCAGTGAAGTTGCTTATTTCTATCACCTGAAAAGGTCTTTATGTCACAATTATACCTGAAGGATATTTTTGCTGGCTATAGATAGAATTCTGGGTGACAGGTATTCTGTTTAAGCACTTTAAGGATATTGTTTCACTGTTTTCTGGTCTCCATGGTTTCTGATAAAATATCCACAGTCGTTAGAATCATTTTTCCTCTGGGCTGCTTTTGTGATTTTTTTCCTTTATCTTTAGTTTTCATCAGTTTGATTATGATGTTTCTGGCCTTGGTTTTCTTGAGTGTATCTCTTTTCTCTTTTTTTATTGTATTAAAATGTATGTAATATAAAATTTACTATCTTAATCATTTTAGGTGTACAGTTAGAGGTATTAAATATATTCACATTGCTGTGCAGCCATCATCATCACCCCTCCCCATAACTTGTGTAGATCTGAAACTCTATACCAATTAAGCAATAGCTCCTCCTTCTCCCCTCCCCACAGCCCCTGGCAACTTTTTGTCTTTATGATTGTGACTAAGTACCTCATATAAGTAGAATGATACAGTATTGGTCTTTTTGTGACTGGCTTATGTCACTTAGCATAAGGTTCTCAAGGTTCATCCATGTTGTAGTGCATAGCAGAATTTCCTTCCCTTTTAAGGCTAAATAATATTCCATTCTATGTATATGTATATGCATTTTGCTTATCCATTCATTGGTCAGCGGACACTTGGCTTCCTTCAACGTTTTAGCTACTATGAATAATGCTGCCATGAATGTGGATGTACAGATATCTCTTTGAGACCCTGCTTTCATTTCTTTTGGGTATATACTTAGAAATAGAATTTCTGGATCATACAGTGATTCTATTTTTAATTTTTTGAGGAAGCTCCACACTGTTTTCCACAGTGGCTGTCCCATTGTGCATTCCCATCCAGAGTGTACAGGGTTTCAATTTCTCCACATCCCGGCCAACTGTAGTGTAATCCCTGACAGGTCTCCTTTTGCTCTGTTTTGTTTTGTAATGTAAGTGCCTGATTTTAGCTTTGTTGCTGAGGCATCCATTTCAAAGAGGCAGTCCCTTCAAAGACGGCTGGCTACTTGAATAAACACATTGCCAGAGACTTAACTAGAGAAAGAGCCAGCGGTTCCCCACTCCCAAGTCTTCTTTGTTTTAGCAATCTTGGGTGATTTCAATAACTAACCATTGGGCTGTTTGTTTGTTTTCTTCCCAGGCTTTAAGTTCTCCTACTCTTAAGCTTTAAATTAACCAAACGTGAAACCATAGGTCCCCACCCTCAACCCCAGTGATAGCAGAACCCCAGACCTGAGCACTCTCATTATTCCTGCAACCTCGCTGTGTGGCACCAGGTATGCTATGTAACTTCCACGTCTTTTAAATAATAAACCTCTATTTTTTTCAAAGTTTCCTGATAGTTACTGCTGAAGGGCGCCTTGCAGTTGTAACAGGAACCGCAAGGGCTGGTCCAGCTACAGCATTGGTTAGTGACAGGCTGAGACCAGCACTGAAACACTAACACTTGTTTTCTGCTTGTTTTTTTGTTTTTAACAGTAGCCATACTAATAAATGTGAGGTGGTGTTTTACTGTAGTTTTGATTTACATTTCCTTAATGATTAGTGATGTTGAGCATCTTTTCCTGTGCTTATTGACCATTCGTATATCTTCTTTGGAAAAATGTCTCCAGGTGTTTTCCCCATTTTTGAATCAGGTTGTTTATTTATTTTTGTTGACTGAGTATATCCTTTCTGGTGTTTGCTGAGACTGACTCTGTAAATTTACGCCTTTAGCCAAATTTGGGAAGTTTTTAGCTTTATTTCTTCAAAAATTTTTTCTATCCGATTTCTTTCTCCTTTTTTTCTGGGACTCCAATAATGTAATGTTAGATCTTTTGATATAATTCCACAGATGATTGAGGCTCTTTTTATTTTTTTTAAATCTTTTTTTCTCTCTGTTCAGATATTTCTATTGCTCTATATTCAAGTTCACTGACTGATTCCTGTGTCTTCTCCATTCTGCTATTGAGACTGTTAGTGAATTCTTTCAGGCGTTGTATTTTACAGTGGTAAAACTTGCAATTAGTTCCTTTTTTGCTTTGTTTTGTCTTAGTTTGTCTCTTCTGAGAACCCCTATCTTTCCATTCATTTAGAAAGTGTTCAATCTTTAGCTCATGGATGTTGGTTATAATAAGCACTTAAAAGTATTTGTCTGATATTTATAACATTAATTGATTGCTTTTTCCCTTGAGAAGTAATCAGATTTTCCTGGCTTTTCATATGAGCAATTTTGAATTGTATCTTGGGCATTTACTGTAGCCAAGGAGATGGGTTTTCTGGAGTTCATAGCACTACCACTGTAGCAACACAGCTCTGTAGCTTAACCTTGGGGCAGAGCCAGGGGAGAAGAAAGAAAGACAGAAGAAAAAAAAAAAGGAAAACAAATGCTGTCTATAATCTCTGGCTTGAGGTGTCTTTTTCTTATGCTCTGGTGAAAAAGAAGGGCTTTCTCTTGGATTATTTGCTGTCTGCACTTGCAAAATTCTGCATTTTGAGCTGCCCTCAACTTTAACCTGGAAGCTAGAACTGATTATTCTTCAGGTTTTGACCCTCTTTCCCAGTCAGCCTGCTAGTGTTTACTATTCAGAGTCCAGATTTTTGTTTGTTTTTTTTTTTGTACTCCAGATGTTTTAGTTGTATTCAATAGGAAGTATCAGCTAGAGTACACTTACTCCATCTTGCCAGTGCTGGACTCAACAGTTTTTATTTTATTTATTTTTAACAGCTTTGTTATGATTCCTGTACAGTAAACTACACATACTTCAGATGTACAATTTGATGAATTTTGTTAAGATATATACACCAATGAAACCACCGCCACAGTCAAGATAGATAACATTTCCATCGCTCCCCAAGAGGTGCAAATTTTGAATTCCTAATTTATCCCTTCCCACCCCCTTTATACCCTGGTGACTATAAGTTTGTTCTTTATGTCTGTGGACTCAGCAGTATTTTAAAGAAATTTTAAGAGATGGCCTCTACTGTTTACCTGCACATTGACCACCACTGGGTGGTGTTTCTGCCTGCTGTTCTGGGCTTCCATTAGCATTTCTTATAGTGGAAATCTGCTGGTGATAAAGTAGCATAACTCTTGTTTTTCTGAAAATGTCTTTATTTCAACTTCATCTAAAAAAAAATCAAGGTATAATTTGTGTATAGTGATATGAGGAAATCTTAAATGTGCAGTTAAATGAGTTTTGACAAATGCATATAGTCCATAATCTGCACCTCATCAAGCTACAGAATCTTTCTGTCACTCCAGAAAGTTCCTTTGTGCCTCTTCCTAATCAATCTCAACTCCCAGTGGAAACCAATGTTCTGATTTCTATCACTGTAGATTAGTTTTGCATGTTTTAAAACTTCATAAAAATGAAATTATATATGTTCTGTAAAACGTATTTGGCTCTTTTTCTTTTTCTTTCTTTCCTTTTTTTTACTCAACTGAAGATTTATCCATGTCATTACATGTATCATTAGTTCTTTACTTTTTATAGTTTTATAGTTGAATAGTATTTCATTTTATGGGTATTCTTTTAAAATTTACTTACCCATTCTCTTTTTTATGGACATTTGACGTCTTTTCAGTATTTGGCTATCATGAATATAGTGCTACGAGTGTCCAGTACAAGACTTTTTGTGAACGTATGTTTTCGTTTCTCCGGAGCAAATACTTAGGAGTGGAATTGCTCAATCATAGAGTCGGTGTAGGTGTATGATTCATTTTATCAGAAACAGCCAAACTAATTCCAAATTGGTTGTTCCGTCTCGCCAACATATAGTTTTTAGTTTTTTTCTTTCATTTTAGCCATTTTGATGGATATGTAGTGGTATCCCACTGTGGTTTAAATTTTGCCTTTCCCTAATGAATAATGATGTCAAGCAACTTTTCACATGTTTAGTGGCCATTTTTGTATCTTCTTTTATGAAGTATTGGTTTAAGCCTTTTGTCCATTTTTATTGGTTTGTTTGTCTTTATTATAGAGTTGTGGAAGTTCTTATATTCTGGTTATGAGTTCTTTGTCACATATATGTATTATAAATGTTCTTTTCCTCAGCTGGTGACTTTTTAAAGTGCCATCTTTTGATGAACAGGTGGTTTTCATTTGAATAAAATCCAGTCTATCAGTATTTTATACTTAGTGCTTTCTCTGTCCTAAGAAATCTTTGTCAGCTCCAAGGTCACAAAATAATTCTGGTAGGTTTTCTTCTAGAAGCTTTATAGGTTTAGCTTTAGGTTTTTTTTTTTTTTTTTTTTTGATCTATGAGCCATTTTGTCTTTTTTTTTTTTTTTTGTCTATGATGTTAAGGGTCAAGATTCTTTTTTTTTCCATCGAAAAATGCATTTCCTTTCTGCATTGAATTATCTTGATACAATCAAAAAATCAATAGACTGTGTAAATGTGAGTCTATTTCTGGCTTCTCTAGTCTATTTCATTGATCTGTTTGTCTCTTCTTACACTAATGCCACCTGTCCTGATTACTGTAACTTTATATTGTTTCCAGACGGTAAGTCTTGAAATCAATTAATGTAAATCGTTCAACTTGCACTTCTGTAACAGTAATTTCCCAACTGTTCATACAGTTGATTTTTGTATATTGCCTTTTAATCTTTCAGTTTTGGGGGCAATTTTAATTTTTATTCTTAAATAGCTTTATTGGAAAATAATTCACACACCATATAATTCACCCCCTTAAAGTGCACAGTTCAGTGGTTTTTAGTATATTCACAGATACATGCATACAATACCTTGGGTATCTTGCATGCTTGCTAAATTTTCTTAATAGTTCTATCTGATTTGATATAAGTATACTTTGTGAAATGATTACCAGTCAGGTTGATTAACACATCCATCACATCACATGGTTACCATCTCTGCTCCCTGTGAGAATGCTTATACCCTTTTAGCAAATTTCAAGTATACATACAGTGTTATCAACTATCGCCACTGTGCTGTGTATTATTAGATCCCCATAACTTACTTATCTTATAATGAAGATTTGTATCCTTTGACTAGCATCTTTGCATCTTCTTAACCCCCTGGCCTTGGTAACCACCATTCTTCTCTGTGTCTGTGAATGTGATTTTTTTTTTTTAATGATTCCACAGATAAGTGATATCAGACAGTATTTCTTTCTCTGACTGACTTATTTCACTTAATGTCCTCTACGTTCCTCTATATTGTTGCAAATGTCTTCTTTCTCATTGCTGAGTAATATTCCAGACTCTCTCTCTGTCTCCTCTCTCCTACTCTGTCCATCTGTCTGACACATCACATCTTTATCCAGTCATCTGTTGATGGTATCAATTTACATTCCCACAAACAGTGCGCAGGAGTCCCCTTACCTCTGTATCCTCACCACGACTTGTTATCTTTCTTTCTTTCTTCCTTTCTTTCATAGAGGTACTGGGGATTGAACCCAGGACCTTGTGCTCATGAAGCACATGCTTTACCACTGAGCTATATACACTTAACCGCTTCTCTTGTCTTTTTGATAAGAACCATTTTAACAGGAATGAGGTGATACCTCATTATGGTTTTGATTTGCATTTCTCTGATGATTAGTGATGTTGAGCATCTTTTCATCTACCTGTTGGCCATTTGTGTGTCTTTGGAAAAATGTTTATCCAGGTCCTTTGCCTAAATTTAAATTAGGTTATTAAATTTTTGCTATTGAGTTGTACATATTCCTTATATATTTTAATATTAATCCCTTACCAGATGGTTTGAAAATATTTTCCCTCATTTCATAGGTTGCCTTTTCATTTTGTGGTTTGTTTCATTTGCTGTGCAGAAGCTTTTTAGTTTGATACAGTACCACTTGTTGATTTTTGCTTTTGTTATTTGTGCTTTAGTGTCATTAAAAAAATCATAGCCAAGACCAATGTCAAGGAGCATTTTCTCTTTGTTATCTTCTAGGAGTTTTATGATTTCAGGTCTTAATGTTTAAGTCTTTAATCTGTTTCAAGTTGGTTTTCATGATTGGTGTGAGATAAGGTGCAATTTCGTTCTTTTATATGTGAATATCCAGTTTTCCCAGCACCGTTTATTGAAGAGATTGTCCTTTCCCCATTGCATATTCTTGGCTTCCTTGTAAAACATTAGTTGGCTATATACGTGGTGGGTTATTTTTGCCTTGTGGTTACCATGAGTCTTACATAAAACATCTTATAATTACAATATTCTACTTTAAGGTGATAACAGTTTCATCTGCATACACAAACTCTATCCTTTTACTCCTCTCCCTAGTTTTCTTTTTGATGTCACAATTTATATCTTTTATACTGGGTATCTATTAACAAATTATTGTAGCTGTAGTTGTCTTTAATACATTCATCATTTAACTTTCATACTAGAGTTAAGTGATTAACAAACCACTGTATACAGTATTAGACTATTCTGAATTTGAAAAGTCTCTACTTACTTTTACCAGCATGCTCTATATATGCATGTTTTCCTCTACTAATTAGTGTCCTTTCATTTCAGCTTGAAGAACTCCTTTCAGCATTGCTTGTAAGGCTGGTCTAGTGGTGGTGAACTCCCTCAGCTTCTATCTGGGAAAGTCTTTTATCTTGCCTTCATTTCTAAAGGACAGCTTTCCTGGGAAAAGTATTCTTTTTTTTTCCCCCATGGGAAAAGTATTTTCAGTTGGCTTTTTTTTTCTTTCAGCACTTTGAATATAATCATTCTACTCTCTCCTGGTGTACAACATTTCTGCTGGGAAATTTATTTTTATTTTTATTTATTTTTTATTGACGTATAGTCGGTTACAATGTATCAATTTCTGGGGTACAGCATAATGTCCCAGAGATATTACATATATTCGTTTTCATATTCTTTTTCATTAAATGTTATTACAAGATACTGAGTATAGTTCCTTGTGATACACAGAAGAAACTCATTTTTTATTTATTTTTATATATAATGGTTAACATTTGAAAATCTCAAACTCCCAAATTTATCCCTTCCCACCCCCTTATCCCCAGTAACCATGAGATTTATTATGTTTGCGAGTCTATTTTTGTTATGTAGATGAGTTCATTAGTGTCCTCTTTTTTCTTTTTTTATTAGATTCCACATATGAGTGATATCATATCGTATTTTTCTTTCTCTTTCTGGCTTACTTCACTTAGAATGACAATCTCTAGCTCTATCCATGTTGCTGCAAATGACATTATTTTATTCTTTTTATGGCTGAGTAGTAGTCCATTATATAAGTATACCACAATTTTTTTTCTTTTTAAGTTTTTTTTTTTCACCTAACCTGCCTCCTATTATCATCTCCTTTATAATTATAGGACTTCCTTTAGTCAGTCTTCAGGGTTAGGCCTGCTGGTGACAAAATCTTACTTTTCCTTTATCTGAAGGTCTTCATCATCTTTAAGGTCTTTCTTTCCCCTTCATTTCTGAAGAGTATTTTTGATAGATACATAATTAAGGTATAGGATTAATAATTAAGATGTAGAATTAAGAATTACAGTATTTTTTTCAGTACTTGAAAAAGGTTGTGCCATCTCCTGGCCTCTATGACTCCAAATGAGAAATCCACTGACATTTAACTGTTCCCTTATAGGAAACATGTTGTTTCTCTCTTCACACTGAATCCCCAGTGAATTTTCTGTAGGAATAAGGCAAGATTATTCTAAAACTTGTCCAGAGAGGCAAAGTCATAAGACTAACCCGGAAAAATTAGAGAAGAGGGTAAGAGGAGACATGCCCTATCAGAAAGCTCTGGTAATTAAAACAGTCTGATACGTAAGGAACAGATGGCCAGATCAGGGAGACAAAACAGAGGGTCCTGAAAGAGACCCAGACAGAAGATTTACTATTAGAAGAATATACGGTATATTTTATTTTACTTTATAATTTTTAAACTTTTAATCTTATTTTTATCTTATTTTATTTTAAAAAATTTATTTATTTTTGATGGAGGTACTAGGGGTTGAACCCAGGACCTCATGCATGAGCTCTACCACTGAGTATCCCCACCCATCTAGGGTATATTTTTTTATTATTATTTTATATATTTTTATTGAAGTACAGTTAGTTTACAATGTGTCAATTTCTGGTGTACAGCACATTACTTCAGTCACATAGGAACATACATACATTTGTTCCCATAGTCTTCACCATAGGTTACTACAGGATATTGAATATGGTTCCCTGTGCTATACAGTATAAACCTGTTGTTTATCTATTTATATATATATAGTAGTTAGTGTCTGCAGATCTCAAACTCCCAGTTTATCCCTTCCCACCCCCTCCCCCACTGGTAACCATAAGTTTGTTTTCTATGCCCGTGAGTCTGTTTCTGTTTTGTAAATAAGTTCGTTTGTCTCCCCCCTACCCCAGATTCCACATATAAGTGATATGTGGTATTTTTCTTTCTCTTACTTCACTTAGAATGAGAATCTCTAGGTCCATCCATGTTGCTGCAAATGGCATTATTTTATTATTTTTTATGGCTGAGTAGCATTCCATTGTATAAATATACCACCACTTCTTTATCCAATCATTTGTCAACGGACATTTAGGTGTTTTTCCATGTCTTGGCTATTGTAAGTAGTGCTGCTATGAACATTGGGGTGCGTGTGTCTTTTTTGAATTAAGCTTCCCTCCGGATATATGCCCAGGAGTGGGATTGCTGGATCATATGGTAAGTCTGTTTTTAGCTTTTTGAGGAATCTCCATACTGTTTTCCATAACAGCTGCACCAAACTACATTCCCACCAACAGTGTAGGAGGGTTCCCTTTTTTCCACACCCTATCCAACATTTATCTTTTGTGGACTTCTGAACGATGGCCATTGTGACTGGTGTGAGGTAATACCTCATTGTAGTTTTGATTTGCGTTTCTCTGATAGTGATATTGAGCATTTTTTCATGTGCCTATTGGCCATTTGTATGTCTTCACTGGAGAATTGCTTGTTTAGGTCTTCTGCCCATTTTTGGATTGGGTTGTTTGTATTTTTCTTATTAAGTTGTGTGAGCTGTTTATATATTCAGGAGATTAAGCCCTTGTCAGTCTCATCTTTTGCAAATATTTTTTCCCATTCTGTAGATTGTCTGTTTTGCTTATGGTTTCCTTTGCTGTGCAAAAGCTTTTAAGTTTAATTAGGTCCCCTTTGTTTATTTTTGCTTTTATTTCTTTTGCCTGGGTAGACTGCCTTAGAAGAACATTGCTGAGATTTATGTCAGATAATGTTTTGCCTATGTTTCCGTCTGAGAGGTTTAGCGTGTTCTGTCTTTAAGCCATTTTGAGTTTATTTTTGTGTATGGTGTGAGGGAGTATTCTAACTACATTGATTTACCTGCAGCTGTCCAGTTCTCCCAACGCCATTTGCTTAAGAGACTGTCTTTACTCCATTGTATGTTCTTGCTTCTTCTGTCAAAGATTAATTGACCAAAAGTTTGTGGGTTTTAGGATATATTTAAAAACTTACTATGTGGATACTCTTTCTAAATGAGAGAAATTCAGAAGTCTGACGGGAAAAGACACAGATTGGACTGCATAAAATTTCAAAGTACAGCATGCACGTGCGTGCGCGCACGCACGAGCACACACAGTCCTACTACATACTAAGACAAAATACAAGTGATATCTTGTGAGAATATTCTGTATCTGCAAGATAGATATGAAAGTTATAAAATCCCACCACACAAAGAACTACAAATCAATGACAAAAACACCGGAGAAGGGGTATAGCTCAGTGGTAAAGCGCATGCTTAGCATGAATGAGGTCCTGAGTTCAATCCACGGTAACTCCATTGAAAATTAAATAAACCTAATTACCCCCCCAATAATAAAAACAATAATAAAAACACAGGGATCCTAATAGAAAAATAGGCAGAGGATATGAACAGGTATTTCACAGCAGAGAAATAAGAACTAGTCAATAAACAGATCTGTTTATTCTCATGAAAAGTAAATTCAAACAAGACGTTTTAACTCAACATACGACAAAGTTAAACTTTGATAATATTCATTTGTCATTCATTGAATCCTCACTCTGCACAAAACAGTCTTAGATTCATAATGCTTGGAGCCTAGAGAGACAGATAATCATGAATACACATATATACTTACAAACATAATTGCAAATTATTTTAAGTGATAACGAAAGTGTAGATCCCATGAGAGTTTACAACCAAAGGAGCCTTGTTCAGAGATCACACTGGAATCAGAGAACCTATCTTCAAAAAACAAGTTGCTTGAGTTGAAATATGAACGATAAATTGAAATGCCCTGATCAAGTCGTGCTGTGAAGGCACCTACAACCTCTTCGGGGGTGGAGCACATTCTCGCGGCCACTGGGGAAACAAAGTCAGCTCGGCCAGAGGAGGAAAGCAATGCAAGAGGCGGAGAAAAGACAGGTGAGGTCGCGCACAGCCTCAGGGACCATGTGAAGGACTTTTGCCTTCGCTTCAGGGCAATCAAAAGCCATCAAATCATGTCAAGCAGAGGAGTATGTTTGGAAATGCTTTTATAAACATTAGGCCGAATTCTGAATGAAGAGAAGATTTGGAGAAAATGGTGGAGCTACACAAGACTGCGGGTGAGAATAGTTTGGACAAGCTTAGTAGTTAAGATTAAACACAGACACACGTCACTCTCAACATGTCCCCAGACGAATCCATTTCTTTCCTAAATTTGTCTTTTCTTGTGTTTATCATCTTAATGAAATAAAGTGATTAACTAAGAGATCTGGGCAAGTCATCCGTGGTATCGTCGAGCTGGTCATGAGCAGGTGAGAAACAGTGGTAGACGAGGTTTGAAGGAACGGCCTGCTGCAAACATCTCACCCAAGCGCTGCGCCCTGTACCGCCAAGAGGACGTCACACCCCCTGGAGATAAACCGTGTTTTCCTTCTGCACAGCGGGCGCGAGGCCCTGCGTACTTTCCAGTCTGCTCTCATACCGCCTCTCCCTGGACCGCTTTTCACCGGGCCAGCGAATTAATTTCTTCCTTTTTTCTCTTTCAGTGCTTGTCACGGGCTGTTTTTCTTTCCTGAGTCTCCCTTTCACACAAACTCACAAGTAAATTGTCCCTCCACCTGGACACTGCTCCCTGTTGCGACGGGCCTGACGCGCTCCTGACCCTCCCATCTCCACCCAAAGTCTAGCCCCATCCTGCCCCACTCGATCACGAGCTGGTAAAGAGCAGGTCCCAAAACCTCCGCCACACGCCCGGGACCGAGCCCACCGCGCTTACGGAGCGCAGGACACCAAGACTCGCGGGCTGTACACACCGCAGGTTCCACGAACTGGGAATTGCGGCCCTGTGCGACGGCGGTACCGCCCACGACGGCTGTCAGGGTTGGAGGCCCTGGATGGAAGTGCTGGGCTGCAGTCGGTTCTGGGAGTTGTAGTCGTCTGAGTGCGGAGGGCCTGGCCTCCCGCTGAGGCCGCGGTCGACCCTGGGAAGCGTGGCTGCCCGAGGCCCGCGCTCTGCGCCTCGTGCGCGCGGGGCGTACTGGGAATTGTGCTCTGGGCGCCTGCGCGGAGGCCGCGGTGGAACCTGGGAAGTGTGGCTTCCCTGGGCCCTGGCGCTGCGCCTCCTGTGCACGGGGCGTCCTGGTAGTTGTAGTACGTGGGTGCGTCCGCGCGGAGGCCGCGGTGGACCCTGGGTAGCAAAGCTGTTCCAGGCCTGCGGCTTAGTGGCGGTTGGTCCCTGAGGCTCTGGAAGGCGCGGTTTGCGGGGCGCTGTCGCCGGGTCCCTATCGCAGAGCCGAGAACCTGACCGCGCGGGCTGGGGTAGGTGAGGGCCGGCCCTGCCCGAGCCACGCCGGAGTGCGCTGGGCTCGGCTCCATCCCGAGCTCGCGGACACCAGGCCTGCCAGGCCGGCGCGCAGGTGGAAGACCCGAGCTGGGCCCGTTAAGGGGGGTGGCGCTGCGCGCGGGTCAGCTCCGGGCTCGGAGCCCGCGCCTTGGCGGGACGGGGCCGTGGCGGGACGGGGCTGTGACGGCGCCTGGACCGTGTGACGAGGGCGGTGGATGCGGAGCGACGGGAAGCCAGGCCGGGGCCCTGTTCCTCCAGCCCGCGCGCTCAGTTCTGTTCTCTCCCTGCCAGCCCTGCGTTTGCTCTCCTGTTCCCCGTGGGCCCTGCTGGAGCCATGGCTCAGGTAAGCTTGCGGGAAATTCATTTCCTACGGAACTTTCTTTGTATGTATGAACTTTCTTTTTCCCCTTGCTGCTTTTAAAATTCTTTTTTGTCTTTAATTTTAGACAGTTTTTTCATTTTTCAGTTTTATGAGGTAGAATTGTTATAATTTGCACATAACAATGCATTGCATGTAAATACATACATACAATATACCCATGTTTTAAAAAACTTACGTGTATGTACTGTTTATTGTTTCCAAGAATGTTTAGAGCTTTAGGTTTTTAAACTTACATCTCTATCAAAGGAATAAAGCCAACCACAAAATAAGAATTAATTCAAAAAGATACATACACCCTCCTATTAATGGCAATATTATTTATAATTGCCAAGGTATGGAAGCATCCCAAGTGCACATCAATAGATGAGTGGACAAAGACAATGCAGCATATATATGTAGTGGAATACAACTCACCCATAAAAAAGAAAAATACTGTATCATTTGCAGTCCTGCATTTACTTTTTTTTTCTTTTCACTTCAAAAACCGGAGTTTTATACCTGGTATAAATATTTCCATTGCATCAAAAACAATAAAATACCTAGACGTAAACTCAACCAAGGAGATTACCTGTACTCTGAAAACAGTAAAACCACTGATGAAAGAAACTGAAGATACAAAAAATTGGAAAGATACCTTGTGCTCTAGGATTGGAAGAATCAACCTTATCAAAATGGCCGTACTACCCAAAGCAATCCAGTGCAACTCCTGTCAAAATACGTTTTTTACAGAACTAGAACGAACAATTCCCAAAATTTGTATGGGACCATAAAAGGCCCGGAACAGCCAAAGCAATCTCTTGTAGATCTTTTTTTTTTTTTTTTTTTTTTTTTTTCTCTTTCTTCTTTTGTTCTCTTTTCTTATGGTTTGATGACTAGAGAAGTTCCTTTAACATTTGTTGTAAAGGTGGTTTGGTGGTGCTGAAATCTTTTAGCTTTTGTTTGTGAAGCTTTTGGTTTCTCCATCAAATCTGAACGAGAGCCTTGTGGCATTGAGTATTCTTAGTTGTAAGTTTTCCCCTTTCATCACTTTAAATATATTGTGCTATTTCCTTCTGGCCTGTAGAGTTTCTGCTGAAAAATCAGCTGATAACCTTATGGGAGTTCTCTTGTGTGTTATTTGTTGGTTTTCTCTTGCTAATTTTAATATTTTCTCCTTGTCCTTATTTTTTGTCAATTTGATTACCGTGTGCCTTGGTGTGTTCCTCTTTGGGTTGATCCTGTGTGAAACTCTCTGTGCCTCCTGGACTTGGGTGACTGTTTCCTTTCCCAAGTTGGGCAAGTTTTCAGTTACTATCTCTCCAAAAAATTTTTTGGGCCTTTTCTCTCTCTCTCCTTTTTCTGGGACCCACATGATGCGAATAGCGTGCTTCACGTTATCCCAGAGTTCTCTTAAACTATCCTCATTTCTTTTCATTCTTTTTTCTTTTCTCTGTTCTGTTCTAATGATTTCCACTAATCTGTTTTCTAGCTCATTGATCCGTTCTTCTGCCTTATTTAGTCAATTCTTGATTCCTTCTAGTGTGTTACACATTTCAGTGATTTTATTCAGCTCTGTTTTGGTATTTATATTTTTCAACTCTTTGCTAAAAACTTCACTCTGTGCACCTGTACTCCTCTTGAGTTCTCTGAACATCTTCGCCATCATTACTTTAAACTTTTTCTCAGATAAATTGCCTATCTCCTCATCACTTATTTCTTCTTCTGGGATTTTATCTTGTGTTTTGGCCTGGGAGATATTCCTCTGCTGCTTCATATTGTCTATCTTTCTATTTGTATTTTGAGGTAAGTTAGTTCCATTTGTCAACCTTAGAGAGAGGTGGCCCTCTGTGGGAAACGTCCTGTGCGTCCCAGGAGTACACTCTTCTCTTGTCATCCAAGGGCCACGGTCCAGCGGGTCCCAGGGCAGAGTCTGGACTGGGTTTGTGGATTCCTTCCACAGGCTTTGGGGCTGCTGTTTTCTTATTTCTGGTGTCTGCCCTCTGGTGGATGAGGCTGGACTAGCGCCTTATGCAGGTTTCCTGGCAGAAGTGTGTGTGTGTTCCCACTGACAGGTAAAGCTTAGTCCTGGACCTCTGTGGGGTAGGGCCGTGTCTAGAGGCGTTTGTGGCTTAGGAAGTCTGTTGACGGGTGATGTTTGGCCTGAGGCTTCCCTACAGGGTGTTGGGGCTATGTCTTGGTGCTAATGATCCAGTCAAGATGTCAGCCTCTAGGAAAGCACATGTAGATGAACACTCCTGGAAAGTCCTCCACCAGCCTTTATGTCTCCTGGGCAAGCTGCAGCTGTCCCCTAAGTCCCCAGGAGACCTTCTAAAACCAGCAGGCAGGTCTGGCCCCGGTTCCTATGAAATTACCGCCTCTGCCCTTGGACCTGGTGCACATGAGATTCTGTGTATGCTTCCCCAGAGAATGAAGTCTCTGTTTCCTCCAGTCCTGTGGGGCTCTTGGAGCTAAGCCCAGGAGCTTCAAAACCAGATGTCCTGGGGTCTCCTCCTCCTCCTGGCCTGGGGAGCCTGACATGGGGCTTAGAGCTCTCACTCCTGTGAGAGGCCCTCTGCGACTTAATTATTCTTCAGCTTGTGGATCACCCACCTGGGGGTATGGGGCCCGATTATATTGTGAGCATGTCCTTCCTACCGTCCTGCTGTGGTTCCCCCTTTACGTTTCCAGTTGAATACGATATTTTTTGCTAGATTCCAGTCTTTTTTTTAATGGTTGTTTGGCAATCAGTTGTGGTTTCATTGTAGTCACAAGGAGATGAGATTTTAGACAGTGTTACTATAATATGGCTTTGGATTGAACCTGGGGGACCTATGAGTGTCATGAACTGGATGCCTAAATCTCTTGCTGGATTTGGATGTTCTCAGCTATTATTTCTTTAAATTAGCTTTCTGCTCCTTTCTTTTTCTGTCAGAATTCCTAGGAGGGAATCTGAGGCTTTCTCTGAGCTTTTCTGTGGATACACCTGCTCCACACTTCATGTTCCTTCTGAGGGTGGGGTAGGGAGTTCTTAAGAATGTGTGCCTTCCCTCAATCCCCCAAAGCCAGGTGGGATTCTGATAGCCTCCTTTGCTTTCCCTAGGGTGGTGCTCAAGCCTGTGTGCTTTCTCCGGACCCTGCAGAGTGGACCGGCTTTCTACGCATGCTCATGAATCATCTGCAACGTCTCCTACTTGCCATCCTCAGGGGCCCACACAGGGAGTCTGCCACAGGTAGGGGAGTATGTGGGTGAATGGCTGCTCCTGGGGGCCTCACAGAATTCCCTGGGCATTGCATGGATGGGTCTAAGACAGTCATTGGTAGCGGTTTGGCAAATATACCTTCCTCCCCCTTCATCTGCATTTATAACGTATATGTATAATTATGTACCTTCATGGTTTTATTTACATCAATGGAGTCATAATGATGTTCAACTTTTTCACTTACATACATCTTGGGTACACTTTTTCATCAGTACATATAGATCAAATTCATTATTTTTCAATAGTTATGTTGTAGTCTATTGTATGAATGGACTGTAAACCATAAGATCAATGCCCAATTTTACCAACTGGGGAAGTCACCAATGACCGACTATCCACCTTCACATCAGTAGGCCACCATTTCTGGTGTCTTGCTGTTGGAGCCAGGGCTTTGGCCATTTCCAGCAGAAAAGAATAGACAGCACTTCTGTCTTCTCCTTGTAGGGGCTCAACTATTGGGAGCCATCCAGGTGCTTGAGTCATAAGTGCCCTTATGACATCATAGGTCTCCCTTCTCCATTCTTTGTCTCTATGCCATGGCTAGAGGAACACAGACCTGAGGGGATTTGAACCATCTACACCCAATCCATGTGGGACCAATGGTGAGTAAGAGAGAGACCCACACACTAGACTCTTTAGGGATGACCCCATAGATCTCTTGGGATGAGAGGATCCCCCTGACATCTGCATACTCTGGGAAGCCCTGGAACCTGGGTCTGTGTGGGTTACTGAGCCTCACTCGTGCCTTTCCCCTAACTGCTGATTGCAGGAGAAGGACCAGCCTAAAACAATAAATGAACAGGCTGAAAATGAGCCTCTGAAGAATGAGGGGCTGACCTCTTTACCGCCAGTGCAAGCACCACCACCGACCTTAGAGAAGAAGGCGGAGGTAGGAGGAGCCCTGACTTGGAAGTCTCTGGTTTTGTGTCTTATGCTGGTTGCTAGTTTCTTTTGTAGGTTTCAGAGCTAAGAACAGGAATAAACTCATTTTTGTCTGTGTTCTTTCCCCAAAATATAGTTGTGACAAAGGGAGTGGATGGTGCTACCAATAGACCCAGTAGAGTATGATCCCCCCACCCAGATGCCGCAGGGCTGGGGGTGGGAATGTGGGAGCTCTGTTTGCAGAATGGAATGGCCACCATATGGGAAGCTGGGCTTAATCATTGGGGGGCGGTGTTTGAATGTGTGCATGTACGTTTGCTCTCTCATGAAGGTTTCAAGTGTGAAAGTCAAGAGAAGTGAAGATGGGGAAGAGGTGAGAGGTAGAACTTTATGACGTGGGAGAAACCTTTAATACTGTGGTATTACAGAGGAAGAGAGCAGGTTGTGGATTGGAGCTGGAGTCAAGGATTAAAGGGTAGGATTAACAAAGGATGCCGATGCTCCAGCAGGTGGGTGGGGTCTAAGGGGAAGGGTCATGGGTCCTGGTCAAGTAGGCAGGCTCAGGTGGAATATGATAACCATTTGATCATGGCATTATTGCCCTCAGGTGGCCAACTTGACCCATGTAAAACTGGGTAGCCTGGACAGATATACTTCCATTTTACAGACAGGAACTCTGAGATTCAGAGCTTAATGTGATATGTTTGTGTTCATTAACTAGACGGGAGCAGAGATGGGGCAAGTACCTGGTCTTCTGGTTCTTGCCAGTGTCTTGCCCAGTTCTCCTGAGGTTCAGAAGAAGGGCTGATTGCTGATAGGGCATCAGGGTCCCTTACTGGTACACCCTGGGGCTGGAGGGGGTGGGGTATATTCTCCAAATGTCTCCTCTTTTTTCTTACTAGATCCCAAGAACCCCAAATAGGCCTCCTGTCAGTTATCCAGAAGTAGTCAAGATCCAGGCCTGGTGGCGGGGCACCCTGGTGCGCAGGACGCTGCTGCACGCGGCACTCCAGGTGTGGATCATTCAGTCCTGGTGGAAGCAAACACTGGTGAAGCTGGACCAAAGGAGGCGGCGGGCAGCCCTGGAGATCTTTACTCGGAAGGAGTGGGCAGCAGTCAGGCTACAGTCCTGGGTCCGCATGTGGCGCATCCGTCGGCGCTACTGCCGTTTGCTCAGTGCTGCCCGCATCATCCAGGCCTACTGGAGGTGCCACTCCTGCGCTTCCCGGGGCTTCATCAAGGGCCACTACAGAGTCACGGCCAACCAGCTGCATCTCGAACTCGAGATCTTGCTGGGCTCAGGGCCTTGCATTGTGACAGAGTGTATCCCCCTTCCAATAAAGCAGTGAAGTGATCTTTCCCAGCCTCTCTGCTTGATGCTGGTCAGAGCCATTGATAGCAAATACTTGGCATCTCATAGGCTAGCTCTGAGGAACCAGCAGGGGTTTTCTGAGGCCCCAAGGTTGTCAGGGAGGACGATTGTCCGCCCTTGTCCAGACTGAGCAGAGACTGTGATTGACTAGCAGTGTCTGACATAGGTAGGAAAGTTGAGGGTACAGATCTGCCATGTCACCAACTTGGGGAGCATCTTTCATGCTTGGTCTGTGCACATGGTTCCTCTCTGCAAGGTTGTGTGAGTGTTGTGATGCCAATGGCAGCACACTGGCCTGGAATTCACCCACCTGGGTCTGGTTGCTCAGGGCTCATTTCCCCACCCCCTGATTGAGAGGAGCCCACCCACCCCAAGCTCTTGATTGTGGCTCCTGTTGGTTCATAAATTGGTTCCGGTACTCAAGAGGGCAAGAAAAGACCGAAGAAAGAAGCAGACCACATCAGATTGGTAAGTGGCAGGTTTACTAAGTAGGGGAACTTTCAAGTCTTCTCTTGGGCGGCAACAGACAAGTAGATCTCGGTACTTGCTTGCCAGAATCTTGAAAGTTTGAATAGAGGCCTTACTGGGATGCAGTCATCATGTGTACCATCCAGATGTTCTCAACAACAACATGCTCTCTTAACGCTGCATCCTTGAAAGTGCCTCTGGGAATGTTGGGCAGAACGTACATTCCAAGGACGGAAGGGGGTGACAGACCTCCACTGCCTGGGTCCAGCTCATGGCTCAACTGGTGGTCTGACACTCTTCTCCCTGCATGGGTTCTGACGCTGCCAGCAGGCCCCCCTCTTTCCCCTGCCCGGGTTCTGTGCTGGGCACCCCTCCTTTGCCAACACTTTCTTCCTGCTCTTAGGAAATCCACACCCTATTCTGTTCTTCCATGGTGGCTCTCCCCACCAGGTGCACCTGTGTTGCACTGCCCAGTCTAATGACTCAGACCGAATTCAGCCCACCCCACACCTCGCCTTCAGTCTGTGGAATTAGGGACATGGCATCAGCAGGCACGGGAGGATTCTCAAAACAAAGATGAGCACCCAACCAGGAATCACCAAGCCTGGGAGGAAACCAACAGCATGAAAATTCACCAATCAGAAACATGGTGGCCAATGGAAAGACTAAGAAGGCAATTTAAAGAAGTGAAATTAATATTCTCAGTGAATGGGAGAAGATATCTTGGCCACAAACAAGTAAAGTGTTATTAAAAAGAGTCATTTATAGATCTTAGAATAAAACAGTGTTCAAATTAAAACCTGACGGATGGGATAAAGAGCAGAGTGGATGTAACTAAGGTGCAGATTGGAGAGTGGAAAATTTGACGTGAGAAATCCTCCTGGAATTTAGCACCAAAGGGCAGAGAAATGAAGAGGCTAAAAATAGGAAATAAAAACCCAGAAGTTCCAGTCGTAGTTGAATTAGTGTTCCTGAGAAAGGGAGAACAGAGATGGAGAGCAGGAACATTCAAAGTATTAATGAGCCTCCCAGAGCTTAGAGACGGATTGATTGCCCTCAAAAGGTGAAGGAAAACAGATGGAGCTCCCAACAGGTTGCAGCACAATCTCATAGCTGATGAAGAGAAAATAACTGAATATTTAGAGAGAAAGAAAATTGGCAAAACTATCCACTAAAGAATAAGTTTCAGGTTGCGATCGGCTTTCTCAGCAGCAATGCTGGTGCAAGGAGAAAGCGGAGTGACATCCTCAGGGCTCTGCAAGAAAAGACTGACTGATAGACGACCTAACACATTATTCAAGGGTAAGGGCAAAACAAAAAACCATTTTCACTCATTCAAAGACTTACTAACTCAAAGTTTACATCAAAAGTCTCTGAAAGTCTTTCTGGGAAATGAATTCTGTGACAAAAACAAATCCAGGAGAATGACATGAGAAGTAGTGAGTATGGATTTATAAAATTTATTTTTTGGGGGGGTGTAATTAGGTCTTTATGTATTTTTTAATTAATATTATTTTTAGTGGAGGTACTGGGGATTGAACCCAGGACCTCGTGCATGCTAAGCACACACTACCACTGAGCTATACTTTTCTCCTATTTATTTTAATAGATGTACTGGGGATTGATTGCATGCTAAGCATACAGTGCCACTGAGCTACACCCTTCCCCTAAATGTGTAAAATTTATTGTTGCAGACAAGATTTTCCTATAAGAATGCATATTTCTCTAAAAATATGTATAGCAGTTTAGAAGATACTGACATGGGAGGTTGCTGGAGGCAATGGGTAGAGAAAAGAAAATTGGGGTAAAGTTCTTATGTGCTTGGGGCAGAAGAGCGATGTACTGATTTGCTCCAAGAACTCCACAATGTAAAATTAAGTACGTGTTTAAGTGTAAGTCTTATCAGAGGAAAAGGGATAAGATGTATAACCATATAAATTAGAAACTGTGTTCAGCTAACAGAACTCTAAAATATAGTGAGTCGAAAAAATTGGAAATTTTTACATCACATAAAAGAAATCTGAGAGTGGGCAGCCCAGGCCTTGTATGGGATACCATCATGGGACTAAGCTACTATTATCTCACTCCCTCCCCACCATCTCAGGGAGGTGACCCTTGTCCTCATAATCTCAAAGTAGTTACCAGAGTGCTGGCCATCGTGTCTGTATTTCAGAGAATAGGGTTAAGGTACAAGGGCAAAGGGGCCAGAGGGTGTAGCTCAAGTGCTTGAGCACATGCTTAGCATGCACAAGGCCCTGGATTCAATTCCCCAGTACCTCCTCTAAAAAAATAAACCTAATTACCTCCTCCCCCCAAAACAAAAAATACAATAATAAATAAAATATTTAAAAAGGTGAAATGGCAAAAAAAAAAAAAATCCAACCATTTGAGTTGTTAAAGAGCTTCCCAAAAAACTCATCCAGCAACATCTCATTGGCCAGTGAGTATCATGACCCTTCCAACTGCAAGGGAGGCTGGGAAATGTCATTCATTTAAGTAAGCATGTTGCCAACCCCAATAAACTGGCATATCTTTTGGTGAGGAGTAAGTGAGGTGTGGATATGGGTGAGCAACTCAGCAGTCTCTGCCACAGTTTCTAAAGCAGTAGTGGGGAAAATACTCACCAATCTCAAAACTCACTGAAAACTTAATCTAACAAAAGATAAGGAAAGAAAAACAGACCATAAGAAAAAAATGATAGATTTAACGCACAAAGTAAGATGGGAATAAGTCCTTACATATTAGGTATCAATAAATGTGAGTTAGTAATATCCCCCATTAAAAAATGAGACTCACGCTGGCTCAAACAGATCTTGCTTATGGTGGATGTGGAGATGCACTACTCAGACTCCCCTTCAAGGAAAGACTTGTCTCAGCTCCTGGGAGTGCTGACTGCAGCCGTCAGCCCCTTCAGGGATTGCTTCAGCTGCAAAGAGCCTGCCTCACCCACAGGCTGTAGTTTGCGAACCCAAGCCCCAAATCCACGCCCATTATCACGGTGCTGAGTCCCTAACAGGTAGGAGGTATGTGTCTCAGAACTGATGCATGGAAATGGTGTGCCCCTGTGACCATACCTTGTACTGGTCCGCTTGTGTGTTTGTCCTTTCTGTCCCTGCAACTTGAGGCTCCATCTCACTGGAGGTTCTAGTTGTAGACAGCGAAGGCAGTCATTAGGGGTCATAGTAGGAGTCCTGTTAAACTTAAAGCTCTAGCTGTGACCTGGTCACTTCAGACTCATTTTGTCAGGAGACAAGCAGATGATGAAAGGGGTCACCATACTGGCAGGGATAATTAACCCTGATTCTGAGGAGCAGGCGAGGGGGCTGCGGCTACACTATGGGGGTAGGGAAGACTAAGGATGCTGCTTGAGTGATTCATTGGAAGATCTCTCGATGCTTTTGCTTCCCAGGTGTAATGGTAGACGCATACAGCCATGGCTTAAGAAGTACGTGGTGACCAGAGAACCCGATCCCTGAGGGATGAGGGTCTGAATCACTGCTCCCCTTCAGACACTGCCTAGATTGGCAGAAATGCTAGTCAAAGGTGAGGGGGATTCTAGAAAGGGTGGTGGAGGAAGGAGGGAAAGGAGTGTGAGTAATGGCTTCAAAATAAACTGGAGCAGTAGGGACTGAAGTTTGTCCCTCTTCTAAGTCTTCCCAGGAGACAAGACCACCTGAATCCCAAAGAAGCTGTTTTTTAACTTGGTGAAAGCTTGCTATGGAAAGCAAGTACCTCTGAGTGATGTGAAGGGGTGGGCGGTAGTGATTGTGTGAATGTAGTAAGTAGACCCTCTCTTAGCTGATGACTCATCCCGCAGCTCTTGGGAATATCGGCTGCTGCTGGGTCACTGCTGTGTCCTGTACTGGGAATCGCCTTTGGCCACAGGGAAGACATTAGACTGAGGTATGACCTTTCCTAAGGCGAAGCCTGCAACTGGCGACTCTTATGGTTGGTGTTAGGAGTTGAATTATGTCAGCTACCCAGGACTATCCAGTCTTGAACTCCCCCGATCCCACAACACCCTGAACAACCAATATGGAGACCCTCCAGACCTCCCAGATCTGACGCCCAATGTAAGTGAATGTGTCTCTTGGGCCAGGGCCCCTCTCCTGGTGAGGTAAACTCGGGTTCTGTTGTGGCTCCAGGTCTCCAGCGCCCACACTGGGGTCAGAGTTGGGCTGGGGACCACTAGGTATTCAAGTATTTTCCAAAGAGGAAGAGTCTTTTGTGGGCGACACCCCCCCCCCAAGCCCTAGAGCAAGGATGCAAGTTGGGCCACGATGGGGTCTTGGACCTAACCTCAAAGCCAGCTGCCAAGACCTCGTCGGGGAAGGATAGTGGGCTCTGGGGGTGGAGTCCATTCATTCATCTTTTCACTGTAATACAGGAAAAAATGAGGGAGTACGAGGCCATGTTCCAGGTCTGGGTTGAGTCCCTGGGATGCATCCCACGAAAGTGAGGGTCCTTGGCTTTATGTAGGAAAGAATTCAAGAGCGAGCCATAGTTGAGTGAAAGTACATTTGTTTAGAGATTTATTCCATAGACAGAATGTGGGCCATCTCAGAAAGCAGAGAGAGCAGTGTTGCTAGTTTTTATATGCTAGCAAGTGGGAGGATTATTCCAGCTACTTTGGAGAAGGGGCGCAGATTCCTAGGAATTGGGCCACCGCCCTCTTTTTGACCTCTCACTGTTATGCAGGTGGGTCATTCACCATACTAATACTTTACAATGGGTTTAATGAAGCTCAAGGTCCCCTGGAGGTTGAATCTCCCACCATCTTGGGCCTCAAGGTCTCCTGGGAGTTGAATCTTCCGCTCTCTTGGTGCTAATTGCTGTGTCATTCTTTTAATTGCTGTGCTCTGCCTCCTTCCCTCCTGTCTCACCCGGGCCTCACCCCTGTCTGCCTACCTCCATCCTGAGACCCAGCCCTTGTTCCCTTGGGCTCCATATGTGAGATCTGTCCTGTGCCCTTGGAGTAAAGGGACTCGAACCCCTCCCCTACAACCTCCAACACACTCAGATCCTACAAGGCTGTATGCATTACAGCCAACGTGGATGAAGGCGTTGCAATCAAATTTCATTGAGGTGTAATTTGGATACACGTGACATGTATCATTTTAGGTGTGTAATTCATTGATTTTATCCTCACAAATTTACACACCTATGTGGCCACCATGAAAGTCAAAATACAGAACATTCCATTATCCACAAAGTTCCTATGCACGTCCAACCCCCCAAGTCTGAGCAACTGTTGTTCTGTCCCCATGGATAATACTTTTCCTTTCTGCACCACAAATGTGTGATTCACATCGTGTGCCCCCTTCAGAGTCTGAGCTTCTTTTGCTTAGGTAATTTTTAAAGATTCAATGGAGGTTTCTTAGTGTTTTTTCCTATAAACAAAGAGAATCAGAGTGCTGGAGGAGATAGGGGTGCTGGAGTCCACAAGGTGTAGTGGTCCACAGTGGAGCCTCGGAGTAGGGCAGCTTTGGGACCAAGCGCCAGCTCCAGGACTGATCAGCTGTGAGACCAGAGTAAGCCATGTAAGGTCTCTGCACCTCAGGTTCCTCATCTGTGAAGTGGGTTGAACGTCATCACGCCATTATTATTACCAGGAACAGCAGAATGTGGTGACTAGGGGCCAGACTAAGGGAGGCATTAAACTGATGCGGGTCTCCCAGGGGCCTGGCCAATGCCTTTATCTTCAAACAGATGCTTCTGGTACCTTCACTGTCCCATGTGTCATACTCCACTATTTCCCCCCAGTCTCCAGTTCACTCTTGTCCTTCCCACCCCCGCATCCCATTAACTTCACATTGACACCCCCTTAAATGGCCTCCTCCTCTTCTCCACATCCACTCACCCCATAGCCCCACATCGACTTCCTCCATACCCACCCCACACTTTGCAAATGCACATCTCAGTGACCCCTGGTGCTATGGCCCTGAGAGGTATCCAGGACCTCACGATGACCAGGTGGGTCTTCAGAGGCCAGGAGGTAGCAAAAGTGAGACCTTGCATCTGCAGTGGCTGACCCTCCCCCATCTCCTGACTGTGACCTTGGCCCTCAGGGGAAGAAGGCAGGAGAGTGCTTGAGGCCAACTGAGCTCAAGATGGGGGCCCTAGCTGGTCCTGGGAGCTTATGGCTTCTCTGGCCTGTGTGGGTCTTGCTCTCCCTGGGGCCTGATAATTAGGTGACTGACAGACAGGCAAGATATAGGGGGTGTGGCCACAGCAAGGAAGTTTACTCTGTTCTCTCACCTCAGGTATCCTCATCAGAGATGATCATTGCTAATTTTTGTGGATATCTTCCTAATTTGCATCACCTACCTATCTATCCATCTATGTATCCCTCCCTCCCTCTAAACTGAGGCACTAGGATTGAACCCAGGACCTCGTGCATGCCAAGCACGCACTCTACCACTGAGCTATACCACCTGCGACTCCACTGCCTTTTAAAATAATGCCTTTACAAGACATGTGTATATATATATATATGCTTATACTGAGTTCATCTTGATCTGATAAACTTGCTAGATCTTGTACACTCTTCTGTATCAGTAAATACAGAGCACACTCATTCCTTCTAATTGATACTTGGTATGCCATTGTTTAAATGAATTGAAACCCATTTAATGAATACCAGCCAGGCTTTAATGAGTATCACTATACATTTTGGTGTGAATGGGTCAGTATTTGGGGATATTTTTTGTAGCCGGAACTCTAGCTACTTAGGTAGGAAAGAAAGGATCTTCTGGGTTTTCCTTAGAAGGGGCTCAACTGTTGGGAGCCATGCTGGTGCCTGAGTCATAGGTGCCCTTATGACATCACGACCATCCCCTCCTCCCCTCTTCCTGCCAGAGCTGTGGCTGGAAGGAGAACAGACCTGGAAGCGATGGGAACATCTAGCCCTTAAGCATCCTAACCGTGGGTAATTTGGTAGAGTGCAGACCTGAGGGCATTTGACATCCACCCCAAGGCATGGGCATTTGATGTTTTGTAAGAGACAGTCCGATTTCCCCAGACTTTCTGGAGGGCAGTACATGTCCCAGAGTTACCTCTGGAGGGGATCCCTTCGCCATGTTGGAGATCCTACGAAAGTCCAGGAAGCCTAGTGTGTGGTTGACTTGGCACCTTGGCACCTAGTGCTGGGGAAAGCACCCTTACTTTCATGTTTTTGTCTCTGATAAGGACAGAAAACCTTCCAAAGTATAGTCAATGATAACGATGAAATCGCATTGATAGAACAGAACTTAAAGGAGCAAAGGAGAGAAGAGGAAGGGACTCCACCCGCAACAACCTACCCACACCTCTGCCACTTCCCTCCCTCTGCTCCGTGGGTAGATGGAGCCAGGCTGTACTGTTGGGGACAGCCTTGACTTGTGACATCTCTGACCCTCTGACCCTCATGGTCTAGTGGAGTGACCCAAAGGTCTGTGAGCGTGTAATTTGTTGTCCAAAGAGAGATGCTTCAGTGAGTGAAAGGGCACTTATCAACATTACACCAGGACAACAGGCATAAACCCAGCATGTGCCAGGCAAAGTGGGATGAATGGCCACCGTCACAGAGCAGGAAATGAACAGGGATCGACTGTTCCTTGGCTGTTCTTTCCCCCCATTTCCTCCTTAGGCTGAGAGATGTGAGTCTAACCAAGGTGTGCAGATTGTGCCAAGGACGAGGGCAAGGAGCGTGAGCCCAGACCATGCAGGGTTGAGAGCTCAAAGTGGGGACTGTGTTTGGGGGATGCAAAGGTCAAGGAAGAGTGGATCGTGTCTGTGTGTGTGCATGTGTGTGCACGTGTCTTTGTACTGATGTGTGTGTTAATTGTGTTAAGCTCTTAATAGAGCATGTGAGGTGGAGGAATCTCAGTATTTTGGTGAGGCAGAGGAGAGATAGTAGGTTGCAGTTTTAACTTGAAGTCACAGGTGAGGGGGCAGGGGAACAAGGATGTCACTTTGTCAGCATATGAGAGGGGTCTGAAGGGTAGAGATGTGGATCTCAGGCTTGTGTTGAGGCCCGGGTTAAAGTTGTCTCTGTTTCCCCTCTAGATCAGAGTATTCTTGTCTAGATGGTCAGCCAGTTCCACGTAAAGCCGGTGAAGGTAGCAAGTGCAGGGTACCTCCATTTTACAGCTGGAGACCCTGAGACTCAGAGGGTAAGATGATGTGTCCGTGTCGGTTAATCAGAGAGTGGCAGAAGCGAGATATCTCTTACCTCTGAGGTGCAGCCGCTGCCCATCACAGCTCTCCTGACCGTCAGAGAAAGGGGTGATTGTTGTTAGAGGATCGGGGCCCCTTCCTGGCAGACGTGGGGCCGCAACATACGGGTTTCCCAACGGTCCCCTGTTTTCTCTTGCAAGGCCCCAAAGTAAGGATCGTGATGCTGGGAGAAGACAAAGCGGCCGTGTTTATCCAGGCCTGGTGGCGGGGCACCCTGGTGCGCCGGACGCTGCTGCACGCGGCGCTCAGGGCGTGGATTATTCAGTGCTGGTGGAAACAGAAGCTGGCGAAACTGCTGGAGAAGAGGCGGTGGGCGTCCCTAGAATTGTATGCGCGGCAAGAATGGGCAGCTGTGAAACTGCAGTCCTGGGTCCGCATGTGGTGCATCCGCCTTCGTTACTGCCGTTTGCTCCACGCTGTCCGCATCATCCAGGTCTATTGGCGCTGGCATAGCTGCCACACCCGGGGCTTTATTCAGGGCCATTACAACCTCAAAGAAAACCACCTGAATCTTCAACTTGAAATCTCTTTGGGCTCGCAAGCTTGTAGAGTTCAACAAAGCATACCCCTTCCAATAAAGGAATGACCAGGTCTGCTATATGTGTGTCCCCAGCTCTTTGCAGCCATTTCAAGGATGTCATTGAGCTAATGATGGCAGATACGTGGCATCTCATAAATAGGCTCTGAGGAAGTGGCAGGGGTAGTCTGGGTCTAGTGTGGAGGATTTGAGTCTGGTGCTGGATGAGCAGGGCCTGTGTTGATCAGCAGTGTCTCCGTGGGTAGGAGAGTTGGGGTTTCAGGGCTGCCAGGTCTTCCAGGGCTGCCAGCTCTAGGGAGACTCCTTCACAGTGTGGTCTGTGTAAATGGCGCCCCGATGTCGCTGTGCAACAGGGAAGCCTGTGTCATCTTTTGTTCTTTTCCCCAAAGTCTTTAAAACTACTATGAAAAAACTGGTAAATATACATAACATAAAATTACACTTTAACTATTTTTAAATATACAGCTCAGTGACAGTAAGTATATTTACACTGTTGTGCAACTGTCACCACCATCCACCTCCAGAACTTTATCTTGCGAACTTGAAACTCTGTGCTGTTGAACAATAATTCTTCATTCTCCCCTCCCCCAGCCTCTGGCAACCCCTGCTCTACTTTCTGTCTCTATGAACTGGATTATTTAAATGCTTCATATGAGTGGAATCATGCAATCTTTATCCTTTTGTGACTGACTTATTCCACTTAGCATAAGGTCTTCTAGGTTCATCTATGTTGTAGCATGTGCCAGAATTTCATTCTTTTCTAAGGCTCAGTAATATTTCACTGTATGTATATACCACATTTTGTTTATGCATTCATCTGTGGATGGTCAGAAACAGAGTCCACAAACTGTGGATATTCCTCAAACTCAATGATTTCAATTGTCCTATCTTTAAGTTTACTGGTTCTGTTTTCTCTGCTGAAATCTGCTTCTGAATCCCTTAGTGAAATTTTCATTCAGTTATCATACTCATCAAACCCAGCAATGCTTTTTGTTTCTTTTTATGTTTTCTCTCTCTTTATTGATATCTCCACTGTGTTCATACATCATTTTCTTGATTTTTCTCATGTCTTCTTTTAGCTCTTTGAACACCTTTAAGACAATTGTTGTCAAGTCTTTTTCTATAGAGTCCACCGTCTTGTCTTACTCCGGGACAGTTTCTGTTGATTTACCCTTTTCTTTGAATGGGCCATATTTTCCTTTTGCTTGTATGGCTTGTATTTTTTGTTGTTGTTGGAAACTGGACATTTTAATCTTATAGTACAGTTTTTCTAGAGATCAGATTCTCACCCTTTCCATGCTTTTACCTTTTTTTTTTGTATTGTTCCTTTGTTGTAGGGTGTCTCTGTGTTGGGGATCAGTGTAAGGTGTAAACTGAAGGTCTTCCTTGGTCTTTTTTGAGCCTGAACCTTTCTCTGGGCATACATGATGTCATTTTATTTTATTGTATTTTGTTTTTATTTTTTATTTTTTGGAATGATACACCTAATAGCAATAATTTTTCTTCCTGTATTTCATAGAAAGCTGAGGAAAAACATGTTTCTTCTTTTCATATTCTTTTCCATTATGGTTTACCACAGGATATTGAATATAGTACCCCGTGGTATACAGGGACACCTTGTTGTTTACCTATTTTATATATATAGTAATTTGTATCTGCTAATCCCAAACTCCCAATTTAGCCCTCCCTACCCCCATTCCCATTTGGTAACTATCAATTTGTTTTATGTGTGAGTCTGTTTCTGTTTTATAAATAAGTTAATTTGTGTCATATTTTAGATTCCACATATAAGTGATATAATATGGTATTTATCTTTGTCTTTCTGACTTCATTTAGTGTGATAATCTCTGGGTCCATTTATGTTGCTGCAAATGGCGTTATTTCATTTTTTTTAAGGCTGAGTATTATTCCACTGTACATATTGCACGGGGTTTTCTGTGCTGCATCTCAGGACATGTGAGCCGCTGGACACCGAGCGCATCCGCGTGGCTCTGTGGAGCCCCCCAGAGTGGGCTCTGAGCGCAGGCAGGTGAGCTGGGCTCTGCAGGAGCCTCCCTCCCCCCAGCACCTCTCTCCCAGCTGGGACAGGAGCGTGTGGCCACAGCTGAATTCACTCCGGGTCTCTCCGGGCGGGTGGAGCCGACGCTTCAGCGGCACGAGCAGCGTGGAGAGGCGGGCCCAGCCTGGCCTGGAGCCGGGTAGCTGGCTAGGCGCTGGGTGGTGGATTCTGCTGCTCCGCTTTGGCGTTCCGGGCACATCCCAGGGCTGCAGCAGAGGCGACAGGGAGAAGCCAGGGCCTAGGCTGTGTGGCTGGGAGAGGCCTGAGCAGATCCTACCCAGCACCGGCTGCAGCACCAACCGGACGGCCTCAGGGACCCCCACCTGGCCTGCTCCCTGCTCGCGCCTCCGAGGGCTCCCTCCGGACCGCCTGCATGAATACAGCTCAGCTTCCTGGCTCAGTGCCTTATCCTCCCGGTAAGTCTCTGTTCCGTGGTCCAAATGACACGTCTCATGAGGCTGAAATAAGGGGGTGTGTGCCTGAGACACAGCCTGCACCCAGGAGGCCGACTCCTTAGAGTTTCCCCTTCCCTCACTCAGCTGGCCTGTGAGCTCCTGGGAGGCAGGCAGCCTTTCGCGTGAGGCCCGCAGGGTGGGTGGATTAATTATCTCATCACTGTGTTGTGTTCATGGCCCAGCAGCTTGTGTTTCTGTCTCTTGGACACACACGGGACGCCCAGGCCAAGTTCCACTTGCCTCCTGTTGGAAAAACAAAGGTTTGCAGGCAGCAGGGCGTGGAGGCAGGTGAGGGACAAATGACCCCCCAGGCCTCTGCAGCCCTGACCTTCCCCAGGCCTAGACAGCTGTGTCCAGGCATCGCAGGCTAATGCTGTGTTGAGGTTATGACCCATTAATGGGTCCCTGTGGGCTGTGCTGTCAGGATGCCCACTAACCTGTCCTGGAGAAGGACCTCAGCCTCATACCTTCCCAGAGGTGCTTGGAATTTAGCAGGGGGTGGGGGAACCAGCAACGTGCAGAGGAGAGCCTGTCCCTGCCCCAGCCCTAATCGAGATCCACAGGGAGGGTAGAGGCCTCTCATGGTTGCAGGAGAGAGAAACCTCACATCCCGGGACCTGCAGGAGTCATTTGGACAGACCACCAAGTGAGGGTCCTTGGCTTGTTGCAGGAAGGAATTCAAGAGCGAGCCAGAGAAAAGCAAAGGTGGGTTTATTTAGAGGGATACACACTCCATAGGCAGAAGGCGGACCATCTCAGAAAGTGGGAGCGGCCTGGGGCATGGGGTCATAGGTCTTTAGGGGCTAAGTAATTTCGTATGCAAATGAGTGAGAGAAATGTTCCTACTATTTCGGGGAAGGTAGGGGGTTTTCCAGGCATTGGCTGACCACTTACTTTTGGTTTTTATATTCCATCTCGGAGGTGTCTTGGTGCAAGGGGGGAGTGGTTTTTTTTTTAAAGTCAAGAATTTATTTTATTTTAAAATGAACATTGACGAACACCCCCCCCACCCCCGTTCCCTACCACCCTACAAAACTTTTGAATGTTCAATAGCCTATTCATTTTAGGGTACAAAGCCAGCAAAAACTCCAGTTGTCTAATGATGAATGTTTGAGAATAGTTTTATGGGTTTGTTGTCTTTAAGTAGCTGAGCACCTACTGGAAAAATTCCTTAGCTAATGGCTGGAAAAAAAATTCAATTTCTGCACAGAAAATACCATTAACTTAGTAGCCTTTGCTTAATGGGATTAATTCTCCATGAAGTCGAAGTGCGATACAAGCAGCATTAAGTTCATAGGCACACAGAACTAGTGCTCCAACTGCTAGCACAAATTTCAGCTTAGTACGTAAATTACTAACCTGTCCATCTCCATCAAACTTGGGACTGTCCCTGTACATCTAAGGGAAGAAATCACCACTTTGAATATAAATACCTCCACGAGAAAAGGGTAATTCAGTTAGGGTTAGACAAAAGATAAGTGCAGGTACTACAGAAATAGCTGTTGGAGATAACCATAAAATTTTTTAACACTAACTGCGTGGAGTGAACCACATAAGCTACTAGCTGTTGAACACCAGTGTTTTCAAGATACGACTTTTATAAACATGTTTTATTTGTTTGCTTATACCATCAAGGGGGGGTGGTTTTGAGTGTTACAATGAAGGTATAATGAGCTAAAGGTCAATGACCAAACTATTTTAAAAGCCACCTTGATTTCAGCTGGTTCTGGACAGTCTTTATCACATCGCAACAGCTGCAGCCCCCTCTTCATTTATCTACGTTTGTGTCCCGCCCCTTTCCCTTCTGCCTCATTCCCGCCGAAGAGATTTTACTGTCATATTATTATGGGAAGCAGAGGGGTGACTGTCTTCTGTAGCTGCTTCAGGGCTGAGTAGGGGCATGGACCCGGCCTATCAGGGAGTAAAAAAATCTTTGGATGCCTGGTGTAGGGTCCCAGGGGCAGGATGGCTTCTGTTTTAAATCAGAGGGCGGAATGGGCTGGAATCCTCGTGTAGCCTTCACTTTGACATGGAACTGTTGTAACCTGGAAGATGCGACTTTACCAAGAGGTTAAAGAGGCAGGGTCCAAAGAGGAAGAGGAGTATGACCATTCCTGGGCCCAGGAGGGGCAGGAACCAAGTAAGGCTAGGGATGGTGCTCTGACTGGTGGACCAGATGGCATTAGGGTCTGACCCCTGGTTGCAGTGGTGTAACCGTGATGCCTGTTCATAAATCTTTTTGATGTCCATCTGGATCTGGCCAGAATTAATGACACAGGTACAGCAGGTTTTGTTTCTGACCTCACAGACGCCATTTTGCTTGGCCAGCAATTAATCCAAGGCCAATCCGTTGTCCATGACTGCATTGACCAGTGAGTTTAAAGAAGCTGAAAGTCTATTTAGGGCACTTCCAGTGGTCAGGGCTAGTGTTTCTAAAGTGCTGAATTTCTAGGGTTACCTCCTTGTAGGCAAAGCTTCCCCATGGAGCTGCCTATCCCCCTTCCCGTCCTATTCTTGCCAGTGTTAATCTGATTGACTGTGACTGTGAATGGGTCCAAATGTCCTTATGTACAGGCTCCCTCGTGCCACACATTATTGATATAAGGCTAAGCATTTACATAGGGGCCACATTTGCCCTGGGGTGCCCTTGTCTTTGGGCCCTCATTGTGGGGAGTGCCACATGTCCAGACATCCTGAAGGTGCAATAAGAGATCTGGGAGAAGAGCAGTTCATCAAGGAAGCAGCCATCCAGATCCATGGAAGGGACAAGTTATGAACCCAGGGTGGGGAAAGGGGCTCATTAGTGTCTGCAAAGTAGTCCAGGAGAATTCCATGCCCTCGGCTTAGATGAGACAGTATAGTAAGAAGGTTTTGCCCAACAATTCCATAGAAGAAACCCATGCCCCTGCCATGTTATCTGTGTCTAGCCCAGAAGTCTTGTAGGCCAGAAAGGGATGGGATGATGTATTCAAAGAGCTGAGAGAAAAGACTGCCAACCAAGAACACTATATCCAGAAATGTTATCCTTCAGATTAACATTAAGGGCAGACAAAGAAAAGCAGGGTGAGTTTATCACTAGACCTGCCTTGAAAGAAACGCTCAAGGAAGTTCTTCAAGTTGAAATGAAAGGACACTCAGAAACATCCTGGAAACACATGGAAGTGTCAAACTCACTGGTAAAGTCAAATATATAGTCAAATTCAGAATGCTCTCATACTGTAATGGTGGTGCATAAATCACTTTTTTTCATTTTTCAGATTTATTAGGTAAAATTGATACAGTTTGACTCACAGACAACATAGTGCATGTAAATACATATATGCAATATACTACACATATTTTAAAAAATAAACATATGTGTACTATTCAGTGTTTTTAAGAACAGTTTAGAGCTTTAACTTTTTACCCTTGCATAGTTATCAAAGGAATAAAACCAACCACAAAATAAGAATGAACAGAATGCAGTAATCCAATCATAAAGGACAGTCAAATGTGCTTACACATATAAAGAAATCAATCATTAAATTATAAATATAAGTAATTCATTTGTGTCCTTTTTTAGATTCCACATATAAGTGATGTGATATATGGCATTTTTCTTTCTCTTTCTGGCTTACTTCACTTAGAATGACGATCTCCAGGTCCATCCATGTTGCTGCAAATGGCATTATTTTATTTTTATGGCTGAGTACTATTCCATTCTGTATATTTATACACCAGGCCTTCTTTATCCAGTCATCTGTTGATGGACATTTGGGTTGTTTCCATGTCTTGGCAATTGTAAATAATACTGCTATGAACGTTGGGGTGCCTGTGTCTTTTTGAATTTAATTTTTCTCTGTGTATATGCCCGGGAGTGGGATTGAAGGATCATATTGTAAGTCTATTTTTTTTTTTTTTTAAGGAAACTCCATAATGTCCTCTGTAGTGACTGCATCAATTTACATTCCCACCAACAGTGTAGGAGGGCCTTTTTCTCCAAACCCTCTCCAGCATTTATCGTTTGTAGCTTTTTAATGATGCCCATTCTGCTGGTGTGAGGTGATATCTCACTGTAGTTTTGATTTGCATGTCTCTAACAATTACTGATGTTGAGCATCTTTTCACATGCTTGTTGGCCATCTGGATGTTGTCTTTGGAGAGATGTCTATTTAGGTTCTGTCCATTTTTTGATTGAGTTGCTTGTTCTTTTGATAGTAAGTTGTATGAGCTGTTTGTATATTTTAGAAATGAGTCCCTTGTCAGTCGCATCGTTTGCAAATATTTTCTCCCATTCTGTAGATTGTCGTTTCACTTTGTTGATGGTATCCTAGCTGTGCAAAAGCTTTTAAGTTTAATTAGACCCCATTTGTTTATTTTTGCTTTTATTTCCATTACTCCAGGTACTGGTTCAAAAATATATTGCTGCGATTTATGTCCAAGAGTGTTTTGCCTACATCTTACTCTAGGAGTTTTATAGTCTCTGGTTTTACATTTAAGTCTTTAATCCATTTTGAGTTTATTTTGTGTATGTTTTTAGAGAATGTTCTAATTTCAGTCTTTTACAGGTAGCTGCCCAGTTTTCCCACCACTTATTGAAGAGAGTGTCTTTTCTCCATTGTGTATTCTTGCCTCCTTTGTCATAGGTGATTGACCATGAGTGGGTGGGTGTGTTTGTGGACTTTCTATCCTGTTCCATTGATCTATGTGTCTGTTTTTATGCCAGTACCATATTGTTTTGATTACTGTAGCTTTGTAGTAGAGTCTGAAGTCAGGGAGCATGATTCCCCCAGCTCCGTTCTTTATCAAGATTGTTTTGACTATTCAGACTCTTTTGTGTTTCCATACAAATTTTAACATTTTGTGTTCCAGCTCTGTGAAAAATATCGTTGGTAATTTGATAGGGATTGCATTGAATCTGTATATTGCCTTGGGTAGTCTGGCCATTTTAACAATATTGATTGTTCCAATCCAAGAACAGGGTACATCTTTCCCTTTGTTTATGTCACCTTCAATATCTTTCATCAGGGTCTTACAGTGTTTGGAGTACACGTGTTTTGCCTCCTTGGGTAGCTTGATTCCTAGGTATTTTGTTCCTTTTGGTACAATGGTAAATGGTATTGTTTCCTTAACTTTTTTTCTGCTATTTTGTTGTTAGTGTATAGAAATGCAACTGATTTCTGTATGTTAATTTTGTGACATTTCCTCTGTTCCTTTTTTTTAAAGCATGTTGTTTAATACATAAGTGTTTGAAGGTTTTCCTGATGCCTTCCTGTTATTGAATTTTACTTTATTCCGTTATGTCAGAAAAATACTCTGTATTATTTAAATTCTTTTAAATTTGTTGAGGTTTGTTTTATGAATCGGGATGAGTCTATCTTGGCGCATGTTCCTTGGTTGCTTGGTATTCTGCTATTGGATGGAGTGTTCTATGAATGTCAGTTAACCCCTGTTGGTTGATGTTTTTGTTCACTTCTTTTGTAGATTTTCTGACTTTTTCTGTCTAGTAGTTCTATTGATTGCTGAGTATGGTGTTGAAGTCCTAACTATAATTGTGGCTCTAACTTTTTTTTCAGCTCTGTCAAGTTTTATTTCATATATGTGGGAACTCTGTTGTTCGGTGCATACAGAATTGGGATTGTTATGTCTTCTTGGTGCATCGATCCTTTTATCATTGGGTAATATCCCTTTTTATCTTTATTAATTTTTTGTGCTCTGAAGCCTATTTTATGTGATATTAATATGTCTATTACTATTTTTTAAACATTTGTTAGCATGATACATCTTTTTTCATCATTATACTTCGAACCTACCTGTTTTGTTGTGTTTGAAGTGAATTTTTTATGGACAGCATGTAGTGGGTTATGTTTTTTAATGCAATCTATCAATCTTTGTATTTTAAATGGGGTACTTAGACCATTCACCTTTAAAGTAATTATTGATCACGATTAAGTCTGCATTTTATTTGTATTCTGTTTCCTGTTTCTCTTTACCTGGATTTCTGTGAGTTACTGGAACAGTTTTTAGAAGTCCATATCTAAAAATGTATATTGATTTTGAATATATGACTTTGAATAACTTCTGAGTGGATGCTGTAGGTAATACCATGTACTTACATAACTGACCGCAGCCTGTATTGATGTTTACCACGCTGAGTGAGGTATTGAAACTTTGCTTCTACTTCTGTCCCTTCACCCTCCTCACTTTTAAAATGTAATTGCCTCAAGTCTTCTCTTCCATACATTGAGCACCAAAACAGATGTTATAATTTTTACCTCAACCATCAAGTGTGACTTTTGAATCTCAGAGAAGGATAGTCCATTAGACCTAATTTTACCCATTCCACTGTTCTTTCATTCTTGAAGTTCTAAGCCTTCTTCTATCATTTCCTTTCTGTTGTTTCTTTTAGCCATTCTTTAATGATAGATCTGTTAGTGACAAATCGTCTTAGTTTTTCTCTGTCCGAGAAAGTTTTTATTTCCTCTGAATTCCTGTAGGATGGTTTTGGGGGATAAAGAATTTGAGTTTGACAGTTGTTTTCTTTCAGCACTTGAAAAATGGGATGCTTTTTTTCTGACTTTGATTGTTTCAGGTATTTTTGAATTACTTAAATTATTTTTTCCTGTAGGGAGTGCGTTGTTTCTCTCTGGTTGCTTCCAAAATTGTTTTCTCTGTGTTTAGTTTTCCAAAGTTTGATGATGACGTGTTTTGGTATAGATTTATTTTAGTTTATTCTCTTTGAAGCTTGATCAGCTTCTTGAATCTGTAGGTTTATGTATTTCACTAAATTTGAGAAGTTTTCAGCCATTATTTCTTCCAGTAGTTTTTCAGCATCACATGCTTTGTCTTCTCCAGGGACTCCAATGATATAGATGTTTATCTCTTTTTTATTGTCCCAGAGGTCCCAGAACCTCTGTTCATCTTTTTTTTTTTTTTTTAGTTTTTCTCTCAATTGTTCAATCTGAGTAATTCTATTGATCTACCCTTAATTTTTTTTTTGGGGGGGGGAGCATAGGCAATTAATCTTATTTATTTTTTTTCTTAATGAAGGTGCTGGGATTGGAACCCAGGACCTCATGCATGCTAGGCACACACTCCACCACTGAGTTATACCCTCCCCCTGACCTTTAAGTTTAAAAATTTTTATTTTATGTTGTCTCCAATGTAATATTGAGCCCATCTAGCAAGTCTTTTTAAAATTTCAGTAATTGTTTTTTCAGCTTTATACTTTGCATTTTGTTCTTTTTAATGTTCATTTCTTAAGTGAGGTTTTCTATTTTTTCTTTTGTTTCCAGACAACTTGTAATTACGTGTTGAGGCAATTTTTATGAGGATTGCATTAAAATTGTCGTAAGATAGTTCTAAGATCTGATTCACTTCAGGATGAGTTGATTGTCTTTTCTCATTCAAGTTGTGATTTTATGGGTTCTTGGTATAATGAGTGATCTTCTATTGTATGGTGGAGATTTTGGATATTATATTAGGAGGCTTTTGATGCTATGTAAACCTTCTCTTTTAGAAGGCAGCATCTTGTTTAGATTTAGCATGTGGATTCTGGCCTCCTTTTGTGGACCCTTTTTCCAATGAAAATTTTCTTTTCTGGGCTCCTTCAATGCAATTCTGCTTTATTCTTTTGGTTCTGCTGGATCCTTTCTGGTGTCACCTGCGAGGTGGAGGGCTTTTTCCTGGGTCTCCTGTTGTCATTAGATGGAAGGTTCAGGATGTTGGACCTCTGAGGTAGAGAGCAATACCCTCACCAGTTCTCTGGCCACCTGGTTGCAGTGGGTTTCCCACTCTACCTGTGCTGGTGCCCCTGGAGGAGAGAAGGGGCTACCTGGACTGCATTTTGCTGTTGGGTGGAAGGTGATGAGAGTCCTGTTCCGGGTCGTCTCCCGTGGCTGGAAGGACAGGCAGGGACTGCTGGGTCTGGGTTGCCTCTGCCACAGATGGAGGCCAGGAGATGCTGAGGAACAGGAGAATGCCCTCTTTCCCCCATGTAGTTTGGGGCAGGAGATGGGTTGGCATGCTCAGGTTCTACTGTTGCTGCTGTGGGTGGATCAGGCCTGCTTCTGTGAGCAGATTAGAAATGCAGTGGGTTGACCCATGTGGGTTCTGCTGTTATTGCTGCTGAGGACAGGTTGGGCCACTGCTGCTGTCAGATGTGGTGTGTGGAGTGGGTGGACAAGCCTCGGTTCCAGTGCTGCTGCAGCTGCTGTGAGCAGATCTCGCCTGCTGCTACCAGTGGGGGTGGGGCATGGGGATGGTTGTCTCATATGGGCACTGGAGTCACTTCCGTAGGAGATTCATTTGAATGTTGTCACTAGGTATGGGACTCCCTGCTTAGTCTCTGCTGGGCTTCCCCTTCTTTTAACCAGAAAGGGCATGCTTTTCTTGGTCTGTTTGCTTGTTTTGTTTTGTTTTGTTTTCCCTATGCCTGTTGGTGGTTTTAGGTTGTAGACATCTCTGCTGTCCAGTCTGAAATATATGATAGGTAAAAAGAAAAGGCAGGGAATTCATCAAGTTGTACTTTAAAAAATCTTGAGATTCCTGCTGAGTTACCATCTTTCCACATTAAGAGTCCTTTTATAATTGTCTGTTGAATTATTTTCAGAATATTTATTTTGTGTTTAGAGAGGAGGAGAAGGGAAAAGTGAGTTGACACCATCCTATGCAAGAATTGGAAGCTCCCACTCCTACATCTTTAACCAGATAAAGCACAAAACTTAGATTACCCAAAAAAACTGTTCACAAGTATACATAGCAGATTAATTTGTAATCACCCAAACTAGAAACCACTCCAAGATATTTCAGTGGGGAACAGCTTCTGATACATCCGTGTGACAGAATGGCACTCAGCAATTGAAACAAGTGAATACCCACAGCACCACCGAGAGCTCTCACTCACATTATGCTGAATGACAGAAGGCAGACTCAAAAGTCTACAAACTATTAATTCTTTTATGTGACACTCTGGGAAAGGGAACACAATAGGTACAGAGTGGTTGCTAGGGTCGGGTGGTAGAGTAGTGGGTGACTACAAAGGGGCCCAGGGGAGTTCTGCTTTACGTCTCCTGAAGGTCAGTTGTAAGGAACATACTGATTCTGTGATATTAAGGAATTATTGTGGATGTTGAAAGATATGATACATTGATGTTACATTTTTACGATGGTCTCACCTATCAAAGAGATATTCTCTCTGAATTAAGTGGTATGACTTTTTTTGTTTGCCTTTTGTAAATTATGTTTTTCAGTAAAAAGTAGTAGTTAACTCCGTAGCCTAATGTAGAGAGGATGCGTAAGGTCTGAACAGAGAAATAAGCATTGGATTTTGCCAGTGGGAATATTGGTGATGTTGATCAGTGCAGTCTCAGTGGAGTGAGAGGGGAAGATGCATGACTGGAATGGGTAGAAAAGAAAATTGTAGGAACAGAAGTGGAAACAGTGACGGCATGTTTTATACCATGAGGAGAAATAGAGAACTGGAAAAGAAATTGACATCAGATCTTTTAAAGATGGGAGAAGCAGACATTGATCATTTGGATAGTGGGGTTATGAATGCAGGATCACGTATTTGAGATGGCACAGGATAGTGGAGGGGGTTAGGCTTTGATGGGATCAAAGACCCTTCATGTGTTCCAACTGGAGGGAAGGCAGCAAGTGTGGTCCAGATGGAGCTGGGATGGAAAATGAGGTGGTAGGAAGATGGGGGTCCAGTCTGCTCCCATTTCTTCAGTTAAGTGTGTGGTGACATACATCATTGTTATGGAGTTCAAGGGGAGAAGATGTGGAATTGGACGTTGGGAGAGGAGGTGATATGAATTATTCAACTCAGAAGAAAGAAATGCAAAGACACTAGAGAAATTTCTTGGGAAAGTTGTATAGTGGAGACCTGCCGTCACGAATATCAGCTGAGGCCACCCCTCGTGGTTGTTGCTCTAGCCTCGCTCCATCTTCTGCAGGCACAGAGCAGGTGGATGACTGAGTCCATCCCATACAAGTTTACAGAGGGAGGGCCAAGGGAAGTCAAGTTATGCAGGAGAGAGTTTACAGTAATTAAGTACAGCATCTTAACTGGGTAAAAACAGAGATACAGGGGCTTCTCAGGTGTGATGCTGTAAAACATTTTTTGTAGAATCAGTGGACTGGAAGACCTTATCCCATCTGAAGGAACCTTCTATTAGGGATCTTTGAAAGGTGAAGTGGAAGGAGAGAATAAAGTAAAAAGAGAATGGAACACCAGAAAAAGCAATTTGGACAATAGCATAATTGTTGGTAATGGTGAGGTTTAGAGCCAGTCTATTCAATGGAATAGCCACTAGCCACATACGGTTATTTAAACTTAAATCCATTTAAATTAAATTAAAATTAAAAAATTCAGTTCTTTAGTTGCACCAGGCCCATTTCAAGGGCTCCACAACCATGTGTGGGTAGTGGCTAGCACAGTGGACAGCAAGCATACAGAACATCTCCATCATTACAGAAATTAGTATTGAGTAGCACTGCTTTAGCATGACCACAGGAGTGAGAATGGAGACAAGAGTAGGGTTGGGGGTAATATGAGAGGGAGCCCTGTTTGTTGCACATCTGTCGGGGGGTGTTCTGGTCAGGGAATTGTGGAGATGGAGTTAAAGGGCCATGAAGTCCTCTTTTCTACCTGTCCCCAGGGGCATCACCTGCTCATCAGCATGTCCAGTGACACCTGACACTAAGGCCGGCCTCCCGTCCTTCACGTGGGGCTGCACCGCCCTGCTCCCAGCAAGTCAGCTACACGTTGACCTTTTCACTAGGTGATTGCCAAGGACCCGTTGTCTGAGGCATCTGAGATGGCAGCCAATTCGCAACCCCAGGCTGACAGGGAAGAGCCTCAGGGTCTGTTGTCATGTGCAGAGGTACCCAGAGTCTCCAGGAAGATGCAACCCACCTGTCTCTCAGGTCCCCGGTGAGAAGAAAGGAATGGGGCTGGGATCGGAACTGGGACTTGTGGCTCTGTTATGTGTCAGGGTAGAGTAGGACCTCAGTTTCTTTTTAGACAACTAAGTAAGTAGCATGTGGACCTTGTCATTCCAGAGCAGGGTCCATGGGCACAAGGGGAAAAGCTCACTGAAGTTCTCTCGCAGAGAGGAGAGGAGGCAGCATGGCTTAAGTCCTCAAATTTCCATTAGGTTGGGGGAGAGGATGAGACATATGAGATCAGGTTAGAGCTTTACTGGGGACAGGAGACA
The DNA here is from genome assembly GCF_048773025.1 of Camelus bactrianus. Classification (NCBI taxonomy): domain Eukaryota; kingdom Metazoa; phylum Chordata; class Mammalia; order Artiodactyla; family Camelidae; genus Camelus; species Camelus bactrianus. The sequence goes on from NC_133555.1 coordinate 32,391,912, forward strand.
CAGTGCCCCTTCTTGTCCTCCCTCAGGGGTTGATGATCTCAATGTGGAACTGCAGGTGAGTGGCTGTGACCACACAGTGGCCCCTGAGGAGAGCACAGGTCTGGCAGTTGTGGCATTGCCAGTGGCACTGGATGATGTAGATGGCGTTGAGCACCTGGCAGTATCGCCAGTGGACGCGCCACATACGGACCAAAGACTGGAGCTTGACCACCGCCCTCTCGGCGTGTGCGTAGGTGATCAGGGCTGCCCTCCGCTTCTTCTGCAGCCGCCTGTCCAGGGTCATTCTCCACCAGCACTGAATGACCCAGGCCCTGAGGGCCGCATGCAACAAGGTCCGGCGCACCAGGGTGCCCCGCCACCAGGCCTGGATCTTCGTGGCTGCTTTTATTCTCTCTTTTAAAGCTTTCTAGGCAGAGATAAGAGAGACCACTCAGGGAACTGCCTGCCACCAACTTCTAGGATATTGCTGGAAAGGGCCTGGATTCTCTTAACAGTCAGCCTTTACTTGGAGAGTTCAGGAGAGTTAGCCGGACACTGCCTAAGAGGCAGAAGTCGTGGGTGGTGAGTCCTCGTCTGTCAATATGGACACATCACCTTGCCCTGAGTCACAGCATCCTCCTCTTGACTAGCTCACAGGTGCTTGGGAAAAACCATTAGGAACTAGGAGGGTGCAGTAGGGATCTGAGGGACTTGGTTAGTCACTCTCTACCTCTTCGGTATTTATTGGGTTTGGGAGATTTGGCCTCAATGCTTTTGCCTAGTATTCTCTGCTAATTCTAACCCCATTGGCTGATTTCTTTGTGCCACAACAATGTATTTCAATCTGGCAGTAGGTTTTTTAACACCTTCATCACATCCTGTGCCCCTAACCTTCCCATAATTTCTTTTTTAATGGGGCTACTGGGGATTGAACCCAGGACCTCATGCATGGTAAGCAGTGCTCTACCCTGAGCTCTACCCTCCCACCCCCCCCCACCCCCCCGTACTCCCAGCTTTCGCATATTGTGAACTTCCTGCTCTTCCATTCAGAGTCCTCACATTCTCATCTGTTCAGGCATGTCTTAATGGCTTTCATTCTTTCCAAAACCCAGACCCAGAGAACCCATGCTGGGAAGGGAGTGGAGGAAAAATAAGCCAATATTGAGTTGACTCCTGATTATTTTAAACTCTGGAGCCACAAGAGGCATGATTCCACACCCTTGTGACAGACAGGAATGTTCTGGATATCTGTGAACTATGTGGAGATTTTACCTACCTTTTTTTTCGACAGCTGCCTCTGCTTCTTCATCTTCCATGCAGTTATTTCTTCCGAATCCTCAATTACAATTAAAATTAAATGGCCATCTTTCTGTTATCAGAATTAAACAAAATGAATGGATGAGCTAAGACTACTGTTTGTCTGTAGGCTGTACACAGAGATGCCCACGGCCTCAGTGTCCCTTCTTTTCCCCAAACCTGTGACGTCCAGGTGATCACCACCCACCCCGGGCCTGCCAGGTGTATCTGGCCATGTCTCTTACACAAAATCGAATCCCCATGGCGCCTGTCTCTAGATGGTTCTTTAGCTTTGATTTGTCTACTTCCCAAGGTCTGGCATGAGTAATATGAGGGAAGGAGCTATGACTTAACAATCGGTTTATGACATGAGGATTAGGATATTTGCCACATAAGTGAGTCTTCCTCAGAAACAAGCTCCATGGAACTTGGTCTCCCTGTTCAGGTCCCTTCTGTCAGAGATGTACCAGCGCTCAGAGTGGAGGGATTGGGCACCTAAGTGCCATTGTGTACCAAGGCTCTCCTCCAGGGAGGCCTGACCACGTCCTTTCTCATTCTCAGTCACCCGGGAGAGCAGGAGAGACTGTGGCAGTCTGTCTCCAGACAGCTCTCTCGTGTCTTCTCAGACTTGGCACTTTGTCTCCCCTTGATTCAGGTCTCAGTCCCTCAGTGCACCGTAGGAACTGGAAGGAGAGAGACTAGATGAATCTAGAAAGCAGTAAAGTAAAACCTTAAAATTAATTAAATAGAAAACAAAAATGAGTGGTAGATGATAAATGGAAAAGGTGATCTTTTTCAAATTACTGCCTCTGTGCTGGGTGTCAGAGCACGTGGGATTTTTCATGAGTCTTTTAAGAACAGAGTCTCTGTTTCATACAGCCCTCCAGCTCTCCCCCGCACAAGCCCCGCTGGCCTTCAAAGCCAGCGATTCTGGGTCCTTGTCATCCAAGTGCAGGATCCCCGGGCTGCGGAGCCCAGTTTGGGGCTCAGACCCCTGACACCTTGGGGAGAAGCTCTGCAGTCATTGTCCTCCTTCTGTTTGTGGGTTGTCCCCCGGGGGTTTGGGGCTTGAGTGTACTGTGTCTCCACCCCTCCCACCCATCTCGTTGTGGTTCCTTCTTTATATCTTTAGTTGTAGAAAAATATTTTCTGCTGGTCTTCAGGTCATTGTCATAGATAGCTGCTTTGTTAATAGTTGTAATTTTGGTGTGCCCGTGGGAGGAGGTGAGCCAGGGTCTTCCTGGGCCACCGTCTTGGCCACACCTTCAGGTTAGCATTTCTTGATGATTCTTGCCTGAGTTATTTATTACTATAGTTGTCTCTAAGCGGTGAATTTCTAATACCATAATTTTTCGTACATATATTAGTTGCTTTCTACTGTAAGGAAGATATTTCTCTTCTCATTAACTTTTCAAATATTAATTTGTATCAGTGTGAACTGATGGGTTCATATTTAATTCAATAGGTCATAATCTGCTGTCATCATAATAGCTTTGGTGCTGAAAATGACCGAAGTTTGGCCACTGGGAGCCCTTCATGCTGGTCTCTATTCTTTTGATGTGTCCCCTTTACCTTTGATTCTTTCTTTTTTTCTTTCTTTTTTTGGGGGGATGGTGGTGGTAATTAGGTTCATCCATTTGTTTATTACTTTTGGTGGAGGTACCAGGGATTGAACCTGGGACCTCGTGGGTGCTTGGCATGTGCTCTACCACTGAGCTATACCCTCCCCTTTCTTTTTTTTTTTAATTCGAGTATAGTCAGTTACAATGTGTCAGTTTCTGGTGTACTGCATAATGTCCTAGTCATGCATATGTATATACACATGTATTTGTTTTCCTGTTCTTTTTCATTAAAAGTTATTACAAGGTATTGAATATAGTTCCCTCTGCTATACAGAAGAAATTTGATTTTTACCTATTTATATACAGTGGTTATCATTTGCAAATCTCAAACGCCCAAATTTTTCCTTTCCCACCTCCTTTCCTGCAGTAACCAGAAGATTGTTTACTATGTCTGCGAGTGTGTCTGTTTTGTAAATGAGTTCATTAGTGTCCTCCTTTTTTCTTTTTTTTAATACTTCACACATGAATGACATCATATGGTATTTTTCTTTCTCTTTCTGGCTTACTTCACTTAGAATGATGAATGTCCTTCTACTCCACCATCTTGGCACTCCCTTCACCTTTGATTGTTTCTTACATTGAGATATTAGACTTATGAGATAATAGAAAATATATATTGATCTTTGCCCCTAGACCCTGGCACAAAACTCCTGAAACCTTTGTAATTTCTTAAGTGATAAGAGCATCTTTTGTTCTAATATTTAGTCTTTGAACTGGATCCTGAAACAGAGCTCCTGAAATTCTTGTGATTTCCTGGGTGACAGACGTGTCATCTGTTCTCATGAGGTGACTCTGGGTGAGCTCTTAGAAGGACTAACAATGAAAGCTGGTCATAGAAAAGATCAGTCCATGATTAGAGTGTGGCATTTCCAGCTTCACAGCCCATTTTCTTGAGAAGGGAAAGGATTGAAATGGATTTTTCCAAAAAGTGTCAGAAATTGTGTTTTGTATGAGTACTAAAGGAGACACTCAGGGAGAAGACTTGTACGAGGCAGAAACTGAGCTTTTCCTACTTCAAAGGGGAAGAACTGGAGGTGTTTCTAACTTAGTGAGGTTCCCTAGATCCGCAGCATCACCAGGAACCTTGTTAGAAATACTCGTTCTTGAGAACCTGATATGCTGAATGAGAAATGCTGAATGGTGCCCAGAAATCTGCTTTAATGAGCCCTGTTCTAAATTTAATGGGAATACACTGATTGATTCAGAGCATCAGATGACCCAGGCCTTCATGCTGCAGAACTGGTGGTGGTGGTGGTGGTGGTGGTGGAGGGGGCACAGATGATACTGTGAAGGAGTTTCCCTGGAGTTTGGCTGACTTGGTGGCCCTGCAACCCCAAGTCTCCTACCCATGGCAGACATTACTAATCAATCCCAGGCCCCACTCATCCAGCCCCTGGCTCTCAGAATCCTCCTTCACATGGGGCCCCCGACAACTCCCACTGCTTCCTCAGAGCTGACCTGTGAGATGCCCAGTATCTTCCATCAGTTACCCTGACCCCTCACTGAGATGAGGAGCTTGTCTGACAGAGACCTGGTGACACAGTTTTGGAGCCGACCTGATCAGTTCTTTATTGGGAAGGGGATGCAGTCTGTAATCCGACAGATCTTTGAGCCCAGAGAGATCTCAAGCTCAAGTCCTAGCCGACTTGCTGTGAGTTCATAGCTGCCCTGGAAAAAGCCACGGTTTTGACATGTATACCAGCGCCAGTAGACCTGGATGATGCGAACAGCGTTGAGCAAACGGCAGTAACGGAGGCGGATGCGCCACATGCGGACATAGGACTGTAGCTTGACCACTGCCCAGTTTTGCCGCATGTCCTGCTGCAGCGCAGCCCGCCGCCTCTTCTCCAGCAGCTCGGCCAGCTTCTGCTTCCACCACCACTGAATGATACACGCCCTGAGCGCCGCGTGCAGCAGCGTCCTGCGCACCAGGGCGCCCCGCCACCAGGCCTGGATCTTTATTGCTTGCAGCTCTTTGTCAGGGGCCTGTAAGGAAAAAGTAGGGACAGTCAGGGGACATTCTGGACACACCTCAGTCCCGGAGTGAGCCAGGAAGGAGTCCTGATCCTTCATCAAGAATGGCCTCTTCCTCAGAAATTCAAGAGCACTGGGCAGGCCCCTGGCTGGAGCCAGAAGACCAGATAGGTGTCCTGTCTCTGTCACTCTTGGTTAACAGACACACGACGTGGAACTCTGAATCTCAGGGACCTCATCTGAAACCTGGGGCACACCTGCCCTAGCTGTCACCTGGTTACGTGGCCCTGGTTGGCCAGTCTACACAAGAACACCATGATCTATGGGTCAAAGGTTTATCACGTTCCTGGGCCTGAGCACCCACCTGGGATGCGTATCACTTCCTTCAGCCCTCGCCCACAGCTGGACAAGGGGCATCCTTTGCTCTGCTTTCATGCCTGACTCCAGCTCCAGTGCACAGCCTGCGCTCCCCCTCTGTCAAGTCATAGTGTCAGAAGTCTGCCTGCACCGCACAGTTTGGAGTCTTTCTCACTAACTGCTCACTTTCACTTTTCGTTCTCACACCTTCAACTCCAGTTAACACATGTACACGCACTCAGGTAAATACACACACACTTCTACATAGTTTTAGACTTGTTTCCCTGCACTTGACTATGCATCCCCTAAACACAGCCCTCAGCACCCCCTCCCCAGCCTGGCATGGTCTGATTCCCACTTGTCAGGGTTTCTCCTCCCCACGACCAAGTCTCCATGTCTCAGTCACACCCATCTTTCTCGGACAGAGAGGGAACTAGGACAAAAGGACAAGGATGAGTCAGTTCCTTTTTGTTCCAGGTCTGGTAGGACAACCTTTCATCCTGGTTGGCCTGGGACATTCTCAGTTTATGGTGGTTGTTCCTGAGCAATAATTCATAGCAGTATCTTTCACTCACGAATGTATCCTGCTTTGGGTGACAAATTCCCTGATCATCCCAAGCTATGGGCCACATGGAAGACAACCTGTCACTCCTGGATGACTTTGATCAGACATGGTGCAGGTCAGGATCCCCCTCAACTTTGAGGGCCTCTATCAGCCTACCTTTGCTGTGGTGGGTGAAGATTGAGGCTTTTCTTTCTTTTTTTTTCCCGTTGTTTTCAATGTGGTTTTATCAAAATCCTTCGTTATGATTTCATCCGACTTGCCACCCTTCTGTAATCAGAGTTTAGAGGGGAAAAGTATGGGTAGGTTGTTCTCTATAAACCCTTTACCAAGTTCACTACATGCTCAACCTTCTGCCTTGCCTAGAGACCCTTAGATAGGGACTCACATCCTTAATTAACTGTGGAAATGCACCTTTCCCCTGCCTGCAGCTTTGGGTGGTCTGGCTCTCTCTTACACATCGAATGCCCATGACTTGGAAAAAGGTGGTTCAAATCCCTCAGGTCTGTGAGTCCCTAAATTTCCCAAAGTCAGGAGCTATGCTTCTATCGCTCTTCAGATCTGTACTCTTCCTTGAGATCCATACGGGTTGATGTAGGTATCAGTAGTTCATTTCTTTTTATTGCTGATCAGTTTACCATGGTTTGAATGTACTACAGTTTGTTTTGCTGTTCATTCATTTAGCTGTTTGTGTTGTTTCCAAGTTTTTGGCTATTATCCAGCTATGAAATTTTTGTACAAGTTTTTATTTGGACAAATGTTTTCAATTCTCTTGGGTATCTAAGGGTAGAAGTGCTGGGTTATATGGTAATTCTGTATTAACTTTTTGAAAGACCATCAGGCTGTTTTCCACTGCAGTTACCCCATTCTACATTCCCATAGCGTTGCATGAGAGAGAGTTTTTCCAATCTTCACTACCTGCTGTATTTTAGATATTCCAGTACTGCAGAGATAAAGCCAACAGCATTTCCTGATAGGTTGATATGGGAGGGAATGAATGGAGGTAAGTAAAACAGTATTGAGAGAGAAATTTCAATCAAACAGACTGCGCGAATGGTTAAGGCATAACGAGAAGCAAGTTTTGGACAGAAACATAAGGTGTGGGGAGTGAGAGGTTTTGTTTCTGCTACATCATGTCCGAAAAACCAATTAGACATCACAGCAGGATGTCAAGTGGTATGTTGCACTTTGGGGTATGGAATGCCTAGGAGGTATCTAGAATGGAAATGTAGATTTGAATAAGGATAGAGCGAAATATTTAAAACCACATGACCAGATAGGAGTAAACATAAAGAGGAACGAAAAGAAGTTTGAGGATTGAGCTCCTCATAGGCTGATCAGTGGAGAAGCCATTGATAAGAAAGAGCAGCCAGTGTAGAAAGGAGAAACAGGACACTGAAGGTGTTCCTGAATCCAAAAGGAGAATTTCAAGGAGAGAGTTTTCAACTGTGCAATCTGATGCAGACAGGATGACAAATGAGAGCAGAGAATTGACCACTGGACTAGGCAGGTTAGTTGGTAATTTTAGAGTGTTTAGTTTTTGTCATTTAATGAAACACTCAAAACATGGAGGCTTCAAACAACATTCGGTTCTGTGAAGTCACAGCTTGGGCTAGGCTCTTCTGGGTGATTGTTCTGCTTTCAGCAAGGCCCACTCAGATATATGTGGTCAGTTGGCAGGCGAACCGGGGGGGGGGGGGGGCTGGTGATGTAGGATGGCCCCATCAAAGATGGCTCGTCTCTGCCCCATGTGGTCTCTCATGCTACAACAGTAATCTTCTGTGCATGTGGCAGATGGCTGTACAAGGCTTTTTAGAGCCTAGGCTTGCAACTGGCACAATACTGTTTCTGTTGCATATTGTTGGCCAAAGAAAGTCCAAAGGAAGCCTAGATACAAGAGGAGGCAAAGTAGCCTCCATCCCTTGACCAATGGATTTAGAGTCACATTGCAAAGAGGCACAGATACAACCAGGGAAGTAATTTTGGTCATTTTCGCCACAGTCTCTCTCATTGAGTACCCTTGATGAGCATGGTTTCTGTGGAGTTGGAGGTACGGGAAGCCCAGCTGGAGGGAGTGTAGGAGAGAATGGGAGGAGTGGAAGGGGAGTCAGTGACAACATATTTTGCTATGAGGAGATGTAAAAGCTAGAATAGGGGATAGTCTGGATGGACTTTTTAATTATGGGGCACACTTTGTATTGAAACCCTGACCAGGTGGAGGAAGTTAACTCTGTGTTGCCTGCAAGCATGTAGACCTCAGACCAGTTGGAACCAAAAGGTTGATGTTGATTCCCGGTTACTCACTATCAACCAATCAAAAGAATGTCCATGAACTGATCATGCACTCCCACAGCCCTCTCAGCACGTAGCCCCTTCCTCTTTTCTTCATATTACCTCTGAACAAAACCTAAAAAGTCAGGTATTGGTTCTTCGGGACATGAGTTTACCTTATCCCCAGGATTGCCAGCTTTCCCAATAAAGCTATCTTTCCTTTTACCCAGCAGATGTCTCTTAATATTGAATTCTTAAACGATGAGCAGTTGAACCTAAGTTTGGTGACACAAGGACTAGGGCGAGGCCACTCAAGTGTGGTGTGCCTTTGTTACTGCTGAGATAAGTACAGAGATGGAGAGTAAGCATTTAGAAACTTCAAAGCAAATTGAAATAGTAATTTTATGTATGTTCACTCTAATAATTAAAAACAAGCCTTATATTCTGTGTTCCTTTTCCATTTATTTTTATCGTTTTACAAAAGATTTGGTCTATGATGGATTGGATTTAAAAAAAAAAGGTCCTTCCCTGTAGACAGCTTCAGAAGGATTGATTTACAGTGGGATCATAGGAGTGGATGACTAAGCTAGGATGGAAGCCAAAATCACTGGAGGTGAGAGGCAGGGGGCTTGGGGGCATCATCCAGTCAATGTTGAAGTCACTAAGAATGATGTCATGCATAGGGGGGAGGTGATTGATATCAGTGAGAATGTTCTTAGTGTTCAGAAGCCTGGAGAAGCTGGTCCTAAGGAGGGAGGATGGAGGCAGAACTCAAGTTTCTTAAGATCATGATATCTGCGATTTCCCAGAGAAAGTAGTATCCAAGTTAGCATGAAGCTTGCAAAACCTTGTGTCCAGTCATCACTAAGACCAGCCTCCTGTGCTTTCTCTAGGCTGCTCTGTTCCCAGGAGAGCCACCCAAGTAACTGACTTGGGTAGAAATAGAAAGCCAGTGGGTGCAACCCCAGCTAGCCCGTGAAGGCAGGCTGAGTGTGTGGCATGGGCTTGGAGGCAACTCTTATAAGGGGAGGTACCCAGAGTCTCCAGGAATATAAAGCCCAACACTTCCCAATTGCAAGTTTAGGAGACAAGAGTGGTGCTAGGGCTGTGGAATGGGACACCTGGCTCATCAGCAGTTTCTGATTTGGATAGAGTCAGTGGCATATGGCCACTGAGTCTAGAGTAGGAGCCATGGGCAGTAATGGGTGGGGGTGGAGGAGGGAGGGAGAGGTACCTATACTGAAGTATTTCCCCAAGCAGAAGAGGAAGGGCAGGGCCTGAATCCTTGGGTTCCCCATCGTGTGGGAGTCACTGAAACACACAAAACCTGGTCAGACATTTATTGGGGCAGTGGAGCCAGTTCCCCACTCTATAGCACTCTTAGACTGATAGGATTTCAATGTGGAACTCTGGCTGATTGAAAGTGCCTCCATACTGTGCCTGTGAAACATCATTGGTCTGGAAGGTGAAGCAGCTCTTTGGGGCTTGGAGTATGCAGATAGCATTGCACACTTGGCAGTAACGTTGATGGCACTGCCACATGCGAACCCAGGACTGGAGCTTGACCGCCGCCTGCTCCTGGACTACATAGTTCTTCAAAATGGCCTGCCGCTGCTTATGCAGCTGCTTCCACACGAGCGTTTTCCACCAGTACTGAATCATCCAGGCCCTGAGGGCGGCTGCCAGCAGGGTCCTACGCACCAGGGTGCCACGCCACCAGGCCTGGATCTTCCCAGCCGCCTTCTCTCTTGCTCTCTGACGTTGTTTGGCAAGAAGCAACTAACCAAGCAAAGCAGAGGACTCCCAGTGAATTTGTTACCATCAAGCACAGCTCTAGTGTCTGCCCCAGAGGACTTGATCTACCCTCTTAATAGTCGGCCTTTCCCCTGTTGGTTCTGAGGACCCAGGAAACCTGGGTGGGTTCTTGACTCTACTTCTGTCTTGTCTGTGATCATGAACACATCTGCTCATGCTCTGGGTCACAGAGTCTTTGTCCATAAAATGGAGATAGGCTTCTTGTCCTGTGGTCTTCACAGGTTCTTGGAATCAGTGGAAATGATTTCTGACCCAGAAGACCTCACTTGCACGTAAGGAACCAAATGGTCCTCATGAGGATGAACCTCTGCATTTATAGCTTGCATCTCAGCCCAAATTCCAGCCCATGATGCTGACTCCTGATGCCTCATACCATGTCATAGCCCCTTGGGGTCTCCCCCCAGCTTATTTCTTTTGATGTCCACTGCTACCTCTCAGTCACCCCCATATCCTTCTAGGCCCAGGCTGCTCTTTCTCCAGCTCTCCAGTTCCCCCTGTACTGCATCCCACCTTCCATGTTGCCTGTGGGCATCCTGATTCCTCACTTCTTTATCCTTAACACAGATCACCCAGAGTAGAGAGGATATTTACAAGAACTGGAGGGCAATACTGAGCTGACTCTGGTGAGACTAGAGATGGAGTCTCCACTTCCAGGGACTCTCGTGTCAGAGGGCAAATGATCTGTGGGTCTCTCATGCTCCTGGACCCCACCTACCTTCTGCCTCTCTCTCTCTGCTGCATCATCATCTGGAGCAGATTTCTGCAATAAAAATGTAGGGAGATACCAAGTTACCCAGGACATTTTTCACAGAACTAGAATAAGTAATCCTGAAATTTAAATGGAATTACAAAAGACCCAGAATTGCCAAAGCAATGCTGAAGAAAAAGAATGAAGCTGGAAACAGCTGTCTCAGATTTCACACAATACTACAAAGCTATAGTAATCAAAACAGCATGGTATTAGCACAAAAACAGACATGTGGATCAACGGAACAGAACAGAGAGCCCAGTAATAAACCCACACGCCTATGGTCAATTAATTTTCAACAAAGGAGGCAACAATATACAATGGAGAAAAGATAGTCTCTTCAGCAAATAGTGTTGGGAAAACTGGGCAGCTGCATGTAAATCAATGAAGTTAGAACACTCCCTCACTCCATACACAAAATAAACTCAAAATGGCTTAAAGATATAAACATAAGACAGGACACCATAAATCTAGAAGAGAACATAGGTGAAACATTCTCTGATATAAATTGTATCAATGTTTTTGTGGGTCAGTCTACCCAGGCAATAGAAATAAAAGCACCAATAAACAAATAGGACCTAACTACACTTAAGAGCTTTTGCACAGCAAAGGAAACCATAAATAAAATGAAAAGACAATCTACAGAGCAGGAGAAAACATTTGCAAATGATGCAACTGACAAGGGCTTAACTTCCAGAATATACAAACAACTCAATAACAAAAAAACAAACAACCCAATCCAAAAATGGGCAGAAGACCTAAACAGACAGTTTGCCAATGAAGATATACAAATGGCCAATAGGCACATGAAAAGGTGCTCAACATTGCTAATTATCAAAGAAATGCAAATCAAAACTACCATGAGGTATCACCTCACATCAGTCAGAATGGCCATCATTCAAAAGTCCACAAACAATAAATGCTGGTGAGGGTGTGGAGAAAAGGGAACCCTCCTATATTGTTGGTGGCGATGTAGTTTGGTGTAGCCACTATGGAAAATAGTATGGAGATTCCTTGAAAAACTAAAAATAAACTTGCCATATGATCCAACAACCCCACTCCTAGGCATATATCCAGAGAAAACTCCAAGTCAAAAAGATACATGCACCCCAGTGTTCACAGAAGCACTATTTACAGTAGCCAAGACATGGAAGCAGACTACATGTCCATCGACAGATGATTGGGTAAAGAAGGGGTGTGTGTGTGTGTGTGTGTGTGTGTGTGTGTGTGTGTGTATGTATACACATACAGTGGAATATTACTCAGCCATAAAAAAGAATGAAATAATGCCATTTGCAGCAACATGAATGGACCTAGAAATTATCATAAGTGAAGACAGACAAAGACAAACATATATCACTTATATGTGGAATCTAAAAAAAAAATGACCCAAATGAACTTATTTACAAAATAGACTCAGAGACATAGAAAATAGACTTACAGTTACTAAAGGGGGACTGGGGAGGAGAGGTATAAGTGAGGATTTTGGGATTAGCAGATATAAACTACTATATACAGAATAGATAAACAACAAAGTCCTACTGTATAGCACAGGGAACTACATTCAATAGCTTGTAATAACCTGTAATTGAAAAGACTATGAAAAAGAATATATATGTATAACTGAATCACTATGTTATACAAGCAGAAACTAACACAACATTGTAAATCAACTGTACTTCAGTAGAAATAAAAGAAAAAAGAATGTAGAGAGAAAACATGAGTGAGGATCAGCCTCTATGCAAAGTCCTCATAGCCCCAGCTCCCGATTCTTTCACTGGGTCCTCTGAAATCATCTGCTGTTTCTCTCGGCCATGGGGCAACTCCCCACCCCTGAGGAAGGGAGCGTCTAAGTCTTACACAGCATTTACTGCCCATGGTTTGGGGGCAGTGTTTCAGGTGTTCACACCCCCCTCTGGTCGCTGCTCCATTGGCCCTGGCAGAGGCAGGAAGGATGGTAGATGAGGAGATAGTCACGATGTCACAAGGGCAACTATGACTCAGGAACCATATTGACTTTTCCAGTCTCAAAGTTGTTGGATAAAGTGGAAACACACCTGTCCATTTCCCTCCTACCAGGGATGGACGTGGGTCTTCGGTAGAGCCACAGCCCCAGAAAGTCTGCCTTCTCCCAAGGATGTTCTCTGGTCTGGTCCACCCACAAGACTGTCCTGTCTGCAGCCACTGAGTAGAGCAGCTCATATGATGCAGAGGAAGGTGCGTGGGCTCAGGCTGTCGCCCATGCCCATCTGCTTTGTCTGCCAGGGTGCCCTTCTTCAGTGGGTGAGAAAGTCCTTCCTTTAATGGGGATCAGCGTGGGTATGGAGGATGACTAGAAGGGGCCAAGGAAGGGTTGGCGTGGATGTACCTCAGCCAATTTCTATTCCCTCCCTCCAGCTGTAGTAATCCCCTGTCCTTCTGAAGCTGTTTTGTTGCATTTAGCAAGACAATACGTGTTCCTTATAACAAAACAAGTCCTTTTATCCTATGTCTGAAAGTTAGTGAGCTGGAGGAATTTCCCAAACATGAGTCATTACCTAGGAGATAGAGATAGCATCGCTCCCTATCCTACCCCCCGCCCCCACTGTGGAGTCCTCTGGTTGTGGCGGTGGTCATATTTTAAAGGAGTCAGTTATCCAGGCTTGCTTCAAAAACCAGCTGTTTTCTGTCTGTCTTGACAGACACTTCCCAGCCACATTCACTTTCTCTTAACGGACTCTGGATAGCTCCCTCTAGATCCCAGCAACACGCTGACACTGGCATGGCCTCTTTATTTGAAGGCATTATCTATCAACTTCTCACTAAAGAAGATGCAGATTTAGCTTTCTGCCCTACTCAGAACAACCCCACTTTCCCCTCCCCTCTTCCTCCCCATGAGGTTTTTTGCAGTTGAGGTCCAATCATGATTTAATGTTTACATTTTCTTGACTGCACAGGTGCCATGACACTGTGCCATGGAGTACACTCCGATTCCCTTTCTTCCCAGTTTCATAGAAGCTCTTTTTATTACCAGGATGTTTAAAAATATGCATAATCGGACAACAGATAATGACTCCATATGTACTCATGACCCAGCACAACCCGTTTGTCTCCTCTGAATTAATTTCTGAGTGACCTCCCATGATTGTCTACAGCAGTCAATGCTGCAAGGAGCATTTTCCTCTCTTTGCAGCTGTGGGAGGTGTTTTCCAGGAATACACACGGGGTGGCTTGCTGAGTCGGAGGACAGGTGGCTCCTCCATGCCACTAAATCCTGGCAGATTGCTCTCCACAGTGGCCGCACCAGCACCAGTCTAATCTCTGTCAATCACTGACTAATTTTTCCTGAACTGAAAGATGTCAGGTGGTATCGCCTTGCTGTTCTAATTTGCATTTCTCCGACCAGAGACTTGAGCAGAGTGTGATTCTTAAGGGTGGGTACCTGGGCTCCAGTCTTGACACAGACCCTTTCTGGCTGTGTGAATTTGGCAAGTCTTTCAGCCTTTTTACGTCTGTTTCCTCCTGGGTAAAGTGGAGATAGTGACATAGTTCCTCCATCATGGTGCTGTTGTGGTGACTCACGCAGGTGAAGTCCTTGGAATGGCATTGTGTTCCCATACTTCTCCGTGTCTTTTAGCTCTTGTGATTACTGCATCTTGGCCATTTGGTATCTGTGTAATTGCCTGATCCTATCCTTGTCCTCTTTTTCTACTGGATTCCCAGCATTCTCTTGTACGACTTCCTTGGATAATCCTTTGCTGGAAAGAAATGTTGCAAATATCCCTTCCCAGACATCATCTGCCTGTTAACTTTTTCCATGATGTCTTTCGTTGCACAGATATCTTTCCATTCATTTCCCCCTTTATAATCATGCTTTCCCACCCAGGGTCACGTATTTTTTTCTATTAGATTCTCATTTATGTTTTACATTGACATCGTCCCCAAGTGACAGAAACATGATCCTGCCCAGTGTGTCTCCCTCTTTCTTGTATTTAGTCCCTGATTTTGATTGAGCACATTCTATCATAGTTTCCTAAGGAAAGGTGCATGGATGTGCATTTGTAGAGAGTTGCATGTTTGAAAATGACTTTATTCTAGTCTCAAGACTGGTAGATGGTGTTGCTTTAGTATAGAATTCTAGATTGAAAATCATTTTCCTCAGAATTTTGAGGACTTTTTTCCAGTTTCTTCTAGAAGTCTATTGCTACTCTGATTTTTTTTTGTCCATGGGATATGACCTATTTTTTCCTCTCTGGAAGCTTTAAGATCTTTTCTTTATCCCTGATGTGAAGAATTTATTGTTGTTTCAATATATATACTTACGTAACGAGTACACCATTCTATCCAGGTCTTAGATTTGTGGCTTCAATCCTACTCTCTAGAAACAGCTGTCGCACCTCCCCTGACAGTTCTCTCAGCTAACCATCCCAGGTCCCTCATACCCAATAAACATGTTGTTCTCAACGTCTCCAAGATTTTTCTCTCATTCATTATGTTAGATGCTTGATTAGCCTTTTAGTTTAGAAAATTCATGTCCTCCAACTCTGGAAACCTTTATTGTATTAGTTAAAAAATAATAATTTCTCCCCTTCAATTTTCTCATTTTCATATATAAATCCTATTAGTGAGATCATAGATTGATCTTCTAATTTTTCAATATTTTCGACATTATTTTCCAACTCTGTATTTTTTGTTCTATTTTTTGGAAGATTTTCTCCATTTTTAAATTTTTTAAAAATTTATTATTTTTTTTTATTCTCTCCATTTTTAAAAGAATCTTAACTTTCAAGAGCTCTTTCCTGTCCTCCAAATAGTCTTTTCTTTAATGGGATACTATTCTTATTTCATTGATTTATCGTCTTATTAGTCTAGAATATTAGTTATAGGGTTTTTTTTTTTAACATTTTTCTTCTGTTCCCAGTATTCCCTCTATTTCTTTTCTGTTTTTGTCTCAGTCTTTCATGTTAGAAGATTTATGCAAATTGTAACAATTTACGTTGAATGTTGCCTATTTATGTGTAAGAGAAGAACACTAAAAAGTCCAAGGGAAGCTCAGCGGGCCTGGGTGGGGCTTACTAATGCTGTTCAGTATAGACTCATAAGGCAGAGCTGGGGTTTGCTTCAGTGGGGGAGAGCCTAGCCATCAGTATTCATTTGTCTTACTCTTTGGAGCTTGTGTAAGGTTGCATGAGTGGTCTTATATTCACATCTTCTGCTGTGGAACTTTGAAGTTTCTTCCCATAAGGGAACAGAATCCATCTTCCTGTGCCTTGGGTTTGGCTACGTGACTTGCTTTGGCCAGTAGAATGAGGTAGAATGATGGCATGCAAGTTTGGCCTTGGCTTTGAAAGGCTTTGCCCATTTATGTTTGCCCTTTTGCACTTCTGCCATTGGCAAGACAAGAAGATGCCCGGGTAGCTTGCTGGTGGGAGGAGGAGGAGGAGCACATGGAGCACAGCTTTCCCAGCGAAGCCACCCCAGCTGAATCCAGCTTAGGTCAACACACTCACTGTTGCATGCCACTGAGGCTTGTGGTAGTTTGTTACGCAGCATTTGGGTAGCAGTAACGGACTGATTCCCTAGGGAAGGATCCCAGGACCTTGAGTCAGAGTAGGAAAATGAAACTTGACCACAGGCCTTCAGGAAGCTGAGCTGGCACAGAGGGCTGGAGGTCTCACTGTTCAGCCTGCACACTTCCAACCAGCCTCTCCATTTCAGTCTGGCACTTCGCCTCTGCCTTCAGCCTGAAATCCCTGAGTCCAGATGCTCTTTGGTTTAACTTATCCAGAAAATAAACCTCTTTTTTTGGCCAGGGTGGAGAAGAGGCTATTGCCCAGCTGTACACATGAAGGAGGGGAAATGGAGTAAAAGGAGAATCCCAACAAATCCTTAAATAAATGTTTAAGCCTCACCTTAGATTCTTAATCGCTGGCGCTTCACGTTAACACTTTGCTGTTATAGGTTTGTAACGTATTTCAGTGTGACTGATCATTCTCCCAGTCTCCTTTTTCAAAATTGTGTTAATTGTGGAAATGTATTCTTCAATATGATTTTTTTTGCCTCAGTTTGATGATTTCCCAAAAACTCCTGATGAGATTTTTATTGGGATTGAGTTTAATTTACAGATTACCTTAGAGATAATTGGCAACTTTACAATGTTAAGTCATTTTATCAATGACTATATAGTATTTTTTTCCTATTTATTCAGGTCTTCTTTTATGTCCTTCTGTGCTGGGGACAAAAGTGGCATGTGTAACTTCAAGGATATGCCCTTAAAGAGAGGTAGCATGCCTTTCTCCTTCTCTTTCATCCTTGCTGGCTTGATTGTGGATGTAATTACTGATTCTGAAGCTGCCATTTTGGATCATGAAGTGACCTTAGGAACAGAGGCCACATAGAGCAGAATAACTAGTTGGAAGGGGCCAGGATTTGTTACCCTGTGGGGGCCACACGACGCCTGGAACACCTGTTTCTGAACTTCTATGGGAAAGAGAAACCTCCATTTGTTCAAACCACTGTTACTTTGGTTCTGCTTTCATGTACAGCCACCACATCGTCATTAAACACTGCCCCAGGGATCAACATAGTGAAGTTCCCTAAAATGGTAGCCACAGCATTACCTGGAACCTTGTTTGAAATACTCATTCTTGGGAACCTGATATACTGAATCAGAAATGCTAGGTGGGGCCCAGAAATCTGCTTTAATGAGCCCTCCACATGATTGGGACGTATGTTAAAGTTTGAAAAACATTGCCCTAACTATTTCTCTCTCAGGTCCAACACCCCTGATAGGCTCTCTTCATGGGAAGACTGCCCACTTCCTTTAGAGGGCAGAGCTCAGAGGTTATCCACAGCACATAAGCTTCACATAAATGGAGCAGAAGGCAAGAGAAGGACCTGACTGGTTTGTCTAGTCTTCATGCAGTTGTTTCTGGCTGATGGTTGCCCAAGGCTTCCTCCTGCTGACTTGTTGAACTAGGCAAATGATAAAACTCCACATTTGGCTCATAGGTGACCAATCCATGATTACATTCACACTCAGACCATTTTTATTCTAGACGATAAGCTGATTTATTTATCAGTCCACAGCAGTTTCCTTTTTTTTACAACACTACATAGCATTACAAGAATGTCCCAGTCTTCTGGGCACATTAAATGAGAGATAATCCCATGTTTGCTGTCAAGAATTTCCTAGGTATACCTTCTGCCAAGTTTTTAATTCAAAAACCAATCTTTGGAAACCACTTCCTAAAAAGCAACATACATAAAATTCAATCTCCTTTAAGTGTTTACTAATCTGCTGAGGTCTCCTGCTTTTTTGCTGTCTGTCTTAGCAAACTGACTTAAGTGAAAATGGAGGCTTTTTGGCTCACAAAACGAAGAATTCCCATAGCACAGTGGGTGGTAGCTTCAGACACGACTGGATCTAGAGGCCCAAAGGAATCCTTAGGACTTAGTTGCTTTCTTTCCATCTTTTGGCTCTACTTTCCTCTGTGTTGGCTCCATTCTCAGCCAGCTATTTCCCTGTGGTGTTCCGCAGCAGCTCTGGTTTCATAATTCTTATAGTCAGCTCCAGACTGAGTCTCATTGGCCTGGCTTGCATCGTGTGCAGATCCTGGAACCAATCACTGTGGCCATATGTGTAAATTATTCTGACATCCCTCTCACTACTTGTGCATCCTGGGCTGAGGCTTAAGTAAGTGCCTCCATCACCTGGGAGCAATCATGTGGGTGCCTTGCGTGGGGATTCTCTATCCCGTCTCTGTGGAGCTATTAGGGATAAGGGGTGTCAGGGCTTAGAAGAGCAGATCTGTGTCTGAGGATTGGCAGGTTAAAGAAAATGATCCCTACTAGCAATTTACAGATCAGAAAATCCACTGAGTCAGAGAAACACACAAGGAGACAACATTATAAAAGATGTAGGTAGAAGGAGGCAGAGACGGAGGGAGAAACTACTGTTGAACATAAAGAGATCATTATAGATACAGTGAAAGACAAGATTATGAAGTGTAGACAGAGAGACAGCGTGGAAGACCAATCTCCAATGGAGATGGAGAAAAGTATGCAACACAGTACTGGAGAAATGGAGACACAATAACACCTCCTCTTTCCACCACCCAGCGTGTGTGCGCACGTGCACACACACAAACACTGGCAAAGAGAAATAAAAATTCAAAGAGGTTGAGAAAGACATGTCTTTGCGGTATGGTGGATCTGGGATGGTTGTCAAGAGAACCATTCATTCGGGGTGGTGGGACAGTCGTTTCAGGGAGGGGGATTGAACCATGGTAAAGCCACAAACCCAGGGCCTGGATAGAATTGTGTATTCATTCATTACCTAAATATTTATTGAAACAACAAAAAGGAAACCACAACCCAATTAAACATTTTTTCAAAACTGGATTAAATTTTTCTCCAAGGAAGATATACAAGTAAACAGCAAGCACATTAAGATGTCCATCATCATTCGTCATGAGGGAAATGCCAAACAAAACACAGCAAGACATCACTTGATACTCACTAGAATGGCTAGATTTCTTGTGTATGTGTGTGTGTGTATATTTATTGAAGTATAGTCAGTTTACAATGTTGTGTCAATTTCTGGTGTACAGCATAATGCTTCAGTATACATGAACATACATATATTTGTTTCCATATTCTTTTTCACCATAAGTTACTACGAGATACTGAATATAGTTCCCTGTGCTATCCAGTATGAACTTGTTTATCTATTTTATATATAATAGTATCTGCAAATCTTGAACTCCCAATTTATCCCATCCCACCCCCTTCCCCCTCTGGTAACCATAAGTTTATTTTCAATGTATGTGAGTCTGTTTCTGTTTTGTAAATAAGTTCGTTTGTCTTTTTTTTTTTTTTTAAATCCCACATATAAGTGATATCATACGGAATTTTTCTTTCTCTTTGTGGCTCTCGTCCTTAGATTGACAGTCTCCAGGCCCATCCATGTGGTTGCAAATGGCATTATTTTATTATGTCTGAGTAGTATTCCATTGTATAAATATACCACAATGTCTTTATCCAGTCATCTGTCAGTGGACATTGAGGTTGCTTCCATGTCTTGGCTATTGTAAATAGTGCTGCTGTGAACATTGGGGTGCATGTATCTTTTTGAATTAAGGTTCCCTCTGGATGTATGCCCAGGAATGGGATTGTCAGATCATATGGTAGGTCTATTTTTCGTCTGTTGAGGAATCTCCATACTGTTTTCCAAAATGGCTGCACCAAACTACATTCCCACCAGCAGTGTGGGAGGGTTCCCTTTACTCCACACCCTCTCCAGCATTTATTTATTTGTTTGTTTGTGGACTTTTGAATGATGACCATTCTGACTGGTGTGAGGTGATACCTCATTGTAGTTTTGATTGGCATTTCTCTGATAATTAGCGATATTGAGCATCTTTTCATGTGTCTGTTGGCGATAGAATGACTAGATTTTTTTTAAAAGGAAAAATAAGAGTTGATAAGGATATAGAAGTATTGGAACCTTTGTATGTTGCTGGTGGGATGTAGAATGGTTTAGCTACTAAGTATTTATAGTGGCATTACTCATAAAAGCCAAAAGTTGCGAAAGGTCCAAATATCAAGAATGTGTAAACAAACAGTGATATATCCATATAATAGTTATATACGCTACTACAGAAAGTAATGAAGCGCTGAGGCATGCTACATTGTGGAAGAACCTAGAAAAACATCACGTTAAGTGAAAGAAACCAGACACAGATATTGTATGATTCCATTTATATGAAAAGACCACACAAGCTAAATATATGAAGACAGAATGCAGATTAGTTGTCACCATTGGCTGGAGGTGCAGGTACTGGGGAATGATTGCTTTATTGGTATGAGGTTTTCTTTTAGGACAATAAAAATATTTTAGAACTTGATATACATAATAGTGGTTGCTTAACACTGTGAATGTAGTAAATGCCGCTGAATTGTTAATCTTAAATAATGGTTACTATTACATAGCTAATCTAACAATGGTTAAGTGAATTATACTTATATCTCATATATACATGTACATGTATATGTATTTTATGTATGTGTGTATGTATATATATATTTAATGTTCATTTACATAGATGGCACTGCCAAGGAGTTTCCCTGGAGTTGGCTGACTTGGTGGTCCTGTAACCCCAACTCTCCTACCCATAGCAGACATTACTAATCAATCCCAGGCCCCACTTATCCAGCCCCTGGCTCTCAGAATCCTCCTCCACATGGGGCCCCTGACAACTCCCACTGCTTCCTCAGAGCTGACCTGTGAGATGCCCAGTATCTGCCATCATTTACCCTGACCCCTCACTGAGATGAGGAGTTTGTCTGACAGAGACCTGGTGACACAGTTTTGGAGCAGACCTGATCAGTTCTTTATTGGGAAAGGGATGCAGTCTGTAATTCGACAGATCTGTGAACCCAGAAAGATCTCAAGCTCAAGTTCCAGCTGGCTCGCTGTGAGTTCATAGCTGCCCTGGAAAAAGCCACGGGTATGGCAATTATGCCAGCGCCAGTAGACCTGGATGATGCGAACAGCGTTGAGCAAACGGCAGTAACGGAGGCGGATGCGCCACATGCGGACCAAGGACTGTAGTTTGACCACTGCCCATATTTGCTGCGCATACTGCTCCAGTGCAGCCCGCCGCCTCTTCTCCAGCAGCTCTGCCAGCTTCTGCTTCCACCACCACTGAATGATACACGCCCTGAGCGCCGCATGCAGCAGCGTCCTGCGCACCAGGGCGCCCCGCCACCAGGCCTGGATCTTTATTGCTTGCAGCTCTTTGTCAGGGGGTGGCTTTTTCACTGGTGGGGGGGGCTGCAAG
The DNA here is from genome assembly GCF_048773025.1 of Camelus bactrianus. Lineage (NCBI taxonomy): Eukaryota > Metazoa > Chordata > Mammalia > Artiodactyla > Camelidae > Camelus > Camelus bactrianus. Next base: position 32,413,359 of record NC_133555.1, read on the forward strand.
GAAAATGAAGAGACAGTCAGAGAACATTCCCCACCCACCTCAGCCCCAGCCTGAGCTAGAAAAGGGTTCTGATCCTTCATCAAGAATGGCCCCTTCCTCAGAAGTTCAGGAGCACTGGGCAGGCCCTTGGCTGGAGCCAGAAGACCAGACAGGTGTCCTGTCTCTGTCACTCTTGGTTAAAAGACACATGACGTGAAATTCTTGAGTCTCAGGGACCTCATCTGTAACCTGGGGCACACCTGCCCTAGCTGTCACCTGGTTACGTGGACCTGGTTGGCCAGTCTACATAAGAACACCATGATCTATGGGTCAAAAGTTTATCATTTCCTACCTCGGCCTGAGCACCCACCTGGGATGCGTATCACTTCCTTCAGCCCTCACCCACAGGCTGGACAAGTGGCATCCTTTGCTCTGCTTTCATGCCTGACTCCAGCTCCAGTGCACAGCCTGCGCTCCCCCTCTGTCAAGTCATAGTGTCAGAAGTCTGCCTGCGCCGCACAGTTTGGAGTCTTTCTCACTAACTGCTCACTTTCACTTTTCGTTCTCACACCTTCAACTCCAGTTAACACATGTACACGCACTCAGGTAAACACACACACACTTCTACATAGTTTTAGACTTGTTTCCCTGCACTTGACTATGCATCCCCTAAACACAGCCCTCACCACCCCCTCCCCAGCCTGGCATGGTCTGATTCCCACTTGTCAGGGTTTCTCCTCCCCACGACCAAGTCTCCATGTCTCAGTCACACCCACCTTCCTCAGACCGAGAGGGAACTAGGACGAAAGGATAACAAGAGTGAGTCAGTTCCTATTCGTTCTAGGTCGTATCTGACAACCTTTCATCCTGGTTGGCCTGGGACATTCTCAGTTTATGGTGGTGGTTCCTGAGCAATAATTCATAGCACCATCTTTCACTCATGAATGTATCCTGCTTTGGGTGACAAATTTCCTGATCATCCCAAGCTATGGGCAACATAGAAAACAACCTGTCACTCCTGGGTGACTTGGATCAGACATGGTGCAGGTTGGGATCCCCTCAACTTTGAGGGCTTCTATCAGCCTACCTTTGGTGGGGGGGGTGAAGGTGGAGACTTCAGCTCTTTTTCCTTCTTTTTCTCTCTTATTAATGTGGTTTCATCAACATCTTCTATTACAATTTGACAAACATGGCCATCCTTCTGTAATCAGAGTTTAGAGGGGAAAGGTATGGGTAGGTTGTTGTCTGTAAACTCTGTGCCAAATCCACCATGTGCTCAACCTCCTGCCTTGCCCAGAGACCCTAGATGTAGGACTTGCATCCTTAATTAACTGTGGAAATCCACCCTGCCTGCAACTTTGGGTAGACCTGCTGTCTCTTACACAACATCGAATCCCCATCACTTGGGAATAGATGGTTCAGATCCCTCAAGTCTGCGATCCCGTATATTTCCCATAGTTACGAAGTAGGTGGCTCCATTGCTCTCAGGTCTGTACTCTGTCAGACAGAGCTCCAGCAGGAAGAGAGGAGGAGGGGAGAGAGAGATGATGTCATAAGGGCACCTGTGACTCGGGCACCTGTGACTCAGTCACCAGGATGGTTCCCAACCATTGAGCCATGTTGGTGAAAATGCAGAAGTCCTGTCCATTCTTCCTGCCATAAATGACCAAAATTTGGCTAAAAGAGCAGGACACTGAAAATACTGGCCCATTAGCACAAAATTGTACAAAGTCAGTCATGTCTGATAACATGGCTGGTTGATAAAAACAAATTTGAGACAATTTAAACATCATTAATAGGGAGTTCAATTTTGTGGATTTCAGTTCAATCAAACAATGGAAACAAATAATATTTAGAAAGAATGAGTTTGGAGCAAAATCTTAAACAAGTCTGCACAAAAGGAGATTTACAAATGGCTGAGAAGGACATGAAATGATGGCCAACATCAGTAGTCAGGACAGAAATAAAATTAGAACCACAATGAGATATTTTCTAGACACCCGAGAGAATGGCTAAAATGAAAAATACTGAAAGCATTAAATATTGACCAGGATGTACAATAGCTGAATCTCTTAATGGGAATGTATGAAGCAGTAGAAATACTTTGAAAACTGGTTTGGCAGTTTCCAATAAAGTTAAGCATATCTCTACCCTGTAACTCAGCAATTCTACTCCTAGGTATTTACACAGGACAAATGAAAACACGTATCTTTGAAGGATTTATGCATGAATGTTCATAGCAAATTTATTCAAATAGGTCAAAATTAGAAACAACTGATGTTCACCAAAGGTGACCAGACAAAGCAATTGTAGTATATTCATATAATGAAGTAATAAACAGTAATAAAGTGATGAAAACAAATATATGGGTGTATATGCATCAATGGGACACTGTGCTGTACACTGAAATTGACACATTGTAATCACCTGTACTTCAGTTAAAAAAAGAACAAACTACTGAAACATACAATATCATAGAGGAATCTCAAAAACATCATGCTAAATGAAAGGAGCCATTAATAGGACAGTACTTACAAGATGATTTCATTTATACAAAATTTTACAACAGGCAAAATTAAACTATGGGTAAAATAATTCAGAATAGAGGGTACATCTAGAGTAGACGTATAACAAACACCTGCAAACAACAGAAAGAAACAGAGAAATGTGCTGTTACCTTGTTCTGGGTGGTGCTTACTAGGCAATATAGAACTGTGAAAACTCACCTAATCATCTCCACTTAATAAAACCACAAAGAATGAGTTTGTTCTCTATGTACCAACATGGAAGGTAAAAGTAAAACAAATTGAACAATATGGTTCCTATCTAGGTACATATTTATATGGATGCATTATAAAGACATTATTTTTAAAAGGAGGCGATTAGGGAGTTACACAGTATAAAATTTAACAACGATCATCTTTGAGACTAGTGTAGTTGGGGAGACAGTAAACCCCTTCACTGTGGCTGAATCCCCTGTGTCTGGCTCATGTGCCAGGTACCCAGTTATCAGCTTCCTGGGAGAGGAATCCTGAAAACCCACGAAGCCTCCAGGGCCAGCTAGGGCCCCCATCTCAGGCTCTAGTGGCCTCAAGCAGTCTTCTGCCTTCCTCTTTACGTCAGGACCTCAAGGTCACAGTAAGGAGATGGGGATGGTCAGCCACTGCACAAGCAGGGCCCTCCTCTGCCTATTTCTGGCCTCAGAAGACTCACCTGGAGCCACAAGGTCAGTGCTGAACAGAGAAGCCCTGGCCAAGGCCTGGGGGTTATTATTATTTTTTAGGTTTTTTAAAAAACTGAATTATAGTCAGTTACAATGTATCAATTTCTGGTATACAGCACAATGTCCCAGTCATGCATATACATACATATATTTATTTGCATATTCTTTTTCATTAAAAGTTATTACAGAATATTGAACATAGTTCCCTATGTTATACAGCAGAAACTTCTTTTTCTTTTTTTTTTTAACATTTTTTATTGATTTATAATCATTTTACAATGTTGTGTCAAATTCCAGTGTTCAGCACAATTTTTCAGTTATTCATGGACAAGAAACTTCTTTTTCTTTAACCTATTTTTATGCATAGTAGCTAACATTTGTAAATCTCAAACTCTCAAATTTACCCCTTCCCACCTCCTAAGGCCTGGGGGTTATTGAGAAACCCTGGTTCTCTCTCAGAGTCACCATCCCAAGAGTTGGTAAGAAGCACATTTGGAGTGTGGTGGGTGAGTATGGGGGAGGCCAGTATGACAGAGGGTGTATAGAGAAGAGCAGGAGGCCATTTAAGGCCGAGGGTGTCAGTGTAAAGTTAATGGAATGAAGGCAGAGGGGAAGGTAAGAGTGAGTGGGAAGACAAGCGAAGTTGTGGGTGCAGTGCATGGGACGGGGAAGGCTTACTTGGGAAGCATCTGGAAATAAAGGTGTTAGACGATGCCAGGCTTGCATCTCTGGTTTTCTTTCTTAGTTTAGATCATGGCCCAGAAATTTTTTTATTATCTTATTACTTTTCAATTCCTTCAAGCAGAAATTTAAAAAAAGATTTTGATCTGCTTTTCCAATTATTCTTAGTTATAGGATTAATGCTAATTACTTAGTACACCATTGTTAGAAGTGGGCGCTTTCTCATTGGTAAAGGCAAAGTGTTTTTCCTACCACTTTATATTTAACTTATTTCCTTTTGTTAGGAAAATCCAGATGTGTCTTTTTTGATCCAGTAAGAAAGTCTATGTATTTTTAATAGATGAACACTGCCAATTCATATTTGTTATGATTTCTGTTATGCCTGGACATGTTGTCGTATTGTTTAATGGTTTCCATTTATCATCTTTTTTGTCCCTATTTGCCCTATTTTTGTTGGATTGGTTGAATTTTCTTTTAAATGTATTCCTTTTACTGTTTTGAAGTTGAGACAGAGAGTGTTAGTTGCCTAGCCAGGATTCATTTACTAATAGAACCGTGATAATTGGATGTGGAGTAAGGAGGAGGAAAAGGCGACCTGCAAAAGCCTCCTGAGCAGGTAGGTGTGGTCATGTGGCACTCACTGGCCAGTGAGATGTCAGCAGAAGTCATTCGGTGGGTCTTTTAGGAAAGCTTATAAAAAGGCTGCCTCAAGCCAGGAGGGCTTTTTTGCCCTTTGCCTTTATCTGTCTTCTTTCCTCCAATGTTCATGTGATGTCCGGCACTCTGGTAGCTATATTGAGAGTATGAGGATAAGGGTCCAATCATGAGCCTGGGAAAGGAGAGTGACAGAAGTCTGGATACTGGTCAGGGACTTCCCACATCTAGGTTTTTCCTATGTGAGACAAAAATAATCCTCTAATTTATTTGAGTCACTGTTGTCTAGGTTTCTTTCCAATTTGGATTCCTTGTGTTTATTTTGTCTGATTGCCGTGGCTAGGACTTCCAATACTTTGTGGAATAAATGTGGCAAGTGTGGGCATCCTTGTTTTGTTCTTGATTTTAGAGGACGTATATTGTGTATCCCTTAACTGCTTATTGTGGATATAGATGGCTTTACGACTTTGATTTTAACCTTCCTACGGGCTCTACAAGTGGCTGATCTTCTACCTTTACTGTATGTTTGCCTTTACCAATGAGATTTTCTTTTGTAATTTTCATATTTCTAGTTGTGGCCTTTTGTTTTATATTTAGAGAAGCCCCTTTTACATTTCTTGTAAAGCTGGCTTCGTAGTGCTGAACTTGTCTGTAAAATACTCAGGCCTGCTGTTCATGCCAAACCCGCCGCCTGCTCTATCGTAACCATTTTTAAGTATATGGTTCAGTGTTACTCATATGTTCATAATTTTATATAACTGTCACCACCATTCATCTCCATAACTCTTTTCTTCTTGTAAAATTGAAACTCTATACCCATTAAACAATAACCACCCATTCCTCCACCTCCAGCCCCAGGAAACCATTATTCTTTCTGTCTTATGATCTTAACTCCTCTCAATACTTCTTGTAAGTGGAGTCATTCAGTGTTTGTCATTTTGTGACTGACTTATTTCACTTAGTATAATGTCCTCAAGTTTCATCAATGTCGGGGCATGAGTCAGAATTACCTTCATTTTTAAGGCTAAGTAATATTCCATTTTATGTGTACATGATATTTTGCTTATCTACTTATCCATTGATGGACATGTGGTTGCTTTGATATTTTAGCTGTTGTGAATGATGCTGCTGTGAACCCTGATGTACAAGTATTATTTAATATTGAGCTTTCAGTGATCTTGGTTATATACCTAGAATGAGACTGCCAAATCATATGGTAATTCTATCCTTAATTTTTTTTAATTTCATTTTGTTGAGTTATAGTCAGTTTACAATGTTGTGTCAATTTCCAGTGCAGAGCACAATTTTTCAGTTATACATGAACATACATATATTCATTGCTGCATTCTTTTTCACCGTGAGCTACCACAAGATCTTTCCCTGTGCTACACAGTACAATCTTGTTTATCTATTCTATATATACCTGCCAGTATCTACAAATTTTGATCCCAGTCCGTCCCTTCCCAACCTCCCTCCCCCTTGGCTACCACAAGTTTGTATTCTATGTCTATGAGTCTGTTTCTGTTTTGTATTTATGTTCATTTGTCTTTACTTTTCTTTTCTTTTCTTTTCTTTTCTTCTAGATTCGACATATGAGCGATCTCATATGGTATTTTTCTTTCTCTTTCTGGCTTACTTCACTTAGAATGACATTCTTCAGGGACATCCATGTTGCTGCAAATGTCTATCCTTAATTTTTTGAGGAGCTGCCATGCTGTTTTCCACAGCAGCTGTACCATCTTATATTCCCATCAACAGTGCACAAGGGTTCCAATTCCTCCACATTCTCATCAACACTTGTTATTTTCTGTTTTTTGATAGTCTCCATCCTAATTGGTGTGAGGTGGTATCTCACTGTAATTGTGATTTGCACTTCCCTCATAATCAGTAATGTTGAGCACTTTTATGTGTACTTATTGACCATTTGTATATCTTCTTTGGACAAATGTCTATTCAAGTACAAATGTACTTCCTGAGAAGTACGTGGTGATCAAAGAACTCAATCCCTCGGGGATGAGGGTCCGAATCACTGCTCCCCTTCAGACACTGCCTAGACTGGCAGAAATGCTAGTCAAAGGTGAGGGGGATTCTAGAAAGGGTGGTGGAGGAAGGAGGGAAAGGAGTGTGAGTAATGGCTTCAAAATAAACTGGAGCAGTAGGGACTGAAGTTTGTCCCTCTTCTAAGTCTTCCCAGGAGACAAGACCACCTGAATCCCAAAGAAGCTGTTTTTTAACTTGGTGAAAGCTTGCTATGGAAAGCAAGTACCTCTGAGTGATGTGAAGGGGTGGGCGGTAGTGATTGTGTGGATGTAGTAAGTAGACCCTCTCTCTTAGCTGATGACTCATCCCGCAGCTCTTGGGAATATCGGCTGCTGCTGGGTCACTGCTGCGTCCTGTACTGGGAATCGCCTTGGCCACAGGGAAGAGGTTAGGCCGAGGTATGACCTTCCTAAGGCGAAGCCTGCAACTGGTGACTCTTATGATTGGTATTAGGAGTTGAATTATGTCAGCTACCCAGGACTATCCAGTCTTGAACTCCCCCGATCCCACAACACCCTGAACAAGCAATACGGAGACTCTCCAGACCTCCCAGATCTGACGCCCAGTGTAAGTGAATGTGTCTCTTGGGCCAGGGCCCCTCTCCTGGTGAGGTAAACTCGGGTTCTGTTGTGGCTCCAGGTCTCCAGCACCCACGCTGGGGTCAGAGTTGGGACCACTAGGAAGGAAAGAGGAAGAGTCTTTTGTGGGCGACCATACCGCCCCCCCCCCCCAGCCCTAGAGCAAGGATACAAGTTGGGCCACTACAGGGTCTTGGACTCAACCTCAAAAGCCAGCTGCCAAGACCTCATGGCAGGGACAGTGGGCGTTTTGTGGACAGAGGAGAGCAGCAGCAGGCCTGCTGAGTGGGGAGAGCCTGAGGATTCAGGGCTTCCCCTGGGTGTAGCCTGAATAAGTCACATTTGGTTACACTTTCTTCCGCCCTTCTCCCTACCTTTCTCTTTCAGACTCCAGGTCCCCATGACACTGCCCCTACCCCAGGTTTCTCCATTTCTCCTTCCTAGGCTTTCCTAGTGTCAACTTCTCTCCTGGCCCCAAAGTGCTCTGGCCTCCTTATCTCAGACCTGGGGATTTTCAGCACCACCCCGAGCCCACTCCCACTCCTGCCAGGACAGAGGGGACAGGGTAGGGCGTGACAGCCTCTGTCCCTAGTTATGGAGAGAAGGGTAGCAGGTCCTGAAGCCTTTGGGTGTCTAGAGAAGTGCACTGGGGCTGGAGTCCATTCATTCATCCATTCATTACTCACTCAATGAACATTTTTTTTTTTAACTTACCATGTTCTGATATTGTGCAGCCTCAGGGGCCACAAATGTGAAAGTGGCTCCGGGAAGCAGTGAGGGAAGAGTCTGGTCAGCAGACAGAGGGCGACAGCAGGATCCCACGAGGGCCAGAGTGGAGGTCTGGAAGAGGAGTTGGGATTTCTCAGGGTGTAGATCTACCAAGTCCTCCTCTGAGGGGCTGCCAGGAAGACAGCTGTGCCGGGGTCTGCGTGCTAGGGGAATCCAGCTGAGTGTGGGGTGGAGGCAGAAGAAGGGACCCAGGCAGGGGCTGACAGGAAAGGGCTGCCTTAGCGCAGGCCCCGCCCAGCAGACCTGCTTTCCGCCCCCTGTAGGCTCTGGGGCTGGGAGCAGATTCAGAGGGCTGATCCCCTAGAGATCTTCACTGACCCCTGCTTTCTTCTCTCTTTTCTGCCCCTCCCTGAAGGGGTCTGCTGAGAATCTCTAGGGGGAAATTCTGGTAGAGGTGGCAGAGAATGGTGGGGATGGAGTGGGAGAATGGGGAGAGATCCCAGAATGCAAGTACTTCCGTGGTTCACACACAGTGACCCTGAAGGGTGTTTGTATTTTGTCCCTTGTGCTGTGTCCCTTACTCCAGTTCTAAGAGGCATAACCCCATCGCTCCAGGCCCCTTGCCCAGCACATGATCAAAACTTCCTCTGGGATAGTGTCACCCCTCTGTTTCTCAGTCCCTGGGGAGGCTCCTCCCTGCCCACTGGCTTGAATCTGGGCAGGTCCTAGTGACACTCAAGGCCCCAGCACCCTCCCTATCCCTAGGGTTACCACGTCTACCAACAACGCAGCCCCTGGGACCCTTCCTTGTCTGAGTTTCGCTCCACCCTGAGACCCAGCCCTTGTTCCCTTGGGCTCCATATGTGAGATCTGTCCTGTGCCCTTGGAGTGCAGGGACTCGAACCCCTCCCCTACAACCTCCAACACAATCAGATCCTACAAGACTCTGCATTATAGCCAACGTGGATGAAGGCATTTCAAACAAATTTCACTGAGGTGTAATTTGGATACATATGACAGCATATGTCCATTTTAGTTGTATATTTCATTGATTTTATTCCTACAAGTTTGCACACCTGTGGCCACCATGAAAATGAAAATATAGAACATTCCATTATCCACAAAGTTCCCATGTGCATCCATCCCCCAAGTCTTAGCAACTATTGTTATGTCCCCATGGATAACATTTTTCCTTTCTGCACCAGAAATGTATGGATTCACATAGTTTGCCCCCTTTGGAGTCTAAGCTTCTTTTGCTTGGTAATTTTTAAAGATTCAGAATAGAGGTTTCTTAAAATTTTTTCTTAGAAAAAAGGAGAATCAGAGCACTGGAGGAGATAGGGGTGCTGGAGTCCACGAGGTGTAGTGGTCCAGAGTGGAGTCTCGGAGTAGGGCAGCTCTGGGACCAAGTGCCAGCTCCAGGACTAATCAGCTGTGAGACCAGAGTAAGCCATGTAAGGCCTCTGCACCTCAGTTTCCTCATCTGTAAAGTGGGTTGAATGTCATCACGCCATTATTATTACCAGGAACAGCAGAATGTGGTGACTAGGGGCCAGACTAAGGGAGGCATTAAACTGATGCGGGTCTCCCAGGGGCCTGGCCAATGCCTTTATCTTCAAACAGATGCTTCTGGTACCTTCACTGTCCCATGTGTCATACTCCACTATTTCCCCCCAGTCTCCAGTTCACTCTTGTCCTTCCCACCCCCACATCCTGTTAACTTCACATTGACACCCCGTTAAATGGCCTCCTCCTCTTCTCCACATCCACTCACCCCATAGCCCCACATCGACTTCCTCCATACCCACCCCACACTTTGCAAATGCACATCTCAGTGACCCCCTGGTGCTATGGCCCTGAGAGGGAACCAGGACCTCACGATGACAGGTGGGTCTTCAGAGGCCAGGAGGTAGCAAAATTGGGGCCTAGGGGCTGACCCTCCCCCATCTCCTGACTGTGACCTTGGCCCTCAGGGGAAGAAGGCAGGAGAGTGCTTGAGGCCAACTGAGCTCAAGATGGGGGCCCTAGCTGGTCCTGGGAGCTTATGGCTTCTCTGGCCTGTGTGGGTCTTGCTCTCCCTGGGGCCTGATAATTAGGTGACTGACAGACAGGCAAGATATAGGGGGTGTGGCCACAGCAAGGAAGTTTACTCTGTTCTCTCAACTCAGGTATCCTCATCAGAGATGATCATTGCTAATTTTTGTGGCTATCTTCCTAATTTCCACTGCCTGCCTGCCTATATATCTATCTATCCATCCGTCCCTCCCTCCCTCCCTCCCTCTAAACTGAGGCACTAGGATTGAACCCAGGACCTCGTGCATGCCAAGCACGCACTCTACCACTGAGCTATACCACCTGCGACTCCACTGCCTTTTAAAATAATGCCTTTACAAGACACGTGTATATATATATATGCTTATATTGAGTTCATCTTGATCTGATAAATTTGCTAGATCTTGTACACTCTTCTGTATCAGTAAATACAGAGCACACTCATTCCTTCTAATTGATACTTGGTATGCCATTGTTTAAATGAATTGAAACCCATTTAATGAATACCAGCCAGGCTTTAATGAGTATCACTATACATTTTGGTGTGAATGGGTCAGTATTTGGGGATATTTTTTGTAGCCGGAACTCTAGCTACTTAGGTAGGAAAGAAAGGATCTTCTGGGTTTTCCTTAGAAGGGGCTCAACTGTTGGGAGCCATGCTGGTGCCTGAGTCATAGGTGCCCTTATGACATCACGACCATCCCCTCCTCCCCTCTTCCTGCCAGAGCTGTGGCTGGAAGGAGAACAGACCTGGAAGCGATGGGAACATCTAGCCCTTAAGCATCCTAACCGTGGGTAATTTGGTAGAGTGCAGACCTGAGGGCATTTGACATCCACCCCAAGGCATGGGCATTTGATGTTTTGTAAGAGACAGTCCGATTTCCCCAGACTTTCTGGAGGGCAGTACATGTCCCAGAGTTACCTCTGGAGGGGATCCCTTCGCCATGTTGGAGATCCTACGAAAGTCCAGGAAGCCTAGTGTGTGGTTGACTTGGCACCTTGGCACCTAGTGCTGGGGAAAGCACCCTTACTTTCATGTTTTTGTCTCTGATAAGGACAGAAAACCTTCCAAAGTATAGTCAATGATAACGATGAAATCGCATTGATAGAACAGAACTTAAAGGAGCAAAGGAGAGAAGAGGAAGGGACTCCACCCGCAACAACCTACCCACACCTCTGCCACTTCCCTCCCTCTGCTCCGTGGGTAGATGGAGCCAGGCTGTACTGTTGGGGACAGCCTTGACTTGTGACATCTCTGACCCTCTGACCCTCATGGTCTAGTGGAGTGACCCAAAGGTCTGTGAGCGTGTAATTTGTTGTCCAAAGAGAGATGCTTCAGTGAGTGAAAGGGCACTTATCAACATTACACCAGGACAACAGGCATAAACCCAGCATGTGCCAGGCAAAGTGGGATGAATGGCCACCGTCACAGAGCAGGAAATGAACAGGGATCGACTGTTCCTTGGCTGTTCTTTCCCCCCATTTCCTCCTTAGGCTGAGAGATGTGAGTCTAACCAAGGTGTGCAGATTGTGCCAAGGACGAGGGCAAGGAGCGTGAGCCCAGACCATGCAGGGTTGAGAGCTCAAAGTGGGGACTGTGTTTGGGGGATGCAAAGGTCAAGGAAGAGTGGATCGTGTCTGTGTGTGTGCATGTGTGTGCACGTGTCTTTGTACTGATGTGTGTGTTAATTGTGTTAAGCTCTTAATAGAGCATGTGAGGTGGAGGAATCTCAGTATTTTGGTGAGGCAGAGGAGAGATAGTAGGTTGCAGTTTTAACTTGAAGTCACAGGTGAGGGGGCAGGGGAACAAGGATGTCACTTTGTCAGCATATGAGAGGGGTCTGAAGGGTAGAGATGTGGATCTCAGGCTTGTGTTGAGGCCCGGGTTAAAGTTGTCTCTGTTTCCCCTCTAGATCAGAGTATTCTTGTCTAGATGGTCAGCCAGTTCCACGTAAAGCCGGTGAAGGTAGCAAGTGCAGGGTACCTCCATTTTACAGCTGGAGACCCTGAGACTCAGAGGGTAAGATGATGTGTCCGTGTCGGTTAATCAGAGAGTGGCAGAAGCGAGATATCTCTTACCTCTGAGGTGCAGCCGCTGCCCATCACAGCTCTCCTGACCGTCAGAGAAAGGGGTGATTGTTGTTAGAGGATCGGGGCCCCTTCCTGGCAGACGTGGGGCCGCAACATACGGGTTTCCCAACGGTCCCCTGTTTTCTCTTGCAAGGCCCCAAAGTAAGGATCGTGATGCTGGGAGAAGACAAAGCGGCCGTGTTTATCCAGGCCTGGTGGCGGGGCACCCTGGTGCGCCGGACGCTGCTGCACGCGGCGCTCAGGGCGTGGATTATTCAGTGCTGGTGGAAACAGAAGCTGGCGAAACTGCTGGAGAAGAGGCGGTGGGCGTCCCTAGAATTGTATGCGCGGCAAGAATGGGCAGCTGTGAAACTGCAGTCCTGGGTCCGCATGTGGTGCATCCGCCTTCGTTACTGCCGTTTGCTCCACGCTGTCCGCATCATCCAGGTCTATTGGCGCTGGCATAGCTGCCACACCCGGGGCTTTATTCAGGGCCATTACAACCTCAAAGAAAACCACCTGAATCTTCAACTTGAAATCTCTTTGGGCTCGCAAGCTTGTAGAGTTCAACAAAGCATACCCCTTCCAATAAAGGAATGACCAGGTCTGCTATATGTGTGTCCCCAGCTCTTTGCAGCCATTTCAAGGATGTCATTGAGCTAATGATGGCAGATACGTGGCATCTCATAAATAGGCTCTGAGGAAGTGGCAGGGGTAGTCTGGGTCTAGTGTGGAGGATTTGAGTCTGGTGCTGGATGAGCAGGGCCTGTGTTGATCAGCAGTGTCTCCGTGGGTAGGAGAGTTGGGGTTTCAGGGCTGCCAGGTCTTCCAGGGCTGCCAGCTCTAGGGAGACTCCTTCACAGTGTGGTCTGTGTAAATGGCGCCCCGATGTCGCTGTGCAACAGGGAAGCCTGTGTCATCTTTTGTTCTTTTCCCCAAAGTCTTTAAAACTACTATGAAAAAACTGGTAAATATACATAACATAAAATTACACTTTAACTATTTTTAAATATACAGCTCAGTGACAGTAAGTATATTTACACTGTTGTGCAACTGTCACCACCATCCACCTCCAGAACTTTATCTTGCGAACTTGAAACTCTGTGCTGTTGAACAATAATTCTTCATTCTCCCCTCCCCCAGCCTCTGGCAACCCCTGCTCTACTTTCTGTCTCTATGAACTGGATTATTTAAATGCTTCATATGAGTGGAATCATGCAATCTTTATCCTTTTGTGACTGACTTATTCCACTTAGCATAAGGTCTTCTAGGTTCATCTATGTTGTAGCATGTGCCAGAATTTCATTCTTTTCTAAGGCTCAGTAATATTTCACTGTATGTATATACCACATTTTGTTTATGCATTCATCTGTGGATGGTCAGAAACAGAGTCCACAAACTGTGGATATTCCTCAAACTCAATGATTTCAATTGTCCTATCTTTAAGTTTACTGGTTCTGTTTTCTCTGCTGAAATCTGCTTCTGAATCCCTTAGTGAAATTTTCATTCAGTTATCATACTCATCAAACCCAGCAATGCTTTTTGTTTCTTTTTATGTTTTCTCTCTCTTTATTGATATCTCCACTGTGTTCATACATCATTTTCTTGATTTTTCTCATGTCTTCTTTTAGCTCTTTGAACACCTTTAAGACAATTGTTGTCAAGTCTTTTTCTATAGAGTCCACCGTCTTGTCTTACTCCGGGACAGTTTCTGTTGATTTACCCTTTTCTTTGAATGGGCCATATTTTCCTTTTGCTTGTATGGCTTGTATTTTTTGTTGTTGTTGGAAACTGGACATTTTAATCTTATAGTACAGTTTTTCTAGAGATCAGATTCTCACCCTTTCCATGCTTTTACCTTTTTTTTTTGTATTGTTCCTTTGTTGTAGGGTGTCTCTGTGTTGGGGATCAGTGTAAGGTGTAAACTGAAGGTCTTCCTTGGTCTTTTTTGAGCCTGAACCTTTCTCTGGGCATACATGATGTCATTTTATTTTATTGTATTTTGTTTTTATTTTTTATTTTTTGGAATGATACACCTAATAGCAATAATTTTTCTTCCTGTATTTCATAGAAAGCTGAGGAAAAACATGTTTCTTCTTTTCATATTCTTTTCCATTATGGTTTACCACAGGATATTGAATATAGTACCCCGTGGTATACAGGGACACCTTGTTGTTTACCTATTTTATATATATAGTAATTTGTATCTGCTAATCCCAAACTCCCAATTTAGCCCTCCCTACCCCTGTTCCCATTTGGTAACCATCAATTTGATTTCTGTGTGAGTCTGTTTCTGTTTTATAAATAAGTTAATTTGTGTCATATTTTAGATTCCACATATAAGTGATATAATATGGTATTTATCTTTGTCTTTCTGACTTCATTTAGTGTGATAATCTCTGGGTCCATTGATGTTGCTGCAAATGGCGTTATTTCATTTTTTTTAAGGCTGAGTATTATTCCACTGTACATATTGCACGGGGTTTTCTGTGCTGCATCTCAGGACATGTGAGCCGCTGGACACCGAGCGCATCCGCGTGGCTCTGTGGAGCCCCCCAGAGTGGGCTCTGAGCGTAGGCGGGTGAGCTGGGCTCTGCAGGAGCCTCCCTCCCCCCAGCACCTCTCTCCCAGCTGGGACAGGAGCGGGTGGCCACAGCTGAATTCACTCCAGGTCTCTCCGGGCGGGTGGAGCCGACGCTTCAGCGGCACGAGCAGCGTGGAGAGGCGGGCCCAGCCTGGCCTGGAGCCGGGTAGCTGGCTAGGCGCTGGGCGGTGGATTCTGCTGCTCCGCTTTGGCGTTCCGGGCACATCCCAGGGCTGCAGCAGGGGCTGCGTGGCTGGGAGAGGCCTGAGCAGATCCTCCCCCAGCACCAGCTGCGGCACCAACCAGACGGCCTCAGGGACCCCTGCCTGGCCTGCCCCCTGCTCGCGCCTCCGAGGGCTCCCTCCGGACCGCCTGCAGGATCACTGCTCAGCTTCCTGGCTCAGCGCCTTATCCTCCCGGTAAGTCTCTGTTCCGTGGTCCAAATGACGGGGAGAAAAACCGCGTCTCATGAGGCTGAAATAGGGATGTGTGCCTGGGACACAGCCTGCACGCAGGAGGCCGCCTCCTTGGAGTTTCCCATTCCCTCACTCAGTTGGCCTGTGAGCTCCTGGGGGGCAGGTAACCTTTTGCATGAGTCCTGCGGGGCGGGTGGATTAATTACCTCATCACTGTGTTGTGTTCATGGCCCAGCAGCTTGTGTTTCTTCTGTCTCTTGGAGGCACACAGGAGGTACCCAGGCCGGAAGTTCCACTTGCCTCCTGTTTGAAAAATAAAGGTTTGCAGGCAGCAGGGCGTGTAGGCAGGTGAGGGACAAATGACCCCCCAGGCCTGTGCAGCCCTGAGCTTCCCCGGGCCTAGGCAGCTGTGTCCAGGCGTCGCAGGCTAATGCTGCATTGAAGTTGGGGAATATGAGGGGAGCGCATTAAATGGGTCCCTGTGGGCTGTGCTGTCAGGGTGCCCACTAGCCTGTCCTGGAGAAGGACCTCAGCCTGCCAGAGGACCTCGTAACTTCCCAGAGATGCTTGGAATTTAGCAGGGAGTCGGGAACCAGCGCTTTGCGGAGGAGAACCTATCCCACAGAGCTAGTCGAGATCCACAAGGAGGGTAAAGGACTCTCATAGTTGCAAAAGCGAGAAACCTCACATCTTGAGACCTGCAGGAGTCCTTCAGACGGACCACAAAATGAGGGTCCTTAGCTTCCTGCAGGAAGGAATTCAAGAGGGAACCAGTGGTAGAGTGCAGGCTTAGCGTGCTTGAGGTCCTGGGGTCAATCCCCAGTACCTCCATTTAAATCAATAAATCAATAAATAAATCAAATAACCCCACTACCAAAAATAAATAAATAAAATAAAGTTGTAATACTAAAAAAAAAAAAAAAAAAAAACAGAAAAGCAAAGGTATGTTTATTTAGAGGGATACACACTCCATAGGCAGAAGGCGGACCATCTCAGAAAGTGGGAGCGGCCTGGGGCATGGGGGTCATAGGTCTTTAGGGGCTAAGTAATTTCATATGCTAATGAGTGGGAGGGGTATTCTTGCTATTTCAGGGAAAGAAGGGGATTTTCCAGGCATTGGGTGACTGCCCACTTTTTATCCTTTTATGGTCTATCTCAGAGGTGTCTTGGTATAAAGAGGAGTGGTTTTGAGTGTTACAGTGAAGGTATAATGAGCTAAAGGTCAATGACCGAACTATTTTAAAAGCCACCTTGGTTTCAGCTGGTTCTGGACAGTTTTTTTGCACCCCAACAGTGGTGCCCCCTCTTCATTTATCTAACGTTTGTCTCTCCCCTTTCCCTCCTGCCTCATTCCCCCCGAAGAGATTTTACTGTCATATTTTTATGGGAAGCAGAGGGGTGACAGTCTGTCTTGTGTAGCTGCTTCAGGGCTGAGTAGGGGCATGGACCCGGCCTATCAGGGAGTAAAAAAATCTTTGGATGCCTGGTGTAGGGTCCCAGGGGCAGGATGGCTTCTGTTTTAAATCAGAGGGCGGAATGGGCTGGAATCCTCGTGTAGCCTTCACTTTGACATGGAACTGTTGTAACCTGGAAGATGCGACTTTACCAAGAGGTTAAAGAGGCAGGGTCCAAAGAGGAGGAGAAGGACCATGATCATTCCTGGGCCCAGGAGGGGCAGGAACCAAGTAAGGCTAGGGATGGTGCTCTGATTGGTGGACCAGATGGCATTAGGGTCTGACCCCTGGTTGTAGTGGTGTAACCATGATGCCTGTTCATAAATCTTTTTGATGTCCATCTGGATCTGGCCAGAATTAATGACACAGGTACAGCAGGTTTTGTTTCTGACCTCACAGACGCCATTTTGCTTGGCCAGCAATTAATCCAAGGCCAATCCGTTGTCCATGACTGCATTGACCAGTGAGTTTAAAGAAGCTGAAAGTCTATTTAGGGCACTTCCAATGGTCAGGGCTAGTGTTTCTAAAGTGCTGAATTTCTAGGGTTACCTCCTAGTAGGCAAAGCTTCCCCATGGAGCTGCCTATCCCCCTTCCTGTCCTATTCCTGCCAGTGTTAATCTGATTGACTGTGACTGTGAATGGGTCCAAATGTCCTTATGTACAGGCTCCCTCGTGCCACACATTATTGATATAAGGCTAAGCATTTACATAGGGGCCACATTTGCCCTGGGGTGCCCTTGTCTTTGGGCCCTCATTGTGGGGAGTGCCACATGTCCAGACATATCCTGAAGGTGCAATAAGAGATCTGGGAGAAGAGCAGTTCATCAAGGAAGCAGCCATCCAGATCCATGGAAGGGACAAGTTATGAACCCAGGGTGGGGAAAGGGGCTCATTAGTGTCTGCAAAGTAGTCCAGGAGAATTCCATGCCCTCGGCTTAGATGAGACAGTATAGTAAGAAGGTTTTGCCCAACAATTCCATAGAAGAAACCCATGCCCCACCCTGCCATGTTATCTGTGTCTAGCCCAGAAGTCTTGTAGGCCAGAAAGGGATGGGATGATGTATTCAAAGAGCTGAGAGAAAAGACTGCCAACCAAGAACACTATATCCAGAAATGTTATCCTTCAGATTAACATTAAGGGCAGACAGAGAAAAGCAGGGTGAATTTATCACTAGACCTGCCTTGAAAGAAATGCTCAAGGAAGTTCTTCAAGTTGAAATGAAAGGACACTCAGAAACATCCTGGAAACATATGGAAGTGTCAAACTCACTGGTAAAGTCAAATATATAGTCAAATTCAGAATGCTCTCATACTGTAATGGTGGTGCATAAATCACTTTTTTTCATTTTTCAGATTTATTAGGTAAAATTGATACAATTTGACTCACATAGACAACATAGTGCATGTAAATGCACATATGCAATATACTGCACATATTTTAAAAAATAAACATATGTGTACTATTCATTGTTTTTAAGAACAGTTTAGAGCTTTAACTTTTTACCCTTGCATAGTTATCAAAGGAATAAAACCAACCACAAAATAAGAATGAACAGAATGCAGTAATCCAGTCATAAAGGACAGTCAAATGTGCTTACACATATAAAGAAATCAATCATTAAATTATAAATATAAGTAATTCATTTGTGTCCTTTTTTAGATTCCACATATAAGTGATATCATATGGCATTTTTCTTTCTCTTTCTGGCTTACTTCACTTAGAATGACGATCTCCAGGTCCATCCATGTTGCTGCAAATGGCATTATTTTATTTTTATGGCTGAGTACTATTCCATTCTGTATATTTATACACCAGGCCTTCTTTATCCAGTCATCTGTTGATGGACATTTGGGTTGTTTCCATGTCTTGGCAATTGTAAATAATACTGCTATGAACATTGGGGTGCCTGTGTCTTTTTGAATTTAATTTTTCTCTGTGTATATGCCCGGGAGTGGGATTGAAGGATCATATTGTAAGTCTATTTTTTTTTTTTTTTAAGGAAACTCCATAATGTCCTCTGTAGTGACTGCATCAATTTACATTCCCACCAACAGTGTAGGAGGGCCTTTTTCTCCAAACCCTCTCCAGCATTTATCGTTTGTAGCTTTTTAATGATGCCCATTCTGCTGGTGTGAGGTGATATCTCACTGTAGTTTTGATTTGCATGTCTCTAACAATTACTGATGTTGAGCATCTTTTCACATGCTTGTTGGCCATCTGGATGTTGTCTTTGGAGAGATGTCTATTTAGGTTCTGTCCATTTTTTGATTGAGTTGCTTGTTCTTTTGATAGTAAGTTGTATGAGCTGTTTGTATATTTTAGAAATGAGTCCCTTGTCAGTCGCATCGTTTGCAAATATTTTCTCCCATTCTGTAGATTGTCGTTTCACTTTGTTGATGGTATCCTAGCTGTGCAAAAGCTTTTAAGTTTAATTAGACCCCATTTGTTTATTTTTGCTTTTATTTCCATTACTCCAGGTACTGGTTCAAAAATATATTGCTGCGATTTATGTCCAAGAGTGTTTTGCCTACATCTTACTCTAGGAGTTTTATAGTCTCTGGTTTTACATTTAAGTCTTTAATCCATTTTGAGTTTATTTTGTGTATGTTTTTAGAGAATGTTCTAATTTCAGTCTTTTACAGGTAGCTGCCCAGTTTTCCCACCACTTATTGAAGAGAGTGTCTTTTCTCCATTGTGTATTCTTGCCTCCTTTGTCATAGGTGATTGACCATGAGTGGGTGGGTGTGTTTGTGGACTTTCTATCCTGTTCCATTGATCTATGTGTCTGTTTTTATGCCAGTACCATATTGTTTTGATTACTGTAGCTTTGTAGTAGAGTCTGAAGTCAGGGAGCATGATTCCCCCAGCTCCGTTCTTTATCAAGATTGTTTTGGCTATTCAGACTCTTTTGTGTTTCCATACAAATTTTAACATTTTGTGTTCCAGCTCTGTGAAAAATATCGTTGGTAATTTGATAGGGATTGCATTGAATCTGTATATTGCCTTGGGTAGTCTGGCCATTTTAACAATATTGATTGTTCCAATCCAAGAACAGGGTACATCTTTCCCTTTGTTTATGTCACCTTCAATATCTTTCATCAGGGTCTTACAGTGTTTGGAGTACACGTGTTTTGCCTCCTTGGGTAGCTTGATTCCTAGGTATTTTGTTCCTTTTGGTACAATGGTAAATGGTATTGTTTCCTTAACTTTTTTTCTGCTATTTTGTTGTTAGTGTATAGAAATGCAACTGATTTCTGTATGTTAAATTTGTGACATTTCCTCTCTGATCCTTTTTTTTTAAAGCATGTTGTTTAATACATAAGTGTTTGAAGATTTTCCTATTATCTTTCTGTTATTGAATTTTACTTTTATTCCATTATGTCAGAAAAATACTCTGTTATTTAAATTCTTTTAAATTTGTTGAGGTTTGTTTTATGAATCAGGATGATTCTATCTTGGTGCATGTTCCTTGGTTGCTGGGTATTCTGCTGTTGGGTGGATTGTTCTATGAATGTCAGTTAGCCCCTGTTGGTTGGTGCTGTTGTTCACTTCTTTTGTAGATTCTCTAATTTTTTCTGTCTAGTAGTTCTATTGATTGCTGAGTATGGTGTTGAAGTCCTAACTATAATTGTGGTGGCTCTCTCTATTCTTTCAGCTCTGTCAAGTTTTATTTCATATATGTGGGAACTCTGTTGTTCGGTGCATACAGAATTAGGATTGTTATGTCTTCTTGGTGCATCGATCCTTTTATCATTGGGTAATATCCCTTTTTATCTTTATTAATTTTTTGTGCTCTGAAGCCTATTTTATGTGATATTAATATATCTATTACTATTTTTTAAACATTTGTTAGCATGATACATCTTTTTTCATCATTGTACTTCGAACCTACCTGTTTTGTTGTGTTTGAAGTGAATTTTTTTATAGACAGCACATAAGTGGGTTATGTTTTTTAATGCAATCTATCAATCTTTGTATTTTAAATGGGGTACTTAGACCATTAACCTTTAAAGTAATTATTGATCACGATTAAGTCTCCATTTTATTATTTGTTTTCTATTTTCTGTTTCTCTTTACCTGGATTTCTGTGAGTTACTGAAACAGTTTTTAGAATTCCATATCTTAAAATGTATATTGATTTTGAATATATGACTTTGAATAACTTCTGAGTGGATGCTGTAGGTAACACCATGCACTTACATGACTTACCGCAGCCTGCACTGACGTTTACCACGTGGAGTGAAGTAGTGAAACTTTGCTTCTACTTCTGACCCTTCACCCTCCTCACTTTTAAAATGTAATTGCCTCAAGTCTTCATTCCATACATTGAGCACCAAAACAGACGTTATAATTTTTACTTCAACCATCAAGTGTGACTTACGAATCTCAGAGAAGGATAGTCCATTAGAGCTAATTTTACCCATTCCACTGTTCTTTCATTCTTGAAGTTCTAAGCCTTCTTCTGTTATCATTTCCTTTCTGTTGTTTCTTTTAGCCATTCTTTAATGATAGATCTGTTAGTGACAAATCGTCTTAGTTTTTCTCTGTCCGAGAAAGTTTTTATTTCCTCTGAATTCCTGTAGGATGGTTTTGGGGGATAAAGAATTTGAGTTTGACAGTTGTTTTCTTTCAGCACTTGAAAATGGGATACTTTTTTTCTGACTTTGACTGTTTCAGGTATTTTTGAATTACTTAAATTATTTTTCCCTATAGTGAGTGCGTTGTATCTCTCTGGTTGCTTCCAAAATTGTTTTCTGTGTTTAGTTTTCCGAAGGTTGATGATGCTGTGTTTTGGCATGGATTTATTTTAGTTTATTCTCTTTGAAGCTTGATCAGCTTCTTGAATCTGTAGGTTTATGTATTTCACTAAATTTGAGAAGTTTTCAGCCATTGTTTCTTCCAGTACTTTTTGAGCATCACATTCTTTCTCTTCTCCACAGACTCTAATGATATAGATGTTTAGATCTTTTGTTATTGTCCCAGAGGTCCCTGAAGCTCTGTTCACCTTTTTTTCGGTTTTTCTCTCCATTGTTCAATCTGAGTAATTCTATTGATCTACCCTTAAGTGTGTTTCTTTTGGGGGGGCACAGGCAATTAATCTTATTTATTTATTTTTTAATGAAGGTGCTGGAATTGGAACCCAGGACCTCATGCATGCTAGGCACACACTCCACCACTGAGTTATACCCTCCCCCTGACCTTTAAGTTTAAAAATTTTTATTTTATGTTGTCTCCAATGTAATATTGAGCCCATCTAGCAAGTCTTTTTAAAATTTCAGTAATTGTTTTTTCAGTTTTATACTTTGCATTTTGTTCTTTTTAACTTTTATTTCTTAAGTGAGGTTTTCTATTTTTTCTTTTGTTTCCAGACAACTTGTAATTACGTGTTGAGGCAATTTGATGAGGATTGCATTAAAATTGTTGCCAGATAGTTCTAAGATCTGATTCACTTCAGGATGAGTTGATTGTCTTTTCTCACTCAAGTTGTGATTTTGTGGGTTCTTGGTATAATGAGTGATCTTCTATTGTATGGTGGACATTTTGGATATTATATATTATGGTGGAGGCTTTTGATGCTATGTAAACCTTCTCTTTTAGAAGGCAGCATCCTGTTTAGATTTAGCATGTGGATTCTGGCCTCCTTTTGTGGACCCTTTTTCCAATGAAAATTTTCTTTTCTGGGCTCCTTCAATGCAATTCTGGTCTGCTTTATTCTTTTGGTTCTGCTGGATCCTTTCTGGTGTCACCTGCGAGGTGGAGGGCTTTTTCCTGGGTCTCCTGTTGTCATTAGATGGAAGGTTCAGGATGTTGGACCTCTGAGGTAGAGAGCAATACCCTGACCTGTTCTCTGGCCACCTGGTTGCAGTGGGTTTCCCACTCTACCTGTGCTGGTGCCCCTGGAGGAGAGAAGGGGCTACCTGGACTGCACTTTGCTGTTGGGTGGAAGGTGATGAGAGTCCTGTTCCGGGTCGTCTCCCGTGGCTGGAAGGACAGGCAGGGGCTGCTGGGTCTGGGTTGCCCTCTGCCACGGATGGAGGCCAGGAGATGCTGAGGAACAGGAGAATGCCCTCTCTCCCTCTGTGTAGTTTGGGGCAGGAGATGGGTTGCAGGTTCTACTGTTGCTGCTGTGTGTGGATCATGACTGCTGCTACCGGTGGGGGTGGGGCACGGGGATGGTTGGCTCATATGGGCACTGGAGTCACTTCCGTAGGAGATTCATTTGGATGTTGTCACTAGGTATGGGACTCCCTGCTTAGTCTCTGCTGGCCTTCCCCTTCTTTTAACCAGAGAGGGCATTCTTTTCTTGTTCTGTTTGTTTCTTTTGTTTTGTTTTCCCTATGCCTCTTTGTGTTTCTAGGTTGTAGACATCTCTACTGTCCGGTCTGAATTATATGACACATAAAACAAAAACCCAAGGAATTCATCAAGGAAACTTTGCAAAATCTTGAGATTCCTGCTGATTTCCCATTTTCCATATTTCAAAGTCCTTTTATGATAATCTGTTGAATTATTTTCAGAATATTTATTTTATATTTAGAGGGGAGGAGAAGAGAAAAGTGAGTTGACACCATCCTGTGCCAGATTGGAAGCTCCCACTCCTAGGTTTTTAACCAAATAAAGTGTAAAACTTAGATTCACACAAAAACTGTTCACAAGTATACATAGCAGATTAATTTGTAATCACCCAAACTAGAAACCACTCCAAGATATTTCAGTGGGGAACAGCTTCTGATACATCCGTGTGACAGAATGGCACTCAGCAATTGAAACAAGTGAATACCCACAGCACCACCGAGAGCTCTCACTCACATTACGCTGAATGACAGAAGGCAGACTCAAAAGTCTACAAACTATTAATTCTTTTATGTGACACTCTGGGAAAGGGAACACAATAGGTACAGAGTGGTTGCTAGGGTCGGGTGGTAGAGTAGTGGGTGACTACAAAGGGGCCCAGGGGAGTTCTGCTTTACGTCTCCTGAAGGTCGGTTGTAAGGAACATACTGATTCTGTGATATTAAGGAATTATTGTGGATGTTGAAAGATATGATACATTGATGTTATATTTTTACGACGGTCTCATCTTCAAAGAGATATATTCTCTCTGGATTAAGTGGGGTGGCTTTTGTTGCTTGCCTTTTATAAATGATGTTTTTCAGTAAAAAGTAGTAGTTAACTCCGTAGCCTAATGTAGAGAGGATGCATAAGGTCTGAACAGAGAAATAAGCATTGGATTTTGCCAGTGGGAATATTGGTGATGTTGATCAGTGCAGTCTCAGCGGAGTGAGAGGGGAAGATGCATGACTGGAATGGGTGGAAGAGAAAATTGTAGGAACAGAAGTGGAAACAGTGACGGCATGTTTTATACCATGAGGAGAAATAGAGAACTGGAAAAGAAATTGACATCAGATCTTTTAAAGATGGGAGAAGCGGACATTGATCATTTGGATAGTGGGGTTATGAATGCAGGATCACGTATTTGAGATGGCACAGGATAGTGGAGGGGGTTAGGCTTTGATGGGATCAAAGACCCTTCATGTGTTCCAACTGGAGGGAAGGCAGCAAGTGTGGTCCAGATGGAGCTGGGATGGAAAATGAGGTGGTAGGAAGATGGGGGTCCAGTCTGCTCCCATTTCTTCAGTTAAGTGTGTGGTGACATACATCATTGTTATGGAGTTCAAGGGGAGAAGATGTGGAATTGGACGTTGGGAGAGGAGGTGATATGAATTATTCAACTCAGAAGAAAGAAATGCAAAGACACTAGAGAAATTTCTTGGGAAAGTTGTATAGTGGAGACCTGCTGTCACGAATATCAGCTGAGGCCACCCCTCGTGGTTGTTGCTCTAGCCTCGCTCCATCTTCTGCAGGCAAAGAGCAGGTGGATGACTGAGTTCATCCCATACAAGTTTGCAGAGGGAGGGCCAAGGGAAGTCAAGTTATGCAGGAGAGAGTTTACAGTAATTAAGTACAGCATCTTAACTGGGTAAACAGAGATACAGGGGCTTCTCAGGTGTGATGCTGTAAAACATTTTTTGTAGAATCAGTGGACTGGAAGACCTTATCCCATCTGAAGGAACCTTCTATTAGGGATCTTTGAAAGGTGAAGTGGAAGGAGAGAATAAAGTAAAAAGAGAATGGAACACCAGAAAAAGCAATTTGGACAATAGCATAATTGTTGGTAATGGTGAGGTTTAGAGCCAGTCTATTCAATGGAATAGCCACTAGCCACATACGGTTATTTAAACTTAAATCCATTTAAATTAAATTAAAATAAAAAAATTCAGTTCTTTAGTTGCACCAGGCCCATTTCAAGGGCTCCACAACCATGTGTGGGTAGTGGCTAGCACAGTGGACAGCAAGCATACAGAACATCTCCATCATTACAGAAATTAGTATTGAGTAGCACTGCTTTAGCATGACCACGGGAGTGAGAATGGAGACAAGAGTAGGGTTGGGGGTAATATGAGAGGGAGCCCTGTTTGTTGCACATCTGTCGGGGGGTGTTCTGGTCAGGGAATTGTGGAGATGGAGTTAAAGGGCCATGAAGTCCTCTTTTCTACCTGTCCCCAGGGGCATCACCTGCTCATCAGCATGTCCAGTGACACCTGACACTAAGGCCGGCCTCCCGTCCTTCACGTGGGGCTGCACCGCCCTGCTCCCAGCAAGTCAGCTACACGTTGACCTTTTCACTAGGTGATTGCCAAGGACCCGTTGTCTGAGGCATCTGAGATGGCAGCCAATTCGCAACCCCAGGCTGACAGGGAAGAGCCTCAGGGTCTGTTGTCATGTGCAGAGGTACCCAGAGTCTCCAGGAAGATGCAACCCACCTGTCTCTCAGGTCCCCGGTGAGAAGAAAGGAATGGGGCTGGGATCGGAACTGGGACTTGTGGCTCTGTTATGTGTCAGGGTAGAGTAGGACCTCAGTTTCTTTTTAGACAACTAAGTAAGTAGCATGTGGACCTTGTCATTCCAGAGCAGGGTCCATGGGCACAAGGGGAAAAGCTCACTGAAGTTCTCTCGCAGAGAGGAGAGGAGGCAGCATGGCTTAAGTCCTCAAATTTCCATTAGGTTGGGGGAGAGGATGAGACATATGAGATCAGGTTAGAGCTTTACTGGGGACGGGAGACACAGTGCCCCTTCTTGCCCTCCCTTAGGGGTTGATGATCTCAATGTGGAACTGCAGGTGAGTGCCACTGTGTACCAAGGCTGTCCTCTAGGGCGCCCCAACCATGTCCTTTCTCATTCCCAGTCACCCAGGAGAGCAGGAGGGAGGGACTGTGGCTGTCTGTCTCCAGACAGCTCTCTCATGTCTTCTCAGACTTGGCACTTTGTCTCCCCTTGATTCAGGTCTCAGTCCTTCAGTGCACTATAGGAAATTGGAAGGAGAGAGACTAAATCAATCTAGAAAGTCGTAAAATAAAAATAAAACCTTAAAATTAATTAAATAGAAAACAAAAGCGAGTGGTGGATGATAAATGGAAAAGATGATATTTTTCAAATTACTGCCTCTGTGCTGGGTGTCAGAGCACGTGGGATTTTTCATGAGTCTTTTAAGAACAGAGTCTCTGTTTCATACAGCCCTCCAGCTCTCCCCCACACAAGCCCCGCTGGCCTTCAAAGCCAGCGATTCTGGGTCCTCGTCATCCCAGTGCAGGATCCCCGGGCTGCGGAGCCCAGTGTGGGGCTCGGACCCCTGACACCCTGGGGAGAAGCTCTGTAGTCATTGTCCTCCTTCTGTTTGTGGGTTGTCCCCCGGGGGTTTGGGGCTTGAGTGTACTGTGTCTCCACCCCTCCCACCCATCTCGTTGTGGTTCCTTCTTTATATCTTTAGTTGTAGAAAAATATTTTCTGTTGGTCTTCAGGTCATTGTCATAGATAGCTGCTTTGTTAATAGTTGTAATTTTGGTGTGCCCGTGGGAGGAGGTGAGCCAGGGTCTTCCTGGGCCACCGTATTGGCCACACCTTCAGGTTAGCATTTCTTGATGATTCTTGCCTGAGTTATTTATTACTATAGTTGTCTCTAAGCGGTGAATTTCTAATACCATAATTTTTCGTACATATATTAGTTGCTTTCTACTGTAAGGAAGATATTTCTCTTCTCATTAACTTTTCAAATATTAATTTGTATCAGTGTGAACTGATGGGTTCACATTTAATTCAATAGGTTATAATCTGCTATCATCAAAATAGCTTTGGTGCTGAAAATGACCGAAGTTTGGCCACTGGGAGCCCTTCCTGCTGGTCTCTGTTCTTTTGATGTGTCCCTTTCACCTTTGATTATTTCTTACACCAAGTTATAACAGATTTGTGAGATAATAGAAAATATATATTGATCTTTGCCCCTAGACCCTGGCACAGAACTCCTGAAACCTGTGTAATTTCTTAAGTGATAAGAGCACTAAGAGCAACTTTTGTTCTAATATTTGGTCTTTGAACTGGATCCTGAAACAGAGCTCCTGAAATTCTTGTAATTTCCTGGGTGACAGACGTGTCATCTGTTCTCATGAGGTGACTCTGGGTGAGCTCTTAGAAGGACTAACAATGAAAGCTGGTCATAGAAAAGATCAGTCCGTGATTAGAGAGTGGCATTTCCAGCTTCAAAGCCCATTTCCTTGAGAAGGGAAATAATTGAAATGGGTTTTTCCAAAAAGTGTCAAATTGTTTTGTATGAGTACTAAAGGAGACACTCAGGGGAAAGACTTGTACGAGGCAGAAACTGAGCTTTTCCTACTTCGAAGGGGAAGAACTGGAGGTGTTTCTAACTTAGTGAGGTTCCCTAGATCCGCAGCATCACCAGGAACCTTGTTAGAAATACTCATTCTTGAGAACCTGACATGCTGAATGAGAAATGCTGAATGGTGCCCAGAAATCTGCTTTAATGAGCCCTGTTCTAAATTTAATGGGAAGACACTGATTCAGAGCATCAGATGACCCAGGCCTTCATGCTGCAGAACTGGTGGTGGTGGTGGTGGTGGAGGGGGCACAGATGATACTGTGAAGGAGTTTCCCTGGAGTTTGGCTGACTTGGTGGCCCTGCAACCCCAAGTCTCCTACCCATGGGCAGACATTACTAATCAATCCCAGGCCCCACTCATCCAGCCCCTGGCTCTCAGAATCCTCCTCCATATGGGGCCCCCGACAACTCCCACTGCTTCCTCAGAGCTGACCTGTGAGATGCCCAGTATCTGCCGTCATTTACCCTGACCCCTCACTGAGATGAGGAGCTTGTCTGACAGAGACCTGGTGACACAGTTTTGGAGCCGACCTGATCAGTTCTTTATTGGGTAGGGGATGCAGTCTGTAATCTGACAGATCTTTGAACCCAGAGAGATCTCAAGCTCAAGTCCTAGCCGACTTGCTGTGAGTTCATAGCTGCCCTGGAAAAAGCCACGGTTTTGACATGTATACCAGCGCCAGTAGACCTGGATGATGCGAACAGCGTTGAGCAAACGGCAGTAACGGAGGCGGATGCGCCACATGCGGACATAGGACTGTAGCTTGACCACTGCCCAGTTTTGCCGCATGTCCTGCTGCAGCGCAGCCCGCCGCCTCTTCTCCAGCAGCTCTGCCAGCTTCTGCTTCCACCACCACTGAATGATACACGCTCTGAGCGCCGCGTGCAGCAGCGTCCTGCGCACCAGGGCGCCCCGCCACCAGGCCTGGATCTTTATTGCTTGCAGCTCTTTGTCAGGGGCCTGTAAGGAAAAAGTAGGGACAGTCAGGGGACATTCCGGATACACCTCAGTCCTGGAGTGAGCCAGGAAGGAGTCCTGATCCTTCATCAAGAATGGCCTCTTCCTCAGAAGTTCAGGAGCACTGGGCAGGCCCTTGGCTGGAGCTTGAAGACCAGACAGGTGTCCCGTTTCTGTCACATTTGGCTAACAGACACACGACGTGGAACTCTGAGTCTCAGGGACCTCATCTGAAACCTGGGGCACACCTGCCCTAGCTGTCACCTGGTTACGTGGCCCTGGTTGGCCAGTCTACACAAGAACACCATGATCTATGGGTCAAAGGTTTATCACGTTCCTGGGCCTGAGCACCCACCTGGGATGCATATCACTTCCTTCAGCCCTCGCCCACAGCTGGACAAGGGGCATCCTTTGCTCTGCTTTCATGCCTGACTCCAGCTCCAGTGCACAGCCTGCGCTCCCCCTCTGTCAGGTCATAGTGTCAGAAGTCTGCCTGCGCCGCACAGTTTGGAGTCTTTCTCACTTACTCTTGACTTGTACTTCTTTTGGTTATCATACCTTCGACTTCGGTTAACACACATACAGCCACTCATGTAAACACCCAGCCCCCTCCCCCGAATTCTAGACTTGAGTTTCTTGACCATGTACTTGACTATGCATCCCCTAAACATAGCCCTCAGAACCCCCTCCCCAGCCTGGCATGGTCTGATTCCCACTAGTCAGGGTTTCTCCTCCCCACGACCAAGTCTCCATGTCTCAGTCACACCCACCTTTCTCAGACCGAGAGGGAACTAAGACGAAAGGATAACAAGGGTGAGTCAGTTCCTATTCGTTCTAGGTCCTATCTGACAACCTTTCATCCTGGTTGGCCTGGGACATTCTCAGTTGATGGTGGTTGTTCCTGAGCAATAATTCATAGCACCATCTTTCACTCACGAATGTATCCTGCTTTGGGCGACAAATTCCCTGATCATCCCAAGCTATGGGCCACATGGAAGACAACCCATCACTCCTGGGTGACTTGGATCAGACATGGTGCAGGTTGGGATCCCCCTCAAGTCTGAGGGCCTCTGTCAGCCTACCTTTGGTGGAGGGGGTGAAGGTGGATGCTTCGGCTCTTCCTCTCTCTCTATTATTAATGTGGTTTCATCAACATCTTCTATTACAATTTGACAAACATGGCCATCCTTCTGTAATCAGTGTTTAGAGGGGAAATATATGGGTAGGTTCTCTGTAAACTCTGTGCCGAATCCACCATGTGCTCAACCTCCTGCCTTGCCCAGAGACCCTAGATGTAGGACTTGCATCCTTAATTAACTGTGGAAATCCACCTTCCCCTGCCTGCAACTTTGGGTAGACCTCTCTCTTACACAGCATTGAATCCCCATGACTTGATAAATGGTTCAAATCTCCGAGTTCTGCAAAATTTAGGTCCCCTAAATTTCCCGTAGTTAGGAAGCAGGTCTCGGGTCTGTACTCTTCTGGGAAGAGCTCTGGGAGGTAGAGAGGAGGAGGTAGAGATGATGTCTTAAGGGCACCTGTGACTCGGGCACCAGGATGGTTCCTGACCATTGAGCCATTCTGGTGAAAAGGCAGAAGTCCTGTCCATTCTTCCTGCCATAAATAACCAAAATTTGGCTAACATAGCAGGTCACTGAAAATACTGGCCCATTAGTACAAAATTGTACAAAGTCAGTCATGTCTTTGATAACATGGCTGGTTGATAAAAACAAATTTGAGACAATTTAAACATCATAAATAGGGAGTTCAATTTTGTGGATTTCAGTTCAATCAAACAATGGAAACAAATAATATTTAGAAAGAACGAGTTTGGAGCAAAATCTTAAACAAGTCTGCACAAAAG
This sequence comes from Camelus bactrianus, assembly GCF_048773025.1. Lineage (NCBI taxonomy): Eukaryota > Metazoa > Chordata > Mammalia > Artiodactyla > Camelidae > Camelus > Camelus bactrianus. The sequence goes on from NC_133555.1 coordinate 32,443,375, forward strand.
GAGATTTACAAATGGCCGAGAAGGACATGAAATGATGGCCAATATCAGTAGTCAGGACGGAAATAAAATTAGAACCACAATGAGATTATTTTCCAGACACCCGAGAGAATGGCTAAAATGAAAAATACTGAAAGCATTAAATATTGACCAGGATGTACAACAGCTGAATCTCTTACACTCTGCGGATGGGAATGTATGAAGCAGTAGAAATACTTTGAAAACTGGTTTGGCAGTTTCCAATAAAGTTAAGCATATCTCTACCCTGTAACTCAGCAATTCTACTCCTAGGTATTTACACAGGACAAATGAAAACACGTATCTTCAAGGATTTATGCATGAATGTTCATAGCAAATTTATTCAAATAGGTCAAAATTGGAAACTGAAATGTTCACCAAAGGTGACCAGACAAAGCAATTGTAGTATATTCATATAATGAAGTAATAAACAGTAATAAAGTGATGAAAACAAATATATGGGTGTATATGCATCAGTGGGACACTGTGCTGTACACTGAAATTGACACATTGTAATCGCCTGTACTTCAGTTAAAAAAAGAACAAACTACTGAAACATACAATATCATAGAGGAATCTCAAAAACATCATGCTAAATGAAAGGAGCCATTAATAGGACGGTACTTACAAGATGATTTCATTTATACCAAATTTTACAACAAGTGAAATTAAACTAGGGGTAAAATAATGCAGAATAGAGGTTACATCTAGAGTAGATGTATAAGACATCACCTGCAAACAACAGGAAGAAACAGAGAAATGTGCTGTTACCTTGTTCTGGGTGGTGCTTACTAGGCAATATAGAATTGTGAAAGCTCACCTAAATGATCTAGACTTAACTGCTTATTGTGGATATCAATGGTTTTACTACTTTTGATTTTTCACCTTCCTACAGGCTGTGTAAGTGGCTGATCTATTACCTTTATTGTACGTTTGCCTTTACTAATGAGATTTTCCTGTTTTAATTTTCGTATTCTAGTTGTGGCCTTTTCTTTTACACTGAGAGAAGCCCCTTTTACATTTCCTGTAAGGCTGGCTTCATGGTGCTGAACTTGTCTGTAAAATTCTTTATCTTTCCTTCATATCTGAATGATACCTTGCTGAGCAGAGTATCCTAGGTTGTAGATTTTTCCCTTTTCACCACATGGAATATGTTGTGCTATCCCTTCTGGCCTGGAAAGTTTCTGCTGAAGAGTCAGCTGGTAGTCTAAGGGGAGTTCGCTTATATGTAAAGAGTAGTTTTCTCTTGCTGCTTTTGAGATTCTATTTATTTTTTGCCATTTTAATTATAATGTGTCTTAGTGTGAACATTTTAGGGTTCATCTTGTTTGGGACTCTCTGTACTTCCTGGCTATCTGTTTCCTAGGATAGGGGTGTTTTCAGCAAGTATTTCTTCAAATAAGTTCTCTGTCCTTTTCTTTCTTCCCCTTCTGGGACCCATATCACGTGTCAGTATGCTTGATATTGTCCTAGAGGTCTCTTAAACTATCTTTATTTTTTAAAATTCTTTTTTTTTCTCCTAGGCTTGGCCAGTGTTATTTTCTCTAATCTGTTTCCAGTTTTTGGGTCCCTTCTCTGTGTCATTAATCTACTGTTGATGCCTCTAGTATATTTTCCATTTCAGTTATTGTATTCCTCGGCTCTTCGGTTCTTCTTTAGCCTTTCTAACTTTTTTGAAATTCTAACTTAGCTGTCTGCATGGTCCAGAGGGGCTTGGTCTCTGGTGCTAATAGGCTAGAGAAAGGATTCCAAACTGGTGCTGACCGGTGCAGGTATTATTGTGGTAGAATGAGCTCCCCCAAATGGCTGCTGCCAGTGTCTCCATCCCTAGGAAGAGTGTACCCTACCTCTCCAGGCGGCTCTCCAAGATCAGCAAGTGGGTCTGACCCAGGCTCTTTTCAAACTGTTGCTTCTGTACCTTGGCTTGGAATGTTCAAGATTTTGCATTCACCCTTTAAGAGTGAACTTTCTGTTTCCTAAAGCCCTCTGGCTCTCCCCAAAATAAGCCCACTGATTTTCAAAGCCAGACACTCTGGGGGCTCATCTTCCCAGTGCAGCTCCCTGAGCTGCAGACCCTGATGTGGGGCTCAAACCCCTCGATCCTCAGGGAGGACCTCTCCAGCTGCGCTGTTCTTTCCATTTGTGGGTCCCCTTCCCCTTCACAGGGGTTTGGGCTCTGACTGTACTGCATTCCTGCTCATTTTGTTGTGGTCCCTATTTTATGTCTTTAGTTGTGGAAGAGATTTTCTTCCAGTCTTCAGGTCATTCTCATAGACAGTTTCTCTGTAAGTAGTTGTAATTTTGGTGTGTCTGTAGCAGGAGGTGAGTTTAGGGTCTTCCTGTTCTGCTATCTTGGCCACTGTCCAGCCCTTGGGTTTTAATTTTGACAACTTTCTTGTTCCTCTGTAAGATCCATAAGTGGTTCTTTCAAAGAATGTGTTGTTTTTTTCATGTCTAAGTGTTCTCCCATCTGTCAAAAATATTAACTTTATTTCCTTAAATTATCTTCTTAAGTCTTCCCTTTGGCTACTGTGTTTCTGCTTGTTAGATTTAGGGAGGCTTTTTCATGCTGTTGGTTTCCCCTAAAGCTTGATGATTCCTGGCTGGGTGTTCATCTTTGTTCTGAGACTCCCCTTAGCCTGCTGATGAGTGCGTCAGTCCCTGATTCCGCAGATCACATGAGCCAGTGTGAGACAAACTGTCGGAGTTGGGTGTCAGTGGGTGGCCTCCTGGGCAGGAGTCTTACTGTACAAGAGGGTTACATGGCACCAGGCCCTGCCTCCCCTTCCCAGGTCACTCACAGTTCCTCCCTGAAGACGGCCCTGTCTTGCCAACTGCAAGACTCATCTGTAAAGCTGGCTCCTCCTCCTCCATACGTATTCCAACCAGTCCCGGTGGTAGCCCGCAGCCTCTGCTGCCCCCGGACCGGATGCCTCCAAGCTTGGAGGGAGTGCATGGCCACTCCGCACTTTGAGACCTTTTTTGTTTTTAGAGCTTTGATTAATTTTCTTTCAGTCTTTTCATATCTGCCTCTGTCCTTTAAAGCATCCATGTAATTTCTGTCCAGTGACGTTCTCTATTTTTTTTTAGGTACTATTAGTTTTTTTTGTTTTAATGCATTTCTTTTCTGTTATTCCCATGAATTTGCAGTGGAAGAGGAAGGTCTGAACCTGTGCTCAAGTATTTTAATCCATTTTCTCATGGACAGTTCCTGAGTTTTCTTTGAGGTCATGTTTCCTTGAGGTTTGTGGTGAAAACACTGAAGCAGATTTTAGCTAGTGCCTGTGCATTTCCTCTGCTGATGGTGTGTCTCTTATCTTGTTTTTAATGAAAAATGTAAACTTAGTTTCTTCCTGTTCTTCCCTTCTATTTTCTTCCTTTATCTCCTGAACATTTCAGTCTGAAAGTCATTAGGCTGAGCAGTACGTGTATTGTGTATTTCTATTCTAAAACGATCCATGCACTTTTTAAATTGGTTTCAGTTTTCTGCTAAATTTCTCATGTTGTCTTCTATTTTCATCAACACATTAAGCATATTTATTTTGAACTTTGAATCTTGTGACTTCATTATCTGGCTCCACTGGAAGTCTATTTCTGTAATTTCTCTTGTTATAAAGCTTTTTTTTTTGGTCTTAAGTTTGGCTATAAAAATAATAGGTGTGAGGATGTGTAGGAAAAATTTTCAAAGTAAGTTGAAATCTGAGAGATGTTCTCCTTCTTCAGAGATGACTTACGTTTGCTCTGGCTGGTGACTGGAGCATTAGCAATCCTGGGTCACCTTAATCCAATGCCAGAGATTTAGATGTTGTGAAACTGGTCTTCTGTCATTGGAAATGCTAGTCTATTTCTAGTTCACTGTTCTCCTAGGATGGTAAGCCCTCTCAATTTCCAACACTGAACATTGGGGTTTATCAGGGTGCCCTCATTCTTGGCAGGTGTGGTCTCTAAATTCTGTGCCTTCTCCTAAAGAAACCGTCAAAAATTCTGCTAAAAAATTCAGCTTGTTGACTTTCCAACTGCCTCTTCACCACCCCTCCCACTAACCGGGGCTGTGAATAACAAGATGCTAATGTTGAGCTGACCTTTTTATTTTTGACTTCTGTGTCCAGAACACTTAATGGTTGTGACATCAATAATCTAAATTTTATTTATTTATATGAAACAGCTGTCTTTCTTCTGCTTCCCTAAAAATGTTTCAACTTCCTTACTTTAAATTACTGTTTACTTTTTTAGTCATAAAATACACAGAAAATATACCATCTTAACCATTTTTAAATGTACAGTTCAGTGCTATTAAATATGCTCATGATGTACAACTATCACCACCATTCATCTCCATAACTCTTTTCTTCTTGTAAAATTGAAACTCTATACCCATTAAACAGTAACCACCCATTCCTCCACCTCCAGCCCCAGGAAACCGCAATTGTCTCTGATCTCACTCTCAGTACCTCTTATAAGCGGAGTCATTCAGTGTTGATTGTTTTGTGACTTATTTTGCTTAGCATAATTGTCCTCAGGTTTCATCAGCTGTGGCTTAAGTCAGAACTACCTTCCTTTTTAAGGCTAAATATTCCACTGTATGTGTGCACATTTTACTTATCTGTTTATTCATTAATAGACATGTAGGTGCTATATTTTAGCTATTGTGAATGCTGCTGCTATGAACACAGGTGTGCAAATATATTTTGAGATTGTGTGCTCAATTATTTTGGGTATATACCTAGAATGAAACTGCCACATCATTTGGTAATTCCGTCTTTAATTTTTTGAGGAACCACCATGCTGTTTTCCCAGCAGCTGAACCATCTTACATTCCCACCAATAGTGTACAAGGGTTTCAACGTCTCCACATTCTCATCGACACTTGTTATTTTGGGTGAGGTGGTATCTCATTGTAATTATGATTTGCATTTCCCTAATGATCAGTAATGTTGAGCATTTTCATTTGTACTTATTGGCCATTTGTGTATCTTCTTTGGACAAGTGTATATTCAAGTCCTTTGCTCATGTTTAACTTTATTTTTGTTATTATCTTTAGAAGTTTTTTTTAGTGTATTCTGGGTATTTATCAGATATGTGATTTCAAATATTTTCTTCCATTATGTGGATTGCCTTTTTGTTCTGTTGGTAGTGTCTTTTTTTTAAACTGAAGTATAGTCAGTTTAAAATGTTGTGTTAATTTCTGGTGTACAGCATAATGGTTCAGTCGTACATGTACATATATTCATTTTCGTATTCTTTTCCACTGTAAGTTACTGTAAGATATCGAATATAGTTCCCTGTGCTATACAGTGTGAACTTGTTGTTTGTCTATTTTACATAATTAGTTATTATCTGCAAATCACGAACTTCCAATTTATCCCTTCCCACCCCCTCACCCCTGGTAACCATAAATTTGTTTTCTCTGACTCTTGTTTCTGTTTTGTAAATAAGTCTTTTTTTTTTTTTTTAGAGTAATATCGTATGGTATAAGTAAGTAATAGAATATATGGTATTTTTCTTTCTCTTTCTGGCTTACTTCACTTAGAATGACAATCTCCAGGTCCATCCATGTTGCTGTAAATGGCATTATTTTATGGCTGAGTACTATTCATTGTATTCATGCACTATAGCTCCTTTATCCAGTCATCTCTCATCTCTCAATGGACATTCAGGCTGTTTCCATGTCTTGGCTATTGTAAATAGTGCTACTATGAACATTGGGGTTCAACAGTGTCTTTTGATGCATAAAAATTTTAAATTTTCATGTAATCCAGTTTGTCTATTTTTTTGCTTGTTGCCTGTGCCTTTGGTGTCATATCCAAGAAATCATCACCAAATTTAATGTTGTACAATTTTTGTCCTATGTTTTCCTCTAAGAGTTTTAGAGTTTTATGTCTTTGATCAAATTTATTTTTTATATGGTGTTAGGTATGGGTCCAGTTTCATTATTTTGCATGTAGATATCCACTTTGCCCAGGGCCATTTGTTGAAAACACTGTCCTTTCCCCCGCTGAAAGGTCTTGGCATTCTTGTAAGAAATAATTCGAACGTATGTGTCAGGGTTTATTTCTGGGCCCTCTTTTCTGTTCCATCGGTCTTGGTCTGTTTTTATGCCAGTACTCTACTGTTTTGATTATTGTAATGTCGTACGCTTTGAAATGAAGGAGTGTGAGTCCTTCAGTTTTTTGTTTTTTTTTTCAGGATTGTTTGGGCTATTCAGGGTTCTTTGAGTTCCATATAAATTTTAGGATAGACTTCTATTTCTGCAAAAAAAAATGGGCATCAGGTACTGATAGGGATTGCACTGAATCTACAGATTATATCTTTATTAAGTCTTTCATTCCATGAACATGGAATATATTTCTATTTATGTTTTCTTTAATTATTCCCAGCAATGTTTTATAGTTTGCATTGTACAAGTCTTTCAGTTTCTTGGTTAAGTTTGTTCCTAAGTATTTTATTTTAATGCTATTGTAAATGGATTTGGGGGGTAGTTTTCGTTTAGGATTGTTCATTGTTAGTGTATACAAATGCAACTGACTTTTTTTTTTTCTAATGGAGGAAGTGGGGATTGCACCTAGGACCTCCTGTGTGCTAAGCATGCATTCTGCCCCTGGGCATTCTACCCACCCTCTGCAATACAACTGATTTCGGTCTTTAATTTTGTATTCTGCTACCTTGCTGACTTCATTTACTAGCCATAACAGTATTTGATTGTATTCCTTAGGATTTTCTTTATCCGACTCTATCCTCTGTTAACAGAGAGAGTTTTCCATCTTCTCTGTGATTTAAGTGGCTTTTACTTCTGTTTCTTGCCTAACTGCTCTGGCTAAAATTTCCAGTAATGTCAAACAGAAGTGAAAATGGACATCTCTGCCTTGTTCTTGACGTTAGTGGAAGGTTTCAGTCTTCCACCACTGAGTGTGATGTTCCCTGTGGGTTTTTCATGTGTGGTTTTCTATTATGTTGAGGTAGTTTCCTTCTACTCCTAGTTTGTTGAGTATTTTTCTTTATCATGAAAGGGTATTAAATTTTGTCATAATGCGTTTTATGCATCATATGGGTTTTTCCCTTCATTCTGCTAATGTAGTGTATTACATTGATGGATTTTGTATGTGAACCAACTTTGCACACTGGGAATCAATCCCACTTTGCCCTAGTGTATAATCCTTTTAATATGCTGCTAAATTCAGTTTGCTAGTATTTTGGTGGAGATGTTTTCCATCAGTGTTCAAAAGGAATATTGGTGTGTAGTTTTCTTTCTAGGCAGTCCCACACATGCTTCTCATGGCCGTGATCCCATGTCCTTGGGTCAGCTTTCTTCTCTCTCCTCCTGTGGGTCCTTGAGGATGTCCCTCTAAGCCAAATCTAGATGCTGGCCAGCACATCCGTCTCCAGCTCTCCTCAGTGCATCCCAGATGAACACAGTGTTGTTCCTTTTTAAGATTTTCTACATGGGGAACAAAGAAAAACAAAATGGGCATTGCAGCAAAGTTTAGAGCATTAATACAGTATCCAGTCCCAAATTCTTGCTTGTTACTACATGGGATGGTGTAGGAAACTAAGGTATCCACGTGCTTGTTTTAGTATCTCAGTTTGTGCTTCCATTGCCTTGCATGGGAAGCCAGTCACCTCAAAATTCGCTGTGACAGCCAGCTCAAGGTGCAGGGACACATCTCACCAGGACCTCTTGGTAGACAGGATACTTCTGGACTTTTATCCATACATGTGTCTACCATTGCACTGGATCTTGGCTCCACTGAGATGATCAGGAAGAGATTTTACTTTTTCTCTTCATTCCAAGTATTATGGCTTACTTTAGGCTAGCCCAAATGATGGAGGAGCAATACAGGATCAGAACAAGGAAAAGGATGTTTAGGAGATGCAGGGGAGAAACGGTCATAAAATGTAGCATCTCAAAGATATGAATGGAATGCAGGGCAGCTCCAGGACTCCCCAGGACGTTAGTGGCATTCACTCTCGTCTAGATGCTCCAGTTGGGAACTTTTTGTGTTCTAATTTCTGTTGTTACTACCATTTCATGTCTACATTCTCTTTATTCTATTTCCTCTGCCTTATAACATTAACTACTTCATAACTTGAGCCTGGTTATGACCCCTCGTGACCCCTCATATTGCATCATTTATGCAAGTGATCCTCAGCTCTGCTGCTCTCATTCCAATTGTCTCTTTCAAACTCTTTTTATAAAATTCAAATTTGAGGCCAAGAGAATATTTTCTGATAGTTATTACATACATATTTAAAAACAAAGCTCCACATATATCCATTAGATATTCAAATATTCTATTATCATTTTTAATCCACATATTTATTTTACAATATCATATTTTATAAATTGAAGAATAGCTGATGTACAAAATTAGATGCTACAGGTATACAATATAGTGATACAATTTTGAAAGGTTGTACTCCATTCATAGGTGTTATAAAATGTCAGCTATATCCCCCCATGTTGTACAATCCTCCTTGCAGCTCACTGGATACCTGCTAGTTTGGACCTCTTCCTCCTCCGCCTCCACCTCGCCCCCCCTTCCCTCTGCCCCCTGGTAACCACTAGTTCCTTCTCTACATCTGTGAGTCTGTTTCTTTTCTGCTATCTTCACTAGTTGGTTCTAATTGTTTTAGATTCCATGTGGAAGTGATATCTTCCAGCATTTGTCTTTCTCTGTCTGACGTATTTCCCTCAGCATCATGCCCTCCCAGTCTACCCACACTGTACACCAGAAACGAATACAACACTTTGAATCCACTGTAGTTCCGTTAAAAAGCAAACAGACTGTGTGGAACTCTGTGCTTCCTGGACTTGGGTGAGTGTTTCCTTTCCCAGGCTTGGGAGCTTTTTGGTTACGATCTCTTCAGAGATCTTCTCAGGTCCTTTCCCTCTCTCTTCTCTTTCTCGGACCCCTATCATGTGAACAGCAGTGCTCTTCATGTTGTGCCAGAGTTCCCTCAAACTATCCTCATTTCTTTTCATTCTCTTCTTTTTTTTCTGTGCTGCACTAGTGATTTCCACTAACATGTCTTCTAGCTCACTGATCCGTTCTTCTGCCTCATTGAGTCTATTTGTGGTTCCTTCTTGGGTGGTGTTCATTTCACTGATTTCATTCTCAATTCTGGGTATTCTTTGTGTGTGCGTCTGTGTGTGTTTTTTTTTATTGAAGGATAGTGAGTTTACAGTGTTGTCAGTTTCTGGTGTACAGCATAATGCTTTAGTCATGGATGAACATCCATATATTTCTTTTCATATTCTTTTTCATCATAAGTTACTACAAGATGCTGAATATAGTTCCCTGTAGTATACAAGAGAAACTTGTTTCTCTATTTTATATATAGTAGTTAGTATATCTGCAAATCTCGGACTCCCAATTTATCCCTTCCCACTCCCTTCCCCCAATGGAAACCACAAGTTTGCTCTGTCTGAGTCTGCTTCTGTTTTGTAAAGAAGTTCGTTTGTCTTTTTTTTCCCCCAGATTCCCTATATTATGGAATTTTTCTTTCCTTTTCTAGCTTACTTCCCTTAGAATGACAATCTCCAGGTCCATCTGTGTCTGCAAATGATATTATTTTGTTATTTTTCATGGCTGAGTAGTATTCCATTGTATACACATACCACAACATCTTTATCCAGTCATCTGTCAATGAATATTTAGGTTGTCTCCATGTCTTCTTGGCTGTTGTAAATAGTGCTGCAGTGAACACTGGGGTGCGTGTCTCCTTTTGATTTAAGGTTCCCTCTGGATGCATGCCCAGGAGTGGGATTGCTGGATCCTATGGTACGTCTGTTTTTCATCTGTTGAGGAATCTCCGTACTGTTTTCCCTTATGGCTGCCCCAAACTACATTCCCACCAACCATGTAGGAGGATTCCCTCTTCTGCACACCCTCTCCAGCATTTATCGTTTGTGGACTTTTGAATGAAGGCCGCTGTGACTGGTGAGAGGTGATACACCTAGCTGTAGTTTTGATGTGCATTTCTCTGATGAGCAGTGATATTGAGCGATTGTTTTCCATGTGCCTCTTGGCCATTTGTATGTTTTCATTGGAGAATTGCTTGTTTAGGGCTTCTGCCCATTTTGGGATGGGTTGGTTTGCTTTTTTTTTTTAATCATTAAGTTGTATGAGCTGTTTATATAGTCTGGAAATTAAGCCCTTGGTCTCATGTTTTGCAAATATTTTCTCCCCTTCTGTAGATTGTCTTTGTTTTGCTTCTGGTTTCCTTAACTGTGCAACAGCTTTAAAGTTTAATTAGGTCCCATTTGTGTGTTTTTGCTTTTCTTTCTGTTGCCTGGCTAGACTGCCCTAGGAGAACTTTGCTAGGATTTCTGTCCAATAATGTTTTGCCCATGTTTTCTTCTAAGAGGTTTAGAGTATCTTCTCTTAGGTCTAAGTCTTTAAGCCATTTTGAGTTTATTTTTGTGTATGCTATGATAGATTATTCTAATTCCATTGATTGACATGCAGCTAGCCACTTTTTCACAGTAGCGGATAAGAAGACAACCTTCAGAATAAGGAATATTTTGCAAAAATTGAGACGGATGAGGGCTTAATTTCCAGGATATGTAAACAGCTCATACAATTTAGTAATACTAAAATAACCAAATCCAAAGATGAGCGGAGGATGTATATAAGCAATCCTCAAATGAAGACATACAAATGGCCTAGAGGCACCTGAAAACTGTTCAGTATTGCTAATTATCAGAGAACTTCCAATCAAAACCACAATGAGCTATCACATCACAGCAGTCACAGTGGCCATCATTCAAAAATCCACAAGCTATAAATGCTGGAGAGGGTGTGGAGAAGAGGGAACCCTTCTACACAGTTGGTGGGAATAGTTTGGGGCAGCCGTAAAGGAAAACAGTATAGAGATTCCTCAACAGATGAAAAACAGACTTACCATATGACCCAGCAATCCCACTCCGGGGCATATATCCAGAGGGAACCTTAATTCAAAAAGATACACGCACCTCAGTGTTCACAGCAGCACTATCTCCAGCAGCCAAAACATGGAGACAACCTAAATGTCCATGGACAGATGACTGGATAAAGACGTTGTGGTGTGTGTATACAATGGAATACTACTATGCCATTTGCAGCGACATGGATGGACCTGGAGATTGGCATTCTAAGGGAAGTAAGCCAGACAGAAAAAGAAAAATTCCATATGATATCACTTATATGAAGACAGTGGGACTTATTTACAAAACAGACAGACTTACAGACATCCAAAACAAACTGATGGTTACTGTGGGGGGGGGGGGCGGGGGAGGGATAACTTGGTAGTGTGAGAGCTGCAGATACTAACTACTATATACAAAATAGGTAAACAAGAAGTTTCTACTGGATCCCAGAGAGAACTATATTCAATATCTTGTAGTAACTTACCGTGAAAAAGAATATGAAAACAAATATGTATGCTCATGCACACCAGAAACTGACGCAAACATTGTAAACTGACTTTACTTCAATTATATATGTGTGTATATATACACACACACATACATACAGAGAACAAGAGAATACCAAAACAGAACTGAAGAATGAAATCAGTGAAATGAATACCACCCAAGAAGGAACCACGAATAGACTCAATGAGGCAGAAGAACGGATCAGTGAGCTAGAAGACATGTTAGTGGAAATCACTAGTGCAGCACAGAAAAAAAAGAAGAGAATGAAAAGAAATGAGGATAGTTTGAGGGAACTCTGGCACAACATGAAGAGCACTGCTGTTCACATGATAGGGGTCTGAGAAAGAGAAGAGAGAGGGAAAGGACCTGAGAAGATCTCTGAAGAGATCGTAACCAAAAAGTTCCCAAGCCTGGGAAAGGAAACACTCACCCAAGTCCAGGAAGCACAGAGTTCCACACAGTCTGTTTGCTTTTTAACGGAACTACAGTGGATTCAAAGTGTTGTATTCGTTTCTGGTGTACAGTGTGGGTAGACTGGGAGGGCATGATGCTGAGGGAAATACGTCAGACAGAGAAAGACAAATGCTGGAAGATATCACTTCCACATGGAATCTAAAACAATTAGAACCAACTAGTGAAGATAGCAGAAAAGAAACAGACTCACAGATGTAGAGAAGGAACTAGTGGTTACCAGGGGGCAGAGGGAAGGGGGGGCGAGGTGGAGGCGGAGGAGGAAGAGGTCCAAACTAGCAGGTATCCAGTGAGCTGCAAGGAGGATTGTACAACATGGGGGGATATAGCTGACATTTTATAACACCTATGAATGGAGTACAGCCTTTAGAAATTGAGAATCACTGTAGTGAATACCTGTAAGATAGAACATTGTACGTCAAACTACTGCAATTTAAAAAATATGATATTGTATATAATAAAGTTAAAGAAAAACGTCCTGGCTGTGAACACAGCCCACCCCATCAGCAGACTTCCTGAGCCACAGATGCCTCTAGACACGGCCCTACCCGCTGGAGGTCCAGGACCAAGCTTCACCCGGCAGCACCCACTCCTCCTGCCAGGAAACCTGCATAAGGCGCTAGTTCAGCCTCACCCACCAGAGGGCAGACACCAGAAATAAGAAAACAGCCCCAAACCCTGTGGAAGGAATCCACAAACCCAGGCCACACTCTATCCTGGGACCGGCTGGACCCTGGCTCTTGGGTGACAAGAGAGGAGTGTACTCCTGGGACGCATAGGACGTTTCCCACAGAGGGCCACCTCTCTCCAAAGTTGACAAATGGAACTAACCTACCTCAAAAATACAAATAGAAAGATAGCGTGAGGAAGCAGAGGAATATCCCCCAGGCCGAGCAAGGCACAAGAGAAAATCCCAGGAAAAGGAATAGGGGATGAGGAGATAGGCAGTTTATCCGAGAAAGAGTTTAAACTAATGATGGCAAATAGGGTCGGAGGACTCAGGAGGAATACAGAAGCACAGAGCAAAGATTTTAGCAAAGCGTCGGAAGATGTAAACAGCGCCCAACCGTAACCCTCCCAGACGTCAGACAATACTACAGAGCCGCGGTAATCACAGCAGCATAGTGCTGGTCCCAAAACACACATATGGATCAATGGAACAGAAGGGGGAGCCCAGAAAGAAACCCACAGACTTTTGGTCAATTAATCTTTGACACAGGAGGCAAGAACATACCATGGAGTAAAGACAGTCTCTTCAGCAAATGGGGTTGGGATTACTGGACAGCTGCAGGTAAATCCACGAAGTCAGAATACTCCCTCGTAGCCCACACAAAAATAAACTCAAAATGGCTTAAAGACTTAGACCTAAGAGAAGACACTCTAAACCTCTTAGAAGAAAACATGGGCAAAACATTATCAGACAGAAATCCTAGCAAGGTTCTCCTAGGGCAGTCTAGCCAGGCAACAGAAAGAAAAGCAAAAGTATTCCAATGGACCTAATTAAACTCATAAGCTTTTGCAAAGCAAAGGAAACCAGAAGCAAAACAGAAACCCAACCTACAGAATGCGAGAAAATACTTGCAAAAGATGAGACCAACAAGGGCTTAATTTCCAGACTATATAAACAGCTCATACAATTTAGTAACACTAAAACAAACAACCCAATCTCAAAAAAACAAGCAATTCTCCAATGAAGACATACAAATGGCCAAGAGGCACATGGAAAACAATCGCTCAATATCACTGCTCATCAGAGAAATGCACATCAAAACTACAGCTAGGTGTATCACCTCTCACCAGTCACAGCGGCCTTCATTCAAAAGTCCACAAGCTATAAATGCTGGAGAGGGAGTGGTGAAGAGGGAATCCTCCTACACGGTTGGTGGGAATGTAGTTTGGGGCAGCCATAAGGGAAAACAGTACGGAGATTCCTCAACAGATGAAAAACAGACGTACCATAGGATCCAGCAATCCCACTCCTGGGCATGCATCCAGAGGAACCTTAAATCAAAAGGAGACACGCATCCCAGTGTTCACTGCAGCACTACTGACAACAGACAAGAAGACATGGAGACAGTCTAAATGTCCACTGATAGATGACTGGATAAAGACGTTGTGGTGTGTGTATACAATGGACTACTACTCAGCCATGAAAAATAACAAAATAATGTCATTTGCAACGACACGGATGGATCTGGAGATTGTCATTCTAAGAGAAGAAAGCCAGACAGGAAAAGAAAAAATTCCATATGACATCACTTATATGTGGAATCTAAACAAATAAAGACAAATGGGACTTAATTACAAAAGAGACAGACTCACAGACATCCAAAACAAACGGATGGTTACCCAAGTGAGTGGGGGAAGGGTTGGGAAGGGATAAATTGGGAGTATGAGGTTTGCAGATACTAACTACCATATATAAAATAGAGAAACAACAATTTTCTACTGTATAGCACATGGAAATATATTCAATAGCTTATAATAACTTTTCATGAAAATGGAAACAAATCAGAGGAAATTTTTGTAAGAAAAAAAAAAACATTATCCAGCCCTGCTGTGTGCCAAGTACTGTTACAAGCATTTGTTAAATCAGAGTAAGACAGGCAGTCTCTAGCCGCATAGAGATCACATTCTACTTGAGGGAGACAAATCGGTAAGTGTGCTTTCTGTGAATTGGGCCAGATGACCATTTTGGACTGTGCACTGAGAAAGATGTTTATGGACCGCATTGTCTACTTTTGACAACGCTAACCCTCACCAACATGGGCAAGTGGGTTAAAAATTTAGTTGCAAAATATCCTAGTCTGAAATGTTACCCGTGAGCTCAAGGAACCAGAAGAAACTATGGTGCTGATAATTTTCCTTCCTGTAGAGGGAGCTCCTCACCAGCCAAAATGGGATGCCATGGAAAATGCTTTTAGAACACGTTCTGAAACATTTTCTCCGTGAGATTTTTGTTGGGAAAAGCCAAGTGGTTCACTCATAAAAATTCTTTCAGCTTAATGCTTAGAGCTTTGGAAATATAATTTCCTCACCCAGTATCACTTATCCCTCCAGCCCAATTTTAATTTATTTGTTCAAAGTATTAAAATGCAACACCTTCTGGTTTGTTTTAGAATAGCTGATTGTCATTATGAAGTACAAACTTTTAAAGCCAGATTTCAATACAACCTTTGCATAATTAGTGGATACAACTGGAAAGTGTGTTAGATTAGGAGGCAGAACCAACAAGGCCAGTTTCCCTCCAAGCAGCAGGTCTTTGTGAGAGTCTTTCCTAGCTTCAGCAGCCATTAAAATCAGTATCAGAGGGAACTGAGCTTCAACTCCAGACCAGCAGATCCCTCCCAAGACAAAAATAAACCAAGACTTAACCCAAATAAGAAGAAAAAACAATCACCTAGGCAAAGGATGTGAACAGACAAGTCATAGAAAAAGAAACAGCAAGGGGGAAAGGATTCTGAACATATGCAAAGATGCTCTTAAAAAAATGGTGACTGGTGATTACCAGTCCTTCAGGTTGGTAAGGGTGAAGAGAAACAGGCTGTATCACATGTTGTTGGTCAGAATGCAAACTGGCAAAACCTCTCTGAATAACAATTTAACAAAATCCATCAAAACTAAAAATGCAGCAGTACAACTGATCCAGCAATTGTACTCTGGGTATTTTTTCTACACAAATACTCCTACCAAAAGTCAGCATCCACTTGACATCAAAATCTGTAATTAGGTTAGCACGGGATTAGAAAACCATAGGCCAGCCTGGCTTGTGAACCCAGATGCAAATATTAGCAGACTGACTCCAAAGGGTAGGATTTATCCTATGAATGCAAGTATATTGATCGTTGTTCCTAACTGGAAACAACACAAGCTGACCCATATTTATTTAAGCAGAAAATAAAAGTAGTGAAACAATATTTATTAGCTCACCAAATTTTCAGGAAGTCTGGAGACTAGGCTCAGAAATAGATCATGTCTAGAACCATAGAAAATGCCATACCCAAGAACTAGCCTGATGAGGATTCCGCCATGGGCACAAAGGATGCGCCCTCGGTTCTCCAGATCCCATACTGCAAGCTGAAAACTCCTCGTGGGTACATTTGATTGGCCAGAACTGTCACATGTCTGCTCAGCAGCCAAGGAAGCTGGGAAAGGAAGAAATTGGCATTTACAGCTCTGGCACTAGAAGCAGGCTGTCTCCCACCAAGACAGATAAGAAGGGTAATTCCCAAACACAGGGAAGAGACTCAGGTGCCAGGAAGTCTTAAATATGGCCGAGACCCGCCACTGTGAGATTTCCACAGTAAAAAAATCTTTTGATGTAATTCACAGTATTAACAGATCAAAGAGGAAAACCATGTAATCTTCTCTATGGCTGTGGGGGAAAAAAGCATTTCATTAAAAAAAAAAATAGCAAACAACCTAGCTTAAAAAAATAAGCCCAAGACCTTACCAGATACCTCACCAAAGAAGACATACAGATGGCAGATAAGCACGTGAAGAGATACTCCATATCATGTCATCAGGAAAATGCAAATTAAAACAATGAGATACCATGACACACATGTTAGAATGGCCAAAATCCAGAATACTGGCAACACAAAATGCTCTCATTCATTGCTAGTGGTAATGCAGAATGGTTCAGCCACCTTGGAAGACAGTTTGGCAGTCTCTTACAAAATAAGCATACTCTTATCATATGACCCAGCAATCTTGTTCCTTAGTATTTATCTAAAGGAGCTAAAATTTACGTCCGCACAAAAATCTGCAAACAGATTATTAGAGCAGCTTTATTCACAACTGCCAAAACTTGGAAGCAACCCAGATGTCTTTGAGTAGGTGACTGGATAGACTGTAACACATCCATACAATGGAACATTATCCAACACCAAAGGAAAAAAAGCTATCGATGAAAAGACATGGAGCTTCAATATATGCGTATTACCAAGTGAAAAGGCTACAAACTGTATGATTCCAACTATATGACATTCTAGAAAAGGCCAAACTGTGGAGTCAGTAAAAAGTATCAGTGGTTGCCAGGGGTTGGGTGAGGGAGGGATGACTAAGAGGAGCTCAAAGAATTTTTAGGGCAGTAAAAATACTCTGTATGATCCTATAATGGCGGATACATGCCATTCATTATACATTTGTCTACATCCACAGAATGTACAACACAAAGAATGAACTCTATCACCCAAAATTTATAGTTTACATTAATGTGTCAGGGTAGGTTCATCAATTTTAACAAATATACCACTTTGGTGAGGGATATTGATAGTGGAGGAGGTTTTGCATGTGTAGGGGCAGAAGGCAAATGCGGATTCCCTGTATCTTCTGCTCAGTTTTGCTGTGAAACTAAAACTGCTCTAGAAAATATTTTCAGAGAAAGACAAATACTGTATGATCTCACTTATACGTGGAACCTTAAAAAAACAAAACAGAACAAGCTCTTAGAAAAAGAGATCAGACTTGTGGTTACCAGAGGCAGGGATGGGAATGGGGGATTGGAGGAGGCTGGTCAAAACGTACAAACTTCCAGTTATAAGATAAATAAGCACTAGGGATGTAATGTACAACACGATGGCGATAGCTATCACCGTATGCTATATAGGAAAGTTGTTAAGAGTAAATCCTAAGAGTCCTCATCACAAGGAGGAAATTCTTTTTTCTTCTTTCTTTTCTTTTTATTGTATCTACATGCGAAGATGGATTTTAGCTGAACCTATCATTTCACAATATATGTAAATCAAACCATCATACAGTAAACCTTAAACTTATACTGTGACATATGTCAATTATTTCTCAATAAAACTGGAAAAAATAGAATATAATCTTAAAAAAATAAAGTCAAAAAAAACCATTAGAATATCAGAGCAGGAAGAAACATAATTATTTTGAAAAGCGTAACTAAAATAACCACCCACTAACATCCTCATTGGTGGGAAAGCATAACAAATGTTAAGGTCAGAGGGAGAAGAGGTGCCACGCCCCACCAGATCCTTTTCAACACTGTACCAGAATCCTTGTGTAACAACAGCAATAAACTCAAATTACTAAAATTAGGAATGACTTTGGGGACCTTATGAAATAAAAGGGATCATAAGAGAATACCATGAATAATTGTATACCAACAAATTAGATAACCTAGATGAAATGGACAGATCCCTAAAAGCACAAACTCTCAAAACTAACTGAAAAGGTAACAGATCTGAACAAGCCTATAAGAAGTGAAGAGATGCATCAGTAATCCAAAACTTCAAAGAAAGCCAAGGACCAGTTGGCTTTGCTGGTGAATTTTATACACATGAAAGAAGAACTAACACCAAGTCTTCTCAAATTCTTCCCAAAAATAGGAGAAAAGGAACTGCTCCCTCACTCATTTCCTGGAGGTCAGGATTACCATGACACAAAAGCCAAAGACACTATAAGAAAACTGAAGACCAATACCAATTATGAGTACAGATATAAAAATCTTCAGCAAGATACTAGGAAATTAAATCCAAAAGCATATTGAAAGGGTTATACACCATGACCTAACAGGATTTATCCCAGGAACGCAAGGCAGCTTCCACATATGAAGATCAATGTAATACACTGTATTAATAGAAAAAAGGGGGGAAAGTCACGATTATCTCAATTAATACAGAAAAAGAATTTGACAAAATTTAAGACCCTTTCATGATTAAAACAAAAACCATACAATAAACTGGTAGTAGAAGGGAACTTCTCAAACTAATAAAGGGCAGCTATGAAAAAACCACAGCTGACATACTTAGTGGTGACAGACTGAAAGTTTTTTTTTTTTTTCTCTAAGATGAGGAATGAAACAAAGATACCTTCCTCCATTGCTGCTATTCATTATTGTACTGGAAGTTTTAGCCAGGGCAATTAAGCAAGAGAGAATGAAATTACATTCAAATTGGACAGGAAGAAGTAAAACTATCTCTATTTGCAGATGACATGATCTTACACATAGAAAATCCTAAAGAATTCACACAAAAAAAGTTGTTATAAACTAATTCAGCTAAGTGGCAACATGCAAGATAAACATTTTTATTTCTACACAAAACCATTTGTATTTCTAAACAATAACAATGGAAATTTAAAAAATGAAATTAAGAAAACAATTCTATTTATAATAGTGTCAAAAATACTAAATTACTTGAGAAAAAAATTAACCAAGCAGATGCAAGACTTGGACACTTAAAACTACAAGACATCATTGAAGTACCTTAAAGGAGACCTAAATATATTTACCGAATCCAAGTTCATGTGCTCATGTGATGCGCAGTGAGGCCAAACAGTACCAAAATGTCAGAGTCTGGAGCAGACAAAGGTTTGTTGCAGGGCCAAGCAGGAACAGGCGCCTCCTGCCCAACCCCCCACCCGTCCCGCTGCCCCCACCCCAGCCCCCTGAAGGACTTCAGCAAAGCGTTTTTAAAGAACAGGTGAGGGAGGGGCAGCCCAGGGCATGTGATCAGCTGTGCACGCTTCTGATGAGCAGTTCTTAGGTGCCAGAAGGTCTGGGAGCTACCTGCTCATGGTCATCAGATAGTTAATTTCTTCCACTTGGTGGTGGTTTTTAGCGCTGAAAACCTCAGGGAATGTGTACTAGGTATTATTATCTGGGTACTTCAGAGATACAGGGGAGGGGTCTGTCTTGGGAAGGCCCCATAGGGTCCTTCTCAGTTATAATTCCCCTTTTTTCTTCAATACTTCTCAGTATTGAGAAGAGGTGTTGGATGAGAAGGGGAATAATGTTTTGGTTCATCATAAACTCAGAAGAACTCTGTTTTAATCTCCAATCCTGTCTCATCCTTCCACAAATCTTTCAGGGAATGAGGCAACGGCTGCTCTCCTTCCTGCTGAAATGGGGCACAGTCCCACCGAGACCGAGCAGGACCCTGTGGGGCACCCCCCAAACCCCTGCCACATGTGTATAGAAAAGCTGAATCTCCCAGGTCCCCCTGAGTCATGAAAGAACAGGCTCGAGCAGTTGATGACTAAGACAACAGGCAGAGATCCACTGCCTGATGCACTTTCCTCAGTTGTGTCACAGATACTCTGCCACCAGAGGGGGAAAACGAAGCTGCATGATGACCAGATCTTTTCCCTAGCCTCCCCAGAATGGCTGGTGGTGTCCCAAGTATGACGCAGCTTAGATAGTTCCAAGTTCTCAACAATACAGGAATGCGCCTGAGATCACGTCCACAGTGGCCACGTAGTTTTTACCTTGGATGTCTGAACCACAGCTACTCCATTTAGACTTTCAAACGTATTCCCCTCAAGGCCAAAGCAGAGGTACAATGCACATCCACAAGGCCACAAGCAGGCCGCTATGGTCAGTAAAGTTTAAGTTAAACTATGTATAAGCAAGAGTGATATCCCCCTATCTCAACGTGTGCAGGTTTTTCCATCATTTCCCCTTTTGATTGCAAATCTTTCAATAGAAAGCACTGATGATCAAAATGGCCATCCCTCTGTTGGGATGGTGGCTCCTGCCCCAGCTTCAGATCATGTCCCTGGTGCTAGGCCTCCTTTATATCTGGTTATTCACGTTGGGGAAAAACTAATCAGGTATCAGCAAAAGGCTCAGAGGTATGCTAATGCGGGAACATGTTATAGGCCATCCATTTTATCACTTATACGTTGTTACACAAACATTTTACATGTGCTTTTAGCAACAGACTTGAAGCTAGCATTGTTACACATGTTGACTAGTTATACTCTGTGACAACTCCATTAGAGAATTCTCTTTCTATCCTAAATGTATGGGGGCAACAGTGTGGTTAGAAGTTAAACAATAACTTTCAGTACGGAGAGGGAACCAAACACTTGGTAAACAGTTCAATTAAAGAACGTAGATTAAAAGCCAGCTAATATTTCAGACAAAACCAAAAAACTACAACCATATTCATCAGTTCATTCAATCCTATGAAATCCATCCTTTTCACTAACAGCTTTATGAAGTTTTCATTAGACTTTTAAAATATCTTACCCAGCTCAGCAGTATGATTTTAAAGAAACCGGCACTTGTCCAGAAGTCCCTTTTATGAATCCTCTTGAAGGTGAAGTCTTGCAAAGCATCAGCTTAACTGTCCATGAAGGACAAAAGAACGCAAAAGGCAAGGTAAAAGATGCGAATACAGTGTGCCTGACAAGCTTAATCAAGTTGCTGTGACATACAACGTTCCATGGCAACCAGAATCCTGACTGACAGCATTAAACCAGGACACACCCAAATTTCAGAAATTTCATATAATTTCTAGAATGTCTAAATTAATATTTACCCATAATGTACAGTCTGAGGAGACACCGCTCATTTGACAGTGCTTCCTGTGCAATTCAACATACCAACCGATCCTAGTTAAATATTTTTCTTTGAGATGCCTCAGGGGCCCTCTGAAGCATCCCAAAGTTAGCTGAAGTCAAACAGAACTTTAATTAGAATTTGATAGGAAGTTTGTCAAAAATATCAAAAAGTTTCACACCAGTTGTTATCAGAATAATTCTGCGTTAAATTTCTTTTCTTAAGCGAGGAACCAAATCCCGTCCTGCAGCAGCCTACATTCAATAACAAGATCCATTCATCCATTAAGTTTAATCTCAGCCCGACCATGAAGGTCTCCCTTTCCACAAACTCTCCACAACTTTCTGTATCTCTATTAGTTTCTCTTATTTTTTTTCATCTAGAAACAACCAGCTTTAGGACAAAATCATTTTTTTTTAACAAAATGCAATTCCATTCCCACTATCTCTTACTCAAAACATACATTCTACTTTCCTACTATATACTGAAATGTTCCCTTTATTATTTTTAGTAGTTTTAAAGACATATTTAAATTAGAATCCTCAACTCTTAAAAAGCTCAACTTCTAGTGAAAACCAAGAAGATAATCATGAACTGTCTTTTCCATTTTCTATAGATTGGCAAACACAAACACCAATAATAATTTCCAAAACACATGCTCTGTACAGAAAATATCTCACTGCGGCACCAAACATATTTAACAATAGTCCTAAACATCTTTTAACTTCTCTGCAGGTGGAAGCCAATGCCCAGTAAATAATGATTCAGTATCTTATTTAGGAATGACCTAGCTATTCAACAAAATTCCATCATTTAACTTCTTTTAGCACAATATCAAGAGATTTTTTTTTTTCAGTTCTTCCTCTTACTGTTTTTACAAAAACCAATCATCTTGGCTATTTTCAGGGATTTTTTTTTTCTTTCAGTTCCCAAATATCCACTTCAGCTTTAAAAAAAAAAAAAAAAGCAACAGTAACAGACAGTAGCAGATCTATCATTCACTTTCACGTGCCTCACTTTCAGCAAAACCAGGAAGAGACAACACGACTTGGACTCAGGTACCGACACACGCGCGCGCAGGTGCACATGCGATAAACCTGAAGCAACTACAACAGGCCACTTTGATATAATAGCAGAGCCATTAGGGGCCATTTTTTCTCCAGATCTCAGGAAGTACTGAGGCCACACAGTGTTACAATAAAAATATCATTTTCTTTCATTTAAGAGAGCATAGCTTAAGCTCTCCCAGTTTTGCAAAAATACCCCAGGGGACTATAAAATGGAACAGAGCTCTGAATACCCATAATAATTATTCATGGTTGGTGTTGTCAAATATCAAGGAAACAATTCAGAATGGTCTCTCAGGATCACGGTTCCCTAGCCCCAAAAACGGAGATTCTCAGCCAATTCCCCATCAGTCCAAAAGGAAAGAACCCCAACCAATGCCCCGTCAGAGATGAGGCTGAATGAATGATCCAGGCGGGTCCAAAAGGGAAAATCCCAGTCAATGCTCTATCGCAGGCAAAGCCAACACAAAGGGAAGGCTACCCCTGGTGCTGTCACACGCAAGCCCATTACTCACCAGAGACGTCTCAAACTGCCAATGCAAGTACTGATACACACACACACACACACTACCCCCCCTTTTTTTTTTGCAGTAATGGACAAGCTAATCTCTCTTCTTTTTAAATGGGGGTACTGGGGATTGAACCCAGGACCTCCTGAATGATAAGCACACACTCTACCACTGAGCTATTCCCACCACACACCCTCCAGACAAGCTAATCTTGATGTTAGTATGGAATTGCAAGGGTCCCAGAATAGCCAAAATAATCTTGAAAAAGATAAAGTTGGAGGACTCAAACTTCTTGATTTTAAAACTTGCTACTACAAAGCTCCAGTAATCAAGACAGTGTACTGGCAGGGGGATAGATATATAAATCAATGGATTTGAATCGAGAGATGAGAAGTAAACCTATGGATCTATGTTCAATTGATTTTTCAACAAGGGTACCAAGATCTGGGGGAAAGAATAGTATCTTCAACAAATGGTGCTGGGATAACTGGATAGCCCCGTGCAAAAGAATGAAGGTGGCCTCTTACTTCACAACATACACAAATATTAACTCATAATTGATTGAGGTCCTAAATGTAAGAGAGAAAACTAAGAAATTCTTAGAATAAAAACCATAGGGGTAAATCTTTAAGATTTGGCAATGGATTTTTAGTTCTGAGACCAAAGCACAAGCAACAAAAGAAAAATAGATAAACTGGACTTCATCAGAATTTAAAACTTTTGTGCTTCAAAGAACATGATGAAGAAAGTGAAAAGACAACCCACAGAATGAGAGAAAATATTTTCAAAATGTATCTGGTAAGGATCTAGTGTCCAGAATATATAGACGACTCTTACAATTCAACAACAAATAAGCCAATTGAAAAGTGGGAAATGGACTGGAATAGACATTTCTCCAAAGAAAGATGTACAAATGCCCAAGAAGCACATGAAAAGATGCTCAACATCATTAGTCCTAGAGAAATGTAAATCATAACCGCACTGAGACACCATTTCACACTAGGGTGACTATAATTAGGAAAATGGAAAATAACCTGGGGGGATATGTTGATTGGTAGGAAGCTAAAATGGTATCGCTGCTGTGGAGGAGCTTGGTGGTTCCTCGGAAAGTTGAACAAAGAATTACCAGATGACCCAGCAATTCCACTCCCAGGTATGTATGCAGAAGAACTGAAAACAGGTGTTCAAACAAATACTTGCACACCAATGCTCATAGCAGTACTGTTCATAACCACCAAAGAGTGAAAACAGCTCAAGTATCTGTCAACCTATGAATGTACAAATGAAATGTGGTTTATCTATACAATGGAGTATTATTTAGCCATAAAAACGAATGAAGCACCGAAACATTCTACAAAGTGGATGAACCTTGAAAACATGCTACATGGAAGAAGCCAGACCATATATGATATGATTCTGTTTACATGAAGTGTCCAGAGCAAGCACATCCATAGAGACTAAAAGCAGATTAGTGGTTGCCAGGGTGTGGGGTGAGGGAAAGGTAATGGGAAGTGACTACGTAATGGGTATGGGGTTTCTTTTGAGAACGGTGAAATTAAAGTTAAAATACGATGAAATTAGAAACTGGACTTAGTAGTGATGGTTATACAACATTGTGAATGTACTAAAAGCAACTGAATTGTACACTTTAAAATGGCTAATTTTGTTATATTATTTTTACCTCAAATTAATTGAAAAAGACACGCAGAAACACAAAATAGCTTTATATTTGTTTAGGTACATGGATGTACTATGTCTATAAATATATAGCTAATAGTCCAGGATACACTCTAAGCTGGGAGCAGTAATAGTATAAGGCGGGAACATTGATCGCCAAGGGAAATTTATTTTGAAATGTATGAATTAGAAATAAATTATTAATTAAAAAATGTTAGGCTGTGTATGAGTATAAGACCTATAGGAACAGCTCTGGGGGCAAATTTCATGGGAAATTCACTTTCCACCTTATATATCTCTGCATTATTTGAAATTTTAGAAACAGACACACCATATTCATAAACAGCAAAAAAAATTAAGCAAGAAGAAGAGAACCTGAAGCCGAAGAGAGGCGCAGTGAGGAAACCGAGGCCAAGGATCATGCATGGCCTTCAGCCCCATCCCATGCCACTTTGTGAATAACTGCCAAAGCATGAATAGAAAAGGTGCTGGCAGGTTTTTCCAGGGACTTTCAAGACAAAACCAGGATATTCCGGCAACAGCCAGACCAGCGTGGGGTAGGGGAGAGGTCCTCAAGAACAGGGGGCTCTAGTGTTGTGACCATGGCAACCTGACCTGGATGGACTGAACCTCGGCATGCCAGCCGCGTCCAGAGCCCCCTTCTGAGCGATCCCTTCTGCAGAACGCAGCAGACTGGGGTGGAAGTAGGTGCCTGATGCCAAGACCAATGGCTTAATGCACTGATAGAGACCTGTTAAGACCAGCGCTCTGCTCACCCTGATTGACAGGCATTAAAGGAAGCAATAGGTCCACCCTTGAGGACTTTTAATGTGACATAAAGAGGCTGCTTGGTTGACAAAAGGATCAGAAACCCTAAGACACGCCAATAAACAGCGCCATGGCAATTAGTACAAGTGATGGTACAAAGCCTCGAATACACAAAAACAGGAACCACAGACAGTACATGGCCCCACAAGCGGTGGGCACCCAGCAAACCCTCATGTAGAAAAATGAGCAATAACAGGCATGCTAAAGCCAGAGCCAGAATGGCCTTCCAAATCCCAAAGGACTCACAGCATCTCTGCATCACCCGTGCCTGCCGTTCCAGTCCTAATTCTGAATCCTAGAAACGCAGCTCTCTGTGAGCTCCCAGGAGCCCTGGCCACACAGTTGCATTCTTATAGCACAGCAGGGCCGATCCAGGTTTTGTGGGACCTGAAGCTTATGTAATTTGGAAGGCCTACTTTAAGAAAAAAAAATTTAGACTTAAAATCAGGCAAATGAGTATTTAGGACAAGTAAAGAAATCATAAATTACACATTTTTAAAGGTTGGCAGGTAGCACAAACAACAGTGTACATGTTAGTTAACTGTCCTACCTCACTATTTCCTACATTTTTAGCTGCATAACCTCTGATTACTTTTTCATATGATGATTTTGTAATAGGATTTTCTATAGAAACTTGTTTGTTATTGATATTGCATAAAATGTGATTTCTTGAATCACTTTGCTATATACCTGACACATTGTAAATCAATTATACATGAGTTAAAAAAAAAAAAACACAAACCCCAAAACAGAAACATGTGATTTCTCTTGCTGACTTACACACTGTTCATGGCAGTTCTGCTTGGTCCTCTGCAATCACAGGAATTCTGTGATAAATCTATTTCACCAAATTTATACCCAAGAAAGAAGGAAATTTAGAATGTTTCTAACTGTCGTATTGCATTATCAAATATATTCATGATGTGACAAAACTTCAATTTTCACCAGGAATCAATGAGAACAGAATCCTCCAGTTACAGTTTACCATGTCTGAGAATAGGAAGAATTCTCTACAGACCAGCTTTTGTTCTCCACACTCTCCAAAGCTGGGTTTTCCTTCCCTGCCCATTCACTCTGGTGCTGGGCCCTGCAGGGCACGTCCGTACCACTGCAGCAGCACTTCTGTCCCCGCATCTTCATACTGTGACCCAGATGAACAGATGTGGTAACTGGCAGCAGTACTCCTGGAAGCCACAGCTAGCAGGATGGGGAGCGAGAATTTCTCTCTTTCCAGAGGTGGTTGTGAACCACATAAACCTATCCCATTAACCCATAATAAGTGTATCCCAACTCAGCCTCCCGCCTAAGTCACATCCCCAGAGAGACTGTAGCCGTTCCACAGCACCCAACAAGAAAAGGGTGACAGAAGGAGTCAGAGAGGGGGAGACAGAAGCCCTCTCCAGTCGCAGTGAAAATATCTTGCTTTCACGAAATTTACAAAAAAACCATACTAGCCCAGGAACACACTGCTTGGGTCCCTCCCAAAGGCTGACACAGAAGCTTCCAGAAATCCACATGGGTGAGGAGTATTCCTAAGCAAAATCACTTACTTGAAGGAAAGCTGCATGAGTCTCTCTCTTTGTTGCCACCAGCAGGAACAGAAGTGAGTGCCTGGAAGTTGTAGAAAAGAGCAAGACTTAAGATGACAGTTGGGTCTGAGAAATAAACTGAAGGCAAGAGATCACAGCCGGCCCCCCAAAATGGTGGGAATGAATATGTCAGGGGACTGGGTGATCTATAAGGAGACACAAGCAAGAGAAGAGGGGAAAGACATGTGGCCGAAACGTGGACAGACAGGACCTGATGAGGGGAGCCATGTGCGCAGGTGGGCGGAGTCTAATGATGGGGGTGACTAACAGTTGAGGGTGGGGCTAAAGTCTAGGGTGGCCTAACTGATGGATGAGTGGACTCTGAAGATCAGGGCCATGGACACACAAAATGTGAGTGAGGCCCGTACAGAAGGGACCTGCCCAGCGGATGATGAGCAGTGTTTAAAGGTGAGTAGGGGTTTGGAAATAAGATGGATGGGGCCTAGAACTGAGAGGCCAGGGCTGCCTGGGTCAGGCCCCTTTCTTGCCAGCACCAGAGGTGGGGACGGGCACGGGAGGGTACCCCACTGAGCATCTCCGTGTTCTTCCTTCCCCCAATCAGTTAGAGAAGGCAGCCATAAAGATTCAGTCCTGGTGGCGTGGCAACATGGTACGCCGGACATTACTGCACGCAGCACTCAGGGCCTGGGTCATCCAGTGCTGGTGGAGGTCGATGCAGGCCAAGATGCTGGAGCAAAGACGGCGCCTGGCACTAAGACTCTACACCTGCCAGGAGTGGGCCGTGGTGAAGGTGCAGGCACAGGTTCGGATGTGGCAGGCCCGCAGACGGTTTCTCCAGGCACGCCAAGCAGCCTGCATCATCCAGTCTCACTGGCGCTGGCATGCCAGCCAAACCCGAGGCCTGATCCAGGGCCGCTACGAGGTCAGAGCCAGCCGGCTAGAGCTCGACATCGAAATCCTCATGACCTAGGGTGCGGGCAGAGCCAAGGAGACTGGATCTCTCTTCCAATAAAGACATTTACAGATCATGGTCTTGCACTTCGGAAATGAGACCCAGAGGAGGGGGATCAGCCCCTTATCTCCCTACCTTCCACCCGCAAACAGGTTCCCTGGCATGGTCTAGAGCCCGTCCCAGTGCAGCCCACGATAGGTAGGCCCTCACTCCTAATGCCAACCTGACCAATCTTGTACTGAAAAGAAACCCCAGGGCTCAGGTCAGGCTCTGACACCTCGGCCAGCCTGATCCCAGCTCCCTCCGTAAGTGGGGTTATCCATTGGGCTTTATTTTTCCGCAGCCTCTGCCCGGGCATCTCCATTCAGGCAGGACGTTAGAGAGTCTGGCTGCAGTCAGAGCCAGCTGGGAAGGCCAGGATTCCACAGGCCTATGATTGGCAGGGCCCTCAGGGCCAGCACAGAGCTTGGCAGGGAACCAGGAGGACAGGGTACCCCAGAGGAGCAACAGCGGGACAGGCGCTGGGCCTCAAGGGGGGACAGCCAGGCAGAGCTGGCCCGGGGGAGGGGCTGAGATGCTGCAGCTATGCCTCCCTCCCCGGGGCCGAGAGACAAGGCTTCCATCCCCTCTGCTGGCCGCTGCCTGTGAGAACCAAGCGTGGGACTGGGGAGGGGAGAGAGAGTTGGGGGTGGTTTGCGGGGATGTGGGTAAACAAGCAGGGGAGGATTAGGGGTGGGGATCGGGGAGGGCGATCCCTTTTTCATTGGAGGTCACTGGCTTGGGGATGCAGGCTCTAAATCCTACCATGTCCTCAGAAGCAGCGGTGCCAGCCTCCCTGCAGAACCCCCTTTCTCCCCCAGCCTCCCACCATCTACCACACCCTCTGCTGGGCCTGCGTCTAGTGGGTGCTGGTGGGTCTCCGCTTTTCTGAATCTCTCATTATCTTTTGGCATTTCTGACTCAACCATCTCTGTATAAGATCTCTCACCGTCTCTGCTTTGTCATCCCTGCCCAAGGTCCCTCACCCTCAGCCTGTGGCAGGTATGATGTTTGTCTCTGAACCTGCATCCCAGAAGTCTGAGGTCCATGACCCTCCCCAGGATTTTGCAATGGGTGGCCTTGCACAAGGGATGGGAGGACCAGCCGGGGAGGTGTACAGAAGCCAGAGGTCTTCATGGGCCTTGCAGCTGGGTAAGGTTTTCTCTCACCCCAGGCCCCCTTGGATGTGTGTGGGATTCAGGGCAGGGTGTCTCCAGAATAGTTGTTGACAGATGTGAGGGATTCAGAGATCAGTTCAATATCCATCGCCTCCAGTAGCTGCAGGTGGCACTGATGCAGCTGGGTACCTCAGTCTTCCAAGGGACCCCTTTTAGGAGCTTCAGACACAGCTCTCTCCTCCCCTGCTGACAGCAGAGATGGGTAGGAAACTGGTTATGTCTGCAAGCTGGACGTGGCAGGAGTTCTGCATGACTAGCCCAGCAGGCACCCACCCCTGCAGTGAGAGGTGTTCAAAACCTGTGCTGGCGAGAGTTTAACTCTGATTCACAACCTAAATTGGGCATTGGAATCCCCTAAAACACACACACAAAAATACTTGTGCCTGGGCCCACCCAGAAATTCTGTTTTAATTGGACTGGGGAGAGGCGTGGGCATTAAAATTCATTATGTGGCCACAATTTGGAAACTGCTGAGTTAAGCCCTTCCCAGGCCAGGTTATCTGGCCCTCAGTCAGCCTGCGTGGTCCCACGCGGGGATGGTCATGCAGAATTCCAAGCTGAACGCTCAGTGGGCTCAAGGTAATCAAGGCTTTCTGCATTCTTAGCTCATCAGGGAGCAAAGTTAAACAGGGATCTAGAGGCAGAGCTACTTTGGGTCAAAAACCTTTGGAAACAGGAAGACACAGCCCCTCCGGAGAGCTGGGGCCTGGAGGGGGAGAGGCTGTTGGAAGCAAAGTAGGCTGGGCCTCTTGTCCCAGGTAGACCAGATCTCAGGAAGATGGTGCCACACAGGTTGTGGGCAACGGAGACCCTGGGGCTAGCCCAAGAAGGCCAAGTCTCATCCAAAGTCTTCCCTGCCACCTGCAAGAGTCCCTCCAAAGTTCAGGGGTCTTGAGAAGCCATGGATGGCCTAGCCCTGTGGACGGTGGACATCAGAGAGCCCCATGCCGAGGAAGTGAAGGAGGCACAGAACGGGAGTCAGGACAGAAGCTCCTTTTAGAGCAAAGTCTGTGTCTAGTGTTGGCCTAGACTGGTAGAGCCAGGTAGGACTTTTTAGAGGGGGACCTCACAGACCCTCCCTTCTCTTCTCTGCCATCACTGAGAATTGAGCTGCACAAGGACCTCTTCCTGAGAATACACTGAAACACTGCAAGTGGGGAGGGGAGGCGTGTGCTTGCAGCTGTGGGGCAGAAGTGGGTTTAAGAGCAGTCTGGGGGACTTGGTATCCCTACTATTGTTCCTCCTGGAGGTGACATGAAGGCCCCAAGAGCTATGTGCCCGAGGCCCAATCAGCAAAGACATATGCTGACCCTCAGACTGGCCCAGCCTCCTGGGCCCCTGAGAAGGCAGTTCAGTAAGTAAAGGCCCATCTCCTGCAGGTCATTCCAGCCCTGGGAAGGGAGCCCCAGGTGGCTTCTAGTCTCCTTGCCCCAGGATGCCCGCCTCATGCTCTCAAGCCCCTCACCTGACACACCGCCAACCTCATCTCTGATCCCACAGCTCCAGGGTCTCAGCCTGCCTCACCTTCTGCCATTCTCTGCCCCACGTGCCAAACCCGAAACGAGACGCCCAGAGCCACTGCCGTGCCGTGCCGTGCCGTGCCGGGAAGGCTGAGTGGGCTGACCAGCATCCCACCCATCACTCCCACATATCCACACGCGTTACTGGAGGGCACTGGTTCTGACCGCCACCCCAGCCACCCTCACTGTGCCAGGTGTATGTTGCTCAGTGTAAGGAGGTCTTTGTTCAGCTTTGTTTCTAAAAATCGAGTTTGTTTGAGTCCACCACAAGAGAGTAGTCTGGAAGCAAGCACTTGTTAGGCAGAAGAGCTGGACTGAGTTGAGAAGAAAAGTTGTTTTCTGGGCACTCCCAAGCTGGGCTTCCATATCACCTGTCCAGAACCAAGAACTTAGGAGAGTGTGATTCTGTAGAGGGTGACCACAGATTCTGACGGTGAAAGGGGTGGGAGACAGGGCAGGTAGAGACGGTTCCAGCCACACAGGGAGAGACAAAAGCCCACTCATGGCCCTGCGACAAAGGAGGATGAGGGGGCACAGCTACTGCTGCAGCCTGCCGCCAGATCCTGCCCTCAGCCCTCCCCAGGTCACCCCGGCAGGCACAGGGGACTCTGAGAACACAACCTGGGGAGGCTGCACGGCTCAGAGGTGAAAAGGGAGGGGCCAAACGAGTGGGCCTGAGGGCTGCCCCCAATGAGCCCTGGATACTCCCCATGGGGCTGGGAAGTAGCCAAGAGTTCCTGCGCCCCCCCAAGATGGGAGAGGCAAGACGTGCCAAAAGGACCAGCCTCCTAAGGAGGCCTGGGACAGAGACAAGAAGCCACAGACTGTGGCAACCTCACCACCTGAGGCCAAAGTAGGGAGCAAGGGCATCACAGAAAGTGGCTTCAGGTCTGTGGGTGGGGGACACAGTAGGGTCATCTATTAGGAGTGGGCTGAAGACAACATGGTTTCCACAAGAGCAAGCAGGACCACCCACAAGACCCAACCCAGGAGGGGAGGCGGGGGTATCGGGGAATGATGATTGGCTATGAGTCGGTAACTGTTGAAGCTGGAGGAGCACTCCTCTAACTCTGGATGTGTTGAAACATTTCCACAATAAAAACATGAAAAAATAACTTCAGTAGAAATAATAGAAGAATAAAAAATAACTTAAATAACTTCCAAACTGTTAGGAATTATATTGGGCTCTTAGGAACAGAAACCTGAAAACCCGTGGCTTAAACAAGTTTGTTTTCTTCTCCCATAAATAAAGCCCAGCAATGGGAAGGCCAAGGGACAGCAGCTGCATGATGTCAAGAGGCCCCATCCTCTCTGTTTCCACGCTGCACCCCTGGGATGGGGCTGGCCCTTTTACTCTAGGATGGCTCCTAGAGTTCCAGCCATCATTCCACATTTCAGGAGAGAGAAGAGAGCCACTTATGCCAGCTGACTTCATTTCTTTTAAAGGCCTTTCCCACAAGGCTCACTCATCCAGCCCCCTCCACTGATATTTCAGTGGCTAGAACTGCTACCAGACCCTCCCTGCTACATATAAGGACACCGTGACCAAACTCAGGTGCATCCCAGAAGGCTAGATTCTGCTGTGATACAAACTTCCAAATCTCAATGGCTCAAAAGAAATGTATTTCTCACTCACACAAACCTGCTGGGCTCCAGGCACCTCTCCACGCAGTGTCCCACTGTGTGTTTGCTCAGCCTACCAGGCTGCTCCCACTCCTACCTCACCTCCACGTGGACATGAGCTCCTGTGACTGAACTGGTCGAAGTCTGGGCAGGAAGGTCTGGAGAGAAGAGCACTGGCATTGGAAGAGTCATAGTTCACTTACGCTCCGGTTTTATTGGCTCAACAGCCATGTAGCTGTGTCTAACTTCAAGGAGAAGGAAAACGCCATCTTCCAACGTGCCTGAAAGGAGCGGAAAACAAGAATATTGGTGAACAAGTCAATGTGCGCCACCTCAGCGTTCCATTTACAAGACAGAAGGGAGAGTAAGTAAGTACTGGGAGGCAACCAGCAGCCTCTGCCACGCTCCTGAAACGTCAGGGGGAAACATGAAGAAATCGCAATCAATTCAACAGGAATATGAAATGGAAAAAAACAAGTAAGAAAGCAGTGATAGAAAACCCAAAGATGGGAATAAATCTGTATTAAATGGAAATGGGTAAAATTTGTCTGTTGACAGAATCTCACACTAGGTTTTTAAAACTATCCAACCATATGTTGTTTATAATTCAGACATCTAAAATAAAAGAAAGCTGGAGATTAAAACTGAAACAACAGAAAAAGATAAAGCAGAAGAGAACATTTAGCTATTTCAAAATATACGTAATCTCCTCTCTCCTGAGATCTAAGGAAAATGAAAAGAAAGCAATTGACTTCACCAAAAAAGCTCACAATTATTAACAAAGTGAAATAAGGGCCATCAATGAATAAGAGGGACCGCAGCTTGGGAAAGGGGAAAGCAAGAGGAGAGGGCTACCAGGTGAGGCAGGAAGGAGGACACTGAAGGACAAATGCTCGGGGCAAAAGAACGAGGGACCAGGACTCAAATGCAGACATCTGACTCCAGGATCTGGGCTCTTAACCACTCTCCCAACTGCCTCCTCCAGGAGACTTGTGTAAGAAAGCCCTGATAGAATGACAGAATGGAGCGCTTGAAGAAAACACACACACACACCTTTATTTTAAGGATAAAATGAGTATTGAGGGCAATGGGCAGTCCTTGCCACCAGGAAGTTCAGCAAAATGTAAAACAGCTGACGATTCCAGCTAATATAAAGTATTCCGGAGTACTGAAAGAACAGAAACTTACCCAGCTATCTTTATGATGCTAGCATAGCACTGATATCAAAACCAGACAAGTATTCTGAGGATCAAATATATAACCTGGTGACTATATTTGATAACACTGTATTGTGTAGTTGAAATTTGCTGCAAGTAAATATTCTCACTAGATAGACAGAGACAGATATGTTAATTAACTAGATGGGAAGAATCCTTTCATAATGTATTTATACACCAAATTATCACAATGTACAATTTTATTTGTCAATTACACTTTAATAAAGTTGGTTGGTTTTTTGTTTTTGTCTTTTAATTACGCCTTGTAATTTTTTGCTGAAAGATAGACGTTATATACTGTGTAAAAGGAATTATGGTAAACAGACCCTCAGTGATATAGTGGTAAGGTGTGGAGGGAGGGGAAGCATTCAAAGTTCTGTGATTATATGTCTTTTGGTGATTCTGTGCCCCTGGACTATCAATTTCACCAGCGCTTCTCCATTTTTTTCCTCCTCGCATGGAACAGATCGACTGGAGGGGACTGGAGTTGTGTATTTCTCTTCCCACATGCGGTAGGCAAAGCCAACTAGACTTGAGTATTTCTCCTCCACCTTGGACTGAGATGTAACACCAGCAGGTTAGGCTCTGGTAATGATTTCTTGTGAGGGCAAGTCTTATTAAGGAGAACAGAATGCTCTTGAATAATTCAAAATGGTTTATTTCCCCTTCCCTTGTCAGAAGTACAAGGGTATCTTTCTCTGATATTCACTGTAAGGATCTGCTTGAGCTCCTGGAGATTAAACTCACAAAATATGAGGGCCCCTCTCGGGCTAGGTCCCCCTGGTGTTCTTCTCTCTCATGCTTGTCCACGCTGAACGTCCAGTAATTCATCGGTTATAGTTCAGCTGTTCCCACCTCACACTGGTTCTCATGGAGGTTTCTGTTCTGGTAAGTTGTGATTCTTTGTGTCTACCTATCTGTATCTCCAATTTGGGGGTAATGGTTTGCCCCGTGACCTCCCTTCTCTGACACATTCAGAAGAGTTGTTGATTTTTTAGTTTGTTCAGTTTTTTACTTGTTAGGATGGAGGGAAGGCTTCTAAAGTCCTTACATGATGGACTGGAAACCATAAATACTATCATTAATTTTCTATTCCAGTTATTGTATTTTCTCACTTCTGTAAATTTTCTTGGTCTTACTTCTAAATTTGATGATTATGTATAATTTCTTATTTCTTCCAAATTTTTATATTTGTCTTTCACTTATTTCAAAATACAGCATAGAGTTACCTTATTTCTTGGCTTGACAGTATTAGTATCTTAAGTCTTTGCAGATCCATTCCTGCTAGTTCTCACTCTCAAGGTGCCTTCTTTCCTTGTGTGTTTACTAGGGTTTTTTAAAAAGTCATCTGCTCATTTTACCTGTGAGAATTACTTAATTCCTGGGATGAATCCAGAAGAGGACTTTGTTGCTTCTCTCAGATGCTTGGGCAGACAATTAGTCCAGGAGGACTGCAAACTAACATCTCAGCTTGTATGTTTTTGGATAAACTATGCAGTGCGAATTTTGGCTGAAAACCTGCAATAGGGAGATCTTTGGTTATAAATCCTCAGGAGCAATTTTTCTTTCTCTGCACAGTACCAAAAATCTACTCAAGAAATGTTCTCTGCCATGTTCAAGCGTTGGGTGATAATAGTATTTGGGGGTCCCAAATATATAAAAGGATCTCCTATTTGACTTCCCACTTTGGGCATGTCTTCTTGTCCCCTGATCCATATAATGCTGTGACAACCTGAGCTCAAATTCATATGGTTTGGTAAATTTCCTCAAGACAAAAAGGCAAGTTTACAACTCCAGTTACATACCTCTCTGAATTCCCATCTTGATTTGGTTGAGTCTCTATTCTTTTCATCTTGCCATACTATCAATGCTTTTAAAATATAGTTTTTAATTTTTGTTCAACATTTAAATTATCCTCAGCATGTAGACTAATCAGGATTCCTAGTCCACTAGATTGCTTAAAACGTAATAGCATAATGGACATGACTTTCAAATCCCGTTTCACCAGATCCATAACCGTTTAAAACAGACATCCTGGTCCATAGACCCCGAAGATAGAAATATCCCACAGCATCTATATTCTGTGCCATATATTTCTTACGTCAGTCGGAGCCCATGAAACCTGATCCATTACAAGAAGGATGGCATGGCATGAGAAACCGTTGCCCAACAAGGAAGATCTGGATCAGTCTCTCATGAGCTAGAATTTGTAAATATGGAGCCAGTCTTTGAACAGCATGTGCTAAGGCTTCACATGTCTTAGATTCCATCAGATAGAGGGTAGAACATGAACAATCTGAGAAAACCAAAGGTATGACATAGAGAAGGCCCACAGAGGAGATGAAGACATTAGTTGACAGGAGGAGAAGGTAAAAGAAGCAGAGAAACCCGAAGGAGCCCAAGAGAGCAGGTCCACAAAGTTCTGAGTTCTAGAGAAGCACCCCATTCTGTTCAGGTTTCTGGGATGCTGGTCTTTCTACAATTCCATTACTCTAATCCCCAGGACATATCTACTCTCTTATCGATCCCTGCAATGGTCCCTCATCATGCATGCTACCTTTTGTGACACTCCTCGAAACTAATGCAAACAGTAAAACCTCCTATGACTATTTCATCACAGCCATGATGTAATACCATGGTAGATCCACAGGTGAGCACACAAAAGTCCAGGAGAACTTGGTCAGCAAGGAAGCCCTTGCAGTTTTTGTCCAGCAGCCTGAAGCTGGCTGACTTATATATTATCCTGATAGGATTTTAATTCCTCTGGGAGGTAACAGAAGCACAATCCATGATGTGATTGAACAAGTGAGTGGAAGTCTTGGGTCCTGCTACCATATCAAAGGGACTAATAACCCAAGGTCTTGGGATATGTGCTACGTGAACACTGTGACATATCCCCTATGTTGCTTTTTCCTTTTATTCCCAGTTGTGCGGAAGAGGGTTAACATAGCAGGCCTGAGAACGCTATCCTTAGGAAGGCATGCTTGAAAAGTCAGCCATTAGCTCATGTCAAGGAATTTGGATTTTCAGAGGGTTCCCACAATTCCCTAACTGATAAGGTCATTTACTGCATCTGAACTGTTTGTACAAGCAATGTCATTTGTGCTGAATACCTGCTTTCCTTATGAGACCCTGGAATTTTGGTATATGCTATCCAGAGGGTGTCTATATGGCTGAACCCCAATAAAAACCCTGCGCCCCTTGAATCAAGTTACCCTCCCTGGTATACATGTTGTCTCAAGTCATTGCAGGAGGAATTACACACTTCCTGTGTGACTCCCCTTGGAGAGTACTCTTGGAAGCTTGCACGTGGCTTCCTCTAGACTTCACCTACTGTGTTTTTTCCCTTTGCTGATTTTGCCTGTATCATTTTCCTGGAATAAATCTCAGCCACAAGTATGTCTATACGTGGAATCCTATGAGTCCTAGAGAATCACTAAACCTGGAGATGCCCTGGGGGACCACCAACATAGCAGTGTACAAAATCCAGAAAACAAAAAAGCCATTACTTTATTGTACAAATATAAGGACAGAAACTGAGAGGGTGGTGCTAGCAGCCATAAGAGGAGGAAGGAACAGATACAAGTCATGAAACCCAGATCAAGAGAAGACAGGAAAGGCTTGAGCCCTGTAAAATCTGAGAGAGGACATGTGGCACCAATATCCCTGCTCTCCTAAGTAGCTGGTAACAGGCAGGGATTACAGATGGGCTACAAAAGAAGAGGACTTTGGTGTGGATGCGACTCAGAGATCCTGCATTTCCATCCTGGGCTCCTCTCTGTCTCTGATGGAGGTGAAGCGGACAGATGTTACAACCTGCCCCATGGCACTGGTTACAGAAGACACAACAGTGTGGTGGGTATAAAACCCTTATGTCACAGTTATAATTATGATCTTGTAACTCACCTCTCTCTCCCTTCCTACCAGTGCCAGGACTCTCAGCAACCACATGAGACTTGGCTGTCATCCAGAGCCGTGGCCAGATCTATTCTGGTGGTTTCCACAAGACTGGGAGTATCACGTGCCTTCTTAAGTCCTGAGACAGGATAGGAAGCCACAAGGAATAAAACACCTCGTTTTCTACTCATCCTTGTAATAACAACAGAAAAGTGGCCAATGTATTAGAATTGAAGACTCTGAAGACACAATCCAATGGCACAAGAATAGGTAAGTGTACTTACTTAATAAAACAGAAACAAAAGACACATGGAAGCTCCACAGGGATAAAGAGAATCTTAACTGTTTAAATATGAACCCTTGGGATCCCAGGACAGAGAATTTGGTCTTTTTGTTGGATCCAGAGTCTTCCATATTGAGAGCTCAACACCTCTCTTGCTGCCTCTCATCCTCCCCTTTCCAGACTAGGGGGAGGGATGTTTCTGGATGAGAGATGGAGCATGAATGGTGGGAAGAAGAATCGGCAAAGTGTGAACAGGGAACAGGAGAGAAGGACAAGACTAGGGACTGGAAGGAGCTGTATATGGAAGACCTGGACAAGATATACGTGGTAAGGGAGTAAGAGTAAAGGCCTGAGAATCAAGAGAAGTTGGGAGAAAGATAAGAAAGGTTCAAAGTCTTCTGGGTGAATAGGTGGCAGCGTATAGGAAGCCACGGCACTGGGCTAGGACTGGCAGGGTT
The DNA here is from genome assembly GCF_048773025.1 of Camelus bactrianus. Classification (NCBI taxonomy): domain Eukaryota; kingdom Metazoa; phylum Chordata; class Mammalia; order Artiodactyla; family Camelidae; genus Camelus; species Camelus bactrianus. The sequence goes on from NC_133555.1 coordinate 32,481,382, forward strand.
AGCCATGGACGTGCTGAGCAAATCAGAGGGCCGCTGCGTGGGTGGAGTCTATGGGGAAGGGACGAGCCCTGAAATTATGAAGGCCGGCAGAAGAGAATTCCAGAAACTCATATGGTGTCCTCCAGATCGAACATGCAAAAAGTAGTACAGGAAGCTCAAACTCAAAGAACAGAGTGGTATGCCCTTAAGGGGAGAGGGGTTACCACTCAGGTATCCTGGCTCCAGTCACTGCTAACTCCCTGAACTTTAAGGAAGGGCTGACTGTTAATAAGAATCCAGGCTGTTCCAGAGACACCCTGAGACTGAGAAGGGTGGCAAGAAATTCTCTCTCTGCCTAGAAAAGAGCACAACAAGAGCAAGGGCATCCATGAAGGTGCAGGCCCAGTGAGGATGTCCCCTGGGGTGCTGGACACTGCTGGATATAGCCCTTAGGGAAACTCAAATCCAAACCACGATGAGACATCACCTCACACCTGTTAGAATGGCTATTACCAAAAACAGAAGGTAACAAATGCTGGCAAAGATTTAAAGAAAAGGTAACCCTTGAGTACTGTTGGTGGGAATGTAAACTGGTGCAGTCACTATGGAAAACATTATGAAGTTTCCTCAAAGAATTAAAAACAGAATTACCATTTGATCTGGAAATCTCATTTCTGGGTATATTGTCTAAAGGAACTGAAGCCAGGATCTCAGAGGTATCTGCACTCTCGTGTTCATTGCAGCATTATTCACAAGCACCAAGATATGGACATGACCTAGATACCCGACAACAAATGAATGGATAAAGAAAATGTGACCTGTATAAAGAAGATGTGTGCACACGCACATATATATACATTGGAATATTATTCAGTCATAAAAAAAGAGTGGAATCCTGCCATTTACAATAACATGGATGGACCTGGAGGACATGATGCCAAGTGAAATGGGCAAGACACAGAGGGACAAAATACTGCATGATCCCACCTTTATGAAGAATCTAAAATAGTCAAATTCAGAGAACAGAATAATGACTCCCAGGACTAGGAGGAAAGGGAAATGGACAAGTGTCTGAATAAATTCTGGAGGTCTATAGTATAACAGAGTCTATAAGTAACAATACTGTATTGTATACTTAAAATGTGCTAAGAAGGTAGAACTTATGTAAATTGCCCTTACACAAAAGAAGAATTATTTAATTTAATAAATAAGGGAATGGAAGGAATCTTTTAGATCTGATGGATACATTTATGGTCTTGATTTTGGTGATCTTATGGGAGTACATTTATCTCCAAACTCATCAAGTTGTATATATTAAATATGTAAATATTATTATGTATATATTAAATATGTAGCTTTTTGTATGTCAATCATGCCTCAATATAGTGGCTTTTAAACAAATTATTATGAACAACTGTACTCCAACAAAATAGATAACACAGATGAAAGGGTCAAATTCCTAGAAAAAAAATTATGAAGTGACCCAAGAAGAAACAGACAATATGAATAGATATATAACAAAGAGATTAAATCACTAATCAAAAACTTCCCAACAAGAAAAATTTAGGTCAGGTGGCTCTGCTACTGAATTCTAAACAAACATCTGAAGAATGAATGCCAATCCTTTTGGAAAACATAAGAGGAGAAAACGTTTCCTTAATCATTCCATAAGACCAGTATTACCCTCCAATCAAAACCAGACAGGGACATCATGATGACAGAAAACTGCATCTCAGTATCTGTTGTGGGCACAACGGGGCGGGCTGGTAAGGCGGGTTGGTGAGAGTTCATCGGAGGTTAAATATAAGTATAGCGGGAGTGTATTAGGGTACACTGCCTGTCACAGGCGATCGCAGGCCATAGAGGCGAGGGGCGCCCATGGGAGCACCGAGGGCAGGTTGTCGGGGTGGTTTCTAAGGTCAGGTCATAAGGTGCCTGATCTGCTTGTTCACAAGTCTCTGATTGGTTGTAGGTGAGGTAAGAGGTTTAGGGTCACCTTTCAGGCAGTGGGGTTTTACTCTGATAAGGTGGGCTGAAACAAGCCAGCCTGAGCCTTACCCTAGGGCTGTTAGTTTGTTAGAGGAAACATGGGCAGTAAAGAATGTACTTTATCTGTTGAGACATCACAGGCAGACATCTGAGAGCCCAGAAATGGGGGTCATTGGACTTTGAAGGACATCAGTGGGCCCAACAATATCCCTTATGAACATAGATGCAAAAATCCTCAACAGACATTAATAAGGCAGATCCTACAGCATATTAAAAGAACTGCACACCACGACAAAGTAAGACTTACCCCCAGGATTTAAGGTTCAACATGCAAAAATCCATTCAAAGTAATGTAGCACATTAGTAGAACAAAGTGGTAGGGGAGAGGGGAAATCACACGACCCTCTCAATTGATGCATTAAAAGCTTTGGACAAAATCCAACATCATTTCAGGTTTATAAAAACACTCAGAAAGCCAAATGGAAGATCCTCCACATGAAGAGCACTTATGAAAAAATGCCAGCTAACCTCACACTTAAAAGACTGAGAGCAGCCCCCTCAGAGTTAAGAATCTGACAAGGATGCCCACTTTCACTGTTTTTCAACACTGTAGTGAAATTCTAACCAGCAATTAGGCAAGAAAAACAAAATTAAAAGCATCCAAATCAGAAAGCAAAGAGTAAAATTATCTCTGTTTGCAGATGACTTGATCCCACATATAGAACATTCCAAGTAATTTTTAAAAAACCTATTAAAAATTTTTTAAAAATAATAAAAACTATTAAAGCTAATAAATGAATGCAGCAAAGTTGCAAACATAAGACCAACACACAAAAACTAGCTATGTATTATACACCAGCAATGAACAATCTTTCTTTTTTTGGCAACAGTCTTTAAAGAAAATTGAGAAAATAATTCCATAATTCACAATAGTATCAAAAAGAATAATACATCTTGTACCAAAGGCAACTTCATGTGCCTGAGGCGCAGGGAGGCCAAACAATACTGAAATGTTGTAGTCTGCAGCAAAGAAGGGTTTATTGCAGGGCAGAGGAAGGAGAACCAGTAGCTATTGCTCAAAAACCCCCAAACTCCCTGAAGGATTTCAGCAAAGCATTTTTAAAGACCAGGTGGGGGGGGGGGGGCAGCCTTGGGCATGTGATCAGCTGTGCACAAGTCTCTGATTGGTTGATGGTGATCAGCTCTTAGGCACCAGAAGGGCTGGGGGTTACACGCTCATGATGACCAATCAAGTAGTTAATTTCTCCCATTTGGTGGTGGTTATTAGCATCTGAAAAACTCAGGAAATATACATCAGATACTATTATCTGAGTACTTCAGAGAGGAGCTACAGCAGAGGATATGGGGGAGGGGTCTGACCTGGGAAGGCCTCATAGGGTCCTGCTCCACTACAATTTCTCCCCTTTTCCTTGATACGCCACACTCTTGAGAACAGGTGTTGGACAAGAAGGAGGATAATGTTTTGGATAGAAAGGTTAATCATAAACTTGGCAGAGGAACTCGGTTTTAATTTCCAATCCTGTTTCATCTTTCCCCAAATCTTTCAGGGAAGAGGGCAATAAACTTCCTGGAAGTTTATTGGAAAATTCCTGCTGAAATGGGTGTAGTCCCACCTCGGTTTGGGGAATGGACCACAGCTACTCCATTTAGACTTTCAAATGCATTCCCCTCTTCAAGGCCAAAGCAGATGTACAATGCATGTCCAGAAGGCCAGAAAACAGGCTGCTTTGGTCAGTAAAGTTTAAGTTAAACCATGTAGAAGCCAGAATGATTTCCCATACTTCAATACATGGTTCTTCCATCATTTTGCATCATTCTGATTGCAAATCTTTCAATAGAAAGCTGATGATCAGAATATCTATTCCTTAATGCTGGAGTGGTGGCTCTTGCCCCAGGTTTGAGACAGGAGGGAAGGGGTCAGGGCACAGCCACTTAAGGAATGACAGCAATTTAACACCAAAATGGTGGAAGATTCAACTCCCAGTTGGCCTTGAGGATTAAGAGGTTTGACTTCTAGTAGACCTTGAGCTTCATTATATGCTCATTGTAACAGTGATAAATAACATGCCCGCAGGCGCCATGACAGCCCCAAAGCTAACCGCAAACTGCCAAAGAATGGGTGGTGGCCCGATCCCTGGGAATCCCAGCCCCTTCCCCAGGGCAGTTGGAATGATCCCACCAGTACCTTTGTGAAACTACTGAGTCATAAAAACAGGCAACACCAAGCCCAGTGGCCCTTTTTTTGCTCCCTTCTCTTTGGAGGTGGCCCGCACTCTGTCTGTGGAGCGTGTACCGACTTTTACTTTAACCTGAGCACCTAATTCCTGCACCTCTTGCCTCACTCTCTATGCAGTCTGTATCTCTCTAAATAAATCTACCGTTACTCAACGGTGGCTCGCACTTGAATTCTTTCCTGCGCGAGGTCAAGGACCCACACTTGGCGGGGCACGTCCCAGGGGTTAAACTGAGACCTGGGACACGGTCCTCCTCACGCCCCCCATCTGTTTTCCCACATCAGGTTCAGATCATGTCCCTGGTGCTAGGCCTCCTTTGTATTTGCCTAGTTATCCACACTGGGGGGAAACTCATCAGACATGGAGAACAGGCTCAGAGGTATATTAATGGGGAAACCCTTTATAGGCCATACATTTTATCACTTACAGCCAATTGTTACACAAGCATTGTACATATGCTTTTTTGTTTGTTTTTTTAAAGTATAGTTGATTTACAATGTTGTGTTAGTTTCTGGTGTATAGCATAGTGACTCAGTTATACATACATATGTTCTTTTCAATATTCTTGTTCATTATAGGTTATTATAAGCTATTGAATATAGTTCCTTGTGCTATACAATAGGTCCTTATTGTTTGCCTATTTTGTATATAGAAGTTTGTATCTGTTAATCCCAAACTCCTAATTTATCCCTCCCTCCACCCCAATTCTGCTTTGGGAACCGTAAATTTCTTTTCTATGTCTGTGAGTCTGTTTCTGTCTTATAAATGAGTTCATTTGTTTCATTTTTTTTAAATTCCACATATAAGTGATAATTGTGTTTCTCTGCCTGACTTCTCTTAGTATGATATCTCTAGATCCAACCATGTTGCTGCAAATGGCACTATTTCATTCTTTATGACTCAATAGTATTCTATTGTACATGTGCTTTTAGCAATAGACTTAAAGCGAGTATTGTTATACATCTTGACTAGTTATACTCTGTGACAACTCCATTAGAGAATTCTCTTTCTATCCTAAACATTGGGGGCAACAGTGTGGTTACAAGTAAAACAGTAACCTTCAATATTGATAGGGAGACAGACATTTGGTAAACAGTTTAATTTAAAAATGAGGATTAAAAGCCAGCAATATTTCAGACAAAACCAAAAAATTACAACCATATTCATCAGTCCACTCAATCCCATGCAACCAATTCTCCTTACCAACAGCTTCATAAAATCAGAGTTTTCATTAGACTTTTTAAATATCCTACCCAGCTCAGTGGCATGATTTAAAGGAAACCTGCACTTGTCAAAATGCACCCCTCTACTAATCCTCCTCAAGACAAAGCAGTCCTGCTAAGCATCAGTTTAAGTGTCTGAATGACAAAAGCCCCAAAAAGGCAAGGGAAAAGATCTCATTAACAATATTTTTGACAAAGAAGCTTAATCAAGTTACTGTGACATACAACATTCCAAGATAACAACCAGAATCACAACTGATAGCGTTGTACCAGGAAATATCCAAATTTCAGAAACTCTGCAGTTCCTAGAATGTTCACACTAATAACATCCATCCATACCATACAATCAGAGGCGGCTTATCACTCATTTGACAATACTTCCTATACAATCCAACAATAATAGATATACATCATTCCCTCACATTGACATGCCTCACTTTCAGCAAAACCAGGGAGACATAACAGGATTTGGACTCAGGTACTGAGATACACGCCACACATACACCCCTAAGATAAAAGCCGATCATTTTCCAGGGAGCGGGTATAGCTCAGTGGTACAGCCCATGCCTAGCATGCACGAGGTCCTGGGTTCACTCCCTAGTACTTCCGTTAAAAAAATAAATAAATAAAACCTTATTATCTTCCCCCACAAATAAGTAAGTCTTTCCCACCTTTATGTTTCTGATTTCTAAAGATAAGATTCTGGTTTGAAAAAAAAAAAAAAAGCCAACCATTTTCTTCCATTTATAGGAGCAAAGCTAAAGATCTCCCAGTTTTGCAAAAATACCCCAGGGAACTATAAGATGGAACAGAGCTCTGAATACCCATAAGAATTATTCATAGTTGGTGTTGTCAAATATTCAAGGAAACAACAGGAAACAGCAATTCAAAACAGTCTCTCAGAATCACAGTTCCCTAGCCCCAGAAAGGGAGCTTCCCAACCAATTCCTCATCAGTCCAAAAGGGGCGAACCCCAGCCAGTGCCCTCTGAGATGAGGCTGAAAGACCAAGCTAGAAAGGGACAATCCCAACCGACACACTAGGGAGGGATACCCTGGTGTCGTCCATCACACGCAAGCCCATTGCCCACCAAAGACGTCTCAAACTGCCAATGCAAAGTACTGATACACACACACAAACAAAAAAACATGGCCCCACAAAAAAGGACCAGACAAGGTGTAGCCCCAAAATTCCACTCCATTCCCAGATGGAGGCTTCCAGAGTGACCCAGCACTTGAAAGAGAACAGACCCAGACTGTGGAGAGAATTCCCACCCTGCACAGGCTGGAGTGACTCACCCCTAAGCGACACTGAATGCGGACCTCAGCTCTGAACGTTTCTGGGCTCCAAACAACCTCATGTCGTGGGGCGGCGGCTGGTGCCGGTCAGGTGCCCGGTTCCCTGGAGCAAAGTGAGGTCCGGCAGCTGCTGGGGACCCAGGGAAGGGCTGCCCCAGGTAGGGCTGACCCATCATGGGACAGACTCCTGGCTGGCTTGGCCAAAATTGTTACTGAACACAAGTTCGTGTGCTCCACACGCAGGGAGACCAAACAAACTGAAACGTGGGCGTTTGGAGGAGAGACAGGCTTACTGCAGGCCGAGCCAGGAGAAAAAGTGGCTCAAACCCAAACTCCACCCCCCGCCCACGCCCCCAAACTCCCTGAATGGTTTCAGCGGAGCATGTCTAAAGGCTAGCTGAGGGAGGGGCAGCCCAGGGTTTGTGATCAGCTGTGCACAATTCTCTAATTGATGGTGATCAGGAAGGCACTGGAAGGTCTGGGGGCTACTTGCCCATAATCATCAAGTTGTTAACTTCTTCCATGTGGTGGTGGTTTTTTGGAGCTGAAAAACTCAGGAAATATGCATCAGATACCATTATCTGGGTACTTCACAGAGGAGCTGCAGCAGAGAATATGGGGGAGGGGTCTGTCCCAGGAAGGCCCCATTAAGTCCTGCCTGGTTACAGATCTAGGAATCAATTTACTCAAGGACTCGAAAGACTTGTACATGGAAACTACAAAGCATTGCTGAAAGAAATTATAAAAGATTCAAATGAGAAAACATCTTGTGTTCATGGATTTGAGGACTTAATTTTTGTTAGGATGGCAATACAGTCGGCCCTCTCTATCCACAGCTTCCACATCCATGGATATGGAGGTGGACTATATACTTTGCCACTTTACAAGGGACTTGAGCACCTGCGGATTTTGGTATCTAGGGGAGGTCTTGCAACCAATCCCCCGCAGATACCAAGGGATGACTGTACTCTTCAAGGTGGTCTATGAATCCAACGCAATTCCTATCAAAATTCCAACAGTCTTATTTACAGAAAGGAAAAACCAGATCTTCAAATTCTTATGAAACTTCAATGAATCCTGAAGCGCCAAAACAATCTAAAAAAAAAGAACAAATTTGGAGGGCTCACGGTTTCTGGTTTCAAAACTTACTATAAAACTACAGTAATAAAAACAATGTGATACTGACATAAGGATAGACATAGTGCTGGGACACCTGGATATTCATATGCAAAAAATTAACTGGGACTTCTACCACCATATATAAAAATTAAAATGGTTCAACGACCTAAATATAAAAGCTAAAGCCATAAAATTCTTATAAGAAGACAAAGGGGTAAATCTTTATGAGCTTGGATTTGGCAATGGATTCTTAGATATGACACCAAAAGCATGAGCAACAAAAGCAAAAATAGATAAATTATTCGTTAAAATTAAAAACTTTTCTTGACAAAGGACATTGTCAAGAAAGCAAAAAGACAACTTACAAAATAGGAGAAAATATTTGCAAAGCATATAACTGATAAGGGTCTAGTATCCAGAATATATAAAAGACTTTTACAACTCAACAACAAAAATGCAAACAAGCCAATTTAAAAATGGGCAAAGGACTTGAACAGACATTTTTCCAAAGAAATTATGCAAATGGCCAACAAGCACATGACAAGATGGTCAATACCATTAGTCATGAGAGAAATGCAAATCAAAACTACAATGATGGGGAATATAGCCAATATTTTATAACTATAAATGGAGTATAACCTTTAAAAATTGTGAATTACTGTAATGTACACCTGTAACACATAATATTGTACAACTACACTTCAATTTAAAAAACATGCTATTGTAAAATAAATACATTAATAAATAAAAAATAAAAATTAGTAAAAATAAAACATTAACTAGGTAAGAGCCATACCTGGTGATATAGAAGGATTTCCTATAAAGTAAGCAAGTGCAGAAAAGAAAGAAAACTACAATGACATATACCACTTCACACCCATTAGGATGACTATTAAAAAAAAATAGAAAACAAGTATTGGATAAGAATGTGAAGGAATCTGAACTCTCATATGTTGCTGATGGGAATGTAAAAATGATTCAGCTGTGGATCCTCAAAATGTTAAACAGAGAATTCCATATGATCCTCTTTTTAAACCCCAGGCATAAACACCATGGGAATTGAGAACAGGTACTCAAATAAATACTGGTACATGAACATTTACACCAACACTATTTACAACAAACAAAAGGTGGAAACAACTCAAACGTTCATCAGTGGATAAATGAATAAGCAAAATGTGGCATATATGGACAATGGAATATCATTCAGCCATGAAGAAGAATGAAGTATTTATTAATGCAACATGGATAAACATAAAAAATATCACGCTAAGTGTAAGAAGCCAGACACACAAAGTCACATATCGCATGGTTCCATTTGTATGCAATATCTAGGATAGGTAAATAAATACAGACAGAAAGTAGATTGGTGGTTTCGCCAAGGGCCAGAGAAGGGAGGAATGGGGAGTAACTGTTTAATGGGAACAGGGGTTTTTTTGGAGGTGATGAAAATGCTTCAGAACTAGGTAAAGGTGTAAGTTGAGCAACACTGTGAATTTACTAAATGCCACTGAATTGTTTACCTTAAAATTAGTTAGTTCACGTTCTCTTAATCTTACCTCGTTAAAAAAAAAAGTGTATACCAAAAAAAACAGGAGAAAATTTTCACAAACCTTGAGCAAGCACAGAATTCCTAGACAGGACATAAAAATCACTAACCATTTTTTAAAAACTGACAAACTGTACTTCAGCCAAATTTAAGTCTTTGCTCATTAACAGAGCAAGATAATTAAAAGCAAAGCTACAGGGTAGGAGAAAGATTCAAAATGCATTTATCTGATAAAGGACTCACCTAGATATATAAAGAACTCCTCCAAATCAATATTAAAAGATAAATAACCCAACAAGACCGAGCAAAAGGCTTGAACAAATACCTCAGAAAAGAAGATACATGAATAGCCAAGGAGTACATGAGGAGATGTTTAGAATAATTAGTCACCAGAGAAATACAAATTAAAACCACAGTAAGATACCACTACATATCCACTAGAGTTAAAAGGACTGACAGGAGGCAAGAAGGAGGTGAGTATCTGGAACTCTCATACATTGCTGTAAAATGATACAATTACTTGAGTAAAATATTTGGCAATTTCTAATAAAGATTAAAAAAAATGCTGACCCTATGACTCAGCTGTTCCACTCTTAGGTATTTACCAGAGACAAGTGAAAACCTATGTCTACAAAAAAAAAAAAATGCCCAGAGGTGTTCACAGTATATATATTTATAAAAGCTTCAAAAGTTGGAAATAGTCCAAAATATATATCAACAGGAGAATGGATGGCTAAATTATGACATGTTTGTACAATGAAATACTACTCAGCAATAAAAAGGAATAAAGATCTGATTCTCACAGCAACACGAACAACATGATGGTAAACAAATTGAGAGAAAAAATTCAGACACAAGATTCCATTTACATAAAGGTATGATTCCATTTATATAAAGTTCCAGAACAGGCAAAAACTAGTCTATGATGATCAAAATCAAAACAACGGTTGTCTCTGGGAGGAGGTGGTAGTTACTGGAAAGGGGCCTAAGGGAATTCTCAAAAGAAACGGGAAATGTAGATTTTGGGTGATGTTTGCATGGGCGTACATGTATGTCAAAATTCACGGATTTGTACCCTTAAGAATCTACTCATTTTATATATATGAAATACTTAATATTTGTTTTAAAATCAGACAGGCATCAGACTTCTCTACCAGCAACACTCAAAGCTAGAAGACAATAGAGAAATGTCTACCGAGTTCTGAAGGAGAGAGTGTGGACCATGAAGAAGGTGATCAAAAGGTACAAACTTCCAGTTACAAGGTAAGTAAGTATGAGGGCTGTAAGGTACAATACGACTATCGTTGACATGGCCATGTGACCTGTACGACAGTTGTTAAGAGTAGATCCTAATAGTTCTCATCACAAGGAAAATGTTTTTTCTTTTTTCTTTTTATTGTGTCTATATGAGATGATGGATGTGAACTAAACTGATTTCAGTAAACATTTCACAATATATGTTAAGTCAAACCATTATGCTGTATACCTTAAACTTATACAGTGATGTATGTCAATTATATCTCAATGAAACTGGAGAAAAAATAACTTTTTTTAAAAGTTCTAGAAGAGGAACCTGTTCACAGGCATAGAGAGCAAACTTACGGTTACTGAGGGGAAGAGGGTGGGAAGGGATAAATTGGGAGCTTGAGATTTCCAGATACTAAGTACTATATATAAAATAGATAAACAACAAGTTCATACTGTAGAGCACAGGGAACTATATTCAATATCTTGTAGTAACTGTAATGAAGAAGAATATGAACATGAATATATGTATGTATGTGTATGACATTATGCTGTACACCAGACATTGACACAACATTGTAAACTGATTATACTTCAATATAAAGAATGCAAATTTAAAAAAAGAGGAGCCTGTTGTTTCACAAATTGGCCCGTACACAAAGGGCAAGGAGAAAAGAAAGAGGCAGCTCACTCCAGATTAGCAGGTGGCAGGTTTAATAAACAAGGGAATTTACTTGCCAGGCTTGTCTTGGGCAGCCAGACAAGATTTCTGCACCCACCCACCAGAATCTTTAAGTTTATATAGAGGCCTTAATGGGGTTCAGTCATGTATTCCAACCAGATGTTCTCAACAAGACATCCACTCGCAGCCTACACTGTCAAGGCTGCCCTTGAAACAGCTCCCACGGTGGGAATGGCAGGCAGAGCATACACTCCAAGGACAGGGACGGGGTGAGGAGCCTCTGACTGCCTGAGTCCAGCTCGGGGGTCAACTAGCAACACACTGCCTGGATGACCTCCCAAAAAGCCTAAGGAGACATGACAACTAAATATAATGTGGTGTCCTGGATGGGGTCCTGGGAGAGAAAAAGGATAGTAGGCAAAAACCAGGAAATCTGATTAAACTATGGATTTTAGTTAATAATAATGTGTGAATATCTGTCCATTAATTGTAACAGGTGTACTATTTGCTACTAATTTACTAATGTAAATTGTTAGTAGTAGAGAAATCTGGGTGTGGGGCATGGGGGAACCCTCTGTACTATCATCACAATTTTTTTATAAACCAAAAAACATTATTATATTAAAATAATAATAAAAATAATACAAAATTAAAAAAAATTTTAAGTGTGGACCCCAAAATATTAAAACCAGTCAATCTTTTATTCAAATAAAAAGTCAGGAGGTAAACATTCCCATCACTAATCTGGGTGATGATTGTAAGATATGTTCACTTTGTGAAAAAATTTATTGAGATTTATCTCTATGAATTGTGTGCATTTTTCAGTAAGAATTTGTTTCATATCCATAAAATGGGTATATTAATAAAATGTACCTAATATAGCTATTGGATATTGAAAAAGCTATGTACAATATATACAATAACATGTATATACAATGATAGATTCTAGAACACAGTAAATACTCGATAAATGTTGTACATTGTTTTAATTAAAAGAAAAGAATACCCTTGATTTATATTTTAAAAACTCTGGAAGGGGAGGAAAAATAGAATGGGGGTGTATCTGAAAAAATGCTAGGCAGAAGTTAATAATTCTAAAGGTAGTTAATGGGCTCATGAGGGTATTCTACTTTTTTATATATAAATATTTTCTCATAATAAAAAGGGGAAGTAATCATTAGAAACAAGCGTTCTTTTTATGAAGAAGAAATTATTAAAATTTGGCAAAGTAAACTAACAAAACCTAGTCTTTGAAATCTTTCATGGGGGGAGTGGCCAAAATGGCAGAGTAGGAGGACCCTGAGCTCACACAGGCACACCAAAATTACAACTATTTACAGAGCAACCACTGATGAACAAAACCAGATGACTAGCAGAAAAGATCTACAACTAAAGACATAAACAAGGAACCACAATGAGATGGGAAGGGGGGCAGAGATCTGGTATCGTCAAGACCTACACCCCCAGGAGGGTAATCCACAAGGGGGAGGACAATTGTAACTGCAGAGGTTCTGCCCAAGGAGGGAGTGACCCGATCCCCTCACTGGGCTCCCCAGCCCAGGAGTCTCTTGCATTTCTGTATACTTACAATGAATTAGCCATCTGTATGTCTTCATTGGAGAAATGTCTGTTTAGGTCTCCTGCCCATATTTTTGATTGGGTTGTTTTTTGTTGTTATTGAGCTATATGAGTGGTTTGTATATTCTGGAAGTTAAGCCCTTGTCAGTTGCATCATTTGCAGATATTTTCTTCTATTCTGAAGGTTGTCTTTTCATTTTGTTTATGGTTTCCTTTGCTGGGCAAAAGCTTATAAGTTTAATTAGGTTCTATTTGTCGTTGTTGTTTTATTTCTATTGCCTTGGTAGACTGACTTGGAAAACATTGCTACGGTTTATGTCAGAGAATGTTTTGCCTGTGTTCTCTTCTAGGAGATATATGGTGGCCAATAGGTACGTGAAAAGGTACTAAATATTGCTAATTATCAGAGAAATGCAAATCAAAACTGCAATGAGGTATGATCTCGCACTGATCAGAATGCCCATCATTAAAAAATCCACAAAAGATAATGCTGGAGAGGGTGTCAAGAAAAGAGAACCCTCCTATACTGTTGGTAGGAATGTAATTTGGTGCAGCCACTATGGAAAACAGTATGGAGAATCCTTTAAAAACTAAAAATAGCTTTACCATGGGATCCAGCAATCCCATTCCTGGGCATATATCTGAAGGGAACTCTAATTCAAAAAGATATATGCACCCCAATGTTCACAGCAGCACTGTTTACAGTAGCCAAGACATGGAGACAACCTAAATGTCCATCAACAGATGACTGGATAAAGATGTTGTGGTATATTTATACAATGGAATACTACTCAGCCAGGAAAAATGAAACAATGCCATTTGAAGCAACATGGATGGACCTAAAGATTATCATACTAAGTGAATTAAATTAGAGAAAGACAGACATCACATGATATCACTTATATGTGGATTCTAAAAAAATGACACAAATGAATGTATTTACAAAACAGAAACAGACTTACAGACATAGAAAACAAACTTATGGTTACCGCGGGGGAAGGAGTGGGAAAGGATAAATTAGGAGTTTGGGATTAGCAGATACAAACTACTAGATACAAAACAGATAAACAAGGACCTACTGTGTAGCACAGGGAACTATATTCAATAGCTTGGCATAACCTATAATGAAAAAGAATATGAAAACGAATATATATAACTGAATCACTATGCTATGCACCAGAAACTAACACAACATTGTAAATCAACCATACTTCAATTAAAAACAAAGAGGTAAAAACTTCCAGTTGCAAAATAAATGAGTCACTTGTATGAAATGTACAGTGTGGGGAATACAGTCAATAACCATGCAATATCTTTATACGGTGACATATCATAACTAGACTTATCATGGTGATCATTTTGAAATGTGTAGTAATACCAAAACACTGTGTTGTGTAACAGGAACTAACATAGTGTTGGAGGTCAATTATACTTCAAAAACAAATGAACTCATAGAAAAAGAGATCAGATTTGTGGTAACCAGAGGCAGAGGGTCCAGGGGAGAGGGAATTGGATAAAGGCTGTCAAAAGGTACAAACTTAAGTACTAGGGATATAATGTACAACATGATAAATATGATTAATACTGCTGTATGTTATATATGAAAGTTAAGAGAATAAATCCTGGGTTCTCATCACAAGAAAAAATGTTTCTACTTCTTTTTGTATCTATATGAGATGATGTATGTTCGCTAAACTTATTGTGATAATTTATGATGTATGTAAGTCAAATCATTATGCAGTACACCTTAAAGTTATACAGGGATGTATGTTAATTATATCTCAATAAAACTGGAGGAAAAAATCTAATCTTTATAATAACATACAAAGAGAGGGAAAGGGCATCGTCAAATATTAAAAGAACTCAGAATATGGGAACCACAAGTCTTTCAGGGAAAATAAAAACTAGTTAATAAAATTCCATCAGTTAAAAGTAAATAAAAACTTAAAACTCAGGAATGAAAAAACTGACATAAATGGACTGGTGGTGACCTGTGCATACATTAGATATAGAATGAGTATTAAGTAACTAAGTAAATTATTGTTACAAAACAGAATTTAAACTTGATGAAATTAGACGGTGTAAAACTACTCATTGATTCTCTAATTCATATTTTAATGCATGTCAAAATACTAATGAGAAATGTTCTCAATTTCTCAGCAAGGAATTAATCAATCACTACGGCCTACCATAAAAATGTGATTAATAAATTTTTTTAAATCGTGATGCTATAAGACTACCAGGGTGAGTTTCAGATTTTGTGAATCAAACTCATGAAACACAAGAGGCTGTTCCAGCATCAAGTTGATCTCACTTGCAGAAAGGATTCAGAACAAGGAGCCCCATATCCCAGGAGCCTCAGAGACAAAGATGCAGGCTCTCAGGCCAGCATCCCTGAGGGATGGAAACTGACGTGAGTTCAGACCACATCAGCACAGAGAAGCTGCGGTGCCTGGGCTCCCTCTGCTGAAATACCTCGCCAGCCACCTAGCACCTATGGCTGTCTGCCTCGCTCCCAGCTCCCATCATTGTGCTGGTAGCGCATCAGCGACAGGTCAGACAGTCAGCAACCCCAGGAGCAGGTGCAGTGCACTTCAGGAAGGGCGAGCACCAGCCCACTCCACTCCCGTTCATGCTGTGAGAAGGCTGCCCACGGGTCAGACTCTCCTCCAATTCCCTAAGACCAAAGAATGTTTACCTCTAAATGTCACTGTGTCTTTTCTTAAACTTAAGAGGGTTTTTTTTCTTTTTCTGGGGGGGGGTGGTTGAAATATCTTTAATGGAGAAGAAATGTGTGTGACGTTCAAGAGTTTCTCCAGTTTCACATCAGATTCATTTTCTTCAATTGGCATCAAGTAAAATTAAATCTTCACTAAAAAAAAAAAAATAAACATATGGCATGATCTCATTTTTATGAAAGTATTTCTATCTCTCGTTCTATCTGTAAAAAAGCACAGAACTATGTCTAGGATGCTGTACCAGAAACGGTAAAGATGGTTATATTTGAATGATGAAACTTTAGGTAATGCTTTTTCTTTTCGTACTTTTCTGCTTAAACTGTTTATGGGGAGCAGATATTATTTTCACAGAAAGAATACAGTAATTTAAAAAAAAAGAAAAGAAAATCTAACATTTTGGCCAGAGTCCTCAGGGTTTAAAGCTTCCATGTTTTACTTCCTCTTGCTCCTCCTCCCCGCTCCCCCCACCCCAAGTCTCCTCCATTTCCCTCCTCCCTCCCTTTTCACTTCCCTTTAGCCCCCTCCCTTTCTCCACCCCCTGCTTTCCCTAGTTCTAGCCCCTCTACTCCAGACTGAGAACCCTATCTTTCCTGCAGATGCCCTGCTGGTCCATGGGTGTGGGAAGGATAGGCTCCTTTCCTTTTTCTGCAGGCGGTTGGGATAAGCACCTTTCTCAGTGGTTTTGAGACCCTCAGTGACCTCCCCTATAACCGAGCAGGACCCTGGGGGGACTTCCAGGGTCAGACCCCTCCCCCATATCCTCTGCTGCAGCTCCTCTCTGAAGCACCCAAATTATAGTATCTCATGTATATTTCCTGAATTTTTCAGATGCTTAAAACCACCACCAAAGGGAAGAAATTAACTATTTGATGATCAAGGGCGCATTGCCCCCAGACCTTCTGGCGCATGGGGGTTGATGGTGTTAACCTCCCTGTTACCTCTACATCAACCATCAGAGAACTGTGTGCACTAGCTGATCACGTACCCTGTGACCCCCTCTCCCTTACCTGGCCCTTAAATATGTTTTGCTGAAATCCTTCAGGGAGTTTGGGGGTTTTTTTGGCATGAGCCACCCTGTCCTTCTCACTCAGCCCTGCAATAAATCTTTCTCTGCTCCAAACTTCCATGTTTCAGTTTGGCCTCATGGTGCAGCAGCACACGAACTTGCCTTTGGTAACACCCCTCGTTTGCCCGCTACTTACCATGACCCGCCACAGCAGGAGAGGAGGTGAGAGCCACCAGGGCTGTAAGAGGGACGGAGAGAGAGCTCTGGCATGAAAGGTGCAAGGCTCCCCACATAATTCTGCCATGTGGAAGCGCTTGAGTCTTCTTCCTGGCTCTGTGTCAGCCCCTTAGCTCCATTTTTTGCTCCCCCTCCCTTCCCCCTTCTCATCTCCTCCCCCCATCTCCTCCTATACTTTTGCTCAGTATATCACCAACTTCTTGGGTTGCGATATTCTATCAATGCTCCGCCTCTGCAGAGAGCTTACTGGCCCCTACACTGAGCCTAGACTGGAGGAGCAGTGAGCAGAGTGGCCTGAACCACCCTCACCCAAGCTGTGGGGAGCCACAGTTGAGTGGGAGACCCGGGTGCACCCAGAGAGGATACCTGTTGTTTGCACATGACCCATTCCAGAGACAGGTAGACAGGTGAAAATATGAAAAGCTGACGGACGTATGGGGGGAGGGGCGGTCTTGGAACAAAGCCACAGGGAGAAACAGCCAAGCTCCAGGGTAAATCAGGCTACCCAAACAAAGCAAACTGATGATCATACTCAAGGAGAGTCAACTTACCCAGATAGGCGGCTCTAGGATGGGAGAGAACCGCCAATACTTGGTATCTCAGCTGTCAGGCCTCTTCTTTGAGGGTTCCAAGTCTCACAGGAGCAGGGCCATTCCAGTAGGGACACCTAAGCCCCTACTCTTTCAGGGGTTTGTGGACATGGACGTGGCATTGGAGAGAAGAGCAAAGACTTAAATCCAGACGGACCGCTCAGGACCGGCAGGAGGACTGCAGGCAGAGAGAGTTTGGTAACAAGGTATGACAAAGACTAACAGCTGAGGAGCGAAGGCCAAGAGATTTCTCCAGATTCTCCGCCTACAACCCTGTGCGGAAGTGGGTCGGACAGAAACAAAGGAAAGAGAGAAAGAGCTCAAAGGCAGAGTCAGGTTTATTTTTGGAAGCGTGCAGAGGGGTCTCGAGTTATATTGGAGCCTGTGCTCCACATACACGCTTTTAGAGAAACCTACTGTGACTGCCTCCAGGCACTAGTCTGTACAGCCTTGGTTATTTATCCCCTTGGGTAGGAGCTTATTGGTGAATTCTTATGCAAATGAGGGGTACTGAGAGGTAAGTTTTGATTGGTGGGTTTACTGAACGTGAAAGGGGCGTGCCTGAAAGATAGAGGGGCAGGGAAGAACGTTCCCGTCTGTAGTTCTCACTCAGGTCTGGGGAGGAGGAAGTTATGCACGTAAGGTATGCTGATGGATAAGTGCTGATTGGTGGGTTTTGCAGAAGGCGGAAGTTATTACTTGAGGTTGGCTCAGCTTGTCCTGAAATAGCAGCGGACTGGCGAAAGGAGTGGCAGACGGGCGAAACGCAGGTTCGTGGTGTCTATCGGAGGGGACGCCGAAGGAGGGAGGAGGGGCCCAGGGAAGGAAAGGGGTGTGGCCCCACAGAGGCCTGACCCTTAGGAATTCTTCACTGACCTCCAGCCCTCCTCCCCTACCCCCAGGCCTCTGGGCCCTTCCCCCTGGATGGGTGGCAGGGACAGAGATTCTTCACTGTAATACCCTTCGTACCTTTTTGGCTGTGAACCAAATAAAAATGTTAATGACTACCTTTTAAAAAGTATTATTCCATTTTAAGGAAAATATACTTGAGCCATGCAAAGGAGGTTTGCTTTTCGGTTGCAAGGGGATCAGAGTCCTGTCTTGGCCTGTCCAGGGCCTGGGAGGGTGGGCAAACGTTCCTTGGGTCCAGTTTGACAGGAAGACCCAGAAAAGGGCCCCTAGGAGCAAGGAACAGCACCAGTTCCCATGGGGCTCAGCGTCCTGGTGCCTGGCCACTGGGGGCTGCACCCAGACCTGGGTCATTCAGGGCTAGGGATCTGGAGCAGAGACACCCCAGTAGGGTTGTCAAGATTAGCAAATGAAAATACAGGATGCCCAGTTAAATTTGAATATCAGATAAACAGTAAAAATGCCTAGTATAAATAAGTATGTCCTAAATACGGCATGGGACATACTTACAATAAAAAGTTTTCATTGTTTATATGACATTCAAACTTGACCAGGCATTCTGTATTTTATTTGGCATCCTCCACCCCAAATTTTGGCTGGAGAGAAAGAAGGGTTCCTGCAATTTCCTTTTTTCAGTTCTTAAGTCGTTAACCCAAATTTCCACAGCTTCACCAGCCTGTCGAGGCAAATGAATTCACTTAAAAATAACAGATGTCCCTGGCCTGCCCGTCTCCCAGTGCAGGACCTTGACCCTCTGTCCCACAGTCTGAAGCCGACCCCAAACAGTGAGGTCAGAACTTAAGTCAGGTTTTGCTCCTGGTGTCGGCCTGGGAGAGGCCCCCACCCGGCCACAGGAGGGCAGCATTTGCCTGGCTGAGCCGTGTGGCCGAACCTGGAGCCCGGCCCCGCAGGATTGTAGAGCCCAGAGCCCTCGGGCAGCCCCCGCGTTTGCAGTCTGGGGCTCACCAGCAGAGGGCGCTGAGGCACTCTTAACCCCTGAGAAAGGCCTGCTTCTCCCACTTCTCGTCGGGCGTGGCGCGACAGCAGATGGCCTCTCCAACTGCCCAGACCCTGCCCTCCCTGCCTCACTTCCTCCTTCCTCATACGCTCTTTCTGGCTCTGTTCGCGCCACGTGAACAGGTGATGCTCGAGCCTGTGCCTCCTCTTGGGTCCCTCCATCTCAGACGCTCAGCCTGGGTCTATGCTGATGGATGGCTCCTCCAAGTGCCAGGCAGGCCAGACGTGGAAAAGCCCACAGTTCCAAAGGGTCATAGTCAGCTGTCCCTCCTGCCCCCTCACCCACACGATCGAGGTCCCCACCCCGCCCCGTCCCCCAGACTGCCAGACAAGCCTGTATCCATTTAAACCACCAGCCCTCACCCTAGCAGGGCCTTGGCCGGTCTGCAGCAGCTCCTTTCAAGGGAGGATGGCTTATTCATTTTCTGTCTCCCCTCCACCCTTCGGTCCCTGGGCAGAACAAGGTCTATCTTATGGCCATCAGGTCCTAGCATTGGCACAAAGCAGAGTGAACAAATACTGGCAAAATGATGGTTGAGAATCTGTGGCAGGGGTGAGGGGCCTCCCTGGATCAGGGGCAGAGTGGTTTTTTTTTTTTTTTTTTTAATAAAGACACTTTATTTACAGATAATACAAAATAAACCACAGGACAAAACTACTGTGCAGGGGGAGGAACGGCCTCTATAATAACCCCGCTCCCCAACCCAGAATAACTCATATAAAAAATTTAAAAGGCCCTAGAAGGAGGGAGGGGCAGGGCTGGAAGCACCTTTGCTGATTGGGGACTGGGGCCTGCAGTCCTCAGCCACCCTGTTCCAGGGCAAAGTGGACCCTGGCTTGCTCCCTTCTGAGTCCTGGGCCTGGCAGGGAGGGGACACAGCTGCAGGGGCAGTTGGTGGTGGTTATAGAGGCTCCCTGGCCCAGGACCTTTTCTGACTCTGGAGGGTTGGAGGAAGTCCATTGGTAAGTGGTGCTGGGGGGCGGGGGGGTGTTATTGCAGTGCTTCAGCCACATCCTCCTCCTGGCCCGGGACATGGGTCTGCACCGGGCTCCAGGGAGCAGCCGTGTGGGGGCAGGAGTGTGGGGATCCTCACAGCGACGATGTCGTCGAGTCCACCACCTCACGGCCATTGCACACAGTGGGGACGAACTGGGAGCTAGACCCTGGGGAAAGGAAGCTGGAGGTTGGGGCCAGCCCCAAGGTCCCTTGGGCAGGGCAGGCAGCAGGGGAAGAAGGGCTGCAGAGGGCGGCTCCCCGCCACCACCCTGCCCTCTCCTGTCCAGCCTCATCTAGGGGGCCCTCCACCCCCAGCCAAGGAATCTCAGCAACCCAGGGAGTGGGCCCCATGCTGAGGAGCTGAGGCAGGGAGAGGAGGCCCAGGTGGAGAGGGGTGCTTAGGGGGGATGCCGACCTTGGCCGCTGGAGCTGGCCCTGGTGGCAGCACTGCCGAAGCGGCTGGTGGGTGCACGGTGGCTAACCACGTTCTTTTGCGGCTGGAAGAGGATGATGTGCAGCTTGGGCGCAAAGAGACAGCCGAGCACCACGGAGCCGCTGAGGCTGACCGACACACACATGGTGGTGGTCTGTACCTGTGGTGGGAGAGGTCAAGGATGAGTCTGTCCCAAAGGCCTGGGCCTGGCCCCAGGAACCCTGCCCAGGCGGTGGGGTAGGGAGTGAGGGAGACAATAAGCATCCAACACTGGGCCTTGGTCCGTTTGCCAAGCCCCAAAGGATTTTTAGGCAGGTTGGGCACAACCAGAGCATCAGCCCCAGTGCACCGTCTTCCCAGGGAGACCAAAGTTCTAGCTGTGGGGGTGAACATGCAGGGGCACGTGTACACATGGGAGTGTGTGTGCAGGTGTTATGTATGTCGAGATGCAGATATAGAGTGCCTGCGTATAAATGCATGTATATCTGTGTGGCGGTGTGTGTGCAGTGGGTCTTGAAAGTGTGCAGATATGTGCACATATAGAATGCATGTATATGGATGTGTGTAGCTGAGAAGACCTGGATGTATGCCAGGTGTGCCTGTGTGTGCACAAGTGAGTGTAGGGGTACGTGTGTGTCTGCATGCATAGGTGCTGGTGTGTGTGTGTCTGCATGCATATGTGGGTACTGAGTGTATATATTCCGGGTGGGTCCTTTGCCACTGATGATTGGCATGCAAATGCAAATCATATGCAAATGCAGGCTGCGTTAGAGCAGATTCCCTCCCAAGCTCTGGCCTCCACCACCCAGGCAGGTGGCCCAGCAGGTGGAAGAGCAGCCAAGCCCAGCCACCCCTGGCCCCCAGTACTGCCCACCATACCTCTGTCCTGAGGGAAAGGGCCTTTGCAGGGGCTCTTGCCTTGATTTTCCTGCTTCTTTAATTGTTAAGATTGTCAATTCAGACCCTGCTCTATACTCCCAAGCTGAGAGACCTTAGGCAAGGGACTGAACCTCCCTGAGCCTCCGTTTCTTCATCTGTAAAATGGGGAGAGCCATGGAGTTTACTCCAGAGTTGTGAGGATTAACCAAGATTATCCTCTTACTGTTCAGAGCTCAGGTCATCTGTCGCCTCCTTAGAGGAGCCTTCCCTGACCACCCCATCCGAAGCAGCCTTTGCCTCTTGAAGCTGAGGAGACCCATTGAGACACTCGGTGCCACTTGGATGGAAGCCACCACCCGGGATACAGTTTTCACTGGCTTTGACCTTCCCTGACCCTACACCCCAGCTCTCCTCCCCCTCTTTGCTTCACCTTTCCTGTCCTCCCCAGTTTCATCTCTCAATCCCAGAGTCACACAGCTCCAGGGGCACCGGGCCACACTGCATGGCTTCAAGGGGCATCAGAGCATGGCACCCTCTGGGGCCGCTGGCTCAAGAGCCCTGCCATTCCCACATTCCCACCCCTGCTCACCTCATTTATGCCTCCCCACCTCAACCCGGAGTGAGGGGCAATGCAGACCCTCTGCTCCAATCAGCTTCCATTTTGGCTGCCCTTCCCCACCTCCTCCACTCTACCTATCCCAACCTGCCTGCGCGGCAGAGTCCGGTTCAAGGACTCCTCTTCCAAGAAACCCTCTCTGACTCCCTTCACACACCACCACCACCACCACCACCACCACCACCACCTACACATCTCCCTCTTCCACACTCTCGTTGGGGCCTTTTGTCAACCTAAAGCAATCAGCAGCATTGCCTGACTTAGTTCTTTGGTCAATCACCCTGCTAGTCCAGGAGCTCACCAAGAGCAGAGACCGGGGCTCCCCTTCTGCAACCAACCCCTCAGTGCAGCAGGGCAAAACCTCTGCTCATTTGGACGTATTTTGGCACCTCCATCTCCTCCCAGGTCAGGAGATGATATCTGAGTCCTGAAATCTCTTCTCAGCTCTGACCCCTCCATCTCCATAGCCATTTCCCCAGGCCCCACTCAGCTTTCCCACCTTCCCCTGGGGTCCAGTCCCAACTGGGCCACCACAAGCTGTAGGCCTCTAGGTGAGCACTAAACCTGTTGGAGCCTCAAAGTGATCAGATTGAATGGGATGCCAGGAAACAGAAGGTCCCATGTCCTGCTTGCTCCCCCAACCCCCGCCCGCCCTGTAGTGGGGACTCACCCGGTAGTCACTGGAGGTGACATAGAAGATGGGCAGGAAGGCCAGCCAGATGATGCAGGTGGTGTACATGGTGAAGCCGATGAACTTGGCCTCATTGAAGTTCTCAGGGCACTTGCGGGTCTTGAAGGCATAGAGTGTGCAGAGTGCGATGAGGAGAACGTTGTAGGCCAGTGAGCCCAGCATGCTGGCGTCGCGGTGGTTGCAGCGCAATGTCACCACCTCGCGCCGCTCGGGGGCTGTCTCCTTGCCCGTGCCCGGTGCCTCCACCACCAGCCAGGCAACCACAATGAGCAGCTGGCCTGAGATCAGGGCCAGGCAGATGGCCACCTGGGAGGCAGGGCTGATGAAGCGCGGCCGCTGGGCTCCCTCCCGGGCCCCTCCGAAAATGCGCGCAATGCGGTTGGTCTTGGTGAGCAGGGCTGAGTAGCAGACGGAGAAGGCAGTGCCCAAACCGAGGCGCCGTAAGGTGCACACTACTGTGGACGGCTTGGCAATGAAGACGAAGGTCATGCAATAGCAGAGGAAGACGCCACCCAGCAGGATGTAGCAAAGCTCCCGGCCCGAGGCCTTGACCACTGGTGTGGCATTGTGCCGTACGAAGACACCTAGCACAAAGAGGGTGGCCAGGGCCCCCAGGCAGGCGATGGTGACGGGTCCTACCGCCCAGGCATCGCCCCAGCGGATGTACTCCTGGGGCAGCTCGAAGCAGCCTGTCAGGCTGGCATTGGGCCAGTAGCCCAGGCCACAGTCAGCACAGGTGAACTCATCCAGCCGGTACTCATAGGGCTGGCAGGGGATGCAGAGCCAGCAGCAGACTTCCCCCGGCTGCACGCTCTTCACCTCGTTCTGCAGGCAGGGCTCACTGCAGCGAGAGGCGGGCAGGGGCCCGGCTGAGGCGGAGGCCCATGGGATGAGGCTGGTGTCCAGGGTCAGGCCTTCTGCCCAGTAGCCCACCTTCTGGTAGCGATAGCGCCCACTGCCCGCCCGCAGATAGGTGAAGATGTTGTAGCGACCGATACCGTCACCAAAGCGGTCGAAGCGGACCTCACTGTGGGTGTCAGCTGGGCGGAAGGGGGCTGGGGTCAGGGAGGGAAGGAAGAGAGGGATGGATTGGTGGGTCATCCTGAAGTGACCTCAGCCCTCCCCCGAATGTGGAACCCAAAGCCCAGAGCTGAGGCCAGTTCTCGTCCTTCTGATCCTCACCCCAATGCTAAAGCTGGCCTAACCCCAGACGTTTCTCTAAATGAGAGGCTACAACAAACCCCAACCCTAAGCTTCAATTAGAACCCCAGCTTAAAGTCCAGGCATCTCCAGAACCCAAATGCCCACACTAACCCCCAGTTATGACTCCCAAAACCCAGCCTTAGACCTTCCAATCCAGACTCCAATTTTATCCTGACACAAACCATAGCCCTTTCTGCAAAACTTAGCTTGGAGACCCTTCCAAAGCTAAACTCAACCTCAGGTCCAGTCCTGGCCCCACTTAATCCTAAAAATGACAACCCTAGCTCCAGCCCCTGTCAGTCCCAACATTGATCCCAGGGTAAGCTGAATCCCAACCTCAGCAGTCACCTGGAACCACTGATGTTCACCAGAATGTTCCTGGCAGACAGCTCACAAGCCACTCTACTCCCCACCCCCATTCCCCCGTGAACCTCACGTCTCCCAGCCAGGCTTAGGAGGCAGGACCCCTGCCGTCCCAGGTTCCAGTGAGAAATGGGGTTCAAGTTAGCAGATGATGTGCTGAAGGCCCCGTGGTGAATGGTGCGGCCTGGAGTCGAATGCAGGTCCCTTGCAGTCCCTACTTTCCACCCAGCCTCAAAATCCTCAAAATCCAACTTGAGCCCTACCATAAATTCCACCAAGCCCAGTGGGCTAAATTTAGCCTTGCTCTAATGTCAACCCAATCAGACTCAAATGCAACACAAACTCTCATCCTGATTCTCCCATAACTCTGAATGTCAATCGTATTGGAATTACTATTCGTCTTATTCCTGGGCCAGCCCTGGCACCCTCTCCCACAGTTCCCACAGTGATGCTTTCTGAAGCAGAGCAATGATTCTCAGGCATTTATTTTTCTTGAAGCTGGAACTTTCATTCAAATAACTTTTGGTTTGAAGAAACCACCTTGAGTGGAAAATCCTAATGCACCTTTATTCTGACTCTCACTGATATTTTGCTGCCTGACAATCAGCTTGAGATCTCCCAATGCCTCCTCCCTGCATGATAAAGAGACAGGAGAGAGAGGGCAAGGCTTGAGCAGGAACCAGAGACCTTCACAGTGCTGGACCAGGCCAGACGTCTACTCTATGAAAGGGTGTCAGAAAATGGAACCTCAGTCCTCTCAGCCTAGCTGTACTTGTCGTGGCTCTGACCCCAGCCCCTTGGGTAAGTCCCTGACTTGCTGCAGGCTGTGTTTTCTTAGCCATGTACTAGAACCTGAGGGCCGGCTCCCTCTCACCCTCTGAGGTCTAGCAGCCTGGTGGACACTGGCCAGCACCATTACCATCAAACTTGACGTTGAGAACGAAGTCTTTGTAGAGGCGGCGTCCATTGACTGGCCGCATTGCATCACAGAGGTGGGTGGTGTTGGGGCAGAGGGCACGATGCATGTTGTGCAGCGCGTGGGCCATGGCATACACCGCATTGACCACAAACATGATCTTGGACTCTTGTTCAAAGGGCACAGCCCGCAGGGAGTGGGCTGCACAGTCTCGCTGCCGGAAGCTGCAGTGGAATCTCTGCTCCCAGAACTCACGGAACCAGGGGTTCCGGCTGTTGTTCCAGGGGTCCAGGCTCCGGAAGTAGGAGGCAAAATCGCTGATGGGGTAGGAAGCCAGCTCGATGGTGATGGCACCTTCAGCAGCACCCTCGCTGCCTGCCACCACGCTCTCCAGGGCCCCCCAGCCATCACTGGCCACCCAGGTGAAGCTGGCGTTGAGGCGCTGGGTGGCAGCAAGGAGCTCGCGGGCATCCTCGGAACGGGTGAACAGGACAGCCACGCGGGCACTGGGCTTCTGCAGCAGGGCCCGCACCACGCCCTCGAAGGCTGCCCGGTTCATGGCGCGGCCCACCTTCTCCGAGGTGGCCACACAGATGTTGCGGGCACGGGCCTCTAGCTCAAATGCTTCGATGCCTGTCTCGCCATAGTCACCCTCGGATGCCACAGTGGACACATAGGTCCAGTTGAAGAAGCGGAGAATCTCAGCCATGGCTTTGGCTTGGTAGAAGTCAGGGGGCACCGTGCGGGCAAAGTAGTCATAGCGAGACTTGTCACTTAGCTTGGCACTGGTGGAGGCATAGCTGATCTGTGGGATCTGAAATAGTCGCAGGAGGTTGGCCACCTGGGGGAGAGGGAGAGGAGGTGAAGACAGACACCAAGTCAAATGCTAGAGACAAATGTGTCCCCCACAGCTATCAGACCTTGGGATCAAGTGCCCGTGAGGTCGGCCCTGAGGTCCCCCTCTCCTCAAAGACCTATATCCTATTTTGAGGTGTCTTCTCCAGGGGTCAGGGAGTTCCCTGTCCTTTCCCAATGGCTGAGAGAGAGAAGACCCAGGGCTGAGGTAGCAGAGTCCTGAGCCACACCTGACCCCCTCTGACAGATGCATGGCAGTAGCAAAAGGAGGGAGCTAATGGAAGGCCCAAGTCCTGGGTGGAGAGAGGTTGACAGTTGGCTGTGCAGGGAGAAAGAGGCACTAGATGGCATCTGGGATGCTCGGGGCTCTTAAGCTCTCCACCTGTTTGAGGCAGGTAACCCTTTCCAGAGTCAATCCTGATAGGATGATGGAGAAAGAAGAAAAAGACTCTCCTGGAAGGAAAACCCAGATTTGAGGGCTCCATAGCTCTGAGCATCCAAGAGTCTCCACTGGATGCCTGAGCCTGAAATAAGCAAGGCTCCCTACATACCACTGCCTGCCTGGCAAACAGTCTCCACCCTCAGATCTTTGGGACCTGTCCCCAAGAGTGGGGTGCAGCCAAGGGCCTGGTGGGATGGTGGGTAGGTAACAGCAGGGCCTGCTCCTGGTTCCACAAGAGGGAGTTAGGTCTGAAGCAGCCTATTTGCCACAGGTTCACTCTTATGCCAACAATGTCAATGCCTTCTCTGTACTTTCTAACTCTGTGCCCCTTAGCAAATTGGCAAACCTCCCTGAGCTTCAGTTTCTCATTCCTGCCTTACAAGGTTGCTAAGCAGATAAAAGTAATGATGTATGATGCAGCCACAGTACCTGGCATATGGAAGATGACAGGGATTTGGGGAAGAGAGAAGGGGCAGGCATGTGGAGGGATCATTACCAGGCAGGTGCAGTCTAAAGATAAAGGGCTGAGCTTGGTCTTGACCCAGACAAGGAAAAGGCCAACCAAGGCTATGACAGGCAACTTGGGGAGAGGGAGGTAACTGGGCTCCTGGAGATGAATGCATGGGGCCCTTAAGAGAATTCTGGAGGGAGTGCTGGGAAAGTACCTCAGAGCTCCTGAAGACATCAGCAAGTAGGAGACTGCCCATCCATCCCTGCCCCAGCCAGGGCCACAGATGTAGGTGCCAGCACAGCCACACCCCTCCAAGCTACTACCAGCCACCTCCAGTATCTGGGACCAGCAGGACCAGTAATTCACTCCCTGCAAAAGGGGGATGAGCAGGCCTCCCCCAGCCCAGGCCAGAAGCTGCCTCCGTGGTTCAGCTCCTGCTTCCTTTCTCCTAAACAAGAATTCCAGGTCATGGGTCCTGGCCTTGCTTCTGGTAGTGCTCTCAGCTGGCCTCCTAAAGGAAGCTGAGGCCCCAGACAAGGCCTTCCTTATAACCACCAGCCCCAAGCCCAGTTCTGGCCTCAATTATGCAGCAGCCTACACCAGGCACCAGGCAGACAAGGGTCCAGACAAGAGTGGAACCCATTCAGGGATGGGGAGGATCCCACTTGGGCTAAAGCCACCAGGTGGGCCAAGGGACATCAGCTGAGCCAGTCCCCTGTGCTGACCTCTTATAGGAGAGCAGGAGGAGGGAGGACTGGTTCCCATCCCTTCCCACCCCTTCAAATCCTGCATCCCCTGAAGACCCTGGGGTACCCTCCCCCTCACCTTCCCACACATCCTGCTTCTCTTCCTTCTGGGTCCCCCACCCCTGTTTCTCTTCTCTGGGCTGCTCTGGGCTTCTACCTTCCACCCCTTCCCAATCCACAGAGAGATGATCTGACAGTCCCTTGTTCTTGGCTGAGAGCTCTAGGTTCATGTCTCCACTTTGTGAGCACCTTGACTTGTGACTTGCCTCTCTCCAAGCCTCAGTTTCCTCATCTATAAAATGGCTTAATAACAATAGCAGCGAATATTGATTATGCCCTTATGACTTGCCAGGCCCTGTGATACATGCTTTGCATGTATTTTAAATTTCCATCACACCCCTAAGAGCAGTAAATATTACAAGTCCCATTTTATAAGGATGAAACTGAGGCGCAGAAGAGAGAAATAATGCCCAGAGTCACACAGTAGGTGGGGAGGTGGGGTGGGGAGCTAGGAGTCAAAACTTGAGTTCTGGCTCAAAAGTCCTGGTTATTAAGCTTCTCGGGACTATTTAACATCAGATGTGTGTTTGTGTGTGTGTGTGTGTGTGTGTGCACGCGCACGTACAGGGAATATTTTCCTTGCACAGTCTCTAAAAATTGACCCCCATTACATCACAGGGACACTTTCTTAGTCTTCAGTAAAGAGCTACTCAAAGGAAGCTTCTGGTCCCTCTTCCAATGCATGGCAGCTCAGAGCCTCTGCTCAGCAGGAATTCCAGGTCTCCACCTCCAGCCTCCCCTCCCACCCCCCATTTAAACAGCCCCCATGTACCTGGATGGAGACATCGCTGTAGGAGCCGCCAATGACACCAGTTATGGCAGTGGGAGCATCACCGTGGGTGGCATAAGAGCCGTCGGGGCAAATGTGGCGTGAGCCATCGGCACCCCGGCTGAGTGAGGCACGCACGAAGTCAAGTGCCTGCTCCAGAGCGTGTGTGTCTTTGGAGCAGCTGTCGAGTATGTGCGCACCTAAGCGCACACCCGGTAGCAGGCTTGGGTCACGGTTGATACGGTCCAGCGCAAAAAGCATGGCCTCCAGGCGCTGGATGCCACGATGTTCATTGACAGGACCACACTCCTCTGCCGGGCCGCCCTTCTGGTGTACCGGAAACAGCCCACCCAGAACCAGGTCCCCCTCCAGGGTCAGCACCTTCTTGGCTGGGCCCTCAGCCACAGCACCCCACAGCAGCAGCAGAGCCAGAAGCCCAAGCAGTGATCCCATGGCCACAAAGGGGATGGATGGGTCCAGCAGACCTGGGCCTCTAGGGGATGAGGGTAGAAGCAGCAAAGGCAAAGAGAGGTGGAAATGGACCAGGAAAGGACAGACAGGAAGAGGGTGAGGAGGGACCCAGCTCCTGCAGAGAAAGAGAGAGACAGACAGGCAGATAGGGAAAAGTGGAATCTGAGAGTGACTACCCCTCTGACTCTGCCTCCCCCAAGCTCCTTTCACAGGGACTGAGGAACCAGGGAGAGGTGGTATCACTAACTAGGATGAGAAGCTCCTGGGACATCCCCGAGGCCTGCCTCTCAGCCCTGCCCTGATCTGGGGCTGGAGATAAGCTCTGTGCCCATCCCAAACTTAGCAGAGTTGGAGCACTGCAGAGAGTAGAGTCCCAGACGGAAGACAGGAGACCCCAGCCAACACCAATCCCACTGTGAGTCACAGAATGTCCAACACCCTACACAAATCTCCTGGAACCCCAGAGTCAACAGCTTTGCAGCATAAAGTCACAGTTACAAACTTAGGGGATGGGTCCAGTCCCCATCCTGAGCTTTGGATTTCCAGAGAGGAGCCATTGCAGGCTGAGAACCCACCAGGGAAGAGGGAAGGAAGAGTCTTTAAAGAGTAGTTAGTCTCCAACTCCTAGGGAGACTGGAGCCCAGGTGAACACCCCAGGGTCCCAGCCTCTGGTTCTTAAAAAGCCATCCTCAAAGCCCCCTGACTGAGGAAGTAATAGAGATTCTAGCTCCTGGAAGTTAGACAGCAAGGTAGAGAGTCTGGCCCCAAGGAGGGACACCGAAGTGGCCACAGGTCCTAAAGTCAACAAGGAAAGTAGATGTGAGTGTATGTATGTGTTAGGGCTGGGGGTCAGTTCATCTAGTCAAAAATCTCAAAACAGGGCTCAAGGTTAAGACTTTTGTAAACCTTAGCTCTACGTAGAACACTGAGACTTTTGGCTTCCCATTTTCTCTTCAGCTCAGAAACAAGCAGAAAAGTCATCATTTCCAGTCTCCCCGTCCTCAGCCTCAGGGCCCTGTGCACCCTGGCTCTGGCCCTCAGAGACCCTCGCCTCCTTCTTTCACTCCGCACCCATCATTTGTGCCCCAGCTGCTCTCCCAGACACCCACCCGACAAGGGCTGTCACAATCACACAGGTCTGGGGAGACTAGGAGAGGGTAACTGAGCCTGAAGAAGGGCAAAACTCGTTCAGGGACCCCACATCCTGGCCACAGAGACTGGGCTCTTCACTTTGTCCCCTCACCTCCCCACGGTTAATCTCCCGCTGAGGCCGAGTCAGGCCAGGGGGACTGGGATCCTGTGGATACTGAGGAAGAAACAGCTCAACCAGGCAAAAAGGAGAGGCAAGCGTGAAGACCAACGCAGATGGAGACAGGGACTCAGATGGGGGCTGAGGCCCTTACCAGTCAAGACCGCAAGCCTCCCACAGGGCAGCTGGGACCAAAGCTCTGATAGGGACAGGACCATGGAGATGGAACCCTGGGAGGGGGCAGCCTGGGGGCCTGGGCCACAAAATTCCGGCAGGGAGCGATGGAGCCTGAGAGGCTGAGACAAAGACAGAGGCACAGACAGACTGACCAAAGGACAGAGGGGCAGGAGGAACGAGGAAGCGCGTTGCAGGGCATGCGTTCTCTGGGAAAGAAAGGTGGGACGCCTGGGGCTGTCATCCCGCTTCCCGGAGCTCCTGGCGAGCGCTGTCTGGACGCCTGGGCCAGTCCCGGCCCGAGCACCTCAGAACCCAAGGGTCCGCGGGACTCTGGGACACGGGGTCAGGATCAATAAGGTCGGCGGCGGCCGCGGCACCACCCGGCTTACCCTACCTTGCGCGCCCGGCTCAGGCGCGGAGAAAAAACGGAGAGGAGCCGGGAGCGTGGGGTTCCAGCTCCGGCTAGCTCGCTGGCTCGCTGGTTCCGCGGCTCTGATCTCTCGGCCCGCCTGCTCGCCCAGCCGCTTTCAATCGCGGCCCGCCCCGCCCCCGGCCCCGGCCCGCCCCCAGCCCCTCCTCCGTTCCTCCCAACTCCTGATCTCCCGCGCCCAACCCGGCCTCCGCCTCCCTCTGGATTCCTCCACTTCTCCCCTCCGACTCCTTAGGGCCACAGGCCCGGAGCTGTCCGCCGCGTGGTGCTGAACCCGCGGGCACTCCCGCGCTGCGCTGGAGCAGGTGCCTCTTTGCCCCCTCCACCTGAAGTCAGACTGCGTCCCAGAGAGCAGCGGGCATGGAGCAAGGGGCTGGGAAGGTCACTGAGCCCCAGGAGGTGTGCACAGGACTATAGGTTCCCATCTGCGAGAGAAGGAGGGTAGGCCCTAGGGTTGAGAAGTGCCATTTGGGGATAGGTAAGGGGGCACATGGGAGGTAGTCGGAGCACTTAGCCTGCTGCGTCCCTGTCCTCATGTCCATTCTCCCCACCCATGTACTGCAGTTCAGTCCACATGCCAGGCCTGGGGTGGGGGCATGTGTCTTCTGCCCTAAGTGAGAGCTGAGGCCTGAGTCATTAGGACGATATGGGGGGGAGGGAGGGAAGGGTCAGAGGAGGATGGGACCTTCTTTTCCTTCCTGCAGATGACCTTTAAAGCTGCTACCTCCCCACCACACACACACACACACATACACACACACACACATACACACACACACACACCTAGCCCTGACCTCCCCAGCCCCACCCCTCCACTAATCTCCACTCTCATGTGCAAAGGGTATTTATGGCAAAGAGATACCAACCTAATGGGGGGATGGGTGCTGCAGGACCAGGGACTAGTGTCAACCCTAAAGAAGACAAGCTGGGACTGGCAGGGGGATCTGGGAGAGGAGGGGGCTGGGGAAGAGGCTCCTGAAACTGGCTGCTGTGTAGGAGGGAGCAGAAGCTGGAGCGGGAGCTGGAGCCGCAGCAGAGGGAGGACAGCTGTGAGATGTTCTTGACTCTTCTTCCCTCCTGCAGCAGAGTGGGGAAGGATGCCCCTGGGTAGTGTGGTGGATAATCCGAAGCACCATACTGTGCTCAAGTATCTGGGGAGGGGGCTTGCACCCAGATTTAGCCCCAGAGTCATAATGCACACACACTAATAAGTGCTAAGGGGCACAGCATCTCTACACATGTTCTCCTGGCACTGCCCTTTCTTCCACAGGTGTCAGTAGAGGCAAGGCTAGCTCAGACACATGCTAATGAGCACACACCAAGCCCAGGTCCCTCTGGTACACGTCTACATGTGGGTTTGACAGTTGAGGGGGTGGGGGGCTGTCACCAAGGAAGGACAGGCTTTTCCCCTGGACACAGAAACCCAAAGCCCCACTGCTCTGGAAAGAGCACAGCTGTGAAACAGATCAACACATCAAACCCAAACAAACACAAACTCCATCGCTAATGGGAGGCAGCAGGATGAGAGTTCAGAGCTGTCAGACAAGGCTGGGGAGACAGACATGCTGTCTTCCAGCTCCCGTGCTTTCACCCTCTCTGGCTGCCTCAGAGCAACTGTTTCCTGGGGCAGGTGAGTGAGGTGCTGGGCCCCTGGAGCAGAGGGGTTGACAGCAGCAGGGTGCTGAGGAGAGGAAGCTTCAGAGTAATCCCAGCCCATTCACCAAGGCAATCTCCCAAAAGACAGTGCCAGCTCCAGTGGCCCATTACGTGACCCACATCAAGTGCGCTGCATGGTCCCGCGTGCAGCATGGACATGCTGTTACATACTCAGCTATGCAGTCACTACTCCTGCTGTGCACACAGACACACCCAGGTTTACCTGCAGAGCTGCACATGTGGACGTGTCCACACATATATAGCTATATTCATGGACACACAGCTGCACAGATGTCTGGCTTTACATGTGGACACAGAAAAACACACAGCTTTACACATGAACACACAACCATACACATACAGCTGTACAGACACATAGCTACACACTGATAGCTGTATACAGACAAAACCCCCAGACTGATACCCCCAGTTAGCCAGTCCCACACTCCTGTAATACAACCAGACAGTAAGACACTAAGCACAGGAACACGTGCACATAGCCACACAGCCATCCACACAAGTACAGCTATGCCTAGCCACAATCACATCTGGATGCCCACTTGGCACAGCCTCACCCAGGACCACCACCAGCTGACCCATCCATAGTTACGCACACAAAACCAAAGGCATGTGCATGTGCGCATGCACACACACAGGTACACAGACACTGGCGGGCACAGCGGGGATGTCCTCACTGGCTGGGCAGACACCAGTGTGAGCACAGGCACACTCTGGCCACAGACACAAAGGCATCTCTTGGAAGCAGACAAAGGCAGGCTGTGAGCTCTCCACTCCTGAGCCCTGGAGGGCATGCTCAGCTTTCATACCCCTTGTCCTGATCTGCCTGCTCTCCAGCAGCCTGGGGGAGAGAAGCAGCTGTTAAGTGGGGCCACAGAGCAGGAAGTGAGGGCCTCCAATACCCTCCTTCCTCACCCCACCTCAGGGTACCTAGCCAAGTTCCTCCCTTTCCTCAGGATGCTCCTGCCCACTCCTCGACTATCTGAGGGCTCCCCAAGGTAGAACAAATGCACATCGCAAATCCAGGTGGAACAAGAAAAATCATTTGCTTTATTCTGGGTCCTGGAAGCTCCAACGTGAATCCGAAAAAAGATGTAACAGGGGCAGCAGCCCTAAGGGCTGGGTGCAGACAACAGTCCTGGCTCCTCTGGCCCTGGGAGCCCAGAGGGCAGTGAGGAGGCTTAGCCAGAGGCCCGGGACAGAAGTTAGGCCCCCCGAGTCTCCAGCCTGAGCCGAGGAGGTGGAGGAGAAAGAGGCAGAAGACTGTTCAGTTCCTTAGAAATTGCACCATAGAAAGGTGCAGGCCTCGGGTTACTCCTCGCCCTTCTCAGGGGTACTGGGCTCCCGCAACCACTTGGCAGCCCCCAGGGGCTCAGCCTCGAGGCTTGGCCTTGGCTCCCCCATGGGTCCCTCACCCTCCAGATCCAGCTCCTCAAAGGATGAGCCACTGGCACCCGACTCGCTGTAGCTGTGCTCACTGCGGGTGTCACCATCATCCCAGCCGCGGCTGCTCACCCCAGGGGACAGGGTGGCAGCTGAAGTCTCCCGGCTGCCAGGACCCACCTCCAGGCTCACAGAACTCGTGTCACTCATTGTGTCAGCTCCTGGGCCAAGAAGAGGGAGCACAAGTTAGCTAGGACCCCCACCCCCACCTTCAGGGCAAGGACAGAGGCTCTACCACTGGTCCAGCAACTCAGCATAGACATGCACTCATGAATAATAAAGCTGGGCCTGGCTCAAGAGGCCTATTCCAGCTGCCCTCTGCCCTCTGCCCTGACTGGGGCTGCACTGACAGGGCAGATGGAGAGAATGGGGAGGGAGAAAGGAGGGCAGTCTGCTGTGCACTCCTCTCCCTAGCCTGAATTAGCCTCAGCTCCCTGCACTCCCACAAAGCCTGCTCCCTCCCCACCACCAAACAGTCCATTAAGGACCACTCAGCCCAGAGGTGAGGTGAGGAGCTGAGGGTAGAACAAAGAGACTCAAGCAGTGTCCCCTCCTCCATCCCCCATTTCACGCTTGGAGAAAGGTTTGTCCAAAGCCAGCTAAAGAACCCTGCCCATAAGGCTCAAGGACAGGAGAATGGTCCAGGAGGCCTACTCTCCTGTCCCCTTTTCCCCATGCAGAGCTCCCCAAAAGCAGCCATATCTGGGAAGTCAGCTGGCTTCTGCCTCTGGCCCACACTGAACCCCAATTTGAGGAGGAGGTTGGGGAAGGAGTGGGAAGGGGAAGTCCTGAGAAATCCTCAACAAGTTGCATGGGAGAAGGATGCTGGAATGAAGCATTTTAAGGGCTTTCTTCTTCTATGCCTGGGTCACCCCAGTAGAGCCCTTACCCACCCCCAACCACTGGTGGCTCCTGAGCCACAAAGCAGCTGAAGGGGACCCTGGAGAACTCCGCTGGTGGCTGGAGAGCCCTAAAATCCCTCCCAGCCTGCTCCTCCTACCCCCAACACCTCCTCCAGGGCAGGTTCATCTGTCCTGTTCAGGAGCAACCCCCAAAATTCATCTTCCCAGATCAGAGGCACTGGCAGCAGTTGGAGGTGGCAAGGAGGGGCAAAGGGCTCAGGCCCACTGTGTGTAGGAATCCAGATTGAGAGAAGGCGGATGGATATGCCTCCCTTCCTGTGTGAGAGGGAGGGGGGCAGCTGTCAAACATCACAGAAGGTGAGGGGTGAGCCAGCTTCCTCAGATCCTATCTCCATGGTGATGGAGTCCCAAGCCCAGTGCAGCTGGGGACTGCTTGGCATTTGGACTTGACCTGGAACTTTCACTGAGCCTCAGCTGTGACCCAGGGTGGGGGTGAGGGGATTTGGGATCTGCTCCCCCAGTCCCTTTAGCCCCAAGAAGATGCCCTCTGAGCTCTACTGGCAGAGGTGAGGTGAGCCCTGCAAGTGCCAAGCTCCTGGCCCAGGGCCGCCTTCTTGCTGGGGCCCTAGTCATGGCTCCCAGAGTGGAGACATTCAACAGTGAGCCAGGGCTACTCCCTAAGTTATGCGTAGTACCCTCTGACCCCGGGGCAGGACTCCAGCCCTTCTTTTGCTCCTTAAATGATTACTGGTGCCACACTGGCTGCAAGCCTGAAAGGAGCAAAGGAGGTGGGTAATTTCTCCCTGGCCCCATTAAACTAAGTTCTACCGTCCCACCCATCCAATGGCTCTCTTGGGACTTGGGTATGGGAATCTGCCTGCTTGCCGGCCGGATGCCTCCTCCCTCTCCCAGTTCCTAGGTGAGAAGTGACCAGAGGAAGGAGCCCAGGGGTGTCCCTTTAGGCCAAGGCCCA
Source organism: Camelus bactrianus (assembly GCF_048773025.1). NCBI lineage: Eukaryota > Metazoa > Chordata > Mammalia > Artiodactyla > Camelidae > Camelus > Camelus bactrianus. Next base: position 32,517,497 of record NC_133555.1, read on the forward strand.
ACACGCTGGGATAAGGACAGCCCCTGGGCATGTGCAGACACCTCTGGCAAATGAGTCTAAGGCAGTGAAGCAGTATCCTTCTAGCCCTACCAAGGTCTGCACAGAAAGAAGTCCTGGAGTCCTGGGCCTGTGTCCCAGGGCAGAAGAGGCCAGGCAAGGCAGAGCAGTACCTGAATCCTGAAGGCTGCTGGGACAGAGAATGAAGCTGCCACCTTCACCCTAGTCCCCGTCTCCTCCACTGCCCATAGCCAGTGCAAGGAGATCAAATATTCATCGCCTCTCTGGAGCTAAATAATACATCAATGTAATAACAGGCGCAAGGCAGCTAATCACCCCCTTTCACCTCCCAGCCCAAGTGGGGGCCACAGCAGGGAGGCAGACAGGGACAGGCCAAGCCTTGGGCAGCCAGGCGCCCACCACATGCTGCTGCACAATGGCATGCACCTGGCAAGCAGACACCCAGAGTCTGCCCGGGTGTCAGGGCAGACCCTGTCAGAGGTGGGCAGACCCCTCAGCCCCTACACCAGGGAGTGGGCGGGCAGGCTGGTGGGGAGGATAGGCCAAGGAGCTGGGGGCGGGGGAGCTAAGCTGCAGCCAGCTGTAGTGAGTGCCAAGAAGTCCTTCAACACCCCTGGCAGGCGGTGTTTGGAAGGGGTGGGCCAAGGAGGGGGGCGCAGGCAGCAGAGGGAGGTCAAAGGAAGGTCAAGTCGCTCCCTTTCCTGCCCTGGGGACTGCCCAGGCCTGCTGACCTTGTGCCATGTCCTGTGCCCACAGTAGGGGCACTGAAGAGTGTCTGCCAGGCACTACCAGGCGGGTGGGAGCAGTGCCCCATGGAGGTAATTAAGTGGCAGATGAAGTTAACTGTGTTGGACATGGCCCCTAGGGAGTGAAGACTGCCTCCCAGTCCCCCTCCCCCACCAACACATGTCTCTCAGGGTGACCTTGGCTGTTGAAGATTGGATGGACAGCGGGAATCTCCTAAAACAGGAGGTGAAGAGGGACAGCCACTTTTCTCTCAGCCCTTTACCACTCCCACAGGTCATGGACCTCCAGAGTCACATGAGGTTCCACCAGCACAAGGGTTGGACTCTCAAGGATTACCTGGAATGCTACCAGCAAGCCCTCTCACACAACTGGGGACAGCCCAGGGTCACAAGAGGTCATGACAGGAGGGTGTGCTGAGAGCAGGCAAGCAACCTGCTAGCCTGGATCTACAAAACCTGGATCTGATGGAAGGGGCCCGGCACTGACCTCCTGGCTCCCCTCTGCATGCTCTCTGGTTGCTCTTTGGCAGGAAGAAAGCAGCTGGCTCTGGGCAGGGCCCCAGGCTGGGGGACAGGAGAATACCTGTTCCCCACCTTACGTTCCAGATCCAGTGCCAATCTTACTTCCTGATGAGCCCCACCCAAGTGACACCTTTCCTGAGCATCCTCAGCCCCCTCCCACGAGCATCCAGCTGTCTGTGATCTGTGTTTCCAGGGGTACTCTTGCTGCATCTGAAGGGAATGTGTGTAGGGTCTTGTGTCTGTGTTACCAGGGATAAAGTGTGTGAATCCACATCTGCATGGATCCGCGTGTCTAGGAACAGGCAACTCTGCATGTGGGCAGGTGGTTGGGCAAGGGTCTCCTCCTTCTGACTCTGCCAAGCTTAGCCTGGAACCACAGTGCCAACCCAGCCAGGGAGATGGCTCCTCCACCATGCCCCACACATCCAGGGAGGGGGGCTCCAGACAGGGCCCCACCCTCCTTCCTCCACCCTCCGTACCTGTGCCATCCACCTGGGTGTCGTCAGCCTCCGCAGGCCCCCGGCTTTTCCGCTCTGTCTCCTTCACCTCAGGCACATAGAAGTCTCCCTGTCGTGCCAGCGGGCACATGAAATAGATCTGGTCTTCCTGGTAGATCTCCAGCCGCGGGTGGGCACAGAGCTTCCGCTCCTTGTCAGAGTGTGGAAGGTGGGATGAGCTCTCCAGGGCCTTTAACCCACTCGTCCCTGAGTGGCCCCAGGAACCATCTATTTTTTATTCCCTCCCAGGGGGCTGGCTCCGCCTCCTGCCCCAATCTCCCCTAAGTTCCAAATCCCTGCTGAGTGAGGCACACACACAGCACCCTAAGGGTAGAGTCCCACACTCCAGGGGGGCAGTGGTCTGAGGACCCAGGACAACATCCTAGGACAGGTACTAAAAATCCCAAGGGCCCACCACTGCTAATCCTGGGACCAAAAAGCTGCTCCAGAAAGCAGTGGTCTCATAGAGCCATGAAGCTTCGCACTGCAGACTACCCTAAGTCAGGGACTCCAGGCTCCAGGTGCCCAAGTCATGCCAAGCTCTGACCTGCCAGACTTTCCATCTCAGGACCCCGTGGCCCTGACCTCCTCTCTGCCCTGGACAATGCTGACTGACCCACCAGTATCAGGAGAGGTCAGTGCCACTGACTCTTAGGCCTCTAGCCCCTGCCCTTGCAGGCATGTGACTGACAAACCCTGGATTGGAGTTCCAGGCCAGCTAAAAATCTCTCCTACTCCTATTCCCCTGCTGGTTCAGGTCTACGCCAACCTCCGAGACTATCAGATGTGGCTAGTTCCCACCCCTTCTCACACCTCAGCCCAGAGTTTCAGCAGAGGGGAAGAGGCAGACCCTAGGCTAGAGGAGCAGACAGGACAAGAAGGTCTAACACTGGATATTGCCTGGCTCCCCAGTCGGCTGAAGTAGCAGCTTATAGGGCCCCAAGAGGAGACAGGCACTCCACTCTCCTCTGCCTGGACACAGAACCTAAAGCTCTGCATCCCCCAGGGTGTGTGGAAGGTGCACAGACTCATGCCAGAGCTGCCTTGAGACAGGCAGAACAATCAGAACAGGGGTCAAGTGAATATTGCTCCCGAGCCTGCCTCCCTTTCCTACATCGGAGCACAATTATCCACTAAGACGACTGCGAGGTCCATGCCCTGTCACCGCTCACCCACCAACCTTCACAACATGGCTATTTATAGCACCCGCCCAGCTCTCACCATGAGCTCTGAAATGAGCCTTCCATTTAGCGGTAATGAGAGACTTATCGCCTGGTGGGGAAAGCCACTCCAGGGCTCCACTTGTGTGACTGCCTGGCCAACCTTAGAGCTGAGAAACCAACGTCCAATTAAAGCAAGTGAAGAGGGGTAAAAATGAAACCCTGGAGAAAAGAGGGAGGGAAGAGTGAGGCTGAAAGGTTCATCCAGCCAGGGTCCTCAGCAGCCTGATGGAAGCCACATGGGGGTGGATGTCCTGGCCCAAGGTCTAGCTGCAGCTTAGCCTCTGACTCCACACATGACCCAGGCAAGGCCTCTCATCCTAAGTCTCTGTGTGCTCAAACACAGAGTAGGACATGCTAGCCCTAACACCTCCAGGGACAGTGAAGGAAAATCACTATTTTTAAGATTGAGTCTGACCTTTTTTGCCAACTTGAGAGCTCTATGGGCCATCTCGGCCCCCAGCTCTTCCCATCTCTGAACACACCAATGGCTGCTTCTGCTTTCTACCTGCCCACACACCCACCCAAGGCCTGGTCTTCAGAAGGAGGGTAAATAAGAACATGACATCAGGAATAAGGAGGGTAAATAAGAGCACGACATCAGGAATGAGGAGGCTCTGGGGCTCCACTAATGCCAGCACTTGGGGGCAAGCATCTGCCAAACCTGAACCCCACTCAGTGACTGGGTCATGTTGCCAAGGCCAGGGTCAGAGGCCTCCTGAAGGTCCAGGGCCTTTCCTGAAGCTAGAGGGAATAAAAGGCCCCTGAACCCAATCAGAGCATGGCCTTCACCAGCATCCCATGCTCACGGCATTCAAAGGGTCTAAAAGGAAGCTGCTGAGTGGCCATCAGCTACCCAGAGGCCCATATCTCAAGGGCTGTAGACAGATGACTTTTGGGGATACTTCCAGGAACCAGAGCCTGTGCCCACCTAGAAATCCCAGGGACAATGGGACAGTACCCCAAACCTCACCAACACTCAAGCCACCTGCCTAGCTTTCCTTCTGGAAGTAACAGGGATAATAAGAGGGAGTAGTCTCCCTTCCACCCTCCCCTCTAGGCCAGGCATCAAGGTGGGTAGCACCAAGCAGCCACCCTTGCCACCTGCTCTCCAGCCCCCTCATTGGCAGGCAGGAGGCAGCTCTGTGGCTGCTCTGCGCATCTGCCTCCTCCAGAGAGCCCAGCTCTGAAGTTGCCTGGCGGTGGACAGCCCTGTTGCCATGGAAACTGCATCCTCCATCCTTGCCGTCGTCTTCATTTCAAAGCCATTGGGGAGAACAGAGGAACAAGGGAGCAGAGCAGGGAGAGAAAACTGTGGCCTGGGGCTATGCAGCCATTCCTCCCCTGCCCAGCCCTCCCTCCTCACAGCATCCCACATAGGGAGTGCCAGCTGCCCAAGCCTGCCTCCAGGCCCCTGGAAGGGCAGCCTCATACCTGAGTCAAGCCCAGTCTTACCCCTGCCACCTGGGGTCCCTGGCCCTCCCTACTGGAAGGAGGCACAGAGCTAATTAAAATCTCATTGACGGCTCAGCCCCAAATTATTTTAACACATGCCGGATCCTATCAAAATTCAGACTCAGGCAGGAAGAAGGCAAAGGCACAAACTTCCAACCCAGGCCCATAGATACAGGAGGGGCTTATAACTGTCCCTGTAGCCTCTCCTTGAGACCCCTCTCCATGCTCTGCCCACTGACCAACAATGAGTCCCAGTGGGGGCTGGGGATGGAGGGTGTGGGACAGGGGAAGGACTAGCCATATGCTCTGCCCCTAAGAGATCAGGCAGAGAAGACAAGCCCTTTCCCTCCCAGCCAGGTGTAGCCTCTGAGGGAGGAGAGGGAAGCCACAGGCCAGCTCTCAGGTCCTCACTGCACAGCAGGAGCTATGGCCCAGGCAGCATGTCAGTGAGCTGGTAAATATTGGAAAATCATCAGAGGAAGGCAAGGCCAGCTGCCTCTCCCTCAGCTAGCCCCAGGGAGCCCTTGGAGAACAGACTGCCAAGGACACCAAGCCAATGCCACACTGGGCTGGTACTGCCAGGGAAAGGGGCCTAGAGTCCTCCCAGCCCTGGGCACACCCCTTCCCACAGCCCAAGCAGCCAGAGGCCTGAGGAAGCAGCACCGGGACAGGAGAACCTGCGTGGGCCACTGAAGCCACTGGCTATCTGACGAGGCCACAACCCAGGGCAACTCACCCCTACACACAGACTCAAGGGGATCACAAAGCCCTGCTCCAAGGTGGGAGAGATGCAGACACCTAGAGTCTTCCCCACCTAACAGCAAGAAGTAAGCTAATCACGCTAAGGTGTCACCAGGGACTGCTAGAAACTGGATTCTGGAGTTCCAGTTTCTCAGACACACCTCCAAGGCTTCCCTCCCACCTGGCCTTCCACAAACAGAAACAAGAGGGGGACTTGGGACACCATCCATAATGCAGGGGTTTCCAGGAGACTCAGTCAGAGCACTTCCCCCACCAGCATCTCTGCACTGACACCAGCTCACCCCTATAAGGGTGCTGGCAGATAAGGGAAGGAGTGATGCACAAAAGGCTGTCATGGTGCCACTGCCTCGGCTACTTTGGGAACATGCCACTCACTCTCTCCTCACCTCAGGTTGAACTCATCTCCTTGGTGCAGGGGCAAACATTCGGCCCATACAGCTCAGGGCTCCTGCAAAGGGGCTAGACTGGGATGCTGCGCCAGTGCTTCCCCGGTAGTTCTTACTGAACTAGGGGAGGGGAGGAGGGAGGCAAGACAGGGGACCTGAACTACCCCATTTGGTCTTCTGCTCCCGGAGCATCAGCCTGTGCCCTGGCCTCGGCTAGGGGTGGGGAGGGTGTGGTGTGCAGAAGAGGTCAGGCCCAGGAGGGAGACTGAGGGTGGATCCCATTCCCAGGCTGCCCAGAGCCTGGGTGTGCTCAGCAGTAGGTGGCCTCAAGTCCCCAGGAGGATGAGGCAATGGGTGTAGGCCAAGGACTGGGTCACAAATCTCCTACATGAGCTCTAGGCCTACAAAGGGATGAGGTCTGCTCCATCCATCTCTGCTCCATCACAGCCCTTTACTTCTTGTCTCACTGGGGTGAGGGGCCCTGTCCTACCCATTCCTCCACACCAGGCTGGACAGCCAGTTAGCCACACAGCCGGCAAACAGCTGTTGCATCCCACCCGAGGTGGTGACATCTCTTCACTGGGTGAAGTGAGGCATGCTCATTTTTAATTACACAGACACTGACATGCACCCGCCTGCACACAGCAGTCCCTGCAAGTGGGGGCTCAGACCCTGGAGGCCCCTTTGGCAGCCGGTCTGCATTGAAGTGCAAAGTGATAGGGTAGGCACAGCAGGGGCTATGGCTGGAATGTGGCACATTGTTATTATTCTGCCCAGGAACTTCTGTCAACTTCCCCCTCTCTGGCTCCCTCTCATCCCCAGTGGGCCTCTCAACAGCCTCTGGCCCAGAACCTAAACCTGTCTGTGGGACAAGAGGTGACAGCAGGAGACAGCTTTGGGGACTTTGCAGTGCCAGCAGGGAGAGCCTGCAGAAGGGTTGGTGAGCACCCTTCCTCCTTGGAGCAGGAGGCCCAAAGGTCTGAAAATGAGAGGCAAAGGAGACAAGGAATGAGACAGACTACCAGGGAGGGGACAGAAGGGGCAGGAAGTAGCACAGACAGCTCCAGGCAGGAGTCCTGAGCCTTGGCCTAGCTACTGACAAACAGGTAGCTTCTCTCTGGGTCTCAATCTTCCCAAATATAAAATAAAGAGATTGGGATAGATGACCTCAAAAGAAGTGAGGAACCAGAAAAGATTAATAAAAAATCCATTATTAAAGACAAGACAATTGTATACTTGGAAAACTCAGAATTAATGGAGAAACTACCACAAACATTAAGCTCATAAAATTGACAAAAGCACAGCCCATTTTTCTGTGCACTAGTCAGCCAGTTAGAAAATGTAATGGAAGCAAGAGAAGGCCCTCTTGGAGTCAGGTCTAGCCTGGGCTGAACTGGGAGCCCCCCTAAATGGCAGGGGAGGGGATGGTAGAGGAGCCAGGCCTGGGTGGGAGCCTGGGGAAGATGGCAGAAAAGGGGAAGGTGTGAGGCAGAGTAGGGGCGGGAAGGTGGGGTGCTGTGCCTGGCACCCAGCCTGCTGTGCCTGCTGCTGCCACTGCCTGAAGACTTTTCATTTTCACCTCAGAGCTGGCAGCTTGCCACACAATTTACACCTCTGCTCATATCCTGCACACCCAGGCCCTGGCTTCCTGGGAAGCCTATGAGGGGGGCCTCAGCAGCAATGGAGACCAGGGTTGGGCAATGAGAAGCAGGGGAGGGTGGTTCCCTCTAAGCAGACACAGGGGACACAGGCCCTTAAGCATCTCAGTGCCTGGTTGGGCTAAGAAGACCCTGACCCACAGCCATGCTCAAGTGGCCAATACTCAACCCCAGTTCAGCCCTGCTCTGGCCTTCTGGGCCTTCATGGAGCAGGACCACAGCACTGGGAAGCACTGGGGTGGGTACTCCATGGAGAGCTCAGGGGCTCAGACTTGGGATCCTATCACTCTCCTTTCCAAATCTGGGAGGGGAGCCACAGCCTCCCAGATGACATTGTTGCCATGGCAGGCTCCACAGCCCACCCCTCTCCAAGATCCAGCCACTCTCTGCAGCATCTGTGCAGTCGAGGACCTTGAGCCAGTCCAGCTCATAAGCCAACAAAAATGTTGCTGATTGATTATCCAGCAGCAGGAAAGCTGCTTGGTGCAGATGGAGCTTTGAAGCCAAGGGATCAGGGAGCCAGAGGAATCATGATGTGCCAAAGGGAAGGACAGGTGGGCAAGTGGGGATGGAGAGGTGGGGGAAGGAGAGAAGGTAGGGGAGGAGGAGAGGGCCCTGAATTTCTCATCTGGGACTGGCACCTCCACCCATCCCTCAGGGAAGACCTTCTCTCTGGAGCCTTAGATTGCCTGTCTGCATAACCAGACAAATAGTCTTTCTTTGTCTGAGGGCTCTGCTAAAGGACAGAGTTGTTCTGCTCTGGAGGGATTCCCCCTCCTAGGAATCTCTCCTTCCTTGTTCCCGGAATCTCAAGTTCTCTGGAGAAGAGCAAAAGAATTCTTCCTTGGTAAGGCCCATCTGCCAGAGGAAGAAGGCTCTCTCTGGATTGGTGACAGCCCAACCCCACAGCACCATCCAGACAAGCCTCAGCCCCCAGGGTCCTGCAGGGCTGCCAAGCTACCATATCTGAGCTGGTATTTCGAGAGTGGTGGCTCCCACGCCCGCCCCAGCAAAGGCTGGCTTTGTGCTTTCATTCCGGGGGTAGGGGAGTGGGGAGGGGTGAAGCCAGAGAGGCTGAGGAACAGGTTCCAGGGCCCAGGCTTGCAGAGGGGAGAGGCCTAGCTCCTGTGGGGTCCCCCAACACCTCAACACCCAGGGGCAACTCCCTAAAGAGAGTCAGGTGTGTGTCTGGGGTAGGGAACGGGGGTCTCCTCTTGGCTCGTGGGGAGGGGGATCTGGGAGTGGAGTCACAGCTACCCTGAGCTAACTTCTGTTACTCTTGTTCAGAGTTTGTGGCCTCCAGCTCTTCCTCCCCACCTCTCAGTGCTCATAGTCCTGTTCCAAAGTCATCCTGGATGCTGTCACTTATCGGCTCAGAAATCATCAGTGGCTCCCTTGAGCCTGCAGGACTCAGCCTCATCTCTTGCTCCAACTCTGCTCTCCAGCCAGACTGGATACACAAGCCATGCCCAAGTCAGTGCCTCCGCCTGACCTGCCTTCCCACCTGGAAAAGGCTACCCACCCTGCAAAGCTCAGTCCAAATGCCACCAACCCCAAAGCTTGCTTTGCCTTTCCCAGTGAATTCATCTCCCCCTCCCCACCCCACTCCCTCTGTGGGCACAGCTAAGCCCTGTGGCTGGCAGAATGGGTAGGAGGAAAGAGTTCTGGGGACTTATCACTCAGCCCCAATCCTGATGCTTCTGAGAGTTCCCTCCTCCCTGAGCTGGGGAAGGCCAATTAGCAGGCGGCAGCACTGGCAGGTGAGCTGGCCCTGGAGCCCCAGTGAGGGAAGCCTGGGAATGGAGCCGCCTCCACCTCACTGAGGGTGAGGACATGAGGCCCAATAAGGTACCTGCAGCAGCTGCTGCCTGTGCCCAGAACAGCTGCCAAGGTGTCCCTTAATGAATGCCTGCTGGGCAAACTGGCAGCCAGACTCTTCCTGCCCTTTGCTTCTGGTTTAGTCTCCCAGACTGACAGCTTCAGTCCCTGACCTTGCCCACCAGGGTTGGAGACAGAGGGTCAAAAGTGTGTTGTGCCACGGCACTGCTATTCCAGGCCCATTCTGAGCACCATCCCCAGTGTATCCCAAGTTCATGACAAGTCCTCAGCTTTTAGGGCCCAGCCCCACTCATGGACAGGGCAGAGTGGCAAAAGGCCTGTAGTCATCACAATGATTCTCAGCCCAAGGGACCTAGCCTGGACTCAGCCACTGCTTCATCCCTTGCCCTTGGGTAACCGCCCCACCCCAGGCCTCAGTAGCCCTATTGATAAAATAATAGGGATGCTGGCTTTGATTAGGACTTTATGCCTGCCTCCTAACTGGTTCCCCCATGCCGCCAACAAGGCCACACAAAAGAGGGCCCAGTAAATAACTACTGAGTAAGTGACTGAGCTGAGATACCAGGAGGGCCTTTCTTATTAAAAATAAAGCTCGGGAACCCTCCCACATTAGCTCAGCAAAGGTGATGAGCAGGGGGAGAGATGGGGGAGAGATGACCCCAAATTTCATTTTCCACTGGGGCTTCCTCACCTGGATTCCCACTGCCAGGGCCACGCTATTCCCCACTGGTGTTCTGGCCCCAGCGTGGACTCAAACCTCCTCCACCTCTGATGCCCTCAAAGTCCCCCAGACAGCTTAAGGGGAAACAAACACAGGAGATTATGAGCCACTGGATGGGACCCAGGCTAACCATGCTGCTGGAAGCTTCCTCACAACCCACAGCTCAACAGGCTGACCCACTTCTGTAGGCAACCTGCTGAGGCCCCTGCTCCTTAGTTGCCAGCTGGCTGCCCCTTGACACTGCCAGCCTATCACCCACCATTCAGGACTTCAGTCACAACCACTCCAGGGAGATCTCCACCCTGACACTCCCCAAGGCCTCCTCCAGGTCCAGCTTCCAGCTCCTCCAGAAACAAGTGCCTCTTCTGAGAGCTCCCGCCCCTGCCCGGTGCCTCCCAGCTCCACTCACACTGCAACTGTCATGGTGTCCTGAGGATCTGGAACAGACATGCATCTGCTCAACTCTGCATCCCTCACAGGACAGAGGTTTTCAAACCAGTTAAGTCTTAAACATCCTCCTCCAAAAAAAAGTTCACAAGGCCATCTGATTTGTAAAACCCAAGGGCAGAGCAACTCCAGTTGAAGCAGGTAAAGGTCTGAGTGCAGCTCCCCGACCCCTGGCTGCCAGTCATGGGGGCACCTTGGTACAGCCCCTAGGCTCCTGTCCCAGAGGAGTCTGAGAACTAAGGTCTCCCTGCCCACGGCTATCCCTGGTAGGATAACCCCATCAACCCAGCTGTCCCAGAACTCTACCACTGAGGTTCCCCCGAAGGGCTCAGTATACCTGCCCTGCCTACCACACCTGTTCAATTCTATGGAGAAAGAGCCACTATCCAACCTCCAGGGCCGACCTGCATTTCCCAGCCAACCTGCCTCCATGCAGACAATGCCCGGTGTCTCCCTGAACTCAGGAGAAGATGCCCTAACATCACAGACCACTCCCTCAACACCCACCAAAAACTTCCGGGAAAGCAGAGACTCTGGGAAGAGGGTTTATGGGGAAAAAATCACAGATCCTGTTGCGAGGAATTCAGGCATAGGGGGCTTGGCTGGAGATTCTAACACTCTCAGTGACCTCCACTGCCAACTGCAGGCAGATATAAGTCAAGTATCGAGTGTGGGGACCTCACACACAATCCCACACATGGGTCCCCAGGCCTCCCACTCAGTTCTGGACTCCTCCATGTGTCCCAATTCTTCCCGGGAGGTTCATTAAGACTGGTCCCACTCTGAGGTGAATTCTGGGGCTTCTGCCTATTACTTGGGACTGACATCTGGGACCCACCTTCTCTGTGGCCTTGCAATTTCAAGGGAGCTCAGTTCCCTCCTGCAGCTGCCAGGTGCTCAGGGAGAGTGGTCTCCTCCTGCCCTGGAAGCTCATATCTTGGACTCTGGTGGAGCAGGCTGAAAAAGCTGGGGCATCTTCCATGTGGACTGATGGTCACACAGCACCCAGGGACCCGTCACACATATGCTGTCCCAGGGGGCTTGGCTTGGAGGCCCCCAGTGGTTTACGTGGAGGAAGGCAGAGTTCCAGCCCCAATAGCTCAGCTTACCAGGCTGCCAAACTAGAGAAGCCTGGGCCAGAGAGCCAGGGGCTGCCACACAGACCACAAAGCTGAGATCTGGTCGTCCTTCCAGAATTTCTGCAGAGGCCTGACAAGTGCTTCTCTTCAGGCTCCTCATGGTGACACTGAGGACCCCTGCTGTCTCATAAGACCAATCCTGTCCCAGGCTCAGGCATACCTGCAACTGCCAGGACAGCAGCTGCTCTCTACCTCCCTCCTCCAAAGCTCTGAGATCATTCACCTCCAACTCGCGCCCCAGCATCTGGGGAGGCAGGTGAGCCTGCCAAGCCCTCCCTCACCCCTCTTGAAATAGAAAGTCGATGGCTGCTGTCACTGCATCTGAAGCAACTCCACAGCAGAACCAGCCTCAGATCCAGAGAGAAGCCAGCAAGGTGGAGAAAAAGAAGGACGTGGGCTCATGTATGTAACATGACACATGGTTAAAGGCAGCCAGCTGTCGGGGTTGGAAGAGTCAGAAGCGCCCAGTCTCATTAGCAGCCTCCTTTCTCTGCTCTCAGGGCAGTGGGGAAGAGGGCAGGTGTGAGAGCGAGCCTTATATTCTCTGCTCTCTGTCATCGAGGCTGAGAGAGGCACAGGGCCTCCCCTTGTCCACTGCAGGCAGAGACCAACAAACAAAACCAGCTCTTCCTCGTGTTTCACCTGGCTTTGACCCTCAGGATGAAAGACCAGGCTATACATGGGGGTAGAGGTGAATGCCACCCCCAGAAACCAGCAGAGCACCTGGGCTGCGCCCCAACTGTGGGCAGCCTGGCATCTCTCACTCTCCCACACAGCATGCCTCAGACACCTCTGGAGAAGCCCCTTGCCCTGCACCCCTGCTTCCTCATCCCAGGCAGGAAAGAGGATGGTACTCCCCCTGCTCCAGCCATAACCCCAGGAAAACCAAGCTCAGACCACAGACGACAGGCCCCCATGGGAGGAGGAGGCAGAGGAAGGGCTTTCATCTAAGAGGTGACGTCAAAACCGGGCAACCTGTGAAGCTGTCAGGGGCCGGGAAATCTGGACAAAGGTGTCTAAAAATAAACCCCTGAAGCCAGGAAAAGGCTTTGGTGGCTGAGCTGCTTGCCACCACACCGCATGCTACCCGTCCTGTTCTGAGATCTGGAACCCAGAAAGTCTCTTCCTAGGGGTGCTCCTCCAGACCAGCCCTTGAGGCTGAGGATGGCACAGACAGGACTGGAGACACCACACACCAGCCCTTTCGTGGGTGAAATGCTGAGCAGGCCTTGGTCACTGACGTCTCCTTCCTGCCCTCACCACCAACCAGCTTCCCCACCTCCTGCCCAACCCACCCCCAGGCAAGCACAGCGCCCCCATCGCCACCCTGCCCTAGCACCCTTCTGGCTGCCACCCTCCAGTTCACAAAGGAAATCCTCCTCTATCTTCCTCATGCCTGGCCTACCATGACCACCCTCCTGTTTCTCCTCTTCCTATCTCTGGCTATCAGGTCCACAGCTGGTGACCCAGGGCCCAATTTATTGATTCCCCAGCCCTGATCCCAGACCCTTACATCTCCTTAACCAGGACCTGTCTGAGCTCCCATTTTCATCACCAGGGCCCTGTCCCTTTTCCCAAGCTGCTTTGGGGAACAAAACCACCAGGCTCTTTCAAAACCCCCAAGTTCACAGTCCTGCTAACTTTCTTCCTCCTGTATCCTGACCCCAGCCACACTGGTCAAGCTCTCTGCACAACCTTTGCTGCACAGCTGCCCCCCAGGGCAAGCACTGTCAATAGGCTCATGTCCCAAAGCATGTCTACCAGACTACACACATCACTGCTGACTCCACACCCTGACTCAGATGTCTCTCTGACACAGCCCACAGAGCTGGCTGCCCCGCAAGCCAGTTCCTCAGCCATTCCATATCTCAGTGCAAAGCACCACTATGTGCTCCCCCACCTGCCCTGGGCCAGAGGTGACCAGAGCCTGTGACTCCTCCCATTCCTTCCCCGCCACATGATCCAACCCACCCACAAATCCATCAGTTCTACCTCCAAAACAAATTGTAATTAGTTTTAATCCAGTCCCACCCTGCCCAGAGATGGCACAGCCCATCTTACATGGCTCATATCCTGCTACTCTCCTGGCTAGAACACTGCAGTGACTTCCCACTGACTTTAGATCACCCCCATGCTCCTCATCCTGCTCTGCCTAGAACATTCTTACCCCTCTGCAAGTGCTTTCACAGGATTCTGCCTAAGAGGCTACTTCCCCCGACAGGCTGTCCCTGACTACTCCGTTCAAGTTGGCTCCCTGCCTTTTCTCACCCTGTTCTTTCCTAGCACGTCCCGTTTTTGTCTGACATTATTACCTATCTCCACCACCTCACTGTAAATGCCTATTTCACACACCAACGTCTCACACCACGTCCAGCACAATACCTGGCACAAACATTCAATAAATACAAATTGAACAGATGAATAAACAATCACTTCCAAGCCCAAACTGGGGTCATTTCCCTAGCACCCAAGTTTACAAAATGTAATAGAGGAGGAGGGATTTACAACAGGGAAAGTTTACAAAGAACTCCACAGACACAAGAGACTCCTATCAGATCTCCTGGTGTCTAGCTTTCTTTCTTCTTTCAGGCAGGATGGTCCACCAGCACTGCCAAGGGCCAGGTCAGGAACTGAGGAAGACAGAGTCTGCCACTGCTGCCCCAGTCCTGGACTCAGGGAGCAGGTGCATAAGCCCACACAGAGGCAAGGCCAGGGCAACACATATACACCTGGGGCCTCCCAGCCACTGGAAGCCTCAGAGCCCTTGCTCTGCAGGCCTCTAGCAGGAAGGGGGCATGGTAGGTCTGGAGTGGGGACTGAGCACTAAGGATATCTCTGTTCCAAGCCAGAGCTGAAGTAACAAGGCTAGGTTTCTGAACAAACTCCTCATGCTCCTGGGAGATGTTCTGGGGCCCACAGGGTGTCAGGCACGTGGAAGAGATGCCAGCAGCTTCTGCCCATCTTCTTAGTTACATAGGCAGCTACACTACAAGGGCCCCGGACTGCTGCCCTCCCAAAACCACCTTTTCCTCCCAGACACGGCAGGCCTCCCTGACCTCCAAACGACTGGCTGCCCCTTGACACACACACCAGACCTTGTCTCACCTTGATGTAGGCGTCCAGGGCAGGATGGACACGGCGGGTAGCCAGCCAGATGGACAGGGTGGTGGTGTAGGGGAAGGTGGCCGTCACCACATGGCTGGGTGCCGGGAAGGAGAACACCCTGAAGCCAAATTTCTGATACAGTCGGATGAGCTCAGGGGAGGGCGACTCATCACCTTCACTGAGAATGCTGCCCACTGCACAGCGGCACTTCTCAGGGGGCACCTAGGGAGGCAGAGAAGAAGTGTCAGGGCTGGGCAAAGGAAGGAGGCCCTAAGACCTCTTGCCTCCTGGCTTCTGTGCCAGCTCGGGCTTGGCATAACCACCAGCTGCTACAGGCCATGCAGCCCCAGACCCTAGGATTTTCCTGCTGAAATCCATCCACGGCCCTGGCCTGTGGTATCCTGCTGCAAGACTCATCCATCCCTTCATGTATTCCTCCAACACACAGGCCAGGCCCTGTGCTGGTTGTGGAGGGGCTGCAGGAAGCACTGGTCAGGAAGCAGAATCACAATGAACTCTGGGTTGCTGATGAAATTGAGAGATCCTCTTCCCAGACTCTCAGGTGGGGGCCAACCAACATCTCCAGGGCCTCCAGATCTCCTCTCCACCCCAGGCCCCATCCCAAACTTGCCCCACTTCCCAGGCACCTTCCTGGCCGAGACTGTTGGTTCCTACAAGTCTCTCTGGGCCCGCAGTGCCTACACTACACAGCACTCTGCTCCCCTCCCTAGCTGCCCTCCCTCCCCTGGTTCCCAGAAACCCTAGCCAGGTAGAGGCTCCTATGTGAGTCTCCAACAGTTCCTAGACCTGACCCCAGGCCTGCAAGGCCCAGTGCTTGCTTCTCCTCCTGGCATCAAGAGGCCCAGTTTGTATCACCTCATGCCACCTGAATCTGTACCAGCCCCCAGGGGTATCTGTTCCTAAATCCTAGAGACTTACCACAGACCTTGTACTCTCCATCCTGGGTTTTCTTCAATCTGAAGGCCCTACTCAGGGCCCACGGACCTTTAAATTTAAACTCCCTCTACCTCCACTTGCTCTCCTCCCCAGCCTACCTTCCAAGTACGGTAAAGTCATTTTTACCTCTCCCTGCCCTCCCACTGGCCCTCTCCAAGTCCTGTCAATAATCCCCTAGGGGTTTCTGACCTCTGCTCTGCCGCTCTACTTTGGCCAACTCAAACTTGCCCTTGGAGTCTCACTTTGCCTTAGATTTGGGCACTCTCACCTCTATGTAGTCCCTGCGGGTCACCCTCGGCTCTCTGAAGTTCTGGTCCCCTTTCTGGTCCCTTGAATCCTCTGTCATTAAGCATAACTCAGGGCTTTTGTGGCAGGCAATATGGTGCAAATTCAGGAGAGAGGCAGGCCTGGGCATGAATCTCGAGTCCTGTGTTCTGGATGAGTCCCTTGGTTTCCTAAAGTCCCAGTTCCTTGATAGCAATTTACAGAACTGTTGTATTAAATGAGATCCTTCACATGAGGGCTTAGCACGGTCCAGCACTCAGCAAGCACTCCATTGTTGTTTTATTATTAGTAGCTATGACACAGGCCAAACAAGTAACCCTTGGCTTAGAATTCTCACCTATCCAAATCTCTGAGCGTGCAGCTCCTCCCTGCCCATCCTTCAAGTCCAAATACCCCCTTGGGGAGCCTTTCCGGGTGGCTCCCACACACATCCCAACATCGTGCTGTAATCTCTTCCCCACATCAAGTCTACCTTGCAGCACAGTCACTTCTCTGAGCCCTATGTTCCTCCCATCCTACCCAGAGGCATGGGAAATCACTGCAGTACCACCTCTTGTCTCTAGATGGTGCAACTGCCCCATTCACACCCAAGATTTGCGACAGAAGGTCTGACAGGCCTTGCTGACAGACCAAGCGACAGTGCCCGTGGCAAAGCCTATCTTGTTCCTAACCCTTGCAATCTATGCTGTACAAAAGAAACATCCAATATAGGCTAAATAGAAAAATGAATGGAGGGTCACTTGATAATCTCCTCTCTAACTCCTGGCCTGCCTGGGTTTGGGTCCCAGGGTCTTGATCGTCAGCAGCCCTACTGGAGCTCCCAGCTCCACATCCTCCTTAGTCCCCCAAAGGCACAAGAGCACCTATGATCATCCTGCTTAGAATCTCTCAACAGCTCCCAATTCACCTCTAAGATGAAACTCCTGAGCCAAGCATGCAAGGCTGCCTCCGAGTGGCCCACACCACACTGCCCACTTTGTCCACACACTCACCTCGCACTCCTTTTCTGCATCCCCAGGCCTGAGTAGGGGCCAGGACCCAGGTGGGCAGGCACCCACTAAGCATCTGAGTGGCAGAGGGAGAGATAAACCCAGGCTCTGGTCAATCCGCCTTGCAGCCTCCTCTCCTTCCACACCCCACAAACACCCACATGGAACTATTTGCAGCTCTCCAAACATACCACATCCTCCTATGCTTCCTGTCTTTGCGTAGGCTACTTCCCCTGCCTGGAATGTCCTCCTAACCCTACTCCAGAGTCCCTTCTGCCTGGGAAACTCTCCCATCCTTCAAGACACAGCTCAACTCTCATCCTGAAAGCCTCTGTTGCTCCTCGCTAAGCAATCCCTCCTCTCTCATCCCCAAATGCCCACCAGATGGAGTAGGTCTTGTGCTGTATTGTAACTGATGGCCTCTCCATCTCTCCCTACCACTCCAGGCCTTTGGGCAGTAACGTCCAGGATCTTGTGCACACAGAAAGTTCTTGGGTGTGCTCAGCAATAGTACGTGAATGCATACACATGCACACATGGGCCCTGAACCATGAGCAAACATCCTCTCCCTCCACCTTGAAAAAGGAAGAACTCTTATCACATGGGAGGGAAACAGCTAATGAGACAGGGCTCCTGAGATCCCGGAGGTGTGGGGCACAGAGGTACTCCCTCCCTTTCTGCCTGAGGAATCGCTCAGTTCTACAAGTGAGGACACTTCCTGCCCTCTCCCCTGCACAAGTGGCTAAGGGGCAGCCTAGGAGGCTACCCAGCAAGCCCACCACCTGCTAAGCAGCCCCATACCAGGTGGGAACTGGAAGGCAGTCGGAACCAGGAACCAGCAAGGAGACTGGCAGGCCCTAACACAAGCTGGGAATGGCAAGGCTGGTCTTGGAGGAGTGGAAAGCTTCCCTGGGCTCCCTGGAGAGCCCAGGCCTACCTCCAGGGGAATGGCCCACCTAGGCTGTCAAGGGCCCAGAAGGTAGGAGTGCTCTGATGGCTAGAAACCCCACCCATCTTGGTTCAATGCAATGGCTTTATCTGAGCCTGACCCCAGGAAGTCAGCCTGAGTCTCCTAGTTCCATTTGTCTTTTCCTCCCCATATCAGTCATTTCTGAGTATCTATGCCCAGAACAAGAGCTAGACCAGAACTAGTATCAGCAAGGACCCACATCAGGGAGACAGAGCAGTGGCCAGACCCACCACCAATGTGAGTAAGGCAGGCCCATCCAGAATCCGCCCTCAGAGCAAAAGTGTCAGGTAAGAGATGCCAGAGTATCTCCTTTGGGCTGTGAGGCCTCCTGAGTCCCAGCATTGTGAGAAGAGGGCAGTCTGCTTAGAACCTCCAGCTACCGAGTACAAGCTGGCCTCACTGCCCCTTCCAGAGAAGCCTCACAGTACCCTGCTGACCCTGCTGACCCTGCTGTGTGAGCCCTTAGTGAAGAGAGGGTTCCTGCCTGGCCAAGACCTAACAACAGCTAGTACCTGACAAGGAGCTCACCACCGGCCCCAGATGCTGCTTTCCATGCTTCAGCTTATTAAATCCAAAGAACACTGTTCCTGAGATCCAGAGAACAAAGCTATTCAGCAAAGGTCACCCAGCAAGGCAAGTTTGGAATCAGGATTCAAACCTAGGCAGACTGGCTCTAGAGTGTGCCACACTACTTACAGCCACTCTGAGACCAAGAAATAGGCCCTGACTAGGAATGGCCTGTGCCAGGGCCTCTCCCTCCACTGCGCCTCCTCATATGGCCCAGGCAGCCCACAGGAGGCTAGGCCAGAGGCAGGCAGGGAGAGTTCCTAAAAGCACAAGGTCCTCAGAAGTGGTGGGGGGGATGCCCAGAGCCCTAAAGCACCTTTTAGGAGCTGGGTGTTTGGCCTTATCCTTACTATCTAATCCCCAGAAAAACAAAACTTCTGAAGCAGGAATTATCAGATGGCCAAAGCGACTTGTTCAGAGTAACATGCTGGTTAGCAGTGGAGCCTTGATTCAAACCCAGAGTCCAAAGCCCTCTTCTCCCACACCTCACCCCTTCTCCCTTCCAAAGGCAGCTCTGCTGGGCAGAGTGGGCTCACCTTTCCACAGCTGCCCCACAGTTAACCTGTTGCAGAGCAAAAGCCTGGACTCCATCTGGCCAAAAATCATTACCAGGTAATGGGGGTATGGGATGGCCTGGGCCTTCAGGAAGCATCAGCCCAGCCCACATTCCCACTGATCCTGTTGAGGACTCAATTCAGGGAAATTCTATTCCCTCACCCCAACTATTCCCACGATCCATGGGACCTCAGTGTTTCCAGGGAGAACGGGGGGGCCCATACCCCTACACACATTGAAGGGGAAGAGGGGGAACAAACTCTTACCAGCCTTAGGCCCTGTAGACTTGGTGGCCCAGACTGTCTCTCAGTGGTCTAGGGGGAAAAAGGAGGTCTAATGCGGTCTAGCTTACTAAAGGCAGAACCCAAGCGCTACCCGTTCCCATCGCCATCACTCCATGCCTGGGGCAAGCACCTTCTTCTTGGCCAGGTAAACTGAACCAGCTGCCACGCCCTACTTGCCTCAGCCAAGCTCCCCACAAGGGCAGATAGGTAGGTACTTAAGCCCCAAAGACAGCAGCTGAGGCAGTGGCAGCAGAGGGTGGGGCAGGAGGTGGAGGGCCAGGCTAGCAGACAGGACAGAACTGGTCAGGCTCATATGGTCAGGATCATATGAGGTGCTCAGGGTCCTCTCCAGCTCCTTCCTAACACCCAAGGGGAGGCAAAAGTCACTGTCCAACCCCACCAGCCCCCACCTCAGCAGTAGGGGAGAGGACAGAGCAGTACTGGATATGTGTGTGTGCGCACGCACGCACGCACTGAGGGAGATAGGGAGGTGGGGTGGAGGGGTGAAGACAGATCCCTGACTCTGGAACTCACTCGCTTCTTTGGTACTTAGAAGAGGAAATGGCCACACTCCATGAATGCTGAGCCTGGGAGTGCAGAGGGACACCTATGAGCCACTGCCAGGGTCTGTCAACTTCCTGCCACATACTCCTTCCTTCCTCCCCCCATTGCTATCAAGGTCCTCAGGGATGGAGAATGGAATCCTTCCGGCACCACAATAAGCACTCGCCCAGATCTTACAGCCTCCTCCCAAAAACGACTCCAGGAGAGAGGGCCGGCTGGCTGGCTGGCTGGCTGGCTGGCTGACATACATTCATACATACATACATACATACATACATACATACATACATACGTGTCCCCAGGATGTGGCAATCGCCACAATCTTACTGTGGTGGTGCCCTTTCCTGTGTCACTTCCTGGGCCCAGAGTCAGACCAGGTGAGGCCTCACCAGGCTTTTCTCAGGAACCAGCCTCCCCTTGCCCAGCTGAGGTCTGGAAGGGGCATGGCTGGGGAGCTGTTAGTCCATACCTCATGGGGGTGGGCAGCACACACAGCATGTGGCCACCCCTCACCTGGTCACTCACTGCCCCACTCACAGAGCCTGAAATAGCCTTACTTCCTCCCACACTCACAGAGAAGCAGGTTTTAGCTCCTGTTGTGCTGGCTAGGGAGGGTGGAGTGGGGATGGGACACTCAACAGCTCAGCCTACATCCTGTCTCTTCCTTCTGTGAACCACAATATACAGGGCCCCATGCTGAACACCACTGTGGGAGGCAGCTAGGGAACAGAAAGCTTGGGCTCTTCCCTTCCCTAGGACCAGATGAGGCCTCTCCTATAGGCTTCCCTCATACCCCTTGCCCACTGAGAGTTCCTGAGGTCTGGGCCTCTTGGTCTCCATAGTGCCCTAGTGCCCAGGATAGAGTGGCACAGAGCAGGTGCTCAAATCTTTGTTAAATGAAATTAAAGAGCACGATTAAACTGTGTGAGATAGCACCCCAGCTCCTATCTGCTCCTTACTCTCCTCCTCTATAATATCAGTAGCATGGACCCAGAGGCCTCAGGTCCTTATAGATCAGCCTGTGACAGCCATGAGCACCCGAAGCCTGGGGTCCAGGGTTCCCTGAATCTTTCAGGATCTCCGCCAGGCAGAGATCACACTGCCCAGCTTCTAGAGTACATGGAGACTAAGCATCCCTGAGCCATCCCAGGTTCAAGGTGCGACCCAACTCTAAATGGGAACTCAAGTGTTTCCTGGAGTGACCCAGGACCAGGATGGACAGGGTCAGAGTGGCCACTTTGACCTATATGTCCACCGTCTGTGCCAACCAGATGTTCACAGGGTCTAGGCCTGGTTATGAGTGCCCAGCCTAACAATCCGTCATCACAACTAATTAGCATGAATGTTTTTTTCCACCCTTTTGTTGTTGTTGTTGTTGTTGTTATAGTTCTGTTGAGGGCCAGGTGCTGGGGTGAATGCCTCACCTATGTCACTTAATTTAACCCCTGCCAGCCTACCTATAAGCAGGTACTTTAACATGACTCCATAGAGGAGAAAATGGGAGGCTCACAGAGGGAATGTGATATGCCCAGGTCACACAGCAGGACAGTGGTGAGACAGAATCACTGGCCTCAAGGCTGAACTCTCAGGTCATGGACCCCTAGACTGGTATCAAGTCGGGCTGTGCCCCACCAATCCTAGACACCCAGGGATCACCCCAGAGGATCCACCATACCTCTAGGAGAACTGTATGGTGGGCTGCCTGGAGGTGGCTGGGTCACGAGGCCATGGGGAGAGTGCCCCATGCCAGGATTCTTCTATCTCACTTTTCCCTGGACCAGCCTCCAGCACTGACCCCAAGGTACCCCACTGCCTGGGCCCTTTCCCATCCTGGAATTAGCACTTTCAACCCAAAAGGCAGCATACTGCTTCCAGAACAGGACATGCTGATGAGGAAAAAGGCAGCTGCAAGGATTCTCATCCCTCCCACTGAGGTCTTGCAAAAGGTTCCAACTGCATTAGGTGTGGAAGGAGGGGCAGGGACTTACAGACCAGAATCCTGTAAGGGTGGGGGTCTGGCATCTGGTCTAGGAGCTTCTCATAGCCCAGCATCTGCCCCATCCCACTTGGGCCCCAGTGCTCTTGGCTCCCATTTAGTGGCATCTCCCAGCCACGTGACCTCAAAACCTCAATGTCTACTCATTCCTCATCCAGGCCAGGTCACCGCTCACCTAAGCCCAGCTCAATGTCTGCAATGGCCCCCTGCCTCAACTCTTTCCCTCCTCCACCTGCTATCCCGTAGTTTCCTGAACTGCAGGTGGCAAACTGTGCTGCACCCTTCCTCCCAGCCTACTGTACCACCCACTGCCTCGGCCAGCAAACCCTTCTACCTCTTTCTCCCCTCATCATGTGTCCACTGGACACACTTCCCCTGTCACCTTATGTCTGTAGGCCTGCACAGCTGTAGTTCCCTTAGGCAGGAGGCCCTTCCCAGGAGAGCAAAATTCTATCCATGGCAGAAGACTTCCTCCCTGAGCCTCCCCAGCAGGCTGGAGGCATGCTCTGAAAACCCACAGCTCAAAGCTCTGTGGGCACTGAGCACAGTGCCCTGCTGGAGATTCATTTATGTAGGGATGACTTGCCAACCACACAAAGCTTCTTGAGGGCAGGGCCAGTCTGTTCATCTCCAGAGTGCAGGTGTCAAGAAGAACCTTGCACAGAGAGGGAGTGAACACACCTTTGTTTCAACAGAGCACCCCAACAAGGCCCGGTCAGCAGACAGTGTGTAGGCTATAGGCCTTGCCCACTTGAGCTCTCTAGGGCAAGAGAACAGAGCTGGGGATTCCCAATGCTTGCACTAGAGGTCGCAGGACTCTTGGCAGAGCTGCCAGCCCATGCAGCTGTGGGCAGCACCATCGCATGACATGGCAGGAGGCCACATTGGTGAGTCCTGAGTCACCACAGGCTGTAAGCACAGCCATGCACCCACAGGATGCCAGGGACACCAGGTTAGTCTCTGACCCTAGCATCCTGGACAGCTCACCTGGCTCCACTTGCCCCCCCAGGCCCTATCCTAACCAGGCAGCTTGATATCCAAAGAAATGCCATACCACAGGGCCAGGGGACACCACAATGGTTGGAGAGGTGGGATTCCACCTTCTTTTAGTAGGAGAGCTGAAAGAGGGAAGGCACAGGAACAAGATAGGACCTCAAAGATAGGGCGGAATCGGAATGGCCTGGCCTTAGAGCGCTGGCCTCAGATAGGGCTGGAAGAGGGACGGAGAGCGAGAAGAGGAGGCAATAGACCAAAGCCCCAGTAGAGGCTAGGGACTCACAATGGTGTGGCCCCCTGCACTCAGAAGTCCATGGGTAGCCATGAGCCAGGGGAATCAGATCTGGACAAACAAAAAGCCAGCATATGGATGCCTGGAGCAGAAGTCCAGACTAAATCTGGAAGGAGCTTTAAGCTCAGAGAGGAGGTGGTCTGCAGGGCCAGCTCAAACATTTTCCCAGCCCTTCTTAGAAACCAAAACCCAACAAGCCCTGCCTCATGTCTGTCCATGGGGCAGAACCCCACCCAGGGCACAAGAGGCTCCTTACCAGATGGGGGTTGTCATAGTAGACGGCAATGGAGCGGAGCTTGGGGGAGACGCTGCAGCTCTCTGTGAAAAGCCGCCCGGTCTCACCATAGGGCCCCATGTGGAACTTGTAGGCCACGGTGACGTTGCGGATGGGAGGTGAGCCAGCACTCACTGCCACCCCAGCCAGTAGCCCTGAGTACCCAGCAAAGGCCAGCAGAGTCAGCAGCAGCAGCAGCGTCAGGCACCCAATCAGGCCCAGGAGTAGCAGGTCCGACATGGCTCTGTGCCCCCCACGCCGCACCCCAAGGCAGCTGCAAAGGAGACAGAAGGGAGAGGAGGCTGGTAGCCAGATCTGACCAACGTGCCCACCTGCCCGCCAGCCAGTTCTGGCTCAACCTCAGCCCTGCCTTGGGTGCTCTGACCCAGGAGAGGGAGGGGCCAGAGGTGTTTACACACAGAGTGACCTAGAAGGGAGCTACAAAGGATGACTGTAGCCACAAGCCTCTTTATTTCTCAATCATAATTGTTGGGGCTCTCAGAGCAGCTCTGTCAGCTGGCAGCCTTGGTCACACCTGGGGGAAACTGAGTCAGAGAGAGGCACAGAAGCCTGTCAACCAGGGACATATTCCTGGCCCTAACCAGGCTCCCCTGATGGGCCAGACGTTAGCAAGCTTGCCTTTTCCCCACACTGCCTCTTCCTTACCACAATTGAGCCACACTGCCTGCCCAGCCTCCCCAAGCCTCATGGACCACTGCCAGAGGAAGGACAGGCAAGCACAGGGTCCAAATACTTATTTAAAAACAGGGAAACCATGAAGAACAAAACCTCAGGAGGAAAATGTGCCAGAGGAAGAGACTCTCATAAGAAATCCTCCTTGGCTAAGGACATCTGGCCCATGGAATATTGCTACCCAGTAAGCTCACCCATCCAGAACCAGAGGAGAGACCAGATCAAAACAGCCTGAGCAGGCGGAACAAAGTCCAGACTTGAGCTAGCTGCCAGTGCTAACAAGTTCTATCTTGCTTTTCCAGCCCATAGACTAGAAACTGCTAGGAAGGGGAAAAGACTGCTAGAAGTAGAGATACACAATGGGAAGCATGAGAGTCACTCACCCCTGAGCATTTCATCCCACGGGGGAGGGGTGCTGGCCTAGGGGTAGCCACACCTAGGGCCCACTTGCTGCCCTGTCCCTCCCCCTTCCTTCCCTTCTCCCCAACATCTCCGGGTGTTTGGAATTTAGTTTTCATGGTCTTGATCTCCCCACCTGACCACTCGTACTAGGTAGTTCACAGAAAGGCATCCTGGGGTGGGTTGGGGGGCAGAGGTTTTTTTTCTTTTTGTGTATATCATGTATTTGGCAATTTTCCCTCTTCCCCATTGGCCTTTCCCTATTCCTATTTGCATGGTATAAGCAAAAAAAAGACACTTGTTTCAGGGGAAAAAATTAGAAGCAGAGAAGCTATCCAAGAGCAGGCCTAGGGACACAACACAGAGGATGGTGTGTGAGCCATTCAAGACAGACCATCGGGCCCTCTGTGAAACTTAGGGCCAGAAGCCTAACCCTCTTATACACAGGGTATGACCTGAGTCACCCAAGGAGGGAAAAAAAAATCATACCACAGGGAAGAATGTTTACAGAGGAATGGAAGCATGTGACCCACTGGAGGAACATTCCCACCCCAAGTATTTAAAATTTAAAAGGTTTAGGAGTTGAAAGCCAGCACTTCAGCCCTATGGAAAACTTGGCTCTGTGGAATAATTTGTTCCCTATGGGTTCTGGGTATCAAATTTTTTTGCTGAAAAATTGTCTTTGGAGTCAACGTGCACACAGTATTTGTGTTACAAAAAGCAAAATAAATGCCTAAACCTATAGCGTCATGACATTGAGCCGCCTCTTCTCACTCATCCGTGTTCCTGCCCAATAGTTGCACTTTTTTGGATGCATTCCATGTCCTACTCATGTTGCCTTCAGTTACTTTCACTCTTGTTTTCTTTGATGATAATGATGATGATAAATCTGTCATTGGGTATTTACTATATGCCAGGCACTGTCTCAATGTTGAAACAGAGCTATTTCATTAATCATCACAAGGTGGATGTGGATCAGAAAGCAAATGGTTAGAGGTTAAGAGACCTGCCCAAGGTCACACAGGTACCAAACAGAGCCACCTGGACAAAATGCAGGCAATGGGAATCCAGGGAGTCTGATTCCAGGCTGCCATTTCCACTTTCTCTCTCCTCCCTGGTGACAGGGCTTCCAGAACAGTCCAAGTTTTTATGGACATCTCTGAACCCATAGCTTTCAGCTGGAAGCTCTCAGCATCTAAGTCTCCCACTTGTCTTGGGACTGACCACCCCTCACCTTAACCTACCCCCATTCTCTCAGCTGCACACTTCCTGTCCACTCAAAGGAGCTTAGTTCCCACCTTTCTCCTCCTCTCACCTGCTAAACTGCTCAGAAAAGGAGGGAAATGTACCTGAGGGCCCCAGAGCTTTGGTCAGCACTGTTAGTAGGCAGGGCTACGTGAATTTCCCAGTACTCAAGAGAAAGGGAAGGAGAAGGGCTGGGGAAGCTCACCTCTAAAGCCAGGCTCACTTTTAGCAACTCATGGCATCCAGGCGGCAAGGACCAAATGCTCCAAGTGCTCCAGGGCTGGGGGCAGAAAGAAAATAACCACTGAGCCGGGAACCGTGCCCTGACTGATCCTCTTTCAGGGAAAGCCCAGGCCCCTCTCTACAAGAATTCTCTCCTCACCACAGGTTGCACCTCCCAGTCCTCAGACCTCTTAGGGAAACCAGAAGCCAAACTCTGTCTCAAAATGTCAGCTCTTCATTAGAGCCCTATCCATGTCCCTGTTCTTGGAGAGCCCTCTTCCTGGAAGGCTCCAGCCACTGCATCTGGCCCTGATCCTGGACAGGCTGATAACCTCTCCGGCCTCGGTTTCTCCTCGGTCAGAAGCCCAGGCTGCCCCGCGCAGGCTTCCTGAGGCAGCTCACGTGCGTCGCGGAGGCCGGGAGGGCCCTTAAAGGGCCCTGCCGCAGGCAAAACTTCAGCGCGTGCTGGGCGCGGGAAGACTTGGGGGCTCGAGGGGCCCACGCCCGGAGGAAGGGACGCTGCCTCCATTCTTCATCCTCACTCTCGGCTTCCAGCCCCTGCTCACCCTCGCCTCGCCTATTTACCCACGCCCTTTTCTTTTCAACTACGACTTCACGGGGCCCCGCGCACCTCGGCAACTTAAAGGAAGCTAAACTTTGCAGCCACAGCTGCGAGGCGCGTCCTCAGGAAACCGGGGTGCAGTTAAAAGTGCGGTTCTGGCCTCCGTCGTCGTGCCCCCCGCCCCCTCGCCCGCCACAGGCTCCACTGCCTCTGGGTGTGCCCGTCACCCGTGGCCGAGGCAGAAGGGGACCCGGCTGGCAGGACTGGTCCAAGGTCGCGTTCGGGCCCTTGAACCCAGCCAGGGCCAGCTGTGGGCGAGAAGAGATGCAAAGGTTGGCTGGGCCGCGGGGGTCACAGTGGAGACGCGGCGGCCTTGAGTTGCTGGGGCGGACGGAGGTCCCAGGCCCTCGGCGCGCCTAGAGCCACCCCGGCGGGAACACCTCTAGCGCCCAGCCCTCACCTCAGCGGCCGCCAGCCGCGAACGCCGATCTGCGCACGCGGTTCCAGGCTCAGTCGCGGAGCCTGCGCGCGCCCGCTGCGCACGCTCGCCCCGCCCCCTCTAGCGGCAGGACGTGGCCGTGGCTGTGGGCGCGTGCGCGCGGGACCGGTAGGGCAGAGGCCCGCCCCGCCCCGCCCCGTATCCATGGCGACGAACCCGCGCCTACTCCCTGGAGCTGTCCAGGGAGGAGCCCACGCGGCACCTTCCTGCCTCTCACAAATTATTGGGTTGCCAAGGGTGACTTAGCAACAACCCTTAGCATCTTGGTTGTCGAGCGCACCATGACTGCCCGGCCCCAGGTGTGGGGGAAAGTGGGCTTGGTGGCCCGCAGTAGAGAGCCAGTCTGGAGTCCTGGAAGGCGGCACCGGAGAGGAGCGTTATCCTGGGTAATGCCACTTTCTTTCACTTGAGGCTTCGTGACAGACCTGGGAACCCAGCCAGGCAAGGCCACTTGCTCCCATTTTACAGCTGAGGCTCAGGGAAAAAACTGGATCCAATCTCCGGACAGTGCAAATATCAGCTTCCTGCCTCCAATCCTCCACCGCCACCTCCTCCCTTCCTGGCCCCCCAACCAGAGCACAAGGGTGATTATTCATCCATCCAACTTTTATTGAGTACCACTCCCTGCTAGGACGGTTCTGAAGGGTGGAGATACTAATTGAACAAAACCAAGGCCCCGCCCTCCTGGAGCTCACCACGTGAACTTCGCTCTCCTTTCAGGCTCCCCCTTCAGTGCCCTACACGTGGCTGGGGGAGGCTAGTCTGCCCTTCTAGCTTAACGTAACCCCAGGTCAAGTGTAAACTCCTTGAAGACAGGTTGATCTTCAGCTCATATTTCTGAGGATCTACAAACAACAAAGCACTCTTCTAGAGCCCCTGAGATAAAACCTCGTCCTCCTAAGAGGTCCAATCTTGCAGTGGAGGGGTTAGGGGAGGGGACAACTATGCTCATAAGCTTGGCCACTAGACAAGCTGGGCCAAGAGCTAATTTGGTTTTCCTCACATGGAGGATAGATGTTTGGGAGGAGAATCATCTTATTGTGGATCCATTACTGTACTAGCAAAGGACAGACTAGGCACACAGAGGCACTTGCAATCCTGGTTTCCTTTCCTTCTGCTTCACATTGTTCTGTCCACAGGCAGGGAAGATTAAACCTCACCCACAGGGCTCTGGGCCAACTAGCAGAAAGGGTAGCTGACCCCTCACAGGCACTCAGGACTGGGCTGGCAGGGTTGTAGCAATTCCATTCTGCTGAGAAACATTAGGCACATGATCAAATCATCTGGGTGCCCCAGGCAAGTGGACTGGCATTTGCACCACACTTGGAAGCATTTCCTGTGAGACAAGGAAGGGCCAGTGCCCTCGGAGACAGACAGCTTCTGAATGGTCAGTTTTGCTTCTCAAAACCTGATGAGCTTCTCCCAGGAAACTGTTGTCTGGAGCTGCCCTTTCCTCATCTTGTTCTCTCTGCTCACTTCCTTTAGCTTGGTTGGGGAACTACAGAGCCCCACGTCAGAGTTCAGGGTGTGCCTTAGGAGCCCCAGCATCTCTGTGGTGAAATAAAAGTTGGCCAGTGACTGAGGCTGCAGCCATCAGCCTCCCTGGCTTCACTGCAGGCTGCTCCCAACAAAGCAAGCCCCACCCTTGGTAGGATCCCAGCAAGGCCTCCACTAGCCACAAGGAGGAAGTAGCTCAGGCACTGTCCTCTCCCCCTTGCGGCAAGTTTGAGCAGACTCCATCTCCTAGCTGCCTCACCCATGCTCAACTCCCACTCCTATCTCCTAACACACATTTTCTCCTCTCATGAGTCCAAATTTGGCCTCTGTCTCCTCCTGCCTTCCTCTGTCCAAGGAATCCCTACACAGGCTCTTTAATTCTCCTAGTAAATTTTCAGAGGATGTTTCCCCAGGGCTCTTCCCCTTAAAGGGACCAAGCTTGGAAACCCAAGTGTAGACGGTCCCCTCCTTCCCCTATCTTCTCATGTTCCAAAGCCCTTGGTATTTCTCTTCGAGGCGGTGGTTAGATCCTCTAACTCAGATGATAAACGGAGAGCACACATGCAGTATGCAGTGTAAGGTGCTCTGCAAACCCTGCCACCAGCCATCTCCCTTTGAAGAAGACCCTCTGAAGGCACTGATGCTGTGCCCAAATCCCTGGCCACTCACAGCCTAGTTAGGGCTGGCCCTGCAGGACTTGCCATGACTCAGGACCAGCTAGCCTCAAGCCATTCTTGAGTCAGCTTCGCTGTTTCCTCTAGAGCCAGGAAATGAAGTCCTCTTCAAGTGAGCAAAGGCAGAAAAAGCCTAGTGAACCCTACTGCATAAAAAAAGCCTGCCAGCAATCTGTCCTCTGTTCCTACCCTCTACCCCACAGGTGTCATCCCAGCATCCACTATGCTCCCTTTCACCACCACCCAGCCAAACAGCTGTTCAGACAATTCCTTGATCAAACAACAGTTTGATCAGTTTAAATTTTATTTTACAAAAAGAGAAATAAAGAAAACTGATAGGCAGTTATACTGACTTACAATTGTTCTGTTTGCTTTTTTAAAAAAGTGACATGAAACACAAGTAAAAATAAATACGTCATAGAAACAGCCAGTTGCCCAGTCTCTGGGGCAGGAGCACCTGCCCTGCTGAGAGGAGGGAAGCCCATGATCACACCAGCAGCTGGAGCACCCAGCCGCAGATGATCCTCAAAGTCAGGGGCAAGTCCCAGGCCTCAGGGGGCGTCCTGAGGAAAGAAGACGGAAAACCAAAGCCAGGTGCCAGGTCCCTGGGGCCACCTCATCTCCCCCCACTCCTCCTGGCAGCAGTGTGGCCTTAGTGGTTATCCATTGCGACCCCCTCAACCCACCTGGACCCTCTTCCCCCGACCCTTCTGGAGAGGGTACAAGAAAAAAAACAGTCTCGGGCAAGCTGAGCGGATTCTTCCGGTGAGTCCCCAGCCCACCCTGAGTAACATAACCAGATAACAGTCAGTTTACACCCATGTGCACATGAGCAAGCATGTGCACGCGCACACACACACACACACACACACACACACACACACATATACACACACACAAACCTGGGCTGAGCTCTCTTCCAAGGGAGGGTCCTGGGTCAGGTCACAGTATGAGGTCCCCTCTCTTCTGAGTATCATCCCAGTAGTGGTAAGAGAGCACCCAAATCTCCCCCAGCCCCCGGCACTAGACTCTGCAGCCTGTCTAGCTACCTCTCCCCAATGCACTAGATTACTGTGGCAAACAGACCTATGAGAGAGAAAAGGAACAGATTCAGGTCCCTGAAGAGCAAAGAAGTTGGACACTGCCTGCTCAGGAAATTCATTGTAAGACTTGGGTATTCATAAAAGGCCTAAGGCCAAGTTAGTGGCACAGAATAGACATTAAGGGATCACAGCAGAATACACAGGGCAGAAGACAAGAGTAAGGAGGAGGGGAATGGAGTCGAGTCTGATGGAGAGTGTAGCATTCTCAGACAGACCTTGAGGTGAGGATTTCTTGGGAACAGTCAGCAGGGGGCCAGAAAGTCTCCTGGAGGTCCAGTGAGGGAAAGAGCTCTTCTCTCAGGAGTTCTGGAGGGGAAAGAGCCACCTAGCTGGATGCACAGGAGGCCACAGCTCAGAAAGGAGACTGGTCCTTTGTGGAATCACAGGGGACTGGGAGGCACAAGGGGGTCATGGCCAGGAACACTAGGAACAAGGAATGTAAAGCCCCAGAAGACCTTCCCCATGGGATGAGGATTCAGTTCCAGTGCAATGCCAGGCATGAACAGACTGAAGCAGAGGAACTTGCTCTGGCAACAGCTTTGGGAGTGACAGTCCCACCCAGATTGCTAAAGTATAGTTGAGTGTTTTCAACCTATCGGCAAAATGTTACCCCAACTATTTGCTTCATGCTCTGGAGTGGGAAAATTTCATATTTAGTTGTGAATCACAAGTACATAGAGATTCCACACACGAATTCCTAGGGAAGAGAGTTCCAAGGACCAGAGTTATTCTTAAGTCACAAGATGCTTAAGATAGATGCTTAAGAAGCATAACACAAGGGGGTGAGAACTTTGCAGATATCTAATGTGAAAAAACAGATCTGTATCCAACATGGTTCATTTACTTTCTCACTTAAATTAAGCTAATTTGTCTCTCTTCAATTTTTACCTACGAAGATACTGACAAAAGGAAATCAAGCATTGCTACAAATGGTAATCCTGAATCATTAAATAGTACTATATTCCCTAGGTCGAGGATTTAGGCTAAACCAAACAGATGGGGCTTGAGAGGACCTTGAAAACATTCTGTGGAAGACAATAGTGAGGGAAAATACCTAAGTCTGATCTTCTGCTCTCCCTCATGTCACCATCCTTCCCTTACTCAGGCTCGGATGGTGGGTGGAGGCCACCACCAAGTGTCTCTGATCAAAGAAACTGTAAAATACGGCTCTCAGACTCTGAGACATTTCCTGCTTCCTTCCTACATATGCTCATGTTTGATGTGCATGCACGCTTGTCTACCAGCACATACAAAGAGACAGCAGAAAAGTCACAAAAGTGTTTTCAGGTTCATTTGGAAAAAAAAAAAAAAAGAAAAAAGAAAAGAAGCAAACCATGGAACCAGTAGCACTCTAATTTCCCATGATTCCACCCTACCCCCTTACACAACATAAGCTGCACATATCAAAGAAAGCCTTGTCTAGTCAGGTCAGCCTCCCAAAACTATGGCCTCTCCTGAGTTGAAGCAAGACCCAGGCTGTGGAACTACTGGGTAGAGAGCAGGCACGGGCGGCCTCTCAGAATATCAATTCACTTCCCAGTGCCTTCAAAAGCCTATCCCTCTAGTGACTGGTTTCAATTCCTTGCTGGGATAGTTTCTGGATTCTCAAAGCCTGCTACTGTGATTTCCTAGAGGTAAACACAGAAATACCCCCTTCTTCCCTAAACACACACACAAACACACACACATACACGTCTCTGGGATCCCAGTGCTCTGGGGCCTTAGAGGCATCAGTAGCTCAGGTTGTGACTGTGCTCTGCAAATTGGAGATCCAGGCTAGCTTACTCCTACTGCACCAGCCTCAACCAGAGAGCCCATGCCAGCTGAGTCCCTTCACCATTCATTCTTGGGATGCATCTGGAAGAGAAAGCACTGGTTGTAACTGCTGTTTTAAAATTATTAAAATAACTTGCATAGCTAAATTGTAGGTCTAAGGCTTCTATGAGTAGGAGAGTTAAGTGTCTGAAGGGTGCTTATGAAAACAGAGAAAGAAAGCTCCTTAAGTTCCACTTTTTGTGTAACTGGACAGCACACACACACCGCCATCAGCCATCTCCGTCTCTTCTCTGGGGATAACATCCAGAGTGCGCTAAGGCCTTCCAACAGGGGAGATGGGCTGATCAGAAGAGTTGCAGAAGCAGCTACTTACTAGGGGTGAGCTGGCCAAGCTGCTTCCAGGGCTGGGAAGAGGCAGGTGCAGCAGCTGCCCAGTGAGGAGGGACCCATGTGTAGGTGGTAAAGCGCTAAAGCCATACAGGGTTTGTTCATCATAAAGAACTTCCTAGCAAGGTCTCAGTAGCAGTGAGGGGAAAAGCCAATAGGAAGACAGCCAGTGTTTATGCTTAAAGACTAGATGCCCCCTGCCCCCACCCCCAGCACTGGCAACAAGAAAGGGGAGACCCACAATGACTGATGTGTTCTTTTAAAATGATTTAAGGCTCCTACAGAGGAAGGGCTCCTCCATGTTCCTTCGAAGAGGATGGAGGTAGCAGACACCAGGCCCACACTGAGCATCTATCTGACAGGCTGGGGAAGCCCAGACACTTTCCAATAGGAAATCAGTAGTCTGTTTCCTCAACCCAGCAGCCACCTATACACAGCTTTCACTATTCAGCATAGAAAGCCTGCCTCTGAAGTCATCCCAGGAGGACACAGCTCCAAATTTGGGGTCACTTTCCAACTGCAAACTCCATGATGCTAAGTTTCAATCACTGTGGAATGAGTCTCACCCTCACCAACTATCCAGTCACAGGATTCCCTGATCTTCCTGAGAGGCCATTTCCTGAAAACATAGTTCTTTAATAAACCTTGGTCAAACTGAACTCTCTTTCCTTGGTCAATTCACCATCCACCCAGGATTTACTCACCAGCAGCTATGGGGTCTGGGATATCTGAAAATTTCCCTTCCCATCTCCTACCCTCTTTACCCTAACTCCCCCTCCCACCCACCCCCCAAAAAGAACCAAGACACATGAAAAGTCCAAATAATAAATAATTGCCCGTAAGAAATAAATTAACATGGAGCTCTCTTATGGGGAAGGAAAGGAAAGGAAAGGCCTCCAGGACAGGTAGCTGGGGGCTCAGTTCCATCCTTGTGAAGAATGTCTTTTCTGGCCACAACTCCATGACCTCTCACTCATACACCACAGTGCTTCTCCCTCCCAGCCTCTGCACACAGACAATCGCATGCCCTGGTAAGGGAGATCTGCTCAGAGACAGCCACTGGGGAAAGAGACAGAGATTGGTAATGCCCGTTTTCTCTCATAATTTCCCCCAAACTTAAAAACAAATGTGGCTCTGAAAACCAGGGACTTGGGTTAGCTGGGCCTTGTCTGCACCCAACTAGAAGGAAACTTGTGGTTTCCATGGCTCTTCTCCTGGGCTCACCCTGATGTTCATCCTAATAGTTGCCAAGAACCACCACACTCTGATTTCCATTTTTAAAAAGGTAAATTCATTTCTTAGTTTCCCCCTTAGTCCCCCCTCCCTCCCTTCCCACCCACCATCACCCCTGCTCTGTTACATACACGTACATACATACATAAGCACACACACGCACTAACACACATACCTGGTCTGCTTCTTTCCCATCCCCTAAAAAGATTCCACTTACATGGAATCTCAGTCTGCCCACCCTTCTTTTCTTACCCTCCCTCCCTCCCCTCCCCTCTCCAGGCCAAGCTAAGTCACCCAGTAAGGCAGCTCTCTTGGGAGAGAATGTTCCCAAAGACAGAAATGGGACATGAGCTTCTACGCTCAAATGGGCAAGCAAGCAAGCAGACAGCATAAACAAGGCAGGCAGGAAAAGAGGCAGGCCACCTTGCCCCTCCATTCCTGTTTTAGGTCCCTGATTTCCCACTATTGCTGCTCTGTCGGATTTTTTTGCTTCTTTTCTTAGAAACAGCAACAGAGCCCTGCCACCTATGGCCAGCCACCCTTCTTCGTTTTCTTCCTTTTCCCTCCTGCCTAGTGCCCTGTTCTCAGAAAGCCCAGATTGCTGCCTTCCATCTTGGTGGGCAACCTGCCAGGGGCCCCGAGTGAGGTGGAGAGGGGCTCCCCAGCTATTTCCCCGTGACCTCTATCACATCATCATCCTTTTCCTCATCATCATTGGAGCTGAACCCCACTTCGGCAACCTCATGAGAGTCAAATGGAGGCACCTGGGACCGGAGGAGGCCACCAGCGGGGTAGCCTGCATGTGGGGACATGTAGCCTGGGTAGACAGACATGCCCCGTGAAAGGTTGCTGGACAAGACAGGGGAAGGAAAAGGCGCAAACATCCTCGGCTCGGACAGGAGTGGCTGTGAGAATGGGAGTGAGTAGCTGGGTAGTATCCCTGGTACAGAGGGGTTGAGCATGAAAGAGGGGTTGCTGGCAGTGACTGAGGTAGCCGTGGAAGAGGAACTGACGGGGCCTCCTGGCACCAGAGGGTCAGTAGTCACTGGAAATACCAGGCGGGCATCTGCCAGCAAATTGGACAGCTGGTAGTAGGAGGGGGTACTGCCCATAAACAGGGAGTTCTCCCCAGCCTGGGAGGTGAAGGGTGGGGTGAGGTTATGGTTTAAGGAGACGGGTGGCACGGCAAACCCGCCAGAAACTGGATACCCGTGTTCATACGGCTGCACGGGGGCTGGCAGATGGCCCTTCCTGGACCGCCGGCGGGATGACTCCTGGGCAGCAGATGGTGTGGCCAACTTTCGCTTGTGGCCCCTTAAGTCCAACACTGGGTGCCTGTCACCACAGGGCTGGCCCGTTACCAAGAGGGAACTATTGAGGCAATGACCCCCATGTCGAGGCTCAGTCCCAAGAGCTGTCCCAGGAACAGCACTGCTGTCCACAAGTTGAGCCGGGGGACCAGGCAGGGCGGCATTGGAGCTTGGGGAACTCTGACGGGATTCCCGGGCAGCAGCCACATCTGCATACTGCTGGAGCTCACTGATGATCTCCGGGCTGTCTGGAGAGACGGGTCTGGCCAGCCCCTCGGGGTCAGGGGCTTTGGGTGATGAGGCACTGTGTCTGCCGTTGCTTGTGGACTCGAGAGAAGGCCCTTGGGAACCTAGGGACAAAATGTAGGTAACTGAGAACCAGAATGGCCAGGGAGAGAAAGAGAGTATAGGAAAAAATTACATTAAAAAAAAAAATCCTATCCTATGGTCCCCCAAATTCAAATAGTTTGATGTACAAATGATATTATCCAGTCAACTTTTCTCAGTCACAAAGAACGGAATCCTTTGATGGAGGAAACAAGTCTATCCATAACAAGACATGCAACTTCTTTGTACCCCAGTTCCCCAATCTATGAAACTCCACCAAGGTGAATCCTATGAAATAATGTATATGAAATGCTAAAAGATCATTCTTTTAGTGAGACTCTTTCTGGAGGCAAAGACAGTTAGTGACCAGGATGGGAGAATAGAGGAAAATGACATTTAAAAAGCAGTCCATCCTAGTTTAAAAACAAAACAAAATTCATGGCCATGAAAGATGGTTGAGACAACTGGGAAATCTGAATATGGCCTGGATAGTAGGATGCAATTGTTAACTTTTTTTTAGTGTAATAATGGTGTTATGACTCAGAGGAGTATGTCCTTAATCTTAATCAATGTATGCTGAAATATTTAGGGGTGAAATGACATGATGACTTCAACTTACAAACAGTTCAAATAATAGGAAGGTAGAGAGAGAAGAAAGTTAGTGAGAATGGGACAATCGCTGGCTCCAGGTGCAGTATGTGGGTGCCACAGTGCTGTTCTTTCAACTTGTCTGCACGTATGAAAATGTCCATAATAAAAGCAGTCCAGCTCTCATGCCTCCTGATAGGAGGATAAATGAGAACCACTCCCAGAGAGGAGAATTTTCCAAGAGTTCCTGACATTGTTAATATGCCACACATACACTCTTTGACCTGGCACTCCCACTTCTAGGAATTTGTCCTATAGATACACCCACATGACTGTGAATCAGAATTGGAATGGTGAAGTACAATTTATGTCCAGGGACAGGGAACTTGGTAATGCACTATTATACCCATCTGACGGTGTCCTGTGCAAACCTTCACTGAGGAATAGCTAAAGAAATGATAAGGAACAAGCACTGAGATACATTAGTGAATGAAGAAAAGGGCAAACAGTAGATAATAGTAAGTATCTGTTTTAAAAGAAAAGTTATCTACATACATACTGTTTTTTTTATATACACACATACACACATGCACATACATATCCCTGTACCATGTGTTTGTATAGAGTATCTCTGGAAAAAACACCTCCAGGTGGATGGAGTAGCACCTCCAGGAGAAGCAATGGATGGCTGGGAGTGTGGGGGAAGAAAAACTTACTTTTCACTTTACCCCTTTGAATTGTGAACCATGTATACATTCTCTATTCAAAAAATAAATTAATTACAAACCAAACCAAAAAAAATGCCACCTAGGTCAATGGAAAGTAGAAGGCACTATACCTGAGGCAGCCATCCGACCATCTTCAGGGGCCTTTGGTTTGCCAGTCGCCCGGACAGCAAAGATTCGCCCATCGCTGGTGCGGATGTATGTCCCTAAGAAGAAACATGAGGAAGACTGTTATGAACAGACATGCAATACAGCCAACCCTGGGAGACTCCAGGCCTAGGCACTGTGGGTTAGGAAACAGCTGCATATTAGGTCTCACACTCTCTCTCAGTATCCCTGAAACGAGTGGGGTGACTGAGCTGGGGACCCAATATTATTCATTTATTTCACAAACACTGATTTCATGACTACCATATATCAGACACTGTTCTAGACACTGCAGTACACAAGACAGAAAAGGGCCCTGTCTCATGGAGCTTAACCTCCAGAGGAGGAGACAGACAATTATACTAGAAAACATCAGGACAGGTTAAATGCAGGACAGGAGGAAATAAAACAGAGTGCTGTGAAAGAGAGTAAGTAGGCTCCCTCTGTTGTGGACCAGGTACTCCAGCTCAGGTCCTCCTCTTGATTTGGGAGGAGGGAGTCTTACTGCCTCAGCACCCTCCCTCCCTTGGTAGGAATAATTCAAGACGGGCCATTCTAGTCCCACACGGCACTAGTCTACCTTCCCTTGGTCTTGGGCATGTCTTTTGATCTATCTCTTGATGTCAGAGCTGTCTCCTGGCCAGAGGTCGAAAACTTTTCCTTAAAGGGTCGGTTAGTAAATATTTTTGGTTTTGTGGGCTGTAATGTCTCTGTTGTAACTACTCAGCTCTGCTGCTGGGTGTAGCTGTGCTCCAAAGAGCTTTCTTTATGGACAACGAAATGTGAATTTCATAGTTTTCACATGTCACAAAATATCATTCTTTTGATTTTTTTTCCAACCAGTTGAAAATGGTTGAAAATGTAAAACTCATTCTTGGTTCACAGGAAGCAGGTGTGATTTGGCCCATGGGCCATAGTCTGCACCCCTGCTCTGGGCTACGGAGAACCCCATCAGGGGGTTGCATGCGACATACTCTGTGTGTATATGTTTCATGGCATCTTTTCCCTGAGACTGAAGGTACTTTAACCCAACAGAGGCTAAGGCAAACTCTCCTTACTAAACAAAGACCCTCACTTCAGGGGAGCCTCACACAGCAGAGGCTGACAGGAAAGACAGGCTTCAGCTGAGTCCTGACACCATCCAGCCCAGATTTCTCCCTCCAGCAATCTCATCTTTCTCCATAAGGAGGCCAGAGGCAGTGGACTTCTTAAATGACCACACTCGAAAATTCTGTCATGCAACCCAGGTATACCACTACATTTCCTAGTCGGAGACCTCCACCCTACTCTAAGAAAGTAGATAAGATGGCACAACAACATACATGTTGGTTTATAACCCATTCCACAGCTCATTCCCTCAGATTCTGGTCTCCCTATGTGTAGCATAGTGCCAGACATTAAGCTTTTGATTGCCAAGGCATCCATTTCAAAGACATCCATTTTGGATAAACAAATTGCCAGCTCTAGGACACAGTACTAGCTAAACTACTAGACTAGGGATCCAGGCTGCTCCCACCCATGAAAAGTTCTCCTTTAGAAAGCCCAAGATAACTTAGATAACTAACCCGTGAGTAACCCCACTTTTCCCTTCCCGTACCCTAATTCCCACTCTTATGTTTCAAATTCACCAATAGAGTGAACCCGTGAAACTCTAGCCATGTAATTCTTGGACCCTAGTAAAGACAGACCCAGGTCCACAGTCTTTTTCTCTCTCTCCCCACAACTTTCCTGTGTGGACCTCGAGTTTACCATGTACCATTCAGAACCTGTGGGTAATAAACCTTGATTTTTCAAAGTTCCCTGATGGCTTTTGCTGAGGTACATTTTGCAGTCATAATATGAACCACAAGGCTGGTCCAGCCACTACACTGGCTCTGAGGAAATGTCTATGGGGGCTTGCCACAAGTAGTACAGGACTGGATGACTGTCCCAGGCATTCCTAGCTGACACTATCCATAGGCTGAGACTAACACAAAGCACTGTCTATCCAAACCCACTCCAAGATTCTCCATAAAAACAACAGCAAAATAAAGGAATGCAGGGACCCTAACTCCCTTCTTTTAAGCCACTGACAGATACCCACTGGGCCCACCCCAATTTGGCTGAGCTCCTAGAAGTATCATTCCTATGTTTCTCCAACATGTAACACTCTTATAGGATGATTCCTACGCCCTCTCTAGCTCAAGCCATATGTATTTATTCTGCTTCCCAGTCCACCACTTTCAACCAAAGGTAGGGGATGAGCCTCTTGGGTCAGGTTCTCACCTTTTGTCCCACGTATGATGTGGATGCTCTCACCAGCAGTAATTCTTGCCTGTACATCTGTGGAGCTGTTGAGTCCAGGAATAACAATATCTAGTAAAGACACAGATCTCATATTTAGATTACATGGGCCTGACTGAAGGAGGAAAAGAAAATGCAAAGTCCACATCTACCCCTGTTCCTCAGTGGTTTACCTAAAGTGTCTCAGTGGAGCAAAGGTCAGAACGATGGAAGGTGGAGCAAGCAGAACCTCTCACAACTGTCTAAACAAAGACTACTATGAAAACAAGACACTTTTTAGAAATCTGTCTTTCTGATCAATTTTCCTTGATTTAATTTAAAAATCAGAGTTTTTGGCTTAGAAAAAGTTTTAGCTAAATGGTTATTTCTACTTTTTCCCTTCTTCTCCTGAAGCTATTTGCACGTATGTGTTCCATAACACTTTAGGCTCCAAAAGTGGCCTCATCCTCTTCTTTGCTGGCATTACTCCATACCTAACTAAAGAATGAAGAGAAGAGTACTTTCAAGAATCAGCAAAGAAGCAGGATTACAAGAGGCTGTCTTTTTGTTTTTATTTGCTTTAATTTTTTTTAGAATGGCTGTGTGTTATTTTCATACTCAAAAAACCCAATTAATGTATTTTCATTAAAATGTATCTATCATGAATATTTCTAGATAACAAGATGAAAAACAGCATCACGAAATGCTTTCCTTCCCCCATTACCTTGAATCACAGAATCAACTACAGGGTTAGATGGGCTACCCACCTCCTACCACTGGCCCACATTAAACCCACCAGGTTCAGTCCACATTAAACTCACAAAGCAAAAAGCAAGCGACATTCAAGTCTTCCAAGTAAGTAGCAAGGGTGACAGCTGTCCTTCATACCCAGCTGGCCCTACAGACAGGCAGGATTCAAACACACTCAAACCTCTCTCAGAAGACCAACTCTATGTCCAGTGACATTTCCACAATCTCTGTGGTATTCAGAGTCCATCCCACCCACCAGTTCTGAGTTATTATTCTTCAGATATTTCTCATTAGAATGCAAATTCTTCAAGACCAGGGACTGCTGCTTTCTCCATTTTTACCAAGAATGCCAATACAGTATGGCCTAGAATGCAAACATTGTTGAATAAAAACTTCCTGAATGAACAAAGTAATTTTAAAAGGGACAGCACCCCGGGAAGAGAACCCAGAAACTCCCAACCTGTTGTGGTGACCACTTTCTGCACAAGGACTCCCGCACGCTGCAGGTAGTTGATTGGGAAGTTCATAGCTGGATTGGTGCTGGAGGCAGAGCTTACACTGCCTCCCAGTGGGACATGTCGGGGCATCATGGGGATGGGGGTGGACTGAACAGGACGAACACTGGCCACGGGCTTCTCATCACTCTTCAGGGTTGGCTGCCTAGAAGAGAAAGACAAGCACACTAAGAGAGTTTGGCAGAACAGCCCTTACTTACCTTTCAGCAAAGACTGCTGAGCCTGTCCAGACTTAACCCATTCTAAAGCCTCAAATGCTGCTGAGAGAAGGATCAGAAGAACCTGCAGGGTATGGCAAATTCAAAAGGAGACTAGAGGCAAGGCTGAGACAGAGAGACAGTGAGGGATAAGGCCTCTCAGAGTCTAAGAAGAATCAGATGTCATCGGAATAATACCTTTTTGGAACTATGAGGTGACATGTGCTCCTCTAGAATCTGGACTGTCTACATACATCAGGAATTCGTCCTTGGAAGTTAGGAAGAGGCAAAGATGCCATAAGGGAGGAAAAGTTCTTCAGAACACAGTGCATGCTAATTTGAAGACAAATGAGTGGAATTTTCCCACTTACCCAAGGGAAAAGGGCCATGTGATGCCACATGTTCAGGTGATCTTGAGACCGTCTGTCCAACTTTAACCATCTTTAACCTCTGAAACCTTAAGATTCAATAAGTAATACAGACACCTCTCTCTCCTCTGCATTACTTTTCAGTGGGCTTCTCCTGGGGCCAGTCCCCAAAGTGACCCACTAGTCATGGCCATCACAAAAGCAGCAGCAGCCAAAATGTGTGCACAGAAGTTGGGCTTCTAAATGGTACATGGCCACAGCCAACCTGAGCACTGGTTGTGCACCTCTTACTATGTCCATGCCGAAATGTTTTCCTATGGTCAGTGATGCATTCCTCACTCTTCACCTTCCTTTTAAGCAGATGATCCGACAACCTTGAGAAAGCAGCTCCTGATTTAAGATTTTTGAAGTTAAGTCCCTAAAGTCTGTATTTTTGATCTTTAGTCCTAGGAAAGAGACCCTCTTGGATTGGTATGTTCTTCCTCATCCGACAGAAGACTGGCACATGAAAGAACACACTTTTATATATCACCCTGCAGTTGGAGTCAGTCTGCATGACTCCTCAATCACACTGCTCTTCGGTTGCTATAAGCCTCTGTGGGCAGCTCCTGGGGCCCTGTGGATGTCCACATTCCCAGATAACACAGCAAGCTCACCAGGGTCTGGGGCCCATCTCCTCAAAGTTGGTCCAGGGTGGCTTTGCAGGAGCTGGAGGCTCTGCTCAGATGTCAATGGGATTCTTTTCAGGATACGAAGTCAGAAGGGTAGCCCAAGCCCCATACTGCAGGGGCCAAGGTAAGGAATTTGGGTGGGAAGGCCTCATCATCTGTACCCAGAAAGGATAGGGAATCAGCAGGATCATGGGATGGCTCATCAAGTGCTGTGAGAGGCTGAGGCCTCCCACAGGGCCGGAGCTGGGCCAGAAAACGAGCTGACATCTCCTCACAGCCCAGCCCATTTGTCACATCTTCCCCCCATGTGGCTTTTCTCCCACTGGGTTCAGACTTGTTCCATTCCTGCTGCTACAAGGAAAAGCCCAGAAAAGAGAAAAAAGGGGTGCAGGACAAGAGAAGAGGACATACTCAGGCAATAGTATCTTAGAAAACAACCTAGAAATAAAGTGTGAAGGCTTTGAAAGACAGCAATTCTCCACTTGAAGGGTACATAAAAAGTAGCAAGTTTACTCACTAAAAATTAGTCTTATTTAAAATTTTACAAGGGTTCAGTTTCTTAAGAAGCTCATTTGCAGGGGAGGGTATAGCTCAAGTGGTAGAGCACATGCCTAGCATGCACAAGGTCCTGGGTTCATATCCAGTACCTCCTCTAAAAATAAATAAATAAACCTAATTACCTCCTCCCCAACCCCCCGCCTCCCAAAAAAGCAGCAGCAGCTCATTTTGTAAGTTTTTTTTCCTGTTTTAACAGAATCTTCAAAAGAAAAGTCTTATATCTATCCCTCTCAAATAAAATAATTATCTTTAATTCAAGATCATCAATGAAAAAATGCAAAGTGCCTATACCAGCTCGGGAAGCTGATCTGGTAAGGGTTACAAGGCACTTTTTGTTGAAATGAAAAAAAATTTTTTTAAACATAGGTAACTATTCTGTAATTTATTACAAAGAGCCTCTCCCCCCCACTTAGCAATTGGCTTCCATCCTGTTTGTATTCTGAACAGTTCTAGACGTTGTATTCAAGAAAAAGATTTTTTGCTCAGGAACATGGCACAGACACAGAATGAAATCCCATTAGGAACAACAGAATCTCCTGTCTACAATCTAAGACCTATGGAGGACCCAGCTTTCACCCTTGAACTTCGCTGCTAAGCAAGGTCTAGGACCAAGGTGCTACGGTAGGAGGCAGCTATGTGGGAGGGCTGGGCGTCTGTGTTACAGGAAACTGCACCTCCCTGGGAATCCACAAGGACTCTCCTCAGTCACAAGGCCAGCAGCTCACTCTTCCAGCCAGAGCCACTTAAAACACTCGGAGTGCTGAACTGCTTCAGCACCTCATCCAAGAACAGAACATGTCAGTTTACAGCAGCCAAAGAGCAAGTCATAGGCTTTCCCTTTGTTTAAAGAAGGGACCAGTTGAAAAGTCTGGGCCTGGCCCAGCAGCAGACGTTTCTCCCCTTTCAGTGACTCACCAGTTTCTCTGACTGAAGGCGGGGATGCTGGTCAGGCTCTGGTCGCTGGCAGGGTAATACTGAGCGTATGATGGGCGGGTATATGGAACTGAAGTGCGTTTGTCTTCCTCGTAGCTTTTCTTTGCTGCTTTTTTCTCAGCCTTGGTCAGCTTGTGATCCTTTCGGTTAAGGAGCAATGACTCATGCTCAAAAGGCTCCTGGGGACACAGGAGGATGTTGATTTAATTACCAGTCTTCGTTCCAACATGGCTGACATACAGCAAGCCTACTTTAAAACCAAGAAAGGGCTGGCTGTGTGCAGCACTTAGCAAAGAGCCTACTCACAGACACACAGGCAGGCTTACTGTCTTTCTGCCAAGAGTATAAATTCACACACAACTCTAACCTAGCCCCAGCTTTAGATAACTCAAAACTGCTTTCCATATCAAAAGGATGGGAGAGTTCAGAGAATTAATAGAGTATATTTCCAGAATTTCCCCCTCTTTTTCTGCTAGGAAAACTTACACTGGCCAAATCATTCTCATGGCTGAGCTCAGCACTTCTAAGATAAGATTAGGGTTGGGAGTGGGGAGGGGGCTGTATGAGGCAAGGAAAAGTAACAGTTGAGTTTAAGTCACCTGGATGAAACAAAACTTCAGATGAAGGAAGCAAGCTTGCCAGACAAGCCTCCTTCAGTGGAGAGTGTGGTACGGGGCACCCAAGCATAAAGGGTCTTACCTTGGTGATGAGGTGAGGGTACTTCAGACAGGCAAGTTGAAGGACTGGCTCCTTGATCCCCTTTATATTCAGGGATGCTTGCGGGGCCGGCTCCTTCTCAACAAAGTGCAGTAGGTTCTCCACCTCCTTCCGAGTAAAGTTCAGCATTGGATTGAGATCATCTACCACCCGATCTAGAAGGGAGAAGACATGGAGAAAGTCAGTTCATAGCGAAGAAGACTGCAAAAGCACAGCTACAAAGATCGGCAAAGAGAAGAGAGGTTGGGAGTGACAAAAGTGTCACTAACACCTAAACCACCTCGGGCCACTCATACCTGAAAGTCAAAGACCAGGTCTGAGGCCCTCATGAAATAGAAATACCTTAAAAGAAATCTGCATAATTAGCTCAGCTCTT
The DNA here is from genome assembly GCF_048773025.1 of Camelus bactrianus. NCBI lineage: Eukaryota > Metazoa > Chordata > Mammalia > Artiodactyla > Camelidae > Camelus > Camelus bactrianus. Next base: position 32,561,475 of record NC_133555.1, read on the forward strand.
ATCATTAAACCCATCTTTAATAATCTGAGGTAAATCCCCTCTTAAGCAATTATTTGAATCAGAATAAGATGGAAGTAACTGCTGGCTTTCTATGATTGAAAACCTGTCTGTGTTCCCACATCCTGCCCCTCCTCTCCCAGCCTTTGTACAGTAAGAATGGCAGCCTGTATAAATCTGCCTCCTCTGAGCCTAAAAGGTGGCTCACCTGACATGCCCTGCTTGGAAATCTGACGGTCATAGATCTTCTTTTCGAGGGTGAAATCAGCCACCAGGCGATAGATGTGACAGGGCTTTTTCTGGCCGTAACGGTATACCCGACATACTGCCTGGGCATCGTGACAAGGGTTCCAGGAAGCATCAAACACCACCACTCTGTTGGCACCGATCAGATTCACGCCCAAGCACCCAGCCCTTTAAAACACAAGCCAATAATCACAGAACCTTTAGTTTTAAAGATGTTTTTCAAATCAATTTTACCCTGTGACCCCTACCCTAGTATCATCCTCTTTGTTCTAAGCAGAATATAGCAGAGGATTTCACTGATCTGCTGATGAACAGTACATTTCTCAAGCACTGAAAAGTATGCCCTGAAAATCCACCATGAAAGTGCCTACCAGCTTGGGAAGAAAACCTACTCTCCATCCCTCTGTATGGAGTAAGGCCCTATATCCTGTCCCCAGAGTAATGCCACTTGGTGAGGGGAAATGCCTGCATACTGAAGTTTCTGGTGCGTTCAGTCTAACAGCTTAGGAGAGTGACTGGTTTAAACCCTTTGATCAAGGGCATTCAGATGGCAGAAGGCACCACGGCCTTTAGGCTGCTGGGCATGAGACAAATAACGGCAGCAGCCTTTTACAGCAGTTACATTACACTGGCTACTTTTTACAGTACTTTCACATTCGTCACATTGTCTAAGCCTCAGAACAGTCCTGAGAGAAAGCTAATTATGACCATTATCGATGAAGATCTCAAAGAAATTCATGACCCTATCATAATTGCCCTGCTAACACAAATTCCATTTGGGGTCCCCTCTCTGACCTCAAAAACAAGTCACAAACCTGAGGAGATCTCTTCTGACAGAACTTGAACAAGCCTCTGGGATAGCTGTCCATGTAGCCAACTGCTCTGAATACAGTCCTCTGACCTCCCCTCTCAGGATCCACTCACCTTGTGGAGAGAAGGAACAGCCAGGTGGTGAGGTTGCTGGGATCATTGAACTGATTAATGAGTCGCTCCCTCTCAAAGGCAGGGGTGCTACCATCTAGCCCTAGGACAGAAGGAAAAACACAAGAAATGAACAGATGAGGGCAGGGGTACAGAGCAAAATTATTTGGCAAATGTGTTTTAAAAACAAAACAAACACACTACAGTGCTTGATCCCACACCCTGTCCCTGCTCAGATTCCATGGGATCTACCATGAGACTCAGGTATCTATCATTCTAAAATAACACTGTGATTCTTACATGCAACAACGACTATAAACTGTGTTTCTCCCTTTAGTATCTTGCGTCAGTTCTAAGGCCAAAGTTCCTAGACCAAAGAGTGCATAAGAATAGCTGTAATCAAGAAGCTTGGAAAACACTGGCTCACGGTGACCTCTCTGCCTCAGTCCTGTGAATCCTAGTGAGTGCACAAGGGTCAAGGGTTTTGTGTTTTGATATAGATGATGTTCCTCCACCAGGAATCTGCATTGTTAACAAGCTCCTCAGGCTAAGAAGCGGCTAGAAGGATACATAAAAGAAATAGATCTGGAGCAGTAGGATGGAGCTTAAGGAGTGAAAAGAGGGAGGCTTAAAGGAGAAAAACTAAGCTTAAGAAGCATGATTAAGAGAGGAGGGGCTATGTTTGTCACCTGAGGTAAAGCAGAGAAAAGGGCAAAACTCAGGCTATGAAATACCATTTGGAGAACTGAAACATGACGACTGTAGGAAGCATTAGTTGAATTGCCTGGTATTAGAGGCTCCTCAGTCAGCACTCCAATCTACCTTTTCAACCTGAGTTCCCACAGTTTCCAACCACAGCTCAGCACCGACTCATTGGGATACAGATAGTCAACACAAGGCTCCAGGCTAGATCCTGTGCTGGGGTCTCTTCACCATCTTCTAAACCTCCATTTCTCTAAATTCTTCCTGATTTAAAGGCCAGGGCTTCTCAGCAAGGGTGATTTCCCCACCCTCCTACCCTATAGGGAACATCTGGCAATGTCTGGAGACATTTCCAGTTGTTATAACTGGGTGGATGCTAGTGCCACCTAGTGAGTAGAGACCAGGAATGCTGCTAAACATGCTACAGTACAGCAAAGAATTATCTGGCCCAAATGTCAGTATCTGCTCAATAAGTGCCTGAGGTCAGTATTTCTCAACTTTTTTTCATTATCACCCTCTTAAGGAGCATTTTAAAATATTTTTCTCAATTACCTTGTCCTCCATAAAATTTCAACACCACAGATATACTGTATACATTTATTTTCTGTATGCATATTTTATGCATATGCTTTATACTTTTAAAGTTAAACATTTTTTCATCCCCTCAAGAACTGATTTGCACCCCCTCAGAGATGCTATCTTCCCCACACAGAATGCATGATCTAGGCTGTGTTCATTCTGTTCCTCCCACCTAGAGTGATCTTCAGGTCACACTAGTTCTGTATATTCAAATTCTCCCCACCTTTGCAAGTCCAGCACAAGTTCCACCTCCTCCAGGAAATCTTCTCCAAGCGACCTCACCATGATGATGCTGTCCTCCATAGAATCTTCATTAGGGCACTCAATCAATCAGTGCTACTTTGAATCTGTCCTCGAGTTGCCGCATCTCAGGTAATGACAAGGCCTATGCCTTCTGTGTCTCTGCACTCCCACTATCTCCCCTAAGCTCCCCAGCCCCAGTCCAGTGCCTCATACACAGCAGCTTCCTCTCAGTATCTCTCTGCTCCTTAGCTAATCACAAATATTCCTACGCATTTGATGAAGAATGGAGTAGGAGGAGAGAAAGAGAGAGCAGAAAAGGAAACCCATGGGCAGACCTTGCCAAGGCTCTAGGAACAAAGCAGCAGTGAACTCACGGAAGTAGCTGACGTTTCGAACCCACTTCTGTACTCCTTGCCCCTCAGCACCAGGTAGACAGGGCACTTCTCGCTTCCCCAGGAACTCCTCAATTAGAGCCAATGTGGAAAGGCTCTGGCTGAAAGGGACACATTTGGTTCAGAAGGCTCCCAGACCCAAGGGAATCTTGTTCCCCAACAGGCCCACACCAATAGGCTCCCGTCTGACAGTCAGAGCTCCCACAACTCCCCATAAAAGGTAACCCCACAAAGAACCACCAAGGGTATTCTTTCTAGCTCATAAGGGAGGAGAGTCATCTACCCACTTATTAGCACCACCCTACTAAAAAACTCTCTATCCTATTACTTTCTCAATTGAAAAATTCTGGGCTTTAGCTCAGTGCAGAGTAACAAACAGCATCAGCATTAAAAACCAACACTGCATGCACATACATCAGATCTATTAATATGGGCCACAGGCAATATTATGGGTCTTACTAAGGAGACAGATCACTCAGCTGCTTCCAAGTTATTTATGCAGAGAGTCAGTCCATAAACCTAGGGGGAACACTAGGTTCTCCCCAAGTTAGAATCACTGCTTTGCTCTCAAAGTATGTCACACATGGAAACCCTCACTCTGAGACTTCCAAGCCAGGCTCCTGCCACTTAGCTCTCACTGGAGCATAAACTGCTCAGAACAAAAGAGAAGCAATCTACTTTATGTCTGTTTCCCTGAGGAGTGAGGCCTTCATGGGACTCAAAGTTGTGGCAAGACTGAGAATGTGACTCTGGAACAAATCAGATCACTTATCTGGCCTTACATACAAAGTTTAAAAAAAAAAGGCTGGGGAGGCATAGAAGCAAATTAGACCAGAGGTCAGCAAATGTTTTCTGTGAAGGGCCAGATAGTAAATAGTTTAAGGCTTTGCAGACCACACACAGTCTCTGCTGCATATGCTTCTTTATTAAAAACAACAACAACAACAAAACTTTTAAAATGTAAAAACTAGCTCTCAGGCTGCACAAAAACAGGTCACAGGCCAGATATGGCCTGAGCTATAATTTGAAGGATTTGACTATGATCTCTAATGTTAGCCTAGGGTTTCAAATTGTTCTCTGCAGAGAAATTGTATTGGACAAAGAAACAAACTCCAAAAAAGACAAAACACAAGAAGGTCCTCACAAGAAGCACTGATTGCAGAGGCATGGAGAAAGAAAAAGGGGCTGGTGCAAACCCAGCCAGTCTCACTGTGTAGGCACTGTGTCTCTCTTAACCAAAGACACATTCTTGGAAATTTCTCTTCCTACCTGAACACAAGGATCTTGTCCCCAAGCTTCACACTTTCCTCAATCAAATGGAAAAGCAGTACCATCTTGGGAGAATTCTCCAAGACACCAGTCTGGTAATTAGCCAAAAGGTCTTTGGCCTGTAGGAGAGAAATGAGGTAGCGTGGAGGAGATCCATGGCCAGATTACTAGAAATACAATTCTCTCCCTCCAAGGTAGTAGCTCACGAACATTCTTTATAGTTCCCTGCAGAGATCTTGGCAGTATAAGGCACTAAGCACATCCCACCGGCTCCCCACAAAGGCTTTTCTCAGCAGTGGTTTATGGCCATAGAAGGATCTGCTCAACTCACCCATTCATAAGTGACAATGTTGTTGCCTCGCTCCTGGAAAGGGTTAAAGCCGACCCCTTGTAGGAACTTGCTATTGGTTGCCTCTCCCATTGAGGAGGCCAAGGCGCTGTCCTCCCCCTTGCCTTTTGTTCCCTGTGATGGGCAGCGGGAACTAGTCCCTGCTGAACCAAGCTCTTCCACGTCCAAGTCCTGCTCATTGGCCAGGCTCTCCTTCTGAAGGGCTTCATATAGCACATCAGGGTGATTCCAGATCTGAGGTTCAAGTTAAAGGAGAGGTAGCACAGGGCAGAGAACAATCTAAAGGTGTCCCAGGGAGCCTGGAAACACACACTTGCTCAAACACACACCTCCCACAGCACAAACTGTCTCACCAAAAATTAGTCTCCCCACCCCTCTCTTAGCCAAAGAGACTGCACGTTCATTTTCACTAAATAGCTGTTTGCCATGATACATAAATGGGAGAGTTCATACCAGAAGGCATGCCAGTATGTTTGGCACACAACCAAAAAGGCTACGTCACAAGCCTTGTATTCTTATTTAAACAGAAACAAGAATATTCCTGTTTCACCATGTAGCTACAGTTAACTACTGTATGAAACTATGAAACAAGACCAAGCTCTCCCTATGGACAAATGTACCTAACTTACAGATGAGCAACCGTAAGTCATTTCGGGGACTATTCCTGGCAGAAGGTGAGAATTCTGAGGAAAGGGGTAGGGAGGTGGTGGGAAGGGTATATTAGCAATGCAGCATCCTCACAGACCACGTCTGCTTTAGCTTCCTGGCCCTGGTCTAGGGCTGTGGCTACAGGAGAAATATTTTGAAACCCCATCAATAACCAGACACACACCTTCAGCTGACTGATTAAAGCAGTGGTCAAATAGGAATAATACCCAACAGGTTGGTTGAGAGCTGTCAAAGAAACAGGCCCCTTGTGAGGCAACAGTGAGCATCTGGCCAGATCAAAAGTAAGTCAGGGTTCATCAACCTGTTCACGAGCCTTAGTGCTAAAGATACCTAGGCCTTGCTGTCCCTAAACCATCTCAAGCATTGTCACAATGAAAGAGATCTTGATCTGATTAACTATGGATTAAAAGGGAAGGTACTCCTCATAACTTGTCTAAGCTATATATTTCTTGAATCTTGAATACACTAGCAGTCAAAAACTCTGCCCCACAATGTTTCTCTATCACCTCACTTTTCAAGTGAAAAAAATCAGTGAGAAAGGAAGTGATTTCTCAAGTTTGGTATAACAAGTTGTGTGGCTGAGTTGCACAATTGCCCTAAAGGGCACCATTTACATTATAGCCCATGAGTGGCACTCCCAGGAATTGCCCCACCTTGAAGCCCCCAATGCAGTGAACTGAGGTGGCCCCTCTCACATCAGTCTTCCTTTATCAAGGACTCCTAGCAGGACTAACTCCCTTGGGACCGTGGGCACCCTTAGTCTGTATCTTAGTATCTCATGAGACCTCAACACACCTTGCAGCACACACAGAAAGCTTTGAGGGGGTTCAGCCCCAGCCAGCCGCTGCTACCACAGTCCCGGAAGCGGTCCATGAACTGTGTGTACAGATCTCGCTGGATCTTGGAAAGCCGCACCAGGATCACATTTTCTTCCTTGGCAGGGAGATGAATCTTCAGCACAGTGTGGCCTCTCCTACAAAGGTCATAATTGACAAGGTAGTGTGGCCAGGAGGGGTCAGTGCAGGACAGAAACAGAACCCTGCATTTCTGCCACACCTCCTTCTTTAGGATCTCAACGTTCACAGCAGTCTTGCAATAATGAGGACTAGTTCACCAATCATCAAGAAGAAATTCGTTTTGAGGATAAAAACTAAAGCAAGAGGTAGAGTGATCTGTCCCAGGTCCCTGAAAGGGTGATGGTGACCAAGGGAACTCCAGGTTCGCATTCTGATCTAGGGCTGCTTCTCTAAGCTTTTCCCACACATGTCATCTTAACAAGGAAAAACACAGGGATACTTCAGACTTGCCTAATCTATGTATTTTAAGATGCTGAAATTGGCTAGCCCCTACCCCTTAGAATCATCATTTTGTTCTTTTATTCAAGTCATTAGAATGCTAGCTGTCTCTTGCTTCTCACAGCAAGTTAGGCAGTTATCCCTAGTAACTTCAAAGATTAACTTCTGAGAGAAGCACTTCTGGACCATACTTTCAGAGACTGAAACACTGCATATATCCACCATTTGCTAGCTATTCAGGAAAATGTGCTCAGTGAAAGGAAAGTTTTACTATTGCCCTACTACGGAGGGGCCCTTGCACTGTAACAACCTTTCCCCTTCAGGAAAACTCGGCAAGCTCTTCCACGAAGGCTCTCCAAGGATTCAGAAAATAGGGCCCTAGAGATGGCTCACCTCTGCACAAAGCCCTCCAGGAGGCTGTGCAGGACATGGCTCCGGTACCGCATGAGGCGGACATCCTGAGGTGTGCTGTCAATACACTGTCCATTCAGGATAGGCCGCTCAAACATGTTGCTGAACTCCTGCCGGGTGCCGAGGAAGTCTGGGCGCACAAAGTCCACCATGCACCAGTACTCGATGAGGTTGTTCTGCAGGGGGTACCCGGTCAGCACTACCCGGCGGCGAGAGCGAATGTTCTTCAGGGCCTGTGAGGTGCTGGCCTGGCAGTTTTTGATGCGGTGTCCTTCGTCACAGATCACCACATCAGGGCCAGGGCGGCATAAGGCCTTCTCAAACTCTAGGGAGGGAAGAGGATCCGGAGTAAGAGGGTGAGAGGGCCTGCTCTTAGTCAACAATATGAGAAGTAGGGGTGCACCCTGGAGGAGACAGAAGAAATGAAGGAAGCAGGAAAGCAAGAGTCAGCCCCCATTGGTGAAAGGGAGCCAGCCATCCAAGTTCCTGCGCATTTGGTGTGACATGTTCACCTGGCCTGTTGACTCTTGCAGTAAATGTCCCTTTTCCCTCTTTCCTTTCCTTAACTGTCTTCCCTTTAGGCTAAGAGTAAAAGCTGGCTTGCATTCCTAGGGTTTATTCAAACTGGGCAGCAGAGAACATGACTTTACAGAGTACCAGCTTAGGATTAAAAATTAGCCTGAAGGATATTGATGGGAATAACCCAGACACTTCTGTCAGCTCTCACCAGTGTCTTGGCACCATCTGAAGGTGGGCTGGTGGGAGTTTGCTAAAGGACAAGGTCTTCCTGGAGTTACTCGCCAGTCATTGCTAAATGGCAAATTCATCCCAGCTCTACCACAGAAGCAAACCTACACCAAACATAATCTCGTAGATGAAGAGACTTATAAAATGAAACAGACCCTGAACCCTAAAAAAAAACTTTCCTCCCCAAATAGGCAAAGGCCCCTTTGAAGAGGGAACAGAACTAGAACATGAGAATAGCTTTCACCAAAAAAAAAGAAAAAAGAAAACTAGGATAAATTCACAAACAGTATCATTACTACTCTGCATATTCATTTTCAAAATACTTTAGAAATATTTTCTTAATGCTACGTCAGAGCATCTCTGGGAAGTGGCAGAGGCAGCAGTTACTCTTCTAACTATTCTATCAAAGACACTGGGGAGTCTTCCCCAAGCCAGTCTGTGGCCTGGCCTAACCAGAACTCCACTGCCTGCAGAGAAACCAGCACCTTCTGAGAGCCAGTGCAGGTCACCCCACCTATCTTGCAGACCAGGATTTCTGGTTCCTAACAATACAACTCACATCAATAATGCCTCCCCCTTGACCACGTGCTAGAGCAGACACTATTTCTTTTCTCCTGAAACACCCCTAGGAGTACTTCCAGAGAGCCTGCCCACCTCTCCGAAACTCCTGCTGTCGATCTTCCTCATCCAGATCAATGATGACCGGGTGAGAACGTTTCTTGGTTTTCTTCGGTCTACCTGTGGCAAAGGATTTCTTCAGGGTGAGGAGTCTGTACATTTCGTACCCCATCAGCAGCACCCCACCCTCTGACACCCAATCAGCCATCACTTTAGCACGAGCCGCCATTGTCCTGCAAGAATAAACAGAAAGAAAATATTATGGCTTCTCCAGCTCCCTAGGAAGAATTTCTCACAATCAAAGCTGTGTTGATATATATTCAGAAGTCCTTATTGCCAAAGACTTCATGTGGCAACATCACAGGGCTGGCTAGCTACCCGAAGACTTTCCCATCATCCTACAGAAACTGAGGACAGATTGGGTCATTGATGATGGTTAAACAGTAAAAAAAAAAAAACAAAAAAACACAAAACAGAATTCAAAGGTACAAGACAAGCAAAAGTGACATCTCCCTTGGATGTGCATGCATGACTATAGTACTACATCTGAGGGAGAATTTCAAGTTATTCCCACAATAAACACAAGGCAGTAAAAGCAGAGGCAATTTTATATTTCACCTGCTCAGGCCTTGTGAGTAAAGGACATGCAGTAAAGGGAAAAAAGAGCAGCGGAGATAAGATGATGCTCAGCACAGTCCCTTTACTCCTAAACAACTGAGCCCTGGCTGTATTTCATTAGCTGCACAGGGACTAACAGTCCTGAAATCTAGGAGAAAAGAGCAGGTGATCAGCCACCTGTGGGGCCACTCACAGTTTCCTCATTTTGCTGTGTGTAATCAAACATCACAAAAGGCACCCTCTGCAGAAAAGAAAGTCTACCTTCTCAATTATCCAATATATCAGTGGGGGAAGGGTAGCATGGATAGCTGGTTTGGACCAAAAAATAGCTTTAGATTTTTGGAAAACAAAAAAAAGAGTTGCATCTTTCAAAGCTTGGAAGCTGTAGCACTGAAGGTCAACTGTAGATTGATGCTTAAGAGAAGAGATTGGTGATTAGGTTTCTAAGTAAAGATAAATCTAAAAGGTGAAAAGTTAGAAGATGGAAAGTTTTATCATGTTGAATTTTATTACTATAAGAAATGTCCCAGGCTACGTAACTCTGACTTTACTGAAAAACCAGACAGAGAAAAAAATGAGCAGCAAGAAGAGAGAGAGGGACACATCAAGAAACCAAAAGGGATCTGGGAGGTGAAGGCACATACCCAAACAGACTGCCTTGACATCCAGATCCTGGGAAGAAGTCTACAAGGAAAGGGGCAGAGAGGAGAGGGCAGGCCACCTACTTGTGCTCATCATTCAAGATGTGAACTTTAAAGAACCGAGGTTGGATTTCTTCAGGCTTGTTGTCAGCTGGAAGGGCTTCAGGAGCAGGGAGCCACATGTTGAACTCTGCCAGCCAATTCTGAAGAGTATTAACCTGTCAGAAAGTCACATCCAAAAAGAGAGTTTTAGGGAACAAGCTCAGAGCTGAGCTTTCTGTCAAGATGTCTAGTGCCTAGTAAGGCATTAACCCAGTGCTTCAGAGGGGTGACTAAGAGCTGCCTTCCCCAACTCTTACCGGCACGATGGCAAGGACAGTTTTGGCTGGCGTGTGGCGGAAGAGGACATCGATGAAGGAGATCACTTGCAAAGTTTTCCCTAGACCCATGCTGTGGGCCAGGATACAGCCAAAGCCACTACTGCTCTTAAACCTCTCCAAGGACTCAACAAGGTTATCATACAGGAACCGGATCCCGCCAATCTGACAAGGGATAAGCACAGACAAATATCAGAGGGGCTGACAAAGACCAGGAGTCCACTTTTACTTACTTTGGAATTAGTCAAAATTAAGTAAATGAGCAGACATTATACCAGACAGCTAGTGTGGACGGCTACAGAAGTTTCCCTGTACCCTGACTAGTTTATTGGCTGGTGACAGTCTTCTTGGAGGAAACAGAAAAGCATTCACCTAGTACAATGGCCCATCTGAGGCAGGACTCTTCAGTAACAAATTCCCACAGGGTTCTTTCACTCAGCCTTGGCCTGGCTGCCTTTGGTTGTTTACCTAGAGGCAGCCCATTCCACGAGGAGCAGTTCCTATTATTAAGATTCTTATGCTGTGTCAACCTCTGCCTTCATGGAGCTTTCACTCACTGGTCCTGGTTCCCAGTTCTGGATCAATACAAACTACTCTGATCCCTCCTATTAGAAAGTCCCTCAGACTCTGAGTCTCACATTTCTTCTGGAGCCACAAGTTCCTAACCACACCGCTGCTCTCCAGAGAGCAGCTCAATCAGTCTTGCAGATCTCACAGAAGGAGGCTCAAGATTATTAAGCCAAGAGATCAGCACCTTTTACGTGATGGGGCAAATCTTGTTCCTTCCCATTCATCAGGAATCCTGAAGCATCAACTGCTGGGAGGAAGAATCAGGCCTTTTCAACAGCTGCTCGTGGTACCAAACAAGTACTTCACAGGCTGTGATGCTAACAACCACCAGCAGGTGATATCCACAGCAAGGAAGCTGAAAGGAGACAAAGAGGAGAGCCCAGATTTGCTGTACCTGATGAGGTTTCACTGCCCGTGCCAACTGTGGGGCCAGGAAGACATTCTCCTCCTCTGGAGGGTGGTTCAGGTTGACGAGGACCCGCCCCAGAGCATCACGCTGATTTAAGACGTCATTCACATGGGTGCCACCCTTCTCCTCTTCCTCATCCTCCTCACTGACGGACTCACTGCTGTCCACAATGTGCAGAGTGTCCTCCTCTCCAGAGCTCAGTTCAATCACCTCTGAGACAGCCAACAAAACAAAAACAAAAACCCAGGGAGCAGAGATAACTTACTGCCCCTTGTTAAAACAAAAGAGCATGGAAACAAAGTTAGAACTTGTTAACACTTATAAAAATGTTTCTTTCTATTATTTCTCTCTTTCTGCTTCAAGTTAAGACAAGAGGAAAACTTAAATTTACCAAGGAGACTCAGAGAAATTTGTCACAGTCAGACCCCAAACTGAATGAGGAAGGACTGAACTTTGTACTAGGCAAAGGTACAGCCAATTTCTCAGGGTGAACATTGGTCAGGAGGAAGGAGGGGCACCTCTGGCTCGATCTTACCATCTCGACTGCTTTTTTCATCCTCACTGCCACTGCTACTGTCCAAACAAATGACTTCCTGGGTTAAGACCCGAGGAGGCAGTTGGGGACCATCACTTGCTCTTAAGACAATTTCCTCTAGGAAAGAAAAAAAAAAGACAGACGGGAATGTCAAAACCACATTTAGCTCAAACATCTTCCCCCAAATGACTTGCCATCCTCCTCTTGTTGTTCTCAGAGGGATTACCCTCTGAGGAGAGAAGTAAAGGACATCTCAGAAACCTCAGCCCCCTTTCCAAATTCCATTTTCTCTACTGGTTCTTATTTCCTGGTATCTACACTGCGCCACTAGAAAAGGACCTAACCCCTGGCATGTTAAAATCCAAAGTTATGAGGGGAAAATCGAAATAAGATCAATTTGAGGAGGCACACTTTTATCCATCTTAACTTTTAATATGAGATCCTACTGACTGTGTGCTCCTAAGAAGACAGATGACTTGAAAGCATTCCTGAGAGGCCACAATCTTACTCCATATCTGTCCTTGACCACTGTACACATCAAGGGCCTCTTCTCTGTGCAGCACCGGGCCTTTCCTGCCACCTCCTCTGCTTACCGGGAAGGAACTCCAGGGGAACAGTGGGAATAGGGGCTGCATAATCCTTCCTCTGCTGTTCCAGGCGTTTCCTTCTTTCCAATTCTTCCTGTTGTGCTGCTTTGGTAACTGGCTCCAATTGATCTTCCCGGAGCAGCTTTCTAAACATTAAAATAAGATAGAGTACTTGGGTTCACTTGAGATTTGGGCAATGTAATGTCAAGCTAAAGAGGGAAATCACCATTGCTGAGCTCAGAGAGCTGAGGTGGGAGGAGAAGCCACATCAGTCTCACTACACCCATGCAATGGGCAAGATAAAAAAATAAATGGGACTTCAAGGCTCAGGTGGTTCTGGGCTAACATATTTTTCATATTATTTAACTTCCTGACAGATGCCCCTGCTGACTCATCTCTGCATATAACAGACCAAGAGTAAAACAGAATAATATGTGATTCATAAAGCTGAAAAGCAGTATAAAAAATCAGTTGTTGCATGGGGAAGTGGGATTATGGATGATTCTACAGGCTTATTTTCCAAACTTAGAGTAATATTTTCAAGGGGTCATGTTTAAAAAAAAATGAGGGTCGGAGGAGAAAAGTATCACTTATCTTCTTTCAATAGTAAAATTGTTACTGGTAGAAGAAAGGACTGTTGAGGATTTGGATAGTTAAGGAAGTTCACATCTGCTGTTCTCTTAGGTCAAGGAAGAAGCCCTGCTTTGGACCAGACAGTTCCCTGCCAACTGAATTTGAGTTCTAGGAGGATGAGAACTCAACTTTTTATCTCCTCTAATTTTGAGACATTAGGAAAAAATAAAGGAAGAAACAGAGTCTAACCAGAGCACCCTATGGTTGCTTCCCAGGGCCTCTAGAGAGTAGTGCACTCCCCAGTGGTGCTCAAGTGCCATCCACATCCACTCTGTATCCTCTGACAGCCCAGACCCAGTGGTCCTGAGCTGCATCTTCACTATTAATTGGGGCACGCAGCTTACACTTTTCTCCTTTGGAAATAGGACTCTCCTTCTCAAACCAGCCCTTCTTCTACCAACAGCCATCAAATGAAAGTAATACTTCTACTCCCTCGCTTCTCCTCCTACCCAGAGCACAGCTCACCGTATGTTTCTCCTCATGTGGGAGGGCTTCTGAGCTCTCTTCTTTTTGGGGTCCTCGGAGGCTAGGCTTTTGCCTTGGTGGTGCCTAAGCTGCTCTGAAGGCTCAGACTGAGATGAGGTAGTTGAAGTGCACCGCAGTGGCTGCTGCCCATCTTCCTCCAGCTGGGCACACTCAGTGCCACACATGTCTTCCAGGGATGGGTCTGAAAAGACAAGGGGAAAGAAGTGTCAGGGACCAAACTTTACTGGAAGAAAAATGGGTTTTGATGCCAGACACACCAGTATTCAAATCTCAACTCAGCAACTTATTAGCTGATGATCTAATAAGCCAAGTTACATCTCTCTGAACCTCAATGGACTTATCTATAAAATTAGGATAGTAATGCCCACACTTTAGAGCTGCTGTGGGGACCAAATAGTGTGCATGCTCAGAGCAGACTTACGACAAATGAGAGCCATCACTCTTGATATGATTTAGCACTATGATCAGAGTGAGGAAGCATCATGGCCTCGACTGCTCAGAAAGGGACAAATGGGTTCCAAGTACAGCTCACACTCACTTGTGTGTGACTCTAAGCAAATCTTGTCTGCCAGCAGGGAAAATACTCCTTCCTGCAGTATCTTAAAAAGTTCACCTATCCAATTTACCAACCATTTAATAAGGGTTTACAACATGGCAAGCACTGCTCTGGTTGCCTCAAGGGACATTGATAAGAACTCTTCCCTTCAAGGACTTTGTTTTCTAGACATAATAAGGCAAAGCATGCTAAAAACCAAAGGAGGGGCAGACCAACTGAACTAAAGAACTTAAAAGTTCAAGACACCATTTTTCAGCCAGCGGTAATTAGTTAAACCACAAATAATTGTGTTAGGGTCGCAGAATACGAAAAGTGCTACTTTGTGGGATGATCCCACAAGGAATTATATGGGAGGTAAAATGTGAGTGAGGCCTTGAAAGATGAATAGAACGTCTAAAGGTATTTGCCTTGGGGATAGCAGGAAAAAGGGAAGAAATTCCTAGCAGAGGGAATGTGATTTATGGTATCAACCACCAGCAAGGACTAGGGTTGGGTAGGAGGGTCCATGTGTATGTACATCCCTCTCCTCATCTGCAGAGCAGCATTCTGTTCACTGGATGGGCAGGCTTTGACAATCACATAGACCTGTGCCCAAGTCCACCAGAGCCTCCCAGATACAAGCACTACACAACTAAAAGGTCTTCTTTCCCAAAGGTAAGAGGAATTCAAAACTAGAACATAAATGCTGAAACTGAGGTCCTCTAATTAGTGCCATTTGGCTCTCAGGCAGGAAGGACACAGGAAGTTGGGGGTTTTGGTGGGATTATTTTTATTTGTTATTTTGGATTTACCAGTTTTCCACTATTATCCTTTTCCCATCATAGGATCCCATCTAGGATATCATATTGCATTTAGTTGTCTTGTCTCTTTAGTCTCCCCTAAACTGCAGCAGTTTCTCAGTCTATTCTTGTCTTTCATGAATTTGACACTTTTTTGAAGAGTACTGGTCAGGTGTTTTGCAGACTGTCCCCCAATTTGGGTTTGTCTGATGATTAGATTGGGGTTGTGGTATTTAGGAAAGAACACCAGAGGTGAAGTGCGCTTCTCATCACCTTATCAGAGTACATGATATCAACATGGCTTATTACTGGTGACATTGACCTTGAAGTGGTGTCTACAAAATTTCTTCACTGTAAAATTACTATTTTTCCCTTTCCATTTTTTTTATTCATTAGATGCCAATCACTAAGTCTGGCCACATTCAGTGGGGAGAGAATTAAGCTCCATTACCTGCTGGGAGGGGTATCAAAGAATTTCTGAACATATGTTAAAACCACATACAAAAAAATGTTTGGGGAGGGGCTTTGAGAATGCAAATGCAAATGCAAATATCCTGTTTCTTAGACGTTTCACCCACTAATTTTAACATTCATCAGTGGATCTTACCTAGAGCAATTAGTATTGTGCTGTTCTAATGGTGCTTTTCAATTTTCCTCTTTGCTTCCACATTTATTACTTGGAGTTTTTCTGGAAGGGAGATTTGTCCCTTCTTCTTCATTTATATATTCAACATTTTATGACAGTATGGATTCAAGAAGAAACACTCAACCCTGTAGACTTTGGTAAAGGGAGGCCAGGGCTGCCATAGATTTCAATGAGTGAATCAGTTAATTGAACCAGTTAGCATCCCCAAGCTGAAAAAAAGACATACCTTGGGTCATCATCCAATGCACTCAACCACATAAAAATAACAAATGGGCCATCTTACCAATCCGTGGCTGAATCAGGGAATCATGAGTTTCCCAGACATACTGTTACTGCTCATCTTCCATGCCTTGAGGATGCCCTCCTTGCCCTGTTACCATTCTGAGTTCCTTATGGTCTCTTTCATATTGGTGCCAGATTTTAGAATAGCATGGAGTTGGAAACTAATATTTCCTAAAAGATGACAGAGGTTAGGGGTTCAGTATGGACACTGAAGCCATACTACTGGGATGTGAACATCAGCTCTGCCCCTTGTTACAACCTTTCTGTTCCTCACTTATAAAGAGAATAACAACTGCACTGTTAGTCCTTAACCTCAGAGGGTTTGTGGTGATGACTATATGAAATAGCCTAAATAAAGCACTAGAACAATGCCTGGCATATAATAAAAACTAAATAAAACAAGCTGCTGCTTTCACTATGACTACCACTATCCCAGATACAAGGAATACGTTTGGTTTCATCTTTCTTTCTACAAAGTGATTTTTGCTCCTCTCATTCTAAGTATGATACAATGAAGCCCTAAAAACTTAAGAAGACTTGTCTATGGGTATACAGGAAAACAAGAACAGACAGTTAAGAGAACACGCTTTGTAGTCAGGCAATCCTGGCTCTGTCACTTATTAGCTCTATGTTCATGGGTTCAAATTCTCTGAGCCATAGTTCCTAAATTTGTAAAATGAGGATGTAAATAGCTCTCCCATTGAAAATATTATTCTTTAAACTCAAGTCTGTCAAACTCCATACTCCCAACCACATTCAACAGCCTGGAGGCATACAAAGCTCTGGGTCTTGGTCAGCCATGCTAGGTAGCACTATTCATTTGTGTGGAGAACTCAGACTTCAATTATATATCCTAATCAAAGATCAGAAATAAGAAAGCAAATGGATATGCAGAAATAACATATGCAAACTGCATTTTGTTCTTAGAAAATGAGTGTTTCTTACACACACACACACACACACACACACACACACACAAACCCCACATGAAGTTGTAGATTACTCCATTCTAAACCTCTGCACATGAGACTGCCACAAACCAGCCACTGTCACCTCTCCATCCCTGCTTTTAGTTTAGCCTAACATACATTTGAGCATCTACTTACTATGTAGCAGCCCTGTGCCAAGGCATAATGGAATGGTCCACACGGGGAAACACATACACACGTATATGACAGTGGAGTGCCTAATAGCAACAACACTTGGGGAAAGGACACCTAGTCCAGGCTTGCCTATCGGTAATGGGGACTGTTTCCTTGGGAAAAGTGAGACCTGGGTTTGATCTAACAGAATGGGCAGGCGCCAGCTTATAAAGAAAGAAAAGAAAGAACATTCTAGATAGATATTTTTAGAAGCATGAGCAAAAGGAACAGAACCTCTAAGCAAGGTGGAATGGTGGGGAGGGTATAGCTCAAGTGGCAGAGTATGCTTAGCATGCATGAAGTTCTGGGTTCAATCTCCAGTATCTCCATTTAAAAAAAAAGATAATAAATAAACAAGGTGGAATGGTTAGGAAAGTAGATGAGGTTCAATATTGGCTAAAATGAATTAAGCAAAACAGCAGGAGGAGTGGCCTTCCAACCCAACACCCACTTTTCTGCGTCTTCCCGGGAGCTCCTTTTCCAAGGAAAATTTAGGTGTAGATCCAAGATTCTCCCTGGATGCTGGACAGCACACAAGTCAACCCCTGTCCTAGAGAGGACTACTTGCAAAGCCTTTTCTTTCCCTAGCATTCTACATCCCAGTGCCTGGTGGTTCGGTGGGGAGAGGAAGCTCAAGTGGCCATTGTAGAAGCTGGGGGTGAAGGTGGATGGTGGGTGCATACATGCACACACACTCACATGTGAATGCCCAGAAGCAGCACTGGGAGCATCTTCCTTGGCCCTTACACACTGAGAGATCACTGAAGGTATCAGGCAAACAACCTTTGCTTTCTGAAGAGCAAAGGGGAAATGGCCAAGGGAGGCACCAAAAAATGTTCATGACGGAACACTGCAATACTATTAAAATGAGCAAGAGGTTAAAACATCACAGTCCCCTCTCTATTACCACTGGGCCCACAGCAGATGTTTTATAAAAGGCCTCCTAAAGGCAGCAGAGTCCAGCACGGCAAGTGGCATTGAGAATGCAACATGAGCCTTGGCTTGGGAACATGTTCTGCCTGCTGAGGAAGCACGGTGTCATCGCTCCAGTGTCCAGCTGGACATGAGAACTAAAAAAGAAGCTCTAAGGTAGAGCTGCAAGTCTGACAAGATGTCCTCCCAAATGCACTACTCTGCTTAAGTAGTCCTTTCTCATTTCCATCTGAAGCACCACAGGAGGAAAGCTCAGCAATTCTTGGTTTTCCTTAAGGACTATTATTCCTTCAGGCACCCCACCCCTCCAAAGAGCTAATATTTCTATGGCACTGTCACACAGTACTACTGTCACCTCCCTCCTAAGTCACAGCCCACGATTCTTCCCTCCTAAAAAGGGAGGCCATCAAATTTCTCCTCCCAAAGGACAGGTGGCTGGACAGCACATTCCCTAACAGGGAACACCCACTGCTAATTTGGCCACTTCACCAACACTGCAGCCTGACTGACACACCAATTACACTTGGGGCTGGGTTGGCACACTTGAACATGGTGTTTTGCTGGGTCCTTTGACCTGTTCTGGTAATGACCTTTGATGTTCTTCTGGCCTTAAGGCCTTTTGTTTTGTTTCTATTTCACAAGCAAATTTATTGAGTAACCACTTGGAGGAACAGTTGGAGGCAAGGTTAGAGAGTAGGCAACAAGACAGAGTCAGAATGTAGAGGGCAGGTTTTAAATGTCAGGCAAAAACGTTTGAACTTAATGTGTTGGGCAGTGGGAACTTGTTGCTAACTATTGTATTTCTTTCTTCTGGTTTCTGCCTTGCAGAGTGGGCTGTTTCTGGGAGGAGGAAGAACAGAACCTGATAGCCTTTCAATGTCACACATTCACCATCAAACATTCCAACTTGTGAAGCTCAACTGTGAATTCCTGTCTGGCATGGGTTGAATGCAGCCAAGCACTGCAGCAATTTTTAAATGATCAGACATAGTTTATACAACTCTCATGCACAGTGAGTTCAGACACAGGTTTCTCCTTTCCTTTATATACAGGATACAGGTTTAAACCAGCTCCTTACCACCTAGCATTCTTTGAATGAATCCTTAGCTTCTGTGTTCAACAACTGTTTGCTTGTGAAAGGGTTTTAGTTTATGGATGTTCTGATATTTAAAGTTTGCTGCAATGTAAGTCAGTGTTTTACAAGTCCTTCATTACTGCTTCATGATGCTTATTGTGAAGTTTCTGGTTTCCACATAACATTATAGTAGAAACCACATCTTAAACTATTCTTAATAATAAAACAGCTATTTCAAAATATAGTTAATTTTTCCCTAAGTCAAAATGTAACTTTTCACTATGCTCTTTTGTACCTTCTGAATATTGAACCATGTGAATTCACAACCTAACTAAAATAAATAATTTAACTTTCGAAAAACAGCCCACCCCAAAATTCTAGATAATCCACCAAAAGCCACTGAGGAAAAAAGATAAAAGATTCAACAAGAAGTTAGAGATATGTGCTTTGACAAAGGAAAATTAGTGTCCGCATGATTTAAAAGTCAGTGACTATTATCACCCAAGTTCAGGATCATGAAATCAGATCTGGTGGCAAACACCTCTGAACTTTCTCCTTCATGTGAGCCAGTTGTAAGCAATAATCACCAGAGTTATATAAACACCAATGAACTCTTACATAAACTCCTCAGGCATTATGACCACCACAACAACAAATATGATAGGTAAATGAGTAGCTCTGAAAAAAAAAAAAATCCCTATATTTCATTCATTAGGGGTATAAGGTACAAACACTTCCAGAGCCCTCTCTCCAGCTATTCTATTATTTTCTTCCTCCATAATGCCATCTGTATAAACAAAGATCAGTGGATTTCAAGTCTTACCATGTGTCTCCTGACACAATGCGATAGGATACATACATGCCTGTGATGTATGTGCGCCAAAACACTGAACCTGAATCCAAACACATCTTGATATCTCACTCCTGGTTTGCAAAAATACAGGGAACAAAGGACTACATTAAACCTGATAAACAAGACCACAGTAGTGCAATCAGCAAAGTCTAGAAATGTGCAAAACTACAAAATATGTGAATCCTTTTCTTTTACAAATAAATTGCAATAAAAAAAAGAAAATGAAAAAGAGGTAGGTTACATCTTAGATATTATTTTAAAAGCTTATATGTTAAGGAAATTAAAAAGACAAATTAACTAAATGTGGGCCTAGTAGGGACTTAAATAAATTAGCATATCAGTAAAAATAACTTTTCAAAGATAATCAAGGATTATCTGGATATTTTACAATGTAAGGGATTATTGATTTTAAAAATTTAGATGTGATGATGGTATGGTGTTTGTTTTGTTTTGTTGTTTTTTAGGGACTTTTTATGTTAGAGAGCAAATACACTCTGAAGTTTGTATAGATAAAATCTTACAATGTCAAGGAACTAGTACTTCCAAATAATCCATGGCTAGGGGGGAACAGATAAAAAAAGACTAGCCCTGTATTCATAACAACTGAAAGAGAGTACTGGGAACACATGGTTCATTTTACCAATTTTTAAAACTATGTCTTTATTTTTTTAAATTATGTTTGAGATTTTCCAGAATAAAAAATTCAATATTTTTTTTTAATTTTAGAAGTTTTAATGAAGAACAAAATGTAACAAGCACTAATCTCTAAACTATTTAGATCTCAACTGTCCCATATTTGTTAATATACATTTACTTTATACTGGTAATCGATGAATACATATCATCTTGTGTTCTGCTTTTGGTCACTTGTTTTATATATAAATATTTCTTTGATATATTCCACATGTCATTTTAATGGCAAGGTATCAGCATATCACAGAATATTTTGTCATTCCCCTGATGTTGGGCATTTGTGCTGTTTCTTATTTTTCATTCACACTTACAGCGGCATAAGCATCTTTGTACAAACATTTTCCCCTTTTGATTTTCTTATTTGTGGTACAATGCACTACAGCTGGGGAAATAAGCATGGAATTTTAATGTTCAGAGATTGGCAAACTTTTTTTTTTTCTGTAAAGAGTCAGACAGTAAATACTTTAGATATGAGGTCTTTGTTGCAACTACTCAACTTTGCCCTTGTAGCTCAAAAGCAACCATACATAAACAAATGAGTGAATGAACACAGCTGTGTGCCAGTAAAACATTATTTACAAAAACAGGAGAAAATAATTTTGAAAAAGAACAAAATTGGAGGACTCACAATTCCTGATTTCAAAACTTCCCACAAAGCTACAGTAATCAAAACAGTGTAGAGCTGGCATAAACAGAAATATATACACCAATGAAAGAGAATGGAGCCCAGAGATAAACTCTCACATATGTGGTCAAAGGGTGTTCAGCAAAAGTATCAATACCATTCCACAGAAAAAGGACAGCCACTCTGATAAAAGGTGCTGGGAAAACTAGATATTCACATGCAGAAGAATGAAACTGGATTCTTACCTTATACAAAAATTAATTCAAAATGGATCAAAGATCTAACTGTGAAACCTAAAACTACAAAACTCTTAGAAGAAAACTTAGGCAGAAAATTTCATGACACTGGGTTTAGAAATGACTTCTTAGATATGACACCAAAGGCACAGGCAATAAAAGAAAAAAAAAGGAACACTGGACATCATAAATTTTTAATTTTGTGCATCAAAATTTTGTAATTTTGTGTATCAAAATACACTATCAACAGAGTAAAAAGGCAATCTATGAAATGGGAGAAAATATTTCCAAATCATATAGTTAATAAGGGATTAGTATCCAGAATATATAGTGAACTCCTAAAACTCAGTAACAAAAAACAAACTGATTCAAAAATGGGCAAAGGATATGAACAGGCATTTCTCCAAAGAAGATATACAAATGGCCAAAAAGCACGTGACAAGATGTTCAACACCACTAATCATTAGTGAAATGTAATCAAAACTACAATAACATACCATCTCACACCTGTTAGGATGGCTACTATCAAAAAAAAAAGTATCAGCAAGGATGCAGAGAAATTGGAACCCTTGTGCACTATTGGTCGGAATGTAAAATGGCACAGCTGCTGTGGAAAACAATTCTTCAAAAGATTACCCACAGAATTACCATATGTTCCACTTTTATATATATATACCAGTCCACTTCTAGACATATATTCAAGAAAACTGAAAGTAATGTCTCAAAGAAATATTTATACATTCATGTTCATAGCAGCCCAGGCATCCATGGACAGATGAAAGAAGGAGCAAAATGTGGTATATATGTACAATGGACTATTATTTAGCCTTACATAAGGAAGGAAATTCTGATACATGCTACAACATGGATGAATCTGGAGGACACTATGTTAAGTGAAATAAGCCAGTCACAAAAAGACAAACACTGTATGATTCCACTTATATGAGGTACATAGAGTAGTTAAAATCATAGAGACAGAAAAGGGTGGCTCCCAAGGTTCCCAAGGGCTGGGAGGGAGGAGGGAATGGAGAGTAATTGTTTAATGGGTACAGAGTTTCAGAATGAAATGATAAAAAAGTTATAGTGATAGATAGTGATGATGGTTGCACAACAATGTGAATATACTTAATGCCATAGTATTGTACACTTAAAAATAGCTAAGATGCTAAATTTTGTTACACATATTTTACCACACACACAGAGTTGACTTAGTTATTATGCTAAGTTCAAGTTAGACACAAAGGCCACATATTGCATGATTCCACTTATAGAAATGCACAGAAGAGGTAATCTATATAGACAGAAACTAGGACAGTGGATGAAAGGAGCTAGGGGAGAGGATAATAAGAATGACTGCTTACAGGTAACAGGGTTTCTTTTTGGAGTGATGAAAATGTTCTGATATTAGACAGTATTGATGGTTGTACAACCTTGCAAATACACTAAAAATCACTGAATTGTACACTTAAAAACGGTGTATTATATCTCAATAAACATATTTTTTTTAAGTTGGCTTGCTTCTGCGTCCAGCTAAGGTGTAATATCTTGAGGCAAACCAAAGCTTGTACCAAGAACTACTAGAAATATGTTACCAAATTTAAACAAACAACAACAAAACCCCTTTGAAGGCATGGAAGAGATTCTAAGACAACCAGGGGTTGAAGGGACAAGATTCCAGAGAAGGGGAATACTATGCAGCCATAAAAAGAATGAAATCTTGCCATTTACGGCAACTTGGATGGACCTGGAGGGTATTAAGCTAAGTGAAATAAGTTAAACAAAGAAAGACAAAATCCATGTGATTTTACTTAATGGAATCTAAAACAACAAAACAAACAAACAAAATTAAACATAAACAGACTCTCAGATATAGAGAACAAACTGGTGGTTGCCAGAGGGAAGGGGGGGTGGGGGTGGGGATGAAGGAAATAGGTGAAGAGGATTAAGAGGTACAAACTACCAAGGCATGGGAGGGTATAGTTCAAGCGTTAGAGCACATGCTTAGCATGCACAAGGTCCTGGGTTCAATCCCTAGTACCTCCTTTTTTATATATATACAAAATAAACAAACCTAATTACCTCCCCTACCCCAGCAAAAAAAAAAAAAAATTCTTAAAAAAAGATATAAACTTCTAGCTATTAAAAAAAATCACGGAAATGTAATGTATACATAAGGAATATAGTTAATAATATTGTAACAACTTTTTATGTGATGGATGGTAACTGGTCATATTGTGGTGATTATTTCATAATGTATAAAATATTGAATCACTAGGTTGTACACCTGAAATGAATATAATATTGTATGTTAATTATAACTCAATAAAAAAGAAAAGTCACAGTCTTGTAGACAACAGCAGTATATATATCTGACAAAAGACTTGTATTTAGAATATATTTTTTAAAAAACTCTTATAACTCAGTAAAATGACAACAAATAACCCAATAAAGAAGAGCAAAAGGGGAGGAACAGACACCTCAGGAAAAGAGATACAAATGGCCAATGAACACATGAAAAGGTGCTCAAAATCATTAGGGAAATACAAATTTAAAGTATAATCAGACACCACTTGACACCCACTAGAATGGCTAAGATTAATAAGACTGGCCATACCAATTGCTGGCAAGGATATGGGGCACCTGGAACTCTCATGCACTGCTGGTAGGAGTGTGAAGTGGTACAATCACTGTGGAAAACATTTTGGCAGTTTCTGATAAAGTTAAACATACACCTACCGTACAACCTCACAATTTACTTATTGGTATTCTATCTATAAAGAAATGAAAGCATATCTCTAATTAAAAGAAAAACCCATCAACTTTTACAGGAATGTTCAAAGCAGCTTTAGTCATAAGATTGAATGTCCATCAACAGGTGATGTATAAACAAGGAGCAGTACATTTATGGAACTGAAACACTACTCAGCAATAAAAAGGAACACAGAGAAATTGGAACCCTTGTGCAACAACACAGATGAGCAAGAGGCCAAGGACAAAAGAATAGGTATCATATAATTCCATTTATATAAAATTCTATATAATGCTAACCTATAATGACAGAATTCAGTTCAGTGCCTGGAAAACGGACTACAAAGGGGCATGAGAGAACTTTCTGGGAAAATGGATATTTTCCACATCCTGATTAGATTGATGATAATGTACGTATATACATTTGTCAACAGTCATCGACCTATACAGGCAAAAGATGTGAATTTTAATGTGTGCAAATTATATAATTGATTTTTAAAATTTTGTGATATCACTAAAGTCATCCTTAAAAAGAAATTCATAGCCTTAAATTAATGTCAAAAAATAATGAAGAGTGAAAATTAATGATGTAAATTTTTTTCACAAAAAAATTAGAAAAAGAACAGGAAACTAAACCCAAAGAAAGTAGCAGGAAGACAAATGAAGATAAGAGCAGGTTAATGAAACAGAGGAAAACATACTTTAAGACTAAAAGCAACAGCAAAACCAAAAGTTGATTCTTTGAAAAACAAGCATAAATACTACACCGTCAGAGAGCCCTACCACCACCACCACTATACCACTCTAGCTGAAATAGGCCCTTCCTCACTACCCCTGGGGCTCATTCCCTTTCTTTTTTGTTTACATGGTTCTTCTCAAGATCTGAAGTTATTTTAGTAACTTGATTCAACACTTATCATCTGTCTAGAATGTAGCTCCTTGAGGGCAGGGATTCTGACCATCTCATTCTCCACTGTATCTCTCAAGTCTAACAAAAATGCCAGCTGTCTAACAGATGCTCAATGAATGGATGTTGAGTATTTTTAAATTGTGCTTGTTTTCATAAAAATTGCCACTAGAGAAAAATACACATGAATAAAAAATCCACTGAAGCATATCAGTTCTCACTCAATATGTTCATATTCAAATATGTTCAACACATCACCATTTATGAGAACATACTGATGTTTTCCATGGCCCAAGCTTTACCTGACTCAATAAATGGCATGAAAGGCCAATATATTTGCCAATAAGTCTTCAAAAGTTAAAAACTCATGCAAAGCAAAATGTGATTCACCTTCAGAATAGTCATGGAAGCCAGTTTGAGAGAGAAAAAAAATTCTCATCATAGAAGCTCCTTGGGAAGAAATAAATCTTCATAGCATTAATATAGAAGGCACTAGTGGATTATAAGTTAAACACATCCTTTAAAATGAGATCTGAGAGCAAGGGAACCACTATTATTCTGACTAACTCATGAAACAACCTGAGATATGAAGAAAAGAAATGTCTGGCCTCTCCACTTAGTCCTCATAGGGAAGGGGAACAACTGCAAATCATCAGTAAAAGATACCAAGACTGCTCTCAATCTTAGCACTGCTGACATTTTGGACTGGATGATCCTTTGTTGTAGGGGCTGCCCTGTGCACTGCAGAATGCTTAGTAGCATCCCCACCCTCTGTCCACTAGATTCTAGAAGCACCTTCCCAGTTGTCTCCACCCATTGCCAGATGTCTCCTGGGGACAAAATCAATCCCTATAGAGAACCATTGCTTTTAGCACAATCAAAGTCAAAATAGTAAAGACACAGTCATTTGTAAACACAACTGCTCCTCTTTCAACCCATCTGAAATTTAAGCCTTGTGTTGCAAACGGATTTAATTTTGATCCTGCTCAGCATGATAATGAAGATTTTTGGCTATCTCTGCAACCATAGCAAGAATTACCGAGTTCTCAGCACATCAACCGCAAAGCAGGAACTTCTGAGCAAACGTAGAAAGAATACAGACTAAGGCTGATACCTTGAAGGATTCTAGTTCAATTTCTGAATAAGATATAAAGAGTTATGAGAAAACATAAAGTGAACGCTTGGCTCTACTAAATCTTACAGACAAGGTAATGTCTAGAATAATTTCACAAAATCAAAATTTTAAAAATCCAAATTAAACCCAAAGATGCTGATCAAAACCACATTCCAAACTTTAAAATATGCCGCTCCTATGTCTTCTTTTTCACTCATGAAATAAATGACTATCAAACAACAGAAAAGATTGCTTAAACTGACTACAATGAAATTAGAGATTTTTTTTACAATAAAGAACACTGTGAACAATGTTAAGAGATAATCCACAGACTTGATGCTATTAACAATACAAATAGCAAAGGATTAGTATATCTAGAATACAATACTTACAGATATGAACACTTAAATAGGAAAAACATCATCACCACAAATAGTCAAAACTGACATCACTTTAGAAATTTGAGCTGGTTCTTGAAGTATTCCCCTACTTTCTCCAATCACTCAATTTTATTATTCCATCAGCCTTGAGAAAACATCCACTAACATCCTTAACCGATTTCTTTGTGGCAAACACGAAAGCTAAATCATCTCTTCAGCTTGATTTCCCTGACTCGGTCCATCCCCCAGGATTCCAGAAGCATCCCCACACCCAGCCATCACCACACCTTACAAAGAGAAACGCTGCTGCTGCCCAGGAAACAGGAAGCAGAGAAAGAGCTAACTCCTATCTGGAAATGGCTGCTGCTCATTGAGAGCAACACACCACCCAAGGCACCTGGTGACCATGGCACCTGGCAACCTGCAGGAAGCTTCCTGGGGGAGAGCCCTTCCTTCCAGACTCTGCCAAAAGCCTCAAGTGACAATAGGCTGACTATTCTTTCCTTAAGAGTTCTCTAAGGGACTCTCAATTCTCTAGCAAAGATTTTTTTTTAAAACAGAAATGGGCTAGGCATAAAAATGAAATTTTGCCATTTACAACAATATGGATGGACGTGGAGGGTATCATGTTTAGTTTAATAAGTCAGACAGAGGAAGACAAACAGTGTATGTTATCACTAATAGGTGGAATCTAAAAAATAAACTAGTGAATATAACAAAAAAGAAAGACTCAGAGATACAGAGAACAAACTAGTGGGGGTAGGGGAGGGGGGCAAGATAGGAGTAGGGGATTAAGAAGTACAAACCACCACGTATAAAATAAATAAACTTTAAAAAACCCGAAAAACAAAAGCAAAAAAAATTTTTTTGAGATAAAAAAACAAAAATAAGCTACAAGGATATATTGTATAGCACAGGGAATATAGTCAATATTTTATAGTAACTATAAATGGAGTATAATCTATAAAATTTTTGAATCACTACTCTGTATACCTGAAATTAACATAATATTGTAAATCAATTGTATCTTCATTTAAAAAAAAAGGCAAAAAAAAAAAAAAAGGCTAGGGATATGAATGCGAAGACAGAGACAGAGGCAGTGAAATGTTTTTTGCTTGTTTCCCAAAGTATGAGTGATCCAAATATGCGAGAAATAAAAATAGAATTAGAAACTCAAGTAAATTATTCCTGGAAACTTCAGAACAACTAAAGGGCCAGTGCTTCTCTACCTGCCATTCAACACTACAGGGAATAAAGTGGTATCAGATGCTGCAGCTGCTGGATGTTATATAACCTGAGAGAGGTGTCAGGACTGGAGCTGGTCCGAGGGCCATGTCAATCCATGCTGGGCTTCTTGCTCTTCTTGAGGGCTCCAACTGGC
This sequence comes from Camelus bactrianus, assembly GCF_048773025.1. Lineage (NCBI taxonomy): Eukaryota > Metazoa > Chordata > Mammalia > Artiodactyla > Camelidae > Camelus > Camelus bactrianus. The sequence continues at coordinate 32,589,119 of NC_133555.1, forward strand.
GGTCTCTCTCAAGGAGGCTAGAAGGCAATCTCCTGGCATCTCTGATGAACCTGCGAGCTGAGAGTTAACAGGATCTCTGCAGCCACAAAGTGGAAATTTCAAAGAGGAATGAAGAGAACAAGCCTGCTTGCAGCTCAAGGAATTGTGGCCCTTCCCTCAGGAGCTCAGGCAGGTAAAGCCCCACACTCTCCCACCTAGAAATTCATTTTAAGTGGTGGCGGAAACACAGAATAACATTCAAATCTTTCTATAACATACAAACTCCACTAGGGCCCCATGTAAGGGTGTCCATAACAAGCAAGAGGAAACTAGGAGGGTACGGGTGCTGTCCCTTTTAAGAGGGAATGGACAAAGAGTAACACCAACAGCTCATTCTGCTGTTTTTATTTGAGGGAGGACTTGGGTACACACACCAAGGTGATAAACCTCTGAAATTTGTTACTGTTGTATGTGTTAACTTAAGAGAGTAAAACTGGTCCTATGAACAAACAAAAGTATGCCATTAACCTGCGTGTGTATGTGGGGGCGGAAATCAATGAAACTCAGTTTATTTTCCCATTCTACTGATGAACACTTTGAACACTGAGGCTACAAACCACAAAACACACACAATTCTCAGAAGGATTCAGTAGTTGAGAAAGGGCTGTGAACAAAGACTGGGGTTTCACAAGGAGAGTATAGACTTTGCAGCAGACATCACGCTGGGAAAGCACAGGAGGCGGGAGAGGTAAGATACCTTTACAAAATCCCAAAATCAGAGAATACAACTATAGCACAAAATTTCCTCCACAAAATGCATTCACATATAACTGAAACATTTAAATGATCTCTTCAGATTCTTAATGATGATAAGAATTTTTGATTTGAGAGCAGAGAACAGGGTAGGTTGAGGAGCAGACACTGTAAAGGGCAGGGCTCAATTATCAGTTCCCGTACCCCAGAGAGCATCAGTTAAAGTCATGCCTTGGCAAAATAATAAACTATTGGATATCAGAGATCTCCTGAACTGTCTTCATTAATTGAAATCTTAAATGTTAACATGAATCAAAAGGCTGGAGAATAAAGTCTGGTCAGACAAAGACAGGTAAAGCCCTTTTGGACTGACCATATTAGAAATAAAGCAACAAATCTTTTCCTTAGGGCCACAGAAAATGTAAAGAAAATAAGCATCTATCTGGCAGCACACTGCAGCTTTGCTTCCTGGTTAGAAGAGTGGCTGGTACACAAGTACAAAGTCTCTGTGATGGAAGGGCATTCAGCAGTGGCTCTCTTGGGATCTTACACCCCACAGTGCAGCAACTCTATGGACCTCTACTATATATGGTCACTGTCAAGGGAAAAACCTCATCCTTGCCTTCTCCCTTCTCCTCATGTTCAATCACAAATTCTGTGGGCCTCCAAAGGGTCTCCCCGCCTCCTTGATTGCGCCCCCTCCAATCCCCGCTGCAGAAAGAGTGAACTTTCTGAATCTGATGATGTCAGTCTCCACTCACAGGATCTTCTAGGATACTTCAAAACGGTCTCTTCTGCCCTTAGGATAAAACCTAAAATGCTTAAGGCCTTTTCTGACTGCTAGTGTCCCCCTGCTCTCTGATCACCAAGTACCTCCCTCCAACCTGCACCCACACACTCTCTGCTCCCTGGACTCAAAAGCACAGTGCTCTCAGGGTCTCTTCTGGGCATTGGTTGATGCCGTGTCCCTCTTTCCCCATCTCTTGATCTAACAGTTGTGTTAGTCTAATGACTTAATTCTAACCCATAGTCTCTTTTGGGTCTTTGCTTAAAAGTTAGCCTCTAGAAAGCCTTCTCTAGGTTTCTTCCTTTTTATTTCAGCATGTGCCCAACTGCTAAGCTGCACTGTCTGTCAGTATAGCTGCAGAAAGTTAATAGCTAGCTGTTGCTGCCTCCCCTGGTATGCTGTTTAGGGAACTTCATTCAAACCTGGCACATCCTGCTTCTGTATTCTGAACTGGACCAAAAACAACTTGAAGATTTCAAAGGATGATTCAGAAAATACTTAAAAGACCTTCCCCTCAGGAGGATTGCTGGGTAACTCTGAAGTCAGGGCACAGCAACTGGGGAACAGCTACAGTCCCAGCACAGGTCTGTGGTGAGCCCTGCTAGATATGGATCCCACTCCATCCTTGGTCATGCCCAAGTCCATCCAAAACTGCTCCAGTCACTAGCTCTGCTTCCAGAAGCACTGTGGCCCAGCCCACCAGTAATGCCTGTTATATCCTCCTTTAGCCAGGTTTATTCATGTTACAAATATTACTCATTCAGTCCTCAAAAACATCCCTATTCAGTAGATGATGCTATAAATATTCCCATTTTACAGATGAGAAAACTTGTCTCACAGAGTGATAAGTAGTAAAGACAAGATTTGAACCCTGGTGGTTGATCTGGCTCCAGAGGTCATGCTCTTAGCCACTACACTACATAACCTAATCTCATCTCCCTGAAAGTTATGAGGGAAGAAAATAGAGTTCAGAGACAAAGCCTCATATGTACTGTGCCTTGGTTTACAACACAGGGTAAAACAAAAATGTAACGCAGAACACTAGATCAGTTAGATAATCATATTGGGGATGTGGAGGGATGAAACTTGACCCCTCCCTCACACCACACAATAATCAATTCTGGATAGATTCTAGACCTAAACATGAAGGTAAAACATTAAAGCTTCTAGAAGATAACAGGAGAGTATCTTCATGACCTTGGGGGTAGACAAATATTTCTTAAACAAAGGACAAAAAGCACTAAACATAAAAGGAAAAAATGATCAATTCAATCTCATTAAAATTAAAACATCTATTCACCAAAAATACAATTTTAGAAAAGAGCATAAAACTTCAAAAAATACACAATTAAGAGGTAAATCAAGCAACATAGATGAGAAAGACACATGTATGTGCATGTTTATCCAAAAGGTCCATATCCAGATACAAAGAATTCCTATAAATCAAAAAGAATGTTGTGGAAGAAAGAAAAATGGTCAAAAACACATGTTCAGGCACTTTGCAAAAATGAAAGCGATCATAAGCTTATGAAAAAGAGCTCAACATCTGAAGTAATCAGGGAAATGCAAATTAAACCCAAAATCAGATGCTCTTATCCCCTGGATTGTTGGGAAGGAATGTTAAAGGTCCCACAAAGTCACTCTGAACAACTGGGTCAATGTCTGACATACTTTTCTGATGGAGGTTTATAAAACAATCTTCTGTACACCCAAACTCTGTGCCCCCTTGTGTCTCTAAGCCTGGCACACAGAAAAGGACAGGAGTAAGTATCAAAATCAGTACTACTTTATTTCTAACCAGGAGGTCACCATAAACTCTAACATAGACTATTCTGAAAAATCAGTCCAATGACAGATACTCAAGTTGTCTTAGGAAAAAGAGATACAAGTTTCTGGGGAAGAAGAGAAGGAGGATAGAAATACAGTATAAAAAGAACTGGCTTGAATCCATAATTTATAGAATCCTGCTGATCATCTATGTTGAGAACAAAATGCTGAAATGTAACAGAGTGCTATTAACACTGTCTTGTTTTGTCTTAGTGCATTCAGTCACATGGGCTAACTGTTCCTCTAAGTTGATTCATAGTCCTTTTCTCTGTTTTGGTGATTCCTTTTTGTTCCTAAAAACATGTGCATCTTCCCTGTCTTCATCCAGAACAAGAGAACAATAGACCCAGAGTTCAGGTTGTAGACTTTTCATTTTGTGAAAGAGAACCTAAAGGCTCAGCAACAACTTGCCCAAGATTACAAAAGTTTAGATGAAGACAGTTGCCTTGTCTTGAGGGGTGTTCCTCTCTCTATTATATGTTGAAGTACTGAGGTGAGTACTGAGGTTCCCAGGCCACAGTTACAGCTTGGCTTTAGCCAGTATGGACTGCCCCTAATCTCTCCTGCATCATCAATTTCTCCCTCCCTACCTGATCAATCTCACTGGCAAAAATTTAAAAGGACAAAACCTGTTCTCTACCTATTCTTGTTTGAGCCTCTATCACTACACTGAAACTGAACATCAAGGGCACAAAGGGCCCCGAGGGCCCCAAGGGCCCCCACATTGCTAACTCCAATGGTCAATTCTTAGTCCTCATACTACAATGACTACTGATAGACTTTAACTAACACAGTTGATCACTTCCTCTTTGAAATGATTTTTTTCTAGCCGGCTTCCACAGCACTTTTCTCTTGAGTCTCCTACTCTTCAGTGGCCATTTCTTCCAAGTGTTCTTTCCTAGATCATCATCATTCCCTCCTCACCTCTGCTTATCCAGTGCTTAGTCGCTCAGATCACTTCTCTTTAACTTCTCTTATTCCTGGAATAATCAAATCTCATCCTGTCCTGTGATATAAGTACCATTCATACACAGATATATTCCACTTTTAAAAAATCTCCAATGTAGAGTTCTCTGAACTTCAACTCAATAGTCTAACTGCCCTCTGGACATCTCAACTTGGAGGCATAAGACACATCAAACATAACATGTCTCCCAAACTGAACTCCTGTCTGCCCCCAATCTGTGCTTCTCCCAAGCTCAGAAAATGGCATCTTCACATTGTTCAATTAAAACATTGGAACTCATCCTTATCTACCCTCTTACACAATCTATCTCTGACACAATCTATATCCATTTCATCAATAAATCCTACTGGCTCTATCTTCAAAACATATTCAGAATCCAACTAATTCTACCACCTCCACCAAGCCACCATCCCTCCTGCCTGGAATTTTGCAATATCCTCCTAATTAGCCTCCTTGCTTTTGCCCTTATCTCTCTCACAGCCTGTTCCCTGTGTATCAGCCAGGGTGATCTGTTCAAACCCTGCAATGGCTCCCACCTCACAGAGTAAGGTCTCCCATCGTCTGACCCCAAGGTCTTTCCTCTACCACCCTCATCCTGGTATACTCTGCTTCAGCTACCCTGGCTCCTTGCTGTTCCCTCCACACACCAAAAGAAAAGCTCCTACCTTTGGATTTTTTCTCTTGCTATCCTACCTGCCTGGAATGCTCTTTCCCTAGACAGTCACCAAGCTAGCTCCCTCATTTCCTCCATGGCTCAATACAAAGTCACCTAATCAAGTGGAGTCTTTCTTGACCACTCCACATAAAGAAGCATCACCCCACATACATACTTCACCTAGTTCCCCTTTCTTCATAGCACTTAACACCTCTGACATACGGTTTATGTACTTATTTATCATCTGTCTCTACCTAACTAAAATGAAAATCCCATGAGGAGAAGCATTTTTTTTCCAGACTCTTATAGAAGAGGCATTTTTATTCCCTGCTATATTCCCAATGCCCATGCCAACGCCTAGCAAAAGAGTAGCTGCTCAATAAATAAATATTATTTAATGATTGAATGCATCCCTTTCCCTTGTCATTCTCATTACACTGTATTGCTCTCCTGATGCCCCATGCGCTCTTTGAGACCTGCTACTCTTTTAGGCACTAATACTTAATGGGATATATAGATTTTTAAGCAACTTTGACCCCAACAGACTCTATTAGGTACCTTTCTAACAATACCTTGATTTCAACTAATGCATGTGACAAAGTTTACTATGGTAGTCTTCCATATAAATGGTGGTCTGTGGGCTGGAGAACAGTCACTTGGACGCACAGATAGATAAGTAATCTTATTCACTGAATGTTAATGGTTCATCTGAAGGGAGGTGTCTGGCAAAACATCACCAGGTTCTATTCTTAGTTCTATCCAATTCCATTGTCCCCAATGTCTTGGACAGCCAATGGAGATGACAAATCCATTATCCAAGCAAAATGAAAGAATGTGTCAATACAAAAGCTTATGCATGAATGTTCACAGTGGCTTTATTTGTAATAAAAACAACAAAGAACACCCCCCCCATTAAAAAACAGGGAAGCCAGGGAATAAACAAATTGGGGTATATCCATACCATGGACTACTACTTGGCAATGAAAAGTAATGAACAATTGATATACACACATGGATGAATCTTAAAATAATTATGCTGAGTAGGCAGGAGGGTATAGCTCAAGTGGTAGAGCATATGCTTAGCATGCATGAAGCCCTGGGTTCAATCCCCAGTACCTCTTCTAAAAATAAATAATAAAACCTAATTACCTTTCCCTGCCAAAAAAAAATGCTGAGTGAAAGAAGCCAATCCCCCAGAAAGAGAAAGAGAATGAATGTACTATATGGCTCCATTTATACAAAAGTCTAGAAAATATAACTAATTAGTAAGGACACAAAGCAAATAAGTGGTTCCCTAGGGACAGGGTTAGAGGGTAGGGAGGAGAGGGAGAGATTTCAAAGGGGCATAAGAAAACTTTCAGAGGTGATGGATATGCTCATCACCTTGATTTTGATGATGGTTTCATGTACACAGCATACAATTAAACCTCAATAGAGCTGGAAAAAAAGAAGAAAATCCAAGTAACTTTTGAACTGTATAGAATTCTGACTATACAGCCTCAGTAGGATATAGCAAAAAGGAAAAAACAAAACTACCCCCCCAAAAAATTTTGAAATTTACTTAGATTTATTGCTTGCAGTGGAACTATTTGAAACTATTTTGTATGTACTATAGGACTGAGCAAATGAGTAGATATATTGATGCTGCTGGGAACCAGTTGTCACTGTGAGAGAAGGGAGATACAGATAGTGAATGGGAGAAGGATTAAAATTATGAACGACTGTTACGAATATATCATTTAAAAATAAATGTATTTCCTAGCTCTGACCACCAAAAGAGGCTTCTGAGTAATCATGAGCAAAGATACCTCAGTAGTCATGAGCACATGTACACACCAGATCTTGGTTTCTAAATAGCATTCCCCTCTGAAAGAAACCAAGAATTCCCGCATTGGAACAGAGAAAATACAAGCTATGTCTAGAAATATTTTTGTGCCAGGAAAAAAAAAGGAACCCCCCCCCCAAATTGTAAGGGACATGTCAAAGGAACAGAAGTCAGCTGGAAGGGGCTCCCACTAGCCAAATCTGGGACAACTTGAGCATCAAAACAAACATAGGAGTGGATTCTATCACACTGACTTTCTTAAAAAAAGGAATCCAAGTAAAGTGGAGAGAGAAGGCTCATCTTTATCTCAAGAAATACAAATGAATATAGAAGAAATATAGAATCAGAAAAATCACCATTTTGCACCTACCATATTAAAAACTGATTCAGGCAAGAATCATAAATGGAAGCTGAAAATACTGCATTAAAGACTGGAGGCAGTGGTATTTCCATAGTTTTAGGTTCAGAGCAAAACCGAGAGGAAGAAACAGAGATTTCCCATATACTTCCTGTCCCTACATATGCATAGCCCTCCTCCATTATCAAAGTTCCCCACCACAGTGGTACCTTTGTTATAATGGCTAAACCTACATTAACACATCATTATTATCCAAAGTCCATAGTTTACATTAGGGTTCACTCTTCGTGTTGTACATTTTATGGGTTTGGACAAATATATAATAACATGTATCCGCCACTATAGTATCATACAGAGTAGTTTCACTGCCCTAAAAGTCCTCTGTGCTCTACTGACTCATCCCTCCTCCCTCAACAAACCTCTGGCTATAACTGATTATTTACTTTTATTTCTTAAGAGTAAAAACTTAGAAAAGTAAAAATGAATGGAATGCCATGGAATTACAAAACAGTTCTGATTTTGAAAAATCTTACATGGCACATGCAAAAAAAAGATACACAATGGGATTCCCCAGTTTTTAAAAAATATACATTTGCATAGCAAAATAACTGGAAAAACAAAATATCAGTACTCTTACTATCTTTGGCTGATGGAATTATGGGTGATTTTTGTATTCTTTATAATGTTCTATATTTCCAAAATTTGTTTAATAAGCACATATAATCAGATTGTTACTGTTAGATAGCAAAGTCAACAACTGGTTTGGCATTATAATAGATTTTGAAATATTATCCAAACTCTCTAAAGAAGGATCTAGGATTATTAAGCAATCGCAAGGTTCATAACATTTATTTATAAATGTTCTTAGAAGAAGAAGACATCTAAGCTCAAAATAGGGATGTCTAGTGTGACAGAAAGGCCATAATAAATGGTGAAAACTATAACCTCCATAACCTATGCTGCCTTTTGAAGGGCCCTGGGGGCTTCCACAGGAGGGAAAAAACAATGGCTAGGATTCCCATTAGACTGCTGAAACTACTCCCAGTGCAATTCTTTACAAGACAAAAGCCACCCACTCTGATCTTATTCCAAAACTCTGGAGGTTCCTCTTTACTTCTTCCACTTTCAACTGCTCAAAGAGCATGACTTTTTCTGCAGACTGCTGCGATTTTCTGATAGGTTCAGAACTCAAAATAGCAGCTGTTAGAACTCAAGCAAATAAACTCAGAGTTCTAGATGTATCTCAGACCACCATTGCTGGCCTTACGTGCTCAAACCCCTGTCTATCTCACCCCAGACCACTGTGTCCTTTGCTTTCTACACTCCAGCCACCCTGGCCTCCACCTTCTTGATTTTTAAACAAGCAAAGCTGTTCCTACTCCAGGGCCTTTGCCCTGGTCCTCTGCCTAGAACACTTTACCCCTGATTCTTTATATTGCAAGCAAAGAGAACAAATAGAAGGCAGTCAGAGAAAAAGCGAAAATTAAACTCCCTGGAGGAGAGTAAGAGACCCAGCTTTCCCTACCCAGTGGTCCAAGGTGAAGGGGGTCAGCCTGAGGCCAAAGTTGATATACAGCAGGGGGAGGGTATAGCTCAAGGGGTAGAGCACATGCTTAGAATGCACTAGATCCTGGGTTCAATCCCTAGTACCTCCATTAAACAAACAAACAAACAAACAAACCTAATTACCTACCCCCCAACCAAAGTTCACATACAGGAAGCTAGCCTTCTGTCAACAAGACAGCTACGAAGCAGGTTCCAGAAGAGACTAAGCATGCCCATCTCTAGCTGCAATTCCAGGATCCTAGTACCCTGATATGCCATGTAAAAGAGACAAGAATAAAATGAAAAAAAGGTCTATAAGTTTTAAAGAACGTATGAGCCCATCAAGTCAGTTTTCTGTGTCCAAATATTGATCAACTTAAACAAGGGCTTCTCAAACTTTTCCACTGAGCAATCCTTAATTCCCGCAGAAAATGTCTCTTTGGGGCTCTTAGGGCACCTCCAAAGCATTCAAACTCTATTCTAAAATTTATTTGAGTGTTTGCTTTGGCAGCGCATATACCAAAATTGGAACGATACGGAGATTAGCATGGTCCCTGCACAAGGATGACACAAATTTGGAAGCATTCCACATTTTTTCTTTAAAAAAGGGGGACATTTTGCAATCAAAATTTAAAAATAAATAAATAAATAAATAAAATTTATTTGAAGAAATTTTTATTTTAAAAATTCATGTGAATTCTGATTTCTCTGCCTTTATTTCCATTACAAAAACAGAAACTTTTACATCCTTACCAGTTAAAGTACTGAACCCCCAAGCCCTGACACTACTCCACCAATTTTCCAATAAAACTGACACTCTAACAAAGTTTGTCATGTTTATTCTGAAGCTCCATAAAATCCCAGTATCCCTACCAAAACCTAAGGAACCAAATTTGGAAATAAAACCTTTTGGTGAACAATCATTCTTAGAATAACCAGTAACTTGTTTTAAGTACATAATTTCTGTCTGGGGCTTCAGTTTGTTTTACAGCACAATTCCTTTAGAAAAACCCTACTCTTCTCTTAGCCAAAAGAGGTTGTTCAAATGTGCCAAATAGCTTGGATGAGCAGAGGGCTCTCAGAAGAAAAGGGTGGTGGTGGCCCCAGTACCCCTGCTGAAGAACCAGGAAAATACCAGAGAAATCAGCACAGGTAACAAAGTAAAAAACACTGGAGGAAAAGAAGTGGGGCATCTGGCTTTTCTTTGCCAATATTCCATAAGAATAAGGTTAGCTTAAAAGAAGCACTAGGGGGAGGGAGAATCTCATTATTAACTAAGATTATGGTACACCTGGAAAACAACTGGAATTTGGGAGTGAAACCAGGAATTGTATTTGTTAATCCAGATGAATGTTAATAAAAATTACATGAAGTTCTTGTTGAGCGAACAAATTAAGTTCTCAGAATCTCCCCCACCCTCCAACCTTTGGTGAATATTTAGGCCCAAGTTTCTCCAATGTGTCCCCCTGCTGCAAGGGGACAGGAAACTACATTGGGTAAATTAAGTTAGGATTTTTGCCATTTTTACAGACAGAAAGACCCTTGGAAATATCCCTTGGTCTAGACACTCTATCACCTGTAGTTGTCAAGGACATGAAAGGAAGAATCTATTGTAGGCTTAAAGAGTTGAGCGACACTGAGGAAAACAAATGTGCCAATGAACCAGCAAGATACAGGAAAACCTCTTTGCAAACATGAAAATAAAAGACTGTCACATGCATCAGCCATGCCATACTTTCACATCTACTGGAACACACATTAAGCAGTAACTGAGAACAAACTTTCTCTGTAAAGCCTAGATTATTCTAGGAGTTCCCTTCATCTGAATATTTCTAAGTACCTTATCTACAGCAAGAGATTAAACCTGAAGCTGAGCTAGAATAAAATACTGAGCCAGAAAAACCATTGCATAGGAAAGCAGGTTTTGAATCTCTGCCTCTAACAATGACAGACCCCAAAGGGGCTGACATCCAACCTTCCCTGCCATTCCAAAACAGAGGAAAAAAAAAAAACAGGAATGAAACACCAATCTAAAACATCTCACAACATGCCACAGGTTCCCTAACATGTTATAAACAGAAAGTACTATCTTCTTCCTCACTTTTTTGAAGATGAAGTCATGGTGCTGTCCCCCAGTAGTCAAAGCCTCCATGTTCTACCACAGCCAGTTCTCAGACTAATATCTCATAAGTCAACACTCAAAGGTCAATATCAAGGGAAGATAATGCCCCAACTTAATGCAGCAAAGCTAAAAATATCTTTAACTCCCCCAACCACTCCCTATCTTGTTCCTCCCACCTTTGAAAAGCTTTCATCATCCTTCCAGGCTTTATATACTCCATCTTCAACCTGCCCCACATAGCCAATAAGTTATCAAGTTCTATAAATTCCACTGCAACAAATCTTACTATATATTCCTCCTGTGCAGATTAACTGACTCAAACAGTTCAAAACCTCATTAACCCTTCCCATAAAGCTCTAGCACAGACCTAACTGGTTTTACCTATCTACAGGCCATTTCTGCTGTATACTGCTAGAATAACATTCCTAAAATAAAAGGCCTAATGAACGCTCCTCAGTAAAAACCTCTATCAATTCCGTGCTGCCTATAAAACAAATTCTAAACTCCTTCATGATCTGACCAGAGGCCATCACTCCACTCTGGCTGTCCTCCTAATGTGTTCAATTCTATACCAAGTAAGATAGCTCATCATGCACTAGCATATGCTATACTTTCCCTTCTGCTTCACCTTTATTCATGCTATTACTTCTAACTGTCCTCTCATCTCTGCTCAACAATATTACCAATCAATTTCTTCCCTCAAAGCACAAATTAAGAAAGAAAGCAAACATATCACAGGCAAGGAAATTACAGGAATCTATGGGTCCAAGACCACTAGACCACAAAGTCTCAACATAGGGACTCTGCCACTGACTCCCTTCATGATTTGAACAAGTATGCTCCACTCTCAAATCCTTGGACCCAAGTCTGCACGTCTGTCAAAAATGAGCTGAATGCTAAAGGTCCTTCCAGCACTAAAGTGAGGCTTCTGGAGAGGAGGAACAATCCATTTCCTGGGAAGGAGCACATGAGTTCATTGTTGCTGTGTTTGTCTTAGATGACCTAAGATATCCAACTGCAAACACCAAGCTCTCTCAGGAAAAATTATATGAGAAGAAAGATAAAGCAACCTCTGTCACTCACTGGAGCTACTCACCATCCAGCAGGTCTTCCTCATCATCCCTGCCATGCTCCTCCATTGCCACCTCCTCCTCCTCCTCCTCCTCCTCTTCCGCATCCTCCAGCTCCACATCTGGGTCCAGGTCTGGATCGCTCCCTGAGGCGGATTCGTCTGACATGGCTCCCAGAGGTCCTCAGTGGACATTACCGACTCATGGTCCACTGCAGGGGTCCTGGGAGGAGGAAAGGAGGCATCAGAATCACCAAGGGCTTCACTTAGGAGCATGAATTTTTCAAGTAGAAAATGTCAAGGGTGAATTCCCTGGAGCTTTTCTAAGCAGGCCAGCTAATCATACCAAATTCCCAAACTTCCTCCAAAGTGCACTGGCCCCAAAACATATTTTGGTGTTTCTCTGCCCAGCTCAAGCTTCTCTTAGCTGCTTGTTTGGTCACTTTAAGATATTTTCTTGTCCAAACACACTATACACCTCAGAATTCCCATTTGTTCATTCCCTCATGCATCAACTGTTTCCTGAGCACCAACTCTCTCTCTATTTATATATACACATAAACAAATACAGATATATAGTCACAGGCACTGTGCTAGGCTTTGGGGACAGAGTAGGAAAGAGAAAAAAGCATGTTAGGGGATGCTAGGAGGCTGGTGTGTGCCAGAAGGAGCTACTATTTTATGTTAGGGTGGTGGGCCCCCCACTGAGCAGAGGCCAGAAGAAGAGTCACACAGACATCTGGAAGTGGTGTGTCCAGGCAGACTGGGCAGCAAAGGCAGAGCCCTAGAGTGGGAGTAACTGGGAGTGCACATGGGATAAGGAGTGGACCCTGCCTTGGAGCACTGCAAGGAAGATGGTCCACTTTCCAATCATCTGAATGAAGAGCTTCCAGTGGGCAACTGGCTAGTCACCACACTGTCACTCCTCCAAAGCATGTAGGGAGCCTCAGGTTTCCCATAGCTCAGAATATCCTTGTGCCAACATCACTGCTTTCAGGCTCTGCCACACTTCTTGGCCCAGTTCCAGCTCCATTTTTTTTCCAAGAAGCCTCTGTCAACTGCCACAGCCTTCTGAACTCTAGTAGCCATGCTGACCATGCTGACCTTCACCGAAGGCTTTACATGAGCTACCTGGCAAAGTGATTTGCTGCCTTCTGTTTCTCAACTCCTGACCCAGCAGTAGGCCCCTATGGGCAGGGATTTAGCTGGGAATTGTTTCTCTGTATCCTAGAGCTAGCAGCATGTTCTATCCAAATCATTCATTCATTTGCATTCACTCCCTCTTTTGCCAACCTGCTCTATCATGTCTACTATGTGTCAGGCACAGTGCATGTCTGTCTGTTTCTCTCTCTCCACTTTACTATTAGCTATTAAAGGTAATTTCTTGAGAGGAAAGAAAAAACAAGAAAAAGAGAAAGCTAGATGGTTGCTCTGTGATAAAGCAAATATAGCAAAATATTAACATGAGATTCACTAATTATTTTGATTTTTCATGTATTTCAAATTTTTTATAATAAAATATGGGGGAGGGAGGCACAAGATAAATAATCTTTTATAAGACAAACTGCTGTTGACAACCACAACAACAATTAGGTCATTCCTCCCATCTCCCAAAATTAAAATTAAAAAAAAAAAAAAGGGAAACATAAGTCTCTAATTATTCAACACAAATACTATTCCAGAACTGGAATCTTTTATTAAGGTCCAGACACAATTTGAAAAAGAATGTCTATGTTCTCCTGAACAGAAACAAAACAAGCAAACTGGATCATTTAGAGTGTTAGAAAACTGTTAAGTTTAAGACTGCTCAGTTAAAAATGACAGGAATTATGAGTGTGTGTCCCAATGCATCACACTTAGCTTCTCCGGACAACCAAATCAAAGAATAGCTGTGAAATGATTTAGTTATAAAATTTAAATTTTTGCACTAATAGAACACTTTCAAAAACATTTATAAAGGGCATTTAGGTACAAAGAGAAGAAAAGTGATCTACAAACACACATGAATATAACCAATGTTCAGAGAATCCTATGTCTTTAATTCATCAGGCTTTAGAAAGGAAGTAGTAAATCAATTAAAATTAAACATCAGAGGGGTTTAGAAGTGAAATTTATTTCTGAACATTAGTATAATGATAATTTATCAGCAACTACTCTGTACTTAGAAGTCAATGTTCATAATCAGCATAATCCCCTTGTTTCATCCTAGACTGCTTGAGGTAAGTGTTTTGCTTACAGTGTGCATGGCTGATTATGGAGTAGCTTTTAGAGAACAATTTTTAATTAGCAAGTACATTTAGGTAACTGAATGCTTGTCATTTTAGAGAAGAAATTGTGTGGTGGTGGAAGAATGACAATCACTCAGAGGTAAGCAATAACAGTGAAAAGCCTCCTGTAAACCCCAGTTAAAAAACATCTTCAAAACAATCTCAGCCCCTAGCTCCTGAGAGAAGTAAACATCAAACATCCAACAGCCACACATATTACTAGAATATGAAAGACATTGGTCCAGTCCTCTTCTCAAAACATTTTAAAAACAGAGGACACTTTAACATAGCACTCAGGTCATCAGATGTCTATAACAGAGAAGAAACTGGAAAGTAATAGATTTCTTAACTCCCACCAAATGTGGTATTTCTCTTTGTCTGTCTTCCACAAGCCATGAAATTTCTTTAAAGAGATGACACAATGAATTCTTTTCTCAGCTCTTTAGAACCATACCAATTACTTAAGGGACAGATTTTGCTATTATTGATCACCTTAAAAAAAAAAAAAAAGCCAACCTTGAGGGGAAGCAGCAGTCAGTTACACTGTAAGAGGCTCCACATACACAGACAGGCACTTCTATGTGGGCACAGCCTTTCAGAACACAGGGAAGGCAGACCTAAGTCAAGAAATTAGCTCTAAGTAGAAATGTTAGACAGACATGAGAAAAAAGTTGGTAAGAAAAAAAATGCATCTCCCCATTTGCTCCTTATCCCATGTGAAACACTGCTTCAATCTCTAGCGAAGAGGAGCTCAGCTTCTAAGACACAGAAACCAGGAGAGTGATTATGGATGTGCCGCACCTTAATAAGGACCAATACTCCTACACAGCAAATTCTGGTAATCAAAGTCTATTTTAATGAAAATAGAGAACTATTTAAAGGAACTCCAAAGAGAACCAATCTGAAAGACAAATATTCAATTCCTAAGTAACATGTTAATATCTACAGTTTAATATATTGGGTTTGCTAAAAGGAGGCTATAATTATGAAGAAACATACAACCAATCCCAGTCGAGCCCCTCACAGCAATCTTGAGAGTGAAGGAAGAAGTTCTTCCGCCCTCCTAAATTCAAAGACAATGATGCCTGTCTATAGAGTGTTGCCTGGCCAAGAATCAGCAGAATTAATCATGTGGGCACAGCCCTTAGACATACTCCTGGCAGGGAGAACACACAAGAGGAAATTAAACATACAAAGACAGACAGAGAGACATACACACATGTACATACACTCAAAGCCTTTGTTCACAAAGCAGACCACGTTTGGAGAGCCCACAATGAAAGCATAAAACTGCAAGCACATACTGCTTCACCACCGCAGGGCAGCCAGTGCAGTTTTAGAGATGTCTTTGTGGTCCTCAGCAGCATCTTGATCCTGCCTTTGATATAAAATAACCAATTCCAAACTACCATGTCCTCATTAATTTTGGTGACTTTGAGTAATGTTAAATTTCCTCAAATGATCTCAAAGCAACTCAACAGCAAGTGCCACTCATACTTTTTTCCCATTAAGAATATAAATAAAAACCCATGCATTTATACATTTACAAGAGGAGAAAAGTCTTCAGAGCATGATAATATTCAGGCCAAAATTTTAAGCAACGCCCCTTCAAAGAAACCCATTGGTCAAATAATTTATATAATTTAAAGAAAAACAATTACTCACTAAGTACCCACAGGATTCTTCCAGTCTGCTGTGAGAGAGCTACTGTGGATCTCTAAAGTTATTTCAAAACACCTTTCCCGTGCAAGACAAAGATGACGTATACTTTAAACTTCCAGGTAGCCCAAATGTCTTTTGATTATCTTTCAGTTACTGGAAAACACATTGAACACACACAAAGCAGCCACAGAACTAAACTGACAGAGCTCAAAATATTTTGTTTGTAAATCTAGTAAGATTTTTGGCAATTAGGAACTTAAGACAAAATAAGGAAGGAAAGATGAACAAATAGATTCAAGACTCCAGAGAGAAGAGCCACAGGAGACAACTCTCCCAAAAGGCAATGCAGTGAGTGAGGCCAGGCCTAGAAACTCAGCACCAAGCACAGCAGAGGCACTGGAGCCATATTTAAAGAAGCAGTCAAATAACCTAAATTCTAGCCCCAGTCTACAGGAAACCAGCTGCATGACCTTAGGCAGATTGATTCTCCCTCAGCTTCCACTGAGGCTCTTTTTCCAGCCTAGGGGAGAGATGGGCCTGAGTTCATCTTCAAGATCCCTTCCAATTTCTCTGACAGCAGTTCTTAAAGGGTAGTCCAGGAACCCCGGAGGGTCCTCAAGATCCTTTCAAGGGAGCCAAAAAGTCAGAATCATGCACAGGTTAAAGAGCCACTCAAAGTGCAAGATAGACCAATGGATTTTAATGTAACAGAATACAAAAAGTTCCCTGATACATTTTCAAAGTCTTTATTATAATTAATCTTTAAGAAACTACTACTTTTCAGAGTTTTGATATAGTACCAAAGAGTGCCCACAATTATCTGAAAAGGCTGTTAAAACACTCCTCCCTTTTTCAACTACATTCTTCATGTACTTCAACAATATAATAAGCCAGCAATAAAACAATGTCACAACAGACTAAATGCACAACCAGAGCTGAGAATTCAGCTGTCTCTATTCAAACAGACATTTTCAAATTTTCAAATATGTAAAACAATTCTGCCTAATTTCTTTTGTTTTGGAAAATATAGTTATTTTTCATTTAGAAGACTGAGACGCTGCCTGCTGCACTAAGAGGGCAGATTACTTATTTTTCATTAAAAAAGTTACTTATGTTAATATATAATTATTTTATTTTTTTAAATGAATTTTTTTAATTTCTCAGTTTTAATTTCTAACACAGCAAATATTGACTAATGTAACCCATATATACAAAAGTTCTTTGGGGTCTTCAACAATTTTTAAGAGTATAAAAGGGCCCTAAGACCAAAACATTTGAGAACTGCTATTCTAAGACAATAAGACTCTAAGATCTATTTGTCTTCTGCCCAAATTTTCAGGTATCACAAGTATAAAATATCTGAGTAGTTCCATACTATATTTAAATAAAAAGCTACAAAATTAATTTGATATATAAATGATATACACAGGGGGTTTTTTTTTATAACTAATTAACCATCAAAGGCAAACTTTCTGAATGAAGTTAATACTACATTTGCAAAACCAGATAAACAACCAAGTTTATATGGTATAGCACAGAGAACTATATTCAATATGTTGTAGTAACATAGTGAAAGAGAATATGAAAACAAATATATGTTCCTATATGACCGAAGTATTGTGCTATACACCAGAAATTGACACATTGTAAACTGACTACACGTCCATAAAAATATATTTTTTAAAAATACTACATCTGCAAAGTCAAATGATAATTTGACTTAAAATGACTTTACCACTGAATCTCTGCTATCCACACCCCCTTCAAAATGGCCAAGGGCTGAGGTTCCGTATGCCTGCCCCTCCAAAGCTCCCCTGGCTTAGGCCCTTCATCTAAGAGGTCACTGAACAACACATCCCTGCAGAGTCAGTCCCAGGAGTTTTGAATAAGTAGGAGTAAAGCTCAAAGGCTACTGCTGAGGGGAGCAAATTAAAGATTCATTTCATTCTCTATGGACTCAGCTGGAAAAAAAAAAAAAAGGAGGGGCAAGTGGATGGAGAGGGAGGAAAGATTTGGGGAGGGGTGAGAGAGAGAAAAAACACAAGCATTCAAGTTGGGAAACACAAGCTAAAGCCGTGATGACAGATTTGGCCATGAGAAGCCTATGTGAAATAGCCACTGCTCCCCAGAGAAATCTGAGCTCTGAAAAAAATTACACACACACACACACACACACACACACACACACATACACACACCCTACCACATATGTTAAAACATCAGATCAGCGTAATCTGAGGGGTGGTTAAAAAAAAGTAAAACGGCAAGAATAAAAGCAATTCTGGCTAAATATGTTACCATTCAACTTGTGAGCCCTGTTATTTCTTTCCACGCAGCTCTAACTTCTTGCGGATTACAAAGATAAGGGCCCGCTTGGCAGAGGCATGGATGGCCCACCTTCCCCAGGCTTCCTGGAGCCTAAGCCAACCCTGAGTCCATATCAGCTTAAAGGCAGGTCAGGTTTATCTACCAGATGGTGAGATTGAAGAGGCTTGGCAAGCCAAGCATGCTCAGTGTCCCATACCTCCAAATCCCCCATCACAACCATCTCAACTTCCCTCACCAATCTCTTCCTTAAACTCTCTGAGGCTCCTCCCTCTCCTAAGAGTTCTGCCAATCATAAAGCCATGGAACTCAGTGTGGGAGCCTTCAAACCCAGACAAGTACAAGCTGTGCAGAAGGGATGGTTTACCCTTCACAGACCTGCAAACATTCAACATG
Source organism: Camelus bactrianus (assembly GCF_048773025.1). NCBI lineage: Eukaryota > Metazoa > Chordata > Mammalia > Artiodactyla > Camelidae > Camelus > Camelus bactrianus. The sequence continues at coordinate 32,607,656 of NC_133555.1, forward strand.
TACATTAGTAAAGACTTCCCTGTATCTAGTCAACCTACCCACTAGACACAATCCTGAAAAGTTCTATGCAGGTAGCATTTCAACAAACCAAAGCTTTAAAAAAATAAGACTATAGCAGGGACCTTACATGAATTCTTCTGTAACACAATAATCACTAATTTTCTGAATTGATGCTGATCACTTTAGATTATCAATCACCATTTCTTTTAAAATAGCTATACCTACATGATATACAGGTTGTATACTGTGGTCTTTCCTAAATTGGTATCTACTATAAATAAAAGTTTTCATGGATGATTACTATTTTATGATATATATTCATATTTTCAAAATATTCTACAGGGAAAATATAATATACTAATACAAATGCATTTCTATGGTTACTCAAGTTTTTCACTTTGGCTTTGTCAGTGACTTGGGCACTCTGTGCACTTAGCTCCTTAATGACATAGGTAAATTCCTCTGGCTCCATTTCTCATAGTTCTAAAATGAACGGTAATGCCAGTCAGGTGCAGACCAATTATGGTGCCTGTAGCACAATACAAAAATACATTTTGGTCTTTGCCCCTGGTTCCTGGCACAGAGCTCCCCAAGCCCCTGGACTTTTCTGAGTGATAGGAATGTCTTTTGTTATTCATGTCAAGCCCCTTTTGACCACACCTGAATTTATGTTAATGAAGTGACTCAGGGTGTGGTCCCTAGAAAGCCTCAGGATGGGACTGGTCACCAGTAAGACCAAATGACTAGAGGGCTGGAACTTTCAGTCGTATCTACCAACACCCAAGATGGGGGCAGGGAGCTGGAGATTAAGTTGTACAAAAATTCCTGAACACTGAGCTTCAGAGGGCTTCTGGGTCAGTGAACACATCAAGGTGCTGGGAGGGTGGCACCTAGAAAGGGCACTGAAGCGCCACAATAATCCCCCCTCCCCCATACATTGCCCTATGCATCTCTTCCATTTGGCTAGTCTTCAGTTGTATCCTTTAAAATAAACCAGTAAACCTAAGTATGTTCCTGAGTTCCGTGAGTCATTCTTGCAAACTTTTGAACCTAAAGGGACTCATAAGAACCCCTGATTTATAGTCAGTCTGTCAGAAGTATGAGTAGTCAAGAACTGCTGACTAGCATCTGAAGCAGGCGCAGTCGTGTGGGACTGAGTCTTTAATCTGTATAGTCTGCACTAATTCTGAGTACTTAGTGTCAGAGTTGAATTGTTGAACATCCAGTTAGTAGAGAGTCAGAGAATTTGTATTTCGTGCTGAAAAACATCCCAGTGCCACAAGGATTTAAGTGACAAAATCACAGGGAAAATTCGTATCTGTAAAGTACAAGAGAAAATTTAACAATCTATTATTTCTTGACTTCTCATGTGCAAAAATAGTGTCATATACTTCAACGCAACAGGTAACCTGTGCCTTTAAACTACTAAATGTGCCTTTAAACTACTAAATTTCCAGTTGACTTAAATTAGTTACTAAATGATACATGGAATGAGAGTCCATAGTGGGTTCACCCCCTCAAATCGCAAAGGAAGAAAAGAACCACAGATACACCAAATCTGTTTCCAATACTGTTTTCCATATTTTCAATGCATAATAAAAACTGATTATGAGAACTAGGAGAAAACTAGCAGAACCAAGGAGAATTATTTAGTGATTTAAGCAATTCAAAATATGTAAAGGGTCTAGCCATCACCTGTCTTTTAGATACCACCCCTCCCTTGGCCAACACACTCCATTAGACAACCAAAACTATTAGCAGCTGGTAAACACGGAAGAACTGAATTATACTGAGTTCTATTCAAACACAATCCTTTTCCTCTCAAGGTGGCATCAGCTTTTTCTAGATTGCAGGAGGAAGCCAGGATCAGAATGAGAATTGGAAGAATCCTGGGACTGTGTATATCCCAACATGTATGTAAAATAATTCTCTACGGAACATTTCAGATTAGAGGAGACTAAATGCAATGTGAGATTCTGAATTGGATCCTGGACCCAGAGAAGACAATAGCCCTAAAAGCCTGTACTGAGGATAATAGCTGATGCAATTGTCAGGACTATGAATTAGATAATAGTATTGTATCAATATTATATTTCCTGATTTTGAGAACTGTTTTGTGCTTATGTAAGAAACATATTTTAACTACACACCTATTAGAATGGCTAAAATAAAATTTAAATAAAATAAAAATTTCTGATAATGCCAAGTGCTGACAAGGATACAGAGAAGCTGGACCTCTCCTCCACTGCTACTGGGAGCACAAAACGTTAAAACCACTCTAGAAAACAGTTTGGAAGTTTCTTATAAACTAAAACATACATTTAATATCCACTCTTAAATATTTTGCCTAGAGAAATGAAAATTTATATTCACACAAAAATCTGTATGTGAACATCTATAGCAGTTCTGTTCATAATCACTGAAAATTAGAAACCACCCAAAAGTCCTTTAACTGATGAATGAATAACAAACTGTGGAACATTCACAACCAACTACTAACCAACATGAAAAAGAAAAAATTACTAGTGTATACAATGTCTTGGATGACTCTTAAAAGGCGCCATGCTGACTGAAAGAAGTCGGTCTCAAAAAGTTACACATGGCTTGATTCTATTTGTCATTCTCCAAAAGACAAAACTATAGGGATGGAGAACAGATCCGTGGGTTGGGGTGGGGGGACTTTTCTGGAATAGCAGGAAGCAGCTCTTTCCTGGGAGTAATGGGACTGTTCTGAATCCTGAGTGTGATGGTGGTTACATAAATCTATACAGTATCTTCAAATTTATAGACAAATGCACTCAAAATAATTTTATTGTATGCTAGTGTAAAAAATCTATTTTTAAACTGAAATATAACCAAAAAGAAAAATATTTTAGGATATACACAATCAAGTATTTAGAGGTAAGAATAAATAAAAAACCTTCTAAAAGATGTTAACAAGGAGGAGAATAAAATTATCTGTTCCTGGTTCTTCAAAGATTTAAATACTTAACAAGTACAAAAATATCCCATTTCAAAGTACAGTTTTGAAAGATTACCTAGCTAACTATTCTCTCTAGTTAATTAGTAACAAATTAGTAACAAACTTCCTTTCCTTTAAGACACAATAACTTCAGGTTAAAAAGGCTAATTAAGCCTCCCAGCATCCTCATAAACAGAGAGGATGTCCTCTTACTAGGGGGTAGGCTTCCCTCCCTCTTCCCCTGAGCCCAGCAGGAACTGGAACCATCTCTAAGGCAAATCTCACTTGAGTTCCCTCTTGAGGGCTCCAGGTTTAATCAATGTCATAAACAAATAGCACCCCCCTGGCAGGTAGAAATTAGACTCATTAGCTTGCCCTCCCTCCTTCTTGGTGTAGATGTGGCCCAGTTATTAACAGTCTTCTAAGGGGACTTATGTAATCGATCTAGATTATGTGTTTCACTGTTACTTTATGGCCAAAGTTATTTAACCTGTGTCCCATTCTTAAGTTCTTAGGTGTGCGCGCACGCATGCACACACACACACACTCACTCTTCAGCAATGTGGAAGTAAGTAGTTTAAGATTCATACTACTGAACCAATCAGAGTTAACTTAATGTCTAGCAGCTTGTGCTATCGGTCTCTCTCTAGTCTAGAACTGGACAAAAATACTGAAGAAAACAGTGACATCTGAATATCAGCAAATATAAGCAGGAAAGAAAGTGTGCACCTGACATAAAGCCTATATAGAAAAAAGGCATCTTTTTTCAAATTAAAACTCCTATAAAGTCTCTGGGGGAAAGCATATACTGTCTGGACAAAACTCAAGCTATAGATTTTGCAAGTAAGAGGAGAACCTTCAGGAAAACCTCATTTCTGTAGGCAGAAAATAATGAATGCTAACCCTTGGGAAGAAGGGCCATCTGTCAAAGATGAACATGGCCTGTGTGCATGTGCACACCAAGTCATGTACCTCCCATCACTCTTCAGATAAAGATGCTATTCTATAGAGACAAGGCCAAACTTCATCATACCAAGTGGGAAGTGATATAATGTAGAAAATAAATAATTCACACAGGGCCGTTATGGCTACGAGAAATTGTTATGATAGTGGGGATAAAGGGCAAGAGCTGAGATGAACTAAAAGCTTGAGGAAACATTTTAAGGGAAAAGGTGGCTGACAGTTATTTGGAGAAAGAATGGTCAAAGAGAAAGGCTAGCAATTTATTCAGTCCAAAGCTTAGGTATTTTCTATGATAAAGACACTGTCCTGGCCACTGTGAGGGGTGATATAAACATATGTCTCAAAGAAGAAAACTCAGACATAGAGCAAGAAGCCATAAGACTACCTGACTCCAAAACAGAAACAACAAAAATGTCATTTTTGGACACCAAGGAAGTCTGCAGCATTTGAATAAATACCAAATACCAAATCAAATCTAATCATAATTTAAAACTATATCCCTAACATAAAAATGAAAAATGGCATTGTTGTCTCAGTTGGAAATTTACAATGCTTTTTCTCCCCTCATTATCTGCCCTAAACACATCTACACTCTTTCACTTGGTCCCTTGGTGCCTAAGAATACTCATTCACCCTAGTGCATTTAATGGTATAGTCTGGGGCTGCATGGTTTCTCTCCAACCAGGGTGAGGCTGTATCCTGGAATTAAACCCCACACCTCTACCTCATCCACACTTACTATGCCAACTTACAACAGTGGGCAACCACCGTCCAAGAACAATCTAGTTAACTAAAACTGAAGCATAAAAGAGGAACACCTAGAGACAACTGCCAAATCTCAAGGATAGAGACTCTAGGCCCACATTTGGGAAAGAAGGTTTATATAGTTCCAATCTTCTGGTCATTCAGTCAACAAGCAGTTATTAAATATTTTTGTGACCTATTCTCAAATGGACATGCCCCAGCACTGCAGCCAAAATAAAAATGCCCAAAAAAGAGAAGGGAAGTGAGTGATAGAAAAACGACAGGATGAGAAGCTAATCCTCCCTCCTGCTCACCACAGCAAGCAAGAATGAAGCATGCACCTCACTGTTACATAACAGAAGCTGAACAAAAGGCCCAGCTAAGGCAATGGAGGCATCTGCAGAGCATTACAAACCCAGGGCTAGAGGCTGGCACTTTGCCATGCTAATAACTACTGAACACCCCACATCACAGCTATTTCCAGGATCTCCTCATCATCTCTTCCACTAACTAAAAACAAAAACCACTGACTTCCATAACAAACAATTTTGACAGGTGGGCCTCTTCACATTCAAATGTCCCCATTTAAAGATAGTTCTGCTCTTAATGAAGATCATATTATTAAGTTATTTTTGTACCAACTTGGATATGACATACTAGGCAGGCCTCTACTTAGATTTTTGATTTGATATTAGTATTATACAAATTATATTTTACTCTTTACAATAAATAAAATACTGAAATTTTAAGAATAATTACAGATTTTGAACTTTGACAGGCTTCTAAAAAATGCCACTCACATAAAAGGATAGAAAGAATCCATGTAGTCTTACAAATGCATTTAGCGCTGCTGTTATCTTGACCAAAAACTATGAAATACACTCCATTTTAAATTTTGGAATGAACACAAACCAAGATTAAGTGTGTCATTTGATAGCTTCCCCATTGACTCCACTATTACAGCAAAAGTCTATAAAATGATTCACAAAGAAATTATGAACTGGGAGTGAGTACTTGAATACTGGGTATAGCACAGTCATGAAGGCAGGACAGCATCAGAGGAAGATTTCAGGTCAACAGCTCTAGGAACTATCTGGTGGAAACCAGTAAGATAGTACCACAATGGACAAGGTACATCTACCAAGTTGGACAAGGACTTCCTGCTTGGCCCCTTGGCAGAGGGGAAGAGCCTGCAAATTCTGTCACTGCAAAACACTTAAAAATATGGGTAAACTTCTAATAAGCATCCATTCTAAATGTACAGCTGTTTTCACAGACACACAAAAGTAACAGAACTCCCCAAGGACCACAAAGGAAAGGCAAACTGAAAACACAAATACTCTTGAGAGCTGACGCTACAGCAGTCCTAGGGGAAGAGAAGGCTATCAATCTTGCAGCGAGGTGGGGTGGTGGGGGAAATGGAGGGGAGATAAAAGACAATGCCTTGGGCTCAAAGAAGCTAAAAGAGGATTATGATCTCTACATAAAGCCAAGATCTTGAAGAGTTATACTCTCAGGAAAGAGTGGACTAGAAAAAAATCTAACCACCAACAAAGAAGACAACATAAAATCTTGAGTTAACCTAGGTTGGAGGAGAGAAAAAAGAGATCCAATGGGAGTCTGTAACCAAGAGTATGCCCTCAAGCCAATTTGAGGTTGAAATACATACTTACCTACATGGTCCAAGAAATTAACCAAAATTAAAGTGGTCCCAAGCAAGTGATACATCCTAACTGCCTTGAAACAAAAGTAAAACATCTCTGGGATATACCTCAACCTGGACCACATAAGATTCCCACATATAAAGCCTTACTGAAGATGAACTCACAATTCAAAAGTATAAACACAGGAGGGATTAATCATATAAAAGCAAGAGCCAATAGGGTCAGACTCTTAAAAATATATCTATATTGTGAAGGAAGAACATTCTTGCAGGGATGCAACAGAAGGACATCAGGCTCTCCTCTGCTTGGCAGCCTGTGCTGGACAAGGGCACTACTCCTGGGGAAGGCCAGTCACCTGCCCAGGAAACTGAGAGTGCTGTTGCCTCAAAGCCTCTTTTCCTTAAAAACAAGGGAAATGGGGCCCATGAACACTGATGTTAAGCAACTCTAAAGACAAAAGATCTAGATCTCAACAGAAAAGAATCTGAGAAGCTGAAGAGGTCCCATCATTACACATTTTTGTGAAGCTCAATCCTGGCAACTTATGTAGGCTTCCTAAGCATCTGAGATTGGCAATTAGAATGAGTAGCGTACAGGAGTGAAGAATCCTCCTCGTTCTCATCTCTAGACATTGCCTTCAAGTGCCCCACACCCTCCACTGTCATCAACAAAATGGTAAAGAATAAAGCTTCCTTCATTTGAACTTGTAAAAAGGAAATCAAATGAAATGCTGTTGCTTAACATCCTATTATAAACATACAAACAACATGAGCCACACACTCCCACAAAGCTGTGACTGTCTCCTTTTAACTCTTTTTTCCATCTATTATAACATCACATCTGGGCTAGTTTCTTCAATAGGCTAGATCTGGTTTACCCAAGAAGCCAGTGTCTATGTTTTACTGAATCCTAATAATGTTAATCAGCCTCTTCTTCAGAGGGTTAAAGGAAAGAGCAGACTCCAAGAGCCCCTCTCATACCTCTGACCTAGTCCCTCTACTTCTGACTCCTCACTCTATGCTTATTTTTGATTAGGCATCCTACATAACAAATTTCACATTTTCAGTTACATCTAATGGAGGACCCCAAACCTATTATATTCTGCTAACTGTGGCCCAGAGTGGGCATTTGTTGTTTTCCTTTGTAAGTCAACCAGACAAATTGCTTCAAGATACTTTTAGCTTGTGGATTTCCTCAGATCTTACTAGGCCCTGGCAGCAGTTTCAAACACTTCAGAAGGCTATATCTATACAACACGTTAACAATGGGATAAAGATGGCGTAGCCAGCTGACTTGAAACCCTGAAGAGTCCATTAGTAGCTGAATCAACTACTTAATTTTGTTTTCCAAAAGCTGTCACCCTCTGGGCTGCCCCTAAACTTAACAGAAAGTAACTTTTTTTAAGGAAGATTTTAAAATAACCACAGCATGTTTAGAGAATTATTTGAGAGAAAACTTCGGTGAAGGAAAAGACATCATGATCTGTACAGGACAAGCTTCTACCACCTAGTAACTAATCCTCCTGCACCTGGGCCTTTTCCAATGTCAGGGAAAGTCAATTTCATTATCTGCAGACTTAACAATCAGTTAAAACTCACTAAAGATACTACCAAATGCTTACACACAGAAAAGAGTTAAAAAGGAATAAACCCTTCTCAGCAAAATGATGAAGCAAATGCTGTGGTAGTCTGCATTCAAATTGCTGACTGGTGATTTCTGACAAACACATTAGGGGGTTGGGGAGTGGGGATGTATGAAGACCATGACTTACAAATCAAGAGGTTCTTTCTCTAAAATGCATATTCTCTGTACCCTGACATAAAGAGGCCCTGAGATCTTGAATCAGGCTGCTCTATGAAGCTTCAGAGAAAGAACAGAAGTGATAATGACTGAGAATCAACACTTGGAAAGTTCATACACTATATGACACCAAAGCCATTCCCCAAGGATTTGTCCCTCTAGGAAGGGTACTAGCCAACAAAGAACAGTAAATAGCAATAGAGGTCCAATTTAAAAAGGAGGATAAAGATGGTTCCACAAAGATAGTTCTAATACATCCAAGTGCCAAAATCAGAAAATGGTTACAATCCATCATGCCAGAAATTGACCCCTACCTATTCCAACTTACTAAAACTGACAAAACAGCTAACCATTGTGGATTCTTTGGTGGTCTCTAGAATGTCTTTTTAGAGAGTCACATCTCCAGAGATTCTGCCCAGCTCAAGAAAAACTTACTAAACAACTACCATCTACTAGGGACAAAAAGATAAAGAGCAGGCACAGGTCAGGCAGATCAAGCATTAAGAGGAATGAGGCCCAAAGAGTTCTGAAGAAAGAGTTGGACAGAGTTAGGTAATATTGGGGCTGGGATTGCTGGAGATGAATGGAAAAGAGGTGGGAAGAGGGAAGAGTTCAAAGATATGGAATTCTATGAACATAACTGAGAGACAAGAAAGAGCAGAATGTGTTTAAAGAAATCCAAGAAGGTTGTCTTACTGGAGCATAAAGTAGCAAGTACGGGGGAAGAGTACAAAATAAGCCTGGAGAAGCAACAGGGCCAAGATCATGGAACACCCTGAATATACTAAAGAGACTGGATTTTATCCTACAAGGAAGATCAAAATGACATGATCAGATCTGTCTTCTATAAAGGTCACTCTGCAGCATAAAATGTTGAATAAAAGCATAGGTATATGCAGTCTCAAAACTGAAATCCCAAATCACTCTTCAGTGTGACCTTGGGCAAGTCAATCTCTCCGGGCCACAGTTTCCTTACCTGTAAAATGGAGGTACCCTCTACTTTCAAGGATTATTAAGGGAATGATGTGGTGAATGAATATAAATGCAAACTGTACTATGAAGACAGACAGTTCAGTATTTAGCACATTGTAAGTATTCAAAACATGGTCTGGATGAAATATTTGCTGGAAGAAATGTGTAAGATGGAATAAGAGGAGGCAAGAAACAGCCAGTTAAAAATCCAGAGGCCAAAAAATAAAAAAATAAAAATAAAAATCCAGAGGAAAGGCCCGATTTGAGAACTATTTAGGAGGGAAATAGGGCTGTTTAGTAGTTTAGGCAGTGGAGTACTGTTCTTTGAGCCTCAGTGAAAGAGTAAAAGACACATGAGGCTTCTCTACCAGGTTTCCCTAACCAGGGCCTATGATACCGCTGTCACCTCCTCCTTGGATACCAACCCAGACTGGAGACCAGACGCCACAATATATCTCAGCTTTTACTATCAGTACTGCTGAAGAGGCAACAGGTATATCATGGAGTGGGGGCTCTTCAGTGTCAGAGAGACCCAACTGGCACCTTTTAACTGAAGCAAATTACACACCTTCTCCTCATTTGGAGCAATGACACCTACACTTCAAGTGCTGCGAGCGTTCATGCAGCATATGACCCGGCAACATAATAAGGACTCAGTAACTTAATACAACACAAACAAATCCTATGAAGATGTGAAGCTTATTTTACAGTGTCCATCATAAAAACACTACAGTCTTATCACAGCTCCAGCTACCTGGCAGCCCTGGTAGCCAAGACTGTCCAATACACATCAGTATGTTGGTTCTCATACAGGCAACTCTTGTTCCGTTTAGGGGGAGCCTGCTTTTATTTCCAAAATGTGTGTAACATCTTCCACCATAATATGTGCTATCTGGTTTATAAACAAATAAAGCTGGTTTTGGAGAGCTCATCTTTGGAAACAGAACTAAGATACTGTAGTTTTACCCAAAAGTTAAGAAAAAAATTGGCCCCAAGCCCAGAAAACAGGCATTCCTTCTAGACAAAACTGGATAAATCAAGTCTACAAACAATGTGTGGATAAAACAGTAGGGAAGGAAAGATATGGAGACAATCAGAATAATCACACCAAAAGGCCAATTCACAGTCAAGAAGGGAACAAAGGAAGACTCTGGAATGTACCAGTTCAGATCTGAAGCATTCAGGTGAGGCAAAAGCTACTAAGTGTAACATACCAAAGTTACTAAATAAAAAATACCTGGGACATAGATATTTCCCCTGTTATGCCAGAGTTCAGATTTATGTAAACAGTACACCTAAATGCTCTATTCACATTAAGGTTCAAGATTCCATACGAGACATTAGGCAGCTGGAGAGATATTACCTGGGGAAGAAAGAGTATCAATGGAAACAAACTTTAAACATATTAAATGTGAATGAGTAACAGTTTCCACTTCAATAGGCTAATTTACTGATGCTGCAACTACTTCACAGATTTGATTTCTCATAAGGGTTGTATTGATTGTAAATGTCACAAGGCATTTCTTGCTACTTTCATTTATGGAATAGTAAGAAAAATGAATCTTCAAAGGAGAAAAACTTGCCAAAATGTGTTGACATGGAATTGTTCTTTAAGATGCTGCCATAGTACATGGTTTTGATTTAAAAAATAAGTTAAGCCTTCCTCTAAACATCTAAAATGTTTTTAAAAACATTTAATCTAAAACATCCACTTCAGAGTCAGTGGATGAAGAGCAAGTCTAACAGGGGCCAACTGACAGATGAGACCAGGTCACAAGTCTCTGATAGACGAATCTGGGCTAAAAGCACCAGTTGGGTCAATCAGTGAATTTTAATTTGCCCTAAGCAAAGCTTGCAGGACAGACCTGGCAAGGTGCGTGAACAAATCTACCAATGTATGAAACAGATGGCTCTGCCAAAGAGGCTCTGACCTATTAGAGGAGTCTTTCTGAGAACATAAAATAGATACAGTAGAGCAAACTTCAGGAGATTTTCAAGACCATTTTTACAATATAATGTTGTATAAAAAGCACAAAAAAACTTACATATATTTAGATCCCAATTTAAAACTAAAACCACACATGTGCAAGTATTAATATATGCAAAGAAAAAAAGTGAAGAAATGTACCTAAAGGTTAACAGGTTTTATCTCTGCATGGTAGTTTTACCAAAAAAGTTACTATTTTCTTCTTCATTCTTTTGTCTTACAATAAATAGATGTGACTATAATTATAAAATCAATATCTTTACACATGTATTCTCTCTGTAAAATCGAACCATCAGTGAACAAATCCTATTTAGCCTCATCCCCATCCTTAGCAGCATCATGTTTTTCAGGCTGTGACTGCTCCTATCTGTAGCCACACCCAGTGACCAACAGGGTAAGCTCGCACACTGCCAACAAAAGTTCACTGGGTATCTACTACAGAGGCCCCACCTTGGCCAGGGCTAACATGAGGGCCTAAAGGAGCATGTGAAAAATGACCATCAATACTTAAAGTCACCCTTGAAAAGTCTTCTCAATTGTTCACATAAATACAGTATAGTTTTATGTTGTACTCCTGTAGATATATACACCAAAAATAATTCCAAAAGGGTATGATATTCAGAAATTAAGCCCCTCATGTGTTTTACTGCTTGGATCAGTCCAACAATTCTTCACTGGCCCTTAATTTTTCCTCCCCTGACTCCCCACCCCCAGTAAAATACTTACCAACTCATGACCACACCACCTAAACAATTTATCTTCTGCCAATGGTCAAGAATTGTTTAAACTTACCAGTTTTGTCAATCATATTAACTGTAACAACACTGACTACATCCAGTGCCTTTGGGGACTCATTCACTGAGTAAAATGGTGAGTAGAAATTACCTCACTATTCAAATCATTATACTCTCTTTTTTCTTTCTTTTGCAAAGTGTGTGATTGAATTTAAGTAAGGATAACTGTTAGATATAATTCCATTACATAATCAGAGGACCTTTGTATTGGGAGTGCAAAAAGGGAATCTTAGTGTCGTTGGGCTTACTGTCATTCCAGTTAAGGACACAATGCCTTATTAAGTGCCTAGTGAATGATAGAGATAACACTAGAATTCAGAGAAGAAAGCAATAGTCAGGCTTGGATAATGTTGGAAGGCTTCCTAGAAGAGGCAGACCTTGAGACAATCCCTGAAGCAAGGCAGAATTAGACAAGAGAGGAGGGGAGAAGACATTCCACACAAGAATCATCGCTTGGATCTGAAGAACGCTGAAAAGGCAGAAGGTGTAAGGTTTTCTGGAAAGGGAGATAAAATGATTCATCAATAAATACGGATTAAGCACCTACCATTGACCAGTACTGGTAGGTGCTGAAGATACACAAATGAGAGAACCCTGGTCACAGAATGGTGATTGGAACCACCCCAGGAATCATCCAGTCAACTGACACAAATATGTAAGCATATACCATAAGCTATCTGATGGGTACAACATATGACTAAAATTCTTCTTCAGTCAACTGATGAATAGATAAGCAAAATGTAGCATATCCACAGAGCAGAATATTATCTAGTGGTAAAAGAGAATGATGCACTGATACATGCTACAACAGTGAGACAAGCCAGTCATAGAAAGCCAAATATGATTCCATTTACCTGAAATGTCTGGAAAAGGCAAATATATAGACACAGAAAGTAGCTTAGTGGTTACCAGGGGGTAAAGGGAAAGAAGAATAGGGAGTGATAGCTTAATGAGTACAGGTTTCTTTTTGTAATAGCCAGTGCTGATGATTGCATACCTTTGTGAATACACTCAAAATCACTGAATTCAACACTTAAAAGTGGTGGAAATTTATGGTATGTGAATTATATTTTAAAAGAAAAAAAAAAAAGGAAAGAAAGACAAAGGTTCTACAGGACAGAGCAGGAAATAATTTTGCCTGGAAAGACTGGTGAAGTCTTCCCAGAGGAGGCAAGAGATCTGAATGTCAAAGGATAAAGACAGCTTTCCTTAAGAAGGGAGTGATGAAGTCATTCAGGGAGAGGGAATGACATATACAGAAGTACAGTTTCCTAGCACTAGAGATTGGGCGTACTAAATGAGGAAAATCACAAGAGACGAGAAGAAGACAGGCCAGATCTTGATCCATCAGTGTCCTGAGGACCTTGTTGAGGAGACTGAACTTTGTCCTATACAAGGATTGCCAAATATGTGGCACTTGGCAACACTTTCCTGTCTGCACCTCTGGCAGACATAACTATTATGCCACTGGGGCCTTCTCTGCTGAGCTCAGAAGTGGACTCAATATCTATCTCCATACAATCAATCCTCCCCACAGTCCAGGCGCCCCCAGTGGGAGTCACTAAAGGATCTCAAGCAGGGAAGTGGCATCATCTGAATCCCCAAATTAAAAAGAACACTGGTGGCTAAGTGAAGGCAAAATTGGGTAGGAAGCTGTTGAAACAGGCTGGACAAAAGGTGATGAGATCCTGAACTATGGTAGTGGAAATAAGAAAGGAGAAAAAAAGGAAACATTAGAGACAAGGAGGTAAAACCAGTAAGACTTCAGGAGCCAAATGGAGCCCCTTGAGGGCAGCTTTGCTCACCACTACCTCCCAGCATCCACCACAGTATTTGGTATGCTGGAAGGGTTCCATAGATATCAACCAAATTATTGTTTTTTTTCCTACATTCTCTCCCTGAACCTTCACAATAATACCATGAAGAAAAAAATGTTATCCCCATTTCACTGATAAGGCATCTAAGATTTAGAGAGGTTAAGTGATCTGTCCCAAATATACCCAGCTAGAGAGTGGTAGAACTCAATCCCAACCCAGACTTCTAACTCCAGACTCCAAGCTCTTATCCATGGCCCAGGTTTCCAGCTTGAACAATGAAGCAGGTAATATTGTTAATGACGAAATGCCAGAAATGGCTGGAAAATGGAGGCGGGTCAGAAATACAGGCTTGGGTGTTCTTGCCACATTCAGAGAGCTGAAGCCTCAAATATGGAAGATACTCAGGGAGTGTATGTAGTGGGGAAAGGGTAGTCAAGGATGAGTCAAACCATGAAGGAATGGAGTTTGCACAGTAAGTCAGAGAGGCAGGGAAAGAACCAAGCAGGGGAGTATGCAATCAGGAAAGACATCAGCAAGGCAACCATGATCAAGATTCAAATGCTACAAAAATTTCAGATGCATTAGATAGAGGGGAAACCACAGAGAAAGACAGCATTTAGGAAAGGGATTCTAAAAGAGGTTGAAGGCTGCCTGGTGTTTTCTAAACCTGCCAGGACAAGAGTCTGGGGAGGCTATTTAAAATACATAGACCGCCAACAGTTATCTTGTGCAAGTGATTCAGTCTCTTTGAGCCTCTTGTTATCTCCTCTTTAATCTGGGAACAACAGCATCAACTTCATAGTGTTATTGTGAGGACTGTATTAATACATGCTTGAAAAGAGGCCCCCTCCCCTCCCAGATGATTATGACACTATCTGAAAATTGATTTTTAGGAAATCCAACTACAGGAACAACAGAAGGATTTTTAACTGGAGATAGAAATGGATGACAGGCAACGCTTTTAGAAAGACTGTGAAAATGAGAGAAGAAAGGAAGGAAAATCAGCCATCATAATCCAGGACTAGACCTGGAGGGCCTGGGCTAAGACGAAGGCAAAGAAACCAGAAAGAATGGAGCAGGGGTGAGGCATTACCAAGAAGAACTCACAGGACGGAAAAGGAAAAATTATTTATGGACCCGAGGCTTGAAGTCTGGGTGACTGCAAAAACAATGGCATACCCTTCATCAAAATCAGGAAGAACAGAAGGATAGCTGGTTTGGTGGGGAGAAGTGAAAAAAATCCATGCAAGATATTTGTTAAGTATTAAAAAATAAGCATAAAAGAGCCAACTGGCAGCAATCATATTTTGGACAGGAAAGCAGTACCAGTTAAGAATATAGGCTCTGGGATGAGATGGCGTGGGTCTGAGTCCCAGCATTGCCACTTTCTATCTAAGGGAGACTTAAGAAGTTTCCTAATTTCTCTAAACCTAGATTTCTTCATTTATAAAAGAAGAACAACAGTACATATCTCATATAAATTTTTCTAATTAAGTGAAAAAATGAGTACATTGCCTAACACATGCAAGTTAGCTTTCAATTAATGTTGGGGATAACCTTTAGCTACTCCGTGATGACAGTACATAGTATGACCAGCTATGCTTTGGAGAAGCTAAATTACCCAAAAAGTCAGAAAAATCTTCCTAACTCTGAGACAGGACAGGACAGCTGAGTATTCTTTGAATTTTGACATCAAGGAATTGGTACCTGAATTAGTACCACTTCACAAGCTAGGCCTTCTTCATGCTTGACTATGTAGTCATCACATCCTTAGAACACTTGGGTTTAAAAATATTTCTGTAAATGTTTTTAACTTGAAGCAAAGTTTACTTTAGCTCAGACACTTATTCAATCAGTATTTATTGCAAAACTATTAGTACAAAGAATTGTTCTAGACACTGTAGGATGCAAAATTACACACAGTGTTAATGTGGTACCTACACTCAAGAAGATTACATTAGAAGGCAAGAAAAACTTACACACACAAATAGCTTAAGTACCAGGCCTACTGGGAAACGTCACTGATGCACTGCCAGTCATGCAAGTCAGGAGAGGGAGGACTCACTTCCAATGTGGATGAAGCTGTCACCTAAACTTAGTCTAGATAGATGGTCAAAATTTCAACTTGCCAGAACATAGGTTCAGGGGAAATAACTGAACAGGACATCCAAAGGAAACAATGTGACTATAGATACAAAGCTGTAAAGGGCCAAAGCTGTGTTCTGGGAAGAACCAGGAGTCAGGACTAGCCATGAGATACCTGGCCCTACACTGAGGACAAATGAGAAGGAAGAACCAGCCACAGAATGAAGCCTGGATTTCCCAGGAGAAGAGACAAGGTGGAGGAAGCCAGAAACTTGTTTGGGAGCAGAATGGTGAATATGGTTCCACATAGGCTAACTAGGACATTTCTAAAACCATCCTCTCACAGCTGATACTTTTAAAGCTAAAGGACTTCAGATTCTAATCCAGCCCTACCATCCTTCTGACTGAGGACACAAAGACCAAGAGAGGTGACTGAATCACCCAAGCCATGAAGTTAGTGGTGACACTGAGTGCAGTCTTGGTCTGCAGACTCAGTTCAGGGCACTTTGCACTCGTCTCCAAGATGAGACAAACATGCCCAAAAGCCAGGATGACATGTAGGTTTGTTGCTTAGTAAAGGAACCAGCATTATAGAATGGAGTCACTTGGATAGCCTGAAGTGGTGGGAGTAAAAGAGCTAGATTTCTGCAGGTCAGACTACAGAGGGAACAGAAGAGGAAAAAACAAACAAACCTGGGTTACATCCACATCTGGTGGGGGGGGGGGAAGGGGTTTTAAAAAGGCACCTGAGCTGAAAGGCAGGCAGAGACTCAGGATACGGCAGAATCTTAGAAACCAAGGTCAGCGTCTCCTACTCAGCTGACACGTATGCTTTCAATAAATAGCTGCTAAACGAATAGACGGATGAATGAAGAAAGTAAAGACAAAAAATTACCCACATAAACAAAGCAGGGTGCTGAGCGCTTCATGTGGGAGTAGATGAGATAACCTCAAAACCACCCTATGAGGTAGCATTGTCATCACTATATTTCAAGATGAGAAAACAAGTTTAAAAACTGCTCAAGTTAAACAGCAGGTATCACAGCCCGGATTAAAAATCAAGTTCTCACTGTTAAGGAAACGTTAAATTTTATTAGGGTAGAAAATGGCAAGGTAATGATACTTAAGAAATAAAATGTTATTAGTTAGAGACACACTCAGCAACAATGTTTAAGATTTAGCTTTAAAGTATGCCAAAAGCAGCAGAAAATTGGGAAGGACAATTGAAAGAAAAAAATTGGAGAAATGCCCAGTCATTACTAAAATTGGGTGATAGGTACACAGGGTTCATTATACTATACTCCTTGCTGTTGTATATGCTTGAAATTTTCCATAATAAAAAAATCTACCCACGCACAGCTTCCTTCTATGTAAAGATGGTGGGGAATGGGGAATTAGTCAAAACAAAAGAAAACAAACATAAAGAAAAAATCTTTGTTAGGTTAACAAGGAATTCACCTCAGAGATAGTATTCAGGAGAAAAACAGGACCAGAAGCCAGACTACAAAGTATTAGGAGCTACAGATAAAGCAGGTGGTGAGGAAATAGCAGTAAAGCTGCATTTTAGATGAAAGAGGGCTAGGGTAGCATGAGAGGCTCAGAGCTAAGTAAAATCCTACCCTGCATGCAGATAAAAACAAAAAGGGGAGAGAGGGAGGACAGGAAGATGCTAGGAAGATAATTGTGTAGTCAATTAATTAACTGATCAACCTATCTATTGAATAAAAATGTGAAAAGATGCTCCTCCTCCTCAAGGAAATGTAAATAAAAATTATCTATGCTTCTATTGGCAAAGATTAAAATTACTGATAATGTTCAGTGCTAGAGAAGAAATATAAACTGATACAATCATTTGAAAGTTATGTGGTAATATCTAGCAAAATTTTAAACATGCATAACCTTTGACACAGAAATTTCACTTGTAGGAATTTATCCTAAGAAGTATACAAAGTACAGAAAGCTGTATACAGTGTATACAAAGAGGTACACAGATATGTATACAAGGATCCTTGTAACTGCAAATAGAAACAAATGCCTATCACCAGGGGACTAGGAAAATTGATACAAATATATAATACTATATAACTATTACAAGTTACAATAGATATGTGTCCTAAACTTGGGGAAATGCCCAATATAAAAGCATTAAAGAAAAAGAGAAAATTACAGAAAAGTAGATATACTGTGATTCCATTTCTGTAAAATGGAATTACTTTATCCTACACACATACAGACTAATAAACACATACATGTTAGTATACATAGCAGGAAAAAAGTGTAGATAAATATAAATCAAATTTAGAATAGCAGTTAACATTGACGTATGGGATTATAGGTTTCTTACCTTATTTAAAAATGCCAGAATTTTACTGTGCTCATGTAAATTTTACCTACATAATCAGGGGGGAAAAAAGTCAAAAAGTTAAGGACTTTCCAAAAGCAAGAGACTCTGAGTGATGAAAGTGTCATGATAGAAAGGAAAAGGAGAAAAATTAGGGAGCATAAACCCTGAAGTGAGGTCGCTGGTCAAGAATAAGGGAGATGGGGGCAGGTCTGGGGCTTGAGGGAAAAACGAGCCTTGGGAAATGGGCAAGAAGCTGCTGTGGAAAACGGGACCATGAGAATACAACACAAGAGCATCCAGATGGGCAGTGAGAGCTCAGCTCAAGTGAGGCAGAGGGAACTGCAGACAACCAAAGCAGCCCATTTTCCTGACTCCTCAGAAACACTGGGCAGCCTAGGGGCAGTGAAAGAAGCTAGGAGAGAGAATTCACGGATAGCAACTGGCAGAGCAGAGGACAAAGTCAGGCAGATTCTCAGACCTGGGGAAGGTAGCACTGAAACTATGGACCATGGCAAGCCAGCATCCAAACCAAGGTGGGGGAGGTGGGTGAAACAGTGGAGAAGAGAAAGGTAGAGAGAAGGGGTGGGGGAGACAGTGACACTGGAAGACACAATGAGAACAAAAAGCCTGAGCTCAATCCAGGATCGCACCTAAAAGATTCCTTCCCAAACTTCCATATTTTTCTTCCAATTTCTATACTTCATCACATTAAGAGAAAGACCCCAATTTGTGTCACTGGGTATCAAGTGCAAAACCATCTCCATCTGGTTCTGGGTTTTTCTCATGAACATTGAGGGATCTATGTGGAAGGTGGGGGCTCCCTCCAAGGATCCTCCCCCATCCAGCTCTTTCAGAGTTACTTGGCTACTTCTTGTGTGGCACTACCTTCTTTGTGTGAATCCTCTACTGGCCGGAAGCCTGGAATAAGGGGCGACTGTCACCCTAAAGTGAAATACTAACAGTATGTCATAAGGACATTAAAAAGGCCCCTAAACTTAGAAACCTCGCATCAAGTCCCAGCTTTTCTTTTTATTGGCTTTGTGCACTTGAAAGCAAGCCACTTTCCTTTTTTGTGTTTGCCTCTTCATCTATAAAATGGGGATATCTGCCTCACAGGGTTGTTGGAAGGATGCAGTAAATATACATGAGAGTGTTTTATAAACTATAATATCATACATATGCAAGGCATACTTATGATAGTAAAGCAGATATTTTTCAATTCTATCTATATATAACTTTCATCAATGGTGCTATAAAATCATGAGTAGGTGCTAGTACCTTCAATGCGTCTACACTGGCTGAAACTATCCATGTTTTTATTGCTTTTAACCTATATTATAACAATTTCCTTCTTAAAATTTCAACACTGCTCACAAAATGTCTTCAATTTAACAGTTGCTTGCCATATTTAAAGTGCCTTATGCTTTGTCTCAGTTTTCCTTTTTATCTCATGTCAATTTTTATCTTTAATCTAACTACAGTTATTTTTCAAGCTTTGGCCTTTTCTGCAGTCTGTTATGTTTGTCACCTGCATGAAAGAATAACTGCATTACGTAGGCTCCAATAAGCTGGCCAGTGGGATTCCTATGTGGTCTGATCAACCATGAAAATTAAATCAAAGTAATTTAGATAGTATACTCTCAAGTTATTTTACCACTAAGAAGAACCAAGAGAGTGACTAAATGAATTGGCACAATTCCATTACTTCCAGGTTAACTCAGAACATATAGCTTCCTAACAAAGAATTAATATATCAGTTTCAGTGTTAGTACAGTATTAGGCTAAGCAAAGACCTAATACAGATAATTTCATAATCACTGAGTTCAAATTCCTAAATAAAGTTTGGGCAAATGATTTTATATCCTGAATATAGTGACATTGAGCTCAGCTACGTCTTCAAAAGGTCCATCAGCTGACAAAAGTCACAATATCCTAGTGTTAAGTCCATTACCCACTCCCTGGCTGGACAGCAGTTGTCTGGAGACCTTGTAGCTCAAACTGATTAGTCACTGTTCTTCACACATGAGGACAAAGTGCTCAAAGCAGTAAGTGGCCAACGAAAGATCTAGATAATACCCATGAAGAACTGTCACGTTCTCTTCCAAGGGAAACTTCTGCAAGACCCAAAGAGAACAAGTAATAGCTCCCCAGCATCACACCATGAACATATGGAATAAGCAACAAAATTTTCAGCTAAATAAACTATTGCTTATAGTAACTTGGAAATACAAAGGTAGAGGCACTGCTTCAGCCAGGATCAGACACAGCCATGAAGTCAGAACTCTCATCACGTAACCATTCCACATCATTTTGTATGCAGAGGACATTCATTTCTTCACTTGACATTTACTGAGTAGCTATTTCTGTGTCAGAAATGGTTAGGTACTGGGATATAAAGTTAATCAAGACTGGATCCTGCCCTCAAATAGATGTAGGAATGGAAAACACACGAAAATACCCGAAGTTAAAAGTATAGTGATTATGAAAGAAGTTTTCACAGATTGTAATAGCCATACAAAGAAAAGGCATTCAGCTTAATTTGGAAAAAATCAAGGAAGACCTTTAAGTGATAGTGGTGCCTGAATTCCTAGTGAATTCAAGTCCAAGAGTCAAACAAACACTAGAATGGGGAGAAAAATTAGCAGGAGAAATAGTTTGAGGATGCTGGGACCTTCAAGGAGCTCACTATAACTAGAGCTTCAGGTAACAGAAGAATTATGGCAAGAGAGACTAGAAAGGAAGAAAGCAGAAGCCAGGTCATAAACATCCTTGTGAGATGCTGAAGTAGATACATATCAGGATCTAGATGTTCATGTATTTTGAGGCCAGAGGAATATTATTTACTTTTAACTGGAGTTAAAGACCACCCAGAATGGAGGGGGGATTTGGCTAAGGAAGACTAGAAGAGATTTAGGGCCAGTTATTTTGAATCATTTCTGTCTGGCTCATACTTATTTTTCTCTTGACTTTTTTTCCCCCTCTCACAGGGAAAAAATAAAACTGAACAATTCTATAACAAATCCTGTGAACCTTCTGTTCATCAAAAACATTTCTGAACAGAGTGCTATATTCTATCAAACTAGCCCAAATTAGAGAAAGATGACAAATCTCTCCAGTATCTGGAGCCTTCTAGGTAAAAAGACCAAAGTCAGATATCTGATACCAACAGAAGAAAGCTAGAGAAACATCCTGATCAGGGGCTACACAGGACATGACGCTGCTTGGCACATGTTAGCACTCTGTCTATAGAAATGCCCACTGTTCCCAAAACAAGGACATGCCAAACAGCTACCTCCTGGCTTCCCCACAGAAACTGCCAGGAAAAAAACCTACCAGTGCCAGGAATGACCTTGGACTTTATAGTGTGGACTCGCCTACCAGTACTGGATAAAGACTATCTCAACAATTCTGTCACCTTCCAGGGTGCCAACAGGTGTAGACAGAGGGCTGCCTTCCTCACCACACAAGGAAACTGAACCTCTCTTCCATGCATAGCACCCAGCTACACTCCTACTACTACTACTACTGAGAATAGTACCCCCTACTTAATGATATACACCAACTACTACTAACAGCAAGCACTGACCACCCATGAAGCATTAGGCACTCATCTCCAGTCCTCACTACAACCTGCAGAAGTTATATTAGCCTCATTTTACAGATTGAAAAAAATTAAATTAAAAAACAGAGCTCGGGGGCGAGGGTAGTGTATAGTTCAGCAGTAGAGTGCATTCTTAGCATGCACGAGGTCCTGGGTTCAATGTCCAGTATCTCCATTAATAAATAAATAAATAAATAAAACTCATTTCCACGCCCCCCCCCAAAAACACCAAAAAAGGAAGGAAGGAAGGAAAGAAGGAAGAAAGGAAGGAAAAAAGGTTCAGAGAGGTTAACAGTTTACTCAGGCCAAAAAGCAAGCAAGAGGTAGAGATGAGATGACTCCAAAGACCATGCTCTTTCCATTATATTTAGACATCTTAGAATTTTTCCAAAGAAATCAAATACTCTAAGTCTTCTTTCCAAGAGTTTCTGAAGTTGATCCATCTGACAAAGAGGCAGTCAAAAACATTTTTCAGCAATTACTTTGCCTTCTAAACAACTATTTGCTTTATTTAAGCAGTTTTTATTTGATTTGATCAAGTGAATATTCCAGATGGAAACAGATACTTCAAAGAATTTATTTATTATCTAAATGCCTTGATTTTAAATCTTATCTTTTTTTTTTTTTTGGCCAAAATACATACACAGGGAGATAGAGAAGAGAGCCAAGACAGAATTTCATTTAACTAGATCAGAATGGAGATTAACAAAGCCAAAAAGCATTAAAATACAATTTATGCAGTAAAAATTAAGAGGCAAGGAATTTCAAGTAGATTGAGCCTTACCTCAACCTTATTCCTCCTGTTCTAGGAGACAGCACTCCAAGCCATCAGCAGACACTCCCAGCCTACATACAGTGAACCAGACAAAGGAGGGTAAGCAACGCCTTCAGTCTCCCAAAACCACAGTGGGAAGGAAAGTGTGATGGCTTCCTGGGGAACCTAAGCACATACACAGGATTTGTAAATCACTACTCATTCATACACACACAGAAACAAACTACCTTGTGTTTGTCTACAGGTGTATTTAAAGTTAACAGATTTATCTAAATAAAACAATACAAAAACAATCTCATACCACTGTGAACTTTTTCCATGGAAATATATGAAGATAATCAATTGTCACTAGTCAAAATCAATACTTTATAAAAACTTCATTCAACAGCTTTACTGATTAAATGCTTGCCTGAATCACTTCTTTCCTCACAGAACTATAGCCACTTGTGAAATATGAACTACTACTATTAAAACATCAAAAACATGACCATTGTGGAGGTGCCTAATACAATGCCTGGCATAATTCAATAGATAGTGGTTTATGAAACAATGAATTACGTAAGATAGAAAACTTACAAGAAAGAAAGACAGAGAAAGAATACAGTTCAACGGGAATATATGATTTTTTAAAAATTAAGGGAAAAAACAATCCCCAGAACTATCAGTATAACTACAAATAGAATTAACCTCAAATCTCACCTGAAAATTTATACTCCAGTATACTCCAACTAGGCAATATACTTCCTAACACTCTACTGTCTGGAGTTTGCACACTGCCTTTCAAGGATACAGATGAGACACAGTGTACAGACCAAATTTACTGAAGAAAGACAACACTTCTAGTGAAAATAATGTCCTGGGAGAGCTAAAATGCCAGTCACTAAGATGTAAGAGATTTAATGTAATGACTTCATGGTAGTAGGAGAAAATGAAGTTTCATGGATTTAGGGATATAAAGAACTTTTTACAACATACACTGTTTTCACATCCTTCTCTAGAGTTGCATACATTAAAAGAGTGACATACAAATTAGTAAAAACAGGCTCTTAAATTAATTTAGATTTATAAAAATTGGACTGAAAATCCCTAGAATTTACATATATTATGGTGTCTAAATTTGTCTGTCATCACAAACAATAGCCATACTGCTAAAAAGAAAGTATGAGTCACAATTCAAAAACAAATGAGGAAAAAAACGAACAGAGGAAAGCTTTGGCTCCAAATACCATGAAGAAATTCTTAAAATTATTGTCAATGACAGCTACCATTCTGACTGGGAGTAAGAAGGAATGGTCTACACTGTCTTCTATTCGGGAGCAAACTTAATTCAGCCCCCAAATGCCCCTTTCAGCTCCATTTGCCTCAGTGCCAACAGTCAGCCACATCCACTAGCAAAGGCAGGGAATTCTAACAAATCTGAGTCACCCCTTCCCCCGCAGCAAGAGGTCATTCTCTGTAAGAAAGCCCACTCTGCAATGGTCCCTTGTTCATCTCACAAGCTGCCACTGCCGTGGCCCACAAAAGGCGAATTCCCCAACCTCAGCAGCCTCCTCTATAGTCTCCCAATTCACAATTCTAGCTTCATCCTAATGCCAACGTAGCCAACACTGCTCACCGTGACACTCTTGTGACAAGTTCCCTGCCTGAGAAGCACTCAACGCCAGGATGCATCTGGGCCCTGGAGAATCCAGCTCTTTGCTCAACTCCCCTGTGCCCAGTTGAGCTACTGCCTTTCCAGGAACTAATCACCAGCTACCTCATAGAAGCTAAACTCTCAATGCCCCTTCTTCCCAGCCAGACCCCAGTCAGCTAAGTTCACAAACCTCGGGACGTGGAGATGGGGGGATAGGGCGGAGAAAACGCATCTCGATTTGTCTTAGGGACCAGGCACACTGAGGCCCCTAGAGTTCCAAAAGCTAAGCCACCCCCTCCCCATCCACCCCGCTATGGTCAGTCGCCAGGACGCCTGGATCAAATGCTAAGAGCGCACGCCGCTAGAGTTAAGTCTCCGAGCCCCTATGACTTCCTTTCCTGGGTACAAAAATCCAAAATACCAAGCCAACGAGGCCCCGAGTGGAGGCCAAGACCCCCGCCAAGCCTCCGGCCACTGGAGTTTCCCAGGTCGGATCCAGCCCCTCAAGGCCCGGGCTGCCGGGACCGACTAGCTGCCCCAGGCCGCTGAGCGCCAGGGGCCCGGGCCGCGTCCGTACTCGGCCCCCATTGTTGCGGGTCCCGGCGGCCCGAGCCGGGAGCCGGGGGCCGGCACCCACACTCACCTCCCGCGCCGCGGCTCCAGGCCGCGACGGGCCGGGCAGGGCCAAGTGACTGAGCGTTCCGCTGCGCCCGCCTGGGCAGTGCCTCCGGCCGCGGCGGCGAAGGTGGAGAAAAGCAGCCGGCCAGGCCCGGGCGCCGCAGGCTGCCTCCGGCTGAGCGTCGGTCTTCTCCGGCGGCGGCGCTCGCAGCCTCCGCTGGCGGTCCGCGCCAGAAAGCGTCCCCCTCCCGGCCCGCGCGCCCGGCCTCCCGGACGGGAACACGCGCCGCCGACAGGAAAGTTCCGCTGAGAACCTAGCGGAGGCCCCTCTTAACCCGCGCGGGGTGGACCGCGATTCCTCACTGAACGGAGCCGTCTTTGGTATAGAGAACTGTTTCAAGAGTGAACGAAAAATGGAAATTTCAGGTTAGAAACCTGGGAATGGTTTTAGTGGTGGGTCTGACGGAATGGGTTTGCACCCCGCTAGCCACCAGAGAGGAACGCTGGCTAGTTGATGCTTCAGTTGTGATCCTCGGTTCGTTCTCATTCCTCACTTGGGGATAACTTCGGTGGCTTGTTAAGATTGAATGAGATGATGTAAATGTCAGGAGCAGAGATATGGGGCTCAACATTGGGGATCGGTAATTGCTGATGCTGCCAATGATGATTGCTACTACTACTATCGCCTCCTAGAGAGGTTGTGCGCAGCCCTGAAGGACCCCTGAAATTGATAAGCACCATGTAACCCTCGGTTTTCTTTCTTCCACCACAACCTCCTGCCCGTTTCCTGTGGACTAAAGCCTGAAAAGAAGCAAGGACAAGAAAGGGCTTTCTTGATCACTGACACTCGGGGAGGTTAAGGATGCAGGTTCTCCTCCCTCAAGTTGGGAATTACTGCCATGTGGGCTCCAGGTAAGAAAAAGAGAGATTGTGTCAGCTCTCTCCACTACAGCCCCAGGTTCCCTTCTTCCTCTTCTTCCTCCTCCCCCTCTTCCCAAGAAATGAACACTGATAAGATGATGAAAAATTTCTAAAAGTGGATTTTGTTCTTCTCATAAAATCATGATTAAAAAAATCCTTTCTCCTTCCCATTTCCTTTTTCGTTTGGGCCATCACACCTCTAGAGATCAGTTCCTTTTCGAGCAAATTAGGTTATAAAAACACAAGTGTGTATTCCCAAACTATTGATGGCAATTTAGATCTGCAGAAAGTGCTCCAAAAGTATCATAGCTTTCACATGTCCTCAAGCTTTCCATTCCCACTTGGCCCCTTGGCCTCTGAGATTTAGGAAATTCTCCCTTGATACCCTTCTCCCTTGTCTGGAGAGACTTTCCAGAAAGGGTCTGGTATCAGTCACTTGAACCTAAATTAATTTTTGTAGCTGTATCACACATGGATTTCCATTTAGATTACCTTCTGGAAGTAAGGAAAAGGCTCTGCTGGCTAAAGGCATTTTTGTAACCATCTGGAAACAGCAGGCTCATAGGTTAGAAAGCAGCATGCTCAAAACATCTGGAGGCTCTCTATTCCCTCATGTAAGGGATTTCATCCTACGATCTAAAGGGACAAAGATGCTCCCAAAGCTGATTCACTTTTCTCAGAATCCCAAGATCAGACCAGCACTCTTACCCCTCCCTGCTGCAGGCCTTGCATTTTCCCCAATTGGCCTCTTAGCTTGGACCACCTATGTGACACATAAAGCAGATTTCAACGCTCAAATGTTGAAGTGAGTTCAAGTGAGAGCCCTAAAGATGACCAAAGGGTGGAAAAAGAGACCAGTAGAACTGGGCAGAAACTTGAGAGTCTTAGTGTTTATTCCTCTCCACTCTCCAAAAAGACCCCATACACAACCATCTAAGACACCGACACTTACCTTCCTCCTCTGTCACTGAGCTTGGAGCAACAAGGGCCAGGGCTGGCTCCCCTGGTGATGGAAGTGCCTTCCATTTCCTCCTCCCAAGATGCCATTGCCCTTCTGTGACATTACTGCTTCTTTGCCCTCCAGGAGCTTCCCTGACAACTTGGATGATGTTATGCCCTCACCATCGCCTTTGGAGATAACGCTACCCCCAATTCACTTGTAAGAAAATGGGTTCTGTTGGGGGGGGCGGTATTCCCTAGAGTGACACACACACAGCTGCCTATTGATGGCTCTGCCTTCAAGTTAGGTTTAAAAATCTAAGGTCTTCCTGCTGGGATTAGATGAGACTCACCAGCGACTTGTTAATCAGAAACTAGAACTAGGTCTTCTTCATCACTGTGAACTCACACCTGTGAAAACACCCACTTCCTTTCACCTGTTTCATCTACTCCTTACTCTATGAAAGCCATCTCAGTCCTTTTTCCACCAGCCATGCTTCCAAGCCATCTCCTTTTCTGGATGCCAAAGCCATGATCACTCTGAAACAGGTTCCAAGGTGACAGAGTTGTTTTTCTTTCTTCAAAAAACATTCTTGGAATGTTTTTTAAACTTTCTGCTTGTACACAACTTCTCTTCTACTGGATTATAATCTCTGGGAGGCTTTTAAAAGTCCACCCCAATGTTTAAGGAAGGACTGGCAAAATTGCTACACTATACAATTCTCCATTCAGGAATTACATACTGGGTACCTACCTTGCACCAGGCACTGTGCTGGATGCTGGGGGATATTAATAAGACATGCAAGCATAAATGTAAGCATTTTGGGGTATTGGTGCATTTAATCTTCACATTGACATTATGAGGTATGTACAAGTACTATCCCACTTTAAAGATGGAAAAAATTGAAGCCGGGATATAAGTAGGGGGTGGGGTTTGAGCATAGAATACTCTTATAACGATGCACTGAAGTGAATCAAAATTTATATTCAAAGTTGAGCTTGAACGATTCTGGTCTGTAAAGTGTAATTAATAAAAACCTGTCCCATGTGGATGTTCAGATATTTGTTGTCCTCACACTGTATTTCAGATGTTAATCTAGCACTGAACAAGAGATACAGGTCTCTGCCCTAAAGTCGCTTACTTTCTAAACAGGGGAGACAAATAATATAAAATAATTTCAAATTCTAATAAGTGCTGAAAAGAACATAAACCAGAGACCTATATAGGAGAGAGGCTGTCAAGAGAGGGAGGCATTGGGTAAGACCACCCTGATGAGGTGACCTTTGAGCTGAAATCTGAATGCCAAGAGGAGCATGTGAAAACTCAGGGAAGGAGAAATCTAGGCAAAAGGACCAGAGCTCAGAAGTGGCATGGGGTGGAGTAAGAACCCCCAAATGACTACCCTGGAGAGTGGAAAAGTACTTGTAGTTTTGCTCCCAGATTGCATGGTCCTGAAGGAATCACTACTTTCAGGGCTGATCCTGGGAGGATGAGAAAGATACAGCCATCAACTCCTAGGGAAGCAGCCCAGATTACTGTCGTACCTGATAAATGACCATGCATATTTGCCAAGTCAATAGACAGATGCCGTAGAAACAGTTGCTTTAAAAAAAGTCCTACAGGAAATAATTCCATTGTCTCCAAGATGGAGTTCCATCAGCTTCCTCAAAGAAGCCCTCCATGACCACCTACCCAATTTAAGCAGCTGCCCAGTCATCATGATATCACCCTATTTTCTCTACCCACAGAGAACTTAATGCTATCCAATATTTTTATTTATCTTTTAGCACCTCTCTCCCTTTATAAGATTGTGAGGCCAAGGCAAAAGGATCTTGTCAGTCTTATCAGGATCACCAAGACCGAGGACAGCCACAGAAGAGTTCAATAAATATGCTTAACAAACAAAAATATGTGTTGTGCCCATCCTTGAAGCAGGCCTGTGAGGCACTGGGAATGAAAGGGGAGGGGTGGGGATCCCTTGGAGCTTTTGGCAAACCAGGTAAATCTCATATGATTGTGATAATTCAGAGTGAGGTCATTTCTCCAAGGATGGTACAAATCACAGGTCATGGGAAAATGGAAAGGGAGAACTCCCATGCACAAGGTGAAAGTGTACTGCAATAGAAGAAGACTCGCTAAAAAAGGGCCTTTAAAGATGAGGAGGATAGCAGAACAGCATGGGAAAGGGCATGAATATAGGAAAGACAAGATAGAGGTAGTACTAGCTGGACTTCAGGGTTTAGCTGTGCAGGCTGGGATGGTCAGGGTCATTCCTGGCTTCTCAGTGTAACTCCTGACAGCTCAGTCAGTGGCCACTCCCTGATCACTTTAGAGCCAAAGTTTTGGTGACTCAGGTTCCATTTAACCAACCCTATTGGGCTGGGTGGGAAATGTGAGGGGCCCTGGGCCATGGCTCCAAGGCCATGAGAATCTGCCCACCCTCACCACATGTGGATACTCCCAGAGGCAGGGTTAGCTTTCATGATAAAAAAAAAATATTCAGCAAACTGGGAAAGAAAGAAACTTCCTTAACATTATAAAGTGTATTTACAAAAAATCCACAGCTAAAACTGTACTCAATGGTGAAATGCTGAAAGCTTTGAAAGCTTTCTACTTAAGACCAGGAACAAGATAAGGATGTCTGCTTCCTCCACTGCTATTTAACCATTGCACTGGAAGGTCTAGCCAGAGCAATTAGGCAAGAAAAAGATGAAGGCCATCAAAATCAGCCTTTTGATGGCTAAAAAAAAAAGTTTAAACACTCAACAAACTAGGAGTAGAAGGAGACTACCTCAACACAATAAAGGCCATATATGAAAAGCATGGCTAATATCATATTCAACGATGAAACGTGAAACTTTTTTATATAAGATCAGGAATAAGACAAGAGTGCCCACATTCATCACTCCTATTCAACACAGTACTGGAAGTCCTAGCTAGAGCAGTTAGGCAAGAAACAGAAATAAGACATCAAAATTGAAAAAGAAGTAAAATGATTTCTGTTCACAGATGACATGATCATATATGCAGAAAACTCTAAAGATACCACATCAAAAAAAAAAAACCTAATAAATGAAGCCAACAAAGTTGCAGGATACAAAACCCACACAAAAATCAGTTATGTAGTCATACACTAATACTGAACAATATGAAAAGGAAATTAAGAAAACAATTCCATTTACATGAGCATCAAAAGGAATAAAATACTTGGTAACAAACTTAACCAGAGAGAAAAGACTAGTACATACACAAAAAACTATAAAATGTTGCTAACAAAATTCAAGAAGATACAAATAAACAGAAAGACATTCTGTGTGCATGGATTGTTAAAATATTAGTGCTGCCCAAAGCAATCTACAAATTTGATACAATCCCTATCAAATCCCAACATTTTTGCAGAAATAGAAAAATTCATCATAAAGTTCATATGGAGTCTCAAAATAGCCAAAACCATCTTGAAAAAAAAAGTGAAGCTGGAAGACTCATACTTCCTGATTTCAAAACTTAATACAAAGCTGTAGTCATCAAAACAGTATGGTATGGGTATAAAGACTGTCATGGAATAGAATAGCAAGCCCAGAAATAAACCCTTACATGCATAGTCAAATGATTTTTGATAAGGATGTCAAGATCATCCAGTGGGGAAAGGACAGTCTTTTCAAAAAATTGTGCTGGAAAAATTGGATATCCACACACAAAAGAATGAAATTAGACCCTTACCTTACACCATACACAAAAATGAACTCAAAGTGGATTAAAGACCTAATGTAAAAATCTAAAACTATAAAACTCTTAGAAGAAAACATAGGGGAAAAGCTTCCTAACATTGGATTTGGCAATGATTTCTGAGATAAAAAAAAAAAACAAACCATAGAAAATTACAAGTGTTAGTGAGGATACAGGGAAATTAGAACCCTTGTGTTTTGCTGATGGAAATGTAATATGGTGAAGCCACAGTGGAAAACTGATGATGACAAGACCCAGCAATTTCACTTTAACATATATATATACCTAAAAGAATCAAAACCAAGGACTCAAACAGATACTGATATATATACCTAAAAGAATCAAAACCAAGGACTCAAACAGATACTGATACATTGTAACATTATTCACAATAGCCAAAGTGGAAGAAACCCAAATATTCATCAACAGATGAATAAAAAAACAAAATGTGGTATATCCATACAATGAAATGGTATTTATTCATAAAAAAGAATGAAACACACACACACACACACACACATATATATACATATATATATATATATATACTATAACATGTACTAACACAGTGAAAACAATATGCTAAGTGAAAGAAACCAGACATAAAAGGTCACACATTGTATGATTCTATTTATATGAAATATGCAAAAAAGGCAAATCCATAGAGACAGAAAGCAAGTTGGTAGTTGCCATGGGCTGAAGGAGGGGAAGGGAAGACAATGGAGAATAACTGCTTAATAGGTATGAGGTTTCATTTTCAGGTGATGAAAATTGGAATTAGATAGAAGTGAATGTCCTAAATGCCACTGAGTTGTACACTGAAAATGGTTAATTTTCTGTTATATGAATTTTACCTCAACTTAAAGAAACTGAAGGAAGAGTTGAGTTACATGAGTTCTCATGGCTGGTAACTGGTAG
Source organism: Camelus bactrianus (assembly GCF_048773025.1). NCBI lineage: Eukaryota > Metazoa > Chordata > Mammalia > Artiodactyla > Camelidae > Camelus > Camelus bactrianus. Next base: position 32,638,920 of record NC_133555.1, read on the forward strand.
AGTCAGAATTTAAACCCAGATCTACATTCAAATACATATTTATATATGTATGGTGCACAGTGAGAAGACAAAGCATTTACTAATCCAGAGGCAAATGATTGTTATGCTGGTGCTTCCCTGAGAGCAGGGTTCAATAAGGGAGGGGGGATGATGCCTCCCACATGGCAGGTGTTCAATACATGTTTTTCTGAGTAGAGGAAGAAGAATAACATTTATATATCCTGAGGTCTGGAGAGAACTTGGAGTATCTGGGAAGGGTTGACACTCCCTCCATGCAGTGTAGGGTTCTTCCTCAGGGATGGTGTGGGGGCAACTGCTTTTACAGGCAATGTGACCTTGGGGAAATCACTTAACCTCCCTGAGATGGGTTCTTCATCTGTAAAATGTGAATAACGTGTGTGCAATGGTGAGCAAGAAATGGGGAAACGGCTATAAACACTCTTTGAAAGTACTAAGTCTATGTGCAGGTTTATTTAGTTCACAGAAAATTTGGCTAACATCTTTGCTGTTTTAAGTCAATTCCATGATCTTCTCCTAGAGAAGATTATAAGCTCTTACTATGTAAGATTGGCTGGGATTCCCCAGACTCACCAGCACTTTTGCAATTATCTTGGTTATAGCATCTACCTCATTCTTACTGGAACTGTGTCTGACTCTTCTAGCTGGGACCACATTGGTTCCTCTCAGTAGCCTCAAAGTCTAGTACAGGACTGGGTTCCATGAACACGTACTGAATAGAATATTAAAGTTGTCCACAGCCCCCATTTTCCACGAGGGGATTCAGTTTCATTGAAAAAAAAAAAGAACCCTGGGGATTTGTTATACAAAGATGAAAAGCATGCAGCCCCTGAGGCTCCTGAGGGATACAGGCACACAAACATAATTATAATACAGTCTTAACTCCTGTGAGAACCAACTATCGGCAGGGCTTCAGAGGAAGAAACATTTGGTTCAGACACTCCAGTAGTTAAATCCTCCCTTCAGCTACTCCTCAGTCATTTCCAGGCCTTACCTACTCCCATAGCATCACTCAATGTGTTGTTAATCTTTGGGTGCTCAGTAATGTGTGGTTGGACCAATTCAGGTCAGAGGGCCACCATTACTTCTTGCTAAACCTCTACTCCCAGTTAGTAAACTTACTGTGCTTTAATGCCTGGCCCAAATGTCATCTCTTCTGCAATGCCTCTATGAACCTGAAGACCAGTCCTTTTTCTGTGCTTTCTTGGCACTTCGGTCCACAAATACTTATTGGGCATATTCTGTTTCAGCCCTGTAGATAGAGTTATCCAATTTGGCCTCTGTATTAAGAGCTTGTGTCAACTGAGGGAGGCAGAGCAACTAAAGGCAGTTACACCACTACAAGAGGGAAACACAGGGTAAATACCTTAAGGGTTGCAGGAGACACTTTTGGGGTCTACTAAGTCCATACTCCCCTTTACAAAACTGCACACCCACTCAGGAGTAAAGCCTATAAAACATGTTTGTGCTATGGGTCAGTTCCCTAGCAGTAGCTGATTGGCCCAGGGAGAATACCTAATTACAGATGGGCCAACTGGATTTTATAGCCCTAAAATTTGGAGTCAAGTTCGAAGATGCAGAGAGCTATGAAATAAGTCAGAGGCCACTGGGCTGAGAGTCCCAGACGAGGAAGGGAAAAAAGTACCAGGGTCCCTGCCTGTGGAGTCCAAAAATTACCCCCACTTCGCTCTTTATAATCAGGTCTTTGTTTTGCTTAAAGGAGCTTCAGCGGCTTTGGATATCATCACAACAGCCCTAGTTCAGACAGATTGGCTAGGCAGGCTCCCAACTCATATCGGGGTGAAAGGAAGGAGAAAATAGGCAAGCCAGGTTTGGGAGCAGGAGTGGGAGTTGGGTGAAGGGTGGACAAGAAGATTCTGAGTATAGGTAAAGGTCAAGAGGCCAAGAACTGCATGAGTAAGTTACAAAGAAGCAGGGCTGGGAGCTTTTAGAAATGCAGACATTCGGGCCCAACCCAACCTACCACAATAGAGCTCAAGAGGCTCTCTCCAATGCAGAGCCTGCTGAGTTGTCACGGCTGGTCCTTCTCCTTTTCTTTTGTCTTGTTCTTTACCCACGTTAATCTTTCAGAGACCAGTGGAATTTTAAGCCCTTCAGCACCAAAATTTCTAAATGGAGATCTCTGGATTTCAGGATCAGGTCAAGAGCTGAATATGTCTGCAGACTTTGATGTGTATGGACAGTTTCCTGGGGAGAGGACTCATAGCAAGGTAAGGACCTAGAAGATAAACAAAACAGAGAACAGAAAAACAGAGAAAATTAATGAAACCAAAAGTTGATTCTTTGAAAGATCAATAAAATTGACAACCCTTTAGCTAGTCTGACCATGGGAAAAAAAAGATTCTAATAACCAAAATCAGAAAATGAAAGTGGGAATATTACTACTGATTCTACAGAAATAAAAAGGACTATAAGAGATTACTATGAATAATTGTATATGAACCACTTGGCTAACCTAAATGAAGTGGATAACTTCCTAGAAACACAAAACCTACCAAGACTAAATCATGAATATAAAATATGAATAGACCTATAACTAGTAAGAAGATTAATCAGCCATCAAAAATCTCCAACAAAGAAAGGCCCTGGACCTGACAGCTTCTTGGGTGATTACTACCAAACATTTAAAGAACTAACACCAAGACTTTCTAAACTTTTCAAACAAAACAAATTGAAGAAGAGAGAACACCTGCTAACTCATTCTGTGAGGTCAGGATTACCCTGATACCAAAGTTAGATGAAGATACTGTAAGAAAAGAAAACTACATACCACTATCCCTTATGAACACTGATGCAAAAATCCTCAACAAAATACTAGCAAACTGAATTTAGTAGCATGTTAAGAGGATTATATGCCACAACCAAGTGCAATTTACTCCTGGAATGCAAGGATGTTTATCACATGAAAATTGATCAATGTAATAACATCATGTTAATAGAATGAAGGGGGAAAAACACTTGGTCATCTCAATTGAGGCAGAAAAGGCATTTGACAAAATTCAACACTTTTTCATGATAAAAATGCTCAATAAACTAGGAACAGAAGGAAACTACTTCAACATAATAAAAGCCATAAATGAAAAACCCACAGCAAAATTCCTACTTAATGGTAAAAGTCTGAAAGCTGTTCCTCTAACATGAGGAACAGGGTAAGGATGCCTGCTTTGCCACTTCAGTACTGGAATTTCTAACCAGAGCAATTAGGCAAGAAAAAGAAATTAAAGACATTCAAATAGGAAAGAAGTAAAATAATCACTGTTCACAGATAATAGGACCTTATATGTAGGAAATACTGAAGTTTCCACATCAAAAAAGCTGTCAGAACTAATAAATGAATTCAGCAAACCAGGTAGATACAAACTCAATACACCACTGTGTATGTCTGTTACGGAAATGACAGGCCAGCCAAGAAACAAGCACCACTCGGAGGGCTGGAGTACTCAGATTTATTACGCCGGCGGGCTCAGAGGGGCTTCTGCTCCGAAGCTCTGAGCACCTCCAAGACGTGCACATGAGGTTTTACAGGGTTAATTACAAGTATGGGGCTATTAGCCAATAAGGTTCAAACAACAAAAAGCAAGGAATCAGTACACTGGAGCTTATCAATTTGGAACAGATCACGTTACTGACACTTGTTGAGCTTGGATTTACGAGTTAGCTTGTTAGCCCAGTAAACTGACACTAAACTTCAGATTTATGAGTTAGCCCAGCAGAACTTAGATCAGTAAACTGACACTTATCACACTTAGATTTGTGACTTAGCTCGTTAGCTCAGCTGGGCTTTTCCTTCACATGTCTATACATTCATAATGAAGTAAACAGAATAACAAAGGTTGCCAAGAATGTGGAGAAATTGGAACCCTTGTGCATTGTTGGTGGGACTGTAAAATGGTAACTACTGCTATGGAAAACAGTATGGCAGTTGCTCAAAAAATTAAGAATGGAATTATCATATGATTTAGCAATTCCACTGCTGAGTAAGTACTTCAAAGAACTGAAAGCAGATTATTTGTACCCCCATGTTCATAGCAACATCATTCACAATAGCTAAAATGTGGGAGCAACCCAAGTGTCTATCAACTGATAAATGGATAAACAAAATATGGTATATACATACGATGGAGTATCATTCAACTTTACAGAGGAAGGAAATTCTGACATATGCTATAGCATAACTGAACCTTGAGGACATTATGCTAAGTCAAAGCCAGTCACAGTAAGTCATATAATGTGTGATTCCACTTACATGAGGTATCTAAAGCCATCAAATGCACAGAACAGAAAGTAGGACAGTGGCTGCCAGGAGTTAAGGGGAGTGGAGAATGGGGAGTTATTGTTTAATGGCTATGGAGTTTCAGTTTCACAAGATGAAAAGACTTATGGAGATGGATGGTGGAGATGGTTACACTCTATGAATATATTTAATACCACATACACAACACATTGAAGGTCTGGACCTCCAGGATAGCTTCTCCTCCCCATGTCCCTCTTACTGGGAGGGAGGAGGTGGCAGGCAAGGGGGCTTACAAAGGGAGGCATGAGCTGCCTAAAATGAATGCGGCAGGCCAGGGGAGGGAGGATGGGGAATCCTCCTCCAGCACCTCTGACCTCAGGCCCTAGAAGGTGGGTAGCTGGCTCATCCTTCCCCAGGACAGGTGTCCTAACACCTGGTAGAGGTCACTGGGCTGCTCCAGCCCCTCTGGGAAGATGTTGTCCTCCAAGGTGGCATCTTCATTCAGCTGCTGGTGATGGGGGTGTGTGTGGAGGATTGAGGGCCACAGACCAAGCAGTCCCTGGTGTGTTGGCTGAATGCTCACCTCCTGTGTCTTCTTTCCAAATAGAGGAGAGAACAGAAGCTCCAGACTTTGTCCTTAGAGCTGAGCAGCCTTGAACAAGTTAGTAACTTCTCAGAGCCAGAGCTTACTCATCTGTCAAAATGGAGCATAATGCCTTTCCATAGGACTGATGAAGGAACATTTTGAAGGGCTGAGCATAGGATCTTGCACAAAGTAGGTGCTCAGGGCCTGTCAGGAGTCTGGACTGACTGCAGAACTTCAGCCCCAAAGGAGGTTAGTAACCCACCAGAGGACTGGCTGTAGCATCACCAGTTAAACCATGTGACCGAGCTAGGGACAAAGCCTTTGGTGCCTCAGCATCCTGAAATAAAAGGCGGGAAGGGCCTGTACTTGCCATCTCCCTCCCATGAGTGGCACCTGAGAGGGAAGCACAGGACATAGATGGCTTTAGGATAAAACACAAAAGCCAACTGATACTGAGTAATGACTGGGGTTAGGCTAAGCCCTTTATGTCCCTTAGGTCATATAACCCTTGCAAACACCAGGGGAGGGTACTGTTCTCTGCCTTTGTCAGTTTTACTTTTGTTTGTTTGTTTATAAATAGAATATTTTTAGGGCAGTTTTAGGTTCACAGCGAAACTGAGCAGAAAGAAAGTAGAGTTCCCCCAAAATCTTCTTCCCCAAAAGTCCCATAGTCCATATCACCCAAAGTCCATAGTTTACATCTGGTGCTTGTACCTTCTATGGGTTTTGACAAATGTATAATCACATGCAGAGTTTTACTTTTTAATACCAATTTTACTTTTTTTAATTTATTATTACTTTTTTAATGGAAGTACTGGGAATTGAACCCAGGACCTTGCACATGCTAAGCATATGCTCTACCACTGAGCTATACCCCCACCCACCCCCAATTTTATTTTTATCAAAGTAGTACATTGAGAGGGGTGATGGTATGGCTTAGTGGAAGAGCACATGCTTAGCACACAAGAGGTCCTGGATTCAATCCCCAGTCCTGCCATTAAAAAAATAGCAAATAAATAAATAAACCTAATTACTACTCCCTCTAAGAAAATAAACAAACAAACAAAGTAGTACATGCTCAGCGGCTTCAAAGTGAAGAGTACAAAAATGGCTTATATGGAAAACCAGGTATGCCTCTTCCTTGCCCTCTCCGCCCTTTCTAACCCCAGGCCCAGGCCCCAGGACCAGGATGGCATCCTTATATATTCAAGGGGCCACACAGTTGGCACCAAGGTAATGAACCTCCTGCTCTGATCAGGAACATCAAAAGGCACAGGAGACAAACAGCCCATTAGGGTCAAGGGGCCAGATGGGCTGGAAAAACCCTCTGCTCCAAGAAGTCAACCAGGCATCTCATACAAGACATTCTAAAGGTATTTTAAAATCCTTGCTTGTTTCTTTAGAAGCCCCAGTCATCATTTGCAGAATTTTGCTAGATGAGGGGAACTAAAGCCTCACATGGGAAGACCACTGTGATGCGAAGCTGCCTGGATGCAGGGAGATTCAGGCTCTGGTTGGCTGCGTGGCCTGCAAAAATTTCTCCCCTCTAGACCTTGAGATTTTCATGCAAAAAAACCCAAGGAGTTGGCCAGGTGATCACTAGGGCCCTGCCTGTGCTGACAGATTGAGTTTGTGCTGCTGCTGCTAACAGCCCCATGTCTAGAGCTCTTCCTGTGAACTGGGTGCTTCCTTGGAACCACCTCAAAGTAGGCAGTATTGCCCCATTTCACCGATGAGGATTGACACTCAGAAGGGCTGTTAGGGCCGTAAAGCAAGAGAGGGGCAGTGGAGATTCTAAACTGGAGTGGCATGTTCTTCCCTGCGGCTGGGTCTTTGAGACTTCTGGCCCGTTTTCCCCAAAATAGTGCTCTGGTGTATATGTGGCAGGTGGGAGAGTGTGTAGGTAGGTGGGTAAGAGGGGGTCCCATGGCTTTGAGTAACAGCGGGGCCCAGCTGACTCGGCCCCCAGGATTTCAAGCCTCTAGCCCTCACCTCAGGGTGAAGACCATTACGTATGCCTACATTCTGTTTAATGCTAATCTTTCCTCCTCGGCTGTGAGTTCTCTGCCCTGGGCTGTGAACTAGTCACCTAGGGAGCTTTGGACAACAATGATGGCTGTGCCCCGCCTGTAGAGATACTGACTTGATTGGTCTGGAAAAGGGTCATGGCCCTGGTTGGTCATAAAAGCTCCACAGGTGATTCAGATGTGCTGGGCTGGGAACCTCATCGGATCCTGTCAGTTTCTGAAGAGCCTTGCTACTTCCTTCACCCCGCGGGGTTCTAGGGAGTGTCTGCACTTCCTGGCCCTGCCTCTCCAGCTATAAAGGCAGAGCAACCTTTGCTTTCAGCTACAGTGTAGCTGTTTTCTCTGTAACAAGGTTCACAGCACCACTACTCTGCTCTGCTGAATTTGTTCTCCTTGGAGTAGCCAAGGCCATGATGTTTCTTAAGGAAACTCTGGAAGAAAAGTCTCTGAAATCCAGTCCTGCCCTGGCTTGTGGGATGAGGAGCCCATTCGCCCGAGTCTTCTCTGCTTTGCATCTTAGGGGAAAAGAAATGGGGAGGACAGGGTTTGTTCTCCACCCAGGGTGCCCTGGGCGTTTTCTGGCTCCTAGGTGAGGCTACCAGCCCCACGAAATCAAAGACATCCCATATTCAAAAGAGGAAAAGGACAATTCCAGAGGCTACAAGGGTCTCAGAAGCAAGTCCAGCAAAACTGAATGTAATCTGAAGGAAGACAGTCTCCCGTTTCTTGCTTACTGAGCTCAGGTACAGAAAGGTGCTTGTGCTCCTGACTTAGGAGGCCTATGTGGGCTTTGGGCCGCAGAGCCTTGGATGATGATTTTAGAGCCTGCAAGAGAGAAGCAAAGTTGGGAGCAGAGAGCCAGGTGAGAGGATGCACTAGAAGTTGTAAATAAGTTGTCAGAACCAGGAACTGGAAGTGGTGGGGGAAGGTACTCGGGGGCAGAGCTCTGAGGTGGCTACTAAACATGGCGTTCCTTGGCCTGTTCTCATCCTCCATAAAGCCTGGGCTTTGAAGTCACAGCTGCAAGGAAGGCCAAATCTGGAAGGGCCTAGAAGCCATGTGGCATGTGGTTTTCAAACTGAGCTTCTTAGAACCCTAGGGAGTTCCTCAGGATTTGTAGGGATGCTGCCACACAGTGTTCTGCAACTCCCAACGTGGCTCCTTTATCTATTTAATGAGCCGGTGTACAAGGGGGAAAAAGATTTTGTGGTAAAATAATGCTAACAAAATTTGAAAACCATAGATTTAGTAAACTTATGAGAGATGGAAGGGGAAACTTGTCCAGAGTTCCCCTCTAGTCACTTACCCCTCAGGCCAGGCCTGTCTCCACAGCATACATGGAGCAGAAAGCAGGAGGTTCTCTCCGGAGGCATGACCTGAATGCAGCAACACACATGCCCAGGAGAGGAGTCACATGAGGGACAGCCACTCTCAAAAGAATGAGTGACCCTAAGACCCAGACTTGCTGACCCTGATAGGCAGTGTGAGGCTGACTTGGCTCAACTGTCAAAAGCTCTCAAGATTCTAATCTCTTTTTACCTTCAGGGAAATGTAGGGCCTTGGCCTGGGAAGTGGGGCTCCTGGATTCCAGACTGCCCACCATTTCCTGGGACATTAGCCTTCTCTTTAACGGAGGCAGCTGGGCACAGTCACTCAGTCCCTAGACCGTGGGCCCTTTAGGACAGGGCCTTTCATCTCCACTGTGGGCTGCATCCTCCTCAGCCCAAGGGACACAGGGCCACAGCCAGGCACAGGAATCCTTAACTTCACAATAGCGGCTAACTTCCCACATTTTATGTAGTGAAGCTTTCTCTTCCCTCCTGTTTCTCCCCTGGGTTGGCTCCTCTGGAGGTGAGGATCTCTACACTCTGGAGACAGTAAACTCTGGGCCATTTCTTTTGATATGCTTCTTCTTCTGAGCAGTCCAACAGGTAAATACGCCCCAAGGCCATCAAGGCTGCTTATCAGTGCAGCAGGATTTGGCCACATGTGCTTGTCCAAGAAGCATGTGGAATATTCAATCAGTAGATGATGATGAATGGATTGAGCTGAGGGGAAGAGCTGGTTCCTGCTTAGAGGTCTTAACCTCTCTTTGTCATTGGATGCCCAGAACATCAGTGATCAGGACCTCTATAGTACTCATTTGGGGCAGAGCCCCCCATTTCCCTCTCCCCCTGGGTTTCCAGGGACAGACCCATAGCCAAAGACCACAGACCCAGGCCCCGCTTTTCGTACCTCCCTGACTAGGACCTGAGAAACCATCTTCTTCCCCAGGTCTCCAACAGATCCCCTCACCCCCTACAACCTGAGTCCCTGCAGGCCCCTCTCCAGAGTCCAAAGGCCACTTCTGGAGCCTTCTGTCTCCCTCAGTCATACTCACTAGTCCCTGGTTGTCCCAGACCCTGGTCTTGTAGGGAGTCAGCCAGCTTTGTGACTTCACAAAAGGCTATCCTGTGACAAGTTTGGGCCTGGTGAATGAAGCAGGAGCTGGGCAGAGGGGCTCCCCCCAGGAACATCATGTAACTTTTCATGGCAAGACACCCCTACCTCTGAGGGAATGAAGAGGAACTGCCTCATAGTAAGAGCCCAGGACACCCTCCACACTTAGAAACCCCTCCCCTTGATGACTTCAGCTCCCAGGCCTAGCTGGGTACTCCTGGCTATATCTGGCAGTATCTCTGCAACGTCCAGGCCCATTGCAGCAATATTTGGGGGTTGGGCAGGAAGTGATTCATTTAGGTGCTGATGGTGGGTCTCTGACCTCTGAAATGGGGGTCAGACCAGCCTCCTCCCATTAAACAGTCATTCCCCTTGAGGCCTTTCAAAGTGAAGGAACTGTTGGAGGGAGAAGCTTTACCTGACCTGAGTCTTCATCAGGGTCTGCTCCAGCAGTCCCCAGAGTGCCATCAAATGGGTCAGGCCAGGGACCCCTGAATCCTGTCCTGTGGCCAGAAACAGTCATTATAAAAATTTAAGGGCTTCTCTCTCTAATGCTGGCGCCACTGTTGTTTCTTCCTGGAAAGATTTATGATTCTAGGAACCTGAGGCAAAAGAGGCTGAGGGTGCTTTCCACTTACCTTCTCTGCACCTGTTCTCCAACCTCGAACTCTTACCTGGAGCATAGCTTCTGGGAAGGGCAAGGCCCCAGGAGTCAGCAAGGAGGATAACTGGCAGCCAGGCTCAGGGATCTGACAGGTCCCAGGGGTATCTGGAGAGCAGAGTTCAGCCCTTTTCCTGCTACAGCCCCTCTCCGTGCTGGGAAGATTCACTGTAAGGGTGGCTCAGGGGATACCATCTCTGACCATCCCTCTGGCTTCTACTTTGATTGTGACATCACCATCCTGCCAGAGGACCCCAGGGAAAGAGGTGAGTGTGCTCTGGGCAAGGGTTCCAGACGTAGGCTCCATCTCAGCAGGGAGGCAGAGCCAAGGGGTGGTTTGGGGAGGGTGACATGGCTGGCTTCACATCCAAGGGGCTCCTTGGCCTTGACAGCCCTCACTCTTGTTCAATGGTAGCCTTTGCAGGCCTGAGGAGACCTAAGAGCACATCCTTTTCAATCCACCCTCTGACCCACTCGGTTCTCAGTTCTTTGCTGGGACAGAGAGTGGACAGATGATCCCTAAGAGTAGTTACTCCACTACTTCCCAGGGTGTCTGAAAATGTGCCCTAGGATTTTTCTCATAAGGAGCTCGTCTCTCATTTTGATGAGGAAAGCTCGAGCTCTTCCAGCAGGCAGGAGTACGGGGGGAAAAGAGACATCAGCCAGGGCTGAGGCGGTCCTGAAGAATGGTAGCAGGGACAGCCACAGACCAAGAATATTCACCATAGGAATAGCCATCACTTAGCTAGTACCTCCCACGTGCCAGGCAGCAAGTGAAGCACTTACAAGCATGATCACATTTAGTCCTCACAGCAGTGCTAGCAAGGAGGCATTTGATTCCCATTTTCTAGCTGGAGAAACTGAAGCTCAAGAGGTAAAGTAATTATTCCAGGGTCTCACAACTGGGAAATGGGAGCACCAGTGTTACGACGCAGATTTGTCTGCCTCCAAAGCTGAATTCAGTTGTTGACTTGTCTCCTTCTGCACACTCTTCTCAATAAAGAGGAAAAGAAGCTATTTTCTCATCCTCAACCATCAGTGATAGGGTTAAAGAGAGAAGTGGAGAAGGGTGGAATTTGAGCCTGATATCGCCCACATCATCAGCTTTTGGATAAGGGAGCCTTGACTGCTTGGCCAGTCTAATCTTTAATGAGAGCCATTGGGAGGTAGCTGTTCTGATTTGCTTCTATTTTGTAGATGAACTAAGTGAGGCCCTGGGGGCTACTGAGGGGAGTCCTTGGGGTCTGTGGCTGAGCAGTGGTTCTCAGTAGTTGCCAGATAAAATATAGAATGTCCAGTTTAATTTTCATTTCAAATGAACAGTAATTTAAAAATATAAGTATGCCCTAAATATTGCATGGGACTCTTCTGGGGGCTCCTCATTCTGGCTGGGGCCCTGGTACATGGGAGTTGGGATGGAGCTGGGGAGGAAGTCATGGCTTCATTTCCCATTTAGGTCTTAGGTCCCTCTCTGAAGTTGTGCTTGTGGGAGCACGAGGTTGGGACTGACTTCTGGAGACTGCAGCGTCTGTGGCCACCGGACAAGGTAGACCCTCAGTTCCTCCCTCTGTGAAATGAGAATGGTGGACATGGATGTAGTCATATAGGGTGGCTGCTTAGCACAACTCTTGGGTAATGGAGGTAGTATTCCATATTTCTAGGGGGCTTGAGGGGCTCCCAGGAAGGAGGAGGGCAACAAGTGAATGATTAGAATTCCCTCTTTGTCCAGGCTGGGATCCCTAGAGCCTAGCATCCTGGGGCCTCTCCTTGGTGGCTCCTGTGACCCCTGGACACTTGCAGTAGCAGTAGCCAACAGCATAGTGGGAGCAGGACAGGAGAAGGCAAAAGAGTTGTGTGGCACCAGGGTGGGGATGGGCTGATGGAAGCACTTGGGTCTGGTGAGCCAGGAAGTAAGTGATAGAGAAAGGGTGGAGAAAAGGGAAGAGGGGGATGATGGGGGAGACAGTAGAGAGGGGAGGAGCATCCTGAAGGCCAGAGGACTTGATGCTATTGATTTTCCTACCCCAGGGGTTGTGCATGCTTGGGGATGGGGACAGACTGGAGTAAACCTAATTCTGTAGCCCTTGGTGCTGGGGCCAAAGAAGGGCTGCTCTTGCCTTTCTTCTGCCACAGGGCAGCTCTGCAAGCATGACTTCTTGCCCTTTTGGATGGTGGCTGCTTTTCTGAGGCATACCACTGGGGGAGGTGGGCACAGCCAGAATAGCGGGAGACAGAGTCCAGAAATGTTCTTCCAAAGAGGCCAAGGACTCTCTCTCCAATGATTCAGGTGGATGTGCCAGACCAAGCTGGGTGTGTGTGCCTGATTTATCTGTGGCCTTCTGCTTGCATGTACTTAGTTGTGAAAGTGTTGACTGTGAGGACTGGTGCCAATGCATAGGTGTGCATGCTGTGTCTCTGGAATGCATGCCTGGCCTGTGAAATGTGTCAGTGAACAGGCATGAAATGTATGTGCAGCCTGGAAAACCCGAGTGCAGTCTTTTCCTCTTCCCAGAGTGGGAGTCTTGGAGTGCCTGCAAGTGTGTGGCTGTATGTGTATAGGAGGTGATGGCAGAAGTAGGGGAGCTGCAGGCATTATAAAACAGAGATTCTAGGGGGAGCAGTTGCTAGATAGGCCCTGCATAGCTCCTGCTCTGCTTCCCCAGTCTCCCGGGCCCTGGCTTCTCCAAAGGCCCTCTGGGATTTCCCTTATTCCCATCATTTACTCAGGGCCCCAGGCTGATTTTCTTAAGGAAAGCAGTGCTATCTGGTGGCAGGCTGAGAATATGCCAGGAGCAGGTGAGCTGGACCCTGGGTTCCCACAACGGCTCTCTGCCTTTCAGGACCCCAGCTAGTGGAGAAGTCAGCACCACACTGGCTAGATGATGGACAGAGGGAAGATGTCTAAGGCTTGAATGCTCCACCCTTATGCATTTGTGGTTCATGGCCTAGGGAGTGCTGGAAGACTGGTGTAGGAAAGTTAAGAGTCCAGCCTTTGGGCCCATGAACCTGGGCCCCATTCCTTGGGCTACCAATCTGGGCTCAGATTTCTCATCTGTATACGTGGCTAAGTGTACCTACCCTGTGGGATGGTAGTGAGGGTTGTATGAAAAATGAGTAAAATATCTGGCTCAGAGCTATAAAGCCAAAGAAAATGGTAGTGGCCATTACTGATAGAGGCAAAGTCCCAGAAGCACAGAGAAGAGAGCTGTGTGTTGTGGCAGATGAAAGGGTTTCAGAGAGGTGACACGTCTGTGATGCTGCTACCCAACATTCTAGAATTTTGGGCCTGAATAGCTGCTGCAAGTTACACGTTCAAGTAAAGGAAGGAGGTCTCTTTTCTGGAAAGAGGGGAATGGGGTCTGATGGGAAACAGAACTAAGAGACCTAGCATCCAGGTTCTACCTAGCTTATTTTTTTTTCTTTTATATCCACTAGTTTGTTGTATTTTTCAGATTCCACACGTAAGTGATACCATACAATATTTGTCTGACTTATTTCACTTAGCGTAATAACCTCCAAGTCCATCCACGTTGTTCCAAACAGCAAAATTTCCTTTCAATAGCTGAGTAATATTCCATTGTGTGTGTGTGTGTGTTTGTGTGTGTGTGTATCTTCTTCATTCACCAGGGTTTTTTTAAATTTATGTATTTATTTTACAATATCATATTTTAAAAATTGAAGTATAGTTGATGTACAATATTATATGTTACAGGTATACAATATAGTAATTCACAATTTTTAAAGGTTACACTCTATTTATAGTTATTATAAAATATTGGCTATATTCTTCATGTTGTACAGTACATCCTTGTAGCTTATTTTATACCTGATAGTTTGTACTTCTTAATCCTCCACCTTCATTTTCCCCTCCCTTCCCTCTCCCCACTGGTAACCACTAGTACCTTCTCTACATCCGTGAGTCTGTTTCTTTTCTGTTATATTCACTAGTTTGCTGTAGTTTTTTAGATTCCTTGTGTGATATCTTCCAGTATTTGTCTCTCTCTGTCTGACTTACTTTACTTACTAGCTGGCTTCTTATTAGCTATGGAACCTGAGCATGACAGCAGGCTTTTTGCGTCTCATGTTCCCCATGTGTAAGCGCTGAATATGAGGACTCCATAGAAATACACAGAAACTTGCTCAGGACTCCCAGAGATAAAGACTGGGTAGGATCTTGTCGGGGAGAGATTCTGCTCACCTGTGGAGTCACGTTTATCTTTCATATCTCCAAAAAGGGGTCCCTCAGTCAGAGTCAGGAGTCGTTCTGGTTTTGCTGCTGATTGGTTGCGATATTCAAGTCATTCACTCTTTCCGGGTCTCACTTTTTCCAGCTGCAAAATAAAAGAACTAAATTAGCTGACTTCTGAGGTCAGCTCAGCCTCAATCTATGGCCTTTTTCCCCCCTTTCCCCTGCCTCACATATAATACTTAGGATAAATATTTATTGATCCTACGGGCTAAGTCTTAAGCAGAAATACAAAAAAAAAAAAAAACAAAACCCAAAAAACCCAGAGCGTCTGTTTAATGAGTGCTGTGATTTCTCATATGCTTTGAGAAATATTTTCTTAGATCCTGGTATGTTATAGGAATAATGGGACAAATGAAAAAAATAAAACAACGACTCTCCCCTATCAAACAAGGCAGAATAAGGTACTGAAAGGTATACAACCTTGGCTTGGGAGGATCCGGTCTTTCACTTTCCGCTTCCGCCTTCCTAAGCAGCCAATGAGTACCTAGCAGTTCGCTAAAAACTACAAACCCCAGAAGTCAACGCGCAGGGCAAAGTGCCCATGCGCCAATCAAGACGGGCGGGCCCCGCTCCTAGAGGAGGAACTTCATTTCCCAGGCGGCTTCGGCGCTCGTCCATATTCCTCGGCTCGCCCTGGCGTTTTCCTCCCGCCTCCTGCCAGCGAGCCTCGCGCCAAGTCGGGGGGCGCGTGCGCGTGCGAGTGGGGGACGTAGTACGCGAGTGACGCATAATATGTGGGCCGCTCTGGAGCCGTGGTCGCGCTGTGTGTGAGTGAGGGACAGAGTGCGGGACCTGAGGCGGTGTGTGTGAACTGTGGCCGCTGGCGGGGTCAGGGGGGAGCGGCGGAGCCGCCCGGAAAGGTGAGTGGGGAAGGGAGGGAGACGGCTCTCTGGGAGGGGAGCGAGGAGGTGGGGCGCGTGGCCGGGCCGGCGGGAGAGTGGGCGCCGGGCTGGGGGAGGGGCGGCACCTGCCTGGGCCGCCGGCGGGGAGGGGGCGGGCCGGGCCTGCCGAGGAGGCTTGGTCCAGGTATGACAGCACTTTTCCTCTTCTAGATTTTTGGCCCAGGGGCGGGGCCTCCACGTTCTTCCTCTAGTCTGCAAGAGAAGCTTCCCGAGAGTAACTCTTCCGCCCGGAGTGGGGGGCAAGGGTGTGCCCGCCCCTCCCTGGAGGAGGGGCGCTTCTCATTCCCCTCATCACCTTTTTCCTTCCAATCCTACCAGTCTTGTTCCGTACGGGCTGGGGGGCTCCATCTTCCCTTCCGTACGGCGGCCCCCTTCCTTTCTCGTATTGTGTCTCCGCCTCCAGCTCTAGTCACCTGGGCGGGCTCTCCCCTCCCTCAGCCTCGTGCCACCACCTCCTGCACCCGCCGGGCTCTCGGACGGGGCAAGGGGGCGGAGCTTTCCGGAATCTCCTCCCACCCTCATGGTGGAGGGGAGGAGTGGGAGAGACGTGCGGGTCCTACAGTTTGGAGCCAAACATGGGAATGCCCACCAAGCTTCCCGGGAGCCTATTTCTGGGGTTATAGTCGTTTTTAACTGAGTGTCAGGCATTTGCTTAACACACTATTCTCTTCCTAGACGGTTTGCGTCTCACTTCCTCTTATTGCAGTGTTAGCGCTCGTGTTTCGCTTGTGTTGAAGTAGTTCTGAAGTGTTTGTAGTAGTTCTTTTTGAGTCCCAGATGACTCGTCCTTGTCCGTGTCACTTTGGCCTCAGTTTTTACTTATTACTATCTTTTCAGTGAAGTCTTTTAATTAGTTTACGCGTTTTAATTATTAGCAGCATCTTCCTGTTCTAAACGCTTAATTAATGTACAAAGTAAGAGGTTCGTTGATAGTGTTACCCTTTAATTTTCTTGTCCCACTTTACTGGAGTTTATTTTTGAGATTTATATAAGCTTGTATATCTAGACTCTGGGAGTCGGTTTGATATTTCTCTGCTTGATGCTGTTAAGATTTGGGTTTTGAATGTAACGTTACCCATTTTCGAGTGGTGATATATTTTTGGTTGTTAAGAAGATAATAGGTACAGAATTTGGAGACTATAAAGGAAATCCTTTTATGCTCAAAATCTCTCGAGTAGTTGTTGAGCTCAGTGTCTTACTATTCTACCTGTTGTACAGTAGTTAAACTTAATAGAGGAACAATCTGGTAGAATGAGCCACATGTTTGAAGTGTTTGAAGTCGGTTTGTTACCAGTGTTCTGACGTTTTTGTCATGGTCGTGGACAGTAATAGGTTATTGTTATATGTAATCTCAAATGTTATACTAATTACTGGGTAAATTTTACTTGAAGCTCCAAACTTGGGTCTCCCCTCCCCCCCGTTTTCTTTTTCTTTTCTCCAAATAAACAGGAATGCTTACAGACTTTGTTTCAGGATTGTAGCCTTACAGGACCTATCCTTAAAGTGAACTTTTTTTTAGGCATTGGGATACTTTCTGACCAATAGGTCATTCAGTATTGTGTGTTAGAAGAGCACTGATTTTATGGTTTAATTCAAAAGTTACAAAAGATATCAAAATGGTAGAAAAGTGGTAGAGCGAGGGTAATAACATGTGGTTAAAAAAAATCTTTCACCTACCTTTATCCCTCAGAAAGTCAGTTACCTGCCACAGAGGTGATAAATATATCCACTTCTTATGTATTCTTCCAGAGGCACACACATGCTTTGCTTTTCTCAGTTGACAACATATTCAGAGTTGGTCCACATTAGGAAAGGAAATGCTTTGTAGTTTTTTCCCTACTTTTTAATTAGGAAAAAAGCTCAAGCATACTAAAGTTGAAAGAATAGTAAAATGAATACTCGTTTATCCATCCAGATTCAACAATTGTTAATATTTTGCCGTATTTTCTCTTAATAGGTAGATGTGGTGTATGTTTATTTTGTGGAACTATTTGAAAATAAGTTGCAGACATAGCACTCCTAAATAGTTTGGCAAGCATCCTTTAGGATAAGGATTTTCTACATTTTTTTTTGTAGGGCTTTATGTTCTTGCATTGTATGGGCAGTCTTATCTTTTAACCCTCACAACAGCCATTTCCATTTTACAGATAAGGAAATAGAGATTTGGAGAAGTTAAATAACTTGGTCAAGATCTCACAGGTATGTTGGCAGAGTTGGGATTTGAATGCTTGAAACCCTTTTCTACCAAGTACCAATTGATTAGTCTTGGAAACCTTCCTGAGCCCCTTTTCTCATCTGTAGAAAAGGACAGGGTGGTTATGAAAATTCAGAGTAATGTAAGTAAATTACTTAACTAAGTGTATATCTCATACTAATATTCACTGATGGGTAACTATTGTATCACTTTTAGACGGGCCATAAATTCTGTATACGACTTAAAGAACTCACTTTGAAACATGGTGAATTGAATAATGCCCCTTCACCATGTTGTCCATAACAAGATGACTGCACCTTTTGCATTTTGTTAATAGTCTTTCATTAATAGTAGAATGAATTATCATTGATGTTACTATTTTAGTCTATTATAAGTTTATATTTTCCCTGGGCAAGTGATTAGTCCCAAAGTTATAATTATTCTTAGGCATAATTAATTTTGAAAATGCTACCAAAAGTACATATGTGTTCCTAAATTGAACTCTAAAATGTTATTTTAATGCTCTTAAGTTGACCTTTACTAGAGGTTGTTTTTCTTTTAAATTTTGCCTTATGTGCTCTACTGGGCTGATTGCTTAAGTTATCCAGGAGGCATTCCCTCCTGGACCTTTTTTTCCCCCATTTATGAAAAAATTTGGTAAAATCTATGTATCATAAATTAACCATTAACTGTTTTAAAGTGCACAATTCATTTGTACTTAGTAGATTAACAGTGTTGTGCAACCATTACCTCTTTTAGTTCCCAGACATTTTCATCACCCCGAAAGGAAACCCCATATCCATTAAGCAGTCATTCCCTATTTCCCCCTCCCCCATGCCCCTGGTAACCACTAGGCAGCTTTAGGGTATATTTACCCATTGTGGATGTTCCATATAAATAGAATCACACGATGTGTGACCTTTTATGTCTGACTTTTTTCACTTAACGTTGTTTTAAAGGTTCATCCATGGCTGTAACACATATCATTACTTCATTTCTTTTTATGGCTGAATAACATTGCATTGTATGAATATAACCATATTTTGTTTATCCATTCATCTGTTGGTGAACATTTGGGGTTGTTTCCACCATTTGGCTATTGTGAATATGTTGCTTTGAACATTTGTGTACAAGTATTTGTTTCAATATTTGTTTTCAGTTCTTTTGGGTATATACCTTGGAGTGGAATTGCTGGGTCATATGGTAATTCTATGTTTAACTTTTTTTTTTAAACTTTCTGAGGAGCTACCGAACTGTTTTCTGTAGCTGCTATGTCAGTTTTCATTCCCATCAGCAGTATACATTCCAGTTTCTCCACATCCTTGCCAGTGCTTGTTATTTTCTGATTTTTTGGTTTTGGTCATCCTAGTAGGTACGACTGGTATCTCATTGTAGTTTTGGTTTTCATTTCCCTAATGGCTAATGATGTTGAACATCTTTTCATGTATTTGTTGGCCCTTTGTATATCTTCTTTGGAGAAATGTCTATTCAAGTCCTTTGTCCGTTTTTGAATCAGGGTTTTTTGTTGAGTTGTAGGAGTTCTTTATATATTACAATGATACTAAATCTTTATCAGATAGGTGATTTGCAAATATTTTCTCCCATTCTGTGGGGTGTCTTTTCACTTTCTTGATAATGCACTTTGATGCACAAAGTTTTAAATGTTGAAATCTAATTTATTCATTTGTGGCTTATGCTGTTGATATCAGATGAAAATTCCTTGCCAATTTCAAAGTCATGAAGATTTGCCCCTATATTTCCCTCTTAAGAATTTTGTAGTTTAAGTTCTTACATTGAAGTCTTTGATCCATTTTGAATTAATTTTTGTATGTGATGTGAGGCAAGGATCCAACTTCATTCTTTTGTATGTGGATATCCAGTTGTTTCAGCACAATTTATTGAAAGATAATGGTTTCTCAAAAAATTCTTTCCCTGTTGACTGGTCTTGGTCTGGCCTACTTGTTGAATATCAGTTGACCATAAATGTAAGATTTTATTTCTGGACTCTCCATTCTGTTGTATTTGTATGTATGTCTTTTTTTATGCCAGTACTACACTGTTTTGGGTTTTTTTTTTTTTTTTGATTTTTATTTTTTGATTGAAGTATAGTAGATTTACAATATCGTGTTAGTTTCAGGTATACAGCAAAATGATTTAGTTATATCTGTGAATTTTTTTCAGATTATTTTCCATTATAGGTTATTATAGGATTGAATATAGTTTCCTGTGCTATACAGTAAATTCATATTGTGTCTATCTTACATATAGTGTTTTGTATCTGTTAATCGCATACTCCTAATTTATCCCTCCTCCATCTCCCTTTCCACATTGGTAACCATAAGTTTGTTTCCTATGTCTGTGAGTCTGCTTCTATTTTGTATATAGATTCAAGTTATATATATTTTTTCAGATTCCACATATAAGTGATAATTCTTTCTCTGTCTGACTTAATTCACTTAGTGTGATATTTTATAGGTCCATCCATGTTGCTGCAAATGACAATATTTCTTTCTCCTTATGGCTGAGTAATACTCCATTGCATATGTACATCACATCTTCTTGAGCCAGTCATCTGTGTATGGGCACTTGGGTTGTTTCCATGTCTTGGCTGTTGTAAATAGTGTTGCTGTGAGCATTGGGGTACATGTATCTTTTTAAATTAGAGTTTTTGTCTTTGCCAGATATATGCCCAGGAGTAGGATTGCTGGATTATATGGTAGTTCTATTTTTGTTTTTTTAAGGAACCTCTGTACTATTGTCCGTAGTGGCTGCACCAACTTCCATTCCCACCAACAGTGTACAATGGTTCTCTTTTTCTCCACACCCTCTCCAGCATTTATTATTTATAGGCTTTTTCATGATAGACATTCTGACTGGTGTGAGGTTATACCTTATTGTGGTTTTAGTTTGCATTTCTCTAATGATTAGCGATGTTGAGCATTTTTTCATGTGCCTGTTGGCCACCTGCATGTCTTTTTGGAGAAATGCCTATTTAGGCCTTCTGCCTATTTTTTGACTGGGTTGTTTGTGGATTTTTGGTATTGAGTTGTATGCGCTGTTTGTATATTTCAGATATTAATCCTTTGTCAGTCACATCATTTGCAAATATTTTCTCTCATTCTGCAGGTGGTCTTTTCATATTGTTGATGGTTTCCTTTGCTGTGAGTAGTACACTGCTTTGATTGCTGTACTTTGTAGTTTTGAAATCAGAAGTGTGAATTCTCCAACTTTCTTCTTTTTTAAGATTGTTCTGGCTATTCAGGGTCCCTTGCAATTACATATAAATTTGAGGATTGATGTTTTCATTAATTCAGAAAAAATCATTAGGTTTTTGGTAGGGATTGTATTGATGGTTAACTGCTTTGGAGGGTATTGCCATCTTAACAATATTAAGTCTTCTAATCCATGAACATAAGATGTCTTTCCATTTATTTAGGTCTTCTACAGCAGTGTTCTGCAGTTTTCAGTATGGAAGTCTGGTGCCTTTTTGGGTTAAATTTATTCCTTAATATTTTATTCTTTTTAGTGCTATTTTAAGTGAAATTGTTTTCTTGATTTCATATTTGGATTGTTTATTGCTAGTGTATAGCAATATAACTAATTTTTGTATGTTAATCTTGTACCATGTAACTTGCTAATTTGTTTATTAATTCCAATAGTCTTTTTGTAGATTTGTTAGGATTTATTATATATAGGGTCATGTCATCTGTGAATAAAGATAATTTTATTTTTTCCTTTCCACCTTGGATGCCTTTTCTTTTTCTTGTCCAAATGCTCTGACTGGAACTCAGTACAGTGTTTAAGTGGTAAAAGCAGACATCCTTGTCTTGTTTCTGATTTTAAGGGGAAAGCTTTCAGTCTTCCACCATTCAGTATAATGTTGGCTGTGTTTTTTTTTTTTAATGCCCTTTATCATATTGAGGAAGTTCTCCTCTGTTCCCAGTTTACCTAATGTTGAAAGGATGTTGAATTTTGTCAGATGGTTTTTCTTATCAGTCAGATGATCATTTTCCCCCTTTATTCAATTAATGTAATTGTATTACATTAGTTGATTTTCATAAGTTGCACCACCCTGGGGTAAATTCCTGGGGTAAATCCCTCTTGGTCGTGGTATATAATCCTCTTAATATACTACTGTATTCATCTTCCTGGTATTTTGTTGATTTTTGCATCTATTTTCATAAAGCATATTGATTTATAGTTTTCTTGTGATGTCTATCTTTGGTATCAGGGTACTGCTGGCCTCATGCAAAAAGTTAGGAAGTGTCTGTCTTCATTTTTTTGGAAGAATCTGAGGATTTTTTTTTTTTAATGGAGGTACTGGGGATTGAACCCAGGACCTGGTGCATGCTAAACATGGACTCTACCATTGAGCTATGCCTAGTCCCCAGGATTGATGTTAATTCTTTAAATATTTGATGGAATTCACCAGTAAAGCCGTCTCTCTCTGTCTCTCTCTCTCTCGCACTTTTAGGATGTGTTTTAGGAGATAAATTTTGCTGTTACCTTATGTTACTACTTCGCCCACTCTCTAGATCTTTTACTTCTGCATAAAATTTTACTGTCAAAAAAAATTGATTAAATTATTGCCCCACTCTTCTCAAGATTGTCAAGGTCATAAAGAAAAAGAGAAGACTCAAAAACGGTCATAGACCAGAGGACACTAGGGAGACATGACAACTAAATGTGATGTATCCTGGATGAGATCTTGGAACGGGAAAAGGACATGAATGGAGAAACTGGTGAAATATGAATCAAGTCTGGAGTGTAGTTAATGATAACGAACCAAGTTTTCTTTATTTTGACACCATACCACTATAAAATGAGATGATAACATTAGAGGAACCTGAAGTAGGTGAGGGGTATATGGGAATTCTCTTAACTATTCTTGCAACTTTTTAGTAAATCTATAATTATTCCAAATAAGTTTTTAAGTTTTATTCCAAATAAATTTTTTAAAATGTAGATTAGTCAAAATTGATTGCAGTCAAAATTACAGCCTGGGTTTTCTCAAGGTAAGGTCAGAAGTCCATATTAATTTGTCACATCTGTAGTATTTCTTTTTTATGACTTTGTTTAGAAAGACTGAAAATGTGAATTCTTTGCAGAAAAGAAGCCTTTTAATTTTTTTGTTTTGGAAATATTTTTTCTCCTTTGGAGTTAGGGGTAGCCCAGGTGACATGAATCACTATCTACCATTAAAATTGTCTCAACTGTATAAAACATAAGTATTTAAAATTTAGAGAGTTGGTAGTATCATCTTTTATTTATTTGGTCTTATGGTAGATATCTTTAGAAGAATGACCAATAATCCTAGGTCAGCTAGTAATCCCTTTCTGGTGTGAAACTTTTTGTGGAATGGTTGCTATTTCTGTGGAAATACATACTTTGCATTACAGGATCTGACATTTTGATCTGAAGACTACTTTGGCAAAGTTGATCTTTGAACCATCTAAACATTCAGGTCTCATTTATCCCGCTTGGAGTCCCTTATAAACCTCTCTTCCCCGTGTGGATGTCTTACACGGCTCCTTTAAAGCCTGTCTCAGCTCCTTGTCCTTCTATATCCCGGGCTGATCACTCAACCCAGCACTTTTTCTGCCTTTCTCTGGCCTCTTATCTTTCTTCCAGGAGGTCAGTTGTGAGACAGGTTAGGAATTTTGAAGACAAATGGGTTTATAATATTCCTTCCCAACTTTCATGCTGGTAATGATATCTACTTCAGTACTTGATCTTTTGTTAATTAACAGAGTTGTGTTTTTTATCTTTCATAGAACTTTCCCCCTAAAGACTTATAAGAACAAAATATTTCTGGGAGTAGTTTTTTGCTGCATTCTGTATTTTAAAAAAAAATTGTGGCCTCAAAGATTTGGACCTCAAGATCTAGACGTGGGATTATTGTTTGTTTGGTATGAAGGTGCAGGTTTAGAGTGTTCCTGTGAAACTTTTCCTCAGGTGAAATGACGTAAAGTGAAGAAGCAGTTACCCTAGGACATATCTTGCTAACAGATACACAAAATAAATTGAGATAAAGCACAGATGCTCACAGCGGTTCGAAGCTATGGTAGCTTGATGCTGAGTGTAGTTCCTGTGGAAGGAGCTTGGAGGTGCCACTCTCAGTGCTTGGGGTGCACACTGCCTTTATAATGGTTTGCTGCAAAACATGCTGAATGCTGTTTTTGCTTTTTGCTTTTTTTCATAAAAGCAAAAATCCTCTTCAGATTCCTTTGGTTTAGCAAAAACATATACTAATGTAGATCTTTCATAAAAGCAAAGTGGGCATAAAGTGAACTTTTGAAATGTGGGGGTACCTGTATGTGCATTTTTGAGGGGAGAAAGGGACCATAGGTTTTGCCCACTTCTCAGAGGGATTCCTTATCTAGAAAGGTTAAGAATCATGATTATGATCCAGTTCCCTGTCATTTGACAGTGAGCAAACTGAAGTTGAGAGAGGTAAAAAGACTTGTCCATCATGACTTAATAAGTATCCGGGCTCCCAATCCCTGCTTTTCTACTGTACAATGAATAAAATTATCTACAGGGTCCAAGGGTTAAGTTTCTCTTGCTTTAAATTCTTTCCCTTACTTGCTCATCCCTTTTTTTCTCCCTCCTCACTTTTCCTTTTGTAGGAAGTGTGTCAGGTTTATTTGCCTGTGTTCATTTGTTTCTCTCTCTCTCTCTCTCTTTTTTTTTTTTTCTGCTTCCTTAGGCCAAGCCATGACTACAGTAGCGGTACATGTGGACTCGAAAGCTGAGCTCACTACCCTGCTGGAGCAGTGGGAAAAGGAACATGGCAGTGGGCAGGACATGGTACCTATCCTTACCAGGTATGAACAATTAAGGTTTTTTTTTTTTTTAAAGAAGAAATTGGAGAATAGTATAGAATATTTTCACTTTGTGAATTCTAAATCCATTTTCTCCCTGTCAGAGCTAGTCTTTCTTACTCTACTTCTTGAAGCTTTTAAAATTTCTTACCTTCCTCTCACTCCCTTTGTCATCATTCTCCTTTCCAGGTTCTTCTGCCAGTGTTTTAGCCCCAAGGTGTTGTTTGTGATTCTCTTTTCTCTTCATCCTAAATATTCTACCTAGATAGTTTTCTCTCTGTCCATGATTTAAAAAATTATTCTCATGTTAACTTTCAAATCTCTATTTCTACTTCAGACCTCTCTTTTTAAAAATTTCAGACCCATTTCTCAGCTGCTTGGTGTATATATCTTTACTTGATTATTCTATAGACACCTGAAACATACCTTGTCGAAAATAGAGCTTATCATCTTTATCCTACCTCCCTCGTCATTCACCGCTTGTGCTTTTGTACCCCCTGCTTGATGTAAATGGTTTTAAACTAAAAACTGAAAACCATTCTCCCCAGTGTATTCCTCTACTAGCACAACTTAGTCTCTAAGCCTTGTGGATTTCTACGTGCTCTTCTTCCTCATTCTCATTACTACTTCCTTCATTAGGTATTGATCATGTCTTGACTGGCCCATTAGGCAGTGTGCATTTTCCCTCTGTCTCCAATTTACCGCTTCTAATACATCATCTCCTTTGCTGAAAGATTCCTCTTTCTCATACACAAATCTGATAGTCATACCTCTGCTCGTTATTCTTCTCTGGCTCCCTTTTCCTACAGAATGAAATGTAAATTTTTCAGAGTGGCCTATGATGCCATTTGTGATTTGGCCTTAACTTCCTTTTCCTGCTTCATAGTGTTGTTCTCCTTCAGTAAGGAATAGTACCGTGTTTTCCAGCATCTATGTGCCTTTACATTTGTTGTTTCTTTGGCCTGAAATGCCTTTTCTTGGTACATCTGCCTGGCAAGCTCTAGTCCTTTCAGAAAGCAGTTAAAAAATCATGTCTGTCTCACAGACATAGAGAACAAACTTATGGTTCCAGTGGGTAAAAGGGATGGCAGGGGGAAAAGAAAATCATGTCTGTAAAACCTTTTCTGATTTTAATGTCCCTGCTGGGTTTGGGCCCTCCCTTCACCCACCTCTTCCGCGTTTTTTTCTTTAAATTACTCCTGTCATTTGAATATAAATATTATAATCCCTCCCATTTTAATTACCACATTGTACTATAATTATCTTTTTACATGTGTCTCCTCATTAAATTGTAAGCTTTTTGAAGGCAGGTACTACTCCTTTTTATTGGTGTCTTCTCAGACAATGACTTGCCCAACGCCTGGTACATAATAAGCTGTGTGTGACATAATTGTATCGAATGAA
The DNA here is from genome assembly GCF_048773025.1 of Camelus bactrianus. NCBI lineage: Eukaryota > Metazoa > Chordata > Mammalia > Artiodactyla > Camelidae > Camelus > Camelus bactrianus. The sequence continues at coordinate 32,664,479 of NC_133555.1, forward strand.
TGTGTTAAGAAGGAGAGACAGTGAAAAATAAAGGCTAGGTAGGGATGCTCATGGTTTTTCTAAGCAGGAGGTCACTGGAGGGGAACTTTAACATCTAATCTTTGATATCATAGCAGTGGAGAAAAAACCTTTTTGTTTATGCAGTGATCTATTTGTTAGGGATAAAGAGAACTCTGATCTTATAAACATTTAAATAGGGATAAATGCTTTGTTCATAACTGCTCTTGATACATGGGGAACATGTGAAGTTACAGTTTTTTTTTTTTAGGAAAAGAATTATTGCTGACTGGTGAAAAGTGGATTATCGTTTATAGAGGCATTGGAGATTAAGAACTACTAATCACAAGCTACTTGAAATGCAACCACAGTGAATTAAAGAATCTTAAGTATTGTGCAGTTAACATGTGGATTATTGATTGATGTAACTGAAAGGAGGAGAGAGTCATAAATGGGGATGATGATGTTAGTGGTAATTCATTTAATTGCTCAAAAAATATTGAGCATGCACCCTAAAAATAGTCAATTTTATTTTCAGAATTATTTCATGTTCATTATCATATTCGACCCTGAACTTTGTAATTATGCTATGGTATTCAGCAGTGCAAAGCCTAAAATAGAGGGGCTTTGTCTTCAAGGAGATAACTGTATGGGAGGCAACTAATGGATACAAAACAATGCATAGTTGTACAAGTAGTATATAATGAAGTGCTAGATTGGGCAGTGTGGTTTGTAAATATTGTAGGGGCTAAGAGAATGGAAAGATTTGAATGAGTCAGTTTTTTTATTTACTCAACAAATGTTTGAGGACGTTTTGTGTGTCAGAACTGTAGGAGACACTTCTCTGAACCCTGGCTTCCTCATTTGTCACTAAAAATATCACTGAGAGCTACATTGTTAAAAGGTAGGCATCCTCAGAGCTACTTGCAAAAGACTACATAGTCGGGCGATGGAAAGCTAAAGTTAGGATACTGGGTTTTAACTCCAATTCTGGTGGGCTTTCCAGTTACAGGATGTGGTAAAGATTCCTTGGAACAAGGACTTGAAAGTTGGTAGAATATAGCTTGATGATATGCAGAGACAGAGTTTTCTAGGAAAAGTGAAAATGTGACTGAAAAAGGCATCCAGGGGAGAATGAACTGGGACATGTTTTTGTGGCAGTGAAGAAATGGGCCTCACCAGAGTGGAGGGTTAATATAAAGTAGGAATGGAAGATAACGTTGTATGGAACAAGCTCTTAAAAAGATCTTCAAGGTTAGATGGAGACTTTAAGAGACAGTAGGATGAGAAGAGTATAGTTTGTTTTAGAGAGGGGCAGCTGCTACCATCCTCCAAATTGTGGGTCTGTTCACTGGATATTTCCTAAAGTACATTCACATCTGTCACCCCTTACCCCCCCTTCCCCAGCTGGCTGTGGATTTGGGTGTTTGCTGTATTCCATGAAAGCAAATGAATTTCAGGCCTACCTACTCTTTTATTGACTACTGTTTTTAATTATCTTTTTGGCCATTTTCCTAAGAAAAATACACAACTGTTTATAACTTTAATTGACTTTTTATTCTTTATGTTGTTTTATTATAATCAAGTATTTTGACTTGATTCTGTGAAAAGCGACTGGCATTGGGCCAAGCTATATGAGCTTAACCTGGGTTCTGTGGGTTTTTTTTTATATTATTGAGATACAACTTATAGTCGATCCATGGTTGCTTGAATCTGTGGATGTGGAGGGCCAGTGTGGTACTGTGACATTGTATATAAGGGACTTGAGTATCCAAGGATTTTGGTATCCCTGGGAGGGTCCTGGAACCAATTTCCTGCAGATACTGAGGAGTGACTGTATATACTATATAGTGCTCTGCCTGATGGATTCTTTACTTGTGAAATCATCACCCAAATCAAGTTACAAAACATGAGTACCACCTCCAGATGTCTCCTTCCTGCCCTATCCCAGTCAATATCTACCTTTAATTAATTGGTTTTCTATTTGTTTTTGATTTCCAGTTTTCATAGGAACAGTACCTAAATAGTTCTGACATATCAAGCTCTGTTCTAAGCAAAGTACATATATTAACTTAAACCTCAGGGGAACTATAAGATAGGGACTGTTACCCTCATTTTACAGATTAGGCACAGAGAGGTTAGGTAACTTGACCAAAGTCACAAACAGTGGAAGAGGTATGGCTTGAACTTTGGCTATCTGACTCCAGAATCCATGTTTTTAACTTCTGCTGTGCTATATTGTCTAGTTTCTGCTGAGATACTAGTAGATCTTATAATATGTAATTTAAAGTATATTTTGTGTGGTCACCCTTTGTGGCAAAGAGAATTTTCAGGTTTAGGGGGAAAGGTAGAAATACTGTTGAAGATTGATGGAGAAAAATATACCAAAGTGGGCAAGAATTTGTAGGTAGCTTTATCCTTAAGACTAGGAAGTATGATTTTATGGAAATAAAGCATATAGGAGAGTTTGAGTTGGGACAGAGCATGCTGGATACTGGAGAGCATGATAGCCTTGTATTTGATTGTCATTGTAATAGGTTAAAATGTCAGTCTTGCTTAGGGTACTCAATAAGTGATTTTTCTTATTTCCAAAGAATGTGTGAATATAAAAGAACAATTGATACATGCAGCAACATGGATGACTCAGTGTGCTGAGTGAAAGAAACCAGACGTAAGGGAGAGGGTATAGCTTAGTGGTAGAGTTTGGGCTTAGCATGAATGGGGTCCTGGGTTCAATCCCCAGTACCTCCATTAAAATAAATAAATAAACCTAATTACCCCCCCCAAATAACATGAAAAAAATAAAATGGATAAAAAAAAGGTCAGACATAAAAAGAGTATATATGATTTCATTTATATGAAATTCTAAAACAGGAAAAATGATCTTTAGTGAGAAAAGGCAGATGAGTGGTTGCTTGGGGCGGAGATGGGAGCTTGAGTGGGTGGAAAAATATTATAGGCTGAGGTAACCTAGAAAAGCCCTGAAGTAGTTATGAATTTGGACTCTGAAGAGTAGGGAAGGCCATGTGGCTGCAGCTTAATAAAGGAAGAGTGCAGGAGTAGAATGGTCAGAGATGCAGACAAAAGCCAGTGTAAACCATGGCAGTGCTTGGGTTTAATTCAAGTTGTTGTAGTAAGTCATTGGAGGTTGGAGATGAATTGTGTCAGGTTAAGCATAGAAGCAAGAAACAAGGAGACCAGGGAAAAGTCTATTGCACATAGTCCAGGAAATTGATAAAGTTGGTCTGGACAAAGGTAGGAATGGTCAAGATTTAAAGAAATGATTGAAGTCAGGAGATATTTTGTAGGTAGAGCTAATAGGAATTTCTGTTGTGGGGGATGAGAAAAGGAAGGCTTTAATGATAACTCCTAGGTTTTTGGCTTCTGAGGGGGTGGTAGTTTTTTTTTTTTTTTTTGAGACAGGAGAGTTGGAGAGAAGGATGAATTTGGGAGTGGAAATTGTTTTACAAGATAATGTATAGATCTTTATGTTTGTCAGGAGAATGCCCTTTTTGTGACTTTTTGCTTTTATTTTGTATCTTGACTGTTGAATTGATTACTGCAGATGGTGGTACATTTTTTTCTGTATGCTTGTCTAGAATTGATCCTGTCTTCCCTTTGTGCTAGGATGTCTGAATTAATTGAAAAAGAGACTGAAGAATATCGTAAGGGGGATCCAGACCCATTTGATGATCGACATCCTGGTGAGACCTGTGTTCTCTTAAACCTGGCTCTAATTTTCATACAAAAAATTGCTTAATATAGGGACTATTTTTCAATTGAAATAACATCTTTCATGCTAAGTTTTAAGACCTTTTACTTGTTAAAATATTGCTCAAGGTAGGGGCAGTGAGGAAAAATAAATTCCTGGAAAAACTGAAGTATTTTAAATATTTATGTATCAAAAAGGAGTTACTAAAAAGTTAGTTATAACTTAAAGAAACTAAATTATATTAAGTATACCTTATTAATTCGGTTGATAGGATTACAAAGATTTAAAAAGAGAAAAATATCTTCCCTCTTTGACTTTTAAACCAAAAAATGTTATCCTCTGTGCCTTTGCCTTTCTAACAATGGTAATTATCCTTTTACTAATGGGGAAATGTGGTTGAGAATGCATTCAGTGCCTTGCGTTTAGTTATGAAATTGATACTTGGAATCTTGAATAATAAACAGACTTCTTGATGACTATTTTAGTGTCTCAGTAGCTAATATATGCCATCTCATATTAATGTGGTTTTATTTTGGGCTAATTTAATTAGAGCCATGACAACCGAGCCTGCTTCGGCATGGAATTTGCTATAATATAGAACTGTATGTGACTTGAGACTGCCATTTTATGTTTTCTCTAAGGTAGATTATAAGGGGACAAAGCTTAAGTGGAATGGGCCCACACTGCATATAAACTTTCTCTTTATAAAGCCAGAGCAGTTCTTTATGAGTCAAGAGTCTGAAATTTTGTATGTGGAGAAATAGAAAGAGTGGGACCTATAAAAATAAAAGCATTTACCTGAATATTCCAGAGTTTATTTCTATTTCTTGGACTTTTATTCTCAAATCTGAATAAGCTATGCATTTCAGACTGAGTGTTCTTTGTTTATGTGACATTACCTGTTGCTCTTGTCCTAGACATCCCTACTTGTGATTTTGAGAACTATTTACCTGTTTAAGTCACATCGTCAGTAAGGCAATCATAGCATGAAGAAATATGAAAGTGAATATGAAATAAGAAATGAAGTTAATTCACGGGGTTATGAAAAGAATTAAAAGATAATTACGCTTAGTGCATTGCCTTGGAAAGGATGAAATAGTAACAAGTAAGAAAGGAAAGTCAGAATGATACTCCTTTTTTCAGTAGAAATTTAAAGACAGTTTTTTTCCTCCCTACTTCTTACGTTAAGCAATATCTGTCATTAGGCATAATTTCTGTTAATAAAAATGAAGGTCTCAGTTTTATTATTTATAAACAGAGAAAGTTAGGTAATCTGATATCCTCATTTGTTTTTATAATATCGTTCTCTAACTTCTGTTTTTGTGAATTTGGGATATTCATTACAGCTTGGTAAAAACTTTATCAGCAGTTTACATTTTTTCTTCATCCTAAATTGTATCCTTTGACTAAATTTGTCACTCTGAAATGAAAATTAAATGAAATGTATGGTATCTGTTTAAAAAACAAACCAAGAATTTTCCTGACCATTAACTAATTCTTTTACTTTTAGGCTATGTGTTGAGTAGATCCTGGGTTCCTGGCCTTCTCTATCCTCAGGAGCTCAGAAGTTAAAATGGCCAATGTTACTTTATCTTTAGAATTGGTGATTTCTTGGTGGGATTCCCCTCCTCCCCCAAACCTGGGGTGTCATTACAGGTTTGAGGACACATCTCTGCTGCTGTTGGCATTATAGTTGAAAGAGAGATTGGGCTTGGAGCCTGTCTTCTCCAGGCCACCCATCAAAAAGAAGCTGTGCTTCCTTCCTTTCTCTGGCTGGGAAATTGGGGTTTTTCTGACTCTTAGGCCCCCATATGATTCTTTTGTAGACTTTGTATACTCTTAGTGATGCTGGTCTGGGTCTAGTGCTCATTTATTTGATTTGTCATTGATGTGTAGGCAAATGCTGGATAATGGGAAGGTTAGAGAGCAGCATCTCAAATTTTTTATTGTCACTTTTAATTTTAAAAAATGTTTCTTATGAAATCTAATTCATCAAAAGAATCTTTTGTTTCTGTTTATTTTTGCTGACCTTTTAAAAACACTTGAACAACCCAGGTGCCTTTCCAGAGGTCTAAATTGCTTGAGTGGGATGACTTACTCATTCCTTTGTTTGTTCCTCCCCTCTTCTTTTGGTAGGTCGAGCTGATCCAGAGTGTATGCTGGGCCACTTGCTGAGAATACTCTTCAAGAATGATGATTTCATGAATGCAGTAGGTTTGCTTCTTACTTTTCTCCAGAGATCATCACCAGATGCTATACCTTTATTGTTTTTTTTGTAAATAGTTTGCTTTCTCCTGAACCCTTTCCAAAGTTGGGAATAGACTGGGTAGATTTTTACATTTGGTATTGGTTCAATTAAATAAGAGTAATCATGGACTTCTTTATTACCAAAGTCCTGGTTGTGGCCAGGGTGTTTTCTCTTTGGTGTGTAGTTTGTTCAGTTGAATATTGGCGAGGGTTCCCACGGCGTCTGTGCTCATTCTGGGGCAAGATGATTTTGAGTTTGGAGATATAGGAGTCCTCTTGGGTTCCTGAATAGAAAAATGAGTGTTGTGTGCAGCATGATTCTGCACTGACAGTATCGGTGTGTGCATTGGGTATGTGGAGGGAGAGAAAGGTGCCTTACTTAAGTCTGTTGAGGAGTAAATGAGGGGGGAAAATATACATGTATTACTTATAGTTCCTGAACATAGTAATTGTTCAGTACATTGTGGCTGTTAGGTTTGTTTTTGGATGTGGAATAGCATAATGCTTGAGAGCATGGGCTTTGGGGTCCATGTTTTGGCTTGAAGTGCAGCTCCATTGTTCATTGACATTTTGATCTTTAGGCAACTTAAGCCTCTTCAAGCTTTATTTTCCCCAAGCTTTATTTCCCTGATCTATAAAATAAGGATGATCGTTCTTACCTTAAAATGTTTTTGTAATCTTTGAATGAAATTAAGCATGAAAAGTGCGTAGCTCAGAACCTGGCACATGAGGGCTCAGTAATTATTAGCTGTTAGTATTATTTGTATCATATTAATACCTAATTATATTTCTTTATTGCTGGTGTCTTTTCTCAGCTTCATATCACTTCCAGTTGCCTCCTAGACATTCCCACGTGGTTATTTCCCACAGGCACCTTGAATTCTGCATGTCTAATTGTTTGCCCCACAGTCTGTTTCTCTTGTTCTCTAGCTCAGTAATGGTGTTTCAACCAGCTAGAAGTTATCGTTTATTCCTGTAAGCTTTCTTATTCAGTGAACTTATAGGTCTTATTGTTCCTTTCCCCTAACCTTCACAAATCCCTCCACTTCTTTCTGCCCTTGTTGCCAGACCTTAGTTTAGCCACCACTATCTCTTGATTAGTGCAATAGCCTCTTAGTTGGTTTCTCTTCTTGTCTTCCTCCAACCCATTCTTTGTAGCCCAGATATCTTTATGAAATGCAAAAAGTGATCATGGTACTCTCTTGCTTAAAATCCATTAGTGGTTTCTCATTGCCCTCAAGATAAAATTTAAGTTTCTTATTTTGGTTTATAAACCCAGTCTGTCTCTGGCCTTTGTTCTCTCAATTTTCAGTTCTTGCCCTTTGGCCCTCCTCTCCTTCCAACTCCTCCTTAGCTACCCCTGCTTGTCCTTTATGTTCTTGCTTAGAATCCTTTCCTCTCTAAAGCCTTCTCTGAGATCTTTGCCTTTGTACGGCCTCTCATAGGCTTCTGTAGCATCCCAAATTTATGGTAGATACTTGTTTTTCCAGCTGTCACCTGTGTTGGATTATGAATCCTTTGATGGTAGGACTGTGTCTTATTCACTCAACAGTGAATTGTATACCCAGCAACAGAACACAATGCCACTTAGTAGTAGGGATTTAGTAAATATATGATGACTGCCAAAAGGAAAGTTTTATTAATACATTTATTTATAAATATAAAAATCAAGTTTTTCATTAACCATTGTTAAAAATGTGGGTAGTTAAGGGAGGCTTATCTTGCCCTGCTTTATCCATCTGAAAAAGTGTACGTGAGGATGGGGGGTGATTTCTTTGTGATACCCTTTGATCTTTCATTTCTGTGATTGCTGAGTTACTGTTTTAGGGGGAGGTTTGGCTTTAAAGCTGAAGAAGAAATTATATATGATATTATGGCTCAGCAGGATCATAACTATAATAATTAAAGTTTTTTTCTGTATATATTTTTTATTGAAGTATAGTCAATTTGCAATGTGTCAGTCATACATGAACATACATATATTCATTTTCATATTCTTTGTCACCATAAGTTACTACAAGATATTAGATATAGTTCCCTGTGCTAAACAGTATGAACTTGTTTATCTAATTAAAGGTTTAATTGGTAATGATAGGTATAGTGTTCTTCAGTACACTTTAGGCAAGCAATGGAACTGTATTAAGGATTTATTAGACTTCATTAAGTTGATTGGATTGAATTTCAGATTAAAGTATCCCTTTTCTTTACAGCTGGTAAATGCATATGTGATGACAAGCCGAGAGCCACCTTTAAACACTGCAGCTTGCAGACTCCTACTGGACATCATGCCAGGGCTGGAAACTGCTGTTGTCTTTCAAGAAAAGGTACTTACTGAAAAGAAAAGAAACCATTTTATTTTTTAATTGAATGGTGATTTGTTTGATTTGTCTCTTAAGATAATTGTTATGTTTTTTCTTATTACAGTAGTAATCTGTATTACAGGAATTTAAGAAATCAAGACAATAAGAAAAAATTTGAAGTAACTATTTTAATGAGTACTTGCTGTTTGGGTGCTGTAGTATTTTTTAAAATCTTAAGATTGTGGGGGAGGGTATAGCTCAAGTGGTAGAGCACATGCTTAGTTCAAGCCCCAGTACCTCCATTGAAAAAAACCAAATAAATAAACCTAATTACATCCCCCCTGCAAAAAATAAATAAATAAATTTTTTAAAAGTAAAAAAAAATCTTAAGATAATATTGTTTTTTTAAATAGTCTTCCTTTATTGTGTATTGACATGGCTACCAAACTTTCACTTTTTTTTTCTTTGCTATTTTAGAGGGGAGGTTTATTTATTTTTTTTGGAGGAGGTACTGGGGATTGAACACAGGACCTCATGTATGCTAAGCATGTGCTCTATCACTTGAGCTGTTCCCACCCCCCCAAGATCATATATTTTTAGAATGGATTTATGATCTTATCCAAACTCTTATTCTTAATGATGAGTGGTCTTCCCCAGTGATAAAGGACTTTGTATTGTGAGCAAGCCTGTCCTATATTTGATGATATTTAATATTCATTTGGTTAATATTTGAAGACCTATTCAGTGCTGTATTTTATGCTATGTGCTGGGAATATTTTGTAAGCAAGATAGGAGCTTACATTTATATACGTGTTTGGGAGGGCAGACACTGATAATTTCACGTAAGGATAAGTGCTATGAAGACCAGAAAATGGTAATTTGATAGTGACTGGGTGTGTCCTTCGACTGCCAAAAATTAGTTGCTCTATTTCTAGAAGCAATATAAATATTTTGTACCTTAGCATTAAGAGTTTGCAGTGTGAACTGGGTATGCCACATAGCTTTCTTTGTTTTTAAAGATGCTAAAAATTTAATTCTTCTGAAACAATCTGAAAGTCTCAGTATGGCTAAACATATAAACCAAATGAAAGAGCTAGAAATAGATTTTCTTAACTTTTGAGAAAATTTTATTACAGAATTTTACTACATAATGTATTTTAGAAAGTAAAATTGTAATGAATGCTATATTTTGCAATATTGTGCAGAACAGATTTAAGAATCTCCAATTAGCTGCCATTGTGGGAGACTAAAAAAATCTATTTCCTTGTCAAAAGTGTTTTAACATGAATTCTTTTGAAAACCAGGATGAAAATGAAGCATTTATAGCAGTATATTTGTACATGCAAGATTTATTGAAGGTTATAGATGATTTTACCATGCTTTGTAAAAGTTTCCTGGTTGCCATTTATAGGAAAATCATCTCTAGTCCTTTATAGTTCATCGTTGTTTGTTTAGAATGAAGTGACTACCCTTCAGATGTTGGAAACATGAGGGATATTTTGAATAACAAAGCTTTCTGCAAGAACAGTTTTGTTTCTTTAATAACTGATTTCTGTTAAGTTGGAAGAGGTAAATTATTCAAAGATAATGCTGTATTAGGTTGGAAATAACATTGCCTTGAATCCATTGTCCTAGAGCACAGATTGTTAACCTCTTTGACCTTATGAGACCTTACCATTGGATTACATGATGGTCTTTTACCCTTCAGAAACATCCTGTACACATTTTTTGGTATTAATTAATGTTTTACTTCTTTAAAAAACATTTAATTATAGTGTGTTAAATTAATGAGTCAAAAATTATTTTTGGGCAGATTGGCTACTGGTGTGTCACAAAGCTACAGTTAAGACTCATTGCTTTAAAGCAGTGTTTCTCAAACTTTGTGAACCATAGTTACACACTTTACATTTCTTTTTACATTGCAACTCAGTCCATACATTATATATATGAAAGAGAGTTTTCTTGAACATTGTTTACCCTTTGTGCAGTGCATTCTTTTTTTTAAAATATATTTTTATTAAAGTGTAGTCAGTTTATGTTATGGCAGTTTCTGGTGTACAGCATGCATTCTTATATTTTCTATTTCATTTCTTTTTTATTTAAGAGCTAGTTGTAAGTTACTAAATCAGTTGTATTCTAGCTATTTTAAAAAGTTGCTGGCTTTTACTTTCAGAGATATTGAAATAGCTTTAAATTTCATTTTTATTTAAAATTAATTGGCTGAGGGAAAGAGTATAGTTCAAGTGGTAGAGCACATGCTTAGCATGCACGAGATCCTGGGTTCAATCCCCAGTTTCTTCTCTAAAAAAATAAATAAATAAATAAGTAAATCTAATTACATCTCGCCTCCCCCAAAAATAAAATAAAATAATTAACTGACTGAATAGTTTCTTCATTATATTAAGTATAGTATAGAACTGAGTACTTTTATATTGTTTATGTACCAGGTTTTTCGTACTGTTTAGTTTGTCAGTGTTTGTTCTTAGTCCAGTAAGATCAGGACCTTTATGGACTTAACTCTTTAAGAGTACTGCTTTAACAGTTCTCTTTGAGATTGTCTTAAATTATTTGAGGTGGGAGGGATAGAATTGGAGAGAATGAAATCTCAGAAAGTATAAGTCGGCATTTTCAAGATTTCATACTCTGAGTCATTAAAATTCCTCTAAAATGTTAATAGGTGTTTTATGAAGAAAGTGTTCATGGGGTCAGTTGGATGGCTACTATTTATTGAGTGCCAGCCCTGTGCCAAGCATTTGATTTGTATTATGTCACTTAATCCTCACAGTCTTCCATGAGGTAGGAAGAAAACCATGAGTCTGCGGTGTTTTAGAAGCAGAGAGGAAAGAAATGGTTTTAAGACAGAAGGGAGGAAACCCAGATCTACCAAGATGATTGACCAGGATAACTTACAAGCTCTCCTGTTGAAGACAAATACAAATTCTGGGTAAACTATAACAAACTCTTAGAAAGAGAAATCCCTAGGTGCCAGACATGAAGAGCCAACTGTAAAACCAAAGGAGTAATTGAGGACAGGAGACAAAATCTTGGGTGAGGAGTTAGAATGGAGACCCTGACCTCTGTGTAAAACTGCGACTCCCAAAGGACCTTAATTGAAACAATGAGGAAAATATATCTGCCTCTTGCTTTGGGAAAATGACAGGTTTCTCAGTCTTTGACTCCACTCTTAGGGGCAGGTAAGTCTTCTTTGAGAAACTCTGGACATGGGCCTTATTTGGGTTTATGTTTGAAATTTCTATCATATGATTAGGGACCCCAAAGTCAAGATATTACTGGCAACAGCAAAATTGTTCTGGATATTCCTTGTGTGTCTGGCAAAAGCAAATGTGAAACTTCTCTGGGAGGAGGGTCTCACAATCCAGGCCACAAGGGATTCTCACGGAAAAAGCAATTTCCACAAAAAGTGAATTCACAAAAATACTGCAAAATAATCCCAACAAATAGTCCTCCATGATTCGGAGTCAACAATTAAACAAACGGTAATTAAATAGAGTAGTTATCTGAAAGGTACTAAAAAGAAAATGCCTCTTAAGTGATTGAATGTGTTTCCTTTTCAGATTTTTCATTACTAGTATATAGATATGCAACTGATTTTTGTGTGTTGATTTTGTGTCCTAGTTTGCTGAATTCATTTATTCTAACAGTTTTGTGTGTGTGTGTGTGTGTGTGTGTGTGAGTACGTGTGTGGAGTCTTTATTGTTTTCTATGTATAAGGTCTTGTCTGTGAACAGAGATAATTTTATTTCTTCCTTTACAACATATGTACTTTTAATTTCTCTTTCTTGCCTAATTCTGACTAGAACTTCCAGTACTATGTTGAATAGAACTGGTGAAAGCAGACATTGTCTTGTCTTGTTCTTAATTGTAGGGGAAAAAGCCTGTCAGCCTTTCACTGTTGACTATAATGTTAGCTGTGAATTTTTCATACCTGGCCTTTATTTTGTTGAGGTAGTTTTCTTCTTTTGCTAGTTTATTAAGTGCTTTTTAATGAAAACATGTTGATTTTTCTCAGATTCTCTGCGTCATTTGACATGCTCATGTGATTTTCTTGCTAGTTCACAAAAATTAATTTCACACTAATTCTGCTAATGTGGTTTGTTCCATTGATTGATTTTTGTATTTTGAACCATATTTGCATTCCTGGGTAAATCCACTTGACTGTGTCATGTAATACATTTACTCTGCTGCTGAACTCAATTTCCTAGTATTTTATGGAGGATTTTTGCATCAGTATTGAAAAGGGGTAGCTATAGTTTTCTTGTACTGTCTTCATCTGGCTTTGATATCAGGGTAATGATGGCCTCATAGAATGAGTTAGGAAGTGTTCCCATCTCATTAATTTTTTGAAAGTTTGAGAAGGATTGGTATTAATTCTTTAAATGTTTGGTAGAATTCATCAGTGAAGCAATCTGGTCTTAGGTTTTTCTGTTTTGGGGAGGTTTTTGACAACTGATTCAATCTCCTTACTGGTTATAGGTCTGTTCATTCAGTTTTTCTCTTTCTTCATGAGTCAGTTTTGGTAGATTGTGTTTCTAGGAATTTGTCCATTTTATCTAAGTTACCCAATTTGTTGGTGTATTGTTATTTATAGTGTTCTCTTACAGTCCTTTTTATTCTTGTAAAATTGGTAGTCATGTCACTTTCATTTTTGTTTCTAGTAATTTGAGCCTTTTCCCCACCTTGGTCAGTCTGCTAAAGGTTTGTCAATTTTGTTGTTCTTTTCAAGGAAACAAGTTTTGGTTTCATTAATTTTCTCTATTTTTCTATTCACTATTTGATTTATCTCTATTGTTTGTTTGTTTATTTATCTATTTATTTATTTATACTTCTCTTATCTTTGGATTTTGTTTGCTCCCTTTCTTTGTTCCTTAAAGTGTACAGTTAGGTTATTAATTTGTGACCTTTTTCTCTTTTTAACTTTATGTGCTTGTGGCTGTAGATTTCCCTCTTTGTACTGCTTTTGTGGCATCCCATAAATTTTGGTATGTTGCATTTTTGTTTGCTTTCATCTCTAGGTATTTTCTAATTTCCCTGTATTTCTTCTTTGACCCATTCATTTTTTAAGAGTGTGTTAATTTCCATATATAAATTTTCCAGTTTTCGCTTAGGTTGTTGACTCCTCATTTCATTCCATTGTGATTGGAAACAATTCTTTATAAGAGATCAGTCTTTTTTAAATTGTTAAGACTTGTTTTGTGGCCTAACATAATGATCTATCCTGTAATGTTCCATTTTCTCTATATGTTTTTTAGCTCTAATTGGTTTTTAGTGTTGTTCAACCTCTGTTTTCTTATTGATTTTTCTGGTTGGTTATTCTATCCATTATTGAAAGTGGAAGTTAAGAGTTTTCAATTTGGCGTAATGAAGTTCTGGAAATATATAGCAGAGATGGTTACACAACAATGTGAGTGTACTTAATCCCACTGAATTGCATGCTTAAAAATGGTTACAAATTATTGGATGTAAAAGAAAGAATCAGAACTCTAAGAAGAGTCCAAGACATTAAAAAAAAATAGCCATTTGGAAAGTGAAGCAAGGAACTACTGGAAATAAAAATTACAGATACTGAATTTTAAAACGACATAAATGAGTTAGAGTGAAGTTTAGACACAGCTAAAAATAGACTTAATAAACTAGAAGATCTGCCAGGATAATAATGAAGCTCTTAGAAATAAAATATGAAAGATTTGAATGAAGTTGAGATATAGGGAGTAGAATTAGAAAATTAAAAATATATCTAAAAGGAGTTTCGGGAAAAGAGAATAGAGAGGTAAGGAAAAGGCAGTATTCAGAGAAATGAGGTTAGGATTTTTTCGATTAATGAACGATATGACCACTCAGATGCAGGAAGCCCAACGAAGAATACCAAAGACAAAGAAGATTTTAGACGCAACTAGAGTCAAGAAAATTCCTGCAGATAAACATAGCAGGCTTTTTGCCACAGCAGCAATAGAGGCCAGATAATAGTAGGAAATGTCCTCAGGGAATTTCTATAAACCTAGAAATACTGACTGAAATAAACAACTTTGGACAGCAAAAGGGGGAACAGAAATTTGGGGTAACATGCAGGTGGAGTTTGTATTTTAAGCTTATTACACTGGAAAGAGAAAAGAATGAAAGACATTTAAAATAGATGGTACATATATTTTCATATCAATAAATATTTTAAAACAAAATTTCTCAAAACGTGTTTTTCAGAGTGTTAATTTTTTTTAAAGCTTGAAACTTAGAAATACATAGAATGAATCCATGATCCTAGGGAAGAGTTTCTTAAGATATAAAGTGCACAAAATTAAAAGAAAATATTATTAAGTATGATTAAATAAAAAGAACTTGTTTATCATAAAAGACATGACTATTTTACAGAAAGTGGAATCCTGAATAGTCAGAGGCATGAAAAAAAATACTGAATCTCATTAGTAAATAAGAAAATTGAAGTTAAACAGAATAATTTTTTTTTATACCCACCAGACTACAAAAAAAGAAAAAGTCTGATAGTGCCCAAGTGTTGGTATCAGAAAAAAAAACAACTATTCACTGTTGGAAATGTGAATTGTTGTGGTCACTTTGAAAATAGTTTGGTATCCTCTGGTAAAGTTGAGCATACACACCTGTGACTTGGCAGTTCCATTCCTAGATGTTTACCCTAGGGACATGCTGGCACAAAAATAGGTATAGTTGGTTAAGTCAATGAAATAGCAGCAGCAGAATGTGGAGGTGAAGAGCACCTGGAGGTATACTGCCCGGGATCAGATCCCAGCTCTGCCACTTACTAGTTTTGTTACTTTTGGTAAGTTACTCAACCTCATTGTGACTCAGTTTTCTCTTCTGTAAATACAGTAAGTACTTACCCAATCATATAGGGTTGATATGAGGATTAAATAAGTTATGTATAAAGCCTGTTGAGTGCTGTTTGTGACGATTACAACAGTATAGATGAATGTAAGAAACATAATGTTGAATAAAAGAAACAAGTTGCAGAAAAATACATATGGCACCACACAATTTATAGAGTTGAAAGCATAATTTTTGACAAAAGCTTTAGGAGAAAATTGTTAAAATTTAGCAATATAGGTACCCTTTGGGGAGGGAGGGGGCAGGTGATACAAGGAGGGACACATGGGAGGTTTCTGCTTTTTTTTAAATTTTCAAAGTTTTAATAGTGAATTTTGTACACTGAAAGTAGTCATTTCAGATTTTATGCTAAACAATGAAATCTCACAGAAATAAAAAAAGAAATGGCAGTCTTTGAAGTCTCCTTGAATATAGAAAAGACTCTTTTCCCCAGTTTTGTTTCTTCTTCTTTTTTTTTTTTTCAGTTGAGTTATACTCAGTTTACAATGTTGTGTCACTTTCTGGTGTACAGCACAATTTTTCAGTAGGTTTCTGCTTCTTAAACTCGGTAAATCACATAGGTGATTTTCATTTTCTTTGGACTACACATGTTTATATGTATTATATTTCATAATAAAAACTAATTTAAAAAAGTGGGATAGTGGAATTAAATACTTGTTTGATGGAGGACTTCTCAGAGCATTGATAATGTTAATTGTGCATTGTGAACTTCAAAGAGGGACATAGAATTTTTAGTGCTCCCCACTTGGTCATGGAACCTTTTGGGTCTTAACAGCTAAAATAGGGCTATATTATGTGATTGTTGATCTTTAGGTTGATTTATAATGGATAAATAGGATTCTGTTTCACAGATGCACAGAAACTTTATTTAACTAAACCTACTCTTACTCTTGTACATTTAGTTTACTTGCATTTTTTAATCTTATGAGCAATACTGAAATACTTTATTAAAATTTTTTTTACAAGACTGAAATCTTTGGGGTGGAGGGTGGGAAGGGATAGACTGGGATTTCAAAATTGTAGAATAGATAAACAAGATTACGCTGTATAGCACAGGGAAATATACACAAAATGTTATGATAACTCACAGAGAAAAAAATGTGACAATGAGTGTGTATATGTCCATGAATGACTGAAAAATTGTGCTGAACACTGGAATTTGACACAACATTGTAAAATGATTATAAATCAATAAAAAATGTTAAAAAAAAAAAAGACTGAAATCTTTGCTTGTATCTTTAATTATGAAAATTGATTTTCTTTCCTCCCTGCATTATACTATTTCATTTCCTTTGCTATAGGAAGGAATTGTTGAAAATCTTTTCAAATGGGCCCGAGAGGCTGATCAGCCATTGAGGACATATTCTACTGGTCTTTTAGGAGGTGCTATGGAAAATCAAGACATTGCTGCCAACTACAGGGACGAAAATTCACAGCTGGTATGGACCATGTTAGAATGATTTTTTTGCATAAGATGGGAGAGTATTCACATGTTCTTTCTTGCTATCCGAACTTGAGTAGATAGATTTTATTCACTGCCTTGTACTAGAGTGTAGCTATAATTTCAGTATTTCAAGATTACTTTTTTATAAGAGTTTTGACTTTATTTTTTTTTAACTTGAAAATAGCTGTTTTTAATTTGTCAAGAATCGTCTTAGTTTATACCAAATAAAATTGTACCATTCTCTTTCCCTTCCCAATATTTGGATTATGAAAAATTTCAAACATATGGCAAAATAGAAAGAATTTTACAGTGAACACCTGCATACATACTGTTCTACACTTATGTTTTATGACATACCCATCCATCCATTCTCCAATTTTTCTATCCATCCACATTTTTTAAAATGCAGTTTAAAGTAAATTGCCAACCTAATCACTCTTCTCTTTTTAAAACTAAGCATAATACTGTGGTTTAGGATTGGCCCAAAAAATGAGTACTTAAAGGAAAATGTAAAACATAAGTGGAAAATTTGAAAAATAGATTGTGTAATTATATGTATAATGTAGATAATATCTAACAATACAACTTATAACAGATAAAGTTTGAGAAACTTTTGACTTTCAAAGACATTTTTTAAAAATTGTGAATGTAACTAGTGTCTGCCTCTTCAGGTGTGATGGCCCAGCCCAGCTTGATCCAGACAGATGTGTTGTGAATTATGTGTTTCATGTGCAGGTTTTCTGGTTTGGGTTCTCTGGGGAATTTTTTGGGGAATTATTTATTTCATCAAGCTGTAGGAATGAAGTCAACGTATTTTTCAAATCTTTACTATTACCAGGCATTGAGATAACTGCATGAGCATCCAGTTCTCCTTAAGTAGAAATGAGATTTTCTTATTAAGAGTCATTTAAATTAAGATGTAGAAGAGATAACCCCTTTTATTCCATTATCTGTTGAAAGGTGGCAATAGTGCTTCGAAGACTGAGGGAGCTACAGCTTCAGGAAGTGGCTTTGAGGCAAGAAAGCAAGCGTCCTAGCCCTCGAAAGCTCTCCTCTGAGCCTCTTTTGCCTCTGGATGAAGAAGCTGTGGATATGGACTATGGCGACATGGCTGTAGATGTAGTGGATGGTGAACAAGAGGAAGCCTCTGGAGACATGGAGATCTCCTTTCATCTTGATTCAGGCCACAAGACCAGTAGCAGAATGAACTCAGCAACCAAACCTGAGGAAGGAGGATTGAGGAAAAACAAGTCAGCAAAACAGGGTGACAGAGAGAGCTTTAGGAAAGCCAAGCAAAAGTTGGGTTTCTCATCATCTGATCCAGATCGCATGTTTGTTGAGCTGTCTAACAGCAGCTGGTCAGAAATGTCCCCCTGGGTGATTGGCACCAATTACACTCTTTATCCTATGACTCCTGCTATCGAGCAGCGACTTATTCTCCAATATTTGACCCCATTAGGAGAATATCAGGAGGTAAGCTTATTAGGAAAGTACTGTTCACACTTTGGGATTACTGTGTTTATTTCTGGGATATTTTATTGTAGCATTTCATACATTAATGTGTTTTTACTCTAAAACAGAAAACTCTGCCTCAAACTGGTAAAGTCTTATGCATGTCACCTCTGATAAGGCCTTTTAGATCAAAGTGTGTTTGTGTTTATCTTCATAAAACAGGTGGGAGGAGGTACCTCATTTCTTTAATCTTCTGTCCTCATAATGGAATAGGAAATATGTGAAAATAAATCCAAATGTTAAGACTTGCTTTTGGTATTGATTTCAGTTACTTCCCATATTCATGCAACTTGGATCACGGGAGTTGATGATGTTCTATATTGACTTGAAACAGACTAATGATGTCCTGCTTACATTTGAGGCACTCAAGGTAAAATTCTTAAGAATATTAGATCACTGAACATTTTGACATGGATGGGCCTGTGTGGTTTGCTATAGTGCATCTCTGGATTTTATTGTTCAGGGTATTTCTATTGCCAGATGTGTCAAAATAGTTACAAATGAAAATTTCCTATTTAGGTAGAAAAGATGAGGCTTACCAAGTGCCTCCACAGAAATTCAGGGGTCAGTCCTAGAGGATTGAATGTTAAGGGAGAAAGTGGATCTAGACCTGGGAGTGGCCTCAGTTATTGTTACATTTAGGAATGGGAAACTACGTGTATAGTACTTTATGTCATACTACTTTTTCAGTATTCCCTCTGCCAGTCAACACTTTTTCTGAATTCTTAACTATGTGCATATTGTATGATATTAGATTATCTAGGGTGAACAAAATATAAACCAGAAAATGAATAAAGAAATAGAGGCATACCCAAATTCAGTAAAGGTGAATGATTTTCTAGGTTGCAAAGAGGCTAAATATGGGAGGGCAGGTCAGTCTAGCCCACCAGAGCCATACCTATTCATGATAATTAAGGTAAACTGAATAGAGAGAGGTTAAGTTGAATGCATACCATCGTGGCTGTTACAGTTCTACCCAACAGGTAACTAATGAACATAGGACTCTTCTGTGATGTTTACAATATTAGACAAATTAAGTCTCTGCTCTTTATGGTTTGGTTAAGAGAGACAGGCATGTAAACCTGTGGTTTCTTTTAGATATTACGGATGTTGTGAAAAAAATGTGGGGCACAAAGGAAGGACTAGTCTGTTCTTCCTGAGAAATAATAGCTACCAGACAAGACCTCTGAAAGAGAGATGACGTTCTCTCTGGCTCTTTAAAGTTAGCAGTTTTATTCCTGATATTCCAGAACTATGCTGTCAAGTAGAACTTTCTGTGATGATGGAAATGTTCTTTCTGCTGTTCAGTATAGTAGCTGCAAGCCATATATAAGCACTTAAAATGTAGTTAGTGCCACTAAGGCACTGAATTTTTAACTTAATTTTAGTTAATTTAAATTAAATTAGCACATGTGGCCAGTGACTACTGCATTGGATAGCACAGTTCCAGAGTGTATGAAATGAAGAAATTTTCCTTTCAGATCCCAGAAATTTTAAATTTGGAGGATGTCAGACATACTTTGGAGTAACATGTATCCCTTGTGTGGGATATAGTGTGTGTGTGTGTGTATAAAGTGTGTAAACTCATGATTATGCTTTGAACAGTGGGATGAAGCTAGAGATGAGATTGTCTCCAGTGGCCCAAAGGTGTTGCTTTTAGATGCAGCATCCTGTCCTGAAAAGGATGTAGTGAAAGAAGGAATTTGGGCAGTTGCTATTTCTATAGATTTTTGTTATGAGGAACTATAATGGTTGTCATTATTCAGCTGTTTTGATGCAGAGTCATATAAAGGATTAAAGAAGATGAAATAGGGACAAAAGGAAAAATCACACAACAGATCCTTATAGGGATATAAAAAAATGCAGAAAGTTATGTGTACTGTTTCGCTTTAAAGGAAGACTCAGTTGTGTAGGAGAAGGAACAGGTGTTGAAGGTAGTAGAAACAAAATAGATGAAGGTAGTAAATTAAAGTAGTAAATTAAGAACTATGTCTTACATGGAGGTACAATATAAAGAGAGAAAATACTGTCTTTGCCTACATGAGTGAGGTGAGCCAGGTTATGGACTGTGTTGAGCCAAATAAAATTAAGGAGCAGGTAAGAGTTGAACCTGCTTGTTCTTTTTCCCCACCTGCTGGTGGAACTGCCACTTTATGGTAGTGACTTTGAGAAAAACCACCACATGCAATGGCCTAGGTATTGGAGAGAGAACCATACATGGTTTAGCTGTTCCTTGGGGAAAGACTGGGTGTGAGTGTGGTAGAAGTTTGTGTAACAGACAAGAAGAGTAAAGAGGGAAGAGATTTGAATCATGTGTAAGGATCAGTCTGAGTCTAGGTGTTGAGAGAACTTATGAACAGGGTACATACCTGTTTTTTGCCATTGACCTTAGTGAGATTTATACAGGTATCAAATCATGTGTGTCTTGTTCGTACCATGTGCCTGTGTCACCACCCATAAGACACCTTGGCATGAGAAACAGGAGGGGGAGCCATAGTTCTCCCGAGGCCCCATCCGCATTGGCCTGGGTTCAGAGTCATTGAGTAGCCTGCTGCTTGCATTGCACTCCCTGCCCTTAAAATTGCCCAGAAGATCAGGTCCACCCAGAGAGGCTAGTAAGAATTGAACATTAAGTTAACAAAGCTTAAAAGATAGCAAAGGCCTGTCTTTTGTAGACTTAGTAAAACAGTTTTTTAATGAAGATCTATTTAAAGTACATTCTGCTTAGTTCTAAAAATTTACTACTTTTGATAATTTGCTACAGATTGTTCTTTGGGGATATACTAAAGATCAAGTTAAAAGAAGGCAGTTTTGGATTTTATTAGATGATGAGTCAGTGACTGAGCCAAAGTTAAATAAAACGTAGAGCTGACTATGATTAAAATGGGAAGGGTAACAGAAATTCTTAGCGAAGCTATGTAACGATAGATTGGTTGTAGGATTATGTCATTACTTACAGCAGTATTTTTCCTTTCTTGTTTTTCACCTTCATGGAAACCTTTGATATTGGGAGGGAGTGTTATGGATTCTTAGAGTTTGTTATGTTTTTGTTTTTTGTTTCCCATAAGCAGTATCGGTTTTACTTCTGTTGTGAGGGAGTGATTGTCTACTTCAGAGGAGTCCTATATTTAGCAACTTAATATTTTGTGAAGAAATATTTGTTCTAGATTATTCCATGGTAACATATGTCCTCTTTGTTTAGCACCTAGCATCTCTCCTGCTCCATAACAAGTTTGCCACAGAATTTGTTGCCCATGGTGGAGTACAGAAATTACTGGAAATTCCTCGTCCTTCTATGGCTGCAACTGGTGTGTCCATGTGCTTGTATTACCTGTCCTACAACCAGGATGCCATGGAAAGAGTTAAGTCCAGTCCATTTCAAATGTATGGGAGTGGAATAGGGTGGGGAACACTCTAGTACGCTGACAGAACGACTTTTGGATAAAAAAAAAAATGAATAGCTGCATTAAGTTTTAATGAACGAAGCAAGGAGCATAAATGTCTGATCTTTACAACATTTTAAAAATGTAAAATTCTTTAGAAAAGTTCCCAAATGTAAGGTTCTTTAGAAAAGGTCCTTTCCCCCCCTTAACTTTCTGGAAAAAAAAAAAAAAAAAAAAACCAACAAAATCCAAGACAGGTCTGGGAGCTTCTTTTTGCCATTTCTGTTGCATTAGGATATTAGGATATTGTCAAGCTCATTTCAGATGTCCCTCAGTAGAGTTACATTTTGCTTTTTTGAGTCAGTCTGTTGTAAAAACAACAGAGGATACTTTGTATATGTTAACAAGTAGTTTGTGGTGGAAATAGTAAAATCATCCCAGTTCTCAGGGCTCCAGAGGTCCCCTAGCTGGTTTTTCTGTTTTTCCAGTTAAGACTTTTTATTTAGTGATTTTTTTAAAAAGTGTAAGTGGGTTGTACATTTGCAAATAAGTGGGTCCCTAGACACTTACTAGGGAAGCGCTCGTCATTCCTGTGCCTGGAATATTTTTCTACTATTCTGTGTGGTGTGACTCTTCTGGTAGAGTGAAGCTGGTAAATTCTTCTTGGACAATGTCTTTTTTCATCTTTATTTATTAGTAAGGCAGTGTTTTGATTTTAATGTTTTCACCTCATGAGATCAACATTATGCAAGAATATATGGTCTTTTGAGAATAGTAACCTAATCTGTGTGTGTATGTACAAAATTAATTGTGGTTAAGATTAAAAAAAAAAAGTACCATGCAAACCTGGATAATGCTTCAGAATTCATTGTCTGACCTTTAGAAGCCAAGAATATGTTTGAATGAATGAGTGAGTGAGAGGATAATAAACTTGGAGAATTTATTATCAGACAGCTTGGTCACTTTTATCACCCTTGGGCAGTCCTGTGCTTCCCTGAGCCTCTTCCTTATCTGTTACATGAGAATCCTAATACCTGTACAACAGAGCATTGTGAGCATTAAAGGATGTAAATATTTGCAAAATTTGGCACTCAGTAAGTGTAGGTTGGATTTAAATATTTCTCTAAATTTAGGTTGTTTCCAAGCTTGGAGTAGATTGTTATAAAATTTCATTTGTAACTTAAGCTTTAAACTCAGAATGACTTGACCAGGAATGATGATTGTATTCTGCAAAGCTATCTGTCTACATTGGTGAATTTTTCATCCCTTTTGAAAGCTCCTTTGACCCTAGTTTTTAAAAATTATGTTTTTATTTTTATTTTTTTACAGGTTTGCATGCATCCCCACAATGTTCTATCTGATGTGGTGAACTATACCCTGTGGTTAATGGAATGTTCTCATGCCTCAGGATGCTGCCATGCTACTATGTTTTTCTCAATCTGCTTCTCCTTCCGGGCTGTGTTGGAACTCTTTGACCGCTATGATGGTCTTCGTCGTCTGGTGAACTTGGTGAGGTTCTTCAGTGGCTTCTCTTTGTGAGGAACAGGGGTCCTGCTTATCTAGGTTGCCTTTCAGCAGCATTGAGGAGAGGAAGCTTCTGACTGGAGGAATTTTCCTGTCATTCTCATAAAGTCTTTTTTTCTCGTTCATTCACAAATTTCTCTTCCTCTTAAGCAGTTAGAGGACTGTGCCATTGTAGACTTGCCTTGAATATAGTAATTCTGTAGGGGGAATTGCTTGATCTTTCTAAAAGCAATAGTTTTGTGCCTCTGTGTCTTTTGACATGATTGAAAGCTATGTAATTTTTCAGTATGAGTTTAATGTTTTGCTTTCTTGTGGCTACTCTTAGCATGTGTATAGACAGATGTACTTTGATATTTGTTAGTCTTCTTGAGCATAAACTGAAATCTTCTCCTTTTACTTTTCTTTTTTGTTTTCTCCATCTTTTGTCCATTCTTTCTTAATAGATCAGTACTTTGGAGATTCTAAATTTGGAAGATCAGGGTGCACTTCTGAGCGATGATGAAATATTTGCCAGCCGCCAAACTGGGAAACATACCTGCATGGCCTTGCGCAAGTACTTTGAGGCTCACCTAGCTATTAAATTGGAACAAGTGAAGCAGTCACTTCAGAGGACTGAGGGTGGCATTCTTGTTCATCCTCAGCCCCCATACAAGGTGAGAGAACCGTGTCTTAAAGGGAATGTTGTTAATATTCTCTGTAGCATCTTGGGCCTGAAATGCACATTCATATCAGTGAAGTCGACATGAGATGTACATTGTCGGATTATACTTGCACTATGTGGAGGCAGAATACTTGAAAATGGAGGTATCAGGGACTTATTTTGCTTCCATTTGTAAGTTGGTGCGTCTCTGGGATACTAGAACTAAAAGATGAGCTGCAATGTGCGTAAAAGGGCTTTATTTTATGAAAAGTACTGGATATCCTCCTGTGTACTACTTCCTTCTGTGTGGAATTTCTTTTCTCAGAGGGTGTGTCTAATTCCACTTCTCTATCATTTTTGAACTTAACTTGGTATGTCTTGGAACAAAGATTAGTAACTGCATGTCTTAAAAATCACAAATTGAAAAGAAACCCATTATTTTACATGGTGCTTCTTTTTCTTCTTAAGCTGTGAGATATAGGCACCAATAATTTGAACATTATGTTATTTTTTTTGGGCAAAAGGTATTGTGAATCTAGTTATAAATAAAAGATTAAACAATATATATGTATTTATTATTTCACATATGGGCTGTGGACTCAAAAATTGTGGGATTTGAAAGCATTTATTACTAAGCTTTGTTATTAAAACCTTTTGGCCATTGAGTTGTGCTGAAGAAAGCAGGCAAATTGATAGAGTTCTTTAGTGATATATCTTTCTCCTTTTAGGCATGTTCATATACTCATGAACAAATTGTGGAGATGATGGAGTTTTTGATAGAATATGGCCCAGCGCAGCTATACTGGGAACCAGCAGAAGTCTTCCTCAAACTGTCTTGTGTCCAACTCTTGTTGCAGCTTATTTCTATTGCCTGCAATTGGAAGACCTATTATGCAAGGTGGGATCAGAGAGGGATTTCAAAAGAAGTTAGATTTTGCTTTTTGCTAGATTGATGTTGGTTTTCTCATAGTGTGTGCTTAACAAAAACCCGTTGAATTGAAATTTTGGGCTTGAATCTGAGAAACTAGATTAAGTGTGATAATGTAATGTTAAATTTATAGGGTGCTTTGTCTTGGTGATTGTGAATACTGCACAGTAGGCAGGGATCAGCATCTGTACTCTTAGAGAAGTTATGTAATTTACATGGTGACAGCTGCAGAGGTGGGGTTGAAGTCCTGTCTTGAGACTAGAGTCCAGTATCCTTTGGTACTTAGACTTAAAATGTCTCTCCACTGCTTGACAACCATGTATAATATTTATCTTACCTTCACATAAAACTATTTTTTACTCTTGTTATGATTTTCACCATTCAGTTAAAAACAGAGCAGAGCAGGACAAGGGTCAGGAAAAAAAGACAGCTGATGGAATCAGAAGGTTGGATGGATTCTATTTCAGGATGATACAAACAGAATTAAATCATATTTTGGAAAGGAATCTGAAGAGAAGATAGTAACAAGGTTAATAAACAGTGGTTCTTGACTTTCTTTTCCTATCTGCCCACTACCATAAGACACAAGGGGCTTATTTAGGGTGCACATGGCTTGTTTGCTAAAATCCCAGGATATTAAATCTAGGGGAGTATTTTTGGAGCGGCCACTTTCAAACTTTTTGGACTCAGGATCCATATTAAAAATTATTAGAACCCCCCCTAAAACTTTTGTTTTTGTATTATATCTATTGATACTTAACATATTAGAAATGAAAACTGAGACGATGTAAGAATATTTATTTATGAATTTATTTAAAAAATCTGAACCCATTGCTTATTAGTATTTTTTAATGAAGTTTCTAAAATAAAACCAGATGATTTCATCAAGTTTTTAAAATGTCTGGCTTCATATTTCATATCTGCTTTTGTGTTCAGTCTTATGTGACATCACACATGACAGCCTCTGGAAAGCTTTACAATACACTCGTGAGAGAATGAGACTGAGAAATGGAAATAACCGCTTAGTGTTACTATGAAAATGGTTTTTATATCTCAGCACCTTTTGAAAGGGTCTCAGAGACTCCTGGGGTCCCCTAGCTAAAATTTGAGAACCACTGTTTTAGAGCACTAAAGTAGGTTATTATATTTACTTGGAGAACATTGCTTTAAAGATGATGAAAACTCAGAAGATAACTAGGAAGGTTATAAATACATTTTCTGAGTGGTAAATCCATATTTGGTTACTTAAAATATAAGTATGTTCTTTAAAAGCTTATTTTTAAAAATAAAATTAAACTCTTGTTTCTGCTTAGATTATACAGAACCTTAGAAATGAAAATTATTCTCAGCCACTGTTAATTTCTTCAGTCTTTTTTCCATAATGTATGTAAATATACATAATTGAGATTATAATATTTAAGCAAATCTTTTAAATGAAATATCTCAAAATACTTAAAGGTCAAGAATAAAATAACAACTACTCCATACCCAGGGTTGGCATGTTGCTGTATTTGTTTCTTTCTCAATTCCTTTCCTCTTTCTGCCTCCCAAAGTGACCAATCTTCTGAATTTGGTGTGCATTGTCTCCATTCATGTTTCTATGCCATACGTGTGTGGGTGTATAAATAACAATATAGTACTCTTTTGTATTCCTTAAAATTATGTAAATATATCCTGTATGCGTCTTTTGCCAACTTGGTTTTTGCCCTGTATTTTTATTTACTTTTTTAATATAAGTTTTAGATATACAGTCATCCTTATGTGTTTGAGATTTATACATGTTGATATTTATTTGAACTCTTATATTTCTATATTATACTTTATTCTCCTATTGATGGACATTTAGTATCTGTTACTTCTTTTCTTCTTGTCAAATGAATGGTACCACAAACCTCTTTTTGGAGTCTCTCTTGAGGACATGATGTGTACAACCTTGGTTGTAGTGTGTCTGCATTTCATCTTTAGTGGATGTTGCCAAGTTGCTTGGAAAATGATCGTAGTGTTTTCTTCTCCCAACAGCAGTCAATGGGAGTTTTCATTTTTCTACCTTCTTGCCAATACTTGGTATTGTCAGATTTAAAATTTTTTATCTTAAGTTTTCTATTTCATTAATGTTCTATTTTGAGCCTTTTCCTTTGTCCTTTAGAGTTCTTTGAAAATAATTGTCAAAGTAGTTCATCGTATGAGTGTACCATAATTTAACACGTGTATTCTTATTTGTGTAAGTTTTCTTAATTCTTTTGCTATTTTACATGATGTGATAATGGACATCTTAATACATAAATATTTGTTTGTGCTTCTGATTATTTTCTTAGGACAGATTCCTAGAGGGGAAATTCCTGGGCCAAAGGTTATGAACATTTTAAGAACCTTGTTTCATATTTCCAGATTATTTTCTAAAAAGAGTATCCTAATTTCTACTCCCACCAAAAGTTTGAGAACATTTGTCTCTGTACATCTTCACCAGCACTGGGGATTATCCTTTGTTTCTAATCTTAGCAATTTGATGGGTGAAAATTCCAGTCCCATGTTTTTTGAAAGTAATGTCATAGTGACTTACAGAACCTCTTTTGACGCCATGACTAGGGACAGAGCCAAACAGGTAGTAGTTCGGATCCATCGTATGTCTGTCTGTCTGTCTCTTTTAACTGTTGTTTCTTGTGACTGTATCCTAGTTTCCCTTTGACTAATTCTTCTTCCTGTCCAGGAATGACACTGTGCGCTTTGCTTTGGATGTCCTGGCTATTCTCACTGTTGTGCCAAAAATCCAGCTCCAGTTGGCAGAGTCAGTGGATGTGCTAGATGAGGCCGGCTCCACTGTCTCTACTGTAGGTAGGTTGTACCTTGCCATTTTTGTTACTGCGTGGTCTGGATTTTTTTCCTTTGCCATTCTGGTTGTGGTTACTTACCTGACCGAATTTTGCAATATTAGAGTAGAAGGTAATAGAGGAGGGTACCTTGTAAGTCATGCCATTAGATTCATATAGGGTAGTCATGTGAGTAAACTCAGGTTTTCTGGGTTGTACAGGTGTTTCTGCTATAATGGTTTACATGTGCATTCCTGAAACCTTTTTACTCTGCAGAGTGTTGTGCTAAAAATAGAATTCATGAGAAAAATGGGTTGGGGCAGACAGTGAAAATAAGCAACTTTGTTAGCTGAGCCCTAACAAAATTAGTAAGTGGCAGGCAGCTCAGAATGGATAGCAGCTGTTATATACAAAACAAAAGCATACACTTTGTTTGAAAATACCTCATAAGCAGGCTTATGGGGGCTGCTGCTAAGGTGAGCATGACAAATAGTGTGCCTGCTCTGGGTCCTAGGATGCACCACTCTGAAAGTCCAAGGCATAGCCACTTGTTTTTAACTTTTCTCATATATAGAAGAAAGAGTTCCTGCTGCCACTATAGCAGCCAGGCTGAGGGCTTTTTCCTTTCCTCCTGAAGGTTTTAATTTATTCCCACTATTTTTGCTCTCCTTACCTAGGAAAAATTGCACATGAACCTTGGTGACTTCCACATTATACTGACATCATTCCCCTATTTAACAACTGCTTATGAGGTATTGCGTCATAAAGATACATTGTAGTAGAACTGATTGCATTTTACACAAACTATTCCTTGTGCTTTTCTTAAAAAGTGTGGTAATTTTCTTTTAAATGGAACAAAATGAATAGAAATTTTGACTCTGGAATAACCAGTGAAGTTGGCTATTAGTTTTATGAGGAGTTATATGAAATGTTTTTTTTCCCCCCGATAGGTATCAGCATTATTTTGGGAGTGGCTGAGGGTGAGTTTTTTATTCATGATGCTGAAATTCAGAAGTCAGCACTTCAGATTATCATCAATTGTGTGTGTGGCCCGGATAACAGAATTTCTAGTATTGGCAAATTTATCTCTGGAACTCCTCGGAGAAAGCTGCCTCAGACTCCCAAAAGCAGCGAGCACACTCTGGCCAAGATGTGGAATGTGGTCCAGTCCAACAATGGCATCAAGGTGCTTCTGTCCTTACTGTCCATCAAGATGCCCATCACAGATGCAGACCAGATCCGGGCCCTGGCTTGCAAGGCCCTGGTGGGCCTGTCTCGCAGTAGCACTGTCCGGCAGATCATCAGCAAACTGCCCCTTTTTAGCAGCTGCCAGATCCAGCAGCTGATGAAGGAGCCTGTGCTGCAGGACAAGCGCAGTGACCACGTCAAGTTCTGCAAGTATGCTGCTGAGCTCATTGAACGCGTGTCAGGAAAGCCACTTCTCATTGGCACTGATGTGTCCCTGGCACGACTGCAGAAAGCAGATGTTGTTGCCCAGTCGAGGATCTCCTTTCCTGAGAAAGAGCTGCTTCTGCTGATACGGAACCATCTCATTTCTAAAGGGCTTGGGGAGACAGCAACCGTGCTGACTAAAGAAGCTGACCTGCCCATGACTGCTGCCTCCCATTCTTCTGCCTTCACCCCAGTCACTGCTGCTGCTTCTCCTGTGTCTCTCCCCCGTACCCCTCGCATTGCCAATGGCATTGCAACTCGACTGGGCAGCCATACTGCTGTGGGTGCCTCTGCCCCTTCTGCCCCTGCTGCTCATCCTCAGCCACGGGCCCCCCAGGGTTCACTAGCTCTGCCTGGCCCATCTTATGCAGGCAACTCCCCTTTGATTGGTAGGATCAGTTTTATCAGAGAGAGGCCATCACCCTGCAATGGCAGGAAAATCAGAGTGTTGCGGCAGAAGTCGGACCATGGCGCCTACAGCCAAAGCCCAGCCATAAAAAAGCAGTTGGACAGACATCTTCCTTCCCCACCTACGTTGGACAGTATCATCACAGAATATCTTAGAGAGCAGCACGCGCGCTGCAAGAACCCAGTTGCCACCTGCCCACCTTTCTCTCTCTTTACTCCTCACCAATGTCCTGAGCCAAAACAGAGGCGGCAAGCGCCAATAAACTTTACCTCAAGGCTAAACCGCAGGGCATCATTTCCAAAGTATGGAGGGGTGGATGGCGGATGCTTTGATAGGCACCTTATCTTTAGCAGGTAAGGAGAGGTAACCTCACTCCCTGGGAATTGGAAGGATTTTTCTGTTTAAATCAAAATGTATGGGCAGTATCAGCATGGAGTGATTAGTCCAGAAAACCATTTCTTGGCCTGCAATACCAGGAATTCCTACTTTGTGGGACTACATGAACACTGTAACTATACCTTCTTTTGTCAGCGGTGGATTCCTTGTGTGATTATTGGCAACGTTGATAAGATAATCTTCATTCTTGTTATAACTAGTATATTTTCTAGAACCCATGCAATACTCTGTCCCTAACTAGGCTCCCAAATTTGTTTTTGTGCTGGTCCAAGTTGTCTCCTTTTCTGATTCTTTATTTTTCTTAATGGAGGTGCTGGGGATTGAACCCAGGACCTTGTGCATGCCAAGCACATACTCTACCACTGAGCTGTAGCTCCTCCCCTCCTATTCTGATTCTTTACAGTCTTACATACAGGTCATAGGATCTCAGGTTTTAAACATGGGCATTTTTGTTAATGTTAAAAATTTTAAATGAAGGTCCTTTTCTCTCTTTTAAAATGAAGATAAACCGCTGAAGGTCACTATGATATTTATGAAGAACCCATTTCAAACATACTTTTGTCCTTCTAACAGTTTCCTTTTTCCATGTTCTTGCATGTTCCTTATCTCTGATTCTGTCTTTTTTTCTTTTTTTTTTGCTTAGATTCCGCCCCATTTCAGTGTTCCGGGAAGCCAATGAGGATGAGAGTGGCTTCACCTGCTGTGCATTCTCAGCACGGGAGCGGTTCCTGATGCTTGGCACCTGCACTGGGCAGTTGAAGCTCTATAATGTGTTTAGTGGACAAGAAGAGGCCAGCTATAACTGTCACAACTCAGCTATCACACACCTCGAACCTTCTAGGGTAAAGGTTCCTTCTAGGTTGTTCCCAGTCATTCTTCTAGGATAGGTTGGTGAACTATGGGCCGGTGGGCTGGCTGGCTAGTTGCCTGTATTTGTACATAAAGTTTTATTGGAGCACAGCCATGCTCATACGTTTGTGTATTATCATGGCTGCTTCTGTGCTACAGTGGCAGAGTTGTGTACCATAGTGGCATGAAACACAGACCATATGGCCTGCAGAACCTGACGTATTCACTCTCTGGCCCTATGTTTGCCAGTCTTTGTTCTAAGACCTTAAGATAGATTTTTTAAAAATTTGCTTCGGTTGGAAACAGATTATCAGCTATGACCACAAGAGTTTTTTGTGTATGTCAGAAGGAAATCTCTTACGTACTGTGAATTTTTAGAAGAACAAGCATTATTTGATTCCAGTGGTGGCTCATAATTTATTAGTACTGTTCTGTGGATGGAATTGACACCTTTGCTGTTTCTAAAAGTCAAGACTGCTAAGATGACAAGGATAATTTTTCTGATTTTAGAGTAAAGGAGGCTCACCTTTTATTGGGCTTTCTCCTTGAGAAACCTTTAAGAATCCTTAGCTAGAGAGGCTAACACTTGTTTTCAGTTGACTGATATTTCAGATGAAGGAGACAGAAATATGGCCAAATATTAAGGAGGAACCATCTCTGACATCTTTCCAAGCCACCCCCCCTTGGGATTTTTGTTACTAGTTCAGGAGGATGTAATATTCTCTTAAATTTAGTTACTTTTTAGGACATAGGAGGTACATGTTACTTAAATCCCAGCAGCTTCTGACCATTTCTTGGTTCCTAAGAGTATTTCTGTTTTCTTCATAATCCAACAATATTTTGTATGCTTGGATTTTAAAATGCTCATGGTAAGTAGCATTTATATAAACATATTATTACCCACCTTGGGCCTCCCCTCATCTTTTAGGACGGGTCCTTGCTGCTGACATCTGCTACTTGGAGCCAGCCTCTGTCTGCACTTTGGGGAATGAAATCAGTATTTGATATGAAGTATGTATCTACTTTTACAACCTAGTCTCTCTGTTTTATGATTTACCCTTTTCATCTGATTCTTTGACTCAAAGCCTTTTGGGAAAAAGAGGAATGCTGTAAGTTATTTTGCTCACTTCTCTTCCTCATCTGTGGTTCATGTTTAACAAGATTTTATCTTTTTTAGTTCCTGGACATTCTCACCCAGTATATACATTCCCATCATACAGTAGACCCTTCACTAATCCGAAATGGCACATCTGTATGTTTTCTCATGTTCACATGTGAAAGTTGCACTTTGTTGGGGCATAATTCAAAGGCACATGTGTCCTTCTAGCCATTTTTTAACCAGGTAGTTCCCATTAATTACTTTGGATCTGCTTGGACAAAACTGATGGAGGGATTTGCTTTTTAATATTAAGTGTACAATTTTTACCTCTTTGGGAACTGAGAATCTTTAGGTGAGTATAGTCAGGCAAGAGGCTGAGGATCGCTTTATTTTCAGTCAGTTGAATGAGTCTGTCCTGAAGGTCAGTTACTTAATTACTTTTGTTGTTTGTTCACAGGCATTCCTTCACAGAAGATCACTATGTCGAGTTCAGTAAGCACTCTCAGGATCGAGTCATAGGCACAAAAGGAGACATTGCCCACGTAAGTACTTAAGAATCCACTGCTTTCAAGCTGATTTGTCCATTTATTCTGAACTCTTATGGACTGAATGTGAGGACTTAAGTCCTTTCGGTGACAAGAAATTACTCAGTCATAGTGTTTCCAGATGGCATCCAGAAGTGTAATGGGGTAGTTCTAACCTCTATGGGAAAAATGTGAAAAGACTGCACATGAACTTAACCTGGCAATTTGAGAACGATTTCATATAGCACAGCAGATATTTTTAAGCAGTAAGTTTTAGATGAAATAAAGTCC
Source organism: Camelus bactrianus (assembly GCF_048773025.1). NCBI lineage: Eukaryota > Metazoa > Chordata > Mammalia > Artiodactyla > Camelidae > Camelus > Camelus bactrianus. Next base: position 32,696,866 of record NC_133555.1, read on the forward strand.
CTGCCTTTATGGACCCTCACTGAGGAGACAGTAAAGAAGCAAATATATGGTATGTCAGGTGGTAAGTGCTGCCAGTGAAAAGAAAGCAGGGCAAAAGGCAGGAAGTGCTTGGTGATGGTATGGGAGACTTCTTTTTTAACTAGGATAATCATTGTCACTGATTGGATAATGTTTATGTAGCGTCTTGAAGGAAGTGTGGGTGTCACGCAGATGTCTGGGGGAATGTGATCTAAGACAGGGAATGACAAGGGAAAAGCCCTTAATTGGGAGGTGGGAGGGAGAAGGGGAGGGTAAGAACTGAGGTCAGTGGCGGGGGAGGTACGGAATACCATGTAGTATCTTGCAGTGTGTTATTTAGGACCTTTGGCTTTTCCTCTGAGAGATGAAGACACTGGAGGGTGAGCAAGAGGGCATGTGACTAGATATAAACTTCCTAAAGTGTGAGTCTGGTTTCTATGAGAGAAGCAAGAGCAGGCTGTCCAGTTAGGAGGATATTGTGCCCACTAACATGTGAGAGCTGCAGGGGGGCTGGGCCCAGGTAGGCATGGTGGAGGTGATGAGAAGTGATGCTTCTGGGCCCTGGGTTTTGGACACATGAAATGTGTGATTCTCTTAGATATTCAGATAGGGAATGGATGGTTGAATATACAAATTCAGGGTTCAGGAGAAAAGTCTGTGATGGGAGATATAAACATGGGAGTCATCCACTTGTCAGTATTTTTAGAGCCACGAACTTGGATGAGGTCATTAAGGAGGCTAGAGAAGTAAAGTGAGGACGGAGTCCTGGCATGTGCCAATATTTAGAAGTTGCCGTTATGAGGAGGAACTTGGGAAGGAGACCAAGATAGTGGCTAGTTAGGCAGCAGGAGATCCCGGGAAAAACATGTGCCCTAGAAGGTAAGGGTACTCAAAAGCTTCCGATTGATCTTCTGGGTCAGAAACTGCTGATGGGGTGCATAAGATGAGAATTGAGAGATGACCTTTGACTTGGTTACAGGGTGGTCATTGTTAACCCTGTCAGGAGCTAGTTTGTGTACTGGAATGAAAATCTGATTAGACTCGGTTCATGAGAGAACAGGAGAAAAGAAGTGGAGACACTGAGTATAGATAAGTCTTTTGCTGAAGTGTTTTGCTGAAAAAAATAGGTAGAGAAGTGGGGGTAGTAGCTTAAGGTGGAGGATATGGGGTGGTGAAAGGAGGGTTTTCCCCAACCTTCTCATTTGAAAATGTTAAAATATGTAGAAAAGTTGAAATAGTAGTACATATAACTATCACCTAGATTGATCAGTTTAATATTTTGCCGTATTTTCTTTCTGTGTAAATGTGTGTTTTTCTGAATCACTGAAAGTAAGTTGCAAACATTGTGACATTTTATCCCTAAGTCTCATAGCATGTATATCCTAGCAATAATGACATTTTATTACATAATCACACTGTTATCAAATATAAGAAATTTATAGTAATTCCCAAATACCATCTAATACCATTCCATACTCAGTTTTCCCAATTGTTCTCTGATATGTTTGGTTTCAAATGTTTTGTTTTGTTTTTTTGAACCAGGATCCAGCCAAGATTCACATATTGCATTTGATTGTTATGTCTCACTAATATTTTAAAGCCAAGAACCATTTCTCCAGTTTTCATGACATTGAATTTTGAAGAGACCAGGCTAGTTGTCTTGTCCCATGATCTGGATTTGTTTGTTTCCTTGTGGTGTCTCCTTATTTGTTCCTCTGTTAAAGGAGGATTTTTTTTTTTTAAAGATTGGAAATATTACATCATGTCTGTAAGCTGATGGGATAGATCTGGTCTCTGCATGGGTTGCACATTGTAGACTTTGGAATTGTTACTATTGTAGGGCTAAACTGGTATATTGGGAGTTTAAGGAGAAAAATATATTTCATTGATGCCTTTCTCCAAAAAGTAACCTGTAAGAGTATTTTATGGATAACCGTTGGTTAATCCATATGGAGAATTTCTCATTTTCAATCTTAGAAATATTTTCTTTTTCTTGAAAGGGGGACTGGGAAGAAGAGGGTTTTCTTATCCCTGTTACAGTCTTAGCTTCTCACTTTCTTACTTGTGGGAAAGAGACTTTTCAAACCCTGAATGGAAAGCACAGCACATAAACTTTGCTTGGATGTGTGTGGCCTTCCTACTTTCCAGTTATTTTTCAGTATTAGGGCTTTTATAATTTTGATGGGATTTGGAAAGTGTGGGAAAGATACTTAACACAGCTTCTGTTTGAATTTGTCAACGGATGGATTGGTCTGACTTTTCTCTTCCCACCCCTTCTTCTCTAAAGATTTATGATATTCAGACTGGCAACAAGCTGTTGACTCTGTTTAACCCAGATCTTGCCAACAACTACAAGAGGAACTGTGCCACCTTTAATCCTACAGATGATCTTGTCTTAAATGACGGCGTCCTTTGGGATGTCCGCTCTGCGCAGGCCATCCACAAGTTTGACAAGTTCAACATGAACATCAGTGGAGTTTTCCATCCGAATGGGCTGGAGGTCATCATTAATACTGAGATTGTATCCTTTACAGCCATGTCTCACTTTCCATTTGTTATCTAGTTTGTAATGCAGAAATAATTTATCTTTCTACCAATACCTAGTTGAAGTAACCACACAGGTAATAACCTGGTGCCTCTCCTTTGGTTTGAAGTGTCATTGAATCTCCAGTGGATTCTTGTTGATATTGGTAATTATTGATGATTCTTACTAGCATGTTTTCTTTGTGTTGGGAAGAATGACCAGATTTCTGCCTCCCACTTCCCCAAGTATCAAATTGAGTTTTATTTATCTTCAGAAGAATTTTGCTTTTACTCTATAGAAATCGATTGCTATACATAAGAGTGAAATGAAGCACTGCTGATAAGAGAAGGGGAACTCATGTGGCTTTCATGTATGTGAGGATATCGTTTTACCTTGATCTCATTGACTTATAAATCATTAATAAGAAGGAGGAGAAAAGTGATGTTTCAGAATTTCCTCCAAGAGGTTAGATAAGAAGTTTCGGGTAAAACAGTTTTCCTTGACCACTCCCCTCCTAGTGGGACCTTCGTACTTTCCATCTTTTACACACAGTTCCTGCACTGGATCAGTGTCGTGTGGTGTTCAACCACACGGGGACAGTGATGTATGGAGGTAATAAATGTTTTATTTTTCATCATTTTCTCTTTCTTCTCTCCCCTCCCCTCACTTAATTGGATACTTCCTATTAAGAAGTCTCTCAAGTATGAACTGGAAAACATTTCAAAGTTGAAACATAAAAGATAATAGCATAAATGGTAACAAAATTTGTTGATGAAAACAATGTTGATTTAGGGTGCAAGGTGACTGGCTTTGAAGATAACAAGTAAATCTTGTATACAAAGAAATTTCATGCAGTGATTTCCCATATGTTATCATTATGAATGTAAAGAAAAACCTTTGCATTTTTGGTCTTGGGATTTTGTAAGCTTTCAGCTTTAACTGTTGTGGGAGGTTCAGGATATTGTTTGGATTTGCAAGGAGAGGATGCTTTGAGAGGAACTAACTAGATGCAGAGTGAATTTACTACAGGGAAACTCACTGAAGTCTCAAGATTTCAGTGAAAATTAGTATCTACAGTTGTGAATGGGGGATGTTTCTGATTCTAATAGTGTTTTGTTCCCCTGCCCCATTTCCCCTTTTCCTCCCAACTAGCTATGCTGCAGGCAGATGATGAAGAAGACTTAATGGAAGAGAGGATGAAAAGCCCTTTTGGGTCATCCTTCCGAACATTTAATGCAACTGACTACAAACCTATAGGTAAGCATGAAGGGGCAGACATTGGTCATTTTGCCATGTATTGGTGTTCCTTTTCTAAGATCCTCCATTTTCTGAGAGGATTATAATTTTTCACTGAAAAGCAGAGGAGTTATGGCAATATTTATGAACAATCAACTTGAATTCTCTAACAGAAAAGCTGGTTTTAAGATCACAGCAGTAGTCCAATCCCGAGTCTTGTCACATTCTGTTTTCCAGCGACCATTGATGTGAAACGGAACATCTTTGACCTATGCACAGACACCAAAGACTGTTATCTTGCTGTCATTGAGGTAAAGGGAGTTAGCAGAAACCCTGCTGTTCTATTGTGATGTTTAAGATCATTTCCAATTTGTAATCCAGGTATTGTCTGATAGAAGATGTGTTCTCAAGTTGGTGCATTCCTGATGGTAGATTATTGATAACCCACTCATTTCATGGAGAGATACACTGTATAAGAGAAGTAGTAGGAAAATCCCAGTATTTTCCAGCATAGAGAGTTCTATCTCCTATTATCCTGGACTCACATTGTCATCCCTTTATTTTAGAGGAGTCTGGATCTCTCGCCAGAGCATCTTTGCAACAGGTTTGCTCCAGGGATGGTGGTCTCTTTTGTGCCCATATCCTTCTCTGCCCAAGCCTTCTCATTCTGTTTTTCTTTCCCTCTGTATCCTAGGTGTAACATTTTTAGAGTCAGTTCAAGAATTTTGGTTATCAGAAGCTTTGATAGTTACAGGGTCATGGTATGTGAGTGCCAGGCATAGTTGAGGCATGGATGTGGGCCTTCTGAAAACTAACTGCCCCTTGTGGACTGGGTGTTCTATTTCAGAACCAAGGCAGCATAGATTCTCTGAACATGGACACAGTATGCAGGCTGTATGAAGTGGGCAGGCAGCGTCTGGCAGAGGATGAAGATGAAGAGGAGGACCAGGTCAGTGGTCTTTGAAATTTCTTCCTTCTAAATAATGCTTTATAGAGATTATGCTCTTCTGCTTTTTGCTATCAGGGTTTTTTTGTTTGTTTGTTTGTTTGTTTGTTTAAGTTTTTGCTGTAGGGGTGTTTGCTACCATTTGGCATATTTTGAAGGCCCTTGATGACTAAAACTCAGAAGGAAGCAGATCCTGTTATTACAAAACTTTTAACCAGTACCTGATGGTCCTTGACTTCCATTTATAGATTGATTTGCAGTTCAGCAATCTCTGATTTTGTTTTAGAGATTTCCTTTAACTCGCCCTCAGTATCAGTGCCCTGTCTGGCTTCTGGATAAGCGGACTGCCATTTTCCCAATGTCAATACAAAACAGAGAAGTCACTCTGCTGGGATAGGTCATAGAAATGGCTTAACCTTTTAAAGTTCTGGTTTGCATTTTCTCGCTTTTATGGCATAATCTATTTTTAGAACAATAGAGTGAGTTTATAGATACAGGGAAGATACTGATGCTTTTGAGAAATTAAACATTTATAAAAGGTGAGTAGATGGTATCAATGTCCCAGTCTTAGCTTTTCCTTTCTCATAGGGAATTTTAATTTACGATCATGTTATGCTAGGTGCTGGCCTGTGTGGTGAGTCAGTTGATGTCAGTTATGAAGTGTTTCTCAAACTTAATGAGTTTCAGCAGATCTTTACTGCCTACTAGACTCACACATTCTCTTTCCAAGCATACACCCTTAGCCTGATTCTTCAGACAAATCTGAGAAATATTAATTGCTGAGTAATGTAAAATTGAAAATGAATGACTGGGTTTTTTACTTTCTTGTTGCAGATAATAAAGCAGATAATGTGTCCTTTTTCCAGATCTTGGATTCAGTTCTGTTTCTTTCCTTTGCTATGGTGTTGCTTAGTCTTGGTGCTTTGTCTCCTCTTTAAGGGCACAGAGGTGTTCTGGGTGAGAGCAGGGGCCACCATAAGACAAGAGGAGGTGCACTTTCTTCTGTTTGCTCTGCCATCGCTGTCTGATTCTCATCCCTCAGCTACTCTTTGGTGAATCATGCTAGTGCTTAGGGCTAATGGAATAGCATCCTTCCCAAGCAGTTTGTACTTAAGATTTAGAATAATTTGTGAGAGCAAACATTTTGAAAGTGGTAATTTTAAAAGTGGTTTTTTTTTCTGATGCAAGTGTAATACTATGGGCCACTTTCTGACAGGACTTAGTACTGACTAAGCAAGGGCGTTTTGTTGCGCCAGTTTGAGATTTAGGTATGTGTTCCACTGTTGGGCTTCATAGGTTAAGAACCTATGCTTTGTTCTCTAAATTGAATCCTTGAGTTCTCTGTCACTTGGGATCATCAAGCTAAAACAGACTCACTTTACAATCCATTGTGTGAGCTCTCTTGATCTCTGTCTCTGGTGGAATGTTCTAGCTGGCTAAGCATGAATTTTACTAGAGCTCAGAGATAATTCATAATCCCAAGAAATGGGTTTCTGAGCAGAATGGGGAAAGGGGGCTTGTATGTGTTTGGAGTTAGTAGTCACTGTGGGATTGGAGCACAGCCTTCTTTAGGACTTGCTTCTTATCCCAGAGGGACTGTGCACCAGTGCTTCCTCTGAGGGAAGCCCTCTTAGGGAAGGGCAGTTTGTCAGCCCTATCTTTCCTCTCCCTTTGCCCACAGATAAAGATAGTCATGATCCTTGTTGGATACCATGGGAATATTATTTTATAAAGCACTTTACTGAAAATGACATCCTCAGTACAATACTTTCTGCTTTTTCTGGAATAGATTATTTTTTTTTAGAGCAGTTTTAGGTTCACAGCAAAATTGAGCAGAAGGTACAGAGATCTCCCATAAACGCCCTGACCCCATAGGCATAGCCTCCCCCGTTAACAGCATCCCGCACCACAGTAGTACATTTGTTACAACTGATGAACCTACATTGACACATCATTATCACCCAGAGTCCATGGGTTTACATTAGGGTTCACTCTTGATAGTGTACATTCACGTCTGGACAGAAGTATGGTACCTCTGTTGTAGTCCCATACATAGTAGTTTCACTGCTCTCATCCTCTGTGCTCCACTGGTTCATTCTTCCCTGCCCCAGCCCCTGACAACCACTGATATGTTTACTGTTCCATAGCTTTGCTTTTTCCAGAGTGTCACATAGTTGGAATCGCACAGTATAAGCCTTTTCAGATTGGCTTCTTTCATTTAGTAATATGCATTTAGATTTGTTCTTTATCTTTTCATGACTTGATAGTTCATTTCATTTTAATGCTGAATAGTTCATTGTTTGGATGTACCACACTTTATTCATTCACATACTGAACATCTTGCTTGCAATTTTGAATAGTTTTGGCAATTATGTTTTGGCATAATTTGAATAAAGTTTTGGCAAATAAGTATAAAGCTCCTGGAGGGCGTGCAAAAAAGGGAACCCTCCTATACTTTTGGTGGGAATGTGAATTGGTACAGCCACTATGGAAAGTAGTATGGAGGTTCCTTAAAAAACTAAAAATAGAGTTGCCGTATGATCCAGCAATTTCATTCCTGGGCATATATCCAGAAAAAACTCTAATTTGGAAATATACATGCACCCCTGTGTTCATAGCAGCACTATTTACAATAGTCAAGACATGGAAGCAACCTAAATGTTCATCGACAGATGAATGGATGAAGATGTGGTGTGTGTGTGTGTGTGTGTGTGTGTGTGTGTATACATGGCTATGTATATATATACACACACACACACAATGGAATACTACTCAGCCATAAAAAGAGTGAAGTAATGCCATTTGCAGCAACATGGATAGACCTAGAGATTATCATATTAAGTGAAGTAAGTCAGGAAGAGAAAGACAGATACTGTATAACGCAAATGAACTTATTTACAGAACATAAACAGACTCACAGACATGAAAAATAAACTTATGATTTCCAAAGGGGAGATGGCGTGAGGGAGGGATAAATTAGCTGTTTGGATTTAGCAGATACAAACTACTATATATAAAACAGATAAAACAATGAGGCCCTACTGTATCGTGTAGGGAACTATATTCAATATGCTGTAATGACCTATAATGGAAAAGAATTTGAAAAAGAATGTATGTACTCAAAGTGTATCACTTTGCTATATACCAGAAAGACAACATTGTAAATCAACTATACTTCAATTAAAAAAAAAAGAATAAAAGCTCCTGTATCAACTATACCTCAAAAAAAAAACAAAACAAAACAAAACCCACACATTGTGCACCTTAAACTTACACAATGTTATATGTCAGTTGTATCTCAGAAAAATGAAACTCAGATTACCTATTTAAAAAAAAGAATAAAACTCCTGTAAACATCCATGTGCAGGTTTTTGCGTGGACATCAGTTTTCAAATCCTTTGTGTAAATACCAAGGAGTGTGATTATTGGATCATACAGTAAGAGTTATGTTTAATTTTGTAAGAAACTGCCAAACTGTACCAAAATGGCTGTATGATTTTGCATTTCTGCCATCAGTGAATGAGAGTTTCTGTTGCTCCATGATCTTTTCTGCATTAGGTGCTGTCAGTGTTTTGGATTTTGGCCATTTTAATAGGTATGTAGTGGTTTCTCACTATTTGCTTAATTAAAAAATTAGTAGACACTTATTCCTTCGGTTGAACAACCCCTATACATAGTCAGAATACGTGGTTTAAGACTTTTAAAATTTTGGGGTGGGGGGAGGTTATTAGGTTATTTATTTATATTTATTTTAATGGAGGTACTGGGGATTGAACCCAGGACATTGTGCATGTTAAGCATGCGCTCTACTGCTGAGCTATACCCTCCTCCCAAACTTTTTTGAATAGAAAGAAATTTAAGTCTTGCAGTTGTGAGTCTGCTACAAATGTTTTCTGCAAACTATATAACTGAGCCTTTTGAGACTCCTCCTCATGGCTGGCTGCTACCAGACCAAAAGGAAGGAGTCTTTCTCCCACAATCTTTTTTGAACTTCTCCCCTACTTCAGGAAGCTTCTTTCCAGTGGAAGACTCTTTCATTTTATTTTACATTTTCCTGATGACATATGATGTGGAGTATCTTTCCATATGCTTATTTGCCATCTGTTTATCTTCTTTGGCCCATTTTAAAATTGGATTGCTTGTGTTTTTACTAAGTTTGAAGGGCTCTTTGAATATTTTGCCTAACTAATATCTTTGGATATATCATTTGCAAATATTTTCTCCTAGTCTGTGGTTTGTCTTCTCATTCTCTTGACAGTGTCTTTCACAGAGTAGAAGTTTTTATTTTAATGAAGTCCAGCTTCTCAGTCATTTATGTCACATGTTATGCTTTTGGGGTTGCATCTAAAAAGTTATCACCAAACCCGAGAACATCTAGATTTTCTCCTATACTGTATCTTCTAGGAGTTTTATAGCTTTGCATTTTACATTGAGGCCTGTGATCCATTTTGAGTTAATTTTTGTGAAGGGTGTAAGATCTGTGTCTAGATTCATTTTTTTGCATGTAGATGCCCATTTGTTTAAACATCTATTGTTAAAAGACTTTTTCTCATTATACTACCTGTGCTCCTTTGTAAAAGATTCAGTTGGCTATATTTGGGTCTATTTCTGGTTCTCTATTCTGTTCCATTGATCTGTTTGTTCTTTCTCCAATACCACACTGTTTTGATTACTGTAGCTTTACAGTGAATTTTAAAGTTGAGTAGTGTCAGTCCTCAACCTTTGTTCTCCTTCAATATTGTGTTGGCTATTCTGGGGCCATTGCATATAAACTTTTGAATCAGTTTGTTGATATCCACAAAATACCTTTCTACTTGGTTGTGGTGTATTATTATTTTTATATATTGTGGGATTTCGTTTGCTAATGTTTTGTTCAGGATTTTTACATCTGAGTTCATAAAAAATACTGGTCTGTAGTTTTGTTTCTTGCAATGTTTTTGGCTTTGGTATTAGGGTAATGCTGGCTTCGCAGACTGAGCTAGGAATTATTCAGTCTGCTTCTGTCTTCTAGAAGAGAAATTTTAAAGAAATGATATAATTTCTTTTTAAAGTGTTTGGTAGAATTTGGAGTTAACTCAGTTTTCCCTGAGTCTCTCCCATGTATACATGTTATTAAACTTCTGTTTGATTTTCTCGTTAAAAAAAAAGAAAGAATTCAGCATGAACCGATGAGGGCCTGGTGCTTTCTGTTTTGGAAGGCTATTAGTTATTGAACATTTCTTGCAAAGCAGGTTTACTGGCAACACATTCTCTCAGTTTTTGTGTGACTGAAAAAGTATTTCTTCACTTTTTTGGGGGTATATTTTTATTGAAGTATAGTCAGTTTACAATGTGTCAATTTCTGGTGTATATCATGATGCTTCGGTTATATATGAACATACATATATTCATTTTTATATTCTTTTTCACCATAAGTTACTACAAGATGCTGAATATAGTTCCCTGTGCTCTACAGTATAAACTTGTTCTCCTTCAAGTATCCTTGTTGAAGGATACTTTTATAGGGCACAGAATTATAGGTTAGTAGTTTTTGTCTCTCAACATTTAAAATATTCCTCTCCACCCTTTTCTTGCTTTCATAGTTTCTGAGGAGACGTGGAATGTAATTTTTTTCTTTGTTCTGTTATAGGTAAGGTGTTTTCCCCACTCTGGCTTCTTTAGGATTTTTTCCTTATCTTTGATTTTCTGTAGTTTGAAAATTATGTGACTAGGTATGAGTTTGGGGGACATTTATCTTGCTCAGTGTCCTCAGAGCTTCCTGGATCTGTGATTTGGTGTTTGACATTAATTTGGGGGATATTTTCAGTCATTATTATTTCAAATACTTTTTTCTGTTCCTTTTTTTCCTTCTCCTTCTAGAATCCCATTACATGTATGTTACACCTTTTGTAGTTATACCACAGTTGATATTGGATGTTGTTCTGTGTCTTCAGTCTTCGTTCTCTTTGCTTTTTGGTTGTGGTGGTATATATTGAGATATCCTCAAGCTCAGATTCTTTCCCTAGCAGTGTCCAGTCTACTAATAAAGCCCGTCAAAAGCACTCTTCATTTCTATTATGGTATTTTTGATTGGTAACATTTCTTTTTGGTTCTTTCTAGAATTTCCAGCTCTCTGCTTCCATTGCCTGTCTCTTCTTGTATGCTGTCTGCTTTATCTATGAGGGAGCCCTTAGCATCTTCATCATAGGTGTTTTAAATTTCCAGTCTGATAATCCCTCCCATATCTGAGTCTGGATCTGATCCTTACTTTGACTCTTCAAACTGTGTTTTTTCCCCTTTTAGTATGTCTTGTAATTTTTCTTGACAACTGGATATGATGTGCTGGATAAAAGGAACTGTTGTAGGCCTAGTAATGTGGTAAGGTGTTGGGGAAGTGGAAGCATTTTATAGTCCTCTAAGTGGGTCTCAGTCTTTCAGTGAGTCTGTACCTCTGTCCTGTGAACTTCACACATGCTTCTCAGTTTCTTCCATCCTTTTTCGGTAGGACAGGATGGCTAGAGTGGGCTGGAGATGGGTATTTCCCTTCCCTCAGGTCAGTTAGGCTCTGATAAAATCTCAGCAGATTAGGCTCTTGTTAAATAGTTTCTCCTGAGTGTAGGCCTTGTTAGGAACAGAATGCTCTGATACATTTCAAAATACATGTTACCTTTTCCTTCCCCCTGCCAGAAGCACAGGGGATTTTTCTCCAATATTCACCATGAGAACTCGGTCAAGTTCCTGGTAGTAAAACTCACAAAAGTGTGGGGCCCTGATGACTGGGTCCCCTGGAAGTTTCTCTCTCAGACTTTCCTCAGAATTGTCTCCAGCCATTGGTCAGTTACAGTTTAGGTTTTCCTATGTTGGCACTGGTTCCTGTGGAGGTTTGTTCTTCTGGGTTTATGCTCTAGCAAGTTGTAGTTGTCTGCATTTGCATGTTGGTCTCTCCGATTTGGGAGGCAGTGGTTACCCTGTCACCCCACCTCTTTGTCAAATCTAAGGTTAATGATGTTTTAGTTCGTTCAGCTTTTTACTTGTTAGGGTGGAGTGATGACTCCAGCTTCTTACCTGCCTAGAACCCAGAACAAGTACCATTGTTTTTTAAAAACCATGTTTATTATAGAGGACAGTTAGGATCCAGAGTTTAAACCACTTCACCAAATGCAGCCAGGAAATCCCTCTTATAGAAAGGATTTCCTTTAATGCATTCCAGCTGTGTGGCTGTAGGGGTCTCAGTCTTGGTTTCACGGGTGAGAGGAGCCTGCAGCGTTTAAACTTCACGAGTTATGAGATATGTGTGAACGGGAGAGGTCTTCAGATGAATACTTGAGATCTTTGATTTATTTGTGATGTGGATCTTCATGTTTTCTTGAGTGCTGTAGTGTTTAACTTGAACGTGTTGCTAGTCTTTCTTGGTACCAGAGCTTGCAAGTGGTTTAAGATCCTCCAAATGTCGTGTGATTGCTTTGGGTCAGTTTCTTGGTAGTGTCTGTTCTTTTATTCTTGTAGCCTTTTGCTTCCTTAGACACCACCTTCACTTTATGCATTCTCTTTTCCACTTTAGCTGTCATAAATCAGGATGTAGTTTATCCTTGAGTAGATGTAGATGGTGATGTTGTTAAGCTGTTTGTTGGTATATTACAGTGGTATAGGTGGCTGCAGACTGTCTGTTCTCCTTGGTTCATGCATCACTACACCTGTCACTATAGATCACTACAAGGTACTAGTTTTGTCTCAAGCTTCTTGGATGTTACATGTTGAACTATAAGTCTGAAGCAAAAACTGGGTTTATTTATCTTTATCCCTACTCTCCCACATCCTTGCAGTTCACAAAGCAGTGGGAAGTAGTCTTCTCTGGAAACTGTCACCTGGGTCCATGTAATACCCAGTGTCTGTCTTTGAGGAGGAGGTCAAGAAAAGAGAAGCTAGATATTTGGATGCTGGGGGGTTATTCTTTGGGCTGGTCTCATTCTTCTGGCAAATGTAGAGTGATGGATGAGAAGTGAATCTTGGGTAGCTGGCTGTGGAAGCAAGAGACCACTATAAAGGAACAAGTCAGTGTTCCTCTCTTCTCATTCCATCCTCTCCAGGGAGGCTTGGGTCAGAGAAGAGGCTGATTCAATCTTCTTCTGTGATTCTGTTAAACTTTCATTTTGAGAGGTTAAGGGAGAAAGATATTAGACAGAGGTGTCGGCTGGTTTTTAGGATTTCTGACTATGGTGCAGGAAGGAAAAATAGAGGCTGTCATGGCATAGACAGCCAAGGTGAAGAGGGGCAGACTCAAAGAGGGCCCTGACTAGTGGCCAGGGCTCATTGTCTGGAAGAGCCTGAAAGTTTTCCAGCTGGGAGAGGACTAGATGTCTGTAGGTGGCAATGTGTGTGAAGCATTGCTTCTGGATTTCTTAGGAGCAAGGCGCATTGCATTACATACTGATACCACGAACCTTATGCATCAGCTAGTGCACGTCATGTTTGAAGGACATCCATTAGAGAACTGTTTTTACCCTTAAGCTTGAGGTTTTGATTTTTATTTAGGGATGTTTAAATGGAATAATACCGTATCTGTTTAAGCAATTTAAGAATTTTTAACCTTAATTCTGTTGATTCACGTGTCCTAGTATTTTGCTGCAGTAGTGTTTCGCTACATTTTCTGTCTCCATCAGATTTCTCCTCACTCCCTCTTCCCTGTTTCACCTTGATTTTTTTTTTTTAAACTCTCTTCCCTTTGTTTGCTTCACCTGATTTTAAAACTGGAGACTTCATTTTCATGAGTCATTTGCTATTCAAAGTTTTGTCCTAGTCCAGGTACCTGCTCTCAGGTCTTCTCAGATGTTCTAGGTATGACTTACATGGCTCAGGGATGTAGGCACCTGTGACTGACACCTTTGAATTTGCCTTTTCACTTTAGCAAAATAAAGTCAGAAGCCTGAATGGTCAGCTGCTATCTGATAAAATAGTTTAGCATAAAGTGCCTATATAAATGGTTGATATTTATTTATTGAAAGAGCTTTATTGAGATATAATGTATGTACAGTAAAAATGGTTGTCTTTTGGCCTTATGTTTAAATAAGTTTAGAGATTAAGAAGAAAGGATGAACTGTACCACAGTATTGTTGAATGAAAACGTAGTACAGTGTATTTGACAGCCATACCTGAGGCTGCTAGTCTACTAGCCTTGAGGCATTTGATGAAAGCAGAGATAAGTCAGTCACTTATCAAAGGTCCTAACATCCATTGGAATTTTGTATCTGTATTGTTTTAAAAAAAATAAATTCAATCAACTAGATGTTGGCTTTTAGGAAAATTATAAAAACCAAAGGTTAGTAATTGGTCAGCATTCCTAGATTTTGAATAGGCAGTACATTTCAACTAATTATATTAATCTTAAATTTCTTTAAAAAAAACAAAAAACACAAGGGAAGAATGCTTTCTTTTCGCCACTCCATTTTGGAATCCGGGACGCACTGTGCTGTGCTTCCTGTGTGTTCTCCGCTGCCTAGAAGCATATGCTGAGTGCCTTTACTGATGACACACCTGCTGTAAAGCTTGGTCAGTGACTCCTCAAAGGCTTTCCACCCCCTAAAATATTTAAAATATATGTGAGTTATATTCTGCTGGCAAAGAGAGAAAAACACAAGCATTTATGACCCTGAGGTGAATCTGTAGCTTTTAAGGATAGTTAACACCAGGAACAGGTATCAAAAGGAGAAGCAGGAGTTTAAATTTTGCAGATATGACGTGGTGAAATGTCAAGACAGTAGGCTTTGGTTTTAATTGCATTTTTAAAAAAGCTATCCTGGTTTTTAGATTAACCGTTCTTAAAGTGTGACCAGAGGTTTGGTTTTCCAAAAGATTGGTTATTTTTTTGAAGGCAGTATAGGCTAAAAGCTATTTCTCTTGAAAAATAGACATGTATTCAAGAAGAATGTCGAATGGTCTAGAAACAAATGCTGCACTAATTTAAAAAATCAAATTAACTCCTAGAGAGCAAGGCATTTTGATATAGGAGGGAAGGTCAATCATAGTACTTACACAGGAATACCTTGGAGATAATGTGGGTTCAGTTCCAGACCACTGCATGAAAGTGGATATTGCAGTAAAGTGAGTCATAAGAATTTTGTTTGGTTTCCCAGTGCATATAAAAGTCATGTTTACACTGTGTTGTGGTCTAGGTGTGCATTATGTCTTAAAAAAACGTATATACCTTAATTTAAAAATATTGCTGAAAAAGTGCTAACCATCATCTGAGCTTACAATGAGTCATCAAAGATCACTGCTGACAAATATTATAATAATGAAAAAGTTAGACATTGTGAGAATTACAAAATGTGACATGAGACGTGAAGTAAGCAAATGCTGTTGGAAAAATAGCCCGGATAGACTTGCTGGGCACAGGGTGGCTTGTGGGAGCTTCATTTGTAGAGATTGGTTCCATCGGCCTGGACCCTGGGTGAGATTGAGGCATGTGTATTTTAGAAAGCTTTCTCAGGTGATTCTGAGTAGGAGCCACTCATTTAATTAAATCATCTCCTTTAACAAGCAGTTGAGATTTTAGAGAGGTTAGCATTAAATAGATGTTTAGTAAATAGTCTTTGCTTCTGTTGTCATTCTGTAACATGGGCAGCGTTTTGGAGCTCCTGAGGCTTTTGATGTGGGGATAAGACCGTGAGGGCTGGAGAGACTGCGGATGGACAGGAGGGGGGCGGAGGCAGGTGGTGAGTGCAGTGCGAGGGAGTACCGGGGCCCCAGGTCTGTGGGAGGTAGTAAACTGGATATGAAGCCACAGAAGTGGGAGAAGTGAAAGGTGCTTGAGATTTTCACCTGGTAACTGGGCAAAGTGTGGAAAGGTGCTAGGTTTAGGGGTGCTTTTAATTCAGTTTTAGCATTAAGGGATTTTAAATTTCTGTGGTACAGATGAGAGCTTTCTAATGAGACTTCAGGATTTATGAATTGGAGGAGATGTGAAGGCAGAAATAAATTTTAAGTTGTAGGAACCTCTGTGCCTAGGAAATCTGGAAGGGACCAGATAAAGATCAGCAGCCCAGTGTAGAGGCCAGGATTGGTTAGTCAGTCACTGTAGAGAAGCTCCGTGGTTGGCCATTCAGGCCTTCGTATTCCTTTATGAAGGTTCTAGTTATTATAACAGAACAACAGACTAACTGGTCACTTCATATGAGTCAGGCACTTTCCAAAGAGATTATATACATACATGCATACATTTTTTCCCCCTGTAAATCCTAATAACAACCTTATGAGGCTAAGTCTGTTGCCTCACAGTCAATTGTAGTGTCTGTAGAGTTTGGATTCTGCAGAGACAGTCTGCCTCCAGAGCACACACCGTTAACTGCTGCACTGTGGGAGGGGTGTGGGCAGGAGCTGGACTGTTGAGAGTTAAAGAGAAGACTGAGTGAGTAGATGAGAGAGCAAGTGGCAGCTGAAGACCTGGAGGCCAGGCATAGCGTTCAGGTCACCTTTTTCAAAAGTCCATAGATGGAAGGAGTTTGAAACCTGTGTAAATTGAGACGTTGTTAGGTTTGGAGAAGCTAAATCTTCAGAGAAGGTGAGAAGCCAGTGGAGACAAGTGTGAGGGAGTGAGGGTAAGAGAGATGCAGCTGTGGTTATAAGATCCTGGGACAGACTGAGGTCAGAGTGGGAGTGGAAGTCTTGCTTCTTCCTCAGACTAGGGTTCAAGTCATGTTTAGATGTGGAGAGGGGAGCAGAGGGCAGCTGAGTGAGCTCCTGTCAGTTGACCTGGTCTCTGTACAGGAGGGGAATGGGTTGGTTTATCTGCATGGGTTTGGGCTTTCGGTAACCATGAAATCGACTTAAGGTGGAACCGAGAAGGGAAGAGTTTTGGAATTCTTTGTTTAGGAAAATTTATTAGTAGTTTAAAACAGCCTGGCCCTAAATTCCTCTGTTTCTAAGCCCTAAAATAGCAGTCTTAGAGAATTAAAAAAATGATATTCCTAGGTCCAAAACCTCATCTAAGTGTTAATGGAGTTGAGTCAGGATTCTAGCAAAATTTGCTTTTTTCATTAAATAATCCTTTTAAGTTTTTTGGATCACTTTTTTGACCACTCATCACTGGAAGTTTTATTGTCTAGATAGGAAGAAGAGAGGCTCATGTTACCAACCAGTACTTAAACCTGCAAAAAATGCTCTTAAAATTGCTTCCTAGACTTTTTTGGGGTTCAGCCACAGGATTAGATTCTACCACAGCATTTTGGACATATCTTGTGAGCCTCTGTTTTATGATCCAGGTTTCAGATTTAAAATTAGGAAAGTGAGTTTATAGCCATATTCATGTGTAACAAAATACATGTTAAACCATTGGTCATTAAATACAGAGTATAAATGATGAAGTGATGTGTTTTATTTGAAATTCAGGTAGATCTCCCCCTTCGTATTCATTTCCCTTCTCCTGGGATGGTCACATATGTCCTCATGGCCTTCTGGGATGAATAAATACAGACTATTTCTACAAGATGGAGTAAAGGTTGGGTTTGTAGATTCTTGGAAGAATTTGGAATGGTGTCTGTAGTCCAAAGCTTAGACCTTGGTTGACCTATTTTCACTGATTGCTCTTGATTTGGGAGCTTTTCCTCAGTTCTCCTGGGTCAGCTAAGCTTTTGATATTTTCAGAAATGAAGATTGATCTTCCTTAAATTTGCTTATTTGAACAGCTTAACCTTTTACATACCCACTCAGATGTGGGCTTTTCAAAGTTACGCCATCCTTAGACACTGAAAATTTATGTAAATTGCCCAAGTTCACACAACATGTACTTAGCAGAGCCAAGATTGTAACCCAGGCTTGTTGGATCCCAAAGCCCGAGCATTTTCTCCTGGCCTGGACTCTGACAACAGTGATGAATGTGCATCTCAGTAACTATGTATTAAGTTAACTTCAAAATGAAAACAGTTAACACTGTCTTCAGTTTTAAATGTAATTACTCTCTTCCACAGAGGCTCAGGAAACACAGGGCCCTGGGGACTCTCTTCCTTAATGTGCTTGTTTTTAACTGTGGTACCTTTATTCATGGATTAGAACTAATTTTGGTCAAGGCCATGAAAATGTGCCTGGAAAAAAGAGGCAAAAGTTGTAATCTGGTAAACGCTTTGAATTATTTCCTTAAATTTTGATCCCTCTCTCCGTTCCCAGTTATTTGTATGAGCTGATGTGCTTGTAGGGGCCAGAAGCTTGTCTGTGCCTCAGCTCATTTTTACTGCCTCCAAGCAGTCTTAGTTCCTTTCCAGTGGGCGAGTGCTTAGCAGCTGTCCCCATGGAGGTGACGTGTGGCAAGGCTGTGGAACATTGCTCTCAGGTCATCACGGGTGCGCGTGTACACACAGCGCACACCCACTCTGGTATAGACCATACACATATTTGCACAGGCATTAGAATTAGTGGGTATTTAACGGGGTCAGTTTTTCTACATAGCTGCCAGAAATTGTTGAAAAGTCTAAATCAGTGGGTCAAACAGTGTATCAAAAAGTCTCTAAATGGTGGTTCCAAATTACCAAAAGTTCATAAAGCAGAGCTGCTCTGCTGACTGTGAGCCTCGTTTACTTCACAGCTAGTGAGCACCAGTGGCTGGATGAGCACGGGATGTTTGGTTTTTAAGTGATTGGCATGCAGCAGCACTTTAAAAAATGTTTTAAAAATATTTCTTCTGCTGATGTAGGGCTTGTTCTGTCTTGGCTTTCATTAGGCTCATGCGTTAAACGCATTTTATATTTTATTATTGCAGAAATTAGAATCATTTTGCTCCTGGCAGTGCTGATAGTTGATGTTTGAGCAGAAGGATTGGTCACATTTACTTGGGAACACTTGTCATCCTTATCAAAGCAGAGGTGTCTTTGTGTCCTCTCTTGCTTGTAGGGAAACAGTTTGGATTTTAGTGCAAAATTGAAATCTGGCAGATGCCAAAATATCATTTGCAAAGCCTAGGGTACCCAGAGCCAAGTATTTCATTAGTTTTCTAGTGAGTTTTCCTACCTTTGGGAAGATCTGTTAAGAATGGAAGGATGGACAGTTTCTCTGGCATACTTTGTGTGTGTCTTATGTTAGTGTTCTATATTGTAAGTCTATTCTGTTGGACGTTCAGATCACTGGACACTTGTGATAGCACTGTTAGGGGCTTACTGACATCCATGCAAGGACAAGAATTTGATGACTCAGCAGCTGTGTTCTTTCTTTTCTATTTTCAGTTAATGGAGGTATTGGGGATTGAACCCATGGCCTTGTGCATGCGAAGCGTGCACTCTACCACTCCGCTTCCTCTGTTGTCTTAAAGCATTTGTTTTTAGATCCCAGGTGGAAGTTTTTGTTCCAGTGCCTCAACTGATTTCATTTGGTTTGGTTGATGCAGGAGAGAAGGAGCCCTTTTAGGTTCATTATTAGTTAGTTAGGAACACAGAATATTGATGGCAGAGACTTCTGTGAAGTGAGTTGTCTGTTTCCTTGGATGAGGGCCGCGTGACCGGTAATGCCTTTGTGGAGTGACCGGTAATCCTTGTCTGAGGAATGCTCTGAGTGTCTTGGGGGACATGTATGTGCCTGTCTTACCCTTTATTGGCACGACTAGCTGGCCCATGAAGTCGGTGCTAAGCTAGATCACCACTCTCTGCTGACAGCTTCCTCCCCTTTGGGAAGGAGGGAGAGACTCCCCATGTGGCCTACATGGGCTGGGCCTGTGTTTGTCCTAATGGGCCTCATGCTCTCTTACCAGGAAGAGGAAGAACAGGAGGAAGAAGATGATGATGAAGATGACGACGACACTGATGATCTAGATGAGCTTGACACTGACCAGTTGCTGGAGGCGGAGTTGGAGGAGGATGACAACAACGAGAATGCAGGGGAGGATGGGGACAATGACTTTTCTCCCTCTGACGAGGAACTAGCAAACCTGCTAGAGGAGGGAGAGGACGGGGAGGATGAAGACTCTGATGCAGACGAGGAAGTGGAACTGATCCTGGGGGACAGTAAGTCTAGGGCTGACCGTGAGGCTGAGCCTTGGTACCCAGGGAAAGGTCCCTTCCCTGTGTCAGCCCAGCCCAGAGGGCAAGCCGTGCTGGGGCTCTGTGCCCTACGAGGAAGAGCAGTTTCACATCTCTGATCTTCTGCACTCCTGTCATGATGACTGTGTAACCAAATAGCTGCTATCTTTTATCTTTAAAACAGGGGTTGACAAACTTCTTTTATAAAGGCTGGACAGTAAATATTTTTGGTTTTGTGTTGCAGCTCCTCAGCTCTGCTGTTGTGTGAGAGCAGCCAGAAACAAGACATAAATTAATGATGTGGCTGTGTTCTAATAAAATTCTATTTACAAAAATAGGTGGCAGGTTTTGTTTGGCCCAGACTATAGTTTGTCAACCCCTGCTTCAGAGGATTAGCCTTAGAATGAAAGGCCACAGTGTCATTCTCCCAAGAGGCAGAACATCAGACATCGTCAGACACAGCTGCTCGTGGGGGTTCTCTACTTTCTCCTTTCTAAAGTTATAAAGAAATAACAGCGCTCTTGTGGCGAGCCCTTTCCTGTCTGCTTTTGCCTAATCCCTCTTAAGGACCAGGGGACAAATGTTTTTCTTTGGCTTCTGTATTGTTCCTTTTTTTCCCCCTTTCTTGTTCCAAGTTATGAAGAACAAGCTCCAATTTTTCTAGTACTTTCCCATTAGAATAGCTTTCTGAAGTCAAGTTGCCCCCTGACTTTACTAACGGGTCCTGGGTAAACCAGCTGGTAGTTCTAAGAGCCTGCAAGCTCTGTGCTGTGCTCTGTTTGAGGGCAGATTTGGCCTCATCACTGTGACATGTGGCACTGCTGACAGATTCCTGCTTGCTCAGGCTCTGGTTCTTCCTAGCGCTGCCCTGCCTGACGGGGGAACCCTCCCTGTGATGACCACCCGTTTTTCATGTAGCTAACCTGGCTAGCGTTCTCACAGCCACGGGAGGTGTTATGCATAACATGGTAGCCACTACCTACCTGTGGCCATTAAAATTTTAATTCAGTTAAAAGTTCATTTCCTCATTTTCATGTCCACATTTCAAGTGCTCAGTAGCAACACGTGGCTACCACACTGAACAGCACAGGTACAGAGTTTCATTGTGCTGGCCTAGGCCCAGCACACGCCAGGCCTCTTCAGAGCAGACGCTTGGTTTTTGTAATTGCTTGTTTGGTGGCAGGGGGGAGGGCCGGGATGGGAGTTTGTGTGGTAGGAGGAGAGGGCAGTTAGCTGTATATATTTAAACACATATATAAGAGATTCTCCTAGTCCCCAGTGACCTGAATCCATTTTCTTTGGGATGAACCTTATACATGATTCTAGCGCTCAAAGATTGAAGGCAGTTGGCTTAGGGGAGACTGTCTTTCTTGCCAAAGCTGTATTTTGAGGAAGCTCTGTGGGGCTGGGCGGGAGTTCCTTATATCTGCCCGTCTGCTGTTTGCCAACTTCCATTTTTTCGTACTTGGAGGTTGAGGTGATTCAGTCGAGGAGGACTTGCCTTGCCCCTGGCCATGGTCAGAGAGCCAGGTAAGAGGGACTAAGGGGCAAGGGACACTTGACAGTATTGATGGGAATAAAAGGGAAAGTTTTAGTGGACTTTCTTGTCATCTGTGATGTGGGGCACAAGTTCTGTTTCCCTTCAATTACAAGTAATAAGGTAGTTTAGGGAAGCAGCTGGTACCCCTGACCTAAGAGTATCACTGATTTTTTCCATTCTCAATTTGAATATAAAACCACTAAGTTTGTATTTGGCCTGTAGCATTACTGCCTCCTTCAGCCTTTAACTGTTTAGTCTAGGACATGCCTTCTTTCAAGCCCAAGAGGTAATGTGGAGAACTCTCATTTCTGTCAGCAGTAAAAATGTTACTTTAACTTGGTGGGGATATTTATGTGAAAATGCCGTTGTAGGTGACAGTGTGAGGACATGGCAGCTTGGGGGCTAGAACTGAGGTGGTGACACCGAGGTGGCAGCGTGCGTCCTCCACTGCTCCTTCCCTGTAGAGACCGACAGCGGCTCACAGCGGAGCAGACGGGGGCAGCCTCTGTACCCTGGGTTTACCATTTGCCTCACACTAATCATCTAAAGCGTTAGCTCTTAAGCTTTTGGGGTTTATGGAGCCCCTTTAGTGTGTGATAAAAGCCACTGTTGACTATAGAAAACCACACCCATGTGCCCCACATGTAACCTGGCGTAAGCCTTGGATCCCACAGAGACGTGATAGATTTCAGATGCAAAACCCCGGCCCTCAGAAGAGAAATACCTTGACACTGAGGTCTTTGTGTTTGTTTGTCTGCTCTGCCCTCCTTTGAAAAGCCTGTATGTTGTAGAGCAAGAGGTTGCACATTGCTGGGACTGTAACATCAACTGCCTTTGCCTCCAGGGCCTTTCAGAGGGAGAGGTCCCGACCAGAGTCTGGGGTTGGGTCTCTTCAGCATTTGGAGGATGAGAAAAGGCTAAAGAAGGTAGAGGGAGTGACCTGCCACCTGACCACCAGGAGGGGAGTCGGTGCCTGACCACTGAGGGTTCTGTTAATCCTGTGCCTGACGGGTTATTTGCTTAAAGATGATTGTGGTGGTGTTCTCCTTCGGCTGCATTTAGTCCTTAGATGTGATGCAGCTGTGAAGACTCTTAATTCTTAGTGGCTCTACACCTGACGGTTACATACTGTTAGGCAGGTGGGGCTTGCATTGTCGGTTCACAGGTCGCATGAGCACCGGGGGATTCTTCCCAATCCCGTGGGCCGGGACACGGTGCTGCCCCTGCTTCTCCCCCTTCCCTGCTGGCACTTCCTCCTGGAGGTCCTTCAGTAAGGAAGCCGACGAGGCCTAGTTTGTGGTTTGGCTGTGTCAGGTATTAGTTTGATCTCCGTCCTGTTTTCCCCACTCCTCACTGTGAAGTCAGGCTGTGCTTGCATCCTGTTAGACCCAGGAACACTGGTTTTTCCCAGCCATCTTTTTTTTTTTTCTGTTTTCTTTTTGTTTAAATTTTTTTCTTTCCCAGTCAACTCTTTTGCTTACTTTCAGGCCTTTTTTTTTTGTCTTTTAAATCACAGCCCTACTTTTCTTAGTTTTACTTTATCCACTTCCAGTTTTCTTCCTAAAGGAGATTGTAGTGAATGAAGGTTTGGGAACACGCAGTTCTTCCTCAGCTTTCCTCGAGTGGAGTCTCTCAGGTTATCTGGGAAGGGGCTGATGAGGGGTTCTTTGGAACCACTGGCTGTCCCTCTCCACAGGGGGACCTCAGAGCCTGTGGGCATTTGCAGGGCTCCAGCTCAGGATGTCTTCCCACTTCCCTGGGGACCTTGTTAAAATTGTTTCAGTTTCCTGAGCTGTGAGTGATCCAAATGGGCACTGAGATCTTCCCTTTACCTTCGCTCAACAAATACTACAGCTAGCTCCTATGTTTCTGTCCGATTTCCATCAGCTAGATGTGTGTATCTACCTCATTTTGAGGGTTCTTTCTGTTACTGCTTAGTGTCACCCCTTAATGGATCCTTCCAGGTGTTCATGTGGTCTCTTCACTGCCTGGAAGGCAGAGGGTCAAGCAGAAGATTCCTTGTGTGCCAGAGACACAGTGCCACCTTCCAGGGTGTCATAGCTACCCACTGCTGGCTTCCAGCCCTGTGTTCCTAGGCACTCCCTCTCTGGGATTGCTGCATGCTGGCCTGTACCTTCTAGGGAATTTGTTCCCTGCAGATTATATTCAGAAATTGCAGAGGAATGAATCCTCGGTTGAGTATCTCTGCCTTTATGAGGTCTTCTGAGAAGAGTGGTGGAGGAGTTTAAGAGAACTTTCATCTTTGCTCAGGCCCAGCCTGTCTTTTTAGTGGTCTTAGGGGTCAGGCAGGCCTGTGCTCACCCCTGAAGGACTCTGGAGGCCAAAGGACTACATGGGCTCACATCACCTCAACCCCTCTGCAGCCAAAGCACCATGGGTGAAAGCTTTAGCGTGGGCTTGCCTGGTTCCTTTAGGGCCTTCCAGGCAGGAGGAAGAACCTCTAGGAAGCAGAGGGCACCATGTCCAGGCCCTCTGAAAGGTAAGCAAGCGAGAGGTCCCAGGGGAACCACCGTTGCCAAAACAGTATATTCTCCAGAGCCAGCTCCAAGGAGTTAATTGATGTGTTTTCTTTCTGGAAACTGGTAATTAACCTTGCTCAGGCATAAATGTATGTGTATGTAGGTGCCTTCTTCAGAAAGCTTCCTGTAAGCCTAGTGCATAATCTAGTCTCTCCCTTTTCTTACCTTTCAGCCGACAGCTCTGACAACTCTGATTTGGAAGATGACATCATTCTATCTCTAAATGAGTGAGGAGCCATCACCACGTGGAAGAGATTCTTGGCAGGCGAGAAACTGAGTCAAATGAATTCAGAACATCTTCCCTTCCCCTTCTCCCAGGGCTCTTTTAACGAACTGCATGCCCTGCATTCAGAGGATTATAGCTTAGAGAGTCTCACTGGAATCTTGAGGGTCCTTCTAAAAACAATAACAACCACAAAAAAAAGACAGCAGGGGTTAGGCCCTATTCTGCTTCCCCCTTCTCCTAGGATGGACATATCTTTCCTCAAGGGAAAAAAAAACATGTCTCTGGGGTTATTTCACAATATATTTTCTTTGTATAATGTTCTTTACTTAAAGAACAAGAAATAGTTTTTTATAAAACTTAAAAAGAAAAAAAAAAGGCATTTATAACTGAGGGTATGAACTTATATCCACCAGGTCTCTTGTCCCTGCACTTCATTTTCTAAGGGAAGAAAATGATGTCTAAAGAACAATATAGAGGCATTTTTACATACATATTTAAATGAAAAGGAAAATCGTGGTTTCTTAAATTGATAAGGATTAAGAATATTTTATTATAAATATAATATATGATTTTTTAACCTGTTTTGTTGCCTCATATGCTGTCAGGATAATTTGTTTTCCTTCCAGAGGTGCCAGAGGTGGGGAGGAAGGCACTGCTTGTTTGCTGAATAAATGCCTAGGTTCACCCGCCTTCTCGGTTTGGGGGCAGCAAGGTCGTTGTGGATATTGGTTTTGTGGAGTTGAGGGAACTTAGGATATAAGTTCACTCCCTCTATTTTTCTTTGTGATTCAGTTTTTCAAAAATCTTTTTTTCTTCCCTTTCTCCCCAATGTGGAAATTACAAATCAAAAGCCTTTTTCTTTAATGTAAAGTGTATTTATTTAAAAAAAATACAAAATAAACTACAAGTCTGTCTTTGTTTATGGCCTTTCCCTGTTCTCTTACCAAAGTGGGGGTCTGTCCCTTTCCTTGCAGCGCTAGCCAGGCAATAGAGAGGACGCCTTCCAGGAGAGGCAGTCCAGCACGGTGGTGAGAACACATTCTGCCCAAATAAAGCGCTCTGGGGAGAAAAGCAGCTTAGTTACAGTGCCTCACCCTGGCCTGCCGCTCTCCCCCAGAGAAGGACCAGGCATGGGGTTGAGGGAGGTGCTCAGGGCATCGTTCACTGTGTGCCCATCTCATCTCTATCCTGGGTTCTGAATCAAGAAGGCAGCTCCGGAGTACAGATTTGGTGGAGCTGGAAAGGTAGGGGTCCTGGGAAGTTTTGGAGCAATGAGCTGGCAAAGCTAAGGAGCAAAAGCATTTTGGCCATCCCTGTAGTTGGGTGACTGTCATTACTGTACCTTTAAGGGACTACAACGGTAGACCCGGGCACTTCTTCAGTTTTGGCAGTTTGTGGGGCTTGGGCGGGCTGGCTTTGCAGGTACTTCACAGGCCTTGAAAACTGGCCTGTGGTTCAGCTGTGCCACCACCAGGGAAAGGACCAGCTGCTCTTACCTTTTCACTCACCCCACCCCCATCTTTCCCACAATAAATAGAATGTAGTCTCTTCGAGTTTGCCCAGTTTCTGTCTTATAGGTATGATATAGCTAAAGAGATTTTTCTCCCTCTGCTGAGAAGAGAGGACAAACTTGTGAAGTAAACAAGCAAGACAAGATAGCTAAACTCATCAGGGGCCAGTAAAGCCCTGCTGGGCTTCAGAGCACTGTGCATGTATGACACATGCGGAAGTGGGCCTGTGTCACTCAGGCACCTCTTGGTCCTCCAGAGAGCAGAGGCCTTAGCTTAAAGGGGTTGCTAACACCTACCCAGTGGAATACTCTGCTGGTGCATTAGAAGAAAACAGGCTAAAAGCCAGAAGTACTAAAAGCATTATATTCTAGCCATCAACTCAGCTGAGACAGTCTCCCTGAGCTCTGCCAGCAGCTGCTGGGAGCACCCACAGGTCTCTTGGGTGGAGATGGGAACCTGCTACAGGAAAGCAGAATCCTGGTCGACTTGACAACACATCCTTAGGGAAGTGCCCTAAGAGACTAAGGAAACATCAGCCCTCTTACTCTGCCAGGGCTTGAGCTCTGAGTAATTCAGGAAGAAACAGTGGAACAGTAGCAGAACACCAATGCAAATTTTGCGTTAAAGCCACACCTCAGACAGGACCAGAACCACAGGTGGAGGCACTGGGTGCCTGCAGCTAAACCTCTCCCTGGGGGCATGTCATACATCTGCCAGGGCCTTGACCACCTGACCGATCCCCGTAGTACTAGTCAAGGCCTTTCTGAGAGACGGTCACAGAACCTGCTGTGTCTTTAAGAGCGAAAGGAAGGAAGGAGTTGAGAAGAGGGTCCAAGCAAGAGAGACAGTCACACACAAGCTGTGGTTCTTCATCAACACTCTAGTTCATTTTGGGGCCAGAAAGCACCTATCCCTGAAGAAGGGTGAACAAGGCAAGGGTTTAAGTGTCTTCTCCAACCAGATTTCTTAGGTTTCTGTCTGGGAAAGCTAGGAGGCATAGTATTTATTCTGGGTCCTGAGCACCCACTTTATGAAGGAACAGCCCAGAGAAGTTTCAGGCTTAAATACAGCAAGGTGGCTGTGACCTGTGCCCATGGCATTTGTCAGTGTGCCTTCAAGACACCCCCTACCTCATCTGCTCTAATCGAGGCGAGGCCCACTCCTGCCCGGAATGGTGCCACTGTGCCCCACACTGATTTGCTCAGATACCTGGCAGTTGTGGCCAAAGCTCGAGTACAAACAGGCACATAACACACTTCCTTATGTTAATGTTTTCCGTTACGAACATGCTTGTTCTCAGTCGTGAACACCAGCTGAAGCCCAGTGAGCGGCACTTCCCCCAGGCACATTCCCTTGTTTACCTTAGATCTCCAAGGTCTTGAAAAGACACCTCCCACTGTCCTTGTGGAGAGGCGTGCATTCTGCACGCAGTCCGCACTGAGCCCCAGCTTCCACCGCATGAGTTGTCACCTGTGCTGCCTCGTGCCAGCCAGGGTAGTCACCAGACCTAGACAGGGGATGGCATGGTCAACAGAACCCAGAGTTCCTGGTCATTTAGGGACTTGTTTCCCTTACTGGAGCTTCTGTTCTCCCTCACCCTTGACAATGATCCTTTTGGAACATCTGAACTGCCACAAACATCCTGAAATAGTGTCTGGGCTGTGCTCTGTGGTGTCAGTTGCTGTGTGACTGATTTCCCTTCCTGACCCAACACTGCTGGCTTTTTCTGCCAATGCTGGCCACACTACCATAGCAGAGACAGGTCGCCACAGAACTTAAGACTCCTTCAAGCCATCTTTCCCTACCAGCTTGAGGATGACTCCACATTCCTCCCCAACTCAGCTCGAGTGGTTTTGAGCTCGAGCACTGCCCAACACCTTGGCAATGCGACGCTTCCCCACAGAAGCACCTCCCCCAGTGGTCCCCACCTCGACAGCAGGGCAGGTGGCCTCGGCACACACTCTCGCCTGCCCCGGGGAGAGCAGCCTCTTCCGAACCCGCCATACTCGCTCAAAAACTCTTCGGGCCCCAGGGATTCAGTGTCTCCCACAAAGCCCTAGAGACTGGGCAGAGGCCCACTCCATTGACACATCACCCCCAACCAACCAAAGGAAAAAAAAGAATTCAAACACCGGGTAAAGTTCAAGAAAAAGTCCAAGGAAAGCTGCCTCCCACCCTCCATTCCAGCATTTGGTCTCCAGTGTCCCTGGGAGTCTGAGGCAGCTCTGTCTCCCAACTGGGTATCCCTGGGCTGCTGCATTAAGGCTAGAAGGGAGGCTGAACGAGAGAAGGAGGCTGCACGGATCCATGGCACCAAGACCCCTTGACATCAATATTGCACTGCTCCTCCCATGACTACAAGACCACACAACTGCTAAAGACTACTTGTCTTCAAAAAGGCTTGATGGACACACACAGTTTGGGGCAGGAAAACAAAAACTAGTAGCTACCACAGCTGCTGGGTACAGACTTAGGCTCAACCCCTTCCTGTGCGTGGGGTCCTCTGGTTGGCAAGGCAGGGTTGCGTGCAGACTGAAACCCACCTGCTCTCAGCCAAGATTAAAAAATGTGAACATAGTCCCGACAGCCCAAAGATCTGAAGGGCTGAGACCCACTAGTGCAGCAGGACGGTGAGCTATGCCAGTGGTGGAAAGATGACAGGGCATTTGTGTGCATGTAGCGGGGAAAAGCCTTCCATTCTTTGAGCAAAAAAACAAAAAACAAAAACAAAAACGTGATTAAACCAGGAGCTGAGCAGGATTAAAAATCCATCCTCTGACAAAGGCTTTACTGACAGCTTTCCATACAGTTAGTCAAAAAATAAAAAAATACAGAACACAGCAGACAGGATCTCGTACACTAGAAACCAACATGACAGGAGTCCCTTCTCATCACTGTAAAAAAACCCCCCCAAAACCTAAGAACTTAGCTTTGGTGGGGGACAGGACTTTGGTCCCCTACCAAATGAACTGAAATAACCCAGCAGAGGATTCAGATTTTAAAATAACTGCTTTTGTGACACAAACGTGGAGCTGGAGAAGACAGGTTTGGGCTAGGCTGTGTCTCTTACTATAACTATCACCATGTGTTCTTCTTCTAACTTGCCCAATGTCCTCAGTGCTGACTGGAGGTACTGCTGAGAAAAGTCGCAGGGCGGGAAGGCATAAAGCATGCCTGTGCTGTCTCTGCCCTTGGACCCACCCACTGGCAGGCTGATCACCCCTGCAGCCTGCTTCTGTTTCAAGTAGGAGACCAGGTTCCTGAGAAGCCGCCTCTGTAGGCCTGGTTCCACCGCGGGCATCCCCTCAGTGCCAGGCCCAATGGGGGAAGCCTGGGTGGCTAGGAGCACTGCGTAGCCATTGGGGCTCCCCTGCTTGATGCGTCGTGTGACCTCGTCGAGCTTGGGCTGGTCCAGTCGAAGGCGCTGGGCAATCTTCAGCTGGGTCAGCTTACTCCCAGAAGTGTGGTCTTTGAGGAGACCGCTGATAACCCCTTGGTCCCCCTCTAAGATGTGCATAGATGTTGGGAAGCAGCTGTTTTTCAACACTAGAAGCCCATTCCAACCCAGCTGCAGTGTCTGGGCATACTCTGAAAGATTCTTGAGCTTTTTGGTCTCGTGTTTTGGCTCTTCGAGAGACTTGGGCTCAGCCTCAATGGTCCGATGATTGCGCTCGCCCTCTCGTGTCTTCTTCCCGTGGGAAGAGTCTGGAGCCTCATGGTGGTGGTGGTGGCTCCGCTCCTCAGCCCCGTGTCTGCTGTTGCTGAGGGAGTTGCTGCCGGATTCCTTGGTCCCTTCACTGGAGTGGTTTTCCTTGCGGCTGCGCTCAGGGGTGCGATCAGAGCCTCGGTCCGCCTGCTGCCCACCACCCTTGGTCCTGCTCCGTTCCTCATAAGGGGAGTGGGCTGTCCTTCCGCGATCACTGGAAAGGCTCCTCCGCTTCCGCCTCTCCTCCCAGGGCTTAGGCAGGCCCCGGTCCCCATCTCCTCCCCAGCGCTCACCACTCCGGCTGCGCACTGAGCGGCTGTAGCCCTCGAGGCTGTTTCGGCGGTCAGAGCTTTTACTGGGGCTGGTCCAGTCCCCTTCCAAAAAGGTCCGGTCTCGGTCTGAGTACAGGAGGTGTGGGGGGGTCCTATCCCGCACCCGCAGATCAGCGTCCAGGTTTCGGTGCCGAGTATATCCATCTGGGAGAAGCTCATAATGCACAGGGAGGGGTGAAGGCTGGTACTGCTGGGGATACCGAGTCTCCTCTGCTTTGGCAAAATCCACACGCAGCCTGCGGTCGGGACCACCCAAGGGAAAGCCCCTCATTTTAGCACAAGCGGCCTGGGCGGCGTCCAAGCTCTCATACTGGATGTAGGCAAAGCTATCCCCTTTGACGTGATCAATGGTCCGAATGCTCCCAAAGCGGTCAAACTCCCGGGCTAGCGCTGCCAGTGAGGTGTTAGGTCCCAGGCCACCCACCCAGAGGCGTGTGGTGGGGTTAGCCTTGCCATAGCCTATCTTAATGGGGTTGCGGCCAATCACTCGGCCTGACATGGCCACCTTAGCCCTATGGGCCATGTCCAGGTTCTGGAACTTGAGGAAGGCGTATGCACCACCCTGACCACGGGCGGGTCTCTTAATGACCACCTCCTCAATGATGCCGTACTTCTCGAAAGCCCGTCGCAGCTCCACCTCTGACACGCTGTGGTCCAGGTTCCCGATGAAGAGGTTGCGAGTGGCCCGCTGGTCGTCCTCAGGCATCAGGTCCTCCTCACACACGGCCGGGTAGCCGTAGGGGCGCCCGCGGTCGTCGTAGAGCCCGTAGTAGTCCAGGGCCCGCTCCCGGGACAGTCCTACGGCGGCGGCGGCGGCAGCATCCAGGGCAAACGCTGCGGCGGCGTGGCGGGCGCGGGGTTCCCGCAGTGGCGGGGCGGCAACTGGGGACAGCGAACGCTGCTTGTACTGGTAGCCGCCGTGCAGTGGGAGGTAGCCGAGCGGGTCGGCAGGCGCGGGTGGCCCGGGGGGCGGCGTGGAGGCGGCGGCGCTGCTGCTGCTGCTTCGGCGGCTGCTCCCGCCGCCGCCACCACCGCCGCCGCCGCCGCCTCCGCGCAGGTACACCGGCTCCACCTTGAGCGGGCGGTCGTAGAGCAGCAGCTGGCGGGCCAGGGCGTGCTGGCGGGCCTCACGCGCGTCCTGTGGGTGCCGGAAATTCACGTAAGCCACGCGGCCCAGCTCAGGCGTGTGCGACAGCCGCAAGCTGATCTCTCCAAAGCGCTTGAACTGGTGGAAAAGCCGGTCCTCGAGGTGCTCGGCGGGCAGCGCGGGGCTCAGGCTACTGATGAGCAGAGTCTTGTACTCGGGTGCGGCCGCCGACGAGCCGGGACCCGCAGGCTCGGCCCCGGGTGGTGGTGGAGGAGGTGGTAGTGGAGACACGCGGGGCGAAGCCCCTGAAGCGCCTGGGTCCCCTGAGGCCTTGCCACCGCGTCCCCCGCCACCGGCGCCCGAACCGGAGGAGCGGCCGCTGCTCGCACGGTGATTCGCGTCCCCGGCGCCGCGGCCGTCGCGATGCCCGCTCCCACTGGCCCCGCTACCGCGAGGTTTGTCGCGGGCCCGCGTTGGAACGGGATGCTTGGCGCCACCCGAGGCCTTGTGCGCCGCCCGCCGCCCGCCCGCCTCCGCCTCCCGTTCGCGCTCCCGCGGCCGCTTGGCCGACGACGACGAGCCGCGCCCGCTCGGGCTCGAGTCTCGCTCGCTCTGCCTCTTCATGGCGCCGGCGCGGCAGGCGGGCGGGCGGCCCGCAGGCCCCTCACAGCGGCGGCGGCGGCGGCCGAGGAGGCAGCGCCCCCGGCGCCGCCATCTTGGACAAAAGGACTCGGCGCGGCGGCGGGGCGGGAGCGGAGCCCAGGAGCTGGGCGTTGCGTTATCAGGCTGCGCCGGCCACGTGATCCCGTACGGGCGGGGCGAGAGCTCCGCCGGGCGTGCGTCATCCGGCTGCGCCGCCCCGTGCCACGTGACCCAGCGGCAAATGGTCTAGTGCGGCCGCGCAGTGGGCTCTGGCGCCACCGCTCGACCGAGAGCTCCGCGCCCTCGAGAGCTGGCTTTTGCGGTCCCCGACCTCAGCAGGCTGCGAGACCCCGGCCTCTGGCTCCCGCGTCAGGAGCCCGCACTGATGGGTGGAGTGGCAGCCTCTGTAGGCGTGGGGGGCACTAGGCCTTGACCCAGCGCCCTCTTTACATAGTGCTCCCCTCAATTCCAGCACTAGGCTTGGGTGACCCCCATACCCTGCCACGGCATCTCCTAACTCGACTCGGGGCTTGACAAACGCGAGGACCAAAACACGGCACTCCCTAAGTCGCACGCCGACTCCCTGCATTCAGGTTCACCGGCATTGGTCCCCAGAAAGGCCATGAGGACTCTGGCTATGCATGCAGGAAGGCGAGACCCGTCTAGGCCCAGGCACAGAAACCCGGAATCGTAAACCTGCAGTTCCTGGAGTGGGAATGGGCTCCTTGGTGCCTCGGGGCCCTGCCCTCTGCTCTGGGCATCCGAGCCACTGGCAAAGAGGTCAAAACCAGTGGTTACTCAGTTTGCAACACTTACCTCTCCCGGTGGTAAGGTGACGGGAGTCTTGCCCACGTGCCCAAGCCCCTTGGGGAATCTTTCATTCTCCAGGGAGAGTTGCTGGAGGCTTCGCAGCAGAACTTGACCCAACTTCAGCCACAGAAAGTGTGGAGTGGAGAGCACCACAGCCCTGCCCTCCTCCCACAACCAGAAAGCAGCTCCTGTTAATGACTAAGGCACGTGCAAGAGGAAACAGAAGTAACACCTGTAACACTTCGTGCCTCGGGAAATATTCCAGAAAGGAGTTAAGCCCTGCAGAGATAACCTTGGCTATCAGCCCTAGGGTGGTAGTAGTTGGGTTGTTTTCCCTGTTCAGTGTGGCCTGGAGGACACGGGGGCCACAGAAACA
The DNA here is from genome assembly GCF_048773025.1 of Camelus bactrianus. Classification (NCBI taxonomy): domain Eukaryota; kingdom Metazoa; phylum Chordata; class Mammalia; order Artiodactyla; family Camelidae; genus Camelus; species Camelus bactrianus. The sequence goes on from NC_133555.1 coordinate 32,729,335, forward strand.
CAGACCTAGGGTGGTAAGGGGAGACAGCTCCATCTTCTAAGACTTCTGGCTCCAGCACTTTTCAGGGGCTCAGGATACAATGCTTGTTAAATCTTAACAGCCCTTCTAATTCCCCTAACAGGGAAGGCCTGGCCTGAGAAGTGGCTCCACCTTCTTGCTTTCCTCAGACATGGTGTGGTGGAAGTGAAATATGTGGTCCTGCTGCTACCAAGCATTGATGGACTTTACAGCAGGCTGAAGTCCCTTCCAATAGGCAAATGGATCCGCTGCACAAAGGATGTGACCTGAGGTCAAAGCAATTCCTTGGAAAGTGCTGCTTCTTAGTCCTTCCCTTCAGGTGGTCTCTGCAGGTATGAGGAGCAGAAGTGTCTCTGTGGAGTCATAGCTCACGCAGGCAACTGGGTTTCCCAAGCACCAACCCCAAAGAGAGCAACTTAGAAATCAGACACTAGGGACACTCTGCTTACAAGCTCTCAGGACCTCAACTGTTAAGACTTCTCTTGGGTAAACAAAGGCAAAAGGCATCCTCTCCTCAGCTTGTTGTACAAACCAACTCCTTCCAGTCTTGCAAAATCCCAATTAGGCATCAGAGGCTTGGGACTGACACTAGACCACAAACCCAAATGAGCGAGTAGATGGCAAGATCTGGACAGTGATTGGTGGAGGTAGCCAGGCCAAGAGCATCTTTAGAAATGTGACAGTACTGAACATTTGCAGTTATTGAAAACATCATTGCAGAAAAAGCACACTATACATCCCCTCCACAAGGGTTCACACCAAGCCCTGATGTCAGCCTTTCTCATGTGGGTATAAGATAGTCCATGCGGGGTTAGGGTTATCAAGCCCAGCCTGCTCCCCAGGCCCTGCTCCAGTCCTGTACAACCCCGCAGGCCTTGGTCCCCCTGTCCTGCCCTGCTATCTCCAGTACTGGCTGGTGGCTGAGGGACAAATGTGAATATACCTGAAAACTCTGTAAACCGGAAAGCATAAACCGGTGAAATCTTCATTCGGGGTAAAATCCTATTTCAGTATTCACTTTAATTCTCCAAGGACAGCTAGAAATTTTCTTCCTTTAATAAAAAAATCCCAGACACACTTCGAAGTCCTAGAGTAAACCGGCCACAGAACAAAGTGAATCCCCCCAAGGGGATGTTGTAGACCCAGCATCATCAGGAAAGCTCCAGGCTTCACACCTGACTTTGTCAGGAGCCGGCCTAAAAAATAAATTACAAAAAGGCTGTTTGGGGAAGACACAGATGAACTGTTTTCCCCTCAGGTGCAGCAGGGATCAGGCAGACTACAAATCAGTCCGTGAACTGGCTGCCTTGGGGGCGTATTTAGGCATCAGTTCATTAATCTTCCGGATGTAGTCAGACTTTTCTGCACAGCCTTTGCACGTCTCGCCCCAGTCGTCCAGGATCTTCTTTAGCTCTTTAACCCGAAGCTTCTTCAGGTCCACTGTGCTCAGGTCGATCTGCTTGTCTGGAGGTGAGAGCAGGGAGAGTAACCAGCTGGGCAGGAGCAGCTTGGGACCCCCAATAGTCCTGCACAGCCAAACCATCCCTTAAACAAGCAGCCCTCCTGGTCATAGGGGCAGAGACACTTCCAGACACATGCATGTGTGTCAGTGACCACTGCCTCCAAGAGGGGCAACTGGCCAAGGTCCCTTCACCAGGAAGGTGAGTTTCATGCTGGCAACGTCCACCACAGACGTGCAATGTCACCAGGGACAGGAATGGAGCCCACACGGTCCTTACAGGAGGAACTGTATAGGAGGAATGTGGCTCCCACTCCAAATGCCTCTTCAGTAGTCACAGTAGAGCTCACATCACCGTAGAAGGACAGCTACAGCGTGACAGAGTAGACAGATCCCCTAGCCCCAGTTTCCCAACACAGGCCCTGGTCAGGCCCGTTTGAATTAGGAGCTCACTCTCCATAACCACTTGTGACCATGCAGAGACCTTGAGCCATCAGCACTGAACCAGGATCACTCTCAGAAGACCTGGAATCCTTGAGGCACGTGGGCAAACACAGGCCCTTGGACACTCAATTCACAATGAAATATGCTGGTGCCGTTTTAAAATTTTACAGAAGAGGACAATATTCCTGCCCCTGACTTTCTGAAGACCTGGAGTGTTTTTTCCACCACGGACTTATTCAGCAAGAGAGATGCCATGAGCCCATAACCTTGGGCTTGGCTGATGGAACACAGCACTTCTTAAAATAAAGATCGCTGGGCCTTCAGCGCTTATAGTCAGGACAAGCCTGTTAAACCCCAGTCAACCCACATCCCTTCTGTGCTCCAAAACTAACAGTCCCATCTTTCCTCAGACTAAAAGCCAAATCTTCACTCACCTGCCCTCTGGGACCTGACCACCCACCTGTCATGCCACTGGGTTGCCTTTGAAATGCTCTTCTATTGATTGTGCCCTGGACTAACCCCCTACCTCCTTCAGAGTCTGCTGAAGTGTCACTTCCTCAAAGAGGTTGATTCTGACCTCTACCCTGAGGCCGCCCCCCACCCGCACCATGGGCACCACCTACCAGGCCACATGGCACACTCACAGAGGCTCTAGTTCCCCGTGCCTCCCCAGCCAGAAAGTCAAGTCCATCACTGCCGGAGCACAGAAGGGCTACAGTGTTGCCTGCACAAGGCCTGGCCACACTCACCGTACTTGAGCTCACAGATCTGGCTGTCCTTCTTCTTGAGTTTCTCACAGATCTTCTCCACAGGGATGTGGTGGGCCAAGGGCTTCGACACCTCATTGATGATCTTGGTGGCTGCATCATCTGTGGCCCCAATGTAGTAGCACTGCAGCAAGAAAGGACAATGGCCTTCAGGAGGTGCTACTCGAGAGCCATCTTCTCCAAAGAGTATTGACATCTCAAAACATTTTCCTTCTCTGCCAGGGCCTCATTCTCCCATGTCCCCGCCTGTACTGGCAGTCAGATTCAGTCAGTGTCAACCCAGGCTCTCACTACACACTCGGTCCCAGAGCTGACAGCCACCGTATGAATTTAAAAGTCACCAGGGTTCAAACCTTTAAACAGAAAGACAGACAAACCAGAGACAGCCAGGGAAATTAAAGCTACAAAAGCCATCTTTTCATTAGGGCTCTCGTCCTCAGTTCAGCCCTGATCTACCCAGTGTGCACTTTGTTATCTTCTTCGGTTCTCACACATGCCAAGACTTCTGGCCTCTGGGCACTCACACTAGCTGGTCCCTCTGCCTGGGATGCTCTTCCCCCACCACAATGATGACCCTTTCTCAGAAGAATTCTTGACTACTTTGTCTAAATCAGCACTCACCCCCTCTACCATACCACCCTGGTCCATTTTCTTCATGACACCCATCCCACTGCATCATTTGTCTATCATTCCTCTCCCCAGTAGTCCTGGTGCACAGCACACAGTAGACAGATGCTTAATCAGTAGTAAGAGGGTAACATCACACCTACAGAATACGGGAAGCACTTCAGTCCCACATTAGTTCACTGAGAGAGCAGCTGGCCTCCGGAACAGACAAGTGGGCAGGACCTTTAACTCAGAGGCTGGTGAAGCCGAGGGTTAAACGCCAGCTAAGGCCAGCCTGGGGAGGGTCAAATGGCTACTCACCAACCGATTCTCTTTGCCTCTTGCTTCACGGCAGAACTTTATAAGTTCTTTTTCAATAGAGGCTGGTGAGAATGTGACATCTCTGTCTTTGAGGTCCTGGTAAAATCTTCCCAGATAAGAAATACAAACTGGAAAAGAGAGGGAAGAGAGATGCTCAGCAAACATGGAGAAGGGTGTTTTTCCATCACCGGATTTCTTCAAGTGCCCACAGGTGGACAGAACGGGGCTCCAGGTTGCTGGGTCCCCTGGCACACCCAAGGCATGCGGGGAACGAGCATCACCTAATGACCCACAAACGCCTTCTGTCTGCTCTTTCCATAAAGTGTAAGCCGAGACTGAACACGTGTCCTTGAGATGGACTCACTGTGACCCTCAAAATGGACAAACTGGAGGCCGAAAAGGAAAATGATCCAAATGCTGCTCATTTCCAAATACAATACCGAACCCTGAAATGCGGCTCTGCAACCCTACCAGACCAGGCGCGGTGCCGAAGGCCGGCCCTTAGGACTCCCAACCGGGCCAGGGACGCTCCCGAGAGCCTCTGCCCAGTGATGGGAAAGGACCAAAACTCCGGCGTTATCTCAATTTCAGGCCAAGTTTTCTCAACGATCTGGTTCCAACTTTTTCTCGTCGGACCAATGCTTTTTAGGTCCAAGAAATCTCTTCCAGGCCCGGCGTCGGCCCCAACTCGGGAGGACCCCTCTGGGGCCGGCCGCCGCCGCCACCCCCGCCCATTCCAGCCCGAGCCTCTCGGCGGCCCCACGGCTTGACTGGGTTCAGCGCCGTCGCCTGGCCGGCCACAGCGCACGGACCCCGACCCCGCCGCACCTTCGCAATCGCCCTGCCGCAGAGCCCGGCCGCCCGGCAGCACGCTCAGAGCCAGCGCCACCGCCAGCCCGTGCGTAGCCCACATCCTCCTCCACCCGCCGCCGCCACCGCCCGACTGAACCGCGCCCGCCGCGCGGCGCTGCCTCAGGTCCCGGCCGCGCGCCCTAGCTCCCCATTGGCGGGAGGCCTTCGCCCCCTCCCACCCGCCGCACCCCCATTGGCCCACGCTCCTCGGAGCCCAGACCGGCGGCTCCACGCTACCCTCCCCCATTGGCTGGTGGGTCGCCCGCCCTCGGCCCTAGACAGTTGTCGGCCGCTGATTGAACCAGAGCAGCCCGCAGGAAGCGGCCACAGAGGCGACGGAAGCGGCTCAGGCGGCCATCTTGAGTATGGGCAGCGGTTGTGACTGAGGCCGGGCACCGTGGGCTGAAGTGGGATTCGGCCGTTTCCCCGCGGCTTGTTGAGTTGTCCAGCATACGCCCTGTTCTGGGCCTAACGCCCGCCTGAAAAACCTTGCCGACCTCCCCGGCCAGGCGCCGACTCGTGGCGCAGGTCATGGGCTCTGGGGTCAGCCACAACCCGACAGGATAGGGAGGGCGGCCGGCTGCAGGCAACGCTCTGAAGAGGTTTCTTTATTTTTTTAAAAACGATCGCGTGGGCGGGGGACCTGGCCTTTGGGGAGCACCTGCGAGGCGGGATGACCATGGCCGAATTTCCCCAGCAGCTTAGGTGCCCACTCGCTTGAGCCGCGGGTGGCCGGAGCCCGCCTCGCCCGTTCCGACAGAAGGACCCCGGCCGGGGTGGACAGACTCTGGGCTGGAGGGCGGCCCACAGGAAGGCTCCCCTCGGGGCTGCAGTCCCAGAGCTCAGAGCAGCCCGGGTCAGGGCTAGTTGTGTGGTGCTGGGATCTGAACCGTCCCCCCTCACTGCGGGTTGTCGGGGGCTTCAGAGGTTTGTCCCCCCACGTTGGGAAGAGCACGCCGTTTTCCTCACAAGCTCCGGAAGCCTGGCCCGGCTCGCTGGCCCGCCGCCTTCTGCTTCCCAGCCGAGCGCTCAGGGCCCCGGCTGCCGAGGGCGCCTCCGGAGCAGGGTCCTGTGGGTCAGCGGACAGGCTTCGGAGGGGGTGTCCTCCTTGGCTGGCTTTTCTCGAAGGCAGGACATGGGAAAGGTTGGCTCTGTGCTCAGGGTAGAAACGAGGTTTCTATGGGGCTTGGAGCCCAGCGACAAGGGTTGGAGAGGGGCACTTGCGTTGCTCCCATTCAGTGAATTCAGTGGATCAGTATCAGGTATTCATCTTTAATTCACATCACAGCAGTCAAGGGAGTAGGGAAATCAAGTGGCAGATATTTACATCTAAAATTCACATTACTTGTTGGATTGAGAACATGCTACCACAATATATACAGTAAAATACCTCTTAGGACACTAGTACAAATTTTTTTCTTTGAACTTTGCTCTCTGGTACAGGTAAGATCATTTTTAAATCATTTCTTATTTTAAACATAAATACACAAAAGAAATGGTTAGAAGTTTTCTTATTTTAAATAAGCACAGAATGCCGAGGTTAAAAACATTTATAGGGCTGAATACCAATTGGACATCACACTCTATACATTTTTTGCTCAAATTCCTGTACAAATACACAGCATTCAAATAGGTATTTACAAATAAGCTTGAAAGAATGAAAATTAGTATTTCACAATCATTTCAGAGGATTCTCATCTCTGGCCTCCCACTTCCCCTCAGACTGGCTGATTCTCCAAAAAAAAAAAAAAAAAAAAGGGGTTTTGGAACATGTCCTTTTCATCCAACTAGGGAAAATGGAGAGGGAAAACAGACCTGGCTCACCTTGCATGAGGCAAGGCCAAACAAACCCACACTCCCCTCTCTGCCCTCCCATGTCACCAGGTGGACAAGTTAGATGTTCTTACATGATGACTGCCTTGTCCAGGGATTGAGGTTCAGAAGTGCCCTAAGATCTAAAGATGCCCTCCTACCAAAGAAATCCAAAGTTAGTCCCCACTGACTGCCACACTTGTGAACACCAGATGGTCCAGGCCTGCCCTGCGAGGTCAGGGCTGCCAGGACTGACCCACTCTGCCTGGGGTCACCCTTACAGTATCAGAAAGGACCCAGACTGGTGGTGAACACTCCCAGCTGCCCTGAAGGTAACATGGCCCTCATCTTTCCTCATACGTACTTTGCTGGCATTCCTGTTAAAACAAGCTGGCATTTGTTTACAAGCATAAAACACCCTGACCATGGAGGTCAGATGGGCCAGCAGAAGAGGATTTAGGAGAGAATACACCTGCTCAGCAAGAAGGCAGCCTTGTGACCAAAAAAGTTGTGAACGCAAGCAAATGAGAGAAAACAATGTTTTGTAGACTTTTAAGTAACTTAGAAGCACCCTGGTAAAATACTAATTACCACCCTACCCTATCTCCCCAAATAATAAAGCAAGAGGAAAATCAGTGCCCTGACTTGAAAGAGTTTCCTATAAAGACACCACTGTCTTCTGCCCAACAGACTGGGGAGGCTGGAGAAGCTGCCCTCCTGCCCGCCCTGAACCCTGAGTGGTGGTCCCCATGGGCCTGGAGCGGGGGCCCTGCACTTGGCCACTGGGAGAGGACAATTCAACCTGTGTGGCTTCTGCTTCTAAAAGGAGAAGCTCCCTCCCACCCTTTTTACCCAAGAGCTTGCTGATCTGACCACAAGTCCTCAGGCCTTGGAAGCCTGGCTGGGCAGACAACCCCACTGCTTGGAGGTAGTGCTGAAAATCCCTGATTCAGGAGCTGGATGACAGGCACTCTGGCCACTTCTGAAAGCTCAGAGGATTTCCGGCCCCTGCCACACCTCAGCCTCCCTCCTATATCAACTCATCTCTCAACACATGGCCACCCGGGCCCTGGGGAGGAAGGTGGCTAGGGTAGTCCCTCTGACTTCACACCCCAATTCAAGCCCCAGAGGGTCGGAGATAACTACTGTAGATCTGTTTGCCAAGGGGGCTTCTGCAGGGCATGGGATGTATTAAGAGTGGAGGGGAGCAAATGGTCAGAAATAAAAAACGATGGAGGGAAAAATCCAAGGTAGAGCAGGAGGCAGGGCTGGCCCACAGGAGCCTGGCAGTGTGCCCGGGTGTGCAGTTAGGCCAGGTCACATGCCTGAGCCAGCAGGTTGGCCCAACCAGCCCCTCAGTCACACACTCCTGGATGGAAGAGCAGGCAGGTGGGCAGGTATTTGTGCAAAATGGCTTGTAGCCCCCTTGTCCACCTGTGACATGTAGTCCACGTGGTCCTTGCAATCCCTGAATACAACCATGAGCTCTTCTGTCCACACAGTAAAGGAAGAGGTTCCTAGTGCAATTTCCATTCTTCTGTGCGTCTCTACCCTGGAGGGAAGGCCTGGGTTCCTACTCCTGGGGCCCGGGAAAGCTGCAAAGCAATTCTGTCTGTGCAATATCTCCACATAGCTCCACGTGGTCTGGAACTGCAGGAGGAAGAAAGCATCTACTGCACAAGGGAAAAAGGAAAACCCATAGAAATGGAGATGTAGAAAATGAAATAAAAACAGAAGCCACAACCCTTCATGCTGCTGTGGCCTCTGTACATGGCAACACACGAGTTCACGGCAGTAGAACGTAGACTCGGGGTGGTTCTCTCCTGAGTGCCAGGCCTCTCTGGCTCCCTGCAGGGGAACTTGCTTTTCAGACCTGGAGTGGTTGGGTGAGCTGCTCACTGAGGGTGGTGTCCCAGCTGCCTCCCGGCCCCTCACTGTTCCCCTCGGCCGTGCTCCCAGGCCATGCGAGCCTGCTCTTCCTTGGTGCTCCCAGGAGGCAGCGAGGCCTTGCGGTGCAGGCCCCGAGGCCTCTCGGCCTCCTCACGTAGCAGCACACCCTCGTCGTGCTCCAGGGCTGGCAGGCGGGGATGGTAGGGCTTGGGGGGCAGCGCAGGTGGGTCCATGGGGTCCTGAGGGATGACACATCCTGGGGCTGAGTGGCTTCGGCATGGCTGGGCCTTGATGGAGTCCAGGACGGCGGACTCGGAGAGACTGTAGTGGACAGGGAGGTAGGGCGGCTCCAGGTCTTCATCAGCGTTCCAGGCCTGGCTTGGCATGGAGTCCATGGTGTCGGTTCGAGGAGGGGCCTCCGAGGAGTGCCCAAAGTTACTCTCACTTAAGGAAGACACGCCGCTGCTGGCACTGCCGGACAGCGTCGAGTTGCTGCCATCCAGGCCTGACTGGGGGCTTGTGGGGGAGGCTGGGATAGGGTGCAGGGGTGACTGCAAAAGAAGAGCAAGAAATGTTAGGATCCCTATTTCCAGGTAGGCTGACCGGCCTACCACATGAAGAGATCAAGAGACTGCTTTTTACTGAGCTCTAAAGTGACCTCATCAACAGAATGGTTCTTGTTCTGTCACCAGCAACCCCTCGTTCCTCCCTGTCCCCAGCAAGCCAGGGCAGCTCCAGAATCGCCTGCAACCAAAAGATGGCCCCATCCTGGCTGCTGGGCATCCCAGGCCACTGGCTGTGGCTCTAGGGTACTGACAGAAAGGCTGGATCGTCAGGCCAGTTGGGGAGGGTAGAAAGAACCTCGCGGGGGCCATGGATCAGATGAGTGCGTTCTGCTGCTAAAATCTGTCTTTTTTAATTTGCAGGAAAACTAACGAGTTTTTCATAAATGTTTTGTACCTGATGCTTTTTGTTTTGACTGGATTCTAGTTTAAGATGCCCTACGATCCGCCACAGGAATGTTTCTTTACCTCTTGAACTGCTGTGGTGTTGGCAGAGAACCCCCTGGCTTCTCTCTGCTCGCCACCCACACACTCTGAGTACCATGTGTTGCTGTCTCCAGGACCCTCTGACCTCCCTGCCCCCATCATACCTGCTGCAGGACACAATGGTCACCTGCATCCCGAGTGTGGCTCTGGCCCTACCCCAGCTTCTACCAGGCTGGGATCTCGGGGACAGGAGCAGAGGAGGAGAACCTCAGGGGGATCCCAGCAGACAAGATGACCCATCTCACAGCGGGTGGGGCTGTCACTTCAGTACATTACCTTGCGCAGGGTCCGGGCAGGAAGGGCCGGTGGGGTGTCACCCAGAGGGTGGTGGAAGGCGTCAAAGTGTAGGGAGTAATGACCTGCAAAGGGAACAGAACCAGAGCCTCAGCCGGGGCCCCTCTTGGGCTGCACGTCAGCACATCTTGCTGGGCCAACTGGGCAGACATGGAAAGCATCTCCTGCGGACCCCTCAGCAGTGGAGGCCACAGAAAAAGCTCTCTTTTCACTCAAGTTCTCCAAAACACAGGCTGCTGGAGTAAAGACCCCCACACCACACAGGAGGTCAAGAAAGTCAAGTGCATCAGAGCCTGCAGAACAACAGGCCGCAGACAGTGGCAGCTCTCCGCCCATGACGGGCTGGTGACTGTCAAGCTTGGCACAGTCAGTTCCTCTGTCCTCAGCCTCCTGGGTCAGAAAAGCCTTACTGAGCTCACCTGCTGCACCTGGACACCTCCTGACCCCAAAGCCCAGCAGGGTCCTTTCTGTGGTGGGGATGATTCTTCCTTGGCTGAGTCAGCCTGTCTTAGCCTGGAGGGCTGCTGACCTTGACCCTGAGCAGGGTCTGAGACCAGGGACTACCTGGGGGGACCCGCTGGAGGTCTTCTTACCATGCAGCAGGCTTCGGGGAGGCACTGGGGGGGGCAGGATGCACCCCATGTGGGCAGACAGGAAGGGCTGGGCCTCTCGGGCTCCGCTATCCAGGCTCCAGCTGCTGGGGGCTGCTGGCACCGCTGAAGGGTGAAAACAGATGGCATGAAGGGACATTACTTCCTGAGCCACCCTCTGGGAGAAGCCCGTCCTACAGCCTACGGCTTCTCCTGGTGTGTACTGTGGTGCACACATGGGGATGACATGCCAGCCCCTGGGACAAAAAACGCTGGCCAAGCAATACACAGTGGCCCACAGGGGAGAGTGGCCAGGGACAGAGCCATGTAAGAGGATGGCAACAAGTGAACTGATGTCTGAAGAGCTGTCAGGATGAGACAAGTGCTGAGTGAAGCACAGCAAGGAGTCAACGTCTGTAGCCTCCAAGATTTGCCAGGAAGAGGAGAGAGCAGAAAAGAGGAGAGAGAACAGGCTGACGAGACTGAGACAACAGAGCGCAGCCGCGGAGCTTCTGACTCAAATCAAGAGTCAGGGCTCTCCCAGAGCCCCAGCCCAACAGGAACGCAGGGAGCAGGATGGGCGCAGAGACTGCCTCCGTCCACAGCCGCTGCGTGGGCAGGAGCTGCCCCCCAAAGGGCCTGTGGTAATGTACACACTCTGACCATCCCTGATGCTTCTGTGCCCCGTGGCCAGATTTGGGATCCAGAGAGGGGTTTTCGAGGCAAGGACTGGTATTCACTGTGCCCGCTGGAGGAAAGAGTGTAAAGCCGAGGAGCCATGGCTCAGGTCCAGCAGGACCTACTGCTTCCCAGGAGGAAGGAGGGCTGTGGAGTCTGTGGGTGCTTTTGGGCACACAGAGAGGCCAGGTTACTGGCACCCACATGGTACGGATGCAGGGGAGAGTGGGCCCTGGACAAACGGAAACACATGAGTGTCCACCTGTGCGAAGGAAGGTCCAGCGCCAGAATACTGGCCCCTCAGCCACAGATGGGGGAGTGACTCTATAAGAGGGGAGAGGGGGAGGAACGGCTGGACCTTGGGGTCCGAGGGTGCCACTCTGCAGGAGCAGCAGGGGACCTGTGAATGCTGTTGGCCAAGTCCTCCTGGAGAATGGATACCACTGACAAGAAATATGCCCTTTCTCTGACGGAGCCAGGCAAGCACAATCTCCCTTTTGGGCTCTCAGCAGCAAGAGAGAAGCACTCTGCACCTGGCTTTATTTGAGGCAGTCACAGCTAAAGTGAGCCTGAGGAGCTGGGGTGCGGGTTCTCCCCACTCCAGGTTCTGAGTGCAGAATGCCAGGGCCTAATGGGACCTGAAAGGCTCTGGAAGAGGAGCTGGAGCCCAGTCTTTGAGGAGGAGGTGGCCAGGTATAATGTCCACCCTCATCTCCCTCACTGGTCAAGAACTGCCGTGGAGTTGCAGCAGAACACAGGGAGGAACTCAAGTACCTCTATAGCTTCAGTCCTGAGAAGGAGAGCTAGGTCTCATGGGATGGCTGGTGGCTGGTGGCAGGACAGAGGGTGTGGCAGTGGCTGGGTGGACGGGCACTCAGGAGGAAAGAATTCTACTCTGGCAAGTACCAGGTGGATTCTGCCAGAGGGCCTCCTCAGAGAGCCTGAGCATCCTAAGAACAGGGCGGGCCTATTCCCATGCCGGCTCTCCCCAAGCTGTGGCGCGAGTTTCCTGGCCCTCAGCACTGAGACTCCCTTTCCTCAGAAAGAAAAGTTCCATCTCCATAAAAAGCCACCAAATCTCAGGGAGTAAGAAGCTTGGAGGTGGGTCTGGGTAGCTTCCCCAAAGGGGCTCTGGCAGCCAAGATCTCAAGTGCACATCTAGACCCTACAAGGATCGTGGGACTGCAGAAGTGACCCACAAGGGCCCAAAGGAGCTTGCGGGCAGGAAGGCTATGAGGGAAGAAAGCCGGCAAGGCTGCAATGGTTTACACAGGGTACCTGTCTGAGCCACTCCACATGAACCAGGAACCATCACCTCACCCTGGAGCCTGCTGTTGGTGACCAGTGAGACCTGTGGACCTTTTCTATGCAACACAAGTGCCTTGGGGCGAGTGGAAAATCTAAGATGGAGTGACCTATCCTAGGAAAAGAGGGGGCAATCTCCACTGTGTCCTGGCCATTTCTCTCTCTCTCTCTTTGTGTTACAGGCTACCACTGGCCTGAGGTCACCAGTGCACAACCCACAGCCCTGAGGGCAGGCTTGCCTGGTCTGGGAGTCCCTGTCTGGCAAAGAGAGGCACCTGTAAGTGAGAAGTGGAGTCCTTGTGGGACTCAAGATCCTAATGACAAGAGAATGGTGACAAGCACGTACAGTTCCTGCCCTGGGGAATCCAGGCAGAGGCTTAGGGATTTGTTACTCTGGCCTACCTGTCTCCCTAGGCAAATGTCTAGTTTGCTGCCCACTAAGTCCTGACCTTGTGGTTTGAACATGCCTGCTCTGGGCTCACCCTTTGTTCTCAGACAGCCCTCTTTCCTTCCCACACCTGGGGGTGGACATGTCGTTTCTTGCTGCAGCTTGGTTGGTCTGAGGCCTGCAGCTCTTCTGGGTCCACTTGGCATAAGGTCCTGGTCTGTCCACCAGTACCCATTTGAGCTGAGCCCATCTGTGCTCTTGGCTAGATCTGAGATCACTCCACAACTCAGGTAAAGAAAAGCCTCTGCAGAGTCTGGCTATTGAGGCCAAAAAGGCAATCTGTTTTGGGGCACAGGTGCAGTGTTCCAGGTAAGCCACATGTTTTGGGGTGTGCAGCCTTGAGGGTGGGAAGGCATCTTCGACCAGAATCTCTGTGGCCCCTGCTGTCGAGCACCAGGTGCCGATGCCTACCAGGTGCTGAGGTTGTGGACTCAGTGTTTGGTCTCCTTAAAGAGGACACAGAGGTATGTCCTCCGTGATGAGCAAGGGAGGATGATGACAGTGGGGACAGCAGACAGCACTTGGTGAGGAGGTGCAATGACAACACAACAACAGCTTTGGAGGGACATGTTCTGATGGGACAGCAGGTTATATGTTGGGGACTAAGTGTGCCCTACACTCCAACAGATGGAGGACAGGGGAGGGCAACCGACAGGGAGAGGGGCTGATGTGGGGCCAGGTTCTGTGTTGCAGGTAGGCTGCACAGTCCCCACACAGGTATTCTGTGTTGAGATTAACTCAGGTTTCCAAGTCTGGGGCTCTGGGCTGGGGTCATATGGGTCCAAGCCTGGTTCTTCCACCAGCTTGCTGGAGCAGAACATAAGGTAAAACCCCACTATCTAAACAGCCTCTGTTCTAAGGACTGCCCAGTTGCATGGTACAGTTGATGGGCTTGCAGTTTAAAAAAGGGACTCATGGCAGCTGCGGGCCAGAGCCGCTACAGGAGGACTGAACTCCCTCTGGGGACACAGAGCATCCCTTGAACAGGGCTGCCTCTGGCAAATTCACTGCCATGGCCTGTCCTTCCCATTATTTTGGGGGGCTTGCTTGGTCACAGGTCTGTTCTCAGCAACAAGGAGAGGTCCCTGTGGGCTTAAGTTAAGAGGAACCAAAAGCGTCACAGGGCCTGCTGAATTCTGGGGCTGGCTGGGAGGATCCCAGGGGAGTGGGTGCCCACCGTTTTCACACAGCAGCCTGAGACTGCATAAAGATGGACTCAGGACAGGCGGCCACTATGGTCTTCCTGAGGGTGGACCCTGAGAAGGGAGAGATACAAACAAACAGGATCCAAACCTCAGCATAAAGCCAGACGTGGGTTAAACAGTGAACACAGGAACTGGTTGGGACTCTGGACAAATAGACGGGCCTGGGTGTTAGAGTGTGGCTCTGACTTGGCCAGCTGGTGCTCAGGGACAAGAGTCAGACGTTCAGGATGGGGACAGACATGGGAGGAGGCCACCTGGGAAAGGGAATAATACCTTTTTCAGCCACAGACAGATTGGGATCACTACAGGGTTTGCAGGTTCCGACCACTTGCTGGAACAGGGCCCGCTGGAAATTTGGCAGCTGAGGGAAGGAGAAAAACATCAAATAGAGTGAAAACAACCAGTCACACCTTGGGGGCAGTGTGGTGGGCCACAGGAGCCAGGACATTCCAAGATCAGACTGGAAAATCAAAGCAGTGGCACAGCTCATGCTTGAGACGTGTTGGGAACTTCAGGCCAGCTGGAAAACTGTCCGTACTCTCCGGCTCTGAGTCCTGCCATATGCAACGTTTGAAGCTCCACCCTCCAGTGTCTGGCTGGGCTCCAGGCTGTCTTGTCCATGGCCAAAAGAAAAGGACACAGGCGCCTGAGGGTATCTAAATACATCCTTCTGTCCTGCCAAGTAGACCCACTGGTAGAAAGGATTTACGGACCCCTTTCATCCCTGAGCACCGGCAGGTTTGGCCTCCTGGAGATGCCCTGTTCCACGTTAGCACTGGGGGTAGGGCAAAGGGCAGCACTCAAGCCTGAGTCCCAGACAGGACTCACTGTTCTGATGGGCAGCTGCCAAGCAGACCTGCTCCTTCCACCTGGCAGGGCTGATGAGGCACAGGGAGGGAGTACGGCTGAGAAAGTCCTGGCACGTCTGGGACTAGGTAACAGTTGTGGGGAGGTGACTTTCATGGACTCTGATAGAAAGGCAGGGCAGACTAGACAGGGAAAGAGTTCATCTCTGCAGCTTCTTGTGCAAGGCCCCCAGATAGGGTATTTGGAGAGCTGTGCAAATGGTGTGGAGAATAGTCCCAGCAGGTAGAGAGGGGCTTCAGGTGTATGGACTGATGGATGAAAGAAGCAGTTTGCTCCAATGAGGATGTCCTTCATACATACAGGGCGGAAGGCCATCATCCAGACCACGCCCACCACTGCCTTCAAAGAACCAATCTACTCTGCCAATCTACATCTGTTTACAGATGAGGAATTTGGGAGTCTGGTCAGGACAGAGAGCCACACAAACAATGGTGGGTCTACCCACAGCTGTACTCTGTCTGGACTGCTGGTCCTCAGATTCACTGCAGTCCTCACCAGGAGCCCGGAGCAGCCCTCTGAGGGTCTTATGGCAGAATGAAGGAGACACAAAGGACAAGACAGAAAGCCTAGCAAGTGCAATGAGGGAAGCCCAGGCCAACACACTTGCAGCAGACGGCAGTCGGTAGGCCGGGTCTACTACCTGTCCGTTCTCCAGGATGGCTGCTGGATACATGGCGCTGCTTGGGCGGTCCCGGTGTGTGGGCAGCAGCAACATCATTTCCCGGGCATGGCGGTACTTATCTGGCAGAGAGGGAGAGCCTGTAACCAAGTGAGAACAATCACGCACAGATGACAAGCCACAGATGGAGGGCCCAGAAGGCAAGCATCCCTGGGGCCACGGAACCAGGGTAAGTGTCCCCTGTAGTTGGGGTGAGGATGAGCTCAGCAAGCGCAGGAGGAATGAAGCAGAGCCTGGTGGTTAGATAGTGGTGGGGCCTGCACCTGGCATCCCAGCCACGGCAGACATACTACAGACTGGAGCGGTGTGGACCCACTGACGGCCCCTCGCTGTGCTCAGAGGCAGGTGGTGAGGAGAAGTGGGGACTGGAGCTGAGGCCCTAGAGGCCCCCTGCATCCGGCATTGGGAGATAGGTGTGGCCGGGATGCTGGGCTCACTCAGGGGACCCAGGCCAGCTTACAATGGAGCCACCGCACAAAAACAGAGACACTCAGATAACATAGCAGCACAGTTCTAACTTGACCCAGTGTGTCTCCACACACTTACCTTCTCCAGACACCACTGGCCCTGTTCTCAGCTGGCCTCCTACCACCTTTTCCCAGACTCCAGGCCCCCAGTGCCTGGCCTCTGCCTTCCTGGCCATCCTACTGCAGACCTGGCCAGACTGGCTGGGGGGCCAGGGCCCTGAACACGGAGGGCTCTCCAGGGTTTCTCACTCTAAGACCGCTCTTCAGTGAATTCAGGGGGCTGTGGAGCTAGTCTAGGAGTTGTGGGGCTTTAACCCAGGCTCTTGAGTTGACTTCGTTCATGCTCTATAATTATGATGTCTCTGTGGTGACCCCTCTGGCCTGAGGGGCCATTACAGAGGCCAGACCATGCCAGAGGTGGTGTGGCTCAGTCCCTACTGGAGCAGGCCATAGCTACGGGCCCAGGAATCAACCAACAGTCCTCAAGGGGACCTTCTTCAGAAGTAGTAAGAATAAACTTGCTGGCTTTCCCTGGGGATACAGAATTGAGAAAGCCCTCCAAATGTGCATCACCCACTGTGCCAGACACAGCATGCCCATTTCAAACTAGTGGGGATCTTCTGGACCTCTCATGGGAGGGTCACTGGACCCTGGCAGCCCGGCAGCCTCTTGCTGGTTCAAGTGACTGAAAGTCTTCGTGGTGTTCTCTTAGTGAGGCTGGAGAGCTGAGACCAGCCACGGGGTCCACCTGAGAGGTGAACCTGTAGCTCTGGAGGATCTGTGTCCCTGAAAACCAAGCTCTCCAGGGCCTTTCCTTGAGTGTGCTGTGCAGACACTGTCAGAGCACAACTTAAAGCGGTCTTCTACAGCCATCTTGCCCCAGGAGTTACCAAAAAATTCCTCTCGTACTCATTTTAGTCCAAGAAGATGAGGCTTAAGTACACCGAAGAAGTCAGTATAAAATCAGTAATGCAATTATTATTTGTGTAGACTTCTTCCACACTTGGTCTGAGTGATACTGTTTGTAGAACCTCAAGGCTGGCTTTAAAATCTAGTCTTATTAAAAATATCCTTCATTGATAAGGGAATGAGTAAAGTATACTTTTTTGAACAACCAGGCCTGAATTGCTACTATTCGGTGATCTTTACTGGTTTCAGTATTTTCTTTTAGAACGTGTGCTCTAAGGTAACCTCAGAAAGATGGCTGTGTAAAGAAAAAAGGAAATGTCTCCTAATGCCACTGAGTTCTATAGTGGGAGCCCTGCTGGCCACAGCTCTGGACAGGGCTGCCCTCCACTTAGCGTGCACAGAGACACAGCCCCTTTGCACCAACTCGGTTACATCACACTCAGGCGTAATACGCATCCCACACCAGACATGTGGCTGGAACATGGTATACTGCCTTGCTCCGGTTGGCCATGGTCCCTGACCTCACAGATCTCAGTCTGGCTCACCAAGCCAACCCCAGAGCTGTACAATACACGCTCTGGGGCTAGGATGGAGGGAAAGCAGCCTGCAGGCCCCAGGGACTCTGCTGAGGATTTGTATCCATGTTATGGAGGCCCCTCTGGTGCCAAAACAAAAGGGTGCTATGTGCTACCACCAGATCTTCTAACTCTACCATCTCACTTCCTTCCCCCTGCCCTCTTCCCATGGTAGGAGAGAGTGATGGCTACTGTGCATGAGAACATTTAAACACCACAAGGGCTTCTGTGTCACAGGACCTGAACTACCTGAGCTGTAGTCTGGTAAACCCCGTAGAGGCTAAGTCTCTGCATGACGGAGTGAGTTTATTCAAGATCAATCATAATCCCCGTTTCCTAGCCTGCTCAGTCTTTTGACCACCAGGGGGCGCCGCTGCCTTACAAGAGTCTAGACTGTGTCTTGCGGGCCTTTCACCTTGAAGGTTTTCAAAGCAACAAAAACTGCAGCTGAGTGTCAGTGGGCACAGCGAGGAGAGCTATGGTGTCAGGACCACCCCTAGGAGTGGGGAAAGCGACTCCATCGCAAAGGACTCTCCTGATCACTTTCTCCATGAAGGCCTTCCCCTCACCCGTAACACCAGACACAAACCCCAGAGGATACTGTTCCCTCCCTTCTGTGCCCCTAGTGCATCTACCACTGCATCTACCTCATTTATCTAAAAACATCAGTCTTCCTCTATGACACCAGGTCACAGTCTTTATCTTCCCTCACACGTGGGCCTGACACATGCTGGGCCTGCACAGGGGCTGCTATCAGCCTTTTGCTATTGGATATTCTGGATATTCTGGAGTTTGGCCATTGTGATAGCTTATCTCCAGAGACAGCAACCATCGATGCCTTCCTTCCCCAAACACACATGCACCTCCTCACATCATGAGCTGGAGTCTTATTCCCCACCTTGGCATCTGGGTTGGCCTTAGTGACTTGATTAACCAACAGAATGTGACAAAAGCAACATTCTGGGACTTCCAAGACTGGGTGATAGGAAGTCTTGCCATTTTTGCCTGGGTGGCTTGGGGTGCTTGCTCTGGGGAAGGCCAGTTTTGTGCTCTGAGAAACTCTTAACTACAGAGAGAGGTCACACGTAGGGACTCAGGTTGACAGCTCCAGCTGAGCTCCCACCGACAGGCACTATCAACTGCCAGCCACGTGACCAAGCCATCTTGGTGTCCAGTCTAGTTGAGCCCCTGGTGACATCTGACTGCAAGCCAATGAGAGACTGCAGCTGAGAACTGCTCAGTGAGCCCCATCAACCCACAGAACCATGCGAGATGACCGTAAATTGTTGTTTTAAGCTACTAAGTTTTGGTGGGTGGTTTATTATGCAGCGATCAATAACCAAGCCATCTGAAATAGAGGGATTACTTCCAAACAGAACATAATTTCTATTCTACTCTGATGGTGCAAGAGCCGGGCAGACTCCTCACTGAGTACTCATAAAAGCTTGATGAGTGAATAGATCAGTGAATGTTAGCTGGAAGGACAAAAGTGATACCAGCCAGCCTTGAGGTCCCTGATGGTGTCTCTGTCCTCTCCAGGGCACCACCTACAGGAAGTGTCTGAGCAATGTCAGAGTGGAAGTGAGTTAAAACATCCCTCCCTACTGCCTCCTGTTTTTATCAGCAATCATGGTTCAGAGATCTGACTTCAGCAAGAATACTCAGATAAAGACTTAGATATGGCCGAGTATATAAGAGAGTTTTCAGGTTAGGGGAAAACCCACACAACAAAAATCTGTTTCTGCAGCTCTATTCAGGAGCATTTACCTTAAGACCCATTGAACTCCAGTACAGCATTCGTGGCTAACTTCACAGGGTTTCCTGGCTTTATTCCCAAAGCCATCTTTCAGTGTGCCTTATAACAACAGATCATGTTCCTTCTTTATATGAGCAGCCCTCACATATTGATAAATCTTCAGCATGTTGATCTATTTTTCTTAACACTAGAAACACCTGCTTCAAATGCTGGCTCCCCTTTTCTAAGTGCCTTAGTCCATGTTAGGAAGGCCATCATGGGAGTGGAATGGGCATCAGACTGAGGGCTGGCAAGTCTAAAGACTTGTACTCCAAATCAACCTGGCCGTGAACTGGGTGGATGGTCTTAAGCCTCTCTCACTGGACCGGTTTCCTCCACAGGAAATGAGGGGTTGGGCTAGACGCTTCAGGTGAAAGTCTGTAACTGCGCCTGCTGCAACCGTATCCCCTTCTGCCATATGCCAAGGCTTTTTCCAGTTGGCCACTGCCTCTCTCTCTCTCTATCATTTCCACTGTGGACCTCTCAGGTTTGTGTGCTTTGAAGAAAGACGTTTTGGTTTTTTTTTCCTTAATGACCTTCTATGTCATGCATTTGTGCAGTTTCTCTTTGTCTTCAGTATAATGAGAAGAACAAAGAGACTCCATCCCTTTGAAGTCTGGAAGCAACAGTCAGTGACTGGCTGGTAAACTCAGATCACTTACTCTTCTGTTACTATCCTGTGTAGCCAACCCTGGGAAGCATTAGACCTTAGTCACCATAGCTAATTTCCATTCCACTGCAAATGTTTCTATCTAAAAGGACAGAGAATTAAGTCTCACTGCAGGAACTAGAATGAGAATGTGAAAAAGATGCTGGCCCTCAGAGAACAATATTTATCCAACTGAATAAGAAATCAAGCAATAATTGGCAAAGTGAATAGCTTTTTATAGAGCCATCTCTCCTGAGAAAGCCTTTCCCAACTGAACAAAGTTTTTTTTTGGTTATTGTTACCATTTAGAACATTGTTTTCCAGGATTAATTTTAGTCTTCAAATTTAATTTTCATACTTTTTCATCATGTTTGCTTACTCAAGACAAAACTCACTTTTGCCTTAACTTTGAGCTTTATTCTTACAAACACTTCATCTGAGAAGAACTGAGCTTTCTCCCAGGCTGTGTCCTCTTTTGAGGTGGAGATGTGAAGGTTAGCTACCTCAGGGGCAGCACCACTGCAGCCACTGCCCAGAGCAGGGTCTGAAGCCAGCCAGAGAAAGACATCTGGAGGTAGGAACCCTTAGTCCTTAGTGCTGAAAGTACAGGTGAGCATTCTCTAAGTTACAGGGCCGCTTTCAAAGACACAGCCACAGATGAGAGGAGGACAAGAGGGGCCCATGAGGCTCTCTCCTCTCCCTTCTGCAAGCAGCGCCCTGCCATCCTTACCTCGGGCACTGGAAGGGGCAGAGGTAATCATCTGGGATGGTGCTGAGTGAGTGGAACTCAGGCTGGAGGAAGAAGGGCTTGCCTGGGACGAGGACAGAACAGAGACGTTGGTGACTGAGCCCTGGTACCTGGGGTTGGGATACGCGAGCTGCAAAGGGAGAAAAATCAGCAGGATAGAGGCCAACACTGTAAGACTGGCCTAGAGTTGGCTTCTTCATGCCATGAGGTGCCCAGACCCAGAGTCTGTACCCTGGCCGTGTTGCAGGTCAGGCTGTTGGCCAGCACTAAGGGCCACCCATACCCCCCAAGGAGCAGGGCTGTTGGGTCGACTCTAGCGATGCTGTCCATGGAGGAAGCAAGATTTAGCCATCAGGGATGCCAAGCAGGAGGGCAATTTGGTAGAGGAGCTATCCCACAGTATCTCTAAAAGTAGCCAAGATTGAAGCTAGATCTCCTTGTGAAATAAGGCCTGGGAACTGCAACATGGGATGGTGTGGAGGGAAGGCAGCTTTGCGAGCTCTGGCTGTTCTGAATTCAGGAACTAGAGAACTAGGTAGGGATGCCAGCCCTCACACCAGACCAGCCAGCAGAGAGGTGAGTCCTCCAGGTACAGTGCCCTGGCCATTTTCCTCGGACAGCTCTGGTACCTGCATATGGTGGTACAGGTCCTCGGGAGCCTCGCCCATGGAGCTGTCACCCAGCATCACCACATTTCCTGCTTCGCTAGATGTGTGTGAGGACAGAGAGGATGATGAATGGCGGCCGGTGCCCATTAAGTTCATGGGGCTGCGAACAAGAGTGGAAAATAGGAAGGAGTCAGGCCTGGAGCTGAGGAACCTTGCTAGGTGGTGAGGGGAGAGTGATGGGGTGTGTGCAACAGTCATCTCCAAGCCCCAGTCATCACTGGTTTAGACAGTTCCATTGCTAATGCTCATACCCACCTGAGGCCTGAAGAGTCCTGAACCCCACCCTGCTGCTCAGGGGCCCCCAGTCTGGGAGGGCCAACAGTCGCCTGGCATAGCCTCTACTTAGAATTAAGTGGTTTATGGCCACTCAGTCTGATGAGATCAGCAGTTTCTCAGGAGGAATGAAGGAGATACGCTGAATCAGATCAAGGGTCCCAGGTGCCCCTTGCAATGGCCTGTTACCCTGAGCCAGCACCAGCCCCCTGCTGGGATCTGCTCGGCAGTTGGGGTGTCTTCCTGGTTTGGGGAAGCTATCAAAATAGCTGGCTGTGAGCCATCTGTTGGCTTCCTTCCACCTCTGTGGACACGGGCTTGCCAGCAGTTCTCTTCTGTCAGCGCTACGCAGCCCCCATTCACTCGTTCCTTCCCATTTGCTGAGTGCCCACTCTGTGCTGACTTACTGCTCACACTGGAAAACAAACCCAAGTGGGGGCTCCTCTCCAGGCGCCTCCCCTGGCCTGGTCTTCCTGCCCTGGAGACTTGGAGTCTCCTCAGTGGAGCCCCAGCGACCATGACTCCTGGGTGCACAGCAGGCACACCTCAATGTCCGTGTTGTTCTCCTCCTTAAAGCCAACTGGTGATCCTCACTCCCCCTGGGATCAAGTCCAAAGGCCTGAATGAACAGAGCCCATCCAGAGCTGGTCCTAGCCCCCTTCCATGCCCCAGAATCCTACACTCCAGCCACCTGGCTCTACCTGTAGTGCTGACCAGACTGGCTTGTTCACATCTTGAGGCATCTGCACATGTTGGTCACTTTGCCTGGGCCTTGCTCCATCACTCTCCTAACCCCAACTCTTTTCTGCCTAGCAAACTTCTACTTATCCTTCAAGACTTACCCAACTGCCTCCTCCTCCGTGTTCCCACAACACCACGTATACCCCTCTGTCATCCAGGATGACTGGATGCAGTGTGTGGATTCTGTGGCAGGAGCTGCGTGTTTGCTGTGCACATGGGTGAGAGAGCATGCAAATACACACAAGCACTATTTTGGACTTCCTTGCTCTGATCTCTGACATTCAGACTTACCTTTGTGGAGGGGACTCTCCTCAGTCCTAAGGTCATACCTGTGCCGGTGGGTCATCTTGATGCTCTCGGGGCTCATGGGACTATGGGATGCTAGGACATTTCCCCGTGGGGTGCTGGTGCCTGAACATGCAGGACTTAGCTTGTCCAAACCCGGAAACTCCTGCTGAGAAATGAATGCACTTTCATCAGAGAGTGAAGAATAAATAAGTAATTAAGGGGTGAGAGGGAAGAGCAGGCTGGGGATAGGAATGTAAAAGAAAACAAAAGAATCATACACTTCAGCTGAACCTGACCTGCTGGCTTCTTTTGGACAGTGACCCCTTCATGGCTAAAGCACCCTTCTAACCTCACCGCAGCCTAGACCAGAGGGAAGCCCAGGTCGACCACCTAGGAGAACACCTGGAGTAGGCTGAGGCTGGTCTGAGTTCATAGGAGCATGTTAACAGACTTTCTCACTACAGAGTAAGTAGAACAAGAGTTGGGAAATAGGAGAGAAAGAGCTGATCAGCAGCTGTCAGTGCGTGCGCACCTCTTACATAAGGACTGGAACTGGGTTTTATTGGATTGCTAGATGGCCCAGCTCTAAGTTACCCAGTCTATGGGGAGACAGGACACAAAATCCTGATGCAAGTAACTGAAAGACAGCACAGTTCTATTTTAGCATAATTAAATTAAGTATGTAGAAAACTTGGCAGAAACTTTTGATCCCAAATCCTCCTAGATGACAGCACGTTGGTTTGTGTCCCTATTTGCAACTATGAGGAAACAAAGCACAACTGCCAAGGTTTCCTCAAGTCCTTCACAGTCTGTGGGCCCTAAGTCCACCGGGGATGTTTCTGAGCTTGGCTTGAAGAAGCAGGAGTTTTCCCACCCCTTTTTTCCAAAGTACGAAGAAGGCTGAAATGTGTTTCTGCAGCTAGGGAGGACACCTCCAGGTGTGCCCTGGAGACCTTGACACATGTAGGCGAGCATCCTGTGCTTCTCTCTGCAGTGACCTGACAGCCTGCATGGTAGAGAGCTCCCTCCTCCCCTACACCCTCTTCCCGCAGTGGCCAGGCCCAGCTCACCTGGGTCACCTGCTGTGATGGGGAAGTTTGTACACAGAGAGACTAGCCAAGCTGGCAGGAGACAGAGGGGAATGAGAAGGAATGGAATACCCATCAGATTCAGACACAAGCTCTTTACTGAGTGCACATCCTAATTTTAAGGGGAAAACATAAACTTTCCCTGCATATTTCACTTTGAACTATCACAGGGTATAACCATTACAGCAAGGAGAAACTTCAGGTTTTATGAGCTTTCCAGAGGGCCCACTTCTCAAACTACAGACAATCTTTTTGTCTTTTTACATTTCATGTTGTCCTTACTTGTGCAGGACCAGGCTGAGACCCACACTAGGGCTTGGAGAGACTGAGATGACCAGAATCTCCAGCAGCCAAGCACAAGGCAAGTCAACAGGTCAGGCCCACTGAGTCTGAGTGGTCCAGCCTCCCCAGGGCGTCTGTGGCCAGTGGTCATCCCTGAAGGGGAACTTCTTGTCCATGATGGCCTTGTTCAACACCAAACAGCTCTACTTCCTTTGCCTCCTTGCCATTTCTTTTTTTTTAATTTAAATTTTTATTTCTTTAAAACTTTTTTGATTGAAGTATAGTTGATTTACAATGTTGTATTAGTTTCCGGTGTACAGCACAGTGATTCAGTTATATATACATATTCTTTTTCATATTCCTTTTCATTACAGGTTACCCTGTACAAGCCACTGAATGTAGTTCCCTGTGCTATACAGTAGCTAGTCGTTCATCTGCTCTGTCCACAGTAATTTGCATCATCTCCTTGTCACCTCTACCTAGTGCGCCTGGGCAGTGAGAAGAGGGTGGCAGGTAATTGGGCTCACACCCTTTGAGATCTGACAGCCAGCCTGCTGGGCAGCCTTCTCTAGAAAACACTTGGAGTCAGCCCTGTGGTTGAAAATGAGGCAAGGGTATGTGAACAGGAGGCTCATAACCATCTGAACTCTCATCTCAGCCAGCCAGCATTCCCCATAAAACCCTTGGAGGGAAAGCAGCCTTGGAATACAGGCCCTGCTTCCACATGTGTGCATCAGTCCTTGAGTCAAACCCTGCCATGGAGACCTAGGAGTCAGGTCAGAGTCAAAGAGACCTTCTAGGGTCTGGGCCAACCCCAGAACCTGCCTGACCCTCCAAGAGCAGCCAGTACAGAAGCACTACTCACCTGGGTTTTCTCAGACATGAGCCTGGGTCACCACACATGACAGAGGAAAAGGGAGAGACGGAAGGCAGGGAGTTAGAGGGGAAGGGTAAAGAGAGGGAAAAGAGAGGGAGAGGAAAGAGAGGGGTGAATATTGGAAAGGAGAGAGGAGAAGGAGGGAGATGGGGAGAGAAGGCTGGCTCAGGCTATGCCTTACCTCGTAAGTTCTTGGGATGAAAAATAACTCCAAAGAGATCCCTGCATGTGGGCCATATACTTTTAGCTCTTTTCCTCCTCATATGAAAACCTCTCTTCACCAGCACAGCACACTGAATAAAAACATTCTCTGACCCTGAATCTGACTCCTCCCTAGGGAGGGAGTGAGCAAGGGATCCTGGGCATCCTTCTCCTGGATAGAGCAGACACCCTGTGCCTCCTGCTCCCCTGCGGTGGAACAGCTTTTCCTTCACACTTGCCTCCTCTGCTCCTCTCACTTCCCTTCCTTTGACTTGCTGCACAGATCTGGAGGAAGGGACACCTGGTTATACTGCAGCAGGGCAGGACAGGGACCAGCTTACGTGGTAGAGGCTGGCCCGCATCATCTGGAACTGATCAATCAGCTTCTTATGCAGAGGGCGCATTTCTGGGTGCACGAACTTCTCATGAACTGCCAGCCCGACGCCAAGGACATGGACCTATTAGGGTAACAGACAAGGCCACTCTATTAGCCAGGAAGAAGCCCTTGGTACTATAGCCATCCAGTGGTGCCTGGCCTTTCCCTCCTAGACACTGGCCTCCAACTCCTCTAAGACAGACCTGTTCGGTTTTTTGTTTTTTTTTTTTTGTTGAGTTACAGTCAGTTTACAATGTTGTGTCAATTTCTGGTGTAGAGCACAATTTTTCAGTCATACATGAATATACATATATTCATTTTCACATTCTTTTTCACCATGAACTACCACAAGATCTTGTATATATTTCCCTGTGCTATACAGTATAAACTTGTTTTTCTATATACACCTGTCAGTATCTACAAATTTCAAACTCCCAGTCTATCCCTTCCCACCCCCTCCCCACTGGCAACCATAAGTTTTTATTCTATGTCTATGAGTCTGTTTCTGTTTTATATTTAAGTTCATTTGTCTTCTTTTTTTTTTTCAGATTCCACATATGAGTGATATCATATGGTATTTTTCTTTCTCTTTCTGGCTTACTTCACTTAGAATGACACTCTCCAGGGACATCTATGTTGCTGCTACTGGCATTATGTTGTAATTTTTTTATGGCTGAATTGTATTCCATTGTATAAATATACCACAACTTCTTATCCAGTCATCTGTCGATGGACGTTTAGGCTATTTCCATGACTTGGCTATTTTAAATAGTGCTGCTATGAACATTGGGGTGCTGGTGTAAGACAGACCTGTTCTTGCATGAGCTCCTTGAGCTGGCTGATCTTCTCAGCATCTCCTGGGTGCTTGGTGATGTAATCTTTATCAAAGAAGGCCTGTGAAAGGAAAGGCCAAGTCAGGAAGACTCTTCCCAGGGTTACTACTTAGAGTCTGAAGGTGCCACCTGAAGGGAAACTGGGCTGCCTCTTTACAGATACACACACCAATGTACCTCTAGTTGGCCTGCATGAACCTCCTGTAATCACAGATGTGTTTTTTGTGTCTAAGAAGGACTGCAGGTAGCCACGTCATCTAAGCCTGAATGCTGGTTCCAGTCCTTCCTGGAGCCTGGATGTCCTGGGTAGGGCAGGCAGGGCTGGTGGCCAGGGTGAGGAGGCAAGTCTCTTAGCTAGCCCACAACTCACTTCTTCTAAAGTCCAGGGCTCCTCTTGGAGGCCACTTAATATCCTTCCATAATCAGATGAGTTACCCATCTGCCAGAGTTCACAGAGTAAAAAGGCAGAAAAGGCCCCACAAGAGAGCTGTGCCATGGAAACAGGGAGTGGTGGGGAGCTTAAAGCCTCATCCCAGGACCATCCTCAGTCAGCTGAGGCACAGCCAGGAGAGGGCTTGTCCTAGGAGGCTGGAATCTCAAGAAGCAGTGCCTGAGATCCACCTTTCCAGCCACACTGCCTGTGTGGGTTGGGTCTAGGGCCGAGCTCACCTCTTGGTAGCGGGCGATGCCTCCGTTGACAGCTGCATCAATGACGCCATTCAGGCACATGCTGAGCAGATTGATGTTGCCGTGCACCTGCTTGTGCTGATACTGGCTGATCAGGGCCCGCAGCTCCTGGTTCTTATTCTCAACAACCTGGATAGCATTCTCCAGAGGACTCACCTCCACCTGGGGGCACACAGCACATGGTGGTGTCATCCCAGGCACAATGACAACCCCTCCCTCATTATGGTCCTGAGAGCAGGGACCTATGATCTGTGATGCTGATTTCCTTGTTCCTGTGGACTTGAGACTTCCTGAGCCCTTTCTAATGTTCTCATCCCATTTGTAGGCACTTAGAAGTCCAGTAAATAGTGACAAGCACCGGTTCTGAAGTCAGAGAGCTCTGGCTTCCTGGATCTCAGAGTACAGATTTAACATTTGTAAATTGGGAGAACAAAAACACATGCTGCCTAGGGGTGCTGTGAGGATTACAAGAGAGAAGGAAGGGGCACAAAGCCTCCGGCACAGGACTGCCTGTGGCAGCCTAGGCAGGCAGGTGGCCAGAGCATTCTCTTTCTACAGTCTGTAGAGAAAGGCCCCCAAAGCAAGGGCTAAGGGAGCCGCTGAGAACATCAGCCCCACCTGAAATGTGGCTCACCAGTTCTCTCCTCTCCACTTCGAACCACCGAGAGATGCCAGGCAAGCTGTGGGTCAGGGTCAGAGTGGTGCGCTCGATCCACAGGCTCTGTAGGGAAGGCACAGGTAGGTTCAGGCCATTAAGCAATTTTTACCACACCCCGCCTGCCCGAAGGATGAGACACTGATGAGTTCCTGAGAAAGTGGGGCTTGCTGCTGGCCTCACTATAAACGCTGTCCCTGCTTCCCTAGATTTGTTCACCTTGAATTCATTCTCCTTGTCCTTGGGGCCTTTGTGAAAAGGCCTGTCGTACCGGAACTTCCTCACATTGTTGACGCGGTAGAAGCTCTTAACACGATCCGGGACCCTGTCCATCTGCAAGACGTCCACATAATCTGGAATGGGTGTCACTGCATAGATCTGCAAGTCTGGGCAGGAAGTGAAGGAGAACCCCAGACTTGAAAGAGATGGACCTGAGTAGCTGACCCCTGTCATCTCCCCAAAGGAGAGAAGGACACCACAGCCCCTGTTCTCTAATGGTAAAAGCAGCATTTCAAAGGGCAGATCAGACCCAAATACAGTTAGACCAAATCTCCCTGTCTGCCCTGCTCCCTGCTCCAGTAGTGAGTCTCCGAGCACTCAGCCATGGTGAGATGTCAATAGCCAGGTGCTCCTCAGTGCCCCTTTAAGAAAGAAGGGAAAGGGTTCAGGAGAATGCAGGTGCCTACCCCACAGGAATGAGAAAGTTGCAAGGGCCTGGGCCTGCCCACTCACTGTAGGTAAACTATATTCACCGCAAAACAACCCTTTAATAAAATACTCTCTGGGGTCTCTGGAGAGAGAACACATAGGACCCCACCAGCCCTCCTTTCTCTGGAAAAAGCTTCCCAGTCATGGTGACAGTCATGAGGTCTCTAAGAAAGCTGTGTGTGAGGGACAGGGGGCAGGCCAGTGTTTGCATTCAGACTTGCAAGTGCCACTAAGACAACAGGCACTCCCCATCTCTTTCGCACTCCCTCTGCCCCAACCCCAGAGCTGTGCCTCAGTCCTCCTGACAAAGGCTCCGGGTAACAAGAGGTGTACATGGGAGTGGAGCAGGGCACAGAAGTAAGTGGTAGCATCCCTCTGGCAGGAGTCCACAGTGATGGCTGCTGGCTGCCTAGGCAGGCCCTTCAGAGGGCAGGGTGAGGACGAAGGCGCTGGCAGGAGCCAGCCGAGAGCTCTGCTAAGTGTGGGTCCGTAATAAGGACACATTCTGGTTCAGGACTGATGGGTGACCTAGCCTGTAAGGCTGACACCATGGCAGAGGGGCAGCTGTCTGGGTGGGTTGTACCTCCCAGGGCCCCAGCCCTCCTCCCCCGACCAAGTGTCAAAAGATACACTGGGCGTCACACTGCAGGATGGCATCATCAGGGTGGTTGGGGTGCTGCATGGCGACGGCCTGTGGGAACTCGCTGAGCATCCTCTGCTGGAAGGCCTCCAGCCTCTCGTAGTCGTGGCCACGGCACACATATTCTTTGTTCTGCCACAAACAGGAGAGCACACTCTATGCCTTGCCTGCAGCCCCCACCCCCTCATCTCACAAGCATGTCCTTGGAGCCTCTGTGGCAGGCGTGGTGCACAGCACTCAGTCTCTGCCCCTTAAGGGAAAATACGGTCAAGAAGGGAGAGGGAGAGAAGGGAGAAGTGCACTGTGATGTGGTAGTCCAGGGTGGGAGGCAGGGCACAGGCTGCAGGAGGCTCGCAGGAGGGAGGGCACCTCACTCAGGAAGGGATTCAAGGTTGCAGGGGGGGAAGTGGGATTTTGGAAACAGACAGGCCTGGAAAGGGTCCAGAAAGGTGCACCTGGGTTAGCGTAGCAGTGAATGGTGGGGGGCAATCTATGTGGGTACAATGACAACCAGGGTAACAACAGCCAAGACAGGAAAAGGCACAGCTAGAAAGAAGGTGCTTATGGAGAACGGGTGGGAAGGTGACCAAAGAGGCCTGCAGGTGTGTGTCGCAGGGTGCTGCCATGGGTGCCATCAAGCAATGGGCAGGGATCAGGTGTGTGCTTCTGAAGGATCACTTTTGTCAGCTGGGAGAAACAGTCTAAATCCAGCGCAGTGTCCAGAGAGCATTAATAAACCCCTCTGACAGCAATTCCTTTGCAACTGTGTCAGCAGAACATCATTCTAACTACACATTTCTTCAAACCTCATGTTACATCATATTTGGTATGGGTTAGGTCTCAGTTTTTCTCTTTGTGGACTGAAGGCAGGATAAAGCACCCTCAACCCTGCTGCTCTGACTAAGTCATGGTGGGTCAAGAGTGAGTGGCTGGAGAAGTCCTCTGAAGCCCTCTGGGGACATCTGTTTGCCTGTCTAGCTGCCTCATCAGATTCTTTGACTCATAGTGTGAGGCAGAGGAGGAGAGAGGGAGGGGTTCCACAGGGCCAGCTGTACGCTTCCCGATACAGAGATAATCACAGGCCAGGCTGTGGATGACTTCAGCCTTTTTGGAACAAGAAATCTGCCCACTTTTCACTTCTTCTCCTACTATGGGAGAACTCAGCTAAGGGTAGGCCACATGACCAGATGGATCAGAATGGAAGGGTAACACTGGAAGGGAGGTCAAGATCAGGAGGAGCAGGATGGCCTCTCCAGTGGAACAGGCCAGTAGTAACAGACAGAGACATTTGCTTGATAAGCAGAGCTGACAAAGAAGGCAACTGTGACAAACTGGCCTTTTCATATCCACTCAAAAATGTACAGTCCTCACCAGTGTCTGATCATGGGTCAAATGAAGAGAAAGAGAAATTCCCCCGAGAAGGGAGGGCTGGATGTTTTCCTGTCTCCAAGTGGATTTAGTAGATAATCACATCTGTGAAGCAGGGCAGGCAGATGGTCCAAAGACTCAAGCTGACAGGGCTTAAAGTAATAGATGGCCTAGGTGTTCAGGGACGGTGAAAGAGTGGCCTAGCCTTCTGGGGAAGACCCAGCAGGAGGAAGGGACATAGCATTGACCTTGAGGCTGGTTGTTGGTTTCAAATCTGCTCAGGCAAGAGCATCAGTATCCCCACACGAGACAGATCTGGCCGCCACTGCTTTACATTTGTCCTTGCCATCTACAAGGCAAACGGCCACCTCCACTGGATGTCTTCCATTTGCCACAGATGAACTGAGCAGCTGAGGGAGGGTAAGGCAGCATGTGGCCAGGCCAGGCAGATTTGTATGCATGAAATAGAGCTCCTTCTGTGGAGAAGAGGATGGACTGATGGGTGACACTTCCTAACACCCCTTGTTATTTTTCCTCCATTACCAGCACCCTCGAAACACATTTGAATATTTAGACTGTCACTTCTGAACGTTATATGGAATGCCTCAGGTGCAGGTTCTATGCCAGGTCCTACTTGTCAGAAAGCTCTGAGAGACCTGAGACACTGGTGCGCCCTCTGACATGAGCATGACAGGAGGGAGCCAGGTCGAACCATGATGGAGACCTCCTGCTTGGCAGGGACAGACATGGGGGACACCACAGCCTGATTTTGTAATACCCCAAATAATGATGCTTGGAAGTAAAGTCTGGCTAATAATGTACAAATTGTGGAACTAAACAGGAGAAGAAAATGACAATAAGGCATAATTTGCAAAGGTAAAATGGAAATGAGTTACAGGGCCAGAATCATTAGCTTATCAAAAGACTTTCTAGAAATGCTTTTGTACAATTCCTTGTACAATTCCTTCTTCCTCTTCTGCTGACATCTACCTCTACTGCTGCTGTAGGATCCACGCTGATGGGGCAACAAACATGCCACTTCGGAAACACCTGGGCCGGATGGTAACAAGAGTGGAGGAGGTTGTTTCCAGAGGAGAAACTCACTCACATTCTGCTACTAGAAACATTCTTGTGGAATGGGGATCACAATCGGGCAGTGCGCATGCTGTCTCTGTCACTATTACTAGTTGTCACAGAAATCATTTCTCTTTTATAGCCTAGAATGATTACTGCCCAGGAAATGAGCAAGTTGACCAGCCTTACATCTAAAATGTGGTCAGCCTGGACTCTGTTGCTTAGCAGACTTTTTTTTTTTTTTTAAGGAGCCATTAAGCCCAGTTGACCTTCGATACCCAGCTTATTATTGCTCATTGGCTAAAGCAATTTCTCCAATAAGACAGAATCCCAAACATATCACTGAATTCTATGAGCTTCCCCAGCTGCTTCTTGAGACTTGTGGACCCTGAACCTTAGTAAGACATTAGAACTGGGAACAATCAGAGCTAGTCTTAGGTCTCGACTGCAGCCCTAGGGCCCTTTCATCAGCACAGATTCACTAAGGTCATCTAAGAACAACAAATCCCTATGGGCCACAGCCTACAAGCCCAGGCTGGCTCATCCTGGAGCCTCTGGGCTGTGCTGAATGAAGAAAACAAAAATCGCAAATCAACAGTTCTCCATCCTGGCTGCACAGCCTATAGCACAGGTAGGAGGAAGGACCTTCATCTTAAATGACAAATGCTAAGAGGCCAGCCTACTGTTGAGGTCAGGACTGTACTGATGTCCTGCCTGGCTGAGAACAGTCACAATGGAGGATTCCAGGCACTGGAAGCAGAAGTTGGAAGGTTTCTAAACATACCTATGGGACATTCTCAGAACCTGGTCTTTTCCTGAAGGAGCTTTGTTGATTTAGTAAGAAAACCACCCTCATACGTTCCAGGTTGCTACAAAATATAGCAGAGTAAAACAGAGTCTAAAGTTGGTAGCCAGTCCAGTGAAAGCCAAGTGTTTTTTGTTGACTCGTCAGTCCTTCAAAAAGAAGTATTCAGTAGAATAGGGAAAACAGTGAAAAAAAATATAAATGAATTATGTGTAAAATATGATAGAAACTCTTGTGACTACCTGAATGAACTCACCCGAAGGAAGAAAGGAAACTTCCTGCCATAGAAGCCCACACGAAAGAACTCCGGCTCCAGGCGTTGCTGCTCCATGATGTTGTCATAGTAGCTGGCCTCCATTTTCTGTGAACAAGAAAGGCAGTTGCCTTCAGGTTGGCCTGACTGCTAGGGGTGTCTGAAGCAAGTTCTCCCAGGCCCAAAGAGACACTGTCTTTTGGAAAGAGAATATGGTGACTCAATCTAGATGAAAAGTGAACCCCAAGCCATGATCAACCTCTCCTCCAAGAGCCGCCTGATGGAACAGGCTGAAGCCCTTTCTCTCCATTGTCACCTGACGGTGGAGTAGGGACACGCCTGAGAGGCTGCCCTGAGTGTCCTTCCCAGTGAGCAGACCCAGCCCTACAGAGACCAGGCTTGCTGTACTTTCAGGGGCACACACTTAACATGGGATTTTTTTTTTTTTGGACAGGGATTCCTGGTTTTGACTGATACTGTACCAACTGACCTCTGGCTAGTGTTGCTTATAGGTGGCTAACAGCAATTCTCAGCACCATTTTCCATCAGTCCAAATGCATTGCTCTTGTTCATTGATCATCTGAATGAAGATGCTAACAGAGTGAGCAAGGCTTAGTTGCCAGCATCACTGGTACTGATTCCCATTTAGGAGATTTAAAATTTTAAAAGTTGAACAAAAAATAACCATGATGTCTGCAATTAGTTGGTAAGTTTTTTACTCTTGGATCATCTGACTTCACATTCAGAGAAACTCACTGAACTTTGATTGGGAAGATGGCTCTAACTCACTCAATCAAACCAGCCTGCCAAGGAGCAGTGGCCTTCAAAGACCAACCAAAAAGCTATTGCTAGAGAACCGCATCTACTATATAGGCCCAGATCCTGGTGAGGATTAGGGGACATAGCAGAGCTAGCCATGCTGATGAGGATGCAAGAGGAGGATGAACTGAGGCTCTTGACTTCTCTTTGCCAATGAAGTTAGCAGCTGTTATGATTCATAACCCAGCACCAGCAACTAGGAAAAATTTTATGGAAATCTTCAAAGTCCATTTCACTTAATTCTGAATATCTTGCATCAAAGAAGGGAATAAAAACTTCCCTTACTTGGGTGCTTAGAAGTGACCATAAGCCAAAGCAGGGAAAGATCTTATAAAGTTTTCAGATGAAGCATCCCTGAACAAAATCATTGCAGGAAAAGCTTCTTCCACCTCCTCCCTGAAACCCCCATCCTGTCCTGCGTATGCTGCTTCTCTCTTCCCTGCACACCAGTGGCCCTTGGGGCTGGATCATAGAATCATTTGTCAGGTGCGAGTTTTGGTTCCCCAGCCAGAATGCAAGCATCTTGAGGACAGGAACCTTGGCCTCTGCTTCTCTTGTACTGTCCACAGCACTAAACCAAGGGCTGGGCCCACAATGAATGCTCCCTCAGAAGTTGATGCCAGCAAAGTGCTTGCTCCCCGAGTCAGGGTTGGGGTAGGGGAAGGGGCAAAGCTCACCCGAATCCAGCTGAGGCTCTGATAATCGTAGAGACTCTCATACTGACATGCCAGCTCCCTGCACAGTGGGATCCCAAACTCCCAGCTCTGTGTCAGAAATAGGAACAAGGCTTCAGCATCTCAAGCATCCTCGGAATGGCCCAAGCCCATATCAAACACATCACAGGGCACAACCAAAGGCCTCCTGCAACTCGTATGTCACAAAGAACATATGCTCAGAACCAATTTGTGGAGCACAATACACCGCCCAGTGGCTTTCTGGCTCAAGGCAGAGCTTTCCACCTCTGTGAGTAGGTTTCTACTCAAATGTTTCCGCCTCCAAGAGGCCTTTCCCTGACTACCTTGTCAAGGACAGACACTTGCCCATTCTCTGTTTCATTACCCTGTAAGCATCTTATTTTAAAAAATACTTACTTTTATGTTGTATTACTCTCAGTTAGATGACAAACTGCATGAGGGCAGGGATCCTGCTTATATACTCTATCCTCAGAGTCTAGAACAGTGCCAGGCAGGAGCAGGTACTCAGTAAAGATTGATTTAATGAGTTAATGAAGGAAACAATGACTTTTAAATTAAGATCATTTAAGTTTAGAAACAAGTATGGACACCAAGCAGGAAGTGGCTACCCAAGGACTTGGGAGTAGGCCTGACAATTTACTTTATAGAAATATTCAAATTTTAGAGTAGGCATCAGATAATCCTTGCCTGGCAAGGCCCCTGGCTGTTTCTGTGGTGTGGCTCCTGTTACAGTGATAGGTCCATCTAACAGGTGCCTGAGGAGGGCTGCAGTGGCCTTCACTAAGGGGCAATATTGCCCATTTCCTCCTCTTTTTAATATAGTGCTTTCTTTCTTGGTTAGATTGAGTGCTATAGGTTTACTCGATATTTTAGCCAGGCTCTTCTCCCCAACTTCTAACTACTGATCAAAATTTTTTATTATAGGAAAAATTTAAGCATATAGAAAAATAGAAGAATGAACCCCTAGATACTTATCACCCAGCCTCAACAATGACCAACTCATAGTCAGTCTTGGATCATTCATACCCCACCCATCTACTCCTCCCCATAGTTTTGAAAGCAAATCTCAGACATCATATAATTTTACCCATAAATATTTCAATATGAGTGTTTAATATGGACTATGTTTAAAAAATCGGTTTGAAATAGCATCAGGGAGAAGAACAGCTCTATTTCATGTGGGACTGTGTTTCTTAAAAAGAGCATGTTATTTCCATCCTTTGAAGAAATTAATGCCATATGGATTGAACTGCAGGGCCAATTAAAAATACTGAAACAAAACAAACAGGATTTTAAATAGACCCTGACTCCCTGCTCCAACACAATGCCTCTGCTTCAGAGAGCTAAAAAGCCTTTTGTACTTCCATATCATAGCTTTCATGGGGGCACATGTCCGTTGTCTTTTTCGCTCCAAGTGCTGCCTGGGCAGGTTTTAGCGAAGGGCCCATAAAAGAGTCTGCCTGGCAGGCAGCCTCCAAGGGGGTTGGCTAAGCAGCTGAGCTGTGTGCAGACGGACAGCCAGCCCACCAGGAGTGCCCCACGGGAAACTGCCCATTTAGGTGATGAGGGCCCCACGTGGGGCTAAAGGCACTCTGCCTGCTGACGGCAGCTCCCAGCAAAGCGGGTCTGCTCGCTTACTAGGATCAGGGCTTATCTGCCTTGCTGGCATCTCTGGCCTAATTCATAGCCCTGCTGCTCTATGCCCGCTCCCACAGCCCAAGAGTCAGCCAGGACCAAGAGTTTTAAAACACTGTGTCAGCCTTGAGGAGTTGTGCTGGTGGGTCTGGGAGTTTCAAGAGCTATCTTTGAACACAGGAAGGGAATGTGCTGCAGGTATAATGCCTCCCCACCTACATCTTTTCTCTTGGTTTCCTTCCTTCTGGCAGGAGGCAAAGTCAGCTCTAAAATTCCTTACCAGTGTTTGAAATACAATCACTTCTACCAGCTTGGGCAGGTGTGTGTTTACACATCCTTGTTGCCCCACTGACGGCATAAAAGTTGCACTGACTTAGGGCTCACTCTAATCAAACTGGAAAGGAAGGCAAAAGTCTAGGACTCCAGACTGGCAGTTTTTGTACCTCTGTCTACGAACAACATAACAGGAGCAACAGACTCTTCATTCCTTCAAAGGAGTGTAAGCAATAGCAACCCTCAGGCAGGCGGGTGCAAGCCTGCCCCCCTCAGAGAAGGCTGGTTCAGTCCTGATGGTGTGTACGCCAGATAAAGGGGTCCGAATCCTCTGTCCAGCTTCCCTTCCTGTCCACTCCCTCTGCCCTGGGATGAAGCACCAGCTCCCATCTTCATCCCTCTCCTTCCTTCTTTTAACTCCCACTATGCCATACCCTTTGGAGTGTCCCTCTCTCCTTGTCTGGTCTGGAGGAGCTGACCCTCTGTGATCAAAGCCCAACTCACCTTGGAGCAGGTTCCTAGGTTAACCACAACCACTGGAGAGAATACCCAGGGCTAGGCTCTGATCATGAATTGAACGTCTAATTCAGTCCTTCTGGATACTCAGGAAAGGACCGAAGGAGACTGGGTTGTCTGTACAAGGCAGGTAACAGAGAGGTTGGAGTGTGTGGAAAAAAAGTTAGGAGGGCGTGCCTTGCGAGGCAGGGTATGCTGGAAGTGCTGGGGGTTAGAACGCCTTTACTGGCCCCTCTGGCAGCCTCCTTTTCTGCCCTCTTCCTGCTGCCAAGGTAGCTTTCCTCCTGGCACTAATAACCCTACAGGAGCACTTTTCCTGCAGCAGCCAGGTTTTGCTTTTCTGGAGCCGTTAAAAAAAAAAAACCAGAACAATGTCCCCCCTCAAAAAAAAAAAACAACAACCCTGAATGCTTTCAAGAGAACTGGTTAGCCCTACCCAGTGGCTCCATCAGGTACTGAGGCACAGAAATAGAAAAAGTGGGCCTTCTGTATGAAACCAAGAGAATGAATCTGATAAATACCCCTTAGAGGATAAGCTCATGAAAAGGCTCACTGAGTGGTCTGTACTCAACACAGAACCTGCTCCCCCAGAAAGTCACAGCAAAGGCAGGAAGGAGGGAGAGATCCCCAAGAAGGTGGCCCATGGGACCTCCCAGCCCAGCCCGCCAGTTCCTGCTCATTTACAATATTCAGGCAGGGTTTGCATTTCATTACTTTATTCATATTAAGCCTTTTTTTGGTGTTGGGGGGTGTTATTTATTTATTTATTTTAATGGAGGTACTGGGGATTGAACCCAGGACCTCATGCAAGCTAAGCATGCGCTCCACCATTGAGCTATACCCTTCTCCCCAATTTAAGCTTTAAGCCTGTCGTGTGGCATGAAAAGGGGACCACTAATGCTCACATGACCCACTGTTAGGCTCAATCAGATTAGCCTAACTCTCTACTCTGTACTCATGAAAAGAAAAGAGAGCTAATACGCTGAAAACACTTAATGCACTCACACCACGCTTATACCATTACTTTCAAGCTGGGAGGGCTTCCTGGGCATATGGGTAAGTGGCAGCTCCAGGTGGGTTGGGTGCCAGGAAGAAAAGCCTAAAAATTTGCTGGCATGGGACTCTAAGTCCATCCCTGGACCAGCAAGGAGAGGTGGCTTTGGGTCAGTCGTCTGTGGCTGGCTGAGAGCTAAGCATGGGTCTTTGTTCTGGACTGGGTTACATGAGCGCTCCTGAGGTTTTGGGAAGGTTCTTGCTTACAGTGCATTCCCTCACATGGGTGAATGTTTCTGACAAACACAGAAATCATCTATGCTGTGTAAAATTGATGAATGTTTTCCAGTTTATGGGTGAAAGCTATTAATGTCTAAATCTTTTTTCTTATGATGAAAAAACTCATTTCAAAAAACCAATTTCCATATAAGTCAGGAGGTCAGTCACTACAGTTGCCTGAAAGAGCTTATTTTTTAAGACATGCTCAAAGCTGAGTAATGAGAGAACAGCTTCAACAACTTACACAGCCCCAGCCTTTCCAGTGCATGGGCCACACCCAAAAGTACATGATGGTCAGAGGGCTCCACAAGGAGCTCTCCCAGAGATGGGAGCAGAATAGCTGGGAAGCCCCAAGGAAGTCTGAACCAATGCTGACAATGCCTACTAATTCCACAGAATCAAGTTTGATGGAGAATTAACTCTAATGAGGGGAGCCCAGGCTGTGCTGTGAGGAAGGGAAATCCAAGACAAGAACTCCCTGTAAGAGGGAGTACAGGCCTTCTTCAGCTATGGTTAAAATCCATTTATTTTTTAGCTCACATTTTCCATGGCAGACTAGAAAGCTACAATAATTTAAGTGAATCTGGCCCAGAAGCCCCTGCTTTGGAGCATCAGCAGTTATAGACGTGTAAAGCTGGCATGTGGGCTTGTCTCTTACACCCCTAATCTGGAATTGGCTTCCAAGCCACAGAATTAAGCTGTTATTTTTTTCCCTAGAGAAAATCATGCTGCCTCCAAATCTAATGCACACACGTGGGCATCCACCCCCTCACCGCCCCACACAGCACCCTCTGCAGCTGCTGCCATCCTGACAATGAATGCCACGCGGTACAGCAGAAGCTTAGGGGCTCAAAGCCCTGCCTAATAACACCTACCTTGCCTTTGTTGAAGTAGTGGATGATCTTGCGGCACAGTCCCTCTTTCCGCTGCCACTCTGTCTGGGACGGGTAGTGGAGGAATTCGCGAAGCGGCCGTTCTTCCCACTGCAGCAACTCACAGTAGAGGAGCAGTGTGAATGCGGCCTCTGTGGGGACAGGCGATATGAGGTCCAGGGGCAGCCAGGTGCCAGGGGACCCGGCTAAGCAGCATGCCAGGGCAAGGCATGTGCAAGCCAGGTCAAGGATGCTGGATATACCAAAGCTGAGAGAGAGGGGGTTGTCCAGCCAGCCAACAGCCCTTGACCACAGCATGAAGGAAACAAATATTCTAGTCAACACCTTCCTCTCTCAGCCTGGCCATCTGCTCCGGCTGCAGATACAGTATGGCCCAGCTACCTGACAGTCTGCACAAGCCACTTTGCTTTGGAACACACTGACGTGTCAGAGTGAGTTCCTGGGTTCCTTTTTGCTCAACTGACTA
The DNA here is from genome assembly GCF_048773025.1 of Camelus bactrianus. Lineage (NCBI taxonomy): Eukaryota > Metazoa > Chordata > Mammalia > Artiodactyla > Camelidae > Camelus > Camelus bactrianus. Next base: position 32,768,148 of record NC_133555.1, read on the forward strand.
AAGCTTCTCTTTTAACTTTCTCAGAACTGGCTGTGAGGGGTGAGCATGGACCAAGGCTTTTCCCAGCCCCCCCAAAGCCAGCCTCAGTGCTTCCAGGTCCATTTTCTGACCTCCATTTCCATGGCCTTGGGAATGACTGTTTCTCCTCATCTCAACTGTTCCTAAAAGGACCAGAGAGGAGGAGTGTGTATGCTGATGGCTGTGTGATGGGCTCCATTCCAGGAGGAAACTAAAGTCGATGCTGGGCCCAGGGCAGAGGCCTAGTGACACATCCCGTACAGGTAGGGGAGTTAGAGAGGGTTTATGAAACCACTGCAGCTAAATACTGCAGCTCCCTAAATCCCAAGGAGTGAATCACACTGGATTACGGCTGCTGCTCAGGGTCCTCATTCCACAGTCTGCTCCCTCCTGTTCTATTTGCTCATTTTAGTGGGTGTCTCCTACTGGCAAATTAATTAGTTCTAACTTCTGCCTGGCCTTCAAGGCCCTATTCAAATCTGCTCCCCATGACTATGAAGAATCTCTTTTCTAATTATTTTGTGACCTACTTCTAGTTTTAGCCAGGCATATTCGCCTGCAGCCACTTTCTAGGCTCCGCCTCATCATCCTTGCCTCTCTGCCTATGCTCTGGTCATCAGACCTCCTGGCCAGGGATATACATGCCTCCTCACTGGATCTGGGAAGCCCTTTTTCTCTGGGGACAAGCCCCTGAGGTCCTCAAGGCCTCCTTTTGGAATCTAGGAAACCATGTTAAATCTTTTTTTCTTCCCTGTCTATGTTCTTTTCAGATGTTGTTCCTGAAGCCACCAGAGATAAGGTCTTTCTCTGTCCAAATTCCTGACCTAGGCTCTTAGTTATGGTCCAGTCCTCCAGGAGTTTAGTAAATGCTTCTACTGATACACGGAATTTTTCAAAGTCTATCACTTCACTGCCCTCTCAAAGGTTTTCTGGGATCATGCGTGCATGTGGACGCAGAAAATGGCAGATTCAGCCTGGTCGTTTCAGATTTATTCATGCCAAGTTTTGTGGTCAGGAAAGGCGGCATCTATTCCAAACTCTCTAACATCTAACATAACACAAGGAAGGAAGATTCTGTGTTTCTAAAAATTCATCTAATTCTAGTAAAGCTTGTGAACAAGAACAGCTTCCATTTTCTGCTCTATCACACAAATTCAAGTCCAATGGCTCAAGGGCCAAGATGTGATGGCTGGTCAGCATAGTGAAGAAGGTGGCTATTTTGGGGGACTATGGCACAAGGTGATCAGGCAGGACACACATGGATACACATATCCTCCTGACTCAGAGGAGTGCTCAGTAAATAAGAGTGTGGCAGTTCAGTTGAAATGCTTTTAAATTTGTTCTTTTACAAAATGCCTTAGTAATGGATTAAATTGAAGATACAATGAAAAGGCACTTGTCTGGCCTGTTAGAAAGTCAGGTGAACATGGTCCATACTCTGCATTGGGAGCTCATTGTGGGGCTGCTGTGTAGCTGCAGGGAAAGAGGCCAGCCTGCAGGGCAGGTCTGCCAGCAAGTTCTGGAAGTCCTAGGGTTAGGCTGATGTTCCTGTGTCATGGCCTCACTTAGCTCCAGCTGTGAGGGTCCTTGAAAAAGCTCTGCTCACACGGAGTGACAGGGAGCTGAAGATGCTCTGAAACTGGCACACCAGAAGTGGGAGGTCACCCTTGCCGCCTCAGAAGCGGTGAACAGGAGGCAAGGAGAGAGGAACAGCCTGAGGCAGCAGAGGACAAGGCATGAAGGCACAAGTGGAAGTTCTACCTGCTTTTTCTCTAACCACGTGTTACAAAGGAGTTGTGGGAAAGAAGCGAGGTGAGAGGGCAGCATGGGCCCTGATACTCTGCTAAAATCTGGCAGGAACCAGCCCAGAGCCTTTCTCTGCCACCTGTGCACGTCTGTCAGTCTGTCCTCATGGGCTGGCGTGGCTCTCTCCCTTCGCACTCACCTGTGTAGTTTTCAGCCTGCAAATGCATGTCACAAAGCTTATGGATGTAGCGAATATACATCTCTTCTTTGTTAATCTCAGATTTGTAAAAGTTCTGTAAGAGAGAAGGAAATATACATGAAGCTGAGAGAGGCTGCCACCTGTGGAGGCCGTATCTGAGCTCTAGGCAGTTGGCCAAAACCCTGGTGTGCTGGACAGGACAGGAGGACAGGCTGTAGAGGCAGCCAGACCACAAAGAGAAAGGACCAGCCAGAAGGCACACCTGCTGGGGCTGAAACCACTGGCAGATCTGCAGGAGCCCTGAGGAGTGAGAAAGAGGAAGAGGTCCAGGGCAGAATGGAAATTAGAGTATGTCAGGGTTGTCAGGACCTTGCCAAGAAGTCAGGCTAGAGCTCTGTCCGAAGAGAAGCTCATTTCATTTCTTTCCCAAGTGGGAATGGGAGTGATGAGGTACAGGTCTCTAAGATACCAGTAACAGAGCTGATGACTCAGAACCTTAGGCTTCTAGCCATGTATTATAGGAAGAACAAGCCAAACACAGGGCAGGACAGAAGCCATTCCACAAGGCAGATAGGAGGAAGAGCCCATGTTCTCTCACCATCAGGTTAACAGTGCAGCCAATCTTCTTATTCTCCGTTTCCTCTCCTTTCATGCAGTCCCTGGAAGGGAGAGCACAGTTGAATGTCCCATGGCATGAAGTGGTGCTCTGGGGACAACACAGAGACCTGCAGTGTCACTAAGGTATTGATGTGACCAAACTCAAGATTAGGTTGCTCTCCAACAGAAACTTCTTCCACAGTTGAGACTGTACTACGAGTTCCCTCTAAGCTTTGGACCCATCTGTAGGGTTCAAAGATCTCTGTTCAACTGAACCTCTTGTTCTGGTGGCAGAGTGTAGAGCCCTACCAATGCCTTCAGCATAACAGAGTATGGTAGGTAGTGAGGTAGAAGGTTAAATTCTCAAGTTCCCAAAAGGGGTGGTACAGAGCTTTCCTTAAAGTGCAGGTTTCATTTTGAAGGATAGTGTTTAATAGAAGCTAAGACACTCCACTCCAGGGACCTACCTTCAGGACCCTGTGGCCACAGCAACCATGGCATGGCTGCCATGTTCATCACCTCTTTGGCATTTCTCCCTATGGTCTCCTTCCTGTGCACTAGTCTCTGGAATCCCCTCTAACTAGGAGCAGTGAGTTTGGAGCTTCTTTCTGATTAAAGGGTAGCTTCAGCCAGGGCTGAGCTGCATTCACACTGAGCAGGGTAGGGTGCAGGAGGGGTCATGGCTGGCCTGTCACAGAACAATGGGAACACAGAGAAGGGATCCTTGCCAAGGGAGGGAGGGGACTGGTCAAAGCCAAGCTCCTCTGGGAAGGAGCAGAGGTCTAGCACAAGGAGATGAAAGAATGAGAACCAGAGTAGTGAATCCAGCAAGAAGCCTCCTGTACATCCAGCCAGCCAGAGTCCCATCTGTCTGCTGTGTCTCCTTCCTTGGCAGCCTGCACCACTCTGGAGAAGATATAATTCCTTGTGCAGCTGTGTTAGCAGCTCTGGGGAAAGGCTGCGTAAGGGGGTTTGTGGACCACTAGGATCAAGTGGAGAGTGTGTCTTGGCTTTGCTCCATGGACAGGCACAGGACCCAGTGAGACTCATGGCTGGGAGTGAGGAGCCCTAATTCAAGTCACTGAGCCTCTGGATAGTCATGTGACACAAACAGTTGTCCCACCTTCCTAGCTGCATCCCAGCACACAGAGAGATGGCTTCTTTTAGGTGGTTTCTTTGAAAGAAAGGGAGACTGAGAATCCACACAACTCTCATGGTATCCTGTGAAGCCAAGTGTCCTTCCCCCTCTGGAAGGCCACTGTCAAGAGTTGGCAGCTCTGTAGGGTTTGGAACCAAGGTTTGTCTTCACCCTATAAGGCATGTGGCTCCTTTGTAGCCAGACATGAAGGTCCTGAACACACCACTGCGGAACCTGTCCTTTAGTGCTATCAGGGACAGTAAACTGCTGTGACTTTTCAAGAGGAGTGAACTTAAGGACCAGATGGCCAACTTGTTCCAAAATACCCACAAAGTGACAGAAGGCATCTGCAGTAAGTTGACTCATGCAAGGCAGTGACATCTCAACAAGCTACGCTGGCATTCAATTGTTTGTTTTTTTCCTAGAAAGCATCTGAAACATTTACCAGGCATCACCTTCTGTTTGGCCATGACCAGAACTTTACAGCCAAGTCAATTAAACAGAAAAGCAATGGCCTCAACACTGTGATGCCAAGGGCATTCCTACACACCTCTGTTCTCCGTGACTGCCTCTTCCATGCCCTGTTAACAGCAAACTCTTACCTTCTAAGTGGATTTGCATCACTTCCGTGTGGCTGCTCAACAGACAGGACACCTTTTAAAGTCTCTGATTTGGGTGCAGCCATTGTGCCCCTTTCACTCTATCTCTGGGGGATGAGCAGGGGAGTCTCCTTAAAGAGGCTTCTGAGGCATCTGGCTATGTGCAGTGTACTGGCTGTGGCCTAGACCAGAGGCGGGGTACCCCTCAGTGCTACTGGAGGGGCCTGGGAAAGGAAAGCTCCATAACCCACAGTCGCCTCTTCTGGGTGGAGATTTTACTTGAAGAGCCCCAAGGGCTTGGCAACTCAAGCTCTGTCCCTGACTATTCCTGGGCACTAAGAAAACTTTCCCTAAGGCTCTGCTTCCTGACCTGGGATACACAGCTCCTACCAATGAGCACCTTTACATCTGGTACAGGGTGTCTGGGATTCACACAGAAGTTGAAGACATTGACACAAAAGTTGAAGAGGTACTCTTCTGAATACCCAAGGTTCATGTCAGCCTAAAATTGAGCCCTACACTATAGGTTCAGGTCACTCTGGAGTACAACCTATTGATTATTTGTATAATCGATATATATGTATTTTAACTTTCAACAACTATTTTATTAGTAAGTTCTTGTTGAACTAAACTGCACTGAGTTAGAAGAAGAGATTTCTTTGGTTCCTGCATGTTTTCCCAGTAGGTTCACCCAATCGATCAGTATTACTGCATACCTGCCAGGGGACCATCAAGGCTCCATGCAGGGGACCAGGGAGATAAGAACAAGGCCCCTGTACTAAAGGAGCTGGCTCTCTTCTGCTGGATGAGTCACAAAGGTGATAAATAATTATCATCCAAGGTGACTCATCCTCTGAGATGTGCACAGAGAGCCAGGTAAGCTCCTGTCTTTGAAAGCCTCCTTGATAGGGGTGGGTTGGAAGTCTACTCCTGGGAAGACTGCTCTAATGCTAGGGTACAGTATTAGAGAAGCCTGAAGGGAAGGATGTGAGTGGCAACAACATGGATGAGGAGCTAGGGCACAGCTCGTGAGTCAGACAGATCTGGTTCAAATTCTGGCAATGGCACTTCTTACCAATGAAATTTCCTCATTGGTTAAAAACGATGATTGCCCATTAGGGCTGCTTATGGGATCAGAGCCAATGTTTGTAAAGCACAAAGCACATGGTATACTTGTAATAGTTGAGGCCATCATAAACATCACGGTGTTTCCTTTCAAGTTACCAAGGAGCTACACTGAGAGGCTGGGGCGCAGGGCATGAGTACTGGGGACTGGCAGGAGACAGGGCTGGAAAGGTGGGCAAAGGCCAGTTTAGGAAGGGCCTTTGATCCACATGAAAGAGTATGAACTTTGTTTTACAGGTACCATCACTGAGACAAGAAATTATGGAGAATGAAATTGATTTTGGATATGAGTTTGAGTTGCGTATAGGTACATAAATCAAACAGGTAGCCAGAACTAGGCCTTGGAGACTAAGAAAGTAATGTCTGCTCTTTCTGGTAGGCCACAGTGAACAGGGCTGAGCGTCAGTAAATGCTGCAGTGAGGGGCAGGTACAGAGTTCTGTCCACCCCTCTTCCCTGTCTGATGGCAAGTACAGGGAAGGCTGGGGATATGGCATGAACAAAGGAATTCCCTTTCCAAAAGGGGTCCCCCAAAGGCCACCTGTGACCTTACAAGGTCCAGGAAAAATGTGCTGAAGCTTGCATCAGCACAACTGTGCTACAGGAAGAGGGGATGTTCAAGATGTGAGCATATTTCTCAGGAACTGCATTTCCATGTCCAGGCCAGTGTAATGGACACCTGAGTTTTCTGCTGAGCAGAAGTCTTGGCATAGCAGTACCTTCTGCTTGGCAGCAATTAGAGGTGGCCTAAGCTCCTTCATTTCCTGATCCATGGGTTGAAAATGCTCCACCATGGTAACTGCACAACTTGTAGCACAGAGAAGACAGCTACTGCCTGGAGCTGAGTTTCCTCTCTCATTCCTCCTCATTCCTTATCACCTTCTATGTTCCCAAAAGGCATCCTTAGCTACCAACTGAAGTCTGCTGAGAGAACAGCTAAGGCTGCAATGACAGCTTCATTGTTACTTTTAGTCTAATTCAAAAGACATGATATGACTGAGAAGGCAGACTTTCATGAAAAAAATTAATTTCATATCAACTCTCAGATTGGACAGAGCATAGTGATCTCTGAGCTCACAGGCTGCCTCCTCTAATCTGCTCATGGCCAGGACCAAGGGGCAGAAATAAACAGACTTCACACAAAGAATGGAGGCAAGGCAAAGTAGGGTCCTCAGTCCCTGGAAAAACCAGCTGAAAGTCTTCCTGCGTCACATTTCTGTACCAGGTGATATTTTCCTGCCCATCTGCCACATGACTCTGAGAAAAGTCTGCACTAATGACCTACAGTTGTTCCCTGCCTTGCTCTGGAGACAGCCTTTCTCTTCCCCTATGCTGTGCCCACTTCTCTGAGCCCTCACCTTTCTGGATGAAAAGCCAGATGGCTGCATGTCCCTGGGATCCCTCCTGGGTACCTGTGCCCACACATCAGGGGGTAAGCCCAGGAAGCCCTGGCCTACCCCTGGGAGGCTTCCTCCTTCTCTCTCTTTGCCATCAGTAGATTCCTAATGACGGGTGATGCACTCAACACCAGAACAGTCCTACTTTGATGGCCACAGGGTCTCAATTTTAAGGCCAGGGGATCCTCTTGCTGGGGAGAGTATCCTAACCAGAGAACAGGTCAGGTAGGTGCCTGAGGAAATACCTGTAGTCAAGAAGACGTTCCATGAGGCGAGTGACTGAGGTCACAAAGGAAATGCCGGTCTCTCGCCATGTTTCCTGTTCGACCTTCTCCAGCAAGCTATTGGCAGAAGCAAACACAATGCACAACTCATGAGCTTTCCTTGGGCACCAGAGTGAGGTCCCAGAGTCCATGGGGCCTGTGATGGATCTGGAGACGGCAGACTTACCACACTGCAGTCTTACCTGGGGTAGGGCCCAAACAGCTGGGTTCTACTCCATGCAGCAGAAAGCAAAGACAAAGCAATTACTGAACTGGAAGCAAAAAATGAACACATCTTCCCTCTCCTGTACAAGCTCCTATGGATGCCATAACGGAGGGAGGGGTTTCAATGCCCCCAGCTCCTTTAGGGTGTACACACTGCAAGGTAGGTCTGTTTTGAACAAGCACTTAAGTAAGGGTCCACTGAGCGATGGGCCCGGCTTTGCCAATTGGCTGGCTGCCTCTATCACTGCTTAGAGCCATACTTAGAAAATACACAAACCAACCTTTTCATGTAAATCAAGGGAAAGATTCCAACCAGTCTCGAGGGCCCAGCATGAGGGCAGGTCATCTGCACTGTCAGGGGATGCTCCCATGCAAAATGTACCACAGCCAAGAGCTAAATGCCCAGGTGTTTTTTCTCACTTGCCAGCCCATGTTCCTATTACCTCAGAGCAGCCTCTGACTTCCCAAGAGCCTGGCTTCTGAGATCCTCTGCCTTCCCACGGATCTCTCCTAGCGGATGGTGACCTGGACTCTTTGTTTGCTCTAGTGATAATCCCAGATCCAGGTTTCTTTCCTGATTTCTTTCTACACTGTCTGCAGCTCCCTAAGATCATGAAAGTCAGCTGGAGTGGAAGGCTCAGGCAAGGGCCCAGCACTGGGGACTCATACCCACAGCCTGACTGCTACTACTACTATGATGACAACTGTATTAACTTCATTGCTCAGAGTACCTAAACTGAGCTGAGGCTTCTGGGAAAGTAAAGGTTTCCCAAGTGATCCATGTTACTAGACAGAGAAGGCAGGACCATTGGGTATCACCTCTGAGCTGTGCGGATAAAGCCACTGTATTGGCATTTCCCACTGTATTGGCATTTCCCTAGAGGACAGAGAGAGGTGTTCTGTGGGCAAACAAGCATAGAAAATGCTGATCACTACACCTTCCTTTTGGAGACTTTTCACATCTTTCTGTACATTAAAGGCTTTGAGAAGTTCTTTAATAGATGCCCATTCAATTTTGTTTAATTGAGTCTTTTCTAACCAGATTAGCCTATGATCCACTTGTTTTTGTTTTCTCAGCACACCTACAAACATCTTCCCTAAAACACAAGTTGGGAAATGCTGTTCCATGGTCATCAGCAGTTTTCAGTTCTGAGACATGATTTAGAAGAGTTTTTGAAACACTATTTGGTCAGATAATTATTAACGGCAAATTAGTTTTGTGCATTTTACTTTGTAGTAAAATCATCTGTTAGTGGCTTAGGAAGAGATTTCTCTGCCTTATTTCCACAACTAGAAACATCTTCAGCCATAAGACAAATACTAAAATACTACAGGATGGATTCATTTTCCCAAATTAAAATTATTTAAATTTCAAATAAATTCACATTTTAGTGTATGACTCTTCCAGGAACAAAGTAGGCAGGGTATCGCAGTAAGATTTCCCCCTCTTGAAGGGGGAGGATATAGCTCAAGGGGTAGAGTGCATGCTTGGCATGTACAAGGTCCTGGGTTCAAGTCTCCAGTCCTCTAAAAATAAGTAATAAACCTAAATATCTCCCTTCCCATTCCCCACCAAAAAACCCCTCAAAACCCTAAGATTTCCCCCTTTTTTGGTGGGGGGTGATAACTAGATTTATTTATTTATCTTTAGAGGAAGTACTGGGGATTGAACCCAGGACCTTGTGTATGTTAAACATGCGCTCTACCACTTGAGCTATAATTTCCCCCAGATTTCCCCCTCTTGAAACTGGAACATCTAGGTTGCACCCAGAGCTGCTTCTTACTGGCAATGCAACCGAGGGCATCCTGCCACTTCTCTGAGCTCAGTTTCATCACCTCTATTCATCCGGATAAGATCTGCCCTGCCCACCTCACAGGTATGTTGTGAGGATTAAATAAGAAAAGTCAACACATTCTGTACACTATAAAGTTCTAAGTAAATGTACAGTATTATTATCGGAAAACATGTTACAGGCTTATCTTCAAAATGGCACTAAAACAAATATCAAAGCTAGAAATAATGAGTGAGATGGGAGGGGGCTCTAGAGCTGTAAATGTCTTAAATTTTTGTTTTTTAGGGAGATATAATACCCAACTCTACTATCTATCTGGGAGGACCATGGCTCTCCTGAGGCCCTTCTTTGGACTTAGCCCTGTGGCGAGTTCTGTAAGCTCTTTTGGCCTCCCTCAACTCAAGGCAGACGCCACAACTGGTGCACCCGGGGCCCCTGACGTTATGCAGACAACCACCCTGTTTCTTCACAAATGGAAACTGGTCTGGAGAAGAGGGTATGGCTTGTTCAAGTCACAAAATCCATGGTAGTGTTTTTCAAGCTGATTGTACAGTCTTACACAGCAGAGATTTAATTTTTTCCCCCAGAAACACCAGCACTGAGCTCTCAATGAGTCCCCAAGAGCTCCTTGCTCAGCTGGATACAGTGCATGCTGTGAAGACATACAATGATCCTTTTCCTATCAGCAAATCTAAGAGCTCAGAGTTACCACTTGTTTCCACCTCTTCAGTCAATATGGCAATTCCTGGGAAAGCTTGCCATCATGATGCCACTTTCTTGTTGACAGAAGATGAGCACTGCCACCACCAGGAACAACCCGAGTCTCTCCTGATACCCAACCTCTGAAGCCTGCCCAGTGCAGGCTGCACCCCTATCCTTCATCAGTCCCCCTCAGCAGCCCCCAAAGTGGGTGCCTGGAGCTGAAGCAGCTTACAGCAGGCTGAAGAGCTCCCTGTAGCTCTCGTCACCTTTCCCTTCTGACACCATGCTGTCCAGCTTGTCAATCAGCTCGGCCTCCACCTAGAGGGAAGCAGAGACTTTGTAAATGTGAGCTGACCTCAGAGGAAGAATAGGAAACCCAGCCCCCGCAATGGGTGAGGATGTTGGAGAACTGCTTCCTGATTTTGTCCTTGTATCAAATAAATCCTGGAGAAGGCTGGATCTCATCTATCACCAAGAAACCATCCTGCCTCTCCCAATTAGGAAGGGTTCTCACTCTAGCGGTTTAAATAAGAGTTGGAACTGACACATCTCAGACACTCTTTACCCAATCTAGTGGCAAAAGGCAAGGATTCCCTGGAGAGAAAAATATTTTGGATTCAAAAGAGGACTTGGTCAAGTGTTTTTCTTTCTTAAAAAAATATTCACTCCAAAGAATCCGTATGTATAAAATACATTTGGTTAGAATTTTACTGTCTAGTTAGCCAGTCACAAAGGAAGACTTCTGGGGGGCTGGTCCTCACACTAATGGCTGGCACTAGTCTGGGCTGAGGAAGATGTGAGTGTTTCCTTCAGAGAGTCTCCTTTAGGATAAAAGTCTCCAGTCTTTGTCCTCACAGGACCTAAAGTCCTTGGAGCTGCTGCCCCTGTTGCTGCTTCCTTCGCTGCTTCCTTCATCACTGGGGTCCCCTGCACTTGTTATTGGATTCCTAAACTGTGAGGAACAGTACTGCATTGTTCCCACTAACCTGCAAGGCATTTATTTGCTTAGCCACTTTTCTAATAGGCTTTACTGGATTTACACTGAGGTGAGAAGTTAGTTGTAAGTGATGTGAGATAAAATCTTTTAAACTCTTCATTAGCCTTTAAAATGTGGAATTGTGGTATCATTTATATAGATTTTTATATAAACAAAAAATGGCATAGCTGCATTTAATGAAATAAAAATAAAAATGAAAGCATTTTCTCACTCCACATAGGGCCAGAGTCCTAAGGCAATGAAGTAATAAAAGAATAATTGAATTAGGAAATTCACTGAAGGCAATTACAGTTTCTGAAATCCCATCAGCAGAAAATGAGAATGGATGAATAAATATGGTCCTTTTTATAGTGGTCTGCTCTGGCCAGGTTGAAGACTGTCGTACATTTGTGTTTGGCCTGAGAAGTCAGCTGTTTGAATATACATTTCAGAGGAAATACAAAGTCTGAGATTAGGAGCCCTGAGGGAGAGAGGCCATCTGGCTTTCTCTGTGTGGAGAAGAGGCCCCACCAGGGACTTGCCTGGGGTCATGCAAAGTCAGGGAGGGACCTCCCTTCACACTTGCAGGTACATGTTGTGCTTTCCAGAACAGAGCAAAGGTGGGGAGGGGACCTGGAGCGGCAGAGAGCATAACAGTGCAAATATGGGTGCAGCAACTCCCGGGAGTTCTCAAAACGGGTCCTTGGGCCGGCAACATCAGTCACTAGAGATCTTGTTAGAAAAATAGAGATGCAAATTCTCAGGCTCCACTAGATCAGAAAGTCAGGGGCTGAAGGGCAGCAGTCTGTATTTTAACAAGTCCTGCAGGTCATTTTGATGCCTATTCAAGTGTTAGAACTTCTGTACTGGGCAAAGGATCTAGTGATGGAAGAATCTGGGGACATGACTTCATTACCCTCTGCAGTGCTGATAAAGGAAGAAGTTACTCGGAGAAATTGAGAAATCCAAAACAGGGACACTGAAGATCAATGTATGCAAAATCAATGTCTCTAAGTCAAACAGAATGCTAATAAGTTCTTCAAATATATCACGTCATAATTGGAAATACTGACAATTTCAGGTCTGCGGAGTTCGTTTTATTCTAAAAAACCAATATTCCTGATGTGACACCTTGTCATTCAAAAAATATTTGTCCTGTGACATAACCAGCTGCCTACTGTACAAAATATCTACCTCTCAAAGCCTAAGCTTCCTCATTTGTGAAATGTAATGGCAGTTAATACTTCTCTTCAGCATCCCTGTGCCCTAACTCATGGGAAGTGCTCAATGATTGTTAGCTTTGATTTTCATCTCCATGAACCCCCCATGTCTCAGGCATAGGTTCTAAGAACTAAAAGCACAAGAAATAGACTTGGCCCCAGTAACTCATCATCTGGTAGAGGAGGCAGGGACAATGGCCTACCCGGCTCAAAATGTGCAATGCTTGGATGGGGCACACAAAGAAAAGGTGGCCTGGGGTCTGAGCAGTCTACAGAGAACAGTGGTTGTCTGAAGAAACAGTATTGTACAAACGTAAATGGTTTTGCTCTTTGATCCAGCAATTACAGGTGAAAGATTCACTTAAGAAAATAATTAGAAATGGGCATGTTTTTCTCAATATTAATGGTAAAAATTTGGAATGACAAACTACACTGTGGTCCAAGCCATGCAATGGGAGACCATGTAGCCTCTAAACTGACAGTGTAGTGCAGGGGAGCATTAACTGACATGAAGAGATAGTGCTGACAAGGTGTTACTAAAAAAAGGAGATTAAAAACCAATGTACACAATGATCTCACTTTTTAACTTTAAAATCTCTATGTATTGGGAAATACAGTCTAAAAAAAGACATACTTGGTCCCTCTCCCCCTTGAGTTACTAATAGTAGTATGATTATGAGTTAATTTTCTTCATTATAGTTTATTTGCAGTTTTAATTTTTCTACATTAAATAAGTATTATTTTTATAATTAGAAGAAATCGTTTTAGTAGGTGGTAAGAAGTACAGGAGTAGTAAACAGAGCCAAAGCTGTGGAAAGCCTAACTAGAACCGAGACCAAAAAGTCACTGGATTTTGGTGATTAGAAGGTTATGTGAGACAGCAGTTTCTACAAAAGTGGGTGCACAATATATATTAGACTGAATTGACAGGAGGGTGGGAAGTGGAAATGTGGGGAAGAATAGACCATTCTTTAAAAATATGTAATATCAAAGGGAATCTAGAGCAAGATTTTTTAAATCAAGGACAATAAGATTTGTATGGCTTGTTAGATATTAATTATTCATGACAGTCTTATTGGGGGAAAGAACACAGCTCATCAACTGAGTCCTGAAATGCGAAACAAATGAGCTCCAACTTAGGCTTCCACAAAGCTAACCTTCCGTTTTCAGTGTTAGTGGTGGTGCAGTGCAGCCCGGATCTTCTTTTGGTGGACTCTGATGACCTACGGTGCAGTTCTGCAGTGTCATCTGCTTCTTGGTAACTGGGTTCCTTCATCAGGCAGTTGTGCATTTTACACAATTAGGAGGTACACATTGAACCAACATACAAAAGCGACAATTTCTTTCTGTTTGAAGTCGTTATTTCCTGAAGTTCTGAAGGCATTAGAGCTGCACATTCCAAAAATGGATTCTTATCTTAAATACTATTTACCCATTATAAAGAGCATCTATGAAACACCTAGAGCTAGCATTATACTTCAGTGAAACACTGAATGCTTTCCCCTAAGACTAAGAACAAGGCAAGGATGTCCACTCTCATCACTCTTCTTTAACATTAGACAAGAGGTCCTAGCCAGTGAAACGAGTCAATAAAAAGAAATGAGGCTAACAGATTAGAAAGAAAGAAATAAAATCATGACTTTTTGCAGGTGACAGGATTATCTAAATATAAAATCACAAAGAGTCTCCAAAAAAGCTTCCAGATCTATTAAGTGAATTTAACATTGCAAGATACAATGTTACTGTACAAAACAACTATATTTCTATATACTAGCAACAAACAACTGGAAATTAAAAATTTTAAGTCAGAATAGTTTATAATAGCACCAAAACCAGGAAATAGTTACATATAAATCTAACAACATGTGCAAGATCTGTGTACTGAAACTACAAAACACTAATGAAAGAAATCAAAGAACACCTAAATAGAGAGAAATACTGTCTTCATGGACTAGAAGTATTTATTAAGTACTATTAAGATATAAATTCTTCCCAATTTGATCTATAGATTATAATACAGTCCCAATAAAAATCCAAGATGGAATTTTTGTAGATACTGAAATGGTGATTCTGAGGTTTATAAGAAAACAAATTGGAATAGCTAATACAATATTAAAAAAAAAAAAAGAACAAAATTGGAGAATTCACACCACCTAATTTTAAGACTAACTATAAAGCTACTATAATCAAGACTATGTGGTATGGGTGAAAGATTAGACATACAGATCAAAGAAAAGACAGGTGAGTCCAGAAAGAGAACCACATGTATATGGTCAATTGATTTTTGACAAAGAATAATCTTTTCAACAAAAGGTGTTGAATATCCATATGCAAAAAGGAAAAAAAAGGCCTGAGCTATACTTCACACTTTATACAAACATTATCTCAAAAAATAGATCACGGATCTAAATGTAAAATTATAAAACTTCTAGAAGAAACATAGGAGAAAAAAATTTTATGGTCCTGAATTAGGCAAAGAGTTCTCAGGTATGCCCCTAAAAGCAAGACCCATACAGGAAAAACAATGATCAATTAGACTGCATAAAAATTTAAAGCTTTTGTTCTATGAAAGATGCTGGTTAATAAGTGAAAAGACAAGCTAAAGACTGGGAGAAAATATTGGTAAATCATATATTCAACAAAGAACTTACATCCAGAACATATAAAGATCCCTAAAAACTCAACAATAAGGAAACAGTCTAGTTAAGAATGAATACAAATTCTGAATAAATAATTTCACCAAAGAAGATATAAAGGTGGTAAACAAGCACATTAAAAGATGTTTATCATCATCAGTCATTAGGGAAACAGAAATTAAAACCAAAATGATGAACATCTGTACACCTATTAGAACGGCTAAAATAAACAGATAATATCAAATGCTGATGAGTATATAGATCAACTGGAATTTTCAAAATCTGCTGCTGGGATTTCAAAATGTTATAGTCACTTTGGAAAACAGTTTGATAGCTTCTTATAAAGTTAACTATACATTTACCATAATAACCAACAACCCCATTCTTAGGTATTTACCTAAAATGAAAGTTTATAGTCATCCAAAAACTTGTAAAGAAATTTTTGGTGATTCATAATCACCAAAAAGTGTAAATAACCCAAATGTCTTTCAAATGGTGAATGAATAAACTGTAATGGAATACTACTCAGCAACAGCATTAACAACACAGATGAATCTCTCAAAGGCATTATGTGAAGTGAAAGTAGCCAGTCTCAAAAGACTACAGTCTACATGATTCCATTCACATGGCATTCTGGAAAAGGCACACCTATAGAGATGGAGATCAATGGCTGTCATAGGTTAAAGGTAGGGGAAGGGTCTGACCACAAAAGAGGAGCAAGATGTGATTTTTAGGAATTTAAAAAACCTTAAAAAAAAAAAGACACATGTATTCAGCATCATGATGAGACTATCACATTTAGCAATCAACAGCATAGGTGCAAAAAAAAAAAATCTACATTAAAACCCTTGGTTGGAATACTTTACACTTTCCACAGAACAGAAACTAAGGAATTTAAAAAATCTTCATGGTGGTAGTGACATAACTTTATGTATTTGCCAAAATTTATAGAACTGTAAATCACAAAGAGTGAATTTTAATCTAAATTTTAAAATAGTTAAAAATAAATAAATAATTTAAAAATTACTGTTTGCCTGGTCTGCTCCTCACTGTTACAGTCACTCACTCTGAGATCACTGGTTCATCCCAGAATCACAGGGCTGAGAGTGAGCTTAGTCAGGAACTGGTACAATCCCCAAGCCAATATAGAAATCTCCCCTAGAGGTCTCCTAGGAGCTTCTCTTTGAGAACCACCAGCAAAGAGGAACTCTCAGCTTACAGTGGATAGTTCTTGTTGCTAGCAAGCTATTTCTTTTATTAGCTAAAATTGGCTTTTCTACCACTGACCTCTATTGGTTCTAGGCCTAGTCCCTGGAGCTATAGATAAAAGGGCAGGGGCTACCTCCTCTACCTTAGGGGTGGCAGAAGAATTGCACAGAGGGACAGCCTGAAGCCACTTTATCAGAAGCTGAGGGCTTACACCTCATGGACCCACCCTTCTCTGTAGGAGCCTATGAAATTCTAGGTTACAAGAAGTCATCTGGTCTGGGCTCTAGCCCTACCAATACCTGGACCATATACCTTGGGGATTTTCCGGGGAGGAAAGACAACACACTCCCAGCCTTCTCCTGAATGAAGCTGGGAAGTTAGTCTCAGCCATTCTCTACTTGATCAGAAAGTTCCTTTCACATGATGTTCAATTTCTTTCCTTTGATTCTTTTCTGGCTTCTAACTTCATGAAGAAAATCCACAAATCAATTCTGGCCAGAAAGTAAGGGAACCCTTGAACAAGATTCAAGATAGCCACGTCATAGCCCATCCTAATGGAACTATATAGCCTGGACATCTAGATCCATGCAAAAGGGGTCCACTGCAGGGGACAGCACCCTTAACACTGCCAGGTGTTGTCTTACCTGTTTGAAGTTGCCATTTTTCCTTTGCTCCCAGTCCATCATGTCATGAAAGATGGGAATCATGATATTCCGCACTTCTGGCTGTGGGACCAGTGTCACACCCAGAAAAGGACCAATCATTCCCGGAATAAAATGGATCTTATGTTCACCTGAACAACAAAACCCAACAGATATTAGTTCATGCTTGCATTGCTTCTTCCACAGAAGCTTCCCAAGTGGGGTCACAGCACATGATCTGATCTGCACTGGAAGCATCTGAGACCAAAGCAAGTTTTCCCCTATGGTTTTCTGAGATACTCCCTTCTCTTGGCTTTTTAGAGGTCAAGGACTAAACTGGACCAGCCTTGTTAAAACAAATGTTCAACAGGCACAAATGGTCTTTCTAAAGAATTTACTGGGAGATTCTACAAACTACCTGAAGATCATTCTGAGGTCAAGGAACAGAGTTCACTACTCTAAATTGAATAGGATTTCTGAGTACCCTGCAACAGTTTCAGATGGTCTGTTTATAGCATTTATTTAGCAAGGAAAATCCATCAATTTCTGCTTAAACACAATGCTCTATCTCTGCAGTTTCTGCCTCTAGCCCAGAGGCATGTAAGTGATGAGGATGTTCAGTCCTAGGTCGAGCCACGAGAGGTCTGAAGGTCACGGACCTCTTTCATTGAGGTGCTCAAGTATGTCCAAGAGGGCCCCTCCTGAGTTAGCAGGAGCCTCCTACACAGTCCTACCCTGACAGACTGGCTGAGAGACTCTATGTGTATCCCTACTCCACCCCTATCTCTTGTCTTCACATTGCATTTTTGATGGTAGCACTACATTTATTCAGATCAGCTTGGCTCATTCCTCATTTTTCCTAATGAGGCCTTTCCATGGGAAGTGGGTGATATGAGTTTCCCTGTGACTAGACTGCCATGTGGGGCATATTATGTGAAGCCAGGACCAGTTTTGAGGACCATGGGACAGAACTTTTCTCTTCCTTGCAATGGCAAAACAGTAATAGAATTATCTTCCAGAGCTCTGCTTTTAGTCCTTCAGAGACCAAGGAGACAAACTGTGGGACTCTGTAATAATTGTTACAATCAAGTAAAGTCAGTTCTTGAGGACCAGAAAATGTCATTTCCACCAAAAACAACGAGACAGGAATGGCTTTATCAGCCAAATTTGACACCTTTTTGATTTTTTCCATGTTGAAAGCTATCTGAGGAGCAGATGTTAGCTCTGAGGCAGATTCTATATATTCTAATCTTCGTCTTTGGTACAGCTGTTAGTCTCCTGTGTTCCTGGGAATTTCAACTTCAAGGTTAAAATCTATACCCAAACTGTGCCAGATACAGGGAGTAAGAGTACTGAACCCAGAAAGCCTATTTGGGGACATGCATCCCCACTTACGGATGGAAGGCCTTGGTGCTGGCGGGAATAACTTGTATCTTGCGTGCTGCTTCTCGTGTTGGTGACTGGGATGGTTAACAGAGGACTCTTAAGATTTTATGGCAATCATTCCTAAGACTTCAGAGCTTAGTTGAAAGCAGACTTCACTAGGAAGAGTAAAAGCAGCTTCTCTAGCATCCTGACAGGCCACTAAGAAACCTATAGTACCAAAGGATGGCCCACCTAGTCACCAGGGTGATCCAAGGATTCTACTAAAAACTCTAAAAATTTCAGATCCAAAGCAGTGGATATTAGAGAAGCTGTAAAGAGAAGCTGTCAAAAGAAAGGAGACTAAAATCAATCTGACCTAGGGACTGCAATTCCCTTCTTACATGCGATCTTCATGCAATTGGCAGCAGGAACCTGGTCTGGATGCCTGAATACCGGAGACCCAAGAAGTGTTTCAATCCTAATTAAACTGAATAGCTGCCCTTGCTCATGTGCTGAGTATCTCCAAGATCTATGCTTCTGGGCCTGTAACATCTGGACTGGGGCAGGAAGAGCCCAGAGGATCTTACAGGCATGAGTTCTCAAGCTGGGAAAAACTACTGTAGTCCTCATCTTTTTCTCCTTTGACTTTAGTTCTCCAAAAAAGGGACTGTGCATATGTATAACTGGGGTCTTATTTCTCAGTCCACTCTCCCTGCCAAGGGCTTTGTGCACATGTGCTACACTCTGCCATCCATCTGAGGTGTTATGTTAAAGATATGTAAAGGTCTCTTGGGTTTGAGCTAACATTCATAAAACTTGGGGGAAGTTATTAGTCTTGTCACTTTTTATTTGGCTATGCAATATGTGGAAGGGAAAAATATGGAGAAAAGACCTACCCAAGTTCTGCCACATGCTGAACAGTTCATAAGCCATCATCACACGCATGTCCCCATACCTGGGAATAGAACACAGGCATCAGCTATTAGCAGAAGAAGGTTCAGGAAGATGGGGCTACAAACCCAAGGAGGCCAGTACTTCAGCACTGTTTCTAATGCTTCCCAAAATACTAAGTCATTTGGCTCTAAACAACTTTCACATTTAGCTCCTTGGGAAGCTACCCCGGTGAGAACCTTGTGGACTTCTGAAGGAGCCTCTCATGGAAATATAATCCCATCTGGGCACATGGTAGGGATATGAATAAGAGACATATGTCTTACTTATCTAGAATCTTTTTCCTCTTGGCTGAAGTAATGATTTCTAGCTGAAGGCTTGGCTGATTTATGAACAGAACTGCCAGGCTAAAATAAGAATTCCACACCTAGAGAGACAGAGAGAGAGGAAACATGTGACAGCCTAAGCCTTTAACCTTGCAAGGAGAGATTCTAAATATATGCATGTAGCACAGAATTCATTTTACAATGTTAAGATATTGATTTTTAAAAAATATCTTTGCAAACAGGACTTTCCCCCCCTTTTTTTGACTTCTCTGAAAACAACGTGTTGATTCTGGACTAGAAAACGTCCTCATGCATGGCTGGCTCCCAACATCTCCAACAGGGGGACTCCTAGGTCATATTTTAATCACTACCAAGTTTGGAAGCTATGAACATATTAAGAAGGCCCCCAGTCACCTAGCAGTCACCTAGCTGAATCTTTCTCAAATTCCTGACCTGCAAAACTGTGAGCAAAAGAAAATGGTTGTTTTAGGTAAAACAAAACAAAAGTAGTGAACTTGGCTTTTGGCTTACTATTACCCTAGGGTTATCTGTAACCCTTTGGTTATTACCCTAGATAGTGATGGATCTCAGAAGCTCCTACCTTAAAGTCGAAGTCTGTCTCTGTGAAATTCTTGTGTAGCGCAGAAGACAGGTACTGGACAGTAGTGACGATAATACTGCAGTAAGGGAACAAGGTGTTGGCAGAGTTAAAAGACTAACAATGGCATTAGTTAGCTTTGCATCAATGGTCTACGGCCCGTGTACAGACTTCTGGAGTACAACTAGCTCACATGTAAGATGTGACTAGAAAGGAAAGAGACAGATGGCACAAACCCCACAAAATTGGCAGAACAGCACAGAACACAAGAGAGGGTTCTAGATCTCGCTCTGCTGTTACCTAGCCTTGCTACTACTTCTCTCTGGGCCCCTGATTCCCTGACTATAAAAGGAGGGGAGTGGGCTTGACGGTTCTTCAAGGTTTCTTCCAGATCAAAGACTGAATAATGAACATATATTATGATCACCAAAGGACTTACAGTATAATCTTATTATTTCCCTTGTTAATAGGAGTTTATAGTTATTAAACCCCTACTTTTGTCATATATTATTATTTTCATCTATAAGTCATTTGATTTCAGCCTTTGGTCTAGAATATCATTCTCAATTTTAGCCCGGGCACATATAGTGGGTAGTGGGAGGCTGACTTGCTGGAAACGAGGGCATAGGTTGAGGGAGGGGGAAGAGAAGTAGGACAGGTAGGTAAGCGTTTGATTACAGAGGGCTTTGGATGCCTGGAAAAGGAGCTTACAACTAACAATAACTACCTAAGCTTTGGTGCAGAAGAGGGGCAAGGCAAATAGTGCATTAGAGAGACTAGTTCATCAGCAGAGTGGGTAACAAATTTGAAAGGTAAAAGCCTTGAAAGAAGAGGCTGCTCCTGCAGAATGGTCTGGGGAGCCTGAAGAACCCTCAGTAGAAAGCTAAGAGATAGAAACAAGAGGGAGTTAAATGGAAAATCCACTATTTGAGGAAGTATCTGTGCAACTCTTTTTATAATCATTCTTCTGTTGTGTATACAATGTTTGCAGTTTTGAAAAAAGAAAAGAAAGAGCACTATAAAAGGTACAAAGGAGAAAAACCATGCTAATACGTTGCTAATATATGTATAATATAAATAATTTCACTACATTCTGCATAATGCCAACATAGAATGCAGATCAGTGGGAGGAGGCAGTAAGCTAGAGAGTGGTTTTCTCCTGAGTGGAGGGAGACTGGATGAGCCAGTACCTTACCATCTGCAATACTTGTCTGGCTTGCCAGTTAGAAGCGCAGGATAGAAATATGAATGGGGCAGAAAATTTGCAGTCAGCCTTAGAATGAATTCTATGGCCAGAGGCAGAAGTGGTCAGAGCCTCACAGCCAGGTCTCTGGTAGGTAATTAGCACAATCTGTGGGAGGTAAGCAGTGTCTGGTAGACAATATAAATCAAATCAAGAGGGCTTGGGATACTGCCTGAAACTACAGAGCAACAGAGGCCAAATGAACAGAAATTCCTCAGGGAGGAATCCTTCTTTGGGTATTATATTTCCTTCTCTATCCTTACCATGACATCATCTGTCAGGCACTTAAAAATGCATTTTTGAACTATCATTGACTCTTTCTTCTCCTTGAACTTATGGTAAATGGCCAAGTCATGCTGATTGTGCCTACAAACATTTTCACATTTACCCTCTCCTCTCTGTTCCCATGGCCTTGACCTTGATTTCTGTTTTGCTTTCTTTCCCACACATACACACACTCTCCTTAGTCTGAGAACAGTTCTGTGGATGCTGGTGTAGGGCCCTTCCACACTCACTTGCTTGTGAGAAGTCTCATCACCATCCAGTCCCGCGGAAAGACACTCATCTTCATTAGGTTCCGGAACACACAGAAAATCTTCAGCAGGAATTCCTGATCAGAGAGGAAAATCTCATGTAAGACACCATCACTACCACTGCAGCATACATTTCCTCAACAGGGCTCTCCTGACCTCTAGACCATAAGAATGGGTGGGACCAGTGGGTAAGACTCTGGTTCCCTTTGTGAGTTGCTTTTCTCCTAGAGTGCTGCATGAGAGTGAGTTCAAGGCACTCTCACAGGCCAGATGGGAGCAGACCCAAACTGGGCAGAACAGAGGCAACTCTACAGCTGCTCAGCCCACACCTAAAGACCAAAGCACAGGGAGTTCAGCAGAAATGGTATCCACCTAAGTTCATAAGTTTCAATCTTTGGGGCATGGCCCCTGAGCACTTGACCATAAGAACTTGCTCTCCTGGATGTTAAGAACACAATGACAGGAGAAGCACATTAGGAATGGCAGAATAAATACCTCCAAAAATGTGCTTCTCCATGAAAACAATAAGAACAGTGGCCAAGACTGGTTAATCAAAGGTTTGCAACAATCCAAGGAGTATTATTCAAGAAAAATGACTGAACCTCAGTAGGAATAGTGAGCCTTATTGCATTCTAAATTTTCCCATTCCCATCTTCTCTCTCTCCCTACCTTCAAGGTATCCTTGAAAACAAGCAGCTGTAGAACCATGGTAGTAGTGAAAACCAGTAGCCTAGCAGTCACTAGACGGGACAAACTGGTTTTGGAGCTCCCAAAAAAGCACCATCCTAAAAGAACTGTTACTGTTTGATCTGTTTGGCAGCAACCTGAGAAAGCCCCATTCAGAGGTCTTATTTGACCAGACTCAGAGCTCAGTAAGTGAGAAAAGCCTTATCCCAAGGTCATTTGTTGAAAAAAATCAGCCATAAAGATTTAACATCCCAGATGTATGAAGCAATTATATCAGTTGAAGCAAACAAGAGAATGGTAAAAACACTTAAAAGAATCTGGGGAATGAGACAATCACATGGGGTTTTGAAAAGCCCTGACATATTCCTAAGAACCTAGAAGACCACATACGTGTGCAGGGCTATACACATTCCCAGAAAAGATCTAAGAAGTCTAATCTTTCACCTCTGGCTGACTTTGAGGCTCTATGCAAGCAAGTGAAGTCTAAGGCAGTGAGGTAAACTGCTGAACCATGAAGGCAAGCTCCAAGCCTCACACACAGACATCTAGAAAGTGTGGAAGACATTGATTTAAGGCATTTAAAGGCATTTCTGTCCAGTTATTAGCTGAACATTAAGCTAACTGAAGACTTCAGTGGCTGCACACAATAAAAAATATAGACATTAAAGAATTAGTCCAGGAAAGTCACTAAACAAGCAAACAAACATCAACAAAAACAAAAGAACAATAAACCCTAGGGATGTGGGCAGGGGAAAGGGAATCTGATTTCCAGAACTGCTACATTATTTAAGTTGTCCAGTTTTCAACAAAGAAATTGTAAGACGTGAAATGAAATAGGAAAGTAGGGCCCATACACAAGAATGAAGTCAAGAGAAACTTTTCCTGAGATAGCTTAAATGTTGGACTTACTAGGAAAAGACTTTAAATGGGCTATTATAATATGTTCAAAGAACTAAAGGAAATCATGCCTAGAGAATTAAATAGAAGTATACAAATAATATATTACCAAATAGAGAACATCAATAAAATAGGTATTATTATAAAGCATTGAACAGAAATTCTGGGATTGAAAAGCACCATAACTGAAATGAAAATTTCACCAGAGGAGCTGAAAGCAGATTTGAACTGGCAGAAGAATTAGTGAATTTAAACATAGGGCAACTGAGATTATATCAAGGAACAAAAAGGGGAAAAAATGAAGGAAAATGAACAGAGCATCAGACATCATCCAGTGTTCAAATATACAAATACTAAAAATATCAGAAAGAGAGGAGATACTGGCCAAAAAAATCCCCAAATTTGATTAAAAAAAAAAAAACCCTTTAATCTATACATCCAAGCAGCTCAGTAAATTCCAAATAGGATAAAATCAAAGAGACCTACATATAGACACATCATAGTTAAACTGACAGATGCCCAAACAAGAGAGAATCTTAAAAACAAGAGAAAAACAACTCATGGTGTACAAATGATTCTCAATAAGATTAACAGGCAACTTGTCAGTAGAAATGATAGAGGCCAGAAGGCAGTGGGATGACATATCAAAGTACTGAAAGAATGTTAACCAAGAATCCTAAACCTAGGAGAACTATCATTCAAAAATGAAGAAGAAATTAAGACATTCTCAGATTAAAAAAAAAAAACAAAAACCAGAGAATGTTAGCAGTAGACCTGCCCTACAAGAAATACTAAAGGGAGTCTCTCAGACTTAAACAAAAGGACACTAGACAGTAACTTGAATCTACATGAAAAAATAAAGTGCACTAGGAAAGACGACTATATAGATAAATATAAAAGACAGTATATATGTACATTTGTTTGTAACTCTTCTATTTAACTTACAAGACAACTGCATAAAGCAATAATTATAAAACTGTGTTGATGAGATTACAATGGATAAGATATAATTTACATGACAATGATAGCTCAAAGGAAGGGGAAGGATTGAACCTGTACTGGAGTAAATTTTTTGTATACTATTAAACTAAATTGGTATTAATCCAAATTAGATTGTTTTAAATTGTTAATTGTCATTCTTACGGCAACTACTAAGAATATAACGTTAAAAATATACTAAAGGAGACAATAAGGGAATTAAAATAGCATGCTAAATAAAAGTATTTTTTTTAACATAAAAGAAGGCAGAAATGGAGGAATAAAGGAACAAAAAAGACATAAGGCTGATATAAAACAAATAGCAAAATGGCAGGTGTAAATCCCAACTTATCTGTAATTACAGTAAATGTAAACTTCAATCAAAAGGCAGAGGTAGAAAGAATGGATAAAAAATAAAACAAAATCCAGTTATATGCTGTCTACAAGATACAAAAATACTTTAGATGCAAAGACACAAATGTAATGTAAAAAAAATAAATAATGTACAATGAAAACAGTACCCAAAAGAGAACTGGTATGGCTATGTTAACATCAAACAAGAGACCTTAACAAAAAAAAAAAACATGTTATAATGATAAAGGGGTCAATAGATCTGGAAGACAGAATTATAAACATATGCACTTAAAACAGAGTCTTAGAATGAAACAAAACCTGACAAAACTTAAAGGAAAAACAGACAGTTCAACAATGATATTTGGAGACTAAGTGGAGTGTACCACTTTCAATAATCTACAGAAAAACTAAATGGAAGATCAGCAGAAGAAAGAAATTTTAAACAATATTACAGACTAACTAGACCTAACTGACATCTATAGAACACTCATCCAACAACAGCAGAATATACACATTCTTCTCAAATGCACATAGAAGGATACGTGCATTCTCTTCTCTAGGGTAGATCATGTTAGGCCACAGACAAAACCTCAATGAATTTAAAAGAACTGAAATCAAATATAGCACGTTCTCCAACCA
Organism: Camelus bactrianus; assembly: GCF_048773025.1. Classification (NCBI taxonomy): domain Eukaryota; kingdom Metazoa; phylum Chordata; class Mammalia; order Artiodactyla; family Camelidae; genus Camelus; species Camelus bactrianus. The sequence goes on from NC_133555.1 coordinate 32,793,142, forward strand.
CTATGAAAGAGAGTTAGAAATTAATAACAGAAGGAAATCTGGGAAACCTTAAAAATGTGAAATTAAACAGTACCTTTCCAAATAACCAACACATCAGAGAAGAAACCACAAGGGAACTTAGGAATACTCTGAGATGAATAAAAGTGAAATCATATCAAATCAAAACTTAACAAATGAAGCTAAAGCTTAGGTGCCTATAATAAAGAGAAGCAAGATCTGAAATCAATAACCTATCTTACACCTTAGGAAACTAGAAAAAGAAGAGCAAACTAAAGCAAGCCCAAGGAAGGGAATAATAAAAGAGCAGAAATTAATGAAACAGAGAAGAGGAAAATAGAGGAAAAAAGAAACCAAAAGTTGGTTCTTTAAAAAGATCAACAAAATTGACAAATCCTTAGCTAGCCTAAGAAAAAAGACTCAAATTATTAAAATTAGGGATGGAAGAAGGGATATTATTACCAATGCTACAGAACTAGAAAGGATTATAAGGGATTACTAAGAATAAATGCATGCCAACAAATTGTATAACCTAGATGAAATGGACAAATTCTTAGAAAGATACAAACTACCAAAATTCATTTAAGAAGACACAGAAAATGTGGATATACCTATCATAAGTGAAGAGATCAAATTAAAAATTAAGAAGCTTCACACAAAGAAAAGCGCAGGACCAGATGGCTTCACTGGTGAATTCTACCAAATGTTTAAGTTAGAATTAATATCAATACTTGTTTTTTTGATTATACCCATTTTCAAAGTAAAGTAGCAGTGGTTTTGATCTGCATTTCCCTTATGACTAATGATGTTGAACATCTGTTCATGTGTATATTGACTATTTATATGTCTTATTTGGGGAAATGTCTATTAAAAGCCTTTGCCTATTATTAAACTGGGTTATTTGTCTTTCTATTGTTGAGTTGTAAGAATTCTTTACATAGTTTAGGTAAAAGTCCTTTATTAGACATATGATTTGCCAATATTGTCTTCCATTCTGTGGGTTGTCTTTCACTTTCTTGATGGTGTCCTTTGAAATACAAGAGCTTCTAATTTTGACAAAGTCTAACTTATCTATTTTTTCTTTTGTTGTTTGTTTTTCTGGTGTCATATCTCAGAAACTACTGCTAAACCAAAGGACATAAAGATATACTCCTACGTTTCTTTCTAAGAGTTTTATAGTTTAGCTCTTACATTTAGGTCTATGATCCTCTTCTAGTTAATTTTTAATGTGGTGTGAGGTAGGGGTACAATTTCATTCTTTTGAATGTAGGTATCAAATTGTTCCACCACAGTCTGTTGAAAAGACTCTTCTTTCCTAATTGTATTGTCTTGGCACCATTACTGAATATCAACTGACTATAAATATAAAGGTTTATTTCTGGACTCTCAATCCTATTTCACTGATTTACATATCTATATTTATGCCAGTACCAATCTTGATTACTGTTATTTTGTTGTAAGTTTTGAAACTGGGAAGTATGAATCCTCCAATTTTGTTATCTGTTTTTAAGACTATTTGGCTATTCTGAGTCCTTTAAATTTCCATATGAATTATGGATCAGATTATCACTCTCTGCATAAAGGCAGCTGAAACTTTGATAGGTCTTGTATCAAACCTGTAGATCACTTCAGTAAGTATTGTGATCCTAATGATATTAAGTATTCTAATTCATGCACATGGATGTCTTTCCTTTAATTTAGGTCTTCTTTATATCTTTCTCTAATTATTTTATCCATTTCATGATACTGTAAGTGGAACTGGTTTCTTAAATTCATTTTTGGATTGTTTACTGCTAGTGTAAAGAAACATAATTGTTTTTTGTATATTGACTATGCATCCTGCAACCTTGCCAAACTTGTTTCTTAATTCTGATACTGTTTTCTGTGGATGCCTTAGAATTTTCTGTGTACAAAATCATGTCATTTGAAGATAGAGATAGTTTTACTTCTTCCTTTCCAATCTGGATGCCTTTTATTTCCTTTTTGTGTCTAATTGCCCTAGCTAGATCCTTCAATATAATGAATATAATTGGCTAGAGTAGACATTTTTCTCTTGTTCCTGATCTTAAGAGGAAAGCATTCAGTCTTTTTATTAAGTATGATGTTAGCTGTGGGTTTTTCAAAGATGCTTTTATCAGTTTAAAGAAGTTCCCTTCTATTTCTAGTTTGTTGTATGATTTTATCATGAAAGCTTAGTGGATTTAAAAAATACTTTCTCTATATCCATAATGATGATCATTTTTTTTTTTGTCCTTTGTTCTATTTAATGGTGTATCACACTAATTGATTGTCATATGTTAAGTCAACCTTGCATTTCTGGGGTAAATCCCACTTGATCATGGCATGCAATTTTTTTTAGTAGGTTGCTGGATTCAATTTGCTAGTATTTTGCTGAAGATTTTTATATTTATATTCATAAGGGACATTGGTTTGTAGTTTGCTTTTCTGGTGATGTCTTTGATTTTTGTATCTGGGTAACACTGACATCATTAAATTAGTTGGAAAGCTACTCTTCTATTTTTGGAAGAGTTTGTGAAGAATTGGTATTAATTCTTTTTTAAAAATTTGGTAGAATTCACCAATTAAGCCAACTTGTCTTGTGCTTTTCTTTTTGGGAAGTTTTAAATTATTAACTTAATCTTGCTACTTGAGAAAGTCTTTTAAGATGGATAATCAAAGAGACACTGAATTGTATAATTTAAAAGTGTGAATTTTATAATATGCAAATTATATCTCAATAAGGCTGTCACAAAAAAGAACACATGCACAGAATTCTATATTCAGTGCAGTGGACTGAACATGTTCCCTCATTTCTGTTTCTCCTCAAATTCCCTAAAATGACAGTCAAGCAACAGAAATACACACCCCCTCAGAGACAAAGAAGAGAAGGGAGGAGAACACAGTAATCAAAAGAGGTCAATAAATTTTGAAAGCTCTCATGGTAACTGATGTAGTTTATTTGAGAAAGCCTACAGCCAAGGGCCTTTGGAGGTGACAGCAACAGGAAGCAAGAATCTCAGAAACTGTAGGCATCACCAGGCATCTCTGTGGGACTTGGGTATGAGGGCTAAAAACAGGAAGGCTGGCTTATTGTCTTCCTAAGATCTCTTTTGCCATCTCATGCCACTAGGTGACCAGCCTTTCTTCACCCTGTCAGAAGGCTGACAGCTGCCCTCTGGAGTATTGCTCACTGAGGATCTGTCCTCAAGAATACAGCAACAGTTGAGTACTGAAGTGCCAAAATGAGATAGGCACTGACAGAAAGTTTACCTGCTGTACTGGAAGACTCCTGGACTCTCTTTTTGCTATCTGGTTCCCCAAATACTGACAGGCTACTCCATCAATAGGAACAGTTTCCACTGAGGAAACAGACAAGTCCAAGAGAACAGGCCAACACATAGAGGAATTAGAGGATGCTATGACCAAACAGTCAGACCCTCTTTAGTCATCTACAGGAAAGTCTGCTGGAGACAAGCCCTGCACACACAGTTTCTAATTAGCACCAAAGAACCTCACTTACAGACACAGTCTGACATCCAGGAGTCTACACATATAGGAGGAAAGTCTCTGACATGAAAGAGACTAAACAAATAAAAACAGGGCAAGTCTCAAGGGGAAAAAAGTGATCTGACAGCAACTGACAGATTTGACCACGAGGAAAGCTGGAAGAAGAGGTAGATATTACAGAACTGATAGAGGGAGAAAGAGATCCTAGCCAGATTTGAAAACTAAAAGAAAACAAAAAATAAATAAAAAAATAACAAAAGAGGCAATTAATTCCAGGAAAAACAAAAATTTTTACAAGAAAAGAAGTGTAATAATACAATCTTGGCTCACCATAGTACTTACTTAGCTGTTATAAAGAAGTGTTGACCAATTTAAACAAAGACGTATGCAAACTATATTGGAAGAATGAAAGGAAGGACATGTGTGAAAGAGAGAGGAATGATTCAGGAGAGTCAGCCTCATTTTCTGTGGTAGAAAGAAATAGTAACTAAAATTTAAAATTTAAAATGTCAGTAGAAGCTGCCTGAAGAACAGCAAGAGTTCAAAGTGGCTGCTTACAGGAGTAGTGATTAGACATGGGTCAGGCTGAGCCAAGGAACCAGTTTTATGTTACATGCTTTGTAATATTTTTTGGCTTTTAAAATTACACACACACACATTGCTGTGATAAAAACAAATACTTAATTAAAAAGTAAGAGAATGATGCTAGCCTCAGCTTCTGATTGAGAATCAATTAGCCACACACAGAGAGAGAGAGAAAATTATCTAGAACAGCCAGAACTAGGCTCCACAACTCAGCTCAAGAACTGCTTGACCTGGATGTGAGCTCCTGGCTCTAGCTAACTTTTGGCTTGCTTCGAGGGCTGTCAGGGTCATCCCTCCCAGAAGACAGGCTGGCCTCACTGCAATGAGTTAATGAAAACAATGTGCAGAGACCCATGTCTGTGAAAAGGCAGGCAGGATCAGATATTGGAAAGTTACAAGTGATACTTATTAACTGATACAATATGATTAGTAAGGATCACAAAAGAGAAACAGTGTAATGTATTACTATGAAATGCAAGAGACCTGACTCTGGATGGAGGCAGAGTATAGACCTTAAAGTTTGTAACAGTTCCTTTATCCAGGGATGAACTGAGTAGCATGTGCTAATGCAAAGCCCTAGGGGTCTGTCAGCAGCTGATATTATTCAAAACTTGGGAATACTCTCCTGTCATCCGATCATGGGTCCATTTTTCTGCACTATCTGTTCCTCAGTTTTCTGGATCCAGTCTGGCAGCCAATGGAAAGTGCTCATTTTTGCTCTCTACAGGTAACTTCCAGATACACATTTTACTGAAGAAAAGTTGTCATCACTATTATTACTATAGTTACTAAACAGTGATACTTGTTTCAGGGGCAATCTACAAATTGACTGTTGAGTTCATAAGAAAGGGAAAAGTCCTGGTTTGCTGACAATCAGCGTGGCCCAAAGTAGCCTCTCATAGAGGCACATTGTCACAGGGCTGCTATCATTCAGGGAAAACTTGCCAGAGTAACTGGGGTCTGGCTGTATGGGAATATTGCTGGCTTTTAGCTTCTGGAAGCCATACAGTCAGCTGTACAGTGGGGCTGATAAATCCTACACCCTTGGCAGCACTGGTCACTTGCACTCACCCCCTGGCAGGGGGAAAACTCCTCCACAGTTTTAGCTGCACGCTTCCTTTCCCGGTGAAAGGTCAGTGCTTTTCTGCCTACCTTGAGTTCATCTTTGCTCTGGAAGTTGTCCAGGAGGTGTTGGTAATGGGTGTCACACATCTGGCGGAGCAGTGAGAGAAGGCAGGATACATACTCGCCCTGGGGACCAACCCAAAAAACATTTAGCATGGCCAGTCACAAGAGCTGTGTTCCCCCAATCCACAGAGGGCAAGGAGAGAAGGAAGGGTCTGAGATGGCCCCAGTGATCATGAAAGTGAAGGTAACAACTCTGGCCCTGAAAGTGAGTTTACTTCTCTGCTAAGGGAGGCCTGGAGGGCTTGGAACCTCTGCAGCATGGGGTTAATTGGAAAACCTTAACCTATAATAATGAAGTACTACAAAGTGAGACAGATAATCTAGCTTTCTTCCTAGGAAAGTTTTGGCTACATCATCCTCTGTCATTATATGCTGTCAGAGTACCATACTGAAGTCTGGAGGGGCTACTGGGAACAGGGTGCTCAGCCTTTTCTGCTTCTGGACTGTGCCTATCCTGCTGGGCTGGAGCAGCCCTTCTACAAGGATCTCCTTGGAGACCTCCCAGAGCTTATATGTGATCACTAGACTAGGCAGACAAAACAAAGTAGGTTAACAAAAGTCTCTGGAAAGCAGAGGGGTCAAAATGAACTTTATGAGAAGATGAGCTATGGGCTTTAGGACAAATGAAAATTTAAAGATAAAAACTGAGTCTTTAAAATTTCTTCATGTTCCAACTGGGGCACACAGACAAAAGCCCCACCTTAAGGACTCCAAAGACTCATCATCTCACGGAAAATTTTGGCACAGGGCAGCTGAGCATAGCCTTCTCTTAGAAGGTTACCTCCTCAGAAGAAATGGAGGGAAGTTAATTCACTTGGGCAGTTTTCAAATGTTTTTAAACTCATGGGAATTTGACAACACTTTTTTTAGTCTCTCAAATCCTTTTTAGACCCATGAAATTATTATACATATATGTATATAAAATATATACATTTACATGATCTTCAGTTTTATCTAAAAAAATGGGCAGAATAAGCCGTAATTTATAGATTTGTTGTGAGGATCAGATGAATTAATGTACATAAACATTGAAGTAAAAAGTTCAGTATAAAAAGAAGTGCTCAATAAACTTTTATTATCATCTTCACTAAATCCACATAAAATTAATCACTTCATTAGTATTGCTAAATGAGTTAATATTTGTAAAGTGCATAAAGCAAGGTCTGGCTCACTGCCAGTACTGTGCTCTTGTTAGTAAGAAGGATGAGTTACCAGGACATGCCAGAGCACATATGTTTTTACCCTCAATAGGAGAGTACCCTCAATAGGTGCTCCTAAGGGAGCAGACATTCCTTCCAAGCCCAATGCTCCAGAACACATGCCTGCTCTCTGCTCTCCCTAACAGGCTGGAGCTTGACTTGTTTCCTCAGAAGGTTTTCTACAAAGGGATCATTGTAATCTCCCACCTGCCAACCGGAATATTTGATACACTCTGTTTATCATGTTCCAACATCAGGGCTAAGAAGTCCACTGTGTACAGGAGTGAGAGTCCTGAGGGGTGTCTCTCTGCCCCTCCTGAGAGGCTTTCCAAGTCTGTTTCTAATTAGATTTAGATCACAGGAGATCATTGTCCAGTAATGCTGGTGCAATTCTACGTCATCACATTATTCCTGATGCTAGATATTTAGATACAAACACTATGGACAAATGCAACTAATTTGTAGATACAAGCAATTACTGAGAAAATTATTGTCACATACATCATTTACGAGTGCCTGCTGAGTCTGCTCCTAGAAGGAATAGTCTATTTTTCACCTCCAACCTGGTACTACATCTCTGCTTCATTCCCCATCACAGAAAATTACTTGGCTCAAAGGCAAAGGCCAACAGAGACAGTGTGCAGGAAAAGAGGACAAGAAGCAGTCTCTGGATCTACCCTTAAGCAGACTCCTGTGAGTATGACCCTAGAACTTTCAGAGTGGAGATGAAGTCTGATTCAAGAAGGAAAGAAGGCAGCATGCTGACAATCATGCAGGAAGGGAGGCTGCGATGAATGTGGTGTGATGGTGAGGTGGGGTTTGGTGTGGAGGAGCCCCAGGTTAGAAAAGAAAGCAAGAAAACCTGAATGTTAGTTACTAACAGTGATCTCCGCTGTGCACTGCGGGCACCGCTGCCCTCTTACCGCCTCCTGAGCGTGCGATTTGCTCATGATGGTGAGCAGAGTCTGTAAGAGCACGTCCAAGAGGCTCTCCACCATCATTTCTACCTCCTCCATGACATCTGCCTCCTGGAGCGAGCAGCGAGAGAGCACACCGTTAGCACCAGGCCGGCTGACATGCAGCTGGCAGTACTTACTAAGCCAGCCATGTCAGGAGCGGTCTTCTGACTGAATCCTCAACACTGAGCTCTCGGCCTCACTGGCATGCAGTGTCAAAGAACCTGGAATGAGGGCTCTGAGAGGAGGTGAGGCACACCTGCCACTGCTGCCCTGGTCTGGTGGCTGGGGCCTTACCCTAACCCAGCACCACCTTGATACCCACAATTCTGAACCTCAGGCAGATACAGTAGTTCAATCTACAGGGCAGAGGTTAAATGTTTTCTTTGATTTCCCTAGAAAAGTCAGGAGAAAGCACAACACCGCTGACTAATACTTCAAGAAAATGGTAAAGAGTACTCACACCACAGGGTGTGGTGGCAGCACCTTCACTACTGCTAATGCACACAGAAGTATGTCAGTCTTTCTGAGGACCATTTTCTCCTTGAGTGACCTCAATCTTTGCCTCTGACTGCTGCCCAGATATGCCTGGGTCCTACTTCTAGCTCCTGGGCATTTTTCCTCATGTTCCCTGGTCCACCAGAAGGACTCTGCCTCAGTGTGTCTTTCTTGGGCAGCTTCACAAAAACAACAGAGCATGCCTCCTCACGAATGGCTGCTTCCCAGCCAGCGGGTTCTGAATTTAGGAAGAGTCTGTGCTATCTTTTTATAGACTTCTCACATGCAATCTCAAACCCTATAGCTTGATTTTCATTATCTCACAAAGAGATATCCATTGCCCCATCTCCAGTCTATATTATTACTGGTTCAAATGTCCATCTGTCCATTCATCCATCAAACCCATCATTCATTAAGTATTTACCATGTGCCAGTCACTGTTTGAGAACCTGAGTATACAGAAGTGAACAAGAAAGATGGTATCTGCTCTCACAGAGCTTAAATTTCATCAATCCCTTACCCATCCATTCAATATAGTTATTCTCTGCCCCATTCTACATGAAGAATTTAAGCAGCTTTTGGAATCAAGTCTTCTTTCTCATCTGTTGAACTGATCATAACACTCTTACCTGTGATGGTTCTTTGAGTAGTTGTAAGCAACTAATTGCACTTGACTCTCTAGCCCCATAAATACAACCAGATCATCTCCTTCAGGTTTTTACCTGTTCCCATGCCTCTTCCATTCCTTCCCTCCCTTTTTTTTTGCCCTTCAATTTCTCGCCTTCCTTTACCAATAAGCTTCCCACTCCCTCAAGTCTGTGACCCTGAGTTACTGGTAGACCTTATGTGTCTGGTGTTGCCTCTCTGAGGCCTGGTGGGAAGGAGAGCTGCCAGGCCTTGTCTGGAGCCAAGAGCAAACAATAGGGCCTCTACAACCACCAGTGTCACTGCCAGACTGGGCCCTCATCACCAGATGGTACTTTAAGTCTGGATACCAGTGTACCCTATTGAGTCCTTGTATCTTGCTCAAACCAAACACACTCTTTTCAGCACCTCTCCTGCTCTATCTTCATGGGTAACCTAACCTTGTATGCTCTTATCACTTGGCTACTGGCCTTCATTTTAAATGCACTTGAAATTTTATTCTCTAGAAACCTTATCTCAATAAGATGGTGTAATAAAAACCTCATTCTTGTTTTTAATTTCTTTCTAATTCCTTATCGTTTCCAAATTTTCTATAAGAGATATGTATTTCTATTATCATAAATATATACAATAGACATAATTAAAATAAATTCTTACTCTTAGCCATGCCTAATACATGTCTTTCCTCCTTTCCTCCCTCCCTCCTCTCCTACCACGGAGCTCTTCTAGAAAATTAAGCAAAGAGGAAAGAAAATAGGCAAAAGCATTACTAGTTGAAACCTGATCCGTAAAGTACAGTCCTGATCCCATGAGGCTCAGAACTCCTGTAGGCATCATTTATCTCTAGTACACCCTGATCTCATCTGGCATGGTATAGCAATGCCATATGGGTAGAATCAAGCTGCCAGGAAGCTGACAGAAAAGTCTGAATGAGCAAGCTGCCTCTCAGCCTGGGCCTGCCTCTCTGTGCTTGTGCCTGAGTATCCTCAGAACACTCCCAGGAACACAGAATTTATACCTTTAGGTAGAAACACAGCATGCACAGGACTGAGCTTTCTGGCACTACTGATAATTACATTTCTGGGTGTATCTATGATAGAGCAGTTTTTTCAAAAAGCAAGACTTTGTTGTGTTGAGAAGCCTGCTGGGCACACACAGGCAGGCCTCCATTCACTTGAGCACCTTCTTGTCACTGATGAAAGCTTCTCTGACTGAGAAGTGTACAGTGATCTTTGCTGGTGTGCTTCTGGCTAAAGTAACACAAGATAGGGACAGAGCTGGGGGAGGGGGGTGGAGTGCATCTAGGGCCACTACCAGAGAGCTGGTCTTGACGATGGAGAAGATGCTGCCAAGAATCCCTGAGCAGATTAGCAGCTCTTTCTGCTGCCTCAGGTGAAGGTGAATGTGATGGAGAACCACAGGAAGCAGGATGCGGCGGGATTCTGGGAGAGGAAACACAAAGGAGAAAATGCCCTTCAGAGGAGAACTGGCTCCTTTTGGAAGCTAGTGGCATTGTGGGAATGCAGCTGGTCTCAGAGCAGGTGGGGCCGGGACTGGAGCCAGGCTGGAAGTCACCCCCTTTCCTTATGTGGGCCTAAAAGCCCACTTCCTGGACATTGTGAGACAACCCACAGCATTATCTTCCCATCTCTCTTTCCTTCTTTCTCATTTTAGACCAAAATGTCTATGGTGTTTTGTGCAAGATGAATGTTAGGAGGTTGCTTCCAAATAAAATCTCTTAACTGACTAGACTCCCAATTAAAAGCACAGATTACAGTGAAAACTCCATTTAAATGACATATTTAGTTCTATGACCTACACTGATTGAACTTACAGACTTAACAGGATTATAAATGGTCCCTCTTCACGATACCCTGGCCAGGCAACCTGGCACTTCCACTCCCATGAGCATTTACTTTGTGTCAGCCACCAGGTCTGCCCCCTTTTCCCCTCAGGCCTCTGGGACACTACGAGTGTCCGCAGCAATGAAAGGAACAGAAGCGGGACTTTTGTCATAAGCCTTTGATAATTAGCTAACCCTCACTGCCAATCCTACTGCATACATTCACATGTTCTTCTTTTCTTTTCTCCTCATTGTTAACTGAATAGCATTTCATCAGGTGACTATTTCTAGAACTCCAGAATCAAGGAAGGCTAAATCCTAGTTCAAGTTCTTTTATTAATTCACTCTAAGACCCTAGGCAAGTTGACTCCTCCTGTGGGCTTATTTCCCTCATCTGTAGAATGAGGTGCTAATGGCCTTGTCTGCATTTACTTCACAGGTGTGGTGAGAAGACAAAGTAAAATACAAGTGTGAACATGTTTCTGGTGTCCTGCACTCCTATGTGGTTAATGACTGCGTGATGCAAGTACCATCATACCTGGCCAGCATGATTCAGTCAGACTACCAGTAACACGAACAAGCCATGATGTTTTGAATTTATTGTTCATAGCTGACCATAACTAAGTATTCCGATGAAATTCAGAATGAAAACCTTTTCCAGCAGAAGACAAATTACATGGCATACAAGAGATTTTGGGACTGCCTTGTCAAATACTTAGAATATGTTCAAACAAAATGGAATGACAATTATTCTATGCTTAAAAGGATCCTTGGATAAAAGAGAAGTTCTTACTGTATTTTGTAGACTAAAATACCAACAGAACAGGATTTGTAACAACCAATAGCTGCCGGCAGACAAAATAGTATTTCATTATTGGAACCTGCTGAAGAAGAGACCAGACTGATGTGCCCTGAGAATATAAGCTATATTAGAATATAAGTCATTTGGTTAAATGACACTACTAGTAAAAGTCCTCTTGCTTCAAGGAAGATGCTGCAACTCAGGCATTCAATAAAACTGAGATGCAAACAAAAATTTGATGGTGGCTTGTTATCTCAAAATTCAACTACACAGTTCCTGCCACATAAAGTTTAAGAACAATTTTTCTTAAGTGATCATGAGATGCAGCAAGTATATGCAAAAATATTAGAAATAAAGTATATCAACAAGGGCAGTCTGCTGTCTGCCTTTTCATATATTCAGAAAGCACCTGCCTTTAAGCAGTGCTCAAGGCTTGAGTATGTACAATAGCCCAGTGATAGTGCGTCCAACCCACTGATTTTATCTTCAATCCAGGAACTGGTGAAAAGAGAAGTATTTACTATAAACAGTTACTAATGGAGAAAAGCTGACTTCCTTGGTGGCAGCTTTACCATCAGCAATATTTTACACAGGCAGAGATAAGTTAAAGGGAGCATCTATTCACTATCGCAAATGTGTGTAGCCCTGGGCTGAGAAATTGTTGTTCTTGTACTTTAAAAGTCAAACTTAAAAGATTTTACTACCAAAAAATTCTAATTATAAAAATTCTGGTAGTAACTGTTTTGCTAGTATTTCAGATTTATTTCTGTGCCCAAGAAGTTTATTTCATAATAGTGATACTCTGCTTAAAGGACCAGGCTCATACTGATGTTAACATCTGGCCAGTGAGTATCCAATCACATTCAATGTGGTTTCAGGTATGAATTTGGAAGTTCTTCCCGAAAGACAGTCTGGGCTGCTGATGGTATCTGTTAGGCTCTCCTGGTCTCTTTCGGAGTATGGAGGCCTACCTGTCCATCTCTTTGTCTAATCTTTATGGCTCCTTCAAAGAGAGGAAAAGGAATCTAACTGGTAAGGCAAGGAACCAAGAAAGCACAGTGGGTCCTCAGGGTCCCCTTTCAGGGTCTCTTATTTCCTTGACTTACCTTATTCCCTTTGGCTGGACCCTTCTCTCTTGTTCCCCCTCCTTTCCTTCTGCTTTCTCATCCTGCCCCATTTTTGGCAGCTGCCTAGATTTGTGAGCCTGGAGGTTGTTCTGCAGGCCACCCCATGCAGGTCCCTGGGAATAAACTGTGAGTAAGGCAGTAGGCCTAGGTTTTGGCTGCATTCCCTAACAGACTTTGCCAAAAACTCTGCATTTTAAGAGCCACTGGTTTCTTGCATAATGGTTGATAAAACTGATCCTTTGATTACCAACATCCCAGTAAGGAGGAAAGGTGAGTGTGACTCTTATCCTAACTTGATTTACCTGAGAAAGAAAACAGGCGGCTGTCCACAGTTCTGGCAATGGACTGCAGCTTCACCACATCCATTGACTGCCCGATGTGCACAGTGCTGGGCATGCTCCCCAGAGTCCCTCTCACAAACTCTGCCACCTCCTGCACAGTGAACATCTGCAGCAGCTCGTCAAAGATGGTTGGGAAGGAATTGAGGAGTGCAGCCTGTGGAAGAAAGCCAAGCCTTGGTTAGCTCAGAGTTAGGTGTGTGTCCATCTTGCATGTTTAGACGATGATACAAGGTGATGAGAGGCTGAGAAGGCACTGCAGCACCCGTGCCTCCAGTGGCCTCCTCTCTGGCCTTTGACTCCACCAATCCCTGTAGCACTCTTGGGATATGGAGCAGGGAGAACCAAAAAGGAAACCAAAATAAGACAATTTACTGGAGGCTAGGCCACTTGAAGCTTTCAGAACTTGCCAAGGCATTTGCTGGCAAGAGAAGGAAATACATAGAGAAGCCAGCTCAACATGACTTAATATGCACAGCTGTTTTTGCTCATAAAATGAAATAATAATTTTTAGTTTGTTTCTGTGATTGAGCTCTTGATTTTCTAATTTTGGTCCCAAATTCAGGCTAGGAACTTCTCAAAGAAAGCATGGCAGAAGAAACTGAGCATCACGAAGCAGCAGTAGTTGAACTCCATTTACAGCCCTGCAGCCAGCAATCCAGCTCTGAAGGCGGGACTGTTTCCCCAGAATAGTAGCATTTATTTGAAACCATGAAATCTGAAGACTTTGTAAATTATTTCCTTCACATGATGCCTGGCAGTCCCAAGTATAAATCCAAAAGGATGGAGAATGTGTGGATTTAGTTACTCATGAACTTTGAGGACTGATGATGATGTTGGCACAGTGTTCAGTGACCCAGATGACCCGAGCAAGGGGAGAGTGTGCGTCTGGAGACTTCTCTCCCAGGATCTCAGCTTTGGGCCTCCTGAGGGCAAGCTGAGCCTCTGTGGGGCAGAGTAGTTTAGGAGAAAGAGAATGGATTTTGGAATTGGACAGACATGAGTTTAAATGCCAGCTTTATCATTTACCTGCCACATAACCTTGGGTGAATTACTGCCTAATCCTCATTTTTCTCATCTATAAAATGGGGATGATGCAATTACTTCTCTCCTGGTATGGGTATGAGGAAAAAGATTAGCTGCGCAAAGTTAGTTTCCAGTAGAATGACTGGTACACAACACGCTTTAAATAAATGCTGGCTTGTATTCTTTCTTGGCTAAATGGAAGCAGCATAAAGGAGGCTTTTTCTGCTTCTCAGTCCTCTTACACTACTAACCCAAGACCTGCAAAGAGAAATGGAGTGTCACTTTGCGACACTCTTCACAAGAGTGTACTCTTCCTAAGAGGCAGGTTGGGAGGGAGGGGGCAGTTTTTCCTGACTGCTTCATCAGGCAGTGAGATGCTGGCCTAGAGCGAGTGAACATTTACACCATGGGGAAACAGGTCTGTCATACTGCAGTCTATGCTCACGCCAGGCCCAAGTACCGAACTTATGCAAATTCCATCTGCAGATTTATAACGCCCTGGGATATCAAGGAGATCATTTTGTAGTAATTAGAACCGGTACAAACACAAAGCATCATAAACAGCTAGATACAAAAGATAAAGGGGGAAAAGCAAGTATTTCATAATCAGCAACAAACAGCAGCTGATTTGCTCTCTTAAAGGGTGAAATTTCCTAAACTTACGCACCAGGACAGGATACTTGCACCCTAACATGTCCTAGTGGTTAGAATTAGAGACATAAAGTCTGATTGAACAGTAAACTTGCTGAGAGTTCTGAAACTCATGAAACATGAGTCTGGCACCAAAGGAGCAGGTCTGACTCTGACTTAGGTCTAAGCTGAGACTAGATCTAAGCTATTTATCCTGATGTGGTAGGAATAAGCCATTGAGGGCATTGCTTAGTTCTCAGAAAGTATATCTGCCTGGCTCTGCCAGCTACCTCTGAGCTACCATATCTCCACAAGCTAAGGGAGGAGTAGGTGTTCTGAGCCCTTGTTGGCAGGAATAGATAGGCTTGGGGAGAGAAAGGGAGGAAAAAGATGAGTTGCTTGCAGTATTTACAAGGGGAGCCCATGGAAGGAGCCTTTCTCATTAGAGATACCTGTTGACCTTGAGATGTTCCACTCTTTTATAGAGACTACCTCCCAGTTGCTTACTTGTTCTCTGGGGCAACGGGCCTATAGGCAATTGGCATCAAGGGGCAACATTTAAGCAAGTGAAAAACAGAAAAAGCAGACTATTCTAATCTTAAGTGAGATATTTTAAAATATATCTGCACTAATGACAGACCTGGTAATGACTGACTGAATGGACATGAGAGAGGCTGTCTGGTCTTTGCTGACAGGTTTTGATGTTAATAACTGGCTTCAAAAAAATCAAAGAAGCGCAATTAATTAGATAAAATTCTGACATTCATTTATGAGAGAGAAAACTCCCTTGTGACTAGGGTAATGAACAATATCCTTGATCCTTTGCAGGGTAAGCTTGCATGGAAAAGTTAATTGAATAGCTGACCAGACATTTTTAACATAAGGAAGCAAAACTCCTTCCCACACTGTTATTTCTAACAGAATCTAATCCTAATTCTCAGCCGAAGTTTTGTAGTTATTTCTGCTGTTTTTCAACCTACTTCACTCTAAATTCCTAAAATGGACCAATACTAACATAAGGTTTTAAAAATTAATATAGTGACTAGGAAATAAAATTCTCTCTATAGTCTGAATATCCTCCATAAATAAGATGTTCATGAACCACTAATACTATGGTAGCTAAATAAATCTGGTCTAAAGGCAGCTCCTGAGAACAAAGTTGTGCTTCTTCTCCACAATAAAGCACCACTGGGCTATTTTATATTTGGAAGCTGAGGCATAGCTGGATTTGAAGTAAAAGCAGCATTTTGTTCTATTAGGTATTTCCTTATAAATTACCCCTTATCTAACACATAGGAGCCTGGCAGGGCTTCTTCGACTCTGGAAGCCAGAGGACAAAGAAACCACCTGCTAAGACAGACAAGAATCCAGCAGCAAAGCTTCCCTGCAGCTCACAGACCTGAGTGAAAAGGAGTGTTTCTGAGTTTCTGCTGTCCAAACTGAGCACAAACCGGATGGACTGGAAAAGCTCTTGGATGCTGGACCGGAATTGCTCCTCTTCCATCCCACAGGTGGCACGTGAGTACAGGATCCTTGACTGCACGATGAACTTGAAAAGGTACTCCAAGGCCTGGAGGTGTGGGAGAAAAAGGGATAGAGAGGTGTTAAAGATGGCTAGGAACTAACACAAGGGGGAATGTAAGATAGAGTACCAGTGAATTATACACCACAATCAGGAGACAGACAATTTCAACTATGAAGACAAGCACTTTAACTTTTTAAGCCTTTCTCAAAAGTCCAAACTTTCTTCTTACTGAGAGAATCATCAAATTATTTCATGAGGTTCTGGAAGTGAGGAACCACCAATTATTATGGAAGCAGCTGAATTCAAGAACATACAGGCTCAAAAGAATGTTATATTTTTCTGCATTTTTTCATATCCACAAATAAAAGGCTAAAAGGCAATGATGTAAGAACCTCTCCTGAATTTATTTCAAGAAGGAAGAATCCTTTAAAGAGTCTTCTATTTCTCTGAAAAATAGCTGGGGCCTGACTTGGTGCCAGAGATCAAGTCTGGAGAAAACCTGCCCTAGTTGCACAGCAGCTGGTGAAGCAGACACACCCACTCTCTAACCTCTTCCAGACCAGGACACTTGCCATAACAGTTCATGACCAATACAGAAGAAAAACCTCCCATAACATGTCTTGGGAGGAAAATCTGATTCTGAGGAGTCCATGTAGCTTGGCCTGTGCTTATGAGCAAAGTAATTCTCTTTTTAGAAAATTCAAGATCCAAGACTATACTTTCTATTCAAAGAAAGGCTAAAGATATCCCAGACAATAGAAAGGCAGAGACACTGAACCCTGAGGAGAAACTTATCCAAGGATGAAACAAATGGAGCTCAGTTACCTGAAATATGTAACAGGAGACAATTCCCAACCCACTTTTCATAATCTATCCATCTATCAGGTTTAGCAAAGCAACATTTTTTGGGGGGAAGGGTGTGTGTACCCTACACTAAACCTAGTTGGCAGTGAAAAATGGCTACCTCAGAAAAAAGTGTGTTCTGATGTTTGCACCAGAGGATCGCGTAGAATAAGTTAGTGTGTGGCCTCATATCCATAAATGCTATATCTCCCTACTAGTAGCCTTTTAATACCTGGCCTGTAACGAACCTGGAAAGTCTGCTACATACTCTAATTTTTAAAGGGAAAATGTTTTCCTTATCACCAGTTTTTCATTTTGAAACAACTACCACATAAGACATGTTTTGAGTGGTCTGAAACATCCACTAGTTGCACAGTGGAGGCAGAACCAGACAGCAAAGTCGCTTGTTCTTCCTGGGTATGAGGGCTTAGTTCCTCCATCAAGTCCTAAAACATAAAACACTCTGCAAAGGAGTACAAGGCTGTTGTTGAAGATGGCCCTGTGAAAACCTGGATGAGGGCAAGGAAAACAAGCTCACTTTCAGCCATCCATCAACACCTGACTTCCCCTTTCCCTACGCCTCTCGATTTTTACCCAGGTAGAGCTGGTCACCTGTGGCAGACACAACTGGGGAAAGAGAGGAGGGCAGAAGAGTGGAGTAAAAGGTGAGGGTGGATCTTATGGAAGCTGTTCAAAGTTCACAAGTGTTCCCAAGCCCATGCGGAGACAATGGAACACTTAACTATT
The DNA here is from genome assembly GCF_048773025.1 of Camelus bactrianus. Lineage (NCBI taxonomy): Eukaryota > Metazoa > Chordata > Mammalia > Artiodactyla > Camelidae > Camelus > Camelus bactrianus. The sequence continues at coordinate 32,810,598 of NC_133555.1, forward strand.
GCTGAAGCAGCTGCTCTGTCTTTTTCTACTTACTAAACCTGAAAGAAAAAGAGATCCTAAAAGTTATTACAACCTTTCTATTACCAAGGAGACAATTGTGCTTTCTTTTTCCTGGCTTCCTGGTAAGGATCTGATGTAGATTAGCAGTGAAAAGTGTGCTGTCTTTTTGGAACCTCTCACCAAAAGCTACCCTCAAATCCACCAAAGATACTCCCCGAGAGGTCATTCACACAGGAACAAATCATATAACCAAGTAAGAAAATAAGGACTCTTTTATTTTCATCTTCTTTAGCAACAGGAACTTTGGGAAAGGTCATGACTGAGAATGAAAGGAAGAGATGGGACATGAGTGAAAAGATATACTGAATCATGACCAATAAAGAAGAGGAGGTTTCCTGGTCCACAGCTTATGGTACCAGAATAAGGGGTGCCAGGCCAGAAGCATATGCATCCGGAGCAGAAGGATGAAAATAGGATCAGATGGAGACTTAACAGTTTGGTCAAGAGGACTTGTAACCTGAAATCTGATGAAAAACAGGGAAATGCCTCATAAAACTTTATGTCTAGATGCATCAGTATTAGATACCATTCAAGTTAGTTTGAAATGGTAGTAGCAAAAAAGTGCCCCTGAAAAGTGCTCCCCCAAATGGGACTCTTTCTTTTCCCCACCCAAACCTGATCTTCTCCAGGAATTCTGTACCTTCATCAGAGACCCTGTCATCAACCAGCCCATCTAGCCAGACCCTCAGGTCCTCCTCTCTGTCACCTCCCACATCCACTCTAGCATTTGAAAGCCCCTACTTTGGTCACATCAGCCCCTTTATGGCTGCTTAAAAACTCTAGCTCTTTCCCATCCAGGCTTTTAAACATGCTGTTTCCTCAGTCTGGAATGCTTATTCCCCAACTCTTAACACTGATTTCAGCTCAGAGGTCACCTCCTCATAGAAGCTTTCCCCAAACTCTTGATCTGAAGTAAACCTTCCTCTACAGCCAGTCTATCCCATGATCCTGTTTATTTCCCTCAGAGCACTCATCAATATTTTCCCTCACTGACTTTGTTATTTATCTGACATGTTTATTGTCTACCTTTTCTCCACCTGAATGGAAGTGCTAGGAAGGCCTAGCCTTTTCTGCTTGAGCCCCTGCTGAATCCCCAGTGTTTGACACAGTGTCTGACACATGGTAGGTACCAAGCAATACTGACTGCCTGAATGATTCTTAGGAGAAAACTTCTGAGATATCTTCTCCAGTAACTTTAAGCAATTAATTCATGGACTCACACAGAATCTTTGGCATTTAACTCAACTTGTATCCCTTCTAATACTAGATGAGGCACATCCTGGATGCTGGGGCTGAGAGAAGAGCAAAACCCAGGCCCTGTCCTCACATTACACTCAGAACCGTGCTCTACCCTCTAAGAACACAGGTGATGCGTTCTTCAAGGAAAGAGGTCAGTCAATCTTCTCTTTGCATCTTAGCACCCATGACAGATGCGGACTGCTTAGCAGACATGTACTGCATGAAGGAGGACAGAAATGAGACTTGTGGCCTTAGATTTTTACAGAATGTGCAGAGAAGGCCCAAGAGGAAACGTGGATTTATGGCTTGATTTTGCCTCTTTAATCTGATGATACTTACAGAAACATCTTGTGGACAAGAATAACAAAATTATAGGTCCACTAGTACTTAGAACAGATGATGGTATATTAAGAGAAAGAGCAAAACTACTTTGCTGCCATTCTTCTATTACTAACTAGAAAGGGTGGGAAAGACATAGTTAAAAGGCAACTAAAAAAGGTAACTCAAGAACAAGGAAAGACAGGGACAGAAATAAGCAAGCATGAACTTGCTTCAATTGAGTTCCCACAGGATACAACAGATTTCTTCAAATAGCTATCTGGAGAACTGTTGAGCAAAAGAGCAATCAACATCCTCATAAGTGGTTCTCTACAGTAGAAGCAGTAGCCATGAAAAGAAGTTACTAGGAAGTATAGATAATTCACAATGAGGACAGTCGCCTGTAAACTGGAGCTGCCCAGCAATGCAAAGGGCTGCCTGGTCATGGAACCTGTCCAAGCAGGGGTGTCACCATGGGGGACTCTGGGTTCCTCCAAAGGTCAAGGTTTTACGATTATCTTCTTCTCAACATATCCACATACAGTACATTCACTCAGTTCTTTTTACTTAAAACAGTTACAAAAAACAATTTTTACTAACTACTAAAGAAGGGAAAAGTACTGAAAGATCTTATTTCTAATCAATGTTGCCACCAACATTGGCTTAGAAGGAGATATGATACTTTAGCCAGTAGAAGCAAAGACTGATGTTGTTGGCAAAAACCAGGCAGGCCAGGAACCACATGCACATCATCCCTTCCTCCTGTTTAGAACTATCAGGAATAAAGACCTTCCAGGGAAAAAAATCAAAGTGAGGAAATGGGAGTTATGTGGATCAAGGCGGTGATTCCTGAAAGCAGAGAAGTGTATGGAATGTCTACACTTGTCCTGCACACCACACCATTGAGATTACTCACAAAGTTCTGCAGGAGTGAGCCCTTTGGCTACAGCGAGCTCAGTACATTACCCGCATGGCTTCCTGAATGTGGTCCTGCCGAATCAGTTCCGCTGAGCAGTCCATGTACCACTTCAAACAGCGGATTAGCTCCCTGGGAAAGAGAACAGTTATAGAGACCCCACTTTAATCGAAAAGCAATGCAGCCTGAAATATCTGCAGCTCTCAATTAGCCACACAGGAAATAATCCTGCTGATGAACTAGAATGGAGTGATGAATCCATTACAGCTGTGAAATCTTTAGATCATCTGAGACCAGACAACACTCCTTGTCCAAAAAGAGTTGCCACATTGCAATTATCAGTTACAATCACTTTTTTTCACTCTCCCTGACATACATCTATTCTGATTACAAGAAAGTTCTACCAAAGTCTTGGACTGGATGCATGTTCTTGTTTTGTTTAAATTTGCTAAGGCTCCAGAACATACACCAATGACATGGTTAAAAGGCAACTAAAAAAGTAACTTAAGAAAAACACTCTGAATAAAGGTGTACAGTTCCACATTCCCCCGCCTTGCTTCACCTCCATCTCACTGGTCTCATTTCCTTAGGATGAAGTCATTCGCGTGGAATGGGGTTACAGCGTCAGAAATTCTGCACGTTTACATGGCTAGAAGCACAGAGATCAAGAGTACAGGCCCTCGTCAGACAGCAGGATTCACCTCGGGGGCCTCTCAGTTTCTAGCTCTGTATCCTTGGGCAAGTTATTTGTGCACTCTGTCCTCATTCTCTTCATTTAAAATAGAGAAGAAACAATATAACATCTCAAAAATATTGTGAATTCTAATGAGACGACACATGTAAAGCACATAGCACAGTGCCTGCTCTCCAAAGTGACATCAAAGTGTCAGAGTTCCAGTGACTCCACAGCCTTACCACCTTCGGTTTTATTTATGTTTCCAAAAACTGTGCTCATTCCACAGAATAACATGGTGACTTTTAAAATGGCTTTAATGGTTCTAGATAACCTGTGAGTGTCTCCCATGTTTACTGTTCATACCACCTCTCTTATTGACTGTCTTTTTATTTTCTTTGACATTTATTTGTGGGTGATATATTTAGCTATTCACATGTTTCTCATCAAAAGACCAAGACCTATTTTTAGCAGCTTTGCCACCATTTCTTAGGAGGAAAAGTATGACAACCATGTAATAAACTATAGTTTAAAATGTCAGTGAAAAGCCCACAACTAACATCATACTCAACAGTAAGAGACTTAAAGCTGTTCCTCTAAGATCAGGAACAAGGCAAGGATGCTTGCCTGCTTTTGCTACTTCTGTTCGACATATTATTACTAGAAGAGCAACTGAGTAAGAAAGAGCAATAAAAGGCATCCAAATTGGAAAGGAAATAGTAAAATTATTTCTATTTGCAGCTACCATGATCTTGTATGTATGAAACCCTGTTAGAACTAATAAATAAATTCAGCAACACTGCAGGTACAAAAATCAATATACATAAACTGATTGTTTTTCTATACACTAATGCTGAACAATCAAAAAAGGAAATCAAGAAAATGATCCATTCACAGTAGAATCAAAAAAGAATAAAATACTTAGGGATAAACTTAACCAAAGGGGTAAAAGACTAGTACTTTGAAAGCTACAAAATGTTGCTGAAGAAACTAAAGAAGATACTAATAAGTGGAAACACATCTGTGTTTATGGACTAAAAGACTCAGTATGGTTAAGATGTCAACACTACTCAAAGTGATTTACAAATTCAATGCAATCTCTATCAAAATCCCAATGGCATTTTTTGCAGAAATAGAAAAATCCATCCTAAAGCTCATATGGAATCTCCAGGGACCCCAAATAGCCAAAACCTTAAAAAAGAAGAACAAAGTTAGAGGACTCATACTTCCTGATTTCAGACTTGCTACAAAGAGTAACTGATTATAAAGAGTAGTTTAAACAGGGTGGTACTTGCATTAAGACTGATATATACATCAACAGAATAAAATAGTCCAGAAATAAATCCTCACAAATATAAATAAATAAATAAATAAATAAATAAATAAATAAATAAATAAATAAATAAATAATTTTCAACAGGGATGCCAGGACCATTAAATGGGGAAAGAATAGTCTTTTTCAACAAACTACATTGTGAAAACTAAATATTCACACAGAAGAATAAAATTGGACTCAAGTTACACAGTAAACAAAAATTAACTCAAAATGGATCAAAGACTTAAATGTAAGAGGTAAAACTGTAAACTCATACAAAAACAAGAGAAAAGCTTCATGACATCAGATTAAGCAATCATTTCTTGGATATGACATCAAAAGCACAGGCAACAAAATACAAATAGATAAACTGAACTATATCAAAATGGAAGACTTCAGTGCATCAAAGGACACAATCAACACATTGAAATACAATGGGAGAAAGGATTTGCAAATCATGTCCCTGATAAAGGGTTAATATCCAGAATATATAAAGAACTGCTACAGCTCAACAACAAAGAACCAACGAACCTGATTCAAAAATGGGCAAAGGACTTTAATAGATTCTTCTCCAAAGAAGATATACAAATGGTGAATAAGCACTTGAAGAGATACTCAAAATCACTAATCATTAGGACAATACAGATCAAAACCTCAAAACCACAAGATACACATCATACTCATCAGAAAGGCTACTACTAAAAAAAACTCCAAAATGCAAAAAAAAAACCCAAACAAACCCCAAAACCCAGAAAGTAACAAGTATTGGTGAGAATGGAGAGATACTGGAACCCTTGTGTATGTTGGTGGGGATGTAAAATGGTGCAGCTACTGTAAAAAACTGTTGTGTAGTTCCTCAAAAATTTAAAAATAGAATTACCATATGATCACCCAAAAGAACTGAAAGCAGGGTCTCAAAGAGATATTTGTATGCCCATATTCATAGCAGCACTATTCATGATAGCTAAAAGGTGGTTGAATATAGCCAAGTATTCCCTGACAGATGAATGGATAAACAAAATGTGGTATATACATACAATGGAACATTATCCAGCCTTTAAAAGGAAGGAGATTCTGACACATGCTACATCATGGATGAACACTGAGGACATTATGATTAGTGAGATAAGTCAGTCACAAAGAGACAAATATTGTATGATTCAATTTATATGAGGTACCTAGATTAGGCAAATTTATAGACAGAAAATATAATGGTGATTACAGAAGAACTGGGTCCCGGGGAATGAGGAGTTTCAGTTTTGCAAGATGAAAAGAGTTCTGGAGATGGATGGTGGTGATTGATGGCTGTATAAAAATGTAAACATACTTAATGTCACTGAGCTGTACACTTATAAATGATTAAGATGATAAATTTTGTTATGTGTATTTTACGACAGCTAGGAAAAAACAGATAAATGAAGCTTTAAAATAAACGTCAGCTGAATGAATGGTGGTTGCCAGTGAACTTTTTAAAAGCCTGTCTTTCTATACAAACACAAGTCCTAATGATGATGCCAAGCACTACCTACTTGTATGCCAGGGCTCCAGCAAAGTGCTTCTGGATGTATGTGTCCATTACAGGCCGGAAATGGAAATATTTGATGTCTCGGAGCAGGTTGATGATGAATACCTGGGAGAGATGGAGGATAGTAGGGTTCACTGGGGGACTCAAACCTATCCCCAGGAAACAACTCTTGATTCTTCAAGGAATGGCAAACTCTCATTGTTTTCTCTAGTGTTTCCACGGAATGTAAGATTTCCATTCTGTGTCTGTATTTCCATCATGTTCGTTCTGGCCTCCCATTTCAAACTTGGGACTCATCTGTCTATGCCAGTCTTTGAGCTTCTCTCTTCACAATAATGCTGGGCGGTACAACATGGACCAGGGGAAGGCAAAACAATACCCGCGTAGGTGGCATAAACACTAAGATGTCTCAAAAAAAAAAATTGTATGCTGAGCCAAACCCGCCTAAGAAAGTCTGTGCATGGGGCTGGCTGGCCAATGAAGTGAGGAAGAAAAGTGAGAGACACAAACATTGCAAGTACCATTCTAATTCTTGCCTCTGCTCCTCATCTATCAGGTAGACTTAGAGTATTTGATTCTCCTTGAATACACAGACCTCCTGTGGGACTGGATATGTTAAAGAAAATGCACTAACCATTCAAATCACTATCCATTCTCACTAAGCCACCTTCTGGGATTCTGGTTCCCAAACAACTGCAGAGGGAGCGTGTGATGCTCAAACCACAACAAGTGAGTCTCTGCCTTTCCTGGTGGTGACTGTATCCTACTTTAGAAGTGCAAAACCGGGCTGTCCTATTTCCTGTATTAGTCTCTGGGCCTTTTGTTGGTGAAGGTCACTATTTCAGGGGGTAGGCAACCATGCAATAGTGGTGAGACTGAGTATCAAAACTACAAAGTTGAGGTCCAGACCTGACCACACTGAATTCTTCACATTTGATCTCGCAGAGATCTGCCTGATAGGTTGGTTGTTGGTTTTCCTTGGGTGACATGCCTCAGTTCCTTTTCTACTAGAAAGTATCTACATCTTGTATTGAGTCTCTCTAATAAACTGTTATCCGTAGATTTTTAAAAATATGTGACAGTAATAATTAATAAAAATCAGGAAAGGTGAGCCTTACCAAAGATTGAAACACCAACAGGCCGTATTTCTCTGTATTATCATCCAAAATCACAAAGAGTGTATCTAAGATGTCCTGAAGAAACTGCAAAAGCATAAAAGTCAAAGGTTCAGGTCTTAGGACCTTGTACGCATGGTCAGACTTCCACACATCAATGAATTTATCTCCCAATAAACAGTCAAAGATCTAAGATCTCACACCACCACTTATAAACAATCTAGTACCCCGCCTCCACCGAGCTAAGAGACAACCAGGTGGACCTGGGGTGTGTGCTTATAGTCCAAAGGGCCCTGAGAGAGAGACCCAGAAAGGCTCTTCCTGTTGGGTAAGTGCTAAACTTCCAAGGAAAGAACAATTACCTAAAAAACCTAGGACATCCATGTAGAACAGTAATCTTGAAATAGAGATAATCTAAATAATTTTGATGGCAAATTCGTTTTGAGAAAAAGAGGTCACTTTCCTGGGACACCCATAAGGTTCAGTAGTCCCTCATTCTCTACTATGGCCTTGCTCTGTAGAGGACATCTGGATGAGGGTGGGGCAATCTAGGCCTTACCAACAGAAACTATTTTTTGGTCTAGAAATAAGTATCCCTGAAGAAGGGAGAGTGTAGCTGATGAGGACTGTCAATGAGGGTAAAAGATCTGGAAGAATCTTTTTTTTTGAGCATGAGCCTTTTTCTTTCTAAAATGCAAAAGTCCTGGGAGAGAATAATAAATAGGTCAAAATGCAATTTAATGATACAATGTTTACAACTTATTTCAAAACAATGTAAGATAGAAGGCATGGGTGGGGGGTTGATGGGCAGGACTGGCCAAAGGTTTATGATGATAGTTGGGGCTGGGTGGTGGGTACATGCAGGGTTATATATACTAGTCTATCTACTTTTTTTGTATGTTTCAAATCTTCTAATAAAAAGTAAAAAAATTTAAAACACTAGCATATTCTCTTTACATTCTCTTTTGGTTTGAGACAAATATTGATGCTAAAATCAGATGTGCTACTAGGATGTTCTCCTGTCAGGGATGCATCAACTCAGCCTTACAGAGATCACAGACTTTTCTTAATACCTGGTCTGTTTACTGGTTAATATTTTTAATGTGTTTAGAAGGAAAAAAATGTATGGAGTGTAAATTTATCTTAAGTTTCAAAAACTAGTATTAGCTTATTTGAAAAGAGTTCTTTTAAAACTTTATGATACTCTGATCAATTAATTAACACAAAGTTTATACAGGACTCCATAAAAGTGCAAAGAGGTACACAGCTTTAAAACTGTTCCTCATTTGAAGACACCATGATGTGTGGTATTGAGTCAATGGAGCTGTAAAATGAAAGTATGGACAGTGCATCTGTGCTAACAACAGAAGTTAGAATGCACACTGATAGACAGGTTGCCTTCTTGAGATTTAATTTCTATCCTACATTCCACTGCTCTTGCTGATCACCAAAAGCACCTCCATTTTCCTTCATCTGAGTTCAGTCCATTGTGTAGAATCCATCTGCTGGGCTGTCACCATCAGGAAGTGCCTGGGGGTTTTCTAGAGCTAAAGTCAGGTAAGGCAAAAGGCTGGTTTCTACAAACTGCAGGGAAGCCCTATAGAAAACAACTAGGGTCTGGCAGTGTTGCAGTCAGTCTGCTCAGGCCTTTGATAGGAAATGCCACAAAAGTATTTCATAAAGCAGTTGAGGCTGGGAATAAGGAACAGTTCTCTCATACAGAATCTAAGTGAGAGACTGGGGAAAATCAGCAGTTACAGTTAATGTAGAGTATTGAGAGTTCCTCTAGAGAGTCAAGAGAGTAGAGCCAGAAAGACATTAGGCTGGGTCTGTGGTAAATAAAGCGTTACAAAGTGAGGGAACCAAGGAAGGGAGAGAGAGAGACCTAGAGGCTTGCAGGCTGAGACTACTTCTGAGAGGGTGCTTTTACCACTGCCCTTTAGTTACTGTTTTGCTTTCTAGGAAGAAAAACAAGTCAGAAAATTGGCTTAAAGCTTAAATACAGTTTCTGAAAGGTGATAAAATTGATGTGATATCTCCTTTAAAAAAAGAGGCTAATTAAAAAAATTTTTTTTATTTCTAGACAGCTAATTATATAATCTCCAAAAGTGGTCTTAGAGGCTTACTGGCAGAAATCAAGGGGAAATAAGGCCTTATGGCCAGATTCTTGCTCAGGCAGCATGTGTGAACTGCGTGAAGACGTACCTTAACAATTTCCTCCCCGCTGACATGCCGCAGCCGCCCTAGGATGTCCATGATCCGGTCTGGAAAGGCCTTCCATTTCAGCAAAGCAAGGAGGTCCACTAGGAAGCAAGCCCAAAAGATGGTGAACCCTGTCTATGTCATGGACAAGCAAAGCCCAGACTCTCCCTGCCAAGGGCAAGTGGGATCTGGAGCAAGAGAAATAGCTGTGAGCAGTACAACAGCGTCTTGAGTGCTGAGATCAAGGCTAAAGACACATCTGTGAAGTCTGACAGTGCACTAGTGAGCTGCTAAAACCATGGAAACCTCATAGGCTGCTACTGCCAAATGATTCCTTCAACTTTGAATGGAAAGAATCCCCTCACTGTGGCATGAAAAAGTGGTATTTTCTGTCTCTCTTAACATATACCAACAACATGGAACCAGCAACTGAAGACAGTGCAGGGCACCACCCTGCAGGCATCATCACCTACCGTTCTGGGTGAGTTTGGTGGAAGAGAGCTGTGTGGAAATAAAGAAAGACTCTTTGGTGCTGCGCTGGAAGATGAGGCTGGAGGGGATGTTAGGACAGCCATTGTAGTCCTCTTTGCAGCAGGGCAGGCCCAGGTACAGAGCGTGGTTGTTAAACGTGCTATTCTCATCACACTGCAGGCAAAAGTAGAGAACATAAAATGTCTCTTGAGCCATGCCATGTGTAAAAATCAGGTCCCAAGGGATTCCTGGGTTGATGTTTGCCCTCATCTTCCTAAGGCCGGACCTTGGGCCTCAGGTCCTCTTAAAAGAGTGCTTTCTGTTCAGAAACTCCCCAGAATGGCTTACACGGCTTTTGAGAACATGGCAGGGCATGTGGCCTCTGCCTGGTGTGCAGGCAACCTAGAGTACCAGCTACAACAGTTGACAGAACCACAATCCCAAATAGCAGGTCTCTGAATGTACTAGCCAAGGCCACAATGGCACAGAGGTATTGGAACAGATTTCCATTACTAATGGAGTAGGAGGTGGGAAACAAAGGCCCTGCTGGCATTACTTGTGGGAGGAAACCCACCACATTTAGAAGACAAAAGCCTGCCCACAGCTGTCCTGCTGTCTCCACCAGCTCACCACCCTGGACACCCTGGCCCGCCCAGTGAACACTACATAACTGAGAACCACGTGTGAGAGTGGCCTCAGCGGGGTGAGAGACAGCCAGGCCCCATACCTTGTATACATAGAGCTCATGGATGTCATCTGAGAGGGTGGTGCCATCGTCCCGCATCAGGGGTGAGAATGCAAAGCCAAAGAGTTTCTTTTCCCCTTTGTCCTTTGCTGTAATCAGAGCCAAGAGTTAGTTGTTTTGCCCCAAACTTTGCTTTTTAACAGAAATTCCCTTTTTGCTTATCACTTATGCTCTTTACTTCTTTGTTCCTTATTTTGTTCATTAATTAGGTAGTAACCCGATGGCAAAAATGATGAGAGATGCACTAGACTGAGTATCCATTTATATTCCAAGGTACACAGGGTATCCAGACCCAAATAGAAACTAAATTGCTAGTCTTGATAAAGCAGGCCCTCTTTAAGAAGCAGCATACAAAGGAAACCCCCAAAAGGGAATGACAGAGGGTCCAGGGCAGATGCTAGGCAAAGTCAAGACCAGAGCCCATGTTTTTGAATTACTGTCTAATGAACAACCTCTGATGACATCCCATCTAATTTTCTTGCCCCAATAGTAAGAACCCTCTTAATTCTGTTCCAGAGAGGAAAGGGTTATATTCATATCCTCAAAGGAATGTGACGAGAAGTCTCACTCACTAGAACAGTGTCTGAACTCAAAGCGCAGGTGGGAGCCCCGGAACCGGTCAATGGGGATGGGCAATTTGATAATTTCTCCCCAGCGAGGACTATTACTGTGGTAGAGGACGAAGGAGTGGTAGGAACTCCTATTCGGCTCTCCTGAACCCAAGCTGATGCAATCCTGGAAGAGAGAAGCAAAGTAAGGTACTATCTTCCTGGAGGAACCCCCTGGATTTCTGTGTTATGAGGACACTTCACTTTCCCCATTGTGCAGGTCTCATTTTCCCATCAGGCCAAATCTTTTAGATGAGAAAATTCATTTGACTTAGATTTGATACTTTTGGAAACAACTGTTCAGATGGCATAAGGAATCAGCAGTCACAATGCTCCTTGTTTTCCTTGGGGCAGAAGTAACCACATATATTGTTCAATAAACCTGGTGGTGTGTCTGAATCACTAAGGTTGGCTCTTCATCCTCATTAAGAAAGGAAACAATGAACTCAGAGGAGAAGTCAACTTACACAGCACTTTCAAGATCAGAAAAATAATTAAAGAATTAAGAGGAGAGTGCTTGTTTTCTAATCTTCAGCCCAATGGTGCACTGGCATTTTAGGCTGCCCTTGGCTGACTATCCTTGGATATAATCAAGGTAGGCCAGACTTAACTTGACCCTGGTTCCCAAGTATTGCTGTGAAGATGCAATTCCATGCCCTTTCCCTGTCTGCTGTGGGCAATACAATCAGGAGCAGTTCCCTGTCCACATGGGGCAGTGTCAACAGCTGACAGCTCTGCTAACCTCAGCATTATCCAGCAAATAATGGACATGACTTAGTTCTTGAGGTGGGTTTTTAAAATGACACACAAATCACTTTTTCTACCACCATTTCAACATTATCTTCTGTTTCTTTCTAACTTTGGGAGATGATTTTGACTAATTTTACCTTTTTCCTTCTATAAAATGTAGATGATCATTCCTAGGCTGTCTACATAAGGCTGTTGTCAACGTATAGAAGCAAGGTTTGTAAAAGTCTGATTTCCCTCTACCAAGTGATACACAAATGGTGTCTTTTTATTTGCCAGGGACTTCACCATGACATGGCTGAGGGGAAAACTGACATAATGGCAGTAGAAAAACAGCACTCCCGGTCTTCACTTTTAATGAAGAGTGACAGAGAATCCTTGTACTGCACTGGCTAGAAATAGTCTTTTAGGGCCTGAGTCTGCTATTCCTTGTCCCATAACTTGGAACCAGCAAGTACCTAAGTCCCACCTTTTACTAAAGAACAAATATAACTTCCTGTATTAGCTCAAGGAACAAAAAGAGTGGGAACTAGTAACAGTTACCAAAAGTTGGCAGCTCGATGCTAGACAGGTAGCAGAAAAAGTAACATGTAGGACAGAACTAAAGGGAATAGGTCTAAATTGGAGCAGGAAGGATTCAGGTCAGACAGTAGGAAGTTTCTAAAAAGGCTGTGTGACACTAGAAGTCATTATCAGAGCATGCTGCATGGATTCCTTGAAGAAAGGAACAGGCACAGAAGAGTGCATATGGGGTGATTTGAATTCAGTCCTTCCTGAGGAGAATGGGTCTCTGGACCAAGTCCACAGAAGCACTAAAATTTTTACAGGATTAGGCTCCACTCCAAACTGACTGGCAAAGCTTACCTTCAAGATTTCTCCATCTGCATAAAGCACATACATGGTCACTTCAATATTCTTCTGTACACTCTTTCCCCCTCTCTCGAAATCCCCCTTCTCCAGGGTTAGGTACAGGTCATTGCGGATATCGCCTGTAGGGAAAGAAAAGTCATGTTTTCATGACCACAGAAGCCGCACTGCCCTGTATGCATGGAGGACAAGGCTAGCATTTGGGTCCTTCAAGGGTCAGGTGGGTGCCCAGGGCATTCCAAGCTTGGTTAATAACAATGGACATTCTACCAGTTATCAGAGCAGCAGAACTCAGGTTGGTTAGTCATGTGCTCTCTAAATCTGAATGCTAAAGGTGCTCACCACAGCTTGCCGAGGGTGGGAAAAGGCAGACTTCAGGTAACTGCTCAGTCTCTCTCCTCTTCAGGAGAATAACTGTAATCTAAGCCTCCCAATGAGGAAAGATTTTAGAATCAACGGGGATAACACTTATTTTAATCACCTCTATGTCTTAACTACCATTCCCTCCACCTTTCCTTCAAAAAAAAAAAAAGTAGTTTCCTTTGTCTTTTCTAGGTTTTCTTTGTGCAACCCTTAACCCTTCTGAGTCCAACTAAAGGATACACTACTTCCTTCTGGAGGCTTATCTCCAAATCCTACTCCCTGCTGGAATGCCAGGCAGAAGTCACCGGACTGTTAGTTTTTCTTCTTTTTGTTGCAGGTGCTCTGGGAGCAGATGATTCTCCAGAAGCACAGGTGCTAAAACACTGGTGACAGTCTGTTGTGCCCTTCTTCGCCGCGCTCTGACTCCAGCCCACACAGCTCATACCTGCTGCTTGAGACTGAGCAGGAGTAGCTCAAACTGCAGTTCTGAAATGATCTAACTCACATCTGTTTTTTAGGGGGGATGGGATTGTCTTTCCATGTATAGGAAGAGCTTATTAATTAGGCTTCTAAACCTGTAACATGAACAGTTTTACTTACACATTTTATAGAAGGGTTTTGACTTTCAAAAAAACATAGTAAAGGCTGTGGGGGAAAAAATCTTTAAAGGAAGAAAATGGCAAAGGAAAACAGGTAAGGCCAAAGTGAAGATGTGTTAGCAGCCTGAAGAAATCAACTGAAAGTTAATGGAACAATTAACTTGCAAAGCAAGCCAATTCAGAAGCCAGAAATTCTTTCTACTTCTGTTTTTAGAAAAACTGGCCTATCTAAATCTGTTCATTACTTGGAATCACAATGGCATAAAGAGGTTTTGTTTTTGGTTAGCAAGTGAGTTTTCCCAGATTGGTCAGATAATGATGACGACCTATTTTCTGCACTGCCTACCCTTCCTAACTTGGAAGTGCCTGAGTGTCTCTTATGCATGAAATAGTGAAAGGCCAGGTCTGGCATATATCTTGGGCTTTTGGGGTCTTCCTGACCAGACCATCTATTCTTCAGGCACCCCAAGAGTGCAATTATGGTTATCTGGTCACATGATGCTCTCAAAATACCTTGGCACAAGTGGGGAAGCAATTCTTTGACAGCCCAGAGAACTTCCTCTAATGTGTGAAAGTCATTTTCCCCAAACAAATAGCCCTGAGGCCACCATGGAGGGAAGAGGAAAATGTGTTCTGAAAATCACACACAAATGCAACTGCTGGGTAGGTGGGACAGACTTTAGGGCGCCCACCCTTGTAGTCCGCACAGACTTTCCTCCTGGGCTGAGGAGAGCTTCTACTTTGAATTCTGATGAGTTTGGAACTTTAATCTGCCTCTTTTGGACATCACTGCTTGGGTCCTCCTGGCATACCATTAAAACAACACTCACATGTGCAGAGAGGGTGGAGAAGGCTAGCAGAAGGAGAAGAGAAACTCAGATTCATCAGTTTGCTAGTATCAGGACAGAAACCGAATAAAATCAGTCCTGAAAGTAAAATTCAAAGTTAACTGGGAACTTTACTATGGATTATTGCTATTATAATGGGATAAATCAGAGTTGATTACTCTTTGAATGTTTAACAATTGAAACATGCACCTTCTGATAAAAGCCTTTTAGTTACTTATTAGCTTTTCTATGGAATTTAAGTAATTATTCCATTTCTAGGATGACTTGGCATAAAGTGAACAGCCTAGAGGATTTTAATGTCTCGTCTAAGGAATAGGTGCTTTGTTTAAAATTACCCTGGAAGTTATTCTCAAGATAATCCACGTGACTTCTACAAGCAGCTGCTGGCTGTCAGCAATACAATTCTAGATTGTACGTTTTAAATTTCTGCGGCTCTATATTAAGGTTAACCATATTACAATGAATACGTCCTTAAATGAGACATTTCAAACTTTTCCTAGTAATGTACAAAATATTAATATAAAATTGAGCACTGTCTTGGGGATTAACAATGACAGAATTTGGTCTGTGTTGGTTTTATAGAGTGAGCTCACAGTTTCTACACAGCAACTCTCCAGGGCATTTTAAACCAAAATGCCAATTTCAAATGGAAGGACTGAGATAGTCTTACGTAAAAATTTTCTGTTTAAAAAGAGTGACTTTGGTGATCATCTAGCTGAGAAAATTTATCGATATAAGTGCCCTCTGAGTTACAGACTCAAGCAGCCTGATTTCATCAGATCTCTGGCCACTCTGTTATTTGGAGAGCAGACCTGCCTAGACCAGGGCCGTTCTCAGTTAGAACGGGTATTAGGCTGCCTTATGGGTTGCAATTTTGCAAATTATAGCCTCAATTTTGAGAATGACACTTCGTGATAGTTAATGTTGTTAGGGCCTTCTTGTCAAAAGCTCTCTGGGGGATCATTTAAATAGAGCTCTCCACTAATTCTCCTGGAATAGAAGAAACAAATGCGAAAAGCTCCAGGATCTAATGACCCAGGCCTGCCTTACAGGGAGCCTCCCAGGATCTCTGCTCTTTAGCTGTCCTTATCGCATGTTACATGTTCACAAGCCTACAAGTGGAATCATGCCTTTGGGTTAAGGTACTGTCTCCAGGAAGCTCCTGTAAACTTCAGAAACAATTTTCAGGAAATATTACCAGGAGAGGGATGAGAATGGGCACATTACAATAAGGATGGGAAAGAGAGGCCTGAATAGTGGTTTCTGCAGTTAGTCTGCAGACCACTGGCTGGCTATATGTGAATCACCCAGGGGAGCTTGTTAAAACTAGGTTTCTAACATTCACCCCTTGAGATGCCAGTAGGCCTTGGGTGGGGCTTGTATACATGTATTTTTAATGATCATCAGGTAATTCTGATGCTCTCCAGGGTTTAACACCAGGGGACCAGAAAGTGGGAATCTGCTGGGAAGACGTTCGTGAAATTTAGCTGGGGGTGGGGAACTGGGCAGCTCTCAGGCAGCATGGAGGAATGCTGGGAGAGGGGAGGTTTCTCCGTGGGGAGTGGGATTAAGTATTGATGAGGGCAGCCCTGCCTCCCTTTGTTAGGTGTCCTCTGCTTCCCAAGGTTGGCAGAGCATCTAACAACATCAGCAATGCTTCATTTCTCTGAATGATTGGTGCTCGGCTAACATGCAACAGAGTTCCTTGAATGGAAAGATGAATGGATGAGGTTGTTCTTGTAAGAGAGCTTCAGAGTAAATAATCTTTGTCCCTTTCACAGTTTCACATGGCAACCAGTGCCAATTGTTGGTATAGATGCATGCCACAGAACTAAGGACTTAAGAGTAAGCAGAGGTTGGCAAACTTTTTCTATAAGAGGCCAGATAGTTAAGTATTCTAGGCTTTGTGGATCATACAGATCACTCTCACATGTTCTTTGTTTTCACAATTCTTTTAAAATGTAAAAAACCATTCTCAGCTGGTAGGTAGTACAAAAACAGGCTGCTGGTTGGATTTGGCCTGTAGGCTATATATAGTTTGCTGACACTTGGAGTGTTCATTTGTCAATAACAGCATCACTACACTGCAACTACACATTAAAAGTCCAGATTCCTATAAATCTACATTTAATAGCTGTTGGGAAGGAGCAGAGTAGTGAACCTGAGGCCATCTTATTATATCAGGTATTGGTCGGTAACATGGGTTCTTAGGGAGTGAGAGGTCTTAGAATGAAACAGTGCTTTTCAACTACAAGAAAGATTCAGGGGCTGGGGAGCACTGTGACAGAGCTGCATCCGGCAGTGAGAGAATTGCATGGCTCAGTGGCCAGGTCTAGTCCTCCAAAGACCTGCCCTCCAGCAGGATTCTGGAGAAGCAGCTCACAAGGTGCTCTTCGGGTCTTCTCTAAGAGCAGTCTCTGTAGAGGTTGCAGAACCTCTGAGGTACAGCTCAGGCACCAGAATGTCTGTTGGCAAAAGAATCTCTTACTAAACACTGCAGCCTTACCTGGAATTTGGGAACGACACTGTCCCAGCCTAGGTGGGATTCTACCCCAGGAAAAATGATCCAGGACAGCCCACACAGGTTAGGACACTTGGTCTTATTTGGATTCTTTATTATATTCATGTTCCTTCTGTATAAATTACTCATGTCACATATTTGGAGGCTTTGGGTTCTAGGATAATAGTATCTAATACTGTATTATTTAGACCTTGTCTAATCCTAGATAGGATTAGGAAGGGCTTCTATGGATAGTGTTTTCTTTCCCTTAAGACTAAAAACTAGAATTAACTTTCTCCCAGCAGACACAGCAGCCTGCTAGAGATGGTGCCAATTTGACCTGTTGTCAGATTAGGAGTCTCCTGACAGCATTCACGGAGATGTGGAGATGCTAACTACCATTCAATATGGACAGTTTCAGACACATCACTAATGTTTTATGTTGTAGTAGTTCTTATTTTGAGGAAGAGACTAAATAAAAAGGCTCTTCGGAGGATTTCTTTAGAGTATCCAGGAAAGACAGGTTCTTTATTTTTCTAACCATGTCTTCAGTGTCACACTTCTACTGGTTTCTATTGCTACAAGTCAGTGATGTTATCCGCTCCAACAGGATGACAGGAATGGGCATAGTGTGACATCACTGTATATGCTTACTCCTTTCCTGGGCAAGGGATGTGATGGTCTTCCTACCTGCTGTAGGATTAGATATAATCATTCCTAAACAATGCCTTAAAGATATTGCCAAAGCTTCATTTGACACTCAGACTGACAACAGTCTTATGAATCTACTTGTGGTAAATACTTTCATCACTCTCTTGAGGAGAGCTTTCCTTCAAAAGTCATGTCTCTGTGTGTTTGCTGTTTGTATGAGATGTGTCCAGCAGAGCTGAAAAGAAAAGCTTTCTGCCTTTCTGATTCTCTGTAGCTTGGGATAAGCACTACGCATTTTCTTTTCAATGGGAGTAGCTGATCTACCTCATATAAATCCATCCCTGTATCTATATATACCTAGGGCTTGTTACGGTTTTCTAAACATTCCAACATGTCCTTAGTTTTCTCTGATCTTAATGAACACCCAAAGTAATACACAGTTTTCTAGGCTGAGCTGGCAGCTTCTCTAATGTCTGGTCAGTCATCCCAAAATGTGAGGCTGATGAAGGATTAATAATGTACATGACATCCCACCCGAGTATTGCAACATTCCATGAAACAAATGAAGATGGAAACAAAGCAGGCAAAAAGCAGACAGGACACACAAAAGCAGGAACTTACACCCAACTATCTTCATCTCTGCACCAGAAAGAAAGGGGCGAGAATGAGGGGACAGCACAGAGAGAAACAAGAACAATTAAGACAAACAGGAAAAGAGAAAATAACCTCACTTGCAGGTTGGTGATGAAGCATGCACTTTTTATCAGGGGTCAAAACAAAGGACAGAGTGTATTTCTGAGCACAAGGGCAAGAGTCAGGGGGCTCCCTAGAGGGATGCCATGCCTGCATAGCTTGCTGCCTTCTAACCGGTAAGGTCAGGGCAACACAGAGAGGAACCCAGGGAGGAGCTTGTGCCAGGTCTGACTCAGGGAGGAGCAAAGCATCCCTAAAGCAGACTACTCTGTAGGACCCAGTTCTCAAAGAGGGTCCTAAACCAGCAGCATCACCATCACTCGAAAGCTTGTGAGGAATGCGACTTCCTGGGTCCCACCCCAATCCTGCTGTATCAGAAACCCTTGGGGTGGGCTCAGCGATCTGTGTTTTTCCAAGCCTTGCTGGTGATTCTGACACTGAAACTAGAGAACTACTGCTTTAGGAAACACTTAGTCATCAGCTAGAACACAATCAAGGGCAGGTTTCTTCTGACAAGACAGAAGCTCATTTAACTAATATGAAAACTTGGCCCATATCACCCACAGTTAATGACATCTTGAAAATTCAAGACTTAGAAAACAAGTTAAAATGTTGTATTTCCCACAAAGCCATGGCAGTGCTCTGTATTTCCACCAACTCCAGGAAACAGACTTTCCAGGAAAGCTAAGAATTAGAGAACTACATAGAAGCTGGTGGCACATCTCTATGGGCTTAGATGTGGTCTGGAGAAGGGTACAGTCTGTTCCTGAGCAAGAGGTTTTAGATCATTCCTTTCAGTTTACAGTCTTCTGGCTGACCGTTTTCTTTAAAGTTTTATTTTGGCTAATTCTGATACATTAGTCACAGAAAACAAAGTTAACTTCAACTTGTTCACCTGAAATGCCTTTCCTGCTCCAGTATTTCCTGCCCATTTTCTTGAAAAAAATCTAAGAAAGGAGTAAAAGTGTACTATGGAGTTATTAGCTTTTGTACTAAACTGAGTCTGGAGGAAAGGAGGAAGTACCCACAGAAATATTGTGATAAATCAACAAAACATTGTTAAGTGCTCAGTTTCAAAATTAGGCTTAAATTTTCTTATCTATTTATTCTTCTGTAATCTAGGATGGCATTTCCTGGATTGATGT
Source organism: Camelus bactrianus (assembly GCF_048773025.1). NCBI lineage: Eukaryota > Metazoa > Chordata > Mammalia > Artiodactyla > Camelidae > Camelus > Camelus bactrianus. Next base: position 32,830,198 of record NC_133555.1, read on the forward strand.
GCCTTCTCTTGGACCTCCCAGACCACCAGCAACGGTGCCTTGCCTCTTGCTCACTACCGTGGGTCATGAGCACAGCTGGATGGCCATGGAGTCAGGGCTCAGCTGTGGCAAAGAGCAGTACATCTCCCGTTCACAGCAGTCACGTGGTGTGTACATACACGCTCACGGAAAGCAGTGGGGAGACCACTGGAAGGACCTTTCTCAAAATGGTAAGTTAGATGCCGGGGCGGTTAAAGCCTGTCTGAACTCTGTAACTGTACAGAGTTACAGACAAGGACCTATCTGGGTCATTTAACAAAAAAGACCTCCCCAAATGAGTGTCTGATGGTTTCTGCCAAATGCTGGTAGTTTTAAAATAAGAATCACAGTATATGAATAATTCTAATTTTTCCATTTACTCTAATTTCTCAGACTTAAGTGTTGACATGCTCACAGTTACTGACATAATTTATTTCCTTGTTCATTTCCCATATGTCTGTGTGTCAAAAAGTTGCAACTACTTGTAATGTGGTCATGCCAGCACTGTAAGGGCTGAGGGACCACTGCAGCCCAGGTACAATATTCCCACAGGTAAAGAGTGGGCCAGCTGTAGGTGGAGGCGCAACCTTACCAAGGGACTTCCTGCCACAGGCAGGTTCCCAAGACAGGTTGACCACAGTGTAAAACACTGCTGCACACTTTTCCCACTGCTCCAGCAGGACCTGCAGGGCCAGCCCTATCACCTTGCCCAAGGGTGGCAAACCCAGTCTGATGGTATCTTGGGGTGCATTAAGGGTGCTGTCAATTATTAGCATACAATCCTGAGAGTGACCATCTGTTCAAAAAGTTCTTTCCTCAGGGGGAGAAAGAGTAAAAGAGGGACAGATGCATCAAGAACTGCTTCCTGCCTGTGAATCAATCTTCACTTTCAGCTCCAGCACTCAGTACCTCAAGGGCAGACAACGCAGCAGGTGGTACACTCACAGCTCCAGCCTGCACATTCCAGGACTGCCCGTGTTGCAGCCTTGTGGGACAAAGGGAGGGAAAACCCCGTTAACCTGTTTGCCTCACCAATGCCTGATACTGCTGATTTCCACAGTCATGTCTAACATACCCAAAAGTCCTTTATAAGCCTGTGTGCCAATGATAAAAAGAGATGCAGAGTGCTCCACAGAAAGATCTCTTTCCATAGATGAGGTCTGAATACTGTAACTCTTGAAATTAAAGTTTGCTTTACAAATCTTACTTGTTCTTTTCTAGTCTTTGCTCACTTTGTTTTGATTCTATGACTCTGTGAAGGCCAACAGGAAGGAAATGCCCGAATCTTAGACAAATACCTTCTTAAAAGAAAGAAAAGACTTTAAGTACATTTTTTAAAGAATGTATGACTCCACATCATGAGCCTGGATATCTAATTTTAAAAAGATCACAAGGTCAATTTTGGTAACCACTGATTCTCTCTTCAATGACACATTACCAAGAAGCCAAGGACTATGCCTGGGCTCATCTTTTTCTGATTACCAGGGCAATAGAGGGCTAAGGAATGCTGTCAGGACAGGATGGGAGAAACACCCTGTGGAGGACATCAATCCTACAACAGCCAGATGGGGGCCTTTCATAAGCATGAAGTCTCCTTAACATTTAAAGATAAATATGGAATTGACCGAATGGCCCAGGATTCTTATCCAAAAGTCCCTCCTGTGTGCATGAGCAGGAGATGAAAGCTGTTCACAGCAGCTTGCTCTGCTTTCACAGTGTCTATGGAGAGAGAATGAAGGCAGCAGAGAACAAGTCTGGGCATAATGTGGGCAGTTAGAAGGCAGCCAGTGTTATAATCCATTATATGGGCCTTCCCTACGCTCAGGTCATACTCCTCTCTGGGTACATGCTGGCGAATATTTCCAACAAGAGGATTTTAGAGCACCATGAAGCCAAGTAGGTGATATTTAGACTGGTCACAATCAGTTAGTTCAGTCTAGTCTGGCTTGACCCTTTTAAATAATGGCAAACAAACTTATAGTGGAACATTAAAACTCAAGGGAAGGGGTAGGTCTACTCCTTCTGTAATCCATCCAGACAACCAGCTATTGGCCTGGTCTGCTTTCCCCCTCCTTGTTCACATCTTCTGTGGTTATGAGACCACCTGCCATCCACCTGAGCCATGTCTCTACTGTTCCCTCACTCCCTACAGCCCCTTTGGCTCCGATGGCCTGTTTGGATACACTTCTCCAGCTTCGCCTGTATCTGCCTGACTAGGAAGCATGAACTAGGGACTGATCTGCTGGAACCACACTTGAGGGTCAATGCATTCCCACTCTCTTCCCTTGCTCCCCATCAGGCATTAGATGAAGGGGGTTAAATAATTCCTGAGAAACCGGCCAGGTAGTACTATTCACAGTGCCCAATTTGTACCATTCTGCCTGATCCATTTTCCTAATATATAATTTTTTTTTCATTACAATGCATTTTTCTGATAGAAATGTTATCTGCTATTCCTACATGAATTGGGATTCATTGATACTACAGGCACTATTTTCCTTAAAGAGGAAGTTATTGTGAGGGGATTCTTTTCTAAGAAATGTAATAAAAGAGAAGAGTGTAAAAAGCATCCCCATGAGAAGTTCTGTGTTGAATCCTACCATCTAGTCTTCATAGGAGACAACGAAGCCCAGCTGCTGGACTGTCATGTTGCACTGGTGAATATACGTATATGGGGGCTTCTGGAAAAGAACAAATGCCACAAGAGCCAAAGGAGCCACTGGCTGCAGACCGCAGCCAGCAACCTGACTTCGGCTGTAGAGGCTTTTAATGGCTGCAGGGCTCCTCCACCGCACACGTCACCACCCGCTCCACCATAAGAGAAGCACTGGACTCCATCCTCAAACCCTTCTCCCATCCCAGCCCCAAGAAGTTCTGCCTACCTGGCATGATGACATCAGGAAATCCCAATTTTCTTGTAATTGCCAGTCCCCTATTAAATATCATAGGATTTTCTCTCCTAATCTGTTCCATGTCTCCACGAAGAAGCTGCAGAGAAATGATAAGACCTGCAAAAACAAAAGCAGTATCTTACTCAGAACCACACTTCCACTCTGTACTGTAGTACATACAAAGAATCACAGTTTTTTCAGAGGAAAACGTGCAAAATCCAGCATTTTTCTTGAGAAAAATTTTGATATAGAAAGTGGTAGCTAGAATGGAGACAGTAACCAATAGAGTTATAGAATAAGAATGGCCTGGGAATGGAGAGGGGAGAGGGGACAGAGAAGCAGAGAAAGAGAGAAGTCAGACAGAAGAGTCGCAGACACTGATCTAGCAGATCCAAGTATTCTAGTAACTAGGAGCATGTACTCTCACTGCTGGGTCAGGGGAGGAAATACAGTTCTACTGCAGCCAGATAGAACCTCAGGATGATCTCACTGCTTCAGCTAAATGTATCTCCCCAAGAAATCCTGGGCTTATGCCCATGAAGTCCCAGGTGTCAGTAACACCAGGGTCACAGTGCCCTGAAAAGCAGACATATGGTATTCCAGTTGGCATTCTGGTTAGATAATCTGTGTTTGGGATTTGGTCACCCTAAAGTAATTTTTATAACCTAATCACTTGATGGACTCAATTATATTTAGTTTATGAACCTGAAAGGCTGGGGGCCAGAACCCAGACCACAATGATTTCTGCAGAAGAAAGCAGTTTGGGAGGTCCTCATCCCTACACCACAACCTCAGCTCATTTATCTGCAGTATCTTTACACAGCTATCATTAAAATCATATCCTCTGAGTGAACAGGAATCCACTGACCTAGGAGATGGCCTAGCTTGGAGCAGATAGCTAAGGATGAGACATTTTCCAGAATTTGAGATGGCAGTTGGAAGGCAAAGGAAAAAAAAATCCATGAGGGCACTCTTACCATTCTGCATTGGCAAGGATTTATTCAAATACTCACAGACTACCTTCCATCACCTTATTTTCTGAGCAACCAAATTGGCCTAGACATGCCAAGTGCAATTTGTGAGGATGTAGACTGAAGGGGCAAGAAGTCATATGTAGCTTCTGAGCTACTCAAAGAGAACCTGAGGGTGGGAAGGGATAGACTGGGATTTCAAAATGTAGAATAGATAAACAAGATTATACTGTATAGCACAGGGAAATATATACAAGATCTTGTGGTAGCTCACAGCAAAAAAAATGTGACAGTGAATATATATATATGTTCATGTATAACTGAAAAATTGTGCTCTACACTGGAATTTGACACAACATTATAAAATTATTATAAATCAATAAAAAATGTTAAAAAAAAAAAAAAAAAAAGAGAGAACCTGAGTAGCTGCTCTCCGGCTCCAAACGTGACCAATAAGAGGGCTTCAGTTTATGCAAGAGAGCAAGTGAAAAGGCACATGAAACATGAAAGAAACCACCAATGAAGGCTATAAAAACTCCATTCCTTGGATTAAGAGATACAAACTACTATGTATAAAATAAATAAGCAACAAGGATATATTGTACAGCACAGGAAAGTACAATCATTATCTTGTAATAACTTTAAATGGCATATAATCTATAAAAATACTGAATCACATGTTGTATACCTGAAACTAATACTGTAAATCAACTATACTTCAACACTTCAATTAAAAAAAAAAAAAAAGAAAATGGAGAAAAAAAACTCCATCTCCTTTTGAAGGGGTTGGGATCCTGGAACTTCTGGATCTCTTTTTTGGTTCTGAAACCCTGGGTGATTAAGGCACATGCCAAATAATGCTAAGGCATGGTTCTCAGGACCAAAGAGCCTCCATGAATAACACAGAAAAGTGACCCACTCACCTACCAAGTACACAACCATCCCTCAGCAACACTTGGTGTTCTGCCACCAACCATCCAGCCCTCAAGTCAAAGAGCGTGAAAGCAACTAAGTCTATGCAATTTCTCTGTTAATCTGATCCCTGACACAAGAAAACTGTTTTCTTACTGAATTTCATCTCAAGTTAGAGACTATTCCATAAGAAAGTAACTGGATAAACTGAAACCTATATGGAACATTGGAGGGTCAGCAACCTGGCCCCAGTTCCTCTTTATCCCCATCCCTTGTGGAAGAGCTGGATGAGAGTTAATAATGTAAATTAATTTTAGCCCAAGATACATAAATAAAGCTGTGCTTAAAAGCCATTAAAAAATATACAGGAAACCAATGCATCAACTGTTTTATTTGCTAAAAGTTGGATTTGTGGCTACATATCTAAGAGGCCAACAATGGAAATGAAGAGCCACACATATCAAAGCTGCACCTAAGAGATCTGTTTACTGCTGGATGACGCATTTACTCTCAGCACTCAAAACCGATATCGCAATTCCTTCTGCATTTTTGTATGATTTGACTTGAGGGGAAAACACTACTGACTTCTGAAACAGAATTGCCAAGGCAATAAGCTGGCCATGACGCTTAACTCAGAAGGGAGAGAGTTTATAGCAAAAAGAATTAATATTTTTAATAAAGATGTATCTTTAATTAAGGCGACTAATAAAGACCAGAACTATCCTTGAACAATCTATGAAATTCTCTGACACAAAGACCCCAGAGTCCAGCAGTGGAAAACCCACGTTCAGAAGCTTGACAATAGAGTGGAAATGCCAGTGGCCTGGAGTATGGAAACCTGGGCTCCTGGTTCAGCCACTAAATCATTTCCTTGAGCTTCAATTTCTTCTTTTAATGTGGGAGTTGAAACACATAATTTCCAAGATCTTAACAAGCTTCCAAGCTAAGCCTTGCCAAGAAGCAGTGAGATACACGCTTCAAAGAAAAGCAGCCTATTTCTCCTTCTGGGTATCCCACAAACACGTGGAGACCTCCACTCACTAGGGCCGTCCTAACTGAGGCTCTCTGAAGCCTGTGGTGCCCCCAGCACAAAGGGAAGTGCTTTTCTAGCTGCTTAAATGGGCAGTATCTGTCAGTTCTGGACAAAAATCACACACACTGAAGACAGCATGGTCCCTTGCTCACTCTGGGGAGTAAGACAAAATTCGACATCTGAATCTGGTGAGGTGATGGTAGAAACTGCTCTTTCAGTTATTTCTTTTAATGTATTATTACCACCATCTCTCATTTAAAATGTTCTCCATGTTTTAATTACATCACGTTCCAAGAACTTGTAGCCAAGAGTAGCTCTTCATAAACCGAATTAAGTAAATAAAGCAAAGAACACTATAAATACTGGTATGAACAGTTTTCCAAATTGCTAGTAACTTTTCTATATTTTAAAAACAAGATTTGCCCCTTGGTTTAGCCTAATTTTAGGTGAAAGATATGGACTCCCTTCCCTCTTCCAGCCACTGCATGTACTTCCTTCGCATCCAGGCACAGACATAAGAGAAAACAGTCACTTAGAAACAAGGAGAGAGGCCCATGCAGCAGAGTTTGAGAATTCAAGGACTTCCAGCTGAGGGTCTCAAACTTTGTAGCCTCTAGTTTGGGGCTGCTCTGAGGACACTCTTAGTTGAGTATCTCCTGATCCTGATAGAGAAAAAAAGTTTTTCTCAACAACTTTGGGAACTGTCATGCCTTGTAGTGACTTTATGTTGTCATTTAAGACCAATGTTTTATTTACAATAGGTCTGTGGAAGTTAAAACAAAGAAGATTACATAAAAGAGGTTATGAAATAATTTAGAGATTAAAAACTATCAGGAGAAACATAGTTCTATGTAAATTTGATAGCTATCTTAAAGGGTATATAAAAGTTCATAGGCTTTTATTTTTATTTATTATATACGTATTTTTATTGAGGTATAGCTGATGTACAATATTATGTAAGTTTTAGGTGTACAATATAGTGATTCACAACTTTTAAAGGTTATATTCCATTTAGTTATTATAAAATATTGACTACATTCCCTGTGAACTATCCTTGCAGCTTATTGATTTTATACATAGTAGTTTGTACCTCTTAATCTCATGCCCCTATCTTGTCCCTCCCTGCTTCCCTCTTCCCACTGGTAACCACTAGTTTGTTCTCTATATCTGAGTCTTTCTTTTTTGTCATGTTCACTAGTTTGTTTTACTTCTTACATTCCACATGTAAGTGATATCATACAATATTTGTCTTTCTTTAACTTATGTCACTTAGCATAATACCCTCCAACTCTATCTGTGTTGTTGCAAATGGCAAAATTTCATTCTTTTTTTATGGCTGAGTAATATTTCATTGAATTTATACCACATCTTCTTTATCCATTCATCTGCTGATGGGCACCTAGGCTGCTTTCATAATGTGGCACTTATAAATAATGTTGCCATGAACAGTAGGGTGCACGTATCTTTTTTAATTAGTGCTTTTTTTTTGGATATATACCCAGGAGTCGAATTGCTGGATCATATGGTAGTTTTATTTTTAGTTTTTTTGAGAATCCTCCATACTGTTTTCCACAGTGGCTGCACCAATTTACATTCCCACCAATAGTGTATGAGGGTTCCCTTTCCTTCACATCCTCACCAACACTCGTTATTCGTGTCCTTTTTGATGACAGATATTCTGACAGTATGAGGTGGTATTTCACTGTGGTTTTAATTTGCATTTCTCTGATGATTGATGATGTTGGGCATCTTTTCATGTACCTGTTGATCACCTGTATGTCTTCTTTGGAAAAATATCTATTTAGGTCTCATAGGCTTTTAAATAGTGCTTCTAATTTAATTAAGCAATTAATGTTCAGTTTAGAATTAATTCTAATACATAGAACTACACCAAAATTTAGACAGACATTAAACAGTTTTAAAAGAAAAGGAGGGAAAAAGAAAAGGAGAAGCTGAGCTAAGATGAAAGCTGCTTTGAAATAAAGATTTCCTATTTTAGTTTCAGAATGATGGATACTGGCAGACTAATCACTGATTCTCATTAGTGTCAGGCTTTCTTGATGATGCTAACACTGAACAAGAATAGAAAAAGTGATATTGTGTCTTTGAGGGTGGGGCTGGTTATGTGATCTTTGTTCAGAAAAACACAGACTTCACAATGTGACAAACCCTGCAACACCTCCTTTCGCTCTGAATTCAACCAGGAACTCAAGTTACCTTTCAAAGCAAATGGAATCCACAGTAGAAAGAAAAGAAAATGTACCTTGGTCAGAAGTAACTGGGGAAGGTCTCAAATTATCACAAAAAGAAATAGAAGTTGCTTGGGCAGGAGAATAAATGTCTGTAGGGAACTGAACTTTACATATGGCAACAGATCAGCACAAATCAACTGAGGTGTGTATGATCAGTGACTGCAAATGCAACACACAGTCTTCTAGCTGGAGAAGTACATTACCGTGACTGGCACTGGGGGCAGAGTACTTGGCACTGGACTTGCGGATGATATTCTCGTGGATCTGGGACCACTCACTCTCGTTGTTGCACCTGCAACAGAAGGACAGGCGTCATACACATCTGGTCTGACATTCAATGTGTAACACAAAGTCTGAAGGGAAACTAAAGTGTATATTCAGTATATTTTACTAAATTAGACAAGGCTCATTTTCTGTTAAGGCACACAGAAGATTCACATTTGGGGAAAGAGTAGAAACTCTAAAATGAATCTCTGCAAATGTTCTTAAGTGGCAAAAATAGCACTAAAGTAGCACTCTCCCTTGTGATAAGATTTTTCTTTTTCAGTCCCTTACACACACACATACAACTAGGCACTAGAGGAAAGTTCCTGATGGAGAAAAAAATAGTTCCTCTCGACAAGTACTGCTGCTTAGAAACTTCCATGCCTTGCATTGGCTTTATACTGTCATTCAACTGTCATTATAATGTCCCCAAAGAAAATCCTGCTAAGCTCAGAGCAATATGGATATTTGCTTGTGGCTGTATTTCAGCCAGACCAAGATAAAAAGAAAAGTTTGGGAGAGTAGTGAATTTGGTTCATTGTGAAATCCTCTGTAGTCAGAAGAAGGCTTAGCAGAGAAGGCTGGATGACTAAATACGTAACACTAAAGTTCTTTCCTAGGGACTTTGGGATTAGAACAAAAGAGAGAATGGAGGAACAACACTGCACCTCTGTTAATTTCTGACATTTAGAGTCCTCTCCTCTAAAGGACAATTCCAAGAACACTGCAGCCACACAACCCCTTGGTAGACCTTAGGAACAGAGACTAGGAAATAATTCCTTATCCTAATGTAGACCCCTTGATGAAACTGCAATGAGATAAGGGTCATTTCCTGAAAATTCCATGTGACACCATGAGTCTCCATAGCCTTGGCCCTTCCCCACTTCCCCTGTTGGATAAAGAGGACTCACTGACCCTAGAAAACAGAACCCATGCACAAAGAAAAACCCACAGGATCTCTCCATGGTTACTAGAAGTATGCAGTCCAGCACAGCCACTTCCAAGGAGGAATCCCAGCAGGAGTTATATCACATACCATCCAGCAGTGTGAAGCACAACAGGTTTCTAAATAAAATGGTTTGTGTAGAGGCCATTCAGAGATAAAGGAGGTTGGTCACTAGATTAATTTTGTTATTCAATCAGTGGCTCTTCAGACTCCACAGTCAGTATAGATAAGCCTCATTTACTCAGAGATGTTATCACTGTCAAAGACAAGCTCTCACAGTCCAGAGCTTTGAGGAACATTTCTGCTTGCAAAATTCCTTCCAAGCAAAGGAGGGTAGAGAGTGTTCTTTAAAATGATCATTTGTGATTTAGCAACTCAGTTGGAAACCAAAAGTGAGAGGTGCTGGCAGCTGCACATCCAGCCCTTCCTGTCTGACATGCACACTGTCTCATCTCCTCCAACCAGTCAATGCATCAGAGAAGTGCCTGCTAGTGAGGAGTCAAAGACTTGTCTTGCTGTCAGACTTTTGTCACTTTCTAGGTTTACAAAATCAGTAGTTACCATGTTTAACAGAAATCTGACTACAGTTTGTCATAAATAGCATACTCCCTCCTCACATTAAAAGAAGAGTCTTGACTAATGCACAGGTATAATGAACACAGACAATAGTATTGTACTATAGTGGTGCAATGTGATAAATATTGCCTGATTGGCAATTATATTGCAATATATAAATATATCAAAGTAACACGCTGCTCCATCTCAAATCCTTATAAACAAACAAACAGAAATAAATAACAGAAGAATCTTGAAAATTAACTCCTTCCTTCCAATAGGGGTATAATTTTTAGTATTTCTCCAATAAAACACTCACTGTTTCTTTGGCAGTATAATGCAGCTGGTGCTTTATTAACCACATCAACAGTGACAACATGCATTATTTCACCGACATGTACCCTTCCACCCAACACACACAATTCAGATGCCAGACACATGATGGCTTGTCCCTGGTGCGCCTCTCCTTCTGCACACCCCTTAACTACCAGTGGTCTTCACAGATCTGCCTTCAGCCTATTTCCTTCTTATCTTTTAAGCTTTCTGGGCAATCTCACCTGCTCCCATAGTTTCAACCACCACCAAAAGCTGCCAAGCCCCGAAGCAGTATCTCCAGTCAAGAATCACCCCTAAGCTCCCGACCTGCATGGCCACACAAGAGTTTGTCATTTCTTCCCCATCTGTCTGCTCCCAGAGTCTCCCTCTCACTGAGTGGGACCTGCTAGTTCACTAAACCAGAACTCTTCCAGCTGTCATCATGTCCTGTAGATTTTGCTATCTTAAAATCTATTACATCTGACCTCTCCTCTTCATGGTCTTGGTCCAGCCATTATCACCTCTCTTTTGGACCAGAGTAATCATCACCTACCTCCACACTGGCTTTTCAATTATTTCCCTTTCCAGAATGCAAGGGAGCTACTCAAATCATCTGAAACTGAGTGGATGTAGTATTATCAGCATATTTTAACCAATCACTAGGATATTTTGTAAGGACAAATTATAAATGTAAGCATTTATTAACCAAATGAGTTGTGATTATAATGAGGCATGATGATGTTATATTCAATCAAATTAATATTTAGAGCATGATTACTGATTTTGATAGTTTTTCCTCAATCATAAGATGCATGAGGGATTGTCACCTGAAAGAGGTCTGTGTGTCTCTGTGGCACTTTCCCCACAGAGGAGACAACCAGCACAGGCAATGAAGTAGTACTTCAACCACTGCATGTCCAGGGATTTTACTCAATGAATAACATAGAAGGATGAGAGATTTTTGGTTTTCTACATGGGCTCTCTAAACATTCTAAAGCATCAGAGCAGGTGTGCAGGTTCTGCTCAACAAAGAGGGTTCAGAATACTCTTCTCATTTACTCATGTGCTAGAGCACAGGTTACTGTGCCCCATTTCCCTACTACCTCCTTATCTTCTTGATTTCTGTGTTTCTTGTAGGTATTCACCCAACTTTCTTCTCATCTTTCTCCAAGGTGGGCAACACAAGAGAGTATTCAAGAAATTTTAAACGGTTATTTGTACGATCTTTAAGTTTGCATTTTTAGAAGAATGCCTACTATAGGCAGGATATGATTGGGGTATTTTCCCATATTTTATTTCACTTAATTCTCATAATTCTGTAAGACAGGAATTATCATGTTCATTTTACACATGAGGAGAGTGCGGTGAAGCTGTAGTCTAAACATAGGTCTGTCTGGTCCCCAAAGCAGGGCCGGGATGGGTGGCCAGAGAGGAAGAAGCTGCAGAGTACTGTGACCCTGAAAGCCTGACTCCTAATCAGGCTGCAGGGTACTTGTCTCCCTGATGTCAGTCAGCATTCCCATTCTGTCTAACTTCACCTAACTGCATGCACGTATTCAGTTTTGACCACAGCTTAAAACTTAATTTAGTGCAAATAATTCATATTAAAATTCTTTTTCCTGGGGCATGACCTGATTTATGTTCCCTTTATTTGACTGAAAGTCCTAATAATCTAGAAAATAGGCAACAATCTACATATTTAGGAACACTACTGATGCTGACAACTGCTTTATGCCATCCTCACTTGTAGTGTAAAAGAAGAGAGAAGCACTGAGAAGGATGAAGAAAAATAGCATACATTTCTATAAAAGTGGCCCAGTTGAACAGAGTCTCTAAGACCAAGTTGACACAGATCAACTAATCTTTCATTCTGGATGGTCTTTCATGGGCCATGAGAAACTAACTGCCTTTTCATTTCTGAAAAATTTATAACTTATACATGTTTATTTTAATACAGTCAATATAAAAGGAAGACAAATAGCATATATATAAATATAATTATAGTGTGTTAGCAGGAATATTTACTTTTACTCCTCTTTCTAGATGGTTAAAGGCTTCCATGAGTAACACTTCTACCTCACCCATCACTTTCCTGGGAGAAGGAGTGACTTCTTTGGCCAGTGCTTCTAGAAGGACCTAACATGAACGTCTCAGTTCTGCCTCTTCCCTCTTTTGGGACCAACCTGTTTTCAGAAAGCACACAATCTCTGCATTGCCAGACTTTAAAAGTCTTTCTAATTCATGGTTAATGTTATTCACAAGTTAGAGTGGGTTGAATAGTAGGCCCTAAAAAGATATGTCCACATCCTAATCCCTGGAACCTGTGAATGTTTCCTTATTTGTAAAAAGTGTCTTTGCAGACGTAATTAAATTGAGGATCTTAAAATGAGATCACCCTGGATTATCTGGGCAAGCCCAGGTTCAGTAACAGATTTAAGATAGACACAAGAAAAGATACAGGCAGGAGAAAGCAGCAATGTGACCACACTAACAGAGACTGGAGTGATGAAGGCCCAAGTCAAGGCATGCTGATGGCCTCCAGAAGCTGGAAGATGCAAAGAACACATTTTAGTCTAAAGCCTCATGAAGGAGTGTTGTCCTGCTGGCATACTGATTTTGGACTTCTGGACTCCAGACTGTGAGAGTAAATTTCTATTGTTTTTAACCACCCAATTTGTGGTAATTTGTCACAGCAGCCATAGGAAATGAATGTGGCTCACATATGTAAACTATGATCTCAAATTTAAGTTTTGTTGCTAATAAAGGTGTCACATTTGTCTATACTGCATATATAATATATCATACACACACACACACACATTATGTACACACACCACAAATTTATACCTGTGTGACTCTACACTGGTACATCCATTTTTAATCTATATTCAATATTCCAATCTTGGAACCGATCTACCGATATCCATTAGCCTCCGTGAACTGCAACAAGTGGCATTTTTATTCTTAGTTTACTAAGCTAAAATTGCTAAATAATTGGGAATGAAAGTTGACGTTTGTCTTGTATCTTTTTTAATATCAGGATGATTGCAAGGTTTTTCCCTTCTGGATGACTAATACGCTAATCGCACTGTGATCAGAGTGTGGCTTGTACTTTGTGGAATTTATGGAAATTTTTTCTATGAATAATTTTTGTAAATGTTCCGTGGGCACTGGAAAAGTTGTATTCTGTTTGTTGGGCAAAATTTTTTTTTAGAGCTGGAAGGACCATACCTAAAGCCTGGTGACTGGGATACTCCAGTCACATTTATTGTCATGGCATCAACAGCACCCCGTTTGATGAGAGCTTCCTGATTTAGATGATAAATTATGCTCACCCTATTTAGAGGTAGGAGAGCAAGTGGCTAAGAGCCGCTTAACAAGGCTGCTCAGGCATGTGCCTCACCACTCTGTGTCCTGTTTCCCCATCTGTAAACAAAAGAGGTAATAACAGCCCACGGTGAATGCTCAATGATGCTGTTATTACCTGTCACACCAACCTTATTCAGATTCTCTCCTAAGTCAGATTTATTTATGTGATTTAGATATTTATCTCCATCCTTAATTTTTGCCTTACCTATCAAGAGGCATATTAAAATCTCTTGCTTTTATTGTTCTTTTATGTTGTATTTCTAATAAACTGGATACAATAATTTCGACTCATTATTACATGCAAAGGTCACAACAATCAGATCTTCACTATAAATTCCACCTTGTATTGGTATAAAGTGCTCTTTCTATCCCTGTGGAGGGGAAAAAGAGCTTTCTGGAACACTGGTGAGTTGGAGGCACAGATGTTGGCAAGGACACCTGGGCTTCTCACTCTGCTTTCTTTCTCCAGCTGAGAAGGTAGGTACGTTAAAAGTAAGTCTGGTCAACACTTCTTTAACTTAAGAACATGAACTCTTAGGTAATTATCTCCAGAATGGGGTGTGGACCTAAATTTAAGGGTAGCAGTGTATTCACCCTCTACTCTGCAGAGACCAAGTATCAGGCACAGGTTCTGCTATGGCTTGTGGGGTTGAGGGAGGGAGTGAGGCTGTGACGTGTTATATCTGTGCCTATCTGGGCCCCTCTGCTTCCCATGAGAACATGTGTTCCTGGAGGATGAAACAGGAAAACAAATTTAACTTTACAGTGTGCATGTATTTTTTTTCCTGTCAATCCCTGATACTTCTTATACAGTATACTCATTTCACACCTTTCATCTTACAGTTTATTTTTCACCATTATTTTGACATTTGTTTTCATTTTGTTTGTATTTAATTATTATACTTAGCCTGTTTATTCTTAATTTTTTGTGTCTTATTATACTTCTAAGTCACTTATTAATATATAGGTGAATTTTGGTTTTTGCCTCTATTTTGGAAATTTTTACCTAATGGGATTTTTTTCATCTCAACTATATTTCTCATTATAACTGATACAGGCTTTCTACTGTCCTTTGTGCTACGCTTTATGATTTTTAAAATGCACTTTTATAGCAGCTTTTGTATTGTATGGTCTATATTCTTACATGCACCTTTGTGATGAATGATTATACCTACTGCATTTATTTATATTAGAGTTTCCTTTAGGACAGAAATGTGAAATGTCTAAATCTTTACTAATAAAAATATCAATGGAGCCTTTAAATCTGATTTGTACCCTTATTAACATTGGTTACTAAAAGGTATAATAACCCAACAGCAATAGAAACTAAATGCTGACCATAAAGAAGAATAGATACTTTAAAAATAACATGTTCTATAAAGCCTGTGATATGACTTCTATTTCTAATACTTTTTGTTATTGCTGTTTTTGAATCATTACAGATTAAATGAAAGATTAATTTTATTTATTGATTTATTTATTGAAGTCTAGTTAGTTTTCAATGTCAATTTCTGGTGTACAGCATAATGTTTCAGTCATACATATACACACATATATTTGTTTTCATATTCTTTTTCATTATAGGTTACTACAAGATATTGAATATAGCTCCCTGTGCTATCCAGTATGAACTTGTTGTGTATCTATTTTATATATACTAGTTAATATTTGCAAATCTTGAATTCCCAATTTATCCCTTACCACCCCTTTTCCCCCTGGTAGCCATAAGATTGTTTCCTAAGTCTGTGAATCTGTTTCTGTTCTGTAGGTAAGTTCATTAGTGTCTTCTTTTTTCATATTCCACATATGAGTGATATCATATGGTATTTTTCTTTCTCTTTCTGGCTTACTTAACTTAGAAGGATGATCTCCAGGTCCATCCATGTTGCTGCACATGGCATTATTTTATTGTTTTTTATGGTCGAGTAGTATTCCATTGTATAAATATACAACTTCTTTATCCTTCTGCAGATGGATATTTAGGTTTCCATGTCTTGGCTATTGTAAATAGTGCTGCTATAAACATTGGGGTGCATGTATCTTTTCGAATTAGAGTTCCCTCTAGATATATGCCCAGGAGTGGGATTGCTGGATCATATGGTAAGTCTATTTTTAGTTTTTTGGAGAATCTCCATACTGTTTTCCACAATGGCTGTACCAAACTACATTCCCACCAACAGTGTAGGATGGTTCCCTTTTCTCCACACCCTCTCCAGCATTGTAAACTTTTTAATGATGGCCATTCTGACTGGTGTGAGGTGATACCTCACTGTAGTTTTAATTTGCATTTCTCTGATAATTAATGACATTGGGCATTTTTTCATGCGCCTACTGGCCATTTGTATGTCTTCATTGGAGAATTGCTTGTTTAGGTCTTCTGACCATTTTGGGATTGGGTTGTTTGTTTTTTTGTTATTAAGTTGTAAGAGTGTTTATATATTTTGGAAATTAAGCCTCTGTAAGTCACATCTTTTGCCAATACTTTCTCCCATTCCGTAGATAGTTGTTTTGTTTTGCTATGGTTTCCTTTGCTGTGCAAAATCTTATAAATTTAATTAGGTCCCATTTGTTTATTTTTGCTTTTATTTCTATTGCCTTGGTAGACTGCCCTAGGAAAACACTGCTAAGATTTCTGTCAGAAAATGTCTTGCCTATGTTTTCTTCTAGAAGGTTTATAGTGTCTGGTCTTACAAGTCTTTAAACAGTTTTGAGTTTATTTTTGTGTATGGTGTGAAGGAGTGTTCTAACCTCATTGATTTACATGTGGTTGTCCAGTTTTCCCAACACAACTTGCCGAAGAGACTCTCTTTTCTCTATTGTTTATTCTTGCCTCCTTTGTCAAAAATAATTGACCATAAGTCTGTGGGTTTATTTCTGGGCTCTCTATTCTGTTCCACTGATCTACATGTCTGTTATTGTGCCAGTACCATGCTGTTTTGCTGAATCCCTTTATTTCGAATATCACAGCATTGTTTGGGTAAGTTACATTTTCCTCAAATAAGTTCAATCAATGCAAGTTTTAGAGGCTTATAAAGTTTACCTGACAGAATTGGTTAAAAAAGTTTTTAAAGAGCAAAACTACACAGATTTAGTAATTATCCTTGGGTGTAACCTCCAAATTGAAGTGTTGGATATTACTGTAAAACTCACCTTAAAAGCATCACAGTAGCTGTATCATTAAAGTCACATACATGGGACTACAGGACAAATGAAAACAAAGAAACATCAAGTGTCCAACTGTTCAGCAAATATGTAATTGGGCCTCATGATGAATTTCCAGTGAAAGCATCATCAAGGAGCAATGTACCAAAATCAACTTGACGAAACTGAAAATAATGTACCTTGGAAAACTGTTGTCAGATGACTCAGAAAATGGTTCTAATGATGACAAAGACCTGATGGCATGACTGCACATAAAGAATTTGAATGAAATCTTCCTATAATATCCGAGAGTGGGGAATAAGCAATACTTCTCAATTTTACATAACATATGATTAAGTTCATAAAGTGTAATACACAGTCTACATAATTTAAAATATAACTAAAGTGATAAATTTAATATTCTAAGTAGTTACCTGTATCACTAGGTTGGCCTAAAAATGTTTGTTTGGACTTGTTTCATTCTAAGTTGGACAGTGGTCATCACATATTCAGAGGCATCTTATATTTGGTCACATGAATTATTTATGGACACCCCCCACCCCACCCCAAGGCTGGCTTTAGCTTCTTGGCATTCCTGTCCTTTCATGTTCTAGGCTCCAGGTTCAGCAAACCTTGCACCTGCTTGTGACCCTTGTCCCTCTGGCCAAGAGGAAATATAAGATATCTACATCAGGATGAACTTCATATAGTGGTTATTTATTTGTGATTTTTAAGGCTTCTGGCTCATTAAAAAGGAACATAATTTTTATGCCTCAGCTTCCTGCTGCGATTTTCTTAAAAGGATGTGGTGCCTTCCCAATACATGATATTAAATGTCTATAAAGCCAGAGAAGTGATCATGGCAAAAGACATACAGGGGCCTGAGGCTTGAGATTGACTCTAAATAATGAAAGAAATGATGAGAATGTCAATAACTAATGAGATATTTTGCCAGTTCATTGATTAAAACTATACAAAAGATTTCAAAATTCTGTCCTAGCAGAGGTTAAAGCACTTTCAGCAGCAATTAGTAAACCTTTAAAGCTTCCAATTCAATCAAACATGTCCCCTTAAACTTACTGGAAACTATTACTTCCCCTGAGGGCTGGATTCACTGTGCTAATGTGGATTTAAAATACTAATCATAGAGAAATTCCATACAATACACAAAATCAATTTCACAAACATGCAGTTGGAAGTCTCTGTGAAAGTCTGTTAGTATTGTCAAGTGGAAAAATTATCCTACATTTTAACTCTGTTAGTCCTTCAAAATTTTTTTTAAACTTTCTTCTCTATAAAAACAACTTTCTCTGGCTTTTTAGAACTGATACATTAGACACAGCTCAGAGGAAGAAGCTAAGAAAATGCTACACATGAATCCCACTTCTTACGGAGTGACATGTTGGTACTGAAAGCTGTTGTTTTAGAAGCAATTAGGCCAGTTAAGCTTGACAGCATGATTTCAAGAGGGATGCTGTGCAAGCCCCTATCTGCAAGGAGAAGTTGCACTGAAGCAAGGAACAGCTGATATATGCAAAGAGATGCAATTCTGGAGTACTGTATAAAGCCCCTGCCCTTGTTAAGAATAGAGTGGAGTAAGATGATAATGATGATGATCCTCAATTTCTGTTTAGTCCTTTTCAAAGGGAGGAAGTTGTATCAAGAAGCAGGTCCCAACACCCATCACTGAAGAGATCTGGTGTACGGAAAGAGTCTGTGACTGATGCATCAAAGGAAGAGAAAATCCACCCAGATCTCCTCTGTAAGTTATTGTTCCAAAGGAAGATCCTCCTCCCATCAAGTACACAACTCTGAACAAAACAGAGTTTAAGGCAAAACAGGTTAATACGGCGATTTGGGCTTTTATTTTGAAATTAATGAAATGTGGTTGATTATACAAAGACCAAATTAAGCACAGTTGTGAATTTAGTTCACGTGATGACTGAATCAGACAGAACAGATAATAGAGAAAAATACCCACAAATACTATGGTGAAGATATATTAACCTGGTGATTGACGGTGTTAGATTTAATTTGCAAAACCAATACTGAGTTAAAACCAAAAGAGGACAGATGTTTTTTTAAAAAATTCTCACAATTAGAAATATACTTGCTTTAAAAACTCACTAAACTCACCACTGAGCATGTTTTCAGTGCTATGATTCATGCCTAAGTCTCTATAAGCAAAGACAGATAATATACTTGGATTCTGTTTCTTTTTTGTGTTTTCTTCTAGTGCTTAACAAGAGTCAGGAGGATACACACTGCAGATCCCCTGGCTAATGAACACTGAAAATAATGCCATGCTTAGCTAGATGTGACTTATAGATCTGTGGTGGCAGAAATCAAGAGTGAAACCTCAGCATCTCAGAAAAACTGACTTTTCTACAAAGACAGGACAACCTGACTCATGATCATTCTTTGAAGTAATCTACTTCAGTAGCCAGCTCAGTTACAATAGCTGGTGGGCAAGTATTAGACACAGATGACTCTTTTATATCCAAGACACATGAGAAACGAGATTTTTGGCTTTCCTTTAAATAAGGTCGGTTAGTCTTACATAGAAGAGGAAATGTGTACTACCAGACTTTTACTTTGGAATAGAAAGTTCCAAGTTCAGAGGCTTCAGAATCACCTGGCAAGTTTATTAAAAACACAACTGCCTGGGCCCCACCCCAAACCTTAGATGGAAATCTTTGCATTTTCAAAAAATTCCCTATCCTACATATCCTGATGATTCTTTGCCCTGCAAAGCTCAAGAAATGCTACTCTTAAGGGCAGTGCTGGGGATGTCTTATGTTGCAGATAATATTTCTGATGTCTATTACTCACGTGTAAACCTTAAGAACAAAATCTTTTTCTTCCTTTAATTCTGTGAGCGACTGCAGGACATCCAGGATGCTTAGGACCGCACAGCCATATGGTCGCCGGTAGTGCAGGTGAGCAGGGCCCTTCTTGGAGTCATTCAGGAGCATCCGGCCTGGAGCACAGCAGAAAACACCAGTCAGACCAAGAACTCCATGCTCCTCTACAGCATCACTGAATTGCCATGCAAGGATGCCAGAGCTAGAGGCACTTTAGAGATCCTCTGAATTGGAGACTAAAGACAAAGAAAGCCACTTAAAGATGCAAGGATATTTATGTGGAGGAATGCCAAACAAGCCTCTGGCCAGGGCTCTTCCCTTGCACCACATTCAATTAATCTCACCACCCACCTCAACACCAACAGTCCATTTATTAATCATATGAGAATAAAACAGTGGTTTCATGAATTTCTTAGAAAAACCAGTGTGCTAATAGATATAAACTTCTTAGACGTATTAAAGATACACAGTTTAGTATTTTAGCTGCCAGGTAAAAACCATATATACACAGATAAGGAGGGCAACGTGCTATTCTTCTAACCAAATTCTGCTGTCAAAGCTGCTCCCAAACCACTGTGGGAGTGAGAATAGTCTCATAAAGTGGATGGGAGCTTCTCTGAGCTGCTTACCAAGGCCGTGCCTACAACTGCAAGAAGACTTGCAAATGAAAGACTGGAACCTCAACAAATGCTTTATTAAGTGTGGCAAAACAAAAAAGAAAAGTACAGCAAAATTGTTTGGTTGGCAAAGGATTAAAAATACTCTTTGACAAAAATGTCCAAGACACGGCAGAACCCAAATCTATTAAGGAAGACTTGGTTAGTCTCAGGCCCCCAAATTATGTCAGAAACTTGAAATAAGACTGGACAAATGGACCACAGGTAGTAAAAAATCACCTTTTTTTCATCTTGGGTGGGGGAGAAGTGAGATACCATCCATCTACTGCAGTAATGACAGAAACTCTAATTTTGTGGAAAATAGCATAGATACATACTTTTGGATACAAAACATAGCAAAGGCCATTCACTATTGAGCTGGCAACCCGAGAAAGTTGTTATAAGATCTCTGAGGCAGAGGGCTAGCACAGAGACAGGGCATTAGATGGAGAGAATGTCAAAAAGCAGACCACTCGAAATAAAGAGTATGGGTCCAAAAACAAATACGAAGCAGAAAATTTCAAGTGAGAAAAAAATGAATTCATTTATATCAAACTCGGCTACTACAGCAGATGAACTTAAGGTAGAGCTCTGATACCAGCTGGATGCTAACGCTGAGTCCTGAAGTAACAGGTAAGAGTGAGGGAGACGACAAAGGGCATACACAGTAGATACTCATCTCAAGCTGGGCTGGTCTTAGTCATGTGAATGGATAAAGTGGACCGTACCTATGCGTATCACATGGGCAACTATATATAAATCTCTCTTCATATCTTTGCTGCTCAGATCCTAAGAAAAGAGAAAAAAGTAAGTAAATTAAGGCATTAAATACGCAGAAAACAATTAAAATTCCATTTCGAGCCTCACAATGGTTTGCTTTCGTCGCTTTTTAGCATATGTTAAAGGTCTGGGAAGGGGATTAAGGCATATAGCAGTTTAGTGTTTATAAGATTCCTGCAGTAAAAGTTTGGATATCTTACATGTCTTTGAAAGTTTATTTTACTGACAATTTTTTCCAGCTTTTATTTAGACCACCTAACAAATAGCTACGAAACTTCCCACTTTAGAAATTGTCATGATATTGCCTTATCCATGTTTATTCTAATATCACACAAAAACATTTTGTAATAAAAGAAGTTTTTACTACAGAAAAAAATGGGAAAACATTAAAGAGTTCTTTAATGACTGAATTTCTGAAAGTTTTATTTTCTACTAATTTTACATTTATTCTGTTGTCCACAAAAGATTATTATACACTAGATATGTTCCTTTGAAAAGAGATTAATTTGATTTTAGTGAAACCTCAATAATTTGATCTCCCACTTTTAAATTCGGATATGTATCATTTGTACTAAAGTATAAAGCTAAAAATAACTATCTGGAAAACTTTAAGGGCCTTCTTTAAGTAAACAAATCTGATCCAGAATCAGCAGCTTTTAAAACTAGACTTATGAAAATAATTTTACATATTGAGTTATTTATGTTTAGAACACATTTTGAAATAAAATGTTTGAGTATATATTTAAACTTTGTTTAACATGTTATACATGAAATAATAAAACTCCCTTTAACATATATTCTGTTTCAGACTTTTTACCAGGTCATCAGCTTGCTGCTCACTCTCAGCCATTGTTATGAATTAATGATGACTGATATAGTAACCTCTGCCCTTAAAGGGACAGGTTCCTGTGATTTCCCTTTTGCTTCTAGGAAAAGATTCCTTGGTCCTAGGTATATGAAAGAAAAGGAGACATTAAAAAATAATGTGTAATGGGGAAATTGAAGCTTTTAGATTCTAGATGGTTATAATATCTTGCCGAATTCTTGATGGAATAATGAACTATGCTGATAATGAAATAGGTTACAAAATAATTCAACATAAATTGGTATCTCTGGAATCAAAACGGTATATTTTTACATGAAAGTTGTCTTTTGATATTGAAAAAAGATGTTTCAGGCTCTATTTCACTATTTCCTTTCATTTAAAATGATATCCTCAAAACACCACTGTATTTTGACACATTAAGATGGCTACTAAAATACAAACAAATTTAAAACCAGATTACCATTTTAATGTAATTTTGGGGATTGAAACATGTCTATTACTGAAGGATATATAAATGTTTGGCACATTTCAAAGTGAAATGGTTCCTTCTACATAGCTTGAATTGTGTTAATCCAAACTATCAAATGATTAGTATAATTATAAATTCCCATATACCTAAATAATTCAAGCCAGTTACCAAAGATGACCAAACACTAACCATATGGGTTATATACAAGAGCATGGGACCTCTCCCTTGGCTCTGTTCAAGTGACTAAAAGGAAGAAGCCTTAAATATAACTTACGGTATTTTCTAAGTGGATAGGCAGGGGCTCTTTCTGACCATGTTGTACATGGTACCCAGAACTCTCTGTGGTATTTATTTGAGGTCAATAAAAATAAGATGATAATAATCAGTACAAGAAAATCATTTAAGTAAAATTATTATTTGTGAGTTCTACATAATTTCAATGTCAGAGGTCCATGTAAAAGCTATCTTATTAAATATAAGTACATGGTTAAACACAGTTACCACAGAGTTACAAAACATACACTCTCTAAGTACCAAGTGTGGCTATCTATGTCACAAAACCTGTAAAACTAAGAAGGGAAGAGAGGTGACTCATCTACCATTCATCTGGTGAGCAGGGTTTGAATTTAGATTTACTCACTGGGTAATACCCTTCCATCCTATATAACTAGGAAGCTGATTCCCAAGCTGGTGGGTAGAGAGGGCAGTAACTCAGGGATCAGCATCTTGGCTCAGTTACTAATGTTTCATTTAAAACATGGAAAAGTCAATGCACTTCCTTGTGCCTGGACTATATCCTTTTCCTGTAGAGATAATGGGATTTACAAATACAAAACACAGCCAATTTATTCATTCTCATGCTGCAGAAAAGAACATAATATTTTAATAAATGATGTTGCTACACAATAACCAAGTTCATTCTTAATCTCAAGAAATCACTACCTAAAATTCTATTTTGAAATGTGAAAGAATGCAAATAAATGTAAAAAATACAATGCCAACTAGTTTATGCAAAACAATACAAGTTCATTTTCTGAGTTGGTCACTCAATTATAACAGAAAATAAACATATATTCATTTATTTATGTAACAAATCATTATTGAGACCTTAGTACTTGCCAGGCATTGTGGGAGGCACTGGATATGTAGTAAAGAGTAAATATACAGACGTGCTCTCTCATGCTCATACACACAGCCACTGTCAATCATGAAAGTCATCAGAATCCTCACTGATTTAGACATTCACGTAAATGTGAAACACCTCTTCTTGGATAAAATTCTTCCTGCACAGGAAGCTCTGAAATCTAATATGGTCAGAAAAAAACAGGCTTTACCAAGAACAGGACTGTGCATGGATAATGTGACCATCTGTAATGTGGCTCCGAAGTCAGCTTGAGTAACCTTGCAGAACTGCTCTGCTTGTATGGTTCCCTTTCTTTGATGCTAAGGTAAGCTAACAGGTGGCACTGACCACAACTGTCATTTTCTCTGTAACACATAGCCAATCTGGAGAATGCCTTTGGCTCACAAGAGGAATTCAAGTCTCAGATAATTAGAAAACAGGTTCTATCAAAATTATTACTTCATATGGCTTAAAGTAAAACATGAAAATCCTGGCTAGCACCATCTTGTTCAAAAATCCTGTGTGCTTTGAAAAAATTTCTCAAATCATTTTTGGAATCTTTTTTTAAAAAAAAATCCAGGACTGTACTGCAAAGGGAATTATAAAAGTGGGTATTTTTAGCAGTCTTGTGCCTTCCCGTTGTGGCAGAGTAACCGCACATCGTAAGTATTATGTGCATCTCTGATTTATAAAGCTGGAGCTACAGCTTAGGCCTCTGGGCTCATACAGATAATTAAAATGCTGCTAAGTGAAAATTTTGATTTACTGTAATTACATTCAAATACCGTCATAATTAAGTTCATTTTTCAAGAGACAAGGACTGCACTCATCATCTTCAAGGACAGTACACACACACAGCTCTGTTCCCAAAATGCCAAAGAACAAGGAATCAAAGATTTCTTTTGCTGCTTTAGCCAAATAATATCGAGATCCAGGATCTAGAAAAATCTCTTAAGGTCACTGAGACATTCTAGACAAATGGGTATCTCATCTCACTCTAATACTGTTTCAGAAAGGTGCCCCCAGAGAACCATGTCAGTGTTTAGTCACTCTTACTTCAGAGGCTCTCTCCTAAAATTCTAACCTAAATCCCATCAACCGCAATGTGGATTCTTTCCCTCGTTCTTCTCCTACTGAAGAGTACTGATCTTTCCAGACTAAACCATCTCAACTCCCTTAGCCACCTTCATGGATCTGCTTTTCCTGCTTTTTCTTCCTGAATTATCTCCTAAGCTTTGAAAGCTTTCAATAAAAGTTATCCCTGTAAAACTGGCTTCTGATTCTGCAGTAACATCATTCGAGGTTTTGATAGATAAAGTTGTAGTAAATGAACAAAAAAGTCAAGAAAACAAATCCAATTTTATCTCTTAGAGAAAGTTACACATCACAGCCCTAGGTAAGTCCCATTTATGTTTAAGAGGCACACCACAAGCTTTGAAACACCTGACTGTCATCCATCAATCACACACAAGAGCAGTGGCACTGTGACACCATCACATCTCCCTGCACTCAAGAGGTTTTGATGTAGCTCAGTATCACTGAAGCAGATCAAAGAATCCACAATAGTCAAAACTGGTTTAAAATTGTGACACGGTCTTGTTTTCTTCAGCAAATTAGTTACTCAAAAAAATAAAGCTGAACAGTTAAGTTTTGTAACTGGATAAAAAATTTTAGTAGATCAGAATCAACTTAAAGAATACACAAGGATTATGAGGCTTAGCACCTTTCAATAAACAGGTTACCAAGCCTTCTCTGAGCTCATGAGTCCATGATCTCAGAGACCATGAATCACAGCATAGTTATTCAGAAAAAAACTAAAGTATGGATCATGGCAGGAAAAGACTCTCTGTTTGGTATTTGAAAGAGGAGGACTACCTAGTTTGTCTCTATTTATATGAACTCACTAAAACTCTGCAAAGCTGTAAATCTGCTGGGTGCCTTTATAGAAACTATACTTACACAAAGAGAAATTCCCCATAGTCTTCAATAAGAATAGTAAGAAAGACTTTTCTCAGATAGTAAGTATCTATTATATTAAATAGCTTCTAAAATGCGTATCAGTAAAAGGTACTTGATTGTATTTCTTTAACAAAAATTTCAAATAATAACTGTAGCTAATTTCAGTTTTCTTAAATATTTCATTAAAACCTGATAGAAACATAAATCAAGTTCTATTCTCCGCAGCATGTGGGGGAAATAATAATAAATGCTTGTTGCCAGGGCAACAATATCCACATAGCAGGACCCTGGTTAGAGTCAATAGCAGAGAAGGGAAAGAGAATTTGCACATACTGTAAAAAGGGCACACATTCGTTCTATCTTCTCTGGGTTCCTTGGCCCACCATTCTTGTTCAGTCTCACCAGAAACCGCTCACTGAAACGTAGGAGAGAGAAACAAAGAAATGTAAAGGACCGCATGCTCCAGAACAAATAAAAAGGGCATTTATAGAGAAACCCTAAACACCTTCAGAACAGCTCAAAGTGACAGGCGAGGCCAAAAGTACATGCCTAGTGGCAGGAGACTATCTTGCAAAGCAACATGCATTAGAGACTACACACTGCTTAACAGGTGCTGTAGTTTATCTGCCAGTTGTGGCTCTTATCTCCCTAAAAGTGTGTGTTCCCTGAGGGCACCAATGAGGACTGCATCTTTTATTTTCCCAAAGTACCCTCAAAGCTTTGGGTATGATAGTAAGCCCATAAGAAGCACATACATTCTTTGATGTGAACAAATAGATCATCATAAAAATATCAATCATACTAGGTCCAAAAGAGCTTACATTATCCAGTTTACATTTTCCTATATAACTTTTGAGAATCATTTTAGGGCTAAGAAAAAAATGTTGCAGGGGCTTACAAAAATTGGGTGAAAAGTCAAAAAGAAATAATGTACTATAACTAAAGCTGTAATCAGAATTTAATAGGGCCATTAAAATATTTTATTTCCGAAACAATGCAGGTTAATTCCTAAAGGAAATTATTGGACTGAAATGCTTTAGAAATAGTGCTTTTCCAACATCTGAAGAAATGTCTCCTTGCTCTCTTATCTCCTTCCTGTCCCTCCCCAGGATCTTATTCCCATCTCTTTATCCCAAGGATCTCTACCAACTATAACAGGAAAATTGAGCCATGCCACAGATGAAGTATGTGATTCTAAAAGTAATTTACTTCTGTGCCCAGAGTCATGTACTATTTACACATATGAGGTATCAGTAAAAGGGCCAACACTAAATATTACATTAGAATTATAAGATGTGTTATAATATCAACTGCACAGGTTGCTTAGTTTGTTCATGTACTCATTTACTCAACAAAGTTATTAAATTCTCTGTGCTAAACATGGGAACAGAAATGTGAAAACAATATATACAAGGCACTTTACTTCCTAGAGCTCATGGCCCTGGTAGGCAGTTAAATGTGCAGAAATGAAGCTCAGGAACGATCTGGGTCAGATATAAATTTGAGATTCTTCAGCTAGGGGATTAGATGAGAATCAGCAGGAAATATGCACAGAATGAGAAGAAAAAAGGGCTTTGGTTAGAATCCTGGGGGATACTGATATTTAAGAAATAGTTAAAAGAATTAGCAAAGTAGACATGTAGGGACAAACAGAAAGGCCAGAAAAACAAACAAACAAACAAACAAAACAAACAGGATGGTGAGATGCTATACTAGTTAAGGGAAAAAAGTATCTGAAAGAGGAAGGAGGAATCAGTGAGGCCCAAGGTCATTGGGAATCACCGGAAACAACAACAAAACAGTGTCCACCGGATGTTAGGACAGAGATCATTGGTGATCCTGGCAAAAACCATTTTAGCAGAATGACAGAGAAAGAGGTCAGTGTGTAGAGTAAGAAATAAGGAAGCAGAAATAGTCTTTGAAGACTCTTTGAAGAGGTGAAGAGGGGAAAGTGATGAACTTTTAGTTAAATGGGCAGGTTGAGTTGAGGGAAGTCTCTGTTTATAAAGATGGATAACCCTCATGTACATATTCAATTAATTTTCAATAAAAGTATCAAAATTCAGTAAGGGAGCACAGTAGTCTCAACAAATGGTGCTGAACAATCCATGTAAAAAAAAAAATGAATCTTGATCCTTGCCTATAAGAAATTAACTTGAATTGATCATAGACCTAAACATAAAAGCTAAAAGTATAAAACTATAAGAATACATACAAGAAAAATGAGACAAGTACCTCTGTGTATCTTATTCACTTTTGTATTTCCATATTTAGCACACAGTAGAAAAATCTTTGTGA
This sequence comes from Camelus bactrianus, assembly GCF_048773025.1. Classification (NCBI taxonomy): domain Eukaryota; kingdom Metazoa; phylum Chordata; class Mammalia; order Artiodactyla; family Camelidae; genus Camelus; species Camelus bactrianus. Next base: position 32,857,840 of record NC_133555.1, read on the forward strand.
TCTTGGATTATTAAGCAAATACCGTGAATCACAACAAAATAACAAACTGGACTTTATCAAAATGAAAACCATCTTCTCTTTGAAAGACACTGCTAAGAAAATGAAAAGACAAGCTACAGACTGGAAGAAAGTATTTACAAAAACTCACCTAAGAAGGGACTGTATCGGAAACATATAAAAAACTCAGAACTTAATAATAAGTAACAACTCAAAAAATGGACAAAAAAATCTGAACAGATCTTTTCCAAAGACTATAAGGGATGGCAAGTAAGCTCAAGAAAACATCATTAGTAACTAGAGAAATGTAAATTAAAATGCACAGTGAGATATCACTACACACCTACTGGAATGGCTAAAATTAAAAATTGAATCTACCAAGGATTGGCAAGAATGCAGAGCAATTAGAACTCTCATAAACTGTTGAGGAGAATGCAAAGTGGTACTCTGCAAAACAGCCTGACAGTTTATATAAAGTTAAGCATACACTTACTGTATGACCCAATAATTCTCTTCCTAGCTATTTACTCAGGAGAAATGAAAACATGTGTCCACACAAAGACTTGTACGTGAATGTTTATAGCAGCTTTATTCATAACAGCCAGAAACAGTAAAGAATCCAAATGTTCATCAGAGATGAACAGATAATCCACACAACGGTATATCCATACAACGGAATATTACTTCACAATAAAAAGAGCAAGCTACAAAGATTTATAATAATATGCATGAATCTCCAAAGCATTATGCTAAGGGAAAGAAATCAATCACAGAAGACCATATACTTACTATATGTTTCCATTCACATTAAATTCTATACAAAGTAACACCGTAGGGCTAGAAATCAGGTCAGGAGTTGCCAGGACTGAGGAAGGAGAACAAGAACTGATTGTTAAGGTGCCTAAAGGAAATTCTTGGGGTAGTAAATGCCCATTTCTTGACTATGGTGGTGGTTTTCCAACTACAGATTTATGAAAACTCACTAAACTCTGCATTAAACGGGTGAATTCTATTATATATATGTAAATCACAATTCAATAAACTTGACTTCAAAAAAAGATGGGCTACACCTAAGAACATTTACAGTCCAACGGAAAAATGCTAGCAGAAGGGGAGATACTGGAGACAGAGAGAGAAAAAATAATTGGTAAAGCCAAAGAGGTTCCTACCTCCTCAGAGAACTGCAAGAATACACAGGAGAGTAAAGGAGGAAACAGTATGTATAGATACAAATAAGCCTGTAGTTTTAGTAATCTGAAGTTGAGGCTTATCAGAGAAACAAGAACTAAGAACATAAAGGTAAAGTTAAAAAAAAAAAAGAAAAAAAGACAACCAAAAACATCAGGAAAAATTCTCAAGACCATCTGAAAGAAAATGTAGTAAGGAAAAGTAGAAGTTATGGTTGTCATGTGGACAAGAGGAGAGTGGAAAAAAGGACATTCAGTTGAGTCAATTCCTTCTCCAAAGAATAATCTTGAAACTTTATAAATCTCTCTGTCTCCTTTAGTACCACTAGATTAGGCTACCACTGGACTGTAGCTGGGATTACTATAACATATTCCCAATTGATCTCTCTACTTCCCTTTTTGCCTCTCTGTAATTCATTCTTCAAAAGACCTATCCTTTTAAAATGTGAATCAAATTATAACACTTCCCATCTTAAAATCTCTTTTCATATGGTTAAAGTGATTTTTTTTTATACAAGGGTATCAACACAATTCATGGAGGAAAGAATAGTATTTTTAACAAATGATGATGGGACAACTGGAAATTCACATGCAAAAGAATGAAGCTGAATCTCTATTTCACACTATATATAAAAATTAACTAAAAATGGATTACAGATGTAAATGTATGAGTGAAAACTATACAACTCTTAAAAGAAAACACAAGCATGCATCTTCATGACCTGGGATTAAGCAATAGTTTCTTAGGCAGGACTAGGATACTGAAAGCAAAAGCAATGAAAGAAAAAATAGATAAGCTGGACTAAATCAAAATCAGAAACTGTTGTGTTTCAATGTATACCATCAAGAAAGGGAAAGGCAATCCACAGAATGGAAGAAAATATTTTCAAATAATATACCTGATAAGGGACTTGTATATAGAATTTATAAAGAATTCTTACAAATCAATAATAAAAGGATTTCAATAGACATTTCTACAAAGATGATAAACAAATGGCCAATAAGGATATGAAAAGTTGTTCAACATTGTTAACCATTAGAGAAATGCAAATCAAAACCACAATGAAGGTACTGCTTCACTTCTACTAGAATGACTTTAATCAAAAAGACAGATAATAACAAGTGTTGGCAAGGAGGTAGAGAAATTGGAACCATCACACATTGCTGGTGGAATATAAAATGGTGCAGCCACTTTGGAAAACCATCTGGTAATTCCTCAAAAGATTAAGCATAGTTTAATATATGATCCAGCAATTCCACTCCTAAGTATATATCAAAGAGAAATGGAAATATATGGCCACCCAAACACTTGTACATGCACATTCATAGCACTACTATTCATAATAGCCAAAAGGTAAAAATAATCAAAATATCCATCAACAAATGAATAGACAAATAAAACATGGTAAGTATATTCATACAATGGAATATTATTTAGTCAAAAAAGGAATGACGTATTGATACTTGCTACAAGGTAGATGAACCTCAGAAACATCATGCTGAGTGATAAAAGCCAGTCACAAAAGACCACATAGTGTATGATCTCATTTCTAGGAACTGTCCAAAACAGGCAAATCTATAGGAACAGAAAACAGATTAGTGGTATCCTAGAGCTAGGGGTTTGGGAGGAAACAGGGTAACTTTTAAAGGGTATGGAATTTCTCTTGGGAGTGATGAAAATGTTCTAAAATTGACTGTGGTAAAGTTTGCACAACTTCAATATACAAAGTCACTGAACTGTATCCACTAAATGAATGAATTCTACAGTGTGTGAAATCTATCTCCTAAAGCTGTTGCAACAAACAAACAAAAGCAACAACAATAAACCTTTTCTTGGCTTACTCTTGCTCTCAGATAAAATAAAAATCAGATCTCTAAGATGTGCAAGGCCTTATGTGGAACATTTGGCATATGTTTATAGCCCCATCTCACAAGAGCCTTTCTTATTACTCTCCACACACACACTGGTCTCCTAGATGTAAGTTTCCTGAACAAGTCAAGCTCACTCTTGCCTTAGGACCTTTGTACATACTATTACTCCTGCCTAGAATGCTACTCTTTCAGCCCAAGTGGCTCAGTTCAAACGTCAAGTTTCCCAGAGAAGCCAACTCTGATGATGTTAGCAAGAGCAATACCCCTCCCCCATTATCCTCTCTCTCCTTTACAGTACTTAGCACACACTAATTATTTTCTTTCTTTACCTATTATCTTTCTCTTACATGAGAGAATAAGCTCTTTAATAACAAGGACCTTTGCTTAGTGCTATATCTCATGTACTTTCAAGAGGCTAACCTAAGACAGGTGCTCAATAAATGTTGAATGAAATAAAGTGGAAATTCCCTTAAGAATTGCTGTGTGGTATATGGAAGCTTGCTGACAAAAGTCACCATAAACTGGATGGGTAGCATCACCATCGCACTGTGCAGAAACATGGATGGGCCAATACGGGCAAATAAGATGGTCAGCACAGAGCGAGAAAGAGCAAGAGATCAAGCATGCTGTGGCAGTCAGAGTCTCCCAGATGCTCACTAAAATCCATGTTTTCTGTCTCTTCTTGGGCAGTTCTTCCAGTGCCCACCTGAGCTTCACATTTCCTAGAGCCTTTCCTGCATCTGGTTTCATCTGGCCTTCTTTACAATTTGTGAAACTCAAAATAACTGCTTTTCCATTTCAAAGGGCTGTAGGTATACATCAAATTACTTCCTGTTTTGCTAGCTTTATAAATGGGTATGATAAATAAATGCTGTTTTCTGTTAACATTCAAACTATTTAAAGGCAAATATCTAACCAATGGCTCCTGATTTGGCAACAGCTGTTCTGCAAAGAAGTGATCAACACTGCTGGGAAATACTACATTAAACACAGTTAGCCAGGTTTCTACCCTCAGGACTTCTCAGAGGCTTAAAATACTGTGTTTAAGTTTAACGGGATAGGTGACTTCCGACCCCACAACCTGCCTTTGTGTAAGGAGATGGAGTCAGCACAAATATAGTTTGATAAATGCTAACTAAATCTATTTGCCAACTAGAGCTACAGTATCTCCTCCTATTTCCCAAAAGTGTGAAAGTAACTATGGCCAAAAGAGTAAAATTTATTTACAGAGATCTTACAAATATCCACATTTCTATATGAGAACAACAGGTCAGTTTTTCTCTTATCTGGATAAGAAAACCCATTCTTTCAAGAGAAAAAAGAGATGGTTAAATTCTTACTCTTCAATAAGCAATGTTATGAGAGAACTGCTCTATATTTACTTGTCTTTATGATGAGCTATGCATGAACAGTATATGAGGCTATATTAATTTCATATTATTGAGCAAGTTCTTACAAATGAAAACCGTAATTTGAATCTGTGACAAGTCTAATAGTGTCTTAATTTTAAGATCACTCGCTTTAATGAGAGTTCTAATTCCTGGGTGGCACTGCATTTCATACACTTCTCCATTGATGGGAATTCATGCATCCCTACAGCAAATGTTTGGTGACCAACAATGAGGCGCTAGTCTGTGCCAGGTGCTGAGGCAGAGATAAAGTTTCTAATCCTCAAGGAGGCTATTTCCTGAAGACTCTGCTTTGGAAATATAAGCACGCTTCTCAAATAAATTCAGAGGAATTCTCCCCACTCTTTCAATTTAATCTTCATGCTTCTCATTTGGTCCTCTATGGAGATGGATGCTAACTACTTAGCATCTCTCTCATGATAACCTCCCAGGTGCTTGAAAGCAGCAAGTAGCCCCAAGGCCATACTACACTGTAAAACCCAAAAGATTAGGAAATCTATAATATTTCCTCACAGACGCATTTTCCAATTTAGATCCTTGGCTTTATTTCTCAAGTTCTTCAGGTTTTCCCATTTCATTCTAAATCACAGAGAGCAGAAAGGAATAAATGGGTTTCATAAAGGTAAATCAGTGCTGTGGCTTTCAAATTTATTTTTAGAATCAACTTTTCCCTTCTTTTCAACAAAACCGTACACTATTCACCAACATATGAAAAATTTAAAGACAGAGATACTTCGGTTGAATTAGACGCAGGGAGGAAGGACAAGAGCAGGAACCCTCCATACTCAGGCCTCTCTCCTCACCATTACCTGTCTGTGAGACACTTCAAGGCTCCAAAGAACATTTTTATGACTCCTAGTACAGTTTAAGAGTTCTTCTCAGCTTTCCTCCCTCCTTTTTATTCTTTCAACAAGCATTCATGAACTCCTACCATGTTCCAGAAACTGAGCTAGATGCTGGGAATATAGAAATGAAATGGTCCCTCTCCTCAAGATTCTGAGTCTAGTGGGATAGACATACATAAACCCAAAACTGCAACACAACATGCAAATGCTATAATTAATTGCACAGAAAGAGGCTGACAAGCTTCATCGGGATGAGGATAGGCTGCCTAAATGAGATACTGGGCCAAATTCTTGCAATATTGCTAGGCTTCTGGCATTTGGTAAAGGGTAGTTAGAGATGAAGAGAAGGGGATACCAAGAGAAGAGTGTGCCAAGTGCAGACCCTCTTAAGTATGAGGCAGCATGTTAATGGGGAAGCTTAGGTCATGAGTTAAGAGGGCACTGGAGAGCCAGGGCATGGTCAAAATTGTCATGCAACACAGAGTGGGCAAACCCATGGTATTAATTACATGTGAGGGTTCACCAAGCTTGGCTATCACCAGGAGTACCTGCCAGCTTATTAAAAGTGCAGATTCTTGTGCCTCATCCCAGGTCTTCTGGATCAGAATCTCTAGAGGAAAGAACTCCTGGAGGGAGTCCAAGAATCTGTATTTTTAAAAAGGTCTCCATTGGTTGTTATGATCAGCAAGTTTGGAAAACCCCATTATGTGCCTTACAGAGGCTTGAGGGTTCAAATATGAGAAGCCATGTTGATCTCATAGTTTTTTAGAAAGATCACTTGGGCAGCAGTGTGGAAAGCAGATTGATAAAGTACAAAACGCTCCAGAGACAAAATAAGTAGTTCCGGAAAGCTATGATGCAATTCTGGGACTCAACACAGGTGAATGGATGTGAGATATATTCAGGGGATAGAGCTGAGCAGGTTTAGCAGTTAACCGAATGTGGCAGTGTCAATAAGAGAAGATACAAGGAGGAAGATACAAAGTTCAGATGTGCATGCTGAATACGAGATCTCTCTGGGATGTGTAGGTGAACAAAAAACAGGCAGCTAAAAGCCCAAGTCTGAAGCTCAGGGAAAAGATGTGGTTGGGAGACAGTCCTGGTACAGCAGCAGCAGCACCAGCCACTTAATGAGTGTTTTTTGTGTACCAGGCGTTGTATAAAGTGTTTCTTTTCTTGCCTAATTGCATTTAATCTGCTTAACAGGTATTTCACCTCTGAAGAAACTGAGAGTCAAACTTTTCTGACTTGAGATAAAAAAGTAGAGAGTGGTAAGGCTAGAATTCAAATCTGAAGCCGTTTGACTTCAAAGCCCATGCTTTGTCTGTATTTCATCTTATGAAATGAGCATTGAAAAAAAAAGTTTGCGGTGGAAGTGGGGAGGGGATCCCTGGGCAACTATATCCGGGAAATGCTGCAAACCACATCCTGCCCGAGAGATGCACAGTGAGCATCTGAGTTGCACAGGCTCCCAGAGGTGCTGGGTGAAGGAAACGGAGCTATTCCCAGGATTCCTATCACACACATGGGGCACCCTGATCCTTCTGATTAGAAACTCTATGACAAGCCCCATTCCAGCTCTGCTGACGGCACCTAGTCTCTTTGAAGTTCATGGCATTCCCACCCAGAAGACTGAGAGATCAGAAGGGCAATACCTTGCCTAATATGGAATAAGCAGAGACTCTTGAATGACAAAAAATCCCAGAAAACAGATTATTTTCCTTTTCTCTAAAGCAAAAGAGACACATGAGTAAATCTGTTATCACATATTCTCAAAGTTTTAATAGTGTTTCTGTAATTATACAGCCCCTGTAGGGTCTTTAGAAATCAGGCACTTCTCATGAAAATGAACTAAATGGTAACTTAACGATCAGTTACATGGGGAGTTGCAAACAGATGTTTTTACTCTAATGATTTATGCTCTCACCCAGGATAAGGCTCCCGATTCTAACGATAAAAATCATGTTAATGAATAAATGGGGGTGAAGTGAGGGTGAGGCTCTACTGACAGGACAGCACAACACTGAGTCAGTTTATCTTTGCCATCTCTAACATTCAAGTCTTAATGCTTCTGAGGAAGGTGTACCTCTGTGTGGGGAAGCTGGGGGTGGGGTGGGGAATGACCCTGCTATATACTTTGCTAATGACGGACTAAAGAAGTGCCACACTTTTACACTTCTCAGCTGAAGGGCAAGCAGTCTGAAGTATTACAGAAAAGTAATGCTAGCCCTTGATGTCAAGCAATGTTAGAACAGCAGCCATTTCTCTCTACTCGGGAACACCTCTTTTGTCTGGTATAGACAAATGTACCCTTTGTAAACAGGTTCTTTGCAACTTCCCAAGAGTAACCCAGACTGAGTACATAATCCTGAAAGAAATGCTGACAAATCAATAAATGAATGAAGTTTGAAAGAAACAATTTATCCAAGAATTCTTTCATCAAGTGTACAGAATGCTACCTCTTAATTTATCCGATTGCACTTAAATGTAAGACCAAGCACTGTCAGAAAAATAAAGCTTTTAAAAGAAAATCACTGATAACATGGTCTAATGTTTCCCTATTTATTTATTACAATGTTTTCCAATTTATTTACTATGCAAACTGGAAAGATTTAAACAAATGCTAAAGTGTGCTTGCTCCCTAAGGCCTCATGTAAAAATACTGTCTTGGTGATAATAATACAGAAATAAATGTCTTTTATGAAAGATTATACCCCAGATATTCCAATCAAGGCATTTCCTAATGAATATTCTAATAACTGGAAGAAGATAACCTCAAAAATTCATTCTTTCGCTAACAGGATCTGACTGCAAGTAAATTTGAAAGAGCAAACAGCATTCTCTCCAGGAATTTAATTTCTGAGACTTTTCACAGCCTTCAAAGTCAGGCTTTGGAATTTCTATATAACACAATGAAAATGACACAAACACACACCAAGGTTTTGAACAGGACAAATGGCAATTACCAATGTGTGTACTACATTTCAGAGTTTATCAGCACCTTCATACAGTAATCTATGTGATAAATAGGAACCTGGGAGGAATACTCCAAGTTTTCCATGAAAAGAGTTATCTTCCTGATCTCGCTCCCCGTTCCCTCATTACCTACACTTATACTTACTGATACTCTTTTGTTCTGTGATTTCCATTTCTTTGGCTCTTTGTTCAAAATGTGAACATTGTTCTTTTTAATTTCATTCCTTTACTCACTACACATGTTTTCTCTCTGGCATGATACAGGGAAAGAGGAATACATATTCATAGATGAAAGAAAAATCATGGTATTTGTTTAAGGCTGTTCCTGGTCTGCCATATAAAACACACACACACATTTCTACAAATTTGGCCTGTTGTAATTATGTAATTCTTCTGATTAAGGATACCAGAATACATGTTATTTACACTTATTAACTTGTTCTTGTCACTAATTCTGCTATTGTTTCAGTGCCTCGGTGAGGCAAAGTCTTGCTGTTTAATATGATATTATATGTCATGAGGGAGTCCTGATGGGAAAGGCAGAGTTTATAGAAACCAAAATAAACATACTCAGAAGAAACAGGAAAATCTTGACTGTTTCCTGAATAGAAGCTAGAAACCTCAGCCAACCTGAAAACCAAATAAATATTTAAATCTGTCAGATATTTCACTAGATATTTTCTAGGCTTTTAAAGTATAAAACTGAGAAGCTCAGGAATAATCTCAGGGAACAGCAGCAAATAAAGATTTCCTAAGTACTAAAACTTTGAAAGAAGTATTTAGGAACTCTAATTTTTTTTTAAGTTTAAGATATAGAAACCATGTCTACTGCACTATGTCAAATTCTTTTTTACTTTCCTTTAATATGGAAAATTGGTTATATTATTTTAAAAACAATCTTACAGTAACATAGCTAGTAATGTATAGAGATAAGACTTTAAGTCTCAATGCTCCAAAGTCTGCACTAATCCTGTACATAATTGTCTTTTGTGATATATATTTAAATAGTGAAAATGAGATTTAATATTGATAAAAAAGTAAACCAATTTAAAAATAGTACATAACTCTAAGCATTATATATGTAGAAATTGTGCACAAATGGAAGCACTTGAGACCACAAAGGACTTTTTCCTTAATTTTCCTCTTTGGCTTCATGTCTTTCCCTCCTCTTGGTATCCTGTGCACATGGACCAAGTCTACCCTTTCTGCCATGGCCCTCCACAACCAGTTCACCAGATCACTCAGTCCACCAGGTTCCATGCCATGCCACACAATGTGACAGGCACTAGCCACATGTAATTGTGAATATTTAAGTTTAATTAAAATTAATAAAATTAGCAACTCAGTTCTCAGTCATGCTAGCCATGTATCAAGTGCTAAACAGCAAATGTATCTAGTGGCTACCACGCATACCATAATGTTCTACCATAAACAGAACATTTATATTATCCTAAAAAGTTCTATTGGACACTATAGCTCTATAGGGGAGGGGTGGTCACCGAGACAAATGGCTCTGTACTACTGCATAGCAGCATTGCTCCAAAGCACAAAATTACAGTGCTGGCAACACTAGGGTCAGGATACACAGATGGGGTATTGGGGGTGAAGGAAAGGTGTTCAGAGGGCCAGGGCAAGAAATGGCACTCTCCAGGGCAGGAGTTCCTGATCTCTAAGGCTTAGAAATGGGCATGTGAGAGGCAAGGAGACATCTGAGAACCTAGCAGTCAAAGTATAGATGAAGACATCTACACATATGGGGTGAACTAAAATTTTGTGAGCCAGGAATACAGGTCCCAAGTGAGGCAGTCTGAGATGTCAATGGCCAGGGATCTGGGACAAGAATCTAGGAAGTCAGATAGGATATAAAAAACTGCCAGTGAACAGGTTCCATGTAGTCTGCCCTTTGGCCCCTTCTGAACTTTTTGTTGAGAGTGGGGCAGACTTGAAACCCAGATGTGTACATAGAGTAATTTTCAGCTTCATGAAAAATGTGCTCTATCTGTGCCTGGGGCTGGGACAAAACAGCCAGATATTTGTGCAGACTTGGGATGGGAACTTGGCAGTTTCTGAGTACTCTAGTAAGTATAGGTTACACATTATTTTTAAGTAAATGCAACCTCTTTTCTGCATTCAGAACGTTACAGCAGTTAGCACAAATTCACTGCACGTGTTAAAACAGGCCTAATCATCTCTGACCTGCCAGCCAGGGTACTAAAGGGTAATCTTACGACACAGACATAGTCTGTGTTTGGAGACTCCATTTTTGCCCTCTCCATTTATTTTACATTTCCTATAGATTTAGGTGGGCCATAAATAAATGAACATCTTCTGAGGCCCAAGCCTTTCGGGAATACATCCAAGTATCTTCTGTAGCCTTCTATCTCTAGGCACTCCAACCTCCAGGTCAGTCTATCAATTACTGCTAGACATATTTTCTGCAGATATGGCTTAAACAATACGACTCTTCTCATAAAAAGAGAAACTTTCAGAGATGCTCCATCTCTGCAGATAAAGCCTCCTCCTGGTAGTCCATGCTTTGTAGCATCTGTCCTCTCCCTGACTTTCCAGGTTCCCCTACTGCCATCAACATACCTGATAGCCTTTCCCTAAAAGTACTTATTTGTTCACTGCATCCTGTCTCCCTGCTTCTCTCTGCTGCTCAAACCCTGCCTATCCTTTGAGGTACTGCTCAAGCATTTGGTATCACAAAGGTTTCTGTGAACCATCAGTCAGGAGGGACCTATTCTTTCTCTAACATCTAACCAATAATGGCAGTGACTCTACCAGGGTAGCATTAGAGCTAGTTGTGTACGTATGTGACAACTTCTCTGTGCAGAGAAGAGTTAATATAGCAGGACTGAGACTGCTATCCCTAGAAAAACCTGCCTGCAAGGCTGGCTTTTGCCTGGCATCTGGGAATTTGGCTCTTGGAGTGTTTCCAACAGTTAAGGGTGGCTCACCATGCCTAGACTGTTTACGTGAACAATATGGTTTATGCTGAACACTTCCTTCCCTTCTGGGAATTTTGTATATGCTAAGCAGGGGGTAGGGGGTGCCTACGTGACAGGCCCCAACGAATGCTGGTTGCTGGGTCTCTAATGGGCTTCTTAGCCAGAAACACTGCACACGTTACTGCATTTTCACTGCTGGAAGAATGTGCTATGTGTGACCCCTCATGTGAAGGAGAGGGTATACGGAAGCCTGCACAAGGATCCCTTCAGACCTTCCTTACAACCCACCTGTGTATCCTTACTGGGTCATTGTAAAAAACCTCAGCTATGAGTAAGACTATATGCTGAGTCCCACAAGTTCTTCTAGTGAAGGACAAGAGGTTGTCCCGGGGGTCTCCAACACATCTTTTAAGTCCAGTGTCCTTGTCTGTAAAGCAGCAGAGATTGTATGTCCTACATCTCTGCAACCCTCAAAGACTCAAGTACAGAATTTACAGCTTAAAGAGACTTACTAAATAAAAATAAATTTTACCTAATAAAATCTTGTTGACTTTTAATAACTTTATAAAAACAACACAATTAAAATACCAAGGTAGCTGAGGGCAAAATGAGAAAATAATAAAGGGGCAGTTTTCCCCAAAGAAGACTCCAATATATATACACAAAGCTTTTTCCTGCTTTAAAGGCTCTCATGGGCTCCATAGCAATAAATGAACATTCTGAATGTGCCTGCTGCTGCCACAGGGCTCTGATGACATCTTAGCTTGATGGAATCTCTCTGCTATCTTGCCTCCCAGGCAAAGCTAACAGAGATTCGGTCACTTGAGGTCTCAGGGGAGGCTGTCTGCCAGGTGCCCAGCAAAAGCGGGGCCTCTGTGGTAGAAAGAATCTTTGCAGTGGCAATAGACCTATATTTGCCCTTTCTGTCTTTCAGAAGCCCAGCTAAAGCATACAAAACCACTGACGCTTGGACTCAAGAGCAAAGTTCTGACATGTGTAATAACAATGATAATTGTGAATACTTACTGAAATTTTCTATCTGCCAAGGCCTAATCTAGGGACCCTGCATGTATTAACACAATGATGAAGCAGACACTACTATTTTATAGCTGACGAAATGGAAGTACAGAGGGGTTAAGCAGCCCAGCTTATCTGGCAGCACTAATCAGGGTAAGGCAGGTAGGCTCCAGCAGGAGTGTGAGTTCAGAGAGTTGAGGACAAGGGCAAGGAGAGACCTCAGAAGTTAAGTCCAGGAATCCTGATGCGTCCTGACTTACAAGGCTGAGGCAGGAGAATTTTAAGCAGGGCTGATATTAGGGATAGAGCATGGCTAGATTGAGCTATCCTCATGGACAGGAGGATAAAACCACAGACTGGTCATGGCTGACCACACTCTGGTTAAGAGCAGAGTGTGGAGGCAGCAGGTGGGGAGGGATAAATTGGGAATTCAGGATTTGTAGATACTAACTACTACATATAAAATAGATAAACAACAAGGTCCTACTGTATAGCACAGGGAACTATATTCAATACATGTAATGGCCTATAGTGAAAAAGAGTAGGAAGAGGAATATATATATATATGTATAAATTTATATAAATAAATGCTGTATACCAGAAATTAACAACACTGTAAACTGACCATACTTCAATAAAAAAAAATTTTAGAAAAGAACATTCTCTAATACCATATAAAAAAATAAACTCAAGATGGACCTAAATGTAAGACTGGATACTATAAAACTACTAGAGGAAAACATAGGCAGAAAACCCTCTGACATAAGCTGAAGCAATATTTTTTTGGATCAGTCTCCGAAAGCAAAGGAAATTGAAACAAAAATAAACAAATGGGATCTAATTAACTTAAAAGCTTTTGCACAGCAAAGGAAACCATCAACAAAATGAAAAGATGATCTACTGAGTGGGAGAAAATATTTTTAAATAATATGACTGATAAAGGGTTAATATCCAATGTACAAAAACAGCTCATACAACTCAACAGCAAAAAATAAACAACCCGATTAAAAACTGGGCAGAGGAACTGAATAGACATTTTTCCAAAGAGGAAAAGCAGATGGCATAAAAGACCCATGAAAAGACGCTCAACATCATTAATCATCAGGGAAATGCATATCAAAACCACAATGACATATTACCTCACACCTGTCAGAACGGCTATCAAGAAAAAGAACACAAATAACACACGTTTGTGAGGATGTGGGAGAAAGGAACCCTCATACACTGTTGGTGAGAATGTAAATTGGTGCAACCACTGTGGAAAACAATACAGAGGTTTCTCAAAAAACTAAAAATAGAACTGCCATATGTCCCAGTGATTCCACTCTTGGGTATCTATCAAACAAACAAAAACACTAACTGTAAAAGAGATATGCAGCCTAATGTTCAAAGGAGTCTTATTTACAAATGTCAAGATATGGAAGCAACCTAAGTGTCCATCAACAGATGAATGGATAAAGAAGATGTGGTGTGTATAATATATATACACACACACAACGGAATACTACTCAGCCATAAAAAGAATGACATTTTGCCATTTGCAACAACATAGATGGACTTGGAGGGCATTACACTAAGTGAAAAACTAAGTGAAATAAGTCAAAGACAAATACTATATGATATCACTTAAATGTGAAATTTAAAAAATACAACAAACTACTGACTATAACAGAAAAGAAGCAGACTCACAGATACAGAGAACAAACTAGTGGTTACCAGTGGGGAGAGGGAAGGCAAGAGGAGCATATAGGGATAGGGAATTAAGAGGTACAAACTACTAGGTATAAAATAAACTACAAGGATATATCATACAACATGGGGACTATAGCCGATATTTTACAATAACTATAAATGGAGTATAACCTTTAAAAACTGTGATCACTATATTATACATCTGTAACATATAATATTGTACGGCAACTACATGTCAATAAAAAATCTTTTTGCCCTGAGATGATCTCTAATAACTTCAGATTTAAATGTAGGCAGATGTTTTACACTGCTTTGTGAAGGCAGAGAAAATAATCCCTAGTTCATGAAGAAATGCCTCTGGTTCTCACAGAAACACTTCCAATCACCACAAGTTGTGTCTCAGCGAATCTTGCCTCAGAGATCCTCCAAGATTGTGACTCTAACGACACTAGCCACAGGACTTATATTTGAGCTGTTTCTTTAAGCATCTGGTTTCCAGAGGAACACAAATTAGTTAAATCTCACCCAGCTAAATATATTTTAACAACAATAAAGCTCTTTGAAAGAAACACAAGAAATATAACAAACTTCAATCCTGTATTTTCTTTCATCTTTTCATATTTTCCTTCATCCACTACTTTGGAATCTCTTTAGCTGTATTCTGTAAATTTGAGATTTAAGATCATGAAAGAAATTAAGTCTGTGTTGGTATCAGAGTTGGTAACAGAAGCAAAAAGAAGGGAACATTCAGTTGCCTCAGAAAAGAGCAGGCCCCGGCTGGCACCGCATGTGTTTGAAGAGTAAAAGTCTCCTTGCACAGAAAGGTCTACACACCTCTCCTGAAAAAGGGCCGACAGCCTATTGTCAATTCACTGAATCACAGGACTTCCACTCCCATACCTTTAAAAGCTTCCTGACAGCTTATTTCCCAAAGCTGTGCTCATCACCTGGCTCAAAAAGCCTTCACAAAACACTTGGGGCTATGAAATTTCCTCTTAAAAAGCAGTCTCCTTAGCTGTTGTAGTACCTGAAACTGTCTTGTCTACATATTTACCAGTTGTGCTTTCCTGATAGCAGGGATTCTCTTGATCAGGAACATAACAGGGCTAGATCAGACATTCTTTGGCCGCACCAAGACTGCACATTTTGAGTAGGAAGAGATTGTCTCCTTGACCAAACTCTAGTCAGGTTCCTCTGAGTTTTTCAATGAGGTTTCCACTTCTAGACTTCCATGTCCTTCTTAGTTTGTTTAATAGTAGCAAGAATCCTGTGTTAAGTTGGTTTAGCCAGAATCCCCCACCTTCAATATATTACCCCCTCGGTATCAATTAGGCTCCTCATTCCCCATTACTCCCAGGTGATATCTGATCACACTGGCTTGCCTTCAGGAAGAATCTTGTTAGGCTAGTGTAGCCAGGATCCCCCCAACCCCTGATGTTTCTTTTTAGTAATTTTCCATCCCTTGACTTCTACTCTGGCTCACTGTCTATAAATCCCTACCTTCTCTTGTTGTAGTCATAACTGAGCCCAATCTCTCCCCTCTACTGCAAGACCCCACTGTAGTGGTCCTTGTATCTACTGCAACAATCCTGAACAAAGTCTGCTTGTCTCCACTAAGTGTCTGAATAATTCTTTTCTTTAACAAAGCCCTTAGTGGTGATATATCTCAACCTGGCCCTTGATATCTCTGGTAGATACTCTCTGCTGGTTTTTAGCAGATTGTGATCTGCAGTAGCCATATTTAAAAAGAAAAAAGCAGCTAAATGGTCTTTTGGACCAGAATGGCTGGAATGAATCCTTTGAGAATTGTCTTGTGCTGACAGTACCTAGTAGGAATTACCATCCCGAGGCATGGAGCCAAGCGGATGCTAGGAATAGAAATGACTAACCTGTGTGAATCGCTCTACTATGGCTTTGACCTTGAAGAAGGAGTAGAAATGGGGAAAAGAATGCCTTTAATATAAATTCAGCTAGATTCTACACAAAGTAATTTCTGCAACTACAGACTTAATGCTAAAAGTGTTTCTTGAGAGTTTATAACAAATAATTAATTAATTTGATTAAGGTTATCAGTTCACTGCAAGCTCTGTAACATTTTGCTTGCACAGCTGACACTAAAGAACTGAGGGAGTGAATCAGTGTGTGCATATTATGGCAACTTTCTAGTTTTCAACTTAAGTTGAAAACTTGTTCAGAAGTTTACTGCCACTTTGTTCACAAAGGATTTTCCTCCTACCACAAGTTATATTTTCTTTTCCACTGTCTTTATAATTTTCACCTCTACTGTTTTGCAATTTTCTAAGAAAGACTAATTAAATTTAGCCACTAAGGTAACTCATTACTGTTTTGAATAATACCTAAAATCATACTTTCTTAATGTGGATTTGGCCCCTAAGACACCATGAACATGTACTTTTAGAATGTGAAGGAAGAAAGAACCAAAACAGTTTCAGGAACCTTCCATTATTGGGTAGATTTTAGAATTCCATTTATCTACTGACTTTTCAACTGTACCTCTTTGCATTATTTTACACATCCTTAACTTTTCACAGGCAATTTAGAGTTAATATCTTCCCATTTTACAAAAAATGCAGAAACTTTGTAACTGTGGAGGTTAAGTAACCACTCCCCAACCCTTTCTGCTATTCTTGTCATAGTCACTACATGTACATACATTAGAACACACTCAAGAAAATGTTACTTTTTTTTATACAGTCATTTTTTTAAATGAAGGGGAAAATATATTTACCATTTCCACAATATGCTTAATTCATTCCTGAATATCTGAGTTTCCCTTCGATTCTTTCTTTTAGCCTGGAGAACTTCTGTTAACAGGTCTTGCAGTGCAATTCTGCTGGTGACAAATTCTCTGTTTTCCTTTATCTGAAAATGTCTTTATTTTCTCTTCATCCTTGAAAGATCTTTTTTGCTGAATATATAATTTTGTGTTTGTTTGTCCTTCAACATTTAAAAGATGGCCTCTATAGTTTCTGATGAAAAGCCCATGATCACATGAATTGTTCCCGTGTACAACGTGTCATTTTTTACTAGATGCTTTTAAAATTTGTTATATTTACCCTGTTTGGTTTTGATGGGCTTCTTAAATCTGTAAATTTACGTCTTTCACAAAATTTGGGAAGTTATTTGCCATTATTTCTTCAAATGTTCTCTCTGTTCCATGCTTTTTCTTTTCTTCTGAAATTCCAATGTGGGCCTTTTGAAATAGTCACCCTAATGCTTTGTTGTTTATTTTGTTTTGCTTTAATATTTTTCTCTTTTCTTTAGACTGGATGATTTATATTGGTCTTCAAATTCACCAGTTCTCTCTGCTATCATCTCATGGTTCAATTAGTCTCTTCCAGTGATATTTTTATTCCAGTGACATTTTTATTTTTCAATTCTAAAATTTCCATCTGGTATTAAAAAGTTTTTTCTGTTGAAATTTTTACTATCTTTTCATTTACTGAAGATGTTATAATAGCTGCTTTAAAATCCTTGTCTGGTAATTTCAACATCTGATTTATCTCAGGATTGGCTTCTGTTGACTGTCTTTTCCCCTAAGACTGGTCATGTTTTCCTTGTTCTCTTATGTCCCATAATTTTGGGTTGTATCCTGGACATCATAGTTATGTTGTGAAGACTCTCGATATTCTTATATTCTTCTGAAGAGGGTCAGTTAGTATTTTTGTTTTAATAAGGAATTAACTTGGTTAGACTTAACCTGTAATCTGTTTCTCCTGTGACTGATGGCAGGTCAAACCTCAGTTTTCTCTTAGTCTTAGTTGCTAGCTGCTTTGAGTATGCCTTGCATATGTGTGACTGAGGGATCAGCCAGTGACATGGGAAGAGTTGATATATAAAGTTTGGGATTCTTTATCTCCTGCTCTCTTCTCTTCAGGACTCCCATCAGTGATCATGCTTGCCCCAAGCTCCGTCTCTTGGTACCTCAGGCTAAAAATATGGCAGGCTTCCTATTGGAGTTTTGGCTACTCCATGCTATGCTGAGATTACAGCTCCAACCAAACCCACAAAAAACAGGAAACTCATCCTGTGTTAGTCCCTTTCTCCAAGGTTTACTCCCCTCCAAAATTTGCTTGTTTTGTTCATTCTGCAGGACCCTAATGTGGTTGTTTTTTTGAATTTTACCCACTGTTAATAGTTGTGGAAGGGCTAGGCTGTTAGGAGCTCACTCCTCCATACCAGAAATGAAACCAGCACAGGTCTACCTTAAAAAAAAGCCCCAATCCAAGCCATCATCATCCCTCATCTGGATTACTGCAAAGGCCTTCTACTTAGTTTCTTTATTTACCTTTAAGTGACCAGGGGTGAAAAGGATGGCTGTAATTTCATCCCTTGGCTCCACCTCATTAATTTGGAAGTCATTTTGAGATCCAAAGGTGAGAAGATGGTAGAAAAGAGGTCTCTCCCCTGGAAGATAGCCCCATGGTATGTTCACCTTCTCAGTAAGGCCTACCCTGAATACCTTATTCAAAATAGCACATTCTCATTCATACTCTACTTTTTCTATCCTGTGACATTTACCCTTCCAAATATACTATACAACTTATTTATTTATTTTATTTATTGACTGACTACCCCTACTAGAAAACAAGCTTCACTAGGGCAAGAATTTTTGTGTCTTATTCACTATCATACCTCTAGAGCCCATACTAGTGGAAGCACATAATAGGTGAGAAATAAACATTTGACTGTACCAATCCACTATAACTTCTAATTCTGAAACCCCTTAGTTTTGTACATTCCTCTCTAGGCAGAGGATTTTTCTGAACTTATATCAGAAGCATTAGTCTTTGCATTCTACTCTACACTGTGTATTATGGTCTAGACAGAGCAGAAGGCAAATTTCTTATAAACAAAGAACTTCTTAAAGAACACAACCATTTCTTTTGTTTTTGTCCAGACTCTGTAGGACATTGTATTAAAATTTTTCTCCAGTCTGACATCTAGACTCAGGATATAATAAGAGATGGCATACATAGGAGAGCAATTTCTGAACTTATGCTCAGATGAAAAAGGACACAGATTGAACCACAGGCCAAGGTACGTATCTAAAATTAAAGTTCCATTTTGCCTATCTCTAAGCAGATTTTCACTCTAAAGTTTCTGAGCAAGATCTGATGCCTTGGGCATATATGCAGAAGCATGTTGGGTTAGCTTGGCCACTAGAGTGAAATATATTTAGCTTTAAACTATATTTGCATTCATTCCGTCTATATTTTCAGTTTTGCATTATATAAGAATATATATTAATGAGAAAACTTGTAAGACAATAAGATTATAAATAGTTTAACTTAATATCCATGCATTGGCTTCTCCATCCATAGGGCACAGATTCCTGGCTTACTCTGTATGAGAGAGTGAACTAATTTTTAATTTCCCTAGATCTTTGTAATTTCCAGGGAAGTTATGCATACAGACAATGAGAGCAGGGTAGAAAATGAAAGTGATGTTGATAGTCACCAGGACAAGGGTACTAGCTCCTCTTATTCCTGCTTGGACTCACAGAAAATCCTTGGGGGAGTATTGGAAGTAAGCTGGAGTCTATGTCCCAAACCAAGTTAAGATAGGTTAGACCATACCATGGGGCCCTAGGTGGAAAGATCAAGACTGATGTGCAGGTCCTTGACTGGCTGCCTGAGCTCCTACAGATAAGCTCCTGTTGTACTGTAAGACATGACCTCTTTTGCAGAGAAGAGCAAAACTGGTTTAATAAACAAAGGTGTAAGGCACCATTTTAAAAGAAAATTTGTCTCCAGAGGTACCTGAGATTTTTCATAGAGGCAGATTATCTCATTTGGGTACAAAGCTCGACTCTCAGGCAGAGCCCTCTACTTCAATTACAGAAGCAGCTGATTTTCCAGAAAAAGTTTATTCTACACAAGGGTATTTTGAATGTCGAGCAAACTCCAAGAGAATAAGAAGTAAGGATTTTGGCTTGCTTTGCACAGCATCCACGAAAAGATGGCTACCATAAGTGCTTTCACATGATAATCAAGAGAGGTTAAGTTTTTGAGGGCAACTCTGTATTCCCAAGGCCTGGCAGAAAAACGTGGTATACTGAAGACTCCTTAGGGAAAGCTAGTTGAGTGATGAAATCCATCACTGGCACTCAGAGGCTTTCGAGCACTCTGCTAAATTTGTAGAGGGCCAGCGAGAACAAGAGGCACACCAGTGGTGTAGAGGAAATAAATTAGTTACACAGTAATACTCCTCCTGTGAATAAGGAAATTCACATAATAGAAAAACTATCCATACAGAAGCAAATAAAGATCTTAACACACAAATTCTAAAAGAATATTGTTTATACTATTTTGAGGAGATGATTATGTGGTTATTATTAAATAGATTAAGACAATGGTTAACAGTCATGACAGACATATATGCAGAAAAAAAAATTTTTAACAAAGGCGATGACTTCCTTATAGAAAGGGAATCCATGATATTAGGAAAAAAATGTAAAGGACATTTTAAATTCTGGCCATTTATAAGCTTTATCTTTCTCTTACCCCATTATCACTCAAAAACAAAGCAGATCTTTGTTCCAGGCTACCAAGCCAGAAGGCTGGAAGAAGGGGAGAAGTACAAATGACAAATTTTTTTCATATTTTTCTACTCATACAGCAAAACCAATATTTGTTATAATTTGCTATAACTATTTTTCCCTTAAGACTGTTGTCAGCTACTTTAAGAAACAATTACTATCAAAACTTCAAATCTGTCAGTTCAAGGACTTTTAAAAAATTTTAGCCTCTTAATATATTATTATAATACATATTTATGTATATAGACATATATAGTTTTTCCTCACAAAGACAAGTCGAACTATAATACAGTTGTAAACTTGCTATTTTCACTGAACAGTATTTCATTAACTTTCTTTCTTATATAGAACATGTTTATGTAGAAGCAGTCCCTGTTTTAAGCAGAATCCTCAAATGGTCTCCTAAACTTCCCCCCAGTAATCCTAGGGTTGCATAATCCTTGGGACTGTAAGTATGATGACTTTTAACCCCAGCATTAGGTTATGTTATACGGTACAGTTGACCATAAAATAGGAAGACTATGTGGATGAGCCTGACCTAATTCCATGAGTCCTTTAAAAGCACAGAATTTTCTCCCACTAATTGCAGAAAAGTAAGAGATTTAAGGCATGGGAAGGATGTTGCTGTTAACCTGAAGATGCAGAGGGCTATACAGCAAGAAAATCAGGTGGCCATTAGGAGCTAAGAGCAGTTCCCAGCTGACAGCCAGCAAGGAAACTGGAACCTCTATCCGACAACCGTAAGAAACTGAATCCTGCCAATAACAAACCATAAACTTGTAAGTAAATTTTCCCCTACAGCTTTCAGATTACAATACAACTCAACTGACCCTTTGACTTCAGCCTTGTGATAACCTGAACAAAGAACCCAGAATGCCCTGGCAGACTTCTAACCTACAGAACTATGAACTAAAAAAATGGGAAATTTTGTAATCCATTACATTTGTTTTAATTTGTTATGCAACAACAGAAAACTAATTCAGTCCCCCTCTCACCTGTTTTCACCTCAATCTTTTCAAAGGCTAAACTATTACTTATTTAGTCCTCTCTTCTCTTATGGACATTTAGACTGCCTTAAGATATTTGCTATTACAAAAACAGCATTCTTATACATATGAGCACAAATTTATTGGTATCAAATTGTTCATAGTATATGTATACAATTTAAAAATGTGTACCATGACACCAAAAATACAAGCAAAAAAAAAAAAAAGATACAAGGCTTCATCAAAAACCGCTGTGCATCAAAAGACACTATCAAGAAAGTGAAAAGATAACCTACAGGAGGGGAAAGATTTGGAAATCATATATCAGATAAGGGCTTAGTATCTAGGAAACATAAAGAACTCTTAAAACTCAACAAAAAGACAAATCATCCAATTAAAAGTGGGCAAAGGACTTGAATACACATTTCTCCAAGGAAGATACACAAATGGTTAAAAACATGAAAATGTGCTCCCATCATTAGTCATCATGAAAATGCAACTTAAGTTACAGTGAGGAGGGAAAAAAACCCAGAAAATAGCAAGCACTGATGAGCATGTGCAGAAACTGGAAACCTCATACATTGCTGGTAGTAATGTAAAATGGTTCAGCTGCTGTGGAAAACAGTTTGGCAGTTTCTCAAGTTAAATACAGAATTACTGTATAACCCAGCAGTTCCACTCCTAGGTGTATACCTAAAACCAATATATAAACCTAAAAGAACAGAAGACAGGCACTCAAACAAATACACATACATACATGTTTATAGCAGCACTTTTCACTACAGCCAAAAGGTAGAAACAGTACAACTGTCTATCAACGAATGACTGAATAAACAAATTGTGGCATGACCATACAATGAAATATTATTCAGCCATATAAAGAAATGAGGTCCTTATGCATGCAACAACATGAAAAAACCTAAAAACGTAAGTGAAATTACTCCAGATGCAAAAGGTCACACACTGTATGAATCCACTTATATGAAATATCTAGAACAGATAAATCCATAGAGATGGAATGCAGACTGGTAGCTTCCAGGAGTGGGGTGCGGAGGAATGAATGAGAATGAGGAACAACTGTTTATCAGGGCTTCCTTTGGGGATGATGACAATGTTTTGGAACTAAACAGAGGTGGTGGTTGCACAACATTGCGAATGTAATAAATGACATTCAACTGCTCACTTTAAAATGATTAATTTTGTTTTGTGACTCTTACATCAATTAAAAATGTGTTCCATAAAATTTTTAATACTTATAGTTTGCCTTTCTTCTTGATTACCCTTGCTACTAGTATGTCTATTTTTTAAAGTTTTTTCCCAAAGAATCAGTTTTTATTTTATTGATCCTCTCTATTGTTTATTTCTTTAAGTTCTATTATTGTATTACTTTCTTCTACTTTCTTTAGGTTTATTTTTCTTTTTCTAATATCCTAAGCTGAAAATGTAATTCATTTATTTTTCTTTATCTGGGGGCAGGGGAATTGCCAATGATCTGGTTTGTTGACAACTAGAGTGTAAAAGTGGAGGAGAGACTCAGCAAAACTGAGGGGCACAGAAAGGCACCCATTTACTGACAAACCCTCAAACAATGCTTGGGCAGCTGTTCACAAAGGTCAGTGTTGGGAAGCAGCTAAAGGAACAGCTATACCATGGCTCTTCCATAAGGGTGCTGTGTCAATGGAAGTCCTTGACAGTATTTAAGGTCTCATCTGACTTTAAGTTGGGTGAGGGAACCTAAGGAATTCTGTGAATACCTTTACTTTTTAAATTTAAAATCTAATTGAATCTATGTGCAACAGTGTTTAAAAAGTCTAATAGTAGTATCTGCTGGCACAGCTAACTACATTCGATACTCTGTAATAGCCTATAATGAAAAAGAATATGAAAAGGAATATATATATACTGAATATGTGTAACTGAATCACTATGCTGTACATCAGAAACTAACACAACATTGTAAACCAACTATACTTCAATAAAAAAGAGAAAGTCAAATAGTTTAAAAGGCTTCTTCGTTTTTGATACTGGTGAAACCTTTAATCAAGATACCATAAACCATCAGTGGGCTTCATGGCTTTTCCCAACGTATACTGTATTTGTTAAGAACAAAGCATTTTAATTTTGGCCCAACTTGGATGTTGTAAATTTACCATTGAGTGAGGTGGCGGTAATGAGGGCAAGTTCTGTTTAACACCCTTGGCTTCTTCATCCTCTAACAATTGTCAAAGTGCATGGCTCCCAAACAGGAACCTTGTAAGAGCAAAGCAAACAAGCAGCCTTATATTTGTGTCTTCATGCCTTTCATCAATGATGAAAAATTATCAGCCATTATTTCTTGGAGTACATCTTCTCATTTTTTACTTTTCTCCTTTTCTGTGATTCTAGATGTTAATTACCCTTTCTCATTCTATTCTCCATGTACCTTAATACTTTCACATTCTTCATTTCCTTTTTATCTCTTTGCAGCATTCTGGATAGTTACACTCATTTACTCAACAAATATTTACTGAACACTTACTAGGTGACAAGAAGTGTTCCAGGCACACAGGTACCTTAGTGAACAAAATACATCCCTGCCCAGGAAGAGACAAAATGGGGAAATAGACAATAAATGATAAACACAATAAATGACTAAACTATATAGAATGTGATAAATGCCATTTAATAAAAAAATGAGAATAAGGTAATTTCTTTTTTTATTTCAAAAAAAGACAATTTTATTTGTCTGTAATGAGATCACAGATTATCTTAGAAAATTCTGTTTCAAAGCACAAGTGAAGAAAATCTGCATAATGTTTGTCATACTGGTTATGTGATGACATAGAAAATACATATACATCTCATTGTCTTACACAGATGTCAGATGTAACACTTCCTAGAAAAAGTCACATTTCTCCACAATTCTTTTTTTTTAAACTTTATTGAGGCATGATTGACATATGAAAAGCTGTATATATTTAATGTATACAACTGGAAGAGTCTGGAGATAAGCATGCACCCATGAAACCATCACCACAATCTAAGCCATAAACATACCCATCATCTCCAGAAGTTTCCTTTCACTTTACCTATTAGTATTTATTTATACTGTGAGATAAGAACACTTAACAAAAGATTTATCCTCTTAGCAAAAATTTAAGTATAAGTTATCTGTAGGCACCACGCTGTATTGTAGATCTCTAGAATTTACTCATCTTGTATAACTGAAAAAGTACCCTTTAATTAACACCTCCCCATTTCCCTCTCCCCCTAGGCTCCAGTAATCACTACTGTACTCTCTCCTCCTAAGAGTCTGACTGTTTAGACTCCTCATATAAGTGGTATTACATAGTATCTATTCTGTATCTGGCTTATTTCATGAAGCACAATATCCTCCAAGTTTATCCATCTTACTACAAATGGCAGGATTTCCTTCTTTTTAAAGGTTAAACAATATTCCACTGTATGTATATACTACAGATTTCTTTATCCATTCATCCACTGGTAGGAACTTAAGTTGCTTCCTTGTTTGGTTGTTATAAATAATGCTGTAATGAACATGGGAATGCAGCTATCTCTTTGAGATCCTAATTTCAATTCCTTTGTATATATATACATTTACCCAGAAGTGGGATTGCTGTATCATAGGACAGTTCTATTGTCTATTTTTTGAGGAACCCCTATATTGTTTTCCATAGTGGCTGCATTAGTTTACATCATCAGCAGTGTACAAGGGTTTCCTTTTCTCCACATCCTCCCCAACATTAATCTTTTTTTTTTTAATTTGATAAATTTGACATGATACATTTTGTAAACTTTAGCTGTACAGTGTTACTTTGATATATTTATATATTGTAACATGATTGCCATTGAAGCAACACTTATCACATTGCATCATAGTACAATATTATTGTCTTTTATTAATCATACTGTATGTTAGATCTCTATAGCTTATTTACTACTTGTTACAAGTTTGTACTCTTAAACACCACTGATCTTATTCCCCCCTCACATCCCCTGGCAATCACCACTGTATTCTTTTTTCCCCCATTTGACTTCTTTAGATTCCACATGTAAGTGATACCATACTTTCTCTGTGTGACTTAACTCACTTAGCATAATGTACTCAAGATTCATCCATACTGTTGAAAATAGTAGGACATCCTCCTTTCCCATGGCTGAGTAATATTCCATTGTGTATATATAACACATTGTTTTTATCCATTCATCCATCCACAGGCATTTGGGTTGTTTCCGTATCTTGATCATTGTAAATAATGCTGTGATGAACATGAGTGTGCATTATCTTGTCAAAATCATGTTTTCATTTCCTTTGGGTATATATCCAGAAGTGGAGTTGCCGGATCATATGGTAGATCTAGTTTTAATTTCTGAGGAACCTCCATATTGTTTTCCATAGTGGTTGGATTAAATTACATTCCCATCCACAGTATATCAGGGTTCCCTTTTCACCATATCCTCGAGTCATTCTAACCAGTATGAGGTGATATCTCATTTTGGTTTTTATTTGCGTCTCCCCGATGATTAGTGATGCTGAGCAACATTTCATTTTGATGTTCTCTTCAGAAAAATGTTTAGTTCTTCTGTCAGCTTTTTAATTGCTCTGTTTGTTTTTATGTTTTTAAGTTGTGTTCTTTATATATTTTGGATATTAATCCCTTACCCGATTTGGATATTATTTTGCAAAAATTTTCTCCCATTTTATAGGTTGCCTTCATTTTCTTGATTGTTTCCTCTGCTGTACAGAATGAAATTTTTAATTTTGATATAATCTCACTTGTCTACTTTTGCTCTTGTTGCTTATTCTTTTGGTGTTGTATCCAAAAAATCATTGTCAAGGCCAATGTCATAAGCTTTTTTTCTGTTTCCTTTTAGGAGCTTTATGGTTTCAGGTCTTACATTAAGTCTTTAATCCATTTTGAGTTGATTTTTGTGTGTGTTACAAAGGTAAAATTTCATTCTTTTGCATATGGGTGTCCAGCTTTCCCAACACCATTTATTGAAGAGGCTATCCTTTCCCCATTGTGTATTCTTAGCACCTTTGTCAAAGATCAGTTGACTGTATATGTGTGGGTTTATTTCCAAACTGTCTATTCTGTTCCACAAGTCTTTGTATCTGTTTTTATGACAGTATCATAATGTTTTTTCAATTGAAGTATAGTTAGTTTACAATGTTGTGTTAGTACCATACTGTTTTGATTGCTGTAGCTTTGTAAATATTTTGAAATCAAGAAATGTGATGCCTTCAGCTTTGTTTAATGTTTCTTCTCTTTTACTTGCACTTCTCCCCCAACCTTAAATGAACTCCTACATTACCTGACAGCACACTGCACGTTAGTTACATAAAGTGTTTTCTTAATAACTGAAATATTTCCTGTGTTTTGCTCTTTGCTCTTCTCACATGCTATCACATTTTTAGACAGCTTTGTTTTTGCATGCAGGAACTATGCCTATGAAAATTCTCATCTTCATTTGTGACAGCTTACCTGTATCCCAGATGCCCCAACCACATGGCCTGTGGTTTGTCTAGCAATCCCCTCAAATTCAACATAGCCAAAATTGAACTAATCATTTTTTCACTTGGCTGGATTCAATAATTATAGTAAAACTCTCCTTGACTCTTACATTAAAAACCACTGAGTTATATGTTTTACAGAGAGGGAGGGAGAGAGAGAAAGAGGGAAGTGGTAAGAGAAATAACTAGGTTTGTTGCTACATTTAAGTAGACTACTCATTCATTCAACAAATAACTACTGAGTACCTACTATACGCCAATACTCTTCCTATGTTCAAGGAATTTTCCGGTGAGTCAGATTAAAAAAAAAAAATCTCTGTTCTCTTGATGCTTACAGTTCAGTGTTGAGACATAGGCAATAAAAATGGAATTTACCAAGCCAACAAAAGTAGGGAGGCATAAAAGAGTAAGGCATGTTTAGAAAAAGCCAAATAAGTCATCAGGGCAAAAGAGGATGCATGAAATACGGTTAGAGAAGTAGGCAGAATTATACCTTTTATGCCATGCTAAATCACAAGAGCTTTACTGAGAGCAGCATGAACAATTATGTGGTTATGCGGGAACTGACATGAACAATTTGCATTTTTTAGAGAATTATGATGGTGGTGTGAAGAATAACTTAGGGTAAGAAGAGACATTCAGGGAGTCTATGTTTCAGAAGAAATGTGAAGGATCTGGGGTGACAGCAAGGATAAACTGCAGGCAGTGATCTGACTGATATTACAAGATAGAAGTTAACAGAATACAGTGATTAATTGAGAAGAGGAGATAGAGAAGGAGGAGCCTAAGAGGACTCCTAAGTTTCTGACCTGGATCTCTGATCAAACAATAATGCCTCTCACTTGATTTAAAGAACACAGGAGGAAGTATATGTGTGAGGAAAGAAAGTGAATGCAGCTTAGATATGTTGAGGTAGAAGTGTCTGAAGGACATCCAGGGACTATGTCTGGCAGGAAACAGGACCTGAAGCTCCGGGGGAGGTCTTACTTAGAGATTTAGGTTTCAAGGCTAAATATTTATGACTCTGTTTGGAAAGATGAAATGTCACAAGAAATAGTTAAAGCTGCCAACGCCCTATCCTATCAGCTGCTGCTCCTGCTCTCCAGTAGATCATCTAATACTCATCAGTCAACATATATCAGAATGTGCTATGTGGATTTGCAATTTATCATTCACTTTAGACCCCCGAGGTTTGCCTATGGAATCAGCAATGAAACTTACAGTAGAGGAATAGCTGGTTTTTTCTTTAGCCTGTTCCCCTGCTCACATGCGTTCTTTAGCACAAAGGTAAGAGTGTCCCGGCAATACTGAACACTAGACTAGCACCATTTGATTGGAGATTAGATTAGCAATATTGGATTGGAAAGACAGTCACTCAAGGAGTTATCTTGAGGAGCAGAAATAATTAAACTGATAGCTCTGTTTCAGCACTCTGAACACTTGATGTAATACATCCCTAACCTTTTGTGACTTCTGATAACTGCTTTGAGAAAGTAATGTATGACCAGTTTAATACCTAATCATAATGAAAGCATATTTATCTAGTAACACCAGCCCAATGACCTAAAATCTTTGAGGGCTTATACAAGTACACAAATCCTAATGGAAAGAAGAACATTTATTGATTAAACCTAAATCTAAAATTCTACTT
The DNA here is from genome assembly GCF_048773025.1 of Camelus bactrianus. NCBI lineage: Eukaryota > Metazoa > Chordata > Mammalia > Artiodactyla > Camelidae > Camelus > Camelus bactrianus. The sequence continues at coordinate 32,886,500 of NC_133555.1, forward strand.
ATTAGTTCACTCTCAAAACTGAAGAAAATTGATATTTTCAACTGAGAATCTTACAATTTTATTATGTGAAGGTGGTATAGTTCTCTAATATCTGGGGATTTTTAAATGACCTAATCATTGCCAGCAACTCTACAAAAATTTTTTTAAACATTTCTTTTTTTAAAATGTTTTATTGTTTCTTGAGACTAAATTACAAACAATAAATCCAAAGATAAAACTACTGGGGCATTGATGATCTTGCACGGATTATAAACCAGAGCAGGAGGGTGCCTTTACTGGGCCTGGTTCTTCTCTGTGCAGTAAGCCCAAAAAAGAACGTACTGGACACAGGCACTGTGTGTGGTGCTCAGATCACAGAGAGAGAAGACAGTCCCTGGCACTCAAAGTAGTATGCTCTCATTTTCAAACTGCAACCATGGACTTTCAGTGGTTCCATGGGGTACTAGGTAAGGCAGAGGCAGGGGCATGATGTGATTCCTGTTATTTCCCCTTTTCCTTCAACAGTGGAGTAGTTCCAGGCAGGATCATCAATGCACTAGTTGTTTTATCTTTGGATTTATTACTTATAATTTAGTCTCAAGAAACAATAAAACAAAACAAGATTACACTGTATAGCACAGGGAAATATACACAAAATGTTATGATAACTCACAGAGAAAAAAATGTGACAATGAGTGTGTATATGTCCATGAATGACTGAAAAATTGTGCTGAACACTGGAATTTGACACATTGTAAAATGATTATAAATCAATAAAAAATGTTAAAAAAAAGAAACAATAAAACATTTTAAAAGAAGAAATTGGAAAAACTAAGAAAAAATTTTTGTAGAGTTGCTGTAAATGATTAGGTCATTTAAAAATTTATTGGACTTTCTTAGAAAATTTATCTTGAAGAAAGGATTTTTTCACACACAAACATAAATAATAAAGTTTACAATCTTCTAGTCTAGCAGAAAAATAAGAACAGCCAGAATCTATGTCCACACAGCCCTGGCCTGTAAATCTTGCCTGTGCAGCAGCTAGAGCTTCCATCACCATCACTACCACGTCCTCTACCACAGTTTTCCTAGAAGCACATACTGGGAGCCACTGGAGGCAAGGAAAACCCACATGCCCTCGTCAATGAGAGTATTATTTTATTCTTATGCCAGAATGAAGCACAGTGCTTTAATTTTGGTGGGGAGGAGGGATAAGATTAGAGGCACTGTGAAACATGCAAATTAACTGCTTCTCTTTTGTACTCTGTTACAACTTTCATTTTTCATTTTGCCACATGTAACATGCAACTGGGAAAGTGAAACCACTGATTTCAAAATGCTATTAAGTAAAACAACAACAACAAAATACCCATAAAGCACTCAACACAGAAAGTCCCCAAGCAATATAAAAATATCCCAAGACTTATTTTCTCTTGGCCCCATCTAGAAAATAACCACAGAGAAATGCCTGGGCTTCCAAAAATTCCAAGTTGGCTACAAAGGGCATCTCATCCATTCAGAACCTTGGCTAGCCTCTAGAGGAAGAGAAGGCTAGAGTGTTTCCTTGATTTCTCCCTACCTTTCAAGGGAAAAAGCACTGCTGCAGTTGCTTATGTCTAAGGGTCTCACTGTTCTGTCAAGAAACATGGTCTAATGCATGTCAGTCCCTTTCTGTGGCTTCTCCTCCAATCCAAGACAAAGAGCAGTGATGGAGTCAGGCCAGCTTTCCCTTTTGCCCAGAAGATGCCCTTCCTTTCACAACGTAGACTGATAGTGAGGACTGGGGCTGCTCTCAGACAGGACATTAGACAATTTCCCTGTGAACCCTCTCCTCTACATGTAGGAGAGCAGAGCTCAGGGTCTCCTGCATTCAAGAGCTGGGCCTCTTTGCTGAATTTGCTTTGTTCTATGTTTATCCTATGTGTTTTCTCTGGCATTGAATAGATGCATCCTTTTCTCTCCCTGAGGTGGTGATGGCCAAGATCAGGATTTGAGCTTCCATGTGGAAATAGGCACAAGATACAAAAGTGCCCACACATGACTTCAAGGTACACTGGGATTTGAGGCAAAACTCTCAGCTAAATAAGGGGAGGTTACTTTATCTTGTTTTGCCTTGTCTGTGCATCTATCTTCTCCGAAGTCCAGAGATGCCTATGAACCAGGACACACCATCCTACTAGAGTCTCAACCTCACCAGAACTTCTAATAACTTTTACCTGATCTGCTTGCCTTCTCTCATATCATATAAGGAAAAGAAGACATCGGTATCCTCCCCAATGGTATTGTAGGTGAAACTCTTCAGGCTGAGGAAGAAGTGATGTGGCACTGGTATCCGACAGGTTTCACCATGACGTGGGCGCATTGTATCTACCTAATGAGGAAGGCAAAAAACAGTGATTTTTATTTTAGTTAGTCATTATATTGATCATAAATAAAACTAAAACTAACTGATTAACTCTCCTCATACGCTGAAGGGGACTATTTGAGAGAGAGAGATTGACTGAAGGTGTTCTCTTTGCTAGTAGCAGATGCTGTACCAATATGTGTGGTCTGAAGTGGGCAAATATGCAGCTGGGAAAAGTAAACAGAGTGAAGGAGATATGGGAACAGTAATTTCAACTTCTGCGTGAACTCAAAATCTCTACCAGGTTAGAAACATCTAAATTCTCCAGACAACTATTTCCAAGGTCATTTCTTAGAGTTGCTGTCATGATCGTGATGCACTTGATTTACACTGTTAGATGTTAATACTAAATACCATTCTGAATACTATTTTGATGTTTGCAGACTGATTCATTTTAGTCTCTCAGTCTACTTTGTTTCCATTGTGCTTATGTAAATTTGCACAGAGGAGTGGAGACTTGCTAAATCTAGCTGGAGGTCAGGGCTCCTTAGAGGAGAGGCACCACACAATCAGGAAGTCAGCAGTGTCTGTCATTTCCTGCTGCATCTCTATTTTGTCATAAGAACTGAGGGAACAAACTGCGAGGCCTGGTTAAGCTGCTTACCTGGGATGTGCTTTGCTGTACGCTCTGCCGGCTTGACAAATGCTATGGAAAGAAAGAAAGAAATTTCACTCAACTGGGAAGGAAACTAACTTTAATTAAGCACCTTCTATATGTTAGGCACTGATATGTCTTTTACATATATGATCTCATTTAATCCTAATAACCTTGTTAGACAAATATTATTTGTATTTGATGGAGGAAACTAAGGCTTAGTGTAAAGAAGTTAACATGCTAAGGGTCCCACACAGCAAGAAGGTGGCAAAGTCTGGATCCAAATCCAGGCCCTTTCATTTTAGAGTACCAGCCAATTCACAGGTGGGTGCTTGCTACTAGATTTTTGCTTTGCCACTGTCCTCACCACACACTGCGTCACGTCCTACACTGTGTGATCCACCTTCTTCAGGCTCACCACATGGGAGAAGGTATAGCCTTTAATCACAAGGCAGTCCCTCCCTAACATCTCTCCATGCTGTTTCTTTGTTGCTGCCTAAAGTTAGAAGTAGATCGCAATCCCAGCTACATGCAAATAGGACAAATTGCTCACTCTCTCAAGAGACATTTTCCTCAACTGTAAAATTTAAATAAAAGCTTTTATTATCTTCCTCACAAGATTACTGTGAGGCTAAAATTTCATGACGGGGAAGCAGCATGACATAGTAGTCAGGGACCTAAGTGCAAGTCAGGACATCCTGGTTTTAAATCTTGACTTATTTTTTCCTCATCTGTAAAGTGAGGACAGCATTTTTTGCTGAACCTCACAGGGTTCTGTGCAGATTAACCCAGCCCAGTACACACTGTACGTGGTTGGTCACTGTTATCTATAATTAGTTTTCTTCTCATTATTGGTATTCTTCTTCATTATTAGTTATTTCAGAAAAGTCAGTCACATTTAGAAGCAAACCCTGGTTAGCAAGAATGGTGGGTTCACACACATTCACTCTCTGGTCCTGGTAGACTTAAAAATGCGAGTTTCTATCCTGCTCCCTTTTGGTCCTAGAGGTTGTGAGACAGCGCTCATTTGGTGAACTGTGGGTAAGAAATATGGTTGCTAAGCAGAATGGTTTCATTTCTTTAACAAATATACACATTTAACTCTAAATAAAACTTAAATAAAATTAATATTAATTAAATATTAATTTAAGTGTATCTCACCAGCTATATTTGCTAATTATTAAATATTCATGTGCACTATTAGCTACATTGATTATTATTAATGATTAATGTTCATTCCATGGGACTATATGTTTCCATGATACATATTAAATATAACAAAAACAGGTTTTCACCAACTGGGGAAATCATCACATAGAATGTATATGTACAAGAGAAAACTTTATATATAACAGGTTATAAAAAAGCTTTTAAAAAATCAGGCTTTCAAAACATATCAAGCTTTCTATGGTTTACTGACCCATATTGCACTGGGAAGATTACTGGCCTAAAATATTTTCCATTATCTTATTTTCAGGGGCTACACTAAGTCATTTTTCTCAAGTGAATTTACTCACTCTTAAAAATGACTACCAATCTCAAACATAAATGTTCAATTATAACTGTATATGGGAGTTTACAGCTAATTTCAGTGTAAAACATCCCAGCTGACAACTTCAGAGGCATCAAATCTGGGGAGAACTTTTCAGCCTAGTCTGAAAGCACCTCACACAAGTGGCCAGAGAATGGCACTGGAACTAGCATTTTGGAACGTCTTCCACAGTAAGGAAAAAACACTACCCTGTTGTCATGCAGCCTTCAGCTGGCCAGCTGGTACTTCCCTCTTTAGAGCCACCATCACCTGTGTTAGAGCTGTAATGTATTATGTTCCCATGTTTGCTACCTAAGTCTACACTTTACCCACTTTACCCTCCTAGGGAACAAAGTATCTATCATAATTTTTATATCCAAAGTGCTTTGCAAAAATACATCAAAATACAAATTAATCACGGAATGTATGAACTACATTATTGCCTCTGCCAAATTTTACCCCACAGAGAAGTCATTTTCAGCCTTTTCAAGTCTCTGGTCCATTTAGTTCACAAAGGTCTACCAATATGGGGAAAAAACGGTGTAGCTTTAGACATTCTATTTAACTGAATAACACAATTAATTGCCTGCTATGTATGTTGGGAATTGTGTTAGGTATTGTATGTCTCACAAGGAAATATAAGATATATCTGGGTCAGGATCACCAAGGAAATGATGCTTGATTGTTAGTAAATAATCAACTGATTTAAAAATCCAGAAGTGGAAATATAAATATTAATCTATTAAAACATTAATTAATGAAAAGTTAAAAGCCCTAAAGGCTTGCAGTAAAAGTATCAGTCCTCTGTTCACTTTATCCTATTCCCCAGAGATAAGTGCTTTCAACTCTTTAATGTATTTTTTCCTAGAATTTATCAAATATTTCTAAATGTCATATTTACACTGCACTTTTTAAAATCCAATTTGAGATTTATCTATGGGCTTCTTATTACAGTAGCTGAGGATTTTTGTAGTTGTTTACATCCATTTCCCTTAATCCATCTTCTTAATATCTCACATGTTTTGGTTAAAACCTTTTTATTGTACTATAACTGTCAAATATGATTCACTGCCGAGTCACGCAGTATACTTCATTTAAAATTTAAAATTAAACTTTCTTTCTTCTACTACTATCTGCTTTTATACTGAAGCTACTTAGTTTTACTTACATTACAGGGCCTTTTCCTGCGCCCTCCAACAGCTCTATAAAATACCTTCCAGGGATTTGTATTTATATTAAATACATATCCCTCCTGGCTGCCCTTCTGCTTTAATCTTGACCAGTTATTCTCTAGGCCTACTTCACAACTATCATCCTGGGACTTTCCACTGATGTTAACCTAAGAATTCTTTGTACCTTCCATTTGAGTCAGAATCCCTTTCCTGGATGGTACTTGTCAACATCTTTTGGTTTACTCCTTCACTTTAAAGAAATAATTCATTTCTCAGTAGTTTCCTGAAAAGGGATCTAAGAGAGAGGTTTGGTTTGGTTGGAGATTCTGAATGACCAAAATTTTCTTTAGGCTACTTGATGGATAATGTGGCTAAGTAAATACAGAATTCTAAGGTGAATTTTACTTTCCCTCATAGTTTTAAAGGCAATTGTTCATTATTGTCTGCTTTTCAATTTTGCTATTAGGAAGACAAATGCTTATTCTTACAACAATCCTTCAGTAGGTGACATATTTTTCTCTCTGGAAGCTTTCAGCTTTAGTGAGCTGAAATTTCACGATTAAGCAATAAATACTTGTTGGGCCTTTTCAACCTAGATACTCAGATCTATGTTCTGGGAAAGTTTTTTGTTTTTAGCTTTACTGAGATATAGTTGACATACAACACTGTATAAGTTTAAGGTATATATGTATTTATTGCAAAATGAGTACCACAATGAGGTCAGTTAACACATCCTTCACCTAACATAATTACCTTTATGTTGTTGCTGTCACCATGGTGAGAACTTTTAAGATCTACTCCTTTGGTAACTTTCAAGTATATAATACATTACTGTTAAGTGCAATCACCATGCTGTACACTAGACCCCCAGGATTTAATGCTCTTATAACTGGATGTTTGTACACTTTGACCAACACCTCCTCGTTTCCGCTATTCCCCAGCCCCTGATCTACTCTGCCTGTGTGAGTTCAGCCTTTTTAGATTCCACATATAAGTGAGATCACAAAGTATCTGCCATTCTCTATCTGACTTACTTCACTTAACATAGTACTCTCCAAGTTCATCCATGCCACAAATGGCAGGATTTCCTTCTATTTTATAGGCTGAATAATAATTCCATCTTATATATACACCATATTTTCTTTACCCCTTCATTCATCGATGGACACTTAGGTTGTTTCTATGTCTCAGATATTGTGAATAGTACTTCAATGAATATGGAAATGCAGCTATCTCTTTTGAGATTCTGATTTCAATTTCTTTGAATATATACCCAGAGTGGAATTTGTAAATTACATGATAGTTCTATTTCCTATTTTTTGAGGAACCTCCATACTGTTTTCCATAGTGGCTATACAAATTTATATTTCCACCAACAATGCACAAGAGTTCTCTTTTCTCCACATCCTTGCCAGCATTTATTTGATGGTAGGCAAACAGGTATGAAGTAATATCTAACAGATTGAGACAATATCTCATTATGGTTTTGATTTGCATTTCCCTGGTGATTAGTGATACCGAACACCTTTTCATATATTTCTATGTCCTCTTCAGAAAAAAAGATCTTTTGGCTATTTAAAAACTCAGGTCATTTCATCTTTGTTATGAAGTATTCCTTACATATTTTGAATATTAACCCTTTATCATATATATGGTTTGCAAATATTTTCTCCTATTCTGCAGGTTTTCATTTTGTTGATTGTGTATTTTGCTGTACAGAAGCTCTTCTTGTTTGATATAGTTCCACTTGTTGATTTTTACATTTGTCGCTTGTGCTCTTGATGTCACATCCAAAAGATCATTGCCAACACCAACGTCAAGCAGCTTTTCCCATTTCTTTATGGATATTTATGGTTTCAAGTCTAACATTTACATCCTTAATCCATTTGGAGTTAATTTTTGCGAGTAGGGTAAGACAGGCGTACAATTTCATTCTTCTGCATGTGAGTATCCAGTTTTGTCAACATTCACTGAAGAGAGACTATCCTTTCCCCGTATTGACTCTCTTTTCAAAATATTACTTGACTGTATATGTGTGGGTTTATTTCTGGGATCTTGATTCTGTTCCAATCTTTTCTATTGGTCTATGTACCTGTTTTTATGCCAGTACCACATTGTTTTGATCACTTTAGATTTGTAATATAGTTCGAAATCAGGGAGTGTGATGCCTCTAGCTATATTCTTTCTCAAGATTGCTTTGTCTATTCAGGGACTACTGTGGTTCCATATGAATTTTAGGATTGGTTATTCTATTTCTGTGGAAAATACCACTGGAATTTTGGTAGGGACTACAGTGAATTTATAGATGGCTTTGGTAATATGGGTATTTTAACAATATTAACTCTTTCAGTTCTTGAGCATGGGATATCTTTCCATTTATTTTTATCTTCTTTAATTTCTTCACCAATGTCTTATAGTTTGCAGTATACAGATCTTTAACTTCCTTGGTTAAATTTATTCCTAAACACTTTATTGTTTTGATGCTATTGTAAATGGGACTGTTTTACTTCTCTTTCAGATAGTTCACAGTGTATTCTGATTTTTGAAAAATTAACTTATGTATGTTTATTTTGTATCCTGAAACTTTACTAAATTTGTTTATTCTAACAGCTTTTTGGTAGAGTCTTCAGGGTTTTCTATATAGAAGATCAGGCCATCTGCAAATAGTGACAGTTCACTTCTTTCCCATTTGGATGCCTTTCGTTCTTTTTCTTGCCTAATTGCTCTGGTTAGGACTTCTAGTACTATGCTGAATAGGAATAGTGAGAGTGGGCACTCTTGTCTCGTTCTTGATCTTAGAGGGAAAGCTTCGAACCTTTCGTTGTTAGGTATGATGTTAACTGTGGGCTTATCATATATGGCTTCATTTTGTTGAAGTGCGCTTCTTCTGTGCCCACTTTGTTGTGAGTTTTTATCATTAAAGGATGTTGAATTTTGTCAAATGCTTTCTACATCTTCTGAAGTCATCATATGATTTTTATCTTTTGTTAATGTAGTGTATTTCATTGATTGATTTGCAGATGCTGAACCATTCTTCCATCCTGAAATAAATCCCACTTGATCATGGTGTATGATCTTTTTACTGTGCTGAATTTGGTTTCCTAGCATTTTATTCAAAAATTTTATATCTATATTCATCAGGGATATTGGCCTGCAGTTTTCTTTTCTTGTTGTGTCTTTATCTGGCTTTGGTATCAGGGAAATGCTGGCATTTTAAAATAAGTTTGGGAGTGTTCCCTCCTCTTCAACTTTTTTTTGGAAGAGCTTCAGAAGGATTGGCGTTTATCCTTCTTAAATGTTTGATAAAATTCACCCATGAAGCCATCTGGCCCTGGGCTTTTATGTGTTGGGAAGTTTTTGATTACTGATTCAATCTCCTTACTCGTTATTGGTCTGTACAGTTTTCCTATTTCTTCATAATTAAATTCTTGGTAGGCTGTATGTTTCTATCTAGGTTGTCCAATTTGTTGGTGTATAATTGTTCATAGCAGTCTCTTATGATCATCTGTATTTCTACTGTATCAGCTGTAATGTCTTTTTTTTTCATTTATTATTTTGTTTACGTCCTCTTTTTTTCTTGCTAAGTCCAGCTAAAGGCTTGCCAACTTATTTATCTTTTCAAAAAAACAACTCTTAGTTTCACTGATCTTTTCTATTCATTATTTTTTCTCTGATCTTTGTTATCTCCTTCCTTCTGCTAACTTTGGGCTTAGTTTGTTCTTTTCTAAGTTCTTTGAAGTATAAAGTTCAGTTATTTAAGTTATTTTTCTTTGCTTAATGTAGGCATTTATCACTATAAACTTCCTTCTTAGAATTCCTTTTGCTGCATACCTAAGTTTTAGCATGTTGTGTTTCCATTATTGTTTGTCTCAAGATTTTTAATTTCCCTTTTGATTTCTTCTTTGATCCCCTGTTTGTTCAGGAGTGTATTGCTTAACTGGCACATATTTGTGAGTCTTCTGGTTTTCTTCCTGTTATTGATTTCTATTTTCAAATCACTGTGGTCAGAAAAGATATTTAATATGATTTTGACCTTCTTAAATTTGTTAAGACTTATTTTGCAGCCTAACATGATCTATCCTGGAAATTTTTCTGTGTGCACTTTAGATGCCACTGACTTTGAAAAGAATATTCTGTATATGTCTGTTAGGTCCATTTGGTAGTAAGTATAGTTCAAGTCCAATGTGTCCTCCTTATTGATTTTCTGTCTGAATGATCTATCAGTTGTTCAAAGTGGGGGTACTGAAGACATCTAATACTGCACCATACTCCCAATTTATCCCTCCTCCCTTCCTTCCCCCTTCGGTAACCATAAGTTTGTTTTCTATGTCTATGAGTCTGTTTATTTTGTAAATAAGTACTATTTTTCAGATTCCACATATAAGTGGTATCATATAATGTTTGTCTTTCCAGAGTCAGCATTTAAAACCCACATCCAATCATGTTATTCCCTTGGTTCTGCCAGACTATCAGTTCTATCAACTTGGGGCTTACAAAGCTCTTCATCATCTAGCTCTTGCTGCCTTTGTGGCCTTATCTCCCAATTGCTAACATATACTTACAAGTCAGTTACCAAATATCTTATAGTTTCCTGGAGTTACCACTTCTCTACGCTCTGTGCCATTTTGGAATGTTTTTCCTTTTTGTCTTCCTGGTGAAGCCCTGATCATCCCTTAAGACTCACCTTAAGCATTACTGCCTCTGGAAGCTTTCACTGATTTTTCCCAGACCCAAGAAATCAGTCACTCCCTCTAAAAGCATCAGTGTATATCTTAATTATGACATGCAGCACATATATGGCAACTGTTTGTGGTCTACTTGATCCCACTAGAATAATTTCTAAACACAGAAATTGTGCATGGGCTTCAGAGGCAACCATCAATTCCCTAAAACTGAGTGCAACATTTTATATGCAAAACCATACTTGCATGTCCTGGGGAGAAATTTCATGTGATCCTCCATAATCCAGAAAGTGTTAGGAACCAATACCCTAGATGGCAATAGTATTGAGGGAAGGAATAAGTCTTGTTCACCTTTAATTTCTGTATCTCACACCTATCACTTTGCACAGAGCATAGTTAAGGCAACACAAATCCTTCTGTATACTTTTAATATACAGAAGCAAGTATACCAAAGCAACTGATATGTTATTTGTGTATTATTTAGGTAAATTTCCCATGGTCCCTGACCAGGTGACATACTTTGCATCCTCTATGTGCCCTAAAATTATTACACCTTCTTAAAGAGAAATTTTTACTTCTAAAACTTGAAATTCTCACCAATATATACTCCTCAAAGTGAGGTTTTACCCAGTACCTTACTCTAAGCTTAACAGTCACCTGAGGTTTCTGATGTTTATTTGTTTTACTTTAAAATTTTGTACCTTTAAAGTTCCTCTCATTCAGCCTGTAAAATATAATCTTGGTCATTAATCAACTCAATACACTTTTATAATCAACAGACAGCTAAGGATTTATCAGTTTCTGTCTCTCTTAGAAATACTGGTACATTATTTCTAGGGTTAATCACTACATTTATAACCGCCTCTTTCCAGCTTCAACTACTTTCTCTTTTTTAAGAAGTGGGAAGAGCTGGAATTTTAGTAACTGCTGCAGGCTGAAGGAGCTCTGTTCACCAGCAAAACCAACTGAGAACTGATCCCTAGACATTACAGTAGGCCCAACAACCCTACACAGTAATTCCATTTAGAAAGCAAATGTGATATATATACTGCCCCAAAAGGAAGACCCTTTACATACACTGAAACAAAGACAAAGGAATGGTTTTAGCAATATTGTTTCATAATGTAATTAGGGATAATAAAGGAGAAAAAAAAGTGTACAGGAACAAGCTACCCCATGTTGTATTTCTTACCATTTTATAAAGATCTGAAACACTAATCTGGTCCGAATCCACTACTTCAAAGTCCTTTCGTGGTACCAGGTCCAGGCCCAAATGCCTAGTAAAGAGAAAGACCACATTCAGCAAGTCATGTCCTTAGATTATTCATCTCTCTCTGTATGCCTGGAAGCCCATGCCTGCCATGACCTTGTGGACAGAGGTTCAGACACTGCTCTGGCAGGGACATGATCTTATCCAGTAACCAAACTGTGTTCACCTTTAGGCAAATAAATGAGGCTAGGAATCTTTAAACTGACAGTTTTAGTCATGAAGTGGTTCCCCCTGTGTTGGTAAAAAGGATTCATTCAGTATCACATTTATAATAGACTCCTTGAGTTCATTAAGGATGAGTTTTCCTAGATTAATAAGTCATATTTATTTTTCTATTTCTACCCATCCCATACATATGCTCAAGGCTCAGCCATGCATTACTTCCCTTAAGATGAAAAAATTATTCAGGGTCCAAGTAGATTTATAATTCAAAGTCAAACATATAAAAATCACCTTCAAAAGGTATTAAATTCAAAGACATATATGTTTTGGTTTACTTTTATCTCATTTGAAATTTAATTACTACTGACACTGGTTTATAGAAAAGACCTTACCACACTAGCCAGTATCTTAAGACACTTTTGATGTAAGTTTAACTGGGGAGTACTACTAGTAAAGAAAATAATACTTAGAAGATCTGGTATAACTTGGGCAGGAAGGAATAAGTGATGGTGTTAATGGCTGACTGGGAGGCAGTGGAAATAACTCTGGACAGTCAGAACTCTTGGGTTCAAATATGGTACATAATCTGTATTCAATATATGTTAGCTCTTTCCTCACTCTCTAGAACAACAGTTCTAAACCTGGAGTCCGACGGAATTATGGGGTCATGGTTTCTTAACTACTTACACAAGTATGTGCATGTGTTCATGTATGCATTTTCTCCGAGGAGAGGGCCTATCACTCTCATCAAGGTTTCAGAGATGCTCTGTGATCACTCTACTCTAAAACAAGGGTTATGAATTATCGCATCCAGCAAAACTATTCCATACATGATGCAAGTATGTATTTTTTCTTCTTTTTTTAAACTTATATATATATATGTTTATATATGCAGGCCATATATACACACACACACACTTATTAAAGTCTATTTTTTTTCTCTTCACCTGGATTATGAACTATGTTCAGAATATGCTAGCAAAACTAATTCTGTAGGCTCTTTCTCTTCATAAATCTTATTTATTTAAAATAAGGCCATATACACATCCAAAATGCAGGTTTATTTTATTTATAATTTACATTCTACTTATAGGAAAAGATATGAAGATGTTAAATTGTAGTGAGACTGTTAAAATAAAAATGGGAAATCAAGCTTGTATGAAGAAGGTATAGCAAAGATACTAATTACATAGGCTAATATGATTAGTGTGATTAAGAATTAAAATTCAGATGTGTACTTCTAGTAGGCAAGAAAAAAGGAGAAACCTATTTTTCTACTAAAGGATAAAAACTCAACTTTTTCTATTATCTATTATTATAACTTGCATTATTCTATAATAGAGAAATGTGAGTTTTTAAAGAGGGGATGATTTTAATAGTTTATAGTTTAATGGTAAAACTATGCCATCAAATCTGATTATTAAAGTTAATGCACTTAAATCTGTAAGAGGTTTTATTTCCTACCTTCATAATCAAAGAAATACTCTATTCAATCATCTCTTATTAACTATTCTTAATTTCTCTGAAATTATTTCAGACTTCTGGTTTCTAACACTTAAAGCATGAAAAGGCAGCAGTGTCATGGAGAGCAAAAGAGCACTGAAGCACATCCTTTTTACCTCTCTCAGGATAAAAAGCAATTTACACTTTAAAGAATGATCTCAAATATTTAAAATACTTTTACATGCATATGAAAAAACAGTGGAAAGATCACAAAAATGATATTAGTACTTGTATAAGGAAAGGGGTATTATACAATGAGCACTTAAGACAGTTTACAAATTTTCTGTAGTCATGCTATTGAAACTTCTTAAATAAAAAAAATCAAGAGAGAAGATTTCACACGTATTCTTTAACTGCTGGTGGTCATACAATGTATGATATAATCTAAATATTACAATTTAGTAACAAAAAGGACTGTACAAACAATCCAATCAAAACAGGTGTTTTCTTTTTGGGGTGCGTGTAGTTAGCTTTATTTATTTTTAGAGGAGGTACCGGAAAATGAATCCAGGACTTTGTGCAAGCTAAGCATGTGCTCTACCACTTGAGCTATACCCTCCCTCCAAAATAGATGTTTTCAATACAATAGTTTAAGAAAAAAATCCAGATGGATGTAAGTCAATAGTGCCAGGGCTGAGTGTACGTGTTCTGTGGTAGTGCACCGCACAGTGATGGGGCCTGTCTGGAGACCAGCATTCATGCAAACTCCATCTCTTAGCACTACGACACCCTCAGTTTGCTTGTCCATTCAATTATCCCTCCACCCATATATCCACCCACTAACCTCAAAGATATTCTCTGAGGATCTATCATGTACACCAGTGGTGCTAAATACTGGGAATACAGCAGTTTTGAGTCAAGCAAATGTTCACATTCACCATGCTAATTTACCCCTGAGAGCAGAGCGTTTTCCCTCTCCTAGAAATCACTAGAGCACAGTACCTTTTAGTTGATTTCATTATCTTAGGAAATAAAATGATTAACAGGTGATCTGACAAAACCAAAGACTGATTTCCCTCTACTAAGATCATCTTCAATGGAGAAAGAGTAGTTTTCAAAAGTCAAATTGGAGGAATGTCCTCATTGGAAGAAGGGAGAGATGCTGCACAGTGAGAAACAACACATGTTTACTATAAATTCACTCTGAATAATATTCACTCTGGCTGTTTCTTCCTATGGTATTCTCTAAGAACAGTGAACAGTAAGCACAGGGAATGGTCAGCTTAGTCTCTTCTCCATCTTCACAGCAAAGGTAGGCAGTGCCACACAGTAGTTGAAGAGCATGGGTTCTGATGTCAGATTGCTTAGTTTGTATCTTGGCTCTCCCACCAAGTCACACTGTCTTCTCTACCATCATAAGCTGTTTTTAAGGATTAATCCATGTGAATCACTCATTCATCAGGCATTGTGAACTGCTTCTGCTATTGTAATTATCATTATGTTGTAGTTACATCATTAGCCAAACTATGGCTTACAGCACAAGGGCTGTGATTGAAGAGGTACAGTGTCTGAAAAATAGACTCCTAAACAGATGGACACAAGCAGGAGGCATACAACTATGTAAATATCTACATACAGATGTGGTATAGAGCTGAGTTTTCAAAGTGGTCTAATTGCTTAGGTGAACAGTCTTCCCAAAAATAGTTAGCCTCTCACCACTTGTCACTGATCACTTGTTCATTCATTCCAATAATTCAATAAATATTTATTGGCATCTACTCCATACTAGGCTCATGCTGAACTTAGGGATGCAGGAGTGAATAAGAGACATACTTTTGCTCCTATGTTCTTTTAGATGCACCTCTCTAAAGGCCCTGAATCTCTGTATCAAATTCTTTGAATTTTACATGTCTTTTAAATGTTCCATATTCTAGTCTATTTTCTATTGCCTCTTTTTCTTCTGGGTTTCCTCACCCGAACCAAAGAACACAGGAAATAACTTAAAGTTAATTAATTATAAACAAAGGAAGTTTTAATGCATTTATGACTTAGTTCTCCCCCAGAATCAGTTGAAAAAGACTAGAGATACTAAGATTTTCTGTGGGCAGTGCCCTTTTCTAACACTTAGAGTAAAGAGCGCATACAGATATAATATACTAATGAAAGCATGGTACACTTGTATTTAGATAATAAAATATAAGATAATAGCTACCTTTTTTACTGAACATTTACTTGGAATAGGTGTTTTTTGGATATCATCTCTAAGCACTATGGGAAGTACACAGTATTACACCCATTTTATAATTGAGAACACTGAAGACCAGAGAAGTTAACTAAGTGGTCTCTTAAGGGAGTAGAGTTGAGCTTGTCTCAAGCTAGGTCTGTCTTACTCTGAACCCATGATATTTCCACTGTAACTGCCGCCTTTCCACTAATAACCATGAAGTTAAGTACTAATGGCTGTAAGTGATTTTAATCAATTTGGTCATTAATAGTCTGAGGAATGATTTTTGTATCAATCCATTAACCCAGAAGGAAACAAATACAGACTGATGAATGAGTGGCCACCAGGCGTAAGAACAAACCCACCTTAGCACTTAGATATGCTCACCTAGTGCCTGTCAAGTGCAGGCATTGTGCTAAGTGCAGGGTATGATGGTGGGCAAAACAGATGCACAAGAACCAGTGAGTGTGTGGGTATTAGTCGTCTGAACATAGTAACTTGGCAGACGATTCTGACACATGTACACTTTAAACAAAGTTATCTCAGACTTCTTAAGTAGGGCAAAATACTGATTGATGGGCACAATACCTTACATCAGGAGAAATCTAAGAAAGCCCTGGAAGCTTCTGCTAATTTCAGATGTCCTGAAGCTGGAAAATATCACTATGCCCTTAAAGAGAAAGTACTGAACAAACCTTTCTGAGTCCTAGCTAAAAATCTACTCAGAGGAAACTCGCTGGGGTGGGGCATGGGGTGGCAGTATTTTCTACACACTACAACCCAAACTGCTGCTTGTGTTGCTTCCTCCAAGAGTAATTCCCTTGGTGAGCAACATAAACTAAGCAGGAAGAAAGAGACGTGGGTGGGTTACATACAATTTATGAAAATCTGAGAAAAGGTACAAAAGAGAGGCAGGGGAGGGAAAGAATATGATAGAGGGAGAGGGAGAGAAAGACAATTAAATAACTAGAAATTATTACATATTTGTCAGTTATTTGTCTTAAATGATAAGACTTCACAATAAAAAGATACCAATTTTTTCATTTGATACTTAAAATCTGTAGAAACATTCTAATTCAACAGCTTATAAAATATTTATATTTTATTCAAATCTGTACTTTCTCCCTAAAGAAAAAATACAAAAATTCCTATAAATTATTCTAAGAGTAAAATATTTCTTACTTAGGTATTTTTCTAAGGCAGAGATCAACTAAGCTGTGTCAGTAGTGGGCTTACACAACTTAACTCAGCTATGCTATATTTACCATGGTGATAAGATTAGAGACTGAGAAGAAACTTTTCTCAACATCTTTAATAGGTGATGAAAATATTAAATTAACACATTAAAATTACATTGCTAGATAAATTATTTTAGAATTCCCTTGGAGAGAATGTAATTAACTGACTTATTCTTTGAACGGGAGAGTTGAGCAGAAATAATGGTTGGTTAATTTGAACACTACTTTGTTTTATGCCCTTCCTGTATTTTATAACATAGTATTACAAATGTGATTTCTGCCTAATACAATTATAGTAACTTTCACTTATGGAATGGGTGTACACATACACGAAGAGGCCAACGAGTGAAAGTCACATACATTTAATGCCAGAATCTTCAAGTTTTTGGCAAAATAAATAATTCCTAATCTCAGGAAACAAAATTTAAATTGTTGTCATATAAATGTGGAGAGCTCTGTATTTTTAAACTCTAAATAAAAGGGTACCAGTTTAGTTTCTATCCTTGAATGTTCTAACTCAGTGTTAAAGCAGATACACATTATGGGACAAGGAGTATAGATGATAGAACAAAGATCGAATAACCTACAGACCAGAAATACTGACAATAATTTATTTGGTTTTAAGACTTACACTTATAAATAATCATAGAGATAGTAAAGTCCTGCAGAAGCTATACGGCTTTTGGGATCAGTTCTAGGTACAAACACTAGTTCTACCACTCACTATGCAACAATGGAAAACATGTTTCTTGCCTTGGAAGATCATAACAGCATCTCATTGTAACAGTGCATATAAAGTTTGACCATGCACTTGCCACAATGATACAGACAGATGTGCTCAATAAACAATTAGTAGCTGTTATTAATAGCTTCTGAAACAGGTTCTGAAATACAGGAAAAGGCATAAGGTTTAAACTTACATATGATTAATATTTAGTTACATCAATTAAAACATAAAAATACAATCAGCAAACATGGATTGTGCACCCACCACATGCCAACATGTGCTAAGCTTCAATATTTTATGGCATTTATGAAAATGTGGTGGAATAAGAAGTGTGGAACTATGAGGGCATAAAATGGGAACAACGGATATGGTTATCAATGATCAACTGTTGCATAGAACAGTCTCCTTTATATAACTGAACAGTATGATATGATTTTATTTTTGCACTAAATCATTTCTTCTTTCAAAGTAAGAAGGAAAAATTTTCAAAAGGTTCATTCAAGTGAGAATCAGAGAGAATAGTCCTATTGTTTGGGGAGCATATGTCTGCTTCCTTTAATAATATTATAGACCTACAAAGTTCTCAATTAAGTTTTCAAGTGACTGTAATTTCCAGTGTAGGTAAAGAGAAATTAAAAGAAGAAGAAGGGGGAAGGAAAGAAGTGGAAGGGGAGGGGAAAAGGAGGGAAGAAGATACAGAGACTCCAGGAGAGGAGGATCAGGGGAAAGGGGAGGGAGAAGGGGGAAAGTATGTGTTTGGGGGTAAAACTAATCTCCTGGTTTTTGGTTTTTATCAAAATGAACATATAAATACTACCCTCTACACACACAGAAGCACATACACATTCTGTAGATAAAAAGTTATTAATGAAGGTAGAATAGCACTATAATTTACTGACAGGTATTTATAATGGCCTCTACCTTTTTCAAATGTAATTGAACTTGTTTGCAAGCTATCACCTTTAAGTTTTCAGATTTGACTGCAAAATCTAATTGGTCTGTTTTCCAAGCTTTATCCTAAAGAGATACTAGTATTTCTAAAATATTTCTCTTATATTTACTGGTATGTATGGTTGCAGTTAAAACTGCAACATAATGATTTATGCAACTGTTAGTGTCATTTCCAGTGCAACAATTTGCTTGGCACATAGTCATATTATGTTTGCAATTATTACTATTATTGCTTTTTTAAATAAATGCAATGGTACCATTTAATAACATACTATTTGGGGCTGAGGAGACAGGATCAGTAGCTATGCTGTAAGTTATCATACTGCATTTTGCCAAGATTTTTACTACCCAAAGTTAGATTTAGAGAACACTGTCTGATCTATGGTACACCTGAATTCATGGTATATACAGGAGTCTGTGGTACATGTCAAGAAATCCTATTAACAGTCAAGAAAGAGTGTAATTTAATGAAATTAACCAGGATAGGATGCTGTAACTTCAAAATGTCACAAATAACTAATTTAGGGTTGTAAATTTTTTCTTTTCTACTGAAAAACAATACCATGCTGGGCTGGTATTACTCTGCAAGGACACATCCTCAAGGCCCTTCTTAAGAAAGGAGCCATGAAAGGTAACTTCTATATCCTTGAATGCTTTAAAATGGCTTTATTTGGCCTTGACACTTGATTTGATAGTTTAGTTGTTTATAAAATTCTGGCTGGCAAATCATTTCCCAAATGAATTTTGAAGACATTACATCATTATATTCTAGCATCAAGTGTTACTGATAAAATTTGTGAGGCTGTGGTGTGAATCTTATTCTTTTGTAAGACCTGTTTTTCTGTCTGACAACCTTTTTAGAAGCTTCTCTTCATCCCTGGAATACTGAAATATCTTAAGGTGCCTCGCTGTGGATTTTGGTTCTTCCTCCCCATTCATTACACTAGGTATCTGATGGGCTCTTTCAATTCTAAGAGCTTTTAAATTCACCTGCCCTTTGGCTCTAGGAAATCTTCTATCAGTTCTTTAGAACTTCCCTTTTATCGCCTTTATTCTTTTCCTGGAAATTATAATGTCTGATGTTGGACCCCCTGGACTGAACCTCTGTATTATTCTTTCCTCAACATTTCCCATCTCTGTTTTCTTTTCCGAAATATAAGATAAAATTATCTTTCTGTTCTCTTCCTGCATTTTTTTTTTGAAATCACATTCTCCAATCCTTTTTCATAGCATTTTATAGTACATAATGAGTCTTTCTGATTCTCTTTAAGGATACTCAGAGATTTTTTTTCAAGTTCTTTACTTATCTCTAGGTCTCTCTGGAGCCAGGTATTTTGTTTATCTTGGTCTCTCTCTTCCCTCTGGAAGGATTTCTCCCAAATATCTGATAAGGGTCAACTGTTCACTCAAATTTAGAAGGCACTAAGAGTGTGGGGGACTTTTCTTTATGAGGGTAGATGACTAGCAAGCGTCTCTTTCTCATAAATGGAAGAAATCTAGTCATTACACTTTGAAACCCTTAAATATCACAATCTGAAGAAATCTGCAACAAAGTCCCAGGCCAAACTTACATTGCCCAGTTTTCCTCTAGGCAGTTGGTATTTGTATTTGTTTATCCGAAGGGAAACACTTGGCTGTCAGGTTTTCTACTCATGTTGGTGAAGTATTATTCCTTTACAGACTTTTAAGCATGTCCTTTTTTAAATTCCAAAGCATACTCCCTTTCTTTCATGATTCTAGAAGCTGCAGGGCAGAGCAGCTCCTTCATTAGCTAAAGTTCCTCCATATATTATGGGCTTCTTCCGTCACTAATCATCTCTCTACTTTTCAGCTCCTAAAAATGGGTTCATATATCCCATTTATTGCTGGGCTCCTCCCATTCCTTTTATTTTCTATCATTTCAATGATGTCTCAAAGGGGAGAAGAACTAAATACTTGTACTAAAATATACTTAAGGTGTGTGTGTGTATGTGTATATATATATAATATATTATATATATATTTATATATATTTATCTTAAATAGGAAGCAACTCAGGCACTTCAAAGTTTCAATGGACCTCATTTTAAGAGAATGAGATAAGCACTTGAACATTGTATCAATTATTAAATCTAGGAAGAAATAAAATCTGAATACTATCTACTCTAGCTTCCCTGCCAAAGTCTTAGAATTTTACTTGTCTGGCGATAGCAAATAATCATACCCACTGCATAAATGCAGAACTATTTTTAAATGACAAGTCAAGAATATTTTGAAGTACAGATGTAGACAGCTCCCATTTGTAGTATATGCTTATTCAGATTCACTGTATAAAATGTAAAAGACATTGAATTTACATGAAATTTAAAAAGTACTAAAAGATGAAACAAAAGAGTATTCTGATTACTGGGGTCTAGAATCAACAAATCTGATTTGGAAGAAACTCCAGAATATAATGTAGTCCAATTATTTAATTTTCCAAAAGTGAAAACAGAGGCTGAGAGAGTTTCAGTGAGTAGAACCAATGAGTGTTCTTTGCTATAAACTAAAAGAAACAACTACTGATTGTAAACATGATCAAAGCTTAGTGGAGAATACAACGTCTTTTAATCACTAAAGAGAAGCTTTGATCAGGTATAAACTCGGATCATAAATGAAACTGAGAGATACCCAAACGATATTCATACTTACTCATTACCCCAGTCCAGGCGCACGGTGATGTGCCGCTTAACCTCCCGCACCTGATCCTGAGTCAGGTGCCCAGACAGTAGCTGCCTTCGAAGGTCAATAAGTTCATTCATCACATGGCGTAGCTTGTAGAAAAGATCTACTTTATGTTTCTGAAAGGGCATTTTTGGTGTTGGGTAAAATAAAAAAGGGATATGGAAAGGGAATGAAAAAAGAAAGAGAAATAGTTAAACTATGAAAAGTGTTCATTTCTTTGAACCTCTAAAAAAGGCAATGTAAAAAGAGGCTTATTTAATAAAGATCTTAAAACGAAGTCCTTACTTCCTACTGTTTAAAAATCTCTATAAAGTGAAATCTAACAATATGATTGAACTGGATCATGCAAAATACTGTTTATCTCGACTCCATCCTGGACTGTTTGTTTTCCAGTAAAAGTTACTAAACTTAATCAGAATAGAATGGAACAGGAGCGTAGAGCTGTTTTCTCTAACTGAAATTACTGTGTATGTAACAACAAAGATCTCAACCACCAGCAACATCTCTGGTTTCTCCAGGAAGGACACTCAAGTCGGGGTTGGGGAAAGAGAGAGAATCATCTGCCCTATTTTGAAAGAACTAAGGTTTCACTATAAAGCTACAGTCTCTGGAGTGAGAGTCATCCCAGGTTTCCAGGCCTCATTTAGCTTTAATTAGCTTTAGAAAACAGTATGTGTCCCTAGTGTCACAGATTTCTACTCTCTTCAGTTTAATAAAAAGTGTCACCTTTGTAAGAGTTAAGTAGAAACATCTTAATGAACTTAATTATGGACACCATAGTGGTTTTAACCTTACAAGCAAAAAAACGTAAATGCCGTGACTGTAGATGCTTAGCAAAAAGGTTTACTTAAGAATAAAGGTTTAAAAACTAAACTCCTATTTGCTCACAAGTGAAATCTTGACTCAAGAATTTTTCAGTTTCTATTTCTATTATAGAGAAGCACAATTTTATATAATAATTAAAATTCTTGGAATGTAACTTATCTGTAAAGAATGCCTTTAAAGACAGATCATTCTTTACCATCGTGTTAGTAAAGTCTCTATCTGGAATTTCCCCTAAAAAGATACTTGCCAAAATAAGCTTGATTAAAGTGTTTGTAAATAAAATTACTTATAAAATTAATTACAAACTAGTAGAATCTGCTAATGTTTTTAAGTGGCCATGATCTTATTGATTAAAATGTTTGTAACATCATACTATTTAGAAATCACCTAATGGAGCATTAGATTTTTAAAGGCCCATCTTAAAGAGAAATTATTTTTAACTAGAAGACCTTAGGAATCACATACTCTAACTACATCAAGCCGTACTTTCTTCACTTAGTGAGCATATGAAGAAAAGTTAAGCACCCTGATAATACACAATGCTGACAGAACAGCAGAACTCACAAATTCTTGCCAGCTCGAAAGCAACAAAGCCTAAGCAAATTGCATCTGGAAAACTGAGATCTTGAAGATAAGCAATAAAGGCAATGTGGTGTTTGCTTCCAGCACATGCATTACTTTTTGATAAAACAGGGCCACAGGTCAAGTTTAAAATAGAAAGTTAGAATTACTATTTTCCCATCAAGCCATACACAACAATTCACTGCATACATACACAGGTTTTTATGCATTCACTCAATTAACAAATGCTTATGGAGCACCTGCTGAGTTCTATCGCTTTCTTGTGATCAAAAGTCCCTACTCTCATGATGCCTTCATTATAGAGAGCGGAGACAGACCACAGACAAATAAATAATGGTGGTGATAAGTTCTAAGAAGAAAAATTAAAGCAGAATAGAGATAGTAGGTGACCAAGGGTGGTTTGGCTGGGGCATGGGAGAAGTTATTGCTTCGGGTAGAATGGTCAGGGAAAGGCTTCTTTGGAAGCAGAACTTTAAGTAGAAACCTGAATGAAATAAGGAGACAGCATTTGGGAAAACTAGGGAAGTTTTAGAGGCATAAGAAACAGCAAGAGGAAATGCCTTGATGTGGAAGTGGACTTGGCATGTTCACAGAGAATAAAGGTCGGTGCACCTGGAGCAAAGCGAACAAGGGGGAAGTGGTGATGATGCAGTCAGAGAGGCAGCACGAGCTAGATTAGGCAAGGCCTCTGCAAACCAGGTTAAGGGCTTTAGCTTTTATTCCCAGCAAGATGGGAAGCCACGTGACATTTGGAGCAGAAGAGTAACATGATATGACTTAAGTCTTGAAAGGATTACTCTGAGTACTCTGTTGAGAATAAACCATGAAAAGGCAAAGAGGACTGGGGGTGAGGGTGTCCAGTTAGGAGGCTATTTATTGCAACAATCCACAGGATGGTGGCTGACTAGACAAAAGTAAGAGTGAAGGTAAAAATGTTAGAGTTTGGAATTTTGACAAGTTTTGCAGGTAGAGCTGTCATGATCAGCTGATAAATTAAATGCAGGATATGAATGGAATCAAGGATCATTCTTTTTCCTAGCCTGAGGGGTATGCCTAGAAGAGAGGAAAAGGGTTCAATTTGGACATGCTAAGTTTGACCCTGAGTTCCAACATTTAGAGGTCAGGAAAGTGAAAAGAATCTAGCAAAGGAAATTAAGAAGTAAGCAGTGAGGAAGAGGAAAAGGAGAGTTTTGAAAACAATGTTTTAAGGAGGACTTTGCTAAATGCACAGAAAGGTTACATAAAATACAGACTGAAAACTGGCTACTGGATTTGTGGTGGCCATCACTGACCATGGATGGAATGGCCAAAGTGAGTTTAAGAGTAATGGAAAAGGAGGAAATGGAGACAGAGCACAGACAACTCTTGTAGAATTTTCAACAACTGGAAGCAGAGAAATGGGGTAGTGAAACAGGTTTGTGCCATCAAGGAGGGATTTAAAATGAAGCACAATTTTAGGCTATTTGTATGCTGAAGGGAATGATCTAGTAAAGGGAAAATTTGATGATGCAGGTATTAAATCCTTGAGTAGCCAAGAAGGGATGGGTCCCAGGGCAAAAGGGGAGGTTTCATTTAGGCTGGATACTCTATTGTCACAGAGAGACAAGGCACAAAAGTGGGTAATGACACAGGTAGTTGTAGGAGATTTGGTGATAGAACTAAATTTTTCCTCTGGCTGTTTTATTCTCAAGGAAATAAAAAGCAAGGTCATTAGCTGAGAGTGAGTACAGTGGGAGGGGGTGTTAGAGGTTTGAGAACAGAGGAACAGATATAAGACAGTTTCATAGGAAGTGATAACACAAATCATCAGGGAAAAGACAGTTCAACTGTTAGACGGTTTTGAGATTGTGAATACTAATTAAAAGTGCAGTTGTGTGTTTTTTAAAGCCACACATAATGAAATACACTGATACTGAAACATCATATATATGTGTGTATGCATCTATATATGCATACACGTAATATATACTTGCATACATGTACATACAGTATCTATGTAACAACATGCAGACACATACAATATCAATGCAAGAATACACTTACATACTCTTTTAAGGCATTACACAGTTATTTTTTTAATCAAGAGCTTTTAGCAGATGGTATTTTCCAAAGATGACAATAACATCTCCCATTCCAAAAATGTGTCCCTGACACTCTCTTCTACAAAAATGTGACCCTGACTGTGCCCTGGTATAAGGTGGAGCCTATTTCTTTACATCCTTAAATTTGGCAGGCTCTGACCAACCAAACATGACAGCAGTGAGCTAGGCTAGTTCTAAGCATAGCCCTTAACTAGTCTGGCTCTTATGCTTCCTATCTCTTGGAATACATGCTCTTGGGAGGTTCTCTCTCAGAATCCAGCTGCCATGCTGTGAAAAGCCCAAGCTACGTAGAGAGGCCACAAAGAGAGGCTCTATGTGAGTGTGAGTGGGCCATGTAGATGCCATGTTTAGCCCTGTCAAGCCTTCAGGAGACAACAGATCCTACCAGCATCTGACTGCAGCAGAATAATAAACCCTATGAGAAAACTGCTAAACTGAACTCAATCCAGCCAGAGAAAAATGAAATATAATAAATATTTGTTTTAAACCACTAAGCTTTGGGGTAGTTTGTCATGTAGATAAGCAGAACAATTGTACAGTACTTTTTTTCCCAACAGAAAATCAGCTACTGTTCCCAATAATAGAAAGCTAAGAATACTAACCCTGCACTAAGAATGAAATGGATCATATAATCAGAATGCAGCACGATTATTACAATTAATGCAGTGTTAATCTTTTTCCAGGCCAACCTAATGGGCTCTTTTGACCAGAGGTCCCAGCCCCAGAGGCTCCACCAGTATTGCCCCGACACCACATGGTATTCTTGGGTTTATTAGCTGAAGAGAACACAGAACATTCAACATGAACAATCTGGGAGACTGGCCCCAGGGTACACAATTTACCTAGGACTACTTGATGCCACAGCTAAATACCTCACTCAGGCTGAAAAATCCCTTTCTACTGAGACGCCTAATCCTCAGCAGATTCAAATAACAGTATATGAGGGATACCTCAGAGATAGGGCAGGTTTGGTTCCAGACCACTACGATCAAGTGAATATTGCAATAAAGAAAGTTACGTAAATGTGGTTTCCCAGATGTGTAAAAAATTATGTTTACGCTATACTGTAGTCTATTAAATGTGTAATAGTATTATGTCTAAAGAAACAATACATGTACCTCAATTAAAAAAAACTTCACTGCTAAAAACCACTAACCATCATCTGAGCCCTTAGTGAGTAGCAGCAACAAAGATTACTGATCACAGATCACCATAACAAGTATAATAATGAAAAAGTTTGAAATATGGAGAGAATTACCAAAATGTGACACAGAAACATGAAGCAAGCAAATGCCATTGGAAAAATGGCACTAACAGACTTGCTCGACACAAGGTTGCCACAAACC
Source organism: Camelus bactrianus (assembly GCF_048773025.1). Lineage (NCBI taxonomy): Eukaryota > Metazoa > Chordata > Mammalia > Artiodactyla > Camelidae > Camelus > Camelus bactrianus. The sequence goes on from NC_133555.1 coordinate 32,912,436, forward strand.
TTCAATGTGTAAAAACGGCAGTGTCTGTGAAGCACAACAAAGGCAAAGCACAATTAAACGAGGTATGCCTGTAATTAGGTTGGCGGTTAAGATTTAGCTTTCCTGAATAATCATCCCTAGTTCCTGTCAAAGCTGAAGAATTTTTTAAAAAGAATAATAAGAAGAAAAAGAAATCTTAGCAACACGACGTTCAGCCTCTCCAAAAGCTCTAATATCTAATATTTGCAAGAACGGTCACAGGGTATTTGGAAAGTATATTGAAGAGTCAGTGGAAACCATAAATTTAAAATAATTAAGCTGTTTTGCAACCACATGTTAAGTAGAACTTGCCTCGTTGTTGTGAAGGAATCCCTGGAACTCTGCAGAGAAATTTTAAATTTTAATACTCCTGATTTAAAAATGACTTTTACTAAACTGCTTATAACCCAGTATGGAAAGAAAGATTGTGCTACAATGATGCCTCCTGAGTCAATAAATGAGCAAAGTTGTAGAGGATCTGTCATAAGGCATGCTATCTTTATTTTAAAACTACATATGCATAAAGATTGGTTAATATATGCTATATAAAATTATTAAAACCTAATTAAAAGAAAATTGTATCAAAAGCACTGCTCATCAAAGAGAACAAATGTCCTGCCATGGGTACTAAAAACTAGTTCAACTTAATGGTAATTTAGTTTCAACTTAATGGAAATTAAACATTGCATCTAAAGTTCAAGTTGTTAAGAGAACAAGTCCAGATCTCTTCTCCATTTTACCTCTTACTTTTGAACATTCTTTTATTTATATACAGGTAGGTGGCTTACTTACTCATTTTATTTCTTGCTAAAAGATTAACCATTAAGAACTTGAGTTTATTCAAACTTTTCCAATACTTCTTTCTTTAACTGCTACTAATAATCAAGTCTCAAATATGGGATGTGGATATATAACATTCTGAGAACTGAGAAAAACAAAATAAGACACGATATATACTTTAAGATTTGAAAGCTCATAATGGAATTATTTGAAAACTTTAAATGAATATTTCAAAATTAAAGTCAGTATTTTTCTAGAAAATATGTTAAATTTGACTCAAGAAGAAACAGAAAATCTTAATAACAGATAATACGTAAGAAATACATTTAAATAATTTCCATTTTATACAAACATTTTCAGAGAAGAAAGTAGGGGAAAATTACCTGTCTCCTCCTGTGGGGCAAAAATAACTTTGATTTATAAGGATAGTGTAACTGACAAGAATAGCAAGAGAAAAAATAAAGATATGGAAGAATCAATATTGTCAAAATGGTCATACTGCCAAGGCAATCTATAGATTTAATGCAATCCCTATCAAATTACCGAGGATATATTTCACAGAACTAGAACAAATCATAATAAAATTTATATGGAACCACAAAAGATCTAGAATTGCCAAAACATTACTGAAGAAAAAGAAAGAGGCTGGAGTAATAACTCTCCCAGACTTCAGACAATACTACAGAGCTACAGTAATCAAAACAGCATGGTATTGGTACAAAAACAGACATATGGACCAATGGAACAGAATAGAGAGCCCAGAAATGAACCCACTAACTTTTGGTCAACTAATCTTCGACAAAGGAGGCAAGAATATATAATGGAATAAAGACAGTCTCTTCAGCAAATGGTGTTGGGAATACTGGACAGCAGCATGTAAATAATGAAGCTAGAACACTCCCTTAAACCATACACAAAAATAGACTCAAAATGGATCAAAGACTTAAACATAAGACAAGATACAATAAACCTCTTAGAAGAAAATATAGGCAAAACATTATCTGACATACATCTCAAAAATGTTCTAGGGCAGTCTACCCAAGCAATAGAAATAAAAGCAAGAATAAACAAATGGGACCTAATCAAACTTACAAGCTTCTGCACAGCAAAGGAAACCGTAAGTAAAACAAAATGACAACCTACAGAATGGCAGAAAATTTTTGCAAATGAAACCGACAAAGGCTTGCTCTCCAGAATATATAAGCAGCTCATACGACTTAGTAAGAAAAAAAACAAACAACCCAATCCAAAAATGGGCAGAAGACCTAAACAAGCAATTCACCAAGGAAGAAATACAAATCATCAATAGGCACATGAAAAAATGCTCAATATCACTAATCATCAGAGAAATGCAAATCAAAACTACAACGAGGTATCACCTCACACCAGTCAGAATGGCCGTCATTCAAAAGTCCACAAATGACAAATGCTGGAGAGGCTGTGAAGAAAAGGGAACCCTCCTACACTGCTGGTGGGAATGCAGTTTGGTGCAGCCACTGTGGAAAACAGTATGGAGATTCCTCAAAAGACTAGGAATAGACTTACCATATGACCCAGGAATCCCGCTCCTGGGCATATATCCAGAAGGAACCCTGCTTCAAAATGACACCTGCACCCCAATGTTCATAGCAGCACTATTTACAATAGCCAAGACATGGAAACAGCCTAAATGTCCATCAACAGATGACTGGATAAAGAAGATGTGGTATATTTATACAATGGAATACTATTCAGCGATAAAAACCAACATAATGCCATTTGCAGCAACATGGATGTTCCTGGAGAATGTCATTCTAAGTAAGCCAGAAAGAGAAAGAAAAATACCATGTGAGATCGCTCATATGTGGAATCTAAAATAAAACAAAACAGAACATAAATACAAAACAGAAACAGACTACAGACATAGAATACAAACTTGTGGTTGCCAAGGGGGCAGGGGGCAGGAAGGGACAGACTGGGATTCCAAAATGTAGAACAGATAAACAAGATTATACTGTATAGCACAGGGAAATATATACAAGATCTTGTCATAGCTCATAGCGAAAAAAAATGTGACAGTGAATATATGTATGTTCATGTATGGCTGAAAAATTGTGCTCTACACTGGAATCTGACACAACATTGTAAAATGACTATAACTCAAAAAATGTTAAAAAAAAAAAGATAAGTATGTGAGGTGATGAATATATTAACTCAATCACGGGAATCTTTTCACAATGTATATATATATCAAATCATCATGTACCTTTTAAATATATTACAACTGTATTTATCAAATATATCTCAACAAAACTGAAAAATATTTAACAGAAAAAAATTAAGTTTCTTAATATCAACTAAACTATAACCCTATTCAAAATGTTTATATAATACACCACAGCTCTAAAACTCATCTCAGTATAACATAAAAATATCTAAACTGCAGTATTTGCAACCTTAATAACTTTTTTGCCAAAAATATCTTTAAGCCCAAGAATTTCAACTTTCATTTTAGGTTGTTCAACGACATAGTTGGCCAAGGCTTGAAATTAATTTCAAAAGGGAAATTTCTGTAAAACAAAATCTCTAAACCCAAACTATTTCATACTGATCTTCAAGCACATATTTGTAAGAAATAAGAACACAAAGAAGCAATGTATTCTTTTCTTTTTTAACTCTTTAATAATATGGGGTGTTCCTATACAATCTATTTGCTTGACATATATATTTAATTCCCCACCTCTCAGGGGCCAGGATGTCTTCCTCACTCCACTCCCAACCCAAACTCATCCTCCCTCACAGACTTGTTAATAATCAAAATAACACCCCTTATAGCTTCAATCCTTTTTCACAACACAAATATTTGCCAGAGAGGTAAGACTTAAGTGTTAGATTAAGTAAGCTGATCATATTCTTCCCCTACAGCAGACAAGCATCTTGATAAGAAGGACAAAGCTAACTGAAAGGTAAGGAAAATACTAGTGGTATGAAAAATGGAGACTCCATTTGCTGGTGCCAAGGGCACCCATTCACAATTCTGACTTACCTAACAGTGGGCATGGACAGCTAAGGTATTCTCAAGCTCAGTCAGCCTTCTATGTAAGACAGAACAAATCTCTACTCAAAGGCAGCATTTAACCTGGCTCCCCTAGGTACCTCTTCTCAGATGCAGACACCAGTAAGAAATCAGACTGTTACCCTCTCCTCCAAATGTTAACGTTGAAAGCCTGAAAGTAGACAACTTGGCCGAAAATAAAAGACTGAAAACTAAGCACTGGTGACAGGGTGGGAGGACAGTTGAGTAGAGGGGAGAGGAAGGAAATCAGTGAGAATCAAGCCCTTTATGTGCAGAAAGGCTCAAGGACTGGAGGTACCAGGAACCTCTGAAGATGTATATGTGCATGTACGGGTGTGGTAGGTCTGAAGCATGGGGAACGGAAACGGGAGAATTGCCTCTTACTGACATTCCCTAGAGTCACTGATTTGCTTGGTGCAATGAATTCTTCCCCAGTGCAAGCTTTTTCTCTCAATCATCAGTATACCTCTCTTATGGGATCCTTGAATCTCATCAGCATTTGCTAAAGCTTATGGCAGCTTTAACTCACAGTTCAAGGGCCATGGGCAGAAAATCAAGAGTTCTCATTTAGATGAAAGTCTGAAATACTTGGGACCAGGAATTTGTAAAAGTAAGTGATATTAAATGCCATGAAGCTGTCATTTTAACTATACTTCTATTAGGTAGGAAGCAAAATAAAAGAGACAATAATAAGTTCTGAATTATTACTGCCAGTATTGGTCCTTATTTTAACAACAGAATCAATCTATTTGCATCTTAGAGGAAAGAAACCATGCCATTATGATTATCCATAAAAAGTAATTTCAAATCATCAGCAGTATCATTTTCAAATACAAAAGAGAATAAACAAAAGTCTATTTTGGAATTACACCCGGGTAAAGCTATTTCAAGGCTCAAATCCAAGGAAATGGCATATGCAAAGGAATGGTACTGGAAATGCTCCTAATTCTCTTTTCTAAAAAAGCCTTTTCTTCCTGCATTAAGAGCTATTGTCAAAGACAAGCAGAACAGTGACTAATAACGAAACCTGTTATCTCTATACTCTGTAATTAACAATGAATCAACATATGCCCAACTTCTTCACTCCTTTCAGATTTGATAAGAGAAACAAAAGTTCAAGAAATCTATGTTAAGCTACTCCTCTTTCCCACATTAAAAAGAATACTTCTTTTTAGCATTCTTAGGCTTATTTTTCACTTACCTAGACCAATTTCCTTTCTTTACAAATATTCAGTCTTAGAAATGAATGACTTACATAGTTGCTACAATACTGTTGCTTTGAAAAAGTTCATCAATGGTTAAGGACAAGGAAGAGTAATAAAAAGCCAGTGTTTTTTACATAATAAGTCTTAGTCTGTTTGGGCTACTATAACAAAATACCATAAGCTGGATGGCTTATAAAGAGTAATTGACTTCTCACAGTTTTGGAAGGCTGGAAGTCCAAGATCAGAGTGCCAGCCTGGTCAGATTCTGGTGAAGGCCCTCTTTTGGGCTGCAGACTGTGAACTTCTCACTATGTCCTCACACAGTGAAAGGGTCTAGGATGTTCTCTGGGTTCTCTTTTATAAGGGCAGCTTATACCTGTGGCTTAGAAAACTGAACTAAGATCTGAGCCACTGCTTACCACATGCATAATAGTGTGCAGTTTTGGTCTAGCTAAAATAACTGATTGCTAAAATAAAATCAACACTCTCAGAAGCAATATAAGAGAATTCAGATTTTCTACAACATAGTATTCATAGTGTCCAAGTTGTAAAGTTACTTGATCTAAATCCGATCAGGAAGGAAAATATAGCCCAGTTTCAAGGGAAAAGACAGTCAACAGATGCTAAACCTGGGAAGGTCAAGATATTGTCAGACAAACACTTTAACAGAGCCATTATAACTATACTCAGTGAAATAAAGTAAATATATAAATGACAAAATAAGAAATCTCAGCATAAAAATTAAAAACATTAAATGACAAAATAAGACATCAAGGCAAAAAAATGAAAAACATTAAAAAAAAATTCAGAAATTTTAGAACAGAAAATACAATATGAAAAGTAAAAATTTCAGACTGAGGCTAATGGCAGAGTAAAAATGACAGACAAGTCAGTGACTTGAAGACAAATCAACAGAATTAATCTAACCTGAAAAGAGAAAATAAAATTGAACGAAAAATAAGTAGAGCCTTAGAGCCCTGTGGGACAATTTCAAAAGTTCTAATATAATTATGATCTCAGAGACAGAGAGAAAGTAAGACAAAAAATACTTGCAGAAATAATGGCAAAAAACCTCCCAGTACTGGTGAAAAGTATAAATTTAGAACTTTCAATAAGCTCAGCATATCTGCAAACAAACTAAAGGAATTCATGTGTAGGTATACCTTAGCCAAACTACTAAGAACCAAAAATAAAGAAGAGATCTTTAAAGCAGTCAGAGAACAACAGTAAATTACACACAGCAGAATAATGATTCACATTTCCACTGACTTTTCATCAGAAACTATGAAACCAGATCATAGCAAAACAGTATTTAATGTACCAGAAAAAGTCAACTCAGAATTCAATATCCAGAAAAAAATATCATTTAAGAACTGAAGATAACATAAAGACATTCTAAGAAAAAGGAAAACTAAGAGACTACATTGTTACCAGACTCACACTACAAGAGATACTAAAGAAAGTTCTTTATAATGAAGAGAAACGATACCAAAGAGAAAATCCTGGATCTCCAGAGATGAGTAACATTGGAAATGGTAAATATAAGGGCAAATGTTAAAGACTATTATTTTGCTCTTAATTTCTCTAAAGTATGATTGATTAAAGAAAAAATTATAATACTGTCTTAATTGAGTCATAGCATAGAGAGATGTAAAACACATGAAAACTGTAACAAAGAATGGCAGTGGGTGTGTTTTGTAAATACACCTACACAGTTGAAAGGTATCTACATTTCATGTGAAGTAGTATAATATCAATTCTACACAGACTATGAAAAGCTAAAATGTATATTATCATTCCTAGAGAAATAACCAAAAAAAACCCAAAGAAATATAGCTCAAAGTCAATATAAATTATAATCAATTTCCTAAAAGTATTCAAGTAATTCCACAAAATATAGAAAAGGAAAAAAAAGAAAGGAAAGATGGGACAAACAAAAAATAGCAGATGTAAATCAAATATATCAAATGATTACATTAACTCCAATATAATAAATGCTCTAATTAAAAGGCATATAATATCATAATGGATAAAACGCAAGACCCAACTAAATGCTACCTACTAGAAATGTACTTTTTTTTTATTGCCCTTAAAGTCCCCTGCTCCACCTAGTCATCCTTCCACCCCTCCATCCCCTGACAAACTCTGATTTTTTTTTACATTTTTTATTGATTTATAATCATTTTACAATGTTGTGTCAAATTCCAGTGTAGAGCACAATTTTTCAGTTATACATGAACATATATACATTCATGTCACAGAAATGTACTTTAAATATAAGGACATGAAGAGGTTGAAAGCAAATGAAACAAAAAAAATATGTCATGCAAACAGTAAGCATAAGAAGGCTGGAGTGGCTATATTAACATAGGATAAAATAAACTTAAAGACAAGAACACCAGTGTCAAAATTAATAAAACTGGACACTAAATGGATGCACTATACTGTAGGTAAACTATTCGTCAATATATTTTTTTAAAAAGTAATACATCATATTAAGTGAAGTAAGTCAAAGACAAATATCATATGCTATCACTTATATGTGGAAATAAAAAAAAATGATACAAATGAAATTTATAAAACAGAAATGGACTCACAGACAGAGAAAACAAACTTATAGTTGCCAAAAGGGAAAGCGGGGTGGGGGTAAGGATAAATTAGCAGTTTAGGATATAACATATACACACTACTATTCATAAAATAGATAAACAACAAGGACCTACTGTATTGCACAGGAAACTATATTCAATATCTTATAATAACCTATAATGGAAAAGAATTTGAAAAAGAATATATATGTATGTATAACTGAATCATTCTGCTGTACACCTGAAACTAACACACTGTAAATTAACTACACTTCAATAAAAAATGGTTATAAAATTAAAAGAAAATAATATAGTATCAATAAGCACTTATCAAACTAGAGTGGCATTTAGGGCTTGGGGTACTAACATGAAACATAGCTTGAGGGACTAAAACATATATGGCTAAAACTTGTTTAAAAGCAATTTTCTGTTTGTAAGATTATAAACTGATTTGGGATGTCAACTACCTGTCTCAAAATAAACACTGGAAAAACTACTGAAGTGAGAAGTGAAGATTCCCAGAACACACACACACTCAGGGAAGGGAAAGAGAGATGGGGAAGAGAGAGAACACCTTGAGAAACACTTGAGGACAAAGAAGACTGTCTTAAACTGATGTATGTGTGAAGGGTGGGTACTGTACCATGGGGCACCACTTTCAATAATGCTTTTGTCCCTACCAAACATTGAGAACATTATTAATGGTTCTTTCACTATAAAATCAGTAGTAACAATTAGGGTTGTCTATCAGCAGGATAAAATCAAGATAAAGGACAAACTTTGCTGGGCAAAATACTGATGAAGTAAGTGCTGGCACAGAATCCTCTTTCCTCTCATTCCCAAGGCTAGTGGATTAAAACATAAGACAGCTTCCTTCCAATGTTGCTTCTCCCTAAGAGTTTAAAGGTACAGCAATGGCCAGAAGTTGCCTGGAAAAGTAACACAAAATGGAGTGATCAATATGGTTTTGTGGTTATTGTACTCTCCTTTCTAAGATTCATCCCTTAAAAATTGATCAGGACAGATAGGCACTAAAGCCTAAATTTCAGCTCTAATTTGGACCAAGATATATCACCAAAAGAGTTGATGATCAAGAAAAAAAGGATGCAAATAAGCAAAGCACAAAAAGCAAATCAAAAAAAGGTAAATGATTAAAGACATATCAAATTAAAAAGTATGAAAACTTCTGTCTCATAGTGATGATGGAGTAGCTGGCAGCGGCCCAATGGTCCTGTGAGTACAGCTTTAAAAAAAAAAAAAAAAGCTAGAAAACGTACAAAGAAAATCTTTTTGAAGCTGAAGAGCTTTCAAGCCAGAGAGCTAGGCCTTACAAGGCCAAGACCCAGGAAGGAAGGAAAACTCAATGAGGTAAATGCCACATTCTGTCTGCCACTTTCTCACTCAGACATTTAATTATTCTTGAGTTGGAAAGAAAGGCTAAGAAGCCAGACTAAGAGGCAGAGAAGCCAAGAGAGAGCTTTTGTCAGTCACAAAGGACTAGGAAATAAAAACTGGGATTTATGCTGCCAAGGGCTTCCAGGACTTGTGGGATTAAGGTTTAAAAGAAAACAGAAGCTCACTGAGGGGTGCTACTTTTCCTCTTTATGCATTTTCTGATTCTTAAAATGCTTATTCCTCAGTGTTAAAAAGCCTAACAGAAAGCAAGCTTAAAGTAGAACAAAAATTTTAACAGAGTTTTGGATACAAAAATTTGAGCCAGGGCTTGACAAGGCAGAGAGGCCACAGCAAACAATCCAGTTTCTCAGTTGAAACCATTAGAGGGTATATCCTAGAAATGGATATGAATCAGAGGTAGGTCACACCTTACCAAGACTGTAATGCAGCCTCATCAGATAATCTGCCCCTACTGAAACTGCCTGCCAGGGATAAGGTAAATTTCTCTCTAGGGGACTAGAATCCCACACAAAGCCTCTATAATTTTTTTATAAAATATCTGGCATTCAATAAAAAATTATCAGGTTTACCAAGAAACATGACCAAAGAAAAAACAATAAATAGGAAGAGACTCACAAGATATTTGTCTGTAATTGGAATTATCAGACAAGGCTTTAAATTAACTATAAGTAATATATTCCATTAAATGGATGAGAAGATAGATAATTTCACCTCAGAACTGAAATCTATAAAAATCAAATAAAGATCCCAAAATTGAAAAATAGATCAAATAAAGAACTCAATAGCTGGAGCAAAAGAAAGCAGTTAATTTAGAAGAGAGATCAAACGGAATGAAACTGAAAGAAAGATTTTAGCTTTCCCAAGAACAGATGCTGAATTAAAGAAAAGAAATTAGTTAGGGAACACGAAGGATGGAAAAAGGGAAAATCTACGAACCTCCTGTTACATTTCAGACATTGCTAAGCTCTTGCAAAATACATCTCTTGTAATCTTCACCACACCACTCGGAGCCCGATATTATTATACTCTCCTCCATTTGACAAAGGAAGAATCTGAGATTCAGAAGGGCTAACTGATTCACCCAGGGTCACTACTTAGATGCAGCAGAGGTAAGACACAGAGCTCAAACAAGTTCCCTAGTGCACAGAATCATTATAGCAGTACTGTGAGAAAATACTATCACCTCCATGTACTGGTAAGGAAATTGTTAGGCAGAGAGATCATGTGAATTTATCCGTTACTCTTTTGCTGTATCATTCTGCCCATTCATTAATCACACATTTACTGAATACCCACTATGTGCCAAACCCTACGGTAATACTGTGGATAAATAGATGGAAAAAAAAAATAGTCCTTAAGCCTAAAAGGCTTAAAGTCCAGAAGGGTTAGTGACAAGGCCAGAAGAATGAACAGTAAGCTACAATATACTCAGATAAGTGATATTAGGAGAGGCAGCTACAAAGGTTGGGCAATTAACCTTGGGAAGGTTTCTCACAAGTGGTATGTATTAGAGCAGTGGTTAACCGAATGAAGAAAACAATCACAGAGGTGTGGAAAAACTGGCACCTTCAGGGAACTGGAATCTTTTGCAATGAAACATTTAGAGTACTAAATATTTATGGGAAGACAGGGAGAAATTAAGCTAGAGAGGGAAGCAGAGACAAATCATGAAAAGCTTTGTATTATACCATGTTAAAGAATGTGGGCTGGATTCTGTAGATGACAGCAAGTCATTGGAGGTATTTAATTAGAAAATAATATCATATTTATGATTTATGAAGTAACTATGAAAGTAGTAGTAGTAGGAATGATGGGTACAACTGTTGAGAGATGTGGAATATGAGACGTGGAGACAGAATGAGCCTGGATCAGAAAAACTAGGTAAGAATCTTTTGTAGAAGTCCAGGTAAGAAGTGATGATGGTCTGTGGAGATAAAGCCACAGAAGAAATAATAGATTTGGGAAGTATTCAGGAAACAGAAATGATGAAACTTGATCATTCAAAGGCATGAAGGAAAGGAAAGAACCTATGATGATTCCTAGGTTTCTTCAAGAGGAGTCTGAGCCGACTGTATTTGGGAGTATAGGAGAAGAATTTTAAACATGTTGAATTGAAGTATCTATGGGATTTAGTAGAGAAATACAGTGGGTTGTTGGCTATAAGAGTCATAAATTCATGGCATAAGGCTGGGATGGGGTTAGAGATACAGAAAATATGTTTGTGGCTGTAGAGGATATGCATGAGGACACCCAGGGAGATTATACAGATGAACAAGAAAACATGGCTGAAGACATTTAAGGGGGTCAAAAAAAGAGAGGAACCTATGAAGTAAGACTGTGGCATAACTATACCTCACATATCCAGATAGAGAATATTTAGTACTCATAATTCCCCATATTTTTACACACAAGTCACCAAAATGCACATACAATGAGTACATGACATACGAAGAACATGAGATAAGGCTATCAAATAACAGCACTATCCCCAATCTATAATATCTTAATATTCTGAACTATTTTTGCCACAAAATAACAAAATGCTCATGTAATACAGCATTTCTTCCCCCAGACTGTCATCTAAAGGCAGCACAAAAATCCTGTCAGGCTGTGGGCTTTTATTGCTTTAAAATACTGAAAGTAAGAAAGTAGAATGTAGAGCAAGACTGCAGGTCCTGGACCGGGGTCCACAGACAGGTGGTTTGTCTTTTGGATCATGCAGTGGAGGTGCAAGGAGCCATCTTTTAGAGTGCTCTGGGCCTGTCATCACAGAAGCCTCTCAAAAAGAGCACCCTGTAGGCCCCCTTCCTTGATACTGACTGCAGAGGACAGCTTTGCCTTCTGTTAGACTCAATTTACTCTGAGACTACTTCTTGGATGCTCATTCTTCAGCAAATATTGACAAAGAAGCTAAGACCCAGCCTATTATTTATCAGCCAGAAGCATCTCTGAGATTCAGTTAGCAGCACTGTTTGTTTCTAAGCAATGGCAGCTGAAAAGGAACAATACACCTATTAAAACTTCAGTATATTCCTTACTATAGCTTGTGAAAGAGATGGGAAAATTTTAAGTGTAAAAAGGGGCATAAGTAATAGAAAAATCCTATTAATAGAAATCTTAAAAATTTCAAAATTATATTCATATCAAGAGTGCATGTATATACTATCACTACATAATACTGTTATTGGCAATAAATAAATTGCATAAATTTTCTTAGAAAACCTCTTATTTAGTGATATTGCATATGAATAACCAAGTTACCAGCCATTTATTAGGTTGAATGTGAAACTGCCATTTTATAGGTCCAAAATCAATCAAGTATCAGCAATTTTATATGACTTAACTTAAAAGAGTCAAAATAGATGCTTCTCCCAGAAACACAAAGGCATTCACTAATTCATCCAAAGTTTACTGAGGACCTACATGGTGTCATGCATCATTTTAGATGCTGGGGTTACAGCAATGCACAAAATATAATTTAAAAAAATCCCTTCTTTCATGAAGTTTAAATTATAATAGAAAGTAGAAAGAAAAAAATAAAATAAGAGGAATATAAAGTATCTTAGAGGTAATAAATGCTACAGAGAAAAAGCAGGATAGGGGAATAAGGAGTTTGAGAGGGAACATGTACAATTTAAAATATGGTGACCAGGAGACTGTGACATGAGCAGAGACAGGAGGAGAAAGAGTGACCTGCGAAGGAGGTCATCACTCTTACTTAAATGAGGTATTGAAGGACTTTTTAAATTAGATTAACTCCATCTCTACAAGGCACTGTTCTCAAATGAAAATATGAAACATTAAAAATGTATGGGCTTGAATGATCAATATGATAGCTTAAAAATAAAGACTGTGGAGAGTCTATTTCCATTTAAGTAAGCTATATCTTTATAGGAAGTCATTGTGATCACCACTATTCTACATTTCCAGAGAATATGTAAATTATAACAACTTAGAAATGGTGCAAGAGGCGTATGCTTGACTATTTACATACTGGGGTTATAGAAGTGCACAAAACAAAATCCCTTCTTTCATGAATCTTGCATTATAGTAGAAAGGGAGAAAATAATTAAATAAGTAGAATACATAATATCTCAGGATGATTAATCATCTCTCAGTTACTGGTTTCAAAGTTCTGTTTTCGTAAACATGGATGGAATCACAATTTCTCGTACATTCATGGCAAGAGAACACTTAGCTGTGTTAGTTATTTAGTTATCTATCTATTGCTGCATAACAAAATACCCTACAACTTAGAAGTTGGAAACTGTAAACTTGATCTCACAATTTTTATGAATCGGGAATCTGGGAGTGGCTTAGTTGAATGGTCCTGGCTCAGGGCTGCAGTCATCTCAAGACCTGAATGCAGTAAAATCTGCTTTCAGTCACTCACGTGGGCTTCTCCATAGCCCATCTTGAAATAGGGCAGCTAGGTTCCACCAGAGTGTGAGTGATCCAAGAGACAGAGACAGAGACAAACAGACAGGAAGAGAGAGAGACCAAGAGACAGAGAGAACCCAAGATGGAAATCCCAATCTTTAAAAAATCTAATCTCAGAAGTGAAATACCATATCATTTCGGCTGTATTCCAGTCATTAAGTCCAGCCCACACTCACGTGGAAGGGATTTCACAAGGAGGGGGATGGTATTTAGAGACTGCCCACCACAACCACCCCTGCCAGCTATTTACATACTTAAAATTTCTTGATCCTTAGCCTTAGGAAAGTAGGCTGTTTTTAGGAAGCAAACGGCAAAATATGGAAACATGAAGCAACCTAATAGAGTGGACATAAAAGTTAGTGAGTACATGATACAAAAGTGAGCAAGGCAAAAACTGGCTTAAGGTCCCTGGGGCAACACAGATGCCAGGCAGAGTCCACCTCTTTCAGGATATATTTGCCAGTTAGTTGCCTGAGCGTTTAAGACCGAGCTCCTGGTCTACTGGATAACTAGCCTGATGTCTACTGGAGCCTACTTATTCTCACAGACGAAAAATGTATCATGGTACGATCACCAACGCACTCTTGGGGACAGAAGAAAGAAAACTGTACCTCCAAGTGTAGAAGGTATTAAAATGTTCTTACTTGAGGTGCTATTCATATGTGTAGTCAGGAATGTTTAAATTAAGTTTCAGGCTGATATTTTTACAGACCCACTTCTCAATTCTGCCTTATACAAAACTGCCTTCTATGAGCTGTATATAAGAAATTTTGGTTGCCCTTCACATTTCTGGTAACTTTGCAATGCTATTAAAATAAATTCCTTATAAAGACACCTACATTGGCATTGATAACTAAAACTAACTACTGCTGTTAATGGACATTACATGTGGTCTCAATATCCTGCAGATGGTCTTGCAAAGAGGAGTTCAATAATACTTAACGAGAGAATAAATGGCTAACTAAACTGATGTACCATGTTGGTCCTATCCACAAGATCAACGCATGACATTATAAGACTGCCCAGTCTCTTGAGGTTGGAACACTTCCTATTACCTCCTACCCTCTTGGAATCTTTCTATCTTTTAAATGTACTGTCTATTCCTGACCATCTTTCCCAAAGTGATCCTCATTGATCTCTAACTTTCAAGATCGGTAGCACTCACCATCTTTACTACTCATTATAATTTTTTTATTGCCCTCTATCACCTCTTCTTTTGAAACTTTCCCTCCCCAAAGTCTGTTAAGTACTTAAAAGTCTGTAACAATATTTTATATTTAAGTACATTCTCCACATTTCACCCTGTCTCTTTCCTTCAACTGCAAAATGCAGACCTTGAAGAAGTAGGAGATCAAATGATGGTGGACCACAAATTTTTTTGCTGCAGACCTAATGGTTTGTTTCCTGCTGTTGCTTCATGGTCATAGATGGCTCAGCCATCCTACGTGCTTCACAGAGTCCTAAAAAACATGCCTTCCACATCCCCTAACTGCAGATTCCATGCTTTATCTCTTTGGTAGTTTCTTTGGTAAGCTGGCCTCCACCTTTTCAGCTTTGTGAATGACGAACAGCACCTCAGCACACCAGTGACATTTCAGAGCCTACTGCTAATGACTGTGTCTCTTCATTAAATATTAAATAAGCTTTGTAGGTTGTACTCATTAAATTGCTAAAAAAAATTCATACTTGAATCTGTTTAAAATAGGCAAAAACTAACAGCAGTCACTCCTCTGCCAGACAATCACAGCTTAGGTTCTTTATTACAGATGTCAGAGATTATTTAAGTCAGCTTATTTTTCCAAATAAATTTAACCATTGAAGAAATATATTTCTCCTACTGAGAATATTTTTTAAACTGACAGTAAGAGTTCTTCACATCAATACAAAACACTATATAAAAATAATACTAAAGATGAGAATCCAAACCTTTTCTGCTGTTTCAGGAATGTAGAATTACTCACCTCCTACAGAATGCCTGATCTTTCACAACACACCTATGATATCATCATAATTCAATTTAAGAAAATCATGCTTGTATGTTTCACGTCAAAAATTTTGTTGCATTCTCATCCTTACTATTTATGTTATACAATAATAATTATAATAGGTAACATTTACTGATCACTTAAGAGTGCTCCAGGCACTATGCGAAGTGCTCTTTACATGTTAGCTAACTGAACCCTCACACAATACTTATGAGGTCATATTTTCTCCTTACATAATCTTGGGCTCTTCCATGACTCTAAATATCACTGACTGATGGTTGCATAACCTCATTCTCCAATTCCACTCTCCCTCTGGAAATCCATAACCACGTTTTCATTTGGGTGTGGATATCTTTTCCATGATGTCCAGAAATAAACTCATCTTCTATTTTCCCACTTTCTTCCTCATCTTCAGACATATACACACTTGTTCCTCAAAGTATGGTCCTTTGCTACATTTTATATCTTAGCTAACACAACTACTGCCCACTAAATCTCTCAGCTGAGAAACAGCACAGGTTTGAAATCACACTACCCAGGTTTGAAATTGTATCTCAATCACACGATAGCTGTGTGAAATGGGCAAAGGAAGTAACCTCTCTATATCAGAGTTTCTCTTACTGAAAAACTGAAGACTTTAATAATACCTATCTCATAAGGTGACTGTGAGGAATAAAAGAAAATATGCTAAAGTTTTATGTGCCCAATATATAGTAACTGCTTGATAAGTTTACACGTGAAATATTTTACTACATTTTCTTTGACTTCTTTTCCCTTAACAACACACAGTTAGTTGGCTGTTGGATCTCACTATTTTTATTTCTAGAAATTTTCTTGTATGCAACCCCTGCAACCTCTGTAATTCCCCTGGCTCAGGCTTACATTATTTCTCATATTCACTGGTTCCTTAGCCTTGCCACGCTACTCTATTCCATTATTAATGCTGCAAAAGTAGATATAATTATATCCTTCTATTCCTTAAAAAAAAAAACTGTGGCTCCCCATAGCCTTAAAAAATAAAAGGCAACTTCATAACCTGGGACCAACAGCCTTTTCTAGTCATATATTATAGATACCTATCACTAAGCCCCTGTGGCTGAGGCAGCACAGATCAGAGCCTGGTCAACAGTAAGCACCTGGGTGTTTTTTTCTGAAAGTTATAGAAAGCCATTAAAGGATTTTAGGAAGGGCAATGGTATGATGAAGTCAATTTTAAAAGGTCATTTTGAACACAGTATGAAGAACTGAATATAGGAGCCTTAAAATGGACATGTAGATTCTATTACAGTTGTACTGGTGAGAGATGATGGATCAGAATGGAAGCAATGGAGGTTAAGAGATTAAAGAAATATTTAGCAATAAAAATATAGTGAATGAGGTGATGAGTTCATATGGACTTCTCAAGTGCATGTAAGCTAATAAGTACTGGGAAAAGACCAAGTTGAAAGAGTACAGGAGGCTGGGAGAGTCTCATTTTGAAAGTGCCAGGTTTTAAGTGCTCTGAGAAGATCCAAGGGAGAAGTAAGTAGGAAGATTTCCACTTCCAGTTATTTAAGACTGAGTTATTTAATCTTCTCACTAAAAATATCTAAAAGTAGTACATAAAATATTTCAAAACCCAGTTTCTTTAAAGAATCAAAGAGCCAACAATATGGTAAGGAATTATTAAGCCAAATTTTGAAAGAAAGCAAAAACCCAGAGAAAGAAGCTAAATAACCTAACCTGCTTTTTGCCCTAAAGACAACTGCTAATCTAGTCAAGACCACAGTTTGACAGCCTTTGTGCTGGGGGGACAGATGTAAGAGCTCACCCAAGTGGAGAATCTAAAAGGAGGTACTCCCCCATTAAACTAGGAACTCAAAGGGCTATACTTTGGATAGGAAAACTAGAAGTAAATCACATTACCCTATGGGACTGAGGAGATGGTCTAGTGCTAAACAGATGGAGTAAGGAGCCTTTTCCCTAGAGGCTGTAACCACCACTGCAGTGGCTTTGTGTGAATTTGATGTTCAATGTGCATCACTGGTGTAGTCCAGGAAACCTCAATCTTAGTTTTGTTGAAAATGGTTCCAAACTAGTACCCTAGATCCAGCAGATGTAAATGCAAATTCTCTCTAGAGGAAGGTACTTTTATCCTAGGCCTCAAAACATATCCACACAAAAAATTTTAAAACAATGAACAGTATAGCCAGATATCCAAGCATCTGAGGTACCAGAGTAGAGCCAGTAAAACACCAAACATCAGAAAGATACTTCAAAGACTTGAGTTATCAGAATTATAAGACAGATTATAAAACAACCATGCTTATTATAGTTACAGGTAGCAAGTAGGCAGCTAGATATATGGGTCTGAATGTCAGAAGAAAAGTCAAGGCCAGAGCTACACAGCTGGTAGACACTGGTATGTAGATTCTGAAGCTGTGGGTATGACCTAGGAAGAGAGCCAGAAGAAAAGGGGGTCTAGGACTCAGCTCTGAGGAACTCCTAAACCAGAGTTTCTAGAACCACTCTGGGTCCAGAACCAACCCCAAACTCAATCTTTTTGAGGCCTAAGCATTTTAGATTTTACTAGGTTCCTGTGTAGTAAATTTTCATTACTTAAAATGACTGAGAGAGTCTGACAAATATAAAACCTGAACAGAATGATGAACTTCCATTGTTTTCCCTTCACATATCAAGGATCACATCATACAAAACCATCTACAATCTTCAGAACATCCATGCACTTTTTCACATTCTCATGCCATGTTCCTTCTGCTTGGAAAACTACCCGTTTTCTCTACTAGTCAGAATTCTACTAATTATTTATGAGGCAGTTTGTGGTTCTGCTTTTAGTATCCTTCTCTAGGACCACCAGACACAGTTAAATTCCCCCCACCTCTCTCTTTCCCAGGCTCTTCTACTCATATCTTTTTTTAAAAAAATTTAAACAGTATTCATCACATAGCACTACCAGCTGCATGCTGCTCTGTCTAGTAAGAGTATGGGCTTCCTGCGGGCAGGGACTATGTGTAAGTTATCTGCAAACAGCAGATACTCAAATGGTGGATAAAATGTGTAGTGAGCTTATCAGTTTTAAATAACAACAGAAAACTCTCAGATGACACTAATATTAATTCCATTTATAAAAGTTGCCTTTAATATTCATTCACATTTTTATTTAAATCATTTTAATTTCTTTTTTAAACTTTTTAAAAATTTTTATTTCATTTAGGGGGGGTTATTTAGGTTTACTTATTTATTTTTAGAGGAGGTACTGGGGATTGAACCCAGGACCTTGTGTATGCTAAGCATGCACTCTACCACTTGAGCTATACCCTTCCCCTCTTTTTGTTTCTTCACTGAATAAAATATGATCACATTAGATTAAATTATATATTTATACCAACGATGTATATGGTTTTACTGTTTTGCATTTAAATATATCTGATTCTAATATTTGGTGGCTACACATAGATACAATGAAAATAAAAGTTTATAAAAAAGTCCCAGAAAAAAATCTACAGATAAAACTATGAATATGAAATATAATAGTATGTCTCACCTACATACAAGATTTTAGTTAACTTAAGTCTGTGAAAAAATTCTTTGTTCTTTTCTACTTTCAGAATATGAGAGTTAAATCTATAAAAATGTTATTCCCGCACAAGCAAGATAATATAAATCACTTTGAGAAAGCTCAATTTTGAAACATTAAAACTTTAATTCAATTACTTAGAAAAACAAATTCAACAGCAAGCTTTAATATATTTCTTCTATTTAACTTTAACCATCATGAAAATTAATTTTAAACATAAGACTCAAAGCATTTATCTGGCTTATTCCTACCCAAATAAGCCACAATATGACAATTTGCTTACAATTATTCTCCCTTCTGCTGGAGATAGTGGGGTGAAAGGAGGAGAGGAAAAGTAAGAACATGGGACTTAGGCAGAGTTGGAAATGTTGGATTCACAAGGTACTTGCTCTTTGGCCTTGGAGAAAGACTTTTCCTCTGGAGCAATGTTTCTTACTAAAGGTTATTACTAACATTAAATAAAGTAATGTAGTTAACAGCACTTAGCAAATCAGTATTCTTTAAACCGTGGATTGCATCCCATTAGTAAGTCATAAAATCTAGAGGGTTGAGATCAGCAACTGCTTTAAATTATACTGGATCAGATGTAACAGAGTATACTGTATGAAATAAGTATTGTTTTATCAAATAACACTTATTTCAAAATTGGTGCAACCACTATGGAAAAAAGTACCGAGGTTCCTTAAAAACTAAAAATTGAGTTACCATATGATCCAGCAATCCCACTCCCAGGCATATATCTGGAAAATATGAAAACTTTAATTTGAAAAGATACATGCACCCCAGTGTTCACAGTAGCACTATTTAGCCAAGACATGGAAGCAACCTAAACCTCCATCAACTGATGAATACATAAAGAATGGTGGAATATTACTCAATCATAAAAAATGAAATAATGTGAATTGCAGCAACATGGATGGACCCAGAGATTATCATACTAAGTGAAGTAAGTTAGAGAAAGACAAATATTATATGATACCACTTATATGTGGAATATAAAAAATGAGACAAATGAACTTATTTACAAAACAGAAACAGACACAGAAAACTCACAGACATAGAAAATAAACTTATGGTTACAAGAGGGAAAAGGGAGAAGGTGGGATAAATTAGGAGTTTGGGATTAACACGTACACATTACTACACATAAAATAGATAAACAACAAGGACTTACTGCATACCACAGGGAACTATAATATTTTGTAATAACTTATAATGAAAAAGAATATATATGTAACTGAATCACTCTGCTGTACACCAGAAAATAACACAACACTGTAAATCAACTATACTTCAATAAAAAATATTGTACAGCAAATTTTAAAAAGAAATTTTAAAGAGAATACTTTTTTCAGTATTTCGATGGGTGTCTACATACAAATATGTATATATACACATACATACACATTTATATACGTGGAATAGGTTGCAATGTAAAATGTACTTCTTAATGTGGTTTGCATGAAAAAATTTCAAAGTCGGTGGTGTGAATCATAAAGTTTGTTAGTGACCAAAGGTGACCTCAAACAGGTCATCTAACTTCTCTGCACCTCAGTATCTTTCCTAACAAGTGAGGTAATAACTGTTTCTTCTCATAAATTGTTGTAATGATTAAACTGGATCAGATAAATAATCAACATATGGTAATTTTAAAATATGACTGAGTTACCTTTATTAATACGTTAGACTAAATTTTAAAAGATCAAGGATGATAAATTCTAGAATATATTCTTTATCAATAGAATTTCAATAGAATAAATATTAATCAATGTGAAAAGAAACATTTGTTACAGATTTAATTTATCAATCCCACCAAAGTGTGTTCAACAGCAGAAAATCAGTATTTTGATAAAGAAACTATAACAAAACAAAAGTAATTAAGAATGTACACAACCCTTGTCATGTGGCCCTTATGGGAGGTAATCACAAAGGTAAGAGGCAATCTTTGCTAAAACAGTACAATCTCTGTGGCTGAAAAAGGTGATACACCAAGACACGAGAATGGACTGGAGACTGCAGAATGCTGCCTGGAGAATGGACAGTTACTACGTGGCTGCTGCTAGGCAGTGAGTTTCCAGACTCTAGCACCTCAGGCCCGCAGCAATGTGCCACTCCTAGAAATAATACTTTTCCCCTAAATCAAAGTGGTTTGCTTGAACAACTTTAGGATCCTTTTTTAACACCCTTTCTTGTAAGATGTAAGTCTGAGCTTAGACTAATGGCATACAGAGTTCTACATAAATGTATATTGTATTCAAGCTACATAATTTAATGTCTATCAAAAATATTTTAATGCTATTCTTTCAAAATATGAAACATGTCTAATGTAAGGCAGGAAGAGAAAATATAGATTTTTCAACAGAGAAAATCCAAAAGAATATGATTATTTAAAACACTCAGAAAGACAACTCAAACTATAATAAGGCTCATTAGGAAATTTCAAAAGATACTCTAGTAAGAATGGGAATCAGCCTAAGACAGACTATACTAAGATCATATCACTGTGTAATTGGGTTGGGATAGAGTGGGGGGGTGTGCGCGCGCGCATGTGAATATGTCACATCTGCATATTGCACATGGCATTTATAGCAGCAAGATACATCTTCACAGTTGAATATGGAATTAGTCATTTGGGGATATGTGTCACAGACAAACTCAGACAAACATGATTAAAAGGGTTTATGATAAGGAGGAATGAATGGATGTAATATAATTGGGGTTTACTTTAGATTATTTCTCCATGCTTGCAGTTTTTTAAAATAAAGACTTAAAAAAGTAAGTTTTATGTTCACAGCAAAATTAAGATGAAGACACAGACATTTCCCATATACCCTCTGCCCCAACACACGCAATCTCCCCATTATAAAGTCCCCCACCACAGTGGTACATCTGTTATAACCGATGACCTACATTTACACATAATTATTATCCAGAGTCATAGTTTACATAAGGGTCCACCTGAATTCCATCTCCCTGTGATGCAATGTGGAAACTTTCAGGCAATAAGCGTAGGTAATCTTAAAGCTCACTTTATATCCCGTCTCTCAAGGAGCACTATCTTATCCTTTTGTTGCCTGATATCCAATTTCTTTAAAGACATTGTTTTATATATTTTGTCTGTGTTTTGTTGTTCAAGTCGGAGGGTATGTATAGTCCCAGTTACTTCATCTTGGGCAGATGCAGAAGTCTACCCTGATTTTTAAAAGTTAAACCAGGTTTTTACTTCTGAAATAAACAACACTTGGTCATGATGTATTATCCTTCTTATATAGCTGGATTCAATTTGCTGAAATTTTGTTTCATGTCTAAGTTCATAAACTAAAATAGACGCAATGACTACCACAGTGGGAGAGATGAAGAACACTCCACCCTGTCACACTACTGTTAGTAAGTAGAATGAGAGAAATATAAAGACAGTCACAGAAGCACAAAGCTTATGGATATCTTTAGACGTGTTGATAAAAGAAACTCAAGACTTGCATATAATATAGTAATGGTACATATCACATTTTTTAAAAGAAAATTTAACAATGTAATTTAAAGCAAGTTTGACAACTGCATTTAAAATTGAGATTAATTTATAAAGTTATTATATAAAGGGAGGAATATATATATATATATATATATGTATATGATTGCTTAAGTCAGTGACTGAAAAGAATCAGGTAGAACTAGAAAGAATCAGAGCATGTACAAGGAAGAACAGGATTTTAGATATATAGATGTAAGATACTATATATGTATCTCCTATACATATGAGAGAAAGGGAGGAGGAGAAGGAGGGGGGAAAAGAGTATGCTTGAGCAAGTGAACAGGCTCACCCTGGGTGTTAGCAGTGTTCTCTGAGCTACAGATTTCACTGGATCTCATTGTCTCCTTGCATAGTAACAGTATTGTCCTGCAAGCCAGATGACTTTGTATAATCATTTGGTTTAAATATTGATACCATACGTGGATTATTTGAGCTCGGGGAAAAAAAAGTATTGTCAGTCTTTCTTGCTCTTCAGAGTAAACTGGATACTCTCTACATCTATCTAAGAATATAGCTGTGTCCCATGGCATGTATTATTCTAAGTCTCCATGGAAACTAGGAAGTGAGAGATAAAACCTCACAAAAGAATGTCACAGTACAAGATTCACCCGTATGGGAAAAGTGTCTTTCAAGTCACTTTAATATCACAATTAGGAAACTAAGTAACAGCTTTTTAGATACCAGCAGAGGAAGCTTCACTCAAGTATATATCATAAATCATCATAACTTTCATAAAATATATCTTGAAGTCTTTTGTTGTAAAGACATGCTTCTTGTTAGATAAATGATTTCAATGACTTCTAGTAGTTATATACTATGGACTAAGCAAGATTATGCTTGAGTTTTTTCCCCATAAGAAATGAGGATAGGAGAACATTTCAAAAATTCTAGTTCCTTTCTATTAAAATTGTGAGGCCATTTCATACACAACATAGTGAACAGATCAGAAGTGTAATAAGACCAAGGAATGAACCAAGATGGGTAAGAGAATAAATTATGTCATGTAATGCTTGCACTGTCTTTGGAAGAAAAGAACCATATTCTGTCTAAATACTCACTGACTTTCATTTCATTTAATCTTCAGATAAATAAGATATACAAAGTCTAAAGTAGCTCTTACTTCATTTACAACTCTCTCCCCTGTCAGTTCCCTACAGCCACACATACAATGACCTCATCTTTGTTCCTGGAAAAAAACCAATGTGTTCCTAACTCAGAGCCTTTGAACTTGTTACTCATCTGACAATACCACTTTCCAGAAATTACCATGATTCATTTTCTCACCTACTTCAACTCTCTTTCAGAAGTCACCCTATCTGGAAGACCTTCTTTCACACTGCCTTTAAAATAGCAATGCAACACCAACTCCATAACTTCCTACTGATTTGATATAAGTCAGAAATGTGAAATACCCTGTATCTCAGAATATATTTAATTCATTTCTGTTTGTTCATTATCTGCTTTCCTACACTAGAAAGTAAGCTCCAAAAGGACAGGGATCTTATCTTTTCTGTTAACTGCTGAATCCCCAGCAAATATGGGGCATATACTGTAATGTACTGAACATCGAAAGCATTCAATATTGTTGAATGAATGATTGAGTGAATGACTTACTGTTGATGAGAATATAAATTTCAAACTTGTGTTATACTTAGCACTGCCCACTATTGATCATATACCCTTTCACAAGTGCACCCTGAATCATAATTATCCAGGACTTACATATGTATTATCCCAGTTCATCCTCACAAGAGCCTGATGACACATAAAAGATGAGAGAGCACAGAGGCTGGAATGGACATGTTGGCCTTGAGCCAACTGCAGTACATCTGAGCGGATACGACTAACAAGCCAATAGACAGTTGGAAATAGGAAACTGCTGTTTAGTGAAGCGATCTAGTTACTACACTTTGGTAATAATCATTTTTGTGAAACCACGACACTGAGTGAGCAGAGGTAGTGTATACGGAGAAGAGAATTCAGCTATTCTTCCTGCAGAATACAACTAAGTCAAGGAGAGCTTATGAGTAGAAGAATAACCTAGTAAAAGAAGAGTGACATGAACAGTTTGGAGGAGGAAACAAACTAAATCTCGTTAAAGAGGATGAATTTCCAGATGACAGGAGAGGGACTGGATAGAAAGAGAAGCTGAAAGATATCAAAGGAAGAATTGCTACAGTTGAGAGAATATATGATGTCTGCAGGGCAGGAGAGAGAAGAGGAATATACAGGGGGAAAAAACCAAAACCTAAAAGGCCATAAAATGAGAACAAAAACAAAAAAACCCTGCTAAATTGCAAATAAGCTTTCAAACAGACAAAAAGAGAATAAAGGGAGGGAATTATGGAATGGATAATTTGGCTTTAGGTAATTTAACTAATTTAAGAACCCCTCTTTCTAAATTAACTGAGCAAAGTCAATGAACAAATAAAGAGAACCAGAATTATTCTAATACACTGCTCAGTTATGTGTTTTAATGTAAATATTTAAAATTTAATAAAGACATCTAGAGAATAATACAAACAATCTGTCACACATCAGACAGGTTTCTAGATGTAAACCTGGAAGTATCCATCTGATGTATTCTAGTATTCTGGCTGGTGTTCAACATGTAAGCATTCCTTAAAATACCTGAGTGCCACAGACCTAGTGAACAGAAATGCTATTTGTCTTAAAAAAAAAAAAAAGAAAAGAAAAATCCCTCCCTGAAATATATTGTTCTACTTTAACAATGCGTGGTTATGTAAATGCTCGGCATGAGGAGACAAAAAAAGACTGGCACTTTGTTTTTACAGTAGTAACACCCAGTGGAAAAGTGTCCCAGCATTTGGTTCTGACAGATTAGCAGAGTAATTTTCAGAGCAAGGCAGTCCTAAGAATATCCAAGATTTGAAACTCCAACTAGGTAATTCTAGATCATGAAGGCTGAGAGAGTAAGAGGAAATGAAACTTAATGCTCATTAAATGTCAGGGGTATGTGTTTATTTTACTTTTACTTTTATACACTTTTTAAAGGTTACATTCCATTTACAGTTATCACAAAATACTGGCTATATTCCGCACGTTGTACAGTATATCCTTGTAGCCTATCTTATGCCCAATAGTTTGTACCTCTCACTCTCCCACCTCCTCACTGGGAGCCACCAGTTTGTTCTCTTTATCTGTGAGTCTGCTTCTTTTTTGTTATTCTCGCTAATTTTTTGTATTTTTTAGATTCCACATATAAGTGGTATCACACAGTATTTGTCTTTCTCTTCTCTGACTTATTTCACTGAGCATAATGCCCTCCAAGTCCATTCATGTTGCTGCAAATGGAAAAATTTCATTCTTTTTTATGGCTGTTTTATGGCCTAAATGTAAGGGTTTTTTTTAAGTTATTTTATATTAAATATCAATTTGAAACCAAATTAATTTCAATATCAATATCTAGCTACAAATTATTTCCTTTCTGCTTGTTTCTATAAACAGTTGCTATTTATTTGCAATATCATAGATCAAAATTTTCTTCAAATTTTAAACACTTGAAATAAATTTACAGATATTAAAGAAAAGGGCTCAGTATAATATTACAAATTTTATGTGTATTAGCATTATCCAGATATTACAATGAAAAGCTGAATAATATAAAACACCAACTTTTTCATTTTAATATCTTTATAATTAATGGTTAACAAGTACTATAAATTTGTTCAATTTAACCGAGTCTAAATCTCTTAGAATGGAAAACTTGGAGTTAAAGTAGGATACCTAAATTCTACTCCCATTTTGCCTACTCAGCTAAACCAAATCTATCTTCTTCAGTTTGGTTATGATACACCAATTCTCTAATCCTCAGTTTCCTTATCTATAAAACAAAGGGATAAGGGAAAAGCAATTTTTCCTGCCTAACTTCTGGGATGTAGTGAAAATACAATGGAAAAAGGGATGCCAAGCGTTCAAGTTGCAACATTCCAACCAAATATGTAGTGGTATAATCGTTACTGAAATTTAACCTGTATTTCACAAAATTAAATACTAGGCACTTATTTTTATCCAATCTCGTATCATAAATAGCCAAAATGAATTAAACCCAATTCTGTGACTCACAAGGTAAAGAGAAAAGATCTAATTATATACCGGCAATTACGCTGAAGACACAGGGAATCTAGATTTGACAATCTGTGGTTCTTAAAGTATCTGTACTCACCAATAAAATCTTCAAACAGGTAGTCCATGGATAGTGAAGTTTCTTATTTTTTATTGGAGTTGCTCTCCAATAAAATTTTTTCCTATTCTCACATACTTCCCCCTAAAACATCTTCTTTAAAAGGCAATTTGAAGTTCAGATAGATTTGGTATATCATCAGAATGTTGCAAAGTCAGGTGATTTAACAAATTTTGAAATACAAATGAAACAGTGGCTGATGAACTAACCAGCGTTTAAAAAGTGATGCATAGGAAATAAGAAGCGGTGGTCCTCAGTAAAAAGTGACAGTCACAATCAGAGCAGCTTGAACTGTGGGTGAAGGGAAAGTCCCAGGAATGATTAAATACTGATTTGAAATGATAATTAGCAACACAAGTGCCCTCATCCTCAGAGGGCAGGGAGAGACAACAGCGCTTACACATCAGTCACCATTTAGAGCTAGAAGTAAGGATAACAGCAACTGCTACCATTGATTGCCCATCATTGTATTGGGTGCTTTAGATAAACAATGTAATCTGTACAGCAACCCACCAGAAAGGTTTTGTCTTCATTATTTTGTAGGCTGGGAGACTGAGACTCACAGAAATTATACACCTACATCAAAGTCACAGAGTATGAGTGGCCTAAATATAGGTTTTGAACCCAGGCATACTTAACTCCTAAATCTATGTTCTTTCCAATACTGTTATATATGCAAAGCTCAGGTTCCATATATACATGAGATCCTGGATAACCAAGGTAAATTTAAGAAAAAAAAATTACAAATAAAAATATTAAATCATACAAGAAAGGAAATATATTTATCTGATGCAAAGACACAAAACAAACCCAAGCCTATCATAACGTTAATCAGGAGAGAGGAGCAGCTCCTGCAGATCCTGACATGCTTGACGAGCAGAGCTTCTGACAATAGTCACCTCCACTGTGCACCCTGCTAGGTTACTGTGGCAAGATACCCTGTCTGCTGCTGCCACCTGGTCACACAGTCAGCATACTCACTCCAACAGATTCACAATTATTCCCTCATGTTGAGGATTTAAGTGGCCAATTTCAAACAATGAATTATACTTAAAGACCGCCAAGCACCATTTCTGAACTGCTGTGTCCAACTCTTTTGGGCATAATAACTTTATTCAAGAAAAGGTGGGGAAAATCATTCCTAAGTTGTGCTCAGAGATCTCGGTGAAGAAACTTACGTCTGGAGTGATACAATTAACATTAAAGTTGTGGCTGAGTTAGAAAATTACCTGATGGCCCTGACACTGCTTAGGAGAAGTATCCTCATCATTAGCAAAAAAAGATCAGAGCAAAGACTGCATAACCTTTAGAGTTTAGCGTTCTCAAACTGGAGAAACCCCAACACAACGGAACTGTAACAAAGTCAACATCTGATGGCCCCTTGGTCATGTTGGAAAAAATGCTATATTGTAAATGTCTTTCAAGTCTATCTCCCTAGCTCTCAGAACACAACTTTATTTGTTTATATCAAAAGAAGCAGTCCCTTGATCCAAATAATTCAAAGATGAGTGAGAAGCCACAAACAATGTTATGTAAACAGTAAACCAAAATTCTCTGACATTCTGTTAGCAAACAAGTATCTAGGGTTTCAAAGTTCAGCCAGTGGTGCAAATCTTTCTTTCAGCTTTAAGTTATGAAACATCCCAGCAAGCAATTCCCCCAACTTAGAACCACTGCGTCTCTCTGCTTCATGTAGCATTTTCCTATTTCATCTGTTCCTAAACTCTCATATTACAAGCCTCATTCCTGGGATTCACAGAGAATGCTAACCCCAAGATTCTCTGCCATGTATCATGCACAGTTTGTGTAATTAGCAGACCCTAATCACAAGTGGCTGTGGAAAATCTCCCTCAGAAACTGACTATGCATGGTTTCTGCTTACCTTCCTTCTCAGTCTTTTAACATTTTTTCCTTATCTTTTAACTTTGAGTTAAAAACTTGAAAAAGATCCTCATTTGATCTATATTCTCTCTTGGAAATTTTTGCTATACATAAACTTAACATTACCATCACCTGTTCAAAAATATATTTACTTTTGTTTTTCCTGGCTTCATTATTCCTTTGATCTGTGCTTTTTTCTTACCCATTTCTAAATGATAGATAGTAGGTATCCTCTGAACTAGTGTGGACCAAATGACAACTGTTTTTCAAACTAAGGCATCCTAAGTAAGACTGAATGGTCCCCACATTTAAAACAGCAACAACACTGAGTAAGCAAGACAGTCAGAAC
Source organism: Camelus bactrianus (assembly GCF_048773025.1). NCBI lineage: Eukaryota > Metazoa > Chordata > Mammalia > Artiodactyla > Camelidae > Camelus > Camelus bactrianus. The sequence goes on from NC_133555.1 coordinate 32,941,466, forward strand.
TAACTGCTCAGTGATATGGCCTCCAACTCCTAATGCTCAAAAGAAAAAACTAAAAACTTAAATTAAGGAGCAAAGATAATACACACCAAATATATACGTTTACTGCAGTATTAGTCAAAGTTGTAAATAATAGAAAATCAAGTAAATAACCAACAACAGAAGAATAGTTGAACAAATTACAGTGCAGTCACATGATGTAATATTTAATATTATACAGCCATTAACAATGATTTTGAGCTATAAAGCTACTGTCGCTGAGGATTTTAAAATGTATATGTATTTACGCCTATTTGTATTTATGTGTATACTCATATCTGTAGATGGTTCCATAAGCAAGGAGATTACTACTGGTTCCCAAATTTTAAAGAAGGAAAGTTCAATCAAAAAACTATCAAAGAATGTGACCTCATAGTGTGAATTAAGAAAGGCATAAGATTTTATCAGTAATTCAACATTCATTTATTTACCAGTGCCTACTGTGCACCAGGCAATGGGAAAACAAAGATTTTTCCCTTACCTCAGCTTTAGAATATTTGTTGAACAGTTTCAAAAAATAAACATCAACAATTAGCCTTGACCTTTATGTTGTCCAATTATTTATAAACATTCAACCTAGAATGTCTGAACTTGAATTATTTACCAACCAACTTGATAATAAGTACCATTTTTGCTCATTGTCCCCAAATTTACTGTTCATTTTGGTCTTTTTGGCAACTAATAAAATCCACTAACGTGATCATATTGTATAAAAACTACTTCAAATCAACCTACTGCCATATTTACCTGGATTTTGTAATCAGTAAACAGAAGCAGCGAGAATAGCTCAGTTCTACCTGCTGACCTCCCATCCATCCACCCTCTAGGACCCATCTTAATGCTAACGTGTACTTGGGAGTCTTCCAGAAATCCCCCTACACCACACTGCTCTTCTATCAGAAGTGACCTCTTCCTGCTTCAAAATCTCAAGCACATCATGCCACTGGTACTTTACATCATGCAGCTTTTACCAGCTGGGCCTGACTTCTGGCATTGGTCTGTGATGAGACAGAGGTTATATGTAGTCTGTAAGGCTAAAGACTCCTCTCCATCATTTACCAGCCAAATGACTGTGAATCAGGCACTTTACCTCTTTGAAACTCAGTTTTTTCTTCTGTTAATACAGAGTATTGTCAATAAAACTTGTCTGAAAGGAGGTGGCATTAAATAAAATAGATATAAAAAATTCTTAAAAAGTCCTTTTAACTGAAAACCTAGTGAAAATACCTTGAAATCAGTCTATCACCATAGCACAGTCTAACATTAATGGATTAGTTATCTATTATCTATTATAACTTTATTATAGTTTACTTAGAGCACCAAAGAAATCAAGCTAATAGCAGGCATGATTAATCAGTGACTATGAGTAACCGATAACTTAATAGGAAACGTCATTACTAGTTAAGCCAGTAAAACCTTCCTTAAGCCTAATGGGAAGGTATGAGTTTTGCACATACACATGTCAAGTGTCACTGGCAGCCATATACATTGTACGGAACTATTTATTCCATAAGATCTACTCATGTAACATACCCAGATCGGTGGTGCAATAATTATCCACAGGCAAATCAGAAAGCGTAAGTTATACTACTAAACTTTCTAAAAATTTTCTATATATTTATCAAATAGAAATATCTTTAAATAATTAAATTCTTCTTTAGGAAAAGGAATGATTCCATAAGATAGACACAGAATGCTTTTTTTAAAGACCATTCAAAAACATGGTTTCATACATCTGAAGGCAAGAATCTGAAAACATTTCTAACCTAAACTCAACTTGCTAATCTATAAAGTCAAAGGTAGTAACATTTACTTTCAAGGAGCTACGTGAAAGAGTGGTTTGAGGCTTGTTCATCACAGCAGGGGCTATTTTTCAGAATATAGGTCAAAGGGATTAAATATTATCCAGGACTAGAATCTAGGTGCTCTTATTAGAATGTAAAAATCATTTTTATTAGAATGCAAAAAGTAGAAATGTATTTTCCAAAAGTACAGTTTGGTCTTTATGTTATAAGATGAGTCATAAACTCAAAATTCTATTTCCACCTCTGCAAATAACATGGTCAAGTAATTTAACTTCTCTACATGTCAGCTCCCTTGCCACTAAAAACAGAAATTAACCAGCTCTCTTAGGAGTAGTATGAGGATTGATTAATTCATTTATAACAAATTCATCTTCTTTAAGAAATACACAACAGATATATATCTACATCTATATCTACATGTCAATAAAGATCATCTGTATCTATCCACATTTAATATCACAGGAACTTCCACAGTGGCAGTGACATGATTTTTGAAGCAAACTAAACAAATAATTGAAGATGTTTTTCCTTCCAAATCAATCAAAACATACACAGGCAATCTGCAGGAAAAGAAAAGTAGGTGAAACAAAAAACAAATGAAAAATCACAGTAAATAATCTGGCCAAAAACCTATTTGTTAAACTATCTTCCTCTGAGGTTTATATTTACTTTCTCTTTCATTTAAAATATAAAATCCTGAAGGGTAAGAGGCATATCATAAACTCTGGTATGATATTTTACCAGAAGTGCAAGGGTTCTGGTAAAAGATGGCAACAGAGGAGGCTCCTAAACTCACCTCCAAGGATGCACTGAATCTATAGCTACACACAGAACAATTTCCTCAGAAAATAACCCAGAAATTAGCTGAATGACTCTTACACATGAGAAAAAGTCCACGTTGAAAGGGGAAGGAAAGTCCCAGACACATAAACCCAAACCATAGCACAATGAGACAAATCTGAGAGGAAATTCACAACTCTTTACTCCTCTCTGAGAAATAAAGGGTTTGGACTGCACATTTGGCACTCCACCTTTTAAAACTTCCATCTGAGAGATGGGGCCCCAAAACATCTAGCTCTGAAAGCCAACAGGGCTTGCATCCACAAGACTTACCCACTATAGCAAACATCTGAAAAAAACAATTCTTAACAGCCTCCCAAGAACTTGCTGTGGCTATTTCCCTCCCACCCCCACCCCGTTCTGCCTTTGGGCTCAGTACAGAGGGAACAAACACAAATGTCTATCTCCCAGTCTTTCCCTAGGCTCATTTGCATATCTTAAAAGCTGTAGCCTGAGAGTCAGGCTCCTAACTTAGAAAAATCTAGGGACAGAATGCAATCCTTCCCCAGGGATCGAGAAGGCTGGCACCTGCCATTTTTGCACTCTCCCTCTGCTCCACTCCAGGTCACTGGTATCTACCTGGGAAAAGTGTGTGCACACACCTGGTACCCTGGTTTCTGCGGCTACCAGCCAGAGAATGTACACCTTGATCTTCTGTCTCTGGTGGCCAGGGGGCCTTTCATTCAGGGTTCTCACAAGATGCAGGAAAAAGAAAGTCCTTAACTGGCTATCCTCCAGGACTCATCAGCACAGGGGCGGAAGGCAAAAGTGTCCCAGATGCCAAACTAAGCATAAAGTTAGTAGGAAAAAATAACAAAATCAAATCAGTAATAAATGACCCAGAGTCAAAAAAAAAAAAAAAAAATCAATGAAACTAAGAGTTTTTTGAAAACATAAAAACAGACAAGCCATTAGCTAGACTTTCTTTGTTTTCTATACACTAATAATGAACTATCAGAAATTAAGAAAATAACCCCATTTAGTTTTATCAAAAGAAACAAAATAGGAATAAATTTAACCAAGAAGGTGAGAGACTTTTATACTGAAAACTACACGACACTGACAAAAGAAAGTGAAGAAGACACAAACAAATGGAAAGATATTCTGTACTCAGGGACTGGAAGAATTAACATTGTGTTATAATGTCCATTCTACCCAAGACAATCTGTGGGTTCAATATAATCCCTATCAAATTCACTTTTCACAGAACTAGAAAAAATAATTCTAAAATGTGTATGGAACCACAAAAGAATCTGAAAAGCCAAAGCAATTTTGAGAAAGAACAAAGCTGGAGGTATCATGCTTCTTGATTTCCAACTATACTACAAAGCTGTATTAATAAAAACAGTATCATATTAGTATAAAAACAGACATAGATCAACGGAATAGAAGAGAGAGGCCAGAAATGAACCCACACATAGATGGTCAATTAATTTCTGACAAAGCCAAAAGCATACAATGGGGAAAGAACAGTCTCTTGAATAAATGGTTTTGGAAAAACTGGACAGCCATAGGCAAAAGAATGAAACCAGACCACTATGCCAAACAAAAATTACCTCAAGTGGATTAGACTTTCATGTAAGACTTGAAACCATAAAACTCCTGTTAAGAAAACATATGCAGCAAGCTATTTGACACAGATTTTGGCACTGAATTTTTGGATCTGACTCCAAAAGAAAAGGCAAAAAAAGAAAAAATAAACAAGCGAGACTACATCAACCTAAAAAGCTTGTTTTTGCTCAGCTAAAGAAACCATCAACAAAAATAAAATGCAATCTACTAAGCTGAAGAAAATATCTGCAAATCATGAATCCAATAAGGGGTTAATATCAAAAAATATAAAGAACTCAAACAACTCAATAGCAAAAATAATCCTATTAAAAATGGGCAAAGGATCTAAACAGACATTTCTGCAAAGAAGATATATATAAACAACATACAAAAAAAATCATACACCATGATCAAGTTGGATTCATCCCAGTGTCACAAGGATAGTTCAACATACATGAAAAAATCAACGTGATACACCACATCAGCAAAAGGATAAAACCCACATGATCCTCTCAATAGATGCAGAAAAAACATTTGATAAATTCAACACCCCTCATGATAAAAACTCTTACCAAAGTGGATACAGAGAGAACATACCTCAACATAATGAAAACTATTTATGACAAACCCACAGTCAACATAATACTCGATGATGAAAAGTTCAAAGCCTTCTTGCTAAAATCTGGACCACAACAAGGATGTCTGCTTCTTGTCTCGGTGGTGGTGACCACTTCTATTCAACATCATATTGGAAATCCTAGCCATAGCAATCAGACAAGAAATCATTTTTGGATTGGAAGGGAAGAGGTAAAATTGTCACTATATTCAGATAACATGATACTATACATAGAAACCCTAAAGGCTCCACACAAAAACTACTAGAGCTGACAAACAATTCAGCAAGGTAGCAGGATACAAGATTAACATGCAGAAATCTATTGCATTTCTTTACACTAATGACGAAATATCAGAAAAGGAAAATTTCTTAAATTCCTTTTAAAATTGCATCCCCAAAAATAAAATGCTTACGAATAAACCTGACCAAAGAGGTGAAAGACTTATATGCTGAGAACTATAAAATACTGATAGAGAAAATTAATGATCATTTAAACACTGATTGTCACATCACCCAAATCTGTGTGACGGTTGTGTTTCCTCAAGGGGGACCCAATCCACAGTGGATGAATAACGTGTTAAAGAAATGGAAAAGAGATCCCATGCTCTTGGATTGGAAGAATTAATATTGTTAAAATGACCATACTACCCAAAGCAATCTACAGATTTAATGTGATCCCTATCAAATTACCCAGGACATTTTCCACAGAACTAGAACAAATAATCCTAAAATTTATATAGAACCACAAAAGACCCAGAATTGCCAAAGCAATCCTGAGGAAAAAGAACAAAGCTGGAGGCATAACCCTCCCAGACTTCAGACAATACTATAAAGCTATAGTAATCAAAACAGTGTGGTACTGGCACAAAAACAAAGATCAATGAAGAAGAAATAAACCTACACACCTATACAGTTGATTCATCTTTGACAAAGGAGGCAAGAATATACAAAGGAGAAAAGACAGTTTCCTCAGCAAGTGTTAGTGGGAAAGCTGGACAGCCACATGTAAATCAATGAAGTTAAAACACTTCCTCACATCACACACAGAAATAAACTCAAAATGGCTTAAAGACTTAAAAATAAGACATAACACAATAAAACTCTTGGAAGAGAACACAGGCAAAAACATTGTCTGACAAAAATCATAGCAATCAGTCTCCCAAGGCAAAAGGAATAAAAACAAAAATAAAGAAGTGGACCTAATTCAACTCACAAGCTTTTGCACAGGAAAGGAAACCTTAAACAAAACAAGACTACCTACGGACTGAGAAAATATTTGCAAGTAATGCGACTGACCCTCATACAACTCAGTAACAACAACAAAAAAAAATCCAATCAAAAAATAAGAAGACCTAAACAGACATTTATCCAAACAAGACATACATTACACTTTCTCCATTCCAATTACTGTGGTTTCTTCATCCTGAATGGATCCAGCCTGATGCAAAGGCACAGTGTTAAGTACTAGATATCAAGATTAAACAAGAAAAATCCTGGCCCCTTGCCATGGTGGATCTAAAAGTCTAGTGGTAAAGACAGATAATAAATACACAAACACAGAGTAACATACAGCCAACAAGAAACAATAAATAAAATAAGAAGAAACAGATGAGGGCTCTTTAGATTGGGTGATGAGGACAAGCCTCCTTGAGGAGGTAAAATGTGAGATTAGCCCTAAAGAATAAAAAGACAGCTAAACAAACTTGAGTGTATTACCTCTCTCATTCTTCCAAAAATATTCCAGGAAGAGACTATCTATTGTATGTGTATACTTGCTTATAGATTTATATTTATTGTCTCTCTTAGGAAATAAATTCTTTGAGAGTTTGCCTCCATGCATATTATATTCAATGAATTTTCTAGAGCTTTCTAAACATTCAAGAAATCAAAATTTCTAGTCATTCAGGGAATGATCCTTTCCTGTTTCTATGAAATGAGTTCTCCTGGAAACCAGCAAGGACATAAGCTCTGGTATGTCCAATTTCAGGATACTATAATGCCTTCTCCACTTTTTTGTTTTTTGGCAATTTGGTATGTTAACTAGGCATTCTTGTGGACATTTTGGAAATCAAATACTGTCTTTTTCTAAACAGAAAGAAATCTGAATTTTTAAAATTAGATTTTAAGACTAAGGTCTCTTTCTTTATACTACAAAGTGAGTCATCTTAACTTCAAAAGAATATTTTGTCAAAGAAAGATCAATCAAGCTTCAAAGAAACAATTTAATGACAATGTATCAACTCTAAAAATATCTAGTTAGGGATAAGGAAGCCAGAGGATGGTTTAGGAACTGTGACATCTGAGGAAAAAGAGTTTCACAAGCAATTAGCAAAAATTTTAAGAAAATCACTTAAGTTAGATCAACCTTCAGCACCTCCTATATGCAGATACTCTGCAAAGGGCCCTCATATACTGTTATTTATTTTGCTTATCTTCCTGATACCCTCTGTGCTTGCTCTTGTCTCAATTTTACAGATGAGAAAACTGAGACTCAAGAGTGTTTAAAGAACTTGCACTAAGCCACAAAGCGAAAAACTTGGGAAGCTGGGATTCAGGCCTAGCTGTATAATGCCAAAATCCATGTACCCTCCACCTCTACCAATTACTAATGCAATTAAATTGGTATTGTACTTGACCATTATGACTTGTCATGGAAGCCAGTGAGGTAGATTCTCCTGGATGAAAGTTGTGACCTGGAAGCAAAAAGAAGCTGGCCAATTTTGGAAACATTATTAAAACTTTATGTAAGAAAAAATTATTAAGTAGATTTATTAAGCAAGAAAATATATGTAGCTTCTAAAAGCAAGTTTCTGAAAAATGGGCTCTTATTTAGGAGAGAATTTTGACAAAAGCAAATGTCTGCTCTCTTAGAAATACTCTTTTCCATGAATAATACTAAATTTTCTTGGCCCCTTGCTTATTCTTTTGGGGAAGAAATTATATACTTTTGAACCATCTCTAAATACTGCTATGTTCCGGCATATTTTTGATCCACAGTTTTAGAAACTTTCGTATCTGAAACAATCACTTTCAGTTTATGTTAGGTAAAAACAAAATTTTCCAGAAATTAGGAAAACATTATAACACTTCATGCTTTTAAAATATGCTGCTGTCGTAACTCAGATTTACAAAGCAAGCCTTAGAGCTGATAATGTCTCCCTGAAACAGTGTCCTTGGGTATAATTTGCTGGCCTAGTGCTCTGCACATTGTAAATGTAAAAGGACATGCAACTCCGCTGGGGATGCCTCTGAAAGAACTCCAGCTCCCCAGCCAATCTGTCACTCTTTGCCTGAAATATTAAATGCATTTCTATCAAAAGTGTGTTTGAAAGAAGCCTAATAACTCAATCCCAATTACCTTTAAACAGGAGGATGCCGTTCCTCACTGAAAATTTATTTTTACAGAATATTGGAAATGAACATTGTAATACAGCTACCACAGTTCATAATGGTATCCAAGGGTAAGTAAAATGAAACCCAAATGCATTATGGCATCATAGCAGTAATGAGGTCCCAGGTATCATTTTTTAGCCTAATTTTAGGACTGCATAATCTCCTCTCACAGTTTTCATGAACAGTATTCTTTTTCAAGATTATTTTAAACCAGGACAATAGTTTAAAAGATCCTTGCTAAAATTATGGACAACCATTAACCAAAACAGTCTTAGTGATCCCAATATGAAGGAAAAGCTCTAAAAGCAAATCAGACAAAATCATACATCTTTAAATAATCTTTTACATCCACTGTTGTACTGACATAGATCAGGACCAAATACTTGCCAGATCATGATATTAATATTAGTTTTTTTCCTGATATTGACTCTTAATGGGTTTAAAGAAACGCCATTATGTAGTCTATTAAGAATTCATACAGGGGAAAGATACTCATTTTTGATTTGTGAACTCACATGAAGCCAAATATGGAAAGGTAAAGATTAGTCAATGTAGCAGTATGGTGAATTTTTCTAGGATCTGGTTGGAGGCAAGGTTTGAAGCAAAAAGATTTGTTCACCCGCCAACTCCTATCCAGTAAAATCTGGTCCATGAGAGAGGAAGAGGGAAACAGCATATTATCAAGTCACCTTAGTCACTCCCTCACTTTTCACCAGAGTATGAAGTGAGAATATCAATGCCATCTCAAAAGACTGCTCTGAATACAAAATGGTTAGAAATGTATAAACAGTATTGAGTCCACAGTAGACCATCAATAAATTACCTTTTTTTTAGTCAAGAGAAGAGGACCCTTGAAGAGAATTGTTTTAAAAAAGAAACAAGCTTTCAAGAGCATAGAACAAAATGGAGAAATATCACAAATCAGAGATAACCCCTTCATATAAAATAAAATCTATAGACGGTAGATAACATTAAAATGAAAATAAAACATTTAATATATGGCTGAGTGGTTAGGAAAGTAAGGCCATAAACTACTATAACATCATAACAAGGAGAATTTGTCATGGAATCTGCACTTGCCCTGTGGGCACCTACCAATCCCTGGACTTTAGCCAACTATCTTAGGCCAGAGCTAGGTGGGAGGTAAGAGCTAGGGTGGAGGTAAGGGGGAAGGCTAGAATTCTAGAAGGCAGGTCAGGTATCCTTAGTGAATGAGTTAGGAGGGAAAAAAAAATCCTACCAAGCACAGAGAGATATTGAGACTAGGTATCCATCTCAGCTTTGGCTTTGGATGGGGTGAGGAGCAAAAAGGAATACTAACTGCAAATGAGGACTTGCATAGGTCTGAGGAGAAAATTCACACTATGACTATAGCCTAAGGAACCTCAATCTAAATTTTAATACATTTCCAGGAAAGTAATATCCCAAGAACCTGGCAAAATAAAGTGCAAATCCTCTCTGAAAAATGTTTTAACCCTTTAAAAAATTCCTACAGTTAGAGGTCCAAAGAACATCAGCACAAATTAAAAACAAAACAAAACAAAATCAGGATTAAAACAAGTGAATATGAATAACAGCAAATAAAAAGAAAAAAGAGTCAGAAAAAAAATAAAGAGAAATGGTATCAACTACTTAAGGTTATCTTTTCTATAGTTATTATGTCTTCATGGACTCTACAGAATTTTTGGTATTAAAGCCATATAGGATTAAAAAGATCAAATGATTGAAATTTCAATTTGAAAGAAAAAGTACATTTTAAAACATGCATTTTGTGTAAAAACTTAAAAATCAATTTCTTTCCATTTCACTGGATACAGTGAAGGCAAGCCCCTCATTTTAGAGGAAAACAAATAAAATCATTAAATTAAAATTAGTAGGAATCAGTCATTCAATGAGTAAATTCATTATTCTTTCAATGACATCTCATTAGTCAACTAGGGTTGTGTTTGGCTGCATTTAACAAACATGATTAAAAGATTTGACAAGATAAAAGACTTTTTCACATAACAAAAATTTCAGAAGTAAACAGTCTAGGGATTCTATGGTGATTCTACAATGTCAGCAATACCTTAAATATCTTCCATCTCTGTGCTCTGTAATCCTTAGAAGGTATTTTTTTAACATAATTGTCATCTCTTAGTAATATGCCAATACAGTAAGTCATTTATTAGAAGAAAAGCAATGGCTTATCCAGAAATTCCTGTAGAAACTTCTGCGTATAATTTATGGCCAGAAATACACTGCATAGCATCCCCTAGCTTCAAAGGAGTCTGGGAAGATGGATACTTTTGCTGTACACGACACCAACCTAAACAGTTCTGACTCTTAACAAGGAAGAAAAGGAATCTGGCTACTGGATAGCCACAGTGTGTCTGTCAAAATATTCTTTTAGATTTTAAACCTATTAAAAAGAACACACTAAAAATTATCATTTTTTTAAAAAAAGCCTTCAATTATTAAAATACTGATTTACAACATATTTTGAGAGAAACCCTTTATCATTTTGTTATATACAAAATATATTTTTAAATGCAGCAAGAAAAAGAGCTTGCCAGTTCTAAAGATTGAAATTTTTAGGGTAGGGTAAGATATGGGGCTAGAATGTATTTGAAAAAATATAGGACTAAAGCAACTACAGGACTTGCTTCAGGAACAGACTCCTACAATAGTAAATATCATTCTTATTAAATAACAACAAAAATGAAATAAGTAAGCAAGCATTCAACCAAGCACTTAAAATGTGTCAGGTACTGTTTCAACCTTTTTATATCATTTAAACAACATGGTAACCCTAGGAGGCAGACACCATTATTATCTCCTAAGAGGAAGCTAATCGGCACAAAATTATGCCACTAGCAAGTTGTGACATCAGAATCTGAACTCAGGAAATCTCTCTCCAGAGCCCATGCACTTAGCCACTATATGTCCCTCTGCTGAATTCCTCTTATATGTACCCTAAACATCTGATGATGTAAGCACATATGTTCTTAATATTTGACAAATCAATATTCTTTAGACAAACATAAAAGTAAATTTTGTATCTTCTGCTCTTTAGGTGGGGTCTCAATATGACATTCTGCCTTCCATTTACAGACTTAATCTTCCAAAGATTACAAAGACACTATATTCATCAGAATTTGGAGAACTGTGCCTTATTTCTAGTAAAATCTAAAAATTGTTCATTTTTAGGATTCCTAAAATTTTTTTCAACTTTTATAGCAATAGTAGAACTGTTATAAAGTATATCATCTTCAGTAACTATGTTCTAGTATCTTCCTATAACATGAAAACATTGCTGCACTGTTATACTCCATCACAAAGGAAAAAAGTAAACTACAGGGTAAACTTCATCATAGATATCCACTCAAAGGTGAATTTTTAATAGAAAAGCAAAATTTCTAATACTATGTTACCCTAAAATAGTACAAATAAATGATTAAAACTACTTAGCTACAATTATAAAATATTTCAGTTATACACATGAGGGAAAATTCATAGGCCAAAATTAATGCAAATACACGTGTCTTTTCTATCTAGTTTATAGTGTCATCTTAATAGACCCTATAATTGGATATTAAACCCTATCATGGAAAATGTAAACAACTCATACTTTTTTGAGGAAGACATCTTAGTTGTTGGAAAATTCTTTTTCTCATTTAGATAATTCTGAAAATGAAGAATAAGCATAATTGGTAATAAATTTTTTTCCAGCTTTATTAATAACTGGCCTCAATTGGTATCTTGGCAAAAGGAGAAAGGTGTCTTCTCTATGTGACTTCTAATGTGCTTTTAGTTAAAAAAAAAAGTACTTGTAGCATAAATATCTATCTAAAATTTGACAATGTTGGTTTTGACAGGAATGAGTAATGATGTCACTGTTTTCCACAAATCATGATTCTCAGATAATCCTTTTCACATCAAAATAAGCTTACTGGATGGAGAGATTACAGTTTTAACTGCCTCAGAGGGATGAGGGTTTTTCTATCCTGGCTTGAGTATATATGTACTCTTATCCAAAAGCTCCATTATATAAATGAAGTCCACTTCATTGAGTCTATTTATTTCTCTATGCATAAACACTTCTTAAGTGACAAAATCCCTATCATCCTAAATATCACCTACATCAGAAAATAAACATCAATTATGCATACCAGAAGAGACATACAGTTCATATCAAAAACAGAATAATGCAACTAACACTGATTGAATGCTTGAAGCTTTATATGCAATTTTATTTAATCTCTAACAAGCCTTTGAAATAGTCTCTTGTGCTAAAAATGGGTATTATGAAGCTAAGACCTAATAACAAGCCTGACATAGAAAGTAAAAAACCCAAATTCGAGTCCAGGTCCAAAGCCCTTTCCCTACAATGTAACATAACTTGCTGATGCTATGATGAAAGCTCAACAAAGCAAATTAGGTAGTGTAATCTCTTACCATAAGCTCTTGTATACACATACTATTCACTTAACACTGGTAGTATTATTTCACAATATCATTATTTTTTGATGAAAGCTTTATTTTTCCTAACAAAGTAATATATATTCACAATTCAAAATTCTGAAAACAGAAAGATTCAATATTTTGATGAATTCTTCATTTTTCTCCAAAAATGTTTTTATAATACAGATGATGTTATACTTTATACATAATTTGTGTATATATTCATTTTAGTATATAACATATTATTAAAATTTTTCTAACAACTCTTTAGATATAAACACTAACTCATCTGTCTTAATCGGACCACAGTTGGCACATTCAAGGAAGTAAATTTGTTTGCCATTGCAAATAATGCTTTAATGGAAATATAAATTTATGAGACTGCAATTCACCACACTCCCATATTTAATATTATCTTAAAATAAATTCCCAGAACTATAATTAATACGGTCAGAAGAATCTAAATTTTCCTAAACTATTTTTCAAATGTGCCAACAAACACTTGATATCCACCAGCAAAATATGGAGGTGTTCATTTTAGCAAAAATTCAATGGCAGAGGATAATTTCCACTTTCTTACCTGTAAATTTTAATGAGAATTTATCTCATAGATTTAATTTGGATGTCTTTGATTATTAGGAAGACTGAATACTTACTTCCCTAATGTAATGCCTATGGAATGGCTTGTTTGGATCCTTTGCAGATTATGAACTGGTGTCTTTACTGGTTTTCTTACTGATTTTTATAAAGTCTATATACAGAAAAATACTAATCTTTATAGTCATATATGTTGAGGCTTGTTTCTCATAGTTTAATATCTTTTATTTATATTATTTTCCTTTTGTTTCAAAATCAGATAAATTAGACTTTAGACGTTACTGACCTAGATCTTTCTGGTTCTTAAGTATACTTATTCTCAGAGGACAGTCAGTTAATTAATTGCCTCTTAGTAAAGTTAGAAAAAGAAAAGAAATATAAGGGTTGAAATTAAGTAGGGAAAACAGAGAATGTTTACTTTTCTGACTGATTTTAGCAATATAACAGATTTTTATTCTCTTCTAGTAGAAACAGTCATTTGGAGAAGACTTATATTCATTTGTTTTGAATTCAACTGGCTATATGTCTGACATCCTACATGCATAAAAGAATAAAAACAATCATTTGACACTTGCCATATTAACAACAGGCTGAAAAGAATTAACCAGAAACACTGATTTTTTAAAATGGCAAAGAAAGGCAACATTCCATTCCTCAAAAAGTGAATTTAAAACCTGTAATGGCAATTTCAAACTTCGCATATAAAGCATAAAAATTATTCTTTGCAGTAGTCCTCTTTCCAATACAGCCTCCCAATTTCAGGTATTTTCATATCTCTGGAAAATTGGTAAGCAAATATATAAACCTACTATTATTGTGTTACTGACAATTCCTCCTTTTATGTCTGTTAATATTTGCCTTATATACTGAGATGCTCCTATGTTAAGTGCATATATACTTACAATTGTTACACCTTATTCTTGGGTTGATCCCTTGATCTTTGTCTCTTGTAACATTATTTTAAAGTCTACTTTGTCTGATGTAAGTATTGCTACTCCAGCTTTCTTTTGATTTCCATTTTCATAGAATACTTATTTCCACCCCCTCACCAACTCTCAGTCTGTATGTGTTCTAGATCTGAAATGAGTCTTTTGTAGACAGCATATATAAGAGTCTTGTTTTTGTATCCATTCAGCCAGTCTGTGTCTTTTGGTTGGAGCATTGAGTCCGTTTACATTTAAGGTACTGCTGATATGTATGTTCTTACTGCCATTTTGCTACCTGTTCTGAATTTTTTTGTAGGTTTTCTTCCCCTTCCTTCTTTTGTTATCTTCTCTTGTAATCTGACTATTTTTAGTGTTACGTTTGGATTCCTTTTTTTATATGTATATCTATTACAGACTTTGCAGTAACCGTGAGGTTTTTGTACAGCAGTCTCTCTCTCTCTGTATATATATATATACACATATATGTGTGTGTGTGTGTGATTGCATTAAATTGCTGATCTCTTAACTGCATATGCATTTTAAAACCCTGCATTTGTGCTCTCTTCCCCCTCATTGTTTCTGTTTTCAATACCATATTTTATATCTAATTGTTTTGTGTAAGCCTCAACTACTTATTGTGGATGCAGATGATTTTACTACTTGTCTTTTAACCGCTAATACTATCTTTGTATGTGGATGATTTCCTAACTTTACTGTATGTTTGCCTTTACCGGTGAGCTTTTCATTTTATAATTTTCTTGTTTCTAGTTCTGACCTTTCTTTTTCTCCTAGAGAAGTTCCTTTAACATTTGTTGTAAAGCTGGTTTGGTAGTGCTGAATTCTTTTTGCTTTCACTTGTCTGTAAAGCTTTTGATTTCTCCCTCAAATCTGAACAAGAGTCTTGATGAGTAGAGTGTTCTTGGTAATAGGCTTTTCTCTTTAATCACTTTAAATATACTGTGCCACTACCTTTTGGACTGTAGTTTCTGCTGGAAAAAAAAAATCAGCTAATAACCTTTTGGGAGTTCCCCTGAATGTTATTTGTTGCTTTTCCTTTGCTGCTTTTAATATTCTCTCTTTATCTTTAATTTTTATCCTTTTAATCACAACGTGTCTTGTGACCCTCCTTGGGTTCATCCTGTATGGGATTCTCTGTACTTTCTGCACTTAAGTGACTATTTTCTTTCATAGGTTAGGTAAGTTTTCAGCTATTATCTCTTCAAATATTTTCTCAGGCACTTTCCCTCTTCTCCTTCTGAGATCCTTATAATGAGAATACTAGTGCACATGATGTTGTCCCAGAGGACTCTTAAACTGTCCTCATTTCTCTTCACTATTTTTCCTTTTTCTGTTCTGCAGCAGTGAGTTTCACTACTTTGTCCTCTAGCTCACAGATCTGTTCTTCTATATCATTTCAACATGTAAGAAATGTCAAGTATTTTCCATTCATTTCTTTGTACTCTCTTGGAACTCTAACATGTATTTTATAGTTACAACATGTCTCACTTCAGATGCTAAATTTTCATAATAAATATTTTATCTGTATTTATAGTTAAGAAATTTACAGTTAGAAAACAGATTAAGATGCTCAAGTTGTTCCAAACATGCTTAAAAGTTTTCTCAAAACTGAATTAATACCCCAAAATGCTTCTCCTTTCATATTCACAGTGACAAAACTGGTTTATTTCTTTTAGTATAATTTGACCTTACTGTAATCAGTCATTTGATTCTGCAGTTATCAGTTTTAAAATTATCGAAACTCTATCCAAGTCAATCACTCTTGTGTTAACTCAGTAGAATTAACATCAAATCCAAAGAGGTAACACATAACTTAAAAAGTAATTATATGAAGCTGGAGGAATAACCCTCCCAGACTTCAGACAATACTACAGAGCTACAGTAATCAAAATAGCATGGTACTGGCACAAAAACAGATATATGGATCAATGGAACAGAACAAGCATTTTAATATGAGTCTTCCAATCCATGAACATGTCATGTCTGTCCATTTATTTAGGTCTTCTTTGATTTTGTTCATTAGCATTTTGTGGTTTTCAATATACAGAAATTGTATGTTTTGTTGGATTTATACTCAAGTGTTTCAGTTTTGAGCAACTGTAAATGTTATGTGTTTTAAAATTTGGTTTCTAATTGTTCACTGCCAATTATGCAGCAGTATGATTGACTGAGAGTTTGTGTGTATGTTTTGACCTGATATCCTGCAGCTGCAAACTTACTTATTTGCAGGACTATCTTTTGTACACTCTAGTATTTGTTTGTAGTTTCACCGGGATTTCCTACGTAGCCAATCATATTGTCTGCAAACAGGAACAGCTTTATTTCTTCATTCTAATACATACGTCTCCTCTTTCCTTGCCTTGCCTTACCTTACCATACTGGTTAAATCTTCTAGTAGTAAGCTGAATAGCTTTGTTGAGAATAGACATCCTTACCTTTTCCCCAAAGCAGAGTTTTAACATTACGTATTTGATGTATGCAGTAGGTTTTTATAAATGCCCTTTATCAGGGTGAGAAAGTCCCCTTCTATTCCTAGTCTGCTTAGAGTTTTTATCATAAAAGTATTGGATTTTCTCAAATGCTTTTTCTGAATCATTGATATTATGTAGTGGTTCTTCGTCTTTAGATTACCAATAGAATTCACCACTGGAACCATATGTGCCTGGACGTTCCTTTTTTGGAAGGATGCTGATTACAAATTCAATTACTTTAACAGTTGTTAGGATATTCAGATTATCTATTTTATCTTGAGTGAGTTTTGGTAATTTGTGGTTATTAAGGATTTGTTCTATTTATCTCAACTGTCATTTATATGTATAAGGTTGTTTATACTACGCTCTTATTACCCATTTAATGTTTGTGGTAACAACAGTGATAGCTCTTTCTTTAGTCCTAATATATTGATAATTACTATTTTATCTCATTTTTTGACTTTTGCTAAATGTTTATCAATTTTATTGGTATCTTCAAAAACTGGCTTTGGTTTGATTGGTTTTTCTCTATTGCTTTTCAATTTTTAATTTAATTAATTTCTGCTCTTTTTTTCCTTTTATTCTGCTTGCTTAGGTTTATGGGGTGGTTTTTTTTTAACCTTTTGACCCCCTTCACCCTTTTCTCCCACACTCCCCCCCCACATCTGGCAATTACCAATCTGTCTCTGTTATCTGTATCTATGAGCTTTGTTTTCTAAGATTTTACATGTAAGATAAATCATATTCATATCGTATTTATCTGTGTCTTTCTCCATCTGACTGAAATTCTTGAAGTAGGAGCTAAAATTACTGATTTGACACCCTGCCTTTTTTCTGTTAGATGCACTTAATGCAATAAATGCCCCTTGTGGCACTGCATTAGCTGCATTCCACAGATTTTAATATTATATTTTAATTTACATTCATTATAATATATTTATTTCTCTTAAGACTTCCTCTTTGATACATGGATTATTTAATAGTGGGTTGTTTAATTCCTAAGTTCTTCAATATTTTCCTGTAACCTGCTATGGATCTCTAGTTTGTCTCCATTATGGTCAGAAGAGCCTTTGTACAACTGAATTATTACAAAGTTGTTAACTTTGTCACTCATTTTTAGTATAGATTTTTTGTGTCCTATCACCCTCTACTCTCTAAGTTTCCAGAGGATATAAACCGAGATTTTATTCATCTATTAATTAATCTATTAATTGTTGATCTGGCAAAAAGTATCATGTATGACATATCCTTTAAGGTTAGTAGCTGTAAGAAAGTGTTGATACAGCTTCTTGGCCCTTACTCACCATTAGGTTTATAATGTAATTCTGAATTTTGCTCATTCATTCAATAAAGACATTTTATGAAAACTTCTAGTGATTCAGCAATGAGTAAGACAGCTATAGTCCTTGTGTTATGAAACTGACTGGTATACAATAAAGGAAACTGCAGGCATATGAACAGTGTGCTCTCTTTAGGTTGGACAAAAGTCAACTCTGCTATGTTTCAATAAACATTAGAAACATACATTTGAAAAACTGCAAATATTCAGAAATCTTAAAATTTGCAGTCGGCATAGGTACAATAATTTTTTCGCTCAGTACAATGGAACTTTAATGATCTGGTAAACTAGTTATCTACTACTTACCACATAGAGTTGTTTCCAAAGACTGGCCCATTCTTGTAGAGTCGATGTAACCTCAGTCACAATAGAATCTTCAAGTGGAACCACAGTTTCATACTGCCTAGAAACAAAGCCACAACAAACAGCCACATTATCTCTGATAAAATACCATAATTCTATCCATTACCCTTTTCAACATGTGTAACTCGTATTTAACCTCATGCAAATATAAAGAGAGGTACATCTAACTGAATAAAGATTCTTTTGCAGTAATACACTGCAAGAGTATAACTGAACTGAATTAATGTAAAAACATTTAGGTTTTTCTATACAAACCCACAATTTTACTTTTAGAAGTACTGTCTTTAAAGAGAGTTTTTAACTTTTAAAGACAGTTTTTAAGCTTTTTTCTTTAAAGTAAGACCACATCACTACCCAAGTCTTGCTTAGAGTAATATTTTAAATTATCTGTGTCCTTTACATGTATCAACAATGCAAATTAGCTCATGCTCTGATGGAAA
This sequence comes from Camelus bactrianus, assembly GCF_048773025.1. Classification (NCBI taxonomy): domain Eukaryota; kingdom Metazoa; phylum Chordata; class Mammalia; order Artiodactyla; family Camelidae; genus Camelus; species Camelus bactrianus. The sequence continues at coordinate 32,960,304 of NC_133555.1, forward strand.
TGGGTTGGGCAGGGGAGACTCAGACATTAGGTTTTAAAAAGTTTTATAAGCTCTCCCTTATACTGGTGGTGTGTTTTCTAAGAAACTAGTGTCTATTGAGGAATTCTAGGTCTGGTAGAGGAAATCTGATCCTGGAAACAGAAAGGTACTGGGTTTCTCTCTGCCTACCTTATAAGCAACATCCATTATGATTCCAGTCCCTGTGCTAAATGCCAAGGATTTATCAGTGGACAAAAATTGACAGGGTCCCTATCTTCAGAGAGCTCTTATTCTGGATAGGGAATTAGACAGACAAACAATCACAACAAAAAGATACAGACAGTGATGAATCTAAGAACAAATTAAAGTGTACACTCAGAGATTTTAGCTGGAGGACACGACCTAAGAAGAGAATCAGTGAAGTCTTCTCTGAAGAACTGGCAATGCCCAAAAGATGCAAAAAAGGTCATGACAGGAAAAGTGTGTTGTGACCGGAAGGGACTAGGTGTGGTGCCACCTTCAGAGGAAACAGCATATAAGAAGTCACTGAGGTGGAAAAGAATATCACATACCTAAGAATTCAAAGAAGGCTGGTATGAATAAGGCGAACGTCACTGTGGGGAAGGAGATCTAAAAAGCTACTGGAGGACTTGGTTCTACATTGGGACCTTGAAAGCAGGTAGAAGTAACTATACAAGCACCAGACAGATGTGCTCAGAGAGAGAAAATGAGGTGGAAAACAAAATCTCCCACTGCTAAAAACCAAAATTCTAAAACACATAAAGAATCTAATATTCAAAGGCTTAAAAATAAAATATTCTTTTCAGGATTTTATAAGTCTGATAACCATTTTAAAATATCTAATTTAAATTAAATAATTAAATGCTAAGAGAAATGAGTAACTTTCATTTAAAAAAGGAAATATATGAAACAAAAGAAAAGAAATAAAACAAGAGTCAACGGGTATGCAAAATAATCGACTATGAATTTTGCATATGAAAAATATTGCCAAAAATGCCAAAATGATGACTGAATGGAATAATGAAATGTGATATATATGTAAATTATATATATATATAAAACATATAATGGAGTTTTATTCAATCTTTAAATGGAGTAAAATTTTGATACATGCCACAACACGGGTGAGCTTTGAAAACACAATGCTAAGTGAAATATGACAGACACAAAAGGACAAGTATTGCAGGATTCCATTTATGTAAGGTACCCAGAATAAGAAAATTCACAGAGAAAGAAAGCAGAATAGAGATTAACAGGGGCTGGGTGAAAGGGGGAATAAAGAGTTATTGCTTAAAGGTTCAGAGTTACTCTTTGAGATGAGGAAAAAGTTCTGGAATTGTACCTGGTGAAGGTTGTATAATATTATGAATGTTCTTAATGCCACTGGATTATACACTAAAAAATAGTTAAGATGCTAAATTCTATGTTATATATATTTTATAAATGATACAATTTTTTAAATGACAAAAAATACCAGTAGTGGAAAAAAACCCTCAACACAAAGGGTATATGCTAGACATAATTCAAAAGAAAATCAGTAACAAGATGTATAAAAGAGTACTTAAAGAGACATGGGGGTGAGGTGAAAGAACTTCAAACTACTAACAAAAATCCCAGAAGAAGAGAGTGGCAGTGGTACAGAAAATTGTGATTTTATTTTCCTAGCTGTCCTGCATTGTAACTCCCATTCTATATTTGAGAAAAACTCTAATGTAGAGACAGAGCTGCCTTCCACTATACAAGTGGAAAATGGTGGACACCTGATTCCTCAGACTCCTTATGACAATAGCACAGGCTCATAACCTGAGCTCCAACCACCCCAAACTTACAAAAAAAAACAAAACCCAATTTCCAAAGCAGTAGAGATTATAAAGATACCAACTATGTGGCAGCTACAGTCAGTCTCCAGAGACAGCAGTCCTATGGGAACATCCAGTTTTGAGTTAGGGAGGGAAGGGGGAGAGGCAGAATTAAATACATAAGTCAAGGTGTATCTCACTGAGAATATTTGTGAAAAGACCAGAAGGAAGTAAAGAGATAACCAGGCACAGTATTCAAGCATAAGAAACAGCATGAGCAAAAACCTGAAGACTGGAATATACCTAATATGTCTGACTAAAAGCAAGGAAGCCAGTGTGATTGAAGTAGATTGAGAAATAGGAACAGCAGCAGAAGAGGTCAGAAGAGTAACAGGAAGCCAAATCATAAAACCTCATAAGCCTTTGTAAGAACTTTAGTTTCTGCTTTGAGTGAGATGGGAGCCACTGAAGGGTTTTAAGCACAGGAATAACATGATTTAATTTATATATTTTTTAAAAACCACTCTGGCAGCTGTGCTGACAATAAACTGTAGGAGGGCATGGATATAAGTGGGAGAACAGTTGGGAGGCATTGTAACAGCATAAGCAAGAAAGCATAATCACAAAAGTCCCTGCTTTTCATTCCATGTCAAGCTATGACAGTTTAAGACGTAATCCTGTCCTGCTCTAATACTGCACAAAACACAGCTCTACCCCATCGTCCTTGAGATGCTCATGCACGTCGTACTGTTCTTTGGCAGCTGACTCTAAGTATCTTCCCCAATAGTTCCATAGGGGGAACCCTTATAGATTCCCTTTTTATTCCCTCTTGCATCTACTCATCCACTTCAAGGCCCCAGATCCCCAACCATATGTGATGCTGGTAATGATAAGCTTCCCAGAACACATGTAACAGAAATCCATACAATTATAAGAAGAGTCTAACACTGTCTTCTTTGCTGTATCCTGGGGGGAAAGTCTGAGGTTGATAAACATACCAACAATAAGGTTTAAGGAAAAAAAAAAAAAAAAGGATAACTTGGCCAGCATAATCAAAAGCAAGAGACCTTCTGGATACTGCTGACTTATTGTTTCTCCCTTTAACTGTATGCCAAACAAAGAGTTAAATAAATCTAGCAGACATAGAATAGATGGATGAGACAATTTGATATACTCCATAGTATCTAATTGGAAGGATAATCTCTACTCAAGAAACCAGGGCTACAAAAAGCTGAATGCTCACTTTACTGATGCTCTATGTAAGAGTTCAGAGCAATCTTCTCTTTCATCTTCAGTGTTCAAATAGCCAAAAACCAAACTCTAGTTTTGATCTTGATCATTGATGAATTACAATGTAAGCTGAATGTCTGGCCTTTTATAAATATTAAGATAAAAAGCAGGCTACTGATTTGGAAAAAATGGTAGAGACAGAAGAAACACCAGTAACTTAGAAAACCATAAGTTTCACTCCTACTAACTCTCCCTTTGCAGCAGAAAAAGGACCTCCTTCTCTACTGATGAAGGTGTCCTTGCCTTGCCTGGAGACTTTTAGATTGGCTCACCCAAGTGAGTTGTCTTGCAGAACAAGTCAATTTTCCTTATGCTCTACACCTAATACACCCAGTGTCCCATAAATTCAACCTGTTTCCTTTCACAGCCATCTCAAAATGAATGTAGTGTAAGGGACAGCAGCTGTTCATAAGCTCAACTGAATGGACTTTCACTCATCAAGGCTGATCTGGTACCACAACTGCTGAATGAGAACTGGCCAACAGCAGTGGGTTACCCTGAGACTCTGCTACAGTATCATACTCCAGATGGATTAGCCAACACTGTTAGGCAAGTTTATTACAGTGGACTCTACTGATCATGAGAGGGATGGGACTTGAATTTTCTTTCTATGCCTGCTTTACTTCTGGCAATGGACCTTCAGTAGTCTTTTGAATACCTTATTTGCTACCATATTAATGTTTAAAACTATAATATGAGGAAGGAACTCACTTAAAAAAAAAAGCAAAATAAGAAACGGATACCCACAGGATTTACTGATATTATTAATTACTTCATTACCCAGAGCACTGGACTGTATAGAGTCAACAGAGAGAACTAAAGAAGACTTCGTTATGCCATCTTTTTAAAGACTGGGGTGCTATCCACATAATGTAATAAAGGCTCTGAACCAGCAACCAATATACAGTTATGTTTCTCCCACAGGCAGAATACACGGGTCGAGAGAGAAGTAGAAATGGAAGGGGCACTTCTTACTCTCAAACATAATGACTCGCTTGCAATATTTTAGCTTCCCATCCCTCAGGCTCTGGCTCTGCCAATACAGAATCCAATGGAAGCATGAATATACCAGATGAGAACATTATTAATTATGTTAAATCTAAGGTTATTATGAAGCCATTTCAGGTTCAGGTTCTTCCTGCCACTGGGTAAACAGGAAAAAAAGTCAGTTTTGGTACTGGCTGGCATGATTAATTTTGACCAGCCCCCAAGAAGAAAAAGGTCTGCTGCTATACAACAGAAGTGGGGTAAAGTATAGATGCAACCCAAAGAGATCCTCAAGGAGCAGCCTAATACTGCCATGCTCTGTGGTAAAAGTTATGGAAGACTTACAGCATCCATAAACATAGAGAGCTACCAAGGGTTCATATACCATAGATGAGGTACTAGCTGAAGCAAAGAGATCATCAAATGGGTAGCAAAGATGGGAAGTTACTATGTATTATTCCTTGCTGTATTGTGTATGTTTATAAATTTTACTTCACTGATGTCTTCCCTCTTCCTTTCCCCATCTATTTTTAAAGGGTGTGGTGATGAGCTTTAGTTTACATTATAATCCACAAATTATGGAAGAGCAAAAGAAAAACATAAAACTAGTCTCCATTTCTCTAGAAAGAATATTCTACAGATAATCAATTTGGAAACATATACTAAGGATAAAACTTTGTGTAATACAGCTAAAGCATTATGCAGAGAGAATTCTATAATCTTCAAATCTTATATTAAAAAAGACTAAAAATAAATTCACTATGGGCCCAATCTAAAAACTGACCAAAATTTTCAATTTAAAAAAATTTTAAAACTCAGAGGTCAACAAAAAATTGAAAACAGAGAACATTATTTATGAAAACTGACAAATATACTAAATGGAATAGAAAACAATGAGAGATGAGTCAGGATCAGCAATGTGAAAAGGCTGGTTCTTTGCAAAATCAAAACAAACTTCAGAAAGGACTGATGATGTGAAAATGAATTTTAAAAAGCACAAAAACAATATCAGTATAAAAGGAGGGACATAACCATAAACTGCAGTCAAGATTTTAAAATATCCTAAGAAATACTATAAAAACCTTTATGACAAAAAATATGAAAAATGAGAGATGCAAAAATTTCCTGGAAATAGAAACAATATACTAACAAAAATATTAACAAAGTTGACTAAGGAGAAATAGAACACCTAAAAAACCATTACAGAAAGTAAATTAATAATCAAGTTTTTGTCTTTTACCCAAACAATTCACTGACCAAATAAATTTTTATATATAATTTTTTATATTAACCCATTATCAAATATGATTTGCAGTATTTTCTTCCATTTCACAGGTTTTTCATTTTATTAACTGTTTCCTTTGCTTGATGTAGTCCCATGCATTTATTTTTGCTTTTGTTGCCTGTGTTTCTGGTATCAGATCAAAAAAAAATCACTGACAAGGACAATGTCAAGGAGTTTTTCCCCTAAGTTTTTTTTCTAGGAGTTTTACAGTTTCAGGTCTTAGAGTTTAGTCTTTAATTCACTTTTAGTTGGTTTTTGTATATGGTGTAAGATTAGGTAAAATTCATTCTTTTGCATGTGTATATCTAGTTTTCCCAACACCATTTATTAAAAAGGCTATCTTTTCCCCATTGTATATTCTTGGTACCTTTGGTGAAGACTTGTTGACCATAAATGTGGGCTGTAGATGCTGTTTCACTGGTCTAAGTGTATATTTTTGTCATACTATTTTGATTGTTACAATTCTGTAATAAAGTTTGAAATCAGAAGTGTGATGCCTCAAGTTTTGTTCTTCCTTCTCCAGATTTCTTTGGCTATTTGCAGTCTTTTCTGGATCCATATGAATTTTGTGATTGTTTTTTCTATTACTGTGAAAAATGTCATTAGAATATTCATAGGAGATTGCACTAATTTTATAGGTTGCATTGGATAGTATGGACATTTTAACAATATTGATTCTTCTAATCCATAAACACAGATTTCCATTTATTTGTGTCTTTTTCAACTTCTTTCAACAGCGTTTTGTAGTTTTCAGTGTACAGATCTTTTACTTCCTTAGTGAAATTTATTCTTAAGTATTTTATTTGTTATGCTATTGTAAATGGGATTTTTCTCTTAATTTCTTTTTCAGATGGTTTATTGTTACTGTATAGAAACATTACTGATTTTGTATATTAATTTTGTATCCTGCAACTTTACTAAATATGTTTATTAGGTCTAATATATTTTGGAGGAGTCTTTAAGGTTTTCAATACATACGATCATGTCATACGTAAAAAGAAACAATTTTACTTCTTCCCTTCCCATTTAGATGCCTTTTTTTTTCTTTCTTTCTCAATTGTTCTACCTAAGAATTACAGTACTGTGTTAAACAGAACTAGTAAGAGTGACATTCTTATCTTATTCCTGACCACTGAGTACCAGAGTAACTTACTGGCTTGTTACATATGGCCTTTATTATGATGAAGCATATTCCTTCTGTACCTAACTTCTTGAGAGTTTTTAATATGAAGGCATACTGTATTTATCAAATGCTTTTTCCATGTCTACTGAGATAATCATATGAGGCTATCACTCCTTCTCTTAATGTGGTGTATCACATTTATTGATCTACATATGTTAAGCCATCCTTGCATCCCAGGGATAAATTTCACTTGATCATGATGTATGTTTTTTAACACGCTGTTGAATTTGGTTAGCCAGGATTTTTTTGAGGGCTTTGTATCTGTGTTCATCAATGATACTGGCCTGTAATTCTTTTCATGTAATGTTCTTGTCTAGCTTTGGTATCAGGGTAACACTGACCTTGTGAAATGAGTTTGGGAGCTCCCTTCCTCTTCAATTTTTTGGAAGAATTTGAGAAGAACTGGCATTAATTCTTTAAATGTTTGGTCAAAGTCACCAGAAAATCATCAGGTCCTAGGCTTGTCTTTGTTACATGTTTTTAAATAACTGATTCAATCTCCTTCCCATCATTTCTCTGTTCAGAGTTTATTTCTTTATGATCCAGCCTTAGTATGTTTCTAGGAATCCATCCTCTTCCAAGTTATCCAGTTTGTTGGTGTATAGGTGTTACTGGTAGATTCCTATGATCCTTTTTATTTTTGTGGTATCAGCTGTAATGTCTTCTCTTTCATTTCTGATTTTGAGTCTTTTTTCTTAGTCTAGCAAAGATCTGTCAATTTTATCTTTTCAAAAACCAACTCTTAGTTCTGATGATCTTTTACACTGTTTTTCTAGTCTATTTCATATTTCTGCTCTATTTTTTTATTATTATTTTCTTCCTTCTGATAACTCTGGGTTTAGTTTGTTCTTCTTTTTTTAGTTTTTTGAGATATGAAGTTAGATTGTTTTTTGGAGATATTTTTCCTTAATGAAAGCATTTATCACTATATGCTTCGCTCATAAACATGCTTTTTCTGCATCCCGTAAGTTTGGGTATGTTTCCATTTTACTTTATCTCAAGATATTTTTAATAACCCTTTTGACTTTATCTTTGACATATTTCAAAATTCTCTTTGTTTTTAACTTTGGCAAGTTTGATGTAATATGTCTTGGAGAAGCTGTCTTTAAATTAAATCTGTTTAGGGAGCTTTGAGCATCACATACCTGAATGTTCTATCTTTCCTCAGGTTTGAGAAGTTTTCAGCCATTTCTTGAAATTAGTTTTCTGCCCCCTTTCTTGCTCACTCTTCTCTTTCTGGGACTAATATAATACATTTATTAGTTCTCTTGATGGTAGCCCACAAGTCCCATAGGCTGGACTTCTTTTCATTCATTTTTCTTTTTTCTCTTCTGACTGGATACTTTCAAATGACCTGTATTTGAATTCACAGATCCTTTCTTCTGTTTGATCAAGTCTGCTGTCTTTTCAACTCCAGAATTTATGTTTGGTTCTTTTTATGATTTCTATCTCTTTGATTAATTTCCCATTTTGCTCATATATTCTCCTGATTTCATTATCTACCCATGTACTCTTATAGCCACTGAGATTCTTTAAAACAATTGTGTTTAGTTCCTTTTCAGCCAAGTCATAGATCTCAATTTCTTTCAGGATGGCTAATGGAAAACTGATGTGTCCCTTCAGTGGTGTCATGAGTTTCCTTGATTCTTCTTATCCCTTGAAGTCTTGCATTGTTGTCTTTTATTTGAAGAAGCAGCCACTTCCTCCAGTCTTTACTGACTGACTTCAGGAGACAAACACCTTTACTAATCAGCCTAGGTAAAAATCCTGAGGCTCTCGCAGATCTTTTCTATGTATGCTTCTGCTCTACCTCTCTTATTCCCTTTTGGAGAGGAATTCTTAAGATTGTATGCCTTCTCTCAACATCACAAATCTAGGTTAGATGCTGACTGATGACCTCATTTATTTTCCCTAGGGTGGTGCCCTAGAGTGCTCAAGTTGTATACCTTCTCCTGAACCTACAGAGCCTGTCTGGCTTTCTGTGTACAACTGTAAGCCACCTACAGTAGCTCACATCTTACCATCCATGGGGGTGTGTACAGTGATGCAGCCACAGGGAGCTGGGTGAGGTGTGTGGAACATGTGAGGTGTTTGTGGGCCAGCTGGCAGAGTATGCAGAAAGGTGTTCCCAGTAGCTCATACGCAGCTTCCTGACGGAACCCGCCAAGTAGTTGGATCCATGGCCCTTTGTTGATTTCTGAGTCCTGCTTGCTGTAAATCCCTACCTCTCTTCCATGCTCCCAGGCTCTCCCAACCTCAGTACTAATCACCTCAGTACTCTGGCTAAAGTGAGAAAGAAGTGGGCCTCTGGGGCAGCATCCCACATGGCTAGGGAAGCCAACTGCTCACACACTATAGTCTTACTTTCGTCCAAGGGAAAAACTGCAGGCCGACAGGGTCTCTAGTAGCACTGAGCTGTGTCATCTCTGGAGAGGGATGTCATAGGTAAAGTGAAACTGTTCTTCTTACCCTCTTCCATGCTTCTACTCTCAGATTTTTTGCTTTAATGATGTGCTTCTTCACTGGACACCCAGACTTCCACAAAAGTAATCCTGTCATGGAGGTTGTCAAAATCAATCCTTTGGTGACACAGGAGATGATGGTGGAAAATTCCTATTCCTCTGTCTTTCTCGTCACTCTCCAGGCCCAGACATTTTGACAAGTTTTATCAAATCCTTAAAGAAAAATTAATCTCTACATTAATGTTTTCAAAGTCTAGAGGTTACCTGCCTCAATCAAAAAGTCAGAATAATCTTTATATCAAAATTATTTCATGTGACAAATTTCATGTGTATATAGAGAAGCAAGAATGTTAGTGAAAATGCTACAAAATGAAATGCAATAGCATGCTAAAAATAATATATTATGACCCTGAAGGGTATATCCTAAGACACAGCACTTTTTTAAAATTGAAGTATAGTTAATTTACAATGTTAGTTTCAGGCGTATAGGAAAGCAATTCAGTTATACATATACATATTTATTTTCAGTTTCTATTACATTATGGTTCATTATAAGAAACTGAACACAGTTCCCTGTACTATACAGTAGGCCTTTGTTGTTTATCTATTTTACATACAGTAATGTGTATCTGTTAATCCCAAACTCCTAATCAGTCCCACCTCTTTCCCCCTGGTAACCACAGTTTGTTTTCTATGTCTATGAGTCTATTTCTGGTTTGTAAATTTAAAAAAAATTTTAATTCCACATATACATGACATCACATAATAGTTGTTTTTCTCTGTCTGATTTACTTCACTTAGTATTATAATCTCTAGGTCCACCATGTTGCTACAAATGGCATTATGTCTTTCTATTTTATGGCTGAGTAATATTCCATTGATATAGCACTTTTAGAGTAGAACTACTGATACTGAATATTCTTGACTTGTCTCTAAAATTTCAGTGTTATTTTCCTACTTTCCTAAAAATATGTATTTTAAATGAATGCTGATTTAATTAAGTGGGGTTTTTTTTTTGCATCTATTGTATCTATTTAATCTATTAAATCTAATAGGTGCACACAACCCCACCTCTGCCATTCTTCCACTTTCCTGATAATGTAAATCTCAAGAGGAGCAACATAAGGATGGAAAACAGCGTAAAGCTTGAGCAGTGGCATCTTGAAAAGATTGTCCATCACGTAAATCCTACTATCCAGAATCACAGAGCTACTCCAGCTGCTATCCTTTCTGAAAACTTGTACCTTAGCCTTTTCCTTTCATTTTGTGAACTACCTCAGATTTTTCCAATAATTTTTATGGAAAAAAATGTGCTCTAATTTGTATTTCTAGATCATCTAGTCTTTTTTAATCAGTATAGACATGGATAATGATAAACTGTACAGCTCATCACTAGAAACCTACTATGTTAGTATTAAATCATTAAAGACTCTAACTTATTCATTTATTTACCTATTATGTTTACTAAGCACTTAATATTGGGCTAAAGAAAAGGAAACACAGGTAATAACTGGAGTATAATAAAGCACTGGCACAAAGAAAGAGGTGATATACATTCCTTGATACATTTTCAACCAACTATAAATTAATTTAACACTGTCAACATCTTGTTTATATATCCATACATATGAAATGGGAGACTATTACTGCAGAAACCAAAACACATTATATCCACTGTGTTGGCATGACTTGGTCATGGCAAATGCATGATGACTCTTACCAAGCATCACATTCTTTCCTAAATGTTCAAAAATCATTTCTTCTTTTGCAGATACTAACTAATATATATAAAATACATAACATAATGTAGAGTACAGGGAACTATATTCATTATCTTGTAGTAGCCTATAATGAAAAAGAATATGAAAAGGAATATATGTATGTTCATGTATGACTGAAGAATTATGCTGTACACCAGAAACTGATGCAGCATGGTCAACTGACTATACTTCAATAAAAATATATATTTAAAAATCATCTCTTCAAATTGAAGTACTTTTCAAACATGAAACTAATATTCTTGAATTACTTTAGTAATTCAAAATGTTACTAACAAAACAGATACTCAGGTGGGGAATTAAGTGGTTATCCTGACCTGAGCAAAGAAAATATGAATTTTAATTCAGGATTTAATACAGTCCTAGAGTGTATACATAAACTTCTCTCTACCTTAAGTATTCTTCAGAAAACATTAACAAGTTACTATTTTCCCATCAGCTACTTAGTAGTCTTTGCTTGTTTTATGTTTAGTAGTATAAATAAGTTTTGTTATAGAATTATATGCACGTGTTTCAAAAAATAAAAAATATTAAGTAAAAATAATGTACCAAATGCACTACTTATCTGTTTTCAATAAGCACTGTTGTATAGCCAACTCTTGTATAGTTTTGCTGTGAAAAAACAAAAAAATGAGTTGAGGAAGTGGTAAGTTGATGAAAATTATCTCGTAAAAGGGGAAAGATTGAAAATTTAGAAGAAATTACTGCAAGAGGGAATTTCTAAAAAAAAAAAAAATCACTGTATTCACATTCATCTCTAATGAGGACAGAAATTATTGCAGTAAATACACAAGTTAAGAATAAAAGTGCCAGAGATTAAAACTGAGAGTAAAGAGGCAATATTCAAAAAATAATATAAACATGAATACTTCCTTAAAGAGAATATAAGAGGAGTACCTGCAATACCTCATAACTCCCTCCTAAAATAAATTTAGTCAGTTATAATTTGACCCTAGATTTACAAGCTTCTTTTCTGCAGTAAAAGGTGTATTTTTCAATTGAACTCAAATTTGTCTAATGATCAGTAAAACTGACAACTCCTGAAACTACGGAAGTTGGTTATTCCTAATTCAAATCATGCCACTAATTTCCCATAATTAAGGAATAAAAATATATGTTTCATAATGTCATGGTGTTATATAAATATGCCAAAAAGACCTCCTATATATTGGTCCCTAAGTTGTTTACTTCATAGCAAGTGAGCACCAGTAACTCAGAATCCACCAATGCCAAATTTTTACACATCCAACTGCTTTTAATATAGCCCAAGTAGAAATATGTTTAGCCACTTAGAGCCTGCCTGTTTTACATATTTAATGAAATTGCAATCAATGCCTCCTAGCCATAGATAAGACAAATCTTGAGGCTATAAAAGACTCCAAGCTGCTGCTGTCCTGAAATGCTCTCTAACCCAGAGACTTACCATCTTGCAACTGAGTAACATGATCTAGACACTTGAGTCCCCTCTCCGGTGCACTCTCCCCCTTCTAGGTGTGCCATGCCCTGCCCTGCTGTCTCTGGAAGGTCTCTGGCTCTGAGGGACTTTCCTTTGCAATTTGTCAAAGCTCTGCCTAAATAAAGCTCATTGTGTGCCACTAATAACTCGTGGCTGTATAAGCACGAGATATAAGCACTGAAATTCTTAATTTACAATAAATGTGCAAGTTTTTCAGCAAAACTTTACAAAAAGTAGCAACTATACCTGAATCATTTTAAAGAATGAGAAAACCCAGGTATCAAGAAACACTTTAAAAAGATAACTGAAATATGAAAATTAAGTTCCCATAAGAAAATATCCACAGATAAATTAGTAAAGCAATTTCACTCCCTGTCAACCAAATAAAAAACAAGGACTTCAATACAAATGGCACTAGTTTTTCAAGAAGCAGATGATACACCCTAAGAAGCACTGAGAGCACAGAGTCATGCTCCCCACAAGTGTGGTAGGATGCAATGAAGAATGCACACGATAGAAATGCAATGCCTGTTCTCTGACTAAGAGGCCTTCAACTCCTGGCTAATATTCACTAAGGGAGAGCCCTAAATTCCAGTCCTGCTGATCTAACCAAGCACTGGGAAGATATCTAGGAGAAATTTGACCATTTTAATCAGCAACACCACCTATGCAGTATTGCTATCCAAAACGCTTAAGCTGAATCTAGCCATGAGGAAACCGGCAAACACAAATTGAGGGACATTTTACAAAACAACTGGCCTGGACACTTCAACACAGTCAATGTCATGAAAGGGAAAAAGAAAACCAAGGCTGGAGAACTGTACTAAACTAAAAGAGATTGTAATGTGACAGTGATGAAATACAATATTTAATTCTTGATTGGATCATGGACACTCCCCACACCCCCACCTGCAAAAACCAGTCAGATAAAAACAGTTATAAAAGGGCATTCATGGGAGAATTTGGGACATTTGAATATGGACTATATATTTTATAGTATTATTACATCAACATTACACTTCTTGAATATAACAAATTGTGATTATGTTAGATAATATGTTTTTTCTTAAGGTATACATACTAAAATATTTAGCAATAACGGGTTAGGATGCCTAAAACTTACTGTCATATAAAAAAGCAGAGCTGGGAAGAGAACATGAGCACAATACAGCAAAATGTTGGTAATTGGTGAATCTAGAGAAAAGGATATGGGTTTTATTTATATTATTCTTGTAACTTGTCTGTAGATTTGAAATTTTTCAAAATAAAAAATTAGATAAAAAGAGTCAGAATGATTTTTTAAAAAGAAGTACATAGAAGAATTATTTCAAAACTAAGTATGCTGTCACTTGACATTCAGTTTTGTTTATGAGGGCCATAACTTGAGTCTTAAAACTGTGTTCTATTTCCTCTTCTTTCATTCTCTCTCAAATACCTTCTCATCAGGCTTTCATTCCCCGCACTCTACCCAAACTGCTTTGAACAACATCTTCAGTCTCACTCAACTTCAACAGCACCAGACATATTTGATTAGTCCATCCCCTAAATATTTTCTTTGCTTGGTCTCCAAGACACTACTGTTTCATTTCTCCACCTTCCTCACTGGCCACATCTTTTCAGATTCTTTTGACTGATTCTTCTTTTCCTCCTATGTTTATAAACCTTACAGTTCCCCAGTATTCTGTCTTTACTTCACTTCTCCACTTACAGTAACTCCTTTACTGTTCTCATCCAGCCCCACAGCTTTAAATACCATCTATAAGCGGATGACTTTCAAATTTATGTCTCAAGCTCCATACTCTCTCTCCCCAGAACTCCACAAACAGCCAACTGTCTACCTGACATTTCCACTTGAATATCTAAGAGTCATTTCAAATTTAAAATGCCCCAAATTGAATTCTTTGGTTTTCTTCCCCAAAATGTATGTTTTCCCAAACTTCCACATGTCAATGAATGGCAACTACATCCTTACAGTTATTAAGATCACAAAGCTTGGAGGCATCTATATTTCCTCTTTGGGCCATATGCTATCAGCAAATTCTGTCAGCTCTAACTTCAGAATATCTAGTCATTTTATCACTTATCACTCCAGTGAACACCTGAGTCCAAGTGATCATGATGTCTTCCATGGAGTATTGTAATCTTCTACCAGATCTCCCTGCTTCTGCCCTTGCTCCACTGTAGTTCTACTCTCAACTAGAAGCACAGAATATTGCTTTTAAAATGAAATAAGAACATGTCCCTTCTCTTTCTAAAGGTCTTTTCCAGCTTCTTGGCTCATTCAGTAAAAGCTAAGATCCTTGACATGGCCTGTAGGGACCTACAGTATCAGTCCCCTGGCTGCAGCTTCTGCCCAATTTCAGCTCCCATTAGTCCCATTCCTAATCATAGTGTTATACATCAGGGGTATTATTTCTGCATTTTAAAGTGATTCATTTGCATTTAGAAAATACATTTTATTAGCACTCTTGCTAATATATGCTTTCCTGATCCTGGTCTAGATACTACTCCCTTTTCCTTTCCTCACACAGCTTCTATCTGGTCTTGATGCTTTTGGCCATCCTTACTTATAAACTTGAGGTGGCAGATTATTTGTCCCAAAGGTTCACCAACACTGGATTTTCATGTTTTCCTTCTCTATATCCTGTGTCTTTGATGTTTTATAAAAGGAGAAGGGGAAGAATAAGAAGTATGCTGGTTATACAATCATGTCAGAGTCTTTTCAGTTATAATCTTACAGTGCCTCAATAACAAATTTTATCTTGGAAAGCATACCAGACATTTAACCAATAACTCTCATCTCCATGTCTACCCTTATAAATACTGATTCTGAGGCTGGGATTTACAAATTTGTTTCACAAACTCCTTTGTCAATTGGAGGCATTAGAAAGATTCAGGGAAAAAAGGAGGAAAGCAGAAATGTTTCTAGCTGTTTCTGTAAATGACTCTCAACCAGAGAAAACTGGATCCAGCCTCCAGTTGTTTTTGGCATTCCCAGAAACAGCCTCACTGCCCTTCTTTGTACATACCTGCAGTAGCCATGTGACATCCCCTCCTCAGATGTTTGAATTCCAGTATCTGAAGTTCCATCTTCCAAGTTTCTGGGTTCTGGTATACCCAATCTATTACCTTTTGTATCCCCAGCCATTAGAGTGTTGAATGCTTTACTGTTTATTATTTAGTGATTATTTAGTGTATATTTAGTGATTATTCTAGGTTCTATCAGTATTTCCTCCTTTTTTTCTTTCACTCTCCAAATCTGTATCTAAAATTACCTATATTAAATTCTACCTCATAAAGTGATTCATAAGTATCTCTTTCGCTGACTAAACCTTAACTTACCAAAGGGATACTGATACTAATTCAACTTCTGGTCAAAAACATTATTTCTAGTACCAAAAGCTATCACAGTTATATAGTACCCTAAATTTATATTTTAAAATGATGAATTTTAAAAAATAAAATCACAATCTTATAGTAATACATATTACTTTTAAAAATAAGACATGACAGTAAAAAAATTTTAAACACCCACAATTTAAAAGTGTAAAAACAATAAATATGAACATTTTGGCCTATTTACATCTTGTCTCTCTTCTATTCAGAGATTGCTTTTGTTTTGCAAATTTGTGATTATGCATCCATTTTGTACACTGTCTTTTTATCCTTAAGGTATGCCTTTACCATTTCTTCGATTTCTACTTGCAAAAAGAGAAGATTTTAAAAGTCTCCCTTACTCTGACATACAAAAATAAAATGACAGACTTATCACTAACTCCTGTCCTATCAAGGACTAGTCTCAAAACAGTGTATTATTTTTAAAAACATGCTGCATGCATAACTATTTTTATAAAATTTATAACAACTCAGGTTACCTTTCCAGTATACAGGAAGAGAGATTATAGTTGTCAGTATTTTATTAAGATAAAATTATGTCCTGAGAATTTTATATGATAAAGCAAGTATATTTTTAGCAGAAAAACATGCCAACGGCATATTTTATACTATGAACCAAAAAGAAAAACACCTTCTTCTGCAACCAATAAAAATTATAAATTTAGTAAGGCCAACTACTCACCCTCTATTACTGACAATTGCTTTTTTCAAATGAATGTAATTTGCAGGAAATATCCCCTGTAAAAGAGAAAAGATTTTCCATTAGAAAAAGCAATTTGTGACTAAATATCTCATATACATTAAAACAGCAGATTTAGTTAGTCAAGATTTCAGCATAGAAATACTCTATCAACAACACAGTAGATCTCTTAATGTAGCAACCACTTTACATATTAATTAATTAATATTAAGTTGGTTACCAGGGAAAGCGAGTAGAAAGGGATAAATTTGGGAGTCTGAGATTTGCAAATGTTAGCTACTATATATAAAAACAGATTTTTTTTAAATTTCTTCTGAATAGTACAGAGAACTACATTCAATATCTTATAATAATCTTTAATGAAAAAGAATATGAAAACGAATATACGTATGTATATACATGACTGGGACATTATGCTGTATGTCAGAAATTAACACATTATAACTGACTATACTTCAAAAAAGTAAAAAAAAATTTTTTTTAAAGGGAAAGAGGAGACACCATAACTAATAGAACAAATATACAAAGGATCATAAGAGACTACTACAATCATACACCAACAAATGGTGGTATATCTATACCATAGAATATAACTCAAAAATAAGTAAAAAGTAATAAACCATTAATACATGTACAACATGGATGAATTTCCAGAGTTATGCTGAGTGAAAATACTCATTCTCAAAAACATGCATATTTTATGATTCTACTTATACAACATTTTAAAATGACAAAATTATAAAAAGAGAGATCGGATTAGTAGTTGTCAAAGATTAAGAAGTGGTAAAGGTGGAGGGAAGTGGGTATAGCTACAAAAAGGCAACACCAGAGATCCTTGTGATGGAAATGTTCTGCCTTGAACATTTATGTCAATATTGATGACATATTTAAGAGCATCCAAAAATCAAAATAGAGTAACTATGGTTCAAAAAGCCAAAATGGAGCTGAGGGGCCATTGTAGATGTGGTTTCAGACATGTTCCTGCACTACTGAGAACTTGAATTTTCTGAATTGTGTCAAACTGAAGGACACCATCAGCTGCTAGCAGTTGCTGGCTGCAAACTTGTAGTTTCAAAGTATTCCCCACCTTCCTCCATCCTCCATACCCATCTTGCTTCACAACTATGTAATCATGTTGAACCCCAACCAGTCCTTGCTTAGCAAGAACACTTCTTGTTGGCCCCAATTCTAATTCTTGACAATTTATGTAATCTTGTGGGTTTTGCCTTTATAAGCTTCCCCCATTTTGTAGTCCAGCACAACACAATTCAAGTGCTTAATTCCTGGGCCGTAGTCCTAATAAACCCCAAATAAATACTTTTTTTTTTTTTTTTTTTTGCCTCAACCAGGTCTCCATTCTTGAAATTCTTGGTTAACAATACCTTGGTTTTGATACTTTACTACAGTTTTCTAAGATGTTATTAACAGAAGATATGGGGTAAAGGGTACACCGGGTCTCTTGATATTACTTACTATAAATGCATATAAATCTTTAATTACCTCAGAAATATAAAGTATAATGATGGAAGAAATTTTTGCATATAGGGGTAGGGAGAAGCCATTCTGGCATATACATGATTTGACCTAAACTTTATGTCAACTAGAATAGCCTGGCTTATACTCTGTTAAGCATACACTGTACATCTGGTTTAACCATTAAAGAAAAGAATGAGTTATCCAGAAGTAAAAAGAATGTCCACTTTGAAGACCAGGGATAAATGCCTCCCTTCCTATGACACCAGTGCTATTACTTCTTCAAAGATAAGGTTTGCCTCCCAGATACCAAGGGCATACTGACTCATTGTGTATATGCTAATCTGTCTCTTTTGAAATCTTGTACCCCTGTCATGTTTGATGTAGGCTCTTTGTTATGACAAGATATAAAACTGTGCTGAAAACCATGCCTCTCCGGAGTGCTTTCTTCCTTGGGGGAGGCTACACTCTGCGCTAGTCCTCAGCTTGGCCTGAATAAAACTCTCTTATTATAGTTTACTGATTATTTTGTAGACAATAACAACAGCTAGAAAGTAAATTGAGAAACCGAGATGATAACTCTCAAAGTGAATGTGAAATCGTATCTTCAGGGCTTGACATAAAAACCATTTAATGATTTTTTTAACATCTTTACCAAGGTATAGCTGATGTACCACAAACCACACATATTTAAAGTGTAGAATTTGATGTTTTGGCATATATATATATACCAGTGAAACCATGGCACAATTAAATAATGACATCTGAATCATCCCCAAAAGTTTTCACATACCTTTTTGAAATCCACCCCCTCTTCAACACTATTAGCAGGCAACCACTTAACTGGTTTAAGACATTATAAACTATTAGCATTTTCCAGAATTTTATATAAATCAAACTGAAAACATTCGAATATCAGTCCTTTATTCACAAAATCAGCTCTACAACATTGTATTCTCGAGAATCTACATCTCCTTTCTTTCACCCGTAACCTACTGTAGTAACATCTCTGCCTTCTCTCCTAATCACTGAACTCACCAGACTCTGGCTTTCTGCCATTACCATTCTATCATTCTATCACATGTGATTCTCTTAAAAATCACCAATGGCCTTCTAACTATCAAATGCAATGGCTCCTTCTCAGCACCCATTCTTTTCTACTAGACTAGACTACTCCATAGTACTTGAAATCATTAACTACCCTGTTTTTTAAAAGCTTTCTTCTCCTTAGCCAACTATGACCACCATTTCTCAGTGTCTTTGTGCTAGTTCCTCTTTTTCTGTCCTCCAAGGTGCTGGCAGTCTTTAAAGTCTCATTTCCACCCTGTGCTATCATAGTAGTTGTTACAGCAACAGAAACAAGTATTTACTATGCTGTGCTAGGCACTGTGTTAAGAGCTTCATGTAAGCACACTGATTACTAACAGTTCTACAAGATAAGAAATAATGTCATCCCCATTTCAAACACACACAAAATTTAGACAGAATAATATAATGAACTTCCATGAACCTATATCACCCAGCTTCAACAATGATCAACATTTCGCCAATCTTGACTCATTAATTAGTTAATCCCCACATACATATTCTTATTCACTGCCATATTTTAGAGCAAATTCCAGAAATCATCCATAAATACTTCAATATGTATTTTTAACAGGTGCTTACCATTTTTGCAATAAACCATATTCCATAGTTATACTTGTGACAATAGTGAATCTTTACCCCTGTTAAATGACAGATTCGCTGTTGTCAAAGAGACATTAGCCAAATTCCTTAGCATTCCTTATATTCTTTCGTATTATGAGACCCTTTAAATATGGGTCCAACATACCTTTCCTGACTTACTATCCATCATTCTCTTGCACTATGCCCTAGCCAGTTTGGACTATTTACCATTACCTGAACATATCTTGCAATTTCATGCCTCTATACCTCTGCTTTTGCTGTGCAAAACATTCAATAAGGTACTGTTCCTATCTGGCAGAATTCTAGGTATCTAGTAGACAATTATGGTTTAAAAACTGATCCTGAAACCACAAAATGAAAATAAATACAAACTCTGTTGAATTTCATCCTTTCCTTTTGGGCATATGCTTTATAAAAAGCACAAAATTACCATCAAATATCTGTTCTCCTTTTTCTTATTTTAACTTATTCTCTTATTCTTTAATTCATAAATTTAGTAGTACATATTTCCTGCATATTATGCTTCTCTTAAATTGTACAATTTTAACACATGGTCACAAAACTACATAACTGAAAGGGTATTTTATAATGAAATTTTTTTATACAAAAAAATGTTTTACCATTTACCAAATTTCTGAATGCTGTATTTGCTATCTGGTTCAGGTATTATTTTATTTGGGTTATTTCAAGTTTATTATTAGTATAAATTATATGTAACTAAAATACAATTTAACAAGCCACCTCTTTTATTTTTCTGTAACTAATAGGTATGAAAAACCTACTGAAATTTTTATTTACTGTGACCACAATATTATGACAAATAAAAGATACACAGGAATGCATTTTTAAATCATTCTATGTGTATAAAATCATTAAATGATTATCTTTCACAAATACAAAAGAATTTTAATCATGGGTCCACAAAATATCACTGCCACTAGATAAAATTTAATAAATACTGTCTTTCCATCTGTTAATTTTTTTAAGTTTAAGAATACAAATACAAGCTATCAAGAGGTATAACAGATATGTGTTGCTAATAAATACTACAGTAATCTAAGATTCTAGAATTAAGTTGGTGTTACCAAAATACACAATCTCAAAAAGTATCACATTAGCCCAAAGTGAAGAAATTAAAGGAGTCCAATCAGACAAAACGAGCTCTAACACTTTAGCGTAATTTGGCTTCCTCATTTTGATTAGTTTATCAAATCATTGCTAAGTTAATCACAAAAATGGCCTCTCCCACAGACTAAACACCTTCATTGTAGGAAAACTAATTTAGAAAATAGGTATGAGATTCGGAGCAATTTTCCTTAATTCTACAACAGAACTCTGATTACCCTGCTGGAGAAGCCATACAGAGAGGGAGAGACCTTGAGATTATACATGGAGAAGTCTAGCTATTTCAGAAATCTAGCTAAGGATAGCCTTCCAGCCATCCCTGCCAAGATGCCAGACATCGGAAATACTCTTGGATATTCCTGCCAGCTGAACCCTCAGATAACTGTAGCTACAGGTGACATCACCTGTACCAGAAAAACTGCCCAGATGATCCCAGTAAAGACAAAATCATGAGATTCATTTTTAACCATTAACCAAAAATGGTGATTCATTTTTAACCATTTTGGGGTGCTTTTCTGTACAGTAATGGATAATACATCAAGAATATCACCACTGATGTATCATTCTACAAGGTTTTCAATTGATATTTTAAACACAAACATGAAATAATTTCAAAGGCCATCGTCTCCACACTAGTATTGTTTTGTTTTCCAATCATTTATAAATTTCTCATTTATTCAAGCTCTAAATATTTGACAACTTTAAATCAAGATAAAAAACATAAAATATAAATATAATTTATTTCCACATAAGCATCCCTGAAATGGGAAAAACACCTGAAAGTGTGTTTTAAACTAGAGATATGAGGGAAAAAATTAACTATGCACAGTGATTCTCAACCAGGGAAAATTTTACCACCACCGCCCCACCTTTCCCCAGGCCCAGAGCCTTTAGCAATGTATGGAGACATTTTCCATTGCCACAAAGTGAGAAGGGGGTTTTACTAACATTTAGTGAGTAGAGGTCATATATGCTGTTAAACTTCTTACGATGCACAAGATAACAAAGAATTATCTGGCCCAAAATGTCAACAATGACAAGGATAATAAGCCTCAATGAGGAATTAAAATTTGAAGATGCTGTCTTATTATCACTATCTTAAAAACTAACAAAATGAGTAATTCTGCTGGCAAAACTAATGGTTAGAACTCTGAACATTTTTCTTTTTTATTAAAAATAACATGATAAATTGGATATTTTCTATATAAGAAAAAGCATAAAACATTATTAAGCTACAGAAAATATATAAGGAAAACTGATTACATTATAGAAAAAAGTAAAGCAGAAAAAAGCTTTTGCAAATGCATTACTGGAGAAGAATGTTGCTAAATGTATTATAACTGCCAATTAAAATATTTTGTTTGCTCAAATTACTATTAATTAGTAATAAAATAAACACAAAAATCTTTCATAAAATTAGTATTTTGCACTTAAAAGTTGTATTTAAATTCATATTTTAATAAGAACATTACGCCAACAGAGACAATCTAATTGAACATTATTTAAAAGTTTTTTTCATTTTAGAAATAATTCATCTAACTAATCATATGACTCCACAGGACTAGGTCTATGAAAAAGTCGATTTACTTTTTGTCAAATATTTGAAGGAAAAAATATTAAATGTCCAAATTGGCTTTTTCAACGTAAGTTTTGTAGCTGTCACCACACATGAATTTTCTGTGCTTTTTAAAAAGCCATTTTAATACTGCTGAGACAGAGTAGAGTCTGATACAATTCTGTAAAGGAAAGAATGAATGTGACTACTGTAAAAGATTAAAAGATGGACAAGTAAGAATTGTTTTTATATCAAACATACTAGGCAGCTTTCTACATTACAAAAGGTAACAAACTTTTCATTACCTTTACATTTGGCTTCTTTGTTGAAACTCCTCTATACCAACCTAAAACAAAGCATAAAAATGATATTAAAATCATACTGCTGTCATTTTTTGTAAGAAACATATTCTTAGGAAAATAAATAAATTCATACAAAACTCTCTAGTAAGTTTTAGGTGCTTAGTATACCTTAACTAGGAGTTTACTCCAAAAGAAAAAGTCTTAGAATAAATACATTTCCAATTTTCATCAAAAGGCACAATACTCCTTTCAACTAAGACAAAAAAATTAGAAAAGATTTCAGAGGATATATAATCAAGTCCTTCAAAGTTCCCAGATGAAAATGTCAGGGGTTAGGAAAATGCCAAAATCATACAGCTTACTGGTGGCAGACAGGGAGTACTGCCTAAACTTTCTGTTTCCTGGTTTCATTAAATCTCCCATGTACTACTCTCATTCTATTGCCCCAGGATCATATCTCTGGCCCTTCCTCAAATAGAAACCAACTTATCTAAGTTTCAGGACAAAGCTGCAAAGAGAAAAAAACAAAAACCAGTAAGAACCAACCAGGTTCAAGATGGTAGAGGATCTGACTACTATTAGACTTTGAGCCTCATTATATGCTCACTGTAATACATCAGCATGCCATTCTGACTGGTATGAGGTGATAGATACCTCATTGTGGTTTTGATTTGCATTTCTCTAAATACTTAGTGATATTGAGCATCTTTTCATGTGCCTATTGGCCATCTGGATGTCTTTGAAAAATGTCTATTTAGGTCTTCTGCTCTCTTTTATTGAAGTATAGTCGATTTACAATGTTTTGTTAATGTCTGGTGTACAGCATATTGATTTAGTTATATAAATATATATATATATATATATATATTCCTTTCTTTTTCATTATAGGCTATTACAAGGTATTGAATATATAGCTCCCTGTGCTATACAGAAAGGCCTTGTTGATTATCTATTTTATATATAATAGTATATGCAAATTCTGAACTCCCAATTTATCCCTCCACCCCCACCTTCCCCGTGGGTAATCATGTTTATTTTCAATGTCTGTGAGTCTGTTTCTGTTTTGTAAATAAGTTCATTTGTGTCATTTTTTTCAGATTCCACATATAAGCGATCTCATATGGCATTTTCTTTTGTCCATTTTTTTATAGGGTTTTTTCTTATATTAAGATATATGAGCTCTTTGTATATTTTCTAAATTAGTTCCTTCTCAGTCTCATTGTTTGCAAATATTTTTTCCCGTTCTGTAAGTTGTCTTTTCATTTTGTTTATGGTTTCCTTTGCTGTGCAAAAGCTTTTAAGTTTAATTAGGTCCCGTTTGCTTATTTTTATTTTTATTTCCATTACTTTAGGAGACAGATCCAAAAAATATTGCTACAATTTATGTCAAAGAGTGTTCTGCCTATGTTTTCCTCTAGGAGTTTTAGGGTATTTGGCCTTACACTTAGGTCTTTAATCCATTTTCAGTTTATTTTTGTGTAGAGAATGTTCTGATTTCATTCTTTTACATGTAGCTGTCCAGTGCTCCCAGCACGACTTATTTAAGAGACTATCTTTTCTCCATTGTATATTCTTACTTACTTTGTCGCAGATTAATTGACTACAGGTATGTGGGTTTATTTCTGGGCTTTCTATCCTGTTCCACTGATCTATGTGTCTGTTTTGTGAGTGTCAGTATCATACCATTTTGATTACTGTAGCTTTGCAGTAAAGTCTGAAGTTAGGGGGCGTGATTCCTCCAGCTCTGTTCTTCTTCCCCAAGATTGTTTTGGCTATTTGGGGTCTTCTATGTTTCCATATAAATTTTAAAAAATTTTGTCCCAGTTCTGTGAAAAATGCCATTGGTAGTTTGATAAGGACTGCAATACATCTGTAGATTGCCTTGGGTAGTACAGCCATTTTAACTACATTGATTCTTCCAGTCCAAGAACACGGTATATCTTTCCAACTGTTTGTGTTGCCATCAATTTCTTTCATTAGTGTCTTATAGTTTTCAGTGTACAGGTCTTCTGCCTCCCTAGGTAGGTTTATTCCTAGGAATTTTATTTTTTTTTGATGTGATGGTAAATTGGATTGTTTCCTTAATTTCTTTTCCTGATATTTTGTTGTTAGTATATAGAAATGCAACAGAGATTTCCATGTATTAATTGTGTAATTAATTTTGCCAGATTCACTGATGAACTCTAGTAGTTTTCTGGTAGCATCTTTAGGATTTTCTATATATAGTATCATGTCATCTGCAACCAGTGAGTTTTACTTCTTTTCCAGTTTGGATCCGTTTTATTTCCTTTTCTTTTCTGACTGCTGTGGCAAAGACTTCCAAAACCATGTTGAATAAAAGGGGCAAGACTGGGGATTCTTGTCTTGTTCTTGATCTTAGAAGGAATGCTTTCGGCTTTTCACCATTGAGTATGATGATGATGTTATATCTGGCCTTTATTATGTTGAGGTATGTACCTCTATGCCCATTTTTTGGAGAGTTTTTATCATAAATGGATGTTGAATTTTATCAAAAGTTTTTTCTGTATCTATTGAGATGACCATACAGTTTTTATTCTTCAGTTTGTTAATGGGGTATATCACACTGACTGATTTGTAAATATTTGAAAAACCCTTGCAATCCTAGGATAAATCCCACTTGATCATGGTGTATCTTTTAATGCATTGCTAGAGTCAATTTGCTAGTATTTTGTTGAGGATTTTTTCCATCTATGTTCACAAGGGATACTGGCCTGAATAGGGACTTTGTTTCATACTTTTAAAGCTGAGCCCCAAAAGAGTGTGTGACCTGTATTAGAGACTCAAATATTTAGTGGCTGAAAAAAATGAATAAATCTGTAATACATGGGATGAAAATATTCACCTGGCAAGTGGACCTGATAAAGTTAAAGCTGATACATGTGAAGTGCTTTGTACAATGTCTAATACGTTGTAGTACCTCAATTATTTGGTGGGGGGGGGCAGTGACAGAGAAACAAAACACACTAAAACCCTATGCTTTCTAAATAATACTGTAAAGCATATTTCTAAACCTCTCCAAAGGAGACTGGGCCTATGAAAACAAAAATTGCAGTCTCAAGTTTCTTAATAGAAATGGTATTCATTCTAAGAAACATTAGGGAACCAAAACTACATACTCCTAAACAACCCTCTTAAATCATTTTTGGAAAAGTAAGGATACAAGTAAAGAAATATTCTTACCCATCTAACAAAGGTTCAAATTAGTGCATGAAGTAATATCTATTTCTTCCTTTCTCACTGTCTGTTGATACAAACATTCTTACAGAAAAGATTTACTACTGCAACAGAAAGTATAATCACTGAAACTAAAACTGGAGAGAATTTCGAGTATGAAGAGCCTCCAAACCCACGGAGCTCTTCCAACATTAAACAGAAATGATTTTTTCACCATATAACCTGTCCAAAATTAGTGATCTCTGATAGAACCTAAACTATTTACATGAGGTACATGACTTTAGCCGTAATTCCTTTACTCTTAAAAAGCCACCACTGAATCTCTCATGTTTATAACCACAGCTCTGTTTCAACTGACTTTTAGTTACAACTCATCTTCATACGAAATGTCATCTAGAGCTATCCATCTACTAGTGGTCTTTCTATTTGTTACTTGAAATAAGATTTCTACCAAAATAAACCAGATGTAGAAAGTAAATTAAAAATAGGATAAGCTATAATAAACCAAAATGTCTCTTTTGATTTACTGTCCCAAAATACAGACTGGCCTAAGAGAAAAAGCTTACTTTCTTAGTCTATATAATTTTTTCACCAGATGTATAGTTTTTCATGAGAAGTCAAACTACATTTCCTGTAAGCTAGGTTTACAAAAACTCTTTTTAACATCAAATTCATCAACACAAGAAATAAGTAAGAGTCACTACTGAGAAAGTTCTATGCTGAAAAGAGCCATAAAAAGAATGAGTACCAAGTAAAAAAGCAAAATAAAATGTAGGTTGTAATCCCACTTTAAAAAAAAAATCAACGCAAATCATAATCTCACTTTTAAAAAATATTAATTTGTAGAAGATTCACAGATAAGATAGAAAATGACAAAGCAGAAAACTAAAGTGGAAGAACAACAGTAGAACCAAAAGCTACTAAGATATGAACTGGACCCTGAAACATTAGATTTGATTTTAGTGACCTGGTGAAAGCATGCAGTATACTGACATTGTGGCACAAGTGTCTAATAAAAGTGTTTGCTTATGGACTTTGTATTTCTCCAATCTTGGCCTCATTTGATATAGAAGCAGCCCCATGCTATGTAAATTTCCTTCACCCAGGCATTATAATACCCGTGGAGATAAATGAAAAACTGACACATTTGCATTTCATCAACTTAAACATTATTGCTTACATTTACTAAAAATAGTTGGCTTGCCTAAATAAATTTTTTAAATATATACTAGTAAAGCCAGAAATTCAATAACATATATCCAAAAGTCTACATTAAAAATATTACAAATCTAGATTCTAAAAATGCCATGTTATAAAATATGATTAAAAATTAAGGTAATAAATGAGACAATTTCTAATTGAGATATAATGTTAAACCCTAATTTATACTGAAATCACTAGGGATTTTAATTTAAGAGTTATTCAAAGTATATTCTATTTAAGCAATTATTCCACAAAGGAGATGAAAAAATATGGAAAATAGATTTTTAAATAGAATATAACCACATTAGATTAAAGAACAAAAAGCAAACTGTAGATTTTAGAAAGACAGCTAGGGATTCACTATGCTTTCAAAGATAACAGAACTCAGAGAAACATTTCCTACTGTTTGAAGGTAATTAATGTACAAAAAATAGAACTGAGAATACTAGATAACTGTCACAGAAATAGGAAAGTAGCACACTAGTGTGTATGTGTGCTTACCGTTTCTAAGTAAGTACTCAGTGAGTACTTACTGTGTAAATGAAATGAGACAGGTCTAAGGGTTTACATCTCTCAACTTAACTCTCAACTTAAACAGAGTTAACCTTCCAACTTAACCTTCCATGACTAATGTATAAACACACTTGGTATATAAATTTAAAAGTCAGTTCAAGCCTGATTTAAAAAAAAAAGAGATTTTTTGAACATTTTAATTCTATTAGGTTAGATTTATAACAAAGGGAATACAAATTAAGAGGGAAGACTGGGAAAACACTCTGGATCTTGTGTATAAATATATATATTAAAGATTAATTCATCTGAAAGCTATAATTATTTCAACATACAGACAAAAAATAGTGGTCACCTCTCCCTGTGCCATGATCTGTGCTAGGCATTTTCATATCTACAAACTCAAACACTGCTGAATATGACTTTGTCAAACATGCATCATCATTTAAACTGTGAAATGTCCTTACCAGTCACCCAATGTAAGTAAGGCTATACTATCAAAGAGAGCCAACAGTACCACTACAATTGCTACTGACAGAGAAGCTACAGAACAGTGTTCACAGTGTTAACCCAAAAGAATGAAGCCTCTATAAAGATCAAGCCATGTGACAGTCAACAATCAGCGGTCCTTTACAAACATTCTGGGGGCAAACCAATCAAGCTAGATCAAAAGTATCAAATGAAGTCCAACAAAAAGTACCCTTCAATAAGAAGTTTCAAACTTTTTATTTCAAAGGTACAATGTATTCTTCACTATCTGACAAAGGAAAAAAAAGTACAAATATATTCCCCAACTCCCACCCTAGGGCTAACAGCTGCTGAGGAAGTAGAGACAGGTAGACAACAAGTACAATTTCTCTTCCTTTCATATCATGATTTAAAATAGTTTAATTTTAAAAATCATCATTCAGGTGGAATGAGTATAGCTCAGAGGTAGAGCACAAGCTTAGCAAGCATGAGGTCCTGGGGTTCTATTCCCAGTACCTCTATTCAAAAAAAAAAAATCATCATCCATTATGAAGGACAGATTTACATGTAGATCCACTTAGAGACCATTTAAGTAACAAATTTACAATTAAGCTCCAAAAAAAACCCTACAAACTTCTAAAAATGCTAATTTTTTCTTTGGTATACCAATAAAAATATGCACAGCCCATCCAATTCTTTATCCTTTTTCCAATTTTATAACCAATAGGTAGGAAAGTAAGTACCAACCACTTGTACAAAAAAAGAAACTTTTTACAGAATTCAGCCCAAAAATGGGAGAACATAATTATTCAAAAGGTCTATGTTCAAAGTTCTCTTTCCATTATTTTCATTGATAACTATTATAGAATACCCTGGCATATTTATTTGCACAATGTAATGCTATTTTAAATCTTAATTTATGAGATGTATAAAAGATAATAATTGGCAATAAATAAATGTACATTAAAAATTGAGAACATTTACTCCTAAATGAGTTATTGTTCCTTTAGGATCAGTCACTCCAGAAATCTGTAAACAAATTTCAATAATATTGCCACTGATTAAGATAGTTTTAAAACTATTTTAGAATTCAAATATATATAAAATACTTCTACTAACTTCTAGTCCTAGCCCTGACAAAACACTTTTCATTAAAAATAAACCTGAGCAAAATATATGAAACAATTATGTAAGAGAAATGTAAAGCAACTATCATAGACAAGATTTGAAGCACTAAAATCCTTGGGGAAAGAGAATCAATCATATCAAAGGAGCTCCTCATTCACCTGAGTTTTTCCCCTGAGGATATACCAGCAAAAATGAAGAGTCCTGTTGAGATAAGGAGAAAAGAGTTGACACTAAGAGCTACCTGATACAATCTCCACTCCCAGGATTGCCTAATTCCTAAAGTGCTCATTCAGGGTAAGGTTCCAAGAAGCCCAGCAGAAAGAAGCAGCTGAGAGGCTAAAGAGCTACACGGAGCTACATTACCATTAGAGAAACAATGCTCACATTGACTTTTCACAGAAACAATGGAAACCAAAAATTAATGAAGTAAATATTTAAAATAATAAAAATATTCATCAACCTAGAATTCTACACTCAGGGAAAATACCTTTCAAAAATGATGACAAATTAAAAAAGACATTCACATAAACAGAAGCTGAATGGATCTGCAGCAAACCGGCACTAAAAAAACATTATAAAAGAAATACTTATGGTAAAAAGAAAATAATCCCAGATGGAACCATGAAAAAGCAGAAAGAAAGAAAAAGAACTGGAAAGGGTAAAAAATGTGGGCAAATGAATATAGACAGAAGTAAAATATATGACAACAATGATACAAAAGGTAAGAGAGGGGTAAACAAATCACTGTAAAGTTCATACATTGCTAGAAATGGTAAAGTACAAATTTAAGGTAGACTCTAATAAGTCAAGGATGCAGTTTTAAACTCTAGGGTAACCACCAAGGGACAAACAAAATACTTCAAAACCAACACACTAATAGAGGAAAATAAACAGAATAATAACATGCTAAGTTACTTTAAGAAGGCAAGAAAGGATGTCAAAAAATAAAATAAGGCACAAAGACCAAGATGACAGACTTAAACTTAACTAGATCAATAATTAAATCAAATGCAAATGGACTAAATAATCCAACTTGTCAGACTAAACAAAAATAATCCCCCATTAAGTGCTATTTACATATTCCACACACATACACACACGCTTAAACATAAGAACGCCTAAAAGTTACATGAAAGCCCAAGGTAATCACACGGAGAGGCCTTGAGGAGAAGCGGCCGGTGCGTGGGAGAGAGAAGCTCCACCAGCCCCAGCTCTTCTAGCCCCAGCCATTCAAATCATCCCAGCAGAGACCCCAGATGCTGTGAAACTGAGGTAAGCCCCTTGGCCCCACCCAGATTCTAGACCCACACATACTAAAATTAAATAAGGATAGATTGTTGTTTCAAGTGACTTGATTTCGAGTAGTTTGACAAAATGGAAAAATTGGTAAAACAATTATTAAAGACATTTTTCTTAATAAACAAAAAAAAAGGAAAAAAGGTGAAAGTAAAAGAATGGGTGACTTTCACTTGGCCCCAGAAAAATGGCAGGCGCTGAATCTCTCCACATAGCTTCCAAAAGACATACAGATCAAAAGAAGAATAAATAAAGCCATACATAATCTATGTCTTCAACATTACTAAGTTGTCAGAGAATACTAGGGACTTCAAATCATATTTACATAGAGAAAATATCCAAATTAAACAGAGCTAACTCCAGAGCTTCTGCTACTCCTGTACAGCTCTTCACTACCACATCTCCAAAGCGAGCTTCCCTCCTACTTACCCATTTCCCCTCCGGATGCAACACCTTTTAAGACTGGTATTTCTTTTTCACATAGACTCTCTGGACTATTCCTTGCCCTCTACACACAGGCTTATCGTGGAAGAATGAGTATTCTTAGCTGATATAGGCAGAACAGTATGAAGCAGAGTAGGAATTTTGTCAAAACAAATCAAGTACATGTAAAATCCTGCAGGAAGCTCAACTGGTCATTTTGTCCTCAAACTTAAAAAGCATTAAGATAGCAGCAAGGAACATGAAGGTACACGACAAAACAGCAGTGAATAGACAGGACTTCAGAATACAAAGAGAAGAGATTTAGCAGTTTGAGGTACCTGAGGCCATTCATCAAAGGCCATTTGAAACATAGAATATCAGCATCATTCTAGACACCCAACAAATTTGGTTTCAAATATGTCCAGAAAACTACAAAAATTAAAAATTACGACGCTCCTCTACCAAAAACAGGCCATCTTAAAGACCCAGGGGAGGCAAACACCTATCTATATAAAACTTCAAATCCCGAGGCTTATTTTCTATGGTCCACTGTCTACTACTAACTTAAACTCTCATATAATACTCCATGAATGAAAACGTTCCTGGTGAACAGAAAATCGAGAATTAAAACTACCTTGATTGTGTAAATGTCCAAAAACAGTAAATACATGTTCATTCATTCAGTTATTAAAGTAACCTATTAGGAGAAATATCAAGTCCCAAACAATCCAACACTTTAGAAATGGAGCTCAATAAATAGTGGATTT
The DNA here is from genome assembly GCF_048773025.1 of Camelus bactrianus. Lineage (NCBI taxonomy): Eukaryota > Metazoa > Chordata > Mammalia > Artiodactyla > Camelidae > Camelus > Camelus bactrianus. Next base: position 32,991,774 of record NC_133555.1, read on the forward strand.
TCCAAAACTAGAGTCTCAATGAATGACAAACAGCTTAATACTCCAGGCAGACAAGCAGAACCCTCTTTCTGCCACATACCCTCTATGTTTCTTCCAACCTTTTGAGCTTCAGTTTCCTCAACTAAACATGGAGGTAATGTTTCATATGGTTATTTTAAAAATTAGCTGAAATAATGAATGTATAATATCAACTACTATTACCTAGAATATGGTAGGTAAAGAGCAAATGATTATTATAAAACTCTTATCTGCTTTTAAACATTAACTTGTAAGCACAATGGGAAATCAGCCAAAGGCATTTAAAAGTAATAGCTCAGAACTGTATTACACAAATATACACTAAATACTGTAATTTCAAACTTTCTAATAATTTTCACACATAAATCATTTCCTAAAGTTAAGAAAAATAAATCCTTTATAGTTACAAGAAGGCTTTCTTCTTATCAAAAAGATGCAAAATTTTATTATCCATAAATCTCATTAAAATTTAAAATTTTACATGCCATTAGAAAGTGATAGGGAATATTTATCCAGCAAAGTAGAGACTAATAAAAAAAGTATCCAACCAAGGAGTCTCTTTATTTATTATACAATTTTTCAATAATATTAGTAATAATGAAACATCTTCTTTCATTTCTCTATTTCTCTATATGAATTAGAAAGTTAGCACCCCTTTGTTGATGCTTACAGTGATTTTAGTCTAAATACTAAAGTAAGACAAGATAAGAAAAGGAAAACCAATCACATCAGTGGCCAAGATGGCAGTGCAGGAAGACCCTGAGCTCACCTCTCCCACAAGCATACCAAAATTACACCTATTTACAGAGCAACTACCAATGAGAACAACCTGAAGACTAGCAGAAATGATTTTCTACAACTAAAGATATAACAAAGGAACCACAACAAGATGGATAGGAGGGGCAGAAATGTGATATAGTCAAGACCCACACTCCTGAGTAAGCAGTCCCAAATGGGAAGATAATCACAATTGAAGAGGTTCTCCCCAAGAAGCAAGGGGTCTGAACTCCATATCGGGCTCCCCAGTCTAGGGGTCCTCCACTAAAAGATGAGCTTCCAAAACGTCTGGCTTTTAAGGCTAGTAGGACTTGCATATCAGAGAGCCAGAGGGCTATAGGAAAACAAAGACTGTTCTTAAGAAGCTCACACAAAATCTCACATGCTGAGATTCAGGACCCTCTCCTAAGTCTCCAGCTTTCTGACTTAAGATCCTGTGACTTTTCAGCCTCTGTAACCACATGAGTCAATTCCTTATAATAAATCTGTGTGTGTATACACTATATGCATATATAATGTATGCACACACATACATACACTACCTAGCAGGTTGCTCCTACAGACCAGCTCCAATCCACTCTACCAAGTTTCTTCATTAAGGGCAGGCTAGATGTTTCTATGGTAGCCATGCCCTTTCCAAAAGGATCTAAACTTAAGCTTTGAGACAGGAAAATATTCTTTTAAATTCTTGGTTCCTTGCTTGTCAGCTCTTCCTCAGCCCTAGAAATAGTTGATTTCTGCATTTGCTACTTCTATATCCCCTTGAATCTTCTTACACCCCTTTTAGTAGTTAGCCACTTTTTACTAGTTAACAATTATGTATGGATATTAAATATTCCTTATGCAAATTATTAGTGTGATTTGTCTCCTGACTGGATCATAAGTGATACAGCAATAAAGTTTTTATATTTTTATTTTATTCTTTTTATTAATGCTGATAGTGAGCCACTAAATAGAATTTATAACCCCATAATGATTTGATGAGGATAGCTTTAAAAACACTTCTTTAAGGTTATAAACTTAAGAGTTAAACTGCTAAGTCACAGGATATACACATCTAAACTGACAAGGTATCAGCAGTGTATAAGCACTCCCACTGAAATATATCCATGCCAATATTTAGATATGTCAGACATTTAGTCTTCTCAAACTAGTATGTGTGAAATTGTTCATTATTCCAGTTTTAACTTGCTATTCCTTGACTGCTGACAAGATTAAGCATTTCTGTAGTCCCTGATCATATTTTTTCATTTTTCTATTCATCTGTTATTTATTCTTATTAGTTTATAAGTGTTCTTTTATATTCTAGTTGTTTATCCTCGTCAGCTAAATCATTGCAAAAATTTTCCAGTCTGTGATTTGATTTTCATCCTTTTTACACATGAATATATTTCACTGATGCATAATTTACATATAGTGAAATGCAAAGTTCATGAACATATAGTTCTCTGAGCTTTGACAAATGCAACAGCCATATAACCCATATTTCATCAAAACACAGAACTTCTCAATCACCCCGAAAGTTCCCTCATACCTCTTTGCAGTCAATCCTCTCCCACAGGTAATCACTATTCCATTTCGCATCACCACAGATTTGCAGTGTTGCTTGTTCTTGGATTTCATATAACCATCCAGAATGTAATTTTTCTATTTGGTTCTTTGCTCAACATAGTATTTTTAGGATCCATCCATGTTGTTGCATCTTTACATTTTTACCTAGTTTACAAAGATCTTCTATTTTTAAATACATTTTTTCCTGATGTGTAAATGCGTAAGTATGCAAATCATTAGTACACAGCTAAACAAATCTTCAGAGTATGCACCCATATGTCTACCACCCAGTAAATAAAATATTAGCAGCATCCCAAAAGCACGCACACCTCTTCCAACCACTAACATACACACACCCTTAAACTGAATGTGATACAGAAAGGAAAATGGATGAATGGTTGCTACACACAACAGTATCACAGATACACTCTAGATAAGAGAAGCCAGATAAAGTGGTTATCTAACCACTATCTGACAAACATCACCAGCTAACAGTTTGACCTGGTTCTACATTTTATGTACATGAAACCATAACAGCATGAACTCTTACATCTGGCTTCTTTTGTCAAAAGTGTTATCTATGATATTCATCCATATCGTATGTAGCAATAATACATCAATTTTTCTTCCAGGGTCACATTCAATTATATGAATATATCATAATTTATTTGCCCATGCTACTGCTGATGAGCATTTTGGTTTTTTCTAGTTTGCAGCAATTATGAATAAAGCTGCCACTAACATTTTACATGTGTATTTTGCTGTTGGATTTACACTTATGAGTAGACTTGCTGGATCATAAGGTACACATACATTCAGCTTTGGTAAACCGTGCCAAAGAGTCTTCCAAAGTGGTTAACCCACTGTCTCTCCCACCAGCAGTGTATGGGAGTATCAGTCGTTCCACATCCTCATCAGCACTAGGTATTGCCAGTGTTTTGAATTTCAGTCATTCTAGTGCTGTGTCATGGTATCTCACTGTGGTTTAATTTGCATTTCCCTGATGACTGAGACTAAATACCTTCCCATATGTTTACAAGCCATCAGAATATCTGTGTAGTGAGGAGCCAATCCAACCCTTTTGCCCATTTTTCTACCACACTGTCTCATTTTGTTTTACTGAGTTACAATTAACACACAATATTATATTAGTTTAAGGTGTACAAAACAGTGATTTCGTATTTTTACACATTATGAAATAATCATCAGAATAATTCCGGTTACCATCCATCACCATAAAAAGTTGTTACAATATTAATAACTGTATTTCCTATGTGTATATTATATCCCCATGACTTACTTATTTTATAGTCACAAACAGCAAGATCTAATTCTTTTTTATGGCTGAGAAATATTCCTGTGTGGGTGTCTGTGTGTGTCTGTGTATATCTCACATCTTTATCCATTTATCTATTAATGGACACTAAAGTTCCTCCCATATTTTGGCTACTGTAAATAGTGCTTCAATGAACATAGGGGTACATGTAACTCTTTGGATTACTTTTTTGTTTTCTTCAGATAAAGTTCCAGAAATGGAATTGCTGGATCATACAGTAGTTGTATTTTTAATTTTTTGAGAAACCTCCATAATGTTTTCAATAGTGGCTACACTAAATTTACATTCCCACAAACGGTTTATCAGAGTTCTCTTTTCGCCACATCCTGACCAATACCTATTGTTTCTTATCTTTTCTCACGCATGTGGGGTGGTATCTCGTTACAGTTTCAGTTTGCTTTCCTTTATGATTAGTGATGTTGAACATCTTTTCATGCGCATGTTGCCTATCTGTATGTCTTCTTTGGAAAAATGTCTATTCAGGTCCTCTGCCCACTTTTTAATTGGGTTGTTTGGGGTTTTTTGATATTGAGTTGTAAGAGTTCTTTGTATATTTTGGATATGAACCCCCATCTGATATATTGTTGGCAGATATATTCTCCCATTCAGTAGGCTGCCTTTTTGTTTTGTTGGTGGTTCTCTTCGCTGTGCAAAAGCTTTTCAGTTTGATATAGTCCCATTCGTTTATTTTTGCTTTTGGTTCCCTTGCTTGAGAAGACAGATGCAAAAACATATTGCTAAGACCAATGTCAAAGAGCATACTGTCTATATTTTCTTTATGATTTTAGGGCTTATAATTAACTCTTTAATTGATTTTGAGTTTATTTTTGTGTAAAGTGTGAGAAATCCAGTTTGACTCTTTTGCATACAGCTGTCCAGTTTTCCAAACATTACTAAATAGGTTGTCTTTTCTCCATTGTATATTCTTGCTTTCTCTGTTGTAGACTAATAGACCATATAAATGTGGGCTTATTTCTGGGCTCTCTATTCTGTTCCACTGATCTGTGTGTCTGTTTTTATGCCAGTACTATACTGTTTTGATTACTATATCCTGGTAGTATAGTTTCAATCCTGGGAGCATGATACATCCAGCTTGATTCTTCTTTCCCAACATTGTTTTGGCTATACAAGGTCTTTTATGGTTCCCTGCAAATTGTAGGATTATTTGTTCTAGTTCTGTGAAAATGACGTTAGTATTTTGATAGGGACTGCAATGAACCTGCAGACTGCTTTGGATAGTATGGACATTTTAATGATACTGATTCATCCAATCCATGAACATGGTACATCTTTCCATTTATGTGTGTTGTCTACAATTTCTGTATTCAATGTCTTATAGTTTTCAGAGTACAGATTTTTCACATCCCTGGTTAAATTTATTCTGAAGGCTTTTTTTTTTTTGTTTCAATTGTAAATGGGATTATTTTCTTAATTTCTCTTTCTGACAGTTCATTCTTAGCATAAAGAAATGCAACTGACTTCTTTAACTTAACTTTGTATCCTGAAACTTTACTAAATTCACTTATTGGTAATAACAGTTTTTTGGTGGAGTCTTTGGGGTTTTCCATACATAGTATCATGTCATCTGAAAACAGGGACAGTTTTATTTCCTCCTGTCCAATTTGGATTCCACTCTTAGTATTTTTCTTGCCTAATTGCTGTGGACCTTCTCTCCCTTTCAGATCCCTCCCAGGGGCACAGATCCTAACCCAATGCCTCTTTTATATGGAGATCTTTCTTGAAGCTTTGGTTGTAAAGGAGTTCTTCTGTCCTGGGAGCAAGGAAGTCAAGCTACAATCTGAGCATCCCAGTCCTGGGGCCCTGCATGAAGGAGACAAGCCCCTTTGGCTGCTGGGAGAATTGCTGGGAGAGACAGAAGGGCTGAAGAAGCCTAGAGTCTATCTGTGAAGAATGCGTGCATGCTGACTTGCCAACACTGGAGAAGAGACAGTCTCACACTGGCGGATGCTACTTCACTGCACTCCCCAATCCAAACAGTTGAATACCCCAGCCCCATTCACTCCACACCACAGCTGGTTTGAGATCTGGGCCCCTCAGAAAAGATTTGGTCTAGCTATGCAGAGACAGACCAGTGGGTCTAGGGCATGATCCAGGTGGAGTGCTGATGGCCACTCCACACAAGGGCAGTGAGTTGAGTAGATACAGCCACTGTCAGGATGCACATGGGATGGAGCCACAGGAGCATGCAGTAGTGAAGTGCTGAATCTCGGGCAGACAAACCCTGGGAGAGAACTCGATCTAGCTATGCAGAGACAACTAGGAGGGCCTGGGGTGTGATCTGAGCAAGGCAGCAGTGACCAGTGTCAGTGCACGCAGGAGGCATGCAGTGATTTATTTTCCAGTGACACTGCCCAAACTCCACCCACTCCACACCACAGCTCAGAGCTGGATCTGGACCAGACAGGTCCTGGCAGAAGACTGCCACAGAAGAAACCCAGATCTCTGGTGACAACCCAGTCACCTCAATTCCTAAAGCCACAGGTGCCCTGACCTGCAACCCCAGTCAACTCCACACCACAGCCTTGCATCAGATCTGAGACAAACACAACAAAGGAAGGGAAGTGATCTTGTGCTGTTTCTGAACAGAGTCATAGATGTCTACAAAGGTAGCATATAGGTCCCCTATGAGTGCACAGATCTCACTTGCTTCAGAAATCACCTCCTATGGGGTAGGGAACACACTCAAGGGAAACACAGCCTGATTAAGCTCAACCCTCAGGGCTTCTACTCCAGCATCTAAGGAGTAGACCTCATCCCTGACAGGGCAGTGACAGCCAAGGGGCAGAGAGGAAGTCCCATCTCACACCCTGAATAGGCTATAAATCCTCCAACAGCAATCACACCCCCTATCAAGGGAATAACAGCCAGCATACCCTGAGGAAAGATGTGGCTGGCATCCAGACCAAAATAAGCTCTCCCACTGAAGACACTGGACACACACAGTTTACACAAGAACGCTTCCACAAAAGGAAAGAGAGGAAGAGAGAGAGAAAGAGAGAGAGAAAGAAAGAAAGGAAAGAAAGGAAAGAAAGAAAGAAAGAGAAAGAAAGAAAGAAAGAAAGAAAGAAAGAAAGAAAGAAAGAAAGAAAGCCCTTCAAGACCACAGTAGATAACTATTACTCTTAAATTCATAGAGACAGAAAAAGTTAAGTAAAATGAAAAGGAAGAGGAACTACTCACATTAAAACAGCAAAATAAATCCCCTGAAAGAATAATGAAAAAGAGCTCACCAGTCTACCAGATCCCAAGTTCAAAAAGGTGCTAAAAAAAATGCTAACTGAATTAAGAAGGACTTTTTATAGAAATGCAGGTGACTATAATAAGGAACTAGAAACTACAAAGTTGAACCAATATAAAATAGATAATTCAGTTGGCAAGATAAAAACAAATATAGAAGCAATGAATAGACAACTAAATGATACAAAAGAATGAATAAGTGACCTGGAAGACAGAATAATGGAAATCACCCAATCAGAACAGCAGACAGAAAGACAAATGAAAAAAAATAATAATAATAATAAAAACAACATACAAGATCTATGGGATAATATAAAACATGCCAACCTATGTATAATAGGGGTTCCAGAAATAGAAGAGAGACAGAAGGGAATGAAAATGTATTTTAGGAACTTATGCCTGAAAACATAACAAATCTAAAAAAGAAAACAGACATCCAGGTACAGGAAGCACAGAGGGTCCCAAACAAGATGAACTCAGACACACAAGATATTATCATGATTAAAATGACTAAAGTTAAAGATAAAGAGGGGATTCTAAAGGCAGCAAAAGAAAAACAGAGTTAAGTACAAGGGAATCCCAGTAAGGTTATCAAATGATCTCCCTGCAGAAACTTTGCAGGTCAGAAGAGTGTAGCATAATATATTCAAATTCTGAAAGGAAAAAACATGCAACCTAGGATACTCTACCAAGCAAGATTATCATTTAGAATAGAAGGAAAAATGAAGAATTTCTCAGACAAGCAAAAACTAAAAGAATTCAGCAATACTAAACCTAACCTAAAAGAAATATTGAAAGGTCTTCTCTAAATAGAAAAGAAGAATCTATAGGAAAGCAAAAATCACAATAGGAAAGGCAAATATATAAAAAGATTGAAGATCACTTAAATAAGACAGTACATAGATTAAAAATAACCAAAAAATTGTAAAAGTGATTATAACTACAGTTAACAGTAAAAGAATAATCATGAAGATATAAAACAAGACATCAAAGTAACAGAATGTAGATCTTCAGAATCTGTTTGAACTTAAATGATAATCAGTTTAAAGCAAGTAGATATGGTTATGGGTCAACATACTTGAACTCCATGGTAACCACAAATCAAAAAACATACAACATATATACAAAAATAAAATGAAAGGAACTATAAAAGAAAATAATCAAACCACAAAAAGAAAGAAACTAAAAGAAGAAATGAACAAAGAAGAATGATAAAAGTAACTGGAAAACAAAGATTAAAATGGCAATAAGTACATACTTACTTTAAATGTCAATGGACTCAGTGAACCAATCAAAAGCCACAGAGTGGCAGACTGGATTAAAAAAACAAGAACCTACAATATGCTGCCTATAAATGACTCACTTCAGAATGAAAGACTCAAACTGAAAATGAGAGAATGGAAAAAGTATTTCATGCAAATGGAAATAACAAGAAAGCAGGGGCAGCAATGTTCATATCAGACAAAATAGACTTTAAAACAAAGGCCATTAAGACAAAAAAAGGGTGTTGTATAATGACAGAGATCAATACAAGAGGATATTACACTCGTTAACATGTACACACCTAATACAGAAGCACCTAAATAAATAAATCAAATACTAACAGACATAAAGGTAAAAACAGACAATACAATAAAAATAGACAATACAATACAATAATAAGGAGGAGATTTAACATCCCACTGACATCAGTGGACAGATTATCCAGACAAAAAAAAAATCAATATGGCAAAACTAGGTCTTAAATGACATAATAGACCAGTTGGGTTTAATTAATATCTCCAAGACACGACATTTTAAAAAAAAAAAAGAATACATGGTCTTTCAAATTCACACAGAATGTTCTCTAGGATAGAGCACATACTAGGTCACAAACAAGCCTCAACAAATATAAGAGGATAGAAATTATTTCAAGTATCTTTTCTGACCATAATGGTATGAAATTAGAAATCAACCACAGGACGAAAAATGGGAAAAGAACAAACACATGGAGACTAAACAACATTCTACTAAAAAAACCAATGGGTCAACAATGAAAACAGAAGAAATCAAAAAATACCCTGAGAAAAGTGAAAATGAAAAGACAACCTTACAAAATCTATGGGATGCAGCAAAGGCAGGTCTAAGAGGAAAGTACATGGCAATACAGGCCTTCCTCAGGAAACAAGAAAAATCTAAAATAAACAACCTAACCTACCACCTAAGAGAATTAGAAAAAGAAGAACAAACAAAACCCAGTCAGCAGAAAGAAGGAAATAATAAAGATCAGAGAGGAAATAAACATAATAGAGATGAAAGAAAGAAAGAGAGGAAGGGAGGAAAGGAAGGAAAGGAAGGAAAGGAGGAAGGAAGGGAGGAAGGGAGGGAGGGAGGGAGGGAGGGAGGAAGGAAGGAAGGAAGGAAGGAAGGAAGGAAGGAAGGAAGGATGGATCAATAAAGCCAAGAGCTAGATTTTTGAAAAGATAAACAAAATTGACAAACCTCTATCCAGGCTGACCATGAAGTAAAGAGACAGAACCCAAATAAACAAAATAAGAAATGAAAGAGGAGAAATAACAGTGAGTATCACAGAAATACAAAAAAAAAAAAAAATAAGAGAATACTATTAACAGTTACATGTCAACAAATTGGACAACCTAGAATAAATAGACAAGTTTCTAGAAACAAACAACCTGCCAAAACTGCATCAAGAAGAAACAGATAAGGGGAAGGGTACAGCTCAGTGGTAGAGTGCATGCCTAGCATTCATGAGGTCCTGGGTTCAATCCCCAAGTACCTCCATTAAAATAAATAAATAACTTGATTACCTCCCCAAAACAAAATTTTAAAAAAGAAGAAGAAACAGATAATTTCAGCAGACAAATCACTAGAAATGAAATATAATCTATAATAGGGGGAAAAAAAAAAACTTCCTGCAAACAAAGTCCAAGACTGGACAGCTTCACTGGGGAATTCTATCAAACATATAAAGAACTTAACCCTATCTTTCTCAAATTATTCCCCCAAAAAATATTAACGAGAAGGTAACACTCCAAAATTCATTCTATGATTCCACCATCACCCTGAAACCAAAACCAAGGACACCACAGTTATGGGCCAGTATCTGTGATGAATATTGATCCTCAACAAAATAGTAGCAAACCAAATCCAAACACATAAAACGGATCATACACCATGATCAAGCTGGATTTATTCCAGGGTCACAAGAATGGTTCCACATATGCAAATCAATCAATGTTATATATCACATTAACAAAAGGAAAAGACGAAACCACATATCATTTCAACAGATGCAGAAAAAGCATCTGACAAAAATCAACATCTATTCATGATTTAAAAACCTCATCAAAGTGGTTATAGAGGGGACGTATCTCAACATAATAAAGGCTATTTATGAAAAATCCACAACTAACATAATATTCAATAGTGAAAAGCTGAAAGCCCTCCCACTAAATTCAGGAACAAGACAAGGGTGCCCACTCTCACCACTTCTATTTAACGCAATATTGAGAATCTTAGCCACAGCAATCAGACAAGAAAAACAAATAAAAGGGATCCAAATTGGAAGAGAGGAGGTAAAGTGTCACTATTTGCCAATGACATGATACTGTATACAGAACCCTAAAGTCTCTACATATAAACTATTAGAACTAATAAATAAATTCAGCAAGGTAGCAGGATACAAGATTAACATACAGGAATCTGTTGCATTTCTTTCCATTAATAATGAAATAACAGAAAAATAAAGTTTTAGAAATTATATTTAAAATCACATCAAAAAAAAAATATCCAGGAATAAACTTAACCAAGGAGGTAAAAGACTTATATGCTGAAAATCATAGAACACTGATAAAGGAAACTGAAGATGATTAAAAAAAATGGAAAGATATCCCATGCTCTTGAATTTGAAGAATTAATATTATTAAAATGGCCATACTATCAAAAACAATTGACAAAGTTAATGCAATTCCTCTCAAAATACTCATGATATTTTTCAGAGAAAAAAACAAATAATCCTAAAATTTATATGTAACCATAAACGACCCAGAATGGCCAACACAATTGTGAGAAAAAAGGACAAAGCTGGAGGTATAACCCTTCCAGACTTCAGACTAAACTACATAGCTAGAGTAATCAAAACAGCATGGTACTGGCACAAAAAGATACACAAAGACAATGTAACACTATAGAGCGCCCAGAAATAAAGCCATGCATCTACAGTCAATTAATCTACAACATAGGAGGTAAGAATCATACATGGAGAAAAGACAGTCTCTTTGACCAATGGTGCTGGAAAAGCTGGACAACTACATGTTAATCAATGAAATTAGTACATTACCTCACACCAAACACAAAAATAAACTCAAAATGATTTAAAGACCTAACTGTAAGACACGACACCATGAAACTCCTGGGGACAACAGAGGCAAAACATTCTTTGACATAAATCATAGCAATATTTTCTTAGATCAGTCTCCTAAGGCACAAGAAATAAAATCAAAGATAAGCAAATAAGACCTAATCAAAATTAAAGGCTTTTTCACAGTAAAGGAAATCATCAACAAAACAAAAATACAACCTATAGCATGGGAAAAAGTATTTGCAAATGATACAACCAACAAGGGGTTAATATCCAAAATATACAAACAGCTCATACAAGTCAACACGGAAAAAACAAACAACCCAATCAGAAAATGGGCACAAGACCTAAACAGGCATTTTTCCAAAGAAGACATACAGATGGCCAACACGCACATGAAAAGATGCTTAACATCATTAATTATTAGAGAAATTCAAATCAAAACCACAGGGAGATGTCACTCACACCAGTTAGAATGGCTATTATCAAAAAGCCTACCAAAAAAAAAAGCCTACAAATAACAAATGCTAGAGAGGGTGTGGAGAAAAGGGAATCTTTGTATACCACTGGTGTGAATGTAAATTTGTGCAGCTACTATGGCAAACAGTATGTAGGTTCCTTAAAAAACTAAAAATAGAGCTACCATGTGATCCAGCAATCCCACTCCTGGGTGTATATCTGGAAAAATTGAACACTTATTGGAAAAGATAAATACACCCCAGTCTTCACAGCAGCACTATTCACAACAGCAAAGACATGGAAACAATCCATGGCCCCTCACCAGAAGACTGGCTTAAGAAGATGTGGTACAAAATGGAATATTACTCAGCCATAAAAAGGATGAAACATTGCCATTTGCAGCAACATGGATGGACCTAGAGACTATTATTCTTAGTGAAATAAGTCAGACAAAGACAAATACTCTATGAAATCACTTATATGTGGAATCTAAAATATAATTCTAATGTATCTATATACAGAACAGAAATAGACTCATAGACACAGAAAACAAACTTAAGGTTACCAAAGGGGAGAGGCAGGAGAGAGGCACAAATTAGGAGTATGGATTAACAGATACAAACTACTACATAAAATAGATAAACAATGAGAATTTACAGTATAGCAGGGAATTATATTCAATATCTTATAATAACCTATAGTAGAATATAATCTGCAAAAATAATAACTGAATCACTATGCTGTACATCTGAAACTAACTTAATATTATACTTAAATTTTTTAATTAATATTTAATATTTCTTGTAAGGCCAGTTAAGTGGTAATGAACTCCTTTAGTTTTTGCTTGTGTTGGAAACTCTTCACCTGTCCTTCAATTTTGAATGATAACCTTACTGGATAGAGTACTCTAGGTTTTAAGTTCTTTCCTTTCAGCACTGTAAATACATACTGTCATTCCCTTCTGGCCTATGAAGTTTCTGCTGAGAAATCAGCTGACAGTCTTATGGGGTTTCCCTTGTATGTAATTAGTTAGTTGTTTTTCTCTTGTTGCCTTTAAGATTCTTCTTTATCTTTAACTTTAATCATTTTAATTATAATATGTCTTGGTGTGGATCCCTTTGGGTTCATCTTGTTTGGGACTCTCTGTGACTCCTGGTCCTGGATGTCTTGTTTCTTTCCCCAGGTTAGGGAAGTTTTCAGCCATTACTTCTTCCAGTAAGTTTTCTGTCCCTTTCTCTCTTTCTTCTCCTTCTGGGACCCCTATAATGCAAATGTTAGTATACTTGATGTTCCAGAGGTCCCTTAAACTCTCATGTTTTTTAAATTCTTTCTTCTTTTTGTTGTTCTGACTGGATGATTTCTACTATTCTATCTTCCAGATAGTTTACCTGTCCTGTATCATCTGATCTGCTGTTGATTCCCTCCAGTGTATTTTTTTTCTTCAGTTACTGTATTCTTCATTTCTGAATGGCTCTTTCTTCTAAGTCTTTGTTGAAGTTCTCACTGAGTTCCTCCATTTTTCTCCCAAGTTCAGAGAGCATCCTTATGACCATTTCTCCATTTCATTAGGGGCTTTTCATGGGGTTTTATTTTGTTCTTTCACTTGTTCATCAGGCTTGCTTTAGTGCCTAATTCTTAAAATTTTTTTAATTTGGGGGGGGATTAGGTTTTTATTTATTCATTTATCCTTTAATGGAAGTACTGGGGACTAAATCCATGACCTTGCGCATGCTAGGTACACACTCTACCACTAAGCTATACCCTCACCTATTTTGTTCTTTCATTTGAAACGTACTCATCCATCTCCTTTTGTTTGACTTTTGGTTTTTGTTTCTATGAATCTGGCAAAATAGCTACTACCTCTCTTGGTTTTGAAAGAATGGTCTCATGTGGGAGCATCACCTGTGCAGACTGCTTGCACCTGCCATCTGTCCAGGCAAGGGGACATCCCTGAGGAATGCTGCACCCAAGGCCAAAGGTATGGACTGGGCTGGACTGGTCTAAGCTAGACGTAGTCCCTGGAGAGCAGCAGGTAGTGGTGGAGGGATGACTAGAACTGGATCAGGTCTGGGCTGGGGGAAAGGGGCAACCCCTGGGGAATGCTGTATCCAAGGTGGCCTTGAAGGAATATCTAGGCTGGATCAGGCCCAAGCAAAGGTAGTCCCTGGGGAACACTGCACCCAAGGTCATCTTTGCAGGATGGCTGGAGCTAGAGTGGGCTTGAAGGGAGCTCTGGATAGACTCAAACAATGGCACTCACTGGTGCCTCTGACCTCAGAGAGGGCTCCAGCAGTTCCTTGTTAATTTGGCAGAAGCTCTAGAGTTAGTAAATGGATTTTCTTCCTATATAGTCTAGATGCCCATTAAACTGCTATTTTTTTTTAACCTTGTCCAAGGGCAGGCAAATCTGTGCTCAGGATCCCCAGTTACATCCCTCACTACTGCAGGTCACCAGGGGTGAGGTTTCTGTGGATACCATGTCTTCGTCTTTTCTACCCATTTCTACTTGGTCCTTCTATGTGCACAGCAGCTGTTCAATCAGCTCTCAGGTCTTTAGCGGGAAGAACTGCTCTATGTGCATGTGTAGATTTGCTTTGTCCACGGGAGAAGAGGTGAGCTTAGGGTCTTCCTATACTGCCATTTTGCCCTTCTCCCTCTAATTTTTTATTCGCAATAGTTCCTTATACACTCTGGATACAAGTCCTTTAATCCATCTCTCTCTCACTGTGACTTATTCTTTCCCCTCTCCTTAATGATATCTGTTGAACAGACCTTCATTTTAATAAAAGTACAACTCATCAATAAAAGATCTTTGTCTACCTCTAGGTCAAAAAGGATATTTCCTATGCTTCCTTCAAGGTGCATTACTGTTTTACATTTCACATTTATATCTACCATCCAACTGGAATTGAGTTCGGAGTGTATGCTGTGAAGTAGGATTCCAGGCTCACTGATTTCAATACTGACGCAATACCATTTATTGATGAGGCCATCATTTTTCATTCCAACTGGTCCAGCATCACCTAGTGTAAAGAACATCATTTCCCTACTGCACTGCAATACCACCTTTTTCACATATCACTGGATGATAAGCATGACAATCTATTTCTGGACCCTCTACTCTGTCATTATTCTGTCTTTGCACCCAAACCACAATGTCTTAATTTATAAGTCTCATTTTTAGATCTCAGTGGGAAATCTTTCAATGTTTCACAACTGAATATGATGTTTTCTGTAGGCATTTAGTAGATATTCTGTATCAGATTAAGAAAATTATATTCTTATTTTGCTAAGAGCATCATGAAGTAGTTTTGATTTATACTTCTGTTTTAAGAAAATTACTAAAATAAGTACTGCACTAGAGCTTCCTTTCCAGAAAAGTGGACTCCCAGACTTATGTGGTTCCTGAGTCACGGTAGGTTGCACTTACTCCCATATCCATCTGAACTGTAGCCAAGTGGATCAGAGCTCCAGTTTCATGAGCACTATCTCCATGCTCCCACGGCAAAATTTCCACTCTTGTTATATAATTTAAGATGGTTTCTAGTCATGCTAAATTGCTATCCTAGGCTGCCCAAGTTATTTCCTATGGTGTCAATTTTGTTGTCAGTGCTCTGATTTTCTGTAATGTTTCCATAGCTGTATTTCTCCCATATAGATTGCTGATTTGAGTGCATAATTTTGAAGAATGTGGTATTTTTCAATAATGCATAAATATTACAGGAGAAATATCCAAATATATCATGGACAAGGCTAGCAGTCAAGCCAAACTTGATTTGAGCATATTTATTGCCTTGTTTTAATTATGGCTGATCACATCCAGCCAATGAGACAGAAATATAGAAATGAACTGATTATAGTTCAATTCTATTCAAATGCAGCTAGTCTTAAGTGGAAGACTATGTGACCATAGGAAATGAAAAATCATCATTTGACATAGTACGTAGGAATCATGTCCTGACAGCCAACAACAGTTATTTAATTATTGGCTCTATTAATATTTGTCTACTCTATTAGAGTAGAGTCAAAATAGCTTTATGCTGAACATAGATCAGGAATGATTTTAAATAGCAGTGTATCATAACATGATTAATTATGGCTTCGGAATGATTGCTTATAAACTAGTATTACAAAATAGATATAAATACTGCAAAAAATAATCACTATTTGTGTGTTATAATTCATGGTTCCATACTTACCTTCACACTTTTCAAGAATCTGGACTGTTTCTCCTATTTCTAAGACCAACCCTTGAGGGACAGATCCTCGAAAGCTGCATATCACTAGAAAAACAAAGATAAACACATCAATTAGCATTTTTAAATACTGAGACAGGGTCAGTGTCACTGAAATTAAACATTAAATTTTCTTAAATATATACTCTCCTTTCTAATTCGTTTTTCAAAAAATGTAAGTCCTTTCCAACTTAATCTGTATTTTGAAAGGTAATATTTAGTAGTTCAGAACACCAAAGTGCATGTTGGCAAAATCACTATTATCTAGTGATGCATGTGCGTGAAAACATTTCTGTAAACAGAGTCTTTCACTCTCTTTCAGCATGGCTTGAGTTCATACGTCCTTTTGTGGCAAGTATGTACCAATTAAGAAAAAATAAACATTGTAAGCTTCAAAAAAAGAAAAAAAAATTGTAAGCTTCTTATGTACTACAGACAGAAAGATATTTTTATATAAATAAATATGATTATCTTTAAGAAACAGAATCCCCATAATAAAAATAAACAAAGATTAATGAAATAAAAAGCAAATGTAAAACAGAGAAAATCTAGATACCCATTAAAGTCCCATGTATTTTTATTTTTAGAAAACTGACAAACTGTTAGGGGACGGTATCACTCAGCGGTAGAGTGCACATTTAGCATGCATGAGGGTCCTGGGTTCAATTCCCAGTACCTCCATTTAAAAAAAAAAAAAGAAAAGAAAGAAAGAAAGAATAGGAAATTGACAAACTGATTCCAAAATTTACATAATACAAAAAAACAAGAATAGCTTTGTCAATCTTAAAGGATGTACACTCTCATATATCAAGTCTTATAATCTGAAACTCTTTAGAAATATTGACATTAATATACATCTACGCAAGACTGATCCAAAAAAGGTACAAAATATCAGCAATAAAAACATTAATGTAACCAATAATTAAATGATATATAAAAGGATATTAGATAAAACTTCATAATAAAATTTGAAAATTTAGAATCTAGATAAATTTGTAGAAAGATAAACTTATAAAAACTGACAATCAGAAGTTAAAAACTGAAACCAATACAGAAAATATGTGAACGTGTAGCAAGGTCACAAGATACAAGGTGAATTTTTTAAAGTCTATATAGGAACAAAGAATTAGAAAATGAAATATTTTAGAAATACACCACTTACAACAGCATCAAAAATGTCAAGTAACTATAAAGAAATCTAAGAGACATATGGAAGAACTCTATATAGAAAACTGTAAGACATTAGATATAGTAAAGAGCCTAATAAATAAAGGTATACCTCATACTAATGGTTCCAAGACTCAACAGTATTAAGATACAGATTTTCCCCAAATTGATCATAAGATTCTATGTAATATCAACCAAATCCCAGCAGACACTTGTGATTCTACAATGTGCATAAAAATGCAAAGGATGAAGGAAGGGGACATACTGCCTCATATCAGCCTTTTCAGTTGTTTAAAAAAAAACCCAAGCTATAAAAGTGTGTGTGTGTATCATCATCTATTTGTATGTGTACATATATGTATATATTTAATCTCAACCAAAGACATCAAATTTGCTTACTGGTTACTACAGACAACGTTCATATCCCCCAAAAATTCCTACGCTGAAACCTAATCCCCAATGTGATGGTATTCGGAAGCGAGATCTTTGGTACATGATTAGATCATTAAAGTGGATCCTTCATGAATGGGATTAGTGCCTTTATAAATCAAGAACCCAGAAAGATTCCTCACTCCTACTACAATGTAAGGACACAGAAGTTGGCAGTCTGCAACCCTGACAAGAGCCCTCATCCAAATCTGACCATGTTGGCACCCTGATCTCAGACTGTACAGCCACCAGCACTGTAAGAAATAAATGTCTGTTGTTTATGGTATCCAGTTTGTAGTATTTTTGTTACAGCAGCCTGAACAGGACTAAGACATTGGTAATTATTATACTATTTAATTAGAGTATTTGGTTATATTTATAAATACTTGTAACATTACCAACGTATATTTGTATTCTGTAAATATTTTAAATTCCCAATGGAAAACTAAATTCTGAACAAATAACAAAGCAGTCATACAACTTCTATCATTTAATGCTATACGGATTTGGAAAATGTTAAGAAACAGAAAAAACTAATCAACATTTCCTCCTTTAAGTACCAAGTGGGGGAGAAAATGGTCTTCCCTATGATTTACTAGGTTGAACTCTTCATCACAGTGGAGAAAAAAATCATGTTCCAGAGTTTAAGTTCTTGCAGACACCCACATAGTAACACGAGACAGCTGTCTACAAATGCTAAGATCAAAAGTATGCAGTCTCTAAGTCATCACTTACAGTAAAACTACAATTAACTGCATGAGCATTTAAGAATTTAACATCATCAGTTCATCTAGTCCCTAACAAATTCTCTATCAAGACCCTTGCTATTATTTCAATCTTCAGAGCATTCAGCACTCCCGTCTTCTTAACCTTTAACACTAATTGACAAGAACATTAAAATTACCAACAACCTTCATTGTTTGAAACTGGGTGTTTCATGCATATTCAGAGAACCTATGTAAGCCTTCCATTTTAATAACTATCTTCATTCAAGGCTGGCTTTCAAGTGATTTTTTAAATAAATGTAGAAATAGAAAAGAAAAAAATTACTATTTCCTAGAGAAGCAAGAGGCTTGAAAGAAAGTGGAGTTTTCTCCCTATGATCATGGGTCTATTTTCAGGCTTATAACCTATTTGCAGGCATATCACAAAGAATAAACATATTATTAATAAACTGTTTCACTCTATTATCCTCTGTGTCTTTCAGGTACATTAGAAATTACTAGTCAGTGTAAGCTTCAAAATAATTATGCCCTTTACTATTCATTATTCTTTAAATTTTGTACCATTTCAACATCCAAGTAATTAAGAATTCATCGGTGGCAAAGAAAGATTGAAGACCTTTGAAAAACAACATATTAATAGAGACAAATACTAATTTTTTTTTAAATTTTACACATACTTGACAGTTTTCATACTATGTTAAATAGAAAAATTATAAATAGTATTTATACCATGATTCCATTTTTTTGTGTGAAGCATACAAATAAAAATGGTTGTAGCTAGGTTATAAGAATAGGGATATTTTAACTTGTCTCTTGTTTTGCTTACCTATTTTGTCTAAATTATACATATACTTCTCTAACATTTCTACCTTTATATATGTACATATACATATACATACATACACACATTCATAGGAAAGTTTAATCTTGGCTAGATCATGAAATAAAGAGTCAAAAGATACATTCTGAAGCAAATCCACTACACAGTCTTGGATTGCTGTACCAGCCTGCCGAATGTAATATTACAAAATCAAATCTCTGATTTGGAAAATGGGTTATCTTAGCAATAGACTCATAGTCCAAACCGAGCCTGTACCAGTGTGGCTCAGAGAAAAATATCTACCTCTTTCCACTCAATTATTTCTCCAAGTCAAACAAAAGATATTCATTATAAGAACTGTACTCCAGGACTGATCTATATTATTCTTCCTCCTATACTATTAAGTTAATTTTCTTCTAATTGTTTACATAGATATTTCATATGTCATATATTAGTTTCATAAATATAAACAATGTATTTCTGGAACATTATTCTGTTCCAAGTATCAATCATTCTTGTTCCAAAATCCCACTTTCAATTACTATTACCTCACTCCCAAAACAAGGTGGAAGAAGCAGAAGGAGACTGCCTGGGACTCTGGCTAGTTTCCCATGACACCCCAGCCCACACTGGGTGCCCATCCCAGCCCCTCTTGCTCTGCAGCACAGCTCCCTAACTAGGGTGAAGGCTGTTGTTGCCAAAGAGCATGCACAGTTATGGGGACAGAGCCAGGCTGGACCCAAAAATACATCTAAATAGAGGCAGCCACTGCTGGTGCTCTCTGAAGAGGCAGATCAGGAGCATTTGGAACTCTGACTGGTGTACCAGGACCACCCCAAAACATGTTCCCACCAATAACAGGTGCACACTTTGATTCTTACTCCTCCCGCACTGCTCCCTTCTGGGCTGAAGGTGCTGATGCTAAGACAAGGGAGAGCACGCATTTAATGCGAACAGCGCCAACTTGGACCCAACCCTCAGGGGTGCTGCTCCAGCACTTTGGGACCTGACCCTATCCCCTATAGGGTAATGTCAGCCACTGAGCACAGAAGAACCCCCAGCTCACACCTAGTTCTGAAGAGGACAGGAGAACCTCCGGCTCACTCCTGAGCACAGGAGAACCCTCAGCTCACACCTAGATCTAACCCCTCCATCTCCAGCCCTACCTCCCACCAAGGTGATAGCTCCCAAAACACCCTGGGGGAAGACATAACTCATACTCAATTCAGATACAGCTCTGCCACCAAAGTCACTATGCACACACAAACTGTATAGGGACACACCCATGCAAGGACATACCCATGCAAGAATATACGTTCAAGATAAGGAAAGGCAAATGCTTCATCTTACTTCCTAAAGAGAGAAAATTAAGCAAAATGAGAAGACAGGAGAAGGCAGTGGAATTTGTTTCAAATAAAATAATGAGGGCAAAACCTGGAAAAACAACTAATAAAACAGAGGTAAATAATTTACCAGATAAAGATTTCAAAGCATTAGTAAAAAGAATGCTAATGAATTAGGGAAAATGATAGATGAATACAGTGAAAATTTTAACAAGAAACTACAAAGTCTATAACAAAAGACCAAGGGAATTATATAAGGGTAAAGGGCTCAATACAAAAGAGAATATAACATTCATTAACATATATGCACTTTAATACCGGCGCATCTAAGTATATAAATCAAATATTAAAAGATATTAAGGGAGAAATACAATAACACAATAGTAAGGTATTTTAACACCCCGCTTATATCAAAGGACAGATCATCCAGACAGAAAATCAGTAAGAAAACAGTAGTTCTTTTTAAGTATTTACAACGTTTTGCTAGTTTCAGGTGTAAAGCATAGTGATTCAGGTTTTTTTGCAGAGTATATACTATAATAGTTTATTACAAGATACTGAATGTAATTCTTTGTGCTATACAGTAAATATTTATTATCTATTTTACATATAGTAGTTTGTATCTGTTAATCCTATACTAATTTGTCCCTGCCCTCCTCCCTTTCCCCCTTAATAATCGTAAGTTTGTTTTCCATGTCTATGAGTCTGTTTCTGTTTTGTATACAAATTCATTTGTACTGTATTTTAGATTCCACATATAAGTGATATCATTTAATATCTGTCTTAGTGTGACTTATTTCACTAAGTATAATATTCTCTATGTCCAACTACATTGCTTCAAATGGCAATATTTTATTATTTTTATGGCTGAATAATATTCCACTGTGTGTGTATGCATATATATGTATGTATGTGTATACACACACATATATATGTATATACCACATCTTCTTAAACCAATCATCTGCTGATGGACACTCAGGTTGTTTCTATGATTTGCTATTACAAATAGTGCTTCTATGAACACTGGGTGCATGTATCTTTTCATTTTTCCTGATATAACCAAGGAGTGAGTTTGCTGGATGACACGGTAGCTCTATTTTTAGCTTTTTAAGGAATCTCCATACTGTTTTCCATAATGGCTACATCAATTTACCTTCACACCAATGGTGTACAAGGGTTCCCTTTGCTCCACACCCTCTTCAGCATTTATTATTTGTATGCTTTTTGATGCTAGCCATTCTGACTGGTATGAGGTGATATCTTATTGTGGTTTTGATTTGCATTTCTTTAAATACTTAGTGATGTTGAGCATATTTTCACATACCTGTTGGCCATCTGTATGCCTTCTTTGGAAAAATGTCTATTTAGCCCTCCTGCCTGTTTTCTGATTGAGTTGTTTGTTTTTTCCATATTGAGCTGTATGAGCTGTTTGTATATTTTGGATATTAACCCCTTCTCAGTCACGTCACTAGCAAATATATTCTCCCATTACATAGGCTGTCTTTTCATTTTGTTGATGGTTTCCTTCACTGTGCAAAAAGCTTTTAAGTTTGATTAGGTTCCATTTGTCTATCTTTGATTTTATTTCTTGTGCCTTAGGAGACTGAGCTAAGAAAATATTGCTATGATTTATATCAGAGGATGTGGAAATAGTAGTCTTAAATGACACATTAGACCCATTGGATTTAATAGATATCTACAGGATAATCCATTCAAAAACAGCAGAATACAGATTCTTTTCAAATGCACACAGAATATTCTCCAGGATATTCACATGCTGGAATCTATTTAAATTTAAGAGAATAAAATTTATATCAAGCATTTAACCGGACCACAACAATATGAAACTAGAAATCAATTACAGGAAGAAAAAATGGGAAAAATCAAACATGTGGAGACTAAACAACATGCTACTAAAAAGTCAATGAAGAAATCAAAGAGGAAATCAGAAAATACATCAAGACAAATGAAAATACACAACTTTCCAAACTCTATGGGATGCAGCAAAAGCAGTTCTAATACATGCCTACCTCAAGAAGTGAAAAAAATATCAAATAAACAACTTAACCTATCATCTAAAGTAATTAGAAAAATAAAAGTGAAGCCCAAAGTCAGCAGAAAGAAGGAAGTAATAAATATCAGAAAGGAAATTAATAAAAAAGAGGAAAAAAAAAACAGAAAAAATGATTGAAACCAAGATCTAGTTTTTTGAAAGGATAACCAAAATTGATAAGCCTTTAGCAAGTTCATCAGAAAAAAAAGAGAAGACCTAAATAAACAAATTACAAAATAAGAAAGGAACGAGGAGATATTACAACCTGTATCACACAGATACGAAAAATACAAAAAAAAAAAATCACAGGAGAGTACTATTAACAGTTGCACACCAAAAAACTAGACAACCTAAAAAAAATGGATAAATTTCTAGAAACATAAAATCTTCCAAGACTAAATCAGGAAGAAATAGACAATCTGAACAGATTGATCATAGCAGTGAAACTGAATTAGTAATCAAAAACTCTCAGCATACTAAAGTCCAGGTCCAGGCAGGTTCACAGAATTCTACCAAATACAAAGAAGGGCTAATATATATCCTTCTCAAATTATTCCAAAAAATTGAAGAAGAAGAAACACTCCCAAATATATTCTATGAGGCCAACATTACCCAGACACCAAAACCAAACAAAGACACTACAAAAAAAGAAAGTTACAGGACAATATCTCTGAATATAGATTCAAAACTCATCAACAAAATATTAGCAAACCAAATCCAACAATATATAAAAGGGATCATACACCATGACCAAGTGGGATTTATTCCACAGATGCAAGGATTATTCAATATCCACAAATCAGTCAATGTGATACATCACATTAACAAAACGTAGGATAAAAATCATATGATCACTAAGTAGATGCAGAAAAAGCATCTGACAAAATTCAACATCCATTCATGATAAAAACTGTCATCAAAGTGGGTATAAGAGGGAGCACATCTCAACCTGGTAAAGGCTATTTACAACAAACCCACAGCAAACATCATATTCAACAAAGACAAGGATGCCCACTTTTGCCAATTCTATTTAACACACATATTGAAACTCCTAGCTACAACAATCAAACCAGAAAAAAAAAAAAAAGACACCCAAATTAGAAAGAAGAAGTAAAACTGTCACTTTTTGCAGATGATATCATACTACATAGAGAAAATCCTTAAGTCTCTACCAACAAACTATCAGAAGTAAAATGAATTCAGTAAAGTTCAGGGACAAGATTAATATACAGAAATCTGTTGCTTTTCTATATACTACTAATGAACTATCAGAAAGAGAAAGTACAAAAACAATGCCCTGTAAAAATCACTTCAAAAATAAATAAAATCCCTAGGAATAAATTTAACCAAGAAGGTTAAAGACCTATATGCTCCAAAAATTATAAGACACTGATGAAGGAAACTGAAGATTCTTTAAAGAAATTGAAAGAGATCCTGTGTTCATGGACTGGAAAAATTAATACTAATAAAATGTCCACGAACCATTTTACAGATTTAATGCGATGTCTATCAAAATGCCCATGACATTTTTCATAGAATTAAAACAAATAATCCTAAAATTTATATGGAATCACAAAAGGCCCCAAATGACTAAAGCAATATTGAAAAAAAGAACAAAGCTGGAGGTATCACACTCCCTGACTTCAGACTATACTATAAAGCTACAGTAATCAAAACAGCACGCTACTAGCACAAAAACAGACACATAGATCAAGAGAACACAACAGAGAACCCAGAAATAAATCCACACACTTATAGTCAATTAATCTATGACAAAGGAGGCAAGAGTATACAATGGAGAAAAGACAGTCTCTTCAATAAGAGACTGATGCTGGAAAACTGGACAGCTACATGTAAAAGAATAAAATTAGAACATTTTCTCATACCATATACAAAAATAAACTCAAAATGAATTGAAGACCTAAATGTAAGACTGAAAATCATAAAATTTCTAAAAGAAAATATAGAACACTTTTTGACATAATTTACAGCATTATTTTTGGGATCTGACTCCTAAGGCAAAGGAAACAAAAGCAAAAATATACAAATAGGACCTAATCATACTTAAAAGGAAACCATCAACAAAACAAAAGGCTAACCTACAGATGGGAGAAAATATTTGCAAATGCTGTGACCAACAATGGGTTAATATTCAAAATATACAAACAACTCATACAACTCAATATTGAAAAACAAACAACCCAATCAGAAAACATGGCGAAGACCTAAACAGACATTTTTCCAAAGAAGACATACAGATGGCCAACAGACACATGAAAAGTTGCTCAAAACTACTAATCATCAGAGAAATGCAAATAAAACCACAATGAAATATCACCTCACATCCATTACAACAGCTATCATCAAAAAGACCACAAATAACAAATGCTGGAGAGAGTGCAGAGAAAAAGGAACTCTAGTACATCACTGGTAGGAATGTAAATTGGTGTAGCCACTATGGAAAACAATATGGAGGTTCCTCAAAAAACTAAAAATAGAACTACCCTAGGATCTGGCAGTTTCACTCCTGGATATATATACAAAAACAAAAACACTAGTTTGAAAAGATACATGCATCCAATATTCAAAGCAGCACTATTTACAACTGCCAAGGTTTGAAAGCAACCTAAGTGTCCATTAACAGATGAATGGATAAAGAATAAGTGGTGTGTGTATATATACATATATACATACATACATACATACATATATATATATATATATGTATGTATGTGTGTGTGGATATATACACAATGGAATATTACTCAGTGATAAAAAAAAAGACAATCTCTTCAGCAAGTGGTGTTGGGAAAACTGGATAGCAGCATGTAAATCAATGAGGTTAGAAAACTCCCTCACTCCATACACAAAAATAAACTCAAAATGGCTTAAAGACTGAAACCTAACATGAGACATGATAAATCTCCTTGAAGAAAACACAGGCAAAACATTATCAGACAGAAATCTTAGCAATGTTCTCCTAGGGCAATCTACCCAGGCAATAGAAGTAAGAGCAAAAATAAACAAATGGGACCTAATTAAATTTATAAGCTTTGCACAGCAAAGGAAATCATAAGCAAAACAAAATGACAACCTACAGAATGGGAGAAAATATTTGTAAATGATGTGACTGACAAAGGCTTAATCACCAGAATATATAAACAGCTCATACAACTTAACAACAAAAAAACAAACAACCCAATCCAAAAATGGGCAGAGGCTTTATACAAGCAATTCTCCAATGAATACATACAAATAGCCGATAGGCACATGAAAAAATGCTCAATATCACTAGTTATCAGAGAAATGCAAACCAAAACTACCTCACACTGGTCAGAATGGCCATCATTCAAAAGTCCATGAACGAGAAATGTTAGAGAGGGTGTGGAGAAAAGGGAACCCTCCTACACTGCTGGAGGGAATGTAGTTTGGTGCAGCCATTAGGGAAAACCGTATGGAGATTTCTCAAAAAAAGTGAAAACAGACCTACCATATGATCCAGCAATCACACTTCTGGGTATATATCTGGAGGGAACTCTAATTCGAAAAGATACATGTACCCCAATGTTCACAGCAGTGCTATTTACAATAGCCAAGACATGGAAGCAACCTTAATGTCCATCAACAGATGACTGGATAAAGAAGTTGTGGTATATTTTTACAAAGGAATACTACTCAGCCATAAAAAAGAATAAAATAATTCCATTTGCAGCAACATGGATGGACCTAGAGATCATCAATCTAGTGAAGTAAGCCAGAAAGAGAAAGTAAAATAGCATATGATGTCACTCATATGTAGAATCTTAAAAAAAAAAAAAAAAGAAAGAAATAAAAGGACACTATGAACCCATCTACAAAACAGAAACAGACTCACAGACATAATAAACAAACACAGTTACTGGGAAAAGAGAGTGGGAAGGGATAAATTTGGGAGTTTGAGATTTACAAATATTAGCCACTACATACAAAAACAGATTTTTTTAAAAGTTTCTTCTGTATAGCACAGGGAACTATATTCAATATTTTTAATAACCTTTAATTCTTTAATAACCTTTAAAGATTATGAAGACAAATATATATATAGATGTGTATATGCATGACTGGGACATGATGCTGTATAGCAGAAATTGATGCATTGTAACTGAGTGTACTTCAATATTTTAAAAAGCATATAAAGTTCTGAGCACAGTACTATAATAGTATATATACATTTAAAGGAAAAAAAGATTTGTTGTGTGTGTGTGTAAACAATGGAATATTCAGCCATAGAAAAGAATGAAATAATGCCAACTGCAGCAACATGGATGGACCTAGAGATTATCATACTAAGTGAAGTCAGACAGAGAAAGGCAAATATTATATGATATCACTTATACATGGAATCTGAAAAAATGATACAAATGAAGTTATTTACAAAACAGAAATAGATTTATGGACATAGAAAGCAAACTTATGGTTACCAAAGGGGAAATGGGGAGGAGGGATAAATTTGGAATTTGAGATCTATTATGTGAAATAGATAAACAACAAGGACCTACTGTATAGCACAAGGAAATATATTCAGTATTTTATAATAACCTATAATGGAAAACAATCTGGAAAGAACACATACATATGTATACATATGAATAACTGAATCATTTTGCTGTATACCTGAAACACTGTAAATCAACTATACTTCAATAAAAAAATAAAATTAGAAAAGTAAATCAATAACATTAAGGACAGGCTAAAATATGTACACACAATGTAGAGAAAAAAAACAAGCTGAAATTTTTAAAGTAAAGGTTCTTAACCTGAGTCCAAAAATCAGCTTTAAGAAGTCCATAGTCTTACATGCGTGGTAATTTTTTTATTTTTGCACATGTGGATTTCCCTGAAGAGACTGCCCATAACATTCATAAGATTCCCAAAACAGAACTTAACACTTGCCCCCTTTTCCCCTAAAAAAGCACCACTAAATTAAAGATAACAGCTGTAAAAAACAAATGATATATAATAAAATTTTTACTTAAAAGGCTTAAAAAGCAAAACCAAATGGTTTCTCAAGTTTATGCTCTGGGAGAAAGGTAGGTTTGTTCTGAGGCCAGAGAGGTTATGCATCTTCCCAGTGGTGCTAAAGCTGATGATACAGACTCCAAAAGCAGAATCCCTGGGTTTGAATCTTGACTCTACCACTTACTGGTTGTGTGAAAATGGGCAAAACATTTAGCCTTCCTGTGTCTCAGTTTCCTCATCTTTAGAAATGGGGATGATAATAATATATACTTCACAGGATTATGGTGAGGATTAGAGTTAATATACGTAAAGTGCTTAGAACAGTACCTGGTACAAAGTACCATGAGGTGGGGAGGGGAGCATGTAATGTCTGATGACTCAGGAGAAGAACAGAGATTTCAAAGAGGTGGTTTGCAGAGTGGGAAATGGAGAAGCTAAGAGTAGACACATGGAGGATAGATGGAAGAGGACAGCAAGGGGTCTGTCTCTCATCTTGGCCAAAGAGACAGTGAATTATTAGGGAGAGATACAGAAAGAGGAGTGGAAGGAGCTTTCTCTCCAAGTATTTGAGACCCAGGAGTACAAGCAGAGCACATTAATAGTTCTAGCCCTGTTTAAGGGAACAGGTGTCAAAAATCACAGTTACAAAGGCAGTTTTGAGAATTCTTAGTAGTTAAAAAAATTATACAACTAGAAGGAAAAAGAGTATTAACATGTAGCACTGAAGCTTAGTTTCAGAACCTGTTTCTGTCATTTACCTAATTAAAATAAAGAGCTTCAAAGAAAATGCAACCCAAAGAACTGGTTCCATTTACTTTTATGAGATGATAAAATGTAATGATCATTTCCTCAATCAATAATCTATTTTCAACTTAAAATCTCCAAATACGATGGAGAAAAATACTCTCTCACATGAATCAAAGTTAATAAGGTAATTTATAAAGTAACAATGCATTCTACAACACAATATTTTCTTACTGAAATTATATATATACTCTAATCTTACGTGAGGAAAGATAAGTACAGTACCTTTATTTTATTTTACTGAAGAGGCAAATAAAGGTAGTTAAATGATCTGTTCACAATCATTATAGGTTTTTCATGTTAGGAACAGTAGTCCCTAGTTCCTCTGAAAGTAAATCCCATTATTCTTTATCTAGTTTTTCTGAATCTAAAATTACTCTTATGCTCCTCCATTTCCATTCCTAAAATTGATTTTTCCCTTGATCAAAATGTTTTATGGACTCCCCACTGCCCACAAAATAAAAGCCAAATTTCTCATGTTGACATTCAAGGCCCTTCACACTCTCAGTCAAGCCTATCCTCCCAATCTTCACCCAATGACACAAGACTTGGTCTGTTCAGTTCTTCAAAACACATTACACAAGTCTCCAATTCATACCTCACTGTTTCCTATTGCCTTGATCTCCTCTCAAGCTTCCTCTTCCCCCACAAAGATCCCATGCATCATGCATCAAGTCTCAATTCTTTTCACTCTCAGAAATATTTCTCCCAGGCTCTAAAGTCCTCTGGCACATTCTATTTCTACCTTACATTTGACATTAACTATGGCTTTGTATGCATGGTGTGTATGTGCATCAGGTAGTCTTATCGCCTTACTGTTCCATGTGCCCAGCATTCCTAATCCAAACTTTTTACAGAATTTTTTCCATTCTATGTGATTTCAGTGACGCTGTCAGTCAGACCCTCTCAACCACAGGTGGCATATATGGTAGACTGAGCCATACCATTCATTCCCTGAAGCATTCCCACCAGGAAGTAGCTCCTATTCCATCATGCACTGTAAAGATGTAACCCCAGAGCTGCCAGGAGCTATGTTCCCCAATAATGAAAAGAGTAAAATTTTTTTAAGTTAATGACTGCAAAAGAGAGTCCAACCCACCAGCATACACAAAAAAGTAAAATGGAAACATAGATGTCCCAATGTCTTGAGTCCCTGTTCCCAGTCTATCCCAAGGCCAGATCAATTCATGCCTTTTTTGGTTATGTGAACAAATGAACTCTCCCTTCTGCTTCAGTTTGAGGTGAATTTCTATTAATTATAATTGAAAGAATTCTCAAGAACAGGAGTATGCTTGTTTTCTCCATTAAATAAACCTTCCACATAGTAAGCATCCAATAAATATATCTAGCCTGATTCCTATTTTCTGGTGGTTTTATCCAAGATTTGATGATATAGCACACAATGTTCAGGAAATCAGGATTTCAGTGAACTCAAGACCTAAATAGCCAAACTGTGTGACTTTGAGCAAGTCACTATCTCTGACCTTGATGATCCTATCTGAGAAAAACAAAAATACTGAATTACATCATTATGGTTCCTTTTATATCTAAAATTACATAAATATATAATTCTTAGCTAAAAATTCTTGTCTACTAGCATTTTGTTTATGGTTTCCTTTGTTGTGCAAAAGCTTAAGTTTCATTAGGTCCCATTTGTTTATTTTTGCTTTTATTTTTGTTGCCTTGGGAGACTGACCTAAGAAAAAGCACTGCTGCAATTTACATCAGAGAAATGTTTTACCTATTTTCTCTTCTAGGAGTCTTACGGTGTCATGTCTTGTATTTAAGTCTTTAAGCCATTCTGAGTTTTTTTGTGTATATGGTGTAAGACAGTGTTCTAACATCACTGATTTACATGCAGCCATCCAGTTTTCTCAACACCACTTCCTGAAGAGACACTCTTTTCTCCATTGTACATTCTTGTCTACTTTGTTGAAGATTAATCAACTATAGGTGTGTGATGGTTTATTTCTGGGCTCTCTGATCCACTGATCCAAATACCTGTTTTTGTGCCAATACCACGCTGTTTTGATTTCTGTAGCTTGATAGTATTGTCTGAAGTCTGGAAGGGTTATGCCTCCAGCTTTGCTCTTTTTCCTCAGGATTGCTTTGGCAATTCCCGCCTTTTATGGTTCCATATAAATTTTAGGATTTGTTCTAGTTCTGTGAAAAACGTCCTTGGTAGTTTGATAGGGATCACATTAAATCTGCAGATTGCTCTGAGTAGCATGACCATTTTAACTATTAATTTTTCCAATTGAAGAGCATGGGATATCTTTCCATTTCCTTGAATCATCTTCAATTTCCTTTAGAGTTACCATATGATCCAGCAATCCCACTCCTGAGCATATATCTGGAGAAAATTCTATTCAATAAGATACATGCACCCCAAAGTCACAGAGGTACTATTTAGAGTAGCCAAGACTTGGAAGCTAAATGTCCATCAACAGATGACGGGATAAAGATGATGTGAGAGATATATATCTGTATCTCTATATCTATACAGATAGAGATATAGATACAGAGATATAGATAGATAAACACACACACACACACACACACACACACACACACACACACACAGACTACTACTCAACCATAAAAAAGAATGAAATAATGCTATCTGTACCATGGATGGGTCTAATGCCAGCATGGAGAGACCTAGAGGTTATCCTAGTAAGTGAAGTAAGAGAAAGACAATTATCATATGATATCATTTATACATGGAATCTAAAATATGGTACAAATGAACTTATTTACAGAAGAGAAACAGACTCACAGACATAGAAAACAAACTTATGCTTACCAAAGGGGAAGTGGGGGCAGGGATAAATTAGGAGTTTGAGATTAGCAGATACAAACTACTATATACAAAATAAACAACAAGGTCTTACTGTATAGCACAGGGAACTATATTCAGTACCTTGTACTGAATAATGGAAAAGAACATTATTTATATATAATTGAATCTCTTTGCTGTACACCAGAAACTAAAACAACACTGTAAATTAACTAAACTTCAATTTTTAAGTCTACTGAATCAATAAAAGAATCCAATGAGGTACCAACTTTCCAGTTAGATATATGCTCAGGAGTGGGATTGCTGGATCATATGGTAACTCTAAAGGAAACTGAACATACATATTTGAAATGCTTCCACCAATCTCCAACCACTACAATAACATGAGTTGCTTTCTTCTATTGTTGGAATTTATTTTAAACTATATGGTCTCTATGAAGCACACAATTAAGAATATTCCTAAGTGAAAGTATCTGAAAGAACCACTCTAATGTGCTAACTCAAGGAGATTAAACTGACCTTTTAAAACTTATCCTGAAGTTCAACTTTCAAATCATTTTCATTTCACTAGGAGTCTGGGGGAAAACATAAAATAAGTCTCTGGGTAGTGAGATTCTGGCTAAGTAAATTTCTTTTCCTTTTATTCATTTCTACATGCTATTTTTCCAATAATAACTACATATTAACTTGTGTGGTTTTAAATTATTCTTAAATTATACATACAAAGTTTTAATATTTTGATCTTGGGAAGGACACAGAACTAGCAGCAAAATGGGGCATGAATACTAAGAGGAAGGAAGAGACAGAATGCCCAGAAATTTTTACAAATACAAACAACAAATACTTGTTGCTTTACAAATACCAACAACACACACAGCAGGGACATGAACAAGTAGTAGCTTGGTTAACTGAAATGGAAATTAATCTTGTTAAGAAAGAAAGGAAAAAATATGAAAAATCTACAGCAAGCATCATACTCAATGGTGAAAGCCTGAAAGCTTTTCCTCTAAGATCAGGAACAAGAAAAGGATGACTGCTTTCACCTTTTCAACATAGTGCTGGAAGTTCTAGCCAGAGTAGTAATTAGGCAAGAAAAAGAAACAAAAGGCATCCAAATATGAAAGGAAGAAATAAAACTATCTTTCTCTGTAGATGACAAGACCTTATATGTAGAAAACCTTAAAGAATCCACTCCCCCTCAAAAAAATGTACAGCTAACAGGGGGGCAAGGGTATATAGCTCAGTGGTAGAGCATGTGCTTAGCATGCATGAGGTCCTGGGTTCAATCCCCAGTAACTCCTCCAAAAAAAAGTAAAATAAATAAATAAACCTAATTACCTCCCCCCTCAAAGAAAAGAACCCCCCCCAAAAAAAGAAAGAAAAAAATGTTACAGCTAACAGATGAACTCAGCAGTTGTAGGATATAAAATTAACATGCAAAAATCAGTTGTTTTTCTATACATTTACAGTGAACAGTATAAAAACAAAATTAACAAAATAATTCCATTTATTATAGTGTCATAAAAATAAAACTTAGGTACAAATTTAACCAAAAAGGTGAAAGTCTTGTACACTGCTAATTACAAGACACCACTGAAAGAAATTAAAGACAATCTAAATAAATGTAAAGATATCCATGGTCACTGACTAGAAGACTTAATATGGTTAAGATGACAAGGAAGGAGGGTATAGCTCAGTGACAGAATGTGTGCTTAGCATGCATAAGGTCCTGGGTTCAATCCCTGGTACCTCCACTAAAAATAACTAAATAAACCTAATTACCCCTCCAAAAAATAAAAATAAATGAAAAAAGATGACAATACTACCCAAAGCAATCTACAAAATCACTGCAATCCCTATCAAAATCCCAATTGGTGTTCCTAATGGAACACCAATCATTGAAACAATATTCCAGATATAAAATATTCATAGTATAATAGATTTAAAATAAAAGACTATAGGGCAATATAAACAGTACCATCCTAAATTTATTTTAAATGTCCACATCTGAAAAAAAAAGACTGGAAAGATATACCAACATATTGAGAGAGGTTAAGTCTAGGTAACAAAAGTAAGATAACCCTTATTTTCTTGTTTGTGTATTTTTCTGTATTTACTGACATTTCTATAATATGTACCTTGTGTAATCAGAGGAGATATGCTACACAGAAAAAGATCAAATGTATTCAACATATTGAATTCATAATATAGGGAAGAACAGAACATATTATATTCTAGAAAAAATTCCAGCAAAAAAATCTTTCCTTGGTGCTTTTAAAGGTTTGATCTTGAGTTTTCCGGAAAAGTCCCTTATAAAACACAGCTTCCCCAAAAGTGTCAAATGAAAGAAGTATGCTGGGGTAAGTTCAAACTGCATCTCAATTACCTGCTACAAGTTTTCTGAATCACTGTTGTGATAACTGTGAAACTCTATGAAAATCTATGAGATGGATTCATAACCCTAAGGCTCCCACCCCAAATCAGTCCTCTAAACTCAGTTATAGGCAGTAAATCTCCCTAACAGGTTCAAGAAAGGAAAAGGCCAAGGGGGAAAAAAGTGTATTCATGACATCACAAATTTCTAACAATTAAATATTATTAGAGTTGTACTCTGCTTTTGAAAATACTATTAGGATTAACAAAGCAAAATAAAACTCTTCACTAGGTTGGACTCCTAATTAAGCATTTATTGATCACTACATGCTAGATCCTAGGGTTACAAACATGTAGACAAAATTCCTTGTCCTCAAGAAGCTCAATCCCCTGGGGAAAAGAGATGCAATTAAACATGATCTAAAGGATAAGTGCCATACTAGAGGTTGGTACCAACTGCTATAGGAGCAAGAGGCAGTGCTTATTATCAGGGAGAGCTGGGGAAGGCATCAAAGAGGAGATGACATTTGAGCTTTTTAAGGTGGCATTCCCCTGGCAGAGAAGGGCAGTCATTGCATTCCTGTCATATTATAACAACCAGGCAAAGTGACAAAGGTAGGAAAGTTTTAGGCTTGTCTGGAAAAGAGTGAGTTGTCCAGCACATCCGAAGTGTAGGGAATGCAGAAAGTATATCAGAAACAAAACTCAAGAAAAGTTTGATGCCACTCTGCCTCCTGTACATGAAGATGAAAATGGACTTAACATTTTTTAATGCTATTGTATCTTTATCACTCCCCACACTTAAATGTAAGGCCACACAGACCTCTTAGCAGCATCTTTCCTCCTTGGCCATAGATCATGGTCTGGCTAGGAACCCACTCTAACCTCAAACACTATCAGGGTCACAGAGGCGGCACAGCTGGTACTGTCATGAAATTTTCAGTAAGTCGTCTGGACAAAATCTACTCCTTTATAAACTGGACACTTCCCTCTAGGTAGTAAAATTTTTTCCTATTCTGTTCGACAGTTTTATCAGCCACTTGAAAAAGGACAGAAGACAGATTTATCAGTTGTTTAGTGAAAGGCTCAAGGGAAAGATTATAATATGTGGAATAACAAACTTAAGCTACAAAAAGACTAGACAAGTTGTACTGATAAGCCCAATACAAAGAGCCTACCCTCAAAGAAATTTAATGAAAATAAATGTAAAATCTTCTAAAATAAAACCAAGTTGACACAACATTGAAAAATGATTATAAATCAATAAAAAATGTTAAAAAAAAAAAACCAAAGTTTCACATTTATGTTTACTATCAATAGCACAAGTTCAGGACAAAGGAGATCTAGCTTGTCTTCAGTTCACATGATATAAAATCTAGAGTTTAGCTGTTATAAAACCAGTATGAGTAATTAGTATAAAATTGAAGCTCAAAAGTCTCCAAATATCAAGCTTTAGATCACATTAACAAAAAGTATACAATTCAATGCTACAAATACGTGTATAAAACCTTCTACATGCGGTACTGAGTTACGTCTGTCAAGAACACAAAGATATAGTTGACCCTTGAACAACAGGGACTTGAGCTGTTCAGGTCCATTTATATGTCAATTTTTTTCAGTAAATATAGTACCTATATTTTCATTTTACAGATCTTTAAATTAAGTGTGGGGGAAAGCTTGTATTTGATTAGAGATCACAATATGTAGAATCAAAAGAACTAGGGTTTGAGTCCTGATTCCACCCAAGATGTTTCAGCTTCCTGCCCTCAGGTGAGTCATTTATCAATTTCTTTGTTTCTGAGGCAGAAATAGCAGAGCACAGATTTTTGACTGTGTGAGGGGTTAGCATCCCAATCCCTTGTGTTGCTCAAAGGTCAACTGTAAACATGGCACAATCCTTACT
Organism: Camelus bactrianus; assembly: GCF_048773025.1. Lineage (NCBI taxonomy): Eukaryota > Metazoa > Chordata > Mammalia > Artiodactyla > Camelidae > Camelus > Camelus bactrianus. Next base: position 33,027,186 of record NC_133555.1, read on the forward strand.
TTAAAGAGTTCACAGGCTAAAGCAGTTTTTTTAACCATGGGTCACAAAATCAATTGAGCAATTTTTTAATGAAATAGAAATGAAGAGAAAATATTAGAGTACACTGTACAAAGTACTATATTATGAAACTTTTGTTTAACTTTTTCATGTATGTGTACAGTATACACATATACACATAAAAGATAATAATGTCAAATGTATTTCTTATTGTAGATCATAGTCAAAAGTTGGAAAGACATTAATCTAATGAAGAGGATAAAATAAATATACCACTGTAAGGTACACTGTATCACTGAATTTAAAAGAATAAAATCTGTCTGGTTGGAGAAAAAGAGGGGTATGGTCAAGGATCTAGAAAAAGATTTACAAAGATAGTAACATACAACAGGAGCCTTAACAGATAGGGAAGAATTTGAGAGACAAGGACAGTGGGGTGAGGGAGAGGAAGCACCCCATGTAGAAAGAATAATATGACAAAGACATGATGCAGCAAATAACAAGAAGTGTTTGCGAGGTGGCAAACAATCCTGGCATATGGCAGCACTGGTATAATTAAGTCCAGACGGAAGGACCTGGGGCAAGTTCAGTTTGGCTAAAGTGTACAGTACAAGCAGGTCAGCAAATGAGGCTAAAAAAGCAAATGAGAGCCATAATATGGAAGTTCTGGGCATACAGTAAACAATGAATGTTAACTATTCCACTGGTCTTACTTAGTACTGGAGACTTAAACCATATTATCTCTAAAATCCTTTACAATTCTAAAATTTTATGAATTACTGAAGGGCTATGATGCAAATTATTTATGTGTAGATACAGAACACAAACTTATAAGAAATTATAGGGAGTCTATTCAACAAGGAAGAATGTTCTCATCACAGCTGTCTAAGAATAAAATGGGCTATCTCAAAAAATGGTGAGGGCACCATCACTAGATGTATTTGAAGAAAGATCAAAGTATGATACTAAGTCTGTAATATAAAGTTCTGCATTTATCATATGCTAATTCTTCCAACAATTTTGGTTCTCACTCATCAATCAACAAGAGCTCACGAATGAGTTCTGAAGAGGGAAAAAACAGATGCAAGCAGGAGGTTGGGATTTTATTCCATTGTAGAAAAACAGGAAGTTTCTGAATGACATTTCCCAACACAGTAATTACCTTTACTAGAGGATCCTAATGTGTGATATAGCAAGTCAACTACAAGTACTCAGGCTACAGTTAAAATAATTTGAAAATACTTATGAAAGTTCCCAGAGCCTTTGTGTGGAAAAAAAATCTTGCTCTTCTATACAGAAGTCAAGAGGGGGTATGCAAGAGTCTTGAGAGCATAATAACAATAAACAGGTTTGTTCATTACAGTAAAAGTAAAACATTGGAAATAAAACACTAATATAACATATCCAATAATGCTTACTCATTGGAAATAAATTCAGATCATTCTTATCATCAAGAATAGACACACAAGAATTCAAACATTCGTAATACAAATTATTAAAAATTAAAATTCAGCACCAATGTAAAAGTATGGTATGCCTATAAAGCACTGTCAACCTCAATGGCTATTCTTTGAGACATGATGCTTCAGAATGTGTCTAAAAAGAAAATGGTGTCATGTTTACAATTTAGCTTAATATTTCAAAAGCATAGTCTCTTATGGCACTGCAATGATAAAATTAACCATGACTTTTCAATAGCCTATAGAATATTGTTGCATATTGACTCTTCTGTTAAAATATTGGTAATTTCCTGCTGTTTATTTCCTGCTTGCTTTTCATAATATCAGATCAAAACAAAGCTTGTTTGGTTTAAGAAGGCACTCAACAAATGTTTCCTGAATTCAACTTCTTTCCTCTCTACCAGCAATGACTGTACTTCAATAAAAAAATAAAATAAAATTTAAAAAGAGGGCAATAGTACTCAACAAGCTCCTCAGAGCTATTTAAAATCTCCCTTCCGAACTGTCATGCCTTGAGTCTGTACTCATCAATGCAAACACTACATTCAGAAGCAGAATACATACTATGTAGTCATATAAAAATGTTTAATATAGAAATAAAATTCCTTAAATATAACTAGCCAATTTAAAGTTAAAGTCTGTAACGAAGGTCTTATCTTTTGAGCCAGAGACATACACTACTGACAAATTCCTTTCAGAGGTAACATGGTGTAATGAAAGCAGCTGTGGATTAGAATTCCGAAGTTCTAGGTTCAAATCTCAACTTGGCATTTATTGGTTTAAGTACCTTAGATCAGTCACTTAATTTCTTTCTCACCTGCTTAAAAAGAAAAAAAGAAGGGAAAGGTGATAGTATGTTTAAGGCTCAAGTAAAATCACGACGTGGATGTTCCCTATGAACACTAAACCCCTGATAATAAAACATCAAGCACATCCTCACTCTTCAGAACTAAATAAAGTCCTGGGTATGAGACATCTTCTCTACCGCAAGTGGATACCTTTACCTCTGAGAGCCCCTTTCAGAGGCTTCAAAGGCTGTGATTCCCTTATGGAGCAAGTAACTAGAGAGGCATTGCCCTCACACTGTTTCACTGAGTTGAAGCTCATTTACCAACAGATTTAGTGAAATTTTGTGAACACTGGTTCTTTCTGATCTGGCTTCTTGGACCTATTCCTTCCTCACCTTCAGATGCCTCTGTACTACAGGATCATTAGAAGTTACATTTCTTTAGGCCAGTCACAAAAAGACAAATGCTAGATGATTACACTTACATGAGCTATCTAACATTGGCAGGGTCTTAGAAACAGAACATAGAATGGTGGTTGCCAAGGGCTGGGGAGGCGGGGTGGGGGAGTGGCAGTGTGGAGAGGGAGTTGCTGTTTAATGAATTCAATTTTATGAGATAAAAAAGTTCTGGAGGTCTGTTGCACAAGAAGGCACATATACTGTACCATACACTTAAAAATTATTAACATGGTAAATTTTATGTAATGTGATTTTCACGGCAATATAAATAAATAAATAAATAAATAAATAAATAAATAAATAAATAAATAAATAAATAAATAAATATTTTTAAAAAGAAGTTAAATTTCTTTTATGGACTCAGTGCTTTTTTTAAGTGCTTTTTTTCCCCTATCTGGGGAAAATCAGGCAGAAGGAAATCAAAAGTAAGGCAAAAAATATGCAATGTTTTTAAATTAAAAAAAAATAAGTACAGCATTACAAAACTAAAATATAAGGTATTCTGGTTGGTAATGAGGAAATTCTTTCATGGTCTACTAAGTGGGGATTAGAAAAGAATAAGCAATAAATGCTCTCAATTATTACAAAATTTACCTCATGACAGCAGAATAAACAAGATGACCTTCTGAAGCAGCTTCCACTTCTAATACACAAGTACTCAAGCCTCTGCTACTATCCTAGTCTAGGAGTTTAATTAAAAACATTCTTGTTTTATTTGTTGGTGATGGTTACTACTGCTGCTGCTGTTAGAGGATGGGCAAAGTATTTTCTTGGTCTTTGGTTTCTATATTTGGTAGTTTGAGTGCAATCAATATGGGAAAAGACAGGTGTTTTGCAAAAATGCTTGGATTCTTCTCACCCAATGCACGGTAGAACAGGAAGCTTCTAGAAAAAGTAAAATAAAGAGTCAAAAGATGCAGGGCTTTCCAAGCATTCATGGCAATAGAAAGGAAAGCAGAGAATCTAAGATGGAAAGAAACATAAGGAGTCAGAACACAGGCTAAAAGGGTAAAGAACAGCCCCTTGTAATACTAGAGAAGGACAGTAAGAGACAAGTATATCACAGAATTTTGTCCATTGCCAAGAAGAAAATTAAGAGATATTCAATTGTTGAAGGACAAAAAAGGACTAACAATCTCTGAGATGCAATTTCATCATCTGCATGATGAAGTTAACATTAGGACTGCTCCTGGAATCTACATGGTGTAACATAAGTGAGAGCCCCCAGCACACTGACTGGACCATCACTCATCTTCAGAAAAGGGCAGTTTCCTCCCCTCCCTCTAAAGTCAATCACAGAACATTACAATGGAAAGGGAGGCTTAGGTATTGCCTAGTCCTAAGTGAATGAATCAAATAATTTGAAAATGTTACAACCTACACAGAATTTCTACATCGTAAGAAATTTTAAAGGCATTAAGATATTACCACAGGGTCTCAAAAACCTTACCAATGTCAAATACAGATGAACAGCTACAGTGGAAAAAATTCCTTTGCACCGCTGCAACAGGGGACTTCTTCCCTCACCAACATCCTAGCAATTTATCCAAATTGGTGAGAAGGTACAAGTTTTCCCTCCTTGCTGTAAGGATTATGGATTAGCAAGCAGAAATAGAAATCTGTGCTCCAAGTTGATCATAAAAATCAAAGCTGAAACTCAAAACATTCTCTCATAGGAATAATGATAATGGTTAGATTTTTAAGCTAGCAATTAAACAAGGTAGCTGACATGTCATTTTTAATTGACTATTTTTCTCACTGTAAGTACAATATTCAGGCTACTTTATAGATTGAACTGGCTTTTATGAAAAGGCCTATGAGTGTAACCTTAACATGCTTATAGAAAAAAACGTATTCTGAGTTTTAAACAATCTATACGAGAACTTTTAGACTATAGCTGAGGAAAAGACAGTAGAAGAAAGATATGAGAAAAGCAGGAAGAGAGATTCTTTGTTTGGCAGAAAAGACAAATAAATCACACTCGATCACAGCTGCTTATGTCTTCAGAACAAATGTCCCTCTCTTTTAACAACCATTTAAGTCTTGCCCTGTGCCCCATGCAGTGCCCCTCCACAGAAGGGAAAAAATACAATTTTTCTAAAGCTAAACCCACAGTCCTAGGAATGCAAGAATTTCACTCATCTTCCTGAGTAAATCACATACCAAATCCTAGTGCTGTGAGATTCACGTATGCCTATCTCGATTACCTTGCATTGCCCCCTTTTCAGAACTAACACACCTGAGGAAATATCTCGTGTTATTATTATTCTAAGTACTGTACTAAGGGGAAAAGAAGAAATTAACATTTACTAAGCACTTTGTACGCTCTCATTTGATTTTCACAACCCCGTAGGTAAACATTAACCCCAATTTACACATTAAGAAGATGATGTTAAGTAACTTGCCCACAACACCAATAAAAAGAAGCCAAGACTCAGAAATCTGCTAACTCCACTACACAGAGGTTCCTTCCCAGAAAGAAAGAAATTATCACTTAGGTGCCACTGGACAGTCGACCACTTTCACATCAACTGTTTGTTATTCTGGCTAGGCAGGTCTGAGAAAAAGTCATGAAGAAGATAAATCATCAATTCTTTACGGAATGCTTTTAGTATTTAGGAAATGTTCTAAGAGAAAGGGTAAATGGTCCCCAGAGGTGAATCCCAGCTCTTCACATCATTTCCTGATTCCATCTCAACAGAGACACTAGCACTAGGGCTGTTTTTATCACTTCCATCCTAACACACATCAATATGACCTTAGCACATAGTTCATTTAAAACTTCAGAAAGTTACCTTTCAAAACAAGATTTCCTACCAGCACAGATCTCTGCAGGTCCTTAAATTTAAATAAATTCAACTTCTACATAATTTGCCTGATGGTATTCCTAAACATTTGTTACCACTGACAGTTTAAAATGTTCTTGTAGTGAATTGTGAACTAAACCTTGACTGAGCTGCAGTAAAACTGGAATCTGTCTAAACAAAAATCTATCTTTAGACAGATTATCCATCTATAATTTTCCATTAAAACTTGGGGGAGGGGGTACCTGTACATTCATTTTTCAGTCTGTTTCTAACTGAATAAGATGACAGGTGACTTAGAATAATGCAATGTGGCCAAACTCCTCTATCATGAAATTGCCACAAAACATTAACACTATAAAAGTAAAGCTAACATTCAATCCCTTAAATTATTGAATATTATTTTTAAAGAAGTTTAATTTTAGAAGAATTATTTAGCCTCTGGAGTTTAATACTTGTAACAGATAAAAAGAAGATTCTAAGACGAAAATGGTCTCATCTAAAAAGAGGTTGGATGGTTTCTTAACAAAGCCATGACTCTAATACACACTAAACTTAACATTGGGACATGTGCAAAAACACTTCCTACCATAAGGTAATTATTATTTCTAATACAAATTAAAACGGACCAAACATTTCCAGTCAATTGCCTGCAAAATTCTCAACTGGGAAAATGATGTCAACGTGTTTTATCCTTTTTGTTTTTGGTAAGATTCCAGTCCAAAAATAAAGTCATCCGTCTCATCAATTCAGGTGCGGAAACTCATTAAAACAGGTTTGGGAGCGGAGAAAAGAGATTCTCAGAATTTGGCTTCTTGGGTACAACTGTCCTGTGCCCCACACCAGAAACCTCCTCCCGCAGCCGCTGGGGCCCTGCCCGGCCCTCCCGCTCGCCGCACCTTCCGAGGCCGCGCCGCCAGCGCCCCCTGCCGCCCTCCGGACGCCCAGAGACCCGCTCCCACCCCCGCGCCCTGCGCCCGCGCCGCCCCCACCCAGCGCTCGCCCCGCGCCGAGGCCGCGCAGCCTGCGGACAGGGGCGGGGGCGCGCGGGCGCGAATCGAGGCGGGGTCGGCACGAGGCCGAGAGCACGGGCGCGTCCCCCGAACCCCCGCCGCGGTCAGGCCTGAGCCTCACCTACCTACGCCGTATTTCTCTTCCTCCGTGGGGGTCCACATGGCCGGGCCGGACGCGGCCCCGCGGGCGCGGCGGCCGGGCGACAGAGCGGCGGGGACGGCCGCGGGCCCGGCTGTGGCGCACCGCGAGCCGAGGCGGGGGCGGTCAGGCGGCGCGGGGCAGTGGGCGGTGCATCCCTCACAGGCCGTCTGGGATGCTACCGCCAACACGTCCAGACCGCGAGGCTCCACGGCCGGCCCAGCAGTCCCGGGTGGTGCGGGCGAGGGCTCGCCACCTGTCCGTCCTCGCGGCTCCCGCGCCGCCGCTCCGTCCCTCACAGCTCCGCTGCTCGGCTCCCGGCGCCGCCGCGGTTCGGCTCGCCTCAGCGGGCTCGCAGGACGCCCGCGCATGCGCTGGTCCCCGGCGCGCAGGGGCTCGCGCTGCCCGGGCTCGCGCCGCCGGAGCGCGAGCCCACGCGCCGCCGCCGCCGCGCGCCAGCGGAGGGAAATCCGCGAGAGGCGATTGGACGGCCCCGCCCGGGTCAGGACTAGCTCTTCGGCGGATCCAGGGCCCTGGGAGGCAGTGGGAGCTGGAGGAGGCGGGGCTGGGTAGGAGGGAGGCCCTCTGGCCCCCGCGGGCTTCGGCGTCCACTGCCTCCTGCCAGGCAGGCGGAGGTCGCCGCTAAATCGCGAGTCGGAAAGGGGAGAGCCGGGGAAGGAAGGAACGATACCGTTTTCAGACCCTTCCCGGTGTCACCCAGCGTCAAAGCGCTGTCACCACCCCATCCCTGGAAAGGTCCCGGAGCCACCCTGCGCATCGCGGGACCGGCAAGGTGAGGTCGCCGCGAGAGAACCAGGTGGGCATAGTGGTGCCCCTCGATCTTGGGTCTCCGGAACTCCTTTTAGGGCGAAGACGCTGGCGCCTCCTTGGTTCTTGTTTGGCCTGCGCAGTAAATTTTTGGCCCCGGAACAATCAGCAACCTTCCTTGTAAGGAAGCACTTCCTCGTTGGGATGAGGGCGGGAGAAGTTGTGTTCCTGCCCTGAGTATTCTCTCTCCTATTCTTAGGTCTCTCCCTTACAGGCCATTCTGAGTTTCTGGTTCTGTACCTAAACTTTCCTCCTTTCTCCCCTCCCTAAGAATTCATTCACTCTTAGGCCTACAAATATCACCTCATGCCCTGGGTCAACAACTCATCAAAGACCAGGAAAGTCATGGCAACTGTAGAACTTCTTTTTTCCACCTACATCTGGACCGCATGGTGTTCCTAGCCCTAATCCCAGCAAATCTATACATCTCTGTCACCAGCACTACCAAGTCAAAACCGTGATGTTACCGCTCACCATCCTCTTGGACATCCCCACTCTTCAAAGCCCAGCTCAGCACCTCACCCGCAGAAAACCTTCCCTGATCCTGCAGCTAGCAGATTGGATCCTTCTTTTGCCTGGGATTCAAGCTGTGTTCATTTGTGTCTTACTTTTTCCATAAGACTGTCAGCTCCCAAAAGGCAAGCTCCAGGCCAAAGGCACCTTTCTGGCCCATCAGCACCCAGCCCAGCATCTGACACACACTTGTTGAATAGGAAGCAAGACTAATACAAAAATATCTATATCTTGGCAATCAACAGATCTTGTTGATTCTTCATTCACAATGTCCTTTATGATTGTTAAGGCCTGATTGTGCTCACCTGGATTATTGCCACAGACTCCCAATTCCTGACCTGGACTCCTCCTCCCACCAAAGAAAGCTGCCCACCCTTGCCCCTGGAAAATGTTCTGTAAATAATGGAGTTTCTCAATAGCTAGCTACTTTTTTTTTGGTCCAAGAACATAATGAAAGAGATATACTTATTTATGTAGCTTACTGTTCCAGGAAGATAGACCCCCTGCCAATGGCCACCGTGGAATGTTTGGCACGGAATGAAGCCACAGTCCCACAAAGCTTTCTCCAGAGAGCTATCCAGCAGGCAGGGCTAAGTTACACAGACCTTCTGAACAACCTTAAAAAGGTCTAGTTCCTTTAAAAAAAAAAAAAAAAAAAAAAAAACCTCTAGTTCCACTCCATTGTCTGGTGTATGTGATGACAGTCTCAAGAGCTTTTCCCCAAAGTTTACTCTGTTGTTTCCCATCTGAATCCATCTTAGATGATGACTTCCCCAGATGAAGACCATCCCAATCCATGACTGCACACTTCAGCTCAGGGGTGGGAGGGCAAAGGAAAAAGAAAAGGGGCCAAGGTGAGAAGGAAGGCATCTCATAAGCCCCAGACTCCTACAGTCTTGCTGTTTGCACTAAATTTACATTGTTGTCCTGAGTTGAAGCAAAAGGGCATAGCACACGTTGTGGAAAATCGGCCTTCATCAGGACTATGCACCTGCTCTCATTACCCACAGCTTGTGCTCTGAGCCCTTCCTCAAGCTGTCAGTCCACTCGACTAAGTAAGGCTTTCAATCCGCTCTCACCTCACACAAACACACCTCTCCTAGCATGTGAACTGACTTCCAGCTGACCTCTGCAAATCAGCACCCTGCCCTCCCTTCCTTCCCACCCACTCTTCCGTATGTTCTCACCACCACCCAGGTGCACTGCCTGCTCCTTCTCAGGATCCCCAGGAACCTACTGCACTGTTGTTGCCCCTGTCCCCCATTTTCACCATGTTCTGCCCCAATGGGCTCCTTCTGTGGTCCCAGGAACACCTGCCCTGTTGGTACCCTCATCCCCCGTTCCCTCCCTCCTCCTCTCTCCATCTGAGTTCAAAGAAGAATTATCCACTCCAGACCCTTTTATTTCAACACAATCCATTTGGCTCTCTGTCCCCTAAGGTCTCATTTCAGATCCTGTCATCTCCTGGAAACTGCTCTCCCAGAAGTCCCCAAGGCCATCCCAGCTCCAGACATAGCACATGCTATTCCCTGGCTCTTGCTGGGCCTTTGCGTAAAATATCCCTCAGCCCATGTACTCTCCTCTCCTGAAACTTATGGATCCTCCTCACCCTCCAAGAGCCACTTTCCCCAGGAAATCTTCCCCAACTGCCCTTGACTGAAGGGAATTTTGCTCTTCTACGAGAGCTTTTCCTGTAGTGCTTGCTTATCCCATCCTGCTCCAAGAGGTCAAACATGTCCACCACGCACATTATCAAACATCTGTTTCCCTCTTCAATGGTGAAGATCACTCTTCACTTATTTTTACCCCACAGAGACTAACATAGTGTCTGCCACCTAATAGGAATTCAACATATACTCCTGGGTGAATGATCTGCCTGTATGTTTCCTGAGGTCTAATAAAATAGGTTGGAAAAGAGAACTGAGAAATTTACTTCAAGTCACAAATCCCCAAATTCAGAAACTTGAGTTAATTAGACTAAGTTTTTTTGATATAGGCACATTGGCTTTAATTAAAAATTCATTGAGACATGTTACTGAGTAGCTGTGTAAAAAATAATCATGGTGGAGGAATTTATCTAAGAAATAAAGAAGTCTGCAAACAGTTTGAATTAACATGTCACTATTACTTTGGGGTTGAACTCATAACCTCAGATAATAAATTGCATTGTAATAAATGAGTGAAGAGGAAATCAAGCTTTCAGCAGGGTATTCTTTAAGACTGGTGGCTATTAAAAATAGCCCATAACCAAACATTTTGTAGTAACATACAAGAAATGCAGACAGCATCATCTTTTTCTCCTAAATGGAACTCAAGTTAATCACCAGTTTTTTAACATAAGCAAACTTCATAATGATAAATCCCTCATCACCTTTGTGAAATAAAACTGGCCCTCTACAAAGCTCAATGAGCTATACTTCATATCTTCTCTCCATGTTTTCTGCTGCCTGGAGAATCAGACAGCAGCATTTAAGGAGCCAGCCAGTCTGATGACTCAGCTCATAAAACAATGTGTGGCCACAAAGATGATGTTTATCCAGGAGCATCCTGGAGACTCTTGCTACTGAAGTCAGCAAGCAATAGGCAAGTGGTACACGATGCTCACTCTCCCAAGAGTTTCTGGCCATGGTGCCAGAGCAGCACCCACTTCCCTCTCCCAGCAGGTGATCTCAGCTGATGCTCTGTCCAAGCAGAATGATGGGAAAATCCTAGAGAAATGCAGTGGGAATAGCGGCAATTGCAAACAAAGTGCAGGTGATAGTGGTGACATTATGCCTTCTGATCAGGAAGCGCCTGCACCTAGAACTTATGCCCATCTGCAGCCCAGGGGCAGGTGGATAGAAGGCTCAGAACACATGTTACCCAACTCATCTCTGCCTGCTAGGTTCATCTAAGAGCGAGTCTGCTCTGATTAATAAACATCTACAGAGCTGATTCCCTTCATGGCAGAAAGACACCCAAGCTAGTCTCACTTCACCACCACCCCTTAGGTTCCCCCAAAGCAACACCTTTTAGGAAACCTCCTCTCAGGAGGTAACATTGGAATAAAGGACTAACAGAGTAGGTTAACACAGAGATGGCTGACAGAGAATCCTTTCAGGTGAAGAGACCTAAGTGACTAAGATATTATTAGTATTTTGCTTTAGATTTTGTTGCATGTGAATATCTTTGTGGTGGGGAGGGGATAGGGAAGAGTGTGAAAAAGAGACAGATTAAGCAGTGCAATATTTCATTATTTTCCCTAAAATGACAAACTTTAACCATCTGTTCCTATTTTACCAACCCATTCAAAATATTATTAAAATGCAGATTCCTTCCAGTTAGCCAGGGTCTTTTAAATGAGAAGTGACCAAAGCTTCCCTGATTTCAACCACTGGAGACTGATCTGACACTTCTGGCAGGGCTATAGCTATCAAGCCCCTCCAGGAGAAGCACCTCTGGAAAAGTCACAGGCTTCTCAGCACCTTCCTCCTGCCCACTCAAGACTGTGAGCTACCTAGAGCCAGTATCATGCTGGTTTTTTTGGTTTTGGGGGGGGTTGCTTTCTCAGTGCCTAGCATGCAGGATCATAGACATAGTTGGTACTCAGTAAATATAGCTTGAATGAATGCATTAGCAAATATGTATTTGCTTTTTTCCCAGAAATTTATCTTTGTTCCAAAATGGTTTCTGTTTGTTTGTTGTTTATTTCTGCCCAAGAAAATGAAAGGAGATAGAATCAAAAACAAGATACCCCCTGGAAGGAGGGGCAAAACGGTAGAAACTTGGCATCACTTAGATCACCTTTCCTTTTGGGGGAAATAACTGTGCCCTTGAATTTCTGCACTAAGTCACCAAGGAGGAATTGAAATTAAAAACCTTAGAGAGTAATTAGCAACAAAACGTTCTAATGTCAAGAAGTGAATTTTATGGGACCGTATTTGTAATATTAATTGGGCCTCTGCGTAGCCAAGGGGTGAAATTATTGCTCCAATACAAATAGACCCAAAAGAGAAAAACAGCCCAAAATAGCACTGATATTGCAAATCAGGACAGAGATAATTTCTCGGCACATAAAAAGCAACCAATTGCGATGCCTTCACCAATTCGCTTGAATTAAGTGCAAAACAAAGCATGTTTGTTTGGTGTAGCACCACCTACCCCATCTCTGAATTGCTGTGGGGCTGGGGCTAGAAAGAGAACTCAGACTTTGCTCCCACCAGCTCCTCATAATTTTCACCTCAGCATATGGGAAATTTTAATCATTCATCCACCAAATATTGATTGAGCACCTGTTATGGACCAGGTCCAAAGCAGAAGATGTTCAGTCTTTCCCGTCACAGAGTTTACCATCTGGGTGCGGGGGCAGAGACACTGAACCAATGATCACACAAGCAGATCTCTGATTTAGAGACATAAGTACTAGGACAGAGGAGCACAGTGCACAAAGGGAGCATCCACCAGGGGGCCTGACCTGGTTTGATAAATCAGAGAAGACTTCCTGGAGGAAATGATGTTTAAACTGGAACCTGACAATGCAGATGAATCAGCCAGGTAAAGTAGGAGAGAAAGTGCTCTAAGCAGAGAGAGCAGCATTTAGGGGAGGTAGGTCTGGTGAGGAAGGAGCTCAATGTCTCTGAAGAACAGGAAGGCCGGTGCGACCAGGATGTGATAAGTGAGGAAGTAAATACGTGGAGAGTGGGGAGACATGTGGCTAGAGTGGGAGGCAGGGCCAGGTCTTGGGACCTTACCGGGTCCCATGACAATGGGGCACCAACCAGTGCTGGGCCTTGGATCAGAAGCAGAGATGAAAGACATGAGTATGATCAGGCCCTAAGACCAGACCTCTCAAGGAGATCTTTGGATGTTGGGGGGAAACCTAGGCAAATACCCACCCACTTGAGTGCTGGGCTCAGAAACACCACTATACATTCCCTAATCCTCTGCATACCCAACAAAGGCTGTGCAGAACCACTCCTCATCCAAGACCGCTCCAGGCTTCCCTCTCCTCTTTAAGCCAATCCTTCCTTGATTCTCAAGGCGGCACACCTGAGTGTAGACTCAGCCATTCTCTCCCAGGCTCAGAGAGAAGAGCAACTTACCCACTGCAGGGCCAACTCTCCAGAGTCTAGGAGGGGTCCTGGGGCCCCCTGCTTCAATTGCGACCTTAACAGTCTGCCTGTCCCCCACAGCCCTGCCCGTGCTGAGGGTCTAGGAAAGAATGTCACCAAGCATGCCAAGAAACAACTGGCCCTGAGTCTGATCAGGAACTGCTGCTAATCTCTTTCTCGAGGAACATTTAGTAGAGGATAAAAGTTAAAAAAAAAAATTTAAAGAACTCGCCCCTGAGAGCACACCTTAGATGTATACTTGGAATGTGCCCCAGGAACTCTGACCCAGAAAGCAGCAGCACCAATGCCCACCTTGTTGCCACTGAGAAACAACTCTAAAAAATGGAGCCTATTTTGTTCTCCAATTAGCATTGAAGGCAATAGATCAGAATTTAAAATATGTAATCATGAATTATGGAACAATCGTGGAAGCGACTCTGACCCAGAAAAATGCCATGCCAAGAGCCATGGTAATTTTTCATGAGAACTCATCACCAGGTGATCTCCGCCGAAACCACAACCCACACTCAGCCTGTCCCAACTCCAACCCCAACCTGTCACTAGAGGCTATGGCCAGCTCTTGGGCTTTTTTAAGTTATAAGTGACCTAGCAAGAGCAAAGAGAGTTCGAAGGCTCTGGGTTCACATTCAGCTCCAGACACTTTGCAGCTGGACTCCATGCAAGTAGCTTAACCTCTCTGACCCCAGTTGCCTCCTCTGTCAAGTGGGAATAATAATGGCTTCTACATGAGGGATGCATATGAGGAAAATGCCTGGGAAACTCTTCAGCACAGAACCTAGCAGAAGGTAATTGTTCACTCAACATTGGAACTTTGCTCCCACCCCACCAGCTTGGATTGCTTTCCAGAAATGCTGGGTCTTTTTGCTTTGGGGAACCTGCTTCTCCTCCAGGCAAGCCTGTAAGAGCTGATTCGGTCACCCCCATCCAGCTGGGCTGGTCTCCCGCAACCGCCTCTTACCAGGCAGCACTTAGCTCAGCACTAGCCCCTTCTCTCTATTTAACACCGAAAGGTATTGATTTCCCCGAGCTATTTCCATGATGTAACACCCTTGAGAACCACATAGCCCATTGGTTCCCCTCCATGACCATCTATCTCCTGCTCATAGCCAGTTTCCCTAGAGCCACAGGGTCCTCAGCTGCCAAGGCTAAGGTCTGTTTCATTCTGCACTGGTTTAAAGGTCAAACATGAATTTCTCCCCATTATTGTACTGTGTCTTGTCACACAGACTCTCTCTGTTTCATGCATTAGTCACAGTCTTGCTATCAAATTAAATATTCCTCGGTGGTTATTTTTAGAGAAATCTTTTTCTAACTCTACATGGTGCAATGATGTGTGTGCACCCACAGCTCTGGAATCCAAGCATTATCAGGTGGGCTCCAAATTGTGTGAGGGCTCTGATTCCTCTAGAGAGCAGTAGCCAGAGGAGCAGTGGAGTTTGTAACCTGACTCTGTCCATGAAATCCCCTGCCTAGCCAAAAATAATTAATCCCCCAGGCTCTGGATGATTCATCAATCAGTCCAGTAAAGGCCCAAAAGAGGCTCTTAGCACAACTGTAAGTTAAGCAAACATATCTGTACCATCCCAATTGCTGGTTTGGCTCTTTCCTCATTCCTAGTGCAAAGACATCAAGAGTAATTGTGCCCCCACACCCTGCCCCTCAGTTGCAGCCTGCTCTCAGAAGAGAGCCTGTTTCCCTCCTGAGGGAATGACAGTGATGGCTTACGGAGAATCTACAGGGCAGGCTGAAAAGCTGCTGTGACTGTTCCCTGATGTCGGGACGTGGGTCTGGCCTGGGGAAGTGGCACTGAAAACCAGGCAGCAGGGACTGCTGTGACTGTGAAAACTGGCTGGAGTACGGGATGGGGACTGTTCAGGAAGACACAAAGTTTTGACCCTAGATCGCTGCAGTGGTTAAGAACAGCCCTGGCAGGGCCTGGAGAGCCATTCAGAGAGCCCATTTGGAAAGTAAAAGTGTGGATCACTTGATAGGATCTACTCCCTCCCATGAGGGGAAGTAAGACCTGTAAGTGAACCTGTGAGAAAATGAGCATCTTCTCTCACCATCAAAGAAAGACCAATTGGAGCTACAGTGAGACCCCTTCTTTGGCCCATCAATGAAAAAGAAAAGTTTTAAATGATAGTGTGGAGACAATTACGAATATGAGAGTAGCCTGCCTCATGTAGTGTTTCTCAGTGGTGTGTGTCTAGCTGACCCCCCCACCAGCAATATAGTAAGTGGGAATCACAAACCCCTAAAATGTCAGTTCTGTGAAAATGGTTCAAGGGACAGCACCACACATGGACATCCAATGCAAACCTGTCTATAAATATTGGAAGTAACCCAAATGGCCACCATTAGGAGATGAATTAATTGAACACAGGGCGTTATCACATGCAATTTTATGCAACCAATAGCAACAATGAAAGTTATGTATCAACATGGAGAGTGTCTATTATATAACATTCAATGAAAAATAATCAGGCCCTGAACTATTCACAGCATGGTTATAATTATGCAAGAACACTTGCATGTAGAAACAAAGCAGAGTAAAATGTACCAAGAAGTGAACCTTTCCCTCTTTTCTGCAATTTCCCAATGAATATATGGTGCTTTTATGACAAATTTACCTGCAAAGCAGTGCAGCTTTCTGGGGAAAATAACACACATTGTCAGGACATGGAGCTGGGCAGCACTGCACTCTGTAGTCTACCCTCCCACCCTCCTTGGAGCTCATCCCTCCTGGTGATGAGCATGGAGGAGGTCTTGAAGCTGGACTCATGGTAGAGAGCAGGGGACAGCACTGGGCAATGGATTCCTGTGCCAGCTTTATCCACCACTCTTGCCCCAGCCTGTCTCATCAACTCATCCACCCTGGCTGGCCTAGGCCCTAACTTCCAGAGCACAGGGCCCACTTTTCTCTTTCTCCATGGCCAGTGAGGGCTTTGTTCTCTCAGCAAATGCCTAGAGCCCCTCAAGGCTCCTCAATGGATGCTCAGAGAAAGGCTGCCACTCCCCTTCTCTGCGCTCACTGCCTCCACTTCTGTATCTACAGCTCCCATCTCTCCAGTTGGGCTTTGAGCCCTATTTCTCCACTGAAATGCCTGTGTTGAGGTTGTGAACGAAAATACTGCAACCATATCAGTAAACAAAGAATGCTGAAACCAAGTCATCAGAGGCTGCTGCCACCCCCTAGTGAGGACAGGCCTGCAGCCCAGCCTCTGCAGCCACTCACAATGGTGCCCTCTGAGGGGACTCAGAATAAGAAAGGACAAGATACTGGCCCTAGATAGCTAGATGCTTGTCAAAGGAATGAATTCAATGAGCCCAAATGTTTGCTTCTTCCCATACATAGAAAAGAACTAAATTCTTTAACTTGAGATGCCTAGTTTTCTTTAGATAACAAGCAATCTTTTGTTGTTCCAACTACCTGGTCTTTATTGTAAAGCTCCTGTATATCCTAGCTCCTCCCCTAGCTCTTCGGAGCAGTTCCTCAGAGCCATCTGAGGGGCTGTCATCCCAGCTCAAGTCCTCCTGCCAAATGAAACATAACTCTCAACTTTTAGGCTGTGCATTTATTTCAGTCGACATGGTCATCAAGGTTTCTCTGTTCTTGTTCCATTTTTCCTGTTTGGCAGCATCGAACACAGTGACCATCTCTTTCTTGGAACACTTACTTCAAGAGACTTCAAAAAGACTATACTCTTTTAGTTTTCCTCCTACCTCACTGTTCCTCCTCAGTCGACTTTCCTGACTCCTTCATGTCTTCCCAACCTCTATCCCAGGATTAAGTCTGCTTTTCATCCTTCTCCACATTTTCTTCTGTCTTGTCTGGCTGTGTGGCTTTGGAGTCCATCTAAATCATGATGTTTCCAAAACGCTGTGCCTCAAGCTCCATCACTCCAGCTGCCTTCCTGACACCCTGAAAGTCTAAAAGCATCTTGAAATGAAAGTGGCCAAAGCTGCACCCTCACCCCCAATGTCCTCATCTCAAAAGGCAGCATCAAGGCAACAGTCTAGCATCATCTTTGGTTCCCTTCTCCTTCCCCCACATCCATTCCACAGTGAATTCTGTGACTCCAAGGCCAAATACACCCCAGATCTCCCATCATCCCAAGCTAAACCACCCCTCTCTCTCACTTGGAATTCTGCAGCCTCCTTGTCAGTCTCCCTGCCTCCCCTTTTGCCCTTACAATTCTTCCCAGGCAGCCAGAGGAATTGTTTTTTAAGTGTAAATCACAGCATGGCATCCCTGCAGTCAATCGAATGGCCTCCCAAGAAACAAAGCTTCAGATACTTACTCTGTCTTACTCTGCAGGAAAAATAGAGGCATAAAGATTGGAAATAAAGAAGTAAAGCTCTCTTTATTCACAGGTAATGTTATTGTGAATGTAGAAAACTACCAGAGCTGATGAGAAAATTTAGCAATGTCACAGAATACAGATTAATATATAAAAATCAATTGTAGTTTCATAAACTAGTCATAAAATAGTAATCAACTACAGGGAAATTAAAATTGTTTAAATTCTACTTCCAATAGAACCCCAAAACTAAAAAGACTAGGTGGGATTCAATGTAATGCTAGATGTTCTAGCCTATAAAATATTGCTAAGAAAAACTAAGACCTAAATAAATAGAAAGATATGCCATGTTGATGGACCAAACGTAATCAAGACAGTATGGTGTTGGCAATTATATAGACAATCAATGGAAGAGAATAGAATCCAGAAGTATATACCAGTGATTTTTGATACGAGTGCCCCAGCAATTCTGCAGGGAAAGAAATGTTTATTTTTCTTGAAGAATGCAGCTATCTAGATATCCATATGAAAATATAAATCTCAATCCTGAGCTCTCACCTTACTAAAAAATCAATTATAGATGGCTCATGGCCCCAAATGTAAAAGCATTTAAAATTATACAGATTCTAGGAAAGGGAAAAAAAAATGAAGAATATCTTTGTGTCTTTGGGATAAGTAAAAATTTCTTAGAGAAAACATAGGAAACACTAATCATAAAAGTAACTAATGATAAATTGAATTTCAAAAAAATGAAAAACTGCTCATCAAAAGCACCATTATGAAAATGAGCGGGTAAGCCATAGTGCAGGAGAAAACATTCCCAACTCATACCCTATGACAATGGCTGTGTATCCAGAGTACATCAAAACCTTCCACAACTCAATAATAAAAAAGGCAAGCAACCCAATGTTTGAAAATAGGCTTAAGACTTGAACAGGTATGTCAATGGCCAATAATCACGTGAAAAAGCTCCCAACATCATTAATCACCAGGAAAATGCAAACTAAAACTATAATGAAATACTACCACATATCCATCAGAATGGCTAAGATAAAAAAGGCAAATAACACCAAATGATGAGGATGTGGAGTAACTGGAAGTCTCATAAATTCCTGATGGTGAGGGAAGGATATAGCTCAGTGGTAGAGCGCATGCTTAGCATGCATGAGGTCATGGGTTTGATCCCCAGTACCTCTGTTAAATAAAAAGAAAATAATAAATAAGTAAACCTAGTTACCCCCCTCAATCAATCAATCAGTCAATCAATCAGTTGCTGATGGGAATGCAAAATGATACAACCACTTTTGAAATCTAGCAGTTTCTCAGACAGTTAAACATACACTTAATGTTATTTCCAGAAATTTTACTAGGTATTTACTAGCCATTTCAGTCCTAAGTATTTACCCAAAAGAAATGAAAGCATATGTTCACACAAAGACTTATACATGAATGTTCATAGCAGCTTTTTTCATAATAGTCAAAAACTAGAGTCAAGTAACCACCAAATTATGATATATTCATAAAATGGAGTACTCTTCAGCAATAAAAAAAAGGAAAGGACTACTATTGCAAAAGCATGGATAAATCTCAAGGAAGCAAAAGAAACCAGACACAAAAAAGCTATTTACTTCCATACTGAAATTCCATATAATTTCATTTATATGAACTTCTAGAATAGAAGTTATCATATCATCTATGATGATAGAAATCAGATCAGCATTCTGTGATGAGGGGTTACTGGGGAGTTTCTAAGATGATGGGATTGTTCTATACCCTGACTGGGACCCTGGTTACATCGGTATATGCATTCATTTAAAATGGTTTAACTTTACATTTAAGATTTCACTTTGTATCAATTATACCAAAGAGTCAAACTTTGGAAGTTACTTGTTTGACCATAACAGTGACCAACTGACAAACCTATGGACTGTTTTTAAAGCCCACCACAAATCCAATGCTACTTCTTGTGGAAACCAAGGTGTGGACTCAGATGAAATGTGGATGTGGTCTGGAGGTGTTGGGTAAATCAGGCCTGGGAGCATACTGCATGTCTTCGATCTGATTATTCATCAGGTCCAAGCCAGGCCTTGACTACTGGACTCAGAATCTCAGTCCTGGAAAGCAGGAGTTGCTGTAGATACGTGCTGGGGCAGGTGAACAAAGACTGCCAGGGGATGAGGCTCTAACAGGGGGCTAAATGCTTTCCCTCTTTGGACCAGGACCAGATGTACCCTCAGGGTTGGTTTTGTGCTTGGGAGGTGGCCCTTGGCCCTTACCCAATCTGAAGATTTCTCAGCCCTGTCAACTGGTCCTGGAGTCAGGGGGTGATTCAAGTTTAGGGGTACGTGTGTGGCCTTCAGAGAAAAGGAATTCATCTCCTGCCTCCACCTGTTCTCTCTTTCCTCCAGGCTGGCTGCTGGCCTCTCAAGACTGTTTTCTTCTGGCTCCCTGGACCTTAAATTTTGATTGTTAGAAACGCTCCTGAGTAAGTGGCAGACAACGCTCAATGCACTGCAAAGGCCTTGGCAGGGCATAGGAGCATCTGGCCTCCTGGCTGCCCCAACCCTCTCTGTCAATCAGATACCACTTCCCCTCCCCTCCTCACAGTATAAATGGTCCAAGGCCCACCACTCCCTCCAGCTGAGTTGGAGTATCTCAATTCTTGAAGCAGCAGGTTCTGTGGTTATGATGTTCTCACACTGAATCCTCCTGAGAACCGTATGAGTATCATCGTGGCCATTTTACAGTGAGGACACTGAGATTCCAAAGAGAGGAAGAAATTTGTCCAGGATGGTGCACAGCAGCCAGCCCCAGAGCTCCAGGTGTTTCCTGACACCAACCCCCCTTCTCTATACCAGGAGAGAGCAGTGGCTATAATCCTTGAGGATTATAAGGCTGAGGAAGGATTATAATCCTTGAGGAAAAGGGCTGACCTTTAACCTTCTGCAGAGCCTAGAATCAGCAGTGCCAGACCTAGGACCATGACATCCAGGTAACTGGACTCTGAGAATGAAACATCAGAAGCCCTGAAGCTGAAATCCACAAGCTCCTCTAGGCCTCTCTAGTCCCAATGCCCTCCTCCCTTATCCTCAAATTTAGGACTATATCCAGGGAGCCTTCTTTTGTTCACAGCTCCCACTAATTACCTTGAATGACCTTGGATGAGTCAACTGACCTCTGATTACCTTCATCCTAGAAGGCAGAACCTGGTTGCCTGCTCTTTTCCTAAATTTCTTCATATCCACTGCATCTCTGTCTCCTCCAGGCAGCCCTCCTATCTTTAAGTGGGCAGGATTTATTCCACCTAATTAGCTCTATGAGAAAACCCACTAGACCACCATAGTAACAAAAGGAAGAAAATTTACCAGGGTTAGGACCTGAAGGGCAGGTATGAGAAGTGGGGTGCCTATCCTGGGAAGAATACCTTGGGGACAACTCACCCCTTGGCAGTGCTCCCAGCCCAGGTCCCTGGCCTGCATTGACTCGTGGGCTAGAGAGAGTAGGGCCTTGTCTCCTGCTGGCTGAGATTATGGTACATGGTTACTGCTGAGAATCTCTGTACAGCCCACCCCCTAGGATCTCCCACTGGAGAATTTCCATAATTCCAACAAGATTGAACCCCTTTTATGGGAGCTCACTAGGAGGAATTGATCCTCTCTCTCCTGGGACCCAGAAGACAGGCCCTATCTTTATAGAATCTATCTCCAGAGGTGAGTTATATCTTATTGCAATTTCTCCAAGTGGAAATAAACACAGCTACTGGTTTTCCTGATGTTAACAGCCCCAGCAAGCTTTGCATCCACAGTTTAGTGAGTTCAATTTATTGCTAACAATAAAGTATTAAAGCCATCTCAGGGGCAGATGGTGCATTTGTAGATTTGAGGGCCAGGTGAGGGTAGTTGATTCACATCTAGCCAAGCTACCCTGAGCCCTGGGCAAGACCCTAGGCAGTCGGTAGCAGAGCCTATAGAAAGGCTCCAAAAAGCCCAGTTTCCTGGGGCCCCATAAGGCTGTTTACATGCTCACTTCTGTTCAAGGGAGGCTGGACCAGCACTCTCCAGGCATACTGCACTCATTTTTGCTCCTCAGATATTTGAAGGTCTTTTCAGCCCCATGGCCTTTGCACTTGCTATTCTCTCTGCCTGGGATACCCTGCCTTCTGCTCTTCTTGTCATTCATCCTCAACTGAGTGTCCTCTTCACAGAGACTTTCCCTGACCTTCATATTCCTGTTGGTTACCCCATTTTGGTTATGGACTCTGTCATTAAAGAAGGAGTTCCGTCTGCTTAGGTTGCCCCAGCCAATAGTCCAAGGAGGCTTGTCCACAGTAGGTACTTGAGGCCAGACCATTGCCTCATCTGGCTGGTGTGGTGACCAGCCCTGTGCCCCACAGTCCCTGGATACCTTCATGACCATGTGAGGAGGAGTTCTCTGGACGTGCCTTGGCTGCCTCCTCTGCCTTGCTGTCTCCCTCAGTGGCCTACTGACAGGGACCTGCAGGAAGAGAGAGGTCTCCAGGGCAGGTGGGCAGCTTACTTAGATGGGGGCTCTGACTGCAGCTTTTCCCAGGAAGACAGCCTCCTTTCTGAAGACTTTTAGCCTACAACTCAACATTTCCCAATACACCATCCAACCCCACAGTCTCTTGAGTGAGGTGACATTTTCCAGGATCTATGATATGCCAAGAGTTCTTCAGGGCATCATTCCTTACCTTTCAGTCTCATAATCCAGGCGGCAAGTGTCGTTGTCCTCATGTTCTAGTGAGGAGATGGGCTCAGAGAAGTTAAGGGGGTTGTCCAAGGTCACAGAGCAAAGCTGGAAGGGGGTCCCAGGCTTTGCAACCTAGCCCACCTTCCATCTCATCTACAGGGAAATGTCCTGAACTTAAACCCTGCTGGAAGGTACCTGGCACTCCCTGCCCAGGTTCAGGGGGCAAAGAGAATGGGAGGTTCCCCTGAAGGGCCCTTCCTCTAGCAGCCCAGGACACAGAAGATCCAGAGAAGGGACTGGCAGGCTTGTGACACCACCAGCCAGGCCAGGTCAGGGAAGGGACCCGGTAGGGCTGGGACTTTTTGGGCAGGGACAGCATTTCTGTTAGGGAGGGGATCATAGAGCCCCATGTTCTTGGGTTCAGACCCTGGCCCTGCCACTCACCACACATAGGGACCTGGGCACTTTATCCCAGTGCCACTCAAGCCTCAGTGACTTCATCTGCAAGATCGCCATAACCCCTGCCTAGGAGGGCTATTGGAAGGACAGAAATGTAAAGGAGGTCATGTATGAGACACTTTGGCACACTCTGGGTGCTCAAAACATGGGCTCCAAGGATTGGCTGGGGTAAACCAGGTCCAGAGTTGAGTAGGCCTGCCCCTCACCCTTCCCTTGGTGGGCTCTGAGCGCCCAGGTGGGGAGACATGGCCCATGAGTCAAAGTCCTGTCAACTGAAAGCTAGGCTGCCCTAGGGAGCGTCTCCACACTGGGGGCTACTCCCGAGGGCAGCTGAAGGGCCTACCTTGCTCCTGCACAGAGAAGCTATCAGGTCTGACAGCTGACTGGTCTCCCTGGCTTGCTGTGAACATAGCTGAAGCCTGGGGGTGGGAATAGGGGATAGTCTGCTTTATCCACACAGCCCCTGCAGCAGGGGCAGGTTTTAGGGGATAAGGTAGGCTCCCCTTTGCCCAACTTTCTCTCAATTCCCCACCAGAAAGAGGAAAGCAACCCTGCCTAAGACAGCCATGCTCACCCTGTCAGCCGTGCTCCCTGGTTGGCACTCCGCAGCAGCCCAGCAGACAGTATAGGCAACTGTTGTCCACCTGTCCCCAGTAGTCTGGACATTCTGAGGACAGGAGCAATGGGAGAAAGAATAATCTTGAAGCCACTTTGCCATGTCAGAGTCCCGTCACGGAACTTGGCAAGCTACTTCATCATGCTGAGCCTTGGTTTCCCATCTGTAAAATGGAATCATAATGCCTACCTACAGGATTTGAGATACATTTTGTTAAGTGTCTAGTTCAGTGGTCTGTACACTTTGGAAAAGCACACAAGCTCTTATTCAAATCAAATCTCAGGAGAAACTCCAATATAAAAAACAGCTCTGTTGGAAGCAGGGGTGGAGGGCCCTAGGACTCCCCTGCCACACCCTGAGGGTCCAGGGAGTCCAGTGTAAAAAGATGCAACTATTTTCAGGAGCCACCTGAAAAGGCTGTACCAGTAGGAAGTGGACAGACTGACAAGCTAGCATCAAAAGCCAGGTATATCTCTAGGGGAGGCAGATGTGGATATGGGGAGGAGGGACTGCTTCACCCCTGAGTTCCCCATCCTCCAGGAGATGGGATGAGGAAATGAGGGACTTCCTTGCCATGGCTGCCTCTCACTCATTAAGCAGACTTGTTCTCCATATGGCACGTCCCACTCCTGCCTCCTTATGTTGCCTCACCCTTTACCCGCCAGCTGGAATGCCCTTTTCCCAAATCTTCGTCTATCCAAATTTGCCCTTCAAATTCACGTGCCACCACCTCTCGGAAGCCCTCTATGATTATCACCAGTCAAAAGCAGCATTCCTTCCTCTGACCTCCTCTGCCTAAGAGATTGAGGGCTGTCTCCCCCTCTGTAAGATGGGAGCATGAGGACTCAATGAGATGGTCCAGGTGATCCCGTATAGTCCTAGAGTGTAACGGGCACTCAGTAAACAAGCTATTCATCATGATGTTGTGGTCTTCCCCTCCACCCAGGCAGGACCACAGTTCCCTCAGGCTGTGGCACACAGTAGGCATCTACTAAATACTCACCAGGTGACCAGCAGGTGGCCCCATACCCCAATTAACCTGCCCTGACCAGGTGCTCTGAGTCCCAGGAAACTGGTTCCCTTGAGTCACTGGCTGCCTTCTCCTGATCAGGGGAACTGGAGAGAGGGCAGAACTGGCAGAGTCTTGGCAGCTGGGCAGACTAGCAGACACTTGGGCTGCATTGATGACCACCACCTTTGGGTTTGGCCACCCTTCCCCTTCTCCACTGAAGCCCTGCCCCGCCCTTGTGAGGATTATTCCTATATTAAGAGATAAGAAAACTGAAGCCCAGCAAAGTGCACTTTCTGCCTGAGACCACAGAGTATACTCCTAATCCAGGAAGCAATGGCAGCGTGTCTATCAAGGGTGCCCACAGCATCTGGCCCTGATTAATCATTGTCTCATTTTATTGATGGAGAACCTCAAAAAGAGGAACTCCCTTGTCCGCAGCTTCGTGTAAACCAAAACTCAGATCTGGCCCTAAACTGAATAATCCCAGCCCACCCCACACACAGGGTGGGAGGTGGGCTTCCCAGACCCTTCTCTGCCTGCTGGC
Source organism: Camelus bactrianus (assembly GCF_048773025.1). NCBI lineage: Eukaryota > Metazoa > Chordata > Mammalia > Artiodactyla > Camelidae > Camelus > Camelus bactrianus. Next base: position 33,051,939 of record NC_133555.1, read on the forward strand.
CTCGATTCCAAGAGGTGAACATGCTGGCTGCCCAGAGGGACAAAGGGAAGAATTTTAACCTGCCAGGAATGGGGACAGCTGTGAGGACTCACTAGGGATGCAAAAGCTCATCCAAGGCAGCCAGGTCTGGAGACAGCTACCCGGGGCCTGTGCCCTCTCTGCATGCCTGCCAGAGAGAGAGAGTTTCAAGTAGGTCTGGAATCATTGAGACCCCTGCAGAGGTTGCGGCAGGGTGCATTTTGAGGCTCAATTCTGCCGCTGCAGTGGAGGGGCTGAATCGAGGGCAGAGAGGGGCTGGTGTGGAATAGCAATGAGCCAGGCCTCTGGAAGCCAGCCAGCACCAGGTTTGCAAGACAGAGAACTCTGCTGTCAGCTGGGTCAGGGGGAGCATCACTGGGAAGAAACCCTCGCCACACATGCACACGTACAAATATATGTGCACTCACACGCACACACATGTGAATACACCTCTTATGGGTTGTTTACCAAAAGCTCCCATGGAAGCCACATGAAACCTGTGCAAATGCCTGTATCTAAATAGGCTGATGTGCACGTGTAGCCCCTTGGCTTCTTAGCTTACCTGATACCAGCTAATTGTCAGGGTTTGCTCCCATTTCACAGACAGCCACATTGAGGCCCCAGAGTGTGACTCAGCCAGGCATCCAGCCTCCCAGGTCTGACTCGTGAGAGTTGCGCCTGATGCTAGAAATCAGCAGGGCTGGGCTTGTCCCTGGGCTAGTTTCCTCATGGGCTCTTGGATGTGGCCAAGCAGATGAGGGAGGTACAGGAGTGAACTTCCCATCCTCTGCTAACTACCTCTGCTGCACACCTCCCCACCTAGTCACAGGAGAGGCCGTGCCCTCCCCAACAACAGCCAGGGGCCAAGTATGGCCAATAAGAATCCTTCCCTGGGGCTGGCGTGCAGACACCTGAGCAGATGCCTCCCTGCTGGGACTGCTGAACCTCTGGTCCTCATGTGGAAACGGTCCAGGCTGGCCCTCAGCAGAGGCACAGACAGGCAGAGCTGAGGGGCGCACAGCGCCCCTCTGTCCCTGAGGCCTGGTCCCTGCAGTTCTGCCTTTAACCCTGCAGTCTATCAGGCAGCCTTCCCAGCCACTGCAGCATAAATTCCCTCTTTGCCTTAAACCACATAATGACACCTTCTCAAGCCACATCCTCCTTTCACAGACCGTATCAAGCCCGTGACTGAACACGTATTTGTGTGATATTTTGTCCTTCTCCCTCACGAGTGTAAACTCCCCAAGGTGAGACTCTGTGCACAGCGTCCACTGCTGCCTCCCGTGCACCCAGCACACAGTCTCGGGCAGTGGCCACTCAGCAGCCAAGTGAAGGAGTCAGTCGGCACCTCTGCAGCTTTGTGACTAGGTAGAATCACCTGCCTTTGCATCTGACCTGTGTTTTACTGGGCAAAGTACATGTTGAGGGTCGGTCTGAACCACAGACTCTGTGAAGGCCCCAGAATTCATTTGGGGAGCCCAGGGGCCCTTCAGAAGGGTGGGCCGCCCTCCTTGAAGCCTGGAGCTGGAACCAACGTCCAGGAGGCCCATATGATGTTGCTTTGGAGAGCAGGCCTTTGGGAGTGAGACCCCATGGGTGGAGAGAGCCTGATTTTCTGGGTGGAAAGTCCCAGAGGTAGATTTGATGCTGGCTGCTTTTTTTCTGAGCAACTTCAGGTACTTCCCTCCTTCCTGACAGCTAAGTATGCTGGGGTGGCAAATGGGTGCTGGGCACGAGCCATGTACCAGGCACCTCACCAAGTACTTCACACACATCATCTGCCCAGATCCCCCAGATGACTCCCCAGGGTGGGCACTACCATCCCCACTACACCCTTGAGGAGTGTGAGGCGGGAAAGCTGGGAGACTTGTCCAAGGTCGGCAGGCTAGGAAGCAGCATCCTCAGATGTGCTTGCCTGCCCCTGCCTTCTAACATCTTCGCACCCTCCCCCATCCCCTGGGGGGAATTGAGGGGGAGGCGGGGGCTGTGGGTGCCAGATAGCTCTTGGGAAACTGGGAGGACAGGGGCTGGGGGAATATGCCACAGTTAGGGCCCCCCCAAGGCTGCCCACAAGGGCTCCCAAGGGCTGAGGGTGCTCTGTCGCTGGAGTCATCAAAAGACAGGTTCCAGCGTCCCGCCTCCTCCCCTCCTCAACATTCTCGCTGCCAAATGAAATCTGGCAGCTTCTGAAAATAGCTCAGCATTGCAGCAGGCGCTCTGCCCGCCCTTCAGCAGGCTGGCACACAGCTGGGGGTGGCCACTGTGGGCAGACACTGGTGCACACCAGGCCGGGGGCGGGTGTCACACACAGTGCACCGGAGCAGTGCAGAGTAGCTGCCATCCCTCAGCTCCTCTGACCTCTCCATGCCTGCTGAGACCAGGGTGGCCCTGGAGTCAGCCTGGCATGTTTACCAGGCCTGAGGCACCCTCTGCAGCAGGAGTGAAATCACTAGTGGGTATGGGCACATGCCCTTGGGCCACTTTTGTCCACTCATATAGACAGAGAGAAACCCAGGGACCAGGGGAAAATGCCAAAATGTTGTTTATTAATATTTGGATGTAAAACCCAGCAGTGTTGCCCTATCTAAGGTGGTCTAGGATTTCCCAGCCAGTGAGAGAAGGACTGGGAGCCAGGAACCAAGCTGGGTGTCAGGCACTTGCCGGGCCCACATCAGGCATTCAGCACCCTGAGGCTATGTGGGCAGCATGGGACTAGGTGAGCCTGGACCAGAAAGAAGGGGCCTTCTCCACTCTGACTCAGGCCAAAGCCAGGACTAGACCTTCTAAGCATCACAGAGCAGCCTTCTGCTGCCTCGGGTCTGACCTGGATAGAGAGACTCCTGATTAACGGGAGCCTCTTGGCTCTGCCTCCAGCCATCCACTCTCACAGATGTACACTAGGAGACAACCCCTGCCATCACCTCGGACCAACCAAGAGTACAGGATGAGCCATTAAGGAGAGAGGCCTTCCTTTCTGGGATCCGATAAGCAGGTTGGGGCAGGGAAACTGCACTGGCTTTTGTCACAGTGACATTCTCCAAAATAAAAAAGGGTTAAAAATACTTCCTACCCTCAGTTGAGATGAGAGGCCACTCTTTGGGTAGAGGGCGTAGTAACAGGGTGGCTGGGCCCAGGAACTCTATGGAAGGAGAATTCCAAGGGCCCTGTGGGATGGGGTTGCAGCAAGACAGGGCTGGACCACCCCGGGAGGCTGGCAGACTGACCCTGTGTCCTCAGTGAGACCAAAGAGGGGTGAGTCTGAGCGGGGCAAGCAGCGTGAGGGAGAGCAGCCTCCCCAAGAAGGCACACAGACCCTCAATTGCCCCTTCTCCCTCCCTTGCTCACTCACTCAGCATTCAGAGACAGCAACCATGTCCCTGGTCACCATGACAACCAGTGACCGGATGCCTTTCCCAAGGCCGGGCCCATCTGCCCACCCTACAGGGAACTGTTTCCACAGAAGGAGGGAAGCCCAGCCACAACTCCCAGTGGCCTAGAAGTCTAAGGCCATGCCCCAGGACCACAGAGCCACAGTTCATTCAGGCCACTCTGGCCAAAGGCACAGCAGCTGTAGCAGGTCGCTCCCTAGCCCCCAGGCTTTGGCCCTTCTCTAGGGCCTCAACCTAGGCTGGGACCCTGAAGGACTGGGGTCATAGTCCCCCATCCTGAAGTTCCAAGTAACAAATTAAAACACAATAAAATAACCCTTTTGTTTAAAAAATGACCCTGGGCTCTCCGGGTCAAGGCTTCCGCACACTCCACTGTGTCCTCCAGACTGAGAGGCCCTGCTCCTCTGACCCCATGAGCTACTGATTACTGCAGCCCTGCGAGGCCGAGGAGCCGCCTGCCTGCTTCTTCCTCCTCTTGTTGAGGAGCCGGTTGTTAGAGGTCTTCAGGTCCTTGATCTTCACCTGGTCGTAGTCCACACGCATGGTCGCCAGGGCGCTGGTCATTTCCTCCTGGGGACGGGTGTGGAGGAAGATCAGTATATACTGACCTCAAGATCCATCACCCTCCTGTCTGGATAGCCCCTTAATTATGTCAGTGACAGCCTTTGCTGCCCGAGGGCCTCCTGTATACCTACCACTGGGCCCACCCTTTTGCCTCACTTAATCCTCACTAGTCCCTTGCAGCAGACTCTGAGCTTATCCACTAAGGCACAGGAAGTACAGTGAATCCCTGGGACCACCAAGGATAAGTAGGATAGGGACTTGGACCAATGTCACCTGCTCAGAACCACAAGGCCCACAGGGAATGCCATCTTGCTGTGCACCCAGGGCACTAGGACCCAAAGATTGTGTCCTGGGTGCCCTGGCTCTGAGCTGCTGCGCCATATGCTCAAATCTGGCCTCTGCTGAGTTTAAAACCATGCTGACCACACTCTCAATGTTGCAGATTATAATAGGGGTTGTGGCCAAAGCCTGGGGCAAAAGTCCCTTCACTGAGTCCCTGGTCCGCTTCATTGAGGGAGCAAGCCCAGAGCACTACCCTGAATGGGGTAGCAGCCCAGTGCTCTGAGTGCCAAGATTGGACCACTGGTGCAGTCACTGACACCTTGTGTCAATGGGAGAGGGGGCGGAAGACCCAGGTTCTAGGTGGTCATTACCCTTTTCCCAAAACCCTGTTACCTGCAGGGAGACTGAGGTAGAGTCCACCCACCTTGACTTCATCCCAGTGGTCTCTGTCCTCCTGCAGCACCCGGGCCGTATGGAGTGGAGTCTGCGGCACCACCATTGATTGCTGGAAGGAGCCCCAAGCCCCTGGATCAGATCCCGCAAGCACCCGGGACAGCACTGGCTGCCCCACCCCACCCCCTTTCTTCCAGACTCAGATGGGGAAACCAAGGCCCCGGGGGGTGAAGGAGCCTGATAGGAGCAGTGAGGGGCAAAGGCAAGTCACAGGTGGGGCACTGCCACACATCTGTGGCCCATGTCAGGGCCTCCAGAGCCATCGCCCTCCTGGCAGCCCTCCTCTAGCTTGTCGTCACCCTGCCCACCACGGGACCACAAGGCGCTTACGTTGATCCATGGATGGTTCATGAACTGTGTGATGGTCAGCCTCTCTGTGGGGTCTGTCTTCAACAGGAGGCGGATCAGTTGCTTGGCTATGGAAGAGAGGGGAGTGGTGAGGCTGCCCAGTTCCTCAGAGCCAGCCCTCTTCCCACAGACCACGAGCTCCACACATGCTCTTAATTCCTGACCCACAGAAACAGTGAGTTAATAACTGCTTCCTGTCCTGCTTTCTTAACTTGTATTTTTTGGGGGAGACGTAATTAAGTTTATTTATTTATTTTTAATGGATACCAGGGACTGAACTGAGGACCTCATGCATGCTAAGCACACATTCTTACCACTGAGCTATTACTGCCCTACCCCACCCTCTTTTCTTGTTTTAAGTGTTCAGGGTAATTTGTGAAGCAGCAATAGATAAATGATAAAGGCAGACTTGTTTGTGGTCCTGAAAGGGAAAATACGGATGAAAGACACAGTTAGGGGAAGTTTTGAGGAGGCAGGTTTTGAGCCCATTTGGTAGACATAAAAATTGAGTTTCAGAAAGGTTAGGTGACTTGCCTAGGGTCGCACAGCTGAGATGTGGGGGAGCTAGGATCAGGTCAAAAAAGTGGTCTCTCCCAGAAGGAAGGCTGGTGGGGTCTGGTGGAGAAGCTGGGGCAGAGGTTCACTCACCATCTTCAGAGACTTCTGACCACTCAGGATTGGGGAAGCCATACTGGCCGAGGCGGATCCTTCTCTTCATCCCTGGGGAGATGGCCTGGCCGGTATTGGAGTAGAAGGGCGGGAAGCCGCACAGGCTGGGGGAGGGCGGAAGTCATTCGGCACAGGTATGGGGGCAGTGTCAGGGTGGACCCCTTCTCCTCCCCAAGACCCTGACTGGGGAGACAGACAGCCAGACACCACGGCACCAGGGCTCTCAAGTCTGGGGTTCATCCCAGGAACACCATCTGCCCTTGGCCTGGGGAGGCCTTCAGGCAGCCTGAAGGAGGGGTGTCCCATGACCAGAGGGAAGGCCAACCTACATGAAGTGTGACCTGCTTAAGCCCCTCACCAAGGGTGGCGGGTGGTGGGGCAGAAGTGGTACTGAGGGTACATGGGGGTGGGGGTGCAGGAGTCAGAGGTGGTTATACTCACAGGATGTACATGATGACACCCAGGGACCACATGTCACATGACTTGTCATACTTTTCTGGACCCAGGACCTCAGGAGCTACCAGGGCAGAGGGCACAGGAGGGCTCTCAGTCTCAAGGGTCTTGGAGCCCAGGCAGGTACCTAAAGCCCGGGCAAGGTGGAGAGCAGGTGCCCGGGCTGCTGGAGGGGCACAGCAGATTGGTGTCTGGCACCTTCTGGGAAGGCAGCATGCGTGTGAAGTTGGGGGAGGAAAAACATCTCCCAGAAAAAAAAAATCCACTTTTAGGCTGGGTTGTAAGAAACGATAGCCTCCTAGCTACTTTGGGCCAGTCTCAGCCTTGGTGAGAGAGGAGAGGGAGAAAGGGGCAGTCTGGGGTTTGGTGGGGTCCTGCCATAGGTGAGAGGGCCTCAGCCCACCAGCTGCCCTGTGTCCCTTGCCTCCTGAATGCACAGGCTAGGTCACGGGCAAGGAAGAGCTGGGGCCAGGGCTCTGAGTTCCACTATCAGCTTCGCTACCCTCCCACGGGGCCTTGGTCTTCCCACCTGTGCAATGGCAGGGGGAGGCCAGAAGACTTCTAAGTTAAAATACCGCAAAACACATCCTGGTAAACAGAGTGCTGTTCCAGCTGTCTCAAGGGGCTTCCTACCCCTTAAACAGCCAGCTCTCTTGGGAGGCTTATTCTGAAGGAGAAGAGCTTTCTGTAAAACGAGTCATTGCCCCACTCTCCGGGAAGGGCCACTTGCAGCAGGGGCTGTCCAGATCTGGGGGCTGCCCGCTCATGGGAGCAGGGAGTTTCTCCAGGAAGCATGAGTCTGTGCACCACCCTGGGTCCCAGCCGTGCCCTGGCCTAAGGGACTCTCTCCCACAAGGCAGGTGGCTGGTACCCTGTATCCCTCTAATGTAGGAGGAAACGCCTGCTCCCTCTCTGAACATGACTCCCAGGAAGATAAAAACTGGAGAAAAACAACCGCGTTTGGGCTCTGTCCCAAGCTGATGGCAGCCTTTTATCACGTATATATTTAGAGCCACTGTGATGTCATTCAGCTCACAGGCCACAGCCAGAATTTTCCTGGATCTATTTTCAAAAGCAGAAGCTGGAGTTTGAGAGAATATTTTTGCAGCCTCCGGCCCCCCAGTCACCGCCTCCACGCAGACAGAATCCTCCCCTCCCTCCTCACTGGGCTTTAACCCTTTGGCTTCGGCAACCCACCGGCTGCCTCACACCACAGCAGGGTCCAGGCGTGACCCAAGGACTCACCCACATAATAGGGAGTGTAGCAGGGAGTCTGCAGGGCATTTTGGGTGGTCTCCTTGGCAAAGCCAAAGTCAGTGAGCTTGAGTACCGCATCTTTCTCCTTGGACGTGTAGAGCAGGTTTTCAGGCTGGGCCGGGAAGAGAAAACATTGGTCTGGAGTTAGGCTCCAGGTGGGGGCAGAGTCTCAGGGTGATCTTTAGCCAGACTTCCTCCCTCCCTCTTTCCTCTAGATTGAGGCAGGAGAAGCCAGGCCCATCTCATTAAAAAGACCTTGTTCTCGGCCACCAACAATGCGGGCCAAATTTGGAGAAGACTAAGCTGGCTAAGAAGTAACTTGGCAGAGTGGAAACTGAGGCAGGTGTTCGACCAAGGGTGTGGATAACCAAGTGCCACAGAAAGCCCAGGGGCAGGAACTTCTGAGGCTGATTTGGTGATGCTGCCATGAAATGCCAAAATGAGGGTTCGAGGGAAAGCTAGGCTTCTGATCCAGTGCTGTCAAGCCTACTTCCTGTGCCCAGCCCAGGATGAGCCCACAGGACAGGCCCCCTTGAGGTTGTTCAGGGAGAAGGCCTCTCTGCTTAGGCCCCAAGGAGCTGCACAGAGGCCAACCTTCCTGGTTATAGAGCACAGAGAGTCTGAGGGATGAAGGCTGCATGGAGGAGGCAGCCCTGAAGCTGGTTTTTAATGAACAGGTAGGACCTAGGCCCATGGAGAAGGGCAGCAGAGTTGGGGTAGCAGGATGGGGCATTAGATGGAGTTCCAGTCTGGAGCCAGTGAAAGCTATTTCTCAGGTTCTATTTGAGAAAATCTTACCTTGGATTGGGATAAAACAAGGAAGCAGTTTTAGTCTACACAAAGGAATCTTCTCTGCAGAAGGCTTTTCTCCCCTCAAGGGAAAAAAGGAAGCCAAGGCCAAAATAAAGGAAGAGTTCAGAAGGTGAGTCTATTGTGGCTTCACTTGTATCCAAAATCAAAGGCTAACTGTATGGGTTGGCGATACTCAGCCAGAGGAAGGACCTGATGCAGCAGCTGGACCCTCAGGTCTCCTCTGCCCAGTCTCAGGAGGAAACAGCCTAGGGGATCATGCTCTAGGAATGGGGCGAAGGGAGTTATAGATTCTGCTCTGATGGGGGCTGGCACATGCATTGAGTGTGTGTATGTGTGTATGTGAGGCTGCCTCAGTTTACATTTCATCCACCTGATCCCGATCACCTCTGAGATCCAGTCCTCCCTGGGCAGGAAATTTGGAGAGAACATCTCGCAAGCCTGTCCACTGGAAGGGCAAGTAGGTCCAGCGATTGGGTTACCTCTGCTCCTTTCTCCAGTGCCCAGCCAATGGCTTCTTTGCCTTAAAATGCTGGCATTAGAGGGCCCAACCTATTGAAACTATGGCTGCTACTTCACAGAAGCCCCAACAGCATGAGGCAGCCCCGGCCTGAGGCCTGGCACATTGTGTCTCCCCAAAATCCTTGGTGAATGAACAAATGAATGAATGAATCCCAGTGCAGCAACTGCACAGCCTTGAGCAAGACACTTAATCTCTCTAGGGCTCCTCATTTGTAAAATGGGTAACAGCATCCATCTCACAGGCTGGGTGAGGATTAAATGAGATGCTTCTTACTAGGACCTACTGGCTTGAGGTCGGCACTCAGTCATTCTTATGGCAATTCAGATTACAGTTTTGAAGGAAACAAGGAGACCTGTCTGACTAGAGCACAGTGGGTTTGCAGGGACCACGGGAGAAGAGGCTGAGAAGAGCAGTCTGGGCCAGGGGGCAGAGGTCTTGAATGCTGACCAAGGACCCTGGATTCCATCTGGTGGATGCTGGGACTATTGGGGTTTATGGGTGGTACTCTCTTCCCTGGTCTCCCAACCTGGGTCCTGGAATCTCACCTTGACATCTCGGTGGGCGATGTTCTGGCTGTGCAGGAACTGGATGGCGGTGCCAATATCCCGCATGATCTCTGCGGCTTCTGCAGACACAGATGGGAGGTAAGGGGGTGTCAATGATGCCAGTCAAGGGTCAGGCAGCCTAGAGGACTCCACCCTATCATCCCTCCTGGGAAAGCACGAGCCTGTAACAGCACTCTTGCCACCTAGAACCCCCATCCCATACCCTGACTCAGACCAGCCTAGGTTCCTCTGGGAATGCCCGCAGTTCACCTGGACCTCTTTCTGCAGGCCTGGGCTACCTCTCCCCAGGTCAGCTGCTGGTTGGCATCAAGAGGCCTTGAAGCCTCCATCCCAAGGCCATGGAGTCCACCTCCGACAAGGTGTCATAGACTCACAGAACCCCTTGGGAGATGGACACTCTGTCCCACCCCCTCCTGTTCAGCTGGGGAAACTGAGACACAGAGAGGAGCAGGGCCTTGCCCAGCATCATACAGAAACTCTGTATGATCCATCCCAGCCAAAATCCCTGGTCCAGCTGCACGCACATACCTCTCTCAGTGAAAGCCTGGTCACCACGCTCCTGAATCCTGCTGAACAACTCACCACCTTCCATGCTATAAGACAAGGTGACTGTAAGCAGGGAGAGGGAGAATCAGGTGTCAACCCGCCCCTGCCCTGAATCACAGGCCCAGGCCTCAAGCCCTGCTGCTCTTCCCCTGGGGAAAGGTCACTCTCAGCCTCCCTGTGCCTTGCAGAGCCTGCTGTGTGGTGGGCTGTTAGCTTGGGTGGGTTGAACTGAACTCTTAGAACTAGAGGAGGATGGTGGGCTCAGATCTTCACAAGGGAGTCCCTGTGTTCCCAGTGGCACAGTCCCTACCTGGTAGCCCCACACTCATCCAAGTTTCCCCAAATGAGGATGTCAACTATCATCATCATGACCATTGTTCTCTGAGCATCTACTGTGGGCTGTGCCCTGGGCAAACCATTCATGTGTGCTGCTGTGTGATCCTGGGCTGGTCCCTTCTCCTCTCTGTGCCTCAGCTTCTTAGTTTGTAAAACAGGGATTATAGCACCAACCTCACAGAGTAGTGGAGATTGAATCAGCAATACACTGGAACACTTAGAATGAACAGGGTGAATGCTACATTAAGATCTTCCTCCATATTTCATGTGGGAGTTACAGTGATTCAGAGAGGTTAGCAACTGCCCAAGGCCACACAGCTAGTGGGCAGCAGAGCCAGGATCTGAACCCCAAATCTGACTCAAGAGCTGCTACCCTGTGGGGTGAGGGGGAAGGAAGGAAGACAGAGGGGAGCTGGAGGCCAAGACAAAGGGCCCAGGGTCTGAGAAAGGTCAGGACTGAGCCACAGCGCTAGTGGAGAAGCCTGGGGTGGAGGAGTCCGCTGGCTCCAGCACCAGGTGGGACCACGGGAGCACACATCCAGGTGGGAAGGAGAAAGCTGAGGGGACCGTGTACGTCCTGCTCTTCCCCAAATCTCCCCCCAACCCGTGTTCAGGGCTTGGAGGCCTTCTCTGACAGCTCTTCCACCCTCTCCTCGCAGAGCGGAAATCACAGCCAGGGAGGACATATTAGAGCCCTGTGGCTTCCTTCCCATCCTTGTAGGATGCCCTGTGGCCAGCTGCACAGGTTCCACCCCCCCGCCCCCAGGGGCTGCGGTGTCTCCTGCGGCTGCTATCTAAAGACCAGAGAGGGCCCTGAAAAAATGATGGGAGCCTGGGGGCCACTGGGGTACCGGTGAGGCGCTGAGGTGGGGGGTGGGGGGGGCATACCATTCCATGACAATGAGGAGACAGCGCTTGTTGTGATGCATGTTCTCATACACGTCCAGGATGCGCACGATGTGGGGGCCGCCCGAGGCCTGCCAGTGGTGCTCCACCTCCTGCCGGGCCTTGGGGCTGTCGTACAGGAGCTGAGGGCAGGTAGGCACAGAAAGCGTCAGACTCAAAACCCACTTCTCCAGTAGCCACCCAGATGGTGCCACTGCCCTCACTTTGCAGACAAGGACATGTATGCTCAGAGACACCGGAGACCTGCCTAAGGTCACTCAGCTTATGAAGGGCAAAATGAGGGCTCAAATCCAGGTTTTCCTGATTCGTGGTCCAATGAGCACCTGGATTTGATTGAGGTTAGCTTCAAGCAGCCCAGCTGGTAGCTTGGGAAGGCCTGGGAGGTGGCGGAAAGCTTGGATGGGCTCAAGACCACAGAAACCCCTGTCTCCCTTCCCAGGGGCAGCAAGGAAGCGGAAATTGAGTAGGTTTTGTAGTCAAATCACATATTAGCTGTGAGACCCCAGGCCAGGGGCCACATATCCCCGAGCTTCATTTTCACAGTGGGATGGCAGAAGAATGTAAACCCAGAGATAGAGTCTGGGGGCAGGGAGGACCCTACTTGAGGGAGGTGACAGATGGCCTGGTGGCATGGGGTCCGGGCCTGGGGCTAAATTCCTCCAATGACTCAGTGTGACCTCAGGCAATCACAGCTCCAAGCCATAGTCCACAACTCTGTAAAACTGAATAATGACAGAGTCAGCCCCACAGGATGCATCACAGCAAGGTAGGCAGCAGGTGGGCGGGCGGGCGGCAGGATCCTTGTTCAGGTTAACTCAGCCCTGGGCTCTGGCTGCCAACCTTAAGGCCAATCACCGGAAATGAGCAAGATCCTGAAGTGGGCGGAGAAGTCAGCATGCAGAGGGAGATGGCCCAGAGTAGGGAGAGCAGGGATGAGCCATCCCCTAGTAGGGCTGCTCACATTGGTTTCCTAGTGGAGCAGGGCTGAGGACCAGATAGGCTCAGATCAGGTTCATCTTGCTCAGCACCCACAGGACCCTGGGCCACTACTGGTCTTGGTTTCCTCCCCTGCAGAATGGTGCCTCCTGCCAGGGCACTGTGTGGGGCAGGCTCTGGGACCAAGCTCTCTAGGCAAAGACCAACCGGGGTAGAGAGGAAGGCAGTGGGTTCTCGCATCTGCTGGCCCGTGGCTGCTCCATCTCCGGAGCTATTCACCTTGACCCTGGCCTGGAGTGCAAGGAGCTGGGCCAGCCCCTCCACTCCAGGGTCCCTGCTCCACTCCCTAGTCCAGGACGGGCTGTGCATGGAGGCAGCTGTAAGGAGACACTCCCAGCCTGGAAACCATGGATCCCTTGCGAATGCTGCCTCTGCCTCCCAGAACACCCCTCTGTTCCACGCCCACACAGCTCCCAAGCCCCAGCTTCTTACTTAATAGTGCTGGGGGTAGAGGCTCGGTCATCCCCAATCACCACACCAGCTCACCCACATTGTGTCCTGAGGTGGCTTTAGCCAGGGGGACCTCAGACTTTAGCCACAGGGTCAAAGATGTGCCATCCTCCCTCCCTGTTCTGTCCTCTCTGCACCCCTTCTCTGCTTGCCTCCTAACACTTCTCCCTGGCCCCTCTTCCCTAGCCTGTCCTGACTGTGTCCTACCAGGGCCCCCAGGCTGGCTCCTGGACCCCCTCCTCACTCTGCCCTGCTTCTGGTACCCAATCCCTATACCAGGGTCCTCTCTCTTCTCTCATAAGACCCCAAGCCCACAGCTGGAACACTTTCGGTGGGTTCCTCAGCCCCACCTCTCTCTCTCTGGCCCTTCTCTACCTTTAAATCCCTACCCTTGGTCCTCCAAATAAAGGCCACCTCCTCCCTTGGCATCCAGGCCTTGCCTTCCTCTCCCTGCTCATTCCTCTGACCCCAGAACACTTTGGGTTCTGGTCAGAATGATGTACATGCTGGTCTCAAATAGGCCTCACTCTATGCTTATGCCATGTGAACTCTCACTCCATCTCCTTCGCCTTTGAGCCAACTTTCTCCCTTTGAGGAACCTTCTGGGCTCAGTTCAGATGTCTTGTCCTCTGGAAAATTCTCCAGCTGTTCCCTCAGTGGTTTTTGCCTCTGTACCTCCCACCAGACTGGAAGGAGCTTGAAGGCAGAAGTAGGTCAGGTTAACCTGGAAGTCCCTGGCTGGAGCCTAGCAGAAAACATTGGGCTCCTGAACAAACAAAGGATGGGAAGAGGGGTATGGTAAGAGGGGAGGAAGGATGGAGGTGGATGGTCAAGGAGAGGCCAGAGAGCCTCATGGCCCGGGCCTGCACCCTGTGCTTTGCTGAGGTGGAGGAGCAGGTGGAACTGCCCTGAGTTGGAGCCTCTCAACGTCTCCCATCCTACTCAGTCCATATTTAGGAACCAATTTCCCATACAGATTAAAATAGTCCTTCCCTGAATGCCAAGGCCACTAGAACAGGCACAGGGGCAGGGAGGAAGCTGCCTCCTGAAAACACAATGAGTGCCCTCGGGCCTCTCTGCAGGGGAGATTACAGGGGCCAGAGCTCTGCAGTGGCCTCAACCAGGGCCAGCTGCCAACATGTTTCCTGGGCTGTCACTCTGGATCCCTCGAGTTGACCTTGAGTATAGCACCAAACCTCTTAGAGCCTCAATGTTCTCATCTTTCTTCCCCACAGCCAGGGCCTTCACCTCTTCCAGGAGTTCCTCCCAACGTCACCTCCTCTCAGAAGCCCTCCCTGACTTCCCTGTCTAAAGAGGACCTAAAGGATCCCTGATTCTCCCTTCATCCTTTATTTTTCTTTCTATAGATGCTTGATTATTGAGGTATACTTCACATACAGTGAAGTGAGTATACTTTACATTCATACAGGCCTCAAATCCAGTTCAGTGAATTTTGATGACTGCACACACCCTACGACCCACAGCCCTGGACAGAAAATGCTGCCAGCTCCCCAGAAAGCTCCCATCATTGCTCTTTTTACCTCCCTCCTGTGCAGCACTTTCTCACCACCTACACTTAGCGCATTCCTTTGACGACTCCTTAAACAAATACATACTATAGATATTGTACTTCCAATGTGACTGGCTCTGTTCTGAGCACTTTACAAATATTACAAGGAAGAGACTATTACCACCACTCTTTAGCAGAGAAATTGAGGCACAGAGAGGGAAAGTAATGGCCCCAGATCACACAGCTGTTTCCCAGTAAGGCTGGCACCATGCTGCCTACTGCATCAGACTGTGGGCCCACAAGGGCAGGGCCAGTCTGCCTGGTCACCACTGGGTCCCAGTATTGGCCAGAACACTGACTCAGATAATATTTGTAGATTTAATGAACAAATTTGTAGAGAGGGGGTAAGAGAAAGAAATTCTCACAACCACGAGGACAGAATAAGATTAAATTGAGGAGGCCCCAGGAAGGCTCAACAAATGGGAGACATGACAACCTGGCCAAACTTGCTCCCCAGTGTACCTCACCCACCCTCTCTGGTGAACCAGACTTTACCTCCTCTTCCAAGGAGCCCATCCTGACTGCTCCAGCTCACAAGGCCATTATTACAAGATGGCTTCATTCATGCAGGTGTACATGAGTCCTCACCATCCTTCATAAAAGATGTCCCCAAGCACAGGTTCCACCTTCCCAGGCACAGGAATGAGCACAGGGCTAGGAGACAGGAGGCCACCAGGTTCTACTCCTATTCTGTGTGACCTTGGGCTGGTCCTTTGCCTTTCTGTGCCTCTCTCTCCCCAGTGTTAAGTGGCAAGGCTTGGGCTAGACCAGGGGGATGGGAACCACAAGGAGGACCTCTGGTCAGGGCTCCTTGCAAAATACCTACTGTAGCCCCACTCCCACATCACTGCCCCCATGGACTGGCCCCTGGGTCTCCACTGACCCTATATCCAAATGCCTGAACCTCATGGGGGTCACCTGGTGTCCTGGTCCTCAGTCATAGCTCTGGAGAAAAGAAGATGGGGTGGCCTTCTGACAACCCAACAGACCTACACCCTAGCATCACTCCCATCCTACGTCCCCTGAGCACCCCCCCCAAGGGGTCCACCAAAGCTGGAGGGTCTGTGATGGCTCCCGGGCAGCTCCACAGCTCCAGCTAGTGCCCGACAGGCATCCCCGCACACCTGTGAGGCAGAACCTTGGCTCCCAGGTGTACTGGTGTCATGGGTCCCCACTGAAGTCAGACGAGCATCGAATCTGAGACATTTCCTTAAACAAATGATACTACACTAGCTTCAAGCTTTGATCAAATGCTTCCCACCCCATCCTTCTCCCCTCACTCTCCTTTGCCAAAGTCTCTTACCTACCCAAGAGCCTGCAGCCAGACACCTGAGACCCCTGCCAATCTGACCCGACAGTGAACCCAGCAAAGGCTGAGGGCAGAGCAGCCTGTGCCCCACAGACACCTGCCCACGCACCTCCAGCATCACCAGCAGGAATGGGAGCCTCGGAACTGGCCAGGCCTCCTTACTGCCTCCACGCTGTGTCCCTTCTCACCCGCGGACAGGGTTTACATGTAGGTGGAGGAATTCCTGAGTTCAGGAATTCAACAGCAGCATTTGACTGTTTGGAAAACAATTTGCATTTTACAAGACACTCTCTTTTCCCTTATCTCATGGGAATGCTCAGAGCCACCCTGTGAGGCAAGCAGGGTGGGGATCATCAGCCCCAATTTAAAGATTGAGGGAAAAGACGCTCCAGAGGATGAAGTCATTGCCCTGGGGCTGCCAGGCTGGAGTACGGTGAGGCTGGGACAGGGAGAAAAGGACTTTTGAGAGAGCATCCAGACAACCCCCACACCCCCGAGGGGAACTGAGAGGACGGTGTGGTCCCAAGTCGGAGGGCCCTGGCCAAAACTACAGCTTGCAAAACTCAGGCAACTTGTTCTGAAATAAATGTGTGCATGGGTGCAGAGGTGTGCACATGAGCAGGGGTGTGTGTAGGTGTATGTAGGTGCGTATGTGTGCCCATGGAAACATGGGTGCGTGCATACAGAAGCACCTGCATGTAAGGAGTGTGTGCAAGGGTGTGTATGGGTGTAGGTAGTTTGGGGACAAGGAATGTGTGTCAGTGTGTGGGCCGTGGGTATGTTTGTGTCTCTATACTCTGTGATGTTGACTCTGAACCCCCTCAGAGAGTAGGACCCATACAACTATCCATTTATTTGTCCAAAATTTTCTATTTCTTTGAAGTGTCTACAGAGAACTAGGCACAAAGAGGTGCCCAAGAAAGACTGGGGGTCTTGCTAAAACAACTCAACCTCTGACAGCCTTGCCTGGGCAGGTGACCAAGCCCAGACCACTCTGCTCAGACCTCCACTCCCACTGAGGCCCCACCTCCACGGCAGGGCCCATCGCCTCCCTTGCACAGAGCTGTAAAAGCACCCTGTCTGCCTTCCTAGAGAATCAAATAGAGCTGGGATGTCTACGGTGACTCTGTAAGACAGCCTTGGGACCAGCCCCCAGCACTACTCTTCAGCCACCTTCCCAGGCCCAAATGCCCACACACATAGTCAGTGTCCACACCCAGCTCACCCCAGGGCAGGCTCTTCCCAAGTTAAGTGTTCACAGTATCTCTGTCTGTCTTACACACACACACAGGAGGCCTCAAGGCCTGGGCCTGGACAAGTAGCCTCCCCAACCCCACCCCAACCTCCATACTCCCAGCCAATTAACCTGCAGCCCAGGCCAAGCTGCTCTGTGGCCTCTGCCGGAACACCCACTCCTTCCGGGGGAGGAGAGCTGGCTTGTAATCTCTCCCATCAGTGAGGCAGCAGCAATTAAGAAATACGAATTTGATTTCATGACAACCCACAGCCTGATAGACACCACCCCTATAGCAAAGGGAACCTCCTGGAAGCCACGGGTCCATTTCTTCTCACTGCCCTATGGGCCACCACAAGTCACATTGTTTCCCCTTTCCTGGGCTTCCAGCTTTGTTCAGTGCCAGGCGGGAGCACTGAAAAGGTACACTGATGACCGGGCTGTTGATGACACCACAGCAAACACGCTCGGGGGCCCAAAGTGAACAGAATGTTATAGGAAAACATAGGTTTGCGTATTTGTAAAATACTTACAAATACATAGATTTGTAAAAATGACTCGTTATTTTTTTCATGTGGAGAACCCCAATTCTCTACAGAGGGAGATCATGGATGAGAAAAGCACTTTGAACTGACAAAACTCCCTCCTTGTAAGAGTCTTCAACTCAGTCACATCTGGCATCCCTTCTGGCTCCCAGTTCTGTGATTAGTGAGGATAATTTTTCCATGTGTCGTAGCTCTAATCTTCTGAGAGACACCACTGGAAGAGGAGGATTCACTTTATAGCCAGTTGTTGAGACCACCCTGCCTTTGTGCTGTTAGCACCAGGGAGGGTCATTACTGCACTGCGCCCTGGCTCCTGGCCAGCTTGTGGGACCCTTGCTGGCTGCTTTGCCAACTTGGGGCATAGGCCATAGTTTCGTGAGGGGATGATGAAGACTGACCTCAAGTTCAGGGTTCTAAGCAGGAATTTCCTCCTTAGGGCCTCAGTATCTTCCTTTTAAAGCCAGAGCCGTCCCCTCCTCACTGACTTCACCCTCTCCCTCCCGCCAAGGGCACCAGTGCTATCGGGAAATCTGCTGGCCATGTCAAATCTAACATTTTAGCCACAGTTTCAAGTGAGAGCCTCAGACATGTGCCATTATTCTCTCACGCACTCATTTCCCCAGCTTTAGTAGCTCAGTAAGGGAACGAATGGAACCAATTTTGCTGCTATGGATTAGTTGGCCCCACGCGGGAACAGACCTCGCTCCATTAACTTCTGGCCATATACAGTCCTCTGTCTCAGGGTTGGCTCACATTATACCACTGACCCCAAACGTCTAGGCCACAGCTGAAGACCCAAGGCCTGATGCAGTGTGAGGACTGCCTTTATAACAACAGTCTCTCCCTGGGGCTCAGCTAGTGCTGCATTGGCCACAGCGCTTGGCCACAGACACCACCTCATTCATCACTCACTATATCCTGAGAAGAACCAGCATCATCCTTTACCTGTGGGGAAACTGACTCTAAGAGGTTAAGTAACTTGCCCGGTCACACCTCTGGGTAGTGAGAGTCAAAACTTGAATCCATACCTGTTAGCGCTAGCAGTGTGGACAATGCAAACGGCTGCTCTGCTCCTGTTATATGTGGAGCTTGGCCCCATGTCCCTGGGGCTAGACCAGGCTCTGCCACTTGGCAGTTATTACGATGGTGGCGGATGTTCACAGGGCCCCTGCTAGGTACTGGGCAATTATACTCCTTCAACAATGGCATCACTGACCATCATTTTCAGCTGAGAAGACTGAGACTCAGGGAAGTTGTATAGTTTTTCTGGGTTACAGGGTTCACCCATGGCTATCTCCGAGTCTAGGAGTCCTTTGGGAACCAGGATTCAACTCTCATGCCCAGAAAGTTCTGCCCATTTTACAGATCTCCTCCCGATGCCTGCAAACATTTCCTGCCCTGCCGAGGGGTGGGTAAGCCTGAAGCTGCGGCTGGGAATGCTACCACAGGCACTCTGTCCTCAAGCATGTGCGGGTCTACGGATGAGTTACTGCCCATCAGGATGCTTGATGAGGATGTAAGCCCTAGGGAACTGGTCCTGGCTCCTTCTCTTTCATTCTCCTTTCTTTCCAGAGCCACAACCTGGCAAAGCAGGCAAGATGGGGAAGGCCAGCCCCTCTCAAGGGAGCCCAGGAACAAAGAGGGCCCCCAAACAGCTGCTCACATTCCAGGCCAAGGCTGGGTACCTGATGGTCAGAAGTGGGGGTGCAAGTAGCTGACTGACTGGGAGCCTCCCTCCTCACCTCCCACCATAGTCCTGGGACGGGAGGGAGTAGCTGGGGCTCCAAGCTCAATGTCTTCCCAGGAAGCTCTGCGAACAGGAGAGCCAACACACACTTGAAATTGTCAAGTCTCAAGAACACAAAACTCCTTCAATTTGCTAAATATTGGTGGTCTCAGTTTGTTTGCTTCCCACCAGCCCCAGAAAACCTGGAAACAAAGGCAGAAGTGCCAGGTCTGGGGAGGAATAGAGAGGTGTGGGGGAGGGGATGAAGGTTTCCAAAAAAAACTAAGCTAGGCTCCTAGGCAGGGAGGGAGAGGGACAGAGGAACATGAGTGCTAGCTGGGCAGGCCCAAGGGTCCCAGTGCCCTAGGCCAGGGTCCATGAGCTAAGAAGAACCAGTTATGGCCACACAGGGCTCCAGGTCAGACAGACCTGCGTGCCAGATGCAGAGGACAGTTCCGTCCTCCACTCACCTGTGGCTATGCACAGGCCATTCAATCTCTCTGAGTCTTACTGGACCAACCTGGAAAATGGGGACAGTGACAGTACTCATATCCCTCAATGGCCGTGAGGATGGAATGAGAACACACAGAGAGCTCAGGTTAGCACAGGACCAAGTGCACACAGAGCAGAGATGGGCTTCAAGGTTTGCTTGGCTTCAGGGTTCTCCTGTGTCTTGCCTTGAGGTGGCCTCACAGTCTTCACCTCCATGTTCTTCAGATTATGGGGATATTCAGGTGCAGCCTCTGGGGCCCAGGGAGGTGGGCTCCCTCCAATCCAGCAGGTCACAGAAAATGATCTCAGATCCCGAGAGAGGCAGGACTGGGCTTTGCAAAAGTGGACCAAGGATCAAGAGTCTGTGGATCATGTTTTGCTGTGAAAGGCTCAGTGAGGAGGGGGCAGACCCTCCAGCGTGGGGAGATCGTGGCTGATCTCAGGGGGGAACCCTGGCCATGGGAAACAACCTAAGCCAGGGACCCAAGTCAAGGAATTAACCCAGCCCTCAGCTTTGGCAGACTGGAGGAGGGGGCACCCCCACTTTCTTCGACAGACACCTTTACATCTGCAACTCCTCTGAGCACCCTCTCGAGCAACGCCCCCTTCTGCAAAGTGTGTGGTAACCTTGCGTTGGTCCCCTAACCTCCCTGAGCCCCAGCTCCTCATCTGTGAAATGGGCACACACTCTCCTCACCCATGAGTGGGGCAGGCAGGTCTGGGACTATCAGCACCTGCTTTACAGGTAGGGAAAGAGGAGCAGAAAGAGCTATGGCCTCCACCCTCTCTCAGAGGTTACACAGTGTGTAAGTAGCAGGACCAGAACTCCCCTGCCCCCGGCAGGTGCCAGACCCTCACATTCCACCCATGGCCTTCCCACGGGGCTGAGGAGAGGCCGCACGGCATCTCGTGAGCCCTGCGAGTGCTTGCTCAGAGGGTCCAGCTCCTATTATTCTCCTTTAGCTTCTTAAAGGAGAAAATGATTTTTCTGTCAAAATCAGCTACACAATTGGTGAAACATTACCCTGGTTCTATTTCTTCTATGACAGCGTGAAAACAAGACATATTCTTCGCAAGACTGAAAAACTTTTAGCAAACACAAGTGTTTTATTCTGAACTCAGAAATGCCTCTTCAGTGGGCCTTCCTCATGCAGAGACCCCCACCTCGGCCACTGAGGCTGTGCCCCAGCTGTACTGCAGTCATGCCAGCCCAGCCCATGCAGGGCGACAGAGGCAGTGGCCACCTTCCCTAAGCAGGGGCAACCAGGGCGAGTGAGGCCATGCCCAGGAGACCCCTGCTGAGGCACCCAGCTGGCCATGCCTCTGGCCAGCTCTGCAGAGGGGGACCCAACAGCCTCTAGCTCTCGGAAGGACAGCTGGTTTCTTTCTCCCAGAGGAGATGTTACAAAGATGACAGAGAGTAAGAAGTGGGGGCTGCAGAGACCCTAGAGAAACGTCTGACTCTGCCCCCAAGACCTGCTCCTCCCAAAGCCAACACCACGTCTGCTCGGCAGCTCTCCCACTCCCCTGGGCTTCATCCACGTCCCTGCAGCTCCCCACACAGGCCTGGGTGAGCGCGGGCAGCCATCGCCCTCCTCAGGCTCCTCCCAGGGGAGGCAGGGGAACTGGCTGCCCAGGCTTCCAGCCTCCTTGGCCTTGGGCCCAGGCCCCTCTCTCTGCTGCTCCTGTTCAGCTAGGAGGCTCCCAAGCCTCCAACACCCAACCAGCTCCTGGGAAACTCCTGGTCTCTGGAGCCACAGCCATGAGGAAGGGGAAGCGAAAGAGGGAGGAAGGCCTCACCCTCTGGGAGGCTGGGACGGTGGCCTGGCAGCACCGAGGGACACTCCTGCCCTGGGAATGGGCTGCAGTGACTCATCTGTACTCTCTCAGCCTTCCTAGGGTAAAGACGCACCTTGGTACTGGCTTGGCCTGACTCAGAGATCGAACTGAGCCACGGAGTGCGCTGGAGAGGGGTCTTAACCCCAGAGCTCCTGTTCCCAGCAGAACACACACCCCACGGTGGTGTCACCCCAGCTGACTGTTCCCCTGGCACTGTTCATAGTCACTGCCCACCAAAATGGTCTTCACAGCCAGAAGGGGGGCCCCGGTCAAGCAGAGCACCCAGCCCCTTATTACAGATGGGCACACTGGCCCGGGAGGGGGCCTGGCACACAGGGAAGGATGGCTGAGAGCACAGCTTGGCTGCCAGACAGGCTGGGGTTCCAGCCCAGCCTGGGCGTGTCCTGCTATGTGATCCTGAGTGAGTTAGTTTGCCTTCCTGGACCTCAGTCTCTGCATCCAGGACATGGGGGTGGTGACAACCCATTCTTAGACTCTGCTGTGTTTGTGTTTAGTGTGTAGAAAGCACTCCAGGGATAAGTGGGTGCTTTTATCCCCCCGCCCCATGCTGCTGCCTGTCAGAGGGCATAAAGACCACCTGCCAGTCCCACTGCCACATCCTGAGAAGGGGGTCTGTTTATGTTGCGGGAACAGCTATGGAACAAGCTGAGTCCCCTGGAGGCTGAACCCTTAGGAATGGGGTGATGACTGTGGCAGGTCAAGGCCCTGGCCTTTCATGCTCCTGAAAATAGACTCTGATCATCACTTAGGGGGTGGGGTGGGGTCAAGTTCAGGGTGCAGGCTAGAGAGCCAGCAGCTCTGGGGTGCTCATCCCAGCTAGCGCGGGGCAGCGCAGTTCTGAACCTAAAACAGAGGCACACTCCGCCTCGCACCTCAAGCCCTCCCATCCCCTCCATAGGCTCTCTCAGTTGGCTGGGAGGCTGTGGCCCTTTCTCTCCCCGACCTCATCCAGCAATCCTTGGGCGTCACAGTGCTCCTGGTCTTGCACCATTGTCCCCAGCAAGTCTCAGACCACTGAGCCATAAAAGGAGACCCACTAGCAGAAGCCACAGCCAAGGCTGACTTCCCAGACTCCACAGGGAACCGCCTCAGGTTACAAGCTTGGCCCAAATGCCCCTGACTCCAATGCTCCAGCTGCCAAGGCGGACAGCACTCGGTCAAGGCCAGGAGCGGAGGAAACACTGTGAGCGGCCTCCTTCTTGTCCTATCCCCACCAGACACTGGGGGGTGGGGCAGGCTTTCAGGGTGACTAGGATGAGTAAGATGAGTCCCGAGCACCTGACCAGCCCCCATCTGTCCTCCGCCTGCTCTCAGCCCGCAGGCTGTGGAGAAGAGGCAAGCCAGGCCCGAACCCATGAGACAGATAGAAGGTGGCAGCCCGAGAGGGGAGGGACTGAGCGACAGCAGAAGAAACAGAGATGGGCAAGAAGGAGAGGGACAGGGAGGCAAAGAAGACAGAAAGAGGGAAAGCAGCACAAAGAGAAAGTAGCAAGGACAAAGCCCTCGTCTAAAGAAAAAGGCAAACCTAATACCAAACCTGCAAAAAAAGCAAAATCAATCTTCTCAGCATCCCTGATCCATCCAGTGCTAAAAAGGCCTCCTGAGGCTCCTCATCCTCAAAAAGGCCCACCTGGTGCTCCTGCTGTAAACCGGCCCCCATGGTTCCCACACAGCAGGGTGCTCATCACAATGACACAGGGCCTAATCCACTTAGTTCCAAAAGGGCAGAGGTGGGGAGGCGTTTCTTTCACATCATTCTTTCCAACCCTGCAAGGGGCTGGCTTCCCCAGGTGCAGGGTAAGCCCAAGTGAGGCCTCATGAAGGCCAATAAAGTGCCACCAAAAACTGTACCCAGGCCGCCCCAGATGAGATCTCCGCTCTCTGACAGTGTCTGTGGGCCTGGGCAGTCTCATAGCAGGAGCCCAGGGAGAGTTAGCTACCCAGACCGCATCCCGTTCCCCACCACACATTCAAATCCAGGGTTCAACTGCACCAAAATGATGGTGGTTTTGCAAAAAATTCCAAAACTGCCTTTTTCCAAGGTCACTTGGGGAGAAAGTAGCAGGAAGGACTTTAAGCACAGAGCCCTGTTCCTCTCTCAACCCCAGGTGGCCTCTCATGTGGAGCCACACGAGACCTCGAACAGGTGGGACAAAGGGCAGCAGAACCGAAGTTCTCCTGGGAAAACATGGGAGCCTGTGGGAGTCCATTGGAGCCATGATCCCCCTGCCCTGAGAGCAGCAGACTCACCTATCCGGGTGGGACCTGGTGAACACTTTTACAATACAGGTGTGCTGCGAAGACGCCCTCACCTAGGGATGACCACTGTCCCCAGCTCTTGCCTGGTGGCCATCACCTTGGGACACATGGCAGCCCGTTGCCAGGAAAGGAGGCTGGGGGGGCTACAGAGCCAGATGCTCCACCTGCTGCCCCCTCACAGGGGTCTCCTATGATGATGTGTCAAGGAGGTCCTGGGAGAGGAAGACAAGGGATCAAAGTAGGAAACAGCTTCCCCAAGTGCAAACCTCAGCAGAGACATAACAGACCTCTGTTGTCATAGAGACCAGGCCCTGAACTGAACAACAGCCCAGGTGACCCAGAAGCCCCTACAAAACCCCTGGCAACAGTGGTCCACAAGGGTGGTCCTGGTGATGCTAGAAAAATAAGCTCTGGGAGAAGGAGGGAAGATTTTTGCCCACCTAGTGGGGAAGGTCACCAAAGAGAGAGGCCTCTAGTGGACGACCTATGAATCTGAGTTGTGGGCAGATGGAGAGTGAGAGTCACCTCTGGCCTTTTCTCTCCATCCTTCAAGCCCTATGTAAACGCCTCTTCTTCCGGGAGCACTTTGGTCCCTCCACAGCTCCCCAGAGTTTGTCAGGGCCCGGACCCCAGCCCTGCTGAGATGAGCCATATCTGACCAGGACACAAGACTCAGGAGTGGGGAAGTGGTACTGCACAGCAGGTGCTGAGCTGTCCAAGCCAGACATGTCGTCACACCCTGGGTCTTCCTCTGTCATCCACATCCTTCTCAGACCAGAGGCCTGCATTAAAGCTGGCAATGTCTTCCAGAAAACCGCCCCTGGCTGGCCCGGTCCTGACAGTTTTCTCTCCCCCACTCACCAACCTGACTTCCTGCCTGTGGCACCCTGGACTCTGCTAGGCTGCGCTTGCCTGAAATTCAGAAGGCCTGGGACGAACCACACAACCTTTCTGGTGCAGTCCCACGGCCATCATGGTCCTCGTGCACTGGCCTTGCATGACCACCACCACTTACAGGCACAGAGTCCTGTACAGTGAGGGAGCTAGGCAGGTACAGACAAATACCAGCAGCATCACTTAGGACCCAGGGGAACCATGGAGGACGTTGCCAGCATCCTTCCAGGGGCCAAGTCTCAGAGACCCTCCCATGTCCCCACAGACTTGCACGAGGCATGAGATGACTAAGGTGCTAAGACTCTGTCATCAAACTGCCAAGGCTCATGTCCCAGCCCTGCCACTCACCAGCTGTCCACCTTGGGCAAAGCATTCACCTTTATGAGTATCAGTGTCTTCAACCATAAAATGGGAATAACAAGTTAGGTAAGATAACACGTATTGCACACTGAGAACAGGGTCAGCCAGACAGAACACTCTGGAAAACTGTTAGCTATTTACAAGAATATTAGAATCCACAACCCCAAGGCCTGACACCTGGACAGATGGCATCACTTCCTGGGTGGGAAGGGAAAAAGGTTCTGGGAGTCCCAGCAGAGGGAATCCCAACAGTAGCCAGGAGCACAGCTTCTAAAGCTGTGACCAAGGCCGGCTAGGCAGGGTGTGAAGCATCTCAAAACAACCCACCTCCGCGGAAAACCCACAATTGGCATTTCGTAGGGTTTGATGCCCTCCTTAGGATGCTCATTTAAAAAGCAAATGGCCTACTCCTGGCAGTTCCAAAGGCTCCACTTGAGTGTGGTAGTGCTTGACCTCCTCAGAGCCTTTCCTTCCAGGAGATGGGCAGCCTGTGGAGATGTTAAGGTGCAGTGAAACCACTACTGCAGACTCCAGACCCCACTGTACAGGGCTGCCAGCCCTCCACATGCTTCCTGATTTGTTGACTCAGTAAACAAGAGGCCCCGCAGATGCTGATCTGACCGGTCTGGAGATGGCAGGTGAAGGAGTGGCAGCTGCCAGATGAGAAAGTACCTGGCTGTCCTGGCAGCCCCACCCAGCCTCAAATCCAGCTCTACAGCACCAGCTCCAACAGGCCAGCCCCACCTGTGGAGCAATGCAGGGATTTCCTGGGCATGGGGATCTGGCACCCCACCACTCCACTCCACAAAGACAGTAAGAGGAGGGCGCTGGGAGCCCTGGGGGCCTCCAACAGGCTCCAGTGGACCCAGAGCCCAGAGAGCAGGGGCAGAAAGAAGACTCCATTTCTCCTCCCATGTGCAGAACCCCTCTTTTATTGTTTTTATTTAAGTCACTTCTGCCTGCCAAGAGGCTGAGGACCACAAGTGGGCTTGGCAGGAAGTCAGGAGGGAAGAGGATTCTGGCCTCTGCTATAATCCGCCCTCCCAGTTAAGCCATGTGACTTCTGACCACTAACTCCAGGTCCCAATTTTCATATATGGGATAAGGATTGAGGGGCTGGATCTCAGCTATGATGGGGTGACTGATGGGGGACAGATGGGCAGAGCTGTGTCCAGTTAGGAGTGAAGCTAAGGGGTGTCAATTAACCAGTTAGGACTGGAAGGGGTCACAAGCAAGAGGTCAGTAGGAGGCAGTCCCCTGCCCTGGATACTTGGCAAGCAGACCTCCAGTTCCTGCCAAAGGGTGGAATGGAGAGTGGACTGACAGCACTGGTGGCGGAAACTGGCCTTGGGAGGGAGCCGCTGAGTGTGAATGAGGCCAAGATAGACCAAGCCAGTGATCAGGGGCTGAGGGAAAGGGGAAGAGGCCCAGCTCCCCAAGGAGGAGGAGTCTACTTCTCTAGGGCCCCCAAAGAGCAGCAACAGCTACAGGGACAGCGACCACAGCTCTTCCTGCTTTATGAGCGCCTGCCCTGTTTCAGGCTTCATACTAAGCACTATCTGCCACCTTGAGCAACAGGACCAGGAGAATGGGCATAGAGAGCGATCAAGACGCTAGACCTGGACCACCAGGAAGGAGTGGGCTGGACAAATCCAGGCTACAGGACAAGGACAGGCCAGCCTGGGGACCTGGGATGGTCTGGGGAAGCTGAGAGACACAGAGCCCAGGGCCTCTACTTAGGCTGACCTGGAGCAACTGGAGAAGGGGCTAGGTAGAGGCAGAGAGAGGGCTGAGACCCATTCACAGGCTGGCTGAGCTCCTGGGGCCCAGGCCTGCCCATGTGCTGAGGTCCCCCTGTCCTGGGCCTCCTGGGTAGGGAGCAGAGGCTATAAGCAGAAAGGTGCCCCCTCCCTCCTCAAAGCAGAGTCATCACTCACAGTATAGGTACAAAGTGCTTCAGGCTGTGTTTGTCCCATCTTGAAAGATGGAGTGAACCTGCCCAGTAGGGTACGGACTTTTAGGCTTGGTCACTGGAGAGGGTGGGGGTTGGCAAGAACAGGAAGGTGCTGGGGTGGGGTCCACATCTAATCCATGTCCCCCTGGAGGGCCAACCTAGGGTCAGGTCCTGAAGGTCTCAAGCCAGTAGCCCTAGTCACACTCACCCCTGAAGCCTTAAGGGGTTCTGTAAGCCTGTCCCAGTTCCCAGCCCAGAACAGAGAGCACTGAGGCCCTAGATTCAAGAGAAGATGCCTTGGAAGTTGTTGCAGTCACAAGTTCCCCCAAGTTACTTGTTAGACACAGCACCTATGGGGAAGGGCCTAGACCCAGTCCTGGGTCTAGGCCAGCGCTGCCTGGGCCCATGATCTCTAGCCTCTCACACTCTCCATTCCTCCCTCACAGCATCTGGAGTACCACAGGGGCTGGTCAGAGCTCAGCCCTGGCTCACAGGGCCAAAGCCTCAGTATTAAGAGGTACTCTGGCCTCAGTCAGCCTCTTGTCTACTCAGACTGCCCCCTGACCCTAGCAGGGCTGAAAGGGCTAAGACAGTGCTGAGGAAGAGGGTGGAGATTCTCACTTCTCACCCCATTACCCCCATCTCCCCTCAGAAGAGCCACCTTTTCCCTGAAGGACTCAGAGAATCCCCTGCCTGGGGCTCCAAAAGGGCCCCCTAACCCCACTCCACTGCTGAGTTAGTAAGCCAAGAAGCTGTGCCTGAGACCTAGCCCCACCGGCCCAGCCCTGAGCATCCTCAAGACCCATTCTCATGATCCCTTCCAAGATCACCCTGGGGAGACGACTATTAGTCCTAGTGCCACTGGGGAAGACAGAGAGTTAGGCCCAGGCCCCTGCTCAGACACTTGCAAACCCTGCATGCTAAATAAGTCCTGTAGCCTCTCCAGAGCTGCTCCAGTTTCTTTACCAATTACTCTACATGCATCATTTCATCCCAAGCTCACATCAACTCCTTATCTTATCAACCCTTGCAGAGAGGCAGAAACCTGATTTCAAGAGTCCAAAGAGCTAGTCCAAGGTCATGGAGCTGGCAAATACAGGCCAAAGATTAGAGCTACATCTGCAGGACTCTGTGCTCAGGCTTATGATTGCAATGACTATAAAATGAGAAGATCCTTGCTGTAGTCTAACCTCCAGGAGCCACTCTCCTTGCCATGCTCTACCCACCCAAGTGGCCACTGGCACAAACTGCAATTAAGTAAAGTTCCCAGTGATGACAGATTCAAGGGATTCTGGGTATGGGGCAGGGTCCTAGGCCCAGAAGTATGTGGCTAGATCAGCCATCCCCAGGACTGCCTGGATTCCACCTGTATCAGTGAGGTCTTAGCCAGGCCTACAGCGGCATGACGTGGCTAGATGGCTGGCCTGCCCTCTGCCCAGGAAACAGGGTGGGTCAGACTTGAAATAGGGCCTGCCCCTTTCAACATGGGTCTGGTGACTCAGCTAGAGCCCATCAGCACCTTCCTGCCCACAGGTGTGATGGGCATCAGCCTTGCCCACCAGCCAGCCCTAAGAGGCTCCCACCACTGCAGCCGGGCAGGCAGGGGCCACAGGAAAATGTAGCCCCACCTCAAGCTTTCATGGGGACTCAGTCACAGGCAGAAAGAAACTCAAACCCATTTCAGTCAGAAGAGCTTTTCATGGAAGGAACAGCCAAGCTGAGTGAAGGTCCTCCTTGGGCCCAAACACATAAGCCCAGCCAGAAACCCAGAATCAGGAGCCACTCTTTCCCTACTTCCGGGTACAGCAGGCTCTACTCATACTGACTCCACCCCCTGCTCCCTGGGACACCATGAGCTTAGCTAGGCTAAGCCTCAGTTTCCCCATCTCTAAAGGAAGAAGGACCTGACTTTACAAGGAAGTTTGAGGATGAAAAGTGCTGCTGAGAGTAAGATTAACAGGGGCCCTGGGCATTTCCTGTACCCACAGGCCTCTGCTGTTGGGCCCTCCAAGTCACCTACGCAGCACTAAGGGTCACTGACCTTCAGGGCACACTTCTGCCCAGTGCGCCTGTGGAAGCACTCCAGCACCTTGCCGTTCACACCCAAGCCCAGCACCTGCTTGGACAACTGGTAGTCATCTGTTACTGCGTACTTCTTGGGCTCGCGCCGCCCCCCGAGGGCCGGAGCGCCGGCTGGGCAAGGTCCGCTGGGTGCGGCTGGCGCGGGTACAGGACCCCCCTGTTCCTCTGTTGTCTCGACATCCATGGCCCCTGCGGGGCGCTCGGAGGCGGCGGCCCCAGCCTGGCGCGTCCAGGGCACCTGGGAGAGAGAAGAAGAGTGAGTTCCACTCAGACTCCTCAAACACACCTCAGCCTTGGAGCCCCTAAACTAGACTGGGCTTCGGGGCCGGGTCAGGGCTGGGAGAGCGGGGCGAATTGTTGGAGTGTAAGGACGCATGGCAGGGGACGGTGGTCGCGCAGCCGGGCACAAGCGAGTCCCGCCCGGCCACAGGTCCAAAGGGGAAAGGGCTGGGCGCGGATGGGCCGCGAGGTTCCGGGAGGGGGAGGGGGAGGGTGCCCAGTGAGGGAGAACCTGGCGAGGGCGTACCTGACGGCGGTGCACCTGGCTGCGGCGCCGTTGACGGGCAGGGGCGGCGGTCGCGGGAGCCGGCGGCCGCTAGCGCCCAGAGCCCAAAGCCGGGAGTCGCGCCGCCGGCGGCCCACGTGACCGCCCGCCCGCCCTCGCGCGTCTCCGACTTGGGGCCGGGCTCGGTCAGCCTTAAAGGGCCAGGCGGGCCCTGGCAGGACGGGGCCGGACGGGGCGGAA
Source organism: Camelus bactrianus (assembly GCF_048773025.1). Classification (NCBI taxonomy): domain Eukaryota; kingdom Metazoa; phylum Chordata; class Mammalia; order Artiodactyla; family Camelidae; genus Camelus; species Camelus bactrianus. The sequence continues at coordinate 33,081,535 of NC_133555.1, forward strand.
GCCCCTGGCGGTCCAGCCCTAGAGTCACAGCAGAAATAGGGGACGTGGCTTCTCGAGGGGGCGGAAACCTCCTAGGCTCCACCGGCGGCCGGGGAGCTCCCAGGGCTAGCGCAGCCGGGTCCCGCGTGGGCTGTGTGAGCCCCGAATTTTACCAACCACTAGGGAAGTGAAAGCACAGATGTCTTGTTTCTGTTGGAGATTCAGGTAGCCTCTTGAGTCGGTTGTTTTCTCTGCACGTTGCTAGGAGCAGTGAGGGGAAACCATGCATTCTGACTCACCTGGGTTAATTGGTCAGTTGCAAAACATGTATCCATGATGTACCCATGTGGGGAATGTGTGTAAGCATTGGTACCGGTATGGACACCGCAAGGGGACAGACATCACCATTGCGTACTTTTTACCTTTCTGTATGTAACTTGTAAGTCTTCTGACTTCCTTAATAGTGACCGATCGCCAGAGTACCTAAAGTCTTAATTTTTGCCAACATGCCAAGTGAAATGCAATTTTGTGATTCTCGTCTCTCTGGTTCCTGGTGGCTCTGGGCGTCTCTCTAGCACTGGCATCTCTCCCTTTCTGTGCATCTCTTGCTCATATTCTGTTGGGAATACAGCGTCCTTGGACCAAAATTCTAAATTCCCATTTGGTCAGATCCATCAACTTTTCACCTTATGGTTTGAGCTTTTGGTGTGTTTAAAAAGCCCCCTCCTTCCACTCCAGTGGCAGATATTCTTTATTAGCTAAATGGTTTTCCCTTCCACATTTAGGCCTCTACTCTGAGCCCATCTTAGATTACCTTACATAAATAAACCGGTTTTCCCATCCCAGGCTGTTAACTCTCATTTCACAGATGAGAAAACTGAGGACCCCTGAGAGGAAACAACTTGTCTAGAGCCGCAGGGTGTGTGGCTGTCTCCTTGGACAAATCTACACTACTCCCGTATATCCTTCTCACACCCCGCCCCCAATCCCAAACGAGGTGTCGTGCTTGGGACTGGGAAGGTGCGAGGTGGGGCAGGATCCCTGCACGGTCCTCTGCTGCCATCTACCGACCATTAACGGGACTGCAGGAACGCGACCTCTGTCCCAACCATGGGTTATCTATGTATATGCTTAAGTATTCAAAGGTATCTTCTGGCTCTGGGATTGGGGCCCCGCAAGCTCCCTGTCCTATGCACCCCCAACACACATACACACACATGTGGATGCACACTTATGCCTTATCCAAGCTCTTCAGTGCAGCAACTCCAGGAGAAAGGGCACCCTCTCTGTACAGTGATTGAGCTGGATGAGGGTGTGTTGAGGGTCTGCTCTGTTTCCTTAAGGAGACCTTCAAGCTAGCAGGGTTCAGAAAAGCAGAGGCCCTGAAGATAGTCTCAACTAAGCGTACTGAACCATCCTTTTGGACCAGACACTGGGGAAGTGCTCTATCTGGCACCCCATGACCTCACTGGGACTGGAGACGGGAGGGCAGTACCAATCCCACACAGCCTGCAACACAGACACATAAGACAGACAAGTCTTGAGAGGTCAAGAAACCTGCCTGAAGTCAGTAGCTGTCATGGCAGAGCCCCCATCCCAACCCCCAAAGAACAACTCCAGGGCCCAGCTCTCACCCTCAAATTATGCCCTCCTCTCCTGTGCCCCTCTGCCCCCTCCCACATCCATATGTACATATTCTCACACGTGTTCACATATGCACAATCACACATTTACATGTGTGCACACATGCACATAGAGATACACAGGCATGCACACAACACACACACATTCATGCCTAGCTGGACCAGGACTTCTCTCCTTGAGCCTCACCTGAGAATCTGATCCAAGATCCCAGAGCCTTGAATAAAGCCTGTGATCCAGATATTTTCATTGCTTGGAGACTAGAAAAGGATCCTCCTTCTTCTGTGGGGGTGGCTGGTTTGAGCCAGATGAACCCAAAGCTGAGCAATGTTTCATTCTGGACAAGCAGGTCTCGACTCATAAGCAGCAGGCTAGGGAGTTGAGGGTGGAGGCAGGCTCCTTGTCACAGACAAGGACTTCTCTGCATGCCATGGTCTCTGAGATATCTTATTTTCTAAAAATAGAGTTAGATTACAATTGTTCTAAAATTTTTATATTTGTAGTTTTCAAACTGGTCTCTTTTTATTAAAAATTTTAATTGCATAAGTAAAACTTGATTGTTATATAATAAATAAAAAACATACAGAAAGGTAAAAAGTATGCAATGGTGATGTCTGTCCCCTTGCGGTGTCCATACCGGTACCAATGCTTACACACATTCCCCACATGGGTACATCATGGACACATGTTTTGCAACTGACCAATTAACCCAGGTGAGTCAGAATGCATGGTTTCCCCTCACTGCTCATGTTCCAGTAAGTATCTGCCACCTGCCCACTGATGGGAGGATTTAGTATTTGGGATGGCTGGGCCAGGGCAGGGGTGGGTTCATGGTGGCAGATTCTGCCACACAGCCCTTCATGATAGCTGCACATCTATGGGGATGGGGGCTGAGGCCTTTGGAGTAGCTTACAATGACCAAGGGGTCCAGTAAGTGCCTGAACAGCATGGGAGGGGGGCAGCTGAACCCTCCCTCCCCCAACACACACACACTGTTCTTTGAGAAGAGAGGCTGCACATGTGAGAGTATAGAGACAAATGAGCCAGACCTTGAGGAAGGAACTCCCGTATAGTCTCGTGACCCATCTTCTGACTGTTCTGAGTGGGGAGGGGCAGAGAGATCCTGCAGCAAGGCCAGTTCCTGGGGTGCAAGGCAGGGGTTTTTCTGCAAGGGAGAATCTAAGGCGATTTGACACAAGAAACTAGGAGAGGAATTGCCACTGGGTGTCAGTGTTGGCCCAGCAATCAGGGCAAGAGGTGCTAATTAGATGGCTCCAGGGACTCACAACACCTAGGGCAAGCAGGCACCTGGGGCAAAACAGAGGCATATCACTGTCCCCAGCATGCCTGAAAGGTGCATTACACTGTCAAATTCACAAAGGACGGTTGGAGGGCAAAACCCTTGGGGCCCTTTAGTTTACACACAGAACTGCATAATCACCGACTTCTGTAGGGGGCTTTCAAGGGGACATCCTTGGTGCTCGGCCATTGACTGGCCAGGAGACAGGGAGGCTTCACTGAGGACCTGAAAGTTGGATCCCGAAGGATGCCTAGAAGCTGGCATGTCGCAAGAAGAGGAAGTGTGGGGAGGGATGGGGCCTGAGAGATCTAGGATATACTGTAACCTCTCTCTGCCTCAGTTTCATCACCTATTAAGAGGGGGCAATATGTAGTAGTAAGAAAATAAAATGGGGCTGGAAATTGCTGAGCACACCTGGCACATAGTAAGTGTTCAGTAAAGTAGAGTGAGAAGGAAGCGGTACAGTATTAGGGTAGAGAGCTTGGGATTTGTCCCCACAGAGAACTAGGTTCAAATCCCAGCTCTGTTGCTTGGCAACTGCGAAGGCCCTTTGCCTTCACAGTAATGCAGGGCAGTAGCCAGTTCCTACTGAAGAGATAGCATCTGACGCAGGAGCCCCAGGCTGGGATCTCCAGGTGCCCCAGCCGTCAAAGTGAGTAACAAGGGTTCCACGCCCATCAGCATCCCATTAAAGGAGCTTCTAGCCTATTTTGGTGGGGCTACACTGAAGCTCAACTTCTCTTTAGGAAATTTATGGAGAAGTGGATTCCCTGAAGTCACTTCTCATTTGAACCAATTATTTTGTCATTTTGTCCTGTTTCACAGGGCTTTGCTTTTGGATCTCTCTGTTTTTCATCTCCTCCCAGGCAGGGCAAGCTCAGCCCTGTCTGCCCTGGGGAAAGTCTGGACACTACCATCCAGGCCTCTGGACACTGCCAGCAGTCTGTCATCCCTGGCAGGAGATCTGAATCTTACCTTCTTCCCTGGGAACATGAGGATACACATTGGACAGTGGGGAGTGGGGAGCAGACCCTGTCGTTTCCCCAATTCTCTCCCTCTCTTTCTGGCCTAAGGGCTTGGAGAAGGTGTACGTAGTCCCTATAGTCTTTCAAGATGCTTCCTGGGGAGTCCAGTGAACTCAGAAAAGGTGGAGAGGATTGCAGGTAGGAGCATGGGCTTCTGACTTTTGTTCCTGGGGCTCAGTCTTGTCTGCATAGTGGGGGCAATACCAGCTGTTGAAGATAAAGTGTAGCAAGTGCTCCATGTAGATGGGAGGGGGTGTCACTGCTCCTTCTCTCTACCTTATCATCCTACAGTTTCTCTCTGGGTGTTTGGAGCTCCAGGTCTCCCACATTTTTAGGAGGCCCACCAATCCAGAGACAGATGTAGACTGTCCAGTGGGCTGAGCTGGGGGCTCACTATCCTTGCCTGCCTCCCCAAGTCAGTAGTCATTTCTTCCCTGACTGGAGGGCCTGCCAGAGGCCAGCTTAGGGTCGAGACTGAATGGCCCTGCTTGGTGCAAATGTTGCTATGGTGACTTTTCCCCCAGGTCTCAGAGAAAACGTTCTTGCCTGGATCCTTTTGGCTGTGGTGATGTCAGGATTGACCCCCGTGGACCTGCTCGGTTCTGAGTACTCCTTCCACATCTTTTCCATCCCCCAATGTCCCTCTTCAAACCATATCCCATGCGACCCACACACAGAGTCCAGGTGCAGCCCACAGGGGGCGCCCGCACACCAAACCGCCTTGAAGGAGACGAGCCCGTGACCCCGCCCTCCTGCTGTCACCACTTCTTCAGAGATAAGAGGTCCTGTCCCCAAGGAAGGGGAATGCCCGAAGAAAATCTGGACTTGGGTCTGTAGAACACCGGCCCCTCCCTGGCCTTCTGCTCGGTCATTCCCTAGTGGTCTCTAGGTCAGGCTCAACCCCACATAGTCACGTCAGCCTCGGGTCCAAGCGCTATAATTGGTCCTCCTCAACCACTCTGCTCCTCCTCCTGCACTTCGATTGGTCGGTGAGCGGGGTCCCGCCCCATTTTCCTGGAAAGTTCTTGGAAATCTGTCAAAGGTGTTTCCTTTAGCGGCCCTCGGCCCAAGACTAGGGAGCCGACGCCTCTGCCCGCACCTCTCCCCGCCGGGCCGCACAGCCGGCGGTTCTAGGAAGACATCGCTTCCGGGAAGGGCTGGAACTCAGAGGACAAAAGATTAGGCTGCTCGCCCCGCCCCGCCCTCCCGGCCTGCCCCCCGCTCCCTTCAGGCCCGCCCGCACCGCCACCTCTCAGTCCCTGCCCGCCGCCTGTGCGCCCCGGGACCCAGACCTGCGAGCGCGACCCGCTCTCTCCAGCCACCGCCGTCTGGCCGAGCCCCAGCTCCGGAGCTGCCGCTGCCGCTGCCGGGACATGGTCCTCTGCGTTCAGGGGTAAGCGCTGTTCTTCGCCCCCGCCCAGCCTCCGAGCTGGCACAAGGCAGGGTACTGGCCTCGTGCTAGGTGCCGAGTATTAAGAAAGCCTGACGGGTCAGAAAGCGCCGGAAAGACCTCGGGAGTGACAATAGGGAGGGGTGACAACATCGTCACCACCTCTACTCGCACCGTGGGTAGGGAAACTGAGGGTCGACTGGCGACGGGAGAAACACAGGGTGGGCTAAGCTGGGGTTCAGGCCGAAGCAGGTAGACGCCTCAGGCAGCGCGGACTTCAAGACCTGGCTCACCTGCCCAGACCCCCTTCTGGGCCCAGAAAGCTCTACCCTGGCCTGCTGGCCTGGTGGCATACTGATGACCTTGGGTCAGCCCCTGCCCCTCTCTGTCCTGTCATCCACTCTCCTGCTAGCAATTAGGCTCTTCTGGAGAAGCCAGCCTGAGATCCTTGACTCTCCTCAGGGTGGCACCTGCTAAACAAGCAGCTCTTGGGAGAGCCTAGGTTTAGCCCCGTCCTGTCTGGGGCACCCCCACAATAGCTTCACCCCTCCTCTCAGCCCAGTCTGGGATCCCAGTGTGAGAAGGAACTTGGCTCCTGCCCTGCTTTCTCCAAGTTTCCCAAAGACTTGCGGGGGTGGGCACTGATAAGACAGTCTTGGCCTCAGCTAAGCATTCTTAGCACGTTCTTTCTGCCCAGAGCCTCAGGGTCCCCTTCAACCAAGGGGTCTGATGCTCTCCAGACTGATCTGACAGGAGCTCAGAAAGCTCCAGGGAGAGAGAAAGATGTGAGTGGGTGCTCCACAGACAGGGAGAGCTCGGTGGCCCAGTGGCTGCTGTTATCAAAACTGGCATGGTACCAAATGAGGAAGGGTGGAAGGTGGAGTGAGGCTCAAGTACCCCTTGTTCTGAGCAGTCCTGTTTCCAGGGAGGAGTCCTGGAGGTGCTAGGAAGACTAGGTGCTAGGAAGAAATAATTCAGTATTTCTCCTTAATTGTCTCCAGTATCTCCCTTCCTCCTCTCTGAATTTTGGGATTCTAGAACACCTTCCCACACCACCACTGCCTTTGTTTTCAGGAACCCCCCAATTCTGGGGTCCCACACTCTCTTTCACTTTGCTCCAGCTGAAGATGCCCTTGGAACCTCAGATGCTGGGTGTCAGGGAGTGAGATTTTTAAGACCTACACATACACACACAGCCACAGACCAGCTGGTGCCCTCCTGAGGAAGGGAGCAGGGATTCTCCACTATAGGTCTGGGTTGTTGGCTTTGCTGAGGGATCCCCCCTCAGGGCTGTTTGCCCTAATTGGCTTGGTCCCCAGGCAGAACTCACAGGCTGAGCTCCATAGTAGGCACACACACGTACAAGCCACCCACACCTGGAACACACCAGCCACCGCCCCCACCATGACGATGACACAGCTGTGGACACACCCCTCCCAGATATACACTCACTCACCAGGAGCTTGTGGTGACCAATACAGCCATTCACACACCCAGACACCATGTTGGCCCTAGAGGTACCCACATTCACATGTGCCCTGCTAAACTCCGGGGGCTCCATCTGGCCTGACCAGCTAGCAGCCTACCCTACTTCGGGAAGTCTCCTGGGCCTGAGATGAGCCCTGGATCCCAGCAGGCAGGCCACCAGTCAGTTCCTCGGAACTCAGCCTCCAGCTCCCCAAAAGGGATTCCAGGGCTCTGTAGTGCAGTGGGAGTCGGGGTGGAGAAGTATTAGCAGGCTGTGGTGTGCCAGGGTCTTGGGGCCCCTTCTCCTCAAAGTGATCATGGGGCCCTGATTTGTTAAAATTTTCTAAGAGTCACCTATAACCTACACTGCCAGATCTGGTTCCTGTGTCTGGCTCCTGCTGTCGGCTCCTGCCCACCTCTTCCTGCCTCGTAAGCAATACCTGGCAGTGTTTACCCATGCTGTCATTTCTGCCTGCTGTCCCTTCCCCGCTACTCCTTCCTTTGGCCTAGCAAACTCAGCTCAGGAGCAGGCAGACCCTGACTTCCCCATGACATTCTTTGCTTTTATGACTTTGGATTGTTAGTTCTCCTTTAGGGCAGGGCCCAGGGTTTCATTACCTTGGTGTCCTGAGATCCAGCAAGGGACCAGACCCAGAACTTAGGCCTGAGGATTTTGTGATGAGGAGGAGAGGACAAGCAGTCTTCCTTGGGAACCAGGACCATGCCCCTCACTCCCAGGAAGCCCCAGGATCACCATGCTGGGTGGGTTTCCCCTAAAGGGAAGCTACTGCTCCAGTTGCAGCCAGTTCAACAACCCAACTCTAGCCATCTGAGAATATAATGCGGCCAAACCCCTCAGTGTCTGGGCTGCTAGGAACCCTCATGGAGAGGGGTGGGGCACGGGTAGAGAAGCTGAGGTCTAGGGAAGAGCAAGGTTTGTATAAGATCTAGTGCCTGGTAGGGCAGGCTTGTCAGGGTGGGATCCGGAAGGTGGAATGAGTACCCTGCCCTTCAGTGGGAGCTTGTGTTTATGGGAGGTGGGACTTGCCAGCACCTTTAGAGGCCACTGTCTACCCCAGACCCTCAGCTGGAGGAACAGAGAAAAGGATGGGAGTCTGATCTGTTTGGGGAGACTATTCTGGCCTCTAAGCCCTGGATAGTGTGGACCTAGGTCCCTCCAACAGATACTCTTATCATTGGAGAGGTCACATGTGACCTCAGACATCCTACCATAATCTTGGGGCCTCTTGGAGGACCCCGCACAGGCTCATCCCTTGGCTCAACCAGGACTAGTGCCATTTAATCAGCCCACCACTGCCAGGAGAGCACCATTGTAAGGCCTCTTTGCATTGAATCCTATCAGTGTGGTGGAGACACCAACTGGCCACTGTGAGCTAAAAAGGCATATAGGGAATGATCTGTGTATTTGGTTGGTCCAAAATACAGAGATTACAGTTGGCCCTCCATAGTGGCAGATGTGAAACCCATGGATACGGAGGGCCCCATGTGTTCAGTGTACCATGCCATTCATATAAGAGACTTGAGCATCAGCAGATTTTGGTATCCACAGCAGCTCCTGGCATCAGTCCCCACAAACTGGAATCAGTCCCCATGAATACTGAGGGATGATTGTAATTACTGTTTAATAAATGTGGGAGGGTGGAGAAGTCTCTTTCAAAAGAGGGCTCATATGTGGGGAAAGTAATCAAGGTGCCTTTACTGATGACAAGTGGGAAGTGGGGTACTGGTCTCATTGAGCCCATGGGTGGGCAGAGGAGAAACTGGGGTTCATAGTGAGACAGACTGGCTGGAGGTCATGTGCCAGTTTGGGGCATAGGGGATCCCTGGAAATAGGGAGAACACAGGGCCTCCACTCACTGCCCATCTACCTTCTTCTAGACCTTGTCCTTTGCTGGCTGTGGAGCAGATCGGGCAGCGGCCTCTGTGGGCCCAGTCCCTGGAGCTGCCCGAACCAGCTATGCAGCCTTTGCCTGCTGGCACCTTCCTGGAGGAGGCAGCCGACGAGACCCCAGCCAAGTCAGAGAGTGAGCCCAAGGTTCTGGACCCTGAGGAGGATCTGCTGTGCATAGCCAAGACCTTTTCCTACCTTCGAGAATCTGGTGAGTCTGAGGAGGAAGACAGGCCTTGTCCTGGAAAGTCTGATGGGAGAAGTTTAGTTCTGCCTTTTGAGTCTAATTTGAGAGACATGGCCCTGCCCAGAAGAGTCTGATGGGGGAGGTACAGCCCTCCCTAGGGACATATGAAGGGAGAAGCTGAGCCTTGCCCTGCCCTGGGTTGGTGCCCCCAGCTAATTTCCACTGTGACCATTTTCTTGCCCCCTCTACACTTGCCTAGGCTGGTATTGGGGTTCCATTACGGCCAGCGAGGCCCGGCAACACCTGCAGAGGATGCCAGAGGGCACATTCCTAGTACGCGACAGCACCCACCCCAGCTACCTGTTCACACTGTCTGTCAAAACCACCCGCGGCCCCACCAACGTGCGCATCGAGTATGCAGACTCCAGCTTCCGCCTGGACTCCAACTGCCTGTCCAGGCCGCGCATCCTGGCCTTCCCAGATGTGGTCAGCCTTGTCCAGCACTATGTGGCCTCCTGTGCTGCAGATACCCGAAGCGACAGTCCTGACCCTGCACCTACCCCGGCTCTGTCTACACCTAAGGAAGATGTGCCTGGTGACCCAGCACTGCCTGCTACTGCTGTGCACCTAAAACTGGTGCAGCCCTTTGTGCGCAGAAGCAGTGCTCGAAGCCTGCAGCACCTGTGCCGCCTCGTCATCAACCGTCTGGTGGCTGACGTGGACTGCCTCCCACTGCCCCGGCGCATGGCTGACTACCTCCGACAGTACCCCTTCCAGCTCTGACCTGTCCAGGCATCACCTAGCCTCACCCAGCCAGATCCTAGAGGGGATGCCGGCCCTAGCTGGACTTGGGCTCCCACTATCCCTCCTCCAGTTATCCTGGTGCCTGCATGCATCTGGCAGTTGGACCAGGAAGAGTCAGCAGGAGCAAAGCTTGGGGCCAGGGGTAGGGGGAAGTGTCACATGACTTGGAGGTCAGCAGCCATTGTGGTGGGCCATCTGTCAGAAGACAGGGAGACAGGCAGGACCTTGTTTCACCCTGTGGGCTGGGCCCAGGCCCCCACTTCCCTACTGTGGCCTCCTGAACTGCATAGACTTGGCTGGCCCTGGTTTCTCAGTCCACAGAGTGGAGCAGGCCCCCTCCTTCCAGCCAGCCTTTGTCTCAGGGAGGATGGCAGCCAGAGGAACTGAGGTCAACAGTGACAGTCCCCTGATGGGAGAGCAGGCCAGGCTGAAGGACTGCACAGTTATACAGTATTTATTTATTTATTCTCCTTGGGTTGATCTCAGCGTGAGCCAACCATACCTCTCTGCCCTGAGCCCTGAGTGCTCCAGAGACTCCAGCCCTGCCCCAGCTTCTCCAGCTCCTCCTGGTGGAGAGCCCCATTCTGAGATGTGTTGCTGGACCCAAGGCAGTCCTGGATGTCCTGGTGCTGCCCCACCCCCTGTGAAAGTGTCCACTCTCTTCTGCCCCCAACCTTGTTTTGGGAGATTGGGCAAATGGACAAGAAAATGGAGCCAAGGCATTAGAGCCCAACAGAGCTGGCCGCTCACCCCCTCGCAGGGCAGAGCCCTACCTGCACAGAGCTGGTCTCGCTGAGGCATAGGCCCTGCATGAGTGTGGGTGCTGGGCTGGTGGGGAGGACATGCTACTTTGAGAGCTGCTGCTCCAGCTCTTCTGGGTCTGTTTCCTGCCCAGGAAGGTGCCTGCACGTGAGAGAGGGAAAGAAATACATATCTGATAAGACTTTATAAAGTGATTATTACTTTGAAAAACAGTTTGGTAGTCTTTTTTTTTTTCCACTGATTTTTCTGTAACGACAATAAAATTGTATCTTTCACTTACAGAGCCCTCAGTGGGGCCTCTTTTGAGTTCTGCACAGTTTGTCTCCTTCAATCTTATTATTGTTATCCCCCACTTTATATCTGCGTCAGCAGAGGCCCAGAGACCTATGTGGCTGAGCAGCCCTGCTAGTGGACCACTGAAGAGTGGAGGGGGCAGGGAATGGCCTTTCTCCACTCCTTTCCTCTTGTTCCCTCTGGAGGGTGGGAGGCAGGAGGTAAAGGCCAGTTGGATTGCCTGCAGGGTCCAGTGCCAGGTTTGGGGTGGTGGCAGAGGAGCATCAGACCTGATAGAGGTACAGACAGGAGATGTCAATTAAAGACAAAGTGGAGAATTCTGGGGGGAATGGGTGCTATGGACAGCTCCAGGGGCCAGCGTCTTTTGAGATGAGGAGGCCAACAGTCAGAGAAGTCAGGGCCAGTCACTTTACAGGGAGTGCAAAGGCACCAGGGCATGACTGGGAAGCTCATATTCCCAACCACAAGGAGGCCTGGGGAAGAGTCATTCTGTGCAGCGCTGCAGACAGTTGAGTTGGGGATGGTGGCCAGTAAGCTGGCAGGATCTGACCTGAGGTGTGGTGATGGGGTTTGGGCCCAGCTGGCTGGGGTTTGAGGACTCTCTTCTCGCACTCAGGGTCCTGGAAACCAGAAGTAGGTGGAAGAGCAACTAAAATGTAAACACTCTCCATTGTCTGATGGTCTGATCTTGGAGCACTTCAGCACCTGGAATCCCACCATGTCCTGAAATTTTCTGCCCCTTTACTTGAGTACCTCACAGGAAAGCTCCTCTGAACCTCATTCATAGCCTTTTAACACTTAGTTTAGAAATAGTTCTAACCTTTCTATTTTCTTAGCCTCTAGGCAATTAGAAGTTACAGCTGAGAAGAGGCAAATGCTGGCAGGTTGGAAGCAGGAAGGTGTGAGGAGTGACATGTTGTTAAGGAGGAGGCAGGAAAGGATAAAAAGCAAGAACTATGGAGGCATAGGACCTTGAAGGCATGGAGATATTTGTGGCCAAGAAAGGACCTGCTACTGGGTAAGAGTGAGTGAGAGGTGGGTGAGGGCTCTCTGTACTGGGAGTGGGGCCCAGGCCCACATGTCCCGCCTGGCACCTTGTCTGTTGCTGGCCGCAGGGCCCGACAGCAGCCCTCCTCCAGGTCACCATGGCCCTGCCAGCGATGTCTTTGGTTCCTCATTGTTTCAGCCTGGATCTCAGCCCCTTGGTGACTCCCAGAATGCCTGAGGTGACCCCTCTGTCTGCTCCACCCCCAGATCAAGTACCCAGTAGTGGGGTAGTGGACACAGAGCGGCCAAAGGCAGGCTATTTCCCACCTGGTGCCATGGCCCAGAGAGAAAGCTGCTGGAGCAGGAGGAAGCCCTTTGTTGTCCACAGAAGGGAGAAGTCTCAGGGTGCCCGCCAGGTGCTGGCAATGGACAAAGGCTTTGCACTTTATGTCATGTTCACCACAACCCTGGGAGTGTCTAAACATTACCCATACTCCACAGTTGAGGAAACTGAGGCCCAGAGGGGGCAGGGGACTGTCTGAGGAGGTGAGGCACAGAACAGAGCTAACCCTTCAGGGTCCCGACTACCCACCTGTCCCTGCACTACAGGAGGCAGCGAAGACAGGTGGCTGGGGGGCAGCTTTCAGGCGAGCTGTTCTTGAATGCTGGTTTTATCCCTGTGTCCCTGCCTGCTAAGACCTGCTAAGGTCTCTGGAACCAGTGTCCTAGACAACAGGGTCCTATCCCCCTCATCCTCACCTCAGCCCAAGCCAGGGTCTAGCTCTTGCCTAAGGAGGAGCTGGCAGCTACTTCTGACCTCCAAGATTTTTATGTTTCAGTCTTCTTTTCACGTTTACCTATCAGGGGAGTGAGTGATGCCTGCCTAGAACAGGATTAGTGGAGGGCATGCCATTGGGCCCTAGACCCAAGTCAGAGACCCAGACTAACAGATGCTGAAAATCCTCTGGTCACTGCAGTCACCCCTGGGTGGTTCTGGGCTGGTGAAAGGAGCACACACTGGCTGGGGAGAAAGATACCACATATAAACAATAACTGGTGGTAACCCATTACCAATTAAATCCTTTCCCAGTACATGTGCTCTTTGGGCACCAAGTAGGCCAGACTTCACCCAGGCCCTGGGGTCACAGCAGGGAACAAGATGGACACATTCCTCAACCTTGTGGGGCTCATGGGCTGGTAATAATAAACAAGATAATAAACAAGTAGACAAATGGGCACTCAGGACAGGTTTTGAGAGTGAAATGAAAGCAAAGCAGGGGGCAGGGAAGAGAGTGGCTTTGGGTGGTGGGGACATTGCCACAAATGAGAGGGTTGGGGAAAGCTCTGGAACAGGGTGGCACTGATCCTGGACATCCAAACAAAGAGCAGGAGCTGGTTATGCAGACAACTTAGAGAAAGGATATCCAGGTGGAAGGAGCTGCCAGGGCAACTGCCCTGAAGCAGGAACAAACCTGGTAAGATCAGGAGTAAGAAGTCTGGGATGGCTGCCCAGGAGAGCTGAAGAGACAGGATGGGTAGAGAGGGCAGAGGGAGCACATGGACTGTGTTCTGGTGTGATGGAGTATTTCTTCAGAGTTTAGAAAGGAAATGCTATGATCTGATACTCATTTCTAAGGGGTGAACCTGTTAGCTGAATGGGGATGGCCTAATGAGGGCCTGGGGGCTGGAGCCCAGAAAGGAGGTTGAGAGGTATGGGATATGGCAGAATAGGGTGTGGTGGAGAGTGGAGGAGGCGAGGGCTGCAACTAGGTGATCTGGGTGGGGTTCGTGCCCCATTAAGTTCTCACTGCAGCCTTCCACACCAGAAGAGGTTGTCCCCATTTACAGCAGAAGAGGTAAGTAAGACTGAGAGAGAGAAATTGTGGCTTTTTCAGGATCACACAGCTTGTGAGGGACAGAGCCGGGGTTCAAACCCTGACTCAAGACGCTGTTTGTGTAACTGCTGCTCTGCTCTGCCTCCCAGGGGCTGGCATGCTAAAGCCTTGGCCCTCACAATGCCCTGGGGGCATGCAGAAGGGGTGGGATGATTCAGGAGGGCTTTCCGGAGGAGGGGGCAGGAGTTAGGGCTAGGGGCTGGGCCCTGGAGGATTCTGCCAGACCAAGGGTAGGTGGGTTTAGAGATTGATCCTGTGTGGTGTCCCACCTTGAACTCACGATGTCCCTCTAGAAAGACTCTGGGACAGAGGCACTAGGCCATCCAGGTTTCTCTTGTCAATCAATGAAAGGTTTTGCTGGGATGCTTCACTCATGATCACGGAGTGTCCTAACACCCCCTGAATCATCAGGGTCCCTGTACCTGTGTCCAGCTTCTAATCTGCCAACTGAGCAAATCCTGCTGGATCAGAGCCAAAGAAAGGTCTGAATAGGGCAGGGGTTATGGCTGGGCTGGCTCCACTCTTAGATGGGAACTCTCCCACCCTGCACACCTGGCCCACAGTGAAGTAGAAGGGCAAAGAGCCTGAAATAAGTCCTGACCAAGAAGACAGGAGGATTCTGAGGACATCACAAAGGCCCTCTTCCTCCAGAAGAAGTGGAGCCCGTGCAAGCCTGGGCAGCCCTTTCATGCCAACCTGTTAGACCAGTTTTAATATAAAGCAGGTTGGAGCTTTGCCAGGAATTCAACATCCTCTCCTGGTGAATGTGTCCTCTCCACCTTTGACTGCAGGGTGTGGGGCCCCCTCCCCAGCTTAGGCAGGCCACACAGCCAGCTGCCCAAGGGGTCATTCCAATGGACAATCTGGGGCAGCAGGCTGGGGCTCCCACTTCTGAGACTCAAGGTAGAGGAGGTTCCTGGAGGTCTAGTCCTGGTGAGCACATCCCCCACATCCTGCTTTTACCCCCACCTTCCCTCAAGTGATGCACACAAGTGCATCATGTTCTGTGTACTTGGTTTTGGGGGGTTTCCCGCAAACTCACTGAACCTCAGAAGATTCCTCAGCTATGAAACAGTGACAGCACAGCTCTCAGAGGGGACAGGGGGGCCCCAGGAGGATTTATTTGAGGTGATACAGAGAAAAGTCTGAGAGAGTTCAACCTGGCAGCACGGCAGCTGTCACTGTAGCTATTCCTTGTCCATTGTTTTAATCCCCTTTGAGAGGTGGGCCAGGCAGGTGGGCCCCTGAGGGCCTCATGGGGCCTGCAGAGCAGCTGGCTGGAACTCTCCATAGCTATAAGCAGCCCCTCACCCCACCAGCTCTGATGCTGCCCTCTCTTCCAGCCCAGCCCTTCACCCTAAGGCATCATTTGCCAACCAAGGCCTTGGGTTCTAGTCCTCGTGAATAGACCTTTTGTCTGGTCTCTGCATGGGCTGGGGTGGAGGCTAAGCCAGTCGAACTGTCTAGCAACTTCTCTTGTAGCTCCAGTAGAGACTAGGCCATCTGCTACCCTTGCCCACACCTGGGAGATGGGATTCCCTCAGGCCTGTTACTCTCCCAGCCCTCAGTGGTCTGTTATAAGTGAGGGAGGTAAGCTGGGTAGGTGCCTCTGGGTCTGTCCTATTTCAAAGCTGCAAGCCTGAGACCCAGAGAGGCAGAGTCACCCAGACACCCAGAAAGGAAGCAGGCATATGGGGTTGGAACCCAGGGCTTTGAATCCCAGGCCAGGACTTGTCCCCCTCCACCCTAGAACTCTTGAACTTGAGTTGGCTGCCTTCTGGCAACTTGAATGCCTGGTTCAAGGTCCCCCAGACTCCCTTTGTCGAGACCTGGACTCTTCACTGCCCTCTAGACATGCCTCCACTCTCCTCCCACCTTGGAGATAACCCTCACATTCAACTCCCTAGCCTGTTGATTTCCAAGTCCCTCTCCTTTGCCCCTCATCCCTCTCAAGCTATCCTTTTGCTGCTCCTGCTGGCTGCTTTGCCCAGATCTAGGCTTACCATTGGTCACTCACCTGACTGGACCATCCTAATGGCCTCCTCATCGGCCCCTTCAGCCCTACCACCGTCTTCAGAGTGAGGGGCTTGCAAACCCAATCTTGTCCAGCCTTCCCCACTTAGTGATTTTCATAGGCTCCCCTCATACCTCGCCCATGTCTTACCCTAGGCTCCAAGATATGGCTTCTCAAACTGCCAAGCCATTCCATTCTGGTTTCCTCCAAACAGTCCTCCAACTATATCATTCATCCTGGAATATCCTTCTTCCTCACTTCTGCCAGGACAAACTCTTACTCACCCTTCAAAACCAAACTCAAATGCTCTTTTTCTGAGAAGTCTTCCTTAACTTCTCCAGTACTTATTCATGCCTGTGTTAGGCACCCAATGCATCCTAGGGAATCTCCCTGGAACTTGAGTTTTCTCAGGTCTCTCCAGCCTGGGGAGGAGAAAACATACTTTCTATAATAGGTTCAAAACAGCCATTCTTTGGCTAAATTTCTCTATTTCCCTTTTTCTCCCTTTCTCTCTGTCTGTCTGTCTGTCTGTCTCTCTCTCTCTCTCACACACACACACACACACACACACACACACAGCTTCCCATGAAAGTTCCCTGGGGATGTCTTTGAAGAGGCAAATTAGCCAAGTGGAAAGAACTCTGGCAGAGTTCAAATTTCAGCCCCTTCAAAATCACCCTGGGATCACAGGCGGATAATTTAACCTCCTGGAGCCTCAGTTTCCCCATCTGTCAAACAGAAATAGTGGTAGTGCCCATGCCACAGAGTGGCTGGAGAGTAGCCATGCCTGGCTTTGGGAAAATACGGAGTGAGTAGAAGCTGATGCTCATCTCTAAGCAGGAGATGCAGCAGACCCAAAGAAGGAGGTTTTTGTGTGGCCAAAGCTTTATGCTCAATGGAAAGACAGTTGCTTCCATGACCCAGGCCTGGCTGAAGCAGGCAAGGCCCAGAGCACAAGAAGTGGACTCTGAGGGCTGAGGGAACTTGAGACTGCCACAACTCCTCCAGGCAGTCCTCTAGGATTGCTCATTTGCACAGCCCCCACTAGGGAGACCTACACTCCAATGGTGTGGCTGGAGAGGGAGTGATTCACCCCACACCCAGCACCAAGGAGCCAGACTGTGCCATTCTTGTCACCAGAGCTGGGCTCCTCCTCCATGAGGAGTGAGGATTTCACTCATAGTCTGGATTGAGCCAAACCTTTGTTCTAAAAGTGCCCCTGACCCCTCAGCCCTCTCCAAAGAAGCCCCTCTCTGCTCCCTACTGCCACCAGTCCTACTTTTGAGCAACAACAGTGTGTGTGTGTGTGTGTGTGTGTACACACACGCGTGTTGACCTTTCCACTTGGCCAACATTCCTTTGTTTTTCTCAGTTCCTTCGGGTAGAGTAGGAGGAGCTGTTAGGAGAGCAGGTTCTCAGGAAATCTTTTCTCCAAAGCCCATGAGACAAAGAGCGCAAGGAGACACTGGAAAACGAAGGCTTATCCAGAAGACGGGTTCCCAGGGCAGTTAGAGGATTGTGGGTAAGAGACAAAGAGGAGTGTCCTAATAGAGAGCTCTTAACCTCAGTGTGAGTGCCTAAGGGGGCTGGCTCCTCGGCATCCTGCCCAGGTCAGTGTTGTCACCCTGGCATCTAGTGGGCAGGCTGAGCTGAGGCAGGCAAAGCTGGGTGACCCTGGGCAGATTGCTTTATCTCTCTGGGCCATATATGTCTCAAAGTAGACCAAAGTCCTGAGTTTGCTGTCAGTATGATCAGCTCACGCTCTCTCTATGCCAGAGGTGCCCAGGCTGGGTTTCTATAGCCCTTTTTCTCTACTCAGAGCCAGCAGATGCCTGATCCGGGGCTGTGAGCTTTGGGGCAGTAGCACCCCCTCTCAGCACTGTGATAATCCCCCCCACCTCCCCATCTCCTCTGGGTCTCAGTGACTGAATTAGGGAGTGCTAGGCTCCACGAGGATCCCTGGGCCTGGTAGAAGGCAGAGAAGGCGTGGCATGGGCACCCCCGCCCCCACCCTGGATGAGATGTTTTCGCTAGAATCGAAGCAGCTGCGGCTAGAGGCCTCTTCCCAGGAAGTAAGAGCAGAGGCCTCTTCCAAGAACTCAGAGGAGGCCTGCAGGCAGGGGAGGGGGGAGTGGGGGAGTTAATTTTAAACCAAACAGCCTTCAACGCTCCTCAGGAACTGGTTGCTCAATGTGATCTGGCAGGTCCCAGGCGGGTGGGCGGGCCTGGTGCCAGCTCAGGCTGAGCGGGGTGTGTGGAGGACACGCCCCAGAGGGGGAGGCCCAGTGACCTTGAGGGAAGTTGGGCCCTGTCCTTGCCCACGAATCAGGGCCTGTCACCCCCAACCCCACCTACCCAACCCAACTTGTTGAGGGTGTGGGGTGAGATGATTTCCTCTGTCATAATCAGGCAGGGTGAAATTATAACAAGATTAATAATATAGGTGTCATGTCCTTCCAAGAACTGACTATTCCACTCCCCTTCCCTGCTCAGAACTTGCCACTCCTGTCCCCTGGCTTGTACCACTGGAGGTTATCTGATGAAGGCCTGCTCTGGGGCCAAAGTAAGGCTTGTGTCATTTGCCTACTAGATGGGACTTTGGGGTGGTGGTGGAGGGATGGAGGGTGGAGTGGAGCAAGTTGGGCCCAAGTTCTGAGACTAAAGGGTGAGTCTCCTGTGTGTGCAGGGAGGCTCTGAGCTGAACACACTGGGCCTACCCCCGCCCCCATAGCTGGCAGGGAGTCAGAATGCCTTCACACACATTGACCTCCCCCTCAACCCTAGTGTGGCCACCCCCTCCAGACTGACAGCCTAAGCCCACCTCTCAGTGTCTGGACCCCAGAGGCCCCGCCCAGGGCACCCCTTCCCTCCCTTCCTCCACCAGCTGCCCAATAAGACCCAGCAGCCTGGGCGGGGTGAGGCCTGTGTTCTAGGAAAGGATCCTAGGCAAGAGCTGCCAGGAGCCTCAGTTCTTGGAATTGGCGCTGCAGAGCGAGGGGATGCTTCCTGGAACCTCCTGGCCACTCCAGGGAGAGGCTCAGAGACAGGGCTGTGACCTAGGTAAGGGAATGTGGTGCTGAGGCCTCAGCCGGGGTCCTTGCCTCCAGTAAGCCCTCTCTGATTGTGGGTGTCCCCTTAGACTCCCCTATCTTGACACTGAGTCTGGAGGGCCCTTCTAAGGGATCTGCCAGGACAGGCCCAGATCTGGTGCAGCCTCTTCAGTACCTAGCGTCCAGCCCAGGGACAGGTACAGTGTTGACAACCAGAAAGAGTAGGGAGAAAAGGGGAGTGTGTGCCTGGGGAGAAGGGCTTTGTGCAGGTGTGGGGACACAGGTGAAAGCGGGATGTTAGGTGTGAGTGAGCAGCCAGGGGTATGAAGGGCTAAGAGGGAGAAGGGAGAGCAAAATGCCAGGCCCTGCTTGCTGAGTCCCTTGTTGGTGGACAGACAACTTCTGGTCAGGACTTCTGTGTCTCCTTCAGGCCAGTCATTTCCTACAGGGCCTCTCCCTCAGATCCCTGTCCCACAGCTGAGGTACGGGGCCTGCTCCAGTGTCAGGCCACTTGGTGTGATCCTACCACCGGTGCACAGCTGTGCATCCTGAGCACACATCTGGCCCATTAGAGCCATAGTTACCCTATTTAGAGAATAAAAAGAAGCTGCAGGGCCCCCAGGAAGGCCATGAGGGTTGTGACCCTATTCTGAGACTGGGTTGGGGCCTAGTCACACTTCCAGGGAGCTGCCATAAGTATTCCTATCACAGGGTCCCAGGGTCAGCAGTGGCCTTGAAGTCTGGCTGAGGGGACCGGGGAGCATGTCAGGGCTGGCACAGAGAAGTAAGGTTCTCCCTCTCTGGTTGGGTGACCTTGGGGCTTGGGGCAGCCTTTTAACCACTCAGAACCTGTTTGCCTTCAGAAGAATGGAGAACCCTAACTGGCCAAGACTCTCCTCTCCCTTGCCTCTCCTCTCATGTCCTCAGGTCAATCCTTGGATCTGACTGAGCACAGCCCCAGGCCTGCTACCCACCCACCCCCAACAAGTCACAGAGAAGGGGGCCCCCAGCGCATCCCCTAGAGGCCAGGCCTGGGGTTGAGAAGGGCTGAGATTCAGTGCCTGGGCGGGGGTTGTGAGGTGGGGCTGTGACTGAGAGGTCCTTTGAGCCCTGCAGGAGGATGGTGGGGCAGCCTAGGGACCTAGTTCATTATCATAATTCTCTGGCATGACCTGCAGCAGCAGGCAGTGGGAGCACTGCATTCTCCACCACTCAGAGGCCATGACATCTGCACCAAGGCCAGGCTGGCCTTGACTGGGAGGCTGCCATGGGAGGACTGAACCTGGAATCACCCGACCTGAGTGGGAAGAGCTGCTAGGTGGCACCTACTGGGTTTGCAGGGGACACTGGTGTCCTGCTACATATAGGTGGTTCCAGAGCCAGGCACCCTGCATAACTTGAGCCAGTCATGAATTCTTATCTTACAGAATCCTGGTGAGGAGTAAATGTATAGATTTGATGAATTTTCTCCTTGGGGTCTCCTCCCTAGTCCCACCCCACTCCTCCGACTCCCCCTTGGCCATGAGCCCATGTAGACACGAGTCCCAGAAGCACTCTCTCTCTGGCCCTTACTGCAGCAGGAAGAACTCTGGACACACCCGCTCCTTCCACAGGAGCACAGGCCCTGATGTTCACAGTGCTCTAGGCGAAAGGCAAATAGAGGCCCTCACTACAGAATCTAAATATTTAAAATCATAAATCAAGCCACAAACTGCTAATAAAATATGCTCTATCCTCCTACTCAACAAATAAACTTTCATAACAATAATAAATCTGTAAATCTGCAGTTTTTATATGTCTCAAATTCATATAAAATATCAGAAAGTCAGACATCAAATATGCTTGAGTTTAAGAGTTGTTACTCATGTCCAGGCATCTAGTGATGTGAGTCAGAAGGTAAAGATGTGCCTAATTTAAAAGGTATTACATACTTTTTCTGTAACATTTACTGTTCTTGCTTTTATTCCAGGAAAAATATTATGTTTTCTAATCAAGATTTTCATAATTTCTATCTATTAGCAGTAGTGATTTAACAGGTTAAAATAAAATATTAAATTCCAAGGTCACAAAAATATGAACTAAATTAAATTTAAAATATTTTAAAACTGAAAGTATTTATAATATAGTCCAAAAAGTTGTTTTTAAAATAATCAAAATTAGTGAAAATTAAGTCAAAATACAAACTATTGAGTTATAATGAACTAATGTAAAAATCTAAATCAAAAAGATTTAAAACTAAAATTTTATTCAACTTTTTGAAATTTCTATTAAGTTTTAAATATTTTTATAGAAATAAACCTCCCCAATTCACATTCAGATCCTCTGTGAACACTGAGGCTGGTTCAAAACCCCCTGCATTTCCCTGGGGCCTGAATGGTGTCACCGTGAGTGTTGGGTTTGTCTCGCACTGTGCCAGTGGTGAGTGTCACCTCACCAGTGATGGTGATACCCACATGTTCTCTAGTCCACTTACTGTGAACTGATCATCTGTGTGCTTGTGATACATTCTACATAATAGGCTCCAGGCAGATTAGAGGAGTGACAGACCAGGTACAATTTCCAATAAATGGCAGTGGAACAATTGGGAAAAAATGAAGTGCAATGTCTACTTCACACAGGCAACCATGATAAATTCTATATGGACTAAATATTTAAACATGAAAAATGAAACCCTAAGAGTCCCTCAGAGCACCTCCCTGGGAGTCACAACAGTATTGATTCTGGGTAGGGAAAAACCTTCCTTCGTGTGGCTCCCCTGCATTATTTGCAGGACAGGTCTGGAGAAATGAGAACCACATCAGAAATCCATTAATGCCGTTTAGTGTCATCTTCCCACTCTTGGAGGGTTTTCCCCAGAGGCAGGCTCTGGGACAAGGATCCAAACATAAATAGCTTATTTCAGAGGTGATGTCAAGAAGCACCAGTAGGGTATTGGAAGACAATGTTTCCTGGTTGTCTTCCACTTCTGTACACTTGCTGGTAGAGGCACTGACTGCCCTTGTTCCAAGTAACACTTTCAAGGGTGATTACAGTGAACAGCCTTAGAAGGTAGAGATACTGTCTCCCTCCAGGGAAAAAGGCAGATTTGTTTTATCCACCATTAATAAAGATAATAGCTCCCTCTGGGGCAAAGGTTGGGCAAGTTTGCTTACAGCCTGTTATAAAAGATTTGGGTTCCCTGAGCTCAGGGTTCCTCTCGTCAACCCATTGCATGTGCAGGCATCATCTGGCCCTTATTGGGTCACTCTGTGGGAACTGGGGTTCCAGGAAGTGGTACAAGAAAATGCTGATCCTCTGTCTACTCTGTTACTGTAGAAAATAAACTGACCTTTGTTCCTAAAGCAGGAGTCTTGTGTCTTCTGCCAGCATCCTCAGCAGTATGACAATTTGCTAGCTTGCAGGTTGGGTGAAATCTCAGCACCTTCCCAGTTTCTGACATGGAGGAGAGGAGAAGTGAGACAGGGAAGGAAAGGAAGCCAGAGAAGGTTTCTTAATAAGTGGGTTCCCTCTGTGGGCAACTGAGGTCAGTCCTCGGTTGAGAGATGGTGCAGAACACACCTTAGAGTTGTCCTACCCAAGAGATAAGGAAGCTGGGGTGCGTATCCACCAACTGCCACCCCTCGCTGGCTTAGGGCTACTCCAGGGGGTGAGCTCCCTGGCAATTTTGGTCACCTATCAAGCTGGCCTCTGAGGCAGACAAACCTCAAGCCAAGCATTGCAACTGCTGTGTGGGAACTTGAGTGTGAAGGGATATACTCCATGTGAGCAGGGCCTTATCTGCACACTGCCCATGCCCAGTGCCTGGCACAGTGCTGAGCAGATAGTGACTGAATGTACGGTGCAGGGCCCAAGGATAAGGGCCTGTTTACTTGCCTCTGTCCTCCACTAGGCCATGAGCTCCTTGTGGGCAGTGTTAGTGTCAATTTTTCCTTCACACTCCAGCACCAAGGGTAGGCCTGACAATCTTAGGCTCCCAGTCAGGGGTGGAGGGGAGCGAGGGGATAGCCAGGCAGTGATGGGGCTCAGTCTCATAGGGCAAAGGCAGCCTCTCACCTGCTTCCTGAGACCAAGTGAAAGGCAAGAGCTCTGGAAAGGAGCAGAAAACTCTGTCTGGGGCCATTTAATACAAGAGAAGTACCCAACAAATCTGAGGGGTCTCTACTCTTTGTTCAAACCCTACCCTCCACCCTACCAAACAGTTCTAGCTCCCAGCTGAGGTGTACTCAGGGTGCAGGGGAATAAGAAAAACCTGGAATAGCAAACTCTGAGGGGTCAATCTTGCCTAGAGTACAGTGCTCCAGGCCTCTGGACCGTCAGGGAAGAAGCAGAGTTGCAGGCAAAGGTTGAGGCCTGGCAGAGGCCCTGTTTCCTCTCCTGGTTCCTGGGCCCACCCCAGTGACTGGCAAAGTCTGGAGGGCGGAGCTGGCCTGGGTGTGGCTCCCACTCTCTCAGCCCCAAAGAACCCTGTACCCCCAGCCTAGGGCTCTGGGGGTCAATTTTATGATGAATAGGTGGGTGAACAGTGGGTGGGAGTGAGGGGGTACAGAGGCTGAGGGAGGCTGGAGGCAGGGGAAAGTTCCAGGGGGGTCAGAGAAAGTGGAAGAAGAATTTCAGCAGAATTTGCAAGTCTGGATTTTATCTGAGGAATCAGACACAGAGAGACAGAGATTACTTGAGAGAAAGGGCATTCCAGGCAGCTAGGACAGAAAAAGCAATGTAATGTGTGAGAAATCCCTGGGCATAGTCAGTGAGGCTTGGGAGGACACTGTGGTTGGTCCCCAGGTGGGTTTGCTGGGAGAATCAACCCAGAATTTGATGCAGTGTGGCCATCAAGGGGTGCCAAGCCCCAAATACCAGGCCAAAAAGGTCAAGGACATGGACAGGTGCCCGGGTCTGGCTCATTCCCCTCCGGATCTTCCCCAACTTGCTGTGTGACCCTGGGCAATTCATAGGCCCTCTCGGCTTCAGCTTTCTTTTCCATAAAATGGGAGTTCCCATGAGCTCCCATGACTCAGAGATAGTGGTTGGGCCTCTAAACAGGGTGACATCCCTTAAGAACGTGTCACCCCTTTTCCAAGCTTGGAAAGTAGCCTCAACCCTCAGCAACACAGGGACCCTCACAGATGCCACACACATACAGTCCTGAACTGGTTCCCAGAGCCTGGAGTTCCCCCATCCAAGGGAGGCCCTGTGTGGACACCTGTGATCATGGACATGGACCCAAGTGCTCAAGTCCCACACCTGTCACCATGCACGTACCTATGGTCACCTGTGTAGAGGTGTGCAGGTTCTGTGATGTGCACGTGTGATGTGGCCTGGCCCTCATGGCTCCCCACTGCTGACCAGAGCAAGCCTAAGGACCCAACCACTCATTGGAGGCCTGTCAGGAGGAGCTGATGTCCAAGTCCATGACAGGTTCCCACCTGAACCACCTCATCTGTCTTACAGTTGATGCTAAATGCCTGGGAATGGGACACGACAAATAAGGACCTCAGTCACCCCTTCTCCAAGCTTGGGAGGTAGTTTCAGCCTTAGCAACCCAGGGCCCCTCACAGATAATACTGGCAGGAAAAAAGGACCTGTCCCGGATGCTGTGTCCTCACATGACTCTGAATTCCACCCCACCCAGATGGCCTCAGAGGAGGCTGAGGTGCTGGGTTCTTGGCTGTGACTCAGCGGAAGGAAGACAGGAGTGGGGGGTGTGCTGGGGCCTTAGGGTTTTGCTTCTCATTTCTCTCTTTCTAAAGCATAGCAAGTTCCCAGAAATGAAGGTACAGAAACCCCAGACTCTCAGGGGCACTGGGTTCCCCAGTCCTCCCACCCCTAGAGGCACCACACAGGGTGTAGGGAAGCCCCTAGTCCTTGTCCCCTGCTTGGGGCCTTCTTCCCCACCCCAGAACCAGGGACTGAGTATCTGGAAGGTCCATGCTGGAGCCAGGAGTAGGTCGTGAACTCCAAAGACTTTTCAGGAGCATGCAGTCCAGATTCACTTGCTGGGACAAATGCTGGGTGAGAGGAGACACTGGAACCTTTAGGACCCGTAGGGATGGAGCAGTCAGGGTGGGCTTCCCAGGAGAGGCAGAGGCTAACCTCACCAAGAATCTGAGAGAGGGCATCCTCAGATGCCCCACATGAGTTCCTTCTCTCTCCCTTGCCCATCCTTCCCTCTCTCCTTCCCTTCTCTTCCTTTCCCCCTCTTTCTTTCATATTTTTAACTATTGAAAAAGCCCAATTTTAAAAAAACCCCACACAGACTCAAATGGGCACAACACCAAATTATGATCATTTAGAATCTTTCCTGTGTGTCCAGAGAACCAGATTTGGGCTGAGCTTGGCATAAAGCTTCTCCTGCTGTCCCTGCGAATGAAGGAGACTGCAAGGTGGTCGGAAACACTGCTACTTTTGTAACCATTTATCTGTGAGAATCAGGGGTCACTTGGTCCTGTGCCACCAAAATCAAACACCGAAAGAAACTGGACTCTGAGGCTGACATAAGATTCACTTCCACCCTAGCCCCCAGTTCAAACGACAGTACTCATCACTATTCGCCTTGATGGACTTAACACTGACAAAGTGTTGAGAATTTGAATTTATAAAATATATTTATGTTTAAGATGCTGTCTTTATCTTTAAAAAAATATATATTATTTGAGTTCCATGTGAAATTTAGTTTAACAGAACAAACTCCACAGCTCTAGGGATCTGGGCAAGAGGGCTGGGCAGAATGAGCAAGAGGCAGGGTTTCCATGCAGGCAGGCAGTGGGGAGCTCTGGACAGTTCTTGAGCTGTGGAATGCCTTCAAGAAGAGTTTTAGGCACATCCACACACTCCTCCCGGAACCACCCAGACCTGAGGACCTGTGCTTCCCATGATACGGCAGGCTTTATACCCGCTTATGTAGAGACGGGACTCACTTTCCTCACCCACCTGTCAGCTGGGAACCAGAGTCTGGGAGTCAGCCAGTCCCACCCCACATCCGGAGTACATCGGAACCTCCTTCCAGTAGCAGCCACTTTCACTGCCCTCCCCTCCCCAGTGGGCCCCTCTTCTGTGGGGTGTGAAAGTCTGGCACCCGGGCAGCTGGGAGGGGGGAAAGCTCACTCCACATCTGGTGCTTTTTGTTTGACTCACCACTTTCCTCTTTGCCCTGGAAGCCCACGTCAGCCCTGGGGCCACCCCAGCTTGGCACTGGGGCCCCTCGGGGAATTGGAGCCCTGAGCTGCAGTTGGCCTCAGTTGGCCTGCTCACTCTCCTTCCAGCTGGGATGTCAGAGGACTGGGCTCAAATGCTACCACAGCCACTTCCTGCTTGTGTGATGTTGGGCAGGCTAAGCCTCAGTCTTTTCATCTGTCTAGTGGGCCTAGGAAGGCGCCCAAGACATGCAGACAGGATTGATGACAAAGTATGTGTGGCACATGGCACCATTACACATGGAGATGCCTGGTCACTGTGGTTGACAGCCCTCAGGCCTGGAAGGGTGGTCTTCTCAACTCCATCTAAAGTGCTGCCTCCAGGCTACATCCCCAAATGTTAACATCTGGATCTTCAGATACCCTGAAACTTAAATTAGGCCCCTGGTATCCAGAAATGCATTCAGAACTCATCCAAGGGCATTCACCACCATCACTGCCTTGCCCCTATACATCTCTGTTCACATGATTTCAGGCCTCCAGGCTTCTGCCTAGACTGCCCTCTCTGCCTGCTCTATCCCTGTCCTGTGCCTCATCCTCTTCAAGCCTGGTGTGATGGCAAAGGCCCAGGTCCTGGGTCATTCTGCTTGTGCCAGAATCCCAGTTCAGCCAGCATATGAGCAAGCTCCTTAACCTTTTTCAGTTCGTTTCCTTGTCTGTAAGATGGGATGGTTCACAGACTCTGCCTTATGGGATATCTTGAGGGCGAATGAGATAATCCCAGAAGCACTTGGTTCAGGGTGCACCATTCAATCTCCATATTTTATAGGCTCTTCTGATTGATGTCATCTCCCCAGAGCCTGGCACACAGTAGGGATTGGAAGACCGAGGTCTGGGCCTATGTTGCACACAGCTCAGGAGAAGAGCCCATAGGCGTAAACACTGGGCTTCCAGAAAGCCCTCTGGGATCAGCCCTGGCAAGCCCTGCTCCTGCTCCGAGGATCCATAAGCCCAGGTGGACCACTGCATTGAGCCCTGAAGGGAGCAGCCCAGGATCCAGCTATGCTGACCTCAGTGTCTCTGACAGTCATATGGGCAGCAAAAGCAGCCTCAGCCTCCCTTCCAGTCCAGCTGTGTGACCTGCACCCTGCTGAGCCTTGGTTTCCTCATCATGAAGATGATTAAAAACCCAGTGTGTGAGGTAGCATGATTAAAACTAATAAATGCAAAGCAGCTGCTTGGGGCCCATTGCCCAGCAGGAGCTCAAGAAATGACGGCAAGGAGATGGAGGAGGAAGGCCCAGGGAGCGCTGGTTGGATACTTCGCTCAGCTGCAAGGTCCAAGGGCAAGCAAGGCCCAGGCAGCTCTAGCTTGGGGTTCACTCTGCTTGCCCACACAGCTTGGCCTCACACTGACTTCCAGGAATGGCAAAGGGCCTTGGCTGCCTCTCCTGGCAGGCAGGACCACTCTTGGAAAGCAAGGCAGGGTCGGGGTCTGCAGCTGATGAAAGGCTGGAGGCTGGGAGCCAAAGAAGAGACTTGGGTTCAAGCCCCAGCCCAGGCCTGCTGAGCCTTTATATTCTCATCTACACACAGGGATCTTTGTGGGTGCCTCAAGCCCCAACAATCCGCTCCCTGGGCTCAGCAAGGTGGGAGATCTGATCTTTCCACTCCCCCAAACTCATGTCCCAGGAGAGGGCTACAGATTCAGTACAAGGGGCAATATGGTGGCATCCCCAGCCCTGAGAGGCAGAGTCTCTGGGAGAGACCCCAGCCTCTGGAAAGGGGCCACCAGGCCAGGCCTGCCTTCCCTGGGGCAGAGCTGGTCTGAGCCACCTCACCTTGAATCCTCAGCCATGGCCGGGGCCAAGTGGAGGCCAGCTCAGTCTAGGGCTCCCAGCAAGGCTGAGGTAAGCTCCCTTTGCCTCTCCTACTCTGTGAACTGTCAAACTGGCCTTTCTTGACCATTTTCCTATAGGATGGTTGAGGGGAGTGTGTCTCGGAAGTGGAGTGGTCCCAGAATTTGAAGCTCCTACACATCTGATTCCTGATTACAAGGCCAAAGGTGCCTAAAGGTCCTTTCAGCGGTGCATCACCAGTTCCCTCAGAGCAGGAGCCGCTTACTTGGGGGAAATCCCACTCTCCTCACAACTACCACCAAGGCTTCAGATGGGACCCAGATCTGTCCACACACCCATTGGTGCAGTTGGGCTAATGGAGCTGACATCAGCCGTTTGGCCCTGAGGACTTTATGAGCCACAATTTGTGCATCCCAGAGCTACATGAAGAGCCATATAAAACAGCCGCACAAGCCATCCAATTAAATGACCAAGGGCCCTTGGAAGCAATGGGGGCTGAGGGCACTGCATCAGGAGTCAGGAGGCAAGCGCTATATGATCTTGAGTAAGCCCCTTCCTTCTCTGTTTAAGAGAGAGGGAATCAGGGATTGGACATGTGTCTTGCTACAATTTACCCCTGCCAATACAAACAGGCCTTCTTGGCTTCATCCAAAGCATATCAGGGGACTTAAGCTGACCCTTGAACTCAGGTGTCCAGACTGTCCATCGCCCAGATTCTCAGTCTCAGACCCAGCATGAGTCACGTCAGCCCATGTCTGGCCCCCCAGTAGCTCTCCATGTGGCTCCTGAGTTGGGGCTGTGGCTTCAGGAGCCCCAGACCTTGGCCAGGTGGGATGGTGCCTCCAGAGCCACTGAGTGTCCCTCATCTGGAGTGAGGTCCTGGTCCAGGCGTGGACAGGCAGAGTCGAGGGTTCCAATTAGCCACTTCAGCTTTGGGGACCATGAGGCTGAGAATCCCAGGAATGACTAAATTCTATTCCAGCCACACAGCCCAGCCCACACCTATAGCAGGAGCTGGGCACTGCCTGGTGACTGGAAGGAGCCGAATCTCCAAGGCTTACATGGAGGGGTGAGTGTTGGCCAGAGCTGCTTTTCTGCCCCTAGAGTCAGGGGCTACTGCACTCATTTCACAGACATGGTACCTACTCACCCTCTGCTCATCCTTACAAACTCAAGGCATGCTGGGCCAACCACATGACTCCATGGAAGCCAGGAACAGGCTCAGATCCAGTCTCTGAGATCATCTCTGAGAGCATAGGTGGTCCTCATGCCAATGGATATGGGCCACGGAGGCCAGCTTTGCTCTCTCTTCCCCAGTCTCAGTCCCATTCTCCACCCACTCCCAGTGCCCGGACCAGACTCTCTGGGGCCCACGCTGGGCCCCTTTCTTAGGTGGACAGTGGGCCTGGGCAGCTCATGTCTCCAGATTGTAGAGGGTTCACAACCCCCACCCCGGCCACCTCACTGCTCAGAGGAAAAGCATTCAAGGCAATCTATCATGCACCTCAAAAATTTTCAGTCTTTTCCCATTTCTAAATTTCAATTGCAAAGCTACTTCCATTTTTAGGTACTTGTTAGAGCAGCACTTCATTTTGGGTACCAAAATCTGTATTAGTTTCTAATTGCTGCTATAACAACCACAAATTCAGTGTTTTAAAACAACACAAATATATCATCTTACAGTTCTGGAAGTCAGAAATCCAAAATCAGTTTTACCAGGTTAAAATCAAGGTGTTGGAAAGATGGCATTCTTTCTTGAGGCTCTTGGGGAGAATCCATTTCCTCGCCTTTTCACCTGTGATTACACTGAGTCCACCTGAATAATCCAGGATAATCATTCCATCTCAAGATCCTTAACTTAATCAAATCTGCAAAGTTCCTTTTGCCACGTAAGGTAACACACTCATAGGTTTGGGGGATTAAGATGTGGGTATCTTTGGGGCCATCATCCTGCTGACCACAGGAGGGGGAGGGTTGCTTTGACGGTCTCAATCCCTGCCCAGACGGCCTGTCCCAGAACCGAGGGGTCATGAGGCGGGGATCAGACTGCTGTTCTGGCCAACACTCTGGCTGGGGCCCAGAGCTCCAGGAAACCTGGTGCCCGCCCCTGCTGCCGCCAAGGACAGCCTGTACTCCTGGCGTGGCCACTGTGCAGAGATTAGTTGCACTTGAGCCCTCCTAGTGGCTATGGCTCAACCCAAACAGCTGCCTGGCTCGGGTGGGAGGCCAGGCCCTCAGAGCTTCCTCCCTCTGCTGCCCAGAATATGTGAGAGCTGCTGTCAGGTCAGATGTGAGCCACATGGGAAATTCCAGCTCCATTCTAGAAAATGCACATACTATAGGCTTACTGGTGGACATTCACTGAGCTTGCAGTATGCTAGATCCATATGGGACCCCAGAGATGAGATAGACACAGAAAGGTTCCAAACGCATGGGGTAGAATGTCACTGGTACCTGTAGAAGGGAGAACACAGAGGTCAGAGTGGGTGTTCCAGAGGAGACAGCATTTCTGCTGGGACTTGAAGAAAAGAATAATCTTGGACTGGAAGTGGTAGGCAAGGGCATTCCTGATGAATGAACTGCTGGGGCAAGGGGAAGGAGGGGTGTGTAGGGAATGGAGAGCTCTATAGGGAGGCTGGAGTCCAGAGCAGTGGAAAAAAGAATCCGAAAGTGAATAGGGAGGGTCATGTTGGCCTGAATAGGTTAAAGTAACTCTCAAAGCCAATCAGCAGTGGAACACTTTGTTCTGATGGACGCTTACTCAGAGCACTGATAGGGCTTTGGGAGGGCTCCCCAGGGCCCTTCTCATAGCCATCCCACCTCTTCAGACCTGGACTCTGCAGGACACAGAGATCACACTCAGGTCATGGGGAGCTACCCAAGGGCTTAAGGGGGGACTGAGAGAAGTTAATGGCCCAGGGTCCAGGTGGAATAGGGGAGAGCAGAAAGGGCACATTTCAATAAAGGAGCTAGACAGGACCCATGGAGAGAGCCATGGCAGCTGGGAAAAGCATCCAGCTGTGAGGCAAAGTCTCAGTTTCCTCTACTGTCAGAAGAGGGGAGGGAATTGCTCTTCCAGAGTACATTCATCAGGGACTCCTACCCCTTTGCCTGTGCTCAAAGGAGGCTGGGCGAGTAGCAGGCACATCCCTCAAGACCTCAGGTGCCTGCAGAACCTAGATTCCACCATCAGCCCCACGTTCTCCTGCTGTTCTGTCTTTAGGGCTCCACAACACATGCTAAAGGAGGCAGCTCATCTCTGGCGCTGGCACCAGGAGAACGGAGGAGATAGGGTGAGTGAGACTGGTTTTCCCTATGCTAGAGGCACTGGTTACTCTGGCTTGGACCTCAGGGCACTCAGGTCCTGGTGAGGAGGGAGAGGAGGGACTAAGGGGAGATCTGGCTGCCAAGCTACCAGCCCCTTAGTGGCTCCATTTCCAGAGGTCAGAGAGAAGTCAAGAGCCCAAGACTCAGACCCCTGCCTTTCCTCCTTTCCAGACTGCTGTGTCTGTCTGCCTCGTGTTGGTGCCAAGCACAAGAAAAGCATGAGAGTACAGAGCCCTCCCTGTGTCTGCCCTCCAAGGCAGGCAATGGAGGTACTCATAGTGCCCCATGAAAGGTGCAACCCATGGACTCCTGGCAATCATATTAAGATAAAGCGCTTGATACCATTTCTCAGATTTGGAAGCCAAGGCTGAGGGAGGTGAAGTCATCCACCCAAGGTCACATCTAGCGAGGGGCAGATGTCAGGACCTGCATCCAGGCTGGTGTGGCTCCAACACTGGAGCTCAATGTCCAAGTCCCAGTCAACCCATGGCTGCAGGCTTGAAGACCCACCCTGCCAGTCCACTTGGCCTGAACCTCTTCCCCAGGGGAGTCAAGCCCTATAGAAGGAAGGTGTCCCAAGGGTGGCTCCTGCTTCAGTGTCCCCAGCTGCCCCTATACTGTCACTTCCCATCATCACTCTCTTGGGCTGTGATACTCACATGCTTGCCAAGGTTCTTCCTCAGTAATGAGCCTGAGGCCAGGAGGGTTAGACCATCAGGGAAGCCATCACTGGTTGAGGAGTGGCCCAGGCTGTGGGACAAGGAGGTAAGAGACTGCTAGGTCAGGGCAACTGCCCTGAGATGCCGCTGAAGACAGCATCAATAGTCAAAGGGCACAGGTAGGAGGAGAGAAAGGGCAACACTGGTGAGGCAGGCAAAGGTCTGAGAGTATATGGGGGCTCAGAAAGCCAGGCATCTTGCCCTGCTGTGCCCCATCCTGTCCTTCCAGGTCCTTCTGGAGCAGCCATGAGGATAAGTCCCTGGCTCCTCCTCAAAGGAAGCTAGAGGCAGTTTAGGGTCCATGCAGCTAGGGCTGGGCAAGAAGCAGGATACTGGGGCCCTTGGGCTGTAGCGTGGCCTCTGCTAAGGCAAACGCAACCCCTAACCACAGCGGAGGAGTCGCCCAGGCCAGGTGTAACTCCAGCAATACAGACCCCCCCCAAGGCAGGGACCTAACTTCCCATCTCCATTTGACTTCCTCCCACTATGTGACCTCAGGCAGGCCATGTCTCCTCTTGTGGAGTCCATGCCTCGGGAGTGGGCACTCAGATACCAGCTACAACCTTCAACTGGCTGACTGAGAGTAAAATGAGGCTGCTACCTTGCACTGACCTTGGAGCCAACTTCTCACAGGGAAGGGAGCTGCCAAGGTCCCACTGTAAGACACAGCCCTGGAAACCAGCATCCTGGCTCCATCAGAGGATGCTGCCCACTGGACCACACTGCCTCTGGCCACTGCACCACCAGGTCAGGCCCTTGAAAGTGACAGGTTGGAGGAATGGGAGAGGGGAATACAAAAGAACGCACCAGCCTGGTCCACTATGTTTCTCAGGACCCACTCTGATGCAGGCTAACACCAGCACCTGCCAACCTGGAGGTCTCCTGCCGCTGTGGACAGAAGGGCTGGGCCTTCAGGCCTCCTGGCAGCCACAAGTCTGCCAACCAGAGCTGGGGTGGAGGTCAACCTTGTGCTCACCGCCTCAGCTTCTCACTCTCCCCAGCCCCAACCAGGGATAGATGGGTTATCAGAAACCCCAAGGCTGACTTAGAAGGAACATTTTAGCTAAAAACTATGGGAATAAAAAGTAAAACAAGCCCTGCTCACCCCCTACTGTTAAATGAATGTGGACACGTGACCCCAGAACTGTGCAGCAAGACCCCTCAGCCCCCTCCCCACCAGAAAGTAGGCAGCCACCCCCAAGCTCAAGCTCAGATGCAATTACTGTGCTCAGAGTCTAGACCCAGTCAAGGGAGTGTGCTTTAGTGCACCTGGGGCACTGGAAGGCTAAGCCAACCCCCGGGAGAGAGGAGCTCAGTGCCAAGCGCCCTGGCATCTGAGGCCAGGAGGAGCACAAGTGCCCTTCTCCACACTGCACCCCACACCCCCACCAGGTGGGGCCTGACAGCCGGGCCCGCTGGGGCAGAAGGAAGCTCTTACCCCCGGCACTGCCTAGGGGCAAAGGGTCAGGGGACCCACAAACCACAATAACAAAACATTAGGTCACCACTTGCTGGTCTCTTGCCACTTTATTGGCTGTATCTCTCAACATCCCCAGAGCAACTCCACCCACAGAGACACTGAGCAACCTGCCTTTGCCACACTGATGTGATAGAATCAGATTGGGAACCTGGGTCTGTTCAGCTCCTAAGCTGGACTGTGGGTACCCTTGCTTTTGGCATCCCCAGGAAGGACATCCCTGCCCTTGCTTCTACCCTCAAATCTCCTAGAAATGTAGAACATGGGGAATCACAGAGCCACAGAAAATGCTGCAAGCATCTGAGGTTCTGGAAGGCACCACCCACCTCCCTTAAAGTAGCATTCCAGGTAGAAGTGTCAGCCAGCCACTCTGGCAGGCTGGAGCACGGGCCAGGCATCTGCAGGGCAACCACGCTGTGGCCTAGACCTCTGGATATGCAGGAACCGGGGCCTAAGGAGACAGGGACAAGGGGGCAGTCACTGCCTGGGCCCTGGGGAATGAGCAGGGTGTGGGAACTGCACACTTGCCCCACAGCCAGAGCTGGAATAGTCAGAGTGGAAGGACCAGTGTGGCTGTGGGAGCTGGGGGTTGGGTAGAGCCTCACCTCCCACAGAAATCCCGGCGCACAGTCACGAGATTGAGGAACAGGTCTGGCCGGCTCTGAAGCCAGCTGCCAACGAGCTCTGGGTGTCTTGGGTCCACTTCTAAGAAGATGCTTCTATATGGGGGAGAAATGGGTCAGCTCAACTGGGCAGGGCTGGACCTGCACTTCTGGGTTACCTGAGCTGGGAGGAGTAGAGGTAGAATGATGGCCAGGGCAGGCCCAGTACACACTGGGAGGGAGAGGCTGCTGAGGTTAGACCCAGGAGACACCCCATCCATACCCAGAGTCCTTCAGGAGTCGAGGTGCCAGGGCCAGGATGTGGGAAATGATGTCCATGCCCTCCTCGCCACCATCCAGGGCTACTGGGTCTTCATAGCTGAAGGGGAAAACAGTGGGAGGTGAGGGCCTGGGATGGCTGTGGAGAAGCTGAGCAGGGCTTCCACAAAGAGGGCTCTATGGAACTCACGCTCTAGGCTGAAAGGAGAGTCTGAGGACCCAGAGGGGGAGCCCCCAAATGATGGCAGCTCCAATTCCCCTACCTCTTATAGGCAGCCTCCCACCAGGCAGTGCTGGGAGTGTTCAGTGATCCGTAAAGAATGACAACGTCCAGGGCATGAGGGCCTCCCCACAACAAAGATGTTCCTATTCTTGGCCTGGGGAGGCCTAGAGCTGGCCCTGACCACTCCTGAGAGCCAGCAAAGGGGAAGCCAGCACCCCAACCCACACTACTACCTCATCCAGAAGCTTCTGGGCTACCCCTGATTCTCAGCCTCTGAGAGCAGGATGGCTCAGTGCAAAGCCTGGAGTAGAGTCTTAGTCCCAGCTTTCCTGCTAAGCCCCCACACGAGTTTGAACAAGACCCTCTCTTAGCCTCAGTCTTCTGGAAAATGATGCACCCATCCGAGCACCTTCTAAGTACTGTACACCACGTCTGATATTTTAGTCATCACTGAGTCCTCTCCATGGTCCTGCAAAGCTCTACCACTCCCTTTCCAGAGGCAGAAAACTGAGGTGCAGAGAGGTTCAGTGGTCTTAAGTGGGAAGGCAGAAGCTGAACCCAAATAGGTCTGTGGGTTCCAGAGTGAGCCTCTCTTTCAACACCATTGCCCCTTTCAGCCCCCTAATCTCCCTATCCCCCTGATGGTGTGGTCCTCCAGGACAGGCCCATCCCACTAGACCTTCTCAGGCCTGGCCTCCCTGGTCTACCACACACCTGAGGATCTCAGGGGCCAGCTGCTCCATGTCCCGGTGGAAGACGTAGGGAGGGTTGCTGACGATCAGGTCCACGGGGCCCCAGGGTAGAATATGTGCCCAGCTGTCCTCTGTGGTCAAGGGGAACAAACAGCAGAGAATGGGAGGTAAAGGGTGGTAGCTCCAGGCACCACCATGTCCCTTGGGTAATCCCTCTTCCCAAGCCTATCTCTGAACCCAATAAACTAGACTTACAGATTACTGCCCAGGGTCCCCAGTCAGCAGCCTGGCTGGGAATGTGTATGCTGTGACATGGCAGTTCTCCCCCTGGAGTGTCCCTGCCCTCTCTTCTTCCTGTTAAAAATCTCCTCAGTAAGCAAGACTCAACTCAGGTGCCGCCTTGAGGCAGCCATCTCTGATTGCCTGCGCAAAGCAAGAGCCTCTGTCCTCTGCAGCCCCAGAGGCCTTGCCACTCCACCTCATAGCCAACACGGACTAAGTGTATGGAGGGCAGGCCTGGCCTCAGTCAATTGATTCCTGGTGACTTTGTCTACTGGTCCCATCCTGAGCCAAGTGCTATACCAGCTGTACACTCCATGGAGGGGGCACACAAACTCAAGGATCCTGTGGACAAGTGATGGGACCAGAACTGGTGCCAGGGCCCCCGAGGACACTCTGTAAAGGCAGAGCCCAAGTTGTGTTGTGCTGGGGCCTGACAGGGGCAGGGGGACACTCAAGTATTCTGGTCCCAAAGGCTTTCTTTTGAGCTTCTGCTTATCTCTTGACAACAAGCCCTAGGTACGGGGATATGGAAGGTAAGGAAGACACTGAGGCTGATCTCTTCAGGGGTCAGGTCAGCCTAGGAGGCAATAGGGACTTGCCTGTCCTCAGCAAGGACTACTCTGAGATACCCCACGTGTGTGTGTGTGTGCGCGCGCACGCGTGTGAGAGAGCGAGGAAGGCTGGGGAAGCCCTCCCTCTACCATTGCAGAGTGCCTCATCCATCCAGCAGCACCTGTACCCAGGATCCCCACCCAGGGAAGATGGGTGAGGAAGGTACCTAAGGTCACATCGAGGGGGATGATCCGAATCCTGTCCTGCAACTGAAGCCTGGAGAGATAGGAAAGTAAAAGTGAGTATGGCGGGGCCGACTCCTACTCTTGACTAGGAGAATAAACCCTTCGTGGATCAGCAATATACCTGGTTCCCACTGTTCTTTTGTAACCCTGTGGGACTCATGCCAAGCCACCCCAATTGCCTCCTCCTTCTTGGGTGCGGACAGTGCTGGGTTTGATACTTGCATAGGGGTTGAGATCAGGCCCCTAAGTCTGACTTCCACCAGCCTGACCCTCTATCCCCAAGACCACCTACCTGTGAGCATTCTCATTGGCCAGGCAGATGGCAGCTTCTCCCTTGTCCACAGCAATGACTTGGCTCTGCCCCAAGAACAAAGGGTACATGGGAGGCAGGGTGCTTGGAGAAGCCAGGCCTTGGGACCAGAGCCCTCCTCCAATTCCCTACTAGAAGAGGAGGAAAATTATCAATAGCTTTTTCCTCTCTGTGGACAGGGTTAGGCCAGATAGAAGGGGATGGGAGCTGGAATCTGTGACCTCTAAGAGCTCTGTCTTCCTCCTACTTCCAGTCATTCCCCCTCAAGGGCTTCTAGCAGAGATGGGTTGCGGAGAGATCAGCAGGAAGGACAGTAAGTGCCAGTCACAGTCTACCCAGGGTGGGGTGGAGGGATGCACAGGGGGCTCACCTGGGGGAGCTTGCTCAGCAGGCTGAGGGAGATGGCTCCTGATCCACAGCCCACCTCCAGGATCAGGGGGCCACCTTGGGCTCTCACCACACGGGATCTTTGGGTCACCTCTTCCAGCACCCATTCAACCAGTTCCTACAAGGTAGAGAGATCTGGATCAGAGCTGGTGCTGACCTAGCCCCTGCAGGTCTTGGCATAGAGCCGAAGCATGGTTAGCCCCTTTGTGAACATAGAAGGGAGGTGGCTAAAGCCAGACTGAACTTTGTATCAGCTGAGGCCATAGGTGGGTCACTGTCTCTCCATGCCTCCACTTCCCCAACTGTAAACTTGAGCACAGTTGTGGATAACCCACCTCACAGGGGATGGGGGTAGTTTAAACAGAACCACATTCATGAAGCATTGATTTCAGGCTTGATACATGGTAAGTGTTCAGTAAGCCCTCGCTAATCCCTTTAGAGGTATCTTCTTGTTTTGTGCTCAAAGCAGTGCTAAGATGGTCCCTGGCCACCTCCTCTCCTGGCCCTGCTTCCAGAGCTTTCCCTATACTAATCTGTTAGATCCTCACAACCAGTCCATAAGGAAAGTAAGGCCCAGAGGTTAAGGCCCCGCCTGGAGCCTGGCCTGCAGCTCATGGTGGCCAAGAATCAGGGGTCAATGTGTCCCCAGCTTCCTCATAACCTCCCCAGAGAAGCTCCTAGGCTGAAAGGATGGAGAATTCCCTCCATGGAGGGATGGGGAATGACACAGTCCCACCTGAGTCCCATATCTGAAGCGGGCTATGGTATACATAGGGCAGCGGGTAAGTGGGCCCACATGGAGGGAGGTGCCTAACTGCACCGTACCTGCCTTGGCGGCAGGGGGACACTTTCAGATGCTGTTTACAAACAACAGAGTTTCAAGTCTCACCTATCCATCTGCCACCTGCAGACTGTGCATGGAAGCCATTATAGGGTGGAGGTGAGGGTGGAGAGATGCTGCCCAATGGCCAAAATGTTTCTAAACAGCAATAGAGTGGGGGCCCAAGTAGCCAGGCATGGAGCAGGGAAAGGGCAGTGTGGTCCCTTCTCAAAGGTGCCCCTTCGGATGAGAGCAGGAGAGGTTCTGGGGAGGCTGGGGACTCCTGGGATTCCAGGCAGGGCTGGCTCAGGGAATGATGGGAGGGGTCAGCAAGTAAGCATTTCCCTCATCTGAAATAGGTCTACATTCTTCAGAAAGGCTTCCTCAACCCCCACCAGGGTCTTTCTTCACTATGTGCCTAACATCTAGGATGGGGTCTGCCTCTCCCGCCAGATTGAAGGCTCCATGATGGGAAGACTAGGGACCTAACCCATCACGGTGTGTCCCACATGAGCAGGGCTTGGCCCACAGAGGGGCCTCTAGGTTTGGCTACTTCTCAAGTGCTGGGCCAACTCTCACTCAGTTCAGTGGCCACGGGAAGCTACCCTCTGAGTCTCAGACCGCCAGGTCCCCTCAAGCTCTCAATGTCAACAGTTAGGCCCCAATGGAGCAGAGGGCTCTAGATCACTCAAACCCATTTTCCACATAAGCTCCTCAGTGCTAAGTCCCCAGAAGTATTTCATCCTTCCAGGCACCCCAACCAGGAGTAAAGCTCACCTGTCCCCAAAGGTAGCAAGTCCAAGGCAGGTAGAACTTGATCAGTGGGTCTAACCTTTCCTATTCCAAGCCCCTTCTGCACCAAACAGTCTGTCTCCAGTCAGAGAAGGCTTTCCATCACTCTCTCCCACTGGCCCTATACCAGGCACTATGGAGACTTAGGATGCCAGCAGCGAGCTGGGCCCACAGCACTGGGACCGGCACAGAGTGAGCAGTCGAGGGCTGTGGCCGAGAGTCTGCAGTCTCAGTGGTGAGGTCACATACTGAGCGGCCAACTGGACAGCTGAGACTTGTCAGGAGCATGAGCTTCCCTTGGTTTCCTGGCCACAGACAGATCTACCCTGGCTGGAGAATGACCCCTCAGCCAACCACACTGGCCAGCCACCTCACAGAGACACCTCGACCTGAGAGGCACACATCATATATGTGAATGGCTACCTGGGTAGGGTGTGAAGCTGAGACTGGGCTCCCACTGTCATCAGTGCCCTCTTGTCTCTCTCTGACACTCCAGACCATGAGGGGATCATCTTGGCTATGGGACCACCTGGGGGTGGATAGGGGTGGAGATCACTCCCAGCAAGTCCAGAAACTCTCTTGCTTGCCTAGTAAAGAGCCTCCTCAGCCTAAAGTAGGTAGGTTCCTCAGGGAGGCTGAAAGCCAGGCTGGTCACAGGCCCAAGGCACCACTTCCAGGTGAACAAGAGAAGAGCACAGTGGGGTGGGGGCAGAGGGGCAGGTGGGAAGAAGGCAGAGAGCAGGCCGCTGTCGGCTCTGCCTGGAGCCACTGCCTCAACAGGACTCCACAGCCCTCAAGAAGTCAGCCCAAGGCCTCAGCAGGACATGAGTGCCATGAGCGCCTTCATTAGGATCACACTCCTGACGGGCAGCCCCAGGAAATTGGCATTGCCTCTCTCAAGCTAATCACAGATAGGGCACAGAGCCTCACCTCACCAAGCTGGGTGACAATGGCTCACACTGCCAAGCCAGGGACTGAGGCACCTTCCCACCCCCAGGGAAAATCCAACTCGTCAGGCCACATGCCACCTACAACTTTGCATTTTAGAATTTTGCACTCATCATCAGAAACCACCCTACAATGGATGGAGAGAATGCAGGCAACTTGGTCCTTCCCCTGCACTCATTCTCCCCACTCCCTGCCACAGGCCACGTCCTCTCAAGTTCCTGGTAAAGCACCCCCCCAATGCGGCTTCACACTGGGGCAAATCTGGCAAGTTCTGAGAAATGTCCGTACAGTGAGGCAAGGATCTAGCCTCCCAACCACAGCCTCCCTCCTCCCCTCAACCCCCTGCAGCAGAGCTGTTCTCCTGGCCCAGACCCACCCAGGAAAGCGGGGCCCCCACATGGGAGCCGGAAGTCCACACCCAACATTCAGTACCCTGAAACACATGGTTGGTGCCAGGTCAGCTCTGAGGGGACTCAAAGGTCATCAGGGTAGCTTCCCTCCCATGCCCTGACCCTTGGCAGCCTCAGGAGAGACTGACTGACCTCCTGGCCAGAGGTCACATGCTTGGGGGAGCCACGGGCTGACCTCCCAAAAACCTGCAGGTTGCAGGCCACATCCTGCTCTGGGTCTCTGCACTCATCCCAGCTCATCCAATCCGAGATGGGGCAGCCCCATGTGAGGTATGGGGCCCTGATCCAGAAGTCAGGATGTCCAAGTGCTGCCCCCATGCTCCCTGCCTTGGCAGCCCTGTGACTTCAGCAAGGTCTCAGATTCCCTACTGTCTCTGCCCTGACACTGGCAGTACGGCGAGGACTTGGCCTCCCAAACACATGATGTACAGGAGCAGGTGGGGTCAGAGGGTTTCTTGGCTGAGGAAGAGAGGCTCGGAAAGTGAGGAGGGGCTCTGGGTCCCTGGCTGGGGCAGGTGGATGAGGCCTGATCTTTCCCAGGAATGTGTGTGCCTTTCTAGAAACATCCCTTCTCAGAAACTGGTGCCCTCTGGCTTGCCCACCAGCCACACCCACATATCCCTCTACCTGCTCTGCTCTCACTGGCTCCCAGCTCTGCCACCTCCAAGGTCAGGAAGAAGCCCAAAAAGGGCCACAGAAAGCATCTCTCCCAGGATCAGGGTGCCTCACCTAGAGATAGCATGCTGGGACCACACACTTTCCAATCCTAGTAATTTGAGAGACACAGGAGATTACCTGACTAGATAGTGGGTGTAAAAGGTAAAAAGATCCCAACAATTCCCTGGTTTGGAGGCCCAACCCTCTCATCATCTGGGCCCAGAGGGGGCAGTGACTACTCGAGGTCACAAAGCTGTACCAGCTTTCCAGATGTCCAGCTGGAGCCCTCTCCACTTTGCCCATGCCTCCCGAGGAAGAAGTGGGCACTTATTTCCCGGGGCTGGGTAGGCCAGGGGCCCACTGGACAGCTCCTGGGGAAATGACAAGAACAGGCTGAGCACTTGGTGGGCAGCACTAACTGGGGCACCCTGAGCCACTGCCAGCCTAGGGACTGGGACAGTAGCTTGGGATATGAGGACAGTCAAGGAGGCCAGCAGGAGACTTCTTTCCTCTTGGCCCCACCTACCCAGCCAGCCAGGAAGGGCACTGCCTCTAAAAGATAGCAGCCATGGGGCCCCAGCGCCCCCTGGAGGAAGTCTGGGACAAGACAGGTGCCTTAAACCCCCTTCATTCCCATCCTGCCCTGTCCTGGAGGCACACTTACCTCTGTTTCCCGCCGAGGGATGAATACTGGGGGCACCATCTTCAGACTGAGCCCCTGAAAGTCCCACTCACCAAGGATGTACTGCACAGGCATCCTGCAGAGGGGGCAGAAGGGTATCATCAATGCCAGAGCCTGGACCAACAGGACTATGTCTGGGTTGAGGGATACTGTGGCCAAAGGTATTGGGTAGAGTCACGTCTCCTGTGCCCAAGAACTCCTAGCCAAGGCCTTCCCTCCCTCCCTTCTTCCTATTTACTACCATGACCCCTCTCTATCACTCCCTCATCCCATCACCTCCTTAGTCCTTGGACTCTTTCTTCCTCCCTGACCATGGACTTGGTGGGGCCGAAGGGAGCTGGACCTTGCTCCCTACACAGAGCCCTCAGGTTTGGCTCATGGGTGCTCACCTTTGCAATCGGTAGCTACTCAGCTCCTGGATATACTGTAACTGCCAAGGTGTCAGGGGCTGGGTCCAAAGTTCTGGCCTCAGGCTCTGAAACTGCCCCACAGAGAATGTGAGTGGCTGGCTCCCCTGATCCAGGTTTCTTTTGTGGACAATGCCAGTGGGTCCAACACTAGCCACCTTGGTCATCCCTGAACCCCTAGTGCCTGGCACCCACTGTAAGTTTCTTGGATGAATGAATAAGTATCTGCCCAAGACACTCCTTCAGAAAAACCCCATCATTCTCAGCTCAGCACTGTCATTGGAGTGAAAAAGCCTAGATGTCTCTTCCCCAGGGTCCTCCCTCCTCCTACTTCCTGTCCTCTTGACAACACTGCACTTAACTGTTTTGGCTCCAAGGACATGAGCCACGATGTACTCACTGGATTCCCGGGCCTCAGGGATACCCCTTTTCTCAAAGACTGCTGTCCAGTGGTTGACCAGCTCTGTGACATTCAACAACCTAGCCAGAGGCAGATGAGGCCGCCATGAGGTGAAGGTGCAGCCCCAAATGCCTCCCCTCCACCCTAGGCCAGACAGGAGGGCCCTCAGCATTCTGCCCCAAGGATCCCTTGAGCACTCCTCAAGGTCCCCAAGTCTTTCTTGTGATGTCAGCTGCTGAGGATGGTGACTGGCCCCAGCTGGGTGTAGATGGAGAAGTCACAGGCTCTGGCTCCTCAACATGGCTCTGGTCCTCAGGTGTGGCTGTCACCCTGGAATAGGGAAGGAGAACCGGGAGAGTAGCTGAGCCTTGTATGACTCACCGCTCTCTGACCTGTTGCCTGAGAAAGGGCATGCTCTTGCTCTGTTACCTCCTTGACTCCATTTTAGCCCCTCACCCATCTATTTGATTCTTCTCATCTTGGCCAGTGATGTTTTCTTCACATCTTTGGCTGAAGTGATCTGAACCCATTGCTCAGTCCCTATTAATAAATGGGCCGGTGTGGATCAGGGCCCAGGCTTGGGGGTTAGACAGATCTACTTAACCCAGCAGGTGTGACTTTGGGAAAGTCATTACTTCTGAGTTTCAGTTTCCTCATCCTTGAAATGGGGAAAATAACACCAGCTCCATGGCAAGCAGTGCATCAGTCAATGAATGTCAAGGACCTAGGAGCCAGCTCAACACAGAGGGACTCAATGTTGCACGCTTTTAACAATACTACTAAGGGGAGGAGACTGCCTTTGCTTGGGAGCTTTGCTTCGGACATTTTGCACGTACTGTCATTGATTTATATGCTGGAAATCCCCTCCCCCACCATTTAACCCATAATTCTAAACATTAGCCAAAAATGCCACCTAAAAACTGACAATTTTTGTTAATTTTATATTTAAGTTATCACAAACAAATTTAACTGAAGATTTTAAATCAGTGGTCTCCTTTCCTTTCACAGAGACCAAGCTTGGTTCAAACTAGCCTTTACTGAACACCTGCTAGGTGGTGCCACATCTTCAGGGACAAGCAGAGAAGAAAAGGAGACTCCGAGAGGAAAGTAACTTGCCCAACGTCACCAACTAGGAACGGTCCCAGGCAAGACCCAAGTCCTTCGCACTCCAGAGACGGCTCTGTCCACCAGAGCGCTGCCTCGAGAGGCCCGAAGTCACGGGTGCAGTTTCCCTCAGTTTCGCACAGTATCGTTGACACAGGCGAGGTCGCCTCTCCCCAGGCCTGTTTTTCCAACTGCACACGGGGAAAGGGGGGTCTCGAGTGTGTTCCTCATACTTGCCTGAAGCGTTACCTCACTCGACTAAAGAAATTGCCGCGGGCTCGTTTCCCGGACGTGCGTGGGCCGCGGTGAGCTCCTTCCGACGCCCCGCTTCCGGGATCGGCGCAGCTGAGCGAGGGCTCGGGCGGATCCCGTCACCCAGCTCCAGGGTTCCTAGAGCCGCTGCGTTCCACCTCGGAAGCCCCAGCGGGCGGGTGAGGGAGGACATGAACGCCATGCCCACTATGCCTGCAGGCCCACGGGTGGGAAAGCGTGTGTTGTGTCTAGGGTTGCTCCCCGAGGGCTCTGAACGGACAGTCTTCCTGAAAGTCACAGCATGGACAGGGCTCCAGCCTGCGGTGGCTTCTCCGAGACGGCGTTTTGGGTACCCGGATGGGGAGGTGTGTAGCCAGCTCAAATCCAGGCGTATCAACAGCCGCCCTGGGTTCGAGAATTGGGGCGCGAGACCCAGCGGCGTGGCCTAACGTAGTCTGTATGTCGAGAGGGCCGCACTGGGGCGGGTCCCACGGTGGGGGGTGGGTACCAATTTGGGGGGAGGGACCCAGCGTCCAGGACTTGAGGTCCAGGTGGTTGGTGACTGGACATCAGGGCCGCTCTTGACCCTTCAGCTCCCGTTTAGGTTTGGAGCAGGGAGCTCGAAACTGGAGGTAGTAGACCATGGTTTGAAGTCTGATTCGTCGGGAGATTTTGTCCAGGTGCAACTCTGTGAGCCTCAGTTGCTCCTTTAAAAGTCATGATAGTGTCCCGCGAAGTGTGGTCTGCTAATGCTACCCCTTTGCCCTCGAATCTATTAACTAAATCACTGTTAACTAAACTACTATTAAACATACGGTTTCTCGGGATCCGTCCCAGACTGGAGGGTCTGTATTTGTTAACAAGCTATTCGGGTGATCCCCATAAGCGTCTTTGAAAACCTGAGGATTATTAGAAGGTATCTGAAGGCTCCTCCCCAGAGATGATTACGCTTTGGATAGAGGGGTGTATGTAGGCTTGCCTGGGTCCAGGTGACCAATATATCACTCCAGTAATAATACCATCCCGCCCCAACTTCTCTAAAGATGCTCCATTTCTGTCCCGGAGTGGGTGTCGTTTATTAAGAGCCCTCATACCAGAGCCCATCTAAGCTGGAAGCTGAGATCCATGGGGACAGAAGCATCTTGCTCTAGGTCACAAAGCTAGTGGTGGGTCGAGCCAGAGTTCGACGCAGGCTCAAAGACTTCCAGTCTAGTGTTCTCCCCAAACCTGCGTCCACCTGCGTTTGGGGAGCGGGAGTCTGTCCTGGAGGAGGTGGAGCTAGGGCTAGCAGGAGGCCGGAGTTCTG
Source organism: Camelus bactrianus (assembly GCF_048773025.1). NCBI lineage: Eukaryota > Metazoa > Chordata > Mammalia > Artiodactyla > Camelidae > Camelus > Camelus bactrianus. Next base: position 33,126,100 of record NC_133555.1, read on the forward strand.
GCGCTTACGAAGGGCCTGGCCCCACATCATCCCCGGCGGGACTCCGGCATATGCCGTGAGGGGTGGGGGGTGGTCCCCAAGAACAGCCACCCGGCTCCGGCTCCTGTTGGGGGCAGAGCCAGATCCGAGCGGCAGGCAAGCGGGCCAATGCAGGGCGGTCTCTGGGCCTGACAGCCAATCCGGGGCCGGGGGCGCGGAGCGGCCAGGGAGGAGAGGAGCAGGAGCTTGGAAGACCCGCGAGGCTGCTGGCCTCGACCCCACCCCCACGGTGAGTCCCGGCTCTGCCAGTCCCGGGCCAGGCTGGCAGAGCAGGCGCTCTCGGCTTGCGGGCGGTGCGACGTCGCGGGCCCAGCCCAGGGAGGTCCACCCAGGGAGGGCGGACCTTGTGTCGGATCTGCCGCCCCCCACCCTGGGCCTGGGGGGTTCCCCCCATCCCCGCCCTGGCATCCTGCGGGTCGCCACCACTCCTAGCGTCTTCGGCTGAGCTCGGCGCCCCAGAGAGGATTAAGTAAGTGCTGAGGTCACCACTTTTGTGCAAGAATGGAGGAATCTGAGTCGCGGAGGTGGAGATGGGGATTGGGGCAGGGAGGACTGATGAACCTGGTGGAGAATGGTTTGCCAGTTCTTGGGTTCTTGGAGGTCGTGGTTCCCACCCCTTTCTCCCTGGTTTCCTTCACTTGTCCTTTGGACTGTGAGGCAGTCCCCAGCAGTGATGAGCCCTTTCTCTCGTTTGAAAGGAGGAGTAAACAGAGACCCAGAGCAAATGCTAAGGGTCTGGCCCAAGGTCACATCTGGGGTCAGTGACAGAGCCAAGAAAGAACCTGGGTTTCCTGACGTGCCCAGCGTAGCTGGAGGAAAAGGACAGAGAGGGACAATGAGCCTCTGCCATCACGTATCCCTGTGCCAGCCTTGCCCCTTCCTAAGAGGCCATCGTGGTTGTGTGCACACCTCACACACCCATGCACCTACACAGGGAGGCACCCCACGTATACCCATGAGCTTGCACACTGAGATGTTCGTGCAGCTGTGAGCTGTGCATCCCTCCTCTCCCTAGGCCTGCCCTTCTGCAGTTTGGCTGGGACCTCTTCCCCGCTGCTTGCCTAGGGCCCTTTGGCCTGGGAAGGCCTAAGTCACACCCTGGACTGGGTGCATCTCCCACCCTCTGCTCCCAAGGGAGGAGGGAAGGGGAAGAGAAGGCATTTCAGAGTGGAAGTTCCATCCTTCCCTCTGAAGATATGCTCTCCTTGATTTTCTCCTAGTCCTTGACAGCCCCTAGCTCTAGGGGGTTCAATTACCCCAAGAGCCTACAGAGAAGCCCTGCCAGAGGACCTGACCTTAGCCTCTCTCTCCTTCCTGTCTTCTGGTCTCACCACACCTGTCCCTGCCCCCACTCCAAGTACAGGCTGGACCACACAGCAGGCTGAGTTCAAAGGCTTCTGTGGCTCCCCTTTCGCAACTGGGTTGCCCAGGGGTAGAAGATCTAACATTTATTGGCTGCTTACTGTGGTCGAAGTTTGTGCTGAGCCAAGTCTTTTCTAGGGGCTGGTTCATTCTGACATTTCAGTGACTCTCTGACCCTTTCTGTGTGGGAGATGCTCTTAATATCTCCACCTTAGACTCAGGAAAACTGAGACACTGAGGGATGGGAGTGACTTCTCTAGGGTCAGTTAAGTGGCTGAACTGGTGTTCAAAGACAGGCGTGTCTGACTCTTGGGCAAGTGTTCCCCACTAGGAAAGGAAAAAGCTGCAGAATTTTTTTCTCCAAACAGGAGGTGAGGGATGTGGGGTGCAGAGAGTGAGAGATGGGAACGTGGGGAGTGGGGAGTGACTTTTTCTTTCAAACCTCTCCACTACCTTTCACATCTTCCAAGTGTGATCACTATGATCCTCTTACCCACAAAGAGGGGGCAGGGCTTCATTTCAGTTTCCTAGATCCACAGGGGACCCATGGATATAGAAAACACATGTCTTGATGTCCCCTGAATTTGCCCTTGCCCTCAAACTTCTGTTTCTCCTGTGTCTTAAGAACTTAGGGGACTTCATCTCACCACGGAGTCCCATCCTCAGCCTCATGTTTTTTATTCTTTCCTTTCCAGCACCCAGGGAGGCAGGGAGCTCCCTTTATCCAATGACGTGACCACCTACATGGGTAGTGGGGGCCACAGGCTGGGACACTCCTGATGTCAGAAGTGAGTGGGCAGGTTGACCGACCATAGGCTGTCTCTCAGCCAGGCCCTCTCAGTGTCAGCATGGACTCAAGGATCCCGTCTGCTAGGGGCTGGTTCAGCAGCCGCCCACCCACCTCTGAGCCTGACCTGGAGCCTGCCACAGATGGGCCAGCTTCTGAGACCACCACCCTCAGCCCAGAAGCCACCAGCTTTAATGACACCAGAATCCCTGATGTGACTGGTGGCACAGCCGGCGTGGGCACAATGCTTCTATCTTTTGGGATCATCACAGTGATTGGCCTGGCTGTGGCCATGGTGAGAGCTGGGGCAGGCTGGTTCTGGCCCAGATGGCCTTCAGTTGGCAGAGGGTGGTCAGTGTTTAGATTTTAGAGAATCTAATCAGAACATAGTTGTCTGTTAGTGATAGTCCAATCTTCCCCTTCTGTGGGGATTTGCTTATTGGAGTCCAGAGACCAGAGAGGCTGCCTCCAATTGGAAGAACTGGAGAAGGTTCTGAGGGATATATATGGTGTTCTGAGCTGGGTCATGAAGGAGGGTGTTCCAGGTGGAGGGAGGGTCCTGATGGGCAAAAGTTTGGATGTAGGCAGAAGGTTCTGTGAGCAGCAAGCCAGACAGTGAGGCAAGTGAGTGTGGGGGTGGAATAAAAGTAGAGGCCAGAGGGCGATTGGGATAGATTGTGGGCTGTGGAGTCCAGATGGGAAGCTCCAGGCATGGCAGGCTGCTGGCAGTGTTCATTCATTCGTTTACTTGGCAATCATTTACTAAGCACTTGCCCTGGGTGAAACCTCCGGGACCCCAGGGACTAGGGGGGCAAGGTCCTGCTCTGTGGTTCTTACAAGGAGTGGGAGATAGATAAAACCAGGGATGCCAAGGAAAGCCCATAGGGACTGGGTTGGGGAATTGGGGGGGGTGCTTCCTAGGCTGAGTGGTCTGGGACAGCTGAGGGGGCAACATTAAAGCTAATTCTTCACAGTGGAGGCCTGGCCCCAGTGTCATGAGAAGGGCAGAGTTGGGCAGACTAGGACAGAGGTGAGCTGGGGTGAGGTCTGTGGATGTCCCTGAGAGTGGATGTGATGCTCCCAGATCTGGAATCTGCCTCTGAAGATATGGGCTCTCCCCTTAAGATGATACCTGGACATTCAGAATGTCACTGAGGGACCACTGGAGATTGTGTAGGCTGAGACCAGGGAGGGTGGAAGTGCACCTGTGGTGCACCTACATTCTGCCCGCTGCCCCTCACAGGCTGACGGCTGGCCTTAGGCTCAGGGGCATGTTTCTCTGATAAACAGGGCAATGGATGGTCCATCCATGGCCTGGCTGGAGCTGCTGATAAACCAGGGTCACCATACGGTGATCCCTGCAGGCTCCGGATCGCTGCCAGGGAATAACTGCTGGCCAGCAGGCAGAGCCGGGATGCAACACACGGAGTGAAGTGGGGGACTGGGCAGTCTCCTGGGGCAGGGACAAGGCACAGCACCAGTGTTTGGCACCCATGTGGTGGTTAAGCAGGCAGAGACACCCTAACCTCAGAGGCAAAGAAGGGTCTCAAATCTGCCCTTGTCACTCTTGGCCAAAGATTTTGTCCCAGGAACTTGGGAAGACTTCCTTACTCTTCATCCTGGAGTAACATTCAGAGGGCCACGATGGATGGCCTTATCACCAAAATCAGAGCAGCAGGGAGATTATGGGGCAAAGGCAGTGGAGGGTAGGCAACAGCCTCTGGGCACTGTAGGACAGGTCCAGAGATGTTCCTTGAGTACTGCTTCCTCTCCCCTCATGCCAATCCTGAGCCACGAGGAGGAGTCACTCAAGGAGCCAGGAGGAGGAGTAAATCAGTGCCAAGCTTTATGCCTCACACATAGGTGGAACAGTCAGGGAGGGCTTCCTGGAGGAGGTGGGGCTACAGCTGGACAGTGAGGGGTGGGGAAGATTTGAAAAGGAAGGCATGTGGGGTGGATGTTAGTAGTTGGGGCAGAGGGAGCAGCAAAGCTAAGGTGTGTAGACTGGATAAATGTTCTGGCCTCTCTTGAAGGTCCTTCTGCATCACTGGGCTGCAAGGCAGGGAGGAAAGGTTGGGGCAGGGCTGAGGGGGAGGGAGTACAGGGTGCTGGGGCTGCAGCCGCTGGTTCAGGGCAGGCAGGGGCTGGGCCAGAAACCTGGAGCTCCTGTTGCATCCCATCCGCAGGAGAGCAAGAGGCACGCCCACATGTGATGTCCTGGAGCGGGTGGGGGAGCAGGAGGCACCTCGGTTTCTTTCACCTTTGGGGTCCCTCAGGAGTGAGCGGCAGGAGGAGCTGTGGGCCAGCCAGGAAACAAACCAGATTCAAGCTGTGAATGGGCCACAAAGAGTGGGGGTTTGGGACAGAGTCTAGGGACATAGCTTTTCCCCAGTCAGAGGTGGTCATGCTACTGGTAGTCAAAAACCACCAGTTTAGGGATGAGCATGGTGGCAGAGGTCCCTGGAGTCCCTGCTCAGGTGGTCACCGTGATTAACCCCCTGCCTCCCTCCCCTTAGTGCTTTGTACCAGGATTTCCTGCTCCAGCCTGGAGCTCTTGGGTCTTGGATGTTTTCTCAGGCTGCCTAGGCCTTATCTTCAAGTCTGTACAATGGGGGCTTAGGACTTAGGGGCCTTTCTAGGTTCCTCCAGCATCAGGATTCTGAAGTTTGGTCTGGGCTGGTGTCCAGAGGCTCAGGCCTGCCTCCTCGGCCCCTGTCCACTGAGGGCCATCAGCCTCCCATGAAAATCCCAGGAACTGGGCCCACAGCCTTGCCTTGCAGAGTCTGGCCACTGCCTGGCCCCTGTTCTTTTTGGCCATACATGAGGAAGAAATTTGGGCCTGGGGACAGTTGAGAAGAGGGGGTGTGCTGAAGTATCCCTTTACCCCCACTTCATCCCCGAGGAGTCCGAGGCACGCAGTGAGTGGCTGGAGCCACAGTCAGTATTAGTGAGCCAGGCCTGACTGTGTGCTCTTCCCGGGCTGGAACGCTGCCCGCATCTGAGTCCAGGCACTGTTGGCATCTAATAAACATCAAATGGAAGTGTGAATGTGGGGTTTATGTGTCTCTGGGATGGGGTCCCTGAGGACATGGGGACCTAGAGATGTCCCATTCATCAGCCTCAGCATGTCCCCGGTCCCGAGGGACTGCTGGGTTAACCAGGGCCTCCTTTCCTGGCCATTTGATGCTGCCTCTTCTCTTGCAGGTTTTGTACATCAGGAAGAAGAAGAGGTAACTCCCCAGGTGCCATCTAAGACTCCAGTCCACGGGCAATGCTGGGCTGGACTCCAGGGGACGCGGGTGGGAAAGGAGAGTCCTCCCATCATGAGGGCCCCTCTGTTGTCAGGGAGTCAGTGCCTCTTCTGCCCACTTGGGGTTGGGAGTGATCTCTTTCCCTCGGGGAGGGCTGAGCCACCCTTGACCTGCTGCCTTGACTACCCTTTCCCCACCCAAGCCCCTCAGGAGCTGTGGACCCCACAAGGCCGTGGCCTAGGCATCCCCACGGCCCCTACAAATGATAACTCTGTGGCCCATGGCCCCACCTGGTTCCAGGAGTGGGTGACTATCCCTCCCAGGCCACCCATCTGAGGGGTAGAACCAGCACAATAGGGGCAAAAATGTCTTTCATTCAATCCCAAGGGAAATCCTCGGGTCCTAAATGTAGTGGTGTCAGCTGGTCAGCAGGCAGGGGCTGGGGGGCTGGTAGGAGGGGACGGGCCTGCCCTGCCCCCAACAGCCTCTGCCCCCACCCCTAGGCTGGAGAAGCTACGACACCAGCTCATGCCTATGTACAATTTCGACCCCACGGAGGAGCAAGATGAACTGGAGCAAGAGCTGCTGGAGCACGGGCGGGATGCTGCCTCCGTGCAGGCCGCTGCCGCTGTGCAGGTCGTGCAGGGCAAGGTGGGCACCGAGCAGGCTCCCCAACCCAGCCCGCAGGCTGTTCATGGCTCTTCTGCCCCCACCCTCCCTCCTTTCTCATGCAGCTTTCTAGCACCTGCCATGTGGTCAGGTGGCAGGTGTTGGGTATAGGGATTTAGCCAGGCTTGTTTAGAAACTGGTAGAATTGCTCTGTGGCCACCACAGGCTGACTGCATAAGGCTAGACTGGGGCAGTTCTGGGATCCAGCGTGGCTCTGCCACTGATAGCCTAGTGATCTTCAAAGCCCCATTGGCTTCTTTGAGCCTCATTTTCTCATTTACAAATGAAAATCCTGATTCTTGCCCCTGGTACGCCCCCTCAAACTAGGGGGAAAGCAGGAGAGGACTGATGGGAGAGACTGTTGGGGGGCTTAGACCCTGGGTTCCTCTGCTTGCTGAGATCCCAGTCCTGAGTGTGTTGTGATTGGGGTCAGACTCTGGGGCAGTGGCACCTCTGAGTAGACTGGTGGGTTCCTAGTAACTGGCAGACCCCCGTCAGGTGGAGCCCCCAGACAGATTCACCTCCCACGTCCAAAGGGTCAGGTACCTGTGCTGTTATCTTGCCAGAGTCACTGAGCTGCCTGGCCACTTGTCACCAGTCCCTGAAATCCTCAGGGGCCAGAGCACCATGAGGAGGCTTGGTCTCCCCCGACCCATGATGCCCTTTGCATCCTTCCTAGCCTTGACCCCACAGAGGCAGAATTGGGCTGGGAGTCCGGAGATCCCTTGGTTTTTCTACCAGTCCTGTGTCATCCAGATTAGGATACATTCCCTGCTTGGGATGGTCAGGAAATTGGGCTGAGAACCTCGGTCCACCCAGAACGTGGGCCTACTGACCATTTGACAGCTGTCTCCTGTGCACTTCCCTTGTGCCAGCCCCTGTGCTGGGGCTTTGGGGCTTGAGGTACAGAGGTGAGCCCCTCCATGGCCCTGGGCCCACAGGGTAAGCGCTGCAGCAGGCTGAGGCTGCTGCACAGGCTAGAGATGGCTATCGGGGAGGAGTTACCTGAGCCAGGTCCAATTTCATAGCTGAGCTTGTGAGAGGGCATTCCAGGCAAAAGACATAGCTTTCCAAGCCTGGTCCATCCACCAGAAGGTGGAGGTGCCTGGGCCAGAGAGTGCATGGCCTTGGTCAAGGTCCCTGATGTCCCTGACTATCTCTCTGCAGACCACTCTCCCTTCTCAGGGCCCGATGCAGAGGCCCAGCCGGCTGGTGTTCACCGACGTAGCCAACGCCATCCACGCGTGAGTGGCCTGGACCTCTGATGAAGACACCTGCCACAGTGCCCACAGAGCTGCCTACTCCGAGATCATTAAGACCTACTCTCAGGACCTGCCCTGCCAAGGCCCCAGCTGTTTCGAGGACCCACCTGCTAACTTTCCATGCTCCAAGAGAGGCCCCTGGCCAGGTTGGGCCTATGGCCACTGATGTCCTCTGATCTGAGGGGCCTGGCATGGAGAGCATCCCTCATGTCAGGGAGGTGAAGAGCCATTGCTGGCTGCCTTGTTCCCTTTCCAGACCCCTCACATCAGAGTCTGTTCCTCTAATGTGGAGGAAATGGAGGAGACATGGGTTGGGAATGGGAAGGGAAAGAGAGTCGGGGGTTTCCCTTCTGTCAAGGCAAGACCTGTCTTTGCAATCTGGAGCCTCCTCTGGGGTGGGGAGAGGCAACCAGCCAGGTCTTGGGGACGGTATGGTGGCACCCTGGGAGAGGCTCAGGGATAGAGCTGAATGCCCAGCGGGCAAGGATGCCAGGAGGAGGGCTGCTCCTATGCAGGGTCCATCCATGTTACAGAGGGGCCATGAGGTCTTCCAGACACCCCTCCCTGGCAGCCAGCTATTGGCTGGGCCCAAGCTAGGATGGGAGCTGAGGGGGGGGGAGGTTGGGGAGCAGGTGTGGAGGGATGCCATGCCAGACCTGCTGGGAGGCCTCATAGATGTGTGCAGATGTGCCCACATGTGGATTTGCACCTGTCTCAGCACAGGGGCCAGGATGGAGACCTCTGCATAGCTCCACACTCCAAGCTGACCCCTACACCATGGTGTGTAGAAGAGCACTGAGTAGGCCACCTTGTCTGCCTTCAGTGTTCAGGGACAGAAGGGAGAGGAAAGCAAAGGCGAGGGTCCACTGCCCACTGCATCTCCTCACTGGGCTCTAAATGCCAGGTAACCTGCTTCTGAAATGGTTCCCTGTCTTGGTTATGTTGGTGATCTGGGGTTGGGGGAGAGGCTATTGGTCTAAGGGCAGTGGCCGCAGGCTGCGGGCTAGCAGGGGGAATTCTGACTGCCTGAAACCTGGTGGGGATACAGACCTAGGAGACCTAGTCTGTTTTTTGAGCACACAGCCCACCTACCCATTGTCCGCCCACCCCAGGCCCCTCAGGAATTCTACCATTCTGAGGCATCTGGACAAGGCCGTAGGCCAAGCCAGACCCCAGGCACTGAGCACTTTTTCTCCACTGGGCACGCATGCGCACATGAGCATGCACAGCCGCATGCCCCCAGGCCCAGCCTTGCCGCCCTCGCTGTCCTCTGCTGGTTGGAGGGGACACGAGGGTGGCATGTACAAAACTTCTGCTGGGCAAATACCACGTGTCAGGATGTGAGGGCCGAGGAGGCCTGCGTGGGGAAGGTTCTGGATTGATTCCTCCTCTAGATGCTATAAATACGTTAGCACTTGAGCCAACTGGAGGGCCGTGGGTAATTTAGGATGCACAGAAGCTGTAATTTAACTCACAGTATCTCCATGTAAGAGCATTAAAGATGTAATTAAGATGTTTACACAAAAAGAGTGTGAGCTTGTGACACTCCGAGTGTGAAACCCCAGGAGGGGCAGGATGGGTGAGGAGCTGTGGGGGACCTAGGTGTGGCCGCTTGGATTCCAGCTATGAGGTGGGAGCCGAGTTGGCTTTCTTGTTCATTTGGGTGAAACACCTCTGGTCCTGAGTTCAAGGCTGCTCTGGGGCCTCATGCCTCAACTGTGGAATGGAGTCACATGCCTGCCATCCGCTTGGGTGGAGAGGCCAAGTGGACAGGACCTGTGGGACCAGAGGTGGGAGGGGGCTGGAGCCCCAAGGTGCAGGGGAGGTATGGTGCCTCTGGACCCATAGGAGCTGGGTCTGAAACAATAGGGGAAAAATGGTCTTTCCCAGAGTACAAGGGTGCAGGGGGTGGGTGGGGGTGTGAAGCCACCTGCATGGTTCAAAAGGGTCTGGGGGAGAATGACACCAGGGTGACCAACTGTCCTAGTTTTCTCAGGGCCGCACAATTTTAGCATTGAAAATCCCACAAACCAGGACCCTAAGTGACATGCAGACCCTCTGCTAGAGAGCTGAGCCTTCAGGCTAGTTAAGTGAAAACAAGGAAGAGGTGAGCTCCCAGGGCTGGGCTGGAGGTGGGAGCTTCAGAACAGGGCCTTGGGTAAAGGGCGAGGGCGCCAAGCACCCCATGGGCCTCCCACACTGGGGTCAGACAGCTGGGTCTTTCCGTGACCAACCCCGGCCTTGGGGAGGTGTCCCCTTTCCTCAGCACACTGGCAGGACTCCTGAGGGCAAGAGGAGACAGGATGTATAGGCTTTGCACCCGCATCCTGTTGGAGAGCCCTTCAGCCAAAGAATGTGGAGCTGCAGAAGACCTGATGTCTGGGAGACCCTAAAAACGGTCTACAGAGTAAGGCTGGCACGGAGAACAGGGCCTGGGGCGGGGGCTCCAGGAGGACCCCTGTCCCCATTCTCTCCCACTGCCTGCCCTAGACCCCTTTCCTGGTGGGTGGGCTTGGCTAGGTGATGGACAAATGGTGGCTTTCTGTGGGTGACGGGAGCTGCCACCTCATCCCTTGTCCCCTCGCAGTCACCTCTTCCCTTCCACCCACCTTCTGTTTTCTAGCTCTTTCCCAGTCCTGGAGGAAACCCAGATTTCCCGAAGGTTCCCAGGTCTTCCACAGAGTATGAGATCAATAAACATCGGGGTAAGAGTTTCCAGGCGACATGTCCTCCCTGTGACCTTGGGCCTGGTGGGTTGATCAGAACTCTCCTCACTGCCCTCAGCCAGGCAGAAGGGGTGAGATGGTGTTGCCTGCCTGCCGTTGCTGCTCTTGACTGTTACAAGAGGGCCCTTGGGAGCTGCCCCCAGCCCCACACATCAGTACATGAAACCCCACCTCATGAGTAGCGACCAGGGCTTCAGGCAGAAGCTGCAGCGGTTTGCAGGGTGGTATCAGGGTGGACGTAGATGGGTGCCTTTGGAGGAGCCATCTTGTTTAATCAAGTGAGGTGTCACCTTCAAGCCAAAGTGAATACAATAATCCCATTGCCTGACTGCAGGCAGATGCCAGGGATGCGTTCAGAATGTAAAGGAAAGTTCTTGTGGAGGTGAGCCCAGAAACTCCGGTGGAGTAGTCTGACCTTGCAATGGATTCTTTCCAGAAACATCACCGAGCCTCACTGGGGGCCCAGCACCAGCCCGGTCTCTGCATTGCCATTTGAGATGGGAAGAGATAGATGTCAAATAGGAAGAAGGGATGAGTGTGTGTGTGTTATGTGTGTACACACAGTCTGTACGTCCATATCTTTATATCTACATCTCTATGAAAAAGAAGGCAGGGAGAGGATCTGAGTGTGCCTGGGGGGTGTTCAGATGCTGAGAGCAGACATCTCCACCCTATCCTGTCCAGCTGTCCCTGTAGCAGGCCTTAGCATGAGGACAGCAATACTGCCTGCCCCTACCAGGGTGGCTCAAGGTGCTCTAAGCCCCCAACTCCCTTTAACCTGACAGGAGGTTGGGCATGTCCTGAGACCCCGTATGCATAGCCATCTCAGGGGAAAGGGCCACAGATTCAGTCCAGCTTTCCTAGGCCAGGACTAGGACCTGGTCACCTCTGAGGCTCCATGGCAGCCTGAATCTCAGCCCCATATCCTCCAGGTGTGCCTGTGTGGGATGGTGTGGGAGGCCATGGCCTTGTCTGCACTGCTCTGTTCCCCTGATACGTGGCCACTGGGTGCTGGCACCTCCCACCTGGATCTGCCAACACCCCACAGATCACTCTCAAGGGGCACCCAGTTTCCCCAACTCTCACATCACTGGTCCAGCTCCTGCCTTCCTGGATGTCAGCATGGATGGATATGCCCACCTCCTGGGGGCCTCCCCAATGTTTCCAGTGACAGCCAGGCTGAGGCCCATCCAGTGCCCTCAGCTCCTCCTACCTGGCTGCCTCTGGGGTCCAGCCTGGGAGAATGTAGAAGGGACAATAGTAGATGTCCCAGCCCTTGTGGCTGACAGGCCTCCTGTCCTCTGGTCAAACAGGAGAAGAGGGGGTGTTTATCCCTGCCATTCCCGCCTGCCCAGCCCTAGTGTACTTCTGTTGGAGGCGTGGAGGCCTGGGTTTGGGGGGGGTAGTCAGGTATACTTCCTGCGGTGCAGCAAGAGATAAAGGGGCACGGGTAATAACAATGCCAATACTAATAACATAATAATAATAACTATGCATGGTTTATTGAGCTCCTGCCACGTGCCAGATATAGTGGACCATCTCATGGAGAGAGGGCCAGGTCAGTCGGCTGACGTGAACCCAACACAATCTCACTTAATTGCCAGTGCCCTTCTTGCAGGGTATCCGGTCACCCATTGTACAGAGGAAGAGATCCAGCACCCAGGGACTGGCTCTTCCTCTACACCGTTCGAGAAGGGAATCTCAGACAATCCTAGAAATAGGAAGGTGCTGGGGCCTGATGGGGCACCCAGCAGGCACTGCCCACTTGGCTCTCCAGTCAGCCTTCCAGCCTCGGATGCCCTCCTGTGCTGCCACCTGCTGGCATGTATAGGCACTGCAGATGCCTTCCTGCCCCATCCTCAGCCCAGTCGCCTGTCTGGTGGCCCTGAATTCTCCTCTGGCCCCATCCTTGGATCCCTCCTGCACTCAACCTCTCCCCTACGTGGTGTGGAGAGCAGCCCTCACACTGCAGGTCCTGACGTGGGGACTTATCTGGCTGGGCCAGGACTAGGCTGAGGTGAATGGGAGCCTAGGGTTTAAAATGTCAGAAGCCCTCACTCAGGTGCTGGCACTACACTTGCACCAACCTGAACATGAATGCCTCCTCAAATCTGTGCCCTGGGTGCCTCACTCACCTCATCCTAGCCCCAGCCCTGCTACTTAGGTCCAGGAGGCAGATATAGAACCACTGCCCCACCCCTGCTCCCCTGCCAGCAGGCTGGAGGCCCCAGAAAGCCAAGTAATGGGAGTGTGGGCCCCTCCCTGGCAGAGATCGCCAAGACGCTCTTCACCCCGAGGAGGCTGAGAACAGATTATGAGCGACTTAAGGAACTTAGCAGCAATTCAATAACAGGTCAATAAGGTGACACTCTGAAGCCCCTAATGGAGGAGGGCAGAATTCCTGCCATAAATCCCTGCAGGTGGGTCAGCCCCGGAGTCTGTGTGTGAACCTGCCAGGACACTGGCAGGCAGAAGCAAGGCCCGTTTAACTCCTCCCAGGAACCCCACAGCCTGGGTACCACTTGTGCCCTCGTATTATACGTGGGGGAACTGGGCACAGAGCACTAGGGTTACTTAGCATGCAGCAGGGCCTGGATTTGACCCCAGCTGAGCTAACCCCAGAGCTCACATCCAAGACTACCAAAGAAGGAATGTTCTCTGAAGACAGAGCTGTCCCTTCCCTCACCACTCACTATTCTCTTCAGTCCTTCCGAACTCCTCCAAACCAGGCCCCAGCTGGACTCTGGGGCTGAGGGGCACCCACAGGGGGCTGGCCTTGGAAGAGTCCCACCCAGCATGAGAGTCAAACAACAATGCTGACAGCAACAATTCACCCCTCACTAGGAGGTGACAAGAGGCACAGGCAAAGTGACAAGGGAATTCAGAGGAAGAAACACCCCTTCTGAGTAGGGATAAGGCAAGGCTTTCATGGTGCTGGGCCTTGTGCTGGGTTTGGACACAAGTTGAGGGGGGACGTTTCAGGCTGGGCAGGGACAAGTTTTAGGAGACGATGGACTTCCTCACAGCCATGACACAAGTGATGGAGATCTCACCAGATGACCCCTACAAACATGGGGCACCTACATTACGCTGGGCCAACCCTATGTGCCATAAGCATTGTCTCTTACTGAGTACCCTTGTCTTCCACGCTGGTGCTGGTGGGGAAGTGGGTCTATCAGACAGCTCTGCGAGGATCACCAGGCCAAGGGTGCTGCTGAATGACTCCTCCAGAAAGACCACACCCTTCTCCACTATGCCAAAGGGACCCAGGAGGCCTGTTTCCATCCCCAAGGGTAACCTCCCCAAGCCTCAGTGGTGAGTGGACCAATTTCCCTTGGCAAGGGTATTCTGGGGCTCTTTCCAATGTGACCACCAGGTGGCGGTGCAGGCCTAGATCATGAGCTCAGCATGTGGGGCCAATATTGGGGCGCTCTGAGTGAAATTTGGCCCTGAGGCTTTTTTCAGCAGTCTGGGTGGCTGGTGCACTGAAGCTGTTTGCTTCCTCCCTGCCAGAAGCAGGCTGGACTGTGGCTGGGTCAAGAAGACTTCACATGTCTGTGTCTTGAGACTCCAGAACGGAGCCAGATACCTAACAGGTGCTCAGGGCTATTCATTGAATGGAGGATTGATAAGTGGTCCTTCCCTCATGAGAATTAAATGAGACTTAATATATGAAAGCACGTGGAGTCTTCAATAAACGTATGTGCTTACTTGAACTTTTATTATGGAGGATGGGTCTTCCCAGAACAATCCCCAAAGATCTCCTCCATGCATATTTTGGAAGGTCTAGGCTGCGGGCCCTGACTTGGTATCTAGTCACTTCTCCCAGCAGGGGATAAAGGCTGAACCCAAGGATTCACCAGTCAACAGAGCAGCCCTTGTGGGCATTTGGAGACAGGAGGGGTCTGTGCCAAACACCGAGGGTTGTTCAGGGACTGCCTCTCCCCTCAGCTTCAGCAGGCAGCTTCCATAGGGAGGGAAGAATGCCAACCTTCTTGTCCCCAGGAGACAGGGCAGGCCTGCTGGCAGGTTCAGCTGGCTGGAGGATGGGCATTCCCTTTGGTGGTCATGAGCTAAGCTCACAATATCTGCAGATCACTCCCTCCTGCAACTTTCCCACTGCCACTTGTGCCTGCCCTGGGACTTCCACTGTCAATGCCGTCTTTACCTCAGATCTTAGCTCCTTTCAGTGCCTACAAGGGCATTGCATAGAAAGATGATAAAGGAGACTTGTCTCCCCTCCCCCACTGTGAAGACTTCTTTCCAGATGAGATCAATTAACTGTCCCACCTGTAGCCAGTTTTGAAGCTAGCTCTGTGGAATCCATGGCCTCGCTCTGAATGGGTGTGGTTCATGCCTGCATCCCATGTGGCAGTCCCACTTCTCGCTCTGGGCTGGGGATGGCAGGAACTGAAAGCAAGGAACAGGCAGCTCCCACAAAGTGGTAAGTGTCCACATGCAGCCTGACTGAGAAGCCAGCAGTGTGACTGACCGCACACCACCATCAAAACCGGGTGTAACTCATGGACAGTCAGCCTCCCACTGTGGGTGCACATGCCACACACACCAGAGACCTCTGCACAAAGACCCTGGGACAACTAGACTCAGCCAAATGCTCTTTGCTCCATGAACCAGCTGGCCTGAATCTCAACTAATCCGCTAGTGACTACAGGTAAGGCCCTAAATTTCTTGACTCAGTTTCCTCCTCTGTAAAGTGTAAGACAGGCCCTCTCTCTTAGAGCCAGAAAGGAATAATAAAATAAAAAGAAAAAAACAGACACAATGCAACAGCAGATCCAGACCTATTTTTGGAAACTTGCAGAGAGATCTCCAGTTATACTGGAGCCCACACTCTGCATGCAGACTTTAGGGAAGACCCACAAAAACAGGTTCCCATTCAGACTGGGGCCTACTTTCTAACTCCCAGACTTGGTTATTTATCCCCATGGGTAGGAGCTTATTGGTGGGTTCTTATGCAAATGAGGGGTACTGCGAAGTTTTGATTGGTGGATATACTGAAAGTGAAAGGGGCATGTCTGAAAAGAGAGGGCCAGGGATGAACTTTCTGCCAGTAGTCCTCACTCAGGTCGGGGGAGGTGGAAGTTGTTATGCCAATAAATTATGCTAAAGAGTAAATGCTGATTGGTGGGTTTTGCAGAAGGTGGAAGTTGATACTTGCAATTGGCTCCGCTTGTCCCGGCAGATGGGCAAATCAGAGGCTGGTTGTGTCTGTCACCCACTACTTGACAGGATTAAGAGTTCGTATTTGTAGAGGGCCTAAAACAGTGCCTGACACACAGGAAACACTAGGTAATTATTTGCTAATTTAACATGCTGAAGATTCAAAGTGTGGCCCAGGGGCTACAGGGCCTTCACAGGAGTGGGAGACTCTGAATCACAGTAGACTCAGCCTTCGGGCAGCCCTGGGGCCACAGGGGCTGCAGGTGCACCTGGTTCAGGTCATACCTTCTGGCTCAGCCTCTGGTCTAAACCCTCCCGAGTGGCCCAAGTTCTAAAGTTACCTCTGCCCAGGAGCACATGTGGTCCCACCAAGCCTCCCACTACCAGGCAGGGGCAGGGCCATGGGGCAGTCCCCTGCTCCAAACCCAGCTTGATCTGGGGCCTCCTGAAAACACAGCCCAGCCTCTGGGATCCAGCCTGGGAGGAATAACTGGGAACAGCTGGGGCAGGAGAGAAAGGTCAGGGCTTGAGCTCTGGGGACAGAGAGCCCTCTGACCTGACTCCACTTAGCCACCTGAATGGTCTTCCACTGGGGAAGGATGGGATACCTCAGGTTCCTGACAATTCCTGAAAACCAGCAGATGGTAGAGGCTACTAGTCCCCTTCTCCCTTTACAAGAACCCCAGCCTGGCTTAGGGCCCTGGAGCCTGGGAGTCCACAGGCCACAGAGGAGGGGCTGGTCCCTTGCCCTGTTTCATGCTCTGTCCAGCTCAGAGATGCCAGCTGCCTTCCCCATCCCCAGGCAAGAAACTGGGGCCTTCCTGCAACCTATAGCCCCCAAAGTCACTTACCTCCCTCCCTCCAAGTCCTACAAGTTTGCCCACGCAGTCCTCCTGGCTGGCCATCTTTTCCCGGGGCTCCCAGCCATGCCCCACTCACCACTGCCCCCACAGCACCTCCATCCTCCACTCACAGGCCTGCAAGCTTCTCCTGAACTCTGGAACCCCCTAGTTTGGCTTCCAAGCCCCTCAGTCTGCTGCCTCCATCCTGTCCAAGCCATCTGCTCAGACTGCAGCCAGTCTCCTGCCTCTGCCCTCTCGCCCCAGGCCTGGGCCAGGGTTATGGCCCCCTACCCCTGGCTGGGCCTTGCCCCGGGTGGGCAGCAGCCTCCTTCCCTGCTTTCCACCCAGCTCTCTGGCAATTACCCGAGTGATTAATTTGGTAATTAATCATGCTCTGGCTGCCCAGGTCGCTTTTCTTCTGCTGGCCTGGTCTGGAATATAGATCTGCTCGGCTTTACTTTTCCTGGGAAGGGGGGCTGAGTCCTGGAGATAGGAGGGATGGAATTCACTCTGAGTCCCATTGCCCACCCCAGGTCCCGCCAGGCACATGAGGCTGCTTGTAAAAGCAGTCAGGATGAGATTTAGCTGCATGAGGGATGCTGAGAGTCTGAGTGCTGAGCACTGGAGGAGAACCATGGTCACGATGCTCAGTGAGCTCTTGGCCTCTTGAAGCCTCCAGACAGCCCGAGTCCCACTGTCTGGTTGGAGGAACAGGGTAGCCTCCTGACAGATGCACCGTTTCAGATGGGCTTTCAGCAGCAGTGGGGTTTGGTGGCTCAGGAGAAACTTAGTCTTGGTGCCTGGTGACTTTGGGTGGGTCCAACCCCGGTGGCCCTGACCTTGCTGTGGGCTCCAGTGGGGCTAGCCACCAGAGGTGTGGCCCTGCAGGTACAGTTACCAGATGCACCTCCAGGACGGGGTCCCTCCGGGGCTGGCTCTGTGGCATTGATTGAAATGACCCCCTGCCAATTAGGGTTTTTTCAAGGAAGGTATAATGATCCCTAATTGGCACCCTCATTAGGTGCCAATTAAACACTTAAGGATTTCTTACAAGTTTAACGCATTAATAAGGCAGCTCATTACATGGTAACGAGATTTATTTCTCATATTTATTATATTGTTTCATCACTGCTGACAGCCGAGTTATTTTTACAAACATGGCTTCTTACTGATTGCTTGCAGTTCTGTTCCTACCTGGCCTCAAACAACATCCTTTCCTACCAGGGCTTTTCCTTGAGCCTTGGTCTCCAGTCCCCCACCAGGTCCTCCCTGGCCTCTTTTGGTTCAGCCTCCCAGGGGTGAGTCAAGCAGGCCACCTTCTTTCCAAAGTCTGGAAGGACCAGAGCTGGGCCCTGCAGCAGAACACAGACTCCAAAGGGCTTCAGAGACCAAGAGCCTTGGGGTACCTCTGTCCATTGCACCAAACTGCATTCCAGGAGCACAGGTGGGATGCAGGGAAGAGTGCTCCCTGCTTTCAGGGCAGGGGCACAGTAGCCAGAGGAGGACAAGGGGGTCCTTTGAGGCTGTCCCCTGGAAAAGGAGGAGGGTTGCAGGCAGAGGGAACTTTGCTGAGACCAGGGATCTTGGAGAGGTTTGGAATTACAGCGAACGGGCAGCCAGCAGAAGCAGACCCTTAAAAGCCATGTGGGGCTTTGCGGTCCATGGTAGGGATCTGGCTTCCATCCAGAGGGTGACAGGGAGCCATGCAGCATTTTGAGCAAGGAGGGATGTACCAGATCTCTGTTTAGAAACATCAAAAGGAGGATGGTCTGGGAGGGAACAGGGAATAAACATGATGTCCCCCTTGTGCCTGCTAGATTCCCGGTGAGCTCCCCTTGGCCAGACCCATCACCAAGAGGGCAAAGTGGATGCCACCAAGCAGCTCAACTTCGTAGGATGTGTGGGAGATGGGGGCTGAGCATTCTGAAGGGCACCAGCAGGGTTCCAGAACACTTACCCTTCTTTTAAAGAACACAAGGTTAACAGCCTAAACATACACCACATCTTGTTCATACATCACCTCGTGTGGCACTGCCTCACCCTCCTCCGTTTTAATAGCTGCATAGTACTTACGGTGAGGACGCTCAGCCAGGCTCCGCAGGGTAGGCTGCTTCCAATTGATTACTCTTAGAAACATCACACAGCGAATACCCTGGGGTGGGATTTCACAGGCTTGTGAGTTTATCTGTAGGATAAATTCCTAGAAGTGGGCAGTGCTAGCCCAAAAGATCTATGTGCATTTTTAATTTTGATAGATATTGCCACGTTGCTTTCATGGAGGTCACACCATTTATACTCTAACAAGCAACTCACTACAAGTTTCCCATGTGCTGACCAGAAATGTTCATCGACCTTTCACAACTTCGCCTGTTTAATCTGCATTTCTCTCAGAGAAATGAAGTTGAGCATCATTTCAGCAGTCAAGTCTTTTGGATTCCCTTTTGTGTAACTCTGTGTGCCTCTCCTCTGCCCACTTTCGGTGGGATTGTTGGTGTTTCCCTTCTAGGTTTATAGGGGCCCTTTACCCTTTATCTATACGAAATTAGTAGTTTTCCCCTCAGCTTGTTGTTTGTCTTTAAACTTTGATTTTTTTTCCCCATATGGAAATGTTTGATTTTCATGTAGTTGAGTGTATCCAATTTTTTCTCTCATGGCTTTTCTATTTTTTTGTTATACTTATAAAAGGTCATATCAGATTAAAGCTGTACAAAAACCCCTTGTTTTCTTCTAGAAATTTGTTCTTTATTCTTTAGTCCATCTGGCTTTGATCCAAGTGGAATTGGTGTTCGTTTTAAGGTATGAGGTATGGAACCAAGTTCATTTTTTCCCTCCAGATTATCACGCAGTGATTTCAACATCATCTATTCTTCAAAAACCCCTTGTTTTCTTCTAGAAATTTGTTCTTTATTCTTTAGTCCATCTGGCTTTGATCCAAGTGGAATTGGTGTTCGTTTTAAGGTATGAGGTATGGAACCAAGTTCATTTTTTCCCTCCAGATTATCATGCAGTGATTTCAACATCATCTATTCTTGGAGGTTACTCTTGGCTGAATGATTATTGAGACTTTAGGAAATGTACCACTCGGGAAATAGCATGGTCTGTGGTGGGTGGGGAGGGGCAAACTGTGTCAGGAGACCAGCCCTAGTAGGACAGGATGGCAGGGTAGGATGTACCAGGAGGTTGAGAAGAAAGAAGAAAAAGTCCATTTGATGGGATGTATTTGATTTTTTTCCCCCTTGGACTCCAAGAAGTTCATTTTTGGTACCAAGTTTTAACTTTGCTTGCCACATCATAATTCCTTCAGTAGATTTGGTGACCTTGAAATAACCTTGATGCCAGCAGAGTTGTGGGGAATTGAGGAGTAGCAGGAAGGGAAATCTATTCCTTCCTGAGGACCCTCTGTTGAGGCCAATTGGCCAAGGCCTTTGGGTCCTGAACAAGCCCTTTCCCCCTCACCCAGCTCTGGAGAAGGGAGGAGGGTTACTACAACACCAGTGGGGCACTGAGGAGAGCCTTATGGGACTCACTTCAGGTCCTGCAAAGAAAACCAGCTGCATTTGTGAGTGAGGCAAGGACAGGACAGGCAGGGCTCAGCTGGGCTGCACCCACCTCTCTGCTCCCCCTTCTCCCCACTACCCTCCCAGCTCCCACTCCTTCCCCTCTTCTCTGCCACTAAGATCCATTAGGCGTGGCCCTGGGTGTCCTTCAGGCCCTAGGTCCTCCCTTAATACAGTGGAGGCCAAACAGGCCATCTCTGATACCAGATCTGCTTTGAAGGCATTCTGGAAGGTTCTGATGGGCACATGTCTGAGACCATTTTGGGAGGCTCTGATCCAAGGCAAATGAAGGCCCATATTCCCGGCCAGGATACTAGTGGAGGACTGGTGGGGGGAGGGATGCATATCTGACTCACCTGTGCCTCTGCCCCCAAACGTGAGGCATGCCCTTCCCTCCACCTCCTTCTGGGAATTGCAATAGCAGGTGCTTTGCCTCTTTCAACCACCAGGTGGCAGCAGTGGAAGTCATATTCAGCCCCATTCCATCCTTTCTCTTTGGAGCTGTGAACTTGATCTCCAAAGAGACCCTAAGGTTATCTAGTGGCCTTGGACCTCCAAGGAGCTGAGGAAAGATGGAGCCACACTTCTCCAAGACACAGGACACCCCTTCCGTATGAGAGGAACAAGGGGTTTGTGGCTCCTATCCCAGCACCTCCCCAGGGGGCGGTTGGGATAGTAGCTGGGTGGAAGGAACAGAGATTGGGAGCTACTAGGATGGTTCTCAGGAACTTGACTACCCGAGGCACCCACAGCCATGCCCCAGCCAGGCCCACTGATTCCTAGACAGTATCCAAGAAGACCCTTCCTAGAGGCTGAGGACGCTAGGCAGGTAGAGGGAGATAAGAGGGTGGAGTAGGTGAGGAGAGGAACCACAACTGCTGACTGAGGTTCCACAGCCCCAAGCTGGTCCCCCACCCAGGATTTGGCACCAGGGTGGCATTAAATGCTCTGGCATTGCCCCTTCGTGGGCTGAGGCTGAACTAGGCCCTGAAGTCAACCCCATACCCACCCCCGGCAACAACCTGTGGAGTCCATCTCTTCCTTGCCACAGAGGGCAATGTCCTGGAGGGATCAGAGATTCTTCCAGCATCTCGTCCCCAAACTCTGCATCCCTCGGCTGCACCAGGCTCCTTGTCATCCACTACAGCTCCAGGCACTTCTCATTTATCTCCATCATCTTGGGGGTGGAGGCACCAGATTTGGTGTCAACCTTCACATGCATCCTGTCTGGGCTCCAGAACCAGGGCCTAGCCCAGGCAGGGCTTGGGGAACCTGCTTTCTGGGTGTGTAGGGTCCTTGGGGTCCTGGCCATCTAGACTCTGTCTGACAACCTGGATCCAAAGCGTTAAGCCTTTATGTGGGACCCTCAGAGATGGGCAGCCCATTGCCCTGGCAACAGTCTTGTTACTGGTCCATGAACAGGTCCTGCCTTACACTGTCCTGAGTGGCCCTGGGGACCTGAGCACTCATGGACCAGTAAAGAAAGCAGCTAAGACCTTGGGTCCCAGGGAGGGCTTGGTGAGGTGCCTTCTCCTTTGGGCTCCCAATGCCTATGGGAGACAGATGATAAACAAATGAACCAACAAACAAGGTATATTTAGGCTCTAAAGGAAACAAACCAGGACTGTATGTATATACATTGGCAGGGACAGCTTCAGATGGGCAATCAAGGAGAGGAGGGCACTGAAGCATCTGAATGTCAGGGGTTGCTGGCCACATGCACTTGAGTCAGGGGTGTTCCAGGTGGAAAAACAACAACAGGAAAAGTAAAGGTCTAGAGGCTTCTTGGAGAAACAGCCAGGAGGCCAGTGTGGCAGGAGGAGAGTGACACGGTCAAAGAGATTCCAGGCCAGAGGAGAGAGCCTGGGCTCCCTGGGTAGAGAGGAGTTTCTAGCAGCCCAGAAAGGACACCAGGGCAGACATGGGAATGAATGAATAAATGAACAAAGAACAAATGAGGCCTGGAGCCAGCCTCTAGCAGCCAGCCCTCACCCTGAGGTATTCATGAGGAGGTTTTGGTCTCCTTGACAAAAGCACTCAGGAAAACCCACTTCCTGCCCAGGTTGGGGCTTGGCCCAGGGCAGGTGAGGGCTCACCAGGGCTTCAGCTTCCACACCTGTGACAGGGTGGGGCCAGCCCCTCTGCCCCCCAAACCCTCAGCCCCCATGGAGGCGGTAGGTAGCCTTGGTAGGCTGTGGACAGCTGGGCTCCTGCTACCCAGGCAGATCCACTGCAGGAGCCCTCCCCGACTTCCTGGCCCAGCCCTGAGTCATCCGTCAGGCCCAAGGCTGCCTCACCCAGCCCTGACCCCCACCCAGGACAGGGACCATTTATCTCCATCACCTGCTCCCAGCAGCCAGGCTATCAGCCAACAGGGCCTATCTTCATCCCACAGCATTGACACTGAGCACCTTTCCTGACTCTTAGTCTCATCAGCTGGACTCCCCCAGGGAGGAGGTTGCCTCAGGCAGGTCCCTGCACAGTTCTACCTGGGCCTAGAAGCGGCACCCCTTCCCACCAAGCCCCTGGGAGACCCAACTTCAAACAGCTCAGGACACATGCACCCGAGACATCTGTGAGTGCCCACAGTGCGCCCACGTGGGTCGGGTACTGGGCACAGCACTGCAAGCAAGGCCAGGGCCCCACCCCACCCACGCAGAGCTGTGTTCCCCTGGCCAGGAGGGACTTGGGTTCCAGGCCCGGGCCCACAACCAGTGCAGATTCAGGGAGCCTCAGGCCTGGGCTCCTCCAGCTTGGGGTCCAGGAACCCAGGGGCCTCCATAAGGGGCCTGCCTCATCCTGCCTCAGAGGCTGAGGACAGAGGTGTCAGAATCTACTGCTGAGAATGACAGTGTGCGGCGCAGGGCTCTTCCCTCACTTGGCAATGGGCGCAGCCTGGATGGTACGGGCATGTCTTCACCTGCCCCAGGTGAGAGGCCACAGGCACCAGGCAGAATATGGGGATCTGAGAGACCTGCGTGGCTGTGAGTGTGTGAGGACATGGCTGTGGACACATGTGTGAAGGGTCGCCAGGGTCCACCAGGGCAGGGACAGTCCCTGCTGCCACCATGGGCTGGCATACGCCTGCCAGGGTGTGAGGATGTCAGGGTAGCATGCAGAGGACGGGCCACAGCCATGACTTGTCATCTTTGATTGGGGGTGGGCCCTGAGCTCAGGGGATCTTCTGTGCTGCCCTGCCTGGGGCCAGGGGCCTGGGCCTTTTTCATCACTCCCAAAGGGCACAGGGGTCCCCTGAAGTGGGATCACTCTTCTCTCTCCTCCCTTCTCATTAGGGCAGCTTCTCTTCTTCCCGAGTTTCCACCCAAAGGCCCAGGACAGGCCCTTGGAGCCCCTAATCCCTGTGCTCCCATCAGTGGAGCGTGTCTTTCTCCCCAACCTTATCTGTCTCCTGCAGCCATCGCTGCCTCCCCTGCGGCCAGCCTCCCCCTCCCTCCAGCCTCTCTGCAGGTCAGGTTGGTGCGTCCTCCTCTCCTCCTCTTCCCTCCCTCCTCCTCTCTCCCTACACCTTCCTCCTCCTTCCCTCTCTCCTCCCCCCTTCCCCTGCCTCCTTTCCCTCCTCCCTATCTTCCCCCAATCTCTTCCTCTCCCTCCCCCCTTCTCCTTTCTCCCTCCCCTTCCTTCTTCCTCTCCCTGCCACGCCCACCCTTAGGGAGAAAAAGGAGTTGAGGGGGCTGCGGACAGTGGCCACTGTACTCACTCATCCAAGGTCAGTTTTCAAGGCCACTGGACAAAGACCCCTTTGGCCACTTCCCTCCCAAGGGGAAGAACAGCTAATGACACCCCACAAAGAGAAGCCCCTGGAGGCTGTTTGACAGTGGAGATAGAAGGGCCTAGTAAGGAGCCCATTACCAGATGCAAATATGAGCTGTGGCCTGGAAGGGTTCGCATCCCAGCCCCAGCAGGCTACACGCTCCCTGCAATCTGGAGTCCGAGCCTCAGGAAATCCTTAGGAGGAGGCTTTGTCCTCCTGAAAGAACACCGTGCACTGAATACCGCAGTCTGAGAGCTTGGGGCCAGCGTGCAGCTTGCTTTCTTGGCCTCGGGCTTTCAGTCCTCCCTTCTGTATCAGAGGTGTAGGGTGTCAGCCAGCCTTGTTGATGACCTGACCCAGGGTCAGTTCTCACCTCAGCCACTTCTGTTGTGAGCTTACTCGCAAGTGAGTTGCTTAAACTCTCAACGTCTCACTTTCTGCATCTGTAAAATGGGATCATGGGGCACTTCTGCTTCAGGGCCTGTGAGGACCTGAGGAACTGCCTGGCACGCGGACTTCTCCCATAAAGGGCAGGACCAGAGTATCACAGCTGAGTGTGGCAAGATGAGCCTGGGCTAGTGGTGAGCAAAAAGGACACCCTGCCCCCCGCCCCAACTCCTGTCTGGTCCAGAGAAGAGATACAACTGAGATTTATCCCTGAGCTTGCAAAACAGCCGAGGAACACTGGAGATTAGGCAGGCTGGGTGTGACTGGGGAAGGGCACTCCCTGAGGACCTCATTCTTTGTCCATGAGAGGAGTGGGATGCAAGATGTGCAGGCAGGGACAGGGTGACTAGGACAGTGACAAGGACCAGATGCAACAGTGATGTGAAAGCCTTGCACAGAATAGGTGCTCAGTGAGGCCTCATTTTCCTCTGAGTTCTGCCTCCTCCAGTGCTGAGCATCAGCTCAGGGCAAGTCAGAGCCCAGGTGCTGTCCAGCACAGGTTGAGAGAGAGCGAGGGACAGTGCACCCCAGCTCAAGCTTAGAGAGAAGGCGCCTGTAGAGGGATCTCAGAGTGTCTGCCCCAGGGGCTCCCCTAGAGTGATGAGCACCTCTACAGACAGAGACAGACTAATGGATGGAGATGGAGAGCCTCTCCTCCTCTGTCCTTGTGTCCAGGGACCACTTGAGGAGATCTGGCTGGAGTGGTCTGTTGAGGCTTGATCATGGTGGCCTTGAGTGCCAGGCCCAGGAGAGATGGTTATAACCACTGTTGGCTGCAGCACAGTAAGCTAGTGGGTGTGTGTGTGTGTGGGGCCACACGGCCAACCATGTGGGATGTGGGGACATGGCTGTGTGTGTTTATGCATGAGGAGACTCAGCAAGGGGTGTGTGTGTGTGTGTGTGTGTGTGTGTGTGTGTGTGTATACAGTCCTCTCCTGTTGCCCTGGCCTCTCCAGGAAGCGCACCTACACTGCTGTGCTCCCAGGTGGGCAGGCAGGTGTCCACCCAGGCACTGAGACATCCCAGCTGTCCACCTGTGCACCACCTCAGCCACCTCTGCTAATGGGCCATGTGGACCATGAACACATCAGGTCATTAAACAGCTGATCAGTTCAACTTAACTTCTTGGAGGAAAGCAGCCGTACTCGGCTGAGGGATGGCAGGGCTGCAGGAGGTGGAGGCAGGGTGGGGAGGGGCTGGGGAGTTGCCAGGGCAGGGTGGGAGGGGGTGGCTGCCAGAGACAGCTGTGGAATGCACCCTGGGGACAAGAGAGAAGCTGAGGAAAGGGGAAAGGAATTATGACTGAGGTCACAGACCAGAGGGGCCAGGACAGGACTGGGTGGTGGCATAGAGAATGGAAAGCATGGGAAGGAGACCCAAGGGGGGCAGTGTGTGTCCTCTCAGCTTCCCAGGGGTCCTCCCCTGGCGGGGCAGTGCCAGCCATCAGGACACAGACATACCACCCAGCTTCCAGGATGCTCCACGACCTACTCCATGGGCAATGCTGGTCCTAGGCTCTGCCCCAGGTGCCCGGGGGTTCTTTTTGACCTACCACATCTTGCGCACAGAAGAATTGGCCCCATGTGTGAAAGCCCCTATCACTAGAAAGTCATTCATTCATTCATTCAGTGATATGCCCTGAGCACCCACTAAGCACCAGATTCAGGGTTTGGCAAGACAGATACTGGGAGGAGGGGTTGGTGGAGGGAGCAACGGAGATGACGTGAGGAGCAGAGCATAGGGCAACTTAACATGAACATACATGTGTGATCTTGGCCAAGTCCCTGCCTCAGTTTCCCCAACTGTAACATGAGGGGCTCCCCATCACTTATGTGCACTAAGTGGGATGCCGTAGTGAACAAGACAGCCTAGTTCCTGCCTCTGGGTTTACAGCCTAGAGGGGGCCAGAAAAGAAGAGAGTCAGCCCTCAAGGAATTAATCAAGGAAAGGGGAGTTAAGATCCTGTTTATGCTCAGTAGAGGTGGGGCCGGCTCAGCTGTGCACTCCCAGTTGTCCCTGGGGAATCCCTGACTCCATCATTCTCTCTCCATGGACTGGGGATAAGCATATGCCCCCCCCATCTCTCTGGTTTGACACAGGCCTGGCCATTTAGCTTCCTTCATCTCTAGGACTATAGTGAATTTCTGGGATGGGCATGTGATCTATTTGATGCTAGGGCTTCTGCTAGGGGCAGGTATGAGGTATATAGAGAGGGAAGGACATGGGAGGGCCTGACTGGACAAGAAGTTTACACTCAAGGAAGTACAAGATAGAGAGGCTGTGTTCTGGTAATAATGTTTGAGTACCTGTATCCAGCCATACCTGAATCTCATAATTTGGACTCTTCAGTTACTTGTGCCAATAAATTCTGTCTTGAGACTGGAGGAGCATGTCATAGTTTCTGCCTCCTAATTCATGATCTGAAGAGTGAGAATACCCTCTATGCTTGGTCGGGTCAAGTAAGAGGAAAGAAGTTTTCTCAGCAGAGAGAATAGCATGAGCAAAGGCCCTGGGGTTAAGAAAAGCTTGCCACATGATCTGCCTGGTGGGGTCTTTGGTGGCCTTGGCCTGAGCCATTTCCAGAGTGTAGAAGGGCTGCAGCCAGAGCTGGGGCAGGGGAGAAAATGGGGATGGGAAGCGTGGCTGAGACTGTAGACATCTGGACTAGGAGGAGGGTATTGGAGAGGCTCAGCCATCACCTTCTGGGCATCAGATCCATAGACTGTCTGCATCCTTCTCCATCCCCCGCCTCTGATGGAACCGACGAGTCAGTCAGTAAGGGTTTACTGAGCCCTCTTCTCCACCTCCACTGCCGTGCCATTCGGGACGAGGGACAGGAGACATAAGACCAGTCAGGAGGGGCCAGGAAATGACACAGAGAGCACATGGAGGCTCAGGGGAGTGACGGGGCTCAGGGGAGGCTCCAGGTCCATCCTAGACTGTGTGGCAAGAGCTGTCAAGGTGAAGGGGGGCCATTCCAAAGCAGGGGACCAAGAAGAGAGGAGGTGAGTGGTCAGCCTGAAGGCAGGACCCAAGAGACACTAGGAGGCAAAGTGGGGTCTAGACTTTCCTTAGAGACCTTGGTATCCTTCTCTCTTCTGTGAGATGAGGGTGCCCCTGGCGCTCCTAGGAGTGGGGTGGGAGACCCAAGCCTCCTGAATCAGAGCTCTCCCAGGTCCCACCCCAATCCACGGAGTGGCTAAAAATAAAAGCGACGATAATTTCCCTAAATGAAACCTCCACTTAAACACTTAAAAAGCAATAAAAACTCAATTTTCTTTCTCTCAATTATTTTACTTATTCCATTTTCCAAAAGGTTCACCCTGTTATGAAGATGTATTTTTCCCCATCAGCAGCGGCGTTCTCCGCCATTACTCAAACTGACTCAGCCTCCCTCTGCCAGGAGGGTCGCCTGGTCTCCGCGGCAACGGGCTGCTGTGGAGGACTGTGCCTTCACCACTGCTGCCTTGTTGGTGGGGACACTGAGGGGGCAATATCTGTCCCCCACACACAGCTTGTGCCTCGGTTTCCTGGCCTCCTCGCTCGGCACCCCCAGCACTTTTGCTTGGCCTCCCTGCCTCCAAGAGTCCCCACCAGCCCATACCCTCTCCCTCCTGGCCCCTCCATTCAGGCTCCTCTGCAGTGCATAGAGGAAGATTGAGTCCCATGGCCCCCAGACAACACGAGGCCTGGTTCAGGGGAGCAGGCCGAGTGCTTCATCACAAAGTCCTGACACTGTAAAAATTAGGTTTCCGATGTCATTAGTGCTTTGTGATCAGCTCCATTTGTATCATGCCCGCCCTGTTGCCTCATCTCTGCTAATTGTTTTCCACTCACTCCTTCCATTTTTAAACTGCTGTCTTGTTGGCTTTTAATTTTTAATTATTGCTGCCTCCCCTTCTTTCCTAATTGGTCCAGGCCCCTACGGAGGCTCCCTGTGCTGTGGCTGCAACTGGCTTCCTCCGAGTGGCCGAGGCTTGCCCACCACCTGCCCCAGTCGGCCCTGGGTAGTCACAACCTTGCTCCAGAGGCCGGCTGCACAGCTGGCTCTTGGTGCAGAGAAGGCATTGTGATCCAAGTCCATCTTCCAAATGCACACTGGGCACCAGCTAACTATGCAGGGCTGTGGGTGCAGTGATCCCTGGGGGATGTGAATGACCGGATCCACCTGAGTACTGCCTTTGTCCTGTTGTGGGACAGCAGCCTGCGGTTGGTGGGGATGCAACTACCAACCTCCTCTCCCACTTCCCAACCACTCACTACCCAACCCTGCTTTCCTCAGGGGCCTGTGCCTCTGAGATTTACTGTAATAGGATGTCAGTCTCCTCCCTGACTGCCCAAAGGCCAGAGATCACTCTCAGCCTCACCTCTGATCCATTGTCCACACAAGTACTTCTGCCTGGGCTGCCCTTCCTCCTCTTGGCTCTGCTGAATCCTGCTCAGTGCTCTCTCTCTGTCAGTTCATTGGTCTGTCCATTTGTTTATCCATCTGTCCATTGTCTACCCATCTATCTGTGCCTCTCTCTATCTACCCATCTGTCTCCCTGTCTATTTGCCAGCCTGTCAGTGTCTCCTAGTCTGATTTTTTTGCCCCTCTGTCTGCCCAAGCCCCTCTTTGCATCTGCCCTAACCTAAGTCCTTCCCTGGGTGTCTGCCCACAAGGCTTCTGGTTTTCCCTTCTCTGTAAGGCACAACTCTGTAGAAGCCCCTCCCACATTTTACTTGGTCACAGACAAGCCAGAGCCAAGTTCCTGGGGAGTTTCAAAACTGAATCTGACCTCCACTTCCCCCAGCCTATGTCACATATGTTTCTGCCTCCAGGCCTTTGCTCCCAGCAGGTGTGCCTGCCAGATGTGCCCTCTCTTCCTCTTGACCCACTCAATGACTGCAGACCCCCCCAACCTAGACTTGGTAGGCCTGGGCCCTGTTCTAGGTCTCCTTCTCTCTTGCTATGTGACTTGGGCAAGATCCTTCCTTTCTCTAAGCTCCCACTTTCTCATCTGTAAAATGGGAACAAACCATAGTTTCTGCATGACCCCTCACAGGGCTGCTGTGAGGCTCATAGGGGTTCTGGGTGAATGTGTAACCATATAACCAGTGGGAAGGGAGGCCAGGGGCCCAGTTTTTCCCCACCCTTTGGGACTTTTCACCCAAACCCACATTTCCCATCTCTGAGCCCTCTGAGTTCTCCACCAATGGAGTCCTTACTGTGTTTCAGGAGCTGAGCTTCCTCATGCCATTTGATCCCCAGCACAACCTTATGAAGCAGGGACCACCAGCAGCTCCAGAGAGGGAAGAGATGAGCCCAAGATCCCACAGCTACTAAGGGCAGTGTAATTTGATCTCAGGGATGTAGCAGCTTATCTTGGGGTGGGTCATTGGGTGCTGGCAAGCCTGGTACTCCTAAAGGTTGGGATGGGCAGCCCCGGCCTTGGTCAGTAATATTAGCTCACTTTGGTGCTGGACCCATGTTCCAGATGGAGACAGTGAGGCCCAGAAAAGGAAGAAACTGACAAGGTCACATGTGAATCCTGGTCTAGCAGGCGCTCCATCTGCCAGGCTCCCATGCTCCCTGGTGGCAGGGAGATGGCCCCCCTACTGCAGGGGGAGGGCTGGCCTGGGGAATGTGTGGATCAGGCTGTACTCACAGGTGACTGAGGTCTTCTCATGCCCAGTTATCCCTCCTCCCTGCCCTGGTCTGTTTGCTTCTTCAGTGGTGTGAAGGGGAGGGCAGGGCTAGGATGGAAAGGAACCACATCACTTGTCTTGCTCAGCGTCCCCCATGCCAAGTCCCCAGCATAGGGCCTGGTTCAGAGCAGGTGCTCTGACACCTTTGGTGGCTGAATGCATGAAAGGAAGAAGGAATAAACGTCCCAGCCCCACTTAGCCACAACTGAATGCAGCCCCAGGCACCAATGGGAGCTTCATCCAGAAGCACCTGGACTTCAAAGGAGGATATGGAGGAGGTGAGGCACTGCTGATGGAATTGCGGACGGAGAAGACTTGGAGGCGATTGGAACCAATTGGCGTCCTGGTAACCCTGCTACCAGTCCTCGCAGCAGTCTCAGACGACTCAGACTCCTGGTCGGCTCTGTTGGCCTGACATGTGCCCCGACCCCGTCCCCGTGTCCCAGACGTCGGTATCTTGCGGGCAGCGGGCAGCGGTGCGGGGGCAGCCCGGGTCGCCGCAGAGGAGGGCAGTGCCACCTAGCCGGATGCACATGCGCGGAGCAGCCGCCTGGCCCTGTCGCCGCCGCCCGCGCCGCCCGCGCCCCAAACGCGCGAGAAAAGCAAACAAAGACGTATTGGTTTCTGCTCTATTAGAGGCGCAGGAGGGGGGAAATCAATGTTTAGTAAATGGGAAAAGAGAAAATCGTTCAGGAAAGACAGTCTATTTCCAAGCCGGAGAGGGGTTCGTAAACAGCACAGGCCATTGCGGAGGAAGCACCGCGGGCCATAAAACTCCCCCGAGCGAGCGAGCGGAGGAATGTTCGCTCAGCGAGCCCCGCAGCTAACGCGGCGGCGCGGGGCGCCGACAGCGACGCCGGGCTGCTCACTCAGGCTGAGGGTGGGGGAAAGGCGCGGCAGCAGCCTTGCAGAGCCACAGCCAGGTAGCTCACGTTCGCCACGCTGCTCCCCTTAATCCCTTGCATGCCCCCCACCCCCGGCCTGGGTTGCATCTGAGCCCCGTCCTCGGCCTGCGGAGACCTGCGTGGTGGGCCCTCGCTCACTGAGTCGCGCCTCGTGGCTCCAGACACCCTCTCTGTCTAGGGCTTAGGCTGTTCCCAGGAGAGTCAGGGCTGGCTTCCTGGAGGAAGGGCGTTTGAGCTGGGCTTTGAATCATGTGGAGAACTCCAGATTAAGAAGGGAAGGAATGATGATCTGGGGTGGGGATCTGCTTAAGCAAAGGTCAGGGTTATTTGGGAGGTAGCCACAGGCTCTAAAGAGATGGATGCAGGCAGGGATGGGGAACTTTTGTTTCAGAGGGGGTGTCTGAGAGACGGGGAGAGGCTGAGGATGGGAGAGTGGAATTGAGGTGGGGGCTGGCGTCCAGGTATTTGAAGGGGCCTCATCTCACCCTCAGGTCAGGCTGCACTGGCTCCAAAAGATCCAGAGAAAAAGTAGAGAATCAGAGAGGGACTGTCTGAATCCTGTCTGAACAGATGGGAGGCTGAAATCAGAGTAGTTCCTGTTCCAGTAGTTCTGGCCCCTCCTGGTGAGCCAGACTGTTTGAACCACCTCTCTGGATGGCCAGGCCGCTGCCCTGCCTCTGCACCCCGCGGGGCCCCTGGAGGCTAGTGTTCTGTTATTCCAGAGAGCAGGGTGCGTGGGATGGAGCCTTTTGTACTGTCCATTCATCAAGGCCCGGTGGACCGCGCTGGGAAGTATTGAATTTTGGCTTAAGATGGATGGCACAACTGGAGTCTCCTTTACAAATGAATTATATTTTGTTTACCATTTGTGTGTGCGTGTGTGTGAGCATGTGCGAGTACCAGTTGGGGGTGTGGATTTAAGGGGCACACTCCTGTGGGTGGGCATGCGTATTTAGGAGTGTATGCATGGAGAGGAAGTGGTGGCTGGGGTGCAGGCAACTCTTGGAAGGAGTTCGATAGAGAAGAAAAAATCCTCGAGGGTGGGGCCAGGGAGGGTGAGCAGGGAAGGCAGCAGCTTTATTGTTGCTGTTTAATATTATATTGGTACAGGATTCTGTTCCCTGCACTAAGTTCCTTCCAGGTGAGTCTTTCAGCTTCACAAGATCATGTGAGGGTATGAGGTCAGATGTGTTATCATCCCCATTTGCTGAGGAAATGGAGGATCAGAGAGGTGAAGTGACTTGCATGAAGTCATACAGCAATATCCTGGAGCTGGGCCTCCAGAGCATGGCTGGGGCCTGAGGTGATTTTCCTGGTGGGAAGGTGGCTCTAAGAGAAAGCTGGGACGGAGAGGAGAGAGTGGAGGGCAGGGGATGAGGGATGTAGGGGGTGCTGGAGCACCTCAGGGCAGAGCACTGGGGTCTTGATGTCTCTAGGCAGGAAAAAAGGCTGGAGAGAGAATGTCCCCAGCTGAGTGGCCCAACAGAGAGGCCTTTCTTCATAGCTGAGGGGAAACTACCTGGACCCCTAACCCCTCCCAGGACTTTGCACCCAGGATATCTGCTTCCATTCCTCTCCTCTGGGCCTCTGCTTTCCCATCTGTACATCAGGGTATGTGGACTGGGTTAGGGGAGTGGAGGACTTCTGGGCTTCTCTGAGCTCTGACCTTCTGGAGCTCTGTGTTAGGCATATGCACAACTAAGTGCGCACATGTTTATGTGGGGGAGTGTGTGCATGCCCAAAGGGGAGCACAAGTGCACAATGGAGGTCCAGAGGAATCTGGGCTTGTGCTTGTGTGGGTCCCAGCCCATGGGGTGGGGGAGCATGTTCGCACGTGGGAGGAGGCACCCCAAGGGTCTGTTGGGTCAGCTCAGTCCAGGATGAGAAGGGTGAGTGTGGGCATGAGTGACAAATCAGGTTAGGCCAGGCCTGTACCTGGGTTCCGGGGTTGGGGTGGGGCAGGGATGGGGTCCAGGTGCAGGAAGAGGAAGTGCAGGAGGCCCTTGGATCTCAAAATTTAAATTTCCACCCACCATAGCCCATTCCCATCCCTGCACCCGCTCTGGCCCCACTGCTCAGGGCAGGTGCAAAGAAAACAATTTTGCTCCAGCTAAGGCCAGCAGGAGATGGAGACTGTGATAAGGGAGCTTCAAGGCGAAGTCAGCCAGCACGGCCCCTGGCTGGCCTGGGGAGGGGGTGATGGGGGAGGGGG
This sequence comes from Camelus bactrianus, assembly GCF_048773025.1. Classification (NCBI taxonomy): domain Eukaryota; kingdom Metazoa; phylum Chordata; class Mammalia; order Artiodactyla; family Camelidae; genus Camelus; species Camelus bactrianus. The sequence continues at coordinate 33,158,800 of NC_133555.1, forward strand.
TTAAAAGGACGGGACTCAAAGAGGCTCAGGGTGAGGGAGCCTGAGGAAGGAAGGATGAGGAGAAAGGCTGCCCTAGGGGCCAGTCTACAGGGACAGGAGGACAAGTTCAAGGACACCAGAGGTGGAGGGACTGGCTGAGGATGTAGACACTGAGAAGGGGGCTTTTAGGCTCAATCCCAGTGGGGCCCTCAAGGAGTCACCTACCCCAACACCTCCTGAGTCCTGGAGTTGTCATCCAGTGTGGTCATCTAGCATAGCTAGACATCTAACTAGCAGGGTTGGGGAGCCCGAGTGGCAGGAAGAAGCCTGGACCAAGCTTTGCCCTTGAGTGCCAATGGAGAATCAAACATGGCCAGCCTCAGGGCTACTGGGCAGGAAGGTGGATAGGGGGGTCTTGGCAGCAGAGGCTGCTCCCCTCCCCACTTCAGGAAGACAGGCATCTTTCATCCCAGATGCCTGGTGTCAGGGGGACACCTTCACCAGAGGAAGTGCTCCCAGGCAGGGGCCCACTTGCCGATGGGGAGCAGGTGCTAGACGCAGGCCATGCTAGGGCCGGTCCAGCCAGCCTGCTGCAGTGCCCCATCCTGCCACCCTTTGAGGTCAAGCAGGACTGTGCAGTGAACTAGGAAAGTGGGAGCAGCTAGATGGATGGGGCCAGGGGCTGCAGGTGAGGGAAAGGGGAGACGTTCAGGCAGGTGACCCTGATGATGAGGTGTCTCACCTCTGGGAACCGCCCCCCAACCCCTGGCAGGAACCAGGTCAGGCTTCATCCAGCTGCCCAGCCCTTGTGCCCAGTTCTGTTCCTCATGGCAAGCACCCTACGGATTCTCTTGCTTTGACTCCCTTCAGAAGAACAAAGGAAGCCTGGCAGGGCTAGCTTGGACTCTCCCTCCTCCCAAGGCTATGATGAGTGACTGAAGGGCCCAAAGGCTGTTACTGGGAGTAGGTTGTCCTTTTAGAGCATTTTGTTCATTGAAGAAACAAATGAGTCCCCCAATCTGAAGTCCAAGAGCCTCTAGAAAAATAGCCTGTAGCTTCAGAATTGTCCTGATTTCTTTTATAGCGGTGGTCCCTGGAGGTCCAGGAAAACTGTGATGAGGGGTGGGGGGCACTTTTGCCACTCCTGCTCTTATTAGCCAATACTTCCAGGGACTCCTGTCTATCCCCTTGGGCCTGACATCTCCCATGTTCTGAGTGTCCTCCCTGCCTTGGCCTTAAGGTGCTACAGGTCTGGGATCTGTATCAGGCCCCAGTAGGAAGTCCTGCCTGCTGCAGAAATGTCATTGTGGACATGGTCCATCTGCCAGACAGCCAGGGCCTCTGTCCATCCTTCACCCTATCTTTCTATTGTTTCGGCCCTTACTGAGGCAGCCTTGGGAAATCTCCCTGTCTTTCTCAGTGGGAGAGGGGAGAAAGAGGGTGAGGGGGGGCCTGATGGGTAGAGCAAGCTGGGCTCTAATATGGGCCTCCCTGCAGTCCCCCGACCCAGGCAGAGAGGGAGGGGCCTGGGATTTTTCCCTAGGCTGGGAGGGCAAGTGGGGAACTGGCCCTCTCACTTAGTAGATGGGCCTCGTGACCACGGAGAGCTCCTACATCCCAACCAGACCCCAGCCTGAGCCCAGCTGCCCCACTCAGCCTGTGAGTGAGTCCCTGGAGGTCCCTCCTGGTGAGTCACATGGGTCTATTGTCTTCCCAGTGAATGTTTCACATCTTTCTCCTGTCTCCTCCATGTTGTCCTGGATAGGCCAGGATCTCAGGACCAGCATATTTGTTGATCATCTGAATTTTGGTCTCCCACGCAACCTCCACCACACCCCAGGCTGCTCTCTAGTCCTAGGAACCATCTTCCCACACTCTCCTTCCTCTCAAAGTTTTAATTTAACCAAGCTATCCTTTCTTCTCCCTGAAGAATCAATATTTTCTCTGTCTTTTGACACTTATTTTATTTTATTTTTACATGCGGCCTCCCAAAGCCTGTAATTTATGGCTAATACCATGCAATCAAAGACAATGGCTGGGCGCCTCTGAGCAGGAACAGGCAGGATCCCTGCCAGGTGCCCCCAGGCCCCTCCCTCACCCCCACCCACTCACAGGGGTGTCCATGGCTGTGAGCCCTCTGGGTACAAGAGCCACAGGGAGCCTGGGAGAGACATGAGCCATGATCCCAGCCATTATCTGGAGGGCACCAAGGATGGGTCCCCAGCTGGAGTGGGCCCTAGAGTAGCCCAGGAGTGTGGGGGCTTCTGTGAGAGGCTGGTCTGAGTGGAGGGGCAGGCAGGGTGCTCAGGCGCTCCCTGCTTCTGGGCCCACCTCAGCTGCAGAGTGCCCCCCAACTGAGGTACCAGGGCAATGCTTCTCTCAGCTCGTACCTCCTTACTCCCCTCCCACCCCTCCTCTGCCTCTGCTGTGCTGTGCCCTCGTGGCTTCCGCACTATAATCTACAGTGCTGTTACTCTGTGTCAGTGATTTAAATCCTCTGATGGAGCTGGTGACAGCTTAAATGGCTGCCATCCCCTCCCCGTACCCGCCGGGCCCTGACGAGGCCCCATAGGGGGAAGGGGGGTTTGCTGAGGTGGGATTTAGATAGTATTTTCCAAGCTCCAGGGTGGCCAGCTACCGTTCCTTGCCCCTCTGGCGGGGAGGGAGCCAAGTGCGCCCTCTCCTTCCCCTCACTGGTGATCAAGGAGGGAAGATAAAACCCTCCATAAATTCCTGGGAAGTAGAGTGTCTGGAACACGCTCAATTCCACCTGCCTGCAGGTGAGAGGTGCAGGGGGCAGGGTGCCCAGCACCCAGCGTTCCTTCTCTGTGGCCTGTGGTGCCTGTGACAATAGGGAGCAGGTCAGGCTTGGAACCCAACCCTGTGCAGCAGAGCCAGCCCCAACCTCACCAGTCACCCCCAATCATGCTGACGCTCAAACTCCAGCCCTGCTCCCCGGTTCTTCTTCTTAGCCTGGAGTCTTCCCTTCCATTAGAATATTTGACCCCCAGTTCCATCTCTCTTCAGCTAATGGATAGGTGGACGCTATACATATGGGGAAAGTTGAGGCACATAGAGGCAGAGCTAGCCAGGGCAACCCAGAAGTCGGTAGCAACACAAATCCATGCCCCAGCCCCTGCCTCATACTGGGTTTCTTGGTGGGTATGGGGCATCGGAGAGTGGAGCTGGCTCCCCTGCCTGGCTCCCTCCCTGGAAACAGGTCCAGAGCAGGGCACTGGAGTGAGGTAGGGACAGAGCTGAGAGGTCTTGCTGCTGGGTAGGGTCCCTCAGCACTGGATCAAGAGAGCCTATGAAGGTCCAGCATTGTCTGGTCCTCTGGCTCTGGGGTCCCGTGTCCTCCAACAGAAAGCCCCAGAAAGAATGGCCAGTCTGGTCCACCAAGGTCCAAGGCTGGCTCAGGGGGGCCTCACATGAAGGGAGGGCACAAGGTCTTGGCTCTGCTGATGAATGTCAGGGACAGGACTTGGCCTTTCTGGGGCCCATGCCTGATGAGGGCGGACGAGACCCTGGTCGGGCACTGTGTGATGAGAGGGAGCAGCCCAGGAGCCAGGGGATCACTCCAAGGCCCATTCATATTTGCGGAAGGTCATTAAAGCAGAGGCCTGAAGGTAGGGTGAGTGGAATTCTCCAGAATTCCATGGGAGGGGGTAGGTATTACAATCAGAGGGAACAACATGTGTGAAGTAGCCCCTGACAGAAGAGCCAGGACTTTGACGGCGGAGGGGCAGAGGGTGGCATGACAGTTCTGGATGAAGAGGGACAGATGAGATCTTGTGACCTCCCTTGTCCCGTGTGTGGACACAAGGCAGCTCGCCCTTTCTCCTGGAGCAGACACTGAGGCGCAGAAGGGTTAACTGACTTGTCCAAGGTCGACAGTTTGCACTGTGGTTGAGCTGTGACTTGAGCCCAAGTAGCTGCTACCCCTCAGCTCCCACCCCAGCCAGGACTCGGGCTGAGCTGGGCTTGTAGCTCACCAGCGTCCTAAACCCCTGCAAATCCCTCCTGGGAGTAGGAAGTGTCAGAGGAGTAATTAAATGATTGAGTGAACAGGGCCAGTAATTGGAACAAGGCACTCGGCCACACCAGGTGTCCTTCCAAATAGCCACATGGTCTCAGTTGGGGGCTCCGAGGGCCTGAGCTGGTGGGAGGGATCTGTCTCTTGCCAGGGGTGGGAGTCAGGCAGACTCTCAGCTTTTGTCACGGGAGCACCAGAAAGTGGCTCAGGGCTCAGTAGCCAAATTGTTCCCAAGTCCGAGGGAGCTCATAGTCTGGAAGGCAGACTCTGGACGACTGGACAGGCAGAGGATAGGGTTGCTGGGGTGGAGGCAGGGGCTGACTTCTTAGGATTCTCTTTCACCCGGAACAGTCCCCTTAGATAGAGCCAGGCTTAGGAGTGAGACAGTCCTGGGGTCTCTTCCTGCTTGCAGAACCCCCTTTGCCTGCCACCACTCGCGGATCCACAGCCCTGACTCAGCAGCTTAGCGCAGCTCCCTGCACCTCCCACCCCAACCACCTTAATGACTTTTTAATAAATTGAAAAATTGTTTCAATACCAAATGTGATCCCGGGACATTGTTCGTGACTGTACTGAGCTTAAGTCAAACGCTTTGCATCCCCAAATCCAACTGATTAATAATTACAAGGAGCAAGTCTGTCTTTACTGTAATGTGTTTAGGAAAACTGATGGATTTAATTTTTTTATCGGCCAAAGTAAGAAAATGTAATCTTTCTGAAAGTATCTAATACAACAATGCACCGTAATTAGTTTCTCTGGAAACAGGCATAATGGAATAGAATAATAAATCACTTCTCCTTTCGTCCCTTCCCTCTGATGGAGAGAGATTTCCCTTCAGTGGGGCTGGGAATAGGACAGGGAACAGAACTGGAGGGTTTGAACTGTGCAGCCCCAGTTCCTATCTGTTGAGTCAGCCGGCCATGGGCCTGCTCCCCCCTCCAAGGGATGTGGAGTGCAGGTCCTCCTTTCCAAGGCCAGAAGTCAAGCATCTTTCAGGAGCTGGAACTCAGGTTCCAGAGCTGCGGTTGCTCCCCCTCCCCCAACCCCCACAGTCAGACCCATACCCACTGCCTTGGACACCCCCCTGCCTGGGTATACTGGTTGAGTACTTAAGATCCCAAGATGCAGGAGGTCGGCTAGGCAGGCAGAAAAGGGTTCTTACTTTGTGGCTGGTTACTACCATTTGTGGTTCATGGTTACTACCTTCCATGATGTTTCCCTTTCCCCAAGCTCAGGCTGCTCAGTGAGAGACCCCAGAAGGAGGGGAGTGGGTGAGAGGGTGGGGCCAGTCAGCTCATTCAGTGCTGCCCCCTCCTCCAGTCCTTCAGACAGAGCTCAGTGCCCCTGCTTTGCCTGTTCTGGGTCCTGTCCCTACTGCTGGGCAGCCTTGCCTGGTAGCCTTCACAATCCTCATCCCCTGTACCTGCAGCCTGGGCCAAAACTCCAGATGTGGACTGTCCTCATCAGAAGCTCCCCTAGACCCCAAGTGCCCCCTCCCTCAGCTGCTGCTCCTGCCCCAGGCTCGCAATCAGTAATGACAGGATAATTGTTTGTTTTATTGATCATGACCAGCCTTCTGTAGCCCAGTGATGGATGATGTGGGAAGAGCCACATTTGCCTTGGCACTGGCACGCAGCACCAGGAGAATCAGATGTGACCTCGCCTGGATGCAGACTCTCCCTATCCCATCACATCACCCCCCCACCCCCACCCAGCCCTGGCCCATGGGAGTACAGCAAAATAAACACTAAGCTGGGAATCTAGAGTCCTGGGGCTGACATCTGGAATTTCAGACCCGATATCCAGAGCCTCTAAGCAGCCCCCTCCCCTCAATCTCCCCTTCTGCATCTCAGCCCCTGGAGACAAGGCTGCAAGGGTAGAGAACTGGAGATCCAGTCTGTGACTAGGCACCCCAAATGGTGATTTACAAATGCCCACACAGACCAGGAGGCTCACAGCCCAGAACCAGCCAGACAGCTGGTCACCCAGAGCCACTGGGGGCCTCTCTGGCCACCTCATTTATCATTCTCCTCTGTCTTGGCCTTTCTGTTGAGTCTTCTACCCTTTCTGAGTCCTCACAAGACTCTACAGGCCGCTCTATGACTTAGCCTTTCCCTTTGCAACCATTACCACACCTGTGGCCAGAGACACCCCCTGAAGCCCAGCTCAGACTCTCCTTCCCTTTCCACAAGGCTCCACTGGGAAAGGACAGGCTCCTAGGTCCTCTAGGCTCACTCAGCCTCAACCCCTTGGGGCATCCTTTCCTGGAGCAGAAATCCCAGCAGGAATGCAGAGGGACTGAGAAGGCTTTATCTCAACACTCAAAGTCCTGCTGAGCCAGGGGAGAGTGTGGGTGCATGGGGCTGGGAGGTGGAGGCAGGGAGAGAAGGAAATACAACAGTGAAAGCCACTGGGCAGTTGACAAATGTCCTTGTTCTGCCTGCTTCCAGGCTGAAGGTAGAATTGCCCCTTCCTGCCCTCAGTGGTCAAATGGGACTGCCATCTGGTTCTGACCAATAAGTGATGAGCAGAAGCAATATTTCCAAGCCAGAGCAGTTAATTGCTGATGTGAGACCTTTCAAGGCCCTCTCTCCCTCTGCCAGGACCGTTTTCCAGACTTTGACTGTTTAGTCAGCCTGGTCTCAATGTGAGGATGACATGGAGCAGAGCCTTGACTGCCCTATGAAGGACATGTAGCAACCAAAAGAAATAAACCTTCATTATTTTAAGCCACTAAGATTTTACGTTGTTGTTACAGCAGCCTAACTTAACCTATTCTGATTGATGTGGGGAGGAAGCTGATGGCTCTGTGAGCAGGTGGTACTGGGTGAGGGGAGGAGGGGTTGGCAGTGATGGTAGACTATGTGCCAGGAAGCCAGATTCTCACTCTGGTTTAACCACCCTGGCCTTTCCCTCCTCTATGCCTTAGTCTCCCCACTAGTGAGGCACCTAAGTATCTTTTGGGACTGGGGAGAATGGAATGAGGAGACAGTGTGAAAGCGTCTTGAATCGGAAAGAGTAAGCACAGGTGAGCGTGGATGGAGATGGTGATGGTGAGTCCTTGGCTGGGTGATGATGCTACTGTGGGGGTGACAGTGAAGGCTGACTGTAATGGTGATGGCAACACTGAGCTGCTGAAGGCAATGTTGGTAGTGGTGTTTGGGCTGGCCACGGAGATGCTGACGGCAATCGAGACCACTCCTGTCAGCCTAGCCCAGGCCCTGGCTTCCACCAGGGCACCGACGCGGCAGTGATCACAGCAGACCCAGATGGAAGGTCTCAGACGTTGATTAATCACCTCCACTGGGGCTGGCTAATTGTCCACTGATCTCTGCTCATCCAAGGCCCTGCCTGCCTGACCCGGGTGAGCCTTCCAGAGCAGTGCTGCACAGTGTCAGAGCAGAGGTTTCTCAGATATGCCAGCCCCAAAGGCCTCTTCATTTGCCTTAGCTGAGCACTCCCCAACTGGGTGCAACACAAGCTCCTCCTGGGAAGCTGGGTGCCAGGCTGGGCAGCTGTACAAAGCATCAGATGGTGTTTTCCTGACTCTTGTTGAGCACAATATGGAGTTGCCATGTGTCAATGATATGTGCGGGTTGCAGGGCTTGTGGGGGAACTTAGGATCTTGGCTAACGGAATCTACTCTTGGACACTCCTTGCAGATGTCAAGGAACTCATCCTGGCTCCATCAGCAAACATCTGTGTCCCTTCCATGCAAGGCCTTGTACTTGCCACTGGGGGCACCACGGACTCAGTGATGATGCTGCCCTGGCTTGCGCACTGGAAGTCCCAGTCTGATGGAAAAGGCAGCTCTGGACCCAGACACACCGAGCATGATGAATTTGACCCAGATATCTGTGCAAGGGCCAGGGCAGAGCAGCTCTCTGACTGTAAGGACCTCCAGCCCACGTCCTTTCTGGTACCACGGGGAAGCTGAGGTCAGGAATGGGTAAGTCCCAGGTCACACGAGGACTTGGGGGTGAGCTGGGCCAGAGTCACTCTCCTGCCTCAGGCCAGGGCTCCTCACACCACACCCCAGCTCCTCATTCTGAGCTCTATTTTTGCTGGAAGGCACAGATGAAGATTTAAAAAAAAACTATTCCATTTTGTTTTTGCTGAATCAGCACTTCTGTCATCCCAATCTGAGGGGCTTGGCTTGTCTGCTACGAGGGGGGAAAATGCCTCCATTTAAAAGCAGAACTAAAAGGAAAACATCCACAGGCCCCATTTCACTGCAGCAGACATGATGAGCAAACCACGGTCGTTAACATGATAAAAGTCACTTTGTCTGGGTGTAAAATTCATTTTTCCCCATTTAGCACATGGTGCATTTGCATCGCACTGCAGTTGATGGGCTGTGGTCTCCTCCCAAGGATGTCCCCAAATTGTTCCTATTCCCCAGGCAGGGACCCCAAGACCTGGGCCTGGTGAGGCCAGGGTCATGGTGCTGGGAGGAGCTCATCGTGCAGGTGTTCCCTTGGCCACAGGCTGCTCCTCCCAGGGACCTTGAGAGGGACCTTAAGGCTCTACACTCTCAAGTCAGGTCTGGAGGAGATTTGGCAGGGATGGATGAGTGGAGCATTAGGGGACCCCAAGGATTCCCCACTGGCCCAGTCCTTACCCTGGCTCCGGCACAGAGTGCCCGCAGAAGGCTGCCCTGCCCAGCAGCTTGCCCCAGCGTCCCCTTCACCCTCCTCAGTCCCAGGAGTCCTGCCTTCAGAGGCAGGGCCTTACTGAGCTCCAGACTCTCAGAGAGGAGAGGGAGTTGCTTGTAGTCCCCTGAGCAACCAGGGCTGAGCTCATTCCATCCCAACACAGCAGGGCCAAGGGTTCAAATTCCATCATCACGGATGCCAGAGCCCACAAGGGTCAACTGCCAGGGCCGAGACCAACAGCCTGGGTCCTGCCTCCCAGCCTGTTTTAGGAGATAGCCTTGGAGGGTCCCCTCTTTTGGACTCAGTGTCCCCAGTCATGCAGTGACAGGTTCCATGGGCCAAACTCTGAGCTCCCTCCCAAGCCTAACCTTCCCTGAAGGGTGTTCAGACCTGAGCTACTGTTCAGCCTGAACCTTGAGGGGGACTTAGGACTGTGGGCTGAGCAGACAGAAAGGGTAGGAAGGCAGAACCCTCTGTCCTTCTGACCAAGAGGACCCAGGGCCTCCCCACAGTGGCTGGGCTGGCTCCAGGAAACAGGTGGCATTGAGCTACTGCCCAAGTGGCCCAGGTGAGGCTGGCGGCCACTGTGGGGACTATGGAGAAGATATACCCCAGAGCTTTGGAGGGATGTCTGAGAATCCCTTACTGCAGAGTTTTGCCAATAGACATGGGAAGAGGGAGAAAGGACAGGACCCCCGTGACCCTGCCTACAGCTATAGGGCTTGGACTCTTACTAATAAAGCTGCCAGCTGTGGTGGGCAAGGAAATAGAGAGAAGACTCCTTCTGGAGGGAAGGAATGCCGCAGGCTGTGGGTGAGAGTGGAGGAAGCTCCAAAGAGGGGGTGGCAATTGGCCCTAAGAAGGAGGAGTGGGGAACCCTTAGGTGAAATGCTTACCTGGCCCTGGGGCAGGCTTGGGCAGAGTGGACTCAGAAAATGCACAGTAACTGTAACCAGGGTTGCTGGGTCTCCCTGCCCTGCCTCCTTAGTTAGAGAGACAGAGAGGCTGGAAAGGCCTGAGCAGTGGACAGTGGTCCAGTCACAGCGGGGGACATGTCTAGGTCATGGGGCAACAGTGGGGGACTGGACACCCTTTAGAGGTGATGTCCCACGTAAGCTTTTCTGGGAAAGGCGGGACTCCAGCAAGGCCATGGTCCAGTCATAGAGGGACGCCTAAGCTACCCCTCTCCTCCAGCCTGGAACAGGGGGCGCTGTGTCCTGCACCCCACGGCTTACATCCTGCTGCCAGAAGAGGGGTCTGTGACTGCCGGCCAGAGACAAGTTCTCAGGGACTCTGGGGTGCCTGGGGAGGAGAGAGAGGCCCCCCGCCTGGTGAGAGGGTGCGGGAGGCGCAGTGCGCATGGCGGGCGGGGCCCAGCAACAGCTGTTCACTTACTGAAGCTATTTTATAATATTGCCAGAGCTTTTAAAATAATCCCATTTCTGCAGCATATTCCCAGCTAATTGGAGCTGTCTCTTTCTTATTAAACAGAAAGGTTATAAAAATGTGTGTTGAGGGTTTAAGAGCAATACCTCTCGGCTGCTCTGATTGTTATGACAAGGATAACGTAAGGAAGCTGGTGCTTGGCAGGCTGGGCGGAGCGGGCTCTGGTGCTGGGCAGGGGTGGAGCAGGGGCCGCCGCCCAGGCAGGGCCAGGCTGGCTCTCCCCATGGCCCCTGGCTCAGAACAGGCTTGAGGAATGGCAGCCTTCCCCAGAACAATTGCTCTCTAAACACTTAGGCTGCTGTGACAGGGCTGTCCATCACCCAGGCCTCTGACGGGGGCAATTCGCATAATTTACTGAGAGGCAGAGGAGAAGGGGGAAAGCGATTCCAATTAGCTGAGCTAGGAGGCAGATGAGTTTGCCCAGACCTCAGCGCTTCAGGATGATGAATAAATAGCCCCCTCTCCATGATGGAGGCAGCCCAGGAGCCCCTGTTTGGCAACTGAGGGTGAGGGTACTAAGAGGTACCCATTCTGCAGATGGGAGCCTGAGGCACACCCATGGCTATGAAAGGCCTTTCCCAACGTCCTCCAAGGAGGTTTGAAATGAGTCCGGACTCAGTTTGGAGCTGAGGCCTTGTGCCCAGCTCCTGTCCCTCCTTATTCCCACCTCTGGCATGGGGTGTGCACTTTAACTCTGTTCTGGAAGCCTCTGGAGCCCCCACCCCCACCCCCTGCCATCCTCCATCAGAGTGGCCCCTCTTCAATCTGTTTTATATGGGGGATTTGATCAAGTTTAGTTTAAAATGAATTCTTGTGGATTAACAAGATAGTTGGAAATCGAGTGTCGTGGAAGAGGCCCACAAGACTTTGATGGACCGCCCCCACCCCTAACTTAGCGACTGCCCCTATCTGAACAATTCAATGGGCAAATCTCTTTAGTCCCTGGGATCCTTCCTGGAGCCTCTCTAACAGAAGAGAAGCTTCTAAACTGACCTGGGCCACCCACCTCCTGTCCCTTTCTGTCACATTGCCCCACAGGCCACCTCATTCTCCCTGTGCGCCTCAGTAGCTGCAGGAAGACCTCTGCCCCTTGCCCCAACCTCACAGACCCATCACTCTGAAATGTGCTCTGGTCCCAGTCCTGCCCCTGGCTTGGCGTGTGCTGGGCCTGGCTCATCACCTCCACTGGGTGAAATGTGTAGGGGCGGGGGCGGCACTATTGCCCCACCTCCTTCCATGGACCTGGAGGGCACCACGGGAGCAGCCCTTTCATGCGTGCTTACGACTAGTATCAAAGGGTCAAGCCCCTAGTGGCTTCTCAGCAGCTCTGAGAGGAAGATGAGGGGGCTTATTGAGCCCATTTTACCTTCAAGGAGACTGAGGTGCAGTGACATTAGGTAATGAGCTCAAGGTCACCTGGGCCGAGTGGATGTCTGCTGCCTCCCCAGCCATGAATCAGGCCAAAGCACAGGGATGACTGTCCTTTCCACCCTGTGCTCATGGGACATTTCTCCTATGATTTGCAGCCACTGCCTGTATCCAGCTCTGCCACCTGCTTCCCGGCCTCCTGGCCTTCCTGCTCCAGTGCAATGGGCTCTTTCATCATGGAGAAGCTTCACTTCTCGAAACAGAGCAGACCTTAAACGCTTCACTGGCTTTCCCTGGAGCAGATCCTACCTTCACTCCTTTTACTGCTTCTCCCATGTTCCCTTCACCTGGAAAGTCCTCTCCTTTACCTCTAGAGAGCCTTCCTGTATTTTCGCAGCAGAAAGCAGTTCCCTCTCCTCATGCATCCCAAAGTGCAGATGTTCATCTCTGCTGGGCCCAGGGATCCATGGAGGGAAAGGGGAAGGGCAAGGCAAGGGGCAGGGGACCCTTACCTTACCCGTGGGATCTGAGATCTGCTCCCTGGCTATGTGGGGACAGATCCCCAAATGCTTCCTGCAAAGCTCTGCCTGGAGGTACCTCAGGTGGAGCAGGCAGAGCAGAGAGGTTCAGTCCAAGCAAGACAGAGGAGGCCTTTTAAATGTTAGTCAAACCCAAAGGTGGGCAGGAAGTGCTGATTTGCATGCCATGTGCGTAGTTTTGCGTATTGAGATAAGATGGACTTACTAATTTTTTTTTTTTTAAAGACTACAGTATGCCTCAACCCTGCAGGAGCTGGACTGGGAGTCAGATCCCATCTCTACTGCTTCCCGGCCAGATGGAACAATTCACTTGGAACCACTGGAGCCTCAGTTTCCCCATCTGCTCAATGGGGCTAATGCTATCTACTTTGAAGGTTACTATGAGAATCAGGCATCTTTCCAGCCCCGTGCCTGGTATGTAGTGGGGAAGGAAAGGCTGGAGGAGAGGGGGCAATGATGATGGGGGTTATGATTCTCATTCACTTTCTGGAGGAAACATCAAGAATTCTCTTCTGAAAATCACAAGAAAGCCACAATGACCTGGGTAAGTCTTTTTCCTTTGTACAGTGAATATAAGGGGAGGTAGGGAGTAGGGGCACTCCAGTGGGAGTGAAGCCCTTGCAGTCTCTGTTTTCCAGGAAGCTACAGTAAAACTCTCAGTGAGGTCAAAGCGAATCTAGAGGGCCAGGGGGTCAGCAGAGCCTGGGATGAGGAGATTCCAGACCTGTCCAGATTTCTATAAGAACAGCTAAACCAAGGGTGGGGAATAGCTCAGTGGTAGAGAGCGCGCTTAGTGTGGTTCAAGCCCCAGCATCTCCATTTAAAAAAAAAAAAAAAAGCAGCTTTAAAGAACAGCTGGGCCAGGGTTCTGAGACCAGCCAGAACAGGAATAAGTTGCCCTGGAGTGTTCAGCAGCATTTCTACAGTACGTGTATGGGGTTGTGGTGGGGCACTGAGTGACGGGGGCTTAGGGGGAGCCCTCAGTCCAATCAGAGACATGTGGTTGGCAGAGAACAGTACAGGGCCCTAGGAGGAGGTTATGTGGAGTTATGAGGGCAGGATCCATCTCACTCCCAGGGGTCTGACTGCAGGACTGGCAGGGGTCACATGGCAGGCCTGACCCCAGACCCTAGCATGATAGAGGTGATATATTAATACATAGTCATTTAGTCATTCTCAGCACTTGACATGCCCTATCCTCTGAGGGGCCTGACCATGCCTGGCGTACCTACTATCCCTGGGGTCAAGCACCACCCCCACCCCTGCCCCATGCCTGACTCATCGCCAGTGTTTCCTGTCCATGGCCTGCTCCCAGCCACCCGATGGCAGCTGGCTTGGATTTTCAGGCAAGACCTGAGTGGTTTGTTGCAAACTGCTGAGTCCACATCCTCATCCTCCCCGAGGTCTCTCTGTCTCTCTCAGCGAGTCTCTCCACCCGCCTCTGCCTCTCCAAAGCTCCTCCTCACTCATTTAGAAATTAAGACCTCAGCAAGATGGTGCTCTGGAGCTGCCAGACTGGGCTCGAGGAGGCTGTGGCAATTGGAGTGGGAGAGGCCTTCCAGCTGGTAGGAACATAAGCAGGCAGAAGCCGCTTCACTCTCCTCCAGACCCTTACTGGCCTACCTGGGTGCAGCTTTTCAAGCACCCTCTTCTGCTTGCCTGGAGCCCAGTGAGGCTCTAGGACAGCCTTACTCTGCAGTCAGAGGGCTTGGCTCTGCCTTGGGAATTCCAAGACCTCCAGGGTCTGTCTCTAGGCCGCTGATGGGGCCCTCTGCTGCCTGCATTTGTCCTGGTAACTGCCTTGCTCTGCTGACCACAGTACTGGCCTCTATTAAGGAAAGGATAAACAAATACCCAAGATGGGACATAGGCCAGCTCTGACCACAGGAGAGTGCCATGAATGGCCCCAATCAAAGACCCAAGGGGCCTGGGTTCTGGCCTCAGAGGTGCCACTGTTCACTAGGTGACTTTGGGTCCAGCCCAAGGCATCTCTGAGGCCCAATTTGCCATTTATGGAATAGAGTGAGGAGTCCACAGAGGTCCTGTTGTCCTTTGAAAGTGGCTTGATCATCTCCAGAACATCCAGGCTGTTTCTTACCTGCCTAGACCCTGGTTTCAGTTGGGAAGGGACCTAGAATCCCTGCAAGCCATAGTCACTTGGGGCCCTTGTGTCCTGAACAACTTCCCTTTCCCCACCTGGGGTACAATGGTCCCAAGCCAGTCTCTGCCCTGCTTGTCCCTCCAACTTCCAGCCCTGCACATTTCCTTCTACACCTCACAGGCTTCCATTAAGACCAGGTGCTCCTTTCATTTGCCTAACCTGGTGCTACTTCATGCTGGCAGAGGAGAGAGTGTTTCCATACAGGTCGGGGAGATGAACAGCCCTGTCTGCTTTGACCCATTGTGTGGCCTGAGGAGCGGGAGCTTCCAGCCTGCTGCCCATCTGTCTTGAGTGTCCCCAGCCTCCCTTGTACCCTCAGGCTGCAAAGTAGCCTCCAATCCAGCATGACCTTCCTCAGCAGATCCTCGTGGCTCACACATTCCCCCTTGGGTCAATGTCATAGAAGACTTCATAGGGGACGGGGGGTTAGGGGTTGGAAAATACCCTCCTCCTCCCAGGGCCTGGGTAGTTGCTGAATTATAAGTGCATTTAGACTGTGTTTGAGGCTAATGGCCTGGCTTCAGGGACAACATTTCCAGGCTGAGGGGGGATCCTCCAGGATCTACATCTCCAGACCACTCCAACCAGTAACGAAGGAGTCCATACCTCCTTCCTCCCTGCTCCTTGCCAAATGTCACCCCAGGCCCCAGAACGGGCAGAGATATCCAAGGCCATAACCCAGGGCTGCAGTGGCGCCGTGATTCAGGGAAAGCCCCATATTCAGTGCTAATGGGAAAAGCTAGACTGGTTTCTGGCAGGAGGCCTCCCTTTTCCTCCCTGTCTAGTGTCCAAGGAACTCAGAGAGGGTCCTGAGTGCTGGCACAACCCCCTAGAAGGCAGGGGCCTTGTGAAATGGGGCCGAGCAGCTTCTGGGCTGTCTAGCCTCTCACTGCAGACTGCTCCTACTGGCCCTGCTGCCACCTCCCACAGCATCAACTTCTTTCAGTAATCGAAGAACACCTAGCCTCATCTGTCTTCAAGGCTCAGCAAAAAAGTGCTAACTGCCCCTCACAGGAACAGCAGCCATCAGTTAAATTAAGTGATAGTGGAGCCAGGTCCTGTCCTCCCCTCAACCACCTAGCAGAGGCTAATCCTCTGGTGGGCAAAAGCCAAGAGATGCTTTTAAAAGAAGCAGAAGGTTTGAGGACTCTTCCCAGGGTGTTTCCCCAGCCCATGGCTCAAGTGGGTACTTCCTGGGGTCTCGCCTTGCTCTCTCCTGCCATTTCATGTCCATGTACTTCAGGTGCCTCTGGCTGTTGCAGAGGGGAAGGTGGATGGCGGGATGTGTGGACCTGCCCCCTCTCAGGAAACATCTCATGCTCTGCTCTCACATTGAGCAGAGATAACTCCATCAGGAGACACATCCCTGGCTTGCTGGTTTCATTCACCAAGTTGCCAAAACCCTCTGTGCCTTAATTTCCTCATCTGCAAAATGAGCAAGTTAGGGACAGTTTGTTTCCAGAATTACAGACAAATGGATCCCAGCAATGGGCAGGGATGGGAACGGACTGGGAAGCCCTTTCCCAGTCTTGGTGGGGGAGGCCAGCGCCTGTTCCTCTCCACTCTCTGAGGGCATGGAGGGGTGGCTATCAGAGGAGGCAATTTGCCGTGGCCATTCTGCTGAGGTGCTGATGGGGCATTAGGTGGTGATGGAGGGCCGCCTCCATCAGAGCCTGACTTAGCCCAGCGCTGACACTCTTCACTTCCACCTGGAGGCAGAAAAACACGTCTCGTGGAGAGTTAGAGCCCCTGTCAGTGCTGGCCGGGGGCTCCGAGGAGACTTTTATTTATTTGGAAGCTGTTCAGACACCTAATGCTCTTTGGAGGGGAGAATTTCTCTCTTTTATTTGTCCTCATTTTCTCTTGCCGTGGTGGGATGGATACCTTGGGGGAGGGGGCTAACTCAGCGTCTGGGCTCATGTACTGCATGTGGGACACAGGGGTGGCACTGAGGGGCCTCCCACTCCCCTGGGGCAGATGTTCAGGTCAGGGTCCTCCCAAGGGGGTTTCTGAGGACTCTGAAGGCTCCAGTGCATGGGAGGGGCACAGAAGACAGAGTCTCAACCTCAATCTGGAGCCTGGGTCTCTTTGCTCAGTATAACCCTGGGACAAGCCCTTGCGCCTCCCTAGGCCTCAGTTTCCTCATCTGTCAAATGAGCAGGTGGACCAGAGCTCTCCAAAGAAAACTCCAGACTGTCCAGGACAGCTACTGGTGGGAATGGGGACCAGCAAGACAAGGGCTCCTGGTCGGAGCAGTCCCTCCGGCTGGTCACTCATGCCTGAGCTGAGAGGACTCGAGCTTTGTAAGGGCAGTGAAGGCAGGAAGGTGAAGCTGTGCTTCCCTGTGCTCACACAACCAGTGGTCCTTCTCAGAGGATGATGCTACCCGGAGTCCTGGAATCCTGGATGCAGGGGTGAACAGCCTCTTGACATCCTGGCTCATGGTCACCTCTGAGCCGAGGCTTGCCCCACGCTGCCTGTGAAGCCACACCATTGTCTCCCTGCCTCTGTAGGGGGGCTCCCCCAGGGGCTGCATTCCCCCCTCCTACTGGTGAAGAGGTGCAGCAAGGAAGAAGCTGGGGCCTGGGCAGACAGCCTCCTCACTGTTCCCTGCACAACTGCAGCCTAGTCCTGCCTCAGGCATTTGCCCAGACCCTCTGCCAGGGATGCTCTTTCCCCTGCCTCTAGCCATTCATCCATCCTGCCCTCCCTGCTCTGCCATGCCAGTTTCAAGGCCTCTTCCTCCAGCAAGCGTTCCCTGACCACCTGAGCTGTGCAGCGCTGAGTGACCACGTTCTCTGTTTTGCCCACTTGGCACAATTATGCCTGGTTTGAGGTATTCACTGTGTTTTTCTTGTGTATCATATTCCCCTGCTAAGTGGAGAGCTCGCAGGGGCCAAAGATCAAGCCTCTTATACCTGCCAGAACCTACCTGATTAACCATTGTCCTCTCTCTGTCAAATAATCCGGGTTCGGTGACCCTCATGATTACAGAGGTCTTACCACGGAGCATCCACCGCAGTGCAAGAACTGGTTTTCTCCAGGAGCCCCATGCTGGGTTCTTGGCTTCTCTCATGTTGGAGGCGGGGATGGGGACAATAAGGCCCAGGATCTGGGGGCTCTGACTAGCCTCACCCTTGGTCATGGGAGACAGATCTGGGATGACAACCCAGGTCTCCAAACTCAAAGCTCCATGTCCTGATCTACACTGACCCCTGGGTGGCCTCGGGCAAGTCTCCTCCCCTCTCTGGGCCTCAGCTTCCCCTTCTCTCTAATAAGGGGGTTCTACAGGCTCCAACAGTCTACAACCTGGGGCTTGGTTCTAACTTTGGTGTGCAGGTGGTGATGGCTTGCACTGCCTGAAAATGTTAAACTCCATTTATTACAGTAAATGGCACTAAACTGATTGTGGGTCAATTATTGTGCAGAGGAGCCTTGATGGCTTCTTGATATATTCAGAGATGGGGTCCCTATCTGCTTGCATCTGGAGGCCACGCTGCATCTGCACCATGCTCAGGCAGGGGCATTTGTGGGGCCATCGCATCCCTGGCTGTCCCCAGGGTACTAGTGGATGAGCTGTAGGAGCCTGCAGGTGCAGCACTGGCAGTCAGCCCATGCCTGAATGTGTCCTTGCTGGAGACCCTTGGGAACCACTAAGTCCAGCCCAAAGAGGGCAGAGAATAGGCATGTCAGAGGAGGCTTGTTGAGGTGGGGATGGCCTCCTGTTATAGAAGGACACTTGCCAAGGCCAGAGCCAGCTTGAGTGACCCAAGTGGAGACAGAGCTGGGTCAATGGGGCCCAGGAGGACAGGTCCTACCCTCCCTAATATGCAAGATCCTGTTCCTCTTGCAAGGCCAAGTTGGAATCCTTCCTCCTTTTCCAGGAAGGCTTCCCTGCCTGCCAGCATGTAGGACCTGTCCTTCTCAAGGATACCTGAGTCTCTCTGTGGTTTCTCTTCATTAAGCTCTTGCTAAGTACCAAGTCCTGCCCTTAGGGTGTTACATGCTTTGGGTCTTCAGACTATCCTTGCTAGGTGGGTATCATGTCTCCCATTATATCACTGAAGAAAGAGAGGCTCAGAGAGACAAAATGACTTGCCTATACAACCTGTGATACCTGATGCCCAAGCTGACACTCCTTATGCCCAGGCCCAACCAGTCTTCCTAGGCATACCCCCAGGCTCCTGGAGATGCCACCCAAAAGTCCTTACATCAACGATTCCTCTGCCTTCCCAATGGCCAGGCTCTGTGTGGGGCCCTGAGTGGGTGACAGGGGCAAGTGACATGGTTCCCAGCTTGGCAAGAGTCCAGGTTGCCAATGTTTTTCTGAACCAAAGACAGAGGCTGCTACATATGTGTGTGTGGCTGGTGGGGGGACAGGAGAGTGGGGACAGGGAGGGGGAAGCCTGTCTAGTTGAGGGGAGGTCCAAGAAGTCTTCCTGGCATAAGTGGTATTTATGGGTTCATAAATATTCTGGATTCAAGTGGTAGAGATGAGGGAGAGTGTTCCAAGTGGAAGGAACCGCAGGGGCAAAACCCTGAGAAAGCCAGTCCAGCCTACTGGCTTATGGAGCAGCAAAAGGGTGATGAGTGGAAGGCTGAAGTAGGGATCCTGCTGCCTCAGGTGTCCCGGACACTCTTGATGGGCTTTCTCGTCCCTTAGGACTTGCTTGGCACATAGTAGGTTTTCCATGAAGACCTCTTAGTCTCTACTGGCCTTCCCAGATGACTTCCCCTCAGCTTACGTGCAGAACTGGCACCCACCAGGCCCCCCGCCGCTATCCACTGGCTGCAGCTTATCTGCCCCTGCTGCCCTCCGTCTTCCAGCACAGGCATCTCTGGCCAGGTGGGTAGCCCCAGGCTTTGGCTGCTAAACCTGTCAATGCTCCTGCCCTAGAAGTCCCCCTCTTCCCCGGGAAGGCTTGATTTTTCCTCCCATGATTTTAACCTGTGGCTAGAGCCAGCCACCAGGAGACGGAGGATGTTGTGAGCCTCAGAAGTTGGAGTGTGTAAACTCTTACTACCCACTTACTCTTAATTACCTCCCCTCCTTATTTGTCTTCCTTTAACGGCCTGTCAACCAAAATCTCCCGCCTTTCCCTCGGCGCCAGCGGCCTCAATTAGGTGTACATCTGTGGCGGCTAGAACTGAAATGCCCAACTACCAACGCCGACTTGCTGCACCCAGGCTGGGGGCAGGTGCCTGATGGCCTGGGCATTCTTTGGTCAGTACTTCCACCCTGGTGTCAAAGGGCAGGGAGGCTGCGCCTGACATTTCTCACTCTGCCCCTACAGAGTTGGCCTTGGGAAAGTTCCCACCTAACCTCAGAGGGCACCCAGGAGGGGTGATGCCCTTTGTGCTGGTCCCCTGGGGCCATGAGCAGAGACATTTATTCAGCAGAGAGATGGGGGAGGATACCACAGGCCAGCCCTTCTCTGGGCAACAGTGAGATAGAGATACTAGAAACAGCAGGGGGCTGGGAGGGGGCTAGTTAGGTTAGCTCAAGCTTGTTGACTCTTCTGTGCAGCATCCCCTCCCCCTTCTGTCCAACTGGAAGCACTGCCCTGCCCAGAGGCCGGGGTGTGAGCATCTGGCACAACCAGGCATCTGACTCAGAGAGGGCCCTGCTTGTCCCTCATAGAGCTGGCCTGGCTTGGCCTCCCACCAGGCCCCTCCTGTTCACCAGGCCCCAGGCCTATCAGGGGTTTGGGACCCAGGGCCTTCCTTTGATAACGTGCTTGGGGCCTATGGCAAGCCTTGGTCTGGCCCCTGAAGACCCACTCAGTTCAGGGGAGGATAACACTCCAAAGCTGTTCCCCTTTGCTTGTAGGGGTAGGGCAAGGGTGGGACAGCCCAGGCAGGACTGAGGAGTAAGTCAAGGGTGTCCTGAGCTCTATTTCCAATCCTTGACCTCTACCTTCCTTGGTCCAAGGGTTCCCATTCTTGCCTTTAAACTGCAAATTCTTTTTCAGCCTGACTTGTGCATAGGTGATGGGAAACTCACCCAGATATCATAAGGTGGGGGCTTTTTCTCAGGTGGTTACTGCCCCTCACTCCTCATGTGAGGCACAGACTCTGTGAGCAGTTACTGCTAATGGTGTTTTGCCCTGTGCCAGGCTGGCAGGGAGCATACTCCCATCCTATCCGTACCAGGGGCAGAAGAGGGTCCCAGGGCGACTTCAGGGGGAGTCACAGGGATGTTCTCCCCCAATCATGAGTGTTTCAATTTACCAAGCAATTCACTCCTATTCTCACTTCATCCTGGAAATGGGGGTGGGCACCCACACAAGCATTCATAAGGAAGGAGACTGAGGCTCTGAGAGGCCCAAAAGCTGCAGTCAGAAATGACACCAGCCCAGCCTTCTTCCAGCGGCAGGGAAGAGCCAGGAACCTCCAGGACAGAAATAATTGGATTATGCAGGGGTGAGTTTCCTGGCACTAGAGGAGTCTAAATAGAGGCTGTGCCAGCCTTGGGGGCTGGGGCTTGGGGCTGGTCTGCTCACAGTGGCTGCTTAGCCCAAGGAAGTGAAATGAGCAGTTTCAGAGGGCTGTATCCTGCCATTCCCAGCCTCTCACAACCGTGCAACTGGACCTGGTTACTACTCAGGGAGCCGGGAGACCCCGGCCCTTTCTCTCTGTCGGGAGCTGGGGACCCAAGTCTCCCCATAAAGGACTCTTGAAGGTAGCTGGAGCCCCAGGGAATGTGAGTTCAACACCGCTGCCCTCTACTGCGATCTCTGCTGAAGCCTGTCATTCCACCATTAAACCTATGACTCCAGGCCTTAAGCCTGGTGAAGGTCGAGCCCCCAGAAGGGTCACACATGTGATTGCCCTGGGCCTCGGGGCCAGGGACCCTTCCCGCGGTGCGGCGGAGAGGAGCGTCGCGGTCTGAGGCGTGGGGTAAGGCGCACATTGGGAACTCTGACCGCGCCTGAGGTGCAGGACGCGCGCACCCGGGCTCGGCTCGACCACGCGGGCCAGCAGGGCAGGCTAGGGGCGGCGCGCGGACGACGGGCGCGCAGGCACGGTCGGGCGCGTAGCCGCGGCGGGGGCGCGCGGGGGCGGGCCGGCCGGGGAAAGGGGTGGGGGAGGGCGGCGCCGGCAGGTTGGCGGCGGCCGCTATTTGAGCGCTGGTCCGGGACCTGGCGCTCAGAGCGCTTCGAGCTAGCGCGGCGGAGAGATCTCGGCGCGCAGCCCGCAGAGGCGCTGCGGTTCGGGCAGCCCCGGAGGCCACGCGCGAAGAAGGCAGAGGAGGAGGAGAGGCCGACTGCCACCCGCCCGCACCCCGCCACCCGCCGCCGCCTCCCCCTCCGCCGCCGCCCCCCACCCGCGGCGCCGCATCTTGAATGGAAACATGGCGGTGCCGGCTCGGACCTGCGGCGCCTCTCGGCCCGGCCCGGCTCGGACCGCGTTCCTCTGGCACGACCGCGGCCCTCGACCTGGTCCAGGCGCCGGGCGCCGGGTGGCCCGGCCCCCGCGCCCGCTGTCGCTGCTACTGCCGCCGCTGCTGCTGCTACCGCTGCTCGCCGCCCCCGGCGCCTCTGCCTACAGCTTCCCTCAGCAGCACACGTAAGTGGCCTCTGCCGGCCGCGGGACCCTGGCCGAGCTCAGCGCCCCCCTCCGCCCCCCGCCCGCGCCGGTCCCTCTCAGAGCCCCGCGTCGGAGCGGCGGCGCTGGGTCTCGCTGCCCTCTTCGCCCGGGGGCAGCGGCCCCAAGCCCAGAGGGCGGGCAGCCGGGGTCCCGGAGCTTCTGGCTGCGTCGCGAAACTTCCCCGAGGTGCCCCTTCTCCCCCCATCCCCCAAACTGGGCAGAGCAAGATCTCCAAGCCTCCTGTTGGAGTGGGGGTCCGAGCTTGCCGGCTGATTCCCTTGCCACTGTCCGGATGAGAGGGGAAGTTGGGGTTGGGTGAAGGGGCGGCTCCGCGTCTGCCCTGTAGTTCCTCCTGGGTAACAAGCTGGCGTTTTAGAGCTAGAGGTGGGGGGCACCTCCACACCTGTCTTCACTGTCCTTTTCCTTTGAGGGGGAGGGCTGGATGCAGAGGATGCGAGCACCTTCCTGTTTGGCCAGTGCCACAGAGGGGGTCAGTGTCCCCTGTTCTTGCCCCGCCCCCACCACACCTGGAGGAAGGGTCCCCTGGAAAGCACAATTGGGAGGTGAAGATGCCGGAGTGGGGGTGAATGGCAGAGAGGACCCCTGCCTGCCCCTGTTGCTGCTGATGCCAACAAGGGCATCTCCCGGCCCTGCCAGCTTCTGCTGGTTCTCTGTGGTCCTTCTGAGCTTTCTCTCCCTCCCCAAGAGCCCCAAAATTCAGGCATCCTCCTCCAATTGAGCTTGGCCAGATGTGTCTGGGGCTGGGAATAGGTATTCAGTGCCTGTGGCCTTTAGGACAGCAGCTGTTTCTATGGGCACCATGACCCAGCCTTATGTCAGTACCCAGACATCCTGTGGCTTTGGGGCACCGTGACCACCTTGCTGTCTGTTATCTGTCTCCGGGTCTGAGGAGCCACCTGTCTTTAGACTCCTGCACCAATGGCCGTGGCTGCTAGTGGTCAAGGGGAAGGGTCTGGCTTTTGGAAAGGGGAAAGGCTGGCTCTGCATCATTAGACCAGTTGCGCCCAAGGGTAGGAGCCCCTGGTTCTGCCTTAAAACCTGCCAACTCCAGCTTGTAGGTTCTCCCAGATGAGGGAAAAACAAACTCTCACTGTCTGAGTCTCTCTCCGTCTCATCATCTCTCGCCTCAAACAGCCTGGCTGTGCTCAGGCGGGTGATCAGTAGGCAAATTACAGGTGCCACACGGACGTGTCCTCTGTCAACCGTCTGGATTTTTCATGTGTCTATGTGGGGTGTGTGCAGGGAGAATAGAATCATATGGAAGTTTAGGGCTTGTGGGTGCGTTATTGTCTTTCATTTGCTGTGATGAAAGTGGACTGAAGTCATGATGTTTAAAAAGAGCAAAAGCATTATTTTTTTGTTGTTGTTCTTTTTTCCTCAAAGCCAAGAAACAGTTTTTTTCCCCCTAGCCATTTGGTAGCTCCTTGAGTGAAGGTTTCAGTAGATGTCTCTTTTCACCTCTTCCCACCTCACTCCTTCTCCTTCCAACCTGCAGTGGGTCAGATGGCTCCTGGGCCTGCATTGTGCATTTGTGAGACCCTGACCAGAGTGGACACCTGTCCCTCCGTCCCCAGCCAGAAGACCTGCTGAGGCAGGTGTGATGGCAGCAGCACATTTTCAGCTGGACGCTCTTCTCTTGTCAATATAGTTGGAGCTAATTTGAGGATTTGGGACATGCCTTCCAAATTGTAATTAGGGAATGAGAGCGGGGGTGAGGTGAGGGCTGTGCAGCTCTGAGGGTCCAGGGGGAGGTGACTAACGGTGCGACGGCACGCAGGGCTGGCGGTGACAGCCAGCGCCCTTCAGCTGCCCTGGTCCTGCAGATACCGATGCCCATTGATCTTCGGAGAGAGGAAGGGGAGGGAATTGAGTGAGGGTCCCTCCCACCTCCCCGGCATGGCCATGCCTAGTTCGAGTTGAGACTTTTGTTGAGCTGACATGAAAGGCTCAGGCTGCTGCCCTGGGGCTGCTCAGAGGCCGGTGGCCTTCCTAAATTCTCCTGGGTTAGCGTGGCCAGGCTAGGATGGGACTTTGATACAGGTGGCTTTCTGAACTGAGAACTGGGACTCTCAGCTCACAGTACTAGGGTGATGACCCCTCAGTGGAGAGGGCCCTTGACAGGAAAGTCATTTCCTCATTAGCTTCTGGCAATGTGACAGGGCCCAGCTTTGCAAGCTGCTGCTTTTTAAGCGAGTGTGGGTTTGGGGTCCGGTGGCCATTATTTCTGTAATCGCTCTGGCAGCGTGGCTTTCTGCCCACCAGGCAAAGCAGACCAAGGCTGCTGCTGGATGAGGGAGGGCAGGGGAGTTACCACTGAAGGGAGGACGGGGCTTTGATTTGAGGGGTGGATCTCTCACCCCACCTGGACCCAGATCTGGTCTTCAAACAAGAAGGAGGCCACGTGTGCGTCAGCACATGTGTGTGCATGCGTGTGTCAGGTGAGATGGGGGAAATGGGAGTCAGAGCACACATTCTCCTTCTTACCTCCTTCCTCCTGTTTCCTGTTTGCTGCTGGCTGAGGGGCAGCCGTCGCTGTTTTGCCTCTCCTTGTGTCTTTTCCTTTCCCAATCCTGTCCATCTTCTCCCTTGTCCCCTGCCTCCTCCTTCAGTCTCTCATCTTTTCTCCCACCTCCCCCCACTTCCTTGCCCATCCCTCTCATCTCTCTGTGCCCACTCTGCCCTGCTCACCTCTTTTTTCATCTCTATTGGACCTCTGTCCCCTATTCGCTGGCATCCCTGGGTTTCTCTGTCCCCTGCTCCCCAGGGTCCTGGCTGAGCTGCCCAGCTGGCTGCATTCTCTTAGCTCCACTCTGCCCCAGTGACAGTACTGGCCAGCACCTCCCTTCCTCTGGGAGTGGGTGGGTGAGTAGGGAGCAGAAAGGAGCCTGAGAAGTCTGGGCCCCCCAGCAGATTAATGACAGCCAGAGTACATGCTCCTTTTCCTGAGTGCCCACGACAGGGCATGCGTCAGTCTAGCTACGGTTAATGGTGGGTGACGTGTTGTCTGTCTGGGCCTCTGAGCCCACATCTTCACTATTAGAGGGAGGCAACATCACACATCTGGGTCCCCCATCTACCCAACAACCTGCCAACAGCTTTTGCAGGAGGGAGGAGGGGTCGAGGCTTCACAGCCCGTTGCCACTGACTGACATCCCTCCTAGTGTTGAGGTCTGAAGAGGGGGACCCTTGGCTGCTGTCCCTGCCAGGACACACCTTTATTGGTCCAACTCTGTCAGGCTAGGCCTTGAGAAGGGAGTATGACATTTGAAGACGAGCCCCCTCATAGTGTGCAGGTGAATCTCCCTCTGGATTCTCAGTCACACTAGTGTCTCCAAGGAGAGTCTGACTCACAGATGGAGTGAGCACTTCTGCCCTCAGTGCCTCCTTTTCCCCTCTGCCTGTGTAGGGTGGACCCTGCCAACTCCCAGGAGGAGGTAATTTGAGGACATGGTGGGTATCAGGTGTAGACCCTGCAGGCTCAAGCTTTGGTCTCCAGAGCTGACCCTCTCCATTGGAATGATCTTGCCTCTGTTTCCCCAGCTAAGATAGTAGAAGCTGCTTTGGAGGCTGTTGGTGAGAATTAATGGAAGAGGGTGTTAGCCTCTGGTGGGCATGGAGGGTTCCATGGGTGGGAACCATAGCAACTATTGATAACATTAACATCAGACCCTGATGCTACAGCCTGATGAGCCCCCACCCACCAATCTTTTCATACTGCTCCCATGGGCAGAGCGCCTTCCTATCTCTCTGCTCCACTTATGCAGTCCCCTCATCACTGCATGCTTTTCTCAGGAGGTTAGATCCTTCCTTCAGGGTCTCTTACCCACATCTTCCGGACTCCTCTGGGTTGTGCCACTAGCTCAGGCCATATCCATCCACATGGAGTATCAACTCCTCCCTCCTTCATTCCCTGCAGCCCAACTTGACTGTGGTGGGGGTTGTCACCAGGCTAATGGCCTCCCCTCACTGAGCTCAGGACAGGCCCCTTAACCACATTACTGCCTTAACCTCAGGATCTGTGGTCATGCCCATCCCACAGATGGGGAGACTGAGACTCAGAAATATGAAGGGACCTTCCCAAAGCCCCACAACTGCTGGGGGCAGGGCAGGGAGAGGACTAATCTGTCAGACACTTAGCTGTCCTGAGAGGGGCTGGGCACATTTGGGCAGTGGGCCCTGGAAGTTGGAGGTGGGGACCCAAAACCTGGGTCTCTGGAAGAAAATGAAGAGGCCTAAGACATGTGAGTTACACCTAGGCTTCCAGCTATAACCTTTCCTACTCTGTCCCTCTGTCTTTTTTTCTGGGTCTCCCTAAGGGGGCCTTCCTTGGTCCACGGCTGCCCTGCCAGCCCGGTGCTCCATGCTCATGGCCCCTGTTCCCACCTCCACCCTCTCTCACATGTACACAGGAGATCATGGAGTACCCAGCCCAGGATTTTCTCTTCTCTGAGGCTTTAAGTCCTGGGCCAGGCCTGCCTGGCATGGAGGCGTGGGCAAAGAGGGACTTCATCTCGAGATTCTGAGGTGCCATGCCCCCTGCAGATTCCAGTATGATTCCAGAGAGAAAGGTCATGGGATGGGGCTGGTTAATGGAAACCTGAGGTTGGGTCCTCTAGTCCTGCAGCAGTTGTTTTAGGCCTGAGGGGACTTCAGAGGACTCGGACCTTATAGATGCTTGGGTTGTCATGCTTCGTGGACAGGTGGGGCCTGGGTTGCTGGGGAACCAGGGTTCTTCTTGCTAGGAAACCATTCAAAGGGCAGCTGGAGGTTTGGGTGTCAAAGAAGGCAGGCATGTGGCATGCACCCTGGAGGGTAGTGCTGTCTGTGGGTGGGGGGTGGTCTCTTTCCTTCCAGTTCCATCCTTGTGGGCGTCCAGACTTGAGATCTGCCTTGGGAACTAGTGACCTATGTCTTTAAGTGAGGGCTCAGGGTCTCAGGCCTGGGGAGGGAGACCAGGGCTGAGGATGCTCTAAAGGTGAGGGTGGTGGGTTTTCCCACTGCTGGCTTCATCCCTCCAGCCAACTGGGGAGCTTCTCTTCGTGTCAGGTTGGTTTATTTTTTTATTTTTTATTTTTTTCTGGTGCCTACTGTCTAAACAAGAAGCTACAGAATCAATATTCGTATTCCCAGAGGGAGGTGTATGTGTGTTTTTTGGTTTTTTTTTGCTTTTCTTCCTTTCCCTTTCTCTCTTGTCCTGTGTAACCCAAAGAGCCTCTTGAGCTGCCTGTGGCTAAGAGGGGGGAGTTGGTGGTGCAGGTGACCATGGGGATTGAGATGTCCCTGGGGGGCTTGCAAGGGACTCAAGGATGCTGTCATTTAGGTCCACATAGTCTAAGCCTGACCTTCTGCAGGCAGGACCTGGGGGCAGTGTTCAGTCAAGCCCTGCCCTGCCACCGTGGGACACAGGCCATTGGTTTGGTATCCCCAGCCCTGGTCCTGCTCATGGACCACCTCACCTGGGCCCCCTCCTTCTGGGGCTAGTCCAGCCTGCTGGGCCCCTGACCACCACTGATGCTGGTGATTGAGTCTGTGGGGGATCTGGCCTTACAGAGCAGGAAACACTGTCTAGTTGGTATTACATGGGGGGAAATCTTCACATGCGGACCTGAGCATCCTCACCTTGGGTTGTCCTGGTCCTAGGGTCCTCTGTCAAAGGCAGTCCCAACCCAGTCCTCTCATGGTGGTGACTTTGGACAAGCCTCTCTTCCCCCTGGGCCTCAGTTTCCTCTCTAGCATGGCCCTTCTGACTCTGACATTATAGTCCCCTAAGAAGACAGAGCCAAGGTCTTCCTGCTCCTCTCCACACTCTGCTTTAGCTGCAGGGGGAGGCCTGACCCCAGCCCAGCTGGGCCCCATCTCCCCCAGTGTGAGGAGTCTGCACCTCTGGTACTGGCCTCTGGCTGCACCTTGGGTGTCTCGAAGCTGCTTCTCAGACTGACCCACTTTGAGCTCTGATCAGCCTAATTGTTTAACAGAGAGGGAGGGGCACAGGAAGACTATCCTGCTGATTATTAACCATTTCTCCCTGCCTTGGAAATGACTTATTAAACAAAGGGGAAAGGAGTAGTTGAGAAGGGAGAGAAGTCATCCCTTCTGCTTCTTTTTCCTGCCCCCCTGGTTCTCACCTTGATGCCTTCCTTCCCTGCTAGCCGAATCTTTCGGAATGAGTCCCTTCTTGACACATACTGAGACTCTGCCACACCTCTCACCAGCTGTGTGACCTTGGGAACTTCCTTCGCCTCTCTGGGTCTTGGGACCTCATCTGTAAAACAGGGTTCCCGTGATGGTGCTGCCTCATTGGATTAGGGTGTGAAACGTCGTGAGATATGGGCCTAGCCCCAGGGAATGCATGACAAGGACACGTGGATCCTGACTGGATCTATGAGGGTTTTCATTCCAGCTGGGCCTGTACACTGCGTGCCAGGCAGTTGTCCCATCACCCATACCACCTACTGCCCAGCCAGGCCCTACAGGCACCTGAAACTTGATTGCGGTTTCTGGGTCTTCCTTCCTGTGCTTCTCGCTTGGCCTGTATGCACATGTCAGCTTGTGTGTGGAAGTGTCCATATGTTTGTGCTCTTTCATGTGTTTGTGTACATGTGTTGGGTATGTTCATGAGTGCGTGCTTGTGTGAGTGTTCATTTGTATACAAAGACGTGTGCTTGTGTGGGTGTGTGTGAGTATGTGTACCCATGTATGCTTGCATGTTGTTTGCTGGTATATATGCAGGTTGTGTGTGCGTGCATGCTCAGTATGTATACACAGGTGTTGCTGTCTGTGCATATGAATGCAAAAGTGGGTGTGTGCATATGTGTGCATGGGAATATTCATGGTTTATCTCTGCACCCAGAATGCGCTCCCTGTGCCCACCTTCTGCACCTGCCTTTGAGGTTAATGCCAGGGCTCGTCTGGGCAAATGCTGGCAGTGAGAAATAAAGCCGTCTGGTTGTTAGGACCAGTGTTTTGCAAACTTTTATGTTAAGAACAGCCTGAGTTAAGGCTGAGCTGGGAAGTTTGATCATCTACCAACTGGCTTGAATGACAGTCTGCAAAGGAAACACACAAAGGCTTCGTCCTTGTAATTTAAATTTTTGCAAATCAAATGGTATTTAGATGCACTGAAGGACTTGGGACCCTGAAAAGCTTGGTAAGTCCTTTGTGAAGTGAAGCATCTTTGCAAATAACCCTTCCCATGTGGATAATCCCGGAGGGTGGTGGAGAGGTCGGGGCTTAGGCAGAGTTGAAACCCTTGCTGTGTGACCTTGGCCTGGCGTTTTTCCCTCTTGGAGTGTTGCTTCTCACTTGCACACTGAAGGAAGGAGACTGACAAAATTTGAAGCACCTGCTGTAGGTTTGGGGTTCTTGCTCCTAGCAAGACGTTTGTGCAGTCAGACTCAGGCATGATTTGGGTATAAAAGCTTTGGCACGATGATGCCTGCATGTTCCTCTGGGACACCTCCAGCAAAGCTTTTCCTTTCAAGGATGAGTTTTTGCCTACTGGGTCCTCATGAACAAGGCTGTCTTGGTGCCCTGTGCTGGGTGCTGGCCCTTGGGCTGTATGGGCCCTGATCTTATGGGTTCTGATGTCCGAGAGAACTGTAAGTCTTGCTTTCCTGGCATTCTCAGGACCGATGTGTTGTCAGTGCTGGGATGGCCAAGCATCCTTGGCTTCTTAGGAGGGGGCTTCTGCAAATAGCAGAAGTGTCTGTGAAGGGCTTGGGTGCATACAGGGCCAGTGAAAGTCCCTGTAGGGTCAGGGAGCCTGGATGCGACCATCCCCTTGGGCAATAATGGGCCTTGCCTAGGTCCTTGATTTGGAAAGGACATATCCCAGTCATACAAGCCTCTGGGGACCCAGATACGTCCATCGTACAGACAGGGAAATTGATGTCTGAGTGGCAGAAAGGAGCCTTGGGGCCCCACATTTATGCCGGCTGCACATACTCTGCAGGCAGGGCCCAGTCTCCCCCAAGTGCTCAATACAGGCTGCTTGAAGGGTGCTCCCCATTCAACAGTCCTTGCTCTGTGATGTACAGCTGCTTCTCTGAAATAAAAACATTATTGACATGAGATGTGGAGCAATTTGAGGCCTCCTTTGGCAAACCCCGCAGAGCAAGGTGCCTGTGGTGCAGCGCCCCAGCTCCTGGTGTTTTCCTGCGGCAGACCTCGATGCCCTTGTGCCATTTTAGAGTCAGCGAGGCTTTCAGGGTGCCGTTGGAAAGGACAGCTTTGTCTCCAGGTGGGCATGAATGGGCCCGAGTGTTCCTGAGATGGGAAGAGGCCCCTGCTCTGCTATGAGTTTCCAGCCTGACGTGGCATTTTATCCTTGGTAATTTCCCTCCGCAGTCCATGTTCTCCTCCTCTGGTGCTGCCTGAAATGCTGCATTTGAAGCCTTAAAGGTCAGGGCTGGTGCTGCCACCAGTTCTAACAAACAACAAAACAACCCACCTCAGCCCTGCCCCCAACTTCATTTATTAGAAAGGAGAAATGAGCTGGTGGAACAGGCCTCTGTGCTGAGGGCTCTCACAGGCGGACGTTCCTCCTTTCTCCCTGTGAGCTGAGGCTGGGGTGGGCGTGATGAGAACCCAGAGTTTTTCCTGCCTTTCCTGGACCTGCCAGGCCTGCTGCAGTGTCTCCCATTGAGGGTTAGCTATGACCTTGCACCCCAGAAGCCTGCCATGGGCAGAGCCCCACTTCTCACCTAGTATTCAAGGGCCTGCCTGAGCTGATTCTGGTCTCTGGCCACTATCTCTGTGTGACTAGACTCCAGTCAGGCCAAGCCACTTGTAGGTCCTAGTAGGACCTCTGGCCGCTCCACCTTCTGGCTGTGTCTCTCTACCAGGCTTGCCTGCTGAGCCTGAGTACTGGGCTAAGGAGCCTTCCAGACCAGTGCTTTCCTCTGGCTCCCTACCCTGTGTGGGCCTCTCCTACCACCCTATGCCTCCCCCCAAGCTCTATGCCCAGTTTTTAGGGGCCTTCCAGAAGAAGGCATTGATCTGATTACTAACTCTCAAAATCTGAGTCAAAGAGTATACCTGAGTACAAGGAAAAGAGGTTGCTTCTGTGTATACCTTGGCAACCCTGGCCTGATGATTTTTTCATCATGCTAGACCGTCCAACAGGGAGCCCAGAGGTGGATATGTATAAGCTGTCATTGAGGACTAAGTCCTCACTTGCACACTGTCTGGCTGGCCTTACTTTTGGTGTGGTTGTCTGTCTTTGGTTGTCTTCCCTCATGGCAACAAGATGGCTGCCACAGCTCCAGGCATCACAAATACCAGACATTAGGAGTAAAAGAGGAGCTGTTTCCTTTGGGTTCCTCTTAAAGCTAGGAAGCCTCACCCAGAAACACCTAGTCAACTTCCCCTGACACTTCATTGGCCAGCACTGGGTCATGTGTCCACTCTAAACCAATCACCAGCAATCAAGAGGATGCATTGTGATTGGCTTGGGCTAATCAGGATTTACCCTTGAGCTAAGGATGGGGTCACCTTGGGGTTTGAGGTGGGAGAGATTCTTGCAGGCTTGGGTTTTGTTAGCAAGAAGACGGGGAGTGATGAAAATGGGGAGGAAGGATCAGCTTCAGGGTCAGACAAGAGGCCTGACAAGAGGAAGAGGGTGGGAGGGGAAGGACAGAGAGGAAGCATTTGTAAAGAAAGTAATTTTAACCACATCATCAATCACTGCGAGCTGGGCCATGGGTGCTGTATTTCACAGATGCTATCCTATGAGATCAGTCTGTTTTTATTCCCATTTCATAGGCAAGAAAAATTGAGGTTCAGCAGGGCTAAGTGATGCTAAAATCACACAGCTAGTGAGTGGTTGAGGCAGGATTCACGCCCCAGTGCTCGGGTCTGAACCCTCAGCCCCTGCCTCACATAGCCCTTCTTCAGCCCACCTCCTCCAGGCGGCCTCCTGACCACAGGACCCTCAGGGAGCCCCGCACTCCTGCGCTTTTCCATCACACGTGTCCGTCTGCCCTTCTTGTTCCAATTTCCTCCTACCCACCCTAGCCCTGGCCCCTGCCCAACTTACGGTGGGAATCTGGGCAAGCCACCTGCCCTCCTCCTCCCAGCCTCAGTGTCTTCATCATTCTCAGGACCCTCCAGAGTGATGAGTCCTTCTGTAGCTGATGATGCTTCCCTGCCACCCATCTGCATAGCTGTCATCTCTGTCCTGCCCTGTAAGCTGGTGCTATGGAGACCACGGCCACAGGGGCTGCTTCTTATGGGCACGGTGGTGGGCATAGGAGGGGATCCCTGCCCTCAGGACTGAGTACCCACCCAGGCAGCAGCCAGCTCCTTCCAGGGGGGCTTAACAAGCACATAGTATGCACTGAGTGTGGAGTAAGCAAGGGAGAGGTTGGGTGGGTTGCAAGGGCCTTGCCAGCCCCAAACAGGCCCTACCTATGGTCTGGCTGACCTCTGCCAGTCCCTTTGTGCCTGACTGGGACTCATTGTTCCATGAAACCTCCCCTGACTTCCCCGTGTGGGTCAGGGGCTTCCTAGGCTGCCTGAAGGCTCCCCCATTATTGTCCTGCAGTAGACCTGCTGCCTCCCCTTTCGAGCTGTGTAGGCACGGCCACCTGTCCTTGGCTGGAGCTCCAGGCTAGCACACACCAAGTGCTCAAAAATGTTTGCCGAACAGAAACTCAGCGCAGGTGTCTACAGGCCAAGCTGATTATGTCTCTGGAAGCTGGAGCAGCTTTTACATGGTCTGGGATGGTCCCACATGGGCCTGGCTTTACTCGTGCCACAGGGCAAAGGCCACCCCACACACCCTCCTGTGCCTCTCTTACAAGGTTGCCCCAGCCCAGGGGCTGCCTCCAAGGGCTACCTGAGAGAGAGAGGTGAAGGTGGGGTCCAGGGCCCCAGGGCGCTGTTATTTAATTGGGTGGGCAGGACCTGGGCATCAGCATTTTCCAGAACCACCAGCTGAGGTAGAAAGCCAGGGCCATAGGGGATAGGAAGGTAAAACACAGGACCCCTCCTCCCACCCTGCTCTCCAGCAAGGAGAACTGAGGCTGCCAGGGAAGGAGGGTGCAGGCCAGCATACTGGTTCTGGGGAGTCTCCTGGCTGTGGTACCTGTTGGGGGCCAACTGGTCCTAGATGCCTGTGCATGTGGCCAGGGGCCAGTCTGCAGCCTATCCATGGAGATCAGCAGGGCCCCTCAACTGGCTGCCCTGCTCCTTCCTTACTGCCCCTCTGCGTTGACCCATGGCTCCAAGGCCTGCCTACATTTCAGGACCCACCTCCTGATGGCCCCTTCCCCACCTGAGCCCCCTCCCTACATGTTAACTATGTGCCAGGGCTGCTCTGGAGGAGCTCATCGTCTTTGAGGGAGATCATCAGTGAGGAAGAAATGGAAGTGAGGCCAAACAAATAATAACCACACATGGCTGGTGCTCCAGGCAGCATCCAGGGGGTGATGGGACGCAGCCCCTGGTGGACGGGGGGAGGTGGGGTGGAGCTCATACTCCAGATGGAGTTCTAACAGACCCTCTCAGGGTCCCCAGCCATTCCTAAGACCCTGGGCTTCCTTGTTCAGGGCTGTGGAGGTCCCGGGGAGAACACCAGGACCCACCTTCCTCTGAGGGTAAGCCACTAATGGGAAGACAAGGATAAGGGCAGCAGTGGGGAGAGGGAGAGGCTTACACACACCAATCCAGTCCCCGTCCCAAAGCTCTAGACAGGCCCCATCCATCCCTCTCCTGCTGATATGCTCCCTGGGGCCGCTGCTCCCCTCACAGTGCCTCCTAGCACCAGGATGCCTTGGGCTGCCCACAGCCCATGACTGGGGCCCTGCCTGCCTGGTGCCCTGCAGTGCCAAGTTCCCTGGCACAGAGAGGCTGGGGAGGGGTGGCAGGGAACAATCCCAGAGGCCATTAAGCCGGGTGATTTACATGGTTCCCAAGCCAGTTCTGGGTGAAATACATTTCACAGGTGATTTCCAGACTGGTGGCATATGGAGGAGGCTGTTATTCTAAAATAGAGAAGGGTGGGGACATCACGGGGCCGTCTACAGGGACCTGGAGCCATGGACTTTGTTAGCCTCCCCGTGTCTGCCTGCTGCCAGCTAGAAAGCCTGGTCCAGGGGATGGGGTTTAAGGAGGGGAGGAACTAGGGTCATAAAGAGAGCCCTATATGTAACCATGAGTCATTTTGTGCCTCAGTTTTCTAATCTTTAAAATGGGGTCATATCTCTATATTTTGTGGTTGTAAGTTTAGAGCATTATTTTTTGAGCACCTGCTGTGTGCCAGACGCCATATGCAGGAGATGATATTTTATGTCTGTGTCAAAAAATAACGAGAGAATCGTGAGTGCTTTGCACTGTGGGGCAGCAGCAGGAGGGTCTTACTACTGGAGCCCCCACCTAGCTGGGGCGAATAATAATCCCATCCTCAACCTCTAATGTTTATTGAGTTGAGGCTTAGTGCTGTCTGCCTCCCCTGGCACAAGTTACAAAGTCTACGGCAGCATGGGGATGCCCGGACTAGGAGGCTCTGCACCATGGCTCAGGTGTGATGGGCACTAGTTAGTGTCTGTGGAGTGAGTGGAATGAATGGATTCAGTTTCCAAGAGCTAAGCAGCTCCCTTGTCCCCTGCTCAGAGAGCCCACCTTCCCTGGGAATGCCCAGATTCACATAGCCCCGGGGCCTCTTCTCCCGACATGGAGAGGGTAAAGGCCATGTGTTAGTTCAGTGCCTCTCCCAACAAGGCAAGAAGTCGGTAACCTTGTGTTACATAAAATTTATGAAGTGGGTGACAGCTACTCTGAGCCTTGTTTTTCTCACCTGAACAATGGGGAGAGGCAGCTCATCCTCTTGCCTTTCTCACAGACTGGCCTTGGGGATGTGTGAGTTGGACTCGTAAACAGGTCAAATGCCAGGGCAAGGGTGGCCCAAGAGTCAGTGCAAGGGGGATGCAAGGGCCTGGAGTGGGCTCTCCTTGGGTTTCAGGCATGGCTGTGGGTCAGCCCATGGGTTTAACCATACAGGCTGTGCCCCCAAAAATCCTGGTGCAGCCCGAGGCTTCCACTCAGTTCATCATCTTCTAGTCAGTGCCTCCCCGGCTGTGGGCACATTTGTTCTTTCCACAGACACTCGCCACAGCCTGCCGTTCGTTCATCCTCTCCATGCTGTGTGGCAGGCAATGACTGGGGACAGGCAGACCACGGTGCAGGGAGGTGATATACACAGGGGACATGCTATGTTGGAAGGTGACAAATGCCATGGAGAAGAGACAGGATGAATTTGGGGGAGGGTGTAATGAAGGGGGTAGGTCAGAGTGGGCCTCACCAAAACATTTGAGCAAAATCTGGAAGGAAAAGTGGGTGGGAACCAAGGGGTATCTGAGAGAAGAGTGTCCCAAGCAGAGGCACAGCCAGCACAAAGGCCCTGAGATGGGTTGTGGTTAGAGCAGGAGAAGGGGAGAGTGGAAGGAGAGGTCAGAGGGCCGTGGAGGCCAGGGTAGGCAGGGCCATTAAATTAGCATGACTTTGAGGTGGACACCACCGGAGAGGTGTGAACAGAGGAGCACCGGGGTGGTGTCCATGGTAGTGGTGAAATCTGCCAATGGTCTGGGTGTAAGAAAGGGAAAGGGGTCCTAGGTCACCTCAGGAAGTTTGGCTTGAGCAGCTGGAAGGACAGAGTTGTCGCCAGGTGAGCTGTAGGAGGCTGCAGAAGGTCAGTCCAGGGGACCATCAGGTATTGGACACATTGAGTTTGAGATGCAGACGAGGGCATCCAAGTGGAGGTGCCTCAGAGCCGGATGTGAGCCTCTGGAGCTGAGCTGTGCCTGCCCAGGCTGGGTGCCGAGGACTGAACAGAGAACCCTGCTCTTTGAACCCCTAGTTTAGCATCCACTGCCTGCACCCACTCTCCTCATCTCCCCATTGTCGGGAGCTCACCACCCTTCACCATCCATCACATGGAGGTGATCACCGTGTCCTTGAGGATGGAGCGCTGCAGGCCTCAGTGTGAGAGCAGCCTGCTTTGGTCCCCGTGGTTGGTCTGTGGGTATTCACAGGGCATCACCGTGTGCAGAGCTCACTGCTGAGCCTTGCACGTGCTGTACCCTCTGTCTGGACTGCCCTCCAGCTCTGCAGTTCCACCTTTACCTGGCCAGACCCCTTTACCTTGCTGTGCATCCTGCTTCCCTAAGGCTCGCTGGACTACTCCTCCCTCTACTTATTGAGTCCAGATCAGATCGGATGTCTGCTCTGGTTGAATTCCAAGCTCCCAACGGCAGGTCTGCATCTGCCCTGCTCACCGCTGTGTCCCTTCTCAGTCCTAGCCTGGAATGTGGCTCAGTAGCTGTATAAATGAATGAATAGATGGATGGATGGATGGATGGATGGGGAGTGAGGGAGCTAGTAGGGAGTTTGTGAAAGGTTGGAAACACCTCAGAGTGTGTGGTCTGAGATAAGCCCTGCCGGGTTTGGCCAACCTGCCTCTCACTGAGTCAGCCCTGAGGACAGCACAGGCTCTTGACCTAGCTACCAACCTGGGGCTCCTCAGAAGGAGATGAGCCCACTGGGGTGGCACCTGAAGGCCCCTCCTCACTGCAGCTTGAAGAGGGGATTTGCACTGCTAAAGGATTCACTACAGAGCGTGGAGAGTAACCAGCCCACCGCATGTCAAGGCAGGTTGAGCACTTACATTCGATTTACATGCAGCTTGGCTCCCACTGAAGCCTGGCACTCACTAGTGAGGAGCAAATCCCAGAGGAAGTGGGCATCTCCCCATCCCTGGTCTGGACCACCTCGTGGGAAAGATTTGAGGGAGCTTGGGCTCTGCACTGCTGAGACAACACTCCTACAGCAGGATAGCTCTGGTGGGGTGTAAGGAAGGACTTTCTGATTGCACCCGGCTTTGGCTAACTTGGGGAGGCAGTGAGGGCCCTGATTTGAAGTGGACCCCTTCTCAAAGGTGGAAAAGGTTATAAATGAGGGGCGGCCCTTACTGCACCCTATTTCCTAAGTCTTGGCCATTGACATCCACTTTGTGATTAAGAAGGCCTAACTGCCTAGGGGCCAGGGCTCTGGAATCACCCTCTGCTGGGTTCAAATTCTGGTTGAGCACAGACTGGCTGTGAGGCCTTGCTTCAGTCCCTAGGCCTCAGTCTTTATCCATATTCAGTGGGCCTGAATCAGTCAGCACACAGCTGAGGGTACCATATGACTCCAGGGGCTCAACCCCAGAGCACCCAGGCCACAGCAGGTGCTCCGCACCACTGATTCCTTCCTTCCCTTGGTGCTCTGCTACTTGCTGAAGTTGGAGACCCTTTTCCTGTCCTGTGCTCCAGCCTCTCTCCCACAACAGAGGGAAGTGGGCAGAGCAGACACCAGTCTGGTGATAGGAGGATGCTCAGCAAAATGTGTCCCCAAACGTTTCCAGAAGACTCTTTACCATCCTGCAAGCTAAGCTCTGCAGGGAGCTTGGTGATGGAGCCAAACTGCAGCCCTAACCTAAAGCAAGGGTCAGTAAAATAGAAAGAGGACTGTGGGTTTGAGAAGGGGTGGAGAGAAACCCAGGAAGACTTTCTGGTAGAGGTGACTTGGCCAGGTAGATGGGGGCCAAGGCCAGAGAACAAAGCTGGCACTGATAGGTTAAGTTCTTTTCTGATCTTTGCTCCACCTCTCCTCTGCACTTGAGTGTCCTCTGGGGCCCTGCCAGCTTCCACAGAGGGGTCTCTACCCTAAAGAGGAACAGAGGACCCTGAAGGGGGCTTCTGTCCTCCTCAAGGCAAGAGGTCGTATTGAAGATGCACACAGAGGATGATTATTTGTGGCTTAGCAAGGATTTGACTCATCCTGGGGGTGGGGAGGATGTCTAGAAGGGGAGATGGGAGTATGTGAATCACTGAATCTGACTGGAGTGGTTGGTGACACGTGGACAGGGCCTCTTACCACCTCCAGTCAGGCTTCAGCTACTGGTGCAGGGCAAGAACAGGTAGCTGGAGCTCCTGGGTTCTTCCCTGACTCTCCTGGTGACCTCCACAGGTGCCTCAACTCTGCTGTGCACCTCCTGAGGCCAGGCTTGGGCACGGCTCCCCCATCACAGTGCTTAGCTGGGCACCCAGGGACTGTGTCAATATATCTACCTCTACTTCCCAAGAGCCAGCCCACTGAACCTCAGTTTACCTGTTTGTTAAATGGGCCTGGGCAGGGGTAATGTTCATGTTATGCCTGACTACATGGGGAACATGGGAAGAGGAGGAGGCACTGCAGAGCCCAAAATGCCCTCGATCTATGTTAGTGACTGGGGCAGGTGGCTCTGGGCCTGTGGAGCAGAGAGTGGATCCTGGGCAGAGTGACTATCCATACTCTGTATCCCTGGCCTGGACCCTTTGCTCTGCTCTGGGGAAGTCTTAGCTAATCCATGAGCTCCTCTTGCTTGTTACTCAGTCCTAGCTCTAGATTGCTGGGAAATTCACAGACAGTGACACGTGGGTGTTGGTATCTGGAAGACCCATGGACCTTGGCCCCAAGGGGAGTGGAGATAGATGACTCTTAGCTGCCACTGCAGTTTGAAAATCACCAACTCCATCAGTCCACAGATAGGAAACCGAGGCACATAGAGGGGAGTGGATGAGTCTACACAAAGCCTGTGGACTCTGGCCCGGGGAACCAGAATCCCAGTGTGCAGGAGATGGCACCATGGGGCAGGGTGGGTGGAGGTGCTGGGCTGTCCGAGATGGGGACAGGGTGACAGGGTTAGGGTGGAGAATAGCTCAGGTCTGGGCCATTCCTTCCCCACACTTTATTCTTGCTTCCTGGAAGAAGTGACTGCTCCAGCACTTGGCCCTTCTGGGAGAGCCATGAATTATGCAGGGAAGCCACAGGCCTGGGCAGGCCCATCATAAATGAGCTTTAATAATTCATACGGAGAGGAGCTGGAGAAAGGAAGGGCCTCCTGGGCTGTCCCTGGGGCAGCCACTGCACTTTCAGCCTCTACGCAGGCTGCCACTGCACTCCCCACCGGCCTGCTCCAGTGACCAGTGCGTGCGGGCTGGGGCAGGATGGCGGGGAGGTTGGCCCCCTCTGGTGAGGTGTGTTTGCTCATCCAAAGGCCTGTTCCTCCAGGGTGGAGAGCAGGAGACTTCTCCCTCAAGGCTCACAGCCCAGGGCAGAAACGGACAGTGAACAAGGGAGAGGAGGTCTGACAGAATTCTAGTGAAAAGAATAGTCCCAGGAGGGGACATGAGATCAGTTGTTGCTGGGGTTGGGGGTGTGCAACTCAAAATGGGGAAGCAAGGTGGACTTCACCAAAAGAAGGGAGAGGGGGGCCCTAAGAATGTCTGAGGAGAGACTGATCCGGGCAGAGGGAACAGCGTGTGCAAAGACGTGTGCACGGAGTGCAGGAGTGTGTTCCAGTCATAGTGAGCAGGCCAGCATGGCCTGAGGAGCAAGGTCAAAGAGATCATTGAGAGCATGGCCCCTAGGTGGGCTTTGCCTTTCCTCTAGGGCCGTGGAGCTGCAGCCTGGTGTTGACAGAGGTGGGATGCTCTTCCAAGGGGATGCTCTGGCTGCATGTGGAGGTGAACAGCCCTGGGGAGGTGGGTGCAAGGGCAGGATCTGAAGACCTATGAACTGGCGACTGCACTTGTCCTGGAGAGAGACAATGGCCACCCAAGTCAGGCTAGGGGCCTGAGAGGTGGGGGGCAGTGGGCAGATTGTGTAGGTGGAGCCAACAGGACTTGCTGAAAGATTGGAGGTGGATATGAGAGAAAGCAGGTTCCAGGTCACCCTGAGGCTCTGGTCATGAACTGGGGAGCTGCTATCAGCTGAGCCAAGGGTGGCAGGGGTGGTGAGAGAAGGGAGGAGGGGATCCAGAAGGAGGTCAGGGTCTGGGTTTTGGACTCATTGAGTTGGAGAGGCCCGTTAGATATCCAAGTGGACATGCCATGCAGCAGCTGGGCATTTAAGACTTGCATCTGAGGAGATGTGTATATCATCCTGACTGGCGATCATTAGCTGTGTGACCTTGGGCACATGGCTCAATTGCTCTATGCCTCAGTTTTCCCCTCTGAGAACTGGGGATGATGATGTGACTGCCGTGAAGATAATTAAGGCTGTGCAGTGAGGGCCCTGACCTCACTGATGCAGGCCCTAGGCAGGAAGGTCTCAATCAGACTCCTTGGGAAACAAATCTCCACCTGGCCTGTGGAGACCTCAGGCCACCCTTTCTTGGGCAGAGAGGGAAACTGAGATCTGGAGAGATCAAACCACAGAGCTGGGTGTGGACCACAGAGCAGGGCAGGGGCTGGAGGAGAGATGGCCCCGGCGCCCCTCCCCACACAGACCATCACCCTGGCCAAGTCCTCCAACCTGGTTCTGGGCCTCAGTCCTCACATCTCCCGCAGACCAACGTTTTCCTTCCTGCTGCACACCTCCTTCATCTCCTGGGCTTCTGGTGCCTTCTAGCCCCTCTCTGAGTTCTGCAGGGGTGGCTGGGGCAGAATTTGTTCCTATGGAAGCTAGAGCAGTCCCCCTAGGAGCTTCTCCCTACTGCTGGAAAACCCCAGACCAGGCCTGGTGAGGAGGGTCCTGCTGCGGGGCTGCTCAGGAGCCCTGTGGCTGTGGTGTGACAGCACAGGTTTATATCCACCTTAGCTGCTTTAGTTCACTTTCTAGATGATTTACCTGAGGCCCAGACAGGTGAAAGGATGTTACCAAGGTCACACAGCCAACAATGGCAGACACAGAAGTCAGACTCAGGTGGGACTTCCATGCTCTCCTCCTAACCTCTGCTGGGAAACCTCCTTCCCCTTCTCAGCCTGCATGTCCCTGGCTTACCTCATCCATGCTGTCTTCCCTGACTGCTGGTGCTCTGTGGGCCCTCAATCTTGCACTGATGGCGGGGAGAGGGGCAGAGTGCTGTGACCATTTGCTGTGTGAGCCTGGGACACTCTCTATCCCTCTGTGGGCCAAGCGGACTGCCCGGCTCTCCCAGCCCTGGTGATGCAACTCCCTGGTTCCAGGCCTTCTCCTCCCGTCAGCTCCTCCCTTCCCTGCATCAGGCTATTAGGAGTAAATACTGGGCTGGACCTGGTGCCCTAATTAAAGCAGATGACTGTTCACTGTTAGTCTGAGAGGGGAGGCACAGGCTTGCTGCCTCCCAGCCAAGAGCCAACTGGAAGGGAAAGCTTTTTCCCCGACAAAGGAAAGGAAGGGACAGCCCCATAATGAATAACCTCATTAAGG
Organism: Camelus bactrianus; assembly: GCF_048773025.1. Lineage (NCBI taxonomy): Eukaryota > Metazoa > Chordata > Mammalia > Artiodactyla > Camelidae > Camelus > Camelus bactrianus. The sequence continues at coordinate 33,199,804 of NC_133555.1, forward strand.
AGCAGTATTTGGGCAGGGTCCCAAGATACACATAGTCGAGGCCGATGGATTTGGACTAATTTTAGCTTTGGCAGCACCAGCCCCTCCCCAGCTCCAGGGGATCTCCAAGGATCCCTTGTGATAAGTGGGATACCTTCATCCCTGTGTGCATGGAATGGGCAGGCAAGGGTGGGGATGGTACTCCTGGGAGCATCGTGTTGCTCACACTAGGAGTCCCTTTAGCTGAATCACAAATCTGCTGAAGATGAGCCTGTCCCTCTGAGTCCTATATCTCAGTTTACCTGCTTGTGAAGTGGTGGATGGTTAACTGAGGAGCCTTGTCCACCATGAATCAGCTGAGCTAGCATGCTCCCATCTCCCCCCTCCCCCTGCCTCAGTTTCCCCTCTGTGGTTTGTGCAGTGCAAGGCCAGTGCTGACTGCTCTCCACGCCTTCAGGCACTCCGATCTCAGTGGTCTGGAGAGGCTTAGACCAGTTGCCTCTCAGGAATGAATGACCTTGGCTAGACTTGCCCTCTGTTCTTGGGAGACTGTGATCAAATCAAGGTCAGGGGCTCTGCCCTAGACTTTGAGCCCCAAAAGATATTGAGGCCCAAGTGTTTTCTCTTCTGAGCAGACAAGCAGGAAGGATGCTCTGAACATGGATGGTCCTTTCCTTCCCAAGGAGTCTCCCCTGTGTCAGGGTCTCTGAGGCAGTTCAGGGGATGCTGCAACCCTCCTAGAGGCCCCAGTCTAAGGAGGAGGCACAGCCATCCTATGCTTAATGAACTGCAGATCTGAGGAAGGGAATTGGACTGAGAGGAGAGCAGCCCTGCTGTCTAGATGGGTCTGTGTTTGCATGAGTGTGTGGGGCAGGCATCATTGCTAGCATCACTTCCGTGGGGTGGTGGTTTCTACTTGCCTCCATTTGGAGTCCTGGGAGGTGGACAACTGATGAGCTTTATCTCCATTTTCCAGATGGGACAACTGAGGCCTAAGAGGACACATCTAGTCCAAGGTCTCAGAAGAGCCAGGGCTGGATCTGGGCATTCAGTTGAAATAGAGAGGGTCATACACTAAGTGGTCAGGGATGACTCCTCGAGGGAGGTGGCTCTGGAGATGCCATGATCCTGGGGTACAGCCCTGAGCTTCCTGTTGTTTGCAGCTGGGCTGTGGCTGAGAGGAGGGGCCTGCTGTATCCCAAACCCTGCTTCAGCAGGGGCCACAACTGCTCTCTGAGCTTGTCCAGGCTGGAAAGGGGAGTGGCCCCCTTGCCCACCCACCAGTACTCTTCCCCTGGGATAGGGTGAGCCTAACACAGGCCCTCTAGACCGGCTCCCTTGGGCTCTTTTCGTGTCTGCATCTCTCAGTCTGTCTCTCCCATACCACTGCCCCTTCCTGCCCTATTTTTCTTTCCCCTTCAGAGGACTGCGAAGGTGCCAAGGTGGGAGGAGGCAGGCCAGCTGAAATATAATCAGAATAATTAAGTAATACTTTATTTTAAATCATTGCTTCCCCCAGAGCTGAGAGAATAATCGGCCAGTCTCACGAGGGAAGCAAGAGACCATGGGCCCCCACCATTGCCAAGTTTGGTTCACAGTGCCCTTGGCAGCAGGTGGCCTCCATTGTGCCTGCACCCCTACACCCTCACCTGCCAAAGCCTGGTCCTGTCCTGCTGTCCATTCCTCCCACCTCAGCTGTCATTCCACCCTCAGCATCCCCCTCCAAGATGGCTGCCCTGCTTCAGCTGAGGAGAGGGCTATGGACTGCTCTTAGGCCCCCAGTTGAAAGGGATTTATCCTGGCAGACTGCCTGGTGGAGGCAGCCTGTAGCAGGGCTTTGATGGCATAAAACAAAAACAAAAACAAAAACAAAAACAAAAACAAAACCCCGCCTCCTTGGAAATGGTGTAAAAGACCTGCAGAGGTAGCTAGGGGTCCAGAGACCCTCACCCCTACTAGGCCTTCCCCTCTCTGCTCTTGAACAAAGCCCCCCCTCTTCCTTCTTGCCCCTCTACAGGGTCCAGCCACCCACACCTACCCGTGCCCTCTGAGGGTGAACCTGCAGTGTCACCTGTCTCTGGTTTTTTGATTTGTTTAATTATAGATGAGTTTTCTGCATAATTTATTCCAAAAGCCTGGATTATACTGTACAATTAAATCACATTCTGATCAACAACTTTATGTATAAAATTAACAACTGGCAACAGCTTAAACTATGCTGCTGCATCTGCACACAGGCTCCCCCCGCCCCCCTGCTTCCCTCTCTGTCCTCCCTCCCCTCCTTCTTTCTTGTCTTCCCTACCTCCTCCTCCTGACCCTGCCCCTCCCCATCTGGGGAGCCTGTGCAGCTGGCCTCAGTGCTGTGTAGTTTGACCTGGGGCCTCCCCAGCTTTCTAGCTGGGGTCTTGATGGTTCTGTTTGCTAAAAGGGGTCCTCAGCCCCAGCTCCTCACCCCACACATGGATGATTTTGTTCCTCTGCCTGATGATGACACCTCCTCTTCCCTACTTACTCCTCTTGGTTCTGAAATGTGCCCTGGAGACTAAGGCCCAGAGTCCCACAGTGTCATCTTCTTCCTGCTGGGCTACCTTTGGACCTCCAGTCCTGGGACCCACACATCTTTGCCCTTGCTCCTGGCCTCTCTCAGCCTGAGAAGCAGGAGGTTAAGGGAGCCATTAGGGAAACCCTTTCCACAGCACCCTCCCTCTGTGCCCTTTGCTCCCAAGCAGGCATTCACGGAGGATTTCCTGAGCACTGGGGGTAGGAGGGGGTGGGATGGGGGGAGGTGCCTGGATTAGGTGAGCTTCTAGCCTTCAGGGGACTGCCCAGTAATAATACTGCCCTCAAGGTTACTGTATGAATTTGGCTGTGAAAGCTTTTCAGCCAGTCGTTATATCATCCCTGTTTACAGATCAGGAAGCTAAGTTTCTGAGGGTGCAGAACTATCTGAGGTCACAAAACTGGCAGAGGTAGCCTCTTCCTGAGGCTTCCTGGAGGCTGCATTGTCCTGGGAGGGTGGGATCATGGAGCTGATGGAGCCAGGGGGGCAGGTCTGGCTTCTGTCTATAGTATGTGGCCCTGCATCCATCCTTGCCAGGGGCCTCAGTTATCTTGTTTGTGATAACTTGTCACCCTGCTAGGTTCAGACACATGGGAGGACATGGTGGTGTGAGGCTGTCCCCAGTCTCATGCCCACGCCAGTCATGCCGGCTGCAGTCCCTGGCTGCACGTGCCTCCTCCCAAACGCTTTCTCTCCTCACTGTCTTGCTAATTTGGCACTTAGAGACATTTGGAGATGAGCAGTGTCATCTCAATGAAGAGCATGGAAAATCATAGGGATGTGGGGAGCCAGCAGGTGGATCTGCCCTGTTGGGAGGATGACCCCTGGGCCACACTGTTTGGCCAGGGAGGCAGTGGCAGAGCCAGGCACTTGGGCCCAGGTTGATGGGAGCCCAGGCAGGATTTGGTCAGTTTGTCTTTGACCCAGTGAGGCCATGGATCCTGATGCATCTCTCATCCTCCCAAAGCCCCTATGCCCTCCTGTCGGAGTAAGTAGGACTGTGCCTGGCCAGTTCTGGCTTGGTGTGTGGTTTCTCTGGCTTTTGGGTATGAACACTGCAGGTGCATAGTTGACTCCTGGACTCCTCAGGCCCTTGTGTCACCCCTTGGAGCCAGCACTTGGACACCAGCTGAACCCCAGCACCCACAAAGTCATGTCTCTGTGTTGATGAAATGAATGTTCTTTGGAACTCTTGGACACCTGTTGCCTTCCTAGTTGAGTTTGGTTTAGGTGAATAATCAGAATAACTTGTTTTCCCTGGAGTTGTGATAAAGGGTAGTGCAGCTGGGGCCCGGGGTCTACCCAGACCCATGGTGCCAGACCAAGGGATAGAGCCACCCTTAGGCCCCAGCAGGGTGTGTGTTCTGATGTGTCATGGGTGGGCCAGTCCCTATGGCCCATAGCAGAGTCTAGAGCTGCTCAGCCTGGGGTTGGAGTGGGGAGACTCTGTGTGCGTGTGCGTGTGTGTGTGTGTGCGTGTGTGTGTGTGTGTGTGTGTGTGAGAGAGAGAGAGAGAGAGAGAGAGAGGAACAAAGAGAGGGACAGGGAGAGGGAGGGAGAGAAAGATAGGGAGAATGAATGTGTGTGTGTCTTTAGAAGAACTGGACTTTATCCTGAGATTTGGCTCTTAAAAATTTTTTTTAGTGTTGAAATAGCCTTTTTTGATGAAATGATGGTGATTATAATAATGTGTTGTCTGAGCAAAGTAAAAACTTGGCATCCATGTCTGTTTTTCCAATTAATTTTCCTTTACTCTCATCTGTGAAATCCTAAGACGGAAGAACCATAGATACACTAGAAAAGAGTCAACAGCCTGGGGTCAAATCAGTGCTGTGCTGGTAAATGTTTACAGTTCACTCTCCAGGGGGAAAAACTGAGATTGGTAGCATTTGCCAATTTCTATGGTATAAATATTCCCACTATGACCAATTTCAAACTCCTAAGGTGACGACACTGAATGCACAGTTGGAAAGAGATGCATGTTATTGGCTCTTGCTGACTCCAGCACACCCCTGGGACAAGTTCTATGTCACCACTTCCTGGGTGGGTGACCTTGGGCAGGTCACTTAAAGTTCATAAGTCTCAGTCTCCTCATCTGTAAAATGGGAATGATAAGTGGTGATTTGCTTCTTTGTGAGAATTGATGTGAGAGAGCAGGTGACATGCTGGCACCACATCACAGATGTAGTGGGAGCCCTTGTACCTGTTAGTCCCAGGAAAGATTATGGTTGGCATTCTGTCCCCTAGACCAGTGAATAGCTGAGGTCACGGTCAGGGCCAGGGCAGAACTAATGGTTCCCTTGGAGGTTAACTGTTTGACCTCAGCCATTCACATGCCACCTGCCTAGCTGGACACAGGACCCTGGGGCCAAGCAGGCTCTCCAGTCTCCACTGGGCTTTGCTTTCCCCCAGCTGGCGGTTGAGGTCTGATCACCCTTCCTAGCCTGGCCTCCACTGGGCTCAGGGTTAGCTTTTCCCCTGCAGTGGGGAGCAGAGGTGGGCATCCGGCTGTGCCTCAGCCAGCAACAAGCTGAAGCTAATACCTCTTTCTTTTGATGTTGATTTTTTTTTTTCCATCATGGTCCTGACATTCAGCTTGGCAAATTGCAATTAGTGATCCGCCTGCCTCCTGATCTGAGTTCCCATGCCAACAGACAACACACGATGGCAACAGCCCAGCCCCCCAGCCACAGAGATATGGGACAGGGGGCTGGATAGAGACCCAAGATCTTCTGACCCAGGGAGATATAAGAGTCTTGGCCCCAGGTGGCAGTAGGGGAGGTAGGAGAGCCAGCAGGCCCAGGGCAGGTGTTGGGACCAGACATGATCTCCCGGATCCCATGGCTCCTTGGTTTCCCTCAGAGACTGGGGGGCTGGCTTCACCTCACCTTTACTTGGCCTCATGGGATGTGCTTGACCGGTGGCATGTTTCAGTCTTTGTAATAATTCTCCCGTGAACACTCCCTGGAAAGGCCTCTTTCTGTGTCTGGTGGGAAGGAGAGGTTGAGATGCCTTTTAGACCCGATAGAAGAGGGGCCTTGGTCACAGCAGAAAGTACCTTTGGCAGTGTGGAGAGTGTCCTTCTGGCTGGCAGCCCCTGGCAAGAACTGGTGTGATTTTGCTCACCTGATCTGGCACTGCCTAACAGGGTAGTCACAGGTTAGAACCCAGCCCAGGACTCTCCCCAGACACCATCCCTGTTCATCGGTATGGGCTGAGAATACAAGGCCTCGTGACCAGCTGTCCATTCTGTCCACTCAAAGATCCTTGTGCTGGACCCTCGACCTGCCAGTTCTCATGTGTACTTCTCAGACCCTACGAGATGGCCTCCAATTATCCCCACTTGCTGGAGGATAGTGAGACCCAGGTGGGTTAAAACGAGCTCAGAGTGGCACCAGTGTAGAGGAGACCTGTTCAGGCTGGTGGCTTAGGTAAAGGACTCGTGGTTGCCAGGCCCCCAGAAAGGGGCAGGATGCTCTGAACTGGACCCATGGGTGGGTGGTTCACGTGGGTCCTCTAGTGATGAGCCTCAGATAAACATCTGTTTACCAGCATGTTCATGTCCACTACTCAGATGAGGCTCAGAGGGACCTGCCCCAAAACCATGACTTGGTTGTGGCAGCAGTGACTCGTGTTCCCTCCCCTTGCCCAGGTCCCACCCAGCCCTGGGGACAGGAGACTCTGAGATCCAGGAGACACCAGGCTCACTCAAGTCCTCTCCTCCCTGATATCCTGAGTTTCCATGTTCAGAGCAGAAGCATCAAGGGCTTGCTCTTCACAGTGAAAAATAGTCTCCCTGCAGGCTTCTTGGAGCCGCTGGACTCCCTCGGTGCATTTTAACTATAATCCACTCTCCGCCCTGGCTGTCCGACAATACGTGAGGAGAGCCTGGGCCACCGGGTCCAGACTTCAAAAGGAATCAGAGGCGCACTCTGTTTCCCAGCCTCTGCTTCTCCTCCAGTGAAAATTGGGTTCTGAAGGGGCAGCTGCTGCGGGTCACCCCTAGGGGGCCAGGACGGGACTGTTCCACTCCAAGCGGGTCTTCCTGACACCTCTCTGCTCTCTGCACACAGGATGCAGCACTGGGCCCGGCGCCTGGAGCAGGAGATCGACGGGGTGATGCGGATCTTTGGGGGCGTCCAGCAGCTCCGCGAGGTAAGCCTGGGGCTGCTGGCTTTCCCTTCAGGGAACTTCTTCCAAGTGGGAAGGGAGGAAGGGCTTCAGAAGTAAGGAGTGAGGAAGGCTTGGTGTGGTTGAAGACGGTGTGATGGGACACTAAGGACCCATGGGGGCAGGTGGGGAAACAGCTAGAGAAACAGCAACTCCTTCGGGTCTTGGACTGCTCTTCCCCAGGTCACCATGTTGAAGTAGTACCTACTCAGCTCTGATGGGAAGGTGTCAGGCTTTTCTGATTTTCAGGTGGCTGAGGTCTGTGTTTGAGGCAGCACCTAGGGTGAGAGTGCTGGCCCTGGAGGGTCTAGTGGTTGTAGTTGTGCATGGAAGCCAGAGGGACTGTCCGTGCAATGAGCAAGGTGGCCAGGCCGAGCAGCCCAGAAGAGCAGTGCTGCCCGCTCAAGGCGCGGCAGCCCGAGACAAGTTGAAAGCGTGTGCTTGGCGAGATAGGGATCAAGGGGCGGGAGGGGTGATTGATTAGACACAAGCAACCACATTTATCCTGGGAGATTATGTTAATGTTTGAAATAGTGATGTGAAGAGCAGGCCATCCGTCACCCCCAGAAGGCTGCAAAATGTGTCGCTGTCAGACCATGGGCTCCTGAGCTGTTGCTCTCTCTGCGGAGACACAAAGGCTCAGAGAGCTGAGCTCGTAAGGATTGGGGTGGGGCTCCCAGATACCTGCTGGATTTTGAGAAGCCCTTGCTGAGGGGTTGGGCCAGGAAGTACGACCAGAACTAAGCACGGGATTAACAGGGGTCTTCTTCTCTTGGTTAGCCCGGAAACAGCAGAGTAGGCGGAGTTACCATTGGAGGATCAGCTGAGGATCCAGGCCCCGGGCTCGGCAGTTAGATATGCTGCTAGTCTTGTCACTCTTCTTGGTCAGGGCCAGGTCAGCAGGGGTAATGTCTGTGGGGCAGCTGCAATGGGATGTTGTCGCCAGTCCTTTCCCTATGCTTAGCTTGTAACAGGTGCCCAGGAAATGGGGATGGCAGTGAGTGTGTTGACACTGGCTGTGGATATAGGACGTCTGAGAGGCACAGGATGGGGCCAATCAGGGGTGACTAATGAGGTGGTAACATAGTGGGGAGAGGGAGTCTGGGTATGGAGGCCTGAGCCATCAACTTGCTGGGTGTCCTCCCCCTGGTGGCCCCACCTCTCTAAACCTCCTTTCCCTGGTTGCTGGGCTTGAATTGCAGTCACCCCCATCCTACTCTCTTCCTGTGAACTCTCAATGACTCAGCCGCACTCGGAGGCCAGCAGTGCTTTCCAGAGAAAGCTCTGCAGGAAGAGCTGTTCCGGAACAGAAGTCAATTTATGCTCAGGAATAGCACCCAGCACTAACTAGGTTCGAAGTGGGCACTGCCAAGTGCAGCGTGTGGGTTAATGAAGAAATGAGAATTCCCTGGAATATGTGTCCTGTGCCTTTGCAAGTTTCATATTAGGACATAAGAGGTACCCCCAAATAAGGAGTTAACCACACACCTCCAGTCAAGAATCTTTCATGCTTTGTATCCTCAGCCAAAGGACATTATCTATTTTATAGTTATGGGCAACTCAGACACTAAAAGTTTGCCAGTGGGAAAATAATGTACACACTTCATGCCTGAGACTCAAGTGTGTCTGAACCATTGAGCTTCCTGTATGGTGAGGACCAGAGATGGAATCCTGGCTTAGTGTACCCACTGTGTGTCCCTGGGCAAGTCCTCAACCTTCTTTGGTCCTCATTCTTGGTCCATGGTGTGGCTGGGAGGTCTGGTTGGAGCACAAGGTGGTGAGACTGTCAGAGAACAGGCTGATACAGATACAACCCTTAGCTAGAAATCAAATTTGAATTTCTCTCATTGATCATTTTCATTCCTAGGATGTGTTGTTCTTTTCCTTTCTGATGGGAGTTGAGCAATTCCAGACACTTTGATCAATGAGCACATCTTTCCCCACCCCCACCTACCCAGTGGTAACAAGAGTCACGCAGCCGGCTATGACAGAGCTGGGGCTTGGACCCAGGGCTCCTGACTCCTGTTTCAGGCCACTGCTCCTTCTCTACCTAGGCCTCCCTTCTTGGAAGGGTGGGCAGGATGAGCCTGGGGAAGAGGGGAGCCAAGCCATGCTTGGTGTGGCTGTGGCAAGGCAGAGAAGTGCTGACCTGGTGTTCCCGACTCCTTCTGGCATCCCTCTGCCTATTGACGGCTGCCAGCTCTCCAGTAGCTCTCTGTCCTGCTCCAGTTTTTTTCTCACCTGCTTCCTCAGCCTCTTATTTCCCACTGACAGCTCTGGGGCTACTTCTTGGCACAGGACACTCTGGTGAGGTGGGCAGCAGAGGAGCAGGTGAAGAGTTCTAGAAAAATAAAAGGACAATCGCCTGGGAGCAGGAGGGAGCCAACCGGCCCTACTCCCCTATAACCTCCTCACAACCCTGACTGAGCCACCATGGGTCTCCTTCAAATGTGTATGAGAGCTGGTGTGCCCAGCCCATGCCCGGCTCTGAGGGTCAGGAGGATGCTTGCAGCAGAGCCCCGACCCAGCTGTGATGCTCTGTGGACCCTGGCACCACCTCTGCCAACCTGATGGCCTCAGCTCCCATTGGGGCTGCCTGTCCTCACGACTCCCTGAGCTGATTCTGACCTGCCCCCAAACACCCTGCTGCTGAGGTGGTCCTGGCATCCAGGGTCCCTTGGCTTTCTTCCCCTACATGGCTGCTCTCTCCACCAGCCCCAGTCCTAGAGGCAGCCTCACCCCCAGAAGCTGGGAGCCACAAGAGCTGGCAGCTGTAAGAGTGGAGAAACTGCAGACAGTGGCATTTGGGAGCATTTTCCTTGCCTTGGCACTTTCCTCCTCCCAACCTCACAACCCCATGGGGGCATGGCTGGGTGCAGACCGTGGCCCATTTACAGGTTGGAAACCATGGCACACCTTGGTGGGTGTGGGGGCTATCTGCAAAGACCCCATCACGTGTCCTCACATAGGCCATCCCAGGGCCAGCACATAGTAGAAGCTCCTGCTGTGGCCTAGTGCTCCTGAGTGATGCCCTACTGGGTACCCCAGCCCTGCCTCCCCACCAGCCCTGGCCTACACCTGCCATGAACAGGCCACAGAAGTGTGGCCCCTACTGTAGACTGCCCGCTCCAGGAACCCTAGAGGCTGAGCAAGGTCTCCTGAGCACCTTCTCTGCCCTCCCCCATCAGCACCATATTGTCATCCTGGGGGAGGATAGCAGAGAGCATATGCTTGGGCTCTGATCTCATTTACATAATGAGGCTGATCAGGATGAATAATTCATCAGGTGCCAGGGGGTGCACGGGGGATGATGTGGAGACAGGCTGTCTCCCCACTCTGAAGCCCAGGTCACTCTGATGGGTACAACCAGGGACCTATCCCCTTCTGACTTAATGCCCAGGGTAGAAAGGGACAACTCTGGGGACCTTGTGGGCAAGCAAAGCAGGAGAGATTATAGTCAGACATGTAGAAGAACCAGTGACTCATCAGGTGCACAAGCCCTGGGATGGGTTCCTGAACTGGGTGAGACCTTCCTCGGAGGGTCTCTGCAGAAGGAAGTGAGAAGACCTTCTGTCTGGGGTAGGGGTCGGGGGTAAGAGAAGGCTGCTGACTGGAGCTGGTATGGGAGCAGAGACCTGGGATGGCCATGTCTGGGGAACACAGGCCACCCTCTGGGAAGGCTCAATCCAAGTCTGGACCTATGGAAGCCTTTCTCAGTCCATGTCAACCCCTACACGTCTGCTCAGGGCAGAAATGGCTTAGAGCCCTGCCCACATTCCTGGCTGCCCCAGCCTCCATGATGGCCTTAGCCCAGCTGTAGGCTGCTAGTCACTGTGGGGAGACCAACATGTGGCTGACTGTCTCCACCTGCCGGTCCCATCCTGGAGCCCTGACATGCTAGCCCTGAGTGGTGGTGATGGTGGGGGGTGGTGAGAAATATCAAGGGGGAGGTGGAGGCCTGGTACAGCACCCTCCCTGGACTGCTGAGCTGCATCCATAGAGAGCAAGACCCCAGGACTCAGATCCCTGACCCCAAGTCTCCTGCTCCCCTCCTCACTGCTGTGCTTCTCTGGACAGTCATGGTGATTCAGACCAATAGCGTCTGAGTGTCCCCAGTTCTACTGGTAGCCAGGAATGGGACTTCTGAACTAGTGACGGTGCCGTCCCCACCCGTCTTGTCTGCCCCTGGCCATCCCTATACCCCTCTAATCAGTGCTCCCTGGGAATATGTAATTAATATTTGTTGAGTGCCATACCTGGAGCTGGCTCCTGGCAAGGACCAAAGTCTGGACACGTTGAGGACCCCTTTCCTAAGGGGCTCAGGGAGGCAGGGATAGGGTCTTTCTGCAGGTGTCCTTGAAACAGGCTTCTTCCTGTCCCCCCATCCCCCGCCGGCTGTACCGCCAATTCCTGAAACATAGGCACCCTCACACACTGGCTTAGGGGGTACTGGCTGAGGCGGTGTTTGGCCCTCATTTCGGGGGAGTTCCTCTCTGGGCCTCTCAAGTGGGATCAGCTTTCCAGGAGTGCCAAGGAAGCTCAGAAACCTAGAGGGGCTTCAGCGGAAGAGAACGAAGGAAGCTGGGGTGGGGGGAGATGCTAGGGGACAGAGCAGCACTGGGAGGGCCAGGAAAGGGGAGCTCAAGCAGTTGTGACTCCCAAACCCTACATTTGGTCCTTCTATCCAGAGCACTGTGGTTCAGATGTGTCCTGAGTGGCAGGCCTGCAGCTTCCTGACCAATTGGACCCTCACTCACATAGCACATGCATGGCTGCCCCAGCTTTATGTGCTCAGTCAGGTGAGGGGTGGTGAGGGAGCCGCACCCAGGCCCATAACACCCCCTCCCCAGGGCTCCCAGAAGCCTCAGAACCACTGCGCTTGCTCCTCGTGAAGCCCCACCCCTCCTCCAGCCACCTCCCACTGAGGCCCAGCGGTGCCCTCCTCTTTGCTGGTGTAGATGATCGGGATGTGGGGTGCGTTGGGGTGGGGGTGGGGGGCGCGGGTGTGAAATATGCCGCTGGGTAGGGATTGCTGCCGCTTGCCTCCCTAAAAACCCACATATATTATTCTTTAATGGAAAGTTAATTGTCTTATTATTCCCTCCATATGGTCCTCTTGCTCGGCACCCAGCGGGGATGCAAGAGGCTGAGGGGGGGCTCTTGAGAGGACGTCTGAAACGTGGTGAGGCTGCCACTTGAGCATAATTGGATATAGAGAGGCAGCTATGTGGGAGCCTGGCTGAAGCCCTGCCCGGACCCCCTCTTCGTCCCCCTAGCCCAGCCTGCTCCCCACTTCTTTGCTTACCAGATCCTGCCCTGGGGGTGGCCTCTTTTAGCACCACCTCCCCACTGTAAGGTCTGGGGATGCTCCCTCCTGAGCACTGTGTGGGGAGACATAGGGTTGGAGAGGGAGTGGTTGCTGCCCTTCTGGTTGGCCCCTCCCCATACACACCCCATTGTTGTCTGAAGGAGAAAATTCCATTTTTGAGAAGCTTTTCAAAGCCACTTCATCTGTGGCAGGAGCTCCTGCCTGACTGCAATCTGACTGGCTTGGGTGTCCTGCACCCCTTCTACATGCCCCCCACAAGAGAGGGGGTGCGGGGAGGTCAGTGTCGGGGCAGGGCACACGGCACCCCACGACACCTGGCCCAGGGGCCCTGGCTCACATTGGCTGTGTCTTCCATGGGCACCAGCTGCCTGGAGCCTCCCCCGTCCTGCTGGCTCCTCTGGGGCTGCTAAGCTGGGCCAGCACCACGCCCTTCCCAGCCCGTGCCCCTCCCAGACCTCTCCTTCTTCTGTTCCCCAGAGTATGAGGGTGTTAGGTCAGAACAGCCTCACAGCAGGTGGAGGATGCAGTGTCAGGAAGGTCCCCAGAGGGGCACGCGTGGGTGGTCACATCTCTGGCCACTTCAGAACCCCTTGCTCCTGGTGTCTTGCAGGAGGAAGACCAGGGCAGGGAGCCCTGCTCGGAGGCTTCAGGGTTCCTGGACGGCCTCAGCAAGGAGTTGCTGCCCAGGTTCCTATGGAGGTTGTGGGTGTGGTGGGGAGAGGTCTGTGAGAGGGCATCTCTGAGGGGGATCAGCAGGCCCACGCCCAGCAAAACAGGTACAGAGAGGGGCCACCAGCTGCCTCCTTGTGCCAAGAGGTCACCATGGGGCCGGATCTGAGGTCAGCTCCCAGAGGATAGAGAATGGCTCAGGGAAGGAGGGAAGAGCTGTGTCTTCTGAAGGTGGGACCTGCTTGAGGTCCCACAGCTGGGAAGTGGCAGAACTGGAATTTGAACCTGGAGCCTGTGGCATGGGCAGCACTGAATGGTGGGTGGCGGAGGGGAGGGTGAAGTGGGAAGGAATGGCAGGGCTGGGCTTTCCCACAAGGCAGGGCCTAGCACATGCTGTCCTGCCTCTATGAGCCTTGGTCCCCCCATTTATGAAATGGGGACCCAAGCACCCCTGTCCTCAAGGGAAACGTGAGGATCTCAAGGGAGCAGGGGCAAAGATAGGTTGTAGACAGAGCCCTGCAAATGTGGGGGTGCCTTTGTGCCCCCTCCACTATCAGTTGCCTGCTCTCTTGGGAGTTAGTTAGTTTTAGGAAGTTCAGGTGCCCAAAATGTCACCTTTGCTTGTTGAAGCCCAAGAGTGTGGAAATTGGTTTCCTCTCCCTGGCCATCTTAGTCTGTTTGGGCTGCGATAACAGAATACCACACATTAGGTGGCTTGTAAACAACAGAAATTTCTCATGGTTCTAGAGGCTGGGAAGTTCAAGATCCAGGCATCAGTAGATTTGGTGTCTGGGGAAGGCCCACTTCCTGATCCTTTGATAGCTGCCTTCTTGCTGTGTCCTCACATGGTGGAAGGGGCCAAGGACCTCTCTGTATAATAGCATTAATCCCACCTTATGACCTGATCACCTCCCCAGGGACCCACATCTGAATACTATCACCATGGGGATTAGGCTTCAACATGTGAATTCTGGGGGGACACAAACATTCAGTCTGTAGCAACTTCTGACCATGACATTTTGGAGGTTTCCTTGCTGGGATAGGCCTAAAGGCCACCAGAGCTTGAAGAAATAGGGCCTATGGGCCAGGGAAGGGAGCCAGCAGCAGAGGCACCTCAGGGAGAAAGCCGGTGGAGGTGAGGCAAAGGACCCCTACACCCACAAGAGGCCTGTGGGTCTGTTTATCAAATCCATTAACTTGCCTCCCAGGCGGTGTGGGTTCAGAGAAGAACATGGGGCTTGTCTGGCCTTGAAGTAGGAGTGGTAGGAAGTCACCAAGCCGAGGGTTCTTGAGGGTGGCAGCTCTCAGGCTGAGAACTGTTTAAGAAAGAGACAGTCTCCGAGGCATGATCAGAACCTCAGCAGGCATACTGCGCTGCTCTCTGGGGAGTTTAGGTTGAGAACTCCTAGCTTTGTTGCAGGCCCCTTCTGTGAGGCGGATGCCCCTCAGTCCTTCCATCTTGGGAATCCGGGATATTTGTCAGCTTTCCTAAGGCAAGACCACCCTCCCCCCCCCACCCTCCCCCATGTGGCAAGAATGTTCTGATAAACACCCTGGGTCTCCTCTGGGGTCCCCAGGGAGGCTGGCCTTGCAGCAGGACAGCTCGGGGTCAGCTCTGATGAGGACCCAGTGCTTGCAGACTGTTGAGGAGAGGCCAGAGTCTGCTCCCCTCTCCCCTGGCCTCTGCATCCATCTCTGGAGAGCGATGGGGCTGCATGCCCAGAGCCAGAGGCTCATCTGGATGATCGAGAGTGGGAAATGGGGGATGAAGATATAGGGCTGAATGGGTTTCCATGCTGGGCCCCCGGGAATGGCTGACCTGATCTGCATTCCTACCCCCTCCTCCTCCCCCGTCCATCGCTAGATCGGTGGCAGCCACAGGGACGCTTGCCTGAGATTCGTGGAGCCCCAAGCATTTGGCAGAGGCAGAGAAGTAATTGGTTCTGACAAACCACAGCCGGCCCCAGGGGCAACATGAGCAACATTTACCACGACCAGGCAGGAGACGGAGGCTCAGCCTGGCCTCGCTCCACCTTCTCTGAGTATGGCTCCCCTCTCTTTGTGAGCAGAGATCTGATGTTTGGATAAGGTTACAGAGCCCCAAACTCTCTGTCTTTCCTATACCTCTCTCTCAGTCCTGGGACCTAGTGGCTCTGCAGGGGAGCTGGCTGGCTCCTTGCGGGTGCAGTTGGAGGGAACAAGACAGGGGATGGATCCTGGGCAGACTCCTCAGGCCCCCTCCCCGTCCATTGCTGGGTTCCCATGAATCAGGGAACCAAGTGGCTGACCCTAGGGCTTTAGTGCCCTGGCCTCAGAATGCAGAGTCGGGAGCTGGGCCTCCACCTGAGAGGATGCGCAGGCTGTGCACACACACAGGGTGCATGTATACACACATGCCTGCAGTGTACAAACATGCATATATATGGTCCACAAGGTTGGCATGGAGTAGGTACTCAGCTAGTAACTCTTCAGTGGATGGACTAGCAAAGGGGCAGGCACCTGAGGACCGAGAAGAGAGAGATTGGGGCTCTGATCTGTCCCATAGGACTGTGGGAATCATCCAGCCCACATACGGGACCTGAGGCCCAGTGCATCAGAAAGGTAGAGCTTTGGTGCCAGATGCACCAGGAGAGGTGACTTGCATGGGATCTGCCACGCTTGGCCCCACATGGAGGGTCCCTGATTGCTCTTTGTGAGGGAATGGAGGATGTGGGGGCTGTGGCAAAGGGCCCAGGAGAGCTGGCTACACAGTGTGCTGGCACCCAGATGTCAGACTGGGCCAAGGGAGGCTGGGATATTCCCAGTGACTTAGAGGCCTGGCCAAGGTGTGTGGCCAGAGCAGGAGGAGCGTGGAGCCTTTAGGCTTTCAGCCACCCATGTGTCCTTCCTGCCCCCACTAGACTTCGCAACTTCTTCCTCCTACTCCTCTCCTCACTCACCCCTATCCCCTCCAGGCCACTCCCCAGTTTTAAACCAAACCCACAGCTCCCTCCCTCAGGAAGCCTTCCAGATTGGTGCTGAGGCCAGTGGTGTCCCCTGCTCCCCTCTCCCTTCTGCTTTTGCATCCTTTGGGTATGCACAGGAGGCAGGAGCTGCCAGGGACTCTGGTGGGCCCAGTCTAATCTTCCCATCATATTGGATAGGAAGACAATGACCAGAAGGGCAGGGTCATGCCCGGGCCTCCAGGAGTCCACCTGAACAAGGGGAGTCAGACTCAAAAGGCAACTAGCCCCTGGTGATTATTGGTCCCATGACTTACTGGGAGACACCATCTCTGACCTGCGGAGGCTTGTGTGAGGTGGGATGTGGCTAATCATGTGCAGAAGAGAGACTCGAGAACCATGATGCTGCACGTGGGAACGTCTGTGTACATGTGGACGAGAGTATGTGAACCTGTGTGTGTGGATGTGCTGCCAGTGGGGGCACGAGCAGGTGAGCATTTGTGTGTCTGTGGAAGGGAGCGGTTACAATTGCACAAAATGCTGCATGCAGGAGTGTGACCAGGCACGCACATCAGTGTGTGTGAGAGCGTGTGATCCCACGTGCATTTGTGCTTTGTGGGATGTGTGACCAGGCAAATGTGTACATGCGTGTGTATGTGACTGAGTGCACAGTTCTGCGTGCTCCATGTGCAGGTGTGAGCAGGCACGCTCACAGCCCAGGGTGGGACTTTGAGGAGGCAGGTGCTGCGAGCTCTGTGTCACCCAGGCAGGCGAGAACTATGAAATGGATTAATTAGTGAAGCTGAGAAATCTCAGTTATGGGTGAGGAGCTCACACACACACACACACACACACACACACCCCCCGTCCCCATTCACAGTGCACATCCCCCCAAGTCACTCTGACACTGTGCTCAGCAGCTCTTCAGGGGGCTGAGGTGCCAGTCGGTTGTGGATCTGTGTCCGCACACCCCTGTCTGTGCCCTAGGATGCTGGACCAAGCGACCCCCATAGAGATCACAGGCCTTGCGCAGGCAGTCCTCAGTGTCCCTAGTCCAGTGCTCCCAGAGTCTGGGTGGTGAGGCCACCCTGACTTTGTGCCCATTTCACAGATGAGAGAGGTAGGGCCTTTAAGGAGCACTGGGCAGGAGCCTCATTTCCAGGTTCTGGGCCTCCTGTTGATGGGGAGCAGCCCCTCCTGCCCTGGGCTGGTGTCCACCCAAGTGCTGTCCTCCCGAGTTGGGGGGAACAGTGTGGGTGCCTGTGGGCTTAGAGCAAAGCTGGAGTTCACTGGGAGCCTCCTACAGCTCAGGACAGGCCACTCCCACTTACAACCCCCAGGTGCCTTGTCACCAGCCAGCTTCTTCCACATGCCCTGCGGGAAGGCCCGGGGGCCTGATCCCCCCCACCCCAAAGCCTGCTGACCGCCTCCTCTCTCCTATCCCTAGAAAGGGAGACCCCCATGCTCCCCAGCTCCTGCAGCCCCATGTGTCTCCCCATTAGCATGATTGTAGCTGCCTCTGTTCTGAATCCTCCATTTGAGCACAGCTCCTGAGGCACCAGTGGGATTTGTCGGACTTGGCCCTGAGGCCCAGAGTCTTGCTGGGCAGGGAGGCCTGCCACCCGCTCCTGCTGCCCCTTGCGGACCCTGGAGCCCTGCTGCTGCTTGCCCCGTTGTGCAGGAGACCCGAAAGCTGCGTCAAGCGGCAGTCAAGCCTCTTGATCAGATATTGACAGTGGAGCCTTCATTATGCTCCATCTACAGGCATGGAATAAATTGGAATTATACTGTGGATTTATTCTTTTTAAAGAGGGACTTTCACACTGGGGAAAACTTTTTAAAAGAACATTTATATAGAAAGCAATTATGTGCCAGTAATTTTTATGTATTCTCCCTCTTCCATCGCTGCCTTTGTGTTTGAACGTGACCGCCTCCTGGGCAGCTGCAGCCTGGCTCCTCGGCCTCCAGGCTATAGCTTACCACCTCCTGGAACTCCTCCTCCTCTGGGAAGGCTCCGGATGCAGGGTCTGGGCCCAGTATGGGTGTGGGCTCCAGGAGCCCGGCTGGGTGGATTCATGTTCAGAACTCTGGTGCTTTGCAAATTTCCTCCCTCCTGCATTTCTGTCTTGAGGTTGCTCTGATTCCAAGGCTGCCATGGCCCTTCCGGGCCCCTCTTGGCAGCAGCCAAGCACTTAAAGGCACCTGCTTCCTGGCAGCCTCAGAGCCCTATTCTGTGAGGGAGGAGGTGGTGGTGTGGGAGCAGGTATTTTCCCTCCCTAGGAGCCACTAACGGGCACCCTGCTTCCCCAGCCATTATTGCTCTCACACTCCATGCATTATGTAAATTGTCTCCGTTGCTAAGTGGTGGAAGAGCTGCTCAGGGGGAACGGAGGTCTGGAGCCTTCTGCGGGAAGGCAGGAGACTGGCCCTGAAAACTCACTGCTCCACGTCAAGGAGAGTCTGGCAGCCTCCCAGCTCCGACTAGGCCCCCAGGGTCTTGCACTGTCTCCCCCTCAGACCATAGCTTGGTGAGGGCGGTGGCTGCACACCACAGTAGACTAGGGGCTCCAAGGAGGGCATGTGGGCTCCCTCATTGGACAGGGCCATCAGATTAGGCCTTTTCCTACTACCTCAGACTGGCCCCCAGGGAAGGACACGTGCCTTCTGCTGCCCAAGGTGTCCTGCTTCTCACACCTGCATGAGTTTCAGCAACAGCATATTCACTCACACAGCCTCCTTAAAAACCCTTTGCAGAACTGGAAAGGTCGTGTCCATCTTTGGGGCTGGGTGACCTGCCCCCTAGGAACCCTGGGGCTCCTTCTGCAGTGAACACCTAGTGAATTTGGGATATAGAAGGGTGAATTTTGGAGCAGCACCGCCATCTGGGGCGCCAGCAAGGTCTCGGGTCCCCAGGGATCTGAGATCTTGTTGAGGCAGGTAGGGGCATGAAGGTTCCTGGGTATGGACAAGGCCTGGGTGGCGGAGGGGCTCTCCCAGGGTACTCACTTGACTTTCTGCCTTCCCTTTTGAGACACAAGACCTGCCAGAGGATCCAGCCCACCCAGAGAGCCGAGCACTCTAGCATTCTTCTCTCGTCTGAGCCTGTACTTTGTACGAGGCTGGTCTGTGCAGGTCTCACACTTGTCCTCCCTCCCTGGGACTCAGGAGCCCCTGGGGCAGGATGTTTGTCCAGTGCAAGGAGGCCACTGAAAGGAGTCAAAGATTTGTGTGTTTCCCAGAAAATCTGGGATTCCAGGGAGGGTGTGAGTTTGGCAAAGACGTCTGTAGCCCACTCCACCCATTTCTTGGGCAGTCCCTTTTCCCCTACTCCTCCCCAGGGGCAGCTGCCTGGGGCTCTGGGTGAGACAGGCCACCTGACCCTGGCACAAGCTTCAGCAGAGGTTGGTGCAAAGGGAGTGAGAGCATCTATGGCTGCACAGACATTGTGGAAGGCGGAGCTTCTCACCCTCATCTGGCACTGTCCCCCACTGCCCCCAGGATGGCTGGCATTATCTCTCAGACCCCTGTCATTTGTCCCTCAACTTGCTTTTTGATTACCCCCAACTTTGGGGAAATGTAGGAGTGGGGGCGAGGGGTCACCAATATGAAATTGGTGTTTTGGTCTCTGGAACCTGGTCTATGTACTCAGTTGATGAGGGAACTGAAACCTCGAACGTCTTCGTTTGTGATAAGAGTAAACAGAGGTGATGACAGTGATGTTGACAACGTGTAATGTCAGCTGCTACCCTTTGGGGGTCAGCCCTGTCCCTGACTCCTCTGCCTCCATTATTCTCCCCTCTCCTTCCCTCCCTCCCATCCTTCTCTCCCTCCATACCTCTTTTCTTCCTTTGTTTCTCGTCTTCTTACATTTCTGGATGGATTTTTAAAGTTAGGGTTTTGAAATCAGCATCACACACATACATGCTGTAAAGTCATAGTTTTACCAGGCATGTTGTGTTAGGAGCACAGCAGCCCCCTCCTCTCTCCTTCCAACTCCCCAGAGGCTATCACTTTCTGATCTCAGCTCCATATCTCTAAATGACATACTTATGTCACCGCTTCATGATTGTTCAGTTCTAGGCATTATCCATGTATGTCCACTAGGTGGGTGGAGGACTTAGCTCTCCCCCTCCGCCCTGGCACAATCCTACCCCCTCCCTCCCGGTGTCATACTGTAACATGGCAGGTCAGGACTCAGTGTTGACATTGTCCCGATGGGGCAAATGCTATTCAGAACTGTAACTTACAGTACACACTTTGGCGTACAGTTTTTACATTTTTTTCCTGCAGGTAACAACTGTCTGGTATTTGTTGCTTAGCTTTCTGTGAACCTTTACTAATTCTGCCCAAACTCCCTGCCTTTCTATCTGACCTCCCCTCATACATGCGGATACATCTGGGGTTCTATGTCCCAGCGGGGGGAAGTCTTGCCTGGAGCCTCCCAGCTTGTGCCTGTGAACACAGCCTGCAGCTCGGACATGTGCCTGGGATTTCCCTCACCTCTCTTCTAAGTTGGAGTCCCTCTCTTCTCAATACTGTGGGCTTCTCTTCCTTGGCTTCTGATTTTCTCCCTCATTGGGTGGAGAACATTTTCAATTGGCATCCTGAGAAAAGGTACATGGGAGCCAGACTTTCGAGGCTTTCATGTGTCAGAAAGCCTACCCTCTCCCCCACACCTGGCAGAGATTTGGGGTTGGGGTGGAAGCCCAGAGTAGAAACCATTTGCCTAAGAATTTCTAAGGCAGCACTCCATTCCTTCCAGCTTCCTGAGTTGCTGTGGAGAGGTCCAAGTCCAAGGTCATTTAGATTTCCAATCCATTGTGTATGACCTGATTTTGATCTCTAGAAACTTGTACATTTTCTCCCTGTGCCCAGTGTTCAGAAATTCCACCCTGATATACCTTGGTGGGGTTTATTTTCATTCCTTACCATTCAGTGGACACTTTCAAACTAGATTCTTATGTCCAGTTCTAGAAGTTTTCTTGAATGATTTCTCTGAGTCTTTCCTCCCTTTCCTTTTCTCTGTTCTCTTTCTAGAAACTTTAATTTGGATTCTTTTTTTTCTCCCTAATTTCTTACAGGTTTCCATCTCTGCATCTTTCTTTCAGATTTCCCAATTTTACCTTCTAATCTTTCTGTAAAGTTTTACATTTTGTTACCAAATTTTTAATTCCCAGTATCTCTTTTTGGTCCTTTTTAATTAAAAATAACATCTTGCTCTTGTTTCATTGTTGCCACTGATGTCTCTTAGCTCTCTGAGGATGATGTATTATAGTTTTTTAAAAACAATTTTTATCTTGAAATAATTTTAGATTTACAGAGAGGTCACCAAAATAGTACAGAAGTCCCCTAACCCTTTAAAGTTTCCTTTAAATTTCCTTTAAAGTTATCATCTTGCATAACAATGGTACAAATACCAAAGAAGAAACTGACATTGGTACCTTACTACTAACCAAAGTGAAAACCATATTTGGATTTCACCAGTTTTTGCACTAGTGTCCTTTATCTATACCAGAATCCAATCCAGGATCCCTTGTTACATTTAGTTGTCATGTGTCCTTAGTCTCCTCCAACCTGTGATAGTTTCTATATCTTTCCTTGTCTTTCATGACCTTGACACTTTATGAAAAGTCCTGGTCTTACACAGTCAGCGTGGGGAAGAGCTTTGTTGATAAAGTTCTAACCTGGTTGACTACATGCCGGCTATTCCTTGGATGGCCCCTGACCCAACACCTTCTTTGCACTCAAATGGAGTTACCCAGGTGGTAGGTACCAGCAAGGAGGGTTACCTAGGGCTGCCATGACCAGGGCAGGGCATTACCCTGAATCTGGCTGGTGGCCGAGGGCACATCGTTTTGGGGCAGCTCCTAAAGACATCGCCTGTTCTGAGTGAGTCAGGGTCCTCTCCTCAGCTCAGCCCCAGGTCTCTGAGCAGCCCCAGGGTGGTGCCCTTTCCCTAATGTTTCCATCTGCCTGGGGTGCCCTCCTCAGTCCCCACTTCGACCCATTGAAATTGAGCTCCCTCTCCTGAGGCTGGGGGAACAGGTCCCTTGAGAGCCATCAGACCAAAAGAAACCCCTCACAAATCAGGTGACCTGGGTCTCAGTTTCCTCATCTGTAAAAGAGGGAGGGTTGTCTCTGCCTTCAGGGTCATGTTGAGATGATAAAGGATACGAAGTAGCTGCAAGTGACAGAACCAAACCCCTGTATGTTGAGGCAGCAACAGAGGGACATGGAGCTGCAGGAGCAAGAGCTGGACTAGGGACCCAAGGCTGAGCGAGATCGGAGGCAAGGGACTAGATGGGGGCTGGGAGGGCAAAGGCTGGAGCAGGAGACAAGGACTAGACCTGAGGGCACATCTGGACCAGAGAACCAGGGGGCCAAAGGATGGCCTGGGAAGCCACGGCAGAGGACTCCAAGGGCTGAGTGGGGATGGAGCCACATTCCTCACCCCTACAGGTAGGCTGGGCAGTGCAGCCTAGAAGTGGGCCCACAGGCTATTTCTGAAAAGTTCAGAGCAAGGTTATGGAGTAATTTTTTGCAGGTAGCCGCTGGTTACCAAGAAGGATATTTAATAGGAAAGGAAGCCTCAGTTCCAACATCCCTGCTGGCATTTAGGGAGATTGGGTGAGCTGGACCACCTGCCAAAGCCCAGTTTATTGTTTCATGTCCTGACTTCATTCTGTGAAGGATGGGGGAAGGGTGCAGATGGCACTTCACACCCTGGGGAGACTGCAGCATTCTTGGGGACGCCACGAAGAGTATTGTGATGGGCATGGGACTGGATCAGAGACCGAGTCCTGGTCTTGGCTATTCCTCCTCTGACCTCTGCAGGGTGGTCTTGGGCACATGACTTCCCCTGCCTGTTTTTGAGTTTTCTCAAACCAGGTGCGGGAACAGGACACTGTCCATGCTTCTGCTTTGTGGCAGGCAGGCACAGAGGAAGGGAAAGTAGGCAAAGGCTGAGAGATAGGATTGAGTGAGGAGGGGCAGAGAGTGTGGGGGGCAGGCCTGGGAAGGCATCAGGCTTCCTGGCAGGTCCTTAGTCTCTCAGATTATCTTGGCCAATTTCTGGGGAGAAACGAGGCCCAGAGAGGGCAGTGACAGGCCCTCAGACACACAGCAAGGTGAGCTGGTGAGCTGAGGCCAGAGCACAAGTATTCACCCCACCCTAGGCCAGTGGGTGAAAATGGTGAAATCACAATGTTGTTCTGGCCACAGCAGGCAAGACACATCTGTGTGACAGACCCACTCACCTTTGCCAGGGTTGGTCCCATCCCCTGAATGTGTGAGCCTCTCCCATTCTCCACCCTACCAACTTTGCCCCTTCTTGTCCTGGGTGGCTTTTGTTTTTGGGAGCCAAACATGGAGACTCGGCTTAAGTGCTAATTAAAAGCCACCAGCCTCCTTTCTGCAGAGGCTGAGCCCCCTCCATTAGCACATAGTCCAGGCTGGTGACAAAACCTGGGTCTGAGTCCTTCTCCATCATGTCTAGCCTTGGGCAAATGATTCCACGTGACTGTGCCTCAGTTTCCTCAACTGTAAGTAGGGATAACACTCCTTGTCCTGTCTCCCTCCTGTGGCGTCACGAGCTTTAAAGGATACGGACGATGCTTATAACTTGATCAGGGCCCCAGACAGGAGGAGTCCTGGATGATGGGTGAGAGATGCCTTCCTGGGTGGGGTCACAGGATGCTGCCCAGGGGTCAGTCAGAAGTTGATGATGCTTGGCGCTGGGGACAGGCACGGATGGATGGGGGCAGAGTGTGGTGAGGATCAGCGGGGGGAGCATGCAGGCCTGAATGTCTGTTTTGCTGATTGCTCCTTTTGCTTTCAAGGAGATTAAACTATTTTTAGTCTGCGCCACTGCTGGTGAGACGCCGGAGGAAGCCTTTCCATCGCCGAGATTTTCTGGAAGCTGCCAAGTGTGGTCTTCAACTCCATTCTGGGAGCCTTCCCAATCGGGCGGGAGGGGACGTCACTGTCTGGGGGCTATGGGGACAGGCTGGTGTGCTGTTGCTCCCCGAGGTCCTTGCTGCGCTGGCCTTCAGAGCTGCTCGATCCTGGACTGCGGAGAGCAGTAATCTGATGCGCCCGATGTTTGTAATGCTGTGTTTAAAAAAAGTAATTTATTTTCTAATTATTCCTTGTCTTGCATAACTGTGCATCGCCAAAGTGTCGCTATTTAAAATATTTATCTTTCCACGCCGCAGGAGCAGCTCTGGAGCGTGGAGGGGAAAGAAATAAAAGTCCGCGTGCTGGTCGCAGGCATATTAGTTTGACTCGTCCTGGCAGCTTTGACGTCTCCCTGTAAATACATTTATTTTTCATTAGGATGTTTCTGAGCTTGTGGCCCCCAGAGAGCCGGAGTGATTACGCTGTTCATCTGTGAGAGATGCCATAGAGAGGTGCTCGTGGAATGAGCTCCACCAAATGCATCCAGCCTGTCTGTGCCAGGGCAAGGGTCTGGGCAGGTGTGGCCTGGAGTGTATGTGTGTGCAGAGGGGGTGCAGTGCTGGGCTGCGTGGCTCTGGTTGGACCACAGGGACTTTGACCATTTGGTTCGATGGAAAAACTGAGGCTCAGAGAGTCTCCTTTGGAATGGAATCAGCATCACTGGCAAAGTGGGTGGCGCGCCTGTGGCCTGGTCTATCTAAGGGGCTGAAGCTTTTCTCTACAGCTCAGTAGGCTTTGAGATTGGGATCAGGGAAATCCTGGGTGTCTTCAGGGGTATGCACATCCCAGAGGCTTGAGAAGGGGGCATGTGGGTTCCAAGCATGCTGGATGGGAAACTGATTCTTTCTCCTTCTCTGCCCCTCCCTAGGTTGTGAGTTCAAGCCGTATTACAGGGGCTATAGGCATCTAGGGGCTGGAACAGCACCCCTCCTTCAGCTACCCAATGGAGCGGGGACCCGACCTGGCTCCTCCCTCACTAGCAGCCTCTTTTCCAATCAAAAAAAAAATTTTTTTTTTTTAGCTCACTGAGTGTAAGAGAGAGTTTTATGCTGAATTTTAAAATACCTTATTTTTTCCAGTCTCTGAACTACTAATCTCTCGGGCTGAGGGATTCTGGGACAAAGGCGAGGCCTCTGAGTGGAAATCTGTAAAATTAGCTTCGGCAGTATTAGTGTGTGCAGTTGGAGATTGAAAAATTGCTTTCCCAGGGTCTGATTGGAGGCTCGGCTCTCCTCAGGGAAGAAGCAAGAAGTCAGCACAGAGATGTCTGGGAGCGCGGGCGGGGGCAGCTGAGGGACAAATGCTGGGAGGCAGTTGTGGGGTTCAGAAAAGCTGCTCCTAAGGAGGTCCACTCCCAGGGCCTTGTGAGCTGGATGCTCTGCAGAGTGTGTGCTGGGGTGAGTGTGTCCTCTGCCTGGGTCTCCCCCATCGTGCACAGCTTCTCCAGAGTTCTGAGTACACAGCAGGTACCAAGTAAATGCTGTGGAGCCCAGCTAGGTCCCTTCGCCTTCTCTTCCTGAGGCCTCCTGGTTCCCTCGACCCCCACCCCCATGTTCCCACCCACGGAGGAGAGCTTCCGGAACCTGAATGAGGGGCCAGCTCTGGTGCCTGTGAGGGCGCCCGCCTGTGTGGCCCATCAGGCCTCTTGTGTGCTTGATTGCCTCTGATTGGCTGCAGCTGAATTCAGCAAAAGCTATTATTTGCCCTTGATGAGCCAATCAGATGGCCTCATTGGCCATTCAGAGCAGGCACCGGAACCTGGGGGGAGATGGGACACAGCGAGGCGGGGGCAGGGCAGAACAGATGCAGGACCCGAGCCTGGTCTGTGTCCACCACGACCTTCACACAAATCACACCTCTCTTCCCTGACTCATTCCCCCAAACCAGGGCTCCTTACCCCCTATTAGGCCTGCCTCCCAG
Source organism: Camelus bactrianus (assembly GCF_048773025.1). Taxonomy (NCBI): domain Eukaryota; kingdom Metazoa; phylum Chordata; class Mammalia; order Artiodactyla; family Camelidae; genus Camelus; species Camelus bactrianus. The sequence continues at coordinate 33,225,329 of NC_133555.1, forward strand.
GCTTTGCCATCGCTGTCACCCCTTCCTACACCTTTCCTTGTACATCTGCCTGCCCGAACCCCTCAAGACCTCCTCCATGGAGTCCGTTTCCCCATCTCCAAGCCAAGCTCCCAAAGCCTGTTTGCTGCCCCTCTCTCACTCTGCCAGCAATTACAGAAGACATGAGGATGGTGGTCAAGAGGATTCAGACAGATTGGGGTTGAAACTCTTTCCCAGCTCTAGGACCTTGGATGAGCTACTTCCCCTCTAGAGCATTGGTTTCTTCACCTTTAAAAGGCCCTAATAATTATACCTCCCTGAGGAGGGTGGGACCTGAATGTAGGCAGGTTGGGATGCATGAAGGCAGCCCTGGGGGCCCTGGAGGTCCAGCAACCACCACAGCAGGGCTTTCTAGAGCCTCTGTAGGGCTGGTCCAGGGTTTGGCACTGGTGGAGGCAGACAACCTGTCTTAGGCCATGTTCGTGGGAAATAGGCTCTGAGATGCTAAAATCTGCACACCGTAGGTTTACTTGAGGGGAGGGGCTGCTCTGAGAAACAACACTTGTAAGGGGGATGTGTGGAGCAGGCCTGGGCAGGGAGAGAAGCTGACCACAGTGCAGTTGAGTGGAGGTCTCAGCTGGCCCCATGGAGAGTTCTGGGGCTGGGATGGCTCTTTAGAGATGTCCTAGATTGAGGCCAGGGGTCCTGGCTTTTCTACCCTGGACTGCCCTGTCACTGGATGTGGGCTGCTGCTGGGGAAGTAACATGACCACGCATGAAATATCTCCCTTTAGTCAAGGGAGAGTCCCAGATAGGTTCAGCTCTCGGCCAGCAGCAGCCGGCAGTTGGAGATGAGTGCTGATCCTGAAGGGGGACCTTCAGCCCTTCTTAAGCCACTTGGACCCCTAGCTTCGTGTAGTAATTTTGTCCATGTGGGGACTCAGCTGCTCTAGAATTCTGGTTGGTCCCTTTGCCTGGGAAACTGGCAAGAAGAAGGACAGTAGGATGAGATATGGCTGCAACTGGCACGCATCCTCTCCTTCCTCTACCACCCATCCTAGATTCCCCTCACCCTGGCAGGTCTGAGCCCCTGCCCACAATGCCCTTTTCTGGCCATGGCTTATGCACTTGTTCACCTTCATTAAAACTAGATAGGGGATTACCAAGAGAGGACCCCAGTGGGTCACGTGGCTGTCTTTTTTTTTCCTACCCCAGCAACTCCTGATAATGAGAATCAATTATTTTTCCATGACTGCTGCTCTCATGGCCTGAGGAACCTGAAGTGACAGCCCAGTGGCTGAAACTTAGAGTCCAGTGGGACTCTGTGTCCCTTGTGAAAGCATCCCTTCTTTGGGAACCAGGACTTGTAGATTGACAAACCCTAAAATTGAGGGGATTGGAAGCCAAATTTCCCCAAGTAGGAGACTGGGAGTAACAGGGAGTAAAACCACTCCACTCCTACTTCTACCTCTTGGCCCCTGGACCTGTGTGTTCTTGCCTGTTAGGGGCTCAGCCCTTGTATTGATCATAGATTTAAGGTGCATACTGTGTCCTAGGGGATGGCTCCCCATTCTTACTGGATATCCTCTCCAACCCGGTGACTTTGCTTTGCTTCAAAATGACATTCCACACGGAAACCTATACACAAATGTTCATAGCAACATTGTTTGAAATATTTTTTTGAAAGTAGAACAACCCAAATGTCTATCAACTGATGAGTGAATAAACAAAATGTGGTATATCCACATGGTAGAATATTATTCAGCAATATAAAGAAATGAAGTTCTGATACATGCTACAATATGGATGAACCTTGAGAACATGATGTTAAGTGAAAGAAGCCAGTCACCAAGGAGTGAATATTGTATGATTCAATTTATATGAAATGTCTAGAATAGACAAATCCTAGAAACAGAAAGCAGACTAGTGATTGACAGAGACTTAAGGGAGGAAGGAATAAGGTACAAGGTTTCTTTTGGGGATGATGAAAATGATCTAAAATTAGAGTATTGATAGTTACACAACTTTGTGAATAGATTAGAAAAACACTGAATTGTATACTCTAAAAAGTATGTAAATGTTGTAGTATGTGAATTTTATCTCAGTAAAGCTCTTATTAAGGAAAAAGTCATTTATTCCAATACTCTGTCAGGCTGGTGGCTAGGTAAGTTATTGGATCAGAGGATCCTATGCTTACATGCCCATTGAAGCACCTCTTTTACTGTAAAGCAGGTTCCTTGCTAGATCAGCCTTGGTCTTGGGCCCATGCATAGTTTCCTTCCCTGCCGTCAGGCCTACTCTGTTCATATACCCATTGTACCAGCCCTGGAGTGGCTGATGGCAGTCCTGGCTGACTGATGGCAATCGGCTGAGTCATTTTGTCTAGTTATTTCCTGGTGGTGCTGATAAGCATTAACATACACAGATCTTCATATTTCGTGCCCATGCCCATAGGTACATCCACACGCCTCTCTCTACCAGGTTTCCTTGTCACTGGTCTTCTAGACTTTATTCATCCTGACAACCAACCAAGCCATTTGTCACTTCCCATGAGTCTGTATATGTTCTTACCTCAGGCCCCTTCTTTTTCCAAGCATAGTGGATGACCAGGTGTGCTGCCCAAAGCTTTGCTCTTCAGGAGGATTTCTCCTTAACACTATCTTTCAGGGCCATCCCTGAGTTGGGTGTAATGTAGCTGTGTGTGTCTATTTTCAGCTCACATCAGCATATTACACTGACCCATCTGAGAATAAGCCCAATCTTTTTCCTCCTCTATCAGCTGGTCATGAGGGACTCCCCACACATGCACTCCGTGCAGTCTTAGTTGAGAGAGGAGCATTCATGCAACAGTAGTGAACTCATGGAGTCTGGACCACCTCTTCGTGCAGCTTTCTTGTGCCCTCTGACTGGCTTATACTTGATCAAGGATGCATCCCTTCCTTCTGACAGTGGATCACTCTTGGGCTCACAAGACCTCAGGACCTCATGGATATGACAGAAGCCGGGTCATTTAATATGCCTTGGTCATTTAATCACGTGCCATGTGGGCCCCATGGCAACCTAGGAGCTTCTTTTTGAACAGTGCGTCATTTTCTGTCAGACCCTAGGATTCTGTTAGAACCTGCCATAAACTCCACACAGCATCTTTTCCCAAAACAGATAACCTCTGGTTCCACCGGGCCTGCTGTGTCATGTGGCCTGAGCTGCAGGGCCACTTTCACCTCAGCTTGAACCGGCTGCAGAGCCCTTTTTAGCTCTCGGCCCCCTCAGAACCGAGGTCTTTCCGTGTCACCTGGAGTGTGAGATGCAGCACTTACTCTCTGGCTGGCCTTCAGAGGACACCCCCCACTGAATTCCTCTCTGATGTGTGTGGCCTTCTCACCAACATATTCCTTCTCACTTTGGTAAACAGTGAACATGGTCATGATGGGTTTTCTGGCCTTTTGTGGTAGAACCACCCTGGTATGTCCACTTGCCTGAGCCTTTGATCCTTTTCTCAACTTTGCTTTGAGAGTTCTGGCCTTTCTACTTCTCTTAGTGTGGGCCATTGCTTTTTCCAGGCTTCCAACATCTCCTGGGGTCCTTGCTGGGATGTTATATCCTATACCATGAGAAAGTGCTCCCATTTCAATAACCTCTCCCACATCCAACCTTGTTTTCTACCATCCTTGATCCAACCACTCAGGATCCAGCCCTAACTGTTGGCTCAAAACCACAGTACCTTCAGGATATCCTTTATGCCCCCTTATCAGGCCCAGCACTTCCTGGGGTTGGTGATTCGGTTTTGTTGTGACCTGACCCTAGTGGTTGGTCTGATGGGTAGGAAGGAGAGGTGCACATCCTGAGGGGAGAGTGTTTGTAACACGGAGGGCTCCTCATCATCTTTAAGCAAGGGGGTGGGAGGGGTGCAGTCCTAGCCTTTAACAAGGAGGAGAAGCCACTTCTGTAGGCACAGAGAGTTTCGAGAAGTCTGGGGTTCCATGGGTACTGGCTACTGACTTGGGTATACAAACCTGCTGGGATTGAGACAGTAACTCTCTCTGGATCTCTGCTGCTCTTCTAATTAAGTCCTGTGTCTGACCCTCAGCTTTTTCTGCCTCTGGCTGCAAGAGATGAGAGTCTTTTTATATCCTGCCAAGGGGGCTTCTGACTTTCACACTTCACCTTAAATTCGTGATTAATCACACTCAGCCTTTCATTGTCTCTCTCCAAAGTATCGATAGCCCTCAGCAACAGCCATCCTGTTCCATAGTCCTTATAATTACACTTCCCTGAAATTCTCAAAACCTGAAATATTGCACCCATCCACAGGTATCCCATTTCAGTTCACGATGGGTGAACATTTACTCAATTGCACCTCTATCACATGCCAGGATGGTCAGCACTCCACCGACCACTGTGCTGAGGCCCTCAGTGCCAGCAGGACAGTTCCCACGTCAGAGTCGGCTTTCTGGGACCATTCCCAGGACCATCTGTGGCAGGGTGAGTTCCCTGGAATCAGACTCTGCAGTGGAGGTTTGTGTGCAGGTGTTTATCGGGGGAGTATTCTCAGGGACCACACCCATGAGGGGCAAAGGAAGTAGGATTGGGCAGCAGGAGAAGTTTGGCTGTGATGCCGTCATGGCAGAAGCCTCAGCCAATTCCACCGAGGCTGGCCTCACCTCTCAGAGCTGTCCCTAATTGAGACAGACCTTTGTAGTCTTCCACTCGACCTGCATGTCAAGCAGAGCGTAGGTGAGGCAGCTCCTTCTTCTCAGGCCATAGCCTGGGCAGGAACTCAGCTGAGAGCCATCAGCAGGCAGCATCTTGGCAGCTGGGGGAGTATGGGCCTCATCCTGATGGGGGAGTCTGGGTGGCACACCACAGCAGCCACGTTGTGGTGTCACACAACATGGATCCAGGTTCTGGTTGTGCCTCTTGCCAACTGAGACCTTGGACAAGTCCCAAGAGCTCTCTAAGCCCCATGCTCCTCCTGTAAACGAGACATTGTCAGGCTCCCACCTCCCGGGGATTCAGGAGTGGGAGCTGAGTGTGGCTCAGATCAGGGAGAGCACGAAGGCTGTATACATGGAGGGCAGGGCCAGGGCCAGTCACCATCCAGGTGGGCCTCTAACCTCTGGAGCCACTAGGCTCCCCATCCTCTCCCTTGACAAGGATACCAAGGCCTTGGGCAACCCAGGTTTGAAGAAATGGGAAACACGGGCTAAGTCTTCACTGTCGATAAAACGTCATCAAGTTTGACCGGCTGCTGGCAATGAGTGAGATCAACCCAGCACTTGATCAAGGGGTCAGGGGTGAAAATAGTGTTTCCTCTGAAGGCGGAAGCAGAGGCTGTCTGCTCGGCCTATTCAGTGAGTCACTAAGTTAGTGGCATATGGAGGTAGCCTGGGTTCTGGGGGCTGGACTCCAGGATGACTGGTATTATCTGTTCAACAAAGTGGCCAGAGATTGGGGCCATCGGGCATCTAGTGAAAGAGATAAAAGAGGTGATGGGCGCTAGCACAGGCAGCATGGCTGTTCATGGTGGGGGCACTAAGGGCCATTGGCGATGGACAAGAAGCCCTTACAGAGGCCATGGACCGGTCACTTCTGTTGAGGCCTCTGTATGCCAGGTGGTTCTGGGACCACCACAGATGACCGCTCACTTGCAAGGGTGCCATGCAAGTTGGGAGATGGCTGAGAGACAGTTCCCCTGTCCAGGGCTGGCCCAGGGTCAGAGACTCTACGTCATGTTGTCCAAGAACACCTGTGATGTCAGCCGTGGGGCTGATGAGGTGGGGCCTGACTAGGGGCAGGCGCCTTGTGGGGTGTGGCTGTGGGCGAGGAGGAGGTGGCAAGCTGAGAGGAAGGGACCACTCTCAGATGGGCATGCGCGTGGTGGGCATGCCTTTTAAAACGATCATCAGCCTTAGCGTTCCAACAGCCTCTTTCACTTTGTAAAAGCCTTTTCTTTCGAAAAATAAAAGAAGATTGGAGGCAAGTACAATATTTGGCTGTGGTGGCTGCTAATTTGGCACTGAATGTCACCTCCGCCTTTCTCTTCCCCAATGCCAAGTGCTCCTTCCCTGGCTCTGGGTGGGCGGGCAGGGTGATGGGGGTGCAGGGCGGGCTCCCTGAGCCTCTTAAGATGCGAGATTCATTTCCTTAAACACACATTGTCTCACTCCAATTTCACGTCCGAGCAGTTCTGGCGAGGAATTAGCAGCCCCTGGGAGAAAGCAGGCAGGTTCTGTTTGCACGAGGTAGGGCCAGGCGGGGTGGGGAGGGGCAGGGTAGGTGCAGGGGTGGGTGCTTGAGGCTGTTTGGACAGGGAGCCCACAAAGGACCTGGGTCAGGGGCTGCCTTTCCTGGCCAGACAGCTCTCAAAGGGAGCCAGGACAATCATCTGTCAAAAATGTGCAGAAATCCTGCCACACTGGTAACGTCCTGAGTACTTGGGGGGTGTGGGGACCCTTCTAATGATTTGGGGGCAAATTGAGGATATTGGGCTCTCAGGTCAGAAAGGACACTTAAGACTGTTTGGTCCAACCCCTCACCAAAGAGGACTGGCTGAGGCCTAGGAGTCCACTTCTGCTGAGCCCTCTATGATGGGGGCTCACTCACTAACTGGGGGCTGCCCTTCACTTTGAGTCAGGCCCTGGGACCCCTTCTCAACATGGCTCCTCACCTCTGCCCATGAGTCTCCTCCATGGCCCTTGCGAGCTTAGGAAGCTACAGTCCTGCAGTTGCGTGGGAGAAGCAGCCCCACTCTGTGGGTGGCCCCCTGGTACCCAGCCTCAGGTATCTCCCCATCCTGGTCAGTCCCTAGGGCGCAGGTTCCTACGCCTCAGGCCTCCCCACAGACCAGCCACTTCTCTCTTTAAAGCATTCAGGCCGTTGTGTGTGTGGTGGTGATGGTCTTGAGGAAGAGTTTGAGTAGGGTGTTGCTTCAACTCCCTCTTCAATGGCACCTTTCAGACAGCATGACAGCAGCCCATAGGGAATCAGAGAATTCGAGCTTTCCTGATTGGGCTTGTTTTGGGGTGTCCTCTAAAACTGGGGTTGCCCTTTTATGCCCTTTCTACCCCCACCCCGCCCATACCCACAGTCACCTGCAGCCCCCACCCCCCACCCCTGGGGAATCTTGGGCTGGACTGGGCACCCGAGAGATGCCAAGTCAGGGCGGAGCCTGAGGAGTACTGTGGGGGAAGTAGCCATCCCCCAGCTCTCCTGTGTGTGCGGCTGCTCATTCATCACGTCTTAGAGGGGAGTCTCGCTAATTTGTCAGCCCATTAGCTAGGCACAAGTAGCATATGGACCTGGCTCCTGCTGCTCTCTTCCTGCCTACCTCGGACAGCGTCATTTGGGCTCATAGCATAGCTGAGGTCCAGGCTTGGATCATGGTGAGGGGAGCACCTTCTTGCCCCAAGGCTGAGTCCCTAGGTGAGGCAGCTGAGGGTTTAGGGCTCTCCACTTCTCCAACAAATCTACATTTGGAAATATCAACAAAGCCTCTCTAAGCCGTGGGGTGAGGAGGGCCCTGCTTTTAGGAAACTGGGCTTTATTTTTAGTGTTCAGAGAAAGATAATTTTTTCTCACCCACTATCAGTAAGGAGATCAGTTGTTTCTGTGGTGTTCCTGGATTCTCTTGTCTGTGGGTAGGGATGGGCAGGAAGGACTGCTTTGTCTACTGGTTCCGTCCTCGCCCCACATGCACAGGCAGGAAGGTGTGTCCTGGGGCTTTCTCTGCTGCAGCCCAGAGACATTGAGAGGCATCCCTGTGTCTGTGGGGTCAGTGGCTGGAAGAAGGCACCAGCCCAGTCTGGCTGGCCTGAGTCTGGATGTGTGACCAGTGCTGAGCTTTAGTCCCTCTGAGACAATGAGCACAGGGGCAGGGGACTGGGTCTATGCAAGGATGTCCCAGGTCTGTCACATGCTCATAGATGTTCCCTGAGCAGAGAGACACAGGAGACTCGGGGATGCACTCAGGGAAGGATGAACCCCACGTCATCCACAGTGAGCTTTCCCCCAACATGCACACGTGTGCCTGGACATGTGTTTGTGCATACACTGCACACTCACAGCAACACTATCATCCTTCGCATGTGCAGGCTGATGAACACTTGTGTACACACACCCTGCCATACACTCACGTAATGTTTTCCAGCATACATGGACAGACACACACTCAGGCACATACACTGGCTCCTGCATCACCTGGATTTATGGCAGGAGATAAATCTGCAGTTTAGCAACCCTAACCTGCTAGCTCTGTAAATTCAAAGAGCCTGATAGCCAGATCTTCACAGCGTTCCAGCAAAACATGGAACCATATAGAGGGGTTTCCCAGCCAGTTTTGCAGGCCAGTCCTCCAGGGCAGAGTCTACCCAGGCCCAGCTGGAAAAGGGGTCTATGCTGGGGCTGCCTGTTCCAGGGAGGGACCTAGAGGCAGGGCATGACCTTGAGGCCTTGGCCTGAGGCATCTCCAAGTGCTCCTCAGAGGCCCTAGCATGAAGGGAAGAGACAGCAACTCAGAGGGGTCCAGGCCTTGGGGTGAGGGTGGAGGCTATACTGTGTCTGTAGCCACGCTAAGGACATGGCTGGTCTGGCATCTTAGCCTGGTTCTGGGGCTAAGAGAGGGGGCTCCCTGCTTAGACCCTTTTGGGGCACCAGAAAGACCTGAGCCATGTCCCAGTGGTGGGGTGGGGACCATAGTTGATCTCTAGAGGGGCTCAGAGTTCCCAGGGCTCCATGATGGCTGGGACAGGGGAGAGGCCTGGGGTGTGGAGTTCTGAGGAAGCAGGCAGGGAGGCTGCCCACCCCAGTGCACAGGCAAGAAAACCAGAGGGGCCAGGGTACGTGCAGAGACCCTCTGGAAACAATGGCTGACCAGGGCCAATCTAGGCCTCTTGCCTTGATCCTTCCCTGCAGGCCCCTGGAAAGGGGCCAACCGGAGCCCATCCCCAAGATCCTCTGCCAGTGCCCCTGGTGGCCGGGGCTAATAGACCCTGCTTGTGGGGACCTCTCAGTGGGCCCCCTGTGAAGGGTCTCCCAGCAGGCCCAGTGGTGTGGGTGTGAGTGGGGGAGGAGGAACATAGCTTCCCAGTTCTCTTCTCCCTGCTAAGGAGGACGTAGGGCCTCCTTACATAATTGGGGCAATTTGTTCCGCTCTTGTCCTCCTGGCATCATTGCCCTCATTGCCTCTTTGCACAGGGAGCCCTTGATGGAGCTGGACGCTCAGGCATCCCTCCCTCCTGCTGGAGGTTGCTGAGCAGAAGAGCATCATCGCCACTAAGACCTGAGATGCCTAGGCCTGGGCAAAGTGGGAAGCAGAGGGGACAAGGTCACACGGTGTGCAGGGACCCAGGCCTGCCCCCAGCCTGCCAGATGACCCTCTGGGTTCTCAGAGAGTTCACACCAGCAGACCATCCCCCAAGGTCCCGGTGAGGGGTAGGGGACAGAGCTGCTTCTGCCTGCCACTGGACCCCCGCTCCCCGGCAGCTTTGTTCACAGGCCTCTGTGCCTAACCAGTCACTCACCTCCACCTTTGCTGTTGTTCCTCTGCCAGGTGGGCCCTCTCTCTGCCCATCCATTCACAGCCCTCTTCTGGAAAGTCTTCTCTGACCTCCCTAGCACAGAGGAAATGCCAGTGATTGGATCCTGAGTCTTCCTGGCCCTGCCCTGCTGCTCACCCCTCCCTCTTGGACCTGTTTACCTATCTGTATCCTGAGGTCCTGGGCTTCAAGCCTTGCAAAGCTAGAATGGTTTTCTGCAGGTAGAAGCATCTCCTCAGGGCATGCCCACCTGCTAGGTCCAGTCCAGACCTGTGCGTGTCCTTTCCACAGTCCCACTGGGCGGACAGTCCTGGTGAATGACGGGTAGGCCTCAGGGCCCAATGGGTTCTCTGGGACCACTGGGCAGAGGGAGGATTCAGTGGACACCATCAGTTGACCTGAGTGGATGATCCTGGGCAGATGGATTAGGGGCTTGTTCTGAAGGGGCTGTGCTTCCTGGGAGAATTTGCCCAAGTGCCTTTGAGAGATGGGCTCTCCAGGGACATTCAAACAGACTGTGAAGTTTGCAAACACCAGACTCAGCTGACCCCTACTGACTTTCATAGCTCTGGGGCCGCACAGCCCCACAGACATGACTGATGGGGAGTCAGAGAGGCTTCCCAGAGAAGGGGGCCTGGGGCAGGGCTGGGGCTGAGGAGAGTCACAGGATCCCACGGATGTAGACCAAATGCTGGGAGCTGGAGGCGGCAGTCTGGAACAGGATCTGTGTTCAAGTATTTGATTAGTCTGTGTGAAACCCAGCTTCACCAATTACCCTCTGCCTCAGTTGCCTTGTCTGTGAAATGGGGACAACAACTGGGGCTTGTGAGGGTTTCACATTGTGGATGGTTCAAGTGGAAGCTCGTTTGGGCCCCATTGGTGTTGGCAGCTATTCCTGTGCAGTCTTCACCCTCTCAGGCAGCCTCCAAAGCTGGGCAATGAGGAGGGGGCCCACCTGGAGTGGGAGCCCAGGCGCAGCGTCTTTCTCCCCTGAGCATAGCACACTTACTTTGAAGTTCATGGTTGTTCAGGCCAAGGGCCCTCACAGTGTTCACCAGTGTGGCTGGGCCATGGGTCCTGTTTGCACAGTTCATTTGCATGGCAAACACTGTGCACGGACACGGTGAAAATAAATGTTGACCCCAGTGGGCACTGAGGTTCTTGCATTCCTAGAGGAAGAACCTGGAGCTGAGATGTCATAGATTGTCCCTCTATCCCCAGTGAGATGAGGGGAAACTGAGGTGCAGAGAGGGGCCAGGACCTGCTCAGGAGCCCCCAGCTAGGAGTTGATGTGGAGACCACTGTTCTCCCAGCTCTAGGAATCCCTGTGCGGTGACCACTCTGGATTTTTCGAGCTTTTCCACGAGGGCTCAGGAGAGCCTGTGAATGACGGGAGAGAGTGGGTCCCCTCTGGGTGTGTGTCCCCAGCATGTTACCTCAGTGCATGCATGTCCCTAATGTGTACCTGTCCTCAGTGTATCATCAGCATGTGCAGGATCCTGGTCCTGTTTGTTTGCTTATTTATGCCTCTGACTTATTCTTCAGAAGATTTAAGGGCTTTTACAAGGATACATAAAATTCAAGAAGAGCCTATAAATTGGAAGTAGGAGAAAAATAAAAGAAAAACTAGGGGAAGGACTAAGACGGAGCTGGGAGGTGCTGACAGAGGACGTGAACAAGGCAACCCGGGTGTGGGTGTGCTCCCTTGTCCGCCTCCTTGCACACTCACCATGGCAGGCTCCTGCGTGACTCTGATACCCACTGCCTGATTAGCCCCTGACACTGGGCATTAGTGATCAGAGGAGGGAGCCCAGCCCTCCTGGGGACACTGACGTAGAGGCCACTGTTGGTCAGGTGGTGCCCTTGCCCCCAGCAAGCCCCAGAGCCCTCCGTGCTGTTAGCACCCTCTCCAGTGCCGTGTCCAGCAGAAGAATTTAGGGTCATGACCTTTGGTAGCTCCAACCACCTGTGGCCAGAAAAGTCTCACTGCTTAAAACATTTCAGATGGCTGCAGACCACCTTTTGAGGTGTGGATGGAAACTCACAGAGCCTCACCCAGGCCTGGGGCTGCTGGGCATCCAGTGACAGTGGACAGGTCCATCCAGGCTATGGCGCTTTTTCTGTAAGCCCAAGTGGAAGGTATGGGCAGGATCCGCAAGCAGCTCCCTGGCACTGGGTGTGAATGTGCTGAGGTTGGTGTGTGTGAGCTGGTGTGTGAGTCAGGCACGTGTACCTGGAAATACAGTGAGCGCACGACGTGGGGAAGGACCCTGGGATGACTCGGCCCCTAAAGTGGCCCTGGATACCGTGGGAGGCGGCAGGCACTCCCTGGCTTACCTCCACCTCTCTTTATCCCCTGTACCTGACATGCCAATATCCTGTGTTTTCACAAGAGCAGCCCACCTGAGGGCCTCTCATTGTGACTGGTGCTGTCATTTGGTGACATCTTCAGTAGCAAGTCACAGCAGCAAAGGGAAGACTTCCAGCCTGTGAGGCCTGGAAAGTCAGGCCCTCCAGGGCAGCGTGGGGCAGGGAAAGCTCTCAGGGCCTTGGGAGCAGCCCTGGAAGGAGGCCCCATGAGAAGCTGGCAGCACCTTGCATTTGCCCTTTTGGCTTTGAGGAATGCCCCAGAAAGCCTGACCGAGGCACATCAGAGCTGTATGGACACCTGGTGAAGGCTCGTGCCGTGCCACAGGCTGGTAAAGAGCAGGGTAGGGATTCAGACCCATGGCTTTTTAGCCAATTCTCAGCATCGAGTGCAGGGGACTTGGGGGTGGGAGGGTCTCTCCTTTGGACAGATTCCAACCTGCCTGGCACTTCAGTTTCCTCATCTGTGAGATAAGAAGCCAACCAGCTATGGAGCCCCTCCTGGTGTCTTTGTCACAGCTCAGGAAGAGGGATGGATGAAAAAAAATCTGACAAACTCCTGCCCCAGGAAGCCTGCCTGGGAACTCTCAGGGAGAGGTCCACTCTGGCCACTCTGGGGTCCCTGAGAGCCCTACCTGGGTCCCTGAGAGGGCTGCCCACCCCAGGCCATCAGTGCTGGGATGGATGGAATGGAGGTGACGTGAGCAAAGGAAGCCTTTGCTCCCTGGCCGTCAGAACTGTGCCTCAGGCCCAGCCTCAAATCCATCTCATGAGGGTATTTATGGGGAAATTTCTGCCAACTCTGGGCTGAGGAACAGACATCTTAGATGAGGTCTTGATAATGGCTGGCTTGTGAAATGAGGAGTCCTCCCTGGTCTGCCAAGGGTCTTCTGGTGCCTCTGCCCACCCTGGCTCCCAGAGCCCTCACCCCAGCCTGCTGGAACTCTCACTCATAAGAGCGGGGAGACTGGGTCTTCCAGAGCTGAAGACAGAGACTCAGAGGTGAAGGGGCTGAAGAGGCCAGATACAGGCCAGTGCCCAGGCCCTGGTCTCTCTTGGAGCTGTTTTATGGAGGAGAGGGCAGGGTCCATGTCCAAGATCACAGTGGGCCAGGGCTGCTCAAGGTTGTGACCCGGGTAAAGGGCAGACTGGGCTTGTCAAGGGGTGGGGTTACTGAGGGGCCCCGGGGCCTGGAACTGATGACTGGAGTCTGAGAAGCCTACCATCACGGGCTCCTTCACTCACTGCCTGTGGTTTCCAGCCAGTTTCTTCACCCACCAGAGCCTTGGTTTCTTCAGCTGTGAAATGGGGACAATGACTGTACCTGCCTTATAAGATTGTTTTGACGGTGACTCAGAGGGTTATGCACTGAGCCCCAGCTGGCCACACAGAAGGGAAGGCCCTGTCATCACCATCATCATCCTTCTCAGGTTGAGAGGCTGAGGAGTCTTGGGGGAAGGAAGGCGGGGCCTTCTGGGTGGAAGGCAGTGGGAGAGAGCTGAGCAGAGTGGGAGGCAAGGGGGCCCAGACACAGGCACAAACAATCTGTTTCCCATAAACATGGGCGCCCACACCAGCCGGCCGCCACTCGGCGACTTCTGTGAGTTAGGAAAGTGTGGGTATGTTTACTCGCACTCCCCCGTGCCAGCTGGCGTGCTGGGCACAGCTTCCCTCCCAGCTGCCTCGACAGCCGGCGGCTCCCAGCTCAGGGAGGGGGAGCAAGCAGGAGCCCCCAGATCTTGCATGTAGTTTGAGTCACCTTGGGCTCAAACTCCCCAATCCTGATGCCATCCTGGACCAAATCAAGAAAACGGGGCCCTGAGAGTCTCTATGCAGTTGTCCACTTGGCCAGGCAGTGACACAGTTACCCTGCTCGCCAACATCACCTGAGTACACAAAGGCCTGGAGGCTGGAACTGTCCAGGGACCCATGCCTTGAGTGTGGTAAACAGGTATCCCTCTAGTGGAGTACAGGCCCCCATCCTTCCCTGTGATCCAGCTGCCTTCTGAGTAAGTGCTTCCCCCTGGGGTGTACATAGCACCCAGACACCTCAGCATGCCCAGAACTGATGGGTGTACACTGCAGGTGAGGGTGGTTTCAGGGGTCCTGATGCCCTGTGGGCCCTGGGATGCTGGGGGCTCCACATCTCAGGTTCTCTGCTCCGTGAACGCCTTGGCTGAGCTCAGCATGGCAGCTGCAGGAGGTACATGCATAATCCCCATGAGATCAGGGCAGTTCTTGGCTGGGGATGAGTCTTTTCGGCACTGCACCACACACCACCAGGCCTGGGTCAAGCATCTTAGACTTAAGGAGTGGTGGAAACTTGGAGGAAGGGGCTCTCAAAGGGGGCTTCTTGGGAAGGCACTAAGTGGCCCATGCTAGAGCTTTCACTTATGGCCTGGGAGCTGGGTGGTGGGTGATGGAGACCTGGCCCTGAAGCATTTGCTTTTGAAGTATGCATGAGTGTGCCCCCTCCCCAGCCCCCATGGACTTTGCCACTGGGCACTGTCACCTCTGTGGTAGGGATACCCCCCCGTCAGATTCCTTTCTCTCGTCCCACCTGTCCCCAGATGTCCCCTTGACCACCCAGGGAGCCAGAACCTAGGAAAGATAGAGTCACAGACTGCAAGTTTTATGTAGGCACACAGCCCTGAGAATGCTGTTATCTAAAGATGGCAGCCTACAGTGCAGCTACTGTGCAGGGTGACCATGGGTGAATCCCTGCTCAGTATCCCTGACAGGTGGGCTTGCATACTTCCTGTGATGGGGAGCTCACTATCTATCCGGACAATGCTCTCAGGGTTTAGGAACGTTGAGCATGAGAAGGTTCCTCCAGTTTCCCCTGAGCTGGTATATGCTCCTCTCCCCACAGGCACCATCAGGAACCTCAGAGTTCTGCCCTCGGGCAGAGAAAAGACCTGTCACACTTGGAGCTGGGTAGAGGCCATACTCCTCCAGGGTGCTCTCACCTAAACTATACAAGCCTTAATGCAAGAGGCCTCATTCTAAGTCAGGTCTGAAATAAAGGGTGGATAATCAGGATTGCCATGGTTTTAAAGTCAGTATAGGAATTCACATCTGTTTCAGAGGAGCAAACACTGGCCACACCCAGCAGTGGGCCAGGCATCAGCGCTCCCTTGTGGCAGGCCGTGCCTTGCCCTGGGGCCAGCATGGGGCAGGCCTTGCAGAGGAGGGGGTCTGCATGGGGGCAAGTGCAGGGAGGTTGGCACAGACTGGCCCTAGCTCAGTGGGGAGGATTTGGTTTATTGTTTTGTTTTGGGCTTTGTGTCTTTTGAAAAACAAGAGATTGAGCCTTTTTATGACATGGATTTTACAGCGTAACGAGGCAGCGTAATTTCCCATTCTCAGCAGCAAGTGCACTTTTTACACTAATTGCATAATTAGACATAATGTACTAATTGCGGTAATGGATGACAGTCAACTAAACTTTAACTTTAAAAACAGGGAGGCGTTGCTGGGGGTGGTGGCGGGGGCTTTGTGCCCCTGTGAGTTTTTCAAAGGAAATCTGCTGGTAAAAGCTCCTAACAGCTGCCTTTTGGGGGCCAAGGGGCCACCAAGCCACCAAGGCTGGCTCACCTTATGATCTAAGCCACACCCCCCTCCTCCCCTGACAACTCTCCTACCCCCCCCCCCCAGCACCAGGGTATCTACCTCCCTTCCCATCTGCCCACAAGGGCAGGGACAAGGTCTGGTCTGTCCCTGCTGCCCCAGGCTCAAGAGGCCCCAGCAAGAGCCTGTGGCATAAACAAGAGTACCTCAGTGGGGATGTGAGGACATCGCGGTGGAGGTGGGAGGAGATGGGGCCGTGAATGGGCCACCAACCCAGAACAACCACATCCTCACCTGTTCTTAGAAGCCAGGCCACAAGCTCTCCTCCCTGTTCCCACACTACCTTTGTGTCCTCCATCATAGCCCATACTGGACCACATTGTAATGGCCCAACTAGGCATACAGTTGTGACCTCCTCTAAACAGAGGGGTTTATTCTGGGAAATCCCTACTTGATATAAAGGTTAGTTATTAATAATATGTCAACCAGCATCATAATGTCCAAAGCCTGCTTGTGACATGACACCATATACAGCTGACTAACTATGGAGCCAACCCACTACAGGATGGTGGCAGCATGGCACAGCCACGTGGGAACCTAACGTGGCAGCTGGTGATTGTCAGCAGCTGATGAAGCATGCAGCCGAGTGGCCCAGAACCCGCTGCCTGTGTGCCGACTGTGTGCTGGGAGGGCTCCAGGGGCCCCTGGCCCTTGCCTTACTACAAGCCCCACACCAAGGCGAGCCAAGGAGGAGCCACAACCCCTGTCCCAGGGAGCTTTCTGCCACATACACAGTCTAGGGCCTGGTGTGTCCCCAGAGCAGCTAGCTGGGTCAGGGTTTTTGTGAACCTACTGAGAGGTGGCCCCAAGGGAACTGGGCTGTGGGGCCCAAGGCTGGTTGGGTGTGGAGAGAGCCCAGGAAGTGCAGCCTATCTTAGATCTGTCCTGAGTGCTCTCATTGAAAGGGCCCCCAGGTACCTGGCTACTCCATCCATCTTTTGGTCAAGGGTGATTAGCAGCTATGTCAGTGCCTTTGATTTTCCCCATGAAGGCAGGAGACAGGGGCAGCAGCCTGGAAGGGGTGAGGGCAGGGGCCAGCTTTTCCCTGACTGGCTGGGGTCCCTGAGGTAATCACTACCAGTCCCCCAACCCCCCACCTCCCTCCTGGCCAGGCTGAGTCCCTCAGTGACCACGAGCCCTGTATCTTCCCACCTAAGGCTCCCCTGTCTCTGGCACGAGTGTACCCCATTCCAGCAGCTGGTCTTTGTCTCCCACCCCAGACCCTGTGGCCTCTCCAGTGTTTGCCCATGTAGGCCGGCCTAGGGAGACACATCCTACCACATCCCACCATCTCTAGGGACCTGTTGACATATGGGCTGGGCAGTTAAAACGCCCCCAGCTGTGCCTTTCAAGCCAAGGACGAGACACTGAGATGTGGCTAGAGGAGGCTGGAGAACAGCAAATCCCCCAGGAGGGTCATATCGTGGGGTTCACTCCCCCAACCCTGACTGTGTCCTGCTCAGTGCCCTGGGCAGGGGGAAGGGGCTGGGATGCTAGAGTCCCCAGCTGAACTCCCTGCTGAGTCCAGGCCTTTGAGGAGACAGGCGCAGCAGGGCCCAGCTTGCATCAAATCTTTCTCGTTCCATTTTCTTTCTGATTTAATTTTCCAGAGATTAGGGCCTGTTCACCTTCGCTGCAGAGAGGAGCTTCGCACACGTGCCTGTTTTTACTCCCAGAGTTGGGTGGTTGGTTAGTCGATCAGGCTGGTTCTGCCGGTCCTCCGCCTCCTCCCCTCCAGAATGGTCCTCTTGCCTTCCACAGGCCTCAGGCTTTCAGCATCACCCTGGGCCCCCCAGGCCCCTTTCAGGCCCCCCAAGCCCCCTGCTGATCCCTGTGCTATGTTTACCTTGTGCCTCACCTTCAAGTTTGGAGATAAATGCAGGGAACAGAACTGCAGAGTATGACCTAAAGCAAACACTTTGGATAAGACAGACTGGGTTAAAATCTGAGCTCCTCTGTGTAACTTAACCCCTCAGTGTCCCGTCTAAGTGGGCCTGATCAGAATGGTCCTTCCTCGGGGGTTGTACATCAGAAAAGTCAAGTGTGTGAAGCACCTGCCCCAGGGTGGCCAGAGCCACTCGGCAAATAGGGCCGTTCCTGCAGCCTCCGTGGTCCCTCTTTCCCGCTTCTCCCTCCTCTCCTTTGCCTTCCTTTTCCTCTTCTTTCCCCCTACCTTCTTCCTCTCCGTGGGTAGGTTGGGTGCTGACTTGAGTCCAAGCCCCATTGCTCCAGGCTTTCTGGGACTTAGCAAAATGCCTCAACAGTCTGATGGGGGCCTGTCCTGGTCACTGGTCCTGGGGCCTCTTATGTCCTATGGTGGTTGTCTCTGTGTTCCAGGCCCCTCAAAGCTTATCCCCTTTCCAGTCAGGACTGTTTGGAGCTGTGGGGGATGAGGCTGGCTCCCTCTGCCCTTGCAAGCATCCAAGCTCCAAGTGATCCAAGGTCACTGTTCCTCCAAGTGTCCTCCAGGCTCACCTTCCTTTTATGTGGAGACACCCATGGAAGCAGGAGGCTGGGCTGAGGGCCCCTGAAGAGGCCCTAGAAATCCTAAAGCCAGAGAGCCAGCCAGACATGCTGCTTAACAAAAGAATTACTAGAGTTGAGAGAGGGTTGGGGTGGGGGCCCAGAGGAACAGGGCTCAATAACTGGTAGGGGTTGCCCTCAAGGGGAGGAGGATGTGCGTGAGAGGTGGCCATATGTACATGGTACAGGACGAGGGAGCCAGGGACTCCTGGGAATGAGGGGCTACGAACTGCTTCCTTGAATGATCCCTCAGGGCCTCAGCTGCCCCTGCTCTCCCTGTTCCTCAGCCCCTCTGTCAATAAGTCTCCTGACCTCCCTGATGTGACCACCTGGCTCTAGCCAGCCTATCTGTCGCCCTGTCCCACTACCATTCAGCATCTCCTCTGTGGGATGAAGCCCCTGCCTCTTCCTCCTCCATCACGCCTGGCATGGAGCTGCAACAACCCGTAGACCAGCCAGCCCCCCGTCTCTCTCCTCTGTCCAGCTGCCTTTGCAGAGGTGAGGGCCATGCAGTCTAGCTGCTGTGGGAGCTGTTGGGTTTTTCCAGTTAGCTCACTGGGCCAAGGACACCAGCAGGAGGGCAGTCCTGCTGTGGTTGTTGAGGCCCTGCACCCAGTGCGCCGGGGGCTTTCTGTTGCTTCGGAGCTGGCCCTAGGGACCAGGGCTAGAGGCTGGGGTCAAGGAGAACCAGCGCTGGGTGTCCTCTGGAGCTTTCCTGAGCTCTCCTGGGCTTCCTGCCAGGACTGCAGGTGGAGTGCACCTCCCCAGACCACATCAATGGAGAGATGACCTATCCCCCAGGATGGGACCATCTGCTGGACTGTGTCACTTGGGTCTCCCCAGGATGTGGGGTTCAGCTGAGAGTCCCACCCCAGGGAACAGGGATAACTGGAGCAGGTCCAGGGGAATGTTGAGAGAGTCAAGGCACTTGGGACAGAAGGCTGTTGCATCTCAAGGGTTCATTTGGGATCGGAGGCATGCTTGGCCTTAGCTCAACCAGTCCCTGCACTTTGGAATTCTGCCCTCATCTCCCCCAGAAACTCCTTCTAGCCCATTTCCCCACCCTCACTGTAGGGAGGATTTAGATAGGCAGGGAAAGGAGGAGGGGAAGCAGGCACATTGTGAGCAAAGGTGTGGCGGTGGGAATCAGCATGGGCTGGGGACCCAGAGGCCTGCATGCTTGTGCCCTATCAGTGAGTGGAGAGCCCTCGAATGCTGGCACCAGGGCTCAGCAGAAGGATGGTGGGTCATGGTGGGTCTTTGGGTAGACTCAGGAAGAAACACAGCAGATGCAGCCCCAGACTCCAAGGAGGGGGTAGCACAGCTGCAGGCAAAAGTGGAGGAGTCAGACCCAGGTCAGGCTGGTTCTGCTCTTGAACATGGAATTGGGCATATACATTGGCCCAGGGTCCAGTGCACACAGGCCTGATGCCTGGAGAGAGATGGAAGGGATCTGGCTGTGGCCGTACCATATCAGTGGCATCCCTGTGTCCAGGCTCCCCTGTTACCACCTCCAGGGCTGAGGCCAAGGTGTCGGAGACACAGACAGGATGGTTGATGGAGAGGGTGTTATCCAAGGAGGCCTGGGAAGAGGGGTGGGGTACGTGATGGGCAGACCCTAGGGAGACCAAGGCTACCTGCCTAGGAATGGCTTTGGATCCTAAGGGTGCTGATCTAGCAGGGAGAGTGTGGAGGCAAGGAGGGGACTGCGATTCCTTCTGCAGAATCCTAAACAGTAGCAGTAGTGACAATAGTATAGGCACCTCGTGACATGAATCTTCCGGTCCTTGGACAGCCTGTGAGGTGAGGGCTGCCATTCTCTCATTTAATAGATTGAAAGCTAAGGTTCAGGCATGGAGTGACTCTTAGCAGGGTCTCTGCTTCCAAGCTCTTGTATCACTTGTCAGGGTCCTGGGGTGTGACCCTGCCATCTGGAAACCCACTCCCTCTGCAGCCCCTGAGCCCTAATCAAGTCACCATCCCCAGTTGCAAGGGACATCCCAGAGAGGAGGGACTCCCAGGTTCCCTGAAGAGAGTTGTCAGGGGGCCACATAGTCCAGCCTCCACTATCCAGGCTGCCGCTGCTATGGACGGCCTTGATTGGAGTACCTGGGAATGACCTTGACAGGGGAGTCAGGCAGGTATGGGAACTTCATCCCCTCCCCTGAGAAGCCAGGCAGCTGCGCCCCCTGCTGGCACAAGGGGGCCAGGGTGCGCTCAGCAGAGATTTCAGCCAGTGTGGCTGAGACTGTGGCCTCAGCACAACCAGGGGCAGTGGTCCAAGACTGGAGAAAAATGTGTTTTTAATGTCCTAAAACCTGAGAAGATGTCAGGAAGGACGGGGGACCCGGCTTGTCCACTCACAGTCGTGTGGCCTTGACCTGTCCTCTCCTTTTTCTGAACCTCAGTTTCCCCAACAGTGAGCACTGGGTTCTAGGCTCCCCACATGTCTCAGTGGCCCCCAGGCTCTGACCCCTTCCTGGCCTCTGTCTCCATTGCTGACTTCCATCTGGGGGCCTCTGTCCTGAGACACGCCCTCGGAGGCCCAGGGAACAGCCTGACCTGGTTCCCACCTGGGGCCTCCATCCTCCCTGGCCTTGCAGCCAGGCCTGCCACTCGCCCTCTAATCGCCACTGTTCTGTGGGAAGGAGCGACTTCACCACAAATTATTTTGTTCTAAGAGAAGGACAAAAAGAATAGAGAAGCCAGGAGGGGTAGGGGGCTGTGGGAGGAGGAGATTGCCTGAGCCAGCGTTGAGACTTGCTTTAACCCTTGGACTGCCAGGCGCTGAGTGGGCAGCAGGCAAGGGCTCCGGAGGCACCCGGTCCGCCATCTCCTCCCCACGTCAGATGCCATGGCCTTTATCTCCCCACGTCTCACTGTCACTCTACCGACGTTATCTCTCCTTCCTGTCTGTCTTTCATCAGCAGCCTCTCCCACCTCCTTATCTCCTCCTCATCACCCCTCTTTGTGTCTCTCCACATCCCTCCACTTCTGCACAGCCTGATGGCAAAGTCTGGTGGCGGCAGCTCGCGGCACTCAGTCGTGGTGATCAGCCCACGACCTCCGGTGAAGGAGCCAGCTTGCGGCAAAGACTTCCTGGGGTCACCTGGATACACACATGGACCCATTCAGGCTCAGGGACTCATGCAGGGATGTGCAGTGCATATGGACACACTCACACACACACATATACTCGTGCATGTGCACACAACCAAGACCCCAGCCATGAACAAAGTTGCCCACAGAAATCTGTTTCTACAGTTCACATACAGCCCCCAGGCTTCATCAAGCATCCTAACCCCACCCGACCCCAACATGCAGGCACGGGCACATAGATGGATGTGTGTTGAGCCATAACACACACACTCACACATGCAGATGTGGACTGTCAGATTTACACCCCCAGGGACGTGAGTGCACAAGCCCACCCCCAACCCACCAAGAGGGAGGGATAGATTCATTCTCCCCATATGCCTCTTCCTCCCTCGTCCCTGCTGCCATGTTCTGTGCTGGGATGACAGAGGAGCCCCTCGGGGCACCTGGAGCTCCCACGGTAGTTTTTGAAAATGCCCTGGGGCAGCGCCAGCAAAGGGGATGTGGATGCCTGAGCCTGTGTGGAGGGATGGCTGTGTGTGTGATGCATGTGTGGGCATGTAGGTTTATGTACACACATGGGTGTGAGGGCATCTTCATGTTGGTATGTGATGTACAATGTGTGCTTGTTGGCTCCCTCTCCCCTAGCACCCTACCTCCCATCCAGCCCACCCTCCCCATTCTGCTGCTCTCACCACTCCGACCTGGTCAGGAGGGTGCTGCTTGTGACCCCTGGAGGAGGAACCCTGAGTCCTGGAGAGGCAGTGACAACCTTGTCCCACCAAACACATACAACCCCATGCAAGCTGTGGAGCCTATGGCCAGGCCCTTCTTCCAAGTCTGTCTGAGCACTGAGCCCAACTGCCAGACCTTCCTGCTCCCTCTCAGTGGCCAAAGCCAGGGTCAAGTTGGGTGTGAGGACTTTTCTATGGTGAGCTGTGCTGAAAGGGTATCTGGGCACCATGACATGGGGATGTGGGACCCTCTGGCCTCACCCCAGGCTTCTGCTTCTTTCCAGATCTACAAAGACAACAGGAATCTGTTTGAGGTGCAGGAGAATGAGCCTCAGAAGTTGGTGGAGAAGGTTGCGGGGGACATAGAGAGCCTGCTGGACAGGAAGGTGCAGGCCCTGAAGGTAGGTGTGGTCGTTTGGCTTGAGGGAGGACCAGGCAGAGCAGCCCTGCACTGCAAGGGCAACATCTGGACCCACCATGAACACAGCCCTCCAGGCCATCTGAATTCAGGCTGGGCCGCTGCTAGCAGGCTGTGCCATGTGGACTGTGGGTCACTGTGGCAGGTGCAGGATGGTTTTATCTAGGTCAGCTACATGAGGGGTGACCTGGGGTCTGAGGCCCTGTGTGGGCATGATGACAGGCCCCACTCCTCTCTTCTTTTGGGCCTGGGATCTTCCTGTTCCTCAGCTCTGCCTATGAGTGTGCCCCAGGTGAGCACCTGGCCAGGAGAGCAACCTACTGATGCCTGGGAGGGAGGGCCTGAACGCCCCACAGAGAAAGACATGGCCATGTGATGCTCAGGGTTGGAGCTCCTGTTCTGCCCGTGACTTCTCTGCCTCCCTCTGGGCTTCAGTCTGTACTCTGCACTCAGAGAGGTGGTGCCTGTCGGCTCCAAGGCACCGCGGTCCTGTGAGGTGACAGAACCTGCTGGTGTGCCCTGACCAGTCTACAAAGCCAGCGGACCCTGGTATTCAACCTCCCCAGGGAGGGCAGGTGGGAAGGGGCTTCTGGAGCTGCAGGATGCCCTGGGCATGTTGTGCAGTAAAAAAGGGAAGGGGTCCAAGCTGCCCCCATGTCAGAGGCATAACTGCTGCTGGCCCAGCCTGTATCAAAAAGACGAGTCCAATAAAAAGGAAAGAAGTGCTAATACACGCGACAACATGGATGAACTCAAAAACATTATACTAAGTGAAAGGAGCTCTTCATAAAAGACCACCTATTGTGTGATCCCATTTCTGTGAAATGTCCACAATAGGCAAATCCATAGAAACGGAAAGTACATTAGTGGTTGCCTAGGGCTGGAAGGGAAGGGATAGGGAGCGTCTGCTAATGGGTACAGGGTTTCTTTTTGGGGTGATGAAAATAGTCTAAAATTAGATTGTGGTGATGGCTGCACAACTGTGAATATGCTGAAAAACCACTGAATTGTATACTTTATGTGGATGATTTTTATGATATGTGAGTTATATCACTATAAAGCTATTTTTTAATGAGTCAGCCACACAGGTCATGCCCAGGCTCAGGCCAGGGGCTGGCAGGGTCAAGTCAGAGCAGCCAGACACCCCCCACACACACACCAAGTCCAGGCCTCTGCAAAGAACCAGGAGTCCCCTGCCTGCTCCTGTGTGACCTGGGATCATGAAATAGGGAGAGGTGGGCATCCTGAGACTACAGGAGGAAAGCCAAGCCTTCAGCTAAGATGGTCACCCCCAGGTCCATCAGGGTTCCCCCTGGCTGCAGGAAACATCTACTTGCCTCACACAGCCAGCAACTCATGTCCCACCACCTTGCCTTTCCTAGAACCGAACACCACCTGCAGGCCCACCCCTCCTTTCTCTGGTTCTCTGTCTCTGTCTCTTTCTCTCCCCTTCATCCCAGACTCCCTCCTTGCCTCTGTTTCCCTGCTTTGCTGCTTCCACTGCCCAGTTCACAAAGTGCAGGCCACCAGCCCTGAACTTGTGCTGAAACCATCTGATAGATTTGGGAAGGGGCACCCTTCATGCCTTTAGACCTCCCATCTACCCTGGCTTTAGGACCAACTGCCTCGGCAGGGGTGCTAAGTGGTGGCAGTGACAAATGTCTGACCTGCCCTCCACATGTGGAGCCGAAGGCCCAGCCCCTGCCCATCCAGGGCTGGAGTTGCTCCCCAAGCTCCTTTCCTGCCTCTTGGAGGAACAGGCAACCCTGACAACTTGAGGGGCAGAGGACCCCAAGGCCTGGGGTCCTGATTCCAACCCTCTCCCAACATCCCACATGTCGGACTTTGGCCTATAAGGCAGGCAGATGTCTGTCTCCTTTCCACTGCATCTGTAGCCCAGGTACACACGGCCTGGTACACAGTTGGCACTAAATACAAATGATTCTTAAGGGAAGAATGATGAGAAAAGGCACTCACTGATTGGGTACTCGGCATGTGCTGAGTCTGTCACACATCATTCTCACCATAGCCCCCTGAGGAAGGGGGACACTGAGATTCAGACCTGCTATGCATCAGGCCAGGATGTGGCAGACCCAGGATTTGAATCCAGGTCACTCTGACCCTAAGGAAGGCCCCTCACTGCCCACATTAGTCCAGAGGTGTGTGTGTAGCCCCGCCCTCTCATAGCCAGTGAACTCCCTCTGCTGCAGCACCCCTGGCCCCAGGCCCACAGGATGCTCCTGTCCATATCCCCAGAGGAAGGAGTGGACCGACCTTGTCCTGCCTTGGTCCTAATTGTTCCAGATGAGCTTTGGTCTTAGTTTTGTTTTAAATTTGCTTTTAATCGAGGTCTGGCCCTTTTCTCCTTTCCCACATTTGTTTGCAGCCTGAGTGCATATGGAGGGAGGAATGTTGGGTGTCCAGACCCCCCCCCCCACTCCATTGTCCCTCTCTCCCTGGACCCCATCCAGTAATCCAATGTAAATCCCCTCACTCTGGTCTGGAATTTTAATGTGGGGCTTGCAAGGCAGCAACCGAGCAATGTTGGACGGAAATTCATTGTCTCAGCTAATCAGGGACAATCAGATGTTTGTAACGAGTTTCTCGAAGCTGCACAGAGTGGTTTACGAGGCCAAGAGTCAGGCAGAGCAGGCCAGGTCAGGGACTTTGCAACACAGGCAACCAGCATCCCCGAGTCCAGGAAACCTGCTGGGACCTCAGCTTTGGAGACATGGAGGGGACCTTCTAGGAACTTCTGCTATCCAGGTGGATGGGTCCTCTGAGCCAGGGCTTGCCATGTTAGGGTCTTGAGTCCCAGGAGGGGTAAGGAGGGATAGGGAGGCGCCTAACTTCTTATGGCACATTGGAGGTTGGAGGCAGAGCTGGACCCAAATCAGGAATCTCCTGTCCTCCCAGCTGGGGCCTCTCTCAGAGCCCCTTTCTCAGAAAGGTCATCTCTTCATGGTTCCATTCCTCCCTCCATCTATGCATCAGCATCACTAAAGGGCCTTCTGTGTGCCAGGCCGGTGCTGGGAGTGCGGCAGGGAAAAGCCCCATTCCTGTCCTCATGGAGCTCTCAGTCTCACCCCATCCCAGGCCTTAGTTTCTCCATCTGTAAAAAAGGGAGAGGAGACTGGCCCTGCCCAGTACTTCTCGTTTCACAGCTCCAGGAGCCATCATTTATAGAGGTTACAGTGCAAACAATGTCCCTGAAGCCTGTGCCACCTTCAGCACCATGCCCGGCACCCCTGCTGTGTGGCTCCCAGGAGAGGCCATGGGAGGAGGAGGTAAGGAGTGACGCTAGTGCAGACATTCCAGCCTCCTGGGGACAAGGTCAGGGGTGGTGTGGCTCAATGTGCTTGGTTCCTGAGGAATGAGAAGCCCAGGGCCAGAGCAGACAGACCAGAGCAGATTCTTAAGGGACATCAGTGTGGCAGCTAGAAGCCTGCCTCAGGGACGCCCTTCACCTCCAACCTCAGATAAACCAGAGGCAGTGGCGAGGCTTGGCTGGAGATCCAGGAATTAGAGATGTCAGCCACTGAGCTCTGCCCTCCCCACCACTCCCATGTTCCCCGTGCTCCACCTCAGGTCCTCCTCAGTCCTGGGGCCAAGACCCTTCCAGATGCCACGCCTTTGTACCTTTGCCTTCAGACGGTGTTTTAACCCTATTGGTGCACTGGAGTCACCTGAGGAACTTTTAAATCGTGATGTCCAGACCCCACCCAGACCAAGTACAGCAGATTCTATAGGGGTGGGGCTGGGCTTCAGTATTTTTCAATGTTCCACAGATGATTCAGGGTAGATTCAGAGCTCAGGACGAATCCCCTAAAATAGAAATAATTCCTTCCCACAATGACTGGCCTCTTTCTTAGTGCCTGCCAAGTGCCCAGCCTAAGGTGAGCCAGAACACTCCAGACCCCTTCAAACCTTCCCTACAAGTCAAGGGTTACTCCTCTTGTCCACATTTTACATATGAGGAAACTGAGCCCCAGAGAGGTCACATCACTGGCCCCAGGTCCCACAGCAAGAACTTGGGGTCCAGATCCCAGAAACTGCCCCCCAATACTGCCCTCCTCTGTGCTACCACATGGCATTTGCTGTCCACAGTGGGCATGGCCAAGGGAAGAGATGGATCTGCTGTGACTAGGGCTTGCTCTGGGATGACCTAGTGAACTTGGGTAAGTCTTTACCCCACAGCATCTTCCCAGGCAATGGAGACAAGACACTAAGCACCTCTCCCAGCCCACCTTCATGACATCCAGGAGGATAGGACAGGGGGTGCAGCTGTGGTCCTGGTTCTGGGGGCTCTACTGGGCAGCATTCCCACCATCAACGGCCTCTCTGGGGAGTGAGCATCATTTAAAGAGTAAAATTAAAAACCCTTTTGCACACAACCACCCTGCTTTTGCCACTAATGGCCACTTAACCCAATTAAACTGATGCATTGTTGGCAGTGTGGCAGGGTCTATTCAGGAACTGGGCTCTGGGCTGGGTGTTCAAAGGAGCAGGAGGAATGAGCCAGGGAGGGAGCCAAGGGGCCAGGGGCTGTGGTTCTTCCTAGTTCTCACCTACCCTCTGCTTGCTTTCTCAGGCTTTATCTAATGCAGAGTTTCTCTGTGTTAGCATTATTGACACTTTGAGCAAGATAATTCTTTGTCGTGGAGGCTCTGTGCTTTGTAGGATATTAAGCAACATCCTTGCCCTCTACCTACAAGATGCCAGTAGTACACCACTCCCCCAATTATAAAAACCAACAAACATTTCCAAATAGTGCCAGATGTCCCCTGGGGGCAACACTCCCTTTGTTTGAGAACCACTGGTCTCATGGGACACAGAGATACAGCCATAGTGAATAGAAGCCCCACAAGCAGGGGAACACTGGGGACCTCGGAGAGGTGCAGATGGAATGGAGCAGCCCCAACAGGAGGAAGATCCTTTCAGTTTTAGGTGGAGTAATAGCAATCTCCAGGCTGCCTGGAAGAGTCACCAAGGATTTGGGGGATAAGTTTGTCATTGGAGCAGCTGGAGGCCAGTTCAGAACTGGGTCCACAATGCATTCATTGATAGGGGTTGGATTGGCTCTGGGAAGACAAGGCCATCACCTGGGAAGACAAGGGCATCAACTACTGCCAAGGCCTGGCCCAGGAAAGGAGCCTTATGAACATTTGTAGAACAGATGCCAGGGCTGTGGTTCCAGGTTCTGGCTGGAAGTCAGCCTCTGGGGTCTGACTCCAGACCAGGGAAGCTCTAAAATGCACAGTAATGCTGGACAGGCAGGCAGGGAATTCTGTAGTATTGGCTGCCTCTGCCCACCCTTCTCTGGGCAATTAAAAGGTGTTTATGTGGAGCTGGCGGTGGCTTCTGCCTCCCCTCCATTATGAACATTAAGAGATCTTGACCCTTCCACTTTCCCGCTCTTGAAAGCAGGCACAGACACGTGGAGCCAATTAGGCGCACGCGTGGGCGCCAAGGGCCTGAGCAGCCTTTTCTCCCTGATTGCAGCGTTTACAGCTGATTCTTCTCCCCTCACCCAGACAGCGCTGCTGCTTCCTGGCAAGGCGCCACTGCCACCCAGAGGAGCCAACTGTGGCCCCCAGGAGAGGAGGGAGCATTGAATTAGTGAATGGGCATCTGCTGAGTGCCAATGGTGTGGGAGCCCTTGGGCACCTCCACCTGAGAGCGATGACTCAGGAACGGAGTTCAGAGGGGGAGGTGGCCTGCCTGGGTACAGGAGAGACAGCGAACTGATGTCCACTTACCAAACACCTAAGGGTCCTGACGGTCAGCGTGAGCCTTGAGCAAAGACGTTACTCTCAGCAATGTGCGTGTGGGAAGGCCTCCCCTCCCTGCATCCCCACCAGGTGGCTGAGAACCCAGAGACCCCTCAAAGGCCCCCAGGCTGAACTGGCAGGGCAGGGAGCTGGCCTCCTGGGGAATGAAGAGGGAGACAGTGAGAGTGGGCGTGGCTGGGGAGTGGCCGAGAAATCCTGGTTTAGGGGTTTGGAGGGGGAGAAATGTCATTCCCTCCTCCTCACACACCTGCCCCAGCTAGTGGGGATCAGATGAGGGCCTGGCTCAGCCTGTCAGGCCTCAAGAGGGGCCGGGCTGTGGGTTTGGGGCTGGGCTTTCCTGGTCCCTGGGATTGCCTCTGTGGAGCAGGGCCCTCTCCTGGCGCCTCCTCCAAGGTGCAGGGGCCTCGGGAGTCAGAAGAGCCGTGGTCATTCCTCACATCCACTAGCCAAAGGAAGGTTCTAGGGGCCTGGGGTGTGATTTTCCTGAGGCCCACGGAGCCTAGTGAATCAGCCTTACACCCACCACCCTACCACTCAGTTCTGCCCTATGGCTGAAGGTCAGAGGGGAGAGCTGGCTGCACCCATGTATCAGGCTAGGAAGTTCAGCATCCTGCTTACCCCCAACAGTGCCCACCTCCTGTGGGACCCTTGGCTGAAGCATCCCAGACCCAGCTCTTGCCCCAGGAGTGGGTGTCTGAGCCTCTCCTGCACAATGGCCCTCCAATCATGATGCCAGGTGCATCCCCTGGGAGCATCTTTCAGTCTCCCTGTTGTTCACTTGTTCACTCAGTCATTCAGCAAACCTCCACTGCCCCAACCTGGCCCTAGGTGTGGTGTCATTCTCTGCTCACTCTGGGGCAGAGTTCCCATTTTACAGATGAGGAAACAGAGGCTCAGAGATGATACCAGCCCAGCCAGTAGCCGACTTGAGACAGGGTCACAATTCTCCCTGATCCCCTGGCTCCTGAGCCTGTGTGCCCACTCCTCCCAGAGCTCCCTGGGGTTTGGGAAGAAGCAGAGCCGTGCTGGTTGAGGCACAGAGGGAGCCCAGGGTTGGGAAGGGAAAAGGTGAGGGTCCGCCAGGCAGAGGGCAGAGTATATGCATGGGCCTAGGGGCAGAACTTCAACTGGGGACCCTGAGGAACAGCTGGTAGGCGGCTAGGTTGGAGCGGGCAACATTTGCAGGCTGGGTGCCACTGTCATGAGTTCCCTCTTTAATACACCTGCACCCTGCCCACCACAGGAGGGGAATCTAGGGCATGGGGGGTGGGTTTGGCCAAACAAAGAAAATGAACCCTGGGACCAAGGACAATTCACTGGGCTCCACTCCCCAGAGAAGACCTGCACTGAGGGAGGATCCTCTCCTGCTTCTGCCCCTCTCCCTGGGGGCGGTCCTAGCTGGCAATGGGGGGCAGATGCTAGGAGGCAGAGTAAAAGGGCCTGCAGGTGCCACAGGGACAGACCAGTCTAATTCAGGATCAGAGAAGTGAGATATTTAATTGAGTTTTAATAGCGTCTGGCCCTTTGTTCTGAAATCCTCGTGTACAAGGGCTTGGGGAGGGGAGGGTGCATCTAAGGCAGGGCAAGCTAGTGGCCCAGCTGCTCCCTGCCCTCCAGGATCCCAGATTTCAAGGAGACAGACAATAAGCTACTGGGTCCCAGTGTGCAGAACAGCTGATATGGGAGGGCAGGTCTTAGAAGACAGCCTAGTGGAGATGGCATTTGAGCTAAGCCTTGGAAGGTGGGGGAAATTTCCAAAGGTGGAGAAAGGGGAGAAGGAAGGCACCGAGCTCTGGCCTAGCAGTGAAAGTGAGCAGAAGTGACTCCAGCTGAGTCTGGGAGGGGAGCCTGTGCATAACTGCTTCCACTGGAGGAAGAGTGGATGGAGAGGTGACAAAGGCAGGGGCAGGGCCTCCGCCTAAGTTCTGGGGTGGTAGCTGCGTATCTACAAGCATGGCCCCTTCGCAGGGCAGGCAGCGCTGGGAGCAGCCAGTCACCTCTCTCAGCCCATTTTCTGTGGCTTAAAATACACAGCAAGCAGTGCCTCTGCTGTGGCAGTGCACTCTTGAGGGGGAAGTGCGCCGTGGGGGTGCAGGTGGGGAGGGCACAGTACTGTGGACTCATCCCCAGGATGGGGGATGCTAGGGTGGTGGGAAGGCCCCCAGGCCCCTCATGGGTCCATCAGCTGTCTTCTCCAAGCCCACACCTGAAGACTGGACCAGCCCTGGGTGCCATGGTGACCCCAGGCATGATGACCCTGGCTCGTCATGTCATGGGGTTCCAGGGGCCTCAGGTGTCCTTTGCTTCCTTTAGCCTGTCTTTACTGAGCACTGAGCACCTGCTGTATACAATGCACCATACTAGGTTATCAGGTACAGGGACAGTATACCTGGTACCTGTGGACCCCCTCCCAGAATACTGTCTGCTCAAGGTGACAGTGATGTGACCCATGCCACAAAGTGTGGAGCCAGGGTGTTAAGCTCGTGGATATTGACCAGGCCTAGGGGGCCTTGAGGGGAAGGGAGGGTTACTGGAGACCCAGCCAGGCAGAGGAGAGTAAGGGAGGAAGAGGGTCCAAGGCAGAAAGCACAGCAAAGTACGAAGGCCAGAGGTAGAGAGACTGCATGTGTGTCTGCGTGTTCAGGCATCTGCCTGCACGTGGTGGTGAAGGGCCTCCCCGCTGGCCTGGCTCTGCGGGGCGTGTGCGTAGATGCACCATGAAGCAGGGGCTTGAGGCAGAGACAGGAATGGGCTGTGCCCAGTGCTGCCACCGTTCCTTGAAGTCTAGCTGAGACCTCAACCTGCAGAGGCCTGACCTGGCACTACCCTCAAAAGAACCTCTGGCCAAGGGGTCCCCTCAGA
Organism: Camelus bactrianus; assembly: GCF_048773025.1. Classification (NCBI taxonomy): domain Eukaryota; kingdom Metazoa; phylum Chordata; class Mammalia; order Artiodactyla; family Camelidae; genus Camelus; species Camelus bactrianus. Next base: position 33,256,263 of record NC_133555.1, read on the forward strand.
AAGATGCAAGATAGCACATAAGCCATGGGACCAGCTCCAGAGCAAGAAGGTGGCCAAGAATTAGGGGCCTCACCCATTGCTGTGCTGCAGCCCCCACTCTGCACTTGAGCCCTTGACAACTCTCACATTCTCTGGGCCTCAGTTTTCCTACCTGTACAGTGGGAACAGCAAGCATAGCCTCACAGACCTGTCATCAGAGTTTATGCCCAGGCCTTGATGACACCAGTTCAGCAAGGGATGGTCATGGGGTTATGTGGGATGGGCCCTACAGACAGCTCTGACCTGTGCTCCACATGTGGGCCAACCCTAGGGTATAGGACCTCATGCCAGCCCTCCCCTTTCTGGATGCCTCATCGAGGGCCCGTCCCCAGCTCCCGGCTCTGTGGGTCTTACTGTACAGGCTGATTGATACTTCCTGCTTCCTGGCATAGGCCTTGGGCCCTTGTTTGAGAGGCTGGTCACGGTTGCCAGGCCCTTTGTTCCAGCCTTCCTGTGTTTGCCCACTCTGTGCCTCGGCGAATAGGAGTTGCAGCATGTTTGCTGTGTCAACACCAGCTGGAGCCTAGCTATCAAAATAGCCAAGGGTGTGAGACCCCATCCGCCAGCTGCCTGGGTGCCTGGGGTCCAGCCCCTCCCTGGGCAGTTGGGGTGGGTGGGTGAGTGGGCAGTTCCCGTGCCCCACCCATTAACCCACGGGACTGCCAGGCCTCGGCTAGGCAGGTGTCTGGAAACAACAAGGGCAGCCCCAGATAGGGAACAGGACTCAAGAAGGGTCTGCACAGTCTCCCCTTGTCTCAGGAGGACTTCCTGGCAGAGTTGGCCTTAAAGCCTTTGAAAGCTAAGTTTGAGGCTTCCCCACCCCTCTGTGCAGAATCCCTTTGACCTCCCTGGCCCCAGCGCCAGCCCTCTCCTCCCCTGTGTTCCCAGTCATCAGATCCAGCAGCATCAGAGAGGTGGCCAGAGCTGTCAGGTAGGCAGACAGATGGATGGACAGGCAGCAAGATAGGGTGCAGGCAGGAGATAGAACTCAGGAGAGAACTAGAGGGACCTGAACCAGGCAAGCTGACATCCATGTGTAAGCTGTGCAGATGTGGGCAGATGGCAGAGCCACAGCCCTGGGGAGGGCAGAGATGGGCAGCCTTTGGCTGGTGGCTGGTACTGAGTGGTGGCTGTCAGAGACAGACAGGGGAACAGAGGTCTGGAGAAGGAGAGTGACTTGCCCTGAGCCTGGAGAGTTCCTGGATCCCTGCCCTTCAACCAAGGCTGTTCCACCATTTGGGGGCCCAGTCAGTACTGGACCTTTAAATTCTATTTACTTCTGAGTGAGACCCCCACCCACTTCATTAGTATGTTTTCCAGAAATAAGCCTTTGAGGGTGATTCACCCAGGAGACAGAGGCCACCAGGGCATGGACCAGGCAGCTGGATCAAGAGGCAGAAGTGCCAGGTGAGGTCTCAGCTGAAGTGCTAATACATCCACCACATGGCCTTTGCTGGTGATTTCCCTTCTGAGTCTCAATTTCCTTATCTATAAAATGGGGTGATAAGAGTCGACCCCGCGGGATTGCCGAAAGGGAGAGGATCATCTGAGCTGAGACTTGGCCTGCTCATAGACATACGCATGCCATGGGGTTATCACTGTTACAAGGGGAGAGTTTGGGCCACAGGGAACATCTGCATCACTGGATTGCACTTTGGGATTTCGTGGGAAAATGTCCCAGTTACCTGGAAGCACAGAGAAGTAGTACTGAGGAAATGGGAGGCAATCCACGAATGTGAGCGTGTGTGTCCTCATACGCATGCAAGTGCCTACTCCTTTCCTGGAGGTCACAACTCCCACATGGCCCGAGACCAAGTTGTGGGACTGTGGCCTGAGTAAGGGGGCTAGTGCCCCAACTCCCCATGGCCCAGGCAGAAGCGCTGGCTCCATAATCTCCCAGTGATGACACAGACCTTTCCCCACCACCTGTGTTCATACCTAGGCCTCATTTTATCAAATATTCTTCTACTAATCTCATCTCCCTGGGTGATTGCCGTGTAATTAGCTCATTTCGCAAAATATTACATCTGTCATATTTTTGCCTCGCTTTTTCCTTCTCCTGGGAAAGGGCAGAAGTGGACAGGGTAGGGGAAGATTTCTGGGCATGGAGCCACCTCACAGGTCAGCTCTGGCCCACCCACTGCACAAAGGGCCCCCCGTGTGCACCATACATACACGAGCCCCCTCGACACACATCCCAGACCCAGGGTCTGGTGAATAGGTGGTGAGTGGGCAGGATCTGAGAGTGTCAGAGCCCTTCCAGTGTCAAGAAGAAGGGATGGTGCAGGCCTGATCAGGCCCTGCCCCAGGAGTACCTGTGCACACCTGCTCACACCAAGGGACTTTTCAGGCCCAAGCTGGGCTCAGACTAATGAGCTCCTCGTGGCTTTGCCCGTGGTGGGCATGTGTATGGCAGGCAGGCTGGGGGTGAGTAGGCAGGGACGAGGGGGAAGGATGCCGGCTGGCCTCTGCTTGGTACATGTGACGGTGCATGAGTGGACTGAGCCCCGGGTATGCAGCAAATACTTGGTTAATAAAAATCCCAATGATATTTTATTATTACCTGTCTATCCACTCCCATCCATTGGACAAGGTCCCACAGAGGGTGGGTTGCCCCAAGCCCCTACACCCTCCCACCCACCCACCCCAACCAGATCTGATCCAGCTGTGAGGTGGGGGCTTTTGGAACAGTGGACTGTGGACCAGGCACCTGTGGAGCCCCCCAGTGGATCACATGTGTCCCAGGCCTTGGCCCTGACCCAGCATGACAGCTCCAGCCAGGGGGCACCAGGCCTCGTGGTGCCTGGGAGTAGAATAGCCACCCTCCCTGCTCCCAGAAGTGGGGCCAGGCAGAGAGGCTGCTGAGCCCCCTGCCCCACCTCCCCTACCCATTTCCCCAGATGGAAAACCAGAGACTGCCGAGGCTTCATCTGCACAGAGAGCTTTCAGTGGCTCAGAACCTGCTGCCACAGTGGACCCTGGGCGGCTGGAAGGATTGGGCTTAGGCCCTCAGCTGGCGTGGCCTACTTTCCCGCGTCCTCCCGCCACTGCTCCCACTGTATCCCTGCCTTGTCTTGCTTCACCTCCCTCGGGATGTGAATTCTCTTTAACTTTTAATTAAAAACATTCTTTCTTCCTCCAAGGTTTGCTTCCCTGTGATTTTCCTCTTAGAAGGAGAGATGGGGGAAAGGGGGGTCGCAGGGAAGGAGTGGAGGTCAAGGCTTCCTGGATCTCCATGGGGGACCCAGGGGAACCAAGGGCCTGGCCCGGAGAAGGCTACTGGCCACTCCCTGCCCTGTGTCACCCTCCCTGGCTTCCTGGCTCTGCCAAGGGAGGCATTTCTGAGGGCTCCAACCCTGGGTGCTGCGGCCAGATTTGAGGAATGGCGCCAGCTCCCAGGGGCCCTGCATGCACTCCCACCACGTCCCACATAACCACTCAAGACGACTGCAGCTCATGCCCACTTTCACTGAGCAAGAGGTGCCCCTGCTTTCCTGTGAGAGTGCTGTTAGCTCCAGCCGCCTTGGGAGCCCATTGGCCACTCCTGAGCCCATTGGCCATAGGTTGGGGAAGTGTCCCACTGGGTGGTTCATCAGGTAAGATGCAGCCCCAGCTTGTGTCGTGCACTTCACGGTCACCATCTGGGTCACAGATGCTTCACATGTCAAATTCCCAGTTCATCTCAGGGGCACAAGGTCAGGTACTGGTTCATGAGGTCTCGGCCCCGGGGATCCTGGGGACAGAGATCCTTGACGTCAGAGAATCAGAACACCTCCTCCAATTATGGAGTTGGAGACAGGCTGGCCTGTGTCCCCCTCCCCAAGGCAGTGGCCTATTAGCCTGTCCCTGATTCTGGAGGGAGATGCCACCGTGTCTTCAAGTTCCTGTTTCGGAGTTGGAGCCGGCTAAATGTCCGGAAGTTCTTCCTTGTGTCAGACCACAGCCTAACCCCTTTCCTTGGTTCCACCTCTAGAGAACTTCAACTTAGACTTCCTTGTCCCTAAGTCTTCCCTGGCCCAGGAGACAGGGACTGAGTCACCACATCCCCATGTCCCTGTCACCTCCCTACTCCTTTGCAGGCTAAGGACCTCCATCCTAGGACCTCCAGGCCCAGCTCAGGAAGCCTCCTGCAAACTCACAGGCTCATCCAAGCACATCTTCATGATCCATCCTGAGATGCCTCCACCACAGATTGTACCTCTCTCATCCCTAGAGGTCAGGACCCCTCCTACCCCCCAGAGACTAAGGGACTCAAGACTCCAGCCAGACCCAAGACTAGGTGAGGAGCCAGGACACCACTAGCAGGGCCTGTGCCTCCACAAGGGCTCACCCTGCACCCTCTCAACTCATTCTCCCACTCTAGCCTGCAGCAGTGGTGGGGGATGCCACTGGCCCTTGTGAAGACATCAGGATGCCCCAGAGAAGGGGCTGTGATGGAGGCATTGGCCCTAAGGGGCTAGGACACTTGCCTCCTAGGCTGCCCTTAGCTCCCCTCCTGACACCCACCTTGTGTCCTGCTTCACAGACCCAGAGGCCACCCTGACTGGCCCCAGGAACACTCAGGGAGACATCCCCATGAATGTCGGTGGGGCCATGCAGTATTTGGAGAATTGGCTGGGAGGAGGGGTAGACAGGCCAGATAGGGACACAGCATTAACAAAGGCGGGAAGGGTTTCTGGGCAGGGACTGGTTGGAAGTGGGGGCAGCATAGGGCCAAGAATGTAGAAGTGGCCATGAGCGGCCTCAAACACCAGGCATGGGGACTCATTTATTTATTTATTTTAATTGAAGTGCAGTTGATTTACAATTTTGTGTTAATTTCTGGTGTACAGCATAGTGATTCAGTTATAAATATATATATTCCTTTTCATATTCTTTTTCATTATAAGTTATTACAAGATACTGAGTTTAGTTCCCTGTGCTATACAGTAGGACTTTGTTTATCTATTCTGCATATAGTAGTTTGTATCTGCTAATCCCAAACTCCTAATTTATCCCTACCTCCCCTTTCCCCTTTGGCACCCATAAGTTTGTTTCCTATATCTGTGAGTCTGTTTTTGTTTTGTAAATCAGTTCATTTGTGTCATTTTTTTTTAGATTTCACATATAAGTGATATCATATGATATTTGTCTTTCGCTGTCTGACTTACTTCACTTAGTATGATAATGTCTAGGTCCATCCATGTTGCTGCAGATGGCATACTTCACTCTTTTTATAGCTGAGTAATATTCCTGTGTGTTTGTGTGTGTGTGTGTGTGTGTGTGTGTGTGTATCACAACTTCTCAATCCAATCAACTGTCAATGGATATTTCCATGACTTGGCTATTGTAAACAGTGCTGCCATGAACATTGGGGGTGCATGTATCTTTTTGAATTAGAGTTCCCTCCGGATATTTGCCCCAGAATGGGATTGCTGGATCATATGGTAAGTCTATTTTTAGTTTTTAAGGAATCTCCATACTGTTTTCCATAGTGGCTGCACCAAAGTGTATTCCCACCAATACTGTAGGAGGGTTCCCTTTTCCCCACACTCTCTCCAGCATTTATCATTTGTGGACTTTTTAATGATAGCCATTCTGACTGGTGTGAGGTGATACCTCATTGTAGTTTTGATTTACATTTCTCTGATAATTAACTATATTGAGCATCTTTTCGTATTCCTGTTGGCCATCTGTATCTCTTCATTGGAGAAATGTCTGTTTCGGTCTTCTGCCAGGCACAGGGATTTAGACCCCAGACATTGGAAACCCTGGCAGCCTCTTGAGTAAGGCAGGGGTATTATTCATTTACAGCATATGTTGAGCACCTACTGTGTGCTGGTACCTATGTCATGGCCTAGCCCAGCACCCACACCCCCTACAGATGCTCTGTGGCTCTGGGGATGGTAAGAGTGGGGGTATCCCTCATGGGGGTGGGAGAGGGCGGTACAGCCTCTTCTGGCTAATAAGAGCAAAAGCACTGTCCTGCCTCTCACAGCACTATCTCCTGCCTTGCTCCTCCAACGAGGAAATTACTGGGACCCAAAGCTGATGTAGATAGGGATGGGGGGCACAGGGCACTTCCTCCCACTGCAGCACATCTTGGTGCTCCCTGAACCCTCTCATGCCAGGCTCCATTTATCCATTTATTCCCCAGCTACACATGTGTACTAGGCTCTGTGCTGGTTGCTGGGGACTCTGTAGTGACAAAGGCAACCCTGATCCTGCCCTCTGGGACCTGTGGCCCAGATGGGAGGCAGAGGGTAGACAAGTAATGTGAGGATATGTAATGGGGAGGCCAGGAGCATGTGTCAGCACCCCAACTCCCATCCTCAAGTGTAAACCTGGAGGCAAAAAACTGGAGGCCCACCTCTTCCTGTTTCATGATCCCAGGTCACACAGGAGCAGGCAGGGGACCCCAGGGGGGCACCAGGGCCCAGCTCCTAGGGTAGGGGTTCTGATTCTCTCTAGGGGCTGAGCGGAGCCTCTGAGCAGGTGGTGAGATGCACAGGGTGGGCACAGCCGGCAGTTCTGGGTATTCCTGGGTTGCTCAGCCCTAGGCCACCCTGAGCAGCTGCTAATGTCTGCAAGACAGCTCCAAGTACCCTTTAGAGGTAACAGCAATGATGGAGGGACCTGCTCGAGACCAAAAACAAGTGGAGTGTGGGTCTGCTCATAGAGGGTTGTGTCTGGATGGAATTGCCCCATGTACATGCCAGAGATGGTGCTGGATGGATATGCAGGCCCATATGTGTGGTTAAGGGGCAGGCCAGGACCCTCCATGGCAGAGCCTGCACATGTTGAGGGGGTGGGGAGTGAGATGTCTGTGGTGGGTGCTGCCAGAGTCTGAAAAGCTGGGGGTAGGAAGGGAGGGGAGAGCTCTGCCACCTCAAAGTCCTGCTGCACCAACATGGCCCATTTCATAGGCACTCATGTGGCCATGCTTCAGGCACCCACAAACGTGTGTGTATAAAACCATTTGCTCGTGTCCCATCTCCCAGTCTACAACCACAAGAACACACCCAAGGCCCAGGCCCCCACGTGACTGCCTGCAGATAGAGATGCGCACACACACGCAGGTAATTCATGAATAAGTGTGCATCTCAGTCCATGCCTGAATGTGTCTGTCTCTCTGTGGACTGGGTAGACACACACGCATTTACACATTCCTGCCTGGAAAGCCCTTGGCTATCCTGGTGCACAGCCCTATCACAGCCGTCTCATCCACCTCTCCAGTCCCAGCACCCCTGCAGCTGGAGGCGGGCAGGCCCGGGGTGAATATCTCTATTTCACAGACTGGGGAATTGAGGCACAGAAAGGAAAAGGGACTTGTCCAAGACCACTCACCAGCTCCAGCTTGAACCCAAGTCTCCCAAGATCCCATCTAAGTCTGACGTGGCCCCACTGCATGTGCGGAGGTCTCTTCTACACTCCCCTGCAGTGCCTGCAGGGTCCATGACAGAGGGTTAGGGTTTGCAGAGCACCCCCGTTCCTGTCTGCTCTGCCCTCCCTGCACCCCATGGTGGGGAACACTGAATCAGCAGGTGTATCCAGGGCCTCCTCACAGTGGAGCCTCTGAGCTCACAGTCATAACAGTTTGGGAAGGAGAAACCTTTCCTTGGGCTTCATGCACAAAAGCGGCCGGCCTGCAGGAGAAATTAAGGTCTCAGCCAGGCCTCTATTTCCAGCCCCAGTACTCTGTCTCCCCATCCTGTGCCTTCCTGGGACTCTCTCCTCTCCCATCTGTCCCTCTGGCCCTGCCTCCTGTCTTCCCCCTCCACTCTCCCCTCTACCCTCCAGGGGCATTTCTGGGTTTGTTTTAGCAGCTCCCTGACATTCCTATCTGGGAAGCTCTCAGAGGTAGGCCATGCCCTCAGCACCCCCTCCCCGCCCCCCAAGACCCAGCCCTGGCCTGAGAGGGTACACAGGAAGAGTCAGGCCCCACTGTGACCTCAAGAGAACCTGGTCTAGGATGGCCAGCCTTGTCAACCAGCATGGTGCCTACCCCACGATGAGAGGGGCTGTGAGAAGCTAAGCAGGAAGAGGCCCAGCACACAGTGCAACTGAGCTGTGCAGTAAGAGGCAGGAAACAATTGTCCAGGCAGAGGGAATGTCATGTGCAAAAGCATGGAGGTGAGAGAGCGTCTTGATAACCAGACATTGTCGAGCCCCTGTCATGCCTTCGCATGTCGGTGCAGCTAGACATTCATTCATTCTTTTGTTTATTCATCAACTAGTTACCAAGAGCTTGGCACTAGGGCCACTGGGATGGAAAAAAAAAACAGCACTATCCCTGCCTCAGAAAAAGCACGGTCTACTGGGAAATTATAGGACAGAGCAGTGAAGTCCTTGATGAGGGCACACAGGCACAGGGGGAGCCAGGAAGAGGGGACCTGGTAGGGATACACAGGCACTGAAGGAGTCCTGAGGAGGGGTATGATGGAAGATGTATGGGCATCGTGGGAACCCAGGGAGGGGTCTAGTCAGGACTGGGGCTTATTTGTCAGCATTTTTTTTTCATTTATCAGTATTTGATACCCAGTCTTCAGAGGCCCTCTTGGCTGGGAAGGCCTTTGGCAGTTCTTGTCTATATCCTTCATTTTATAGACAGTGAATCAGAGGCCCTAGGCCCAGAACTCAAGTCTCCAGGGTTTCTTTTCAAGAGTATAGTTTTGTTGGATACAGCAGAGATTGTCCATAGCCAGACCCAACCCTGGACTCACACAGAACTCAGTCCTCTCTGTGCGGCACCTCCTGCAGCCCTGAGGTGGAACTGCAGGCCCAGGAGGCTGCTTTGAGGGCAGAGCCAGTGTGGCCTGTGTCCTTCTCAGGCTGGTAGGAACAAATGGGGACCTTGGGCATTTCACTGAGCCTCAGTTAGCCACCACAGAATGGCATTGTGGTTCCTGACCTGCCTCCTACACTGCTGGTGGTGAAGATGGGGAGAGCTGGCTCCCATGACTGAAGCTCTCCGGGTCCTTTCTGCCTGGGCAGGGGTGACATAGGGCTGCCTGTCGGCACAGCAGCAGGGCTGATGGCTGGCTTCCCCTCCACCTCAGCGTTCTCAAGCCATCCATCACTTACAAATTCTCTTCATTTCTAAATAAAATGATTTGTTAATTTGAGTGAGTGATCGCCACTCGTCCGAGCCTCTTTGCAGGCCCGGGAACAGCTTGTGGGCTCCCGGAGCCCCACGCCGCCAGCCTGGCGCAGACTTGGAGGGGTTGTTTTCAATTTAAATGTGAATTGGATGAGGAGAAAAATGTTTCTCTTGGCAATTCCATAGGATCTCACTCTTCTGACAGATGTTGGAGTTTATTATCCCATCGGGCCAGCGTTTTGTCGAGCAGAATTGCTAATTATTTCGGAGGCCGGGCCACACTGAGGTAGAGAAGGAGGTGGCGAGGTGGGGAGGGAGGTGGCGGGTGAGGCTTTGGGTGGCATCTGGCAACACTGGAATGCTAGGCCCAGCCTACCCTCTCCCCACTCCCCACTCCCCACTCCCCTCCTGAGATCTGCAGACATTTGTGGGCAGGGCCTGCCCTGTCCCTTGGTTTCTGCTTCGTGGAGTTCCCTGGAGGAGGCAGCAGGGGTCTGTTCTTGCCAGCACTGCTTTGGCCTCACAGTGAGGACTCTGTAAGGTCACTTTGGGGGTCTGGGATTGCTTGTGTGTACGGGGTCCTGGGTGGTCGTTGGGGAAATATTCCAGAGAGGCCGGTGCTCTTCTCACTGTGTGAAGCCAAAGTCGTTGATTGTAAGGACCCCACCTGGGCAGAGGCCATGCTTATGCAGGCATGTGGCTGGGTATCTTCACAATGGTGGGCTCTGTGGTCGTGTTGGGGTTTGGCATGTCAGTGTGCTGTGCTTGTGGGTCGTGAGCCGCCTGGCATGACTGCATCTATCTACGAATCAGATGTCTGTGGCTGAGTTGCTCAGGCCTTTGAGCTATGGCTCGAATTCATTTCTGTCCCTGGTCCCTGCACAGCAAGGTGAGGGAGGCCTTGGAAGACAGATGGCCAGAGGGGACTAGACCTCAGGAGGGGTGGGCTAAGGCTGGCCAGGGTGCCATTCAGCCATTGTGGGGGAGCCCCGATTTCACCGGGCTCAGTGGTGAGTGGACTGTGGGGGTGGGTTTCCTGGTCTCTGGAGATGTGACCCTGGCACCCAGATCCCTGGCCTCCCAGTCCATCCAGCCGAGGGATCTTAACCTCACACCTGGGGCATCATGGAGCAGGGGAGCAGGGCCAGTTCCCCCTGACAGCCAGCAGGGGACCCAAGATTCCTATAGGACTGGGTCTGAAGGCCTCCTGACTCCACACAGCCTGTGTCTGACTCCAGTTCATCTCTGACACTGGGAGAAACAACTCCTCCTTTAGTCTCCTCTAAGAACCACCCCCTCTACCTCTGCCCCCTTCCTTACCCACCACTCCTTCCAGAGCCCCAAGACAAGAGGCTAGATGCCCTGACTGCCCCCAGGACCCAACACATTATTCTCCCCATCCTTGGATGCCCCACCCCTTCTCCCTCTTGGCCTCTGCCCCCATTCTCCACCCTCCCAGTTCCAGGCTAACCGAAGCTCAATTCCCCAGGTTTAACACAAAGGCGGCAGCAGCAGCTAGGCAGGATTTTATAACCCTAATTCACAAGGGATTCCCTGGTGTCCCAGCTCTAGAGGCTCTAGAATTGAGATGCAAACCAAGACCAGCAGAGCACAGGGCAGGGAGGGTCCACCCTGGTGCTAGGTCAGGAGAAACGGCCACAGCATCTGGGCCTGAGAAGATGGAATAAAGCCCTGTGGCCTCAGTCTCTCCCCATCCCAAGTCCTGGACCCTGGCAGCCACTTAATGGCGGGGAGGGTGCACAGCCACCCCTAGACTGAGATCCTATGAGGCATCTCTGATTGACCATGTGTCCCTGGGAACCAGGCCCTCTCTCTTCCCTGGATAAAACACCATGACATCCTTCCATTAAATAGGGCATGTTCAGAAGAGTAAATTGCTACTATTTTCTCCTTTTACTTCACTGTCATCAAAAATTGATCTCATATTGCATCCTTATTTCAAAGAATGAGCTAAAAAAATAAAATAAAAATTCCTACTCCTCAGAGTGGCAGCTGCATCAAGCTTCCCATTCCCCCCCCCCACCTCACCCTACACACCCTTCCCCCAAAAAAAGAAAAGAAGAGAAGAAGAACACGGCCATAGAAACACTGCGCAACTACCAGCCCTTCCGGGGCAGCTGAGTGTGGCGGGGCCGTGGCTTTGGGAGTGAGGAGGGGCAGGCCCAGTCTGCGGGCAGAAGGGGATTTTGATCTGGTGAAATGTGGTAGAAAATGGGGTAATTGGGGGAGGTTAATTTGGATCTAAATTGAGCGATTCGTTATCTCAATAAGAAGCATCTCATTTTCCAGGGAGATGACTGTGCCTGCCAGATGCCGGCCTGCCCGTTGGCAGGGCAGTGGCTCAGAGCAGGGCCCTGCCGCCCACCCTCAGCTGGTCTGGCCTCACAGAGACACTGACTCCCCAGCTTGGGGGTGGGGAAGGCAAAGACAGGGGTCCAGGAAGGGGAAACTGAAGCTGGGGAGAGTGTGGCACCCCAAAGAGCACTGAGGCCTCCTAATCCCAAATGGTTTTCCTTCACATGAGTCAAGCTGCTTGCTGGAAAAGAAGAGAATGAGTGGGGTGGGGAGCACAATTTAATTTCGTTTATTTCCCAATTCATTCGGCAAAGTATTGAGCAGCTCTTCACAAAAGCACAGGGTATAAAACATAGAATATGAGATAAAGGAGCCAAGGCAAGCAACCTCAAGACCAAGTGCTTGGTCTGGTAGGGCCTCCAGGTTGACCCTGAGCCTCCTGGTAGCCAAAGGAAAAGGGAAACCCAGTGCTTTGTGTTCTAACCACAGGAGATGAGACTTTAGATCACCTCCCCACAGAAGCCAAGTCTTGCTTCCCATGGAATGGTGTTTAGGGGACACTTCATGATGTGCCCCTCAGCTCCTCCCCCCTTTACTGGGGCCAGGGGCTGGCACTTGGGCTCCAGTCCCGAGCATGTCTCTCCTCCCCAGGCTTCAGATCCTCATCTGTTCTTTGCCAGGGACCACAGGCAGGAGCTGCTGACAGTGCTGGGACCACTGATCACACAGGTGTGGCCAATACAGGCTTCAGTGCTGGAAGCCTGGGCTCAGCAGCTGAACAGACCTAGGTTTGGGTCCTGGTCCCTCCTCTTGCCAGCTCTTTGGCTGTGGAGTGCTCAGACACATTGTTATGAGACTCCTTCTTCTGAAAAATGAACCAGTAGCACTAGCCTCACCCACCATGGTTGTGTTGGTCACAAGCAGACTGTAGACCGTAAGTGATAACTGTAATTACGAAGACATTTGGCAGGTTTGGGACCTGGTTTGGGACTGGTGCACAGGATTTCCTTGCTCCGAGTATATGCCTAACCTGGTATTGGCTGTACTGTGACTGCAGGGTTGGGGGTGAGCATGGAGACAAGTGGAAGCCCGTCCCTCCACTGTGAACTCCACAAGAACAAGGCTGAGTCTCATTCATCCTGTGTCTCCGGCACCAGCACAGGCCGTGAGCATATTTGTTGAAAGAAGAAAGAAGAGGGGCCCTGGGGTTCTCCTTTTCATTTATTCCATACTGTGGTGTTGAGGTAAGATAACAGAAGGCGAAGTGATCGCAGGTGGAGTGAGGCGTGGGAGGAAGGTAAACCAATGGACAAAGTGAGGGCACATTTGAGGAGTGGACCACTAGGCGTGAATGAGCAGGTGGTAGCCAGAAGGGCCCGTTTGGCCAGGCATGTGTGGCAGGCGGTAGGGCCTGTGGGGCCCAGTGAGCTACCTCACACCCAGCCATGGCAGGAAGCAGCCCTGCCCACCCTATGCCTTAGAAGGTGAGTTCAGGACATGAAGATGAGACTCCACCTACCATGTGCAAATGGACCTGAACATATGTTTACGTACATGCATGAATATACACACGTGTTCCCACGCACATGTGCAGAGGTATTCACATACATGGGATTTCTTGTCTGCACTTGTGTTCGAGGACTCTCATGCATGAACTCATGTGTTAACGTTCAAGTGCAAATACACATCTCCTTCACTATTTCCAAGTGCTCCACCCCCAGGATTGCAAAGCTGTTGATCACAAAGTCGGATGGAAGAGGCCTTATCTCCCACCTCTTACTAAAGCTGGAGACTCCTGTGGTCCTCCTGCTTGGCAGACCTCTCTTAGCGGAGGCCCAAGAGTCCCCAGTCACAGGAGTCCCACTTGCCCCCTTCTCCTGTGGGGGAGTTCTAGGGGGCTCTGGAGGCAGGGGAACTGCATCAGGCTCCAAAGTACTGGGGAGGGAAAGCCCCCATGGCCAAGACCCAACCCCAGGGACGGGCCAGAGGCCTGGGCCAGGCAGAGCAGGGGGCTGGGAATCAGGTGGTCTGGAGGCCTTGAACACCTTGGTGAGTAGAGGCTGGGCTGGTACTAGGGCACAAAGACCCTCCCTACCCCAGAGAGTGCCTGGCTCTGGGGATTCAGGAAGGGAAGCAGACCCAAGGGTGGTAAGCAAGTTCTACACTCAGCCTCACTGTTCACCCCCACCCTAGGGGAGTCCCCCCTCTTGCTGAGCTTTGGTGTTGCCACCTATGAAGTGGGATGAGGATGGTGCACGGAGGTTCTGCCCTGATGGCCATGGAAAGATGGCTGGGGCCAATCCAGCTGGCCCAGGACTCAGAGTCTGCTCCTCCAGGCCCTTAGCTCAGGCAGCAGTCTCAGATCTAGACAGAGCCAAGTACAGTTGCTCCCAAAGGGTCACTAGGTTCAACACTGATGAACACAGACCCACAGCAGTGCCCTAGCCCTGATGCCATGAGGGTCACAGGCTGTGCCTGGCAGCCGTGCCAGAGGCTGACCACAGGTAGAAGAGGGCCCTTGGGGTCCAGAGCTCACTGGGTGACCTTGGGCAGGACACACAACTCCCCACCTCCTTTGGGCACCCCTCCTGTTTCCTCTGCTCAGCCTGTGCTCTGGGAAAGGGGCAAGAACACCAAGGCTACCCAGGATGACAAGTGTAAGGTCATGCAGTAAAGCTGAGGCTGAGCTCAGGCCCACCGGGGTCTCCTTCTGCCCCCTGAATCATCACCCTGCCCCACAGCGTTCCCCCATTCCATGCTCTCTGATCCACAGCCAGCCTAAGGCCTGCTTCCTCCTCAGAGGGAGCTTGTGATGTCTCATGAGTGAATCAGTGAGTGGGGAAGGGAAGTTTAGTTACACAGCCCCAGGGACAACCCCACACCCTGCCCTCAGAGAACTGTGACTGCAGACAAACTGAGTAACCACCTATGAGCCTCAATTTCCTCATCTGAAAAATGGGTTAGGAATGGGATCTGCTTTGTAGGGGCTGCTCTAGGATTCATGAACAGTGCTGGGGTGCAGTGAGCATGCAGTGGTGTGGCCTGTGACAACCAGTTCGTGTGACAAAAAGTCCTACAAATGCATTTCTGGGTGCAGGAATCCCTCATCAACTGTATATATTTCAGAAACACTTTTTACTCAAAGCCCCGCCTAATCACCTGGCCATGGGTTTCTCCTCCCCCAGAAAACTCCTGATCCTTCCCTGACGTCTGACTCTCTTCCTGGCCTTTCCTATTAAGCCCAAGTGCCACCGGATTCCATGTGGCCAGCACCTCAGCGTTCTTCTATTTTCTCATTGATGCAGTGATGGCAGATTGTGCCATTTTCCCATTTCACAGGGAGGAAAACTGAGGCCAGAGAGCTAAAATCACCTAGTCAGAATTGACCCGAGTCCACTGTGGGTCCATCACTAGAGGGTCCCTCCCATACAAAGTCTAACCCAAAGGGCTGAGATGGAATTCCCAGGGGCTTAGCCAGCTGGGATTCAGGGGTCCCTCTCCTGGGAGATAGTAGAGAACAGACTCCCAGACCCTTGTCCCAGGGGAGAGGGGCTGCAGCCTGAATGGAGGTTGGGGTGGCAGAAATGCCCCAAATAGGCAGGCACGTGCTGCACAGCCGCTGCCCCAGCCTCCCCAGCTGGTGCCATGGCTCTGTGGCCGTTGCTAGGCATCTGTAAGGCCCAGGTGGGCCCTACCTGTCGTGGAGCAGCCGCACAGCATGGGGTGGGCACTGGGCCCAGGCAGGAGCGAGGCCGCCTCCGCCTGCCCGCCCTCCTCTCACTTGGCAGCAGCGAGCAGAAGCCATTAGCGCCTGGCAGCCCGTGTCCCACAGCTCTGACAAACGCCTTAAATGTTGTCGCCAAGGCTCCAGCTGTCCCTTCGGCCGCCTTTACTCCTCGTAATAACCAAGTGTCGAGGCTGATTGGAGCAGCGGGATGCAGCCAGTATTCAGAGCAGCTTTTACCCTGGATGTTTCCACCTGGCTGCCAGGCTGTGCCCACCCCACCCTACGCCTCCAGGCCTTTGTCTGCCTGTCACCTCTGCCCAGGCCCCCAGCATTGCCCCCAGACCAACCAGTGCCCAGCTTTGTGTCCCAGGTTGTGCCCATGCTGCTGCCACCAAAGCTGGTGGGCAGGGATGGGATGGAGTCTCAGGCATCCACACCCAGCAGAGTGGGACGATCTGGCTCCAATTTCCACTCTTTTGGGTGACCTCTGAGAGGGAGCCCCCACTTCCTCTTGGTTCGACTTCATCTCTCAGCCTTGGTGTCCTTGTCGGTGAAATGGGAATGATGATTGGGCTTCATGAGGCTTAGAGGGAACGTGTGTGAAGCAAGGTGTAAATCACGGTGTCCTGTGGAAGAGGCTTGGCCACACTACGACCACAGACACTCTTGGATGGAAGGAGGCTCAGGAGAGCAAAAGCCTGCATCAGCTGATTTGGCCATGACTGCCCTCCTCTCCCCACAGAGAAGCCCACTTGTTCCCACCTCCATAGCTTTGTACTGCTGAGGCTTCCACTTGGAATCCCCTTCCTTCTCTCTGTCTGGCCTTGTCCTTCAAGTTTGGCCTGCTGTTCCCTCTTCCAGGAAGCCCTCCCAGCTTGATCTACCCACACTTCTCTCCCACAGGTTTTATGTGACCTTTTGAGTGGGTCCTAGATGCTCAACATTCTCCTCTTATTGTCTGCCTTCATCCTCACACAGCCTCATGTGGTCAGGACCATTATAAACCCCATTTTAGAGACAAGGTAATCAAGGTTCAGAGAGGGGTGAGCATCAGTCATCCATGTCACACATGGGGTTTCTGGCTCTGCCCCATGGGGCACTGTGGCCACTGATCAGGGAAGTAAACTAAGTCCCACCTTCTGGAGTGGGTGAGCACCCCACCCAGCCCCTGGGCCATGAGGGCTTCCTTCCTGAGACACCCAGTTATAAGCACCAGAGTCCAAGCCAGATTTGATTGGTTGATTTATGAGGTCTCTGATCACTGAATCATTTGTTTACAGGTTCCCTAGCCTTCAGATGGTACAGGAGGGTGATGGACAGAGAAAGGTAAAGAGTGAGTAGTCTCTGCCCATTCATCAGACTTTCCTCAGGGATACAGAGGCGATGGGGCAGGTCGTGGCGTGGGCAGTGATGGTGGTGGTGATCACAAGGAGAAGTGATATGCTAGCGGAGCTGCCAGAGTGGCATGATGGCCATAGTAGTGACGTAGTGGTGGTGGAGGTGATGTTTATAGTGGCATTGATGGTGGATAGTTATATAATAGTGTTGGTGCTTGTGATGATGAGGGTGAAGGTAGCGATGGTGGAGCTGCTGGTGATGGTGGAGATGGTGATAGCAGTACCACTGGGGATAACAGTGCTAATAGTTATGGGCATAACTTTGGCAGTGATGATGGGAGTGGTGCTGGGGTGATGAGGATTATGGTAGCCACAGTGACAGGGGTAGCAGTCGTGGTGAGATGGAATGATATTGGCAGTGGTGATAGGGAATGTTGGTGGTAGTCACGGGAATGTTGAGGGTGGTTAAGTGGAGGTTACTGGTGGTGATGGAGGTAATGGTACTGGTGGTGATGGCGTTGATAGGGTTGGCAAGGCTTCCTGTGGTGTGTACCTCATGGGACAGTCTACCAGGCAGCCCCATACCACATGTGGGCTGTGCCCTAGCAGGAGGCAGGATGCAGTGGGGCTTGCTTGATTCTCTTTTTCTTTTAACCTCCAGTGAGCACAGCCTTCTGGGTAATGAGATGCAAATTGCAAGAAAAGACAATGAGCCAGCCTGTGGCTGGTGGGGCAGCTTTTAGAGTCAGTCTGATTGCCTCCATGCCAATTTGCATGGCATTAGCTGTACATGTCTCCTCCAACAGGCTCATACATTTCATCTGAGGTCACTTGGATGATTGCATTCAACAAAGGGTGGTGACCTGTGATCCAGAGCAGGGACAGGGACAAGGCCACTCTGACCCTGACCTGACCAGGGCTCCAGAGTATGGCACCAAGGAGTCTGGGCCTGTGTAAAAGTCCAGTGGTTGGGCTAACTTCATGGTCAGCCAAGGCTGACCATGGGTCTGGTTTGGCCCACACCATAGTTCTATCTGGGCATGTATTGCACAAATGACAAACAGGCCTTAGGCAAAAGTGAGGCCTGGCTTTTCCCTGGGATGCCTCAGTACAGGTCCAGGCTCTGCCCCTAACTGGCACCATTGCCTAGGCAGTCCCTCCCCCACTGTGCAGTAGGGCCCCCAGCCTCATTGTCTCCACATTGGAGGTGATGATCATCAAGCCAGGCTCTGCCTATGGTGTGCTCAGCCAGTTCTCCACATCAAGGTCACATGTTGCAACTCTCTGAGCAGGCCCATTCTGTCACTGTCACCACCACTTAAGGTTATGCCTGTGATTATTCCTAGAGTGAGACCCGGGGAGCCTAGGCAGGGCGAGACCCAGGTGGATTCCCAAACCCAATCCTGTAGGCCACCTGCCCTGGGGTCCCTGCTGCAAGGTGAGTCAGGGGCCCCTTCCCTGCTGTCCTTGCTCTCTGGCTCCTGCAACTTCTCTGACTCAGTGCATCCCCATGCCCTCCCCCATACAGATGACAGTTGGACCAGGGGCTCTTTCCCTTGGCCCTCCACCTCCAACCCAGCCAATGCCCCCTCAGGCACATCCCTGTGCCCCTCTGGGCCCGCCTCCCTCCTCACTGTCCAACTGCCTCTCCCCCTGAGGTTGGGCCTAATCAGAGCTAATCAGAAAATTATGAGCTGCCTGATTACTGATTAGATTCCTAATGTTAATAGAGTCGAGAAGGGCCCACTCAGGCTGTGTTTTAGGAAAAAGTATAAAAATAACATCAAGGAAAGGGAGCATGGCGGCTGGGCAAGGGCTTGGGTTCGCTTTGGTCACAGGTTGGGGCTCAGGCTCTGCTGTGCTAGTTGGAGCGTGGGGGTGGGGAACAACACTCAGGCTCAGCTTTAGGGTGGAAATACATTTCACAGCAGAGAGGCCTCCTAGCATCCCTAAATTCTGCCAGTGAAGTTGCTACCCCAGGCAGCTTTTCCTACAGAGGCCTCTGTCACGTTCTATGCTCAGGACAGTGGGTCTGAATCGCAGTGGAAGAACTTATTGATGGTATACCACATGCAAGCACGGCCTGGTCTGTACTACTTATGGGCCTACTTATGCCTAGCAAAGGCCAGGCACACAGTAGGTGCTTAATAACCATTTGACAGTTAAGAGGGAACGTCACATCAACACCTTCTCACTGGAATCTCTAGCCTTCTGTCCCTGAGCTGTGGCGGGGTGTAGAGGCATCTGAAAAGGCTTCCTGGAGGAGGGTATTGGAGCACATCAGGAGAAGGCACTGGTCTGAGGCCCAGGCAAGGGGTGCTGAATTCCCCAGGGATCCAACTCCTGGCTGACCTGGCCAGATGAGGGGTGCACATCCACCTTCATCGGCAGCCTCTTACTCTAGCAGGATCCCCATGACTTTTGCTTCCAAACCGTCTCATCACTGACAGCAGCAACTGGGTGGGGCTGGTGGATGACATCTTCATGAGGTCCAGAGTGGGTCTGGGGTCCCAGAGAGAAGACATGAGCAGCTCACACCCCTAAGGCAACCCCTTGGCCCCCCTACATGGGGTGCCCAGTGTGGCCCATACTTAGATTCAGCCTCTCTCTGTGCTCACCTTTACCTCTGCATCATCTTGGATCCCTGTGTTCTGTCAGTGCTGCTTCTGGCCTGGTCTCTGTTGTCTCTGTCCCAGGGAAACCCAGGGCCTCCAAGCCAGTAGGTTCCTAAGGACACCTCCTGATCCAGCCCCCACCAAACTGACCATGGTGGAAGCCTGTGCCTAGCTCTGGGGCCACATAGACCCATGAATCAAGTCCCTTCCTTCAAGAGACCACATCTGGGAGGGAGCTAGACAGAACAGAGACACCATAGGGAATTTTGGAAACCCACCTGACAAGGGCACTAGGCTTCCCGGAGGAGGTAGATGGGCACTGACTCCTAAAGGGTGAGGCAAAGCTGCCAGGGGAGGAGGCAGGAAGGTCGGTACAGGCTCAGGGCACAGGAAAAACAAGGGTAGGGAACCTAAGCATGGCAGAAGTGCAGAGTTCAAGGTCAGCATGGTGGGAGGCATGAGATTGGCAGGGCCAGGCCACACAGGGCCCTGTAAAGGATGGCGACAGAAAAGAGAGGAGTGGTCAGGGCATCTAGGAAGCACTGGATCACTAGATGGGAAGCACAGGGGCCTGTGTGTGAAACCTGAAGGTGTGAGGGCCTGGGGCAGATGAGCCCGTGCCAAGCAGCTTGGGTGGGTGTCTGAAGTTGGGGCAGGGGAGGGGGTGTTCTGGGGAGGTCTGGTCTGGAAGGGGGAAGAGGGAGGTCACAGGAATACGGGGCTTTGGAGGGGAGCAGCTTCTAAAGGGTGACCTTGGGGAAGTGACAGCCCAGCTTGGGTGGGGTTGGTTGAGTAGGATACCCCAATGAGCTCTCAGTCCCTGCCTGGGGCTGGGCTGGGCTGAAGGCCAGGCCAGAGTGCTGGGGGACAGTGGACAAGGGTGATGCTGAGGAGGACAGTCCATTGGCATGATCTTCAGAGGGGGAGAGATCATGCCATGGTGAGAAGGCCCAAGAGAGAAACTGAGTTTGAGGGAAACAGTCAGGAGGCCCCTGGGATGAAGCTGAGGGAAGGGGCAACCCAGGACCTGGGGCTGAGTCTCCAGTTTCCAGAGTGAGTCCACATCCTGCCCTCTGTCCATACCTTGTTCACATCCCCACAACCCTGGGAGGACCCGACTGGGATTCTAGTCCCCATTATTCAGGTGAGAAACGGAGGTCCAGGGAGCTAAAATCAGTGCTTCCCAAAGTACGTGCTGAGCCGGTCACTAAGCCTTAGGAGCTCAGGCCTCCTACGTGGCAGGGGCATTGTCACACACAAGCACACAGACACCCACACGTGTGTCTCTAGAACATGGCCTGATGAGGGGAAAGGAGGTGTTCCACGGTACACTTAAATAAATGATGTGTTGCCCTGCTCCTCTAATCAGAGAGTGGCCAACAGCCCTGGGCCTGATACCCTCACATGATGCTATCTGCAAGTTTTTAAAGGATGAAAGAAACATTGATGAATTACACTGAGTCATCATCCAGAGAGAGGAAAACCAACAAAACTGACAAATTTATGAGAAATTCTACATGGCTCACGAGGGGCTGGTTCACCTGTGGAGATGTGCAGGTTTCATGCTGGGAGCTGAGAGGGTGCCAGCTAGGTTGGCAGGTTCTTACCCATGTGAGCCCCTGAGGGACCATGCTGGGCAGGGCAGTGCCTTGGAAGGAGCCCCAGCAGCCTCAGAGTCCACGTGGCCCAGCCCTCCACTCAGGCTCCTAAGAGCCAAGGTGCTTGCATATGGCTGGGCTCTGGGGCCACAGCCCAATTTGGACCTGACTTAGTGTGTTAGACTTACTGGCTTGGTTCTCATTAGGGAACCTCTCACAGGTGCCTGACAGGGGACCTAGGAGTAGCAGCAGAGACCTGACAGGGCAGGTCCCCAAGAGCTGGTCCTGTCCTGCTGCCCTCAGCACGAGGTTGTGCAGGGCCACACTCATCCCCTCCTGAAGCAGCCAGAGTTGAAATCTCTGAGTGTGGACTTCATCTGCAGTTCAGGACAACTGCTCTGTCATTTCAAGCTGGCCCCTGCAAATGTTCTTCCCAGCCACCAGAGACCCTTTCCCCACCCCCTGCCCTGTTCTTTGTATTGACCATGGTTCTTGCTGAAAGCTAAAACACGGAAGCCAGTGAAATTTATGTTGCCACCTGAGTGCCACTTCACCTCCTTTCCTCCCTGAGAAGAAATGTCTCAGCTCATGGCCTTCCTATTCCTGATGTGAAAATGTCTGCTTTGGGGTTACATACTAGTAATAGGACAGAGTGGAGGTTTTAAGTGTCCTCTCATGGCAAAATACAAGCTAGCAACCATCCTTGGGTGCTCAGAATGATCTGGGAAATCTTACCTGGTCTGAAATTCAAGCTTCTGGACACCAGTTTCCCCAACCCCATCTCCATCTTCATCACAAGCCACCCCTCACTTCTTCAAATTTTTCCTGGGAAATTAAAACACAGGCTGCCCCTTGAAGGCAGGGCCAAGAGGCCACAGGAATCAATAATCAAGGCCAAGATGCCCACAGGGAGTGAGCAAGCCCAGGACTGGGGGTGGAGAGACAGGCGCCCCCTTCTAGAGGGGAACAGCAACTGGAATGAGTTTTTCCCTGTTACATGTATTCTGACCTTTTTGTTTTTTAAGGAAAAAATCCATTTTACTAATTTTTTTTTTTTTTTTATCAACTCGTGGAGGATGCTTGTGGCTGGTGAGAGAAAAGGTCAGGGAGCCTGTCACTGCCAACAAACAGTGCAGGCTCATGTGGTTGCTCCCTCTCCACCAGGCGCCCTTTGCAGCTCGGAGTGTTGGTTTTTTCCCTGCAGTTTTGTTTGCTGGAATTTTGGTCTGGGTGTTATGTGTTTGTTTGTTTGTTTGTTTCTCATTGTTCCAATGGTTGTTTTATCTTTAAGCTAAAGCACAGTTAATACAGAAAACATGGGTCAGATGTGTTGTGGGACGGGAGCCGGGTGTGGATGGATGCAGGAAGGAGTGAAAGAAGGGAGGTGGGAGGGAAGGGCTGAGTGCCAGTCCCACCCAGGAGGCGCCGGTGTCAGCAGCACATTTGACAGGAGGGCAAACCCACAGGCCTCTGCATCACCTGCCATGCCTAAGTCATGGGTCCCGTGAGCCCACTCTGCCCATGCTGGTGCACTTGTCTTCCCTGCTCAGAACCCAGCAAAATGGGGATCAGGACAGGACCCATCTGCAGAAGGTTATGGTGAGTGAGGTTGTGCCCATAAAGCTCTGAACAGTCAGAGTCATCGAGACACCCATCACTCACATAGCAGGCACTGTCTGCCCACCTGCACCTCCTGCAGGCCACAAGCTGTGCAAGAACAGGGCCAAGTTGAGATTCTCCTGGTCCCTGAGTGTGGATGTACCTGCTTGAAGAAGGTGGTAGACAGACAGACAAATGTCCACTCAGGCTGAGGTGGCAGGAAGAAAGGACCCACAGGGCCAGGACTCCCCACCTGCCTGCACATCTACCCCATTGTCAGCGCAGCGCCCTCCTTGCTAAGCTGCATCTTCCTTCATTATTATGTAGATATTTTAATTATGCAGATATGTTCTTAGACAGTTTTAAATATGTATATTATTTACTCATTAGACCGTAACAGCTCTGGAAATTGGAAATCTGTATTTAGTATCTATCAGTACACAATACAGAGCTAATACAGGGCCTGCAGGTGGGGAGGGAAGCAGTGAGCAGTGGCAGCAGTGCTGTGCTGGGCAGGGGCTTCTGGGTACCCAGGTGCTTACTCCCTCCCACGGCCTGGGCCCAGTGCCACCAAGATTGAGGGGTGAGTTCAGAGCAGTATCTGAGAGTCCAGTTACTGATCCTCTCCCCTGGGGGAAAAGCAAAGGAACCACTCTGGGAAGCAGGTGGGGAGCATCTGAGTCCGACCAGCCAGGCCCCACCTGGCCAGACCTGGTTCTTCCCTGCATTACCGAACCAAACTTGGGTCCACTTGCCCACGTGCAGAAAGGCCAATCTACTGACACTGGCTTGTGGTAAAGGAAAGTGCTGCGTTTGTTTCAGGGCACCAAGTAAGGAATTGGGGACAGCTAGTGCTCAAAAAGCCCAAACTCCCCGATGGGTTTCAACAAAGTATTTTTGAAGGCCGGCTGAGGGAGGGGTGTAGCAGGGTATGTGATCAGCTCATGCACAGTTCTCCAGTTGACAGTGAGGACTACCAGCTAATGGTTATCTAGTTAACATCTTCCATTTGGTGGGGGTTTTAGCATCTGTAAAACAACTCAGAAAATGTGCATCAAATACTGTAATCTAGGTACTTCAGAGAGGAGTTACAGCAGAGGATATAGGGGAGGGATCTGTCCCCAGAAGGCCCCTTGGGTTCTGCTTGTTTACACCTGGGATGGTCACCGTCCAACAGAGATGGCAGACCTGGGTTTCCACCACTTCCTCACCTGGGGCCCCAGGGCAGTGGTTCTAATGTTCAGTCCCCTTACAGGAGGAGGAACAAAAGAATTCACCTCTCAGGGGTCTTGCTAGGGGTGGGATGGCGAGGGTGAGGAACAGGTATAGTCTCCCTCCTGTCGTTGGATTAACTGTGCCAGTCAGTGAAGCCCTGGCCCAGAGTAGTTCCAGGGGCAGTGTCTGGTATCGTCCTGTCATCATTGCCTTCCTTGCAACCCTCTGCAGTGTTCTCAGGGCATATCCTTGGGGCTGCTGCCCCCAGCCTCCACCTCAGAGCCTCCATCACAGCTTCTGCCAGACTCAGCCTCCAGTGGCACAGATCTCAATTTCCTGTGCCCTGCAGGTTCAGGGCCTTTTATCCTAAGCTTCTCATATTATCTTGGAAGAGAGAGTAGCTATACCTAATTAAGACTAAAATACTTGTACAGTCTTTCCCTCTGGGCTGCACAAAACAAATCCTGTTTGATGGGCAGTTGCTCCCCAGATCCTTTTGGGCTAGACCCCTTACTGTGGGGTGGCTCCAGGTAAGAGGTGTAAGGGCAGGAGCGGGCCCTCAGAGAGGATGGAGAAGCCTGAGAACTCCAGCCCCTCACCTCACCCCTCCCGGCATGCACTGGGGCCTTATCCTCCAGATGTTGGCCTCTGAGGGGGACCCACCATGGCCCAAGGTCCCCTATCTCAGGTCATGGTCTGTCTCAGCTCCATGGCAACTGAGAGGCTGTGAACTTAGTGAAATTCGAAGGTGCCTGTGAAGGGGACTGCTCCCCAGGGGAGCTTTGTCCACAGCCCAGTCCTCCTCTTTCTTGCCTTTTCCTGTAAGAACAGTTTCTGAAACGGAGGGAAATTGGTTGTTAAGTGAAACTCTCTGATAATTGCCTCTGAAATGCCCGCTGTTATCGTGATTGACTTGGCCATGAACAGCCCTGCTCAGCAGTCCCACCATGGTTCCCTTGGCCATGATGGAGACATTGCAGGCCAGGCAAGCCACCATCAGCAACTTCGTAGAAGCATCACCTTCATAGGCAGCCCTCACCCTCCAGGATGTAATGAAGAGGCTCAGAGAGGTTAGACCACACACCTCAGGTCACACAGCTGGCTGAGCAGAGCCAGACTTAAGCCTTTACCCAGGTTCAGAGACACTCTGACCTCGATTTTGTAGCTGTTCATTGAGTACTACTATGTGTCAGGGGCCAGGTTACTATAAACTTGACAGCTGCCAGATATAGCCCCCACTAAGCTCAGAGCTCCAAGGGAAAAACAGACAAAGCATACGGTTCTCTGAGTTCCTTGATGAGGACAAGTGGGAGCTTGGCAGGGGTCAGGGAGTGGTCAGAAGAATGGGGGCGAAGCTAACACCTCAAGAATGAGGGAGTGGAACAGGCTAGAGGAGTCTGGGCGAGAGTGCACCAGGAGGGAGCAGAATGTGTGGGGCCTGGTAGCAGGAGGGCCCCTGGTATGTATTCCCAGTCCTCGTCCCTCTCACCCTCAGTCCCGAGGGGCTGAGTGCAGCCACAGCCTGCCCCGTCCACCTCCCACTCAGCTGCCTTAGCCTTCCTCCCGCACCACCAGGCCCATGTGTTTAGCAGTTTCCACACGTCCAGTGCCCAGGGATGGACTGATTGATCTGTAACACTGAAAAAATAATAATGGCTTGATCGTTAGTGAGGATTAAAAGTAATCCTTTCGCTGCGGCTATTGCAACTCCGTTATTCACGAGTCAGCGGGCTGACCGGGGCCTTTGAGCCCGTGGGACTCCATGAGTTCAAGGAGGCTGGGGGGTGGGGCCCTCTGTCCCTGGGTCTCCCTCACCTTGGCCGCTAGGCCAGGGAGCCTGAGGGGCCGTCAGCCCCCATGTTCCTGAGGCCTGTGAATCCCAGGGTCAGAACTAAGCCCTGAGAGGGTGAAGGAGCTGGCATCACCCGGCCAGTGGGGAAGGTAGGGTCTGGAGAGGACTGCTTCTCAAGGCCATGGCCCAGTTTGGAGACTTCAACTAGTGTCAGTTTAGTGTTTGCAATCCAATCAACCCTGTGGTTTTCTGTGGCCAGGGGCCTGCTCTGGTTGTTCCCACATGTGCCCCAGCCTCAACCCCAACAAAGAGCAGTGGCCTTGGCAGAGCCCCATATGGGCTCCAGGCCCACTCTGAGAAAGGTCTGGAGTCCTTGGGAAGCTGGTGGGCCGCTGGGGGTGGGCAGTGACTGCCCAAGGCTCATCCTCGAGGTGCAGCCCTGGGGGCTGCCCTCTGGGCTCACACTCTCTCATCCAGGCCAGGTGCCTCATGCATGGTCAGTGCTTAGTTAACAGGACTGGCATGACTTGTTAACCATGTGTCCCACAGTAACATCCTCTGAGGAGGGGCACTGCAGGCTTGTGATTCAGAGGCCTCATCCATCCCAGCTGTTGGGGTTGGGGTAGGGGTGTTTGTGGTTGAGGCTGAGAGGAGGCCCCAGGCTGGAAAGGGAGGGACAGGAGTTGGGTGCATAGGAGCCCCTGGGACCTTAAGAAAGCTTTGCCTTTTAAATGCAGAGCCATAATGAGCTGCCAAAGGGTTTAGGGGTTTGGGGAGGAGGGGGTAGCCATGTGCTCAGATCCACATGTTGAAGGTGCCAGGTGCTGTGTGGAGAAAGATGATGAGGGGCCAGAGAGGATACAGGAGGCTGAGGGAGGACGGTCTGGGCTGGGATGACCAGTGGGTGATCTGAGAAAAATCAATGGTGGAATGTAGGGGGATGTAACAAGGTGGATGGTCTCATTTCAAGAAGGGTGTCATGAGCTCCAGTGTGCCTGGGGGTAACCCCAGGTGTCCAGGAACTCAGGAGGGGCCAGGATTGGAGGCAAGACCTGGGAGGTGTCTGGGACTAGAAAGGCCTGTGGCCCTAAACCCCACCTAAGCAGGCACTGCAGTAACAGGTGGGCAGAGGACAGAACCTACAAGAAAGATAATGGGGTAAGAGGAGAGGGAGGTGGAGGCCAGTGGGGACTCAACATTGTGAAGCGAGGCGGTTTGACTCTGAGACGGACTTTCCCACCCTGCCCCCAGGTCCCTCATCCTCATATCCTCCCCAGCATTCAGTGCTCTTGGCCTGAGGAGGAGAGGGTGCCAGGCCCAGTGGGAGTGGGGCTGGCTCTGGATGGCCCCTCTAACTGCCAGGGGTGGCATCCTGCCCATAGAGTGGAGACTGCAGCTCTCCTGGGAATCCCCAGGTCCCCCCCCCCCCCACCACACTGTTTCATGCTGGAAGGGAGGAAAAGCTGGTTTCCCACTTCCCCCGAGGGGCAGCTTCCAGGCTTTATTAGAACCTCCCTTCTGGGGCCCACAAGCCTTTAGGCCTGGGCTGATGGAGGGGAGCACTTCTGTTGAATACCAAGGGGCCAGGGCCTTCTGAGTAGGGCTGGAGGCCCAGAAGACAGGACCCTACTGCTCCACCCACGGGGTCGAGGCGGGCAAGGTGTTGGGGACCAGAGCCCATCCCCCACCAAGAGCCACTCTATCTCTCCCAGGCCTGGTGGGCCCTGTGGAGAATGCCTTCAGACCTTAGTCATGGGCTAGGCAAGGCAAATTCGGTGGTGAGGGCCCAAGCCCAACCCAGAGTCACTCCGTGAACTTAGGCAGGCTACTCACCACCTGCATGCCTGGGTATCCTCATCTGAGGAGGATGTGTCAGGCACATTGTGAACGGGGACAGGTACACATGATGTGTCTCTGGCCCAGGGGACGGCTTGGATGCAGTAGGTGACCCGTTCAGGGTGACAGTCATCATTATGATTAACAGGACGTCACTGCACTCAGCTCTGTGGCAGGCCCTAAAGGGCCAGACTCAGTCCTGTCCTCAAGAGCCCCAAGATTTAGTAGAGGGACAGGATCCATGGAGATACAAAATAAGAATCTCTGGGCATCCAGGATTCAGGCCCAGAAGGTAGTCTGATTCTGGTGCCTCCTAAAGGAAGTCTTCCCTGATGTCCCAAGTTCCCACAACACTGAGCTTCCCAGAAGCACCTCAATTATTCCTACCCTGGTTGTTCTGTCCAGTTATGAGTCTGTTTCCCTCTGTGAACTGAGAGACAACAGGGCTGACTCTGCCATATCTCCGCACATCAGCACAACCTGGTGCCAGGTGTGCCAGGTAACAAGGTGTGAACAGATGCAGCTGTGCTCATGGGCAGAGTAGCTGACGGAAGAGACTGCAGGAACCAGCACCAAAGGACAGGCCAGGCTTGTGTGGACAGAAGGCTTGGCAAGCCCTGCTGGAAGGAAACTCAGGAAGCCAGGACAGAGACAGTGGTGCTGGGCTTAGGTGGACAGAGGTCAGCTATGGGCACCTCCTGCTGGACCCTGAACAAGCTGGGGGCAAAGGTGCATCAGCAAGGCACTCTCACTTCTGGCAGTTCACCCTTGGCTGGAGAGGGCCTTCCTTTTGGCACTGGGCTGACACTGGTTTGTAGTGGATAGAGAGTGACAGTGGACTTGGTTCCAGAGCCTAAGTCCCAGTACATCCTGGGGATCCCCCTGCCATCCTATGGGCAGGAGGTGTGGCTGAGCTGAAGTCCCGGACGTCCCATGGAGACGCCCCTCAGATCACTCTCTGCAGGCTTCACCTTGTCTATGGGAACCTGCTGTGGGTAGGAAAAGGGCCCACACAGTGAGATGGAGAATTTTTGGTGCCATGGAATCTCTGGGAGTCTGGCAGGATGTCCAGGGGGTCCCTGAGCCAGCCTGGCCCCAGGGAGCACTGGGGAGGGAGAAGGCTTTGGGCTGGGCATGGCCTTTCCTCAGCCTCTGACCTCCCTGTGCTCTGTCCCTCAGAGACTGGCCGATGCTGCAGAGAACTTCCAGAAAGCCCACCGCTGGCAGGACAACATCAAGGTAAGAATTGCCATGCCCTCCTCAGCCCCTAGGACCTGCCCACCCCCGGCAATTGTGGATGTGAATGCAGGGGAGGAGGGAGGGGAGGCTGCCCAGCCCAGACCCACTGGAAGTGCTTCGAAAGCTCCTTGGGGTGGAGCCAGCAACCGTTTGAGGCTCCCCTTGGTGCTGGGATACAGGGTGCAAATATGAACCTCTCATTTTACCCCAGAGGAGCTGTGGAGTCTCCCATGAGCAGATAGGCTGCTCTGAAGTGATGCTTCCCAAACTTGGTGTCCCCTTGGTGGTTAAGGAGATGTCTAGACTCCTAGAGGACCCCTGGGGCAAAGAGGCCTCTTGACTCCAGTACTTTCCAGACTTTAATACACTGACTTGGAAGAGAAGCTGGGAGAAGGGACCCTATCCCCTTCCCAGACTTCCCTGAGCAAGCAGCCTGTCTCTAGAAGGCCCCCAAGCTGGAATCGAGGAACAGGCTGTCACAGCCACAAAAACCTCTCCTACGACCAGTAGAGCTCAGAGGGAGCTCAGGTGCTGAGCAAGTGGAGGCTTGAGAAGCTGGGAGCAGGACTCTTCTTGAGGACGAAGGGCCCAGAATGCGAGGGAGAGAAGGAAAGCCTCACTGGCCCCCCAGCCTCAAGCCCAGGTGGCTCACAAATTCAGGCAGCTGTGTTTGATTTGGGCCGGGGCTGGATACACCTGCACCCTTTCTGTCAGGGTCCCAGTAAAGCAGAAGAGAGGCTGAGGCAGGGTTCCTCCCAGACTCAGGGAACCCTCGATGCCAAAGATGATGGAACCGTCAGGGACCAGACCAGTTGGCAGGCCTCTGTGTCCACAGCTGCTCAGGCATGTGGGCCACACCTCCCAGTGGTCCCTGTACTAAACACCGGGAGAGGCACCAAGAGCTGTCCCCTGGGACCCAGAGGACCAATAAGGGGTGGCAGGGAGCCCCTTGACTCATTCCAGCTCTGAGCCACCTCTAGGAGGTAGGAGGGATTGTTATCCCTACTTAACTGATGAGAACCCTGAGGCACAGAGTGGTTAGACCTACCTGAGGTTAGCTGCTAGGAACAGATTCACAGCAGGGCTGTCAGTTACAAGAGGTTCATGCCTATGAAGCAGACCCCCTAAACCTGTTTCTCCTCCCTGGTCCCCATGCTCCCAGGCCACCCTGAGCCCACACCCCTGCACTGTTCCTTTGCTGCCCCATGGGTGCTGAGTGCTACCCTCAGGGAGCTCACGTGGGGTTGAGGTTAACAGATGATTTTTTTAAACTGTGAACGCATGAATGAGCCAGTGACTCCCTGGACCTATCTCCTCTCCCTAGGAGCCCAGGGTGGCCTTTTTCTTCCTCCCCATCCCAGCACCACCACCATCACTGGGCCAAGTGCTTCCCCAGCCTCTTAGCAGAAACATTCATGGCAGCAGGCACTTGCCCTCACTGTCAGCTCGGACCTGCCCCCACCTGCAAATAACCCCACCCGAAGACTCCCTGCAAGGACCAGCCTGAGCCTGCACTCAGGGCCCCAGGATCTGGCTGTCCCTACCTCTCTTATCAACCTCACTCCTCCCTCCCCTCCTCTTGTGCTCCAGCCACCCTGAACACCTCACTCCAGGCCCCTTCCTGGTCTCTCCACCCTGAATGCCCTCTGTTCCTCCTGGAGGCCCAGCTTGTCTTGTCCCTTCCCAGCGCAGCTACTTCCGCTCCCCAGACCATTAGCTCCTCCACTTTCTGGGCATCCAGAACCCTCCGCTCCTGCTCTGGCCCTTCTTTTGTTTCTGATGTATCTGCTTCCTCCCCTCCCCACCCACGGCAGGTGTGCAGAGTAGACACAGGAGAGGGAGCAAAAGAATCAGGGAATAAGGGAATGAAGAGACCCATCCTCAGCCTGGCTTTCTTTCCCTCCCAGTCCAGGCCCCAAACAGGAAGACCAAGAGGCTCCCTTGGCCCCAAACCTGTTTTCTCTTCATGACTGCAGAAAACCCAAGATTTCCAAGAGTCTTTTTACTGGACCCCTGGCCCCTGACTCCTGATTTTCAGCTGCTCCCTAAGACAGGAACAGCTTATCCCAGGTCATAGTGGACACCGTGGGGGCCTGCCAGGAAGCAAGGCCCAGGTCTCAGGGGTGTCCAGGGAATGCTGAGATAGGTGCTGCTTGAGGGCCCGCTCCCTGCACACTGGGTCACAGTGCCTGTGCGACCTAGCAAGGGCTCACCCCTCTCTGGGCTTCAGTTTCCCCAATAGGCAAAGGACCAGCTGGTGTTGAGGCTGCCTGTCAGCCCAGGTGTGATGTGTGAAAGGGTCAGCACACACATCAGGCCACATGAATGCAAGTTGGTGATGGTGTGGGTGCATTTCTGGCCACACCAGCCCCTGGGCCCTGGGTGCTCCTGTCCTGAGATGAGGCAGGAGAGGCCTCTGCTGGCCCCATCCCCCTGGCTTGACCCAAGAAGCCTCCAGCTATGGGTGTGACCACAGAGCCAGCTGGGCCCACCTCTCCCAGTCCATCAGTCTGCTTGTCTGTGTGTGCCACCAGTATCTTGGGCAGGATGGAGCTGTAGTCACCCCCTCCTTCTCAGCTGCAGGGTCAGGGCCCTTCTCTTCCCCAGAAGTGCTGAGCTGCCCACCTGCTGGGCTGAAAGGCATCAGTGCTAATGGTGGGCTGCCAGGGAGAGCTCCAGGCAGGGACTGTCTATGCAGCGGGGATACAGGGACTTGAGGCTGTGAAAGGCACACCAGCCACCCTTGAAACCATGTCCTTCCCAGTGACCTTCAGGAGGGAACAGATAAGGAAGCATGTTCCTCCCCAGCACTCAGGAACATAAGCACGCCCAACCTGTGTGCTACAACCCCAGTGTCAAACTCAGGCCCTCCACACAAGCCAGGCCTTCTCCCAGGAATGCCCTTACCCACTTCAGAAGGGCAACGCTGCCCTCTCCACTGAACTCCCTAGGGTACTTCTTTCTGGCCCCAACCATAGCATTGGCACCCTCCCTGCCCACAGCATCCGCCTTTGGTTCCTCCATCACAGATAGTTCCCAGTACAGTCTCCCCCAGACCAGTGTCCCAGTGCGCTCACCTGTCTGCCCCACTCACAGCTCCTCTAGGTCAGAAGCAGTTAGGCCTGACTCAGTGCTGCTCACCACCTGTCCATGTGCCCAGCTGGGTGCCCTGTGGACAGAGGGACCAGAGCCTCAGTCTTCTTACCTCTGAAATGCAGAGGATGGCACTCTGCAGTTCTGGGCACAGAGGATACCCTGGGCCCACGGGGCCAGACTGGAATCCACTACATGATCAGTAGGGTGTGGTCCTCCCCGTGTCAACAGCACACAGTAGATCTGCAGGCAGACCTCTGAGAAATGAACAGTGGTGCACGTATACACATACACACACACACACAGTTGTACCATCAACACCAGCCCAGGGACTCAGGAACTTGGGGGGATCATGGAGTCTGCAGGGTCAGAGCTGAGACAGGAGAGCAGGGGGGAAATGTCTGGATGTGGAGGCTCCCCCGCTCCCTTCCCTATTCCCAGGTCATGACTCCACACTCCTGTCATGGCAGGGACAGGGAACCCCTAGCCACAGCCCTGGCCACAGCCCTTGGACACCATGGCCCTTGTTAGCAGGTAGCACCTCCCAGACAGGCAGCAGGTGCTCTGGTGCCCATAACACTTAGGGTAGATGAAGATAGTCTGCCTGCCGGACACTGTGCCTGGTGCCAGCACCTCACTGTGCCATCATTATCTGCCGTCTAAGCTGCCACCAGGGAGGAGCTGGGCCAGGGCATGGGTCGGGGAGGCAGGAGAGGCCATTGGTCCCAGGGCCTCAACGCCAGCACCAGGGCCTATAGGAGACAAAGCCCTGCCCTGAGAGTCTAATGGAAGAAGCAGCCCTGCCCTGGGAAGACTGATGGGAGAGGTAGCTGTGCCTGGAAAACTAAAGGGAAGGCTGTGAAGGCTGGGCCAGGCCGAAGAGCCAGCTGGACAGGACAGGTGGCTCCTGGGCCTGAGGTCTGCCCCAGCCATCGGGCCTGCTGCCTGCCTCTCTGCCAAGCCGGCAACAGATGGCGCTCTCAGAAAACAATCCTCTTGGCTGAGCTCAGCTGGCAGTAAGCCAGGGCAGGAAGGCCAAGCGTCCTCACTGGTGCAGCCTGGTAGCTGGCCTGGGCCCTGCACGGGGGCCTAGTGAGCAAGCAGCAGTCAGGTCTGAGCAGGCCACAGCAGCCGCCTGCCGTGGCACCATAGATGCCAACCGCTGTCCCCCATACTCACCCCATGTTCACCTGCTCCCCACCTGCTGACGCCCCTTGTGCCCGAGCTCAGCTCCGGCTAAGGAAAGCATGTGTATCATCGCTTTCAAGGGCCATGTGGGACCCCCAGCCCCAACCCTCACGTGTCATGTATGTACAGAAATCCACACAGGGATTAGGCATGCGTATGAATTTACAGGGAGGTATTCTCCCCACTCCCTGCTCAATTCAAGCAACATGGCCCCCAAAATACCAAGTAATGGAGGAGGCGTCAGAAGTGTAGACCCTGGACATTAAGGACACACTTTTCACCCCAGTCAGAGGGTTTCTTTCACATCAGGCCCCTCCCGGGACTGGGGAGTTGCAAGCATAAGAGGCCCACTCTTGGGTCAGGTTGGCCTTAACCCCTGGAGAAGCCTCCCTCTCTGTCCCTTTAGCATCCTCAGAGGAGGCATCAGCATTCTGATTTCACAAGTGGAAAATGAAAACCCTGAGATGAGGTAAGAGGGAGGGTATAGCTCAAGTGGTAGAGCACATGGGTAGCATGCATGAGGGCTGGGGTTCAATCCCCAGTACCTCCTCCAAAAATAAATAAATAAATCTACCTCCCCACTCTAAAAAGAAAATGTAAAAATAATAATAATAAATAAATAAATAAAAGAAGAAGCTTGTGAGATGAGGTAAAGCCTCACTGAGGCTGCAGGATTTAACAGGCACCCTTGCCCCATTGGCAAGATGGAGGGGACCCCCAGGAGTCCTCATGGGGTCACAGGGACTTGTGAGGCTTCAGTCTCAGTTTTCACTCATTGCTCAAGATCCCAGAGCTCATGTGTTCAGGTCAGGATTTGAGGCCAAGTCCCTTAGCCAAGGCCTCTGTGCATAATCGCTAGGTGATACTGCCTCCTCGTTGTGTCCTAGAGGCCAGACACTAGCAGTGGACATGGGGCACCATGCAGGCCAAAGCGGATATGGAGGCCTTTTCTAGGGACCCTCCTATCCACCCCTGAGGCCCCATCCTGCCACACCCCTAGCTCCACATCACATCAAGCATAGTGACCACAGCTGGGTTTACAATGTATTTTCACACATGTGACCTTGCCTGCCACTGTCCCATCCTAAGGACAGGGCATAGGCTGGCCCTCTCAAGATTGGGGAGGCAGGGAGGAGGCCTTCTCACATGTATCCAAGCCCTGGGGGACAATGACTGCATCCAGATTCTTGAGCTCCACCTGCAGTCCACAGGGATTAGAATCCTCCCGTGTGACATCTTCCCCCTGTGTCACCGATGCCACCAACATCCAGTCCTCTACTGAGACCATGAAACAGCAGGACAGAGAGACAAAGGGAGCCGTTGGACCAGCTGGAGGGATGGCCCAAGTGAATGACAGGTGTCTCCAAGGGACAGCCCCGGTCAGGCAGGACCCAGCCACAGCCTGTGCGGGTCACTCTGGAGGCCTAGACTGAGCGACCCCCACCCATGCCCTTTTCCATCCTTGCAGAAGGTTTGCCTAAAAAGTCGGTGAGTGAAGCCCCATGTTCTAATCTGCAGTCCTCCCACTGTGCCTGCCTGTTTTCATTATGGAGGGAAAGAGCATCAGAGCCGTGTTTATAACCCCCTTTTAGATAACAAATCACATTTTCTTTTCGCCAGCGAGTGTGTTGAATTGATATTTCTTCCCCTCGGTTTAATGGGTTTGTGTGTTCAGGAATGATCTTCATCAACCGAAACTCCTTATTGTGTTTGATGTAATGTCAGCTTTCATTACGCGCTTTGGTCAGAGCTGGGCCCAGGGAAAGGCCGAGCACCCCGGAGCCTGGGCCCTGGCCCCGGCTCTCAACCCCGGGCCCACCTGAGTACCAGTCTGTCTGGACTGGTGAGTGGGCAGGTGTGGGAGGGGTGGGAGATGAGTCAGGAAGGCAGGTTGGAGCCAGGGTGTGATGCCTTTTTAATCCCTGCCAGTGTCCCCATCTGTATAACGGGGTCACAGGGCTGTTGCAAGGTTCTAGAACGGCAGATGCCTCAGAGGACTGGAACTGTCACCTCGCCTTTGGTCTTTCATTCAGCAGGAGGTTGTGGTCTTACCCAGGCATGGTGCCGGGCATGTAGTCAATGTTCCAGAATGCTTGGACTCTGCCTGCAGGTCCAGCCAGTGGCCTATACCCCCAGACCTCAGGTGGGAGACAACCCACAACAAGCCCCAGTACCAACCACCTCAAACCATGGCCTCAGACCCAGCACCTGGACCGTCACCAAGGTTAAGCCCCTCCCTGAAGCATGAGGAGCCTGAGCTCAGAGAGGGAACAGTGCAGCCTTGAGGTCACACAGCAAATGGCACCCAGTCAGGCCCAGGTAAGGGGTGGCCAAGGTGACTTCTGCCCAGCAAGGAGTAAGTGCTGGCTCTGTGCTTGCTGTTTTACAGCCACACCCTTGGGGGCACACTTATCATCACCCCCATTTTCAGACCACAAAGAAACAGGTGAATGACGGGCTGCCAGGGCCACGCTGCATGGTTTTGCTGCACAAAACAGGGCCGAGGAGCACCAGCAGAGGGTGACTTGGACAGTGGCCCTATCTCGTGTCCTGGCCCTACGGCCTGTCGAGGCAGGGGTGGGGTGGCCCCTCCTGAGTGGATGGCACCTGATGGCACCAGACTTACCTTCTGGCGGCCTCTGTCAGCTGTGCTCAGTTCTGATTAAAGATCATTAAACATGAAATTAGCCCGTTTGTGTTACGGGTCCCCGGGGTGGCCGGTGATTATGACATGCAGATGGCCGAGAACCCAGGCGGCGGGCAGGCGGGCGAGGCCAGGACAGGCGGCGCTAGCATAGGCAGGCGAGGGCCGGGAGGCAGGCGCGGGGGCCGGGCTTTGTTTTCTCCCGCTCCTGTTGTGTAAACCCCCTTGCATTTCACAACAAATCACAGATAATTAATAAGTACATGCCCGTAATGAGCAGGCTTTTTAATAGAAGAAATTGGAAGATGTGGTGTCGAGTCATTATTTCACTCTTTCCCAGACTCGGCTCTATTTTTCGATCTTCTCACTTCCCCATTGGTACTGCTTCAGCTGTACCAGGCTGGCTCTGACCCTTCCTCCCAACAGGGCTGCAGTGCAGAGACCCTGGTCCTGGCATCGGGGAGCCCAGGGGATCACAACCCAACCAGGGTACTACATCCCCCTGGAGCCTGTGAGGATCCCTGAGGATGGTCTGGCTGGGGTGGGGGTGGGGCATCCCCAGCCTGACTCATCCAGCCCTTCCTGGATGGCAGCTCTGGAAAGGGGAGGGGGGAGTCTCTGCCCCAGAGCAATCTGGGGGGCTGTTCCAGGCCTTGGAGCTAGGGGTCCTGGCTGCACCTCAGGAGACCATGAGTGTTGAGGCCTCTCTCCCCCACCAGGAGGAAGACATCATATACTATGATGCCAAGGCTGATGCTGAGCTGGTAAGTGTCCCCACCTGCACTGGGGGAGGGGGAGCTGCCAGAGCCACACCCCATCTCTGGGACCTAATGGCCTCCGCTGTAAAATGAGTGTTAGGACCCAGCCCTCTTCAGCATTCTGAGTTTGGCCCTGCAGAGTTGTTGGTGGCACAGGTCCCCACCCTACACCTCCCACAACTCCCTAGAGGCCCTGACCCCTCCAGGGCTGTCTCTGTGGCACCAAGGGGCACAGCTTCACTGCACGGTTTAGAGTTGGCCCAGCCCATTCCTGGGCAGGGTGGTGAGGTGCTTGGACCTCCTCCCCACATCAGTTCAAGTGCCCACACTGGGAGGACAGAGGGATGCTGAGTGCTGCAAGAGTAGTGGAGAGAGGGAGCACGTGGGGAGGGCTTCCTGGAGGCAGGCAGGCAGGGCTGGGATGCAGGTGTGTCTCAGGTCAGTGCAGCTACCCTTCCCTGTGGTGTGGGGAAAGCGGCTTCAGTGTGCTGACCATCCCACAGCCTGGGCCCACAATTAGTGTTGGCCCTGAGCTAAGTCAGTCTCACCCACGCTGTAGAGGCAGCCCAGTCCCTGTGCCCTCAAATGGAGGAGAGGGCTCTGGCTCATCAGGGGTCACCACCCCGGAAGTGGTAGTGCTGGGACTGGAGAACCCAGAGCTAACCCTGCTCTTCTGCCTCTACATCATTGACTAGCTCATGTCTGCTTGGGTAGCCCTGTGACATAGAGAGGTCCCTATTACCAGAGGACTCACATGAAAAATATGTGACCATTTGGGTGGGAGGAGGCCTACAGAGGAGACAAGAGTGTCTGAGGATGCAGGGCATGTGGAATGGACAGTGTTTGGCGAAGCTGTAAAGTTCCAAGTTCATCTGCCAACTTTGAAGCAAAAGTAGTTGAACATGACTATCTCCTTTGTAAACAGAGGTGTCACAACTCAGTCTCTGGGGTCCCACCTGTGCTGGTTGGTGCAGGAGACCCCAAATCGAGACTTCTACTCCCCAGCCTATTGACCTGGGGATTTCCTGTGGTGAACAGGAGGTATCCAGTGGCACCAGGAGGTGAGCAGACAGGAAGGGACACCTGCAGAGGGTCTGTGGCATCAGGCTGGCCTGGGTGAGCCTTTAGGAGGGCAGCCGGGAAGGAGACCCGAGGAGGAGGAGTGGAGGGGCTAAAGCAGGTGTGCTTCCCCCTTGGCTGAGCCTCCGTGGCTCCCAGAGAAGTTGCTAAAATTAAAGCTGGAATCTGAAATTCAAATGAAGAGCGAACCTTTAATTAGACCCTGAATCTAATTCCTTACCCCCCTCGGCAACGGGCTGTAATTTTAGCAATCAGTGCATTAAATATAAACCAGGAGACTGCGGTTGCCCGCCGTGCAAAGTCCCTGGGCTTGAGGGTGGCACTGAGGGGCTCCTCGGCCAGTCTTTTGCCTGGCCCCCTACCAGGACACCAAAATCCCTGCTCCCAGCAGCCCCCAGCCGCTGGCTCTAAATCTCTGATTCCCTGCCCCCAGCTGCTGGGAGACTAGGGACTACCCAGGGAGGGAGATTCACCCCAGGTAGGGCTGGGCTAGGGTCAGTTAGGTCAAAAGCCCGACCCTCCCAGCTCTGGTATAAATATCAGCATGTGCACATTCACCAGCTCTCCTGCTTGTTGTGTTGTGTTGTTTTGTTTTTTTAATCTTTGCCAGAGGTACAGTTAGAGATCTTTCTAGACCATTTACTTTTAAATTACCAGCCAGAAGGTGGGGGGGGGGAAGAAGGAAGGAAAAAGTTCGCCAGCTGATAGCTTATCAGAACAGAATCCAAATGTCACATTAGTTGGGAAAGTTGGGAGATTAAATTTTCCAGCGCCCTTCATCTGCCACTGACATTTCGGGGGCTTTCTTCTCCCGCATCTCCCCCTCCTCACAACAGAACGTGAGTGCCTCATGCCTCGGAGGTGGCCAGCTCCCCGCTCTGGTCTCCATGCTGGGTAGCTGCCTTCCCTGGCTTTACAGAGCATCCAGAAGCTTCTGAAGGTCCTCCTAGGGTGTGCTGAGGTGGGCAGAGGGTGGCACACTGGGTGAGGGACAACGGAAAGGCAGCGGATGGCTTGGATTTGGTGTTCAAAAACCTACCCTTGAAGAGATGAAGAGTGTTTGCAGCAGGCCCTTTAGAGCCTTGCCAACCCCAACACAGGCCAACGGCTTCACCGCCCCCAATCCAGCCGGGGTGGGGAAAGCACAGCTGGCTGAATGGGGAGGCACAATCACCCTTTCCCCAGACGAGACACAGCCTGGGCGAACGCCTGTAGGCAGGAACATGATGGGTGTGCCCAGGACCCAGTGAGCAGTGGGGTCGGCTGTCACGACATCCACGAAGGAGAGGAAATGAGCTGAGCTTTGTGCTGAAAGTGGTCATGGGGTCGTTGAGGGGCAGTGAGGGAGTGTGAAGGTGCTTCAGCTGCTGACATTCCCTCCTCCCAGGACATGAAGCCCCCCAGCTTTGCCCCTGCCCTGCCTTGGTCTCCGTCTCTCCTTGCCTCCCCATCTGGCTTTTCCCTGTCTTCCCCTTCACTCTCTACCTCCATCTTCCCTCCTCCCTTGCACACCTGCACTCGTGCCTGCCCACCCCCTCTTGGCTGCGGCATCAACTCTGTAGTCGCAGACCTACTCCTGCCAGCCTGTGGTAGTGGGCGGGGGCGCACAGCGCATGCCCAGCCTGCCCGGCCGAGAGATGCCATAATTGGCACCTGTCAGGCGGCTGCAGCTCATTTTAGAAAGTCAAAGGGGGCCTTTATAGTCCTGCTGCTAGCAGGCGCCGCAGACCCTCCCTCTGGAGGTTGCCTGGTCTCAATGCTGGCCCCTACTGGAGCCAAGCTCCCAGGACTCACCCCGCCCCAGCTCAGCCCCTAGAGCCACCCGGCAGCAGGAGGTGATGCCCCTCCCCCAGACGGGGCTAGGGTCCTCTCCCTGGTGCCAGAGGAACCCCATGCAAGAGATGGGTGGGGCCAAGTTGGGGGGCATAGGTCTGTAGGCTCCTGGGAAGGGGTGCCGAGGCTGCCCTGTGATTACACAGGCATGTCCCTGTAAGCAGGTGTTCTCACTGGCTCCAAGATTTGTCTCTTTCACTGAAAGTTGGTTTTCAAGGATGTGGGGAAGGGGGGAGCTGGGCATAGTTCAGTGGTAGAGTGCATGCCTAGCATGCACAAGGGTCTGGGTTCAATCCCCAGCACCTCCAGCAAAAAACAAGTCAATAAATAAACCTAACTCCCCCAACAAGGATGTGGGGAAGGGGTTGGTTTGCTTGCTGTTTTGGAATTTGGGTTTAGCAAATGTGAGGGTGGTGGGTGGTGTGGGTAGGGCAGGTGGGAGTCACAGGCCTCCTGGGCAAGAGGTCTATACCCTGTGTCCCCGTGTCCCTCTGTCCCTGTGTCTTTCCATCTTTCTCTTTGTCTCTGACTGCAGTAGTCTCTGATTCTGAGATGCCCCTATCTCCTAGACCCTGGTTCCCCTGCCTGCAGTTCTGTCCAACCCCTCTCCACCATTTCCCAGCCCTGACACTGCCATAATTGGGGGATCCCTTTCTGCAGGACGATCCTGAGAGTGAGGATGTCGAAAAGGGGTCCAAGGCCAGCACCCTAAGGCTGGACTTCATTGAGGACTCAAACTTCAAGAACAAGGTCAACTATTCCTATACAGCCGTGCAGATCCCCACGGACATCTACAAAGGCTGTGAGTCTGCAGCATGATCGGGAGCAGCCCTCCCCCACCCCCGACCATGAGGACAAGGCCCACTACCCAGGCATTGCTGGGTCCCAGATGCCCAGCCAGTGCCATCCACCTTCAGCCCCCTACACCCAAGGTCACACATGCCCACTTCTCAGACTCGCTCACTCGCAGGCATCAAACCACTCTCAGGCCCAGCAAGCTACAAAACGCCAAACTTCTCATCCCTACACATGCATGGTCTCCTGTGTACACACGTGCCCACACGAATGCTTGCACACAACTGTCCCCCCACATGCTGGGCCAAGTCTCCACCTGTCCCCAAAGCAGCTCTTCCTCACTCTCCCCATTCCCTGGCACCATCTGGGAATGGTTGAGGACCTACCACACCAGATGGACACAAGGTCGGGGGGGCAGGAAGCAACTCTTCACTCACAGACATCAACCCTGTAACACCTCTCTCCTTGTCCTTGGTGGGCAGAGGGAGGTGAAGATGGGGGACAGGGGGATTGGGTAGAGGGTGGTTGAGATTCCAAGCTCCAGGGACAGGGCAGCTTTGCACATAGGGGAAACCAGTTCACTACAGCTAGAAGGATTTAAGTCAGACATGAAGATGAACTTCCTGAAGAACTTGGGAAGTGTAGGGAGAGGAGGCCAAGAGTCAAACACTGAATAGGGAACTTCAGGAGAAAAATTTAAGTCCCTGAGGTCTCTTGGTTCCGACATAATTCTGTGGGCACCTATCGGATAGCCTCAGAATCCAAGGGGCCCGGTGGGTGGGGATTCTTGGAGCAAAGGTTCCAGAGCTTCTGGGTGGTCTTCAGGATGCAGGGAATCCTCCAGGGTCCTCAGGGAGGCCTCCTCCACCCTTAGGGTCATCCAGGCCTTCTGGGCAGCCTCAGGCAGGGGTGAGGGTGGATGCCCCCCACCCACCCCTTCCAAAGGCCACCCAAGGCCACCTGCCTGAGCCAGTCGAGGGGCACTATCAAAGGCAAGCACACTAATTAAAACAGGAGCCACACCGCCCTCCCCAGTCACCCCTCGCTACCCACACAAATTACATTTTATATGTTTTTTATTTACTGTGTCACTTTTAATTAAATCTGTAATCGCCTGCCTGAGGGGGCATAGTCCCCGTTTCCCAGCTCAGCGTGATCTGAGAGTTTGGGCACGTGGTGTGGGTATGTGCACACGGGACTGAGTTGCAGCCCCTTTCCAGGAGTGGGGGGGTCACAAGTATGTTCTGCAGGGAATGCGTGTGTGTGCATGTGGTCATGGATACCTGCAGGGCCAGCCCAGCCAGCTCTTGGCCCTTGACTTAGGCTAGGAACACCCCTCTGCC
Source organism: Camelus bactrianus (assembly GCF_048773025.1). Taxonomy (NCBI): domain Eukaryota; kingdom Metazoa; phylum Chordata; class Mammalia; order Artiodactyla; family Camelidae; genus Camelus; species Camelus bactrianus. Next base: position 33,297,389 of record NC_133555.1, read on the forward strand.
AGCAGCTAGAGGGGCTTCCAGGATGGTCTGTCTGTTCCAAGCCTGTCATTGTGCAGATGGGGAAACTGAGGTCCAGTTAAGCGTAGGACCTGCCAGGTGGACTCTCCCAGGGCAGACAGTACTGCGTGAAACATTTGAGAGCCTGACTTTGCTTTTTCCTTAAAGAGAAAAATAGAAATTGTACAACTCACTAAGTTTCTAAATTAGGAACAGGACCGTAACATACTGTTCAATAGGCACAGCCAATGCTAGAAATGTGTTTTGTTTTCACATTATGGTCAGTTAAGGGAAGCTGCAGGGACAGAGAAAAGGCAGTGAGAGCAAAAGGGGGAGGATTAGGCAGCAGACAAGACAGAGGCCCGACACTCTGGAGGAAAAGGATCGGGGGAAGAATGCCCAGGAATGTGTTGGTGCCCCCTAGGCTGTGGGCCGAACCTGGAGCATTTGTATCTTAAATCACAGTTCTTCATCTGCTCTGAAGATTTCAGTGTTTGGAGGTGCAGAGCTTTTGGAAGACATTCTCTGGTTCCTCTGGTTCTCACTGGGGGCGTGAACCTTTGATAGGGATCATTGGGAGGGAAGTAATGCCACCAGGGCTCCACTCGGCAAGAAAGGAGTGGGAAGAAATTAGAGGAAGAAGGAGCCCCTGGGGAGGAAGTGAAGTACAGAGGCCTGGCAGTAGTAGATGTCCAACTCCTGCTGTTTTTCCTGTGTCCCACATGAGGGACAGGTACACTGTACATTCCAGAACATGTGCCACATGCACACATTGGGGAGTGTGCGAGGTTTACTGCTTAAGCCATCCCAAGTCTCTGCCTGGGTTGAGAGATCTGCAGGATGGAGTCCATCCATCTGAGAAAAGCCTTGCTCTCTGAGTGTGCGTGAGGGTGGGGCTCCCAAGGCATCACATATGTGCAGCCACAGAGGTTGGGGGAGAATGAGGGTGGGGGTAACTGGTGAGGGTTATGAAAGCAGGACCATTGGTGTCCTCCTGTAGGGGTAGGGTGGCGTGTAGGTATGAATGCATGTGCCCCTGGACCCATGGCAGCAGTCAAACTGCTGCGCGGTAGGTTTAGGGGTGAGGGGAATGACACATCTGGCTGGAAACACGGAGGTTAGATGCAGGTATATACCTATTGTACACCTGCATACAGTATAAAAGTGCAGGCTGTTTGTGTGTTTGTGTGTGTGTGTGTGTGTGCCCGCAAGTGCATGTGCCAGTGTCGGAGCAAGATCATGGCACAGCCCCTGCCCCTCCAAGAGCCCCCGCCCCCACCCCTGCCTGCTCCTGGCCCCAGTTGATTAATCATGGAGCTGAGTGGCTTCCAGCTTATCAGGTACCTTAATAGCTGAATAATTCCAACCCCATCATCGGGCCCTTAATTGCTTTCTTGTGGCTGTGGCCCGGAGTGCATGCTGAGTGGGTGAGCTCCCAGGGGACCAGCCGCAAGCTTCAGGCGGCTTATTGGATGGGCATCCCAGCTCATAGCTCCCTGCCACCTGGGTGGCCCTTCTCCAGGGGCCACAGCTGCCCTGCCTGATCACATGGGGCCTGGCTGAAGGGTAGGCTGAGCTGTCTCTTCAATGACTTGGGAGGGAGTGAGGATCAGGATGTCTTCCTGGAGCAGCTGGTGCTGCCCCAGCTGAGCCCTGGGAAGTGAGGGAGAGTCTGGGAGGCAGAGAGCAGGTGAGGCTTTTCTAGTGGGAGGCACATGCCTGGGTGTCATTGGGATGAGGTTCAGCAGGGAAGCAGCCTACCCCACCCCCTGCTTCCCCTACTAGCCACCGTCATCCTCAATGAGCTCAACTGGACAGAGGCTCTGGAAAATGTGTTCATCGAGAATCGCAGACAGGACCCCACGCTGCTGTGGCAGGTCTTCGGCAGCGCCACGGGAGTCACTCGCTACTATCCAGGTGGGCACCGGCCCGTCTCCAGAGTCCGCTCAGCACCCCACCCACCTCCATCTCCCAGCCCACTCATTCTGTGGTGTGTGGGGCCGGATGGTCACCGTGTCGGTGGCGGGTGCCCTGGCCACTGCTGCAATGTCTGCTACCAGGGCCGGGCCCTTCCCTGCCCCCTCACCTCCTTTCCTCCCACAGCCACCCCGTGGCGAGCCCCCAAGAAAATCGACCTGTACGATGTCCGAAGGAGACCCTGGTGAGCGAGCAAGGAGGGGCTGGGCAGGGACACCCCCTCAGCTCTCCCACCTTTCCCGTCTGCTCCCCTCCCTCCCGATATCCAGGCCTCTGAGCAGGGCGCAGCCAGCTCTATCCAATTTTCATTTCACACATCGTTGCCACTGGAAAATGGATCGCATCACCCAGGCAGGCCTCCCAGCTGCCTCTGCCCCCCATCCACAGCCTGGCACTCCACCCCCTCGGGACCAAGGGAGTGGGCCAGGGGGTTTCCCCAGGGTAGATGTATCCTCTGTGGGGTTGGCCAGCCCCTGCCATACACATCTGAGCCCGGACACCCCTTCCCTCTGCTCTGCCTCTCCTCCAGTACCCGGTGGCTGCCTCCTCTGCCACCTGTTCAGTCCCATACACAGCTGGGACTCTGCCCTTGGGGTCTCAACCCAGGAAAGGGGAAATGACAAGCCACTGAGGCCATGGAACATGCCTTCTGCCTACTCTCTTTGAGTTACCTGCTTACCCTTCCTTGGGGTTGTTAATGTATTAGACCAGGTCACTCATGTCATGGGCAAGGACTATTTTATTAAACGTGGACCCTGTCTGGCCCATGCAAGGTCTGCTCAATAGAAACGCATTGAATCAGTATGTGGGTGAAGGCAGGAAGGACCCACAGGGTCCCAGTGAGGCTGGCCCTAACTGAAGCTTCTCCTGGGCAGGTATATCCAGGGGGCCTCGTCGCCCAAGGACATGGTCATCATCGTGGATGTGTGAGTGAGCAATACTGGCCAGTGGGGTGGGGCCGGGGCTAGGGACAGAATCTGCTGCCCGGGAACATCATGGGGGAACAGCTGAACACCTGAGGCCTACCTGCACCTTTATGACCCACCCTCCCCAGGAGTGGCAGCGTGAGCGGCTTGACCCTGAAGCTAATGAAGACGTCCGTCTGTGAGATGCTGGACACGCTTTCCGATGATGACTACGTGAACGTGGCCTCCGTGAGTGCCAAGGGTGGCAGGCGGGTCACCCCCACCCGCCCCAGGTAACAGCTGCCTGCCCAGGCCAGCCTGAGGCCACTCACCACCTTCACTGTCCCCACAGTTCAATGAAAAGGCACAGCCAGTGTCATGCTTCACACACTTGGTACAGGCCAACGTGCGTAACAAGAAGGTGTTCAAGGAGGCTGTGCAGGGCATGGTGGCCAAGGGCACCACAGGCTACAAGGCCGGCTTTGAGTATGCCTTCGACCAGCTGCAGAATGTGAGCCCCCTGGGTAGGCGAGTGGGCGGCTGGGGACAAGCGAGGGCCCAGGCTCCGTGACACCAGGGAAGTCAAGACAGATGGCCCTGATAGCGCACCAACAGGCAGGTTGGGCAGAGCACCGTCTGCTGGGGGTGGAAGGGAGGGCCAGAGGGCCAGGCCCACCCAAGAAAAAGAGACCCAGCCCTAGACCGGGGAGGGGCCAAGAGCTGCCTGACCCCATACCTACTCCTGCCCAGTCCAACATCACTCGTGCCAACTGCAATAAGATGATCATGATGTTCACGGATGGTGGCGAGGACCGCGTGCAGGACGTCTTTGAGAAGTACAATTGGCCCAACCGGACGGTGAGGCTCAGCCCAGGTGGGGGCTGCCCTGACTCGGCCTGGTACAGGGGAGGGCTGTCCTCTGGCAGCAGCAGCGGTAACCTCAAGCCCCAAACAGGTGCGCGTATTTACTTTCTCCGTGGGGCAGCACAACTACGACGTCACACCCCTGCAGTGGATGGCCTGCGCCAACAAAGGTACCTTGTCTGGGCATCACTGCCACAGGGCCTCCCTGCCATGACCTGCTGTCCATTGGGTTGGTTGTCCACCTGTCCTTCCATATGTCCAGCTTTCCAGTTGCTTGTTCATCCACTGCCTGTCTGTCTTTCCATATATGTGACTGTCCATCTCTTATCTGGCTAACTTGTCCATCTGAGCATCTTTCTGCCCATCTGCCCAACTGTCCGTTGTTCATCTGTCTCCCAGCTTGTCTGCTCCTGTGTCTGCTTGCTGATCAGTCTGTCTCTCCGTGCATTTGAGCCTAGCCCCCAGGTGGACTATGAATGTCACTGCCATCCTAGAATGAGGGGCTTCAGGCCTCAGGCTTCTCTTTGCACCTCAGCTCTGCTTCCTTCCATTCCCACACTCATGGCCCCTTCCATGGCATTGGTCCCATTGATAGGGTAATACCAGGAAGCACTAAAGGGACATGAGTTCAGGGGAAATGACACCAAAAAGAGGGGGCCTGAGGGACAAGTCAGGGCTGCAGATACACTCCAGGGTACAGGGCCCCCTGTGCCGTGGATCACAGGCCCACCTCTGTCTCCTCTCCCTTCATAGGTTATTATTTTGAGATCCCTTCCATCGGCGCCATCCGCATCAACACGCAGGTGAGACTGGAGGGGGGGGGCCTCCCTCCTCCCAGCCCCTTTTCCTTTCTTCTCGGGTAACATTGGGGACAATGGGCTGCTGTGGGGTGAGAGCGCCCCCTGGTGGCATGCTGGCACATGGAGAAATGGAACAGGGAAGGTACAGTGGGAGAGGCTGACTCCTGACTCCCACCCCCGTCCCCTCCCCAGGAATATCTAGACGTATTGGGCAGGCCCATGGTGCTGGCAGGCAAGGAGGCCAAGCAGGTGCAGTGGACCAACGTGTATGAGGATGCGCTGGTAAGGCCTCTGGGCAAGGAAGGGATGGGGCTGGCAACCTTCCCCCAGGATGTGCCCACAGGGTGAAGTCCCATGAAGGCCCCCTTATGGGGATAAACCAAACAGAAGAGAAAGAGAGGTGACCTGTCCCTGTGCCCCTGCTCTGAACACTCAGGGTGGGGGCATGGCTGGCCACAGGAGTCTGACCCATCCTCCTCCTCTCCCTTCAGGGGCTGGGGTTGGTGGTGACAGGGACACTCCCTGTTTTCAACCTGACACAGGATGGCCCTGGGGAAAAGAAGGTGAGGTTCCCCCACTTGGGAAGGGCTAGGCATGCCCGGGAGGTTTGGGCATGCCTGTCGCAGGTCTGGGGTGGAGAATGGATTGGCAGGCCTGCAAACTGGACAGGGGCAGCTACTCGTGAGAGCAGCTTGAGGCCCTGGGCGTCAAGGGCTGGGAAGGGCTTCACCCCCCTGGAACCGAGCCCACTGCAGACCCCCATGCCTCTGCTTCCAGAACCAGCTGATCTTGGGCGTGATGGGCATCGATGTGGCTCTGAATGACATCAAGAGGCTGACTCCCAACTACACGGTGAGTGTCTACCTGCCCATCTGCCCTGCACTGCCCTCCCATGTGGACCCAAGGCAGACTCAGCAGAGACTAATGGGGAGTGCCACACCTCCACGGAGTCCTCGGAGCTCAGGCGGTCAGGGAAGGCTTCCAGAGGAAGTGACCTTGGGTCTAGAGCTGGGATTGGCAAACTTTCTATAAAGGGCCAGACTATGAATATTTTAGGCTCTACGAGCCCAAATACTCATACTCATACTCAGCTCTGCTGCTGTATTGAGAAAACAGCCACAGAGTAAACATAAATAAATGGGTATGGCTATGTTCCAATACAATTTTATTTGTGGATACTGAAGTTTGAATTTCAGATAATTTTTAAATGTCATGAAATTGAATGCCTCTTTGTCAACCATTTGAAAATGTAAAAGTCATTCTTTGCTCACAGCAGTAGAGTAACATGCAGCAGGCTGGATGTGGCCCATGGGCCCCAGTTTGCCAACCCCTGGACTCTCACATAGGCAGAAGTGTCCTGGGTAGAAAGGAGGGGAAGGTGTATCTTGGAAACAGAGGGAACTCTCTTGACAAAGACCTGAAAGTGGAAATCAGAATCATAAGCCAGGGAAGAGGCAAAATCAGTGTGGCTCACCCAGGGCCTATGGCAAAGGGAGCTTGGGATTTGGTTATGAAAGGGTTGGGGGATGCAGCACGTGTGTCCGCACACTCAAACCTGAGCCACATGAAGGCCTGGTGTCGTTGGCCTCCATGTGCAGTGAGAAAACTGCTTCGAAGAGGTAAGGGGTGAGTCCAGGTCCTGCTCTTCTTTCCTTTCCACCTGGAAGGGATGACTCAGGGATTCCAAGGGTATAGTCTTCCCCCTGCACTCTACCAAGATGGGGACCAGGAGAAGGCAGTAGTGGAGAGGGCAATAGCAGCCCTGTGGGGCCAGTGAGGTGGAGAGGTCCCGCTGATGGACAGCACCGGAAGAACCAGGAGATGGGGCTGAGAAGGCCAAATCAAATCATGGTCCCACCAAGCTGGGCAGCGGGGGGCCAGGGCTGGTGCATGAAAGGAAGCAGCCTGCTGGGCTGGACTTGAGAGGTAGGCTTGGGGCCTTGTGGCATGGGGGTCCTTGGCCCAGGCAGGCAAACAGCACCCGCCAGCAGCATGGGAGGCAGGACGAGGAAGAGCTCTGGAATCCAGGGAATCCCTGCCCAGCCCTCCAGGCCCTAAGCCCCCAATCTATGCCCCCAGCTTGGAGCCAACGGCTATGTGTTTGCCATTGACCTAAACGGCTACGTGTTGCTGCACCCCAACCTCAAGCCCCAGGTGAGCCAGGTGGGCGGCCTGGAGGAGGGGGGGTAAAGCTTGTGAGATATAGACTCCTAACTTCCTGCCCTGCCTACCCTAGACCACCAATTTCCGGGAGCCTGTGACTCTGGACTTCCTTGATGCAGAGCTGGAGGATGAGAACAAGGAGGAGGTAAGGAGAAGAGGCGGAGGAATGGGATGCACCCAGAGCAGAGGAGGGCAGGGCACCCACCCCTCATGTCTCTGGCCCTTCCAGATCCGTCGGAGCATGATTGATGGCAACAAGGGCCACAAGCAGATCAGAACACTGGTCAAGTCCCTGGATGAGGTGAGAAGGTGGCAAAGGGGGACAGAAGGTCAGAGTGGGCACCTTTCTACCCCCGATACCACCCCTGCCTGCTACCCCAAGTACCTGACCCAGCCTCTTCTCCCAGAGGTACATAGACGAGGTGATGCGGAACTACACCTGGGTGCCTATAAGGAGCACCAACTACAGGTGAGTGGGGCCAGGCTGGGCTGGCAGGGATGGGTAGAGCGGCCCCAGAGCCCAGTCTGAGCCTAGCTGTCCCTCCCTTCCCCACCCCCATCTGCCGGTTCTCAGCGGCTGTGACCACGATCCCAGTGGAACCCCAGCAGCCAGGTGCCCAGTCCCCAGGGGCCGCTCGTTGGCCGTTCCTAAACAAGCATCATCTCCTGGGAGCGCAGGACAGAGACATGACAGTGCATCTGATGTCTCCCCAAGCCCCACCACCCTCTCTACATCCCTCCCACCTTGGACTGTATACCTGGGCATCTGAATTCAGGATGTCAGCCTCAGCACAGTCACAGGCCTACTCTTAACAGGCATCACAGCCCCGGAGTCGGTCCCCTTGCAGGTCACTGCAGGCTGTCTTCCACGTGCCCGGAGAGCTGGTCTCCTCACTGGGTTAGTGCCAGCTTGCTTTTAGCTGGCTATCGCATGGCCTGAGTCTCTGAGGACTGTGGGCCCCACTCTCATGGCAGCACCCCCAGTTCCCAAAGCGTAGCTCACCAATAGTGTCCTGTCCCTTTGTGAGTTTGCTGCTGGCCAGATGGAGGAGGCTGGCTGGGCAGGTGATGTGTTGGGGGAGGGCTGCAGGGGATGAGGGGCAGGGTGGAGATTTGCTTTGGAGCTGGGAGTTCTGAGGCCTCCAGGAGAATTTGGGGAGTGAAGGGTCCATGCCCTTAGGCCATGAATCTCCCATAGCTAACCTGGGAGAGGTGTCCCTGGTGGTCAGGGGAGGGGAGGCCACCACCTGGGCCTCTCTACCCAGCTCCAAGGCTGTGGGGAGGGAGTGCCAGTGTGGCCGGGTTCTCCCCAGCAGTGACCTGTGCTCCTCTCCTCCCCTCCTCCCCAGCCTAGGGCTAGTGCTCCCCCCCTACAGCACCTTCTACCTCCAAGCCAACCTCAGTGACCAGATCCTGCAGGTCAAGTGTAAGTGGCCCGGCCCCTGCCTGTGCCCTGCACCCCCCTGCCTCTGCCCCGCACCCTGGCCGGCCCCAGGCAGCATAGCCAGCCGCTTGGGGCCAGGCGGCCCCTCCTGCCCAGTCTGCCCACCCCCCAGGCACCCGCAGGCTGGGGCACCAGCCATCGGAAAGTCTGTGGAACTCTGCATGCTTGCCTTTTCTCAGATTTGGTTCCAGACCATTCTCTCATGGTTTCCGTTGAGGTTTTTGGTTTTGGTTTCTCCTACTCCGTGTCTTCCCTCCTTAGCCTGCCTCCCCCGCACACCCCTGGGGGCTGCATTCTGGGAAGACACCTCCTCCTCTCATATCTCCTCCTCCTGCTCCCTGCGCAGCTCTCTCCCCCTGTGGGGCCACCCCCAGGGTCTCTCTCCCCACTGCCCCCTCTTCTGTCCCCGCTCACTCATCCTCCCTCATTTCCCTCCTCACCCCCTCTCTCACCTCACCTTCTGCCTCCATCACCTCCTGCCCCCCTTACTCTCCTTCTCTCCCACTCCCTCTTTCCTCCACCCGCATCTGCCCCACACCCCCCTTTTCTCCCTCTGTCTCCCTTCCCTTCTGCTCACTCCCTCCATTTCTCTCTCACACATTCCCTCCCTCCCACTCCCCAGTCAGTCTCTCCCTCTCATCTCATGCCTGCCTCTCCCCCTCCCCTGCTCTGCTCCTTTCTTCTGCCTCCATCCTGGCCTCCCCACCCCTCCCTGTCTCTCCATCTCTTGCCCTCCCTCCTTCTCTCCTCCCTCTCCCACTCCTCTGCCTGTGGCTCATCCCTGCATGTCCTACTCACCCTGGGCCTCTCCTGAGAGGCCTCTGGAGCCTGTGGCCCTGCCTGCCCACCGCCCAAGGTCACTGGGAGGGAGGCTGGGGCTCCGGCCCCACCGGGCGCCCCCCCACCTGCCTGGCTGACCGGGACTCATCTCCTTTGAGTTTTCTTGCTCTCTCTTTCTCTCTCATGTCGTTTTTTGCAAGAAGTTTCCTTTCAGTATGATGATGAGACACAATATTTTCATTCAAACAGCCATTGAATAAAATATTGTTTGTGCCCCTCCCCTTCCCCTCCCCCTTTTCGTTTGTTTTTGTGTTTGTGTTGTTTTTGTTTTCCTCGCTTTCTCTCTTGGTGGACTGTCCCAGTGCCAATCAGCAAACTGAAGGGCAAGTATATTCAGAACCAGTGCACCCTCCTCTCCCCACCCCAACCCTGCCCTCACGCCCCTGCTTGCCCCCCTCCCTGCCCAGGACCAGCCAAACCCCTGCTCTCCAGGGCTCCCCTTCAGCCTCCCCTGGGCTCCTCTATTTCTTGCCTTTACTCTGATCCCTAAACCCCTGTTAAAGCCAGCAGCCCTTTCCCCTGGCCCTGCCTGCAGGGTGGTCTCCGGCGTGTTCTGAGAGCTCAGACCCTCTCCTCATCCTCCTCGCTCCCTCTGGGCAGGCCTCTGCCCCCTCCCCACCTTCTCTATCCCTCCAAGACAACTCAACAGTGAGGACAGGGCTAGATGCTTCTCTACCACCTCCCACCCAGCAGGGCAGGGGGCCTGAGATGCAGGGGGTAGATCAGTCCTCAGAGGGGCTTATGTGAAGCTTCCTCTGGGATAGTTCTCCCTCCTCTGATCTCTCCAGTTTCTCTTCAGAAGCTGGCAGCCCTCCCAAGGGGAGATAGCAGGCTTCGGAAGCCCCAAACCCTGACCCTGGGGCAGAGGGACAAGATAGAGCAGCAGCAGCCAGGCCACTAGGGGAGCAAGGCAGACTGGACCATTCTGGGTGCTGGCCTAGGTGCTGAAGCCCCTGTCCCCTGCCGCCCCTGCTGCTCCTATAGAATTTGCTAAGGCTCATTGTCCCAGCCCTCCCCTGGGGTGCTGGCTTCTCCTAGGGAGAGTGGTCAGGTATAGGGAAGGTGTTCCTCTGGGAAATAAAGGCAGATTCGGGGACCCTGGCTGGGTATGGAAGGGAATCTGTTTGGATCCCAAGGGCCAGCAAAGGAGCCTGGAGGGAATCAGGCTGGCAGTGAAGAAGAAGGTTCTCACATTCAGAGTTACCCAAGCCAGAGACTTCTGGGAAAGGTAGCAAGTGAACTGGCAGACCCTGGCAAAGAATGGGGAACTGAGAGAGGACAGCACACAGGGTCTCTGCCTCTGGTGCACAGAGAGATGCCCCTCCCATAGAATGCCTGGACAGATGGGGCATGGAGAGCCATGAGGAGATGTCCTGTCCCCAGTCCCCATGGCCTGGAAGGAGGGGCTCCTCAAGAAGGACTAGGGGCCCTGTCCAGCCTAGTCCAGCAAAGGGGATACAGCTGCCCCCACTGGCCTGGGTGGAGGTGGAGGACATGCCCTACCCCCACTGGCTTGAGTTGTCTTTTCTCCCCCTCTCACATCCCTCCCAGTGACCCCAGAAATGCAGGGCCCTGGTAACAATTGCAATCATAGCATAGTCTCCCTTCCTGCTCCCCCTACCTCCTTTTTTTTTTCTCCTCCTCCTCCTCCTCTCCCAGCCCCAACCCTTCCCTGTCGGCTTGTGTCCAAACCCTGCCTCACAGTCCTATCAGAAAACAACAGTCCAACCAGTGACTGCCCAGCCCCTCCAGGCACCCAAAGTCCCCCTTCCCCAGAATCTTGCAGTGCATTGTGAGAGTATTTGGGAATAGGGAGACCCCTCTTCTGCAAAAATAAAGCCCTGGGTGACAAAGAGGTCAGAATCTGGGTGAAAGGATGGGAAGATATATTGCCCAGAGTGCGACAGACTGAGAGCAGAGGGACGCCTCCCAGATGCAGACCAGCAAGGTGGCCAGTCCAGCTGGTCAGGGAGAGGCCACAGAGAAGCCCCAGTAGCCATATCCCCAGATTCACTCACAGATCCGCACAGAGACACTCACACATGTGGAAAAACATACTCACACATACTCATGGAAACATATACACACAAACATGCTCTCACGTGTAGATACACATACATACGTGCTCACACACATGCACAGGCCCAAATGGTGGATCCCTCAACAGTACCCCATGCCTTCTCTGGAGCCCCCCAGCATTCTTCCCTGGCTGCTCTGAGCGCAAACAGGTCCTAGGAAGGGTAGAGACTCAGCCCTTCTTCCCCAGCTGCCCTCATGCCCCTGGCCCAAGAGGGCAGGTGTATAGGTTCAAGCAGCACTCCTGTGACCTCCCGTCTCCCCGACTCTCCCCCACAGTGTGAGAACATTCCCAGGCACCTCGATAATCTCCCCTCACCCAGCCTCCCACCCCAGGAAGGACCCATGGACCCCCACAATGCACTGCAGCCCACCCCCAGCTGCCCACACCGTCTCTGGTTGGACTGTCTGTGCCCGTGAGAAATCCCCCTCGGTTTGGCCATGTTGATGCCTGACAGAACAAAAGCAAGACCTACCAAAATGCAAACAGCTGCAGCAAAGAAAGAGAGATAAAAATCCGCAGCCAAAAGCCAATTCCCTTCCTCAAAGTCTCTTTGGAGGCGAAGGAAGCTCAGCATGCGGTTTTTTCCATTACGGATGTGATAAGTGCAAGACTGGCGCCTCCCCCAGACCATGCATATATATAGCAGTGTGTGTATATATATGTGTGTGTGTGTGTCCGTGTATATGTGCTATACAGCTGTATGGGAGCATATACAGCCACGCCAAGGGACTCACTGCCGACAGAGGACCAGGCCCGGGCAACATATTGGCTATAACTGCCCTCCTCCTGCGATGCTGTAGTCTCCACAGGCCCTCCACCCCTCCCCGCCCGCCCCTTCTCTCTGGCTCGAACTTGAACGTTGGAAGTGGCGGGTTTCCTCGTTGCTGGTGTCTCCCTCCCTCAAGCCACCCTCTCCCTGTCCCTCCAGCCCTGTCAGCTCTGAGCCCCTGGCCTCCCGCCTCCCCAGCCCCCGCCGGATAACCCCCCGTTTCTGTTGCAGATTTTGAGTTCCTGCTCCCCAGCAGCTTTGAGTCTGAAGGACATGTTTTCATTGCTCCCAGGTAGCTTGCGTGTGGCCTTGCTGAGGTGTCCTCCCCAAACCCGACCTCCCTGGCCCCGCCTCCCGCACTGCTGCCTGGAGCTGTGTGTGTCTGTGTCCTGTGCAGTGTCGCCCTGCCATGCATCGCCTCATATGTGTGGCCGTGTGCATACCCGGGCCATGTAGCCACACCAGGCAGCAGTGGCCAGCTGCCCACAACTCCAGCTCCCACCAGGCCTCTGATGGGAGGGCTCTGGACGCTCTGCTGACCTTCCCTGCCCTCCCAGGCCACCAGAAAGGAGACCTTTCTGCCCTGAGCTGGCTGTCCACAGCCCACCCCTCCCTGGGCAACTGCTGCTCTGGCTTGTGGTGCCCTCCCCACCCCGCACCTGTCCTTGTCCTGTGTCAGTCAGTGTTTGTGTGGGTGTGGGGATCGAGCCAGCCAGAGCCCCTGTCAGCAGTGCCCCATCCAGGTGTGGTGGCTCACTGAGGATTGGGGGAAGGTACAGGGAAGAGGGGACAGGGGCTGGGAAGAGCTGCTCTTGCGAGTAAGGGATCAGGACCCAGCATAGACCTGGGCCTGGACCATCTTTGGCGTGCACACTCAGTGTGTACACACCACATCCTCACGTGCATACCCTCTGTCTGTTGGCCCACATCTGAGGAGGCCAGCAGGCTCCCGGGTGGTGAAGCCCTCCCCTCTGGCCTGGGCCTTGGATGAGGGCAGGTGGGTACAACTGACAGGGACCTATGGGCACCTCAGGCACCACACGGGGCTCTGGACTCTCCACGTGTGCACGTGCGTGCATGAACCCACAAAGTTCTCTGTGACTCTCTGTAGACGTGTGTTTGTATTTGTGAGTCATTGTGTCTGTTTGTAAGAGTCTGAGTGTAAACGTAAGGTGGCCGTGTGTATTGATGACTGTGGGACTGTGTGAGGCCTGTGTGGTCCCTGAGGACCCTGAGGGAGCTCTGAGGGCAGGGACTGTGTTTGTTTTTGTCATCTCTAACTTTGGCACAAGAGAACTCAATAAATATGTGTTGGGCGAGTGTAAACGTACACACTGTGTGAGGGGGGACGGCAGGTGACCTGTATTTCAAGTGCAGCTGTGGGTTTGTCACTCGGGGTGTGTCAGGTGTGGCCTCTATACACAGAAGTGCAGGCTGTGTACAAAAAGGCCCTGGGGCCCAGGGAACAGGTAGGGGCCGAGATCCAGTCCCAGATGCCCTCGCTAAGCTGTGGGCCTGAGCACAGCCCAGGGAAGGAGAGTGTTTAAAAAAATTCCCAAGTTGCTGCCATACAGGCCAGCAGAGAGGTCTCTGGTGGCAGGGGCGTGAATGAGGGACTCAGCAGGAAGGATAGCTCCATCTACCAGAGGAGAAGGACTGCTCGCCAAGATTTCCTGGGGAGCAGAGCCTCAGGCAGGCCACCCCGCTCCCCACAAACCCCATGTTCTCTGGACCCAGAGTCTGAGCCCAGCGAGGGACTTGAGGAGGTGAGGGATTTGGCCTGTCCACCTCTGGGAGAAGAGCACTCCAAGCAGAGGGAACAGCCAATCCGATGACCCACACGTTCCCACTGACTTCCTGACACCCTCTGCGGTATGATGGAAAAAAATTGAGGCTCAGGGAGCTTGAGTGAGTTGCCCAAAGGTACACAACCAGGAAGCAGCAGGATGAGGTCTTAGACTCAGGCTGACTAAGCTGGTGCTGCTACTCCACCCACTGTGCCCACAGAACGCTACAGCACACAGGTGGATAAGCCAGCCATGAGGCATTTCCTGGGGCCTCCCAGGTCCTCCGTCTGGCTCCAGCTACATGGAGGGTGAGGGGTGAGGGAGGTTGGGAGGCTCTGCAGAGCCATGCCCAGAAGGGAGGAACTACTTGGGCGGAGGAAGCAGACCTTCATTCTCCTGTCAGCTCTGCCCCTATTCAGACCTGGCAGACCACATGGTTGCCGCTGCCTGGAGGAATACACATACCCTGCTCCCTGAGGCCTGGGCTTCTCAGCAAATGGCCGGACAGGCCTGTTGGGAAGCCTCAAACCTATTGCCTTGTCCAGCCCCCAAGCCCATTCTTCTTGCCCCTCCCCACCCCCAGAGAATATTGCAAGGACCTGAATGCCTCAGACAACAACACCGAGTTCCTGAAAAACTTCATTGAGCTCATGGAGAAAGTGACTCCAGACTCCAAGCAGTGTGAGTGCCTGGTGGGGCAGCTGGGTCTGGGCAGTGCCCAGGCAGCAAGGGGGCAGCGCAGAGGAACCCAGAGACTGGGCAAGTGTGGAAATATGCAGGCCCAAGCCAAGGGCAGGTCCTGGGCCAGGTCATGGGGAAGACCCCTGTTGGAGCCTTGGGGGTAGCAGGGAGAGTAAGCAGGGATCCACAAGAAGATACTCTCTCCACCTCTACCCTCCCGTTCCAGGCAACAACTTCCTTCTCCACAACCTAATCTTGGACACAGGCATAACACAGCAGCTGGTGGAACGTGTGTGGCGGGACCAGGATCTCAACACGTAGGCACTACCCAGCCTATGGGGGCAGGATGCTGGGTTGGGCTCAGAGGCTCTGCCCTGCAGAAAGCAGGTCTGTGACCTCACCTCCCTGCTGCCCCAGGTACAGCCTTCTGGCCGTGTTCGCCGCCACCGATGGTGGCATCACTCGCGTATTCCCCAACAAGTAAGTGACCTGCCCCAGTACCTGACATCCTGCCTCTGCTTGGGACCCTGCCTGTCCTGCTGCCCAGAGGCCTCCTTTCACCTACTGAGACCACTGCTCCCACAAGCCACCCCTTCCACCAAATTCTGCCTGTCTCGGGTGACCAGGGCAGCTGAGGACTGGACAGAGAACCCTGAGCCCTTTAATGCCAGCTTCTACCGCCGCAGCCTGGACAACCACGGCTATGTCTTCAAGCCCCCACACCAGGATGGTGAGTGTCCCCCCAGCACAGCAGGACAGTGCACATTGCACAGCAGTGTATGGGAAGCTGAGGCTTACCTGTCTGCTCAGCCAGGGCTAGGCTCTGCTCTGAAGGCCCCTCTCAAACACGAGGCTGGCTGAGACTGGGTCAGAGGAGAGAGGGCTAGGCTGTGCCAAACCCTATGTTGGGTGCTGGGTGCTCAGGCTGAGGTCAGCCTTGACCTAGGCTTCTGGGCCCACAGGGCCCTGTATAGAGTGTTCAGTGTGGCTGCCAGCCCCTACTCCTGACCACCCACCCTACCCCCACCCCTAGCCCTGTTAAGGCCACTGGAGCTGGAGAATGACACAGTGGGCATCCTCGTCAGCACAGCTGTGGAGCTCAGCCTGGGTGGACGCACACTGAGGCCAGCAGGTGAATACCCAGCATGGAGGTGGGGAAAGAGACAGTGGGCAGTGTGCTGCCCAGGTAGGCAGACATTGATGGCCCCTTGCTCTCCCCCATAGTGGTGGGCGTTAAGCTGGACCTAGAGGCCTGGGCTGAGAAGTTCAAGGTGCTAGCCAGCAACCGTACACATCAGGACCAGCCTCAGAAGGTATTTTGTCAGGGATGGGGCAGTAAGCCCAGAGTCCCCAGGAACCTCTACCAGTCCTCCCACTCAGAGTGGCTCTGGTGCCTATGGGGAGGCAGGGGCTGTTGCAGATGACCTGGGGACCCAGATGTATAATGGGTGAGGGGAGGGGAAAAACTGATAGCACCTTATGGTCCTTGTTCTGTGCCCAGCAGTGCGGCCCCAGCAGCCACTGTGAGATGGACTGCGATGTTAACAACGAGGTACGTGTTCCCTTAACCCTAGCTTACTCAACTCCTAGACACCTCCTGGCAACTCCTAGCCCATCCCTTGGCCAGTGGGTCTTAACATCCCACCCTGACTTCACAGCTTTACCAGAACTGAGGGGGACAGTACCCCCCTACTCAACCACTGGACTACCAGGGTCTGGGGAGGAAGGTCTGGGCCTGAGCCCCTCTCCATCTTCCTCCCCCTTCCCCATCTCTCAGGACCTGCTCTGTGTCCTCATTGATGATGGGGGATTCCTGGTGCTGTCAAACCAGAACCATCAGTGGGACCAGGTGAGGGTCAGGAAGGTGGAAGGAGGCGGTCTGGGTTTCTGAACCTTTTCAGGGAGTGCACTGCCAGCCCTGTGACTACCACTCCCTCCCCGCATCCCCAGGTGGGCAGGTTCTTCAGTGAGGTGGATGCCAACCTGATGCTGGCACTCTACAATAACTCCTTCTACACCCGCAAGGAGTCCTACGACTATCAGGCGGCCTGTGCCCCCCAGCCCCCAGGCAACCTGGGTGCTGCACCCCGGGGCATCTTTGTGGTGAGCCCCGGCAATGCCTGGCCTGGAGATGGGAGGCTGGGAGACTTGCCCACAGATGACCCCCCCCATCTAATAGAAAAGCTGGTGGTAACCTGGGCCCAGGGGCAACAGTGGGAGCCCATGCCACTCTCTCCACTGCAGCCCACCATTGCAGACTTCCTTAACCTAGCCTGGTGGACCTCTGCTGCAGCTTGGTGAGTCTGAGGGGGAAATGGGAGAGGGAGGGTGCTACCTGACCAGAAGTGTTCGAGAGAAATGGAGCACGATACCGGCCTCTGCTGACCACTCCCACTCGGTGACCCGTACCCTGCAGGTCCCTGTTCCAGCAGCTCCTCTATGGCCTCATCTATCACAGCTGGTTCCAGGCAGGTAGGTGGGGCTTTGGAGGCTCCTCCTCAAAGCTCCTCCCCAATCTAAGCAGAGACCGACCCCAGGGGGAGGGCGGGGCTCACGGCTGAGCGAGGCTCAGGGTGCAGGGGTGCAGCTGAGGCGCTCTGGGCCCTCGCAGAGCCCGCGGAGGCCGAGGGGAACCCCGAAGTGCGCGAGAGCAGCTGCGTCATGAAACAGACCCAGTACTACTTCGGTTCGGTGAACGCCTCCTACAACGCCATCATCGACTGCGGAAACTGCTCCAGGTGCGCGCGGAGCTGAGCGGCGGAGCAGGGCCGGGGCTGCGGCGGGGAGGGGCTGGGCGGAGGGGATGGGGCGAGCCTCAGCGCTCCGCCTTCCTGTGCTGCCTCCAGGCTCTTCCACGCGCAGAGACTGACCAACACTAACCTTCTCTTCGTGGTGGCCGAGAAGCCACTGTGCAGCCAGTGTGAGGCTGGCCGGCTGCTGCAGAAAGAGACTCACTGTATCCTGCCCGCGCCGCCGCCCGCGCCCCCTCCCGCCCCGCGTCCCCTCCTTGCCGCCGCCTCCTTGACTCCCCACCCATGCCCAGCGGACGGCCCGGAGCAATGTGAACTGGTGCAGAGACCGCGATACCGGAGAGGCCCGCACATCTGCTTCGACTACAACGCCACGGTGAGGAGGTTGCGGTGGCCTTGACATGCCGCTCCCCTCCCCCAGGGATAGCGCGGCCCTGCGGCCCCCCTGCCCGCCCCGCCCAGGCCGACCGGCTGCTCCTTGTCTCTTCCCGCAGGAAGATACCTCAGACTGCGGCCGCGGAGCCTCCTTCCCGCCGTCATTGGGCGTCCTGGTGTCCCTGCAGCTGCTGCTCCTCCTGGGCCTGCCTCCCCGGCCGCAGCCTCAAGTCCACGCCCACGCCTCTCGCCGCCTCTGAGTGCTCCCTCCCTGCCCAGGCCTCCCTGCCAGTCCCCTGCTCCCCCGCCCCACACTCCCCGCCTTAGAGCCTCACCCCCTCCCTCACTGAAGGACCTGAGCACGCCGGGCCCCCAAGAGTCTGCACCTGGTGGGCAGGGAGGTGGATTCCCAAAGGAGAGCGTTTCACGTCTTTGGCCCCCAAGCCACATCTATCGCCTGAACTGTCAAAAGTGTCCCAAGACCCCTCACTCCCACTTGACTTACTCGACTCTCCCCCCAGGACTGGGCCAGGGAAGACACAGCACTGGTGCCAAACCAGGCCTCCACTGCCCACCCTGCCCTGAGGCTCCGTTTGTGTGGGAGGCCTAGGTCTTGCCCCAGGTGAACTCCTCTAACCTGGTTCTTCTGCCCTACCCAGGACCAAATCTGGATTCCCTGGGAATCATGGAGGAAGTTGAGATGGGCAGTTTGAGGCCTGTGCATCCCAGCTTAAGTCCTAGCAGAAGAGAGGTCCTTGGGCAGCCCTTCTGCCTCTCTCATGCCTACAGCCACCTCTCCCTCACCTACAGCCACCTCTCCCTCACCAAGCCCTGCAGGTTGCAGGACAGTGACTGGCTCAGACACAACCCCATACACATCTGGAGCCCTGAGGGCAGAAACTGGACTCACATTAAACATATCCAGGAGGACACACACAAACACAGATGTGCACAGACACACACAAACACATACCGTGGGGTGGGGTGGGAGTGGGGGCTCACAAAGCCTTACACAGGATGAAGGGTTGGTGGGAGGGTTGGCACATGCACACTCCATCTCCTGCTCACCATCCGCCTCTAATCTGACCTGCAGCCCAGCTGGTCCTCTGTCTCTAAAGCTGAATGTCAAACAGTGCCAAATGCTGGGGCAAGGGGTGAAGACCCCTCTGTCCCACCCTAGCCACCAGTGTCCCCTAAATGCCCCTCACTCCACCAGGTGCTCATTGTAACCATTTCTCACTAGTGTCAGGCCTTCAGTGGGACCACATGCCACTGCCTGCACCCCTCGTCAGAGGAACTCTCACCGGACATTGCCCCTTGCCTTAGCGGGGTGACTTGATCACTCCTAGCTGGGTCATCCCACCCCCAGTCTGGCCCACACTCAGGCCTGTGCCCACTTCCACACACACTCCCTTGCCAAACTGCTCCTCCCTGCTGAACACTTGCACACACATAAACACATATACACACTCGGCACACACACAGGCTGGGCCTGGGCTCATCTTCATTCTGGTCATTTCCCCCAAAGGCATCCCAGCCTGGGGGCCAGTGGGGGACTGAGGGCAGGGGGATGTGGCCGTGGGGCTCAGATGGAGTTGGAGGGGGGAGGGTGATGCATTAATTAATGGCTCCGTTAATTAATGTCACGTTGCTTGTTGCTTTCTCAGTGTGTGTGTATGGTCCATGCCTGCTGCTGGTGCCAGGGTGGGTGCCCAAGCTGTACACCCAGCCTGGATGCCAGCCATGTCTTGCGGGGGCGTGTGTGTGTAACTGTAGTGTAGTCAGGTGCTCAATGGAGAATACAAAAATAAAAAAGAATCAAACATATACAGAAAATATATATTTTAAGTTTAAAAAACAAAAGCAGACAAAACAATCCCCATCAGGTAGTTGTCCAACCCCCGGCTGGGTCTGATCCTTCTCATCACCCACCCGACCTGGCTGCCCCTTGCCTCGGGCTTGGGGGATCTGTTGGGGGCTGGGGGTCCATTTTCTCTTATCTGCCCTTTTTTTTTGGTTGTTCTATTTTGTACAGCAAGTTGGAAAAACAGCAACAAAAAAGTCAAGAACTTTGTAAAATATTGTGTGTGATTCCTTGTAAAATATTTTCAAATGGTTTATTACAGAAAATCAGTTATTAAATAATGTTCATATTTTCACTTCAAATGATTCCCATCCACTGTGTCTGCCCTGGAGTGAGGATTGGGTGGCCTGAAGACACGTGGCCATGACCTCAGAGCCCCACTCACCACTCAACTGGGAGTGAAGGCAGTAGGAATCCTGGTTCCTGGAGGGTGTAGGGAATGACGCTTCCCAGGCCTCCTAAGTGCCAGAACTTTGGTATCCTTTGTCTCATAATCTTCTCAAGAACCTCCAGGAAAAGTTTTCTTTAAAAAAAAAAAAAAAAGTCTCCAGAGACTCAAGGCCAAGACTGTGGAGGAGAGAAGATGGAGATGAGATGCTGGTTTACGCAAGCGTCTGGCCATAGGGTCAGACCACCTGGGCCTAGTGGGCAGGTCCTCCACTTTGGAGCACAGAGTGAGTACCTGACCTGAGTCTGTGACCTGGTGCTTGAGGGCCCAGTGCTGTCTGGAGGAGGGCAGGGTCTGGCGCATCCCCAAGCATGATGGCTGCTCCATCCCAGCCCAGGGAAGGCCTGGTACCCTCAGTGACCACTGCACCTCACACTGGAACCCAACTTTGAGTCTCTTTCTGCAGATCCTCTCAGACTTCCTTCTGGCCGACCCTACACCTTTGTTCACTTTAACCCCAACTTTCTCAATATCAGCCCTATTCTGTGTGACCTTCCCAGTTCTTTTCAAAGGGAAGGACTTATAAAGACCAGGGCAGAGGTTTGCCAGTGCTGCTGACAGCTGCTCTCTTACAATACATATTCCACACTCTGTACTCACCTAGTGGGCAGCCAGCTGAGTCCTCACCACCACCTTAGAGTTGGATACTAGTTTATCCCATACCACAGATGAGCAAACTAAGACTTAAGAGAAATTCTTTCTCCCAGTGAGACAGGCAAGAAACCAGCAAAGGTTTCAGAGGGGAGGTGGCCTGTGGCTGGGGGACCTTGGATGCTAAATAAATGGAAGAGGGCATTCCAGGCCTTAACGAGGACACCCTTCCTCACTCCTCTTGTGGCAAGTTCTGGCCACCGAGCAAAGCCTAGCTAGCAACCCCTGAGACAGCTCCCATGCCCCACAACAGCCCCAGAGGTCCTGGGGTATAGTTGCGCTAAAAAATACAGAACATCCAGTCACATTGGAATTTCAGATAATCAACAAATACTTTCAGAATATTGCCAACACTGCATGGGACATAACTGTACTGAAAATTGGGGACCTGCCTACACTGATGAAAATTATTCATTGTTTATCTGAAATTCCAATTTAACTGAGGGTCCTGTATTTTGATTTGCTAAATCTGGCAACCCTACCCTGGGGTGGCATCCAGTGGGAACCTAGACCCCAAAGATAAAGGATAGCAATACCCTTTTCAACCAGGAAGGTTATGCACACATTGGCAGTTGTGCTGAAGTCAGTGGAAGGAAGGGATTCGGCACTTTATAAATGATCTTTGTCATGTAACTATTTTAATTATATGCACATTTTAAAAAAGTAACTCAGTACACACACACACACAAATCAGTTTGCACAAGACACAAGCTGCCTTAAGTCACGTTTCAGTGAGGTGGGGGCCAACGGCCAGTCTGACCCAAGTTTGTAGAGAGACCTCTTTTCATCCAGGTCAGCTACTGTGGGGAGGAGAGTCACTGAGAGAGGCCCAGCCTTGCCCCTTTGGGGGCTGGAGACCTGAGTTCTAATACGGGCTCCACCTCACTTGTAATAAGGGCAGCTTGGGCAACACACTGAGCACCCGGGGTGGACTGGTATTTTACACCCCAGGTCCCTTGGATCCTCACAGTAGGTCCTGTCATCACCTCCATTTTATGGTCCATGAAACTGAATCTAAACAAAGTCCAGGAACTTGTGCCAATGTCACACAGACGCCAAAAGGCAGAGCAAGAATTCCAACCTGAGTCAGGTCCCCTACACCCCATACAACCTGGGCCTGGCATACAACAGGCCACGGAAGTTTCGGGAGTTCACACCCACTGGACCATCCAACATTCTATCCGCACACCCGTCCACAAGGACACACCCACTCAGACATACAGGCACACACAGAGCCACTCTCCCCGGAAATTCAGCAAATGCGTTGCCTGCAATAGCGCTGCCGCTGGTACCTGCCGCTCCCCCGACATTAGCTATGCTAGTTCACCCTCTCCCACCTCCGAAGAACGACGGAAACGGTCCTGAGAACTACAACTCCCAAGCACACCCTCCTCTCACCACCAACAGGAAGGGCCCGGGCGCATAGCCTCCTGGGACTTGTTGTTCTACCCAGAATCCTGATTTCCGCCGGCCCCGAGTTGGGCTGGGGACTCCATGTCCCAGCATGCCGCGGAGCCGCAAGGCCGACGCTCAGAGGGCATCCTGAGGCCGCCTGGGACGCGCAGGCGCAGCGCCCCTGTTTGTCGGCGCCTGAGAAGGGAGGAGGTACTGCCGAAGCCGAAGCCGAAGCCGAGGCCGAGGCCGAGGCCGAGGCGGAGCTGACCAGACTTGACTCCGGCCCAGAACTAGGCTCCGGTACCCCGCGGACCGTAGGGTCTCAGAGTGGATGGAGGAGACCGAACCCTGAGATCACCGCCAGCCCGGTCGCCGTGCCGCAGGGCCCACAGGGCAGGCAGGCAGGCGCGCTGAAGCTGCCCGGGGCCTTCCCCCAGGTCCCCGGCCCCGCGACCAGGCCCGGCTCTGCCCTTTGGGACCAGAGGCGACCCAACCGGAAGAGGAGCCTTCACCGGGGCCATAGGCCAGTGATTAGGCCAAGGCAGGGCCTCCCGTCGGGGCCGACTGGGACGAGGCCCCGGGGAGGCCCCTAGCCCACTAAACCCTTCCCTCAGGCCGACTCCCGCCGGGAAGATGCAGCGCGCCCTACCGGGCGCCCGCCAACACTTGGGGGCCATCCTGGCCAGCGCCAGCGTGGTGGTGAAGGCTCTGTGCGCGGTGGTACTATTCCTCTACCTACTGTCCTTCGCCGTGGACACGGGCTGCCTGGCGGTCACCCCAGGCTACCTCTTTCCGCCCAACTTCTGGATCTGGACCCTAGCCACCCATGGGCTGATGGAACAACATGTGTGGGATGTGGCCATCAGCCTGGCCACAGTGGTGGTGGCTGGACGTTTGCTGGAGCCCCTCTGGGGAGCCTTGGAGCTGCTCATCTTCTTCTCAGTGGTGAACGTGTCGGTGGGGCTGCTGGGGGCCTTTGCCTACCTCCTCACCTACATGGCTTCCTTCAACTTGGTCTACCTTTTCACTATCCGCATCCACGGCGCCCTGGGCTTCCTAGGTGGTGTCCTGGTGGCACTCAAACAAACCATGGGGGACTGTGTGGTCCTGCGAGTGCCCCAGGTACGTGTCAGTGTGGTTCCCATGCTCCTGTTGGGGCTGCTGCTGCTGCTGAGGCTGGCCACACTGCTCCAGAGCCCAGCACTGGCCTCTTACGGCTTTGGGCTGCTCTCCAGCTGGGTGTATCTTCGCTTCTACCAGCGCCATAGCCGAGGCCGAGGGGACATGGCCGACCACTTTGCTTTCGCCACCTTCTTCCCGGAGATCCTGCAGCCTGTGGTGGGGCTGCTGGCGAACTTGGTGCATGGCCTCCTGGTGAAGGTAAAGATATGCCAGAAGACAGTGAAGCGCTATGATGTGGGTGCCCCATCCTCCATCACCATCAGCCTCCCAGGCACAGACCCTCAAGACGCAGAGCGGAGAAGGTACTGTGGAATCTTCCAAAACCTTGTCAAGCTAGGAGAGTATTTATTGATCAAGTCACATCCATCTGTTGAAGTGCTTGCTCTGTGTAGGCTGCTGGCCTACAGTCAGATATTGGGGCAGATTCAGAAAGAGAAAATCCAGTTTGTGGCCTTGAGGGGCTCAGCATTTAGGTGTCTGGCTGCAGGAGGTACTTTGCAAAATTAGAGAGTAAAAGTTCCTTTTCTCACCACTCAGGCCACTTAAGTTTCAAGAAATGCCCTGCTTTTTGGAGCTGTGTAAGGGGCTGTTGGAGAGCTAGGTACACACAACCTTGGCCTTGTCTCAGAATCTCAGAATCCTAGACCCTAGTCCTGTGGGAGCCAGAGACAACCCGCTGGTCCTTGCTCCCCTGTGAGGGAGGAACAGAGAAAGAGACCTAGAGTCCTTAAGAGTTGGTCGGGGCCACCCCAAATGCTGAACCATCCCCTCTTCCTAGGCCTTAATTCAGATTCTGTTGTTTCTCTACCACTTATTGAGAGAGAAGCTTAGGGTATTACTAGACCTACCCCTACCCTGCCCCCGACTTTGGCAGGCATTTGTCACCAAACCTAGGAGACAGTCACCTGACCCACTGAGGGAGCCTGCTGACCATACCAGGGAGTGGAGATAACCTTTTCATTATCTGTAAACCAAGCCATGTGTACCATGAGGAGTCCCAGCTGAATTATTCACTTGGCCAAGGCAAGACAGATCTTTTTTAATCCAGCTCTCTCTCTCTCATATCTGTGGACTCACCACAGTGGTCACAGCTCAGTTTCCAACATTATTCTTAAGTTTTTCGATGCAGTTACTTGAGTAGTGAAATCTAGAGCAGGATCTGTTCCTACTTTCTGCATTTGTCAAAGGCTTCTGTTTTTTCTCACTGTGAAATGGGTTCTTAGAAAGCAGCTTTATGAATTCAGCTGGAGTTTTCCCTGTGTTTACTCTCCACTGGGGCTGTGGAGTTGAGTGTGGGACACAACCCTTTCCTGAAGGAGTTTCCAGATAGGGAAGGGCCACAGGTAACTGTGGTCCAAGGTGGAACGTGTTGAAAAGTACACACGGCATGTAGCAGAGCATAACTCTGGGCCCTACAGTTTATGTCTCTATGGCTAATGAATCCTAAAGACTGAGGTCTGTCTTAACCTTACATGGTGGAGGAGATGGGGCCAGGAGGCTGGGCCTGGTAGAAACTGAGCTGTCCTCAGAGCTGTTCAGGTGGGCCCAGACCACAGTGGTGGCCCCTCCTCGAGTGAGAGATCTTGGTTTGTTAGAGTTAGCTGGACATTTGAAAAACCTCTGCACAGGCTAAAGAAAATGGACAGGTTCAGGCAGGCTGGGCAGGGGAGGGAGGGATGTTGGGAAGCTGGTTCTTGGTTTAGTTTTGATGTGTTTAGCTTACTTTGGGATGGGGCTTATTCCTCCAACCAGTTTGACATCTGGCTGCATGCCACTCCCTGACCCAAAGGGCTACCCTATGATGGTGGGAGGCAGGGTTTCCTACCTTGGACCCTTGTGAGGGAGTGATTAGCGTGCCACAACCTCTCCCTTGGCAGGCTTTAGACAGAATTGGCAAGGGAGTCTCCAGATTGGGAGCCTGAGTAGCAGCAGGGAAGAACTATCCTGTCTGTCCCAACTTGCCATGTGTCAGGGTCGAAGTGTGCTGGGGCTTTCTGTGCCTGTGTCATTGCCTCTTCTGGTACGGTGGAGATTTTAGTTCTCTGCTGGAACTTGGAAGGCTACACAGGTCCCCCATGCTGGTGGCAGAGTTTGAGGCATCAGCGGCCCACAGTGACCACTATTACAAGTGTTACCTGGCAGTATGAGCATTCCACCTCTTGGTAGGGCAGGGTCTCGAGTGCACATATATATCTTCTTTTCGTGAACTTTCCCACTTCCCCCCAGAGTTGGTTCTCCAGGGGCTGCCCAGTGGAACCAGCAGGCTCTAGCCTGTGTCCTACCCACATGGCTATTTCTCCATCTCTGCAAGGACTCGGGGTGTCCCTGCTCTAAAACAAGTCCTGGTGGCTTTGGGGATTCTTCGGGAAGGAGAGTATTTGAGTCGGTTAGGAGGGATAGGTTGATCCAGGTTGGCCCTGCTTCTCAGGCTGAGAGCCAAGGCAGTTGCTTGAGTTCCAACCTTCCCTACAGACCCTTGTTGGGAGGCTCCTTAACAAGGAGAGGCGGAGAAGTAACAGCTCTCTCCTTGGATGTGATGCCAGTGCCCAGCAGAAACTCACATGTCCAGGGACTTGCCCTTCCACCTGTCTGCCCTGGGACACCAGCTCTGCCTAGCCTTAGGCACCATCCTCAGAACCATTCCTAGGGCTGGCCTGAGGGCAGCCTGGCATATACCCAGCTGGCCTTCTCAGCCTGGAGGTGACCCAGCTATGGAGGGAAGAAGGCTCTACAGCCTTTAGGTCCTCATTCTGATAGGAGAGTGGGTCCTAATCCAATCCCTGAGGAACCCTGGGCCCTGCATGGGGAAGGGGAACATGTAGGATTCTGAGAGGGGAGTCCGAGTAGTAAGGCAAGTTAGTTTCACAGGGGAAGAGTGCAGGGCATGAGGCAAGTCCAGACCCTGAGTGACCTGTCATCTTTTCCCTGGCCCCAGGCAACTGGCTCTGAAGGCCCTCAATGAGCGGTTGAAGAGAGTGGAGGACCAGTCCGTCTGGCCCAGCATGGACGACGATGAAGAGGAAGCTGGGGCCAAGGTGGACAGCCCTCTGCCCTCAGACAAGGCCCCCGCACTCCCAGGGAAGGGGTCTGTCCCAGAATCCAGCTTGATCACCTTTGAGGCAGCTCCCCCGAAGCTATAACTCCTGACCACCTTGACTGTAGCATCTCCTCTCCCGAGCCCCCACTTGACACCCTCTCAGCTATTCCAGGGCACTGACTGCTCTGAGGAGAGGGAAGAAGGCCTGCTGGGGGTTGCCACAGCCTTCTGCTATTTCTCGCCAACACTACCCAGGACTCTTGCTACCTGGTTCCAGTTCCAGACAACCACTATGCCAGGCATGGGGCCTCTGAAACATCAGCCAGCCCAGGCCACCTGAGGTAAGACTGCACCTCAGCAGGCAGCCCCAAGCAAATGGCTACAGGGACACTGGTGCCATGGCTCCTGGGCCAACCCTCACGCCTGATACTGGTTGCCGAGAGCCCCGAGCCAAGGCAAGGATTTGCCAAAAACGTTCTGGGGGTCCAGCCAGTGCAGGAGCCAGCACAGGGCTGCACATCCCTGCCCACCCCCAGAAAGACTATGTTCATGTCAGGATTTCTGATTCCCTCTGCTGTGGCCATGGCTGCTTCTGGGCCAGAACAGTCACAGTTCCCAGATATTTTCTACAGGACCACTTGAGTGGGCAGCCAAGCCCAGCCTCGCAGTATCAATAAAGCAGTTCTTTGAGGTATGGCTCCTGGGCTCTGTCAGACTGCCTTGTGCAGCCCCCTCATCATATGCAACTGCAAAGTTAGGCAGGGACTTTTTACTCTAGGTTCAAGGGCTTGGTCCCCAAGGCTCCTCCAGCTGGATTGAAAAAATCATTGCCCTCACTCTCCTTCCCCCAGCACACTCCCCTCCCCACCACCACATGCCCACTGTCAAGCAGCCTTCCCAGAGCTGCACCCTTACTTATTTTCTCTCTCCCTGCAGTACCCAGTCAGGGAGGACCTGCCTGGAGGATCTGATGATTAAGGGCCTCTCTATCACAGGGAGTTGTTCTCATCCATGGCTCGCCACCAAGACAGAGTGCTCAGTGCTTGACACCTATGGAGGCAGCCCATCCCCAGCTCCCATCCTGTCATTGTCCAGATCTGACCACCACAGTCTGGAAACCAGCACAGCTGGGAGGCTGAAAGGACACACAGCTGCACCATTCACAGCTACAGCCATAGGACCTGCTAGGGCCCTGGGTGACATGGGATGCCCAGCAGCCAGATTCTGAGGCTAGTGTGCCAGGAAAGCTTTAGCCCCTCAGTGAACAGGTCCCCATCTTGCCCAGCTGCCCATTTTTTCATGCTGATAGCATTCGCAAGAACTATTCCCAGCTCTGGGTTATTCCTCCCATCCAGTCTTTTCAGTCTTTTTTTTTTTTATTATTTTACTTTTTATCTCTTCTGTAATTTCTGGACATACCAGCACAAGTTGAGTTGCTGAGGGGGCAGTCTTGCAAGCCCAACTTCATCTAGACACATGATCCATAAACTTCTCTGGGATGGTAGAGAAAGAAGGAAAGGGGAGCACTCCAGCAGGAGGAGCAAGCACAAATGTCACACACAGGACTCCAGCTACCCCTGAGGTGTCCCATGACCAAGTCAGCTGAGAGAGTGCAGGAGGTCCCAGCCCCAGCTCCTAGACTGAGGGGCAAATCCAGGCTTCCCCTAGGCTGGGAAGAGCTCAAGGCTGGATCCTTTTGCGGTACAGGTAGGCATTGCTCACCTGGTTCATGATGACCAAGCTGGTGATGACAGGGCATAGCACAGCCAGGTACCAGACCCCACCGGTGACTGTGGCAGTGAACCAGAGTGAGCACATGCCCAATAAGAGGCTGGCACTACCCAGAAGGTAGCCCACCAGCCCAGAAGTGGCATGGTACAGCTTGAGCTTGGCCAGGGGCCATCGGGGCAGCAGTTTGGGGTAGAGCAGCCCCACCCCACCTGAGCACTGCAGCCCTGCCCACAGCACAGCTAGCAGCCCTGCCCGCCCGTGCCACGTGGCCAAGTGGGCTTTGCCAAGCTGTTCCTTGTGGAGGATGACAAGGCCCAGGCCCAGCAGTGCACACAACAGGGCCAGCAGCTGCAGTACCCAGTGGCAGCGAGCTCGGCCCTTCCGCGAGAGGGAGCGCAGCAGCGAACTCTCAGGAGAGAACACCAGCAGTGCCTCAGTCATCAGGAAAGAGAACTGGGGAGACAGGGATGGAACACTAAGTAAGAGTGCTGCCCAGCGGAAGGGAAGAGAGCTTGAGATATAATCTAAGCTGCCAGCCAGTCTGGGCAGATTCCCCTTCATTCTCTCCCCACTGATAAGAGTGTCTATTTGGTGAGACAAGAGTGGAGAACTCTATCTGGGACAGAACATCTGCCCTGAGTAACAAGCAAGAGGTACCACTCCACACTTCTTCCTAGGTGCTATTCTGAAATGTCATCTCTGCTGTGTTACTCAGCAAACACAAGGTTCGAGATGTGGCAGTTACAAATGATTCACAAGCTTTCTTTTCCTGACATAGAGCTGGATACAGTTTCTTGGCAAGCGCTGGCCATACAGGTGCACTGTTTCAGGGAAAATTAGATGTGTCACTATAAATTAAGGTGAAAAGGAACACAGGTACACCCAAATGCATATTCTAAGCGTCCTGCCTGGAGGTGGGTGAAGCTTCATTTTGTGCTTAGATAAACCCATTTGCCCTGCATCTTGAATACTCTGGTTCAAGTCTGGGATATATACCATGGGCAGGAGTTGGAGCATGCAGCTCCTCCAGCCCCACATCCCGTCCCTCCAAACAGATACTAAGTGTTCATAAAGATTTAGAAGTCACCAAGATCACCACCCATAGCTATACTTCGTCCCACCCATAAGAGCAGGCCAGGCCCATTACTTACAGCCAGAGACATAAGCACTGGGTGCCAGGAGAAGAGACCTGGAATGAGAAGAGAAGGCTTTGAGGCTGAAGCAAGAAGAACCCAGCCACACCAATTGCCACAGGCTGAGGAAAATGAGCAGCCCATCACCCAAGGAGGTGCTGCCAAAATTCAAGTCCCCGCTTGCTGCAACAAGCTGACCCCAAACATATCCTCTCTTCCTGGTCCCTCCCTAGATCAGAGGCTATGCTTTCCCACTCCTCTGGCAGTCCTCCCTCCTTCCCCCTGCACTTTCCAGGAGGCAGCCAAGTGGAGCACAAGACAAGAGCAGCCAGGTACTCTGTGGGACCTGGCCAAGCTGGCCCAGCTTCCACACTTACCTACTCCACCCCACTTACCCCTCCAGCATAGCATGCCCCTCAGCCAGCCAGGCCTTTCCCAGGAGTCAGACACCCAAGGCTTCCTTTTGCCCCTGCTCCCCAGAAAAAGTGGCACTTTCCTTCCCATAAGTCAACTATGAATTCTACTTACTGGAGCCAGGCCTGGCAAGTACAGCCACAAAGATGGTGAAGCCTAGGGCCACAAGGTGGGCAGCAGCCCCAGAGGCAGTGCGTAGAGCTCGGTATATGTGCGATTCAGTCTCCACAGAAAGAGCCATGGTCAGCCAGGCCGGTGGCTGTAGCCTGAAAGCATAGTAGAGTGAGCAAGGGCCTCTGGTGCCCACTGTCCACTCCTCTCACTGGAGCAAGAGTTGCAGGGCAGGAATGCCACTCTCTTCCAAGAAGTTAAGATATGAAGGGACAGTACTAAGCTAGGCACCAGGAATAGTTGAGACTGGTGG
Organism: Camelus bactrianus; assembly: GCF_048773025.1. Lineage (NCBI taxonomy): Eukaryota > Metazoa > Chordata > Mammalia > Artiodactyla > Camelidae > Camelus > Camelus bactrianus. Next base: position 33,327,100 of record NC_133555.1, read on the forward strand.
CCTGTCAGAGCGTACACGCTTCTGAATTGGCACTGGTCACTGGCCCACCTTCCAGGTAGGATGCGCAAGGCCGTGTAATAGACTACAAATCCCAGCATGCACCACGCCGTCGCCGGGCGGGAGCGCTTGCTGGAAGGGCATGAAGCACCACGGGAATTGTAGTTCCCAGTTGCGTCGAAATTACAGCCTGAATCCCTTCGCGCACAGCCACCCCAAGTGCCCCTGGCACGCTGCCCTTACACGCTAGGGATTCGCCTGCCTCACCCGCAGGGCCGACCCGACGCGGTGATTTCTTCCGAGAAAATGGGATTTTCGGGGCTCTGCCGCGGGCGCTACCGCTCCGTCGCGGAGCAGCTTAACTTCCGGGTCCGAGCGCCTACCCACCCGGGACTTCCTGGAACAGTCCCCCACAGCCACACGACTGAGTCGCGATGCGCAGGCGCTGTTGAGCAGACGGTGTGTTGGCTGTGTCAGTGCGCAGGCGTGCTTGACCCGGTGTCCCAGGCTTCAGGGCTGTTTCTGACAGGTGCTCCCAGACATAGAGGTGCCAGCCACGGTCCCGGGCCCCATTAGCACCATGGGCAGTGGCTGCCGCATCGAATGCATATTCTTCAGCGAGTTCCACCCCACGCTGGGACCCAAGATCACCTATCAGGTGCCATCCGGGCTCGCGGGGACTGGGAGGTAGAGGGACGCTCAGGGGAGTTCAGCCGACTGCCGGAAAGCGGTGGAACCCTGTGCCCTGTACTGCACGCAGGCACGCCACTCCTTAATTCGCGGAGAATCGTGAACCAAGAGGACCAGGTCCCAGGCTCCTGGTGTGGCGAGGCAAACAAACATGACATAGGCAGTGATTGTGGGAAATCGGGTTATGGGGGCCCAGGGGAGTTGCCAGGTCCTAGGAAAGATGGGACAGGGTGGTCGCACCAGTAGTACCCCTGGATGCACAGGAATTTAGGTAAGGTAGGAGTGTGCCAGATAGAGGGAACAGCATATGCAAAAGCCAGGAGGCGCATGCGTTTGGAAACACAAAAGAGTAGTAGTCCTGGGTGGATGGAAGAAAGGAGAAACCCTGGAGAAGAGGGCTTAGGCCTTGGGGATCACCCTGTGTAATCCACCAAGTTACAAGGTCCACTAAGGGACTTCTTGCCACTCCCTTCCCCAGGTCCCCGAGGACTTCATCTCCAGGGAGCTGTTTGACACCGTCCAGGTGTACATCATCACCAAGCCAGAGCTGCAGAACAAGCTCATCACTGTGTAAGGCCCTAGCTAGGGGGTGGGGGAACTCCCAGGAGTGGTCAGACTCTGGGGTGGAAGGAGCCTGACTCTATTCCCACCTGTTCCCCCACCCACCATCCAGCACAGCCATGGAGAAGAAACTGATTGGCTGCCCCGTGTGCATCGAGCACAAGAAGTACAGCCGCAATGCCCTGCTCTTTAACCTAGGCTTCGTGTGTGATGCCCAGGCCAAGACCTGTGCCCTTGAGCCCATCGTCAAAAAGCTGGCAGGCTACCTGACCACACTGGAGGTCTGCAATACAATGGGCTTGGGTGGATGGGCAGGCAGAGTTGGGGAAGGTGTTTGCATGTCTCCAAAGCCCTCCAGCCCTAGGAACCTGCCAGTGCAGGATGTCAGCCAAAGGTTCTGGGATGTACCCACCATGCTGTCCATGCTCCATCCAGCTAGAGAGCAGCTTCGTGTCCACGGAGGAGAGCAAGCAGAAGTTGGTGCCCATCATGACCATCTTGCTGGAGGAGCTAAATGCCTCAGGCCGGTGCACTCTGCCTATCGGTATGGCCCAGCCTGTGCAAGGACAGCAGAGGGGTTGAGGAGGGATGGGAAAGTGGCAGAGGAAGGTGAGCCCAGCCAAGGACAAGACTCACAAACAAACTGGTGGCCAGAAAATAGCCATGAGCTGGGCTGATTATGTCCAGGGTCCAATGCATGGTGGGGCTGGGGAGGGGGAGGCCAGTAGAGCTCTCCAGCTCTACTCCTTGGGCATGTTCCTTTTTCTCTCTGGACCTCAGTCTCTTGCTCTATAAAAGATTGGCCCTACCCAGAGCCACTTGCCTGCCTCAAGGGTTGCTGGGAGGACTGGATGGTAATTGAGGGCCTCTTGGAAGAGATGGCACTGAGAATATAGGTGGGGTCCCCTGCAGATGAGTCCAACACCATCCACTTGAAGGTGATTGAGCAGCGGCCTGACCCTCCTGTGGCCCAGGAGTATGATGTACCTGTCTTTACCAAGGACAAGGAGGATTTCTTCAACTCACAGTGGGACCTCACCACACAACAGGTGTGCTAGCCCTCTCTGGCTATCAACCCCTGGAGCTGGCCACAGCTCTTCATTCCACCCCTACTTACCCTACTCCACCCTGCCCAGATCCTGCCCTACATTGATGGTTTCCGCCACGTCCAGAAGATCTCAGCCGAGGCGGACGTAGAGCTCAACCTGGTGCGCATTGCCATCCAGAACCTGCTGTGAGTGGGGCAATAGTCATGCTCAGGACAGGGTCGCTGCCAGTCAGGAAGAGCCCAGGGGCCTAGTGTGGGAGCTGGGAAGGCATGGCTCTTGCAAGCTGAGCACAACTATCTCCCCCAGGTACTATGGCGTTGTGACACTGGTGTCCATCCTCCAGGTAGGTGAGTCTGGGATCTGACTAATTGGAGAATGGATCACGTGGCTGAGCCTAATTGAGGCTGTGTCAGACTTCCAAACCCCTCACTCAGGCCCCTGTGCCTCCTGCTACCCTCCAGTACTCCAATGTATACTGCCCGACACCCAAGGTCCAGGACCTGGTAGATGACAAGTCCCTGCAGGAGGCATGTCTATCCTACGTGACCAAGCAAGGTACTGGTAGGCTCTGGGGGAGGCCATCTCAGGGAGGGCAGGGCCATCTGGAGAGCTGACCCCTGATGCCTACAGGGCACAAGAGGGCCAGTCTCCGGGATGTGTTCCAGCTGTACTGCAGCCTGAGCCCTGGCACTACTGTGAGAGATCTCATTGGCCGCCACCCCCAACAGCTGCAGCACGTTGATGAACGGTCAGAGGGGGATCCCCTGGGGCATGAGGGATTTGCCTGAGGGCAGGCATACTCTCTGTGTCTCTCTGGAGCCCTGGGTAAGAGAGAAAGCAAGAGATTCGCAGTGAACAGAATCACATGGCACTGCTACTCCAGGAAGGCTTCCTGGAGGTGACAGATTTAGATGCCAGTCTGGTCACTGAGACAAAACTGGAGGGGAGACTGACCTGGCTAGGAGGAGGCCTAGCCAGGGCATCACCCCTCTCTCCCTCAACCCTCACCCCAGGAAGCTGATCCAGTTTGGGCTTATGAAGAACCTCATCCGACGACTACAGAAGTATCCTGTGCGGGTGTCTCGGGAGGAGCGGAGCCACCCTGCCAGGCTTTACACAGGCTGCCACAGCTACGATGAGATCTGCTGCAAGACAGGTAGAGGCAGGCAGAACAGGTGAGGTGCGGTCAGGGCAGGGTGGCCAAGCCAAGGCTGCTGACCTTACCTCCACCACATCACCCAGGCATGAGCTATCAGGAGCTGGATGAACGGCTGGAAAATGACCCCAATATCATCATCTGCTGGAAGTGAGGCTGGTGAGGGCTGGACCAGGCACACAGCTGTGACTGCTGTCTCCTGCTAAGCCCTGCCTGGTGCGTGAGGGCTAGACCAGCAAACTAGCCCATACTGCCTTAAGGTTGATGCACACTTCTGTAAATAAAGTCATCCATTTCAACCTACCTTTATTGAGTACTGCCTCTGAGCCAGCCACCGGAGAGAACCTTCGGAAATGGAATAGCCATAGTCCTGGCGTCCTGGGGCGCCATCTGGTGGGCAGGACCGACAATGGACAAGTAAAAGTGCCAGCTAATTACAAACTGAAAGAAACAATCAGGAAGCTGTGATGAAGAGTGAGTTGGGATGGCTGCTGGGGCTGCTCTGGATTAGATGGGCAAGGAAGGCCTAGCTGAGCTGACTTAAACTGAACCCTGAAGGAGAAGGAGTATTCCAGGCAGAAGTAACAAGCGCAAAAGCCCTGAAGCAAAAGGCTCCTTGGGATGTATGTGGAAGCCAAGGGAGGCCCATGGGGCTGGAACTTAGGAGTCAAGTGGGAGTGGGGCAAGAAACGAAGTCCTGAGGTAGGAGAAGGTCAAGAGCCTGATACTGCAGAGTTGCCGGTAAGCTGCTTTGGACACAGTATTTTGATTTTGAGGGCCAGAGGCAGCCAGATTCACCCTCATGCGAGGGAATAATGTCTCACGTACACCTTTAAAGACTTCTGCTACTCAGCAAAGTCAAGGCCACGGTAGTTACCTTATGAGAGGTAATGGCAGCCTGGAATAGGATGAAGAGAAGTGAGCCCTGAGCGGTATTTCGCGAGTGGAGCCAACAAGGTGGAGCTGGGAGCGAGGAGACCACGGAGAGGCGCATCAGTGTGGGCTGAGAGGGAGCAGCTACAGGAAGAGTTGGTGGGGGTCAGACCGACTTGACGTCCATCGGAGGAGGGAGCCTAGGCCACAAGAGTCTAGAATTAAGGGAGACCCGTGAGCCACAGCCGGTTGTGAGGGAGAAAGCCCCAGAAGTCCAGGGAGGGTTGCTACCTGCCGTCTGGCCGTTCCGGGCGCTGCGCCGGCGGCCGCCAGGGGCTGCCCAGGCAGCACTGCGCAGGCGCCGAGCTAACCGTTTCCATGGCGGCGAGGACCCACGCGCCCCAACCGCTCCACAACGGTCAGGTCCCAGATTTCGGCCCCGCGGGAGACAGTGGTCCGCAAGCGTGTCAGCGCCTCCATCTCAGCTCCAGCTGCTTCCCGCAGTCAGCGGGACCCCGCCTTCCTGCTCTCTGTTCTTGGCGCCGACATGGGCGACCTGGAGCTGCTGCTGCCTGGGGAGGCTGACCTGTTGGTGCGGGGACTGCGCAGCTTCCAGCTGCGCGAGATGGGCTCCGAAGGGTGAGGCAGCTGGATCCAGGTCAGGCGTCCTTGAGTCGGGGAGTATGGGCCTGACACTTGGGGGGAAGGGCCCCCAGGTGTAGAGGTAACCTGAGTCACCTCTGGCCCCTCAGGATCGGGTTAGGCTTCAATAGGACCTAGTCCCCACCCCCACTCTTACCACACATGCGCTCTCACATGTGCTCACACCCCCTCTGGGGCAGGTGGAACCAGCAGCATGAGAATCTGGAGAAGCTGAATATGCAGGCCATTCTTGATGCCACAGCCAGCCAGGGCGAGCCCATCCAGGAGCTGCTGGTCACCCATGGGAAGGTATGCTGGAGACACAGGCAGAGTTCCCTTCTTCTCACCACTCCCCACCCCACCACTCTACCCCTCAGGTGCACCCTGGGTGCCTGCACTTCCCTCTGGTTGGCACACCTGCCCTCCCCAAAGGAGAAGGAAAAGTGTGTTACACATTTGATTTTGCACCTCTATGGGACAAGACCCTGGCACGCCAGGTGGGGTGCATGGCACCGGTTGATTAGGGACATAGTCGTGTATCATAGAACTGCCTAGGCTGCAGAGGGAGGGCCCAAGTTCTAAAGGCCATCCTGAATAGACTGCCAGGCTGGAGAAGGCTCCCACTGAAGTAGCGGTGGGACTTTGGCATGGAAGGAGGCAACCTTTCCAACATGAGACAGACGGAGTTAGAAACCAGGGATTAACTTGGCTGGAACGTGAATCAGGAAGTGGCACCAGTAGATGATCTGAGATATCACTTGACAAAAAGTGGAAGGAAAAGATGGAGCCCCCTACTGGGAGGTGGGGTAGGAAAAGGGCACTGTGAAGGGCGCCAAATAAGAGTAAGGCCAAGGCACATAAGAGCCTTGGAAAGCCAGAGGACAGAGCAGGGCATGAGCAGGAGGGCTAGCCTGAAAGGGACAACTGAATACAGGAGGAGAGGACAAGGATGCAGGTACAGAGGGAGCATGGCAGCCTGGGGACAAGGCAGGAGGGGCCAGTCACAGGAAGCACGAGGGATGCCCCCACAGAGATGTTGGGGCAGCTGGAAATGAAAGTCTAAGGTGCAGGAGAGAGGTCAGGAAGGAACTTATGTGACATGGGAGAGGCTAGGGACCCAGAGGAGATTGGGGAGCCAGGGATGGGAGGGTTGCCAAGCCAAGGTTGGCCCACCTCATCCCTGTACTTTGCCCTCCCCTCAAAGATCCCGACACTGGTAGAGGAGCTGATTGCGGTGGAGATGTGGAAGCAGAAAGTGTTCCCTGTGCTGTGCAGGCTGGAGGACTTTAAACCCCAGAACACATTTCCCATATACATGGTGGTGAGCTGCTCCATTGGTTCATAGACCCGCCCACCCCTTCAGAGGGCCCGGAACTATAGAGGGTAGCTGGTAGCCCCTATCCCTCTCCCAGCAGCCCAGAGCCCTGTCCTCCTCTTTATCTGACAGATACATCATGAGGCCTCCATCATCAACCTCTTGGAGACAGTATTTTTCCACAAGGTGAGGCACCAGCACTGTCCAATGGCTACAGCTCCAGGCCAGGGCCTGGCAACAAGGGAGGTTGCGTGTGTGTGGGAAGGGCATAAGAGATAGAATGTTTCGCCTCCACCTATACCCCAGGAAGTGTGTGAGTCAGCAGAAGACACCATCTTGGACTTGGTGGACTACTGCCATCGTAAACTGACTCTGTTGGTGGCCCAGAGTGGCCATGGTGGCCCTTCTGAGGAGGAGGAATCCCAATACAGCACCCCTATGCAGGTGGGCTGAGGTTCCCTGGGGTTGGCAAGGGCTCCCCAAAGCCTGAGTGTGTTGGGTAGGAGTCGGGGTTCCACTTGAACACCTTGTGCCCCATGCCCCACCCCAGGAGCTGCAGAAGCAGGCAGAGCTGATGGAATTTGAGATCGCACTGAAAGCCCTCTCAGTGCTGCGCTACATCACAGACTGCATGGACAGGTGGGCAGCCCTGTCAGGACTGGGGCCTGCAGTCGAGGGCTAGGAGCCTGGGCCTGTAGCCTCTAGTCACCTCTCCATCCCCATCTGTAGCCTTTCCCTGAGCACCTTGAGCCGCATGCTCAGCACCCACAACCTGCCGTGTCTCCTGGTGGAACTGCTGGAGCACAGTCCCTGGAGTCGGCGGGAAAGAGGTAAGGTCCTCCTCCCCTGCCTAAGTCCCAGCTCACTGCTTCCAGGACATCCTCCTGGATTGATGGGGTGGACAGCTTGCACACAAGTAGACAAACTCTGCCCCCTAGTCCACAGAGAATATCAAGGTGCTCTCACCCAAAGTGGGCCTAGATCTGAACTGTGCAGAGGGCAAGGCCTCTCTGTCCACTACTGAGGACTCACCCTGACCTGGAGCCAGCAGCACCCCAGCCTGAGCAAGTTCTGTGCCCAGGCAGTGGTCAGTCTGCCAGTCCACGCAGCTGACTCAGAGAGCATGCAACGCCTGCACCCAGTATGCTGATTCCTCTCCCCAGGCAAGCTGCAGCAATTTGAGAGTGGCCGTTGGCAGACAGTGGTCCCTTCAGAACAGCAAAAGCTGAGCAAATTGGATGGGCAGGTGTGGATTGCCCTGTACAATCTGCTGCTAAGTCCTGAGGCCCGGGCTCGCTACTGCCTCACAAGCTTTGCCAAGGGACAGTTACTCAAGGTAGGGAACCCCGCCCACACCAGTCCCCACAGCCCCAGCACTGCCCCACCTCACCCCTGATGTTTATTTTTGCCCATCCCCCTCAGCCCCAGCCCTCTTTCCAGACACTGGGCCTCAGGTGACACTGCAGCTAGTGGGACATGGGCCCACAGGCACCCTCAGCCCAGCCCAGCCCAGCCCAGGCCTTCTCTGTTCCTTGACCCTCTGGTCAGCACCGCTTCACACTGGCCTCCCCGGACACCCTTGCAGCTTCGGGCCTTCCTCACAGACACACTGCTTGACCAGCTGCCCAACCTGGCAGACCTGCAGGGTTTCCTGGCCCACCTGGCCCTGGTGGAAGCCCAGTCTCCTAAAAAGGACCTGGTGTTGGAACAGGTAGGTACTAGGAAGGTAGTTGCTTGGGACCAATGCCCACTTTGTCAGCTCCTCCCTGCCATTCTCCTCTTCTCTTCCCCAGATGCCAGAAATCTGGGAGCGGCTAGAGCGAGAGAACAGAGGCAAGTGGCAGGCTATTGCCAAGCATCAGCTGCGGCATGTATTCAGCCCCTCAGAGCAGGAACTGCGGCTGCAGGCACGAAGGTGAGGCCTGCTGAGCTGGCTGAAGGGGTGGAAAGGATGCAGAAGGCATGGATGTGGGCAGGGGTGTTTCTCCCTCCACCCACCAGGCCCAGCCAGGTCCTCCTGACCCTTTTCCCAGGTGGGCTGAGACCTACAGGCTGGATGTACTAGAGGCTGTGGCTCCAGAGCGGCCCCGCTGTGCCTACTGCAGTGCAGAGGCCTCCAAGCGCTGCTCACGATGCCAGAATGAGTGGTATTGCTGCAGGTGAGGGTATCCTAGGACCTTGGACCTCTAAGTCCCACTTCCATACTCCTCACAAGCACTGTATCCTCACCAGCCCACTTGTCTGCAGGGAGTGCCAAGTCAAGCACTGGGAGAAGCATGGAAAGGCTTGTGTCCTGGCAGCCCAGGGTGACAGAGCCAAGTGACGGCTGCAGCTGCTGAGGGCCAACCACCCATGCTATACAACCTACTAGAGTGTGCCCTGAACCTCTGGATCTCAGCCTGGCCTCTGCAAGCGCCCCAGTCTCCCAGGTGGTGAACACAGCAGGCGGGTAGAGCTGCTGACCCATCTTCCCCAGCAAAGCACTCCCCGCTTCCTGCCCCACCCGGCGGGTAGGCTTAGGACGCAGCCTCAGCAAGCTAGGGCAGGCGGCCTGGGCGGGGGGCGAGGGCCGAGGGCCGGATGTGGGGACCCTCTTCCTCTAGTACAGTAAAGTAAAGCTGGCTTCCAGAAACACGACTGTTTCCGCGTGGCCCTTTGCGGTCGTCGTCGTCGTCGTCGTCGTCGTCGTCAGGGGGAGGGGAGTTGCTGGCGGGTTGAAGGGAGGATAGGAAATGGAGGGCGGGGACTCCGCGAGAGCAGCGCATCGCCGCCCCACTCCGCCTGCGGGCCGACACAGCCCAGGCGCCCAGGTTTCCATTGCGCTGCTCCCCTCGGCTCTCTCCCGCCGCTCTGCCTGAGTCCGGGGGCGGTGCCGCATAGGGGACCGCCCCGCAGCCCCGCCCGCCCCGCGCTCGCTCGCGCCCAGAGCCGGCCCGAGACCCGGCCCGACCGGGCCATGTCCGCTGAACCTGAGCTCATTGAGCTGCGGGAACTGGTACCCGCGCGGTGCGCCACCCCGGGCCGTACCCGGCTGGAGCGTGCCAACGCGCTGCGCATCGCACCGGGCACAGCGCGCAACCCCGCAAGGCAGCTGGTCCCGGGCCGCGGCCACCGCTTCCAGCCTGCGGGGCCCGCCACGCACACGTGGTGCGACCTCTGTGGCGACTTCATCTGGGGCGTCGTGCGCAAGGGCCTGCAGTGCGCACGTGAGTAGCGGTCCCTTGCGCTGGCGAGAGCGAAACGGGTGGCCAAGGGGCAGCACCTTCTCTGTGGGCCAAGTTGCGACGGAGAGGGTTTGACGGGGACGGTCCCTGTGGACCAGGACAGTTATCTTTGCCCCATAGCAGAAGAGAGTTCGGGCAGATGGTTTATAAGCTTGTCAAGCTCCCCCTGCGTTTGAGACATAGTTAGGCAGAGGAAGTTACCTGTGAATAACAAGGTGCTTAATTTCGAGTTTAAAGAGTGTGTTGGCCCTTCTTGAGAAAGTCTTTGTGCCACCCAGTCCCTGAGTTCGTATTCCCACACCTGCCCCTTCCCAAAGAGTCACTCCCCAAGTCCCCCTCCAGAAACCCTGGGATGAAGGGAATTTACCCACCTACGGGAGAAGGCATGGAAAAGTTAGAACCTTGGGTGGGCCCACTGCAAGCAGTTTTGTTGCGTCTTCACTTAGTAAATACCTACTGTAGGTTCAGTCAACGAGGTGCTAAAAGATGAAACACAGCCACTACCCTCCCAGGACTCACCAGCAAGCAGAAGTTGATCTTCCACTGGCTATACACCAGCTAGAATCACTTGGGATGCTTTTACAGCCCTCCAACTCCCCCGTGCTTATACCCTAACTCACACCTGTTGAATCAATCACTGGGAGTGTATCAGTAATTTTTATAAACAGATTATTCTGTGCAGCCTGTGTTGAGAATCAATGCTCTGGTTAATTTAGGAACTTTATGGAGAACAGTAGTGATTTTTGCTGAGATAAGGAACTCTGGCAAGGGCAGGGGTGAGGAAAACTAAGTTTAAAAGGGTAAGAAAGTGAGTTAAATTTTGGCCATGTTGGGTTGAAATGTCTACTAGACATCCAAACAAAGATACTAATACACAGGATTTGATCTGAGGGGAGAGGTCAGTGATGAAAGCCTTGGATCAGGGGTAGGTCAGTGTACACAGAGCAGGGAGGCAATCAGGACTGAGCCTCAGAGACACCACCATTAGACGTGGAAGTTGAAACAGAACTAAAGGAGCTGAGCAGGAGTTGCAGGGAGGTGGGAGGAAGACCAGGATAGAAGGGGCCCCCCAGGAACCAAGAGGAACAAGCATCAGATGATGCTGAGGAAGTGAAGATGGAGATTTGGCAGTGGGCAGGTCGCTGAGGACCCTGACCAGGGCAGTCTCCTGGAGGGAGGGGCAGGCCTGATTGGAATGAGTAGAGGGTGAAGGCGAGGGACTGAGAGGTAATTTTCTGGTGTGAGAGGAGTAGAGACAAATAACAACTAGAGCGGGGCATTGGGTTACAAGGTTTCTTTTCCCCCTTCAAGTAAATGGGCGGAGGGAGGGGCGCTGATAAAGAGGAAGGGGAAAGTTCTGCCCTCGACTCCAGAAATCCAACTGTTTAGCAGGCTTGGATCCCTAACCGCCTGAAGCCTTCTCGCCAGTTTGCACACGCCGGTGGCGGGTGGGGGGTGGTGTACCAACACTAAAATCTGTGTAGCGGTGGGCGGTAACGGGGCCTGAGATAATACCGGTCATGCAGAGCATTACGGGCAACGGCCTTCACCCCTGGGCTATTCTGTCCCCGGGACGCTTTTCCGTTTCTTCCCCGCTGTCCCCGGGGTTCCTCCGCCTCACAGCCAGGCTTCTCTGCAGATTGCAAGTTCACCTGCCACTACCGTTGCCGCGCGCTCGTCTGCCTAGACTGCTGCGGGCCCCGGGACCTGGGATGGGAACCTGCGCTGGAGAGGGACACGAACGTGGTGAGCGCGGGACCTGGGAGCTTACGGGCAAGGCAGGAACGCGCAGACGAGCGGGTCACTTTGCAGGCGTTCCCTATGGCCTCTTGGCGTTACGCGCAATAAACGTTCTTATAGCCGACTTTCCCGCGACAGAGAATGGCTAATTCTGCGCGCGGGCTCGAAGGGGTGCTTGGGGTACTGACTGCGCGGACTGCCCAGAGCCACCCAGGCTCCGCGCAAGCGCAATTTTCGCACCTTCTAACATCCTGTCTTGGGGCCACGGTGGTGCACATGCGCACACGTTGCGACTTGTTCCCCGTGGGAGGTGGGGCCCGCGAGGCGGAGCCAAGTTTAGCTGCCTGAGCGATGAGATCATTCCTTGAGGCGAGGCGTGCGTGTGGCCCCGCCCTTCGACATTCCTCTTCCAATGAGACAAGAGCTAGATCCTGGCTGTCTACATTTCAGTGTTAACGGTTGCGGCGCGGACACTGGTTCCGGCGTTCGCGCACACTTACACGCGCGCGCACGCGCATACGCGCCTGGGGCGGTGGTTGGAGGCTACGCGCGCGCGGGACTTGCGGAGCTGGCGGGCAGGCGGGCGCGGCGATGGGCGAGGCGGACGCGGGGACGCCTTCTTTCGAGATGACCTGGAGCAGCACAACAAGCAGTGGCTACTGCAGCCAGGAGGACTCCGACTCAGAGCTCGAGCAGTACTTCACCGCGCGTACCTCGCTGGCGCGCAGGCCGCGCCGGGACCAGGTGGGGGCCGGGGATTGCGGGAGGCAGGCTAGGGGCGGTCGCTGGGACCCCGCCCCTCCCTGGTAAGTTTCGGCGTCGAGAGTTTGTAAGCAACCCTGCTCTCCCGTCAGCGTGGATCCTGGACCCAACCCGGGCCAGTCCTCGGAACCGTGTGTTGGGCTTTCAGCGCGTGGGTACTGGCTGCTGAGGCCTTTCAGTTTCTGTCACAGACCGGTTGAACTAGGGGAGGCAGCTCAGTGGCTTGGGGTAGACCAGGGTATTATTCACCTATTACTAAGGCTGACTGCTCAGTCTGGAGTAACACCTCGATTTCCGCGTGTGGGTGCTCCCAGCCCCCACTCTGGAGGACCAGGAGGAAGTGGAGCGGGAGGAGTTCTAGCCCGGAATAGAGAAGTGTGTTTAGGAGAGAGGCAAAGGAAGGTCCGGGCCCCTCCATATGCACTCCTGAATGGAGCCAGGTGAGTCCTCACCTCTTGCCGGTCCTGGCCTGTCACCAGCTGCTGGAATGGAGAAGATTCTGATCCCGATTCCCCCGACCCCCACCCTGAGGGAAACTGGAATGCTGGCTTGGGCAACACATATACTAAAATTAGAGCGGACCTGGAGAAAGGGGATTTGGGAATGGATGGGAAGGAAGCCTTGTTTTGGACTGTAAGCATCCAGGAGCACTTTGTCTACAAGAGGTGGGGAAGGCTAGATTGTAAAATGCCCTGAGAGAGGTCAAGAGAAGGGTTACTAATGCAGTACCATAAGGTATGGCACTAGAGCAGCTGTAGGTCTCAGAGTCTCCCAGGTGTCCCCATTATCAAAGACTTCTGTGCTGTGTGCCATGACTGTGACCACCAGGCTCAAATAACTGTTCTGGAGCTGGTACACCTCAGAGGAGCACCCTGGCCAGGGCATCAGGAGAAGGATGGGGACCATGAAGTGAAGTTCAGTATATCTGGCAGCAGTGGGACAGAATTCCTTGCATAAGCCAAGAAAAGAGAGTTGTGGATAATTCTTCAGTGAAAATTTTATACCTCAAGATCTCACTCCAGAGTTTGGGTGCAAGGTTTGAATGTTGATCCCTGGGACTGTCTCTGTCACTCAGGCCTGAGCCATTTTCCATTGTGGAAAAGTGAGAAAAGCACAAGACACTGACCAATTGAAAACGAGGCTGGGGAGTTCCAAGCTGTACATAAAAACCACCAGTCACTGTGGACAGTGGCAGAGTAGAGGGGGGTGACTGTAGTACAAGAGAAGGGAAATTCCATGGTCCCGTTGTGTATCCCTCTGGGACCGCTGTTGGAATCCTCCTCCAGCAGTCAGCTTTAGAAACAGAAAAAAACTTACTCCTCTAGAATCCTGACAGCATAGTGCAGTGTCTCCAGTCCAAGTCCCTTGTTTTATGAGTAAAGATACTGAGGGAGGTTGACCTGGAGAAGGAAGGGGCTGGAACTGAGGTCACTTCATCCCAGTTCAGGGCTCCTGGATAACCTGAACAGGGAAGAGGAAGGACCCAGGTAGAGCTTAGAGTCATCCTAGGGAAGGAGAATAATTTAGTGCCATGCCTTTGATCACCCTGTTCTGTAAATAGAATTCTCTTCCTTCTTGCTCCAGCTCTAGTCTGCTCAGCTTTCCTCCTAGCACCCCTCCCATCTTGGCATTTCTTCCCACGGGGTCACTCCTTCCTGTCCCTCTCCTTGGGCCTGAACAAATACATTTATCCTTTATTCCCAGCCTGCAGCCTTCGTTTTACCCCCCAGATTCCTCACTTTCCAGGGCCCACACTATTGTTCTTACTAGTCCTACAGGATTTCCCACTGTCTTCAACAAACTTTCTGCTGGAGTTTTCACTTCTCAGTGCTCTTTTCCGTCTAGGAGACCTTTGGAAGCTTGGGGAAGCACACAGGCTTCAATTTCCACCCCTCCCCCAGCCTCAATCCTCAGCACCATGCACTTGCTGGCTGCTGAGCAGCAGCAGGTTCAAGGTGAAGAGCATACTGCTAAAACGCTGTGGACTCTACCTGACCCTTCATCTGTCCTTCTTATTTGTCCCCATCAGATGGTTTAAGCTTAGGGGGCTCCAACGCAGTAGTCAGGGAAAAGCCTCGCTGCCCTGGGCTGAGCTGAGCACAAGTTTAAGGTTATACTGCAGGAGACATTCTGCTGGGAACTCCCCTGGAACAAGGCATTGGTCAGTGGTGATCTCAGCTGTATCTGTGACATTCATACCTACTAGGACCTATCTGACGTCAACAGGAAGTAAGGCTGATGCAAAAGGACGAAGGGAGTTTGGCAGAAGGAAGTTAATTCAGAGCCCTGGCTGCCCTGGGCCATACTCCACCCTTCCGACAAGAATCCAGTCCCTGGAGGAAAAGGAGAAGGGCTGAATGGTGGAGCTAAAATCTTTGGGTTACACCTCTAGACCGGGGATTGAGAGGGAGGGTATAGTTCAGTGGTAGAGCACATGGTTAGCATGCATGAGGTCCTGGGTTCAATCCCCTATACCTCCTTAATTAAAATAAATAAATAAGCCTAATTACCTCCCCCCCCCCAAAACAAAAAACAAACTAACTAACTCTAGACAGCAGGGAAGAGTTCCAAAAGTCTACTTATTTGGCACTTGTGGGACAGGCTCTACCAGAAGGCTCTACCACGCACCTCTGGCAGTTTGGAGCCTGGCCTGAAGCTGTTTTTTATGCAACTTGGGTCAAGATCAAATGGCATGTCACAGTGGTTTCCTCGCTATGTCTGAGGAACACAGGGCTGGCCCCAGGTCTCCCATCAGGAGTGTTAACATTGCAGAGATTGCCCTTCCCCTCCTGCCCGCTAGTAGCTGGGTTCCTGGTGTGCACCACTACCCATACTTCTCACCCTGCAGTGGGTTATGGCCAAGGCAGAGTGGCAAAGTGCACCGCCTTCTCCAGGACACACCTTGACCCCACCTGACTTGCATGCTGGGATCAAGCTGTCCCTCAGATTCCTACATCTTTTCCTGGTCCCTGACCTCATGCTTTCAGTTTCCTTGGTTTCAAGGTATCCTTAGGGCCTTCCCCAATGTTGAGGAGGATTCAGGCAGGCGGCAGAGAGAAGCCAAATGATTCTGCCTTGGCTGTGTCCACCCATAGCATGCAGAACCAGGAGCAGTGATGGATTCTTCTCATCAGGACTTGAACTTTGTTATCAGTTTCCAAAGGCTGCTCATAGGTGGTCCACCCAGGGCTCCCCTCCTTTCCTGTGACACACATTGCAGAGGAATGGGTTCCTTAAGGGTCCTGTGTCCATGCTGGTCCATCTTTCAGGATGAGCCTGTGGAGTGGGAGACTCCTGACCTTTCTCAGGCTGAGATTGAGCAGAAGATCAAGGAGTACAATGGCCAGATCAACAGCAACCTGTTCATGAGCCTGGTGAGTTGATAGCTTGTTTTGGAGAGAGCCAGGAACCCAGCTGTGTGCCTGGTGTGCAAAGGGTCACAGCTGAGGTGTTCCTGTGTGGGCCCAAACAGTGATTTATTCACACTCAGCCTAGCCCTAAGTGGACTGGTAGTACTCAGATCTGTTCCATCTCACCTGGAACCTAGTCATGTTTTGGTTTCTCCTCTTTAGAACAAGGATGGCTCCTACACAGGCTTCATCAAGGTTCAACTGAAGCTGGTGCGCCCTGTCTCGGTTCCCTCCAGCAAGAAACCACCCTCCTTGCAGGATGCCCGGCGGGGCCCAGGGCGGGGCACAGCTGTGAAACGGCGCACTTCCTTCTACTTGCCCAAGGATGCTGTCAAGCACCTGCATGTGTTGTCACGCACGCGGGCACGCGAGGTCATCGAGGCCCTGCTGCGCAAATTCTTGGTGGTGGATGACCCCCGCAAGTTTGCACTCTTTGAGCGGGCTGAGCGCCATGGCCAAGGTGGGCATCTCCCTAGCCCCACCATCATGTGTGAGGGTATATATGCACGTGCCTGTGCGCTCAGGGGCCAAGGGACTGCGCCTGACTCTATCACACATTCCCTTCCCCCCTTCTGGCCCTCAGTGTACCTGCGGAAGCTGTCAGATGATGAGCAGCCCCTGCGGCTCCGGCTCCTTGCAGGACCCAGTGAGAAGGCCCTCAGCTTTGTCCTGAAGGAGAATGACTCTGGGGAGGTGAACGTGAGTACATGGCCCTCTGTAGTTTCTTGGCAGGACTAGTGGGTTGCAGCTCTAGTAAGGTGTGAAGGAGGAATAGGGCTGAGGACAAGCCCCACAAAGCCTGTCCAAGAGTATGTGAGCCTTGTAGCTAAAGTGATGGCTTCCAGGACACTCATGCCAAGGTCTAGGGCTTGTCCCAAGAAGCCAGGAAGTATTGTCTTGGTGCTCTGCTCTTTCCTAATGTAGAAAGTCCTCAGGAGATGCAGGAGTCCGTCTGATGGTGGTGATCCCAGGGCAGATCAAAGCCTCACAGATGGGCACAGGAAGACATGGAGGTGCCCCCTTCAGGCATTAGGACTTTTTACCTGGAAGCTTTACAGCTCCAAGGTAGTGCGTCTGCAGAGTGGGGTTAACCTCAGAGAGAGTGGGCATGACCTGTCCACAGGTAACTAGTAAATGTTTGGTTTGGTTGCCTCTCCATAAGGTGACCACCCTACTTTGTGGGGCCCATCTTCTATAGAATTGTTGTTGGGAGTCCTAATACAGACCATTCAGGCAAGAACCTGACATTAGAAAGCCCCATCTAGCTGTGTGACCATGATGTGCTGGTCTCTAGGGAGGGCCTGCTGGCTTGGTGGTGCCTGCTGCAGACTGTGTCTCCCCCCTACCCCCTGCAGTGGGATGCTTTCAGCATGCCTGAACTACACAACTTCCTGCGCATCCTGCAGCGGGAAGAAGAGGAACACCTCCGCCAGATCCTGCAGAAGTACTCCTATTGCCGCCAGAAGATCCAAGAGGCCCTGCATGCCTGCCCCCTGGGGTGACCTCTTGTACCCCTGGGTGGAAGGAGGAAAGTAGGCAGCACCGAGGGCGTGCCGTGTGAGTGTGAGAAGGCCCATGTGGCCTGAGGAATGAGTGTGCATGGAGGCCCTCTCTTGCTGGGGGAACAAGCCCACAGAACAGCGAAGGAGATGGCCCCCTGTGTCCACCAGTGGGTGTAGCAGAGCATGGCTCTGCACCCATCTGCGCTTCATGTACTGGGTCATGGTGGGCTAGGGTTGCCCTGGGACACTGCTCCAGGCTTGCAGCAGGAGTAGAACAGACAGAAGTCTCCTTAATTTGTGTCTCAGATATGAGAATTTTGGAGTCCCTACCAACAGAATAGGGTCATGTTTGCAGGGATGAGGGCTCTCATCTATGGCGACAGGTTGTGTGTTTGGGGTCTTGGATGAGGTCTCAGGACGAGCCAAGGTTGGGTGTGCAACATAAGGCAGGTATCGAGGAAGAGTCTAGGGTTCCCTTTGCAGCACCCTCTGACTCCTCACACACCCTGTGGTCAGGGAGTGCTGGCTCATGGCGCAGCAGCAGTGCCTCAGTGCCTCCTCCAAGGAGGATGTCCCTGGGCCAGGGTCTGTATGAGTGTGGGTACTGGCCCAGGTCTGTGCCTTGTTTGCCAGTCAAAGCCAGGGTCTTGCCCTTGGGTATTTTTGATGATGTGTGCGGATGTATGTAGTATTTTGTGGCCTCAGCTGAATGCCTCCTGTGGGGAAGGGGGTGGGGGTGACAGTCATCAGGGCCTGGGGCCTGAGAGAATTGGCTGAATAAAGATTTAAGAATAATCCCGCTTTTGGATTCTTTATTATGGGACCTTATCTGCAGTTGCCCCTCATGCCAGTGGCTGCCAAGATTAATGGACAGGCTCATAGATCACCTTTTCAAGTGGGCCCACGGGACCAATTTGTGAAGGATGTGGTGTACAGATATGTACGGAGTCATCACTCAACACCTGCGGGCTCAGGTCATGATGGGGGCAAGAACATGAGCCGCAGCCAGAGCTTAGGGAAACCACACACGCGAAGCTGTGGGAGACGCTTCACCAACTAGAGATACTACTGTGACTCAGACACTGCCAAAGGTACAGACGTTAATTCTTGCCTTCATGAAGAGTGGCTTCTGGTGGGTTTGGAAAGAACACTGAATTTGAAGTTCCTCAGTCCTGAACGTAGCTATACAACCATTGGCCGATTCCTTAATTCTCCTTACGTTCGGTTTCTTTTCCACTCGCAAAAACGGTGTGGGGGTAGAATGAAGCCAGACGGGCACTGAGCTGCCTGGCCTGAGGTCAGGCCCTAAAGTGCTGATTTGGTGGCTGGGCAGGCCATCTGGACCTGACCACTAAGGATTGGGGACGTCGGATCTGCAGTACACGCGGAAGGAGCCGGGAGGAGGGTACAGCCACCGCTTTCCTGGGTGGGGAGCAGCTCCAGCCGGACAGAGCGTGGCCTGCTGGGACCTGACGTCTCTCAGGGCATGCTGGGATGCCTAGCATCTGAGGGCGGCTATTGGTTCAGCCCCGCAGACCGACGAGAGGAGCAGCCAATCAGAGGGGCAGCGTGCGGAGCGTTTGGAAGCGGAAGTGAGGTTTCCGTGGAGACAGCAGAGCCTGCGGAAGGCGGCGGCGGCACCTCAGAGCTGAGGCCCAGGCAGGGCATGGCGGCGCCGACGGCCCTGTGAGAGCGAAGAGGCCGCGGGGCTCACCATGCGCCGGCGACCCTGACATGGGCGCCAGCGGCTCCAAAGCTCGGGGGCTGTGGCCCTTCGCCTCGGCGGCGGGGGGCGGTGGCCCGGAGGCGGTGGTCGCTGAGCAAGCTTTGGTGCGACCGCGAGGCCGAGTCGTGCCCCCCTTCGTATTCACGCGCCGCGGGTAAGGGCGCGGGATTCCGCCCCGGGGAGGACAGACCGGGTGGCTGGGCGCCCCTCATCATGGGGAACTCCCGCCCCTCTACCCCCTACACCCGAGTCAGGACGACTCCCATATTTCAGGCCCTCATAGGAACAAGGAACGGGGAAAGGCGGGCAGTCGGTTCCTGGCGGCCTGGCTGCTGTCAAGGTCTTCCTAGGATAAGAATGGGCCTGAGGCTTGTCCCTGGGCAGGCCCTTCGCACTGTGAAGCTAGATTGGGCCTCCCTGAGACTTAAAGACCTTCTCCTTTTATCCCTTCCACCCAGCCTGCAAGCTGAAGTCTCCTATCCTCCCTCACCCCCAGTTCTTCCTAGAGGAGAATGATCCTCTGTTTTGGTTCCTCACAGTGGTGGGGTTGGACCCTCTCTGGGTAGTGGCCGGGAAAGCAGGACTGGGCCCTAGTTTGGAGATGGGACCTGGGGAAAAAGACCCTCACCCAGGTATGTTTCCTAGATCTGGAGCGCTGAACTCCCCGCTCCCCCAAGGGGCCCAGACCATAGCACTAGATTGGCCTGGCTCTGATGGGCCCCTGAGGACTGGCACTCAGGTGATGCTGGAGATTTTGCTGTAGATACTAGGGAGACCCATCAGTGGCAGTTTGGCTGCACCAGCCACATTGGCCAGGGAGGATGCAGCCTTTTTCCCTGTAAGCTCCCTCCTAGCCTAGGCATCTGCTATCTCAGGCTTTGGCCCTGGGCCAACAGTGTCTTCTGGAGTGAGACCAACATGCCCAGGCCTCCATCCTGCCTACTCTAGAACTTCTGGGTGAAGGCAAGGGCCTGATGTCTTCTTGCTGAACAAACCAGTGATGTTTCGGTATGGCTGCTCTTCTTAGGGTCTGACAGAGTAGCACTGGCCACCACCCACTCCCCATTTCCTTCTAGTAGACCCCAGACCCTAAGCAAGGGATTCTTCTAGCATATTATCCTCCCTTCCTCACACCAAGGTTGTTTATCCCCATTTGGGAAGGGCACACTTCCCTGTGTTCTATGGCATTTGTTATGACCAGGTGTGGGGTTCCAGCGCAGCCTGTTCCCCTCTCCCTCTACACAGCTCCATGTTCTATGACGAGGATGGGGATCTGGCTCACGAGTTCTATGAGGAGACAATCGTCACCAAGAACGGGCAGAAGCGGGCCAAGCTGAGGCGGGTGCATAAGAACCTGATTCCTCAGGTGAGGGGCTGGGCAGTGGTCATAGAGCCTATGTTGAGTGTGTGGAGGTAGACCCAGATGGGGTCTGCTGTCATGGTGGGGGCTCTTGGGGGAGGAGCTGGGAGGAACAGGAAGGCTTCCTGGAGTAGGGCCCCTGAGCTGGCCCTCACTAGCCTCTGTTTCCATGGCAGGGCATCGTGAAGCTGGATCCCCCCCGCATCCACGTGGATTTCCCTGTGATCCTCTATGAGGTGTAAGCCTGGGGAGTGGCAGGCATAAACACCCCCTGCCTCAGCAAGAAACCCCCAGGCTCAAGGTGTGGCTTCCATTGAGGAACCTAGGCTGGGGCCACAAACCTGAATAAACTCCACGGGCCTGGAACCTTCAGCTGTAAGCGGGGCAGTCATACAATGTTGGTTGGGTGTTGGTTTGTATGTGGACAAGAGGTGGCTGGTGGCTGGCAAAGGCTGATGGCGGAGTTACCAGCCCACCTTCCCCAGCAATCCCTTCAAGGAGCGTGGCAGGGCATATACTGGTCAGGAATGCCTGGGTCCTGTGCCCTTGTCTGGCCTGCTTTCTTCGAAGCTTGTCTAGGGCCCAGCTCTGCTAGAGGCTACAGCACTTTACAAGCAAGGTCTGCCTTTTTCCAGCCCCAAGGCTGTGGGAGCTATACACGAGTTGAAACTCCCTTTCCCTCACTTCTTTTACCCTCTCGTTGGAGCATTTCAGCCTGTTTGCTACCTCGATTCCTCCTGTGTTGGACAGAGGCTGGGGGCAGCGCAAGCCTTCTTCTTGCCCGTCTGTTCCCACCCCCAAATGGATGGACAGTTTGCTAGCTGGTAATAGGAGTAGAGGCTGGTGTGGGAGGCTTCTCCCTCTACCCAGGGCTGGGCTGATCCCTCCCCACTGTGACTAGTTGTTGTCCCACCCCACCGCCAAGTTGAGGGGACATAGGCTAGGGATCAGGAAGGGACCTGGATGCCTGTGCTTATGGGGAGTCGCCCCATTCTACCTACTCTGTCTAATCCCCCTTGCCCTTACATGTTCACTACCCTGTGGTAAGGGACAGCACCCCAGGGATGGTGCCAGTAGTTCTGAGGAGCCCACCACCCCTTCCCTACAGTATACCCATCCCTTCAGGATCAGTCAGGAGAAAGTACGGGAGCCCCTGGGTAGGGACAGAAAGGAGAGAACAACCATAAAAGGAATATTTAAAATGTGAAAGCTTGTAAATAATCTAGTCCGTGATGTTGTTGGGGCAGTCTGATTTCTACGTAGAAATGATTTTTTTTTTAATTCTTTACCGTGCAAACTCTGTGCTTTAAGAGTGTTAAGAAATGGCTTGGGGAGGGTAGCCCTCAATATAAGAAGGCTGTTGTGTTATTTGTTCAATAAAATTATTTGTAGACCCTGCATACAAGAGTGACATCCTCTGAGGCTGTGACACCCAGTGTCTAGATCACTGCCTGAGCTCAGTAGGTAGGCCTGGGCCCAGGGCTCTGGCTGCCCCCATCTCCAGCAGGGCTCAGAGTGAGCCTGCGTGCAGCCTGCAGCCATCCCAGCCACGGCCAGCAGGTGGCAGTGTACTTACACGGACCTCACCGCAGGCCTTCAGGATGGAGAGCCGCGCACTTGTGTATTGTGTGCAGTAAGTGGGGATCTCTGGTACTGGAAGGCCCTGGGATGCTTCACTAGGGATTGGCCCCACCTGCCTGACCTGAGTTGAGAGAGTGACCTCGGATAGGTCTGGAACAGTTGTCCTGCCCCCAGCAGTGCTAGCTGACTCCACATGAAGTCACAGCCTGAGCCGCTTGGACCTCCAAGGGCCAGCTTGAGGTGGACAGCAATCAGATGGGTGCCACCATGCCCGTGACCTACTGCGAGGTTCTGCAGCCCAAACCCACTTGCCTCCTGCCTGTAGGTACTACCAGGAGAGTAGGCTTGGGGCTTCAGTTCCCGGAGGCAAAGCACAGCCACCCAGTACTTCCACTGGTCCCTTCTGCCTCTTCTCACCTGCTGCCTGCCCCTTGTGGACATTTGACCCACACTTCTCAGGTCCTGCTATGAGGCTGGTTCTTTGCTAGGTCAGGCCCTTGGCCATCAGCCCAACTCCCAGTCAGGGAGGAGGGAGTTCAGGGACACAGGCTGCTGGGTCTGGGAAGTTGGCCTGCCTGTCTTTTGGAGGTTTAAGCTTGTCAAGTCTGGAGCAGGATCACTCTGTGCAGCCTGGACTTGTCTTCTTGGAGTAACTTCCTATTTTCCCGACAAGATGCCAGGCTTTAAGGCCATGTCTTCCTCCACTGTCCCTCCTACTGACTGCCCCAGAGCCAGGGTTCTGCCATGCCAGATGGTATCCCATCACCACTGTCCCAGTGTAGGGGAACTCCCTGTGCTGGGCCTGTACTAGCTGACCCCAAAGCTGGAAACAATGGGGGTCAGGGCAGTGCTTCCCCACTCCCTCCCACTGGGCTGCGCTCACTTCCTTCCTGCTGGCTGCCTGAGGAAGTGTCCCTGCCCTGGGACAGTCTGGCCTGGCCTTTGTTTCCCCAGGGGTCCCCCACCCTTGGTGCTTCCAAGGCCTGTGTCCTTTTTGGAGCCAGCACTGTGGTCCAGGACACCACCCTCCCATACCATGTCCTAGACTCCTTGGTCATCAGGGGTAGACTCCAGAGTATGTGCCCACCTCCCCCAGTCTCCCACTCTTACACAGACTTCTGTTAGGAGAGAGGCCCTGGGCATCAAGGAGGTGGGCCAGTAGGGTAAAGGGGAATAGGCTCAGGGTGACTTGAGGGTGTACAGATTAGTCTGTAACTCTGGAGGGGCCTACTGGGACCCTGCTGCAGCCCTCCCTGGAGCCAGCCACATTTTGGGTACCCCCTTCCCAAGGAAATACACTCCTTTCCTCACCAATGTTGTAAGGAGACCCCTACTCTAAAGCATGTTAGTGAAATCCACCCAGGAATGTCCTCTGGTAGGAGAGAACCCTGCAGAATCCACTCTGTCCCTGCCCCACCCCCACCCCTCAGTCACCACATCAACACATTGTCCACTCTGTCACACACGGGATGCTTCCGCTCTCAGTGGAGAAAAATTGACTCAGCTCCTGTAAGTTCCCCCAACACCCCGACCCCCAGGGCTGGTTCCCTTCTTCACCACCTGCTTTGGGGAACAATCTGCCTAACATCCCCGTAGTTTGACTCCCCAGAGCACCACCACCAGGGCCCCTCCACTCACAAGCTGCTGGATTTGAGGAGGGGCCCTCAACCCCATGGGCAGGTTGGGGAGAACTTTCAGTGTTAAGGAAGCTGCCAGCATCGGGGAGGCTGGCACCTGAGTCAGGTTTCCCAGCCTTCCTGTCACCTGGCACATTTGGCATAGCCAGGGCCTACTCAGGGGAAGGGTGGGAAGGGCAGCCAGCCAGCAGGACAAGCCGGAGGGAAACAGGGTCAAGGAGGTCCCCTTCCCCCGCATTTGTTGCTGGCCCTTTCCTCTCTGAGGGGCAGCAGGAAGTGAGGAGAAAGGGCTGGGGTGGGAGGCGGGAGCGGGTGGGAGGGATAGGGTTTATCAAGTCGCCGGCGGGCTGCCCGGCGGGCAGCAGCTGGCGCGATTACCTTGGCTGGAGAGGTTTACCCAGGAAGGAGGGAGGCCGCCCACCTACTGGGCCGGCAGACTCCCACACAGGTGGGCCCGGCGCAGTCTGCACCCCGGTGAGTACATGCGCTCACAGCTGCGCTCCCTCCCGCTCCTCAGACACCAGGGTGAGAAATGGGTTGGCAGACTCAGGACGCTTGGGTAGCTGAGGATCTCAGGGGAACGGATCAAGAAGAGTCGAGGATTCCTCGCCTCATTCCAGCTCCAAGCCTGCTGCCCAACGGAAGGGGCTTTAAGGGCAAAAGGACTCAGGATATCGGGTGGAGGTCCGGCGGAACTCCCCTAGCCGGGCCGGCTTTCCTAGGTCTAGCCAGGAACTTAAACAAGGGTGGCAGCTTCCTCAGAGTTGAAAGGGAGCCTTGGGGGCTCCCACTGACCTCCTCCGCCAGACTGTACAGGAGAGGACGGGAGCCCAAGGACTGACTTGTCTCAGATGCAGATCGGAGGCAGGGGGACGCCCTACAACCAGGGCCCGCTGGGCTTACTGGCCCGCCACAGGGCGGGCCAAGCCGCG
Source organism: Camelus bactrianus (assembly GCF_048773025.1). Taxonomy (NCBI): domain Eukaryota; kingdom Metazoa; phylum Chordata; class Mammalia; order Artiodactyla; family Camelidae; genus Camelus; species Camelus bactrianus. The sequence continues at coordinate 33,351,257 of NC_133555.1, forward strand.
ACCCACAGCTCGTGTTGCCAGGACAACCACTGCCTCCGCCCAGCCTTGGAAGGGCTAACATGAGGGTGCTCGGCCCCCTCCCCGAGTCTGGAAGGGGGCGGGGCTTCCCTTCAGACCCGGGACAGAGGGAGGGAGCCCAGATCCGTGGGGGCGGGGCATTACTGTCCCGGAGGCAGGAGTTCGGCCCTGGTCACCCTCCCGCTTTCCATAAAAAGGGTGCCCTGGGCTGGAGGCTACACTCAGGGGTGCAGAGCCAGATTCGTACTGCCCTCAGCGAAGGCCTTGGAGTCCCACAGCACCTCCTTGTGGCCCGGCTGGGGAACGCCACCTCCTTTATTCCCTCCCCGACCCCGCGTCCTTTATGCTGTCCCTTTAAGTGGCTGGCCCCCCTCCGTGGAGTAGAGAGGACTATACCACCGGCCGCGGGCTTCGGGGGGTGGATTTTGGGCTGACAGGCGTTCATGAATGAGACTCCAGAAGAAAGCCCTATTCGGAGGGGTGTCACGGTCCAACATGGGTGGCCACATTCCTCGGCGGAGGACCTGAGGACCTTGGAGCCCAAAATGCGGCACCGGCGGCGCAAAAGTCGGGCACACCTTCCCGCCCTGGCCGCAAGTCCAGCGCCGGGTCCGCCTCTGCTCTGGGTTCTTAAAGAGCCCGCGGGCTAGGGGCGGAGCCAGCAGAGGCGCCGAGCCGGGGCCTTCCCTAGTCGAGTGGCCGGAGCGGGCCAGGCTGGGGCGGGGATGGCGGTGGCCATGGTGCAGGTCCCGGCGGCGTCCCGCGCGAGGTGAGGGAGGGCAGTGATAGCCTTGCGGCTCTCTCTTCGCAGGTTCGGTTCTGAGACCCCAGGGATGCGCCTAAGGAGGCGACCCAGGGGCCCCACCCCCACACAGCCGGGTTCAGGCCCCACGTGCGGGGCGGGGGCGGGGTCCCGCACAAAGACCAGGTGGAGTGGGCTTTCCCCCGGACCCCTCTGGCGGGCGGGTGCGTGCGTGCCTGGTGGCTGTGGAAGGAAAGGCCGGTCTGCCGGCGCCACCGTGGGAGATCCGCCGCTCCTTTGTCCCGGCAGGGCCTCCACCAAGCTTGGGAGAATGCGCTGAGACAAAGTCCAGTAGCCTCACTCTTCTGCTGGGCGGGTGTTAAAAAAGATACCAGCTCTGGGGCTGTGTTCCAGCTTCTCAACTGCTGCATGAGCTGTGCCCTGCCTTACCCAAATGCTATGGTTTCTCAGGACCAAGAGTTCTTAACAGGTTACAGAGTGGGCCTTGGTTTAGGGGCTCTCAGAAACCATGTCTGGGGTGGTAAGCAGCCATGTGTGAGTCTCTGAGCAGTGAGTCCATAGCTCAATTCTTCCAGTTCTCAGAGGGCTCACAGACCTAACAGAAGTTCCTGCCCAGCCTTAGGCCACCTGCTTCAGAAAGGAGCCCTGTGCTCCTGGCAGTGAGTTCCCAGGGTCTTGCCTTCCCTTCAGTGGCCTGTGGTCTCTCAGACCTGTTCTAGCCAGTGACAGCGTTTGAACAACCTTGGGCACAGTGCCCTACACGGTATGGGCTTAGGGTGTGTGGATGGGTTTGGAGTGGGCACCTCCAGGATTCTCTAGCCTAACTTGATCTCTCCCACCCTTCCCACAGTTCCTGAGCTGGTGCCAGGCAGGTGACACTGTCTTCCTGCAGCCCCCAGTATGTGGGCAGGCCTTGGCCCCGCTGTCACACTGGCCCTGGTGGTGGTGGTGGTGGCATGGGCCACGGAGCTCAAGCCCACAGCACCGCCCATCTTTACAGGCCGGCCCTTTGTGGTAGCATGGGATGTGCCCACACAAGACTGTGGCCCACGCCACAAGGTGCCACTGGACCCAAAGGACATGAAGGCCTTTGATGTGCAAGCTTCACCTAACGAGGGTTTCGTGAACCAGAACATCACTATCTTCTACCATGACCGGCTGGGCATGTATCCACATTTCGATTCGATGGGGAGATCTGTGCATGGCGGTGTGCCACAGAACGGCAGCCTCTGGGTACACCTGAAGATGCTAAAGGGACATGTGGAACACTACATTCGTACACAGGAGCCTGCAGGGCTGGCAGTCATCGACTGGGAGGACTGGCGGCCAGTGTGGGTGCGCAACTGGCGGGACAAGGATGTGTACCGCCAATTATCACGCCAGTTGGTGGCCAGTCGCCACCCCGACTGGCCACCAGACCGCGTAATCAAGCAGGCACAATATGAGTTTGAGTTCGCTGCACGGCAGTTCATGCTGGAAACACTGCGATTTGTCAAGGCATTTCGGCCTCGGCACCTATGGGGCTTCTACCTCTTCCCCGACTGTTATAACCACGATTATGTGAAGAACGAGAAAACCTATACAGGCCGTTGCCCTGATGTTGAGGTCTCTCGAAACGACCAGCTGGCCTGGCTGTGGGCCGAGAGCACGGCCCTCTTCCCCTCTGTCTACCTGGAAGAGAAACTCGCTTCCTCCACTCATGGCCGCAACTTTGTCAGCTTCCGTGTTCAGGAGGCCCTTCGCGTGGCTCACACCCACCACAGCAGCCATGCGCTCCCAGTCTATGTCTTCACGCGGCCCACCTATAGCCACGGACTCACAGGGCTTAGCGAGGTATGTGCCTCCCAGGGCCTTGCCTTCTTCCTAGGGAAACGACTGCAAATTCAAGGTACCAGGGGGCCTCCCCGCTCCCTCTGGTCTACCGGCTACTCTGCATCCCCCCACCTCATTCTCTCTCTAATCTGGTGAAAGGGTGGCATTGTTACCTCCATTTTGCAGATAAGAAAATTGAGGCCCAGAGATGCTGAGAAATTCACCCAGAGCTTCCCAGCAAATCCAGGGCAGAGCAGGGACTTGGGCCTAGCATTCTGACTTTGGACTGCATCCTGAGAGATACATACTAGGCTCAAGCCGCCCCTTGACGTGGGAATCGGAGGCCTAAAGTGGGGATGGGACTGGCTCAAACGTTTAAGGAGAAAGTGAAACTCCTTCTGCCTAGGGGTGATATGGGGAGGACAGGATTGGGGGTGGTCAGCAAGTCGAAACAGGCTAAGGCCTGCCCACCCTTCTGTCTGTTCTTCTCACCCTGTGGTTTCAGTCTTCCCCAGTGACCCTCTCCTTCTCACACAGATGGATCTCATCTCCACCATTGGCGAGAGTGCAGCCTTGGGTGCAGCTGGCGTCATCCTCTGGGGTGATGCGAGGTACACCATGGTAAGTAAGACCCACCCAGCCTACTGGAGCCAAGTGTGCAGGGACAGGCAGAGAGTTTGGGCTTTGGGCTGCAAGTCTCAAAGTGGCCCCCTTGTCTGTCTCTCACCTAAGGCAGCCCCAGTCCCAACAGAGAAGAGCCACCTCTCCTGCTCCCTGGAAAGGGGACTTGTTGTCCCGAACAGCTATGGAGTTCCACCTTGCCCCCCTGCCCTGCTGGGTTCCAGCCCCTACCCCCACCCCCTGCTTAGAAGGAACAGGGACAGTGAGGGCTCAGGCTTGTGTGTGCACATGCGTGCACTGTTAAAAGAAGATAGTCACCACAGTGTGGACGCAGTTTCTATCTGGGCCTGTGAGCTGAGGCAGCTGACCTTGATCCCTGGCCTCTGCCCCCAGGAAACCTGCCAGCACCTCAAGGATTACCTGACACAGCTGCTGGTTCCCTACGTCGTCAATGTGTCCTGGGCCGCCCAGTATTGCAGCTGGGCCCAGTGCCATGGCCACGGGCGCTGTGTGCGCCGCGACCCCAGCGCTAATACCTTCCTGCACCTCAGTGCCAGCAGCTTCCGCCTAGTGCCTAGCCACGACCCTGATGAGCCCCAGCTTCGACCAGAGGGGGAGCTCAGTCGGGCCGACCGCAACTACCTGCAGACGCACTTTCGCTGCCAGTGCTACTTAGGCTGGGGTGGCGAGCAATGCCAGTGGGACCGTAGGCGGGCAGCTGGGGGTGCCAGTGTGGCCTGGGCTGGGTCCCACCTCACTGGCCTGCTGGCTGTGTCAGCCCTGGCCCTCACCTGGACTTTGTAAGGGTCTCTCACCCGGCTGTCAGCCAAGCTGGCCTCTGCCACAGGGGCTGTGCCAGGCATGTAGAAGCCTGCAAGGGGTGGACAGACTGGAGTCTGGAGGGGCAGAGCCCCTGGGATGCCCAGTAGGGTGTCCATGCCAGCTCCTACCCCCTGTTCTAAGGGGGAGGGGCAGTCCCCTGGGAGGCCCCTTCCTCCTGGCCGTAGGGGAAGAGGGGCACAGCTGGGCCGGGGAGGACCTGACCCTTCTCCCCTGTCCCTGGGTAGTTTATTATTATTATTTTGGGGTCTCTTTTGTAAATTAAATATAAGACAACTGCTTCTGTGCTTGGATCGTCTGCACCTGGACCAGGGCATGTACGAGAGATTTCAGGCTCTTCCGTATAAGGTTTGAAGTCAGTTCTGTCACTGTGAGACTCCTCAGCTGCGGACTTCTCATCTGTAAAATGCGTTCACTGGGACCTGGGGGCCCAGAGCTGCCCACTCTAGCTATCCCACTAGGACAGGGACCACTGGGAGTAGAGGGACTCACATTCCACCTCCAACACCGAGGACCTTGCTTTCTCCATATTAATTGGATGGCAGTTAGGTCCAACCTTCTGTTGAACCTATGAACGGGGCTCATTGTGCTGCTCCTCCTTGCCCCTGTACCCTGAGCTGGGCCAGTGCCGTTCGCCTCGCCTTGCCCACCCAAGGAGAAAGTGGAAAGCGGATGTTTGATCTTCCCTGGCTGGGCAGGTAGCCAGACCACCCCTCCATGCTGTTTTCACAGGCAAGGATGTCTCCACCCACCCTTACCACCCCCCAACCCCTGCTCCTAAGGACCATGGATTCCAGCCACACGTACCTCTCCCTGTCTGGGTCAGAGAGAGGCAAGCAAGGCATTGGGATCTGAATCCTGAGGTCCAGTCCCTGTCCCACCATAGAGATGCATGATGGAGGGATGGGGAGGCATCCTCAATGATCAGTTCTGTCCTGGCCATGGGAGAGCACGGCTTTTCCCCAGCTGTCCCAGGGGAGAGAAGTTGGAGCTGGAGCAGTCAGACTAGCTCTGACCTGCTTCACTCCCTCTGTTTCTTAAGCAAGTTACCCCTTCAGCCATCAAACCTATACCTGGGGTCCTGTTGTCCATACCAGTGATGACTCAGCCCCCACACTCGGGAAACACCTGCTCTGGGGAGACAGACTCAAGAGGCAGCCAGCAGTGAGGAGGGCACCCCAGCCACAAGGACTTAAGGGAAGTGTCCTTGAGGAAATGATTTCTACATTGAGTTTTAAAAGGTGAGGAGGAAACTCAGTGCTAGGAACAAAGTATGGGTAAAGGCTGGGGAAGTTCAGAACACTGATGGGGACACAGAGTTTGAGGCTGGGGTGTGACTGGGAGCCTGCTGCAGGCAGAGGCAGGAGGGGCAGCCCTGGAACAGCCCCAAGCCTAATTGTGTCTGATGGCAGTGACTGTCTCACCTGTTCGGTGAACACACTGAGCACACACACATGCCAGGGCTGGGCTGGGTCCCAGGGAGGCAGTCATGAACCACACCAACAAAGACCCCATCCTCAGGGGGATGACAGTGTAAAGGGAGATGCTGGATAGTGGAGAGCGCTTCCCAGAGAAGCATCCAGGTGAGGGAATGGTGTGATTAGAGCCTGGAGAAGCAATCCCCACCAAATGGATCTCAATTCAGGTTGTAAAGCAATCCTCCATCCCCCTGTCTGCTGATGGCAGAGAATGGAGAGAGCAGGGCTGGGTGGAAGCCCTGGGAGGGCGATGGCAGAGCACATGGTGGAGGAGGATGCCGAGGTGGGAGGGTTCCCAGCTGCTTGTGGCTGAGTTGGAGAGAGGTCTGCTGGAGAAGAGTGAGATTCAGGGGTTGGTCAATAAGGCCGCAAGGTGATAGAGTCAGTAGAGGGAGGGCAAGGAAGGGGGAGCTGTGACCTATCTCCCCCACACCTGTGACTTCCCTACCTGTGACCCCCACACACAGCTGTGACCTTACCTGCTTAGCTGTGACCCCCTACATACCTGTAACCCCCTATATGCAAAGCTGATTCCCCTACTTGTGTGACCCTACACAGCTCTTACCTTTCCCAAACCTCTATGACCTCTACACTGCTTGTGACCTGTACCTACCCTCCCATGACCCTCCATACAAACCTGTGACCACCTCACATCACTTCCCCAGGAGGACCTGGAAGACAGCCTTGGGAAAAGTACAACTTGGGAACAGAGCAGCAGGAACAGCTGTCCTATGGGTGGGGTGATGGGGAGTGAGGTGACTCAGGGGCCTGAGGTAACACAACCCGAGAGAGCAGGCATTGCTGCACCGGGAAGCTGGACTGACCTCCCATCTCCACCACACACACACACACACACACACTCACTCACTCACTCACTACTGGAACCAATCCGACCAGTCCAGCTCCGCAGGAGCAGGCCTGTGGCAGGGCCCTGGGTGGAGGATGGCTTCAAGCCCCAGAGCTGCTTCTGCTATTCCACCATCATCGCTTCTCCATGGGGCTGAGTTGAGCTAGAGAATGCTGGCCTGCTGGTTGGCCCGGTTGTGCCAATTGCAGCCCTAGGTCTCTGGGAGTAACCTCAGAGTTACCCCAGTTTTGGGAGGTAGCATGGAGCCTTGGGGAGGGGGTCGGGGCTACCTCATGTTCTCCTGTCCCCTCAGCCCCTGGAGTTCTGCCAGGCTCTGTAACATTAATGGTCATCATTCTGGGACCCTGCTTTCTGAACAAGAGCCGTAGCTACCACCTCTGTGGCTAGATCCCATGTTTGGGTCGTGGCTGATGTGCCCACAGCCCCCAGTACCCTGGGCCCTCCTCCCCGTTAGCCCTGCCAGCTTCATTCTAGCGAGCCTGGACGGACCAATCCAGATGATAGCCAACTGGGTCACTGCTCCAGTGACCACTGTGCCAGAGAGCCAAGACCTCAGATTCAGACTGAGCTGTAGATCCCAGCCGTGCTTTCACCTGGGCCTGGGACATGAGGTTTCCTTCACCCCACCCTGGCAGGCAAGCCTGGGCCTGGGCACTTAGCAGGTCTGTTACTAGCTTCTGAATCAGCAAGCAAGCAAGTGAAATCACAAAGGGATGAACAAACATGCCATCACTGATATGCCTGTGCTCATACCATGATCACACAAACACAGGATTTCATGCTCGTAAGACAACAGGGTTCCATTCTCACATACACAAACACTCTACTGGAGTTTGTGGGGAAGCCCCGATGTCCAGTAACTGGGGCTTCACCAAGACATGGTCCCTGACCCAGCACGTATACAAATGGGGAAATGCAGCCCTGACTTCAGGAACACAGTGCCTTTCAGACACAGGTCCCTAGAGCAGGGATGACTTACCCACTGGGCACAGTAGGCACAGGGCCACAGTATTTAGATGGGCCCCAAAATATTTTAATTTAATCTTTTTTGATTATAAGAGAAGTTTATAATAATGACTATATAATAATGAACTCAGTCTGGATTATACCTACCAATATAGTTGTAAAATATATTCTAAAATATTTTTTGGATGAAGGGGCCAACAAAGGCAAACATGCCTAAGGTCCATAGACGTCCTAACACAGCCATGCAGGGAAGTACACTCCCTGGCTGTACCATCCTGAGGCACCTAGACTCCAGTATCACAGACAGGCCTGCCCCGTTAAATCTGCCACCCAGACAGCCTCCCTGCACTGCCTCCCCCCAACCATGCCAAAGAAAGCCACAAAGTCCAGCTCCAGCTGACAGAGTGGGAGGGGCCACTTCCGGCCCAGCCCCACGTCCTAGGGAGGGCACTTTGCTAGGAGTGCAGACATGGCTGGGCTGTCTGGCCCAGCCCTCCAACCCAGGGCCCACCCCCTCAGCCCGCCCCCAGACTGGGTGGAGTGACCCCTACAAAAGCTCAGAGTTTCCAGCAGCAGCTTCTTCCTCCAAGAGTCCTGGTGCAGCTGGAGCCAGAGTTAAGGAACAGAATCTTGCTGAGCTGGGCCTTGGCCCGCACCACCCTGGGGTCAGGAAGTTTGGAGAATGAGGCCCTTCAGCCCTGAGGTCAGCAGGGACAAGTGGGCAGACTGGCGGGCGTACAGGAGGGCTGGGCTGACCTTTCCTTGGTCACTGAGCATCCCCTCCTCCAGTGGCTGGCCAGGATTCCTGGGGGAAGAGACAGGAAAGACTCCCTGGCCCCTGCCCCCACCAGTTGGTCAGCCTGGGGGCTGAGGGCCTGGCTCTCAGCTCGTCTTCTCAAAACAGATGCCATGGCTTCTGTGGCCCTCGGGAAAGAGGGGGTGGGCGAATTGAGGCCAAGGGGAGGCCTGTGGGAGACAAGGGGCAGAGGTCCAGCCCAAGAGGCAACGTGGATGTGCCGTCTAGTGGCCATGTTCCCCTCAAGGGTAACTCTGACCTCCCTGAGCCCTGCAGGTCAATATTTACCTGAAGTCAGAACAGGGGTGGATTAATGAGCAAGGGGCTTGGCCTGCCTGCCCTCAGTAGGGGTCAGAGAGTTCTAGGCCCGCTCTCAGCTCTACCTCCCTTGGCCAGGTTTCCCTAGACCTGCCCTGGGCCATGGCAGCCCACCTGCTTCCCATCTGCACCCTCTTCCTGAACTTGCTCAGCATGGCTCAAGGCTCCAGGGGCCCTGTGGTACCCAACCGGCCCTTCACCACCGTCTGGAACGCAAACACCCAATGGTGTCTGGAGAAACACGGCGTGGACGTGGATATCAGTGTCTTTGATGTGGTGGCCAACCCGGGGCAGGACTTTCGCGGCCCTAACATGACCATTTTCTACAGCTCCCAGCTGGGTACCTATCCTTACTACACGTCTGCTGGGGAACCCGTGTTTGGTGGCCTGCCTCAGAATGCCAGCCTGGATGCCCACCTGGTCCGCACATTCCAGGACATCCTGGCCGCCATGCCTGCATCTGACTTCTCAGGGCTGGCGGTCATTGACTGGGAGGCATGGCGCCCACGCTGGGCCTTCAACTGGGACACCAAGGAAATTTATCGGCAGCGCTCACGGTCTCTGGTACAGAGGCAGCACCCCTACTGGCCAGCTCCTTTGGTGGAGGCAGCAGCTCAGGACCAGTTCCAGGGGGCTGCACAGGCCTGGATGGCAGGCACCCTCAAGCTGGGGCAAGCACTGCGGCCTCATGGCCTGTGGGGCTACTATGGCTTCCCTGACTGCTATAACTATGACTTTTTAAACCCCAACTACACAGGCCAGTGCCCACCAAGTATCCGTGCCCAGAATGACCAGCTGGGGTGGCTGTGGAGCCAGAGCCGTGCCCTCTACCCCAGCATCTACATACCTGCGGCCATGGAGGGCACAAGGAAGGCACAGATGTATGTGCGGCACCGAGTGAGTGAGGCATTCCGTGTGGCTGTGGGTGCTGGGGACCCTAGTCTGCCGGTGCTGCCCTACGTCCAGATCTTCTACGACATGACTAACCACTTTCTGCCCCTGGTAAGTCTCCTGTGACCCTGCCCATGTCATAGCCTACCTTGTCTGGCATTAGTCCAACAACTGAGGCCACACAGCCCTGGGGCACTTTAGCCTTAGGGCACCTTCATCAATTCCCTCTCACAGTCTTTGAGCACCTGCTGTGTGCCAAGATCTGCTCGGCACAGACTCAGCATTCATCAGAGAGTCCCTGCCTGCAGGGCACTCACAGGCTAGAGTCAGGGCAAGCCTGCCTCTGGCCACTAGGGTTAGAGCAGCCCCAGGTGGGGGTTATGAATGATTTGTCCTATCCAATAGTGTCATGTCAGTCTGCTGTGGGGAGGGAGGGAGGCCCCACAGAGCTATGCTGTCCTTTCTCCAGGAGGAGCTGGAGCACAGTCTGGGGGAGAGCGCAGCCCAGGGGGCGGCAGGAGTGGTGCTCTGGGTGAGCTGGGAGAACACGAGAACCAAGGTGAGCTCAGGCCCAGGATGGGGGTGAGGGTGGGGGCAGGGGTGGGGCTGCCAGGCTGACCGGGGAGATGCTGGCCCACCGTTTACCCTTGCAGTCCTGGCTGATTCGCAGGTGAATGCCTCGATGCCCTAGCTGGGCCCATGCCTGGCCGTGATGTCCCTGACACATCCCTTCCCACCTAGGAGTCATGCCAGGCCATCAAGGAGTATGTTGACACGACGCTGGGGCCTTTCATCCTGAATGTGACCAGCGGGGCGCTTCTGTGCAGTCAAGCCCTGTGCTCTGGCCATGGCCGCTGCGTCCGGCGCCTCAGCCACCCTGAGGCCCTCCTCAACTTCAACCCCACCAGTTTCTCCATCAAGCCCATGCCTGGTGGTGGACAGCTGACCCTACGAGGTGCCCTCTTACTGGAGGATTGGGGGCAGATGGCTGAGAAATTCAAATGTCGCTGCTACCGTGGGTGGAGAGGAACATGGTGTGAGCAGCAGGGCATGTGGTGATTGGCACATGCACACCTTGAGTACCTAGTGCACTCTGGGACTGGCTGTGGCTCTCTCAAGTACAGGCAGTCACACATATCATGGTCACAGTCAGAAGTACACTCAGCCAGTCATGAGCCTATGCCAGCACATGCACACGTGCTTACAGACCAGGATAGTTGCATAAGGAGTTAGAGCCTTGGAAACCCACCCAGCATGGTCAAAAATATTTCTTCCAGAGACACTGAGCAAGTCTTTAAACTTAAGCCATCGTAAGAACTGACATTCATTGGACGTCTACTCTTTCCAAGTCCTGTGCTAAGCCTTTTAAGTAGGCTAACTTAATTGTGCAATCCTAACACGACGTTATGAGGAAACAGGCACACACAGGGAGGGTAAGCACTTTGCCCAAGGTTGCACAGCCAGAAAATGAAGGCACTGAGATTCAAACCAGGCTGCCTGGCTATAGAGGCAGAACCCTTTGGCCCCTATTGTGTGTTGATGGTAAACAGCCCTGCGCAACCTGAATCCGCTCAGAAGTATCAGCCTTGCAAATAAAGCTGACATGACTCTTGCTTCAAGAGCTGTTTATGGAGCGCGTAATACGTGCAGGCGCTGGGATCCAGAAGGCACAAGAAAAGTTCTCTCACTCAGAGCTGATGTCTGTCCGAGGGCGGCTACTTCCCAGGGTGGGGCCCAGATTCCAGGAGGAAGTTCCACCTGACCAGTCGCACCCTGGACTGGGGCAGAAGCCCCACGTGAGCTGAGACAAAGCGGAGCAGAGGCGAGACCTATCTGAGCCTGGGGCGGGGCGGGGCGGGGCGAGGCGAGACAGAAGCCCAGCCAACCCGAGACAGAGCCCGCGCTCAGTCGGAACTCACTGGGCCTCGATAAGCAAGGACAGGCGGGGCAGAGGTGGAGCCAGGGCAGAGGCCCGATCTGCGTTGGGGTAGTGTCATGACACTCACGGCCGGGGGCGGGGCCTAGGCGGCGGCCGCGCAACCCGGGAGACACCGGAAGTGGTGCGCCGCGGGCCGTGACGGCTGCAGTGCGACCGCCGCACCGCTAGGGGCCAGCGCGGGCGGCCGGAGGAGTCCGAGACAGAGAGCGAGATACCGATTCGTGCGGATCGTGGACGCGGAGCATCCCGGAGTACGGCGTCAGCATGTCAGTAGTGCCCCCTCCCCACGCTCGGCGTGTTCGTCTTCATTGTCTCCCGCTCTTCGCGTCTGCCATGCGTACTGTCCTCAAGTGACTCTGCCGCCCTGCATGCCCTCTTTGCGTCTATCTTTCCCTCCCAGAGCATGCCGAGCCACACCCACCCAAAGTCAGGCTCCCGAAGCTTCCACCCCCAAACTCCACGGTTTGTCACACACTGGGAAGAAGGGGGAAACCGAGGCAGGAGAGACTGCCCAGTCTGAGGACCCGGGAGCCCCGCCCGCAGTGGGTGGGGTCGGCACAGAATGGGTTAAGCTCGCGGGGGAAGTTTGGGGCTCCAGGCCCAGGGGCGGATCTTGGGGCTTCCTCCCTCCTGGTCCAGGGGTGCAACTGCTGTGGAGGTGGCTGATGCAGGTGAGGAACTTACAGCCCTCTGAGTGGGACGTGGTGTGAGGGGAGGGGGCTGCCTGTTACTGACCAGTGTGGAACTGGCCTCAAGCTCAGGGAGCCTTCTTGGGGAGGAGGTAAAGGGGAGCCAGGGCATCCCCTCTGGAGCAGGTGAGTAGAAGGGTAGGGCCCAGCGGCCACCTGCCACTAGAATACCCCCAGCATAGACCCTCCTGCCAGCAGAGCCTCGGGTAGGATGGGCAGGCATTGGAGTTTGGAGGCAAGGGGTCTGAGCCCCCAGCCTGGTGGCCGTTGGACACCCCTGTGGATGTAGGAAGGAAGCTGTGGTTCTTATCTACGGTGGCTACGAAACTCAGGCCAGTGGGGAACCAGGTCTGTAGGAGCCACATTGCTATGTGCGCCTGGCCCGTTGCTACAGCTGCTGGGACCCTTTCTGAGGGGACAGGTGGGTCCTTGCCCAGTTAAAGTGCCCTGAACTGGGCAGTTTGGGGGAGGGAGCCATGAACTCTGTGTCCCAGGCAGGGAAGGCAATCCAGGCAGGGGAAAATTGAGCCTGATGGGTGGGTGAATGTTGTCCCAGGATCTGTTAGGTAGTAGGCACGACCCAGGTGGTCAAAAAGGCTGGGACCTGGAGTAGAGAGAGAAGGGTGGGACAGCAGAGTTCCTGGGGGTAGCTGTGTTTCCTCCAAAGGGAATGCAGGGGGTTAAGCAGGGGGTTGTGGTGTCTAGTTTGCATCTTCTGTCCACTGGCCAGCCAGTTGCCATGGTATAGGGCTGGATCCACTGTCCTGGGGAGGACAAAGCTGTAGCCAGAGCAGACTGAGGCCAGGACTCTTTTGAGTTCTGCCCCAGCCTTTAGCCCTCAGTCTCTGTCCAGTGTAAGGCAGGGCATCCTGGACCCATCCCCTCTGCTCTCCACCTGAGTCAGCTCCCCCAGGTATAGGGGATGGGATCCTCCAGGTCATCGGTGCTGTCAAATGAATATGGGGGCAGGGTGCAGCCCACCAGTATGAGGATGTGTGGCCCTCCCTAGCACTCTGTCAGCCACTCTTTGCCCCAACCCCATCCTCCCTTCTGGCACAGCCCAGCATGGCTGTTGTCCACAGGATGCTCTCTTGTGGTCTGAGGCGATAACACTGCCTGGAGACTGTGGCGTAACCCCTTGCCTGGGACTGAGCTACCTGCAACCCAGCATGAGATAACCTTGGTTCCTAGCCTGACTCAGCTGAGCCTGGATCCTCCATGTAGGCAAGAGCTGACTCAGCCCTGGCCCAGCCAAGCTGACCCCTACCCTAGACCCTACATACCAGGTGGAGCTGATCCTGAGTACCAGCCCACCCCAACTAACTCTGGGTCCTGCATGCCAGCCAGAGGTGACCCTGAGATCCAACCTGGCCAAGCTGACGCTGGATCCTGCACGCCAGCCAGAGGAGACCCCAGCCCCCAACCTGGCTGAGCTGACCCTGGAGCCTGTGCATTGCCGACCTGAGCTCCTGGATGCCTGTGCCGACCTCATCAATGAGCAGTGGCCCCGCAGCCGCGCCTCCCGCCTGCACTCCCTGGGCCAGTCCTCAGACGCCTTCCCCCTCTGCTTGATGCTGCTGAGCCCCTGTCCCACGCCCAAGGCAGCCCCCATTGTGGTGGGCCATGCCCGCCTGTCACGGGTGCTGGACCGGCCCCAGAGCCTCCTAGTGGAGACAGTGGTGGTGGCCCGGGCCCTGAGGGGCCGTGGCTTTGGCCGCCGCCTCATGGAGGGCCTGGAGGCCTTTGCTCACGCCCGGGGCTTCCGCCGGCTACACCTCACCACCCACGACCAGCTACACTTTTATGCCCACCTGGGCTACCAGCTGGGTGAGCCTGTGCAGGGCCTGGTCTTCACCAGCCGGCGGCTGCCCACCACCCTGCTCAATGCCTTCCCCAGGGTTCCCTTTCCCCGGCCACCTGTCAAGGCCCCTAGCCTGACTGCCCAAGCTGCCCTAAGAGCCCCAAAGGAGCCATCATTGCCACCACCCCCTCCCCTGCCTGAGCCCTTGACCGCCTTACCCCGACCTCCAGCAGGGCCCCCTCCACAAAGCCTGCTGGAAACACAATACCACAACCTGAGAGGATGCCCTGTATTCTGGATGGAAAAAGACATCTGAGGACTACCCAGTGCAAGACACTGTCTTTCCGGGTCAGTTGACTGCCCAGGACAGTACCAGCCTCAGCCCACTGGCCATCCTCAGCTTCTAGGCCCTGGGGGCAGCTTTAGCCTGGGCACATTTCCCAAGTGCCAGTGGGGCCAGGAGATGGCTCCATGGCTGTAGCTCAGAGCTCTGTGTGGCTGAATAAAGGCTTCTCTTGGGTGTGGCTGTGACAGTGTATTTGTTGACCCTCACCCCCACTTCCCAGCCTTGTCTTAGGTCCCCTATGCCTGCAGGAGCCCCCAGATCCACCTTGGCCTTAGGGCCATGGATGGAGGGACATTTACCCTTTGCTCCCCTCACTCTACCAGGCCCAGGGGACAGGGTTTCTGTTTCCTTCCACATTCACTCACTCATCATTGTTTACTGAGCACCTGCTGTGTGTCAGGCCCTGGATTGGGCACAGGCAGTGGGGAACTGGACAGACAGGCTCTGGACCCAAGGGACAGGGCAGGCATACAGTGGCAGGATCCATGCTGAGTCAGTGGGAGCTCAAGTGCCCTCATTCCACTTGGAGATCAGACCTAGGTGATGGCACAGCAGAGATCTGAGTGCTGAGTAGGGATTAAGCCAGGCAGGGTAGGAGCTGAGTGTTCTTGGGGCAGGAAACAAGATGGGCAGAGGAAAGAGGGGACTTGTGAGAGCTGTGGATGGGGGAGATGTCAGAGGGCACAGTGTTGTCATGACAGAAATGGACAACATGGAAGGGTACCTGCCCAGGCCATCTTGAGCTGTGAGAAGCCCATGTGACCCCCTTGGGAACCATGCTCTTCCCACCTTCCTTCCTTGTGGGGAGGAGCTGGAGAAATCTTCCCACTTTCTCTGTTGAGCAGAAGGTATGGCCATGGCCATGGACTCTAAACTCACACTCCCTTTCTCCTGCAGGTTTCCATCCCTGGGGCATGACCATGCAGCTAGGCCCGGCCCTGGTGCTAGGGGTGGCCCTGTGCTTGGGGTGTGGCCAGCCCCAGCTGCAGGCCCCTGAACACCCCTTCTTGGTGCTGTGGAATGTACCCTCAGCACGCTGTAAGGCCCGCTTTGGTGTGCACCTGCCACTGGAGGCCCTGGGCATCACGGCCAACCGTGGTCAGCATTTCCATGGCCAGAATATCACCATCTTCTACAAGAATCAACTCGGCCTCTATCCCTACCTTGGGCCCAGGGGCACAGCTCACAATGGGGGCATCCCCCAGGCTGTGCCCCTTGACCGCCACCTGGCACAGGCTGCCAATCAGATCCGCCACAGCCTGCTACCCGGCTTCGCTGGCCTGGCAGTGCTGGACTGGGAGGAATGGTGTCCACTCTGGGCCGGGAACTGGGGCCGCCGCCACGCCTATCAGGCAGTCTCCTGGGCTTGGGCACAGCAGGTATTCCCCAACCTGGACCCCCAGGAGCAGCTCTACAAAGCCCGTACTGGCTTTGAACAGGCAGCCCGTGCACTGATGGAGGACACGTTGCGGCTAGGCCGAGCACTGCAGCCTCACGGGCTCTGGGGCTTCTATCGCTACCCAGCCTGTGGCAATGGCTGGCGCGGTCGGGCTTCCAATTACACAGGCCACTGCCATGCAGCTGCCCTGGCCCGCAACACCCAACTCTATTGGCTCTGGGCTGCCTCCAGCGCCCTCTTCCCCAGCATCTACCTACCACCCAGGCTACCACCTGCCCATCACCAGGCATTTGTCCGATACCGCCTGGAGGAGGCTTTCCGTGTGGCCTTCACTGGGCACCTACATCCCCTGCCTGTCCTGGCCTACGCCCGCCTCACACACCGGAGGTCTGGGAGGTTCCTGTCCCAGGTAAGTGAAAGCTGAAGTCTAGGGGTCTGAGTGGGGAAGCATGACATTCTCTGAGTGAAGGGCCTGGAAGCCACTCAGAGGCTCAAGGTCAAGGGGCCCTGCTCTAGAGGTGGAACCAGATCATGGTAGTGAGCCACGGAAGTTCTGGAAGTTGGATGTAGGCCCAGGTGGATCTAGCCAGCCCAGCCCTGGCTTAGCAGCTCTTTGCCTCCAGGGTGAACTCATGCAGACCATTGGTGTGAGTGCTGCACTGGGGGCAGCCGGCGTGGTGCTCTGGGGGGACCTGAGTTTCTCCAGCTCTGAGGTGATCATTGCCCCCTCCAGCCTGCCACACATTCCATGCTGGGGTCCCAGAGTTGGGGAAAGACTATGTCAGGGCCATGGAGCAGGAGCATTGATACATCCCTCCCCTCTCCTCAGGAGGAGTGCTGGCATCTCCATGACTACCTAGTGGGCACCCTGGGCCCCTATGTGATCAACGTGACCAGGGCAGCCATGGTCTGCAGTCACCAGCGGTGCCATGGCCATGGCCGTTGTGCCTGGCAAGACCCAGGACAGCTGGAAGCCTTTCTGCACCTGCAGCCAGATGGCAGCCCTGGAGCTTGGGAGTCCTTCAGCTGCCGCTGTTACTGGGGCTGGGCTGGCCCTACCTGCCAGGAGCCCAGGCCTGACCTTGGGCCTGAAGAAGCAACATAAAGCCAGGGGTCACCTGCCCCTGACCTCCTTGTCCCTGCTGCCATTTTTCCAGTCCTGGGGTGGTGGCTCTGTCACACTCTTGTTCTATTTTGCTTACAGTCAATTCTCCTGTGCACATATCCCACTTCCCATGGGATCCCTGGGGAGTGGAAGAGGCCAGAAGAAACGCACCAGTTTAAAACCAGAGGCCCTCTGAGATCACCTGATCCCTCCTGACAAGGAAGCAGCCCCAGGAAGTCAGTGTTCCAGAAGTTTAGGGCTGCCAGCCCAGGGATCTATTCTACATCTCACTGAGAACATGGAGAGATCACAGGAAACCCTCCACGGGCAGGAGGGTGGGGAGGCTAGAGGGGAGGGGAGTGGGGTGGGCCAGGGAGATCTTGGCTAAGATCTGTAAGTGCTAAGCTGTTGTCTGTACTGTTTTCATCATAAAGTTACTTCTTTCACTGCCTAAGGTTAAGCTGTTCCCCGATTCTACTGAAACCCACCCTCCCCTCGTCATCGCTAGCATCCCGCTGCAAGAGCCCAGAAATGCCGGTCCTGCGTGGTGGGCAGCTCCAAGGGGACAGCTTCAGAGTTAACCACTACACGTGTTGGGGGCCGCAGGGCATTGTGGGTGCATAGTTCAGCTAAAGCGGCGTGGGCTTATAGGTCCCGGGAGTAGACTACAATTCCCGAGGTGCTCTGCGCCCAGCCGGCCGGCGGTAATCTCGGCGCGCAACACTTTGGGAATGGTAGTTTCGGCAATGTGAAGGCGGGTCTGAGTCTAGCAGCCAGGAACTCGTCTTCCCGGCCACCCGTTCAGTAGGGCGGGGCGCTTCAACCTGTTTGGCAGGGCGGGGCGCCTCGCGAAGATGGTGGCGCGCGCGGCGTGTGGCTCCCGTCGTCTGCCGAAGTCTCAATTCAGCACACTGGCCGGCGACTCGCTGGTCTGGAGCCCCCGCCCGCCAGGTGCCTGACCCCGCGCCCATCGACGCCGGATTCCCGACATGCCCCGCGCCCGAAAGGGCAGTGCACCCCGCAGAGGCCAGCGCCGCGGAGGAGGTAAGTGGGGGACGCGGCGCAAGTGAGGAACGGCGAGTGGGGGTCCTGATTGGGTTCCCGTCTGTGTCCCCGAGGGTCCTGGGGTGAGGACTCCTGCCTCATCCAGTCTGGTGCGGCGCCCCGCAACTCCCCTGTGGCCCGCACGTGCGCCAGGAATCAGCGGCCACGTGTGTGCTCAGCTTGAGCGCGTTGCCTGTCTGCCTGGAGCCCTAGCTCCCGGCCCTAATCCGGTGTGCACCTCCCGGCCTTAGTTGCTTCATCGTTCCGCCATACCGGTCGTCTACTGTGGTGGACGTACCGGCCAGGCAGAGCAGGAACCCAGCCCTTTCTCCAAGCCCTGATCTTTCCTGGACTAGACTAGGAAGTTGGCCGGAGGGTGGCTTTTCCCGGAGCACCAAGAGAGGGAGTGATGGGGAAGCTGCAAAATTTGGGTCTTGGCTGCTTGTCTCTGGAAGGTAGATGAGTGCCCTGGAGCCTGAGGCAACCCTGAGAGTCGCTTATCAGGTCGACCAGGAGGAGCATGTTGTGGTACAGTAAAGATATATGTTTGCAGGGATGGGGTGCCTATTAGACACACCTCAGACACGGTCACCACTTTAATGGGGCTTGTGAGGGTGTTACCGAACCAAATTTGGGTCTGTCCGCGTGCAGTAAAGCCAATCTACTGACACTGGGTTGTAGTATAGGAAAAAGCAGCGTTTATTGTAAGGTGCTACAGGGAGAACACATGGCTCGTGCTCAGAAACCCAGAACTCCCCAAAAAGTTTCAGTGAAACATTTTTAAAGGCAAGATGAGGGAGAGCATGCCAGGATATGTAAAAAACTGCACAGTTATCTGATTGCTTGATGGTGAGGTAACAGGGTGGTTGTCACGGGGATTTCACTTTATCAGTTCTCAGGTGCCAGTAGGTCTGGAGGCTATGGTGCTCATGATCATCAATTAGTTAACTTCGTCCATTTGGTGGTGGTTTTAGCACCTTAAAACAATTGAGGCAATGTTCATCAAATACCATTATCTAGGTACTTAAGAGAGAAGCTACAGCAGAGAATATGGGGGAGGGGCCTGTCCCAGGAAGGCCTCATAGGGTCCTGCTCCGTTACAAGGGGACATTGAAGAGGGTGGCAACGCTCCAGAAGGACTAGTGCTGGGGGACAAGTTCACTGAGTGGTGACAGCCCCAGATAGGAACCAAGGAAGCCTCAAGAGAGGGGTTCTTGGGTGAGTCCTGAGAAGGTTAAGAGGAGAGCGCCATATAGAGGCCACAAGCTGGGCAAGGGCCTGACATCTGGAGGGGCCATGGCACAGTGGACCAGATGAGGGAAAGTTGGGTCTCTGGTTTGTAGGGTAGTGAGAGAGGAGGTGAGCAGAGGCCAGTGTGTGTGTGTGCGCTGGACTTTGTCTGGCAGGCACAGGGAGTATGTACATAGTTCCTGGAAGTAGGGCCAGCCTGGTGACCAGAACATGTCTGGAGCTCCACTACAGTAGCTGCCCTTGCCAAAGTCAGTCCCTGACCCTGGGCAGAACCCACTCACATAAGTGGTCCAGCTCTGCTGACCCTGAAATTGCCCTGTGTTCACCTGTTTTCAGGGGCTCATGCAGTCAGGGGCCACTCAGCTCTCTGCACTTCCCAGGGTCAGAAGGAGCCTGTGTGTCCATCCACCTGGGGCTGAAGGCCTGGGATGGACCAGGGGGTGCTCAGAAGCCAGTATGCTTGAAGCCTGGGGCACCCACCTGCATCCACTAGGAGCTGGGCCTTTGCCGCCAGGGCTGGTGGGTGACCTGGTGAGCTTGTTGGTCCACAGAAGAGCCATTAGTAGTCACTTGTTTAGTCATTACCTTCACTTGCCTTGCCCCAAAGAGGTCTTCTTTGCAGATGGAGAAATTGAGGCTTTGAAGACTAGGAACCTGACCTGTTTACACTCCTGTTAGGATGTGTAGCTGGGATTTGAACCCTGAGTCTGTTTGACTGTTTTAAGTCCCCGACCCTTGCCCTGGCCATTTTGGGGCATCCAAAGGCTCCTCCAGGATCTGCCTGGATATGCCCCCACCCTAGGCTGGGCTGCTGGCCTAAGTGGGGCCTATGCAGCCCCCTCTCCCTTGGCCCAGTATCCTAGGTATCCTTAAAGCAGTCCGGTCAAGATGGCAGAGTAATAGGACATAGGTCATATGGCAGCTATGCTACCTTAAAAAGTTGCATGTGAATTAATTTTAGTTCACATGAAACTTTTCAAACCTTGAGGCTTCCTTATCTGATGATTTTCCATATGTGGTATTTGAAAACCAGGAGCAACCAGAGTCCTAGCTAAGTGATTTTAATTTCTGGGAGCAGCAAGTACTGCTTTTGGTGGAATATTCATCCCTTAAATCCACCCTCCTGTTAAAAATCATTTCCACACTGTGTGTTCATAGTTCTGTATGGCATGTTCCATTTCATTTCATCGTTGACTTCTTGTGCCAGTGTTCAGTGACTGATTTCTTTGTAGCCGAGAACTTGATTATCAGCATCCTCTTTTATAGCTTCTTAAGTCTCTTAAAGAATAAAGTTGATTCATATGGACCTGCTAAAATAGTATTTTCTGGATGTAAGGTAAGGTGAGTATTTAAGATGAATGAAACTTTCGTGTTGGAGTCGGTTGAAGTGAGAAATTAACTCTTTAAATACTGCTTCTTTAAGAAGGCATTTTATGAAAAATTTTGTGTGTCTTTTGTTTTTAGCTTACTGTATTTTTTTCTAGTTTGTTGATAGAGAAAACCAGTATATAGTATTCCTCTTGCTGTCTTCCAGTGGTAGTTTAAACACAGATTTATTCCCCCTCAGGTGATCGGTTTGCTGTGTTAGATTTTTGTTTTCTTTTAAAATAACTCTTATTGAAGTATAAAATATATATAAAGTATACATAATGTGAACATTTTTACACATGTACACACCTAACCCAGATAAAACCACCACCTAGATAACAAATTAGAACATTTATATAATTTCACTTCTAAAAAATAGACTTTATTTTTTAGTACAGTGTTAGGTTCGTAGCAAAATTGAATGGGAAGTACAGATTTCCCATATACCCGTTGCTCCCACCCATACATATCAGCATTCCACAGCAGAGGTACATTTGTTAACAGTTGGTGAGCCTACATTGACATGTCATTACCACCCAAAGTCTGTAGTTTATGCTAGGGTTCACTCTTTGTGTTGTATGTTACGAGTTTTGCCAAATGTATAATGGCTCCACCATTATAGTATCATACAGAATAGTTTCGCTGTTCAAAAAATTCTCTGTGCTTCTATTCATCCCTTCCTCTTCCCCAACCCCTAGCAATCACGAATCTTTACTGTTGCCATAGTTTTGCCTTTGCTAGATTGTCATGTAGTTAGAATCATACAGTATGTAGCCTTTTAGATTGGCTACTTTTACTAAGTAATACACATTTAAGGTCTTTTCCTGTCTTTACAGGGCTTGATAGCTCATTTCTTTTTACTGCTCAATAATATTACATTGTCTGCATATACCACAGTTTGTTTATCCATTCACTTATTGAAGGACATCTTGGTTACTTCCAAGTGTTGACAATTATCAATAAAGCTACTATAAATCTCCATGTAATATAATTTTTAAAAATTAAAAAAAATTTTGTACAATTTATGTTTATTTATTTTGGGGGGCATAATTAGGTTTATTTATTTATTTTTTAATGGAGGTACTGGAGATTGAACCCAGGACCTTCTGCATGCTGAGCAAGTGGTCTGCCACTGAGCTGTACCCTCCACCCCCTTAATATAATTTGTTTTTTATACAAAATGTATCTTGATGCTAGTGTTTTTCTAGAATGAAAGCTCACTCTTTTTAAAGAAGAGTAATACGGCATTTAATATTTGTCATGAATTCAGACAGATGTTTAGATTCAGAAACTGTTATAAAGTGGGCCAGATAAAGCTTTTCCTTTTTCTGCTTTAGCTTTGATCTGATTAACTTCTCTGTGCTTTAGTTTCCTCATCTTTTAAATGTAGACAACTTTTCCTTTCCTCCCTCTAAGCTTTGCACCCTGGCATGATACCTGGGAAATTGGGCTTTAAGTAGGTAATTATTTTACATGGGAAAGTGTAAGCTGTGCTGTGAATAAGCCTTATTGCTGTATTGGGGTCCTTACTGAAATACTGGCCCTGTGGGCTGCTGAATGTCTACATCTTAGCGTTCTTTGTAAAACTTCTTGATGGTAAATATCCTTATCAAGAATCTGATGGTGGTGTGGGAAGGGATAACTTGGGAGTTTGAGATTTGGAGATACTAATATATATAAAATACATAAACAAGTTCATACTATATAGCACAGGGAACTATATTCAGTATCTTGTAATTTATGATGAAAAAGAATCTGAAAACTACATGTATGTTTGTGTATGACTGAAGCATTATGCTGTACACCAGAAATTGACAATACACTGTAAACTCACTGTACTTCAATGGAAATATATACATATAAAAAAAGAATATGAAAAGGAATATATATATACACATATATATGTATAACTGAATCATGCTGTATGCCACAATTAACACAGCATTGTAAACTGACTATACTTGAATCAAATAAAAAATATAAACAATGCAAAAAAAATCTGAGGGTGGATAAGAAAAGTCTTATATCATGAGTTACTTTTGGGTAAATGCACTTAGAGGTAAAAAAAAAATCAAAAACACTTTCCTTTAAAGATTTTATTTTTTCAAGTATAAGACTATAGTTAAGGTCATACCCATTGAACATAGCAGGTTACTTTTTATTTTGATTCCAGTGTGATCAATTGATTAACTGAAGTACAGTCAGTTACAATGTGTCAGTTTCTTGTGTAGAGCACAATATCCAAGTCATGCGTATACATACATACATTCACCTTCATATTCTATTTCATTAAATGTTATTATGACATACTAAATATAGTACCCTGTGCTATAAACAAGAAACTTCCTTTGTTTTTTTTAATCTATTTTTATGTATAGTGGCTAACATTTGCAAATCTAAAACTCCCAAATTTATCCCTTCCCATTCCCTTTGCCTGGTAACCATAAGATTGTTTACAGTGTCTGCGAGTCTGTTTCTATTTTGTAGTTTAGTTCAATAGTGTCCTCTTTTATTCTTCTTTTAGATTCCACCTATGAGTGATGGCACACGGTGATTTCCTTCCCCTTTTCTCCTGTTTCACTTAGAATGACCATCCCTAGGTCCATTCACATTGCTGCAAATGGCATTATTTCACTCCTTTTAATGGCTGAGTAGTATTCCATGGTATAAATATACCATAGCTTTTTATGGAGTCACCTGTCGAGGGACATTTCAGTTGCTGTCCTGTCTGGCCTATTGTATACAGTGCTGCTGTGAACATTGGGGTGCATGTATCTTTTGGAATTAGAGTTCCCTCTGGATGTACCCCTCAGATATATATGCCCATGCGTCAGACTGCTGGATGATGTGTTAAGTCTGTTTTTTTGTTTTTGTTTTTGTTTTTGTTTTGAGGAGTCTTCATACTCGTTTCCTTAACAGCTGCAGCAAACTACGTTCTCATCAACAGTGTAGGTGGGAGGGTTCCCTTTTCTGCACACCCCCTCCAGCATATGTCATTTGTAGACTTTCAAATGATGGCCATTCTGACTGGTGTGAGTTTTGATTTGCATTTGTGGGGTTTTGATTTGCATTTCTCTAATAGTGATGTGAAACATCTTTTCATGTGCTTGTTGGCCATCTGTATGTCTTCTTTGGAGAGATGTCTATTTAGGTCTTTTGCACATTTTTTGATAGGGTTGCTTTTTTTTTTTCTTTTCAAGGTGTATGAGCTGTTTGTGTATTTCTGAAATTGGTTCCTTGTCAGTCACATCATTTGCAAAGATTTTCTCCCATTGTGTAGGTTTTCTGTTCGTTTTGTTGATGGAATCGTTAGCTGTGGAAAAGCTTTGCAGTTTCATTAGATCCCATATGTTTATTTTTGCTTTTATTTCGATTACCGCGGGAGCTGTTCCCAAAAATATGTTGCTTGAGGGGGTTATCGCTCAAGTGTTAGGGGCATGCTTAGCATGCATGAGGTTCTGGGTTCAATCCCCAGTACCTCCATTAAAAATAAGTAAATAGGCAAATAAATAAATAAGTAAATAAATAAATAATCTTAATGATCTCTGCCGCCCCACCAAAACAAAGAAACCAAATATATATATATTTCTGTGATTTATGTCCCAGAGTGCTCTGCCTGTGTTTTCCTTTCGATACTTTTTCAAGTATCTGGTCTTACATTCAAGTCTTTAGTCCATTTTGAGTTTCTTTTTTGTAGAATGTTCTGATTTCAGGCTGTCACAGGTAGTTGTTCAGTTTTCCCAGCACCGCTTAATCACCCTGCCCCTTTTCCTGGGAGGGGGGCTCGGGCTCTCGGCCCCCTCGTGGGCCCCTCTGTGTCGTGGGCTCCATGACTGGACCAGGTTCCTGGGCCCTTGGCGGGGCCCAGCCAGGCCCAGGTCCTCCTCGGCTCCTCGCCCCTCCGCCTCTCCAGGTACTTCACCCGGGCCTCTGGTCTCCCATCTGCTCCCCTGCGCACCTCCAGCGGCCTCGTCCGTGGTTCCTGCTCATTCTGTCCACTTTCGCTTCCTGTAGCTGAGGCCAGTCCTAAATATTTAGGAGTTTTTTATGTCTTTCTGTTTTGATGCTTTCCTCATTATGAACATTTCCTTCTTATTTCTAGTAATACTTACTGCTATGTGAATACTTCTCAATGCCCACCGTGTAAATTCTCATGTGGGAATTTCCTTTGAGGAGTCATCGAGGTGCAGGCAGAAGCTGGGCTTCTGCTTGAACTGGGGTGCGTGTGTCCTTGGATCAGGAAGTGACATTTTCTGCAGTTTCTTCTCTACCTTAGAAGTCACTGAAACCCAAGTAAACATACTGGTTTCCAGATGAACATATTGTATTACTTTTAAAATTAGTTTCTGAATATTTCATTTTCTCCTCCACGTTAAGTTTATGCCAATTAATTTGAGGAACATATTTTACAACCACCACAAGGGAAAGTATTATTAATCCTGAAAGTAACATTCTGGTAAGAAAGAGTATGACATAGATTTATTTGAATTAGTTGTTTATCTCCATTGTTTCTTTTAACTAAAAATACATTTTAACTGAAGATACATTTTAAGTGGACAAAGTTATGATCACCGAAATATTTTTAAAAATCGTATTTTGGGCTTTTATTGAAGTATAGCTGATTTACAGTGTATTAATTTCTGGTATATAGCATGGTGATTCATTCATCCATATATACACCCATATTTTTTCCTTATAGGTTATTACAAGGTATTGAATATCCTGTACTATATCATAGAACCTTGTTGTTTATCTGTTTTATACATAATAGTTAGAAGTTTGGGAGCATCAAATACAAATTTACCCCTCCCCAGTTATCTTTTTTATATTTTTCTCATTATACACATCCATGAATATTCTCTTAAATAATTTTGATAGAAATTTAAATGCCATTCTAAAATCTATTTTATTTCATTGTACTTTAAATAGTTTATATTTTCACAACTTTTATTATTCTTTAAAATCTTATGTTTTATTTCATCAAGTTGACTTGTAACTAACTATGGCTTCCACAGAATAGAATCACATCCTGAGTTGATCTCCCAATGTCTTCATTCACACAACATGCACGTCTGGAAAAGCTGGTGTCCCAGAATGTCATTTGTCCTCAGAGTAGGTTGTCAGAATAGTCTTTTTGGTCGGCTAACTCTCCTATGTTAAAAGACTCCACCCTGACCTGGTCAGGTCCAGCTTGCGTGACACCACCATCCCATCCCATTGTGGGAGGAGGTCACCCTCCTGTCCCCTGAAGCCTGCCATCCCTCCCCACAGTGTTCTTAGCCGCAGGGAGAGCAGCCGGGTGAGTCCCTCACTTCACTTCTGGGGAAGCTCTTTTTCTCATTTTCTCCTTCAAAACCTTTTTTTTTTCCCTTTCCTTCTAGTTGCGTATTCTCTGTCATCTTTCTCAGGCATTGTCTTCCTTGCTCTTTTTCTCAACATTTCCTAATAACCCATGTCTGTTTTTATTCTCTCATACTTTTTTTTGTCCTACTAAGTCTCTGTATTTTCCTCTTTTTTCAAAGGCCCTTTACTCTCAAAACGTTAGAAAGCATTCCACCTCTGTTCTCTGACCTGTGTATTCTCACTGTCCTAGTCTTTCTGAGGGGCGATTCCATTGTGTACATACATACCTCAGCTTATATCCAGTACATATATATCCAGTCATCTGTCGATGGACATTAGGTCCTTTCCGTGTCTTGGCTATTTAAATAGTGCTGCTGTGAACGTTGGGGTGTGTCTTTTTGAATTATATTTTTCTCTGGATATATGCCCAGGAGTGGGATTGCTGGATCATAAGGTAAGTCTATTCTGCCGATATTTTAAATGGGTTCTTTGTTTGCCTTTTAACTGAAGTAGAGCTGATTTAAAATGTTGTATTAGTTTGTGGTGTACAGCATGGATAGACTGGGAGGGCATGATGCTGAGGGAAATAAGTTAGACAGAGAAAGACAAATACTGTAAGATACTACTTACATGTGGAATCTAAAAAATATAACAAACTAGTGAACGTAACAGAAAAGAAACAGACTCACAGATGTAGAGAAGGAACTAGGGTTACCAGTGAGGAGGGGGCATAGGGGCAAGATAGAGGTAGAGGATTTAGAAGTACAAACTATCAGGTATAAAATAAGCTACAAGGACGTATTATTGTAAAACATGGGGGAATATAGCCAATATTTGATACTAAGTATAAATATAGTATAACCTTTTAAAATGGTGAATCACTAAATTGTGTATCTGTTATATAATACTGTATATCAACTATACTTCAATTTTAAAAACATGATATTATCAAGTAAATATATAAATAACCTCTTAAGAAAAAAAAAGCAGGCTCTAGTCTCAGGGAGGCACTGCTCACCAAGCCTGCCAGGTCATCCTCATTTGGCCCTGATGCCTGACTCTCCCCAGAAGTAGACTTTGCTCCCTTTCTCCTGTTTCCTGGCTCACGGTGCCCAGCATCAGCCTCTGTGCCTCCCACTTCAGCCTTGGGAGGGGCAGCATTCTGTCTTGTGGGGTCATGAGCCTGGGTGAGGTAACCCCAGCCATCACTCATTAATGAAGGCAGGCCAAGTGTCCCGTTCCACCCTCCACAGGTGCCCGGAGCAATACCCAGGCTGAGTCAGGCTCCAGCGAGGATGAGGCAGCCAGTGAGGCCCGCAGCAACACCAGTGAATGCCCCAGCCTCGTTAGCACCGCAGCAGAGGAAAGCCTTGGTGAGACTGGGTGGGCGTTTGGTCGGGACTCCGTGGGGGCTCGGCGGGCTAGGGCAGGAAGCA
This sequence comes from Camelus bactrianus, assembly GCF_048773025.1. Taxonomy (NCBI): domain Eukaryota; kingdom Metazoa; phylum Chordata; class Mammalia; order Artiodactyla; family Camelidae; genus Camelus; species Camelus bactrianus. Next base: position 33,378,349 of record NC_133555.1, read on the forward strand.
GGGATGACCAGCTGGCCTTGCAGGGGGGGATGCCGTGGATGAGCAGGGTCAGCAGGAAGACCTTGAGGAGAAGTTGAAGGAGTATGTGGACTGCCTCACAGACAAGAGGTACCCCTGACTGCCAACCAGCCCCTTCCCCCATGTCCCTGCTCAGCCTATGCCAAATGTGACCTGGGTAGGGTTGGCCCACGAGACCTCCTTTATCCGTCAGTTTCAAGACCCGGCAGAGTGCTCTTGAGAGCCTGCGCCTGGCCCTGGCGGCCCACCTACTCCCCGACTTCGTGCTGGAGCGCCGCCTCACACTGGCCGATGCCTTGGAAAAGTGCCTCAAGAAAGGTTGGGCCTGGGGGTGCACAGGGGGCCTGAACTGGCTGGGTGCTGACCCCTGCTGCATGGACTGACTGGAAGGCATCCCTGCAGGGAAGGATGAGGAACAGGCCCTGGCTGCTGCCATACTAGGCCTGCTGTGTGTGCAGCTGGGCCCTGGACCCAAGGGTGAGGAGTTATTCCACAGCCTGCAACCCCTGCTGGTCTCTGTGCTCAGTGATGGCACAGCTAGTCCTGCTGCCCGGCTCCACGTGAGTGTTCCATGCCCTGTGACATACTTCCTTTGCCTAATCCCCAAGCAGAGAGGTGGGTCCCACCGGCCTCCAGGTTCCCCTCCTCTGAAGGTGAGCCCCGTGGCTGGGAACTCAGGCTCACCCTCTGACCACGGCCTGGCTCTCCTCCCAACAGTGTGCTTCTGCTCTTGGCTTGGGCTGCTACGTAGCTGCTGGCGATATACAGGTAAGTAGCCTGCAGGTACAGGCAGCAGAGCACCAAGACCCTAGCTTGGCCCTGAGCCACTCCCCTGCCTCCCTGTGCCTCTAGGACTTGGTCTCTTGCCTCACCTGCTTGGAAGGTGTTTTCAGCCGTTTCTGTGGTGTGGGTGGCCCCACAGCCCCTGTGGTCCCTGTCAGCCTGCATGGCCTGCTCTGTGCTGCCCTGCAGGCCTGGGCATTGCTCCTCACCATCTGCCCCAGCACCCACATCCGCCACATCCTGGACAGGTAGGGGTGACTGCCCACTGGGAGTGGGAGGGGAAGGGTAAAGAGACTTCCAACCCACACCTCAGCCTGCCCCTTCCCTAGGCAGCTGCCTCGGCTGCCCCAGCTCTTGTCCAGTGAAAGCGTGAACCTGCGGATCGCTGCTGGCGAGACCATCGCACTGCTCTTTGAACTCACCCGGGACCTAGAGGTGCGAGAGATGCGACGGGGTGTCAGGGTGGGGAGGGTGCCTGCTGTGACACCACCTGCCCATCTCAGGCTGGGTGCAGGGGATGCCACAGAAAACAAGGTCATTATGCAGGGCAAGTAGCCCTGACACAGACTCAGATGCCAGGTGCTGAGATGGCGCCCCTGAGCAGGGGTGTCCAGCCCAGGCAGGGGCCAAGAAGGGATTCAGGGGGGCCAGGCAGACAAGAAAATGACTTCCTCAGTGAAAGGAGGGTCTGAACCATCCCCTTCCCCCCACCATGTGGAGAGCCAGTAGGGCTCAGGCTTCTGCTCACACAGCCTCCATCGCTCCCACTGCAGGACTTTATTTACCAGGACATGGAAGCCCTCTGCAGTGCGCTGCGCACTCTGGCCACTGACAGCAACAAGTACCGAGCCAAGGCTGACCGCCGGCGTCAGCGCTCTACCTTCCGTGCAGTGCTGCGCTTTGTTGAGGTGCGTGTGAGGACCAGCGCGTCCTAGCGAGTGTATCCCCGGGCCCAGCCGCCAAGGCCAGTCCCATGGGCCCCTCTATCCTGCAGGGCGGCGAGTGTGAGGAGGAGACAGTCCGCTTTGGGCTCGAGGTGCTCTATGTGGACAGCTGGGCTCGGCGCCGGATCTACGCCGCCTTCAAGGATGTGCTGGGTTCCGGCCTGCACCATCACCTCCAGGTGGGGAGGTGGACAGGGACAGGGCACCCAGCTCGGCTGCTTCAGACTGCTCTGAGCTCACTGCCCTCACTGTTCTTTGCCCTCAGAACAATGAGCTACTCCGTGACATCTTTGGCCTGGGTCCTGTGCTGGTGCTGGATGCCACTGCCCTGAAGGCCTGCAAGATTTCACGTTTTGAGAAGGTCTGTACCCTTGGGCACCTTTGTCTTACCTCGGTTCCCGCCGCCTGGGGTTCTGCAGGGGGTGGAGAAGCCCTGGGCCGCCTCCTTCCTCTTCAACTCACTGGATCCTTGCCCCCACTCCAGCACCTGTACAACGCTGCTGCCTTCAAAGCTCGGACCAAGGCGCGCAGCCGTGTGCGGGACAAGCGGGCAGACATCCTGTGAGGTGGGACCAGCTCAAGAGGAGATTGTCCACATCCTTGCCCATATTTTTAACAGAAGACAGTGCAACCCCTGGATCTTGCCAGGAATTGTCGCTTTATTTTTTTAATGACAAAACCAAAAAACAGACATGGGGGTGGGTGGCTGGAGGCCAGGTTGCTTGGGATCCTGGCACTTTGCCCCTGCACTCTGCCCTGTGGCCTCTTCCTGCCCTGTCTCAGGGCTGTGGGGCAGGAAGAAAAGGGCTGTTTATTACTTTCTCAGGCCTTGCTGCCCTGGGATGAGCCACTTCCTGGGGGTGGGGGTGGTATTTGGACAGATGCCACTACAACAGGTGGGGAGGAATGGATTTATGTGCTAATTTTTAAAAGATTATTAGATATAATTAATTAAACAGAATGCTCAGCCTTCTGTGGCCCTGGCTTCTGGGTATTTCTGCCTGTACTCACTCCCTCCCTCTCCACCATCACAGGCTTGGGACCAACCGGGCCTCCCCGTCTCACCTTTGCCCTCCAAGATAGTCTCTTCCCAGGTGGCCAGCCTGTCTTTTGAGAGCTGAGGCTGGACCCCCACTGGGAGGCCTGGCAAAGTTTAGGTGATGGGGGTAGGCAGCTATTTCTAGGCTTCTGAACCTGTTATCTGGGGGAGGCCAGAGGGTGCTGACAGGCCACAAGAGGAGCCAGGAGGCTGGTGTCGCTTCCTCTGACCTTGGGCCACCCAAAGTAGGGCCTTGGCACCAGAAGTCTTGACTGGGCCTAGGCTGAGAAGCCGAGGCAGGCAGCTGTAGGGTCAGACCGGGCTCTTGTACAAAAACCTCACCAAGGAAGTAGTGTAAAGCAGCAGTGGGAGAGGAGAAACCTACGAACAGCCACTTTATTCCCCCCTGCACGTACCCCCAGGCCCCAGGCCCAAGTGGCATCTCAGCTGGGTGCTCGAGCCTCACTGGAGTTGAGCCTTCGCAGCTGGCTGAGGCTGGCTAGCCGGAGTTTGAGTAGCGTCTCCTCCTGTGTACGGAGTGTGTGCGCCAGCACACGTAGGGATTCACTCTGCAGCACTGTAGGACAGGTGGGAACGGGGGTGATTATCAGACCACGTGCTAACCCACGACTCCCCACCCACCCAGCCCTTCACTGCCTCAACCTCTTGGTCCCGCTGGCTTCCTGCACCCTCCCTACCACTAAGGTAGACAGCCAGGACGGCGAGTGCCAGGCAGGTGAGCACCAGCAGCGCGAGCAGCAGCAGAAAGGCCCCTCGGCTGTGCACAGAGCTGCAGCTGGTCTGCGTGCACAGTGATGGCGGCAGGATGCCCAGCAGCTCATCCCATGGCTGCGCCTCCTCGGCCAGGTAGGGGCACAGTGAACCTGCAGGACAAATGGGGCATCAGGAGGAAGAGGGCGGTAGGCACATCTGCTTTCCTCCCTTCTCCCATCCACTGGTCCCACCCGCCCCGGCCCCCCTCACCTCCACTGTGTAGGTCACTGATAGAGTCCACCTGGTGCAGGCACACCTCCTGCACGTGGTTGCGGGCCAGTGGTGCCCTGCTCCTTGGGCTGACTGTCGGTGCCACGGTGTCTGCGGGGGCAGCGTAGGGCTGATTCAGCCAGCAGGTCATCTCCTCCCTTCTAGATGGCCTCCAGCAGCAGCAGGGGCTCAGAAAAGGTGGGGACAGGACAAAGGGGCATTTGGCTCCTAATCCCCTAAAACCAACTCAGGAAAGACCTTAGATTTGGAGCCAAGACGACCCCAGAGCCCCATAGGCCTGTTTCACCCACAGTAGCAGGAGGTGCAGTTGACTTGCTCAGGTTTGTTCCCTTCCAAACACCTCAAGGACTTTCAGGCATTCCTCTCTGCCTGTTCATTTCTAGAGAACAGTTTATCTGCCTTAGAGAACTAAACCCACAGCACATGAAACTCATTCCTGCCTCTTCTACTATCAGTTTTCCCTGCAGACCCTGTGCCTGGGGCCCTCTCATCCTCAGCAGAAGCAGCCCCACCTTTAATATACTCAGCATGATTTCTGCTGCCTGGGCATTTTGGTGGTTTCCAGTTCCCTTCTGAAATTAATAACCCCTATAAAAGGACATGCATCATTGAGTTTGACCGTTTTTCCCCCAATAGTTATTTAGGACAGGTTCCCAGAAGTGGAATTACTAGATCAAAGAGCAGGGACTTTTAAGCTATCAAATTGTCCACCAGAATGGCTGTCCACAGCCCCCAAGAAAGTACAACATCGCCGTCAGGCATCTCCACTGGGGGAAAAAAAAGTATATACATAAGCGTACACATAGATATTTGCTAAGTTTTAGGGAGATAAGGCCTTTTTGACCAATTTTTGTTAGGTGCCTTTGCTTTGGGAGCCCGACAAGTATGTACGTGGCTTCCTAGGACAGCCTCTGCCCATTTAATCATTGGGGGTCTTTGTACTTCTCTTATGATTTTAATCGCTTATTTCTTGGACCCACTGAAGGATTTTGTAGTTTCTAAAATTTTTTTCTTCTGATTTTTTTTTTAAATCCCAGCCCCTTATAATCTCCAGATACCTAGCTGGACGCTAGATGACAAAGTAGGGGGCACTGAGGGGACACCTCCTGATGGGGCAAGGGTGACTGGACTTTCTGGGTCTATCACTTTCAGAACAGTACCTCAACCTTCAGGATTTGCCTGACGCTGGCCCTTGACATGCTCAAAAGTAAGTAAAAACAGATGCTGTCGTTCTGTTTGGGTGCTGGTGGGTTGAGGGTTGTATTAAATTCCCCATTTGCACGTGGCTGTGCTTTTCCCACGCTGTAAATTGAGCTTGGATTCTGTCTGTTACCAAGAAAAACATAGTAAACCATTGTTAAGACACCCCTACCTCCGGGGCCAGGCCCCTCCCACCCAGAGTCATGTGTTGAAAATGTAATGAGTGGGAATTGACTAGCTGAGCCAAGCTGAACCTTGGAACAGCTGGTCCTGCATCCTGGCCAGCACTGTACCTGAGGCTTCCTAGGTCCCTGCCCTGGCCCCTCTGTGCCTCTGTACTTTTTGCATGCAGTGGGGGCAAATAGGAAAATGGCCACCGAAGACTTAACAGTCGGGCCAGACCTAGGGATCCCAACCTTTAGGGAGTAGGGGCCACTCAGGCCCAAGTTGGAGGCCAGAAGCCTATCCACTCCCAGTCCCTGGACAGTGTGCCCAAGTGCTTTCCAAAACCACTGCCTACCCACAATCCCAGTGTCTTCCCTGAAGGAAGAACTGAACTGGTCAGCCTGCCTGACTGACACCCACTTGGGCACAGCCTGTAGTTCACTCCCCTCCAACTGGGAAGCTCCCCCCAGCCCCTCCCTGCTGTCCCCAGCAATAGGAACAGGCCTGAGGTGAGGAGGTGTTCCAGGCATGGTAGGCCCTTCCTCCACACACAGGAAGCAGGTCCCTTTACTTGAGATGGGACACGGGAACTAATGACTAGTCAGTCAAGGAAGTGAAGTCAGTGGGGCAGGGGCCAGGTTTCTCCATGATCCACAGAATTGGGGCCTTACCCTCCCTCACAGGCATTACCTACCTTCTTGGGTCTCCTTGAGCATGGCGAGTGGTGGGCAAGCAGGGGGCCGATGACAGAGCCCAGTTGCAGGACTGGGTGGAGGCAGCAGTGGCTCCTCTGAGAGCCTGGGGAAGGCCTGGCCACCTCCCAGCCTGGGCTGAAAATAGGCCTGAGCTCAGCCCACTGTGCTATATTTAGAGGGGCCAACTCTCAGCCATGAGAAGGGGCGGAGTGACCCACATGGACCCACCTAGACCTGGTGATGGGGCCCAGGGTCTTTCCCAGGGAGCCCTGCCACTCATATATGCAGGGACTTGGTGTCTGCATCCAGACCAGCCTTAGGCTCACCTCCAGCAACGTTCCACAGGGCAGCCAAGACAAAGGAGGCCTGTGCGTCTCCACTCCTCCACCCCCGGAGACCCCTACCCACAGCTGGGTCATCTCTCCTCCAAGCAGATGTGGGACGGGCACCCACCACTGTGTGATCTGCTGGCATCAGGTGTGACAGACAACTAGAGTCCAGTGCCACGAAGGCTCTGAGAGCCCCAAAATGGGGGAAAAAGACACTCCCAATGCATGCAGGCACCCAGGCTGGTCGATGGAGGAACACAGGTTGAAGGCTGGTACTTCTGTTACTAAGCTTACAACTTTTGCCCCCTTTCAGACCTCAGTTTTCTCATCTGTAGAATAGGAAAAGCAGTGGTTCCTCCAGGCACACAGCATGAGACTGGAAATACAACCATGTACAGGTCACATGAGGATGCATGGCACCACTCACCCTTGAGAGGGGAGTGGTCCAGCTTCGGGCCCACTCTGCTGTTGGACCCCTTTGCCCCTTTCCCCCCAGTAGAACAAAACAAGACAGTAGGCTCTACCTCTTAAACATCCTAAATCCACCCCTCCACCGTATCACACTGGCCTCCTTGATACTCCTCAAATTCGGCAAGCTTGTTCCTACCTGGAATGCTCTGCCCTAGAGGTTCCCATGGCTGCCTCCTTGTCATTTAGCTCAAATGTCACCCCCTCAGTGAGGCCGCCCGCTCACATTCTTTTCCACGTTACCCAATTTTATGTTGTTCATTGCATTTAGCCCAGAAATTGTATTATCCAGCATACACAGTTGACACTTGAATAAACAGAGGTTAGGGACCCCTGACCCTCTGCAGCAGAAAAGCCAGATAAAACTTTACAGTTCACCCACCTGTTTTGGCCACAGTTCCTCATCTGTGAATTCAACAAACCCGGGATCCTGCAGTACTGTAATACTAGTTACTGGAAAAAATCCACATGTAAGTGGACCCCGTACAGTTCAAACTGGGGTTGTTCAGGGGTCAACTGTACTTTGCACATCAGTAGCCCTAAAGGTCCTACAGAATCCACTCAGTCACATGGAAACTACCTTAACCCTCACCACAGTACAGCATCCTTAAAAAAATTAAAAACTGAGGCTCTAAGACTTCAAAGAAGGTGTCTCACTAGCAAGATCTAGTGAGACAGGCTGGGACCTGGGACCCTTTGCTGCAGTGCTTACACCTGGACAAATGTCTCCTGGAGCAACAGTCAAAGAAATTATAAGGGACTAAAAATTACTGCACACATGGTTGGAGCAAATTATGAATTAGATACAAAAGACCAAAAACCCAGCTGCTACTTCTGAAGTGTCTGGAACAAAAGCAGGGTGCTACTCATGATCCCTGCACACAGCACCACCAGCGGGGTGGGCAGACCCCCTATGACACCTCTCTGGCCCATGCATCTGCCATTACCCTCATCCTACTGAAGGGACCAGCTCACCCCTCCTCAGGGAGCAAGTAAGGGCATCTTACTTGTTTCTGCTCCTTCCTGCTAGAGCATGAGTCCCAATAAAGCTTTGCCTGAATTTATCGCGAGGCCTCATTTCAATTTCTATTGATTAAAGAGCCCAAGAACCCGGGTCAGCAACTTACCGTGTGGCAACTCCACTGGGACTCCTATGGGGTCTTTTGTCCCCTCCCCAGGAGCACCTCCAGGACCACTGAACACAGCTTCCCCCGGGGTGACAAGCAGCTGGCTGCCTGACCCTCTTGTTTCAGCATCACCACGTTTGCTTCCTGGCCCCTGAGGGCCTCAGGACCCCCAGTCAGGCAACACCTTTCCCCTCCCCACTCTCCCTTCCCTCTTTGTCCTTTTCCCTCTCCTGATACCACTCTACTTTCTCTGTTCTCTCCTCTGTCCTCCCGCATTTCACTGTCCTATCCTCCTGAGAGAGTAGCCGTCGGGAACTACAGCATTACTCCTCTCAGTCTGCGAGACCAGGCTCCCTCTGGCCGGCAACAGCTCACCCTGGATGAGGGGGGGAAAAAGCTTGCTTCATACCGTGCAGACCTCAGTCTCAAGATCTCTAAGAGTGATGGAGATTCAGCTCTTACATTGTATAGTGACTAAAAGATCATCACAATATTCTTACCTTCACTGTCCTGCCACTAAAAAAAGTCCTGTCAGAATGGGCTGAAGTGGCAGATTTCTATATAAACCTGTCGGTTTAAGTCCCACAGATGGATGTATGAGTGGGTACAAACCTCACCTGTGGGTTAGAATTCCACAGATATACAAATGGCTGGTTCCCAGCAAAAGTCACCCAGGCAAGCAGCAGGCAGGGTGCTCCATCACTGGCCCTTACTGACAGCGTGCAGGCTGGTGCCTCAAGAGACACCCACAGGGGTGAGGTGAAACAGCAATCTCTTTCTCCTTTTTTCAGTCTTTTCTGTCCCTCCTCCCTTTACCTTGCTTCTCAAACCTACACCCCTGTCCCTGTCCCTGTCATACTGGAGACTCGTCGTCTCTGTAACTCTGGGGAGGGAGCTCTGTGATCCCCTTTGTCATTACATTAAGTCTCAACTCCATTCAACCCCTGGGATCTCTAGTTGTCTGCCCCAAATTTATATGTGAACATGAAAAACAGCCAAGGAATCCCTAAGGCCCCTCCTCTGGGTTGCATTCTGAACAACTAGGGATAATTTACATGGTTTAAAAAGGAATAAGCTGCTTTTCTTTTGCAACGCGGCCTGGCCCCAGTATACCGTGGGTAACCAGGAGAAGTTGTGACATAATGAATACCTTCATTTTAACACTGTTTTAGAACTGGACCTATTTTGTAAACAGCCACCAAAATGGGGAGAACTCCCATATATAAGTATAGGCCTTTATAAAACTTTATGACGACTCCAGTCTTAATAACTGAAAACTTCCCTAACTTGGGAAACAGTCACTCAAGTCCAGGAAGTGCAGTTCCACACAGGATCAACCCACAGAGGAAAACACCAAGGCACGCAGTAATCAAATTGACAAACATTAAGAATGAGAAAATATTAAAATCAGCAAGAGAAAAACAACAAATAACGTACAAGGGAACTCCCATAAGGTTATCAGGTGATTTTTCAGCAGAAACTACAGGCCAGAAGGGAGTGGCACGATATATTTAGAGTGATGCAAGGGAAAAAACTTACAACCAGTAATACTCTATCCAGCAAGGCTCTCGTTCAGATTTGATGGAGAAAGCAAAAGCACAGATAAGCAAAAGCTAAAAGAACTTAGTACCACCAAACCAGCTTTACAACAAATGTTAAAAGAACTACTCTAGTCATCAAACCACAAGAAAAATATTAAAAAAAGAAGAGGAAAAAAAAGGCCTACAAAATATTGCTTTGGCAATGCAGGGTCTTTTCAGGTTCCAAATAAATTTTGGAATAGTTTGTTCTAGTTCTATGACAAATGTCATATTACGACAGTGGTTGCACTGGATCTGTAGATTGCTTTGGGTAGTAATGGCCATACTGATACTGTTGATTCTTCCAATCCGAGAGCACAAAATATCTTTCCATTTCTTTCTATCATCTTCAGGTTCCTTCATCAATGTTTTACACTTTTCAGAATATAGGTAACACCTTTAGTTAAGTTTACTTCTAGGTATTTTGTTGTTTTTGATGCAAGGAAAATGTTTACGCCAGTTATAAAATTCTGGTTTTTGAAGTGCAACAACAAAAAAAATTGTGAATGAGCAACTGCAAATGGCAAAGTATCATTTTTATGTGAGTTGTATTCCACTGAGTGTATATGCTACATCTTTTTTACCCATTCATCTGCTGATGTGCACTTGGCATGCTTCCACGGCTTGGATATCATAAATAATATTGCTCTTATGACTGGGACATTGTGCTGTACACCAGAAACTGATGCATTCTAGTTGGCTGTACTTCAATTAAAAATTGATAATACTGCTATTCTTAATAGCAGGGTGTAGGTATCCTTTTGAATTAATGTTTTTGTTTTTCTCCAGTGTTATGCCCAGGAAGAGATGTGTTGAACCATATCATGGTTCATTCTTCTTTGGTTTTTGAGAAGCCTCTATATTGCTTTCTATTGTGGCTGCACGGAATGTACATTCACACCAACAGTATACAAGTGTTCTCTTTTCTCCGCATCTTTGTGAACATCCCTAATTTGTGTTCTTTTTGATGCTGGCCGTTCTGATAAGTGTGAGATGCTATATCATTGTGGTTTTGATTTCCATTACCCTGATATTGGTGATGTTGAGCAGCTTTTCACATTCCTGTGGGCCACCTGCATTTCCTCTTTTGGAAAAATGTGTGTTCAGTTCTGCCCATATTTCAGATGGGTTGTTTGTTTTCTTTTTAAATGAAGCACAGTTAAAATGTTACGTTAGTTTCTACTGTAGAGCATGGATGGACGTAGAGGGCATTGTCTAAAGTGAAATAAGCCTGACAGAGAAAGACATACTGTCATATGTCACTTAAATATGGAATATACAGAAAATACAACAAACTAGTAAATATAACAAAAAAGAAACACGTATAAATGTGGAGAAGGAACTGGTGGTTTCAGAGGGGGAGAGGCAAGACATGGAGGATGAAGAGGAACAAACTATCAGGTGTAAAATGAGCTACAAGGATGTACTGCACAACATGGGAAATATAGCCGCTATTTTCTACTACTGGTGAGTGGAGTTTATCCTTTAAAAATAGTGAATCCCTATCGTGTATACCTGTAACAAACAATATTGTACATCAGCTATACTTGCATGTAAAAAATCAGGACATTCTAAAATGAATACATACATTAATGTTTGTAAAAGAGAAAAAAAAAGTAGAAAACATTGTCCTTTGTGCATGGCTGTGGTCAGATGCTATAGAAAGCACTTTGGCAGTTCCTCCAAAAGTTAAACACTGAAAAAACATTGACTAAGGAAATTAAGGATGACCAAGAAATGGAAAGCTATCCCACGTTCTTGGATTGGAAGAATTAACATTATTAAAATGGCCATATGACCCCAAAGCTATCTACAGATTTCATGCGACCCCTCTCAAATTACCCAGGCCATTTTCCACAGAACCAGAACAACTAATCCTAAAATTTACATGGAATCACAAAAGACCCAGAATTGCCAAAGCAAAACTGAAGAAAAAGAATGAAGCTGGGAGGAATAACCCTCCTAGGCTTCAGACAATACTACAGATCCCCACTAATCAAAACAGCATGGTACTGGTACAAGAACAGACACATGGATCAGTGGAATAGAACAGTGAGCCCAGAAATAAACCCACACACTTTTGGTCAATTAATCTTTGACACAGGAGGCAAGGACATATACTGGACTAAAGACAGTCCCTTCAGCAAATGGGTTTGAGAAAACTGGACAGCTGCATGTAAATGCATGAAGTTACAATACTCCCTCACACCATACCCAAAAATAAACTCAAAATGGCTTAAAGACTGACACCTAACACAAGACACTATAAACCTCTTAGAAGAAAATGTAAGCAAAACATTCTCTGACACAAATCTCAGCAATGTTCTCCTATGGCAGTCTACCCAGGCAGTAGAAAGAAAAGCAAAAATAAATGGGACCTAATTACTTACAAGCTTTCGCACAGCAAAGGAAACCATAAGCAAAGCAAAAAGAAAACCTAGGGAATGAGAGAAAATATTTGCAAAAGATGAGACTGACAAGTGCCTAACATCCAGAATACAGAAACAGCTTGTACAACGTTATCCTAAAAAAAGCAAACCAACAACCAATTCCAAGGCCGAGGACCTAACAATCAATTCACCAAAGGAGACACACAAATGGCCAACAGGCACATGAAAAAAGCTCAATATCGCTGTCAGAGAAAGCCACATCAAAACCAATCTGAATGGCCATCATTCAAAAGTCCACAAACGACAAATGCTGGAGAGGGTGTGGGGAAAAGGGAACCCTCCTACACTGCTCGGGGGAATGCAGCTTGGTGCAGCCCTTATGGAAAACAGTACAGAGATTCTTCAAAACACTACAAATAGCCTTACCGGATGATCCACCATTTGCGCTCCTGGGCATATATCCAGAGGGAAGTCTAATTCGAAAAGATACATGCACCCCAACGCTCACAGCAGCACTATTTACAATAGCCGAGACGTGTAAACAACCGAAATGTCCGACAGATGACTAGATAAAGAAGCGGCGGCATATTTCTACAGTGGAATACAACTCAGCCATAAAAAAGCACAAAATAACGCCATTTGCAGCAGCATGGATGGACCTGGGGGCTGTCATTCTAAGCAAAGTAAGCCAGAAAGGGAAAGAAAAGTACCACATGATATCACTTATACATGGAATCTAAAACAAAACACAAATGAACTTTACAAAGCAGAAACAGACTCACAAACACAGAAAACAAACTTATGGTTACCAGGGGGTAACAGGGTGGGAAGGGAAAAATTGGGAGTTTGAGACTTGCAGATACTAACTAATATGCATAAAGAAGATTAACAATAAGTGCATACTATAGAGCACAGGGAACCATACTCAGTATCTTGTAGTAACTTACAGTGGAAAGGAATGTGAAAATGAGGGTATGTATGTTCATGTGTGACTGAAGCAGTATGCTGTATGCCAGAAATTGACACAGCATGGTCAACTGACTATACTTCAATACAAATATATATAAATGCTAAAAAAAATTGAATGAACCTATGATCCAGCAGTTCCACTCCTGGGTATATGTCCAAAAGAAGTAAACACAAGGATTCAAACAGATACCTGCACCCCCACAGTTCCACAGCAGCATTACTGACACTAGACAAAAGGTGGAAGCAGTCCAGGTGTCCATCAACGGATGAGTGGACAAAATATGGTGTATGCGCACAATGGAATATGATTCGGCCATAAAAAAGAATGAACTTCTGACCCACGCTACAACATGCATGAACCTCCAAAACATTATGCCAGGTGAAATCGGGCAGATAAAAAAGGACAGATACCGTAAGATTCCACTTCCATGATGGCATGGTTAACATGAGGTATCCAGGAAGAGGTATTCATGCAGAAAGGAAGTAGAATCAAAGTTACCAGGGCCGGGGGGACGGGGGTAGATTACTGCTCAATGAGTACAGAGTTTCTCTTTTGCATGTTGGAAAACTTCTGGAAATAAATATTGGTGATAGCTGTACATCACTGTGAATGTACTTCATGCCACTGAACCATACACTTCCAATGTTTAAAAGGTTAACTTCCATATTATGGACATTTTACCAAATAAAAAAATGCAAGTATGAAAAATTTTTTAAATAAAATAAGCCCCAAGTATGTACTGTACAACATGGGGAATATAGCCAACATTTTATAACTATAAATGGAGTATAACCTTTAATAATTGTGAATCACTATGTTGTATACCTCTAATATGTATTACTGTACATTAACTATACTTCAATTTAAAAAATATTATAAAATACATATATAAATAAATTTACGAAAACGCAAAAAAAAAAAGAGGGATTTTTATTCTAACAGGACCACTCCAGCTCACCACCGAACCTGGAAAGCACTAGGAATGATCTTATCTGGGCAGGGCTGGCCACAGGACTGGCAGCTCCAAGGGGGAGATTTACATACCATGAAGCAACACAGAAATCTCACCAGACAGCTTGGTTATAGGATAAAGCAGACAGGTCAAGCCTTAACGGGACTTAAGACCTCTCTTTTTTCTTTGGCTAACATAGTTTTGGATGATCGTCTAGCTCTTGATTTCCTTCTGGCAGAATATTGCATAATTTGTGAGATAACTAATTACTTCCTGCTACACCTGAAGCAATGCAACAGGACAGATAAAGTTAATATTAAAGAAATATACCCTCAAGAGGAATGGCTTCACAATTTTGGCAGAAGCGATATCACCTCCACTGTCTGGTCAACAGTTAGGGAAGCCCTCCCAGAATAACCTGGTTCCTTCCTTTTCTGTGCCCTTTAGTTGCTATTACTGTTCTTCTCCTTTTTGGCCCTTATCTGTTTAAACTTTTGGTTAAGTTTGTGTCTTCCAGGCTCCAACAGCTGCAAGTAACTCTCACAATGGTGTTGCCAGAGCCGCTCCAGGTCCTTGCTCACAACCCTCCAACCCTACTTTTAGCAGCAGTGTCCTTGCTCAACACCTGCCAACACCCCCTTCCTTTAGCAGCAGTGAACATCATCTTTAAATTAAAGGATCCAGTGACAAGAAAGGAAGCTACACACACACCCCTGCCCCCAGATGGAACCAGCTGGGACCAAGATGTCAATGAATCTGACCTCCAAAAGACTGAGTCTCATTACATGATTTCACTATATATTTGCATATTAAATGACACACCTACTGGCGGCCAAGACTGGATATTAAGGACCAAAAAAGGACAAAACGGGGTTGCACTGCACTTGCTGGAAAAAGCCCTGCCCCTTCCCCAGGAAACTTAGTTCATACGCCTCCCCATCATTAGCCTCAGTCCTCCATTTGTCTTTACTCTTTAAATTAAATCACTCTGCCAGGTGGGTGAGAAGTTGATCTGTGAACTTAGTTTCCTCTTCTCCATTCTTTAGCCATTGAATAAAGCTTGTGATGTGCTGATCTCACCTTCGGTTTCAAACCCCAACAAAGAACCCTCCACATCTGAGGCAGAGAGCCCCGGCCAGGCTAGGGCCCAAGCAGAGTTCATACAACTTAATTCAGTAACAACAGCTCAAGTACATCAACCCATTCCAGTGGAGGGTATAGCCCATGCCTCTACAGGTCCTTAAAACAGGGAGGGACTTCTACACCTCTAGCGTAGTCTAGGGTCTGCAACCCTTTGCCAGCAGGGAGAAGTTTCAGAAAAACAGACTTTCAGCTACTAAACCCTTAAGAATAAGGGGTGTAGAATCCCTTGGGAGAATAGGACTAGCTGGGACCTGGGACCCTTTGCTCCAGTGTTTGCACCTGGAGAAACATCTTGAGCAACAGAATGCAAAGAAACTATAAAGGACTAAAAATAACTGCACACACGCACACTTGGGGCAGGAGCAAATTATGAACCAGATACAAAAAGACCAAAAACCGGACTGCCACTTCTGAGGTGTCTAGAGCAAAAGCAGGGTACTATCCATGATCCCTGCACACAGCACCACCAGGGGAGTGGGCAGAGCGCTTAAGCCAACCCTATGGCCCACCCATGGACTGGCTCCTACCCTCACCCCATTTAAGTGAACAGCTGGCCCTCCCCTGAGCCAGGGAGCAAGGGCACCTGTTGCTTGTTTTCACTCCCTCCTGCTGCAGTAGAAATCCCAATAAAGCCTTGCTGAATTTCTCGTCAGGCCTTTCAACTTCTATTGATTAAAGAGTCCAGAAACCTGGGTGGGTAACACTAGGAACAGTAGTTTTCTGCTGAGGCCGTTTCAGCTTCAGCTGATAATGTGTTTATTGCATTAGTACAATCGGGCTGCCCCACCCCCACCAACGCCTGTTCACAGCTTTCTGCTCATTGCCCCAAGAGGTGGTCCTTCCCCCAAGGTGGGCATTCCGGGCACCTTCCCCCACCCAGGTCGTTGCTCGTGAACCCTGTTTCTCTGCCTCCTTCCGACCAGCTCAACCCTGTGCCCACCTGGGCCGCCCCTAATGGGGTTACATTCAAAGATTATCCTCTGTTAATAAATAAGCGGGCACGGCTGCCCCTTGGCTAGGGCCTGTCGGTTGGTGCCTCCCTCCGCCAGGAACCGCAGTGCGCAGGGCCCCTAGCTGTCTCCCATGGCCTGGCCGCCCCCTCCCCCACCTGTCGCCTCCTCCCCAGTCCCCGGCGTGGGGACGAACAAGTCACCAGTGCACTGCGCTGCGCGGTCCCCGCTCAGCACGCAGTTCCGAGGCATGTGTCCGACGGTTGCGGCCTTTCCTCCGGGGCTCCGGAGGCGGTGAGCGCGGCGCAGGCTGCGGACGACACATTCGCAGGGAGTTCGCACCACCACCACCTGGCTCCACCAGCTGCAGGAAGTCCCGGTACCAGAGCTTGGGGCCAGGCGGCACGACCGGCGCAGCCTCCTCCGTCCGGGCCAGCCTTTCGGCCTGCGAAGCACTCAGCACATGCAAGGCCAGGCGCCGCAGCGGCTGCGAAAAGCCCTGCTCGACGGCTGCGCACTGGTACACCCCCGAATCCCCACGCCGCAGCCCACGCAGCAGCAGGCCCCGCGTTGTGCGCTCAGCGTGCTCCTCCGCCGGCACCTGTGGGCGGGGCCAGCGTGAGGCGGGGCTTCAGGGTCGGGAACTGGACTTCCTGGCCTCAGCGTGGGACGAGAGGCAAATAGCCAATGGTGGCAGAGCAGGAGTGGGACAGGGGTGCCCGCAGAGGCACATTTGAAGGTTAGGGTCATGGGGGCCAGTGAACTACAAGTGGAAACCCGAACGGGGCGGGGTTCACCTGAACGTGACGGGCGGGTCAGGGACCTCAATGGGCTGGGCGAGGGCGGGGCTTCTCTCGGACTTGGTAAGAGTGTCGGGAGCCTAGTTAGAGGAGTGGGGTCTCACCGGGATGCGGAGTGCAGGCAAGGGACCAAACTGGTAGTAAGGGGTCTGGTTGGGTCGAGACTCACTGGGTGGGGCTGAACCTCATCCATACGTGCGGAGCTGGCCAAGGGCCTTACTAGTCAGGGCGGGGCACTTCCTGGATGTCGGGGGCGGGACAAGACCCTAGTTGGGAGTGGGGCGGTGGGAGGAGGCTCACCTGAGTGTGAGTTGACTCTCCTGCGCGCTGGAAGGTCCACTCCACACGCGCCTGCAGGGAACGGGGCTCACACTCCAGGAAGGCGCTACCTCCCTCCACGCCAAACACCTTCCGCTCCAGCAGCGCAGGATGGGACGAATCTGGGGGCAAAGGACTGTCAATCACGCGAAGCAGGGCAGGGTGGGGCAGAATCTTCAAGGGTTGAGGGGTGGGGGCAGCTGGGGCACTCACCTCCGGAGCACAGCATGCTGGGGTCACCATTCCTTACGTCTTGCCGACGAAACCGCCTGGGGGGTGGGGGGCGGGGGGACATTGGAGCCTCCGTGAGCCTTTCTTTTAGCCATGGGCAACGAAAGATCCCCTCCCGGTAGCCCACCTCCTTGCCTGCCCACCTCTTGACACTGGGCTGGAAGCGCGTGCATGCAGCCCCATCCCAGGCGCAGTAGGGGTCACGTGCCAGACAGCATTCGGCACAGGCGCGGCCGTGGGCAGCGCAGCGGTGCAACGGGATCTGGGCCACCCCGCTCCGAGATGCTACGTACAGCTGGTGCTAGGGGTACAAGGAGCTCCGGGGTGACCGAGGGTGGCCCTGTGCACACCTCCCGTCGGTCAGAGATCCCTTCCCCCGCTTGACAAATAGGAACACTAAGGTCTCAGGTCACAGTCTAGCGAACGCAGAGCCTGTACTGGAACTGAACCTGGGCTTGTAACTACTAAGGGAGGAATGAGGGCGGGGGGGCCTGGGAACACACTAGGTTCATTCCACCCCCAAGACTTCTGGTCACTTACCCTTTTGGAGGAGATTTGCATGCTGGTGACAGTGGCTGAGTCCTGAGAGGGAGAAGGGACACTGGGATCAGGGCTCAGCGGGGTGGGGGTACGCCAGGCAATGGGGGCTAGGCCTCACCTCAAACACGTGCAGCTCCTCCAGGAGCAGCCCCTCAGCATTAGGACCGCTACCCTTGGGGACGGAGATCACCTTCAGCACTGTGCCAGCATCTGCAGGGATGAAAGGGGGTGAGTGACTACTTGTGTTCCCTGACAGCTAGGGCCAGAGACCTCATTTCAGAGGCCTCCACCCTCAGCATGGTTGGGACAATGAAGAATGCGGGCTGGAACCATTTAGCATCATCCAGAAGATGGGGGCATAGCCCAATGGAAATGGGACTGAACAGAAGGAGCTTCCACTAACAGGCCAAAGCCTCGGCTGGGTCTTGTGGGTGGTCATGGCAGGACTCTGACCTGTGCCAATGAAGAGGACGTCATAGTGTCCATCAGCAGCTGCTACACGGTCCACAGCAATCTGGGTGAACGTGTACCCAGCACCCACTTGTAGGAAGAGAGGGCGCCCCCCCATGGGCAGGACTGAATTGTACATGAGGGGATGGTTCCGGGCAAACTGGATGACATCATCAGGGAAGTCCTTGGTGGAACTGAAGGTGCCAAAAGTCTTGCTGGGGCACTGGTGGGGTGAGGGAGGGAGGCACGATAAGGATATGGGAATGAGGGCCTGGTGGGCAGCCCTCCGCAGGAGACCTCCTAGAACCTGGGTGCGGGGGTGGGGGGCAGTATTGGACAGAGCCCTGCCCTGGGAATCTGAGAGAGGAGCCCCAGCCTTGCCCTTGAGAATCTGAGGGGGAAATGCAGCCTTCCCCTGAGGAGCCCTGCCTGATGAAGGTGATATTTTCCCACCCAAAATAACGGGAAGAAACCACATTTACCAAGAAGATCCCCGGCTAAGCTCTCTACCCCTGAGGTGGGTTGTGGTGGGAATCCTTGGGCTACGCACCATACCAGGTCGGGGGTAGGGGACACGGCCCTGGTAGGAAACCCACTGGTGCATGGGCCCCTCCTTGTGTGCAAAGGGTCCCAGGAAGGCCCGACGCACATCATTCATGCTGTACACACACACTGCGGAGCCCTGGAAGATACTACTGCAGGTAAAGACAAAGGTGGAGTGAGGGGCTCTGGTCAAGCCCAGCCAGCCCTGTCCCACTACCTCCCACACCTCACCTGGATGTGGAGAAGACAGCATAGAGCAGTGGGGTCCAGCGATCCCGTGAGGACAACAGGAACACATCCTCTGTGGGAAGGCATCTAGTTGGGGGAGGGTGCACAGCCCGGAGCACCTGACCAGGCTCCAGGGTCTGCGGCCCTGCATTCCCGTCCTCCACTCCTGGCACTTACGGAGCTGGTCAAAGTTCGTATCACCCTCAGTGCCAGGCAATGAGCACACCAGCCGCGCCTTCAGGAATGTAGTCCACTTGTTGACCAGGCTGCGCTGGCCACCCACATCGTTCTGCAGGGTCAATGGCAGGGGATAAGGGCAAGGCCCAGACAGACAGGCACAAGGGCGGTGGCAGGGTCACTGAATGTGGCCCAGGGAGTCCTCACCCTGCAGATCTGGCCAACTCGGGACACAGACAGGCGTCCCAGTGCCGGCGTGGCCTCCACTGCTGACTCACGGAAGAAGAAGTAGATCTTGTCATCGTCCGGGTTCTCGCTCTCCGGGATCCAAAAGACCTTGATGAACTTGGGCTCTGGCCACCGCAGAAGGCATGGGGTCAGCGAGGTCCTGGCCTTGCCCCCCACTAGGAGACCCATGCCCTGCTTCCCCTTTCTTTCATCCTGCAGAATCCCTCTGGGGGCTGCATCTGACCACCCAGCCTCCAGGACAGAGTTCAGATGGTGCTCCCGGTGGACAAAATCCAGAGGATGAGGGCCTGCTAGTCAAGAAGCAGCCACAAGAGGGCGGCAGAGACCATAGCCACCTAGGCCCACTGGCAGGGGACCCTGGTCAGTGGCAGGCCTGTCTTACCTCGCCCCTGGCAGTTCTCCATGCCAGTGGGCCAAAAAAGGAGGCATATGGGGTATCTGGTTTTACCTTCACTCATGAATCTGCCTCTTGAGCAGGAAGCAGATGCCCCCACTCCTACTTTAAATACTCCACTGGGCCCCATCACTCTACCCTGGCTCTAACCTATCCTGACAGTCCAGGCCCCTTATCATTGCTAACCTTATGAATCTGTTCCTTGGCTTGTTCCTGACCCCAGGATCTTTGCACTAATTAATTATTCCCTCTGCCTGGAATGCTCTTAATGCCCTTCCTTCATATGTTTTGGGAATTAGCTCACATCTCTCCTCAGCGGAGTGTCTTCCTTTCCCCAACCCTCCCACCACCACTACCACTGCCTAGTTTCCTTCTCTGTTCTTCTCTCTTCTTTCATTGTTATCTCGTGGCCACTGGAACTGATCTTATCATGTATTTGTTCTGAGGGCATGAGCCATCCTGATCTTGTCTGCCCTGTGACCCAGTGCCCAGTGCAGGGCCTGACCTAGGGTAGGTACCTGGTGAGCACGCATCGCTGATTCCCTTTATGGGCCTTACTCACACCTGCTCTGCTGGGGATGAGGACCCCCTCCCAACAGCCCCATCAGCCTTTCACCGTTGAGCCAGCGGGAGTCATGTGGCTCTGTTCGGAGACTTGGACGCTGGCCCAGGCTGCGGAAGATGGTAAAGTCACGGCCCATGAGGTCTGCGGCCACTCCAGAGTACAACTCTTCCCCTGCAGATGGGGTAGGGGCTGCTTAGCCAAGCTCTTGGGATGAGTTGGTGGGGCTATGGAGCTCTGGGGGCTCTTGGGGAGTCAGTGAGGCTGTGGGGGATCCCTGGGGCTCAAAGGAGGGTCTTGGGACTTGGTGCGGTGCTAGATTCTCTGAGGGCTTCCAAGAGCTCTGTCGGGGTCCCAGACTTTGGACTCACCCACCAGCACGGAGGCAGCCCGATGTCTGGGGTCATAAGGACTCTTGCCCTTGCCATCCTCTAGCCTTTGAGGGTCCAGGCGGAGCACGGGCTCCTGGGAAGCAGGGGGGAGTTGTTCCTGCCAGGCCCTTCTTGACCCTCCCAACCTCCCTCCCAGCCTAGATCTGGCCTTACCTCCAGCCGGTGGCCCACCTCCACAAATGCACAGGTTGGGTGGAAGGCCCCTGTGCCACAGGCCAGCAAGTGGGTGCGGTTGTAGGCATGCAGCAACTTCACGAAGTTCATGCACTCAGTCTAGTGGGCAGGAACAATGAGGCCTCCCCCAGGGAGGTGGCCTTAAAGGGTCCCAGCTCACTGGTGGCACTCCCACCCCTTCCTCTCTTCTGCATCAGCCCACACACACACTAACATGGGCTACAGGCACTCAGGTGCCCAGCCCAGCCCACCTTTCACCAGAATGGATGCAGAGGGGCACTGAGGCCGGCATTGCACCCTGTGACTCAGAGGTCCCCGAGAAGAATCATGTGAGCCCCCACCCTGACTCACTACCTCCTGACTTTAGCTACTTCGACCCTACTGACCCCTCACAGCCAGAACAGGCAGGCCTCTGTTTCAGTACTGCCTGTCTCCAGAGTGAGGGGCTGCCCCTCCCCACTCCCACCCGGGCAGCCGGCACTCACACCAATGTCCTTCCCTGCCCAGTTGCACTCCTCACGCCATTCCACAGGGGCCGGCCAGGCCAGCTATGGGGAGGTTGGGGGAGGGAGAACACAGGTCAGGGACTAGACTGTGCTGAGGGTGTCCACTCAGTGGGCCCGTCCTCCCAGGGCGCTCCAGGCAGCCTGGAGCGGGGTCCCAGGGCTCTTTCCTGGGGCAGTGCTGAGGCTGGGGGTCCCTGGCACCTTCTTGGCCCGCTTGCTAATGTTGTCCAGGCTGAGGGAGGCCACGAGGTTCTCGGCGCCCACAAATAGGCGTCCCCGCTCCTCATCCAGCAGCAAAGCTTCGTAGCAGCAGGTCCTCTCCAGCCTAAAGGTCCGGAGACCATGCCGGGCCCGGAGCTCTGCAGGGTGGGGACACCACTGAGGATTACCGGGCCATGCTAGAAGCTTCCCCCAGGCCCTGCTTGTTTTCTCTCTCACAGGCCAAGGTTGTACGTGTGACCTGGCCCCTGGGCGCGCTCAGACAGTATCTCCAGACCGGTGCACAGGGAGGAGGACGCAAGGGTTTGGGGTAGATGGGCAGGTAGGGACAGCCTGAACCCCAACCCCAAAGTCAAGCAGAGGGTTCTCTGCCACCAGCCTGGGTTCAATGTGATTCCACTGCCTAGTAACCCCCTGTGTAGGGGGTGTGGGAAGGGGGCTCTAACGGCCCCCACGCCTCAACTTCCCTGGGTGTAGAGGATGGGATGGAGACAGGATCTGTTGCCATGGGGACAGAAGGGGTCTTCCTAGGAAAGCATAAGAAAAATGTAGGCAGAGAGGTTGGGGACTGAGGCCAGGAAAGGGTTAACTGGCGATGGCCTGAGAGTGCCCCCAGTCCAACTCAAACCAGTGGCACACATGCAGGGGAACAGCAAACACAATGTCCCCTACCCACACAGGGCCCCTTTCCTGCCCACCTTGAGCTAGGGCCTCCCGCCTGCCAGGTGCACCTACCTTGGAAGGAGAGGCGAAGGCGTGGGGTGCTGGGGGCGGCACCCCCCAGCACTGCCGCCCAGAGCAGGGCCAGGCCCGGGATCATGGCGGCGGCTTCAGCCCGCCCCATCCCCGCAGCTCAGGCTTAGGGCGCTCAGGGTTCAGCGGGCGCGCGTGGAGGAGCCTTGAGCCTCCCTGGACTCTGCCCCGGGATCTGGAAGAGAAGGAGTTGCAGCAAGGGCGAGGGCGGGAGGCTGGGGGGGGGAGTCCCCAGGGATCAGATTACAGCCCCTAGGGGAAAGAGGCTGGGGGGTCGCATTCCGCTTCGGAGCCCTCCTCTCCCTCAGAGGGTGCCCGGCCTGGCCACAATCACAGACACACCCACGCTGGGCACACCCTCGGGGTCAACCCCACACTGGCAGTCGCCCGCCCCACCACGTCACCCTCCCCAGCAACCGGCCCTCCTGTAAATCGCTCACAGGCATTAATTCACAAACTCCTTGCGCCTACTTCATGCCAGCCTGGGGCTGGGGGCACTGGGGCACACAGAAAAGGTCCCCCTGCAGGAGAGGGCAGAGTGCCAACGAGAACTCAGATTGGCACAATCACTTAAGAGGCACCAAGTGCAATGAGCAAAACAAGCCAGTCCTGGTTGTGAGAGTAACAGGAGAGGGGTCAGGCCTCTGGAGGAGGCTATGCCCCCACAGGACCACAGAGAAACAGAGGCACCTTTGGGGCTGGAGCCAATGGTGTGGGCATCTTTGAGTATGAACATGTTTCGGAGGGTCCCTTTGTGTATATGTATCATGCACCTCTGGTGTGTGTATGTGTACAGTGTGTATGTATACGTGCACATGTGAGACCATGTGCCATGTGTGTTGTATTGCACATGTAGGTGTGGCATGCATTCACGTGCACACACACGGCATTGTATGCATGCTATGTAGTGTACACATGTCCGTATGGTGTGAATGCTTCGTAAGCATTTATGTGTGCATTACACATATGTGTGTGCACAAGTGTATGCACGGCTCTCTGGACATGCAAGTGAGCACATATAACTGCAGCATCGATCACTGCCTTCAATTCTGGGGCACTCCCGAGAAGTGCTGCCGGGAAACCCAGGGCCTGGGCCCCTGGGGCTGGGCAGACGCCTCAGTTTCTGACTTGGGAGCTGCTCCCACTTGGATCCAGCAGCCTCAGCTTCGAGCTTGACCTCTCTGTCCCTCCCTACCCCAGAAGGCAGCGGGAAGGGCTGGTCACACATAGAAATTCTGTGAGCTCAGACGTCAGACCCTAGAGAATCAAGTGGGGGAAAGCCAAGGGCCTGAGGCAGCCTCTCACCCCTAGCTCGGGTGAGCTGACTTCCCTCCACTTTCTCCCTGAGCCTCCTCTCCCTCCCTCCGGTCTTGGCCCTCCTTTGAGCCCCTCCACTTCTCCGAGCCAGAGCCCTTCCCTGGACCTCTCGGATAGGGCAGCTCTGGCTGCAGTGCCCACCCTCCTCCCCAGAAACTGGTCGGGCAGGTGCCGGGCACAGGAGCCCCAGCGTGGGGCAAGGTCCTGGGGTGAGATCAAGCAAGAGACGCAGCTGCTGGAGCACCAGCTCACCTCAAACCCCTTACCTGTCCTCCCCCCACTGAGCCCCGCAGCTTTCAGACCCCTCCCACCCCAGGACTCCCACCTCCCTCCTTCCTTTCACTGACACTTGCCACGGCCTCTTCTAGGTCTGCGATGCCACAAAACGCCAGGTTGCCTTCCCACACTCCACCGAGAGCTCTGGTAGCAGCACCTCCTCACCCTAGCCCCTTCTCACCCTGGAGAAGGGGAGAAGCCCAGGGGCCCCAAGGCACCTTCTGACGGCTCCTTTAAGGAGCAGCCCCCGCCCCCACCAAGCCAGCCACCGCCCCACACGCAGCCGTCAAGTTTACGGGGCGGATCGGGTGACTGGGCAGGCAGCC
Organism: Camelus bactrianus; assembly: GCF_048773025.1. Classification (NCBI taxonomy): domain Eukaryota; kingdom Metazoa; phylum Chordata; class Mammalia; order Artiodactyla; family Camelidae; genus Camelus; species Camelus bactrianus. Next base: position 33,402,562 of record NC_133555.1, read on the forward strand.
GGGAACCGGCTGGAGTTGGTGGCTGGGCCAGAGTGGAGTGGGCACAAGGGAGAGGCGGGTAGGGCTGACCCCTCTCCTGTCAGGCTTCACAGCAATAGGATGCCCCAGGCAGTTGTCCCACAAGGGGGATCAGCCAGCGAAGGCAAAGGAGGAAGAAGCAACAGGGACCAGCCCTAGGCAGCTCTGTGCAACAGGCAGAGGGAACAGCACGACGGGTACCCCCAGGGACTCGCGTTTTTCACCTGTCCCTCCACAGCTGGGGAGCTGGAGGCAGGTAATGAGGGACTCAGCTGCCTCCTCAGTTCCAGGTGCCGGCTGGGAAGGGCTGGTCAGAGGTCAGGGGAGGAGGTTCTCAGCTAGAGATCTGATGGCCCCCAAGACCCAGCGCCAGTCCCTCCTCATTGCTTGGGCTACTTAGTACTTCTGCTACCTGACTGGCAATGGCTGTGATGACAGTCAGTCTGGGGTGGAAGAGGAGGGCTGGAGAGGGGCAGGTGGGAAGACTTACTTATTCTGCACTGTGGAATGTGGGCCCATCCGGAGACCCAGTCTGGACAGGCAGTCCCACGTCTCTGCTGGGAGGTTGGGCGCATGCCCCTCCGTGGTGACTTCAGTCTTTCCTCCTAGGCTGCAGGGGGGAGGAACTGCTCCACCAGCGAGAAGCCAAGGGGACTTCACGGACAGGATGGGGCTCCTACATCTCAGCTGGGAAGGGTCTGAGCTTTTGGCCTAAAGTTATCTGGTGGACACACACTATTTATATTGCCAGGGGTACTTCCTTGGAGGGGCTGAATGTTGATAGTGGCTGAGTGGGGCCCTCAGGTCCACCTGGGTGAACAGACCAGGGCTTAAGAGTGGGTGTCTGCTCCTCAATGCCCCCCAAATGCATCCTCCTCCCAACCTCCCCAAGGCTGATCAGCAGCTGCTCAGGGGTCTGCGAGGGAGGTGGTAAGGGCACCTCAAGCATGCGGAGTTCTGCTGCCCACCCCCTGCCAAGTCCCCTGGAGTAGAAGTGTCTGTGCCCAGCCAGGGTACGGCCATGCCCCTCTTTCTTGAGCCTCAGGACCTGGAGTTCCTGGCCTGGCCAGGCTGGCTGGTTGGCCAGGGAGGGTGGTGGTCAGTGGAAGGACCAGGGGCCTTCAGGAGAGGGAGGGGAGGGACGCAGCCCAGCCTGAGCTCCTGGGCTTCCAAGATGTGGCTTCTCCCTCCTCCCAGGCTCTTTTGCCTTGGACCTGGGCAGCCTCCCCTGGCCCCGTGCAAGCAAACAAAATTCTTCGGCTGTTTACAATTTTCCACCCAAGCAGCCAAGATCAGCAAGTGCCTTTGAGGTCCCCACCCACCCGCGCTGTGCCCCCTACCTGCCCCCACTCCTTTTAGTTCTTTAGGCCCAGGATCCCAGCCTCTGCTGCATCCCCCACCACCCTGTGTCCATAGTGGAAAATGGGACCAGGACCCCCAACTATCTTCCCAACACCTTGGAACTCAACCACCAGCCAAAGGGACTAAGCTGTCCTTGGCCCACCTGAGCCCTTGGCACTGCCTTCCAGCTTCCGTCCCTGGGGCGGGAAGGAAGATCCCCAGAGCGGGGAGCTCAAGTTGTCCCCAGCCCCACAAGGTTTCCTTTCTGCTCCTTAGCCCCAGGTCCCAGCAGAGCAGACCCTGAATAGGGACCTCATGGAGGCAGCCTTACAGGGCAGGGTCACTGGCTGTGGGTCACAGTGGGCTCTGGAAGTCCCCAAGGATTCTGGAATCAAGGCAGCCTGGGCCTGGGTCTCAACAGAATAGAAGAAACCAAGGGAGGCAGCTGGGGTCCCTGGTGCCAACTGTCAGTGGCACAGCCTGCCAAGGCCTTGGTTTTTCCTTCTGGAAATAACTAGACTGTTGTGCCGAGTCCCAGTGTTGCCGACACCAGCACCTGCCTCCCCACCCCTCATCACCAGCTGGGCCTGCCCCTCAGCATCCTGCCTGGACTCTGGTGTTGTGGCCGGGCTAGGGTAGGACATCCATCTGAGGAAGGCTACAGCCAACCCTTCCAGTGCCCAGCCTGGGTTGGGTCAGGCCTTGGCTCCCACTCACACCTGCTTTAGCCATCAAGGCTGATGGCTCCAACATCTCGACCTTTCCCTCTTCCGGGCAGCCACGTGGGTACTAGGACTTGCAACCCGGAGGATTTAGGCTTGGGGAATAGGGAAGCAGGGGTAGGGGGGTGGGAAGTGGGCCCTGGAGAGCCCAGCTGAGGCCTAACTTCCCTGGCAATCTGCTGCCCACCCCAGGGGATCTCCCTGGAAGGGTCTGCCAGGTATTTGCCCCCACCCCACCTCTAGCCCGGTTTCCATGTTCTCAGAGGACCCCTGGCCCACCTTTTTGGAAAGATCAGCTCCTCCCCTCCTTGCCTGTTCCCTTCCCTTCTGAGGGCCATGTCAGAGCTGAGATGGAGGGGCTGAGGGAGGGGCCACTAGGAACCCTGGGTCTCTGGCTGGGGCCCTACCCCCACTCGCTCCACCCCTGCCCTCCGCCTCCTGCACATTCCTCCCTGGCTGAGGTCAGCCCCTCCGGGACGGGGGAGCCCCCCCATCACCAGCCACATCACAGCTCTTCACTCACTCCTGTTTTCTTCATTGCCCAGCACGGGGGGAGGGGCTGGGGAGAGAGAAGAGGGGGCTGGGAGTGGGGCCTCCCTCTGCCCTCCTTCTCCATAGCCCGGGAGGGGGTGGGGAGGAGGTGCCAGGAATGCTGCAGAAGCAGGCTCCGGTGGCACTCTACTCATTAACATACATTAACATAAGTGCTACATTTCCTTCCTAGGCTGGGGAGAGCCTCCCAGAAGTACTGGGCAGGGGGTTCCAGATGCTCTGGAAGGGTGGATGGGAGTCTTCCCCAGGGGTCAACCCCCTTAGCAGCCAGGGAGGGGCGGGTTGAATCCTGACTCTGCTGCTCACCAGCTGTGTGTCCTTAGGGGGGAGACTGAACCTCTCTGATCACTCTCCTTACTTGCCCCGAGATTGTATACAGTGGGCCAGGCAAATCTGGCACACTGCAAGGTACCCAGGTGTGCACTCTGCCGTCTCAGGCGCTGGGCATCCTGTGGCATGCTGGCCTGCTGCCTCTTCCAGCCCAGCTTCATGGGGTCCTTGTTCAGGCTTCGTTCCTCTTCTGTCCCCTTCCCTCCCCCACCAATCCCCTACCCACCCCCTACCCCCAGCACAATGCTCTACCTGAACCTCCGTCCCTGTCCCTCCACATTCGCTGGGGACTCCTCAGTCTTCTCACTCCACAAGTCTCCAACACCCACCAGCAGTGCCCACACCCTCCTGCAGCAAGCTCCCAACTCAAGGAGGCCTTTCTGTCTCCTTTAAGACAGGACAGGGCCCCACCTCCTCCCCCTGCCCTCCTCACGGGTCCTGGGCTAGGTCCCCGTGATCTTTCCTACCACTTCTCCCAATGCAGCACCCTGCCCATCCCAGCTCCTCACTTGGAGAGCCTGCTGAAGCTTGGGGACATCCCAGGCTCTTAGCCGGGCATTCACATTCTCCCCCCGCCCCCGCCGGCTCAGCACTGGCTAACCCTGCCAGCGCTCCTGCTACGCCATTTTTGGGAGGTAGCAGCTCTTCCTTTGCCAGGACTTAGCTGGGGCTTTACCCTCTGCCCATCAGGCCCTCCCCCTTTGCCACCTGCTGGACTTTTCCTCACCACTCACCACCCATCTTCCTCTGTGAAGCCCCAGAAGCTTGTAACACCAGCCTCTTTGCAGGGCTCTGGATTCTCCAGCAGCCACCATCTCTTGGGGGCCCCATGGCTGGCAGAGGACAGGCACAGGGAAGCAAGAGATACCGTGCCCGCAGGAAGCCCTTCCACCTTCCTGGGCCTGCTGACCTGGGCAAGGATGGCGGCTGACAGAGAAGGGAGACTTCAGGCCCCTCCTTGACCCTGCAGCAGCCACTCAGGCCTTGACTCCCTCCACCTGTTTTCTGAGGTCAGAAAACACAGTCACTGCCCAGGAATGTCAAACTGATTTTTCTCCTAAATAAGATCACCTGTGAGGCTATGTCTCCTCCAAGGGGAGAAACCAAAGCAGTCCTGCCCCTGCCCTCTCCCTGATTCCCAGAGCAACTAGGACGTGGCTGGCCATGCCACAGGCCAGGCGGCTGGAGTCTGGGCTTGTATTCCCCAGCCTTAGTGGATGGTTTAGCACTCTGGGTTTGGGGAGGATGACTCTGAAGGGCTCTCAGGGAAGTAGGAGGACTTTCTGACATCAGGAGAAGCCATGGGGCTGCCCTGGAACATGATAAAGGTTCTTGCAGGCCTTGGCAGCCCCTGCAGCCTCGACAGCTCCAGTTCTAAGGGGCCCCCTTCCCATTCTGGGCCTGGCACCTGGCATCTGGGCCTCCACCCACCTGCTGGGGGTGAGGGGGGTCTGGCTAGGGGAGCTGGGAAGTGGCTGCCAGCCTGAACTGGCTCCTCCCCACAGGGTCTCCCTACACCCTCCCCTCTTTAGACCTCTTTGACTCAGAGCTTGTCTCTTTCTCTCTTCCCAGCTGTTTCCCTACCACCCCCAACCCAATGGGTTAAAAATAGTGAGGCTGCTACCACATCAGTAGCCTGAGCAACTATTTGGAGTGGAGCACGCTCTCTGGGAGGTGGGTCAACCTCCTGGAGGTCCCCACTGGGATCGCCATGGAGACAGCTCACCTCATACTGGGATCCATAGGCTTGGTTTGGGCGCAGGAGCCTGGGTTCTTTGCCTGGCTCTGCCTGTCTAAGGATTCTGAGCCTCACAGATGCAGCTGGCCAGGAAGATGGGTCTTCTTAGGCTGGGAGAATTCTGGGGGACACACGGCCAGGGAGCACTGACTCTCCCATGGCCAAGGTCCAGCCCTGAACCGCTCAAGAGAGTAGAGGATCCCCAGGAGTCAACTTCATGCAGTCCCTCCTGTTGGGGTGCAGGACACCTGGGATGCCCCCCTTGCCTACCGCCCCCCATGGCTGGGAATTTCCCAACCACCAAAGACAAGGATGAATTGAGAGGCCGCCCCCGCCAGTGCTGGGACAATGAAGCCTTATGCTTTCAAAATCAGAGCAGAGGTAGGAGGGCCAAGGGCAGGTGGGGGCCTTGCTGTCTGCACACAGGGAAGCCTTGCTTGCCAGGACCCCACCCAGACCCACTGCCAAGCTGGGTACAAGGAGATCCTGGCCAGAAACCTGTGTGGCCCACCCAGGGAGGGAGGCATTGGGTTCGTCAGACAGACAATGCCAGGCCCTTAATGGTCCCTCTGTGCAGGGATCCCCCTCAGGACAGAAGGAAGGAACCATTGCTGGTGCCCGCTTCCTGTTAGGCGGGCATCGGGGTACCGGAGTTCCCGCCCCGCCCGCATATCTAGGGTTCAGCTGGGTCCAGGGCTGACCGCTGAAGGCAGAAAGGGATCCTGGCTTGAGCGTGGGATTGTTCTCCCTGTCACTTGGCGCTCCTCCGCCCTCAGAGGCAGGGGTAGCAGGAAAGGCCCGAGGGACTAGGGCGGAGACGGGGACTGGGGGGCCTTGATCTCCTTCCGATAAGGCTAGGGCGGCTGCAGCCTCTCATCTCCTGCCAGGACTCGCCCCCCGTCCCCGAGGCTTAGGGGAAAGGCAGGTGTGAGGAGGCGGGGTCCCAGGTCCCTGGCCCCTACCCTTCTCCAGCCCCTACCCGCCCCGCCTCCGCGGCGCCGACCCCAGCCCAGGCCGCTTTGTCCTACCGCGGGCGCGGAGCCGCCGCCGCCCTACAAAGCTGCCTTTGTGCCCCGCGGCCTCTGCAAGACCGGATGACGTCACCCTCCGTGATCGGCCCGGCGCGGGCTTTGGCGCTCTCTGGCGGCCAAAGGCGGAAGCGCTCCCCTCCGAGCCCCACGCTGGCAGAGGCGGGCCTTTCACCCAGCCTTTCCCACAGGGTGAGCGGGCCGCAGTCCCCACTGTCCAAGGCAGAGTCCAAGCGCTTTGCCTGGCGCTCAGGGCCCACCCCACAGGCACCCTGGCCCGGGTTATCTGCCGTTCCTTCCTCCAGCAACGCATGAGCACTTCACATAGCTTCATGGAAGCCTCTGCATTCTGAGAGCCCTAATCCCAACACAGCCACAGCCCGCCCCTACCAATGGCGACAGACACACTGAAGAGTAGCCACCGGCCTGTCCCTACCCACCTCAGCTTTGGAGAGGGACCTCTGGGGCAGAGACCTTTCTGGACATGCCTCAAGACCCCTACTGTCCTCAAGTTTCTGTTTAATCAAGCCCAAGGGGATCTCAGTTCTGGGCGGGGGGGGAGGAGGGTGTGCAAAGGGCTGCAGCCTACCTCAGTAGCGCACACCATCTCTGGGCCCTGGGCCTGGGAGGTGAGAAGTCACATTTTCTTCTGCACTAGATGCACTGGACACTCCACCTGCTCCCAATGTGTAAGAATCCTCTAGAACAGCACCTTAAGAAATGGGACCCACCATTCCAGCAACCAAACCCAGACTGCAGAGGTGCTGGAGGGAGAGGGGGAGACAGAGCCCAACGTGTAAGATGACTAGTCCAAGTGGGAAGGCTGAAGCGGTAAGACCTGAGCCTGAGTATGACCCGGAGAGCTAAGCACCCAGGGCCCTGCCAGAAGTGAGGGTCCAGGTCCACATCCCCAACACCTTGGCCCATTTCAGACTAGGTCTCTGCCCCTGAGGGGGAGAAGAATGCGGAGCAGTTCTCGGTATTTTTTCTTTCTACATTTTATTATTTCAAACCAGGTGAACAATTCCATAAAACGTGAAAAAAGCAAGGAAGTGTTCAACGCTGAAGGTCCCGGGCCTGGGGCGAGGGCATGAGGGGCAGGGCCCCTCAGCAGGCAGCGGCGGTTCCTAGGTTAGCGCTAAGGAGCTACATTTAGGTTAATGGAGCCAGGGCCCAGGGCCACAGGGGCAGGCCCTCAGTGACATTGGCAGTTGTCTGGAACAGCCCTTGGAACCCAATTCTGTGGAGGGCAGGGCACCGCCCACACAGGGGGCAACCAGCAGAGGGATGGGTGTAAACACGCAGACACACTCAAGGCACAGAATCACTGGAAAGGGGTTGGGTGGGCGCTGGTCAGGATTGGACAGTTTTAAATAGTTTTTCTCTAAAAAGTTTTCTAGGTTTGCAGTTTTTTTTTTCTCTTGACTTTCATTTTTTTAAAAAGCTATGAGAATTAGCAGGTGGACTGTGGTCTCCAGGAATGGTGGCGTTTCACGCTTCTTGTGCTTTTTCCTTTGGGGCCTCCGAGTGGCTGAGGGGGGCGGGTGGGCCTGGAGTAGGGGGTCGGGCAGGAGGCTCCCTGTAAACATCTGGACTGGGGCTGGGTCAGGGGCTGGTGTTGGGTGAAGCTAGGGGTCCCAGGCCGGAGAATTGGGTGCCCCTCCAAACACAGGCCTTGGGAAACTCAGTATGTGCTCCCCTCCCCCATCACAGAACAAGATGATGGTTAAAACCAGAAGAGATGCCAGGAGAGGGTACCATGGCCCTTCCCTGCACCTGGGACAAGGGCGGGCTTCAAACACAGAGGCCTGTGGCAACCCCTCCCCCCAGTCTCTGGACCTGAGGGAGGGGACAGGGGAACCAAGAACAGAGAGTGGAAAGAGGAGGAAAAGCGGCCAGGGGGACAGGCGGGGAGCGTGGTCCTCTTGCCCCCATCTTCCTCAGGGGCTGGGGGGAGCAGAGTCGGCGGTGGCCCTGGAGGTGGGGGACAGTCAGGGCATGGGTCGGGAGGTAGCCAGTGTGTGTTGCTCCTCCCACCTCCCTAGACAATGACCTTTCTCCTTTTTCCCCACCAGGGACACAGTAGCTGCCCAGGAGCCAGTGTGCATTGCTGGGCTACATGGGGGAGGGGAGTCTGTAGCACCACAGAGTCCCCTCCTCCCCCAGGGCCGGTGGGGCCCGCCCCAGCTTAGGACCCTCACATAGGTCCGAGGGAAACAGGGCAGGGCTGAGAGTGCAGAGCTGGTCATACTGAGTGGAGGGCAGCTGGGCCCCTCGATCATCAACCGACTTCAAGCTAGGCCAGTGGCCTGCTGGTGAGGAAGTTGAGTTTTCTCCAAGGAAGGTCGGGAGAGCCCTGTAGTTCTGCCCCAGGGCACCGCCAGGCGCTTCTGGGCCGCTGAACAGAATGAGCCTGGGGCCTACCTGTGCTGCCTCCTCAGTGCCCTGCACTGTGGCCCTCAGCACCCTGTGCCGCCCTAGCCCTCTGGTCTCCTACCGGCTGCCCAGGCCCCCCCCCCCAACTGGGACCTCCTCAGCCCCCACCCCATCCCTTCTCTGGGTCAACGGCTCCCTTTGCTCCTCCCCAGCCCCCTGAGGCTCACCGTCCTGCCAGGCCCCGCTGCCCCTCAGAAGAGGCCGCAGTCCTTCAGGTTGTTCTTGATGATGACGTCGGTGACAGCGTCGAACACGAACTGCACGTTCTTGGTGTCGGTGGCGCACGTAAAGTGCGTGTAGATCTCCTTGGTGTCCTTGCGCTTGTTCAGGTCCTCAAACTTACTCTGGATGTAGCTGGCTGCCTCGTCGTACTTGTTGGCCCCTGTGGGAGACATGATGGTGAGGACTCGTGCTGCGTGTGCAGCTGGTGGGCCCATCCCACACATACAGCAGGGTTCTGTGCATGAACGGACAAACGTGTCACGTGTGTGTGACAGTTATGGGAGTGCACGTGCATGTCTGGGCGTATACACAGGGGCACCTGATTATGTGAAGGAGGATGCCCAGTGACATTAATGGGTACATGCCTGAGTGTGTTAGGAAGGGCCCCAGGGTGTGCAGGGACAAGTATATAAATAAGACTGTAAGGCGCCAGCCCCTGTGTGAATCCTACAGTTACCCTTCTGTCCAGCTGGGGGCACCTGTGGGCCACCTGGTCACCACCAGCTCCTCCCCAGAGGCTCAGATCCCACACCTGTATACTCAGGAAAGCAGATGGTCAGGGGGCTGTGTGTGATCTTCTCCTCGAACAGGTCCTTCTTGTTGAGGAAGAGGATGATGGACGTGTCCGTGAACCACTTGTTGTTGCAGATACTGTCGAACAGCTTCATGCTCTCGTGCATGCGGTTCTGGGGGCGGGACAGGACAGCACTGCGAGGTCAGCACCAGCCCCGCCCCCCTCCCCCCACCCCAACGGCTCTGGGCCTCTCACCATCTCCTCGTCCTCAGCTAGCACCAGGTCATAGGCGCTCAAGGCTACGCAGAAGATGATGGCTGTGACGCCCTCAAAGCAGTGGATCCACTTCTTCCGCTCGGACCGCTGACCACCCACATCAAACATCCTGCGGACATGGCGCCTTAGCTCCAGAGAAGGGGTTCAGGGAGAAGGTCCCCGCCCCATTTCACAGGTTTTGCCGAGTGAGGACAGAGGCCTGCTCAGAGTGGGGGCAGCTGCCTTCATGGAATCATCCATGCTCGCCCACCTCATCCCTGGTTCTGGGCCGGGGCATATCTAGACCAGCAGGGTCAGCCTGGTCAGCAGGGCAGGCTGCAGCCACACGGGGCAGGGTCAGCCGTGAGCTGCTGGCAACCACGCAGCCTTGAGAAACTTTAGCGTGGGGCCGGGAATCCTGGACCAGCCACTCTCTCCCAACACTGCCATCTGCAGGCCCTGGAGCGAGGATCCCTTCCCATTACTCCCAAGGCTGGCAGCCCCTGCCCACATGCCCGCTCACTTGAAGTGTAGGTCTTTGAAGGTGAAGTGTGTCTCCACGATGCCCGTGGTCTTCACACGGGTCCGCAGCACATCCTGCTGCGTGGGGATGTAGTCACTTTGTGCAATGCGCTCCAGGTCATTCAGGTAGCTGGAGTGGGTGGGGGGAGGTCAGTGGGGGTCAGCTGGCTGAGGAGGCCCCTTCCCCTCCATCCCCTCATTTTTCAGACAAAGCCCTGGCTTCTTTAACCCCTGCCTGCACTGCATTCACTGCTCAGGTGAAGAAACTTGCACTAATGTCCCTGCCTCCTGCCTAGGGAACAGGTCTGGGAGGAGGGGCAGGCAGCTCTATAGCTGACCAGCCAAGCTCCAGTACCCAGGTGTGAGCCAGGCCCGCTTCAGTCAGGATCCAGGGTGGTGGAGCTGCAGGCAAGGGAGCTGGGAGGGGGCAGATTAGTCTTTCAGTGAGGGATTCAGGATGCTAATTGACGCAATTACGGTACCCGCGGCAGAGCAGCCTGCCATGTCCCTCCATGCAGGGCTGGACAGGTTGGGGCCTGCCAGGCCCAGTGGGCTCTTTGCCCAGTGCCCAGTAAAATCTGGGCTCCTTAGGGGGAGGGCATCAACACTTGTTTGGCGGAGATCCCAGAGGTTCCTCATTACCAGCTCTCTTAATTAGTATCAATGCCACCCCTGCCAAGCCCTGAGACCAGCTCTGCTGCCTGCCTCAGTATCCTTGCTGGGCCCTGGGGGTTGGGTCTAGGCCTCCCAGCCGCTGCCCAATGCCGATGTCTTGCTCCTGGGGCTAGCCCTTGGCTCCCACCAGCAGCCAGGCCAGAGGGAAATGACTTCAGAGACGCAGGGACAGAACAGAAAAACAGGAAGGGCTATGGGGGACCATGACGCATGTGCTGTGACCTGCATACTGTACCTCGCCCCTGAAAGCCTCCAGCCCAGAAGCCTCACAGTGAGTTCCATATCATTTTCTCCCTTGTCCCCAGCAGATGCACTCACCCCAGGGACCCACTGCCCCACAGCTGCCTTGGAGGATTGCTGTGAAGAGGGGCTGGAGTATTCCTGTTCCCTGGGGTGCTCCAACCTACTGCTTCCCACCCCTGGGTGATCCTGTCACAGCATAAACCTGCCTTGGAGGGCCAGGCCCATGTTTACTGCTGAATCTCCACACCTAGAACAATGCTGGCCACAGCAGGTACTTAACGTCTGGGGAATGAAGAATGGGGATGATGGAGGAGTGGGAAGTGGCCTGGAAGGTGGCTCTAACCTCCCTCCTTGAGGATCCAGGCCACTGAAAGGGCAATGGTTGATAGGACCCACCCCTCCCTGCCTCCAGGACCCACAAACTCTGTTGGCACTGAGCCTGTGACCTCTGGGAGGGGCAGCACAGAGGCCTGGAGGCTCCCACGGTATTGGCGGTAATTCCACAGCTCCTGTGGGGGCTGTGCACTCACAAGTGCATTAAGGCCACTGTAAGGAGCAGGGGAGGCTGTCCAGGTGACTGGGGCCGGACTTAGGAATCATGGCCAGGCAAGATCCGCCTCCCACCCACCCCTGCTGAGGTTCAGCCTCTGAGTGGGCTCAGGATCGGATGGGAAGTGGAAGTGGGAAAGGTGTTCCAGACAGAGGGACTGGCTGAAGCGGAGGTAGGAGAGGGGAAGTGAGAGTGCAGGGCCAGCAGCCTATCTGGGTGGCACCATCTAGAGCCTATGGATGTCCCCTCACAGCCCTGCAGCTATCAGCACTGGCCACCAGCCTGTCTGCCCTATTCCCCGTGGGGTGCTCAGTGCCTCGCACCAGGCCAAACCCCAAATCACCAAGGCCTCGGTTGACAGTCAGCAGCTTCATGAATGGAGACGGGCAGTATCCTTCTGAGGGTGCTCAGCACCTCTGGCCCAAGCTGTGGGCCAGGTCTCCCCCACCCCACCCCCAGCCCGGCCCCTTGGACTACTCACTAGGCAGCAGAGTCATTGAGCTGGTACTCCCGCGAGCGGCCAAAGCAGGCCTGCACACCATGGTCAGCCCAGAGCCTCCGGATGACACCGGACAGGTCCTCAGGGAGCACGCCCTGCTCCTCAGCCGTGCAAGACAGTGCAAACAGCTGCCTGGCGTCATCCTAGGCACAGTGGTGAGCGGTCAGCAAGTCACAGGAGCACACCCCCACCTCACCTGTCAGAGGCAGGGTGGCCTCCAGCATGGCAACCAGGCTGGAGTGTTCTCAGCTTCCCCAGGACAAGACTTGCCCTGAAGCTTTATGGAAGGCAGGCAGGGTAGGGGAGTCCACATACCGCTCGGGAAGAGTCAGCAAAGTCAATCTGTAGATTGCCCATGGCTTTGACGATGGCCATGATGGACTGGATGGTGTTGCTGTAGACAACTGCCCGGTACTGCCGGCATTCCTCCTCTGAATAGCCGTCTTCATGGATGATCCTGGCAGCCAGGGGGCAGGGGTTAGGATCTATAGGGCACGTGGACCTCATATGGCCGCTGGGACTGCTGGGGCCTACAGGGACCTACTTCAGAAGAAGGAAGCTGTCTCTGGACCACTGGGACCTGAGGATGGAAGACTGCCTCTGAGGAGGTCCTGGGCCCTGCTAACACTGGCTGGGCCTACACCTAGGGGCAGTACAGGCTCAGAGGAAGAGGAGAGGAAATCAAAGTTTGGAGGCTGCCTCCCACACACAGCACTTACTTCATCTGCTTGACAATGGTGCTCTTCCCTGACTCCCCAGCACCTGGAACAAAGGGCACAGGCAGTTAGGGAGCAGGCCCAGTGGGGCCACACAGGCAAGCAACTAGCGGCCCGGTCGTGTGGCCCCAGAGGCAGAACTCACCCTCCCCATCAATGCACAGTGAGATGGAGACAGGTGGGTAGCAGAGTGCTCAGGGGTGCTGCTGGCAGGGCCACAGGGGTCAAGACAACCTAGACCACCTGCACCCCATGGTGGACACACTCCAGGCCTGTGCTTCCCACAAAGTCCACTGCCCACCGTGGCTCTCACTGCTCTGGCTGAGTCTGGCTGGAGACTAGAGGCCAGCCCCTTAGGAGTCACCCTGTCATTCTCACATATGCAGGCTCGCCACTCTGCGCCTGGTGCTCCCCAACATGGCACCTGGGCACTGCTGGCAGAAAGAAGCCCTGCATAGGGGTGTGGCAGCATTCTTCTGCCTCCCAGACATGGCCCAAGGCCCAGCCCCCTGCTTGCTGGGCCCAGGACCTGGGAGGCACACAGTCTCTCTCACACACACATGCACGCATGCACGCATGCACGCACACACACACACATGTGCACGTGCACGCACGTCCCCGTGTAGTGACTCAAGATGCTTCCCTGGCCTGGCAGAGCCCCACCCTGTATTTCCCTTTGGTCAGCACTGAGGCATTTGCTGGCCCTCTCTCTCGTGACTCTCATAGCAACCTCACACACAGGTACTATTTTTCCCATTTTACAGACAAGGGCGCTGAGGCTCAGAAAAGTAAAGTCTTGGCCTCAGATCCCATAGCCAGGATTCAGAAGGGCAGGGAGACATGCAGGACGATGTCTGGCCTGCTCAGCCCTTCCCAAAGTGCGGCTCAGACACTGTTGGACGATGCTCAAGAAGGGTGATTTTTTTAAAAAGCAGATTCCCCGGCCCCATCCCAGACATACCATCAGATCTCGAGGAGGGCAGCCTAGAAACCTGGGCAGGCCCTCACCCCTTCCCTTCACTGCTCCCTGTCCTGAGCTCCAGGTAGAGCGCACCTTGGCTGGGCCCAGCTTTCCCTCCCGGCCTTCACCCGGGCTCTTCCCTCTGCTCTGCCCCATCACTGCCAGTCACACCGGTACCTGCCAGGCACTGCCTCTCAGCAACTCTGGGTCTTTGCCCATGTAGTTCTGCGCTGGGTATATCTGTGCCTTGTCCCATTTACATGGGTCCCAACCCTCCTGATCACTGTGGCAGGTCTGTCCCTCTGAGCTGGGTGGGTGGTGGGGTCTGTGGAGAAGTCAGACTTGGGGACTTTGGCCCCCACATCCCTCAGGGCTGGTCAAGACAACCTCAGAGCTTGAAGGGCAAACACACAAACTACCATGAGCAGCAGTGATGACCACGGCCAAGCCATGAATAGTGCCTTAACTGTCAGATGTTTTTCTAAGCCCATCATGTCCACTACAGAAGCCAGTCTCACAGCAAGTCCCCAGGAATCAGTCCTAGTCTCACCCCCATTTCACAAATGAGGAAACAGAGAGGCTGCTGTCACATGGTTCTAGCCTCTCTGTGGGAGACCTCTTCACAGTTTCCCCAGCGCTGTCCCTGTGCCCTGTACTGCAGCTGGGCTACACAGCCCTTGCCACCAGGTTCACTCCCTGCTGTCCCAGGCAGACGCAGGTCTGAGTTTCTGCAGCAGCAGACGCTGCCGAGACCCCTGCCCTCCTGCATCTGCACTACTTCCTACCCTAGATCCAAGTTTACCAGGAGAAATGGGGCACAGCTACGGCCTTCACGGCTCTGGCCCAGGGTATGTCCACCACCCTCCTGAGGAGGAGGGTCTGATCTTGCCTCACAGATGCCACCAGCTGCCTGGAATCACTGGGCTTCTGACTATCCCGAGCCTGCTTTCCAGGAGAGTGGAGCATTGCGGGTGGCACAGATGGATGGCTGGCACAGCGAGCCCCTCTATGGGCTCAGCCCCTGGGCACTAGAGGCCCCAGTCCCAGTTATTTCCCTGGGTTTGGGCTGTGGTCAAGCGGCAGCAGCCCCTCAAACCCCCTTCACTGGGCTCTGCATGGCAGGGGAGCAGCTAGGAACCCTCCGCTGACAATCCCCACCTGCTGAGTGCGCACACAGGGAGAGGGCCTAGGAAAGCCTGAAGGTGCTGCCTGATCACTGCGGTCCTTCCCCCAGGGCCCAAAATATCCACAGAGCAAGGAGAACAGCACTGGCCTGGCTAACCACAAGGGCCAGGTAACTGCCTGGCTGTCCTATGCACCTAGGCACTTGCTTCACAGAGCAGGGGGAAGGGAACACATCCTGAAGCAGAGGAAGACCCAGGAGCCACAAGTCTCAGCCAGGCTTCGGGGCCCAGAGGGGAGAGGAGACCAAGGATGTGAAGTGATGGGTCAGCTCAATCATACCATCCTGAGTCAGGTGAACCGAGACAGAGCAGGCCACTATCCAGGGCACAGGAGACCTGAGGTGATGGTAAGGATTGCCCCCTCTTGTGTGACTTTGGGACCACTGTCCACTGACGCACCAGTCTCCCTGTCTGGCCCTCTTGGTCAGTGGTTGGGCCACCCCATGACCCTGCCCAGAGATGGGACGACAGCACAAACTTGCTTTGCATCTGATTTTCCTTGCAGCGACAGGTCCGGCAGAGACTAAGGGAGATGGCACCTGGGCAAGCCAGGCTGGAGCTGGGACACTTGTCCCCTACCCAGCAGCTAAGGGTCCACTTCCCTGTCCCCTTCCAGCCTCAGTCTCCCTTCCTCTCCCTTTTAAGAGTCAAGAGGATATTTTCTGCCCCCTACAGAGGTCATTGCAGAGACCCCCCCATTTGACAGGTGGACAGACCAAGGTCACACAAACCGTGGACTCAGGGTGGTCCCTTTGTCTTTCCAGCAGCCATGACTCAAGAGGGAAGGATAAGTGGTAGGTCAAGGGTGTGGTGCTGGCAGCCAAGCAGGAAGCTGGGGGGACACCAGGACAGAACAGAGGCCCGGCCCAGGAGCAGCTATGGTAGACAGGGGACAGGGGGAGAGGTGCGTGGGACCATAGCATGACACTCAGGTGGACACCCTGGTTCTTGGGCAGCCCACAACCTAGGTGACCCAGGAGCTGTGGAGCAGCAGGCTCCTTTTCCATCGGGGCCTGATGGTGCTCCCCCAGCAGATAGGCCAGTATTTGGCTTGGGGTTTGCTCGCACCTTGCCGATCCTAGGCACCCAGTTCTCCCCACCCAGCCCTGTGCCTTCCTCTCAGGGGCAGGGGCTTCACTAGCTGGCTCTGGATGGCCTCAAAGCTGCTGGTTGGGGGAACTCAGCCAACAGAAGGTGGCAGGAGTCTCCTACCCAGAGAGGGCCCATCAGGGACTCCTTCTCCAGCTAAGTGAGACCAGAGGGACCCACAGAGGCTCCCTGGGTGGCCTCAGTGTTCCCACTGGGCCATACCTCTTCCCACGAAGGAAGAAACCTCTGCAGCCTTGCCCTAGGGCGCAGCTGCTGGGCCCCCTGCGGGAGGGCAGTAATTGCCGTGATGTTCTGGGCGACAACGGCTGCTCTGCGTTAGAACATCTGCTTCCACTCCAGGAGCGCTGGGCCCCATCTGAGAAGGGAACAGATGGGGGAAGGGAGAAAGAACTCCACCTGCCTGAACAAGGCCAGTAGGGCCTCTACAGCAAAGATAGGCCACTGGTCCAATGGCTTGATGCTGATCCCAAGCCCCAGTGTCAGGTCTGGCTGTCGCCTGTCTATCGTGGACCCTCTATCTCCCAGACAAACCTCTGTCCTGCTGGGAGGCCCTGACATACCGCTGTCCCCTCTGGCCTCCATTTCCCCTCCACAGAGGCTATGAGGCCTTGAGTGGCCAGCCAGTCCACCTCTCACTTTCAGATCCTCTCTCAGAGGGCGCTCCAGACCTGCCGCAGCCCTGGTGCCCACCCTCATCCCTCCTGAGATCTCCAAGAGCTGCAGACCCTTCCTGCCCGTCCTCTGGCACCTCATCTGTGAGACGAAGAGGACACCTCATTATCATCCCAGGAGAGGAGTGGTGCCCGGCACATAGTGAGCATTTAGATCAAAGTTATCACTATTTTTCTACCCTTCGGAAGATGACAGATTTCCCCAAACCTCTCATTTCCTGCAACCCACTGTAACCATGCTGCATAGGTCACTGCAACCGCAGCCTGCAGAGGGGCCTGATGTGGCCATCTCATTTTGAAGGCGAGTTTCTGAGGCTTTCAGACAAAACACATCGGAGGGCAATGACCAGTGGCTAACAGGCTGACTCAGCAGTGGTGGTTCCCTGGCGGGACTTGTGTAACCTGGGACAGGAGTCAGAGCCACTCACTCCCTTGCTGGCTTTTTGCTCGGAGTTCGTCACTTCCCTTCCACACAAGCCGGCACTCCTACAAAGCTGGGTACTCCCTCCCGCCCTGGCAGCCTCACTGCAGACACTGCTCACTGGCTCCCCGCACCCAGAAGCCTGGGCAGGCTGGGTAACAGGCCTCCCTGGAGAGGCTCTGGTGCTGGTGGGCTCCCCTGGAACACGTGGGGCTAGGGAGGGCAGCGGCTGACGTGGCAGGCCTGAGGGCAGAGATTCTCAGAAGCAGTAGTGGCTGAGACCACAGGGTAGACTTGGGCAGCAGCCCAGCTCAAACCCTCAGCACAGGCCCGCCCCCCACTGCCACCACCGCCCCCTGCTCCCCGCCACCGGCCTACCCTGGTGGGGCGCACAGGCTGGGGTGAGAAGCCCACTCCAGAGGCAGCCCTGGCACCACCTCCCACTCTCATCCCAGGAAGGTGCCACGTCTCCAGCCCAGCCCGTGGTTCTGGGCCCCCACGGCTCCGGCCCCTCCCCTGCAGCCTCAGGGTCCCGCCCCGCCACCACCAGGGGGAGCCCGGCAGCCAGAGACCCAGAGGACGAGGTGGGGGTTGGGCCGCGCAGGAAAGCGTTTGTTTCTGAAAAGCAGCCTCAGCTAGGGGCAGCTGAGGGAGGTGCCTCCCCCATGGCCCCTTCCCGAGCCTGGGAAGCCCTCCGCCAGCGGAGACGCCGCACACAAGGGAACAATGGGAACGGGAGGGAGGGGGAGAGGGCCCCGCCACACAAAGGCCCTCCAAGCCCCGCCCCTGGCGTCTCTTCCTTCCTCCAGGTGCTCTTCTCTGGCCCCTCACTCCCCTCAAGGAGGCTCAGCCGGGGTCTGGCCCTGTGAGGGACAGGGACATGGGTCTCAGATGGTCCTTGCAACACCCCCACCCACATGTGTGGCCTTGCCTTCCCCCAGGTGCCCCAACAAACCCAGAACTTTCCTCCCTCCAGTCTCTGCCACTTGGGCAGCCTCTAGCAGCTCCCAGGGGTTCATGAACAACCAGGGCCTGGCCTGCTGTGGCCAAGTCAGAGCTCTCTGTGCAAGGGAAACAGGCCTCGGGTCCTGCCAGACACAGAGCGGGCTTTCCAGGGCAAGGCTGTATCTCCCTCAGTGGGGCCCTGCCCAGTGTACAGAGGGAAACTGAGGCACTGGGTAAGATAGGCCACCCTGAAGGAGAGGAAGCCCTGAGACCAGTTCACAGTTGGCCCCTCAGGCTACAGGTCTCACCCTCTACAGGAGCCAGGTGATGCTGGACAGGGCCCAGGTCACACCCCTCTCCGTGATGCTTCTTCATTTAAGGAATTGCTTTGTGTTTTCAAAGAATCTAAATCACCCCTCTCTCTCCCTGATTCATTGTGGTAGACCCTGGGTGAGATGCCCAGTGCCTGGGCCTCAGTGTCTCCATCTATGACACGTACCCCTCAAAGGAGTGCGCCAAACCCCAGGCCTGCCCTGAGTAGCCTCCCTTGGGTCCTCACATCCACCCTAAACTGCTTCAAGTTCCAGCCCAAACCAGCAGTTTGTCTACGTGCCCACAAGCCATGGACCATGCTGAGAATCATGACATCATAGGTCCTAGCACTGAGCACAGTGAGAGGACAGGACAGCCTGAGATCACACAGTGAGGAAGGTAGGGGAGTGGGCCTTCTGGGACCCAAGGTCTTGACTGGCCATGAGGATGCATGGTCTTGGCTTTGTGTCCCCTGGGGCCTTGGTGCTTCTGCTGCTTCTGCCCGAGCTCTCCTACGCCTCTTAGGCTCCTCAGCACCCTCGGGCCCAGCCTGACAACACAAAGCAGAGCTCCTGGGAACCTCTGTGGAGGAGGGCAAGGCAACAAAACTTGGATTTGGAGGCTAAGAAGCATGAGGGTCAGCCTCACCACCTATGAGGCTGTGGCTAGCCCACACCATGGACACATCAGTCGCTACACGGTGCCACACACAAGCCCACCATAGCATTTGCTCTCAGGGTGGCCTTCTGCCCGAACACTCTTCCCTTCTCCTCTGGACAACTCCCAGTCTTCAGACCAGGCTCAGTGGCTCCCACGCGGGACTTTGACAGCCTCTGAGCCTTGCTCAGGCCTGGCCTTAGTCCTCCTAAGCCTGGGGGCTGTGAGAGGCAAGAGCATAATTTCAGGGGGGGAAAGCGAAGTGCTAAGCTGCCTCACTATGACCCAAGTATTACTGTGAAGGGCCAGGGCCAGGGCCAGAAGCGGGGACTTTGGGAAGCAAAAACGGGGGCAGCTGCATTAGGATGAGGTCCCCCATGGACATACAGCAGATTTCTGGCTTTGAGCAGGAAAGACTCATAGGGTCCTGAGTCCCATCCTCCAGGGTAGATGGCCCCCTTCCAATTCCCTAAAAGAACTGAGGCTCCCCATCAGGACCCAGGCTTATACAGAACACACATGCGTACCCACAGCATCTGCCTATCATCCTGACTGACCAATTCTTGCCAGTTGGGAACAGACTCCTGGAGGGCTACAGGAGCTGGGGGCAAGTGCTCAGAGTCACTACCTGGGTTGTGTGCTTGGTTTTGTCTCCACTTACTGGGTAAGTCATGTAATGTCCCTGACCCTCAGTTTCTGCATCAATGAAACAGATGTAATGTCAGTCCCAGCCTCACACAATCAGGGCTCAAACAGAGGTGGCTGCTGTCACCAACAGAGAGGAAACTGAGGCCCAATGAAGGCACCCCCAGGCCCAGTGGGTAGTCGCAGGGGGGAATCCTTACGCTGGATCAAGGGCCCCCTGTCTACCCTCAGGCAGGGGAAACCCAGAGTGAGCTAATCCCGGGGCTGCTGCTCCATTTCCGGGCATTCATCTGGGCCTGCAGCCGGCCTTCCGGCTTTGGAGGGCAATGGCCGCTGGGGAACATAGGAGCAGCCCTCTGCTTTCCTGCTAGCCGCCCCCCCTCCACCCCATGCCGGCGTCCCTCTTCCAGCCACCACTTCCTGTGGTCAAAGGAGGAGCCTGGAATCCTTCTCAGAGGCACCACCTTCTCTGAGATCCTGGGTCCAGTGGTTGCTGGGGAAGGACAAGGGACAGAGCTGTCTGGACTGACTCCAACCCAGTGACTGCCAGTAGGGTGGCCCACGGGGAGATGCAGAAGAGCCTGGACAGGTGGGGCCCACCTTCTTAAACCTCTTGTTGACCTGGCTCACACCCCCCACCCCAGTGCAGAGTGTAAGCGGCCCTCTGGCCTCTTCCTCTTTTGGGCTCCTCCTCCTTCAGCTGCTTCCTCCTTTTCCTCCGGTGTGGACACCACTTCCCCGAGAGGCCCAGCCCTGCCATGCAGACTTCACGGCCCCTCCTCCCACCCGGGGCACAGTAGGTGTTGTCATCAACACCCCCCCTGGATACCTGAGGCTGTAGCAGCTGTGGCACCCGGAATTCTCCAAGCCACGAGGACACCTTCTCAACAAGCCTTACACGATCCCACCTTTAGGTTTTGGCTCAAACTGGCTGGGTACTTAACTGCCAAGCCTTGGAAGTGTACTCAGAAGGCCAACACTGAAGGCCAGCCTGCCCTAAAGAATGTGTGGTTTTTCCAGGGAGATTATTATTCTTCCCAAATCATCAAGATGACCAGAGCCCCAGAATCAGCATTGGAGTGAGGGTGGAGTGGGTTGGGGTTTAGTAAGAACAAGAGCTCCGGGCTAGGGAAGCTGGGTGGGGCTGGGTAGAGGGGGCCCCACCCTGCACCTGTGGCTGAGGGAGGGACTGCCTGAGAGTATCAGGTACTAGGGCCACCATCAAAGGGCCTAGTCCTCTGCCCTCCCAGGGGCATTCTTAGGCAGGGCTCATAAGCTGTGGTTTGACCATACATAACCTGTTGACCCCTTCCCCTCACTGAACGCTTAGGTTGGGACTCCTGCCCTGAGATACTGGGAAGATGAGACAGAAGCTGGCCTGGGCCCTGCCCCCATCTGCCCCATCCCGCCAAAAGGTAGCACTCAGGCTCCGGGTCAGACTGTCTCATCCTCTGCTGGGGATGTAGGGGGTGGGCAAGGGCCTGGTCCCTCAGAGGCTAAGAGTTTATGTGGACAAAGCTTCCTCCATCCTGTTCCTGCCAAAAGAATGGGTGGCTTTTAGAGACAGAGACCGAGAGAGACACAGCCAGGGACTGAGACCAAGGGCAGGGTGTATAGGACCAGTGTGCCTGCCTGTGGGCCATGCTGCTCTAAGTGCTGCAGCCCAGGGACCTCACCGGGCTCCCATCAGGCTCCACCCCCAGAACTATCTGCTGTCACTTTTTGGGCAACATTTGCAAGCCTAGGGTAGCAAGGATACCACCCAGTGACCCTGCAACTCAGCCCAGCCCAGGGCCAACCCTGAATGGCTACTCAGGCCCAATCGTGCCAGTCCGCATCTGGCAGCCTAGGCTCCAACTTAAGCACAGTGGGTGGCTCAACGCTGCCTCAGGGCTTGGCATGGAAGCCTGAGCTCTTCAGCTGGCTTGACTTCCACCTCCAGCCACAGTGGCAGTGATTCCCTCTCCTTACCACCTGCTCTGCCCTGTCTGGGGTTCTCCACCCCCAATCCTCCTGGGATGCCCTCAGCTGAGCTCCAGTGTCAGTTCCTTTGCAAAACCGCTCTGATTCATGGGTATCCTTTGAAGGACCCAGTTTCACTACTATCCTAGAAGTGGGACTTATGCTGGCTGCACCGACATAAGTTATGGGCGGGGGCTGAGTTCAGTGGGACTCCACAGGATGCTGGCAGAGGGGGGTCAGAAATGGCTTAGACCCCTACTCAATCCCTAGTGTGGGAGCTCCAGCCCCGTACTACTGGCTCTGGAAGACAAAGCCAGGCCTAGCCTGGGGGAGGGGTGGGAAGAAGAGACTCAGAGACTCAAGCTGCCCCGCCCCCTATTCAAGTGCTAATGAGCTCCAGCCAGGATGGCCGGATGGCGGGATGGGGAAGGCTCTGGGGAGAATAGGAATACTGGAGGCCCGCCTGGGTACCAGCCCACTTGGTACCCAGGGCCCTGCCACACCCCCAACCCTAGACCCCCAGGAAGGTAGCTCAGCCCCCAGAGGTTGAGCCTAAGGTCCCCAGGACTGTGGCACTCAAGCTGGCATCAAATGTCTACAAAACTCAGTCTCCCACTTGCCGTGAGCAGCTGCCTAAGGACAAGGGCAGGTGTTCCCCAGGGTCTCTATACTGCCGCCAGGCAGACTCCAGGCCAGGAAGACCCCTCCCCACCAAACTCTCAGCTCTGCAGGAGTCAGCAGAGGGTCCCTTGCCACTTTGGTATACCATCCCCACAACACCTGTGGCTGTAGGCTGGTACCACATCCCAGGTTACAAGTGGAGAGCAGATCGTTTACCAGGATTTCCCCTGTTGCGGGATTTCTCAGGCCGTATGCACTAGGGAAGCTGGGATTTGAGCCCAGGTCTTTGTGACCCCAAGAGCTGGTCTGAGAAGGGTGAGCCCTCCTCTCCCAGGTCAGCAAACACCCACACAAAGTCTTGGGAACCTAGGTCAGGCCCTCCTACCTCAGTGCCCTTGCTGAGTTGGTCCCCTCTGTCCCCAGTGCCAGACCCTGGCAAATGTTGCTCATTTTCCAAGGCCACTCAGAGGACCGCCTCTCCAGGAAGCCCCACACTCCATTCACAGGCATCATTAGACTCTACCCCATACCCAGCCAGCCAGGATCCCAGGCAAGCCCTTCCCACTAACTCCAGCTACACCAAGCCCCAAGCAGCAGCCCTAGAATTACTTACCCCTGTTCATGGCTGTGCTCAATTCTCATTCTTTCCACACACACTTAGCAGGCACCTACAGTGTGCCAGGCCCTTTGCAAGAGACACAGTCAGGAAAAAGGGCACAAAACTCCCTTTTTTCTTTAAACCTAGTTGAGCCCTTGTGTGTGCAATCTCCACAATGGCCAGGCCAAGAACTCCTGCAGCATTGTTACTCTGTCTGAGCCCCAGGGCTGTGGGGCAGCTCCTGCCCTAATAGCTAGATAGGGTCTACTGGAGATAGCAGGCCTGCAGTAGTCCACAAACAGCCTGAGCTGAAAGGAAGAATGCAAAGCCACTCTCCCATATGAACAGTTGGAGTCCCTGCTGGGTGCCGTGCCCTGTGACAGGCTGAAGACTTGTCAGCAAGAGATCTGCACCGAGTGGGAGAAGGGCCGTCTCTGAGGTGCCATCATAGCCTGATGAGAGCAGGGGAAACAGCCTGAAGAAGTTTTCCCTCCACCAGTCCTGGTCATTGGCCCTTGCCACCTGCTCATGATACGGCAGGTGCTGGTTCAGTGGCCTCCATCTTACTCCTCCATCTACCCATCCCCAAGACCAAGTTCACATTAGGATCACTTCTTTCATTCAACAGAGAAGAATCACTCAGTAGGTACCAGGCTCCACGCTTGGCATAGAAGGCTCAGAAATGAAGAGGACACGGCCCTGCCCCGTCTCAAGGGAGAGCAGCCCTGACGCCAGCAAATACCAAGCTCTGATGGGGGAAGCTCAGAGGGAGCCAGAGGAGGTGCTTTACCAGCCTCAAGGAAGGGGGGTTGTCAAGGAAGGATCCTGGGAGGTGGTTCCTGAGCAGATTCTTGAAGAAGAAAAGCAAGTAGGAGTCAAACAGAGGAAAAGTACATCAAGTGAAGGAAACAAATACAAAGTCCCAGGGGCAAGAGAACTGCTGTATTTATACCCTAAAGCCTTCCTGGAGCCAACGATGGACACTATCTCTCCTTACTCTGTAGGCTGCCCACCCAGCTCATCCCAATTCAGGGACACCCCCTAAACACACACTCTGGCTTACTTTCCCCAAGTGCCCAGCCTGAGGCCCCAGATTCCACCTGGGGATAGCTGGTCAATCAAGTTGAACTGGGAAGGGGAGTATCCTTGAAGTAGGGCTGGTATCAGCAACTCTGCTCCCCCTACCAAGCTGCCAGGAAAAACCCTCTTACCAGCATGTACCACATCTGCCTCTGCCCCGGTGACAGTGACTGTACCCGCCCACTGGCAGGGCTACCCAGGACAGGAAGGAGCCAGTATGCGGGTGGAGCAGCAGGCGTGGTTCTGGCTGGGAGGGAAGGCTGGCAATTGCCCAGCCTGAGTCCCGTTGCCTGGACAGAGTCTTTCCCGCTATGTGGGACGGGCACCCAGCACTCTGAAGCTGCCTCAGCTGGGCTCCCATCACCATCATCACCTGGATGGGGAAGGGATGGCCAGCCAGGATCCTTCCCCAGGCAGCCCTGGCAGACTGGGTCCTCAATTTCAGACAGAGTTTGGTCTACTAGGCCCTCACAGTGCATCCTCTGCAGGGTCTTAGCCCCTACCCCACACTCCCAACAGGAACCTCCATGAGGCCCCTATTCTCCCCATCCTGGGCACAGCACTCCTCTGGCCCAAACCCAGGAAGCCCATTTCACAGAAGAAGCAAGGGCCAGAGGGGGAGGATGCTGAGATGGACTCCTCAGCCTAGAAAATGCTGAGCCGGACCCTATACCCCTGGCTGCTGCCAGCCCAGTGTGGGAGGGGTTGCCATGCCCAGAACCTGAGCAGGGCTCCAAGGACCAAGATTGGTGGGATGTGGTCAGGATACAGAACAGGCCAGGCAGGAGCCCTGTGCCCTACCGGCCAGCCCCACATCTCAGCAGCCACCGTAACTGAGACTGGCCTGGGAAGGGGCTGGCTGGAGGCTCCCGGCTGGACCCGGGGAGGTAGTGGTACTGGAAGCACCCTCCCTGGGTCCAGCGGGCAGCAGCAATGGGCATTCCACCGTGTCGACACCCACTCACTGCCGCTGCCGCACTCGCAGCAGAGACAGGAAGAGGCAAGCGCCCAACGCAAAACAGCCCAGGAGGCTGGGCCGCCGCCCCTTCCCGCCCCTTCTCTTCCTCCCCGCAGCGGCGGCGGCAGCGGAGCGGATGCCATTTTGAAACCTCCGGGGCTGTGCCCCTGAGGCCAGGCCCCCAGGGACACTCAACAGATGGGCCCAGGACAGAAGACACGCTGCTCCTCAGCCATAAGCCCAACGTGAAAAGCCCCACTTTTCACAGCCTGGGGACCCCACAGCAGCTCTGGTGCTGAGGGGCCACACCCCCCCCACATACATGGTCCAGCCTTCAATGCTGCCACAAGGGCCTGCTTCCCCCTCCACCCCTGAAACTCCCCTAAATCAGGCTGCCGTTGGGCACCACACCTGGTCCTAGTGGGAGGCTGCACTGGGACAACTACCAGACCCAAAGCCTTTGTAAAAGTCCACTTCAGATGCTCACCCCAGTAGGCCGACTACTTATCCAGCTGGTCCACCACTCCCCCCTCACAGGGCTTCAAGACCCTACAGGCCCACCCACTCCCGGAGGCCACATCCCAGTCCTTTGGGCCCAGAGGGGTGCGGGAAGCCAGCAGATCTCCTTGGCCCGCCCGCCGGGGGCAGCAATATGTCGGCTGTCTCACCACTTCCACTTCCCCCCACCCCTCAAGCAGCCACCATCTTCCCTGGCCTTGGAGGCGACGCAACCCAAACTCCTCCACACTCCTTCCTACTCCAAGACACCCCCTCACTGGCCCAGACAGGACTTAGAAACTGGGAAACAGACAGCCAGCGGAATCTCCCTGGAAAGCTTCAGGCCTGGCCCCTCCCCCAGCATGACCAGTGGCACCTCAGTCCAGTCCCTTAGGGGGCTGGTGCCCATCCTCCCAGCCTGGCCCACCTGGTGCAGTGTGGGTGGGGGAATCTGGAGAAGGCCAGTGTGTGGGAGAGGACCTAAGAGCAGGGGAGCAGAGGGTCTGAGGAGAGATGTGTGCAGAGAGGGAGCCGCTGGGCCAGATGTAGGGAACAGGGGTCTCTAAAGGTTTGGTGGGTCCTGCTGAAGAGAGAGCTCATAAGCAATCATCCCACTCGAGAGGTCCCTTGGGGTCAAGGTGCACAGGTGGAGGGTATAGGGTCCAAAAGAGGGATGAGGCAAAGAGAGGAAAGGAGGGAGTGAGTGGGGGCCTGATAGGGGCCCCGGGATACTCATGCCCAATAGGAAGAGAGGGAGCAGGTGAGGGAGCAGGTGGTGCCTGAGGGTGGGGGCTGAGTGGGATTCTGGGGGTTTGGGTAAAGTCTAGGGAAAGATGGAAGGACAAAGCAGGGGCTCTGAGGGTCTGTGAGGTTGGTCAGCAAGGGTAGATCGTCAAGCAGAGCTCTGAGCAGCAGTCGTTGGGGCACTGGTGGCTGCGTTTGAGGTTTGCGTTCTGGGATGAGTTGAGGATCTGACCTACAGTCTGGGCTATGGATCAGAGGTCTAGGCCAGTCGAGAGTTTTGATCCATTATTTCTATGTCCTTGTCGGGCGGCCTGTGGATTCAAGGCCGAGTCTGGGAGTTCGAAGCCCTAGTCTGCTGGTCAAAGTCGGGGATTTGGGAGGGGAATTGAGGGG
This sequence comes from Camelus bactrianus, assembly GCF_048773025.1. Taxonomy (NCBI): domain Eukaryota; kingdom Metazoa; phylum Chordata; class Mammalia; order Artiodactyla; family Camelidae; genus Camelus; species Camelus bactrianus. Next base: position 33,428,683 of record NC_133555.1, read on the forward strand.
TCCGAGCGCAGGGCGCGGCCTCACCCAACAGCAGCAACTTCACCTCCCGCGCCGCCTTCTCGCCGTCTTCCCGCAGGTTCTTGTCGATCATCTTGGAGCGCTCGGCCGCCGCCTTATCCTCGGCGCTCACGGTGCAGCCCATCCCGCCGTCCGCCGGCCCGGCCGCTGCCCGGCCCCGACACGGCCCCGGCCCGGCTCGGCCCCGCCCGACCCACTCCGCTCCCGCCGCCGGCCCTCTACGGGTAGCTCTCAGGTCGGCAGTTCCGAGCGTCTGCGGGCGGTGCCTTCCAGGCGGCCGCGCACCGACGGCAGGGCGGGCCGGGGGTGGGGCCGGAGCGAGTCAGGCCCGGGACTGGGCCGGGGCGGGCCCGGAGGCGGGGCCAAGGGAGATCTAGGGCCGGTGATTGGCTTGAGGGCGGAGCAAAGGCGAAGTTAGGCGCAGCCCAAGCTCGGCGGGGGCTGGAGGCGGAGCCACGCCAAAGGATAGCTCTAGGGGAAGAGCCTAGCCTAGGATTGCACGTAGGGCCGGCTGCAGGCGGGGCCAGGCTTGGATTGGGTAAGGAGCGCCAAGCTCTGCTGCCCGACGGCGGGGGCGGGCGGATCTCGTAGCCCGAGGATGGGGATCCGCGGCACCTCGCGGGCCTAGCAGGAACCAGCCCTCCGAGCTCCTGCGAGTTGGGCTAGCAGAGTGGGAAGAGGCGTGTCTTCGTCACTTGTTAAAGTTAATGAACCCAATAAACTTGTTTTGGGATCTGCAGAGCCCCAGGAGCTCTCTGGACTGGGCCTTTTTCCGTCTTAAAGCTGCCTTGGTCCCTTCTCTAGGTAACAGTAAGAAAAAAACCTATTGCCACCTCAACACCCTTGGCCAGGCTGTCTCCCTCAGCAGGGGTACCTTCTCTAATCAGCCAAGACTTACCCATCTTTCTTTGATCATCTAGGAGGTATCCTCCTGCAGGTGGCCATCCTGGATTACAACCTGGGACCCAGCAACCAGGACCTAAGAGAGAGAGAGAGAGATGCCACCTGACTTGTGGGAACATAAGTGGCTGTGATCTTATTATGGCCTATCACCACTGGACAGTGGCTGCAACCCCATGGCTGGGCAAAGGTGGGGTGGAGGCAGCAGCATTTCGGGCGGTACATTTCAGTCTTTCTGACCCTGTTCTCCAGGAGGAGTACACAGCCCCCACCTCTGATGGACATTTGAAGGGTCTGCCTCGGGTTACCCAGGAAGGTGTCCTGTGTGGCCCCAGTGCCATGAGCTGGGAGTCCCCAGCCTAAAGACGAATAAAGGTCCACAAAGTCAGGAATGGAGCTGGCCACCAAAGGTTGGCCACCCACTGCCCCCTGTTCAGCACAGACTCTCTCCTTCCCAAATTGGCACACAACTTGTTTCACCTCCCAGTCCTCAGGCTGTCTGCTTTCCCTGGAGTGTCTGTGTGTCCCTATCTGAATGGCTCCCCTGTTGAGGAGCCATTGGTCTGTAAGTCTTCCAATGATTCCCCCAGGGCACCCTCCTGCCTGGAGCCAAAGCTCAGGTAGGCCCTGCTATAAGCACACAGCAAATCTGTCAGAAACACACAACGCCCACCCAGGGACACAAACATTGAAAGATATGCTCTATATATCCATACATAGGTCCAGCCTCCAAAGTGCTTCAGATTCACAAGAACACACTGTAAAAATGGGCGCACACAGCCAAGAATTCAGCCTGTCCACACACAGACTACAAACCCAGCTCCAAGGCAGGCCTCTTCCCCCGCCAGCCCCTCCCCTTACTGGAGAGCCGATCCTCCCTCCTTGGGCCTCCACGGCCTGCTCCTAGCAACAGCCAACAGCTCTTGTAGTTGCCAGGCAACAGGGAGAACCTGTCAGCCCCTTGGAGGCCAGGCTCACCAGAGGTAGGCAGACACAGACCCCAATCAATGGAGGCGGGGCAGGACACTGTCACCGGGAGGAATGGCTTCCCCCAGGCCCAGGCCAGGTCCTGTGGTATTAGTCTGGTATTTGCACCCTTGTCACCACTTAGCCACTCCCTTCCAGTTACATGTTCTTCCTAGAGAGTCCAGCAACCCCTGCTGCCCTTGCTCTGGGCTGCTCCCTCTCCATTGGAGTCCCTAGGGCTACAGCTAGGCCTCTGTTTGCTCCTCCAGTCACATACCTCCCACTCCAGGGGCTCAGAACCCCACGAGGTCATCTCCAGCCCAACTTCTCCCCTGATCACCAGCCTCATATCCACCACTGCTGCTCTGAAGCCTCCCCCAGAGACTTTGGGCCCCCCTAATAGCCCCTGTTCCTGGGCTTCTCACTTTATGGCCTCTTGCCAGCCAGAGCCATGACTGCCCCTCTTTCCTACCCCTACACCCCGATAGTTTCTTCCCCTCCTCAACTCCCCCTCAAATCTATCTCCATTCTCTGTCCCCACTGTCCCTTATTCTCTGCCTCCAGCCTCCTCCTTGGGTCTCCCATTTCCTCTACAATCCATCCACTACATGGAAGCCAAGGGGAACCTGCTGGAAGAAATCACATCACTGTCTTGCACATCAACTTCCTGTGGCTCCCCAGTGCCTGAGGACAAAGCCAGCACACATGCCGTGGACTGTGAAGGAGGGAGGCAGAGGTGGTAGAGTGGCAGTTGACAGCAAGGACGCTGGGGAGCAGTCTGCAAACCTGCTGGCTGCGTATTACCAGAAACTCCTGGTGTTTCAGTTTTCTTAACAGTAAAATGGACCTAACAGTAATAGCTGCTCACTGCACCGGCTGAGCTCAGGATCGAGGGAAAAAATGTAGGCAAATGTTCGGAACGTCCCCCCATTCCCTTCCCCTACTCATCCCTCCTCCCAGTCTCTCATTCCCTGGCTGTGAGCTGGGTCTCTCTAACTCCCCTTGTCCTGGGGCTTCCCCTCCGCAGCCAGATCCCACTATCCTGGTGGTGGGTCTCTCCCACCAGGGTCTCTGATTCCAGATCTCTTGCAGCAGAGTCCTTGAGGGTGGTAGGTAAAAATTTGTCCAATGAAATGAATGAATCACACAAAGTCTAACCCCCCTACCTTCCTGGAGCAAAGAGAGGTATAAACAACTAATTCTGCTGTCACTATAAAAATATTCACCATAGTTGTTTGTGCAGAGAGGGGAGAAACCAATGGTTCCTGGGAAGGTGAGGGAGCCTTCTTGGTGGAGGTGATGTGGAGAGACAGGAGATCATGTTCCAGGACAGGAATAATGTTCCAGGAAGACAGAACAGGGAGGTGGGACGGGGACGGTGGGCTCGGGGAAGGACTGGGGAGAAAATCAAAGGTCAGAGCTAGAGAAATGCTTGGCTTTGCAGCTGAGGTCACTGAGGCCCAGAAGGGGCCAGGACCCATCCAAGGTCAACAAGTGACGGACACACAGGCATGCTGCTTCCTTCACACTCGGGAACCCAGGAATCCTTTCATCCTTTTGGGAGATGCTGTTCTGGGGGCAGAGGATGGCTGCCCAGGCAGGGCCTCATGGGCACCAGAGGAGGCATGACTTGTCCCTGTGCGCACTGGACCAGCACTACCTGAACTAGACCATAAAGAACAGTGAAATGACATTCAGCAGAACTGAGAGAGGCACCCCTGCTGGAATGGAGAAGTGGCAGCTACCGGCTGACCTGGACAGCTGCACCAGCCTGGGGCTCACCACTGGCCACAGAGCAGGTCCAGCCTGTCCTGAGTTCCTGTCGTGCACCAGGCTGAACAGGGTGAGGAACAGAGACCCCCTCAGTAGGCTGTGACACCCCAGCTCACAGGCTCCAGGAAGGGGAAGCTGCCAGTACTTCCCCAAAGGCAGTTTCGGGGTGGGTGTGTCTGCCCCAACGCAGAGTTTGGGAACAGGCAGGACCCCACAGGGATACCGAGTCCAGCATTCCGACCACCCCACCTCCATGGCTCCCAGATGGCAGGGAGTCTCCAGCAAGACCCTGTACCACCAAATCACTGCTTTGCAAACAGGGGCTCAGCAATTTCTGCTTCTAGATCTCCGTGGCCAGAGCTGGCTCCTTCCCTACAGCCTTGAGCCAGGCTCCACCTCCTGGTATATCCCCTACACTTCCCCTTTCCTGCTTGAGCCCAGCAGCAGTTTTGAGATTGGAGCTGGCTCTGCTCCTTCCTTCCAAACCTCTATTCCCAGGCTTCTCTCCTCCCCAGAAAAAGTCTCAAGCCTGGAAGGCCCTGGGGCCCAGGGTCCCCCTTCCCGGTCACCCGCCTTCTTCAAAGGCAATTGGCTTTGGCCTAGAGAGCTCAGACCCCAGCATTCCATGCCAGAAATTTCTGGATGGGCTAGGAGATTCCACCTGATTGGGGCAGGAGGATCTGAGAGGAGTGAATCTATTGTGTGCCATTGTGCTGAGAACTGTCTAGTGAGGGAGGCAGCTGGGACCCTGCCCTTCAGGAACACACAGCAAACACAGAAACAGGGACATGCACTCCATGGTTTCCAAGGAAATCAACAGGGTAACACAGAGCCACTGGGTGGGGTATGCAGGAGGAAACAGTCTTAAGAGGGGACTTCTGAATGATGAGATGGAACCGATCATGTGATGAGCCAAGAGAAGAGAGTGACAGATGGAGGCAATAGCGAGTGCAAAAACCCGGGGGTGGGAAGGGGCCAGGCGTTCCTAGAAGAGAAAGGCCAGCCTGGCAGGGACAGTGAGGGCAAGAAGGACTAAGAAGGACTGTGGTGTGACAGAGGACAGCCATGATGCATCAGTGAGGCATGGGGCAGGCAGGGGGTTCCCAATTGCTCAAGAGATGCTGAGGCAGGAGTGCATATGAGCCTGCAGCAGGCACCAGCATCTCCAAGCCAGTGACCCACGTCTAGCCCTGAAAATCCAACTGGTCCTGGCACTCGGGGTGATATGACTGGGAGAGAACTGCCCAATCAGTGGCAGCAGGGGACCAGGAAGCCCTCAGGGCTTTGGGGCCAAGTCTGAGCTGAGTCCCCCTCCTTGCCCTTGAAGAGCTCTTGGTCCAGTTTGCCACTGTGTCTGCCACCTACACAGCCTCTAAAGGCCACCTCCCCTGGGAAACCAGGATCCTTAGAGGGCCTGGGAAACAATAATCAGCCCTCTCCCCAGGAGCCACTCTTCTGCTCACCTTGTTGCCTAGCCTTCCCTGTTACACTCTCTGAAGGCTGGGGCTGGTAGCCTCTCCCGTGACTCGTTAGGGCCTTCATTAGCACGGCTTCCTGGATTTTAATTTAATGAAAGAACAAAAACAGCCCTAATAAAGGTGATGCAACAGCAAGCAGCCCATGAGGTGCCTCCAAGCCTCAGGCACCAGGGCTCAGGAGTTTCCTGTAGGTGTGACTAGGAGGAGAGGGGGAAGGGAAAGGGGACCTGTACCTGGGAGACAGGGCTAGTCACAGCCCTGAGGCATGGGACATTGCTCTGCAGTACAGCAGGGAGCAAATGCTGCCACTGAAGCCAGCTAAACAGAGGAATGAGTGTGGTTGGGGATTGCTTCAGGCTCCTGGAGAAAAGCTTCTGAGATGCTATCAGCCAGTGCAAAGGCCCTGGGCCAGCAGTTGGTCAGCACAGGCCAGGCTAGAGCCAGCGGGTAATCAGCAGGGGCTCAGCTCATCAGGGCCATAGGGCAGGGAAGAGTTTAAATTTTATTCCAGTGGGGGGAGGGTATAGCTCAAGTGGTAGAGCACTTCCTTAGTGTGCACTAGGTCCCGGGTTCAATCCCCAGTACCGCCATTTAAATCAAGTAATCAAGAAACCCAATTACCCCTCCCCTCAACAACAACAAAAAATTTATTCCATATGGGATGGAAACAACTGTAGGGTTTTTATAGACAAGTGACATGATCTGCTATTTTAAAGTTCCCTCTGGCTGCTAAGAAGAGTGTGGCCTAGGGGTAAGGCAGGGAGTGACCGCCATGTGGTGCAGGAGGTGAGAGTGAGAGACTAAAGCCTATGGAGAAAGGTCTGTCCCACATCCTCTGCTGAGGGGCAGGGCAGGGCGTATGTAACTGGACTGAGCTTGTTTCCTCCAGTAGGTTTGGGCTGACTAGTCCCCTTTTAGCCTTCTCCGCAGGCTTGACCTCTTCTCCAAATGCACATTGTTCAGATACTTAAAGAAAATAGGTCTAAAAGGTTCCCCAGGAGCCTGTAGCTGCTTCCCCATCTCTGTGCACCTTTCCACTCCCCTGCTGGAGTTGCTTTCCCATTTCTCCATCGCAGGGAAGTCGCTGCCCTGTCCGCAGGTCTTGGGCAGCACCAAGCCTCCCACGAACTCCAGGACTGTATTTCACAAGGGAAAAGGCCAGAGGTTTAGGTGTGGGGCCGAGAGCTACAAAGAGTGCAGCCTCGCAGACCAGAGCCTGTCCCTCCGCTTTCGGCCTCCCGCCCCCCCACCCCCACCCCCGAGTCCTAAGACTCCTGCCCTACGACCCAGCAACACAGCCTACCCTCGGCCCCAGTCTACCGCAGCCCCCTCGCACCCTCTCAGTCCTTGACCTCCCTACCCATGTTCTGGCACCCACGCCTCCCCAGCGCCCCTCTGAACCCACCCCCTCTGGCCTCCCAAGTCGAGCAGAAGCCGGAAGTGGCCTCTGAATGCACCGCCCCGCCTCTTCCGGTGCTTCTCTGCGGGAGTGCGGGTTTCCGTGGCGCCAGAGGCTCGGCATCACAGGGCAGCGGCGCCCTCTAGTGGGACTTTGGCGCAGCACGGGAGCCGAGGCGAGTCCAGCTCCTCGATCTCCCCGCAGCCATCTCCTCTTGTCCCGACTAATGCTTGCCCTTACCCCGACCAGGCCTGCCCTCCCGCCTCCCTGGCGACCTCACCCCTTTCTGCCCAGAGCCTTCCTGCCTGCCTTCCTTTCATGCCCCAGCCAGGAAGCCTTCCTGGATTGCCTTCGAGCCTCGAGGCCCCAAACCCCGTACAGCCATAGCTGACCATTCCCACCACAATGCCTTCAACGTGTCGGGTGATTCACTGCGCAGGCCAGATTCCAGCTGTTGACCACCAGAGGGCAGCAGAGACCGCACAGCACAGACTCCAGCCATTGACCACCAGAGGGCAGCAGGGACCGCCTTATACAGATCTCCGGGGCTAGCGCGGGGGCAGGGGGAGGGGGCAGGGGGCGGGGATGGAGAGAGGGATTAAGTCTCTGTCTAATCCTGTCGAGGTCCCGCTGTGCGTGGCAGGGCAGGTTTGCAGGCTTGCAGGGTTTTTTTTCCCTTTTGTTGGGGGGAGGTAATTAGGTTTATTTATTTATTTATTTATTTTAGAGAGGTACTGGGGATTGAACTCAGGACCTTGTGCATGGCATATGCTCTACCACTTGAGCTATACCCTTCCCACTAGGCTTGTGTGGTTTTGAAAGCAGATTTGTTCTTTCTGATTTTTTTCCAGAGCTACTTTTTCTTTCTAGGTAACTTGCAGCTTATTACTGTTCCAAGTTGTTTGAAAGTCAGTTGCTGGGTGATTTTGAACTGAGGTCAAGGCAGAGATCTGGATGAGTCTTCTGGGACCCTCTATATGCTCCTTGATGTCCCTGGGTGCATCATGGACCCACAATGTTCCTAGCAACCAATGCCTAGCTTGGCCACCCCTGCTGCTATCTGACCTCCATCTATTGTCTTCCAGCTCAGTATTGCCAGATCTCTGGACCAGAAGTCCTTCACCTACCTCCAACCCACCGTCCCATCAGCTTCTTCCAATCTCTTACCCTCCAAAGCGTCGTCTTCCCATTCTTCCTTTAAAAGCCTCTGTAAGCCTTGCTTCTCTCACTTCACACAAATTGTCTACACTTGTTCTTTCCAGTTCCTACGTGTCTCCTCTATCCACTCCAGGCAGACTTGCCCCTCCCTCCACACACACACAAAAAAATCACTGGTCAGAGTCTTCAGTGACCCAGACATTGCTGGACCCAGTGGTCTGTTCTCCACCCTCACCTTCTTGAGCAGCAGATGCCTGCCTGGCTCCTAGGAACCCGAATTCTCCTGGGTAGCCTCCCACCTCCTGGCTGCTCCAGCTTAGCTTCTTTACTAGTCCTACCTCATTCCTCCTACCTCCTAACAGAGGAATGTTCCAGGGCTCAGTCCCGAGTGCTGCCCTCCTTCCAAACCCACCTTCCCCCATCACATCTGGGCCCCTGGCTCTGAGTACCTATCCATTCTCTTTGCTTCCCAAATCCAAAGCTCTGGCATAGGCCACTCTACTGAACTTGAGTCACACACCTAGCAGCAAACTTGGCATTTCCACTTTGATGTCCCATCATTGTTTTAAATGTTTCATAGGTAAAAGTGATCTCCCTCCCAAGCCTGCTCCTCCCGCAGCGTCCCTCTGTGGATACAGCAACTTAGAGTCACTTTGGATTTGCCTCTGCCCTTCTCCTCATACATACCCAGCCATCAGGATAACACGTTTACCTTCAGGACAGGCCCAGAGTCTCACCCACACTGTGCCACCACCTGGGCTGAACCACCTGATGTGTCTGGAACAACTGTAATAGCCCTGTGTTGGTGTCACCCTTGGTGCCCCATCCCCTACCCTACAGTCTAGTCTCAATGTAGCAGCCAGAATAATCCATTTAAAACTTAGCGTTGCTACTTAGTCAGATCCTGCCCCTTCCTCTGTTCAGGGCCTGGCATTGGTTCTCATCTCTTCCAGAGAAAAATCCAAAGTCCTATGGTGGCTGACAAGGCCCCATGACATCCCCTTGTTAGCCCCCACTCTTCCCATCTACCCTCTCCTGCCTCACTCAGCATCAGCCACAGTGGCTTCTTAGCTCCTCCTCTCCCATCTTGGGCACATTCTGCCTTAAGGCTTTGCATTGGCTGATGCCTCTGGCTGGAATAGTCCCTGCAGACATCCATACGGCTTCCTCCCTCTCCAAATCTCTGATCAATCATCCCTTTCTCAGCGAGGCCCATCCTGACCCACCTCCTAATCCTCCTAGTCTTCATCGCCCTTACCTGGCCATTTTTACTCCCTGTACTACTGACCATCTTCTAACAAATGACATTACTGCTGATTATGTTCCATGTTTCTGATCTGAATCCAACCCCCCCCCACCAAGAATATAAGTTCTAGGAAGGCAGGGATCTTCGCTCTGGTCATCACTGTGTGTGCAGGTGCTGAAGAAGTGCCTGGCTCATAGGAAGTCTTCATAAATACTTGGTGAATGAATAAATGAGTTCCTTTTCAGGAGCGAGGTGAATGTGTGCATGTGCGCACAGTGAGAAGGGAGCAGGGAGGGGCAGCTGCTGGTCAGGAAGACCAAGGCCCACGCTTGGGCCCCTTTACCTGAACTGTATCGTCTTACTTTTCTGTTACAAGCAGTCTTGAGAAAATGGTGAAAAGAAATATAAGTGACATCTGTGCTGCTCTAATTTTTACTATTTCAAGCAGATTAAAAATTTTTTTTTCAGAGCAAATTTTAAAAAGCAAAAAAGATGAAAAAAGAGCTTGGAAATTCTTCAAAACATAAAAATTCCTTAGCAATGACCAAGGACCTGCAGACCCATCCTCATGGAGGCTGAAATGGCTGGAACTTGACAGCCAGGGACATGGGAGATTCATTTTCAAACAGTCTTGTGGGCACCTGACTTTTGGTCACATTGCCTGCCCTCCTCCCGCACCCCCAGAGCCTGCTGTCCACCCGTCAGTCTGGTGGAGACCTTGCTGGGCAGGCTGAGACGGCCTCTGGGGTCAGGGTCCTTCCTCCACCCCAGCTGCGTGTATGTGGGAGAGTGGGGGGAGGGGAGAGCTACTCTCAGCACATCCCCCTGGTCTGAGAGGCCTGAAGCCAGGCCTGGGGTCTTGAAAGACTCCAGGCAGTCCTGCTACTGCTCTGACCTGCAGCAGTCTTTGGATGGAGGGAGTATGAGAAAAGACCCCCAGGGCCTGTTGGCAGGGTGGACCCTGCCCTTGATTACCTCCTACTCCCCGGGAGCCAAACGGCTCAGGCAGAGCTGTGGCCTCGTCTGGTGAGGAAGGAGCCAGAGACCCCCAAAGGGCAGCCCCTCATGCCAGGGGCACTCTGGGCTGCGGCCACCTCTAGGCCAGTGTCCAGCTCTTTTCTGGGGCCACGGGGCTCCTGTGTGAGTCCCCAGGCTGGAGTCAGGCGCCTGGGGCTGATGAGAACCAGACTCAGGAAGCCCCCCTCTGATCAGCTGGCACTCCCATGGGCCTCGCAGCCTCCAGTTTGAGGAGTTCTTTCTTCAGGGGTTTCTCAAGCTGGCAGCTGCCCTGCCAGTTCAAACTGGATTTTTCCTGCTGTCCTTTCCCTGGCGGCCTAGCCGGGTGCGGGGTCTCTCCTAACGAGGGTTTGATGCCAAGGCCTGGGCAGCTCTGTCCTGCTGGGTCCTGGCTGATTCAGGCTTGCCCTAGGCAGCAGGCAGCTTCCCAGTCCCACCCGGGCCAGGCACCTGGGGCTGCCCTGCGTCCTTGCAGCTCTTGCCCTGCATTGGACTCCCCGACTCAAAACTCAGGCCCCACATACAGGCACTCAGTAACCCACCTTTATTCGCAGCAGTTTTACTATTAATAACAAGTTAGCCTGGCAGGGCATAAGATCCCTGGACTTTTGTCCCCAGACTCGAAGCACTGACAGAGAGTTGACGTGGCAGCCAGGGAGGGCAGGGGGCCCTTCCACAGGGCTCAGCCGCCTCCTGCTCAGACCCTTCCTGAAGCTGCTGGGGATGCACCTCACGTTGCCTCCTTCCGGAGGCCTCTCTCTGTCCCATTTCCTGGGGCCTCATTAATTCCTCCCCACCTCACCCCGTGAGAAAGCAGGTCTGTGCTGAGCCTGGCCCGGGCCCAGAGCTGGGTCTGAGCACGCCCTGGTTGGTTTGGGAAGCAGGGGGCAGGGTGCAGCAGGGGACTCACCCTGTCCCCACCCTCAACCCAGGAAAAGAGGCAGGATGGCCTTCCATCCCCATCCACGTCCTGGCCCCCACCCCACTTCCCAGGAACCCAGGGACCATGGAGCTCAAGAATATAGAACACAGTTGGTCTCATGTATAATATTTATAAAAGGGGGCTGCCAGCATCTCCACTCCTGCCCTAGACTGGCACCTGGGGTCTTTAGCTCCGAGGGACAGAGACGCTCTGGGCCCCAGCCTCTTTTTTCTCCCAGCAGTGGAATGTGAGCTACGGCCCGGGCTTGGGGTAGGGGGAGTCCCAGCCTCCCCGGGACTGGTGAAGGTCCAGGGCAGGGGTCCCTTGGGGGCGCCCAAACCAGGTAAACCCTCAAAAGAACCTGCTGGCCCCAGGTCTAAGGTGATGAGGTCTGCTCCTGGTGGAGGAATGGGAGAAGGGGACTAGAGTATCCAAGGGCCTGAGCCCAAGTGCCTGAAAGAGGCCTCGGGGACAGAAGGAGGAAAGGCAAGCAGGCTCAGGGAGATGAGGCCCCAGCAGCAAAGGAGGGGGGTGACCGCAGACCTGGTTCAGCTCTATGTGCCCCTACAGGCGGTGTGACCTCAGTGTCTACACCTGTGCAAAGAGGCTAAGAGGCTTGGGTGGGATCTGAGGCATCGGGAAGGGAGCAGCAGTACAGCTCTGCCCTGCTCCCAGCTCAGGAAGCCCCTGTATCCCAGGAGCTCAGCAGGGCAGTGGCCCAAGGGCCTTGGTCCTGGCTTTAACAAAAACCTCGACAGAGAGGACGTGGGACAGGGCCAAATGCCATAGCATTCACCACATCTTTCTCCTCCACCTGACTGGCCACTGGATGGGAGCAGGCGCTGAAGAGTCTGAGCAAGGGGACTAGGGTGAGTAGACCGAATAGGATAGGGGGGTCATCCTAGTGGCTTCCTCCATGCTGGCTGGTCCCCGAGACCCAGTCAATAATGATGAAGCTCAAACTCATGGTCATCAGCAAGAGGCCAAGTGCAGCAAAACAAAGGGCCTGTGGGGTTGGAAGTAAGGGTCAGGCCTGAGGTCAGGGTAATCCCCTTAGCCCCACAACAGCCCACCAACCTCCAGGCCCCTCGCACCAAGATTTTGGGCGTAGACCTTGCAGGTTCCTTCTCAATGGGCATGATGCGAAAGTAGAAGATGGCAGGGAAGATGAAGATGAGGCATGGGGCAGATGTGGCACCTGTAAAGAAGAAGGAAAGGCCACTGCTGGCTCATATCCACCTATTGGCTAAGGTTCAGGGGTGGACCCTTCAAACATTCCTGGTTGAAGGAGGCTCATCTTGAGACTCCGCTTAAGAGCTCTGCCTGAGTCTGGAGAGCCCACCAGCCCCTCCCTTTGTTCTCTGTCTCCTAGGATGGAAGGCTAGTGCTGTTGATGTCAGAAGAATCTGCCAGTGAATGAAGCTAGCAAAGAAGAAAAGGCAGGCTGAGAGATAGAGATGAAGCCTTGAGAATACTGGGCTCCTAGATACAGCTATTCCTGAAGGCTTCTCCATTAATTGAGGCAATATATTCCTTTCTGCTTAACTCATTTTGAGTCGGCTTTCAGGTATAGATCCAAGGGTACTGTCTGTGATTTCCACGCTACTCAGCCTCCAGGTCTGTGTGTTGGTCCCTGCAGACTGTAGGTCCCTGTCCCTGTTGGGTTGTGGAGTCAGTCTCCTGACTTGGGTCACTGCCAGGTTGTCTCAGAATTGTCTGATCTTCCAGCTCAGAGGCCCAACTGAGATGGACAGTGGACAGAACCCCAAACCTATAGTCCCATGATCCTGGGGCTGAATCAAGGCTCACCACTTACCAGCTGTGTGGCTCTCCCTTAATCACTCTGAAGCTCCTCATATGTGAAATGGGGACAAGACCCAATGAGATCCTTAGTGGGCCCCTGACCCCTGGGCTCCACCCTGTCCCCCAGCAAAGATAACTGACTCAGTGCTTCTGAGCCTTCAAAATAGATTAGAATAGCCTTAAGGACAAAATGTCAGATTCAAGGCCAAGCTGTGCACATGGCCAGCAGCCATCACTTAAATGTTTGATACAGGCTCAGGAATCTGCCAGGGTTGACAGAAGGGAACTTTTCTGGGGCAATACCCTGCCTTCATACACAGCAGGGCCAGACTCTCACCAATGACCCCGAAGATGCCCAGGATGTTAGGGGCAAAGATGACCAGCAGGTTGATACACGTGAGCAGGCTAAGGGCAATGAGCACGTGCCGCAGCCAGCTGAATTCCTGGTCCTGAAACATCATCTGCTGGATGGCGCGGCGCACCTGCAGGAGGAAGGGTAGGTGAGGAGAGTCATCAGTCTGTCAGCCCCATCAGTCCCACCCCTCCCCTTTGGTCTGGCCACCTGGCCACCTGCCCATGGGCTCACCGGAAACAGAACGATTGGCACTGTGAGTGTGACCGCTGTCAGCACGGCCACGCGCACACACAGGATCAGCACATCAAAAGAGTCCACTTTGCTGTAGGTGTGCAGCAGCTCCGACTCCACCCCGTCTGTTGCAGGCAGGGAGGGTGGTCAGCAGGAAGCCCGGGGAGGGGGTTGGGCTCTGAGCCTGGGTTGACCCTGACACTGTGGGGAAGTGGCAAAAGACTCACCTCCACAGCTACAGGACACAGTTAGGCATCACACACCTAATGAACGCCTATAGTGTGCAGGGTGCCATGGCCACTGGCCAGTCCCTTGCCCCCCAGCCTGGCCTCTGCCTCTGCCCCCACGGTCCAGCCATACCGTAGAAGGTGAGGTAGCCGAAGAGGGCGGCCAGGAAGTACATGACATACATGACGGCGATGGACAGGTTGGAGATGTGCTGCATCTTCCTCTTGGAGGGGCTATGGGGCAGCAGGGGAGGGGATTGGTGCCAAGCTGGGCCAACTGGGAAACCCTCATGTGCCCCGGGGTCTCTCTCTGGCACCACACGCTCATCATCTGGCAGCTGAAGCACCTCCTTCTTGCCCCTAATCTCCCCTCATGGCAGCCATGGAGATCTCTGATGAAATAACTTGGCTCCTGTCACTCCTTCCCCCCTTTAGGATCACATCCATTCTCCCCAGACCAACTCAAGGTAGCCCTCACCCCCTCTCCCAGCCATAGATGCTTACTCCTTGAGCTCTGTGTAGATGGGCAGCACCTCAGGGTGGCAGACGAAGGCGAAGGCCATGATGGGGATGGTGTACGCTGTCTGGGGAAACATGGTTCTGTGTCAGGACAGCACCCTCTACGTGCTCATCAGGAACCCTGCCCCGACCCTAGCCTGTTGGAACCTGTGTGTTGAGCGTGAAGTAGCTCGGGATGCAGAAGGCTGTGGCATCCGTCTCCATCTGCAGCTGTCCCTCTTCCTTGATGACCTCCGAGAGGCTGAAGTTGCCTGTGATGTTGGCAAAATGGAGGGGCAGTGGGCAGGGCACGTGGAACTTTTTGTAGATGACCTAGGTGGGGGCAGGGAAGGATGAGGCTATCAGGGCCAGGCTAGGCTGCCTGGGAAGTCACTGAAGCCGCATCTAGATCAGGACTGGAGGAGGTGACTTCTGACCCATGCTTCCCCAAGAGACCTGCCCCCTCCCTCGACCAGCATGGAGGGCGACTCACTGCAATTAGGAAGAACACCATACAGCTGAGAGAGAAGCCGCTGGAATAACCTAGGTAGCCTGCAAAGTGGGGGAGGGGAGTTATGAGACTGAAGGTCCCTGCCCAGGCGTCCCTCTGAGGCCCTGGTCCCACCACACTCACCAAGCTGCCGCATCAGTGCCAGGGGCAGAATGACAATGACAGAGACCAGGATCACCAGGTAGTTCCCATTTGTGTACCAGCCCCTGCATGGATGAGAGTGGGGAGCCCAGATGAGAGCCCATTCAGCTGCAGATGGGGCTACCTGCCTGCACTCCCAGTCAGGGTCACCGGTGGTGCCACTGAGTGATGCCACTGAGTGGCCTCTGAAGAATCCTTGCCCACAGGTCCGAGTCTCCCTTTCCCCATCTGCAAAATGGGCATACTCTCAGCACTCTCCTGGGAGAGGTGAGGACTAGTGAGCTCAGCTCCTGCTTGGTAACCATCACAATCATAGTTGCTGTTGTTTTTCCCAGGACGCACAGGTCTGGGTCCAGCCTCCCCAGGGAGTGGCCCCAAGGGGCCCAGATTCGGAGTGGCATGGAAGAACCTGGCTCTGGGGGATGGGGCCTTTTTCAGGGGGTCTTAGGGACTTGCCAACCACCTGAGCTCTTTGTTGTCCCTCCTGGCATCTGTATCCGGCATCATCCTGCCCCACACCCCCAGTGGACAATGGATGCAGGGAACTAAACGGATGAGGAATGAGAGCCTCCTTCAAGGGCAAACTCAAAGGCCAACTTTTTGGGAAAGGCCCCCAAGGCCGGGGGGCCTACTCTCAGCTGCACAGCCCCTCTGCTTGTCTAGGCTGTGCTGCCAAGGGTGGGGCCTGGCTGTTGTCTCTGCTCCTACCCACAAAGCATGGTTGATGCCATCAGTGCTGGCTAAACTGATGATAGGCAACTGGGACACTGTGGGCTTAATTTCTTGGTTGGGGCGGGGGGGCTAACACCCAAGCCACGGTCAGGAATAGCAGGAGCTTAGAGCTAAGCCCAAGGCTCTCAGGTCCTCTGCGCTCATAGGCTGGGTCCAGGGTTAGGCGGGGTCCAGTTTCCTCAGCCTCATGCCTGGCCCCACATGGCCCTCCTGGAGGTTTCCCTAGGTGCCTCATAAAGGAGTGTGCACTGAATGTCAGCTCTGCTGGCAGCTCTCGCACCCCACCTCCAACCTTTCTTCTCTCTCCCACTAGCCCAGCCTGGGCTCTGCAAGTGGGGGGCATGGAGGGATAGATTAGGGCCTCCCACCCTCACCCAGCCCAACCCCACCCTGGGGCTCACGAGGTTTGCTCCTCCAGGTTCAGGAAGGTCTGTATGACAAGGGGCAGCTCGGACTTGATGATGTACAGGTAGCTGGACATGGCTGGGGGGAGAAGGGTGAGTCAGCCAAGCCAGCCAGCCTTTAGCCTGTCCACTGCCTACTGCCTGCCCGTCAGCCTCACCTCCAATGTTCTGCAGTGTGATGGCCAGGGCTGCCGCCAGCTTTCCCGGGGTCCCAAAGGCACGGTAGCCCAGCTGCTCATAGGCACGGATGCCTGTGGGGACAGAGAATCAGGACAGTCAGGAGTGCTATCCCCAGCCCACACCTCCCCTGCTACAGGCTGGGTTTGGGGCTCACCCACGATCCCTGAGGACTTGAGCAGCAGGTGGATGGAGTAGCTGGACAGTAGGGCAACAGCCGTCAATAGGAACCTGGGGAAGATGGACAAAAAGAGGCCACTGGGGCTCCGCTGGAAGCATGAGGTAGTGAGCTCTGGGAGGCCTGAGTGTGCGGGGCCTGTGTCCGAGGTGTCTGGACCCCCCATGTGTGTGGATGCTAGCTCAGCAGGCCCCAGGAGTGGCAAACACTACTCGGATTGACCCAGGGTGGTCATGACCCAGAAGGAGCCCTCTGAGCACCACCCCTTGAGTTCTTGAAACAAACATGTTTTCCATTTAGGCTGCAGGGCAGAGCTCCCAGGTAAGGACACGTGTCCCCACACAAGGCCTGGCCGTGGGGGTTCAGCCATCATGTGTGAGTGTGGTAGAAGGACAGACTCCGGCCTGTTAGGCTGGCCCCGTGTCGTCATCTCAGTGGGTTTACTGGGAAATGAGGTATATTTGTCTGGCCCTGGATGGTTTCTTCGGCCGTGGTTTGGGTTGAGTGCAAGTGCCCACCCAGTGCAGCCTGGGTCTTGGGACAGGAAACTGGCAGGTCCTGGGAGGTCAGGTTTAGGGCTCCCATCTTTAGCAGGTTTGCTGACGGCACTCACAGGAAAAGGATGATGCCCGTGTTGGCCATGGCGTAGGCGAGCCCCAGGATGCCGCTGCCCATGATGGCGTTGCTGAGGTTGAACACTGACATCCCAAATGAAGTCTTCCCCTCAAACTGCAGGCACCAGAGTGAGATAGGAGAGGGGAGGCAGGTCAGCAAATCAGATGGAGGGCAAATCAGCTTTCCCCCTCACTGTCCTTGGCCCCCCACTGCTCCCAGATGTGCCCCTGAGCCCCCCACTGCTGCCCCCGCTCACGTCGGTGAAGTGTGGCTCCTTGCTGGGGCTTTTCTGTAGGAAGCCCTCGCCCTCAACACAGCTCCGTCCGGGGCCCTCGACCCTGTAGGCACAGGCCAGGGCAGGCAGCTCAGCTCTGGCCCCCGGTCCTGCACTCTGCCCTGCCCTGCCCTAAGCCATTACTGCGTCCCTTGCTCACCTCTGGTTGCTGGCCGTTGGGGTGGCAACTGGGAGTAGCCCCTCCAAGTGTTTGCCGTTGGGCACCAGCTCCACCATCTCCATCTGCAGAGGTGCCTCCATTGCTCGGGGACCACCACCAGGAACACTAGTTCTTACACTGACACAGTCAGAAGTCACAGAGCAGACAGTCCCTCTGGTTACCCTCATGCCTTGGGCCCATGGCCCAGACTCCCACAGGAAGTGTGCAGCTGTAACACACCTCCCAGAAGTCCACTCGGGACATACATGCACATGCACCTCTGCCTGCTGCCCCCTGGAACCTGCCACTGGCGGATAGAGCTTGAATACATGAGTTCTCCAGGACATCCTGAGGGGACACCTCAGCCAGTACCTTGTGCTGCCCCCACCACACTCACATACCAGCCCAGGCGAGGGACTTCAGTTTACCCATCTGTGAAGTGAGGGTCAGTTGGATGATCTGAGTTCAGAGCCCAGTGACACCAGGATCCCAGGATGCTGAGTGTCAGGCCTCCAGACCCCACTCTGGGGATGGGCCCGGGACTGACTCCCTCTCTCTGACATGAGTGCTGGGAGACAGTTTCCTGTGCCGGCCCCGTGTGCCAGGGGCCTCTGAGCCAACCTAGAATGGCACTGCCCGACGGCTGGAGGCCTCGGGAGAGGGTGAGGGCTGTGGGCCCTGTTCCCAGCCGCCCGGCGGGCTTTGCTGGCAGCCAGAACAAAGGGCCCTCTGTGGGCTGAGAGCTGGCGCTGGGAACGGCAGGCGCAGAGGCCACCCCCCCCCCCCCCCGGAGCCAGGAGGCCTGAGGCGGTGCTGGGTGGCTGGACACCTGGGCCCTGCCCGCCTGGCTGTGAAGGGCCCTCAGGGGGCCTTCCAGGAAATGGGTGTCCTGAGGCCCGTTCCCTGGGCCACATAGGCCTCACCCTCCACACAGCTCTGGCCTCGGGGCCATGTTCTCTTTCAACCTCTCCTCCCCTGCTGAGGAACCTCCACCCTTAGATGCCCACCCTTTGAGTAGATTCCCCACTTCCAGGGGCCCCAGGTCAGGAACTCAGGGCCTTCCTTGGTCAGATTTAGCCCTCCAGTCCTGTCCACTCAGGACCATAACAATTTGAGCATCTCTTCTCATGCCCTCTTTTCCTTGACCAGAGTCCCTAAGGTCAGCCTGTTTTCTTCATGTCCCTGCCCTGAGCCTCACCTACAGTATCTCTCCAAGGATACCAGACCTAGTCTCCAGAGTCACTCCAGACTGCCCCCTGGCTCTCAGCTGGGGTTGCCCTTGCCGGGCCTCCTGCCCTGGGCAGGCTGGGACAGGCCCTGAGAGTGTGCTGAGTTGGCAGCCTGGACAAAGCACTTTTCTCTCCCTTAATATTCTTCCCTAGCAGCCAAGCACTGTCTCCAGGGAGACCACAGCCCATGGCATGGTCATGGCCAAGGTACCTGAGGTCCTCGCTCCAGGTTCCCCATCCCCCCAGAGGGACCTGGGCCTAGACCTTCAGATCCTGTCTATAACTCATGACCAGTCACGGCTAGGCTTCAGGCTGGCCTGAGATCCCAGAGAGGACATGGAATATTCTTCCTCAAGTGGCTTCCAGTCTGAAAGGGACAAAACCCCAACACGCAACTCCCATCGTATGGCTCCTGTTGTAACTGTGTGTGAGCCACATAGTGCTGGGACTCAAAAAAAAAAAAAAAAAAATAGAGAGTGAGAGAAGCAACAAGGAAGGTTTCCTGGAGGAGAAGGTGATGGAGCCAGTAATGAAATTCCAGTAGAAGCCCCCAAGGTATGGAAAAGGAAAGAGTACCTGAGGGCACAACATGGGCAAAGGCCCTGAGATGCGGTATGAGGCAGGCTGTGAGGAGAAAATGAAGATTCCATGGCCATAGATAAGCCTGATAGGGCCTTGAAGGCCAGGTCAAGGAGTCTGTACTTCAGTCTAAGGCAGGGCTAAGGACCAGGGGGCCAGGATAGAGATTGGTGTTGGCCTGGCATGCAGACCCTCAGCCATTCCCCGAGGCTTGCAGCCCATTTTTGACAGTTCTCATCTCAGATTTGCCACTTCCCAGGCTCCTTTGCACCAGATATCAGGGCAGACTCAGGGGATAGTCCCTGTCTGAGGAAACTCACCAGCAGATCCTGACCCACTATGGGGAAAGCCCAGAGTCACCACTCTGGGTCTGAGGCCTGGCCTGGCTCTGCATCCCCACGTGACTATGGGCAAAGTATTCCCCACTCAGGACCTCAGTGTCCTCCTGTCCTCTAGGAATTCTGTGAAGTTTGGCCAAAGGAGGGAACAGAGTAAGGAGCCTCCCTGAAGCCTTCGCCCCCAGAGAGGAGCCAGGCTCTGGAGTGGGGAGATCACTGCGACCTTGGGCAGGTCATCAGAATAGCACCTATCCTGAGTGTAGCATGCGTTTGGACAGTAAATCGATGGCCCAGGCCACTGCCCTGGGGCCTGTTTGCTCTGCTGCGAGATAAAGGCCAGGAGGGGCCAGGCGCCACAGGGATCGCGCAACAGGTAACGTCCACCCACGCAGACATCACAGGGTGAGAACTCGTCAGGCACACCTCCTCGGCAGGCATTGAGTTTGGCTAATTAAAGATTTTGAGGCCCAGGAATCCAGGCCACAATGGGGCCACTGCTTGCATCAGCTGCTATGGGAAGCACACCTCTCTGTCTCTGCATCAAGGTCCTTGGAGCCACCAGGGCTCTGAGCCCAGCTTTCCTCCCCAGTGCTGAGGGACGGAAGTGGGTCTGCAGCAGCATGCTGGCTACAGGAAGCCATCCACACTGTCCTTCCCTCCATCCTGTGGCCACATGGGCTGGTGGAGGCACAGACCCCACAGAGCTTGCTGCTATGGCCCCTGGCTTCCTGTGCCTGGGTAGCCCTTACCTCAGCCCAGATCTCAGGGGAGAGGCAGCTGGCCTGGTTTAAGGGTTCTTTGTGGTTATCCCTGGGGCTGGCCCCAGGTCTAGCTCACCCATCTTTACCAGTCCCCTTGTTGGCTAAGAGAAGATGCCCTCCCCAGACCAGCACCCCTTTGCCCACCTGCTTCTCCAGGCTTCAGAAGGAAAACACCCCCCTCGGAGAAGCTATCAGTCAACAGGGGAACCGGATTCAATGGACATGGCTGGACTGTATGTTCTCAAGGCACAGCCACAGGGATTGGTGCAGAGCTGATTGCTGAGGTCAGGCATCTAGGGATAGGGTGTGTGGGAGGGTATGCAGAACAGGGGAGAGAACTAAAGCAAACTCCTTGCCCCTTCCCCTGAACCACAACTCCAGATCCAACCTCAGCAGATCCAGTCTTCCATCCACCATTCCCCCACTGTCAACAACACTGAGTAAGTGGCTAGTGTGTGGCCGACACCTGGCTAGTACTGAGGGGGTGCATGCAGGACGGGGCACGTCCAGGGAAAGGAAAATGGTGCAGAACGCTGATGTGTTGGCCACAACAATCCTCATCCCCTAGCTCGCTGGCCACGTGCTTTTGTGTTCTGGGCATCCGGAAGTGTCTAGGAGGATCTGAGGACCCCAGCTGGGACCGGAAGATGGACTTTCCTGTGACAGGGTACATTTTCTAAACACCTAACAGATGTGTAGCATTGGGCCTATCCCCAGACACCTAGGCCTTCCCTCCTGCCCAACTCTGGACCCTCCTTGCTCAGATCGCCCCCAGTGGAAGCAGCAGTCAGAACCTCTTGGCTCAAGACCTGGCCAGAGCCTGCAGCAGCCCTCTCCTTCCACTGCCAGCCTGCTGAGAAGGACGTGCAGCCCGAGGCCCAGCTGAGGCAAAGGACAGGACATCACGTGGCTGTGGCCCCCCAGGGGCAGGGGAGACCCCAAGCCAGCCAGCCAATCCTCCTTCCTACTGACCCGGAATCCCCTGGAGGCGGCCAAATATTTGGACAGCCGGACTTCTGGCCCCAAAGAAAGCTGGAGCAGGGGCCCAGGGCAGCTCAGGACTCATTGGAGACCCTGATGGGGATGCTAAAGGCAAGGTCAGCCTGGGGAGAGGCGCCATCCAATGTCAGGAAGAAGCAGAGTGAGGCAGAGGGAGGGAAGAGAGAGACAGGGAGAGAAAACATACACACATGTGTCCATGCATATTGATGCAGACCAAGAGACAGACAGAGGCACGGGGAGAGAAAGAAATGCAGATGGATACAGAGGGACGCAAACAGAGAAAAATACTGGTGGGTAGACATTCAGACAAGGAGACAGAAAGAGACAATCAGATCGGTGAGAGACAGAGACAGAGATGGCCAACCAGTTAGAGATAGCCAGATGGAGAAAGAGACAATGAGACAGCAAGAGACGGCAAGAGACAGCCAGTGAAAGACAGTGTCCCAGAGGGAACAAGAAGCGGAGAGGGAGCCAGAGGTTCAGTTGAGGGGGGTGGCAGGCCCAGTGGGCACTGCAGGGTTGCCACAGCATTTCCATGTTCCTACAAGGGCAGGTTATGCCCCCATTAGCCAGACGCAAGACATCTAGAGGGTAGAACTGAGCCCACTAGGGCCACAAAGCCAGGCGCAGCTGGAAAGCCCAGAGCCCCAGAGTTCAGCACCCATCATTTATCTACCTGCACAATGGGAAACATACACTGAGATGACAGTCAGTCGAAGTGACCCTGTCCTCAGCGGCCACGCACGTGTGCAGACGTGCCGGCTGAGAGGCTGTGTACAGGACGTGGCCCGCAGAGCGGAAATTCAAAACCAAGCCACCCCAGGTCGCTGGCCGGAAAGCCCCTCCTGCCCCAGCAGCTGGTCCTTCCCTTTGGCCCCCAGAAGCCCCGCCTGGTCCTCTAAAGCGCCCCCATCCTGCATCTGTCTTCTTATCCAAAGTCCAGCCCTCCACCCACCAGACTGAGTATGCACAGGGCACATAGTAGATACTCAGTAAAAATTAAGTGAATGGAATGAGTTCTAAGTTTTTGGCAAGCCACCAGCCCATTTCATCTACTCCAAGTGGCGCCTGGCTCCCTGGACATTTCTGCACTAGAACATCTTCCAGCAGCGCCCCTATCCTGCTACGGTATAGGCTGCACATCCACCCCAGGTTGCTGTGCACACAGATGCCAACACTGTACCTCTCTTGCAGCCAGCCACTCCCCCAAAATATTTTTCCCCTCACACTGAGTCCCTGCAACCTACTCAGCCCAGACTTTCCGGGTGCACTCAGTTCAGCTCAAAAACCTTCCCCACCCCTACACAGAGACCATGAACCACCCAGCCTGTCCTGTTGTGTTTCAGTTTTTCCATTTGTCTGGGGATCCAAGCCTACTTGTTAGAGCAGCAGGCACCAGGACAAGAGCAAACAACTCTCATGGTCTGGCCACCTGGAGTCCTGGACTGTGAGTGTTTGTGACATGAGCCCAAAGAACTAGTACTGAACAAAGGGTGGCTTGAGAAGCCGGTGAGGACAGGGGTTCTATGGGCCCAGGCAGAACAAAGTTCTGAGACATACACCCCTACTCTCCCCAGAAACAGTCCCTTGCCCCCAACTCCAGACCTCTTGGCGATGTGCCAGGCCTGGCCTCATCCAATCAGATTCCTCCCACCTTTGGTGCTTCCTGCAGGAAGCCTTCCATGGTTGTGCAGAACCTTCCCGTCTCGAAATGGTATTGTCCCCGGATTTCTCCAGCTTTCTATGCTCCACAGTGAGAATCTCAGAGGGATTTGCTTCCTTTCCAGAAGGAAGTGAGCCCCCATGCCAGACTGTACTGAAGAGGAAGGGCCTTTTCAGGGACAGCACAGGGGTCCAAGGCAGTCATGTAAGGAAGGACAGGACTGGCAGGCTCAGGGAAGGATGGGCCTGGGTCACGGTGTCCCCCCACGGTGCAAGGACCTTTGACTTACATCCTCTCAGACCTGTCCTAGAGCCTATACCTTCGCTCAGGGCTCAGGTCACTGTGGGGGAGAGGGTGGATTCCCACAGGCCCCGCCCCTGGCCTCCCCCTCCCCTGGTGTAAACAAACGCACGCACTGGCTGTGGCCAATGGAAGGGGCCAATCGGGCGGGGGCGGGCTCCCGCAAACCAAGGCAGGGTCTTTTCCCTCTGCCCCTGCGCGCATTGCCAGCTCTCACACCCGGTCCCAGAGCTCCGCCGAGAGGAGTGCAGACCGAGCCCCGCCCTCAGGCCAGGGAGCCACACACACCCTGCGCTGGCCGTGCCCGCTGGCCCGGCTGCAAATGGCACGGGCTCTGGGACCAACATGTGGCCTGCGGCCCCTCAGGCAGCCTGGCCGTCTGTCTCTGCCCTCAAGCCCCTGCCTAACGCAGCGGGATAAATATACCCGGACTCCCGGCGTGCCAGCCGGGCCGATATGCTTGTCAGGCGCCCGTCGGGGCAGCGCTCCAGGGTCTGCTCCCGGGCCCTCTTAGGCCCCCGTCCGGGACCCTATCGAGCCCGTCCAAGTGGGCCCTGCCTCGGGAAGTCCATGTCGTGCCACCAAAGCCCCCAACAAGGCGTCCTGCCGCCTCGGCCCCGGTTGCCGCCGACCTCCTGCTGTCCTGCCCGGCACTGTGAGGGGCCCCGAAACGACGAGGTGCCCCGCCCGAGACACCAACTCAAGCTCGGAGCTGAGTCTCGACTGGCGAGTCCTCAGACCTGCCCCTAGAGCGCAAGGGGCCGTGACTCCCCGGAGGCCAGGGAAGCTGCCCAGAGCCCGGCTCCGGACGCGAGAGTGGACAGTAGGGCTCCGCCCCCCTGGTGCCCCTGGGCGGGGGGTCGGCGCCCCAGCGGTACCTGGCCTCACAGTTGGGGACGCGCGGTGCTCCGCTCCGGCGGGTGCTATCCGCTCTGCTCCCGGCTGAGCGCAGCGGCGGGGGATGAAGGGCGCCCGGCCCCGCCCCCGACCCGCCCCCGGCCCGCCAATCCCCGGCGGCCCGCGGGAGGAGGGGCTGGTCGGGGAGAGGCGGGGGGCCCCCGCAGGCCTGGAGCAAAGGGGCAGCTTGTGCGCTAAGGAGCCCCTAGGTAGGAGAGCAGCTGATTCGGGAGGGGCTCAGTTGAGTCTTGTAGGGGGAATGCTTCAGTCCAAAGCAGATTCTCTCTGAGTCTCTGAGTGCCCCTTAACCCTTGAAATGCTCTGCCCTCACCTCCCTGAAGCCAGAAGAGGCTCTTCAACCAAGAGGAGTGGGAAGAGGGCCACGTTTAACCTCAGTGACGGGTGCTCTGAATGGGGGAGTTTCACATATCACTCAGGCACAAAATGTCTTTCTGCCTGCCTCACCCTTCCCAAGCAGAAATGGGATAGGGTGAGGACAGGGCCTCCCTCATCAATTCTTCTGTCTTCACCCCAGATATTCAGAAGAGATTGAGGGTAGACAAGGGTAGGGGCAGTGAGGACAGGAGTAGAGTAAGGCCTGGCTCATGCTGAGCCCTGCCTGGAATCTCCCTGGCCATGCCCCCACCCCCCCATTTTCTTATGTCTAAGGAGTAGGAGGCAGCTGTGTCTGCCCATGGGAAGTGGGGCCTGGGACTTGGTGCCTTGGGGAAAGGGGTTGTAGGGTGGCCCTGTTCTTGGCTGGGGGCTCCTATCCCACCCCTGCCTCCTTCCCACCCAGGGCCTTGGTGCTCAGAGGTGGAAGTGGGTGTTAAGCCCTGCCACCCCAGGCACAGCCAGCAGGGAGCTGGGGGAGGTCTTGACCTTGGGGGTGAGCTGGTGGGGGGGATTCCCAGAACAGCTGTGTCCCTTGCTTCTCAGCCACTGGCTCTGATCCGATTAATCCCATGGCCTCTGCTGTTCCCAGCCACTGGATGTCTCTGTGTCATGTCTGCCCCCCTCCCTGGTGCTGGGGAGAATACCCTGGGAGGACTGTCCTCGCCCCTCCCCTGCCCTGGGCTGGGAGTCAGGACTCCAGAGTTCTCTTCCTACTGACTCACAGCACCACCACAGTCAAACCCTAGCTTACCTCAGTTTCCCTCTGTGTCACAAGGAAATGTTTCTGTCTTTTCCTCTGGCCTGAGGGAGTGGGGGTAGGGGGAAGGTCTGAGTGCCAAGCCGGCAGGGGACTCAGCTTCAGCTAGGAGTGCAGAGGAGGGGCTGGGAGGGCTAAAGAGAAAGGCATTAGGATGGTGCCGATCCTTGAAAATCTCAAACCATCCAAGCTCCTGCCCTGCTGATGGCCAAAAAACAGGAAGGGACGGGCTCTCCCTCTCAGTTTGGAGCTGGTGTAATCCCCAGATCACAGCTTACCTTGGCCATGAGAGACTCCAAAGGGGCTTGAGGACTGCCTATGGGACAGAGACAATAGGAGAGGTGCTGACCAGGTCTGACTCAGGTCTGCCCCCCACCTCCCACCTCCAGACATCCTGGATGCTCACAGAAGCCATTTGCAAAGGGCTAGGAGCTCCTACTGGTAATTCCTGAGGAGTCAGGCATGGCTTCAAGTTCACCTAGCATGTGGGTGTTGGGGTCCTCAATCCAGACTGGAGGGATCAGGGGCCAGCTGGGCTGGGCTGCTGTGGGAGGCCCAGAGGCAGTATGATGTGGGGTCCTGGGCCAGGCCAGTTGTGGCCAGGCTGAGAAGAGGAGCTGCCTGTTTGTTGATGCTAGGGCCTGGGCCCCAGCCAGGGCAAACACAGCTTGGAGGCCTTTTCCGCCACCTGCTGAGTCTCCCAGCCCGGCCTGAGGTGGCTGGATGGCTGGCATCCGTTATGGGGCTATGAGAGGTACCGAGCACCTTCTTCCAGGGGCCAGAGGGAATGTCCACCCCCGCAGCTGCCGTGTTGGGGTCAGCCACCTGCGTCAGCCTTCAGCCCAGCCCCCTACCTCCACTCCCCCATCTCCAGAAATGGAGACACTGGCCCAAGATGCTATCAGACATGTGAAGCAGAACTTAAGGTCCCAGGATCACTCGGACCCTCCTTCCAGGATCCTGGCAGCCCTTTGCTTTGCTTCTCTCTCTTTAGTCACATCTTCTCAGCTTCCAGCTAGGCAGTCTCCTCTCACCATGCCAGCCCCTCCCCTGGCACATCACCTACACAGTGCCCCAAGACCCTCTCTGACAGTGAGGCCCCATCTTCACCTCCAACCCAGATCCTAGCATCTGTATCCACTGACTCCTCAGACCCCCTGCAGGCACCTGCCTCTCACCCAGCTGGCCTCCCTGACATCCTCCCAACCTGCTCCTCATCCCAGTTGGCATCTTCACCTCCTCTGCTGCCTGGCTGGCCACATACATTCCTGCTGTTTGAAGAATGTGCCAGCCTTCAGCTCCCTGTGCTTCTGCCCTCCTGGTTCCCCATCGTGTCCCACCTCCTTGGCGAATTCTCACTTGTCCCTCAACACCCAAATAGAAGATCAGCTCTGAGAACCCAGCCTGATTCCCAGGAAAAGCTGGCTCTTCTTACATGTACTGCGACTGCTTTGGCCCTCCCACCACTCAGCCTCAGTGTCTCAGAGAGCTCTGTGTGGGACCTCTAGACAGGAAAGCTCCTGCCAGCTTAGAGCATGTGGATCAGGAAAAGCCTGATGGAGGAGCAGTCTGTGGGCTTGACTCTGCCAAGGCAAAGAAAGGCCCCTGCCAGCGTGGGGAAGAGAGGGCACTGTGGATGGAAGAAATGGCTTTGCCACAGGGAAACTTGAGTGTGAGTGTGGGATTAGCACCAATAGGTGGAGGGCTGTGTGCAGAGGCAGGACCCTTGGACTGGAGTCATGTGGAGGGCTTTCAAGGCCTCACAGGGGAGGGTGGTTCTCACCTCCACACCCACAGCTTCTGACTACACTCTGCCCAGTTTGGTGTCTGGGAGGCTCCTCTCCACATGAGCAGAGGTTTAGGGGTATGGAAGTAGAAAGGGGACCCACAGGCAAGCCCTCTTGTCTAGTTCTCCCCTGGCCTGGGTCCCCAGAACTGCTGGTGACCTCTTGGCTGAAGCCTGGCCCCCAGTCCCAGAGGGCCCTCCCTTTCTCCCCTGAGAGCTAGCCCCCAGCTTCTGTGGCCACTGAAGCAGCTTAATGAGCCCAGGGCACGTGGGCCATGCCACTGCCTATGGGGAGGGCTCAAGCCCCCAGGGCCACCCGACCAGGTCCTGACGTCAGCAGCATTAACCATCCTCCAGGCCTGTCTAATTTCTGGTCGGTGGCCAGGCCAGGTCAGTCCCACCAGAGCCAGAGTTGAAGGCCGAGAAGATCCCCACCTGGAGGTTGAGGTCAGGCAGGGAAGTCAGTGGCTGGAGGTGACCACAGTAAACACCCCTCACCTCCAAGACTAGGGTGTGGCCGCCACTGGGCCAACTCTGGGCCGGCTCTCTCTGATCCTCTGCCCTGGACTGTGAATCAGGCATTGGGCATCCATTGATCCTGCTCCTTATGCTGTAATTATACCAGTGCGGTGATTTGGGCTGGGGAGGCTCTGGCCCGGGAGACTCAGAGGCAACCCTATGATCCTTGCTGCCCATAGACAGGGCAGCTTGAGGCCAGGCAGCGTCCCTAGTACATGGGGTCCAAGAATGTTGGTCTTTAATCCCAGTCTCTGGGATCAGAACCACACTTGGAAAGGGACTCACTGGAGCGTGGAGTCCAGCCTCTGCCTAGTGTTTGACCTTCTCTCTGTCCCTTCCCCAGAGAAGGCTGGGGAGCTCATTACTTTCCTTGCAAGACACAGTGGCTTCGCAGAAGACCCCAGTAGCCCACCTCTCCTGACAGCTTCCTATGTCTCAAGCCTGCCAGCTCCAGCTCCTCAAGGCCACCATCTTCTGCCTTGAGCCTCCCTCTAAAATCTCTCCATCACTCTCACCTGCGCCACCTCTCACCAGTAAACTGTTTGGGCAGAGGGTTCTGAGTAGGGATGAATAACCCTAACTCAGCCAGGTCCCAAACCATCCAGTGGAGGTCCTGAACTACTGGCCTGAGACCCATGCTCCCCTCAGGCCTCTGAACAGCACCAGCGTGGCTGACCACGTGTCCTGGGCTCCCTAACCCATCCCGTGTCTCCCCCAGTCTGTGCACAGGCCTGAGTACCCTCACTCTCCCCTTCCAGCCCCCTTAGGCTCACAGCGCCACTCTCCACCTGGAAATTGAGGATGCTGCCCATTTGCTACCTTCAGCCCAGCTGCAAGGATCTGTCTTACTTCTGGACATCTCCCCCAAGTGGCCACCGGCCCAGAAAACTCAGTCCCTTCAACAATCCTCTGTAATCCCAGCTCGGTGGAGGCAAGGATCTGTCTTACTTCTGGACATCTCCCCCAAGTGGCCACCGGCCCAGAAAACTCAGTCCCTTCAACAATCCTCTGTAATCCCAGCTCGGTGGAGGCATCACATGCACAGATCCAGACCCTTGTCACTGAGTCCCATTCATTGCTGATCCTGGCCCCATGGGGAATGAGGACATAAGTTTCTTCCTCAGGGATCCCACAGCCCCATCCTCTCTCCTCTCTTCCCCCATGGCCCACCCCCAGGAAAAATGTGTGCCCCTATACATGTGTTTTTATGAAAATTTTTAATGACTTTTTTTTCTAGAAGCAGATTTGGAAAATATCATTGAAGATTTTATTTCCATTCAAGCCAGGAAAATAATATTATAAATTTTGTTTTTGGTAGAAATAAAATAATTAAGCTTAAAGTCATGTTGTGAGTTTTCATATAAGTACTTTCAATTTTTTTCAATGTTTTTTCCTCTAATGTTCTGTTAAAAAATTAATCTTTAAAACTGCATAAAAACATATATAGGGTTGGACATTTTTCCTTTTGCTTCGGGGTCCAAGATGGCTCTCCAGGGCTCACTTGGATCTTTATTTAAAATTTGGATATTTTGTTCATCATGGATTTTTTTTGGTAGTAATTTTGATTTTTAAAATACTGCAGTAATATCTATCTAAATTACTGAATCTTTTAGCACCACCCTAAATTTTGCTGCTGAAGTGAGAGCCTCACTCCTGGCCCTGCAATTATGTCCTAGCTTCGAGGGCTTCCTGGACCCATCATCTTCTGCAGGAAGCACAGGCCCTCAGGCTGGCACTTGGCACCTGCCCACTGTCTCCCCACGCCACCTCCCCTTCCTTGCTCCCACTCCATTGAACACTCAAGGCCCACAAGCCCATGATCCTGGGCCTTCTACACCCTACTGCCTCTGCTGGAATGAGCTTCCACCTTGCAACCCCCTCTTGATACAAGACTGTCCCTGTGAATGTTTCCCACAACTCCTCAACCCCTCTCAAGAGGCACAAGTTGATCCCATGCCCCAAGAGTGCCCCTGCCAAGTCAGGTCAGGTGCCTCTCTCTGGAAGGGACCATCTTCCCACTTATGTCCAGCCGGCACTGTGCACTTAATAAATGCCCATGAGTCGTGATAATGAATGCTCTCCCCCTCCCCGCAAGAAAGGACAGCTGGGGCCTGATGCAAAGGTTTATTGCTGAGTCTGTGCATCTAGCTGAAGGGAGTGCGAATTATGCCCTGGCCTTGCTAGACAGGAGCTCCTTGTCCTTGTGCAGCACAGGCCCTGGCCCGTGGGCATCAGCAAGGACTCAGTGCTTGATGGGGAAGTAAGGAGGAGGGCTGTGGGGACATGGGATTTGTCCCTGTTGGCTGAGGCATGGCCCTCAGTTTCTCCCACCAGGGAATGGGCCCTGAATGGGAAGGGTGAGAGAAACTGCTGGCAGGGACAGGAGGGCCACCTGGGTTTGCTTGTGACCCAACCTGAGGTAGACTCCTCTGGGCACAACCTGGGCCTCCTTCCTGTCTCAAATCCTCTGTCTCGGACTGATCGATGGGACCCGGACTCTGCTCCCAGCCACCCCTCAGGACAGTTTGACCATTGGCCACAGCGGTGTCAACAGTACCCTCCCTCAATAGGTCATCCCCTTGGCTAGCCAGCCTGGAGTGCTGTGGGTGGGTGGATGAGGTAGGCTATGAATTCAGTGTCTGAGGATGAAAGGGGCAGAGCCTGTGGGGGAGGAGGTCAGGGTATGTGGGGAAGGGTCCAGCTTGAATATACCCCTGGCACCCAGGGGCTCCCAGGCCTGCCCCTACTCACTAATTCATCTACATTCAATCTACACAGGCCAGAGCTAGCTTGGACTTTGGACCCCTGAAGCTGCTGGGCGGGGCAGTCACTAGCCACTGGGTAGGCAGGTGTCAGACTTGTCACATGGAGGTGGTAAGGCTAGAATGGGCTGATGGTAAGCAGCAGGCCTGCGTGGAGGAGGGTTTCCTGCCTGCCCTACTGCCCTTTATGAAACTCTGGGAGGGAGGGCTGTTTGCTGAACCCAGACCCACCAGGTGAGTCATGGACCTCCAGGAGCAGGAGAGCCACAGGAGACTGGTCAGTTGGACACTGCTGAGTCACCATGAGCTCTAGCTGCCCCAAGTTCTGCTTGTTTCTAGCTGAGGCTGGCTATGGTGGGTTGTGGAGGCCAGTGCAGCCAGGCCGTGAAGGGCAGCACTAGGGGTGGGGGTGCCAGGCTCCGGGAGACCTGGCAGTCCTGGGAGCCATGGGGGAGGGTTAGGGCCTCAAGGCTAGTGGGGCTCAGGGCTTTGGGTCTGTGGCTGGTGGGGCCATAGCCTGGGGCCCAGGAGTCCTGGGGGCAGATTGGGTCCTGTGGACCAGGGCTACAAGGCGGCTAGGTCTACAGAATCTCAGGGGTACGCATGAGTTCTGGTACCTGTGAGGAGAAAAAGGAGCAGAGTCAACATTCTTAAGCACTAAAATAATTGGGTTTAGGCTGAGAGCGGCGGGAAGGTGGACTTGGAAGCAGTGGCACCTGGAGGGTTGTGGAGGGGTCAAAAGGGATTGATTGGGTGGTGCTTGTGAGCAGAGGGTAGGGGCCAGTGGCAGTGGGGTGGAGCCTGGTAGCAGTGGGGTCTGGGAGTTGGGGGCCAGACTACAGGCAATTAGAGTGGCTCTGGAAAGCTGGGTATGCGCCTGCTGTTGAGAGATGGGGTGGCAAGCTGGGAATGGGGCTTGGAGTATTGGGATTAAGGGGCACGACGACAGGGGAGCATCCTGGCCCTCGAGGAAGAGCCACCTCAGAAGAGGCCGCAGTCTTTGAGGTTCTCCTTGATGATGATGTCAGTGACGGCGTCAAAGACAAACTTGACGTTCTGTGTGTCGGTGGCGCATGTCATGTGAGAATAGATCTCCTTCACGTCGCGTCTCATGTTGAGCTCGAGGAACTGCACTTTGATGTAGTTACCGGCGTCCTCATACGTGTTAGGCCCTGGCGGGAAAGGTGGCTCTCACTCTGCCCCAAATCCTTCCTGCGGTGGGAGGAGAGCTGGCTGAGATAGTAGGGTGGGGGCACCGCTTAGCGGCAGATCGAGGGTCTCACCGTTATAGTCAGGGAAGCAGATGCTGAGATGAGCCTTTTTGATCTTCTCAAAGAAAACGTCCTTCTTGTTGAGGAAGAGCACGATGGACGTGGTAGCGAAGTAGCGGTGGTTGCAGATGCTGTTGAAAAGGTGCAGGCTCTCGTGCATGCGGTTCTGAGGAGGGCAGAGGCTGTCGGGCACCGGAGGACAGCGGCCGCCACCCCTACCTGGCCGATCCCTGCTCTCTGGGCTCTGAGGCCTCCCCGCCCTCCAGGACAGCTCCAAGACCGCCTCCCATTTAGCGCCCCTGAGCGGAGCTGCAGGCTGCCTAGTTTCCTCCTTCAGACTGCTCTGGGACGAATGTCCCCTACACGCCTGCAAGGCCGTCTCCGCTTTCCGCTGTCCACCTCCCGGCTTTAACTCTCAGGCCCTACTGGACACTCACCACTTCATCGTCCTCCACCAGCACCATGTCGTAAGCACTCAGCGCCGCGATGAAAATGATGCAGGTCACACCTTCGAAGCAGTGGATCCACTTCTTGCGCTCCGAGCGCTGCCCGCCCACATCAAACATTCTGCAGGGCCGTGGGGACCTTAACCTGCGCCATCGAGCCCACTGGACGCACCCACAGGCATCCCCTCCTAATGCTAGCTGGGAGGCACCCAGATGGGACTGGCATCCGGCGGGGCCAGGCCTTTCTGTAGGCGGGGTGTCCGAGAAGGGGCAGGGTCTGTAGCCATTGGGCCTTGGGCGGTGAACTTGTAGGCAGGCCCCCAGAGATAGAGCGAGGGCGCGGGGTCATACCGGAAGTTGAGGTCCTTGAAGGAGAACTGTGTCTCAATGATACCCGTAGTCTTGACACGGGAGCGCAGCACGTCTTGTTCAGTGGGCACATAGCCTGGGGTTACCAGGCGCTCCAGGTCCGAGAGGTAGCTGCGAAAGACCCCGGGTGTGGGTAGGGTTGCGTGGATGGGTGTGTCAGGGCCCCGCCCACGCCCCTGCACCCGGCCTGCGCTCTCACTAGCCCGCAGAGTCGTTGAGCTGGTACTCCGAGGCGCGCTCAAAACAGGCCTGGATGCCCGAGTCCTTCCACAGCCTCTGGATGATGTCTGACATCTCCTTGGGCATCGTGCCCTCCTCGATGGTGTCGGCCATGTGCATCAGCTTCCGGGCGTCGTCCTGGGGGAAGAGGGAGTGGTTGGTAGTGACCACGGACTTGGGCCCAGCCTCGTGCCTCGAGTCCCCAGAGGCCCTGTTCAACCCTCCTCTTGGCACACCTGACGCGCAGAGTCTCCATACTGGATGTTCAGTGTGGTCATGGCACGCACTATGGCCAGGATAGACTGCAGCGTATTGCCATAGATGATGGCAATGAACTCGAGGCACTCTTCCAGCGAGTACCCATCTTGATGGATGATCCTACGGGCGGGAGGAGTCGGGTCAGCTTATCTTGGGTAGGTGGGGTAGGACAGACCCCGTGCTTGCGTATTCCCACCCCCAGGGGCCCCCAGGGGCCTCCATAGGGCAGAGGCACTCACTTCATCTGCTTGACAATGGTGCTTTTCCCAGACTCACCGGCACCTGAAATGGAAGCCCTGCCTCAGAGCCACGCTGACCGCACTACTCCTTTACCCCATCAAAAAAAAAAAAAGCCCACAAAAAACCAAGGTCTGCAAGATGGCTAGGGGACCCAGAGCACTAGCCCAACCCCCAGAACAGTTCCACTTGTCTTCCCCCAACCCTCCAAAATAAAGTACTGGCACCCAGGCGGAAAAACGTTTGTAAATGTCAAGGGTGACAGAAAGGGGCTGACGAGGGGAATCCAACTGTGCTGGGGAGCCTCCAAGACTGGTATACGCAGTCGTTAGTAGCCTGAGACCAAAATAAAGAAAATCTGGAGCGCCACCTTGTGGAAAATTCTGGTACTGCATGCAGAGATTATTTGAGCCAGGTCAACCCCTGCTTTTCACCTTGGGTGGGAGGGTGTGTCTCTTAGGGGCTCAGAAGGAATTAGTGTCTTTGGGCTGGGGAGAGGACAGAGCTGACAGCCCCTCTGAGCCTACTCTTGTGTGGGCGTTGGGCACAGTTAATGAGATTTCCAGCTTAGCCTTTCTGTCTTTCCTGGGGTACTCTAGCTTGGCCCCTCTGCCCTCATCCAGCTTCTGACTGGACACCGGAGAGCCTGGGTAGAGCCTGCAATTCCCTTTCAAAGCAGCTCTTTCTTCCACTTGGGGGGAGGCAGTGGCCTTGAGGCACTGGTTCTGCACCATCTCCCCTCACTACCCAGGGGACCATGGACATGGCTTTATCTATTCCCCACTGGGTCTTACTATCCCTCTACCCTCGTTAGCTGCTTCGCAGATTTTCCAACAGTAAAGCCCTGGAAACTAGGGCCATTGTCCTTGGATCGAGGTGGTCCTAGTTGCTGCTCATTCAGAACTGTGATTTTCTCCTTCCCAAGGGAGCAGCCCTATTGTGGGGCTCCCAAGGAGGCCCCTAGTTTCTAAGCTCTGCCCCACAGACCCATCAAGCCAAAGGCTAGAGTTTGAGGGAGCCCAGCCAGGGCAAAAGTGTGCCTCATACATACACCTCTACAAAAGCGTGGTTGGCACACACTGCTTAGAAGGGGAGGTCGCCTGAGGCTGGGCTCCCCGGAGAGGGGTTCTGGGGGATCCCAAACCTTAGGAAGCCAAGGTATCACCTGTCAGACCTGACCCTGCTTGGCCAGGGCTCCCACTCTGTTCCCTGCCCGGTTGCAAGCTCATTCTGTTTCCCAAATCACCCCTGCTTCAGAAAAGGGCCACCTGCCTACCCCTAGGCCTCTGACTGGTGGCAGTGGCCCCACCTGGGCCCACACCCCTACCCAGAAGCAGCAGTTTCACGGTTCGAGCATCCTTCTCCGCATCTTCTTTCAGCTTCTTTTCCAGCTCCCTTGAGTGCTTCTCCTCAGCGCTGGCCCCAGCCCCCATGGTCCCAGCAGGAGGCAAAGGAACAAGGTGGTCAGTTGGCTCTTCTGGATGGAGGGGCTCCCCAGAGCCAGGCTCAGACCAGCCTCTGGCCTCCCCAGACACCCTTCTGACCCCAGAACTGGCAATCAACTGGCTGTCCACAGACCTGGCAAGCCCTGGTGGGGCTGCTTAGTGGGATTTGAGGGTTGTGGGTACCCAAGAGCCAATCAGAGACAAGGACAGGTGAATCCAGCTCAGCCCCCAGCCCTTCTAATCGGGCTGGCATGGCCCCAATCCCTCAACTGCTGACTCTGCACCCCCTCTACACTGCTCCCCAAACCCTCTGAGAGAGACCCTGAAGTCAGTCCAGCCCCTGCTCCAGAGCAGGGAGACCTTGGTCCAGGCTCAGAAAGGGGAGGATAGGGCCTCAAGTCCGGGGGTGGGAGAAGTGGGGGGTGGGCCTGGCAGCAGGGAGAAGGAGGAGAAGCCCAGCCCAGCACTGGTCTCAAAACTGCTCCTTACTGGCTGTAGGGGATGGGTGCCCCCATCTTTAACCCCATTTTACCGAAGACTAAGTGAAGGCTCGGGGGTCACACGGCAGGAGGTGGTTGAGAAGGGCTGAGTGATTCTGGACCAGGGGTTCCATGCTTCACAGGGAGTCAAGAGGGAAAGGTGGACATCACATATGCCCTGTACTGAAGGCTGGTCTCAGCTGGGCAAGGCTTCTACATGCCTCTATGATTCCAACGGACTTGGGTGGGCGTGCATGTCTGCTACCTGTACTGGGTGTGTACGTCTGTCCTTTACTGGCACCAAGCAAGGCAGTGACATGACACGTTTGTGTATACTGTGTGTACACATGTGCCTGTGTGTTGTGTCTATGCTCGCCTGCTAGTTTACCTGTGTGTGCGTGTGTGGATATACTTTTGTGTATTTCTCTTCATGTGCACATGTTTGTATGTGGACTTCGCTGTGCTTATCTGAGTTAACATATGCATGTGTGCATGAATGTCTAAGTCCCTGAACATGCAATGCACGTTAGTGTGGTCTTGCCTGCGTTTGCCTGTGCGTATGTCAGTGTGTCTGTATGCATGAACATCTATGCACGTATCTGCCTGTATGTGTGCATGCTTGCATGTGCCTGTGCCTCTATGTACACTTGTACTTGAGTGTAACAGTCTCTGATCTGCAGAGGTGACCAGGCTCTTCCAGGGGATGTCCTGCAGGCCTGTTGTCAGATGGGGAACCTGAGTCCCAGAGCAGGTCTGGCGCTCCCAGGGGCATGGAGGAGTGGGGCTCATCTGCTCTGCTCTTCTGTCTCCTGGTGGGGCTTTGGGACCTGCCTACAAGTATCTCTAGGGCACACCTGACTCAGCTCTGGGATCTGAGGTCTGTGTGTGGGTTCAGATGGGGCCGGGTGTGCTGCTGTAAGGGGTTCAACTGAGCATGTAGTGTTGAGTTCCCACCTCTGGAGATTTACTACCCGCCTCCCTGAGCCCCCTGGCTGGACTCCTCGGAAATCTGGCTGCCTTAGTACTCAACTCTTTTGCCGACCTAAGAGACCACAAAGGGGTGCCAGGGCCCCAGATACTGAGCATTGAAGACTGTCCCTAAACGTGTGGGAAGTGGATACCAGCTCCGTGAGCTGGTGGCTTCAACATATACCCTGTTGGGTGTGGGGGTATCTGTCCAGGAGCAACAGACAATTTGTGCCACTTTGAGACTTCATGTTCCATTCATCCTCTACCTGCCTTCCAACTATGTTGTAAGTGGGCCCGAGAGGTTTGGGAGGGGGTCTCTGAAGCCCCCTACACATTGCCCAAAGGTTTGGGGTGGTACAGGAGCTTAGGTTTGTTAAACCAACAAAAAACTGGTTTCTACATATTGGGTTTATTTAAAAGGGAACCATTCCACTGCCTCCCAGTCCCCACCTGGTTCCCCTTGCCTGCCAGGTATGGCCCTAAGCCCTGATGGATCCATGAGCCTTCCGGCTCTTAAATTCCCCTGCCAGGGCTTAAATTCCATTTGGCCCAGGGCCCTCAGCCCCACCTCTTCCCCTCTAGCAGCTCCCACCTCTCCTGGTCTTCCTGACCTCTGGACATTTGCTCCTGCTGGTCCCTCTGCTGAGAGCTGGCTAGGAGGAGGCAGGAAGCATGGGAATTCTGCTGATTCTCAGGGCAGAGGCCACTGAACTGTGAAGGCTATGGCTTTGTCTTGCCAATTCTGAGTCCTTAGTGCCCTGTGGGACACAAAGCCAGGTGAGAAAGTGGTGTGAACAAATGATCAAACCACTGAATGAGCGAATGGAAGCTGGGCTTGCAGAAGATATCGTGGGGGGACTGGTAGCCAGGCCACATTGTCAGGGGAGGGGACAGAAGAGACAGAACTTGGGTGTGGGCTGAACCCCATCCTCCCTCCTCTGCCAAGGAGAAAGCCAAAGTCTAATCCCAGAGCCAGTGTTTATTAGCACGATGGAACCCCAGGGTAGGTGTGGCCTGGGCAGCAGAGGGCCACCTGGAGCCCCCACCCACCTACCCAACTGCCCTTCAGAGCTATTTACACCCATCATCTGAAGTGGTAGGCAGAAGGGAGCCCTGGGAGCCCCTACTGGCCCCAGGCCTCCACCATGGCTCCCTTCCCCCTCAGCCCTGCCCACACCTGGCCCCTCTGCTCTCCTCCCAGTCCCATCACGGTGGCACAGACAAAAAGAGGAGGTAGAGTAGCCAGACAGGGAGGGAGGGGGACTGGAGGTGCTGCCCCACCCAGGTAGGGCTCCTCTCCTCCTGTCCCCAATAAATAAATACCCAGGAAGGGGCTGGCCTTGACTGAGTGCCCCTCTCCCAGGCAGGGGCTGGCATCCTGTGACGGCCCCGTCTTCCCTTCTCTGAGTACATCTGAGCCCCCACCCCCCACCCCCAGTCTCCAAAACAGTCCTCGCATCCACGTCTATGCCGACGGCGCAGGCTGACAGCACACACTGGCAGAGGTGTCCGGTCCGTGCCCCATCCAGGTAGAGCTCGCTCCCTCCCCGTGTCCGGCAGATCCCGGCAGTGGCTGTTGAGCAGGTAGACTCCTAGCTGAGCCTGGGGACTGTGGTCCTGGCCTGGCCCTGCCAACTGGCTGGGGCTGGTTAGGTGGGCTCCATTTTCTGTCATCTCTGACCAGCACGGGTCTAAGTTTTGGACGATGCTGACACTGAGGCAGACTATTTACAACCCACCAATAAATACTGTCTTTGCAGGGGCAGGGTGTGTATAGAATATAGATATTTTATATATATATATATCTTTTATATTAAAAGGGACAAGGGCTAGGCTGGCCCATTGCAGGGCTCAGACAGCAGGCCTCATGTGTCCGGCGGGTGGTGGCGGCGGTTCCGGGGCTTTTTCTGGTCCTGGGGTTCAGGAGGCCTGGGTGCCCCTGGGGCCTCCCTGGGGCTGGGAGGCACGTGGCGCCAGTAGCCCTGGCAGTACTGGTGGATGAGGCCCACTTCCGGCTGGGCCAGCAGCTGGGCCAGCTCCTGGTAAGGGGGTGTTGGGAGGCCGGCGCCTGGGGGCGGTGGGACGCTCACAACTGGCGGTGGGAAGAGGGCAGCATGGACGGCATCTCGGCCCAGGACATGCAGCTGCACCCGTGTGATGACGTGCTTGAAATTGTTCTCGGTGGCTGTACAGGAGTAGAGGCCTCGATCACCAAGCTGCAGGGCGCGAAGCAGCAAGCCCTGCTCTGTGCGCAGGAAGCGGTCCTCTGCACGAATCTGCAGAGGCAGGGAGTGGGGCTCAGGGGTGGCGTGACCACCCTGCTGCCCCAGCCAGCTCCCAGATCAGACCACCTTTTCGGCCACCCAATATAGGAGCACCCATGTGGAATTTCCATATACCAAGAAAAGCCCCCATGAAGTTGCCACATAACATCTGAATAAGGCACATAACACCTGAGTAATACACGCACTTCCGTTTAGGGAGGAATGACCCTTAGGGGGTTCTGTACAATGACAGAATTCTGGAGCATACACACAATTTCTATTTAATGAGAATAAATAGATATTGGGACACCCTTGCAGAACTTGCACACAAGAAGGGATTGCCTCGGAGGTATTTCTATAATATGAGGGCTGCCCCACAGAATTTCCATGTGCTGGAGCTCACCCATGTGACGTTTCCCTACAATGTTACCACACTGATATACTTCCAATGGAATACACATTTGAATTTTCAGATAAATGGGCATGCCTACAAAACCTCACAGAGTTTCCATATAACTGGATTCACCCAAATGATTTTCATGTAGGAAAGGGAGCATGGAAGGCCTTTCTTAGGATGAGGGCTGCCCTAGATGGGTTCCTCTACCACCTTTCACCCACGTGGAATTTCTATTGTATAAGGGACTCCCGAAGCCATGGTAAGGACTGCGGGGCACAGGAAATCACCTCACGGCGCCGGTCACTGGGATCTCGCTGGAACAGCCACTTAACAGTGGCCTGGGGTGAGCGGGGCTGGCACTCAAGGAAGGCTGCGCTCCCCGCCACGCCGTACTGCACAGACTCCACAGCGTTCTTGTTGGCTGTGGAGCAAGAGAGTTCTGCGTGAAAGCAGCCCAGCGTCTGGGCAGACTACAGGCTGGCAAGGAGCATGTACAGGGACACCCACCCAAACAGGCAGGGATGTGCCATGAGGGGGTGGCTAGGGACATCGCTTCTCCAAGACCCCTCTCATCCCCTCACCCCCATGGACCATGGGAGAAGCCTTCTAGCGGGGGCCCGTGGGCAGCTCCACGCCAAGGAGTGCCCAGTGGTGAGACACAGCACACTCACCGTTGGAATTGAATCCACGGCACTGCCTGATAGGGTTCCCATGCCGGACGTCCTGCCGGCGGCTCCGCCTGGATGAAGATAGCTCCTGAAGGAGTATTCCAAAGAAAGCTTGCCCCCTCCCCGTAGGTCCCTCTACCCTCAAAACACCAGGGTAGGATATCTCATCCATAGTCTCTCAGGGTTATATCACATCCACTTCCAAACCTCCAGGACAGGGCCCTGGCCAAAATTCCAAGGGTCTGGGGGTCCACACCTCTTAGAGGATGCTGTGTAGCGGGAACAGGCCTGGCCATCCCAGGCACAGTAGGGGTCCCGGGCGAGGCAGCAGTCGGCGCAGGCAGCCCCATATGCCTGGCAGCGGTGCAGGCTCAGGTGTGTGACGCCCACAGCTGAGGCCACGTATAGCTGTTGCTGTGGGCAGGGGTAGGGGCTTGTCAGTTCCCTCCCCGCAGCCAGCCCTCCTAGGGAGCCAGCTGGGCCAGGCTGCTCCCTTTCCTGTTCTGTGCCTCAGGGCGAACCCACCTCTGTGCCAACGGGATGACCCCAAGGGGAAGCAGGCTCCATCCCCATCCCCAGCCCACCTCGCTAAAACTCACCCTCTTGGAAGAGATGGTCATGGTCTTAACGGGTGCTGGGTCCTAGAAGAAGATAGGCATCAGCTCATGACCCTAGGGACCCCTCTCTGCCCTGACCAGGAGGTCTGAGGTCAGGAGCTGGTACCAAGGAAGGCCAGGGTGAGGAGGACAGGACTGGGTGGTGTCACACCCACCTTGAAGACCTCCACCTCCTCTAGCATGAGCTCCTCCATCTCCTGGTCATCTTTAGGCAGCACAATCACCTTCTGCACTGTCCCGCGGTCTGGAACGGGCCAGGCAAGGCCTCAGTAGGGCTGAGGATGCTGGGGAAGGGGCACCAGCCTCAGCCCCTTCCCCCACCAGGGCCCAAACCCCCAGGGGCAGTGGAGCAGGAGTTCTGCACCAAGGATGAAGAGTTGCCCCAGAAGAGGGGAAGGGGTCTGAGGAGCTGGCCCAGGATAAAGGGGAGTTTCAGCTAGAGTCCAGCCTTCCGACCCCAGGCCCTCATTCTGGGAAGCTGAGAACGGGATGCTGGAGGTTTTCTCCTGTGTTGAGGGCTACTGAACAGCAGCAGGGGCACTTGGTGTGTGCACACAAGAGCATGTGTGTCAGTATTTGGACCCATGTATCCTGGAGGCATCTGCCATCTTCCCCCTTTTCCTGCTCACATGAGTCCCCAGGCACCCAGTCCTGGCCACCAGGGATGGGGTGGGAATGGGGTTTCCCCACCCCTGCTCTCAGTTGTCCTGGTCATAGAGAAAGCTCCAGAGGATAAAGATGGCAGAGTTGACCTTGACAACCCCGACCAACCCCTGACCAGGGTAGTCCCAGCCCCTGGATCAGCACCCTCCACCCAGTGGGCCCAGCGTGGGAGGGGCCGGGAGCAGCAGTGGGTACCTGTGCCCAGGAAAAGCACCTCATAGCGCCCATCGGCTGCATCCACCTGGTCCACGGCGACAGTGGTGAGACGGTAGGGAGCGCCTGTGCGGACCACCAGGGGCCGCCGCTGCAGAGGGTACACGGCCTGGTACATGAGCGGGTGGCTGCGCATGAAGTTGATCACTTCATCAGGGTAGTCCTTGGTGGACTTCATGGATGGTGTGAAGGTTCCGCCAGGGCACTGCGGGCAGGTGATGAGCGTCAGGCCCAGGCCACCTGGATGGGGCCTGCTGGACCCATTCACTTCAGAAGAGGTCTCTGATCTGTCTGTCTGTCTGTCCTCACCTGCCCCCATGCTCTGCTCCTCTGAAACCCCATCCAGACTCTTGCCCTATGTCCAATCTCTCTGCAGGTTCTGCTCCAGCCAAGATCCAAGGTCTCACATGGCCAAGTCCCAAGGCCATGTCCCCGGCCTCATGTGCCATGACCTTGTGGCAGCACTTGGCAGAGCCGACCAAGGCCTTTCTAGATGCTCATCCCCACCCACTTGTCTCCTTCCTCTCTAGCTGTTCTTCCAGCCCCCTCCCCCCACCCCACCCCTACTCAGCAGGACTGCAGGCCCTGAGCTCCTTTATCACTGGGCACATGATCAGATCACGCTGCTCTCTGTTTAGACTCCTGCACTGGCTCCTGTCACATCAAGATCAGGTGAATCGTCTCCCACAGCTGCAGGGGCTCCCACCCACCCCCACTTCCAGCCTGCCTCCCAGCTTTTGCCTTGAAGACTCTTCCCTACAACTTTCACCCCCAGAGGGAGCAGCCTGCCACACCCAGCCCACCACCTTTGTTTCAGGATCCTAGCTGGGTTCTTTCACAGCCTGACACTGTGTAAACGATGGAGGGTTTTTTTGGTGAGCTTTATTCTAACTGCAGCTTTATTGAGGGTAACTGGTGAGTTTATACGTGTATATGGGCCACCTCTCCCACTTGGCTGTGAGTGCCATGATGATAGGGCCTGGGTCTGCAGAGGATCTGACCTAGGGCAGGCTTCATAGTAAGAGGGGAAAGGGAAATGGGAGTAAGTGAGGTCCTCACCGTGCCGGGCCGTGGGTAGGGCATCTTCCCTGAGAAGGGCATCCACTGGTAGTTGGGGCCCTCCTTGTGGGCAAAGGGCCCATTGAAGACCATGCGAATGTCAGCCATGGAGTAGACACACACGGCAGAGCCTCGGAACACGGAGCTGTGGGCAGGGCAGGTGCTGTTGCGCATAGGGCAGACCCTTGGCCCAGGGCCCCTCCCCAGCCTGCCCTGACCCATGGCTCACCACCAGGATGGGGTCCTGCACAAGTCATAGCCTCCCAACCCAGCCACACCTTACCACTGCCCGCCCCGACCCCAGCCTCACCCCGAGGACGTAAAGACAGCATAAATGACTGGGTTCCTCACATCCTGGGTCTGCTGGACAAACACATCCTCTGGGGACAGAGGGAGACGGTGCTATGAGGGTACCTTGGCCAGGAGCCCCAAGGCCCTGCCCACTCCTGCCCAGGGGACCACCCATCCAGCCGCCATCCCGCCTCATAGCCACAGGACTCCTCCCTCCTGCCGGGTGCTCACGGAGCTCGTCAAAGTGAGTCTCGATGCCATCATCGCCAGGCACGGAGCAGACCAGCCGTGCCTTCAGGAATGTGCTCCACTTGTTGACCAGGCAGCAGTGACCTCCATCATCGTTCTAGGGGGTGGGGGCAGGGACAGGTCAGAATTGCTCCCTCACCCCACAGACTCAGCTGGCGCCAGGCTAACAGAGCCAGGACTGGGCCTGGAGAGAGGGTGGCAAGCGGCCCCGCCAGTGCGTACCAGGCAGATCCGCCCGATGCGGGCGTACACGGCGGGGTTCTGCGGCGCCTCCGCCGACCGCTCACGGAAGAAGAAGTAGAGCTTGTCGTCGTTGCGCTCCGCGCTGTCCGGGATGAGCTCAGCGTGGATGAATGAAGGGTCTGCAGGTGGGCAGGGGTCAGCTGGGCGAGCCTCCCCAGACAAGGCCTCTTTCCCCAGCCAGATACAGGAACACTCCCAACTCTTTCTCAGATAAGAAACTACTCCCGCCCCAGCCGTCAAGGGCCGAAAATCCCCTCACAAGTGTTTCTTGATGATCTCCCCGCCGCATCCCAGGTAGGCTGCCGCGGAGGTCTCCTGGGCTGCACTCACCATTGAGCCACCGGGAGTTGTACTGGTCGGTGCGCATGGCCGTCTGCTTTCCAAGTGTGCGGAAGATGGCTGCGTCAGTGCCCATGAAGTCGATGTACACGCCCGCGTACAGCTCCTCGTCTGCGGGTGGCCCAGGGGGTCAGTCAGGGGACGCCCTTGGCTAGGGTCGCTGCACAGCACAGACGACTTCCAGGGCAGGGTCTCATCTTTCCCTCAGGTTCTCCAGGGCACCCTCTTTCACCAGTGGGGTGCTGGTAAACGTTGAACAACTGGCTCTGGGAGGACTGGGATTAGCATCAATTGGCTCTGATTAGTAGCCAGAGCCAATTTCTGTGGTGTAAATACTCCTGCCATGGCTGATTTCAAGATACTAATCTGAGGTCACCGAAAGTGAGGTTGGGAAGAGCTACGGAAAGAGGTTGGGAAGAGCTGCCAAAACCACCGTCTAGTATTTCTACCCTGTGGAGACCACAGATGCCAATAATCTCAAGAACACTGATAACCATAAAATGTAGTAAAATCATTAGGAAGTAATGAGTTTTGAGTATTTTTACCTTTGTTTTTCAAGTAACTTATTAAATCGTACACTTATATAATTTACTTTTTAATAATAGCTGAGTCTAACAGTTGGCCCACAAAATATCTGAAAATTTAACAATTGCACTGGCTCCAGCAGGGCAGGCCCTGTCTTCCCCCTTCAGACTCCCTGGGCTCTGCCATCAGGCTAGGACCTCACTCACCAAGACAGGGAGGATAATGCCCACCCTCCGCCTTTCCTAGGCTGGGAGGTGGCACACTGCCCAGCAGCTGCTCTGAGAGGCAGACTGGGTTGGAAAGCCAGAAACTAGGCAGAGTGCAGGGACCAGGGTCAGCAGTGGGCTCATCCCACCTGGGGCAGGGGCAGCAGCTCCTCCTGAGACCCCAGGCAGGACTCCTCCCCAGAGAACATTCTCCCGACTCTCCCAGACACTTG
Organism: Camelus bactrianus; assembly: GCF_048773025.1. NCBI lineage: Eukaryota > Metazoa > Chordata > Mammalia > Artiodactyla > Camelidae > Camelus > Camelus bactrianus. The sequence continues at coordinate 33,472,515 of NC_133555.1, forward strand.
GCCAGACCAGAAACAAATTCCCCAAGTTGGCCACAGGGCCAGGACTCTCCACTGGTGCTTCCTTGTGGGCCTCTCCCAGCCCCCCAGACAATCCAAGAACATGCAATGGGACCACCCCTTACATCACCCCCCAGTGCAGACTCAGCCGTTCTTCTCTTCCAGGCGGCCTCTGGCCTGGACAGTTCTGGCCTTTGCATGGAGCACACTGTGGATTTCGGGGTAGAATCTGGGCCCCCAAGCCCTCCCCCATCTGAGGGTCTGGATGGAGGCTTATAGCACCTCGTCTCTGCCCCTCAGCTCACACTGGGGTCTGGTCTGTACCCCTCCCCTTGTCAGGTGGGGGCACATTGCAGAGGGTTCAGAGACGGTGATTTCATGGTCTCTGCACTGGGGTAAGTGGTGCCACACTCCCCACTGTAGAGGCAGTGGCCACACCTTTAGGCAGTAGAACCAGGGTAGGGTGGGGGCACTCACTGATGAGGGCCGAGGCTGTGTCCAGCTTGGGGTCGTACGGACACTTGCCCTTCCCTGACTCGAGTCTCTCAGGCTCCAGGTAGAAGATGTAATCCTGCAGGGCAGAGAGGGGCTCAGCATTGTCCAAACCATCCCACAGCCAGGAAGAGCTGGGGCACCAGGCTCCCAGGCGGAGAGTGAGCCCCCAGGGACACCCTGCTTCACTCCCCAGCTCTCCTTGGGTTTTAACTCTGTTTAGCCAGGTTTCCAGGGGAGGGTCGCACTGCAGGTTCCAAAGGAGGTACTTCCTGGTCCAGGTCTCAGAGGGCTCTGCTTTGGGTACCATGAGAGGTACATGGGGTGGGTTTATAGGGACTGAAGCCCCTCCACACCAACTGGCTCAGGAAGACTCTGGCCAGGGCCCCCTTGGGCCACAGAGGCACAATTCTTTGAGCACAAAGGAGTTGCCAACCTGACCAGGGTAGGGGGTACTGGCCAAGGGCTGGGGGTCCTGTTCTTTGCCATTAGGCCCCACCGGGCCAGGGGGCTCTGAGTTATTGTGTTGTTGGGCTTTGTGCCCTACCTGTGGTCCTCAGGACAGATTAATAGGCCAGGGCCTTCTTTCCATTCCCCAACAGAGCCCCCAGCTCCACGTGTCTCCGCAGGGAGCCAGGAGTTGAGGGGTCCAGCCCAGACCACACGGAATTCACAAAGCCCCCTATCCTCCCAGCCCAGCCCTGAAGATGCTAGGAGGAAGGTGAAGATGCTTGGTGAAGGCACTGGGACCAGGACAAGCTCATGAGAAGGGAAAGGGAGGGAAAGGAGAGAGGCACAGAGGCAAGAAGGAGGTGGCAGCAGGTGGCAGGGATGGTGATGGTAAGGTATACACAGGCCTGATTCCAATTACACTCTGCACACGACTTCCTGCACACATGGGGCTGCACACACAGCTCGGCACACATCACTGCCAACACACGGGACCCACTGTTCACACCCTGGACGCACACATACAGAGTCTGAGTGGTCCCACCTTTCAGCACTCCCTGCAGCAGACACACAAGCTCAAGTGACCACTTGCTCTATCACTCATCGGCAGCCCCGGCCACCCTGCCCGCCCCGGCCCAGCCCCAGCCACCTCCCTCCCCAACTCAGGCTCCCTCGGCCCTGTCCCAGGTCATATCTGGTAGACACGCAGCTCTGCCCTTCCCACCCTTGGGGAAGAGAGCTCCAAGCATGGGAGTGTGCAGGACCCTGTGTTAACTCGTGACCCAGGGGAGGCATGGGGCGTGGACACCTGACAGCCAGGTTCCCACTCTGGGTGCTAAATAACATGTGGGTTGGAGAGCACTTGTGCCAAAGCGTGTGTTGGTGTGTGCTCACACATGTCTACACACAAGTGTCCTGAGGGCATGGCTGTCCCCAGGGCTCCTGTCTTCCCCACCTGGTGGCTTCGTGATTTCTTGCCTGCAGGGGTCACACTGAGGCTGACATGAATCCAACCGGGAATGCCTTCAGAGTCTGAGGGCACTGCAGGGGAAGGGGTGGAGGGATGCACAGAGACAGTCGGAAGACCCTGGGGAGACTGGCCTGGGGTGCAGGTTCCTGGGAGGCCAGGCCTAGGGTGAGTTCAGTTCAGAGGCAGTGCTGCCTGGCAAGGGCCTGGAGGGATGAGGCCCACCTGGCGTGGGGCTGTGGGCGTCGGGTGGAGGGCACCATCCGTGGCTCTGCTGCCTCGGCCTCTGACCACCTGCATCTGAGTCCAGGGTGTGGCCTGAGAAGACGAGGAATAGGGGTTAGAGGCAGGGGTGGCAGGGGCTGGGGGAGCGGGCTCGGGCTGCCAGCCTCTCACACCACACATGCCAGGAACACACAGGAGCACATGGGCCCCCAGAGTACATAGACGCACCTGTGTGTGAACACATACCCACAGCTGGTGCACGCCTGCACACACCTGGGCCCCTGAGGTCCAATCGCTCTCACACATGCCCTACAAGGTCACACCAGCGCACACACATGCCCACATGGAAATGGAGAAGGGCAGAAGCGGGCAGGGCGGGGCAGAGCTGAGGAAAGGGCAGCTCTCCCTCCAGCCGTGTAGCAGAAGCTGACCCAGACGTCCAGCCTCCTGACGCTGAGGCCCCGGCCAGGCCCTCTGGCTTGGCTGCAGGGGCACGGTCCACAGGCATAGCCAAGGGAACTGTTGCAACGTATGGAGCGAGCGCTTACTACATGCCAGGCCCAGGGCTAAGAGCTTTGGGAACGTGAGTTCACTGCCTCCTCCTCACACCGACCTGTGAGAAAGGTAGCTATTAGCCCCATTTTCATGTGAGGAAACTGAGGCTCTGAGAGGTGAAAGAAGTCACTCACCCAAGGTCACAGGGCTGAGAAGTGGCAGGGCTGGGGCTCAAGCCCATTCTCCCATCAGAACCCTGGAAGGTAGCTACCAGTGGGGGCAGCACAGAGCCGAGGGAGGAGGGCTTACCTGGGCCCGGCGGCCGCGGTTTACATAGGTGCACATGGGGTTGTAGGCGCCTGTCCCACACACGTACAGGTGTGTTCGGTTCCAGGGCTGGATGAGCCTGACGAAGTTCCCGCACTCACCCTGGGACCAGAGGGAAAGCCAAGGAAATGCCCAGATGCCTGCCTGGCCCTACTGCCTTCCTGGGGTCCCCATTCCCCCACCCCCTTCACCTGTGGCTCCCACTGCACTCACATTGCCATCCTTGCCTGACAGTACGCACTCCTCGATGCGCTGTGGGGAGGCTGCCCAATGGATCTGCCAGATATGGGGGTCAGAGGGCACTGCTGGACAGAGCCCCAAGCCCTGGGGCCCGTGTCCCTCAGCCCCTGACCCACATCTGGGCTCCCTCTTACAATGAGGGGCTCCCGGTTGATGTCGTGCAGGTCCAGGGACAGCACGTAGTCCTTGCTGCCCACGTACATGCGGTCGTGGTCCTCGTCCTTGAGCAGGATTCGGTAGTCCGTCGTGTTGAGCAGAAAGTTAAAGAAGTGGGCCGTGCCTGTAGCCTTAAGCTCTGTGGGTGGAGGGCAGGGCAGCAGTGAGGGCACTTGGAGACCATCCAGCCATACCCTGCTTTGATGGAGAGGGGACCCCCACCACATGGTCCTCTTACACCCCCACCTTCCCCTCCAGGGCCTACTTGGCTCCCTCTCTAGTCCATGACATCCTGGGAGAAGAAAGTGGGACAGGTGGGCAGGCCAGGGAAGGAACCACATCCAAAGCCAGGGCCCTGATTCATCAGCAGCCCAGTCAGTCTCCGGGTCCCAGTGAAAGGGCAGGGGGTGCAGGCCAGGGCACGTGATGACATCAAAGACTCTGCTTGGATAGGGGTTAATGCTCCCAAGCTCAGGGTGGGGCCAGCTTCCCACAAGGGCCTAAAAGGGTTAATGGGCAGAGGGGTGGGGCAGGCGCAGCCAGGACGCTGGCACAGAGCCAGAGTGCCATGTCCTCACCCCAGCTGCCCACCAGACAGAGGGCAAACCTGGCGCACAGCAAGGACCCCACCTCGCCCGAAGCGGGTTCACCAGGACACTGAAAAGCCCTGCTGGAGCCAAACTGTCCAACAGACGTTGGGCTTCCCCCATACCCCACAGGGCTGCCAGTGGTGGGATCCTCAGGTAACTTTGAACCAGCCAGGAAGTCTTTCCCAGGAAAGAGGCCCCTCTCCCTAATGCTGCAGTGTTCCTGGGGCTGGGGACAGGGTTCAGCTGAGTCCTGGTTCCCTTCTGCTTGAGTCCTTCCTGGGGATGAAGGACAGGAGGAAACTTGGCTAGTGAGAGGCCAATGACAGCATAGGACTCCAGAAAACTTGGGAAACTTCCTCTGGGAGGGGGAGTGCTGAGGGGTCCCCTTGGCAAGCCCCTCCTCCACCTACCCCTAGCTATTTTTAGCTCTTCAGGAGAGGATATTGTTAATGAGGGTGATGAATATTCACCGGCATAGAAGGCTTGAGATGGCAGCACACAGAAGAGTCTGTACATATGCACAGGGCCCAGGTATACACACAAGCACACACATGTCCTACATCAGATCATACATGCCCCGCCTCCCTGCCCCAAAGCTGGTAACCCACTTCACAGGTAGGACAATCAAGGGGAGGCCTGGAGAAGGAGAACTGCTGGGATCTGAGGTCACTGAGAGCCCTAGATGCTGCCTAAAGGTGGAACCAGCAGGTGGCCCCATACCATCAGTCAAGGCCACCCTCTACTCAGGCAGCTGTCTCTGACTGGCCTGGCTGACCCTGAACCCTGCTGTGCGCTGCAACCCTGGAATAGAGCTGGGGAGGCTGCGCCTGAGAGCAGCTTTGACGGGAACTCCAGGATGTGCTGAGATGGGCGTGTGAGGTGGGCTGGGAGCCAGGGGACTCCCACAGCCGACCCAGAGCTCACGTCTGAGGGCGGGGCAGGGCACGCAAAGGCCTCGCCCTTCTCAGCCCTGACTATGGCAACAAGAGAATACAGGTGATGACCTTGGCCAACCGCTGGGACGCAGGGACGCCAAGGGATCAAAGGGCCGATCCCTGCCTGGCTAAGGCCTTGCCTGCCTGTCCGGCGGTGCCTCTGAAGTCCTGGACAGGGTAGCCTGGGCACCTGTCTTGCACCTGTTGTTGGGCCACTCGGAGTCCCCCGCCTGGCCACCCAGTCATAGTGACAACAGGAAAGTAAACACTCCCCCACCCCCTGGGCCAGGAAGTGGCCAGAGAGGAAGTGGGGCTGCCAGCGGAGCACCCCCAGGCGGGGACAGCCCGCCAGGCGTTATTTATACCCTGGCTGGGGGCATGGCCTTGGATGTGCCCTTACTCGTCCTGCTGAACTAGGGGGCATTCGAGGGGTAATGGAGGGGAGGGAGGTGAAGTTCAAGTGGACACCTTTAGACACAGGCACCTGAGGTGGGGGCAAACTCTGAACATCTAGCCCCAGGGATGCAACTAGCCATAATCCCTACCCTCCATCTCTGCCCAGGCTTGGGCCCCTATAAAGTGGAACCTTCCCCTCTGCAGTGCCATAACGCCCAGTGCCAGAGCCCCAAGTCCAAGTCCTCCTCCTGAGTTCAAAGGCCCAGCACTCCAGCGCCATGAGAAAGGCAGGAGAGAGATCACTCAGCAAATGAACAAACAGACTTCCATGTGGAGCAGGAGACCAGCCTTGATCTGACATCCCACCTTTCAACCCTACATGCCCCCTGTACCCTGGGCAGAAGTTGGAATCACTTGGTCATCAGGTACCTATTACGGGCAAAGTCCTGTGCTCACAATATCCAATTTACAGATGAGGATGGAGAGGCACAGGGAAGGGAAGTGACATGTCAGAGTGCATGGAGAGTGGATTCCCACCCAGGTCTGTGGCCTTCTGGGCTGAAGGAGGGGCAGGTCCCAGAAAAGCCAGTCCTGGTGGTGGGGACTGCCTGCCAGGAGGGCCAAGGCCGGAAAGTGACTAGTCCTCCATCGATGGGGCACATGACTCAGGACCCTTGGGACCCCGCCCAGTGGCCACGGGATATGGCGTCAATGGCTCCGTTGTCACAGGACGTGATGTTTTGGTCACTGTGGAAACTGCGAGGGGGGTGGAACCCCCATAAGGCTGTGTGGGTGGGGAAGGGGTGGGACCAAGGGTCAGGAATTTTTGGCTCTGGTGTGGGCTTCTGGCAGTTGGGGTCAGGGAGTGCTCATCGCCCTCATGCCAGATTGTAGGGAAGACAGCCTTGCACCCCCAGCTCCAGACAGGAAGACAGGCCCAGGGCCAAGTGGTGCTCACCTCAGGTCACAGGGTGAGGGGTGAAACAGTGTCCTGTCCTCTCTCTCCCCACCTTGCCACAGGGCAAAGGAACTGGAGGCCTTCATTCCTCAAAGAAGCCTGGGTCAGGGCAGGAGGTGGTCAAGTAGCCCTGGATATCCTGCTCTGACCCCTGGAGCGCTGCCAGCCAGCAGGGCTAGAGCCTGGGGTCCCCAGTCCCACTAAGGAGCAGTGACTTGGGCCAAGGGGACCTGGGGCCTGAGGGGGCATCAGTGTATGTGAGGGAGCTGACATGGACCCAGGCTGCTTGTGTCCTTAGGCCAGTCCCTACCTCTGTTCCACTTGTTCCAGGCCCAGGTCTGATAGCAGGAGCGTCACCCCTCTCCGAACCCAGGACAATACTGAGAGAGGAGTTGGGGCACAACCAAAGGCTCTGTGGGTATCAAGGATTCAAGTCTGGATAAGCTTTGACCTTGGGGAGGGAGGGTGGTGTGCCTCGATGATGCTCCAGGGAAGGGCTCCCCACCCCCATGCCTTCACCCAGGCTGGGCACAGGTTGGGTGGGGTGACATCCGGGAAGGCTTTTCCCGTCATTGGGAAGGAAGAGCCTTTTCTGGCATCAGACACCTCATTTCCGCAGCCGTTCCCAGCCTCAAGCACTCTCCCATGGCCATTAGACACTTGGGGTCCTGGCCCAGAAGGCCTGGCAAAGGTCCAGAGGCAGGGACTTTCTCAGTGCATAGGAGGCTTAATCCTGGGGGTCTCTGTTTCCTTCTCTCTGGGAAGCAGCTGATGATGCCTTACTTTAAAGGAGGCGGTGGACGAGGATAGCACTGAGGAGGCGTGTCCGCAGCCCTCACCCGCAGACCCCAAGTGAGCGGCCCCTGACCCCTACTGCCCGTCTCTAGGACACCAGGTCTATTGCTAGTGAGGCAGGGGCTGCAGCAAAAAGGGGGGTCTCAGAGCAGAGATGGGTACCCCGCCCCCTTGGTTATAGCCCCACAAAGCAGCAGGCTCTGACTGACAGTGTCACCTCCCCTGGCTGTGCTTGGGTTCTGGGGGGTGATAGACAGGTCCCTGCAGCCCAGCCCTGACCTCTGACCTTATGTGGGCTGGTGCAGCCCTAATCCCTAAGCTGAAGAGAAATGAGGTTGGGGTGAGGGGCAGGCGTGCTGGCCAGGGTCTTTGTCCGCAATTCATCCTCCTGCCCTTCTGAGGACGGAAACCAGGAGGACAGGAGATGGCAGCAGGGGCAGCAGCAGAAGTGGCAGGGGCCAGACAATCCCTCCTGGACACCATGTGGGCTCTCGGGAAGGGTGGCCCCCAGCCCCTTCATCACTCCCCCAAGCTGTGAGGGGCCCCAGAGGAAGGCCCGGGGGCTGGGCTGGCCCCCTGGCTCCTGGCCTAATCCTCTTTTAATGAGCGGCCAGCCGGAAGGCCTCAGCCCCTGGCCACAGCCTTGCAACCCTGGAGCCCCAGCCAAGCTGAGCTGGGGGCAGGGCAGCCCCAAAGCCTTTGCACGCACCTTTCTTTTTCCTCAGCACATCCACCTCACTCATATCCCAATACAAAGACCCCAATCCTGGCCAGGCCAACCCAGGGCCCCAGCATCTGCAGGGACATACTAGGGTGACATCTGCCTCGTGCTCCCATGGATCCTCTCCTGGGCATTTACCATTTGTTTCTGTCCAGGTCCCACATGGGGCTGGGCAAGAGAAGCTGTCGCTGCGGATCCAGGTGCTGACTCTCCAATCCCTCCTCCCACTACCGGGGATGTTCTGGATGGGAACCCCTAGAAGCCAGACCCAGGGTTTTGCCTGGGGCTTAAGCTGCCTTCTCCCTGTAGGGGAACCTCCAGGTTCCTCTGGTCCCAAGCCCCTCAAAATCTGTCCTTTCTAATCCCATCCCTGGGCCAAGCTCTCCAGATTAGAGACCCAGAGGCCTCCCTAGAAGCCATCCACACTCGCCCCCCTTCCCCCCAGGCAGGTGAGCCAGGTCGAAGCCAACAAAACCAATTACAGCAGCTCTCACCCAATTAGCAACTAATTATGGCCTCGTAGTCCATTCAACATAATTAACATGTAAATGACTCTGCGTGTTTATATTCAATAACAGCTCTGATTGAATTTAATTTAAATGTCTGAACTGGGGATCCAGTTACCGTATTTCACCACTTAGAGCTGCCACTCCCTGGGAAGGTCGCTTCCCCCAGGGGAGAGGGACCCAAAGCCAGAGTGCAGGGTGGAGGGGCAGGCACCAGGACACTGGCCCAGGCCAGGAGAGGGTGGAGATAGTTGTAATTCCTGCCTCCCTGACATGCCTATCCCAGGGGTGCGGGGAGGTGGTGAGGTCAGAAGAGTCCCCAGTGGGACCCTCAAGATGGGAAATCCTCTGAAACAAGGGGCCCCTCTTAAGGGCTACTGTAAACATCCCAGCTGTTCAGTAAACACCAAGCTGGAGCCAAGCTGGAGCAGCCCAGCTGGGCCAAGCTCTGCTGCAGGCTTCCCTCCCATTTTGGGGGCTGGGGGCTGGGGCCTGGGGCCTGGAGCCAGTAGGCCCAGGCATGCTGTTCCCACGCCCGTTCCGCCCCAGCGCCCACCTGCTCCGCCCAGGAGGAGACAGGCTGAGGGCACAGCTCATCCCGACCTAGGAGAAGCTAGGAGGGAAAGGGCAGCAAGGTCACTTCCTGGCACACATGCCAGGAGGATACTAGCAGTTCTACACCTCTCCCCTCTAAGGATGTCGAGTGACTTTCGACCAGCAGGTAGGGGGCCCTCCGGCCTAGATGCCTCCATTGGTCCCTGCCCACCCCCAGGGCCCCATGGTGCCTGATGGTTCTAGGTCTGGCCTGGTGGCTCAGGGTGCCAGGAGGTCCTACGTGGACCCTAATGTGCACGGCTGCCTGTGAGGACAGCTTTGGGCATCCAGCAGCCAGGCAACAATGTTCAGAGCTCTAGCAGCCCAGCTTGGAGAAGGCACAGTGTGGTCAAGACAGCTGGCTTGAAGGAGCAGGGTGGCCCCTGTGCATGGGGTGGAGGGAGGGGGCCTGAGCCAGGCAAGCAGCTTACACTGGAATGTGCCCCAAGAAGTGGGAAGGGGTGGTAAGAGGGGTGGGTCCTGAGGGGAGGATGGTACTGATCCATTTCTCAGGTGGGGAGAGTGGATCAGGGCCTCCAGTTCCACAGGACTGGGGGCCTGCCCCTCCTCCCACATTCCAGACCTGGCCCGGAAACCCCTCACTCCTTCCTCCACCACCTCCTCCTCCCTGTGACTACAAAAGACAACAAACTCTCCATGGCTCATTTACTCTGATAAATCAACCAGACAGACAGGCCAGGATGGGACCCACAGGCTGGTGGGTGTCAAGACATTCCCCCTGCCCTGGGCCCAGCCCCCATCTCTCCTGCCCTCCTTAGACTCCTGGGCTCCCAGCAGCCCCTCCAATCACTCACCCCAAGATGTCCCAGACAGTGTTAGCCCCCTCCCCAAAATTCAGATGGGGAAACTGAGGCACTGCACAGACAGATATGTGCTCATGGTCAGCACTGGGGGACGCAATGAGGCTGTGTCAGGAGCCCAGGCAGGACTCAGCTGGTTGTCAGTCCAGAAAGGCAGGGAGGACTCCACGCGGGCCTGGTGCTGGGACTAGAGGGGGCTGAGCAACATGACAGTGTGGGCGGCCCTGGGCAGAGCCCCACGGAGTGCCACCCACTCCACCTTGGGTGCTACAGGAGCCCATGAGGCCCCCGCATTCTAGCTGTTGCTCTGCCCAGTGTAGCATATGACCCACAAGAGCCACCCATGCTGGCTGACCAGCAGGTATACAGGCAGTGGACTCTGCCCTTGGGACAAAATGAGAGGATCAGCACTGAGCCCTAAATGGGAAGAAACAAGGCTCTTGGCTGGTGCAGAGACCTTAGAGGAAAGAGCATGTCCGGGTAGGAAGCCAAGGAAGGGTCACGATGGTGATGGGAGGAGGTGGAGGCAAGGGGGTTCCAGGGGGAGGAAGGAAGGAAGAAGTGGGGGAAGGGGGGACTGGAGCTAAGGCCTTACATCCCAAAGGTTTCCGGGTCCCTGGAGGAGCCTGTTGCTTGGGGGCTGTCCCTGCCCTGCAGACATGTAGCAGAGAGGCAGCCCCAGTGAGAACATCACGTCAGCCCAGCCAAGACCTCGCTCTGCCACGGGCTGGCCTCCTGGACCCTAGGCCAGCAGCCACCGCCCAGACCCCATTCTTTGCTGGGTCAGGATCAGTGGTCAGGGTCTGGAGCCCAGGAGGCCTCTGCCTTCTCCCTGGGACTGCTCAGAGCCCAGGAAAGGGTTGGGGGGGTGGGGCCTGTAGGTCTGCCAAGCTCAGGCACCCACGTGAGCTGGGCTTTGGATTGAGACTGGAGCCTTCTGGCATCCAGGCCTCTGGCAAGAGCCCTCTTGCTATTTCTAAGAAAAATGCAGCAAAAATCTTCTCTGCTTCTCCAAAGCTCCAAGGACTCCCTTGAGGCGGAGCTCAGATTCCCAGGACAGCGCCAGGCCAGGCCAGGAAAACATGCTCTCAACCTTGCCATGAAGAACCCCAAGTGAACAACCCAGGCCTGGTTAGCCCTAGGACAAGCTGCAGGAGCCAGAACAGTGCTCAAGGGGCATGGGGGTGGTGGCGGTGGTCATTACAGCTGCTCATGAGCACCAGCCAGCCTGGGGTGTTCATCTAGTGGGGAGCTCCTTCCAAGGTATCCCCTCCATGAGTGCATCTCTGTCATTGGATTTTGCCCAATATTATCTGGTACCTCTGCCATGAAAAAGAGAGCTTAAAAACCACAAGGAAAATGTGCAAACTCTATATCCTAGCACTGAGAGCAAGACTCTATCTAGTATCTTGCCCTTTCCCCAAATGTTGCACCACACACACCCCATCTCTGCTCTTGCTCTTCCCTCTCCTGCCATCTCCCTTCCCCCATTTGAGATGTAGCCTCCTCCATGAAGCCGGCCCAGATGCCCATGTAGGAATCCTCAGGGGCCCTCTTGCAGTCTTTTCCAAACACCATCTGCCTCTCCAAAGGTTAGAAATCTAGAGGGAGAGGTGAGGCACTGAAGACTCCTTGGGGACCCCAGAATCAGCCCTCACCTGTCTGCCACTCTCACCCTCTGAGACTTCCTTTGCTGGGGCCATAACTGTATTCACAAAGTTAATCCTCCCCAAACCATAATGAGGTCAGCACCATTCTTACCCCCTTTTTCCGGGTGAGGCAGCAGGGACACAGAGGGACTTCACTATGCAAGGTCTACCCACAGCCAGGATGCAAGCAAGGCAGCTTGGGCCCTCAGGATGCTGCTTCCAAGGGGCCACTGTCATCCCCACCTTACACAGGGAAGCCAGGGGTGGGAGAGCTTAAGCCACTTGTCCAAGGTCACACAGCTGACGAGGGTAGAATAGGGGTCTGTCTGCTTTCAGGGTCTGCCTTCTCAATCACCACCAGCACCACCTCTGCATTCTATCAAATTTAAGCACCCTATTCCCTGCCCTGGGGGAGGAGTTAGAGGTCTCCCATGAGTCAGGAGCCAGGTGACCACAGCTCTGAAGACACCCTCTGGGCCTCTACCACCTCTGGAGGGGTCACAGGGTTGGAGGTGCACATACACAGGTGCAGACAGCCAAGAGCCCACTCTGAGGCCGTTGCCTTGCAAGCCACAGGGTGAAAGATGCCTTTATGGGCCAGGATGAGATTTTTATCTTGGCGGTTTCTCTTTAAATTCTTTACGATTACGAAGCAGCGGGGGCTGCCAAGGAACATGATTTACTCCTTGAGCATGCACCAGCTCCTCACTCAGTGCCAAAGGAAGCTGGAGCCAGGGAGGGAGGGGTGGGCATCATGCCAGGGAACCCGAGACAAGGCCTGTGCTGCGGAGGCCCAGTCAGTGGCGGTCCCATCTGAAGCTTGGCTGGACCTGGAAGGACCACAGCAGAAGGCCTCTGGCCCTGATCTGGCTGACCCAGGTTCTCGGCAAGCATAAGGACCTGCCCTGCTCTCTCGAAGAGCTGATCCCTGGCCAGCTGAGGGGCAGCCAGCCAGCCCTGAGGACCTCCCAATTCTCGAAGTGGTCACTTCCAAGTCCCCTTTCAGAAGTGAGGCAGCTCTCATTTCCAGGAGAACTGAGATCCCAAACACAGGGATCTGGACTCAAGTTCATACTTTGCATCTTCCTTCCTCCCTCTTCAGGCTCATCCTGGAATACCCACCCTTCCCCAGTTGGCTAGCTCTAAGTCCACTGTAGCTGTCAAAGCCACCTGACCCCTACCCAGCTCCCTGGTGCCCTCTCTGGCCTCTGAAGTTCCAAGCCTGTGTGGCTGGCCAGGGAGCCCCTGGAGGGCAAGGGCGGGTCCCCAAGCTCCCCAGCCCCACTCCCACAGTGCAGTCAAGCCTGCTAAGTTGAGGTTTGTTAATGACACTTACATTTCAATCCATATTCACCAAGTACTCACTCCCCCTTCAGTGAAGTAAACGGACTGTGACCCCTCCTAACCTCCAATCTCCTCATTTCCTAATAAGGAGACCTGGTGACTCTGGGTCTCTGATGCCACATGCAAATGATGTAGGAGGTGGCACTGTGCTGGGCCATTAGCCCCAGAGGCTCAAAGGCTGGGCTGAGGCGGGTTGGTGGGGAGTGATCAACACCCACCTCTTAACTCTCCACCTGCAGAACATTGTTCCCACAGAGCAAGCCAGATGTGCCCTGAGTCTGAGAAGGTTGACCCCCAGGGCTACTCTGGACATAGGAGCCCTCTTCTCTCCTGGACCTTGGTTTTCCTTCTCCGAAAAGAGAGAGCTTCCTAGGGGTCTCTGATCAGTGGTGGGGCTGGGGTGATGGAGGGCTGGATTTATAGGACATAAGCAAACCCAAAGGCTAATCTTCAGTGGCAGAGGGCACAAGACGCCTGCCAGTTCTAACCCAGCCCTCTCCTTGGAAAATGAGGCTGGGCAGGCTAAAGGTGGCACTGCAGGGTCCTGGAACCCTAGCCCTAGCCCATGGGAGAAGGCTGTGCCTGCATCCCCCAACCTGCCCTCTACTCTCAGTCCTGAGACATACTGAGACATCAGGTCGAGCCTGAGTGACCCAGGAAGCCTCTGGGTCCTTTTCCTCACAGGAAACCCAGGGGGCACTCCTCCCACCTACCAGGCCTTGGAGGGACTACCACTTGGTTATCATCGTGGGTACCTACTGTTACTTCTATTATTTTCATCTTTCCTGACCTCCCCAGGTGAGGTGACCTTCCACTCCATCTCCCTACTCCTGCCTCAGTTTCCCCATAGCCCAGCCACCTCATGTCAACACAAAACCCCTTTCCCGCACCAAACACCTCTTGGCCCCAAGTCCTGGCCAAAGCCAGCCCAGGCAGCAGCAATGTATTGTGGGGGTGGCTTCCTGGGAAAAAGTAAACATTCCCCAAGCTGAACAAAGGAACTGGCAGGGCCGTCACACCTCCCTGCTGCATCAGGAGGTGGTACCCCAGGGCTTGAACCGTCTCAGGAAGAGGGAAGGGAGTTTTTTTTCTCCCAGACTTGGCCAGTGATTCTGAGGTTAAGGGGACTCCAGGCACAGGCAAAGATGGTAGGAAGACAGAGGGTCCTGCTGGCCAGGCTCTCTAGTCCTAAGCATCCACGAGCTCTCAAAAACTACCTCTCCTGCTCCTGGAAATCTTCCCCACTTGACCACTCATGTCTGCCTGACCTTGGCTATGCTGCTGATGGAAGCTCAGGAGATGGGCCATAGGAGCCCCCAACCCTGACTGAACCCTAGGCCCCTTCCTTACACCCTCTTGGCTTTAGGTCTGGCTGGGGTGCCCAGGAGGATAGGCAGGCAGCAAGCCCAAGCCTGGCCCAGTTCCTGCCTTTGTTCCCTTATCTTCCCTGAGCAGCATGGCCCCTCATACCAGCACCTCCGGCTTGGAGGGTCTGGCCTGACCAGGCTGGAACTAGCACCTCCCAGCTGTGGAGGGACCCAGCCAGGGGAGGGGATATGCCTAGGCTGAGTCCCTGAGGTATGCCAGTGGCTATATTCATCTAAGGCACAGATGGAGAAACTGAGGCATGGAGTAGGAGTGACCACCCTTGCTCTTAAGAGTGCCCTCTCTGTGCCCCTCATATATACCCGGGAGAAGCTCCCCACAGCCCTGGCCACAGCCAGGCCAGGACTCAGGTTCTGTAGGTGTTGGTCTCCATTCTCAATGCCACCAACACTCTCTGGGGCCCTACTCCTCCCTGAGAGCCACGACGTACGCATGATCTGGCTGAACATCCAGCCCGGGGGGTGCATGGAGCCTGGGGTACAGTAAATCCCAGGTGGCATGGACCAACTGGGTGTCCACTGTCTTTTCAGCCAGTTTGACTGTGAGCATTCCTGCATCTTGTTCACTGCAGAGTCCCCAGTACTCAGCACAGGGCCTGGCACACAGTAGATGCTTGAGTATCTGCTAAACTAAGTGACATCTCAGCAGAAAATTAGGACAGGAGATCAAGTAGGAAACAGGAATGGTCATTCAGGGCAGGGAAACCTGCGTTTGCCAAGGCACAGAGGCCCAGGGATGGGGTGGCCCCAAGCAGCCTACAGCCCCACCCCAGGCAGCCACAACAGTCAGCACCACAGGCTGGCTGCCAGCGAGCTGGGCTTTTAGTCACTGCGGGTGTCGGCTTCAGAGCTAATTGAGAGGGAATCGACCTGACCGATGTGGGCGTCAGGCGTCAGCAAGGCCAGGACTCCAGGGTTCTATTTCTGGCCTCGCCTCTGCCTCGTGCCTGACCTTGGCCCTGCCCTTGCCTGAGCCTCAGTTTCTCCCTCTGGAAAACAGGAACAAAAGCCTTTGCCCCATTGCCCCTGGCAGGTCCAAGAAGGTTTAAAATGAGTGTACAGAGGACCTCCCTATGTCTCATTCCTCCTGCTTCTTCTCATGGGTCTCCAGGGTGATGACAAAAATAATACCCAGAGTGGATGTTTGAGCTCCAGAGTCCCAGGGGTGTGGAGACCAAGCCACCTCTCCCTTCTGTGTAGGGAGGGGATGCCCTACTCCCCCTGCCAGCACCCTGGGCTGGGAAAGGGGTGAGAGGGGGATCAGGTCCCTTTCAGTATTTATTAATCTGCTCTGAGGCATTCCACCAGGGAAGGGTAGATGTATCAGCAGAATAAATATCTCACCTTCCCAGGCCTAGGAGAGGGGTTGTTTTCCTACAACGCAAACCGATCAATTCTGCCCATTTCTCAGGCCCTGTGCAGGACTCCTTTCAGGTACATCCTCAGAAATTCACTCCCCTCCACCATCAAGTTGCAGGGGTGGGATGAAGCCAGGACAGGGGCTCTACTGGGAGACATGGGAACACAGTGAGGT
Organism: Camelus bactrianus; assembly: GCF_048773025.1. NCBI lineage: Eukaryota > Metazoa > Chordata > Mammalia > Artiodactyla > Camelidae > Camelus > Camelus bactrianus. Next base: position 33,488,092 of record NC_133555.1, read on the forward strand.
GGCAGCTGGGCCTCAGCCAAGTGCGAGGAAGGAAAGGTCAGCCCACTCTTTCAACCCTAGTAAGTGTGCCCAGAAATCTAGCCAGTCAGGGCTGTCAGCCCCACCCAGGGTAGGCAGCTGGACAAAGTGACCCTGGGCCAGAGGAGGGCCAAGGCTGAGAAGTCAGCAGCGACCCCAGGTTCCCCAGGCCCCAGCATGGCCTCTGCCCCTTATCCCAGGCAGAGGGTAGACTCTTTGGATCATGCACATCTTTGAGGAAGAGACTGGTGAGTGAGCCATCTGTACGCCTGGGTACATGTGCCATGCATGTTCACCTGCCTAGTGGGTTAGCTGCAAAGGTGATGGAGCTGGGGGACCAGCCTCTCATTCTGCAGACCTCAACTCATCATTAAAACCTTCCAGTGACTTCAGGCAAAGTGCTCACTGAGGATTTCAGGCCTGTCACAACACCACGTGCACTCCTCGAACTCACCACGTGGCCTACCCTCCAGTCACAGCCAGCAGCTCCCTCCCCAATTCCTGGGAACCCCTCCCACTGGAGACCCAAAGGAAGGTTCCTCAAGCACCCAGGAATCAAGAGCAGGTCCTGCTCCTCCAGGTTCCTGAGGCCTCAGTGTCTGCACAACTGTCTAACCCTCCATCCAAGGGACTGCCCAGGGCAAAACCAGCAGCAAGGAAGGGCTTCTGCAAACACAAATTTGAAAGGTGTGACATCTCACACAGAGGGAGATGGTCTTCGGACCCTCGCCCAGAGACTTCACATTCTGACTCTAGGGACCCAGACTCAGAACCCTTCTCTAAATGTCTATGTAGTCCAGTCTCCAGCCTTTCCCAGCAAGTCATCACCTCCCTGTCCCCTCCACACATACCAAGGGTGACCCATGTGGCGTACAATTTGTCATGGTTTTGCTTTGACCTCTCCTCTCTCTCCTGTGCAACAGGGCCAAGTGCTCTGGACAGAGGAGGACACTAGGGGACAACAAGGCAGCCTCTTACCTTTGAAGGAAAGCCGGACCCGGGGCATGGCCAGGAGGTGGTCCTGGGTTGGGGTGGCTGGCCAGGCCCCAGTCAGTAGGGAAGCCCAGAGGAGGAGACCAGCGACAGGCATTGTGGGAGGGGCCTAGGGCCCAGGAAGCAGGCGGCCGTCTAGACACCTGGGAGGGGGAACCAAGATTGGAATGTGTGAGGCAGATGGGGGTGTCCAGCCCTACCAACATTTCCCTTGTGTAATTCTGCCCAAGGTAGCTCAGTTTCCCTATCTGAACATATAGGGTGATGGACGTCTCCTTGCTCACATCTTCAGCCTGGGGCCATGAATGCCCCAGTATGCAAACTTCATATACTTTCTTGTCCCTGCCAATAGGCCTGAAGACCAAGCAACTAGGTGCAGCCTGGGGTCACCAGGGCTATCAGAAGCCACTGGAGACTCAAACCCTCCCCCCACCACAGCACCCTGAATTCCATTCACAGGTCAAGCAGACTATCTTACAACCCTCTCCAGCTCCCAACAGGCTCTCTCCCTTGCATCCTCCCTGAATCAACATGGGCTGTTCCTTCCTTTTCCCACCTCAAGGAACAGGGGAAGAGATGGGTCCAGTCCTGCCAGCTCAAGCCAAACCTCTCCCCCCAGTATAGGGAAATCTGACCCTGATTATTGGGGTTGGGGCATGAAAGAGTGGAGGATGAGTGAGACACATGCAGACAGCCTAGAGTAGAAGAGAGACAGTAGCCAGAAAAAGAGAGGCAAAGAACAGCTGAAATATTTTACTGAAATCACAGCAGGAGGTATCCAGGTCAGACATACAGAAGGACTTCCTGCCATGAAAATTTCCAGTTCTGCCTATAGAGAGCAAAGAAGGGAAGCTAGGATGGCCAGCAGGCCTGGGGCAGGGTCTGAGCTAGCCTCAGTGTCCCCTGCAGAGCTCCCATACCCCCAGCAGGCCCAAGTCTCCAGACAATGTTTTTCAAATATTGTCTCCCCAGGCAGGCTGGCTGTTGGGTAAACGCAGCCCAGCACCAGTTGTCAGAACATATTGCTCCCTCCCGGCAAAAACCAGTGCCAACTTCCCAACCCCCCCACCCAGATGCACTGGGGATGGGGGCACTAAGAATGACAATGTGAGCCCCTCCCCCAGATCTGTCTGATTATTTCTTTCTCCCATGGGAGGCAGGACCCCAGGCTCATTTCTAGGAGCTTGGGGTGGGGTGGGGTGGGGGTAAGAGGTATTATGGCCTGTTAATTCCCTGCAGTGGCTAACATACACTGAGGCAAGGCCCAGGCTTCACATCTGACCATCAGGCCCTACTGGACAGACCCTGATGCCCTCCTTAGACCCACCTCCCTGGATCCCTTGCCTCTCCTGCCAGGCAAAGCATTGATAGTTCGTCAGACAGGAAGTGCAGCTTAAAGCCTCCTCGCCCATTCCCCAGGTGGTGCCCTCTGTGGAACACCCTCTCCTGAGTGCCTGACACACCTCTCATGTTCCTTCAAGATCCCCCATCACAGATGCTCCCTCCTGGGGAGGCGGGCTGAGGAAGAGGGGAATCAGAAACACCCCCTCCCCGAGTCTGCTGGGGCCCAAAGCTGCAGCTGACCGAATGGCAAGCGCTGATGAGGGGGGCAGATGGGAGAAAGGGCTGTGCAGCTACCATTACCCTTGGGGTACACCTGGGAGGCCCCCACTAACAGTTGTGGATACACACACATCCACATTTACATGCCTGCACATGTTCTCACAAGCATGTAGTTGCTCAAGAACTTGACCTGCTAGTTGGGTGGGGCTCAAGGAAGCTGGGAGACACTGTCCTGGCTTGGGGAGGACAAGATGCAGCCTGGGTCCCTTGGAGAGCTTCGATCCTGTATCACAAGGGATTCAGGGTGACTAACCTCCCCCCCTACCCTGTGACCTCATTTCTCCTACATCCATTTTCATGGTGACAAGGTCAGGATCACCACAGACAGTGTGGAGTCCCCCAAGGTGTCCAGGAAGGTGGAGGGTCTTGCTTCACTGGGCCGCTACAGGGACCTCCCACAATGCTTTGGCCCTTTAAAGGGGTGAATGGGGGATGTTCAAATCTGTTGGGGCCTCAGGCCCAAGTCCAGGTCCCCTCTTCGGCAGCGGCAGCGTGGGTGATGGAAGGAGAGTTGGAGAGGGAAGAAAGAAGAGAAAGAGAAGGACAGAAAGAGGAAAGGGAAGGACATTTCCACAGTTGCTTCCCCTCTGCCAGCCCCTAGATGCATTCCACTCAACCTCAGCCCCAGAGAAGCCCCCAGTGTGGCCCAGCCCAGGTGGGTGGACAGAGAGGGAACAGCCACCGCCACCTGGGAGCCCACCAGGAGGAGAGCGGAGAAGGAAGGAAAGAAGGCTGGTGGGAGGGAGCAAGGGAGGGAGGCAGGCGGGAGGGAGGAGGAGAGAGGGAGGAGAGAGGGAGGGACGGAGGAGAGACGTTCGAACAAAGAACCGAGGAGCTGGGGCTGGCAAGGGGTGCAGGGAAGGGGCCGCCAGACAAGGGGGTCTGGAAGCACCTGGGGGCGGGGCAGGGGGCTAGGAGGTCGAATTGTCCAGCCTGATCCAGACTTCCCAGGCTTGGAGGGGAGGCCAGGAGTGGACAGCCTGCCTCAGAGAAGGTTGGTGCCTCTGAGCTGAGAACTGTCTGGATGGAAGGGAGGCAGGAGCAGGGGCTGCGGGGGAACACGGTGAAGAAATTATTAACAGCACCCACCCCCACCTAGCTCCACTGATACTCCCCTCATCAGGCCAGAGCTCCTTCCTGGCTCCTTGGCTTCCCCCTCCCCCAACACCCCATGGACTAAGAAGCAGAGACACCCCAGTATAGCTGGGATTGAAACCCTTTCATGGTCAGGGTTTTCCAGTCAAGGTCACCTAGGCTTGGCTCCATCTTCCCCCTAAGATGTGCCTAGAGCAGCAGGGGGCTGAGGCTGGGCTCCTGGCCTTCTCTCCCCAACCCCCGCACTTCTGGGCCTCGCTTCTTCAGAACTGAGGGATAGCAGCAGAGGTAGGCGTGCCCAGTGCCCTTACCTTCCAGGACACCCTACCCCAAGGGTCTAGGCACACTCCCTCTGCAGCTTGGGGGAAGGTCCCAGCTCCATCCAACCACCTGGGCTGGGATGAGCCTCCCAACCTCTGGGTGCAGTTTCCTATCCCTGCAACTAGGACAAGGGCTTCTGGGAGACAATCTGGATGAATTCAGGAAGACAGGAATCCCCAATCTGACCCAGCTCCAGGGTGGATACACCAGTGACTCCAGTTCAGTCCCTCTACCCCGGGTGTTCATGAGCTGATGTTCACAACACAGTTATCTCAAGAATTAGAAGTTATTTATCCAGACAGGCCTCCAGCTCTAGCTCCAGCTGACCCCTCCTGCCAGCCCTGCTTCATTCCTTGGCCACCTTGACACTCTCTGGTCTCACCTGCTCTAGGCAAGCCCAACAAGCTCCTAGTGTCCCCTGCCCACTTCACCACTGGGGCCCCAGTCTGCTCAGATGGGGGGCTTGAGTGTAGGCTCTCCCAGCTCACCTACACCCCACATACAGCAGGGCCCCCAATCCAAGCAAGACTCTCTGCGGGAAAAGCAAACCCAAACTAGCAGCCAGGGGTCAGGGGCTGGCACAGAGCTGGGAGAAAAGCCTTGGGGCTGGCTATCCTCTGGCCCTGCTGATCCTGGAGACCCTCCACGTGAGGGCTGCCAATATACCGCTTCCCTTCTACTGGACGATCCCAGATCCACTCACTGAGGCAGGGAAGGAATACCTACTAGGGAGAGCTGCCTGAGGCGTTAGTGGGAGAGCTGAGCCAGAAGGGGCATCAGGCCTCCTGCTCCAGGAACAAGGCGGTGGAGGTATACGGGAGCACCCACTGACCCAGAACGTTTCGCAAAAAAGTTGCTTTGCACACTGGTGACCCCGCAGGCCACATCATTCACTCATCCCTACATCGCCTCAATGTTGAGGGTCCGGGCAGCCCAGACAGGTACAGCGCCCACACTGGTCCGCGGGAGGCCCCCTGGCTCTCCAAGCCCCGCGCCCCAGACACTTCCTCAGAGTTGCAGCGCCGCGGGTCCCAGAGGGACGGCGGGGTGGTCCGGCCGCCTTCCCGCTCCCTCCCGGTTCCCGCCGCACTCACCTCTTCCACGGCGGCGGGGCCTGGGCTCCCGAGCGGCGGCGGCGGCTGCGGCGGCAGCAGAGCGGCTCCCGGTTGGGCCAGTTCGCTCTAGCGGCCCCCCGGGGCCATGGCCCTGCCCGCGCCCTCTCGCCGCTGTGTCTGAGCCGGGGTCGGCGCCGCGGCCCCGGCTTAACGGGTTCCTTGGGCTTCGGGTGCGTCAGCAGCCGAGTCCCTGGGCCCCATCCTGGGCCATGGGAAGGCTCAGGGGCGCTCGGGGCCGCCTCCCCCGGGGTGGGCTGCGGGCGCCCCCTGGCCGGCGCGCCGAGGGCGCATTCCCCGGCGAGGGGCGCGGGCGACGGCGCGTGCTGGGCTTCGGGGCGCTGCGCTCGGCTCGGCCCAGTGGCGCTGTGCTCGCCCTGGTCTCTGGAATGGGGCCGGGCGGCTGCGCTGGGCTGCGCTCGGGGTTCGCCGGACGGCGGGCGTTCGCTCGCTCGCTTGCTGGCTCTGGTCTCGCGGCCGCCGGCGGGACCCGGCGCTCGGAGCCGCGCGGGGAGCGCCGGCAATTGGCCGCCCGTGGGCGACATTTGCATAGCGCGGCCCCGCCCCGCCCGCCCCGCCCGGCCCCACCCCCGGGGCGGGACCCGCCCGGCCGCCGTCCCGCCCCCGCTCCACCTGTCCGCTGGCTGGGCTCGGGGGCTGCCAGGCGGTGGGGCAGCCTGCGCCCGGGGGAGCTAATCTGCACTCCCCGCGCCCCCGCCCCGGCTTCGCGGGCGGCGCCCCCGCCCCGCCCGGGCTTTGTCTCTCGGTGGATACGCGCACAGCGCGCCTGGTGTTTACCCGGGCACTCAACTCCCTGGCGGGAAGGACAGGCGCGCCGCGGAGCAACGAGCCTGCGCTCACCTGCGCATCCCCCTGCCATGTCCCTCCTTCCCGCTCGCTGCTGGCCGCGTCGGGCCCCGCTTGAGCCCCGCAGCTCAGGACCCAGGACTGCGCCTGCTGCTCAGCAGGTGGCGGTGCAGCCCCTGGGACGGCTGGCACCGCTGGACCTGCTGCCCGCCGCCTCCAGCCCAGGCCAGGTCAGCCTCACAGCTCCGTTCAGCCGCACTAGGGCTCCCTGCGATCCCCTCAGCAGCCAGCCCTATTTTAAGCCAGTAGCCCCACGGACCCACCTTTTACAATTCCATCCCCAGAGAAGCCGAATACTCTGGGCCTCCTCTCCTAAAATGAATGTTTGCTTTCAAATGGCCTCCTGATGACCTGAGGGCCCAGCAACCGAGTCGTGCACCTACTTTGATCCCCAGAACTCAGCCCAATCAGCCCTCAGCCCTCAAGGCCATGGCCTCACCAGCCAGGACCACAGTCTCAACTCTGTCCCGTGCACTTTGCCGAGGTCCCAGTGGGCATGGGCTCTCTTTGTCCTTTCCCTCCTCCCTTTTCTCCTATTCCCTGGGCTTCCTCCTCCTCTCCCTTCTCCTCCTTTTCCTCCCTCTCTTCCCCATCCTTCTCTGCCCTCCCCTCCTGTTCCCCCTCCTTCTTCTCCTATTTTTTCTTCTCTTCTTCCTTCTCTCCTTTCTTCTTCCTCTTCTCTTCCTCCTCTTTGTCCCCACTTCTTTTCTTCTTTCTTCCTCCTTTCACTCCTCCTCTCCCTCTTCTCCCCCTTCTCTTCCTGGTTAACAAGACACTCCTGAAGACAGGCATTTCTCCCTCTGACCCACTGACTGATTGACTGCAAATGTAGGCGGGGGTGGGATGTTAGGATTCCTGCTGAAGGTCTCCTGACTCAGACTTGGAGTGCTGGCCCACATGCTCCAAGCAGAGGCTGGCCATTTGAAGTGAGGAAACAGCAGCCTGGAGTTACGGTTGCTGCAGTGACAGTGCCTGCCCATCTCCTCTCTGTCATGCTTCATTTAAAACGCTGTGACAGTCATTCCCTCATATCCCCTATCCTCTGTACCAGGTCACCCCTGAGGTCACCACCACTGCACCATCACCAGTGCAGCCTATGTCATCATCACTGTGGTTTCTAAAGCCATCACTTCCACCACCATCATTCCCAGCCTCCCTGGTCTCCTCATAGCCTGGCCACCCCTGTCACCACCACCAGCATGATCATCATGGTCACTAAAGCAGAACTGTTAGGACTTGCCAAAGATGATTCCAGGGTACTGGGTTGGGAAGGAAAGAGACTCAATTTGATTTGTTCATAGAGCTCTTCTCAGACGCACAGAATAGGCCCAGCACAGAGAGGCCTTTGGTGGCAAGGGTGCGGGAGAAAGGGGACAGGGAGAGGGAAAAGAGCTAGGGATGAACTTGGCTACACATAGTGGAATGATGCCAATTCTCCTAATCGATGTGAGAAGGCTGAATAATCAATATAAATTGAAACAATTATTGCAGCAGTGAATCCACTCTGCACCCTTGCCCTGTGATGTGCTGGGCTGAGTATTTTGTATCACTATGTATGTTATTTTATGTATAGTATGTTATTATTGGGAAGAATATTGTAGCGCCTCCAATGATTTTGCCTTCAATTTCTGAAGTCCAAAGACCCCTTGAAACCAGCCCTGGATGCCCAACAGTGTTTATAGTCACTTCCCCCTCCCTCTCCTCCCCACCCCTGCACTTCACCATCCCACTGAGAAGCAATCCTGCTGTCCCAATTGTACAGATAAAAAAGAGACTGGGAGAAGTGGGGTCAGGCCTGGCTGTGGTGTGGGAAGAAAGTGGAATTTTCAGGAGCTAAGGGAAGGCTCCAGCAGGGAAGGGGCAGGCCATGGGGCCCTCATGGAGCCAAGGGCCTGTAACCCACACCAGCACTAGGAGGCTGGCAATGAGTGCTGGAGCCCCATGTGGTGCTTATGGAGTTTAATAAATCTTTATTGAATGAATAAAAGGGCAAATCCCTGCAGCATCAGATCCAAGAGGGAACAGGAGCCAAGAGCCAAGAGGCCAGGAGCCAACTCTCTACCTACTACCCAGTTCCTCTGGACTGGCTGCCCCAACTCTACACTCTCCCTACCACCGGGAGTCCTTCTGTCTTCCCCTCCAAGAGCCACTCAGCTGCTCTAGCTCCACCTGAGAACCAGCTAGGATGTCCTGTGGGATTGCCTGAAGGGAAACAGCCAGGCCAGGCTTGGGTGATCTTCCCCCTGCCCCACCAGCCTTTCTCCCTCCTCTGCGGACACTCAGACCCCAGGCATCCTTCTTTCCAGCTACCCCATGGCCCACCCTGGACAGCCCTACCAGTCTGGACACATAAGGCGATAGGGGGTTCAGAGATGATTAAGCCAGACCTACTTCCCCCACTGACACAGCCTCTGGGGTCCCCATCCTGGAGCAGCTCCCTCTCCCTTCCCAGATGAGGAAAAGCCCTTGGGATGACATCCTGACTCTGGAGACTTGGGCTCATGGCTCAGCCTCCCACAGCTTCTGAGATGCCACAGAGTCCAATGGTGGGGGTTACCACTGGGAAGGAGTTGGCCCCCCTTCATCCCAATCCATCCCCCCAGGTGATGGTCCTGGCAGGAAGCAGGAGGGTTCTGAAGGTCTTTTCCCCCAGCCCTTCAACCTGGCCTGGCCTTTGTTTCTGGGAGTGCTCAGGCCTGTTTCTTTTCCTTCTGGCTCCTCTAGGCTCTGCTGTGGGGGACTGATGTGCAAACATGGGCCTCCTGTTACTTGTCCATCCTCTCTCTGTCTACACTATTTGCCTCTTTCTGCCTCTACCTCCACCCCGGGTGGGGAGAGGGCAACCTGTTATACTGGGTAAACTTAAGAGATAACTTGCCCTCCCAGCCTCTGTACCTGGAAGGCCAGACATGGAAGGCCTGGGCCTCAGAGACTGGCCGTGCCCCCTCAATGAAGGTGGCAAATAAACCAGCACTCCCTCCTCAGGCCCAGTCTCCGGGGAACCTGTTTCCCGGGCCTAGCAGGCTGAGCAAGCCTTGGCCCGCCCAGCCCCAGCGTTGCTGGCTCAGGTTTCCCCACTTTCTGGTTTTCTCATCTCCTCTGCCCCAGGCGCTGCCTGCTCTCTGGCCCAGCCCCCACCAGCCCGGAACTGGATCCTAGAGAGGGGGAGTGTTGGAAAGGGGGCCCAGGAGGGGGTACAGGGCGGTGCTCAGCAGCACTGGGAGGGGGCAGGCAGTGAGGAGTCACCCACAGCCCAGGCTCAGGATGGGGTTCGGCTCAGGGCTCAGCCTCCTCCTGCCCAGCCTACCCAAGGGGCTGGCTCGGAGCCGATCAAAAGCTGGAACAACCCACTTCCCTGGCTGCTCCCCAAAGCTGCCTCTAGGCCTGTTCAGCAGTTGTCCCCTCTACCAGGAATGCTTTTCCCGACTTCAGCGCCAGTGTAAACCCTGTGTTTCCTCTAGCCCTGAGCCTTTGGCCACCCCACACACACTGTCCCTTTCTGCACAAGGGACTGGCCTCCCTTGTTGAGGCTGCCTCAGCCTCCCTTTTCATAGGGGAGCCCCGCAGGCATCTCACGCCTCTTCCAGGAGCTCTGCCCTCTCTCTCACCTCTCGGTTTTTGCATAGGCTGTTCCCTTGTGCCTGGAATGCCTTTCCCATTTCCTTCTAGATTCTACAGGCCTCTGGCTGTTACCTTCCAGGAAGCCAGTCCTAATGGCTGGGTCTGGAGCTTCCTTGGGCCTCTGCAAGTTCAGCATCCTGACACTAAGAGACTCAGGCCTCTCTGCCTCTGTGTTCTCCTGGGTGGGCCCCACATAGACCCGTCAGCAACCACTTCGCTTCTCATGTGAGTTCAGAGTGAACAAGAGAGGAAGACACAGGGCTCTGAGATCCTCCTGTGTTGCCCCACACCCCCTCATCCTATGTTTGAATTCATGTGTACGCGGGTGCACATATTGAGGGAGGTGGGGGTCGGGTGGGCCCAAGCTTGGCTGGCTGCCAAGTGACCCCTGACCGTCGGCTAGCCTGAGCATATCCTGTTTAGACAAAGGCCAGACAGCCATCCCTTGCCCACTTGGGCCTGCCCAGCCCTTGCTGGGGAGCCCAGGTCTTGGGCCTAGAGTTTAATCCTTATCTGCACCAGAGAGGCCGCATTATTAAGAACTGGAATCAGAATTCGTCATTTCCTCTGCCCCATGGCACAGGCCTTTTTTCTGGGTGCCTGGGCCCTGGGTCAGTAATGGTTGGGCAGCCCCAGCCACTGGGTAGATGTAGGGGATATGGAGCCTGGGTCTGTGTGGACAAGACCTTGGATCTGGAGCCCACTTGGGAGTACCCACCAGCCACTCCTTGGCTTTGCTCAGCTCAGTTAGGACAACCCCATCCTTCCAGCTGCTCAAGCCAAAATGCCTTTGAATCAGCCTGGACTCTCTCTCACCTCCAAACCATCAGTAAATATTTTCAACTTTGCCTTCTAAATATGCAAAATATCAGGCGACCACTTCTCGCCTTCTCCCTGGCCACCAGCTCTGCAGCCATTGCCTCTGTAGCCACCCCCTCCATGGCCAACCTCGTCTCTCACCTGACAAGTACAGGGGCCTTTTTACCAGGCTCCCAGCTTCTGTTCTTGCCTCCTGCAATCTAGCCAGCCAGGATCCAGAGGGACCCTGTTAAAATGGAAGCCAGCTCATGTCTCTTGCCCAAAGTTCTCAATGGCTCCTACTTTGCTGAGAGTCAAAGCCAAGTCCTTGCAGTGGCTGTCCCCTCCCCCCCATCTCCCCTCCCCATCTCTGACTCATGTCCTCCTGCTCTTGGCTGCAGTCTCCTCCCTCCTCCTCCCACACCAGGCACACTCCAGCCTCAGGACCCCTGCAATGACTGTTCCCTTTGCCTGAATGCCCTTCCCATAGACACCTCCTTGACGTCTCCCTCATCTCCTTCAGGTTTTAGCTCAGATATCACCTTCTCAGTAGTATCTACCCGCCCCCAACCAGCGCTCTTGACTTTCCCTTTCCTTCCTCTCTTTTTTTCCTCCCAACATCCATCATCATTTACATCTTTTAATCCTTGCTGTTTATTGCCCATTTTCCCACCCCTGCTAGGCCATCAGCAACAAGAGGGCAGGAACTGTTTGTTTCATCTATTTTCTGCTTCCCTGGCACCCACAATGGAGACTGGTATATACTAGGTGCTGAATGACTCACTGAATGAGAGAGGGGCTCAGCCCAGGGCCTCTCTGTTTTCTGATCAGAGACTGGGAGCTGCTTTCTACCCTCGTCTTTGGGCCTCTGCTCACATTCCCTGGAGGAGGGCGCAGGGATGGGTGCCCATGTGCTGTTTCCTCCTCTATGGAAGAGGTGGGCTGAGGACAGTGTGTCAAGCTACAGCCCATAAGACTCAAGATAGATTGTGCCTTGACTTAAAAGGCAAGGAAGCTCTAGCTGTGAGCCCTTCAGGGGCAGGCATAGTCCCTTAGGCAGAGGCGTGCCTCAGAGCTAGGGGAGACCCAGGCAGCCCCCCAACAAAGCTGACTGCACCAGGCTCTGATCCTGTGGGGTTTCTGGCTGCCTCCCAGGCCCACATCTGCTGCACACACTCCCTCCATGTGTCTATGTGGCCACAGTCCTGGGGGAGGGGGGCCTGAGGAGGGTCCTGCAGCCAGGCCTACAAGCTGGGATCTGGACTTACTTAGTTCCAAATGACTGGGGAATGTCCCTTCCGTGACAGCCACAGCATGGCCTTCCCTGGTCCCTCACTCACAGCAGGGAAATGGGGCCCAAATGAAAGCAGCCCCCTGGAAGGGGGAGGGGCTGGTGGGCAGACCCTGGGCATCCTGCCATCCTTGTCCTCTTCCCTAAGGCTGGCTCTAGGTCTTCCTTGAGGAAAGGCTACAATATGAGGTCACTGTTCATACCCTCAGACCAGAGATCTAAGGCCAGAGCATCCCATCTGGGTCTCCAACCCCTGTGAGCCAGAAAATGGAGGCTCTTGACCGGCACTGTCACCTATTCTGGGCTGTGAGGCATCTCTGGCACAGAAGCATTGGGACTGGCCAAGGAGGAGTGCTCCTTGCAGAGACTTTTGCCTTTAAAGCTCATGGCCTCATGCCTTAGAGGAGTGTTGGGTACTAGGGCTGATGCCAGGCAGTGGAGAGCTGGGCCTGCCCTGGCCATCCTGGTACCTGCTAAGCGCTCCATCCAGAATGATGAGCCTCTTTTCTCTGTGTGTGTGGTTGGCAGGGCAGCAAAGCTGAGCCCATGCTCCCTACCCCAAGATAGGGTGCCCTCCTGTCCTGTGAAGATTTCACTTCCAAACATACCTAGGCAGAGTGGACACTGTGGCCATACAAGGCCTCTGGACCTGCATCCAGGAACTGGGGGCTCCACTTGTGCTATCTGTGGAGACTTAGGAAGGAAGGATGAGGGCCTCTCACCTTGGCCAGAATAGCACTGTGTACCCATTTCATAGAAGGGAATACTGAGACTTTGAGAATCAGAGGCCTGTGCAACCTTGACTGAGGATTCCAGACTAGGGCTCCCCTGAATGTTGGGGCGCAGCCTCTGATTGAGGAAAGATTAGGGCTGGCCTGAGGGCAATGAAGCATGGCATAGTCTGATTTAAGATTTTAAAGGATTCCTCTGGCTCCTGGGGGGCCATAAAGGAATCTATAGGCATCCGGGAGAAAGAGGAGGATGGGGACCTGGCTGGATGACTGGGGGAGCTGCTGGGTATCCTCGAACTCAGGGTCCTCTCACCTTTCCCTTGGAGCCTGTGTATCAGATCTGACCTGGGGTTTTGGAGTAGAGAGAGGTGTCCTCCTTGGCCTCATACACCCTCCACATGAGGCCTGGCTGGCCAGCCTCTCTGCCCTCCTCTCCTGAGACAGTAGTTTAAGCTTTAATATGAGGACAAGTTTCTCAAAGCTCACGTTTGCTGCCTGAAGGAGCAGGGACCAGCCTAGATGGAGGGATAAGTTGGGGGTGGGGGGTGGGATATGGAGGAAGCGAGGGGGCTGGGCCTGCAGAGGGAGAGATCAGACATCCACACTCCACCCTCTGCCCTGTCCCCAGCACCTCCAGACTAACTCGGAGGGGTCTTGCTTTTTGCCACCCAGAAGGATGATTCATGTGTCCTTAAGCTGCCTGAGCACCTACTGTGTGCAACCTCTACCTCATTCACATCCACTCAGCTCACAGGGAAGGGTCTCTGGAGTTCAAACTGTACCCCTCAGCCGGCCCAGCCCTGGAGGGTCCTGACTCCCCAGGACACTGATGGGGCACAGAGGGGCACCACCTCCTCAAAAGGAGACAGTTGCCCTCCCCCGCCAGTTGCTGGGCTCCTCACAATCCCTGAGAGGAAACAGGCCTACAGCATGCCCACGCCTTTGTCCTCTACTGAAGCACCCTGCTCAGGTCCTGTAGCCCAAGTTGCCCTCACTTCTTTCCACCGTGTGCCTCTCTGCGGTCCTCCCACACCACCCTCAACCACGAGGCTGTCTCCCCCCCCACTCTTCTCTGTGCACCCAGCCCCTGCCTGAGGGAGAGGAGGCAAGCGGAGAGCAGAGTGGGGTGGCTAGAACTAGGAGGAAACTCCAGCACTCACTCTGGGGGCAGAGCCAGGCACGTGGCGTGGGCTGGCCTGTAGCACCCTGGCCTACCAGACCCACCTGCATCTGATTCCCCTGATGGACACGCCCCCCTCCCCAGACCACCTGTCTCAGCTTCCCTCCCTGAGAAGGGGCTGTCTTAAGACCTCCCTGCCCTCTCTATGGCTACCCTACCAGCTGAGTACCCCCAACAATCAGTACCTCCCAGCCAAGGACACCTCTACCCCAGCCAAAACCCTGAGTCAACACAGTGCCTCAAGAGCCCACATTTCCCAGCCAGAATCACCAAATCACCACTCCTATCTGCTGATTCTCCACCCTAGTTTGGCCTGAAATTTCAACAAAATTGTCTCCAAGGAGTGGTAGGCTAGGCTTATAGGCCTGGGGCTGCGGGGTGGGGGCCACCTCAGGAGGCCTTAATGGCACAGGCTTGGGAAGTTCAAGTCCTTGCAGGGCCCAGGCCCACCTTGGACCCTACACCTCGGAGAGGCCCCATGAGGAGTGGGAGACGCACCCCAGACAGGAGAGGGCCTGGCATCCCACTGAAGTGTGGAGAAGAGTGACCTGGGCAGGGGCAGAAGCCCTGCAGCTCTGGTCTTGCTTTCCAAACAGCCACTAGATCTTCTGTGGACACAGGAACGTGAGCAGACACAGACAGGGCCACTGAGCTCTGTGACCTCACTGTGTCTCGTCTACCTACCCAGACATCAAGGCTGGGGCCACAGAAAACACATGCTTGAGAAGGTCCCCACTAGTCCCACCAGAGACCCCCAACTCCAAGCCTAGCTGCCTGCGGGTCTCACCCACCCATGGCCCATGTGCATTCATTTGCTTATTCTCTGGGGACTGGTTTCCTCATCTATAAAATGAGAGCAAGTCGCTCCCTCCCAGAGAGCTGGGAGGATGAAATGAGCCACCAAGAGCAGCATCGGGTATGGAGGGCACACTCTGCCCATGTCACCTTTGTTATGACTCATTGATTCTCCCCAGGGGATGACAGACATCCAGACACCATCCCCAGGGGCATGAGGGCTTACCTGAATTGCCCTGCCACAGGCTGGGGCCCCAGGAAAGAGTGGATCCTTCTCATCCAGCAGAAGGGTCCACTCAGGATGGGACAGCCTTGACTCCGTATTCTGCCACTGCCTCTTCATGTCAGGGACTCAGGACCTGCAGGGCGGCACACAGGCTCGCCGCCCACTGGAGCCTACACCAGCAAAGACAACTTCACTGTCCTCCCTGGGAGAGGCCTGCAGGTGGGTTGTCATGGGAACACGGAGCTAGCAAAGCAGGCCACCTGGGACTCCCAGGACACACACCTACCTCCCTCCTTAAACAGACCAGCCCCGCCCTGGCCCTGACCCCACTGTCCAGCCCACAGTTCCTCCAAACATTTATGAACCAGGAGCTATGGAGTCCAGCAAGGTGAAGCAGCCCCACGTTAGCTCCCAGGTCAGCCAGGGGGTATCCTAGCTGGTGTGTACACAGAGGGGTGGGAGGGTGACACAGGGAAGACTGTACAGAGGAAGTGACACTGTCACTCAGCCTTAGAGGACCAGAGATCTCCCAGCTTGAAGGATGAAGGAACAACCTGGGCAAGAGCTGGAGGTGTGACCTGTCAAGGTGTGTCTTGGAGCCAGATCGTGGGGCTGTCTTGAGTGGGACTCAGTGCCAGAATCTACTAGAGATGCGTGTGGGGCAGCAGCAGGAGTTGGGGGTGGGGGCAGTGGCACAGGAACTCCATTTTGACTGATCCTTACAAGAGCTAGGAAGGCCAGGGCTGAGATCAGCAAAGAGGCAGTGTGAGGGCAGATGTGGGTCCCAGAACAGTACTTGGGAGGCGTCAGTCAGAGGAAGAGGCCAAGTGAGGGGGCAGCAGCTGGTCCAGACAGCTGATGAGCTAGTCAAAGGGGAAGCAGGGGTGCAAGGAACCAGGTCAACCCTACACAAGGAGCTGGGGTGGGGGGCTCTTATAGACTTCCAGCCTGCCAGCCTTTCTGCCCCTGAGCATAGCCTATTGGTAGATTGTGAGTTATCCTTCAGAGATTGGATGCTTCCTCTGGAGAAGATGCTGCTTTCATTAGAGATGGGGAGCTGGGGGGCCTTGAGGCTTCCAGGAGGGCACAAGGCCACAGGCTGTGTCCAGGTCATACCTTACATTTGCCCCAGCTTCCTAGTGTCCATCTCTACACAGCTGACTGCCATTCAAGCACACGCCCATATGACTCTTGGGCTGGGACAGGGCCCTCCTGTTTCCAGGGAGCTCTGGGCTACTCCTCAGAAACCATGTCCCAGTTCCTTTGTCGCGAGTGGTGCAACTGAGGCCCAGTGGAGCCCAAGGGGCTGAGGGCTTCAGCCCTCCGTGGTATCCACTGGCCTTCCTCCCAGGTCCTCATAAATGAGAATTCCCAGCAGAGTGTGGGCTCAGATTGTAAGCTGAGGCCCAGTCCTGCCTTCCAGAGTCCTCAAACCCTCTTCACCCTCTTTGTTCTGTCCCCCACCCTGTACTGGGGGCCCGAGGCTTAGCCAAGCCTCCCCATCCAGGGCACTGCTACTGGAGGGCTCAGGGTGCCTGCTTTTCCCTGTGAAGACCCTTCAACCTGCCCCTTTGCCTGCTTCCTGTGGGCACCAGTCCCTGACCACCCCTCCACCAGCTCTGCCTAGGGACTCTCTGTCGGGTTGTGGCTCCTCCAAGGGCTTCTCCAGGAAGTATATATACAGAACCCAGTCCCAGGAAAGATGGGGAGGGGCGGGAATGCGGAGCCAAGTGGGGTTGCAGGACAGGGGCAGCAGGAAGCCGCTCAGCCTCAGTCTCCCCCAGGGGTTGCCTGTGTTCTGGGTGTTCCGCAAAGCTCTTGGCCGCCCTGCCCCCACCAGGTGTGGGGCTTCCGGCAACTCAGAGGCCCCTTTGTCCCTTATCTTCTCTGCCTCCTAGGTGGCAGTATCCAGATAAGCATCCCATTTGGGGCTGAAATTCCAGCCCGGCGGCTGCCCACTTCCCCACCTGGGGGTCTGGGACCTGCCAGCTGCATGGTCCCCAGGACCCACCCAGAGTGTACAATCCACCTAGGATCGCTCCAGCTGCACATTTTCCCTGGGACCCCCTCCCCCAACTGTACACTTGGACCTGCACCCCCACCACTCAGCCATGCAGACGTGTGCTTCACACACACATACACACACACACACCGTGGGCCACTTTGAGGCCCCTCCCCTTCCACTTCCACCCCACATAGCTGGGGTGGGGAAGTTTGTGGAGAGGCCCCTGACCTATTAGTGGGAGCCTGAAGCTGAAGAGTTGACCCAAAGACACCCCCCCCCCAGGCAACCCCCAGGTACACACACACATCCCTGAGCTCTCTGGACCACCCCATTCAGGGACTGTCTCCATCTCCCAGCCCCGCTCAGCGTCTCTTCTTCCCCATCTCCCCCCTCCCCCCTCATTAAGCCTCCTAAACCCGCCAGCTCCCTGAAGCAGGAAATTGCATTCTGCCAAGATTAAATGGACTTGAACGCCCTGCCTCTGCCCTCGAGGGAGGGGAGCTGAAAGGAGCCAAGTTTGCTGGGGGTGGGGGCCCCAGGACACTGAATCCCAGGTTGGGGAGGGGGGATCCAGAAGAGTGGGGGATTTCAGGATGGGGTGGGGGCTTCCTGAAGGGCAGAAGGAAGAGGACAGGGTCTGCAGGGAGGCAGGGGGCCGGGTGCTGGCCTCTCATCCCGGTGGGAGTGAGACACAGGGAGAGGAAGCCACTCTTTGGGGGTGGGGGCACATTCTGATTAGGTAGGGGGAAGTGGTGGGTAATAGAAAAGGGGAGCAGGGAGAGGGGGAAGGGGCGGGAGGAATGGTGATTGGGAGGTGAGAGGGGATGCCTGTCAGGTTGAGATCCGACCTACAGGAAATGGAAAATGAACCTTGGGGGATGCACTTACTGCTTTTTGGAGTGCCCAGAGGGAGGGGCTAGCACACCTCACACTCGCCACTGGCCAGAGATCTTGTAGCAAGGTCTCATAGCGTAGTCAGGCCGGTCGGGGATCCCTGTGTACCCTTAGGGAGCCCCGTGCACAGTCTTACAGGCACCCAGGACCCCAGATCCCCCACCCCTGCTTTATCTGGAAGGCCTCCTCACTAGGAAGAGAGCACTGACAGCCCGTCTTGGGGAAAGATACATGAAGGTCGATAGGCCCCCTGCCCCCACCCCATACAGCGGGCAAAGTAGAGGCTGAAGCCTTCTGAGGGATGACAGGCAGAATGCTTAGATCCTGTGTCCACAGCAGCCCCACACCCCAGAGACAGGGCATGATCATCCCTGTTTCTCAGGTGAGAGCTCTGAGGCCCAGAGAACATGCTCCTTCCAGGTCCTAGGGCTCCCCTGCAGGCCAATGACAGATGAGGGAGGAACAGGAGAGGGGCCATGCCAGTCCCTTCTTTCCCCAGGTGACAGGGGCAGGGACAGCTGGACTGCTTGTGGACCTCAGATGGGCAGCTCCCACTGAGGGGCCCAGCCCAGTTCTGAGTCTGGTCAGGCCTTCGGGGCCTGATCAAGCCACATGGGCTGGAGGAACAGGAAGAACAGCTAGTCCAAACTGGTCAGGCATCATCCCTGGAAACACTCACCCCACAGCCATGACCACAGACAGCATCGCTCACTGAGCACCCACTGTGTGCAGGCCTGTTCTTGGCATTGGGGCAGTGGTGGACCCTGAGAAGGACAGCCCAGCTTAGCGTGATTGGTGTGGTGGCAGGGAATGGGGGGTCATGGGAGGGGTCTTCCTGGAGGGAAGCAGAGGCCATTCACCATTCATGGGCCAGGAAGAGAAGACAAGTTGTGGGGTGGGGGTGGGGGCCTGGGAGAGCTGCAGCCTGGCTGAATATGGGCAGGCAGCCATCAGCCATGGGGCTGAGGGGTGGGAGGTCTGTCTGTGTGGTCATTCGGCAGGACTGGGACAATGGGCAGCTGTAGGAACTCATAGGAGCTCCAGAGCCGGGCTGGGGTCACTGCTTCCCCGCCACCACCATCCCCAGCTCTGCCCCACTCAGGGCTGTTTGTTCAGATGTTGGTGCCCATTTCAGGCAACCTGAGCTGGGCAGATGGTTTCCCAGGGAGGAGGTTGGCTCCGTTCTGGCAGCTGGTGAAAAATGGGCTTCGCCTGTCCAGATATGGGGGAACCGACCCTGGTGTCCCTGGGAGGTGGGGCAGGTGTGTGCCTGGCTAGTGCACCAGGGTCACCCTGGCAGGGCTTGGGGAAGACAAACCAGCTCCTGGGAATAGGGTGCCCACTGGGAAGGAACACAGCTGACTCCAGATAAGGCCAAGGTGACTAGTAACCCCCACAGTCCGCTTCCCAGTCCTCCGGGCCTAATGTCCCTGATCACTTCCTGGTTGGGTTCTCCATCTCCAGTCAGATCAATGGAGCCAGCAGCCCTGGGAGATCTGAGTTAGCCTGTCCTTCAGGTCAGCGATAGGCAGTGACTCCAGGTCCTGCCACTGCCCCGTCCTGGCTCCATGTCCCCAGGCTATCCATTATGAAGAATAGGTGCCTCCACACTCCCCTCAGACTTCCCCTCCCACCATCCTCCTCTGAGACAGGTCTCAGGGGAAGCCAGTCAAGATAGCTCCAGCTTAGAGTGTTCTTCCTGGGTCCTGATGTGCCTCCCACTCTGGGCTGCAGCTTGGAGACTAGGACCTGGCCAACTCAGGTCAGGGAGCTCTCCTCAAAGAAGACAGCCTTGTCCGTCCTCCTTGGGACACCATGTCTCCTGCAGTCCTCATCACAGGTCAAGCCACTCTGGGCTGGCTTTGTCCTCCTTGCCCATCAGACTGTGAGCTCTGGGAGGGTGGAGACCACATCTGTCTGTCACACTTGGTCCCCAGGTCCTGGTAGCACTGGATAGCTCAGTAACCAATTGACCACGAAGTACACATACATTTCCAATGCTTTCAGACAAAATCATTCCTTGCCTCACACAGGGAACAGCCTGCATGCCCCTCTCTTTCCTGAGCCCTGGGGTGGGCAGTGGGTGGGGAGGAGTATGGACAATAGCCAGGTATGGTTTCTGCCTGCCCAGAGTTCAGAGTCCTCCTGTAAGACAGGCCTGGGACTGAGGAAATAGGTGCCATGCGCCTGGGCCCCACAGAGCCCAGAGAGATGGACAGACTGTCAGAGCATCAGGAGACTAGGTGGGCTGGAAGTTTGGGGCTCAGGGGTGCTTCCTGTAGGGGCTCTACGGAGAGCGCTCTCATCAGGTGGGCAGGTTGGGAGGGTCCTAAGCTTCTAATTTCTAGCCTGCTCAGCCAGCAGCAGCCTTAGTGACACCAGGTGCCCTCCATACTCCCAGCTCTGATCTGCTTCCTGCCCCATGGCTGGGTCTCCTAAGCAGCTGGCAGGATAATTTATATGCCCCACTTCTTAGCAACCACCCCTGTGCCCAGCCGTACAGATAGACAACCTTAGCTCCATGCAGGGGTATCCGGACTTCAGTCCCCAACAAGGAGGGCTATTCAACCACCCTTTGCCATTGCCCAAGCCTGCCCACCATGGCCTGGACCAGCAGCCCTGCCCTGGCCATCTGAGTGAATGTTCCCATCCCAGTGCCCTTCCCCCACCAAGCTGTGCTCTGGGTTAGGCATTGCCGCCCCCATCGCCCACCCCCCCGCCCCTGGCCAGCAACCAGGGCTGTGCAGATCATGAGCTGTGGGATTGCAGATAGGTCTGCTCTCTGAACCTTTGGTGTCTTCCGCTCTAGTGCAGGGATGCTCACTCCATGGCTGGCAGGAGAATGAGGGCAAACATCCCGGGTTCAGGCTGGCACATCCCACAGGCTATAAATAGTTGCTGGCATTTCCTCAGCTTCTCTTTTAAATGCCCCCTAGGGAGTCAGGCTTCTAGGCCCTGATTCCCGGTTCTGAAGCTCCAGGGACCCCTCTCCACTGAGACAGGGCAATTTGGGCTCTCCTGGTGTTCAGGCATCTGGCTGGCCCAGGGATACCTCCTGTGGAGTGGGAGGCCTGCTCCCTGCAAGACGTGAGTACATGGGGTGTGGAGGACAGGGTGCTGTCTGTGAGCCTAGAGGAGAGAAGATCTAGGCCATCAGGTGTCCCAGGATGTCACCACATTTGTCTTGCCCTGCCCTACTGGTCCCCCTCTCACCTGCACCCCTCCTCTAACTCAGGATGGGGGTTCCAGTGCTGCATGAGCCTGCCAGGGCCAGCAGAACTTTCTGGACGGTCTGCTCAGCTGGACAAAGCTCTAGCTGAGGCCAAGCCCCCATCAGCAGCTCAAGTTGAGTGAGGCTCACCAGATGCCTGCAGCTCACAAGGGACACCTCAGGTAGCCCTGCTCCTCAGTACTTGAGGAGGTGCTGGAGAAGCTGTAGTATAGTTCAGGATCAGTTGCCTGATACTAGGAAGCTCTTTTGGAGCCTAGGAGCCACAGATTGCTGGGGGAGAGGGGGGTCTGGCCCTCTCTGGGTCCCCTAACCCTGGGAGGTGGTCACAGGCTGTAGAGAGGAAGTGACTAGGCGATAAGCAGAGAGACTCACAGGTGTCTACCAGCTGAGCATGGACCAGGGTGCCCCACCTAGGACATTCTCACTCTCTCAGGTACGGCTTGGGCTGGGCTCCCTCCTCCCCAGCCTAGCCTGGGGCTTCCCTAATCTGGGAGCCTGGGAGGAGCAGGGGCTGAAAGAAAGTGGGCAGGAGGTGGTGGGGTGACCACAACCCTCCTCCATCCTATTCCTTCCCAACCCTCGCCCCATCACCTCCTTCCAGAGGTCTCTGGTTTAACCCCTCCTCCCCCAGCTCTCCTGTCAGCTGTCAGGAGAACAGAAAAGAGTTAACCACGCTTGCCATGGAGAACCTGTGGCTTCATCTGGACCAATGGAGCCTACAGGGTGGTGGGAATAATAACTTACAAAAAGTGTCAAACACAGACTTTTTTATCCTGCACGTGGGGGGCCGCAGACCCAGGTGTTCAGGCACTTGTGGACTCTGTAAGGGCCTTGTATGTCCTTGGTGGGAAGGGAGCCCCTCCCCCGGGTGGAGTGGACTCTGGGGCTGCTATTAATAGGGGAACTGGGGAGGGCAATGCTAACCCAAACAGACCTTCCCTGCCTGGCCTGAGGGAGAAGCAGGAGGGAGCAGGACCTCAGGCAGACTGGGCCTCAACCTGGGGGTTCTCTGTAGCCCCCCCAAGGTTGGCCTGCCCATCTATGCCCTCAGAAGGGCCACTACTATAGGGTCTAGGCCCTTGAACTCAAGGGACAGGGAAGCTGGAAGTGACTTCCCTTTGGTCTTGTCACCCACCTGCCGGCCCTACAGTGCCTGGCCTTGGACGCTCCACATCCATCCTTGGGGAGAAGGAACCCCCTACCCAACGGACTGATGAGGTGGGACAACAGGCATAGGGAGAGAACAGGGGAGGAGGGGGGCCCTTGATGCAGATTCTCTGAATTTCTCCCTCCTCAAACCCTCTTCTGGGGGAGTGCCACCCTCACCCCTACTGTAGGAGCATCAGCCTGCTACAGAGACAAGCCAAAGTGTGAGAGAATTACATGTACACGAGTTGTGATGGGGCAGTGCATGGGGCTTGGGGCCCCATCATCCCTTAGATTCAGTCTACTCTGCTCAGGGGGGTATCCACCTGTCTGTCCTGGGCTGTTAGCTCCTCTTCTCCCAGCTAGGAGGCAGGTAGGGGCAGGGAGGGGATGCTGGGCCTCATGAATTTACAACGACCAGACTCATGAAGCAAGTTCCTGGGGAAAGAGGACCCTAGTGGGGAGGGGAGGCGCAGGTACTGGACAGTGTCTGCATCACTTCCCCTCCATCCTTATCAGATGCCCCCTTCCCAAATCTGTCCAGCTTTCGGTTCCACTAAGCTAAGCTCCTTAGCACCAGGACACAGTATAAACAACATCTGTCCCCTATTGTCCTGGGGTCTGGGCCCTTGTGCCTTGAGATCCTCACATGAGTCTTGGGGACACAGCAGGGAGGTCTGGGAGGGTCCCTGCTGAGTCTCCCTACTCCTGCATAGCCACACAGGCCACACTCTCAACCAGGCCTCCCAGGTGTGCTGGCCTCTGCCTGCCCAGCCATGCAAAGCCCTCATTTTCTCACCCTGGACTTGGGTCTGGACAGGGAATATGGAACAGGCTGTCCTGTTCTCTGGGGTCTAGTCTGCATGGAGGAGTCAGGGAAGAATGGGGCCCAAGTCTTCCCACTAGACTCTCTGACCCTCTACCTCTGGCTGGTGGCTGTGGGCCACCCCCCCCACCTTCTAAGATTCAGAGAAGAAAAGAGAAGAATGAGGTGTCTGAGGATGAGGATTGAGGGGTGGAAATTACCTCAACTGAATTTTAAAAACCCCTGGCTGGTTGCCATGGTAACAGAAAGGTGCATCCCATTGCCATGGCAACAGGCAAACACCGAGGTCTGCTGCTGGGATTGGGGATTTGGGAGGTGGCCGGAGGGGGTGGGTGGAGGAGGCTGAGCCTGGGCTGGAGCAGTTTGAGGGGGGTGCTATCCAGCCTGGGATCACCAACCCCCCCCAGTTCTAGACCAGGCTGGGTGCCTTCTCCTGGCAGGGGGGTCAGAGGAGAAAATATTGTCAGGAATAATCCTCTGGCCCCCACTACCCACTCTTATCTCTCATGTCTCTGGCCTTGGAGCCCTGAGTGGGATCCTGAGCCTGCTTAACTGAGCTCCTAGCTGGGCACAGCCTGGAGCTTAGAGACCATCCAGTTCAGCTCCTGACCTCAGGGGGTGGCAGTCTGGAAGTCACCATGACAGTCATAGGTCCCCAAGAAAGAAAAGTGTATGGCCAGGAGTTAGCTCCATGAGGCCTAGAGAACAACTATGTAATACACCAAGGACAACTCCACACATCTGGAGGGTTGCTACAAACACCAGGAGGATGACTACACATACCTGGTGAATGGCTTCTCAAGGTCTTCTCCTCCAAGAGCCTGTAGCATCCAGGGCTCCAGACCTACCATCACCAGAACTTGGTTTAGTGTCAGGGTCCAGGGAGGGAAAAAGTCTCCTGTTCTGTCACCACCGAGAATACTGTCAGGAACCCCAGGACATCCTGGCAGCTAGAAGCACAGGACACATTTGGTAGGTCCTGGTGCAGGCTCAGGGCTGACTTGTGTGGCCACTGGGTCCCAACTGACCCTCTCATGCCCACGCAAGCCTCCATGCAAGGGGCTGGACATGCAGGCTCACTGGCCCCATGGCCTGCTATCTTACCATCAGAGTAGGTCCCTAGGGTTCCCAGTGACGCCAGAAGCTTCTTATTAGACACACCTGGGAGCATCTCGGCTCCTGGAGTCTCAGGCTTTTCCATTAATGCATTAGTGTAGCCAAGTTCAGAGATTATATGGGCTGCCTGTGGCCTTGGAGACCTGGCTTGCTTGTATGTGTGCGCGTGTGCACCCAGGACAGTCAGCAAAGGAGGTGGGGGTCTACCTTCCCAGTCTTGTTACATTCTAGATTCCCAGACCCACCCCCAGAATTCCCTTCTGCCAAGAGTATGGCACAAGAGTTTTGAAAAGACACTGGAGCATCAGGGAAGTGGTGTAAACCCAGGTGACTACGTGGGGTAGCTGGAGAGAGGAGCGAGTTTGGGGTGACAGGGGGAAGCAGCCCTCAGGCAGGAAAGAAATAAGTAAGAACCGGAAGGCACTCATGTCTCCTGCCTTCCCTCATGGCTGCCTTGGCCTCCTCTTCCAGGAGGCTGGGTGCTAGGGACTGAAAGAGAGGCATTCCTTCCCTGGCTCCCGCAGCCCGACTGCCTCTCTCACAGGTGGGAAAGCTGAGCTGAGAAGGGGCCTACATCTGCAGAAGCTTCTCTGTTCAGCCTTCAGAGGGGAGTCTCGGCCCAGGGCTGCCCCTTCAGGATCCTGCCTCCTCACTAGCCCAGTTGGACCAGGTTAAGGAATTCAGAGGTCTGGCCAGCTGAGGCTAAACACAAAACCATCCTGGCAAAGGCTCCAGGTGCCCCCCCCGCTGCCCACATCCGCCTTGTTAGGCCAGGCTGTGGGAAGGAAGCGCCTGATTGGGGTCAGATGGGGCGATTATCAAAGGGCTCTCAGAAGGTGGCTCCCAACGCTGTGAAGGTGTGATGACTGGTGGGGAGGGGGCACCGACCCTGACCCCTAAGGGCTGCAGCCCCAGGCCAGTATCTGATGCCCCAGGAGTACCTGGGGCCACATGCAAGAGGCCAACCCCTGAGCTGCTGACCCCAGCCTGGGCTGCTGCACCTGGGCCTCTACCTTCACCAAAAGGAGCCTGGCTTGTCTCTCAGAGGGCTGGGCTAGGCAGTGCCCAGCTCCCAGAAGGACAAAGGTCTGGGGCCCGCTAGGCAGGAGCCATAGAGTAAGGGAGGTGGGGGCTCCTTCCCCAGGCCTCCGTAGGCTGCCCCCACTCCCTCATCACCAGCCCCGAGCCCAGCTTGGCAGAGCTGGGCTAGCTGTCCTGTGGGGATTACACCCTATAGGCAGGTTTGGAATACATAGGTGACCCCTTGGATTACCTGAGCCCCACTCCTTTGGCCAGGAACGTTCAGTTTTACTGGATTCACTGTTAATGATGTTCCCTCTTCAATTTCAGGGCTTCTTTGAATACTTGAGCTTGGGACTGCCCCAAGTGTGGCTTTAACCCTACCCTCGGTGGCACAGCAGTTGTCTGCACCACAGCAGAAATTAAATGGGTCCCAGGTACAATTTGTACCCATGCCCCTGATATAAGACCTGCCAGGGTCAGGGAGAGTGACCTTGACCAGTGTGGCACCTTGAGGAAACTCCCTCACCCCCTGCTCCTGACCACCAGCCCAGCCCCCTCACTAGTATGGAGCCCAGGAGGCCCACCCAATTGGGCCTGCCTCTACCCAGAACCAGAGACCAGCTCTGCCCCCAGATACTGAAGTCCTGAGGTTTTGACCCTGCTTCTCCCTCCAGCTCCCAGGACAAAGGTTTGAGCTGGGACCTGGCAGATCCTACTTCTCTTGTCATAAATATTTATCAGGCTCTAGGGGCCAGAGCCTGCAGCTGGCTTGGAGGTGGGGGGTGGGGGCAGATGCTTCAGAAGGATCTCAAAGCCCTTTCCTAATGAGGGTGCTGTCAGGGGAGAGTGCCACCTGGGCCTTGGGCTTCTTGGGGAGGGGGTGGACAGATGGACAGCGGGACAGAGTCAGAGGGAGCCTGGGGGGACTTGGGCATGCTCCAGCAACCAGACGTCCCCCTGCACCCCAGGAATGTGGGGGAGGAGGAGGCAGAAGCAGCCAAGGCTACCAGAGACATGGCAGCCTCCTCCCTGGACTGTCCTCTGACAAAATATCCTTGAGAGTTATGCTCCCCACAGTCAGCCCCCAGACTGCTCTCACTCTCATGATGCTCCCTGCATTATCCTCCCAGTTCACGTCCCACCTCCATCATCCTTCCAGAGCTGTGCTTCCTCCTCCCATATACTGTCTGCAAGGAACTATGCCCCATATAAACCTCTCTCTGAACCACACACCTTCCTCCTGGAACTGTGCCCTACAAATGCTACTCTCTACTCTCCCTCCTCTAGAGCTGTGTGCTCTGCACATATTCAGGAGCCCCCCTTCACCCACCACGAGCCCCCCTCTCCTGGTCAAGTGACCACAGATGCTGGAAAGCCCCCTGGTGAGCAGAGTGGACTGGCCATCCCAGGGGTCCTGCCAGTGCCCCAATTCCAGCACTCAACAGTGCCATGAGGCTGCCCCCTGCCTCCCTCATTGGCATGCTAGTGGGGCCTACAGGTGGAATCAAAGCCCTTTGCTAGGTGTCAAGCTGCACAGCAGGAAGCAAGAGCCTTTGTCTCCCCAGCCCTGGGGGAGTAGTGGGGGTAGGGGAGCTGGGACAGAGAGGGACCTGGAGCCTCTTCCTCATGGCCACAGGCAGGCACCACTGCAGATAAGGGGGACAGCGTGAGCCAATGAGCACCCCCACGAGATAATGAGGGGCTGTGGGGGAAGGAACAGCCTCAGGCACAGCCTGGGGAGTAGGGGGGAAGGCTGCCTCCCAAAGCCCAGAGCGCTCATTAGTGG
Source organism: Camelus bactrianus (assembly GCF_048773025.1). NCBI lineage: Eukaryota > Metazoa > Chordata > Mammalia > Artiodactyla > Camelidae > Camelus > Camelus bactrianus. The sequence continues at coordinate 33,514,791 of NC_133555.1, forward strand.
AAGGCTGGAAAGGGAGGGAGCTAAGTGGGTCATCGCCTTCCCCCAGCCTGCTTGACAGGTGTGGGTGGGAGCGAGAATTGTCAGCCTATTGTCCCCCATTGATGTCATTCCCACTCTGAGTCCCCTTTCCCTTCAACCCCCTCCTTGAGTCCCCTGCCCCTCCAACCCACTCCCCTGAAGCCCCCTTTCCCTCTCTGAGACCCCCTCTGTGGCCTCCTCCCCTTCCTAAGCCCCTCTGCCTCGCTGCACTGCCCTCCCCCCCAGGTGCCGGCCCCTCAGCCAGCCTCCCCAAGGCATAGTCCAGACTGAGCCACACCTGGGAGAAATTGAAATCTTAGACTCTTCCCCTACCCCCGCCAGTGAAGCAGACATCCCTGTTCTGGCCACGAACGGGCAGTAAAACTTGGCTCTACTGGGGCCTGTGGAGGGCTGTGCCAGAACAAGCATCCAGATCTTGGGGGAGGGAGCCGGGCAGGGCGCAGTGTGGGCTCCAGGCCAGGGTTTCTTTGCCCCCTACCCTACAGCCAACTGTGCTTGGCACCCACCCTGGGGTTTCTAGCTCCCCTCTTTTCCCCCACAGTTATGAAGGTGACTGTCCTGGCAGATCCATCACAGGAATAAGGTGGGCGGAGAAGGGACATCACAGAGGTGGGGTCTTCTCCCTGCAGAGTAGGAGGTTCAAAGAGACAGGGTCTGTCTCCTGGGTCCCCCTTTCAAGTCAGGATAGAGCCAGATGAGGGCAGGAAGGGCAGTCTGACTGCCATTTGTCACCCCCTTCAGCCCCCTGGCCCCTCCAGTCTTTGGCTGGGCCCCTCTCTGATCACAGACATTCTAGGGCTTCCCATTTCCTGTCAAGGCCACCTTCCTCAGGCTCTGAGAAACCTCTGTACCATCCAGCTGCTCTCAGGGCAGAGGGTAGAATATGTATGGGGCTCTGCCACCCTAAATGTTGTGGGGACACCATTCTGAGAGGGGTTGAGTGACTGTCCTGGTTCCACCAAGCCCCAAACCGGCCTGAGGCCCGAGGGTCACTGCAGCCTGAGAAGTCTTGGTCTGGCTGCACAAGAGTTAATCTCAGGGTGCTCCCCACCACCACGTGTGCACAAATTCCAGGAACGCTTTCCATTAAGGACTCCGAGCAGATTTCATTTACATTAATAAGAACCAGAAAAATCTGAGTGGGGGGAAGACAGTGGTGTGTGGTTGCTGCTCATGTTTTGCATCTGAGTCTGGTAGAGCCTGAGGGGCTCAGGCTGGGGCTCCCAATTTTAGAGGAGAGGCCCAGCCAAGCCAGTACTGGGGTGCCCTGTCCTAGGGGAGAAGGCATCCAATCCTAGGAGATCCCAGTCTGAGGGAGGAGACAGCCCAGCGGATTCTGGGGACTCCTCACCTGAGGGGGATGGCCCTAGGGTCTCCCAGGCTGAAGGGAGGGCAGAGCCCAGTCTTGGGTGGAACAGAACACCAACTCACGGAAGTGACTAGGGGCAGGGACAGGAGCCCTGGGCTCCCGTGAGCTGTGGGTGAACCCTACCAGCCAGGGTTTGCTGCGTCCCATCTCTGAGCCTCAGTTTTCCAGTATGAGAAGGCTGCTCAGTTCCCTCCCCACTTAGTATGTCTGTAGGTAACAGAAGGGAAGGTTTTGAGCTTTGAGCTAGTCTATTTCAGGAGCACGGTGACCCCTTCCTCAGCCTCTCTTCTCCCTATAGCTCTGCCTTTCAACCCTAGAGCTGAGCCCAGGGACTCTGTTCAGTAAACACAGGAGTCTGTTTAGGGTGGACATCCCCAAGGTCTACCAACCTGGGAAGGGGGAGCTGTGGGGTGACTGCATGCACAGGGTGTGCCTACTTTCTGCCAGCTTGAGCCCTGCCTCACTATGGTGGGGGGCTCCCTCCTCCTTCCCAACTCCCAGAGGGCTGCCAGGCCAGGCTTTCCTTCTTTAGGGGTGGCAAGAGTCTGCTTCCCGCCCCTTTGGGCCAGAGTAGGCTGTAAGTGTGCACAGAGGTGAGTTTGCACGACTGGACCTGGCCTGCCTCTGTACAGGTGGTCGGGAAGAGGTATGTGTGAGCTTGCATGCTTCACACATGGGCGGGGTGCAGGGGAGGTTGGGGTCTGCAGGCATCTGCATGTCCTACCCCCAAGTACATCGAGGGTGCTGGAGAGGCATGCCTGCTGCTACTGGATGATGATACAGGCCTGTGCGTGCACGTGCATGTGTACTTGCTGCATGCTTGTCAGTGCAGAGGGCCAGCCCTCAGCCCAGCCTAGGATTTGGGGTAAAGAAGCAGCCCCCACCGGGGTGCCCCTCAGGATTTGGGCCCAGCCTTGCCTTGTTCCAAGATGTAGATCTGGGTGGGTGTCCTGGAGCACTCAGTTGTGCTTAACCCCACCCTTGCAAGGCACGCAGGCCACAGCTCCCACATCTGCACCCTTCCTCCTACAGCCCTAACTCCGCTGGAGTAAAGGGATAGTGAGGGGACACTTAATTATATCCATGAATCATTCTCAAATAGCTCCTGTCCAGCAGCTAGACTTGGGGTGGGTGGTGGTGCCTGCCCTGGTGCCTGCCCAGAGCTGGGAGCCCAACCTGGGTGCACCAGGCTCTAGGGGTGCTGCTCAGTCTGGAAGGAAAGCCGGCAGGGGTCCTGGCCAGGCCTCCTGGCCCCTCCTCTCTCTCCTGTCTGCTGAGTCTCGCCTCCCCCCTCGGCGTGCAGAATTCACCCACTGCTGCTCTGCTAGGCTGTCTTTTATCTCCAGTCGGCCAGGGGGCAGGCGGAGCGGAAATGACTCCCCCAGACCCTGCCACCCCCACCAAGCACTATCTTGCCCCGAAACCTCCTCCCACCCCTTGGAGCTGCTGCAGACCTTTCCTGCTCCTCTTCCCAGCATCCTCTAGGCTTTGCTTTGTCTGCAGTTGTCTTTTTTTCCTACCTCTCCCTGTCTGTCTTCCCTCTCCCCAGGGCAGTGTGTGTGTGTGGGGCGTCCCAAAGCCCAGATTGCTCCACCCTCAACACATCAGCTGGAGCACTTCCTGCCAGAGGAATCAGAGCCTGACCCCGTGCTTGCAGCTAAGGACCCATCTTCACTGAGTCCCTTCAGCCCAGGTACTAGTTGAGCAGGGGTTCCTGGGTCAGAACTTAGACCCAGCACTTGCCAGCCTGGTAACCTCCAGCAATTGCTCTGCTTTGAGCCTTTTTCCTCTTTAATCTGGATGAAAATGGTTCAGGGACTAAAAGTGGTTCAGGGACTAAGAGGATGAAAGGACCCTGCCCCTGGCTATGCTTCCTGCTGGAAAGCTCCCCCTTCCTCCCACCTTTAGGGAAGCCTGGGTGAGGGCACATGGGTATCCCCTACCTCCATCTGAGAGCCCTGGGCAGGTTAGGCCCCAGATCCCCCTGGCTGGAGATGCAGAGGCTGTGGATCCAATGAGGTCTCTGCCAAGGGAGTATTTCTGTGAGTCAATAATCAGGCAGATGGGTGAAGGGAGTGTGAGAGGCAGAAATGCACTTTATCGATCGCAGAAATTATTTACCTGGGTTGGAAAGAATTACTAATAGACTGAAGCACTTACTGTGTGTAGGGCCAGCCTGACCCTTGCCTCACAGCTGGGCAACAACTTCCACTTCTAGCCTGTATGGATCCCTGGGGGATGGGAGACCTCCCAAGAACCTGCTGGGCCCATGAACTTATTACCTATTCCACTCCACATGGACCTTGGAGGTGTGAGTTCTAGCCAGATCTCCTTGAATCTCAGAGACCTGGAAGAGGCCCTAGGATCCTCCAGGACCCCAGGACTTGGTGAGGCACCCTCCCACCAGTACCTAAATCAATCCAGCCCATAAATGATAGAGTGCTGCCACCTGGTGGCCACCAGCAGCACTGCCCTCCTCCAGGGTCCAGTCTCCAGGGCAATCTCCTCCCAACACATCCCACCTGTCCCTGAGGACATTTATTCTTTGGGAGTCAGTGTGGCCAATGGCTGTACTCCAGGTGCCCTTGAGACCTCCAGCCAGACTGTGCATGCCTGGGGAGCTTAGCTCAGGCCTGGCCGCTCATCTGGGCTTTGAAACTCTTTTGATGCATGGCCATGACAGCTGCTCCTGGATGGCCCTCAAAGCCCTGCACATTGCAGCAGCTGTCCCAACCAAGGGCAGGCTGGACTTGGGATCCCCGGAGACTCCCTCGAGGTCAGCAAGAGACCCTTCCAAATTCAGAATTTGGTTTCCCTGATTGGGACCTTAGGGTTGGAGCAGAACCTGATGGGCCAGTGGGGGATGCCTGGGCGCTTGGGCTTCAGCCTCAGGTCCTCAGGTGGTGAGAGCCATTCAGCACCAGCAGGATCTCCCACATACAATCTTGCATGAGATCCAAGCCAAAGGTACAACCTGTCTAACCTGAAGAAACTGGGCAATGGTTTCAGATGCAAGGTGAGGACTGCTGTCAGCTGGCTATGTATGCTGGTGACAGGTATAGCTGTCAAACAGGCTAAAAGTGGGAGAGGGGGACTCCAGCTTCTCTAAGGGGCTGATCAGACCATTAAGGATGGACACTAACTTCATGTTCATAGGAAAGCCCATGCCAGTGCAGACAACAGATGCTGTGGTCCAGAGCTGTCTTCGTGGGAACCTTGAGCAGCTGGGATAGGTGACTTGTCAGCACCAAGCAGGCCAGACTGATTCAACTGTCCTTCCTTGTGTGCGGGTCAGTCTGGGGCTCAAGGGGGCTGACAGAGGACTAGCTCTCCTGCCCGTGCTCAGCTGTTGCTCCTGGAGAGGAGAGGCTTACATTCACAGCCTTTGACGAGCTGAGATAAAGAGCTGCCCAGACCGTATGATGTGTGGTCTCACCTGGAAGAGCCTTCTAGGCTGGCAGTCACATGTGTCTATTAGGCTGCTTGGAACTGCTGCTCAGGTGTTAAAGAGTACCAGCATCTGCAGGCTCTGGAGGTGGAGCTGGTCTCTTTCCATGGCTGACCCTGGAAGATGGGCATGTCAGTTGGGACCTCATTTGTGAGGTTCCCAAACCTTAGTCCACAGAAGCCCAGGCTCAGGTCTTCTGCATTTACCTCCACATCTCCCTAGCAAAGCTAGGCTCAACCCCTCCAAGATAATCCCTGGGAGGCTGGGGTGAAGGCCTGTGCCCTAAAAACCCCTCCTGAGCATTTTCATGCTGGTTTTCTAAGGGTCAGGCCTGCCTGAGAATAGAAAAACATGACCATCTACAGAAGCCATTGAGATCTAGCTTTAAGAACAAGTTCCCCCTCCCTGATTCTATGCCAAACATGGAGCCCAAGCACTCAGCTCAGCCAGACTAGTGGCATGGGTACCTCATTACCACATCTGGTCCCAGGAGCAGCCTCCGGCACATTTCCCGCCCTTGTCAAGCATGGTCTTGTTGGCCAAAATGATGACAAGGATGGGATGCCACCACTTAGGATGGAAAATTCTCCAATGTCCCTGACCACCTCCTCAGCAGCTGAGGTGGCAGCACAGAAGAGCACTTCAGGGGAACGACGGCTTCACAGTTCCTTTGCCTCAGCCGAGGGTGGACCCAGCATCACCCATATCATGGCCAGAAGCAGGGAGGTTCTTACCCAGAGCAGTAACATCCCTACCCCTGCGTGTCTGGAATACAATCTTGTGAAAAGTGGAGAAGCACAAGTGCTCGCACTCAACCTGGTCTTAGAAACTGGAAGGAAGTGGAAAAGCCAATTCAGTTACAACTGAGTTTCCATGAAGAGTTTTCACACACTGATTTTATCACCAGGCTAGACTGGCTCAGACATGCTCTACCCACCTCGTCATCCAAGAATAGAGACAGACACTCATTTTTCAAGGTATTTCTTTTGTAAAGGAGCCAGATTTGGCAACTAGACTGAAAATCTTCCAAAATTCTGTACAAATGTGTAATATACAAATATACACAAGGCTTTTGCCAAGAAAAGACAGCGCAACAAATGATGGAGGTGGCTTTGGTGTCACATACCACCTAGGGCATCTCAACACCCCCTAGGGATGCAAGGGGCTGATGGACCACAACATAGGCTACACATGTAAAACACACTACATTACACTATGTACACTGAAGTATAAAAGACCCACTGTCCCCTTGGCCAGCTCACAAGCCCTCTGGCAGGAAGGCAGGTCGTTCACCAGATAACCCAAACAAGGGGAACTCCTTTAAGTGGGAGAACCTTGCAGAATGAAGTGGCTCACCCTAAAAACTATTAACAGCAGAAGGCATGCCCTTAAGAGAAAGGTAGTCAGAGTGAATTCAGGAGATGGAGCACTTCTTGCGCTCTTTGGAGCTCCTTGTCATCTCTCTCTCTCATCCGCTTGCTGAATCTCACTCCATCTCAGTGAACCGGGCAAACATGGCCTTTCGGACAGCATCTTTGTAGGAATCTGCACCTGACAGTCCATATGCACTGCCTTTGGCTCCAAGGCCAGCTCCTTTTAGCCGGACCTGAGCCTGGGGGAACAAAACTGTTGTTAGCAGCTGGCAAGCAGTGTGTGGACTACTCCCCACACCGTCTCATCTAGTCCACTCCTTCCTGAGCAGGACTACCCACTAGGAGATGAGAGGAAGTTTTCTATTATGAAGACATGGATTTCTACACTGGAGACCAGGAGCAGGTTAAGGTCTGAAGGGATCAAATGGGTAAGGGAGACAGGCAGATGGAACCACACCCTCCCCCAACCCTATGCCTGCTTAGCAAGTATCGTGCCTAGGAAGGGCCCCAAAGCACTGCACTGAAGCCCAGGGAGGGCCTGGTAATTCTGGGCATGGATCATAGCATGACACCCCGAAGTCTGCAAAACTTGCTTGAACAAATCAACTGTAAGAGTCTGTCCTAAGCTATGTTGCCAGGTTAGAAAGGGAGCAATCACAGGTGGAGCTCCTGTCTAAAAGGCCAGTGGCTGGGGAACTCTGATCCCGGGATTATATTTCAATTTGAGCTCTGAGTAAAGGACTTCTCATTATGGATGGAATTCTTACTAAATTATAATTTGTTTTTTACCTAACCAGAATCACTTTGAAAGATATTAAATCCAAGCTAAGCTACATGGGTCTGAGTCAGTGTTAAGGGTTTGTTTATGACAAAGGACTCATCTCATCTCTGGAACAAGCCTGCAAGTCACTGAAGCCCAATCCTACTGCTTACCTCAATGGGGGCTGTGATGCCTTGACACTTTCTTCCCAAACCCGAGCCTTCCCGCCAGCCCATGGCCTGCAGCATCTTGTTGCCAATGTTACTATGGTCAATGCCATCTTTGGTGGGCTGCTCGTAATTCCTGCCAGTGGCAAACACACAGTTACTTATAACAGCCAGAGCCCCAGCTCACAAAGTGGAAAATGTGCAGAACACATACACAGTGCCAGCATCAAACTGCTTCTTGCGTTTGGGTTCCGGAGGTTCTGGAATGCCATACTTCTCCCGTCTTTCTGCGGCTCGATCCCGGTATTTCATCTATGTGGGGAGAACAAACAGATAAAGATATCTGGACTTCAATCTCTAACAGTCTCATGCACCTACACTTCAAGATTATCACCTCAAGTGCTTTCTTCATCTGCTGCTTGGCCTTCTAGAGTGGTCTGAAATACCAAATGCCCCGTCTCCCTCACTGTACTTAGTCACATCCAAAATAGCAGGTCTGTAGAGATGAACTCTGTGTGGAACCTGGGGCAGAACTATGTGTCTAATGAGCAGCTTTATTTAATTAGTCACCTCTTGTCAAGCTCTTCAGCCTGCTGGGTGTGGGCACAGCCTGCCAAGGTCCTCAAGGGAGAGGAGGACAGAGCTGCTGTTCCCCCTCAGCATTTGGAGGGCCCAACTCCAGGGACAGATAGACCCAAGGAGGCTTCCAGAGACCTGTTCTGCAGTCTCTGCAGAGCTGGCACCATAAACAGTGGAGAAAAAAAAAAACAGGAAAGCAAAAGCCCTAGCTACAGCCCTCAAAAGCCTTATGAATTATCTTGGGGTGAGAAATTTTAAGTAATTTGCCCACAGGTTCATTTCTAACCCACAGGCCAGTATTTGTATTTAAAACCCTGTCCAGCTGGCTCTCAATCAGCCTCATCAATTACCAGTGACTCCCATTACTGGTCTCACAGGCTTCTCCTGCCTTCACCCCAAGCCCTGGTCTGCCTTGTCCACTGCTTCCTTCCGTATCACCTGCAATCATCGTATCATGTGTCCTGCTTGCTGCTCCCTAGGCCTAATTTGAAGCTTCCCTTCATTGCCCTCAAAGGCTTCCCTGGCCAGGCCAAATGAGATCACGCTCAACTTCCTAAAACCCACAGTACTTTACCAGCAAGGATGTAGCATTCGGAACCTGTGCACAGTCTTGAGGAACACTGAGGGGGTCACAAAGCACATACTGCCTGGGTCGAGTTTACCTGAGCCACAATGGCCAGGTGACAAGTGCGTATGACAAATCCTACCCTGCCCCTGGGACCTGGAACAAGTGCTAAAAAAAAAACCCCCAAAGGCAGTTACCCCAAGATACTCTTTCTAGTGGCACATTGACCCCCATTCACCTCTCTCTCCCTCAGCTCCAAGGCTTCCAGCTCCTGCTCGCTCAGCCTGGATCGTCGGTAGATGTCCATGTTTTGCTATACAAGAGATTTTACAGATGGTAAGAATTCAGACTGCCCCAATTTGAAATGTCACATTACCCACATCAATTGTCTTCTAAGAGTCAATGCCCAATTCAATACACTACAGCATGAAAGCCAGAGCCCAGTGTATATGGAGTTGCCATGTTCCTTTCCACTCTATAATCTGGAACAGACTATGATCAGGAATAGCCTTCTAAAAGGCAATCATTCAACGCAGAATCTTCACTATTGTCAGGGCACTCGCATCGTCTTGCTGCTTCCCCTCCCTGCCTCAGCTCAGCTCAGAGAAGCATGGCTACCTTGTGTAGGTCTGAGAGCTGCTGGTGCCTGACCAGGGCATCTCTGTTTGGGAACTGGCGCCGGCAGAGCAGGCAGGCCATCTTCTTCCAGTCGGCCAGCTTTTCTTCTTCACTCTCAAGTCTCTCCACCAGCTCCTCTTCATTGTCACTGTCACCACTGTAAGCAGCGACCAGACCCCTCTAGGAACAAGAGGAGGGTGGGTCACTGGAAATGTACAACAGGAAGACAGCGATGGCTAAAAGTAATGCCTAATCCAAGCTGTGAGAGTGCACCCATTACTCATGTCACATGTCAGTGGTGTATTCCATTTCATCCTCCTGTGTGTGGCAGTCAGGTCCTCCAGTGCTGGACCCAACAGCCTCCTGGCACCAAACCTCTTGGGACCCAAGAAGAGTTCCTGGATGGCTGTTTTCAGACTACTGACCATGTATGAAAACCCCAAAATAGATCAGAGTAATGGCCAACCCAAACCAGTATCTACCAAGTAGAATAGGTTTTTTCTTATCTTAAATTTTCTCTTTCCAGACTCTATTTACAAATGCAATAAAACTCAATTAACTGGAATTTGGGCTTCATCCTCTGCTCCATCTCACCTGCTTTCACACAGGGAAAACAAAGCTCTCAATGTGGAGTCTATGTGTAGAAGCTGCTCCAAATACCCACTGACAGTGACCACATCCCATTTTAAATAGGAATCACATTAGCCAATATGCAGCTGAGATTCAAAGTGAGACACAAAGCACAGATATGGCCATTAAACACTGGAAGTACTTCCTTACTTTGAGAGGATTCTCCTCGTCTCCATTTCGTACCAGTTCTGGGATGAGCTGTTGCCTTTCTGCTAAGGCTCCCTGGGAAATAGAACAAGTCATAAGCCTCAAATTTTACCTAAGTTCCCCTTATGAAGTATGGGCATTCCCACTACTGTTACCTTCTTCTCAAAGAGAGCAAAGCCAGCATCTGCTGCGGCAGATTCTCTCCTTTCTTCTTCCCTCAAAGAATTGACAGGTTGAAAGCTGTTTTTAAAATTTTCTTTCTGCTTGTTTAAACTCTTAGCCCAGCGTTCCATGTCTTTGGCAATCTAATGTCAAACAATCATGAAAAAAATACTTAAGTCTCCTGTGCCAGACAATAAGCCATTAAGGGTCTTACCTCAACCAGATGGTCTGTAACAAAACCCCTTCGGCCCTTATCTTTATGAGATGCTACCACATAACAACCAAAAATATTATTAAAGAATACTGCTCAAAAGTTTGAGTCTTTCAGCATTTTTTCCCCAAGTACATCGGCAACTGACAAACAACATATAGTAATCCTAAAGAATTGCTAAATACTCTTCAAACTTAATGTAAATAAGATGTGTGGCCCAGATTTTAAGAATGCAAATAAAGTGCATATAAATGCCACAGATCTCCCCTGCCCTCTAAACAGCTAAAAATTAAGCTCAATGCCCCAGAGAGAAATATGGGTCTGCTGGCCAGGTCACGTTCTCACCTGCTGGGCTGTTTTGCTCTTGGGTTTCTCCTTCTTTTCCTTCCCCTCTTTTGCAGGCGGTAGGCCTGTCTGCTGGTGGGAGTTGGACTCTGCAGCCGGCACATAGGTCTCCTTCTCTCCATCCCAGTAAAGGTATTGCTGGGTTAAGGAATTGTAGTAGTACTAGGAGGAAAAAAAACCCAAAACAATGCAGACTTTCTGCTGTGTCAAACCATTAACTTAAAGGAGTATTTTGTCAAAAAAGGCATGTCAAAGTTGTTCAGTCAAAAAAACTAAACATAAAAACATAAAACACATTGCAGAGCAGTAGTATTTCCTGCCCAGAGAGGAGCTGCTGGACACTCGCTGTAGGTGAGGAAGATGCCCAGCCAGTGAAGAGATGTGAAACTTCTTGGGCAAAAGTGGAATGTGGTTTCTTTTCAAGAGTCTAGTTCCCACTGATTTAATCCCTGGGCCTGGAGGGTACCCAAAGAGCAAGGTGTCTGACCCCTTTCCAAAGATAGATCATTTATACAAATCAGGTGGCCAGAACAGGTGGTTCAGGAGGATCTTTTACTCACATGTGTTGTTCCATGACAATCAGTTAACATCTCATCATTGGGTTCAACTGTACAGAACCCTGCTTCAGGATACCCAGGCAATCAAAGGGTTGTAAAATGCTAGCTTGGGAGCCTGGAAGGAGGTGACAGGGTGAAGGAACCTGATCTGAAATGTGTGGAGAGAACTGCAACAGAGGATGGGGAGCAGCTCTCTCTCCTCTTCTTTATTCTCCACTCACTCTACCTGCTCAACAGGCACCCAGGAGAGACTGCCTGTTACATCTCATCCAGAGAAGGTGATGTGGGTCAGAGACACAGGACTCACAACTCCTATGGCTACCCAGGAGAACTGGTAAATAGTCAGTCTTCACAAACGAGAGCAGTAGAACCATGCAGAGGTGCGGCCTGCTCAGGCAGGTCCCACACAGCTTCACACCTTACTCTCTCAGAAGCCACAAGCTCTCAATGCCAAGTTCCTGTTAAAAGCACTTATTTTCACTCTTCTACACATACAGCTCCTGGTCACAAATAGCTGTTTATTTATGGAGTGTTAATGTTGCTTTTCCTCTTTTAAAAGTTATATACATAACCAAAAATAAAATATCACTCCAGAGATCTCCTAATTTCCACCTTCAAGAATACACAGGGTTGCTAAGAAAAAGAAGCTGGACATAAAAGGGCACATATTATCTGATTCCATTTATATAAAATGTCTAGAACAGGCAAATCCAGAGACAGAAAGCAGACAGTGCTAGCTGGGGTGAGGAGAGACTAGGAAGTGACTGCTCAGTGTATAGGATATAGGGTTTCCTTTTGGAGAGATAAAAATGTTCTAGAATTAGGCAGTGGTAGTGATGGCGGCACAACACTGTAAATATACTAAAAAGTCCTGAACTGTATAGTCTTAAATGGTTAAAATGGCCAATTTTATGTTACATGAATTTTACCTCAATTAAAAAAAAGACTATATAGGAAGAAAAAAAAATCACAATTTAAAACTTCTGTCTAGGTCTTTCCACAAAGGTTAACAGCCACCTATAAAATTTAACTTGACAAGATAACCCATGGTAATAGGAGTAAGAATAGTGGTTACTGAAGAGGGAGGGTACTGACTGGCAAGAGGCATGAGGGACATTCAGCATGTTAGGAATGTTCTCGCTCTGGTCTCCGTGCTGGTATATGTATGAACGCATATACATGTAAACCAAAGAACTGCATGTCAGTTCTGTGCTTTTCCATATGTACATTATCCCCCAAAACACTTTTTTTAAACTCTTAAATTACCTGTGAGTTGGGGTCATAGTACAGCCCTGTTGTCGGATCATAGTAATATCCTGAAGATTCATCATACTGGTAAGTGGATGTGTCAGGCACTGCTGCAAAAACAAAATCCAGCACACAGTCATTTCCGGTAAGAAACTGGCTTTACTTCAAATTCTAAGTCACTGAGATGCAGCAGGCCTTAATGGTCTTCTCTCACATCCCCAAGTGTCCCTCTGACACCCACATAGGGAGAGGAACTCTTAGTAAACAAAGACAACAACTAGGACCTTCCAACTGTCAACAGCCCCATGAGGTTTGGCTTACCATATTTGGTACCAGGAACTACACCAGTGGGGGAAGCGGCTGGGGCCTGTGTACTTGTGCTAGTGCTAGGCTGTGCTTCCTCAGTCTGGAAAGAACAGCAGCTTCAATATAATTTCAACTGTAAAGCCTCTTAAGAGAACTAAATCACTGCAATCATCCAGCAGGAAGGGCTCCCTGACAGACATACGATCTAAGGCAATCCTTGAATAAAATACATGTTTACAACTTTCTTCCTAAAGGTCAAGACTAAGCATGCATAGTATAGTATAAATATACCCTGTTTGGAACCTTATAGTTAAAGTATATACACAGAATTATTATATTATTTAATACTACTAGACAGAGAGAAGTAAGATTGGAATGTGTGTGTATTGTTCAATCCTGGCTCATACAGCAGGAAAAGAACACTTGTACAGCAAAACAAAGTTTCCCCAACAGTCACCAGTTCCGTATTTAGGACGACAAGATTACCGGAGAGCTGGGTGGATTGGAGGTTTGATTATACAGCTGGGGACTCTGAGACACTACAGCCGCTGAGGTGGTGGTCACTGCTGTGCCTGATGATAAACACAGGAGTTAGGAAGAGCCAAGCATTGAACTCTAAGCCAAACATCCTTATCTGTAATGCCCAAGCTAGCATCTGTCTTTGTATATGTCAGTTCTTAACAATCTAGTTTCCATTAAGTATCCTTGAACCTGTATTTTCATTTTTATAATCCTACTAGCACATGACACACAAAGTCAAACTTCCTGTATGATGGCTAAGAAGGAAAGGAAGAAAGTCTCTATATATCTGCTCTGGGGTTGAGGAAAGATTTCACTGCAACACCTTTGTAATTCTGGAACAAAAACTAAAGCAAAGACTTCTTACAGTGACCCTTCTGATTGATGTGTGGACACCAGACTCTAGGGCCACACCCTCTATGCTCACCTGAACCCATGTGGGCACCAATGAATCCTAACAACAAAGAGAGGGAGAATACCAACTTGAATTTCAAGAACGAACACTCTTTACAACATGGTACATGGTGACAACTCTGAATGTTGTCTGAATGACAGCTTTCCCCCAAAGTCTTGCAGGGAAATGGATTCTCATGTTTATTTAGGTCTAGTTAGAACATCTAGTTGTATCTCTTCAAATGTATCTGCTTAAACAAAAGATAAAAGGGAGATGAAGTTTATTACCTGATGCAGATGATGCATCAGATTCCAATCCTCCAGCTTGTTGCTGATAAAACTGCTGGTAATCCTGTGAGTACTGAAGAAAAGCCCACTATTAAAGCTGCTATTCTTAGACAAAGGAGATCAGAAGTTGGATGCTGGTCTAATCTACCTACCTGAGCATATTGGGCATAGCCATCTTGGCCTGGCTGCAGGTAACTGTAGTCAACACTGCCTCCTTCACCACTCTGAGACTACAAAATGTCAAGAGGAAACAAAGACAAACTTGGTGGATACCAAGTTTTTAAAAACATCCTCAGAGAGCTTCTAAGGCAAGCACTACAGGAGAGGGTACTTCTGTAATTCTGAACAATACCACCATGCTACTTTGAGCAAAAAGATCCTCCATCTTACCTGGGTAGATGACCACTGAGCTGCAGCAATGGCTGTACTAGCCACAGAGAAGGCGCTGACCCGGTTACCATCTGGGAGGACCAAATCTCTGAAACCACAAAGATCCGATCATGTGATTCCATCTCAGTATGCTTCCAATCACTAACCTCCCACTACCCAGAACACAGCAATTCACTCTAGCCTTTGCTGGAAGGTCTCTAATGCCAGCAAGGCCATTTTTTATAGCAAGGAAAGGTTTCGATGGGCAAACCCCTCAGTAGGAAAGTGTCCCTACAGTATCATTGTTCTACTTTGTACCCTGCCATCTAATAAGGTGTCTGCTGGATAAGCAATGATACTAGAAATGGGAAACTGACATCACTAGAATGAAACTCTATATACATGAAGCTGTTTATTAGCATGCTGTTCTAGAAGGAAAGGATTATTTCCAGATGGGTTTGCACTATCCCGAAGCAGTTTGCATAGCACATGTTCTCAACCCATCTGTCATGTCTTTGTCCTTCTCTGAAGTTTTCTGGCAATTGGTTATTGGAGACAGGCAGAAATAAGCTCTAAGAGGAGATAACTGTTTCCCTTCTAGCCTTGGCAACCAGGGAGGATAGCGTCTCAGTGTACAGAATGTGGGCTTAGGGTACAGTTAGCAAAGCATCTAGGGTCAAGTGTGCAGATGCAGCAGTCTGAAATAAGGATTATGAAGCCACTCACTTCCTGGCACTTTTAGCAAAATCAACCCCAATAGTTTTGCCATCAATTTTCAAAGGAGGATGGAGACTCTGTAGTATCTGAAGCAGCTGAGAAGCATCCTGAAGGAGAATGTGAAGAAAAATAATTTTGTCATGTAATTAAAACACTCTCCCTACCACTTATCCCATTCCAATAGTGCTTTCTATTAAACGAGAGTAATTCATTATTGTTCGTGCATATGAAATATTGAGGAAAAAAATACTCCTTCCTTCAGGACATGAAGGTATCCAGTACTATTAAAGGAATAAATGCTAAATTAATCTAAAACAAAGCATGAAGGACAAAACTGTGGCTCCAATTTCAGTTCTGCCAGTTACCTACAAGTATACACTTTTTTTTTTTTACCACTTATTAATCAGTCTGTAATTTAGCACTGCAACAATTCTCATCATGTTGGGCTCCAGGAGCCTTACACATAGAATCATAATTTGATGAACCACATTTGCCTCTCAGCGTTCAGTTATTTTTTTAATTTTATTTTTTTATTGAAATGTAGTTGATTTACAATGTTAGTTTTAGGTGTATAGCAAAATGATTCAGTTATATCTATACATATGTTTTCTTTTCAGATTCTTTTCCATTATGTTATTACAAGAAACTGAGTATAATTTCCTGTGCTATACAGTAGGTCCTTGTTGTTTATTTACCTTACATATAGTAATGTGTATCTGTTAATCCCAAACTCCTATTTTATCCGTCTCCTGCCCTTTCTCCCTTATTTTTTGTCTTTTTTATGTTTGTAAATAGAATTTGTATCATTTTTTTTTACCTTCCATATACAATTAATATGATATTTGTCTTTCTGACTTACTTAATATGATAATCTCTAGGTTCATCCATGTTGCTGCAGATGGCATTACTTTATTCTTTTTTTATGGCTGAGTAATATTCTGCCCCTCCCCCAACCTCACATCTTTATCCATTCATCTGTCGATAACCATTTAGGTTGTTTCCATGTCTTGGCTATTATAAATAGTACTGCTATGAACACTGGGGTGCATGTGTCTTTTCAAATTATAGTTTTCTCTAGATATATGCACAGCAGTGGAATTGCTAGATCATAGGGTAACTCTATTTTCAGTTTTTAAAGGAACCTCCATACTGTTTTCCATAGTGGCTGCACCAATTTACATTCCCACCAACAGTGTAGGAGGGTTCCTTTTCCTCTACACTCTCTCCAGTATTTAGTTTTAGACTTCAATGATGGCCATTCTCACTGGTGTGAAGTGATAACTCGTAGTTTTTATCTGCATTCCTCTAATAATTAAAAGCTCAGATTTTTTTAATAAAGGAAGATTCAATGAACACCTCACCATTGCAGAAGACAGTTGCACAAATGCGAAGCCTCTGTTCTGCTGGGTCTGTTTGTCTTTTATGAGGCGAATGTTATTGACAGCTAAGGATGCGTAGGGAGACAGCGCTGTCATGATGGAATCCACAACAGTGTGTGGAGCTATGTTTCGAAGGATGATTGCTGGGGGGGTGAATGAGACAAATGATATATATATGCATTCCCACCATCAATGCCTTTCAAGGCAGGTTCAAGTACAAACAAATCCATTTTGGGAAGTTTCTAGTACATATGACCCTTGAACAATGCAGGGGGTTTAAGGATGCTGATCCCACTGCCACCCCCAACTCCACCGAAAATCTGTGTGTAACTTTACAGTCAGCCCTCTGTACTGGTAGTTCTATATCCACAGATTCAATTAATGGTAAATGGTGTAGTACTACAGCATTTACTAAAGAAACTCAGCATGTAAGTAGGCCCACACAATTCAAATCCATGTTGTTCAAGGGTAAACGGTGTATCTTTCACTTTGACTTGGAGAAGATTCTAAAGACCAATCATTTATGAAATAACCTGAAGTTGCTACTTATTAAAAAAGAAAAAAAACATCCAACAAAGGTCAACTTCCAACATAAAAGCCAAAAGATTGTTATCTGAACTTACTATCACAGTAATAATCCACAGACTGAACTGATTCTGTGGTTCCAGGGGGCACTTCCTGTTCAGAGTCTGTAAAAAGGGAAAGAGAGGGAGAGCCTCATAATTGAAGACAAACAACAAACCAATGTAAAGAAATACATTCAAACACCAAAGTTTTAATTTTAAGTAAATGTAGCAGTCGTTATTTTTCTTTTTGAACCACTCGTCGCTATAGTAAAATCTCATTAATTTTGACATGAATTTCCAATGTGGAATGTAAAAATTGGGCCAGTGGAGGGCTGACATTACTTCTGTACTAAAGAAAAGCAGGTACAGAATACAAACTAGGTGATCAGACTTAATTTTGGAAAATAAAATAACTATCTGTACTCTCACAATCATCAGCAGCATCTACCTAACCTAAGGTAAAAAGGTTTAAGGAAAATACATAGGTTATTTGTTTTAATGCCCTACAATCTAGGTTCACAGACAACCCAATCAGTCAGGTTTTAATACATATCCCAAACAGCTGAATCTGGGCTTACCAAACTTGTCTGCTCCACATCGGAAGCATTTTAGTCTTTTCCTGAAATTGTTAAGGCAGCACTGGAAAAAAAAAGTTTTACCTGTAATTATTTCTCACAGTAGGCCAGGCTTACTAAAAATATGGGTTAGAGCAATAGGACATTGGGCAAGTCCTAGTGAGAAACAAAAAAAAAGCAGAAAGTGATACCCACATATCCAAGACAAAGGGGCACTAAACCTAAAAATTTAGAATGCTTCACTACATGAATTTTTCCAAGAAAAACAAATCTTGACGTATTTTGAAGCAGAATTCTATTTTTATTAAGTTGGAGAAAAGTTTCAGTTCACCCTAAAACCCTGCAGCAAACCACTAGCAAACTTCTCCCTTATATGAGAAGAGCACTTAAATGGACCACTCTTACACACACAACGTAAATGGAATACTGTCTAGACACCTACTGGACATGGGACACATGCAGAACAAAGAGTCTGAGCACTCTGAAAGTGTCAATGGCAACACCTAAGTTCAAAATGGTGCATTGGTGACTAGATCATAATAGACTCGATACAATTCGAGCAGGGACACAAGGCGTTCTGTTAATGTAATTAAGAGACTGCTGAAGTTGAGAGCTCTAGAATTCAAGAACCATAAAGTGAAACAAACTTAAAATCTTCATTGAAACACTGGGCTTAGAACCTAGATCTTAAACAAAATTTCTTGTGTTCAAGGGATTCTGTCCTGTAATACCTAATCAGGACGACCCAAAGAAAGTCACGAAGTACGAAAATCACCTTAAGATAAAAGCTAGTGATTGGGTACTTACTAGTTTCTTTATTTAAACAGTCAAACAGGCAACAACAAAACCCCAAAAGTTTTTTTCTACTTCAGAAGAACACAGCTTACCTTGTTACAAAGCCAATCTTCAAATTTAGGTCTGGGATTGCTATAATGCATTGCAATATGCTTTCCTTGAATCACCAACTTTTTCTGTAAAAAAAGAAGTAATCAGTTATTCCCATTGTGGGAAACATGTGTCCATTTTCCCAGGGCAGAGCACACTTCGGAAAAATCAGTGCTCTGGAATTAAATGGACAACATACGGGGAGGACCAACCACCGCCACCTATACTCTGCCCATCCAATCCTTCAGATAGGCAGTAAGAGAATGGGATGCGGAGTAAAGGTAAACGGAGTCAGGGAGTGCTGAGAAAGCTGCCACACACTAAACGCTGACATGCACCAGGCCGTGTCTCCAGCAGAGACAGAAGTCCTAACAATCAGCATTGACAGGCTGCCTGAGAGTGACAGTCTATTTCAAAAAGCAGAAGACACAACTCTCCCAGTTCTGAGGTTGTCTCCTACTTTACCCCTTAGCATGGTGTCCTTGGGCTTCGCTTCACTTTTCTCCCAGTCCCCAATTCTTATGTAAAGTGAAAGTCTTTGTATTTCCCCTTCCCTCAAACTCCTGCTTCAGGATGTGTCCTCTGGGGGACAATGGTATGGGAACTCATTTTTAAAGGGAATCTGGTTACAATTTTCTCAGGAGGGACTATTCTGAATGCCATCGACTGTAAAACAGCTAAATGAGTTTTCTTCCTGCCAACTGCAACCACGTGATGTCCTGGGTACAGATGTGTTTTTCACTGAAATAGATGGTACTCTCTTCAAAATGAGTAACCAGGAGGCCAATGAAGTTTCTTCAGGGGGTTAGAAAAAGTTTATAAATGTTCGTATACCACCTCATCCTTCAAGTCAACCATGTGACTAAAAGGAACTTAATTTTCAAAGGTCAAAACTCCGAGTGGAATCAGTCTAGCCAATACACCCAGCACCTGCCCCCAAAGAGCCTTCATTTAACAAGAACACCTTTTCTTTTTTTCTCCTGAGGGGTGGGAAAGGGAGTGGGATGTTCTGACAGTGTCAGAACAGATTTAAGAGGTTAGATATCCAAATTTTTTAAAGGAGTCTAACCCCTCTAAACATACATACTGTTGAACAATTTGGTTCTTGCAAATCCTGGAAGAGTTAAGACATGCTGTGAATGTTGTTTCTGCAATATCTAGAGGCAAGACTACATGTCTGGCCAAGAGGGAAAGAGCTGAAGGGCCATCCACTCTCTGTGTTGTATAGAAGCAAAAATAAAGAAGCTGGGAGATATGTCAACAGATCATCCCACTAGGAGGGATGTGTGCTGGGAGAAATTCCAAACTACCACTGAGTCCCTAATCCTACTGGCCTTTTATCTCCGGAGTGAACTTGAACTGTAATGAAATATTACACATTAACATAGCTTTGTATACATTAAAATTGTGGAGATTTTTAAATGTCTTATAGGTTTTAACTTCCTAGGAGTTTTAAACTCCCAGGCAAGTCATTCCGATACATCCACTGCATCAAAAGATGGTGTCAGGTCAAGAAAGAGGACTCACATGAAGACTGTCCTGAATTTACTAGGATGGTGTCCATGGTATGAAATGAATCAAGATCTACTTTTTTAAGACCAGGTTGTCACCTCTGGGTTAAGAAAATGAGGCTTAAAAATCACTCAATCAAAATGATACCCTCATTAGTGAGTCTTGTTATAAATGACAATAAATTACCAAAGAATATAACTCTTACTTTGAGTGACAAATCATAAAATGTTGCAGAAAAGCAACATAATGAGTTAAATAAGCAAACTTCCCAGAATGCACTTGGTTAAGGCATTCAATACTGTGCTTTGGAGTTCTGGCAAAAGTTATTTAAGTGCCAAGCACTGAACATTATCTTGACAAACTAGAAAACCTCAGTTAATGTTACATCCAAGAATCATCAATCATTTGCTTTGAACAGACTATAAAAGGCATTCTCAGGGAGATTAGAATGTTAATGCCACTCTAACTAGATTAGACAGCAGGACACCAGCTCCCAGGCTAATCTCATCAGACATTGTTCATATATTCCACTAGGTCCTTAAATGGTCTGTGAAGACCCATATGAAAAGTTATGCCTCCAGGAAGCTTGTGGTCTCCAAGCAGAAATAAAGAATTATTCATAAAATGCCTGTAGCAGACTTCTATTATATTCTCTTCACTGTCAAATCGAGAGTTGGATATTCTAAGATTACTCTCAACAAACATAATGAATAGGAATATAAATTAGGTAGGGAAAAGGGGAATACTCAAGATATTTTGGTAACTATGTATTTAGTGGTTAACAAAGCCCTGCCAGGTAGCCATATTTAAAGGCAGAGCAAATTCTGCAATGTAGTGCTTTGTACTGTTTTAATCTAGTAATATCAATTTTAATATATACAAAGCTTTTTTCTTTAAAGTCACTCCTTTGGAACAAACCACTCCTTCAACCTTTTTTTTTTTAATTGTACAGACTTGTTCCATTTTCATGAATATCTAGACTTGGTGAGTGAAGCAACCTGATTGGCTTCCATCCAGCTGGTAGCATCTTGCAAGTGATAAAACTCCACGAAGGCGAAACCACGGCTTACACCTAGAGACAGCATTCAGATATAGACGGGATACTCGTGTTAGTCAGTTCCTTTATAACAGGTGAATCTCTCTCCCACTGCTTCAACACTGCGTGACAAAGCCAATTGGGAAGCAGCTTTACAAATGTGACTTGACTTGGGGATCTTCTTGATACTTTGCCATGGCAAGGAACCAAGCCGCCTGAACTAAATGCCACTCGATTTGATTCCACGTTTAAAAAGTAACCATGCAACCGACTACAGTCAAACAAGGAGTTCATAAATCACTACTTACCGAAAGAAAAAAAGCCCTTAAAACCAAAGTTTATAAAAAGGTCCTCAGATGCTTTCTAAAACATCATTTTCAAAGAGTCACATTCCTTAGCCATGGCAAACCTCTCATTCTGAATTCATGTGCTTGAAGATTGGGGGTATCAGGATGTTCTTTAGGGACTGAGGTGGGAATGGGGAAGAGAACCAGAACAGCAGGAACTAAGCAAGCTCTCACCTGTTTTCCTCTTCATCAGCCTCACGTCTGCAGGCTGAGGACCTTCAAAGGATTCCATCATTTCTCGAATCTGCACAGGGTTTTACACATTTATTTATAATTAAAGCTTCAACCACAAACTATTCCACACTAAAGAAAGTCCAAGGACTAGGGTTTACATCAACTGCTTAATTAGCAAGACTTTAAACTTCTATCATCAAAATGTAATTATTCTAAAAGAGAATAAAAGAAGGAACTCTTCTCAGAGAAACTGATGTACTGTAACAGCTTTGAAGGCATTATTTATATGCTGACAGGGAATTTGCCTCAGGCACAAAAAAAATAATTATTACTTATTTTTATAGCTTTTTTTTTAGTTTGGCTTTTCTTTTGGGGGGGGTATTAGGTTTATTTGTTTACTTATTTTTAGAGGAGGTACTGGGGATTGAACCCAGGACTTCATGCTAAGCATGCACTCTACCACCTGAGCTTGCCCCCAGGAACAATTATTTACGCTGTGGTACAGTCTTGCTCATGGTATGCTGTACCTCAAGCCTCCTTCCTTTTGTCTAATCTTACTGTCCTCCATTCTAAAGGACCAGAGAGAAAAAATGAGAGTTAAGATGTCACTGTCCTCAGAAGTACATGACCAAGAAATCAATACCCTAAAAATGAGGAACTCCCTTAAGATAAACATTTTCTGCACAATGTCTTAAAAGAAACAGTTTTCTTACATTTACATTAATGGTGAAAATCAACAAAGCTCATAACATTCTCAGACTCCTAGTAAATTAAAATAAACAGTAATTGGGCCCAAATAAAGAATCCTGGCTCGTCGGCTTGTTACTGATGTCAGACCCTTATTGCTGAACTCCAAATACATTAAAAAATACATTAGTTCCTTTAGCTATTGTATCAGGCAGCAATACTCCCAGGAAAAAAAACCAGGGCCAAATTTGCAAAACAGAGATTCTTAGTGATCCCAACTTTCCATAATTACGTGTAAAGGCTGCAGAATATACAGATAGTTAATCCTCATTATTTGTGGATTCTGTACTTGTGGATTTGCCTACTCATTAAAATTCATAACTCCAAATCAATATTTGCACTGCTTTCACAGTCATTTGCAGACATGTGCAGAGTAGTTAAAAAAAAAAAAAAAAAAAGTGAGTCGCCTGATGCACCTGTTCCTGCAGAGGTGATTTTTGCCTTGTTTCAACTTTCATACTGTAAACAAGTGTCCTTCTCATAGTCTATTTAGTGCTAAGTTTTTCACACTTTTGTATTTTTTGCTGGTGATTTCACTGTTTAAAATGGCTCTCCAAGTGAAGTGCTGCAGTGCTGTCTAGTGTTCCTAAGTGCAAGAAGGAAGGTCCTTACAGAGAAAATGTTAGAAAAGCTTCAATCAGACATGAGTTACAGTGCTACTGGCTGTGAGTTCAGTGCTAATGAACCAACAGTATATACTAAATAAGGCATCTCTAAACAGAAATACACATAAAACCAGGTTATATATTGATATGTTGATGAAAATGTTGTGACCAGAGGCTCACATGAATCTAACTTTGTATTTTCCCTAAGAGCATGGTACAGTATTCCCAGTGGCTTTACACACTATAAATACAGAATAAGGAAAATTGGCTGTATCTGTTTTTTCAGTCTGAGAAGAGCTACACTGAGCCAGACCCAACCACCTGACTCAAGTTCACACTTCATAACATAGTAACTAAAAAGTTAGTCACCAGAGTTACTGAAGACAGTTTCTATAAAAGTAGTGATACAGTAACATGTATAGTAACACAGTTAACTAAAGATAGTTACTCTAAGAATTCACATGTCTGTGGGGGGACTAAAATAAAAAGACAAACAATATGAAAGTGATGGGGAGGGTACAGCTCAGTGGCAGAGCCCATGCTTAGCATGCCTAAGGTCCTAGGTTCAATCCCCAGTACCTCCTTTAAAATAAATACGTAAGTCTAATTACCCCCTCAAAACAAATGAACAAAAACGATAAAGATTTAAAAAATGGTTTGTTAAAAAAAAAGTTAAAGAAATTAATGAAAGTGATAAACTAAAGTTCAGGACATGATTAAATACTATAATTTTAAAATGTTTTAAAGACTCCAACAAGCAAATTTTCTACAAATATTGCATGATATTTGGGAATCTCAGACATTCTACTTTGAAACCTGCCTTCTTACAGTAGGCACCTCTGTTTCTCTGAGAAGCCTGAAATACACAAGCTCCGAGGGACACATCTCTAACAGACACCTCAAGGGGATGACATGATCAAAAAGTAAACTTTCCTTAATTGACTCCTGCAGGATTTCTTGCACAACCTATTTCATGTGCCATGGCTGCTGCTACCTGAGCTCAGCTCTGCCTTCTATCTACCCCTATCACTCTCTCCCTCCTCCCATCTAACCTGAAGAGCTTTTGTTACCAGGCAAAAACCTCAGTAACTTTCTTTTATACTTAGCTAGGCTTTCAAAGACCCCACCACTGGACCCCAAATCACCTTCCCATCCACCTCTCTCTTGGCCAAAGTCTTTGTTTTCAGTAAAATCAAGCTGGCTAGGGCCAGTCCACACCTTTTCCTCAGTTCTCCACCAGATCAAAACACTTCCATCCCTCAACTATCAGCTCAACTAATATTTCCCTGAAGCCCTTCTTTACCCGCCACTAGTAACCACCTCCCTTAAAGAAGTCTCCAGAGCTATTCCACAGAAGACTTTCAACAGGACCTCTTTCAACTCCTATACTTTTCTACTCTGCATTGTCTTCATCATCTCCTGATCTTAACTATTTATTCTTAAACTTTTATGAGGCAGGATCCATGGTTCTGCATCACTATAGCATCTAACAGTACACAGTATAGCAGCTGTGCAATGGATCACAAACACCCACTATTAACTCTAACATCCCATTTCACGTTTGTCACTTCCAGTGTTTAGAGGACCAAAGCTGTGTGAAGTCAGTACTTACCTTCAGCTCTGTCTAAAATCCACTAAACATTAGTCAGATTATTACTTTGAATACTTCAAGACAATAGATACTGGCACAACACCATGCATTTACATCTTTTAAAAACATATTTCAAAACATCACATTCATTTCACAAACAATATTGGCTGAGCAGCCTCCTGCAGTCAAGGGTTGGTGATTCACATAAATTCTGCCTCACAGGTCAGGATAGGCTTCAAGCAGAAAAAGGAACATTGGGAAAATGATGGACAAAGTGGCCTGCGGGGGAAGTAAGTGATGGATGTGGCTGGAAGGAACAGGCAAGGGCCAGAGATACCACTGGAAATCAGGCAGTGCCCAGTACACCAAGGCTCTAGTTGGCTTGTATGAGAAGTGGGGAGCCAGACTTTTCAACAGGCTTTTCAGAGGTTTCAAATGGATAATATCATTTCTTTTTTTTTTTTTGGATAATATCATTTCTATCAAATAAAAGGGTGGCCAAGTCAAAAATATTCTTACTAATACATCCTCACTGAATAAGTAACCAATTCAATAAAAATGTACTGTATACCTCCTAAGGGCTATTGCAGGAGTAAGAACTGCTCCCTGTAGCTAAGGAACTTCTGAAAACTACACTAAGCTTCAAAGCCTAAATATAAATGGTAATTTATCTATGAACCAAGTTGAGAGAACTCCACCCAAAATATAGAAATGTATTTCACTAGGTATTAGTTTGAGATAAAATAACAAAAGAAAATAATGGTAGAAGCTCAAAGTTCTTTGTGCCTATTGAATGGCTCATTAGAACTGCTGGTTCCCCTTACATCGCTCTCTGTGATGGTGATGGGAAGGCCGCGAAGCATGATGGTCTTGCTCTCCCTCTCATCACTGATGTCATGCCTGTAGTCGTGCTCACCATAGTCACCATCTGAATGATAGCCATCTTCAGATCGGTCACTGTTCCTTCTTTCACGTTCTCTCTGATTTTTACAATTAAAAAAAAAATTAAAATCACACTGGGCTTATTTATACCCTTTGATCCAGTCCCTCCACTCCTAGGAATTTATCTTTAGGAACAGAGATAATATAAGAACCCCACGATGATATTCACTGCAACGTTTTCTAAAACAGCAAAAACAAAAACCAAACCAAACCAAAACAAAAAACCCCACAAAACCAAACCCCCTACCCAAAACAAACAGAAAATAAAACGAAAAAACCCTAAACCTGCAACAATCATTTAATTCAGGAAGAATGGTTTAACAACTCACCATACAGTACACCAACACAATGAAACACTACTGCCTGTTACAATAAAATGATTACATGCATAGGAAAAGAAAAAAAAGTGCAAAATTATATGGGCAGCACAGTTACTTCTAAATAATGTCTGCATATGGAAGCGAATGTGGAAAGAGACCTGCTACGATAATGTTAAACTACAACTTCTAGAAACACTATCTGAGGCACAGGGATGATATAAACTATGCCCCAACTGCTTCATCTTTAAAATGGGAATAACACCTACCTTATAAGGTTGTAGTGAGACCTGAATGAGTTCACATAAGTGTTCAAAAGCGTGCCTGGTGAATGGTGAGCCCTATCTATGTAAATCCTGGCCAGTATTTCTATTATTATAGGGCTGTCTGTCTTTTGAGAGTTATAGTCAACTCAAATAGATTTCAGAATAATAAAGTTTGAATATAATATTCCTCTTGAGAGACTTCCACACTTGGTATACTTATTTCAAGAATCTTGATGGTTTTGTGCATACAATTTATAATTCTAACAATTCCATAAACAGTTGCTGGTCGCTCACCTCTGGGCTGTCATAGTCTCGGTAGTCGTCGTATCTATCACCCCTCCGATCATCACTAGATCTTTTATAATCCGAGTCCCTCCGCCTGCTTCTGGATTCACGCTCATCACGGTCATCCCTGTCTATGATGGAGCCGTACCTTCCACTGCGCTCTGTTCTACTCACTCTGCCAGGAAAAATAACTTTTACTCTAAAGTAAATCACATTTTGTCTCTTCAGAAAACATGGTTGAAAAAAACACATACCCCACAGCTCAGTTTATAAGATATCCAAATAGTTTAATAAAGCCCTTAAAATTCATCACCAAATTCCAATTTACAAAGACAACCACTGGGAAAACACCTACATCCCTAAATGAAAAGGCAGTTTTCATAATAAATCTAAAAATACAGCTATTAAATGTTTGGGTTTAATATTTTTGAGAAAGAGTCAGGTTGTCTAAGTTCATCTTGCATTTTCCCAAGCCTGTGGTCTATACATCATTCCTTTCATCCCTGATTTTGGATCTTAGTGAAAGGTAGGAAAAATGCAATTACAGTTGTCCCTCAGTATCTGAGGGAGATTGGTTCCAGGACCCACTGCAGATACCATGGATGTTTAAGTCCCATAGTCAGCCCTCTGTATACATGGTTCTGCACCCACAGATCATGCAGTACTGTATCTGTTGAAGAAAATCCACATAGGAGTGGACCCACATAATTCAAATCCAGGTTGTTCAAGGTTCAACTGTATTAGCATTTCACTCAGTTTCAAAGGAGAACACATCCTGACTCACCCACTCTGAAGGGTAACTCACTGCTGAGAAATGGACCAACAACCTGAATGATTAAGTCTTTTTTTCCCATTAGGCAGTTAATGAAGTTCATTTGTTAGACATAACTAGCAACATCAGAGTACGTTATTTCCTATAATATCTAATTTACTTTTAGTTACTGGGCAGCACCGGGCTTCACAGGAAAATCTAATAACAAGAGGCTTAAATCCATTTGACCACAGATATAAATAGTTCTTTCATAAACTGTTTACCAGGTTCATAAAACCCTGTAAGGAAAAGTCAAAGGAAAGGCTTACAAGGGACTCATTTAGGGTATACAAATAATAAAAAGAAACAAATGAAATAAGAAGTCTAGGACTATCTCGGGATGTGAAGTGTTGGGATAAGAGACCTTAAAATTGTAAATGTTAATTTAATAAGTTATTTGGAAACAGAGACTACTGACACAGCATTAAAGCAATGACATCATGTAACATGAATTATTTCCTGAGTCCCACTGGGTCATCAATCTGATCTATCACTGGGACTGGACTCAATATTAAGGAGGCAACTGGCTGAAAAAGTCAAGGTTTTGTATTTAAATCAAATGGTATAAGGGGGAGAATCCACAGATGACACAGCAGTAGAATGCTCTCAACCTAATTATCCACTAATTCTTTAGCAGTTTTTCTTTCTTTTTTCTAATGTAACCCATGGTCCAAAAGCTTCTCAGCTCTATAAATCTGGATCATTTTGTCATGGAGGGGACAATAATGAGAACTAGCACTCACTGATTGCTTTCTACAGCCAGGAATTGTGCAAAGTGCCAGACTGGATGATCTCCTAGCTTTGCCAATAGGGAACTCTAAGTGACCTACTCCACTCTGCTCTCCTTTGCCTAATTCTTTCTTACCTTTCAGGCTTCACCTTAGAGAATACTTTCTTCAGGAAGCTTTGCTGGCTGTTTCCAAGAAAACACATGTTCCTAAGTGTTCTGGCAGCACTCTCAACTTCTTTCATCACAGCACAGTTCACATAGTATTTTAATTCTCTCACTAAACTGCATGCTTGTGAGAGCAAGTATCATGAAGGTGCTCATAGCAATGCCTGACAATAAAGACACTCAAGTATTTGTTTGCTAGACAATTTTTAACAAATAGTTCAGTCCCCATTAAAATGCTGAGATTTTAAGGTATGTACAGTAATAACTTACCGTTTGTCTGAACCCATTGTCCTACTGAAGATCTAGCACACGGCTCCAAAGGTTCAAATTTTGTTTTTTCTAGGAGGCAAAAGAGATTGGTTGCTGCAAATCTGAGAGATCACGTATAAGTCAACTGTTTTATAAGCTGGGACACTACTGAGGTTGGAATTTCATTACATCACTAACAATGGTTATCTATGGTTGGGGGGAGGAGGTGGGGACCAACTGTCAACATTAAAATCATGCTAACGTTTTGTTAACAACTAGCATAGCACAAAGATGAATAGTTTAAAATATCAATTTCATATTCAATAACGAACCCATAAAAGGATGCAAGCAGAAGATTCCTTCCTTGCTCCTACTGTAGGATTACAAAGCAAAAAGGTCACAGCTGCAATCAGCTCCCTGTCTTCTGAATCAAAGTAGGGTAGTTGATCGTTAAAACATTAATCAGTGTCTTTACTAATACAAGGAGCGAAATGAAATTCAAAAATTACTTATGAAAAATGTAAAATCTTTTAGAAGCCGGATGCTGAGCTGACTGAAATCTACTCCCATTTATAAAACGCAACGGCTGATCCAAAGCTATTTCAATGAGACAAGAGCAAACCTCGATAAGACTTAATTCCTAGGTAACAACGATAACCACCACAGGCCCTTGAGACCGCCAGCCTGGCCCCGCAGCACACCGACAGCGATAAAACATCACACAACTAGACGGCGTTCGATGCGTCTGAGGTCCGAAAAACTAGTTAAGGCCGTTCCTGGTGCCTGTTCTAAAGCAGGCGCTCAACGAACATTTGCTGAATTAATAAAAGGAAGAGAACCATCTGGGAAAAACAACGCCCTGGGCAGAATCTCTGATGCCGCCCCTCATCTCCTGGGCAGTGCCCAGACCCACCTCCGTGGGGAGTCGTGGCCGAGATGGCGGCGCCACGGCCTGCGTGACCGAATCAGGCGTACGGCTTTCTCTTCCTGCCTGCATGCGCCTCTCATCCCCCAAGAAGTTCTCAGCCCGCACATCAGCCTTCACCGAACAGCTTTCCGGTGAGGGCATATTCAAGTGAACCTGAGGGACGATAGCGGCTAGAGACTGCCAAGGCGCCCCTGAGAAGTACCCGAGGGACAGACCACCGCTCCATGCTCAGTTAGGCTTGGGGGTCGGAGACGTGTATCGGCAGGGGCACACTAAGAGCCCGAAAGAAGCGGGCCTCGAGCTGAGGGGAGAGGACGCCATCTGAAAGCTGACAGCACTGAAGACGAGGAGGGGCGCGGCCCTCCAATGCCTCGGGTAGCCCTTCGAGAGATCCGGCTGGGGCTGATCGGCCGTCGCCCGCGGCTGACAGGGAGGCTCTACAAGACCTACCCCAACACCAAGAACCGCCGGTCATTACGGGAGGCCGCCTCACTTACCCTCAGGGAGGACGGAAGCAACAACAGTAGCGGTTTTGTGCCCCAGAATTCCAACAGGGTACGGCCGCTTCACAAAATGGCGCCTCCGTCGACGGCCGTCTCCTACCCACAGTACCTCGCGCCTATTCCCCTCCCCCCGCCACCCGCCTCCTAAGGAGGTGTCCAATCCGCAAAGGCGTCTGGCCGCGCGGGGGCTGCTGGGAAGTGTGGTCTCTAGGGCAGTCTGTCACTTAACTACGCCCTGTGTTAATTTTCTGCGTATTTCCCTTTCTTCAAAACCACTGCTGAGTAGCCAGTCTGCCTTTTGCAGACCCGGGTTAGAGCTCCTTCCTTAATTAGGCATAGTAATTATTTCCCTTTGCTACAAGGACCTTAGTACAGTTTGCTTTCAGTGACAACGATGTAACCCATCTCGTTTAATCTGGCTTTAAGAGAAGGAACGTGGGTTGATCGCCTATTGCATTATTGGACGCTAGATTAGACTATTAGGCTACATGCTTTATAAATATCTGTTTTCATTTCCATAACTTATGAGATGGTTATCAAACCCATGCTGCAAGTGAGGAAATTGAGATTTATGAAAATTAAGAGAATTCTTGAAGGCAGTCTTCAGAATATCGTTGATATTCTTTAGTCTAAGACAAGGGCTCGGGAAAGTTACTTTCCAGGGTTAATTTAACAGTTGGCCGTCTAGTAGCATCTCAAAGTTAACACAGCCAAAAACCAACCTTGTCTCCTTCACAGCCTTCCCCAGCCCATAAATAGCAACTCCCTGCTTCCAGTTACTCAGGACAAAACTCCTGGAGTTATCCATGACTCGTTTCTCCTCGCACCCAATCTGTCAGCAAATCCCATTAATTCTACCTTTAAAATATATGTATACCTCTAGCTGCCTCAGCTGCTGTTCATCTAGTCGAAGCCATTATCACTGGCCTTGTTTTAGAAAGATAGGTCACACCAAAACGTCACACTGTTAAGTTTCACACTGGGATTTGAGTCCATGCCCTCATCCATTAAAATGTAAACTCCAGAAGGGCAGGGACTTTTGTCTATTTAGTTCACGACTATATCCCCAGTGCCTCTACTCGTGCCAGGCACACGGTATGCACTCAATAAATATTTGTTGAATGAACAAATGAATCCATTACCAAGCTAAAAGTGCAACATTTGTGGCAGGAAGAAGCAGGGATCCTTCCACAATTCAGAGTTATTTTGGACACTGACTCATCAGTGAATTGGCATTATTTCTATACATCCAGTTAGCATAACTTGCCCACTGGCACTGTTAATATAGTTTTAGCAGAACTGATTTTTTCAGGTCACACATACAGACTGAAAAATTAGACCATGACAAGCAAAGGAAGATACCAGTTATGGAAAACCACATCCATACTCTTATCTTTCTGGATAAGAAGAGACCTTTCAAAAACAAGGGGAAAGATATCAAAGAGATTTCAAACCAGAAGCTTCAAATATACTGGAAAGTATTTTTCCTGGAAAAAGCATCCTTAAACATGTTCTATGGTTTACCCTTCTACACTAAGGGCATTAAGTTATTGACATTGGAAACTCATTGGATAACTAAAGTCATGACAATTGATGGAAAGGTAGAAATCTCTGGGTTTTGGAATAATGGGTTAACTTTTTTCTTTCCCCTCTCCCCATCTCTATTTCTATCTATGCCTGTTTGGGCTGCTATATAACAAAACACCACAGACTGGGTAATTTGTAAACAAAAGAAATTTTTTTCTCACAGTTCTGGGGGCTGGGAAGTCCAAAATCAAGGTGCCAGCATGGTTTAGTGAGAGCCCTCTTCCGAGTTGCAGACTTCCTGTTGTATCTTCACATGGTGAAAGGGTCTACAGAATTCTGTGGGATCTGTTTTGTAAGAGCACTAATCCTATTTATGACAGCTCTATCCTCGTGACCTAATCACTCCCCAAAGGCCTCAACTACTACTATCATCACCTTTGGGGGTTAAGATCTCAACATATGAATTTGGCAGGGGGAGGGGGAACACAAGCATCCAGACAAGCAAAGCACTATCTACACACTATATATTTCTACATTTCTATATGTATGCATCTGTGTGTGTATCTATGTA
Source organism: Camelus bactrianus (assembly GCF_048773025.1). NCBI lineage: Eukaryota > Metazoa > Chordata > Mammalia > Artiodactyla > Camelidae > Camelus > Camelus bactrianus. The sequence goes on from NC_133555.1 coordinate 33,546,312, forward strand.
TAATATCCAACTTATAGGGGGAGTGTGCACATATATGTAAAACTTTTATCATCAGAATAAAGTAAATGTATGTGACCTCCAGGAGGAACTCAAATACTAGTTTAATAATATTTAAAAGTTAAACATAAATGGGTCATTGCAAAGCCTGCAATGGATGATGCAGATGCCAAGAATCCAGAACCAGCTAGATTTAATTAATGGCCACTAGCAGTCTGCCTTGTTTCCAAAGCAGTTCAGTAAGCACTTCTGAGCATCCCTGAGGTTCTTGCTGGGCTAGGCTCATTACCAGCTATAAAAACTATATGGCTGTTCATAAATGGTATATAGTCATTCTCAAATATTTGAAGAAGGTGTCTAGAAAAAAAGATGGATTCCATCCAGAGGGAAATGCTATCTTCAAAATTCTCTGGTAGTTGACCTTCTTTGTGGACACTGCCCTGTTGAGCTCCAAGGCTGTGCCCCTAAAGGCCTGTCTGGCTGCTGATGTTGGTCTGGAGAAGTTTAACAAGTTCTCAGCTAAGTACAAAAAACAAAGACAATGGAATAGGTTGGGTTTTTGTTTTAATTTTAAATAAAGCCACATATGTTCAACATAGAATAAAGGAAAGTCCTTTAAGTCTACTTTTCCTATTTTTTTGATGTAAAAAAAGTTCTCTAATGAAACGATGATTTTAGTCTTCTTCTTTTTTTTCCCTTAATTTCCCACCATTTGGCAAAAGAAAAAAAAAAGTTCACATGTTTTGGTCCCAGGCTGGGAACTACTGCTTTAGAATTAGTAAAAAGACTTATGTAAGAACCCCTGCCTATACCAAGAAACTAATTTCTTTTGTCAGAGACAGGCTTTGATGAACTGAGAAAGATATGCAATCAAACTTTAATTCAACAAGTATTTACCATAGACCTATGAACTCAGCATTATTCACTCACTTATTGAGTGCCTGCTGTGTTAGGCCCTGAACCAGGCCCCAGGGATATAGTACTGAAGAAGATTACCCAAGATCTCTGCCCTTATGTAGCTGGCATTCTGATCAAAGGCCTCAGGGAACCTCCCAAGGCGACACACTTTTCACACCCATTTCTACTTTCATCAATAAGCAAAATACTGCTTTAAAAATGTAATACTTTAGATCTTATTTCCAAATGCAAAATTTCCACTAAAGTGGCAAAATAAAACTAGAAAACAAAATAGAACAAAACTAGGCAATGGCCCAAACCAGTCTTTGAGTGTCAGAATTTAAATACTTCAGGGAAGATGCTGCCGCCGCCAAATGAGAATCAAGTCCATGTCACACCATCCCAGTAGCTCACTGTACTTTTCCCTTGCATTTCTCATCACATCAGAAATTGTTCAAAGTTCATCTTCCTCAGTAGACTGAGTCCCATGGGCACAAAGACCAACACTGGTCATGCTATATGCCCTAGTAACAAAGTAGGCTCTCAAAACATTCAGAGTGACCACTTAATAACCTGATAGTGCTTTTGTTGGGCAACCAATAACCTGGGGCAACCAAGTAACTTCTAAGGAGTCTTCAGTAGCAAAGAGCTGGATGTGTTCCATAGCTCAGGCTTAACCCAATAGGATGACACAAAGTTAGAAGGAAAACCTAGTCTGGCCAGTGCAGGACAAATTTGGACCAGATTCCAAAAAGTGTCTTGACCTACTCAGTGAAGGCCAGGCAGAGAGTAATGAGATACATCACAGGTGCACCTGCAGACCATCAGTTAGACCAGAAAGACTCTTGGAGTACTCCTGTCTGGGGCTGAAAGATTCAAATGGCCCATCTTCTGAAATGCACTAGTGGTAGCAAGGCCCAGAACTAGGGTCTCCTCAGCCCTAAGGAATGTACTCCTGTTTTCTCTTTTGGAAGAATAAAAAGACATTAAAGATTAAGAGAAAGAGGGGTGGCATGTGGGGATTAAAAGAAAAAAGTTTAAGAGAAAGGGATTATATTCGGACATAGCATGGCAAACAATTTAAATTCACATTTACTATTCCTATCACTAGAAATGTTTTCTCCTTGGTATACTCCCATCTCTCCTCAGTGCTCATCCTCTCCAAAATGCCAGTCCCCCTCAACTCAATTTTTATAGACACCTTCTTGGTCCTGCCTTATGCATCCAGACTATGTCCTTAGACCAAGGGTTGGCAAATCACAACCCTTAGGCCAATTCTGGCCTATAATCTGTTTTTGTAAATAAAGCTTTACCTGGACCAAATCACTTTACAGCCAAAATCACTTGTTTATGTATTGCGTATGGCTGCCTTCTGACTACAAACAGAGCTACATAGTTGCAACAGAGATCACACGACCTATAAAGTCTAAAATATTGACTCTCTACCTCTTTACAGAAAAGTTTACAAACCCCTACCTCATACAATCAAGATGTTCTTCTAAACACGCAGTTCTCTTCCTAAGAAATATTCTTTCCCTGAGATATCTGAGAAGTGCATTCTTAGTATATGCTACCTTGAGAAATTATTTTTTCTCAGATTTTATAATTTATAATTTCTCAGAAATTACAGGCTTGTAGGATACAGTAGTCCTTTTAACTACAAAGAATTTTTTAAAAAACCAAAAACAAGTTTCACTTTTGAAGCAAATTCTGTGAAATGGTATGAGTGATACAGTGGGAAATAAAGCAAGATTTGAAAGAGGGCAGACATCTCTTTGGAGAGTTCTAGCCATGGAGGGAAGGAAAAGCTGGGGCAGTGGCTGGAGAGGAGTGGTAATTCTCATTATGCCAACTTGCTGAGGTGATCACAATGTGTGAAGCACTGAACAGCTAGCAGACACTTAGAAAAAGAGTTGTCACAACACTGCTTCCCCTGCCCCTGCCCCCAAAATAAAGTTGGAAAAGGACTTTTGAAAGTCTAAGAAGTAGTAAACCAACATATGGAAATATGTGCAGCCTCCACAGTTATCAAAGAAATTGAAACAAACAATGAGTGAGATGCTATTTTCACTAATGAGATTAGGAAAATAATGTAAAAAAAATCTGACAATATTCATACAAGCCAGAGTTCAAAGGTCACATACTAGGCAGTGTTCCAGGGCACACTACAGCCCTCCCTTGTTGCCATTTCAGCATCACCTCAAATGGGCTCACATCAAAGGACTCTCTCCCTGCTACCATTAGCCCCACCTCCCACCCATCTATGGGAGAAAAATTAAGCCACCAAAAAAAAAAAAAAAAAAAAAAAAAAAAAAAAAAATCACATTGAAAAAAAGTTTATTTAAAAAAGTTCTAGCAGCAAGAACAGTAACAAAACAAAAGGAGAGACGGACAAACAAAACAAGAAGGAGGCTCTGTCCTATAGGACTTGTCTCCACTCTTTAATCGAGTTCTTTATACCGAGCAAACATTACTCTTCGCACAGCATCTCGGTAAGTCTCATTGGACTGTCTCTTGCTGGTTCTTCCTGGAGCCCCCACACTGGGCCCCCTCATCCGGCCTTCAGTCTGTAAAACAAAGATGAACAATGAAGTGGGTGCTATGTACTAATTAGCCTCAGAGCTGGTCTTTGACTATAAGCATTTCTGGACTAGTGAGGAACACAAAATAGAGGAATTTTAAAAGAATGTTTAATTAATAAACAAACACTCAAGATGAATAAGGAGGGTGGTGATGCCATGATTTCAGGACACAAGATTCAACACCAGAAATAGCAGAAGCCAATCTCCTATACTCAGCATTTTCAGAGGGGGACTAAGCCAACACAAAATGTGCAGTGCTCCCTCTTACCACCTTTTCTATCTTCTCTTCTTTTCCTGAACCATGAGGGGCGAGGCCCTTTACGGGAACCAAGATTAACTTCATGTTCCTCAAATTTCAACCATCAAAGATCTCTGATGACAATTCCTCTCTGAGATGCCTTTGTGCCTTTTATTGCTGGTTCCCTTGTTCTTTTCATCAAATGATTCTTCAGCCTCAAACTGATTCCCACACTGCCCCTAGGTCTTACTCTAAGGACGAGTAAGATGAGTCTTATTCCAACTTATCACTCCCCTTCCCAGCACCAACCAAATAGCAAAAGGCCTAGCATGCCTAGCTACAAGCCAGTAATCAAGACTGATGGGTTCCCCAGCTCTGATATTCTCTGCCAGCAGTGGAGAAAGCCCATCCAAAAGACAAGGACACAGCTCTGGGCCACAGAATGAGAGAAAATTAAGTATATTTCAGGTTCATGCCATCCCCAACAAGATGAAAACCATTTCACCTCCTCTGCTGAAGCCAACCCAGGATGGCCATATCCATGGCCTGCCCCCTTCCTCCAGCCAGTGGCCTGCTGGACACAGCCTCCTTTGCTGCTGTTGTCGATGCCTTCTTTACCAAGAGGTTTACGATCACTGCAAAAGAAGCAGACATACTTAGACATCAGCACTCTCAAAGTGACCTGTTTGTGAGCCCAATAAAAAACCTGTCTTCTTGATTCAGATTTGCCTCCTCTTAAGTCTATTAAATGATATCTCTGAGTGCCTGCTATCTATGCAACAGGCTTTCTCCTGCAGATACAGAGACGACTAAGACCTGACCCTGTTCATGGGGAAGGATGTGAGAAGGATATGTCAACAGATGCTTAGAGCACATTGAGGAGCTCAGCAATGGATGTGGCATCAGCAGATATCTACTATGGAAATACAACAGAGGGAACACAAACTCCGAAGGGGCATCACCAAAAATGAGAGGAATTCTAACAAGAGGGTATATCTAAACTGGGTCTTAAACGAGGAGCTTGTGAGCTAGAAAAAGCATGGGAGGAAAGGAGGACTCAGCAAAGAAAAGTGAAAGAATATAATTTGTCTAGGAGAGAAGTGGTAGGAATTGACAACAGGATGTTTGGGCGATACTGTGAAAAGCCTTTAACATCATGCTAAATCATGACTCTGGACTTCATCCTCCAAGCAAAGAATCCCTGGAACCCAGGCCTCCCTCTAGGCAGGTGTATGTTCACAAAAAGTCAAGTTTTAGGAGATTTCTGCTCACAAAGGTCATTTTGGTGGTATGGTAGATAATGGACAGAAGACTGAAGAGCAAAGATTGAGAGTAAGCAGTCTGATTTGAAGATGAGTTAGGAAGGAGGCAAGACTTAATTAGGGAAGTGGCCAATAATGACATACAGGATAAAGGAGGAAGACTGGGTCAGACCAGGCAGACCATGATGCGATGATGTTACTACTCTGAAATAGGAATACAGTAGGTTTAGCAGGACTGGACTGGAGTATAATGTGGAATATAATATTGAGTAATTGTTTAGTGTGAAGAGCCTGAGAGGTGTCCAAGAGGTCATACCCAGGAGGTAAATAGAAATAGTGATTTTGAACTCAGAAAACAGAACTGACTTGGGATAGTCACAGGACTTGTTAGCCTGTTAGTGGTAGCTAAGGCCTGAGGTACCATAGATAGTCCAGGTCAAGAGAGTGGAGCAGCAAGAATAAAGAACACTGAGGGCAGAGTCCTGGAGAATATCTGGAATTACCCAGAAAAGGAAGAGGAGCAGGAGAGAAGACTAAGAAGGAGAAGAGCTAGTAGAATGTGGTGTGAAAGGTACCGAGACTAGAGAATGGTCGCTTTCTACATCCAGCCCAATGACTCAGGGCTAAGGTGCCCTTCCTCCTCTTGGCTGACTCCTTCACTTTTGTCCTAGTCCAGTGTATTTCAAACTGCAGTGAATGACCCAATAGGACGCTACATTGATTAAGTGGTCCCACCTTAGCACTTCTTAAAAATGCAAATAAAATAGACTAGAGTAAAAATATCAGTTTATTGCACACAGTAAGGAAGTATTTTTCAGGAAGATTTCTTTTTCGGTTACTTACATACACACATGCACGATTACTGGGCCATGATTCAAAAATAATCTCTTATTGTGAGCTGTGAACAAACAAGTTGGAATGCCAGAGCCCCAGACCCCATCTAGCCTTCTTAGGGTCCTTTCTCCATCAATCATCTTCCCCTTCCCCGTAGGCAAAATCTATCCTGGCTACTAGTTTGTTTGCTTACCAGCACACAGACTTGCTCAAGTTTTGCTAAATCAATTCCCTGCTTAAAATCATTTCATAACCCTCCCACTGCCCTAAGACAAAGTCTTAGCATGGTACTCAAGGAGCATGAACTTCATGAACTGGACTGGGTCTGTTGTGCCAGCCTCATCTTCTTGTCACTCAGTCACGTATCTCCAGTGTTCAGTCCATCAAGCTACTTACAACTTCTCAAATGCATCATGACCTCTCTCTCTCTTTCCTCCATGAAGCATGCAGTTCCCTCCAATTGAAATGCCCTCCCCTTCTCCATCAGATTTCTGAGTCTGCCCTATGAGACAATGTATCACCTAAGCCTTCCTTATTCTGTGTTCAGATAGTCAAGGATAATGTATGTCTTGTCTACCCAAATATTTCTTGCACTTAGTGCACTACCTGTACACCATGGACTATCAGCAAATCCTATACTATTCCGGACTCATTATTTTGGAGCTATATGCCCAGAAACAAGCACAGGAAAGTCATATATCTCCATCAGCAGCCAACCATATATTCAGCACCTATGTATGAGAACGGATGTTCCCTAGAGAAAAGGTCCAAGAGTGTGACATTCTTATCAGGCTGATAAGGAGGTACAGAATTACTGATGAAAAGAGAAAGGGTTCACAACCAGGGCTACTACAGCTAAGCAGCCAACGATTCTTTGATGCCAATGTACATATTCCCTGTGTGTTAAGACAGGTAGTCAAAATGCTGGGGTGAACCTCATGCTCAAGAGTTCAGAAAGAACCTACTCCCGATAACCTACTCCCTGAAAGAAAAAAAGCAGCACAGCTGGAGAAGGAGATGGTTTCATCACTAGGCCTTGAGGCCTAGGCTGAGTGAAGAGTATATCTTACCTGTCAGTCTCCCTGGAGTATTTAATTCTTTTCCTTTCTGGAGAATCAAAAGACTGGAGCTTTTCCCTGCGATCGTTTCCTCTTTCTTTAAACCTTCCCTGTTGGTAAGCAGAAGAACAGATCTGATATTTATATTTCTGTCTGAGGGGGTTGGGTAGTGGGAAAGCTTAACTTTATTCCTGATAATTCTTCTAATGCAAAGGGAATTGAACTGGTAACTCCTAGAATCTCTTGCTCCTTTATACACTATTCTTGAGAAAGTAGTGGCTTCTCTGACTGGTAAATTTGGGAAGATACGCTATATTTGCCTTTTCTGAGGAAGAGGCACTCTCCAGTAGGCATCCATTGGTAGCTCTCTAACCATCACATATACCTGCCTTGGGCTGGTGAGGTGAAGCCTGTAGCTGGACAGGTGAGTCTGCCTAACAGTGTGGTCTAGAGAGCAAGTCCATTGGCTCTCACACTAAGCAACTTCTTCCAACTTGGCCTTTAACAGTAAAAGATGCTATTTCAGCAGCCCTCTCCAACACTCCTTCACTGATTTTAAAAGGTGGGCAGGAAAAAGGAGTATTATTTGACTTATGCAGAGACTCTAGCACTACCTTTAAAAAAATATCAGCTTTATTAAGGTATAATTTATAGTATGCACCCATTTTAATGTAGTTTGATGAGTTTTGAGAAATTTATACACTATCTTTTGGGGTCTCTTTGTTCTTTATCCTCAGCACAGCCTACAAATATTACACCAGAAAGCAAAAAGAGTTGAGGTCAAGGGAGTAACAGGTCACCACACTTACCTCCCGTTCTCGCCTCTCCAGATAGGCTAACTCCTGCTCAGACTGTTTTATCTTCCGATGGATTTCCAGGTTTTGCTAAGAAGAGAGGGAGTTCTATGAGTATAAGTCTAAAAAAAAGCAGTCCTAGAAATGCCTCTAGGCCTTTCCTGATAGCTGCTTTAAGACCGAAACTCCTTTCACTGACCAACTCTCCTAAGTGATCACTGTACCCTGCAAGCAACAATCCCTAACTGGTTTTGCTTTTAGCCTCAGCAATGGGAACCCAGGTTCTAACACTGGCTTGTCACATAGATTAGTTATGTGCTGTGGCACACATTTTATCCTACTTCTCTCTAAAATCTGGAAGACATCAATCTATTTTACATCTCTCTAAGGTAAAACTTATGGGAGAGGGAAATCTGAATAAACCAGTGAAGAAAACCAAATGCCGACACGCTCTGCCTACTGCCACCACCTGCCATCCTCAGACACTATTTACTCTTTAAAGCCCACAGAAAAAACGAACCCCAAGGTCATGAAAGAACAAATAGATTGCTCTGAGAGTCCTATACTCCTTGAGGGTCCCACATTCTTCAACTATGGCTCCACTACACGATGCCCTCTGGCATATATAAGAAACTTAAGGTGTCCAGAAAAGCTCTTGCACAGAAAAGGGATTCTTTGCACCAGATCACTGCAAGGAAAGGAAAAGTGCTACAGTCTGCGTTCTACATTCCAGGATGAATTCAGTTTCTGGATTCATCAGAACTCTGGCTCCTCTTTCCTGATAACTACTTTTTATTTTATTTTATTTTATTTTATTTTATTTTATTTTATTTTATTTTATTTTATTTTATTGAGTTATAGTCAGTTTACAATGTTGTGTCAATTTCCAGTATAGAGCACAAATTTTCAGTTATACATGAACATATATACATTCATTGCTGCATTCTTTTTCACCATGAGCTACCACAAGATCTTGTATATATTTCCATGTGCTATACAGTATAATCTTGTTTATCTATTCTATATATACCTCTGACAACTACTTTTTATCTTTTTAGCCATTTATTAGCATTTTCATCAGAGAGCTGAAATTTAAATATGTTGGTCTGATGACTCAGAATTCCAGAAGGTCAAAGGGACTTGGGAGGTAGTCTATTGCAGGGATTGTTAGAAAGAACTTCCGAGAATCCTAGAAACTTTGCAGAGCCTCAGCCGAGGCAGCTGGAAGAAGAGGTATGCTTATCACCAAATGCAGAGCCTCTCAGCCTTTAGCCACATAAGACTTTGGGTTTTACGTTGAGAGAAAACCTAAATCTAATCCCCTCACCTGCTCTAGCAACATCTGCTAGAGAAGAAGTACGAGAGAAATTACTCTCTACTGAGAACATGAGTTCATCTAGGGGATTTACTTGTCCAGAATTTGGCTCCTTGGTCAGTACATGTAAGTGGGAAGACTGCAAGGGAGGATCAATTTACATCAGTTTAACATCCCAAGAATAGCTGTTGTGCCATGGCTTATAGCAATAACTCACTTCATGAAGAGATGACAGAATGTGACCCACCTTTGGGGAAAATGGCACACTGTCAGAGTCAGACAGAACCAGGTGAAGCCATCAAGTATCAAAGAAGAAACAGGCCTTATCTGAGGTCCAATTGTCAGGTTAATGGTAGAACTAAGAGAAACCCAGCAATGAGTTTCCTTTTCTACGACTCCTTCTCCTGTCTTCAGCACAGCCTCTGTTTTTGGTTCTCTAGCCCCAGCCATGCTCCTTGCCTTGGGTCTACACAGTGAAGTTTTTTGAAGGTGGACACAGTTTTAAAGTAGAGCAACCAATGAACAAAAAGGGAGGAAAAATTTATTTTTTAATTGAACTGATTTAATTATAGGAGCTGGGGATAATAAGGTTGAGGAAGGACAGCACAGGCTTCTGTATTCTCTGCTCGATGCTCATTGATGGTAAAGAGTCAAAAATTCAAAAGGTCAGGGCCCTTCCCCTAATACCTTATGCAGGTCTGAGAGTTGCTGGTGTTTGATCAGAACTTCTTTATTGGAAAACTGCCTTCTGCAGAGCAGACAAGCCAGTTTATTCCAGTCAGTGAGTTTGTCTTCTTCGTTTTCTTTCTTGGTCAGCTCCTCCCGCTGCTGGGGCTGGGCTGTGCGGGGCTGTGGAGGAGGGGTCTGCTCCTCCTCCTCTTCCTCCTCATAGTCACTGTCTCCTCCATATTCACCCAGGAGGCCAATCAGTGGGTTTACCACCTTAGGCTGGAAGGAGAAAGCCAGGAGTTAACATAAACTCAACCTATATCCACGGCCTGTTTTCTGGATATTCTAATATGGGCATTTCATTTCTTCTCTTTTAGTCTGAATAATGAACCGGGTTCAAAATAGGCCCACTGACCACATTGCTTATTTCCCAGATGGAAGCAACATGGCTTGAGCTTGACTGTTCTTCTTGCCCACTGAGATAAGCCAGAAAGATTCCCTTAGAAGTGACTCTAGCAAAAGAATAGTGGAGAGAAGGAAGAGAAAGGGAAACTGACAGAGAACACAGGAAAAGAGCTTAAAAGTTACAGATTACAAAGAGGGAGAGACAGCAATCATCTCCCAAGTCACTTTTACTCATGGAGAAAAGGAAAGATAAATTCCACCAAGGCTACAGTAACCCCTATAGCAAAAGAGGTTTAAGAGATAGACTAAAAGCAAATGAATGATAAATATCCAGGTAGACAGATCCAGCTCCTGAGTAAGGTAGAGGAAACTACATGGTTGGATAGATGTTACATTGAACTAAAAAATGTGGAGCAGGCAAAAAGTATCAGTCGCTTACAGGAAATATTAAATAATGATGCAAGGTCATTGGCCTATGATCAATCAAAATAAAAACATATAAACAGTCTCTATTGTTATCCATTTATATTTAATCAAAATAACTGATTGGATTGAGCCAATCACTTTATGGCATCTAAAAAAATGGGTACCAATGTTAGCGTTGTTCACTCTGGCCAAGTAGGCACACTATAAAAATGACCATGACCATGCGTGCACTCCACACTTAGATTCTCATGCAGCACCAAAAGGTAGGAAACAGTGGGGCCAGGCAAATGGGTTTCCTTGGTCATTTAGTAGAGAAGAATTAACAAGACCAAGATTCTAACTTTAAAAGGCCATGCATGCCCTGCTTTGGTGGGAATGGCACAAGGAAGAGGGGAGAAGGACAGATTCTGATTCTGCCTCTGATTCTCCAGTAATACCCCATTAGGAGACAGGAAAATTTACCTCTTGCTTATATTCAAGGAATCCTTATTTGTAAGACACAGAGAGCTAAAGGACCAACATCAAAGCGAGGCATCAACCTTTGACCTTTCTTTCCCATGTGGAACTAGCCCCAGCCCTATCCCAGGACATCAGCTTAGCCTTACTGGTGGGGGACTCTCTTCCTTCTTCACAGTGGGAGGCAGAGGCTTCTTAAAGACATCTTCTGAGGGGGCTGTCCCCTCACTGGCACTTTCCTGAAACTAATCAAAATCCCAGGTAATTTTTATATGCGTTAACCCTGTTGAAATTAGTCTGATTTTCCAAACCTCCTAATTTGTGAAATATCTATAGTGTTGCTATAATTATTCCAAAATAAAAAACCTTTAAAAACATCACATTTAGTATAAATTGAATGATTACTATATGTCAGGCACCAGATGGGGCATTTACATACGTTATCTCTTTCAGCCTTTACTACAAATCTTCCTAGATAGGCATTGATATCCTCATTTTACAAATGATTGAGAATATGGTTAGAAAGAATAAGTGGCAAAAGCAGAATCCAAATATTAAGCTAGTATGACTCTAAAGTTTAAGTTCTCAGTTGTGATCATTTTGTAATGTAAAAAAATGTTGAATCACTATGCTGTGCACCAGTAACTAACATTGTGCTGTAGAAAAGAAAAAACGGGGAGGGGTAGAAAAACAAACAAACAGCCAGCCAAACTCAAAGAAAAAGAGATCAGATTTGTGGTTACCAGAGGTTGGGGGTGAGGATCGGGGGAGGAGAGGATGAATTGGATGAAGGTGGTCAAAAGGTACGAACTGCCAATTATAAGATATGTAAGGACTAGGGGTGTAATGTATAACATGATTAATATAATGAACATTTCTGTATGTTATATATGAAAGTTGTTAAGAGAGTAAATCTTGAGTTCGCATCACAAGGAAAAAAACTTTTTTCCCTTTTTATTTTGTATCTATATGAGATGATGGATGTTCACTAAACTTACTGTGGTGATCATTTCATGATGTGTGTAACTCAAATCATTATGCTGTACACCTTACACTTATACAGTGCTGTATGTCAATAGTATCAATAAAACTGGAAGAAAAAACAAAGTCTAAGTTCCCAGACAGACTCTCTCTGTATATCTAGATAGCAATATTAGAAGGGAAAAAAAGACAAGTTATGAACTGAGCCACAAGCAAATTCATCATTTTGCATTAATGTATAACTGGTGTCAGAGTAAATCAATATACTTCTTTGGCAAATAATTTGATTTTATGTCAGGACATATAAAAATGTTCATCATCTTTGCTCTTGAAAATTTATCCTAAGGAAGTAATTTAAAAGAGAAATAAAATACTAAATGCTGCATATTATAACTGTATAAAATTAGAAAGGGAAGACAAACAATGTAAGCATGATGAAGAAAACAAGGGTACAGTTTTACTATGACTTTTGACCATACAGGCATTAAGGTAATAAAGAGTATTATAGAACAATGGAAAACTACTTGTGATCAAATGTAAAATGAATAAAGAATACAAAATGGCACCTCATGCTACAATTATACCTATAGAAATGTGTATATGGAGTCAAGCACTGAAAAGGGATGTAAGAAAGTAAAACTAAAACTAAAACTAAAACTAAAAATACATTTAAAAAAAAGAAAGTAAAACTGTGTGGAGCTGAGGTGTCAGCGTTTGAGCTGAGCCACTTTGTTCCACCACCCACTGTTTCTGCATTTGTAAAAGAGAGTGACCACAGGCTGTAAGAGGCAAGGAGACTGCCTGCTTTTTTCGTGACTTTACATCGCAAACCCAGATCTTGTCTGTCTCTGATGCCTTTATTTTAATCTGTAATTATGTGAAAAGGAAGCAGATTCACAAGTCGTCTTACCCTTGTCACTCCTCGGTCTTTTTTCTCCTTGCCATCTCTTTTAGATGTTTCCTTCTTGCTACTTGACTTTCCTTGACTGGTGGGTTTCTTTTCCTTGATCTCTTCTTCCTCAGGTGACCCAGGGTCCTGAGGCACATAGACTTCTTGCTGCGATATAGTTGGAAACAGTTAAGCCTACAGAATGCTTCACTTTTCCAGTAATTCTAGGTCTAAGGAGCACAGTTCCCCTCTGAGGGCAAGAGCAGCTCTCTCCCTCAAGCGTAAGAAGAGACTAAATCAAAAAACCTAAAGGGGCCAAGGGGACTACTCCAGGGGCCAAGACTTAGCCAGGCCACTCACTGTCCATTTTTCCAAGAGCTGCACTGTTCTTGCCTATAATGTCACAAGGCATTGATTTTTCCATATATGTAATAGTTAACATGAAGATGATCATCTTTAAAATCCACCTGAATAAATACAATTTGATATAAGACCTGGATTTTTTAAAACACCAGACTAGACATGAGATACGGATAGCGTTAACAGTCAGAGCAGCTGCCTGGAATGGAAAAATATTCAGTTTCCACAGATTTAAACTTTTAGACTTTTCGTGTAATGAGCAACCAGAGATCAAACCTTCAAAGTAACAAATCATAGGTTCTTTTCTCAAAAGAATCATTGACAAAATAACAAAGCCAAAAACTCACCTGGGTATTGGGGTCATAATAAGTTCCTGCCAAGGGGTCATAATAGTAGCCAGTAGCAGAATCATATATATAACAGTCAGACGATGCTACAGGGAATACAACCAGAGCCAATGTTAGTCCCTGTAATGAAGCCCTTGCTGGGGACCCATCAAGAACAATCCAAGAGCGAGGCTGGCCAACCCAAATGGTTACAGAACCTGTAGATGGTGCTCTCGCTGAATGAGAACCCCTAGTCAACAGCAACTCCTGCCAACTTTGTGACCATAAAGATTTCAATTAATGACTAGTCAAGCCAAAAAGAACAAAAGAAAAGGTCACTCACACTGTTGTCCTTGTCGATTTGTATCTGAAGACCAGTCTGAATTTCTGCCACCTCCCCGCCTATCTCGGAAATATTTTTTACCCTATCACAGAAAGGCAAGTTAAAATTATGGAACTTCTGATAGCCATTTACCTTAACAGTCACCCACTAGAGAGAATTCACAATCATTCTTTCAGTTACTTGAGGATTTTAACAGAGCACTCCCCAACTGCTGAAGCCTACCTGATAGTAGTGCATGTGGTCAGAATGGTCCCCAGAATCGTTTCTGCAACAAACAATATAACATGTCTTGAGCCTGCTACCAAAAGCCACTTGAGGAGTGCCCGACCCTACAGATTTGGTGAGAAACTCTTTTCCCCTTTTTGCACAGAAAGGAACCAACCCAGACAGAAAGCAGGTCTGGTGATACTGGTGATGCTACCTGCTGAAGCAAAAGAGCAACTGAGTTGAAGGTGCTAGAGCAAGCTCTGCCCCATCCCTGTAAGCCTGCCTCTCTGATGCAGCTACTTCCCAGTTACCACTCCTGGGTCAAGATGATTGAAGGAGTAAAGGAGAATTAGATTTTCCAATGCTATGGGGTATGAACAAGTTCAGGGGAGTGGCAAGTCAAGAAAACACTTTCTTAGGATTCCAAGGGGCAAGGATATATTGCAATTTTTCTGCACACCAAAGACTGTACCATCATCTGGGACCCAAAGATACCAGAGAGTCAAAAGAGAAAAAACTAAAGTACTTAGTAATACTATTTAAGGGGGAAAAAAAATCTAGAGTCAGAAGAAGGCAAGCTTCAGAAAAAGAAAACATACATACATATCTGAAGTAACTCACAGTAGGATAGCATCACATCTTACTATCTCTGTCTCTCCTTCCAGGAATAGAAGTTTCCTCCCAAAGACTTGAGTGGGGGCAGCACAAAGGAGCCCCAGCCCTCTGCCTTACCTTCGTTTTCCAGTGGCCAGGTTTACAGCTACCATCTTCCCATCAATGCTAAACGGTGGATCAAGGTTCTGCAAGATCTTCACTACCCGAAGAGCTTCCTGGTGAACCAAAGACTCATTTGAACCCAGAGAGAAAAGCCCATGTCCCTTGAAAGAGAATTGAATGTGGATTCTCCTCAAAGGAAAAATTTACGAAACATTATGTTCTGGTCATAACCGTAATGGTAAGAGAACACTGGCAAAAACAGGCAACCCTTAATGAAGGATCAGAATAATGGTCAAAATAGACATCAGTTTTTGACATAATTTCAGAAATTCAAATCCTCTTCTTTTAGTCTGCAACTGTCATTACATCAGATCCAGTTTACAAAGCCCCTTGTGATTTTTGAGCATGAAATCTAAGAAATACCAATGATTTTCATTGCTATCCTCATGTTACTTCCATAGAAAAGAGCCCCACAACTAAAAATTCAAGCCACAAGAATCTATTAAAGCAACACTTTGAGGAAAAAGAGGAAATGTTCCATTACCATCAAATATATATAACTGTCTGTGGCCAGGCAAAACAATTTTAAGAAATTAGAAAATTCACTAAAATCTTGACAAAAAAGGTTTACTACTACGATTTTTCACAACTGACTAAACTGTCATTTTATTTTAACTGGAAACTATAAGTGCCACAAGACAAAAATGGATCTGGAAAACTACTCAGAATTCTAACTTTCCAGGGCAGTCATTTCACTTGAATGAACCCAAAGGAAAGAACAAGAGGGGTTATGGTAACAGGTAGCATACAAGAATTCCAAGAATAAATAAGTCCTTCAAATCTTCTTGAGGTTTCTATAGCCAGCTGTCCCTAGGCCATTCTAAGGCTCAAGGAAGGGATGGGGCATGAGAGGTAGAGGTGGTGGTGACAGACAACTATGACTCACCGCATGGGAGTCAAGGTCAATAAAGCCATAGGTGTGGCCCATGGGGCCTGTTCTGTTCTTGATGATAC
Organism: Camelus bactrianus; assembly: GCF_048773025.1. Classification (NCBI taxonomy): domain Eukaryota; kingdom Metazoa; phylum Chordata; class Mammalia; order Artiodactyla; family Camelidae; genus Camelus; species Camelus bactrianus. The sequence goes on from NC_133555.1 coordinate 33,562,082, forward strand.
GGACGTTGGCAGTAGTCAGGCGGACGTAGGGCTCTAGCACTTCCACTATCACCTCAGGTGGAGTGGAACGATAGATGCGTTTTAGCATGATTGCTGAATGAACCAAACACAAAGGACAGAGGGGAAAGGGAAGAGAGAGAAAGGTTTACATTTTTGAAGTCCTCATAGCCTGAGTGTATCTTTTTTTTGTTTAAACTCCAGATGACTGCAGATGTTACCCTCCTCTGCCAAGGCTGGTTCTATAATAAAATGCTAGTCAAATACTTTATACTTTTCTTCACCAAAACTTAGAAATCTAAAATTACATCTTGTTGCATTTGAAAAGCAACTTGCTATTTGGGCGATGTAAATTCCTCCAACTAGTACAGGAGGCCTGCAAAAAACAACGGCCTCTACAATCAGGCTGAGTAGTTTTACTAGGACGTAAGAAGCAGCTGGTCCAGGGCCATAGCCCAGGCCATCTATGCTCCAACTATGGTGGTCACAGTCTGGTACGTGCCCCAACAAACCACTTACTTTTGCTCTCTCCATCCTGGCGTGTCTCCCCAGACCACGGCTCCTTCTCTCGGTCTCTTCGGAAGGTGATCCCTTCCCTTCGAGAAGAAGGCAGATACCTTTCTGCATCTCTCTTCTGATGTCCCAAGCGTGGTTCTTGTCCTTCTTCCCGCTTCTTGGGTTCAGGTTCCTTATCAGCTGACCTTGTGAGTTGGCTAGGTTGTTTTTCTGATGGTGCTGGTATGGATGTTTTCTGAGGCTGAGGGTAGGTTATTAATTCTTGCTTGGCCTCTGTCACTAGAGGAGCAGAAACAGAGAATCTCCAACAGTTTTCATCCCCTAAAACACTACTCCTGGGATTCCTCCTTACCTACCACCAAATACTCATACTGGAATGCTTTTAAAATTCTCAGAAATACCTAAAAGAGTCTTCTGACAGACTTTAAGCAAGGTTAATAGGACAGCACATAAAATAGTTCACAGAAGAAACTATCCAAGTATTTAAAATATTTAATCTTACGAGTTTTCTATCACTTCCCAAATATTTAAATCCTTCATGACATCCCAGACTTGACTATTATAACCAATGATGATAACAGATCCGGGGTAAACAAGAAGGTCATACCAAACTAAACAAAAACAGATCTGGGGACAAATTACCAAAGATACATATATTTCAAACATGTGTGTCTAGAAGCCTTGTTTCTTCCTGCATTACGGTACTAAGATAGCTGTCTCAAATTCTGCTAAGACCATAGACACAGCAAAGCTAAAGACCTACCTGCACACAGTTCATTTATATGCAAGTAACTTCAAAATATGATCATTTCAAATCTCTATATAGCAGGATAATTTGTCCAGTTAATTAGGGCATTTTTTGTGCAATTAATTCATTCTTGGAGTAAGTCATGTGGCTCAAAAAGAGACATTCTATGGGAGCAATATAGAGATTACTTAACAGCGGTGACAGGCGACTGACTAGTGAATATTTCCACATTTAAATTGTTTCAGCCATCTTAGTGGTATGGTGCTCCAGGGTTTTTATAAACCATCTATTCATTTGTTGGAACAGACTGAGAAAGAAGTCTTTCTTGAGAAAAAAACCCTAATTTTTCCTAATCTAAAGTAATACAACAAGCTAAAAAAGTCTCCAACCTCCCTACTGGAAAGTTACTTACTTACCTTCTCACATGTTGGTTTGGTCTCTAAGGGATGTAGAGTCTTCCCCAGATTTTCATAACATCTGCTTCACAGCCCTCAGTAGAGAGTAGAATCTCGACTATAGGCCAAAAGCCCAGCTAAGAAATGCTTGGTAGGCATACTAAGTTCTAACCTTGGAATAAACAGGTCTTTCTGGAGGCTACCTGGATTCCAGCACTGAGCTGTATTTTATGGTCCTGTCCTACCTTTCCTTATAGGATAATTATCAGAAACAGGCAAATAACAGTCACTGTTACCAGAGTATTGTTGGAGGCCTTTGATAGAGTCTTCAAGGTTATTTACCTAAAGATTCTCTGGAGAGGTTTACTTTAAAGTCAAGGCACTGAGAAACTGGTAGGTTTATTACTCTATAAATATAATATATACACTCAATCCTGATTATTTTCTCGTTTATATTTTTACTGTTACTTTAACAAATGTTTTTGGGTTGAAGATCCTCAAACATTTAGAACATAAAATGAGAAAACAGTAACAATAGCAAATTATTTCCAATAATTTCAGAGAAGTAGGGGGTGGGGCAGGGTCACATGGGCTAATGCCATGTAGACTCTTTCTCAGCTTAATACCCTTAAAATGTATTCTAAATAACAATACTGCTGACCTCTGATCAGCTGCCTACTTAGCCACCTCAAGCCGAGGAGACCATAACCCATCTTATTCCCCTGGTGGAACTCTGAGATCCAAACTATTCACTAATGGTCACGTGCAATTAGATATCACGTTGCACTTTTAAGAGATTTATCTATCAACTTGTATTTGGGGATGACCACTCTTTAAAGCCAAGGAAAGCAAGAAATTTGCTGTGCTCTGTGCACAAAATAAAAACCACCACCTCTACCTCTGCCACCACTCACCTTCCCTTGGGCACTTGCAGAATGAACACGAAGACCGTTGTCCACCAGTGTTGGCCTTACACTGCAAGGGAAAGGGGAAGAATTCAATTTGATCAAAAAGACTTAAAAAAATAATGTACATCCAACACAGTAACAACTACCAAAAATGAAAGAAATAAGCCATATCCCAGATCACCTTAAAGCCTAATGAGTCTGATATGCTCCACTCATCAGAGCTGGCAGGAAGAGTTTGGTGAGCTACTGCTTGAGAGTTGCCTTTAACAGAGCATCTGGACCTTGGAGCAGCCCCAAATGCCTTTGCTCTGGACACGGATTTCTACAGGAAATAAATTTACTATGGACTATTATATGGTTTATAAGATATACTGCACCAAAGCCGTTATTAGTCTGCATCTAAAATTTGATCCTGAATTGGTTATGAAAGCCCTATTTAGGCTTAGCTGGAACTGAGAAGAATTCAATTATCAACTGCTTTCTCAAACACTGATTTAAAAAGGGCAATGAAGGAGGAGGAAGAGCTACAGGTAGTGTCTCTCTGTTCTGAGGATGTTAGAAGGAAAAGGCACATTCACTGGCCTAGCACAAGGGAAGAGACACTTTGCAATGCGAATGTAGCTCTTACCTGAACCTATGGACAAAAAGGCAAGTACATTGTCCAATCCCAAGGCCCCAGATCTTAACTTCTGCCACCAAGCTTCCAACTGCTATGAGGGCAGAGCTGACTGGTAGGAAACCAAAGAGCAGGAACCATGAAAAGGAAGCTATCTGAGTAGGGCCTTGTAGGGCAAGTTAGAGAATGCCAGATGGAGGAGTGGACAGAACAATAAAACAGCAACAGCAGCTAATGATCAGACAGCACATACCATGTACCAGGCCTACTTTATATGCTGTCACTTATTAATCCAGACAACTATTATCTTCCCAATTTGTAGATAACAAAACTCAGGCCTGAAGAAGTTAAGTAACTTGAGTAAGGTCATTATTGTCGATTACTTCATTATTCCCTTCTTTGTAAGCAGATCTGACACAGCCCTGCCCATTGTCAAGTGATTGTGGTGCCTCCCGGTAGGGTGAGTGATTTCTACTCTTCACTGTCAGCCCTGGCCATGTGTCCTGCTTTGGTCAATGGAATGTGAGTGAACGTGATCTACACAGGTCTGGCAGAGGCTTTAAGAGCCATTGCTTGCGTGAATGACCCTCTTGTTCTTTCTCTTAGCCAGGAGGACAGCAGTCCCATACTGGGACTGCTCCTTCCACTTGGGTCCCAGACTGAGAGACCACGGAGCAGAACTGTAGCAATGACCCATAGGTCCTGGACATGTAATGTGAGTGAAGGATATGTTTGTCGATTTATGTCACTAGGATTTGAGGGCAATCTGTTATTATAGTTGGCCCTCCCTATCCACAGGTTCCACATCCGAAGATTCAACCAACTGCAGACAAAATGTATTTTGGGGGAAAAAATTCCAGAAAGTTCCAAAAAGCAAAACTTAAATTTGCTACATGCCAGTAACTATTTATAAAGCATTACACAGGTTCCATGCAAATACTACACCATTTTATATACAGGACTTGAGCATCTGCAGATTTTGGTATCCACGGGGGTCTTGAAATCAATCCCCCATGGAGACTGTGGGACTGTCCAATTCTATGATTTCTAGTATATGTATAGTGCAACCATCACCAATTTAACTTTAGAACATTTTTCATTCTAAAAAGAAACCTAGTAGAGTTATTTCTCAGTCTCACCCCAGGTCCCATAGAATTGATCTTTTGTGTCTGGCAGTTTTCTCAAGGTTTATCCATGTTGTAGCATCTATCAGTACTTCATTCCCTTTTATTGCCAAATTGATAGCATTTCATTGCATGGTTATATCACATTTTGTTTACCCATTCATCAGTTGATGGACAATTTGGATTGTTTCCACTTTTTGGCTGTTACGAATAATACTGCTATAAATTAAAAAAAAAAATCAGTGCATTTCACATCAGGCCAAAGATCACATATGCAGGGTTGGCACTTCAACTCTTCCAAAAACACACAGAAATTACAAAGTACCCCTGAGATAGCTAAATAAATGGCCTGTAATTTTACAGACAATGTAACCAAGCCATTCTGTTCTTTCAAGCAACAGCCCTGGCAATAGCTGTGTAATTCTGACATCAGATATCAATATTTTTTTTTTTTTGCTGGTTAACAGAAAATGAAGTTCAAAATTTTTCCTTTAATGCTAGCTCCCTGAATCTCTGATGATATAATGAATGATACATGTGCATTACAGCAGATATGGGAAGTATAAGAGGGGGAGGAAATTACTCATAACCTCAAGATGTAGAGGCAATCACTATTAAAATGTTAAATGTATTCAAAATTCTAATGGCCTTTTCTTTTTTGCAGAAATGGAAAAGCTGATCCTCAAATTTACATGAAATTGCAAGAGACCCTGAGTAGCTAAAACAATTTTGAAAAAGAAGAGCAAAACTGAAGGACTCACACTTCCCAACTGAAATACTTACTACAGAGCTACAATAATCAACAGTGTGGTACTGCCATAAGGATAAAAATACAGATCAACAGAATAAAATTGAATCTATAGAAATAAACCTATATATCTATGGTTAAATGGCTTCCAACAAGGGTACCAAGACCACTCAATGGGGAAAGAATAGTTAATTCAACAAATGGTGCGAGAACAACTGAATATTCACATTCCAAAGAATGAAGTTGGACCTTTACCTCACACCTTGAACAAAAATTAACTCAAAATAGACCAAAGATCTAAATATAAAAGCCCAAACTATAAAATTCTTAGAAAAAAAATATAAGGGTAAACCTTTAAGGCCTTGGCTTTGGCAATAGTTTTATGACACTAAAGGACAAGAAACAAAAGAAAAAAAAATTGATGAGCTGGACTTTATCAAAATTAAAACTGTGCATCAAAGGGCCATATCAAGAAAGTGAAAGACAACACATAGATTGGGGGGAAGTATTTGCAAATCACATATCTGATAAGGGAATAATATCCAGAATATGTAAAGAACTCTTACAACTTAACAACAAAAATATAAATAACCCAATTAAAAGTGGGCAAAGAACTTTAATAAACATTTTTCCAAAGAAGACATACAAGTGGCAACAAACACAAGAAAAGATGCTCAATGTCATTAGTCATTAGGGAAATACAAATGAAAATCATGATGAGATACTATTTCACATCCACTAGGATGGCTATTATCCAAAAAATGGAAAATAACAAATGTTGGCAAGGATGTGGAGAAATTCAGACATTGCAGAGAACCTTCAGACATTGCTGGTGGGAATGTAAAATGGTGCAGCTGGTGTCTGTGGAGAACAGTTTAGTGGTTTCTCAGAGTTAAAACATGAAAGTGCCACATGACCCAACAATTCTACTCCTGAGCATATACCCAAAAGAACTGTGAACAGGTGGCCAAATTAAAACTTATGCATGAATATTCAGAGCAGTCTTATTCTCAATAGCTAAGAAGTGGAAACAACTCAAAAGGCTATCAATTGATGAATGGATAAGCAAAATGTGATATATCCATATAATATTATTCAGCCAAAAAATGAATGAAGTACTGATATACACTATAACATGGATGAAACATGCTTGAAAACATGCTAAATGAAAGAAGGCAGACACAAAAGGGCACATAATACATGGTTCCACTTACATGAAATATTCAGAATAGGCACATCCATAGAGACAGAAAACAGACTGGTGGTTTCCAGAAACTGAGGGAAGAGCAATGCTTAACAGATGAGGTTTCTTTTTAGGGTGATTAAAAAGTTCTCAAACTAGACAGTGTTGATGATTGCACTACATTGTGAATGTACTTAGTGCTATTTGTACTTTAAAATGGTTAAAATGGTAAATTTAATGTTATATGTAATTTTATCACCATTTTAAAAATAGTTAAATGTTTTCCTAAACTGACAGCTTAAGGTAGTATATCCATGAAATATCAATGCTTTGGTTACCGACAACCACAGCTATCCAAATTGTATTTCATTGAGATTAATGAAATGTCAAGCTAAAGCTTTTATTTAATTTTATCAAGTTTGATGATACTTTTAATGAATTACAATTAAGAAACTTTAGATAAAATTTTCAAACTTATTTTTGAAACTACATAGCAGCAATGAAAAATGACAAAATACATCTTCATGCTCATTTGCAATCAAACTGGATTTCTAATAAGAATATAGCTTAAAATCTTTAAATATGCCATTCTATGAGAAAACAGAGTTAAACAGAGGAAAAATATCACAGTATCTGAAGTTCTATATCCTCAGAAAACTCTGAATATCCAAAAAATGTATACCTCCCACAGAACTAGCCTCTCTATATACACCTTTCCAAAAACACTCTTTACCCACGCCCAAGAATGGTAACTGAGAAGAGGTTTTAAGTCAAGGGACTGTTACTCTTTCTGTTCATAATCAACAGAAAGCATGGCATATATCCTTGGGAAAGCATCACCAACTATAGGCCCAGAACCCTGTATGGCCACAGGCAGCAGTTGGGAAGCAGAAATTATAGACGACCTTGCCCTGACCTCCAGTTTATCTTAAGTAAACCAAGAAAGAAGAGCTTTGCCCTTGGCCACACATATTACACCAGGCAGCGCTCCTGGAGACATGGAGAAGTTGTGATGCTGGATCCTTACTTCTAAGGAAGGGAATTCTTGGCACTTACCCGTTTGCAGTACCAAAAATCCGGGCTCGGTACATACTCAAGGGTGACCTCTTTGTCATGGATCATTAGAGTTCCCTGTGGAGACAAAGATAGAGGCCATCAACATGAACCCTTGAAGAAATGAAGAGACAGGAAGGCACAGAGAGCCTTTCCAGTCCCCAAGCTGAAATATCTTACAAAGAGTGAGCTTATTCATCAACAGAAGGAAATGACTGTTATAAGCCACAGACTTGGGGCAGTGTGGCAGAGCGAGCTTAAGCTTAGGGAAAGGGAGTGGGAGAAGGTGAAGTCAGTCCTCGGTCTTGGCTCCTGTGTGTTGGGGCACTGTCCTTGGGCAGGTTAGGCCCAGTCTACTCCTCCAGAGGTCATGTAGTCCCAGCAACTCCCCCCACTTGGCTAGGGAGCTAGCACACCCTCAAGAAGCAAACTCTTCCTTCTGAAGCACAGAGGAACAGGAGCCCTCTCAGTTATCTTCTTTTCCATGGCTAACTCAAATCTCCTTGGTGAGGTAGTAAGGGATCTCAACTCTGGTGCCTGAAAACTTTGCAACACCGCTTCATGGCAAAAGCACCAAAAGAAAGAGGTACAACACCGAAGACAGGAAGAAGAGAGGACTGTGAAAGCTTCACGGTAGGTCACATCCTTATAGCAGGAAATTGAATGACTGGTGGTGTCAGCAGTGGTGGTGGTGGCAGCAGCACCACTGTGGCTTGGAGCCTACCAAGTAAGCTGGCTATGAGATCTGAGGAGCAATCATTGGCAAATAAGCACTTTGGGAAAGTTTGGTACAGGATCGGGTGGGGAAAGGGGCTCAACAGGACTGCAGTTACAGAGCTCCTTTGCCTCTGCATTTTGGACAAGACACGAATTCTTTCACGTCAAGAAAAAATAAATTTTGTTTAATAAACAGTAGACAGCAGATATCTTTTAGAGCAGAGGGAAAAAAAAATCTCTGCCTACTGACAAGGGACCCTCACCCACACTTGTAAGTGAACTAACCGAGGATGCGACTCTGGAACTAGCCCCTGCGCTGTGTTCATTCTCCGCCCTCTAGGGTCCTCTGTGTCTCCTCAGACAGGGCTCTGAGTTATACAAGGCATTTCTTTGCAATTGGACCTCAGTTTCTTGCTTGAATCCATACATCTGTCAAATAATGCTTTACCTCTCTGCTTTTCACACCAAAAGAGTCAAGAGAAATACATAGAATAAAATTATTGTCTTGTCAGAACCAAAAAAAAAAAAAAAACAAAAAAACAAAACCAAAAAAAAACAATGAAACTACCCACCTACCTAGGTCCTAGAATCTGGTCTCTGAGAAATTATTTCCCGGCTTGTTCTCAAGGCTAGAGGACGATGATAATAAAAATTTGCTAACATTTTTAAGTGCTTACTCAGAGCCAGAAACTGTTAATTAAGTGTGTTATTTTATTTAATCCCTAAATGATCCCATGATCATTAGCTCTACTTTACAAATGAGGAAACATGCTCAGAGAGGCAAGGTCACCCAGCTGGTGAAAGGTGCAGCCAGATTCACATCTGGGGCTGTAGATAAGGGACTGTCTGCTGCATTTGCCTATTCCTGCTCACTCTTAGGGATAGGCAATTTGCCCTTAGGAGCCAACCCAGGAAAGAGAAAAAGCTCTGCAGGTAGGGAGGGCCAGGGGATTATCACTCTGCTAAGTTCTACCCATACAGAAAGTTGGTGAAGATGGTACTCTTCCACCCAGAGGCACCTGTATTTAAGAATACGGACTCTGGGTCAGGTTCCTTAAATTTGCATCCTGCCTTCACTCCATGACCTTCAGCAAGATCCTTAACTTCTCTGAGCTTCAGTTTCCTCATCTGTAAAGTAGGAATAACAGTACCTACTTCATAAACTGGTTATGAAGATTAGGTAAATTAATACATGCGAAGTGCTTAGCATCGGATGTAGTAAGGGCTCAATAAGTGTATTTTGAGCCCTAAATGCTCGAAAAGGACTAGCAACAGCAGGTGAGACTAGACAGGATCAAGCTGTCACTCACTTCATCTCACGTGCTTGTCAGGTGATATTTCACACCCCACTTCAAGGCTAAGCTTTCACACGGGAATGGTCACTGCATGTCAGAACCCTTATCTTTATGATAGCACTTAGCGTTAATTTTCGATTGCTGGGCCAAATCTTAGCACCTAAGCTAAATCTTGCTGGTCTTTTATTACCAGTACCAAGCACAGTACTTGGTGTAGACAAGGAACTTAATAAGAGCTTGTGGAATGGCAAAAAGACTGAATGGATCCAACTATCCCTGGAAGACTGGAGTGCTTAGCACACAGTGGCTCTGGAGGGAAGTACTGCTGTCACAGTGCACATCTGTACACCCAGTCCATAAAACGTGTGGGTTGCCATGTGAACAGTGAACAGTGCCATTGGAACAAGGCACTACTGTGAATTGCAGTCAACTGCAAATTCTGATTTCACCACTTGGAGGCATCAGTAGAGTCAGGAATTCCTGAGGCAAGGAGCACTTTATACTTCTCAGATAACAAATATGATGTTCCAGGAGCCGCTGTGACTTTCTCTTGAAGGTAGGGAACTCCTCCTGCCAGGAGTACCCACAGTGTGTCAATCTGAGAAGATTACGTTCAACTCGTGTTAACAAAGGCACATTTCTTATTCCTCAGAGTCCCCTACAACCCCCTATAAAAGTGGCCCTTTCTTTTCAACTTGCACATGGTTAGACATAAGGCTACCAGAGACCACTGCTAAAGAATATAAAATGGTTGTTAGAACTATCACTGTTAAAACACCACCACCACCACTATCAACAAAAAAAACCAACAAAGACTATCGCTGTTGAAGAACAGCCAATTGTTTTAATTGGAATAAGCAGACACAGGAAAAACTTGAATGAGAACAATCAGGTTTATCTATTATTTGATTCCCAGCTGCTATCATGTATCAGCTGCCCAGATATACCAAGCACAGGCATGACATGTACTGCCCACCTCCCTATTCCTACCAGGTGCTTTATTCAGATTTCATACAGTAAAGATCTGCCAGTGTCTCCTAGGAAAGGAACCTGTGAGGAGTTGGATTAATAAGCAGGCAGGATGATTTTATCACTTTTGGTTGTCCACTTTTAATTGTCTATTACCTACCATCTTCACACATTATAATTTTTATTCATCATTTGAATTATTTACCAAGCTACTAAAGCAAAGGTAACATGAAGATCATGAGTCTGATTAACCACATCTAATTCCTAATGATGCACCATATATCTGAAAGTAAAACTAAAGACACCCCCTTTCTCAGTAGTGTTACATTAGGCTTAAATTAGATTAAAACCTGCTAGAATCCTCCCAAGCCCAAAGCCCACACTTGACAAAGTCATATATATGTGTTCTAAGTATATCTCAAAGGGTCTTAAAGTGAAGCTGCTAACAGCTAGAGATAAATGCACTCCTGAACAGCAAAGCAAATCTTTACTCTCTGCCTTAGGGACACTAGAGAGGAGCACAAGCTGGGTCTGAGGGCTGCTGAATCCAATATTCACATTTCCATTTCCCTTTTCATCTGAATACTCTTGGAGGCTTCATAACTCCATTTTGTGACTGTTAACCTGTGAAAAGGACTGCGTCAGAGAACTGAGACTCTACCATATATTCCAGCTGGTTGATAACCAAGCCCAAGGGTTTTAAGGTACTGTGGAGGTACAAGAGAAAATGGAAAGGAAGGAACATTTCTGGCCAGTAGCTTTGCATCTTTGTTGACAATCTCCCACAAGCACAGTCACAGTTATACTTTTACTGAGATACGGTTGCTGTGTAACCTCATAAATCATCCCATTAAAGTAAGGAGAGAGACACACAAAGGATCAAAGGTGGGGGAAAGTATGTGAGCCTTGTGAATACAACTCATACTGAAAAATCAGCAAACCCTCTTTATAGATTTGTGCTTCTTCCAAACACAGGATAGGAGAATCAGGTTACTGGTGGCTGAAAAGTGACACTGCTTATCAGAGGTAGTAATCCTTATTCACAAATCAGTCACAGTTTATAAAGGCATTCTTCACAAATGTCACCTGGATCAATCCTCACAAATAGGGCACATATAAAACCTGTTTCCACATGGAAAAAGTATGAGTCACGTGAAGCAACCTGCTCAAGACTTCAGAGCTAGTTAGCAACACAAATGGGACTAGTCAGGTTTTCTTTTCACTATATTGCTTTTGTTTGCTTTTAAACTTTTAGGGTATCAGCCAACTCATAATACTTGTCACAACAAAATTCACAGGCAATGGCCCCATAGGAAGTTTTTAGAGAGATTGCCATAAAGACTCTGCTTCTTGATAGCATTGCCAATCCTCCAAACTGGCCTGCTCAAGGTGGTCTTTATGTTCTTGAGGCACCTACAATTACTTTAGGCACTCTGTCTAAGACAAAGAGGGCTGCTAGTAAGTAGGAATGTCAACAACAGTGGCAATCAAATGGATCTGCAGAGAGACAAAAGCAAAAGGAGAAAAATAACAGGTTTAAAACAGATGTATAGTCAGCTCTTGGTATCCATGGGAGACTAGTTCCAGGACCCCTGTGGATACCAAAATCCGAGAATGCTCAAGTCTCATATAAAATGGTGCAGTAGAGTCATCCCTCTATATATGTTGATACAGAACCCATGGACACAGAGGGATGACTGTATGTATATCATTCTCCTTAGTGTAAAGGGTAGTTTTTATAGAAATCTTTTGCAAAGCAGCCAGACTCACTCTTTTTGGTGCAAGCATATTTTACAATTCAAACATTTTGTAGAACTAAGTATTCCCAAAGGCCAAAACCAAAATGAGACAAAAAGAGGAAAAGAGAGGAAGGAAGGAGGGAAACGGGGGCCAAATATCCTAAGGAAAGCACACAGAATGCTCTGTGACAACTCTAGCTTGGTCCAGTGACCCCTGAGTGCCCTCTGCTTAGAACGGCCTTTCACCCAACAGGATCTGAACTGTCCTCTGAGCAGCCAGGAGATGAGGCCCTAATGGGCTCTCCACTGAAAACAGAATCCCATTTCAGGGACCAATTAAGGTTGAGAAGCAAAGAGACACTGCCCTCTGGGCTACTACTTATCTTGAGATATCTTTTCTTGTCCAGATGAAAGCACAACAAAAATGTTTCTAAAATGTTTCTTAGTAATATTTTCCACTGCCTAACCAGTTTATGTCATTTCCTAAGAGGACACAACCAGCATCTTGCTAAAACCTTATTTGTTCTGTGAAGTAATATGACTGGTCTGTGTTTCACTGAGCCCCCATTCATCGCGCTGAGAGTTGGTAGAAAGATGTAGGGTCTCAGGATGAACTCTACTCTAGGGACATAACATGGGCCCTGACATACAGCATCTTAATTATTTTAAAGCCATCTGGTGCTGAAAATATATTCCACCCACTCCACCACCATTCTCTGTCAGTCTTTCGTGTATTTTAAAGTAAGATTCCAGTTCTTCTAGAAAATTCCTCCATCATTATGGAGGAAAATCAGTGATCCATAATCATGGAGATAATTCACAAGCTTAGGCCCGGGAAGACTTAGGAAGAATATACTCGTCTACCAAGGGATCTACAAGACTCTCCCATTATAAGTGTCATTTGAGTCAAATACAAAGAGATGAAATATAAACAGACAAACAAACAAATAAATAAGATAGCAAATAAATAATCAAAACAGCCAAAAGTCTTTTCTCTTCTTGTGAAAAGATGAGGCGTATCATAAGAGACTGAGACAGCCAGGCAGATGGGGCACTCAGCAAATTCCATCACCGCAAAATATTTTACCCTGAAGAAAAGATTTACAAGCTCCAGCTATCAGTACTTAGAATAATCAAACAACTGTGAACTGCTAAAATGCAAATATCTTTGAAACTTTCAGTTTGTTATACTTTTGTATGTTTTTGTTCTAAGGACCTCAGCTTAAATAAAGTTAAGATCCCTTAAATAAATCAATTATTTAATTACTAAATCAATTTTTAATCAATTATTTATTTCCAAATAAAGATATGACCCAGTTCTTAGTGGAAGTGGAAAACTACCTCTAAAGATATTTTACCAATATCCTCAGAATCTCTTTCAGAATTCAGGTTTCTATAACCTCCATTTTATTCCTTTATTCTCAGATGACTGTTGTTCTACTTCCCCTGGCTCCTTTCTCCTGGGAAAAGTGGACCTTAAATTCAACATATATGCATGGTTCACTGCCTAGGTCTCTAAATCAAGTTACCTTAGGAGAAAAAAAGGAAGTTTCTAAAATCAATGCAGAAAATATAGAACTTCTTATTTTGTTCTGTTCACTGAATAACATTCAAACAATTTATCTCTCATTTCTTTTTCTTACAGAGTTGATGACTGGAGGTGGCAGAAACAGCCAAGAGAGCAGATGAGGCCCACAAGTCCTAAGATGCTGCGCGGGCCTCACTGCTGAGCCCACCATAAAGGCTGCACAATGTTGCCCAAGCATCCCCCAAAGAACCAGCAACTATTCTTCTGGCCTCACCATTGAAAAGAGATGATTTCTCCTGGCTCTTAATCTGCTACCTCCCAACTCAAGAGCCTAGCTCTCTTGAAGGCTGTATCAATTAGCCTCTCTGGCTTCAAAGTCCTTGGTGCAGACATTTCAGAGAATCCTGCTGACATACTTTCTAAAGAAACAGGGCCTTGAAAAGATGAATAAAACACAGAGCTGCCAGACTTCTAAACACACACTGGTCAATCACCATTTTAGGGAAGTAACCACTCACCATTATTTCTTAGTCAAAAAGCTACAGACCCAATGCCATTCTGACAGAAGCTATGAGACTAAGAATGGAAGCTCCAAATTAGAAGAGATCCACTGGGACAGGCTAGGTCCCTAATTCTTTTAGATCTACTCATTCTCATCTGCAAGTGACACAAAATTATCAAACTTCAGCCCCTAATGAAAACAAGGGATAGCTTTTCACACGGAAGACATGCCCAAGTTAAATTAGTCCATACTGAGGAAGCAACATCTGCTGAGCCATAATATCATGGCTGCCACTGCAGACAACAAGGGAATGATCTCTGCGTGGGGCAAGAATCTGGTAATCCAGGAGTTTGGGAGAAGACAAAGCCAAGGGGTCTCTAATGTTGCCCCACCCAGATGTACTGTCAAGTGCTACAAAGGCACAGCCTCCAGCTATCAAGAAACCCTCCAGGTCAAACCTGTTTGCCCTGGAAATCTAACACAGACTTAACCCTTGGATGCCTTTAAAGACCTAAGATACACCATCTAGTGTATTAAAAGGTATCCCTTATATGTATTTGAAGACCATCAAAATAACCAAGATCATATAATTGAAAATTTCTCCTCTTTATAAGAAAAACTGGGAAAAAACACATTAAAAGGGTGGGGGAACCTTGAGGAGCATTAGGAAGCATCTTGAGGTTTCTATCACATGGAATAGCCTGCATGTCTAGATTTTTTAGAACAATTCCAACTTTATGTTTTGTCCTGTCGAAAGGCTGTGTGTCAGTCAATGCAGACCAATTTGAGGTTCGGGAAGATGGCCAACATAACAACACACAGCTGGCTCCTCTCCAAAAGATTTCAGTTCAATGTACTGAAGTTATTTCTTCTTGTGGGAAGACTTCTAGAGTTTTATACATTAAAAAATGCCCTGACCCTTTCCCTAAAGCCTCTTCATCCCCCCAAAACAAAAGCCAGAACAGGCTATGTATTCATTATTCAAGAACAAATGTTTTCTCACAGCTGCCTAGGCATGAGGGGTTCAGCAATGAACAAAACCTAGCAATGCTCTCATGGAGATTATCTTTTAAAGCACAAAGATGACAAACAAGTACAGTTTTAAACAAACAGCAGATACCTCCACCTGAAATTCTTATCAAGAGAAGTACAGATTGGAAAGAGTTCTTTAATATTTCTGGAAGAGAAGAGAGACAAAAGGAGAATAAGAAAGTGTATGCTGACAGGTCAACTGTGTGACAGCTCACCATGTACAAAGTGCACTGTGAGCTGCATGTACAATGGACAAAGCTAGATGTGACCCAGAGAGGAGAAAATGATCACTCACACTTAAGAAAAGTGAGAGAGCCTAGAAATAAGTAAGATCAAGATAGATCCTTATTTTTGCTAAGGTAGGCCTGGTAGAAATGCTAGTGATTTCAGGTAGAGGGCATTATATGTCTGCCCTCTATAATATAATCTTATAGTTTGTATATAGTAAGTTGTAGAACATGTCATACAGAAAAACATGGGTAAAACATGGTATTTATCATACTATAATTTCTCCGACTTCTGAATCTATTGATCTTATATTCAAAATTTAGACACTGACATCAATATTGGTCTATTCCAAAGCATATGCATTAGCTATTAGTCATAAGTTAATGTGACATTTAAAAAAATACAAAAGCAGAAATGTACATTTAAATTATATTTTATTTATATATATTACTACTATTTACTATATTTTTATTATTATAAGGATTACTAAGGGTTGAAGAAACAAGTTCTATAACTGAAAAAATTTGGAATCTGGTTTAGTCTGGAAAATTAAGAGACTCGAAGTAGCCTCCCAATGCCTATTTGCCTCCCCTTCCTTGGAAGCAAACCCTTTTTTTTTTTTTTTTGAGGTATAGTCAATTTACAATGTTGTGTCAATGTTTGGTGTAGAACACAATTCTTCAGTCATACATGAATACACATTTATTCATTTTCATATTCTTTTTCACCATGAGCTACTACAAGAAGATATTGAATATATTTCCCTGTGCTATACAGTATAAACTTGTTTATCTATAAACCCTTGATTTTTAACTGGGTACACGGCTGCCTGGAATAAACAAGTTTCCCAGCCATCCTTGCAGTTAAGTGAGGCCATAACTAAATTTTAATCAACTGGACATAAGGAGAAATAGTGCCTGCAAAGTCTAGGAAGTATTCTTAAAGGGAGGGTCATGCCCATTTTCATCCCCTTTTCTTTCCCACTGGTTGGCAAGTCCAAGTGATGGCTGATACTCAAGTAGCCACCCTCGACAATAAGGTAGGAGTCACATGTTGAGGATAGCAGGGTTTCACAACTGAAAGAGCCGGGTCCCTGATATACCACCATAAGAACACCTGGATGGTTAGAGTTCATTTACATCAAAGAGAAATAAATCACCTCATTCTAAGCCACTGTTATTTCTAGTGTTTTGTCACTCACAGCCAAATCGAATCCTAACTGATATAGACGCTTTTGGAAATAACTGGTGCAGAGGTAGGTAATTTGCTCAAAACACATATAGATTATATTTGCAGATACTAACTACTATATAAAAAATAGATAAACAACAAGTTTCTTCTGTATAGCACAGGGAATTATGTTCAATCTCATAATAACCTATAATGAAAGAATATGAAAATGAATATATATGTATATATATGATTCAAACATCATGCTGTACACCAGAAACTGACACACTGTAAACTGGCTATACTTCAATTAAAAAAAGAAAAAAAAAAAAAAAAGACACAGACTATGAAATTTAAAGAAAGCTGTAGAATAAACTAGTTAAGTAGTGGAAAGAAAGGTATAAAAATTAACAATGAAAAAAACCTCATGTTTTTTCTGCCAAGCTCCAGTCCTATATCCCAGCAGTTACCTAAATGTCCTGCCATCACCTCTCACTTAACAATCATCTTCATCTCTCCCTGCCAAATGCCTTCCTTTTCTAGATGTTTTATTTCTTTTCAAGGCCCTTACCATTCTTGTAAACTCTGAGTGGCCTTTGAGCCCACCCTCTCTCTTGCCCCTCTGTCCAATATCCAGTGCTACCAAACCTTAGAGATTGTTCTTTCAAACCTGATGTATTCTTTACATACCTGCTCCCAGCCCCTAGTGTAAGCCATCAACTCCTCACATCTCGATTTCTGTTCCAGATTCTAAGGGATCTTTTCCTTTGCAGTTTCTCCCTTCTAGTCAAGTCTATATACTACCCTAAGAAACATTTCCCTATAGTGTCATTTTGATATTGTTACATTCTTGTGGCTCCCCCATGTTTTCAAATTAAAGACCAAATGCAAGGCCTTTGACAAACTACCTTGCACTTTCCAAGCTATTCCTTTCACTACTTCCCAGAGTATAACAAGAACCAAGCAGAAATTTGGAAGTTAGAACAAACAAGATGTGGCTACCTCTGTTAGAACAGAAATAGTAAATTACTATTTGCTATCAGTGATAACAGGGTAGAAACCTGATAGAAGTACCACAATCTGCAAGTCAAGAGGCTACTCAGATTGGTAAGAAAAGAGCCTTCTACATTATGCCAAAACTAAAAAGATTGCTAAGGGCTTATAAGGAAGGAATACAGAGTCAGAAACCACTTTCAACATATATTACCCAGAAACAAATATTTATTTAGCACATCATGTTTTGCCAATAATAGCTCTAAACCATTCAGGCAATGAAGGAAAAAAAAGGTGAAAAAGAGAAATAGTCCCTGTTTCAATCTAGAGACATCTATTTTTGGTGACATTTGCTTTACTGTACATAGATCCTGGCTTGTTATTACCTGAGCATTTTCTCTGGTTTAGTTATTTACTTACTCCTTTATTTCATATTTCTCAGGTCTCCAGTACCATCTTGAAACTACCTAAGCAAATGCCTGACAACAGAGAGCCCCCTTTGTTCCAAGCACTCAAAAGAGCCAGAAGAAGCATTTTCCTAGGCAAGGTGCCCAAACCAATATTCTCTGACCTTAAAGACGTCCAGCTGAGCTTAGGAACCTGACAGAAACAAAGGCAAACATTCCTCTGAGCTGGCACTCCTCCAGTTTGCAAGGAACCTAACATATTTTGCATTGCCCTGGATTCACAGTGCACAGGAATCAGGTCAAAACAAGAAAGAAAAAAAAAAAAAAGACCTTTACTCTGTATCTTTAAACTGAAACACCTCAAGAATCAGACAACCTGAGAATTCTCAGATGCACAGACAGAAAAAAATAAATGTGCCATTTAATAGGTAACTCTGAGCAGAAGATTCTGTAAGGAATGGAAAGAAGAAACTTAGCTGTTCAACTGTCAATTACAAATCTTGGATATGCTCAAAACCCAAGAAACAAAAACCGATCCATGTCCAGGGCAGCAAGTGCCCTAGGCATCTGGTCAAGAAGAAGAAAAAAGCCAGAACAAAACAAAAACCCCACAGTCCAAGGGAGAATTCAAAATGGCAACATGAGGGGAGGGTATAGCTCAAGTGGTAGAGCACATGCTTAGCATGCATGAGGTCCTGGGTTCAATCCCCAGTGCCTGCTGTAAAAATAAATAAATAAGCCTAATTACCTACTCCCATCAAAAAAAAAAAAAATTACCTTCAAAATGGCAACATGAATGCCCAAGGCATCCAAAACAGAATTGAAACCTGGCCATTGGAACTCTAAGTATTCCATGTTTTCAATACACACCACTCTGATAATAGGGCCTAACATGCTATCCATTTGGAGAAAGCTCCTGAGAAAAACCCAGAAAGCTGTAGCACTTCTACTTCAAGATATGTACCCAAGAGAACTGAAAACATATGTCTATACAAAAATTTGTACACGAATGTTCAGAGTAGCGTTATTCGTAACAGCCAAAAGTGGAAACAACCCAAATGTCCAAATAATTAATGGATAAAGAAAATGCATTACATCCATACAATGGTATCTACAACTATAAAAAGGAATCAGGCTCTAATTCATACTACAACATGAATGAACTTTGAAAACATTACATTAAGTGAAATAAGCCCCCCCCCAAAAGTGTATGCTCCCATTTATATGAAATGTCTCAAATAGGCAAATCCATAGAGACAGAAAGTAGACTAGTGAACATTTAGAGCATGGGATGGGAGAGAGTGGAGGGAAATGGGGGAGCAACTACTAATGGGTGCAGGGTTTCTTTCTGAGGTGATGAAAATATTCAGGAATTAGTGGTGATGGTTGCATAACCTTGTGAGTATACTAAAAGCCACTAAACCGTACACTTTAAAAGGGTGAATTTTAAAGTATGTGGACTATATCTCAATTAAAACAAACAAAGCAAAACAAAAAAATTTTCAGGGCTGCAAGACTATTGCCAGAACAAAGACATACAGTTATTTCATTCCTCTCTCTTTGCCATACCCTGGTCCACTTAACCTATCCCTCACCCCCATAGCCTCTCAGTGATACTCTGCCTCCAGCCTTTTTTCTTTAACTGTGCACACCACTGTCACACTCATCCTCCTTAGCATACCCTAATTCTTGTCCAAAGCTCTAGTTCCCAATGACTAAATATAACTGAAAATTAGATAACTCTAACTAGAAGGGAATATTCATTTTCCCAACCTTGAATGAATAAATTTTTAGGGATATGAAGTAACCTGGTCTGAATTATGACTGTACCTCAATACCTACACACTGGCAGGCATATAAACATAGTAAGGGGATCAATAGCTACTGAATGATTGCATCTAGGCAGCAATCAATGAAGTTTAAACTACTAGGTGACAGAGAATGAGGATACACACAAAATTCAACAAGTCCACCCATGGGTCTGTATTAACAGAAATGAGTGCACCTATTCACCAAGAGAAGTAACAACTTTGAAACAGCTTCAAAAGGTGGGGGCGGGGCAGTGGCGGAGGGGAACCCTGCATGTTCTTTAGCATTGAACCAATGAATAAACTATGATATATTCTTACACTGGAAGACTGTACAACAATGAAAATGAACACATCTCAGTTATACACAAAATAAATTTTAAAAACAGTACAAAGTATAAAAGTCAGGTAGATAAATACATCCTGTGTGATTCCACATACATAAGGATTAAAAGCAGGTCAAAAGACTCTATAGCATGAGAACTTGGGATCCTGAGTGACTACTTCTGGAAAGGGTGGAAAATTTAATGACCAGGAGAGGTAGGAGGGGCTCCTGCATATGGAGCAGCATTCTGTTTATGAGCCTACGCTGCGGCTACACAGGGGCTATGGACAGAATGTTTGTGGCCATCGCCCTACCCCCAACTCATAGGTTGAAGCCCCAATCCCTAATGTGATGGTATTTTGAAGTGGGACCTTTGGGGAGGTAATTAGGTCATGAGGGTAGAGCCTTCATGAATGAGATTAGTACCCTAAGAGGCAAGAGAGAGAGAATCTTTCTCTCCACCATGTGAGGATACAGCAAGAAGGCAGTCATCTGCAAACCAGGAAGAGGGCCCCCACAGAGAAACGAATTGACTGGCACCCTTGATCGTGGACTTTCCATCCTCCAAAACTGTGAAAAATAAATTTCTACTGTTTAAGCACCTAGTGTATGATACTTTGTTATACACGCAAACTAACTAAGACAAGAGGCATATTCAATTTGTGGTAATTCACTAAATGGTATGCTTATCATCTGTAAGTGTGTAATACTTCAAAAAGAGAGAAGAAATAATGATTTAGAGACATTACCCTTTCCATTTGTACACTTCTATTTTATTCAAGCTCTTTACATGCTGCATTTCTATCACCAGAAGAGCCATTAAAGGTCATCTAGCAATTTAAAAAAAAAAGATTCTCTTTTTTCAAGGATAAATTCTTGGGAAACCCCATGTCATATTTAGGTAATATATTTTCAACACTTCAAAAGTCTAATAAATAACCCATATGTATCTACTTTAAGACTAGATAAGGTAATAACTAAGATGTCCTGCTTTTTCACTTTTAGCTGAATACATATCAAGAACCAACAGTTTATAAAAGAAATACAAATAACTAGTAATCAAATGTAAAAACATTTGGGGAATGGGTATAGCTAAGTGGTAGCTTAGCATGCATGAGGTCCTGGGTTCAATTCCCAGTTCCTCCATTAAAAATACAAAACAAAACAAAAAAAGACAAATAAACAAACAAAAAAAATGTAAAAACATTTTATCTCACTAATAACATAAGACAAAATTAAATCATTCCCTTCCCTGCTACACTGGCAACATTTTAAAAAATTATGAATTATTTCAAACACAGAAAATTAGAGAATGTCAAACATCTATGTATCATTACCCAGTACAAACATTTCGTTAATAACACTAGGTATCAGCTGGGATGCAGGGAAGACAGGTACTCTCAAAGACTGCTGGCAAAAGAATAAAGCAGGAAATTTCTGGTAGGCAATGTGACTATATTTATTAAGTCATAAAATATGCTTTTCTCTTAATCTGGTAAGTCTATCTTTAGGAACTGACTTAGAGAAGTAATTAAGGATGTGTGACTAATTGGCTACAAAGATATTAATCATAGCATTCTTTAATAAAATAGAGAAATAAGCTCAAAATTTCAAACGAAGAACTAGTTAAATCATGGTAATCTATACTGTGCAGTATTACAGAGCCATCAGAAGTGATATGATAAAAATGTATTTAATGACAAGGACATATGTCCACAATACTTGAAGTGAAAGGTTGTAAAACCATGTGTACAAAATTATCCTACTTTGTAAATACAAAGGTTATAGATGACATATGCCTAGAAAAATCTGGACGGGCACACATCAAAATAACAGCAATAATCTATAATCAATGTCTATAGACTATTTTATCCAAAAACAGAAGAATACACACTCTTCTCAAGCTCAAATGGAACATTCACTAATTTAGACAACATTCTGGGCCATAAAACACACCTTAACACATTTAAAATAGAAATCATACAATGTGTATTTTCAGACCACAACAGAATTAAACTAGAAATCACAAAAAGATAGCTGTAAAATCCCCAAATAGTTGGAGATCAAACAACACATTTCTAAATAACACATAGGTCAAAGAAGATATCTCTGAAGAGGAAAAAGTTTTTTAAATTTGAAACTAAATAAAGCTGAAAACACAATTTGTTGAAATTTGTGGGATGCAGGGAAAGCAATGCTTAGAGGGAAATTTACAGCACTGAATGCAGGTAATAGAAAAAAATGATCTAAAATCAATAATCTAAACTTCTGCTTTAGGAAACTAGAAAAAGAAGAGCAAGTTAAACCCAAAGAAAGGAAAATAAACAATAAAAATAAGTCCAGAAATTAATAAAATTGAAGACAGGAAATTCGTAGAGAAATATCAGTGAAACTGAAAGTTGGGTTTTAAAAAATATCAAAATTGATAAACATCTAACCAGGTTAACTAAAGAAGAGAGAGAGAAAATATAAATTACTAACATTAAAAATGAAATAGGAGCCATCACTACTGATTTTATAGACACTAGAAGAGTAACAAAGGAATATTACGAACAATTCCATGCCCACAAATTTGACAACCTAGATGAAAAGGGCCAACTCTTAGAAAACCAATCGGTCAAAACTTACACAAGAATAAAAGGACAATCTGGATAGGCCTGTATCTATTAAAGGAAATGGATCAATAATAATCTTCCAAAACTGAAAGCATGAGGCCCCGATGAGTTCACTGATGAAGCCTACTAAACATTTAAGGATGAAATTACACTAATTTTCTACAATCTCTTCCAGAAGATAGAAGAGGAAACAATTTCTAACTCAGCAGACATCATCCTAATACCAAAACCAGACAAAGACTTTACAAGAAAAAGAACGACAGATCAATATCTTCTATGCACTGAGATATAAAAATCCTCAACAAAATATTAGCAAATCAAATCCAACAACGTATAAAGAGAACTACATGCCATAACCAACTGGGATTTTTTCCAGGTATTCAAGGCTAGTTCATCTTTCAAAAATCAATTAATATAATCAATCATATCAACAGATTTTAAAAAAAAGAGGTGACATGGTCATATCAACAGATGTAGAAAAAGCATTTACAAAATCCAACAGCCATTCGTAATAAAAATTCTCAGCAAACTAAGAATAGATGGGAACCTCCTCTACCTGCTAAAGAACAAAGGGGACAGGGTAAGGGGTAGGGGAGAACCCTACAGCTGGCAAATAAGCATATGAAAAGATGCTCATGTCATATGTCATCAGGGAAGTGCAAATCAAAAATGAGATACCATTACACACCTATTAGAATGGCTAAAACCCCAAACACTGACAACAACAAATGCTGGAGAGGATATGGAGAACAGGAATTCTCATTCATTGCTGGTGGGAATGCAAAATGCTACAGTCACTTCGGAAGACAGTCTGGTAGTCCTTACAAAACTAAACATACTCTCACCATGCGATCCAGGAACTGTGCTCCTTTGGTATTAATCAAATAAGTTGAAAATTCATGCTCAAATAAAAACCTACATATTAAAAAACAAACAAACAAACAAAACCTACACATAGATGCTATTTTATAGCAACTTTATTTACAATTGCCAAAAATTAGAAGCAACTAAGTTGCCCTTCACTAGGTGAATGAATAAAACTGTGGTACATTCAGACAACAAAGTATTATTCAGAGCTTAAGAAAAAAAAAAGCTATCAAACCATGAAAAGACATGGAGGAATTGTAAATCCACATTACTAAGTGAAAGAAATCAATCTGGAAAAGCTACATACTGTATGATGCCAATCATATAACATTCTGAGGAAAACTACGGAGGCAGTAAAAAGATCAATGGTTGTTAGGAGTTTGCAGGGAGGAAAGGATGAACAGGTAGAGTACAGAGGGTTTTTAAAGCAGTGAAACTACTCTATAGTGGACACATGTCATTATAAATTTGTGCAAACTCTTAGAATGTACAACACCAAGAGTGAATCCTCATGTGAACTATTGGCTTTGAGTTAATAATGATGTACCAATGTTGTTTCACTGACTGTAATAAATGTAGCAGAATGGATGGTGAGGGAGCTCCATGAGTGTGGTGGTAAAGGTGGGGTAGGTATATTGGAACTCTCTAATTTCTGCTCAACTTTTTTGTGTGACTCTTGAACTGTCTAAAAAAGTCTATTTAAAAGGAAAAAAGAAAAAGTCCACTAATTTTTTTAAAATAGCAGTAGAGATTACTGGAGATGTTGACTCTTTTAACCTGTGCTTTCTACTTTTTCTATAGTAAGATAAATAACCACAGAGAAGAGTGGGTGAGGGGGTGAAGAACTAACTTAACTAACTTTGGAAAACAGTATTTTCACTATATACTCTCAGGATAAATACTGTATTCTAGTTTCACAGGGGTACAAATGAACAGTTCTGAAACTACTTTATAAATACTCTTGGATTGAGAAAGTGAGTAAAGTTATCATGGATAATGAGAGCCAGGATTTTCACTGTTAGCAAAAGGAATTACAAATAAGGAATAAGGTAAAGCTAGAATGAACTCTGTGATATTGAACTAGAATTGGAGTTATCATCATGAAATCATGGTTTTTAATATATGTATATAGATAGATATAAAATGTATAGGTGTGTATATACCATATTTTTTTAGTTCTATTCACTAAGTAAAATAAGGGAGATGGGGTGGCTCATTCTTACAGCAGAATTCTAACAAATGTGTAAGGAATGGTGGAAATAGAAAACTACCTGGTGTTGGGGGGAGTATATAGCTTAGTGTTAGAGTGCCTGCTTAGCATGCACAAGGTCCTGGATTCAATCCCCAGCACTTCCATTAAAATACATACATACAAACATACATACATACACGTAATTACCACCCCCCAACACACCAAAAACAAAAAAACAACAACAAAAAGAAAATTACCCTTAGATAAAATCCACAGTAATAACTGTTACATGCAAGAGTTATCAATGGTTGCTAAAATTAAGTGAAAAAAGTATTCTGAGAAATAGGATATTCATATAATCTCAAAGTATGTCCCCACAAGACATTTAATAATTATAATTAATTAGTAAGTTAATTATACCTAAAATAGTTAACTTTACAGTGGCAAAACCTGACAAAAAGCACCTTATCGAAGAAGGCTAAGTTAACGTCACTAATCACAGAACAAAACCCAAATTTAATGATTTAATCACAAGAAAACTGACAACTCCAAATTGAGAAATGTCCTACAAAATAACTGCCAGTAGTCTTCTGAAGTGTCAAGGCAATAAAAGACAAAGAAAGGCCAAAGAGCTGTCATAGAGAATAAAAGGAGATATAATAACTAAATACAACATATGATCCTGGATTGCATTTTAAACCAGAAAAAAGACATTAGTAGACGACTGGCAAAATTTGAAAAAGTTCTGTAGGTTAGATAATATTATATCTATGTTAACTTCCTGATTTTGATATCTATACTATGAAATGTAGGAGTGAAGAGTATTGATATTCTTTCTAATATTTGTGTACCCACTTTGAAAGTCTGAACTTACTCCAAAATAAAAAGTTTAAAAAATTTAAAACTTTACAACAGTCTCATCCCACTAGACAGTAAGGAGACATGTCCAGTTTATTCATTAATAAATGAGCACCTAGTCCAGGGTCTTGCACATAGGAAATGCTCAGTATTCACCATGTTAACAAAAGTTAAAATGAGTTGCTTCTGATATATCCAATGATTCCAGACAGAACAACCAGTTTTACACAGCAGGATAAGGTCCCATTTACAGAAAAAATGCTATTATATTAAGATAAAATATATGTATCTTTTACTTTGAGTTTAGTCTCTGTAACTAGTTCAACATGCTGGTCCCAGTTATATGGCTCTGTGAAACCTTTCAAAATAAAGTCAAATGAAAAGATGATCCAAAGAGACTTTGCTATCTGATACACCATAACCAACAGCTATGAAAATCGGCACCCACATTTTAAATATGTCCTGGAAAACTGACATGTGAAGTACAATCTGTTTAAGGAATTCTCAACTTTTGGTTTTTCCAGTAACTACTACCAAATGTGTGTAATCTGCTGACCCTCAAGCCCCATATCCAGCAGAATACCTTAGTCATTTCTCAGACTGATTCTAAAAATCACCTTTGGTTATTTAAAGAACTTATTGTATCAAACAGGTCTCATTCTAAAGCTCCTACCCAAGGGCACAGGCTAGGCTTGTAAGTGTAGTCTGGAAGGTGAGCAGGAGCCATGTCTACACTCTCACTATACTCCTAACCTCACCCACCACTCCCCATTCTGTTAGGACCAAGAAGAAGGTAAAGAGAAAGATGATTCATTAAAAGTCAACCCATGGCAAGCTGGGTCATCCTCTCTTTGGCTAACCACAAACCTTATTTCCTTGTACTAAGGTTTCTCAGCCTTGGCACTGTTAACATTTTGGGCCAGACAATTCTTCATTATGGGGGCTGTCCTGTGTGTTGTAGGACGTTTAGCAGCAACCCTGGCCTCTATCCACTAGTGCCTATAGTGACAACCAAAAATGTCTCCAGATATTGTCAAATGCCCAGTGGCTGGGGAAGGGAGAAGAGGATGTCCAAATTCCCTCCCCCCACTGTTAAGAACCACTGTATTACAAAACAACATCAGGTCCGTGGAGGTAAGTTTGCTTCCTCTTTCTCCTGACTGCTGTTGCTTCTTGGTCTAATGCTAATTAGCACATAGTCCTTTGTGTATCAGGCATCCAAATGCCAGCTCTCTCATGGGGGAAAACATTTGATGTTTTTTTTTAAGCCCCACAAAAACCTCACAGTATGCAGGAGTGGGAGATTTGAATTTGGCCCTATTTCTCATCCTCCAGCCCCAACCCCCAACATCAGCCCTGCCCAGCAGGGGACCCTCTTCGGAGCAATGACTGACAACACAGCTTAAGCCCCAGTCACCTTCCAAAGCATCCACTCAACTCATCAGAAATTTACATACCTTCCCCAACCAAAGAGCACTCCCAACCAACAAGGGAGAGTGTGATGGGAAGACAAGTTAGATGATGCCTCTTTTCAAGAGAAGGAATCATTGAAAAATCTCTGCATTCCAATGTGGTTAAATGTTAACATTTGGGGAATCTGGGTGCAAAGTACAAAGGAATTCTTTGTACTATTTTTGAAACTTTTCTTTAAGTCTGAAATCATTTTATTTTTAACTTAAATGTATCCCTGAACAGGAATCTTACTGGAGTAACAAAGTAAATTATGATTATGATAGCACAACTTGGTAAATTTACCAAAAATCATTGATCTGTACACTTAAAATAGGTGAATTTTATGATGCTAAAGTTATGACAGTAATTTTTTAAATTAAAAAAAAAAAAAGAACCCCTGTATTCATCTCATACTAGAGGATAAAGATGACAGCTACAGTGTCAATACTGCTGGAAAAAAGTTTCTAAGAAAGATACACAGGGAGGCGACCACCACCATCAGTGATTTGGTCTTCTCCACCCCACACCCCAGCTTTAAGCTTTGGTTAACAATTGCAGGAAACCAGGGAAGATCCATGCTGGTACCTAAAAAGCATCCAGTTATAGGAATATTGTCTCTAAAAAGAGCCCAAAGATTTCCTAAATGGCATTTTCATTTTAAATCTACTTCAAAATAGTCCTTTCCTTTATTTCTGTGTGGATACTAAAACAGAAAATCCACCCAATTCTACTGAGCAACTACTGTGCACAGGCCACATGGACACTTCAAATGTGGCTTGTTTCCAATTCCATCCATCATCTTTCAGACTTTTAACTTAAATGTTCTTCTGTGTTATGTAGACACCATTAACAAAGAAATTCTTCATACATTTTTAAGATCAAAGTTTTAAATCTCTAGCTTCTGGACAAAGTGACTGACCACTTTTTAAAGACTTTTTTTTTCAAACTTGAGATATAGTTCACATACCATAAAATTCACTCTTTCGTAGTACTTTGTATAATTTAGTGGGTGTTAGTATATTCACAAGGTTGGGCAACCATCACCACCATTTAATTCCAGAACATTTTTATCACCCCAGAAAGAGAAGTTACTACCCATTAACAGTCACTCACTATTCCCTGTTGCTTTCCCCCTCTCCCTCAGATACCATCAGGACAGGTGCTATGCAGCCTCTTTCAAAACTCTTACTCCAGACATCCCAAGTTTCATGGGAGAGACACTGGGCAACAGCACCACGTGAACTGGCTGCCAATGACCTAGCTGCCACCCAAAGCAGTGTCACCACTTTCCAGGCATCTCTGAGTCCCAAGAGATGGATAAGCAGCCAAGAAAAAGGAAAGCAACCAAGCAGAGTCCAGTGTTACAGAATCACACTGTACTACTGAGCATGTACTACATGCGAGCCACTGTACCAGGCACTTCACATACATTACATATTTTAATCTGACCATTGCTTTGAGGTAGGTACTATGATTATCCTTCCATTTAATAGATGAGGAGACAGATTCAGAAGCTACAAAAGAGCTAGAAAGTGATGAAGCTGGAATCGTAAACCTGTCTGTGCTCCTAATCCTACACTTTGTATACAAAGTCATAAACCAAAAGTTATAATGAGACCACAAACTGAACGGCGCCTTTGTATAACCCCTGAAGTAATTAGAATTATACATATTCTTCTTGTTTTTTTCAATAATTGTGATCAAGTTCTAAAAGGCCTTAAGGCTGAAAATTAGCACTTATTCATATAATCTCACTTTTATAGAATATCAAACATTAACTAAAAATACAGCTAAAAGAAATCTGAGAACATCAAAGCACAAGATTAAAATATACAGGCACATTTCCAATTTAGAACAAATTAAGAACTAAACTACTTCACCCTGCCTTTTTTTTTTTTTTTTTGGTGGAGGGAAATAATAAGGTTTATTTATTTATTCTTGGAGGAGGTACTGGGGATTGAACCCAGGACCTCATGCATGCTAAGCATGCGCTCTACCACTTGAGCTATACCCTCCCCCCTAGAACTAAACTACTTTAATCCAGAAATAAACCATGAAATATGTATGACAAAATAATTACAGACCTCATCACAGGAGACACACTGGAAGTTCCTCAAAAACTGACAAATGATAATAAATGTTTACTTTTCAAATTCAAGAAAATTAAACTCCTAGAGAGACCTGAAAGCAGTCCCCTGATACTCAGCCCCAGTCAACAGGCTAAATGAGAAG
This sequence comes from Camelus bactrianus, assembly GCF_048773025.1. Lineage (NCBI taxonomy): Eukaryota > Metazoa > Chordata > Mammalia > Artiodactyla > Camelidae > Camelus > Camelus bactrianus. The sequence continues at coordinate 33,591,299 of NC_133555.1, forward strand.
TATTGTTGACATAAAAATAATCCTCTGGGCATTGCCATCAAATCTGTTTTTACCCATACACTCCACGAAGCCAAGATTGGAGCTGCTCTAACTTAGGACTTTGTTGTTCCAGTCAGATAAGTTGTTATGTTAATAACAAATATACATTCAATGCTCATTGCGTGCTAGGCCCAGTTCTCATCACTTCACTTGCATTAACTCATTTAATCCCTAGAAGTATGAGAGGACACTGAGACACAGAGATGTTATGTTAGGCCACTTGACCAAGTTACATAGTAGAAGGTGACAGAACTGGGATGCAACCCCAGGAAGTCTGCTTCCAGAATCCATGTATTCAACACCTGCGATATACTGCCTAGTGCCCAGCCAAGACTCAATCACTGGATAGGTAACCAGACTGCATAATCAAATCATTGATTTTTTTTTTTGTTTTGTTTTGTTTTGTTTTGTTTTGCTTTTTGTTTGTTTGTTTTTGTTTTGGGGTGGGGAGGCAATTAGGTTTATTACTTATTTTTAGAGGAGGTGCTGGGGATTGAACCCAGGACCTCGTGCATACCAAGCATGCACTCTACCACTTGAGCTATACCCTCTCCACCAAATTACCAATTCTTAAAATCATTTAAAATTCTCTTTAATACCCTCAACTCTCCAGAGCGTGAGAATCTTCAATAATTGTTGATTTACACACATTTTAGAATGCATTTTCCTTTCCGTTTCCCACCAATACCTCTACTGAGGGCAATCAGGAGAAGGTACCGAAATTGAAATTTCCAGAAAGAATGGCATGAGTGAAGCCACAGGTTATACAGCTGAGCTCTGGCCAGGATGCCACATTCTCTTCACTGAAGCAGTTTTAGGGGAAGGGTTTAATAAATACCACAGCCTTGCAGGAATTTATAAAAATTACTGGTTTTTTGTTACCTGGAAAGCACACAATTTAAGTACTGAAGTGTTTCATACAGTATTGCTAACAACCTGAATAAGATTCCAACAAACTGGGTCTTAGCTCATTTTTTTCCATCATGGTTTCACAAATAGTCTTCAAAGCCCTCAATATACAAGCTTTCCTTATTCATCTCATTTTAATCACAAGGACAGACCCCATTTAAGATTTGGCTTGCTTCATACACCTTCAGAAACACCCTGGCCATCCTGGTATCTTCAAAAACCCAAACTCTCTTAAAACTGTTGACACAAAAACACTATTTCATAAAACTTCATATATTCTACAGCCTTAATCCCACACACACACACCAGAAAAGGCCAGTGTCTGAAGGAATTTTCATGTTAGGTGATAACAGCATCATTTTCGGTGCACTTCATAAAGTCAGGCTGATTCTGTCATATAGCCAAGTCATCTTTGGTTAAAGAAGGCCACTGATGCTAAGAAAGTTTAGTAAAAACTCCAGAAAAATGAATTCTCCCAGAGGCCTTTTATAAAAGCATTTTATTGAATATTTGGTGGAACAGAAATAGGCAGTAAACATCACACCAGCAAATCTGAGAAAATAAAAAGCTGCAGATCAAATGACAACAGTTTGAGAGAGCTCGTACTCACAACTGGGCAACCACTGAAAGAGACAGATACTCTAACATGATGCTTCATACTCCTGTTCCCAAGTTCCAGTACAATGGCACACACAGCAAAAAGAGATAATAGTCATACCTCAATCCCCAGGGACTTGGACAATAAAGAAAGCCAAAGGTACATGACACTGCTAGAAATACCTTTCTCAGGAGGGAATGGAATAAAAGGCTCTGTGCCTCACAGTGTTTGTTGAGTTTCCACTCTTGCTAGACAGACGATGAAGGTATGAGCTGACAGACCTCTGTTGGAAATTAACTCCCCAGACAGATAGCTATTGGCTGAGTGATGCCCTGATGAATCCCCCTAGCCACCATGCTCAGTACTGCTGCAGAGCATCCGACTAGTTTGATATCTCCATTAAAGCACTGGGAAAGGGCTAGATCGGTCTTGGTTATCATCCTGAGCCACCTCATTATGGCACACATACACCATAATATCTGACAAAGCAAGCTGGCAGAAGGTTCCTTTATCCCCTTCCCCTAGATCTGTAAGTACCTGTCAGTGACAAATAAAAGACATTTCACATCAAGAGTCAGGATAGCAAAGAGTTATAAAAAAAACTCACCCCAAGGCATTTCATATAAACCTCCTCAGAAGCATACACACTGACTACTCAGAGATGCCCAGCAGATAGTGACTCAGAATCTGTATCAATTTGGTCTATAGGTAAAAACTTGGAAGGAACAAGAATGGATGAATAGACATCTTCCACAAACATTTGTACCTTATTCTTTTAAGGAGTGAAGACTTCTTACCTCACATTCTTATATGCCTCTCATAAGATTCTCAACTACTGTGTTATTGGGAGCTTGATTCATATCCATCGCCTTAAAGAATATCCAGATATAAAAATATTTTTTCCCAGAATTATGATCGGAAATTACTTGACATGAAGAAGAGGAAAAAGAGGGGGAGGAGATGACTGTCTAATTTCAAATGCTTACTAGGTACCAGATGCTATGCTGAGTGTTCTGTATACATTATTCACCAAGAGTCACTACTCAAATGCAATGTTATTCCTCAGGAAGGCTCCCCGACCACCTCATCTAGAACTGCCCTCATATGCATTCTGTCAATACCCTGTTTCATTATCTTCATAGCGCTTAGCACTATCATACATTAAATTTGTCTACTGTTCATGCTCTGACTTCTATCACTAAAACATAAGTTATATAATCTGTCTTGTTTACTGCAGCACCTCCAGCATCCAGAAAGGTGTCTGGCACATAGCAGGCACTCATCAATGTGTGATCTCACTTAATCCACACCAGAGTCCCATGATGCACTGGTAACAGAGGGAACTGAAGCTGAGGTAGGTTAAGAAATTTGTCAGAGACGACCTAGCTAGGAAGTAACATCACTGCAGAACCTACATTCCTCTTTCCTATGCTATACTACCTAGTTACAAAAAGTCCCCTCTCAAAAATTTTCCCATCAAAATGATTTGTACACATCTGAGTTGTGGTAAAGGTTATTAAAAGAATACTGATTGAATCATGAAGTATGTGCAGTTCAGCAGAAGAGGATTCTACTGCATGGCAGTGACCTCTGTCCCATAACTAGGGGAAGAATAAAAAACTAGGAAATGGGTAACCAACAAAGACGTACTCTATAGCACAGGGAACTATACTCAGTATCTTGTAATAACCCACAACAGAAAAGAATCTAAAAAAATATATATATATGCTGAATCACTTTGCTGTACACCTGAAACCAACACAATGTTGTAAATCAACTTCAATTTTAAAAAAAACTGGGAAATGGGGTTGAATGAATTAGGATATGGTGATGTCTTATTAAAAAATAACTCTAATGAATATTGGAAATGAGATCAGACAGAAATCTGGAGCTTATCTGAGAGAACTCTCTATGGGATCCATGAGTACCACATAATCTCTTGTCACCTTTCTTAGTCTGAGATTATAAAGTACCAGAAGACAGAGTCTGTCTCTTACTTGCACTCTTGCAGAGTGCCATATGATACCCTATACATGAGGATGGATACCCATCAAAACATTCTGTTTCACACCTAGAAAAATCCTCACCCTGCTCCTGCTTTATTCTGGTGTCCTATTCACTGGGAAAGGGTCATTCATGAGGCATCCAGGAACTCTAAGAGTGTTCATAGAATGGGTGGAAAGTTTGGGGAAAAGATATCTACAAGGCCACATCCCCTTGACACTGCTTGTGTAAATGAACATTTTTTCCAGGTGTGGCTCTAGAAGAAACCTGGCATAAGGATAAATCTTATCTGCAAAGAAGGCTGCCCTAGTTCTACTTGATACTACTCTTTAGGAGGTTAGATACTTTAGACAGGACTTTCCATTGGCATAGAGGCAAGAGTGAGTTAAAACACAACACTATTCTTCTGAAGATTGAATAGCTCTGATAAAAAAGCAACATCCCTCTAGGAGTTGGGAGGATGGTACAAAAGAGATGGCATCTGCCATGGCTCCCCCATTTATGTTTCCACCACTCACAGTATTCTTTAGCACAATGGCAAAGGATTTAAAGATTATTCACTGATAAAAACAAGACGCTTGTGAATTAAATGAGTGTTGTCAAATTAGGACACACTGTCAGAACGGAATCAACCATAAGTATACATATTGGGACCTTTATTCTTCTCTCCAAATATTGGCAGGTAGCAGTTTCTGACACATAATTAGTATCTGTTAAATGACTGACTCGATGTATACTGAATAAATCAGTCAACAACAACTCTGTCAAGGGGATATGGTCCTAATCCAGCCATTCTCTGAGGATCTAGCAGTATTTCTACTACTAACAATAGGTATAGATACGTCGAGATTCCTCTAATTAGTGCTTACTCCCAAAGGATTTAAAGCATATCATCTCCATAGCTGCAAGGGGACAACATGGCCAAAGAAGGGAAAAGGTTAAGTGTAATAAGCCATGCTGAATGGAACAAAGCTGATTAAAGGGCACTGGGCTATGAAAGAGGAAGAGTTTCCATGCAATACTACTATTCTCTGGCAAAGCCTTCTTTTATGATTCTGGGTACATCACATTCATACTGTTAAGTACAAGCACTGGGTACCTAAAAATCAAACTCTATCACTAAGCTTCTTTCTCTCCCTTTACAGATGGAGGAACTAAGACACCACAAAGAAAACAACTTTCCCTAAGGGAACATGACAAGAAGGATTCTATCCATTCCATAATTTCTCCCAAAACTCCCAAGCAGGGTTCAGTTCAAGACCCAGATGACAGTTCTAGGTGGCAAGCAATATACGTAGGTGTTTAAAACATAAGGTAAATACAGATTCAGATTCACCAACTCTGACTGTACGCGGCTAAGAACTTGAGTACAAAACTCCAATTTGCAAAGAACAATGATGAATGCAATACACACAATCAACAACTCTCTCCTCCCAGTGGCCCTCTTACAAAAGTAGCACATGCAGGCAGGACCTGAGTGCCACAGCAGTTGCCATCAGTTGTCTTCACCCTCAGTCTGGGTGTTAAGTACTGACCTAGAATTCCTGTGCCAGGAAGTTACCCTGAGACCACAGTCAAGGATCATCCTTTGCGTCTGGATCCCCATCTCAGTCACACTCCAAAGGGAAGCACTCTGGATCTGTCCTTTTTTTCCCATCTACTATCTTTGAAATATGGTCCAACTGTAATTGGGCACTAGTTTTTAACATACATTCTTGTACCCATTAACTCTTCTAGAGGAACTTTTTCCCAGCCTCTTTTCAAGTTTCTCCTCACAACCACTCTTTGGATGGAATGTGGTACGCTCCAAATATAGATTTCTGGTACCTTTCCAAAGTTGAGTCACTTGAAACCCTCCCTCCCCATACGTAAAAAATATATCCTTCCAGCATCATTTGACCGAAGTATAAAGCAACCTGGTTGGCCTCCATGCATCCGATGGCATCTTCCAAGAGTGAAAACTCCACGCAGACATAGCCATAGTCGTAACCTGGGGACAGCATTTAAATACAGACGGGAGTGGTGTTAGTGCTTTGAAAACACAAAAGACACACTTAAATCCCCTGTTTCTGAACCCCTTAAACACAAGCCCTCCCAGCTAGGCCCTCCCTCCCCTATACTAGGCAAGCTGCTACCCCAAACAGAAAAAAGTACTGAAGGAAAGTCTAGATGTTTCTGGACCTAGAGAGTCATTCCAAAATGGCTTTTTCTATTAACCAAGAAGATCCTTTGCCCTCTTTAGCACTGATGATCTGGAGAGGGTACCCCCAGAATTGGGTAATTCCACAGAAAATTCAAATGGGGACCCAAAACATTTTAACCACAGGCTGAATCCTCTGGAAAAACAAGATCAACAAGAACAGAAAAGTATCTGGAAAAAAATGTATCCTGAGAGAGGAAGGAGAAGAATTATCCCAAAGCTATGCTAATAGTCACCACTTTTCAAGAAGAAACCACCTTCAAAGAGAGAAGTGCTGACAGACTGAGGCAACTATTCTGTTTGGATACCACAGGAGGCTTCTGGTTGGCAAGGGATAGACCATTTCAGGTCTCCTCTTTTTTTCCTTGTTTCAACTCAAGTCATAAACCAGCTAAAATCTTTATGAAAGGAAGAAGGTGTAAAAGCATAAATAAGTACAAATAGCTGGGTCCAAAATTGTGCTTATGCACAAAGTTGGCGGTAGGTTAGGCTGGGGGAGAGATAGCAATTGTTAGCAATCAATATCTGTTCAGGAATTGTACATACCATTAGAGTATAAAGCACCGTCCACCTTTCTCCTGAGCAAGTGTTATTTGTGGCTCTCATGACCCATGAGATTGGGAAGTCATGGGATTTACAAGCCAATAAATTCTAATACTAAGCCATCCTATAATTTCCCTGATACTGCCACTATTTAACTACAAAAAAAACACTTATTAATGTAATGCTCCACAAGTGGCTTCCATGCTTCCTCCAATGCCTCACAGGACAAAGAAGCTCATCTTTAAGAGCAACACTGTTCAAATGTATTAGCAAGAAAAAGATGTGATTTGTTCAGATAAGAAATAAAACTCAGAGAAGGAGAAACCACGTGAAACCTAAGTCAATTTTGAGTACCAAGTATATATAACAATAGGAAACCGGTATCATTGAATGAAGGTAACAAAGCCCCTCCAAAGAAAGTAAAAACAAAAACAAACAAACAAAAACTAGGGCAATAGAAAATATAACTTAAAAATAGACTAAACTTAGTGAAATAAGTTGGATTCCTTGTCACATGGAATGAATGGCCTGAAATGTTTTTTAATGATAGTAGTAAAAGCTGTGACTTTAGATGTGTTAAATGTTCCAAGGTCATTATATAATGTTACAATGGCATAATTTGATTCTTGCCTTGAATTTTAAGAAATGACCAGGAAGAAGAGAAGAAAGCTACCAGAAATCTGAGCACCATCTTAGTAAGACAGAGACTTTCCACCTGATTTCACAGCTTTGACCAACACAGATTAGAACTAACTACGCTCGTTTCGGCAGCACATATACTAAAATTGGAATGATGTAGAGAAGATTGCAGTGTCCCCTGCTCCAAGGATGACACGCAATTACTTCAATTAAAACATTTTAAAATTTTTTAAAAGCTTAAAAAAAAAAAAAAAAAAAAAAGAACCCCCAAAATCACTATTTAAACTTACCACAAAAATCAGTCTTCTCTGATTTGTAACTACTTGAAGAAATGAAACTACTTTAGAGAAACAGTGTATGTACTTGTGCATGTCCTGTTAACAGTGGGAATTGTTTTGTTACTAAATTCCTTTCAAGTGGATTTTCTTGATTAAACTCAGTGAACATCTCATACAAAGAACATTCTGCATTTTGTACAGGGCTCTGAATGTTCTTGGGAAACACTGTAGAATAGCAGAAACAACTAAGGTGATTTTTATCACCAAATATCTACTACAAACACTCAAATGCATGTCCATCAGGAATGGGCAGCCATGGAACAAGCAGATGCACTGATGATTACCTCTACAGAATATATCAAAGGAACGTCCAGGTATGTGTAAAGCTAATCCTCTTCACAGCTGCCAAAATGAAAAGCATAGGGAACTAACAACAAATTGGCAAAGCTCTGAGTTTCCTTTCTGTGCTTAAAGAAGTAACTACTATGGCCCAGAGGAGCACAAAGTATCTGTGTATAGAGAGAAAGGATTTCATGACAACATTCACACTTTGATAAAGAACAAACAAACTATGTCACTGGGAAGGAAAAGATACAGCCTAGGGGAGAAATAATGAGCACTAATAGCATCTCTATACATCAATCCTGAGATACTGTATGTCAACAATGTACTTCAAATATAATATTAAATTCACAAATTCAACACTCAATTTCTTCTGCCTGAAACTTTAGCTATCAAACAAAAATAGAAATTTAAGGTCTAATTATAATACCTAAAACTTAAAAAATAAATAAGTAAAAATTAAAAAATACCCAATCTTGATTCCAGGCACTTTGTGTGTCCAAGACTTATAGTTGTACTACAAGGATTTTCATAAATTGCCAAAACAGGTGACAATACCAAGTAATATTTACATAGCACTTACTGGTACAAGAGTATATTCTAAACTTTACATATAACAATTTAATCCTCACAAGACTATACTATAAGGTAAATATTATTAACCTCATTTTACCTGTCATAGGAAAGCAATCAAAGAATAAGTAGTTTGCTCAAAATCACCTCAATGGTAAGTAGCAATACCGGGCTTCAAACCCAGGCAGTCCAGATTCAAACTGATGCTATTAACCACTATACTGTATAGCCTTTCATCCTTTACTAAGAGCCTGTACTGAAAAAAAAAAAAAAAAGATTCTATCTAATATAAATCTGAATTCAAACTCTACAGAGCTCAATCACAGAAAGGATCCCACATGCCTTAGCATAGATAAGACTATGTCTATAGTTAAGAACTATTGAAATTTGAGCACAACGGTTACTCTAGTTCTAAAATATCTGTGGCAGAGCCATTGTGAGTTGGCCCAAGTGTCCAAGTTAGAAAGCAGTTAAAGGACTTTCGTGGACTGAACATAAAGGCTATCAAAATTCTTTCAAAAGGACAAACAGACTATGTCACAGTTTAAAAGACATAAGCCCAAAATTCTTGTTGTAAATGACAGTTATAAAAATTATAATATGGTATGATACCAATATAGTATATTTAATATAGTACATTTTAAAAGCTTTAAAAAATGAGAACAATTATCTAAAATGTATATAGGGAAAAGGACTGGAATTAAATACAATGAAGTCATATCTAAATCAGAGGTTAGAGGTGAAAGTCAGCATATGAGATGAAAACCATGCATTGTCAAAATCATACTTGAACACCCCAGGGTGAAGAACAACATACCATCTCTCAATATAGGTTAAGTCCAACACTGCCAGTCTTTTCTCCAGCGTCGCAATAGATCACTCACTTTTCTTTTGGCTGACACCAGATGAAGAGGTTGGCTTGCATTTAAGGGCCATAACGTATGAAAAATATATCACTTTAAATAACAGACTCACAGCCAGCACAGTGAATGCTCACACTCAGAGAAAACTAGAAACAGAGACCACCTGAAGCCATAGCTGAGTCACACCTCAACCTCTCATACTTATTTCAAGAGAGGGAAAACGGAGTGTGAAACAGGGCAGAGGGGTTGAGCAAGCACAGGTGAATACACAGAAATCTGAAAATGATGTAATGTGACACAACTGTAAACAAAAATGATTACAGTGGTTGTATTGTTAAGTGAGATAACTGGTGATTTTTAATAATTTCTCAAATGTTAAAAATTCATTAAAAAGGGGGGGTGGGTATACTCAAGTGGTAGAGTGCATGCTTAACATGCACGAGGTCCTGAGTTCAATCCCCAGTACTTCCTCAATAAATGAATAAATAAACCTAATTACCTCCCTAAAAACCTAAAAAAAACCCTGAAAAAACAAAAATAAAAACAAAATTCACAGAAAACGTTCTAGTTGACATAGAAGATATTCCACTCAGAGACCTAAACATTCTGAAAACTACCAACCAACCTTGCATTCAGAACTGCTAAGAACCCTTTGGAATCATCAAGATGGTAAACTCAAAGTTGAAAGCCCCTTAGACAGATTCTTACCTAAAAAGAGCAATTTAAAAAGTCTCTTCTATTACCTTTCTTTTCCACCGTCACACGCTGGGAAGAAGTCTGGTGGGCTGATGGGTCTTTGTGCCTGTTTATGTGACTATTAAAAAGCATATCTTACTCCATTTTCTAATCTAAACATATAGATTTCTCATAGAAATGTTAATGCTTTTTTTTTTTTTTTTTGGCAGCAGAGAGGGATGAGAACAGGGCAAGGGAAGGAAATCTAAAAAGGTAATGTTAAGTTTTCAACTCTTCTCCATCTTCATTTACCATGTGGTTGGTTGCCTGTTCCCCCAAAAAGTATCTGTGATAAAAGCTAACCAGGTGCTTAAGGGAAAACAAGGCACAGAAAACAAAATGCTGATAAATAATCAATCCCAGAACTAATAATTCTTTAGTCTCTGCCCCTAGAAAAGCTGCCTCAGTGATGCTGACAAACATGGCCCCTGACTATTCAAGTCGTGTTAGTCTATACCAACCCAGTTTTCATAACGATTATACAAGATTTATTTAAGCAAATGAGATGAGCAGCCCTATACTCAAACTGATCTAGAAAAATCCATTAACATAAACAAGTCCAGTTGAAGCTCCCATTAGAAGCAGACTGGTTGGCTCTGAAAAAGCCCAGAATATATACACCAACTATGAAATGGAAAAAAAAAAAAAAAAAAAAAAGAATCAGGAATTTTAAAAGACAGAGAGAGGGGAAAAGAGATTTTTAAAAAATTTTACTGGGTATCTTTGAGGAAAAAGAAAACCGCAGGGGTTTTCCTCTCTAAACAAGGAGAATAATATGTGGGAAAAAAGCATTATGAATAAAAAAAGCACCATGAAAAATCTTAATAGAGATTTAAGAGGGCTTAGTTCTATCAGTCCTGCTTTCCTAATTCCATTTCACTGGGGATACAGGTGTTTAGAAGGAAAGTAAAATATTAGCATGTTGGAGATTTTAACAAAAACCAAACAGAATAGATCCAGGTATCTGAATTCCTATCAGAGGAAATAACATGACAAAGGAGGCCTGTGTGAAAGATTTTCAACAGGTACTTTGTTTTGTTAAAATCTCAGCTTTCATTATGAAAATTAGGAAAATAATCTGATTTACACATCAAACTACCATCTGGGAAGAATGAAATTGGCCCACATGAAATCTATCACTTTGACTTCTTATAAGCACTTACAATTCCCTCCCTTTCAACTATGCATATAAGGACTGCTGGTTTATAATAAAACAGATGAAACAAGGAAGACATACACTGATGATTATTTGCTAAATTTTGAAAACTGTATATGGTTCTATTTTACTTAGCTCTCCATCTGCACCAACTGGTTATTTATTTATTTATTTATTTAAGTTTGTATTTGCAAGTAGTTTTCAAAGTCCAGCATTAACCTTAGGGTCACTTCTTCCTGATTAAGGTTCTCTGGGCCCAGACTAACATTTGTTAGGAAATTCTCACCCGTATTCAATTCATTTCAATTTCATTGACATTTACAGTGCTGTGTGAGCACAGTGGAGGGGAGTGTCCTAGCCTCAGAGAGCTTAGTCTAATGGAACAGTTATGACAAGTAGATAGACATGGACCATCTCAAGATACTTCATAAGTCAAAATTAGTCATTTATTTATTTTTATTGAGCTATAATTGACAAATAACATTGCATTACTTTTACATATACCACATGATTTGATGTATGTATATACTGCAAAATGATTACCACAATAAGTTTAGTTAACATCCATCCATTACCACACACAGTTACAATTTTTTGCTCTTGTGATGGGGACTTTTAACATCTACTCTTATTGCAACCTTCAAATATACAATACAATATTGCTAACTATAGTCATTATGCTGTATATTAGATCCCCAGGACTTTTTTTTTATCTGGGAACAATTATTATTTACAGAGCCAATGATTTAGTTCAACTTTTGTTCACTTAAAAATAAACAAACAAAAAAACCTACAGAGCAACCATCAGGAGTAAGATCTGTAGTTTTTTCCCCAGCTAAGAACATTCCAGCCTGGTAGGAAAGATGGTACAGGCAAAGCAAAAGGATCACCCAAGAGAGGAGCATCATCAATGCTGAAGCAAACTGCCCATGCAGAGATGACCCCAGAACAAGAGAGGTCCCAGATCAGGGGGTGAGGTCTTTTCATTTCTGTATCCCAAACGCCAGCATAATGTCTGGCACATGATGGCACTCAGTCAATGCCACAGCCTTGTAGTGGGTATCTTCACTGGAGCAACACACAAGAAAAGTAACTTCTATAGTTCTGTACATAGGCAAGAAGCTACAGCTAATTAACCGCAGGCTCTCAGTCAAGCCACTTCTCTGTGGGACTGGGCTATCCCATACGTCAAGTAGCAATGATGGTAACTCTTTTGGAGGATCATTTCAGGGGTGCCTGAGATAATGTATTTCAGTATCCCTGTGCTTCTATTATAAAGCAGTATTAGGGACTAAATCTGCCTCTAAGTTTCTGCTAAAATTTTAGCACTGATGGAAATTTCCTCACTGATTTCTAGTGTATACTAAAACTTTATCTGCTTTTTCTCTAGATCACAAAGCAATTTTCATTACGACCAGGAAGGAAAATATGGCCCATAGACATTTCTTTCCCACTGCCTTGGTCCTAGTATAAAAAGGAAAATTCATTAATTAAGGGACTCTGGGAAGGTTCTGAGCTAGAAGCTGTTCAAGATGACAGAGATCAATCACACTAGCGAAGCCACTTACTTACCTATTCCAGAAGTGAACTAGCATCTCGAGAAGAGTTATTAGACAACTGGCATTCTGTGAGACTCACGCTGACCAGACTAAGAGCCTAGGTCATCATGCCCTGTAATAGAGAACTGATGCCCGACTAAAGGAAGTAGGCACGCCAGATGCAGCCTTAGGATCCCCATCTGTGGTATCATAGAAAGATATTTGGCCTTTGTTCCAGTTTCCTGGCAAGAGCTCCTAAAACTCTTGGAATTTCCTGCGTGATAAGGGCAGTGAGAGTCTTCTGTTTTAATGAGATGACTCTTGGTAGGCTCCTAGATAGCTCCAAGATGGGGCCTGGTCATCAAAAGACCAAGATGTGATGATGAGAAGCTTGGAAATTTCAGCCTCGTTCTGTAACTCCCAGAGTGGAGAAAGGGGCTGGAGATTGAATAAATCACCAGTGGCAGATAAGTTAATCAACAATGCCTACATAATGGAACCACCATACAAGCTTCTAAATGATGGGATTTGGAAAGCTTCCAGGGTGGTGAATGTATCCTTATTCTGGGAGGGTGCACCCTAACTCCTCGGGGCACAGGTTCTTACACTCAGGATGCTTCTAGACCTATGTACCTATCTACCTCTTCATCTGGTCCTTTATGATAAACTGGCTATGTGTTTCCCCGAGTCTTGTGAGCCATTCTAGCAAATTATCAAACCTGAAGAGGGTGGGAGGTTGTAAGAATCTCCAACAGAAGTACAGGTAACCTGGGGATCTGATGCTTGTGAATGACGCCTGAAGTAAGGGCAGTCTTGTGTGACTGAGGCCTTAAAACTGTGGAGTCTGATGCTAACTCTGAGTGGTTAGTGTCAGAACTGAACTAAATTATAGGACACCTACTTAGTGCCAGAATTGGCTGGTGTCAGAAGGAAAAAAAAATCTATCATCTCTCTGCCTATGTGATATGGAGGCAAACACTGCTTTCCACTGATGTCTTTCCAGAACATGTTCAGACCTCCATCTCTCACTACAGGAGATCTGTCGCCCCCCCTTTTGTCAAGTTCAACTGCAAACACCACTGTAATCAGCTAAGTTTGCTGATAGCACTTGTCCTGCACACCGTCATTTTAAAATACAGAACTATTCTTGGTTAAGGTTTCCCAAAACTTTTCATTAGATATGCTTGTACACCGTCAAACATATTCATTGGCTGATAAACAAGGTGAATACTTTCTAGGGCTTGATATTAATCCAAAACCAAAACTAAACATTTTTAATTTTCTTTTAACAAATATATAGATCTTAAAATTCCTTATAATTATACAAACAACAGAACAGAAAACTCTTACTCCCTCACCACTACACAGTTTCAGAAATTAAAATTAAGTCTGTTGGTATTTTTGACAAAAATTTCTTGAGAGGGTCTACTCATCCAATATTTTATTTCCAGAGTTAGCACATACAGGTTAACTAATACTTTCAGACTGAAGAAACACATCCTAATACTTACACAAATATTATTTAACCACCAATTCACATATAACCTCACACACTGCTGTCAGGAATTTTTGTAGCTTGGCGTATGAGATAAACAACAGGATTAATATTTTCTTCTTTAACTGGAGACAAGCAAAGGCAGGAAATCAGTATAGTTTGTGAAACAAATTCAATGGATAGGGGTTACTAGGAAAAGACCTAACGAAGCTTAAGCTATGTGATCAATTTCCTACCTTGTCACCATCATTCAGGGATATTTGATTCATTTTTTAAAATGACATTATTTTGTCACTTTCCCTCACCAGGGCTATGAAGTACTACTGCATGGCCCCGACCGTACCTCCTGTACCATGGGATTTTTTCATAAGCATTTGACAATTATGACAACCAACATTCACTTCTGACAAATGCAAAAGCACCTGTGGGTGTTCAAATTAAACATAAAACAGAAGGAATATTTTTTGTTTGGTTTTACTTTGTTTCTCCCATTCCCCCTACCCCTAAAGCAACTGAACAACCATAAGAGGTATAAATCAAGCCAATAAATATCTTCTTTTTCTTTTTCCAGGCCAAATTCAGAATTTAAAATAGTGATTAAAAACAAAAATAATAGGCCCCATACAACCAAAAGAAAGAATACCACAACAAAACTAACATTCTTTCAACAGAGCCAGGACTAAGTTCTACAGATGAAATATTACCATTTCCCCTATACTGGTTCCTAAGGTACATTTTGAGGTGGTTTGAAAGTTAGGTTTCAGATAACTCTAAACATCTCAAACTGCTCCTGATCATTTAAAAACTCCCATAAAGGGAAAGCAACCCTCTTTTAGTAAGGAGAAATGATGGAGAAACTTCCCAATACTGAGAATGACACAACCAAGAACTTTCAAGGTCTCCAAAGTTTCCTGTGTAGAAACAGCTCCTCTCTGGAAATTTACAAATTCTCACAACCCAGCTACATTTTTAGATGCTGAAAATATTCTTTTTAAAAATATGCATTGGAATAGAAGAACAATAAGCCTTCCAGAGAGCACACAAAAAGCAAGGTCCATCTGTATGCATTTTTCTCTACTTCTTATCTGATCATTTCCTGTGACACCCAAGTGAAAGTTCTGATTTCTTTTTCTTCTCTGAAACTCAGGGAACATCACTTTATTTGCTGATCTCTCTGACCAATAATTACCTTCAAGGGGTTATTCTCTTTTAATCCTGCTGCCTCTAAAAGTCCTATTTTTGTCATCATCTAGTAACCTTAGGATTGGAAATGACCAAATACTTTCCATCAAGTTACCAGAGTAGTAAATTCTTTAAACTTTCAGCCAAAAAGACCCATGATACATGAGAACCCTCAGATCCCTTTATAAAAACTGAATTATAAGATACTGTGGCATATTCAGAAGAAGAACAGATACCCATTTCCTACAAAAACTGAAGCTCCTTATAGTCAACAATTACATTGTTTGTGTTCACCAGTATAAACTCTGAATCTCAACACTCATATATATTGGTTGGATGAATGAATCAATAAACAATAACACTGTCCAATAGCTTCAAAGATAAAGCCATACACTAGTCAGAATGGCACATATTTGGTGGTAACACCAAAGAATGAATCACAAGTTTTTCTAGGTTAGAGTGCTGTTTTACTTAAAAAGATGAAAATTTAACATTTCCTATGCATTGCATAATGAACTGAACTGAGACCAGAGACAACTAATTATGAGCTCCACTACGAAGGTATAAGTACCAGTCAGTAGGCCATTTATATCTGTGCTGAAATTCTGTAAATATTCTTTTACTCATGAAAATGTTTTTAAGAAATTAATTTTATATGACTTGTCAACCAATTTTCAAAAAGGCTTACTTTAAAAAATTGATATAATTCACATACCATAAAATGCACCCTTTTAAAGTGTACAATCAGTGGTTTATTAGTAAACTAGTGTAACCATTACCACTATCTAGTCCCTAAAAGGCTTATATTTAAATTAGATAGAAGACCTAAGTGAAAACCATGTAAGAACCATGGAAGCAGGTAAAAACTGCTTTAATTTACATTCTGAGGGTAGAGAATGTAAGCTAGAAAAGGTGAGCACAAATCAGATGTTTTACAAGGGGAAAGTTAAAGGAAGAAGCCAATGTATTTCAAATCTTGTAAACAGTTTTTATGGATGGCTTCTATCTGCTTCCTATTGAAGATAATTGTATAAATGACTCTTCCTCTCTGGACTGAAGCTGTGAGTCAAGTGGCCCTCCGCACTATGCAGGCTGATTAATGACCTTTTTCTTCTTGCTACTCTATCAGAAAAAAACTCTTCAGTAAATTCTCCTAACCACCAAAAGGCACAGGAAGCCCCAGATAGCCTTATACAACCTAGAAGACTCAGTCAAAGCCACCTGAGCATTTGGCCAAAAAGACAAGTGAGAAACCAGGGGCAATCCTACCTAAAGAGAAAGGAACTCAGAAAGGCAGAGAACTGATAGAGGGATATACACAGAGTTCAAACACCTTCCACATCTCAGAAAGGCAAAGTCCATCTCAGCCAATAGTTTTGGAGAAGAGAATATAACCTGCCAATTAAGTCATCTGCTCATCATTGTCATGCTACAGTCTCAAAACAGCTATCAGTTCTACCTCCAGATATTATGTATGGCTTAGGTAGAGACTTCCAATGCTATATAGTCTACCAAGGAAAAAGTGTCAAGCTGGTGGTCCTTGTTCCTGAATAAAGTGATGCCTTGGGTAGTGAAGTTATGAAGGATGTTCCATTCTCAGATCCAGAGTAAGACTCTATACCCAAAAGCCCCAAGGAAAGGTAGGATGCAGGGAGCCCAATAAAAGTCAACAATAACATTACAACTTTCCACCAGAGCTGCATATTACCACTAACCATCCTTGCTAACTTAAGGGATTTCAACAAGGAAGCTTTAATTGAAGGATGAGTCAAATTCCAGAGAAAAAATGAGTTTCATCTTAAGTGTCAGGAAAGTTAACAATTCCAAAGAAAAAGATTAAATAAAACCAGTCATTCTAAAGTCTTGCTTTCCAAAACAGTCAGCAACAGTCTACTTTAAAGTCAGTAACAAACCCTCAAAAGTGCCCACCCCCGACCAAGCCTGAAAACATGGTTGATCCTCTAAGGCAACTGCTCCCCTCACTAGCTAACAGAACTAAACTCAAACTTCCCTGAGACACTAAAACTTAGTGCCTCACTGCTCCCATAAAGTCTACAGGGACCTCAAGCTATCATTTCCCCAACAGTCCAGTGGGCACCTGTTCTGCATCACACCACTTAACAAGGCTCAGAACACATTATTATCAGCGACAACTCGCTGATGTCTCTGCTCATGGTACCAAGTTGTCCACTCCCAGGGCCTACACCAAGGTAATCTCTCAAAGTGAGGGTAAGGATAACAAAACACCCATACTCTCTAATAGGACCTTCTATTCAAAGTCTTTGGGGTGGCAAACTTTAAAAATGAAATAAGGCAAATCCCTAGATAATTCCAAAGATGACTAAGATTAACCCAATTCCAGCACCTCTCCCAAGGTTCACTTGATCCCTCCAGTACCGCATCATGGGATTCTTCTCCAGGTGTATAGTTCTCCACTCAGTCACAGAGTCCTTCCACTGCCTCCACAAGACTCAACCAGCCCTATAAAGTGCCTCTTGCCTTCCCAGACATTCTTATTTTGAAAGCTCAGCCACTTTTCCTTAAGGCTTACTGTAAACACCCTCCCCAAATGTGGTACCAAACCCAGTAAGACTGCTGAAAACATCTTCTGCAGTTTTAGAGATGTGACAAGTAAATGTGATATTTTCTGATTAGCCTATGATCAGTTTTTCCCTAACAACTAAAGTTTTTACCTGTCTATTCTGTAAATGCAAAAATAAAGCAAGAATGTGTATTTGCATTTTCCAACTAATTCCTTTTTTTCTAAGTGATACTACTCCATTTGGGATACCATAAACCATGCATGTTTTGAATCATCAGTGTCAATCCATTTCACAATGCATTTCTGCCCCTAAACTGAAAGATCCTCTCAGGGTTTTTCCTTCTTTTCTTAAGGATGGTACTTCTGTTTTATCAACATAGAGGTAAAAACTCAAACCATTTCAGTTGTGAAAAATGAAAGATATGAGCTTGTTACCCTAAATAAATGTGGAGGGCCTCTGATACAATGTCATTTTCAATATACCCAAAATGCTAGGGTACAAGACTAAGTGACTTGGTCACTGCAAATGCTCCCTCCCTAAGAAGAAATTTCCTTCCCAGGGCCACAGAAACTGGGTCCATTCATTATACAAACACTGACAGAATCAAAGCAAGACACTGCTCCTTCCTGCTAACACCACACATTAACCTTCTAACTTTCTGACACTAGTTAACAAAGTAGTACTAAAATAACTCTGTAGCACTTCAGTTTACTCTGGAGAGCTACTTTCTATGTAGGAAACTTATAAGGAAACATAATTTTTTGACTAAAGGATACGAATTCTCTTGGAAAAAAACATCACAGCAAGCTTTACATTGTACAGTATTCAAGTTCATCTAAAAACCAAGAGCAATTCTGTCTGCATTCTTATGTTAGAGAAACACTGCGAGAATGAGAACATCTACAACCATCCCAAGATCTCTGGAGGAAGTATGCTACATAAATAGAAAGAACAATTAGGAACACAAAATAACATCAATACTACTCCAGCTTCTGCCTCAGATTTGTATAGCAGCACTGGTATCAGGTAGGCAAGGCCTTGCCATGGGATCCTATAGTACATAAGTATTAGCATCTTCTACTTATAGAAGGTCCACTTGCCTACCAAGTCTATTTTAAACTCTGCAAAAAAGTTCTAGAATTAAGAATATAAACAGTCAATCTAATGCAGTGGTTCTCACAATTCAGGGTGTATCAAAAATCACATGGAGGGCTTGTTAAAGCAGAGGCTGGTAGGCCCCACAGCCAGAGTTTCTGATTCAGAAGGTCTAAAAGGGGGCCTGAGAATTGGTATTTCTAACAAGTTCTGAGGCAGTGCTGACACTGCTGATCCAAGACCCACTTTGAGAACCTCTGCTCTACAGTTTGTTGACAGAAGCTGTTCGTTGTAGTCTTTATCTTGCAAGATATCTGCTGATTGTTTAAAAATAAAATAGATCAGCTTTATGTCAGCTTTTCAAATTTTTATTGGAAATAATTTCCAAGTTACAAAAAGAAGTACAAGAATAATACAAAGAACACACTCATATGCCTGTTACCAGATTCATCTCTTGATACATTTTGTCATATCTGTTGTATTATTACTAATCTCTTCCTCCTTTCACCATATACACCCAATATTTTTTTAAAGCACATGAGAGAAAACTGCATACATCATGGTCCTTTACTCCTAAAAACTTCAGTGTATATTTCCCAAGAATAAGGATATTCTCTTACATAACCAAATAGTTACCAACTTCAGTGAATTTAACATTGATACACACTACCACAATCAATATATAAAAGTTCCATTATGTCCCCAAATTCCCTCATGCTTCCACTTTACAGTCAACTCTTCCTCTAATACCTTGGTAACCACTATTTTCTATTCCTATAATTTTGCCTTATCCAGAATGTCATATAAATAGAATCATACAGTATGTAGTCTTTTTTAAAAAGTTATGGTCAAATACACAGAACATAAAAA
Source organism: Camelus bactrianus (assembly GCF_048773025.1). NCBI lineage: Eukaryota > Metazoa > Chordata > Mammalia > Artiodactyla > Camelidae > Camelus > Camelus bactrianus. Next base: position 33,610,901 of record NC_133555.1, read on the forward strand.
GTATACAATTCAGTGACATTAATTATATTCAGTGCTTTGCAACCATCACCACTATCTAGTTCCAGAAGAACATTTTTATCACCCCAAAGGGAAACCCCACACCCATTAAGCAGTCACTCCTTATTTCTCTCTTCTCCAGCCCCTGACAACTACCAAACTGCTCAACGTGCTTTTTGTCTCTATGGATATGCCTACTCTGGATATTTCATATAAACGGAATCAGACAATATGTGGTCTTTGTGTCTGGCTTCTTTCACCAAGAATAATGCTTTCAAAGCTCATCCAAGTTGTAGCATGTGTTAGAACTTTGCTTCTTTCTATGGCAGTGTGCAGCTTTTGAGTCTAGTTTCTTTCACTTGGCATAATGCCTTTGACATTCAGCCATGATGTTACCTGCATGAGTAGTTTCATCATTTTTATTGCTGAGTAGTATTCCACTGTATGTAAATACCTCCAGTTTGTTTGCCCAGACCACAGCTGCTTGCCATACACATCACTCCATATACACCGCATTATTCATTCCATGCATACTAGGAACCCATCAGGGCCAGACAGAGTGTCAAGAACCAGGAAAACAGGAAGGAAAAACACAGATAAGGCTCCTGCTGTCACGGAGCTAACTCTAGTGGAAGGAATAAGATACACAAAACCACTGAGAAAATTATCAAAGCGATAGATTCTATGATGATGAACCAAGATATGACAAAAAATGACTAAGTGATTTTAGACTGGATGATGAAGCAAGGCCTCTGAGAAGTGAAGCTGAAGCGAAGAATTAAACCCCAAAAGACAAGTGAGGATCAGAAGCAAGAGCAGTGCAAAGGCTCTAACAGAGAAAGAAGTCTAGCTGTGTGGCTAGAGCATAAAAAGAAAGGTGGAGAGAAGTGTGGGATGAGGTCAAACCAACAGCCAAGGGCAAGCTCACGCAGGACTTTGTAAGTCAGAACAAGAAGTTGGGAATTTCTTCAAAGTGAGATGGAAGGGCACTGGAGGGTTTTACACATGGGAGTAACATGATCAGATAATTTCAAAAGTTCATTCTACTTGCCACACAGTGCTGTTATACAGATAACACAGGACTGGTAACCCAATCTTTTCATCTAGAGAAGTATATATACATACATGTATATATATATTTTTTTCTTAGACTATCACTTTATATAATAAAGTGTCAAGAAAAGGCTGCATTTCCTGAAAGCTGATTATTTTTTTAACCACCATCCTGAATGATTTCATATGTCTATCAATATCTTTGGTCTGCCAACTATGATTTTATTTTATTTTTTTTTCAATTATGATTTTAATAGCTACCATAGCCAGCAAATTTAAGAAATTCCTCTGTGGACCTCATACATTAATGTGAGTTTTAATTTGCTAATAAATCTGACAATACAAACAGAAAGTTAATAAAAACTAAAGAAATGAAGATTTTAAATTGCTATTTAAACATCAAGACATATCTCATTTCCTAAAAATATCAATACTTAATGAAAGCAGTTTGTGAAACAAGATCAAAGCTGAAATTATTGCCCTATGGCTTAAAAAGCAATTGCAGCTTATAAATTCTACTTTTAATTCCCAAAGTTAACAGTAAATTAAGAAAGTGTGTATGACAGAAATCTGTGCATTTCTATAAACAACAAAATATCAGAAAAAGAAATTAAGAAAACAATCCCATTTACCATTGCATCAAAAAGAATACCTAGGAATAAACCTACCAAAGGAGGCAAAAGACATGTACTCCGAAATCTGTAAGACACTGATGAAAGAAACTGAAGACGACATAAACAGATGAAAAGACATACCATGTTCTTGAATTGGAAGAATCATTATTGTTAAAATGACCATACCCAAGGCAATATACAGAGTCAATGTAATCTCTATCAAATTACCAACGGCATTTTTCACAGAACTGGAACAAAAAATTGTTTAATTTGTATGGAAACAAAAAGACTCGAAATAACCAAAACAATCTTGAGAAAAAAGAACAGAGCTGAAGGAATCATGCTCCCTGACTTCAGACTATACTATAAAGCTACAGTAATCAAAACAGTATGGTTCTGACATAAAAACAGGCCCACGGATCAATGGAACAGGATAGAGAGCCCAGAAACAATCCCGTGCACTTATGATCAATTCATCTATGACAAAGCAGGCAAGAATATACAATGGAGAAAATACAGTCTCTTCAATAAGCTGTGCTGGAAAAACTGGACAGTTACATGTAAAAGAATGAAATTAGAACATTCTCTAACACAATATACAGAAGTAAATTCAAAATGGATTAAAGACCTAAATACAAGCCCAGATAGTCTAAAACTCCTAGAGGAAAACATAGGCAGAATACTCTGACATAAATCATAGCAATATTTTTTTGGATCTGTCTCCAATGCAATAACGCAATAAAAGCAAAAAAAAAAAAAAAAAAGGGATCTAATTAAACTTAAAAGCTTTTGCACAGCAAAGGAAACCATAAACAAAACAAAAAGACAATCTACAGAATGGGAGAAAGTATTTGCAAATAATGTGACCGATAAGGGATTAATTTCCAAAATATACAAACAGCTCATACAGCTTAATGGCAAAAAAACTAACAATCTAATCAAAAACTGGGCAAAGACCTAAACACTTTCCCAAAGACATACAGATGGCCAATAAGCACATGAAAAGATGCTCAACATCGCTAATTACTAGAGAAATGCAAATCAAAACTACAGTGACATATCACCTCACACCAGTCAGAACAGCCATTATTAAAAAGTATAACAAGTACTGGAGAGGGTGTGGAGAAAATGGAACCCTCCTACATTGTCAGTGGGAATGTAAATTGGTGCAGCCACTGTGGAGAACAGTATGGAGGTTCCTTAAAAAACTAAAAACAGAGTTATCATATGATCCAGCAATCCCACTCCTGGGCATATATCTGAAGAAAACTCTAATGCAAAAAGATAAATGCACTTCAATGTTCACAGCAGCAGTATTTATAATAGCCAAGGCGTGGAAGCAACCTAAATATCCATTAACAGATGAATGGACAAAGAAGATGTGGTGTGTACACACACACACACACACACACACACACACACACACACACACACACACGAATATTACTCAGCCATAAAAAAGAATGAAATAATGCCATTTGCAGTAACATGGATGGAACTAGAGATTATCATATTAGGTGAAGTAAGTAGGACAGAGAAAAAACAAACAACACGTGGTAACACTTAAATGTGGAATTTAAAAAAAAAAGATATAAATGAACTTATTTAAAAACTGGAAATAGATTCACAGATACAGAAAACAAACTGTGGTTACCAAATGGGAAAGGGGTGGCAGGGAGGGATAAATTAGGAGTTTGGGATTAATACAAACATGTTACTATATATAAATAAGATCCTACTGTATAGCACAGGGAACTATATTCAATATCCATCAACCTATAATGGAAAAGAATCTGAAAAAGAATATATATGTATGTATATGTATATGTATATGTGTGTGTGTGTGTGTGTATGTATGTGTGTGTGTATATATATATATATATATATATCTGAATCACTTTGCTGTACATCTGAAACTAATACATTATAAATCAACTACACTTCAAGTTTTTAAAAAAAGAGACACATGCCCCCCTCCCAAAAACGGTGTGCAAGAACAACAGCATAACTACTCTTAGTCATGTTTCTACAAATTCAGAGTTGACACATTTAAATCAAAGATATAATCAGCTTTCTGAGAAATAATGCTTCTGAGTTTGCTGTCAAATTACAGAAAAAAATTTCTGTACTTAACACAAGCACCAGATTATTTCAAGCACATTTACTTTTGTGGATAGTTTGCCTCTGCAAAACCAATCAGAAGAAGCTACCTAGTTAATGCAAAAATGTTTATTCCATGGTAAACTGTTTAAAAGTAAACTATATCCTCAAAAATATGACTCTTAACAAAAAGTTCTTTAACTCGAGTTACTGAAATTCAAAGTTTTGTAAAAACATTAATACCCAACTTTCCTCAATTTAAAATTCTGCAAAATAAATCACTTAAAAATTACCTTTGTTTTTAAACCATTTCATAATGTGTAGTCCTAAAAATATTATTCCAGTACCTTGAGGGTTTGGCATTTCACTTTTGACTACTTTTTCTGTAATAAGATTTGAAGGAGCTGACCAAACTTGGTACTGAAAAATACTAGGAGGATATTCAGAAAAGTTTAATCTACAGTTCAGATCAGAGTACAGAGGTCAAAAAGAAAGCCCTCCCGGATCAATTCATGGATTTCAACAAAATAGCTGTTACAGGACTCTGTTCTAAGAACAAGGCTGAAAATTCAAGAAACCACTAATTTGTCCAATTTCTCTAGAAAGTTCAAAATTCCATGCTGAAACAATGAAATGTAAAATTTTACCTATAGTAAGATGAAAATCCTACCAGGCTCAAATGTAAATATTCCACCACCATGAAGAACAAAAGTAGAAAGTTTAACAATTTAATTATATAAAATATATTTGGGGACAAATGCTGCAACACTCACTTTGTATCTCATAGGCACTTAGAAGAACTGGAACATGAATCCTCATCGCCCAAGTGTGGACAAATATCCACAAAGAACCACGCTAAGACTAAAGCTGGCTGTTATTTGAAGGCATCAGCAGGAGCTTCTGGAAATCTTAATTGTGGTTTCTCAAAAAGAATTTTGAGTAGCACAAGATGCAGATATTTGATATAGGCCCTTCCTAACCCAAGGCCACATGCAAGTCGTGAAACTCACCTGTGTTATACTCCTTCAACTGCAAGTCCTTTACAGGCATGCCATCAGGAGTCCGAAAGGCATTAAGAATCTGCAAGAACATGGTATGTACATTAATGATACACAGCATAATCAAATACTGATCATTTTATTCCCCTAGTGGTTTTTATCCTACGTAATTTAAAGCTATGATTACTCTGCAAAGGCAAAATTAAGCTATTTACACTTTAGGCACTCAAAAACTGTTGAATGAATAGAATATAATTATTCAAATATTCCCAAGAACATAAAAAAAGGCAGAAAAGCATAACCTTAAGAGCTAAGCTCTGAAATCAGACTGCCTATATTCTAAGCCTCTTCCGCTCACTTGCTGTGTAACTTTCCAGTGCCCAGTTTCTCATCTGTTAAACATAAGATAATGAACTGAGCTCTTTCCAGTCCAGGACTGTGGCACTTGAACTCCTTCAGCCTAGTCAGTTCTTTTACCCATTTTCAAATGGACAGTTCTCTCACTTGCATTCAGGCCTGGGCTCAAATGTCACTTCCTCAGTGATGTTTTCCACAACTACTCAATCTAAAAAAGCCCCTACCCCAGTGATGCTGTAATCCCTAAACTTTAGTTTTGTTTTTTTTTTTCAGAGCATTTATCATTGCTTGAATTTTTTTTTTTTTTTGCTTACTTTTTTTATTATCCATGGAAGCAGTGACTTTATAATGTTCACTGATATATCACTTGATGCCTAGAACACTGTTTGGCATACAGTAGTGCTTAATATTTGGAGTGAATGAATAAAGAGCACTTATTTCATAGGATGTCATGATAACTAAATGAACTAATGCTTGTAAGCATCACAGTGCCTAACAGAGTAAGTACTATTTGCTCTTGTTGTTGTAATATTCTAAGTTCTTCCTTAAGGTCATCCATAATCTAGTCAGCCAGTCCTTTAACACTGAGGAGTTAGACAGCTCCCAGTTTTCACTCTTGCTGCATCTTTACGTATGCACTCCAACCCTCCCTCCTGGATTATTCTCTAAAGGATGATTATCAAGTCTGAGGACAGCAAACATTTGTCATAATTTTTTTTTACAAACCACACTTCAGTAAGTACGTGTATAACTGGTAAAATATAAATGAGCTCTATGGATTGTACCAAAGCCAATTTCCTGGTTTAGCTACTATACTATAATAATACAAGATGTTAACACTGGGGGGGGGGGGCCTGGATGAAGGCTACCCAAGATTTCTCTGAACATTTCTTCACACTTTCCTGTGAATCTACAATTTTTCAAAATTAAAAGTTAAAAAAAGTTTTAACAAAAAAAAGGAACAAGAAAAAGAAAACAAAGACCCTTACCTCTTCTTTTGTGGCATTTTCAGGCACCCCACTTAATCGAATGAGCTTGCTTTGTTTCTCCTCACTTGCGCCAGTCCTATAATCTTGATCCTTGAATCCAGAATAAAAAATTATTTCATATATACGTTAGTATACAAAATGTAACTGAACATGAAATATAGGTACTCAGGATCAAAAGTCAGAATGACTTGCATCATATGAAGATATGAAAAATTGTAATTTTTTCTGTTTTTCTGAGTTACAAAATTTGATTTAAATCATTAGATGACAAGTGTGCTAAGACCCATGCTCACTGAGGGAATCTTGAAACAGTAAAGCAGAGTGTTAGGAGAAACAACACTTGAATAGGACTTTTATAAACAGAAAAAAACCCAACTAGATTCTCTAAACTAGAATTTTCTTTTCCTGAATGAAAATAGCAACAAACAAATCCAGATGTCAGTTATCAAAGATGTCATCTGTAAACAAATTCCAGAACAAGGTCAAAAGGTGTCATCTTACCATACAACTTAACAGTACAATTGAAAGAAATACGCATTTTCCATATTCACAAGTTTCAGCTCTGATTCTCCTTCATTTCAACAGTATAAAAAGAATTTAACTTTTAAGAAAAAGTCTCCTATAACTAAGTGACCACAGCTTCCAGTTATGCCTATTACACTGGCATAATTATCAATAGCATCCTCTTTTACTTTTGAAAGTGTCCTGACTTGAAAAATAAATTATATGACTCTTTCTCAAAATCCATTATTTGGTTAGCATGTTTTAGAATTACTGTCCAAAATAACAGAAACTTCAATAGAGATAGGTAAAACCTGTTTTTAAAAATAATATTTTCATTGTGCAACTGGAAACAATTCTCCTTGCTTAGATTATATATACATTAGATTATATATTATACATACAGAAATTCAACATTTAAGTAAGTTAAATTAGCTGCAAGAGAAAACTTGCAACATTAACATCACCTCCTCATGACGAGGGGAAGACTCCTAGGTATTCTCTAAACGAATTTAAATAAGAAAATGAACCTAAGCAGCCACAAGGCCTGACTACGCAAGAGTTGAGAGAACCAACTCCCAAGGACAAATACTTTCAAACTGAATTATTCCAAGGCAGTTAAATCAGCACCATCAAGCAAAATAATGAAGAGACATACATCAAAAACATGATCTGCACTGAGGGCCCTTTCTCTAGAGATGTACATTCCATTCTTGAATATAAATTTGGCTTTTTAAAGATTATACAAGGTTAGACCCAGGACTCCACATTCCATCCTTCAGAAAAGCCTTATGAAAAAGCAAAAATCAAAAAAGCAATCCACTCTATTAACCTACCTGAAGGTCCCGCTGGGCATCTTGGGAAGTTTTGCCCTCTGGAAAAGACTTGCTCTGGCCATAGCCAAATATCTGGCTTCCTGGAAGCCTGTGATCCACATCACGGTACTCCATGCTTCTGTAATCAGTGTCTTGCCGGCCAAGAAAATCCAGACCACCTTCTTCTTTAAACAGACCAGCATCCGAACTCTGTTGTTCACCTCCAGAAAGCTGTGACTTGTCTTGGTCTTGAAGTGGACTTTGGCTGTTCTGAAAGTCTGATGAAGACTCACGTTCAAAGGCTACACCTTGTGTTTCTCCTTCTCCTGCTTCTGAATGCTCAAATTCTCCTTTCTGAATGCCAAAAGCAGGCCTTTCTGTTGTATGGTCATGTGTGGATTCTTCTCTCTTGCTCACATTCATACCAGAATGTTCTCTATCTTGTGTAGAGGGCTGAATGTAATCCAAAATATTTGGATCCATAGAGGGCATTTCCCTATCTTTAAATTCCATACAAGGTCCCACCTCTCTGCCCCTGAAATCTTGATCAGTCCTGGACCGGTGTCTACCTCTGAAATCTGAATGTGGTGTATCTCTGTCCCTAAAGTCTAGATCACTAGCAGCTGAACCTCGACCTCTAAAGTCCACCTGTGTTCTGTCTTTGTCCCTGAAGTCCAAATCAGACACATCTCTATTCCTAAAATCAGAACGGGACTGGTCTCTGGCCCTGAAATCCAAATCTGACAAATCTCTTCCCCTAAAATCTGCATGGGATCCATCCCGGCCTCTAAAATCTAAATCATAAGTGCCCCGGCCCCTGAAGTCAGACGGAGGAGCATCCCTACCTCTGAAGTCAACAGTGGGAGCATCCCTGTCTCTGTAGTTCATGTGAGATGTCTCCCTACCTCTATAATCCATAGAAGTACCGTCACCACCCCTATAGTCCATAGGTGGTCCTTCTCGATCCCGAAAATCCCCAGAATGTATGTCCCTACCCCTGAAGTCCAACTGTGATGAATCTCTGCTCTGGAAATCAGAAGATGAAAAATCTCCCGCCCTGAAATCATGTCCAGGTCCCTCCCCTCCTCGATAGTCACCATGCGGTCCATCTCTAGCTCCATAGCTGAAAGAATGCTCCTCTACATTTGCAAAGGGAGGCCCTGAATGCCCCTGGAAATCAAAGGGAAGTGAATCTCTGCCAGGAAAGTTGCCAGAGTGTCTCTCTTGAGCATGACTCTTAAAGGGAGGAGGAGGATAATCCCTGTTCCACCCGGGAGCAAACCTTTCTTCTTGGCTCCCACTGTAGAAACAAAGACAGTGTTATTCATATTGTCCAGAGAGTTTGAAATCTACACACCAGCATATTCTTCTCTAATCAAGGCACATTCTTCTGTAAACACTTTTTTTTTTTTTTTGGCAGAGTTCTGTAACAAGGTCCTAGATCTGAAGAAAACAGCAATGTTTTGCTATTTTAAAGACGAAGTGGTGGAGTAAACTTTTATGCTCCCATTTCAGAACACGAGGAAAGTCAACACAAGGTTTTCAACATGACTGCTGCAGAAAAAGCTTTCACTCAGTCCTGCAACAGGGAAAATCCGCAACACCAGATAAGCTAGCAACGGTGACAAGCTACAAAAATTTCAGTTTCCTACAGCCAGGGAACTTAGAAATCCAAGATCAACATGATGATTCCTATACATCAGAAAAATCAATGCACTGTAAATTTTGTACAGTAAGTTTTAGGAGGTGTCTTTCTCATTGCTGCATATAGGACTAACATTCTAAAATATTTTATTACAGATACAGTATGGACACCACCCAATCACAATGGATGCAGGCCCGAAATTAAGAAACATTGGCTGTAAATCACCAGTAGGAGCACACCAGTGTTTACCAGATGAGCATCAGCCCTGGCTGCATCTAAATCCCAGTACTACAGGGGCACCACCTAGAAGCGCTCTCACCTGGGTCCCATTATTATAACTACTCTCAGAAGGCAGCATGAACCATGCCACAAACCATGTGCAAGTCAACTAAACCAAGCAACAGCATCCAGGAGCTTAATGCTGAAAGGGACCTAGAAAGAGCATTAGGCCTTCAAGCATTCAAGCATCTCCAGGTCCCAAATGAAGAAGCTGATTTTCCAAATTCTAATGCCTCATCTAATTTTGCATGGTAATAAAATATTTTTTAAAATAAGCATAGTATTAAATTGACAGTCTCAGTTCACAGAACTCAGGAGATAAAGGAGAACTGGCCCAATCTTTTATACTACCCAGCTTAAAAGACTAGGGAATTTAAATAGGCAATTAGGAACCTAGGATCCTGAGCTTGAAGGGGAGGGGAGGGGAAGGAAGGATATGAAAAAGGAAAACATGAAATGATCTGAAGTTTACTTGCTATTTACAAGTAAAACAAAAGTATTAGGAGATCAAGTCCAACTCAGTTCTTTCCTCCCAGAATACATAGATTCTTTTACACGACCCTTCTGAGCTCAGACTACACCATTATAGAAAGATTTAACAGACAACTGATTCTGGGTCACTCAGTTCAAGACAAAGTTACAATGCCAAACCCTTTCTTAAATAAGAATTTAACAATAGTAACCCAAACAGTAGAATGATGCATATTTAATGGATTTCCAGAACATGATGACTTTCATTAGCTTCCATTAACATTAGTTATGTCTATGGGGTTCATCATAAGAGAATAACATTTAAAAGTTCTTCGTAAGTAATACAATTTAACACTACAATTAAGACATTATTACTAATTCTAGTGTCTCCTATATTTTAAATCATTCAAATCCCAATAGTTCGCTTGCAGGAAAACTTATGCCTCAGCAGACACTCATGGGATGAGTGCTGAGGTAATCTAAATCTCCATGTTCTCTGAAGAGAACACATCCAACACTGTCTTTGAATACTACCTTAAGATTATCTTACCCCCTTAAGTTGAGATGACTTACCCCCTTATGTTGAGGTGATCAAACAGATCTAGAGTAACCTATTGTACTAGAATCTTAGAACTGTATTTTATGTAGACTATTCAAAAAACAGTTCTATTTGTATAAAATAGCAGTGTCTATAAAAATCATTTCCAAACAAATAAAAAAATTTAAGAAGGTAAGTTGTTAAAATGAAATACAAAATCATTTTTCTGTAAGATACTCCTTTTTTCACCCAAATTAGCCCACAAAAAAAGTTTTGCATAGGAAACTATGCAAAGACATAGGAACTATGCAAGACATAGGAACTATGTCTCCTTCTGGTCAAAGATCTTAAAAAATAGCATCTAATGACATATCTAAACTAAAATTAAGATGGGGAAATAGAATTTTAAACAATAAATTGGTCAAAGAAACAATTTTCTGAAAAAAATTTTTAAGTAACGCAATAGAGCTAAAGTTATCTAACATTTCTAAAGGCTTACTGGAAACAGTCTTACTTACAAAATAATTACCCATAAATGTAAGTAAAAAGGATAGCTTTTAAAATGTTCAAATATAAACCCACTAATCTAGAGTAGGGATCTGCAAACTTTTTCCATAACAAGTCAGAAAGTAATTACATTAGGCTTTGCAATCTCTGTCACAACTATTCAACTCTGCCATTATAGCATAAAAGCAACCATAGATAACTTGTAAACAAATGATCATGGCTTTGTCCCAATAAAACAAAACAAGTTGCAGGCTGTAGTTTGTTGACCACTGATCCAGACCTTAGTATTTTGAAAGGAAAAATATACCCAGCATCATCACCATTGCTTTTATTTAAAGATTGCTAAGCAGAAAGTAAATACCCCTTTATTTATGAAACTAGCTTTACTAAATATTATATGGAATTTTCTAAACTTAATTCTCTTCCTAAATTTTTCATTGGAATCCCCAGCTTCAGAATAATAAATGAAACATCTGTTGAATTTACACAATAAAATCTGAAGACTGTCAATCCAAAAGAAAATTTACTAGTAACATAAATTTCAATTAGAGCATAAATTTTTTATGTATAACTTTAAAGGTCAAATTTCTTTGCCATACACTAACTAAAACCATTAAAATCACATTCCTATAGCATTTCATTAATTGCAAACCCAATGCAAAAGTTTCTAAAATACCATCACCAGTGTTTATTATATTGGCTATTAAAAAATAACTCCCTACAAGTTCATTTACAATTGAATGGTACCACCTTCTCCACTTTGTACTGAGTAACCCCAAAAATTGAAATGTAGCTTTAAAAACTGCACTAAGTAATTTTTCTGTCTCAGAACTTTTTATGGTAGCTGAAACACAATGTGTCACAGGAAAGACACAGCTCTGGATTTTAGACATAAATTAGTGAACTTAATGAAACATTTTGTGTACATTTATAAACATTCATGTACATTTTTGCTAACTTTCCTTATTAGATAAGTATGTATGACTTTGCTAAAAGAGATACTGTAAATTAAAAATTTAGGGATCCTTTTAACGTTTAAAAAATGCTAAAACACAAAACACTTGACGTGCTGGGTATTCAGTTTCATAATCACTTTAGAAATGACTAGACATTTTTTAAATAGTTTCTATTTTTAAAAAAATCAGAGCTATTTCTACACACACAAAAATATCCCCCTTTACGGTAGGTCAAAAATGTTATACTATAAATATATCATTAAAATATTGACATTTCAATATTCTAACTTTAAGACTTACCGAAAAGGTCCTGTTCTGTTAGCAGATCGAGAATCCCCCCACATCTCTTTCTATGTCAAGAGGCCCAATAAGTAGATCCTTTTGCTACCAAACTCTGGTTATGGCAGTATCTGTACAAAACAAGTTACAAAAAATAAGTTCGTTGGAACATGAAGTAAAGACTAAACCAATTTCCTCCTGCTTGGCTTATCAGGGACCTCATCAGCAGGGATATGTTTTGGAAGTCACTTTTACATATTAATTTATAGCAAGAAAAATACAGTTTAAATTTAAAATGTGTACTCTAGGGCACCATTAACTGAGTCTCAATGTACTAAGAATGCTTCATAAAACATTTATTAGTTTTTCCAGCACCCATTCTACATTCCTTTTTGGAAACGGCACCTTAGCATAAACACCACTCTCAGTCCATGTGGCTGATCCTACATTATCCAGTCTGGTCAATCAGAATAGTCTATTACCCTCACCACAGTCATTGCTTTGAATATGGGCATGTAGCCTAAGTCAGGCTGAGAAGACATTCGCAGGAACTATGCTTCAGCTACTAAAAAAGAGGCAAACTTTTCTTGACCTTGGATTTGGCAATGGTTTCTTAATATGACACCAAAAGCAAAAGGAACCAAAAAAAAAAAGATAAAATAGACCTCATCAAAATGAAAAACTTTTGTGCATCCAAGTACGCTATCAAAAGAGTGAAAACACAGCCCACACATCAGCAAAACAGCAGACTAGGAAGCTCCAAATCCTTATGACTCCACAGAAACAACAAAAAAACAAGTAGTCTGAACCAACTTTGTTGGAGTTTTAGAAAACAGTCAAAGGTTTATAACAATCAAATTAAAGTTCAAATCAAGAAAAAGCCATTCTCAAAATATTAGGAAAGTTTTGTGGTGTTTTCACTTACCCCTGCCCCATCCCCTCTCTAGCATGGCAGTGATTTTCATTTAGCAGTGGCAGCCCAGATCCCAGCTCCCTCCCTCAAACCAAAGGGAAACGTGAATTCGTAAATTATTGTGTACATTGTTCTAATCTGTGTGGAGGATATATGAAGGACTGATGCAAGGTATTATCTCTGTTTTACCTAACCAAGAATTCTTGCGGGGGGATGGGGGGACGGCAGGCACTGCTACTAACAGCTGCAAAGCAGACTACAGACTCAGTTATGGAGAAGCTGGGGTGAAAATACTTTGTGAAATTAGGACATTCCAAAACAACTCGTATGTGGGAAAATTAAGAAAACCACAAGCATACCCAGACAAGAACATAATCAGAGAAAACCTGAGGGACTTTAAGCTTTCACCTCGGGCTGATCTCTAGGCCCAGAGCAAGCCTAGCCAAGTGCTGAAGGAGTGCCCCAGCACAGAACCAATCTGCAAAAACAGAGAGGTGGTTATTTTTCTGTTTTTCTCTTATTTTTGTTGGTGTTGTTTTTTGTTTGTTTTTATCTGTTTGAGCTCCTGGCATTCAAGGAAATCTTGGTTAACACATTAGATGAACAAAGGCTAAAAGAAAAGTGATCATACATGACAAGGAATAGTCTTACAGAAATGGTTTAGGAAAAGAATTCTATATTTAGCAAAACTCTCCTTCCAAAATGAGAAAGTAAGACATTTCCTGATAAGCAAAAAGCTGAAGGAATTTGTTACCACTAGATGCGCCCTGCAAGAAATGCTAAAAGGAATTCTTTAGGTTGAGATGAAAGGAAGTCAAACAGTAACCTGAAGCCATATGAAGACATAAAGATCTCCAGTAAAGATAAAAACACGGGCAATTATAAAAGCTAGTATTACTATAACTCCACTTTTTATTTTCTACATGATTTTAAAAACAAATGCATAAAAAAACAATTATTAATGTAGGTCAGTGGGGACACAATTTACAAAGATGTTATCAGTAATATCAATAACAGAAAGAGAGAAGGAAATAGAAGCAGTTTTGTAGGCTACTGCACTTAAGTTGGTATACATTCAAATTAAATTATTATTGGATGTTAAATGTAATTCCCATGGTAACCACAAACTAATCCTTAGAATGTACACATAAGAAAATGAGAAATAAATCAAAACATTTCAGTACAAAAAAATCAACTAAACACTAAAGGCAATAGTGGAAGAAATGAAGGACAAAAAAGCTATAAGGCATATAGATAACAGCAAAATGGCAGAAGTCCCTCCTTATCAGTAATCACTCTAAATGAAAATGGTATAAGCTCTTCTAATGAAAAGAAAAGACTGGCAGAATAGATAAAAAACATTATCTAACTATATGCTATATATAAGAGACTCACTTTAGATCCAAAGACACAAACAGGTTGAAAGTGAAAAGACAGAAAAAAATATTCCATGCAAATAGTAACCAAATGTGAGCTTGGGAGGAGGGGGTGGTCTCTGATATCAGACAAAACAGACTTCCAATCAAAAAAGGTACAAAAGACAAAACAGGACATTATATATTAATTTAAAGGTTAAAAAAAATACAGCAAGAAGATAAAACTATCATAACATTATGCATCTAATAACAGACCCTCAAAATATGTGAAGCAGTAAGTGAAAGAACTGAAGGAAGAAATAAATAGTTCTGTAACAGTTGGAAACTTCAAACCTCACTTTCAATAATGAATACAACGACCAGACATAATGTAAGAAAATAGAGAACTTGACACAATAAACCAACTACATCTAATTGACACACACAGAACACTCCATCCAATGACAAGAGAATCACATCTTCTCAAGTGTACATGGGATATTTTCCATGATGGACCATTTGTTAGGCCACAATGGTTATAAGACAACCATACAAAGTATCTTCTCTGATCAAAACAGGTTGAAGTTAGAAATCAATTAACATAAGGAAAATTGTAGAATTCACAAAATTTTAAATGTATACTACCACTGACTTTCCAGTTCTCCTAGGAACTTACAATGTAAGGTGACATGTTTATAAAGGTACATAGTGAAGCAATGTTTGTAACAGCAAAAGATTATAAAATCTAAATGTACCTCAAGAGAGTATATCTGTACTACTGAAATACTATGCAACTCAAAAAATGGGGTAGCTATGTTAACTGATATAGGATAAGCTATTATATATAAACTTTAAAAATACATGCAAATAGGACTCACATTTCCTGATTCTAAAACTTACTACAAAGCTACGGCAATCAAGACAGTGTGGCACCGGCACAAGGATAAACATAGATCAATGTAACAGAATTGAGAGTTGAGAAATAAACCCTCACATTTAGGCTCAAGTGTATTAAACAAGAGTGGTAAGACAATTCAATGAAGGACAGTCGTTTCAACAAATGGTACTGGGACAAATGGGTGTCCCCATACCAAAGAATAAAGCTGGACCCTTACCTCAGTTCATGTATAAAAATTAACTCAAATGGATCAAAAGACTTAAATGTTTTAAGATGTAAAACTATAAAATTCTTAGAACAGGCATAAATCTTCATGACTTTGAACTAGGAAATGATTTCTTGGATAAGATGGATACCAAAAGCACAAGTAACAAAAGGAAAAATAGATCAATTGGATATCATCAAGATTTTTAATTTTGTGTTTTAAAGGACACCATCAAGAAAGTGAAAAGATAACCCACAGAATGGGAAAAAACTTGTGCAAATCATATATTTGATTAGGAAACTGTATCAAGAATATATAAAGAACTATTTTATAACTCAGTAACAAAAAAGACAGTCGAATATAAGAAATGGGCAAAGGCTATGAATAGACATTTCTCCAGAGATAATATACTTTTAAATGGCCAATAAGCACAGGAAAGATGTCCAACATTACCTGTAAGGGAAATGCACATCAAAACCACAAGATACCACTCACATCCACTAGGGTATCTATAATAAAAAGGATAAGTTGGCAAGGATATGGCAAAATTAGAACTCTCATACACTGCTGGTGGGAATGGGACCAAAGATATGTAAAAACATCTAGTAGTGGTGCCCTCCAAAATTTTCCTCAGGAGAGCTGGAATTCTTACAGACATGCAGTTTAATCCAGCAAAGCAAATGATTATGGGTATTGGGGCTGAAATGATGTCAAACTAGTCTCAAACTTTAAGGAGCCAGGGCCACTTTCAGAAAGCAGGACTGGCACTGTGGGACAAACTGAATGCTAGGTTAAGGCTTTAAATGCTGAAGCTCATCAGAACCCTGCCAAGATATTGGTTGATATACACAGCAAGGCAGGAGCCAAGAAAATCAGAATCCACTAGGGAATATAAACAAATCACCTGCCATATCACCTAACTCTGAAAATATGTGGTACTAAAACATTAATTCCATACACAACTGTGGCTGGTAGTGAACATGCAGTGGGTAGAAGGGCCCCTGTGGTGTCAGTTCTGAAGACGAGGATGTAAGTCTAGGTGAAGTTGCTGCAGGTGCAGATCTTGGTGGTAGTAGTAAATAGTCAAATGAGAGTTTTGAAGGCTGAAGTGAAAAATAATTCCACATGAATAGCTGCTGAATAGGGGCCAGCTGGTCCTGAGAGATGGTAAGCATCACATTAAGCTACAGGCTGCACTTCTAGTGATGCCCTTCTCATTAATTCCTTTAAGTTTTAGGTTTACAATCACACTCCCTCAGACATAAGGACTTTGGTTTCCTGGAATCCAACCAGTGAGTTTTGGAATTAAGCCTCCCCATTGTAGGTCGGCAGCCTTTATCGTTGGAACTATGATTGTAGTTGATTATTTTTGAGCCGCCTCTGCCTTTAATTCTTGATTAATAAAAACATTCTTGGCAAATGCTTTCTTGCTGGTGCATCTTGCAGAGGTCCAAGAAATTCACCTCTAGCAGCATAATACCAATACCCAGGGCCATCCTTCTTAATCATGACTTTAGTTCCAAAAGCAAACAAAGTAAAACCAGGAGTCCCATTCCATTAGTTTAAGCTGTGGTATACAGCAGCCTGATCCTGCTTTAAAAACTCTTTTTCTCCCAAAATAAATGCTTTGGGCCCTATAGGACACTCAGTTAAGAGCATCAAGAGGGCACCAAAAGGCAAGGATTGATGTAAGCACCTACCCAACTAAAATCCAACTATGAGTTTTTAAAAAGTAGTGGCTTTATACTACTGAGCTGGAATTAGTGGCTGCTGAAAGCACAATTGCCCCATCCCAAATTCCCACTTTAAAAAATTTAAGTCTATTCATTCCAATTATAGGACCTCAAAAAGAGACTTGCTCAGATCTGGAGTGGGGAATTTGCATGCCTGCTGCCTTCCCTGGATGTGGTAGCAGTTTCTCAGGCTCCCTGTCCAGAATTATATCCTAATTTCCCAATGATGGCATTTGCTTTGCTTACCATCATACCACACTGAAAAGTTAATTAAATGGATCTGCATTAACGTAGAAGCTAAAACTATAAAGCTTCTAAAAGAAAACATAGGAGAAATCTTTTTAAGCCTGGTGTCAGCAAAGGCTTCTCTAAAGGATCCAGAAAGTATTAACCATAAAGAAAAAGATCAAAATTAAAACCTGTTCTTCGAAAGACTGTTAAAAAGTGAATAAGCAAACAGAATATGGAGTAAATACTTGTGACACATACCTGACAAATGTTCACTTGTATTAATCATAAAGAAAACAGATTAAAACCACAATGAGATACCAATACACACTCACTAGAACTGCTAAAGTTAAAAAGACTCAAAATTCAAATATACAAGGATTTCCAGCAATCAGAACTCTCACATATGACTCAAAAGAATGCAAAATGGTACAACCACTTCAGAATTTGGTCTGAGAAATACTACCCTATGACCTGCAACTCCACTTCTAAGTCTTTATCTAAATAAATGAAAACAAAAGACCTGTACAAAAATGTTCACAACAACTTCATTCATAATAGCTTAAAAAAAAGGAAAACAACCCAAATATCCTTCAACGGGAGACGAGATAAACATTGTTTGGTATCCTAAAGGGTTTCCTCCCTGGAGTAGTGTACCTTCAGTACTTCAAATGGAAAGGTGAATTTTTTGTAAAGTGGGAAAGGGTTAGTAAGAAAAGAAAGGTGGAAAAGGAGAATCAACAAGACCCATTTTTAAAAATTACTTTTAAAAACTGTAAAATACACATTTAAATTGACCACTTCAGAGGGGTGTGTATAGCTCAGTGGTAGTGTGCACTTAGCACGCACAAGGTCGTGGGTTGAATTCCCAGTACTCCATTTAAAAAAAAAAGAAAGAAACGAAAAAAATAATTTGTGGAAAACCACAAGAAGAAAAATTAAAATAAATTTACCACTTCAACCAGTTTTAAATGTACAGTTCAGCAACATTAAGTACATTCACACTGCTGTGCAACCATCATTTCCATCCATCCACAGAACGTTTTTCATCTTGCAAAACTGAAAGTCTGTACCCATTAAACTCCCCACTCCCATCTTAATCCAGTCCTTGGCAACCACCATTCTACTCTGTCTTTATGATTATGACTACTCTAAGTACCTCTTAATACTAATGGAATCATACAATATTTGTTCATGACTGGCTTATTTCACTTAGCATAATGTTTTCAAGGTTCATAAATACTGCAGCATCTATTAGAATTTCATTCCTTTTTAAGGCTGGATAATATTCCATTGTATGTGTATACCACATTTTGTTTATCCATTCATTCATTGATGGGCAGTTGGGTTACTTCCATCTTTTGGCTAATGTGAATAATGAACATGTGTGTACAAATCTCTTTGAGACCTTGCATCAGTTATTGTGGGTATATAACCCAGATGCAGAATTGCTGGATCATGCGGTAATTTTGCTTTTTGATAATAGCCATCCTAATGGGTGTGAAGTGGTTTTGATTTGCATTTCCCTAATCATTAATGATGTTGAGCATCTTTTCATGTGCTTATTGGCCATCCGTATAGCCTTTTTTGGAAATATCTACTCAAGTCCTTTGCCTACTTTTTTATTCAGGTTGTTTGTTGTTGTTGAGTTTAGGGGGTTTCTATATATTCTGGATATTAATCTTTTATCAGACATGTGATTTGCAAATATCTTCTCCCATTCTGTGGGCTGCCTTTTTACTCTGCTGACAGTATTCTTTGAGCACAAAAGTTTTTGATTTTAATGAAGCCCAATTTGTCTATTTTTCCTTTTGTTGACTGTGCCTTTGGTATCATATCCTCTAAGATAATTGCCAAATCTAATGCAAGGAGCTTTCCCTCTGTGTTTCCTTCTAAGAGTTTCACAGTTTTAGCTCTTACATCCAGGAATAAGATCCATTCTTAAGAAAGGTATTTATGGAAAGTGAAGTTCTGCATATTGATTCCTTTAAAACTATGCATGCCCACCTTCTCCCTGGAATGTTTTTGTGTACCCCTACACTGAAGACTGTAGTTTGAAGAATCTATTCTTGCTCAATCACTTAAGTCCTTTTTTGGCCTGTGTTACCACTCTGCTGACTAATTTCTTTTTGTTTGTAAACATACTAGAGTCTCTCTCATGCAAAACACACACTCCAATACAAAACCTTTAAATATTAGTTGAATAAATAAATGAATATCCACCAAATATAGCTAATCTCCTAGGCGCTATACTGTTCCCTTGCACTGTTCTTGATCCATGTGCCGTCCCTGGGTGCTATGGGCTGACATTTGTTGTGTTGCCCCAAAATTCATATGTTGAAGTCTCAATCCCCAATGTGATAATATTTGGAGAGGGGGGCCTTTAGGAGGTAATTAGATCATGAGGGTAGAGCCTTTATGAATGGGATTAATGCTCTTATAAGAGACAAAAGAGAGATGATCTCTCTGTACCATGTGAGGATACAGCAAGAAGGAAGCTGTCTGATAGAAAACAAACTTTTGGTTACCAAAGGGGAAAGAAGGGGAGGGATAAATTAGGCGTTTGAGATTAGGATATACAAACTACTATATACAAAATAGAAAAACAACAAGGTCCTACAGTATATAGCACAGGGAACCATATTCAATAGCTTGTAATAACTTATAATGGAAAATAACATGAAAAAATATACGTGTATAACCAAATCACTATGCTGTACACCAGAAACTAACACAATCAACTATATTTCAGTTAAAATTAATTAATTAATTAATTAATTAATAAAAAGAAGGCAGTTGTTAGCCAACCAAGACGATCTTCTAGGAACCAAATCAGCTGGCACCTTAAGCTTGAACTTCCCTGCCTCCAAAACTGTGAGAAATAAATTTCTATTGTTTAAGTCCAGGGTATTTTGTTATGGCAGTCCAAGCTGACTAAGATACTGGACAATCTTATCCATTCTCAATTTAACCACCATAACTACCATTTCTATGATTATAATTTCTACATCTCCACCTCCGGCTTAGACTTCCTCTATAAAGTCCAAATGCCTGCCAGAAATTGCCACCTGGCTATCCCATAGGAATCTCAAGCTCATGTACAAATTAAACTATTACTGTAGGGAGACATTTATATAATTCATTAGAACCACTTTTTCTGATGAATAGAAATTTACCAGGTTTTAAATATTCTTATAAACTGGTCCTTTACACCAGCAAATTATAGTTAGGTTCCTAGTTTAAAAGTGAGTTTTGTAACACAAGCACAGTGTGGCAGTGAAGGCTTAGAGTGCAGTGTCCGGACATACTCTGCCTGGGTTCAGAGATAGACCACCTGGAAGCAAATCTTGGCTCTGCCACACTACAGGACCTTAAGCAAGTTATTTAACTAAATGCCTCAGTTTACTTATCTGTAAAAATCAAAATAAAGATAATGTCTACGTCATAGTTATCAGGATAAAATGACAATGTAAATTCATTAGAAGAGTGTGTATGATACATCAAATGCTTAGTAAATGCTAGTTATTACTATTTTTAAGGGTTTATTTAAAAAATTATTGGGATTTTGATTGCATTCCCATTGATGCATTCTGGTTTAGCTACATGACTGATTTTAAGTTTGATTTGCCAGCTAGATTACATGGTAGACATTTTCCACAAATTAAGCTCCAAGGTTCTGACAAATATATATTTAAAGCACATGTGCAATATACATTATGCCAGAAAATACATCCTTTGCAGCCATTTATGATAGAAATATTAAGATGCTAACTTAAAAATGTGCAAAGTAGTAAATAAAATTTTTTAAATTTTAGGGGGGAAAATTTTTAAATTCTTTTAAGTCATTCAGGGGGTTTCAAGACCATTGGCTTAGTGAACATATTTTAGAGTCAGATTGCCTGGGTTTGAATCAAAACTCCAGCTTTCCATGTACCCTTGATAAGTTATATTTAACTTCTATATGCCTCAAAGCTCTCCTCCTACACAATGGGAGTAATAGTGGTACCTACCTCATATGATTACTATAAGGAGAAAACAGGAGCATGCATAGGAAGCAATTATATTGACAGCAACATTATTCATAATAGCTAAAAACTGAAAAGAATCCAAATGTCCATTAACCAGTGGATAGGTAAATAAATATGACACACTCATAAAAAGGAATGCAATAATATGAATGAACCCAAAACACACTAAAGAAGCCAGACATAAGACTAAGAATTATATCATTTCAATCATATGAAAATTCTGGAAAACATAAAACTACAGAGGCAGAAAGCAGATCAGTGAATGCTAGGACTTGCAGTCAGAGTGGCAAGTGGAGATTAAGAATAAACTGGTGTTGGAAATATTCTAAATCTGAATAGTGTTCATGATTGTATCAAACGGAACACTTACAATAAGTGAATTTTATGATACATAAATTATGCCTAAAAAAGTTTTGAAAAATTTTAAAGCAACAATGTGTTAAATATTATTACTCCTGCTCTATGGTCAGGTGTTTAAAATCATAACATTATGCTGGAAAGGACCTTCCTGAGTCTGTCTGTTTCTACTCTCGGAAACAAGAGTAATAAACAGAACCATAGCTGAGTGCTGACTCTGCCATAGTTACACATTTTACATGGGTTCTCTCATTGAATCATCACAGTCCTCTATGGGGGTATGTTCTGCTACTATCCCCATTTTACAGACTATGAAATAGGCTCAAACAGGTTGAGAGACCTGCCCCAGAACAATATAACTCATATGAGGAAAAGCCAGTATGCAAACTCAAGACCATCTGATTCCAAAGCCCATCCTAAAATTCATATGGAATTTTATAAGACTCTGAATAGCCAAAACAACCTTGAAAAAGAACACAGTTGGAAGATTCACAAGTCCCAATTTCAAAACTTAACTATAAAGCTTCAGTAACCAAAAGAGTGTGGTACTGTTCCAGATTTGCAGATACTAACTACTATGTATAAAATAGATAAACAACAAGTTCCTTTTGTATAGCACACAGAATTATACTCAATATCTTGTAGTAACCTATAATGAAAAAGAACATGAAAACGAATGTACGTATGTATATATATGACTGCAACATTATGCTGTATACCAGAAAGGGACACATTGTAAACTGACTATACTATAATAAAATAATAATAATAATAATAATTTTTTTAAAGTGTGGTATTGGTATAAGGACACAGATACTGAACAATGGAATAGAGAACCCAGAAACAAACCCTTACATACATGGTCGAGAGATTTTCAACAAGGGTGCCAAGACCATTCAACAGGAAAAAGACAGTCTTTTTAACAAATGGTCATAGGAAAACTGGATATGAACAGTCAAATAAATGAAGTGGGACTCTCACTCAATACCATATATAAAAGTTATCTCAAAAAAGGATTAAAGACCTAAACTTAAGATCTAAACTTCTTAGAAGAAAATGGGGGAAGCTTCATGCATTGGATTTGGCAATGACCTCTTGGATATGATGCCAAAAACAGTCACTCAAAAACAGACAAATTGGACTTCATCAAAATTAAAAACTTTTGTACTTCAAAGAGCGATATCAACAGAGTAAAAAGGCAACTCATGAATAGTAGAAAATATTTTCAAACCATATATCTGATATGGGACTCATAATGAGAATATATAAAAAACTTCTAAAACTCAACAAAAGACAGCCTGATTCAAAAATGGGCAAAGGTTCAAGATTTGAGGCAATAACTACTATATACAAATTAGATAAACAACAAGTTTCTACCTTATAGCACAGGGAACTATTTTCAATATGCTGTAGTAACCTATAATGAAAAAGAATATGAAAAGGAATACATGTATGACTAAAACATTACACTGTACACCAGAAATTGATACAACATTGTAAACTGACTACACTTCAATTTAAAAAAATGGGCAAAGGACTTGAATAGACATTTCTCCAAAAGAGATATACAAGTGGACAATAAGCACATGAAAATATGCTCAATATCATTAACAATTAAGGAAATTACAGATCAAAACCACAAGATACCATGCCACACCCATTAACATGGCTATTGAACAAAACACAAACAAAAAAATCTAACAGAGGCTATGAAGATGTGGAGAAATGTGAATCTTGTGTATTGCTGGTGGGCATGTAAAATGGTAGTCACTGTGAAAACATATGGCACTTTCAGAAAAAATTAAAAATAGAATTATCACATGACCTAGGAATTCCACTTTTGGATATAAACCCAAAAGAAATGAAAGTAGGGACTGTACCCCCCGCCCAGGTTCACCACAGCATTACAATAGCCAAAAGATGGAAACAACCCAATGCCCATTAACAGACAGATAACTATATATATATATAATTTTTAAATGTATATTTAAATTTTTTTAAAAAGGAATGAAGTTTGCATGCATGCTATGACATGAATGAACCTTGAAAACACTATGTTAATTGAAATGTCAGGCACAAAATGACAAATATTGTATGATTCCACTTATATGGGGTCTGAGGAAAGGCAAATTCACAGAGACAAAATATAGATTAGAGGTTACCAGGGGCTAGAGGGAGGTGGCAATGGGAATTATTTGCTTAATGGTTCGTTTGTGTCTGGGGCGATGAAAAAGTTTTAGAAACAGTGTTGATGGTTTCATTACACTGTGAACGTAATTAATGCACATTGTTACACATAAAAATGGTTTAAATGGCAAATTTTGTTACAACATATGTAATATATTTATCACATCTTTGTAAAAAAAATCAGTAATGTAATATAGGGAAAATCATTGAATTAGACACCTTAAAGGCGTGATCTGTATGGTGTGTGAATTCTATCTCAAAGCTGTTTTTTAAAAAGGTAACAGTGGTGGCTAATATTTAGTGAAAACTTTCTGCACACCAGTCACTGTTCTAAGAGCATTACATACACCTCTCAACAACCTACAAGATGCCTATATTTCTTAACCTCATTTCACATATGAGGAAATTCAAGTTAGGTAATTTGTCCAATGTCACTAAGTTAGTGGAGGAGTTAGGGATTCAAAGCCTATCAGAAGCTAGAGCTCCTACAGTTACCAACTCTGCTCTATTGAGTCCCACAGTGTGATAGGAAGGTTATAAAAGGCACCTGATAGATGCCCTGTTAACTAAGTGAATGACATGAACAACTACTGTGGGAGTATAGCAGAAAAATTAATTCTAAGCACTTGGTATACAGCTAGAAGAGTTCATGATTTATGATCCCTAAAATTGCAGAACTTTCCAATAGCTTTAATCTTAATACAACTCTGAATCAGACTATTAACACCAGTTTATACATTTAAACATTGGCAGGTGAATATAACCTTGCCTATGTATCTTCAATAAGACTGGAGAGTTCACTTAGTAACCTCTCCATTGACAGTTCTCTGAAAGGCTACAAAGTCCTAGGCTCCTAAAGGTAACAAAAATAAACCCAATTCTGGTAACACAATTCTAAAAAGAAGGGTGCTACAGATGTCCAAAAACAGAGACCCAGTAGCTATCCTGTAGGTTAGGTACCTAGTTAGATGCTAGTTAACCAGACAAGGTTCAGGTCCAACAAATGGTAACATACTATTAGTTACTTCAGATATTGCCAGTCCTACCCTCACTCATCAGTTCTTGATCCTCTCCCTATAGTCCTCACAAGTGTGCTGATGTTGACATTATTAAACCATTCACACTGGTAGCATTACTCAACAGGAAGTTGAAAACTAACAAACTAGGGCACAATCCAGAGTTCAGAAAATGAACCAGGTGATCAGGCGCATCAGTCTACTGAACTCCTTCACCTAGATCCCGCAACTCTGACCTTCACAAGCAAACCTGGAATATGCAAAAGATACAATTACCCTTACAGCATATACAGTACAAAGTCCTTTCTGTTAAAAAATGCACGCCCAGAGTTGAGTCCAGTCGCACAACATCAATTCTAAAGTTAAAAGAAAAACAGATTTTCAACGCCAAAAGAAATCTAAAAAGTGAATAAAAGGAAACATGCCTCTCCTCCCACATTCGCCCAACGGGCACAGGACCCACCAGACCACTCTCCCGCCTCCAGCTTCTACCGACCCGCGTGTCGGGGTCCGAGCTCTCGCGCCCTGTGGTCCTGCTGAGCCCACTCGGGTCTGTCCAGGTCTGAGGGCGAGGTTACGGTGCTAGGCACAAGAAAGGCTCCCTCTTCAGCGATGCCTCAGAGAACTGGATCAGATTCCTGCAAAAGCAGGAATAAAGGGGGAAGAAAGGGCCGCCTGCAGCTCCGCGGACCCGAAGCACCGAACCGCGACCACGCGCCAGCCCCAGACCCCGCAGCCGGCCGCCCCGAGACCTGACCGGTAATTCTGCCGCCGCGCCGGGCCCCGCGCCGGGCCCCGCCCCGGGACCGCGACCGTTCCGGGGCGTTCCTCCCGTGGGCGGCACCTCCCTCACCACCCCGCCACTTGACTCTTCTTGAGCGAGGCCGCGGCTGCCCCGCGACACCGAAGCCGCAGCTTCCAGGCCGCGAGGGTCTGCCACGTCCAGAGCAGCCTGGCAGGCCAGCTCCTTCCCCACAGGCTCCGGCACGCCCTCTTTACCACCCCAAACCCTTACCGAGGCAGCGCGGCCTCCGCAGCCCGCTCCTAATCCTCAGCCACAGCCACCGACCCAGCGCCGCGGAGACCGGAACTTCCTCCGCTTTCGGCCGCTGCCTCCACAAAGGCGCCGCCGCCTTCAGCGCTCGGCCCGCCGGGAGATGGAGTACAGCTGCGGGTCCCGCCGACTCCACTCCCGCCGTGCCCCGCGCGTGGGGCGGGGGGCGGGACGGGGGTGTGTGCTTGCCTGCGGGGGCGGGGCGTGGGGGCACGCTCTCGCCGGCGTCCAATGGGAGGGCGCTTCCCCGCCCTGGTCCGCTGGGGCTGCTGGGGGCTGTGGTTTGGCCTCTGGCCCGCGGCCCCTTGTCTTCTTTGGCTCTTTGGAGTTGAGCAAGGCGTGCATTTTCTTGGTGGCTTGGCCTTGCTCCCCGCCGGAGCGGATATGGCCCTGACCTGCCTAGCTTGAAAACGCCTTATTTTCTCTTAGTGTAAAGGAAATGGAAGGGAACCTTCTCCGTCCTAAGCCTTCTGGGTCAGGGACTTCTGGCCCACTCAAGCGCCTGACTCCCGACCTTCCCAATACAGGAGTTTAGCCCTTTTGCCCAAGACCTGAGGGTAGGTGCGAGAGATCGTAGAGAAAAACGGTAGTCACAGAGGCTCCTCCCGAAAAACGGTAGTCACAGAGGCTCCTCCCCTTTTCCTTCTGCTGGGTATCCAAGTTAGGCATCCTCAGCTCAAGAATACCAGGTGAGTACCATCAGTAGTCCTACCTATGAAGGAAAATCTGCTCAGTTTCAACAGGGAAACTAGCTCTCGGGCAATAAGTCTGGCTAAGAGTGACTTGTGCGAGGTCACAGAGGTGTCTGCAAATCAGCAATCTAGTGGAAAACGGAGCAGCAAGCTTTAAGTTTGCAGCTCATTTCCAGGATCTACTTACAGCTAATGTTCTTCAAATGGCCAGCTCCAAGTCTCCAAGTGGAGTGTCTACATTGTTGAAATGCTTGGTGGTTCCAGCTACCTGGTATCCCTGTCAGTGGATCCTCAGGGAAGGTAACCTGACTTTATAGCCTAAATTCAACATCATGGGATCAAAGAAGTCTCCACAAGAAAAGCTTGTAAATCATTATAAAATAAAGCAAGACTTTTCTGTAGAGAAAAGAGATTGTTGGGTTAAGTAGTCTTTAAAGTTACCTTCCTACTTTTCAAGCATCTTTTCTGAAGTCATTCTTTCATTCAAGAACTGTGTGAAGCACCTGCTTGTAAGCCAGTCACTGCATTAGATGCTGGGGTTACAGGAAGGTGAACAAAGCTGATAGACTTTGCTGGTCTAGTGGAGACATGAGTGGGGCCAGTTACTGAAGACAGACAACAAACTAAACAAGATATATAATCTCTGCTGAAATGAATTTGATTTCTGTAAGGAGGGAGATGGAAAGTTGTTGGAGGGCTCTAAACAGAATAATATCATGGCTTCTATGTTAACAGGATCTCTCTGGCTGCTGAGTGGAGAATAGGCTGAAGGTGGAAATGGCAGAAGCAGGGCAGCTGGTTGGGAGATTATTGCAATAATTTAAACATAGAAGGATGATACTTGTACCTGTGTGGTCACAGTGGAAACAGGAGACATGGACTGGGATGAAGGGAAAGAGGGAAGAATAAGGAAGGAGCAATTTGGGTAGGAAGAGCAGGAGCTCAGTTTGGGGTAGGTTGTTTTTGATGCCAGTAGACAAGATGTGGAGTTGGCAGTTGGGTACATTAGTCTAGAATTCCAGGTAAAGCTCAAGGTTAGAGATGCAAATCTAGGAGGTATCAACATATCTGGTATCTAAAGCCATGGGCCTGGATGAGAATACCTAGGGAGTGAGAGAGTGAGTATAGTCAGGATAGCAGAGTTCCAGCCCTGAGCCCTGGGACACACCAGCAGTAAGATATTCCAGGTGAGAGGAGGAACACTTACACAGAACTCCAGGTACTTTGACTTTGCCTCCCAAACTGGACCATTATTGGTGGATGTCTCCCTTATCAGAAAGTACCTTATCCTCTAAAGAGGTAAACCATATTAAGGAACTAGTTATTTTGTCTCATTCCAATCTCCTTGGGCAATAATAATTGCTACTCTTTATCACAACTCTGTGCCTGGCATTGTATTGATACTTCATTACTCATTTAATCTTCACAATAACAGTCTGATATCCCCTTTTATAGTTATGGAAACTAGAGCCCAGCCACAGCTGGGAAGTAGAGGGTGGGGAGATTCCAACCCAGATCAGTCCTACTCCAAGGTTCATGCTCCTGTTTTCCCCTTTTCTTTCCTTAGGGTGATTATTGAGGGTTTTCACAGGAAGCATCTAAAAAAATTTTTTTTAACTTACAGGAGTACTATGGACTGTAAGGTTATTTATACTGCCTTAGATGAGGAAGTATGAGCTATGTAAAAGAGCTGACCCAGAACAGCGCCCTCACCTGGAATGGAGAATACAGCGTCCAGTTGCAGAGATGAGTTGGCTCACCTTCAGCCCCTAAATCCTCACACGGAAGAATCCAGCAAAGAGAAAGACATGGTCCTGCCTGTTGTTGATTGTTGCCTTGGTCTCATTTGGGGTCATGGCTCTTCAGCCTTGAAAGTAGGGGCCTGATCAAATGTTAAAATGAGAGACAGGAGCCATGAAAATTTCCAGCAGAGCAGGAAAACCAGCTGCCTTACCAGGGGCTGCAAAGTAATAAAGTCAGGGAGGAAAACCTCTTCAAAATTTCCAGGGAAGGACTGACTATTCTTATTTTAGCTCGGAATACTTCATATTGTATATCTTGTATTTGTATGAGGGGGAAATTGCTGAAAATGTTGAAAGAGTCATTAAAGGATTTGTCCTGAGTCACACAAGCAAGATAGGAACAGGGCTGGGAACGGATCCCAGTCTCAGAATACAGTCACTTTAGCTACCTCTTCACAGCACCTCAGGTTCTGAAATATCCACTCAAGCCATGAAAGAAAAGAAATATGGGGAGGAACAGATGTCTTATTTGTTCTTTGCTCCAGTCCCAGCTAGACCTCACCACTGCTGTTGTGAAGATGACATGCTATGCTGGGTTCATGAAAATCATAGGCCTAGACAAAACAGAAAACTGTGGTTTTGAGGAGCCCCTGACCTGGAGGTGCAGGGTAGCCTGTGGTTTGTGGCAAAGCCTGAGGCTTGAAGGATCATCATATAGGGCAGTAGAGCCATCACAGGATTGACATTTATTATTATTCCAAAAGACCAAGTTATATTTCTTGGTAGTTCTGTCAGCAAAAAGTGACCTTTCAGAAGGGTTGTCTTGGGGAGAAGGTATAGCTCAGTGGTAGAGCCATGCTTAGCATGCATGAGGTCCTGGGTTCAATCCCCAGTACCTCCACTTAATAAATAAATAAACCTAATTACCCCCAAACAAAAAAAAAATCCAAACAAACAAAAAGTTAAAAAAAAAAGGGGTTATCCCAATATTCAAATATATAAATACAGGTCAACAGGTGGATTAAAACAGAGTTTTAAACAACAACTGTAAAATGTTTTAGTAAGTATCCACAACGGTTTGCTCTGTGAGAATGTCCTAGGCTCAAGTCTTAGCCCAAAGCACCTGGGGTGTATGGCCACTCTTTTGGCTAAAGAGATGCAATACTTCCAAATGAGTGTGGTGCTATTTGGTGAAGCTCATGTGCTTAAAAGCAAAAGTGAGACTCAAAGAAGCCCTGAGGTCACATGAAGACTATGGAGATTGGTTAGGTATGTTAGAAAAGTTTAAATGTCTTTTATGGGGATCAATTCTGTGGGGTGCAACTTCTGGTTAATGGAATATAGCCAGGTTATTTCTGTACCAGCCAGGGAATATGAGAGCTTCTTGGCTTAAACTCTTATAATGTAATATGGCAGGATTAATGAGAGCAAAACCGTGTAAATGATATTTATTCTAAGGGAGGGAGCCTGTCCTTCTGATCTAGTGAGGAGAGAAAATGAATGACCTGGGAAGACCCAGAGACTCCTCTCCCCCTCTCTCCTCTCCAGGAGAACAGATGGGTAAGGAATTGGGCATTTTCTCACAGGTTCTTACCTAAAAGGGAGGAGAAAGCTGCCCTTAAATTATGTGCAAGGGTCTAATAGCCTGTGCAAAGCCATCTCTGGTAAAAGGCCACAGCTTTGTCACCATGTCAGTCACAAGCCAGTGTTGTGGAGGTAAGCTCCAAGTGACAGCTGTCTGAGACTACGAGAAAAGCTGAGGGGCAGAGCTCTCTCCCAATTCCAGTGTAGGACTGAGACGGAAACAGGACACTGCATTGGGGTGCTTGGAACAGCAGGGAGAATCAAAGGAGTGATTTCAGACTTTTTCCTTCATCTCTGAACTGTTGGGTGAATTAACTGTGAGGCTATAAAGTGATCTGATTGCTTCAGAGATGGCATGAGCAGTATTGTTGTTAATCCCTAATTTTACTTCTTTAAACTGTTCTCCAAAAATAAAATTGTTTCGGAAAGCTTTATGTTTTCCTGTTGTTTTTATCACTTTGCATCTAGGAAATTACAAATTACCATAGGAGAGGTATCCTTGCCCTGGCAAATCACCTGGGAAGTTTTTAAAAAGATAATGAGGCCTGAGTCCCATCCCAATCCAATTAAATCAAAATCTCTAGGAGTCGTATCCAGGCATTTGTGTGTGTGTGTGTGTATTTTTTTTTTTAAGTTCCCAGGGCAGAGTCGAGAACTACCGTTCTAGTGCCTCATACTGATATATTAAAACGTAATGGCTAAAAGGAATTTTTTTAAGCAATAATAGGTGTGTCTACACCCTTTTAGCCAATGTGGCCAAGCCCACTAGTGACATTTATCCAGCCCACAAACTTGCAATGTCCTTCCACAGTCAGTGGAGGAAACAACCTTAACGTCTCTTTCTTTCCATTGAAATAAACCTCTTGTTGGGTAGGGCGGAGGGGCCGGGGTTTCTGGGCCTGCGGTCCACCCCGGGCTTTGGGTTTGGGGAGGTGCCTGGGCTTGGCCGGGACGCTGGAGAAGGAAGTGCCGGCCGAGGCCATCCCGACCCGGGTCAGGTCCCGCCCAGGGCTCTGCCAGGACCGGGC
Organism: Camelus bactrianus; assembly: GCF_048773025.1. Lineage (NCBI taxonomy): Eukaryota > Metazoa > Chordata > Mammalia > Artiodactyla > Camelidae > Camelus > Camelus bactrianus. The sequence goes on from NC_133555.1 coordinate 33,642,020, forward strand.
GCCCGGCCCCGCCTCGCGGCGGCCGTGCACTGCGAACTACATCTCCCATAATGCACCCTGGGGGCGGGCAGGGCCAGGCCCAGAGACCGTAGCCGGGCCTCTGCCGCGAGAGGCCGGCGAGGGCTGTCTTCCTGAGCCGGCAGCCGGACGACGGGCGGTGGTCAGCGCTGTGGCCATGTCTGCGTCCGCAGGGGATCGTGGTCTCGCGAACCTGAGCCCTCACTCCAGGCCCGGCCGGACACCCGTGCCCTCCCGGGGGTCCGGCAGAAGGCAGTGACCGGCAATCTCTGTGCGTCCTGCCCCCTCCTCCCAGAGAAACAGGTGAGTCCGACTACCAACTCACGTGGCCTGGGGGCACCTAGAGACTGGAGAGCTGTCATCTTTGGAGGGAGGGGCTTGAAGACTGGGAGCCTCTGCCGTCTATGCTGCCATTTGCGGTAGGAGGACTAGGTCTCTCTGGGGTCACTTAGACGGTTGGTCCCCAGCTGGGGAATACAAAAGGCGAGGCCTGGAACTCTTCCTTTGGCTGAGAGGGCAAAGTCCTGTAGGGGCAGTGGCCAGGTAGTACTGCCCCACCCCCCAACGCACACTTTCTGCAAGCAGAGGGCTCTCAAACATTTGCAGTGGTTGACTGTGGGGTGAGCAAGGCAGCTCCTGAAAGTGTCTTGGGGCTTGGAACTTTGCTCTCAAGGGTGTCCTGGCTCAGATAACCGAGCTGCCGCTTATACCAGGTGAGCCACTCTGAGCTGGAGTTTGCTGGGGGAGGGTAAGCAGCCTTTGTCAGAGAGGGGAGTGGCCACCAGCAGTGACAAGTACCAGGCCATACTCTCAGCAGGGTAGGCATCCTGCTGAAGCAGCTACAGCGCAGCCTCACGTGGACCCTGTCTGCCACACCTCCATGCATCCTGGCACTATCCTCCCAGGTGGACCACTCCTCAAAGGATCAAGGCAGGATGGAGCACTGTGTAAGCAGGAAGAGGGAGCTGGAATAGTAGAGAGCCAGTTGGGAGGGGCTCTTGCAAGGCCCTCCCTTCCTTCAGGCCAGGCACCTAGAGGAGGGAGGCACAGTAGAAGGGCTGATTGAGCTAACTTGTTTGGTAACATCGCTCAAAGGCACAGCAGAGCACTTCTAGGGAAATTAGCAAGCCCTGTGGTCTTCTAGAGAGGCTGCCTGAGAAGGGGCCCAAAGGGAGTATCTGGTTCTAAGAGACTTCTCTTGTTTGACTGCTTCAGATTCAGCCCCCCAAAAGCTTCGGCCACACAAGTTAAGGCTTCAGTGGCTACTAGGTAGGTTTTGCGATGAGTCTTTCACCCTCCCTGCCTAGTTTCCAGTGTAAGTGTCCAGAGAACTGTTTGCTTCTTCAGAGCTTTTGGCTGGATCCCCAGATTGGCCTTGGAGTTACTGAGGTGCTGCATGATCTCAGGTGGCAGGGGAACTGTTAAGAAGGAAGGGTCCACCAGCCTCAGCCAGCTTAGCCTGCCCTCACTCTTTGCAGGTACCATGCTGGGTAATACTCAGACATGCTGGCTTAGTTACCTGAGGGATCAGTGAGTAATGGGCCCTCAGAGCATCCCATAAGCTGCTATAGACCTTGTTTGAGTCTTTGAGCCAGAGGTGCAAGGACACAGAGCAGGTGCATGTGACAGACTAAGGAGTTCAACTTGGCAGACACTTCTAGGAGCAGCAGAGAACTAATAGTCTGTTCCTGCAACTTCAGGATGAATAGCCAGTTAGCCTGGGGGAACTCCTAGCCCTAGGCCAATAGACATCTTTTGGGCCCAAAGTCACAGAAGGGTCATTTCAGGCCACAACCCACCTTGCTTCATGAGGTCAGAAACACGTTTTCCCAAGCCAGTTCATTCTGGGCCTGGCTCAGGGGGAGCAAACTCTCAAAAGAAAGATTTACATGGCAGAGACCACTGGGTCTGTGTGTAAATGCAGATACACACGATCTGAATGCTGAATAAGAATAATCACAATATGCTAAAGACAGCTGAGTGTACAAATGCCTACTCTGTGCCAGGGTAACCAAATTACATGGATTCTGTCATTTAATCCTCCCACAACCCAATGAATGGTGCTATCATTATCTTCATTTTATAGGTAAGAAAGCTGAGACTCATAAAACCAAGCCAGGTTAATCCAGGTCCCTCTGACTCCAGAGCCATTGTTATTGAGCACTTGACTACAACCAAGGACAAATCTTCCCCACAAGCAGGAGTCTCCCCAGGCTACACTGGAGCTGGGTGTTCTTTGAGGATTTTTCACCTTCTCCCTTACAAAATTATATACTCCTGCTGACATTTTGAAATTTGTGGCAGGTCACAGGGTGACCCTCAGTGTAGAAAAATAAAGTAGAGCAAGGGGGATAAGAATCCAGGATATTTCTAAGGTCACACTTGAGCAGCAACCTGAAGGAAGTGACAGAGTGGGTCATGTAGATATTTGCCCAAGCAATGGAATAGGTGAGGTGGGGGGGGGCAGCGGAAAAAGCAGGGAGATGTGGTCCAGGCAGAAAGTTCAGCAAGAACAAGGTTCTGAAGTGAAGGAGTACTCAGGATTCACATTTACAATGCACTTAAGGAAAGCCATGAGGTCAGTGCGGCTGGGCTGACACAAAGCAAGTCGGGTAAAGGGCAGGAGATGAGGTCAAAGAATTAATGGGAGGGGGTGTAGATAGAGTGGTTCTTGTGCATCACTGTGAGGAAATTGGCTTTCTCTCTGGGTGAGGTGGGACCATTACAGAATTGTGAGCAGAGGAATTACATGACCTGGCTTCTGTTTCAAGTGGATCACTTTGAGTGCTGTGAGAAGGGGATAGACTGCACAGGGACAAGGGCAGAGGTCAGTAAACTGGTTAGAAGACTGTTGTAGCAGTCTGCTAGAGATGTAATATTGGCCTGGACCAATGTGGTAGTGGTGGAGGTGATGAGAAGTGGTCAGTCTCTGGATATGGGCATTTCCCACACAGCATCAGTAAACTGTTACATGAAAGTTAGACATTTGTCTGGAATCACTTAGTGTCTGTTCCCATTATTTTAAATGAAAAAAAGTATTAACGCTCCCTTCATCAACCCCAAATCCCCATTTTTCTAAAATGGCACTGAAACACAAGGAAAATACATACTTAATATATGCCCGATAAATTATAGTGTTAAAATATAAAATGCTTAAAACATTTCCTCCTTACATCAAACAGTGTTTGATGTAAGCCTCTTTCGTTGGCTCTCAATGATCTTCTGTCAGTTCTATTTGGAATGTCATTTGAGGCTTTAAATGCACATTACATTATTAAAAATATACATCAAGTATTGATGACATAAATATGCAGTTTCTTCTGTATAAACATAAGCTCAGTCAATATGTTTGTTGTATTATTTATCTATTGCTGTGTAACAAATTATCCCAAAACTTACCAGCTTAAACAACCAATAAATATTTATTATTTCATACAATTTCTCAGGGTCAGGAATTTAGGAGCCTTTTAGATGGATGGTTCACATCCGATGTCTCTCATGAGGTTTTAGTCATCCAAATGCTTAACTGGGGCTAGATGTTTTGCTTCCAAGATTGCTCACTCACATGACTAGCACCTTGCTACTGGCTGTTTGCAGGTGTCAGTTTCTTGCCATGAGGTCCTCTCTATAGGGCTGCTTGAGTGTCCTCACAACATGGCTGCTGGCTCCACTTAGAGTGATCTAAGAAGGCAAGGCAGAAACCACAATGTCTTTTATGACTCAGCCTCAGATGTCACACATTGTCATTTTCACATTATCCTGTTGGTTACGTAGATCAGTACTGCTCAGTGTGGGAGGGAAGTATACAAAAGCCTGAATGCCTGGAGTTGAGGATCACTGGGGACCACTTTGAAGTCTGGCTACTGCAGTTAGGTATTAAAAACCAGAGGCATTCTATGGGGCAAGTGTTAATGAGAGATATTTTGCTGGGTGTGCCTGGGTGTATTCTGAATTACAACCGACAGAATTTGCTGATGGTTTGGTATATGAGGTATGGGAAAATGAGAGGCATAAGGGATGACTCCAAGATCATTTGCTAAATAACTAACAGAATGAAATTGTCTTTCGCTGAGATAGAGAAGACTCTGGGAGGAACAACTTTTTAAGGGGATGCTCAGGAACTCAGTTTGGGACATACAACTTTGAGATACTGTAAGATATCCAAGGGCAGACATCAAGTAGACAGTTAAATGTGTGTGCTTCTAGAAGTAAGAAAATAGATCGAGGCTGCAAATAAAATTTGGAATCATTAATGTATCAGTAAAATTTAAAACCACAAGATTGGGTATAATCACCAAGGGATTGAATGGAGACAAAAAAGAGATCCGGGGCAAGGGTATATAGCTCAAGTAGTAGAGCGCATGCTTATCACGCATGAGGTCCTGAGTTCAATCCCCAGTACCTCCATTTAAAATAAATAAATAAACAATTAATTAATTAATTAATTAATCTTAATTACCTCCCCCCACCAAAAAAAAAAAAAAGAGATCCAAGAACTGAAATCTGGATCCCTCAACAGTAAGAAGAACTGCAAAGAGGACTGAGGAGGGGTGGTCCATAAGGTAGGAGGAGAACCAAGAAAGGAAAGTGGAATACCGGAAGCCCAGAGAAGAAAGTGTTTTGAGAGAGGGAAAATAATCAGGTGCATCTGTTGCTGCTGCTGAGTGAAGTGAGATGATCCTGGAGGTCACTGGTGACCTTGAGGCAGCAGTATTGCTGGAGTAATAGAGGCAAAAGTCTAGTTGGAATGGGTCCCACTCTCAGAGGAGACCTCTGTGGATGCCTTCTCGGGTTCCTGCTGAGGGCATGCAGAGCCTTAATTACTCTGGCCCTTTGTCAGATAAGGTGGTCCACACCTTGGTCTTCTGGGCTCTGACCCTTGCTGGGAACCATCACTCTTGATTGTCCTGATTAACAGGATTGGTGGCCTAGAAAATCCCAAAAGGTAAATGTTCTCCTGAATAATGTTCCTTTGCAGATTATTCAAAGCACACTCTGTGTGGGGTAATGCTGCTGGCCAGTGGTACCCAACCCCCAATTACTCTGTGGTGCTCCAGGATCAGTGCAGGAGTGGCCACTATGCTAGTCTCTGGTCCTGCCTCCCTGTCTGTTTTGCACATTGAACTTCTGTAAAAGATTAATTTGAAGAAAGGATTCAATAGCTTACCACAAAGATGACACAAAGAAAAGCTTGAAAATCAGTTCTTTGGTTGTACATGCAGAAGCTGCCTGATAGGAACTGGGGGAGGGGTTGTCAGAGAGTGTTCTTGGACACAGACAAGCTGGGGCCACACAAATGCTAGTGATGGTGACGCTGTTTCTTTGCGATCACTCCTCTCATGAACGTTTTTGAGCACCTACTTCATGCCAGGCTCAGGGTGGGGTCATTTGCCCAAGGTTGTAGAGCTAGTAAGGGACAGGCCTCAGTTATTCCCTGTGAACTCTGCTCCAGGAGGGCAGGGACGGGGTCTGCTTTGCTCACACTAAAACCAGTCCCTCCCAGGCCCCTGCCCTGCCTGCAGTGACCTCCTCATGAGTCTGACTAGTCTTTGCTGCCCTTCTAATCCAGCCAGCCAGCTCTCTCTCCCTTAAGGGGTCAGTGCCTCAGATGGAACCCCTCTCCTGTAGATTGTATGCTGCCTGCCAAATGAAGACCCTGCAGCCTGTCATTCAGGGGCCTTAGAAGCTGACCCCAAGTGAGCCACCCAACTTTGTTATCCCTGACATCCCCTCATGGCCACCTCCACCTGGTCCTGAGTGGGTGTAAGGACTGGGAGATCAGGCTGAGTTTGTCCTCAGTGTCCATCAAATGGGCACTGAGAAGTGACATGTTTATAGCTAGTTTTAATTGAAAAGGCAAGCCCCAGTGCCAAATTCCAAAGGTACAAAATGCAAGGAGAAAAGCAAGGCTCTAGCCTGAAGACAAGCCTGTTTGCTCCAACTCACTTCTTTCCTAGGAAGGGCCTAAATAGCAAAAAGAACTAATTAGTCAACTCGGTTTTAAGTGGAGAAATGTTCATGGCAGGATGTACAGTGGAAGAGATCAGGATACAGAAGGATTTCAGTTCCCAGCTCCACCACTTCTTTCCTGTCATGCCCTTGAGCAGGGTACTCTCTGTCTCAGTTCCTTCATCTGTATAGTTAGCCTGACAAAAATGCCTGCCTCAGAGAGGAGTGATCAGAAGTAGATAAAAGTCCACATAAACTTACAATGCTACCTTGGCATTGAGTAAGTGTTAGCTGCTATTATAAGTTTGTAAAAAATACATACATATATTTTTTATATACATTTTTAGAGAAAGACTAGAAGGACATATACTAAAATGTGAGCAGTGAGAAATACTGGGAATGATGATTTATTCCTTTCTTTATACTTTTTTTGGTATTTTTTTTAAGTTTTCTACAATGACTAGATACCATGCATTCTTTCTTTTATAATCAGAAAAAGAACAGCACAATTCATTTTTTAGAAAGGAGTACTCAGAATCCATTCCCCAGAGGTTTGAATAGCTGGGTCCTGGTGAGGGGTACTTTCCTGTACTTAACCACTGTTAACTCTGCCAGTTACACCCCGCAAATAGCACCTTCCTCCTTACCCTCAACAATGTCTTTGTTTGCCCCACAGGAGAGCCCAGGGAATGGCTGCTGACATACAGAGGAAGAGAAGTGGAGAATGCCCTGATGGCATGTTGGCTCCTTCTGATGGGCAGAGTGTGGAGAGAGCTGAGAGCCCCACACCAGGACTGGCCCAGGGAAGGGAGCCAGGTACGGGCAGGGAGCGCAGCCCAGCCAGCTGATGGCTGGAGCAGCCTCCAGGGCGATCGGGATTCCCAGCCACGCTTTCACTCCCACTCATTCACACATGTGTTCACTCACTCACTGAATATTCGTCCTGTGCTGGGGATACTGCTGGGATCCAGGTTCAGTCTATATCCGGAATTCCTCTCCACTTCAGCCGCTTGCCCTGTGCTGTCTGGCTGCCAATGTGGGCTCTCCTCCTATTCCCTGTGTCTACAGTGTACCTCCCTGGCTCCTTCTCCCCACCTCAGCTCTCAACTTAAATGTCACCTCCTCACAAGGGAGGGCTGCTTTGACCATGCTCTGTACAGAATGCTAGTTATTTTGTAATTTTATTTGTCTATGTATGTATTGTCCATCTCGCTCATCCACGGTTGTGAGCTCTTTAAGCACAAAGCAGTTGTATCCCCTGTACCTGGTGCAGTGCTAAACTCATAATAGAAACTCAAAATATATCTGTTGAACTCCTGTGTGAAAAAAAAATCGGTAAAGGAAGACTGACATGGTCCCTCCCTTGGGGGAGCCGGAGGTTAATGAGACCATTACAGTGGAGCCATGGGTCTCTGAGCAGAATCGGGAAGCCTCCTCCCAGTGAGAGAGATTCGCTGAGCACAGGAGGTATTCCAAGCACAGGGCAAGTGCTGGGCACACAGCAGTGAACAACCAGGTTCCTGCCATCGAGGGGGATCCCCATGCAGCTGAGTAGAGGACAGTAACTGACAAGTGCCACAAGAGAAATCAAGGATCAGGATATGATGGGGAGGTGAGGGTATAGCTCAAGTGGCAGAGCACATCCTTACAGTGCAGGAGGTCCTGGGTTCAATCCCCAGTACCTCCTTGAAAAACAAATAAGTAAACCTAATTACCTCCCCCTCAAAAAAAAAAAAAAAAAACGGGTCAGGATATGATAGAGTGCTGAGGGTTGGTGGTCAGGTGATGGGGGCAACTAACATCTTTGCTGAGAGCTGAAGTGTGACAGGGAGCCGGCCTGCGAGGGGGTGGGAGCGCCTTCCAGGCTGAGGGAACAGGAGATGCAGAGGTTCTGAGATAGGTGGGGGTGTGTTAAGGGCATCCAAAGAGCAGGTGGGCAAAGGCCAGTGTGACTGAGATGGGCAAGGCCTGTGAGATGAGAGTGAGAGAGGCAGGCAGATACCAGCCGCCACTGCAGCCTGGAGGGTTCCGGATCTTATTCCCAGTGTGATGGGAGAAGACTGGCGCTGTAAGTCTCAGAGAGACATGACTTGCAGCAGACAGTAGCAGGAGGGAATGGTGGCTTGCCTTATCAGGACAGGCAGTCAAGCTTAAGAGCTGTATTGGGCACCTTGCTGGTGAGGTGGTCTGCCAGCAGATACCGCTCTGAACACCAGTGCTTTTGGCTGGCAGGTGCTGGGCAGGAGGGTGCCATGTTCGTCCATGCCCGTTCCTACGAGGACCTGACTGAATCAGAGGATGGGGCGGCTTCTGGGGAGAGCCCCAAGGAGGGTGCTGGGGGTCCCCCACCTCTGCCTGCAGACATGCGCCAGATCAGCCAGGACTTCAGTGAGCTGAGCACCCAGCTGACAGGTGTCGCCCGAGACCTGCAGGAGGAGATGCTTCCAGGAAGTTCTGAAGACTGGCCGGAGTCCCCAGGGGCAGCTGGGAGACCAGCCACAGAGCCCCCAAGGGAGGGCATTGGTGAAGGGGATGAGGAGGAGGCTGCCGAGGCATGGCGACTGCACCAGAAGCACGTCTTCGTGCTGAGTGAGGCGGGGAAGCCTGTGTACTCTCGTTATGGGTCAGAGGAGGCTCTTTCCAGCACCATGGGTGTCATGGTGGCCCTGGTGTCCTTTCTGGAGGCTGACAAGAATGCCATCCGTTCCATCCATGCAGGTGAGCCACTTGGAGGAGGGTTCTGTTCTGGGAGGTGTCCCTGGCGAGGTTAATTCATAGCAGGTTTTGAACTCCCAGGAACTAGAGGGCTGGGATGTACTATGTGACCGAGGGCAGTCCCTCCACCTCTCTGAGCCCCAGGTCCTCATCTGAACATGAGGTACAACACTGACTGCCTCATAGGGCTGTTGTGAGGGCCAAAGGTGGCTGGCACGTGGGCTTTGCTCTTGGAGAGGGTGAGAAGCCTGGGGAGGTGACCAAAACATCCCAGATTGTGAGCCCCACCCAGCTCTTGCCACTTAGCCCAAGAATGTTTGTTTTTCTGAAGTGCTTCCTGAGTTTTTTTTAAACTGGCCCCAGTCTGTGAAGCAAGTGGCAGGAACAGGCCTGGAGCCCTTGGGGAAAGGGGGCCCTTGGGCTTCTGTTTTTCTTTTCATCATCCTGAAGCCCCCACTGTGTGCAAGCTCTGAGGGAGGGTGGAGAGAATGTGGAAGGCGACATGCTGCATAGGAAGGCAGGGCTCTAAGGTTGCCTGGCCAGGCCAATCCCGGAGGGCTTCCCAGAGAGGGGCTGAAGCTGACACCACCCCCAATCCCCCCATCAGATGGCTACAAGGTAGTGTTCGTGCGCCGGAGCCCACTCGTGCTGGTGGCAGTGGCCCGCACGCGGCAGTCAGCGCAGGAACTGGCACAAGAGCTGCTCTACATCTACTACCAGATCCTGAGCCTCCTTACTGGCGCGCAGCTGAGCCACATCTTCCAGCAGAAGCAGAACTACGACCTGCGGCGTCTGCTCTCGGGCTCGGAGCGCATCACCGACAACCTGCTGCAGCTCATGGCGCGAGACCCCAGTTTCCTGATGGGAGCTGCGCGCTGCCTGCCCCTGGCGGCGGCCGTGCGCGATGTCGTGAGTGCCAGCCTGCAGCAGGCGCGTGCGCGCAGCCTCGTCTTCTCCATCCTGCTGGCGCGCAACCAACTCGTGGCGCTCGTGCGCCGCAAGGACCAGTTCCTGCACCCCATCGACCTGCACCTGCTCTTCAACCTCATAAGTTCCTCCTCATCCTTCCGCGAGGGCGAGGCTTGGACGCCAGTTTGCCTGCCCAAATTCAACGCAGCCGGCTTTTTCCACGCCCACATCTCTTACCTGGAGCCTGACACGGATCTCTGCCTGCTTCTAGTCTCCACCGACCGCGAGGACTTCTTTGCAGTCTCTGACTGCCGCCGCCGTTTTCAGGAGCGCCTGCGGAAGCGCGGTGCCCACCTGGCACTGCGGGAGGCACTACGCACGCCATACTACAGTGTTGCCCAAGTGGGCATCCCCGACCTGCGCCACTTCCTCTACAAATCAAAGAGCTCGGGACTCTTCACCAGGTGAGGGAAGGCCTTGCTTGAGGCGGACAGGGGTGTGGGGAGGGGGAGCTGGTTGGGCCTGAGTCCTGAAGCTGATGACCCCTCTGGGAATAGACCTACATGCTGTTTGTTTGACTCTGACACCTGGGAACCAGACTCCCTGTCACTCTACCCTACTTCCTACCAGCATATCCTCTATTTCATTCATTGCCCACAAAGCCTCAAAATACTGAGTATACCCAGGGAAGGAAGCTGGAACAGAGGTCTCCTGGGTTTTTTGGCCTGGAGCTGCTCTTTCTTAAGATAAGGTCATTTTGGTCTAGCCCAGGATGTAGAACTCTTCCTCTACTTCTTCCAACAGAGGGGCTGGAGCCAGATGTGGCAACTTCTATCCTCCCTTTACCCCTTTTGGTCCAGGGGGTTCCCAGCTCACTATTCCTCTACTTTAGACCTGTCACTCTGTCTTGGACACCTAAATTCAGACTGGCCTCTCCAGGAGAGTATCACCAAAGATGTCATGAACTTGAAGGAGATGGGAGAACAGGGCTCCAGTCTGAGTGTACCCAGCCCTATCCTGGGGACACTTCAGAGGTGGGGAAACAATACCTTGTCCTGGGGGAGCATTTGGAGGGTAGGACACATGGCAGAGTCTCCCTGGCTAGGAACAGGTGTTTCTGGATCTCCAGAGAAGCCAGTGGAAGTCACTCCTTTGCGAACCCACTCCCCCATCTCCAGCCCTGAGATTGAGGCCCCATACACCAGTGAAGAGGAGCAGGAGCGGCTGCTGGGCCTCTACCAGTACCTGCATAGCCGTGCCCACAATGCCTCCCGCCCACTCAAGACCATCTACTACACGGGCCCCAACGAGAACCTCCTGGCCTGGGTAAGGTGGCCCTGGGGTGGGATGGGCTTCATTGGGGTCCTGGGCAAGAGCCACAAGTGGTGTCTAATAGGATGACCACCCTGTGCCCTTCTTCCAGGTGACAGGTGCCTTTGAGCTCTACATGTGCTACAGCCCCCTGGGGACCAAGGCGTCGGCCATCAGTGCCATCCATAAACTGATGCGCTGGATCCGCAAAGAAGAAGACCGCCTTTTCATCCTCACACCCCTCACCTACTGATGAGAATGTGTGGGGCTCAGCCCTCCTAAGCACACTGGGCTGTGGAAGCGATGGGAGCCTCCTGGTGGGGCTGGCCTCTCTTGCCCAGGCAGCAGGCAGGGACTGTGGGTTGGCATGTGCATTAAAGTGCTTTGGGAAAGATACTTCTTGGACCTTGTCACTGGTTCCTGCGCTCACCCACTCTCCCTCACATACAGACACTGCATCCTCCTCCCTAGACCCCGCCCAGGCTTCCCCATGCACAGGGCACATGCACAATTGAGCCTCTCTTCTCCCTCCCTTGTACAGCATGTGCTCAGGCTGCATGTGCTCAGAGTTGACCCCTGGGCTGGGGTTGTTTTCATTTAGCTGAAGTCTCCCACATGTAAAGTGTTTGCCAGTACCCCACTGGTAGTGCTGCCCCCCACCCCTGTGAAGCACCATCTCCATACTTGGTCTGAACCCCTAGTGCCTCCTCCTTACTCCTAGGTGGGACCCCCCAGCTACATGCCCTGAAGGACCACCCAACTATTTGAGAACCCTAGCTGTTGCTCTGCCCTTGGGCTGCTGTAGTTCAGCAGAGGCTGAGCTGAGTAAGATGGGGACACTCAGGTGGGGAGAGTCTGAGCCCAGGCATAGGTAGGAGCTCTTGGTGAGGTGGCCTAGTGTTCAGCACAGACAAATTCTGAGTCCAGCCTCTGGGGAAATTGTCCCAGCTTAGGCTTCCTCATGAAGGGCTGTGCACCTCAGTTCCCCTACCTCCAGCCAGCGCCTTCCTCAGAGTGGCCCCCAGGAGTGAGCTGGAGGGCCTGAAAGAAGACCCAGCTGACCTCTAGGGTAGTAGTGGACCCTGCTTTAAGAAGGGGTGTTGTCACTAGGTAGACTGGGACCTCTTCAGTCACTCTGTTCCCTGGCATGGCCCAGCCTACGTGTGTCACCATGGACATCCCAGGAGGCTCGGCAGTGAGGGCCCAGCCCCATTAACCCTACCACAAGATGTTCTTTGAACAGAGCCCAAGGCACAGTGCAGAAAGCCTCTACCTTACTGCTGGGGGGCTCTCACAATTCTGCCACAACTTAACCATCCCACTGGCCAGGGGAGCAAAAGGCCTAGGGAGTATTTATGCGAGAAGAGTGTCCATTGAATATGGTCCTCAGACTAGAGTGAATCACCCTCATGCAGTCTCTGAGTGCTGGGCCAAGATACTCTGCCACTAAAACCAACCCTTGTTGGGCAATACTTGTGGGTGGCATGAGCCAAGTGTGGACTGGAATGGCTGTCCCAGGAAATGCGTATGGCAGCAGGCCATCTGCCCGGACCCCTAAAGCCCCTGTTGAGCAGCCACAGGCTTGGTGGGTGCTGCTTCTGCCGCACATGTGCCCTGTGTCTCTTTTCTGTCTGCTTCCTGCTTCTACTCCTTCCCTTGCTCCTGGCCAGGACACCAAACCACTGGCTCTGGGGCCAGGGCGATTCTGGGCCAGCTGCCTCTGACTGCTACTGGTGTTCTGGTCAGCGGTCAGCCCTTAGGTGTCCCTGTTAGCTGCCCAGATCCCTGTAGGGCTCTCAGCTTTTCTGCATTCAGCTCCTATTCTGGGGGTGGGGGTGGGAAGGGGCGGTCACAATTAGATGAATGTGTATACCTAGAACAGTGGGCACCCAGGAGTGTGGGGTTTACTTGCTTGGGGAGCAAGGAAGGGATAACAGGCAAACAGGGAAGGTGTTCCTAGTGGAGGAAACAGCATGCGGAAAGAGATGAACCTGGTATGAAACCTGATGGGCTAAAGAACCTAGCATGACTAGTTTACAGAGAAGCTGGAGGAGTCTTTAAGGCCTAGGGTTTTTAGACTCCAGGTAAAAATCTGGCAGTGGGGAGCCATTGAATGTTTTAAAGCTGCAGAGTGATGTGGTTACATTGTGGTTAGAGAGATTCCCCCTGCTGCCACAAAGATGATCTCTCTGGTTTGGAGAAAGAGGCTGGCACTACTTTTATGGAACAGTGTTTAGAGGGGGGTGAGAGCCCGAAGAGGGCAAGGTGGCTAACATTCCTTCAAGGTGACAAATGAAAGGGCAATTGAAAAGGTCCTAAGCTAAACATGGGCCAAGCCTTGGGAGTTCACCTTGGGGGAGCCCTTGTACTCGGCACCACAAGGCAGCAGACCTCCCCCATGTGGCTTGCCTGCCTCCCTCCTGCAGACAAAGTGGATGAGGAAGGAGGAAGGGCACTCTTGGGATGCCCTCTGTCAAGGACTGAGGCTGCCTGAGATGCCCACCTGGGGCAGTCTGCAGCTTGACCACACGATGGCAGCAGAGAACCAACTTTGGCTGCTGCACCCTCCCACCTCCAATGGCTGGGGTGATCAAGGAGGACCCCTGAAGTTTCTTCCCAAGCCCCAGAAGACTCTGTCCCAGTAACCTGAGGCAGGATGGGGGTCACAAGAACCTATGTCATGGCACTAGGCAGGGAATAGTTCATTTCAGTTTTGTCCTGCATGACTGTCTTTAGACGTGTTGACTGTGGAACAGGAATGGTGCCATAATTTTTGATGGATGTTTATTCATTTCCGGGCCAATTCTGGTTAGAGAAGGGAGTGCCTTTTATGTTGCCCGAGGCACGGTATCTCCCAGCACTAGGTGTGGCCACCGGTGCTGTTTCCCCTCTGTCACCAGGTGCTCATTGAGCTCCAGCCTAGAGAGGTAGGGGAGTCTAGCATTAGGAATGGGGGAAGGTGGAGTCAGGTGTCCAGAGTGAACTGTGCTGGGGTAGGTGTAGCACAGGGTCTCTGGGATCCACAAAATAGACCTGGCACTGCCTGGACAAGGTAGGCTTCCTGGAGGAGATGCCACCTAAGCTGCAAGAGAAGAAAGGGAAAAGGGTGCTCCTGGAAGGAGGAACAAGGAGTATGGGCTGGGCGGCAAGTAAAGGAAAAACACTTAGGGTCAGGCTGAATCTTGTGGGGCTGAGGGCAACTCTGCCTACCAGCCACCTCACCCTCCAAAGCTCTGGGACTCACAGTTCACAGATCCCTCAGACCTCAGCCCAGGGCCACCCTGTGAAGCTTTCCCTTCCTCCAGGCCCACCTGGCTGAAGGGACTGTCAGGTTGAGGATGTCCCCCAGGAGCCCCTCCAGTGTTAGGGGGGCCCTGGGAAGAGATGGCAAGAGCAGACCTAGGTTGCCTCCCCTACCCCTGCCCCACACATATCACAGCCTGGAGAGAGGACTCTGGGCAACCACCCAGTTAGAACTATGTCCTCATTTCAGTACTGAGAGGCTGAGGCCCAGCATGGCTAACAGTGAAGGTAAGAGTTGCCCTCAGAGCCAAAAGCCCATGTTTCTCCCATATCAGGGGGGCACTGGAGCAGAGCCAGGAAGGAAGGCCAGCATTGTGCTGTTTTGTTGTCCCCAACTTATAGCTGCCACCTACTGAAGCAGCACTGGACAAAGTGAGCTAGGGTTGGGCCTCCACATAAGCATCTTCTCTTCTGAGTCTAACGTCCAGCCAGCAGGGCTAGCCCCATCTTTTAACTCCTACTGCCATGGGTGGGCAGGCTGCAATGGTCCGTCCTCTGACACCATCCTGTCGCTGACAGCCCCGGGCAGGCCCACAGAAGGATAGTCCCAGCCCACAGAGGGTAGTGCCACTCCTGGGGTCTCTCCACACCTCCACTCTGGTCCTCCACACATTCCTGGTCTCTGTTCCCCAGACGGTGGGTCCCTCAGGCCCTGCCCGGAAACCAGCGTCTGAGGATGTTGCTGTATCCTGGCTCCAAGAGAATAAAGAAGCCTGGTGGTCCTCAAACGCGCTGGGGCAGCCCTGGTCCTTCCTCATCTCTGCCCAGTCTTTGGGGGCGGGTCGGGACGGCTCAGATCTGTGTAACCTCTCTCCAGACCACTCCACGCACACCCACCCACAGGCCACTGAGGGGAAAAAAAAGGCGCCCAAGAGTAGGTGTAGGACCCAGGCTTTCGAGGGCCAGGAGAGTCGGAAGGGCAGAGGGGCGGGGATAGGCCAGGCCTACAGCAGGCCCAGCCCACGGCCCCGCCCCCATACCCCTGCCCGGCAAGCCCCGCCCGGGGCGCTCCGACAGACTTTGCTCCAAGCGCCGGCTGGGAGCGGCAGCTGGATCAGCAGGTGAGGCGGCTTTTCTGTTCCCTGTCGGTGAGTGTGTCTGCCCGCGTCAGGTGCTCAGACCCAAGGGCGGGGGCGAGCGGTGGGCATCTCAGAAGCCCTGGCGGGGTCAGCTGCCGGAGGGCTCTCAGGACGGCACTCCCCACTGGTCCCAACACAGGATTCTAGTCGGCTTCCAGCCGGGCTCTGGCCTGCAGGAACCTCGCGGGGCCCCTTCTGGGCCTCGATGGAGCTCCACCCGCCACCTTTGCAGCCCTTCCTGTTACTACTGCTGTTGCTGCTGTTGCTGCCGGCGGTGCCCACGACGGGTGGGTCCTGGCAGTGCCCGCGCGTCCCCTACGCTGCTTCCCGCGACTTTGAAGTGGAGTACTTGGTGCCCAGTTTCTCCGCCGGCGGTCCGGTACAGGCCGTGGCGACCTATGAGGGCGGCGGGGAAGAGAGTGCCATGTTTGTGGCCATACGCAATCGCCTGCACGTGCTTGGGCCTGACCTGCAACCAATTGAGAGCCTGGCCACGGGCCCTGTCGGGGACCCAGACTGCCGGACGTGTGCTGCCTGTGGCCCGGGCCCCTACGGCCCGCGGGAGGATACAGATGCGCAGGTGCTAGTGCTGGAGCCGGCGCTGCCCGCATTGATCAGTTGTGGCTCCAGCCTTCATGGTCGCTGCTTCCTGCATGAGCTAGAGCCCCAAGGGGCAGCCCTGCACCTGGCACCACCAGTCTGCCTTTTCTCTGCACACCACAATCGGCCCGAGGACTGTCCCGACTGTGTGGCCAGCCCTCTGGGTACCCTTGTGACCGTGGTTGAGCAGGGCCATGCCTCCTACTTCTACGTGGCATCCTCGCTGAACTCAACAGTGGCCGCCAGCTTCAGCCCCGGCTCAGTGTCCATCCGGCGCCTCAAGGCTGACGCTTCAGGATTTGCACCAGGCTTTGCAGCACTGTCAGTGCTGCCCGAGCACCTCGCTTCCTACCGCATCGAATATGTGTACAGTTTCCACGCAGGAGCCTTCGTCTACTTCCTGACAGTGCAGCCAGCCAACGTGGCAGCCGCTCCCGGCGCCTTACACACACGTGTGGCACGGCTCAGTGCTGTAGAGACCGACCTGGGCAACTACCGCGAGATGGTCCTTGACTGCAGTTTTGAGCCTAAACGCCGGCGACGCGCGGCCCATGAGGGAGGGCATCCCTACCCAGTGCTGAGGGCAGCCCATGCCGCTCCTGTGGGCAGCAGATTGGCTGCTGAACTGAGCATCGCCGAGGGCCAGGAAGTGCTATTTGGGGTCTTCTCAGCTAGCAGGGACAGCAAGCCAGTTGTGGATCCCAGCTCTGTCGTCTGTGCCTTCCCGGTTGATCTGCTGAACACTCTCATTGATCAGGGAGTAGAGCGCTGCTGTGAGCCTCCAGTCCACCCTGGCCTCCGCCGAGACCTTGACTTCTTTCAATTGCCCAGTTTCTGCCCTCACCCGGTGAGCAGAAAGAAGGGGCCCTCACTTGTGAGCATTGTACGCATGCTTCCCTTCCAGCTGCCTCTCTTCCGGTACTGAGGGGATCTGGAAGGGGGACGGCAGTCGGGGGCAGGTTTCCTCTTCCACCCTATTCTTTAGGGTAGTGAGGGAATCAGCCAAAGGCCACACTGGAGGATCATCTCCTGGCCAGGCTGGACCCTGTTGCTATGCCATTTTGCTCTTTAACCCTCTCACCCTGGCCTCTTGATTTTTTAGGTAGTTTCCCTGGCCATGTGAAAACCAGACTGCATCATAACTGTCTCTCTGCCAGGCACACTTCCAAATGCTGGGTAGAATGATGGGTGTCCCTTCCCATCTGCTCACTAATAACCTTAAGGACATGCACAGAAAAGCAGCGCCCTCCAGACAGGCAGATGCTCACAGATTCATCCAGACTCATAGCTACTCACCAACACTGTTTTGCTTTCCCTGTGGGAACATTTGTTTTGCTCTGCTTTCCAAGGAGGGTGGGTCAGGGATTGTCAGAGAATGCCTCCCCCTCTAGAGAGCCTACTGGGCCTTGGAAGTTGGGGGCTTGTCAGGGAGCCTGCATGCCTTGGGCTTTACTGACCCACTCATTCCTGATTGTTCTCCGTTGGGTGATTGGGAGAGGATTCAGGATGTAGTGGGAAGGAGGCTTGGCTCTGGTAGATTCCAGAAGGTTCACTCCAGTCTTGTGCAATCAACTATAAACATCTGGGGATGAGTAAAGGCCTAGGAGAGGCTGATTAGAATTAGTTCACCATGCAGGAATCCCATACTTTCTTTCACCATAGTTGGGGCCCTGCCGCAGTCCCCCTTCTCACCCCAGGAAGGAGGTCTCCCAGCCCATGCTTAACTGGGGATGCCTTCCAGCAGATCCTATGCAGGTTCTCTCCAGCATAAGTGTCAGGGATCTGGAGAAGAGACAAAAAGGAAATTCTTTAAAATAATTCCCTGAGGACAAAACCAAAACTGATCCCTCGAAGCCGTTGAAACAGTCCCACCATACAAGAGACTAACCCAGGGCAATGGAATGAATGAACAAATGGCATTGGACAAGTGGCCTTTTAGCAAGCTGACCCACAGTCACTGCTCTCTGAGTCTTTGGCTGCCCTGTGGCCCTAGCCCTGCTATGACATTCTCCACTAACTCCTTTTGCTCTGACTGATGCCCCAGTGCTGGGAGGAGAATTTATACACAATGAAGGGTAGGGAGTCTTCAGCCTTCTACCCTCTGCTGACTCCATATGGGTTGAGGAGGCCCTAGGGGTTGGGATCCCTAGTCTGAGCTGGGCGGCCCTGCCTGGCCTCCTCTCCTTCTCTCTGGGGAGTCAGAACCTCTCCCTGACTTGGCTAGTGGTCAGGGGATCAGAAGATACCCAGCACAACTTGGTGGTGCCAGGCTCAAGCCCCGCCTATAGGCTGGCCAGGCCTTGTATGAACCAGCCTGTACAGTGTTTGTCCTGTGACTGGGCCTGCAGCCTCCAGGAAGACACCCACTGTGTGCTCACTGTGGCTGCCCTCATGAAGCCTGAGGGGCTCAGAGCTGGGACCTGCCCACCATGGGTTCAGACAGGGTTTGAGTATGGGGGGGTCACCCTCCACTACGGGGCATTGGATGCTTAAGTGTTTTCCGGAAACAGGGGCCCCTAGACAGGCCTGGGAACCCAGAGCTAAGGCCCTGGAGCCCAGGGGCCAACAGGCACGGGTGTGGCTCTGACTGGGATAGGGCCCCTTTTCCACCCCACAGCCCCACCTGTCGCTGAGTCATACTGAAATCACCTGGCTGTCTTCCTGCTAGGTTCAAGACTCTTACCCACCTCCAGTGAGGACAGAGTCCTAGTCTCCACCCACCCAGGCTACAGATCCAGTGTGTGGAGTTTCAGGGCTCAGCTCGAGACCTACTTTTGCTCCCAAGACTTTCAATCAGGACTGGGTTAAGCATACTTAGTCTAATAGGGGGCCTTCTGTCAGCCTTGGGGATCACCCTTAGGGCTGGTAAGGGAGGGTTCCGAGCAGCTAAGGCTACAGAGCCCTGGCTACACCTTGCGCCCAGCTCGATACCCTGCACTCACACTCTCACTTCCTGGTGTCCCAGAGGCTTCCACAGCCTTGCCCTTGGCACTCTACCCCAAACACCCTCCTGCTAAGAGCAGGAGAGAAATTATTGTTTCCCAGCCCCAGGGCCTAGTCTGGTATACAGACCCTCAGGCTTTGGTTTATCTCTTTTGTACCCTGAAGGAGGTATAGGTAGCAGCTGGAGATTCAGGAAGACCTGTGGTGTCTCAGGGAGAAGGACCATGTTACTCACCCTGTGCTGGCCAGTTAACCTCAGCGTTCAGGCCCTTACGCAGGGGGAGAAACCGAAGCCTTAAGAGGGAACAGGGTTTGTGAAGTGCAGGGAGGAACCAGCAGGGGGCAGGAGAGGACTCTGGTCAAGAACTCAGACTTCCAACCTGGCTCCTCTCCTGAGGAGAGGAGTGGCTATAAGGTCTTTGACAGGTGAGCAAACCTCTGTGAGCCAGTTTCCTTCTCTGTAATATGGGGGTGGTGAGAGTACCCACTCTACAGCAAGGCTGTGAGGACAGAATGTGGTTGACTCTGTAAGACTCATTATCAGAATGGACGTGCAGAGGGAGCTGAGCCAGACTTCCAGCCTTGGCCTTCTTCCCTGGCCTTGCTACTTCTGAGAGCCCCGTGGAGGGGGTGGGGAAACTGGCAGGCCTGGGACCTTCTGCAGCCAGGACAGGTGAGGGGTGGGAGTTTGGGCTGTGGTGGTCACTGACAGAGTTCCCAAGGGGTCAGTGCATGGAGATGAGCCCTGACTCCTTCCCTGACCCTCCCCAGCCTGGCCTGGAGGCCCTCAGCCCCAACACCAGTTGCCACCACTTCCCTCTGCTGGTCAGCAGCAGCTTCTCACGTGTGGACCTCTTCAATGGGCTGTTAGGGCCAGTGCAGGTCACTGCATTGCACGTGACACGCCTCGACAATGTCACATTGGCCCACATGGGCACAGCTGATGGGCGCATCCTGCAGGTAGGTTCCTCATCTCCACAGCCCCTTGTCCCCAAACCCTCATCCCCATTTTGCTCACAGCTGACCTGTCCCAGGTGGAACTGGCCAGGTCTCTCAACTACTTGCTGTACGTGTCCAACTTCTCACTGGGCAGCAATGGGCAGCCTGTGCATCGGGATATCAGTCGCCTTGGGGACCACCTTCTCTTTGCCTCTGGGGACAAGGTAAGGTGGGGCAGGGCAGGGCCTGGGACTGTGCTGTGGGAGCACAGCCACCCCATTGGATCCAGGGAGGCACTGACACACAGGTCTCACCTCCCTGGTTTATGCTGGGACCAGGGAGTCTAGGGGACCTAGTCCCCCCACCACCTTCAGCCACCCCTGAGCCACCTGTCTGTCCAAGGTCTTCCAGGTACCTATCCGGGGCCCTGGCTGCCGCCACTTCCTCACCTGTTGGCGTTGCCTGCGGGCACAGCGTTTCATGGGCTGTGGATGGTGTGGGGGCATGTGTGGCCGGCAGAAGGAGTGTCCTGGCCCCTGGCAACAGGACCATTGCCCACCAGAGCTTACTGAGGTATGGCTTGCCTGGCAGGATACAGGTAAGGGTGGGGCAAGCTGGGCCTGAGGTGGGGGTCAGCAGCTCTTGACCATGATCTTCCTCAGGCCTGAGCTGGCCTCAGTATCTACAAGGAGGGCATTCTTGGCAGAGAGGATGGCACATGCAAAGACTTAGAGGCAGAAAAGTTTTGAGTGAGGACTAGTGAGGGACCTAGAATGATGAAGTGTGAGACAGGCAAGGAGTATGGCAGAAAACTTCGGGGAAAGCAGACAAGGCTGAGAGTCCTGACCCAGAAGGGGACTCAGGCCATCTTCTCCTCTCCCCTCAGTTCCACCCCCAGAGTGGACCCCTGAGGGGCAGCACAAGGCTAACCCTGTGTGGCTCCAACTTCAACCTACACCCTACTGGCCTGGTGCCTAAAGACACCCATCAGGTCACCGTGGGTCAAAGTCCCTGCCGACTGCTGCATAAGGACAGCTCAAACCTCAGGTACAACCTGGTCTCTACCCTTTTGATCCCTGATGGGGGTAACCAAGCATCCCCGTCCCTGTGAGACCCTGTCTTCTGCTTGTGTGGGGCATAGTGGTATGGGGTAAGTTGCAATGGCTTTGTGGCTTTGTGTCTGGGGAGACATCTCTGTCCCTTCTTGAGCCTGCATGTGCCCTACCTGTCTGGTGAGTCCTGGCCTGGCAAGATTAGTCTCTGCTCTGCCAGATCCTGCCTAACCTGGGGGAAGAAATGAGTATCCTCAAGCTCAGAGGAGACCTGTGATTTGTAGTGGGCAGGCAACCAGCCAAGGTGGCCCCTGGCTGACTTTGAGTTCCCCTGGTGTCCCAGCCAAGTGCCCCGGAAGTACTTTGTAGAGGAGCTTGAGTGTGAGCTGGAGCCCTTGGTCATGCAGGTAGCTGGGCCTGCCAACGTCAGCCTCACCGTGTCCAACGTGCCACTGGGCAGGCATTTCCGGGTGGATGGCACCTCCATGCTTCAAGGCTTCTCTTTCGTGGTGAGGCCACCTTGCCTTGTCTGTTCTCTTGGCCTGCTGGGCAATTTGGGCAGGGAAGGGTTTGGGTGGAGGGCCTCCTACTGCAAGCTAAGCCACCTCCATGCCCTCTCAGGAGCCGGTGCTGAGAACAGTACAACCCCTCTTTGGCCCACGGGCAGGGGGAACCTCCCTCACCCTTGAAGGCCAAGGCCTGTCTGTAGGCACCAGCCGGGCTGTGCTCATCAATGGGACTGAGTGCCCGCTGAAACGGTAAGTGCCAGCAGGAAAGGGGATGGGAATCCACAGGGTCCCACACAGGGGAGCCCTCACCACGTGGGGCTTGGATCCCTGTCAGGGCAGAAGGAGGAGGGCTCAGTCACATGGTCAGTGTAAGGAACAGGTCCAGGAAGAAGGGTCTGTTGCTTCCTCCAGCTCAGAGGTGGTTTGGGGATGGCAGGAGAGTCCATTGCCTCTAGACCTAGAGTCCAATGGCTCCAGCCAATGTTGTGGGGTACCTGTTCCCTCCTTGTCTTCTTGGAGGACTTACTGGGACCACCCTACCTTCAGACAGAGCCACGGAGTAGGGCAGGTTGAGGGGATGACCAGCAGAAGAACTGGGACGGATCGGCAGGCCCCTGGAGGAGTTGGGTCTGACTATCACATGGAGGGTGCCTCTGAGCCCAATCCACCTGTTCTGCAGGGTCAGCGAGGGGCAGCTTTTATGTACCACGCCCCCAGGGGCCGCTACTGCCAGCGTTCCCATTCGCCTGCAGGTAGGGGGTGCCAAGGTGCCTGGCTCCTGGAACTTCCACTACAAGGAAGACCCCATCATGCTGGGCATCAGCCCCAACTGTGGCTACACGTAAGTGCCACCTCCTTGCCCACTCTGGTCTCCTAAGAACGAAGGATCCAGCCTTGGAGAGCACCCCAAGCTCACCACCCCACTCTCCTCCACAGTGGCTCCTATGTGACCATCCGTGGCCAGCACCTGACTTCAGTGCGGCACCTCGTGGTGTCATTCCATGATGGGCTTAAGGCAGTGGAGAACAGGGTGAGCGGGTGCTGGCAGCTGCAAAGCGGGCACTGGCCAGGAGGGAGGAAGGCCACACCAGTCCTCTGAGTTCCAGCCCTACCCTGTGCTGAGCTGGGGGACTGGGGTGGCCGTAGGTAGGATACCTGGCTAACCACTCTCGCATGGGTCCAGCAGTGTGAAGGGCAGCTCCCGGAGCAGCACTGGTGCCGCCTGCCTGAATACGTGGTCCGAGGTCCTCAGGGGTGGGTGATGGGGAACCTGAGTGTCCAGGGGGATGGGGCTCCTGGCTTCACACTGCCTGGCTTTCGCTTCCTGCCCCCACCCTACCCACCCAGCACAGACCTGGCCCCGCTGAAGCCTGAGGAGCATGCCATTAAGTTTGAGGTAAGTGTGGGGGATGAGGGGCTGGGACAGTGGAGGGTTGGGGCTGAAGTCTGCCCAAAGGAGATGGGGGCACTGGCCAGTCCTCATGACTGTCTCTGCAGTATATTGGGCTGGGTGCTGTGGCTGACTGTGTGGATGTGAACGTGACCGTGGGAGGTGAGAGCTGCCGGCATGAGCTCCGAGGCGATGTGGTCGTCTGCCCCCTGCCCCTCTCCCTGCAACTTGGCAAGGATGGTGCTCCACTGCAGGTAGGCAGCTCAGCAGGCCTTCTGCAGGAGATGTGGGTTGAGGGCCTGCAGGCTGGGCCTGAGCTGCCACCTGCCCCCAGGTCTGCGTGGATGGTGGGTGTCACATCCTGGGCAGGGTAGTGCGGCCAGGTCTGGAAGGGGTCCCCCAGAGCATGCTCCTCGGTGTCCTGCTGGCCCTGCTCCTGCTTGTGGGTGTACTGGCTGCCGTACTGGTCTTCAGTTACTACCGGAGGAAACAGCTAGGTGAGCTCTCCACTCCCATCCTGACTCAGCCCCTACCCCAAAACAGTGACACCTCCAAGCCCCTATATCCTTGGTCTGCCCATGCCTCCTGGGTAGGGGTCAGCCTCTAGGAGCTTGGAATGGTTGGCCACTAGGGGCCATTTTTCCACAGTCCTTTCTCCGAATCTGGATGATTTGGCATCCCTGGACAGGACCACTGGAGACTTACCTCTGCCTATTCTCCGCTCAGGCTCTGACTACAGAAATGGCCTCGGTGAGATGGTGGCAGTACTAGAAGCTGGGGCCATGCCCTCTGTGCCACAAGTCCCTCACTCCCTCTCCTCCACAGCATCCCCTGCCATCAGTGACCTGGGTTCTACCACTCGGATCCACAGAGCATCCTTTTCAGACAGTGGGGTCGGATCCCATGTCCCACTGCTGAGGAAAGAGTCCATCCAACTCGGGGACCTGAACCCCACGCTCCTGGCCGAGGTTAAGGATGTGCTGATTCCCCATGAACGGGTGCTCACCCACACTGACCGAGTCATTGGCAAAGGTATGGGGGCCAGGCCAGCTGGGACTGGGACAGAGATGGAGTCCTGAGATGACATGGGCTCAAGGAACAGTTAGGCAGGCCTCTGCTCTGGCCTTCTCACCAACCTGTGTGACCTGAGGCATACTGTGTAACCTCTCTGAGCCTCCATTTGCTCATCTGGGAAACAGAAATTCTGTCCTCACTGGGTTCTGGTGCAGATTAAGTGGGCCTAGGAAGGCTGCAGGCTCTGCCATCTGGAGGCTGCCGCTTGTCTTTAATGTCAGATTGGCCAGTTGGTGCTCTGAGGTCTGGGTGCCAATGAGAGGGTGTGGTGGAGCCCTGGGCACTGGGGCTCCTCTCACCATCTCTCCCTCATAGGCCATTTTGGAGTCGTCTACCATGGAGAATACATAGACGAGGCCCAGAATCAAGTCCACTGTGCCATCAAGTCGCTGAGTCGTAAGTGGGACAGAGGCTGGGAGGGTCTCCGTCCCTGCTGTGCAACCACCTCACTGAGCGACCCTGAGCAGGAGAACTTTCTTCTCCATTTCCCTGTCTGACCCTTGGCTCCCTGCCCTGGGCCTGACTCAAGCCGCTCTGCAGGCATCACAGAAGTGCAGGAGGTGGAGGCCTTCCTGCGCGAGGGGCTGCTCATGCGGGGTCTGCACCACCCAAACGTGCTGGCTCTCATTGGGATCGTGCTTCCGCCTGAAGGGCTGCCTCGTGTGCTGCTGCCCTACATGCGCCACGGAGACCTGCTCCAGTTCATCCGCTCACCCCAGCGGGTCAGTGCTCTGTGGGCCCTGGGTCAGGGGCTTGGGCAGCAGCTGGGGATGGAGCTGCTCTGCCTTCACCTACTGACCCACCTGTGCCCCTAGAACCCCACGGTGAAGGACCTCATCAGCTTTGGCCTGCAGGTGGCCCGCGGCATGGAGTACCTGGCAGAGCAGAAGTTTGTGCACAGGGACCTGGCTGCTCGGAACTGCATGTGAGCTGCCAGAGCAGCTGGGGAGAAGCAAGGGGGCAGAGCACCAGGGCCTGCAGCTAAGCTGCACCTCAGGGAGGGGCCCACGCTCCAGCCCTTGCTGTGCAGCCCTGGACATGTCCTCCTGTCTCTGGGCCTCAGTTTTCCTGTCTACCCTGTGCAGTCTTGGATTGGACATTGTGGCTCAGAAACCCTGTGAGGGCTGGGACAGGTGGGTTCAGGGCCTGGTGGGGGCCAGTCCTGAGAGTGATTCCCTTCCCAGGCTGGATGAGTCATTCACGGTCAAGGTGGCTGATTTTGGTCTGGCCCGCGACGTCCTGGACAAGGAATACTACAGTGTCCAACAGCACCGCCACGCTCGCCTACCTGTCAAATGGATGGCTCTCGAGAGCCTACAGACCTACAGATTCACCACCAAGTCTGATGTGGTAAGGCCCCAGCTGCCCCAGGGCCCACATTGCTTCAGCGTCCTGGGAGGACACTCAGCCTGGACCTGCCCATTAGCTCCGGACGATGATCTGAGTCCAGGGAATTCCCTAGCTGGGCAGCACCCCCAGCCCATTTGCCCACCTCTGGGCAGGTGTCAGGGCAAGAGAAGGCTATGAACTCCAGACAATCTGGGCCCTGCCCAACACCAACTCTGGGCAGGCTCAAGTGGTGGGTGGGGACAGAGGGAAGACATTGGTGAGGTTTTGAGGAATGGGCTCTGATTGGGGGGTCAAGCCCCTCCATTCCAGCTAAAGGGCTCTGAGAGGTAGAGGAGCTGGGGGGACCCACCTGTCTCCAAATTTGGGGTAAGAGTTGAGTCCCTTCACCTCTCTCCTCCCACAGTGGTCGTTTGGTGTGCTGTTATGGGAGCTGCTGACACGGGGTGCCCCACCATACTCCCACATTGACCCTTTTGACCTTGCTCACTTCCTGGCCCAGGGTCGCCGCCTGCCCCAGCCTGAGTATTGCCCCGATTCTCTGTGAGTATGTGGAAGTGGTGATGGGGAGTGAGCTAGGCCCCAGAGACAAGAAAGGGGCTGGAGACAGAGTCCTTGCCTGACTCTTTGCCTGATTCTCTGGCTGACCTGGAAAAGGACCCTCTCTGGGCCTCAGTTTCCTCATCTGCAGATTGGTTCCACCCCTATTCGGGGCTGGGTGCTGGAAGAATATCACAGTTGCCATGGTAACAGCATTTCCTAACTCAGTCTGGATTGAGGCCAGTGATTTGATTTCCCAGGACTCCTCTCCACCCACCCCCACCAAGGGGGGCTGTTTTCCATCTTTTCCTCTTTCTTAACCTCAAGGAAATGTTCCATTAGCTCCCACACTAGCCCCTCCCCCTCCATCAGCAGATCAGATTTTTTTTTCCACTGGATATAGTTTTAGATTGCCTGTTCCCAGAGGTATGATGGCCGCTGTGTTTCATCAGTGCCTGATGGGTGGTTTTGGTGCCCAGGTTCAGCTTCATAAGCAGCACACATGCCTCAGCTGTGCTGAAGTCTCTGGTTAGAACAGGAAGAACACAGGTAAAGGTGGTTGATGAGTCCTATCCAATCTGTGTTCCAGAAGGGTATGAGTAATCCTTCCTCACTGCCCTGCCTGCCTTGGGTTTGCTCTTTATTATTTACATCACTAATGTGTCTGATTCAAAGTAAGGGAAATTAGGGGGAGGGTATATCTCAGTGGTAGAGTGTGTGTTTAGCATGCACGAGGTCCTGGGTTCAATTTCTAGTATGTCCACTTAAAATAAATAAATAAACCTAATTCCCTCCCCCTGCAAAACAAAACAAAGCAGAAAACAAAGTAAAGGAAATTAACTTCACTGTCTATTTGCCTCTATTGCAGTCTCCCTAAACAGACTCTGAGATGGAGATTTATGTGCAGAGGGTTTATTGGTAGACTGGGGGTGAGAGAAGCAGGACTAGGCAGGGGAAGAAGTTGGCCTGTGATGCAGATGCAACAGAAGCTACAGCCTATGCCCTGGAAACCTCTGACACTGGAAAGGCCCTTCAGAGTTTTCTGAAATTGAGATCAAGGGGCCCAGCTATTTGCACCAGACATCAATCAGTCACTGGTCACAGCTGTCCCTGAGGAAGGAGTGTGAACTTGGAGGAGGCATTTCTTTTCTCCCTAGGGCAATTCCTAGACAGGGCCTCAGCCAAGAGCCATCAGCATCCACAGGCAGAATAAAGGGGGGTATCTGGGTGGCACACCACAGCATCCTCTATTTCAGGGCAAGTCCCTTCTCTCTGGGCCTCAGTTTTTCTCATCTGGAAAGTTGGAATGATAACAGTCCCACCTTCAGAGGGTCTAAAAATTATACGAGATTATTGTGTGTAGGGCAATTGTAGTATCATTTAAGGCAGGGATAATATTTCCAAGATAAAGGTGGATGTATTAGGACTCACCCGACAAACCCAGAGACACTTGCTTGGGAACCATGGTGCTATGTGCTGCCCCACACATCTCAGGCTTTTTAATCCCCAGATCTGGGCTTCCTTCCTGGAAGATATGTGATGATAACCACGATAGCTTGTGAGTTGGGCCCTAAGCTAAGACCTTCACAGGCATCCTCTCACCTTATGCCCCAATAGCTCTGTGATCAGAGAAGGATCCAGAGGCACAGAGTTAAGGAACTTGCTCAAGATCACATAGCCCAGGTCACAGGGCACAGGAGCCCCCTGACACAATTCAACCTTGCCAAGTTGGGAAGGAGAAGAGCTGCCCCTAATTGGGCGATGCAAGGCACCAGGTCCTGTCACCTGCCCTCACCCCTGTGTGGCCTGCCGGGTGGTAACAGCAAGCAGATGGACCGGAGTCTCTGGGTGCAGTGCACCATGCTTCTGACGTTTTCCTCCACTCGGTAGGTATGCAGTGATGCAGCACTGCTGGGCTGCAGATCCTGCAGCAAGACCCACCTTCGGAGTGCTGGCAGGGGAAGTGGAGCGCATGGTGGCCACGCTGCGAGGAGACCATTACGTGCAGCTGCCCGTGGCCTATGTGAACATGGGTCCTGGCACCTCTGACAAGGCAAACCTGTCATCGGAACAGTCGCCGTCCCCTCCAGTGCACAGGAGCACAGGGCGGCCCCGGCCCCTCTCAGAGCCACCAAGGCCCACGTGACCTCAGCCCCAGGCAGGATCTGAGGGATTGGACCTGTGTAATGGTGGGAGTTAACCCAAGCTGCCTCTGGGCTGGCCTCTGCCCCTGTCCCTGCCTCTCAGCCTTCAGGGGCATAGGAAGGTGCAAGGCACAATGGCCTCTCACTCCACAGAGGGAACCAGTGAGGGGATCCTTGATGCAGTATTTATGGAATGTCTGCTGTGTGCCTGGCTGCTGGGCACAGGGGACTCAATGGTGACCACTGGCCCTTGAATCAGTAAATGAATAAATGAGTATTCAAGTTCAAATTGTGATAAATGCTGTGAAAGAAACAGACAGGCTGTTTTGAGGGAATGGAGGGCAGCTTTAGATAGCAAGATGAATAGAAAGGTGTGGGAAGCCACCCCAGGAGGTGACATTTTTTCTGAGACTTTGTCAGTGGGAACTGTGCCAGAAGCAGTTGAGGGAAGAGAGTTTTGGGTGAAGTGAACAGCGCATGAAAAGACCCTGAGGCTGGAAAGGGTTTGAGTCAGCAAGAAGGCTCCAGAGATCAGGAAGGGTAGGCAAGGCCCAGATCTAGGGCCCTGGGGACTTTGGGATGGAACCAGGAGGGGTAGGTTGAGTAACCAGACATGTAGCAGTCAGGGTGGCTTCTCCCACTGCCCAGTCTGCCTGTCCCATTTTCCAGGCCCCAGTTCCTCTCCAGGGCTCCCTGCTCTACCTGCTATCTTCCCCCAACACCCCCTCCTACCACACACACACACACACACACACACACGTGCACACACACACTCACGCGCACACTGTCAAGGTGTGGAGACTTGCTTCCCTCCACCCCAACCCTGGCAGCATTGCTCTTGCAACCTTGAGAGAGATGAGCCAGCAGCAAGGCCTCGGCTCCACACTTTCACGTCACCAGCGTCGAGGTGCAGACTGCTCAGGCTGTTTATACGCATCAAGGCCACTGTACAATAGCCACTGGAGGGGCGGGCTCCACTGGAGAAGGAGAACAACTTCCTTCTGGTCCCACCCCTCCCCCATGCCCCCAATGCTGAGGGAGCAGCTGGGCCCTGCTGGTGTGGATAGCTGGGGTATCAGGGTGACTGGGCCCAACACATGCACCCTGGTGGTTCCTCTCTCTTGCTCCAGATCCCCGTGGCCTCTATCCCACCAGCTGGGAGACCCCACCACACCCAAAGGGGAGTAGACTGCCTCTCCTTTGGGTCCGCAGCTCTTTGCCCTGTCATCTGTGGAACCCTGGGTCTCCTTGGGGCTGGAGCTGGCCAGCTGTTTTCTGCCCATACTCTCACCTCAGGCCAAGGGGAGGCCCAGCTATGGGGAGCCTAAGGACCCTGAGGACAGGTGGGTAAAAGACTTCTCCACTCAAGCGCAGGGGTCTGAAGGTCAGGGCCCTATGAGCTGGTGAAGGGTAGAGGCTGACTCAGTCTCTACCTGTTTGACTGCACCTCTAATGCCCATGAGTGCAGGCACAGAGGAGATGGTAGCCCTGCATGCTCTGCCAGAGACCCCTGGGCTCCCGCCTATCATGTCACCCCTGAGGCTGGGAGAGAGGAGACTGGACTGTATTCCCACAGTGCTGGAGTATTTCAGAGCTGTGGTCCCCATACTTGTTGGAAAGGACCATCTCCAGCTTTCCAAGGTGCAGTCCTTGTGCCCTAACCTCATCCTGGGCATCTAAGGGTCATCCAATCTCCAAGTCCTGGGTGGGGAGTGAGGAGAAGGTTCAGAGGCTTCTCTGAAGCTGGTCTGAGGTTCCTTCTCCAATGAGCCTCTGCAGCTTATGGACCTCTAGCTTACCTGTTCGTAAGAGAGGGGCTCAGACAAGAAGGGGGTCTCTGGATGGGAGGGAAGCTTAGAAAGGAGAGGAGTCTGGGAGAAGGCAGATGGAAGAAGCTCAAGGGGTGTCAGGTTTCCTGTGCAGTCAGAATGTGGGGCTTTGGGCCTGTTTCTGGGCCAAGGGTCTCCAGGCCCAGGAGTCTCCAGGGAGAGGACACAGTTAAACAGGGGCTTGGCACAGCTGCATCTCCTCCCCATAATGCTGCAGCCCCCAAGCACCTAACTGTTCGCAAAGCCACTTGATAGTCCCGAGTCCATCTGGAGTGTTAGGAGCTGGAACTGCTTCAGGGCTTCAGATTCCTGACCGGGCCACCAGGGAGGAGAGGAAGGGAGGGTTAGATCTAGGCCCCCAGATGGGCTGGGGGGACCAGGAGTTTTCTGAATGGCTTCCAGGGCTAGTGAAGGCTGGGCTGCCTTTCTCCTGGGGAAGGACTGAGTAGTGGCTGGAGCAAGAGGAAAGTTGTTGGTGGACATGGTGGGCCTAGGCCTGCCACGAGGGTGAGATGGGGTGAGGACAGGTTTTTTTCCAGGGCTTTGGGAGTCCAGTCTTCCCACCATGAGTTGTAGAGAGCAAGTATCAGCTCCTCTGCCTCAATTTCAGAGAGGCTGGGGGCAAGCAGGTGCCAGTAAAGGCTGGAGGAAGGCCAGGATGGGAGCTGGGGCTGAGGTGGCAGCAGATGACTCACATCCTCCTGACTGCCCATTGGTGTCATGTTGTCTGGCACCTGGAGGGCATGCACAGGGTAGACCCACCTGCTTTGATGAGGGCCCATGAGTCTGGTCTGAGATTCCCCTTATGCCAAAGCCCTAGCCTTTCAGAGAATTTCCTCAGAGACCCCAAGGGGCTCTGGGGGTCACACCTGAGGGCTCCAGGCATAGCCTCATTTCAACTCCAAGACCTTCCTGAAATAGTGGCTTCATCAGTCACTCCCTTGGTGCAGCCCATGAGGTCCCGGGTCCACCTCTGCTGCCATTTCAGGAACTGACTCCCTTCACTTGTAGGAGAGAGCAGGACCCCTCAGTACCAGGTAGGGTCAGGGGACATAGGGGCAGCTGCAAGTTTCTGAGGCTTTGGAAGGCCCAGGACACATCTCTTGCATTTACTGCCTCAGCCTGGAGAGAAGCAGTCCTGGGAATCAGAAGCTGAGCCCTGGTCTGGGATCTGCCAGGCTCCTTTTACTCATGCTGGGCTGCAAAATTTCTCCTTGAAGACCTCAGGAACTGAGCATCTCTTCACCCCAAGCCTATGCTCTGCCCATGTGAGAGTCCAACCAGCCAGGAGGTGGGATGACTTGCTGAACCACCCCCAACATTTCCCATCTGGCACAGAGGGGCCAGCTGAGCCTCAGTCTCTCTCTTCATTCTATTGAGGCTTATTCCAGTCAAGATTTTTAACCCAACAAGCCTAGAGGCCAAGAGAGCCTGGACAGCTACCACATTCATCTCTGGCTATGGTGGCCTCCTGGGTGGGCTGGGTTCTTCAGGTCTAAAGATGATGACCTGGCATCAGTCCTACTGACATGTTTCTGGGGAGCCCCCTCTCCAAAGGAAAAGGAATTCCTTGGGTGGCCCCAGTCATTCTGCCCTCGTGAGCGCCCACCCTGGTCTCTCTGACCCAGCCAGCAGTTCTTAGTCACCCCCATCCTCCACTGGGCCTGGGTTCCTCAGGGACCCTGAGGGAGGGCAGCTCTCCTCACACCCCCTTTTGCAGGTGTGCTCGGAGGCCTCTTCTCGGCAGTCATGAAGTCCTGCATGTTCTGACAGCAGTTCCTTCCCCTCATCCTTTGCTGGTTCCTACTCCCAGGGAGGGTAAGGAGTTCGCTCCAGTCCCTAAGCCAGCTGTGGACAGCTGTCAGGGTGGCTGTGCTGTGGTCCTCCCTCCTGGCTGGTGCGGCTGGCCATCTTTCACGCAGAGTTACGTAAGCTTGAGTCAACTGGAGCTCAGAGCGGTTCATTGTGGGCTATTTTTAAGCTGTAACACATCACAGCAGAGGGGTCACTGCACCATGGCTTGCAGGGAAGGTTGTTTAAACAGTTGTTATTTGAATTTCTCCGTGCCTTAGAGCTCAAGAGCCACGTCCTCCTGCACTCTTGGGTTTTGCCTTTCACATCCCAGATGAGGAGTGGATTATCACCCCTCATCTTGCCATAGCTTCCTCTAGGACTGGGGTTCCCTGCACCGTGACTGCGTTCCTTTGGGGCCAGGTGGATGGGCAGAGAGAAGGTGTGCCAGCTCCTTCAAACATGGTGTTGCCTCCAAGGAATGGGTACACTGACCAGGAGAGACTGCCAGGGAAGCAGGAAGTTAGGGTTCACAGGGAGGAGAGGAAAACGCAGAGTGCTGTGTATAGAGCTGAGAGACCAAGAGTGCAGCCTTTGTCCTCGGGGGCTTTGGTTTCCCATCAGTACCTAGAGAGGGTTGATCACAATGTCCTTCTGGGTCTCTTCAGACGCCTGCCTTTGCCTGGGCTGTTCCCCTACCTGGGGTGCCCTCCCTTCACAGATCTAAATGCTACCCATGTACAGCCTCTGGGACAGAAGGGCTGGTGTGTGAGCCCCTGGACAGTGGGCAGGGATGAATGTCTGGGGAAACAGACAGGCATTGATTTTCACTCCATTATCAAGTGGTTGGCTGCACTGGGAGCCCTCTCAGCCTCCTTTTGATCCTAGGTTTTTGGAGATGTTCAGAGTCTTCCCAGAGTCCCAGGAGGGGAAGACAGGTAGACTGGAAGAGTGCAGGGCCAAGGACTTGACAGAGCTGACTCCTGAGAACACAACAGAGCCAAAAATACGTCTGTGTGGGAGAAGCAGGTCTGGAAGGCTCGGCTGGTCACGGAGCTCTGGGTAGAATGGAGCTCCTGTGCCTCTCCTCTTGATGCCCTTCCTACCCACCATCCTCCAGGCCTCCTCGGTGGGAGGATTCCAGCCTGATCCACAGGGAAGGAGGGTTTCTCAGACTGAGGTGACTCACCCCATCTCCTGAAGTCTGACCCTCTCCACAGGGGCCTTCCTCCTCCCCCTAGGCCTGCCCGGAGGGGTCGTGAAGCGTGAAGGGAGGCAATGCTGGAATCTGCCCTCACAGAGGAGCCTCTGCCTGGCCTTGCCCTCAGACTGAACTCCTTCCTGTTGCTTCTGGGCCCCTTCATCCCAGACAGCCCTCAGCCTGGGGAATGGGCTCAGCCTGGGGGAGGGGCTCTCCAGGTTGCCATGGTAACATGTTGGCCCTCCTCACTTTCCAGAATCAGAAATAGAATTGGATGCCCTTCTTCCTGGTGAGAGACTATTTAAAAACATGTTGGGGGGAGGGGTACAGGGGCAATGTCCCTGCCTGATCCCAGGGGGCTGGGCAGAAGAGCTTGGGAGCCTCTCTAAACTGCCCTGCTGCCCCTCCCCTCGGCTGGATGAAACGGAAGGGGCTTCAGCCAGCCAAGAATTCTGACTACAAAGGACTCAGCCTGGTCCCCCAGGTATGTAACTAGCCCCTACTCAGCACCGCCAGGTTCCTGGGAGGGCACTGATTTAGTGGCACGAATGAGGAAAAAATGCTCCCCTCCTAAAAATGCCCACCTGCTAAGCTGTTGGGAGGAGGAGCAGGTCCATGTGGGATGGAGCTTGGGGAGGCAGCACTCAGAAGCAAGGCATGTTGACTCCCCTCCAGGAGGGTCCGTGCCTACATGGCCCTGGGCAGGCACCCATTGGTGGCACCATAGGTTCCTGAAGTGTGGTATCTAGAGCCTGGTGGCCTGGCTTTGGATTCTGGCTCGACAACTCATTAGCTGCGACCTCTGTGAGTTCTCTCCCCTCTCTACCTTGATTTCCTCGTTTGTAAAATAAGAATGATTGTCCCTGGCTCACTGAACTGCTGTGAAGCTGGGTTACAATGCTCAGCGCTGCCTGGCCCAGGGAAGGACCCAGTCAGTAATTGTCACTCTTCTTGTTGCTCTCAAGGGTGTTTGCTTTCCAGGTAGGAAGAGCCTTCTCCTCTCTCCAGACTGCCTTCTTTGGTCCCTCCTTCACAGGCCACACCCTTCTCAGGTCAGTCGTTCACAAGGACTCCAGCCCTGGAAAGGAGGATTACGCCTCATTTCCGCAGGAGGTTGGGGATGGCTCAGTGGTCAGACAGGAAGGAGCTTTCAGGTCCTCCCTCCATGCCTCCCCAGCCCTCCCAGGTGCAGCCCAGCTCAAGGGCTGCAAGAGCATCAGAGGCTGCTACTAGTATCTCTCTTGTGGGGAAAAACAAAACAAAATATAAAAAAACAGTTTGCTCCAGGCAAGAGATTAATGAAGTTAACAGTGCTCAGCAAGTATGTGTGTGTATGCACACACATGCAAGCCACAGACCCTGGGGTTCTGCCACCTTCCTGGGTGTGTGGTAAGCAGAGGCATCTGTCCTCATTTGGAACTGAAGGCAGCATCTGGGGAAGGGAGAGCGGTCCCGGGGGGCCTGAGACATGACTGAGTCAGGCTGTGCCCAATCCCGAGTCAGGAATGTGCAGATGGAGCTCAGTGCTAGCCTTGGTCCCTGGTCACATCACTTCACACCCCACAGCCCAACTGTAAGCACTATTTTTAACTCCTGTGAAAACACACTGCTTCAGAGGACAAGCCTACAGCTGAATTCTCCACAGACCTGTTTCCTAGGTGGAAAGACTGAGGCCTGAAAGGCCAGCCCTGGACAACAGAGGGAGGAGACCCAGAGCTCATAGCTGAGGGAGGGTGGAGGGTCTGACCCCGCCCCAGGCAGAACTCCAGAGCCAGGTCTGTGGAAATAGGTGGTGCCCCAAACTAGGCCTATCCTCTGTGGCTGCAGGGCACATCTGGGCCTGGGATGGTGGGCCAGGCAGGTCCTACTCCTCCCTGACCCTTAGTTTGCCCATCTAAGAAATGGAGGGTGGAACTGCCCACCTGGTCTGACAGCTTCCTTTCCTGTATGCCTCTCCAAGTTTATTCCTTTGTCCAGCTTGTCCTCCCTATGTATGCAGCTGTGCCCACTGTGTGTCCAGTCCCACACCCACCATACCCCCACTGTGTAGTGAGCCCTCTGCCCACTGTGAGAATGGCCCTGTAACCACTGTATCCCCACTATGACCCATCCTGTAATTGTGACTTGACTGGCCCAGTGTCCACTGTGGCCTAGGCCTATGCCCAGTGTTCTAGCCTCCTTCTGGCCAAGGTGAAATTGACACAATGTGACAAAGGCTAGAACATTCTGACTTGAGGATTCTGAGCAGAGGCCCCACCCCCGTCCGAGTTGTGCCCATCCCCACCCCTGTGGGATACTGGTCCTGGGCCTCAAGGACATGTGGCTCTGGGGAGGGGGCTCTGGGAGGCACAGGCAGAGGAGAACCATCTGGAGCAGAAAGACTGCCAAGGAGCTGCTGTCCCTGGAGTGGGAGCCGGGGAACATGGGGGAGGGGAGTTTGGGCCTGAGCCTGGGCCCCTCACCCACTTCTGCCTCTTAGGACTGAGTGGTGAAGGAGCTTTGGACCCCTAAAGGGCCTCGTGTCACACACTTGGAACTGCATCCCTGGGTTAGGGTTTAAGTCTCAAGTTGCCACTTGGGAACCGGGGAGAAAGAGTAAGTCTGGCATCTGAGGTAGACTGGGAACCCAGGTGCTTCCTCAGCATCTCCTCTGCCTACCTTTCTCCCTTGGCCTTATATACACTCCCACCTCCAGGAGCACTGCCCTCACGCAAGGGCTGGCCTGGGCCGAGTGGCCACCTGGCTGGCAAGGAGAGAGAAGGCCAGTCCAGAGTTGGCTGACTTCACTGGCATCCCTTGGCCTTTCTGTCTCCCAGGGTTCCATGCGCAGGCCCCCACTCCTCAGGGGGGTGGGGCCCCTGGTTTCCCACACTCTGTCACCCTCCCCCAGGTCACTGGGGGCTGTGATGTGTGGAGTTGCCATGGCAATGAAGTGGGGGCAGGGCACCTAGGGCATGGAGCAGGACTATGGAAGTCACCAAGAAAGTGGGGGACCCTGATCCATCGGGCCCCCAGGGCCAACCCTTGGCTGGTAGCCAGCAGCTGGGGGGTGGCCTTAGAGGGTCCCAGGGACCCTGGATAAACTCAGGATCTGTATACTTGAGGCAGGGTTTGTCACTGTCTACCGAGGCCATCACTGATGGGGCCTATGGCCCAGCCTCCCAGACCCACACCCCCAAGCCCACTCACCAGCAACTCCAGGACCCTGCTGAGGTTAGCTCCCAATGTGGCTGTGAGCAGGCCTCCCAGGATGCCCTGACCCTCTCCTCCACTAGCCCGTTTCCAAGCCCCGTCGTGGGAGCCCAAACACATCTCATCATGGAGAACAGGACCCTGGCCTTACCTGTGTGCACGCGCAGTGACGGTACCAGTGACATGGCCCAGCATGGACTCTGCTGCTCCCGGCTTCAGGTGCAGATTTCGGGGGAGGGCAAGGCTCCAGCTAAAGTTCTAGTAGGCTGGGGCAGAGGCCCCTGCAGCCCTGATCAGATAGCCCCAATGGGCATTAGAAAGAGCCGGTGGCTACCCTATTTTCTTCCAGGGGAGGATGGCTCAGCTGCAGCCCAAGTTCCTCTTCTGGCCCCAGTGCAAGATCAGGGCCAGGACAAGTGTCCATGTCCAACTCAGGCTCCTCCAGC
Source organism: Camelus bactrianus (assembly GCF_048773025.1). Lineage (NCBI taxonomy): Eukaryota > Metazoa > Chordata > Mammalia > Artiodactyla > Camelidae > Camelus > Camelus bactrianus. The sequence goes on from NC_133555.1 coordinate 33,678,301, forward strand.
TTCAACTCAGGCAAATATTCCAGCTCTGGATACAACCCCAGTATCAGTAGCAGTTGAAACTTACACCTGCAACCTCGACCCCCTGACTAATACTAATGCCATCACCAAGGACCTGTCCCAAGACCTCTTGCCCAGGAATTATGGCAATCAATGGTCAATCTACTCGGAGTCTTCCAAAGGGGTCACATCCTGCCAGGACAAAGTGAATTTCCATTCTCAGGATGAGCCTCCCACCCCAGCACCCACTCCAAATCAGTCCCCAGACCAGGCCCAGGAGCTCGAGGTTGCCAGAAGGCTTGTGTTACCCAAGCAGCCTGAAAACCAACTGGAGAAGCCCCTGGTCTGTACCTCCAGGCCAAGCAGCCCAAAACCAGGCTCAGGGCCCCTAGGGACCCCCAAGTCCCAGAGGGGTAGCCAGGAGATCTGCAGCTCTCAGCCATATCAGCAGCCCTTCAATGTTTGCGACAACACCTGCTCCAATGTGCCCCTGTCTGCCCACCAAGTAAACTACCACAAGCAGTCCCCAGCAGAGACTCCCAGGGAAGCCATGCAGATACCCCTCTCCAGTGCCCCTACCTGTCAGCTCCAGGATGCTGTAGAAGACCGTGTGCTGGTGTTTGATATGGCCACAGGCAATACCAGGATGGGGCTACTGTGCCATGACCCCATGGGCTCACCCGCAGTGCTGGTGGGCCTCATGCCCAGCCACTCATCCATCCGTGCCTCTGAAAATCTTCTGTCTACCCGGCCATTGGCCATGCCCATTCTCTCCCCTGACAGCAATCGCTCCAGCCTCTGGTCTACCACGCCCATGGTGTCCAGCCCTGTGCCCTCTAGCCTTTCATCTGGAAGCTACCGAGAGGTGGCCCTGGTTCCCAAGGAGGCCAGGGTCAACCTGGAGTCAGTGGACTCCCCTGGTACTGAGACACCCATCAGGATGGGGATGCTCACTGGGCCTATTCCACTGGGGATGCCCCTCCAATTTGGAGAGAGGACACTTAGCCATGCCCATGGTCCTGGCTGGTCCAAACCTGATGCTGAAAAAAATGAAGCTAGTCACACCATCTGGATGCTGGATGCCTCCAGGATGCAGGATACCTCTATGGTCCAGGCCAAGAAATTGCAGTGGATGAACTCAGAGCAGAGCCCAGAGTATGTACCACCAGCCAAAACCCAGGATGTGCCCAGACCCCAGCTCCAGAAGGATGTAGGCAGCAACAGTCAGAAAGAGGTCATTACTCCTCATCCTGACCACCCTCAGGTCCAAGATGCTGGGCAGGGTCCCCTCGGTGGTCAGCCCCCACTAGCCGAACAGTGTACCCTAGCCAGACAGCCCCCTTCAACCAGTCAGCCTCCTTCTGCAGAGCACTGTCCCCACACCAGGCAGACCTACCTTTCGGGACAGCCACCCCTAGCTGAGCAGGCCCCCTCCACCAAGCGGACTTGCCTTCCTGGTCAGCCCCCTCTTCCTGGGACACCTAATGGCAGGCAGCTTTCTCTCACTGGGCAGCCTCCCTTTTCCCAAGTGCCTCCCACCTCCACTGTGCCTACCCTCTCAAGAGGGCCCCCTGCCACTAGGGAACCTGGTCAGGCCTCCACCTTGTGCCAGGAACATGAGCCCTTGGGCCACCGTACCCACGTGGGGGTGGTTCGGGTGCCCCTGCCCCCTGAGGAGACCTGTGTCTCTGTGAACAGAGAAAAAGTTGGTGCCAGTGCTACTCAAAGCTCCAGCACACATCAGCTCTCATCCTGGCAACCTGGCTGCTCCCCCAGGGCCCAAGAGGCACAGCTGTCCCTGATCCCATTCACCACATCTGGCACTGGTTGCAAGGTCTTGCCCATGGCTATGGTGGGCCCTGAGCCCCAGGGTCCCCGGTTCAAGCTGACAGCTGAGGACATTACACACTCACCAGTGGTCGCACACCTTGGTCTGCTCCGAGGGGCCTGCTATGAGCTGGTGCCCACCGCGAACACCCTGCCAGTGCAGTCCCCAGTGCTCTGCCGCCACTCTCTGGGCCCCTACCAGGACATGGCAGCTGTGGTGATCGACACAGGCACAGGCTTCACCAAGTGTGGACTGGCTGGAGAAGACCATGTCCTGAGTGTAGTGCCCTCACGCGTACAGCTGCTCCAGCACCCGGTTCAGAGCCAGCCCAGGTATGCAGTGCCTGAGAAACGAGAGGGCTCTTACTCAGTGCTGAATCGAGGAGTGGTCTCCGACTGGGATGCGCTGGAGGTGCTGTGGCAGCACCTGTTCTACTGCAGGCTGGGTGTGCGGCCCGAGGAGCTGGCGGTGCTGGTAGCTGACTCACCCATCTCACCGCGCACCAACCGAGAAAAGGTAGCTGAAATACTCTTTGAGCGTTTCCATGTGCCAGCCATGCAGACGGTGCATCAGGCCCTGCTGGCGCTCTATGCTTATGGGCGCACCACTGGGCTGGTGCTGGGCAGTGGCCATGGCACTTCCTATGTGGCGCCCATCATCACTGGGGATCTGGCCCCACTGGACACCTACCGGCTGGATGTGGCTGGTGCTGACCTCACTGAATACCTGGCTCAGCTGTTGTTGGCAAGTGGCCACTCACCACCCAAGGCAGAGCTGGTCAACCAGATTAAAGAGGCTTGCTGCTATGTGGCCATGGACATGACAGCCGAGATGGCCCGTGCCCAGGCCCAGGCCCGGGTGGACTTTGTGCTTCCAGACAAGCAGGTCATCACGCTGGGCTCTGAGCGCTTCTGCTGCCCCGAGGCCCTCTTCCAGCCCAATCTGCTAGGCTTCAATCAGCCAGGCCTCCCACAACTAGCCCTCCTAAGTATTAGCCGGCTGGAGACCAAGCAGCAGGAGCAGCTGCTGGCTAATGTGGTGCTGGACGGTGGTAGCACCCTGTTGAATGGCTTTCCTGAACGCCTGAGACAGGAACTGGGCCCTTGTGCCACTGTACTGGGCTCTCCGCACCGTGCTGTTGCTGCTTGGCTCGGAGGTTCCATCATGGTGTCCCGAGACTCCTTCCAGAGCCTGTGGCTCAGCCGCCATGAGTACGAGGAGGAGGGCCCATGGGCCATCTACAAGCACCATCTGTGAGCACATAAAAGTTCTGGTTCTGCTTACTTTGACCACTGTGGCACATTTTAGGCAGAGGGTGGTGGAGGGAAGGGCAGGAGTCCAGGCATGGGATCAGAGATGGAGGGCTTGGCACTCTCAAGGCACCCCCTGCTTCCACACACTGGAATTCCAGGGGCCTTGGCAAGCCTATCCCTTCCAGAGCCCCAGAGCCCCTTGCCTGGCACTGGCCCTGGTCTAACCTGACCTTTACTGCACCCCAAGGGCAACCACAGAGAGTGGCTGCTGTGGGTTTTGCCCTGTTGCCCTGGCGACAAGCTCAATTACCCTTGATTGCCAGCTGGTTGCCATGGCAATTTCAAACATAATGTAATAACCCACACAGCCTGGAGTGAGTCATGAAGGGGGGGAACAGCCCCCTCCCCTAGCTCCAGAAGAAAAGACTGCTTGCCTTCCCCCATCTTGGGCCCTCTATAAGGGGCTGAGGCCAGGAAACTTGACAACAGCCAAAGGGTTCCACAGATGGCTGGGAGCATTTGTTGCCCCCAAGGGAGGATACCTGTCAGAGTCTGGACTTCTTGGGGAGCTGGCCTGGTAATGCAGGTACCACCTAAATTCTGAAGCTTGGCTGGAGCTCCATGCTGTGTTGGCAGGGGCTCTAGCAGCCAGTCAGAATTTGAAGGTATAGGAGTGCTGGCTTCTGGTGTCCTGGGGCAGGAAATCCAGGTAGTGGTGCAGATAAATCCTGGAACTTGGGTGAGAGGTACAACCTGAACTGGGGGAGGAGGCTCTGGCCTGCTTTGTAGTCTCTGTAGGTATGGAGGCTCACACCTAATCTTGTCTCTATCTAGCTCCAGTGGGAGCTGGAACTGTTCACTTTGGGCTCCCTTCTCCTCTTCAGCCTCCCAACCCATGCAGCCTCTGCCCACAAGGAGGCTGGGGTGCAGGCCTCCTCAGGAGATCCTCATAGAGACTATAGGGCAATGCCAGTGCCAATGCCAACTGCCCCTGCTCCTGTCCTCAACTCCACCCTGTGCTGAAGGACCTCCCACCCTCCTTCTGGCCACGCAGGTGGCTAGAAATCATGGCCCCTGAACTTGTCTGGCTCTAAAAAGTACAGTGAGTAATAAAGCTCTGTGTCAGCCCAGTCCCTGGCCTGGAAGAGCTGAGAGGAGGCATTCAGCTGGTGTTGCTACTTCCTGCCTGGAGGGCAGCTGCAGGTTGAAGCCAAAACACTGAAGCCCTACCTGGCCTGTGCCCCTCTGGCTGGGAGCTGAGGGACAAGCCATACCCCTGTCCCAACCCTGGGTTCTTGTTTTTAGGTTGCCCTTGCCACAAAGGGCAAAGACCCGGCTACACCCACACACATCTGAGAGTGAGGGGCTGCCCTAGAAATAGCCTATGATATAGGGTCACCCTAGCGCCTGTCCACCCTTGGGCATGGTCCACCCTTTTCCTATGTCCTGCTGTCACACCCTGAGTCAGCCTCCACAATCCTGAGGCCTGTGTCAGGCAGGAAGGGGACCCATGGCTCTAGGGACTAGCTACAGCGTCCATGTGCCCACGCCAGCAGGCATGCCTGGGTGCACACAGAATGCAAACACACATGCCCCTAGGCACCACCACACACACTGTGCTCTTGCCATCTCCCATGGCATAAGAGCACACACACACACACAGATGTACTCACACGTGTGCACATACACCCTGCCACGTGCTTTCACCCACAGGCACATGGAGTGTGCACGGGACCAAGAAGAGGTGGAGCACTGCCAGCAGTAGGCAGGGCTCTCCCGAGCTACCTCTTCCTTGCCTCTAAATCCCCCACATTTCAGCTTCTCTCTGGCCCAGCTTCTCTGTGCCTGGATGGTCGTGACCTTCAGGAAAAGCAGAAAATGTGTGTGACGTGTGTGGGGTCAGCAAGCCATGGTTCAGCTGTACCAGAGAACTCAGAGAACCACTGTTTCAATGACAGTGGGCAGACAGCAGGAAGGACTGAGAGCCAGGCCATTTATTCATTCTGCAGACACGAACTGAGCATACCGAGATGCCACACAGGCTCTTGTGCCTTTAGCCCTGGGCACAAGGTGTCCAGCTTGCCAGGAGATTCCTACTCACGGGTGGAGCTGGTGCCGTGATTCAGACCACCCAGAGCCCAGGGAGCCTGGCCTGGAAGAGGTGACCCAAAGCCAGGGAAGGATGTGAAGGACTCCTCCTCAACACCCACTTTGGAGATAGATATTGAAGGGGTCTTGTTTGAGCAGTCATCTCCCAGACTAGACTTCTAGCCACAGCCCCAGCCCTAACTTCCTCACTTGGGTAGTTGCTCCTATCAGCAGCTATGGGGAACTATGCAGGGGAGACTTATTCAACATGGCCAAGGGCTTGGAGATGATCCCACCCAGGATGAGGTCAGAAGGCTCACTGAGCGGGTTCGTGCGGGCTGGCACCCAACTCCAGGCATAGAGAAGCCTAAGCCTGACCTTCAAAAAGTGGCCTCAAGGCTTGTGAAGGTGGCAGGGCAAGCATTAGGTCCCTGTGCCTCCCTGACAAGGGACAGAGAAATGGCCTAGGACTTCCTGGCAATTCTCTGCCTCCTCCCATCAGGGGCCAGGTTGGTGGGGCACCTTGGTGCTATTGTTTTCCTGTATCCCCATATGCCAGCCCAGACCACCAATAGGGATGCCACTAATGCAACGTTCAAGGGGGATTAAACTGGAAAGAAAGCAGAGTCTACACCATGTCATAGGTAACATTTATAGCTTGGGAAATTCAGTGCCACACAGGAGGGGGCAGACTCAGTCAGCCACCCTGGCTGGGACATGGGGAAGGGAAAGGCTTTGACCTTTCAGGAGGGGAGGGTAGTGTAGGGAGGACACTGCCAACCAAGGTGTGGAGCCCTCACTTGTACTCCCCTCCCCGTGTGTTTATTAGCTGGGCAGGGGGCAGTCTGTAGTGCAGCTTGCCCTAGCGACTGCCCACTTGGTTCTTCTAAGTGGGTTCTGCTCTTTGAGTCAGGTTTTGGGAGCTGTGAGCGCCGCTTGCTTAGGGACCTGCCAAGACACTCCTGTGCAGCTCCAGGACTCAGACTTTCCCCACACCTTCTACAATGGGCATAGGAAGGCCCCTCAGGTCCCTGATTCCCCGTCAGTCCGAGGGCCTAGGAGAGCCTTTGAGAGCCGGGCCCCGGCCCGGCAGGCTAGTATTCACCGACTCCTGCTACCCCTCATCAGCCGGCTTTCGAGTGGGATTCCAGCCTCAAGCGCCTCCAGGGTCGGGGCGGAGCCTGTTGAGGGAGGCCCCGCCCCCAGCCCGCCCCCAACCCGCCCCCGGCCCGGGGTGCGAATCCGATGCAGGCGAGCGGCGGGAGATGCTGGAGGTTCGCAAGCCGAAGTGGCTGCAGCTGGCGCCGCGTCTGCCCCGCGTGCCCGGAGCGGATTCTGCTCGCCTCCCCCGGAGCCCTCGGAGCCCCTCTGAACCCGCGATCGCTTCCTCTCTGTGACAGACCAGCGCTGCAGGTGAGGGGTGAGCCAGGAAGAGGGGGCGCCCCCCGAACGCATATTGTGGGGTCTTAGAGGATTGGGTCTTTGGCTCGAGGTTCGGGTAGCCAAGTGCGCGGGGGTGCTGCGAGGGCTTGGGGTCCCGGCGGGGGCAGAGCACGCGGGCTCTGCAGATCCGGGGTTCGGCGTGCGGGGTTGGGCTAAAGTTCCCCGTCACCTCGGACGGCTCGGGGGTCCCAGGGGAAACCTGTAAGACTCAAGTCTAGGCCAGTCTCCCCTTCTTGTTCCCCATCCTACCCCCCGTCTCGCTGGGCTCCTAATTGTGAAAACATTAACCCTCCAACATTTGTGGTGCCCCTTGGCGGTAGGGGCCGAGGGCTCAGCTGCCCCTCCGGACTCCCAGAGCCGCCTCCAGCCCTTCCCAACTGCCCCCGGCCCCCTCCCTCCCGCGAAGCAGTCACTAATTTCCATGACAACGGAGAGTTCTTTATGGGCGAAAACCTGAAGGGGGCTGGGCGGGGCTGCTGCGGGGTGGGGGAGGAGGCTCAAGCCCCTGGGGACCAGCAGCCCCCAAGCCAAGATCCAGCTTCCGAGCCTTAACACGGGGGCCCGCCGGGTGTCCAGGGCACCCACCCAGAGCTGCGCAGTGGGGGTGGGGGACGCACATGTTTCTGCTGGGAGGTGCGGGGCTTGGTGCTCACACGTGTGCCTTCCGCATGTGTGTTGCTGTGCCAGCGGGGGCGAGTCAGCAGCACTGGGGAAGGGGGTCAGGGTGGCAGCACGATGGGGAGCAGGGCCCCTGGCTGGCTGGGTGAACAATGAGCGACTGAGTTTCTGCCTTCCCCAGCCTGTGGTGTCTGGCAGAGACCCTAGGCTCTCCCAGTCCCCCATAGCTCTACCAAACTGCTTTTGTCCTCACCCCCTAGGCAGAGCTTGCTCCACCAGGTTCCCTCGTAGGGAGCTGGGCTCTCTGTCCCTCACCAAAACCTCAGTCTGCAGCAGTCCAGCCCTTGTTCTGACCCTCCTCCAAGGCCCAGGCTTTAAGCCCCCCAAGGACCGCCTGTGGTGACCTGGTGCCCTCACCCACAATTGAGTCCTATCAGCTTTGGGCACCTGCTGGGCCCCAGTTTCCTCAAGTAGGGAATTGATGTCTCCACTCCCCTCAGTGTCAGGCTGGCCCTGGGGTGGAGCAGAGGCTCCTTTCCCTTTTACAGCATTTGATGTGGGCCCTCAGGTGCCATAGGCTGCCTTTCCTGTATCAGCTACTGGCCCTTCTCGGCAGCCCTTGTGCTGGCCACCACTCACTAGCAGGTGGGCAGTCCTTGCCCTGGGAGAAGGCCACAGAGTCAGTGATCTCCATCCAGGGAAACTGAGGCCGAGTGGGAGGGGGAATGCTGTGTAGTTGTTATCCTATTTCTAGGTTGCTCAGGGTGCTGTTTCTGGCCCTCAGACAGAATCCATTGTTGGGGAGGGGGATGGCGGTGACAGGGAATTAGGCTGAGCTGCAAGAGAGGCCCTGGGGACCCAAGGCCTCTAGAGGACAGTGGATCGGGTTGGGGGTGGCTGGGGAGTCTAGGCATAGCTGGGTCAGCTGAGAGGAGGCGCTGTAAAGTGAAACAGCCAGGTCTCCAAGCTTCATTTCCATCCCCCATGCCTGTGCCTTCAACATGGTGGACCTGCCTTACCTAAGCTGCCGTGATGACAGGGAGAGGGGCTGAGGAACTGTTCCAACTGAGGGGACTGCAACAGCTGGCCTCTTCCACAGGGCTACTGCTGTCCCACACCACGTTCAGTGCATGTCTAGGGGGATACAGGAGGGTTCCTTCTCAAAGGTCCAGGCACCAGGGGCAGCTCCTGGCCCAGGTGTTCAGAGCACATGGTCATGGAGGCCTTAGGGCCCTGCTGGGCACCCATGGGCCCCTTCAACCCCCCTGCCCCCCTTCCCTCCTGTGTCCTTGTGCCTGTGTCCTTTTTACTCTGTCGCCTCTTTGCTCCCCTTCCATTGCAGGTTCTGCCTTTGTCTCTCTGTGTCCCTGCCCCCTCTCTCTTTTCTAAAGTCTCGCAACTCCCCACTGCCCCTTTCTTCACAGGGACCAGGGTCACAGAACCCATGGGGAAGGAATCAGGCCAAAGTCTCAGGGAATTCTTGGAGAAAGGGTTTAAACAACATCTCTCCCCTCCCCTCCCCTTTTTAAAAACTTCCATCACCATAGCAACCCTTTACTCTGGGGCCTTCCCTGCATTCCCCCTCCTCCACCCACAGGGAAGCAGGGCCCCTAGTGGATTTTCCTTCAGGGGCTCAAAGATTGGAACTCCAGGTGCCTGGAAGGGGCCAATTGGCTCTTGGCTCTGCCTGCATATTGAAGGCTGAACTTTCTGGAGGTAGCACTGGATTGTGTGCCACCCCTGAGACTAGAGAGCACCCCGCCCCCACATCCTCCCTCATTAGACAGGAGAGAGTCAGTAGAAACTATGGACCATGGTTTAGCTAGAGCCTGAGGCCCAGCCAGGGCAACACCCTGCCCAGTTACCTAAAGCAATTGGATAGTGGGCAGGAAGCTGGACTCTGTCTTGTTACACTAAACACTAAGAGTGAAGTCTCTGATTCTGCCTGTCCTGTTGCTGAAGACTTGGCTGTCGCCTGCGCAGGGCTTGGGCCTAGGCACGTCTATTACAGCAGGAAGCCCAGGCCCGGTCCCTGAGAGGAGAGCAGGGAAGGGGAGCGGGTGCTTGCAGACTGGTGTTCACAGCTACCACTAAATCAGGAGGTGTTGCCCACAGTTAGTTGTTGGGAGGCAACCAGAGGCCTCCTGGGCCTCTCCGGGCCTTTCTAGATTTGCTGCAAGGCCTGGAGCCCCACATGGAGAGGACCAGGGTGGCAGGAAACTCCTGATTATGGCTACGAAAGCTATGGCCTGAACCAGGCTGAACCCAGTGCAGGAGGGGCTAGGACTCTAATGTGGGACCCTTCAGCCTCTGGAGCTGGCCTCTGTCCCATTCCAGCTCCCCCTGGGCCCTGCTTGCCTTAGGCTGCAGTAGGGCCCCTAGGGGACCATTTATTACCAAGGCACCAACAGGCAGAGGCTCCCTCAGCATTGTCTGAGGGGTCAGACCTGAGGAGCAGGCAGTGGCTAGGGAATGCTTGGCCCTCAGACTCCCTTAGAGGCTCCCCCAGGCTCTGCACTTCCCCCAAGCTCCCTTTGGACAGCCCCCTGTACACAACATTCAACTTCTCAGTTTCTCTGCAGAGGATGGAAGGAACCATGTCTCAAGGGAAACAGTGCTATGGGGCTTCTGTGCCCTCCCATGTCCCAGCGTGGGACTGAGGCCTAGCCCGGGTCCTGTGTCACGGGAGGAGAGCGCTCTACTATTGGATGTGGAATCTGGGCTGTTCAGGCCATGGGGGTGAGAAATGCAAACCCCCTTTCTGTCTGGCCTTCTGCTGTTCTTAAAGCTGTCCCTCGGCTGTTACTCCCAACTTTGGGGCCAGGGACCCCCTTGTTGCAAGCAGGTGTCAGGGGCTTGGTACGTACACCACACTGGAAGCCTCCCAGGCAGCAGCAGTGGGTAGCAGATGGTAAAGTGGGTGGGGGTGGAGGAGACCAAGACGCTAATCAGAAGCAGCCCCCCTTTCTCCTCTCTTTGCCCTGGGGCCAGGTTGGAGGTGGAGGCAAAAGTGAGTGCAGTGATGCTGGTGAGGAGAAGCAGTCACTGGCTGAGATCAGTGCAGCCATGGTAGGGGGAAGGCAGATCCACTCCACCCCCTGCCATAAGGTTTTAGGGTCTAGCTCCAGGCTGATGTGACAGAGCAGAGGCCCAGATTTCTGTCGGGGAGACAAACCCCCAAGACCAGCCCTGGGTCCCTGTGGGCATGAGTGCATATGCACGGCCGAAAGCTGGGCCAAGATCAGGGACAGGCTTATACAAAACCTCCCACGCCACGTGGCTGAGCAGGGAGCTGTTGGCGTGGGGTAGGGGGAAGTGGAGGTTGTGGAAGTTATCTCAGGGAAGGGCCATTTTGATTCAAGAGCTTCAGGATTGTTGTAGACAATCTGTGGCACAAACAACCTTATTATGTCAGATAGCACAACGAAAGAAGAGATTTAGCCCTGGTCTCAGCACCTAGCCTGTGTGGAGGTTGCTTCACAGGGAGGCCCAAGTGGGCAGTGCCTTGCCAGTGCCCATACTTCCTGCCGTTGAGTGGACACAGTTGAGCTGGCGAGTTACCTGTTGTTGATTGTTTAGGTAGTTGCTGATTTTTTTATGTTATAAATAACTGTACCATGACAAATAGGATACTGATGGGAGGCTTTGGGGGAAGGGCATTCCTGCCAGAGGCAGTGGTGTAATCAGAATAACAGAGCTGGGACACAGGCCCCTCCCGGTCCTCCTGGAGGACCTGTGGGCTAAGGTACCACTCTCTTGCCCAGTATACAGCCCTTGGATCGCAGCCTGGGAAGAGAATCACTGCACATAAGAGCCATTGAGGAGACTGATGCCAGCCCCCTCCCCTGGATTGTTAGGGCATAGAGATGGGTGGCCAGCAGTGGTGGGTGGCCGTGCCTCTGTTCTCAGCTGTGAGAGTGGGATTCTAACCACATGCTACTCCCTGGCAGATGCAGGAGCAGGGCTGTGACCATGGCGGCAAAGATACGCAGCCGGGGATGATCTTCAAAGCTTCTCTTGTTTGCCTCCGCAGTGCCTCACAAGATGGCTTAAGCCCTGGCTTGAATCACACTGATGAAATGCATTTGTGTTCCCTGAGCCCAAAGAACCTGGATCAGGGAATGATGGAATTTATTCCCTAATGCGGAGGGCAAATTTGAGGGAGAAATTTCAGGACTGTGACCCCTGGGAAGTGGTCACTTCCCACTGGGAGGAAGCAAGCAGCAGCCAGGGCTGGCCAGGGGGTTGTGTGGGTCCTGGCCTTTGATCATGGCTGGCAGAGTCCCTCTGACCAAGCTGCTTCCTCTGGTGGTGGCTTCCTCTCTCCCCAACTACCTTGTGGCTGTGAGTCACTCCAGGTAGGGGGACATCTGGGTAGCCAAAGCCCTAGCCCAAGCCCTTTGCAAAGCAGGTGCTAATCAGGATGGATGGAGACTGCACAGTCAGCAGAGGCAGAGCAGTTTGAATGCAGCCTCAGTGTGAAGCTTGTTGCCACCCCACTGTCACACTGACCAGCTATTATGGAGGCAGACTCTAGGTCAGGTCTGCAAAGGTCCAGACACTGTCACCAACTCCCCTTCTGAAGTTTACTTCTGAGCAAGGGCTGTGAGTGCCTTTTCCTTTGGGTGCTGGAGCCAGTCCATTCAGCACCGCAGATGAGGATTGGGCTGGTAGGGTTGTAGACCCGTGGGGCGCCATGCTCCGGGTGCCAGAGTGCCTGGAACCTACTGCAGTCAGCTGGGTGTGGTCACTTTTCTACCTGGGACACCCACCCCTGGCCTGGGCCTTTCCCCTGGACCTCACTGCCCAGGTTTCCTATGGACCCTGGCAGTCAGGCACTAGGCAGGCTTGTCTTGCTTTTCCGGACCATTACCCCTGCACACCTGCTGGCAAATCCTTTCCCTCTAAGGCCCAGCCCTAATGCTGCTTCTTCCCTAAAGCCTTTCCTCACTTCTCTCCCCAGATAGGGGTTCTCCCTCTGAGAGATCCCCCAAACACTGTGCCTGAATGTGATATTTATCAGATCAAAGTAATCACAGTGAAAATCCAACAAAATTAAAAAGTGATAGATATAAATCTGCTTCTCTGACATCCAATTCTTTACCCCAAAGAGAACGTTTATTTTCTTAGGTGTCTTTCCAGAAAAGAGTTGGTGAGTAAACACTAGTATATAAATTAAAAAAAATTTACCCAAATGCAGCACACTTTACCCACCATTCTGTTCCCTGCTTTTTCATTTATTACATATCTCAGAGACTGTCCTACAGAAGCACATTTAGATCTATTTAATTCTTTTTAGTAGCTACCAAGTATTCTTCAGTATGGATGGCCATAATTTTACAAATATTTTTAAATTATGAAATATGACCAAAATCTAGGAATGTGCCTAAAACTTGTAAGCAGGTTTTAACAAATTGTAAAGGGAACCCCTTTGAACCCACCACTCGGGTTCAGAAACAGGTCCTGCAGAATTCCCACATGTGACCTGACTCAATCACAACCTCTCTCTTGCTCTTGGACTCATGGTATTTATTTCCTAGTGTTTCTTTATATATAGTTTTACCAGTATGTCTGCAACATTAGACAGTATAGGTTAGTTGTGCCTGTTTTGAACTCTGTTTTGGTAGAGTCACGCTCTTTGTATTTTTTTTTTTTTCACTCCACAGCATTGATGAGATTGACCATGTGGTTGGCTACAGATATAGCTCCTCATTTCCATTGTTGTATAATATTTCATTGTGTGACTCTACCACAGTACATCCTGCTGTTGATAGATATTTGGTCTGTTTCCAGTTTGGGGTAATTGCTGCCATGAGCATCCTTGTATGAAATGTCCTGCTGCGCAAATGGACATGTTTCTGTAGGGCATCTATATAGCAGTGTGATTGCTGGTTCATAGGGTATGTTTGACTTCAGACTTCAGTAGTTTTACCAAATTGTTTTGCAGAGGGGAGACTTGTCCTCCACCAGCAGTGCTCATGTTCTCCACATCTTTGCCAACATTTGGCATCATCAGACTTTCAGAGATGACTCTCTGATGGGTCAGTAGTTAGAGTCCCCTTCATCTGGGAAACAACTGAAATTTAAACAGATCATTTGATAAATCTTCTTTTGATTACATATAATGCAAAATGATTCCCTGATATGTCAGTTTAATACATTTTTCATAAGCAGGGTCTGTCACAGTTGAGCAGCCAAACTGAGTGGCTGGAGGTGTGGCCAGAAAAGCAGGGCTAGGATCCGAGCCTGACCACCCTCCAGCCCTTCCTGGTGCAGACTCTGCCCCTGGCCTGGTCTGAATCAGACTGGGGTCTCCCAAAGGCAACCTCTGTGTGCAAGGAGAAGTGGGGAGTAGTACAGCTGAGCCAGACCCCAACCTGCCCCCAGCTCAGAGCCTGGCAATGCCGTTTGGGTGTGTGACTCTCGGCGACAAGAAGAACTATAACCAGCCGTCGGAGGTGACCGACAGATATGACTTGGGACAGGTCATCAAGACGTGAGTGCCGGGTCTGTTGGGCAAGGGTGGGCAGGCAAGGGCTGCGGAAAGGGGCACAGAATATAGCCCGTGCTGAGTGGAGTGCCTGCTGGCTGCAGTGAGGAGTTCTGTGAGATCTTCCGGGCCAAGGACAAGACGACAGGCAAGCTACACACCTGCAAGAAATTCCAGAAGCGGGACGGCCGCAAGGTGCGGAAGGCAGCCAAGAACGAGATAGGCATCCTCAAGATGTGAGTGTGAGGCCTGGGGGTGGGGTGAGGTAGGGTAGGGGAGGCAGCAGGTAAGGGCTTCAAGGGCTGGTAGCTTCAAGCAGTACCAGCCTCTGGCTAGTTAGTCTGCTGTGGTCCACAGTGGCAACCAGAGCCTCTCTTAGGAGTTTACCCAGCCCTAACTATTGGCTCTCCTCTCTGCTGCTAGGGTGAAGCATCCCAACATCTTGCAACTGGTGGATGTGTTTGTGACCCGCAAGGAGTACTTTATCTTCTTGGAGCTGTGAGTGTGGGTCTGGGTTTCCGGGATTACTCAGTCCCCAGGGTCTTTACCTGCTCTGCCCTCTGCAGCCGGGGAAAGCCCCTCCTTCTGGATCCTTGGGGTCTCAGGTCTCTGTGCCTTGCCCAGCCAGCTGCCTGGTGTAGGCAGCCTACCCACATGCTCCTGCCCTACCCCCAATTCTGCCCACGCCGGGCTCAGGGGCTGGTGTCCTTCAGGGCCACGGGGAGGGAGGTGTTTGACTGGATCCTGGACCAGGGCTACTACTCGGAGCGAGACACAAGCAACGTGGTGCGGCAGGTCCTGGAGGCAGTGGCCTACCTGCACTCACTCAAGATCGTGCACAGGAACCTCAAGGTGAGGATAGTAGCCAGGTCAAAGGGTCAGGAGGCAGCCGGCCTGGGGCTGGGATGGGCTGCACCTTGGGGCCTTGGTCCAGCCTCTGAGATTTCCATGGTGTCTTCCTCTGCCCACCCATATGCCATTCCTGGCCTGAGCAGCTGGAGAACCTGGTTTACTACAATCGGCTGAAGAACTCAAAGATCGTCATCAGCGACTTTCACCTGGCTAAGCTAGAGAATGGCCTGATCAAGGAGCCCTGTGGGACCCCCGAGTACCTGGGCAAGCAGGGGGTGGGGCAGGGCAGGGTGGGAGACAGCCTTTAAGGAGTGGCTCTGGGTAGGGGGGAAGGAAGTCCCCATCCCAGGAAATGGATGTGAGTGGTACAAGGCCTGGCCAGGCCTGATATTGACCAGCAGGTGGACACTGTTTGCAGCCCCGGAGGTGGTAGGCCGGCAGCGATATGGACGCCCTGTGGACTGCTGGGCCATTGGAGTCATCATGTACATCCTGTAAGTGGATGAGCCGGCAAACAAGCTTGCAGCCAGATGGGGTGGGGGGTCTGTGTCCATGGCCTTCCAGTGACCCTGCCCTTGGCCCTCCATGAAGGCTTTCAGGGAACCCACCTTTCTACGAGGAGGTGGAGGAAGATGACTATGAGAACCATGATAAGAATCTCTTCCGCAAGATCCTGGCTGGCGACTATGAGTTTGACTCTCCATACTGGGATGACATTTCTCAGGCTGGTGAGGAGACCTGCTCTCAGCCTTCTCTGATGGACTCTGATCCTAACCCCCAGCCCACTCATCCCCTCTAGACAGTGAGATGGGGTGCCCATGTCTAGCTCTCTCTGGTTTTCTCCCCAGCCAAAGACCTGGTCACAAGGCTGATGGAGGTGGAGCAAGACCAGCGGATCACTGCGGAAGAAGCCATCTCCCATGAGTGGTGAGCAGGGCCCGGGAAGGATGGGAGGAGAGGCCAGGGTTCCCTTGGCCTCTGTCCTCCTCACACTTAGCAGCCTCCATACTTGAGGCCTCGAGTTGGGGTTGGAAGGGCACCCAGAGCTCAGGCCAGCCCAGAGGGTCTGCCTGGTAATCCCTTGATCTTACAAGGGAAGGGCTGGGTACAATCTCCATGAAGGCCATACTCCTTCAGATCCAGACGCACTTGCACTCTTTCCAGGATTTCTGGCAATGCTGCTTCTGATAAAAACATCAAGGACGGTGTCTGTGCCCAGATTGAAAAGAACTTTGCCAGGGCTAAGTGGAAGGTAAGGCTTGGATGCCTCCCTTTTCTGGCTTGATCTCAAGAGCTCTTTCTGGCGCCATAGTTTTCTTGCCTGCATCACATCCCTGTAGCCACACACAGGCTTTTCTTCAAACATCAGGTGTAGCTGGAGCCACTGTTACTACTTGAAGCAGGTGTGCTGAGCAGCTGGGTTCCTGGCCCTGGGGTGGTCAGAGGCAGCCGGGGCACTATGGAATGGTCTGGGTTTGGCCTCTGGGGAAGGAATGGATACAGCTTCCATAAGCTTCACTCTGAGCCTCTATCCACTGTCCTTTCAGAAGGCTGTCCGAGTGACCACCCTCATGAAACGGCTCAGGGCACCGGAGCAGTCCAGCACAGCTGCAGCCCAGTCTGCCCCAGCCACAGACACTGCCACTCCTGGGGCTGCAGGTGGGGCCACTGCTGCAAGTGGAGCTGCCCCAGCTCTTGGGGGCAGTGCCACCCCAGCCACAGTGGGTGATGCTGCAAAGAGTGATAATATAGCCCCCGCAGACCGTAGTGCCACCCCAGCCACAGATGGCAGTACCACCCCAGCCACTGATGGGAGTGTCACCCCAGCCACTGATGGGAGCATCACTCCAGCCACTGATGGGAGTGTCACCCCAGCCACTGACAGAAGTGTTACTCCAGCTACTGATGGGAGAGCCACACCAGCCATGGAAGAGAGCACCACCCAAAGCAGTGCCACACCGGCCACCAAAGCTGCTGCCACCCCTGGGCCGGCTTTAGCCCAGCCGGACAGCACAGCCCCAGGGGGCGCAACAGGCCAGGCTCCACCCTCTAGTAAAGGGGAAGAGGCTGCTGGCTCTGCCCAGGAGTCTCGGAGGGAGGAGGCCAGCTGAGTGGGCAGACTGGTGGGGGGGGCGGGGGATGGGCAAGAGGGTGGGAGAGTGGATGAGGGGCTTCTCACTGTACATAGAGTCACTGGCATGATGCCCTCACTCCCCCCGCCCCTGCCTCCTAGCATGGGGCATGTCTGGGGGCCACAGGAGAGCAGTCTCATCTCCTGTGGGTATGTGCATTGAGTGGTGGGCAGGCCAGAAGCAGGACCAGCCCCAGCCCCTGCATGGATTCCTTGTGGCTTTTCTGTCTTTTGCTAGCTTTATCAGTTTCTGTTCCTTGTGGGATGCTGCTCTAGGGATACTCAGGAGGTCCCTGCTCCCCTCCCTCTTCCCTTTTTGCCTCACAATTCCCCTTGGCCGGCCCTGCAAGTCCCATCCTCTCCCAGGCCCTAAACTTGGGTGGCCTTGCCCTGAGAGCTGGTCCTCCAGCGAGGCCCTGTCAGCGGTCTTAGGCTCTTGCACATGAAGGTATGTGCCTGTGGTATGTGTGCTGCTCTAGGAGTGGAAACAGGCTGGTACAGAGAATGCAATCATCTAGGGCAGTAGGCTTTTAGACAAGACTAGTCGCATGACTGGGGGCACTGCTTGGTAGCCGTGGGGGTCTTCAGAAATGAAAGAGAGTTAGAGGGTAGAAGCTTCCATTTTTGTCTCTGGGAAGTCTCTCCCAAGACCCTAGTGCTGTTTCCTGCCCTCCTGGGTCCTGTAGTGGGTTGCCCTGTGCCCTGAGCTTCATGAGCCTGTAAGAGGGAGGAGGAGCAATTAGGATGTGGCAATGAGACCTGGGAGGGCAGAGTAGGCCCAGCACCTAGTATACCAGTCTAGCTGGGTCCTTACCATGGGCCAAAGAAGGAAGGTTAACATCTCCTGGCTCTTCCCAGATGGCCCCCCTCAGGCTCAGTCCACCATTCTCTCCATCCTGGGGGGCCTGCTGCATGGCAGTGTCCTGCAGTCTTATTTAGGGGTCTGCCCTTCACAGGGGCAGACTTTCTGCTCTCCCAATTCAACAACAAAATAGAGAGGAACACTCTCTATGTCTATGACCCACTTCCCCTTCTATCAAGGCTGGGAGAGAGGCCCAGGTGCCTCTGAACCATGCTGAGTTGCGTTTGCTGGGATGAGGGAGTAGAATAAAGCTCCCCAGTTTCATGATGGAGGTTCCTGGCAGGTGCCCTTTGTCAGACCCCACTACAGCCTGGACGGGCAGCCATACTGGTCCCAGCCCTCGCTTGGCACTCGGGGGTAGTCCTGCCCTTCTCCCTGCATGCCTGTGGGTCTGCTCTGGTGTATGAAGGTTGGTGGGCTGTGTGCCTGCTGAACCTGGCAAATAAATGTCACTCTGCCAAAGCCTCTGGCCACCCTCTTGCCTTTGCTTCCTATATATTACTGGGGAAGGGCCCCTGGAAGGCAGTGGGGAGGGGAGAAGCCGGGAGTAGGTCCACAGGTAGTGGTCTGTGCTCAATGCCATGTGGACTGCTTGGGCTGAGAGAACAGATCATCCTCACCACAGTATATTCCTTGATGGTGGAGGGGTGATCCTCTGGACTCTAGAAATCCATGTGGGTGGTGGGTCCTGTGCTGGGCTTATGCCAAGGAATAACCTCTGGGCTGCTGTTCTGACAAGTCCTATTGAACAAGGAGCCCTTGTCTTGACTTAGGCATAGACCTAGAACCCACCAAGGGCCATAGGGAGAAACGTTGCCCGTGGCCAAAGTGGGCTTCCCTGGATTGCCGAGTGGGTGCAGGGTGGGCATCACACAAAGATTCTATTCTGCCCTTTGTGTTGATTCCTCCTTTCTATGAACAAAACCTTTGCGTTCTGCATAGGCCCCAAGGACTTCATGCTGGGTCTGCTTCAGGTGGAATAGATCAGCCTTATATTATGGGGCTTTACCTAATGTTTCTTCTGAGGAGAGGGGAGTAACACTGCTAAAATTAGTTAAGCACGAAAACTCCTAGGAAGGCTTATTCCAGCCCTGATCAGCCCAGGTGAACTCTCCAGGGATGCTGCTCTTTGTCAGAGAAGACCCCCACAAAGATAACTTCTCTGATGTGGGAATAAAAAAGGTTTGTTAGTCACTTGTCTGTGAAGCATCTGAGCCTCCAAAATTCCAACCCTACTGCAGTCCTGAGGCAAAACTGATCTTCCTGAGAGCTAGGAGCTAAAGTCAGGATATTGACCCTGCCACCTCAAACTTAGGGATCATAAAGCCTTGCTTGTACAGAGCCAGGGTGAGCTTGGGGTGTCCTAAGGATTAGAACCTGTGTCCATCATTCTAGGACCACTTAGAGCCGAGGTCTGAGAGGGTGGAGCATTCTTTTGGCCTGGAAGCTATGGACTTCCACCATATGGTCGAACACTGCCCAAAGCCCAGGGGACTCACTCTCCATCGAGAACATCGTCCCATTCCCTTATGGTCCCGGTCTTCTCGACTCTCCCGAAGTGCAGAGAAGGCGGCACTGAGAGAACAGGGGCTGAAGAGCCGGTGCCTAGTATGCCGCGCACCAGCTCTGGCTCGGGACCATAACGCCCCGTCTTACCCCAGAAAGGGGCCTGGCCGGCGGAGTAGCTACTCCCGGTGCTCCGCCAACGCTGCACTCTTGCGGTACTGGCCGTGTTTCCGAGAGCCTAGGGAGAGATACCGCTGACAGTTTCAGGCCTGCGCTCCGCCCCAGGATTCTTCACAGGCCGCGGAGCCGTTAAGCCCCGCCCCTGAGGGTTCGTCCAATCCGGATCCAACCTTCAGTCGGCGCCTTCAAGTTCCGTGTGGCCACTTCCGATCCGTTCCGGAAGTCGCTCAGTGGAGCCAAATTTGAAGCAAACGGAGACGTCTAGGCGCAGCCACGAAGCTGGACCGGTCGCGGCTTCCTTGGATACCTGCGCCTGTTGAGACCAGTCATCATGCCCATTCGTGCGCTGTGCACCATCTGCTCCGACTTCTTCGACCACTCCCGTGACGTGGCCGCCATCCACTGCGGCCATACCTTCCACTTACAGTGGTGAGTGACCGCTGTTTGGGGACTGGGCACTCGCTCTGGTACCTCTACAGGACTGTGGGGTCCGGGCGACCGGTCCGCGGAGCCCAGACTGGTGATGAGGACGTCCTTAGACGGTACCCCACGAGAGGTTCCCAACCTGGGCAGGAGCGGATCATGGCAGGCTTCCCGGAGGAGGTGATACCTGAGCTGAGGCCGGCAAGGGTCGGGGTTGGTTTAATGAAGACAGAGTAGGGATTTCCTTGATAGACTTGCAAAAAGACGTGATTTCAAAATCAGTAACCCGGGGGGAGATGAACTTTTGCCACATTAGCGAGCCCGTTTGTTTCTTTGAGACCTGTTACACTTATGGCTACCCGATTTGTTGTGGTTTGCTTGACGTTTTGGAATGATTCTGTCCAGAGTCATTTCGTTGTTTAAACACCCCGGTGTATTCACAGACCCTAGTAGACTCAAGTTAATATCGGAGAGCAAGGAGGTCCTCGCTAATCAAGCGTTTCTGTAGACCCGTAGGACCATACTGTCGAGTGTACAGCGGGTGGGGAGGTTCCCCTAGCAGCTGTGGACAGGCTGATTCGGAGCTCCTTTTTCAATTGTGATGAAATATGCGTAAAAAAATTTACCATTTTAACCATTTCTTTTTCTATTTTTACTATACACCATTTTATTGTAGTAAAAATATATAATATTTACCATTTTAACTTTTCACTTTTACAAAACTTTATTTAACAAAAAAGTTCGTTATGAAAATGTACAGGACCTGATTTTTGTATCATAGTAAAACAAGCCCTTTGAAAAGGGGACAAGTGGAAGCAGTTGATTTCTCTGGTGAACACAGCCATTTTTTATACTTCTTCCAAGGCTTCTAACATGATGATATTATTTCCTCATATTACCACCCTTTTAGTATTGTTCTGTTGCCCACTAGTTGCTGTCTCCACACATTCATCTATCACAGGATACATAAAGAGATCAAATTCTTGCTATATCCCTTGGTCATGTCTGCCTCCATTTAATTTCAATGAAAACATCTTCATACAATTTTTTAATTCAGGAGGGTGTTTGCTCAGTGAGCTCAAAGACGCCTTCCATTTTAGCTGTTTTTAAGTGTACAGTTCAGTGGCATTAAGTACATTCACAATGTTGTATAACCATCACCACTATCTATTTCCAAAACTTTTCCATCGTTCCAAACAGAGCACTGTACCCTTTAAACAGTAACTTTCCATTCTTCCCTCCCCACAGCCCCTGGAAACTTCTATTTTACTTTCTGTCTCTCCTTGAATTTTCCTATGCTAGGTAACTCACATAAGTGGAATTGCACAATATTTGCTCTTTTGGGTCTGGCTTATTTCACTAAGCATAATGTTTTTATTCATATTGTAGCACGTTTCAGAATTTCCTGCCTTTTTATGACTAAGTAATATTCATTGTATGGAAATACCATATTTTGTTTATCCCTTCATCTGTTAATGGACCTTGGGTTGTTTCCATGCTTTGGCTGCTGTGAGTAATGTTACTATGAACATTGGTGTATAAGTATCTGTTCCTGTTTTCCTTTCTTTTGGGTTATACCCAGAGGTGGAATAACTGGATCATATGGTAATTCTATGTTTAATTTTTAAGAAGCTGTCTTACTGTTTTCCACATCAGCTGCACTATTTTACATTCCCACCTGCGATGCACAAGGGTTCCAGTTTTTCCACATCCTTGCCAACACTTGTTATTTTCTATTCTTTTTTTTAACAACAGCCATCCTAATGGGTATCTTCTGTTTTACTGCATGTGTTTAAAGCTATCAGGTTCCCTCTGAGTACTGGTTTTGCTGTATTCCACAGTTTGTTGTTTGGTATGATGTTTTCATTTTCATTCATCTCATGGTATTTTCTAATTTCCCTTGTGATTTCTTCTTTGATCCACTGGTTGTTTAAGACTAATTTAATTTCTATATATTTGTGAATTTTCCATTTTTCTTCTCATTGATTTTTAGTTTCATTCCATTTTAGTTACAAAAGATACTTTGTATGATTTCAGTCTTTTAAAGTGTATTAAGACTTGTTTTGTGGCCCAAGGTATGAGACAATGTTCCACAAGCACTTGAGAAAAATGTGTGTTCTGCTGTTGTTGGAGGGAGCATATGTCTGTTAAGTCTAGTTGGTTTAAAGTGTTGTTCAAGTCCTCTATTTCCTTATTGATCATCTGTCTGATCGTTCTATCCATTGTTAAAATTGTGGGGTATTGACATCTCCATCTTTTATTGTAGAGCTGTTTCTCCCTTCAGTTCTGTACAGTTTTCTTTCATATATATTTTGTTAGGTGCATATATGTTTGCAATTGTTACTTCTTGTTAGAGTAGAACTTTTATCAATATGTAAAGTCCTTCTTTGTCTTTTGTAACCTTTTTTGACTTAAAGTCTATTTTGTCTGACAACAGTGTCTCTTGTACATTTTCCATCTTTCTATTTCTTAGTATTTCCTCTGACCTATCTTTCAGTGTACTAATTCTTCAGTCCTGTGTCTAAACTTCTATTAAACTCATCCATTGAATTCTTAATTTTGGCCTTTTTTTCAGTTTTAGAATTTCTGTTGGGTTCTTATTAAACTCTGTTATGTCACCTTTTATTATCTAATTCTCTACTGATATTTTCAATCTTAATTTTTATTTATTCAGTATAATGTGTTTATTATGCTCTGTGTCTGACAGTTCCAATGTCTGAATCCTATGTGGATATGTTCTGATTTGCACTTGTAGTACTTTTCTCCCTGTGTAACTGTTTGCTTTTTTAAAAAACCAAAACATTTTATTGGAATATGATATATTACATAATAGTACACAAATAATAAGTGTATGGCTTGCAGAATTTTCACAAACTGAACATACTCATGCAACCAGAATTCAGATCAAGAAACTAGATATTAGCACTTCAGAAACCTCTTAGTGAGAGACTGGGACCTGGGACACTACCAGAGTGTTTATACTTGCACCTGGATAAACATCTTCCTGGAGCAACAGAATACAAAGAAGTTATAAGGGACTAAAAATAACTGCACACATGTGCAGTTGGGGCAAATTATGAACAATAAAATATAAAACGGCTCAACTGACACTTCTGAGATGTTGAGAGCAAAATCAAGGTACTAGGCATGATCCCTGCACCCAGCACCACCAAGGGAGTGGGCAGACCCCCTAAGCCACCCCTCCAGTCCAGTGCACCCATCCACCCTTACCCTCACCCCATTTAAGTGCGCCTGTTGCTTGTTTTTGCTTCCTGTGCTGCAGCTCGAGTCCCAGTAAGGTCTTGCCTGAATTTCTCATCCAGCCTCTTACCAATTTCTATTGATTAAAGAGTTCAGGAACCCAGGTCAGTAACACTCATGCCCTCTTCCAGTTACACCCACCCCCCAGCCCACCTTTCCTCCACACATAAGAATAACTACTGTTTTGACTTCCAGCAACATAGATGAGTCTTGCCTACTTTACTTTATGTAAGTGGAGTTATGCACAATATAGCTTTTTTTGTATCTGGCTTCTCCTCCTCTATGTTATATTTATGTAATTCATCCATAATTTTGTTCTTAGTTGTAGACTTGTTTGTCTCATTGCTGTGTGATATTCCATTATTCATGGTTAACTCTGATTATATGTTGTATATAGTATTCGAAAAATTATTTATTAAAAAATTGAGGCCTAAGATGATGGTATCATCTTCCTGAAAGGACTGTTCCTCCTTGGTCCTAGGGTAGGAGAATCTCCTAGTGGGAGACTAATTAAAGTTTAAGGCACATAGATGGTGCATAGCTGAGCTGTGTTTTGCTTTTACTGCTACTTGCTTTTACCTCTAGTTTACCCTTACCTTGAAAGTATAGCCCTTTGGAATCCCAGCTTAAACGAGGATATGATTATAATCCCCATCTCTAAGTGACCCTGGCTTTGAATGTTGTCCCCCCACCCCCAAGTCAAAGCCTAGAAGGTTGACAGAATTGCAGCTCAGAGGTAGGGAAGGCCAAGCCAACAGGGCCAAAAGAAGGGCCAGCTGGTTGGAGTGTTTCTACCAGCCAGGCTCGTGGGATGTACTATCACTGCCTGTGGTGCTGCCCTCCTTGTGGGCAGGCATTGGGTGGAGGAGGAATAGGACAGATGCCATTATGGTGAGGGTGGCTACCTGGTCTTTGCGTCTCCCCCCAAGCCAGGGCTCACCAGTCCGTTTTTCTGCTTCTCATTCCAGCCTAATTCAGTGGTTCGAGACAGCACCAAGTCGGACCTGCCCACAGTGCCGAATCCAGGTGAGGGTGGTGGGGTGAAAAAAACCTCAGCTAACGACATCTCCTTGCCAGGGAGCAGGAAAGAGGAAAGATCTCTCAAGCTAAGGAGTATCTTTGACCTATTTGGACCCTCATGGTTTGAGGCTGATTGAGCCTTACTTGTGCTTTCGACTGGCTTGGGAGGCCTGCCTATGCACAGGGGTAGCTGACAGATGGACTTGTTGCCTGGGCCAGTCTTCATCTGAGTAGATTTGGCCTCCTTCCCTGCCTTTCCCCATTTTCTCAAGGCCTAACACCTACAGTTGGGGTATCTTTTGAGCAGTTACCACATGGGTGGTCTGCAGTGACATGACTTCAGTAACCACCAAGCTAGTGGCACCAGCTTGGGATATCTACAGGGTTGCAGAGATTGTCTGACTCCACGGGATGTGCTATGAAAGGTTAGGCCTGAGAACAGGTTTAGGTGCATGTTAGGCTACATGTGCATCCCTGTCCTCCTTGCCCATGACCCAGCTGTGCAGTCATGCTGTATCTTGTTCTCCCATCCAGGTCGGCAAAAGAACCATTATCAATAAGCTCTTCTTTGACCTTGCCCAAGAGGAGGAGAGTGTCTTAGATGCAGAATTCTTAAAGGTATCCAGAATTTATCTCATCCTATTGAACCCCAAGCCCTCTGAGAGTTCAGTTTCTGCTCCTACCCAGGGAGGGTAGCTGGAATATGGAGATGGAGATCTAGAGGGGAGACTTGGTAGAGATTTCAAGGCAGAGGCAATGAGAGCAGAGGGCAACTGACGGTGATACAGTCATTGGAGAAATAGGCTGTAGGAAGGAAGGGAGCTACTTGGTTGTGAGCACTTCCCTGGGGATTTCAGAGCAACTCTGACCACAGGTCAGATCTACAGCTATCCTTCCCAGCCCACTTTGCTGCTTGGACAGTTAGAGACAGATTAGAAAACGCTTCCAGTCCTCAGCCAGAGAAGATGTGTAGACCCACTTCACAAACCTGCCTGTGCCTCAAAACTGCCTGGGGAGCTTGGTATATACCCAGGGTCCTGAGTCTTTCCAGACCAAGAATGGAGGGCAGAGCCCCTGGAATCAAGATGTGCAGCCAGGATAGAAACCCACACTGCAGGGGAGGATGGGTGGATTCCCTCCTACACTTCTGCTGCTTCCCCTCCAAGTCTAAGATTTAGCTTTCTTTGTGCACAAAGGGGTTGTATTGGCAGAAACCTCTCAAGGAAGTGGGATTGAGGTTTGCAAGTGAACCTGGACTCTGAGGGTTAATTTGCTGGGAATTTGCTGGGCATCTGTCAGATCAGGATTCATTTGGCCCCAGCCCCAGGGTGCCGTGATGTCCTTGGAACCTCACTGCTTCAAGAATGTGGAGCTTTTGTGCTTAAAGCCAACATGTTCATCGTCATGGTAACTGCTCCCAGTTTTAAGCTGTGTCCTCCCTGTGATAAAGGCAACAAAAGCAGCTTCATTTCTTTCCGGCTTTCAAAGCCAGATCTAGGAGACAGGGAGGCAAAATCTTAAGTAGTTTGGAGCAAGAGCTTGGAAGGCACCCTGCTTGGATGTGGAAGGAGCCAGAGAGCTAGCAGTAGCTTTGGGCTGACAGCCACTCTCAGGCAGCCCATGCATGCCCTTATCTATCCACCACTTCCACCCCAGATGTCCAGCCTACGCTGACCAGCTCAGCCACCAAAAGCTCCTGCCCCAGAGTCCTGGGTGGAGAGTTTGACAGCAGGAACTTATCTGCCCACTGGGCTGGGCCTTATTATTGGTCACATGTGATATTCTGTATCTTGTGTTGACCTAGGAAGGGTGATCTGGAGGAGGATTTGTCTGGATTGCATCCAGCTACCACCCTGGACCCTTGGCCAAACCTTTCGGGTCTGCCAAGTCTGGTTTTCCTGCTTATGGAGTAGACACCTCTCTTGCCCACAGGGATGTTGAGTGCATGGGACTCCTGGATGGGAGCTCAGCTCAGTTCTGCTCCAGCCTCTCAGTGGTTCTGCGGCAGTGGATTTGGAACATGCATGAACTTTGAGAGGTTCATTTAACCCTCACAGTCTGGTTTGAGCCTAGCACATGTGACATTTCACTCAGCAGGGCAGAGTTGTCCTGGCTCACCTACCGTAATGGGCCTGGAAGATTCATGGTACACAGAGCCAGCTTAGAGCTTGGAGATGGTTAGAACATGAAGCAGGCAGAACCCAGGGTGGAGGCAAGGAGTGGTTGGCCATCCCAACTCTGTGTCCCCAGTGAGAGCAGCTAATGCCAGAGAGGGTGAGGGCCAGCACAGGCCCAGGGAACCAATGGAAGCCTCTGCCATGAGACTGACCACACAGGTCCAGCTCCACTTACTTTGCCCTGTTGTGCCTCTTTTCCTGTCCTGGGGTCTTGTACCTGAGATTATTTCCATTCATCTTATCTACTTTTTAAAAAGGCACAAAGAGATAAAGCAAGGCTTCTCTCTCCATTGTTGACTTAGCTTGTCCTTGAGACGCAGCAGGGTCCTTGAGATGCTTCTCTGGATCTACAGGCCTCATTGTCACCTCCCGGGTCTCCCCACAAGCCTTATGGGAGGCCAAGTGGAAGCCAGCTCCGTTGCTTTTTTGCTGCTTATTGTGGATCTTGCTTTGCAGAATGAACTGGATAATACTAGAGCCCTGCTTTCCCAGAAAGGTGAGTTCCCAAGGGGCCCTGGGAAGCCCCTGACTTGGGTGCTGGAGGGAGAGGCCCTGGGAGGAAGGCCTCCCTCCTTCTGGCAGAGCCAGGGGTTCTCCCTGCTTTGTCTGTCCAAGAGTCTTATCAGCTCTTGTGATTGGCAGAAAAGGAGAGGAAAGGGAGGTGACTAAAGCTGTCCACCTGGACCAGATGAGCCTCTTCTCTTTGTCTGAGACTTCTTGCCTAGGACCCAGGCTAGGAGGGGCTACCTGATAGGACAGAGTATTTGTAAAAGAGGGTTCAGCTGCCAGGTTTGGCAGGAATCTGCTTGAGTTCTGGGATGAGGAATTAACTAAAGCCACAGGAACAGGGATTAGTGAAGTCTTTACTCAGGTAGTTTCAAGCAGCACAAAGAGGGTCTCATCCTGGGAATGAAGAAACTCTGGCTGGGATTCCCTGGTTTGGTGCCTGCCAGCAAGAGAAGTGGGCCATCCAACCTTTTGCTCTGAGACTTGTTCCTCATGGGCTCTGGGGTGGGTGCTGGAGCCCAAGGGTCCAGGTTCTCATATGGATGGGTGAAGGGGCTTCTTCTCTCCCTCCATCTTCACCCCTGCTCCAGAGAAGGAAAAACGAGACAGCCAGGTCATCATTGACACTCTGCGGGACACGCTGGAAGAGCGCAATGCCACTGTGGAGTCCCTGCAGAAGGCCTTAGACAAGGCCGAGATGCTGTGCTCCACCCTCAAGGTGGGTCCCCAGGTCTTGGGGGCGAAGATTGGTGGGGAGGTATAGTCTGAAGTCCTGGGCTCATTACTCTACTGGACGTATCATTTGGTTCTTGGTTAATACCTTGGTGTGTTCAGTTGTAAAATGGAGGCAAATCCCATCTTCCCAGGCCTCCCATACTGTGCCCATCCAGCCCGTAAGAAAAGTGTCATATTGGCTATGCTTACGGATTTTGTACTTGGTAGTCTGGGGAGGCAAGGCCTTCCCAGTCCTTAGAGGGGCTGCTCAGCCAAGACCTCAGTGAGGCTGAACCGTGTTTCCAAAAGTGGTTTGTACTCCACTGACAAAGCCAGCCTGAAGAACCTTCCGTTATCACACTAGTCTGGCTGGGCTGCTCTCTGGAGCCAGATCAAACAGCATCCCAGGGAGGAGCAGGGGGCCTTTGAAGTTGGCTTTGCTGAGCTGACCGGACAGATCAAAGCCTGCAGAGCAAGCGGCTCTAGACCCAGATGAATTTCATATCAGCCTGGGTTGGTGAGCCTCTTGCTCTCCAAGGGGCATGAGGTGATTGATCTGAATTCATGATTGATATTCTGGCCTCGTAGGAAGGAGCAGTCTTGCTGGATGCCATTTGAAAGGGAAAGGGAACCATCCGTGTGATCAGACAGGGCCCCAGGGTGCTCATTGTTTCTATTCCTGCTTGGTGGCTGGGCTGGATCACGTGTCCTGGCCGGTGGGAGGGAAGGAGTGAACTAGCTCCTGGCTGCAGAGCAGGAGTCTGATGGCATTCCTGGGTCAGAGATGGAGTGGCCAGGTGCTGAGGGCAGCCTAGCCAGCTGCCTCAGGCTCAGCTTTCCTATCTTGGCAACCATCCATGAGTCTAGATGGATAGTGCAGCCCGGATTTGTGCTTCAGGCTTCTTCAGCTTCC
The DNA here is from genome assembly GCF_048773025.1 of Camelus bactrianus. Taxonomy (NCBI): domain Eukaryota; kingdom Metazoa; phylum Chordata; class Mammalia; order Artiodactyla; family Camelidae; genus Camelus; species Camelus bactrianus. The sequence continues at coordinate 33,706,564 of NC_133555.1, forward strand.
TGCACAGCATGTACCATGAGGCGTGGGCCACATGATCCTGGCAACCCCCAGCAGGCCTGTTGATGCTGGCAGTGGGCTATGCCTATGGTAAGACCTGTCTCAGGAGGAAGCAAGCAGAGAGGTGAGGAAGCAGTTGGCTTGGGGCCTCTTAGAAGAAAAAGCACAATCCAGAGTCGGGCCCAGGAGCCTTACCTCTGGGGTGTTGAAACACATGCTTATCAGCACTTTCAAAAGCAGACAGTTCTTGGTAGATTCTCGCAGTGACTTTAGCCGTGGCCCCTGGGAGCCTCCAAGCAACAGATATGTAGAGGTGCCTTTGCCCTTCAGAAGCAGATGAAGTACTTGGAGCAACAGCAGGATGAGACCAAACAAGCACGGGAGGAGGCCCGCCGACTCCGGAGCAAGATGAAGACTATGGAGCGGTGAGCTTGGAGCTGGGGCCCACCTATACCTTTGTGCCTCCAGCCCGCAGGGGCACAGCTCTCAGGAGCAGCAGGGGTTGGCCTGTCTCTGTGGCTCAAGTCTCCACAGGCCGTGGGAAGCGCAGGCCGGCTGGGTATGGGCACAGGTCTCCTTGCTCAGCCTCTGTGGGCTTCTCTACTTTCTGTGGGGCCTCTTGCCACACTCCTCCCTGTGCCTGTTGCCTGTGGCCAGACAACCTGACAGGGCTTCTGTTCCATGAACCTCTCTCTGGGGATCCCTGACCTTGAGGTCCTCTGTCAGCACCCCTTCTTCTCCAGCAGCATCTCTGCAGCTGTGCTTAGCTCTGCTGTGGGGCTTTTCTTTGGGTAGACCTGCCTGCTAAAGCATCCTAGCAGCTCAGGCTGTCACCATAGCAACGGCAGCAAAGGGAGGCAGAGCTGCACTAGGTATCTACCCATCAGCCTCCAGATTTTAAATGCCGTGGGCTGGGTGTTTTTCAGGATTGAGCTCCTACTCCAGAGCCAGCGGCCCGAGGTGGAGGAGATGATCCGAGACATGGGTGTGGGACAGTCAGCAGTGGAGCAACTGGCTGTGTACTGCGTATCCCTCAAGAAGTGTGTATTCTGGTCCCTCTGTCCAAATCCAGAAGCTAAGTCATGGCAACCCAGCCATGCCTCTCCATCTGTTGCCCATCTCTTGTAAAGCAGAGCAGGTGGAGTTAAGGGACAGACTCTAGAGCCAATCTGTCTCAGTTTGAACTCTCACCCCACCTCTCACCATGTGGCCAGGAGCCAGTTTCTTAACCTCTCTGATCCTCAGCTTCCTGAATAGAGATATAATAACTTGCCTCACAGGATTATTGAAAGAATTAAGTGTGAATTATAACTGTTACTTCTAAGGAGGTTGGCACAGCTCTCTGAGCTATAAGCCCCATTGTGATATCCAGAGCCTGTTTCCCATCAGCATCAGCACTGTTACTGACCCTGCCTGGTTTATATCAGAAACTTAGCTCAGATGCTCCATTACCATGAGTGTGAAGTTGGGGAAGAGGGGTCACTTGCCTGACAGGCATGGAGGATCCCAGATGCCTCCTGTAGGGGCAGGTGGTGTAGAGGGCCTCCTAGTGAGGCTGGGGCTTCCTGTACACCCCCTTTTTTAATAGCGGTACTGGGGATTGCACTGAGGACCTCATGCATGCTAAGCATGCGCTCTACCATTGAGCTTTTATCCTCCTCCACCCTGTAGACCCTTTTAAATCACCAGTGCCTACAAGACAGGCAGGGTGCAGAGACTCATCAGCTTTCCTTGCATTGGGTGCAGGACCCTCCACAGCACCACCTAGTCCCTGTTGGGCTCAGGTGTCAGAGTAGGAATGAGAAAGGCTGAGGGTCGGATCTAGCTTTGTGTTTGGGTGGTGCTATGGCTCAGTCTGAGCAGCAGGTATCTGGTACTGACATCTCTTTCCATGGCCCCTTTATAGAGAGTATGAGAATCTAAAAGAGGCACGGAAGGCTTCAGGAGAGCTAACTGACAAGCTGAAGAAGGACTTGTTTTCTTCCAGAAACAAGGTAACTTAGTGGGGAGCAGAAGGTGAGGGGTGAGGTGGCTGTCCTTTTGTCTTGCCCATTCATGTCTCCTAAGCAAGGTCATGGGGCCTGATGGTGCAGCTGGCTTCATGTGACTGGCTGTTGGATGACTCACAGAGACTGGTTTGTGGTCCTTACTGGGCATCAACTCTGGCCACGTGGCTTGTCCTCTTAGGGTGGCAGATCATGCAGGTATCCCCCCACCACCTGCACACTTATGCTCTTCCTGGCCCCTGGGTACCTCTCAGCTGACTGGAGCACACAGGTCCCACAAGTGACAGCTGCAGGAGTCTGTTTTTGTACCAGGCCCAGAGTAGGAGGCCTCTTGGAACTTGGTTCAGTCAGCACAGCTGCTTTTATTTCTGGGCATGGTGCATCCACAAGCTGCAGGGTATGGGAAGCAGCCCTTGCTCCTGGGCAGCTCCAGATGGGCATTGCCGGACTCTGGTCCAGCCCCATAGAGCTCAGGTCTCCCACCATGTGCCCAGACTCTTCTGGGCTCCAGGCTTCCATGAGCTTGTGTAGCGGCTGGTTGGGGCAGGGCACATGGCCACCCCTTGGTTTGTCCTTTACTCCTTATACTTCTCTTGTAGTTGCAGACAGTCTGCTCTGAACTGGACCAGGCCAAGTTGGAGCTAAAGTCGGCCCAGAAGGACTTACAGAGTGCTGACAAGGAAATTGTGGTGAGGGACATCCCTGGCCAGGTGGGAATGAGGGGTGACTTGTGTGCTCTCTAAGAGCAGGTCTGGGGTAGCTCTGCCCGGGGACCTCGCACTAGTCAGCACTGGTGCCTCTGGGCTCCCTGAATCCTCCTGGGTCAGGACGTGTACCTTGGCCCTTGGTCTGGAGCCTGGGTCTTCCTCACAGTTTGTCTTATGCCTACATCCTTGAGGTTACCAGAGGAGGGGCTCAGAGAGGGGTTCTGAGATCCGGTAGTCCTGGCCTCCTGAGCCTGATATTTGGGTTTCAGGCCTTGTTCTGTTACCAGTGGGCTTGCCCCTTGTGCATATGTTGCTACGTCCTTAGGAGTTGTTCTGGACTTGATGTCTCAGTCTGTCTTTCACACTTTTCTCTTTCCTTCCCCAAGAGCCTGAAAAAAAAGCTAACGGTGCTGCAGGAAACCCTGAACCTGCCGCCAGTAGACAGTGAGACTGTCAACCGCCTGGTTTTTGAGAGGTTTGTTGAATATCTGGGGTATGCAGGGGCCATAAGCTGGAGGAGCTCCCCGGTAAGGGTCTTCACTCATCTTGGCTTTGTGGGGGTGGGTGGCCCATGTGGGCCTGGAGGCTATGGACCTCCTATAGTGGGAGACAACCAAGATTTAGCTGGAAAGCAGCTTTGAGGTAAAGTCTGGACTCTGACAAGGGGAGGCCAGGGGAGGCCAGAAAGGAACTAAGAATGGTCAGAGAAAGGGCAGGAGCATTCTCTGTGCCAGGGCATTTGTTTATGGAATGGCTCACCTAATACATCTGTCTGCCCCAGATTCTCAAACATGAAACCAGCAGAATAACTCCCTTCTGGTCCCATTAATGTGCGCATTAAAGCTGCCAGCAGAGGGAGCCAAGAGGCTGAGGGACGGGTGTCCCTGCCTGCTGTAGCCACCCATTCCTTTTCCTGAGTGTTTCACAGAAACAGGCTGAGAGCATCCTCAGGGCTCTCTCCTGCTTAGCTGCCCAGCTGATGCTCTAGACAGAAAACACACAGCTCAGTGGTCCAGCCATTTTCATTTGAGCCATTTTTCAAGGTTGGAAAATCATTATGCTCCTTCTTCCCCACATCCAGTCAGTTGTTAGAGCCTACCCATCTAACTTCTGTGGTTCCTTCCTGACCCTTTCCCTTGCTAGTGCCTCCACATGAGGCTTGTGATCCATGCTTCCACCCCTCCTATCTGTTCAGCCCTGAGCTGATCCATGCTTCCACCCCTCCTATCTGTTCAGCCCTGGGCATCGTGCCACTCCCTTGCCAGAACACTTCTGGGGACCCTTTGCACTGTGCCTGAGGCACTTGTGGAGCCTCCTTGTGGGCTGCGGTGGATCTTCAGCCTTTAGCCACATCACACTGTCAGACACAGCAGAGCACCCCTTCCTTGCCTTCCTGCTCCTATGCCTTTCTGTGCCTGTGCTCTTCTCCATACTGAAGAGTTAGCTGCCCTGCCGAGCCTTCCCTAGTCTCCTCAGCAGAAATAAGCTCACTGTCCTCTGCATAGGTAGCTTCTTATTCAGATGCTGTGTCAGGAGCCAGGGGCCACAGAGGTGCTCTAGAGTCTGGCTGGAGCATGGTCCACCCACTGCATACACGCCCAGCCATCCGTAGACTGGGAGCCACATCCTAATCTGCGTCCCTCACCACTAACTTCCTTACACACATAGTGCTTTCCCTGCATGTAGTACTTGGTCAACGTCACAGGGGGAGTGAATGCATATAGGCCAGTTTCCTTTCATTCTTGTACCTGTAATTCCTCATTTTTTCTTTTTTTTTTTTTAGCATATATTTATTTTAATTTTTCTCCTTAATGGAGGCACTGGGAGTTGAATCCAGAATCTTGTGCATGCCAGACGCACTCCACCACTGAGCTATACCCCCGACCCCACTAATTCCTCAGTCTTACTCTTCCCTGTCTTTCTTTGGGTCCTCCAGTCTCTTTATGGAGTTAGAGCTGGCTGGCTGCCCCAGTGTAGGTTGGACTGAGGAAGGGCTGTGGGAGTGTGAGGGGCACAGGACTCTGTGAGGTTCAGCCTGTGGTTGATTTCGACAAACTAAGCTCTTTGCTGGTCCCTCCTACCTACTCTACTCTCAGAGCCCATCGGCCTGGCCACCTTGGAAGCCCCAGTAACATAAGGGCTCTGCCAGGAGATTGGCAGGTATAGTACCCACCCTCAGGGAGCTAATAGTCTCAGTTACCATCTCATGTGGACAAACCTTTAGAACCCAAGCTGCTTAAGGCAAAAAGTAAAAATCCTTTTTCTAGGATATCACTCAAGGCTGCCATCTGCAAGTTCCTCATGGTGCTCCCTTCCACTTTCCATTCCATGGGCCTCAGTGTTTCCGTGCACTTGTCCTCTGTGTCCAGCATCCACAGTAAAGGACCCACAAGCACACAGGCTGCCTCTAGATGCCCAGGGACTTTGCATACCTGCTTTTGCTTACTTTCTTTACCACTCCAGGCTTCTCTAAGGTCTAGACTTCTACAACAGGTCTTTATTGAGTGCTTGCTGCATACCAGGCCCTCCCTGTCTTCTTGCAACTTGTGTTTCAGTAGGATAGACAAGCTAGGGGATTCAATAACCAAGCCCTGAGCCCACTGGCCACACACCACATCATGGGATTTGGTCTATAGCTCCCAGTTGGGATTGAGCCCACTTCATTCTGAGTAAGCCTTGGGTCAGGGCCTGCAGCCCACCTTGGTACAGAGGTAATTTCTCTGGTCTCCCCTGTCTTTCAAGCCAGCAGGATACCATATCTGATAAGCCTACATCTGTACAAAACTGAGCTGGGCTTCCCATCAAGCTGTTTGCAAGCTGATGTCATTCCTTTTTCTCCAGTATTTCTCTGGGCATAAAAATTAGGGTGGCAGGTCTGTGCTTTTTGTATTAGCCCTTCTTTGAACTAGACACAATCAGTTCTAAATTCAGGGTCTTTTTTAGGGACCCAAGCTCTCAAAAATAGTTGTTGAATCTTCAGTAGCAGCTTTGCCCCATCTTTGTGCTCTGATGACGACCCTCAAAACTGAAAGTCCCCTCAAAAACCCTGCCTCTACCTTTCCTATGGCAGCTGACAGGTTGCTATGTGGGTCTGAAAGGAGTCTTAGGCTTTCCTGACATATTGCAATGTAAAGGCACATTCCTGTAACCAACATTCAAATCCAAAGGAAGAGCAGTCCAGGCAGAGAGAATGGCAAGTGCAAAGGCCCTGAGGCAGGACTGAGTTGGATATGCTTGGAGGAGTGGGGCCAGCGGCAGACAAGCCAAATCTGCAGAGTTTCACAGGCCAGCCATGGAGTGCAGATTTTTATCCTAAGGACAATGGAAACTATCGGGATACTTGAGAAAGATCGCTCTGGTGGGACTGGTGCACGCCTCTGATTTTCATCTGGTTACCTGTGAGATGGTACCTCGAGCCTGCACTCCAGCCCAGGGGTACCAGGTCACCAGCTTGATGGGTGCCCTCTGAGACCTCTGCTTCACTACAGATGAAGACCCTATAGACATTCAAAGTATTGTGGGAGGCAGTTGGGTATTTGACTTTAGGTGTTTTCTGGATGCTTTGCTGTCACTCTATAACTTTAAAATAGGACTCCCTGGAATGCCTTGGAGATATATCCATGTTGGTTCCCAGAGATCTGTGTTATTCCTCCTGCCACCCAGTGTGTGTGAAGCACACAGGCAATGTTGACTCAGGCATCCCCTTCTCAGTGGATAGCCCAGGCATTTCCAGTTTTCCAAGTTGATAGCACCATAGGGAACACCCAGGGTTCCAGGGGAGAGGTGAGATGGCAAGACAGTCACCCTGGGACTTCTGTCTCTTGTATCTTATGTCTCAGTCTTTCTTGATATTACTTCCTTGCTTTGCTAAAGTTCACCTTGAAATAGTTCCTAAGGAAGGGAACTGGGCTGTGTGTCAAAATGCTTCTATGCTGCTTCTGGCTTAGTTTGCCAGTTTGCATTCCAGATGAAAGTTAGTTTCCCTTAGACCCCGAAGAGCCTGCTTTCTAGTTGTCTAAAATCCATTGTTGCCACTGAGAAATTGATGCCCATCTGATTCTCAGCTCTTTTGTAGATGAAACTCTTGTTTCTCTTGAGACAGTTTTAGGCTGCTTCCTTTGCTCTGGGGCTCCTGTTACTTCCCCTGACGTGTCTGGATGAGAGTTTTTTCCATTTGTCTTGCTGGACCCTTATTGGGTCCTTTCAGGGTAAACATGTGAGTCCTCCTTCAGCTCTAGGAACTTTTTTTTCTCTCTCTCTCTCTCTTTGATCAAGTCTTTATTTAAAATTAGCTGTCCAAAACGGGAACTTTCTTGTGTTATCCTTTTGAGAGTCTGCTGCACTCCAGTGTCTCCGGCCGCTCTGGACCACCCGCAGATCTAATGTCTGACTTGGTTTGGTCCTGTATACTTTTGGTTTTTTGTACTCTATATTTTGGGAGATTTTCCTTAAATTTTAATTAGAATTTAATTTTTATGATATTTTACTTCATCAATCATATTTTTTATTATGGTACAATATATATGACATAAAACTCACTGTTTTAACCATTTTTAAATGAATAATTCTGTGGCATTAAGTATATTCATATTGTTGTGCAACCATCACCGCTGTTCACCTAGAGAACTTTTTCATCTTCCCCACCTGAAACTCTACCCATTAAACGCCAACTCCATGCCCCACTCCTACCCCTGGCAGCCACCATTCTACTTTATGTCTCTATCAATTTGACTACTCTAGGACCTTCCTATAGGTGAAATCAAATAATATTTGTCCTTTTGTGGCTGGTTTATTTCACTTAGCGTACTATCTTCAAGGTACATCCATGCTGTAGATATGTGAGAATTTCCTTCCTTTTTAAGGCTGAATCAGTAATCGCATTTTAAATGTCCAAGCCTTCTTTCTTGCTCTCGGAGTGCATCCACTGCAAAATATACTGTCCTTTGTCTTATGGTCTGGCAGTTTTGTTTCTGTCAGGGTCAGTGTGTATTTATCACGGCCTTTCTCTTGGACTTCCCTCCCGTGCCTGGGGGACCTTGGCTACCTGTGGCCCTCTCAGGAGGAGGAACAGAAAAGCTACCTGCGAGCCTAACTTATATGGGCAGAGTTTGGGGGAGTGTGCGGTCAGCTGGCATCATACTGAGTCTTTGCTGAACCTAGGATGCAGAGGGATTTACTGTCAGGTCCAATACTGGCTGCCCTAAAATCCCATGGATGGTTTGCCTGTGTCTTTAGGAAAGGCCGTTCTCTTTCTTGGCCCCAGGTAGCAGGCTTGCTACCTGGTGCTTTGCCAATGCAGATATAGGAAGGGATGGAGCCAAGCTCACACATTCCATCAGTACTCCCATTTTCAGGCTTGTTTAATATGTCTGTAGATCTAGATCTTCCCTAGTCCTCCCTTGCATTTGTAACCCTCTCCTGGTGGGTTCTGGCTTGATGGGTCTGGTGGTAAGTCTCCTATCCCCTGGCCATGCTCCCTTCCAGACTGTTTTGGAAATCTACAGATACTGATGATGGCTGCCCATTCCATTTGTTACAGTAGGATTATCCTACATTCCTGTCATTTTTGGGAGACCTCAGGAGGTAGTTATCACCCCTAGTACTACAGAGAGGGTGTTTGGAAGACTCCTTTTATGAACCTCAAGAGCACCTGAGCTTCAAGCTCAAGGGAGTTGGGGAAGCTTTGCTTAGGACACGTTGTGTAGGACACATTGACTAGTTCCCATGTCACACAGGTGATAGGTCTGCCCAGGGCCTTGATTCAGTTTTGGAAAGGGGGCTTTGAGTGTCTTGCCTCAATTCCTGAGGACTCTGGTATGAAGCCCTGGGTGAGTATCCCAAAGGTAATGGTATCACCCAGGAGGACCTCAAGCCAGGCCCTCAACCAGTGAGGGGCGGCACTGGGCCCTAGGCTCTTCCACTTCATCAGACAGGCAGAAGGTAGGAAGGAAAGAAAGACCATTGGTAGGAAGGAAAATAGTGTTTGAGCTCATGAAAGAAGAAGGATTCACCAGGAGCTGTCTGAGGGAAAAAGAAGTGTATTCATATGAGCCAGATGGTGTGGGGGAGTGAGGAAGGCACTGTGAGAACCTCTTGAGTCTTGAGCTTAATGTTGTGGATGGCCAGGAGGTGCGAGTGAAAAAGGCTGGCTTGGCTTGAGCCAAGGCTGGGCACGTGCCATGAGCACCACTGGGCAGGGTCCGAGGGGATGGCAGCAGGAAACTCTGCTGAGAGCCACCTGGAGGGCAAATGGCTTCCCCCAGCCCGACCCTGCCTGCCTCTTGAGTGCACCTCTACTAACCTGGGCCTGGACTTGCTGCAGTTGGTAAATAGCGGTAGAATAACAGATATTACAGAAGATTGGCATGAGTGGTCCTGGCTGCTGCTTTATATTGTGACTCCCAGAGAGGGAAGCAAAGCAGCCTTTGCTTCCACTTGGAGGCACGAAGAGGGTAGAATTTCCAGGGATCTGGCGAGGGAAAGGAAGAGGTATTCCAGGCCTTCCAGACTGCTTACCCACCCAAGTCAGTGCAGGCAGTTCCCTTTCCCCTGATCTGCACACCCCAGCGGGCTCCTGACCGAGACTAATATCCCCAAGGCTCCTCCCTTGGTCCCTGAGTAGTGAGAGTAGGGCTGTGGGCAGCCCTGAGGGAAGGAAAGAGAGAGAGTATTCTTGGGGCTGCCCCTGCCACCCTCCGAGTTCTCTGATCACAGGAGCTAAGGAGCCCCACCAGGCCTGGATGAGCTAGAGAAATCTTGCTGGCTGCAGTCATCTGATAGAATTACACCCCTTCACCATTAAAAAGTAAAAACACATTCATTGTTGAGAATTTGAAAATGTAAACTTATCCCAGCGGTAGTCACCGTTGACCAATAGTAAATTTCCTTCAAGTCCTCTTTCTGTATGTGGTGAGGTAGACGATATGTATGCACAAATCATGTGATTTGTAGAGGTTTTTTTTCTCTATATGTGGAGGTTTTTTTTCTCCCAATTTTATTGTGGTACAATATATATAATATAAAATTTACCAACATTTTTAAGTGTACAGTTCAGTGGTATTAAATACCTTCATAAAGTTGTACAACTATCACCACCATCTATCCCCAGAATTTTTGTCTTATAAAAAACTTAAGCTCTATATCCATTAAATAATAACTCCCCATTTTCCCCCCTTCCCCCAGCCCCTGTCACTATGATCTTGAGTACTCCAAATACCTCATATAAGTAGAATCATATAGTCTTTTTGTGACTGGCCTATTTCGCTTAGCATAATGTCCTCAAGGTTCATCCATGTTGTAGCATGTTGCAGAATTTCCTTCCTTTTTAAAGCTGAATAATACTCCATTGTATGTATATACCACATTTTGCTCATGCATTCTTTTGTGGATGGACACTTGGGTTGCTTCCACCTTTTGGCTATTATGGATAATGCTGCTCTGACCACGGGCATACAAATAGCTCTTTGAGATCCTGCTCCCAGTGCTTTTGCATATATACCCAGATGTTGAATGGCTAGATCATTTAGTAATTCTATTTTTAGTTGCTTGAGAAATGGCCTTTCTGTTGTCCACAGTGGTTGTACCACTTTACATTCCCACCAGCAGCACATAGGGGTTCCAATTCCACCGCATTCTTTCCAGCAGTTGTTATTTTCTGTTTTTTTATTAGTAGCCATCCTAATGAGGGTGATGTGGTGTCTCATTATAGTTTGATTTGCATTTCCCTAATATTAGTGATTTGGGGCCTCTTTTCTGATATTTATTGGCCGTTTGTAAATCATCTTGGGAGAAATGTCTATTCAAGTCCTTTGCCCATTTTTGATTGGATTGTTTGTTTTTTGTTGTGCTTTAGAAGTTCTCTATATAGTCTGGATTTTAATCCCTCATTAGATACGACTTGCAAATATATTCTCCCATTCTGTGCACTGCCTTTTTACTCTGTTGATAGTATCTTTTCATGCACAAAATTTTAAATTTTTGTGAAGTCTAATTTGTCTGTCTTTTCTTTTGTGAACTATTATACAGAGTTTAATGTTGCTTTTTAAATTTAACATATGAACATTTCCCCATATTATTAAGTTTACTCTCTAGCAACAGTACTTTAATGTCTATATCATAGTCAAGCTATGAAAGTGCCAGTTCGCTGGGGGAGTCGTTTTGACAGCTTCTAATATTGTGCCATTTGCCATGATGAGTGACACTGGAAGGGACATCCCTCTACTTCAGCGTGTGGTCAACTCTCTCACTGGATCCTTACACTGCATTCTAAGAAATGAGGCTATTTGGACAAAAGGCTTTTTATTTGTTCATCTGAGTTTGTGTGGCTTTTGCTTGCTTCCTTCCATATCTACCAGACTTTCGCTGTGTGAAGGACTAAGCCAAGTGGTCTTTTTCAGTAGAGATTAGGGCTTCCTTTCAGGGTAGCATTAAACCAGGTGTGGACCCCAGGCCCCCGAAGCTGATCCATCTCTGACGTTTGAAGAGCAGTTGTCCTTCTGGGCTGCCACTATGGTCTTAAGTCACCAGGCTGTCTCTGCCTGTAGTCCAGCTCCTGTGGAGATGCTGAACCTGAAGCTTCGCCGGCCAGCCTTCGGTGATGATATTGACCTCAACGCCACCTTTAATGTGGACACCCCCCCAGGCCAGCCTTCCAGCACCCAGCGTGGCCATGCCAAGAGGCTTTTCCCAGAGAAGTCACAGTAAGTGGTTGTCCCTGGCCTTTCCACAGCCTGGGGGAGAATGGCTAAGAGATCTCTGCAGGTTCTGCCCTAATAACTCTGAGTGGCTGACGGGGCAGTGAGGGTCACCTGGGCTTGGCCATGGCTTTGGTTCCAGTCACCTCTTCTTCCTGCTCTGAGTTCTCTCTGCAAAGCCCTTCTGTCGCTTGTCTCATTAATCTTCACGATCACCCTTTAAGCGAAGATTGAGATGTGAGTTGGAGAGAATACAGGAGTCCCAGTAGGGGCAGATCTGGGCTGATGCTGTTGGGGTGGTGGGGTGTGCTCCCAGTATGTTGAATGCCTGTCCACTGGAGTCCTGAGGCAGGGACTCTGAACTTCCTCTTCAATTGTGAGCCCCACAGGCTCATGCTTGAGGCAGGACCATCTCAGACCCAGGAGCCCAGGGCCCTACCACTTAAGGAGGTAGCCCACAGGGGCAGGCATGAGAAGCTGTACGGAGCTGCTATGGAGTGGGTGGGAGCTGCACAAGTGGTGCAGTGGGACTGGGAATGCAGAGACTGTCCCCTTGGCCAGGCAGGCCAAGTATAGTTCATCATGGAGACAAGAGCTTCTCCCGTACATCCATGTAGATATACACTGCTCAGGTAAGAGAGTTCAAGACTTTAGACATGAGAGAAAGAATTTGAGATGTTAGGCAGTGGAGATGGAGGAGGCCCAGGGAGAGGAAAACCAGGTGGCTATCCACCCCTCCCCACCTCAGGGGCAGAGGCACCTGTATGGTATAAGGCCAGGCCTGGTAGCAATGAGAAACCTAGGGCATGTGGGCTGCAGTCAGGGGGCCTATCAGTGCCTGCTCGATACTCTGCCTTCCTCTTGTTGCCTCTTTAGCTGTAAAGGTTGAAGGTGGGCACCTGGGGCCCACAGGGTGCCAGATTTTTAGAGACATTCTACCATCTTCAGTGACTGCAAGGGATGTGAGGGAGCCCAGGATGCCCCTAACTTGGATCAGCCTCCCAAGAACCAGACTTTCAGCAAGTAGAGTTTCCTCCCTTGGTCATCATGTGGCATGACCACAGGCTGTGGGGACAGAAGCAGAGGAGTTCAGTGTCGGCAGACCCTGATCCTGCCCTTGCCCTTGTGACTTTGAGAACCCACAGGCTCAGCCTGTCACCATTCTCCCACTCAGATCTGGGAAAATAAGAGGAGAGGTGTCCAGCTGCTAGGGTCCCTAGGAGTTGGATAGAAACACTGTGTCCAGCTCTGGAGCTAGGAGTGGGAGGCCAGGGCCTGGGGCCATGATCTGTTCTGCCCCCGACCCTACCTACACAGATCATCTAGGGAGATGTCTAGCCCTGTGTTCTGAGAGCACTTTATGCGCTATCTAACTTACTGAGGGTCTTGTGGAGGTGGTGGCAGATAGAGCTAGGCCTGACTTCTTATCAAGGTATGACTGTCTTTCCTCCTGTGGGTGGTGGATCAGTTGGGCTTCCAGCCCCACACAGAGCCCAGGACGTGGTAAGGTGCCTGAGAGCACACCATTCCAATGGTGAACATTCCAATGGCATTGGCTTGGCTCTGAGTGGAAGCCACAAGTTTGGAATGTGGTCCAACCTCTCCTGCCTCCACCACTCCGGTGGCTGTGGCTGTCCAGCTGTTCACATATCTGCCCTTGGGGTGGGGATTACTGAGGTGCCTTGCCCATCATGCTACCATGCCACACAGTTGCTCCCAAAGGGGCATATGCTGACCTGGTCCACCTGCCTCTTGTGTCTCACTCACATGCCTCTTGCTTTCATGTCTCGCTCTTGCAGTTCTCCTGTTCATGATGTTTTCAAGAAGATCCCCAAAGGCTCTAAGAAGGTAAGGCTTCTTAGAAGAAGCTCAGGCAGTCACCCTGCAACCCTTGCCAGGACTGAGTGTAAAGCTGGACTCCTGAGAGATCAGGGTCTTGCCAGAGCCCTCTCACTCCTGGCTGAGGACTGAAGCACTTTGGAGCCACCCTGGGAACCCTACTCACTGTCCTTCCTGCCTCCTGGTGAGGCATCAGAGATCCTGATCCTGTTCCATCCACCATCACTACCTGCCCTCCTCCTTGCTGCTGTCCAGTTCATGAAGCTTGGTTCTGGGGTCTCCTGCAGGAGTCCCAGCTCTCACTGGGTGGCCAGCGCTGTCTGGGAGAGCCTGATGAGGAGCTGGCTGGTGCCTTTCCTGTCTTCATCCGGAATGCTGTCCTGGGCCAGAAACAGCCCAAGAGGGCCAGGGCGGAGCCCTGTCGCAGCACAGATGCAGTGAGTGTGGCTTCCTACAATTTGGCAAGTGCCAACCTTCTCAGGGGTGGGACTGGGTGGCCAGCCCCCTAGCCCATTACCCTGGCCCACTCACCTCTTCCTTCTGCTTTAGGTAAGGACAGGCTTTGATGGGCTTGGAGGCCGGACAAAATTCATCCAGCCTGTATCCTTGTTCTGTGGCACTGGGCCGGGCTGAGCTTTGATGCCCACACCATCCCTCACCTGTACCCCCAGATCCCAGCCTGCCAGAGGCTGCAGCGCCAGATATGCAGAGCCAGTCCTTGCTCAGTGTAGCAGGGTTGCCCACCCCCAAGTCTGAACCTTTCCTGCCCTGCATTCCAATCCTGTCTTTAAGCCTATTCCTTGACATTTTCTTCAGACTGACACTACTCTGATCCGCCCATTGCCCATTAAGCCCAAGCCCAAGGCCAGGGCTAAGCAGAGAGTGGGCACCAAGACAGTACTCTCTCCCTCCCAGGCCAAGTTGGACACCTTCCTGTGGCAGTGAGAACAGTGAGTCTGATCAGTGTCCAGATATATGTCTCTGACTTGTAGGCTGAGGACTGGTAACTAGCTCAGCACAGGGTTTGCGGGGCACAGCCCCTCTTCCAGGACCTGCCCTGAGGACGAGGATAAACAAGAAGATGGGAGTGAAGTTGAGGTCCAGAAACTGCTTTTCCTGCACACGCCCTGCCCCACTCCCTATCACACTGGGCCTACCTATGGGAGTGGATGTGATCACCTCACTGTTCCTGCCAGCAGGGCTTGCTCCATGTTCCAGGCTCCCATTTATAGCCATGATCAGAGGTGGCTGGGCTGTTTCTGGCCCTCCAGACCAGGGTCTTTTGTCGACTCTAGGGACCAAAGTGCTTGAGGCTTCTCAGGCAGCTTCAGCCTGCCCAAGCTTCTGCCTGCCTCTGACTTGCTGCTCGGCATGGCCTGGGCCAAGCAGGGCAGGGAATAGGGGATGGTGGTGGGGAGAGGATGGGGAAAGATTTCTATGTAAAATAAAAAAGATAGAATCTTTTATTCCTGGCTCTGGAAGTATAAATTTGCACTCACTTTGGAGGACTGTCTGGCATGATTTTCTAAAGTGAGACCTTCACCTAGACTCAGACCCAGCAGTTCCACCCTCAGGGATTGCCTCCCATGGGGCACAGAGAGACTCTAGCAAGAATGAGGTCACTGCAGTACTTTGTCCACAGTCTCTAACCCGGGCACAGCTCAAGGGCCATAAGCAGGAAAGCAAATGGGTAAACTAGGATCTAGACCCAGTGAACTCACAGCAAGCACAACAAATGACCGGTGACACCCCTCCTCTTCTCCACCTCCCAACTCTGCCATCCAGATTGCTAGCTTTTGTGTCTTAGCTTCAAGGGCACTCTCCTAGAAGACTTCCCTTTTGACTCCTAGCTTGGGTGAGGCCCCCTAACTTCCCTCTCTCACTACTAGATGGGAGTTCACCTGTTTCTGCAGGGCCCAACATAGACCTGGCACAGGGAGAGAGGGCATATTTCAGGCTGAGAGTACCCAGCTGCTGTCCGCATGTTTGGAGGAGCTTGGGGCTTCTTGAAGAGGGAGTGACACTCTTGTTGATAGGAGCTGGACCCCTCTGGTGCTGCCTTGAGCCAAGAATGGTTAGTGAGGAGAAGTGCAGCATGAAGTTAAAGGTGCAGTGGCTGGCTAAAGTACCCTCCGTACTGGCTGAATGATCTTAGGCAAATTACCTAGACTTTCTGTGTTTCAGCTTCTTTTTCTGTATAGTGGGGACAATAGCACCAACCTCTCACTTGTGGGGACCTAATGAGTCAGTATTATGGGTTAAGAATTTGGGAAAAAAACAGAATTTGGGACAGCCAGGCAAAGGGTATTTTTCAGTGATAGATAGTGACCTAGCATGCACAAGGTCATGGGTTTGATCCCTAGTACGTCAATTAAATAAAAAATAACAATAATAAATAAATAAACCTAATTATCTCCTCCCCCACCCCAAATTTAAAAAGATTAAAAATTTAAAAAAAAGAATTTGGGATAGCTAAGTGAAATAAGTCAGACACAAAGTACTGTATGATTCCACCCAGAGGAGGTATCTAGAATGGGCAAATTCATAAATACAGAAGTAGAATAGAGGTTATCAGCGTCTAGAGTAGGGCAAAATGAGAAGTTATTGCTTAATGGTTACAGAGTTTCTGTTTGGGGTGATTTAGGAATATCTTTCTATTTAAAAAAAATTATTTTTTAATGGCGGTCCTAGGGATTGAAACCAGGACCTCGTGCATGCTAAGCATGCACCCCACCACTTGAGCTTTACCCTCCCCCTTGTTTGGGGTGATTTAAAAGTTTTGGAAATACACAGTGATAATGGTTACCAAAAAAAATTTAGGGCAGACCTAGATATATTGAACTTGGAAAGAGCAATTGTAATCAACTATTTCACAGAACCAGGGAACCTGATCAGACAACAAGGAAAGTATTGGATGAAGGAAGAGCCTGTACTTGAACCAGCCACCATCCCCCATTCCTCAGCCCCATCACGGTTATGGGGATAGCAGTTATGGGGATAGTGGCTCCAGTTTCTAAGCTGACTGGTGCCAGGGTGGACAGTAGGGACCTTGCCCTCCAAAAAATTGAGGTTGTATGGTTTGGTGGGTCTGGTGGTAATCTGAAATGCTTATCTTGGTTTCAGCCCTCTGGGCTGCAATGGCTTGCCTGGTGGCAGCATCGATCAGAAAATTTAAAGGTCGAGTGCAGAGCCCAGTGACTTTTAAAATTTTTTTAAACTTTTTTTTTATATAAAGTCTTTGTCAGGTCATTAGCTGTCTGCAGAGATAATGGAACAGAAACTTAAGTGACCGTACACAAGGAACACACACTTGACAAAAATAGTTTGGAAAAGTCACAAATTGGCAGCTTTAGCCCTCAAGAAGCAAAATTTAGCAATCCCTGAGGAGTGGGAGAACTAATTCCCAGAGTTACCACAACATAATACTTAGAATATCCAGTTCTCAACAAAAAATTACAAATTACAGCAAAAAATTATAAAGTATGGACCTTTCACAGAAAAAAAAATTGACTGAAAATATTACAGATTGTAGAACTGGAAAGTATAATAACTGAAAGATTCACCAGAGTCACAAAAGGCAATTGCTTTCTTATAGATCAGCAAAAATAATTAAAATTAAAAATACAATACCATTTATATTAGCACCAAAAAGAAGAAAAAAAAAAGAAAACAAATATTTAAGTATAAATCTAATGAAATATGTACCAAGATCTCTGTGAGGAAAACTATACAACTCTGATGAAAGAAATCAAAGATATAAATGGAGAGATATTCCACGTACATGGTAGGAAGACACAATATTGTCAAGACAGCAGTTCTTCCCAACTTGATCTGTAGATTCAACAAAATCCCAGTAAAAATCCCAGCAAGTTATTTTGTTGATGTTGAAAAGTTTGTTGATTTGAAAGTTTATAAGGAAAAGCAAAAGACCAATAACTAACACAATATTGGAAAAACAGTCAGAAGATTGACACTACCAAACTTCAAGATTTACTAGAAAACTATAATAATCAAGACAGTATGGTATTGGCAAAAGAATAGACACACAGATCAATGGAACAGAATAACAGCCCAGAAGTAGACCCACACAAATAGAGTCAACTGATCTTTGACAAAGGAGCAAAGGCAATTTAATGGAGAAAGGGTAGTCTTCAACAGATGGTGCTGGAACAACTGGACAAGCAATAAATAAATCTAGGCACGGTTCTTAAGCCTTCACAAAAGTAATTAACTCAAAATGGATCATGGAGCAAAATGTGAAACACGAAACTGTAAAATTCCTAGAAGATAACATAGGAGAAAATCTAGGTGACCTTGTGTTTGATGATGAGACAATGTTGAAAGCATGCTCCATGAAAGAAAAATATATAATTTGGAGTTCATTAAAATTTAAAACTTCTGCTCTTGAAAGACTTTTAAGAGAATGAAAAGACAAGCCACAGATTGGGAGAAAAATCTTTGCAAAAACATTTGATAAAGGGCTGGTATCCAAACTATACAAAAAATTCTTGCAACTTAATAAGAAAACCACCAAATTTAAAAAATGGACAAAAGGTCTGAACACACACCTCCCTAAAGAAGATATAGAGATGGCAAATAAGCATCTGAAAAGACATTCATCCCCATTTGTCATCAGAGAATTGCAAATTAAAATAACAATGACGTTAGTACTATACAACTATTAGAATGGCTAAAATCCAAAACACTTAGCAACACCAAATGCTAGCAAAGATGTGCAACAACAGCAACTCTGATTCATTGCTGGTAGGATGGTGAAATTGTATACTATGTCAGTTTCTTACAAAGCTGAACATAGTTTTATCAGAGCTGAGTAATTGTGCTCCTATATATTAACCCAAATGAGTTTAAAACTTATGTCCACACAAAGATCTGCACATGGATGTCTATAACTTTATTCATAATTGCTAAAAAATTAGGAGCAACCATGATGTCCCTCATTAGGGAAAACTATGTGTGTGAGGTGTGAGGGAGCATATAGAAACTATTCATATGGCTCTGACATGGGGATTGGGAGCAGTAGTGGTTTATGAGAAAAGTAAAAATTCAGTGAGACTGAAACTTACCAGCCTCTTCATCAAGCTCTCCCCTGGATACTGAAAGTGTTGTACCATACTCCAAATTCCCAAAATAGTTGCTTCAGACGGTTTCAGCTAGTTTTGGAGGAGCAGATTCCTGGAGCTTTCTATTTTGCCATCTTCTCATGACTCAAATAGCACTCCCTTAAACAATCAATGGGTCAAAGAAGAAATCACAAGGGACATTAGAAAATACCTTGAGATGACTGAAAATGAAACACAATATATTAAAACTTATGGGATACAGCAAAAGCGTACTGATGAAAATTTATAGCTATAAACACCTATGTTAAAAAAGAAGAAAGCTCTAAAATCAATAACCCCACTGTATACCTTAAGGAACTGGGGAAAAAAAAGCAAACTAAAGCAAAAGCTAGCAGAAGGAAGGCTATAAGAAAGATAAGAATAAATATAAATAAAATAGAGATAGAAAAATGTCATATTGTGATTTATATTAAGAAATATATATTTGGCCTTCGTTCTGGCACAGAGCTCCTAAAACCCTTGTCTTTTGTTATGTTAATGAGATGACTTTTGGAAAGCATCTAAGGATGGGGGCTGGTTGACTGTGGAGTCAACCTGTGATTAGAGGATTGGAATTTTCAGTCCCACTGAAAGTCTCCTTCCATCCTGGGAGAACAGAGAGACTGGAGATTGAGTTCAATCATCAATGGCCAATTATTTAATCAACTGTGCCTATGTAGTGAAGCCTTCTAGAAGAACCCAAGAGGATGGGGTTCAGAGAGCTTCCAGGCTGGTGAACACATGGAGATTCAGGGAAACTGGCATGTCCAGAGACAGCACGCAAGCTCCGTGCCCCTTCTTACATACCTTGCCCTATGCATCTCTTCTATCTGGTTGTTCCTAAGTTATATCCTTTTATAATAAACCAGTAATCTAGTAAGTGAAATATTTTCCTGAGTTCTGTAAGATGTTCTAGCAAATGAAATAAACCCAAAGAGAAGGTTGTGGGAACCCCCAGTCTATAGACAGCCAGAAGCACAGGTGACAACCTGGACTTGCAATTGGCATCTGAAATGGTGGGGAGGAGGGCAGTCTTATAGGACTGATCCCTTAACCTATGGAATCTGATGCTATCTCCAGGTAGATAGTGTCAGAATTCAGCTGAATTGTAGGACACCCAGCTGGTATTGGAGAATTGCTTGGTGGTGTGTAACAAATACACCCATTAAAATTGGTGTCAGAATCGTAAACAAAAAATACAGAAAGTCAACAAAATCAAAAGCTGATTCTTTATATGTATGTATATTCATGACTGGGACATTGTGCTATAGACCAGAAATTGATAGATTGTAATTGGCTGTACTTCAATTTAAAAAAAAAAGCTGATTCTTTGAAAATATCAACAAAATTGACTAACTTTTAGATAAATTGACTAAGAAAAAAAGAAGACTCAAATTATCAAAATCAGAAATGAAAGTGGGAACATTTCTACCAATTTTACAGAAATAAAAAGGATTATAAGAATATTATGAGCAATTTTACACCATCAAATTGGATAACCCAATTGAAATAGACAAATTTCTAGAAACCCGTAAATTAACAAAACTGCCTCAAGAAGAAATACAAAATCTAAATAGGTGTATAACTAGTAAGGGGATGGAATCAATATTCAAAAAACTCCCAAGAAAGAAAAGCCCAGGATCAGGTCGCTTCACTGGTGATTCTACCAAATATTTGAAAAAGAACCAACACCAAAAAGATAGTATCCACATCGTGAAAAGACAACCCACAGAACGGGAGAAAATATTTGCAAATCATGTATCTGATAAGGGGTAATATCCAGGATATAAAACTCATCAACAAAAAACCAAATAACCCAATCCAAAAATAGAAAGGGATTTGAATAGACTTTTCTCCCAAGAAGACTTACAAATGGACAATAAGCACATAAAAAGATGCTCAGTATCACTAATCATTAGGGAAATGCAAATCAAAACTACAATGAGATACCACCTCATACCCATTAGGATGACTACTATCAAAACAAAAACAAAACAAAACAAATGTCAGCGAGGATTCAGAAAAATTGAAACTCTTGTGCACTGTTGGTGGGAATGTAAAATAGTGCAGCCACTGTGGAAAAGAGTATGGTACAGTATTTCCTCAAAAAATAAAAATTACCATATGACCCAGCAATTCCACTCTGGGTATATGCCCAGAAGAATTGGAAGCAGGATCTCAAAGAGGTATTTGTACATCAATGTCCACACTACTATTCATAGCACTACTCATAGTTCATAGCACTGTTATTCACAATAGCTAAAACATGGAAACAAACCAAGTACGGTACCATGGGATATTACTCAGCCTGAATGAATAAGTAAATAAATTTTTTTATTTGTATGAAATGGATAAGCAAAATGTAGTACATACATACCATGGAATATTACTTGACCTTAAAAAGGAAGGAAATTCTGCAGTATGCTAAAACATTGATGAAACTTGAAGGCATTATACTAAGTGAAATAAGCCAGTCACAAAAAGACAAATACTGTATGATTCAACTTGAGGGACTTAGAGTAGTCAAAATCATAGAGACAAAGTCTCTAAAAAGAAATAAATCCTCATCTATATAGTCAGTTGATTTTTGACAAGTATGACAAAACAATTCAACGAGGAAAGAGTCTTTTCAACTGAATAACTATAAGCAAAAGAATGAAGTCAGACCCTTACCTTATGCCATATACAAAAACTAACTCAGTGGATCAAAGACCTAAACTTATAAGCTAAAACTATAAAACTCTTAAAAGAAGACAGGAGAACCTCTTCATGACCTTGGATTTGAAAATGATTTCTTGGATATGAAAACAAAAGCACAGATAACAAGAAAAAATGGGCAAATCGGATTTGATCAAAATTAAAATTTTTTCTGGATCAAAAGGACTATCAAAAGAGTGAAAAGACAGCCCACAGGATGGAAGAAACTATTTGCAAATCATATATCTGATAAGGGTTTAATATCTAGAATATATAAAGAATTCCTACAACTCAACAACAAGAAAACAACATAATTCAAAACTAATTAAAGAACTTTGATAGACGTTTCTCCAGAGAAACTGTTCAACTGGCCAATGAGCACATGAAAAGTGTTCAACATCATTAGTCATTAGAGAAATGCAAACAAATTACAATGAGATACCACTTCATACCGACTAGGATGGCAGTTATCGAAAAGATGGAAAACAAGAAATGTGGCAAGGATGTGAAAAAATTGGAACCCTGTGTATTTTTGGTGGGAATGTAAAATGGTGCAGCCACTGTGGAAAACAGTTTGGTGGTTTCTTAAAAAGCTTAACATAAAAATATCATATGGTCCAGCAATTCCACTCCTAGATACGTATGTAAAAGAATTGAAATCAGTGACTCTAACAGATATTTATACACCGATGTTCATATCAGCATTATTCACAATAGTCAAAAGGTGGAAGGAACCCAAGAGTCCATCAACAGATGCATGTATAAACAAAATGTGGTCTATAATACAATGGAGTATTATTCAGCCTTTAAAAATTTTCAGAAATATACTGCAACATAGATTGAAGACATTAAGGTAAGTAAAATAATCCAGGCACAAAAGGACAAATAGTGTGTGATTTCACTTATATGAGATACCTAGAGTAGTCAAATTCATAGAGACAGAAAGTTTGGTTGTTGCAAAGGGTGGGTAAGGAGAAAACAGGACGTATTGTTTAATGGGTTGAGAGTTTCAGTTTGAAGAGACGAAGTTCTGGAGATGAATGGTGGTGATGGTTGCACAATAATGTGAATATCTTTAATGCTACTGAACTGTACATTTTTTAATGTTCAAATGGTAAATTTCATCTTATGTATATTTTACCACTATATAAAAAAGAACCAAAATTCTGATACATGCTACAACGTAGATGAATGTTGAAAAGGTATACTAAGTGGAAAAAAAAACCGGATAGATACCAAAGGACAATATTTTGTGATTCCACCTATATTAGGTATCTAGAATAGGAAAAGTCATAGCGGCAGAAACTATAATAGAATCTCCCAGGAAACAGTGGATCAAAGATTAGAGAGTTACTCTTCAATGGGTACAGAGTTTCTCTCTGGGGTAAAGAAAAAGTTCTGGAATTAAATAGTGGTGATGGTTACACAACATTGTGAATGTACTTAATGCCACTGAATTGTACATTTTAAAATGGTTAAAACCACAATTTTTAAAAATACATCTCTATTTTAATGAAAGCTTAAAAAAAATCAGGAATGGATGTTGAATTTCATCATATATCTTTTGGTGTCTATGAAAGATACCACTTACTTCAGAATCTGGCCCTGGTTTCTGTACTTAGTACATGTGACACATCCAAAAAATATTTATTGAATGGAAAAAAAACCCACAATAACCTATCATTTCACACCCACTAGAATGGGTATAATTTGGAAAAAAAAAAAAAAAACAGCTTGGCCATGGTGTGGAGAAATAGGAACTTCCGTACATTGCTGGTGGAAAACAGTTTGTTAGTCCTTCAAAAAATTAAACATAGAATTGCCATATGACCCAACAATTCTACTTCTAGGTATATACCCTAAAGAACTGAAAACAGGTACTCAAATACTTGTTCTGGAATGATTGTAGCAGCACTATTCATAATATCCAAAAGGTAAGAACAACCCAAATATCCATCAACAGATGACTGGACAAACTGTGATATATGCATGTAATGGAATATTATTCAGCCATAAAAAGGAATGGTGTACTGATACATACTACAATTGGGGTGAACCTCAAAAAAATTAAGTGAAAATAAAGAACAGATACCAAAGGTCATATTTTGTATTAATTCCTTTTATATGAAATATCCAGAATAGGCAAATCGCTACAGACAGAACTGTATCTAAGTGTTTGCCAGGGTGATGGGGTTGGGAATGAGTAGTGATTATTTAATGTGGTCAAGGTGTTCTTCAGTGGGTGATGAATAAGTTTTGAAGCTGGAGAGAGATGATAGTTGCACAATATTGTAAGTACACTAAACGCCACTGAATTGTATACTTAAAATGGTTATTTTAATGTATGAATTTTATTTCAATTTTTTAAAAAAGAATTTAGGATAGCACCTGGTTTGGCTATTGTGGAGTTTTGTGGGGAGCTGGCGCCAAGTTCCCAAGAAAGCAGAAGGAGACATCTGTAGGTGAAGGGTACATAGGACCTCTCTGTACTATTTTTGAACTTCAAGTCTATATTTCAAAAGAAAAGTTTAAATTTAAAATAAGGTCACATGTGATCATGGCTGCCCCATGCCTCACACTCTCAGATCTGGCACCCAGATACTGACCACCCTCTTGGAATCCTGGGACTCATCGGTGAGAGACCCTGATTGGCCACCTAGGGCTGTCAGCTGTCCTGATCTTGCAGCTGTGAGCAGAGGGGACTCCCTGAGAGTTCCTGAGGAGATGGCTCAGGGTTAGGCAAGCACTCCCAAAGGTGTTAGGCTCCATCCCAGGTCTGTAGTTTAGGTCCTGGAAGTGGGACAACTTAATCCCATAAGTTCTCACAGCCTCTGGGATGGGACTGGCTCTGTCTTCTAGGGTCTCTAAGTCTCTGAGTGTGGGCAGGCAGCCAAGCAAGTCATCAGGACAAGGGAGTTCCCACCAGCACTCTGTGGGTGAGAAGCCCATTCAGGCAGGAGCTCCTGAGGGTGATCGGGGGCCGAGGTTTGGGATGTCTAGGGAGCTACAGGAGACTACAAGGATCCCTCCCACGGCTCTGCCCCCTTTCTCAAGAGAGATACCTGCTCTCACACGGGCAGAACAGAACCAGGAACTCTGTCCCACCTTGCCAGTGCCCTAGGGCTGCCAGAACTCATTTTTGCCAGGCTGTCTGTGCAGGACAGGCTGGAGGCGGGACCAAGAACCAGCTCAGTCTAGTTTCACTTTTACTTTCATTTTTCCCCAAACTGACAGAGGAAACAGAAAGCTGTGACCAGCAGCGTCCTTTACTCCTTGGCCTTAGTGCCTGTTTGCATTACCAAGGCTGGGCACTGACTCCTGCTGGCACTGCCTCCCATACAGAGATCCTATCTATAATTGCTTCAGCCTGTCGTCCAGCCCCAGGCCTCAGGATGAATGTCCTGGAGACTTCCAAGTTGCTGGATGAAGAGCTCTACTCTCGGCAACTGTGAGGCCTGAGGTGGGGAGGAGAGCGGGGTGGACTTCTGACTTCTGGTCTCCAATTACCTGCCCTCTTACCTCTACCTACAGGTATGTGCTGGGCTTGCCGGCCATGCAGAGGATTCAGGGAGCCAAGGTCCTGCTGTCAGGTCTTCAGGGCCTGGGGGCTGAGATAGCCAAAAACCTGGTCCTGATGGGTGTGGGTATCCTCACTCTTCATGATCCTCACCCTACCTGCTGGTCTGACCTGGCTGCCCAGGTGAGGGTCCTTGGGAGACTGTGGGTTTCCAGGCCAGGTTGGGGGTAGGGCTCAAGAGAAAATTCCTTGCTTAAGCCAGACTGGGTCTGTCTTTAGTTTTTCCTCTCAGAACAGGACTTGGGAAGGAGCAGGGCTGAGGCATCTCAAGAACTTCTGGCTAAGCTCAATGGAGCTGTTCAGGTGTGCATCCACACAGGTGACATCACTGAGGACCTGCTGCTGGACTTCCAGGTACCCTCCCAGCCCTACTCTCCAGGCTAGCCCTGTAGCCACCTCCAGGCTGTAGCAGTAGGGTGGGCCCAAAGTGGTTCTGGCCCTGCTGATCTTGAGGTCCGCCCAGGTGGTGGTGCTGACTGCCTCGAAGCTGGAGGAGCAGTTGAAGGTGGGCACCTTCTGCCACAAACATGGAGTCTGCTTTCTAGTTGCGGACACTCGAGGCCTCGTGGGGTGAGTGAGACAGCTTGCCTCGCCTGCCACATCCATACAGCAACTGGTCCCAGTGCTGTCCCCAGCTCCAGGCTTGCTCCAGAGCCCCTCCACCCAATCCCAGGCCTGTCCCAGCATCCCCTCTCAATTCTGGTGCCCAGTCCCACTCGTCTGCCTCCTCTACCCTGCCTGCAGACTTGCTCCAGTAAATCCTTCCGACTCCAGCTTCCAAGCCTCTCCCAGCATTCTTTTCCTAATTCTTTTCCCAGTTCCTCTGGGCTTGCCCTAGTGTCCCCCACCCTTCATCATAACCATGGTGGTTAACCACTGAGCCATCTCAGTAACCCCTACTACCCCACCACAGGCAGTTATTCTGTGACTTTGGTGAGGACTTCACTGTCGAGGACCCTACAGAGGCAGAACCCCTGAGAGCTACCATCCAGCACATCTCCCAGGTGGGTGCTAAGGTCTGGGCGCTCACCTACTGACTAAGGAGGGGCTGCTGGAGCCTGTGGAAGGCAGATACAGGTAGCCCTGAGCAAGCCACCTCTTATCCAGGGATCCCCTGGCATTCTCACCCTGAGAGAAGAGGCTGATGCCCACCACTTCCACAATGGGGATTTGGTGACTTTCTCAGGCATTGAGGGCATGGTGGAACTCAATGGCTGTGCTCCTCGGCCTCTCCACATGCGGGGTGAGTCAACCCCACTCCAGGCCCCCGTTGTGGGTGGACACAGCCTGGTCCATGGGGAGAGGTTCTCCTTCCACCTTCCTCAGGGTGGAACAATGTCAAAGACATAGATGTAAGACAGGATGGGGTGTAGGGAACTCCTGGAGTTCAGGGGTCACACTGACTAGGCTGGATCTCCTCCAGAGGATGGGACCTTGGAGATTGGGAACACAGCAACTTTCTCTCGTTACTTGCGTGGTGGGGCTGTCACTGAGGTCAAGAGACCCAGGACTGTGAAACATGTGAGTTTAAGTGCATCTGAGGTGAGGGGTTTGGGCGCCTTGCGGGGGCCCACGGGGTTCTGGACCTGACCCTGAGCTGAGTGCCCCCTTCAGGAGCCCCTGGATGCAGCCCTGCTCCAGCCCCGTGTGGTGGCCCAGAGTCCCCAGGAAGTGCACCGTGCCCACTGCCTGCATCGGGCCTTCCGTGCACTGCACACATTCCAGCAGCTCCATGGCCGCCCTCCTCGGCGGTGGGATCCTGTGAGTGGCCCCAATGCCCCTTTCCCAGCCTGTGTCTTAATGGGGCCTCACTTTCCAGGAGGCAATGACTATCTCACAGATCCAAGTTTGAATCCAGAGGCAGTTTCCCACTCATCTAAAGGAGATGATAAACACTATCTCCAGACCAGAGGCTGGGTCAGTGAAAAGGCCAAGCACAAAGCCTGGGGACCCATGCTACTCCTAACCTCTCATATCTGGTCTGGAAGCTGCCCCCAGGTTGGAGAAGCCTCCAGGGTTGTTGTCTGGCACTGGGTATCCTCTGGTGGGGCTTCCCAGTCTGGCAGCTGGAATTCCATCCCACCTAGGCTTCTGCTTCCTCTTCTGTGGAACAGGGTGGATGGCTGCCTGAAGGATTGGAGCTTCAGGGGGATCCTATACCCATGGAGTTCTACCCCATAGGTTGATGCAGAGATGGTGGTGGGACTGGCCCAGGCCCTGGAACCACTGAAGGGGACAGAGGGAGAGTCATCGGAAGAGCAGCTGGATGAGGCTCTAGTGCGGACAGTCGCCCTGAGCAGTGCTGGTAGCTTGAGCCCCATTGCAACCATGCTGGGTGCGGTGGCTGCCCAGGAAGTGCTGAAGGTGGGCACAGGAAGAGGCAGGGCGGGGCTAGGATGGGTGCTCAACACCAGACGGCAGCCCTGGGGGATTCACCAACCTGGGTGCAGCCCTCAGCCAAGATCTGAGGGCATTAGGAGGTGGAAGGAGTCCCCAGCCTAAAGTGCTGACTTCTAGGCGGTCTCCAAGAAGTTCATGCCCTTGGACCAGTGGCTGTACTTTGATGCCCTCGATTGCCTTCCAGAAGATGAGGAGCCCTTTCTCAATCCTGAAGACTATGCACCGGTGAGAACCTGGGGTAGGGGTGCAAGCCTTATCCAAACTCAGGACAATGGGGAAACTGGAAGACTGGTCCCAAAATCCTGGCCCGGAAAACTTGGTATAAGAGGGAGATGCAGCAGAAGCCAGTGGCCATCACTGACCGCTATCTGTGTCCCCTAGAGAGACTGCCGCTATGACGGGCAAATTGCCGTGTTTGGGGCTGGTTTTCAGAAGAAACTGAGCCACCAGCACTACCTCCTGGTGAGCCTTGTGGTGAGGTGGGGAGTGAGCAGGGTGGGGTCAGGCCAGGCCCTGGCTAAGGTTGTTCCTGTTGGCAGGTGGGTGCTGGTGCTATTGGCTGTGAGCTGCTCAAAGGCTTTGCCCTAGTGGGCCTAGGGGCTGGGGGCAGTGGGGGCGTGACTGTTGCCGACATGGATCACGTGGAGCGCTCCAACCTCAGCCGGCAGTTCCTCTTCAGGCCCCAGGACATTGGTGTGAGTGCCCACCCCTCCCCACATCCGTGTCCTGAAATGTCCTCCTGTAATACATACCCCACACCCAAGTCTTCACACTTTCTTCTCAGAGGCCAAAGGCAGAGGTGGCTGCTGAGGCTGCTCATCACCTGAACTCAAACTTGAAGGTGACCCCGCTCACCTACCCACTGGATCCCACTACAGAGCACATCTATGGGGACAACTTCTTCTCCAATGTGGATGGCGTGGCTGCCGCCCTGGACAGTTTCCAGGCTCGTGAGTGCTCGACCTGGGAACTCAACCCCTTGTCTGAGACTGCCCACCCCACTTCTGACCCTCTGCTCCTTTGCCAGGACACTATGTGGCTGCTCGCTGCACTCACTATCTGAAGCCACTACTGGAAGCGGGCACAAATGGCACCCGGGGCAGTGCTTGTGTGTTCATGCCGGATGTGACTGATGTCTACAGAGGCCCTGCCTCGGATGCAGATTCTGAGGATGCCTCCTACCCTGTCTGCACCGTGCGGTACTTCCCCAGCACAGCCAAGCACACCTTGCAGGTGGGAAGGACCCCCAGAGACTCCTACCCAACCTGGCTCCATCCTCAGCTGCAGAACTGTTCCCTAACTGGCACCTCATGGTTCCTCCCTTCCCCTTAGTGGGCCCGGGATGAGTTTGAGGGACTTTTCCATCTGTCTGCTGAGACCATCAAACGCTACCAACAGGAAGGCCACCCACAAGGGTGAGTAAGAATTCAGAGCCCCTGTCAACCAAGAGGCTTAGCCTCAGACTTGCTCCTCTGTCCGCAGGGCACTCATTTCTCTGGCTGACATGGATGGGCCACAGGTACTGACCCTGCTGCAGGTGGTGCTGGGTGTCCTGAGAGAGCGTCCACAGACGTGGCGAGACTGCGTGCTGTGGGCCCTTGGCCACTGGCAACTGTGCTTCCATTATGGCATCATACAGCTGCTGAGGCTCTTCCCACCTGATAAAGTGGGTACTAGGAGTCAGGAGGATGAGTGCTCAGGGTGGCCAGACAGAGTCCAGCAGCCTCCATTTCCCTAGGTGCTTGAGGATGGAACACCTTTCTGGTCAAGTCCCAGACAGTGTCCCCAGCCCTTGGAGTTTGACGCCAGCCAAGTGAGTGGAGTCTTTTGGGAGCCCTGAGAGGGGAATGTGGCCCCTAGAATGGAGGTGAGCACCTCTGTATTTTGCAGGAGAGGGAGATGCTGAGAGGGAGAGAGCCCTATCTGTGCACATGGGGGTGTTCACATGTGAGGCAGATGCAGGTGTTCAAACAGATCCACAAATGGGCAGTGACCCCCACCCCACGCGCCCATCCAAGCTCACTCAAACCCATGCATCTGCCCCTGCTCTTGGTCTCACTGCAGGACATGCACCTCCTCTATGTGTTGGCAGCTGCCAACCTGTACGCCCAGATGCATGGGCTGCCTGGCTCTCGGGACCAGACTGAGCTCAGAGGACTGCTGAAGTTGCTGCCACTTCCTGAACTCCAGGACTTGGCCCCCATCTTTGCTAGTGACCTGGAGCTGGCTTGGGCTTCTGCTGAGTTGGGTGAGATCCCTGGCCCTGGCCCTAGCCCCCATCCTGCCACTCAAAGGCCTGACCCTGTCCTCAGCCTGTGCTCCAGAAAGAAGACGGGGTCAGGGGAAGGCAGCCAACTTACTACCTTTCAGGCCCTCTGACCTTGCTTCTGTCTAGCCTTGGCCCCTCAGAAGGCCCTCTCTTCTGCCTACCTCACCCCACCTTGTTCCCTTGGCCGACTCACCAAATAAACAAACAAACAAACGAAAATAATAAAAAACACAAACCACTGGGCCCTGGGGAGCAACTAGCTGTGGCTGCTAGATAAAGACAGAACTACATACATGTATGTGCACGCACACACATGCACACACAGGTGTGGGCTGGGGCTCCTAGGGAGATTGCAGCATCAATCAAGGGGTCTCACTGTAAGTGGGAAGTGCTAGGCTTGGCAGGGACCAGGGATAGGCACTGGGCTCCTGGAAGAGTGCAGGACTTGGGGTCTAAGGATTGTCCCAACACACCTTTCCCCCGACAGGCCCTGAGCACTTGAAGAAACTGCATGAAGCCCTGGAAATCTGGAGCACAGGCCCTCCCCTGGAACCCTTGATGTTTGAGAAGGTGGGAGCCCATCTGGGGCTGAACAGACAGGCTAGAGAGGTTGTTGGGGAAGGTTAAGAACTAAATCTCTTGGTCTGAGCCCCTTGGTCTGAGTTGTCCTCCCAGCAGGACCCCAGGAGCTCCTCACTTCCCTTGAGCCTCAGCCTCCTTATCTGTTAAGTGGGTAGATGTGAGCATCTAGCCCACAGTATTGTGTGAAGACCTGTGCAGTGGCACAGAGTTGGCCAAGGTGAGGGGCACTGGGGCAATGTTAACACTACCGTGCCTTGGCCCTCACAGGACAATGACAACAACTTCCATGTGGATTTTGTGACAGCAGCAGCTAGCCTGCGAGCTCAGAACTATGGGATCCCACCGGCCAACCGCACTAAGGTAACTTGCCCCTTGGGACTCAGGCCTGGAGGTGGGGTCAAACCCTAGACTTACACCTCAGGCCCAGACCAAATCTTCTGTCTATGGCAGAGCAAGCGAATTGTGGGCCGGATTATCCCAGCTGTTGCCACCACTACAGCGGCCGTGGCTGGCCTGGTGGGCCTGGAGCTATATAAGGTGGTGGGCGGGCCACGGCCCCTCAGTGCCTTTCGCCACAACTATCTGCACCTGGCTGAAAACTACTTTAGCCGCTGGGTACCTTTTGCCCCAGCCATCCAAAAGGTGAGCCCTTGACAACACTTCCCCGACACCAGGCCTGAGTTTTCCCTGCAATCACCCTACTCGGGCTTCAGGCTGTCACCAGGACCCAGACTCTGGGGGAGTCCTCAAGACTCCCTCCAGCCCCCTCCCTGCTGCAAAGCCAGGCTGGGACCTGTCAGACACAGGAAGCAGCCGTCAGCCACCCCCACCCTCCAACCCTCCGGGTCTGGGGGAGCTGCAGCTTTAACTCATTAGTGGAGCCAGACATCCCCCACATCCCCCTCCTTCCCACGAGTGCCCCTGAGGGGGAAGGGGGACTAGGGCCCTAGCCCCAAACAGAGCTGAACATCAACACTGCCTGCGTGGCATGGCATCCATCCTCCTCTGGCCTGGACCTTCCCCTCAAGCTGAGTTGAAAGACACTGAGCTCTCCACCATGGGGCCCTGTGTGGGGTGTGCAGCCCTGTGGGGATGTGCACGCTCATGTCACATGTGAGTGCACTGGGGTCTGGGCATCCCTGGCCCTGTGGTGTGTGGGCATGGAGGGAGCATGCTTGCACATCTGTGTGCCAGGTGGGACTACAGGGCTTTTTCACTATGTGGGCTTGCATGGGTGTGCGTGTGAGTACACATGTGGGTGTTCCTGGGCTTGTGTGCATGTGTGTTCCTTCAAGTGCAGGGCTATGAGTGCCCCTGGCTGTGTGCCCAGGCTCTGCAATAGTTGGCATTTCCTTAGGGCACAAGGAAGGGTGTAGAGAGAATTTCCTCACCAGGAGAGAGGCGAGAGGTCATGGGCCAGTGCTGCTCTTGCTGAGCAGCTCTGGGGTCCTTCAGGGTACAGCACACAGAGCCCCTTTGTGAGGGGCCCAGCCTCTAGCTAGAACACAAGCTGCCTTTGTCCATGGAGGAGGGGGAGAGGGAGGGGAAGGATCCTCCATCTCACCTCTGGCCTCGTCTCAGCTTGACCCCACTGTTTTCTGGGGAGCTGGCAGAGCCCCCCTGTCTTGGCCCCTGGCTGTCTGCCACCTTCTGCCCTCAGCTCTGGGTCCCAGAACCTCAAGACTCTTGAAATAAGGAAGGAAAAAGGGGACAGAAAGAGGAGGCCTCTGTGGGCTGTGTCACTGCTTGGGTCACTGTGCCCCTTGCCTGTGTGCCCATGAGTAGTCCAAGGCCCTGGTAGTAAAGGATTAGAGGACAGGATGTACCGCCTACCCCCCTACCCCAGCTTCCAGCCTTGCATTTGAGGAACAAGCAGCTTTATCAGAGACTGCAGTGGCCCTGTTCCCGCTTCCTCAGGAAGCATGTCCCTCCAACACACACACACACACACACACAGAGCCTGTGTGATGGATCGCCTGTTTCCCTGTGCGGGGGCCCCATATCCCCATTTCCTGTGCTGGCCTCAGCATGGGTGGGGAGGGTGGTGAGACTCTGGGCCTAGATCCCACCTTCCACCCCCACCCCCTGGCTTCTGCTTCCTGCCTCTAGTCCAGCTCCTCCCCTAGGAAGGGGCCATAAGCTGCTAGGGACAGGGGGAGGGGGAGGGGTGTGTGTAAGAAGCTTCTCACTCCTCGCCACTACCACCCCCCAGTTCCAACACCTGGAGTGGACCTGTTGGAAACGCCTAGAAGTGCCTGCTGGGGAGCCGGAGAGGACCCTGGAGTCGTTGCTGGCCCATCTCCAGGTGTGCCCCATTCCTGCTCTGTCCCCAGGCCTGGCCCAGCCTGGCCCAGCTGGCACCTGACCTCTCTCTGTCTAGGAACTGCTGGGGGTGAGGGTGACAATGCTAATGCGTGGCCCGGCCGTGCTCTACTCTGCAGGATGGTCGCTTGAAAAGCAGGCCTGGCACCTGCCCCTCAGGTGAGCCCACACCTGGCTCTAGCCAGGTCTCATTCTGTCCCTGGAAGTTGGAGGTGGGAGAAAAGTAGCCTTCCCTCTTTCCAACCTCATCTGGGCCCCTCACACCTTCCTGAAGTTTTCTTTTGCCAAATGGAGCCAGCAAATGGTCTGGGGGTGGGCGGAGGGCCAAGAGCCTGAGGAGGGGCCTCTAGGAGCTGCCTGCTCAGCCAGCCCCACCAGCTCCTCCACACCCTGCTCAGCTCCCCTTTCCCAGCCCACTCCCAGGGGACTCGCAGCTTCCTGCCTCCTGCCCGCCCCGCCAGCCACTCCTAAAATAGTTTCAGATGTTTCCTGTCTTGGGCCATTCTTGCTCCTGGCTTGGGCTCCTTATGGCCCACCAGCACCTTGTAGTCCATGCCAGGACACTCTCTGCCTGCCACTGCCCACCTCCCCAATCTCCCCCAATCCTCTCCCCACCATGCCACCAGGGTGACGGAAGTAATGCGGCAGGTGACCGGCCAGGCACCTGAGCCTGGACAGCGGGTGCTGGTACTGGAGCTCAGCTGTGAGGGTGATGAGGAGGACACTACCTTCCCACCCGTGCACTATAAGCTGTGACAAGGCAGCAGCCTCACCACCCAGCTCTGTCAAGCTCTGCATCCCAATCCCTCAGGAGGTACTCAATAAATGCTTGTTGAAGGAAGGACAGGATGGATGACGGAACACGAGACAGGCACACGGGGTGTGACATGGGTATGACAGGGACCCCTGCAGGGAGGAAAAAGGGTCTATAGATTCCCCTGCCTGATTTGTGCCTTGCAGGGCTGAGGCTGCCTCCTGGAGCCTCAGGGGTATGGAACCAGGACAGTCCAGAGAAAGGCTTTTATTGTCCCAGGCTGGAGGGCAGGGTCAGAGGTAGCTGACAACATCATTGCAGATGATGGGCTGGCGACTGCGGCAACTCATGAGGGCTGCAAAGCGTGAGACATCTGCAGGCAGTTCAGGTTCCGGACGAGGTGGGCATGACAATCGCTTTCCTGCCATGGCTGCCCGGCGTGCCCTGGCCAGCTGGCGCCGCAGCTGCTCAGAGAGGCCAAGCAGGAACTGGGGTGGCCGGGCACGGGCACGGGAGCCACCCCTGTCATCCCCCTCACCCGCTGCCTCAGGTAGCTCCATCCAGTTGTGCACCAAGTCAGCAAAGCAGTTGTCCCCCAGAACTAGGGGCTGGCGACTGCGACCTCTGCTCAGCAGGGCTGCTGTCCAGTCCTCAGCTTCCAGCCCCTGCCAGTGCTCCAGGCAGGCATCTGGGGTGGACTTGGGCCGTGGTCGGTGGGCAGGTGGTGCACGGGCCACAGGAGCCCCACTAGGCAGGGAGATGCCACTGGCTGAGAGACGCTGTCTGTGGGGGGTCCGTGCAGGGGGTGCTGGGTGCTGGAGTACGGGTAGCTCTTCCTCTCTCCATGTGCTGCCTGACACCTCTGAGAAGCCAGAGTCCCAGTCCAGGGCATGCTCCTTAGGGGTCCCCAAGACTATACCCCTGTTTCCTGTCACCACAGCTTCTTCCTCCTCTTCCTCCACACCACAGACTGAGTCCTCTTCCAAGGCATCTGGGGCCCTGAGCCGGTGCCTGAGCCGCACACCTGAGCCGGGTTTGGTGGGTGGCGGAAGAGGGCCAGGCATCTGGGGTGAACCTGTGTCCCGGCCACACAGCTGCAGAGGAACAGAGGGAGGAACAGAGGGCAGAAGTCGGAGGGGCAGTGCTTGTACCCCTGCCTGCCTGGCCAGACCAATTCCAAAACAGAAGGCCCAGGAGGGCTGGATAGGCCTGCAGGCCTAGGCAGCAAGGCCTCTAGTGGGCACAGGGCCGGCATGGGGCGCTGGCACACGAAGCTCGTGTGGCTCCCATCGGCCGACCTGGTGGCAGTCCGGCAGGCTGCAGCACGCAGAGCCAGGCAAGTCGGTACCCGCCACCAGGGCGGGAGGCAGGGTTGCGGGCCTGCATCGGGAAGTAGGTCCTGCTCAGGGCTGGGGTCTGGGGGTGGTTGGCATCCCATGCCTCTTGAGGGATTCAGCTCCCTAAAGCCCGCAGCGTCTTTCAGAGAAGGATAAAGTACTTGCTACGTGGGGTGTAGAGGACGGAGGTACAGGCTAGTCTGGAGTAGGGGGCATTCATAGCAGCACCAGTACTTTAGTCCCTCGCAGTCCCCTGCTCCGCCCCGAAAGAAGTTTCTCCCCCCAATTCATCCGCCGCGCCGGCAGCGCGGCCAGCTGGGCGGCTGTTACTTGATGCCCAGCGCAGCTCCCAATCGTCCGAAACCCGACGCGGGCCATCTGGGCCATCTGCGCCGCCCCGCCCCCATTCTGCCTTGGATGGGCACTCGGGACAACCCCCCAACCCGTGTGTGGTTCGGGCTGGATCGCAGCCAAGCACCCCACACACGTCCTCACGAATCACACCCGCTCCCAAGCCTCACCAATTCCCAGCGCAGCTGGCCCAGGAAGCTGTCAAGCCGAGCGCTGTGCATCCCGGTGCCAGAGCCCCCGCCAGGCCTGCCAGTTCCTCTTAGAACTCTAGCGGGAGCGGCGCGGAAAGGGCCCGGCGGGCCGTCCAGCGGCGCCCTTGCCCTCCGCCTTGTTCGGCGACTCCTCCCTCTTCGTAGCTCCCGCAGCGGCCGCCGCCCCAACATCTGGCAGCTGCGCCCCGCCCCTGGCGCCCCAGCCAATGGCGCTGGGGCGTGGCTGATGTGGCCCCGCCCCCTGGGCCCGGCCGGGTGGGCGAGCTGGACGCCCACTCCCCACTCCGCCAGCTCTGGAGGGAGGGGCGGGACTGTATCTGGAAACCCCGTGGGCTCCGGGCCGGGACTCCTCGACGTCCTGGACAGCTGAGCTGACTCCAGGTCCGCTGTAGGACCCAGGACAAGTCGCTTCTCTGTGGTAGCCCCAGCGTTCCCAGTTTTCCTGGGACAGAACTGTGGTCTCTCCTGCAGGGGCCCTGGGAGCGCGCGGGTTTCCCGGCTGCGCCCCTATGCGGGCGGACCACCCCCAGTCGTCGGACCCCGCAGTGCCGTGGCCCACTCGGGGCCGACCCACCAAATCTGCTCCTGGAGCCAGCCCTGACAGTCCCTAGGAGTCGATGGGATGGGTTCCGCGGCCCCTTCGAGGACGACGGGAGCGCGGAACCTCGCGGCAACACCGGGGAGGAGCCTCAGTCAAGGCCCAGTCCCCGCCCTCTCTGCCCGCGTCTGCGGCGAGCTAGGCGGGGCCGCCCTCTAGTGGGCAGCGCGCGATTAGCTGCGATTCCTGCCGCGACACCCGCATCCCCTCTGACGGTACCACATGCAAACTGGGAGCGCAGGGATTTAGCGCGGCGCTCTCTCACCGAAATGGTCAGAGCCTGTTCCCTGAGGCCATTCCATAATCGGAGGCTAGGTTCAAGGACACAGACTAACTGGAGACAGAACTAGACAAGTCACTAGACAGAAAAATACCGGGGTATGAGGACGAAGGGCTCGCTTGAGAGAAGAGATTCTCAGAGATTGCATTCTGTATGGGATCTGGATAAGCCATCAAGGAGAGATCCAGAAGAGGGGTATTTTAGGTAGAGGAACCATCCAGTTAAAAGCCCTGAGAGGACAGGAGCTGGACAGGGCTTAACAGAAAGAAGGCCCAGATGTCTTATGATGGTGGTAGTTAGGGGAGTGAAGAGGTCAGCAAAACCAGGTTCCTGGCATTCTTAGAAAGGAATAAGGGGTTTTGTTCTTGGTCTGGTGGGAAGTACTGAAGGCTTTTGAGCAGGGAATGACCTGGGCTGGCTCCTGTTTAGATAATTGCTGCTCTGAGAGAATTACTCTGTAATAGAAGTGGAGGCTCCTGCCCTCATCCAGCAAGGGAGGGGAGGGCCTGGGTCCGGGTAGGTCTGGTGCAAAGAAGGGGGTCACCCCTTCTGGGATGTGTTTTGGAGTTAAAGTCGTCTTGCTGATGCATGAATATGGGAAGGGAAAGAGGAGTATCTAGCATGACTCCTAGATTTCTGGTCTGAACAACCGATTGGCTGAAATTGCCATGATTTGATCCAAGAAAGACTGGAGAAGAGTGGGTTTGGAGAGCAAAATCAAATGATCATTTGTGGACACATGACCCTTAAGATACTTGTTAGATATTAAAGAGGAGATGCACAGTCAGCCATTGGGTGTGTGCCTCTGTTGTCTGGGAGGGAGATCAGCACTGAAGCCTTGGATCTAGGAACCAAAGGGAATGGATGGTATTTAAGGCCAGGGACCTGGATGTGAGTGGGAAGGTGCACAGTGGAGGGCAGCAGTCAGACTGAGCCCTGGAACACTCCACTGGGGGAAGGTAGAGAAGATGAAGCAGAACCAGCAAAGAAGCTTAGCAGGAGCAGCCAGGAGGTGGGAGGAAACCAAGAGAGTATGGGTACTTAGGAGCCAAGGGGAACAAGCATCAAATGCTGCTGTGAGGAGGTGAGACTGGAGAACAAACTACTGGATTCAGCAGTATGCAGGTCTCTGAGGACTCTGACAAGGGCAGTTTTATGGAGAGAGGAACAAGCTCAACTATGATAGGTAGAAGAGAGAGTAGAGGTGAAGAACTGGAGAGAGCAAGTGTAGACAACCTTTTAGAAATTGACTTCTAACATAAATAAAATGATTAGACAACTCTCAAAGGTACAGCTCCATAAATGTTAAAATCTGTAGACACCTGTGCAACTGTCACCCAGATTAAGATATAGAATATCACCAGCCACTCCAGGAGGCCACTTTGTGTCCCCTCCAGTTGATATCCCCAAAGATGACCACTGTTTTTATTTCTGTCACCAAGGATACTTTTATTTGTCAAATGTAGACAGCTTTTGAGAGATTCTGTTGATGGCTGGGCTCAGATTTTATAGGCAGATAATGTTCTAATGGTGAGTGGACAGCTGGGGTTCAGATTCTGTGGGGTAGCAGGTCCTGGGCACACTTTTCTTGTGTGCTGTGCTTGCTCTGTCTCCAAGACTGCATGGCCAAGACTTCGGTCTTGAGCCTCAGTTTCCCCATGTGAAGCTTGATCCTTCTCCCCTCACATCTCCTTCAGATTGTAGTCATGAATAGCGGAATTCATGGGGAGCAGTGAAAATTGGGGGTGTTCCAGGCCTTTTGATGCCTGTCTAGAGCCTAGAGCTCAGTCACCAGGGATGGGTGGGGCTAGGATCTTGGAAGCCCAGGAGTCCCGCCTGTTTGAGCAACTAACCTGGCAACTAGCCTGGCAACAGGGTGGGCCTGACAAACACGTCTGGCTTTCTGGAGTCTCTGCAGTCTATCTTCAGGCCACTATGGTGCTGCTCAGGCCCCTGGTGCTTCTTGTTGCTTTGGTTGTCTCTGGTGAGGAGCTGGTGGGTGGAGGAGCTCCAGTTCTTACCCCATGACTCCACAGAAGAGTAGAGTCCTGATCCTTCTCTGATAAGCTATCACGGAGGACAGGGGCTGGGGGGAGACAAGAAAGGGCAAAGATCTGAACCCCTGACCCTCATTCCTTATCTTGGCTGCTTTCTCCACCAAATTCTCACTCCCAGTCTGTGAAATGAGCTGACACGTGGTTGGATGTGGGGATAAGGAAGGATTTTAGCTGCCTGTCCCCCAGATGTGGCCAGGCCCTAAGGCAGAAGGGAAGGACTCTACTTGTGGGTATGTTTCCATGATCATGGGGGTCCTCCAGCCTGAATCATCTCTTCCTCACAGACCTCCATTGCCTGCCCTGGTTCATAAATGTCTCTGAGAGCCAGGGACCTGGTACCATCCTTCAGTCTTTCTTCTTCAACTGCTCTTCATACATACCCACCCTGAAGTTGCTCCATGTGCAGCCACCCACCAACTTCTTCAACCCACCCAGCCTGACCAGGTGGCAGGGGATCTATGTGGCCAAGGTAAGGTAATGGGACCATGGGAGGACAAGGGGAGACCCTAAATTCACAAAGCCAGAAATGATGTCAGGGGATGGAGAGCCTAGGCCCCACAAGGCACTGCAAACCTACCACAGATAACCTTGAGCAGCTCGGCCCAGCTGGATGCCCTGGTAGTGAACCACTATGAGCTGCAGCTGCAGTTCACATGTGGCAACCATACGATGGAGGGACCACTCTCTGTGGATGTGCAGCGGGACCCTGGTCACATCCAGTGTGCTGGGAGATTTGCCAGCCCAGGTGAGGCCAGGAGCAGCAGGTGGGGGTGTGGGCAGGCATTGCCTGAACAGAGCCTCCCTGACCTCCCCTCTGGCCAGCTGGGGAAATCATTCAGGTGCCAGAAATGGTCACACCTGGGGCCCGGCTGTACACTCTGCTGCTCCCAGGCATGGAACTCCAGGGAGCCCAGGTAAGCCCTGCACATGGGCAATGGAGGGAGGGGGCCAGGATAGGAGGACTGGGGTGACCAAGTCCAGTCTCTGCAAGGCCAAGCATAGCCTGCAGAGGGACTCTTTAGTCTATAGCCGAGCCTCTGCATGATGCATGTTCTTGGAGAGAGCCACTGAGGGCTGCCCACCCCACTATGACTGGTCCTAGAGGAACATCTCAGGGGCTGAGTTTTTTAAAGTTCTTCTGTATGTACTGCGTTCTCCATGAAAATTCTCTATCATTTTTGTAATCCAAAAAAGAAATGTGGTTAAAAGACAAAATAATTGATTTAAAAGTAGAGAGGATTGAGGATCAAGGCCAGGGGGAACCCAGGCTAGAGTGTCAGTGGTGGGTGTGGGAGCGTTGAGAGTGGACAGGTACCTGGTGGGTTGTTGGGGGATTTTGACAGGGATGCTTGGGGGCACTGGGTCTAGGGATGGGGCCTCCAGCATCTCTGTCCTGTCAGATGAGCATCACCAGTGCCCAGGACCCTCCATACTTCCCTGGACATTTCTCCATCAATGGGCAGGGCTGGCTGCAGGCACCGTCCCAGGGCCTCAAAGGACAAGCTCAAAAGGTAAGCATGACTGGGGACCAGGAGATATCCATTAATTAGGCACAAAATTGGCAGAGCCATCACCTCCTGGAGGTTTGTTTGTTCTTGGCCTCCTCAGTCATGCTGCCTTTCCCAGACATAGTCCCTACCTGCACCGGCTGCCCCATGCTGTCTGTCCTCCCACCTTGGCCTGGTTCTGTGCTGAGCTCTTAAGTTCTAGAAAGAAAAGGGATCCCTGGCTTCAGGAGCCCATGATGACTCTAATAGAAAGAAGAAAGTTCTATGTCATCACACAGGAAGAGAAAGTTCTGGGTACAGTGGCTAGTGTAGTCTGGAGGAGGTTAGAGAAGTTCCTTCTTTAAAACTTCCACATCTTAGTGACTGGCTCTTAGCCAAGTCTAAGATGATAATTTACATTGTGATTGACTCAGATATTACTCTTTTAGGGGTTGTGTGAACCCTAATAGAAGGACTTAAGACCCAAAAGAGTGAGACTCAAAGAAGTATCTGTCAGCAGAGTGACAGGTCATGGGGAGGAGTGAGTGTGGTACCTTTTGGGGAGCTGCATATTTGAAGGGAAGACTGGGCACAGACATACAGGTAGACACACACCATGGTTCCCTTCCTGTTCTGTGTGCACCGCAGGTCTTCCAGCTTCAGATTCTGGTGAACTTTGGACAAGGCCAAAGCTGCCATGGGATGCTGATTGTGAAAGTTTTGCCTGCTCCCTCCAGCCAGGTCTCCTTCCTGTAAGGCTCCCCTACCCTGGGAACAGTCGGGAAGGTAGGACCTAGCCCCAGGGAATTAGGAGTAGGATTAAAGTGTGGGGTTGCTGGTGCAGCCCCAGCTGGCTCCAGTAAGAAGGAAGACCCAAGGGAGGGGCCTGTAGACAGGCAGGTAGGAGCCAGTACCCTCATTTTGGTCCAGGGAGCAAACTCAGAATATCACCATCCCTGAGAACCTCGTCCCTGGGAGTAAGGTGGTTCAGGTCCAGGCCCGGGGCTTCGATGTGCGCTACGAAATCCTCTCCCCGATGCCCTGCCCGCTCTTCTCCATTGGACGCGGTGAGTGGCGTAGAGGGTGGGTACCCAGATGCCTCTGCGGCTGTTCTAGAGGTGACCCGTACCTCCTCGCTCTCGTAAGAAACAAGCTTGGAACTGAGGCAGAAAGTTGGGGACCGGAAGTTAGAAACGAGACTTGGAGGAGTGGCCAGACTCTACGCTTTCCCCCGCGGATGGATCGGTGGGAGGGTGGGAATCGGCAGGAGCTGGGGGCGAGGCCGAACTGTGCGTCCCTCGCCCTCCCACCCCGCCCAGTCGACGGCCTGGTCCGGACCACCGCGCCACTTGAGCTGGCGCAAGCCCCAGGCGCTGCGGTCACTAGGCTTCAGGTGAAGGCCTTCGAGCGGCTCTGGCCATGGGCCAGCGCCAAGCTTGAGCTCACGGTGGACGTGCAGTCGGTCAACCGCTGGCCCCCCCACTGCCTCCCAGCGATGTTGGTGTGAGTACAGGCAAGCCTTACTTAGGCTGTGGGGGCGAGAGCCACTTTTCGCGGCCCAGCCCCACCTCTCGCCCTGCCGCCCGCTCTCTGCTCCCAGGACTCAAATCCCCGAGACCACTCCTGTGGGCACCGTGCTGAATACCATCACTTGCACTGACCCAGACTCTCCAGGCTCCACCCTCGACTACCAGCTGATGTTCCACAGACCTCCTGGTACGGCCAGCCTCTGCCTTCGAGACAGAGTCCTGCAGGTACCCAGCCCTAGCCACCAGACACACGTGCCGGGTGCTTGGGATAGGAAGAGGGGGACGAAAGGGAGGTGGGGAAGGGGAGGCTAACGGTCTGTGGAACCCGAGACCATGAGGGCGAAGGAGACCGTGGTGGAACCAACCTGCTTTGCAGTCTGGAAAACAGAGGATCAGGGTAGGCTATCTGTGGATACCCTGGCCCGAGGCAGAACAGCATGGCTCAAGGCTCTCCCAGGCTGGAGCCTCACTCTCTGGTCCTCTGGCTAGGTGAATGCCACACTGGATTGTGACACTCCTGGGGCCTGCTTTCAGTATGCAGCTTCCATCCTGGTGCTGGATAACGGTCAGCCCCTCATGACCAGTGAGTGATCATACCCAGACCTTGACATTCAGGACATGGCTCTTCTGTATGCATTTTCCCACTCTCAGGACGAGATCACCTCTCCTCCCTCAGAAACCAAAAGAGCAAGGTTGTCTCCACTAAAGACCCCTGAGTGAGGCACATCTCTCCTCTCTTAGATGCCCCCAGCAGAGGAGGTCTATTGCCCTCCCTTCCTCTAGACCCTCTCCTTCCCTAAACCCCCAGGACAGGGCCACATCTCCCTCCTCAGAACCCCAGGGCAGGGCTGGGCAACCCCAGGCCAACTCCCTGACATCTGAATGGCTTCCAGCTGAGGTGCCAGTACTCGTGATGGTGACACCTGTCAACGAGTTCACCCCATCCTGTGTGCCACGCACATTTCGGGTTCGTGAGGATGCAAGACCCCACACTCTGCTGGGCTCTGTGCTGGGCAGTGACATGGATTACCCACATGACAGCATTGAGTTCTACATCTCTGGTGGATCTGCCCCCTTTGCTGTGGACCGTCTCAGTGGTACTCCCACCCCAGGGCTGGGATGGAGAGGTGGAGCCAGAGTTGACTGCAGGCTAAGGTTGTGGCTATCTCTTCTAGGAGAGGTTCGCCTCCTGGGGCCTTTGGACTATGAGCTGCAGAAATTGTACAGGCTTACTGTCCTGCTGAGTGACCACAGCCAAGACCAGGATCCCACCTGCCACCACTCAGGCTCCTGCACCATAACCATTGAGGTTGAGGTAACTGAGCCCTGAGACCTTGGAAGGAATTCAGATCTCCCTCTGGCATTCTGCTTTTCCACTCTGTGCCTCAGTTTCCTCTACTGGTTAGCTGGAGACGGGTGGGATGTCACTGTGGAAAGCTTTGGAGCCTGATGGCTGACACCTACGTTCTGGCTGTAGTGGGTGGAGGCTCAGGGGCTAGTCTGAGGATTTGGGGAGTGGGTGACCTGTCTTCCTTCCTGCAGGATGTGAATGATCATGCTCCTGAGTGTGAGCCCCCATTTCAGGAACTCACCATCCACAGTCACCTGGGCCACAGTGTGGAGGTGACCAAGGTGTCATGTCGGGTTCCCCAAGAGCCACACCGCCTGGTCTTCTCCTACAGCATTGTGGGAGGTGAGGGCCATGGTAGGGGTGGGCTACCAGGCTGTGGGGGAGGAGCAGGCCAAGGCCAGCAATGGCCCCCTTCTTCTGCCACTCTGTTTTCAGGGAATAGTCAGAGCCGATTCAGCCTGCAAGGAGCTGTCCTGGTGTACAACGACCTCATGTTGGGGCTCTCCTGGCCAGAGCAGCCCCATACTTATGAGCTCTTGATCCATGTGGCTGATGCAGGTCCCTCCACCCCCCACCTCAGCACCACAACCACTGTCATTGTTCATCTAGTTCCTTGGACGGCCAGCACAGTGGCCACCAGCACCCACAGAGCTACAGTGAGAGGGGTCCACAGGCTATTGGTGGGTGGGGAGAAAGGATCTTGGAGGGTGTGGGGACCTAGTTTTCCACCTGGAACCGATGTGGGGAACCGATGAGTGCCAAGAGCCTGACAATTCAGAAGATCAAATCTGGGGTGTGAGATGGTCCAGCCCTTGGAGTTGGATGATCAGGGCATTTTGGCAGGGCAGTGGTAAAACTATGGCCCTATTTCAGGTGTCTTCAATGATGACACCCCTGCTTGTGACAGACATGGAGGCTTTCTGGCAGCCAGAGTCCTGGTTTGTGGTGGTGCTGACTGTGACAAGTGCCCTTCTCCTCCTGGCTCTGGGCTGGCTCCTCAGCAAGCTCCTTCAGGGGTAGGGTTCCTATCCCTGTGCTGTCTGCCTCCTCCCAGCCCACCAATGGACCCCATCTGTGATAGGTACTTTCA
Source organism: Camelus bactrianus (assembly GCF_048773025.1). NCBI lineage: Eukaryota > Metazoa > Chordata > Mammalia > Artiodactyla > Camelidae > Camelus > Camelus bactrianus. Next base: position 33,749,819 of record NC_133555.1, read on the forward strand.
ACCAAGATTTGCCCAAGCTTATGAGCAGCCAAACTGGTATTAAGTAGGGCTGCCCTCTCTCCAGTGTTTGTCAGGTTACAGGCAGTGAGATGCTGAGAGGAAGTTGTCTCAATCATTGGCAGAACCCAGTCTTGGAATGGGATCGGTATGGATGAAGCCCAGGGCTTTGGACTCTGAGTCTGTCATGCATTGGACATTTACCCCTATTCCTGACCCCTGCCCTCCACTTGAAACCTGACCTTCCCCTAAGACTCTTCTTATGGGCACAGGATTGAACCCAGAGGAAGGTGAGGGTAACAATGTGGTCATTGCATACAGACACAGGCTATCCCCAGTAAAGGGGGCAGATTGAATGGTATTAGTTCCTGGAGCCAGCAGGTCTGCTGGCCCTCACTGCTTGATCCCTCCTTCTGGCATTTTAGGTTGGCCCAGGTGCTCCAGGCACCAAACAAACCAGCCCAGGCTCTGCTCCTAAACAGGTAAGCCTCATTTGCATACCTTTATGCCTGGAAGTCCAGCTCTTAAACTCAGACTGGGGCCTGGAGGCTTATGCTATACTCCTGCTCCTACTCTATCCCAGTAGCCAAGGAACTGAGGGGCCCATTGAGGGGTTCATGGAGGCACAGAAGATGGAGACAACACAAGCACCCAGCAGTGTCATGAGCCTGGTATGGTCAACCCACCATCTTGTGTAGTGGGCACCCTGGCTGCTCCAGAGTATTCCCCTGCCAACCCTGCCCCCTTCCTCTTGGATGGCTATCCCTCTGGGAGGGCCCATACCAGCACCATCGGGATGGAGGAGGCAGGTGACCTCTTTGGGGACAGGCCTCCACCTGCTCGCCATGGGCAGAATTCAACTCATTGCACTCTCTCATTTTTCACTTCAGCAGCATTTTGATGGCAGAGCACAGGACTCCCGTGAGTCCCCCTCTTTCCAAACCATTCTCCACTTGGGCCCACTTTCTCTCCGTACCCCATCTCAGTATCTCCTCCTACCACCAGGCATCCACTATCTACTCTTTCCCTGAATGGGGTGTCTCCCCCCTAACACCTCCATTGACCTTTCAGCCAGTGTTTGCCAAACACCTGTGGGACCTGGTCTGATTCCTGCCCACAGTGGAAGAGGGGGAAGGTGGTGAGGAGGGAAGCAGCCCTCCAAATACTCCAATGTCACCATGAATTCTGGCAGAGTAATCTGACACTGGGCTTCGGGGGGCTGGTGTCCAGTTTAGGGAAATCAAGGATGTTTCCTGTGCATTTGAGCCAGACTTCAAAGGACTTGATAAAGGAGAGAGCGTCAAGGTGGATCAAGCAGAAGTAGGGGGGTCACACCAAGGGTCCTGGAATATCTTCCCTTAACCTTATGGGAGGGAGGCAGTTGTGCTAAAGCCAGCAGTGATGTCTCTCTCTCCTGACCTTCTGAGCTCAGGTACAGGCAGAGATTACCTGTTCAACACACATACAGGAGCCCGGCGCTGGGTCTGAGGCCAAGAAGCTGCTTCATATTTGTGGAATTTCTTCTTCACATGATCATGGGCTATGTTTCAAGTTGATTCGATAATAAACAAAATTACAAACAGAAGAGTCCTAGCCTTGTAACCTACATGTGGGAGAAGCTCTGAAATCTGTGGTCACTTGTTCTCACTTGGAGAATGCCCTGCCTTGTAGGAACACTCTAGGGAGGAGTAAGGTTATTTTTTTTTTTTTTGAGAAGGCATTGTACAATGCTCTGACAGTGATTAATGTTCTGCAGAGGTAAGAAGCTGTTATCCTTGTTAGTGACTGTGGGGGCCTCCAGTTGGCCTATCCCCTCAGAGGACACCTGCTCCAGCAGATAGGGAGGGCCCAGGACCTTCCTTTTCCTACTGAAAGGAGGCCATTGTTTGAGAGCCACACCAATCTCCAGGGCAATCTGCTGACTGTATGTGGAGGTTTTCTTGAAAAGGATCTGGAGCATTTCCATTGCGGTGAAGGTTGGTGCAGACTTGGGCACCCCCATGGCGTGACTGGCCATGGAGGAATTGAGCAGGTGTCCTCATTTCTTCCTAATCTGTTTCTTTCTAATTCCTTGGCCCTCGGTCCTCCCTGTGCTGAGCTGAGCTGCTGGACGTGGGCAGGTGGCCTACAGTAACCTGCAGGAGGGCGGGTTCTATCGGGTGTAGTGCAAGCCCACTCCCCTCTGCCCGGCCTGGCATCAGGTCTCAGGTTACTGCCAGCTCTCCCCCAAGGACCTCCTGTCTGGGTGGAGGTTACCTTTACTGTAGTGTCCTCCAAGTTCTCTCAATCTCCTCCCCTCTGTCAAGTCTGTGGACCTGAACCCTCTCAGGGTACCAGAGAACCTCCCTTCCTGAGCCAGTTGTGGTGACCCAGGTGGAAGAAGCAGCTGAGTGCCTTCTGGGGTGGGAGGTGGGGCGGGAAGCGTGCTTTGTGGTGCTTCCAAGTAAAGTGAGGGTGTTAGAGCAGGCCTCAGAGACAGCAACTTGACAGCAGTTGGTTAATGGAAGTGGTTTCAGGTAGACTTTTCCTGAGCACTTACCCTGCTCTAAGGGCTCATTAAATGTTCATCTCTGAAGAGCTTGATTTTTATCCTCATTTTACAGATGGGGCAATCAAAGCTCAAAAGTCACAAAGCTAGCTAGACCCACTTGCTGTGGGTCAGGCTGGGTGACTGCATCTGAAACCAAGCCCAGGGTTAGGTGCTCTGTATGGGGGATAACTGTACTCCCAAGACTCTTCGTTGGCCTTGGTGGCACATCAGGCAATTAAAGGGAAAAAAGATGTCATAAGAACTCAAGACTAGATGCTCTAGGGCAGAAAGAGAGAATGCATGCTGTGTGACAGGGCTTGTGCTGGTGCCTGAACGTCAAGCAGAAGGAAAAATGTGGGCAACGCGCCAGGGGCTGCTGGGGCAGCACAGAAGGCTGCACCTTGGTACTGATGAAGGGCAAAGCTGAGAAAGCTTCTGGGAAGAGGGCACTATAGACGGGAGTCAGTAAGTGGAGGAACGAAACCCGGGGTTTCCATTTCCAGAGGTGGCATAACCTTGGTCTGGCTTCCCATTCTGAGCCTCAGTTTCCTCACCAGTGAACCAGGGACAAGTCTTGCCTCCCAAGCTGGATGACAAGAAAAGCATATAGCACACAGCACAAATTCGCTAAGTGTGCATAAGTGTAAGAAGACGATGCCGGACCCGCACGGAGGCCACATACGCAAGAATACCAAGGGCGCTAACAGCCTCGAAGAAGCCAGCACAAGCTCTGCCGCCAGCAACGCTGGGAATGGCGCGCATGCGCCAATTCGTGTCGTCACAGTCACGTGCTGAGGCGTTCGGCACGGGCCGCCAGAGTTAGGCTCTGACTGACAGACCAGCCGACCTGTCAGCGGGAGGCACTCCTCCGAGTGTCGGGCAAAGAGGCTGTTGATTGGGGATATTCTCAGCTGGGGGCGGGTTCTTTGCCGTCCTGGTTACTATGACTCCCGGCCCCCGCCCCCTCGGCTGGCCGCCATCTTGTTGTTGATCCGTACATAGTGGGCAGCGCCGGGAGCAGGACCGAGTGCCCGGTGCGGGGCCGCTGCTGCGGGGCTCAGCCACCTGCGCTGCCTGCCAGGGGGCGGGCCGAAACCTGGAGGCCCGGGGGGCCCAGCTCCCGTGGGGAGCCGTGGGCGCCCGCTGCCCGGGCCGGGCCGGTAAGTGACAGGAGCCGGCCCGAAAGACCAGGCTGACGCCGTGGGGTGGGCGGCCGCGGGCGCGGGGTTGGAGCTGGCGCGTGCAGGGTAGGGGCAGCGGCTGAGCAATGCTCGAGCGTCCTGACTGGCCGCCCGTGGAGCCTCCTAGATGGTGTCGCTGAGGCCGTAGGACGGCTTTGGGGTGGAGGTCTGAGAGCCCCACTCCCAAAGGCTATCCGGCGGGTAGCGGGAAACTAGTTTCTCTGACCGAAATCCTGGGCTTCTCTGACCCTCAGCGCTAATCCGTGTCCACTGCCAGCTTGATGTTCTCCGGGGTCTTGTGTTGCTCCCGAGTGAGCAGTAACGTACCGTTTTTCTTAGGTGTCGCTCCTGCGACTGACTTACAGACCGCTTGAGACTAAGACTAGACAAAACAAGCGAAAGCCCCCGCGAAACGGGCAGGCCAGTGTGACGGCCCTGTGATTCTGGCTGAGCGAAGGCCCTCTGCCCGGCGCCTGCTACCTCTGCTCCTCGGAGCGCACCGTTGTCTTTTACCTGAAGGGCCTGGTTTAACGTCCATGATGCCCGAGTTTTATTTTGGGACATAATTTCTATGATTCTAGACCATCACTTTTTGGAGTTATGGTAAGATCTTCCTCTTTTTGCTCTAGGAGAAAGTGAATATCGTGGTGATGACTTGATTGATTTTATCTCGTAAACGCATATTTTGCCAGTGTAATCAGGAGACAGAGGAAATGTGGGAGTGTTTTAGAATCAGAAAAAGAAATGAAACTTCTTTTTGTCTTGCGAATGGTGCGGAACTGGCACAATAACTTATAACAGTGTTAATGTATCTTGCCCAATGAAAACAGATCGCCAGGCCCCCTTCCTGTGAGGGTAAGACGGTAGAGACCGCGGGCAAGGTGTGCAGGTCTAGGAAGAGTTCAGAGTGCTTCAAAACACATTTCTTTTTCTCTATGAGCCCTTGGCTCTTCAGCACAGGCTCCTGTATTTGGTCATACAAAAAGCCTGCCTGAGACGGCTAAGAAGTTAAGCAACAATACTTCATACACTTGTGTCAGGATCTTGTCACCACAGAATGTTTAATTTTGAAAGAAACCAGCTCCTTGTTCAGGAGGTTTTCTTGGAGAAGATGCTGAAACCAGAGACAGCTGGTGGCCTGTTACTGTTGCCCTTACATGTGAGAAGAGAGAGAAGTTTAGGGATTAGTCTTTAGGTATTTCATTACCCTTGGGCCATTTTTTGAATCTTGAGTGAGTTTTACTCTTGGTAAGACCAGTATCTTGGACAGTTCTTGACAAGAAAGGAGGGAGATACTAAAATATTTGGAGCTTCTCAAAGTACCTCAAGCTCCCAACCCTGCTTTGAATAACACTTCTTAAATTCCTGCTGTTTTCTGTTTAAAATAACCCTAAGTTAGTTAGGCTCCTAGCCTATTTTGGGTATCTGGCCTCTTGGAGATGTATAAACAGACAGACCCTCTCCTTAGTCAAGTTCATGACGCTAACCTGCATACAATTTTATGGGGTTCACGGGTCCATTAAAGTCCATTCATGGTCTAATCCTATTTTAGAACTGTTGCCCTGAGGAAATAATAGAATATCCAAGAACTTTTATTGCCTTTGTTTAATGCTTTTATTATCTCATGGATATTGATGAGTATTACATGATGCTTGCTTGATTCAGCATATGTTACTACCTAAAGATAGCTAATAGCACTACTTCTGTGCTGGGCATTTTTAAGTGCAAATGAGTAGGAATTTTATAGCCTTCCATTTACTTTAACTTCATATTTAAATAATTCACCTGTAAATGTTAATACTTTTAACTATTATGGGCAACAGACATAATTTACAACTATAGAGATCCTACATCAAAGTCAAGCTGCTACAGACTTGCGGGATGAGATCTGATGTTCTAATGTGGCAGTCAAGGTGCTCCTACCCAGCTGGCCTCAGCCCGCATCTCTAGGGTTTGTCCTAAACCCCACTAACCAAATGGTTTGATAAACATTCCATACAAAATCATTTACTTACACAAATCCTTTTGCCAGCTTATCCATTGGCTCTTGCTCCTCTTTGGGATACCCTGTGCCTTTAGTTTCACTTCTCTTTTCTCCAGAGTCCAACTCATATCCTTCATACCTTCTTTATGAAACACTCCCAAAACATTCCAGTCCTTGGGGATACTCCACTCCCTCTGAACTGCAGTAGCATTATTGCTCTTATTAAAAAAACAACAGTATATATCTTTTAAGAATAATTGTTTATTTCCTCTGATTAGATCTAATTCCCTTCCTACAGAGACTGTATTTTTGTGTCTTCTTGTACCTCCAAGCAGTAGATGAGGACTAAATGTTTACTAAAATGTGCTAAATTTGTCTGAGTTGGAAACACTCTCTGTAATTAAACAAGGAAATGGAGGAAATGGGCAAGTACAAATGAGGATTTGGTAGCCGTGGATCTCCACCTCCTATCCTGCCTGAAGTGCTTGCACCTGTTAACACTAGCATATTATGGAGGCCCATTCTCATTCTGTAAGAGGCAGAACTTGTTCACAGTGCAGAACTGAAGCCTAAAAATAAAGTAATCCTGCATCTCAGAAAGGGTTTGGTGGCTCACCCCCTTCCTGGCTAAGATGCTAGTTTTGACTCTTGGAAAATAATGTATTGGGTGAACATCACACTGGGTGCTGAGATTGTTAGACTCTCTTCTGGTTGGGTCTTCTCACTGCCGCCTTGGGCTGCTGTAAACTGCTGCCAGTAGTATTGCTGCTTGCCCTCCTCCCTTTGCTGCCCTGAGACTGTAAGGAGCAGTGATGGGAAAGGCTGCACAGTGCACTCTATCTCTGGCTTGGGGCAAAGGAGCAGTCAGGCATTTTATATGTTTGTGCCAATGGATCTGTGTTTTTGCCCTGATTTAAAATCAGTTCATTTTACTTATATACTACAGCAGGATTTGAGCAGTTGATTCTGAGTGGGAAAAACTAAGACATCTTGATTCTTATACAAAACATGATAAATCAAGATTCTCATGTTTGCTGCTATTATGGTTTGAAGTTGCATTTATGTAAGAGGCATTACAAATGAGTTTTGATGGGAACATATGTTCACTTCAGTGCTGGATCCCTGTTAGAGACTTTATTTTGTTGAGTGCTTAGAAAATCTGCTGCTGATGCCTTCTGTAAAAATTTTATTTGTGGGTGCCGATTTAGCTCAGTTATTCATGTCCCCTCATTTTGCAGAAGGTGGGCAGGCTAGGGAAGCAGGTCTAGGACTGGACTTCTTTCAAGTCCAAAATGTGATGTCTTGGAATAAGAGCACCTTGAAATCCATAAAAATCTGGGCATGTTATGATTGAATGAACATTTACAGTAAAACAACTATTCTGTAATCAAAAAGTTAATGACAAGTGTTGGTGAGGATTTGGAGAAATAAACAGTCCTTATACCCAGCTGGTGAGAATGTGAGAATGAAAATGATGCAGCCACTTTGGAAAATTGTCTGGCAGTTCTTTAAATGATTAAATGTAGAGTTACCATATGACCCAGCAGTTCCATTCCTAGTTATCTACCTGAGAAAAATGAAAACATATATCCATACAGAGACCTGTATTTGAATGTGTATGGCAGCATTATTCATACTAGTCAAAGGAGGAAACAACCCAAATGTTTATCAACTGATAATGGATAAATAAAATGTGGTGTATACATATGATAGAGTATTATTTAGCAATAAAAAGGAATGAGATACTGATACATACTGTGTCATGGATGAACCTGGAAAAACATGCTAAGTGAAAGAAGTGAGACACAGAAGATCACTTATTATATGATCCCATTTATAGGAAATGTCCAGAATAGGCAAATCTATAGAGACAGGAAGTAGGTTAGTGGCTTAGTGGTTGCTTAAGGCTTGGGGATGGATGAGAGGATAGGGGAATGATAGCTAAAGGGTATGGGATTTCTTTTTGAGGTGATGAATGTGTTCTAAAGTTGTAGTGATGGTTGCACATGTCTTTTATATACTACAAACCATTGAATGGTACACTTTCAGTGGGTGACTTAATATGTGTGAATTATCTCAAAGCTGTTATAAAGATAACATAATATATAAGAAATGTATATTCACTATTAAAAAAGATAATATATGAATAACATGAAATAAAAATAAAGGATCATTCATAACTTTACTGTTAGTGTTTTATTGTATAGCCATACTTTTTTTCCCTGTGTTTTGTAACTTACAAAAATGAGGTTATGCAATACAATCTGATTTGAACCTTTTTGCAGTCAGCAATATATTATGAACATCTGGGTTGGTAAATGATGTATTTACATCAGGGCTAGCCGGCAGTAGAATGGGGAGGCATGATGTAAGGGCAGAAGTAAGTGGTGGGGACTAGGGTGAACTAGCAAGCACAGGCCTTATTGAAAGGGTCACTGTTTCTTAGTTCTAGCCAATTGTTGTGTTACTAGATTGTGTGATTTTTTTTTTTAAGAAAACCAGAAATCTAGATTTTTATGTGAAATTTCCTGATTTTAGAATTTGGCAATGAATTAAGAAAATTTGAGGGGGAAGGGGGAGGGTATAGCTCAAGTGGTAGAGCACGTGCTTAGCATGCACGAGGTTCTTGGTTCAATCCCCAGTACCTCCATTGAAAAAAAATAAACAAACATAATTATCTCCCCCCTGCAAAAAGAAAGAAAGAAAGAAAGAGAATTTGAGCCACTTCATTGGTCACAGAAAACCCTTTATGAACCAGAAATGGTGAAAAATTTGAATTGCCTGGGGTACGTTCCCAGGTGAGGTGGAACAAGGGGACACTCTACTTTATTGTTTCAACTGTAATACTGGATTTCCCCCACTTTGGGTTGGAAATACTTTCGTATGAAACTACTTTCTGATGAAAGTAGGGTGCTGTGAAACCTTTCGTGAGCCGAAATGGCATGAAGTGGAGAAGCAATTACTTTGGGACACATCTTGCTACAGATGCGCAAAGTAGATCAAGATAAAGCACAGATAGCACAGACAACAGTTCAGAGCTGTGACAGCTTGATGCTGAGATGCTGATTGTAATTCCCAAGGAAGGAGCTTGGCAGTGCCACTCTCTCTGTTCTGGGAGCATGCTACTTCTATAATGGCTCTCTGTAAAACAGATGCTGAATGCTGTTTTCACTTTCTGCCTTTTCATAAAAGTGAAAATGCTCTTTGGGTTTCTTTTGGTTAGTGAAAACAGGTAGGTCTTTCATAAAAGCAAAGTGGTGTAAAGCCAACTTTTTGAAGAGTTGGGGATACCTGTACTGTAAACAGATATCCTTTTTGTGGTCTATTTAATGCCATGTTTTTTCATATTTTTATGCTTTTTATTGGTAATTTTGCTGATAAAAATGGTTCCCAATTATAGTTTTAGAGTGCTGTCTATATTCCTAAGTACAAGAAGGCTGTGAAGCACCTTATGAAGAAAATACATGTGTTAGGTAAGTTTTGTTCAGGCATGAGTTATAGTGCTGTTGGCTGTGAGTTCAGTGTTAATGAATCAACAATATATATTAAATAAAATATCTTTAAACAGAAACATACCTACAAGGTTATATATTGGGTGTATGTGGCTCTGGAAGGTTATGTATTGATTAGTTGGTGAAAATGTTGTGTCCATGGGCTCAAAGAAACTTTGTATTTCCCCTAGGTGCAGTGGCTCATTATTTGCTAACTTGGTGTTTGCAGTGACTTTATAGAACATTACTATGAATAATGAAATTTGACTATATAGTATTTTGTATCGGACTCAGTGTGATGTTTTTGAGATTCATCCATTTTGTTGTGTTCCTTTTTATTGCTGAGTAGTATTCCATTTTATGGCCGTATCATTTGCTACTGTCATTTGGGTTGTTTCTGATTTTTGACCTTTATGAATAAAGATGCAGTTAGTATTCTTGTACAAGTCTTTGTACAATTTTTTATTTCTCTTTGATAAATATCTGGGAGTAGAATTGCTCTGACTCCCAGGCTACATTGAGGGACACTGTTTCAGGAAAAGTTGGAGAACAGTTCTATAGGTTCTAGGCCCAGTTTTGTTGTTATTCCTCCCTCATAGTTCTTAGCTCGAAGCTTTGTTTTCTGTTTGTTTTTTTTTCCCCAGATTTCTGGGTCTGCCCATATGGAGCCAAAAACTAATGGATATTCCATTGAGGTGGGAAGTTGGAATAATTAGGAACCATTTGAAGTAGAGACAAGCTTCTACATTGAGGGAGTCTGTTTGCTTTATAACTTAGTTCAGTTACTTGTCTTGTTTCTGAATTTGTTAATTGATGCAGGCTAGGAGGGTACTTGGTCATCCACGGGGTTCACAGGATTCATCCTTCATACCTCTGTAGAGCCTGGCCTTGGTGATTTGTGCCTTTGTAAGGGTGCCCAGTTACCACCATGGGCACTGCAACTTTACACTGTTGGTCATATGTCAGGCATGCTACTTTAAAAAATTGCATTATTATAATTCACATGCAACTTTTCAAACCTTGAGGTGTCCATATCTGATGATCTTCCATGTGTGGTATTTGAAAACCAACACCAACCAGAGTCCTAGCTAAGTGATTTTAATTTCTGGGAGCAGCAAGCAGTGATTTTGGTGATCAGTATTCATCCCTTAAATCCACCCTCCTGTTAAAAATCATTTTTCCACACTGTGTGTTCATAGTTCTGTATGGCATGTTCCATTTTGTTTCATCATTGACTTCTTGTGCCAGTGTTCAGTGACTGGTTTCTTTGTAGCCAAAAACTTGATTATCAGCATCCTCTTTTATAGCTTCTCAAGTTTCTTAATAAAATTGATTAATATGGACCGCTAAAATGGTATTTTCTGGGTGGAACATAGGGTGGGTATTTAAGATGAATGAAACTTTCATGTGGGAGTTGATTGAAGTGAGAAATTTACTCTTTAAATACTGTTTTCTTTAAGAAGGCATTTTATTAAAAATTTCAGGTGTCTATTTTCTTTTCAGTTTACTGTGTTTTTTTCTAGTTTGTTGGTAGAGAAAATCAGTATGTAATACTCCTCTTGCTGTCTTCTAATGGTAGTTTAAGAAGATTCCTCCCCCAAATGATCAGTTTGCCATGTTAAAGTTTTGTTTTCTTTTAAAGTAACTCTTACTGAGTATAAAATAGATGCAATGTGAAGATTTTTTAAACATGTACACACCTAACCCAGATAAAACAACCACCTAGATAAAAAATTAGAACATTCATGTAATTTCACTTTTAAAAAATAGACTTTATTTTTTAGAACAGTGTTAGGTTCATAGCGTAATTGAATGGAAAGTACAAATTTCCCATATACCCCTTGCTCCCACCCATACACATCAGCATTCCATAGCAGAGGTACATTTGTTAACAATTGGCGAACCTACATTGACACATCATTATCACCCAAAGTCTGTAGTTTATGCTAGGGTTCACTCTTTGTGTTGTATGTTCTGAGTTTTGACAAATGTATAATGGCTTCACCATTATAGTATCATACAGAATGGTTTCACTGTCCTAAAAACCCTCTGTGCATCTATTCATCCCTTCCTCTTCCCCAACCCCTAGCAATCACGAATCTTTTTACTGTTGCCATAGTTTTGCCTTTTCTAGATTGTCATGTAGTTGGAATAATACAGTATGTAGCCTTTTAGATTGGCTACTTTCATTTAGTAGTACACATTTAAGGTCTTTTCCTGTCTTTACAGGGCTTGACAGCTGATTTCTTTTTAGTGCTGAATAGTATTCCATTATCTGGATATATCACAGTTTGTTTATCCATTCACCTGTTGAAGGATGTCTTGGTTGCTTCCCAGTTTTGGTAGTTATCAATAAAGCTACTATAAACCTCCATGTAATATAATTTTTAAAAACATTTAACATTTTTCTGTTACAATTTGGTTTTATTTATTTTGGGGGGAGGTAATTAGATTTGTTTATTAATGGAGGTACTCGGGATTGAACCCAAGACCTACTGCATGCAGAGCGTGCGGTCTACCACTGAGCTATACCCTCCCCCCCTTAATATAATTTGTTTTTTATACAAAATGGATCTTGATGCTTGTGTTTTTCTAGAATGAAAAGCTTACTCTTTTTAGAGAAGAGTAATATGGTATTTCATATTTGTCATGAATTCAGTCAGATGTTTAGATTCAGAAACTGTTATAAAGTGGGCCAGATAAAGCTTTTCCTTTTTCTACTTTAGCTTTCATCTGATTATCTTCTGTGTGCTTTAGTTTACTCATCTTTTAAATGTAGACAACTTTTCCTTTCCTCCTCAAAGCTTTGCACCCTGGCATGATACCTGGGAAACTTGGCTTTAAGTAGGTAATCATTTTACATGGGAAAATGTAATCTGTGCTGTGAGCAAGGCTTATTTGCTGTATTGGGGTCCTTATTGAAATACTGGCCCTGTGGGCTGCTGAATGTCTACATCTTGGAGCTCTTTGTAAAACTTCTTGATAGTAAAAATTCTTATCAAGAATCTGAGGGTAGGGTGGAAAGGGATAAATTGGGAATTTGAGATTTGCAGATACTAAATAATATATATAAAATAGATAATTAAGTTCATATTGTATAGCACAGGGAACTATTCTCAATATCTTATAGTAACTTACAGTGAAAAAGAATATGAAAACGAATATATGTATGTTCACCTATGACTGAAGCATTATGCTGTACACCAGAAATTGACAGATTATAAACTGACTATACTTAAATAAAAATATATATACAAAAAAGAATATGAAGAGGAATATATATGAATAGCTGAATCACTATGCTGTATATCACAAATTAACCTTGTAAACCAACAAGGTTGGTTTTATATTTCAATTAAAAGATAAAAATGCAAAAAAAAATCTGAGGTTTAATGAGAAAACACTTGTAAAGTATCGTGAGTTACTTTTAGGTAAATGCAGTTAGAGGTGATAAAAACAAATCAAAACTGATTTCCTTTAAAGAGTTTATCTTTTCAAGTATAAGACTTTAGTTAGGATCATACCATTGAACATAGCAGTTTTTCTTTTTTTTAACCCTAGTGTGATTGATTTGATTGACTGATTGATTTACTGAAGTATAGTCAGTTACAGTGTGTCAATTTCTGGTGTACAGCACAATGTCCTAGTCTTGCATTTACATACATATATTTTTTTCATTAAAGATTATTACAAAATATTGAATATAGTACCCTATGCTATACAGAAGAAATCAGTTTTTTTAAATCTATTTTTATATATAGTGGCTAACATTTGCAAATCTCCAACTCTCAAATTTATCCCTTCCCATCCCCTTCCTCCAGTAACCATAAGATTGTTTACTATGTCTGTGAGTCTGTTTCTGTTCTGTAGGTGAGTTCATTAGTGTCGTCTTTTTTTCTTGTTTTAGATTCCACATATGAGTGATATCATATGGTATTTTTATTTCTTTCTGGCTTACTTCACTTAGAATGACAATCTCCAGATCCATCCATGTTGCTGCAAATGGCATTATTTTATTATTTTTTATGACTGAGTAGTATTCCATTGTATAAATATACTACCACTTCTTTATCCAGTCATCTGTCTTCCTAAAGCAGAATGTACCAGGCAGGGCTTCTTGGACCCTTAAGGATGTTAACTTGGCTGTTTATGGTGTTGTATTACTTTTCATTTGTCAAATTGTGAATAAGCAGAGCTATATGGATTTTATGTAGGTAATACAATTTCTCATTTTGGGTCTGTGCCACTTAGCCTTTTCAACTCATTGAAACAACTGTCAGGATCCATTCAGGAGACAGAAATCACACAGTAATTTAAACAGGTTAACAGATTAGAGTAAGGATGGATTGACTAGTAAGGAGTTGAGTGAACTCTAATATAGGAATAGCATATATAGGAATAGCCACTACCTCTAGGGCTGATAGAGTGCTTAAGGAAGATGCCCTTCTAGGACCGAGACCAATATCTTGTTAGAGGAAAGGGTGGCCATCCCTAAGTGGATGGCATAGAAAGTCACTGTGGTACTACACTGCCAGAACATGTTAGAAATTTGCCCTCTAGAGGTTGCTGGAAGTGTACCTTCTCGGATGATGGAGAATGCCATTTATGAAGAGGTGTTTTGCTGGAACCACTCTGCCACAAAACTGCCTGAGTGAGGTGTCAAAGGAAGCTACTGGCCACTGAGTGCAGCTGACCACTATGCTTTGTGGGAGTCAGGCACCCAGCAGTTGCCAGACACTGGGGGAGCTGACTGGCAGGGGCCTGGGGAGAGGAGCATACTGGAATTATGTAGAGAAGCGTTTTCTTTTTAAAGTGTCTCTCCAGTGTCTTCTACTGAAAGTTTAACATCAACTGGCAAAGGGAAAATATTTAATGGGTTCAGCTCCATTTTTGCGGGACAGGCAATGAAGTTCAGGCTTGGAACCAAGAGGTAATACATTGATAACTGGTAAGCTGCTGTTTTTCAGAGTTACAACACATTATTAGTAATTTGATAAGTATTTTCTCAACAGAATGCCCTTGTTACCACCATCTATGTTTCCAGTTTGTTTTCTTTAATATAGTGATTCATTTTAAACTGCTGTTCTGTTCTAGCTGGAGACCACCTCTGATTTTTTTTCACCATAGATTAGTTAGGCCTGTTCTAAAATTTCATAGAAATAGAATAATACCATATGTACTCTTGTATAGGACTTCTTTCACACAGTATACTGTTTAGGGAACTTACCCGTGCTGTTGTCTGTATCATTAGTTCATTCCTTTTTGTTGCTGTGAAGTATGTCATTGCATGAACATTCCAGTTTGTTGATCTGTTCTATTGATGGACATCTGAGCTGTTTCCAGTGTTTGACATATGAATAAAGGTTCTGTGAACATTTTTGTACAGGTATTTCTGGGGACCATACACATTGATTTCTCTTGAGGGGAATTGAATTGCTGGATGATAGGGTAGATGTATGTCTAGTTTTGTAAGAAATTTTAGTACCTTTTCCAAAATGATTTTACCATTTTACATTCCCACCAATAGTGTATGAGAGTTATGATTGTTCCATATCCTCAGGAACATTTAGTGTGTTTTTAAATTTTAGCCATTTTTGTGAAAGTGTTGTGATATCTTGTGGTTTTAATTTGCAGTTACCTGCTTACTAATGATATTGAGCACTTGTGTCTGTACTTAATGGTCATTTGTATACTTCCTTTGTGAGGTACTTATTCAAATCTTCAGCCCGTTAAAAAAAAAAAGGAACTGTTAACTTGTTTGTTAGTGTGTTTTAGGAGATCTTTATATATACTGAATAACAGTCAAATACATGTTTGTGAATATTTTCTCTCAGTACATCGTGGTTTGCCTATTTATATTGTTATTAGTATATTTTAAAGATCAGAAGTTTTCAGTTTTATTGAAGTCTGATTTATCAGTATTTTCTTTTATGGTTATTGCTTTCTGTGTCCTGTTTGAGGAACCATTGCCTATCTCTAAGTGTTGGAGGTTTCTCCTGTGTTTTCACCTAAAAGGTTTACAGTTTTAGCTTTTACGTTTAGGTCTTTGATCCATCTTATATTAATTTTTATGTATTGTGTAAGCTCGACGTTGAGGTTTATCCCCCCAACCCCCTATATGGATATCTTGTTGTCCCGGTACCAGCACCATTTGCTGAAAAGGCTTGTGTATTTGTTACCTATTTAATAACTCTAAAACTTAAACAGCAAACATTTATTGCCTCAGTTTCTGAAGATCAGAAATTCAAGAGCAGCTTAGTGTGTTGGTTCTGGCTCATAGTCTCTCATAAAGTTACATTTTGGATGTCTTCTGGGGCTACTAATACTGAAGGTTTGCCTGGAGCTGGAGGGTCTTTTTTCCAAGATGACTTCCATGGCTTTTGGCAGGAGGCCTCAGTTACTTGACAAGTTGGCTCTCTGAGTATCCTCATAGTATTCAGTTATCTCCTCCAGATTGAATTATCCAAGACAGGAAGGAAGAAGCCCATTGTGACCTAGTCACAAACTGTCACTTCTGCCATATTCTGTTTGTTAGAATCAAGTCATTAAGTTCATCAAGGGGAGAGGAGGGCTGTGCCTTTTAGCAGAAGGATTGTTGAAAAATTTGACATAGTTTAAAATTACGATAACTTACTTTCCCCATTTGTTTGCTTTAGCACTTTAGTCAAAAATCAGTTGACTGTATATATATGGGCCTAGTTCTTGGATCTCTATTTTGTTCCATTAATCTGTTTGTTTATCTGTATGCCAGTAACCCACTGCTGTAGCTTTATAGCAGTTCTTGAAGTCAGGTAGTGTAAGTCGTCCAACGTTATTCTTTATCAAAATTGATTTGGATATTTTGGGTTCTTTGTATTTCCATATACACTTTAGAATGAGTTTGTCAGTTTCTGTGAAAATGTCTGCTGATGTTGTGGTTGGGATTTCATTGAATCTATAGATTCATTTAGAGAGAATTGACATCTTAACAATATTGAAAATTTTAATCCATGTATGTGTTATAGATCTCCATTTATTTAGATCTTACTTAATTTTTGTGCATTGTTTGTTTTCAGTGTTGAGGTCTTTCACATAATTTGTTAAACTTGTTCCAAGATATATAACATTCTTTTAATGCTATTGTAAAGGAATTATTTTTTGTCAATATTATTTTTTATTGAAGTACTGTTTATGTACAATATTATATTAGTTTCAAATGTACAGCATAGTGATTCAGTATTTTTACAGATTATACTCCATTAAATGTTATTACAAGGTACTGGCTATAATTCCCTGTGCTATGCTAAGTATATCCTTGTTGCTTATCTATTTTATGCATAGTAGTTTGTATCTCTTAATCCCATACTCCTAATTTACCCCTCCCTTCCTTCACCCCTTTGGTAACCATTGGTTTGTTTTCTATATTTCTACATTTGTATATTGTGTTTCTGCTTTGCATATATGTTCATTTGTATTATTCAGATTCCAGATATAAGTGGTATCATACAGTATTTGTCTTTCTCTGACTTATTTCACTAAGCATAATATTCTTTAGGTCCATCCATGTTGCTGCAGATGGCAGAATTTCATTCTTTTTTATGGCTGAGTTAATTTCTCTTATATGTATTTCACATCTTCTTTATCCAGTTGTCCGTTGATGGGCACTTTGGTTGCTTCCATATCTTGGCTATTGTAAATAGTGCTGCTGTGAACATTGGGGTGCATGTATTTTTTTTTCTTTTTTTTTTTTTTGTTGGGGTGCATGTATCTTTTCAAATTAGTGTTTCCATTTTTTCCAGATACAAACCCAGGAGTGGAATTGCTGGATCATATGATAGTTCTGTTTTTAGTTTTTAGAGGAACCTCCATACTGTTAAATGAATTTTTTTTAATTGTTGTAAAATGCACACAACATGAAATGTACCATTTGAACTATTTTTAAATGTACAATGCAGTGGTATTAAGTATATTCATAATGTTGTGTAACCATTATCACTGTTTCAGGAACTTTTTTCATCATCTCAAGTAGAAGTTCTGTACCCATTATACAGTAACACCCCATTCTCCACTCCCTCTACCCCCTTACAATCTCTAATCCACTTTTCATCTCTATGAATTTGCCTCTTCTAGATGTTTCATCTAAATAGAATCATAAATTTTTCTTCCTTTGGTGCCTGGCTTGTTTTACTTAGCATAGTGTTTTCTGGGTTAATTCATGTTATAGCATGTATCAGAATTCCATTCCTTTTAATGACTAAATAATGTTCCTGTGTGTGTGTGTGCGTGTGCGTGTGTGTGTGTATACACCACATTTTATCTAAACATTCATCTGTTGATGGATATGGATTGTATTCACTTTTCGGCTATTGTGAATAATGCTGCATGAACATTGGTATATAAACATTGGTTTCAGTTTTTTTGGGTAGGAGTGGAATACCTAGGAGTGGAATTGCTGGATCATATAGAAATTCTCTGTTTAATTTTTTGAGGAACCACCAGAGTCTCTTTAACAGTAACTGTACCATTTTACATTCCTACCAGCAGTGCACAGTGTTCCAGGTTCTCCACATTCTCACCAACTTTTGTTATTTCCTGGTTTTTGATAAGAGCCTTTCTAGTGGGTGTGAAGTGGTATCTCATTGGGCCTTTGATTTGCAATTCTCTGATGACTAATGATGTTGAGCATCTTTTCATGTGCTTATTAGCATTTGTGTATTTTCTTTGGAGAAATGTCTAGTTAAGTCCTTTGATCATTTTTTAATTGGGTGGTTTATTTATTTATTTATTTTTTGTTAAGTTGTAGGAGTTCTTTGTGTATTCTGGATATTAATCCCTTATCGGATGTGTGATTGCAGGTATTTTTTCCCATTCTGGGAGTTATCTTTTCATTCTCTTGGTAGTGTTTTTGATAAATACAAGTTTTTAATTTTGATTAAGTCCAGTTTATTTTTTGCTTTCTTGCCTGTGCTTTTGTAATATCCAAGAAATCATTATCAAATCCAAGGTCATGAAGTTTTTTTTTTCCCTGTGTTTTGTGCTAAGAGTTTTATAGTTTTAGTTCATAAGTTTAGGTCTGATACATTTTGTTAATTTTTCTTTATGATATGTATATAATGGTCCAACTTCATTCTTTTTCATGCAGCTGTTCAGTTTTCCCAGCACTATTTGTTGAAAAGACTGTCCTTTCCCCTTTGAATGTTATTGGCACCCTCACCGAAAATCATTTGATCATATATCTTAGGATTTATTTCTGGGCTTTTCATTCTGTTCCGCTGGTCTCTGTGTCTGTCTGTATGCTAGTACCATACTGTTTGGATTATTGTAGCTTTTCAGTAAGTTTTAAAATCAGGAAATGTGATGTTTCCAACTTATTCTTCAAGAATTTTGGTTATTCACGGTCCCCCTAGAGATTTGATATGAATTTCTGGATGGGTTTTTCTATTTCTGCAAAAACTGCCATGGGAATTTTGATAGTGATTACAAACTTTGTTAGTAGATCTCTTTGGGTAGTATTTGTCATTTAACAATATTAAAAATCTTCCAATTTACCAAAATAGGATGTCTTTCCATTTATTTAATTCTTTAATTTCTTTTAGCAGTGTTTTGATGATTATGGGATATCTATCCATTTACTTAGTTCTTTAATTTATTTCAGCAATGTTTTGTGTTTTCACAATAGAAGTCTTTCACCTCCCTGGTTAAATTCATTCCTCAGTATTTTTATTCTTTTTGATACTATTGTAAATGTTACTGTTTTCTTAAATTCCTTTTCAGATTGTTCATTGCTAGTGTATAGAAATGCAACTCTTCTGTGTATTGATTTCGTATCCTATGGATTTGCTGAATTCATTTATTAGCTGTAATAGTGGTTTTGTTTGAATGTGTGTAATTTTAGGAGTTTTTAACAAAAAATCATGTCATCTGCCAATATTACTTTTTCCTTTCCAATTTGAATGCCTTATTCCTTTTTCTTTCTTAATTGTTTTGGCAAGGACTTCCTTTGTAATTTCTTCGACCTATTGATGGTTTAAGGTGTATGTTAATTCCTACATATTTGTGAATTTTCCAGTTTTAAAAAATTTCTAGTTTAATTCTGTTGTGATTTAAAAAGATACCTTGTATTATTTCAGACTTTTAAAATTTATCAAGACTTGTTTTCTGGCCTAATATGAGATGTATCCTGGAGAATGTTCTGTGTGCACTTGAGAAGAATATGTATTTTACTATTATTGTGTTGAATATTCATATATGTCTGTTAGGTCTAATTGGTTTATAGTGTTCAAATCTTCTGTTTCCTTGTTGATACTCCATTGTGTTTTGATATTGTTCTGTCCATTTCTGAATGTGGGATTTTGAAATCTCCAACTATTCTGGAAAAATTGTGTTTTTCCCCTTTCTATGCTATCAATTTTTACTTCATGCATTTTTTGGCTCTGTTATGTGCAGATATGTTACAACTGTTATTTCTTCTTGCGTATTTAACTTTTTGTTGATATTTAATATCCTTTCTGTCTTGTAACCTTTTATAATTTAAAGTCTGTTTTATCTGCTGTTAGCATAGCCATCTCGGCTCTCCTTTGATTAATATTTGCATGGAACATCTTTTTTTATCCTTTTACTTTTAACCTCTTTATGTCTGTATTTCTCACGTAAGTATGTTGTAGGCAACATACAGATGAATCTTTTTTTCAAAGTCCATTCTGCTAATCTCTGCCTTTCAATAGGAGAGTTTAGCCCATTTATATTTAATGTGATTACTGATAAAGGAGTTACTTCTCCCATTTATCTGTTTGCTTTCTGTATGTTTTATATGTTTGTTCCTTGATTCCTCCATTACTGACCTTTCAAAAAATTTAGTTGATTTTTTTTGTAGTGTATCATTTTGATTCTTTCTTTTCTGTATATTTAAGTTATTTTTATTAGTAGTTATCTTGGAGATCAAAATTAACATCTTAATGTGATAACCTAGTTAGTTTATACAAACACTTTGCTCCTATAAATCTCTGTTGCTCCCTCTATTTATTTATATGTATGTATATATTTGAGATTACATTTTTATACACTGTATGCCTGTTAACATAGATTTGTAAGTAGTTTTATGCATTTGTCTGTTAAATCATGTAGGAAAAAGAAAGAAGTTATAAACCATACAAAATGTACAGTAATACTGGCTTTTGTATTTATCTATGTAGTTATGTTTATCAACATTGTGTATTTTTTCTTATGGCTTTGAGTTGTCCTTTCATTTTAGCCTGAAGGACTCCCTTTAGCATTTCTTATAGGACAAGTCTACTGGTAATTAGTAATGTACTTCTTTAGCTTTTGTTATTTGGATATATCTTAATTTCCCCTCCGTTCTTGAGGGATAGTGTTGCTAGATATGGAATTCTTGGTTGACAGGTTTTTTTTTTCCTTCAGGATTTTAAATGTGTCATCCCACTGCCTTCTAGAGGATTCTGAGAAGTCAGCTGTTAATCCTATTGAAGATCTTTTATATATTGCTAGTTGCTTCTTTCTTGCTGCTTTAAGTATTCTCTCTTTGTCTTTGGATTTCAACAGTTTTATAGTGTGTTTTTGTTTTATAATATGTCTTGGTGTGAGTCTCTTTGAGTTGATCCCACTTGCCCTTTTGTTAGGCTTCTTGGATAAGTATATTCATGTCTTTCCTTAGATTTTGAAAGCTTTTGGCCATTATTTCTTCAAATATTTTTTCTGCTCTTTTACCTCTCGTTTTGAAACCCCTGTAATGCATATATTGTTACATTTGGTGTTGTCCATCAGGTCCCTAAGACTCTACCTTTCCTTACTTTTGTTTCTTTTTGCCTCTCAGATGGAATAATTTCAATTGTCTTATCTTCTGGTTCACTGGTCCTTGTTATGTGTGCTCAGATCTACTGTTGAACACCTCTAGTGAGTTTTTCATCTCAGTTATTGTACTTTTCAGCTGCAGAATTTCTGTTTAGTTCCTTTTTATAATTTCGTTCATACATCATTTTCCTGAATTCCTTTGACCATGGTTTCCTTTAGCTCATTAAATGTACTTCAGACAGTTGATTTAATATCTTTAACTAATACTAATTTAGTGTCTTTGCTTCCTCACGGTGTTTTGTTTTTGGTTTTGGTCAAAGTTTCCTTTTCTTGTGAATGGGCATTGATTTTCTATTTCTTTAATTTTTTGTTTATAAATTTTTAGGTTTTTAAGTATTTTGTTAAAATGACATTTGAGTATTTTGTTGTGGTAACTTTAGAAATCCTGATTCTCCCACTCCTCAAGGATTGCTAATTTTTGCTCACTGAATGCTAGAGCCTTCCATTTGTCTTTTCCAGACAAGTTTTGGAAATGTGTATTCCTTCTTGTATGTGGTAATTGAAGTTTCTGTTCAGTTATATCTGCAGTTAGACAGTGACCTGATAAAGATTTCCTTTAATGTCTGGCTCCCAAAAGGAGGAAAAATAAAAACAAGTACTGTTCTCTTAAATTCCCTGGAAGCTGCTTTGGCCTGTGGGTATTGAAACAATGGTCACTAGCCTCTGCCTGCTCCTCAGTGATCAAAAGCAGCCATCATCAATTAGGACTTACAACCTCGATGTTTGGAGGACAAGGTCTTTCTTGTGTTCACCCTAGCCTCCAGCAAGCTACACCAGGAATGAGGGTAGCCATCCCACTGTTGCTTGCTGGGAGTTGGATAGCTGCTTCACAGAAGGCTAAAATTTACCAATATTCACCAGCTTCTTCATCAAGCTCTACCTTGGAGGCTTCATGTTTTCCAGCTAAACTCCAGAGTTCCAAAATTTCTTCAGTTTCTGCCAGCTCAATAGTTCTTTGAGTGGAGGAATGTATTCCTGGAATTTTTTTTTTTAACCTTTTTTTTTTTTTTACTTTATTACCTTTTTTGTGTGGGGGGAGGTAATTAGGGTTGTTTTCTTATTTTTTTAATAGAGGTACTGGGAATTGAACCCAGGACCTTGTGCATGCTAAGCACACATTCTACTACTGAGCTACACCCTCCCCCTGGAATTTCTTTCTTTGTCATCTTGTATGAAGTCAATCCAATGAATTATTTTTTACATTTTGTTTTCTAATTGTTTACTTGCTAGCATATAAAAATATAATTGGCTTTTGTATGTTGACCTTGTATGCTATGACCTTGCTAAATTCACATTAGCTTTAGAAGTTGCTTTGTAGATTTGTATTTTCTATGTATGTTATGTTTGTATAAAGTATTTCTATTGTGTTATCTATGGATAGAGGAAGTCTATTTTTTCCTTTCTGGTGTCTATGCTTTTTATTTATTTTTCTTGCCTTACTATACTAACTGATAAAATGTTGGATAGAAATGGTGAGAATGAACATCTTTGCCTTATTTTGATTATATGAGGGAAATGTTCAGAATTTCACATGGACTGTGATGTCAGCTACAGGTGTTTTTTGGTTTTTCTATAGATACTCTTTATCAGATGAGGATTTTTCCTTCTATTTCTATTTGTGAGTTTTTTAAAAAATTTTTTATAACATTGCTTTTTTTTAAAAACACCTTTATTGTGATATGGTTTCTGTATAGTAAACTACATTATTTCAGATGTACAATTTGATGATTTCTGATAGATGTATACGCCCAGGAAACCACCACCACAATCAAGATAACTAACATTTCCATCACTCCCCAAGAGGTTCAATTTTCAAATTCCCAATTTATCCCTTCCCACGTCCTTTAACCTTTGATAACCATAAGTTTGTTCTCTGTGACCGAGTCTGTTTCTTTTCTGTAGATAAGTTCATTTGTGTCCCTTTTTTTTAGATACCACATATAAGCAATGTTATATGACATTTTTCTTTCTTTTTCTATTTGTGAAAGTTTTTAATCATGAATGGGAGTTGAATTTTGTTGAGCATTTCCTGTGTATATTGAGATGATCGTATGATTTTTCTCCTTTCTTCTGTTAATATGGTGGACTACCTTGATTGGTTCTTCATATATTTAATCAGCCTTGCATCCCACACTTTGTCATATTATTCCTTCTATGTATCACTGGATTTGTTTTGCTAAAATTTTTCTTTCCTTTATTTTCCCCCAGTTTTATTATGTAGAATTATTACAGTTTGACTGCACATACACATTATATTACATGTAAATACATATATACAGTATACTGCACTTTTTTTAGTTTTCATATATGTACTAATGATTGTTTCTAAGAACAGATTAGATCTTTAGCTTTTTAAACTTACATAGTTGTCGAAGGAATAAAGCCAACTACAAAATAAGAATCAACAGAATACAGTAATCCAATCATAAAGGACAGTCAGATGTGCTTACACATATTCAAGAAATCAAAATAATAATTAGTTCATTTGTGTCATTATTACTGTTACTATTTTTTAGATTCTTCATATAAATGATGTCATATGGCATTTTTCTTTCTCTTTCTGGCCCACTTCACTTTGAATGACAGTCTTCAGGTCCATCCATATTGCTGCAAGTGGCATTATTTTATTTTTTATGGCTGAGTAGTGTTCTATTGTATATATGTACCACATCTTTATCCAGTCATCTGTTGATGGACATTTGGGTTGTTTCCATGTCTTGGCTATGGTAAGTAGTGCTGCTATGAACATTGGGGTGCATGTGTCTTTTTGAATTTTATTTTTCTCTGGATATATGCCCAAGAGTGGGATTGCTGGATCAGGTGCTAGTCTATTTTTAGTTTTTTGAGGAATCTTCATACTGTCCTCCATAGTGGCTGCACCAGTCTACATTCCCACCAACTGTGTAGGGGGGTTCCCTTTTCTCCACACCCTCTCCAGCATCTATGTTTTGCTAAAATTTTTAAAAAGAATATTTGTGTCTGTGTTCATGAAGGATATTGGTCTTTAATTTTTTTTTCTTTCTGTCTTTTACTTGATCTTTCTTTCATCCTTTCTTGCTATAAGGTTCCTTTTTAGATTTTATCAGGGTTATCTGACCTCATAAAACAAGTTGGAGAGTGTTCTTTCTCTCCTTGTTTTCTGAAAAAATTGATGCAAGATTGATGTTATTTCTCCCATAAATGTTTGATAGAATTCACTAATGAAATCAGCTGTGTCTGAAGTTTTCCTTGTGGAAAGATCTATGATAAATTCAGTCTTCTTTATATAGGGCTATTTAGATTTTTTTTTAAATTTATTTTTTATTTATTTACTGTATTTATTTGAGGAGGGGAGGAAGTTAGGTTTATTTATTTATTCTTAGAGGAGGTACTGGGGATTGAACCCAGAATCTCATACATGCTAAGTATGTGTTCTACCACTTGAGCTGTACCCTCCCCTCTAGATTTTATATATATCTTGTGTCAGTTTTGGTAAGTTGTATTTTTTCAAGGAATTTGTCCATTTTGTCTGAGTTGTCGAATTTATTGGTATGCAGTTGTTTGTAGTATTACTTAACTGTTGTTTTAATGCCTATAGGGTCTGTCGTGATAGCCCCCTTTTTCATCCTTGATAGCGGTAATCTGTGTATTCTCTTTTTATTGATCAGTTTCTCTAGAGGTTTCTATCAATTTCATTTTTTTTAATCAAAAGACCTGCTTTTGGCTTAATACTCTACTGAGTTCTGCTTATATCTTTATTATTTCCTTCCTTCTACCTACTTTGGTCTTTTTCTAGCTTATTAAGGAGAACCTTAAGTCACTAATTTTATGTTTCTACTTTTAAAACTAAAAAATTTCAGCATTGCTCTAGTTGCATCAGTATAGCATGTCGTTTTAAATTGTTCTCTCAAATATTACCTCTCCCTGAAAAGTAGGACATACAGTCTCAAATCTAATTTGTTGACAGGGAAAATAGATGAAGTTGGTGCATTAAAAAGTACACATTTTATTAATCATTGGATTGATGGCTTGCTTCTAGTTTGAGTTCCACTCTTTTGTTTTTTTTTAAACATAGTTTTTGACCCCTAGAATCATGAGAGCTCTCTACATGTTCAAGCTGTTGAGTTCCTATATCACATGAAGGTCAGAAAAGGAGAGTGGAGATATTTGGAACCCTCTTTTAAGGTATGATGTTTCTTTGGAAACATCTGTACACTTTTCTAAGTTGGAAAGTTGTTGGGTGGGTTTATGTGGGTGGAAGTTAGTTCCCCCTCTGTCTAGAACTATGGGTTGTCTTTGAGGTAGCTAGAAGTACTTTTCTAATGTTTAAAGGTGCTTTAAAGTACCTTTCAAAATTCTGGTGTTTTGCTGGAGGGTAGAAGACAGAGTCTTTATGGCAGGAGCATTCAAACACTGTTGCATTTATGAGGCATTAAACAGGTCATTTGCCTCTTGTTTACAGGTTTTCCCCACACTCATACTATCACTTTGCGTGTTGCTCATCTGCTGCTGGGTACTCACTCGCTAATAAAAATCTTTGTCTACAGGATAGATGTTCAGATATGTCATTATGTGGCCCCTGGTGGTGTGTGGTTCCAAATGGAGGGACTGCCTGTTGAATTTGTGTCCTGAAATCTCGCATTATTTTCTGAATGTCTGACTGTATAAAGAATTATGCCATGTGGGCTTTGAGGGGGAGAGGTCTCACAGGAGGTCAGGAACGTAGGATACTAAGAACATGGTCCTTGGAGGAGAGAACCTAAGGTGGTCTCAGCCTCTTCAGAAGCGGTTATCCCAAAAGAGCAAAACGCAGCAGAGCTATATTTTATGGTGGACACTTCATTGTATCCCCCAACTACAGCTGAATACAATTCAGTGCCCATGTCTGAGGAATTTAATTTTTGATCCTATTTTTGGATAATTTGCAGAGTAGTATACTATCAGAACCTTTAAGTGTGTGATTTCACCACCAAAGGAATAGTCCTCTGGATTGAAGCCATGTTTGAATTTTAGGTGTATGTTGCTTCTTGGTGTGCCTCTTTTAAAATAGTACGGCGGGGAGGGTATAGCTCAAGTGGTAGGGCGCATGCTTAGCATGCACAGGGTCCTGGGTTCAATTCCCAGTACTGCCTCCAAAAATAAATTACTAAACAAACCTAAACCCCCTCCCCACCAAAACCCCTTAAATAAATAAATAAAGTCACCTAGAAAATGGAAGAAAAAAATTTTTTAAACTTTAGAAAACCATAAAATAGTACAGAGTTCAGTTCTTTCAGTTATGCAGAAGCTTCTTTGGAGTTCTCGTAACAGTTTTGTGGTTATCGTTGAAACGTCACAGGGAAGTCAGGAGCTATTCTGTGGTTGCATAATTCCTTACTCTGGATATTTTTCTCATTTTAAGCTAGTATTCATCATTCAAGGATGTGGGTAATCTAAATGAGGCTCCAGGTATTCTAAAAGACTCAGTGCTGTGACCAGAGCTTAGACTTCACCTTTTGTAGTTATAAGATATTTTATTTTCATGTTTTACCTCTTTAATAGCAAAACACGAATATCACTAGTATAAAGTAGTAGATTTGTATCTGGAGTGACTCCACTTATAAACTTAGAGTAACAGCTAATTGAAATTTGATTGAGTGACAGAATTACTGTTCTTTCGTTTCTGTTCTGAAATTGAGCAGATTTTATTCGAAAGATGTTATGGTGAGGGAAAATCCTGAGTATGGAGGTGTCTGCATCATTTTCCTAGTCACTTTAGGGTGTGTTCATCTCTGCCTCAGTCCTGTCAGCTTGCCCCCACTGTGCTCAGCTTCTCTTTTAGTTGAGCTGAAATAGGATGAAGATGAAGAAAAGGAACTAGAGTTACCAGTCATGTCAGAAACCCAGGTTTCCAGAACAAGCCGATACTGTCCCTTTGCATCTTTTTTTTTTAATTGACATATAGTGGATTTACAATGTTGTGTTAATTTCTGCTGTACAGCATCATCATTGAGATGTGTGTGTGTATATATTTATATTTATATTTCTTTTTGTATTCTTTTTTATTATAGGCTATTACAAGGTATTGAATATAGTTCTTTCAGTTATGCAGAATGTTCTCTCTTCAGCTTTGAGCCTTCATTGAGATTGGTAATATGAGGTAATAAGTCCAGGAAGCTCCCCATTCCATATTTTAGGACTTTAGACAGTCTCATTTTAAATTTTCTGTGGTTTTGTGTTCTTTGTAGAACCATTTCTCCTTTCCTTCTACATAATGTACTTTCTAGGTATGACCATGTTTAGATTCAGTTATAGATGTGTTGTGCAGAGACTAACCTGATTCAAGTATGACTCACCTAAACAGACTAGTCACAGCACAGGTATTCCTGTGGCTTCTTGTTAAAGAATAATCCCATACAAATTGTGAATATACAATGTTTCATGTGAGAAGGACGGGGTACCTTTGTTTCTCCTTTCTTTTGGTGTTTTCTAATTTTGATTTCCCCTGTATTACTTTGGACCTGTGTTCTTAAAATTCTGTCCTCAACCTCCCTTCTCACATTTAAAGAATTTTTTTATTCTTTTAAAAATTGAAAAAAAAAATCCCCCTTAACAGAGGCACTGGGGATTGAACCCAGGACCTTGTGTATGCCAAGCCCACACTCTACCACTGAGCTGTAGCCCCCACCCCCACTTTTTTTTTTAAGCGCAGTTGAGATAGACATTTGCAAAAGGATCTTTACTTAATTAAATAAAAAATCTGGGGGAAGCACAGGGTTTCTAATCTTTCTTTAGAAATCTGATAAAAACAGGAAAGAGGTTCACTAGATTTTAGCTTCTCTCTTTGTTCTAAATTAATTGTGTTCTGGCTATTTCTTGATGGGCTGGCACATCTCAGGCCACCTGCCAAGTTTCTTTTCTTTCTTGCTCTCAGCCTGGTGTCCTCAGGACTGTGTCCCTTGCTGCAGGATAGGACCCAGAAGTCTAAACAACCTTCCTCTTCTCTGAGGACAAGCAAAATAGATACCTTTAAATTAAGCCTTTTTTCCCTCTTCCTTATTTTGAACCTCCCAAATTGCCCTAGGCCTCTGCACATACTTCTGGTTTCTAGGTGAGGGGTGTCCCAGTCCCTGGTAGATTGGAAGGG
This sequence comes from Camelus bactrianus, assembly GCF_048773025.1. Taxonomy (NCBI): domain Eukaryota; kingdom Metazoa; phylum Chordata; class Mammalia; order Artiodactyla; family Camelidae; genus Camelus; species Camelus bactrianus. The sequence continues at coordinate 33,777,954 of NC_133555.1, forward strand.
CAGGCTCAGGTTGGTAGCCCTACTTACTTTGAGAATATTCCTTATATTTCCCTCTTCCTCAAAGGAGAGATTTGTGAGCATCTGCTTGAAATATTCCTTGGGAATGGGGAAAGGAAGATTATTCTGTCACCCTCATAAGTATACCTGATATGTATCAGCACCTTTAGTCTCAATGTAAAAGCAAGAATTGACTTGAATTTCAGAAAACATTAGGTTCCCTTGGCTATATGCTTTAAAGAACAAATGTACTTTCATGTTAGTTTTCAGCTAGAGTTTTTTTGTCCATGAATTTGAGAGTATTTCAGTATCTTATCCTGTCAGAGTCCATATTAGCTTATTATTTGTGAAATAAGTTAGAAATTAGTTTTTATAAGGTCCAGAGCTGCTTTATGTGTTCTTTTCTGTTAGAGTGATTTACTAGTCTATTGTGTTCTTTTCAGTTTAGAATGATTTTGTTGTTTTTTTTTAGTTTCTGATATAATCCAAGTGATTTCCCTTAGATTGTATCGGAGAGTAAAAAACCAAAGATACATTATTGCCAGATTTTTATTTAGCATTCCTGCCTTACCAAGTTTAAATTTAACTTTTAAAAAAGTAAATAAATTTCATATGATTTTTAAATGCATGATACTTTGTCATTATGCTTTTAGTGCTTAAGTGGATATATTTAATTTAATTTTAATTTTTTATTTTTGTATATGTATATTTTTATTGAAGTATAGTCCGTTTATAATTTTGCATCAATTGCTGGTATACAGCATAATGCTTCAGTCATACATGAACATGCATGTATTTGTTTTCATATTCTTTTTCACCATAGGCTACTACAAGATATTGAATATAGTTCCCTGTGCTATACAGTATGAGCTTGTTGTTTATCTCTTTTATATATATTAGTATCTGCAGATCTCGAGCTCCCAATTTATCCCTTCCCAACTCCTTCCCCGACCCTGGTAACCGTAAGTCTGTTTTCTAGGTCTGTGAGTCTGCTACTGTTTTGTAAATAAGTTCCTTTGTCTTATTTTTAGATTCCACATATGTAATATCATACGGTATTTTTCTTTCTCTTTTGGGCTTACTTTGCTTAGAATGACAATCTCCAGGTCCATCCATGTTGCTGCAAATGACATTATTTTATTATGACTGAGTAGTATTCCATTGTATAAATATACCACAGCTGCTTTATGCAGTCAATGGACAGACATTTCAGTTGTTTCCATGTCTTGGATATTGTAAATAGTGCTGCTGTGAACACTGAGGTGCATGTATCTTTTTGAATTAAGGTTCCCTCTGGATAAATGCCCAGGAGTGGGATTGCTGGATCATATGGTAAGTCTATTTCTCGTCTCTTGAGGAATCTCCATACTGTTTTCCATAACGGCTGCACCAAACTACATTCCCACCAACAGTGTAGGAGGGTTCCCTTTTCTCCACAGCTTTTCCAGCATTTATTGTTTGTGGACTTTTTTTTTTAATCTTTTTTTTTTTTTTTTTTTTAGTATAGTTACAGTGTGTCAATTTCTGGTGTATAGCACCATGTCCCAGTCATGCATGTACATACATATATTTGTTTTCATATTCTTTTTCATTAAAGGTTATTATAAGATATTGAACATAGTTCCCTGTGCTATACAGAAGAAACTTTTAAAAAATCTATTTTTATATATAGTGTCTAACATTTGTAAATTTCAAATTCCTAATTTTATCCCTTCCCACCTCCTTTCCCCAGTAACCATAAGGATTGTTTATGTCTGTGAATCTATTTCTGTTTTGTAGATGAGTTCATAGTGTCCCTTTTTTTCTTCTGTCCATGCTGACCTCCCAACTGGAGAGGGGGCGTCCCAGCGTGTGGGCAGCTTTCTTCCTTTGCTGCTCCCTCCCTGCAGGACTAGTACCGCACCAATTTCCTTTTTCTTTTTTTTTCTTTTTTGTCTTACTGGATTTTGTGAGGAATCCTCCTGTATTTCCAAGCGAGAAACACTCTGCCAGAGTTCAGTAGGGGTTCTGTGCAATTCAGTGGGTCTGTAGATGTAATTCTTGGTGTATTTGTGAGAGGGGTGAGCTGTGAGTCTTTCTACTCCATCTTGGCACCTCCCCCCATTACTACTATCTGCTATATTTAATTTTAAAATCGGTAGTAGAAATATTGGATTCCTAAACCAGTTTTTATGAAAATTTGAGGAAATTTGTAGATACACCTGTGTAGTGTGAAGATAACAAGGATGATTCTCTTTACAAAAAAAATTGCATATCAAACCCATGTGATTAATCTGAGGCTATAAAAATACATTGGCCACAGATTTTGGAATTCTATTCAAGCTCCTTAGAGTACATGTCTGCTGATCTACATTTTGAGTATGTGTCTGTGCCCACGCGATTAATGAACTTAATGACCGGTATTGTCTTTCTCTTGCTAGGAGAACAGTGCCTTTGTAGTTCTTAAAATAGTTTGGACCTTGTTCACCACCATATCTGATTGCAGATTTTATTTCTTTGCTAGGGGTTTTATTCATTGCCACTTTCTAGGCTTGCTGTGTTGTTGAATTAAAACAAACAAAACTACTTATATAGACAAATACATACATATGTATAGCTCCTTTAAATTTATGTATCTTCTTTAAGTTCATTATCTCCTGTAAATTTATATATCTCCTAAATTTCGTCCCAGTTCTTTGATGTGATTTATCCTTTATAATTGAGATTATTTATATGTTTGCCTGTTTTCTCCCTTAATTTCTTTTTTGTATCATCAATAAAAACGGTCTAATTCTCCTCCTAATAGGCTATCCTTTTTTTCTTCCATATCTTGTTTAGTTTCTGTTGTTGTCATTCTTATTCAGGTACATTTAAACCTGTTTTTCTTTCATATATCAATTTTTTTTAGAGTCAAACCACAGAATTTTGCATTCCATTTATTCCTTGATTTGGTATTCTGTGGTCAACATACTTTCTTCTCTGTGAAGCCAAGTTAACTCTTTGTTCTGGTTTTGGTAGCCCTAGATTAGAAGTTTGTAAACTTCTTTGATTTAGAACCCTAATAGTAATTAAAAAAAAAAAAGACCTTGTTCCACCGTAAGTATTTTTTCATATGTATATACTTATCCTACTGTACATTTCTGTGGATACATCATATACATACATCTATTTATTCAGCTGTTTTTATTGTATAGCTACCACATGCCAGGTACTACTCCAGGCAATTAATATATAGTAAAAAAAACAGACAAAGAGCCTTTCTTTCATGGAGCTGACATCATAATAAAAATAATGAACAGTAGGCATTATCAGTAAATAAAATGTATAACATGTCAGAATGAGATAAGTGCCATGAAAAAAAAAAAAGTAGAACAGATAAGGGGGATGGAGCGTCCAGGTGGGTTTGCAGTTTAAACTTAGGGAGGTTAGGGTAGACCTCACTGAGAGATTTTTTTTTTTTTTAGTAGACTTTATTCTTTTAGAGCAGTTTCAGGTTCACAGCAGAACTGAGCAGAAAATAGAGTTCACATATAGCCCATGTCACCCACACATATATACTCCACTACCCTCAACATCCCTCATCAGTGTGGCATATTTATTATAACTGATGAACCAACATGAGCACGTTATTATCAAGCAAAGTCCATAGTTTACATTAGGGCTCACTCTTGATATTGTACATTCTGTGGGCTTTGATAAATGCATAATGACATGTAGCCATCACTATAGTATCGTACAGAATAATTTCATTGCCCTAAAAAATCCCTTGTGCTCCATCTATTCATTCCTCCCTCCCTCTCCTCAACCCCCTGGAAACCATGATCTTTTTATTGTTTCTGTAGCTTTGCCCTTTCCAGAATGTCATTTGGTTGGAATCGTACAGTTTGTAGCCTTTTCAGACTAGCTTCTTTCATTTAGTAATATATCTTTTAAGTTTCTTCTATGTCTTTCATGGCTTGATACCTCATTTTTTTTTACTGCACATAGTTTTTAAATTTACATATATGTACTGTTCATTGTTTCTAAGAATGTTTAGAGCTTTAGCTTTTTAAACTTACATAGTTATCAAAGGAATAAAGCCGACCACAAAATAAGAATTAACTCAAACAGATACATACTCCCTGCTATTAACAGCAATATTATTTATAATTGCCAAGATATGGAAGCATCCTATGTGCGCATTAATAATTGAATAGATAATGGAGATGCAGCATATGTAATGGAATACAGCTCACCCATAAAAAAGAAGGATATTTTGCCATTTGCGGCCATTCACTCACTTTTTTTTTTTTTTACTTCAAAAACTAGAATTTTATAACTGGCAGAGACATTTCCATTACATCAAAAACAACAAAATACCTAGAAATAAACTTAACCAAGGTTACCTATACTCTAAAAACCAAAATGACACAAAGAAATGGAAAGATTTCTTGTGCTCTTGGATTGGAAAAATCAACATTATCAAAATGGCCACACTACTCAAAGCAATCCACAGATCCAATGCAACCCTCATCAAAATACTCATGACATTCCTCACAGAACTAGGACAAACCATTTCGAAATTTATAAGGAATCACAAAAGACCCCCGAACAGCCAAAGCAATCTTGTAGGTCTCTCTTTTTTTTTTTCTCTCTTTCTTTTTGTTCTTTTTTCTTATGGTTTGATGACTAGAGAAAGTCCTTTAACATTTGTTGTAAAGCTGGTTTAGTGATGCTGAAATCTTTCAGCTTTTGTTTATCTATGAAACTTTTGATTTCTCCATCAAGTCTGAATGAGAGCCTTGCCGGATAGAGTATTCTTGGTTGTAAGTTTCTCACTTGCATCACTTTAATGTATGTTATTCGTTGCTTTTCTCTTGCTAATTTTAATATTTTCTCCTTATCCTTAATTGTCAATTTGATGACTATGTGCCTTGGTGTGTTCCTCTTTAGGATGATTCTGTGTGGTACTCTCTGCGCTTCCAGGACTTGCGTGACTATTTCCTTTCCCGAGTTGGGGAAGTTTTTGGTTATTATCTCTCCAGAAATCTTCTCAGGTCCTTTCTCTCTCTCTTCTCTTTCTGGGGCCCCTATAATGCGAATATTAGAGCGCTTCATGTTGTCCCAGAGTTCTCTTAAACTATCCTCATTCCTTTTTATTCTTTTTTCTTTTTTCTGTTCTGAAGTAGTGATTTCCACTAATCTGTCTTCTAGCTCACTGATCCATTCTTCTGCCTCATTTAGTCTATTCTTGATTCCTTCTAGTGTATTGTTCATTTCAGTGATTTTATTATTCAACTGTGGGTATTCTTTATATTTTCCAACTCTTTGCTAAAAACTTCATTCTGTGCATCTTTACTCCTCTTGAGTTCTCTGAAAATCTTGGCCATCATTACTTTAAACTCTTAGATAAATTACCTATCTTCTCATCACTTATTTCTTCTTCTGGGATTTTATCTTGTACCTTGGCCTGGGAGATATTCCTTTGCTTCCTTATATCGTCTGTCTTTCTCTGTGTTTGTGGATTCCTTCCACAGGCTTTGGGATTATTTTCTTATTTCTGGTATCTGCCCCTGGTGGATGAGGCTGGACTAGAGGCTTATGCAAGTTTCCTGGCAAGAGGAGCCAGTGCTTGCCTAGTCCTAGGTGAAGCTTGGTCCTTGACCTCTGGTGGATAGGGCTCTGTCTTGAAGCCTTTGTGGCTTAGGAAGTCTGACGATGGGTGTGGCTGTGTTCCCACCCTGTGTGTTGTTTGGCCTGAGGCTTCCCTACAGGCTGTTGGGTGGGGCTAGGTCTTAGTGCTAAGGATCCAATCAAGATGTCAACCTCCTGGAAAGCTCGTGTAGATGAACAGTCCTGGAATGTCCACCACCAGCTTTTATGTCCCCTGAGTGAGCCGCAGCCCCCAGGAGACCCTCCAAATCCAGCAGGCAGGTCTGGCTCAGGTTCCTATAAAATCACTGCTTCTGCCCTGGGACCTGCAGCACGTGAGTTTCTGCGTACGCTTCTCAAGCGAATATAGTCTCTGTTTCCTCCAGTCTTTTAAGGCTCCCAGAGCCAAACCCCTCTAGCATTCAAAACCGGATGTCCTGGGGTCTCCTTCTCTTCCCAATGCCAGGACCCGATCTGGGGAGCCTGACATGGGGCTTAGAGCTCTCACTCCTGTGGGAGGGCCTCTGTGACTTAACAAATCTTTAGCTTGTGGGTCACCCCCCTGGGGGGTATGGGGCCCAGTTATATCGTGAGCACGCCCCTCCTACCGTCCTGCTATGCTTCCCCTTTATGCTTTCAGTTGCAGATCTTTTTTGCTAGATTCCAGTCTTTCTTCAATGGTTGTTTAGCATTCAGTTGTTTCGTTGTAGTTGCAAGGAGAGGCAAGCTCGTGCTCCTACCACTGTACCATCTTGACCGGAACTCCAAGAGATTTGAAGAAAGACTTTTTTTTTTTTAGTTTCATGGTTTTATTAATACAAATACAGTGTGCACGAGCTGTCTGTTCGTTTTCTTCGCTGCGCAGCCAGGCGTTGGGATTGGTGACTCTGATGGCCAGCTGGGCTGCTCTTTCCACAATGGCTTTGCGGTTCTTCGAGGAAACATTGTGAGCAATCTCAGCACTGTAAGATTTGTTGCACATCAGCAGCACTTTGAGCTCCTTGACATTGTGGACCAGGAACTTTGGAAGCCGCTGGGCAACATATGCTTTGTTTTCTTGTTGCTCCCATAGCTGATGCTGGGCATCAGGATCTGGCCCTTGAACCTCCTGTGCACCCTGTTGTCAGTGCTTCTGGGTTTCCGCCAGTTACGCTTAATTTTGACATATCGGTCTGACTGGTGCCGGATGAACTTCTTGGTCCTCTTTTTGACAATCTTGGGCTTCACTAGGGGTCTGAGGGTGGCCATGATGCCGACTAGGAGATGGCTGCCACCTCCGTAGGTAGCGCTGAGGAAGAGAGGGGGAGAGTGAAGAAAGACTTTTGAAGGAGGTGAGGGAGTTAGCCACTTGGATATCTGGGTGAAGAATGGCCCAGACAGAGGTAATAGCTGATGTGAAGACCCTAAAGTAGGAATATGCCTGTGTGTCTAACCCATATGACTTAGAGTGAGGTTAATAAGCAGTGGAGAGAGGGGTAGGAAATCAGATCAAAGAGAAAATGGAGGTGGGGAGGGGTGCAGATCTTGTGGTATCTTGTATGCCACAGCAAGGAGTTGGGTGAGATGGGAGCCATTGCAGGATTTTGAAAGAGAAGTCACATGCTCTGACTCTCCGTTTAGCAGAGTCACTGGATGCTGTGTTAAAAACAGGCTGCCAGAAGGCCATAATGGAAACTGGGATACCAGTTAGGAGGTGAGAGATACTGATCACACCAGGGTGGTAGCAGTGGAGGTGATAAGAAGTAGTTGGATCTGGATATGTTCTGATGATAGAGTCAATAGGATTACATGATAATGGGGTTTGAGAGAAAGAGGAATCAAGAATGACTGTCAGGATTTTTGATGTGAGCAGCTATAAAAATGTAACAGGGAATGGGTAAGACTGTAGGAAGAGAGAAGTTTCTTGAGCAGTGGGAGGAAATGAGTTCTGTTTTGGCAATGTTAAATTTAGACTTCCTAGATCCAGTAGGCAGTTGGTTGTATGAATTTGGTGTTCAAGAAGGATGACTGAACTGAAAGTATAGTTGGGCAGAAGAGGACCAAGGACTGAGCCCTGAGGCCTCCAGCATTAAAAGGTTGTGAAGAAGAGGAATAACCAGTAAACTGAGTGTCAGGAAGATAAGAGTGGTGCTTGAAGGCCAAGTGAAGAACACAGATCGAGGAGTTCTAGTATTTTCTCTCCATTTCCAGGGGCTGTGATGGTGTTCATACCCTACTTTGGAACCATTGCTAGCGTATCCTTCTCCATTTACTTTGCATTGACACATCAGGCTTTTAGCACTATATGAAGGCTTTTTTTTTCTTTTTAATGTAAGTTCAGAGAATAAACTGGGCATGTATATTTTAAAATGTTAACATTTTACCATACTTGTTTCAGACTTTTTTTTTTCTCTCCTTTTTTCTTAATTTTGTTTTATCTCAATTTAACTAGATGTGGAAAGCCAGAAGTGTGTGGTGGGGAGGGTGTGGTGAAGAGAGAGTGAAGAAGGGGAGAATGGATTGTTTAGCCTCGTATTAAACAGTGCATTTTAGGTTTATAAAATTGCACTGAAATTGGGGGTCATTATTACTTCCCTTTTCACAAGGGTGCAGGTTAACCCCAGGCACATTTGTGCCATGCTTTTGCTCACTTCAGGAGACCATATGCTGACAGTGTGGAGCTTTATAGGATTGGCATCCCTAAAGATAGTATTTGAATTTTAAAAGAATGTTTCAGTGGAGCACTTAACATTCTCCTCTATTTTGAGTCCCTTTTTTAGGTAGTTTCTTTGTTTTATTTATTGTTCCTTCTTTCAGTCTTATGAACCCATCCAGATGTGTACGAGCTCATGCACATTTTCTCATGTATATTTTCTCGCAGCCACTGTCTCCTGTGGCGGCCCGCTGGTGGGTAATTGACTGTTCTTTCCTCATCCAGCAACACACATTTACAGCATTCTGTAGTCCACTGGCTTTTTCTCTAGTTGGAGACTCCTGGAACAGTTTACAAATTTCAAATTCTGAACCTCATTTCTTTCCTCTGGAGCCTGGTCCTGTGTTGAGTTGGTTCTCTTTTAGATTGAGACAAACCTCAATCTTTTTCCAACTGGCAGCCTTCAGCCTTTCCCTTGAATATTTGGGTTTTATTTGTTCTTCTGTCTCTAGCTGCTTTAGGTGTATGATTAGGTTATTTTCTTGAGATTTTTCTTCTTTCATGAGGTAGGCTTGTATCGCTGTATACTTCCCTCTTAGAACTGCTTTTGCTGTGTCCTAGAGGTTTTGGATCATTGTGTTTTCATTTGTCTCAAAGTATTTTTTGGTTTCCTCTTTGATTTCCTCAGTGACCCATTGGTTATTTAGTAGCATATGTTGACTGAAATAAAATCACACAACGTGAGAGTTGTAGGTTAAGTTTTATTTGAGGCAAAATGAGGACTGTAGCCTGGGAGCTTCATCTCAGACAGCTCTGAGAAACTGTTCCAAAGGGGCAGGGGGAGAACTCAGTATTATATATGATTTCAGTGAAGGAGGTATGTGCAGTCAGACACACAAGGTTAGGTAGAGGCTTGCTGCTAGTCACCAGGAGCAGATGCCACCATTGATGATTTTAGTGCTTTTCTAGATATGAGTAGACACAAGAATTGGAGTCATGAAATCTTCTGAAAATAACTGACTATCTGAAGCCAGTTTTCCCAGAGCACAGAGTACCTCATTCCTGACCTCCATCCTGAATTCCTTTCAGGGTGTGTTGGAAGTCAATGGCTGCAGCGGCTCGTGATTTAATCCTAGCAGAGTTAGATGGCAAGTGCCAGCGTGATCCAGTTCTTGTAGAGGCAGATGGCAAGTGCCAATTTTTAGTTAGCACATATTGTTTAGCCTCCACGTGTATGCAGTTTTTGCAGGTTTTTTTCTTGTAGTTGATTTCTAACCTTATAGTGTTGTGGTCAGAAAAGATGCTTGGTACGATTCAGTTTTCTTAAATTTACTGAGGCTTGCTTTGTCAGCCAGCGTGTGGTCGATTCTGGAGAATATTTGAGGCACTTGAGAAAAATGTGTATTCTGTTGCTTTTGGATGGAATGCTCTATAGATACCAATTAAGTCTTTCTGATCTAATGTGTCATTTAGGGCCTGTATGTCCTTACTGATTTTCTGTCTGGATGATCTGTCCATTGATATAAGTAGGGTGTTACGGTCCCCCACTATTATTGTGTTATTTTCGATTTCTCCTTTTATGTCTATTAACAACTGCCTTATATATTGAGGTGCTCCTATGTTGAGTGTATATATATTTACAATTGTTGTATCCTCTTCTTGGGTTGATCCCTTGAGCATTATGTAGTGTCCTTCTTTGTCTCTTCTGACAGTCTTTATTTTAAAATATATTTTGCCTGATGTAAGTATTACTGCTTCAGCTTTCTTCTGGTTTCTCTTTGCATGGAATATCTTTTTCCATCCCCTTACTTTCAGCCTGCATGTGCCTCTAGCTCTGAAGTGGGTCTCCTGTAGACAGCATGTATATGGGTCTTATTTTCATATCCATTCAGCCAGTCTGTGTTTTTTGGTTGGAGCATTTAATCCATTTACATTTAAGGTGATAATTGATACATATGTTCTAATTGCCATTTTGTTAATTGTTTTGTTTTTGTAGGTCGTTTTTTTGTTGTTGTTCTCTTGTGGTTTGATGACTAGAGAAGTTCCTTCATCATTTGTTGAAAACCTGATTTGGTGGTGCTCAGTTCTTTTAGCTTTCGTTCATCTGTGAAGCTTTTGATTTCTCCATCAAATCTGAATGAGAGCCTCGCTGGACAGAGTATTCTTGGTTGCAAGTTTTTACCTTTCATCACTTTAAATAGACTGTGCCACTCCCTTTTCGCCTGTAGAGTTTCTGCTGAAAAATCAGCTAATAACCTTACGGGGGTTCCCTTGTATCTTATTTGTCGCTTTTCTCTTGCTGATTTTATTATTTTCTCCTTATCCTTAATTTTTGTCAGCTTGATTACTATGTGCCTTGGTGTGTTCCTCTTTGAGTTGATCCTGTGTGGAACTCTCTGAGCTTCCAGGACTTGGGTGACTATTTCATTTCCCAAGTTAGGGAAGTTTTAAGTTATTATGTTTCAGATTTTTAAAAAATTAAAAATTATAAAAAGAGCTGAAGTTCCCTTTTCTTCTTAGATACCAGTCCCATCCTTTCCTTTCCTTCTCCAGAATTGATGCACACCCTTCCATTCTATGAGGGGGAGGTAATAAGGTTTCTTCATTGATTTCTGCTTGGAGGAGGTACTGGGGATTGAACCCCTGACCTCTTGGGTGCTGAGCATGCGCTCTACAACTTGAGCTATACCCTTTCCCCCACCTTCCATTCTATATCATTGTTCTACATGATACATATATGTCCAGAAATTCATGTATAGTGTTGTTTTATGTATTAAAAATTTACAACAGTGGCATCATACTAGAAATATTTCCAAACTTGCTTTCTCCAGTTTGTTTGGAAATGTATTCAGGTTTACATATGTAGATTCTTAATTCAGTACTGTACAGTTTATGCATATACCCATTCATTTATCCATTCCCCCACTGATGGACACTTAGATCGTTTTCCGTTTTTCTGTTACAACAATGCAGCAGTAAACATCTTTGAACCTGCCATCTTGGGCACATGCTGGATTGTGGAGGGTACATATCTTTGGTTTTGTGTTGTCATCAACAGAATATGAGAGGAGCCATTTCTCCCTGGTTGGCCAGTGCTTGGTATACTCACACTTTTTATTTTTTGCCAGTCTTACAGAAGTGAAGTGGTTTCCTATTTTAGATTGCATTTTCCTGGTACTTGTGAATAGGAATATCTTATCACATGTTTATTAGCCCTCTGAGCCTCTTTTTTCCATTTTCTGTTTTTTTTTCCCCCCACTTTTATTTATAGGAGTTCTTCATACATTATTTACTAACATTCTTGCTAATCATACATATTGCAAATACTATTTTCTAGTCTGTTTGACTTTTAACTTCACTTATGGTTCTGTTACACAAAAATTTTAATGTGGCTAATGGTGGGAATGGGGTGATTGCAAGTGGGTATGAAAGATCTTTGGGGGAGTGATAGAAATATTTTTAAATTGAATTTGGGGGATTGTTTTACAACTTGATAAATTTACTAAAAATCATTGCATTGTACACTTATGTGAATTTTATATTATGTAAATTATACTTCAATATAAGCTGTTAAAATTTAAAAATATTTTAATGTGGTCTTATTCATCAGTGTATCCTATTTTGGTTTGTGTGTTTTATGTCTTATTTATGGAATTTTACTTAATCTGTTGTCAAAGGAATTTAAATTTTCTCCTAATTACCTTAAAATTTTATTTTGCACAGTTACATGTTGGGAATTTATTTGGGGGTATTGTTGGAGATAGAGATATAATGTTATCTGTATATAGATTGTTATTCTAGCCCATTTATGATATAGCTTATCTTTCTCAATTGATGAAATGGGTATTTAAGTACTGCTTCAGTGACACGCACCCACTTCTGTATCTGTTCCTAAGATCTTTGTTCTGTTGATCTCTTTGCAAAATATCATACTGTATCTTAATTGCTTTAATTTCATAAAGAACTTTGGAGAGGACAAGTCATCTTTAATTATTACCCTTTAACATTGCTGTCTGACTACATTTGGCCTTTACTCGCCATATGAGTAAGATCAACTTGTCGTTTGTTAGAAAACTCTCTTGGGATTTTTATTGAAATTGTGCTTCATTTCAATATCGAGCTCTCCCTTACATGAACATGGTGTATTTATGTCTTCTTTTAGGCCCTTCAGTAAAGTTTTATTATTGGTTTGTCATAATTTTAAAAGATTTGTATGTACTTTATATAGTTTTGGTTGTGAATGGGATGAATTTAAAGTTATTTTCTAATTGTTATTTTTCTGGTATAGGGGAATCCTGTTGATTTTCTTCCTTGTTATTAAGTTCTGACTTACAATAAAGTTCACAAAGTGCACAGCTCAGTGGATATGTTCACCTTCACTTTTGTGCCCCTTCTCAATTAGTATTTTCCCAGAGAAACTACTGTTGTGGCCTCCATTATAGTTTTGAATTTCATATTAATAGAATCACACAGCATGACCTCTTTTGTGTCTAGGTTCTTTCCTGCTCCCTTACACCTATGAGATTCATCTGTGTTGTATGTGGCAGTAACTTGTTCTTTTTAATTTCTCTGTAGTATTCCATTGTAGGAATATATCACAATTCATCGATTTTAGTCTTTTTTTATAGAAGTAAATATTCCATTTATTAATTTACAAACCATAATAACACCTGATAGTCATTTTATCTCACCAACAGCTTTTGCTTTGAAAAAAGAAAACAGATTAATATATAAATTTCAGTAATATCAGAAACTTTATTTTACCTGAAGAGGCATAATTAATTTTGGAGTTCAATTATGTGTTCAAGGAGTTAGTTGCTATAACCAGAAAGTCTTTCTAACTATTGTAACTAATGTCTTTGCAGTGCAAATTTATTTCCATTTGTTGCTATTCATCAATGAAAAAAATTCAGCTTAATCTCAGCAGGTTCTTTTTAAAAATAGCCTTCCTTCTCGTTTTACGTAGTAAAATTTGGAACCAAAGTGTTTTAAAGAAAATGAAGGACAAACAAATAGAGACTCTTGTAGCAGGTGTTGTACAAACTTTATACGCAGAGCAGTGGAACCCCATGACCTCAGGGGGAGCAGTCCATTCATAAGCTGACAAAATTTTAACCATTTTAATATAAACGTCCAATGATCCAGAATAACTAATTCAAACAAACTGCACTATTTCCTCTTTGAAAATCAGTCACCAGGATATATAGAAGGAATTGCTGCTACTTTAGCTCTCTTACTGTAGCATCCACATTTGTGAAGAACATCTGCTACTGCTTCTCCTCCAGTGTTGTACCTCTTCTCTGCTTGTGAAGATGGTGACAGTGTTGGAGAGAATGCAGCTACTACTGAACACCCCACAAGCCAAGCCAGTAGTTCTTTAATTAGGGCACAGTCCTTTTATAAGACAAAAAAGGACTAAAACCAGGTCCTATATTTAGGATGTAGGAGTTATCTACTGGGTCATATAATTTTAATCACAACATGATTTTGCTAAAACCCAAAACTTAATGTTTTCCAGAGTAACTGTTTTGGCCTAGCTTGATGGTATACTTTTCCTGCCTCTTCTAGGACCTGATTCAGGCCCTAATGCAAACAACTCAGTAAAAACAGACATGGTAATCAAAACACAGTGGTCTTGTCTACTCCAATGCATAATATTAGATAATATTCTTGATTCATTTCCGTTATTCAAGATTGTGCTCATTAGAGAGGAGCTTTACTACTAAATTCTGAAATGTATTATACTTCCATAGTGGGAATTTTCTTATTTTTAAAAATAAACATCTAAAAGCAAAATAATTTTCAATCCAGTACACACAATGCTACAAACTATTCCAAAGAAAAGGACAAGCTCCTTCTCACAAAAGATAAAGACTTCCTCACCAAATATCCTACCAAGTCATGACAGGAATGGTGACGTCTCATCAGAGAAAGAGCTAAAAGTACTGTGGAGGCAGAGCTTTGAAACGTTGATCATGATTTCTACTATAGACTGAATATTTGTGTCCCTCCCAAATTCACATGTTAAAACCTAATTTCCAATGTAATGGTATTTGGAGAGGGGGCCTTTGGAAGGTGATTAGGTCATGAGGGTGGGGCCCTCATGAATGGGATTAGTTGCCCTTATAAAAGAGGCCCAAGAGAGCCCTTTCATCTTTTCTGCCATGTGAGGACACAGTGACTCACTAAACACCAAATCTGCCATCGCCTTGATGTTGAATTTCTTAGCCTCCAAAACCGTGAGAAACAAATTCCTGTTGGTTTTAAGCCACCTAGTCTGTGGTATTCTGTTACAGCAGCCGAAACAGGTTAAGACAATTTCTTAAAGATCCTTCTCAAAACCCTAAGGATGTTCCTCCTTGTAGTTACTTCTTTTTAAATACTCATGAATGTCCCAAAAGGAGAAATGCCCTACTTCTGGCAAGAATAGAAAGGTATAGAGAGGAAAGAGAATAGCTTATTTCTCTTCAACTCTGAGTCTGGGCAAATGCCACTTCAGATTTATGTGTCACAGAATTAGGCTGTAGGAATTAAATACTAATTGCAATTGCCTTTCGCTTTTGCATGTTCGTTAGTCATAGCAGAGGGCCATGACTGGGGAAAGTAGTAGCCTTTTTGTTCCTGGAGATGCTTTGGATAAAGCCAGCTTTCTGTTAGTTTTAGAAACTGGGGTGGCAGCTCACAAGTTCCTCCAACCTATGGTTCCTGGGTCTGTCCTAGACACATCTGAGTAGCATAATTAAAGTGGCTATTTTGTAATACTCAGGAACCACCCTTCATTCCCTTCTTTGACACCTAGGGAGCCAGCTCTTACCAGAATAGAGATCTGTGTCTATTGGGATGGAGAACAGACAAGACAGGTACTTTGGGAACACATTTACATGGGAACAAATCTACACGGAAAAGTGAAACTTGGCCATTTCTCTAGTGACATAACTCTCAGATGCCACACAGGGGAAAGGATAACCACTTAAAAAGTTTTCCCCAGGGGAAACCTTTTGAATTTTATTTACAAAACAAAAAACAAAACATAACACTGGTGGGGGATTTTTTTTTTTTTAATTTAACCTGTGGCAGTGAAACCAGAGTCCCTCATGATTTCAGTTTTCTGATGTTATTTTTGAAGACTTCACAAGTTTTTCTTTATGCTGGTAGTTAAGCCTTAAGTCTAGAAAAGAATGCAGAAGCTGTTGAAGTCTTGAATGGCATAAACACTTGAAATCAGGTCAGTGTATTTGCAGAGGATAGTCTGTAAAATCTTTGAGGATTGTTTACATTCCAGAATATAGGATTTATTGACTCCACTGTATTTAGATGCATTTGTAAAAAATAACGACCAGTAAGGTCCTAAAGTTCAAGAGTGTAAGTTTCTTTGATGGTCTGCCTCTTGTTGAAGCATAGTAGATTCAGTTCTAAGCAAATTATTTGATATTTGGACAGTTCATTTCTACTTACAAGAGAATGAATTTTCTGTTTGTCAGATTCTTTTTTAGTACCTTGGTACCAACCCTGTGGACCAGACATAATTCAGATTGTCTGACTTCAGGGACACTTTATAGAGCTACATTTTTCATTTTGGGGCTTAAGGAGTCATCAATGAAAAGACTTGTTCTTCAGTTGTTGGAAGTTTTCTTGTCATCAGAAAACCCTTAGTGACTTCTTGACGTGCAAAGTGCGTTAACTGAAGATCTGGGGATTTTGATGCACCTATTTCTATCTTTTCATTTACAGTGGTTTTGGCTACAAGTAACAGAATACCCTAATGTGACTGGCTTAAAGCATGAAGGAAAATTTATTTTTGTTAGATAGCAGGATATCCAGTACTTAAGTGACAGCATCTTAGACCCTAATTTTTTCTATCTTTCGATTCTGCGTGCTCCGCATGTTAGCCTTGTCTTAGGTGAGTATCTTTTACTGTCACAAGGTGGCTGCAGTAGTCTCAGATTCCACATCCAGCCAGAATAGTATCCTGATGAAGAGGAGGTACGCCTCTCTGTTTTTTAAGAGCAAGGTAACTTCCCAGAGAATCCCTGGCCAACTTCCCCTCATATCTCATTGGGAAGAAGAGAGTCACATGCTTTTTTCTAAATTAGCCATTCATAAGAATGGGGGTACTGTTCAAGGTTCTCCCTGAGCTAGAATGGAGTTTCACATTCCTTTGAATTTTGGCTCCCTGAATAATATTGGGACTAATTAGGGAGGAAATAGTGGAGAAGGACATCATCGACAGCCCTCTCAGTCCACAATTTTCATAGTGGGCCTAGGTGGACATCAGACTTCAGGAACAACCTCTGGCTCTTTATCAAAAAGAGTCAGAGCTTTTGCTATTTGGAGAACTTCCAAGACTGGGCAGTAAGTGAGGCAAGCCCAGGCCCTTTAACTGCATCAGCATACTCCACAGGGTTGGCAGTGGGCATGTCTTCATTTTATAGGCAGGGAAACTTGAAGTTAAGTGACTTGGCCAGGGCTTCATAGAGGTTGAGAGAGTTCTGGGCACTTCTTCTTTTATAGGTTCCTGATTTATTTAAAAAGAAATACCAAAGCATAGTTACAGGAATATGGTGCGTGTTACTTGTTTATCTCTAAGAAAATATTGCAAATGTAAAAACAGTACCATTACTTTATGCAGATTTCTTATAGAAACAAAAGATCAAAAGTCTGGATCTGACTGGAGATTGGACTTCTGCCTTTTAGTCCTTGGAGGCTACAGAGAATGCCATGGGTCTCTCAGAGTTCAGGGAATGGCCCTAATGCTCAATTCTTCTGGGACACTTGGTACTGGTGACGCCTCTCCTATACCAGATACCCACTGACCCAGGCTAAAAAGTCTAGCATTTTCCTAGCCTCCCATCTACAGTCAGAGACAGTCCTAGGGTGAAGCGGAGCTGGGGCAGGAGCTGATGGACAGTCCTAAGAGTCCGGAGTCAGTGGGCACTTTCAGGAACCCTGAAAAAAACTTTCAGCAGTTTCTTCCTGCCCCAACTTTCTGCCCTAAGCATTGTGACTGTGCTTTCATATTTTATTTTCATACTGTGCTTTTGCTCACTGTGGTCCTCCTTCTGGAATTACTTAGTTCATTCCAGTAAACTTTTTTTGAGCATGGCTGTGTGCCAGGAACTGTCTTGGACCTTAGGTGGAGATAAGAGGGAATGGTTTGGTGGTGGGACAGATGAGTAAATAGGTAACAGTACCGTGATATAGTGCTACTATTGAGTCGGCACAGGGTGCCTTAGGAGCCATAGAGGTGTGCATCGAACTCTTGTTTGAGGAGAATGGAGTCTGGGAAAACTCCCTGGGGCAGAGAGTTGTCTTATCATGAAGGATGACTGAAAATGAATAGCCAAGCAAAAAAGTGTGTGCATTAAAATGGTGCAAATTTGTTTGTGGGAGTGGAGAATAATTTATTTTTATTGATAGCAGTGAAATAGAATATAATTTCCTGGACAGCTTTGGATTAAGAACATTTTGCATTTTTGTAACAGTGTTCTTGTATAGCTCATTTTGTCCATAATTATGAGGTTCAGAAAAAAAAACAATTTGGGGGGTGGGTATAACTCAGTGGTAGAGTGTATGCTTAGTATGCATGGGGTCCTGGGTTCAATCCCAAGTACTCCCATTTAAAAAAAAATTTTAAAAATGAGAAAAAAATAACGGTTTATCTCTTACAGGTAAAACCATATTTCTGTGCTACAAATATTTTATTTTTCTTTTTTAGTCTTGATCTTTTAGATGTTGTCTCGCCTACTACATTCTTAATTTTAAAAAATGTGTTCAGTATTAAGTTGCCCATTACAGTAACTTTCTTGAGAGA
The DNA here is from genome assembly GCF_048773025.1 of Camelus bactrianus. NCBI lineage: Eukaryota > Metazoa > Chordata > Mammalia > Artiodactyla > Camelidae > Camelus > Camelus bactrianus. The sequence continues at coordinate 33,796,004 of NC_133555.1, forward strand.
AAACTGACATTAATAGGAGGGTACTTAAGGGGGAGGGCATAGCTCAGTGGTAGAGCATGTACTTAACATGCATGAGGTCCTGGGTTCAATTCCCAGTACCTCCATTAAAAATAAATAAAATTAAAATAAATAAACCTAACCCCCCCCCCAATACAAAAACAAGGTAAAAAAAAAAAAAAAGAAAAGGAAGATATTTAAGTACAGGTATTAAGTACAGCTGTCCCACTGTTTGATATAGTCATAAAGGGAAGCTCTGTAGTGCTAGACATGGTCATAAATTTCTGGCTGTAGATTTAAAGTAGAAGAAATATGAAACCTGAATCCCTTTGGGAAAAACAAAACCTTTTTATGCTTCTACAACTCAGCAAGGAATGATTTTCTCTGCCTGGTACTTGGCCCCTTCAGCAGAAAACTTGGGAATCTGGTGTGACCTGATTTCTCAGGCGAAAACTCTTCTTTTGAGTCAGGGCGCGAGACCCTTGCTAGGACTGGATATCGAGAAAAGTCTGAACAGAGTGAATAGGTGTTGCCTTCTGTTTTTTCCTGAACTCAACTTTGAATGTGAAGTAAACAGGAATAGTTGCCTCCCTCATGGCTGTAACATATTGTAGCTCTAAAGTCAGATCCTTTAGAGAACTTAGAAGGGATCTGAGAGCTAGGAAAGGAAGAGAATATGGGCTTCTGTGTATAAAAAGATAGATGGAAGAGACTAAAGTTGCATCATTTAACAGGAATTGACCCCACTACCTCTGTACCTCTCATGCATCAGACAGTGTTGTACATGCTGAGGGAACACATAGCAGGGAACAAGACAGAATCTGTGTTCTTCATGGAGTGGATACTCTGTGAACTCCAGGGAAATTGTAGCTTGCCAAATGTTTTGATTCCCTCCTTTCCTTTCTTTCTTTCTGTTAGGAAAGAAGAATAAGCTGAACAGACTCTGACCATTGGTTTTCAGCTCACCAGAACCTTCTGCCTAGCTCTCCTTTTGTGGCTCATGTGCTGCATCCTCTGCCCCCAGTGTGCAACCAGCCCCCAACGCAATGTGTGTTTGTCAAACCATGGAAGTGGGGCAGTATGGCAAGAACGCAAGTCGGGCCGGAGACCGAGGAGTCCTTCTGGAGCCCTTCATCCACCAGGTGGGCGGACACAGCAGCATGATGCGCTACGACGACCACACTGTGTGCAAGCCCCTCATCTCCCGGGAGCAGCGCTTCTATGAGTCCCTCCCTCCTGAAATGAAGGAGTTCACCCCTGAGTACAAAGGTCAGTCACTGGCCAGTTTGGGGAGAGCAGCAGCCTTGGGCTTACAAGTCCTTAGCTCCATTTTCCTTGTTTTGTGGCCATGTGAAGTGATTATAGGTCTCTGTTATCTCAAAACAGCAAAGTCACTTTCTTAAGTGGAATTTGAGGCTGAAGGTATCTGCAAGGTCTTTAGATCTTGAAAATTGAATTCATTGATAGATAAACTCAGGAATTCACAGCATTAGGTCCCATGCTGTTGTCAAGTTTTCCCCTGTTTGCTGGGATGATCTAAGAGAGAAGGGGCTGTACCTCTCTGGTCCCAGAGGAGGAAGAGTTGGGTACTTTCCAGACAAGGCAGTGAGACAGCTGGCAAGGAGACTCTGGAGCTTGTGTCTGTATGTGCTGGAGAAATGAATTAATGGTAAGAAATTTACAGAAGGACTGGGGCCTGGAGGTCCTAACTTTTGAAGGAAAAATAACCTGTTTTAAAATGTAAATTAACTTTACAGACTAGAACCCCATGAATATATACCAGAATTTAAGTCACTTTATTTTAAAATCTGTTTTTATCACTATGTTTATATATTTTTATGATTGTCCCTCAGGTGTAAGTTGTATTTTTTTGTGTTCCACTTTTAACTTTTCCAAAGCTGTATGAATTCAGTCATGTTTGCATCATCCTTTATTTGGGGGATCCTTGATTTAGAAAAATCAACCCGTATCAGTATTGACTTTTGTTTCCTTAACTTTTTTTTTTTAATTGTGGTAAAATATACATAACATGAAATTTACCTTTTTTGAAGGGGGTAATTAGGTTTATTTATTTATTTGTAGAGGAAGTAGTGGGGATTGAATCCAGGACCTCGTGCATGTTAAGCATGCACTCTAGCACTTGAGATATGCCCTCCCCCTAAAATTTACCATTTTTTTAAAAAGTATATAATTTAGAGGCATTAAATACATTCACAAGTTCTATACCATTACCATTATCTATTTCTAGAACTTTTATATCACCTCAAATGAAAACTCTATACCCATTAAATTGTAACTCCCCGATTCCCCCTCAGCTGAACCCCAGTAATCTCTGATCTACTTTTATTTATTTGTTTGTTTGCTTTTACTGAAATACAGTCAATTACAATGTGTCTATCTCTGTATAGCACAATATCCCCATCATGTATATACATACATATATCCATTTTCATATTTCTAATCTATTTTCTGTCTACACATTTGCCTATTAGAGATATTTCATATAAGTGGAATCATGTAATTTTTGTCCTTTTGTGTCTGGCTTATTTTACTTAACATAATGTTTTCAGGGTTCATCCATGTTGTAGCACGTGTCAGAACTTCATTTGTTCTCATGTCTGAATACTATTCCATTGCAAATATATACCATATTTTGTTTATCCATTCATCTGTTGATAGACACTTGGGTTGTTTCCACCTTTTGGCTATTATGAATGATGTTTCTGTGAGTATTACCTTACAAGAATCTGTTTGAGTCCCTGTTTTCACTTCTTTTGGGTATAGACCTAGGAGTAGAATTGCTGGATTATGTAGTAATTCTGTGTTTAACTTTTTGAGGAGCTGACAAACTGTTTTCCATAGTTACTGTACCATTTGACATTCTTACCAGCAATGTTCTATTTCTCCACATCTTTACCAATACTTATTTTCCATTAAAAAGTATTATAGGCACCCTAGTGGGTGTGAAGTAGTATCTCGTTGTTTTGATATGCATTTTCTTAATGACTAATGAATGATGTTGATGTGCCATTGGCCATTTGTATACCTTCTCTGGAGAAATATCTAGTCAAGTCCTTTGTTCAGTTTTGAATTGGATGGTTTATTTGCTATTGTTATCAAAACAGAATCAGAATATTGAATTTGGAGGAATAAATATTCTAAGGCTGCAAAACAGGGTAGAAGCCAGAATCAAACACACTGCCTTCTCTAAGTGGCTAAGAAACAACAGTTACAAATGCTTTATAAATGTAGTGTCAACTGCCTGCTTGTCCACACTCAACATACCCGTGACAAAGTCTGCTGCTATAAATATGCCAGAACCAGAAAGAGAACTATAGGCCCTGTTAGCTCGTGAAGTTCTTCTAATGCTAAGGGGAAAAAAAAAAATCCCCTAAAATGGAGTTGAACCCTGGCTCCAGAAAAATGTTTTCTAAATCACAACCACCAGAATGGGAAAAGTTAGATTTTCAAGGTGCCTCCCAGGGAAGGATTGTCAGTCATACATTAGTTCAGTTTTCCCCCAAACCTTCTCTCAGAAGGGGATCAGAAGTCTCTAATTAGGCATAGCAAATCCTTAGTATCTACTTGATTTTCTTTCTTTGGGCTGCATTTTCACTGGAGAAGAATAAACACACTTTCTCAAATACAATTAAAATCGATCCCTTCTTTTTAGGTCAAACGAAGTCCAATTTATTCAAAGAAAATGGAAGATATTATTGATCCAATTCATGTATTTCAAAGACTGATAGCATAGGGTTTTTACTTTTTATTTTGAAATTAATATAAAATTACAGAAAAGTTACAAAAATAACAGTTTCCCTAATGCTCCTATGATACCAGTGTACCAGGTAAAGCCGTATCACTGAGCAGGTCATGTCTCCATGTAGATTCATGTACTGGCTCTCCAACGTGCATGGCAGGACCATCAGCCCCACACTGGATGCAGGGCACATGTTGGAAGAGTCTGACCCATCTCTTCAACCTCTTGAGTCCTGCCAAAATGATGTTTTATTTTTATTTTATTTTTTCCCACCAAGATGATATTTTAAAATATCTGTATGAATTGAAAGCTGCAGCTGATGGTCTCTCCAAGATGATCAGATGCCAGATGTGGATTTGGATGTAACCAACAGAATCCAACCTGATGAGCCCACTGTTTTATCAACCAGTGCATCGGAGTTAAATTCAGTGTTTGGAAAGGATTACAGGACACTGAGAGACATCTTGATTAGTGCAAACCCTGCCTCCCCTCCCCTCCCATTCCCACCCCTCTTTTCTCCTCCTCTCTCCTCTCCTATTCCTTGTTTGAGGTGCACTGGCTGCTCTGTGACCACTACAGGGTCTTGTCCACTGTTCACACACATTCAGCCATCAAGAGTGTGCCAGAAAACCTTCTCAAGTGCTTTGGCTAACAGACTGAAAAACAGCTTTGTTGTGAATATCAGCTGGGTTTTACTCTAATTTAGAGGAATGCTGAAGACTAAAATGAAGTTTGGTGTCCATTGTGTCCCATTGAAGGAGAAGGGAACATTGCACGTTTTTTGTTCTCTCTGTTTGACAAGAAGCACAATGCTGTAAATGTAACCCTCATAGATAGTTGGGTAGATATGGCTATTTTTCAGCTAAAAGAGGGAACCAGTAAAGAGGTCACTGTTCTCCTCCATGAATTCAGCTCTTAGGAAGGGCCCCTGGCTTGTTGGGAATTAACTCACTGTGGCAGAGGTTGTGCTGTGATCTGTGTTCCAGCCGACTGGATGCTGCAGTGTGATGGTGCCAGCCAATGCGCAGAAGTGAATGAGGGCCTGTGAAAACCTGGTTCTTCCTAACACTGTCCTCAGGTTCCTTAAGTGAATTCCAGTACCTGATTTTAAAGGGTTTAGATTTTAAGAATGGTGTATTTTCATGCCTATTGTTAGTAAAGGGACTTTACACTAAAATCAGAGTCTTTATTTAGGCCAATTGTTGAGTGTCAATGAATAAAAGCATCATATTAAAAAAAAATAGCATAATTTATAATTATCAAAGCCAGGAAATGAACATAGATAAAATATTATTAGTTAATCTGTATACTTTATTCAAATTTTGGCAGTTTTCTCACTTATATCCCTTTTCTGATCCAGGATTTCACATTGCATTTAGTCCTCCTTGGTCTCCTCTAGTCTGGGACAGTTTCTCAGTCTCATGGCCTTGACACTTTTGAAGAGTACTAGTAGTTATTTTGTAGAATGTCCCTAGATTTGGAATTGTGAATTGTCTTATATTCGTCATGGTTAGATTTGAGATTAGTATTTTGAGCAATAGAAATTATTTATGTCCTTTTCAGTTTATCATGTCAGGAGATACATATTTTATTACTGGTGATTTAACTTTGATCACTTTGTTAAGGTGGTGTCTGCCAGGCTTCTCCACCATAAAGTTATTATTTTTCCCATTGTAATTAATAAGTACCTAATGGGGAGTTACTTTGAGACTTTTTAAATATCCTGCTTCTTATCTTACATTAGCCCATTAATTTTGAATTCATCAGTGTTTCTTGCCTGCAATGATTATTAATATGTTGCATGCCAGTGGTGACTTCTCTTTTCATCATTCCTTTTATATTTACTAATTAAAAAAAATTACAGTTCCATAAGGAAGACTTGTCCCTTCTCACCCATTTATCTATCAGTTTGGACTTAACAAATATTTTATTCCTCAAATTGTTCTAGATTTGGCCACTGGAACTCCTTAACATTGGCTCTAGTGTGCTTTTGACATATACTTCCATCATTTTTGACTACTTCTTTACCTCTAGTTACCACAAGATGTTCCAGACTCATCTTGTGTTTTTTTTTTTCAGGAACCAACCACTTCAGCAAGGAGCTCTTCTTCCTTTTATTGTAGGGATGGTATTTAGTAAAACCAAGATCTTGGTGCTAAATGTTCTGGTTGCCACTGGAGTATCATTGCTTTTAAATCCTTCCAGCAGAAAGAAAATACATGTATAATACTAACCAACATGTACACACATATTTCTTTATTGCCAGAAGCACAGGTGTTTTTAAAACTCAGCTAAGGAAAAATGCCAGTAGTAGTAGTTATTTTGGCAATAGGTTAGAAGAGAGATTTTCATTTATTTAGTATGACCAGCTGTAGTCATCAGGTGTTACTGCTTGTAATAATAAGTGTGAAGTTCTAGGCTTCTTTGTCCTTATTCACAACTTTGCCTCATTTATCAAGTATTTTTTGAACATCTACTAGATGCCAGGCTCTGTGCTCATTAGTGTAAAAGAAAAAAGGCCCATACCTTTATGGAACTCACATGCTAAAGTGAGAAACAAAGAATAAACAAATTATAGACAAAACAAGTATAGATTGTGATACGTACTATGAAGAAACTAATGTTCTGTAATTGAAAATAATGAAGCTTCCGGAACAGAACGGTTGATATAGGATGATCAGGGAAGGAGTGCCTGAGGAGACTTAAAGGATTGAGGAAGAGGAGCAGCTGTGGGCAAAGGGCAGTGGAAAGGACATTCCAAGCTTCCGAGAATAAGCTAAAGCCCTGAGGAGAAACAACAACAACTGCAAACAGAGCTTGGGTGTTCTAAGAGCGGGTTCACCTCTTTTTGCCAACTAAGAGTTAAGAAAATGATCAAAAGGACTTGAATAAACATTTCACCAGAGAAGATACACAAATGGTCAGTAAGCACATGAAAAGATACTCAACATCATTTGTCATTAGGGAAATGCAAATCAAAACCACAATAGACACTACTCATACCCAGTGGATGGCTATTAAAAAGAAAGAAAAAAAGAACAAGTGTGCCAGTGATGTGGAGAAATAGGAACATTGTTGGTAAGAATGTCAAATGGTACAGCAACTGTGGAAAGCAGTTTGTCAGCTCCTCAGAAAGTTAAAAACAGAATTACTACATAATCCAGCAATTCCACTCCTAGGTATATACCCAAAAGAAGTAAAAACAGGGACTCAAACAGATTCTTGTAAGGTAATACTCACAGAAGCATTGTTCATAATAGCCAAAAGATGGAAACAACCCAATTGTCCATCAACAGATGAATGGATAAACAAAATATGGTATATATTTGCAATGGAATAGTATTCAGTCATGAGAACAAATGAAGTTCTGACACATGCTGCAACATGGATAAACCTTGAAAACATTATGCTGAGTGAAATGAGCCAGACACAAAAGGACAAAAATTACATGATTCCACTTACATGAAATGTCTACAGTAGGCAAATGTGTAGAGACAGAAAGGAAACTACAGGTTACCAGCAGTTCTGGTGAGGGGGGAATAGGGAGTTATAACTTAATGGGTATAGAGTTTTCATTTCAGGTGATGCAAAAGTTCTGGAAATAGATAATGAAAATGGTGACACATTGTAAATGTATTTAAATAATGCCACTGAATTGTACATTTAAAAGTGGTTAAAATGACAAATTTACATTAGATATGTTTTTTACCATCATTTTAAAAAGTAAAACGTATATTTAAAAAAACCCAAAGCTCTACCCAAATGTAATTTATTTAAGCCAGTCTTACAAATGCCAAGAAAATTAGGGCTCATATCAGATGAATTAAAAGACCATTGAGCAGGGGAGGCTATTATAGCTCAGTGATAGAGTGCATGTGTAGCACAAGGTCCTGGGTTCAATCCCCATTACCTCCATTAAAAGATAAATAAAATAAAAAAACTAATTACTTCCCCCCTAAAAAAAGAAATTTAAAAAATAATAATAAAAGATCATTGATTTTCAAGTTCCTACCTGAATTCTGTCTATGTAATGAGATAAGAAAATGTCAGAATCAAAAATTTTTTTTTCTTAAACTAGTGTTGGATTGCATGATTCATTTAATTACCAGATCTAACCTACTCTTGGAGAGAGCTTCTTCCTGCCCTACCCACAGCTTAGCCATTTCTCCCCTGATCAGGTGTGATGCTATCTGCCATTGGTAAGCTGGGGTACTCGGTGGTATGTGCCTGCAGAGAATTAAAGGTTTCCAGTGTAGGTTTAGATGCCCTTGCAAGACAAACAGAAATTGTAAAAGGAGAAAATGATGCATTTAACTATATAAAATTTAAAACTTTTCAAAATACATCTTTAAAAAAAAGAAGATATTTACAGAACATGAAACTGACCAAGGGTTTTTTTCCAGAATGTATGTGTGTGTGTGTTTGTGTATATGCAGTTCAATAAGAATTCATGCAAATCAATAAGAGAAAAAACAAAATCAGTAGGAAAATGAGCACAAATAAAGAAAATCAGTGACAAACCAAAGACCAAAGGGTGATTCTTTGGAAAGAACAATAAAGTAGATAAATCTCTAGCCAGATGAGGAAAAATAGAAGACATAAAGTTCTAATTTCAGAAATGACAGATGTGTCATCACTACAGTTTCTACCAGTATTTAAAAAGTAAAAGACTATTATGAACAATTTTATGCCAGTAAATTCTACAACTTGGATTAAATAGACAATTTCTTGCAAGACACAACTATGAAAACTGACTCAAGAAGAAATGAATAATTTGAATAGTTCTATCAAACAAATTGAAGTTGGAGTTTAAAGCATTCTATCAAAGAATACTTCAGGCTCACACGGCTTCCCTGGTAAATTCTACCAAATATCTGGTAGAGGAAATACAAAAATTCTTCCAAAAAATTGAAGCGAGAATATATCTTACCTTGTTGTGTAAGGCCATTAAAAGAAAATCCCTCATGAACCTAGACGTAAAAAATTTGAACAAAATTTTAGATTAAATCCAAGAATATATTAAAAGGACATATGTCATGACCAAGTAGGTAGGGTTTACTTGAGTAATGCAAGATAGGTTCAGTATTCAAAAGTTAATGTAATCCACCATGTTGATAAACTGAAAAAAATAAAATGATCTCAGTAGGTGCAGAAAAAATGTATGACAGTATCCAACATCCATTCTTGATAAAACAAAATTAACAAAATTCTCAGCAAACTAAGAATAGAAGGAAAGTTCCTTAAACCTGATAGAAGGCATCTATGAAAAACTTAGTTAGCATAACACTTGATGATGAAACAGTTACTTTCACCCCTGAGATCAGGAACAAGACAAGGATGTCCATACTCTCTACTTCTAGTTGACATTTAACTTGGAGGTTCTGGCCAGTGTGGTTAGGCAAGAAAATGAAATAATAAAAGGTATCCAGATTGGAAAGAATGAACTAAAATTCTTTATTTGTAAACAACATAGAATTCTGTGTTCAGCCAAACCAGTCAAGAGTTGGAGTAGAATAAAGACCTGTAAAAGACTCAGAAAAGTGACCTCCTGAACACCCTTTCTTAGGAAGTTACTTGAAGATATATTCCAGTCAAATAAGAAGTAAACCAAGAAGGGAAAAGGAGAGGATTACAGAAGGAATGACTCACTTGTCAGCTGCAGCAAGGAGGGGCCCAGCATGGGAGCGGTGTGGCTGGCCTGGACACTCTAAATCATACATAGGGGGAGCCCAGGAAAGAAGGAATATTATAGACCATAGGGCATTCAAGCTTGAACAGAACTGAGGCTGTAGTAAAGACAGAGAGGGAGTTACAAAGGCAAAAACCTGTAGGCACGGTGGTCATCTGTGTAAGGAAGCTGGGGTACAGATGTGAAGCACACTAAGGTGAAGTATACATTTAAGCAATGTAATGGGAAATACAAGAAAAAAGCATCCATTTCACCTTGATGTTTTAAGAATTTTTTTCCTGAAAGGGCCCTGGGATTAGGGTAGTGCCCTCCTAGAGAAGGAAATGGGCCAGAGAGAAGATATTCTTGGCCTGGCATACTGACATATTCCTAAATGCTTCTCACTAATTCTCAGATTATAATGCCAGTTTTGCACACCAAAAGTGTAAAAGGAGAAGTGACAGAAAGCTGGATTGGAAGTTAATTGAAGGTCAGCCTGGACCATTGTGGGGAAAAAAAAACTTGAGGTAAATTTCTAGGTATTGTGTTTAACTCCTTTGGTAATGATCCAGAAGAAACTATGAACAACCTGCTTGATAAAAATGGACACAACAAACTGTTTTGCATGAATACAGCACGGAAAAGAGAAGGATGTTTCAACTTAGAAATGCTGGTGGTTCAGTGAGGCAGAAGTTCTGTTTGGTGAGCTTAGAATAGCCTGATGCTCAGTGGGCAGAAGATATATTTTGGGGACTGTCTTGGAGGCTGAAGTCTTGATGTCTGTCTAGGTGACACTGTCAGGCAGAAGGAAACCAGATCTGGAGGAGGAAATGACAGTATCACAGAGGAGTTAAATAAGTCGAGGGTTAAATTATGTCAAGTGTGGATGTCACCTAGAGAATACAGTTTTTTTTTTAATGGTACAGAAGGCAATAGTTGAAGTGAGAGGGTGCTCGCTTCGGCAGCACATATACTAAAATTGGAACGATACAGAGAAGATTAGCATGGCCCCTGCGCAAGGATGACACGCAAATTCGTGAAGCGTTCCATATTTTTATAGACTGGGATTTCAAAATTGTAGAATAGACTACACTGTATAGCACAGGGAAATATACACAAAATGTTATGATAACTCACAGAGAAAAAAATGTGACAATGAGTGTGTATATGTCCATGAATAACTGAAAAATTGTGCTGAACACTGGAATTTGACACAACATTGTAAAATGATTATAAATCAATAAAAAATGTTAAAAAAAAGTGAGAGGGCTAGATGATAAGAGAATGGGAAATAAATATAGGTTATCCAAAATCAAAGGTAAATAGTGGATTTAGGGGGAGGGGTGAGTGGTCAACTGTCTTCTGGAAAGATGTGTACTATTGATTGTTCCTACACTGATCTACAGTCGAGTCATGGCAGCTGGAGTCAGCAAGGGCCAGCAGTCTTTGCTGCATGGACCCAACCTGTGTAGACATTTGTTGACTGGCTGCCTTTTTTTTTTTTCTTAAACAGGTGTGGTGTCTGTCTGTTTTGAGGGAGACAGTGATGGTTACATTAACTTGGTGGCCTACCCTTATGTGGAAAGTGAGACGGTGGAGCAGGATGACACTCCAGAACGGGAGCAACCTCGGCGCAAACACTCCCGCCGGAGCCTGCACCGGTCAGGCAGTGGCAGTGACCACAAGGAGGAAAAAGCCAGCCTGTCCCTCGAAACCTCAGAGAGGTAAGAGGGTGGTGAGTGGGGTTGGAGGTGCCTATCTGGTCCTGTCAGCACAAATACTCAGAATATCTCCAGTCCTGCTACATCATGGGGAAGTAGGGCTCAAAGTTGCGGAAGGATGGTGGATGTTCTTGGGCCATCCACATAGGTGCAGCCTGCTGCCTGTGTTTCACCCCAGTGATGCCTGCTTCTGAATATGGCTGTGGTTGGTTGAGAGAGAATGAGGCTCTGTTAGTCCTTTAGAAGAAAGAATGCCCTGTTTTCTCCAACTTGGTTATATCTCGCATCCCCAAGACAGAAGGTCAAAATGCATTGGTCCACGAAGGTTCCAACTGCTTTCTCAACTGCAGGATGTCAGAGCGCAGTGGCAATGAGCAGCCGTCTAGACCAATGTTCTTTAAGGGTTTTGGGTGTCAGAGCTCTCTGAGACTCTGGTATCAGCCTTTCATTGTACCTAAAATTTAGTTTATTGCATTGGAAATTGATTTTTCTTGTAGATTAGGAAAATAATCTGCAAAGAATTATGTTTCTTGATGTATCATGTGAAAAAGTGGTTAAACTCCTACTAGGGTGGCAATAATCAAAAGGACAGACAATAAAAGTTTGAATGAGGATGTAGAGAAAATGGAACCATCCTACATTGGTGATGGGAATGTAAAATAGTGCAGCTGTTCTGGAAAACAATTAGGAAGTTCTTCAAAAAGTTAAAGCCAGCAACTCCTCTCCTAGGTGTATACCCAAGAGAATTGAAAGAATATATTCACACACAAAACTTGTAACCTAATGTTTATAACATCGTTACTCTTAACAGCCCAGAAGTGGAAACAACCCAAGTGTCCGTCAATTGATGAATGATAAATTAAATGTAGTGTATCTTACAATAGAATATTACTTAGCAGTAAAGAGGAATGGAGTACTGACACATGCTACAACATGGGTAAACCTTGAAAACATGCTAAGTGAAAAGAAGCCAGTCACAGAAAATCACATATTCTATGATTCCATTTATATAAATTGTTCAGAATAAGGCAAGTCCATCTTTTCTGTCCAAGAGACAGAAAGCAGATCAGTGGATGCCAGGGACTGAGGGGGAGGGGAAGATGGGAAGTAGACTGGTTTGGTGACAGGGTTTTTGGGGAGTGATGAAAATGTCCCCAAAACTAGGTAGTGATGATGCTTTATGACTTCAAGAATATACTAAAAACACACACACTGAATTGTTAAATAAATAAAAATATAACTAATGTAAATGAAAAATAATACGAGCTTCCTGAAACAAAGCAGAATCAAAATTGTTTGGTTAACTTACTTTATACATATTTAATCTCACTCAAAAATAAGTTTCAGTGAATAGGATTCTCTGTGACTTGACTCAGAAGTTGAAATTGGGACTTTTTTTTATCTCTGACATCCGATCACTTCAGCAACACAGGCTGCACACCCTGCCTGCTTCTTACTACTTTACTTATGCTAATACCATTTACTCACTTCAATGGGCTTATGCATCTGGGCCTCCATTTCACCCCTCAGGAAGGTCTGTGGGTGGCAAATTAGACTTGATCCAGGCTCCTCCACCCTATGCAGTGAGACCCCAGAGGGTGACTTGTCTGAGCCCCTTAGCAATGTGTTGTGTTCTTTCTTCTTAGCTCACAGGAGGCAAAGAGTCCAAAGGTGGAGCTCCACAGCCATTCAGACGTCCCTTTCCAGATGTTAGATGGCAACAGTGGTCTGAGTTCTGAGAAGATCAGCCACAACCCCTGGAGCCTGCGCTGTCACAAGCAGCAGCTGAGCCGCATGCGCTCTGAGTCCAAGGACCGAAAGCTCTACAGTATCCTTGTTTCTAGTCCAGCAGCACCTGCTACTGGGACCACGGGTCCTGTTTCAGGGCACCTTCCAGTACCATGGCCGAGGCCCTCTCTGTTGAGGGGCCTGTCTGTTGTTCTTATCTCCTTTTTCCATACATTCTTCCTCTTTGTCCTTATTTTCATCAACATGTTGTTTTTTTCTGCCTTTTGGGGCTGTTAAGACTGAAGCTTAAACCTGGCAGTTAGAAGAGTGTTGTCCAGTAGAACTGTCTGTGACAATGGAAGTATTCTGCATCTGCTAAAAAGTGTGGTAGCCACTACCCACACTGAGTAACTGAAATGTGGTTGCTGTGACTGAGTTACTGAATTTTAAATTTAATTAACTAAAATCTAAATTAAAGTTACCAGGCATGGATAGTGGCTACCATATTTATCAGTGCATGTCCAGAGTCAGGGATCTGTGTGTGCGTGCATATGTACACGTGTGTATTTCTCCCCTCCCAAAAGATAATTGAAAAGTAGTATGTTTGATTTTGGTGTTTTTTTTTTTTTTTTCTCTAAGGTTAAACACTGTATCTCTACCATATAAAATAGTTTTAAGATACTAAAGGTAAAAAAATGTTATGAAATGGAAAGTTTTAAGGTCATTTAGTATCTTGAAGCAGTAGACAATAAATAACAAATACTTACCGAGAAAGTGAGGGCATGTGTGCTGAGTATGTACTTACTCAGTTTTCCTAAGTCTTTTGAGGGAGGAACTGCTACAGTTCCCATTTGTAGGTGAGTAAATAGAAGCACAGGGGCGGTTAAGTGTTGTGCCAGAGCCAGTGAGTGGCCAAAGCAGGATTTGAGAGCACATGCTCTCAGGTATTATGAGATATTTCTGCAACTTTCTTTGTTTTATTGTCACTTGTTTATAGGTTATAGCAAGTGATGAGACTAAAAGGCTACAGATTTAATGGTCTTCTATAAATTATTCTTTAAAGAATTAGGGGATGTCAAAATGTTCATCATCAGAGTGATGCTTAGTGTCTTATCCTCCAAGACGATCTGATTGTTTCATAGTCCCAGTTGTGGAATTGAGGTCCATGCCATGACCCCGGGTGACTTTTAGCAGACACATGACAAGCCTGTACTTTTATCTGAGATTGTTGCGGACAGTAGATTTAGATGAGGACATGGATATAAATGCCAGGCAGTCAGGACCACAGAGCTGTTTTGAGCAGAAGGTCCTAGAAGTACTAAGGAGTAAGTAGAAATAAATGGTCTGCTAGCTTGAAATTGAGTTAGAAAATGGTAAGATAGAAATTTAAATCCAGCTTTTTCTAAAGATTCCTGCTTGGGAATGTTAAATCTGGTTTCTCATTTTTGTAGTAGTGCTACAAAGAAGTCATCTTCCTTATTTCTTAGGCCTGGGTGAAGTACTGGATTAAGTAGGGCCTTGGTTTGCACATGGTGCCAGGGATGTATATGAAACTGCCAGATCTTCTTTGGCTTATTTATGTATGCTTGTAAGACAGATCTAAAAGTAAAATAAAAATGATGACATCAACAAATGTGGTATATATATACAGTGGAAAATTACTTAGCCATAAAAAGGAATGAAATTTTGTCATATGCTATGATATGGATGAACCTTGAAAACAGTTTGCTAAGTGAAATAGCCAAGACATAAAAGGACAAATATTATATGACTCTACTTGTATGAAGTACCTAGAACAGGCAGATTCATAGAGACAGAAAGTGAAGTAGTGGTTACCAGGGGATGAGGGTGGGGGAGCAATGGGAATTATTATTTAATGGGTACAGTTTCTAGTTTCTATTTGGGAAGATAAAGTTTTGGAGATTGGATGGTGGTGATGGTTGCACAGTAATGTAAATGTATTTAATGCCACTGAACTGTACACTTAAAAATGGTTAAATTAGGGGTGGGGTATAGCTCAGTGGCAGAGCGCATGTTTAGCATGCATGAGCTCTTGAGTTTAATCCCCAGGACCTCCATTAGAAAGAAAGAGAGAGACTGTTCTAACATACTTTAAAAAGTTCTATTAAAGAGAAAATTGAAAAAATGGTTAAATTGGTAAGTTTTATATATATTTTACCACAGTTAAGTTTTTCTTTTTTTTTAAATAATAGGCCAGTGGTGTGAAATCCACATTTGAGAGTTTGTGAGGTGAATACAGATTACATCAGAAGAGAATGCCCCCTTTCTATAGATATAAATGCCAGGCGGTTAGGACCACAGAGCTGTTTTGAGCAGAAGGTCCTAGAAGTACTAAGGAGTAAGTGGAAATAAATGGTCTGCTAGCTTGAAATTGAGTTAGAAAATGGTAAGATAGAAATTTAAATCCAGCTTTTTCTAAAGAAAAACTTCATTGTGCTTTCCTGGCTGGGGTTGGTGAGCATGGTTGTTACTCCCCTTGACTGTGGTCCAGAGTTCCTCCTGCTTGAGAACGTGGTGCACCACTTCAAGTACCCCTGTGTGCTGGACCTGAAGATGGGCACCCGGCAGCACGGTGACGACGCATCAGCGGAGAAGGCAGCCCGGCAGATGCGGAAGTGCGAGCAGAGTACGTCGGCTACGCTGGGTGTCAGGGTCTGTGGCATGCAGGTGAGTGAGAGTAGGTGCTTTCACTTGGTGAAAGCCTAGGTGCTGCTGCCTGCGTGTGTGCCTGCCTGCTGTCCACACCGGCTACCTCCTGGCCCGCGATGGTCTAGAGTCTCCTCTGAGAGGGCGACTCCCCCACAGGTGCTGAGTGCATCTTTATAGATATGTTGCCCGAGCCCTCTTGTCCTTACCTGGGGACCTTGGTCTGGGCTCCAGTGCAGAAGCACTGTGAGAGCCTGTTGCCTTGTTGCTGGGGCAAGTAAGACTCTTGTCTGTCAAGATGTTCCTAGTTCGAGTCCAGCTGGTCTCCCAGGGCAGCTTGGAGGAGGCCTCCAAAAGTGATGGCAGAAAATCTGTAGGTTGGGTCTCTGCACTCTCCTGGCTTTACCACAGGAAAACTTAGGGTCAGCTTGTCCTGACCACTCCAGTTGAGCAGAAAAGCTCAGATTTGTGGGAAGTACTTTCCAGACAGTGCTTGCCCAGGGCACTGTGAAGTCATCAGTCCTCCCTGGTACTCACCCGTCTGTCTCCTGGGGTTTCAGGTGTACCAGCTGGACACAGGGCATTACCTCTGCAGGAACAAGTACTATGGCCGTGGGTTGTCCATTGAAGGCTTCCGCAACGCCCTCTATCAGTACCTGCACAACGGCCTGGACCTGCGGCGTGACCTTTTTGAGCCCATCCTGAGCAAACTGAGGGGCCTGAAAGCTGTGCTGGAGCGGCAGGCCTCCTACCGCTTCTACTCCAGTTCCCTGCTTGTCATCTATGATGGCAAGGAGTGCCGGGCTGAGTCCCACCTGGACCGCCGGTCTGAAATGCGTCTCAAGCACCTGGACACAGGGCTCCCTGAGGTGGCTTCACCCTGTGGCCCTAGCACCAGCCCCAGCAGCACCAGCCCCGAGGCGGGCCCCTCCTCTCCACCCAAGGTGGATGTCCGCATGATCGACTTTGCACACAGCACGTTCAAGGGCTTCCGGGATGACCCTACTGTGCATGATGGGCCTGACCGAGGCTATGTGTTTGGCCTGGAGAACCTCATCAGCATCATGGAACAGATGCGGGACGAGAACCAGTAGGCCCAGCTCTGGGTCCCCAGAACCCCTTCCTCTCCACCCGCAGGCAGGGACCATTGCTCTGAACTCGCCGTGAGGACACACAGACTTGCTTTTAAAGGGTTATATTTCTCTTTGGTGTAAACTAAAAGAAATGTTTTTAGCTGTAGCCTGGAATCCATATATATAAAGTGAAGGAGGGCAGAACACATCCCTTCAGCCAGGCTTCTTAGTTCTACGGCTCTGACTGCTGTGTCCAGGCTGACTTAGGAAGGAAGAGGGGCCCCTGGTGGGCTTGCCAACAGGGATAGATTACCCTTGGACATTGGTTTCTCTTGCCTAGGTCTTTGGGGTCTGTGGCTGCAGAGTCCTGCTGGTTGTGATGTGAAGCCTTGTGTTGGTGCAGGGCCCATCCATGCTCACTCATCCCTTATTCCTCAGATGTAGAGGGATTGGGTGCCCATCTCTTGGGGGACTTTGTAACTTGTGGGTATCAGCCAGCTCTTACAACAGATGTCCCCAGGGCACTATAGGGCCAAGTGGACACAGCTGGACCCATCCTTCTTGGTTCTGATTTTGGCTTGAGTCTAGATTCATGAAGCTGTGCTGAAGCCAGCTTATGACAGAGGGCAGGCCCTGGGGTCCCCAGGCACTCTTTGGCACTTCAACCTGCTCCTCCTCCTGCCTGCACACCCTAGCCTGCCTTTCTCACCAATATCCCTTGCCTATGGAGGCTGGCTACCCACTCATGCCCTACTGGAGGGGGCCTTGCTCTGTTTGCTGAGTGTCCAGCAGGCCTCATCGCCTCTGGTGGCGCCTCTGGTGGCTCTTGCCCAGACAGTATTTCCAATTCTTGTGCTGTGGGTAGGAGTCATCTTCCTCTATTTGGGCAGCTGTGGGTTGGGCTGCTCCTCCCAGGGCTCAAAGGCTGTGGTCTGCTCAGGGTCTCACCTCTCCCCAGGCCAAGCTCCAGGAGGAGCTCCAGGCTTGTGAGGGAGAACTTTAAGCGTGTTGGCTTATAGGGATATTGTCTGGGCCTTGGATGCAGGTACCCAGGTTCTGCTATTGAGAGTTTTGTCTTATCAGTACTGGGGTCCATCAGTCTGTTTGTCCATCTGCCAGCTCCTGTCTCTTGGGGTCTTTCCCCTGGAGTGTAGCTTTGTTCGTTAGTAAATACTGATTTCCTTCATTCCTGAGAGGAATATTCTCTTTACCATTTCTGAGGTTAGCTTTTGCCCCTCTACCCTTCTTCAGCAGGTGCTACCTTTTTACAAAGAACTGGTAGCAAGATAAACTGGAGGAGGTGTTTCCCTGCTGGCCTAGCACCCTCTCTGTGAGCCTGGAGTGTGGCCTCCTCAACACTCAGCACTGACAGTGGCACAGTGAAGGCCCAAGGGGTGACCCCTGCCTTTCCCATGGTTTTAGGAGTTTTTGCTGCCAGCCCTTAATGGAATAGAGACCTGTCACCTCTAACATATGTGACCAGGATGTGACACTGCACTCATCCTTTGTCGAGGTTAGTGCCCTCACTACCGAGCCTAGGGCCACTGTCATTGTCACTTTTGGCATGTCCCTGTTCGGGCATTAAAGGTAAGCCTGCTAGCGTGTGTCTGTGAGAGGACTAACTTCCTGGTCCTTAGAGTTGCAGCCCCACATCGTAATTAGGGCTCCTTGATGGGATCCCATCTCTCTTGGCCCTCTCACCCTGGTGCCAGTGGTGGGCAGGTTCCCATTCCTTGGGGCTAGGAGGGACAACTTGTTTGTTTGTGGTCTGTAATGACCATCTTCTCTCCTGTGATGCTCTGTGGCTGCAGCCATAGGGGCAGTAGCTCTTCATTAATGTGGATAGTCATTTCCTGGTAGGGCAGAGGGTAAGACAAAGGGTCTGGGGCCACTCGGGACCCCCTTGATGTAACCTGTCCAGCCTTGGGGCGTGCCTCCCGAGTTCCTGTGTTTTGGGAGCAATGCTGCCCCATTCCATTCTTCATAGAGAAAGAGGCTGTACGCACTTATAGTCACTGTTTTCCTGGCACCAAAAAAAGCAGGGCTGGGATTTGCTGCTTCTCCCTCAGGGCAGGGCCCCTCTTTTCTGCACTTTTGAACACTTAGGAGACCCAGAACTGTTACCTGGTGGGTGGTGGGCATGTGTCTGCACACGCTATTGCTCCCTGCTTCATGCCAGGGAGCCCTGTTTCTGCTGGGCCCTGCCTTCCCAGCCCCAACTTGGGACCAAAGTGCAAGATGGGATCATGGGTTGGGGCGCTCAAGTGGCCCCTCTCTATATAGTGCTTCCCTGGGCCAAGTCGAACCAGCCCCCTAGCGGGGAGGGATGGGCGGTGCTTAAAGAGGAAGGGGACCAGTGTAGCAACTTGCCAGGGACCCCACCCCTCCCTCACATCGGGCCTGTGCAGTGGGCGTGGGGATTCCCCCTAAGGGGGCCAAAGGCCTGGGCTATTTCAGGCAGGAGCTGCTTGCTCACTCACTCACATCTGGCCATGTGCACCACCCCTAGATGCAGATTGCTTTGAACTTTAAAGCTGTTCAATTTGTTTTTGTTTGTGCCGGTTTAAAAAATGTTTTAATTGGGAGAACCCTGGGAAGAGCCTGGTTCCTTTGCTTCTTGGGGAACTGTAAGGCCTCGACTCGAGGACCTCTCTGCTCCACTCTTTTCTGGAAGCTGCCTAAGCTTGTCCACACCGCCCGAGCCCTGCGCCCTGATATGACACATGGCTCCGCTTCTGGGCAGGTTGCCTTTTCTCGGGACCTTGAGTGCGGGGCAGGGGGTGCTCCAGCCCTGGGCCGAGCCCGTCCCTTTCTGTACACCTAGCGCTGCCCGCCCCGCTTGTGTCTGAGGTCGTGTCTGTCAAAATAAAGCCGCTAGAAACTGAGGCATGTCCCTGTTTTTGAGAAAACCCCGTGGCCTCCAGAAGACAGGCGTAGTCCGAGCCTTTCTCCTGGCGGGGCGGGGCCGGAAGCGGCTGGGGCACAGCCGACCCTGGCAAGGGAGGGAAGGAAGCCTCGCCCTTGGCGCCAGCTCCGCCTTTGGATCCGCCAATGGCCGGCTGACCCGCGGGTCCGGGTCTCGGTCCCCATGGCAGCCCGGCGCGCTCAGTTCTCATTGGCTGCGTCTGCCTGAGCGCCGCGCCCCGGCGTTCCGACGCCGACGGCCGTGCCACGTACGCGGCGGCTGATTGGCCCGCCCTGGCTCACGTCACTGCCCGCACGGGTCAGGCCCTAGTTCCGGGCCCGCCACTCTCCGTCTGGCGTCTCGCGTCCTGGTTCGCGGTGGCCCTGGCTCCAGCTCCGTCGTCAGCGCGGAGTGAGCGAACAGGGTAGAACCCGAGTCGGTCAGTTTGGTGGGTGAAGGGCACAGGGCTGGGCACGGCGGCGGGAGTGTGCGGCAGGGGTCAGCCAGGCGGGCCGCGGACACCTCGGAGCCCGGGACTTACTCTCCGGCCGCCTGCAGGCGCAATGAAGGCACTGATCTTGGTGGGCGGCTATGGGACGCGCCTGCGGCCGCTGACGCTAAGCATCCCGAAGCCGCTGGTGGATTTCTGCAATAAGCCCATCTTACTGCACCAAGTGGAGGCGCTGGCCGCGGTAAGGCCCGGGGCTGGGGCCTTGGTAGGACCTGGGGGATGAGGGACGGCCAGAGACTAGGGGTCCGGGATGCCTGTGCCTTCGGCTGAGCCTGCCTTGTGGCCGGCGCTTTTCTGTCCCACAGGCAGGCGTGGACCACGTGATTTTGGCTGTGAGTTATATGTCTCAGGTGCTGGAGAAAGAAATGAAGGCTCAGGAGCAAAGGGTGAGTCACACTTTAGGTTCTCTCCCTTGGTCCCCACTCAGCTTCCCACCTTGGTGGGAGGAAACCTGACTGGGGCCTTCTCCCTTCCAGCTAGGAATCCGAATCTCCATGTCCCATGAAGAGGAGCCTTTGGGAACAGGTCAGTAGGATAGGAAGGTCCCTTGGGGAGGGCTTAAGAGTCAGGGAAGGGGCAAGACTCAACCTGGATGAGGCCTGCCAAGCCTGATTCAGGACCTCAGATCCCAAAATGATGGTGACCCGCCCCCCTCCCCCAGCTGGGCCCCTGGCACTGGCCCGTGACCTGCTCTCTGAGACTGCAGACCCTTTCTTCGTCCTCAACAGTGACGTGATCTGCGACTTTCCCTTCCAAGCCATGATGCAGTTCCACCGGCACCATGGCCAGGAGGGCTCTATTGTGGTAAGGGAGCGAGTCTTTCCTCTCCGATATTCCTGCCCTCCATGCCCAGCCTCTCACTCCTAGCCCTGAACTGCTCCCGTGATGTTGTGGCTGCAGAGATGAGCAGTATATGTGCCTGTAAGCTCTTGGGGCACAGCCCCTGAGATTTAAGACAGCATGTATATCAAGACTCAGGAACACTGGGCTAGGCTTGAGGTCCCCCCGCACTCAGGTGACCAAAGTGGAAGAACCCTCTAAGTACGGTGTGGTGGTGTGTGAGGCTGACACAGGCCGAATTCACCGGTTCGTGGAGAAGCCGCAGGTGTTTGTGTCCAACAAGATCAATGCAGGAATGTACATCCTGAGCCCTGCAGTGCTGCGCCGCATCCAGGTGTGTAGAAGCCAGCTGAGTGGGCTCGGGCAGGGCAGGCCACCACTGCCACGACCTTGCTCATGAGCTGCCCACTCCCACAGCTGCAGCCTACGTCCATTGAGAAGGAGATCTTCCCCGTCATGGCCAAGGAGGGGCAGCTCTATGCCATGGAGTTGCAGGGTGAGGCAGGGAGGCCACAGGGTGGGGGTGGTCTGTGGCTGGCCTGAGCCCCCTGATGCATTCTCTCCCTACAGGCTTCTGGATGGACATTGGGCAGCCCAAGGATTTCCTCACTGGCATGTGCCTCTTCCTACAGTCACTGCGACAGAAGCAGCCTGAGCAACTGTGCTCAGGCCCTGGCATAGTGGGCAACGTGCTGGTGGTGAGGCCCATGCCCAGCCCATCATCAACCCCTTCAGTCTTGGGGAACAAATGGCCCACTTTTGTTTTCCCCACTGTTCTCAGGACCCCAGTGCCCGCATTGGCAAGAACTGCAGCATCGGCCCCAACGTGAGCCTGGGTCCTGGTGTGGTGGTGGAGGATGGCGTGTGTATCCGGCGGTGCACAGTGCTGCGAGATGCCCACATCCGTTCCCACTCCTGGCTAGAGTCCTGCATCGTAGGCTGGCGCTGCCGTGTGGGCCAGTGGGTAAGCCTCTGGGCTGGGCCAGGTGGGGAGAGTGGCAGGGAATGCCCCTGCCTCACTGACAAGGCCTGCCCCCTCCCCCCCCGAGGTGCGTATGGAGAACGTGACCGTGCTGGGCGAGGACGTCATAGTTAACGACGAGCTCTACCTCAACGGGGCCAGTGTGCTGCCCCACAAGTCTATTGGCGAGTCAGTGCCGGAGCCTCGCATCATCATGTGAGGGGATGCCTTGGGGCTAGCTGAGCTCCCATTTCCCTCCTGGCAAGGGGAGCACTGGCTCGACCCATCAGAAGGCCCTGGACTCATTGCCATTTGGCTGGGGAGGACTGGATGAGGATGAAACTGTTGTACACCTGCCTCCTGCAGTGGACATACTCTGGCAGGATCCTTGTTGGGCACACCCCACAAAGCCCACTCCCTCAAGGAGGGCCAAGGCAGGACTGTATGTAATAATAATTTAATGCTCACTGTGGCCCTGACTGAAAGTCGAGCTCAGGCACAATTAGGGCATGGCTGGGCTCCCGCCAACGAAGTTACACACAGGCAAGGAGGTTGGATGTGGGGCTGGTGGGTGGAGGACAGGGCAAGGGGAGCTCATAAATAGGGCCCAGCCTGGGTTTGGGTTCAAGGGTGGGGACTCCTGCTGTGAGGGCCAGGCAGGCCTAGGCAGCCGAGGAAGTGGCACTTGTGTTGGCTGCTTTCTCCCAGTCCTCTACGGACACGATGGTGGCTTTGCAGAAAAAGCAATCCTTGTTGTTCATCAGGTGCTGGTTGATGCAGGCTCTACAACAGGGGATGGCATGTGGGCGGCCTGTGTGTCCCTGCTGTTCCCTGCCCAACCTCCTGTGCCTGTGGGGCCCACTTACTTGCAAGACTTGTGGCCACAAGGCTGGAACACAGCAGAAATGGGGTGAGCATAGCAGATGGGGCAGAGATCTTCCTCACTGGTGGGCTGCAGGGAGCAGAGTACAGGGTGGGCTGGAGTTGGATGCCCAGACAAATCGACATATACTGTGCACACAATTGTGCTGATAAGTATTTGGGTGGTGTGGACCCACATGCTGTGGCTTCACTCACCAGGGAGGCAGCTGCTGCCTGGGCAGATGCAGAGGTCAGGTGTGCCAGCATCTGTTCCACTAGGGCCAGCTCCTCCACACTAATGTAATCTGTGTCTGGGGAGTGGTAGGAGGTATCAGGCCAAATGTGGCCTGAGAACCCAGTGCCTCTTGAATACTCCCAGCTTGGGAATTTGTTCTTAAGACTGCCGACCTGGCCCAGCCCCAAATCCCTCTCTCCCCTGACCCACCCCCAGCCCACTCACAGCTCTGTAGGGAGAAGCGCTTCCGGTCAGGGGCAGGCAGGGCAGTGCCAGGGGCCGGAGGCTCTGGCTGCCCCAGGAGATAGCATATAGAGCGGAGCTGGAAGCAGGGATCAGCCAGGAGCACTGATGTGGATCGCTCTCTCCTAAGTGGGAGAGGGTGCCAAGGGTAGTCAGAAGGCTGCGCCTGTCTTGAAATCAATGTCTATTGAAGAGGTGGGGTGGTGTGACAATCCAACCCACTTGCATTATTGACCCCTTCACTTCACCCCATCCCTAGACTTCTCAGCAGTCCCCCTCAACTAAGTCCAAAATCCCCATAAGACCCACATAGCCAAGGTACCAGTTTTAAGGAGGCTCAGGGTAAATTGTGATATTCCACCTATCCCCCTAATATATAACTCCTCAAAGAAAACACATTAGCAGCTTAAAACTATGCTTCCCAGGTTTCCCCTTCTCTTCTGGGAGATGAGTGCTCTGGAAAGCTGCAGGCCAAGTGCAGGCTGAGGCGTTGGGGGACAGACTCGTGCCCCCTCTGGCGG
Source organism: Camelus bactrianus (assembly GCF_048773025.1). Lineage (NCBI taxonomy): Eukaryota > Metazoa > Chordata > Mammalia > Artiodactyla > Camelidae > Camelus > Camelus bactrianus. Next base: position 33,819,695 of record NC_133555.1, read on the forward strand.
CCACGCGGGGTCAGTGATCGCCAGGGGGCGTGGCTGCCCCGCCCCCTCAGTGAGAGCCAATGGGAGCCTGAGGCCCCGCCTCCTGAGCAATCGCCTCCCAGAAAGTATTTAGAAGCTGAGCCTTCAGGAGGGCGCTCGGAGAGAGCTGGGAAAAGCGGAGGAGGAAATACTGAGCAGAGCGTGGCCTTAGCTCGCAACTACAAACCTGGAACCAGGGAGCGGGAGCAGCCGGCCTCGTGGGGCGGAGCCCGCACCCTGCCTCTCCAGCCATCAGTCATTTAGCGCCCAGCACGTCGAGCCAGAGAAGTGGGTGAGTCTCAGATCTGCGTCCTAAGCGGAGCTGCCTTGTCCCACCCCTGGTAGTGGCAGCCATGGCCCGGCTAGTGCTGCAGGGCACACTGCTGTGCATGCTGCGCATCGGGTTAGGCATCCCGGACTCCGAGGGCTTCTTGCCCCCTGGGCCCCATAATTGCCCCTACAAATGTGTCTGCACTGCCGACCTGCTGAGCTGCACCGGCCTGGGGCTGCAGGATGTGCCGGTTGCATTACCAGTCACGGCTGCAGACCTCGACCTAAGCCACAATGCGCTCCAGCACCTGCGCCCTGGCTGGTTGGCGCCCCTCTCCCGGCTGCGTGCCCTGCGTTTAAATCACAATGAGCTGAACGTGCTCGGTCGTGGAGTCTTCAACAATGCCAGCGGCCTCCGGCTGCTTGATTTATCATCTAATGCCCTGCGGGCTCTTGGCCGCCACGACCTCGATGGGCTAGGGGCACTGGAGATGCTGCTGCTGTTCAATAACCACCTGGCACACTTGGACGAGCATGCCTTCCACGGCCTGCGTGCGCTCAGTCGTCTCTATCTGGGCTGCAACCAACTCGCATCCTTCTCTTTCCACCATCTGCACGGTCTGGGTGCCACCCACCTACTTACTCTGGATCTCTCCTCCAACCGCCTGGGACGCATCTCCATACCTGACCTGGCTGCATTGCCAGCCTTTCTCAAGAACGGCCTTTACTTGCACAACAACCCATTACCCTGTGACTGCCACCTCTACCACCTGCTTCAGCGCTGGCACCAGCGGGGACTAAATGCTGTGAGTGACTTCACACGCGAGTACACGTGCCTGGCCTTCAAAGTGCCCACATCCCGCGTGCGCTTCTTTGAGCACAGCCGTGTCTTTGAGAACTGCTCAGCTGCCATGGCTCTGGGTCTAGAGCAGCCTGAAGAGCAGCTGCATGTGCAGGTGGGACGGTCCCTGAGGCTACACTGTAACACCAGTGCCCCAGCCATGCGCATTGCCTGGGTCTCGCCGCAGCATGAGCTGCTCGTGGCACCAGGATCTCGCGACGGCAGCATTGCAGTGCTGGCTGATGGCACCTTGGCCATTGGCAACGTGCAGACAAGGCACCAGGGTGTCTTCGTGTGCCTGGCGACCGGGCCCCGCCTGCATCACAACCAGACACACGAGTACAACGTGAGCGTGCACTTCCCACACCCTGAGCCTGAGGCTTTCAACACAGGCTTCACCACACTGCTGGGCTGTGCCGTAGGCCTGGTGCTCGTGCTGCTCTACCTATTCGCACCGCCCTGCCCTGGCTGCCGCCGCTGCTACCATCACACCTGCCACTGCCGCCGCTGGCCCCGAACACCCAGCCCACTCCAGGAGCTGAGCGCACAGTCCTCAGTGCTCAGCACCACGCCACCCAACGCATCCAGCCGCAAGGCCAGTGTCCACAAGCATGTGGTCTTTCTGGAGCCTGGCAGGAGGGGCCTCAATGGTCGTGTGCAGCTGGCAGTAGCTGAGGATTTCGACCTCTACAATCCCGTGGGCCTGCGACTCCAGGCTGGCTCTGAGTCTGCTAGCTCCACAGGCTCCGAGGGTCTGGTGATGACCTAGGCTGCCAAGGGCCCCCATCCAGGCCACCGCCTGCCCGCTGCTTGCCCTGTTCCTTGCTGCTGCCTAGAAAACTGCCAGATGCTGGTAGAAGCACTGGGCTTGGTCCTCCAGCCCCGATGTGGGCCTCAACATCAACCACAGTGACCCCACTCACTGGTACAGGGGTTGGGTTCCCCCGCCTCTCTCCTGCTCCACCCCAGCACAGGACCTAAAGGCCCCAGGCCATACCAGGGCCTGCTTGTGCCCACATTCCTTGGGACCTCCTGGCCAAATGTCCCATGAAGATTGGAACTGAGGCCCATCTGGAGGAACCCTTGCATTAGAGCCCCAGGTCCACTCTCAGGGGCTAAGGCAGCCCTCAAGGAGTGGCGGTAAAGGACTGAATCATAACCGCTTTCCCCTTTCCAAGCGGATGGGAAGGGAATGGCCCACGGGGAACAAGGAGGAGGACCTCAAAGGAAGACGTAGCCCCCACCCTCAGAGTGGAAGGAGGAATTATAAGCCCTCCTTCTGGTGAAATACAACTCCCCATGCACCAACATCCAACCTACTTTAAGCATCACAAGTCCATCCAGAGTCTGGTGGGCAGGCATGAAACAGGCAAGGCTCCTCAAGAGACCCTCAGGGGCATCCACAGGCCACTCTGAGGGCAGAGCCTCTCCCATGGGCTCACAGGACAGCAGTAAGGGGCACCAGGGCCTGTGCCCCTAGCTTTTCAGCAGTAAAAAGCCTGCTGAGCACAGCCAAGATGGGAGGGCCGAGCCGGAACTCGCTGTCCCTCGAGAGTAGAATCCTCTTAAGGGCTGGCACTGGTCTCGGCCTAATGGCTGAAGCAGTGCCCTGGCTTCATATGCATCTCACCACTCCCACTGCAGGGAGGCAGGGAAGGGGGGGTCTGGGAACCCCTCCTGAGTGGGGGGCCCCTACAAGTGTCCTCGATCCAGTTACTGTGGAGTTTCTTAATAAAGGTAGTATATGCTCGTTGCTGGAGCCTTCAGACGCAGGTTAACGGTGTGTGTGCTCCTAATCCCAGCAGTGCCGTCCTAGACATCGCAGGATGGCACCCCGCCCCTACCATAGAGCCTTGGTTCCCCTGCCCCTGCCTGAGGCATAGCCACAGCCAGCAGCTCTGACCATGACCAGAGCACCCTGCTCTGCTGAAGTCCTGGCTTCTACTTAGAGCTGCTGCTGCTGTTGCACTGCCTTTCCTCCACCCTCAGACCTGATACTAAGGTCCCTGTGAGAGACAAGGAAACTGAGCTTTGGAGAGGCACTGCCCAGCCCCCTCCCCATCAGACAAGCCCAGCTCCCACAGGGGCCCCCAGTCCCCAACACTCACCCTGAGGCTGGGCCGTGCACCAGAAGCCGCACCAGGATGCCTGTCACTGCCACCAGAATAGGGTAGTGGTCCACGCTCTCTAGGCCTAAGAAGGGAAGGAAGGGGATGAGCTACGCATGCGCTCCTGCTGTAGGGGCTCCACCCCTGCCTGGCTGACGTCATCCATGCCTCCCACTGTCTTCCCCACAGAAGGGTGAGCTAGGCTGGGGGTGCCAAGCCTGACTGTCCCTGTACAGACTGTAGAATCAGGCAGCACTGCTCCTGGCAGAGAAACCAAGGCCTGTGGTGTGCTGGGTGCCGGGCATCTAGGTCCTCACCAGGCAGCCGCAGGGTGACTACACGATCAAATAGGTTCCTCTCAGCTGTCACCCGGTTCAGCACCTGATTCAGCAGCTGTGAGGGCAGGAACCCATTGGTGGATAGGTGGGCTTACAATTGGGGTGTCCCCAGGGTGCCAACCCTCCTTGCCCAGATGGACATACCTGTGCAAGACGCCGCAGTAGCATCTCAGAGGTGGGCCGGGCCCAGTCGAGGAATATCTCAGGCACCAGCGTGATGGTCATCTCTAAGACCCGCAGCAGGCTAACTGAGAGGTCAAAGCAGGTGGCACATACCTTGAGCTGCCGGCTGTCCACAAAGTTGCGCTCCAGGCGTTCAGCAGCCTGCTGGATCTGAGCCGCCAACAGAGAGATGGGCAGCAGTCAGTGGCCTGGCCATACCACAGGTCATGCCTCATCCTCTGCAGTTCCCTCACCCATGAGGTCGCCCCATGACCCACCTCCTGGATCATGCCGATGAACTCAGAGAAGGCCCAGTTGAGCTGGTTGAGGACACTGTTGAGGAAGCTGGGTGCCACGTCGGGACCCTCCCGCAGCAGGTCTGCCATGTGCTGCTGTAGCAGGGTGGAGGGGCAGGGCTCTGGGAGACGCGGGGAAGAGGAGCATCAGGGACTCCAGTCAGTGGCCCCTGCTTTTCTGCCTGTGCCCTCACTCACTGGGCTGTTGGTGTAAGGGCAAAGAGGCTCCCTGGGAATGCTCAGGTCATGATGGCAGGGGGACAGGGTGCAGTACCACCTGGGGGTTAGGTCTAAATCTGTCCCCTCCCTCTGCTGAGCAAACCGCAGGCTGCAGTTGTTCCCAGCACTACCCCGACCCGGTTCTAGAACAGCCTCCTAGCCCCAACCCGATCCCCAGCAAGTTCTCAGTAACATGCCCTTCAGGAGAGGGCTAGACTTAGACAGAGTAACCTAGACTCCTCCACTCCTATCAAGGCCATTTCTCCCAAGAGCCTAATCGGAGCCGTGCCATCCTCCACTGTCCTCTGCTGCCCTTGGCCTGGCCTTGGCACATGGCCAAAGTGGTGGGTGCCAAGTCTGAGCTGACAGGCGGCAGTAACCAGAGCCCTCAGCTGCACCCAGGCTGGGTATACCTCCCCCGCGCTAATCAATAGTTCCTGCAGCAGCAGGATGTGAATCTGGCCCCACTGCTGCTCTCCATGTGCAGCACAGGCCCACCCTGGAGGCAGGATCCTGACAACCAGCAAGGACTTGCTTTGTGACTTTGCACAAGGCACTCAGGCTCTAGGGACCCCTTTGGTCCTAAACACTGCCCACAAGGGCAGAACCATCCATGTGGGCCAAGGAGAACCATTGTAGGGTGAGTACAGCAGGTGGCAGGCAGACTCTGCAAGCAGGACAGCCTGAGACTCGGGGCTGGGCCTAGTGAGGGTCCTCAGGCTCACAGGGCTTTGCAGCGCCACAGGCACAGGACAGAATGCAGCCTTTGCTCCCAACCAAAGGCTCCTTCCTCCAGGAAGCTCCATGGACACCCTGTGGGGCCCTGGCCAACCCCTAGCTTATGCCTCTGCCTTGACTCAGGTATCCAGGGCCTGGCACCAGCAGATAGAAATGAAGGGGCAGAACATGGTGTTGGGACAAGGCTAGAGATCAGGGAGCTGGCTCAGAGGGCAAAGGACAGTGTCCTCACTTTGCATAAGCTGCCAGCAGCCTGGGAAGATGCTGCCCCTTTTCACTGTGACCCATGCAGAGTGTTCAGGATCAAAGGGCACATGTGGAACTGGAGAGTAAGGGAACTTGAGTGTCCTTGCACTGAGAAGAAGCAGGGAAACAGAAACCACATGGGACAGACAGGGAGTTTGGACCCAACATCAGTCCAGGACTAGGGCTGGAGGAAGTGGGAAAAGTCTGAGAGAAACTTAGAGCAGTGGGCAAGGGCCCCCAGCCTGTAAAACTGGATACTCACTCTGGAGGCTGGGTAAATTGGCATCCTCAGGTTTGGTTTTCAGCAGGTGTGGCAACCGAGTATAGCGGTACCCGAACCCACAGCCCTAGGGGTGGGGTCAGTGGGAGGTCAGTGGGGCAGGGCAGGGCACCCCTCCCTCATCCCCACCAGCCAGTTACAGCCACCCCGCCTCCAGCCAGGCTTACCCTCCAGAGCCGCACCAGGATCCAGTTGGTCTGGGCCCAGGGCCGCTGCTCATAGGGAGCCAGGAGGCTCCTCACCATGGCGATGCGCCTGCAAGGGCAAGGGGTGGTCGGGCACGTGGTAAGGCTGGGCATGGTGCTGTGCAGGCCAGAGTGCATGCCCCCCCCTGCCCCTGGGCCCCAACTCACTGCTCCTCAGGGATCCGCTCCACAGCCCGCAGGGAGTTTGGGTAGCACACATAGCTGGCCAGGGCCTGCATCAGTGAATCACGGATGTCTGCCAGAACAGGCCATGCCTCAGCAGGACCAGGCATGAGCCCTGGTCCCCATGCATCACTCCTACCTGGCTGGCATTCTACACAGAAAATAGCCAGCCAGAGGTGCCACCCCATCCCCATCCCCCGAGCCCTCTGTAGGGCACCTCACCAGTACCCACGATGCGTGTGTCAGCAAAGTGTTTGGCAAGGATGGCAGCCAGGCGGGTCAGGGTCTCTTCGTAGCCTGCAGAGTTGGGTAGTAGGAGCAGCTGACTAGGAGTATAGATTCCAGGGGCAGGCACATCCCTTGGTGGGTTGGCTTGGGTAGCAGGTCCAGAGCTGGCTCCAAGGGCCAGTATGAGCCTAAGCCAGCATCTGAGGACCTCAGGCAGGGCATTCACTAACAGCTGGCGAGATGCTAAGCCACAGACTCACTACAGGGGTTGGGCGGGTCCCAGTGGGAAGACAGGTTCTGGTAAGAGTTCTGCCCGGGCTCAAACCCACCTCAGCACACATATCTTGAGCAGTCAAAGCCCCTGGGGCACCCAGAGCTCTACCTCTTGAGAACAAAGCCTGCATCTAGGCCTAGGGCAGGGCAGGGGGCCTGACAGCTCCCAGCCTGATCCCGACATCAACTGCCAAGCCCAGCCTGGAATCAGTGGTCTGCAAGAAGCCCAGACTCCTACGTGGCCACCAGCAGGGCTGCCCACCCCTTGCTGTGATCTGCCTGGGATGCCACACCCCATGGCCAGTGCCAGGGCGGCAGGATGAGAGGCCAGCTGGCTCCTGGGCCCCAGCAGCACCAAGAAGGAAGTGAAAGCCAGGGCAGGGCGGGTTGACCCCACACCCTGTACTCCATTTTGTCTGTTTCCCTCCCAACACCAGGGAGGAGCTGTTGGTTGTGGCTGCTGGTCCTAGAGCAGGGCTCTCCACCCATTGGGACTTCTGCAAATTCTTACTTGATGCTGGGCAGGGCAGAGTAGGACTTGCCTCACCTCCTTCTCATAGGGATGTGTGCTGCTGGACCATGAAGGCTCAGCAAGGCTGTAAGGGCTCACTCCAAAGACCCCCTTTACTGCCCCCTCCCAGCCTGCGTGGCCCCATCACCTGGGAGCTCCTCCACGCTGTGCACGGGGCCAAAGTAATTCTTGAGGGCGCTGTAGCTGTTGATGGCCACGCTCAGGTAGAACTCAGGCATGAAGGCAAAGAGAGAACCCGTGTGGTCGCCATGCTCGATGGTCCGCAGGCAGACGCGCAGCAGCCAGTAGATGTCCTGCATCTTCTCCTGCGGGAGACACATGCACGCTGCTGGGCTGTTCACAGGAAGGGGCACGGGGCACGGTCCCGTCTGGGGATTAGGAAGGGCCTCCCAGGACTACGACATGAGAACTGAGAACTGGATTTCCAGAAGTGGGAGCAGTGGCTCAGGCAGGGACGATCAAATACTGGTCTGGGCAGGCAAGAAGGGCCACCCAGTCTGGAGAGGGTAGCACTACAACCCAGACCAGAACTCTGATTTGCATTTTTTTTAAGGTACAGAAGGTTTTAAGTGAGAGAGTGTCATGTGATCAGAAGTCTGTGTCAGAACACTGCCCAGAGCAGAAGGGGCTGCAGGGGCAGGTGGGGACAAGGAGTGAGGAAGCAACAGCCTCATCCAAGCCCAAGACAGCAAGGGGACTGGATGGTCAGGAATGGGGATGCACCAGTGGGCTGTGGGGACAAGGGAATGGGCCCACATTTCTGGGGAGTGATGGGCCCTCCATGCAGGTCACAAGTACCAGAGGGGAAGCAAGCCTGGTGCAGGGCAGAGAGCATGTGGCTTAGGATGTGTGGAGCACGAGGTACCTAGTGATGTCCCCAAAGAGGTAGTGTTGAGGAGGCAGGTAGAAACTTGGTCTGGAGCTCAGAGAAGGTCGTGGGAGGGCCAAAGGCAGCGTGACTGCTAGTGGACCAGAGGCCACAGAAAGCAGACAAAATCTGCCAAGGGCCCTGTTCCTCACAATATAGGTTCCAGACAGTCTACTGGGATCCCACAGAAGGGCCCAGAAGGGGTCACCAACCAGAACCAACCAACCCTAGGCCCCAGCCCAGACTCACAACACCCACATCTCTTGGAGTGGAGCCGGAGCATTGGGACCTTCCACCAGCTCTCTGCTGTGCTCTCAAACCTGAGAACCCATGGAGATGTAATCAAGAAGTCAGAGGGTGGGCCTGGGAGTACACATAGGAAGTGAGCCAGAAGGCCTGCGGGGAGCCGGCGCCAGAGAAGACCAAGTCTGGGGATGACAATGGCACTGATGCAGCCAAGGGACCACTGAAATGGGAGAGGAGACGTGTCTGCAAAGGGAGAGGGGTGAGTGCGATAGAGACCTCGTAAGATTATTTCAGAGCAGAGGATCCTGAGCTGGGCCAAGAGTGAAGGGAAGATAAGGAAGCTAAAACACAGAGAAGGAAGGAGAGAGTGGCAGCTGTTAAGCAGATGTGACATCAGGGAAAGGCGTCGTGGGCTTTTCTTTCACTAATGGGAGAAACGAATGAACAGGAGGCATGCACTGATAGCACTGAGGATGCAGAAGAAACAAAGGCAGTTCAGGGTAATTAAGGCTGTTACTACCAAAAGTGCACAATCAACATACTCAACGGTGAAAGACTTTCCCCTCAGAGCAAGAACAAGACAAGAACGTCTGCTTTCACCACTTCTATTCAACTTGGTATTGGAAGTTCTAACCAGAATTAGGCAAGAAAAAGTAATAAAAGGGAGGGAGGGAGTAAAATTATCTGTTTGCAGATGACATGATCATGTAGAAGACCCTAAAGACGCCACCAAAAAACTGTTAGAATAAAGGAATTCAGAAAATTTGCAGGATACAAAACCAGCAAATCAACTGTGTTTCTACATACAAGCAATGAACAATCCAAAAAAGAAATTGAGAAAATGATTCTATTTACATTAGTATCAAAAAGAATTAAACAGATGTGAATTTAACCAAGGAGGCGAAACACTTGTACACTGAAAATTACAAAATGTTGTTCAAAGAAATGCAAAAAGGCACAAACAAGTGGAAAGACATCTTGTGTTCATGGACTAGAAGACTTAATATTGTTAGATGTTAATACTACCCAAAGTAATTTGCAGTTTTAATGCAATTGCTATGAAAATCCCAATGGCTTTTTTTTTGGCAAAAAGAGAAAAATTCTATTCTAAAATTCATATCCAATTTATATCTCAAGGGACTCCAAACAGACAAAACAATCTTGAAATAGGACCAAATTGCAGATCTTATACTTCCTGATTTCAAAACTTATTGCAAAGCTACAATAAATCAAAACAGTGTGGTACTGGCATAAACACATACATATAGACCAATGGAGTAGACAGGCCCCCCAAACAACCCTCACACACATGTTCAGATGATTTTTGACAATGGTGCCAAGGTCGTTCAATGGAGAAAGGACAGTCTATTCAATAAAGGGTGCTAGGAAAACTGGATAGCCACAAGCAAAAGAATGGCATTGTACCATACCTCACATCACATACAAAAATTAACTTGAAATAGATCAAAGACAAACTTAAAAACTATAGAACTCTTAGAAGAAAACACAAGAGAAAAGCTTCAGGACCTTGATTTCTTGGATACAACAACAAAAACAAGGCAAGGAAAGAAAACAGATAAATGGACTTCATCAAAATTTAAAAATATGCATCAAAATTTTAAAAGTGCATCAAGTGACATAATCAACAGGGTGAAAAGGTGACCCCAAAAATGGGAGAAAAATATTTGTAAATCATAATCTGATAAGGGGTTAATATCCAGAATATATAAATAAAAAACAACCAAATAATAAAACAGCAAATGGACTTGAATACATTTTTCTCTAAAGAAAGATATACAAATGGCCAATAAGCACATAAAAACATCCTCAGTATCACTATCATTAGGGAAATGCAGATTGAAACCACAATGAGACACCACTTCACACAAATTAGGATGACTATTATAAAAAATAAAAATTATAGTACCAGGTGTTGGCAAGGATGGGAAGAAATTAGAACCGTGTGCCCTACTGTAGGGAATGGTGCAGTCCTATGGAAAATAATGTGGCAGTTCCTCAAAAAACTAAAAATAGAATTACCATATGATCCAGCAATTCTGCTTCTGGATATAAACCCAAAAGAATTGAAAACAAGATGTTGAATAGGTATTTGCACACCCATGTTCATAGCAGCATTATTCACAATAGCTCAAAGGTGGAAGCAACCCAAGTATCCACAGATGGACGAACAAAACGGGGTCCATACATACAATGGAATAGTAGCCTTAAAAAGGAATGAAATCCTGACACGGGCTACAATGCAGGTGAATCATGAGAACATTATGCTAGGTGAAATAAGCCAGTGAAAAAGATTCCACTTATAGATGAGGTACCTAGAGTAGTTAGATTCATAGAGACAGAAAGCAGAATGGTGGTTCTCTTCAGGGACTGAGGTGGGCGGCGGGGGGATGGGGAGGTAGTGGGGAGAAGTTTCAGTCCTGGGAGATGAAGGTTGCATGGCCATGTGAATATACTTAACACTACTGAACTGTACATTTGAAACAATTAAGACAGTAAATTACATATTGTATTCCACAGTTTGAAAAAATGGTTAAAGTGGTAAATTTTATGTTATGTACGTTTTACCACAATTTAAAAGGAAGATGATCTAGAGATGGGAGGATGAGGTTCCTAAGAAGACGGTGTGGGAGGAGGCAGCAAGACTGCCTTGGGAGGTGGACAGGCAGGAAGTCCCGGCGGTGGGGAGGAGAGGAAGTTCCCTGACAGTGACCATCTTGGTGAGGCTGGAGCAAGGTGGTCTGCGGCAAGAGGGAACAGAGGGGTCAAAGGTGGAGGAGGTCTGTGTTGGGCAGATGCCACCAGGGGAAAGAGCAAGTAGAGGTGGCGAGGGAGAGATGAGACCAAAGGCCTTGATCACCCAGTTATGGGGGAGGGGCATGCCCAAGAAGGTGGACAGATGCCCTGATGAGGGCACCTGGGACGTCCCAGGGTGCTCACTAGTTGAGGCAGGTGGGGACATGAAACAAGTCTGGTGGGTTAGGGCCTAGGGGGGTCAAAATGTGGTCACAGAGGGACCACACCACCTATCCGTCTGCCACTCAAGGCTGACTGCCCTGGGAGAGCAGACTCCGCTTTCTGATTTGCTATTGAGCATCCCTAGTGTCAAGATGGCACCTGGCATTGTCCGGGCTCTGGGCACGTTATTAAATGAACAAGTGAGTGAATGAGTGAGGAGGGACAGGCCAGTGGCCTCAGGAGTGGGAGAGGAGCCAGAGAAAAGCAGATGCAGAGAGTGACGGTGAGGCTGGGGAGAGGCCACAGAACCCCTGATGCACTGGGAGAGGAGGAGCAGCGCAGGAGGGGAGGCAGGAAGACAGACTGTTCCTCGTAGGGAACCACATGGGGAACTGGGGTTTAAAAATGGCATCTGCTTAAGTTTATGGGACATGAAAAGTTCAGGGGATGTGGCAATGGGAGAGGCAAGGAGAGGCGTGCACGTGCCAGAGGCCTGAGAGGGCAGGGAACATCGAGGGGCCGCACAACCCGCACAATCTGACTAGTCCGTGGGCTCGGGGAGGGCAGCCGCTGCTGGTCAAGGCCACACCTGCTCACCTGGGAGTAGACGGTGGCGTGGACCCAGGCAAGACGGCGACTCAGGTGATCCAGCTTTTCTGAGAAGACTTTCTGGCTCTTGGTCAGCTCCGCCAGGATGTCTTTCCTCTGCCACCAAAGAAGGGAGGACAATCAGGACATGGCCCCATGCCCAGACCCAAGGCAGCCTTGCAGGGGCCCCGCTGGTACCCGGGGCAGGCCCGGCTCCACTCTTCAAAACCTCCTCGGCCTCTGACCTGCAGGTGAGCCCGAGCAAGACAGGGCACGGGTGCCTCTTAGAACGTGGAAGTGAGATGCGGCTGGGGGGTGTGAGCCGAGCCACTGAGTGGGACACTCCAGGGCTGCCCTGCTAGAACTGCGGCTCCGGCCAAGCCCAGGGCTCTGTGGACAAGTAGGGGCCAGGGGCTGCTAGGGAAGCCCAGAATGGGCACATTTGGCTCTGCCTGCCAGGTAGAAGAGCTACAGCCAAGGGGCTCCAGGGGAGTGGGGGAGGCAGGCCCTGCTTCCTGCTGACTCCGCAAGTGGCCGAGGAAGCACTCAGGGTCGAATCCATAATTGATGAGGAGAGTGACTCTGCGTCAGCACTTAGTAGCCTGGGGTGGGGACACTTAGCACAGACCAAGGCTGGCTAATGGGGCTCAGGTCGTGCCCAGCCCTGGTGCCAACCCCACTCTCACTGACATGGTCTGGCCAGGTTGTGGGTGCGGACGAGGAGAGTGGCTAGGAAACCCTTGAGGCAGGGGCAGGGCAGCAGATTTCCCTCACAGACTGCCCTGGGGACCACAAGCCAGCAAGCTGCCCTCTTCAACATCCCCCCCGACAAAGACCCACTTGCCCATCTACCTTACCCCCTTGGGGCACCGGCGGAGCTTGTCCTCCGTGTCCCTCAGAGCCACCGCGTACTCATTGACATCATCGGACACACCCACCATCTAAAGCACCAGATACCACATGTCTAGGGTGACCCTTGGACAGCTCATGCAGGTTTCTCCAGCCTGGACCCCTGCCCCACCAAACCCTCAACCTAAGGCCCAGGACAGCCCCCTCCCACAAAAGTCAACCAGGTCAGGCCCAAATGGCACTGGCAGAAACCAGTCATGCTGTGGCATATGCTTGTGTGCAGTCATACAGGCACCCGACACGTGTGCACATGTGCATCACACAAACACGCAGAACCATGACACGCGCAGGGACCAGTGGTGTGAGACCTTGCCCAGCTGCTGGTGAACGCTGAGGTTATACATCATGACAGCACCGTCCAGGACTTCCAGCAGGGAGTTCTCGGTGAGAGGCTGCTCAGGCTCCTCAGGGGGCCGCCCCAGCAGCAGGCCCTCGTTCCAGTGGCTGCCCTCGACTAGGGAGCAGGAGAAGAGCAGGGTCAGAGGCAGGGGCAGGGTCACTCCAGTTCCCTAAGCCTATGGAGCTGGGATGGGCCTCAAAGCAGGAGAAGGAAGCCCTCTCCCCCAGCCTGAGCCCAAGGAGGGACCTGCAGGAAAAATGTGGAGGGAGGGGCAGGGAAGGTGCTGCATGCCAGGACCTATTTCTAGAGCATCGATTTCCTGCCTTCAGAGTACACTTCCCACGACCTTGAGACACTGCCAGGCCACAGGACCAGGAGGGAAGGGGGTGGATTCTGGGTTTGTTCAGGGTGGGGAGCTACACAGGGCAGAAGCATCCTTCAGTGCCATGCCTGGCCCTGCCTGGCACCTACTGTCCTCACGGGTCCTCTGCTCTGCGCTCAGCGTGCGGACCTTCACTTTCTCCGAGGTGCTCAGAGGCCGTCGGGGAGTCATCAGGCTCACAGCTGCTGTGCTGAGGAAGCGGTTGGCTCGGCCCAGGGTTGGAGAACTGAGCCAGCCGGGCCGAGGCAGGGGCAGCGAGCCCCCTATGGCCAGGGCCTGCATGGGGCGCTGTGGTGGAGAGAGGAGGCCAGACGCCACTCAGCTCCCCGGGACCTGGGGCCCCTTAGGGCTCCCTGGATTCATGGAGCTGGGGAACGGGACAGTGAGAGAGCACCGGCTGGCTGGGCAGGAGGCCTCGCAGGGCCCCATTTACCACTGAACCTGCGCCTCACCCTCCACCCACTCCAACCCAGCTTTCACTTAGCATCCCAAGGCCCTGTGTCTCCCAGGGACTCTGTGGCAGGAGGCGTTCCCCACTGCATCCCCAGCAATTCATGCCTCCACCTACAGCAGGGGAACCAGCCTGGTGAGAAGCTCCTAGCCTGCACGGAAGGGGAGATGGCCCCGTGTGACACCCCTGCCCTTGATAGTGGGACAGCCCAACACGAAGCCCCCTGCCCGCCCCTACCGCGGCACCTGGGCCGCAGCCGGGGCTGGCTCCTCATCCTCGTCCAGGTCATCCATGGTGGCTGCCTGGAGCTCCAGTGGGTCGATCAGGATGTTGGCCTTGGTGGCAAGGTCATCTGGGAGGAATGGCAGAAGGGCTCTCAGGCCAGTGGAGGGGTGAGGGGTCACAGGTGGAACTGCTCAGGACAGCGAGAGGGCACTGGCTGGCTGGGTAGGAGGCTCTGCAGGGTCCCATTTATAACTGTGCCTGGGCCTCCACCCCTCTACTCCAACCCATCCTTCATCTTCCATCTCAAGGCCCTGCGTCTTGCAGGGTAAGTCCTGCTGAGTGAGGCAGGAGGCATTCCCCATCACACCCCATCATTCCCTCTGTCTTTATTTCCATATCCTCACACTCTCCAGCGCCCCTCTACTTCTCTGACTGTTCCACTGTTGCCTTCCTTGTCCTGCCCCCAACACAGAAGGAGGTCCAGAGCTGCCCAGGCCTCTCCTTGCCTCACTCCAGGCTTCATCCCACCTTTACGCTGACAGCCAAACCCACCATCTCTGCCTCCAGCCCAGGCTGTGGTCCTGGCTGCGTCACTGGAACCTCAAGCACATCAAACTTGTCATCTCCTGCAGCTCCTCTCCCTGATGGTGCCCCATCCCCACAGCCTCCCTCCCCTTCACCCGTGCCCTCCCCACTTCCTGCTACCTGGACAACCGGCCTGTCCCCGTGCTCGGCCCTTGCACTCCACCCTCCACACCGCAGCAGCCAGAGGGAGCTTCCTCCCACACAGACCCCTGACCTCACTCCTTTACCCTTAAGACCTTCCAAAGCTACCCCTGCCCTGGAAGGAGCCTACACTCTCTTTGCAGCTCCCAAGGCCCTCAGACTCTGCCCTTGAGACCCCTTGCCTCTCACTTCCTCTCCAGCACAGCAGCTGCTTCTGTCTCCAGGCCAGGCTGGGCCATTCCTGGCACTGCTGCCATTGCTCACACCGTGCTCTCAGCCCTCTGCACCGCGGCCACTTGAGCTCAGGCAGCAAATGCACACAACCCCACCGCACCCCTCCCCAAGATCCCATGGTTCCCTCCTCCACCCGCACAGCTGCCCCCTATTTCATTACAGGGCTCCTAGATGTCCTCTGGGGCGGATGCACAAGGGAAGGAATGGATGGACCCAAGACCTGAGGCAGAGTGGCCCATCAGTCTCCTGTGGAGCAGGGTGAGACTCGGGAGCCCTCTGGTGGACACAGCGAAACTCAGCGCTCACAGCGGAGATGGCTCAGGGCCTCCCCACCCTGCCCGGCTCACTGCCCACGGGCCTGCACGTACCTTTGAGGGTCTTCCGAAGATGCGAGAGGAGGCCTCCAAGACGCTGTAGGTCGAAGTAGTCTACCTTGCCATTATAGAAGACTTGGGGAGGGATGTAGGCCTCTGCAATGAGTTGGGAGGCCCAGCCAGCAGTCAGAGCCCAATAGGAAGACCCTCCGAGAGGCCCCCCCTCTACTCTGGCTCAGTACAGAGGGTACCCAGGCCTTGGCCTCCTGCCTGACTAAGCTTCCCCTACCACCCACCCTCTACCATTTCACCTCAGTGCCAGCAACTGTATAGCTTAGGAGGAAGGGGGCATTCTTGGCTGCAGGTCACTCAGGGGAGAGCCAGAGAGGGCCCTGATCCAGCCCCATGGGAGACCCCCCCAACCCAGGCTCCCACTGACCCTTGAGGACTCTCTCCCACACAAACACAGGACCCCCAGCACCTCAGAGCCCACCTAAGGCATCCCTGACAAGGGACTGCTGAGGGCTGGGCAGGCAAGGACTAAGAAAATGGGCCAGTACAGGACAGGAACCTGCAGGGACCATCAGAGCAAACACGGGCTCAGCAGTCGTAGAGTACAGGGTACAGGGCTCCTGCGACCCGGTGGGGAGGACTCAATAAGGCAGGAGGCCAGGGCAGCTTCCGCCAACCCCGCCCTCAGCCAGCACTCCACAGCAACACCAGGGACTGCCCTGTGCCTGCCTCCACTCAGCCTCTGACTGAAGGCCCGGCCGCACTCACCCTCACTGAAGGACGCACGGGGGTTCGAAGCCTTGTATTCATCCCAGTAGTGGCGCAGGGCTGAGATCAAGCGATGCAAAAAGCAGACCATGTACTCGGGTGGGCAGAGCATGGGCATGTTCTGCAGGTATAGGGTGGAAGACACTCATTAGTGCAGCCCAGAGGCCAGCCCACTCCTCGTCCAAGGCCCTGCCCCAGGACCCTGGGCTGAGTGTGGAGGGCAGCGGGACAGGGGAGGAATAGGACTAGGCAGGGATGAAGCAGGCGGAGAGGGGCCAGAAGCCCAGGTGCAAATGCTGTGACACAGCCAGGGGGCCGCGGTGGGCTGGCCTGGTGGATACCTACCCCCCGGCCATTGGCATTCTCTTGCAGAAACTTTCGGAACTTGGTCAGGAAAATGTACCTAGAAGCTTCACCCTTCAGCGGAAGGAAAAAGGAGGCTGGGATGAGCTGAGGATACTGACCCCAGACTGGACTAGCTCAGTGTCCTGCCCTGCCCCAGGCAGCCGAGCTAGCCCGGCCTGCTGGGTCTCCAGGAACAGCCTGGCACTCCTTCCCACCAGGGACCCAGGCAGGGGTCTGGGAGTCAGTCACTCACCCCATTTTCATCTTTATTGTTCAACAGTAGCTTTAGGATCTGGACCTGTAGTTCTTCCACCACTGAGGGTTGAGTAGGGTAGAGAACAGTACAGCCACCTTAGGCAGAGCCTGGCCTTCAGGCTCCCAGGGATGGGAAGGGGTAGCAGGTTTAGACCAGGGCTCTACCACCAGGGTTCCCTGAGCCCAACCTAAGCACAGGGACTACCAGGTGCCCCCAAGTACGTGTGCACACAAATCCTCCACCCCCTACCCAGTGCCCGAGGCAGGCGGCTGACCTTCAATGCGCTTCTTGAGCCTTTGGCAGCCCCGTTCATAAGCGCGCCGCCGGAGCCGCTCCTCCGCTGTCTCATCCTTCATCTCCTTACTCTCTCTGCCCTGGGCAGGGGCAGGGGTAGGGGGATGGAAGCTGGCAAGACTCAGCCAGGGCTTACCCAGGTCTACGTCAGACAAAAGACCCCCACTCCCTCCCCCAGAGCAGGAAGGGGCCTCACGGGCTGAGTGCCAGGCAGCTCAGATACCCTGGGCTGGCCCTCACTGTGACCGCGGCCCACCCCACTCAGGTCTGCCCACCTCCCTGCTGGAGCGGTGGGGCCACCAGGTGGTGGGGATGAGCTCCTGCAGGCCAGCCTCCTCCACACGCAGGGGGCTCTTGATATAAAAGAAGACAACGGACCGGAGCACGTCGAAGCTGGTGGTCGTCAAGGAAGAGCTATGCTCACTACAGATGCCCCACGCCCCCTCGTGAGTCTTCCCTGGGAAGCCCTCCCAAAACCTGCCCACCTCCGGGTGTGCCCACCATGGCTCTCCCACTCCCCGGGGTGCCACTGCTGCTCTGTGCCCGTATCCCTGACGGTGAACCTGGAGAAAGAGCTGTGGCCGTCAAACCCCCAAGCCCAATTCCCAGCAGGGACACAAGAAAAGCTTGTCACAGGAACAGATGACTGTGGTACAGGCTGGAGAGAGGGCCCAGCAGCCTCTCCATTGGTTTCTGCCTTTTGGAGGCTGAGGACCCCAAGAGAAAAGACAGCAGCTAGCACAGGCTTTCCAGCCAGGGGCCTGAAGCTCTGCTCTCCCTCCTACTCCTGCAGTTCTCCACAGTTTTGGGAAACAGGAGCTGACTCCTTAAAGATCTCGTAGGAGCCCTCACCGTGGAATCAGATAAAAATGCAGCGCTTTGGCTGAAGAGGGTAGGTCCTGGCAGCACCCCCATACCTCCGTGCAGCTCAAGAGCCTGCAGCCATCTGGAAATCCCTGCTCAGGCTGGCCAGCCAGCTGGGTCCTTTGCTCTACCCTCCCTGCTCTGGAGAGAAAGTGCTGGGAAGGCTGGGTCTTGGAACAAGGACTCACATCTTGGGTGGCTCTGTCCTCCTGAGCCTCCACAGGGACCCGTGGCCAGAGGCACACCACCCTCCCTGGCCTCTGCTGACCCCAGAGGGCACCACACATTTGGCCTGCCTGGCAGCAAGGGGAGGATACAGGACGTTGTTAAGCAGAAATTTGCGGGACTTCTGATGACTCAGGATGGCGATAGTGAGCCGCAGGTAGCGGATCTGTGGGGAGAGGGTGCTCAGAATGGGCTGGGGAGGCCCAGGGAGCTCAGGGCAGAGGCTGGAGCTCCTACCTGCAGGCCCAGGTCTGGGACGATGGGTGAGAATCGGTACAGCCGCAACAGGGACATCATCAACTGCTTGAGGCAATCCTGTACCTCATAGTCCTAGAAGGGGGAGGCCAGGCTGCACACCTATGCTGAGGGCCGGCTCTGGGAAAGCCATTGGTGGGGCCTTCTCCAGCACCCTCCCTGTACCTCCCCCATCTCAGTGGAGGCTGACATCCCAGCCTGGGGCTTGAGGTCTGACGCCTCACCTCCATGAAGAGCCACAGAAGGTCCAGGACCTGGTGCATCACAGAATGCGCCTGCGCCTGCGCCTGTGCAGGGGTGCCTGCCTCCACGATGCCCAACATGAAGCTCACAAGCACAGCCTCCACCAGGTACACCTGGCGCTGCACCGAGGGTGGGCACTGGTGAGGCGGTGGCCTTCTGCCCCACTCAGCGTCCCCCTGCCCTGGCTGGTGGCCAAAGACTCTTGGGCCCCTTCAAGCAGCCTCAGGACATAGATGAGCCCTTCCAGGGTCTGACTGAGACACAAGAAAGCCCACTGTCCCACAGCCCTCCTGGGGCTTTGCACATGCAGTTCCCATGGCCTGTGATCTCATCACCCCTTGATCTTCTTTCCAGGATGTCCCCTGACACCCTCAGCTGGAAGCGTCTCCTCATTCCCTTGGTGACATCTTTGAGGCCTGAGGCGCCCGACGGGATGGTTCTGTCACACGCCTCAGCATCCCAGCCCCCAGCACAGGCGTTTCTACCGCGGCCTGCCCCCCACCACACCATGGCCCCTCACCAAGAGAGGTGCGAAGTGATGGAAGATGTGGGCCAGTGTGAGGAGGATGGTGGGCTGTCCCTGCAATTGCCACTCAGAGATTTCCTTTTCCACCAGCTGCCCTTCCTGTGTATGAAGGAGGAGGGAGGATTGTGAGGGGCAGAGGGCAGTGGCAAGCCCCCAGCTCAGCTGGCCCAGACTCTGGCTCACCACGGGGTCCAGTTCCACGCTGAGCACTGCCCGGAAGCAGCCCAGCAACTTCTGCGCCCGCATCAGGTCAGTGCACGGTGGGTCCTGCAGGGGCCGGTAGCCCGCCACCGGGTAGGTGCCACAGAGTTAAGCCAGCAATGCCTGATCTGTGGCTCAGAACACCCACCCCTCCCTCCAAGACTCCTGGGGCAGGGCCTGGTTCACACCACAACTCTCCCACTTCTCTGCGGAATGAAACTTCTCCTGCCGCTTCACATTCATCTGTCCAACGGAAACAGTAATGGTACCCACCTAACAAGGTTGCTGCAAGAATCACCCTTGGCACCTGCCTAAGCTGTACCCTACTCACTCCTCATGGCAGCAGGGCCCACCACCTGCTCACAGAGCTCCTGGAGCAGGGAGCCCCCAGTCCCAGCTTCCCAGCAGCCCACAGTCTTTTTCACAAAAGGATATCGCAGGGGACGGCTGCCAAAGTTGAAGGCCACGGACTCTTTGAAGGAGAGGCTGATGGCTGGGAAGTAGGCCATGCCCAGACCCCTGGATAAGTTCTCAAAGGCGGTGCCCAGTGACACACCATTCCTGGAGCAGAAGGGAGGGCCTGTGAGCCATTTCTAAGAAGAATGTGGCCGAAATGGACCTGTGAACCAGCCTGTTGGGGCTGCCCACCCTTAGGTGACCAAAACCAGCCTGGCCCCCTTCCAGGGTCCAGGAAACTGAGGGCAGCTTGGGGAGGCCCCAGAGGCCAGGCCTGTGGATAGAGGCAGGAGACTCACAGGCAAAAGGACAGAGTGCCATCATCCAGGTCGATCAGGCAGCTCACGATGTCCCCCGCTGCCCACGCCTGCCAGGGGAGGAGGCCTTACAGATGTGCAGAAGCCCAGCAGCCTGCCCACTCTGCCCCCAGAGCTGTGTCTCCACTACCACTCAGGGGAGACCGGCCATAAGGGCAGAGGACCTGAGTCCCATCCCCTCCCTGGTGCCCTACACTCCCTCACAGCTGCCCAGGGGTTCCCACCAAGCTGTGGGGATGGACACAGGGCGCGTGGGCTGCAGGGGCTCCGCCCTCACCTTGCCGTAATTCGTCGTGGTCACATTCCACTTGCGCACCCTGTTGCCGTCGTAGGCATAGGAGTTGTGTGTATCTCCAACCCCCTCCTAGGGAGAAGTGTCCATGAGGTCTGAGTGAGGTGGAGGGGGCAGAGCCAGAGCCTGCCAGCCACCAACCTTGAACCCTCATGGCTCTACAGAATGGGGCTGATGCTCTGAGGGGAAAAAATGAGAGCTGTTTTGGGCTGGGTTGCCCTGGGATGGGGTGGGACACATCCCTCCTCCAGAAAGCAGTCCAGGTTAGGGTGCTGAGCAGACCCTATGTGGGCTGGGATTGGGCGGTTGCCTAAGCCCCGAGGAGGCTGGGTGCAGTGGAAGGTCTCCCTAGGGGGGCCCCTCCCACACGCACCTCCTGATTGAAGCGGCAGTTGATTGTGCACCAGCCAATCTGCATGAGCCCCTGGGAGGAGATGAGCACCTCGTAGACCCATTTCCCTGGAAAAAGGTACGTCAGACCCAGCAGGGAAACAAAGACTGCCTCCTGCCTCGGGTCTGGGCCCTCAAACTTCCTTCCAATTCCCCAGGCCACAGCAGGGCATGGTCTCACCTTTGTACACGCACGTGGTGGAGCGGATAGTACCGAAGTTGCTGTGTCCAATGACCTGGGTGAAGAGCAGGGGCAGTGAGCGTCCTCCCAGGCACACAGGGTGACTCCCCAAGGGAGAATAGCCCCATCCCAAGTCAGCTCGCCTTGGTGGTGGTGCCCGTTGTAGCCCACGCTGCACTGTGCCTGAACATGGCAGGAGGGCCTAGGCCTGTGTCAGGAAGGATTCTGGGCCAGGAGCATGAGAGGAGGGGCTCATAGTTGTTTTGGGAAGACCTTGGGGCTGGGGTCACACCAAGAGGGTTTCAGGGCTATGTTAGGAAGGTTTGGGGGCCAGGGATGCAATCGGCCACATCAGGAGGGGTTTGTGGCTACAGCCCCATCAAGAAAGATAGAGAGACCAGGGCCATATTAGGAGGATCTAGGGGCTGTGTCAGGAGGAACTTGGATCCGGACGCTTTGCTCTCGCTCACCCCTAGGAGGTCATCATCCACCAGAAGAAGCCCCTCGAAGCCACCTGTGTGGTCCAGGACCACAGTGGATGGACCAAGCCGCCCTTCAACCTGTCCTGAAAAGGAGAGAGGTGGGTGTGGGTTGCACACGGCCCAGAGTCTGACAGATGCAGAGTGCACTGAGCCCCCCAGGGCGGCAGCCCCAGGTCCCCTAGGGCCCAGCCCTGGCTCCCCAACCACATTCCAGAAGCTATTACATACCCTGGCTCTCTTCATTCTCATTGTCCACATGCAACAGCTGCTCCAGATGCTCTGGCAGGTTCTGGAAGTTCAGGAGTTTCCTGGGGAGAGTAAGAGGCTGCGAGGGGCCCAAAAGTCCTTGAAACCAGCCAGATGACACAAACCCCTCTCCCATTCCCTTTCCCCTGAGCCTCAGAGAATGGCTACCCAGACTCCAGAAAAAGGGTTGTGCCAGTCCCAGATTCTGGCATGCTGGGGGTCAGAAGACTGGAATATCTGCTAAATTAAAAATTATGACCAATCCAATTTGGTGCACTTCAGGACTATTAAAACAAGGGGGGCGGGGTGCCTTTCTAAGGCTTAATCCCTTCATCTATAAAAATGGAAAAACAGCTGTCTGTCAGAGGTGCTATGAAGATTCCAAGGAATAATGCTCCCTGCGTAGCCCATAACCTGCCCACTCTTGAAGGTGGGCGAGGAAGGCTGGGAGAAGTGCTGATGCCCAAGATGGTCAGTACCAAGATCATCCAGTCCAGTCCTTGAACCCTGGTGTGTGGTCCCAGCCAGGGAAGCCTGTGTGTTGACCCAGACACGTCCTGGGAGGATGAAGAGCTCAGCCCTCTTAGCTGCTGGCTGGCTCGGTCCTGTACTCACCTCTATAGGAGAGGAGAGCACACGGCCTGCCACCTGCCCCAGCCAAAGGGGCTGGGAAAATCTGAGTGACTCCCTTATCCTCCCAGCACACATGCCCAGAGGAAAAAAGGCTCTGTCTAATGTCGGCCAGCTCAGTCCTGAGTTCAGCTGCTAAGAATAGCAGGGAATTGGGTGTCAGTAACTAGCGGGGATCAAAGAGCAGAGGCCTGATGTCCATCTGGATCCAGTCCACAGACTGCTGGCACCCATTCTTCCATCTCTAATCCTGGCTCCAACCCCAGTCATCCTCCTACAGAGTAGGCTCTGGAAGGGGGCGTAGGTGGACCAAAGCCCCAACTTTCTAGCAAGCTAGCTTCGACCCGGCACAGGGGCCAAATGTTCCCCTGCCATGAGCTACTAATGACCTGGAGCTGCAAGAAGTGGAGATACATGAAGCCTCCCACCGACTCCTGCTGAGCCCCAGGTCAAGGCCAGGGAGCACTCTTGCAAATGGGTGCCAGGCCAGTAGCATGGAAAGCTGTAGCCAACCTCATCTCTGAATACCCTATTGGGTCCGTAGATAAAGGAGGCTTCCTCAGCAGTATTTCTTACAGGCCCACACTTGGAAGGGCTGCTCTAGTCTTGCGTCTGCTCTCAAGAGCAGTTATGGGTGGCCAGCCTGAGACTCAAGCCTCACTAGGTGCCGGCAGCATTGCCCATTTGGCCAACCCCAGCACTCGCCTGCCCTTTCTGGACTGCCTAGATTCCAGCCCAGGACTCTGCATCCACACAACCCTGACTAATGGCTCTGCCACCTGCTCTCCCTCCTGGCAGCCATGGCCCCAGTGGCAGCAGGATGGCTTCTGGTATCATATGAGGTAGGGATCAGATGGCCCTGGGAACAGGCCAGGACTAGGGTTGGGGTGGAGGTGGGTAGCAGCCCTGAACAAGCAGAAACCCTCGGCCGTCACAGCTGCTTAAATGGAACAGGCAACAATGCTGCCCTTTGTGCCCACCCAGCGGGCAGAGGTTGTGACAGACCAGCCCTGGCTGGCAAGGGGGCTGAACTATAGAGACCCCCATGCCTCACTGCAGGGAGGAAGAATGTACAGGTCCCACTGGAGAAGTAATTCAGCAACAGTCTAAAGAGTGATTGCAGTTCAAATACTCCAGCCACATGATTCCAACCCTGGGCATCCAAACAGCATTGTTCATAAAAACAAAAGCTCCTCCAAACCAGGACAGCGCTCAGGGATACGGCAGACTCCAGGCCCTAAAAGATGCCCACATGCCCCAGCCACTGTAATACAGAAAAATCTGTAATGCAGAAAAACACTCAGAACACCATCTGATAACAAAGATAAGACTTTCCTAAATATTTTTGGAGGGACATGTTCATGGGACACATCTGTGGCAGTGATGATTTCACACGTTATCCATATTAAAACTTACTGGATTATATACTTTAAATACATGTAGTTTACTGTATAAATATTCCTCAATAAAAGTTTGTTTTAAGGAGCTGAAATTGACAAAAAGTTTTAACAAACTTTCCATACAGCACAATCCAAACTACATACATCTTGATATAAAGGAAACAGAAAGGAATCACACTCAAATGGTCATGTTAACATAAGATGACAGATGCTTCTTCTTTGTCTGTTTCTAAGTTTCTGCTAAAGTGCACCTGTAACTTTGACATAAGCTAAACTTAAATATATTACATAAGCAACGAAAAAAGCTGGTAGGGTCTGTGCTTCATAGATCCAAGCAGAGGCTACAGAGGGCCAGGGTGGGGCAGAGGTGAGGGCAGGTGCACACTGGACCAGATGCTGAGTGGGGAGTACTCAGGTGTGAAGTGCTATGATGAGTGCTGAGTGCACACCACTATGCCCCTACCCTCTGCTCCATCCTCAGAAGGAAGGTACTAGCACTGCCAGGGGAAAAGAAGAAGCGGGGTCCAGAAGGCAGACTCTCTGGCCGCAGGTGTCACAGCCAGGAGTAGCAGAGTGAGAATGGAGCTCAAGCCAGCCTCCCCAGAGCCCAGGCCCCCTTCCCTACAATGCCACCCCCAGCCTCTGGTCTGGTCCCTCAGGGAGAGGAGGGGCAATCCCCCGGGCCATACCTGCTGGTGGCTGCTGTGGGTGCCCGATCAGGAGAGGAAAAGATGCGGTGCAGGTAGTCATTCAGTAGCTTCTCATGCACGATGCCTGGGTCACAGATCAGAAGAGAGAGAAGGGACACATGGTCAGTGTGGCTCCCAGCTTCTCGTGGCCCCAGAGGCTCCTGGTCCCAGGTCCAGGGGTCAGAGAAGCAGTCACATTGGGTACCCTGCTCCATGGCTGCTGTCAGGGAAGAGGTGGCTCACAGTACAAGGGGTGCAGCAAAGCCTGAGACTCATTGGACCTGGGACCTTGCCACCTCTGTCTCTTCCTCCTTCTTCCCTCAACACAAGGAGCCTCCTCCCAGCCCTGCAAGCCCTCACCTGCGACCCTGGATTTCTCCGCATCTGAGGTCAGCCTGTAGCTCTTGCGGGAAAAAGACATGCTGGCCCCTTTGGATGCCATCTTTCATCGTTTGTGGGCAGCCAGTGGTCCTGGGGGCTGAAGCAGAGGCAAAGCCTGTCTATTCAAAGCTAGTCAAAGGCCCTCACACTGACCTCAGTCTTGGGGTGTCAGGAGGCTTGGGAGCAGGTGAAGCCAGTGCATGCACGCACGTGCGGGCACACACACACACACACACACTAACCCAGGGCACAAGAAAGCAGTGGCCTCCAGCTTCCTACACAGGGAGGGTGAGTCGGGTTCTGGGCCCATGTTACAGGGCCCCAGCATGTCCCAGGGCTCACACAGGGCCTGACACAGAGCAGGTGATAGATATATGTTTGTTAAACTAAATGAAATGCCTCAACCCAGTGGGAAATCAGATCAAAGTGTCTAAAGTGAGGTGGCCTAGGGGAAGAGCCCATGTATCCTTCTCAGTGGTAAGCCACACTGGGTCCATATCTGGAAGAGAGAACCCAAACCAAGCCAAGTCCACTGTCCAAGGCCTTGTCCATCTCCAGCCACAAGTCCTGCTGACACCCAAGGCCAGGACCCCCTTCCTCAGTTCCAGGATCATCCCTTCTCTATTCCAAAGGCCTGCTAGCTTTCCTTTTCGCACTTACAGACAGTCTCCCACCCCATCACAGCATCACCCTTGCCCATTCAAAGACTCCACTGGTCTTCCCACTGCTGTCCATTCCTCAAATATCATGGTGTTGCTACAGCTGCTTCAGAAGCTGCACTAAATTGCTAGTGCCAGCCTCAAAGATCTAGAGCTGTGCTGTACAACACAGTAGTTACTAGCCACATGTGGCTACTTAAATTTGAATTAAATTTCTAAAAATTTAAAAATCAACTTCTCAGGCACTCTCCCATCTGAGTGAAACAGATCCCACTCTGTCTATGGAGTGTGTAACTACTTTTACTTTAAATTAATCACCTAACCCCCAAACCTCGTGGCTTTTCCCTTCTGAAAGAGCCTGCACTCTATGGAGTATGTATCTCTCTAAATAAGTCTACGTTTACTCAAAAAAAAAAAAATCAATTTCTCAATTATATTAACCACATTTCACGGATTTTGTGGCCAGTGATTATGAGACAAGACACCGAACAAAAAGAATATTTCCATCATCACAGAAAGTTCTATCAGCTGGTTTAGAGCCTAGCCCTCGAGCAATACCTTAGACAGCACTCTTTTCTCTTATCTCACCCCAAACAGGTCCAGTGCTCCCGCCACACACCCTTGCTCACTCACGGTCCGCACCACGCCTGCCCCTCGGGAAAGTGACTTCCCACCCTACCGCCCACCGCAGGCAACCATGACCGCTGTCCCTCTCACTCCAGAACAGGTCCAGGACAGGTTAGACGTGGTCGCTCATCTGAGGAGCAAACCTTCCATCCACCCCGGGTGTCAGGTGCTGAAGACCCAGATGAGAAGTAGATTTTGACTTTGCTCGGGGGCTCCCTGCCACGTCGATCCTGTTCAGCCGCGCAGAGGAATCAGGGCTCAGAACAGAACCGACCCCATCTCGGAACCCAAGGACGTGAGGGTAGCGCTGGTCTCTGCCAAGTCGCCCCCGCCCGGCCCCAAGCTCCGGAGGCTCCTCCAGGACAACTCCAGCCCGGAGTCTCGCACTTTAGACTGCGACTCCCTGAGCGACGAGCACCCTCGCACTAGACAGGCCGAGGCCGCAAGGCGAGCCGCGGGGACCCACCCCACCCGGAGTTCAGCCGCCCCTCACTCACCCCTAGTGTCGGCCGCGGCGTCCCGGCTCACAACATCCGCCCAGCCTCTCGGCTACGGTGTCCGTCCAGGGCCAAACCGCGCGCCCGCCGCGCAAGCGCATTAGCCTGCGCAGGGCCTGCGCCGGGTGGGTGGGGGGGGGGCCTCCACGGCCTCCGGGATGTTCCCGGTGCCGCCTCGCTCCAGTGCCCAACCATCTCTGACCCCCGCCTGCGCCGGAGGAGCTCCTAGCACAGCCGTGTCGCAACTGTGTCCTGACTGGGAGACTTTGCTGCCTATTTCAACTCCTACCAGCTACTTGCAGACCCCACCCAGAGGTCCCCTAGGATGCCGGAAAGGCGGCTCCTCGCAGGGTCCCTGCTCCCTGTCACCCTCACCTCCATTCAGGCCTGACGGGTTGCCTCGCTCACCTTCCCTGGGATGGCACCTCCGGCGGGGCTAGGGGGGCCCTCTATCTGGGGCGTGGACAGACCCGCCTCCAGCAAAAGAGGCAGGCTGTTTTGGGGCTGGAGCAGGGAACGTTATCCACTTTACAGGGGAAGGCTGAGGCTCAGGCAACTTTAATATCACTGCCTCTGGCAGCAACCATGTCCACGCTGTCCTTCCCTTCAGAGAAGCCTAGGCTGCAGGGGGGCTCCACTCCCACTCCAGGGCACCTCAAGTGCCCCAATTAACCTTTCCAACACTGTCCACTACACAGAGAGGCCTCACAGGGGCTAGCTGTGCCGAAGTGAAGACCCTTGCCACCTCACCTAGGGGCTCTGACGTTGGCCCCACCCCCATTCCTGCCACTGGGTCTCAGGTCAGGCCCCATCAGGCCTAGAGTAGAGGTGTGGAGCCAGAGCCACCCAATCCCCTAGGGACAGGTTTCACAACTTCCCGGATGGGGCTGTAGTGGGTCACAGTGCAGCCTCCAGCCAGGAGGATGGAGCGGCTCCCACTCCTGCTGCTTCTGACGCAGTGCTCAGGGGCCCCTGGTGAGTGCCTTTACTGCCCCCTACCCTGCCCTAATCCCCCAGCTGCCTTCAGGAAGAGGTTGGCCCCAGGCCCATCCTGCTGTTTGAGCCAGGAGCTTACCTTCCTACTAGGCACAGAGCAGTGAGTGACCTTGGCTTCTTGCGTAGAGCTGGGCAGCCTGAGGAATAAACACACAGCCTATACAGGCTTGCGTTAGAACACCTGCTACAAGCCTACCGTAGCACTGAGGCAGTGATTTGGACCTCACGGATGCATGCACACATGCGGGCAGTTATCCTTCATGAGCCTGATTTAACTCTCTAACTTAGCAAACATCCTCACGCTAGTGAGAGTCCGGACTTGGAGTCAGAATACCTGGGTTGGGCCTCTGCCTAGTTAATATCATAGCTCTGAGCCTTCACATTCTCATCTGAGAAATGAGATGAGAAAAGCTCCACAGGTAAAGCACCATCACCCACTGCTCTCACAGAGTCAATGTATTACACCTGAGCCTAGTGCCTTGCCCACTAAACAAATGCACTAGTGATAACTACCACCTGTCCGGGCCTGCTTCTCCCACCCAAATACAGGGGTCTGACCCTTGAGGTCTATTCCAGAAGCCTTGTAGTTTGATCCCCTGAATTAGTAAAGTGTGGAGGTACTGATATGCATGCCCACCCTGCAGGGCAGCGCTCGCCCTTGAATGACTTCCAGGTGCTGCGAGGTACAGAGCTGCAACACCTGCTACATGCAGTGGGGTCCAGGCCTTGGCAAGAGGATGTAGCAGACGCTGAGGAGTGTGCAGGGCGTTGTGGGCCCCTACTCGACTGCAGGTGAGTGGCCACAGGAACCTAGGTAAGACTGTACTTAGGGAAATCTGGACACCGGGTGACCCTGTGCCTCCTTCTCCCAGGGCTTTCCACTACAACGTAAGCAGCCACGGTTGTCAACTGCTGCCATGGACCCAGCACTCACCTCATACACGGCTGCAGCGCTCCAGGCGCTGCGATCTCTTCCAAAAGAAAAGTGAGTGGCTGCGGAGAAGGGCAGGCTGAAGAGAGAGGTGCTGGGGCCCCAGGCCTTGTTGATCCTGGGTCTTGTGCTCCTAGGCTATGTTCGGACCTGCATCATGGACAATGGGGTCGAGTACCGCGGCACCGTGGCCATCACCGTGGGTGGCCTACCCTGCCAGCGCTGGAGCCTCAGGTTCCCCAATGACCACAAGTGAGACAGACAGCTCCCCTCTGTCCCTGCCGGCCTGGCGCTTGCTCCCGGCACGCACTGTATTGCTGCTCTCTAAACCCAGGTACACGCCCACGCTCCGGAATGGCTTGGAGGAGAACTTCTGCCGCAACCCGGACAGGGACCCCGGAGGTCCCTGGTGCTATACAACAGACCCTGCCGTGCGCTTCCAGAGTTGCGGCATCAAGTCCTGTCGGGAGGGTAAGTGGTTCCGGGTCAAGCCAGGGGCGGGAGTATGCCCACGCCGGTCCACGAACCCACCCGCCCCGTGTCTCCAGCCGCTTGCCTTCTGTGCAATGGCGAAGATTACCGTGGCTCGGTGGACCGCACCGAGTCAGGGCGCGAGTGTCAGCGCTGGGACCTGCAGCACCCGCACCCGCACCCTTTTGAGCCGAGCAAGTACGCGTGGGCGGGCTCCGCACGCGGGGGGCCGGACAAGGGGAGGGCCCAGGACTGCAGGGGCGGGGCGATGTGAGGCAGCGGTTGGGGCCAGATAGGGCCTGAGTCTCAGGAGAGTCTTGTTCATGCCCCGCTGCCGCCCCCAGGTTCCTTGAAAAAAATCTGGACGACAACTATTGCCGGAATCCGGACGGCTCGGAGCGGCCCTGGTGCTATACCACCGACCCACAGATGGAGCGGGAGTTCTGCGATCTCCCCCACTGCGGTAGAGCGCGAGGGCGGGGCCTGGGAGGGCACCTGGGACGCGTGGGGGCGTGGCCTTGCTGGGAAGAGAGGAGGGGCTGGGCGTGGCCCTGTGGTGGCCCAAAGAGCCTGCGGCTTCGCCTCAGCCCCACGCCGGGTCTAAGCTCCCTCTTGGGCTCCGACCGGTATCGGTCCATCCAAGGGTCCGAGGCACAGCCGCGCCACGAGGCCACGACACTCAACTGCTTCCGCGGGAAAGGCGAGGGCTACCGGGGCACGGTGAACACCACCGCCGCGGGCGTGCCTTGCCAGCGTTGGGACGCGCAGCACCCGCATCAGCATCGCTTTGCGCCGGAGAAATACGCGTGCAAGTGAGGTGGTGGGCCGCCGCTGGGGGCGTACTCCTGCTGGTGGGACCTGAGGGGGTCCCGGGCGGAGCTTGAAGGAAGGCGGGGTCTGGGGCGGGGCTGGAGGCTGGGCTCCCGGCCGAGGCTGGCTGACCGGTCCCTGGGCTGGGACCCACCGGGCTGAGCCGAGCACCTGCTCAGGGACCTTCGGGAGAACTTCTGCCGGAACCCCGACGGATCGGAGGCGCCCTGGTGCTTCACATCGCGGCCTGGCATGCGCGTGGCCTTCTGCTACCAGATAAGGCGGTGCGCGGACGACGTGCGGCCCGAGGGTAAGACCAGAGCTGGGGCTGGAGGCACGGAGCCGGAGGGCTAGGGAGAGAACCAGCTGACGGCCGCCTCCCTCTGCTTCCTGCAGACTGCTATCACGGCGCGGGGGAACTATACCGGGGTTCGGTCAGCAAGACCCGCAAGGGCGTCCGGTGCCAGCGCTGGTCTGCCGAGATGCCGCACAAACCTCAGTGAGTAGGTCCGCGCGCCCCGCCCCTCTTAGACTAACCCGCGGCGTTCTCAAACTGGAGCCCTGCGTTGGTTTGGCATTACCCTGCTATGATTTTGTCCCCTCTCCCACCTAGGTTCACACCCACCTCCGCCCCACAAGCGCAACTGGAGGAGAACTTCTGCCGGAACCCGGACCGGGATAGTCACGGGCCCTGGTGCTACACCACGGACCCGGGGACCCCGTTTGACTACTGTGCACTGCGGCGCTGCGGTAAGCACCCGCGACACTCCCCCGGGGCCCCGCCCCCAGCCTCCACCGCCAAAGGCTGGCTCCCTTAACGCGGCTGAACTTGGGTGTTTCAGATAATGACCAACCGCCGTCCATCCTGGAGCCCCCAGGTACGGGGCCAGGCGTGGGTTGCTGCCCCTTTAACCCCCATCTCCATCCAGTCGAGGGTTTCAATGAGCCCGTTCTATCCCCCAGACCAAGTGCTGTTTGCAGAGTGTGGCAAGAGGGTGACTCACCTGGACCCACGGCGCTCCAGGCTGCGTGTGGTGGGGGGTCAGCCTGGGAACTCACCCTGGACAGTCAGCTTGCGCAACCGGTGAGACACAACTGCCTGATCCCCCAGGAGGGGCTGAAGCTGTATCTTCTGTGCTATGTCAGTGGAGGGTGGGAAACTGTCCCTGGCCTCAGAGGCCTTAGCCAAGAGATGGCAGGCTGCAGGACTGTTTCCTAACCTGCACTCCTCCAGGCAGGGCCAGCACTTCTGCGGAGGCTCCCTAGTGAAGGAGCAGTGGGTACTGACTGCCCAGCAGTGCTTCTCCTCCTGGTGAGCCTCCCTTGGGTTTGGGGACCCAAGGGATCCAGTCCCAACCCCTTGCCTTCATCTCCCCCTTAGCCACCTTCCCTAGACAAGCCAACAGGGGAGTGTTGGGCAGCAGACTGAATCACGAATGATCTAGCAGAGCTTCTCTCCCAGCAACATGCCTCTCATGGGCTATGAGGTGTGGTTGGGCACCCTGTTCCAGAACCCGCAGCCTGGGGAGCCAGGCCTGCAGCGCGTCCCAGTGGCCAAGATGGTCTGCGGGCCCTCAGGCTCCCAGCTTGTTCTGCTCAAGCTGGAGAGGTATGTGACAAAGGGGTATGAGGTGGGACAGGGCCTTGTGGCCTCAGACCCTGAATGCCCTCATTCCTGCTGAAGACCTGTGACCCTGAACCAGCGTGTGGCCCTCATCTGCCTGCCCCCTGAGCGGTATGTGGTGCCTCCAGGCACCAACTGTGAGATCGCAGGCTGGGGCGAGACCAAAGGTAAGAGCACAGGGTAGGGGCAGGGACTGCTTTGGGCCAAGAGGCCCAGCTTTGGATCCCACCCACAGATCCTCTTCTTCCCATTCCCTTCACTGTAGGTACAGGGGACAACACGGTCCTGAACATGGCCCTTCTGAACGTCATCTCCAACCAGGAATGTAATGGCAAGCACCGAGGCCGCGTACGTGAAAGTGAAATGTGCACTGAGGGACTGTTGGCCCCTGTGGGTGCCTGTGAGGTCAGTGGCAGGGCCATTTGGCAAGCTGAAAATGTACTACTTTGCCCCCATGGGGGCTGGTCTCTGCCATGGCCCCAGCCCCCCTCACCAGTTCTTATACCTATCAGGGTGACTACGGGGGCCCACTTGCCTGCTTTACCCATGACTGCTGGGTCCTACAGGGAATTATAATCCCCAACCGAGTGTGCGCACGGCCCCGCTGGCCAGCCATCTTCACACGTGTCTCTGTGTTTGTGGACTGGATTCACAAGGTCATGCGGCTGGGCTAGGCCCAGCCTCAATCCTGTGTGCCTTGGGGAGGATGAAGCTATCTGTCAGACATAAAGCCACCTTTCTTCTTTATGCCTCTGAAGGGTGCTTCTTAGCCTCTGCTTCTAGGGCATGAACTGGCAACACCTCCTTAGGGCCTGGGTGGCTCGAGTCCAGCACACCCTGGGCCGGGCGATCTGACCCTAGGGCTACCTTAGCCTGTAGGTGCTGTGGAAACCAGGGCCTCACTGGTCCCCCAGATAAACTTGGGAGGGGAAGGATGGTGTAGGGCAGTTTCTAACAGAAGGGGCTGCAGCAGAGGGAGCTAGCCTGGTGGAGTCCCACGTGGCCAGGACAGGCAGCGGTTCAGTCTCTCACTATCCCCTGCCCCCTCACATTGGCAGTAGATGCCGTCCTTATGGCTGCCACACCCAGGGCCTACGGCCTCTGAACCCCAAGGGTGGGGCTGGGGTTACAGGTGGCTTGGTACAAAGTACCAGCAAGAACCAGACTCTGTGTCCTCATTTATTATGAGTATGTAGTCCACATTCCTTGGCTCACCTATCCATGGAGTCCAGAGCCCAGGCTGCCTTTCACCACTCTGCTAGACCCTGGGGCTCTCCAAGAGCCAAGTGCGGCATATGCCAGCCGGCTCATGCAGAGAGGTAGGGCTTCAGTTGCCCAAGTGTGTGCACAGCCAGAGCACAGCATTCATGAAGCTGTCTGATTCCACTTCCACCTCTGACAGTGTATGGGTGCTTTTGGGATAGAGCAGGAGCCTGCAAGGGTCGGGCAGTGATGTTTGAGGTTGGAGGATCCTCCCCTGCTCACCTGCTCACCTGCTCACCAGCTCCCAGGGCTGTCGCCAGATGTGTGCCACACTCACCGAACTGGCACATTCCGGGCCTTGAGGGCACGGTAATACTCCATGCCCTGTTTGAAGGGCACACGCCTGTCCTCCTGGCCCAGCATCAGTAACAGTGGAGTCTTCACCTGGATGTGTGGGGAGTCGTCGTAAGCAGGGTCCGGGGCCCTGGACACACTGGCAGCACAGTGGGCAGGGGGAGGGCTGTGTACCTGAGAGGTGTACTTGATGGGCGACCTGTCCAGCATGTCAGCCCACAGGCTGAGGTCTGGCAGGCAGTCGCTGCTGTAGGGGAAGCCAGACTCCACCACGCACCTGCAAGAGACTGAGCTGAAGCAGCCCCTGGAGTTCTGGGGCCTACGGGAACTCCATGAGGGTATGGGGTAGAGGCGAGAAGGGCAGGGACCTGTGGGCACACCCACCAGTCAGGGATGTCAGTAGAGCCCATCATGGAGGCAATGTTGATCACAGGGTTCCGTACCACACAGGCGCCGTAGGTCTCTGGGTACTGACCAATCAGGTGGCAGGAGAGGAAGCCACCATGGGAACCACCCATAAGGGCCACACGGCCTGCGTCAAAGTGTTCCTCCCGGAGCACCTGCTCTACTGCAAACTACAGGGTGGGGCAGATCATGCTGCAGCCGGCTGCCTGCTCAGCAGGATGAAGGCACACCCCCAAGAACCTACCCTCCAACCTGTCCAGAAGCCCCAGCCCCTGCTACCTGGACGTCCTTCACATCCTGGTGGCCCACATTGCCGGGGAGGGAGAAGATGCTGTCCTGGCCAAAGCCCGTGGAGCCACGATAGTTCACTGGAGGCCAGGGAGGGACCAGACAGAGTAGTCAAGTGACATTCCTAGCTCCCCGGATACCCTTTCACCCATATGTGAAGTAGGCCTTAGGGCCAGCTGCCACCACAGACTCAAGGGGAAGGGGCTAAGAGATCTGAGAAAGCCCAGTGACTACAGCAGCCTTCCCATGGAAGTCTTGATTTAGCCCATGTTATCACCATGCCATGGAACCAGAGGCTGGGCGAGGGCAGTTTCTGATAGTGGTTACCAGATCCAGACTACAGAGAGGCCTGGAGACTAGGGTGATACAAACCAGATCCACTCCATCGATACCCCACAGCCCTACCAGAGCCGTGGGCCCTGCTCACTCACCCAGTAGTACTGCAAAGCCCATCTTGCAAAGCATGGCTGGGAACAGCATCCAGGCAGTGACAAAGGATGAATGGGGTCCCCCTGCAGATAGGGAGCAGAGAGAGGGTGAAAGAGCCAGATAGGAGGGGTGGTGGGAGGGCAGGGACTCTCAGGCCAGTTGCCTACCGTGGGGCATGACCACCATGGGCACCTGGGTCTTATCTGGAGGATCGCTGGGCTGCAGAAGGATTGCTTCAAAGTCAAGGCCAGCTGCAGGGAGAAAGGCAATCAGCAGGGCCGGTGCTAATCCCCAGGGGCTTCCCGAGCCAAGGCCTCAGCTGTAGGTGCGGGTCTGGGGCTGACCTCTGAAACAAGAGACCTGGCCAAGGTAGCCCACACTGTGACACATGGACCCCAAGAGGCTCATGCTCCTGCCCTAGTCAGGGAGTCTCACTGTCTGCAGGGACAACATCCTGGGTAGCGTGTGGTCACAGAGGCCTTGTATAGGACTGTTATTTGGGCTTCGTTATCCCACCACAGATGATTTGGTCTGGTGATGCCCAGACACTACTCCCCATGACTGACCACAAGAGGAACAGAAAGCCTCTTGGAGATAATCTCAAGAGACCCCAAAATGTGAGACAGGAGGTTAGAAAGGTGACCACAGACCCTATATGCTGGGGAACTCAAGAGAAGGTGTCCCTCAGCCCTTGGCCCAGCTCACCATACTGCACATGCTCTTGCTCTGGGGGTGGCTGTAGTACCCGGATGCTCCAGGAGATGTCAGGAATGGGCTCGGCCTCCTCCAGGGACACCCAGGATACTGTCTGCTCCTTCCCCGCAGGAGGCAGGAACCCAACTTTCTGCCAAGGCAAAAGAGTGTGTCACAGGCCTGGCTGCCTCCCTGCCTTTCCACCTCTGAGAAAGGGCAACTCTCATTATGGTGGGCCGTCTGCCCACCTCCACAGGGTACAGCATGGACTCCTGTCGTAAGCTGATATGTACAAAGGTACTCATGTAACCACACATTCGTACCCCTCCCTCCTCAGCTTCTAGGCTCTGCCGTCTCCCTGTACTGTTATACCCAGGGACTGGGCACTTTCCCAGACACCCTGTTCTGTACAGAGCAGACCTTAGCCCAGTAGTTCCTCCGCATGGTGCCAGACCCTCATGGACTAGCTACCCTGGACCCACACCTTGGCCTCTCACATGCTGACCAGCCACAGTCAGACTCTGAGGCCACTTCCCTGACCTGGGGGGCTCTGCCTGCATGGAACCTCTGCCTTCTGGCCTGGGCGAACCCCCACCATCACTCACCAGGCTTGGGGGCAGGCTGGGCGTGGAGAACTGTGCCACCATGAGGTCCCGGTCAATTGTGAGCAGCTTCCAGCTTCCACCTGACCCCCCTGGAGAAGGCAGATACCACCACCATTCCCACCCCTCCCTGCAGAGCCAGAGTCCCAGCCTGAAGGCTCCACAGCGAGGTGCCCCTTCCACCCTGAGAAGCAAAGGGACACCCACAAAGGGACACAGCTCTGGGTGAGCTTCCTGCTCAGTCCATTCATCCAGCAGGTGCTGGCTGTGCCCCGGGACTGCCAGACCTGAGGACACACCAGACCACAGGGCACATCCACCCACCACCTGATGGACTGCAGTCTGCAGGGGCAGGGGCTGCTAGGCCCAGGTGGGGGTGGGCTCTGATTCTAGGCAGCAGGGTCCAAGGAGATCGAGATTCCTAAGCAGCGGCTGTACAGAGATGTTTGTGGAGGAGTGAGTACAGCCAGGGCAGGTGGAGAACTCAAAAACATTTTAGGGACAGAATCACCAGGCCTGGGTAAGAGGAAGATGAGGGAGCCAATCCAGGGCTTCTCTTGGGCCCTGGAGTGACAGAGGTGCCTCTGCCTGAGGTTTGGGGAGGAGGAAGGATGACTGACAGATCCTGACAAGAGAGAATTTTCTGGGTTCAAGGAGCAGGGTGGGAGCCATGCAGAGGCAGAGCCAGGACACAGGGAGCAGAGAAGGCTGTCCGTTGGTGGGATAAGGGTCCCCATGAAACTGTCAGTAAAGGCTGTGGAGTAGTCAGTGGTGCAGAGTGACCAAGAGTGCGGCCACTGCCCCATGTGCTCAAGCTTTAGTCCCACCCCTGGCCTGGCTGGTCCACTTGCCAGCCCTGCTCACCTGCCGTCAGAGAGGTCACAGTGCCCATCTGAGTGTCCACAGCAAACAGGTCCTGAAGCAGAAGGGAGGCCACGTGTGGTACCACATCCCAGAACCCAGTGGGTCATGCCCCCATCTCTGCTCTACCCTTTTGGGGACCTTGGGCCAGGCCAGGCCAGAGCTGTGAAGGACTATGGTGACAGCTACTCAGTGCAGCAGGGAGTGGCCTGAGGGCCTGGGTTCATATCCCAGCTCCGTTACAACTTGCTGAGTGACCCTGGGTAAGGTAAGGAATGACTCTGAGCCCCTTTGAACTACACTGTGGATCAAATGAAATCACATCCCAAAGGAGCCTGGCATACTGTGCTGTCCCCACCCAATCACTGGGAGAAAGCCACTGTCCCATCTCTATGAGCTCCCTGTATGGTGTTCAGGGGCCCATCCCAGTGGCGGCCCCCTTGTCCTCCAGCTGGAAATGCTGAGGAAGGGCAATGTTTTGCATCTCTGCCTCAGGAGAAAGGGCCAAGGGCTCTGTTGTGAGGTACCCAGGCAGCCAGCCCCCTCAAGGAAAAGCAAGTCCAGGACAGGGGCAGGCAGGGCCTTAAAGAACCAGTGAGACCTTGTGGCTGGGCAATGTGCATGTGCTATGTCCCAGGCCCACAGCTCCTGGGGGTTGGTCAAGGGCCGCCTCTCAACACAGTCAGGGCCCCTTACCTGCCGGCTGCGCTGAACAGAGTCAAAAACCACTCTCTGGCTGTCAGCTGACCAGCATCCCAAAGGCAGAAGGCTGCAGTAGATCCCAGAGAAGTTCTCTGCAAAGGCAGAGGGCTGGGGGCCACGTCCAGGAATGGAGGTGTAGAGGGCTTAAGACTATGAGGCAGGCTGGGTTGCTGGGGAATTCACCTGGGACCCCCCAAATGTGACAGAATGGCAGCCCCACATATGGGGGCACCCTAGGTGATGAGGCATGGCCTGAAGAGGGGGCTGAGAGGCAGAGGCCTCTGAGGTCCCAAGAGAGGGGGAACGTGAGAACTTCTGAGAGAAACCACGGGTGCTCAGAAGAAATGCACTGGCATTCCTCTGAGCTGCTCTTATTTGGTCCCTGGTGGGCACTGGATGCTGTAACCAAGACAACACCTGTCTGTCCATTACCGTACTTAGCAGAGTGCTGTGCAAAGGAGGCTGAATAAATCCTACCCTCTAATATCATCCCTCTTGTAGCCCTTGCTACCATCCTACAAAGAAGGCAGGGATAACTGCCAGCTTCTCACATAAAGAAATGGAAGCTTGGGGAGGTCAGGACACTGTCCAAGGACACACAGCTATTAAGGGGCAGAGCTGAGATTCAGACCAGGTCCCCACTGCTACATCCCTGCAACGCCAAGAGAAGAAAAGGAGACCATCCCTTGTCCTTGATTCCTGGAACTGACCAGGCGGCCTAAGGAAAAGAGACTCACCCCTCACATCCTTGTTCAGGATCCCAAGCAGAGTTGCGAGCACTCAAGACCGACTGGAGCTTGTCGGCCAAGGGCCACCCTCCCAGAGACCCCGCTGCCTCAAGGCCTTGGACTGAACAAATGCTAGGATGGGGGCTGGGAGTGGGAGAATGAGCACCCTTGGACTAGGACCTGCCAACCTAGTGCACTTTCTGAGACCCTTTGAAGGAGCAGTGGCTTTAACCAGCCATTGGAAAAATAAGAAATATCTATGGGCTGCAGCATGGGAATGAAACAATCTAAATCCTCAGCCAGTTTGGGCTGCTCTGATCTCAGCTTCAGTCTAGCTAACTTCCTTCTATCAGAACCATTCCCTACAGCGATGGCCCCAACCCCTGAGGAGGCAGAACCTAGGGCTGGCCCAGCAGGAGGGAGACTTCAGAAGGAACCCAGGAAGGAAGAGCTGAGGAGGCTGCCCCTGAGCCAGGATAAAAGCTGGCAGGAAAACAGAGCTGCAGGCTCCACTGCACTCAACCAGCCACACACCCCTTACCTCCCAGCTGCCGAGGCACGACATCCACCACCACCGAGGTGACCCTGGTGTACCAGTCATACTGCAAGAGAACATAGTGGTCAGGCCCACCAAGGGACCGGCAGTACCCTCAGGGCATGGAGCTCTGTACACCTGTCCTCTTCCATGATAGACTAGCATAGCCTCAGGGAAGGGAGGGGAGGACCTGAGAGG
Organism: Camelus bactrianus; assembly: GCF_048773025.1. Lineage (NCBI taxonomy): Eukaryota > Metazoa > Chordata > Mammalia > Artiodactyla > Camelidae > Camelus > Camelus bactrianus. The sequence continues at coordinate 33,857,937 of NC_133555.1, forward strand.
AGCACGGTGTATCTTCTTTCTGGTAACCTGGACGAGCTGTCCAAGGGGCCTCTGACTTTCACTAGGAGCCCAGAGCTCTTCGTGAGCAAAGACTATGTAACTGCCCACTACATCCCAGGCCCTTGCAGAGCCTGGCCACGTACAGTGAGAAGCAATGGGAGGAGCATTCGTGTAGACAGAGGATGCTCTCTAGGTGGTGAGTCTGGGTTGTGCAGAGGCCCCCATGCTAGCACTCTCAGCCTCTGGGCCCTGCCTTGAAAGGATAAGCAGAACTCACACCATCACTGCACCCACGAAAGGAGGTCCACTGAGCGGCCTGTGGGGAGACAAAGCTGACCCTTCAGCTCTCACCCACCATCCCCTCTTCTTGCTGACCTCCCCCCTCCCCCTCCCCCAGCTCACCAGGCACAACTGGCTACACTGCTGATGGGGGACCAGAGATGGGAACCGCAGGTAGATGATGCGACATTGGTCTGGGCTCAGCCGAGGAGAAGAGACAGCCAGACAGTCATCTGAGAGGAGCTCTGGACCAGACAAAAATGTGAGCATCACGCAGGCTGTCAGGGCCATTGTGTGTCAGCAAAGCACAGGTAGATGCCAGCACTTACCACATTTCCCCTTGATGAGGTCCACATAGTACAGGGCTGACCTGGAACCATCAGAGAGACACTCAGCTTCAAGGCCAGTCTGAGCTACAAGGCACCCTTGCTCTGCCCCTTCGATTGTTCTCACCTTCGATTGGTGCAGAAACGGATGCCCAGCCGGAAGGGCTCATGCCACCAGCCCACGAACACCACACCTGTGTCTCCAGGGGCCCAGAATGCCTGTAAACAAGACCACAGGGAAGATGTGGATAAGGGGCAGTAGCTCAGGCAGGGCCCTCAGACTCCAGGAGTGATGTGGGCAGAGTCAGCACTAACCTGTCCGGGGGACACACTCTCAGGGACCCCCTCAAGCACAGAGATGTTGCCACTCTCGACATCCAGCACGCAGAGCACAGGAGTGCTTTTAGAAACCATGTTTTCTCCCCAGTCTTCGTAAAACAAGAACTGATCCCCCTGAGAACACAAGACACTCAATGCCCAGCTTGTCTTGCAGGACCCTGCCCTGCCCTGCCCTCTAGAAGCCAGTGCCTCCCTGGTTCTGATAGACGCAGTGTGCGTAGAAAGCAGACTGAGCCCCAGGCTGCCCTGAAGGGCCTTTGTGGACTTGCCACAGCCACAGCACCTTAATGGCCTGGTCTGGCTTCTTCAGCCTAGCCATCTCGTCATCGCTGCCACTGATGTCCAAGGCTTTGGTATGAAAGAAGGACTCAGCCTTGGGACGCTTCTTCTCTGCCACGTATAGTAAGTGTGTCTCCGAATGCGACCAGGACAAGCAGCCAAAGCAGTCTGGGTGCAAGGAGGGCTGATCAGGGGGAGCCCTGGGTTATGGCTGCCCCTCCTGTCCACCCTGCCTGCTCACCAGCCGGCTGCCTCACCATCTTCGTAAACTGGCCCATGTTTCTCCAGCGCCAACAGGTTGAAGCTCTTGAGCTTCCGGTTCTTCTCCCAGACCTGAGGACATCTGGGAGTGAGGTTGCTGTCCTTTTACAGAGCCTCATCTGTGGGACTGAGCCTCAGTTTGCCCACCACCTGGTCCCACGCAGACTTACTTCCAAAAACTGCTTCTCCTCCCCTGTGCCTGGGCCTCCAGCCTTGCGCAGCACAGCTTTCATGCTGCCTGAAGGAGATTCTCTGCTCAGCAGCCTAAGGAGGATATGGGGTAGCAGGTTAGAATTACCTCCCACCCAGTGATAGCCCATCCTGTCCCCTTACTGGCCACAACCTCTTTGACAAGATTCTTGAGACTCTGGCCCACATCCATCCCTGCACCCCTTCTAGCGCCACCATGGCAGCTGCCTTGCATCCCCTCCCTGAAGCAAGGCCTCTAGTCCTGGCCCAAGTTTGGAGCAAGCCTTCAGTGTTTATGACCATGTCACCAGAGACTACCTGAGCTCCCAAGGGGCAGGAACCTGGCTCCCAACCTCCCTTCTAGGCCCTACTCACACCAAGGCATATGGTGGGCATTTGTAAAAGGCTTGCAGATGGCTGTGGCCTTGCCCACAAGCTTCCTTCCTCAAACTTACTCCCCCCGGGTCTCCACACTGTTGCCCGCAGGCCCTGCAAACACCACTGAGTCCCCGTCATGGAACACCAGGTACTGGCGGCAGAATCGGATGTTCTCCATACGTTCCAGGTCCCTCTGGATCCACTCTGCGAGGAGAGGCACGAGGCTGCTCAACTTGACTAGTCCCAGCACAGGCTGCCCTACCCAATCCCAAGCAGGCCCAGCCCACCTCCCTCAATCTGTCTTCAGATATTCTGGGGGCAGGATGGGCATCATTTGGCCACAACTCAAGACTAGGCTTGCAGAGCCTGAGCTGACAATATCTTGGAGTGTAACCATTACTGCCCCAAGCATCCACTCTAGAACCTTGAGGGTGGATATGGGATAGGATGATGAGGGTGACTCTTACAAAGCCCACACTCTGCACCCATTGGCACCATCCCATAACACCCCAAAGAGCCCCATATACACCTGTGTGCAAGGATCTCTGGGGGATTCACCCTTCCACTCCTACACTCTACAAGCCCAGTTTCCTCCACACATCCGTGTGCACTGTCAGGCAGCGAGCCTGCCTTCACACCCTCCTCCTCTCCACTCGAGTGCATGGCCCCGTAAAGAGCCCGCCACCGATTCCTCTCCATATACACACCAGTGTGCACCGTCCGGTAGTGGCCCCCGTACTGCGTGGTGACCTCCGGGCCCAGGCAGGCGGCGCTCAGCGCGGAATGGCGGCTAAGGCCCCGGTACAGCGCCGCCGCCTCTTCGGGCTCGTTCAGCAGCACCTGCGCAGGGGACACACGAGGGTCAGGCCCGGCCCGGGCTGCAACGACCACGGGAACCGCGAGCCGATCCCTCACCTGACGCTCCATGTTGGCCCTGGGCGGTCCGGGTGGTATTGCGTGCTGGCGCCCGGAAGTGAGACTCCAGGGGCGGAGCCGAGAGCGGCCCCGCCTGTCTCCGCCGCGGCCTCGCCGCTTAGTGAGCGGGGCGGGACCTTCGACGAATGGGCGAGGACCTTTAGCAGGGGGCGGGGCTTCTAGGGGAAGGGGGTGGGGCCTGGGAGGAAGAAGGAGCTGCGGCCTAGAGTCCTGGAGGGAAGGAGCGAGTCCTTTTGGGGCGGACTAGGTCGGTGGGAGGAGGGCTCTTTGGGCCAAGTCCCATGTCTGTTACTGGGAGCGGCGGGAATGGGATTTCCGAGGAGAAGGGGTTGCGCTGTGGAAACAGAATAAAGGCGTGGGTCTTTAGGGAGGGGCGAGGCCCGTGAGGAACAACAGGGCCCACGGGGAAGGGGGTGAGGCGGGACGGGGGTGGGTCTTAAGCAATCGGGGGGCGGGGCCTGAGAGCTCTGCGGACCAAGGGCTCTTCGAGGACTTGAGGCGGGGCGGGGCGGGGCAGGACTGAGTCCAGCGAGGGTAGTAAAATCGAGAGGTGAGGGGCGGGGCCTGAGAAGCGGGGTGCGAGCAGATGCCATCCCCAGCAGAGATCTCCCGCAGCCCGGAGGCTGACTGTCGGTCCTTCTGGTCCATTACAAGGCAAACATTCACCAGATGGTTCCAGGCCCTGCTCTGGAGGGGCTCTCAGGCCAACGAGAAAAGAAGGGCGGAGGTGCGCTCCCGGCCGAGCGCGCGGAGCTCTGGGGTGTGGGGCAAAGAAGGACGGTGCCAAGTTCACAGGGGTGTTGCCTGGTTTTATCGGCCACCAGGCCTACCCCAGAAGCTATCTGTTCCTGCAGCCATCACCCGCCCCGCTCAGTGGCACCTTGCTGGGATCGTGAGCAAAAGGGCCTCTGCCTCCCCAGGCCTCAGCCCAAGCTCTTGGGGGCAGAGGGCTTGGTGGGGTCAGGCTCCACCCAGAACCAGAGAGCTTCCTGTGGAAAGAAAAACCTGGGCAGGCAGGCTCCCTGGGCACAGTTGCACTGGACTGGGTGGGTTATGTTGCCAGAAGAGGGCAGGAGAGACTGGGCAGCTATCAGGCCAGCATTGATGTCCCATCCTCCGTATACCCTGAGACTGGCTGGTCTTCCATACCTCAGGGCCCTGACTCCATATGCCCTGCCTGGCCTTTGAGTGAGATCCTGCTTGACTGGCCTGAGGCTTCCCCTTCCCCATGAACCACATCGGGCTAGTTAAGTAAACAGTTTCCACTTTCTGAGGCCACTTGCATTTGTGAGTGTCTAGTGTGTGCAGGACTGTTAAGGCCAGAACTGGGAGCAGAAAGAGTGGCCCGAGCCACCAATCTGGGTGGAAAGTGGGAAACTAGGATATTCCTCACAGCGTTCTTTACCACAGGAAACTGGGAACATGGTGCCTGTCCTTCAGGGCACGTGCAGTAGACTGGCTGTAAACTCATGGTGCACCTCTCTGGAGGCTGGGCATTGGAGTATGAACATCTAAGTCCTGCATGAACATGTAGAAACAAACAGGAGGCTAGAAAGCAGAAGATACTGTACCTTCTGGCTTCTGTTTAAAATGAAAAAGAAAAACACAAATAGGAAGGACATGCATCAAGGTATTAATTCGGGGGAAGGCCAGAGATGAGGCTGATCCTCTTTTCATTTACCTGTGTCTTTCAAATTTCTAGCAACTCTGGGTTACTTTGCTAAGGAGGCTCTCCGGTCTTGGGGAAGAGCTAAGACCTAGTAGCTCCCCAGAGTTTGGGGGTTGGAGGGCACACAGCAAGGCAGATAGGTGTAGGGCTTGTTGGCAACACCAGGGGGCAGCACCCGCTCACCTCCTTCCCGGGACCAGGCCCCAGAAAGCTGTGCAGCCTGGCCACCCACAGGCGGAGGAGACACCATATCTCAACAGTCCTGGCAGCGAGCTAACTGCTCCCTCCTGGTCCAAATGTTGGACCTGTCCTGGGGCACTTTGTGGAGGGGCCCATTGTCTTTGGACAGATTGGTGTGAACTCAGCCAGGGCCTTGCCAGTTCTTCTGCACCTTTGCCTTTTCCCTAACTGTGAAGAGACAGGATTGTCACAGCTTGGGGATTTGTTCCTCTGGCTAAGCCTTCCCGTTTCAGAAACCATCCCAGAGACAGTCTGTAGGTTGTTTATATCAAGTCCTTTTATTCTGATACCACAGAATTACCTTGTCACAATACAGGGGGAGAGACACAAGTACCACGAGTTCTCACAGAGCACAGGAGGACGGCACACAATTCACAAGGTCATGTGGAGGACTCGGGTCATTGCACTTACAACTGTAAACTTGTTTGTTTGACTTTGTACAGCACTCTTTCCCCCTCAAATAAAGAAGGAGAGAAGGAAAGAAAGGAGAGAAGAAAGAAGGGAGTCAGGGAAGGAGTGAGGGGAAAGCAAAAACAAGACATGGAAGCTAGCAGAGGAAAGGCGTTGGGCAGCCACCACTCTCCAGGGCACTGCACTTAGAGAGAAGGAGCTGATTTGATCCCAGAGGCCAAATGAGGCAGACGTGCGCACACACACGCGCGCACACACACACACTCACACACTTGTTCACATGCATACACACACAATAGCTCACAATTTCCATGGCTCTCCAGTGCCACCCCAGTGCACATGGCAGCAGGGCTGCTGCTACCCAGGGAGACAGAAATGATATCTCTGAGGAGTTTCAGTTCATCAGGCCTGTCCCCCTGACCCTGTTGGAGTCCATGATGATGCATATTTACAGAATGGGGGTTGGGAGCATGATGGCAGGGGAGGGGCAGACAGGCCAGGACCCTGCTGCCATGGCAAAGGATCTGCCTGGAAAACTCCCCACAGGCTCCAGAAGACAGGCCATAGTTGCTGCCACTGCTGCCCTCTCATCATAGGCCCTGAGACCACACTCTCTTCCCAAGGACTAAGTGGATGGTGGGGAAGGGAGGTGTCACTGTGAAGTGGATACACTGGGCCCTGAAGTGGACAGAGGAGGCAGTGCCCTTGCTCATGACACTGGGGGTGGGGAGCTGTGGAGAAGGTCTGTAGTGCATCCTAGAGACCGCCTTGCCCACGTAGAGATGTGCTCAATGCTCCCCACTGCCCAAGGCACCAAATCCTAGTCCCTCAGCCTCTGGCCCCAGAGCCACAGCTGTATCTACACAAGGGCCAGGACACCTGCAGCCCAGAGGCCTGCTCCAGCCACCTTCACAAGGGGTGATGGGTACAGATGTGTCCTGTGGGTACACTGCAGGGTAGGGAGTGGCAGATGTCAGAAATTTCAAAATCAGAGAGCTTGGCCAGAAAGGAGATTTGCTGGAAAGTCAACATTTGAGGCTGACCTGTTGTCATCTCCCTGCCTGTTCCCTGCTCCTGGCCCCATCCCTTGGCCTTTTGTGGGAAGGATCACTGCCTTGGTCCCCAACGTATCCAGCCACTAGGCACATCTCCATACAGACTGAGCCCTGGGTGGTCCGAGGTGCTGGATGGTGGACTCCCTCAGCCCTTACACAGATGGCCTCAACCAGCCCAAGCCTGATCTCTGGGATGAGGCAGGTGTCCCATGGGATGGGTGAAGCCCAAATCCCAAAGGACAGGGTCTTGAGCCCAACACAGGGGTTGACAGCCTCCTATCTTATCCACGACTACCAGAGGTGGGCCAGAATCTCTCTGAAGGGTGTGTAGACCTTACAGGAAAGCATGAGAAACATGGACCCCTGAGAACTGCATGGTACAGACCAGAGCACTCTGGAGGAAGGCCAGGCCTGGAGGAGTCAGGCAGCTGCCACCTGCTGCCCTCTTGGCTCAGCTGTAGAGAAGCTAATGAGCAATGGGATACTTAGGCTTCAGAGATGGGGGCTGGCAGGGAGTTTGGGTCTTGGGGACAGATGCAGAGTGTCACAACAGAACCTTCTGTATGTTTTGTTATTGAGAAGCTTCCCAAGAAACTCAGCTTGAGCCACTGTCTATGTGAACACTCACTCCAGTCCAAGATGATACTGTCAGCTGTCCTCACCAGAAATGCCAAAGGTCCAACTCTTCCTGAGCACTCCCTGACCCTCTGGCCCCAGCCTAGATCTCCTGGATCACAGACCTTTGAGCCTCCCAGCCAGAGAGGAGAGGCAGGGAGCAAGTGCAGTCAGGAGCTGGGGTCCCAGGACACAGCCAGGCTCTGCCCGTGGCCTCTGTCTCTCTGACTACAGATGCAGCCCAGCTCTGCCCTTGAGCAGTGCCTCGCTAGGAAGGGGTGGCCAGATGTCTCTGGCTCAGGGCTTGTGTAAGAGGGGGAAAGACTTACAGATGGAAATCCTACAGCAAACCTTCTGAATGTTCATGCACACACATCCTGTGCAGGCTCCCAACAGCATGTCTACTCCAGAGACATCTTGATCAGAGAAACCGGCAGGGTGTGTGGTGCCTTGCACTGCCTGGCCTATGGCCTGGCATGCTCGGGCAGCAATTTCAGTGGGTCCTCACTAGCTCGTGCAAAAGTCAGCTAGAAGAACTCCTGAAGGAAAGGTTCTGAGACAAAAAGAACTCCAAGCAAAGGGGTCGAGCATTTAAAATGGATGAAATCGTGCAAAGGGGCTGCGAGCTGTGCATGCTCCACTGCAGGACAGGCGGTGACTCGCCTGGCAGCAGCGAGTCCTGCCACAGGTCAAACATGCCACAGACTGAGAATTTCACACACATGGTGGGGGCAGGGGCAGGGTGGGTGGGGGGGTGAGGGGTTTGATATGAGCATATCTATCCAGTTTCTCAATTGCAGGTTTGCAATTAACTCCTTATACATAACATGGAATTTATTAAATATTAACAGTTGTCTTTGAGGGTTTATATTTCATTGCATAGAACGTTAGAGATGAGACTTGCGGCTGTGCCCAAGATGAAGGGAGGTCCCCAAGGGAAGGGCCTTGGGAAGGACCACCACCCAGTCCACCGGGTGGATGGATGGTGCCACACTCCCCAACGCAGGGCTCTGGGCCCTTCCGTCGGCTGGCAGAAGCCCTAGCCCCTCTGCTCTGAGCACGTCCACTGGTGATGGCTTAAGAAGGACTGGAGTTGCACGGTAAACAGAGGCGGGCTGAGGGGCCTCCCTAGACCCCGCCCTGGGGTTGTGCTCTTGGTGGCCTGCTGCCCACTATTGCTTCTAAGTCAACATTCTCCCTGTGCTGAGCAGGGACAGAGCAGAAAGGAAACCAAACCATCAGTCACAAGGTGGTGGTGGAGGGGAGAGGCAAGGAGCTGAGCCGAGAGAGAGAAGAGAGTAAAGGGGAGGGGCAACGAAAGAAAAATGTTTATGAGGTATACACTTAAATCAAACCGAAATGATTAAGGCTGTTCTTGAAATCAAAAGAAATCCCCAGGTGTATGAACGAGGAGCCGGCTGGTTGAGACAATGGCGGTGCCGCTGGGATGCTCACGATGACTGGGGGGATGGCTTTGAAGATGGTGGCAGGTGTGCTAGCACGCGGCCACCCATGGGCTGGGAGAAGCCTCAGCCGGCGTCCACACTGCTTTTCGGTGCTATGGCCTCTTATTTCAGCGATGAGACAGTGTTAGGTCCTAATGTTTTAAAGTTCTCCCAAAACCACGCTAGTCACACAGAAGTCTGCTCCGGTGTCACCCAGAGGGCAGGGTGAGGGGAGCAGGGCCCTGTGGCCACAGAGGGATCCGGGCCAGCTGGAATGTGAAGGAAATGGAGCCTGGGGCCCCCAGCCCTCAGTCAAAGCCCCTCTCCAAGGCTGTGGAAAAACTTCTGGCATTGTGGAGGGAGGGCGGCGTCCATCAGAAACAGGCAGCGTGCGCCCAAACTCTGCGTATAACGCATTAGAAGCCTGGCTGGCCAGGCTGCAGAGAGGCGGCTGTGGAAAGAACAGCAAGACCGCCAAGTGGCAGGGTTTCCCGAGACGGTTCCTCCCTCCCAGCGACGGCTATGCCTTGAAGGCGGCCCCCTGAGGAGAGCAGGGTCTCTGGAAAGACACTCCCAGGTGGTCCCGGGCCAGTGGTCCCACTTCTCCAGCAGATGCTTCACCCCGGCAGCTGCTGTTAGAAAACATCCCGTCCTCAACTGAAGCCCACCTGCCACGTCCCACCTGGTGTGAGTCTTTGGGCCAAGGGTTTGCCAGACTGTAGATGCTTGGAGGAGGACAGGAGGGAGGGGGAAGGAAAGAGGAAAGGCAGAAGGATTTTGTCAAGAACTGTGGAAGCTACTTCCCACTCATGCTCCTCCCAGCTGTCTGCCCCGTGCTGACAGCCTAGCGCCTCCACACCCACAGGATCCCACCCGACTGAGGCATGGGGAGATGGGTGCTTGGGCAGGTTTGAGGTCACAAAGAGAAAGTCAGGAAGAAAGAAGAATCAGGCTGGCCAGGAAGGGCCATTTCTTTAATACATGATGCTTTTTGTTTCTCTTAAAAATGAGGGAGATAGAATTTTGTTTAAAATGGCAAGCCCCTCCCAACCCACTTCTGAAATTTCCACAAAAGACACCAGGAGATGGACACTCACAGAAGCAATGACCGCTTGGCCCAATCATCAGCCAAATGCCAGAACTCGAGGGAGATTCTTTTAACTACAAAGTTAGTGGTCTCCATGGCCCGCACACATCATGTGGCAGGACACGGAACAAAGCCACACCAGGGGTTCCTTTCCCTCCCCAGTGACAGAGCCCTGGCCCTAAACCCAAGGTGGGTCCTGCCATGGACCTGGCCCATGGGCTGCCCCTCCTTCCCCTCCCTTCAACACTATTTCTAATTTCACATCTGTTCCAGGGCGGCTCAGAGGAAACATCTGGCTGAGTGGGAAAGCGGCAGGGAGCCCACTGTCGTGGGGTGAGAGAAGGAAGAACGCTGGGGTGCTGCACTGTGGCTACTGTAATTAGAATAAATTCTGGGCTCTTTACCTTCGCCTACAAAGCCCAACCCAGCTGGCTCACGCCCCCTCTGACTTCACCCCTGACCGTACCTCCCCTCCTCTGTGGCTCTGGCTCTGCTGGCCTTTTGTCTGTCCCTGAGGCCTACCTGTGTCATCAGAGCCTCTGCTGGTGCTGTTCCCTTCCGTGGGCACCTCCCGCAGCAGCCTCTTCTCCTCCCTTGAGCCTTACCTGGTATTGACCACTTTCTTTAGAGTAGACCCCTCCACCATAATCCTGCTTCCCTGCCTTCAGAACACTTATCACCTTCAGAAATTACCTTGTAAAGTAATTCTTTTTAACTTATTTGCTCTCTGCCTCTCTTAATGGACTGTCAGCTTCAGAGGGCAGGGACTTGGTCTTGTTCTCTGCTATATCCCCAGCACCTGGAACAGGGCTCAGCACCCACCTAGAGCCTGACAAACATTTGCTGAATAAATGGATAGAAAACTGGGCCTTTCCAGCACCCTCACTGGTCCTGCAGAGACAGGTGGCCCTCTTGACACTATACCCAACTCCTTCCCACAAGCAGGCCTGGCCTGAGCAAGGACCCCTGCTGGCCCCAGCGCTCCCTGGTGATTTGCCTGCTGAGCACTGGGCCCTACCACACACATGCCTGTCCGCCATGAGAAACACCCAAACCTCCATAGTCTTAGTCCTAGAAATGGCAAAGAAGGGGCAGGAGGATGGCCCCAAGGCTATGGAATGGGAAGATGTGGTACCTGGCTGTGTGCAGAGCAGTGCTAGTAACCAGGCTCTCCTCCCTGCCATCCTGGATGATGCACCACTTCCTCCTTCACCCACAGAGGCAGGGCCAGGGCCAGAGAAGGCTCTAGGCAGAGGCTTCTGATCCTGCCTTGGCCACTGCAGCCCAGACAGAGTCACCCTGACGCTCTTCCACTCTCTCCCTGGGCTGACCTGGTCTGGATCCTCCTGTCCAAGTGCCTCCCTGTCCTCTTTGTCCCTTTCCTGTCTGCCTCTCCAGTCATTCTGCTTTTCTTTCTTGCTGGTCTTGAGTCAATAGTATCTTGACTTCACACCAAGGGCTGCTAAGCTCGGCAGGGTTTGGGGGTTCTGGCTTCATTTGAATGTCTGGAGCAAAGCTACTATACCAGGCCTCAGGGATGAGGCTTTGAATCAGTTCTTGGCATACAGACCCCTAGTTGGGTGTGGCTGGCTTTTTTGGGCCCTTCCCCAAGGTTACTACTGGAGTCACCTCAGCCAGCTGAGTTGTCTCTGCCTCCCAAGTGGCTGCTGGGCCCATCCCAGCTGCAGGAAGCCCAACAGGCCCCTCCTCGTTGTAGGAACTGGGTGGGTTTGGTCAGCCAGGCCAGGTCCCACCCCCACCCTGGTCCTGATACTTACTGTTATACGCAGAGTCCAGAGCTGCGCCCAGGCCTCTGACTCCAGAGATTTTTCCACAGCAATAATATCATCTCCCTTCATTTCTTCAAGAGCCTGTGGAGTATTTACAGTGGAGGGCTGGAAGGAGCTGCATCATAGGGGGCCCCACCTATAACCCAATGTCAACTCATAGCTATAAGAGCTCTGTGGGGGCTGAGGGTGGTGGAGAAGGACAAGGGATCATTGGCCCTGGCTTCCCTTTGCTAGGGATCTCTACTGAGTTGGCCCCATAATGGGGCCTCTGTGCACAGTGTCTCTCCTTTTCCTCCTCCTTCTCCCACACTCATAGGAAGGACACTGCAGCTCTGGCCACATCATCCACTGCTGAAGACTACAGTCCTCCCAGAAGACCCCGCAGGGCCCCCACAGGAGCGCCTCATGCCTTTCCCAGGGGGAAAGTGGGTACAGGCAGTTCATACTCACCCTGCAGGGCATGGTCACCAGAAGGAGGAGAATTTTTTGCCAAAAGCAGACACAGCTGTGAAATAGAAAAGAGAGAGAAGCAACAGGAAATTGGGCTAGACTCCTTCCTAATCACGGCCATTTGGCACAGTGAAGCCAAGCTCAGCTGGAGGGGCAGGGACCACCCAGAGAACGACTAGGCAGCAGCAGGTGGGCCCTTGGGCTGGCCCGTGCCTGGGTGGCGGGGCCCGGAACCATTCCCCAGACCTGACCCCTGCCAGAGTAGGGCCCTGGAGCAGCCGTGCACCATGGCCCTGGCTGTAGGCAGTGCATACCTTCCGTCAGCTTGCCGGCCTGCTCTGCTGCCCCACCAGGGAGGATTTTGGAGAGCACGCTCTCCCCATCGGCTCCAGGTGGGCTGGCAGGAGCTCCTGGGGTCCCTCCAGTCTTGGCTCCAACCTTCAGACCTAAGGGGAAAGAAACCATCATGAGGCTGCTTGGCCTGGCTCTTCAGGGTCTGAGCAGGAGAGTAGTCACGAGGGAATCTGAACATGGGGACCCTGTGAGATGGAGGTTGAGGAGGAGGATAGAGGAATGAAAAAAGAAAGATAAGAACAAGCAGAACAGGGGTGGGAGGAAGCAGAACAAAGGAAGTTGAGGAAGACAAAGGAGAAAGGGAGGAAAGGGCAGAGGAAGATGAGAAGGCAGAGAAGAGGAGGGAGAGAAAGGAGAGAGTTAAGAGCTCCCCAGTCCCTTCCAGCTTCCCTGCCCAGAGCTGCCTGGGCCCTAAGGCCCCAGTGCTGGTGACTCCACCAGCTCATTTCTGCTGGCAAGGCCTGCAGCCCACTGGGCATGTTCTCAGGGCGCAGTGAGGGCACATGGTGCAGGGGGGCTCAGGGTGCCAGTGAGTGTAGGGAGATGGCAGCCTAGCTACTCTGGGTCATAGGCAAGGGCGCCCAAGGGTAGTCTCACCTGCAGGTCCAGGTCCTGGTGGTGGCTGGGCCTGAGAAGGCCTCCCCTGCTGCGGTGCTTTGGCGGTCCCTTTAGAGCCGTTTGCCTGCTCTGCCCGTGGCTGCAACACAGAACCAATAGCTGAGCTACCCCCCCGTCAACTCTGCCCATGCCCAGCCTGGAACCAAGGAGCTGTCCAGCTGCAGTCCCAGCATTCACCCTGGGGAGGGTCCATGTACTGGAGCCCTACTTACCGGTCCTGCTGGCTGGGGGCCTGTGGCTGTTGAGGGGCCCGGCTGAGGCTTCCCTGCTGGCTGGCTGGCAGCAGGGGCCGGGCCCCGAGCAGCTGGCTGGCCCTGCTGCTGCAGCCGAGCCTGTGACGGGGCCTGCTGCGGGGGTTGTAGCCCAAGGCCTTGCTGTTGCTGCTGCAGCTGCTGCTGCTGCTGCTGCTGCGTCTGTGGCTGGCGAGATGCTGCCGCTGAAGGGGTCTGCCTGGATGGAAGCGGCTGTGACTGCTGTGGCCCTGGAGCTGCCTGCCGACCTTGCGGCTGCGGCTGGGATTCTGGCTTTGGCTGCAGTGCAGCGGGCCCTGAGTGGGCCTGCCGGGAGCCCTTCTTGCTCTCAGAGGCATGATGGTACGCTGACGGTACTCGGGATGGCTGGGAGTATTCAGCGGAGCTAGGGTACCCAGGCTGACCCTTCTTCTGCATGGCCGGGGTGGAGCTGGGCTGAGGGTGAGGCCGGGCCTCGTGGCGACCCAGGTCCCGAACATGTGGTTTGGCAGCACGCCGGCCTGGCTCCTCACCAGCGTGGCGGCCTGAGTGCCGCCCGTGGTCACTGTGGTGCCGGTGTTCCTTGGTTGAGGCATGGCGGCCTGGGCCACCCTCATCGTGTGGCCAAAGGCCCTCCTCAGGGGGCTCATCGTAGTCGTGGTAGCTGTGCCTGGCAGGGCCTCGCTTCTGGGAGGAGGAGGAGACTGCATGGCCCCCGTGGTGCCTGAACCGGTCAGAGCGGGCATCCCGGGGCTTATCAAACCAGTCTGTCTCCTCCTGGCCCAGGTGATACGCTTCAGAGACCAAAAACAGAACACCATCAACCCCTGGGCTGGCCGCAGGGGGAGGCCCAGCTGAAGCCATGCAAGGAAAACAGAGAGTGGGTGCCACAGCCACAAGCTTAACACTAGGCCCCCAGCCCCCACCCCCCCACAACTGGGGCCAGGGGACAGGTGGAGCAGGCAGGAAGGGCACCCTGCAGCAGGGCCCATTGGATGAGGCACCAGGCCAGGCCCCACTGGGACATCTCAGGGCCCAGGGCCCCTCGGTCAGGCAGGCACCCCACGTACTGAGCATCTGCCAAAATCACCCCCAGCTGCCATTACCTTCACTGTCGGAAACTACGCAGTGGGAATCATCCAGGATGTAGCCCTCCTCACGCTTATATGCGTGGGCCCGCGGTCCATCCTTGACATGCTCCTGGACATCAGGCATGGAGTGGCTGGAGCAGAACTGCGGGCAGGTGTCCCCAGGGGGAAGGGTGCCCCCAGCAGGGCGGGGCCGCCCCAAGGGGCTGACAGGGCTCTCCTCTTCGGAGGCCTGGCTCCGCATAGGGGGCCGGGCCCGGCCATGGGCCATGCTCAGAGATGAGGGCTTGGGGCCTGCTTTTTGAAGTCGCTCCACAGCCTCCCGCTCCCGCTCATATCCCTTGGCCCGGCCACTGAAGTCATGGCTGGACAGCTTCTCCCCACTGTATGCAGAGGTCCCTCGGGACCGGCTGCTCCCACCACACATGCGGTCATCCTCCTCCACCAGGTCCCGGCTGGACACCCCGTAGTACCTCTGCTGCTCGTACACGTTTTTCTTGAGCCCATAGGTGATTTCGTCCTGGAACTTCCTGCCCCGAGAGGCCAGGCTGCTGCTGACTGCAGGGGAGGGATAGGAGGCCAGGTCTGACTCCACATCCTTGGCCTCTTCGATAGGCGAGAACTTGGAGATCTTTTGCTCCACTCCCTGCTTCCGGTGCTTGCTGCGCTTTGAGGAGATGGCAGCCGGGGCCAGGCTCTTGGAGGGATGCTTGGGCCCCACGGGTCCTGGACTATACTTCTCTGCTCGAGCCCCATGTCGGTAGTCACTGTCACTATAATAGTGGGTGCTGGCTGGTCGGCCATTGCTCTCCACGCTCCGGTGATGGCCGCTTTTCCCACGTGGGTCGTAAGAGTCCTCCTCAGATTCTTCCTCCCCTCTGGCATAGCAGCAGGGCAGTACGGGCCCCTCAAGGACACCTGGTTCTCCTGGCTCTTTTCCTGGACGCCCAGTGCTGCTCGGCCCCAGGGGCTCCAGTTGCTGGCTGTCGGAGGCAGTGGAGGTGCTGTCCTTGGTTAGCTCACTGATGTCGTCGATCATCACATAGTTCCGGGGGACGTTCTGCTCCAGGCTGGCGTAGTGTGAGTCAGAAGGGTAGGTAGGGGCTGGGCTCAGGTTCACACTGCTACGGTCACTGGCCCGTGGCAGCTCAGGGGCCTTGCCTTGTTCATAGCTGCTGGTTACTGCTGGGCCACTGTAGCTGGTTTCAGATGGGGCTGAAGACATGGCCACAACGGGGCTGGCGATCACCTCATAGTTGGTTGGCATCTTCTGCTCCAAGTCGGCTAGTGATGTTTGGCGTGGCTTCTGGTGGGGGGCACGGCTGTCTGCTGGGACTGGGAAAAGGGTGCTCTGTGTGGTTGGCATGGGTGTTGGGGCTGCATAATGGCCTGTGGGACGGAAAGCCAGCTGGCTTGGCAGGCCAGGCTCAGTGGGGTAACTGGCGCCAGGAGGAAAGGCAGGTGCCGGGTATGTGCTGGGGCCAGGGTAGGTGGGTGCTTGGTGGGCTGGGAAATCGTTCTGAGTTGGTCCACTGCTACCTGCAGCGTACTGCGGGGCTGGAGGTGGGAACCGGGGCTGCTGGAAAGCAGTGGGACCGGAAGGGGTGGCAGGAGCAGCGGCAGTGACAGGGAAGTCTGTATACTGGCCAGCCGGGGTGGCACAGCCCTGGAGCCGCAGCTGGTTGAGCTCACTGTCTGACAGGTAGTCACGATGCTCCCCAAGACCACGCAAGGGTGGGTAGTCCCGTCCGCCTCGGTCTTTGGCCAAAGACTCTTTGCGCTGGGTGATGCCCAGCTCCAGGTACTTGAGCTTGGCGTCGATCTCCTTCTCCTCCTCATCCAGCTCTGCCTGCTTCTTGCGCAGCTTGGTGGACTCATGCTCCACCAGCCGCAGGTCCCGGTCCAGCTCCCGGAGCAGACTGGCCTTGGTGGCAGGGACAGCCGTGGGCCCCACCAGCCCACGCTGCTGCAGGCTGGCCGCATACAGCTGTGGGGGAGCCTGGCCAGCCAGGGGCAGGTGAGCCTCCTCTGGAGGGGGGCTGGGCAGTGTCCGCTTCACCTTGCGGACCAGGCCGTTGGGTGGTAGCGCCGACACCTGAGACAGAGGGAAGGGCGGGCAGCACTGAGACCCGTGTGGGTGGCTTGGCGGGGCACAGGGTGGAAGAGGAATGCTCTGGGCTAGGGTAGGGGTGGGCTCCACAGCTGTTTGTCATCGCCCTGATTTATCAGGCCGCCTCAAGGCCTGACCTGCCCACCCACTGGCCTCAGAGGGAGGGCCTCTGATCATCTTACAGGCTTTCTTCCCATAGCTCTGGAAGGTGGGAGGGGAAAGAAGGAGCAGATGCCCCTCTGTGCTGGTGTCTAGTACTGGCCTGGCACACAGCGGCTCTGAGAACCCCTGCAGGTCTCTGATGGGTCAGTCACCCTCCACCTCCTACTGAGTGTACCAAGGTGAGGACAGTACAGGTCTGGCTCTGGGTTGGGGTCCTAGCAGCTGGCAGGAGCCAAGGGCAGTGAAGGGCCATGGATAGGAGGGGAGTGGGTCCTGGGCCCCCCGGTTCCCTAGAGGATCATAGAAAGGGCCACATGCTGCCTGGGTGTCAGTTGCTGTAGGCTCTGAATCTTTTTCAGCCTCCTGCTCTCCTCCTCTCTAAAGTGATCTGCAACTCAGACACCTGCCCACTCTCCTCCTGAGGCCCTGCATCACCCTCTGCCAAACTGTGCTCTCGGCCTGACCCCCAGCTTGCTCCACATCCCTGTCAGCCCACCACTCTCTGTGGCTCCCAGAGCCCCTTGAGGGCCTCTCCAGCCCTATCTCTGGCTACCTGGCTCCTGGTCAGTGCTCCCTAACATGCCCTCTGTGGGGCCCTCCTCACCTGCCTCCACATTGCCTCAAAGTCCACATTGCAGAAGTTTTGCCCTTGGTCCTCCCTTTGTCTCTAGCTCCTAGCCTTGCTAGAAAGCCCAAGGTTTCTGGGTTTTACGGACCACCCAAATCCCCAAGATACACTGGAGGCTAACATCAGGCTTCTTACTTTTTACCTTGCCAAGAAATTACCTAAAAACCTTCCACCTACTCTCGCCATATGTCATAAAGGAAATGATAGTGTGCCCCCAAACCCCAGGATGAAGGCTGGGTCTTTGGTGACATGGAATAAATTTCCTTCTGTCCATTGTCTGTCTTTTGTTATTTTGGTTGCACACCACGAGCACCCATTGTGGCATGGCTTCACACGGCCAGCCCATGGGACCACTGTGCCAACCCTAGTGGAAGCCAAGACAGCTGCCTCTCTAACATGCCTTCTCTGCCAGCCCAGACACCTGATCTCACCCCCCACCCCTCTGGCCTGCACATCCCAGGGCTCTCCACAACCCAAACTAACCTCTACAACCCCATCCCCTAAGGCCCCACCTCACACCCAGAAAACAGAAATATATGTCACAACGCCTCTGGTTCCTATCCACTCTCCTTAGGGTCACTGTGCAATCACTTCCTTCAGCCCATCTGTCCACATGCTGCCCAGGAAGCTTTCTAAGATACCCATCTTAATCTGTCTCACCTGCCTGAAACATCCAGAAGCTCCAAGGGCCGTTAAGAAGAGCCCACCCGTCTCTGACTGGCACTCAAAGTCCTTGGCATCAGGTCCTAGCGACCCCCATCTTCCCTCCACAGTGGGCTACGTCTCATAGCCCCAGGGCATCATTGACAACTAAAAGCCACAGACAAGGGTAAGTTTATGCTCCAGGAGCCCCTAACTAGGAGAGCAGACAGGTGTGTAAAAAGATTTGCTAAGGGCCAGATAGAGGTGGGGACAAGACAAGGCAGAGAGCACACTGCAGCCCATTGGGATGTGGGCCTTGGGCTTCCTATGGGGCTTTGGAAGCCAGGCCAGGGCTGGGGAGTGGGGAACAGCCCAGCCAGGTCCATGTTACTGATTTTGTCAGGAAATATCCACAGAAGAGGTATGGAGTAGGAGGGGTCAAGACTCGGGGGCAGAGCTGAGGAGGCCTGAAGGGGGGAGGTGGCAGGGATTGGACTAGATAGGGGCCGTGAAGAGGCATTGCCCAGGAGAGGCTGAAGTTTCTAGCAGGGTCTGAATGGCTGTGCGGGCCATGTGTGAGTGTGTTTTGCCCAGGGTGTCCTTGCCGAGCTGCAGGCTCCACCAGATGTACATTGAGAAAGGTCCATTCCTTCTCTCCTAGCTCTGGGCCTCTAGAGCTGGAGGAGACTCCATCCCCACCCCAGGAGGAACCCCTCCCTGTGGGGTCCCCAAGGCTAGGTAGAGACCCCTGTCCCACCCTGGACCAGCCCCTGTGCCCATACCTGGCTACCCAGTCCCCCCTGGTGCTGGTAGAGGGAGAACCTCTCTTTGGCAGACTCCTCGGCGGTGGGGCTGAGGGGCTTAGGGTCAGACAGGGACCGCTGCAGGGTCTTCATGGGGCGAGGCAGCGTCTGCTGGCGGAGAGCACTGTCGGCCGTGAAGTGCTTCTGGGGACTCACGTGAGCCTTGTTCAGCCTCTCACTGGAAGCAAAGGAGGTGTCCAGGAGCCGGTGTGGGGACAGGGGTGAGACTGGTGAGTAGAGGACCTGGGGGGACTTGGGAGGCTGGCGGCTCACAAGCTGTGAGAGGGACTCCGGGGGCAGGTGGGCCTGGTATCCAATCTCCAAGGGATCTGGCTTCTTTTTTTCGAATCTGCCCAGGGGCCCTGGGGTGACGATCTGGATGCCAGGCAGGTAGGGGCTGATGGCAGTTGGCCCGACAAGCTGTGGCCCCGCCACACCCTGGGCCTGCCCGTCCGGCTCCGTCTGGCAGGCCAGGCTCTCCCCGCGCCCAGTCTTCTCTGGTGCTGATATGTACCTGACGATCTCCACTTTGGGGTCAGTGGCAGCGGTGATGTGGATGGCTGGAGAGACTCTGGGCAGCTGGTCAGGCTCTGTCTGCACGGAGCAGTCACTGATGGTCTGGATGCCCACGCTGCTTGTGGCCCTCATGGCAGGGGCGGCAGTGGATGACGAGGCAGTAGCATCATGCTTGCTGTCGGAGCCTGAGTCTGAGTGGCGGGAAAGACGAGACTTGCGGCGGCGCACCGGCTGCTCCCATTCGGCGCTGTCCTCATCATCCGTCTGCACGCTGCAGTCAGCACTCCGCCGTGCCCGGCGCCGCCGTGTCAGGAGGTAGCGGCCCTCCCCATCCTCGTCGTCTGTCTGCACGCTGCTGTCTGCAATCCTCCTGACCGCAGAAGGTTCAGGCCCCGACTCTGGCTCGCAGGCGTCCCGCAGGCGGGGCATGGAATGCCGCTTCTTCATGCTGCTGCGGCCTGCCTCCCACTGCTCCTCGGTCTGCAGTGACATGTCCGAGGCAGAGCTGGGGAGACCTCGGTGCAGCATGGGCTCACGAGGCTGCCCAGGCCCCTCAGGCCCGGCAACGGCAATGAAGGCTGCATGGGTCAGGGGTGGCCAGTACTGGCCATTCTGAGCCATCTCGGTGGCAGCTGGGGGAGGCCCTCGGCCAGGTGCCTCACAGGCCACAGGGAAGGGGGCCTTCTGCCGCTGCTTCTGTTCCTCTAGCTGCTGCTGCAGCTGCTGCTGCAGCTGCTGAATCTGCTCTAGCTGCAGGCGCTGCTGGGCAAGCTGCTCCCGCTGCAGAGCAAACTGAGCCTGACGTTCCTCCTGCTGCTGCTGCAGCACATGGTGCTTGATGGTCTGCAGCTCCTGCAACTCCCGCTGCACCAGCAGCTGCTCTTCCTCGCGGTGCCTCTGCAGCTCCACACGCTCCCGCTCCAGCTCCTCCTGCAGCCGCAGCTGCCTCAGCTTTTCCAACTCCACCCGCTCCCGCTCCAGCTGTAGCAGCTGTTCCTGCTGCTTCCGCTGTCTCTCCTCCTGTGACACTTCCTCCTTCTCAAGCCCTGGCCGGCTGAGGGCCCCACTGCTGCCCCCAGGAGCAGCATCTACCGACGGCTTCTGGCCAGCCAGTGGGGCTGGGGCTGGGGCTGCTACAGCCTCCTTGACAGCAGCAGGGGGAGCTGTGGAAAGAGGCTCTTCCCGAGCAGCCCCTGCTGGCAGCTCTGGCCTTGGTGTGCCCCCGGCCCCTGGGGCCTTGACGGCAGCAGGCTTCCCCAGGTAGACAGGACCTTCAGCAGGTGGAATGCTGGAAGCAGTGGGGAATCTACTTGGTACAGGATATCGGTACAGCCCTGTGGGCCCTAGAGGTACCCGGGGGGCAATCATGGGCAAGCGCGTCAGGCTGGCGAGTGGCACGGCTGTGACCCCACCAGCTGCATAAGGCCTGTACATGCCGCCACGCACCATGGGCCGCAGTACTGAGGCAGGTTGGGTGGTGATGGGCAGTGTTGCAGCAATCGGAGTGTTGATAGTCGAATAGATCATGCCGTCGGCTGCACGCACAGTGGCTGTGGATGGTAGCAGCTGTCGGACTGCTGTTCCCTGGCCTGCTGTAGGCCTGTACTGGGCCAGGTTTCCAGGACTTGGGTGGCTCTCTGGGAAGGTGGGGTTCCCAAGGAGACCAGGTCTGAGGGGAGCCAGACCTTGTGGGGCACTGAGCTCAGGCCCGGGCTGGGGCTGATACTGCATGAGGTCGGGGCCACCACCACCGCTGCCATGCCGCCCTCCATACTGGTCCATAGAGTTGAGGGCAGCGCACATGCGGCTGATCTCACGGGCTGTGGTGGCACTGTACTGGGCCAGGCTGGCCTCCTGAAAACCAGCTGCATCTCCCCGCGAGCCATACCTATGGTCCGAGTAAATGTTTGACACTGAGCTATAGCGCCGCATGGGAAGTGGGTGAGTCAAGAGGTCTGTGGGATGACGCAGGTCTGTGAATGAGCCATACTGCAAGCCCTGCCCAAGGTAGCGTCCATCTGCAAAGCCCAGGCTGTAGGAATGCTTCAGAGAGCTGAGGTCCACAGCCGAGTCTCTTCCAGGGCCCTGGAAGAGCTGCCCGATCCTGTGGGCATGGTAGTTGAGGCCAGCCTCAGCCAAATTGGTGTCAGACATGGAGGAGTACAGCCTGCCAGGAAGGCCTGGTGGGTAAGGCCTCAGTTCCTCACGGGGCATGGGCCCCCCTACCACCTGTGCCTGGTAGGTGGGGGGCTCTGGAGGCTCAGGGTCCCGGGGACTATAGAAGGGGCCGCCGCTTTGGCCAGGTGTGGCCACATCTGCTACGCTCTTCTCAGGTGCACTGGGGGCGGGGTGGAAGGCGCCTGTGCAGCTACTGCCAAAAGGGAACTTGTAGACCATGTCACAACACGCCAGCTGGCTCTCAGGCCTCATCCCAGTGAGGTCCAGGGCACCTGCCGGCTCCTCTGGGAGCAGTGTGGTCACAGTGCCGGCTGCGCCCTCTCCCATCTGCACCACCACTGTATGTGGCTTCCTGGCACTTGGCAGGGCATGTGAACGCAGCTCTGCAGGGGTGGCCCGGTGGAGTTCAGCACCCGGCTCTGGCACGGGGCCTGACTTGAGGCCAACACTCTGGGCAGCGCCCACCTGAGTGATCAAAACGTCCCGTCTGGCCAGAGGTGCCACCTGGTTGGGCAGGTTGTACCTGGCAAACTTGGCCTCCCTGGGTCTTCCCCGGGGCCCACCGCGATATGGGGCTGTCTGGACAGCCTGCTCTACCTGCTTGACCTGGGCCAGGCACACGGGGCTACCAGCACCCTGGCCAAAGTCAAGCCGGCTCTGGAAGGGGTCTCCATAGACCACAGGCTGCTTTTGCTGAGCCATGAGCACAGATGAGGCCATGGTGATGCTCACGGTGGTGGCAGTGCTGAGGAAGGCATGGGTCTGCTCCTGGGCGTTGAGGTTGATAACCAAAGGCTGCACAGCGGTAGACTGCCGACCTGGGATTGGATCCAGGGCAAGGCCGTACTTCCTCGCTTCCACAGCAAGAGAGGTCAGGTCCATGCCCTGGTCAGTGAGGATGATGGGCGTGGGCTTGACAGCCGTGCGAAGGTCCACCACGGCAGTGCCAGGCAGCCTGGGGCCTGGCTCGACCCTAGACGTTCCAGGGACAGAAGAGATCCGGCACAGGGAGATGTTCTCGGCAGGGAGGGCACCCCAGCCATATAGTGCCAGGGGCCCATCCGCACCAGCACTGGCTGCCCGCGGGAAGCCAGGTGGCCCAGGTGGCTCTGGGGGCAGCTGAGACACACATGGAGGCGTTGTCTGGCTATAGCTGTGGGTCGTGGGTGGGGTGTCAATGGGTGAGCACACTGGGGAGGTGGAGGCGCTGGCATGTACCATCTTGGTCTGGCTGGAGGCATCTGACGCTAGTGTGATGACCATGAAGGGGGCCTCCTGAGAGGACTGCTGCCACACCAGGCGAGGCGTGCTGGGTCGGTGTGGTGTTTGTGTGCCCTGAGCCACCGTGGGTGTCGGGGTGGGGGCCCCAGGGCTCCGTGGCATGTCCGAGGCAGGGGTCGGGCTTGGTGTCTGTGTAGAGAACTCAGCTGTGGCCCTTGGGCCCAGCTTGCCAGGGGAAAATGTGGGACTCTCTGAAGGAGAAGATGGGGAGAGAGGGGGGCTGGAGCCCACAAAGCAGGAATATCCCCGGGAGGCCTGGGGGGTGCCACTCTCACCATCACTCACACTTGGGGCCTTCTCTCTGGCAGCCCGTCCACTGACAGCAGGGCCACTGGGGGCCTGAGGTAGCTCCTCAGTTTGGGACCCATAGTTTGCAGTGGTTGGGACCTGTCCATAGCTGTGGCCTGTGGAAGAAGGCGAAGGGCTGCGCTCAGAGCCTGCTGGGGAGGTTGGAGTCATGTACCCTCGTGGCAGGCCAGCTGAACAAGGGGCTGCAGCTGTGGAGGCTGGGGTCCCAGGGCCCTGGGGAAAGGATAGGCCTACTTCCTTGGAGGCAGAGCTTGGGGAGGCAGGAGAGCTGTGCAGCTTGAGGGGGTCCTGAGGTTCCTTTGCAAAGTGCTGAGTAACGCAAACATCGGGAATGACTCGGCCCCCACTGCTGTCTGAGGAGGCGGAGGTGGAGAAGGACACAGGGGCAGCGAGCTGGGTGGGACTGGTACCAGGGGTGAGTGGGCCACCGTTTTGCTTCATGGGGTCCATGTACGCACTCTCGGCATTCAGGAACTGCTTCTCCTTTTTCTTGTCCTCAGCAAAGGCCAGGTCCCGTGAGGAGGCCTGACGCATGCGGGCAATGCTCTGGGACGTCTGAAGGATCTCCTCGTACACGGCTGTTCCTAGGCTGGCTGGGGTGCCCTCCGAGGCAGGCTGAGCAGCCCTGCCATAGTCATGGTCAACAGGGTCCTGGTATTCAAAGGAACCCTGGCCCCGGGGGCCTACGGGCTCAGAAGGGCCACCATGGGGCCCGCGGCCCCCTGCTGCCTGGTCTTGTTGCCGCTGCAGCAGCTCGGCCTTCCGCATCATCTCCTCGTAGGCCTCCTCGGCACTCTTGAGGGGCCGGCCGGAGCTGGGAGTAGGGGCGCTGCCCAGGGGTGTCTCGGTTGGAGAGTAGAGGGACATGAAGGTGGGCAGGTTGTACTCACTGCCCGACTTGTAGAGCCGGGTGGGGCCGCCATCCAGGGCTTCAGCCTCCGAGTCAAGGGAGGGTGAGGGCGAGTACTCAGAGCAGGAGGAGCGATGCAGCTCCTCCATCTCAGCCGCCTGCCTCAGCTCCTCCGTCGGGGAGGCATCCTCAATGGGTGACAGGTTGCTGGGGGGTGTCTTGGAGCGCTCGCGCCGCCGCTGGGCCCGCAGTTCCTCCTTGTCACGCCGGGTCTTGCGGGCCGTGCTGCGGATGCGCTGCTGCTCCACCTCCCGCATCTTCTCCTGCTCACGCAGCAGCTCCTCCTCCTCCCGCAGCTCCTCCTCCTCCGAGGAGTCCTCGATGGTGGGCAGCAGGGGCCCGTGCGAGCGGTGCCGGGCTTTGCGCTGCTGCTTGGCCTCTTCCAGCCGCTGCCGGCGGCTGGGGCTGCTGTCACTGTCCTCCTCTAGGGAGGACAGAGAGGTGGGTGAGGTGCCAGACGTGTAGCTGGGCGTGGAGGCCGGCAGTGTGGAGGAGTGCTCCCCGCGGGAGCGGTCCTCAGGTGAGCCCGTCAGGCTCTCCATCTCCAGCTCGGGCTCCCGGTCCAGGCCAGGGTCAGGGCCTTGGCCCAGGTCCAGTTCATGGCCATAGCTGCCTGTGCTATTGAGCTCGATGGTCTTGAAGCGGCGGAGCCCGCCCTGCAGGGCCCCAGTGCCGTCCGTGGCCTCTGCTGGGCCTTCCTCAGAAAGCAGCTCCTCATAGCCTGTGGTGGCATTGTGGGGCAGGCGCCTCTTGGGCAGCGCCCCTGGTTCTTGGCTGGGCTCGGACCTGGGCCTGGGGCCACCCTTCTGGGAACCATGTTTGGCCAGGCCGTGCCCAGGGGTGGCAGCATCCTCCTCCTCCAGGTTGTCCTCCTCAGCGCTCATCTCCAGTATCTGCCGCCGCATGAATTCCTCATCACTCAGTTCTGCTGCCCGGGCTGGGGGCTGGGGTGGAAGAGGGGACAGGCCACCCTCACTGCTGTCCTCCACGTAGTCATGCCTCAGCTGGCTGCCAAAGTCATCTGAGGACTCAGCCGTGTCCCGCTGTTCCCTCTGGCATCCCCACTCCAGAGAGTCTTCTTCTTCCTCCAGGATATCCTCCAGCTCCTCATCGGAGTTGAAGGCCTCAGGCATGATGGACAAGGAGTGGGGCCGCCGCTTCTGCTCCTCACCACTGCTGCCGGGTGGCTTGCCCCGCTCGCCACTGGGGGCTGGGCCCCGGGCCTCCAACAAAGGCCGCATGCCGCTCCCCACCTTGTGGAGCTCGGAGGGGCTAGGCGGGCGTGGCCCTGTCACCCCTGCACTGTCTAACTGCTCCACCTCCTGCTGCACAACGCCTGTGATCTCGCTCTGGGAGCTGGAGACACCATCAGAGGAATAGCCTGTGTCGCTGAGGCTCTGTGGGCTCCGAGACAGGTCCTGAGAGTAAGTCTTGCAAGGCAGGTCCTGCAGCAGGGTGAGAAGGTGACACTGCATGAGGGAGCCTGGCCCTCTCCGTCAATCCCAGGGCCCTGGGAAAGGATGCCTCCACCTCCCCAGGGATTAGGGCGCACCACCCACTCCATTGTTCTGGCCTTGGATAATTCGCAGTTTCCATGTCAAACCCCAAGCTGCCCTAGGTTTTCAGAGAAACTTAACTCCATCTAATAGTAGCAAAACCCAGCAAAGCATCCAACAAGGTGTCAGACACAGGATCAGCCTAGAACTCACAAGCTCCAGGCCCACCAGGGCCTCATCTAGGCGTCCAAGCTGTCCTTTGTGGCCCCAAGGAGCCTGCCTCAGGCCTACATCCCAGTCCCCCAGGGAGCTAAGCCCTTCCCTAGACTGCCCTGCCTGAAAGCTAGGATCCCTGGGAAGTGAATGGGACTGACCTCTGTCTCCCCACCCTTGGGGGCTTCTGGAACAGCCTTGACGATAGGGGTGGCAGGTTCAGCCCTCCGCGCCCCCATCTTTGCTTTAGGAGTCCCAGGGGGCAGGGTAGTTGCTGGAGGTGGCTTCAGCACAGGCTCAGCTTTAGCTGGGACTCCTGTCTTCTTTTCCTGGGCACTGCTCGGGGTCTTGCTGGGTTCAGAAGCCCTGAGGGGCTTGGCCTGGGGACTGGCCTTGGTGGGCAGGGGACTGGCCTTGGCAGGCGAGGGACCTGATGGCTGGCCCAGCCCCTGTGCCCCTTTCTGCTTTGGAGGGGCTGTTCCAGATGCACGGTGAGGGGCTCCTACAGGGGGCTGCGGTGAGGTGGGCAGCAGCAGAGGGGTTGGCTCTCCCAGGTTGCCCTCCAGCAGCCGCTTAGTTTGGCAGTTCAGACAGAGCCACTCAGTTTTCTGTAAGGCAACGAGAGAGGAGGGAGTTTGATGAAAATCACAAAGACACTGAAGTAGTCAGATTCTGTCCATAACTATTTCTATAACCTGAAGGAGGAGAAAGTCTTCCCAAGCATGACACTAAAGGCACAAGGAGAAAAAGACTGATAGATCTGTTGCCCCCAAATGACAGACTTCCCCATCCTTTAGATGCATATATACAGAGTTAAAATGACAAACCCAAAAGAAGGGTCCCTTCCTTACCCCACAGAGAGCTTTTCCCTTGGCCAGAAAAGGAGGAGAACCCATAGGGGAGGGGAGGCTACAGAAGTATCACAAGGATCTGGGAAGAGGGGGAGCTGGGGACTCAGTACCCCCAGGGAGGGAACAGCTCCTGGGAGAGGTGCAGGGCCCCCCAGGTGAGAGCCCCTGCAGACCAGGAATGGCACCAGACAGGGAGCACCTCCTGGATGCACTGCCCCATCCCAGCCTCCTAGCTCTCAGACCTCAGACACCATCCCTCCCCCCGAAGTAAGGGCTGTGCCTGGAGGCTGCAGGCTCCTGGGGCCAGGGGAGGCTGTCTGGGAGAAGCCCTGATTGGAGGTTGGGGGATGGGGCTGAGCCATCCCCTCTGCTCACACCCCCCCAGCCCAAGTCACCTTGTCTAAGGCCAGCAAAGACTCCCAAGTGGAAGCCTCCTCCTGCTCCCAGGGCTTGGGGCTGTTCTTCTGATGAGGATTGTATCTGCCAGCCCTTAGGCCAGGGGCCCTGGTTCCTCCAGAGCTTGGCTGGGGACAAATTCTTGACCATCAACACTTTCAGGATCACCCTGTCTGTGTCAGGCTCAGTGCTGGGGGCTGGAGACACAACCATGACTAAGATGGACACAGGTCTTAATGTGTCCAACCAAGTCTAAGTCCCCCACCTCCAGATGTCTGCACAGGGGTGCGGTCTGAGCATCCCAGGCTCTGAGCAAGTGATTTCTGTAGCACGTCAGAGGCTGGCAGGAGCTTGTCTCCCAGGAGCCTCCTCCAGAGACAGTGCTCCTCTCTGGCAAGACTTGAGGCCGTGCCCTGGCCCACAAGGGGTTGGGTAGGGAGTGAAAGTGACAGTGCACACCTGTGCCTGCTCTCGCCCCAGCGTGCAGAGCCTCGGCGGTCCCGCCTTCCTGCTGATGCACATCTGGGTGCCCAGACACTCAGGTTCCCACCAGCAGCTTGGCCACTCGGATGGGACATTAGAACCAGAGGACACAGAACCATACGGTCAAAGAGCCAAGGACAGGGCAAAGAGGTGGCTCTTGGCCCTCGCCAGCCCAAAGTGGGCCACATTCTTAGCACCCTTACCTCACACGCTGCCCCTGGGCCCTAGTCAGACCCTAGCCTACCTGGAAAAGCATTGGAAGCATGGTACCTCCAGGATGCCTATCCTCAGCCTGGCATCCTCAGGACACCATGGTATCAATGATTTTGCCCTGGTTTCCTACCCACAGAGCTACATACCTTCTCTGCCCTGGGCCCCAGCAGAGGCTAAGTGGGGTGGGTGGCAGGGCCTTCGTGTTTATTGAGAGATAGGTCTGCTCCACAGGCTTGTTACACAGGGCCTTGAGACTGCTTCCCTGAGACTAGAGCTCCAACTGTGCCCAGACCAGCACATACAAATCCATACACAGGGCAGAGGGGCTCAGCTATGGAGGAGGAGCCTTCAGAGGTCCCGCACATACTCACCTTATCCCTTGCAGGGCCTGGCCCTAGCACACGTGCTGATGCCTTTGGACCTTATCTCATGCTCTGTGTATCCCCCTACAAACTCCTATGAGGCAATGGGTGCTGGCCACTTGCTGGGCCTTGGACTCACTTGGTGCCTGACAGGGTCTGTCCTAAAGGAGCTGGGGGAGAGTGCTGGATGGGCTGAATCAGGAATCCCCTCCACATGTCCCCCGGCATTACCTGGGGTCACAATGGAAATCCCTCCAAGACAGAGAGGACTGTGAGATGGAGAAAATATCCTAGAGAGGTGGGATGGGTGTAGACAGAGGCTCAGAGAGAGTTCTGGAAATGAGCAAACAGTCACTTCCCCAGTCCCAGGATCAGCATGATGGGGTTAGGATCCAGGTCTAGACAGGGGGCTGGCCCAAGGCAACAGTGCCCTGACTCCATCTTGGGTCCATGTACACAGCCATCCCAGGTTAGGCCTCTCAAGGTGAGGTCATCTGCTTTGGCTCACCTTGGTGGCTTGGCAAACCTCTGACCTCTACCTCTAGCCTGCAGACCCCACCCCAAAAGCCACAGTCCAAACAAAGCAAGAGCACCTTGGAAGGGTGGACTGGATGGAGGCGGCAGAGCTGATGCCAAGAGCTAAGACCCAACCCCTGCAGTGGCCTGAGCCCAGAGGCCCAGCCCTCAGCAGAGCATGTCACATGCTCCCCAGGGCTTTGCTCCTTCCCACGCTTACTCACAGAGGCAGCCAGGCTGCAGAAAGGGCTGCCAAATTGTCGGCCCTCTTGCTCCCGGCTCTGATATAGCAGGGAGCAAGGGAGGGAGGGAGGGCAGGAGGAGGCATGTGAGGTAAGAGCTAAAAATAAACACCTGACCTGGCTGCTGGAGGCCCTTCCCCAGCCCTCTGGGGGTCGGGGGAGAAGGGTCCAGGGCACTGAGGCCATTAGAGGTAGAGCGGGGAGACCAGGCTGAGTCCCAAGTCTTCTGGAGGATGGGGATGGCATGGGTGGCAGGCCTGCAGACTCTCTGAGCCTGGATGCTGGAATGCAGCTGCAGCCTGAGACCTTGACTCCTTTTTTCACACTGTTCTGCCCCCCACTTCATACTCCCACTCCACCCCTGCTCATTTATTCCATGTTCATTATTCCTTCTCCCCTTTTAGTGTTGACTCCCTCATTCATTCATTCACTTGCACATTCTCTCTCATAGTCTCCCTCACCCAGCCCCAGCCCCTGGGGAGCTGCTGCTAGTGTGCCCCTCTTCCTATTCCCTTTGGCAAGTGGGAGGGGAATGAGCTGGGACCTGGGGATGGACAATGGGAGGCTCTGATGACCACTTCTGCCTTGCTTTTCTCTGTCCAGTTCCTTTCTGAGGGCAGGAAGGTAGGAATCCCCCAAGGGCAATCACTGCCTAATCACGGTAAGAGGTGCAGGTGCGCAGACCATCAGATGGAGGTAGGTGGGTTCAGGATGAGACAGGGGAATGGAGTTGTCTGAGAGAGTTGGTGGGGCGCCCCACAGGCAGGTGAGACCTGCCACCTTCTGGGACCCCACTGGCTGCCGTACCTTGTGAGCCAAGAGAACCCAGAGAGGCTCCACTGGAAGCTGGGCATCCTCCCTGCACTGTCTGCCATTCGCTGCCCCAGTGACCCTGCAGAACATAGGTATTCTGCATGTGGAGGCGGCTGAGGTGTCAGTCTGGTTACGGTGACACCAGGCTGGCTGCCTAGCCCAACATCTCCCTAGCCACACTGCTGAGGGTGAAAAGGATGCTCAGATGTAAAAAGCCTAAGCCTGGCACCCTGGACCACAGGGATGGCCATCACTGGTACTGCTGTTCCTCTTCTGACTCTGACCCTACACTTCCTGTCCCGGGTCAGGCTTAGGCTCCTCCCTTCTGGGTCTCTGCCTCCAATGAGAGGAATCCTCTCTGATATACCCAACATATACTTTTATGTTTGGGCTGCGCTCTCCTCGTGCTCCAGTACCAAATGTGTTCATACCCTGTGGGCCGGCCCTCATGAGACCAGGATCTTGCACTGGCCACAAGGTCAATTCATACCCAGATAGTCGGGGCTGGTGGGGACTCTTTCTTCCCTGTACAGAGACTCTCTTTTAGGGCACTCTGGTGCCAATCACCTGACTCGAGGGCTGACTATGTGTTGAACTTTGCACAAGGATCTGAGGTACAGCATCTCACCTGGTTCTCACAGAAAGCTAAGCAGGAGTACTAGGGCCCGCATTCCACACGGGAGGAAACCAGGCCCCCTGAGATCACTACCCCCAGAGGCGGACTGAGGCAGGTCTAGAGCGGAGCCGCAGCTGGCCTCTCTCCTGATGCCTTGGCAACTGCCCTCGCCCCAAATAAGCCCAGCCCGACCCACATATCACAGGTGCCAGGCCCTTTGCCCAAGGAGGCCTGTCTTCTCAAGGCCATGGCTGGCATTTTGGCAATTATAATAAGATAAGAAACTGGCAATGTTACTGTAACAATTCTAATTCCACTAATTTCTTCACAAACTCTATTTTGAACCAAAAGCCAATTAAAAATTAAGCCAAAGGGTACTATTATCCTTCAAAAAGATAAATAGGTAAGAAATTTGGAATCAACAACTCTTAATTATGAAATGACTCACTAAACAGCACTTTGGTTATTTTTTCAGAGGAAATTTCAAAGAAAAGGGATCTAGTTTTCCTGCTTCCTCCACTGTATGCTCTGGCCTCCCTGGCCACAAAAAAGGTAAAAAGATTTTTATAGCTCAGAGATATTGAGGGTAATTCCCACCCTGGCAGCTCAGACAGGAGGCTCTGGCCTCAAGTGGAGCCACAGCAGGTCCAACAGGCCTGTGGGGAGTAAACAGTGGGGGCTCCCTGGTCCATCCTGCCCTAGGGCCCCCAGCCTGCATGCAGACACAGGTCCCTCTGCCTCACATGGTGCACAGAGACAGCACAGTCATGCCCAATCTGACAGGCCAGCCTTGGTCAAGGAAGGTGTGGGAGAGATAGCCAGGGCAGACCTACCCCTCAGTCTTGCAGAAGAACCTGCTCGAACTGCCACCTCACTTCCAAGGCAGGATGTGTCTGGGGCACCTACTGAGAATCAGGAGCCTTTTATCAAGAACACAAAGGGAAGAGCAAAACTGCTCCAAAGCCAAGTGGCCATTTACTGAGATGAGATCGGAGGCGGCCCGTGGCCTGGTTAAGAGTCTCAGGGAAGGAAAGCAACAGTGCTGGTGGGGAGGGTGAGGGAAGGAGACAGACCAAGCACCAGCCCCTCCCCATCAGCCCCTTGCAAGACCCAAAGCAGGCAAAGCCACGAGAAGGTTTCGGTCATTGGATGAGGGAGGACAAGGGCTTAGAGTAGGGCCATGGCTACAGGGATGGAGAGGAGAGGCCAGTGGGGAGGCAGTGCCGGCAGGGCGTGGTCCATGGAGTGGATGCTGAGGTGAGAGAGAGGGAATTGAGGATGACCCCAGGCTGCCAGCTTGCATCTCAGCGTTGATGGTGGCATGGTCTCCATGGTGGGAACCACAAGAGGGGGCATCATGGCTGCCCATCCACCCCTTCCCCAGAAGCAGCCACAGGCCCTCCGAGGATGGCAGCATTAACAAGCAGAGCCATGAGAAGAAAGGAGTCAGAGAAGCTGGGCCACCTTCTGGCTGCTGTTAGGAGCAAGCAGCAGGGAAACAGGGGCCGCGGGTGGGGAGGAGCTAGGAGGAGCAGTGTGCCCAGCAGCATGGCCATCAGGCCCATGGAACCCATCAGATCCTGTGGAGGCAAGGGTGGTCCTGGCCCAGGAGGTGGCAGTGGGGCAGGATATGGAGACAGGAGGACATGGAGGGGTTGGGGCCGGGGGCAATGCTGGCTATCAAGGGGCAGAAGCTCTGGGATCCAGGGAGGCGACAGCCAAGTAGCAGTGAGAGGCTTGGATCAGAATCCAGCCTGCTCCCCCAGAGTCAGCATGTGACTGAGACACTTCTGTTTGGGCAGAATCAGCACTTCCCCTGGCCTGGCCCAGAGGCTGCTGAAGGGAACTGTCAGGAACATTTATACTCCCAGACAGAGAGAGTTTTCCCTTCCTTTCTGCACATTCTGCTTAATGAGGAAATGTAGGCCAAGAGGTCTCTCAGGGACAAGGGTCCTCCAGGCTGGGCCAGCTCAGCAGTCCAACTGGGCTCAGTCCCTCAGCATCGGGCCGCCCCACCCAGCAGTAAATGCATGCCTGGCTCTGACGGGAGTGCCGCTGGTGCCGTGGTAACCCTGTTGGTGTCCCCTTGCCTCTCTGTTCAGCTGGCTCTCTGGCCAGTTGTCCTCCAGTAAACCACTGGACCAAGGGCTTGGGAGGTAGCAGTGTGGGCCTGGAGGGCCACATGGGCATCACATGAGGTTGCTTGTCCCCTTAGCCTGCCTCTCCCTGCATGTTGGAAAAGATGGCCTGTGGCAGCCAAAGTCATCTTCCTTTTCGCAACGGGCTGCTCCCATTGAGGCTGGCCCAAGGCAAGTCAGAACAAGGTGCTGCAGAGACCACAACAACACCACGCGCTTCTCTGTTGCTTTCTGGGCCAGCGGTGGTCTGCGCTCCACACTCCCACGCTCTGCCATCCATCACACATGGGTCAGCCCAGGAGCCCCAAGGACTCAGGTGACTCCGTGTGTGCAGGAGGAGGAGGCTGGCTTGACCATCTCCTGATACGACACAGCTGGGGGCACATCCACCTGCCAAGAGGAGTCAGTCATAGACCCCAAGGGCACGCCATGAAAGGGGACACATCCAGCTATGCCCAAGGCAGCCAAGGGTTCACACGGATGGCCCTGGGCAGGGCGGAGCGGGTAAGGGAGTGGGTAAGCAGAAGCAGCCTCCAGGCCCAGGCTCGTCCAGCTCTGCCAGGGTACCTCCACACCTTCGGAGCCTCCCAGCCTGGGCCCCAGGCTTTGAGAGAACACTAGGCCTCCTACTCCCTTCCACTCAGCTTTGCACAGTGACCAGAACTCTCCTGGAAGAGAGACCACAAAGACAGGCCTCAACCTGTCTTGAGCACTTTCTCAAACTTCCCTGTGGGTAAAAAGAGCATCTCTGCGCAACCCCACAAACAGTCTCGGGGAGACTAGGCCCAGCCAGGGGAAAACATGTGGACCAAAAGCTGTGATTTGGACAAGTAGACATCAAAACCCATGACCTCAGAGGAAGGGATGATGGGAGGATACTGCCTGGCTGGGCTAGAGCCTGGGGGGGGGGGGGCACAGGCCTCTGTCTAACAGCCCTTTAATCTCTGTGAGGGTCAGACTGAAGGCAGGGTGGGACCTCAGGGTTGTCCTACATGAGCAGGGATGGTTGGCATCTTCCATCAGGGCCATCCCCATGAAAGCTGGGAATGCGGAGGCCAGTTCAGAGCCTCCAGAGCCTGGCTACCTCTGGGACCAGTCTTAGGGCACTGGTCAGTCAGTCAGAGGCAGCGGGCATGATTATTCCATCCGCTGTGCCAGTTTATTCTCTGAGTGGAAGGACTGGCCCAGGGCAGGGACAGATAAGGGAGCATAGCCTCTCTGCAGCTGCGTAGGGGCAGCCCTGTGACTGTTACAGACCCAGCCTTCCGCAGCCGTTTCTGGCTCCCATGCCCCCATTACCCCAGGCCTCGGCCCCTCACCAAGGCCCAAGGGAACATGCTTGGTCCAGCTCTCTTACCTCCACCAGGTGGGGCGTCGGGTTGAAGCCACACAGGTTGCACACCTGGAGTTTGCAGGTGGTGCAGGTGTTATAGTTGGCAGGGCCCTTGCTGCCCACGTTGAGCTCGGCTTGGCACAGTGGGCAGGTGGCCCTTTCCTTCGGCATGGTCTTTGGCTTGGCAGGAGCCTTGGACACTGCCTGGTGTTCTGCTCTGCCGTGCTTTGGACTGGTTGTTCCCCCAGTTCTCACCAGGGCTCCAGGCCCTGATCCAGGACCTGTTCCAGCTCCAGGCTCAGTTTTGGCTCCAGGTGCTGGCCCAGGCCCAGGCCCTGAGCCTGGGGGTCTCGGGCCAGCCTCCTTGCTGGCATCGCTGAAGACGATCTTGGGTGGCCCCTTGCTGGGGGCAGGCTGGCCCTGGGGGTCGGCCTCAGGCTGCACAGACATGAGGGTACTTGCCTGGGTCAGCAGCGATGCACCAAGGCCAAAGAGCTTCCCAGTGAGGCCCTCCTGGGTCTGCTCAGCAGCACCAGGCCCAGAGGGCACTGTGGTGGCACTTTTGGCCAGGGCCTCTCCTGCAGGTGGCCTGGGCTCAGCTGTGGAAGGCTTGATGGGGAGAGGGGGCTGTGGAGACACCCTCCCCACCTCTGGAGGGGCAGCTGCTTGGGCAGGCCCCGGCACTGAGGTGGCCCTGGCTGTCTCAGCCTGGCGGGGGCCAGGCTGTGGTCCCGCTGGGCCCCGTGATCTCTCTTGCTCTGGCTTCCCCAGGGGCTGTTT
The DNA here is from genome assembly GCF_048773025.1 of Camelus bactrianus. Lineage (NCBI taxonomy): Eukaryota > Metazoa > Chordata > Mammalia > Artiodactyla > Camelidae > Camelus > Camelus bactrianus. The sequence goes on from NC_133555.1 coordinate 33,891,967, forward strand.
GGCTGGGGACTGGGCTGGAGACAGGGCTGGGGAGTGCAGCTGCTGCTGGCTCTTGGAGCGAGGCGCAGTGGTCATGTCCATCCCTAGAGCCCTCTGCATCTGGCAGTTCAGACAGAGCCACTCCTTCACCTGAGGAGGAAGCATCATGGTTATCAGGATGGTCAGGACTGGGGGCGCCCGTGGCCCACGTCACTGCAGCCAGGCCCAACTCCTCGCACAGGCACGAGCTCCCAGCCCGGCTCAGGTGTTTCTGGGCTGCCAGGAGGTGGGGCTGAAGGAGCAGATGGTACCACCCTACCCTCTAGGAGCTGCCAGGTGTGTGGAGCAGAGCAGAGGCAGTCACACATTCCCCATCCCCAACTACCAACCCACTGCCTGCCAGGGTCCTCCCCATACCCAGTGGCTCTGCCTCTGCTCAGTGTGTACCATCTGACTCCATCCACATCCTGCCTCATCAATCCTTGCTACCATCCATCCAATCACTGCTTTCAGCTGGGGCGGGGGCGGTGCAGGGATGGGCAGGTGACCTTGCCAACAGGGCCAACCAGAGCCCTTCCATGTTACTTGGTGGATGACTGTTAGGCGATAGGATCACTCATCAGAAGGATGTAGCCTTCTAGTGGTCAGTAGCTTTCTTGCCCAGTAGGCAGACAGGTACTAAGGATGAAGTCAGCAGACAGTTGGAAGTGGAGCCAAGACAAGGAGGAGCAGGCAGATCTCATGACTTCACTTAATTCCCTGGGTTCACCTATGCCTTTAGTCTACCCTCAGACCTCCAGTTACATGAGCCAATATTATTTTCCTCCAAAAAATCCACATATAAATCAGAGCACGTCACTTCCAGGTGTGTGGAGCAGAGCAGAGGCAGTCACACATTCCTCGAACCCCTCTAGTGGATTCCATCATGCTTACCACGGGAATTCTTTCCCACGGCCCATGAGGCCCCCGATCTACCCCAGCCTATCCCCCTCTCCCCTTAGCTGCTTCACCCAAGATGCACTGGGCCTCCTGTTCTGCCAAGTGGTCCTGTGAGCTCTCCTCTATAATCGGGGCCCTTGCACTCACTATTCCCTCTGCCCCCAGGCCCAGCTAGCTGTGCAGGTCTCAACCAAGTACCAGTTCCCCATCAGGGCCCTCCCTCGCCACATGATCTAAAACACCTCCGAAGTACTTATCTAATCACCTGTTTATTTTCTTCACAGTAATTATTCTTTCCCCAAGTTTCCGCTACTTCATTTCTTTGGGTGTCTCCTGTCTCCCTACTGGTCCCTGAGCTCCTGTTGAGGTGATGTGTGCACGAAGCAGGGCTCACTCCAGACAGGCTCCCTGTGGGATTAGTCCCGACAACCCGTTACTAGGGGCACGGCTCTCCCAAGGCCTTGGCCATGAGATTGGAGATTCGGACAACAAGGAGGAGGCTGGCTCCATCTTCTCAACCAGATCCAAGGACAGACGCTAAGTCTGCTCATCTATGGTTGCAGCCAGAGTCTTTGAAAGTCCCGTGGCGGCCCCGTTGCCAGGGAAAGGTCCAGTCTGGTCCCTGGGGCAGAAGGCCTGTTCTGTCCACCCTCGGGGTCCCTCAGGCCTGCTCCATACCTGGAGGCCGTAGGGCTGTGCTGCTGCCGCCGGGGCTGACTTGCCAGTTTGGGAGCCTGGGCTTGGCTGTCTTTCCCAGAAGCACAAGAGCAGCATCCGAGGAGTGGGGAGGAGACTGCACTTTGGTGCATCCACCCCGGCATCCAGCACTACACAGAGCATGTTCACAAGCATTCTTTCATTTTGTCTTCACAGTAGAGAAAACCAAGATCTAATATGATTTAGATCGGCTCATAACCAGCTCGTGCGATTACCCAGCCAGGAAGCAGTGCTGCTGGCAAGACTGGCCCTGCCAGCCCTGTCCTGCTCCTGAGGTGCAGCCTAGAGCCTGGTGCCTTTTGCATGTCTGCCTCTTTTGGAGGCCACTTAGTCTCATGTAGGTCAGGTCATGGATCTAGAAGCTGCCCCTGCAAAACTCAAAGACCAAGCCCAGCTCTAGAAACCCTAACAACAGTGATGCCCAAGCACCACAGTGTGAAGCCATCGCCACAGCTAGATGCTTTTGAAGACCCAAGGCGGCTTCATCTACTTTTGGACAGAGAAAGCACAGAGGAAACGATTTGTGTCCCTGGGACTCAGTCCAAAGACTCCTTTAGAAGAGTCATTCTTGGCAGGGGTGAGGGGGGTTCACTCCCACAAAAAGTGAGCTTCCAGGGGCAAGCTGACTGCTCACTCTCAGAGGGACCCTGAGAGAGGATCACCCTCCCGAGGGGAGGCTAGGCCCTGACCCAGGGCAGCAGCCACAAACTCAGTTCCTGCGGTGGGTGCCCAGCCTACACCCAAGGTCCTGTGTCTGTCATGCACCCACCAGCTGTGGCCTGCCCTGAGGTGGGAATTTCCGAGAAGAGGAACCTAGGAGGTAAGGCTCTTTATCCTGGGACTTCAGGGTGACCCTCCTTTGGGTTCTGGACAGGGTTGAACCAGGGCATGTGCTAAAACTCCTGCACTCACCACCAGAACCTTGCCTTACACAGCCCCCGTCACCCAGGCTGTCACAGGCGTTTCACCTAAAATAGAACCTCTCCAAGAAACGGCTAAAACACCCCTCAGTGACTCATCTCCCAGATGGGCGCAGCTATTTCTATCCAGCCTCTTCCAGACGGTGAGAAGCCTTGACCGTGCCCTCCCTCAGCCCCTCCCAGGCTCGGGCCCAGCAGAGAGGCCCAGCACACGAGGCCTCCCAAGGAGGACACTGGCTGGGGGATCTCTCTGAACATAGTAAGACTTCTGTTTCTGCCTCCCCCACAGACCCCCAGGAGCCTGCTGGGAGGAGCTCACCCTCAGCCTCTCCAAGGTCCTCACCCCGTGTTAGGGGGATGAAGGCTGTCCCACTGGGTAGGGAGAGAGACGGCTATGCACCACCAGCCACCTGCCCACCTAGGCTGGGTATACATGACCGGGCCTGTGGCAGCTCCCCTAAACCCTGGGACCAGCAGCAGTGAGAGGCTTCCTCGGCTGAACAGTGTCTTTGGCTCCTGGGTACCCTCCTAGCCGGCTAGGCACCAGAATCAGAGGACATGGCCTTCTACCAGTGCAACTGGGAACCTCGCCTCAAGTCCTCTTGTCTCTTGGCCAGGAGAAGGGTGGGTCATAGACCTCATGCCCCAAGACCCAGATGGGGAGCTAAGGGGGCTTCCCGGGGCTTACTCAGAGATGGAGATGGATGGCTCTGCCAGACACTAGCTTTTGTCAAGCTGACCCTTCCTGCCAGTAAGGAGGCCCATCCTGCCATCTCAGAGGCACGGAGGCCTAGGCACCCCAGCCCAGTGGGGGCCTGAGCGGTAGTAGGGAATGGCAGGCTCAGGCCAAGAGCTGGTTTGGAGGTGGGGGAAGCAGAAGCTACAGGAAAGTGGGAGCCACTGCCTGCTCTGCCAGGAGCCTGCTAGGGATTCAGTAAAGCAGGCCTTGTGGGCTCTGTGGCTCTGAAGGGACTGTCTCCTCAAGAAGAGCCCTTCTCAGCTGCTCCCTTACTGTTCAATGCATAGAAGGGCAGCTAAGGTGGCACCAGAGAATCCAGAGGCCGGGGGACCAGCTGGGGGCTCTGTGAACCATGTGTTGAATGAGCAGTCAGCCATGATCTGTCTGCGTGGTTACTCCCCGTGGTTCCCTCTCTACTGGGCTCTGGGGTAGGAAGGGGGTGGTGGCAGTTCTTAAGGGGAGCTTCTACATTTTTCCCACAGGGACACAGGTGGCACTGCCACCCTGTGCCTCAGCCCCAAATGGTGGGATCTAGCCTTGCATGTCATATTTGGCCCCAAAGAATGCTGCCTGGGGAATCTGCTTCTCCTCCTGGGTGGAGCCTGCAATGCTGTCACCTCCACTGCTGCCAAGAAGCGCTGAGGGCCCCCAGCCGTAACAGATTCTCTTTCCACCGTCCCCTTCCACCTCCCCACCAGCAAGGAAGAAGACGTCACTTAGCCTGTCTTCCTGCAGAGAGGAGCGGCTTGTGCCTCTAAGGCCCAGCCCTCCCTGGGAGAGCGGGGACTCAGTGTGTCGGATCACTGCACTGACATCATGCCTGATGCTGCATTCATGCTTTTTTCCATTTTAGTACAAGTTGAAACATCACAGAACCAGCTTATAAATCAGCCTTCCCTGCTGGTGCCAAATCCAGAGGTTCCTGGGAGGGTCCCCCACTGGCCGATGTGCTCCATGCTCTTCCGGGCTATGAATCACTGGCCACGCCTCGACAGGAGGCACATAACCCACTGTGAGCCGAGGACAAGGGCTGGCCTGCACCCTCGCACTGCCCATGGCATTGGACACATCATGTGCTCCACCAGGCATCCAGCTGCCCGAAGTCTGCTACTGACCTGCTTTGCCCATCAGCTGGCTGACCTCAGGCTTAGGGGTAGGCACCACAGGGTCCCTTAGGGCAGGACACATTGATCCAGAGTTGGGTCAGCCAGGCCTGGCCCACAGGGGAGGACTGTGCCAATCTCAGCATGTTGGGACCCTGAGGGAGGCCCTGGGAATCTGCCCAGCATCTGAGGCCAAGATTTCGGTAGCAGAGGCTGAACCTAATTGCTGCTTAGGGCTGGAAGGCCTCATTAGCCTGGAGCTTCGTGAAAGGGAGAGAATCCATCCCCTTGCTGATCCTTCTCCACCTTCTGACATCCCTCAACTCTCCTGACCCTGCTCCAGAGGGCCTTCCCTCCCTCCCTGGCCTGTCCACTGTGCCCTATAAAATCTCCTGTCCAGGACCAAGTCAACTCCCCACACCCCAAGTCCACACTCCTCTTGGTCCCCTCGCCAGGAGAAGCTGTGCTCCCCTGACCCCAGAATGTGGTTCACCCTGTCTTCAAAATCCCCGGGACCCTCGGGGCTCGGCCTTTGGCTTCCCCACCCTGCTCCTCTCCTGGCTGCTGTTGCCTTCCCGGCCCCTTCATCACGGCCTCCGGTTCTCAAAAGTCCTTGTCCCTTGCCTCTCAGGCCTCCACTGAACTGACTCCCACAGTCACCACAGATGGCAGCCATGTGGCTGACCCACCTGACACCTCTATCCCTCAGCCTCACCCTCAAACTGACCATTGTCCAAAACGGTCTCTCCTCCAAAATCGCCCCTGCACCTGTCCTCTTCCAGCCTTGAGGTCATTTCCCAGGCCTCCCGACTACAGCAGCCCTTGGGCCTTGTGGAGACTCCCCTGCCGAGCCTCTGCTTTGCTTGGCCGTGGGCCCTCTGCTTTCATATCCCTTCTCACCCGGCTGAATCTGTGGTCTGTCGTTCTGGTCACACTCTGCTAAATGCCCTGCGCTCTCTTGACCTGTGTCTGCTTCAGAACCAGATCCAGCTGCACACCTTTTCTCCCTGCCTGCACCCTAACAGCTGAATGGGCACTAGGCAAATGGGCTTCACTATAAATTAACTTATGTCCTAGCTTCTCCTGGGCCCGTACAGCTGCCCGGTTAACTCACTCCATCTCTCCAGGAAGCTTTCCTCCATACCAGATGGTTCAATTTCTCCTCCCCATCCTGGCCTGTCACCTTCCCCTGCCTTCTGGCTCAAATGATGGCCCTGCTTCCAGTGTGCCACACAACAGAATGCCTCCTCCACACTCAGGATCCAGGCCTGCCTCTTCCAGGGGCTCCACTCCTTCAATTACGCCCCATCTTCCACATCCCTAGGCATCTCTTCCCTCTCAGGACTCAGACAACACCACTGTCCTTTGCGTTTCAGAAACCCTCTCCTGCCTGCACACCTTGCCTCATTACTGCCCATGCTCCTTCCTCCCCTTCTCAGCCAAGCTTCTCAAGAGTTGGCCACGTGGATGCAGCTCAGAAACCACTGTGCTGAGTGAGAGAAGCCTTACACGAAAGAGTGCATTCTGCCATTTGCCTGGAACAGGCAAAACTCATTGATGGTGGATAAAAATTAGAGCAGCAGTTGTGTCTGGCAAGGGGTGAGGATGGACAGGGATGGGGCCTGAAGGGACTTTCTGTGGTGACAGCGATGTTGTCTCTCTTGACAGGTGGGTTTTGGTTGACACAGGTGCACACTTTTATCAAAGCTCACTGAATGGGACTTTTAAGTTTTGTATATTTCATTCTGTGTAAATTTTATGTTAAAAAACCTTAAACAAATACTGATCTCTAACTAATGATATGCTTGCTGAAGTATTTAGTTGGAAGTATACTAATGTCAATACATGGCTGTGACTCTCCAAGGTCTCCGGCCCCCGCCTGGTCTTAGCTTTGTCACCCTGTTGCTGTTCACGGGCACCTCCAACTTGACATGGCCCAGAGAGAAGAATTCTCCATCTCCTAACCCCCATGTCCACTACATTCCCAAAACCTGTCTGTTTAGCCTCCAAAATACACCAGGCATCTGCACGGTCGTGTGTGTGTGTGTGTGTGTGTGTGTGTGTGTGTACATATATGAAGGGAGTAAAATAAAACAAAATGTGCCACTTGAATCATTTTTAAGTGTCAATTCAGTGGCATTAATTACATTCATAATGTGTAACACTCACCATTATCTATTTTCAAAGAGGTGTTTTTCAACACCCACCTGACCTTCCCATTGCTACCTTCCAAAACCCTGGAAATCACATCTGGAGAGCCCAGCAGGAAATCACATCTGCCTGCCATCTGGTCCTGACTTATGGCACCCCAACCACTTTGGACCCCACCTGCTCCCAGGCCCTCACGTGGACTTCACCCTTCCCCTCAGGTCTCCCCGCCTCCACCTGTCTCCAGCCCAGCTTCAGTCTAACATCTGCAGCCTAACTTCTCCTCCTGGGAGAAGTTCCCAAGAGTCTTGTGGCAGAGTAACATCAAGCGCCAATCCCCCACCTCAACTTCCTCCTGGTCCTCCACAGCCCTGCCCCCCAGGTATGGCTGTGTGTTTGCTGGTGTGGTTGTTGATGGAAGGGTTGCCTCTCCCCCTGGCCTACAGGCTCCCCACGGCTGAACAACCCACCTGCTTCAGCTCTGCCTGCCTCTCCAGTGTCGAGGACAGTTCCTGGCTTATCAGAAGCACTCAGAAAGCAACTGGGGAGGAACAAAGGATGAGAAGAAGGGAGAAGCCCACCCTCTGACTGGGTAGAAACAAGCCAGGCTGCTTAGGCCAAAGGCTGAGCTAACAGATTCGTAGAAACAGCAGAATCAACAGGTTACCAGCCAGCAACTGGCTACTTTACTGAGCTTTTCACCTCTGCCTCTTCCTGCCTCGGGGTCACTTGCCCCTCCATCACTTCCCTTCCCCGCCTCTCCCCTCCTGTCCCTTCTCTCCCTGCTTCCACTTTACTTCTCTTTTTCTGCCGGTTTTTTTTACTCCATTCTTTCTTCTTTCTGTTTCTTTGACCCTCATCTATAAAAGCCAGTGTTTTAGGAATAAAATTTCACATTTTATGTTCTGATTTAATTTTTACATTCAATCTTAGGTAAATTTACAGCCCCGTTTCATAGCTAAACGTTAAGAATTCCATGCTTGATGGCCGCAGCTGTGAATAGCTTACTTTTCCACCTGCCCCAGTGCCTCTGGCCTCCACCCCACAGGGGCCCAAGAGAGGAGGCTGAGAGGCCCATCTCCTGGAAACAGGGACTGGCAACAAGGCTAGCTGCCCAGGGCTGACTGAAGTTTGGGGAGCATTTCCCTATTGACTCAGAAATTGTTTGGGTCAAAGTGGCTACTGCCAGGCAAACCACCCCAAGACTAGATGTTCAGTGGGAAAAAGGCCTCCTAAAGGGCCTGCCACCTGGAGATAGAAAGGGGAAGGCTGGGCCCAGGAAGGAGGAGGACATCTTTGCCTCTCCTCAGCCCGCTACCGTCCAAGTCCTTCTAACACCTGCTCCTCTTTCCTCACTGGCCCAGGCGGCAGTATGGCCAGGAGGGAGCAGAGGGAAGGGGGCAAGGCTGGTGGCTGCAGCAGAGGGATCCGGGCTGCATTCACAGCACCACCCCCGGGCCATCTGTTGGCCCGGCCCTTGCCGGAAAAGAGTAGGATGCAGGCAGGAGAGGAAGAGGCTTGTGGCCACTGCATCTCCCCCTCCCTTCTCCACACCACCCACCCTGGGTAAGTGCCTGAGCCCAAGGCTTGCCAGGGGGTGGGGATGGGGGTGGGCACAGTAGCTTGGTTTTGGTTTGGTCTCAGTAGAGCCTAGACCTTGGAACAGGCGAAGAAAGACTACACTCACTGTTCTGTAGTTTCCTTAGAGGGGCTTATAAGCGATTCTGACTAGAGCAAGGGAGGTGGATGGCAGATGGGCTGCCTGGACTCAGAAGGCTGGGGATGAGGGGAAGAGGGTGGGCCTCCCAGATGCGGGCAGTGGCCTCACTGGAGGTGGTGCTCTGAGAGGATTCTGCTGATCTGACCAGGAAGCACAGGCATCCAGTCAACCCTGCCTCTGCCTCGAGAGCTGGCCAACCTGGGCACAGCAGGACAAGCAGCGCCGTGTCTGTGTGAGCGCGGCACCCATCGGTCAGCCCCTGGGTCCACTGGCCAGAAGAGCAGACACTGTTCTGGCCAACTGGGGCTGACCTGCATGTGATTCTCATCTCCAGCCCCGGCATGCTGTTTCTGAGGACCCAGCTAAAGTAATAAGACCCTGAGAGATGCCATGAGACAGAAAAACCAAAACACTGAGTTCTGGTGCCCATCGGCCCAGCAGCACCAGTCTTTTCCCTTCTTTCTTCTTTGTCCTCATGCAGCCATTCAGCACAACAGTTCTATCACGCTCCCAACCTGTGCTGCTACTCTAGTTACAAACTAGCCACTGACACACATGAAAAAAGGCCTATTTTCCATGGTCACATTTCCAAAGATCCAAGAACAGCTTCATTAGTGGTCTGAGTGGCCGTGAACCCCTCCATGTCACTTGTGTGGCCATGTCACTTGTGTGGCCTTGTCCCTCTCCAGGAATGCTCTACCTCTCTCTGGGCCAGTGAGAAGCTGCGGAGAAATGTATCCTGCTGCCCTGCCCTTCCCTGCCCTAGTGAGGCTTCTGTGACCCTTGAGGCAGGATGCAGGACCCAGGCTACCCCGCGTTACCACACCAGCAGTTTCAGGCACAACCTTGCCCCCACAGACAGGGCCCCCATGAAGCTCCCCAGTGCCCAGTGTCTGCAGTGTAGCTGGGCTGGGAACCGCAGTCCCCTGGCTCTTTCCCACTCCAGCTGGGCCCCTCCTAGGAAGTGAGAAATCAAAGAAGGAAGTGAGTGCTGGAGTTGAATTTCTTGGAAAAGATCACTCTGCCTGAGCCCCTGCCACCTACACTTACACACGCCTGACTTCAGAACCTACCCTTGTGCTGCCCAGAACCACAGGCCGGGCAGGACCCCAGCCCAGGACACCAGGGCAATCCCACAAACAGCCTTCCCGGCTGACATAACATCATGACAGAGGGGCCAGACCAGATGTGGTCCCACCGGGGTGCACCTATCAGCAGGTGTGTGAGCAGAACCTGCAAACTTGCTTCCTCATTATGCGCAAGCCTGACCAGGGAGGTGCGCCGGCTCTTAGCAAAGCAACATAGGGCAACTGCTCTGACTCAAATACTGGGCTCTGCTGGCCCCTCAGGAAAATGGGCCGATGGGTCTCTTTCCTTGACAGCCACTGAAAGCCAGCCCTAGAGAAGAAATGGTTCTGCTTGGAAACCCTTGCAGAAAAAGGCATTCCACCAGGTGAGAACGTGAAGCATGGACCAGGTCAGCATTTCTCAAACTGGGTCCCATGGAACAGCAGCCCCTAATGTTCTGTGAAAGCAAGTCTGGGAAAGGCCGCCAGCGGCAGTCCTGTCTTGAAGCTCCTGCATGTGTCTTGAAGTACCTGGCCAGGAGGCCCACTCTTCAGCAAACGCTGTGAATCTGCAGTAAGGTAGAGGCCATTTTCCTCCTGACCCTGAGCCTCGGCTTCCTCCCAGCACAATGAGGCAGATGGAATGGGTGTCGCCAAGGTCCTCCCACTCTGCTGTTTTTCCAGGCACAGCCAAAGGCTGGCTCCCCTCCCACTGCACTGAAGGTTGGGGGAGCCTGTTGTGTGGGAAGGACCGGGATGCCCACCAGGAAACTGGTGCCACCACGTGTGGCTCACCCTTGATCTCTGCCCACCCCATCCAGAGTCGTTCAGGTCCTGCTGTTCTAGTAAGTGTCTCAGGGAGGCTGGAACCCGGGGGACAAGGCCAGCCCAAGGGGGTGATCCCCACGGCAGCCTCTCATCCCTGCCTGCCAAGCCTCCCTGCTCCTGTGAGGCCGGGTGCTTCTGGCATCTTGCTGGCAGAAACACACAGGTGAGCTTCCCTGGCCTTAATCACAAGGTTCTAAATATCGAAGAGCAACACTTACCTAACTGATCAGTGCAGGGATGGGCCTGTTTCTAATCACAGATGTAATAATCACGAGTGTGCACGCCTCCTCAGGAAGCCCCCGCACTCCAGGAGCGACTCCAAATACACTGAGTCATCTCCCCACACCAGCAGCTCCTTCCTCGGAATCTCACACTTACCTCTCGCAAACCACACGTCCCACACCCACAGCACCTCTTGTCACAAATAGACCCCCGACCTGTGAACAGTTATTCTCACTCATTCTCACTCATCCCCCCACTCATGTGGTCCAAACGGCTCCTGCTGCTGATAATCCCAGAGGCAGCCAGGCAGTCAGTCACTCCCCATCCTGCCCATGGGCAGAGCCCTGAGGGGACAACCAGAGGCTTCTCTGGGTTACCCAGGAGGAGATGGGGGAAGTCAGCAAACCCACTCATTTCAAAGGCATGGCCCCAGCTCAACTAATATACTGAAGCACCCAGGCTCCAGAGCACCAAAGAGAGCCTCAGGGGCTTGGCCGAGCATCCCACAGCAACTCAAAGCATCTTGACACAGCTGGGGTGGGGCTAGGGCCCCAGGGTCCTCTGGGGCAGAAAGGAGGCCAGTCTCACAGAAATGGCCTTGTCGTGGCCTCTTTGTGAGTGTAGGACACTGACATCACTGTGTGCTTGGCCCCCAGCCTGGGTCTCTACTTTATACCCCAAGGCCGTTTCTCAGGATTGGTAGCTGTTCCACCCCCTCAGGCCCCTGCGAACTAGAACAGAAGCCCAGGTGGAAGGCAGGTTCCTAACCCCCTTAACACCTTGCTCCCCTCACCGGCATCCACCTCCAGAACTCACTGTCAGGGAGAGACGCTGGCCTAGGGCCACACAGATTTGCCTCCCTTTGGGCCCTGCCGCTGCTCATGGCCCTCTCCAAATGAGCATCCACGGGGAGAAGTTATCCCTAAGACTGTCTTTGGCCCTCTCTAAGGCGATTTCTCCAGGTCAAACTTGGACCAGGTAAGAAAGCATCTTTTCTTCAGAGCCTCTGATCCAGTTTTCAGGAGGTACAGGAATCCCTCAGGAGATCGGGGGCCGGGACTTGTTCTCTGCTACTACATCTTGGAGCCAGAATACAAGCCCTAGGAAGATACATCTGCTGATGGCCAAGGGAAATGGCCAGCAAAAGAGAACTGGTGAAAAGGGGAAGGGAATCAGGGGAGGCGTGCGAAGACAGGTGGGTGGGGTGAGGGGAGCCGGCGCAGAGGTGATTACCTGGGTGAGGTGAGGGTTGGGGTTGAACCCACACTGGTTGCAGACCTTGTTGTGACACTGGGTGCAGGTGTTGAAGTTTGGCTGGCTGGGGGTCGACGTGAGGTCCGAGGTCTTACATATGGGACACAGCGTGCTGCTGGGAAGGGGGGCGATCTGGGGGACGGAGTAGGGTGATGTGGGGGTGCTGCCTCTGTCCGGTGACACAGAGGGGGACCGCCCTGATCTCTGCGTCCTGCTGTCTACCTGCAGCGTCCTGCGGGGGCCATCAGCCTCCTGGCCTGCTGGGCCCTGTGCCCTTGTCTCCCGTGGGCTCTCGCGGCCAGGAGCAGTAGCAGAAGGCTGCTTCGGGGTTGGGGAAGCTGCTCTCTGGCTACCCAGGGGCTCCTTGGGGTCCAGTCTCCTGGAAGTGCTGAAATGACATTGAAAATAACAACATTAGAAACACATCTTAGAAAAGTCACCTGCAGAGGTCTCTACCAACTGAGGTAACCCTGCCAAGCTCCATCACCACCTCCTCCTTCTGTCTGGTGGCATCATCACAACCACCACTGGCCGAGTACAGACTGCGTCCCGCGTTGAGCCCTGACAAGCATTTCCCACTTGAACCCTCAGCACAAGGCTATGTGGTAGGACCACGAGTGTCCCCTCTTACATCCCAATGAAGTATAGATTCTGATTGAGTAGGCCTGGGGTGCAGTCAGTGTTTTTAAAAATCTCTAAGGTTGGGAGGAGGGTATAGCTCAGTGGTAGAGCGCATGCTTAGCATGCACGAGGTCCTGGGTTCAATCCCTAGTTCCTCCATTAAAAATAAATAAATATAACTCAATAAAAAAAAAGTTTAAAAAAATTAAATAAAATAAGAATAAATAAATAAATAAGCCTAATTACCTCCTCCCCACCCCCACCAAAAAATTAAAATAAAATAAAACAGTTGCTTAGTAAACATTTTTTAAAAATCTCTTAAGGTGATGCTTCTACTGTGGTCTGCACACCACACTTTGAGTACCAAGACTCTCAACCTACACATTAGTAACATCTAGGCTGATTTTTAAATTTCTGACTCTCCGACTGCACCCCAGACAAATTACATCAAAATCTGTGGGGGCAGAACGCTGGCATTAGTATTTTTTTTTTTCCTCCCCAGGTGATTTCAACATGCAGCTCAAGTTTAGAGCTACTGTGCCAGCAGGTCTCTTCCATTCTGGCTTGTCCCCTTCAGAGGCTGACCCCAGACAGTTGGAAGTGAGTGGGGGAGGCACCCCAATGCCTAGTTATGCCATCTCTGACAGGGACAAAGGAGCCTTCCTTCTGCCAGTCTTCCAGCAGGCCTGCTGCCAATCCAATCCATCACGATGGGTGAAGTGTTACTCTTCTGCTAGTGCAAGGCTGGGTGGGGCCATAGTTCTAGGATCCAGGCCCTGAGGAACCACTGAGGGAGGTCCAGTGTGCCTGACCCCCACCTCCTTCCTGACCTGGCCCTGCTGCTGCCGAGCCGGCAGAGCTGTGAGAGTCCAATGAGGCAGCAGGCAAATCACCAGGCTAAACTTGATGCCTTTACATTCCTTTTTGTTTCACCCAACCGAAGTTCATTTCTGCCAGGTTTCCTTTTCCAATTTGAAAGAGGCTGAGCACGAAAAACCAAAGGCAATGCTTCATACTGTTTCCCTGAAATTCTATACTCATTTCAGTCTGTATTCATTTGGGCGGATATGGGCACCAAGTGACAGGGCAGCCTGGCTGAGAGCCACTGTGGAGCCCGGGCCACAGCCACCTGTGAAGCGGCCTGGCCTGGCCTCTTCAGCTCCAGTGCTCCCGGCCCTTGTAGGGTCTAACAGGAAGGGATTCTATGTCTGCCTCCCTTCTATGAAGGCCATCTGATTACCAAAAAGATTCAGGAGCCAACTGGTACAACTGGTAAGATGTCTCAGGACAAGCCATTTCAGAGAGGAGATGAGGAGCCCACCAGGGGAGGCCCACTCAAAACACTTGGCAGTTCTTCCTCCCTTCCGAGGAACTGCTGGTGAAGAGACACGCCCTCAGTCTAATAAAGACTCTTCCAGAAAAAAGAAACACTGTTAAATGTCTGTCAAAAGTCTCTTTCATCAACCAACAGCATATACCCATCCATCCAGTCTCATAGACCAGCCACTTTCTTCTTCAGTAGGATAACCAGTCTGAGTCTAGTCCCTCTGGGCCACCTTTGCCACCAGCCGTGAGGCCCAGGGTGATGGTGGCAGCAGCCATCTCTGGCCCACACTTGGAATCCAGGCTCTAGGACCTCTCATAGACTGATTTCTAAGTATTATAAAGAAATTATCCTACTTGGTTAAATTCATAGTTTCATTGTTTTACTTAAATTATTCAAAGTAGCTCTTGAAAGTTAATCAGAAACTACAGAGAGCCTTTGGCATCATGTGAAGGGACTGCAGTCCCTTCCCAGGCTGTGCAAGGTCCGTGGTTTCTTCTGAGAAGTGTAGCAATTTCTACTGTGTTTTGGGTGATGTGTAACAGGCAGACTTCTGTGTACATGATGAGTTGAATTCAGTGTTGCATCACAATGTAGTCTTTCTCATGTGACAATTAGGGATCCAAATTCAAATTAACTTTCAACTCAGCTGTGGTGACAGTGAATAAACAAACAATGCCCTCTGCCCTCAGCAAGGTCTGCACTGCAAGGGCAATGCTCCTTGCACACAGGCCTGATGCATGTCCACATACCACATGGCGGCTGTCATTGTTACCTGGCACTCACAACACAGGTCCGTGAACCCTTCACTCTCCCGTCCCCTAGATGATCCCTCACACCTTCTCCTTGACCTTCAAGCCTCCAACATGAACCCCCCTCTTTTCACTGTCACTGACAACTGGCTCACCATTGGAAAGCGGGAGCCTTTGGATGGGAATCTGTACATCGAAGGCCTCTTGACATTTGTCCCCCCATGTTGACTGTCTCCTGCTCCCAAGGCCCACTTCTCACCTTCACAAATTCTCCCCTCTCCTTCACTGTCCGTTTTTACCTCTCTACTTGGATTATTTCAATTGCCACACAAACATCCTGAAAAAGAAAGAAGAACTTTGGCCCCATTTTCCCTTCAGCTACTGCCCTGCTTCTCTGCTGCTCTTTAAAGCAAAACTCCTTGAGAGGATTGTCTCCACTCATAGCCTCTAGCTCCTCTCTTCCCTTCCTCTCAACCAGTACAGCCTGGCTTTTGCCCATCACTCTACAGAAATTGCTCAGGCCACAGTCAACAACAGCCTCCACGTGATCAAATCCCACAGCCACCTCTCAGCTCCTCCTCTCACCTGCTCAGCAGTGGGACTTGATAGTGCCGAGCCCTCCCTCTTTCCTGAAGTAAGTCCTCTACTTGCCTCCCAGAATATCACCTTCTCCTGGGTGACCTCCTCCCTCCTGGCCACACCTTTCCAAACTCTCTTACAGGTTCTTCCTCATCTCCCTATCCAGAACCCTGCTTCTAACACTGAAGGGACTCAGCCTTTGTGTACAGGAGCTTCTCTGAGTACACACACAACCCCTGAGTCTCAAGGGCCCCCTCAACAATGAAGGCTTTAAATCCCACTCCCAGGGGAGGGTATAGCTCAATGGTAGAGCAAATGCTTAGTATGCACGAGCTCCTGGGTTCAATCCTCAGTTCCTCCATTAAAATAAATAATCTAATTACCTCCCCCCAAAACAAAAACAACACCCAAAATAAATAAATAAACAAATATTTTTAAAAATAAATAAATCTCACTTCCTCCTGATAACTACAAACATACATCTCTGGCCCAGATCCCTCCCCTGAACTCCTCGCTTGGCTCACTGTCAACTCTAAGATGTCCTACAGGCATCTCGAGCTTGATGAGCCCAAGCTGACCCCTGATCTTGCTGCAAATATGCTCCTCCCTATCTCCCCTTTGTAGTCATCTCTGCCTCCCTTCCTTCTCATCCCATGTCAATTATCAGTGATCTTGTTAGCTTCAGAGTCTCGCTGCTCCTACTGCCTCCTCGCTCCACCTGGTTCAAGCCCCTGCACCCTCTTTTTTCGTTTCTGCACAAGCCTGGCTGCTCCCACTCGCCCCTCTTCAGTCTTCTCTATACAGCAGCCAGGATTATCCTTTACATACATAAATCAAGCCACTTCCCTCCTCTGCTTAAGCCCCCCTTTCTCTCCTACAGGAAAAGCCAGAGGTTTTACAATGGTCCACGAGGCCCCACGAGATTTGGCCCCTTTCCTTCTGGCCTCATCTCCTACTCTCTCTCTCTCCTTCTGCAAATGGCATTATTTTATTCATTTTTTTAAGGTTTAGTAATGATTTTATATATATATATATATATACACACACCACAACTTCTTTAGTCATCTGTTGATGGGCGTTTCAGTTGTTTCCATGTCTTGGCTATTGTAAATGGTGCTGCTGTGAACATTCAGATGCAGGTATCTTTTTGAATTAGACTTCCCTCTGGATATACTACCAGGAGTGGGATTCCTGGATCATATGGTAAGTCTGTTTTCAGTTTTTTGAGGAATCTCCATACTGTTTTCCACAGTGGCTACACCAAACTACATTCCCACCAACAGTGTAGGAAGGTTCCCTTTTCTCCACACCCTCTCCAGCATTTATCGTTTGTGGATTTTTGAATGATGGCCATTCTGACTGGTGTGAGGTGATAGCTCATTGCAGTTTTGATTTGCATGTCTCTGATAATTAGCAATACTGAGCATTTTTTCATGCGCTTATTGGCCATTTGTATGTTTTCATTGGAGAATCACTTGTTTACAGACCATTCTACTTAAAATGCAGCTTCTGTCCCTCTTGCCTCTTTGTTCTCCAAGGCGCTGAGCACCCTCCAACTCACTGTATACTCTAGTACTGCTTTTGTGCACCCTCTGTGATCCCTGCACTAGGCTGCCAGCGCTGTGTGGGCAGGGCCTCTGGGCTTTCTCCACAACTGTGCCCCGAGCCTATCAGAATGCCCGGCACACACTGGATGCTCAGTATGTGTTTCCTAGATGGATGGCTGTGGGCACATCATGACTCAGAACAGTAAAATGTAGTCCCAAAATGTGTTTGAGCTGACGAAATATGGCATGTGACTGGCATGGCACTTGGCCCTTCCCTGGGTCTGACCTCACGCAGGACAGAATGGCAGGAATGACTCCTGGAGTCCTCTCTAACTGCTGGCAGCATCCCCAGTTCCACCACACAGAATATGCCACTGACCACAGCGGTGGGCACACCAGCCGAGCCCCTGCCATGGGCACCGCCGTGTGCCAGGCGCCCATCACATATTAACTCCTTTAAGCCTCCTAGCAAATCCATGGTAGGATTCACTTTGCCCATTTTACAGACACGGAAACTGCCACATATAGAAGTTAAGGAACCTGTAAAGCCATTGTGACCTGCAAGTGATGGAGCTGGGATTCCAAAATCAAGTTTGCCCAGCAACGCAGAGAGACTAATAGAGAAAACCACATTCATTTATTCATTCATTTGAGCACTCAGTCATTCACAAACATTTACTGACCCTTGGAATAATAGTTCCAGCCTCTGTAATAGGTGCTGATGGTATGAACAGATAGTCTCTTAAGGGAAGGTGGGTCCACAGGTGTTCACTGTATTGTTAGCCCTTACATCTTATACATATTTTATGAGTATTCTTATAGTCTTTATAAATGCTTATTCATTATTTAATTAAAATAAAAATTTAAAAAAGTGAATCAGACAGGGATCCAGTCCTCTGGGAGCCTCCAGTCTAGAGAGCAGACAGATGTGCAAACAAATCACTGCAAGACACCTCCAGATGGTCTAGGGGGAGGGGCAGAAGTCTGAGAAGGCTTTGAGGACTAGATGTCTAAACCAGGTCTTAGATGGGCTGTTCTCCCCAAAGGAAAAGGGCAATCGAGGCAGAGGGGAAAGGACGTGCAAAGGCCCAGAGGCGTGACAGGGTGTAAATAAGGCAGTGCTATTCCCAGCACCCGGAAGAGCTCCTGACAATTGTGTGCACTGAACTGCCTAAACTACGTGGGAAGCTCAGAGCTAAAATGAGAAGGGCCAGGAGAGAGGGCCTCTAAGCCTTTCAGGCAAGGGAGTGCTCTGGTGGCTTGACAGGAGATGGTGGAGGTAGGTAGACAGTGAGAATAAGACAATATCCTAAGAGATAGTCCAGGGGCTGGGAGGGAGGGAAGGTTCAGCAGGGGTATTCTGGCTTGGGGTCCAGGGAGGAGTGGTCCTTCTGATTGAGATGGAAGATCCAGGGAGAGAAGCCACCAAGTGGTTGGAGACTGGGGAGTGAAATGGCAAAATCATGAGGTTGAGTTTGGCTTTGCTGAGTTGGTAGTTAGGGGTAGGGTGTCCAAAAGACATCAGGAGATGGGTCAGAGCTTGGGTTCAATCCAGGAAAGTCTAGATATTTTTATCTGGAGAGTTAATGGTTCCGTTCACAGGCAAGTCTCAGGGATAGATATCCCACGGAGAGCAGTGGGCCAGACAAGATTTGTGGGGAGCACCAACATTAATGGGAGAAGGGATGCCAGAAACAGAGAAGTCAGAGAGAGGAGAACAAGAGACACAACCCCCAGGGTTACAGACGTTCCCACAAGGAGGAGTCCTAAACAATGTCTCTGTCCCTGACGGCTGAGATGTCTCAGAAGCCTTGGTGGAAGGCTACACCCATAAGGGTCACGAGCCCTCTCCACCCAGTCCAGCTCAGGGGGGGGGCCAGGTCCCTATCCTGCTGAGCCCCAGGGCCTGTCTGAGGCCAGAGATCAGGAGATGCCTGTGAAACACTCCAGGACACAATTGCAAGGGGGCTCAGGTGGTTGGAGGAGCCCAGAGGCGTGCCCTTGAGAAGGCCCTCCTTAACAAAGGTCTACAGGGGGTGAAGAAAGGAGGGAGGGAGGCAGGACCCAGCCCAGCCCCAGGGAAGACCTGGTTTCCTGGATATGGCTGGTCAGCAGCGAAAGCCCTGGAGGTCCGTGCTCCTCTCAGCAGCCTCCAGGAGCGCCATTCCTTGGGGAGGGCTGGGATGAGGACATGTGAGCAGGAGGGGAGAAGGACACGGCCATAAAGCAGAAAAGACACAGGAGGACAGGTGGGTGAAGGAGGGAGAGGGCAGAGATATGAAGGAGTGGTTGAGAGACAAGCAGGGGAAGACTAAAAATGCCTTATCCAGGGATGGAGATTTCTAAAAGATGGCCAAGAAGGGTGGAGCAGGTAAAAACAGCCGTATTTCTACCAGCTTTCCTCCCTTTCAGTATTTAAGGCTGACCCATCAGAGATAAGTCCTAAAGCTGGTGAGCAGGGCAGGAAGGAGCTGCCAGCCACAGGGCTGCTAGGGTGGGGCACAGAGCCAACCCTGTCAGCTTCCCCTGACCCCGGCTCTCCCCAGAACCTCTGCAGCCTTCTGCCCCAGACCATGACCACTACTGGGAAGAATGATCCAGACTGCGCTGGTCAGAAGCTGGGCTCCCCTTGGTTAGGAACCCCCAAGAAAGGCATGAGGCCAAGAAGCTCCAGTGACCAAAGGTGCTCAGACACTGGGTATGTCCCTAAGGCTGGGGCCACCAGGGAGACACATGGCTGCCCTGGCCCACGGGGGAAGAAGCCTGGAGGACACTGGCAGCCGCACTCAGGGAGAGCCTGCTCAGGCTGAGGCTGACCGGCAAGGAAAGCGGGGAAGTGTGGGGACGGTGCAGGCCCCAGATGGAAAACTAGGCCAGGTTCCACATGGTGGCCTTCTAGAGCATGCCCTCACCGCCCCCAGTCGAATATTTGAAAGAGAAATATTTCCCACAAATAAATGGCTGGCTGTGCTCACCAGGAGGGGAGTGAACTTAAGGAACTAGTTTTTCTAAGTCAGAGCAGCCGGAAGAGTCCCATGGCTTCAAACAAGGTTTTGATAAATTCATGGCTGACCTTTCTGTAACAAGCAATTACGGCCGGGAAGATGCTGTGGGAAGACCTTCTCCTTTAAGATTCAGGCCAGGAAGGACCATGAGGCCAGCCCAGGGGTTCCCCACCATGGATTCAGGGAGAGAAGCAGGGGCTGCAGAATGCTGGGCCTCAGGCTGTAGGTCCTGGGTTCTGGAGCAACTCTCTCAGCAATAGATGGGAGAATTCAGAAAGTTTGGTTTTTTAAAAAAATCAGTTTTCACGTAAGAAAACATTTATCGACCTGCCAAGCCTTCAAGCCAGTGGATTTCTGCCTTTTTGATCAATAAAACATGTTGGCATATCCCCTACAAAAGAATATTTATCTACCAATTATGTGCATATGTATTACTTATAAAACACACCTCCCCAAATGGCAAAGTTTGAAAGGATGAGATAGGAAATAAATGTAAATAGGAGGGGAGAGGAGTATAGCTCAGCAGCAGAGCATTTGCTTAGCATGCACGAGGTCCTGGGTTCAATCCCCAGGACCTCCATTATAAAGAAACAAAATTTTTAAAAATGTAAATAAGAGTTTTCAAGTTTTCTTCCCTGGTTCTCTCTGTAACACTTAGCCACAGCAATTGGGAGCCTGTGATTGGCCAGGAAGCCAGCACCACGGGCTCAGAGCCTCTGAGATGCTCTTTTAGAGCCAGGAGATGCCCCGCTGGCTGGGAAGGGAAGGTGCCACATGCAGGGTTCCTAGGTGGGGGGCAGCAGTGGTCATGCTATAAGCAGAGCTCCCCATGAGGCTGACACTCCCTTCCTAACTTCCCCACCCCTTAAAGCTGCTGCTCCACTATGAGGGTAATGTTCCAAGACCCAAAAGACCCCAGAGAATTCTTAGCTCCTGTTCAGGTGAGGACAAAGCACCATGCCAGCCTGGTGACAGCCCCAACAGGAGGTAGGTACTGATGCACCTGTGCATACACGTCCTCACACCCTTGAAAAGACAAACCCACGTGAAGAAACCGTAAGTGTTACCCAGATACCCACCTCCTCCATGCATCCTTTCCCCTCGGAAACATCTAGCAGTTGGGACCCTTCCTGTGACCAAATGACAAGCTTTAATTGGTCCCAGGCCAGTCCATCTGGGCCAGCAGAGAGCACATTTAAGGCAGTGAGCTCTTCCTGCTTTGCTGTTGCTGAGGGCAAGTGTGCGATGAGGCTGCAGGTGGGACAGGAAGGTAGAGAATGCAGCAACAGAGACTGGGAGGAATAAGAGGAGCTGCCATCAAACATGGGCCCCGGGAAGTTGCAAGCATAACAGGAGAGACCAGTGGGAAGCTGAGAACAGGATGGAAGTCAGGCCATAAATACAAGCCCTGGTGACCTCACTCCCCAGCCCTGAGGCCTATGTGGATCCATGAGCTTGAGCACATCTCTCAGGACAATCTGATTTGGCCTTGGTTCCCTTCAAGCCCAGCCAGGCTCCAGAATCCAGCACAAGGCGAGAAATAAGGGTAACTTTCCTCTAACCCCACTGTTGGTAGTGACTGCCTGGAGGGCTGGTTTTGAGAAAGATCAGTGGGAAAGACTACTGCCATCAATCAATAAGATCTGTCAGGAACCCAAGGGTAGGGCACATAAGTGCAAATGCCATGGACTTGATATCCATGATGCAGAACAAAACCAGACCCTCAGACCTGCCTCAAGTGATACCCAGCTTCCTGGAGTGTCTCACGCAGAACTGGGCCAGACCCACCTCAAGCCAAATTCATCCTCCAGAGGATGTATGTCGTGTTTACCTCTGACTTTTCCCTTGGTCCCATTTCCACCTCCAATCTGTGGCTTTCCCAGAGTCCTAAGAGCTGTGTGGGCATCAGTCGGCTGAAGCATCAAATGCCACTAGCTCAGTGTAACTTCGAAGGCTGTCTCCAGCACCATGGTGCAACCAGCATCCCTTGAACAATGGCTCGCCTGAGGGCAGGTGAATGGTAGCTGGCATCCTCTTAGGACTCTGTTGAGGGGTTACTAGTCCCCTAATCATAGCTTCTCCATTCATGTCTTATGAAGTACATCTCTAGAAGTGTTCATTCATTCATTCATTTTAATAGCTCATGGGACCCACGTTCCCTAGTTCTTAAATGTCTGAACATATCTTTGTTGTCATTAAATCTGAACAACAGCTTGGCTGGACGTAAAACTCTAGGTTCACGCTTCCTTTCCCTGAGGGCTTTGCAGATACAGCGCCTGTGTTTTCCAGCACTGACTACTGCCGTGGAGGGCTCTGGGCCAGCCTGATGAGTGCCCCTTACAGGTATACCAACGTTTTCCTCCGGATGCAGTAGAACTCTTTTGTCCTCTTTGAAGTTCACTAACTTCACCAAGAGATGTTTTATGGGTGAATACTCCACATCTATTTTTCCTGAAATTCAGTATGTCCTGGTAAACTGAAGATTTATGCATTCCTTTATTTCGGGGGGAAAAGTTTTCTATTAATTATATCTTTGAATACTTCTCTGTTCCCTTTGTTTTATTCTCTTCTCCAGAGATACCAATTAAACCTATTTTATTTTTTTAAACTGAATTTCTTTTTTTCTTTAATTTTATAATTTAAGAGGGTTAATTAGGCTTATTTATTTATTCATTTTTAGAGGCGGTACTGGGGATTGAACCCAGGACCTCGTGTATGCTAAGCATGTGCTCTACCACTTGAACTATACCCTCTCCCTTATACCTACTTTAAATTTCCTTTGTCTTTCCATTGTCCAGGCTTCTGGCAACCCATCTGGTCAACTCCTTGAGCAATTCCACCTCCCAAGTAACTTCTTGGCATAATACAGGGTTCAGGGACATTTCTCAACGTCCCCATATACGGTGGCTTTGCTAACCAGTCCAAGGCAGCTCTTGGGTTTGGCCCCCCAAACTCTGACCTTCCTGCCCTAGTTCCACAGAGGCAAATTTCCCCTCCTGGAACCCTCCCTCATCCCAGACTAATTTTCCCCGTTTTTGGAAACTATTCTTTGTTCACTGCATTTCAGCATATGGGTGTTTCTTAATTTTATTAAAGATAAGAGTATTCTGTTTCTTGTCCTTCTTGCAGTTTTTGATTAGTTCAGTAAGGAGATTGAGCAGAGATGCTTTTAATTCATCATATTTAATCAGAAAGACATTTTACAACACAAAATAAATGCCATTTTTCTCTGGCTTTCCCTTTGTGCAAGTTCTAAGTTTCCTAAAGCGTGGCCCCTTTATAAATCTGATTTAACACCTTAGATCTTATCCCTAAGAAGAAGAAAAGCACACATTCGTAAACATTTTTGTTTGCTTTCGGAAGGTACCAAACTGCCTGAAGTCCACAGAGGCCAAACTCCTCAATGGCTGATCTGGCCCACAACCAGCGGGCTCTTGCCTACCACACCAGCCTGAGCATCACCCACACTGTTCCCTAATGCAAGCCCTGCCTGAGGCCTGGGAGCTCCCCAACAAGCCAGGGACTTTCCTACATCCATGACCCCAGGCTCTCCAGAGGGCTGGCTAAACGCTTCCACAGCACCATTCGAACCTGACTTCTGGTGTGGAGCCTCTTGGGGCCTCCCTCCCTATGCGTCCCCCACCAGCCCCGCCCCATCGCTGCCCCTGTGAAAGGCACCATCGTTTACTGTCTGTCTCTTAGGTCAGACCAAGCTCCCCATGAGGGCAGGGGTTCCCAGAATCTAATGTGGGTACAATCCCTTCGAAGCAAAAGTCCCACAGGCTGTTTTAATCAACTGACAAAAAATAATTAGTAATTAGGCAAGATCTGTAGGAAATGACACTGGTAGAGCTAGAATGCAACTTCTTATTTTAGGTGGATTAAACAGTCACATTTACATCATTTACATTTTACAAAGGTCTGGTTCAGCCAATTATCACAAATCCCAAGGGGAAGAGATCCAAAGATTGGGCTTTACTACCGTGCATAAAAGAGCTGGTCTGTTTTGCTAGAACGCAGTAGGAGGGGAGTATTATTGCTTTCAGTGCCCTAATGCCTTTTTTCCCACTTATTCATCAGGCTTAGGTAACAGCTCATCAGTAGAAGATTCCTGAGGGAGCCAGGGAAGGTGGGGGCCCACGCTGGGAGCCAAGAGGGCCAGCAGAAGGAAGAGGAGACAGGCAGGTGGTCAGACCAGAGTCACCACCCAGAGATGAGACCCAAGTCAGCAGCTCCTCAAAGGCTCTCCCCATCACCAGGCTTTCTAAGGGACCAGAACTGGGACACCAGAGGGAACAAGGGCCCCAACCTCAGGGACTCTTCCCTTTGGGTTCCATAAGGACTGAACCCAGGATGCTGATACTCGTCTGGGCAAATCACAGTGCATCCCTGTACTAAGACCTACGGTGTGTACAGCATTTGAGTTTTAAGAAACTTCCTGGCCTTTCCAGCCTGTGGTGTCTGGGGTACCCTTTAAGAACGCCATCAGGCCAGCCAGATACCCCTATAGACTCCCCTAGCAGCATCAGCTTTCTGAGGGCACACATGGCCGGACAGGCAAATGCATAGCCCCCTCTCCACAGCCTACTCAGGAGCTTTGGCCCCTCGCCAGCCTTTGGTTCTCACCTACCAGCCCCGTCTTCCAGGACAGCCATGGCTCCCAGGTGGAGCCCAGGAGTTCTGATCCAGCCCAAGCCACCAAGGCTCCTGCCCCCACCCAGCCCCAGGCTTGCAAACATCTGCATTGGGACCCCACCCAGGGACAACTTTGAGCTGTGAAGCGTCCTAGTTTTCTGGCTCAGGGGGAGGACTCCTAAAGCTCGGAAGCTCTAATCAGGAGTCAGGAGTCATTACATAAAGCTGAGCCAGCTTTTCTCCGCTTCTCGCTCCAGAAAATTCTACGACTACAGCCTTTTACCAGGCGGACAGTGCTGTGCTTGTCAGCTCTCTTCCAAATTCTGCTGAAACCAGGAAGTCGAGATAAGTTAAGACAAAACTGGAAGTCTTTGTGGCAATGGAGGCGACAGGCTCTATTCTCCCCATTCCAACCCCAACAGGGCAGAAGCCAGGACTCTGGCTCAGAAAGCTCGACGAGCTTCTGTCCAGTCTCCAGACCCACGCAGAGGACCCAGCCCGCAGCCTGCCCTTGGGGACCGCTAGGATATATCCTTAGCCCGTGACGATGGCTGAGGGCCCGACTCACACTCAGCCCTGACCCAAGCACAGGAAGGAAGAGGTGAGCCAACAATGCAGTTAGTAAAATAAGCCAGTGCCTGCTTCAGTAATACGTGAATTGGCTGAACACCTGCTGCGCACAGAGTACTGGGCTGAACCTGCAAACGCCTCAAATGTATAGGGCTTTCCAGAGCCTGCTCTTCTAGCCTTCCAGGAAACCCCACCTCGCCTGAGGACCCCTTAACTCCTTTCTCACGGGAAGCCAATGAGATCCAAAAACTATGTCCATTGTGTATTTTGGGGGGCAAAAGAAACACCAAAATAATGCCTGCCCAGTCCATGTTAAAAACCCCTCTGTCCAGAAAGCAGGCCTGCTCTTCCTTTTTAATTTAAAAAAATTTTTTTAAGTTTTTAAACCAGCAATAGTTTGCTTGCTTTTTGTGTTTCTATACAAGAATAAGGAAAAACTCATCTGTGACCCCAAAATGGTCAAAGAAAATTGTGACTCAGGATCATCAATGGCCCTCAGTTGCAGCTCTGAGTAAATCCCCAGAAGGGGCCCCACTCCTACCTGGCTCCCAGAGCCACCCTGTTGGCACTTGCCCTCCCATCACTTGTCCCCAGGCCCAGGGCACAGTGCAACTAGCACTATGGGCAGGGCTATTCCAGCTTGGGCAGGGCAACTTGGGCAGGGCTATTCCAGCTGCTAAAGAATCTTGCCTTTGTACAAAGGGCCTACGGCACTGGAAATAACAGGGAATGAAATGAGAAGGAAAGCCTCTCAACAACACCTTTGCCTTGCAGTTTCAAATTTATTACTATGGAAAGAATTCAAAGCAAGCGTCCTCTCACACAAAACGCTATCGTCCACAAAATAGCTAGAACTTAAATGCACACCCACGTTTATATGGTGAGGTGGGAGGGATTCAGGGGCTCCCAGAAGGAGAAGTGAACATGGGCTGGCAGTCAGAGAAATCTCAGGAAGAAGACAGGCAGAAGGGGAGAGGGTTCCAGAGAAAAATGGACAGTCTGCCTTTCTTCCACACATCATACCCTCTCCCGGTCCTCAGAGCCTGGCACAGAGTAGGACTCAGTGACTTTTGTGGACTGAATGGCCGATGGACTGGGGTGAATGATTAGGCAATTGGTGGTCCTCTGTGGTAGTGGTGGTGCACACACTGGGCTTGGAAGGGAGAGGCTGTGCTGCCTCTTAGGCTGTGCCTGTTAGGACTTCCTAGGCTGGTGATAGACAGTCCCAGGGGAGAAAGGACTAGACTCTGAGGTCCAGGGCAGAGACATCAGGGTAGGCCCTGTTCAGGAGTTCACTCAGAAAGCCCATTTGAAAGAGGTCTGGCTTTTCTGCAGCAGCTGCCACAATCAAGGCCCTAATGAGCCTGTGAGCAGACCACCCTGTGCTAAGTGCTCACTCTTCCCACCTGCAAAAGAGGCACGAGGGAAATACCAAAAGCCCCACCCAAGGTAGGTGGGGCTACCCACAGCAGCACTGCAGGGTTGCCACCCCACCCTGTATACAGTCTATCTTCAAAGTACTCTACAATGGGGTCCCCCCACCTGCAGCCTCCTCTTCTTGCACAGCCTTTGGGTACGGAGTCCTGCAGATCTTCAGCTGACTTTCACCCCTCCCAGCTTATGCTCTCCTCTCTTTCTAGAAGGCCTTTTTCTTAAAAAAGTCCAACCTTCAAAAGCCAGCTCAGGCACCCTGCCATTTATGGGACCTTCCCCAGAGTCCCTCGTCCCCAGAAATCTCCTGTGGGCTCCCACGGCCTCGCGCAGGGCAGCTCCTAGTGGTGCCTGTGGGCGGCTCTTTGGCCTCATTCCCTCCACTCACCTGCATGCAGCACCCACTGAACACTAAACACCACACCTAAATGGGGCCAGTGCTAAGGAAGCATTGATCTAGTGAATGCTAGATCTTCACGAGGCTTGTGAAAGAAAATCAGAATGACAAAACATGACATCTCAAGACAGTAAGTGAGACTCAAGATTCCAGCAGGAAGACATGCCTTTGTTATTAAAGGACATTTAAAAAGGGAAGCCATCCACTGCCTTTCCAGCCTTCAACATCACCATGCCCATTGTTCCGCCCGCCCTGTCCACCTAGGTGCAGAAAACTGTACATGGATGGTGGCTCACCTTCCTTTTTTTCCAACTCTGCAGTCTTTCCCCTGGTTTTCTTGCCTTACATTTCCAAGAGGTCTAACTCGGAAGGAGAGATATACTACCCGCATCTGGCACTTTGGTTCTGCCACTCTCTCCCTTGGACCGTGAGGGCCAGTAAGGTGCTGGGGGTTCCTTTCTAGATCCCTTGTGTGGTAGATTCACTTATCAGCCCCCCAGGAAGCTTGCCTCCCACTGGTAGAGATTTTCCAATAACATGAAAGGCCGGGAAGGCTTCCTGTAGGAAGTGCCCTCCACCCCCACCAGCCCTCCTCACCCCACCTGCCCATTCTTCCCTCCTGCCTCAAGGAGCTGATCCTCATTCCCGGCTGCTCAGCCTGCTGTGGGGTAGCTAAGTCTCCCACAAGGACCCCTGGGCCTGGCTAAGGCCAGAACCTCCCACCCAAGGAGCAAAAGTCTCTTCTAGATGGGACCCTTGACCAGGAGTCCTTCATCAGGCTGACCCCCAGGAGCTCTCTTCCCTACTCTCTTCCCCTTCCCTGGGCCCACCGTTTGATAGCAGAGGCTCAGGATTGCCTGTGTTCCTACTTGACACGTTTTCACACATTGAGAGCATTAAACTCAGCTACTTGGGCTTGAAATCCACTAAGATAGACGTACTTGTAAGGAAAAGATGGGCCTGTGGGTCTGAGCGTGGTGATTAAGACCTGAGAAAAGAGTGTGATGAGATGCTGCATGAGTACATGTGTGCATGCCTGAGGGTGGGGGCCGGGCATGTGCTCACAAGTGTGTGCAAGGTCGTATGTGCCTGCGAGCCCTAGCCTGCGCTCCCATGTGTGAACGTGCACTGCATGCCTGCACTGGTGAGCACGTGAGTGCCTGCGTGAGCACACACTTCATGGCATGTGGCCAGCCCTGGGTAATGAGTCAGACCCTGTACAGGAGGCCTTGCTTCCAGGGGAAAGATGAATGCTCTGAGGGACTAGCCCAGCTCGTCGCCACGCCCAAAGGGCCCAGGCCAGCCTGAGCCAACAGAGCGGCCAGGGCCACCCCAGCCTGAGGAAGAGCAATGCCAAGTGCACAGGAGGCACCGAGGAAAACATTAGTTCTTTCCTTCCTCCCTTCCTTCCTTCCCTGGCTGAAAGTAAGGGGAGTGGGCAGGAGGCCTGGGGTTCTGATGCCACAGTCTTTAGGGGAGTGGGAAGTAATGAGAGGTCCAGCCAGCAATGCTGAGGGAGAGAAAGTGGTAGAACCATATGGCCTATGGCTGGCAGGAGAGGAAGGACCAGGGACTGAGGGCCCCTGCCGGGAGGAACAAGTGAGAGAGCATGGTTCTGGACAGTCCTGCCGAGGTGGTGAGGGAACTGCCGCGGACTTAGGCACAGCCAGACTCTGCCCTGGCAGAAGGTAGAGGGAATGTCTGGGGAAGGTGCTGAGGACCTGGGGTAGTCTGGGGTTCCAGATAACAGGGTGTGATGCCTTGGATAGAGGATATGGTAAATGCAGATCCAAACTCAAGACGAGGAGACGGAAAGGTTAGGGCTCCAATGGCAGCCACGGCAGCACAGAGTGAGGCTTCCCTGAATGTCAGATTCTTTTTATCAAGAGCTGCAGGGCCCCTGGCACTGGGCTGCACTGCTGACATTGGTTCCCCAGCAGTGACCAAGGCAAACAAGGCCACTCGTCTCGTGGAACTTGCCTTATGATGCAGAGACAGGCAAAAACCCAGAAGACAAATAGGTAAGCCTGATTCAGAAGAACAATCCAAATGAGGAAGGAGGGGGACGACCCTAGTGAGTCAGGGGGGCACCTCCAAAGAGGGGACACGTGAGCAAAGCCATGCAAACATCCTGGGAGGAGCTGAGCCAAGGCCTGAGGGGAGGGCATCCTAGGGGAAGAAATGTTGGGGCGTGGCCTTTGAGGTAGGAGTGCCTTGGCAGACGGAGCAGCCAGCGTGTGGCTGGAGGGACGTGGGAAGGGGAAAAGGGGGAGTGGGTCCGGGAGGCCTGGGACAGGGGAGCAGACCCCTCTTCTGGACTCATTCTCAAGCCTCGGCATCTCATCTCAGTGCTCGTCTACATGTCTTTGCTCCAACTGCCCATCAGGCTGCTGAGACTCAAGGATCCCTGCATTATTCACAATAGCCAAGAGGTGGAAACAACCTAAATGCCCATTGATGAATAAACGGATACACAAAATGTGGTATATACATACAATGGAATGTTATCCAGCCTTAAAAAGGAATGAAATTCTGATACATGCTACATGGATGTTCGTATTGAAGACATTATGTTAAGTGAATTGAGTTGGATACTGAAGGAGAAATATTACATGATTGCACTTATATGAGGCACCCAGAATAGTCAAATTCATAGAGACAGAAAGTAGAACAGTGGTTACTGGGGGCTAGGGAGGGGGAATGGGAAGTTACTGTTTAATGAGCACAGAGTTTCAATATGGGATGATGAAAAAGTTCTGGAGATGGAAGGGGTGATGGTTACACAACAATGGAATGTATTTAATGCAGACGCACTGTACATTTAAAAATGACTTAAATGGTCAATTTTATGTGATGTATAGTGTACACAATAAAGAAAACAAAAGGAATGAAGTACTGATACATGCCACAGTGCAGATGAACCTTGAAAATATTACACTAAGTGAAAGAAGCCAGACACAAGAGGCTACATATTTTATGATTCCACTTATATGAAATACCTAGAATAGGGAAGTCAACAGAGACAGAAAGCAGACTAGTGGTTGCCAGGAGCTGAGGGTAGGAGGAAACAGGGGGCAACTGCTTCATACGTAAGGGGTGAAAAAATGTTTTAGAACTAGGTGGAGGTGATGGTTATACAATATTGTGAATGTACTAAATGCCACTGGGTGATACACATTTAAATGGTTGATTTTGTGTTACGTTAATTTCACTTCAATTTAAAAAAAAAGAGAGAGAGACAGAGGGAAAAAATAAAGGAATCCCTGAGTAAAGTCAGAAAATGCCTCAACTGAGCTGCAGAGGTCGTCCCCTGCCCATCTGTCCCCACCATGAGGCAGGCCCAACCCAGCCCACCAGCAAACCTGTGGACATCCGTTCAGTCTCCCTGACTCAACGCTGGGCACTGCTGTACCTTCCCAGCTCTGTTCTCCTCCAGCCTCTACCTGGTCCTCTAGTTACCATGCCAACATTTTTACTTCAGCCAATGAGTATTTACCTAGTCTTTTCTCTTCAAGTTGAATCACTTCAAATTTGCTTCCCTTCTAAGTGAACATCATTCATCGGTCTTTTAATTAGCTATAGTGCAGTGGCCAGAAGATGCTAAATGGACAAAAAAAAAGACCATGCTTCCTCTCTGGAAGTTGTAACACAAACTGGGCATGGACCCAGAGCTTCTAAATGCCCAGGTACAGAAATACAAAAGATACACACACTTGGATATTCACGACAGAACTATTAATAACAGTAAAGCTCAGGAAACAACCCCAAAGTCCTCAGTAGGGGAAGGATGAATAACACTGTGGTCCAGCCACATAATGGAATTCTCCACAGCTGTGAAAATAAGTGAGGGAGGTGTCTGAGGACTACCAAGGATGAGCCCCAGGGTCACTGTCAGGGGAACAAAGTCAGGGGAAGAACTGTTAAGACTAGGATGTCTTTCTGTGCTAAAATTATAGGAGCTGGAGCAAACCAGGGAGGTCAGCATAGCCTGATCAGAGGCTAGTAGTCTGAACGCCAGCTCCCAGGGTCAAAGCAAACCGGTGCTGGTTGCTGGGAGGGAGAAGCTGCCTCCTGGATGTACCAGGAGAGGGCAACACCTAATCCCAAATGGAGGGGGTGTCTGGCCGTGGGGGTTCTGCCCCTGCTGGAAGCTGGCAGGGCCCGCTGACCACTTCCTTGAGCTGAGTCGGGTCTTGAGCTTCAGCACAGAGGGACCGCATGGCTCACCAAAAACCTGCTAAAAGTACAGCCAACAAGAAATCTACCTCTCTGGGCCTTCAGGGCTAGTGGCATCACTGCAGGGAATAGCTTCTGGGCTGTCTCCAACAATGGAGCCAGGGCCACTCAGCCCTCTTCACACATGGGGGCCAGGCTCACTCTTGGAAAAGGCTCTGGTCACTTGCTGGTTCAGTAATCGGGATATACCCTGACAGGCCTGTGTTGCCCAGGGTGCTGGCCGAGGCAGGCAACTCCCGTGATACTCCCTGTGTAGCTGGGAAGCTGAAGAAGGAACCAGGCCAAGTTGGTGGCATCTGCTTTCAGGGCCACCCAGCCATTCCACCAGGCCCCACAGGAGGAAGAGTCTACTGAAGTCACACACTGGCCAGACAGCACACCACCCACAGGCGGAGATAAGAGTGAGTCAGGGAGGCAAGGGCACTTCCTGTGACAGCTCAGAACGATGTCTTCAGGACTGAGCAGAACAGGAGAGCAGCGGAGTAGCACTTGCTCCCCTCAAGAGTTCCACTGCTTGTCCTGGAGGAGCCAGCAGAGGCGGAGCAGGACTCTAGGGGCCCAGCCCCTCCCAAGGCTGAGAAAGGCCAGGCCCAGCTGCCCAGGGAGAGGCAGGCATGTGAGCAGCCCAGTGGCTCAGGCCAATCTGCTGACTGAGCACAAGGACCCAGAAGTGACTTCCTCCACCCACACAGCAGCCACCCCTCTGCGGGAGCTGCAGGGGTGTGAGCATCTTCTGCGCTGTGCCCCTCATTCACAGCTCACCTTTTCTTTTACTCTGCACAGAAGAACAATCTGTCATTGATGAAAGGGCTGGCAGAGGTCAGCAGACAAAGAGCCCTTGGCTCCTGCCCCCACCCTCTCTCATCCAAACACAGGGGGGCTAATTGCAGGGATCTCAAGTTAAAAAGCTCTCAGTAAACAGGGTCCACTTCCCCATATCTCTACTCAGTGAGGCTTGTGTCTAACAGGCAGGGCCAGTCATGGTGAGCTACGGAACACCAAGTTCTCCTGCCTCCCTTATAGCTTAGTCACAGAGAACAGAACCGGAGACCACGCAAAGGCGACAGATGGAGGCCTCTCTGTTTCAGCCAAATGCTGTGACTCATTTAAACAAATCCCACATTTTCCAGAAATCTAATCATTACCTCCTATTGAAAAATAAAAGAATAAATTCTTCAGAAGAAAACCATGCTAGTGACATATACCAAAAAATGGAAAACTGTCTGGTGTCTCTCTGAGACTGGATATAAACCAGGGTAGACTGAGACTCAGGCTTAGCTCTGAAAGGGACACCAAGGAACGGCTTCAGTGACGAAAATGACATTGAGGGGACTCTGTCCCAGGTAACTACCACCAGAGCCTTGGGCTCTGTTTGCTAGCTCTGGCTTTAGTTTCAAGAACTTATTCTCCTCTGTTCCCCCAGAGGGATTTCTCTAAGACAGAGTTGATATCTGCCATTGGTTGATTTGTTTGTTTGTTTATTATTTTTAATGGAGGTACTGGGGATTGAACCCAGGACCTCGTGCGTGCTAAGCATGCGCTCTACCACTGAGCTATACCCTCTCCCCAGTATCTGACACTGGTCAGTGACTATATCACAGGGGCCAGGAAAATGAACTAGGGCTTCTTGTCCTGCCTTGACCTAGTCTTGAATGTGGCTTCTCATCTAGGTCCTCCTCATTCCCTGTGGGCCATTTTTCTGTCTCAGACCCATGTTCAACAATCTCTGTTACTGGCTCCAACATGGGGCTCTGACTATAGCCTCCACTCATTCCCAGGGCTCCAGGCTCCCCTGCTCCATGAATGTCATATACAGTGACCAGAAGAATACTCCTAACAAACTCAAGCCCAAATCCTGCCTGCCACTCCAAGCCCTCTGGCCTCTGGTCTCACCAC
The DNA here is from genome assembly GCF_048773025.1 of Camelus bactrianus. Classification (NCBI taxonomy): domain Eukaryota; kingdom Metazoa; phylum Chordata; class Mammalia; order Artiodactyla; family Camelidae; genus Camelus; species Camelus bactrianus. The sequence goes on from NC_133555.1 coordinate 33,924,596, forward strand.
CTCAACCTGATGTCTGGAGATCCCTCAGCCCAGCCTGCTCTTCTAGCCACTTGCTCACCACTCTTAGTCAACATAGTACTGCAAGTTCTACCTGCTGTAATAAGGCAAGTAAAAGGAATAAAAGGCATAAGATTGGGAAGGAAGAAATAAAATTGTATATATCTGTAGATGACATGATTACCTACATTAAAAACCCCAAAGACTCTACAAAACAAATCACAGAACTATTAAAAAAGTTCAGCAAGGTTGCAGGATACAAAATAAGTATATAAAAATCAATTCCATTTCTATACACTAACAATGAACATGAAGAAATCAAAAGTAAAAACACAATACCACTTACAATCATTCCAAAGAAAATAAAACACTTAGGTATAAAGTTTAAAAACATTGAATCTGTACCTGAAAATTACAAAACACTGATGAAAGAAATCAAAGACCTAAATAAATGGAAAGGCATACTATGTTCGTGAACTACAAGACTCAACATAAAAAAGATGTCAGTTCTCCCCAAACTGATCTACAGGTTTAAAGCAATTCCTATCAAAATCCCAGTAAAGCTTTTATAGACATAGACAAATTTATTCTAAAATTTATATGGAAAAGCATGGACCCTACAACACTAAAATAATCTTGTCAAAGAAGAGTAAAGTAGAAGGAATTACTATACCTAATATTAAGGCTTACTATATAACCCATTATTCAAAACAGTATGGTATTGGCAGAAGGACAGACATAAATCAATGGAGCAGAATAAAGGATTCAGAAATAGTTCCACACAAATATGCTTAACTGACTTTTTACTAAGTTGCAAAACCAACCAATGGAAGAAGAATAGCCTTTTCAACAAATGGTATTAAAGCAACTGGACATCCACAGACCAAACAAACAACAACAAAAAACCCGAAACACACACACATACACACACAAAACCTTAGCCTAAGCGTCATACCTTATACAAAAATTAATTCACAATGTTTGACAGACTTAAATGTCAGGAAACCATTCAGGATCTACTCTAGGCAGAGTTCTTAAACTTGACACTCTAAGTATGATCCATTACAGAAAAAATTGATAAACTGGACTTCACCAAATGTTAAGTTTTGCTTTGTTGAAGCCTATGTGAAGAGAATGAAAAGAAAAGCTACAGAGTAATAGGAAGTATATGAAATCACATATCTAATAAAGGACTAGTATCCAGAATATATGAGGAACTTTCAAAACTTAACAAAAAAATTTTGATTAGAAAATGGGCAAAAGACATGAACAGACCAAAGAGGATATACAAATGGCAAAGAAGCATATGAAAAGATGTTCAACATTATTAAACATTAGAGAAATGCAAATTGAAACCACAATGAATGTCAAAATAACTAAAATAAAAAATAACGACAATACCATAGTCTGGAAAGGGTGCAAAGAAACTGGATTGCTCATATACTGTTGGTGAAAATGTAAACAGTACAGCCACTCTGGAAAACAGTTTGACAGTTTCCTTAAAAACTAAGCACGCTACTGTCAAACGCCTAGCTATTGCGCTCCGGGCATTTATCCCAGAGAAGTGAAAACTTATGTTCACATAAAAACCTGTGCACGAATGTTTATAAAAGCTTTATTTGTAATAGACCAACACTGGAGTCAGCCCAGATGGCCTTCAACAGTGAATGGTTGCACAAACTGTGGTACATACATACCATGAAATACTATTCAGCAATAAAAAGGAATAAACTACTGATAGATACAACTTGGATGAATCCCTACAGAATTATACTGAGGGAAAAAAGCCAACCTCAAAAGGTTATATACCTTATGATTCTATTTGTGCAACATTTTTGAAATGATAAAATTTTTTAAATAGAGGACAGATTGGTGTTGCCAGGGATTAGAGATGAAGCAGAGGGAAAGGGCAGGAGGGAGGTTGGGTATAGTTATAAAAGGACAACATGAGAGATCCTTGTGGTTGGAACTGTTCCGAGTCTTGACTGTGGTAGTGGATACACAAATCTATACAGGTGATAAAAGTGTAACTTTGATAATTAATAAGCACACATACAAATGAGTACAAGTAAAACCAGGAAACTCTAAATTAGGTAGCTGGATAGTATAAATGCCAATATCTTGGTTGTAATATTCTCCTACCACTAGGAGAATATCACCACTAGGAGAAACTGGGCAAAATGTAATATAGAAATGTCTCTGTATTACGTCTTAAAACCACATGTGAATCTACAATAACTTCAATTTTAAAAAAATCAAATATGTCTCAAGATATTCTACTCAATTGGCTTTCCATTTTTAGAAACTGTGAATAAGAAATGTGCTGATGCTTCATCATTTCATATTACTCTGTGTCTTTGGTTCTTAGCCTTAGCAAAGCCAACAATCTCTTTAATAACAAATACAAAGTGAGCTTAAAAATCTCTGAAAAAATAGATAATTTTTAAATGAAGACAAAATAAAGCAATTTTCAGATAAACAAAAGCAGAAAAAAATGTTGATAGTAAATTACCTTACAAGAAATAGCAAAGGCCAATGATACCTCAATAAAGCTAGAGGGATAAAAAAAGATATAATAAAGGAAATTCCTCAGGCAGATAGCAAGTGATGTCACACAATAATTCAAATCTACACACAAAAAACAAGGAGTGTTGGTAAAGGTAGCTATGTAAGTAAGTATAAAAGAAAGTATAATTGCATATTTCTTAACTGATAAAAGGCAATTGCATAAAACTATATGTGTGTGTTGTTGAGCTTATAACATATAGAAATGTAATATGTTTGACAAGAAGAGCACAAAAGAGGTGGGTGGGAACAAAGCTGTAATGAAGTGTGGAAATGACATCAGACAGTAAGTCAAACCCACACGAAAAAATGAGGAGAATCAGAAATAGTAAATAAGAAAGTTAATATAGCAGACTCCACAAATACATACTTTCTCCCCTTTTTTCTCTCAGCTTCTTTAAAACCTCTATGTAAGATTATATATGATGTTATATAAAATAATGATTATAACAACGTATTGCTGGGTTTGTAATATATATAGATAAAGTATGTGCAACAATAATAGCACAAAAAAGGGGAAGAAGTAACAGCTGTAGGGGTAACATTTCTGTGTTTCAGTGCGATTAAGCTGGCATGTATCTGAAGTAGATTCTGACAAACTGAGATATCTATTGTAAGCCTTAAGGCAACTACTGGGCAAATAATCTAAATATATACAATTAAAAAATCATCAGAGGAACTAAAATGTTACACCAGAAAATGTCCACTTAATACAAAAGAAGGCAGTAAAGAAGGAAAAGAAGAATTAAAAAGCATGAGAAAAAGCATGAGACATATGCAAAACAAAAAGCAAACTGGCAGATGTACATCCAATTATATTATTTAAATGAAAATAAATTAATTTAATCAAAAGGCAGAGATTATCAGACTTGATTTAAAAAGTTCAACTATATGCTATCTATAAGAGACACGTTATAGAGTCAAAGATATAAATAGTTTGAAATTTTTTTAATGGAAAAAAAAATAACTACACAAACAGCAATCATAAGAGAGCTGGAATGGCTATCAAACCAGACAAAATAGACTGTAGAACAAAAGTGTTGCTAAAGATAAAGACTGATTTTTTTAAAAAGTCAATCCATTAGAAAGATTTAAATTATACACAATTACTATAATTATATATTATTAATATACAATATATAATTATGTACAACTATAAGCATATATACATAAGCATGTATGCACCTAAAAGTGCCAAAATACATAAAGCAAAAGTTGACAGAATTAAAGGGAGAAATAGTAAATTCAACAACAATCATTGAAGACATCAATACTTTATTTAACAATGGCTAGAACAACTAGGCAGAAGATCAACAAGAAAACAGAACACTTGAACAACACTATAAACCAGCTAGAACTAACAGGTATCTATAAAACACTCCACACAACGATGAAGAACGCACATTCTTCTCAAGTGCAGATGGAGCATTCTCCAGGTCAGACCATAGGCTAGGCCGTAAAACAAGACTCAATAAATTGAAAAGAACTGAAATCACACAAAGTATGCTCTCTGAACACAACATAATTAAATTAGAAATAAGTAACAGAAAGAAATTTGGGGAATTCACAAATAAGAGCAAATTGAACAACACATTCCCATATAACCAATGGGTCAAAGAAGAAATCACAAAAGAAATTAGAAAATACTTTGAAAAAAATGAAAATGAAAACACAGTATGCCAAAATATATAAGATGCAGCAAAAGCAGCAGCCAGAAGGAAATTTATAGCTGTAAATACCTATGTTCAAAAGAAGAAAGATCTCAAATCAATAACCTAAACTTACACCTTAATAAAAGAAAAAGAAGAGCAAAGTAAACACAAGATAAGCACAATAAAGAAATAATGAAAATTAAAACACAAGTAAATGAACAGAAAATAGAAAACAACAGAGAATATCAATGAAATAAAAATAAGGTTCTTTGAAAAGATCAACAAACCAACATTCTTTTAATGTAGAAAAAAGAGAAAAGGTCAGATGACTAAAATTAGAAATAAAAGGCAGACACCACTACTGATCATAAATAAACAGTACAAGAGAATACTATGAACATCTTATGCCCTCAGGTAATTTATATGAAATGGACAAATTCCAAGAAAGATGCAAACTACCAAAACAGACTCAAGAAGGAATTAAATGAAACAAAAAAACAAACACAAACAAACAAAAAAAAAACCCCAAAACTTCAACTTTCAAACACCAAAACCCTTAGTGGGAAGGGGTTAGAGAGTTGGGGTCCACCCTTCTTCAGATTTGGAGATTTGGGGTTAGGTCTCTGAAGGGGCATAGGCCGTGTGTACTAATGCAGGCCACCATCGGGACCAGGGAAAAAGGCACGATGCCAGCTGCAGAAGATCCCTCATGCTGCAAGTGCCCTGCCCTAAGAGCAGTCTTCTGCTCAAAGAATTGTGAATCCGAGCAATGCAACCTGCAGAAGGTATAAATAGAGAAAAGTGAATTCACACCACATGTCAGGAAAGAAAAAGGAATTTTGCAGGGACCCCTGCATCCAGGAGACAGCTCTAGCCAGAAAAACAGACTAGAACCTGTAAACTCTCTGAAGTTCAGAGGCAGAGCCTCAGGGGCAAGGCCACCGTCCTACCCTTGCAGGGCACCGCTCTAGCTCGTGTTACCCTCAAAGGTTGAGCAAGTAGGTGTCCAGCTAGATAGAGGGTCTGGTAGCTTGCCTGGAGATATGCCTGGGACACAGGAGTGGCCCACAGCCTCCAAAAGGCACATGGATTGCTCCAATTTAGAAGGGATAAGGTGACAAAATGTTATCTAGGGCCCGAACTGCTGATTCCTTGAGTGGTGGGAGGGTAGGGAGAAATGTCTCCCCATACTCTTCTGTGAAAAAAAGCTGGCTGCAAAGCCATATATTCAGTGTGATCTCATCTCTTTAAAAAAGCATGTGTGTTGATCCTTTAGTGGCAAGGGGAGAGGGTGGGTGGATTCAAGATGGCAGACAGTGAAGGAGCCAGGAGTACAGCCCAGGAAGAGGCAGGAATCGGGGCCAGTGTGGTGGGTGCCACAGGTAGTGCCGACAGCCAGGGCAGGTCAGAAGGTTCTGGAGACCCTGGGTGATCCTAAGGCCCTGACATCACAGGAGAGGAAGATGCCACAGCTGGTGGCACCCCCCTTTCCTGTCACCCATGGAGGTGGAGATCGCCTACCAGTTCTTGACCATGAATGCTGAACTCTGAGGGACAGTTCAGAAGGAGCTCAATGTGAATGGCTGAACACCGCAGCCAGCTCTGAATTTCCATCCCCTCCTGTCTTCACCAGCTTTCCTTGGTGGTGCAGACCCTGCAGAACTTTGGGCCCCCTCTGTCATTAAGCCTAGCAGGGAAAAGGGGCCTAAGTCTAAATCTGTGCCCCTCCTATGTGACTTCTCTCCCTAAAGCACTGATTTCTGGGGTAGCTTCAGGTAGTTTATTCCTGCAACCTAACATTTTGCAGCAGCAGGGAGGTGAAGGAGAGAAGCAGGTCAGTGGGGAGAAGGTCTCCCTGGTTCTTATCCCTGTCTGAGGTCTGACTGTAAACTGCTCTTGGGTTCTGAAAGACAGAGTTCTGATCTTATAATACGGCCCCCTCTTGTTGACCTCAGGCTGTCCAAACTGGATTATGATATTTCCCACCAGAAATATCTTTGACCATCCACACTCTGCTCAGCAGCTTCCACTGACCTGGGGAGCCCAGGCCTGGGTCTGGGAAGAGATTCCATTCCCAAACAAGAGACTTTTTAAGATCTCTTACAGACACCAAACAAAATCATCAACATTTCTCTCTTCAAAAAGTCTCTGTGTCAGATTAAGTCCATCATGGTACAGGCTTACATTTTCCTAAGAAAAAGGGTCCCTACAAACCCAACATTAAGTCCTATATCAGCCAAAGGGGAGAGAAGGCGAGGGGGCAAGTGATGGCAGACTGCACAGGGGTGGCTGGGGGTGCCCAGATGGAGATGTCCACTGGGAGCCAGAGGACCTGGGCTGGAGAGTTGGGGGTGCTGCCAGCACGCAGCACCTCTCACGCAGAAGCCCTGGGTGGGGCCTGGTGATAAGGAGAAAAGATTTGGCTCTGGGCTGAGTCCTGAGGACCTCGGGGAGGCAGGGCAAGCAGTGCCACAAAGAAGCCTAACAGGTAAACAGGGAAGTGTTACAAAAGCAAGAAGGAAGTTTCCAGAAGGAGAGTGTGGTCAGAAGGGTCTGAACCCACGGGAGGTCTGGGCAGCTAAGGACAGGAACCTGGACATTAGGTTGTCCCTGGAGCCCCGGGAGATAACAGGGTCAGAGTGTGTGTTTGTGTGTGTCTGTGCATGAGTGTGTATGTTTTAGTTGATGAGAAGCCATCATCTGAGGCTCAGGTCTGTCCAGCTACAAAAGGAATTCTGCCCAAGGCTGCAGGACACCAGCACTCTGAGACCCACACAGGGGCATCAAAGTTTTGCTGCTCCTCTCTCTGAACTGTGTGGCTTTGGCTGAGCCCTTCACATTCACCCAGACTGTGGGATCCAAGTAGGCTGACTATTGCATTTCTGTGAACTCAGAGCCTGCACAGACCCAGATACACAACAAGATTGACACATGCTTGCTGAATGAATAAACACTGAATAAAAATAAACACTGAACAAAAATATTGAACAAAGAAATAGCATTCTCAGAAAGAGAATCTTTGGGGAGCAAAGACCTCCCTGGGGATAAAGCAAGGTCTCTGGAGAAATTAATTTGTTGGAGGAAGGTGTCGTCGGTGCTGCCTAGACCCTATGTGTCTAAACCCACCTCCCAGGCATGTCATGGACTAATAACCAGCTCACTTTATCAGAATCGCTTATCTGGCTGTGGGCCTTATTCCCAAAGGCTGTGTACTCCACAAGGGCCTGGAGTTTGTTGGCTTGTTCACAAGGTACCCCTTGCATCCACACCAGCACTGAACAATCTCTGTCCTCGTTCCCAAGTGCACCCTGAGACCTCTGGGTCCTGGCGTAGGGTGAGCGCACTACAAGAGAGAGTCGTTCGGAGGAGACTCGCTGCAGCAGAGGCCCTGCCCCACAATTCAAGCAGTAGGGGCTGGGCTCTTCTCTTCTGGTCCTGGAGCCTTATACCCCAAGGCCACCCTGAGACTGTCACCTGCTCCCCACCCCCAGCCCCCTCTACCCAGGGTCAGAGAGGGTGCCAAGCAGTCCAGTGCTGCACACTGGATGCCCGGTCCCTTCACTAGACACACAGAAGTTTCTTCATCTCAAAGTGGCCAAGGAGATTCACTGAGCAGAGGCTAGGGCAGTCCTCCTCCCAGTCCTGCCCCACCTTGCTATGGGGTTCTTAGAAACGCCCATTACCTCTCTGGCCTGTCTCCATCCCTCCCCAGTGATCATGACCCTCTACTGGCCAGAGCTACACAGAGAAAAAATACTGTATAAGCAAAATCACTTAATTATTACTAAGTATCATTACTATCTTTTCAAAAGCCATGCATATCTTTGTCTGAATGTTTTTTTTCTCCTGAGCCACCAGTAGGGACTAAGGAAAAGGAAGCCGAGGGAGCCTGACCAAGGCCTGTTTCCCTGAAAACCTTGCCAGGAAGCTTAGCCTTGATTACCCCTGGGGTCACGGCCCCTCCATCGCAAAAGCCTGAGAGTCCCAGGATCAGGTCTGGTGTCGGAATACATGGAACACAGGATGGTTTCCAAAAAGGCAAAGCTTTCGGCTTCCTCTTTCTTCATGCTTCTGAAAACAAGTTCTCAGCACCACCAAGCCAACTCAAAGCAGGAGCCAAGGTCTTGGCAACTGAAAGGGGCAGTGTCACCCTAAGGGTCCCTACCAGGCTCTATGAATTGAGGACAGGGAGGACAGTTCTGCTTTCTCATGCCACATTCAGGGGTGTGGGAGGTTTTCACCATTTAGAAAAGGGGCTGATCATGTGGCATCTGTCCCTGGAGCCCTGGACGTGGTTCCCAGGGCTCCTCACACCTGACTGGGTACCTGGGTAGGGACGGCACAGAAGCCATGTGCCTGCTGCCCCTCAATCTCTGTGTCCACAACTCAGGCAAGCCAAGGTATACACCCTGCTGGTCAGGGAGGCACCAAGCACCAAGGAAAGCAGGGACCCTTGAGGGCTCTATCATATACCTGACAAAGCTGGGGAGCAAGGGGTGGAGGGAGGCAGTACGGCAGACCTGGTCTGTTAGAAGCATCTAGAACAAGCTGCCTGTTCTGTCTGCTCCCTTCCTCCTTTCTTCCACACGCTTGGCCTGCATCAGCTCCCTGACAGCAGGCAGCTTCTCTCACCCTGGCAGTTAGAGATAAGCACTAATGTTCACAAAAGTGCTTCAGTACACAGGGTGAGCAGAGATGGATGTTTGGCCATTGGGAAAAACCTACTCCAGGCCACTGGCTTTGAGCCAGCTCCATGTGCCATAACTGTGCCCAGAGCCCTGGGCCCAGAGAAATCTCTATCACAGAGGCAAATTATGTTATCTCTACCCCAGTAGCCGCTGAGCAGATCACCACCCAAGAGCGGCAATCCCAGACCTGGAGCTCCCTCCCTCCTGCCCTCTTCCCAATCTCCAGAGTCTGCCAAGGGGACCTTGTCCCGCACCACAGTCCAGCCTTCCCAGAGTTTCATGAACACCAGTGAGAGTTAAGGGGCAACATGATACTCTTCCTACAGTGAGCAGGTGTTCTTTGTGACTCTGGTGGCCTGGGCTTCAGCCTTGACTAGCGACGGATCCTGAGAGCCTGTGGGATGGGCCAGGACAAGCAAACTCTCTGGTCCAAGGCTCAAATTCTGTATCTGTTTTAGCAACTGTATGTGAGGATGAGAAGGATGGACCACAGTGGGCTCTCTGAGCCCCAAAGCTTCGCTCAGTGAGTCACAGCTCCCAGAGGGCAAGGGCCATACCCTCAACCAAGTTTAATTCAAACATCCTCTGCAGTAGGAACATCCTCACCCTTATATCCTCAGCCCTGGGGGGGGAACCAGGAACCAGTTGGCATTTAACACCAGGCCTCTTGTGAATGTTTTCATTTCTAGTATTTCATTTGATAAGATAAATGTTTGTGGAGTTGAATGTTCTTGACCTGCCCTCTTGGAACCCCAGTATTGCCTCAATTTATTCCTCTTCCTTAGCTCTTCCTCAGGGTACTTGTAGGAACCGGGTGGCCTTAATATTAAAGCATTTGCAGGTGAAGTGCTACTTTATTGCTTTTAGCCCAGACTTGAACACCCAGCTGCCTACCTAACATCTCACACTTGAGTGCCTCTAGAACACACCTTGTCCAGGAACAAACTTATGATCTTAGGGCCCGTCCTTGTTGCCCCCAGGGTGCACCAGATGCTCAGGCCAAAACTCAGAGGTCCTCCTGACACTTCTCCCTAACTCTTCACAGACAACACTCCAGCCATCCTGCTGGCTCTACGTGCAGAATATATTCAGAAGTCAAGCACATTTTAGCACACTCACCTCACTCCCTACTGCCCATCACCCCCTCCTCATCCTTGTCCAGTGACCATCCTGACACACTTGAATACTGTCCAAGCCGCTCACTAGCTCAGCTTTTGCCCTTGCCCCTCAGGCTTGGCAACACATAGCAAAATGTGCATTGACCATTTGGTCTTAGCATCCCCCAGGAAACTACCCTATAGATATACTGGAAAAAACATAAAATACCCCACAGGTACACCGGGAAACTATCCCATAGATACACTACCCCATAGATATACTGGGAAAGTATCCCATAGATACACTGGTAAAAATACAAAATGACATATACACCAGGTTCCTCACTGTAGTGCTATTTATAAGAGCAAAAGACTGGACACAGGCTGATGTCCACGGATAAGACATGGCATGTCCATGTGAGAGAGCAGGGTGTGAATGCAACAAGGAATCAGAAGGATTTCTATATTCTGCAGTGAGGTGATTTTCAGGATATATTAAGTGGTGGAGGGGAGGCAAAGTATAGGACAGTGTTTAGAGTCTGCTACCTTTTATATAAAAAAGAGAGGTAAATAAACCTATATTTTCCCTTATATTTTCAAAAAGAAACAATGGGGAAATCTGATAAAAATGGTTTCTTATCAGGGAAGGCAGAGAACAAGGTGGAAGGGAACAAGATGGAACCAGACTTTTCTCAATATCCCCAGTTTTATTTGGAATCACACGCAAGTTTTACATAATTTTAAGAAAATTAAATGAAAAAGTAACAAATATGGTAGACAGCCCTGTTGTTCTCCATTCTTTACCTTCCGGAGATTTCTGCCCTCTGCCATGTGACTTTGCAATTTCTCCTCCGAGAGGTGCAGTATATTTTTCCAGGTGCCGCAGACTCTATTTTCCAAAAATAGTCTCAGCAAGATTTCCAGTCCCATATGCTCTTACAAAACCTGGACACTCCCAATCAAGAGATGGAGTCTGTCTCCTCCTCTCAAACACAGGCAGGGCTTTGTGACTGCCTCAATGAATGAAATGTGGCAGAAGTAACAACTCATGTCTTTTGAGACTAAGTAACGGAAGCAGTGAGCCTCCATCTGGCTGCTTCTCTCACTCTCTCTTCCCCCGCCCCCTTGTCTCAGGGCACCCTTGGAGCCCAGCAACCACGTTGTGAGGAAGCTCAATCTAGCCCACATGAAGAAGCACTGTGGCCCCCAGTTAACAGCCAGCATCAACTCTAAGACAAGTAAATGATGAAAACATGTCAGATGATTCCAGTCTCCAGCCTTCAAGTCTTCCAGCCAAAGTCCCAGACATTGCGGAGCAGAAATAAGCCGTCCCACTGTGCCCTGTCTGAATTTCTGACACAGAATCTGGGAACAAAATAATGGATGTTTTATACCACTAAGTACTGGGGCAGTTTGTTATGCAGCCATAGCAACTACAACACCACACCTTGACTTTGGGCTTAATTATGATTTGCTTTGACTAAAGGAATGTTAGCAGATATGTCATTTCAAGCAGAGGCTTGAAGTGTGTGTGTGTGTGTGTGTGTGTATGTGGTTAGGCATGCCCTCTTGTGCATCTGTTGTCACCATGGGAAGAACATGCCCTGGCTAGCCTGCTGTCTGAGGAGGAGAAGAGACACATGGAGCAGACCTGGACTCACCTGCAGTCTGGAGCCCAGCCTAGATCAGTGAATTACAGCCAGCATGCAGATGCATGAGTGAAAATAAAAAATTGCTATCTGAAGCCACTGAGTTTTGGCTGATTTACTGTGCAGTATGATGGTGGCAAGAGATAAGTGATCAAGAAGCAATCCTTACAAACTGGAGGGGAAAAAAAGCTTAATTGTATATCTTCTTAATAGCATAACCACACAGAGAAGAATCATTTCTAATAACTCTAAAATGCAGAATTTTGGCTACATATCCCTGAAAAGATATAAACTAAGGACCAAAGAAACCACAAGAGAATCTTAAACTATATTTATTAGTACTATTGTTAGTAAAAAAAATTCTGTTATTATTTTGAAGCAAAGACATATATACATTATATATATATAAAATACTCTGTATATATGCAAGGTTTGTTTGGTTTCTAATTTGAACAAACCAACTAGAAAAAGTCATTTCTGAAATAATCAAGCAAAATTGAACATGGACTAAGTGCTAGGTTATATTAAGAAATTACAGGGGGAGGGTATAGCTCAGTGGTAGAGCACATGCTTAGCATGCACAGGTCCTGGGTTCAATCCCCAGTATCTCCATTAAAAAAATCAACAAATAAACCTAACTATCCCCCCCAAAAACAAAACCCCAAAAAGTAATAAAGTAAAAAGAAAATTACAGTTAATATTGTTGGCTGTGATCATGTAATTGGATTAAAATAAAAGTATCTTTTAAACATTAGAGATAAATCCTAAAATATTAATGAGTGAAATGATATGTTTGGATTTTTATTGAAAATATTTTAGCCGAAAGAAAAAAAGTCGGAGGAATACAGATGAAACAAGTTTGCAAGCCGCAGACCGTAGTTGAAGATGGATGATGGGATCACAGGAGCGAGTTCATCATGCCATCTTTTTTCCTTTTACTTGTCTTTGAAACTTTCATCTGCAAAGCATCTGCTGCTCCTGGGGACATCTAACCTACAGAGCCAAAGGCCAATGCACCCCAAAGAGAGGCCAGCATGACCTGGCCCACCAGGGAAGGACAAGCCTGCACAGGGTTTCCTGTGCCGTGCACAGGGGCTGCCATGGCTAGGGTACAAGTGGCAGCTACCTCTCCAATCATGCACACCCTGTCTGCCACTGTCCTCAGTTGGCACCACTCAAACCCGAGCTAGTAAGGCCATGGCCTCTAGAGCACAACACTGGTCACTCGAGATCCGATACAGGGGTTTGGAAAGTGGGCTCACAGGGCCATAGGAAGGGGAGAAGTTCTCATAGCATGATTCCCAAAACAATCACGCTGCTTTAGTTATAACCTCAGTTCAGAGGACAGAGTCTGGATCCAAAAGGGTCTCACTAGGTTGGAAGGGATCTCTAAGTACAACCAGAGAAGACATGGCTGGGACCCATGCAGAACCCCCAAAGATTCACAGGTTGCTCAAGCTGAGGATGCAGGGAAGCCAGCCTTCATGCTGAGATGCCAGCATGAGGCTGGACAGGGTGGGATGCAGTGCCAGAGAATGCTCAGAAAGGTGTAGGATGATGTTCTCAGGCTGCATGAGCCAAGGCCCCTGATCCTTCAGACTGGCACTCATAGTCCATGTGATGTGCTGAGCCCTGAGCTGTGTTCTCTGAGCCTCCCTGTCCTCAGGATACTGACAGCCTTGAGCAGGACAGCCCAGGTTAGCAAGTGTCCCAGAGTCACATCCCAGCCCCAGGAGCTGGAGAAATCAAGTCTAGAGAGAAGGCCGGGGTTAAGGAGGTGACAGCACAGTGAGCTCCTGCCAGACCTGTCAGGATAAGTCAGCTGTGCCAGAGGGAAGAGCCAGGACCAAGGGATAGAAGGTAGCAGGAGGACACACAAAAGAAAAGAACTTTCCAACAGAGGAGTCATCTGCCTGGGAGGGACCAAAGGCCACCGACCACCAGGGTGTTCACACCAAGGCAGAGCTCCTGCCTTCAGGGAATATGGAAGCAGACATTCTGGCATCCATTAAGGGTTGGATTAGATACTCAAAATAAAAGGAGGACAGAGTAAACATATCACCTGCTGAAGCTAAACCATGCTTCTGAAGGAAACCACACCTTGACATTGGCAGAGACCTGGCCTGAGCCCACAAAACCCACGGAGCTGCAGGAGAAATTGCGGAGAATACCACACCATCTACAAAGGAAGGAAGCAACACTTGCCCAGCTGGAGGGGGCAGAACTAAAATCCCTTTCAGGCCAGCCCTTTCCACACCCGTGAAGTGTTCGCCAACCCCGGCTCCCCTGGAAACATGGCCACATGGGCTGCTGCCAGAGCATCGGTGGGATATGGATGGGACGACACTCAGGAGGTAAGCGGTCGAGCACAGCTGGGGACAGGGAGCTGCGGCAGGCTCTGCAGACCCAGGTGGGAGCCTTGCTGGCTGGCCAGCCAAGCCTGTAGGAGACCAACAGCTTTTCAAGAGCCCCTGCTTATCTGGTGCAACTGAGAGGCAAGCCGGCTCTTGAAAAGCCAGTCCCTCTCCTGGTTCCACATTTGACAGTGAGGTCATCTTGTCCACTCTGGAAGATCTCTGGGGCACAACAGGAGAGAAATCCTCTTCATTTAAAGCTCTTCTAATTAACCTAACGGCTGCATGTTGTACTTGTTTTCTCTCCTCTTTGAGGCTGAACAGTGGGAGGCATCCCCCTTCCTTCTTATTTATCTCACAGAAATAAGCTGTCAGAGGTGGAGGGGACTTTGGAGATCATCGACTTAAATTTCTCATTTTCATAGATGGAAAAACACTGAGGACCCACCCCCCACCAACAGCCAGTTCAAGCAACGTCAGTATAGATTAAAACCTGAGTTTCTGACCCCCACCCAGGATGCTTCCACTCTTCTTCACTCCCACCCCACCCTACCCTGTCTTCTGCTCAAATGTCCTACTTCCAGATCCTTTTCCTGTCCTCAAAGCCCTGCCCATCCTCTTGCTAAATTTTCCATCTTCTGAGAGCAGGAGGCAGGGAAGTGACGTGATCCTCCAGCTGTGCTCAGTGTATGGCATTCAGGTTTGCTAAAGTCAGCGAGCTGGCTGTTTTTCTAAATCTCTTATGTTAGGCCTTTGGAGCTCCCAGCAGAGTAAGTCAGTTCTGTGAATGTGTTCTGTAAGCTGGAAAGCACCATACAAATATGTGCTCTACTATTTTAGAAGATAAAGTAACACAATCCCTTTTTAATCATGTGCTTATTTATCTTACCTCTGTGACACAGAGAGAAGGCAGGAACAAACTCTAATTTAAGGATGTTGAGGATAAAGACCTGAACTGAAGTGTCTCTTTCCCACCAGACTGCAAGCCCCTTGAGGACAGAGCCCATTTCCTGCTCCTTCCTCTGTTCCTTGAATTTCACCCCAGAACAGGCACCCTGGAGGTGCTCAGCAAAGGGTTTCCTGAGTACATAGATAAAATTTCACTTTAAAGTTCTCCTACTTCTAAGTGGGATTTAATTGTGGAAATCCCTCAGACCCGCTCCCATATACAAAAAGTATAGGTGATCCTTATTACGTACCTGCATACACGAATGTATCCAATGTATGGGGGTGACTACTGGGAAACTTCCTTACATCCCCTTTCTTCCAAAGCACACAAATGCCTTACTGGTTCTTTCAGCATCCTTGGAGGGGACAGCTCCCTCCCTGAGCCTGTGACACCTGAGAGTTTGGGCTCCTGTGGGTACAGGGGGCAGTCCCAGCTGGGACCGGATCAGGTGATCCTTCTGTGAGCTCGTGGACAAGCCTCTGAGGCTCTTTGATCTCCTCAGCTGTTGGGACTAAGTCCTCCTTCTCCTTAGCAAAAATCACTTCCTCACCTTTGGCCCTGACAGCAGTCCCACCACTTCAGAGGCAGCCAGGATTTGATCTCAGGGGTGACCTAGAGTTCCCTGGAGGCTCCCAATATGCCTCCATGTGACCCTTTTGTTAGAAAGAAGTGGGGATGCCAGCTAAGAGGTCTCTGCTAGAACAAGGCTCTCTTCAGAACCCTAGATGCCCCTAAGAACAAATTACAGGAAGGAGAGATCAGAGCAGCCCTGTGACCAGCCTAGGGACCCAAAGGACAGCACAGATGAATCAGGGAGCATACTCATCTGCTCCATCCCACAGGCACAGCTGACCAGAACCTCAAGTATAAGACTCTGGCTGAGAGGATGCCAGAGAGTGACAGACACCCACCAGAGGCCCAATCCATACAGGGTAGGACACCAGAATTCCATCTCCCTTACTACAGGCAGGCTCCCAGAGGCCAGGGTCCCAATTCATTTCCCAACTACGATCAGCTTCCACCACTGTGCTGGTGAATGGAGATGGCAGAAACTACCTGAAACTACTTCAGGAAAGGAGCCTGAGCAAGTCCTACGAATACAGTACCAATGCCAGCATGACATGACCTTGACACCAACTGAGACAGGACAGCTGGATTGTCCCCCAAGTCCCAGCTTACCAGGAGGGCCTCAAGTCCTAAAGTGACAGTCGGCTCTTGCCGCAGACACGCAGGTCTCAGCCAACACACCACCATTTTACAAAGTGAGTCCCTGGGCAGGAAGGTCGAGTAAAACAAGGACATATGGGGCCTGCAAGAGCTGTGTGGCCAGGCAGGTGGAAAGAGGAATAAGTGTGCAAAACACCTAGCAGGATGACTCTGATGGAGCAGGCATCCAGCAAAGGTAGTTTCAATTGTTGTGACGGTTTTGCCAATCTACCTCCACAGTCAGCCCCGGTTGATCACATATGGGCTTCAGGCTCCAGGAACAGATTCTCCTCAAGTAGCCCACACATAGCAAGGTCTGTCCCTCCCTGCCTCCATCACAGACAAGGGGAAAGGACCCCATTCAAATGTGCAGGACCTGTGAGATGGGAGAGGATTTACTGAAGCCCCAAATCCTGTCTCCTAGCAGCTGGCCACTTACACGTACAGGGAAGACACTCCGGTGAAGCTGGGGTGAAAAGGCATGACCCAGGCACTCTGAAAGCTTTGACTTCTTACACTTAGAACCCAACTTACTCTGCAGAAGGAGAATGTTAGAAAAAGAACAGAAAAGTGACCCATTGCATTGTTCTTTGATTCCCAGACTAGTCCGAAGTCTGGATCTACTTTCAGTGAACTCCCAGCCCCTTCATGTCTGAAGTCCTCAATGAACTCTTTCTTAAAATGCTAGAATTTCTTGGGAAAGAAAAAAAGGAAGGAAGGAAGGAAGGAAGGGGGGAAGGAAGGAAGGAAGGGGGAAAAGAAGGAAGGAAGGAAGAAAGAATTCCCAGTTTCCAGGGAAAATATGGGGCAGCGGAACATCTTAAATGACACCACAAGGATACAGTCAGCATAATCCAGATATGAGAAATCATAGGACAAACAACACAGCCAATCACACACTGCAAGAGGAAAAAAGGAGAAGGAACTTATAAATTTAAAGAAACTGAAGAGACGTATCAAACCCAATGTATAGACTTTGTTTCTATCACAATTCAAACCAACCAACTGTACAAATAAATTCATAAGATAATCAAAAAAATTGAACCCTGGGGGAGAGGGTATAGTTAAAGTGGTAGAGCACATGCTTAGCATGTACAAGGTCCTGGGTTCAATCCCCAGGGTACCTCCCCTAAAAATAAGTAAATAAGTAGACCTAATTACCTCCCTCCCTCTTTCCCCAAAAATTTCTTTCTTAGAAGTCTACATTGAAATATTGATGACGAAATGTTGGGATGTCTGGTAGTTGCTTCCATCGGGGTGGGAAGTAAGAGAGATGGATAAACTTGATCAGCCATGAGGTGATGACGGCTGTGGCTAGGCCCTGGGGACATGGGAGTTCATAAGCTTATTCTCTGTACTTTTATATATGTATGTGTGAAAATTTCCATAATAAAAACTTTTTTTTAAATAAAATAGACTCTCTTTTCCTAATGTTTCCATAACTTTTTTTTTTTTTGGACCCACAGCATCTTATCAGTCTTACTAATGCTAGGAACAGCTATATTATCAAAAACTGCCCCTCTTTCCCTGGCAAGAAATGCAAAAATGGTTGCCCCTTTTGAGTGAACTTTTGACATCATCACTATTCAGATGTTAGGTCACTTTAGCACAAACTCCATGACATGCCCTCCATGAGAATCTAGTGGCCAAACATAATCTCTAAATGATAAAGGACCATTATTTCCAAACCTGACAAGTATATCCTTTCATTTTATCCCTACAAATTAATCCCAGATTTTTCTAGAGCTTGACTGCTAGCTGATAAAACAAGTCTGGCTAATCCCAGACCAAAGATACTATGCCTGACAAACCCATTCATTCATTTTTCAGCAGCAATTATGACAAATCTATTTTGAGAAAGGAACTCTGGGTGTGGTTCTCAGAACAACCTTGCCCATCTTCCAGCAAATGACCAGGCTCTTTGCACCCAGCTGCCCTTGGCTCAAGATGTCTCCCTGGCATATGGACTGGAAGTGAGTCAGAGGCGACCCCAGTGCTGATCAAGGATTTTGATGGGATAATGAGGGCAAGGAACCTCACCTGGTTTGCCCCAGCTCTCCTCCACACCCCTGCACTCAGCCCATTGTCTGCTCACAGTCCCTGCCTGTGTAGGCCACCTCCTCATGCCATTTCTTCCTCTCTCCACCTCTCATAACTGCACCATTTTCCCAAGGGACCTTGGGATTCTTCTTTTGAAGCCTGGCTCTGCCTCTCCATGTTCTCACTTGACAACCCTTGTATAAGCACTGCCTATTTGACACTTCTCAGACACTGAGCTGCCTACAGTGTCACTCCTAGGATCCTTCCAATTTTTGGCTCTTGAGAGCTTGTCAAGAGCTATCTGACCAACCAGACTGTGAGCATCGTATACACTTCCAGACCCTCCACAAAGCCCAGCAAAGTGCTTGCTCTTAATACAGGTAAATATACCTTGGCTGATTGATTAAAGATCAATTTTCAAATGTCAAAGCATATGCAAGTCCACAGAGCTGATGTAGATTAAACAGGCTGCCACTGGTCTACATGGCTTCTAAATTTCTTTAAAATGTGCTTTCTGGGGTCCTGATAAAATTTGTCTTGAACTGGTGATGTGTGTACAGGTAAAATTCCATCAGCTTGGGCACTTCAATGCACATCGGGCATATCTCCATAAAATTAAAGGAATGAATGAATGAATGAATAAAAGGTGCCCCTTCCTGTGGGAGAATGCAGCCCATACCAAGGCATACAGCTTGGAGAGTGGAGCCTGAGCTAGAGTTCAGCCTTCGCTGACCTGGCACTCCCTGGGAAAGGTACAATGTATATAACTGTACGTGTGACCCTGAGACCAGAAGCAGAGAGCCCTGCCTTGAGGGACTTTCCGATGCCCACAGTGCCACATCATCCAAACAGGTCAAGAGGCGGCACTATGGGTGTGGTGGCACTGCTACTCATGGGATTCAAAGTCAGGTTCTTCAGCCACAAATGCTGGAGTTGCCCCCATACAAAGCCCAAGTCAGCTCAGTATGAAGACGAAAAGACTAATTCAGCCTGGGGTGATAAGGTGTAATATAGCAATAGGAAAGACTTAGGAAGCAACTCTCCCATAACAGCAGTTTCATGCCCCTCTGAGGTTAGTAAAATGATCTCACTTTTATCTGACCCTCCACCTACCTCTACTCACAATATAATTCCCCCAAATTCATAAACTTGCTTGAAAGTCAATGATCTTTTCTGAATGCCCAGAAGGACATGCCACAGGGCTTTTTTTCCATCAATGGGCCAATCTGTTCAGCAGTATCTCAGAACAGAACATGCTAAATTTGGCATCAGGTACCTGAGATGCTCTGGTGAGAGGAAGTAGAAGCCATTCTAACGCTGAAGGAGAGACATACGATGGAGGCGCAGCTCAGCTTAGATGCTGTGACAAGCCAAATGTCAGTTGAAAGAGTAAATCCCATTCCTAAGGGCCCCCAATCCTGAGCTTTGGTGACTAATAGCCAATTCACCCCCTAAGCCTGACAACTCTCGATCTTAGCACCACAGGCCCGTGTGTCAGCCTTGCCCACAGCCAGAAGAAAGATTATGTGACTACTAAATCCAGCAGAAGCCCATGGTTCCCTAACCCACAGTAGTTCATGTGTCTGCCCTGTAGCAAGGCACATGGAACACATAGACAATACAGAAATGAAATAGAAAAGGAGTATTAACAGTAGACACTAGCCTTCTTCCTGTCCCTTTGAGCGGCCCAAGTCTTTCCAAAATTTCAAATGCCTGGCTCTGTAACATCAGATAAACTACAAGCAGAGCAGCCTGTTTGGTCACCAGAAGAGAAACGTCAAATTCCCCATACAGAGAACTCCCAATAACAAGGTGTTTTTCCACTCAGCTGTAGAAGTTTTCCCTTAGAGGAAGAGCTCTAAAGCCTGAGTGAGCCTCCCTCAAGCTAAAACTCAAAGAGCAGCTCAACATGCCACAAAATGGACAGTATTTGCAGTGCTAAGAACCGTGTGCTCTCCAACTGCATTATCGTAATAGCTAATGTAAAATGGGCAAATCCCCACTCTAAAAGGGATGCTCACAGGCTGGCCTGTCTGTGGCAGGTTTCAGACTACTAACAGCCCTTCATCACTGTAAGTTGTCTAAGAAATGACTTCTGAGGAAATAAGCACATGAGATGCACAGTTGGACAGCTGGAGAATCAAAAAAAAAAAAAAAAAAAAGAAAGAAAGAAAAAAGAAAAAAAGCTCCCTCACAGTTTATGTGCTCCCCCACAGACAAGCCAAGGCAACACTATCAGCTAACTCACATGGATCCCGAAGCACCCCCCAGTTTTGCAACTCCCTAGGCCTATTTGGTGTAAAGATAATGCCTTCCATTTTATCTTGTCGTTTCTTGGTAGCTTTCCTGAGTTTTCAGTCTACGGATTTATCATACACTGGCATATCCTTCCACTGCATTTACTGCCATTTGATTGTTTAAAAGACCTCAGTTGTCATACGTTTTAAACAAGCTGGTTTCACAGTATTTGATCAGATATGTTCTGTTTAAAGCATTCCACTGATTTGAAGCGGTAATCTAAATCATAAGGCAACAGGAACATATTTGGTGCTAGATGATTCAACAGCATTTTTGCTTTACCTTAAAGTGTTTCCCTAAACCATGGTGAAAGCATATGACCCTGTTAGTATTGTTGAGCCTAAATAAGTACCTTTTGGTGTCCAGCAGCATTTTCCCTTCCTCCAAAGATGATTATAGCCACTAAATGCCTGAGGAAAGCGCATGACCAAGTTCGTGGTTCAACTATTTTCATCTTTCTGTTCCTCGCAGTGACACTTATCTTCCCTGACAGCCACTCCCATTGTGCTCTTTCCTCTGCCCAACACAATGGACACATGCAGACACCACCAGACAAGAACGTTTTCCATCCCACTGCTCCCCAGTGCGGAGGGACCAGGCTGAGGTTACATAAGCCCCTCCTGAGCCCAGCGTTGGGGGTAAGCGAATTTGGGGTTCGTGACGGAGTCGCGGTCTGCAGGCCCAGACCGACCCTGCGCTAACCAACCTGCTTTACCAAGGCGGGATGGCTGGAAAGGGAGAGCCCCTTCCCGCGACCACCTGGGTCACACCAATCCAGCTGGGTTCAAAGTGTGGCCCGACATCCGACCTCACAGTTCAGACGAGACTGCAGGGTCGGGAGCCCCTGCCCCTACCTCAGGCTGCAGGTCCCCGCCCCCGAGGCGCCGCGCCGCGCGCTTACCCGCCCGGGCCGGGGCCGGGGCCTGGACCGGGTGGTCCCGCGGTAGCCCGCCCCGCGACGGTCGCCGGGAGCTGTCCGCCGCCGGTAGGTGCTGAAGGAGGCTTCCCTGCGCCGGGGCCCGGGCCGGGGCCGGAGCCTCCGGGCGGCAGCGGCCCGTCACCAGCACCCCCCTCCAAGCTGGCCTCGTTGCCCATGGCGGGTGGGCGGGCAGGGTCGGGGTCGCACTGGGCCCGGGCCGGCGGCTCCCGGGCGGCTGCTCACACTCTCCGCGCCGCCGCCGCCGCCGCCGCCATCTCCCCGCTCGACTCGCGCCGCCGCCTGCCGCTGCGCATGCGCGGCCCGTGCGGCCCCCGCCCCCAACGCGCGCGCGCTCCCGCCAGCCCTTGAGGACGCGTGTCCATGAGCCAGCGGCGGGGTCGCCGGGAAACAGCTGCCAGCGCTAGCGCATGCGCCCTCCGAGACCGACGCGGCCCGCCTGTGCTACCTTGAGCCCAGTAGGGGCTGGCGGGAGCGTCCCACCTAACCAGGATTGGAGGAACAGGGATCATGAGAAGGGGCCATGGTGGCGTCGCGCCGTGCCCTGCCCTAGAGTCAGTGGCGCTTTCTGACCCAGGGAACTCGGGAATGGGAGCTCTCATTTGGGTAACTTCAGTGTCCCGGCTGGCAGACTTCGTGGGGACAGACCTCAGAGAGGAGGACCAAATGTGGCATCAGAGGATATTTAGGAGTTGGAAAGACAAATTAACCAGAGTGTTCAGAGGCGCAAGGTCATGGAAGGACAGAGATAAAGGATGCTGTGGGATGGGGCTGGT
The DNA here is from genome assembly GCF_048773025.1 of Camelus bactrianus. Lineage (NCBI taxonomy): Eukaryota > Metazoa > Chordata > Mammalia > Artiodactyla > Camelidae > Camelus > Camelus bactrianus. The sequence goes on from NC_133555.1 coordinate 33,946,804, forward strand.
TAGGAGGGTTTCAAAGGCCATCTGAGGGGTGAAGAATTTGTCCAGATGGTGCAATGGGAACCATCTGGGATTCACGCTGAAATCAGGTCTCACAGGACAGGAGTCTTAGGAAGTGTCCCTGAGAAAGGTGGAGGGTGTGTCAGGGCTGGCCTGAAGCCAGATGGAAGGCTGCCTCAGCAGGCCCTGGGACAGTGACCTTGGGGATGGGAAAAAGATGATATTTCTTAGAGGCCTTGAGCTGTGATTCCCAGAGACTGTCCAGATGAAGGGCTGCAGGCTGGCTCTGCATTAACCCGAGAGCTCACCAAATTACTTTTCTACTACCTCACTCTTGCAGATTTCACTGTTTGTACACTACTCAGGGTAGTCTACCTCCTGGCTTCTCACACAAACCTGTGCTTTCTTGAGGGAGAATATTTCTTAGAAGATCCAGGCTATATTCCAAACTATTCCTAGCTTCGTAAATCATGGCTGTGTAGAAGAACTTGAGAAAACTTCAACTCATTTTACAAACCCATTTAATTTTCCTAATGATGAATGTACCAAATGGGATGTCAGCCGTTCTAACCTGACCTGGAATAATCCAGAGACCTCAAGGAACACTGATAACCAGACTGATGGACAGACTTTGGCTGGGCCTTCCCATGCACTCTGAGCTGCTCAACCTCTGGGAGGAAGCTTCTGTGAAGCCTCGATGGCTGACTACCTGACTGACTACCTGGGATGATGAGAGCCTCTCTGCCTATGTAATGTTGGTCTTCACTGTTTCCCTCTGTGTTTGAATCATCTTTGTGAGTGTCTGGTGACTACACGTGCATATCTAGGCTCCACAAGGATCCAGATCTCAGCCCTGCCATTTCCCAAATGGGACCATGACAACCGACTTAGACTCACCAAGCCTCCATTTCCTAGCCTGCAAAGTGGCCTCTCTGGTGGATGGTCTGGGATTTGAGGGTTTTGTGCCATACCTTTTCTCTTGGGGAAAAACATATACACAGACACTAAGGACAGACCAATGACGTGAGCTTGGCCCAACACAGGCCCCTCTGGCTTCACAGACACCAGTCAGCGAGTGTGGGCTGGGCCACTTGGAAGCAGGGGAGAGAAGGATGTATATTTCCTGGTTTTGTAGAAGCCACAGGAGCTATGGCTTTCCACAGATTTAAATCAACATGCCCCTGGTTCCAATGGGGATAATTAGCCCTACCCAGCCAGTGGGCCTGGGGAGTTGTCCTCCTCAGAGTGGATTCCTGGCTGTTAGCAGACCTCCAGGGTCTCTGCTGCCTTGGTGACAAAGGACACAGTACAGTAGACCCAGGAGGACCTTCAAGTATGGGTTAGTGGTGGCCCTACCTTCCTTTCAAACTCTTAGTTCCGCTTCTTCTGAGAAACACCCCCAGGAACATGCCTGCCCTGTCCACATCCACCCTAGCATTCAGTAAAGGGACTCCTGCTGACCATGGGATGGTGCTGGCCTCTGGCTGTCTGGAGCTCTGATTTGGTCTCTCATTTTTATTTGCTGTTCCAGGGGTTGTTTCTTTCCTCTTGACCTAGAATGGGGGCTGTGCAACAGCAGGACATTGTCTGGTTTGTCCTATCCCTTGGACTGGCCTTCAGCAGGGCCTCAAGGGCTAATGGTTGGGCTGAGTTCTCCATGCAGCTCTGAGCATTTCCCTCACTGAAAAGCACCCCAGAAGGACCTTTGGCTATAGCTCCTGTACCACCACATTTGGATTGTTGATTTAATGAATAATAAAAAGGATGCTGAGGTTGTATCCAGAGTTTCTCCTGATGGAGGGGTCATAGGTGAACTGTCTGTACTGACCTAGGAGAATTCCTCGGCTTGATTTCATGACAAGTGAATGAATAAATCTCTCAGTTTGTGCAAACCAGCTGTGTGGCATATCCGGTACCATTCCCTCCTGGGTCCATCTGCTGCCTGGCCAGGGACAGGTTGGATCTGGAGACCTTGCAGAAGTTTCCCAGATCCCTAAACTTCACTTGCCAAAGGTACCTTCTTCCCACCTCAGTGTAACTTGTGACACATGGCAGTCATTTGGGAGAAAGGCCAGATGGGAGGAGAATCAGTCCACTTGCCAAATCAGAACTGATGGATGGGCATATGTCTGCTTAATTCTCCAGTCTGTGCTTTCAAACACTTAAAGAAGACCGGCGAGAAATGAAATCAAGACAAAAATTCATCCAGGTAGGAAAAGGCCCAGACAGAGCCAGTCAACTGCTGGGATCTGTGGAAATGATTAGTCATTGGAAGGCAAATCTTGGAAGAATGAAGAGATGCAGGGCCTCAGGACCTACACCCGGATGCCAGCTGGGCCACGGGCAAGGCAACATGCAGGTAAGCCCAAGTTGAGGAAGGGCAGAGTGCAGACTCGGAGGCTTTCCTGCTTCCCCACACAGTCCAGTTCACACTGGGATGCTACTTTCAGCGTGGGCACCTCCACAGGGAGGCTCAGGATCCCAAGATGAAGATGCCAGTGGTGGTGAAGAATGACAAAATCTACAGGCAAGAAGGGGAGTAGAGAGCATGGAGATTGAAAGAGAATAAAGAAGGATGACTGAGGACAGTTCTGGATGATGTGCTGCCATGAGCTTTGGACTGTTCCAGAAAGGCTGGGAGAGCCGGCTCCTGTCTCTGGGCCCCGGTGAGCTCTGCGCTCTTCTTGTCGTTCTAGTGCTGCTGAGGCCTATCTCATCTCCTAATGAGAAACAACTCAGGAAGTTGGCTCCCTGTCCCCACTCCTCCTCTGGGGTGGAGAAATAGAACTGAAGAGGAAGGAAAGAAGCCCCCAAAACAGGTTTCCCTCCTGGCTGAAGTTTGTCAGCACCACCCATTAACATGGGGAATAAGGCAGCTCCCCAAATAAGCCTCAGGCTGATGTGAAGCTACAAACAAGAAACCTGATCTTTGTCCAGCTCAGCAGCCCACCTGGCCTGGCCAGGACAATTTTGCTTGTGCACTAGGATCTTCAGATGACCCACATCACTTGAAAAAGTAGGAAAAGGGAACAAAATGGAAGGTGTAGAATTTGCTTGGTGCCTTGTCTGCATAATTCCTTTCCTGTCGCAATGTGCAAATCTTTACTTGCATTATGTGAAGAAAGCCAGTAAAAAAAAAGAAACATCCGAAATGTTTATCACCAGCCTAGCCCCACCGCCCCTGAATTGTTCCCAAGAAAGCTAATTAAGTCCCATTGCTATTAGAGTTATGTGCTTCCAAAGGCTTGTTGTGACAAGAAAAAATAATGAAGAAGACATGGTTTCTCCAAGTTCTAAGTGTCCAAGTCAAAACATGCTGCTTTCCTTGCCCCTCTGTCTTCCTCCAAACAGCCTCCAGGCTGGCTTTGCCAATCTCATTCAGACATACATGCACACTCACCCTCCTTCAGCCAGTGCTTACCCAATGCCTACTCAGTGCCAGGCCCAGTAAAGACTGTGGGACCTGCCCTCAAAGAGTTCAGTTAGCACAAGGGGAGAGACAAGCACACAAATGGTTTCCCATAAACTACAGAAAATGCTGCCTCAATCTCTGTAGCAGTCCTTCCCACTAGGATTCCAGTTCCCATGGACTTCCCTCCACCTACATCTATTCCATGGATGGGGAGATAGGTGGGGGAAGGGGTGGGGGTGGAGAACAGGCCCAGGTGGAAACTCATGTCTGTATCTCCTCTCCTAACCAGCCCATGGGTCCTACTCTAAGCAGCAGAGGTTCAGACGTGACCTGGACAGTTCCTGGGAAGGGGCAGCTAGCTCAACCCATCCATCAGGCTCAGTTCCACATGTCTTAAGGAAAGTCCTAAGGTGACCCCCCCTCCTGACCCCCTCTGTGGTTCTACTACTACAAATCCAAGCCCATTACTGAGAATCACCCTTTACCACTAGGAATTTCAGGCCATGGACATAGCTACTGTCTCCACTGAATTTCACATTTGTCCTGACCAGAGTGAATTATGATAGGGTTTGTTTGCCCAGGAAATTTCCAGGAGCCATTGGAACAGTTCCTGACTTCCAGGAAAGATGGACAGAATAGCGCAGGTCAGTGAAACAAAACTTTTATGGCAAATAGAAAGGTCCAGAGTCCCTTAGGCCTCTGCTAGGATGGATGATTTCAATTCAGTTAAATTCAATTTAGTTAGATTTAAATTTCAGTTAAATGTGGCACTTTTGAGCCTGAGAGCAAGGATAGCATCATGCTTGACCCCAAGGATGCAGCAGAAACCAAGACTGTTGAGCCTACTCTGCCCTCACAGGGCTTGCAATCTCCAAGTTTGACCTCTGTTTGCCTGCTGCTCAAACAGGCCCTGGACCTGGAGGACTTGACTACTGGCCCTCTGTGCAGGACCACTATCACCCCTTGTAGCAGTGGGTGTGGCCAAAGAATCACCAGGCCAGGATGTCAGGGCAGAAGTTGCATTCAGGTTTCTCCAGGTTCTGGCCTGGGCAGCAACATCTGGGATACCACTGCTAGTTATGTATTAATAACTCCTCCAGCTGGGAGGCCTGACACAGGCATCAGCTTTCTGGGAAGGCAGTCTTTCCAACAATAAGCTGATAGTGCAGACTGAAGAATTCCTAGTAAAGCTGGACAAAGGACATCCTCCACTTGCCACCAAGAGCAGAAAGGCCATTGTTCCACTGAGCCCCCCCACCCCCAATCTTTGCTCGTTCCAACCAAGCCCACCCTCATCCCTGGATTTGCTCCAGGGATCTTCTTGGGGCTCACAGGGTGGCTGTGTCCCTCTCCTAGCGCTGCCCTGGCTCAGGGCCTCTCTGAGGAGGCTGGATGTCCAGGAGTAAGCTGATGTGCTGCCTGGGACCCAGGGCATAACTTGGGAGGCACAGTGGCTGCTGAGTCAGAGCCACTGGGGACACAGTAGATGAACCCTCAGCCTCTGGTTTGCACTCTAATCACTGGCCTCCTCTCGACCCCCTGCATAAATATACGCTGTGTGCTCCTCAGACAAAAGCAGGACTCCATCCCCTTTGTGTCTCCCAAGCCCAGCTCCTTGCCCAGCCCAACCAGGTACATGTTCCCTGAGAGTGAGTTCATCCAAGACAGAGCTGGTCCTCTCCTCTAGGCACACCCAGGGACAGTCTGCTACCACCTCCCGGCAGGACCTCCCCACCCCTGCCATCATGGGCTGGAGCCAGTCACTTTCTTCACCTTTCTCTCCCAAGACCTTTTACAACAGGGGTGCTGAGGGAAGTGGGGAGTGATCCCTGGAAAAGGAGCTGGTCTGACCTGAGCTCTCAGCCATTTTGGCAAGCCCCAAACCTGGGCTCTGCCCTCTACAGCCTGATGTTGCAACACCATGAGGACACAAGGCAAGAGTGCCTTCAGCCTTGGCCTGGGGAGCTCCAGCCAGCTGCCAACTAGATGTTCCCTGCTGTCCTAGTGCATGCCCAGGACTGTGGAGACAGCTTTGGGTTTTGGGCAAGGTATTCCCTGAGGCTTCAGGGTGCCCCCACTCCAGGGTCAACCCAGAAAAAGGGTCATCTGCTACCCTATCCTTGTCTGCTTTTAATGCCAAGTGTCTTCCCCCAGGGGCACAGGAGCCGCCTGGCTTCCATCCAGAACCCTCCCATATCCCACAGCCGTGCCCTCAGGAGCTCTCAGGCTGGAGGAAAGGGAGACACAGGGGGCATCCAACAAGGGCTGTGTGCGGGCCCCGCGCTGGCCTGGAGTCATACAAAAGCTAAGGCGGGAGTGGGCAAAGTCCTTATTCGTTCATTTCTACAAACATCTGAATTCAAGGTTTGAGGCTGGGCCCCAGGAATAGAAGCCATCTAGAAGCCTGGGACCCAGACTCTTCCCTTCTATTCTCTGCTAGCTTCCCTTTCCGAAGGAGAATGGGCGCAGCGAAGGACAGGCTCCAAACCCAGCTCCACGCGCCCCAGTGCCCTCAAGGTCTGTGCGGCAGTGGCTGAGTGAGAAAAGATCGGCCCTTTAAACCTCGGGTCGGCGGCCTAGCTTACAGCGGCTCTAGGCAGCTAGCCTTACAGCCTTAGCCCTGCCCCACAGATCCGCCCTCCTCCAAGCCTCAGTCCAGTACCCAGCCGTCTCGGCTCTTCTCTACGCCGGGTTCCACCCGCCCACAGCCGGCCTCTCCCAGCTCCCAGACTCTCCCCTAACCCGCTGTGACTTAACTCCGCCCACAGCCCGGCTAACCCATTGTTGTCAGGTTTCGTCTAGCCTCTGGCGCCACCTCCTGGGAACTCGCGGGCACTGTCTTCCATCTTCGGCCCAGAGCGCCTGGCGATTGGCCCTCGACCAGGCTCACATGGGGGGCACCCGGAACCACTACCACGGTTGAGAGCTGCCCCCATCACCGCCCCAAACCAACTCAGAGGCACCTCCTGGCACACGGAACCTTCCATAGGGACACAAACATCAAGTTTGCTCCACCCCAGCTAGGACTCCGGGGTCACCACCACCAAAGGTGAAGGCAGTGGGGCTAGTGAGGGTCCCAGTGACCAGGTCTCTCTCTATGCTGCGCTTGCTCTAGGCTGCCCTCATGTGCAGGAGCACCCCACTCCCAGCAGAAGGGGACCCTCACTTTGAATCTCTTGCCCTATCTTCTCTGGGTCCGCTAGGGTCCCCATAAGGGAAATGGTACCCTCATCTCCCAGTGGGGGCTTCAAATAATTCTTTGCTGCTCTACAATATGAACAAAATTTTACACTACAAAAAAACCTAAAGTGTTTGGGTTACACTCAGAATTGAACCTGCTTTGCACACAGAACCTGGACCCTTGCCCTCTCTGGGCATCAGTCACCTTGCCTCAGGAGGGTTATCAAGAAAGTAAGCAAAGCAGGAGGAGTAAGTCATTAGCTGATCTGTATTTTTAAGATTCAGTAATATCTTACAAAGGGCTTGAGTGTGGCGGTCCCGGCTTTAGAAGAGCTAGGGAAGGGCCTCTTCTAGGAGCTTTTTCTACCTGTTGAGAAAAAGTGGAGGCGGATGAGTCATGTGGAGCCTCCAGTCTAAAGTGCTAAGCTGGTCGGGAGCACCTAGACACCCCAGTATTCTCCAGCTAACACCTTGGCCCAAGGATCTTGGCCCAAGGGCAGTGACTTTATACTAGGAGAATGAGGATTCTTTTAGCCTCGCTTTAATTCTCTGCCCCTTTTACAGGAAGATGTGTTAGGGGTGACTTGTTATCCCACTTCCACGCCCTGCTTTCCAGTTCCCAGGGTTTCTCATAATCCCCTGGAGACTAGCACTGTCTCTACCTCACAGATGAAGAAGCCAGGCCAAAGGGATCCTGGGAACTTGCCCTGGGTCAAAGGCGAGTGGGGGAAGGCAGATTTTTGTGGGTCAGACAGCCCCCTCTCCCCTCCCCTACTGTGATCTTTCTTTCCTGCCCCTTCCCTCCACCACCCTCTCTCCAGCTTAGAAGACCGGAGTAGACAGTCCCTATCTCCACCAAGGAGAGGTCACAGAGACCTGGCAGGAGTGCTGCAGGGAAAGGGTCTGCCAAGTCAAATATCAGACATTCCAAAGGAGAGTAGGACACGGCAGGGGCCAGAGGCCCTTGTGGCTCCTCGTCTTCCTACCCTGCTGACCTTACTGTTCTCTGCTGAAACCAGAGATCCCTTTACCAGAGTTCAGGACAGTGAGTCCACTCATAACCCAGTGGCTTCAGCTCAGACATTATGCAGAACTTCCTGAGGCCAAGAGAGCAAGGGCAGGGTCACTTCCTGGGCCCCTGCTGCTAGGTCTAGGGGGTGAGATTTGTGTCCCTGAACTGTGAACTGGGGACAGCCTTCCCGGGCATTTATTTGTGGTATTCGTTGTGTGATCTCCCCACTTTGGGACTCAGCTCTATCTGCAATATGAGACCAGTCTTAGCTTTGGGTCTCGAAGGTTGTGAGCAGAGAAGCAGCCTGGGGACTGTAGGTAGAGATGGTGAAGACCCTGTGGGGGTGGGAGTGAGTCCAAAAGAGGCTACAGTTGTTCTGTGACCAGTGACCCCTGATACCGCCTCTAAAGACACAGCTGCTGCATCCCCTGCTTCCCACACCCTGGGCAATATCCCAGGACAACCTGCTCCTTCCTGGACACTAAGTCACACTAAGCCTTCCCAGCTGTCCTGTCCATCCCAGGCAGGGCACTTAGAGGCAGGCCCCCAGAATCTATAGGCCAAATCGGGGTAGAACAGCCTGGCCAGAACCCACTCTCCTCTTCTCCCCACTCCAAGGCCAAGGCCAAACCTGCCTTGAGACTACCTGGGAGACTTGCCAGCCCCAGCCATACAATGGTGGGCGCAGGAGCTGGAGCCAGGGGAACCCCTAAGTTCCCATCTTCGCAAGGGCCCAGCCTGAGGGACCCCTGCCTGGGAGCTGCAGGAGTTGATCCACTCTGGGGCAGACAGCCTGTTGTAAGACCTTTGCCAACATCCTCCCCTCCCACTCAGTCTCATTGGGTTTTTTGCCCACTCCCCTCCACAAACCCCCACCAAAGATGAGGAAATTATGGTTCAGCTGGTTCAGGCATAAGAGGTGCTAAGGAGGGTTCACTGATTGGCAGAGCTCTGACAAACAGCCCCACCGATCCCAGAGGCACAGAAATGGTAAGGCTATGAAGGCTATCTGGTCAGCTGCTCAAAGGCCACCTCCAAGTGGGCCTAGCCAGGTCCCCTCTTCCCTCTGCCACATGGACTCCAGTCCAACCCTACACTCATGTTGTGCAGAGGCCAGGAAATAGACGCTTGGAGGCAATGGCATTGTAATAAAGACACTGCTTTTATTTAGTTCGATATGTTTCTATACAGAATGCAGAAAACACATCTTAAAATCATATAGAAGGAAATAAAAACACGTCAGTGGTTGGTGAACACTTGAATATGAGATTGGCTCTCTGTCTTAAGAGTCCAACGACCATTGCCAGCCAGGCGCTCAGGGGAGGAGGCTGCCTGCAAGGGCATTGTTGCTGTTGTTATTCTGTTCACTGCCCCATTGCCTCCTGTCGCTATGGTAACAGGCCATTCTGGGCCAGCCACGTCTCTGCATGGCAGTGCCCAATGGTGGGGTTGCTAGGGGCAACGGAGCTATTTGGAAGGCTTTTCAAAGCCCTCACCTGGAACATTGCGAATTATTTTTTGATGAGGTCATCAAAAATAATCTCACCAGGTCAGATCCTGCTTGTGCTCCTGAATCTGGGGGCACTGGGGAAACTCCAGCTTGCATCAGGGCTTGGAGGTACAAGGCCCAGTCCCTGGAGGTCCATGAAGCCCTCATCTACAGGCTCCCCCCACAGGGGCACTGCTCACCCAACCAGGGGGCAGGGCAGGAGATAGAGGCTGGGCCCTGTGGGAAAAGGTGCAAGGGGGAACACCCTCCAGAGAAGTGCAGGGTGGAGACCCCTCCCCTCTGACTGTCACTCCCCCGCCTGAGGCAGCACACACGAATCCTCTGCAAAACGGTCAATATGGCTTAGAAGTGGCTGCTTAGTGGTGTGCAAAGGGAGCCTGGGTCCACCCACCCGCCCTCGATCACAGAAGGGATACATTATTGCAAAAGGCATTCCTCCCTAAAAGGTACCTAAAATAACTCTCAGACACCAAGAAAAGTCATGCTCAAAATGGTTTCTTCCAAAGGAGGAGAATCAAAGCAGAGTGGGTGCCCCTGAGTCATGGGACAGAGATGCAGATGGATGGACGGAAGTTCTGCTAAAAAAGGCAAAAGAAGCCCCAGTGTAATTCCAGAATTTAAACCATTAGGAAAAGAAGGGGGGAAAAAAATCAAAATGAGCAAAGCCGTCAGTTCCATGGAATCAACACTAAGAGCTTGTACAAACTGCTGTAAGCATCACCGTTTTTAATCTTTTTTTTTAATAAAACAATTTGAGGCTGTATAAAAACTTTAGTAAAAAATTAGCTTTGAGAGCCCACAGATTTTTACTATGAACTATTGCTGGCACTCCTCCCCAGCCACCAGACCTTTCCCAGCCATTCAGGCCCAAGGCCTGGGATTGGAGCGCCAGAGAAGAGGGGTGGGGTGGGTCAGGGTGGGGCTGTGGACTATTGGGACAAAGCGGCCAAGGTCAAGTGAGGAAAGAGCATCACATGACATAAAAATATTGCATCTTCACCAAAATGTCCCCCACTGAGTGTTTCAAAAACCATGATATTCCTTTTAGGAGGGGAAAAAAACACACAGAAAAAAGGTAAAAGAAAACAGGCTGATGTTATGGTCGAGTCCCTCGACCTCCCCAGGCACCCCCACGAGCAGCTAGCCCACCCTGGAGCACCTAGGTTGGGGGCCACGGCCACCACTGCCTCTTGGAGTCCCCTTTCCATGGAAATGAAGACCCCTTGGTGGTGGGCTGCTAGCGTGCATGGGGTGGGGGTGTGGATGTCCATGGCCCAAGAGGCCCCTCCAGCTTCCAGCCCCTGGCAACAGTGGGACAGCAAGCCCAGCACCAGGGCCCTGGCCCCTGAGCCAGGGCCAGGAGGCCCCCAGTCAAGCCCTGGGTTATCAGAGCAACCAAGTTTACGTAGTGTGAAAAAATAGGATTCCTTTGATAAAAAATACTGTCCCTTGGTCTTCTCTAAGTTTGAAACACCCTGGGAGCTTATTTTTAGCAAAGCAATTTCCCATACCCACCCAAAAATTATACATACAAGTTTAGGTAAACAGCAGATTAAATGTAAAAACTTAACCTTAACTTCTGAAAGTCCTCTGAATTTAATCTTTAGCTACTGTTTTCCATGTTACATCCTGCAGCTAGACACACGTGAATAGAAAAAACAGTACAGTTAGTGTTAAAGGCAAAACGCAGAGAGCTGGGAGGCGGCCCAGCACTGCCTGCGAGTTCATTCCCAGTTTCTCGCTCCCTTCATCTACCTCTACTCCAAACGGTGCTTTCAGAGCCAGCCATCAAAAACGCAGCGAAGAATTTTCTATGAACAAACAAAAAGCTGTTAGGCAAAAAAAAAAAAAAAAAAAAAGTAGAACTGTCCCCAAAGTCTCTCCAGCTGCTTTGGGGTTTAGGAGGACCAGAGAGGGCGGGCTTGTCCAGGCCCCATGTGTGTCAGTGTGTGCTAGGTCAGGTGTCGGCTCCCAGTGGGCGATGGTCTGCAGGCCACCGGTCTCCACAGACAACTCCACGTTGTCTCCAGGGCCCTGCCCTACCCCTGCCTCCACCCAGGCGCTTGTGGGTTAAGGGGGGACATAGGGAGGGGGTGACCGGTATGGGGTCATGTTCTTGGGACGGGAGCCCTTGCCCTCCATGGGGGCTGTGAAGGGTGGCGGGGGCTGGTAGGGAGGCGCATTGGGATCCTCATCCCGCAGGGGCGTGTACTCTCCCACAGTGTCCTGGTTCAGAGGAGTGGTCTCGGGCACACTCTGGTTGGGGTACTCAGGAGGGGGGAGGGGAGCTTTTTCCTCCTGCAGGATAAGTGGCATGCTGGAGGAGGGTGGGGGCTTTGAGTCATCCAGCTCATCTGCAAAGATGATAGGCACCCCCTTCTTGATGAAGGTGGCCTGGTCCTCGAGGGTGAGCTTGCCCTTCCGCTTCTTGCGATAGCAGATCATGGCAATGATGCCGGCGATGAGCAGGATGGCTGCAACCACCACGGCCGGAATAACCGTGTGCAGGTAGACATCGTCCTCGCTGCTCTTCTCAGGGTCCCTGTCTGGCACTTCTGTGGGTGGAGCCTCTGAGGGCACCCTCCTGGGTGGCGCTACAGGGACAAACTGTAGATGACGGCAGCTGCCAGAGCCTGTCACAGCAATGCTCATGGCCTTGAAGTCGGGCTCCAAAGCATTGGAGAAGGCAGCCCGAGGTCTGCCATCATCCTCAGCAATTCTCCGGCTCAGCCCTGTGATCTGCTCCTTGGGGCAGGGCTCCAGGGGCAGGGTGTTGTTGGTCCATTCTACCACGATGGAGCCACGGGTGATATTCTGCAGAGTGATGGTGCTGCAGTTGCGGTCCCCAAAGGCGAAGGCCAGTTTCTTCACCAGGGCAATCTTCTTGTGGATGTCATTCACCACTGCTGCTGGGTCACCCACAAACTTGGCCTTGAACCGTGCAGGAGCCCTGTCCCCTTGAGGACGCTTATGGACATGGATCTCGAAGGCATCCACAGCTGATAGACCCCCTTTGTCTGTGGCGTGCATGAAATATTCGTGCTTGCCCACGTGACTGCTGTCGGGCAGGCCATACATGAGCTGGCTGTTGCTGTTGAACTGTACCCAAGACTTCTCGCCTACCAACTGCTGCTCCCGAAGCTTCAGGGTCAGCTTCAGCTTATCAGTAGTGGTGTCCTCATTGTCATAGAAGGTGTCTGATGGGATCTTCACCTCAAAGTAGGTGCCAACCCAGGCATCTACCCTGTCGATGTGGTTCTTGAGCTCTGGGCGCTGGTTGGGTTCTCCTCCACGGGGCATCCCACTGGTGGTGGTGCGGATGCGAGTAGGTGGGGAGGCGGTTTCCAATCTGGTGATGGGAGCTTTGGTGGTGACCCGGGGCACCGGTCGGGGTGTCCGTGGCTTCTTAGTTGGCCTTCGAGTTGTGGTTGAGGAGTCAGTAGAAGGCGTGGCTGGTTTTGGTGTGGATACTCGTGGCTTCTTGGTGGTAGTCGTGGGAGGGGTAGCAACAGCCGTGGGCTCCACATAGCCCGGAATGGTCACAGTTGGGCGGATCTGGCCAGGAACTGTGGTGCCGGCTTCTAACACCCGAGTGGGCTGGATGGGGCCTAGGGTTGGGGTCTGAATAATGGCACCACGAGTCCGAATGGTGACTGTGGGCTTCCCAGGAACAGGATCCCTGACTGGAGGAGCCATGGTCTCTGTTGGAGGAGCAATGGCTGGAGATGTGGGGGTAGGAACAATCCTGGATGGTGGCTCCTGGATGGCCGTGGTTGGGGGCCCAATAGCAGTGACAGGTGTGGGTGTCGCATGAATTTGCCTCCGGATGCGTTTGGGGAGAGGTGGCTTCTTGTTCGCAATGTGCCAACCCACCACAGGGTAGCCAAGCTGGGCAGACATAGCACCCTCCCTGGCAGGGGCCTCCACACCACGAATGTCAGGCACACTGTTTTGGTTCAGGGAGCAACCCAGCTTCCAGGAGAGCAGGGCCCCATTTTCTACCACCTTTTTTGCATTTCCCGGGCCAGCCATGAAGGCCGACATATCAAACAGTCTGTTATTCACCACTGGCACCAACTTCATATTGTGAAGCTCCACTTCTGAGAAGCTCTGCATCCTGTGCAGAAGGTCAATCCTTTGCTTTGGGGTCATCTTGGTAAGGTCAGCATCCAGAATTACTGTCAGGACAGTCACAGGCTCATCAGCAGCACAGACAGATGACACCGCCTCACCAGGGTCTGATGATGCCACCCGCATGGACTGTAGCTCACTGTGGTCTTCAGGGTAGACCTCAATGGAGAACACACTGGAAGTCTGGGGCACGTGGCTCCCGTTGGCTCCCAGGCGTGCAGCGATCACTGAAATATAATGCACACCCTTATCGGTGTCAAGGGGAAGGCCCTCCAGGGTGTGGCTCTGTGGGTCCCAGTGCAGCCAGGACGGCAAGGCCTCCTTCCCTGCTGCTGATACCTAGAAGAGACATCAGCATGAGTTAAGTGCTACTGTCACTGCATAACGTGAAAATGATCACAACAGTCAACCACTTGCCTAGCCTGAACTGTATGACAGGCCTGAGGTACAATTCAGAATTCCTACTGGAGGAACCAACTCCTCTCTCCTGGAGCTCATATACCTGTCACAAAAAAACTGGGGCTGCCAGATGGGCTAACATAGAATGCAAATGATTCAACCAAGCCCACACAGTGGGGAGACAGCACTGCTGGCATTCAAACACGTCTCAACCCAGAGAATGCATGCCATGGAGCTCAAGAATGTTGCAGGTTCTTATGCCAGTGACATGCCCTGCCACTATTTGCCCACCTGCCTACAGAATCAAACCTGACTGCCTCATCCCTCAGCTCTCCTTTCCAACCTCACCTCAGGCCTCTCCACTGCCCTCTGCAGACACCACAACTTTGCTCAAGTCATATGCCTGGCCTAGGGTACTTTTCCTGCCCAGAAGTGGAAATGCACAGGTCTGGGTGCAGGGACAACTCAATGCCCCCAAATGACTCACTTTACAACTATCACGTTACATTCAAGTGTACTGGGGCACATTTGGTTAGCAGTATCTAATGTCTTATTTAACCCTGCTTTTCAAACCTCAAGAAAAATTGCAATGCCCATGGTGAGGGAATGGCAAATTATTCTAGAAGAGTGTTTATCAAAGGTATTCCAAGGAGCTCCAGTCTCTCTAAAAGAGAGTTCTGTAGCCAACTAAGTTTGGTAAACCCAGATCTCACCTCTGCCCTTGGAAAGCTGAGGCACAAATGCAGGCCTCAGCTTATTCCCTTATTCCACCCAACAGCACCTCCAAGACTAGTTCAGGGTGGAAGTCCTTTTCCCCAGCAACATACTGGTAATACGTAAAGCACCTGAGGGAATGCCGCCATAGCAGCTGACAAGAGGAAAACAAGACCTGCCTCTTGCCCAGACTCCTCTCACCTTCAAGAAACAACTACTCCTGACCTGAATGCAAGAAAGGTGGCACCCACTCTCTGATCTGCCTGAGGCACTCTCAGCTACACTATCCTGTCCATCAAGTCCTGAGACATTCTGGCCAATAGACAGCATGTCTTACTGCCAGCCTCAGCCCAGAAACTGCCCTTCATGGTCATTGCTTGTCAGCAGAGGGACACTAAAATGCTTCCTTCCCTGTGGCAGGAAGGCCAGAACTATGCTTGCTGGGTTCCCCAAGGGCTCTGGTTCCTCAGGCTTCCTCCTGCCAAGAGCCAGGTGCCTAAGTGACTGGGGAGAAGACCCTAAACAGTGTTTCTTTTGTGACACCACATTACATCAACTCCAGGGTGCAGTCATCCAATTAATGCAGCACTAAGAATCCCCATCCTGCCACTCACCATATACTGCAAACACAGCCAACATCAGAAATGGTAAGATAACTGTAAACATGGTGTCTTCAAATCCATGAAAAATACTAAATATATTCTTCCTTTACAATCTTTTTTAGCTACAAAATTTTCAACTGCTTTGACTGAGAAATCCATGCTTTAAATTTTTTCGGTTCAATTATGTTAAATATGAAAACTGCCACATCCACATATAACCATAAAAAGTAGAGGCTTTATGCTCTTGTTCTGCAGAAAATGTGAAGCAAAAATTTGAGCCCAAATGGAATAGTGCAGTCAAGGGAACCAGGAGATGTTTTACAGAGATGGTGTAGAAACTGCGGTCCTGAGAGGCAGAGAATAAGTGAGGCAGGGTGTGGGCCCAAGTCTCCAGCCACCCGAGGGTATTTCTCCTAACCCTACCCCATCCTGGCTACCACTGGGATGAGAGCACACCTGCAAGAGCGAGGGTAGAGAAAGAAGAAAGGGATGGCCTGGAATGGAGCTCTGAATGAAGCCAGCCGAGGAGAAGCCACCTGTAGAGAAGACTGAACAGGGTCAGAAGAGACCAGGAGAGGCTCCAGAGGTGGCTGCCAAGTGGCTGGCCAGGCCCGTGGGATATGCCTAAATGGCCAGGTAGTTAGGCCTGGGCCCAGCCCTGTGTGTTCCATCAGCACAGATGAGTAAGCAGACCCAGTGCTTTTTCAAGTCTGTCCCAGCTACGTAAGGGCACTTTATAACAGAAAAAACAGAGAAGGGCCCCCACCTCCTCAAGCTTCCCTGGCTGGCTCACTTGCTGTCCTGCTGACCCCAATAGCCACAGTTCTACTGTCAGACATTTCCCAAGAAATAAACCCAGGCCACTCTTTGGCCAAGACTCCTACACAGCCAGTCTTAGAAAATATACACTTATTTAAACTAGGCCAAGTAACATTATAATATATTAATAACGTGTAAAATAAATAACAAACATCAAAGAAAACCTCAGGTTTCACCAAAGCAAGTTATAACGCTCAATCTCAAATTGAGAGATGGAAGGGCAGAATTGGTAGCTTTATTCTGGTTACGGAAACCAATTCTTTCACTATGGTCTACCCACAGCTTTACAGACATTTGGGATAAGCTATGTCAGAAAAACAGAGCCAAGCCTCTCCAACGTGCATCTGCCTTCCCCTCTGCAAATTCTGGCTCCTCAGGGTCCTGGAGCTCTGACCACAGGACAGGTGTCCAACCTCGATCTACAGCCCTAAAGCAAACAGTCCCCAGGGTCTTGGATATTCCTCAGACAGGAAGGAAAGTTATGAAACTAAACTAAAATCCATGCATCTCCAAGCATCTTGGTTCTGGAAACACCAGGCCCAGGCAGCACTCCGGATGGCAATGATTCATTTTAATAGAAGGGCCACAGGAAGCAGAACAAATCTGAGTTCCACAAGGAACCTAGCCAAATCACGGGTGAGCTGGCATCTCTGTGATTTCAAGGCCATTTGGGGAAAGCCCTTGAACTGGGAAGTGTGAACGTGCCTGAAGAGCTGGCAGTGTCCACAGTCCCCAGAGGATTCCACTAGCGGCCCCTCCCTCTCCAGGGCACTCAGTTGAGGGAACACTATGGGATGCAACACCTACTCAACCCTGACAAAGCAGGAGTCCCTCAGCCCATGGGAACTCTGGACATCCTCCCCAGCTTTCAAAACTTCCAGGCTCCAGAACTCAATGCCTAAGGGTGAAATAGGATATGAATGTTCCTTCTGGGAGACACAGCCTTCATGACAAGCCAGGACTCGTCTCTATAACAACAGCTTACTCAAGGGGAAGCCCCATCTCCACAAGCTCTTGGCTGAATTCCAGCTCCAGGCAGTTTGAGGCTTGACTCAACCTCAGCCCATTTTCTCATTTTCCTCCCCTAAAAAGGGGGAAACGATGTCAACCTTGTATGATCATAGGACCAGGCACACACTAGATTCTGTCAGTGCGGGTTCCCCACCCGCCCCTGTGGGCTCAGAGACACAGCACACATTGTGAGGCTGCTGCAGGCAGGAATGGGTCTGGGCGTGCCCATGCTCCACTCCCCAGTTCTCCTTCCCAACAGGCCTTGGGCCCAGCACACACTGAGGCCTTGTCTCCCTGTTCATACCCCAAAGCAGGAAACTCAAAGCATCAAAGGGAAATGGAGAGGCTACAGAAAGAGGAAGCTAGGGTCCTATAGGGGAACAAGGCTAAGGTTGGGGACCCTCAGGGATTTGCTTACCTGTTAGGACCTGTTTGCCAAGAGTGGATGAAAATGTCGAGAGGTGCTGGGCGGAGTGGGGCAAGAAGAACTTGCTGCAGATGACAGCCCAATGCCAGCATTCACCTCCTCAGAGTCTGAAATAGGTGTGCTCAATCCTGGCATATCTGCACATGAGATTATGACTATCCTTGGACTCCTTGGTTTACTCATACAGAAATTTCTGTACTAGTTGTCCTGTAACAACCCACAACTAACCCTGCCAAGAGCTGCAGGCTAGAATGGCAGGCAAGAAGTAGGAATCAGAGCTCTGTGTGAAGTGCTCAGAGGCACCAGCTCATGTGTTTGGGATGACAGGCTGTCCTGGCCATGGAACTCTCCCAGGGTTTCAAGTCACCCAGCCCTCTGTCTGTAGACACCAACACTGCCTTTGAGTTGTGGGAGACAAGGCCTGTTGACAGTATAAAGCAGCCATCTTGGAAAGGTGTCTTCAGGTAGTTAGTGGGAACACCTGCAGGAGGCAGAAACTGCAGAAAGAAACCTGATTCGAGAAGATCATGGGCTTTAGATCACAGGACACCCAGAAAGAGCCAGAAATCTTTCCAGTTTCAGCCACTCTCAGAGAGAACATGCTTCTGAGATGGAAGGCAAGCCCAGCACTGAGGAAAACAAGATCTCGGACAGCCACACACCCAGTTTTAGAAAATCTTGATCCATAAACTTCCTCAAAAAAAAAAAAAAATTAAGAATCAAAACCACAAAACCTGGGCAGACCCATAGAGAGTTCTGAAGACTATCGGCCTAGCAATGCCTACAATTAATCACTATGACCAACGACTAGGGAACTGCCAAATGTGAAGGTTTGGGTCACTCCTCAGTCTATAATACTAGCAGATAACTAGTAACTGACTCCCTAATTCAGTTCTAGCACATTCTCTCCAATTGCATCACTCGTGCCCTCTCTTGCACAGTTGACCATCAAACACCAGGCCTTGATAAAGATACAGCACCTGTGCTAAACACCATGCAACGCGAGTAGTCTCTCACCTCAAGTCAGTAAACTTCCACACCTGGAGAAAGAGCAAAAGAGGAGCTTCTATTACTTAGTCCCTCATCAAAGGGCAGATTTCCACCCACAATCTGGACCAGCCAGCTAGTTTTAGCTGAAAGACTAAACTAAAGCGCTAGACTCTCACTAGGGCCTAATTAATTATATGATCATTGGCTTCTGAAGCCAAGAAAACCTAAGCTTTATCATTTAGAACCCACAAGGTGGTATCTTACCCATGCAGGAGTTAAGGAATGGCAAGCAAAGAGTCCAGAAAGACGGGTGAGCACTTTCTTACCCATGTCACTTTGGGTGAGCTGATGATGGCCAGCAAAGAGAGATCTTTGGAATAAAGTATGATCAAGTAACTGCATTTGGTGAGAATTCCCTCACACTAGAAACCTTTCTGAGGCTCCTTTGGGCCTCAGTGGTCATACCTTCCAACCAACACCTCTAGCCAGGACAGCCCAAGGGATTCAGGCTGGGCTTTCCTGAATGCCCCCAACAGATGTTTCTGAGGGTCTTCTCAGTGGTCCATTTCACACTGGCACAAACTGCTGCCCTGTGACACACCACTGCTTGGGCCTCTAGGAGCCTGACCTGGCAAAGTCCCTGCCCTCCCTGACGTGGTCACTGGCTCTTGACCCTTCAGCCCCCTGACCCCTCAGCCAAGCTGCAGAGCTGGCCCAAACTGCAGCCATCTATGGCTGGGTGTCATAGGCAACACCCCGGAGGCCCTTGAATATGAGGTGATCAAGGCCTTCTTGAGGCAGGCCGACTGTGTGGTGGGCTCCTTTGCTCAGGGAGGCAGGAAATGGTCACTGTGATGGAGTCAGCCTCCAGTCACATTTCAGAGGCCCCCAAGCTGCTGACTCACATTCAGGGTGATCCTGTGTCTGTGCCATGAACTATGACAATGAGACAAATTTGCTCTGTGGCCAAGCTCAGCTTCTGCAAATGATGCACATGGGCAGTCATGTAGCTGCACTGTGGGGAGATGGCACAGGTCAACAGGAAGAGCCTCCAGCTTGAAGTCAAAGGTCCAAGACTTTGCCCCCACATAAGATGAGGAACCAGAATGGAAGTGCATGCGAGGGGACTCTGCTTTGCTGAGTAAAGCAGAGCCACATCCATGAGAGACAATCATTGGTCTTGTGGCTAGACATTCAAACCTCAAACCAGCACAGAGCTCTTGCCATGAAGGCCAAGGCCACAGGATCACAAGCTGAACACAGCTTGTCCAGCCCAGTCAGTGCCCTTCTGGTCTGAATTATGAGGCATTTTACTTGATGTTCTCATCTAAAAACAAAAATTAGTCATCTTCTAGGTAAACAAGGTCCTATGGTAAAGCACACAGAACTATATTTAATACCTTATAAGAGCCTATAATGAAAAGAGTATGAGAAGGAACACACACACACACACACACACACACACACACACACACACACACACACACAGTTAAATCACCATGCTATCCACCAGAAATTAACACAACATTCCAAACTGACTGTATCTCAATTTTTAAAAAATTAATCATTTTCCCTCCACAGTAAGGGACAGCTTAGCACAGTTAGAACTATTAATAATTATTATATTACAATTGTATTATAATATAGTAAGTACTATAATTATCATACTTATTATAATAATTATTATTCTAATTATAATTCTCAGAATCAGTCTCAATCCCAAGCCCTAACATCATCTATTTTTACTTTGGCACCTTCTTTCAGTCCCTGTCAGTTAATTTTTTTCCTAAAACATAGAAGCATATATATTCAATAAGTATTTGAACAAATGTGTCTGGGCAAATGTCATTCTGACAACCCACCCCCAAGGATGCCTTCCTTCGCCAACCCGCATTTCCCGGTGTGCTCTCTTCACAAGGGGTCCATTCAGAGCCAGGGAACACCCACTTGAGGCAGGAAGAAACTGTAGTTCATCTCATGCAGGCGGGGTTACCACAAAGCTCTCAAGCATCCAAAGAAATGCCCCTTTCATGAGCTCCCCTTCCTGGCCAAAAAGAGTGCCCATTGTTCTTAGGGGAACAATTGGGGGCCCACGCCAGCAGCTGAGAGCACAGTCCCAAGAAGGGCTGCTCCCCGTCTGCCGACATCTTGGGCTGAGGGAAGGCCCACGTTGTTTCTAGACAAGGAGGCTAAAGAGAAGCAGGGATGAAAAGCCTCATGGGCTCAACCAAAATGAGATATCCGAGGGGCTCTGCAGGGGCAGCCCAACCATTTCAAGAGATGCAAAGATGTCTCTCCTGACTACCCCAGAGCGGAGGGCTTAGGACGTCTCCGCTACATAATCACTTTCCTCAGCCAGTCCCATACTCCAAGTCCCTTCAGTAGACTTAGTCTGTTACAAACACTGAATTACTCTATCACCAACCCCCATGCACATCTCCTAACCAGTCAGCAAGTACAACCACCACACCATCTAATCTCCTCAGGTCTCAGAACAGACCACGCTCTGCCTATGAGCCCTCATTTGGCAATTCAGCCACGTCCAAACTGGCTGGAAGACCAACCCTCACCCAGGAACCGCACATGAGGCTTGGGTAAGCTTAGTCTCTAACTGCACTGACACAGGCTGGCATTTCTTCCTGCAAACAGCCAGCTAGCTCTGACAATCCAAAACAGGTTTGCAGGCACTGAGGGGGTCCTCTTTCCCTCTGCCAGCCCATAAACATTTTGAGGGCTTTCTATGTGACAGGAACCAAACATGCAGACTAAAAAAAATCCAAGAATTTTAAGTACAAAAATTTGCTAAGAAGACAACACAGGGTTTTGTGAGAAAGCTGTTTTCATCAGAGTGAAGGGAACAGGCTCCAATATTCAAATTGAACCTGAGAGGCATGGCTATACGCATGCTGACAGAAGAAAGAGCTAGAGGACTGGGGTGGGCCCAGAGCTTGGCATACCCGTGGGACAGAAGGGGCTGATGTGGCTGGAACATGGTACACAAAGGGAAAGGGGAGAGAGAGTAGACCAGAGGCCCAATCAAATGGAGCTTAATCCTCAATGTGGTTCAGTAATGGGGATCAGGGGAAGCCTGTTTTTAGCAGATTTAAGTTTTACAAAGATAAAGATGTCTCCTGCCTCAGTGTGGAGAATATACAGAGGGGTCAAGAACAGAGGCAGCGGGCTTGGGAAGAGGTGAGCGAGTAGTAGCTTAGACGATGGTAATGTGATGGATATGATTTGGAGATCACCCCAGCCAGGCTCCTGGGTACCAAGACCTAAAATGTTCCTCACATACACACACACATACCCAATGGGCAGCCATTAAAAGTTACATTGGCAAAGAATACTTAATAACCAAGGAGAAAAACTCAAACTACAGTGAATGAAGAAAGGTTAAAAAATATGTCCAGTGTGATTCCAGGTCTGTCTAAAATGCCTGTGTATGTGACAAAGACACCTCTTGATGAACACAGAAAATGAAGGAGGAATAAAATAATGGTAGGAACCACATGAGTTTCTCTCTCCCTTTTCTACAATATATATTTATAATATCATTCTTATAATGGGGTGGGGGAATACTAACTCCTTTTAATACAAAGACTTTTTAATCGTGTTATACACAGGGAAACCAAAGCTCCAGGAATAAAGTCAGGCTTTCTGACCTGATTTCTACCCCACACAGCCCTGATGTTAAGACTGGGATGAAGAATTACACATCTTCATCTGTTTTTCCACAGGTTAATCAGCTACTAAATGGTCTGCTTTCTGCAGATAAATATGCTCAGATAAAATCCTGTTTCCCTAGTAAAATCTCTTTACTCCCATGGTGAATAAGCCTGTTAGATGTCTCTCTGCCAGATACAGTAAATATCCAGCTCACTTTATTGATTCAAGGCACCTCTGGTCAAGATTAACCTATGCACAACATTCCAGTGGGCACTGGAACAAGGGGAACCACTGCAGGGTTTGGATATTCAGAAGATGAAAAATTTGAAGTTGGGTAAGAAATGTACCTCCATAACTTTCATTCTTCACCTAATGGTCAAACTAGAATCTAGCTTACTGGGGTATTATGAAGATTACATGGAACTCTTTTACACTCTACAAACTAGAAAGAGCTCTATGAAAGTGAGCTAGGATCATAAGGCCACCTTGAGAACAAGTCATGACCTAAAGAGAAAGGGCCAAAAGGGAAAAAGAAGAGAACACAAGGATGGTCAGGTAAGGAGTGAGTCTGCCCAGATTCAAGGGAAAGGGGCACAGACACCTCTCAATGGGATGAGTGGCATGGAATTTGTGACCATTTCCAATCTAGATGCCAAGACTTGAGGGTCAGAGAACAGCAAGTTGGTAAAGACTCACCAGAGACTGTTTGTGCTTTGACCAATGGAGTACAAAGAAGTGTCACTGTGCAAGTTTCCAAACCCAGGCCTTAAGAGACTGGCAGCTTCCACTTCCTGTATCTTGGGATACCCAGTCTTGGAACCCAGCTGTTGTGCTGTGAGGAAATCCAAGCAGCCCGTGGAAAGGTCTACATGGAGAGGAACCAAGGATCCTGAGCAACAGCCCCAGCTAGGTTCCCTGTCAGCAGGCAGCACCAACTTGCCAGCCATGAATGAGCCATTTTGGAAGTGGATCTTCCAGGCCCAGATGAGCCACTCTAGGTAATGCCATGTGCAACAGGGATTCCCAGATGAGTTCTGAATCCGAGTTCTTGTCCACAAAATTGTGAGCAAAACAAATTGGTTGTTTTAAATCACTACATTTTGGTGCTTTAAACATACCAATAAATAACCAGAACACTGTGTATGTAGAAGTCTGAATGCAAAACAGATACAAAAACTACCATAACAAAGTACAGATCTTGGAATATTTTTAGTTCATTTTTAAGCCACACCTCTGGGGAAAGAACGCTGTAGGGCAACGGTCAGCAAACTATGGCCATGAGTCAAACGTGGGATGATATGTGGTTTTTGTATAGCCCATGAGCTAAACATGTTTTTGCAATTTTTAAATAATTGAGGGGGGAAAAAAATCAAAAGAAGATATAGCATTTCTTGACATGTAAAAATTATATGAAATTCAAATTTTAGTTTCAGTACAGTTTTATTGGAACAGAGCCATGCTCATTCATTTGCATACAGTCTATGGCTACTTTCATACTACGCTGACAAAGCTGAAGAGTTGCAACAGAAACCGTAGGCCACCAATGCCAGAAAAATTATTTACTACGTGGCCCTTTCTAAGAAAAAGTGAGCTGATCTGTGCTGTAGGAGACATGCATAGCTTGAGGGGTACACCCCACCCACCCATGTGGCCACCATGCAAACTCACTCAGGAGAGAGGGGAAATTCCAAGGTCCCACAACCCCAGGCAAAGGGATTTCTTCACCTAAAATCTTCCTGTTTCACCTGATCTCCATCCTGAATTGGCCAAGACACTCTTCTGTCACATGGATCTCAGATCCCCTTGTTCTCTGGGTTGCTTCCCCAAAAGGAAATGAGGCAAGGCTAAAATCTAGGTTCTAATTTTGGTTCTTACGTGACCAAATACATTAGTAAATAGAGCAAAACTCTGATATTTACCTTATACCTTATTTTTCAAAAATAGGTCCAAAGCATTTAAAAGTTCTGTATTTCTTGGTTTAATCCCAAGAAATGGCTAATGAAAGGAGACCTTTTCCTATACACAGGTTCTTCCATCAAATCCCTAATTTGATGACCAAGACCTTCCAGAGTACAGATGTAAAGGCTTTTTAATGGTGACACACTCAAAATGGGAGCAAGAATAAAGGTTTAGGATACTATTCTGAGATTTAAGGGGACTCTCTTAGGAACATCAGTGGCTGTCCTTCTCCCAAGGAACACTTAGCAGGTCCTGGAAGAACTGAACTCAGAATTGTTGGAAAACTGAAAAGCTAAATCTAAACTAAAAAACAAGCAAACAAAAAAACTAAACTAAAATCAAAACTAAAATGGGAGATGAGAATTCTTCCTCATTTACACTTTATATTCAGCCTCACCCTGTTTGTTTGTTTGTTTGTTTGGGTTTTTCTGGGGGGGGATTAGGTTTTTACTTATTCATTTATTTTTAATGGAGGTGCTGGGGGTTGAACCCAGGACTTCATGCATGCCAGGCATCTGCTCTACCATTGAGCTATATCCACCCCTCTCAGTCTCACCTTGATGACATCTCCATTGGAGGCAACTGAATCTGTTGGAATGGTCACTCGAAATGAGCGTCCAACAATAGCCGTGCCATCAGGAATGCCAACCACTGTGGGAATAGCCTCGTGGAGGTCTGAGAGCACTGAGTGCATGGACGCCTCGAGATGGTTCTCCCAGTCCTTGACGGCTTCCGAAGGTTCACTGGGCCAGTGGGACTGAGTCACAGCCACGGAGAGCAGAAGGAGAAAGGTCCTCCCCCAGAGAGGGAGCAGCAGCGAGAGGCCCACAGACATCCTCATCCTGGGCCCGAGTCTGCTCAAGCCGATAGTCTCTCTAAGAGAGGAAGCAAGCGATGTGGTCCCAGAACTGGGTCCTCACCCTCTGCACACCTGCTCCATCCCAGAGCACCCAGAGCCTGAAAAAGAAGAAGAGCAGACTCAGACTTGAGCAATCCTCATGGTTTCAAATTTGAACACTGGCAGTTATTACCCCCTCAGTGTTCCTGCCAAAAACATCTACCCTAAGTTGGATCAAGTCTCACCCTGTGCTGTCCAGTACAGAGCCACCAGCTACACGTGGCTTCTGAGCACTGGAAATGTGGCTGGCCCATTAAGTGTAAAATACACAGTGGATTTTGAAAACTTAGTATAAAAAAAGGAATGTAAAATATCTCATTAATACTTTAAAAATATTGATTACATATTGAAATAATATTTTGCATGTAAAAATATTAAATATGGTTAAGTAAATAAATATTAATAAATGGTAACTAATTTAAAATTAAATACTATATAATTAAAACTAATTCCACCTGCTTATTTTTTTTTCATGTGGCTACCAGAAAATATTTAATGACATACATGGCTCATTATACTTCTGTTGGGCAGTGCTGCTCCAGACCTAACTTCCAGTTTATAGGAAACATTCGGGCCATAAAGACACAATCAGACAAATCTAGAATGTGGGACCTTCTACAAGATAACCAGTCTAGTCTTTCTAAATGCTGAAACCTCTAAACACAAGGGAACTGTTCTAGATTTAAAGACTAACCAAATGCAACCTGTGTATTCTGGTTGGATCCTGGACTTACTTCAAAACAAAACAAAACAAAACAAAACAAAACAAAACAAAACAAAACAAAACAAACACACAAGCCCAGCTCCCAAAGGGTTAACAGGGAATTCTGTACATGGGCTGGAGATTAGATTTATTGTTAATTTTCTTAGATGAGATGATGCTGGTGTAGCTTGATAGGAGACTACTCAGTTTTGAAGTATTTAGGTATGAAGTATCAAAAGTCTCTGCAACTCATTTTGAAATGGTCCAAGGGGGAAAAAATGTGTGCATGTATATACACAGATAAAACAATGTGGCAAATGTCACAATTATTAAGTCTTTAAAAAATACTTTAAAAAAGACTAAAAAGCCAAGTATTTGCACAGAGAAATATAGCAATTGCCCACTTCTTACACCCCATATGTTACATATAGTTGCAAACTCGATGCCAGTGAACAAACTTACTGAACTCTTTTGCCCCCCACCCCCCAAAAGAGTAACTAGAACCCTGCACATTGCCCCCTCTCCCCCACACCAGTTTCAGGCAGCTCATGACACTGCTCATAGGCTGGCAGCCACACAGATGCATTGTGTAACTTTCTGGGTGCCCATAGGTGACCACAGCCATCACAAGCAATTTCCCATTCTGGAAAAGGATGAAGCCCTGCCCTGAGCCAAGCTGTTGAGGGACCACGTGATATTTTCTGACCTGGAAAGTAAATAAAATTGCTGAAGAAAATAAGGTCATTGAAATGGGCAGTGTCTTCTAAAGTCAATGCAAATCCAAGCCAACTCCAAGAGGGTTTTTTTTTTTTTTTTTGCTATTGATTTTGCTATTCCTGTTTTTAAACTAAAATTCATGAGACAGAAACAAAATCCAAGAATCTTAGTATAACAATTTTGAGGGCTGAGAGTCCTATTCTACCAAACAAAGACTTATCATAAAGCTACTGTATTTAATGCAGTATCACATGGGACAGAGTAGACAATGGACTGTGGAACTAGAGGGAGAGCTCAAAACCAGCTTGCAAAGAAGCTGTTCAAATGTGCCAGGACAAGTGATCATCTATGTAGAAAAACAAACACAATTAGGTTCTTCTGTCACTTTATCAAAAAACAAGATAAATCCCAGGTGGATTAGATACACAAATGTAAAAGGCAGAACTTTAAAAATTTTAGAATATAGTAGAATGTCAGAATAAGGAAGGATTTCATTTTAAAAGACAAAACAAAAGGAAAAATAATCATTGAATTTCACTTCTATGAAGATGGAGTAGATGTATTTTTCCTTAGTTTCCCACTAAATACAATGAAAAGTCTTAGATATATGTGTATATATATTAAACAAGAGACTCTAAAAAGTCAAGAGAAGAAAACAAAACCAGCTAGGGACCCCAGGACTCAAGGAAAGACATAGTTATGAGTTTCCTTTTTGCCTCATATATCCTAGAATTAGAGCTGAGGAAGCTGACAACCCAGAAGTGCCAACAGATGAGACAAAAAAATTCCTAACAAAAGTCTGCTCTCTTTAGCCAAAGGAGCAGGAAGGGTAGCCTAGCAAGACAGAAAATATTTAGACAATAACAGCTCTATTCTAGCCAAACTCCACAGAAAAAACTGTGGCCCCAGTCCCACCCACACCACCAAAGGCCAAGGAGGGAGCCTATACTTCCACCCTCATAAGGCTACAACAAGGCGCCCTAATATGTCTACTGGGGAGGGAGTCAGGACTTTCATCCCCACTGGCCAGTAACAATGCACCACCTCTTTTCCTCTAGCCCCCTGATGTCAGTGGAAACCACATGGGGAACTTGGATTTCTATATTCCCATCCAAGCAGTAAGAAGGAGCCTCTCCCTCTCCCTGCTGGGATGGTGTCAGAGAGGACTACTGGCAAGTCAGAATTTTTACCAATGATCAGTGGGAGTGAAGTCTAGGGAACCAGAACTCCCACCCCAACCCAGCAGTAACAAGGACTTCACCTGCCTTCAGGTGTCAACAAAGGCTGAGTACTAAACCTCAACTTCTACCTAAACTTCCCAGTAATCAGACAGTGCCGCCTCTACCATTCCCCTTCCAGAGAAGTGTGAGACAAAGGCCAGTTAAAACAGAATCTAGTTTCAGAACAAAAAATAAAACTGTTCAGATTTCAATCAAAAATCACTCGTCGTATCAAGAACCAGGAAGATCCCAAACTGAATCAAAAAAAGATAATCAACAGATGACATCACCAAGATGACAAAAGCAGGTAGACAATAAAAGGATGGAAAAAGATATATCATGCAAACAATAATTAAAGGGAAGCAGGAGCAGCTGTATTAATAGACTTCAGAGCAAAGAAGATTATCAGAACAAAAAGGGACGTTATGCTAAAAGGGTCAATCTATCAAGAATAGCAACTTTCAATGTGTATGCACCAAACAACGGAATTGCAGAACATGCGAAGCAAAAACTGATAGAACTGAAAGGAAAAATAAAGAAATCCACAATTCAAGTTGGAAATTTCAACATCACTCTCTCAACAACTGCTAGAGCAACTAGAAAGAAAACCAGCAAGGATACAAAAAAACCAAAAAATATTATCAGCATGATTTAATTACCACTTATAGAATACTCTGCCTGACAACAGAGCACATATTCTTTTCAAATGTCCACAGGACATATATCCTGATAGACCACATCTAGGGCCATGAAACAAACCTCAACAAATTCAAAGGAACTAAAATAATTCCAACCACAATGGAATCAAATTAGAAATCTGTAACACAAAGATAACAGGAACATCTCCAAACACTTGAAAACATACTTTTAAATAATTCCCACATCAGAGAGCAAGTCTCAAGGCAAATAAAAAGAGTACATTGAACGGAATGAAAATAAAAATACATTTGTAGGGCTGTACTGAAATTTGCAGAACACAGCTAAAGCAGCACTTGGAGTGAATTTATAGCATTGAATCCACTAGAAAAAAAAGAAAATCTCAAACCAATAATCTATGCTCCCACCTCAAGATCTTAAAAAAAAAAAGAGAGAGAGAGAGAAAGAGCAAAATAAACCAAAAGCAAGCAGAAGAAAGGAAAAAATAAAGTACAGACAGAATTAAAAAAAATTGAAAACAAAAATAGAAAAATAAATAAAATAAAAACTGGTTCTTTGAAAAGATTAATAGAATTGACAAGTCTCTAATAAAACTGACAAAGCAGAGAAGACACAAATTACCAGTATCAGGAATGAAACATGGGATATCACTACAGATCCTGCGGACATCAAAAGGATAATAAGGAAATTCCACAAATAACTCACAGATAAATTAGATAATTCAAATGAAATAGGCCAATTCCTTAAAAACTACAAACTACTACAATTCACCCACTATGATACAGATAATTTCTATTAAAGAAACTATTAAGGAAACTGAATTTGCAATTTAAAAACTCCCACAAAGTACACCAGAAATTAACACAACATTGTAAACCGATTGTATTTCAATTTAAAAAATAAATAAAAATAAAAATGAAGAATACACACTTCCACAAAAAGCAATCTCCAGGTCCAGATGGCTTCACCAATAGAGTCTACCAAACCTTTAAAGAAGAATTAACACCAATTCTATAATCTTTTCCAGAAAGAAGAAATACTTGCCTATTCATTTTATGAAGCAAGCAGTACTCTGATACCTAAATCAAATACCAAAAAAACCTCTCATGAACATAGACACAAAATTTTTAACAAAACATTAACAAATAGAATTAGTAATATATAAAAAGAACTATACACCACGACCAAGTGGCACTTATTCCAGGATGCAAGGCCAGTTCAATATTTGAAAAATGTAATCTACCATATTAACAGACTAAAGAACAAAAATCACATGATCTTATCAATTGATACAGAAAAAGTACCTAACAAAATTCAACACCCATTCATGATAAATACTCTCAGAAAAACAGGAACAGACGGGAGCTTTCTCAACTTCATAAAGAGCATCTACAAAAAACATATAGCTAACACTACACTTAATGGTGACAGACTGAATGCTTTCTCCTTATGGTCAGAAACAAGACAAGTATGTCTGTTCTCACTGCTCTTATCTGACACAGTGCTAGAAGTTCTAGCCAGGGTAATAAGGCAAGAAAAGGAAACAAAAAGGCATATAGATGGTAAGAGGAAAAATAAAACTGTCCCTACTTGCATATGACTTAATTGTCTATGTAGAAAATCCCAAGGAATCTATAGAACAAACTCCTAGAACAAATAAGCAAGTTTAGCAAGGCCACAGGAAACAAAACAAACACACAAAAATCAACTGTATTTCTAAATGCTAGAAATAAACATGGGAACACCAAATTTAAAAGATGATACCATTTAAATCGTTTAAAAAAGGAAATATGTAGGTATAAATCCAACAATACATGTACAGGATTTGTATGCTGAAAATTAGACAACACTAGTGAAAGAAATCAAAGATCTAAACAAATGGAGAGACATGCTGTGTTAATGGGATGGAAAGCTCAATATCGTAACAATTCTCTCCAGGTTGATATATAAGTTTGTGATAGGCTAAATAATGGCTACCCAAAAATATCAGGTCCTAATCCCTATAATCTATAAATGTACTTTATGAAGAAAGCTTTTGCAGATGTGATTAAACTAAGAATCTTGACATGAGGAGATTATCCAGGTTGGCCTTAAATCCAATCACAGTTGCAATTATAAGAGGCAGAGGGAGATTATACACACAGGCAGATGGAGAAGAAAATGTGAAGGCTGAGGCAGAGATTGGAGTGATGTGGTCACAAGCCAAGGAATGCCAAATAGTCGCAGCCACCAGAAGCTAGAAGAGACAAGGAAGAGATTCTTCCCCCAGAACCCACAAAGGGAGTAACAGCCTTTGCCAATACCTTGATTTTACACTTCTGGTCTCCAGAACTAGGAAAGAATAAATGTGTGTGTTACTCAAAGCCACTAAGATTGCAGTAAATTTTTATGGCAGCCCTAGAAAACTAAGTCAAGGTTTAATGCAGTTCCTATTAAAAATCCCAGCAAGAATTTTTGTAGATATAGACAAGATTACTCTAAAATTTACATGGAAAGGAACTAGAATAGCTGTGATGAGAAAAACAACTATTTTGAGTTGCTGCCTAGGCATTTCACAGTATGATAACCCTGCTCATACCCAAAGTCTGAACATTCAGCTAGGATCTGAGCTTAGGATTCCCGCTGTAAGTTCCCACTTCTGCTTTTCCTGAGGCTCCTTTTAAAATAACCACTTAAGAGTTGAATCCTCTGCCCCAAACACTATGTAAATCATAGGTACTCTACATCTCCTACTGGCTTGTGACCTGGTATAGAGGACTGCCCTTTCCCTGGCTCACTGCCCACCCATTCCCACTCCTACCCTCTATTTCTGGGATCTGTAAGTAATAGATCTTTACTTCCTTTGTGTGCGTGGATTTAAACTGCATCTTCAATCAAAAGGAACCTATGGTTTTCGCTTCCCCAAAGTGGGAGCTCAGATGCTGAGGGAGCTACCTTGCTGACCTTATGTGGATGACTTGTGCCCTCTCATCAGCAAGTCATAATCTGCATATTCTTAAATTTACTACACCAGCTACAGCCTCTCAATACAGTAACAAAAACAATTTTGAAAAGGAAAAAAAAAAATAGGAATTATTCCACCTACAGTAACAACTAAACTAGTGAAGTAATCAAGACTGTATTGGTAGAGGGACAAACAATGGAACAGAATAGAGAATCCAGAAACAGACCTAAACAAGAATGCTCAACAGATTTTTGACAAAGGTGCAAAAGCAATCAAATGGGGGAGAAATAGCTTTCTCAACAAATGGTACAACCCAAATGTCCCTTCAAAGGATGAATGGTTAAACTGTGGTATGTCCATACCATGGAATACTAATGAGCAATAAAAAGGAATGAACTACTGATGCTCAACAATTTGGATGAATCTCAAGGGAGTTATGGGGGGTGAAAAATGTTAATCCCAAAAGATTACATACTACACGATTTCATTTATATAACACTCTTGAAGTGACAAAATTATAGAAAGGGAAGACAGGTTAGTGGTGGCTATGAAAGGGCAACATGAGCGATCCCTGTGGTGATGAAAATGTTCTATGTTTTGACTGTATCAATGTCAATATCCTGGTTGTGATATTGTACTATGATTTAAACTGTTACCATGGGGGGGGGGAAATTGTGTAAAGGGTGCATAGGATCTCTCTGTATTATTTTTAACAACTGCATGTGAATCCACACTCAAAAAAGGTTTTTAAACCTAAAAAAAAAAGGTAAATTTCAATTAGAATTTTTAATTTCTGTACAATACAGGATACCATAAGGAAAGTAAAAAGGACCAACTAAAGTATAGGAGAGAGCTTTTTCAATGCATAGGATAGCTAAAGGATCCTTATCAAAATACATCAAGTGCTCTGAAACAATAAAAATGGGCTGAAGACAGAAGAGATAACAAATAGGTAATTCACAGAAAAGAAAACCTGAATAGCAATAAACATACAAAAAGATACTCAACCTCATTAGTAATCAGGGGGAAGGAAATTAAAGCAACATGAAAAAACCTTTCCATAACAATCAGAATAGGCAAAAATGTTGAAATGTGACATCACTAAGAGGAAGGAACTGCATGGCTAGTCCAGCATTGCCTGGTCCAATCTCTTGGAGAGGACTCACCAGCCCAGCTGGGCCCTTCCATTCCTAAGTGCACACCCAGAGGAATGCACACACATACATGGAGTTAGAGCAAGCACATTCACTACAACACTGGAAAGCTGGAAACAACTCCAACTGGAGAAAGCACCAACAGGCTGTAGTTACATTCACGTCATAAAATTCTGTAGACGATTAAAATCAACTAAAATTATAAGAACTAAAATTGATAAATCTCAAAAAATGTTTAGCAAAAAGAGTTCACTGCATAAAGATATTAATGCCGCTTATGTAA
Source organism: Camelus bactrianus (assembly GCF_048773025.1). Taxonomy (NCBI): domain Eukaryota; kingdom Metazoa; phylum Chordata; class Mammalia; order Artiodactyla; family Camelidae; genus Camelus; species Camelus bactrianus. The sequence goes on from NC_133555.1 coordinate 33,979,209, forward strand.
AATGTTTATATACCACTTATAGATTCATACAAATGTAAAATCATGTATGAGATCATGAACACCAAATTCAGGATCATGGTCAGTCTAGGAAGAGGGCAAAGGAAAAAGAAGGGGTTCATGAGTCTCCAAATTTATAACTGCTTTACTTTCTAAAACAGGATCTTACAAAAATACAGAAGAACATTCAGATATGACAAAGCTGGGTGGCAGATACTTGGGTTACATGTAATGCTGTTAGTCTATGTTCTCTGCTGAGTACTGAAACATGCAAGTGAAGAGCTTATCTGAGTCCTGTGATCTCAATAAAAACCCTAAAACAGCCAGCACTTCCTGCCCTATTTCAACTATCTGGGTCTTGTTCACCACCTTCTCAGAACTGGAAAGCCCCATCCTCAAACATGTGTCTGGCATATTCTGAATGGCATCTAAAATCCAGATCCCAGCCCCTGGAGCTCCTGCACTGCCCCAACCCTACCCCACCCACCACCCTCATCTCTGTCCACTTCTCCCTCTTGGTGCCCAAGTCACACAGGTTTACACAGCCCCGCTGAGAACAGAGTCTGCATGCAGCCCTACTTCCTAGGACAGCACTTTCTCCCTAAGGGTTCAGAAAAACACATGGTGCTGTTCTATAAAGGTATGAGGCAGGATCTGAAATTCACCTACCTTAGAAAGCTAATGAAGATGTCTTATCATTTGGCACAATCCTCTCATCAATGTGAGATAAGTAAGAGATACAATACTGTCTTCCTTCCTGTTTCCACTACCTTGTTCCACTCCAAGGCCACATGTGATCAGGTAGCTCTCACAGGACTTCAGACACATTCCTCAAAAGGGACCTTTCTTCCCTGCCAACAGGACAAGACTAGATCACTTATGCCCACCAGATCTGCCAGCAGTGTTAAGTACACTTCTCGAGGGGGTCACCAAATGACCATGGACTTAGAAGCTGGGGTCCTGTGGGCATCAGTTCCAAGAGCCACTTAACTCCCAGCGGGGCCCTCTTCCAGGAAAGACAAGGAAGGAAACACTTGATTCCTCAACAACTGGTGTTCACTGTACCCTGGGTGGAGGTCTTCTCCTCAGACCTCTATAAAGTGCCCTAAATTTAAGGCTTTTCTTTTAAATTCTTTTCTGTTTCTTTTTTGTATCTCCCAGTTTCTTAATTGTCTGTGCTTCTATACTCCTTATTTTATCACTTAATTTTTTTAAATGTTCTATGTCTTTTGTTTTATACTACCTTAAATTTTAACTTTAGTGTTTTCTTTCCTGTTGCATAGTGCTTCCTTTAATGGCTTTTTCCTTTCTTATACAGATTAACTCTTATTTAGTAAATGGCTCAGCTCAACCAACACTCCACAAGACTGTTAAGTTGTGGAAGGGCAGGGACCCAACTGTTGCAATCACTGACGTATGCCAAGCACAGACCTAAGAAATGAATGGGGCAGATACAGGCCTTTTGCTTTTTTAAAGTCTCTTCCTACGTCTTTACTCTTTTGTGTACTTACTTTTCTACTTATTAGATCCTGTTGATCTTTTACTTTTCTAATCTGATTCTCCATTTTAAAATTCTCAGCTTATTTGAAAACAGCAACAGTATGAGACACACCCTGTCCTACCAGGAACATAAGCTCAGTCAGCTATCTGCAGACATATGACAACACAGGGTATCTGTTTCATGAGCATGACTAAGTGCTCTGCATTTAGCAAGCGGGCAATGTCCAGGGCACAACTCCAACTGCTGTGTGTTGGTTTTCCATGTTCTGGTGAGAAAAGGTCTTTTTGTAAACTGGCAAAAAGCAGCCTTGTATCTTTCTGATACTGGCTTCCTGTAAGCAAGGGTCACATCTCCCTGTTGTAGGGACTTGTCAGGCTGCACCCAAACACCAGTATTAGGACCTCCCTCTGGAAGGCTTTTCTACAGTCTCATACTCACACACTTGGTCATTCAGACATGGAGGCACTACAGAGATCCTCCTTCTCATTTTTCAGAACCAAGGCCTAAAGAGAGGTAATCCTCAACGATGGTCACACTGAATCTGTGGCCAGAGCATGGTGGGAGGAGAAGGTGCTCAGGAACCAGAGAAACCAACCAGAGTCACCCAATCTTCCTGACACAGCCACTCACTTTAACGCTGCACATGCACTCACAGTATACCCTCTGGAACGCCAGAAGCGCTCAGGGTACTCCAAAAGTATGTCTCAGCTGAACGCATTACTGTTTGGCTGACAGAAGCTGCCGAGGCTCTCCTACTGAGAAGAGTGGGAAAGGGTAACTCATTCCTCTGTGCCAGCCCCCAATGCAATGCCTGCTGCTAAGTCTGAGCTCAGCACTACTCCAGGCCCCAGCAAAATACAGTTCTGTGAAGAGGAGCTTTCCCAGAGCTTTGGTGAAGCACTTGGCATTCCAAACACATGCTCAACAGCCATGGTATAAGGGGTGAAAAACGGGCATACTTCCTTTCTCCAACTGTGACACTGAGGACTCTTCAGTGATGAGCAGAAATAAAAAGTCAAGTTTTCATCAGTGCCTAAAAGGTGTATTTAAAGTTTATCAGATTAGTCAGCAAGGACACAACTAGGGAATCAAAAGCATTATTCAGTGACAGGTGAGGACCCCAGACATCCGAGGCAGAGTTCAGCAGAAAAGAAGCCTCCTTCCTGTCACTGATATTAATCCCTATTTATATGCAAACTGGAGCATGAAGTGTGTGTGTGTGTGTACGTGTGTGTGTACGTGTGTGTGTACGTGTGTGTGTGTGTGTGTGTGTGTGTGTGTGTGTGTACACAAGCCATGAGGCATAAGGCCCTGTGACCCTACCCTGTCCAGACAGCCTTCAGTCTCTGGGAACTAGGGGATTCCTCTGGAATTCCAGCCCCAGGAGAGAAGCAGCTCTGTTCTGCTGAGGCTATCTCCCAGAGCTAATGAGTACCCCCATGCACACAGGAGGTTCAGCCAATAAATACTTTCCAGTCAAAAAAATGCAAGGAACAAAGGCATAAATGGCATTAACTCAATTCATAGAAAATTTAATGTTTCCTCGTATGCAGAGAAACCCATAGAGAATGAAACTTTGAAATATCTTAACTAAAAACTCTGAAAGAATAGCTCCCTACTAGTTTTTACTTTCTAAGAATGAAGGAAAACTTGTGATATTCATCTCATTATTAACCACACAAAATGAGGCAGAAGCAGCCCACCCCACCACTGGCAGGAACCCCTACTCTCCAATAGCTATGTTACCTAAAAATAGTACTTAAACTGTCAAATTGCAACCATTCACCTTGGTAATTAAGGAAAATGGGATTTCCTTTTTAAAACCAAACAATAATAGTAAAACCCATGTCCCTATTTTAAACGGTTTTGGGAAAAGCAAAAGCAATCATCTTAACTGGAGCAACCACTTTAGGTTCCATCTAGCAAAAAGGTTTTTGTCCAGACACTCAGAAGTTAAATGTGAGTCTAACATTAATATAAAAAAGTTAGTGGGTTAATGAGTTTAAAACTGCTCAATCTGATGGCCAACAGGATGTACTCAACACAATGGAAAACAATAGTGTGAAGTCACTGTTTATTTGGACTTTAAATACTAAAAAGATTTCTCTGCTTTGAGCTTAAAACAGAACTTTTTCATCCCTTAGCATCAGATGAAGAAGGTGTTGAGCCAAGTCACTGGTGAAAATGCAAGGTATCATCCTAAAATCCTTCACAGCTCAGGACGCAGAAGAGATTTCCCTGACATGAAGCAAGTTCCTGCCTGGCCTGTGCACCATGGGAAGAATACCAGAGGTGTGGGGGCAGCCTAGCGAAGACACCATCGGGGGGCTGGGAACTCGTCAATATAGTCCAGGGTCACAAACACAGCAAGTCTTACACAACAGTTTATCAAACAGAAAAGCTATCCGAATGCTTTTTTCACTTAGAAAACTCTTGCAAACTCTCAGTTATCATCAAAAGCAAAGGTCCAGGAAGGGCAGAGGTTTCTGCTGATGGTGATGGGATTTTTTTCAACAAAGACAGGAAGGAAGTAAAAGTTTCATACCTGGGTACAAACTCAGGTACAAACACACCCTAGAGGAAGGATAGAAAGACAAGGTTCCAAAGCCAGGGCTGAATGGCCATTCTCCACTGGACTGTGGTTTTTAATCTGGGTAGATTTTTAACATCTTATGTGATCAAGCTCATTGAAAAACAGTTCCTTCTACACTCCACTGAACTCCATATGCTGCTGTTAAACATTACTCATTACTGAACTGTACACTTAAAGTGGTTAAGATGGTAAGTTTTACGTGTATTTTATCACAATTTTTTAAAAGATTTAATGGTTAAGATGACAAATTTAATACTATGTATATTTTACTACAATTATAAATAAGTATTTTTTTAAATCCTCATTACCCAAAAGTCACACCAACCAGACTTCAGAAAAAAGACTTAATGAGGTTTAGGTCCAGTCTTTTCATTATTGATGCCCAGGTAGGGCACTGAGGATGGAAAAGGATACTCTGAGCCCAAAGACAAGGCCCAGGCTTAACTGTCCATTTGGCTGCAGCAGCTGAACTGGGAGGTGGGGTGGAAGTGGGGGAGTAAGTGTGAGAGGTGGGTGGCCAGACTTGGCAGAATACAAGTGGGGACGAATTACCACATCCGTGTACCCTTGTGGCAAACAAGAAGGCAACTGAAGTAAACTATAGCCATCTCAAGACAGCCCAACAATAATTAACACTTCAGTGCTTATTTATGGACTATCTACCCTGTGCTGGGTGTGAAGCTTTATTTGCTATGCATGTAGTCTTCCCATGCATAAGATTAGCCAATTAAGATTTACATACATTACTAAATCATAAAACACAAGAAGTAATAAACTAAGTACTTATAAATTATAGGTGTTTTCCAAGGGGGCGCTTACTAGAAAGTAAAAGTTGCCTTCTGATTTCCCAAACCTCCCCTGGCTATCCAATCCCTTCCTCATCTTAGTACAAGGGTAGAGTTGGGACAACACTGTCAGGGCAGGATGGTCAATGTCTGTCTGGGTCAAGGCTGGACTCCGAGGGCTGCCTGAAGAGGAAAGGAGGGGGAAGAGGTCCACTGCATGGATCTCGTGTTGCATATGCTTGGCTGCCCTCTCCCCCAGTAGATGCCGAGCACCAAGCAGGCACTCACCAGACATCGGGGTATAGGGATGGGGTTTCCACTAAATCCCCAAAATGATTCACCAAACACAAAACAAGTAATCACTTGATTTCACACTTCGAAGTTAAAAGCTAAGCTTCCTGATATTTCTTCCATTGTACTACAAAAGATTAAAAATAAATACCATAGCCTAAAACTAATATGCTAATCTGACCTCAATGAATTAAATTTAGAAAAAGTGTGCTGACTGCTGGCTTTCCTAACCTAATTGGCTAATCAGACTCCAGAACACAGAAGTGAGATGAAATTATCAGAGTGGCCCCAGTCACTCCCAACTCCCTACCCAGGTCCCCCCTTACTGCAGCCCTTGACCCTGCCTGCAGCCTCACAATACAGGGTCAGGAGCCAGACGGGGTGTCCTGGCCCCTGCTGACTGGGAGTTCTTGCACTGTAAAGTGCAATGAGTGTGTATCTAGGCAAATACTCAATCTTCTGTGTTTAAGTTGTGACCTGCTTTCGCCACATTCTTATTTGGGGCCACATTCTTAGGGCTCAACCATCAAGAACATTTCAGCCACGCCAGAAATTGCCAGATCAACAAGACTTGCTTATAAAAGGACAAGACACAACTGGTACCCACTCCCTTTGCTCAGACTTTCTTGCTAGCAGAATTCCTTCCCTCCCACATATGGCTCTGTCTAACTGACCCTTCTACCTACCTCAGCCTTGCCACAGCTACAAAATCTAAATAATCACAAACTTCTCTGATAGGTTTTAGGGGTGTGTTTCCAAAGGCTGAAGCAAAACAGCCAAAAGATGGCCTTGCAGACTTCTGGAACCCCTGCTCTGCAAAGCCATGGCCACTCTAAGACCAGGCAGCAAAGCAGTGGACAAGGCCAACACTGACGCCTGCCATGCATGACCTCAGAATCAGACTTAGAGTGGCACCTGAGAATGCCAGTTCCCAGTGAACTGCTGAAGGCAAAGCTCCTGGGCTAAATCCCATCAACTCCTGCACTGCTGGCCTTCCCCAGCAGAGGATGCCCGGCTGCTCCTCAAGGACCACAGCACCGATGCAAAGAAATGTATCCAGTTCAGGCACCTCTACACCAAGTAAGACAGAGAAAACCCATTACTTCCAAGTGCTTTCCTCCTCCTCAAAGCTCCAGATTCCCAGTCGTTGTCTGCCACAACAGATTTACACCCAGGTTTAACATGACTGAAGAAATCCTTGAAGACACTTGTCCTCACCTCCCACTGCTTCTACCTCCTTGTTCTGCAGGCTTTGATCACTCCCTTGGCACAAAGGACAAAGTGAGTTTTTACTTAGTAGTAATTATTTGGAAATTAATTCCTGAATTTTAGAATCCAAGGATTAAAAATTAAAAGCATAAAAAAGGTAAGAGAAGGACACATGTAACAGCTCGCCTGTCTTATTAAAAGGGTGCAGCCATAATCTATATATTCCCAAGTAATGAAGATAAAATAGCAGCTACCAAGCACTTCTCAGTGGTGGTCAGAATCTCCTAATGCATGAAGGTGTTGTTTCCTTCTTCCAAACAGAGCCAAGATCTCCTAAATTTTCAAGGTGAGCCACTGTCAGGCACAAATGGACTCCCACAGCGCGGACGGACAAAGATCCCACAAGCCCACAGCTTAATTCTTCAGATAGTTTATCTACTTTTCCCAAGAATCTTCAACTGGCTTCTGATGTGAGCACAGAGGCGCCCTGCCCTTCCCTGTCTCTGTGTAAATCATTTGCACTGAGCGCTAACAACTTAAAGGACCTCTTTTGTACATGACAAGTTTCTTTTATGTCTTCTCATTGTATACCAATCCAATGAAACTTAAAAGTTCTGTGTCTTAAGAACAGACCTAATTAAGAGTCAGGAACCTCCTCTTTGCATTTATCTCATGCAGGGATCAAGATGACACTGTGAGTGATTTCATGGCAACACAGTCCTCCTAACAGGCTGGCCCCTCACAGAGCCATGGGGATAGCCACTGCCTGCCTCTCAGAAACTCCTTGGTCAGTAAAAGGAAAAGGACAGGAAGGCAGAGAGGTCACAGGCAAAAGAGAAAGTATGAGTAAACTAGACAGAGCTCTGATTCTATCTTCTCAGACTAAGCTGCCCTGCAGAATCCGACTGATAAAAGGGCTGATAAAGGGCTAAGAAGCAGGAAGTCACCCAGCACGCTCCTGACACCAGAGTTTCCACCTCTCGTACCCCAGAGATTAGTGCAACTGCAAAAACTTGAGCAGCAGCTTCTGGGAGCATCTTCCCTGTAAATAACTGCAGCTAATTCAAAGAAGACTAATTTAAAGCTTGCACATCTGCTTTCTGGATTACCTGCAATGCATCCAGGGATCTCACCTATCTTTTGCTTTTATAGACTTAAGTACTTGAATTTGACACTGACCACAAGGTCAAGGAAGTGACAGGGCTTCAAACTCAACAGGCATCTAAGACTCAGTGAGTACCTCGAGCAGGACTGGTGTGCACTTGTCTGGTTCTGGTTACTTCTTTGTGGCTCATGTCCTGCTTGATGACTCACAGCAACAAGTGCAGTGCCTGGGCACCAAGGCCTGTAAACGGTGGGTGCACAGCATGTATTATGGGCCTGGACACAACAGGCTTTAAAGCAGTCATGTCCAAAACGTTCTGAAGGAGAATGAACATGTTCTAACTTCACCTACCCCTCAACAGGAAAGCAGTGGTCCTGCCCATCAGAATGTCAGGTGTGGCTGTCCTCTGGGAACAGGACAGGAAAGAGGTCAGTGACTATCAGAGGTCACAGTACTCCAGAGAGCATAGCACCAGCGGGTGCAATGGAGCAACAGCAATTTTTTGGCTGACAGGATTTTTTAAAAATTATTTTATAAATCTAAGTTTGTTCTCAGAATCCTTGTTTTCTAGGCAATACAGAATGAAATAATACCAAGTACAGTAATAATCAATAGCGTGAACAGAGATAACTTAAGCAAATGGCAAATTAAATAATGATACTTTGGCAGCAATTACTTTTCTTTTTCCATAAGCACCTTGCTCTAACAAGGAAACACACGATAGGAATTATATTTCCTTGATGGTTTTTATTCAACAAATTTTGACCATCTACTAAATTTCAGATGCCATCCTATCCCCCGTCTGCTCTTTAATTTCAACTCCATTCCGTTTGTTTTAGTCTCTTCACAAATGAAGAACACCATAAAAATGAAAATGCCTGCTCTTATTTAGATGATTAGTCTCAAGAAAAATCATGAGTTTCTCTTATTTCTCAATAAAAACTTTCCCCGCCAGACTAGGTGTCCCCTGAAGGCTGGAACAGGGTCTAATTCACTAGGTCCTGGGCTCAGGCTGATCAATGGGGGCTAGACAGCAGAGCCTGGACAGGGTGGATAAGAGTGCAGATCAGCACCAATCAGAGAAAGCTGAGGTCTCAGAGTGTGACCTCCACTTCCTAGACCAGTCTGTCTAACCAAGAACACCGGGATGGGAAGGGATAGAAGGGTCTAGGCAGTCAGCTGCTTTCCCTTGGCCTTACCAGGGAGACGGGCCCACTATCACCACCCAATGATATGGGTCAAGACCCAGCATTCCAGTCAAGTTCAAGAAAGGTCAAAGACCTGAGAGAGCGTGCGCTGAGTCCTTCCCCTGCCCACCCCTTGGCCCCAAACTGGCTTTGGTCAGTGACTTGTCCAAGGTTCCTGGCTCACGCCCAACCTCGGGTCACTCTGTTCTGGGCTCTGCTCCTACACAAGCTACGATAATGCCTCACTGCCCAGCACAGCGACGTCTACTGAACCCTCAGCTTCTCTGCTTATCTTCAGGACTAGGCTCCAAGTCCTCCTCTCCTGAGAGACTGCCCTTCCTTCACCACTCTGGAGTGCTTCCCCTTCTATCAAACACACCCAAACTCTGCCACGCCTAGAACAAGTATGCTCCACAGCACGTTCTCCTGAATACAGAGCTGCTGGTGTTCCTACAGCACAACCATGCTCCACTTAACCTGGAATGCTTACTCCCACATCTGATCAACCCCTCAGTGGAACAGGTGCTCAACAAACATTTGGTTGGGGAATTAACATAAATCAATGCTTTTCCTCAAATGTGGCACTATACCAAAGTTCACTCCTTCCCTTTCCTTTACCACTTCAAAAACAGCTGGACATTTCCAGTGACAGGCATGAATAGTTCTCAGGAAAAGGGAAACAGAAGGCACCCCTTTCTGATGCAATGGCCACCAAGGTCACCTAAAGCTTGTTATCTCAGTGACCATCTTCCTCAAATGAGCTTTGGTCCATCTAATGGGCAGGTTCATGAGCACCTTCTGAATGCCCAATTCTGCCTTTGTGAGAATGCTAAGTTTCTTACTTCAACCGAGGATACAAGCTCTCCTAAGCTCTGGAGCAGTGGCTCCAGACCCTGGCTGCATGTTAGAATCACCTGGGCAGAGGACTTAGTATGCTGGGTTCTGATCATTTCTGTAACAATTAAGTAGAAATAAATTCTTTTTGAGCAGGCAGGACCTTCTTTTATTTTGTTGCTAAAGTCCATCTTACTCTGCTAATATCATGTGTTCACTTCTTTCACTTATAATGAAAATCAAGAACTGGAACTCCTTTAGTCAACTCATGAAATTCCTTTATTCAACTGCAACATTATTAACTGAATACAAAATCAGATTTATTTTAAAAGACTTTCAGTAAATGAAAATATGTACCATGCATCCATATGTTGGTTTCTAAACACCACTTCAACTAAAAGAAACCAAGGGCTGATGCCAGGCTGGGACAAGAAACTTGGAATATCCTGTTGCATCAGGAAGTCAGGAAGTGCTCAAAGATGAGGACATGTCAAAAGAACACAGAAGCCAGCCTAAAGGGGCTCCCACTGGCCTCCTGGGACTATCTGGGCATCAATATGAATAACGACAAGAATGAGCTATATCCCATTGAATAAGATCGATATGAACTAATATAAATAAACCAATGAATAAACAAGGAGGCAAGAAACCTCTCCTTTGAGTAAAGTGATAACTAATACTGAAGGAATGATGGTCTTAGACGCATCACTGTATGCTGAAAGTAGAGGCTCAAAGTTTGATAAGGAACAGGATAGTTACATAGTATCCTCCCATAAATTACTTATTAATTGCAAAAGGAAAAAAGTCAACTTTACAGAGGAAAAAACTGTCGGCTACCTCTTCAACCAGTACTGATTATGATGACAAGCCAGCATGTTGTGTCTGCTCACATGGGGCTATCAAAGATGCGATTGGGATAACTGAGGAAATGTGAATAAGGAATGTAGATATTATACCAGTGTTAAGTTTCCTCATGTTGACAGATGTACTGTGGTTGTGTAAAAGAATGTTCTTTTTCTTAGGAAATACACAATTAGGTATTTAGGAGTAAAGAGGCATGATGTTTGCCAATTACTCAGATGGTTCGGGGAAAAAATATATAAAGAGAAAAGAGAGAATGACAAAGCAAACAAGGCAAAATGTAAATAAATGGTGACTCATTAGTATTGAGGAGTACTATTCTTGCAATTTTTCTCTAAGTCTGAAGTTATATCAGATTTTTAAGTTACAAAAATATATGCTATGTGAAATGGAAAGAAAACAAGTGTTAATAAAAAGGAGTGTGGGCCATGGTCTGTTGCCCCTCTCAGGACTTCAGTTCTTCTTTGGAAAAGCAGAGATAATTCACCCACAGTTGTGACGCAAAGTCAGCCGAAGAGCTCTGTAAACTGTGATGGCCTAAGTAACCCCAATCCTACCACTTACCTCACACCCTAGCACTTTTTGTCCACCAGCATTCCAGATTCCAGGCACCAAGGCCCCTGACTGCATGATTCAAAACAAAGCCCACCAGGCCCCCAAGCCCTCCAAGTTTATATGGGGAAAAGAAGGTATCTTAAAAGCATCTCCCTCTAGAAACACTACAAACATAAAATATACACAAAAAAGGACTTGTTTATTTGTTTTAAAAGTGACTCGGATTATAATGGAAGAAAATGTCACACTGGGGCCTGAAATTACTACACTGGGCTATGTTTGCTCAAGCCTAAAAATAGTTTCATCTTTCCTTCCCAGGAGCCTTCCCTTCTGGAGGAAAAAAACCCTGACCAAACCATCACCAAGTTCAGAGGTCCCAGAGCTAAACACAAGATCTGGGCAGGCTGAAATCAGCGTTTCCCAGTTATCAGATTCCCACTAATAATTCCCAGGCACAATTCAGAAGATACACAAGAAGCCTCAAAATGATGCCGTCAACTGTCTGGTCCTTTGGACCTAATGTAATAAAAGTAATTTACATGGAGGTAAAATAAATTCCAACAATACACATGTGGGGGAGGCATAGTGAAAAGAAGGTTTTCTTCCCAGGCCCTCAGGTAGGCAGGCTGGTGTCTTCAGTAGCTCTCCACAAATGACACATTTAGTATATCTCTAAACACATAAACAAATACATCTTTTATTCTATTCTTAAAACTCAAATGGAATCATATGCTTCATAATTGTTACTTTTTAAAATTTACTAGAACCAACAAACGTCAGCCCCAGTGGGTGGCTCCACCTTCTCATTCCCCCTGCTGCTGATGGCACATCCATGTGTAAGCATCCTGCATGGTGTCCTCTCAAGGGTGCTCTCTCCCTCTCAGACTTGCACTCTTCTGGTAGGAAATTTGAGGATAAAATCCTAGATGTGGAATTGCTGGGTCAAAGGTTATAAAGGTTATATAGGTAGAATTGATAGATACTGGCAAAATGCCTTTCAGTTTACATTCCCATCTAAAGATACGAGTGATTTTCCCCTTAACTTTCACTAAAATTTAGTTACTGTCAAACTCCTTCATTAATAACAAGATGGAAGAGGAAGGAGGGTGGGACAGGTTGAAACAGTATGAGACAGCTGTATGCCCCTCTCATATTGTTGGATTAATGGACAGAGTGGGCAGTAAGTATCATAAATTCAAGCTGGGAGTAGTGGTACTTCATAGTTAGCCAGCATGAAAATATGGGAGGGTGAGCATCCAGATGACTAATGAATCAAAACATGGCACTATGTTTTTCTACTCAAACTTGACTACCTCAGAGGAAAATTGCTATGGAAAATTTATGGGCTAATTTCTCCAAATAATAAGGTATCTGTGGTGCTCTTTGCTCCTATTGTGGACCAGCCCTCTGGACCCGGGCACCTCCTGGGCCTACCCTAGAAGAGCTCTGGTTCAGGGCAGTGGGAACACGAGTACAAATGTTGAGCGCTAGGAGGATGGGAGAGGGAAGTTAGAGAGTATTTAGGGGCTCTCAAATCTAATCTGCATACTGTAGTTTCAGTGTTCTGAAAAACATTAACCTTTTCTAAACCATACTGTCAAGTCTAAGTTTGAGGCCTATTTTTCTTCAACTGAGGGGCAAGGCCTGGGAGGAATGCTGGAGCCCAGCAGTCCTGGAGGTCATACCCTCCAGACTCTTGGGGCACTGGGGTAAGAACCATCTGACGCAGGCCAGTGCAGCCATCTGGGACAGGCAGTTGTGTGCCTGAGCCTCCCCAGTCCACTTTCATCTTTCTCTTTGATCAGCCTAACTTGTTCATGAACAAGTAGCCCAATAGGAAGTCGTGCCCACGACAGTAACTGTCATTCCATAGTCCTAAGATGACACTCCCAAATCTGTACCATACTGGTTCCTGGTTCAAAGGCTGCCCAGAAAAAACAGGTGACATATGCAACTCCACCTAGATAAGGAGGAACAGGAACAGGGAACCACTTACCACCATGAGGCTCATGATACAAACCCCCAGAGAGAAACACCAGGACCAGAGAGAAAGGGCATGAAGCCATTCAGCAGCTGTTGTGGTTACATTAATATTCTAAAGATATACACTAAAGGATGGATGGATGAAATGACAGGATGTCTGAGATTTGCTTCAAGATAATGGGGGGGAGGGGACAACAGCTGGGAGTGTGATTGGGGCATGACTGGCCAGTTATTGATGGATGTTGGGACTGGTGATAGGTACATGAGATTCATTGTATTATTCTGTCTTTGAGTGTACTTGAAATTCTCTATGATAAAAAGTTCAAAAATAAAATACAACAGAGGCATATAAACAAAATTCCTTGTAATTAAGATATCAAATATATCCAGTATTTCACTCTTAGGTGTATACCCAGAAGCCATGGACAAGAATGGTTTATAACAGTATCATTCATGATAGTCAAAAGTTAGAAACAACCCAAATGTCCACCAACAAAAGCAGTAAATTATGGTATATTCATATGTGAAATACTAAACAACAACAAAAGAACAAACTGTTGTATAGAACCACGAAGACATCAGAGGCTTAACATTCAGCAAGAAAAGACAGGCACATGAGAGTACACATGTACTCTACCACTCCACTTACATGAAGGTCAAGAGCAGTAAAACTAAGCTCAAGGACAGAGATCAGAAGAGTGGTTACCTTTGGGGAGATACTGATTAGATAAAGGCAAATAGAACCTTCTGGAAATTTTCTATACCTTGATCTGAGTGATGTATACATCTGTAAAACTGTCGAGTTGTACATTTATGATTTATGCATTTTGCTACATGTAAATTATACTTCAGTTTTTTAAACAGTAACATCAAAAAATCAAACACTACTGGTTAGCAGGAGATTCAGTGAAACAACTCCATCTATAAAAGAATAGATTTTCAAAGCCTAAAGGATGAAGTAACTCAGCTCTGGCCTGGGATCATTTTGGTGGAGGGCTGCTATCTGACTGCCCTGAGGTGAAACTAGGACTCCCTCTAAGGACGTTCACTCCTAGCTGATCACAAACACCAAAGAACACCAGAGCAGCCAACACCAGAAAACACAGCTTTACCTTCTGCTTCGCCACCTAAGCAACTAACTGTGGCTGTGGTTTTGACCTCACCAAATTCTGAGTAATTCAACTTTTAAGTGTAGTGGTACAGATCTCTCATACAGGAGATTCAGCACTTTCCTCACCGCCGTGCCTGCTGCTGACACCCACTCCTTCTTCGGGCAGCTCCTGAGCAATGCCCAGCAGCCCCTCCAGCCCTTCCACCAGCACAGCACACGCCTCCCTGACTCTGGAATTCCTTACATTCTCCTCCCTAAAGAACAACACTCAGAAAACTTAGATTCCAAACAAGAAAACAAAACTGGTCTACCTCCTTAGGCCTAAGCAACCTTGATAGACAAACAGGATGCAAAAAATCTGAATTTACATGGCTTAAAAATCATTTAAGTATAAAAGAATCTGAAAAAGTATATATATATATATATAACTGAATCACTTTGCTATACATCTGAAACTAACACATTGTAAATCAACTATACTTCAATAAAAATTTTAAAAAATTATTTAAGTATAAAAATGAATGAAATTTTAAATGTGTGAAATAACAGCACAACAAAAACTCCACAGGCACATGGTAAGTGTCACATCAGTGGGGAAAGGCCAGATAAATCCTGGTACATCACACAACACCTCTTCTCAGGGGCATTCTCACTTGAACGGCAGTGGGCTTGGTATATACAAAGATATAGGCCAATCATGAGCACAGCCCTTTTCTTCCAGGCAGTGGTTCTGTCTATGAGGTGAGCACTTAGTTGCCCTCACACCAGACACAGACTTGCACTGCCCGTCAAATTCTGGGGTAAGCTGGAGTGGGGCCTCCAGACAGGAAAGCCAGGACTAGCTGACAAGTTCCTGGGCCTCGAGCCTGAGCCTACTTTCACGCAACAGTTACTCTTGGCCCTCCACATGCCCACATCTTCAGCCACCAACCAGCAGGGCAGCAGCTGGCAGCTGGCAGCTGGCAGCTGGCTGCTGACACACCTCCCCATTCAGAAAGGGAAGTTTCTGTACCTAGAACTTGAGACCAGCAGGTGAGGTCATGACCACAGCCCACAAAGCTTTCTACTATCCTCCACCCAACCTACCCGGCCTGATGGTGCAGGTATAGGGACAAACTAGATTCTGGCTGCTGTCCAAGCTCTACCCATTTCTCCATTTTCTTACCACTGGGGCCGAGTGCCCTACCTAGAGAAGCAGGAAAATCCTCTAAAATAACTTTCAAACACAGAGAAAATTTGTAAAACACAATACTCATAAGACACAGTTTGAACCGACCATTTAAGTCATCAGGAGCAACACCTACATTTTACAGGTGGGTAAACCAAGGCTTCCACAGTCCCCAGATAGTGAGCAATTAAGCAGGATGAGAATTCCTCTCCTAAGTCTCTCTCAATATTTTCCCCATCAGAACACTCTATCAACAAAGGGGGAAAGAAGAGAGGAAAACTGAAGAGGGGGCAAAAAAAGAACAGACAATGAAAGGCAGAGTAGCCGAGTATTGGGGGGAGAAGGGAAATTTGAAGGAAGAAGGGAGGGCCTGAGAGGCAGACAGCACTTTAAACTCATCTAAGTGAATTAGGCCAAAGGACACATCCAGGCTTTTCCTCTTGCAACATCTGTCACATCCGTGCTGGGGAAACTGGTTTGACAAGGATCAAGGATCACAGAGCCACTGAGAGCCTGAGCTGGGCCTGGCCTCTCCTCAGACCCCATCATCCTGCCACAGAAGTGGTGCTCTGGGTACCTGCTTTGAGCAAAGTATGGAACATGAGGAAAGCAGCACTCCGGAGGAAAGACCCAAACCATCCTAGCCTTGCCAAAGGGACCAAACTTGAGGCTGATAAAGCCATTGGATAAGGCTGCCAATTCACAGGAAATACAGAGAAGAGAATGCTGAATTGCACCCTGCGACACAATCTGCTAAATCTGGACTGTGGGAGATTCTACAGGTCTAAGGACCCAGGTTCTTCAGCAGGTAATTGCAAGAAAAGAGGACAAAGGGGAGAAAATGTAGATTAAAAGATATGCCAATTTTCAAAAATGGACAAAATTAAACTCAGTGTTTAAGGATACATATTTTGGAGATAAAACTATAAAGAAACATAAGGAAGGGGAGGGTATAGCTCAGGGGTAGAGCATGTGCTTAGCATGCATGAGGTCCTGGGTTCAATTCCCAGCACTTTCATTAGAAAACCAACCAACCAACCAACCTAATTACCAGCTCCCCAGCAAAAAAAAAAATTTTTAAATAAGAATAAATGTAAGGAAATGGATACAAAAAGACAGAAAGTGGTCACCTTGGGAAGGAAGGAAAAAAAAGGGCTGGGGCAGGGTTGGGGCCCATGGAAAGGCCTCTGGGGGCCAACAAAGCTCTATTTGTTGACCTTATAATTCACTAAGCTATACTTTTTTGGGGGGGTCTTGTTTCCTCTATTTTTGTTTTATTTTACACTAATAAAGTTTTTTTTTTAAGTTAAATAAGATGAAATAAACATAAAATAAGCCCTGAAAGAGCTTAAGGACTTTGCAAAGCAGCGTATGCAGAAAAAAAACCTCACCAGGAAGGGCGAACAGAGAGGGTGGCCCCACAGGCAACTAGGTGGGGACCTCTCTCTAATTCAGGGGTTCAGCACTAGGAACAACCACTGGCTGCTCACCCAGAGCCCACAGCTGCATGGCTCCTTCATCCCTCTCACCTAGTTCCCATGGATGAAGAAGGTTTTCTGTTTCTTTTTAAACCAGGTACCCTCAAATTCTGACACGCTCAGTCATTACTCCCTACCCTGCAGATTTTCCTTACTCCTATAGCCCTAAAGGGTTTTAACCTGCTCCCTGGCAAAGCACACCAGCACTAATCTTTCAGACTCCAAACATTCCTCGACTCTGGGCTAGTCCAACCTCACAGCCTCCATTTCTGTTCAGAAGCTGACTCTGTCTAGGTCACCATAAGTCCCATCATCTCAGGGTTGGGTGAAGTCTATATCCACCCCCACCCTCACCTCCTCCAGCTGCCTTGGTGATTAACAGAGCAAATACAGCAAAGTTCCTCCACACATTGAGTTATCTTCTCCCTCCCTATCCTTTCAAGGCTAACCTTCCCTAATAACCATTCTATCTCCTGCAGATTCCTCAGTTATTCCCCAAAGCCCCCGACACACACACACCCTCATCCAAATCATCACCAAACCAAAAGGCCTCCCCGAAGTTCACTTTGACCACTCCCTGAAACTCCAACTCAAAGGCCTCGCCTGAATTGTCTAAGGAACAACATCAGGGTCAGGAAATAGCTCAACAGGTCACAGACACATCAGTGTGTACCCAAATGTCAGCTTGGCTTCGAAAATAATCTAGAACTGCGTACCAAGCTCTCTAAGGTCTTGTCCCTGATCCCTCACATCACCTTCTGAATGGGCCTAGCCCCCCACCCCCCCTTATGATGAATCAGAGGCACACTGACTGAAGTCACCCGCAGCTTCTCCAAACCACACTTTTTTTCTAAAAAACACCAACTGAGAGGAAATAATCATCACAACTCCTCCCTCTTTTTTCTGGTCAGGGCAGGAGTAGGGCCCATAACTCTCTCATCCATCACCAGATCCCCTCCCCAGGCCTAGCACAGTGCCCAGGACATGACAGTGACTCAAAAACCACCTGATGAATGAATGAACAAATAACTGAAAACCCCTGCCAACAGGGCCTGCCTAAGGGATGCCACATGACAGTTCCCTCCATAGTTCATGGGTTAGCCAGTCTTGTAAGGCTGCTTAACAGTCAATACTTAATCTTAAACACGTCCTAGATCAAACTCCTTTTTTCTTTAACTTTTTCCAATTATAAACATAAATTCATTAGGTAAGCTAAAACAGGTAAAGAAAAGGACCTGACAAAGTACACACTTTAAAATATATATACAGAATACAAACAATCTTAATCCAGTCACCCATAACCTCTTATGAACGTAATATTTCTGTGCTTCAGACAACCAACATGGGTAGACTAGCTAAGGAACATGGACATCACTACGTACACCACTAGGCACCCTGCTTTCTCCACCCCAGATCCAAATCTGAAATAAAACTACCCAGGCCAGTAATCCCCCGACAATGACAAGAAGTCTATAGTGCCTACAGTAGAAATGGACTTACTTCCACACTGGTGTTTCTTCTGCTGTATTAAGAATCAGCTCTGGCACAGCGGCCTCCTCTGGACTGTTCTGCTGCATCGCCCCAGGACTACTCCCTGATCTGTCGGCTCTGCTTCCCCTCTACCTTATTAAAGGATTTAGAGTGAGCATTTAGAGATTTTCAGCTCCCCTCTGGTGGTATCATATCATTTTCTTATCTGATAACAGCCAATAGCTCTACCCTCACTTGCCTCTAACATAAAGGTCAGAGACCAAATCCTCTACTATCTGGAAATCACGTGGAGCCTTCTCCACTGGGAACCCACAGGCAGCTTTCCCTCAACACAGAATCATAAAACATGGTGCCTTCATCACCTGGAGGTGGGAGCCCAACTTTTGTCTTTAGGATAATTATCCTCTGCTCAGAAATTGGACACTGGTGCCTGTACCCTTATTCTCCTCACATCCTATAATTTTATATTATAAGTTACCCAGTAAGGAAATCATATAGTCACATACAGAAAAAGTAAGTATATGTGTAGTTCTTTAAAAACCAGGGGATTTTTATACTAGGCATGCATTTCTGCTGGTAACTCAAACAGAAATAAACATTATACAAAAAAAGGAAATGAAGCACTTCCAGTCACTCAATTCACATGGCAACCTTGCCGGTCCATCCTCCTTCCACTGCACCGTGAAGTTCTAGAAAACAAACCTGGGCACAACAAAGACTCTCCAAAGAAACTCCTTAAAAATCTAAACAATGTTGTCTAGTTAACAGAGTCCTTGGTCTACAAACTATTTTTGTCCTTTACTCACATCGATGGGGCCAGTGCCCCCAAGGACCACCTGTCCCAGTGAGACATCACAGCACTCAATGCTCCACAGGTGAGCAAGGAGTCAAGCTAGAGCTACTTTCTGGGAAGTACCAGTGGGCTCATGTCTAGATTTTTTTTATAAGATACTACTTGATATATATAAAATAATTTATTATGCATTTAATTATAAAACACAATAAAAAAAAACCCTAAACTCACCACTTAACCTAAGAAGTATGTCCAGCCTTTATTAAATATCAGACTCTCAGTTTACATCAGAAAAAGGACAAGTATAATACAAGTAGCAATTATGATAATATGTATAACTGAATCACTATGCTGTACACCAGAAATTAACACTGTAAATCAACTATACTTCAATTTTTAAAAATTAAAAAATTTAAAAAAAACCCCCCAAAACAGGTAGTAGTCATGGAGAGGTGTAGGGCACCTTACTAGGAAGCCTTTATTTTCTCAGCAGCCTATGGAGATGATATTCTATCCCAATTTTACTGAGACAGAGAGGTTAAAGGCCTTACTTAAGATCACATTAGGATGGGAGGGTTCCAGGGGACTCAGTATGGCAGGTTCCTTCCTCAGGCCCAAGTTTCTACTGCTGAGGGTACTCAGTGTTTTCATTGTCCAATCTCATCACACTTGTGCCAGAAATCTTGCCTGTCCTGCCAAAAAGCAAGAACCTACAGTGGGTAGACGTCACCTCTTGTGACCAGGCACTATTTGAAAGAATAGTTCTTCTTTAGAAAACTCAATATCATTTTCTAATAAGTGCTGGCATTTGCAGTGTGATCTCAGCATGGCAAGTATGTTTTATTTCTTTATTTGATAAAAACAAAATGCCACTCCCAAGCCTAAAACAGAGAAAGAAAAGTATCACTCTGCTCAGGCAGAAGGATAAAATACGCTAGAATTTTTTCCCCCCTGTAATAAAGAAGGCAAAGGGAGGAAGGCAAACATCCAGGGCAGTGCCAGTGCCAAGACAGTTTCACTAAAGACAAGGAAATTGTACGTACTAAAGCATCATGGAAAGAATGAAATTTCTTTTCACTAAGATCAAGAACAATTTCCAGGATCATTCCAAAGTCAACCAACCTGGGTTTTTGGAAGGAGCAGATTTCTCAGCAGCCCTCCATGCAATCATGTAGACCTTGTGTAGAAAAGCCCTTCGCCAACTCCAGGAAGGCCTGACCAGGCCTTCTCCATCCCCCTACGACCAGAAGCTTGCTCACCTACCCTTCACAGAACCTGCTAAACAACAGATAATCACACATCTGGCTCCCTGTCTGAAGCCAACACCCTCAAAAAAGCAGCAGCCACTGGCCTCTATCCCTATCTCACTGAAACCATAAGTACCTCATACATTTTTTTCCAGAGACACATAGGCCTGGGGTCAGGAGAAGAACTGCCTGATGGGTAAGGCAGTTTGATACCAGGGGAGCGCTCCCATATCCAGAACAAATCTGTTTTTTTTTTTTAAACCTGAGTCTCTCTGGCTTCCCCTACCTCATATTTTGGCATTTCACATCTTCAATGAGTTGATTAAAGCCAAAATAAGTTCTTCAGCTTTACTGAGATATAATTGAAAGCCAAAATAAATCTGAAACCCAATTTCACTTACATATAGATTAATCCCATGCTTCCCAGTGGATTCAGAACACGAGAAAGGCCTGGAGGTACTGCCCAGCCTCCTGTGACCAGGCACTCAGTCACCCTTGGGAGCAGCAGGCCTGCATCTCCAAATATGGCCTGAGATCTGCCACAAGAGTGAGCTCAGGCCTGCAAAGGGGTCTAAAAGAATGTTTACCAAGACGTGACAAAACCAGAGGGCAGACCCAGGGGCAAACAAAGCACAAGCACCATCCCTCAGAACTCTCCTGAACAGCAGAGCAGCATGTGAGGAAATGACTGCACGCTAGGCTCCCGGCTCCTCAGCGCCCCGTAACCACAGTAGACTGAACAGAAAGGCCACAGCAGGCCTGCCACTGAAGCGGAGAGCTGTGCCTGTGGGCACAGCCACAAAGGGCCCCATTCTCCCTGGAAGCTCATGGCAGGAGGGGAAAAGGGAGGCCAGGACATTCCTTCACCCCCTCACATAAAGGGAAAGGGCACAGGCAGCTCAGGGCATCAGAGGCCTGCATAAGAAGAAAGCCTGAGCAACCATTTTCCTTTCCAGCTGCATAAATCAAAAAAGGACACCTTCTAAAAAAAAACAAAAAACCAGAAGGGAGACCTGAGATGCCACCTGATGAAATCAGATGGATTAGATGGCCCGCATAGGCATCCTCTCTGGTCAGCAGTGCTCAACCAAAAGAAGAAGAAAAACTCTCAGGGCTTTGAGGGGACAGAGGCCCCCACAGGCCCCGTCAGCCCAGGGTCAGCTCTACAAGCAGAAGAATCAAGTTTTCCTGCTAAGGATTTCTTCCCAGTGCCAAGGAATCCAGTCACTTTTTAAATTACTTTTAAAACTGGAAAAAGCACATGTTCAGACTGGCAAAACAGTATTATAAGTCCATACCGTTGACCCTTTTGACAAAATATCGTGATCTTTCCCAGGTAAGCAGAAGCAACAGCTGATAGCATAATCCAGAGAAGGAAAGAACAAGAAAGGAATTCTACTCTTATCTGTTTGTAACTTTAATGAATTCTATTTTTAGATCTTTAATAAAGAGCTTCTCTTCTAGTCTCCTCCTACCAAATTTCTCTATTCAGGCAATTCAATCTTTCCAACATTGCTCAAATGTCTAAAAATATAAGACACTATTCAGGCATGTTTAACCTAACAGGTAGAGCAAAGTTCTCTACATTTCTTCATTTTCTGTAAGACCCAGAATCCACCTCTGCTCAAGGGCTACTCATCAGGCTGGTCTCCGTTATTTTCAAAAAGTTTTAAATCCAGTAAGCAAGGCTCCCAGGGGTCAGGGCAGATCTGATGCAAAGACAACCTACCAGCCAAAGCAGGAGTATACACAGGACATTTACAACGAGATGTACCTTTTATGAAAGTATTTCATAGTACAGTAAGGGCCCAGAAAATTGGATGGTGTCCCAGGTTCTGATTAATGGCCAAATAAAAAGAAAACACCGTTTGCAATTCCATCATTGACTTTATCATTTTTCTCGGCAAAAACTGGCTAGAAAATCAGCCCGGCCCCTGAAGAACAACTAAGCTAAATAAGAGAGGCATTTATGAAAACCAAGGCAGAACTGGCTCACTTCTGCCATACCATGCCTTGGGAATCTTCTTGAGTAATCCCATATCAACCTCTGGAATGCCCGGGGGAAAGGTTCCCAGCATAGCGAGAGGTAAAACAAAGACAACCATAACATTTGTCAAACCAAGCATCTTCCAGTTCCACTAATCTGTTTCAATACACATATACCAACAATTAGAAAGAACTCTATAAGAGGTGCTTCTCGTTTGTTGATTCCCATACTCCATACACAAAAACTCAACATCTACAGAAATGAAGAGCAAATGCCAATACAGAGGACCATGCTGGGCACTGGCCACTCTTTCCCTGAGATAACACATCCTTCCATGTGCTTCATTCGTTCCTGAGTTCCCCTCAACTGGCACGGTCCCCTATACTTAGGGTATCCAACAGCTGTGACTACCTCAGGATGCATCTGTGGCTGCACACACCTGCAATGGGAGGAAATATCGAGTATGGGCCTCCATGTGACTATAAAAATTGCATACCCACGCAAGTCATACAAAAGGGACTAGGGAAAACATACACAGTGTTTAAAAATAAAAATCAATACATAGAATGTCTATTTTTAAATGTTAAAAAAAAAACCACAATCAATACAAATCTGCCTTACTTGATTTTATAGATGTGCTCCTGCAAAACTGTAAGTCACATCTCACTTTCATCAAAAGTTTTATATTTTTATATTTTATATGGTGATAAGAAAAAATTTTTTAAAAACTTTATGCAGAAAGATGTTAACTGCAACATAACCTATTATAACCAAAGTAAGATTAACAACCATCTAAGCACTGGGGATAGGTTAACCATCAGAAATGTTATACATATAGAGCAATGATCATGCTATAATGCTAGGAGGGTAAAAACAGGACAATAAATTTATTCTCTAACCTAAACTCAGTAAAAGTGCTGCCCAAGGTCCAACTCTGGAGGACACCCAGGAATCAGGAAATAATGACTGCTCCTAGGGAGGGGAAGCAGGCACTTGGGCAACATTTCTTTCCCCTGTACAATCCTTTAGAACCTTATGAGTTTGTACCACGTGTTAGCATTTTCTAGTTAAAGAAAGAATAAAGTTGGGGAGACAAGGGATTTTTTCCTTTCTACTTTTATCTTCCACATTTCTTATTTTAAATATATGTATTATTTAATATAGCTCTTCCTCCACCATAGTGTTTTAAAATTCCGTTTTCATTTTGCCAAGTATGTGATTATCCATCGTTTTGTTTTGCAGAAATCTCCCTTTCAAGTACCTTACCTCACCTTCTAGTGCTAGGCTGCTTTAAAAGCTTTATCTTCCTGGAGAGCAGAGGCCCTGCAGGAAAAGAAGGAACCAATGTTGGTGAATGCTCACAACTGAAATAGAATTACATACACCACAATGACCAACTCCAAAGGAAGTGGGAAATGCCATTCAGTCTCCTGCCAACCAGTCACCCTTTATGTCAAAGGGTGGTAAAGAAAACAAAATGTTTTCTGTAGAGTCCATCCAGGACCAAAAATTATAAACACTTCCAAAGATATAAAATTAATTCCAGTGTCTAAAATTTAGACAGTAGTATTTTCAAAAACAATTAGCTCAAGAAGGTATAACTGAGAAGCAAAACCTCAACGCTATTAAATGCACTCCATGATGTGTAGGATAAAGACACTCAGTGATAAAACTGATTTTTTATATTTATCTGATTATTCCCACTAGAATCCTACTTTTAAAATATAAATATAAATTAAGTCAACATACTGCAAAATTTTCATTCAGATTTACTTCGCTCCAACAGAACACAGAACAGCTTCACCAACTGAGACACCCTCAGTTTATGACCCTGTACCACTGCATCCCATCCATCTTTCCACCCAGGCCCCAGAGCAAGGCTAAGAAAATGCTTAGCTATCAAACCTAAGAAATAGGAAAATAGGAAACCCTATTCATTAAGGCTAAATTAAGCCCTCTGGCTGTTGTAGTTTTGTAAACTACTCTAGAATCCTATTTATAGAAATTGCTATCTGAGCAGTTATTACTAATGATCAGAGTGAAGAGGGACAGTCAAAAGGCAAAGCAGGTTATGCAACTCATAGGAAGACTGCTTTAAATTAATACCCAAAGGCATGAGCACACAAACACCCACTGGGAAATGACAAGATTAATCACTCATATATTCAAAACCACCATCACCTTACTCCAGGACTGGAGAGTCAACACAGGAAGAGCAGAGAAAGATGGGGGCTTAACAAGCAACAGCACAATAAGCAAAGTCACAGAAACACTCTTTAACATGGAAGGAGAAAACTTACTCCAGAAAAGGAGAGAGAAATCCTTGACCAATACACAGGACACATTGAAGACCATATTATCTGAATTTATTCTCACTTTTAGTGCCTTTAAGGTTCAATACTCTAGCCCCCATTTGGGTCCCTTCTGATATTCACACCAGCATGTCTTACTTCTTTGATACTCTGAAAGCCCCCAGCCTCCAAGCAGTCACACTCTACAGTGGCTCAAATCTAAACAACACACCCTGGAACCTGGATATTGAATCAAACCTCTCATTACTGACTTCTTACACTGGCTAGAAAAAAACTCATGAGACCTCACTCTTATTCTTGCCCATCCACAAAATGGGTCTATTCCCACTTGCCATTCCACTAGGCTAGTTATGTGCCTCTTATTAAGGCTATGACCAAAACCACTCAACTCAAAAAGGCAGGTACAGGTAAAGGGGCTCCAACTTCACACCATCACGGGCCACCTTTAGTTTGCCTTGCACATGTCAAATCTGTGAGATAATGGCAATTCTTTCAATGAATCCAGTCTAAAGCTGTATGACCCCTGCCATGATTCTGAGTCTCCAAAACATCAAGCATTTTAAAATTCACTGTTCCATTACCTACCAAGTGAATCAACAAGTCGTGCTCTCTCTTTCATAAGTTTATCTTTGCCTATCTGCCACAGAGACTGAATGAAGACTTCCCCATTTCCTGCAGTCTAGGGGCCCCTCTTTATTTCAAGTCCCTCAAGTCCCCACCAGTCCTTGGCTGATACTGCCTTACATCCTCATCTTTTCATTGTGACCTCCTGCCCCTTCCCTTCAAAGGTAGACCCCACTGGTACCAGCACCATTTAGGTCCCTAACATCTGCTGAACTAACTCATCTTGAACCTTCTTTCTCTCTCTCCACTCCTCTCCTGACCACTGTTCTTATTCAGGTCCACTGTCTCCCCACTGGACCACAGCAGGAACCAACCTGCCTCCAGTCCAGCCCAGCCTCCACACACTGCAGGCTCACTTCTGAAAACCCAGAGCTGATCCCACCACAGCTGTGTTTCAAGACCTTCAAGGTTCCCTGTTCCTACATAACACCAAACTCACGCATGTGGCATTCTGACTCCAAATCAACCTTCCAGAACATACAGAAAAGGTGCCCAGTCTTTTCCTTCACATTCCTTTCCTCTGCTCACCTCTTTCTTCCACAGAATTGTGACCGTCTTGCCACACTCCTTCACCGACCAAACCACTAACCCTTCTTGAAAGTCTAGCTCGAATGCAGTTCTCCCCTAAAGTCTGCTCTCTCTAGCCTAGGACCCGAGTTCCTTGGCTTACTTCAGCATGATGCCCAGAGCAATAGTACAGGCTTCAAGAAGGCTGTGACAAACCCTAGGTTTCTGAAAACGGTCCTTCACAGCATGTTCCTGGAATTCCATGTGGGATCGTTGATCACCTCCCCATACTGTCCTGGCATTCTGCCCGCCACCAGATACCTGGGTTTGGTCTTTGCCAGAGAAGGACCCAACTAAGGCCACCAATATTGGTTTGATGCAACACAAACGCAGGTGGCTATGGGCAAATGTTCAATCTGGGTTCAAATCCTGATTCTGCCACATGGCAGTTGTGTGACCTTGGGAACATTCCTTCATCTGTGACTCAGCTTGCTAAGTCACTATAAAGGGTTCTCATAAGCATTAGCAATGGTGCATGTAGAGCAGAAAACACAGAAGGCCCTTGACTGTGGCTTATGTAGGCCCACTGCATCACTGACCCCCCAGCACAGGAAAGGCTGGAACAACTGTGAGGTAAAGGACTGAACATGCTCTCATCTGCCTCAACAAGGATGAACACACATCTACTCTCAGGGTTTAAAATACTAGTCCCGCCCAAGAAGAAACACAATGCCCCCAGTTCAAGTGAGAAGTAAAGTTGTTTAAGGTTTTTAACAATCAAATGCCATGCTTATCCTTTTATAAACAACAATTCCAGCCTAAGTGGTCCCAGGGTCCCTCCAAAACCCACCATTTTCAGTGTCTGAGACACCAGCAAACTTGCAGGAAAGGTGGTTTAAATCCTTGGTCATGCTAAATCTTCTGGCCCACATATTCCTGAATGCAGTCTCTTCCCCCACCACAGCTTAGTAGCCCCTTTGCTCAAACTTTTTCAACCAGTCTCTGAGCTGGCTCCTCCTCCCTCATCTTTCCTTCCATTGGCTGACCTCACAGTCAACAGTCCATATCCCATCCCCTCCCTGCCATTATCTGTGTGGCCACCAATAAGATCTCTTAAACATAGGTCTGGATGGTGCCACTCCACTAATGCAAAGCCTTCCCAGACTCCTACACCTTGAGTATGAAGTTTGAACTCCTAAGTAGAAGGAAGGCGTGGGGCTTCCACCTGTCAAGCTGAAGGACTCACAGGTGCTATTCTAGGCACTCATATACATGTGGTTCCCTGTGTCCAGAGCTTGCTGTCCCCCAGCTAACTTCTGCTGGCCCTGCAAACCTCAGCTCAGGAATTCCCTTTCTCCTCAGACTCTCAAAGCACCATGTGAGCACACTTAGAGAGCAGACACTATTAATCACAGGCTCCCATCCCCTACTGTCCACCAAACTGAGTTCCTTAAAGGCAGAACCAGCCTCTTTCGTGAGTCCCCTGGACCTACCACAGAATTTGGTAAGTAGTGAAGCCAAATATTTGTTAAATAAATGAATGCATTTTGCCATATCAACTTTTAAGAACAGTGAAGACTTGCCCTCTACCTCTTTCAACACAGGTACACAAGGTTTCATGTTCCAACCAAACGTTTCTTTCCTATACAGTACTGCTCACTCAGACTTTCCATACAGTATCCCACAGGCCTTTAACAGGCTCACACTATGCATCCAACTCCCTCCTCAAATCTGATTTCTCCAAGAAATGGCTCCTTAGCCTCCTTTAAGCATGCAGGCCAGGAGCTCTTATTCCTTGACTCAAAGGCAAACAAAGTTCAACTTCATATTCAAACTATGCCGCCAATGTCGAATTCTTTTTTTTTAAAAAGGACATTCTAAAATTAGGTCTCTGAACCCTAAGCACAGAACAACCTGATAAAGTTACTACATCCCATCTACACCAAACTCCAAAACACCTGGTAGCACATCCAACTCTTTATCTGGACTTCTGTCCTATAAACACCACCCTCCCTGCAGAGCCTGGCTTCCATGCCAGGAATCATGTCTACTCACTTATTTAGGGAAACAGCAGGCCAGGCTCTTAAGTTAGAACTCTAGGCTAAACCCGTGCTGTCCTAGACTGTAGCTCTCACCAAGACAAAACTTCATGCTCACTATTAATACTAATTCCAAAGTAATCTAAAAGTTTCTCAAGTCACAGAGATTTAAAAATGCATTTTAAATTAGTAGTTGAGTTTGAAATTAATTTGGAATTTATGGCATAAAGATTCTAAACCAAGAGAGCATTTTAGAGACGTTTTCTAAATATAACCGTGGGTGAATATGGTTTTCTAAACACCAAGTGAAAAGGTAGTAGCCGGCTTCCAAAGAAGCCCAAGTGTGTATGTATGTGGAGAGGTGACCCCAAGGCTCTGAGCGGCTGAGGACCCAAAGGCTGCGGCGCCCTTCCTCGCCTCCTGCGGGGGCTCAATGCCCCATCCTCAGGCTCCGGCCAAACTGGGCCGCGCTACCCTCTTCGGAAGCCCGGGAGGCGGCCCGCAGGCCGCACATGCCCGCGGCAGACGCGCAGGCCCCGCGTTCCCGGGAGCGCGGGCCGGGCTGAGGCCTGGCCCATCGCCGCGGCGCGCAGCCCCGACCCGGACGCCGATGCCCCAAGCCTTCGCCTAAACGGCCGAGAGCAAGGGGGCGGCTCTGCCCGGGCCGCGCCGCGCCTCACCCGCAAGGACGTCCGCGACCGTGTCCCCACCCCGGGCCAAATAGCGAGCAGCAGCAGGTGTTCCTAGGGAGGCTCGGGCGGCGACGGTCATGGGGCCCTGGGCTGCCAGGCTCGGCGGCAGGAGACAGGCGGCGCACTCACCGAGCGCCTGTGGGCGGGCCGCGGCAGGTGCTCGCTCTTCCCGGTCGCTAGACGCCGCCGCTGCACCCCGGGGACTCGGCGCGAAGCCGCCGCCACTGCTGCTGCCGCCGAGCCCGAGGAGCGCGAGCGCCGCACCGCAGCCTCCGCGCGAGCACGTACCGGGCGGTGAGAGGGCGCCGAGCGCGAGGGCGGGGCGCGCGGCCGGAGCCTAGCAACCCCCTGACACGCGAGTGCCGCAGCCAATCCCTCAGCCAGCTCCGCGCGGCGCCGACCGGCAGTCCTCGCGACGCCCGCTTCTGCCTGCGTCGGCCGCCCCGCAGCGCGCCGCACCCGCGCATAGGTCCCGCCCCCGCCCGCGCCGCTTTGCTCATTGGTCCGCCACGCCCCCGCCCGAAAGGACACGCCCCATCCTGGAAATCCCGCCCCGCGGCCCGCCAGGTTCGTCCCCGGGACACGCCCCGGCCCATCTCGGTCGCTCTGAGCGCTTGGGACTGGAAGTGGGGGAGGGGCGCCCCGCCCAACCTCAGGCATTTGGGTCTTTGACAGGCATCCAACCAACCCGGGTGGTCAGGCTCGAGAACTGGCCCGGCCACAACTGGCCACCCATCGATTGCCTTCAGCCGTCCTGATTTCCCTCGAACACAAATCAGGAGGTATTTCTAAGCCAAAAAAAGATCAGGAAGCGTCCTCTAAATTGCGAAGGATCGTGGCCATGTTGTCCGATTCTTATACTGATGAGGAAACTGAGGCAAAGACTGGACGGGCAGGAAGCGGGCCTGTCCCCCAGCAGGCGGGGGCGTCCGGGAAGCGCCTCTGGCCTGACCCTCGTCCCCTCCTCCTGCCCTGAACACCCGGAATCTGAAGCCTCCTCAGGCGCCAGAAATAGCTCTGACCCGCTGGCACTGGTCACTCACCCGAGGCCCGCATTCTTGCAGAGGGTGGGGGGAATAAAGAGGTGGGGGGTTATTGCTAAGGTCTGTCTCCCTTCAGAAAGGCTCTTGTCTTCCTAAAAGTGCTCTCATCTCCCCAGGGCTTACCTAGACCCCCCCCCCAATCTCAAAGCCCCAGATCTGACAGTTACTGGACCTGAACAGTTACTGGATGGGTCTGGGGATGGGACCCATGGTGGGCTCTGTTCCCCAAGCCCTGTTTAGGATTTGTCCACTCTCTTCTGGGCCTGTGGCCAGGCTGGAATTCTAGGCCCGCGCTCTTGTCAGTGAGTACATTCTGAACACAGAACTGGCTGCCGCCTGCCAGGGGTTCCTCCCACAATCGAGACAGCTCTGGGTCTCCCCTGCTTTTTCCCCCTCTTCAGGAAGGACTGGGAGAAGAAAATTTCAGAGAGAGCAGAAAGGAATGCCCCATCTCCCAAACATTCACACCTGTTTGTGATTCTTTATATTTAAAAGCATAACGGGGGATGATATAGCTTAAGTGGTAGCATACATGCTTTGCATGCGCAAGATCCTGGGTTCAATCCCAGTACCTCCTCCAAAAAGTAAATAAATACTTCCCCCCTAAAATAAATACCTCCCCCCTAAAAAAACTTTTTTTAAATTTTTTAAAAAACTTGGGTTCCAGACTTCATTCACATAGACCAGAAAAAGAACTAAAAACCAGGAAAAGGGCCCAAATCATGAATTAATGTTAAAAGTAAAAAAAAAATTACTGGCCTCTCAAATCCAGCTCTAAAATTCTGCTGCTTTGAAAAGGCTAAGAATGCAGAAAATTATTTAGGTTTCTAAACAAAATACATTCTTTCATATACTCCTTCAGTTTATGGAGTCTACCACTACCCCCAAATAAACACCAGGCACTGCTTTGCAGCCCCAGGTTCTGCTGGGTAGTTTAATGTCTGACTATATAGTTATAAACATAAAACATATATATATATTTTTTTTCTAAAACAAAAGACAGCAGTGAGTACAGGCCTCATGAGGCACTTCCCTCCTACCATCTACACAGAAGCTGCTAGCTGTTCTTTAGTCCTCACTGACCATCCATGGATGCTAGAGTAACTCCTCTTCTTCCTTTTTTAGCACTGGTCTTGTTACACGAGGCACCAAGCCTCAATCTGGCCTCCAAAGTCCCAGCACCCCATGCCCAAGCTTCCCAAGAACTCTGGCCATGGGAAGGTCCCTACCTCAACTAGCTGGTGCCAAAAGGTGAGACAGACCCTTCCTAATCCTAGGAGAAGAGGAGCAGTGTTTGCCTGAAGCCCTTATAGCCACCTTCCAGTCTCTGCCTCTCCCAGTTTGGGACTCAGTTGGAGATGCTGTGGTCCCAGACTGGCTGCAATGCTCTCCCCCTGTCCCAGCCCTCCAGCCTTGGCATATCCACTCCCAGGTCCCCCAGCCCCCTGTACCTTCAGGCTCTAGAAGGCAAGAGGCCTGGTTGGCCAGAATTGGACCAGCCTCTTGGGGGCCTAACCAGCCCCCACTGGAACCCAACCAACCCCCATGGAACCCATAGCAGAGTAAAGAGGGAGGTAGACAGTCTTCATGGGCCCCTAGGATGTGTAGGGGCTAAATCAAGGCTCTGCTACTCCCTGTAGTCCTGAGAGTTGAAGACTTCCCACTCTCATGAAACTCTACAGCCCACCCTTGGGCTAAGCACAAGGTCCCCAGTGACTCACCCTTGGGAGTTATTCTGGAACCCCTGCGGTACCTAGGCCACCCTTGGTCAGGAGTGGTGCTCACAGCCAGTTGGAGAGCACAGCCAAGAGTGAGACCCAGGGCACACCCAAGAACAGCTGCCCGAAGGGCCCACGTGGTATGAGCCCTGGGAGGACTGACTATCAGGAGACTGAGAATGAGGCTCTTCAGTCAGTGACAGTCAGACCTCAATTCTCTTGGCCCTTTAGCCTCCAGTGCTTCCTTCATTTAGACCCCCAGCCAGAGGCTCCAGGAAGATTATCAGATTAAGTTTTTTCTTCCCCACGGAAGTATGAGTCCTTGAGGCCAGATGTGCACCTGCTTGTTCCCACCATTGCAACAGTCACCTGACAGCATGCACATAGTAGAGGCTCAATTTTTGTTTGGGAAAGAAGGAATCAGCGGACACTGCCTGCCTCACTTGTTGGTTGGCAATTAGCCCCAAGGGCCCAAGCCCTGTGTAAGGCCCAAGGCAGATGTCCCAATGCTTACTTGGGGCTGATGTGATTTAAGCTATGGCTTTGGTTCTAGCTCAAATAAAATCCAGCAGACACCTACATAGACCAAACTTTCCTCTGGTCCTAGGGCCTTTTTATTCTGGCATGTTCCCCAAGGAACCAAGGGCCTGGGGCCAGTGCCCAGCCTGAGGGAGGGAGGCTCCTGCTGCTGAGCCTCCCCGAGTCCCGATGGAGAGCAGCATGGGTCAGTGCTGGCTGAGAGTAGAGGCTCCTGACCCAAATGCCAGGCCAGCAGTGGGCTGGCAAGCAGGGCCAGCCAAATCAGGGCAAGGGAGGAGTCCCTTTTGTCTGGATTTAACAGAAGGCAGATTGTCCAGCAGCTCTGGCAGAAAGAAAGGGCTGATAAGTTCATCCGGGAGAAACTGCCAGTAGGCGTGTTTGCTGGTCACGACCAGCCTTCCGACAAGTTAGTTCCCTCCCTTGCAGGGCCCTCCACTCCAGCACTTCCAGCAGACCCCTTCAGACGTGTCTGGCACAGGGCCTTCCTCTAGTCAGCCAGGCAGCAGCTTCTACACCTAGTTCTCCAGAACATGCAGTCCTTTGGGAACAGGAACTCCACAGCAAGGGTGAGGGCTAGTTGAATAAATAAAAGTCCCTCTCCCCAGGTGGACACATATTTCTACTGCCCCCTCGCTCAGCCACATTCCACTCTCTTCTGGCTCTGGGATAAAACAGTCCCCCAAGTCCAACTTTGGGTGATTGTTCTCAAAACACTGAGCTTCTGGCCTTGAGCACTGGACTAAACACCAGATTAGGTCTGGTCTGACCAGGTAGCCAGTGGAAGCAAGCAAAGTAAACGGTCTGTTTGTTAATTCTTTTCAGTCAATGACCAACTAGCCCCTAAACTTCTTGGGGAAACTACCCACACTCTTCTGGTTCAGCCAGATTAAGAGTCCCTTCTCTCGCTCAGTCATATGTCCATGTATGGCTCAGAGGTTGGCCAGAGGCTCCTTCAGGGGCAGAAAGACCTCTTCTCAGAGATGGCCTGAGATCTGGGCCCATCCCTCTCATCAGCCTGGGATCCTCTCAGTGGCCCCTTAGTCAGGTGACATTAACGGGCTACCCAGCAGCACTGCTGTCATGGCTGATGGGTAACCCATTGGAACACTGGAAAGTGTTGGACCTGAGTGGACTGACAGCCTTTGCTCTAGGCTGAGTGACAGAGACAGTCAGGGCCTCTGGGAGCTCCACCTGTGGTCTGGGAAATCCCCAGTAATTCTGGGAGGAATAAGAGGGATCCCTCCAGCCATCTTGTGGGGAGCTAATAAAGGATAAAGCGTGAAGGGAGGGTGGGTTAGCTCAGTGGTAGACTGAGTGCTTTGCAGGCATGAGGTCTTGAGTTCAATGCCCAGTACCTCCATTAAAAAAAAAAAAAAAAAAAAGAGTGAATGTTAGTTTATCAGCCCCAAACCTCCCAGTAGATCCATGTCCATGTGAGGAATAAGCCTCTGTAGGGACCCAGAGCTAAATTCACTGTGTGACCTTACATAAGCTAATTGCCCTCTCTGAGTCTCTCAGCCATCCTCATCATCAAGGGACCTCATGTGATGTATGGGCCTGCTCGCTGTGGGACCTGCCTGCTCACTGAGAATGACAGGTCACTGTATGTGACTGGACCAGTTTGAAACATCCATCAATGGATTGTTAATCCACAGATATTTACTGAGTCTATTATACGCTGGAAACACAGCAAGGGATAAAAGGAATAAGCCCTGCTCTTGTGGAGCCCAAATTCTAGTGTAGCAAGATATATGGTAAATAAACAAGTAAATAAAAGTACAATAATCGGGCATGAGAGGGCTGGGAGGCGCCAGGATCTGCTGTGCTGTACAGCTCTTCAGGAAAGTCCTCTCTCTGAAGACAGAGCCCACAGGAGATAAAGTAGGAAGTCCTGGAGGTTTCGGGGAAATGAGGGGAACCAGCCTAGGGAATGGCCACCACAGTCGGGGCAGAGGAGGGCGTGGCCAGGTCTGAGGAATCTTGGAGGTCAGCATGGCCTGAGCAGTGAATGCAACAGTGAACAAGGGAAGATGAGTGACTGGTAGGAGGCAGGCACTGGAGCTGGATTTAAGCTGGCTCAGGTTTGCCAGAAGGACAGGATCCCAGGAACAAGGGATAGGGAAGCTGAAGGGTGGGAGCAAGGAGGAGGGGAGTGGGGACGGTGCCCTCAGGCCTCATGGAAGGAATGCAGTGGGGTGAGGAATGAGGGGGCAGCAGCTTGGCCCCAGCCCTGGAGCCCCTCCTTTCCCTGGGAGATGGGGAGAGGGGTGGGAGAGCAGGCAGGGGAGGGGGCAGACATAGGGGGCCTGCAGGGGAAGGGCACCAGGCGCTATAGAAGTCAAGTCAGAACAAGCATTTAGAGAGAAAATGTCTCACTTTCCCTGCCTCCACCTTCCACCGGAATGCAGAGGCGGCACCCCCCTCCCCACCTCCAGCCCCAAAGGAGGAAGGACGAGGGGGGCAGGGAAAATGCCTGTGGTGAGAGGAATGGCTGGGGCAGCTCCTGGTCTGTGCTGCAGGTAAGGGCTTTAGGAGAGACCCTGCAGAGCCCACCAGAGCGGGCCTGGCACCAGCTCCCTGAGGAAAGGAAGCCCTTGGGATGGGCCAAGGTGAAGTGGGGAGAAAGAGTAGAGAAGGAGGGGGAATATCCTGGTCCAAGACAGGTTCTAGGGTGCTCCTCCCACCCGACTCCCCTGGGCTGCTGTTAGACACAGGCTTGCTGGAAGCCCTCAGGAGAAATTGAGTGTCACCTGCAGGCACATGGGACCTCAGCCAGCTGTCCCATCCATCCCCCTCCTGCTCACTGCTCAGGGCTGGTAACCTTCAAAGGTCTCTCCCTGCAGCTGCCAGTTAGCCAGAATGGATCAAAGTCCTGGCTGGGGTCACCCGTGAATGGGCAGAAGAGCTCTGTGTTCATCAGATGAGTTCAGTAGGCTGAACCTGACAAGGGATGTCAGGGACCCCAGGGACCAGGAAGGCCTGGAACAGGAAGGACTGAGGTCCTAAGGACTCAGGACCAGCCCTGGCCCTGGAGGTAAGAGAGACCCCAGCTTGAAGCCAAGGTTCTGGATCTCTGTGTGTGGGCATGACTGGCTGCAAACATGGTCGTGGCTGTTTGCAGAGGCACTGACATGTCCTAAGGGCCATACAAAGACCCATTCATGATTCGTGGAGAATTTTTACAGAAAAGTTGAAAAAAACCATTTTGTCTCTTCCTCCCCCACCCATCTCTGTGCCCTCAAGCACATGTGGGAATGTGGCAGCTGGCATGACACCAAGGTGGGGACATCAAGGTAGAGGGAAGGCTGCTCCAGAAGAGGATAGCCTGGGCCTCAAAGCCAGGGCCCAGGAGCTGCTCCCCCAAGTTTGGGGCCTCAGGAAGGAAGCTGGCGTTGGCTGATCCCCTGCCCTCCCTCTGCCTGAAACCTCCTTGTGCTCACCCTGCTGGCTGGGACCCTTGGCAGCTGGTTCAGTGGCAGCGGTGCTGAGTTGGGCAAAGAAGTGGCAGCCCACAGGCCTCCTTACTGCACCTACAACCACTGGGACCAGCCTCACTCCCAGTAGGTTCCCTCAATTCCCCAGTTCACAGGAGGCAGGCCCTGGGGGAGTCCCAGGCCTACTTGCTCTTATAGTGGGCAGCCCAGGTTTGAGGCCCCAAGGGCTGGATGCACACAGGCAGGGGCCCTGGCGCCTGCCTCTGACTGACTGGGACCTTGGGCAAACCATTTTCCCTGCCTGACCCTATGGGCCAGAGCTTTCCAAAAGGTGCCGGGTTATTTACTTTCCTTCCCAGAAGGGCCAGGACACAGGTGCAGATAAGGAGCTGAGGAGCTGGGGAGAGGGAAAAAAAAACCCCAGGGACTAGTGCGGGGGGAGGGCTCTAGAAGGATCCTGAGAGAGGCAGTGCAGCCCAGGGGGATGGCCTTTGGAGGAACCACCAGAAGGGGGAAGAGAGCACTTGCTCCCTCGCTAGCCCCCCATTCCTCATCCCATCTTTTCCTTCCCAGAGGAATTCTGGTTGCCTGTGAAAGCACTGGAGCCAGGCTGGCCCCTTGGCAGCAGATGCTGCCCCTCCCCTGCTGCCCTCCCACCCCCACTGGCTCTCGACCTCCATTCCCACGGCCCAGCAGCCAGGGGGCTTCTTCACCTGCTGCTGTCCTGGTTCCCTCCCTCTTCCGGGCCAGCAGCTGTTCCCAGACAGCTGGATCAGAGGGGACACTGCCTCCTGCTGAACTGCCATGACCTCCTCCTCCCCTGCCCGATGGCCCTGCTGGCCCACCCACAGCCCTGCCTTTCAGATGTCCTTGACTTCAAATCTTGGAAACCCAGCACAGCTGTGGGTTGTCTGCACTCTCACAAGGGGTAACAGCTGCTGCTGCTCCCAGCCTCCTCCAGGGCCAAGATGCCCTTCCCTCCTGTTAGCTGAGGGTGAAGTGCCAGCCCTTACCCTGTACATCCTCCTCGTTTTATTGGGCTTTGGTCTTCTGAGCCCCTAAAACCACTGCAGCCTGCAGGGAGGAGAGGCCATGCAGCCCTGTCCTCTGCTGACCCAGTATTGGTGCAGCAGCAGCCAAAGCTAACTTTCAAACCCAAATCTACCTGTGATCCCACCCTGCTCAGTGTTCTGCTTGACCTCCCACTGCCACTGTCTGGGAACAAGGACTCCTCATTCACCCTGACCTGCCCAGCTTAGTTACCTGCCCTCTACTCTACCCCCTGCCCCCCAACATTCCATCCTTCACTTCTCTCAATACCTACCCACACATCTTGACCCTAGGTTTTTTTTTTTTTTTTTTTTGCATAAACCCTCAGCTACGTGGAACCTTTTTAAGTTCCTACACAGGCATCTGCCAGCTCACCTCAAGCCTTTCAAGCCTTCCCACATGGGACACTTCTGCCCACAGCATTCTTTTCCCACTGGGCCGACTTCATTCCTGCTCATTCCCCGTTCAGTTTCTGGCTTGGGCACTGTGTCCCTGCTCTGGATCTTTGTTTAGTATTATGTCTCATTTAGAGTTTATGCCTAGGACAGATTGGAGGATCTGTGTCTGGCTATTCCTCCATCCTGGGAACCTCTAGCACCTGAGACAGAGCATAGCACTTAGGTACCCAATCAAATGGAAGGAATGAATGAACATTTGAAAATGAGGCTTCTTGGAGTCTGAAGTCTGTGTAGGAGATCTGTACCCTTCTGGAGAGACCTCCCAGAGAGTCCAATTTGCATTTTGGAGCCCAATCCTCATAAACCAACATAACTTCAGGGACTGCCAGCCTCCTGAAGAATAAATTTAAGCACCACCCTATATCCCCCTGGGCAATAGGAACCTGCCCTGGACTGGTCAAGGCTCACTAGTCTCATCCCCTCCCCTCAACTCACCTATGCGGGCCCCTTCTCCTCCACCTACCCAAGCCCTGCCTATTCCACTCAAGAACAATATGCAGAATTCTTCTCAGCATCTGACTCCGTACTGTTTCTAGGAGACCTCAAGCTCTTGGAGGGCAAAGGTTGCCCTCGATTATAACAGCTACCATCACTGAGCTCTGTCCTGCACCCTGGATACACAAATTTCACTTTGCTTCCCAACAACCCTCTGAAGCAGTTATTATTGGCTCCACGTTACAGATGAGGAAACTGAGGCACGAGGGTAAAGTCACTTAGCAGAGGTCACATAGCCAGGAAATGACCAAGCTGAAGATCTGGGTTCATCTTCATAGCCTTCACTGTGGCTGGCCCAGAGTAAGGGACTCCACTGATGCTTGTTGAATAAGTGAATAAATGGACGTGGTTGCATCAAAATTTCAACTACCAGGACTCATCCACGCCTGAGTCCCGGATACAGAGGCGTTGGGCTTATAAGAGGGGCTTCCAGATTTGAGAGAAACAGGGCCAGGTCTCTGTCTCCTTCTCTTTTTGTTCACATGGCTGGTGGCCACCCTGGCCTCACCTTGGTGGGGTCTTGACACTTGCTGATTGTGGGAATAGTCAGGGACCAGTGAGGGAGGGAAGAGGCTGCAGGAACCTCAGTGAGGAAGAAAAGGCAGGTAGCTCCAGGTCAGCCAGCCCCTTTCAAAGAGCAAAGAGGCCTGGGGCCAGTGTTTGGACAGAGGTGTCCTCAGGGTGGCATTCTTCAGATCCTGACTGTTAAAGGGTAAGGAACTGGGTGAAGGGCAGGGAAACAATCAAATCAAATCCGAAAGCCCTTTTCTGAGCAACTACTCTGTTCCCAGACACACAAAAAGGCCAGTTTGGAGAACTAGAAGTCATAGTTAGGAAAACAGAGGAGCCTGTGTTTCAGCTCCTCCCAGGGAGAGCTGTACCAGGAAACAAGGAGGTGTGTGGGGAGGACTCAGGCAGCCTGGCCTAGTCTGAGGAAGCCACCTGGAGGAGGGGGGTCACTAAAGCTGGGTCTTTGCGGAGAGGAGCAGCTAAGGTTCCTGCTGGCTTGAGGAACTCCCTGGAAGGGCTCAGCAGTAGCAGAGCCTGTGCAGGCCTGACCAGACGGACAAGAATGGGGCAAAGGTGACTGCCTGAGTGGGCTCTGACTAGGCATCCCAGACTTTGCTGGAACTTGCCTGATGACTCTAAGCAGAATGGTCTGGAGTGGGGGCCAAGCAGGGGGAACTCAGGGAAGGAGGTTGGGAACAGACAAGATAAGCCAGCTGAGCAGCCTCCTGCTGGTCCTGCATTGCCCAATGCTACAGTCATCTCGTTCCAGATTCCTTTCATAATGGGATAAAATGTACCAACAGTAAGGCCCAGAATGGGGCCTGGTGGGGTCCAGTGACTTCAGTGGCAGGACAGTGGGTCCTGGGAAAGCCAGTGAAACACAAACATTCCTGGCTCTCTGTCCCCAACAGCTGCAGGAAGCTGCTTCAAGTCCCAGCTGTACCCAGCAGCCCCCAAGGACCAGAGAAAGTCTTATTCCCTGCTACCTCCTTGATTGGACACACACGCTCCTGGATGGGAGCTGCTGAGTACTCCGTGGCAGAGATGGTGGGGCTGTCAGCTGACATTTGGGAAGACAGCACAGAGCCTGTCTGGAAACCAACTCTGAGAAGGAGGTACCATGGATTTCATGCCCTGTGGCAGGGTCCCCAGCCTTCCTTACCTCCATCATCTGAAGAAGCTATTGGCACCTTTCCTAGACAAACACTCCCTACACACACAACTTTGCCTATAATTTACAAGGGTCCCAAACATCCTGTTGTACTTGCAGGGACTCCAAGCTAGAAGCCCCTGCAGTGTGCTAAAGGTCCAAGAATTCCAGTCTGGTTTTGCCCCAGTTGGCTAAGCCTTGGGGCCAGCTCCTGGCCATCATGACTTGCATTGCCTTCTTGAGCCTGAGGGTTTGGGCTAGGGGAGCCTCCAGGGGCCCATCTGCCCTACTGCCTCCTTGGAGCTACTTCACATCATCCTATTGGAGATGGTATAAAAGATAGATCGGCTTCAAACCCTGCTGAGAATCCAGACCTGTACTCGCCAGAGCTGGGCTGTTATACTTACACTAGGGACCCCCTGATTCCCAGAAGCATCTGCTGCCCCCCTGCCTCCTGCCCATCCAGATGGGACTGGCTGCCAACCTGTGGGCCTCAGGGAGCTTTTGAATCTCTGGACTCTCATTCACACACGCCCTTCAACACACCTTTTGGGTTTTTGTTTGGCTCGGTTTGTTTTTTT
This sequence comes from Camelus bactrianus, assembly GCF_048773025.1. Classification (NCBI taxonomy): domain Eukaryota; kingdom Metazoa; phylum Chordata; class Mammalia; order Artiodactyla; family Camelidae; genus Camelus; species Camelus bactrianus. The sequence continues at coordinate 34,018,538 of NC_133555.1, forward strand.
TCATTTATCGGCTCTATCAGTTATTCACCACATTTATTGAGCACATTTACGTACCAGGCCTTAAGCTAAGCATAGCCCAAGTCCAAATTATGCCCAGACTTCTGGGTCCTTCCCAAATCTCACACCCTCCCAAACTTCACTGCCCACCCAAGACAGCCCTCCCAAATGGTTCATCTTGAAACCGAATTCCTCTTATGCTCATTTTGCCTAGTATGGCCACCTCTAGGCAGAGCCTGGCCTGTTAGTCATGTTCTTGCCACCTCTTGCTGCCAGCCAGCAACTCTGAACCTACAGTTAAGAAATGAGGAAAGAAATATTGCCTACCCTAGGAGCCAGGAGGCTTTTAACAAAGGGCCTGGCTGAATCCTGGCAAGAGTATGTTGGTCTATTTATTTTAGACGATAACTTTTGTATTTTGGGTTTTGCTCAGAGTACTTATCACTACTGGACATTGTATGTAAACTGATTTGTCTTGTCTCCTCCACTAGAATGAAAACTCTGTAAGACCAGAGACTTTTGTTTACTGCAGTATGTCCATGTGAAAAAAGTACTCAGTAAATATTTATAAAATGAAAAAAATTCATGGAGTTGAGACCAGATTTTATATACAACATGATTTCCTTCTGCCAGGATCGAACACCTATATGGCCACTCTTCAGCAGTATGGCCTTGGGCCATTTATTTAATTTTTCCACTAATTTCTTACCTGTGATATTAGAATAATTGTGATTTGTATCTTGAAGGGGAGTGGGATGAGGGAAGAACACAAGCGTAAAGAGAACAATGCCTGGCATAGAGTGAACGCTAAGTAAATGTTAGTGGTTATTATCATTGTTGCTATTATTATTCTGCTTTGTTCATTCAACATAGCTAGGAGATTTCCCCACCTGGATCAGAAACTTGATTGTTCTTGGAGACGCATTATGACAAAGGTGCCATTCATTTCGTATAAGTTTATATATTGACTCTTTCTGGATCCCCAAACATTATGAGTAAGAGCAGCTTGTGTGTGTGAGTGTGTGTGTGAATGTATGTGAGTGTGTGTGTGTATGTGTGTGTGCAGTGCATATGTGTGTACAGTGCACTCTTGGGGGAGACTGGCTTTCATCATGTTCTCAAAAGGTCTACGCCCAACAGAAGTTAAGAAGGACTGGGCAGAGGGCCTGCCTGTAGGAGACTTTGAGGCAGCCATTCCCAGAGTCCAGGTGTAGACCATGCCAAAGGGAGCCTGGCACGGTCTCCTTGGTTTTGATTACTGATGGAATTCTTGATATGATCATTGCTTTGGTAATGCTAGGAAATAAGGTCTGGGAAAGATTTCTGGAAAGTTGAGGGTCCAAGACTCAGGTAAGGAATATCATTCCAGGGACCCAGAGCCCACCTCCCACCTACGCTGGCTCCACCAGCCTGAATCCTAGAACCTGATTCTCATGGGCGGGAGACTCTCCATTCCCCAGCAGGTGGCGCTGCTGTCTTGACTATGCCGAGGGTTGCCAGCCAGGAGACGTGTTCTCAGAGGGCTGCGACCTGCTCTAGGGGAGGATGCTGGTAGGGAGGAGTGGAAAGCCTTTCCATTCATTACCAAATTGAGCAAACACTAATTGAATATCTACTATGTGCCAGGCACTGTTCTAGGTGCTGGGGATTTAGCCGGGAACAAGACAAACCAAGTCCTGCTTTTATAGTGTTTACATTTTACAGCTGTGCTGTCAAATATGGTAGCCACTAGCCAAATGCTACTATTGGGCACTGGAAATGTGACTAGTATGAATTGAGAAGTGCTGTAAGTGTGAAATACATACCTCATGTCATGTCAAAAATTTAGTAAAAAATAATGTAAACTATTTAATGTTTTAAATATTGATTTTATATCAATATTTGATGGAAATGATTTTTTTTTGTATTTTGGGTCAAATAAAATATCTTGTTAAAATAATTTAACCTGTTTCTTTGACTTTTTTGACGTAAGTACTAGGAATTTAAAAATTACACATGGGGCTCACATTTGTGGCTTGCATTATATTTCTGTTCTACAGGATGATCAGACAACATGTAAACAAATGTGCAATACTATGTCAGGTGAGGAGATATTAGGGCTAACTGACATAAATCTGTGAACCTGGGACAACGTGGAGGCCAGTGTGGCCGGAGCTGGGGAGTGAGGAGTGTCAGAGATGAGTCAGGAGAAGAGGGCGAGAGAAACAGCTTAAAAGGATTATTGCTTATTGCTGTATGACCATTTTAGGAAGAAGTTTGATGTTGCTGATTAAATTTAAGGATGTGCATTCTCTCATAGCCATGATCTAGCAAATTAACTCCCAGAAATAAATCCTAGAATAGCAGGATTTTTTTTTGATTGAAGTATGATTTTTTTTCCCAAAGTTTTTACTCTAAGAACCATGTATACTTTTTTTTTTTAAATTGAAGTATGATCAGTTTACAATGTGTCAATTTCTGATGTACAGCACAATGTTCCAGTCATATATATATATATATTCTTTTTCATTATAAGTTACTTAAAGATATTGAATATAGTTCCCTATGCTGTACAGTAGGACCTTGTTGTTTATCTATTTTATATATAGTAGTTAGTATCTGCAAATCTCAAACTCCCAATTTATTCCTTCCCACCCTCTTTGCCCCAGTAACAATGTTTGTTTTCTGTGTCTGTAAGTCTGTTTCTGTTTTGTAAATAAGTTCACTTGTGTCTTTTTAGAACTACATACACTATTAAAATGACTAAGGACTTGAGTGATTTTATGTGAGTTATATCTATAGATGTTTATAATATTAGAAATTAAAACCAAAGAAAATTTAAACTATTTGCTTATTTTAAATAAACAGCAATAACAACAATATAGCAAAAAATGCTAAACAGAGTTTTTTAGGTTAAAACGAAGGGACACTAGATAGTAACTTTTTTTAAATTCCTTTTTTTGGGGTGGGGGGAGGGAGGTAATTAGGTCTATTTATTTTAGACGGTAACTTGAAGCCATAACTTAAAATAAAGAACACTAATAAAGGCAACTTAATAGGTAAATATAAAAGCCAAGACCATGATACTCTTGGTTTGGTATGTAGTTTCTCTTTTTTCTACATGATTTAAAAGGCAAATGCATATTTTTCACAGAACTGGAAAAAATAATTTTAGAATTTGTATGGAAACACAAAAGACCATGAATAACCAAAACAATCTTGAGAAAGAACAGAGCTGGAGGAATCACACTCCCTGACTTCAGCCTATACTACAAAGCTACTGTAATCAAAACAGTATGGTACTGGCACAAAAACAGCTGCATAGTACATTGGAACAGAATAGAGAACCCAGAAATAAATTCACACACTTATGGTCAATTAATCCATGACAAAGGAGCCAAAAAAATACAATGGAGAAAAGACACTCTCTTCAACAAGTGGTGCTTGGAAAACTGGACAGCTACGTGTAAAAGAATGAACTTAGAACATATTTCAATACCATATACAAAAATAAACTCAAAATGGATTAAAGATCTAAATGTAAGACTGGGTACCATAAAACTAGAGGAAAACACAGAACACTCTGACATAAATTGTAGTAGTATTTTTTTTGGATCCGTCTCCTAAAGCGAAGGAAATAAAAGCAAAAATAAACAAATGGGACCTAATTAAGCTTCAAAACTTTTGCACAGCAAAGGAAGCCACTGACAAAGTGAAAAGATAACCTACTGAATGGGAGAAAATATTTGCAAATGATATGATCGATAATGGGGTTAATATCCAACACATATATATAAACAGCTTATACAACTCAAAATCAGAAAAACCCCCAAACAACTGGATTGAAAAATGGGCAGAAGAACTGAATGGATATTTTTCCAAAGAGGAAATGCGGATGGCCAACAGGCAAATGAAAAGATGCTCAACATCGCTGATCATCAGGAAATGCAAATCAAAACCACAATGAGACATAACTCACACATGTCAGAATGCCTATCGTCAAAAACTACACAAACAACAAATGTTGGTGAGGATATGAAGAAAAGGGAACATTTGTATACTGTTGGTAGGAATGTAAATTGGTACAGCCACTGTGGAAAATAGTATGGAAATTTCTCAAGAAAACTAAAAATAGAAATGTCATATGACCCAGCCATTCCGCACCTGAGTATATATCCAAAAAACCTCAAAACACTAATTTGAAAAGATACCTGCACCCCAATGTTCATAGCAGCATTATTTACAATTGCCAAGTTATGGAAGCAACCTAAGTGTCCATAAATAGATGAGTGTGGTATATTTATACAATGGAATAATTTTAAAAAAAATAATGAAACCTTGCCATTTGCAGCAACATGGATGGACTTGGAGGGAATTATGTTAAGTGAAATAAATCAGAGAAAGACAGATATCATATGATACCACTTATATGGGAAATCTAAAAACCACAACAAACTGGTGGACATAACAGAAAAGAAGAACTCAAAGATAAAGAGAACAAACTAGTGGTTACCAGTGGGGAGAGGGAAGAGGGGAGGGGTAATATAGAAGAAGGGGATTAAGAGGTACAAACTACTATGTATAAAATAAACTACAAGGATATGTTGTACAACACGGGGAATATAGTCAATATTTTATAATGACTATAAATGGAGTATAACCTTTAAAAATTGTGAATCACTATATTGTACATCTGTAACTTAAATAATATTGTACATCAACTACACTCCAATTAAAAAAGCTTTAGGAGGGAGGGTATATAGGTCATTGGTAGAGTGCATGCCTAACATACATGAAGTCCTGGGTTCAAACCCCAGTACCTCTATTAAATAAATAGATGAATAAACCTAATTAACAACCCCCAAAAAGATTAATTTAAAAAATAAACAAAGAAAAATTTTTAAATTTTAAAAATCTTTTAAAAAGGCAAATGCATAAAACAATGATTATAAGCCTATGTTAGTAGACATAAAATGTATGAAAATATAATTACAATATGAAGGGGGAGGAACAGAGATGTATAGAAGCAGAGTGCTTGTCAACTATTGAAACTAGGTTGGTACCATTCAAAGTAGCTTGTTAAAAATTAAAGATGTCAATTGTAATCCCCAAGTAAGCCACTAAGGAAATAGTTCAAAAATACACAAAAAAGGAAAGAAAGGAATCAAAGTGATATTGTATAACAGATCAACTAAAATTTTTTTAAGGCAGAAATGGAGTAAATAAGGGTCCCTGAACCCAGTTCCATTGTGTGTGTGGAGGCTTCCCCATGGGGTATCTGAGAATTCAACTCAGGTCTATGCAGAGATGGAGTCAGATCCCAAATGGCAAGGGCTCAGTCCCACAAGACTGCCCTCTACTTCAGACACTGGTCAGACACAGGTCCAGGTTGTTACCTGTACTTCTAACCAATTGGTTACAAATGAGATTCCAATAACCCCCTCTGATTTAGGATGCCAATCACAAGTCCAGGTTGTCACCTGTACTTCTGACCCACTGGCTATATATCAGAGGTTGTCATGACCACTTCTCAGTTTAGGACAGCTCACGGAACTCCAGAGAAACATTTTACTCACTTGGTCACTGGTTTATTACAAGAGGATTATTAAAGGATTCCAGTCAACAGCCAGATGAAGAGATACACAGGGCAAGGCATGGGGAAGGGGCACTGGAGCTTCCATGCTCTCTCTAAGCATTCCATTCTCCCCAAATCTCCACGTGTTCACCAACTCAGAAGTTCTCTGAACTCTGTGCTTTGGGGGTTTTATGGAGGCTTAATTACATAAGCATGATTAATTAAAGCACTGGCCATTGGCGATTGACTCAACCTCCAGCCCATAGTTCCTCCCTGGAGGTCTGGGGAGTGGGACTAAAACTTCTCCTGACAACCAGCTCCCACCCTTGGGTGGGATCCAAAAGTCACTTTCCTGGAAGCTATTCAGGAATTAAGGACAAGAGACCAAATATTATCCCATTGTTATTATCCCTCAGGAAATCCCAAGGGTTTGGGGAGTTGTGAACCAGAAACTGTGGATGAAGACAAAATACATATGAGAAAAGTGTATTATGGTGATTCAGATTATCTGTCTATCTATCTATCTATCTATCTATCTATCTATCTATCTATCTATCTATTTATATCTTAGAATTATAACATCATATGGAGGAATTTAGGAATAACAACAACAAAAACCCCATAAAATATACAGAAAACAAATAACTAAAGGTCACAAGTAAATCCTTCTTTATCAGTAATCACATCAAATATAAATGACTAAACCTTCCTATTAAAGACAGATTGGCAGATTGGATTAAAAAAGATCTATATGCTATCTAAAAGAGACTCACTTTTTTTTTTAATGCCTTCATGAGCATGTTTATTGTGTTTGAGATGATAACATCAGGTGCTCTCTGAGCTACAAAGGGTAAAAGGAAATCCTCTCAGTATGAACTGACAAAGGTAAAAGGTAAAACATTTTTCACAACAGCATGAATGACATACTCAGAAATAGATCTGGGTTTAATACAAATGACATAATTCCTAGTCATCTATAGCTACTTTTATAACTTCATACAGATAACTTCATACAGATAATGAAATATAACACTAAAATGCACTATAGTGTCTGGCAGATTCAAGACCAGTATCCTTAGTACATCACAAAATACATTTTGATATCCCAAAGAAGCAAGGCTTGCAAGTAGGCATTTTAAACATAACAAATCTACAGCTACAAAATTCTACTCTTGATAGCATTTACCTTTTGGGGGAGTCTCCCAGTCTCCAAAGGATAAAAGCAGAGAGTAGAAACAGTATAACATATACATAGAAGTCCATATTGTAAAGGCTATAAAGATTTGCAGTACAGTGAGAAGATGCCTCTGCTCCGTCAGACTGTGTACAAATTATGTTAATTATGTTGTGCATCTCTTGGTCCACTGTCTGGCTATCCTGTCATGTTCTGCTCTGTTGGTCAAATACTGAGTGGCTATGCTTCCAACCACAGGATCCGCAGGATTGCAGTTTGTCAAAAGAGAACAAATTGACAGCAAAACCTTTGAAATAGTCAAAGCAGGGCTCCAGTTGTCTTTAATGATGTCCAGGCAGATGACTCCCTGACTGTTGATGTTGCAGTGATAGACTCTGGTACAGAAAGTAACCTTTAGTGGCTTAAATGGATAATTGGATGAAAATGTGATATTCAGAAAAAACACCACTTTCATATACAGAAACTGGTGGACCAAGTATAGTCGATCTCCATTCATAAATGTTATCTCCTTTAGGCCCAGCACTGCAGTTAGGGAAGACTCACTTTAGATAAAAGAACACAAAGAGGTTGAAAGTAGGGGTGGAAAAATACATCCCATTCAAATAGTAACCAAAAGAGAGTTGGGTTTTGTTTACCCATTCATCTGTTGATAGACTCCTGGGATTTGTTCACTTCTTTTTATTGTTGAGTAGTATTCCTTTGTGTGGATATACTATAGTTAGCTCATCTGTTCATCTGTTCATCTGTTGGACGTGCGGATTATTTCCAGTTTTTGGCTATTATGACATATGCTTTCATTTCTCCTGGGTAAATACTTAGGAGTGCAATGACTGGATCATACTGTAGTTATAGTTATAATTTTAGTTCTTAAATAATGAACACACACACACACACAAAAGGCCAAAATGCTTTTCAAAGTGGCAAGAAATTATCAATAGATGAGGGATCCACACTTTTGTTAGTCTTTAATTTTAGCCTGTTCAGTGGCTGTGTAGGGGTCCTAATATGTATTTCTCTGATGAATAATCATATTAAGCATCTTTTCATGGGCACATTGGCTATTCACCTACTCTTGCGAATTCTCTTTAAATCTTTTGCCCGTTAAAAAAAAAAAAGGGTTAACATTTATTTTTGCAATTAATGTCGTCCAGGCACTATGCTCATTTGTGCTCACGGTTTTACGTGCTTTAACTGACGTCCACCCTGCATAGAAACAGTAACTAAGCGCGATTCGTAAAACTAACATGGCTCGGCAAGCCTTGTATGCAGAATGCTCGGCGGTTTCTGGGCACGGCCGGCCGTAGCTCTAAAGCTCGCGTGGTGATTGGCTGAAGGGGCACTTCCGCAGGCACTTCCGAGTCCCCGCCCGCCCCGAGAATCGGTGATTGGCTGGGCTGGCCGAGCGCGAGTCTTCTCGGGAGTTGTAGTTCTTAGGGTTCGGCTGGGGATGCCAGGAAGGACCATTGGTCTCAGGCCAGGAGCGGCGGTTGTGTTTGGTCGCCGCCGCGAGCACCATGTCCCGCGTGTCAGTGCCTTGCCATGTGAAAGGCACTGTGGCCCTGCAGGTGGGCGACGTGCGGACCTCCCAAGGCCGGCCTGGCGTGCTGGTCATCGATGTCACCTTCCCCAGCGTCGCGCCCTTCGAGGTGAGCAAGCCCCGTGGGCGCGACCGGTGCTCCTGGGTGGGGCTTATCTGGGAACTCGGGCGTGTCCCAAGCATTAAATATTTTTACAGAAAGCCTCTGCAGTGTCCACGCCCTTGCGAGTCAGTTAGCCATTTACTTTTTACCTCAGTTAACACATACTTACTAGAATGCAGCTTCCTTTTCTGTTCTCTTTCACATCTCTTTACCATATCCAGAACAGCGCTGGCACGGAAGTGCCAGGATAGTAGGCTAGGTGCTGGAAATACAGTTGTGAACCAAATAGAGATGAGAGGTCATTTTGTCCCTGGCCACTGGCTAGGTATCATTAGACAATGAGCTACCCCAAAACCTGCCTCCTACCCATTCCTACAGTCTCTGCTGGAGGTCAGGTTCAACTCATCCCTCATCAGGATCTTCCCAGGGGCTCCAGTTTCCAGTCTTTGGTTGCCCTTCCCCATCTGCTGGCTGAGTGACTGGACACACTGCGGGACCTCAATACAGCAGATAAAGTCCACTTTCTAATAGCCTAGCATTCACTCTCTGTCCCACTTGCCTTTTGGCCCCATGCACTTTGTCCTGTAGTGTGTGTTTCTCCACTGAGCTGTTCTTTAAGCTGGTAGACTTCACTCAAGGACCCAACCCTGGAAATCCTGATTTAGTAGGTCTGGGGTGGAGCCTGTACACCTATATTAAAAAAAACAAACAAAAACAAAAACAAAACCTCCTTGGGTAATTCTGATGAGTATCCAGTGATGACAACTGCTGTAGCTAGGCTGAACCATGCTCTGTTCCAGGGGTGTGCTGGGTTTTGTCACCCCTTGGTGCTCCTTTGGATATGCTACTTTTTACATTCTCCACCCTTCTTGGTCTACGTGGTGGACTCCTCTGTCAGGCCTCATCTGTACATTTTCTGCCTCCTCTAGAGTTAGGGCTCTGATCTCTGGCTGCATCTTGGACATGAGGCCAGATCTGAGGTCATGTTTTTTTTGTATGACATGCTCACTTAGACTGTGCATTCTTCTAAGAAAGCAAAATTTCTCTGGGTTTCAGTGGATTCTTGTTGAAATTGTTAGATTAGTAGGAATACATTCCTAAGTGGAGGAGGAAATGGTTCCTTTGTATCCTTCAGGCCCTGGGCCTGGGTCTGATGTTGTGTGTGTTTTAGTTGCAGGAGATCACTTTTAAGAATTACTACACAGCCTTTCTGACCATCCGTGTTCGCCAGCACACCTCAACACACACTCCGGCCAAATGGGTGACCTGCCTACGAGACTACTGCCTGATGCCTGACCCACACAGTGAGGAGGGAGCCCAGGAGTATGTATCGCTGTTCAAGCAGCAGGTCAGCTGGGACTCAGCATGGCCAGGGCAGCCCAGATGAGGGCTCACAAGGGGTCTGGGGATTGAGCCAGGATCCTAGGAGGGAAGGGGTAGGGGCCAGTTCTTTGGCAAGTGCCTTGGAAGAACTACTGTTCTTTCCTTCTCAAAGGCCTGAGGAGGAAGCACCTTGGCTCATTGCTGGTTGGCTCCTGGGCAGTGAGCTGGGGCCTCGCTGGTCCTTGTGTGTGTGTGTGTGTGTGTGTATGTGTATCAGATGCTGTGTGACATGGCCAGAGTACTGGAGCTGCGCCTGATCCTGCGACAGCCGTCGCCACTTTGGCTGTCTTTCACGGTGGAGGAGCTGCAGATCTACCAGCAGGGACCAAAGGTAAGTGACTAGCTCAAAGCTGGTGGCTGGCCCTTTCTCCAGGAGTCTCCTAGCTATGGCTGGGAGGCCTCAGGGTGCAGATGGGGGTGGGAGTGGATGGGTAAGGATGGGGAGACTCAGAAGGAGGCCTTCATGGAAGTTAGTGAAGTGGGAATGCTGGAAGCTCATGATGAGGGGTGAGGCCATGTCCCCATATCCCCTGACCTTTGGGGCTGCCTGCCTCTTTCAGAGCTGGAACCTTCAGGTGCCGGGAGACACTTCTGTTCCTTGTCTTATGGGGCTTCCTTCTGCATAGCAGAAGAGCTTAAGTAGTCTGTCTGCCCCTTAGAGTCTCTGTGGACCCCTGAACAGGATTTTCCCAGTGTCTGAGGCTCAGGGGCCCTCTCTCTGCTCTTAGGACCTTGGAATCTGGTTCCAGGGCTCTCCCACTCTGCCTGCCTCAGGGCAGTATGCCTTTGCTTTGCAGAGTCCTTCCATGACCTTCCCCAAGTGGCTCTCCCACCCAGTGCCTTGTGAGCAGCCTGCTCCCCTTCTTGAGGTAAGCCCTCACCCTGGGTGAGAACCATGTGTGAATAGTCCCTGGGGAACCCCCTTCAGCAAGAATCTGGGGCTGGACCCAGGGCCCTTGGTTCACTCTGTGCCACCTTCCTTCCGGGATTTGAGGACTCTCTGTCAGGGGCTGGGCTGCCTACTCCACAGCAGGCCCCATCCTCATGTTTCACAAGTCATCTGGGGATGTTACTGGTCTCAGCTGAAGAACCCCATAGCCCAGCTTGACCTCTCTGGAGTCTAAGGGCACTGCTGGGGAGAGACCCATGGCCACTGACCTCCTCCTTCTGGAGCAGGGTCTCCCAGAACCCAGCAGGGTATCCTCCGAGGTACAGCAGATGTGGGCGCTGACAGAGATGATCCGGGCCAGTCACACCTCCACGAGGATCGGCCGCTTTGATGTGAGTGATCGCTTCCCTTTTCTTGACTCCCATTGGCCTGAGCAGGTCAGATCTGATGGTCTTTTGTGTTGCAGGTGGATGGCTGTTATGACCTGAACTTGCTCTCCTACACTTGAGCCGTGACTCTTAGTCAAGACGATGGCCTTCCGTGCCCACCCAGGCCCGGTTTGGGCCATCAGAGGCCGAAGTGCTTTCCCTGTACATTCCGAGTGTTGCCTGCATGCCCATTCCGTCTGGGCCGTGTTCACAGATTCATGATTCTTGGGGGCTCAGTATGTTGCTTCAGCATGAGCTCCTGGAGGGGGCGCACTCTGTCCTTACCTGACTGCAACCTGAAACTCCTCTTCCTTCCCTAAAAACACTCCAATTCTATTGCTAAGAATCCCCTTGCAGCTTTTGTCCCTCCTGCCAACATGCACATTCCTATCTTCTGCTTGCTTCCTCACCCTGAGTGCAGTGGGCTGAGGTAACCTACTAAGACCTGCTCTGTCTAGCCCTGGAAGACTGCTGTAGCTTGGCACTCTGGTAGTTTGGAAGCCTGAGGGAGAAACAGGAGTCCCGTTTCCTCCTTCTGCACTCCCTACTGGCCTTCTTTCCCTTTGTGTTACACTCACAAAAAGAAATTTCCTGTCTAAACTCTGCTGCTTGCCTAGGGAGCCACACAAAACTGGGAAGATGGGCAGCCCAAGTCCCTTGGTCCCTCAGTTGGCTTCCGGCTGTGTGTTCAAATGGGTCTGCCCATCGAGTCTGGGTGGGTGCCACTGGCAAGGCCGGGGCCTGAAAATAAGTCCTGCCACCTGTCTGCCACTGACACAGCCCAAAGCACATCCTTGTCCCTCTCCCAGTTGCCCCTTCTAAGAGCCGTGCTCGTAGTGATCAAGCTCGGTAGGGGGTGGGTCCAAGTGAGGGTTCTCACTGGTGTCTTTAAGAGGCTGAGGTTTTCTACAATCCCAGGCCAGCAGCTGAATAAGACAGGCTACTCTTTCTTATGAGAAAATCCTGCTTCTCTCTAGTTTTTCCCCTGGGGGCTGTTATGAGGCAGTACTGCAACATGGGTTGGACCTGGAAAACTGAATGTCTGTGTAGCTCAACAGCTTTGTCGGGGGAGGTAAGCCACCTTTTGATGGCCACCTTCTGCTCTCACCCATCAGAGTTTATGCAGGTGGTATCTGCCCTCAGGGTCACTTGCTTAGCCCTGGTCAGCTTTGGATAAGAGGGTAATGATCACAGTCCTATGCTCAGGGAGTAGCAGCCCTCAGTGTGTATGTGTGTGACAGGGGAGGTCCCTGGGAGGGACCATGCTTCCTGCACAGCTGTGTCCCCAGCACCCAGCACAGGACCTAGTGTGCAGCAAGATCAATAAATACTTGTGGAATCCATCACTGTGCTGGCCGCCTATGTTTGCCCAGCAAGACAGCTGGAGACCCTCACATGAGGCTAGGTTACTTTGGTGCTCCTGTGGCTGGCTCCACCCTCCTGTGCCCTCTCCACCCCTTCCCCTCCCCCGTGTGACCTTACACTCCTGTTGTCCTAAACTGGTGATTCAGGCCTTTCAGCCATTTGCAGAACTTTGGCCCTTTGGAGGCAGGGCAGTCAGCCAGGGAGGTCTAGCCCCCAGCTCTGTTCCTGAGCGGCTTAACTGGCTCCAACTGTCCAGTTGGGGCTGGTCAGAGGGAAGCGCCTGGGGCTATTTCCCCGCCTATGGGAGTTCAGGCATTCTGTTCTCTAAAGCCCCGCCTGCCCTTGGGGCTGCCCACTCCCTCTTCTGATCCCCCCTGGCGGGGGAGAGACCTCTTCAAGCAGGGCCTGGACTACATCTCCCAGCGTGCCTGGCAGAGTGGTGGCCTCTGTGTGCCGACTGCACCAGTTGCGGGCAATGATGCAGCGGACTGTGAGCATGGTGTCCCGTTTGGGCTTGCGTCTGCAGGCGCCCCCCTTGGCCCTGGGCCGTCCGCTCAGTTGTGCACAGGTGGGATGGAGGGTGCTGGTGTGTGGAGGGTGGGGGAGGGAGAGGGCTGGGGTCTGGGGCCTTGGTGGCACTGAGCCCGGCCGCCCGCAGGACGTGCTCCGCAGGACACCACTCTATGACTTCCACCTGGCACATGGCGGGAAGATGGTGGCATTCGCGGGCTGGAGCCTGCCAGTGCAGTACCGGGACAGCCACATTGACTCACACCTGCACACACGCCGGCACTGCTCACTCTTTGACGTGTCCCACATGATGCAGGTGAGCCAGGGAGTGTGCTGACTGCGAGACCAGGGCTTCCTCCTCATCCACAGTGGTGCAGCCCTCGACTTTCTTTGCTGGGAGCTGGAGTCCAAGGGCAGCCCTCTTAGAAGAGATGGAGGTCTTAGGGGGTTAGTGGAATGTGGCCCCCAGTAAATTAACTCAGACGGTCTTCTGATCACCTCCTGTTTAATCTCTCCAACCTGCCCCCACTGAGTGATGTAACTCAATGTCTTGGGTTTTCCAGGGCTGCCACTCATTCTCATCCACTGTCCTGGGTATTGGTTTGGAAAGGGGGTATTTCAGGAAGGTGCTGGGCCTTTTCAAGTTCCCTAAAACCACAAGTATACCCCTCTGTATTGGCCAATGTAAGGGAGTCAAAGTGGCGTTTCTGCCACCTGCAGAACCAAAGGACCAGTAGTCAGGCACTTTGGCTGCATTGAACTGTGCTGTGGGTGGCAGGAAGGATGCCTCCTTGCTCTGTGGCTGTCTAGATTTAGCTATTGCAGTGGCCTGAGGCTTTTGATCTCTTTCCCAGACCAAGATATTTGGCCGTGACCGGGTGAAGCTGATGGAGAGTCTAGTGGTTGGTGATATTGCTGAGCTAAAGCCAGACCAGGTGGGCCCCTCTTTTATTTCTGCTCAGTGAGTGAGCAGTCATGAGCCAGCAAACCAGTCTGAGTCCCTGCTTCGGGCTTGGGGGCACAGTGTCTCAGGGGTTGCATTCTTGAGGGAGGAGTCCCTGAGTCATGTCTAGACACCCAGCTGTCTGCAGGGAGAGTCCTATCCCATCCCCATCACATCAAGCTGGGAGGCCAGAAACCCAGGTTCATGTCCTATTCTGTGACCTTCCATGGTGCCAACCCCTTATGATTCAAAGTATAGTCCCTAAACCAGCAGCCTTATCACCATGTGAAGCTTGTTAGGAATACACTTTCAGGCCCCACTCCAGACCTGTTGAATCAGAACCTACATTTTAACAAGATCTCAGGTGATTCATATGACCTCTTAACCTCTGAGGCCAGCCTCACAGTATTTTGGGACATTGCCGTGGAACACATGGGATCCTTAAGATAAACTTCAAAGCTTCTGTCCTGAGGTTTGGGGCCGGGGTCCTGGGGGAACCTGAGTGAAGAGGTCTTGATGCTAGACGGATGCCCTAGGTCTGGGTGGGAAAAATTATAGATTAAGTGTGAGATGAGGTGCTCAGTACTGAGTAGGGAGGGGTGCAGAGGCTCCACCAGATCAAGTAGGTCCCCCAAGGTGAGGAAGAGATAAAAATTTTTCACTATATGAGGATCAAAAACCTGGACTTGGATGGGTTGGTGTATAGCTCAATTGGTGGAGTGCATGCTAAGCATGCACGAGGTACTTGGTTAAATTCTCAGTACCTCCATTTGAAAAAGAAAAAAACCAAACAAAATGAAAAAAAACCTGGGGTTCGGCAGGGGTCTGGGATGACCCAGGCTTGCTCCTTGCAACCTACACCCCCAGCCCTGTGCATGCGGGTTCATGAGTTTGTGGTGGCTGAGTGGGCCCAGAGACGTGTCTGACTCACACTCAATCTTGACCTCTTGGATCTGGAGGCAAAGGTGCTCTGCTTTGATGCTAGGGGACACTGTCGCTGTTTACCAATGAGGCTGGAGGCATCTTAGATGACTTGATTGTGACCAACACTTCTGAAGGACACCTATATGTGGTGTCTAATGCTGGCTGCTGGGAGAAGGACCTGGCCCTCATGCAGGTACAGCCCCTCTGTGTGCTAAGTACCCTGTCTTCCTTGTTCACCACAGCATCCTTGTTGTCCAGGACAGACCTGGAATGGACAAGGGGCTCAGAAAATGGCTCTTTGAAAGAACAGCAGGCCTGAGCAGGCCCTCCCTGGAGCGTGCTAGGTGAGGGAGGTGGGGAGGTGGGGAGGTGAAGTTGACCCTGGCCCCTAACTGAGCATCCCCTGGTGAAGGTGGAGGGCTGGACCCTGATGTTAGAGCTGGCAGACCCGGGCGTAATATAGGAACCAGTCTACTCGGCCCAGCTCTGCAGCACCCGAACTACGGTAGGTGCTCAGTAAGTGGTCCTAGAGCTAATGTGCTATTCCTATCTTTCCTTTCAGGATGGGGTTAGAAAGCTTCATAACATGGGCAGTGATGTAGGCCTGGAGGTGATGGATAATGCTCTGCTAGCCCTGCAAGGTAAGCAGGACAGGCTGGGTTTGGAGTTGACTTTTGCCTTCCAGGTTTCCTCTATTGCTTAGCACAGAGGCCATGCCAGGAGGAAGGTAAGGATGGTGTGCTATTTGTGCACAATAATTCTAAGTTTGGTACCATGCCTTCCCTCTACCTGCGTCTACAAGGCTCCATGGGCTGTGGACAAGACCATCTTCACTCACCTACAGAATAGGGCTTGCTGAGGCCTTGTTCTAGTTCCTAAGGGCTGTGATCCAGCTTTGCAGGGCACTGGGACCCAGACACTTGGTTTCTGACTCCCTGGGTCCAGGCCCTACTGCAGCACAGGTGCTCCAGGCTGGTGTGGCAGATGACCTGAGGAAACTGCCCTTCATGACCAGTGCTGTGATGGAGGTGTTTGGAGTGTCTGGCTGCCGTGTGACCCGCTGTGGCTACACAGGAGAGGATGGTGTGGAGGTATGTCAAGAAGTGGGCACAGGGTAGTGCAGGGCACAGGGCTCTGGGACTCGCTGCCCACCTGCTCTCTGGTGTCTCTTGTAGATCTCCGTGCCGGCAGTGGAGGCAGTCCGCCTGGCAACAGCTCTGTTGGAAAACCCAGAGGTGAAGCTGGCCGGGCTGGCAGCCCGGGACAGCCTGCGCCTGGAGGCAGGCCTCTGCCTGTATGGGAATGACATTGATGAACACACCACACCTGTGGAAGGCAGCCTCAGCTGGACACTGGGTGAGCTGGGCTAGCACTCAGGCAGGGGATCCTGAAGGCTGGAGTGGCCCTTCATGGGACCAGCCAGCTCATGACTTCTTCCAAGGTTGTATAGCCTGGAGCAAGTGACACAGCCTCCCTGAACCTTCATCCTCTGAAGGCATCACAGTGGCTTTGCCCACTGAATGCTGAGGACCCTCAGGCTGAGGTGGGCAGCATGGCCTCTGAGACTAGCGGGCAGGAGGTGGGCAGCTGAATGACTCATTTCAGAGGAGGAATGGGGCCTGGGGGAAGGGGGCCTGGACCTTGGTCCCCAACTGAAGGGGCCTTGATGCTGGATAGATGTCACTTGGGGTCCTTGTTGCTAGGACCTCCTGTGGTCAGGAGTCCTGTGACTGTGGCTTAAGTCTTGTGTCATGTTCCAGGGAAGCGCCGCCGAGCTGCCATGGACTTCCCAGGAGCCTCAGTCATTGTTCCCCAGCTGAAGGGCAAGGTGCAGCGGAGGCGTGTGGGGTTAACGTGTGAGGGGGCTCCTGTGCGGATGCACAACGCCATCCTGAGCACGGAGGGCACCGTGATTGGTAGGTGGACCAGGGAAGTTGGAGAGTCCTTGTCTCTTCCCCAGGAGGGTGGGGGTACTGGACTGGCAAGGTGGCATTGACAGATGGCCTCTGCCCGGACAGGTACTGTGACCAGTGGCTGCCCCTCGCCCTGCCTGAAGAAGAATGTGGCGATGGGTTATGTGCCCTATGAATATAGTCGGCCAGGTACCCCACTGCTGGTAGAGGTGCGGCGGAAGCAGCAGGTGGCTGTGGTCAGCAAGACGCCCTTTGTGCCCACAAACTACTACACCCTTAAGTAAGGATGATGGGGCAGGGCTCTCCCCTCTAGGAGCCTTGCTCTGGAGGGCACTGTACAAGGGGTTAGTCAGGAAGCTGAGGGAGAACACACTATAGGTAGGTGGCGGCTGATTCCGGTTGAGGTGGGATACACCACCTGTCCCATCTCATCCAGTGCCGCTGCAACCTCAAGACCCCATTTCTCAGTAATGGAGCCCACATTCCCATTGACCCCACTCTTGCCTGCTGGGGAAGCATCAGTTCTGGCACCTCTCCCTCCCACTCTGCTAGGTGCTGGCTGTGAAGGAGAGGCTCACCTTTAGCCGGAGGATAAAGCCTGCCCAACCTACCTCACCACGGTTGTTCATACTGCAAAGGGTTATTACCTTGGGCAGTGCTGGCTACCTCCTCTAGTTCACTTTCCCTGGGCAGGAATAACTTTTGACTCACAGAGGGTTGGCCCAGTAGGGCTGCCGTGCCTGTGTGTAAACTTGGGGATGGCTGAGGGGGCATGGACTCACTCTTCCACGTTCTTAGTTGGTCCAACCTGCTGCCCAGTAGCCAATGCTGCCAGGCTCACCTCCTGTTCTGAGCCCCAGGGCTGTTGTAGGGCAGGCTGGGCCTCCTCCTTGACTTGCCTTATCCTGGGCTGACTTTCGCCCCTGGGGGTCATTACTGGACTCCACTGACTCCTAAAAACAACATTAAACGAGCTTTCTTCTTGCTTGCCAGTCTCTAGCTTCACTGTTCTCTGACCATAGGGTTCCTGGGGTGCCAAGCCAATGCCTTCCTTCCTGGCCTCTGAGACAGGCTCAGAGTGGGTTCCCCTTAAGAAGGGCAGGTCTATAAAAACTCATGGGGATAGTGCCTCTGTTGGGCACCCATCACCTCTGCCAGACGTTGCATTTTGGGTGCTCCAAGAGCAACAGCCCCCAGGGTATTCCCTCTCCAGTTTCCCCCATGCATGCATACTCTGTCTTGTCTGAATAACCACACAGCTGGTGCACTTCCATGTTTAATAAGCTATATCCTCAATTGAGCCTAGGGTGAAATGTGAGACCCTGACACCAGTTGTGGTGTTTGTAGGCCTAGGACTGCAAAACCATCATCTCCCACCAGCCAGAGGATACTCCAGAGGATATGTGCATGAGCTCAGCATAGTCCTACTCCAGTGCACTCTTCAGACTGTCTAGGCAAAGGCTGCCAGATGGAAATGTGACATTTAACAGAGGAAGCAGGCAGCGGGACACTGAAGTACCTGGTGGCCCTGCAGAAGCAGGCAGAATAGTATGGCCATCAGGGAAGGAGGCAGGTCTAGGGCCACATGGCTTTCAGGGACTGGCGTTTGCCACTTATACTTTTGGAAGCTCCCTTGGCCCACTGTGGAAGTGGCAGGTCTGCCTAGCTTGTGGCTCTTCCCTGTTGAGGGTTTTTGGGGGTCAACTAGTGGGGAGGAGCTAAGCCTGTACCCCAGGGTTTTGGGATGAAGCTCTTATGGTTCCAGGTCAAGACAGGAAGTGGTGAGGCCGCAGGGCTTGGTGGGGCCGCTCTGCACTAACTGCTTAGTACCTTCCTGTGGGGCAGGATATAAACCCACAATCCTGTGGGCACTTAAGCAGTGGGGATAGGAAGTCACCCCTGGGACTCAGCCTCTTTCAGGCACCCAGCTTCCTTCTGTGAAGGACTGAGAGGAATATAGTACAGTGCTTGGGAAAAGATAATTTCCATAGCCTGATTCATGCCTGCAGAACTCAGGATGGGCCAAGGGAGGTGGGTGTTCAGTGCCTCCATGTCCAAGGGGTGCCAGCTGCCCCCTGCTTTGTACTTGAATGGCTAGCTAAGTAACCAGATATTATAAGGCTGTGTCCAGGCTAGGATTCCCTGGCTCCCTGCCAACAAAGCCAAACCAAAGAAATTCCAGAAACTCAGGGCTTAGGGGAAAACAGACTTGCCTTACAAATTTCAGAGCTGCTCACTCAGGCTTACTCTCAGAAGGAAAAAATCTCTACAGGGTCATATCCCAGAGGGATGAGAAGAGGAACAGGATAAAGCCAAGACAGAAAATGGACTGTTCGCCTCCCCAACCCAGAGGCTTCTGAGCTGACCCCTGAAGAAGGAGGAGCGTGCCTTCTCTCCTTAAGGCACCCAGATCAGGGTAGAGGCAAACTCTTTACTGGCCCGGTGCCTGGGGCTGCTGGAGGCAAGGCCAAGGGCAGTGAAGGCCCATCCCTGCAAGTGCTGGGGTGCTCCCTGCCCCAACCCCCTACCCCGCTGCAGTCGTCCCTGGTGTCTGGGCAGTAGCAGAACCCAGTGTGGGAGCCAGCAGACCCGGTGATGTCCCTGGAGACCCCTCTGCTGCCTTCCCTTATTCTCTGTGGGTTTTGAGAGGCTCATTTGCTGCTGTTTCCCTGAAAGTGATGGAAAAGAGAAGAGAGGGGTTATTCCAGAGGCAGCACAACAGTCCCCTTTTTGGGGGCTGACCTGGGCTCAGTAAGGTCACACTATAATGTAGATCTCTCTGCTGAGGTTCTGGCCACCATAGGCCTGCAGGCTCGTTCTCCTTCTGGCTTCCCCACCTTGTGATGATGCTCCCATTCTTCCCCAGTTGCCCAGGACAGAAACTGGGCAGTGGCAGACGTCCTAACTGGCCTCTTGCCTTCTCTATTGGACCCCTTTATCTATTTGCCATGAAGGAGGCAGTTATAAAGGCAAATGAGATCAGGCCATGGTCTTGCTGAATCAGTCATTCAATAGCTTCCTGAGTCTTGGGACAGGGTGTTACAGGTCCTTTCAGGCCTTTATGTTTGAGCTCCAGTGTCACAGCCTTGTCTCTCCTCCAATAGTTACCCTTGTTCTTGCCTCTGGGCCTTGTTTTATTCATTCTCTTTATTTGGTACACTTTACCACCCCCTAGCCTTTGCCCTTAGCTTAGGTGTCTTTGGGATACACCTGCTCTGACAGCACTCCCCTTTTAAAACTCTGGCTCCTCTTGTAAGCAGGACCTGCGTTGTTCTTGTTCTCTAAGCCTAGTGTGGCTGCTGCCATGTGGAGCTCAGAGATCAGCTGAATGAGTTTATGTTGTACAGATGAAGAGGCTGATCCTGATGAGGCCAGGCAGTGCACTAAGGACAGAGGCTCCTGCCTTTCCAACTGAGGGGCTGACAAGTGGAACCCAACAGACTTGCCACTTCATCTCAGAAACTGTAACAATAATGCTTCCCACCCCACAGATTACTGAAAAGCATACTGATGAAATGTTCAGACATCAGTGTCACCCAAAGCCTGGGCTCTACTTGCAGACCTTAGAGTTTGCTGCAAAGGCCACTAAGCTGGTGGACTCCTACCCTGAGAATGCCCCTTCCCTGTTCTTAGTATAGGAGTGGCCTCTGCCTGCCAAGATGGGGTTGAGATGGGAACAGATTTACTCACCAGGAAGGGAAATGCGTGGAGCCATCAGGTGTGGATCCGTTCTGGCCGCCCAGACCTGGGGGCAGGAACACATCCAGAGCTGCAGCAGACTTGGGGAGGGTATCTGAGCAGTCATCAGCCCAGGTCAGGTTAGAGGCCAGAGATACTGTTTGATAGAGTGTGGTGGAGACCCTAAGGGATTATTGGTATTGTCTGGTGGAGATTCAAAGGAAGTTATAATGTGATGGGTGGGCTGGTGGGGTTTCTTTCATGAAATGGTATGTTGGCATGGGTCAGGGTATAGCGTTAAGTCGTGATGAAGTTCTCAGGGGACCAGGGGCAGTCTAGGGAGGTTCTGGGGAGCCCAAAGGTACAGTCGGTGGTAGAGGGGACGGCCAGCGGGAGTTGGTGGGGAGCCTCACCTGGGCGGTGATACAACCCGGTCACCGTACTCCCGTAGAACCCCCACGCCAGCTGGATGCCCAGAAGACTTAACACCAACCAAAGCAGCAGCAGCTTGAAGAGAGTCACGCGCATGTCCTGCGCCTCCCACTCCCGCAGGAACTCGCTGCCAAGGGCGCCCAGGGCGCCCAGCACCGTGGCCGACAGAGTCTGCAAAGACTGTCCAGACCAAGGCTCCGCCATGACTGGCTGGCGCCCCACCCGGACAACTGTCACCGTAGTCCCCACTGCGCAGGCGTCTGAGCTTCCGGGGCCAGGCCCACTAATGCGCACGCGTAAACCCAGGCAAAGAGCGCCTACCTCGCTTGCGCGAAGAGTTGGCAGTTCGGGGAGGAGTATTAAGACCGCGCACGCGCACCTAGCCCCACCCAGCTTACTTAAAGGATGAGTGACTCGGGGAGTATAAAATAGCAACCAGGTCTTTTATAGTCCCAGAGTTCCCGTGATGCCCCACGAGGCTGCAATGATTGGTTAAGAGCCTTGCTCTTAGGGCGTTGACGCGCTTCTGAGCAATCGTGGCTAGGCAACGAGTGCGCGCGTGTGCGCGGGACCGCGACTGGGGCCGGCTTGAGCCCGCTGGGCACACGGGGGCGCGCACGTCGTTCCCCGCCCTCCCGCCGCCGTCGCCGCCCGCTCTTGCTCGCTCGCGCTCCCGGCCCACCGCCCTCCGTCGGTTCTCTCGTTAGTCCGTCGCCGCCTCCTAAGCCACCCGCCGTAGTCTTCGAGCTTGCGACTCGCGGACAGGCGTCCTCGGCGCGGAGAGGCCGGACTCGGAATCGTCGCCTGAGGTGAGCGAGAGGTTTCCCTCCTGGCGCCGCGGTGCCCCGGGCCCGCCCGCCCGGCACTCTTCCGGCCGCCGCCCCGCCGCGGCCGCGCCCCACCTGCTGCTCTCGGCCCGCCGCCCCAAGACCCTAGCCCCTGACCCTGACTCCGGGCCTGGGACCCGTGCCCAGCTCCCCGAAGCCGCAGCCCCGCCCGTACAGTCCCCGGAAGCGCGCCCCGCGGCCTCCCGCGCCCCTTCCCCCGCCCCGCCAGGCCTGGTGGAGCCCTAGCCACCCGCCTGCGGTCCCCGGCGCTTCCTCTCTTAGGGCCCGGCAGGGCGGGGACTCCGAGTCTGGCCCCGCGACCCGCTGGGCTGCCAGCCCCTACGGAGCGCGCGTGGCTATCGGAGTTGAAATAAGAAAGAAACTTCACAACTCCATTTTGGCTTTTACATTTAATATGAAACATGAATCACCGTTTTGTACTGGGTGAAGTCCAGTTATATTTTGAATATTTTCTTCTTTAATGCAGTATTCTTTGAGATTGTGTAAGTAAAACATATTGTTGAAATCTTAGTAGGATTCTTCGGTATTGAAAAGAAGGGAATTTTCTAATTGCAAAGAACATTTTTCATGATTTAAACTAGCATCAAAATAGAGTATTAACTTACAGTTTTGCTTAGTCTGTTACTACCTTAGGAGTCCCCTAAACATCTGTCTTTTGTTACCGATTGGTTTTAGTTACAAGTTCATTAAGTAGCACTATTTGTACTCAAATTGATTTGGTCAAAACCATTTTTAGTAGTTTATGATAGAAAAGTGGCATTCTTTTTACCTTAGAGTCTCTTTCACTTGTGTTTCTTAATAGTTCTGATTTAAAATTTTTAACTCTGTTGGTAACTTGTTTGGTTCTTTCTGTGTTTAAGACAGTCTTTTGAAGTAAGTGTTCCTTGCAGGTGTGTAATCAGATTACATTCCTGGTGGATCTGAAGGGGGGAAAATACTTTAAAAAAAATTCTTTTAAACGTTGTATGTGGTGAGAATTTTTCAGGCACTTAGTGTCGTACACCCAGATAGTAGGATACTGCGTATGTACCAATGCATGATTGTCACTTTAGACATGGCTAAATTGGAAGAGTTTTTTTTGAGTATTTGGCACAAGTGATATCATTTGGACTGAAAATACAAGATTAGTTTTTAATTGTAAAGGATAACTTATTGAAGGATCTCTTTTGATAAATTGTCTGCTTTTGTAGAGCACTGGTGGCTCTTGGGGACGCAAAGTATATAAGATGGAACTTGGTTTTGATCAGTCTAGTACCAGACTTACCTGTTCTCCTAAAAATCTGTACTAGGGGGAAGAAGAGAATAGGAATCCACTGACTTTTTCATTGATCAAAAATTTTAGACCTGAAGGGAATCCTCAGGATTTGTAGTCCAACCCCAGTTGCAGGTGAGAAACTGAGTCCCAGAGACTTCGGTAAATTTCTGAAGGTCATGTTTAGTCAGGTGCCAGCCAGAACTATTTTCACTGTAAGATCTTCTCCATGTACTCCCAAACATCTTGCTTAGAGTCAGCTAAAATTCTGAACTTATTCCAGTGTTTCTCCTTATATATATATTGTTGATTTTGTATATAGTGAAAGAATCTGAAAAAAACCAAACAAATTTCAGTTCTTTAGCTTTTAGTCTTCTTTGTGTAATTAGATGATCCTACAGCAGTTGATTGAAATAGGTAAATGAATATACAAAGTCTGTGTCTGGCCTAGTCCCAGCTTTAGATGTTTTGGTTTTCTTGAGGACCAGCTTCTTCAAGAGGGAGGCCCAGACTCCCCTGCTCCAAATCCAACATAATTAGGCCCCAATAAGATGTTATCAGGTGACTACTGACTCTTGTGACTATTGAGGTGGGATGGAGAGAAACAGTGTATATCAAGTATATAGATTACTGAGTGTGTGTATGTGGTAGTGATTTTGCTGGAGTATTTTCAGTCCTGAGTCCTATTTTGTCTGTCAGTTAACTCCTTTAAAAGTTTATCCTGGTTGTGTAGGGGTGTAAGTTATTAGGAGAGTAAAAACAGGTAGGTCTTCAAGTGTTTCCTGTTGATAGGGTGGAGTCCAAGCAGTGACTGGAGGAGGTGGGTTGCTACTTTGGGCCTTCTTAATTGTACTGTAGCTAAGAGAATTATGTTAACTTTGCCGGAAGAAAGACTGATAATTTCAGTTTTTAAAATTACTAATTTGGGTTGGTGAGCTAATATAGACAGCACTTTGGGTTTAATTGCATTATGCTACTAGTGATAATGGTAAATATTAAATAATCACTGGGTTTTAATCATGTATATTTGTAGTTTTAAAAGGTCCCTAAAGGTATTTTGTCTTCCCTTATTCCTTTATGCACCTGATCGGAGAACTGTTTCTCTGCACCTTCACACTAATGTAACCAAATTTTAAATTTGTGTTAATATGTCTTGCTGTACTCTGCTCTTTGGGGACATGCTCACTGTTAAGTACTTGTGAGATTAATAAATTAAAATTTTCAAGATAGTTTGAAATTAGTAATTAGTGTAAAATTTCTTTTTCAAGTGTTTGTATTTCAAGTGACTCATTTTTAATCTGTGGTGCTGTAGTATTAAGTAAAGGCCTGGTATACTCATAATTATGATAGTCATGTGACTGAAAATCAGATAGGCATGAAGCTGCTCATTCTGGGTGTTGGTCTGAGTTTATTAGTGCTTCCTCCAGATGATTCTGAATACATTTTTATAGCTAATAATTATCAAAATATGGGATACACTGTTAAATTGGAGCCAGTTTGCAGTTAGTACCAAATTGAGCTTGATTTTTTTTTTGAGGGTGGCTAAAGTAAATGTGCTTAAGCATATTTATTACAGTATCTTAATTTTCAAGTGAAGGGAAAGAGAACATAAGCAGCCAGTGAAGTAAGTTTGGAATGGAGTGGAGTCAAGGGAAAAGTGGGAGATAAAATGAAATTAGAGAGGTGGGTAGAGACTACATCATTTAGAACCTTTTAGGACATGGGAAGTTCTTTGGATTTGTTTTGAGATGAGGAATCATCAGATATTTTTTAGCAGGTGAATGATGGAATCATTCATCAAGAGTAGGGGGTAGATTAAGTCCATTCTGACTTTAAACAGTAAACTGCTGCTGATGATTTCTGACAGAGGTATCAGATGGATCTCGTAATATTAATTTCCTTAACCTAATGACTTCAACGGTTTTCTTTTTTGAAGCCATTGACTTTCTGATAGTTGTCTTTTAGCCTGTATTTCTCTGTGATGCCTGTATTAAAAAGGAAACGTAATTTGATAAAGCAGGTCGTTCAGATGTTCTTGGTAGGCTGGGTGGTAGGGATACCAGTTTGCTGTAAAAATTTTTTTAACTTTGCTTTGTGTTTGTAAATTTTTATAATGTTGGAAAATTAATTTACATAGGTTTAATCGGCTTTGGGGTTTTGCTTTTAAAAGGGCAACTTTTTAAAAAAGGGCAAATATTTGTAATATTCAGAAAATAAGGTTGATGGTGTGCATTTGTTAAGTGAAGGAAGCCAAGATTTGTGTAAAAGTGGTGAATTTTATGGTGTGTCAGTTAAAATTAAATTCTGCACCCCCCCCCGGGGGGGGGGCATTCTAAATTCATGGAGCTTTGGGCAAGCCCATTTTACATCCTGTGCTTTGGTTTTTTTCCTTCTAAATGAATAGATGTAATTCCTAATTTTTTTTGTTTTTGTAGTGCCTTACGTCTGAGAAGTTCAAGGCACTTTGTAGAACTTCTGCCATACAGACTGTGGGTCTTGCAGCACATTTGTAAGGTATGTAAATGGAAGACTCTTCTTTCATTCCCCTTCCCCCATGGAAAAGAAATTATTACTTATTTTATATTATATATTAATGTAAGTTCTAGGGAAATGTGGGTACAACACTATTAATGATTCTCTTCCCTACCAATCTTGAGATGTTTATCTTACTCTGTAACTTTTCTCTCTGATCTTATTTTCCTGTCTCTGTAAGATATTTCTCTAACTTCCTTTTTCTCTTCTATTCTAAGCAATATTTCTTCCTTAGATGAAGATATATTTCCAAACCTCTTAATCTTTAAGGAGGTGGATTTACCATGTTATACATATACTTGTCTCACTTCTGGATCATTCCCATCTTGTTTCTTGTTCTTCATCTTTAAGTTTCATTTTTTCAATAGAGTAGTTTGGTCATCTTACAGTTTTCCCACAGCCTGTGCTGTGGGTATGTCTAATTATCAGTAGAAAATCAGCCAACCAGAGAATAAGGACCAGAGGACAGTCCTCCCTCTTACCAGAGGGGTCAGCAGTCATACTGGCTTGGATGGGAGCTATGTTAATAATAGTAGGTGTAACAGCCCATCCAGGGGCTATTTAGATACTTAAACTGATTACAAATAAAGGAAATAATAACATCTTAATTTATTTGCTACCATGTAAGTATCCTGGTCTGTTACCATTTTGATTACCTTTTCTTGTTCTCTTTGGGTCTGAAGGAACTGTATATAAAGAAATGAGCTGTTAAGGGGATGAATATTCTCATTTGGAGATGAACTACCTGGCATGGAAGGCATATGATGGTAGTTGTTTCAGTTGGCTTTGAAATTCTCCTTGGCATGGTAAGAGGAATGGTCAAGCTAGCTTGTGGTTTTGTCATTATTCGTTCATTGAACAAGTAGTTACTGAATAGCAGCTATGTGCCTGGTGCTGTTCTGGGACACATTTGAGGAAAACAAAGGTTCCTGCCCTCAGGTAGTTTTTACAGTGTCTTTATTCTTAAAAACACAAACATTTTTGAATCATTTCATCTGCTTTTTTCAGTGTCACTGATGAGAAAGGGGAAAGCACATCAGGTATTAATAATCACAAAAACATTAATATCCCTGCTCATTTTTGTTCTAGTAGGGACTACTGGTGATAGACAAGGAAGGAATAGGCTTGCCTTTTTTAGGGAATAGCATAAAAAGGTTTGAATAGCTGGAGGCTGTAAAACAAGCAGGAGGAGTAGAAGAAATAAAGTCTTACAGGTAGGCAGGGCCCAGATCTTGTAGAGACTGAATTTAGAATTTATTCAGAGTACATTGAGAAGCCATTGAAGGGTTTTTTTAATAAAGGAAGTGATGTGATATTTCTTACTTATATTTTTGGCTGCTCTTTGGAGAATATAGGGAGGCAAAAATGGGAGCAGGGAGATCTTTCAGAGGTTCTTTCAGTCCAGTGACAGATAATAGTGGCTTAGACAGAAATGGTAACAGTGGAAGTGGTAGAGTTCGTTGTAAGGGAGTGCTGATAGGCTTTGCAGATAGATTGGAAGATGTGGCTTCAAGAAGCTCTGATCCATGGCAAAAGATCAGCCCAGTGCAACTGCTGGACCCAGCACCACTGGGCATGATACTCTGTTGCTGTTCCATGAGGCTTGAAATTTCTCCTTTCAGCATATTCAAGTGATGCATTAGGGTGGTTTGATTGGATGACCTCCCTTAATAGATTGCAGACTGTGTTTCAAAGTTGTTTTCTCAGTTTTTTTTTTTCCCACATTACTGAGTTAAAAACAAAAAAGTAAGGTTATGGTTTTGCTCTGTAGATTTGCTTAAATCAGATTTTTTACCAGAAATGCCTATGGCCCTGTAATTACAAAGGATTTCTGCTGTAGACATGTGTGTGTCTGTTTATTTTTAAGCAGATTATTTTATTTCTCTGAGCCTCAGAACCTAAATTTGTGAAATGAACATTCCATTTCATAGAAATTTTAGATTAAGTAACATGTGAATAGCATAGTGCTCAATACATATTAGTTTTCTCCCTTGGTGGAAATAATTATTCTAACTTTGTAGATTCTTCAAGTGTATTTTTCTTTCAGGATATCAGTGCATTGTATTTATATAGTGACTGCTTTCAGAATGATGAGAATTTTGATAGGAAACTTAAAATTATATAAATTTCTTTACTGCCACCTGACCGAGTAGGTCAGGTTTGGTGTTTTCATTTTGTTTGTTTCAATATGTTTGGTGTTTTCATTTTCTTGTCTTGTTTAACAGTAGGAGTTAGTATTTTGGGACTTATGTCCTAGGGTTTTATCATTTTTATAAATGTTAACTGACATCACGAATAATAGTTTGGTAACATGAGACCATGTAAATCACAAATTGTCTAGATTCATTCTTGGGTCGTAGTAGTGATTCTGCCTTTATCTGACTCTGAGATCATTGAGTTCTACACTTAAGCATCAGTAAATAGTAGCAGCAGAGATGGTACTCTGACAAGTGGACAGAAGAGTAGATACATGAGGTGGAGATTTTTTTTCTACTGTTACTTGCTGCCACTACTTTTTATAACTGACGGGGTTTTGAACAATATCTAATCCATGCCAACTCTCATGTCCACTCATGTGTCTGACTGTGGCTGAAGAATCTTTAATCATGAAGTTAGAAGCATTTGTTTATCATGTATTGGCTATATGCAAACTTCATTTATCTTTCAGGCTTATTCTTTAGAAATTGTATTTTCCATTAATTAAGTTTTCCAATTTTATTAACCTTGCATCCTTACCATAGTCCCTAGGACAAAAATCCCTAAAACTTCTGGGAAAATGTTTTGAACCACTTTGTCAATTTAACAGTGTGCCTCAAAAAGCAGTCCCCCACAAAAAAAAAAAAGATTTTTTTTGCAAGAAAGAGGGACAAAAGAAGATAGAGTTTTATTTTACGAAGTTCCCGACTGCTCTAAATAGAGAGATTCAATTCCATCACTTTAAACAATTGTTTGTTTTTACTTTGTTGTTGAAACTTCTACATTTGTTATATGTACACTATTATTTTTTACCTTACTCTCATGGTGGTTGTGTCTAAGTCAGTGTGGTGCCCATGTGTTGTCCTCGGGTGCCTCTTCCATGGACCCAGAGAGCAGATGTTAAGTGCCGTTGTGCTGGTGTACTTTTACATAACTTTACTATTTGTTATTTAAATTTTGAGGTTTAAAGAAGTATGTTTAAGATGGATATTTAATGTAACAATACAGTTTTTGGCCATGAGATAATTTTTATTATGTGATTTGACAGTTTTATCGGAAAAACTGCATTTAGAGTTTTTTGTGGGAAAGTTCTTTTCTGGATAGTCTTTTGTTTAACTTTTAAAGTTATTCAGAAGGAAGCTCTGTTTATCTTTTAAAGGCCTTAAGTTCAGAAAAGAAAGGCAGTAGAATATCTGAGGTAAGAACATGGGCTCTCTGGAGAGACTGACAGTTAAGAACCAGCTCTTACACTTGACAGTTTATGACTCTGGATAGTAAGATGACCCCTTTACAGCTCAGTTCCTCTTCTGTAGAATGAGGATAACAGAGTGCTGTGAAGGTTCAGTGAGAATATTTAATATCCCTTAACTGTACACTTAAAAATGGTTAAGTTGCTAAATTTTGTTATGCATATTTTACCACAATTATTTTTTAAAAAGGGAAAATGCACTAGGCAAAAATAAAATAATACAGTAAGGTTTATTATAAAAACTATGTTCTTCCTATCCCAGAGTATAGTCCTTCTCTCATAGTATTGCTTCCTTTGGATCTCTGAAGATATTTTGGAGCAACACACAGCAGCCTCCTTAAACCTGCTCTCTGCACTCCACTCTGAGGTGAGCTCAGTAGACGGCTCTCAGCCCTGTCCTGCAGCTTTGTCATCGAGGGAGTGACCTGGGACCTTCTCTTCCTGCTGGCAAGCCTGCCTGCCTTGGAGCCCAGTGACCTGGTTGTTAAAGACAGTTGATTCTGCTATGACTGGCAAGGCCTGCAGCCAGGCTGGATGATCTGTGCAGTACTCCTATGCATCACTGGAATCTTGTTCGCCTGAGTGGCAGATGCAAATGTTAGCACAATCAGAAACACAGCTCCTTACCTGAAGAAGTAGTATCTCTCATCACTCTAGGCTCTGCCAGTACCTGCTGAACGCAGAACCAGCTTCATGCTGCCCCTCCCCCATGAGGGCCTTATATTTTATGATGGCCCTTCTCTCTAAGGGTGGGGCCTTAGGCTCCCTTCTGAATGGGAGGCTGTTCTAAGCTTATTTCTAAATTAAACTCATCCCTTACCCTGGGGGAAAAAAAAGAAATTTTAGAGCAAGGAGGTTGATAAAACATGTATATTAAATGCAGTGTAAGAGGGGTAGAGCATGAAAACAAGCCTTTCTCACAACTTAGCCTCCCAAGGTTTTTGCTTCAGAGAGAACTGCATACCAGTTTCCTGTGTATAAACCAAGTAACTGTTTCATACGTATCCTTCTAGAGATATTGTGTCCTTTTTGATATATAGACTGTTGCACATCCCACTGTTATGCATCTTATTCTTTCCCCTTAACAATAGGTCTTGGTGGTTATCTGGCAAGATAGTTAAAAGTATATACTGTGGAAAACAGTTTGGCAGTTCCTTAAATAGCTAAATATAGAATTACCATATGACCCAGCAATTCCATTCCTAGATATATACCCAGAAGAATTGAAAACAGGTACTCAAACAAATACTTGTACATAAATGTTCATAGTAGTACTGTTCAAATACCCAAAAGATGGAAACATTCCAAATGTCCATCAACAGATAAATGGATAAACAAACATACAATGGAATATTATTCAGCTGTTTTTGTAAACGAAGCACTGATACATGCTGCAATACGGATGAACCTTGAAAGCGTTAATGCTAAGTAAAAAGCCAGGCACAAAGGCCACATATTGTATAATTTCACTTAAATGAACTATGTAGAATAAGTAAATCCATAGACATACAGCAAATTGGTGGTTGTCAGGTGTTGAGGGTGAGGGGAAACTGGGGATTGAATGCTTAAAGAGTATGAAGTTTTCTTTTGTGGTGGTGAAAATGAATATGTTTTGGAACTTGACAGAGTTGATGGTTGCACAACATTGTGAATGTACTAAATATCACTGAATTAAACACTTTAAAAGATTAACTTTAGGGGCAAGGGTATATAGCTCAGTGGTAGAGAGTGCACTGGGTTCAGTCCCCCAGTGTACCTTTGTAAATAAACAAACAAATACATACACACACACACACCTAATTACTCCCTTCCAAAAAAAAATTAAAAAGGTTAACTTTGTGAATTTCACCTTAATTTAAAAAAATTTTTAATAGATGTTCAGGCCCCACCCTGAAGAGTTTTCAAATCTGTTGTGGAACCTGGAGAGGAATAGCAGTTTTTGTGCTAAAATGCAGGGTGCCTAGCATTGCTGAGACATCTCAACAGGGCATAAGACAGTTCATTGGGGCTCTTGGTCCGTTCTTCCCTGTGTGTCAGTTCTCCAGACAAGCATTGTCTTAGGGACAGTGTAAGTGGAGAATTGGGCTACACAAAGTCTGTGCATCTATTTGAGGTTCACCTTGAAATATTTACATTTTGAGGTCAGTGACATGATGCGATCTTTTAGGAAGCCAGAAGGAATGTTTCTTTGCAGCCCAGCCCCACAAAGAAGAATTTAAGTCTGGGATGATTTCCATTTGGCAGTATATTGGAAGCTTTGTCTTTGTCCTCTGCTTGCCTTTATGTACCTTAGGCCTGCTGCTCTCTATCTCCAAGGCACTTGAACTGACATTGACCTGTGGCAACTGCTTGATCAAGATGGCCAAATAATAATAGTACCAGGTTCAAGTTCATTATGAACAAATGGGCAGATGCTAGTTTGGGTCTTCTTGCCAGAGGTTTCCTATGTAGCCTGTAACAAATTACATGGCTTTATGTTTTTAATTTAATTTCCCAAGTGTTTAATGGTGTTTCCAGTGTGCCAGGCACAGTCCTAGGTATGGGTGAACCTGGAGTTGATAGGACAGGTTTCTGCCCATTACACTGACACAGTTTCTTCCTCTGACTTAAAGTACACATGTAAATGAATAGAATACATGTTACTTTCTTAACAAAGGACCAAACCAGTGGAATGGAGGAGGGTATTGGAGAAGACAGTGCTTATAAAAAGTAGCCAAGTTTATTGTTTGAACAAAAATCTGATTCCAGTTTGGTTGTTAATTTTAGGAATCTGGAGAAAAGACTGTAGTTTGACTTCTATTTTCAATTTTATAGTCCTCATAGCTTTGCTTCAAGAGGGTGCTTTGTAAGGCATCCTGTAAGCTTTTATTCATGTGTGTTTAGGTACAGGAAGTGTGGCTCTTGTACAAAAACAGATCTTAAACCACTGAAATAGTATCATTATGTTCTGGATAATTGAAGTAGGTTTCTTTAAGCTTTAAAACTTGTTTTATTCCTGTAGTGAATGTCTTCTTTTTCTCTCTTATAGTATCTGGGTCTTTAGCTTCCCTGTGTAATGATTGAGGTATTTCCTCCTGAAGCGCTTTTGAGGTCTGTACTTGGAATATATTGCCCTGCCTTAGGATTCTGGCCTGGCCTGAATGACCACCCTCCTGTTTTACATTTCTGAGCCTGATTTACAGGGTTTTCTCCTACTTACTTGTCACAAGCTACACCTCTTTCTCACCCAAGCATGCATTTTTCTAAACTGCTATGAATTGAACTACTGGCCAATTAGACTTAACAAAGTTGTCTAAAATAAGAGCAAATGAGTTCATAAGGGGGATCTGAGTTTTAACACTCCTTGTTACAGATAATTGAAGTTTCTGACTATATGAGGAGCTTCTATAATTCTCTAAGGATGAATTCTTAAACTACTGAAACAGTGTCCTAGGAGGTAGTTCACCACTGGTGTACATAGCTGGTCTTGTTGTAACTATTTTCTTTTTAAAATTTGCATGGAGCAAATAGGTTATATAAAGTTTCTTTGCTCCGGGAAACTTATTATTTTCAAATTTGTTATTCAAACACTTAACTGTTAAGTGCCTGTGCAACAATGGTGAATAAGAGAGATGATTCTTACACTAATACTCATTGGATTTTGGCAGGAAGGAACTTTGGAGGGGTATGATGAGTGAGGTAGAGAGAGATGTTACATGCTGGAGAAGTACCTAAAGGGGACTGATGTAAGTTGGGGGCTCAGGGATGGCCTTAAGAGAGAATGACTTAGTCTTAAGTATGAGATTATGTAAAGTGGAGGAAGGGTAGGTGGCATATATTCAGGGTAGAAGAAAGAGGAAGGAAGAAAGCATGGCTTAATATCCTGAGGTATAGGATATTTTATTGTTTTGGCCAAGGGTGGTTGTATGTGTTAGGCTTTATGATTTCATAAATTTATATGAAATTAAATTTGGAATTTATAATTATTTCCTTATCTTAAGTATAAAATTTTGTACACACATTTCATCCAGAATTTTTTTGCACCACTTGCATTGCCACTATTCCCTTCTACAGAAACTAACAATGGCAAAACCTAGGGTTGGGAGAAAGTTTTTATGTACTCTAGGATTATCAGTCTTCATAATGAAATTTACAAGATTTAAAAAAAGGTTTTTATTTATTTTTTGCAGGGCGAGGTAATTAGGTTTACTTACTTATTTTTGGAGGAGGTACAGGATATTGAACCCAGGACCTTGTGCACACTAAGCATGCGTGCGCTCTACCACTTGAACTAGTCTTAAAATTTCATTTTAAGTTTTCAAGTTTAGTTTACAAAAGACTAGACAATTTTTGCTTTTATAATAGTCTTATGTACAATATTGATTTGTAGCAATATGTTTGGAGAGAAAAACAGTATAACAATATAAAAGTTTAGCTGGGCATATGGATGTCAACAAGGTAAGTCTTGATGAATTAAGCTTCTAATCTGTTGTGTCTACTGTGTTTAATGAATGCACTAATAGGTAAAAATTAAGTAATGTCCAAAGCTATGCTGTATTAAATGCTTTTATTGCTTGGGTGGTTGAGAAATGGTAGAAAGCTTGCCATAACCACGATTTCTTTTGTGTAATTAGTCTCTTTGAAGAATTATGAAGTAAAATGATAATTATCTCAACTGTGCTGAATTAGTAATTTTTAAAGCTATGATTATTTTATCTGCATGGAAATTTATTCATTATCTTTCCAAAATATTGTAAAGGTCTTGATCCAGCAGAAGCAGCGTAGTTATTCAGTTGAATTATTTCTACTTCCGTTTCTTGGCTGAAGAATTGTTTTGTGCCTGCTTATAATGAATGTTTGGCTAATAAGTTTATGTATATATAATGCATTGTAACCTGATAGCACCATCTCAGATGTCTTTGGTGGCTCCTTCTCTGCCAAAAATGAGCTTGAAATTGTGCAGAGAGGCAGATTTCCTGTGAATCTAAGGAAATAAGTATCGTAAAATGTATAGTCCCTAAACAAGTTATCAAATTATTTAGCTAATTTAGTTTGTAGAATTCAAATTACCGTCTGCCTTGCAGTTTAGCTTGGAGGCATAACACACCAAACCCCCAACTCACCTAATTTAAAGCTTATTTTAATTTTCCAAGAGAAATATCAGGAGAGGCTTAATCCACTTCTCTGAGATAACAGCATGATAATCAGTCAAGGAAGAATCAGACTTGAGGGCATTAGAAAAGGTCCTCAAAAAGTATTGAGAGAAATATGATTGTGGGTTTAAAACAAATTGGCATTGGGTTAAGGATTTCATAATTGCCATTCAGAAAGTTCTAAAAAGTGGATATATTTGATGGCAAAACCTGAACTAAACTGATGAAAGGTTGTGTAGTATTTTCCTATTTAATGTGAATATCTGTTTATTTTACTGAAGAACTATCAACTCACTGGGTTTGTTACAAAATGTTTGGCATTTGCACCATATTGCCTTTCTAAATCTGAAGAATTCTGAATTTAGAAATGTCTGACCCCAACCAAGGCTTTTGGATGAAGAATTGTGGGCATATAGTTCTGGACAGTGAGAGATGAGCTGAGTCTTTTTAATGGGAAAGAGGAGGGTGGGATCAGGTATGGATGGGATGTGCACTTTGGGAAAATAAGTATTTGCTGAGCTGGTAAAAGTTTAATTTTAGGAAAAACATCTTTTTCAGATCAGGCCATATTATAAACTAGCAGTTGGAATTTGAATGAGTTGCCGTTTTTATAAAATAAGACCTAAATAATAGTGACACGGTTATTGAACATGAACCTATTTTCAGTATAGGTAAGCTCTTTTTGTGTAATATCTAATTTAATCTTCATACTGGCTCTATTTAGAAGGTTCTGTTCTCCACTTGACACATAAGGAAACTGTAAAGGGGCACAAAGCCTGTAAGATAGAGCCTGGATTAACTTTCAGGTAATGGAGCACCTTTGCTACTACTATAAACTGCCTTCTTTTTAGTCCTTTAATACCTATAACTGAAATTAATTTCTAAAAGAACCTTTTACTTTGGTTGGTCTATATGAGACCTATCAATGTAATGAGTATTTCTGATTTTATTGAGTAGTCTATATAGTAGATGCTGTATGCTCATGAGACACACCCGGGATGGAACTCAGATGTTGAAACCCCAAAATAATCTTTGGTCAAGTAAGATTGGTGGTAGTGTTTTGGGTGGGAAAGGGATGTGGGTAAGAATCACCTGGAACTCAGAGCTTTTGTCAGCTGGCCCATTCGAGAATCTGTGGATCGGATAGGGATTAGAGTGCATGTGATTACACTTGCCTCCAATTACAGTTAATGATCATTATTCACAAGGTAAGACAACCATAGTGGTAATGCACGGTTTCCAGGCCTTTTCTCTTTTGCTTGGGAACACTTAATAGAATACAAGTAAGGAATGCTTATACACCTTAATAACTCTTGGCCTCAAAACATAGTTATTTACTAGATTGGGGAAAGTTTCATTTTAGAAAAAAACACCACTATAGTCAGGTAACGTTGAGTCTGCTCTAATTTATGGATAAAATAAATTGCTTGCAATCTTCAGTACTTGAGCTATTATTAACAAATTACTTTTGATCCCCTATCATGAATCTCTTCATCATGGTTGAAAACTGCTGCCCTCTAAAATATTCCAAGAGTTCTGGTCTCTTCGTTATGGCTTTTTGCCATGTCTAAGGTGAAAAGATGGGTGTTTGGTCTTTTTTTCTCCTCTTTATGGTGGTATTTCATACATAAATGTAGGGACTAGGGAGTTCTATATACAGTGGTGTGTTACTTGTAAGTCTTGTTTGAAAAGAAGTGACTTCCTACTTGAGGAATGAAACTTAAGGCCAATTTGGGAAAAAGGGGAAGTAACTAAGAGGAAGTAATTTTGAAGGCTAATACCTAATTTTAGTAACTTAAGCTTTTGAAAGTTTCCTTTTAAAAAGTTAGAAAATTAACTCTTTCTTATACCAACAGGTTTTTAATCTATTAATTTAGGAAAGCTGGGTTTCTTACCATTAATTCAGTTGGTGAACACATACTTCTGTTCAGTGCTATTTTTGACCCTGTTAGGCATTGTAGGGAGTATGGAAATGAAGATAGTTATCCCTTGGAGGATTGGCTCCAGGACCCTGGCAGATGCTTCCATCCCTTATATAAAATGGTGCAATATCTGCATGTATCTTATGCATATCCTTCCATATACTTTGAATCATTTCCAGATTATGTATAATACCTAATACAATGTAAATACTATGTAAATACTGTAGTCCGTTAGTATCCACAGGGAAGTGGTTTCGCGACTTGCCCTGGATACCGAAATCTGGATGCTCAAGTCCCATAGTCAGTTGGATTCAGCCAACCATGAATCATGTATTCCTATTTATTGAAGAACGGTATATAAGTGGGGTTGTGGAGTTCAAACTTGTGTTGTTCAAGGGTCAACTGTAGTAAATTCAATGTAAATGATATGTAAACCTTTGTAGGCATGTGACAGATTCAAGTTTTGCCTTTTGAAACTGTCTGGAATTTTTTTCTCCTGAATATTTTTGATCCATAGATATGCAACCTGTAAGATGCAGGGTGCTTACTGTGTAGTCTTTTTTTACTGGTGCTTTTGGATAATAGTACCCAACAGTAAAACATTAGCTGTTATGTGCTAGGTATTGTTTATTCTAAATGCTTTCCTGTATTAATTCATTTCATAATTACCACTGTCCTGTGAGGGTAGGAAACATTTTCCCCATTGGTACAGATTAGGAAGTAAAGGCACAGAGAGAGGAGTTAAAGTAACTTACCTAAAGAGCCACAGCTGCTTTGAACCCTAGCATCTGATTCCAGAGCCTTCTGTCTACCAGTGCAAACAGTATTAAGTGATGCAAGCTTACACAATCATTTGGGAAACAGCACTGAGTAGACCAAGTGCTATAAGAGTTCAGGGATGAAAAAGAAATTATACTGGAGTAGCCAGCAAGTCATCTCTGGGAAGGGTGTAACTCTTGGCCTAAAAGGAGATAAAGGGGAGTGTTATGAGTGGTGCATATCTGCCCTTGGCAATGTTAAACTGCTTGAACACAGATAATCTTGTCACCTTATATAAGAGAGAGAGGGCAATGTGCTCCTGTCAGATTCAGTATATAGGAGGTTATAGAAAAGCAAGATGGATATCTGCATATGTACTACTTGCTTCCCCCTCCTTTTTTTGCTAATATACTGTATAGACCTTTCCAAGTCAGTAAATATTAAAATTTATTTTATTAATCATTTTTTAAAACATAATACATATATTTTGTAGATTCAGAAGATGTAAAAGGACATGTTTCTAGAGGCAACCATTGCCAAGAGTCTCTTGTGTATTTTTTGAGAGTGTGTATTTACCAGTGTTCATTGTTCTTGAATGAATGTTTTTTTCATATTATTTTTCATTAAAGGTTTTTACAAGATACTGAATATAGTTTCCTGTGCTATACAGAAGAAATTTGTTTTTTTATAATCTATTTTTATATATAGTGGTTAACACTTGCAAATCTCAAACTGCCAAGTTTATCCCTTCCCACCCCCTTTCCCCCAGTAACCATCAGATTGTTTACTATGTATGCAAGTCTTTCTGTTTTGTAGATGAGTTCATTAGTGTCCTCTTTTTTTCTTTTTTTTTTAGATTCCACGCATGAGTGATATCATATGGTATTTTTCTTTCTTTTTCTGGGTTACTTCACTTAGAATGATGATCTGCATGTTCATTCCTGTTGCTGTAAATGGCATTTTATTCTTTTTTGTGGCTGAGTAGTATTCCATTGTATAAATATACCACAACTTTTTTATTTAGTCATCTGTCATTGGACATTTATGTTGCCTCCATGACTTGACTATTGTATATAAGTGCTGCTATGAACATTGGGGTGCATGTATCTTTTTGAATTAGAGTTCCCTCTGGATATATGCCTAGGAGTGGGATTGCTGGATCATGTGGTAAGTCTATTTTTAGTTTTTTAAGGAACCTCCATACTGTTTTCCATAACGGCTGCACCAAACTACATTCCCACCAACAGTGTAGGAGGGTTCCCTTTTCTTCATACCCTCTCCAGCATTTATCGTTTGTGGACTTTTGAATGATGGCTGTCCTGACTGGTGTGAGGTGATAGTTCATTACAGTTTTGATTTGCATGTCTCTGATAATTAGCGATATTGAGCATTTTTCATGTGCCTATTGGCCATTTGTATGTCTTCATTGGAGAATTTATTGTTTAGGTCTTCTGCCTGTTTTTGGATTGGGTTCTTTGTTTGTTATTAAGTTGTATGAGCTGTTTATGTATTCTGGAAATTAAGCCTTTGTCAGTTGCATCATTTGCAAATATTTTCTGCCATTCCATAGGCTGTTTTGTTTTGCTTATGGTTTCCTTTGCTGTGCAAAAGCTTATAAGTTTAATTAGGTCCCATTTATTTATTTTTGCTTTTTGTTCTTCAGTAAATGTTAACTGTGCCCCTCTGCTAGACCCTGTTCTGTGTATTTGTGCATTCCACCATTACGCAGTGGTATTACAGTGTAAATACTCAGCACCTTATTTTTTAATTTAATAATCTATCTTGGATACTTAACCAGTCCTTGAAAGGGACACCTAGGTTTCTTTCTAATCTTTTGTTGTTACAATAATATAAATATTGCTGAAATGACCGTTCTTTTTTGTTTGTATTTTGTTAAGTGAACATAAATATTTGCATCCATGTGTATGTTTGTAAGGTAAATTCTTGTAAGTGGACTTGCTGGTTCAAACGATATATGCAGTTTAAATCCCTATATTGCCAATATTCCTACAAAGAAATTGCTCCCTTCATTAATAACAGTGTGCTGTTTTTATGGCTCAAACCTTTTAATACTCTGAAATTCTTCAGTCTCACTGGGGCTTACAATCCATTGATCTTACTACCTTTTTGAGGGGAGGTAATTAGATTGATTGATTGATTGATTGATTGATAGAGGTACTGGGGATTGAACCCAGGACCTTGTGTATGCTGAGCATGCAGTCTACCACTGTACCCTCCCCCACTTACTGCTTTTTCAAAGCCCCTCAGTCTTCTACAGTTCTCACTTTCCTCCTCATTCAATTTAGAATTCATAGTTCATCACTGTAATCACCCCCAGTATATATTCTTAACTCTTTCTCCTTTCGTCTTATCTATCAAAACCTTGGCCCTAGATTAAATCCAGCTAGTCACTTACTCTACCCTATCCATAACTGATTGTAGCTGGAGAAGGAAAAAAATACGCTGACTGGTATCACTTTGAACTTATGACCCCTAACCTCATAGGTGACCCTTTACTAAGTTAAGCATTGCCCAGCAGTCTCACTAAGATTCTTTAGTCCATTTATTCTGTTTTTAGGACAATATGGCACCCCCTTCTTTAGCTGAAGCTTTCCATTGACTTTCCGTTGTTTACAGAATAAAATACAGGTTGCTGTGCATGGTATTTTAGAACCTCCAGTCTAACCATCAGTCATCTTTCCAGCTTCATTGTCTCCTCTCTGAATTCTTAATTTAAGGTAATTTGCTCAGGCTGTTCCCTCACATTAGAAAGTATTCCTGAGCTACCACCACTCTTCTCAACTCCTTCCGGGAGGGGACTAGTCCTTATTCTTCAAGGTCGAGGTCAGATGTTACTTTCTTGTGAAGCCCTCTAGCAGAATTGCTTGCTTTTCTCTCCATTCAAACCAGAGAGTGTAAACTTCTCTTACAGCATTTAATTGCATTGTGTTGTTTTCTCTAAGAATGTGTTTCATATAAGGCTGCTCCCTAGTACCTAGAATAGGGAATGACCCATAAACTATTGGTTTGGATTAGATTTATCAAGGGTAGGGGAAATAAGAATTGAGACAAGGCCACTGGACCTGGCAAGGAGGTGATCACCACTGTACTTGAAGTAGCAGGTGGTTGGAAGAGTGACTGACTAGGGAGGAAGCATGAGGGATGGATGGGAGTACCTCCCAGAATTGACCTTAAAATGACCTGATATTTGCTGCAAATATTTTCCAGAAAAATCTGTAACATGAAATTATGGGTATGTCTTCTTTGGCAGATCCTTGTAGCGTGCAAAAAACCAGAGCATCATATAAGAATCCTGTGTCTGCCAGATAGCCTTGGGAGAATTGTTTAGAATAGTCCTGTCTTGTAGACTCTCTGTGATGATGGACATATTATATATCTGCCTGTCCAATACAGTAGTCATATGTGGCTGATGAGCATTTGGAATGTGGCCAGTGTGACCAAAGAAGTGAATTTTTATATTTGAATTAATTAAACTACTAAAAAAATTAAAATAGTCACATGTGACTAGTGACTGCCATGTTGGACATTGAGACTGTAACAGTACCACCTTTGGAAGTAAATGCAACCCAAACATTTCTATCTCTTGTGTCCATTCTTCAGGCAATGCTCTGCTTCCCTGAATACATTTTTTCATTATTTTTATTTTCCAGTTAATGACTTATTGAAGTCTGGCTTCCTTCTTGCTTGTGAATAATTTGTTGTTTTGTTTTATTTTATTTTTTTTAATTTTTTTTAATGGAGTTACTGGAGATTGAACTCAGGACCTCATGCATGCCTAGCATGCATGCTACCACTGAGCTATACCCACCCCCACCCTCCCACCCCCCAGCTTATGAATAATTTAGATATGAAAGAAGTTCTGCTAAGTGTGTTGAAGAGAACCTTCACAAGTGCTTCCTTTGAAAGGTGGATTGAATTCAAAATTTTATTTCTCTATATAACAGCCTACAGTGTAAATTACATTGTAGGTTTTGTTCATTCAGCAAACACATGTGGAGAGCCTACTGGTGTGTGGCACTACATGCTTGGCATTGGTGACATAAAGATGAATAAAACCATCCCTGCCCTAAATTAGCTGTCAGTTGGTAGGAGTCTCCCCCTCTACTTAGCAGAGGCTCTGGGGAGTGAACCCAGGACCTCGTGCATGCCAAGCATGCGCTCTACCATTGAGCTGTAACCCCCACTGGAGGAAGTCTTGTTTAAAGTAGGTATGAGGATTTTTATAAAGGAGATTGTGTGGGGAGGGAAAATGAAATGCAAGAAGAGATTAGGAAAGAAGTAACTTT
The DNA here is from genome assembly GCF_048773025.1 of Camelus bactrianus. Lineage (NCBI taxonomy): Eukaryota > Metazoa > Chordata > Mammalia > Artiodactyla > Camelidae > Camelus > Camelus bactrianus. The sequence continues at coordinate 34,059,586 of NC_133555.1, forward strand.
GCCATCTTGAAAGGTAAATATTTGCTAGATAGACAAGAGGTGGGAAGGCTTCCTGAGCAGAAGAAAAGTGTGATATGCTTTTATCTTTTTTACTAAATTGTATTGTGCAGATGTTAATGGAACAAATCTAGAGTAAATTGGACCCTTTACCTGGGCACTTGGAGATGACCTTTAATTTCAGAGAAGATTGTTGGGAAACATTGCTTTTGCACTGTAGTCCTTAAAATCCAGAAGGTGTCTGCCTATGGGTAGCCTTGTGATCCAGGCTTAAATTTCTGAACTTTGATCCTTGAGCTGATTTTTCTGTTCCTCCATCTTTTTTGTCTAATTCTAGGTGAAGTTCTTGTTTGTTACATTAGCTTAATTACTTGGTAAAGCCAACTTTGTAGGCAGCTAGGTAGTTATTAATGGTTGGTATATAAACATATAGTAGGTGCTTGATATATTGTCATTGAAATGGCTCATGAATCCTGCGGTGCCTTAGTTTAAGCAACTTTCTACTTGACTTTGTTTCAGATAAACTATAATTAAAATCCCAGATCATGATGGTGTTTACAACAACTTGCTAGCTACACTTGTCACTTTAGACTCTTTGAGGAACTGTTCGGTTACTTTTTCACCACTCTTCATTAAGCAGATTTTTTACTTTGATTCTGCATTTTCCCTTTGATTATCCCTTCTTTCATATTAATAACCGTGACTCCTTTTATTTATTCCTGGAAGAGTTTTATTTGGCTTCTCTAGTGCCACCATTAAAATTTGTAATTTTTCCTTAGAATCCTGGACCTAGGATTACACCGTATGTTTTTCCAGTCTAACTTATGTTCTATCTATATTTCTTTGTTACATGCTTACTATTTCAGACCAACTATTATTTCAGATAAGGTATGAACTAAATCCTGACATGAGCTATCAGGCTGATTGCCTCTGGCAGCCAGCCTGTGGCCACTATAGATAAAATACAGGCACCAGCCAGCAAAGGAAAGCCTCCTTTTCTCTTGTAAAACTTATTTGCTTCTGTCTTCTAAATCATTGTGAAGACTTGGGCCTACTAATAACTTTTTTTTTAGTTAAAATGCACATAAAATTTGCCATCTTAGCCATTTTTAAGTGTACAGGTTAGGTGTATTAAATGCACTCACACTGTTGTGCAGCCATCACCACCATCTATTCCCATAGCTCTTTTCATCTTGTAAATCTGAAACTCTATATTCATTGTTATTATTCCCCTGCCTCACACCTGCAGATGCTCAAGTCCCTTATATAAAATGGCATAGTACAGTTGGCCCTGCATATGCACAATTTTCACGTCTGCAGATAAGGAGAGCCAACTGTATTTACATCTTTCATCAGACCTGGGATGTTTTTGGTTATTAGTCTTCAAATATTTTTTTCTTTTCTTTTCTTTTCTTTTCTTTTCTTTTCTTTTCTTTTCTTTTCTTTTCTTTTCTTTTCTTTTCTTTTCTTTTCTTTTCTTTTTTCTTTTCTCTTCCCTCCCCTCCCCTTCCCTTCCCTTTTTTCTTTTCTTTTCCTTTCTTTCTTTCCTTTCTTTCTTCCTTCCTTCCTTCACTCCTTCCTTCCCTCCCTCCCTCCCTCCCTCTCTTCCTTTTATTTTTTTTTTTTTTTGGTAGAGGGTAATTAGGTTTCCTTATTTATTTTTAGAGGAGGTATTGGGGGTTGTGTATGCCCAGGACCTTGTGTGTGCTGAACATGCGCTCTACCACTTGAGCTATATCCTCCTCCCTCTTCAAATATTTTTTTCTATTCCTTTCTCTGTCTTTCCCTTCTAAGAGTCCTGTGATGCTGATGTTGGTATGCATGAGTGTCTCACAGATTCCTCAGGCTTTATTCATTTTTTTTTTTTCTTCATGCTCTTTGGATAATTTCAGTTATCTTGTCTTCAAGTTCACTGAGCCTGTTCATATAAGCTGTTGAACTCTTCTGGTGAGGTTTTCATTTTAGTTATTGTACTTTTCAGCGCCAGGACCTCTGACTCCTTTTTAAAATAATTTCTCCATCTTTATAGATACCATCATTTTTATTCAGACATAATTTTCCTGATTTTCTTTAGTTCTTTGTTCATGCTTTCCTTTAGCTCGTTAAACATTTAAGGTGATTTAATGTGTATGTTTTGTAATTTTTTAATTGAGAACTGGATATTCTGAGTATTATGTTGTGGTAATTATAGAAATCAGATTCTTTACCACCTCAGGGATTGCTGGGTTTTGCTTGTTGAGGGCTGGAGCTGTCTATGACTTTAATAAAACTATTTTTGCAAAGTGTGTTCCTTGTTGTGTGTGATCATTCAAGTTTATGTTCTGTTGGCTTGCTGACCTGACAGATTTCCTTGAATGTCTGCCCAAAAGGGCATGGAAAAAGTAAAAAACAAGTACAGTTGACCCTTGAAAATGCAGGGGGTTAAGAGGCGCCAACCCCCCCCAATACAGTTGAAAAATCTGTGTATCACTTTATAGTTGGCCCCCCATGTCAGTGGTTCTGCATCCATAGATTTAACCAACTGCAGATTGTGTTGTACTATAGTATATATTGAAAAAAATTCACGTGTAAATGGACCCACACAGCTCAAATTCATGTTGTTCAAGAGTCAACTGTATTGTCTCTTTAAATCCCCTTCTACTGGGAAGCCACTTTGGCTTGTGTCAGTTGGAAACATTGGCCTCTATGCTGGCACCAGTGATCAGTTATCAAAACATACAACCCTACCTTTTTGAGGATGTGGTCCTTATTACCCATTCTGGCTCCCACCGGGAGCCTGGCCATGGCCCCTACTGCTACCCTCCTCCCACCTAGGGGATGGCATTGATGGCAGCTACCACAAAGCTGAAATTCACTGTAATTTACTGGACTTGTCATCAAGCTCCCAAGCTCCCCCCAGGCATTGCAAGGGTTCTGTTAGACTCTAAGAGTTCCAAAATTGTTGCTTCAGATAGTTTCTGCCAGCTCATTTGTTATTTCAGCAAAGGGATAGATTCCTAGAGCTTACTACACCTCCGATTAGAATTTGTTGAAGACTATTCTTTCCCCCATTGAATAGTCTTGGTAATATTGTTGAAAACCAATTGATCCTAAATGTGAGGGCTTACATCTGGATTCTCAGTTTTATTCCATTAATCTGTAGGTTATCTTTATGCCAATACCTTAGTGTCTTGATTATCGTTCATTTGTAGTTAAGTTTTGAAATCAGGAGATTCAGTCCTCCAGCTGTGTTGTTTCAAGATTGTTTTGGCTATTCTGAGTGCCTTGGATTTCCATATGAATTTTAGGAGCAACTTGTCAATTTCTGGCAAAAGTGCAAGCTAGGATTTTGATAAGGAATGCATTGAATCTGTAGATTAATTTGAGAAGTATTGCCACCTTTACAATATTAAGTCTTCCAATCCATGAACACAGATGTCTTTCCATTTATTTAGATCATCTTTTTGCAGCCCTTTCTCCCCAGCTTCCTTTTTCTCCTTATTTATGTGCCTAGAATCACAAGCATTTAGTTAAAGGTGTAGAAGCCTTGACTCCTACCACTTTGTAGAAAATAAAAGAGAAATTGCCAGAAACAGCAAACAAATAATGCCAATATAAACTTTTTGTTTTGTATGAACACATTTAATTCTCACAACTGCACTATGGGATAGAGCCTAATATTCTCATTTTACAGATAAAAGAGATTGAAGCACAAAAATGCTGACTTGTCCAAGGTCACATAGCTAACCAGTAAGGGACAGAACAAGGCACTGAACTAACAACAATCTGATCCAGAGTCCATATCCCTAAACACTCCACTCTCACTCTCCTCTCTCTACCCCAAACGTCAGAAAGCAATCCTGCAGCTTTTATTAGTGTCCTTTTCTCTCTTGCCTATCCAGGCAAATCTTGGTGACATCGTGAAAGATTCAGTTAATATATAACTTAAGGTGATTGATTACTCTGAATCATTTCTCCTTAACTGAGTTTTTGGTATATTTGATCAAAAGTCCTGTGGTTGTAAAAATCATGTTTCACATCTTCCCCAGTTTTCTAGCCTTTTATGACTTTTTGCACACATTCTTTGATTGTCATTTACACGCCAGAGGAATAGAGCTGCCAAATGGCAAATATACTTGAGTTGCTGTGAAGTCATTAGTTTGATTCTAGTGTGTCTTAAGTCTGTTTACTCTTATTGAGGGACGGATGATGTCAAGCAGGGGTTGTGGCTTTCTGAGTTTCAGGAAACTCTGCTCCAGTAAGACTGATCAGTGGTGGCCAGCTCTTTTTACAAGTCTAATGATTCCCTGTGGTGACTACAGCCTGTTTGCACTCCTGCTAGCCTTGCACAGTGTGGGAGTGGTCTGTCCTTCAGACATCTCTCAGCTGTTAAGAGTGGCTACTTCCTGCACTTGGGTAGGTAAACCACAACAATGCATTAACATTCAGTTCTCTCCATTTCACCCAGCAGTCTTGGTGATTTCCTCATGTTTGTGTAAGCATGATGTTGACTCACATTTGTCTGAATAGCTTCCTGAAGGAAGGCTCTCTGGAGCTGTTTGGTGCCTAGAATTTAGTGTATAAGATTCTAGAGTCTTCCTAAGTTAAATTGGATTGGGAATTACAAATAACTGCTAACTGAACCAAAGCAAATATTGTAATGCACTAATGATTGGCTGACTTTCTTATATTTTTAATCCTTTAGTCATTAGTTTTCAATTAATGAAAATATCCTTTTGAGGTGAATATCTTGGATACCTCAGTGGTTCTCAAAGTGGTCCTGAGACTAGTGGTATTAGCATCACCAGAGAATTTGATAGAAATGGAGATTCTCAGCCCCTTCCACAGAACTACTGAATCAGAACCTCTGGTGGTGTGTCCCATTAGTCTGAATTTAAACAAGCCCTCCCTCCAAGTGATTCTGATGCATGCTAAGCTTTGAGAACCTCTGATTTAGTGTATGTGTAGCTTTATTGTAGGAGTAAAATGAAGCACCCACCTACAGGTACCCCAGAATATTTTTTAGTGAGTCTTAATAGTTTCTCTGAAATCATTTTATCTACTTCTTAGTCATTGATAGTCTGACCTACAACTGTTAACTCTTTTGGCTTCTTTCTTTTATAAAATCGCAATCTGCATCTTTGTATGTTTCATAAGTATCTTATTTCCCCACTTGGATTGAATGTCTTGGTCTGAAGTAATCCTTTTTCATAAAAGCAGCTTTCTAAAATGGCCAATAAATACAGGGAAAAGTGTTCAACTCTATTAGTCATCAGAGACATGCAGATTAAAGCCACAATGAGATATCACTACACATCCAACAACTTGACTAAATTTTAAGAAGTACTGTTGAATGGAAAGCAACTGGAACTCGCATTTACCACTGGTGGGAGTGTACAACTACTTAGCAAAACCGTTTAATAGTATGTACTAAAGCAAAACATTCTCTTAAGTATAAAACCACAGAAATGTTTAGTAAATAAGTATACCAAACACATGTGCCTGATTTGTCATAGCAATATTCCTAAAGGCAGAAATAATCAGTCAAGAGCAGAGTACTGCACAGCAATGAAAGTAAACAAAATGCTATTTGAAGCAACCTGGATGAATCTCTGAAAGATTGTTAAAATAAAGTAACCCCAAACAAAATTTAAAATCCAGCAAAGAAATTTAAACCCAGGCAAAACAATCCACAGTGAAAGAAATCAGACTAGTCTAGGAATGACTTAGAAGGAAGGGGACACAAATGGACTTTCTGGGATACTGGTTGTGTTGTGTTGTGTTGTTTGTTTGTTTCTTTCTTTCTTTCTTTCTGGTTGTGTTGTTTCTTGATCTCGGTGGTGGTTTCATAAATGTGCTCACTTTGTGAAATTCATTATACGCAAATTTTTTGTATACCCCCAAAATTATCTCCTGGTGTATTAATTAGTCCTCTTAACACTTCTTTCCTTGTGCTTTATATCATGGTTTTCTTTATTGCTTCCTTCTGACATCTTAAGACCTTTTGAGAATTCAGCCTTTGTGTGTGTGTGTGTGTGTGTGTGTGTGTGTCCCTACCCCCACCCCACCTTTTTTTTTTTTTTTTTTTTTTTGCATGTACACAGTTTAAGTTGAGATTGATTGAGCAATAGTCCAGGAAGGTTTGTCTTTCATGATATAATCATCTACTAGGTGTTTGTTTGGGTTTTATAGGCTCTTATAAAATGCAGATGCAGCTGAAAGAGTTGAGCCTATCATTTATACTTTGTATGTTATTACTACAGTCTATTGGTTTTTCTCACACCTAGCTGAGAGCATGGCTCAAGGAATTGAAGTTTGTTTTATAAGAATTGATTTGGGGTAGAAAGGAGCACTAAATAAAGAAAGGCCAGAAAAGGTGCTGGCTGGTTGTTTGCTTTCATCTAGGAAAGCAACTTTTCCCTTCTGCAAATGGGTTCTTGCTTCATTGTTCTAAAACTTTCAGGATTAGGAATAAGGTAGTGGTTTATACTTAGGGTTCAGCATTACTCCATTTGTGTCATCATAAGGAAATGATCTTAGATAGACAATTTGGTAAAGCAGAAGAACTCTGGAATAGCCTAAATTGTTGGGATAAACCTAGGTTAAATAAAGTTTTAGCAGAGCAATATAAGAATTGGGGGCAGCACTCAAAAGCTTACAGATCATCTCATAATGAATGGAAGTAATCATTTTGGAACATGACCTCCACCATTAATAATATTGGGACAGACAAGAGTTGGGAGACCATAACTTTGAGACTAGCTATGAAACTTGTGCCACAAACTAAAGCTCTTCATTTCCAGAACCGTTTTGAGATCAGAGTTCTTTGGCTTACTGCTTGAGCTTGAGTAGAATGCATCTGCCAGAGGTAGTACTGGTCTTCACTTTGGATCAGCTGCTACTGTATCTGGGCTCTCACCAGAAGCTTGAAAAATTCTAGCTTGTGGTTTGAGTAAGCTGATTATTTTGCTGGTACTTTTGTGACTGCCTATGGAATTTTTCCCCCCAAAAGTTGGTATCTTGGATCCTGGGCTAGATGTCCTTTATAAGTAAGATCTTAAGCTAGTTTATTTTAGGAAAATTCATATAGATTGTGTCCTAAAATGAATTTTAAGCAGAAAGCCATTTTTCTGCTTAAAGGCTACTAATAATAAACAGTTGTTGCCAAATTAGTCTCCTAGTACTCTTGAGTAGTTCTTGGCCTGTGTAGATGGAAGTGGTTTGAGTTGCAGTTTATTCTCTTTACAGGTAGATTCTTCAGATAACTTAACCTGGGCAAAGTATAGGTCTCACCTGTTTAGAGCACTGTAGATAAACTCTATAAGACACATGGAGGTGAAGCTGGTTAGTTAGACTTGGTTCTCTAATGTTTTGAGATTAAAGATATATTAACAGTGTTTTGTTAGGTGAATAATTTCGTTTGAAAGAAATTTGGCCTGGTTATCAAAGCAAGCGGAGTTTGGGTTAAATAAAGTTTCAAATTTTATATCTGAATCAAGTCAATTTTTAATTTTGAATCTAAGATCCAAAAGAGCTCTGCTTTTATTGCTTTATAAATCCCAGGTTCCCACAGCCATCTCCTGAAGTTCGATTAACTTGCTAGAGTGGCTCACAGAACTCAGGAAAATATTTTACTTATTAGATTACTCTTTCCTATAAAAGGAACAGTCAGATGCATAGGGCAAGGTGTTTGGGAAGGGATGAAGAGCTTCCATTGCCCTCTTTGGGTGTGTCACCCTTATAGCACTTCCATGTGTCCACCAACCTGGAAGCTCTCTGAACCCCGCCCTTTTGGGCTTTGGTTGGGGGGAGGAGGGTCTCATGCAGATATGCTTGATTGCCTCACTGGCCAGTGGTAATTAATCCAACCTCCAGCTCCTCTTTCCTATTTGGGGGTGAGGGGTGGACTGAACGTTCCAACCTCCTAATCACATGGTTGGTTCCGCTGGCAACCAGTCTCCATCCTTAGTGATTCTCCAAAAGTCACCTTATTAACTTAAACTCAGGTATGGTTGAAAAGAGCTTATTATGAATAACTGGATATTCTTCACCTAGATCACTCTGGAGCTATTTGAGGACAAAAGACCAAATATTAAAACAAATAACTCTCCCATTGCTCATATCACTTAGGAAGTTACTAGGGTTTTAGGAGGGAGCTGTGTGCCAGGAACTGGGATGAAGACTAAATATATATATATATATTTCTTACTATAAACATACTATCACAATTATACACTTAAAATTGGTTAAAATGGAAAATTCTGTTACATATTATTATTGCATCTAAAAATAATCTAATATACCAAAAGCCATTGAATTGTATACCTTTTCGCCCAGCTTTATTGAGATATAATTGATATGAAGCACTGTCTAAGTTTAAGGTGTACCAAGTGTTGTGTTGATACACTTATATTGCAAAACAATTACCACCAAAGCATTAGCTAACACATACATCATGTCACATAATTACGGTTTCTTTTTCGTGGTGAGAACATTTAAGATTTACACCTTTAGCAACTTTCAAATATATAATATAGTATCATTAAACTAATAATCATTATATGCTATGCATTAGATCCTCAGAATTGTATACTTTAAATGGGTAAAAGGCAAAAGATTTAGTTGATCTGAAGAGAAGCCAGAGTGTTTAAATGGGTAAATTACATGATATGTGAATTGATTTCAATAAAAGTATTTTTTAAGAAAGCTTTTATATGTGTGTATACACACTTTATAGAATACTTATATATTCACACTATATAACACACACTAGAGTAGCTTCTTTTCACATGTGCCATGTTCCCCCCCGTCCTTCTCGCCCCCTGACCAGTTGGATGTCACATGCCTTTCATTGAGTGTTAGTGGGCACAGGGTTCCCATGGCATGTTTGCTTTGTAGACCTGGCCTAGTTTATCTGTTTACTGACAGAAATCGAGGCTAATGGAGTTTGATTTGTAGGCCTCTTTGGCAATGAGTAAATCCTTTGTTGTCTCTCCCAGTTGCACACATTACATTTCAGCCACTTCTTTAAAAACATAAGTTTTTAAAACTATGTACCTTTTGCTAGAACACTTTTTCAGTTTGAAAATAAGTATATTTTAATAACATACTGCCCTTATATTCAGTAAAATCTAGTAATTGTAAGCTTCTTTCCTCATTGGTAAATTGAATAAGTATACCTGCCTCTGCAAGTTCAGGATCAAATCAGTTCCTATCAAATGTACATCAGGAAGTGCATTGTGATAAACCAGTGTAGGTAAGGTATCATGGTGGCTCATGAAGGTCCACAGAGTTTGTTAAGATCTGTTGTAGTATAGCATATTTTGAAACTCCTGACACCATTTGTATCATTAAAGAGAGAACCAGAAGAATGACTAGCATAGTGTGTTTTTTGAAAAAGTTGTATGTCACGTTGTAGGGTGAGGCAGAAATGGAGTCAGGAGCTACAATTAGCCTGTATTAGTGGTAGGCATCCCTCTCAGACATGACAGTGGTTGTCCTCCAAGCACCCAACCCTCTGATGGGGCCAGTGAAGGTACATGCCTTGGAAAGTGCTTCATCATCAGTGCCAGCAGAAGAGTTCCCCTGAAAAGGGGCATTGCTCTGAGTATAACCATGTCAGCTAGGATTTGAACATCACAGAAAAGATGTTCGTATTCTCTGTTCTCAGTGCTTTCAGGAGAGGATGTTTATGTCCAGACAGCCCTTACTTCCTCTTGTGGAAGGAAGGTGGTGGTTTCCTGGAGGGTGACCTCTTGCCATTCATTCCCAGCACTACTCCTCAGCAGGGCCAGTACTGTCCTGAGTCCCAATCTTTGATAAGTTTTCAGTCTTTGAACAAATAAAATAAAAGTTCCTGCTTTCTAATAGAAACTTTTAAATAACACTTAGTAATTTTTTTTTATTGTATTTTATGCTTTAACCACTAGATCATTGAATGCCAGCCACAGACAGCCACCCACGTGGCCTGTTGGGTTTATTCTATTGCTGTGTATCAAGTATAGCTTAAAGTATCAATATCAAGCATTCTAGATACATTTGGAAGGTCCTTCCTGACTTTTTTGGTGTGGTCTTCAGTAACTTTGTCAATGAGACTGTACCAGGAGGACAGTGGGGCTTCCAAGTTGCCTACAGAATAGTAATTGACAACAGAGCAAGACAAAAGAGGCAATGCAGGCTCCAAGTCCAGGCCACCTTAATTTGTCATTGTTGTGGCTGGTTTTGAGATGTTGCACCAGTCACTGATACTGCATATGTTCCCATCCTGGGAATGTTCTTGGTCTTGAAAATCGGGCCAAGGCTGGGCCCAATATGTTTGATACACTGTCACCCTGTGAACAGTAAAAATTAAGAGCAGGCATCTTTGTTGTGGTGCTGCCTGGCTTTCTGACGGCATTTTCCAGGGATGTTTTTAGACATGAAGGATCCAACTGCAACACAGTGATGATAGGAAGCATGTACTTAAAACTGAAGGCTTTTGAAAGGCAGATAGCAAACATTATATATGGTATATCAGGCCTAAATGGGAAGCTGGAATGTTGAGTCTCCAGAAACATCCCCAGTAAGTCAGATAGAAGTAGCTTCAGGTTGATTTACTCTGGTAGTCTAGCTTTTCAAAGGAATGCCATTGAAATTCTCTGCTGAGCATAGGGCATGTCTGGGGCCAGTTAGTATTCCACACTGAAGTCTTTTTCAATATTTTAATGCTTGGCCTGTGGAAGTTTGATTGGAATTTCAGTTTTTTGAGTCTTTATAGGGTTTAAAAATCAGTATTTTGGGGAACCAGTCCCCTTCTTTAGGCTTTTATTCCTCTGTGTGTGGATCCCACTCAACATATCCTTGCCACATTAAGGCAGCTGGGAATACAGCTCTAAGTGGGATAGGCCAAGCCAGAAGTGCAGTCTCTGACCTAAAGGAACTTAAACCCAGGAATGGATATGAGTCAAGCACAAAGAAAGAAACTGCCACATCTCACCTAGATTAGGATGCCTGGTATAAGAACCAAGACTGGTCCGAAGCCCCACTTGGAGGTAACATCTTATTTCTGGAAGTGGAAGATACAGGACCAGAAAATAGACTTTGGAACAGAAGGTGATAGTTGAGATGACAGGTGAGTTACTCTTTTCTGGGGAAAAGGAAACATTTATCAAAGAAAGCATTGCTTTATAAACAGACTTATACTGTATAGCACAGGGAACTATATTCAATATCTTCAGTAATTTATAGTGAAAAAGAATATATGTATGTTCCTGTATGACTGAAGCATTGTGCTGTAAACCAGAAATTGGTACATTGTGTATACTTCAATAAAAATATATTTTTTTGAAAAAAGCATTGCTTTCAACACAGATGGAGAAATTTTACAAGGCCAGTTAATGGACCTAGATGTGTGATAAAGAATGAAGAGAAGGTAGGAAGAAAAAATAGGTTACTCTTAGAATTTTAGAGGACCATAGAGATAAAACTGATGTGTCTTGACCTGATTTTGGCATTGAGGATCTTATAAAGGCCTTTGAGCAAAGGCATGATGGACTGAAGCCCAGGCATAGGAATGGAGGATTTGATTGCAGCAGGCAGGATAGAAGGAAAGTGAGGAAGCCAACCAGTTAGTTGGATTCTTTCTTTTTTCCAGGTAGGGAATACTGAGGACTTGAACTGAAATACTGACTATGAAACAATGAGTGTGTTAGGAGTATAATTTTGTTTTCATCACCAAGATTGATGAAACTAGGGAGAGAAGATTTGGCAGAAGCTTGGATGATGTCTTGGAGATGTTGAATTTGATGTGCAAGCAGAGTACAGAGTTTAGGTGTGTCAGGAGTTTGAGAACAGGGACTGGGTCAGAGATAGAGACTTGAGAATCACGTGCATAAAAGTGATATTTGAAGAACTGGAATCCCCAGAGATAGGTAGAGTATTAGGAGAGTGAGGTAAAAAACAGTCTTGAAGGGAATGGTTAGGTGTGGAAGCTGAAGCTAAGGAAACAGAAGACTTAAGAGATCAGTACATCTGCATATCATGTGAGGGAGGGCCAAGGATTGGGAGGAAAGGTGGTAAAAAAATGTCAAGGAGAATGAGGACTGGATTTTGTGAAGGTAAGTCATTGGTGACTTTTGAGAAAGCTTCAGTAAAAGTTTGGGCAGAATGCAGATTTAAGCAAGTGAATGGATATGAAGCAAGCAGAAATGTATACCTTTTCTTTGAAACAGACCAGAGAGAGGAATGTAAGTAGAGGAAAACATGGATATGGAAAGATTTCTTGTTTTAAAATAGGGCACCCTGCACTTTATTGTAGACTGAAAGAAGGGAGCTAGTAGAGAGGGAGAGATGGGGGGTGGGTGTGGAATACCACAGATATGGCAATACTGTGTGCACTGAAAGGGCCTAGAGGACCTAAGGTTAGGCCTGGGCAGGAGAGAAGAGACCCTAGGAAGGAGTAACTGCTGTTCATTGAGTGTGTCTTGTAATGCCAGACCCAGTAAGAGATGCCTACATAGATCCCTACATCTCCTCTGAAAGGGGTGCTGCACTGGAGGGCTGTGGTTATGGGCTCCTGAGAGTCACTGAACTCTCTACTCTTGTGTCCTTTGAATACAAAGTATGGGATTACATGGGACACTGCATGTAACCTGTCAGTTGCTTTTCTTGGGCACCCATTTCTGTTTGCGTATGGATGCGAAATATATTGCAACATTGGTTGTCTTTGTTTCATTAGCTGTAACCACTTAATAGAATTTGCTGATGTTTGGTCCACAGCCAGAACACATTTTTGTCTGTGTGATTTGGGAAAGGCTGGTCTTGTGATGGCAGAGAACATAACTTGGACTGGATATTTTCTGTGCCCTTTTACCACCATGAGAGAGCTCCTTTTGACTTGATTGAGGGTGACACAGTAACTTACATTAAAGATTTTGAACTGAGGAAAGAAAATAAGAACTTTTAAAAGAAATATACAGTCCTTGCATAGTATTACAGGTTACTTAAATATGGAAAAATAAACCACTACTCAAAGCTCTTGAGAATCATCTGAGGCTGAATTGAGCCTAGAAAATGCTACCTCTGGCAGAAAGACTGCAGAGAGTACTCAGCTTGGTTTCCTTCCTCAAGCTGGCAAGCCATGTACTTGAAAATATACTGGATTATAACAAAGTGGAAAGAAACGATACTAGAGTAAAATTTCCTGCGTCATTTCAGGAAAAAATAGCAAGTTTCATTTTCTGATGTTTGTACTTTGTACTTGTCAGCCACACAGGTTGAATTGCCAGACTCCTAGCATCCCACAAATCAGCGTGTAATTGTAGGCTTTCATTTTCATTTGGTCCCATAACCACTTGTAATTTCTTTGTCATCAATAGAGACTGAGTGGTTTTCCACTTTTCCTGGGCAAAATGTTCCCCAAGAAAAATTTTCTAGAGCCTTTTTGGTTGCTCCCTGGCATTTTCATTTTGTATGTTCTTAGCAACATTAGATTTAGAGTGATTATTTCCTTTTTCTCTTTTTTTTTTTATAATGAGAAAGGATGGGGGGGTAATTAGGTTTAGTTATTTATTTATTTTTAATGGAGGTACTAGGGATTGAATCCAGGACCTCATGCATGCTAACACAGACTCTATCACTGAGCTATACCCTCTCCCAAGGAATTATTTCTTTAAGAATTGAGTACCTTCTAGGAGGGATGCTATTCAAAGATGGCAGCCTTTTTTTTGAACCAGGGACTCCCTGATGCATTTTGTTTGTATCCTGTAAGGTCCTTGTTGCCTGACTTGGGATATAAGCCAATACGAAGTTAGGCCTGAGGAGATGTGTAAAGTACATAAAACCTTGAGATGAATTTGAGAGCGTGATAAAAAGTAGAAAATGGTTTATGAATCCTATCAAGATGTTAATGGTCAGACTGAACATAGGGGAAGGACTTCTATTAAAGAAATTCATAGTGTCTATGCCCTGGATTATTTCCTAGGAGACTGAAGATGAGGCAATGTATCTCTCCTTTCACATTAAAATTTTTTTGTTTTGTTTTTGGATTTACTAAATACCAACTGCTTGTCCAATAAAGTATTGAACTGTATAAGGCTGTGAAGAATTTAAGATATGTCCTTTGTTTTGAGGTAATTTACTGTCTGGGAAGGCAAAACACAAGTGAAATAAGTACAGGGCCTTGAAGTAGGTCCCATATTTATTAGGAATCCAAAGCAAAAATGGAGGGAGGGATAGAGGAGTGGAATGGGTGGCCAAAGTGCTTGAGCTATATAGTTTAAATGGCTTTTCTCAATATAGTACTGTTTTGATTGCATGGTCTTATTGTTTAAAGAATTGGATTGAACACATATCCCCTTTATATATATATGCTTATTGTTGTGCTTCCAATTATTAGTATTATCCTCAATCCTCAATTTGCTTTTTTTTGCAAAAAATAAAAAACTTTTAAAATTACTAGATCATATTGTGGATTTGGTTAAAACTTTTGTGTATATTCTTAGTACATAATTCACTGCATTATATCACAGATGTTCTGAAAACTCCCAAGTAAGTGATGGCAGTGTCAGCCATTCCCATTATAGGACCCTATGCTTATGAGTTTATGTGTATTAAAATTTAAAGCTAACTTACATTTTCTAGACTAAAAAAAAAAGTTTCTAATGTTTCCTTCATGTACCCCAATGGACTGTCTCACTACTCCAGTTTGAGAAATGTTCCGTTTAGATAATATGATTTTGTCAGTATGTATCATTAAGGATTAGTTTGCTGTAGGTAACAGAGACCTGAAAAATACTACCTTAACCAAGACAGTTATTTTTCATTCACATAAAAGAAGTGTGGAAGTAGGGAGTCTGGGGCCGAGGTGGTGGGTGGTTCATCAAGATCATCTGGGATTTAGGCTCCTTCCACCTTTTATTCCTCCAACTTCAGACTGTGGCACTCATCCTGACATTCTAGGATTACTGTTTAGAAAACAGCCCTGACTCCAGGTTTAAGCAGCAAGGAGGAAGAGGATGAAGGGCATGTGGGTTCAACATTAAGGAAGACTTCCTGAAAGTCCCACAAAATACACTGACTACATCTCGGGGTCTGAAATTTTGTGCATGGCCATACCTAATGTAAGGGAAACTAAGAAATGTAATCTTGTAGCTGGGCAACAAAGTGCACAAGTTAAAATTGGAGAGCTGTTCTAAGAGGTCATGGTAGGAAATGGAGTTGACCACTTGTCTATATGCCAAATGGAGAGAGTTTGTTTTTTTGTTTTTTGTAACAGCTTTACTAAATATCCACATACTTTACAATTCACACATTTAAAGTGTACAATTCAGTGGTGTATAGAATATTCATAGACTTGTGCAACCATCATTTTGTAAAAATTTCATCACCCAATAAAGAAGCCCCACTGTTCTATTAGTAGTCATTCCGTGTTCCTCCCTCCCCCCAACTCCTTTCCCCCAGCAATCACCAGTATACTTTATGTCTCTGCATTTGCCTTATCTAGACATTTCATGTAAATGGAATCACAATATGGGTTTTTGTGGCTAGCTTCTTTCCCAAATTGTAATGTTTTCAAGGTTCATGTTGTAGCATGTATTGGAACTACTCCCCACACTTTATTGCTGAATAATATTCCATTGTGTAGCTAAACCATATTTTATCCATTCATCAGTTGTTAGACATTTGGTTTGTTTCTTTTTGACGATGATGAATAATGCTGCTGTGAACATTCATGTACAAGATTTTGTGTGGACATATGTTTCCATTTCTCTTGGATGTATATGAGTAGAATTGCTGGATCAGATTCAGTCATATCCTTTGCCCATTTTTAAATCGGATTATTTGTCTTGTTATTGAGTTGTAGGAATTTTTAATATATTTGTGGTCCAAATTTACATCGATTGCAACCTCACAAGAGAGCCTGAGCCAAACTACCTATCTAGGCTGCTTTTTTTTGTTCAGTTGTAAGAGTTCCTTATATATTCTCGATACAAGTCCCTTATCAGATAGGTTACTTGCAAACATTTGCTTCTATTCTGTGGGTTGTCTTTTCATTTCCTTGATGCTATCTCTCTTTTTTTTAATTAAAAAAAATTTTAGTGGTGGGGGTAATTAGGTTTATTTATTTGTTTAACAGGGAAATACTGGGGATTGAACCTAGGACCTTGTGCATGCATAGCGACCACTCTACCACTGAGCTATACCTTCCCCTCCTTGATGCTATCTCTTGAACCACAAACGTTTTTAGAATTTTTATAAAGTTTAATTTATCTTTTTTCTTTTCTGGTGATAGATATATTTGTGAATGTACTATTCACAGTATACTGGATAAATATATTATTCACAACAGCCAAAAGGTGGAAGTAACCCAACTGTCTATCCAATGAATGGATAAACAAGATGCAGTATGTACATTACAGTGGAATATTATTCAGTCTTAAAAGGAAACACATGCTACTAAGTGAAGAAACCTTGAAGGCTTTATGCTGAGTGAAATAAGCCAGTCACAAAATCACAAATACTATATGATTCGACGTACATGAGGTAGTTGGAGTAGAAAAATTCAGAGGCAGAAAGTAGAATGGTGGTTGACGGGGGTGGGTAAAGGGTGTTACTGTTAATGAATATAGAATTTCATTTTTGGCAGGCAAGAATTCTACCACTGAACCACCAATGCTAGAATTTCATTTTTGAAAAGTGAAAATAAGTTCTGGAAAAGGATGGTTGTGATGGTTATACAAGAATCTTGAATATATGTAATGCTACTAAACTGTTCATTTAAACTGTTAAAATGATAAATATTGTGTATATTTTACTGCATTTTTTAAAAACTAAAAACTATCTTAAGGTAAGAAGCTCTTAGATTTGGGTCTATAATCCGTTTTGAGTTAATTTTTCTAAATGATCTGAGGTATGGTTCTAACTCCTTTAGAATGTAACTATTCAGTTGTTTCAGCTCCATTTGTTGAAAAGACTGTTTTTCTTCTGTTGGATTGTCTTGGCATCCTTGTTGAAATTTGCTTGACCCTAAATGTGAGGGCTTATTTACTTCTGGACTCTCAGTTCTACTCCATTAGTCTATATGTCTGTCTTTATGGCAGCGCAACACTGTCCTGATTACTGTAGCTTTGTAGTAAGTTTTGAAATCAGGAAGTATGAGTCCTGCAGGTTTGCTCTTCTTTTTCAAGATTGTTTTGGCCATTTTTGGTCCGTTGAATTTCCACATGCATTTTCTGATCCATTCATTGTCAGTTTCTGAAAAGAAACTAGCCAGGGTCTTGATAGGGATTGTGTTGAATCTGTAGGTTAATTTGGAGGATATTGCCATTTCACAGTGTTGTCTTTAAACCCATAAACATGAACATCTTTCCATTTATTTAGGTCTTTAATTTCTCTCAACAGTGGTTTTTTTGTTTTGTTTTCAGAGTATGTTTTGACTTCATTTTAAAAACGTATTCCTATTATTTTTGATGCTGTTGTAATAAATTGTTAATTTTATTTTCAGTTTGTTCACCGCTGGGGTATAGAAATACAATTGATTTTTGTATGTTCATCTTGTATCCTGCAACCTGGTTGGATTTATTAGTTCTAATTTTTTTTTAGTGAGTTCTTTAGGATTTCCCATACATAAGATCATGTCATCTGCACATTAAGATAATTTTACTTCTTTCCTAATCTGGATGCCTTTATTTCATTTTCTTTCCTAATTGCTAGAACCTCCAGTATTATGTTGGATAGAAATGGCAAGAGTAGACATCCTTGACTTGTTTCTGATCCTGAGGGAAAGTTTTCAATCTTTTCACCATTAAGTGTAATGTTAGTTATAGGGTTTTGGTATGACTTTTTGGTGCTAAGTGGAAAGGTGTACTAGCATTTTGTGTTTTGGTGTCCCCCATGATCAGAAAAGTGTGTCATAGCCTGAAGCTATTGTGGCTTCTTGTACATTCTAGACAACACTTTTGTCTTATGTTTCAGCAATGGCTGCTATCCGGAAGAAATTGGTGATAGTTGGTGATGGAGCCTGTGGCAAGACTTGCTTGCTCATTGTCTTTAGCAAGGACCAGTTCCCGGAGGTGTATGTACCTACGGTATTTGAGAACTATGTGGCAGATATTGAAGTGGATGGAAAGCAGGTGAGTATACTTTCCATAACAACTGGTACTATTTTGCATGTTAGGCTACTCATAGAGCCTAGAGAAAATTAGGCCTTTTTGTCTTTTCAGTACATAATATAACAATAACAAAAATGTTAGAATGAGAAATCCATTCTCCTCCTGCCTTTTAGCTCAGTTTTGTTCATTTTTAACTGTTATCATCTAGACTTTGTCCACATTCATTTCACGTTTCGTGTAGGGAAGCTTTAGAATATGTGTTCTTTCCATCTTTATATTTGAAATTTAGTTTGTTGCCAAATGGATAATAACTAAAATGAACCTCTTTATATGCATGGACTTTTTTTCCTGTCATAGTATTTCATTAAGTGCTGAAGTATGAGATACTAGGTCAACAGATCCTTATCGATCTATGTTTCTCAGAGGGTCATACTGATCTACACCACCAGCAGTGTGACATTTAAACAGCATCCTCACTTTTTTTTTTTTTTTTTTTTACTTTAACAGAAACAGGCTGCTACAGTTGCTTCAATTATCTGTCACTGGTGTTGAGAACAGTGGTCCCCATGTCTGCCCTGAAAGCCCATTGGAAAAAGTGGGGCAATGCTTTTCTGGAATTAGAATATATATTTTTTCCCTGTTCTGCTCCCTTTTGTTATCAAAATAATATTTTACCCAGATTCCTGTACATCTTTTGAAGAGGAATGAAATTCTCACTGCAAATGGGTCAGCTGAAAAGAAAACTAGAACAAGGGGCTCTTCTCCAACACACTCAGTCCTCTTGGGCATTCAGTCACATGTCTCATAGTGCTAATTTATTGGCTTCCATAATACCATCTCCTTTCTTCCTTCTCATGTTCCTTCTTTACCTACTACCCTTTTCTGTTCCAGTATTACTTAGCTTCATTTTGTAGGACCGTGTGTGGAAAGCACATTAGGCCAGCTGCTTAGAATTCTAGGGTTCCTCATTATAGGTTGTCTTAATAGTTCTCTGAGCATGAGTAAGCTGCCTAATCTTTGAGCCACTTTTCATTTGTGAAGTGGTTTAAACCATTTTATGGTTCACATCGGGGGTCTATAAAGTAACCAACAGCATTTGAAAGCATCAAAACATTTGGCAAACGGGACTGAACTGGACAGCATAATGAAATTATTTCCATTCATCTCCTTTAGTCATTAGTGATGGCCATCTATGTAAATTCTGAGCATTTTCAGATAGTTTTTCTCCTTTCTTGTGGATTACTTTAACCTTTGTGTTAGTGCTTCCAAGGTTTTCTGTAGACCTGGCCTCGTTTTTCTGTCTCTCTGACTCTCTTTCCTCTCTATAACTTTACTTGCCTGATGTTTATAAAAATTGCAGTTTTTAGAAATTTCAATCTAAAACAATTTAAATACCCTTTCTACCTTCAGGCTTGATTCTAACAAAATTGAACACTCCTTTATTTTACTATTTTGGACAGTTTTTCATTTGAAGGTACTATGGTAGGTGTTACTTATTCTGAAAGTAAGTAATAGGATTAACTTGCACTCTCGTGTTTATTTTTCCTATCACAGGTAGAGTTGGCTTTGTGGGACACAGCTGGGCAGGAAGATTATGATCGCTTGAGGCCCCTCTCCTACCCGGATACCGATGTTATACTGATGTGTTTCTCCATTGACAGCCCTGATAGTTTAGGTGAGTAGTGCTGCAGCCTGATGTTTGCTCTGTTTTTACAGGGCAGCAGGTGGGCCAAGGGTATTGTCATTATTAACACAAACAGTCATTAAGGGACTGCTGGTGGCCTGGGCTGTTGCTGGGGAGATAGGGTTAGAGCAACCCTTTCTATTCCATGCTTGTACTCAATTCAGGGACAGTACTAGGGGGTGCTCTGAGACTTTGAACCACTTGCTCAAGGTCATGTGGCCCAAGAGCCAAGTTGAGATTGAACCCCCTGTGTGGTGTCTCCCAGAACTGAGACAAAGTGGGTGCTCTCTGCTATTGCTTTACTTTGGTTTGTTTTTAACAGTTGTGTTTTAGTTTGGATTTTCAAATTAGTCTGGCTTCCTTTAGGGGCCTGTTGGAAGGCCTTGTAGTCCGGGGCAGAGCTTTAGGCCACAGGGAAAACAGTGTCATGTGACACCTTCCCCTCAGACACACACACACACATCATGGACTTTACCTAAATCCTATAGAAATGAGCAGGACTTTGTGCCCTTTGTTTGTCTAATCATCCAAGGTATAATCCTATAGGGACAAAAATACCTTTAGGGCAAAAAAAACTATTTATCAGTCTCACTTTTCTTTTAAAAATGTGTCTCCTGGAGGACGGGAGAGGGGAAATGTGTCTCCTAATCTTGAAGGAAGTCTTCAGCTTTTAACCTCTGTCTGTTTATTATGACTTGTTTCTTGCTCTCTCCTCCCCCAGAGGGCAGGTCCTAGGGAGGAGAGCAGAGGTAGAAAGTAAAGAGGCAAAGAGAGATTAATCTCCCTCTCTGAAGTACAAACACAACTGGAGATAATAGGGTCTGATGTTGGAGAATGCTGTGCCTTCACTGATGGTCATTACAAGACTGTGATAGGTAGGTGGGGCCCCTTTCCGAAGCTGACTAAGCTAACTTGGTTTTGCCAAAGGCCTTTAAAAATTCTCTTATCTTGGCTAGGAAAGGGGAAGAATTCCACCAGTAGTTTGCCCGAGTAAAATGTGTTCATGGGAGCTCAGAAGTCTGTATCAAGAAAATGAAAAGCTAATGTCAGCCTAATGCCAGATTGTTTTACCTGGTTGGGTGTTATACCATGGCTGAGTCTAGGTGTAGCATAACAAGTTTCATCAGCAATCAGAATGTTGGTGTGCAAGTTTCAGCCCTGTTGCTGGCCAACCCTGTGATGATAGTTTACTTTTTGGAACCTCTGCTGTCACACTGGCAATTGGTCTAGAGTCTAGACTCTAGTTGTGACCTGGGGTCAGCACACTTCTGTAAAAGGCTAAATATTAAATATTTTAGGCTTTGTTGGTCATGTGTTCTCTGCTGCATCTACTGAACTTTGCCACAACTACTCAACTCTGCTTCTGTAGCACTAAAGTAGTCATAGAAAATATATAAATGAATGAGCTTGGCTCTCTTCTAATAAAACTTTACTTATAGACTCTAGGCAAGATTAACTTGCTGATCCCTGATCTAGATAAGGATTCCTTTTCTCTAGCCTTACGGAATTCCCAAAGGCTGTTAAAATACCCCATTGTAAATCCATGTGAAGTAATGTGCCTGATGTGATCAGATTACTTTGAGGGTGGAAGGGTGGATTGCCATCACTGAATTAAAAAGTAAAAAATTAAGTTTCAAAATTATTCATGAAAGGTGAAGACAAGTCAGAGGGAATTCATTTTCATTTTACGTATTCTCAATTCCAGGGGGTGGGGGAACTACTGGAGTATTAATTTCATATATTCAAGCAAATAATTATTGAGGGCCTACTTATGGACTTTATATTCTAGAGACAGGGAGGCAGAAGAACAAAAACAACTTTAAATCCAGTTGCAAGAAATGGTATAAATAACATTCATAGGGCTAGGTATGGAATGGGCTAAGACAGTATCCTCTTTTAGAGCATAGGATGGTCAGCAACCTCACTGAAAAGGTGACTTCTGAGCAGAGACCTAAGGTAGGTGAGGGAGGTCAATACAGATACCCAACAAAAGAACTGCCCAGGCAGGGGGAACAGCAGGTACAAAGTCAGAGGCAGGAAGAGGAAGGAAGGAGTCCAGTGTAGCTGTAGCAGAGGGAGTGGGAGTGAAGTTGCAGAGCTGTGTGGTTAACGGTTTGTACCTCTCCTTTCCTCATGAGTGAGATAGGGAAGGTTTAAACAAAGGACCGATGTGATCTCACCTACCCTTTAAAGTGATCGCTGTTGCAGCTGAACTGAAAACTGACCACAGGGTGCAGAGATAAGAGCAAGATTTAGTGCTGAGGGTATTTAGCTTCACCGTTAGCTATGCTGACCCCTTTTCTCTTTATGGCTCTGAAGACTGAGACACTGCACTTCTTTGGGAACCCCTTTGTTCTGGAATAAGGCTTTGAGTTTCAAGTTGTCACATTAGTGATTGACCCTGTAGCTGCTGTATAGCAAAGGAAAAAAGGAAGCAGACAACTGTCTGCCTTGTGTGCTGAAGAGCAGAGCACTGAATTACAAGCGTTTCCTGACCTCATTCATGTAGCTTCTCTACGTGTGTTCTTTTAGCCAGAAGGCAGAGCATCTTTCTATGTTCTCAGTAACTCCTACCTTTTGGTAATGTGTCTTGAAGTCAGAGAATGAACAGTTTACTCCTAAAATACAGTCTCAAATTATAGCCAGTACTGTTTAAACGATCATCATACTGAGTACTCTGTATGCATTGACTGAAAATAATGTTCTGTGTAAGGTATTAACTGTATTCCTCATTTTATAGTATCATCCCTGACACTGAGATGCTAAAGGTGGTGGGTGTGGGAGGTTGAACCCGGGTCACTCTTCCACTATGATGTACATACAACCTTTTAAATTACTGCAGTATTGGTAAGAAGCTACAACTGGTTGTCACTCATTTTCAAAAGCCACTCAAGCCACTCAAAATACCAGTAATCCACAGGGTGAGTCATGTTGAGGGTCCATGAATAAGGTGTAGAGAAGGCATGTGGACCATGGGCCAGCTGTAGCTGCAGAATGAGGACTCCTGTAAGATGTGGTCAGAATCATCTGCCAACAGTGACATGCATGGCTGGTAGGGAGGCTTCTTCCTTGTGGCAGGTAGCACCATTGTGGAGCTATCCTATGTTCTGGATCCTTTTCTCCTCCAGAGCCTTTACGTGGGACATATCTCCAGAAGAGCTGAACTCCTTGGTGGGACTGAGAAAAATTGGTGATTCTGTGTTTAAGGGAAGGGAGGTTAGATTTTGCCTTTTTTGTAATTTTGAAACTGGTGGATTCCATTAAATGCCCAGCATACTTCTCAAGAAGATTTTTTGTAATTTAACTAGGGGTCTTGGAGATTCTTCAAGATAGAATTGTATGTATCCCTAAATTATGTGCAATTTGCCTCTTTCAGAAAACATCCCAGAAAAATGGACTCCGGAAGTCAAGCATTTCTGTCCGAACGTGCCCATCATCCTGGTTGGGAACAAGAAGGATCTTCGAAATGATGAGCACACAAGGCGGGAGCTAGCCAAGATGAAGCAGGTATGGTCTGGGGCAGGGCTGTCTTCCTTTAGCATTCTTGAACCCAGGCCCCAAGGTTGGAGGTTCAGGGAGAAACCAGCAGAAGCCCTCACAGGTCTAGCTGTTTCAGAGAGAGTCTCAGAAGCCTCTCTCTGTCCATCTGGCCCTTATTGACTTGGGCCTGTACAGAGGGTCCCTAACACTCCCTAGTTATTAGAGATGGAACCTCTCCTGTGAGGTAGTGCTGTGCCCTTAAAGATTGCCTGCCTAAGATGGGACCATCAAAGTAGTAGTCAGCACTCCAGATTCAGGAACTTTATCAGGCTTTTGATTTCTCTCTCTAGTTACTATCTTTATATATGTGAGGCCAAAGCTAAGTTGGTGGCAACTGAAGGATTAGGAAATCCCTAATGCCTTTATAAAAGTGATTTTGAAGGTGACATCTTGGCTTCTGAGAAGACAGGTGGCCCAGTGGTAGAGGACTTCCCTATTAAAGGAGAAATGCCTTGAAGTCTTAGTCCAGGTTCTCCCACTGAAGTTTCTCTTGTCTATATGTCAAAGTCATGATCTGTTTCCTTCCCTGGGCATTCAGTCCTCTGTGAAGCTAACTAAGAAGACCCAAAGGCTTACCTTGGGTCAACAGCTTGAATAATTTTGCCCTTGATTCCCTCAGCCTTCCAGGGCTTCTCTGGCCTCTCCCTCTTTCACTCTACTTCACAGAGAAGAGCTCGTTTGATAGGGATTTTATAGTGGGGGTGGGGGTCAGTCCCCACATATGAGTATCATGAGACGGAACTCAAGTCTGGGAGTTTGGCAGCTTTTTAAAAGAAGTCTTTTAGCTGAATTTGAATACTCTACACTTACTTACTATATGTATGTAACACTGTTAACTAAAAATGCTCTCTTCTCTTTGCTAGGAGCCAGTAAAGCCAGAAGAAGGCAGAGATATGGCAAACAGGATTGGTGCTTTTGGGTACATGGAGTGCTCAGCAAAGACCAAAGATGGAGTGAGGGAGGTTTTTGAAATGGCCACAAGAGCTGCTCTGCAAGCCAGACGTGGGAAGAAAAAATCTGGGTGCCTTGTCTTGTGAAACCCTGCTGCAAGCACAGTCCTCATGCGGTTAATTTTGAAGTGCTGTTTATTAATCTTAGTGTATGATTACTGGCCTTTTTCATTTATCTATAATTTACCTAAGATTACAAATCAGAAGTCATCTTGCTACCAGTATTTAGAAGCCAACCATTGATTATTAATGATGTCCGACCCACCTGACCCACCAGGGTCCTTCTGACACTGCTCTAACAGCCCTCCTCTGCACTCCCACCTGACACACCAGGCGCTAATTCAAGGAATTTCTTCTTGCTTCTTTCTAGAAAGAGAAACGGTAACTTTTGTGAATTAGGCTGTAACTACGTTATAACTAACATGTCCTGCCTTTTATCTGTCAGCTGCAAGGTACTCTGGTGAGTCACCACTTCAGAGCTTATTCCTTTTAACAGATGTCATTGGCATAGCTCTGGGGTGCGTATCCAGTTTTTTGAAAATGTGCTCAGCCAGAAAGGCCCAAGTCCAGGCAGCTGTGGCAAAGTTACAGTTCTGTGGTTTCATGTTAGTTACCTTATAGTTACTGTGTAATTAGTGCCGCTTAATGTATGTTACCAAAAATAAATATATCTACCCCAGACTAGATGTAGTATTTTTTGTATAATTGGATTTCCTAATACTGATATTTGTCATTCCCACAGAAAGTGTATTGGTTTTTAAAAAACAACAAAAAAAAAAAAGAAAGTGTATTTGAAAATAAAGTCAGATGGAAAATCCATTTTTTAAATTCCCGTTTTGTCAGTTTCTCTGATAAAAGATGACCATATCACCTCTTTTCAGTCCCACATATCCCAGTACCCGCTTCCCCAGAGCTGGGCTAAGTAAGTAGGAATTTGGTTTTATGCCTGAGGCACTTAAGACACTTCAGAAGGTGGCACAACCTGTCTCACTTGGACTGCAGGGTCTGGCTCTAGTTCACAGTGCTCGCTCTTCTCACTGTATCCAGGTTCCCTCCCAGAGGAGCCACCCTTTCTCTTGGGTGGCACTCAGTTTCTCTCTTCTCTCCAGCTGACTGAACTTTTTTTCTGTACCAGTTAATTTTTCCAACTACTAATAGAATAAAGGCAGTTTTCTAAACTTCCTGTATCCTGGTGTTTGTGTTGCTCTCTCCAGGGCTGGGAATGGGAGAATGGATTCTGCCTAACTCACCTTGGAAGGTTCCTTCAGGGTGCAAAGTACTGGCTTGCCTACCCCCACCCCAAATCTGGTACTAACCGGCCTCCTCCCAAAAAGGTCGAAATGATTGCCTTGCGTTACATTCAAGTTCAGAGTGGGATGGGGTGGGGAATGCCGCCTACTGAGGGGCACTCATTCTTCTGGGAGGATCTTAGGAGTATGTTATTTTCCTCTTACTCCATGTTCATTTTCAGTGTCTTTTATTTCCAACCCTGAGCTCTAGATGAAGTAGACTAGGCATTTATGAGGATGGCCTGAAATCAGCTGCGTCCCCTTGGCCTGCATGCTGTTGAGGTCCCCTCCACGAGTCTGGGTCAGGGCCTGGGCAGTGACCCCAGAAAACCTTTGTAAGGGCAGTGCCGCACTGCGGTGCATAAGTCGGAGGGAGACGAGAGGCCTGCACGTGAACACTGTCTAGGGCAGCCCCAGAGTGCAGGAAAATGAGTTTGAAAGAGCTGGCTTTTGGAGTCCAGCCCTGGCTGCCCGCCCCAGCTCCCCAGCACTGCCCACCCTCCTCCAACTTAGCCTTCCTAGAACCACGGAGCCTCAACGCAGAGAGAACTTGCCTTGGTGGCTGCTGCCAACTACACCATCACCTCAAGTCATAACTCTCTGCACCTCATGACAGGGCATGTCCTGCAGGAGTAGTAACATGGCATAGGCTGGGAGGGCTGTGTGGCCACAGGCAGTGCACGCTGCTGTTGCTGGCCAGTCTTCTTGGGCCAGGCCCCAATCTCTGAAGAACCACTGAGAAAGAATCCAGAGCCCTCTCGGGCCTGGGCCCTGGGGTGGGTAAATAGCGCGGCTGCCAAGTGCCGACGCTAGCTGCCTCGGAGGGACCAGACGCGCCCGCGGCTCCGCCCGGTGGTCTGGGCGGTTCCCGCATCCGGCCTGCCGCACCCTCCCGCCTCGCGGGTCACCAGCCGTAGGAGGGCGGAGGCCGGATGAGGAGGGGCCGAGGGGGCGGAGCGGGCGGAAAAGTGCGCCATGTGACCCCCGTTGTTCGCCCGCCTGTTAAAAGGAGGCGCCTCCAGGCCTCTGTGCTTTTCTAGTCCGTGGCTCTCCTTTATTTCTCCAAACCCACGCCATGTGCGCGGCTCAGCTTTCCGCGGCTGCGCTAGCGGCGGCGGCCCCGCGCACGGTATACACCTTCTCTGCGCGCCCGCTGGCCGGCGGGGAGCCGGTGAGCCTGAGCTCCCTGCGGGGCAAGGTGCTGCTCATTGAGAATGTGGCGTCGCTCTGAGGCACAACGGTCCGGGACTACACCCAGCTGAATGAGCTGCAGCGGCGCCTCGGGCCCCGGGGCCTGGTCGTGCTGGGCTTCCCATGCAACCAGTTTGGGTATCAGGTGCGCGGGGCCGGGCGGGGCGTGGGTGGGCTTGCGACCAGGGTTGGGAGCGCAGGCGGACGCCCGTCTGGGCCCGGTGATCGTGCGCCCTGGGCGCGGAGAGACGGGCCACCGACTTGCTTTCCTCCAGACTTCGTCCTGGCTGGGGTTCAGGCCCACCCTGGGGTTGCGCAGGAAAGGTAACAGTCCAGTAACTAATGGAAAAACTCCCATGTTTGTGGTCAGAAGGCTTACCCTCCCTTAGCAGCCTCGGGTCCCAGCTGCTCTTCCCTCCCATAGGAGAACGCGAAGAACGAGGAGATCCTGAACTGCCTCAAGTATGTCCGACCAGGAGGTGGGTTCGAGCCCAACTTCATGCTCTTTGAGAAATGTGACGTGAACGGCTCAAAGGCGCACCCGCTCTTCGCCTTTCTTCGTGAGGCCCTGCCCACTCCCAGTGACGACGCCACTGCCCTCATGACCGACCCCAAGTTCATCACCTGGTCTCCAGTATGCCGCAACGACGTCTCCTGGAACTTCGAGAAGTTCCTGGTGGGCCCAGATGGTGTGCCTGTGCGCAGGTACAGCCGCCGCTTTCTGACCATCGACATCGAGCCTGACATCGAAGCCCTGCTGTCCCAGGGGCCCAGCTCTGCCTAAGGTGCCCCTCCTATCCCTGCTGCTTGGCAATCACAGCACTGCCCTCTGGGGATTTTACCCATGAAGGTGTTTCCTCTAAACCTGCATGGAGGGAATGCCTGATGTCCAGGAAAATCCCCTGAGATGGGTGCTGTCCTGTCTATCCCGGCTTCCCCTTTCCCAGACCACAGCATCTCACTAATAAAGTGCTAGTTGTCAGCAGAACTGTGTGTGTATGTCTCGTGTCACTGTCAGCTGGGGGCACCTCATTGTCATAGGGCTAGGAGCTTAAACACCCTCCCTTCACCCTCGGCCAGCCCTTATCCTAGCCCAAGCCTGAACATCCCATCCTTTTGTCCGCAGTGGAATACACTTCCCATGTGGGAATCCTGGCTCCTGTCCCAGCGTTTCTCCCTTTGCCAGGACATGCAGTAGGGCCATCTTGAGGCCCTGTTAAAAGAGAAAGTATTTCAAAAAGAGGAAGACAAGTCAAGGGCTGACTGCCTAACCACTAGTAGTTAGGCCTCTCCTTTCTGAGTACTGGCTCAGTTCGAAATGACCTTCATAAAAAATAACACAGCATGGGCTCCCACTCACATTTAGAGTCTGTGGCCTTGTAATGGCAGAACCAGCCCAAACTGGCCCTACTCTGTGGATAGCAAGATAAGAGTTGTTTTTCAGAGACAACAGAACAAAACCTCAAGTCATGCAGCTGAAGGAAGCATGCACAGAGGAGAAAAGTGACCTCTAGTAACACCAGAAACCAGAGTTTCTCCTCTCCCCCACCCCATCATGGGACCAAAGAACCTGGACACAACTGGAATCTGAATGCTGGACCCTTTCAGAAGTGAAGAGTCCATTGTCCAGAAGATCTGGTACTAAAGCCCCCTTTACCATACCTTACCATAAATGGCCAAGTTCTAAAACCCTCCAGTACAAACCTGCCCCATCAGCACTTCCACATACCAACCCGTGCTCCCTAACTCAAAAAAGTTTCACCAAATCCCAGGTCAGGGAAACAGATTGGAGAGCCTTGCCTCCTGTATCTTTGCTGCTCAACCCTGAAATAAAGCTCATTTTCCAAAAGCTGGTGCCATAGTTTTGGCCTCTATGCGTGTCGGGCAGTGAGCGCTTGCTCAGTAAGCCTCTTCAAGTGTTAGGACCATACAGGCCCATTTTACACAGTTGGCAGTTCATGCAATATGACATCATTTTTCCCATTACTTTGCTAGATCTTTGCATAGGGCTGCTCAGGGCTTCTATTGTGATGCTGTCCTTACTGGTTGCTGCTTCTCATGTACTCAGAAGAGTATACAACTGGCTGTTCTGACCATGCCCTGCGTGCACTTTGCAGTTAGAATTGCGTGGTCAGGCTCAGGGTAGCGGCATATCTTGGAGGCCAGCTGCTGCTTCTCAGGTGTGGCTCAGGTCCAGCCTCTCCATCTGTTGTCCCTCTGGCAATAATCTTTTGAGACAGACCTGGAGTTACTTCCTATCAGTACAAGGGACTCTGCATGGCTTGTATGCAGCTTCTATTTGGACCAATGAGGATCCAGATCCGAGTTATTAGTGTCACTTAGCCCAGAATGTGGTCCAGAGGTTCTGGGGTCCTAACATTCATGCTTAAATTGGTGACTCAGGTCCCTTCTGTGTCTGAACCAACTCTAAGAACTCTGCCCTAAGCAGGATTCTTTTGCTGCAACCCTCCCACTCTGTCTGCTCTTAGGTCATTAAGCAGGTGTTGTGTTGTGGCTTCCTCTCCATCAGAACTCCTGTACCAGCCCACCTCCCTTTAGCTACAAGGCCTACAAAATCCCCTCTGAAATGACCAAGGCAGAGCTCTGTTCTCCCTTTAGGTCCCACCCTACCATGCTCCTCTGAGAACCAGCAGGCTTGACGATACCTGTGAGTGACTGGCCTGCTTCCCTAGAGGGCCAGAGTCCTGGAAGTGGAATGGGACTGAGCCTCTCCTCGGGGTCCACAGAGCTTGCTGTATGACATGAATCAGCAAATGCCTGGCAATTAATATAAAGACAAAAACTTTCCATTCACCCAGGGCCAGGGCATTTTGAGGATCATTGGTAGACTCCAAATCTGGCTCCTGGAATGGAGGCTAGCAACCTATACCTAGGCCATCTGTGACCTCCTTTAACCCAGAGTTCTTCCCTAGAAGCCCTTGGCTCCTTTATTGCAACACTTATCATTCAGTCCTGTGCCATGTGCTCTGCCGGGTGCCAGATCCAGTCCTCAGAAAGACAGAAAGACTCTATCACTACTATATGCATGTTTAATTCTATGGGGGTAGGATGGGGTATCCTGAGAATAAATTAAAGGGCCTGGCCCAATAGGGACAATCATGCTTGCCTCTTGGAGGGAGTGACATTTCATAAAGAAGTGTCGGCTGGGAATAGTGCTTGTGGACTGAATGTCCCTCAGCACTTTGTGCAGTGGCAGGGGGGCAGCTAGAGCTGAAACCAGACAGCCAGTGCCCGACAGGTACCAGGTCCTGTTCTAGGAATGAAGAATAGTGCCCCAGAATCACCTGGGTGCTTTTTAAAACCTACCTGCACGGCCCAGCTCCAGAGATAACTGATGGGGAAAGTCTGGGGATTTAGGGTCCTACTCAGTGATCTACAGATGAACCCCTAAAGGAAGACATCCTGCTCCAACTCTCCCCTTTCCTACAAGGGGCTAGTGCGGCCCAGGCCACACTCTCTAGTTAGGCTCTGGGATGGGAACCCAGGGCTTTCTAAAATGAAATGACTGCAACCTCTTTCCCCCAGGCTGCCTGCTGACTCACCCCTCGTAGCCCACTTTTTCCCCCCTTAATTTATGCCTTGGTCTGCCAGGGAAAGGAACTCCTGAGATTCCAATGTGGCTGACCCTGGCTGGTGAATTTTCCTCTTGAGACTTCAAGCTGCCTGCTTCCCTTAACTGTCTTTTCCAACTCCCTCTTTTTCAGGAAGGCTCAGAATAAAGCCAGTGAACACTTCATCTTCCTGCCCAAGAAACTGGACACCCTTTCCCAACACACACATTCTTTCTCATTCAACCATGTAACCGCCACTGGCTCAGACCTGCACCCACCCCACACCCCACTGTGAATCAGCAGGTCAAATTAACAAGTAAAAGTGAAGGAATCCCAGTGAGCCTGCTTGACGTCCTAGCCTTTGGTGTAGTGCCTGCAGGACATTGCTTGATCTGGGAGCAGCAGCCGCATTTAGGCCACAGGTCTTCTAAGAAGGGGAAGGGCCCTGCTGTTACTCAATTAGGTTCAGGAGCCTTCATTTTAGTCGTTCTTCCAGAAATGCTTGTTTTAGATTTTTTTTTTTTAATACAGTAAATCTGATAAAATATGTATAGGTACATTACATCACCAAGATGTACACACTAAACATTCTATACAATTTTATTTGTCAATTATACCCCAATACAGCTGGAAAAAAATCTGATAAAATTCACTTGGGCAGGCATGTCTTGCACAATTGGCCCTTTATCAGATGACTTCCTTGTTCTGTTTCAATGTAGTTCCACAAACAACATTTAAAGCAAGCTTATTTTCAGAGAAGCATTCCTGGCCAGATGAGCCTTTTCTCGTTAAGTTTTAACCTCTGGGTAATACTGAGTAAAAAATGCTGGCTAAAGATTTCCCTAAGGCAACACAGCTTGGATTTATAAAGAATGGGCAGGGATCCCTGCCAGAGTACTCTGAATTTGGCAGATTTTTGTTATTGCAATCACCAAGTAGGCTGGAAGAGCATGCCTTCACAGGTGTGACATACCTAGGCTGGCAGATAAAGCCCAGCTGGAGCTGGTCAACAAGTTAATGGACATGTACCTCGCATCAGGCATTGCTGGATTGGGAACTGGGACCTGGGACCTCAAAAGAGAGATTTGCCCAAAGAGTGAGGTTTCATGGGCCCTATGGGAAACAGAGAAGCAAGCTTGAGATTTCAGCTTTACTCTATCCAAGAACTCAAATCCAGACTTGTCCTGTGAGAAAAGAAAAACAAAATCCACTAGGTAGGCCACTTGCTGGTGGGTATGCTGTTAGTTGCATGTAGAAGCACTGAGATTGACGGGATATGACAGTGATGTGCTAGGCAGAGGCTTCACCCTGCAGACTGAAACCCCATACCCAGCACCCTTCCCAGGTCCAGTGTAGCCAGAGCCAGCAAGGCCAAGGTAGGAGACCACAGAACAGGCCTACTTTATCCAAATGGCTAGAGTCTGAGCACTATCCAGGGGAATGTGCAGCCCACCTTGGGTGGTGTCCTACAGTCCTGAAGGCTGCCTGGCTCCCAGAGAGGCAAGTGGAGGGGATCTGAGCCTCCCTGCAGAGGAAGTAACTGCTGCCCCAATCCCCTCTGTCCCCAGCATGTGACTATGACTGTGTACTGTGTGTGAATCTAAAGAAGTACTGGTCAGGGTGCGGGGTATAGCTCAGTGGTAGAGTGCGTGCTTAGCACGCACGAGGTCCTGTGTTCAATCCCCACCACCTCCACTAAAACAAAAACAAAAACCTAATTACCTCCCCTTACAAAATAATTAATTAATTAATTTTAAAAAATAAAGAAGCACTGGTCCCCTGAGCATTCCTTGGGACACTCATTGATCTTCAAAGGCCAGGGGGAATATATGCATGCCTTTGCTTCCTACAGCAGTTGCTTAAATTTCCTTCCTAGCAAAGTGCTGACAGAATCACCCTCCATGCTCCTCCAGCACTGTTAGCACACGACACACTATAAGGACATGTAAGAACATCTTCCCCAACCACATTGGCTGTGAATACATACGAGATTATTAGCCAAATGAAAAAATGACTACTGTCTAGATAATTCTTTCATTCATTTACCCACAAAATGCATACTGAGAATTTACTCGGTGCAAAGGGCAAACGACACACACAATTAACATCTAAATACATGTTTCTGGGGAAGACATCGATGGTAATAGAATTAGAACGGGAAGAGAAGACGCTGGCCGCACCCACGCCTGGGGTGCAATACTGTCCCCGCCCAGCCAGGGCTGGCTACAGACAGTGGCATAACCGGAATGGAGACTGTCCAACAGAACGAGTCTCCAAAGTAGGAAAAAATGATCCTGCTTCCTCTCTGTGAGATTTGTTCAGGTTTTTGCCTCTGTCACCTTCCCCAGTAACACAACCCTTATATAAGAGTTGAGAATGTCACTGATAAGACATTTAATTCTCCCATTTAATTCTAGAGCCTTTTAATTTTTCACAGTCCCCTGGGCAGGGTTAGGAAGCACAGGCAAGAAGCAAACAAAAAATATTTCTCTCCTGATGCTACCTCTAATCAAAAGGTGCCCAATATTTGTGAAGACTGCCACATGTGCCCTGTGATTGCTTGCTAAGTGTGGACCAACGGTGACTGGGGAGAGGTAACTCCAGGTAGGTGAAGAGCAAACCATAATACCAACCAAGGCAAGAACTCTATGATTCGGAACCAAATATAGCTTAGTTTACACACCCAGACATTACAAACCCTCAATTAGATCATCACAGTCCGAGATCAAGCAGTACGTGACCAGTCAGCCAGGCCTGTTCCCTCTAGCTCCTTTCCTGCTTTCCTTCCTGTTCTTGTGACCCAAGCTCCCCTGGCAATGGGTGGGTTGTTCAGTTCTGGGGTTTGATTATGGGGCCAAGTGAGGGCTCTACCAAGCTTACACCTCTCCCTAGGGTAAATGGCCCAACAGAGGGCACAGTCTGGGGGCCAGGGCGTCTCCTAAATTGAATCACTCAACATGTTTCCTCACAAATCTGCAGGTCATGCCCACAATAGTAGGAATACACAGGCAGATGCTCATTGTTCAAGACGCCAGGAAGCCACCATGCAGCGCAGGTTCTCAACAGAGGCACTGGGGATCTAACTCAGGACCTCAAGGCATGCCAAGCACGGGCTCTACACTGAGCTGTACCCCCTACCCACTGTGAGTTCTCAGTTTTTTAACATATAATCAAGCTCACAAAGAAAGTTTTAAAACTTTGAAAATGATGCTGATCTTCTGATTATGAAGTTTCACTTTATTCCCTGCATTTTAACTACTGGCAGTTAGTAATTTAAATATAAATTTTGAGGAACTACCCATAATAGGTGTACTATTTTTACAGCTCTTTAATAGCGCTGAAGAGATCCAGGTTTAAAAAGATTTTCCAAAGTTTTAATTTTCATAAATTAGGTTTTGTCCCCCTTTCTGGTGGTGCTGACGACTTGTCCTACTTCCTTAAGACTCTGACCCATGCCATAAATGGTAGAGGAGAAACTGCTAAAAAAAGAAGAGGGAAGTAGACACTCTAATGTAGGTTCTGAAGTAATGTCAGTAACCCAACTTTCGTTTTCCATAAATAGGATGAAAGGCCCTGTTTCTCCTTGGAGAACATTTTTAACAATTTCATAGAACTTTCACAGAAGGGCACTTGGGGTGTCAGTGTTGGTTCCCCAGATGTAGAATTATCACATGATGGTAACTTATCTGCAGGGGATTAATTGCTATGTGGTTATTCAAGGTTATTCTACCCAACTGCGAAGAGGCCTCCGTTACCAGATGGTGGGTGATGGATGTCCCAGAGAAAGCAAATTAATTTCAATTAGCCAAAACCCAACATAAAAACAGTCAATCTGAAAAAAAAAAAAAAAAAAAAAAGTAAATCTGTTCAGATGACCTATTACACCTTTACCAGGCCAGATTGCTCTCTTCCACCCCCAACACTAAACATGGCTCATCTGTTTCTCCTCTCCTCCCTCATGGCCACCTCTCCAAAGGTTCCTAGTAGGTCTCTGGGCTGCACCACTGGGGGTATAAAGCACCCTCAGTCACTTCTCTTTGCTCTAATACCTCCTACAATACCTGTGGGCCATTAAAGGCAGGTCATGTGGCCCCTCCCACCTCCCTTCTAGCTTTAGCTCTTGGGCCCTTTCAGTAGTCTGCACCCAGCTCAACTGGCCTAATCCTCACTCTTTGATCCCGCCCTGCTTGTTCCAGAAATTCTCTCTGATCCCTCGTCTGCCCATGCACCATCATTTCTATGCTTTCTTCAGGATCACACTTAAATGCTACTCAAGTCAAAGGCTCCCTTTCACAGCTCAGGGTCTACAGTCTTTGGTCTGTACCCTTTAATGACATACGCACTGCTTGGTGCTGGGGTTATTTGTGGAAGATCTCTTTTCCTCTATTAGATCGTATAAGGAAGGGCAGGTACTGGGTCTTATCTTATTTTTCTCTGAGGACAGGAACTGCCAGACAAGTGAATGCAGACTCACGTAAGCCAGATGTCTGGCCTCCTCCTTACTTTGGGCTTACTGCCCCCTCTAGGAGGAGGGCCGTGTTTTTTGTATGCAGGGTCGAGTGGGAAACATACGGTGTTCAGGACATTGTATTTTATGGCAGCAACAGATTAAGAAGCATCCTGACATTCAATGTGTAGAACACACCTGGACTTCTCCTTCCTCTGCTGCTATCGCCCCTGTACGGCTACGGTGCGGCTGCTTGCCTTCCTGACAAGGTAAGCAGCTAGCTCAGTGGAGGGCCTGTGGAATAATGCCTTGGCCAGGTGATTCTGGCGTCCAGACTGATACCGCTAATGACTAGGCCACACAGTCCAGACCTGGTCCACGGCACTGGTTCACCTGCCATTTTCCAAAATCCCTGTAGGGCCTCCCAGACAGGGACTCGATCCCACGTTTGGGCAACTAAGGACTCGCCTAAGGTCTCTGCTGAAGGCGGAATAGTTGGTGTTAAAACAAGAAAATCTAGTTTCAGGGCTCCTCGCACCTGGGGCTGCGTTTATTTAAAACCAGGATAACCCGCAGGCCCGGAAAGGGTGAGAGAGGGGTCGTGGGGGGCTGCAGTCTGACTCCTTGAAATCGCTGGGCTGGAGAGAGAAAACGTGCCGTAAGGCCACCGCACAGCGCAGCCAGCAGGGCGGAGGAAGTCGCAGCTCCCTCCCTCCGCGCCCGCCTCCTCTTCCGGGCCCCTCCCGGCTCCACCGCGAACAGGAGGGAGAGGGGCGGCGCGTGGGGGCGGGGGAGAGGCCGACGCGCGCAGGCTCTCCCAGCCACGGCGTGAGGAGGGGCTTGGGCGCGCGCACGTGCGTGCGTGCTTGCGTGTATGGGCGCGGCCCACAGCACGCCGTGCGTGAGGCGGATGTCCGGGCCGGCTGAACCGGGGCCGCGGACGAGATGGCGGAAGGCGGAGGCTACCGTGAGCGACCGGATGCGGAGACCCAGAAATCCGAGCTCGGGGCCTTGATGAGGACTACGCTCCAACGAGGGGCGCAGTGGTGAGCGCCGGGCCCTCCTTTCCGCCTCGCAGAGCCAGGGGCTGGGGTCGGGCGGTCAGGCCGGGCCCTTCTTTCTCGGCTTGGGTAGGGGCCGGGAGGGGGCGATGTTAGTGACTCTGAGAGAGTGGCCCGACCCCTACCCCTTAAGAGAAGGAGCCTGAATCACCTCCGGGAAAGCGTGAATGGAGCTGAGGGTCGTCACGGCCCATTCGGCGCGCTAGGAGGAGGACCCGGCGGAGGCTAGCGCTGCAGGATGGAAGGGCGTGCTCACGGGGACTTTCAGGATGAGGAGAGTCCTTTACCTTGAGGATTCGCTGTCAGACTTCGGGCAAAGGTGTCCACACCTCACAGACCCTGGTTCCCTACTGTTAAAACTAGGGTAACGATATTTGGCCCCTCCTTCCCCAGCCCTCAGTGAGTTGAGGCGTAGATTAGAAGTAGACACTTTGTAGCTCGTAAACTGCCGAACAGATGCCAAGGTCAGAAGCTCAACAAATGTCTAATGAACGCCAGGTTATTTTGGTAGCAAATGTCAAAAATAATTGTGGCAGCAACATTTCGGAGTGAGAGAAGGGGGTAGCTTAGAGCCTTGCTAAAAAGAAAATTGAAAGTCCGGGATTTAGAAGAGCAAGTCTGACTCGAGGTTTCTTAATAAGTTGTCTAGTAGAAGCGACGGTACTTCCACTAGTGAAGAGATTCCTGGGTGGTATTATTGTGTGGGAGCAGAAAACTTGGTCTTGATTTTGCAGTGAATATGATTGAACATTCCTCTTTAAGAAACTATGGTGGTGATGATAATGGCACTTATAGTGACAGAGGAATTGAGCAGGGAAGAGAAACATTGGGATGAGGAGAAATTCAGGTACATCTTTACAGTGTTCTTGAGCTAGCCAAGCTGTGGAAAGCAGGCAGGCAGAAGTACTTTTAGATGTTATCCTCAGTAGGTGTGTTATATGAAGAATGCTCAGCAGAAGCAGAGGAAGTTTCAGATGGACTAAAATCACACACTTAAAGTGTTTGGAGGGAAAGAGCATTTTAGAGATTTAGATATATTTATGGATCCTTGTGGCCTCTGGAAAGCTACCTGATCTCTGAGGTTTGTTGGTTTTAGAATTTGAAGGACTCACCAATAT
Organism: Camelus bactrianus; assembly: GCF_048773025.1. Lineage (NCBI taxonomy): Eukaryota > Metazoa > Chordata > Mammalia > Artiodactyla > Camelidae > Camelus > Camelus bactrianus. The sequence goes on from NC_133555.1 coordinate 34,096,503, forward strand.
AAAAATTGTTATGCTTTGTTCCTCCACAGAGGTTTCCTTTTCTCTTAATTGTAAAACAGAATAGTGACACTTTAAATACATAATCAAATCAACTTAATGCTTTTTGACAAGATAAACATATCAAGACACTATTTTACATATATATCTATACATGTGTTTATGTATATATGTACATACACATATGTATATACACACGTTTTTTGATGTTTGGTCCTCAGAGGAAAACTGAAGTAGATGTTATTATCTCATTTTTAGAAAGAAAGTTGGCTTAATACTGTTTACATCAAGCAAAGCAGTGTAACCAAACTGTCTACCTGGACACGGACCTCTATAAAGATCATTATGAAATTAATGACATGTTCGTTAGCAAACAAGATTTTCCCCATAGAAAAAATTTATTTAAACAAGCATTTTGAAGTCAGTCAACTTTCTTCCTTTCATTTATTCATTATTCTTTCAACAATCATTTCATTTAATGGATCCCATCCCTGGACCAGGATCTCTGTGCCATGTGGGTGCCTGGGGGCTGCTCCTGCTCTTGAGAAAGTGTTTTTTAGTGGAGATTGCTTGTTCCTTGAATGGAAACACCATTAAAAAAAATTAAGAGAACAGCTGCAGAAACTTACTACCACAGCTTCTCTGGTACAGTAAATTTTTGTCTGTCTCTAGGTATCTTATTGACAGCCGGTGGTTCAAACAGTGGAAGAAGTATGTGGGCTTCGACAGCTGGGATATGTACAATGTGGGTGAACACAACCTGTTTCCTGGCCCGATAGATAACTCCGGACTCTTTTCAGGTGCAGTATCCTGTTGCTTTTCTAACTGAAATGTCCACCTGGGTAGTGGCGTGAGGTCATGTGTATCTGTAACCTGGACATTCCCACTGTGAGGGGATAGAAACAAGTGTCCTTGACTTGTGTCTATAGCAGTAGTCTTTACAGACCCTCAGGGATAAGTTAGGCTGCTTTTTTCCTAAATTAACTGTTGTTAATGAGAGCATGCTTCTAGCATTTTAAATTTCTCTCTCTCTTTTTTTCATACTAGTTCTGCTAGAGATTTCACTTTTAAATTAGTATATTGAATGAAAAGAAGTACAAAATCATTTTGAAATTTGACCTGGAATCTGAAATTTGGGAACCAGAATTTTCTGTGTTACCTTTACAGTGGAACCAATAGTAGACCTGTCGCCATTCATCAAGCATTCCTGTGATGACTGTGTTTGTCATAGAAGTAGTGTAAGGAGAGGTAGCAAGTCAGTAGAATTATGACCACAGTCAGCTCCCAATGGAATAAATGGCTGAAAAAGTGATGTATGACACACCTAAGCTTGGCTTGCACCTATAGATGTACAGAGATGACAGTTGGCCTTTTCTAGGCTTTGTTCTGCCTGGCTTTAAACTCCCTTGCAAACAGGACAGAGGTGATCTGTTGCCTGGACCACCAAATCAGGGCAGCAGGAAGGCAGACAATGCATGAGGCTTGATTCAGGTTCCTGGGTGTTTTTAAAAGTGAGCAATGCTTCAGCATAGACCTTGTTTTAGGGGAAGTCTGAATGACATAATAATGTCATATGCTTTCTTTCCTGATATGGGTCAGAGGGTAGCAGTATACCATGAAGTTGCCCCAAAGGATCATTGCATTATGTTTGCACCTTGTCGTTTTCTCTCTTGTTTTTTGGAAAGGAAAATTCTTAAGGCTTTTAGTAGTAATGGTGATGAGAACACTGGAGCTAGAGGGTCCCTCTAAAGTCATTTTGTGTGACCTTCGGCTAAGGGCAAGCATTCCTTCTGTGGTCTTCCAATTTGATGTCACCTGACTTAGGCTGGAAACATTTGTTGCGTGCTTGGAAAGTGAGAAAGTACATTCTGTTCAGACCCTGGAATACCAACAGTGCAGGAATGGCCTATCTCTGGCCAGTGAGGGCCACCCTCTTAGTTCTTGGGCTCTTAGTCACCTGCCAGTCCCAGTCTGGCTGCCTTCCCTTAGAGTCATGGGAGTGGCCTGCAAGGGGCTCTTGAACGTGTGGAAAAGAGCGGGTAGAACATCTCCTTGCTGATGTCTGCCAAGCACTCCTTTCTCATTTCCACCTGTGCCCCTGCTGTATGTCTGGTGGAATCCCTGTGCTTAGACCAAGCTGTGCTCTCATTTTCCCCCTTTATTTGCTTCTCTATTGAAGAAATTTGCAAAGACTAAATTGTCATTTCAAAACCCCTGTGTGATTTTTAGCATGATGCCCTTGGACTGAGCCAGTGTTAAGTGAAAACAGTGAATTGCATTGAAAATTCCAGTTACGTTTCCTGCCTTTGCACTATAGTGTCATAAGAATGATTTGTTTGAGAAAATTGTCACTTAAGCTTCAGAGGAGAAAACCCTGTGGAACTGGTGTACTTGGGGTTGATGATGCTGAGCGCTCTTGGTTCCTTTCCCACATTTAAAGATTTCTGGCTATTTGGTCCAGTAGAGGTGACCAGACTTGCATAGGGCTTCATGTTAGAAATGAAGAAACTGTGTGTCTCCAAGTAAGACAGATGAATAACTTACGAGTTTTAATTTGCAAATCAAAGAAAAGTTTGGAGTTTAGGTGTCAGTTTTTTCTGGAAGTTCTTGATTCAAGTAGACTGGTAAGTACAACTCCTGGACCATCCTTCTGTTGCTAAGTAGAAAAGATGTGGTCTGTCAGTGTTCATAATCATGTCAGAGCTGCTGTGGAAAGTGGTTGGCTCATCAATGAGGAGGATCCACCATTTTTAAAAAAATTATGGCAAAATACACATAACAAAATTTACCATCTTTAATATTTTTAAGTGTACGGTTTAGTAGTAAAAGTATATTCACATTGTTGTGCAACACAGCCAATCTCCAGGACTTTTTTGTCTTGCAAAACTGAAACTCCATACCCATTAAGCAGTGATTCCCAGTCTCCTTCCCGACTCCAGCCCCTGGCAACCACCATTTTACTTTTTGTCTCTGAGTCTCACTACTCTAGATACCTAACATAAGTAGAATCATACAGTATTTGTCTTTCTGTGACCAGCTTATTTCATTTAGCATGATGTCCTCAAGGTTCATCTATATTATGGCATGTCAGAATATCCTTCTTTTTAAAGGTTGAATAATATCCCACTGTGTGTGTATACCACATTTTGTTTATCCATTTACCTGTCTCACCTTGGTATTCCTGTTCTCCAAGGCTGCTTCATTCCTTTCCTTTTTCCTTGGAAATGAAAAAGGCAAAGGTGGATCAGATCTGAAACTCCTTGAGTAGGGACAGTAGACCTGATGGGATGAGGGGGTAAACTGGTTTGAAGGGTGATGGGAACCCCTGGTCACCTTGTGAGTGCTGCTTTTGGTTTTTATTTTTAACGTTGTCTGCCTTGAGTTACAGATAAGTTGCACCGTTGTGAGTACTTTTGGTTTTCCCAGCTTCTTGGCTTCCACTGCTGTGGGAGTATGTGTTGATGGGCAGAGGCTTAGCAGAGAGGCTCCCTTGCTGGGAAGTGATCAGTCTCCCCTTGATCCAGTGCATTGGTCCTCCACTGAGAGTGTGTTTCAGACCGTGGATGTTCTTTTCTGACTCCCAGTCATGTGGCCTCTGGGGGTGGGGGTGTAAGATGGATGGTTAGCGTGTTAAAGATGTTCTCCCTCCATAGGGAGGTGTCCAGTTGGGTTTTGACTGGGAGTGTTGAAAACTGAGAATGCTAAATGACTCTTGGTAAAATACATTTAACTTCAGTGACTCATTTGTTTGCTTCCTTAGTAAATCTTTCAGGGGAAGATGATACCTGACCTTAATGCAGTTTCACTAAACAGAATATTGTATTAAATATTTATAATAAACAATTTTAATTGTGGAACCCTGTAACACTTTAAAAATGTAAATTAGCGTTTTTCTTTCTTCTCTTTCCTTCTTCCTCCAATTATGGAATAAATACAAGTTCCTGTAAAATGTTCAGAAAGCATGGCTAAAGACAGAGTCATCCAGGTCCGCTCTGTGTTATGACCAGTGACAGAGTTTTGGAATTTTGTACCTGTTCCTATAAATACTTCTCTTATTTCTGAAAAGTACAAAAGAATCATGTAAAACAAACATTTCTGGGGAGAAGGGCAATGAGTTATGTGCTGTTTTCCTTTTTCAGATCCTGAGAGTCAGACCTTGAAAGAACATTTAATTGATGAATTGGACTATGTATTGGTCCCAGCTGAGGCCTGGAACAAGTTACTAAACTGGTATGGCTGTGTAGAGGGCCAGCAGCCCATCGTCAGAAAAGTGAGTACATGAATTGTCACACCTACTGGTCAGTGTCTGGAAGTGCTCCTCGGGGGACACTGACTGGTGTTGGTTTCCTGGGGTACTGAATGTACCTAAGAGGTTGAATGGAGCCCTCCAAACATCAGCTCTACCCAGTGGCTTGGGCTGTGTACAGTGGTGTCATGAGAGCACTTTCTGGAAGGTTCTATGAGAAAAAGTTCAGTTGGGCTCATATGGATGTACAGGAGCATATTGCTGTGTTTACCTTAACCTTTCTGTTACTGCTTTTTCCCCTTTGCTTGAGAATCTCTGGCCGGACTGTTGAGTATCTCAGAAAACAGGTGTTTATAGCCCAGAGAACAGCCTCTTGAGGGAAGGCAGGCCCTGGAAGAGAGGCCCAGGTTGTTAACCCCACAGGACTTGGGAGAAGACCACCACCCTGATTCCCATAGTTGTTTGCTTCTCCTGCCAGAGGTGGGGCATCACAGGAGTCCACAGGCCTGCTGATGTGTAGGCATTGGGTAAATTTCTTTCTGTGCTTGGTGTGTAGTTCCCCTTCTTAGCAGAGTAGGAAAGGGTTGCAGTCCTGAGGCCAACTTCTAAGAGTCACTCCTCAGGGCCAGAACTACCTTCTTCTTTCTCCAGCTTGAAACCTGGGACCCTGAGAGGGGTTAGGAATCAAATAGTTAGGAGCATGCCAGTCTTCTGCAGATGTCCCTTATTGCCCACAGTCCTGCCATGAGGTGAGCATTCTGCCAAGGGATTTAACTGTATTCTCTAGGCCTCTAATTCCACAGACCCTGCAGGGGAGGCATCATGATCCCCACTTAAAAATGAATAGTGACTTTCCTTTTGTGCAGTGTGGTTGCTAGCTCTGGTTCCATCAGGGTGCTCTTGGTTGGCCCTAATCAGTGGAAATAAGATTTTTAAACTCCTAAGGCAGATGCCAGTGGCTTTAGAAGTCTGTACTTCTGATCCCCTGATCACTTAAGGAAACTGATTATCTTGTGGATTCTGCCTTTTGCCACTGATGAGGAATGTAGCTTCCAAGATGACCCCAGCGTGGAACCATTGCTCCTTCACCCATGCCTCTTGTTCACAGGTTGTGGAGCATGGCCTGTTTGTCAAGCACTGCAAGGTGGAGGTGTATTTGCTGGAGTTGAAGCTTTGTGAGAATAGTGACCCCACCAATGTGCTGAGTTGCCATTTCAGCAAGGCGGACACCATTGGTGAGTAGCTGGGCCGGGGTTTCAGGTGTCCATGAGAGTGCAGGGCATTGCAGCTAATGGGAGGGAAGTTAGGGCACCCTCTTCAGACTTGTTACCCAGACAATTTCAGGTTGTGGTTACCAGTCCTGAGCTGGGAGTCTGCTGCCCAGGGCGTTCTTGTGGAGAGCTCAGCCTGGGAATCATGTATGATATACTGGGCGTGGTCTCTGCCCATTTAACATATGGTAATAGAGGTGAAGAAATGCAGGTTCGGAGAGGTTAAAACTCCTTATTCAGAAATCTCAGTGACAAAGGGGCAGAGCTAGTCTTTGAAATCAGATCTCTCTTAATCCAAAGGTAAGTTTTCTGACTTTTCCATGTTGCTTCTATACTATAAGAAGGGACCCACATCACCAAAAAATGAGAAGTGTACAGACAGTTTTTGGGTGTATGAGTGCAGGAGAATGCCCATGGAAGACATTTGGCCTTAGGAGTCACGAAGGGCTGAGGTCAGTCAGAACTTCTGATCCAAAGCATCCTGGGACCATCTGAAAAGGACGGAGGACAAGCATTAGCTTGCTGTGGCTGTTGTTAGCCTTGCATCTGGAGAAAGCCCTGAGTGATGTTTCTGCCTCTCCCCAGCAACCATCGAGAAGGAGATGCGAAAGCTGTTCAACATCCCTGCAGAGCGTGAGACCCGGCTGTGGAACAAGTACATGAGCAACACCTACGAGCAGTTGAGCAAGCTAGACAACACTGTGCAGGATGCTGGGTTGTACCAGGGTCAGGTAGGTGCTCTGCCCAGGGTGTGTGGACAGGTATCTTGGTTCTGAGCATATCAGAAGTGAGATGGTTTGCACATTCCTCATATGGTTTCCCCTTTCAGGTGCTAGTAATTGAGCCTCAAAATGAAGATGGCACATGGCCAAGGCAGACCCTGCAGTCAAAGTAAGTGAACTTTTTCTCCCTTGTGGCTGGGCACACATGTGTAAGAGAGACACCACCTCCTAAGTCAGTTACTTCTGCTAAGAAAAATTTTTCTGGATCAGATGAAAAACATTTGATTTTATATCCAGAGTCTATCATGCTGGCCTTTGGTAAGCAGCATGCTGGGCAGCCATCTCAGGGAAAGCTGTCATGTGTGGGAACAAGGCGGTGCCTCCCTGCTTGCTGAGAATGAGGGAAGGGAGAGAAGGGGCCAGGATCTGGGAATGCTGCTCTGCCAAGGGGCTGCTCTGTTTCTGTCAAGGGTTGATCTTCTCCACCTGTCCTTAGAGGCTTTTATGGAAAAGAAGAGGGCTTAGACATGGGTTCTTCTATGACTTAAAGGTAGTAGTTTGATCACACCCCACTCTTTACCCAGGGACCTGTTCCTCATTGTTGCCCTTGTCGCTTGCTGGGGGAATCACTCAGCTGCTAAACTGGGACTTCAGGCACCTGTCTCAGGATATGTTCATGTGTGCTCTGGAGTTAATGCATGTTCTGAGAAGGAGACAGAACTTTCTCATGGTGTAAGATGGGGAAACTGTCAGTGTTCCAGTAGTTACGCGGACAGTGTTGGTCTTTGCTCTCTTCCCTCAGTTAGGCTTGGCCAGAGCCCATTTTGCAGCTCCTTTGAAATCATGAAAGCTCTGAGTTCTCTCTTGAGAAACATGCAAGACTACGCAACATTTTGCCAACAATATCGGGTTTTATACAGAGCCGAGCCATGGACTTCAGTTTAGGAAGCCCTGCTCACCAGTTCCTGACAAGATGACAGAATAGCTCTAGTAGGCAGAGTAACGATTCCCCTCTGCCGTCGTCCCCAGGGGCCACATCCTCATCCCCAGAACCTGTGAATATGTTAGGTCACATGGCAAAACGGACTCTGCAGATGTGATTAAGGATCTTGAGATGGGGAGATTATCCTGGATTATCTGGGTAGGCCCAGTGTAATCACAGGGGTCCTTATAAATGGAAGAGGGAGACAGGCGAGTCAGATGCAAGGACAGAAGCAGAGTCAGGGTGATGAAATGTGAGAAAGACTCAGCTGGCCATGAGCCAGGGAAGTTGAGCAGCCTCTAGAAGTCCCTAGAGCCGCCACCAAGGAACACAGCTTGGCCCACACCTTGATTTAGCTCAATGAGAATCATTGTGGACTTCTGACCTCCATAAGTGTAAGATAATAAGTTTGTGTTGTTTAAGCCAGTAAGTTTGTGGTCATTTGTGTCTGCAGCCATAGGAAGCAAATACGGTAGCTAACTCCCTTCTTGGGACCAGAAATGCCACAGAACTGAGAAAAAACATAAAAACTGTGACAACCCCCTGGGGAGACAGAAGGTGATTGGCTTCTAGTCTGTGAGGTAGGGTTGACAGCTTGGAACAGAAGATCCTGGGCATACCGGCCACGGAGGACTGTTGGGAAAGTTGTACCTTTTTCTCTTCCTACTGTTGCTTCTCCCCATCCTTTCCACACCCTGAGGCCTAAGAGATTCCAGTAAGGGAAACAGCTTTTGTTAAAGAGCAGTGCCTCACTGGGATTCCTTAAAAGTTGGAGTCTCCTGGTAAAGGGTGTCCAATGGTGAATGAGCTCAGAGCAGAATTCCTAAGGCACATTCTCCTCCCCACCCCCCCAATAGTGCCAGACACTCATCTAGATGTCGAGGATACAGCAATAAACAAAGCAAAGTCCCTGTCCTCAAGGAGCAGAAAACACATAAATAAGAAAAACACACATGTCCAGTAGTTTACAAGTACTTTGGGAAAAAAATCAGAAGAAAATCAGCAAGGGTTAAGGCTTTGGGCATATTTAAACAGGATGATAGGGAGGCCCCACTGAGGTACCATTTGCACATGGTCAGGAAGGAGGTGAGGGAATCAGCAGTGAGGGTGGTGCTTGATGAGGAGAACGGCTTTGTGAGGCAGAGGTGACAGCAGCCAGAGAGATCCTGAGGCAGAAGCAGGCCTGGTTGAAGACCAGCAGGAGTTTGTTGTGGCCGGTGCTGGGAGGGATGACAGGAGGGTTGAGGGGATGAGGCCAAGAGGTGATGAGGTGATAGGCCCTGTGGTCTTTGTGAGACCCTGGATTCTAGCTTTGCCTTCCCGTGAGGGAGGGAGCTCTTTGAAGGTGGTGTGTTGAGGGGAGTAGTGTGATCTCACCTGGCAAACAGCTCACCAGGAGCCATAATGAGAAGCTGACAAGTAGAGTTGGAGTAAAAAGAAAATGACATGTTGATAGGCTCTACTAGTTGGAACAGAATTCTTATTCTGAGTTGCTGAAGAGGATGGAATAAGTGTGATGAATATCCTCAAGCAAAGAGGAAAAGAGGTACGTGAAACAGGAGTAAGGAGACATACTTGAGAACAGAGAATTCAGGGGTGGGTTGTGTAGCAGAATGGACGTAGCTGAAGACTGAATGAACAAATTGGAAGATCAGTTTGGAGGCTTCTAGGAGGTATTATGAGGGGATAGAGGTGGAAGATAATAGAAGCAGAGTGCTTTGGAGGATGGGAGTAGAAATGTCAGTATCCAGATAATAGGAATCTCAGGAAAGAGAAGACATCATGGGTAAGGGGAAGAAAATGTTAGAAGAAATAGTGACCAAGAGTTTCTCAGAAATTATCAAAGAGAAAACATCTTAAATGTAAAAAATGCTAAACCCAAAAGCTCACAGTGAAATCCAGAAGATGTGAGGGAGAGTATACAACTAATGAAGTGTCCTGTTGACCAGAAAAGCAAGGACTTGGTGACTTTGGAGTAAGCAGAGATTTCTTGCACATGACACAGCACCACAAACCATAGAGGAGGAAGTGGATAGAGTAGATGACTTTTAAACAAAAACTAAAAAGGTGGTCACCTCAGGGTCCAGGATGACCACTGGAGCTGACCCAGTCATACCTACATTCAGGAAGCTAGGAGGAAATTTCCCAGAAATCACATATAAGAGCTCCCTTTACATCTCTTTGGCCAATTATGTGACCACACCTGGCTTCAGAGGAGGCTGGGAAATGCCTTTTAGCAGGTTGCAAGGTGTCTAGCTAAAACTTGGGCTTTGTAAACTAAGGAAGGGGAGGTGAAAGGAAAAAAAAACCTTTTTCTTTATTCTACCAGTACTTCTGGCACCAAATGTGTGGGAGTTTTTCCTCATACCAGGCAATTCTCTGATACCAGCTGGGTGTCCTACAGTTTAACTCAATTCTGACTCTGTTTATCTGGAGATAGCCCACAGGTTAAGGGCTCAGTCCCTCCCCACCCCATCCTATGGGACTTTCCAAAAGTCATATACATGAACCGAGGTGTGGTTGAAAGGTGCTTGTTATGAATAACAAAAGACACTGCTTTTATCTTTATCACTTTGGAGCTATTTCAGCAACCAAAGACAAAAGACCAAAATATTTATTTCTTATTATAAATCACAGTACCGCAGGAGGTAACCAGGGATCTGCCATACCTAGAAAGGGAAATTCAAATGGAAAGGCAAGAAAGAAGGGGGGAAAAGATGACTTTTGGGGGAAGTATACTTAAAGGGAAAAGTACAGTAATTAGAAAACATGAGGAAGCTGAGTTAGAGTAACTGTAGATGGATTAAACTCACTAGTCAAAAGACATGAACTCTAATCAGATTTTTTAAATCAGCCATGTTCAGTAGCATGTTGTCTGTCAAAGAAGACAGAGGTTAAAATTGAGGGAATGGGAAAGTATGTCAAGTGAATATGTCATCCAGAGAAAGTCACTGATTGGCTTATTTCTTTTTTTTGTTTTGTTTTTTAAACCCACCTGCAGAATCAGTTTTACATATATCTTGGCAGGAAGACAGCATAGTGAAATTGTTTCCACTCCTTTAGTCACTAGTGAGGGCCACCTTTGTAAATTCTGAGCATTTTCAAATAGTTTTTTCCTTCCTTGTGGATTATTTTAACCTTTGTGTTAGTGCTTTCAAGGTTTTCTATAGAGCTGGCCTCATTTTTCTGTCTCTGACTCTCTATACTGTCTATAACTTTTCTTGCCTGATGTCTATAAGGCGTGGTGAGTTCTGTACCATGGTCCCCTTTGAGACTTTCTGCCCAGAGCTGGAAGAGGCCAGTGTTCCCAAAGCGGAGATGTGAACTGCACGCAGATGAGTGTTAACAGTGTTGGTGTAGGGAGATCACAGCTTAGGATGTTGTGAAGACGATGAGGTTTCTGGCTAAGAGTTTATTGTTATTATAAAGGTAAAGCCAGATGCTCTGGATACCTGAGGTCAGTCTTAGAGGGTGGATTCATTCTCAGAGCAGCGTTCAGCCTGGAGAACATCTGAGAGGCAAGCAGAGAGCAGTGGAGCAAGGAGGGCAGGCATGTTATAGAGCCTTAGCTGTGGGTCAGGGCTTGTTTAGCTGTGATGATAACAACCTGACATGCCAAGGAGCAGGAAATACCTCAGTAGAAAGGTGCCAAGAGACCAGAGGCTTGACGAGAATATCTCTTAGGAGCGGAGGGGTCCTTATTTGGAGGTGTAGCCACTGTCTTCAGAATATCTGTGGCATGACACCCAGTCATAATTGAGTGAGGTCTTGCCTCACTCAATGTTACCTAATAAGTCAGGTGTCCCCACCAGTGCCTCCTTCCCAGCTTACGGTGCCCTAGGATGTGCTGTGAAGCTGCCTGATGACAAGTGACAAGTGCCCAAGCATTTCCCAGATACAGATCACTTTTGCACAGAGGTCTTTTAATTTGTCTGTCAGGGGTAGAGTTAAAGAAAAAAAATAAAATAAAACTTTGTACTATGTAAATTTTCAAGCATTTGTAAAATATTCTTGTGTACTCATCATGGGTTTCTTTTTGACTGAATTTACACTGAAAACTACTGGCAGTATTTCCTAGAGCATTTTAAACAAATGCCAAGTAAAATTTAATTTGTTTTCTTTCATTTCAACCAGATATGCTGTCTGTATAAGAAATTGACAGGTCTTGGATACGTGCAATGGCTTCTATGGATTTTTGCCCTTTTAAGTTCAGGGAGTAGAGTAAGTTACCAGTGAACAGTTACTAAAAAAGGGGAGTGTTAAGCTGTATGTCTTGAGGTTCTATGTCAGGAGTTGAATTTCACTGTCTTGTAGTACCTGTCTCCAGACCTGAGATCACTGAGTCTGCCACATCAGACCAGCCTTGGGTGGTGACTCTCCTGCCTGCCTAGGAGGCTGGGAATACTGGCATCACGGACAGGCCTCAGATGTGTGCTTCAGTCACCTGTGTGGCGGAAGCTCTGGCGGGTCTCACTTAAGGAGCTGCCTGAGTTCTTGGGATCCTTTGCAGCGTGAAGATGAGGCTCAGTGAAGCAAATGCTCCTCAGGATTAGAGAAGGTGCATTTCCCTATGGGAAGGTGAGAGGCTGGGGAGCCTTCTTTCCCCCTCCCTTGCTGTGACCTCAGAGTATGAAGCAGAACTTGGTTCCTGACACCCATTTAGGCCCCGGATAGTCCCTGACATCTGCCTAAAAGTGTGGGCTTAGGATCACTTCTTACCTTTGCTGCCGCGTTCCGCTTGTAAACCCAAATCTAGAAGGGAAAAATAACTGTTGTATGTATTTGAAAGTGTAGCATGATTCACTTCTACATGTTTTTGTAGATTTATGGATTTTAGGAGAAAATTTGATAAAATTGTTATCAATATAAGATTTGGGGCAATTAGCCCTTGAATTAATTAATCTGAAACCTAGGAATAAATCTCAAATAAGATGCTGTGAAAAAATGTTGAAACATGAGTTTGAAAGAGAGAGGTTACTCACATTTGGTAAATTGGAGGACACAAGCAACTCCCGTTGAGTAGCGCAGTGCAACCCAATTGCCATTTTTCTGTTCTAGTGTGCTTATAGCCAGCTGTTTAATTTGGGTCACGTATTTTTGAAGAAATTCATCCCTTATTACCATTTTTCTGTCTTTCACTGGTAACTCTTAAAATTCAGGGAAGCTTATGATTTATAAATCAAACCCAGATACCCTGAAGATCAACCTTGTGGTTCATCCTGAAAGAGTCAGTATATGACCATGTGGACAAATGAGACTGGAAGACCAGTTAATTTCTTGACTCTCACTTAAATGAAATTTATCTTCAAGTAGCATGAAAATAGTCTTTTTGCATTTAATTTTAAATAACTGAATATAGAGGACATTTATTTCTTGAGAAGAGACCTAAGGCGTTAGATAGGGATGGCTTTTTGCAGAAAGTCAGTAGCATTGTTTCTGCTTCTCTCTCCCAGATCAAGCACTGCGCCTAGCAGAAATTTTACTACCTCTCCAAAATCATCAGCAAGTCCCTATTCCTCAGTGTCTGCCTCTCCCATTGCAAATGGTGATAGCACTAACACCTCTGGGATGCACAGTTCCGGTGTCAGCAGGGGGTAAGAGCAGGTCCTTTCACTTTGCTTCCCTTCCCTCCCAGTCTTTTCCCAGGCTGGACAGCTCCTCTGCTGCTGCACTGAGCACAGTAGGATTAGGGTTCCCCATGGGAACCTGCTGCATGTGGTTTCTTGCTCCATTTCATACCCACAGTAAAATGTGTCTCCTAGTTCTGACTTACATGGCTTGACTTCCTATGAGCTGGTATTTTCCCCACAGCCTGAGTCACTTGGTGGTCATGGGGTCACTGCGTTTGTCTGTGAAGGGGTGGTTTGGCTGTGTGGCAGAATAGCTAAGAAGGGATGATTCCCAGCTGTGGGCGAGCCCTGCCTGTTTCCCCTCTGCATGGCTGTGATCCTTTCTTCAAGCATTTCTGGAGCACCTGCCACACAGTGCAGACAGGGTGGAAGAGGAAGGTGAGGTGAGAGAGTGCATGCATGCTCAGGCACAGTCAGGACGGAGTTGGCCTGGTGGGTGGTGGCAGGTGCAAGCTTTGATCTTGGTAACCACAGTGTTCTTCCCTGAAGTCACCTGGCAGGTAGCCTTCCGGTGGGATACAAAATTAGCATTGTTAAAGCCTGAGAGCAGAGAATTCAAATAGCATTTCTCCCCTTACGAATGTGCTTACTGTCTGTTATGTCAAATCAAGATTGAGTGGTGGTGGGGAGCTGGAGGGCTGGAGAGGGAAGTAGAGAGAACTTGTATCATGGAGTTACTACCAGGCAAGGATTCTAGAGGTCCTGGAGGAGCCCCAGGAGGCATCCTGAAGGCATGTGTGCATCATTTGCTTTTATTGCTGATGTGGGTTGTGTCTTCCAGTGGATCTGGCTTCTCTGCTTCGTATAATTGTCAGGAGTCCCCATCGTCTCACGTGCAACCTGGGCTCTGCGGACTTGGAAACCTGGGGAACACCTGCTTCATGAACTCTGCTTTGCAGGTAGTGGGGAGAGCTGCCGACTCAGTAACATTGTGTCTTCCCAGTACTTGAGGCTTGGGTGGGTGTGGCCTGCTCAGGTGTTGGGAGGAGCTTCTCCCAGGGGTCCCTTCCAACCTTTTATTAGTACTTCAGGGATCCCTGCCGGATCATCTCCCACTAGGTAGTACAGAATGGCCTCATCAGTGTTTGTGGCTCCAAAATGTCTTCTTCATCAGTTCTAGGTTTGGTTTTGCAATAAAAATATTTTGAATTTTGTTGACTATTAGGGAATGATCTCCTCAGAAATTACTGAGTACTTGCCTGCTTGATCTCTCTTGGGATGAGAACTCACAGCAACTGGTACCAAGCAAAATTATTCCTTGCTTAGTTTGACGATCTTTTCACCAGTGAGCTCTCTCTCACTTCATGTACCTGACTGTAGAAACTCATAAAATCCTCCCTTGGACACTTCATTTATTCATTCATCTCATATGTATTGGGCTCCTACTCTCACAGGACTAACCTGGGCATGAGCTAGAGTTAGTGTCCAACTACAAAGTTAGGAGGGCACAGTCCCTAAGACTGCCTTCCTTTATTTCTGACACCAACTGCACGTTTTGGGGTCCCAGGACCACCCTCAGTTTTGTTAATTTGCTGGAAGGACTCATGGACTCACTTAAAACTGTTATAGTCACAGTTATGGTTTGTTGTAGGGAAAGAATTCAGATTAAAATTGGCCAAGGTAAGAAGAGAATAGGGCAGAGTCCAGGAGGGCACCCAGTACAGAGCTGCTATTGTCTTCTCCCTGTGGAGTCTGGATGCTTTACTTTGAGTGTTGCCAACCATGAAAATTCATCCAAGCTTTGGTGTTCAGAATTTTTATCGGGGCCTTATTACACAGCATGATTGATTGCTCAGTGGTTAAAGATGGCTGGCTTTATTCTGGATGGCTTTATTGCTGAATATATTCAAAGACTTAAGGCAGAAGTTATACCAATCATATAAAAAGAAAAATTTTAGACTATCGTATCTCATAACTATAGACACAAGTAATGTAGATAAAATTTTAGCAAATCAAAATCAATGAGATATAAATAAAAGTGGTAACACATAACCAATTGGAGTTTGTGCTAGGAGAACCAGATTGGTTTAATGCCTGGAAGATGAATCGGTGTACATTCAACAGTAACAAGATAAAGGAGAAAACCATGTGAACATTTCAATAGTTGTTGAAAGAACATTGGATGAAATTCAGTACCCACCTTCATTTTTTAATTTAAAAAGTTAAAGTTAATATACACATGTACAATATTATTTATTGTTTTCTCTAATGTCTAAATTTTCCTGATTTTCCCCACATGGTTTTTGGCTCTAGTAAAACATTTTGCCTTCAGCCTACTTATGTTTTGTCTTCTCATGAAACAGTGGAATGGCACTTTCAGTAAAAGAATTACCATCTTAAAATGATATCTTAAAAATTATTAACTTCTGTTGAATAGAAAATTGCTGTGTGTCAGGCACTTGGTGTACATAGCTTTTGCCTCAGGGAACTTGTTTCAGAAGATAGTTCTTAGTCAGTGAGTGTGAGCTAGGAGACAGCGTCCCTGGGGTGTTAACCACAGTGTGGCCACCAGCGTGGGTCTCTGGGAGGCTGTGCCTTTCTGTTGTGAGCCCTTCAGAGAATCTGCTGAGCACTTTGTGTTGGAGCTGACCCTCCCTGGTCCTTTAAAACTGGGTTTATCTTGTGTCTCTGCATACTCGCCCCAAAGAATGTGAGCTGTGATCGTGTTCTCTTTCAGTGCTTGAGCAACACTGCACCACTGACTGACTACTTTCTCAAAGATGAGTATGAGGCCGAAATCAACAGGGACAATCCTCTGGGAATGAAAGGGGAAATCGCAGAGGCCTACGCAGAGCTCATTAAACAGATGTGGTCTGGAAGGGATGCTCACGTGGCACCTCGTATGTTCAAAGTAAGTTAATATATGTGCCTCCTTTTTTCCCATTTCGGCGAGAATGCTTTAGTATTGTAATGAAGCATTCCTTTTACTTGCATTTTGGGATTAAGATGGGCTCTGGGACTAAAAGCACGCGTGATCAGATGCTTCTTTTCTGTTGTTCATACACTTATCTTAGGTGATTTAGCTGTCACCTCTGGGCTAAGGATACTTCCGAAATCATTTGTGAGCTGATTGCTCAGAATGCTGTATTCCGGGTAGCAGTCTTTAAATGGTCAACATCCTAAGCCAGAGCATTTCCTGGAAATTAGACCATCAGGATCATCTGGAGGGTATTCCCATTTTCTCTGAGCCTAGAACCTATCTATACACTGTGGTTTGAGTTGAGCCCCCTAAGTCAGGAATTGGGTTGACATATTTGGAAGGTGGTATGAGGGGCAGTTCTCACCTTGGGTCCGTCAGTTGGGAACATGGGGAGATGGGTGAACTGCAGCGGGCACTTGAAGCAGCTTGAGTTTTCCAGTGCCCTGAATGTTTTTCCCTGCTGAAGGGGACGCACCTTGCCTCCATACATTGAAATCTGAAAATACTGTGTGGTTCAAGGAACCTTCATGAAGCATCTGATTGAAAGAAGGAAAAGAAATAGCACCTCAGCTCAGTGAAAAAATTAAGATCTGTGATTGTTTATTGAAATTGGAAAAGAATTCTTTTCATTCCCATGGTCACATTAATCCTTGGAAAATATGTGTAAGTCACTACTTACATATCAAGTCATAAAGGGACTACAACTGGGTGACAACACATTGGACTCAAGCTACTGTAAATACACAGTTGGCAGACAGTATTCAGAGACTTTAGGGTTAGTTCTCTCTCTGCACTGTGTGGTATAGTAGCCACTAGCCACTTGAAATGTGGTTGTTGTGAACAAGGAACTGAGTTTTTAATTGTATTTAATTTTAATTAATTTAAATCTAATTAGCCACATGGGGTTGGTGGCTACAGTATGGGGCAACATGGGTGGAGGGCAGTGGTTCTCCAGCTTTAGGATGCATCAGAATCTCTGGAAGGTCTTGTTAAAACACAGACTGCTGGACCCATCCCCAGAGTTTCTGGTTCTGTAGGTCTGGGGTGGAGCCTGAGAATGTGCATTTCTAACAAGCTTTCAGATGATGCTCATGCCGCTAGTTGGGCACTGTGCTCTGAGGATCTTTGCTGTAGAGCAAGGTAAGGGAGGCAGTTACTTAGGGCTAGGAGGGCTGTTACGTAGAGGAGGATCACTCTGTGTGATGCAGGTACCATAAGTTCTTAGAGAGACTCTGAACAAAGAAAGTAGTTGGTGAGGGATTCATGTTAGTACTTAGGTGGAGTGGCTACTGAGGATGTCACCCTTCACTCTTCTCTTAGGGTAGTGGCCCAGGTTCCAGGTTTGTAGTTTTTCAGGATTTTAGATCCCAGCCCTCGCTCTGGTGAGAATTACTGGCCTTTAGGCCCTTGAGGAGTTAATCAGGTTACTCGACCCGGTGGTATTTTTCTCCTTTATTGTCTCTTTGATGACAGTTTCCCATCTGACTTCACTGATTCTTTATATCATGTCTTCTGATGTGGTTGCTTTTGTTGTAGACCCAAGTGGGACGTTTTGCCCCTCAGTTTTCTGGCTACCAGCAACAAGACTCTCAGGAGCTATTAGCCTTTCTTCTAGACGGATTGCACGAAGATCTGAACCGAGTGAAGAAAAAGCCATACCTAGAGCTGAAGGATGCCAATGGGCGGCCAGATGCGGTATGATACTGAAGATTTTGAACAGTAGTATTCCAAAGAAGCTGCCTCCTGTTAAGGGTTGCAGGGACATTCTTCTGGTCTTGGAGTATTGGTGCCAGGGCTCTTGTTGCCCCTCACTGTTGTTGGTGACGTGGACGTGCAGTCTGGTAGAGAAATGCATTGCAGGTCAGGAATAGGCTAACTCTAGTTACCCCTAGTGCTCCTGCCTGGACTCCTTCAAGTTAGAATCAGTTTGTTTAGTATAATTTCATTGGTGAACGGACCAGAGACTAGGGCACTCTGAAAACTGTAAAATGCCTGTAATGTGGGCCTTTGGGATTATTACCGCTCTCATTAAAATTCATGTATGATTATTAAAATAATTGTTAAATTATTAGGGCACTTAGACTTTTTGCCTTGATTTTCAGATCTGTGCAAAGGGAATTTAGTATTTAAGTTACCTATTACATTGGGATGTTCGATATGAATACTTTTAAGTGACATTCATATCTTAAAGGAAAAACCATGAGTTAGCTAAACTATAATACAAATTAAAACCTCATTTTTGAATCATCAGTAACCCTATAATGAAAAATATGAAAATGAATAGATGTATGTATATGTATGACAGAACTATTATGTTGTGCGCCAGAAATGGACACAGCATTGTAAACTGGCTATACTTCAGTTGAAAAAAAGAAAAAAGAAACCCTGTAGGAGACAGTCTTTGCCCTTGTCAGGTCTATGTGCCACAGTGTTCTCAGTGCATTTGTCTCCCCAAGGACCCACAGACTCCTTGCTTCCCATAGATCCTATGTCAGCACTTTGTTAAGTGTGGGGTTGGGCATGGTGCTGGCCTGTGGTGTGAGTATGGTCTGCTAAGAGCCCTAGCCCTCTCTGGCCTGGACCAAATTCTTGGCTGTGCAGACTGCCTCACGGTCTTTTCTAGATTTTGCTGTGAATTGTTCTGGATACAGGGGTTAAGGACTGATAGGTGTTGAGAATATCTTATTTATCCCTTCTCCTTTCTTCCAGGTGGTGGCAAAGGAAGCCTGGGAGAATCATAGGTTGAGGAATGACTCTGTGATTGTGGACACGTTCCATGGCCTCTTCAAATCTACTTTGGTTTGCCCAGAATGTGCTAAGGTTTCTGTGACCTTTGACCCATTTTGCTATCTGACTCTCCCACTGCCCTTGAAGAAAGATCGAGTTATGGAGGTCTTCCTGGTTCCTGCTGACCCTCGCTGCAGACCTACCCAGGTAAAGAGAATCAGCACCCTCCTGGTGCCCTTTGTTGTGAGTGGTCCCCAGACCCAGAGTCAGGCTGCATCTGTCTGCTGCGTTGGAAGCTCCGTCAGCTGCCTCTTAAACCCCTTGGTGCTTGCCTTGAGTGTGTGTGCCCTTGGCCTCCATCAGACCTTTGAGTAATCCCATATCATTTAAGCAAATTGTGAAGGTCCTTTGGGCTTCTCTGTCACTTTTATCCCCATACTGCATTCCTTTGACTAAAGGAACCTGGCTGATCTGCTAAGAGGTCCTTGAATCTGAATTTTAGGGAACCAGAATCAGGGTACTTTGCTCGGTCAGATTCACCCCTAAGTCAGCTGGGAGAGCCTGGCTAGACCGAAAGGCCAGGTGAGAGGAGTGACCTGCTGGTCTTGGTGTCCAGCCCTGCTGATGGCTCCCTGCGTGGCTGTACTGCTTAGTCTTCTGGCTTTATTTTCTTCATCTCTAAAGAAAGATGACAAGGACTGGTTGGCAGTTTGTGTAATTTTAACATTTCTTTAGTGGAAATAGTGAGCAGCTCCAAAACGTTAAGAATAATAGATAGCAATGTTTAGGAGGAAGAGAGATGGCCCAACTCCTGTGGTGCTACCAGAACAGAGAGGCAGGTGCTGATGCTGAAGACTTGCCTGTTCTGCTGGCCACTCTTCTGGTCCCTGAGCTCATCACACACTGTTTCTGGAGGAACACCTTTGCCTTCCAAGATGTCTCCTCCTGGCTCATCTCCCACCCTTTGCAGAGCACCCTTGTCACCCCTCCCATCTCTCCTTTGCAGTACCGCGTGACTGTGCCGCTGATGGGGGCCGTGTCCGACCTGTGCGAGGCTCTCTCCAGGCTGTCTGGCATTGCTGCAGAAAACGTAAGGCAGGGTGGTCTCTCAGCCTATGGGGGGTACTTCGTAGTCCTTTGGAGTTAATTTTCAATCTTGTAGCCACTTTTGGGGGATAATTCTTATCGGCAAGCACAAATATGATTATATCTGGATGTTTCAGACCCTCGCTCACGGAGTACACTGTGGCTGAGACCATCCCTTCATCCCTGGGAACACTGTCTTTCCTCCACTGAGGTCACACTAGCCGTGGTCAGAGGGCCAGGGGTGGGGCTCTGCTCTCACTCTACCATTGCTTCCTACCTGACCTCTTCTGTAATAAGCTGGAAGTTCTTTCCTATCCCAAACTCTGTAGGTGTGTGGAGTGACTTGATAGAAATCTTTATTTAAAAACATTTGCTCATGCTGGCCTTTCTGCTGAGCCTAGCCCTGTGTAGAGGTGGGGAGAGTGAAGACCTCCCCTTTCATCAGGACCCATCCTCCTGGGTGCCTCCATCGGGACTGGTTGCACGATGATCTCTGGAGGCAATGCTCCAGCAGCACAATTTTTCATTTCTGCCTGGGTTTTAAATAGGGGTACTCTTACCATTTTGTAATCTTTCTGTTACTGTTGATTCTTAGATGGTGGTCACAGATGTGTATAATCACCGGTTTCACAAAATTTTCCAAATGGATGAGGGTTTAAACCACATCATGCCTCGGGATGACATTTTCGTGTGAGTACTCTGGTTTATGCTGCAGGGCCGAAGGACACTTTCTAGAGGCTTTGCCTTGTTGGTGTCTCCAGAGCAGAAGATCTGACGTTTGGTGCTCACGTGGATTTGCCCCAACCCCTGGTTGCAAGAGATGGGTGTGTTCAGAGAATTGTGAGCAGCCATCAGTGATGAGTACCTACTGGCACTTCAGCTAGACATTCCAGATAAGTCTCCTCAGCTTGGACAGAGCTTTTGTCAACAGTTGCTGCCTGTTAAGAAGGCCTGGCAGTGGTCCTGCTGTCAGAAATGCTTTTCTTAAGAAGAGCACAGCTGTCTGAGGGCCCACGGGAAGGCAGGAGAAGGGACACAGTACAGGGAGGGTCTTGGTCCTTTCTCCAAGCCACAGGTTCTTCAGGCAGGTGCCATCTCAGAATGACAAGAGAAGGTTGATTTAAACAGCCTTATCCAGCTGTAACATCTGCCAGCTCTGAGTTTCAGTTTTCTCATCGGTGGGGACAGTACACTCCAGCTCCAGCTGTCTCCTCGGCCCCTCCCAAGTCCTCTTGCTTCAAGGCTGCTTGGTGTCAGTGTCTGTGTGTCCCTCTCCCAGGTGGGGCCGGGTGGAATGTGGCCTTGCTGAGCTCCCACCCAGACAGCCAACGTGTCTCCCCCATTCCCTTTCACTCAGAAACTTGCCTCTGCTGAGAAAGGCTTTCAGGATTTTGTTTTGGTTTTTGTTGTGGGCTGAGGAATGCAGTACACATATAAGAGGCATTTCCTTCCCCTTACTTTGCTGGGCCTGTGACTTCTAGGTCACTCTGAAAGGAGCAGTTCATGACTGCACACAAGATGTTCATGCTTGCATAGACTGCCTCCCCACTCCCCGGCATCTTCCCCCGGTTTACAAGTGGAGGGTGCCAAGGCTCACACTGGGCTGCAGGGCTGGGGCTGTCCACTTCTGACCCCAAGTCCTTAACACCACCTCCCTCAGTTCTGGAAATTAATGTTCACACACATCTGAGCTGAGAAGAACTGGGGCATCACCTTGTGGGGAGCTTGGCAAACCACCATCAAAGGATTTCTAAGGGCTTGTGGGCTGACCGACAGGAAAGCAGATTGTTTTTTGAATTAATAGTTGTCTTATGAAACTTATGGCGTCTAATACTTTTTAAGCATGTGATACGCTGTGCTACTAAGTTACTTAATTCTTACCACTGCACTGTAAGGTGGGTGATCCCATTATCCACTGGGTAAGCAGGCTTAGAAGTTAAGGTGTTTGGCCTGGTCACAGCAGCCAGAAAGTGGCACTGATGGACCTGGAACGTGGGCCGGCCTGACCCAAAGGCTTGATTCTTGATCTTTATGCTCGACCACAGGCTCCTCACCCTAGAGCACACTTTGAACATTTTTGTGTGTGTTTCTCTGAACTCCTCCTGTATATATTACAGGCAGGACTGTACCAGGCATCTGGGGAGGGTTGTGTGTGTGTTTGTGTTTATAGTTTCCAAAAATTGAATCAGTAAGTTTGTGTCTCCCCCTATAGGAAGAGGGAAAGACTACAATCGGTTGCCAGCAATTTTGGTAACATCTGTTCCAGGATAAAACATCTATAAATCTCCTCAGTCCCATGTATTCACTAAGTAAGACACATTTTTTTCAAAATCATTGATTTGTATTTAGCAGTTTCTTTGGTTACCTCTGGTTTTTAAAAAATTAAATATGATTGTTTTTTACTTCAGTGTTTTTGAACAAAGATGGCAAACAATTAGTGTTACAAATTTGTTTCCTCATTTGAATTAAAGAGCTTTTGCCTTATATTCTAGGTGTATATCCTTGTACAATATTTGGTTTTCTTAGAGGGCAGGGCACTGAGAATGCCTTTTTAAAAGTTGAGCTCCTTGCTAGGTGACAAAAGATGATCCTGGTGGCCAGGCTCCCCTGTGTGCCTGTGTGTCTGAAGTGATGGTCCGGATGACGGCTGCCATCTGTGTTGAGTCCCAGTTGAAGGACGACGGAGTTTGAGGCCATGGTTGGGGGAAGGGGGATCACATTAGCCCCAGGCCCCAGGTTGTGTAGGGTCACATTGTGCTGACAGTGACCCTTCTGGGGATTCCTGACCCAGGCTCTAGAATTGTCTTGGAAATGGTTTATCCACCTTTTGTGCTGAAGTCTGCTCTGTCCTAGTGACCATAGTCCTGGCCACCATGTAGCTGCAGCTCAGATCTTCGTTGCTCACAGAGACCTTTTGCTAAAGGTGCCCTCTTATGTGATTGACACAGGTATGAGGTCTGCAGCAACTCCCCGGATGGCTCTGAATGTGTCACGCTTCCGGTGTACTTCAGGGAGAGGAAGTCCAGGCCGTCGAGCACTTCCACCGGGGCGGTGCTGTATGGGCAGCCACTGCTGGTTTCTGTCCCCAAGCACAAGCTCACCCTCGAGTCATTGTACCAGGCTGTTTGTGAGCGTATCAGGTTGGTGGTAGGAGTGTGATTTGCTTGCTATCTGAAATAAGGCAGGCCCAGTATTCGTAGTGACTGCCCCCTGCAGAGTGCCTGTGTGGACCCTGTGTGTTCGCTTCTGTTAGAAATGCAGTTGTGCCCACCCCTGGGAGGGCCAGGGAAGGTGCTGTTGGAACAGGACACCTGGCACATCTGAAGCACCATGACACTGGGCACTTAAGCTTCCTCTGGTCACTGGAATCATGTCTTTACCCCCATCAGTCACCTGCATGAGGGAGTCTAGTGCTTTGATGGCATTTTATATTTGAGTATAATTTCTAAAGTACCCTACTGTCATTCTGAAGCTGTAATTAATGTTACTGGGAAATAAGTTTTTAAATGATGGTGCTGTGTGACACTTATCGAAGATTTGAAACAGACTTTCTCAGAGTCTTCAGTGACCTGGTAGTTGGACATCTTATCTCTTGGGTTCTTCTCAATTTCTTGAAGTGTTGAGCCATCACATAATTTTTAACGCCCTTTTATTTACATAAATTACCTTGTGAATAGCTGAATATAAAAACTAGGAACTACTTCTGGCTGAGTAGTAGAGAAAAATAGGTAAATGTTACAACTAACAAACAATTCTATCTTTCTTTCAAGCCGCTATATAAAACAGCCTTTGCCTAATGAGTCTGGCAGCTCGTCCTTGGAGCCGGGAGCCTGCAATGGCTCCAGGGGCAACTGTGAAGGTGAGCGCTTGCCACACTGTGGGGCTGTGACCGACCAAACCCCTCCTGACCTCCCCCTTCTTCCAAAGGTGTGGTACACATGGGATAGGGAGGCTCTGAGGCTGGGCTGGGGGCTCTGCCTAGAGAGCAGACCCGTCTGCACAGCTCTGCTCTGCCAGAGCCCACTGTCCAACTTTGGCACATGGTGGAATCTTTGTAGGCTAGGTTTTACCTCAGGGAGCCTGAGCCTTGCGGGACTGAGGGACTTGCCTGGAGTCATGAAGCAAAGTCAGGATTTGATTGTGGAGTGCACTTGACTGCCTCCACAGCCTGGCTTCTGTCTGCAGAGCTGTTATCTTGGCTCTGACCTACCGCCTTGGTGCGGCAGCCACCCCGGGGAAGACAGATGTTCTGTGCAGCCAATCAGGAGGCGGAGACAGGTTCTCTTGGGCGTTTCTTTATTTCTTCCCAGGAAGCCACAGCTGGAAAAGCAGTAGCATAGGCTTGTTGCAGGAAACCCAGAGCCCTCACCATCCTCCTGTGGCCTAGTGCTCACAGGCTCGTCTGTGACCAAGGAGCTCTGCCTGGCCTGCATGTGGCTGTCACACTTCTTTTTGAGGCCTAGGTGACTGGCAGGGTGGCTTTATTCCTAGAAAACTGTAAGTGTTCTCCAAGTTAGTGTTTCCGTTCCCGTGGCCTGACGGGAAACTGCACTGCGTTGTCCTGGGCCCAGCCTGTCCTTCCTTGTGAGTACTCCAAGACACAGTCTTCGAAAGGGAGGATTTTCATGTAGAATGTACATCCTCCTTTCCTCAGTTTCCACTTCTATTGCTGTTTCCCTGAGTATGTAAACTTTTTAAAATCTTCTCTTCCCCTATTACTTCTACATCACCTTTTTGAGTTGTCCCCATCTTTGTTGAAATTATTTATCTGGTACCTTAACTTTCCCCTTTGGCTGCCCAACAAAAAAATACGAGGCATATGATCATGTATCTTTTCATAGTAGCCACATATACTAACCAGTTCTCTGGAAACACCTGGAAAATTTACTTATCAGCATATGTCTCTAGAATGCCTCTTAAAAACTCTTGAAACTCTGCGATCTTGTATGAATAAAGAGAAAAAAGGGAGGGGAGGGTCTTGCATGCTGTGTTCCCCAGGCCCCAGCAAGTCACCTGCACTTGAGAGACCTCAGCATGTGCTCGTTGAAGAGACAGCACGTTTCTTGTGGAGGAACTGAAGACCTTTACTTCATATTTGTGTTCATTATAATATATAAAATTGTGCTTTTAAATTGTTTCTTACCAGACTGTCTTCTTGAGTGTTGAGTATGTATTTAATTTTGGTCCTTTTCTCTCTGTGGGCCTCATGATCAAGTTGAAAGTCACGCTGTGCGGGGTGAAGTCCAGTAAAGTACCAGGCAATGAGGAGCCCAAATTTAAGACTGGCGGGACTGCTGACTCACTTTGTACCCTTAGCTAATTCCTTGAACCTCTCTGGGCATGTGCTTTCTCACCAGGGAGCAGCAGTGCCCACTTGCCTGCTTACCAGGTTTGGGGGACGGTCACATATGAAGTCAATCGTCTGGTAAAGGGTGGATATAGTTTCACGTACCCAGGACAGAGTTTGGAAAGAAGCGCCACAGTTAGATATGAAATAAAAATTTCAGCATTGAAATGGTAGCAAATTATGTATATGTTCTTTTTCATTTGTGTGCTAGGAGAGGACGAAGAAGAAATGGAGCATCAGGAAGAGGGCAGAGAGCAGGTCTTAGAAGCAGAGGGCAGTGGGGAGGATGAGCTGGGAAGTGACCATGGTGAGACCACTCAGAAGAAGATCAAAGGCCGACCCTGCCCCAAAAGGCTTTTTACCTTCAGCCTTGTGAACTCCTATGGCACAGCTGATATAAATTCCCTTGCAACTGATGGGAAACTGCTTAAACTCAACCGTAAGCACTTTTTCTGACCTTTCAAACTGGGCTTTTGGGGACTCAGGATCTCTTGGAAGATCCTTGCACTCAGCACTCAATGCATTGGGGTTTCATATTCTCATAGTGTGGCTCCAGGAACAGACACTTGTGTGATCCTTGGCTTGAAGCTCCCTAGACTGTTTCAGAGCCACGACACCCCTCTGCCCCTCACCCTGGCCTCTTCATCAGGCTTTTCTCTTCAGTCCTGGATGACTTCAGAGGGAAGCGAGCCCTCCCTCCATTCCCACCACCCTTCAGGATCTTTGCTCCAGGTTGATAACACTTGTGGCCCCCGTGGTGGCAGCATTCCCTCAGACTTACGAGCACAGAGGCACATTTCTTTTGTTCCATAAGAATACTCAAGAAGTGTGACCCATCTAGAGGATGGCCATGGATTTCACAGGCTGTTACTTGGAGCCTATAATGGGAACTGCCATACAGACGGGAAGAGGCACCCACATGGATGGGTGTTGTGTGTGAAAAGCACACGTGAATGAAGACGCCTACATGGAGTGGAGAGGGGAGCTGCAAAATCATCTCATGTCTTCAGCTTCCTTCACTGGAGAAGAAATTGGCTAGATGTCCTCTAGCTAGCTAGTTTTCTTCTCTTTTTTTGAATGTCTTAGGGAAAAAAATTTTAACAGCTTTATTGAGATAGTTTTAGATTTTTATATCTGTCTTTCTGCAGCTCCCTCCTCTCTGTGGGGCTTCCTCCTCTTTAGTACAGCGTCTTGCAGATTCTAGCTAACTTCCTGAGCCCTGGTCGTTGACTCCTCAACTCAGTCTTCCTGTCTCCCTCCCCGACTCCTGTGTTGTGGCCTGGACGATGACTCCATGCAGTAAGCGGGGGCAACGTAGGCATCACCTTGGTTTTTTCCTTCTCTCAGGGATCTCACTCTTGCTCTGCCTAATATCTAGTGTCTGAAAACAGTTGTTTCATCTATGTTGTCAGGTTTTCTTGTGGTTTAAAGTGGGAGGATAAATCTGGTCGCTGTTACTCCATCTTGACCTGTGCCCTTTCAGAATTCTGTATAGTTAGTGCCTTTGGAGTGTATCTGAAGCATTGAGGAAATCTTTGCCAAAGGATTTGGGGACCCAGATGTTCAGAGTTGGCTGCCTCAAGGCAGAGCATCACTCTTGGCAGTGGTGGGTGATGGGTGAGCAGGTGTTGATGGCGCAGCCTGAGGGTGGTCCTTCTCACTCCTGTCACCTGGGGAGCCCCTCCTGTTGCTGGCCATTCAGTAATGAGTGACGCTTTGGTCCTGCTCCACAGCTGGATCCACACTAGCCATCGACTGGGACAGTGAGACCCGGAGCCGTTATTATAATGAGCAAGAATCTGAGGTAGGTCGCTCAGGATTCTTGGTCCGGGGTGTGTATTAGGGTCACTTTCAGCAGTTCCACAGCAACTTAGCGAATTACATTTTAGGCTGAGAATAAAAAGCACGTAAAGATTTTGTCATTATGTGTTCAGAGGCTCCAGAAAGTACATTATATTCCAGGTGTAAGAGCTCATGAGGTTGTGGCTCAGCCTGGTGAGATCTTGTTTCCTCAGCAGAACTCAGCGCTTTGTTCCTCACAGGTCTACGAGAAGCACGTTAGCATGTTGCAGCCTCAGAAGAAGAAGAAGACGGCAGTGGCCCTGAGAGACTGCATCGAGCTCTTCACCACCATGGAGACCCTTGGGGAGCATGACCCCTGGTATGCAGCTCCCCGCTCTGGGCAGGGGCACCCATGCACCCCAGGACTCTGAGATCTGCTGGGACCGTCTGTGGACACAAAAACCCTTTGTATTTGGACGCGTCACTTTTTTACGTGGCTGACCCTGCAACACAAGTCTTTCTGTGTAAACTGTGTTTTCCAGACTAAGAAAGCCATCATTCTGTTTTGGAAGGTGGCGTAGAGACCTCCCTGCCCTGAAGCTCTGTGCCTGAGTGCCCAGGCGGCACCGGCTCCCTGCCTCCCCACTAAGCTGAGGTTTCTCTTATCTCTTCAGGTACTGTCCGAACTGCAAGAAGCATCAACAGGCCACAAAGAAGTTTGACCTATGGTCCTTGCCGAAGATCCTGGTGGTCCACCTCAAACGTTTCTCCTACAATAGATACTGGAGGGATAAGCTTGATACAGTCGTGGAATTCCCAGTCAGGTGGGTCCCTGGGCCTCAGTGTTATTAGGAAAATTAAAAAACAGGCAGGCAATCTAGGCACTGATTGGCTGAGGGTTTTGCTACCAAAGACTTTACATTAAGATGTGTGTTGCTGGGCTCCGGGAGGTTAGACTGTGGCTCAGTCCCACCCCACCTCCACTCCTGCCGCATCCTCCCACGTTCTCCAGTAGAAGCACTTCCCTCTCGAGTCCCTCATGCCCCCTAACTGCACTGGTTTTCCCACCCATCATGGGGCCCAGGGAGCCAGGGCTCAGCGGGTCAGCACAAGGACATGCTGCATCTCATTAATGCAGGGGGACAAGGAACCAGAGAGTAATCTCCTGGGGAGAATTGGATTATTGGGGGCCACACATGAGGGTACAGATCCACCACAGTCATGCCCCCAGGGTAGAGACTGGAACTGGCTGCCGGTGTCCTCTCAGGTGCCAGGCCACAGGGTGTAAGTGACACAGGAAAGTAAGTCAACAAGGTAGGCATTCCTCCACAAAATGCAGATTTAAAAATGTTTTGGGGCTGGGGAATGTAGGTAGATAGATGCAGGAAGTATAGACGTGTCAGTGGGAGAACTTAGGTGGTAGGTATATAGGTATTTGTTGTAAAATTCTTCTGTGTGTTTGAAATTTTCTTTTTTCTTTTTCTGTGTGTTTGAAATTTTCAAAATAAAATAGTAGGAAAAACGTTTTCTGGGGCCTGTTTTGGTATTTAGCTTAAATTTTGATAGTTACAGCCATTTCTGTATCATTGCTGCAGCCGTCTGGTCTGCGCCCAGAGCCTTTCCTTGCCGTTAGGTCTGGCGCTGGAGTTACCAGGGGGCTTCTTACTTCTGTTGGAATGTGTCAGTGGTCAGAACAAAACCCCAGCGCCCCTTCTGCCTGGTCTGTTCATTCATTCCTTCTGCAGTTCGTTCCTGAGTGCCTCCCTGTATTGTAGCCTGTTGCATGAAAGGGGTTGCTGGGTTGCACCGACTTCTTTCTCTGAGTTTAATGTACTGAAGGGCTGTTTTTGGTTTCTGTGCCCAGAGCTCTGAACATGTCGGAGTTTGTCTGTGACCTGTCAGCAAGGCCTTATGTGTACGACCTCATTGCCGTGTCCAATCATTATGGAGCCATGGGGGTTGGCCACTGTAAGTACAGGCATCTGCTTCCTTCTGAGATGTTGAAGTGCCCTCAGCCAGTCATCTTTCACCAGCCTCTCCCTGTGTTCCAGGCATTGCCCTAAGCACTTGACTTACACAGCTCCTTGGGGCCTTGGGTTTCAGGGTTTTCCATACTGCTGCCCCTCCATTTTTTGGTGGGACAGTGGTTCATATTCTTTAATCCAGTAACCCACCTCTGGGAATCTATCCTAAGGAAATGACTTGACTTAGGGAAAAAGCTTTATATGCAGAGATACTCACCTATGTATAATAATGGAAAATTAGGGACAGTATTGGTGATCAGCAGTTGGCACTACTGTCCGTCTACTTGGTGGAAGAGATCACAGCCATTGCAAGATAAAATTAATAATAACATGGGGAAATGCCCATGATACGGTAAGTGAAAACCATTACACAAAATCACATCATTATAGAAGGTAGTATTGCAACTACATTAAATCAAAAGACAAACTATGACAGGAGAGGGGAAAGCCTAGAAGGAGAGATACCAAAATGTTAATTTTACTTTTTTCTCTTTATTCATTTTTTTTCCAAGATTTCTATAATGTGTAGGATTACTTTTATTATAAAAAGGCCTAGTATATTTTGTTACTTGTTTACAGAAAGGTGTTAGTGGTATCGGAGTGAGAAGCTGGGTTTCCTCATGTCTCCTCTGTTGCATCCGCACCATGATAAATGCCACTACACCCACTGTCAGGACCACAGGAGATGACACCATGAGGTGTTAGTTCTGTGTACACTCACAGTGGATTATGGAACTTTCCTAAACCCCCGTCTTTTCCCCTATGCTGATAAGCTTCTCTTGGCCCAACAGTCTCTTCTCCTGCCTCTCCATTCGTACCATATCACCTCCTGGCTCTGATGGCTGGTCAGTCTCCAGCCCTCAGGTTTACATTCCAGGCCATCAGAACAATGGGGAAAAAAGAGCACGACCTTCCCTTTTAAGCAGAAGTCCCCCTCAACTCCACTATATACATCTCATCAGCTATAACTTGCTCACGTGGCTACCATCTAGCTGTAGGAGAGGACTGTGCCTGTTTGAAAATTGGGGCTCTGCTGGAGTGGCTGTTAGCAGTCTGATCACGTCACATCCTGCAGCATTTAGCTCTCTGCAGCTTTTTCTCCCAAAGTTAATTTTGATCTCTGTGTTCGTATAATACTGGACAAATGTATTCATTTTAAATTGCTATTTTAACACACAAACATTCTACTTGGGCAAGTTTCTTAGCCTCTGTATGTTTCAGTTTTCTCATCCAGGAGATTAGGCTGGTTGTGTAAGGGCCGACATTAGGTATGCAGTTGTCTAACACCAAGATTGCCACTGTTAATACCAAGCACAGACAGTGGGGACAGGCTCTTGGCACCTCCTCTGTCACCTGTACCTTCACCTTCACTTGGTACAGTAGATGTTACAGTGAGGAATGGTTAAACAGCTTACCAAAGCCACACAGCAGGTTGAGACTAGAAACCAGATCTTCATTTGATTCTGTCTTTAGAGTCTGGGTGGAGCAGGAATTGGACATTGCTGCTGGGATTGCTGTTGTAAACACATCCTGCTTGGAAATAGTGTAAAATCAAAACCTGAAGTGTTGGCTGTGTGAAACGCTTGGACCAATGTGAGGAACTGTTACCCAGCCACAGACTCTTGACTCATCGTTTTCGAGGAAGATAAATTTAAGTTTTCTTGTCCACATCCCAGCTCTGCAAACCCAGACACCTAGGGTATCCCTCACTGGGATTACCCCACAGGCTCCAGAGGGAGTGAGAGGCAGTAGTAGCCAGCCATCTGCCCGGATGAAGTGGGGGAGTTTGACTTGGCGTGTTTTTGAGAACTGTTGTTTTGCTTAAATCTTACAGTGGCAGTTCCTTTTGTGGATCTCCAGCTCAATTATTCTTAGCCACCATGAAGATTGACAGTGGATTCCTCTGTTTTTTGGATTAGTTTTCCAAAATTGCTGTTTAAAACCTTGATCCCTGGCAGCTCCGTTTTTACCCTTTAAGTGTCTTTTTGAGAAAGAACAGATTTTTTTTTTTAAAGTATGAGTTATCTTTGGGTTGTTAGGACATAAGATGTAAATTACTTTAAATTTCAGACTCTGTTTCATTTTTTGGAGTTTTGTTGCTGTTGAGTGCCAGCCTAATGAACTAGCCAGGTTAGCTCTCTGGTGACTATCGGGTATTCTCTGTTGATTCGGCAGACACTGCATACGCGAAGAACAAACTGAACGGGAAGTGGTATTACTTTGATGATAGCAATGTGTCCCTGGCCTCTGAGGATCAGATAGTGGTGAGTAGGCCCTAATACCTAGTTCCTATTCTTACCTTTAGGGATTAGAACTGGGAAGAGTCTCCTGGGCTAGCTGGTCATTTTGTCATTCTGCTGGGGCAGTGGGAGCTGGGTGTGGCAGAGAGAGTCGGCTGCCATTCCTTCCCAACTCTTCCTAAATGAGACACTCAGCTCTCCTCAGGGTCTGTCACAGGGCCCCTGCTTGTCCCCACTTCCTGGGCAGGGTCAGTATGAGCCAGCCTCAGGTGGAAGGGTCCTTGCTGTCACCCCTGTATGTGGGTGCACAGGGCAAGATGGTGGATCCCCAAGAGTGGTGTGATCTAAACAGTAAGAGAAAAACTGGGAGGGGAGTGATTGATTTTTCCAACCAGTGAATGGACTTTCCCTTCTTGTGTTTTAGACAAAAGCAGCTTACGTGCTGTTTTATCAGCGTCGAGATGATGAATTTTATAAGACACCTTCACTCAGTTTTCCTGGATCCTCTGATGGTGGGACAAGACCAGGAAGCTCACAGCAGGGCCGGGGGGATGATGAGGCTTGCAGCATGGACACCAACTGATCTGCCTCAGTGACCCTGCACCACAGCACCAGTGTAATCCCCCCAGAGAACATCTTTGACATTGAAGACTGCTAGTGTTCCATCTAAAAACTAGATGAGGAAATTTCCTTCTTTTATGAGCAGAAGAAAAAAAAAGACCCTTTTTGCTCAGAAGGGTTATGTCAAGAGGCTGAATTATTATTTTTTTATACAGGTGGTGAGAAGTTTCTGTAAAAGCTGTGGAGCTGGAAAGGGGATCAGGGGTGGGGGCACACAGTGGAGGATGTCTGATGGATTCCAAAGAATGGAGAGGGACACACTGTAATTGAGCTCAGTGTGGCTGTGAAGACCTGGGGCAGGCTGCCCTGAGTCCCTGGATTTCTGATTCTGGTGCTGATTGCTGGTCCCCCTGGTAGTCTGCCCACAGTAAACCAAGCCTCGAGTAAATTTGATGTCGTCTCCTCCCTTGCTGTGCACTGAGATGGGATTATATTTCCCTAAAAATTAGCCACTGAAGCCCATTTCTGTTTCCCTTTGAGTCATCTTTCCAGCCTTCTTCCCCCTAATGAAATGAAGATACTTGGTGTTGGGGTTTCCTGGCCCTCAGTCTCGGGAGCCTAGCAGTTGTCAAGCCCCCACCATCCTTGATGAATTGAGACAGTGGGATACCAAGTGGAACATTGATTAGATCTCACCTAAAAGAAGTCCGTACAGGAAACCACTAGGTACTGTGTCCCATCCAGTGGTTTCTCTCCATGTTGGCTTGAGAACGGAACCTTCCTGGGCTTGAAAAGGGCTCCCGCTCTGGCTGCTGACTTGGTTACAAGTGAGGTCCCCGCCCCTCCAGCCGGTTCTCGGCGGCCTGGCCTCCCCACACTTGTCCCTGTCGCACCCCCACCCACCCGAGGCCGCGCTGCGTGGGTTCAAAGAGCCGGGTCGTTGGGGCTTTTTTGGTCTGACCTTTAACCCGAGGCGTGGGGGTTGGGGCCGGGGGGCACTGGCGATCGCTCGGGTCGCGCGGCGACCGTTGGCGGGGTCGGCGGTGTGGTCGCGCTGCTCGGTGAGGACGCGCGGTCATCGAGGGCCGGCCGGGCGCAGGGTGGGGTCGGGTCAGCGGCTTGAGGGTGGGCGGGCGTGGGAGCCGAGGGAAGAGGGCCCGGTGGCCCGGGCGCTCCGGTGAGATCCTGGTTCCTCCCCCCGGAAAACCGCGGGTCTCACCCAACACCCCACCGCCGGGGAGGAAAGCGGCTGGAGTGTGGGTCCCCCTGCTCCCTGGCCCGTGGTGTGGATCAAGCGCAAGGAAATCGTGGCAAATGCCCCATTCGGGAGTGGTTTGCAACCTCATCTGTCACATTATTCTCGCGTTGCTCTCCATTTCCAGTGTATTAAATAATAAAGACATGTCTGAAAAACTGAGAAGATGCAGAAAGGAGCTGACTGCAGCCATTGACCGAGCCTTTGAAGGAGTCAGTCATTCCCAGGAGTGCTCAGGCCGGCAGAGGCTGGAGCTGGACACAGCGCCGCTTTCCTCCCCACTCCCTGCGCACCGGCTCCTCTGCAGGAGGCACCCGCTGGCAGCCTGCTCCTCTGCGGCTCCCTCCTCTCCTTTTCCCTGTGCTCCCGAGAATGGGAGCCCTACCTTTGCGCCAAACCATGGTCCCGTGAATGCCAAGCCACACACTTTTTGCCCCCAGAGAAAACCTCTGACCAGCAAGGAAAACATCCTGATGCATTCCTCCATTTTGGCACCTGAAAGGCAGTTTTGGAGAGCGGCAGGAGATGGGGAGAACTGGAAAAAAGACAGTCTAAGGTGACTCCAATCTGATAGGTTAATAGTTACATCAGGGGATCTCATATCTGAAAAAACCTATTGAAGATCCTAAATCTGGCTTAGAAAACGTGTGTGTGTGTGTGTGTGTGTGTGTGTGTGTGTGTGTGTGTGTGTGTCTGTGTGTCTGTGTGTGTGTCTGAGTGTGTGTCTGAGTGTGTGTGTGTATGAAGGGCTAGGATGTCTCACCAGTCATGGAAACCACTGCAGTACTGACAGGGATAGTGAATGTTAACCTGATTTTAGAAGTCACTTTACTCCAGTGTTTTTTGTCCCCTCTGGGGAGAGGCTGTTGAATAGCTGGGCCCTGCTTCATGACTTCATCCTTGCTCTGCTCCCCTTCCCCACCCAGGAGCTTTTAAGATTTTTCCCTGGGATAAGGTCTCCGTTAGACCTTTTTTTCTCCCAGGTAGCTGTAAACTGCCTGGTTCTAGACATCTTGATTTGGGGCAAGGAGGACCATGTGGGCTGAAACTTCAAGGTCCTGCTGTCACAGCTGTCCTGTAGACAGAGACTGAAGAAGCCATTTAATTGTTTCAATTCTACAAATATTTATGCTGGTGTTCACAGACACTAATGGGCAATCCGATGCTCATGAGTCATTCTGATGAGGCTATTAGTCAACCTCCCTGATTTAGCAGTTCCCAGTTGTCCTCTAATCACAGCATAAACGACAGTTTAAAGTTACCCATTTTGTCTTTAAGATTATCTAACACTGAGTTCCCCTCCAGTATTTTCTTGAAAGAGGATCTAATGCCCCACCTTTTTCTTTTCACTTGGGGGCTGCAGGAAAGATACGGAGAAAGATTTGAAGGTTGATTCAAACCTGCCACTGAGCAGTTCTAGCCATGAGGTCACAAAGGATCTGCTTGATATGATCGGTGAGTACAGAGGGCCAGTCCATCCTCTCCCTGGGAGGACAGGTCCTGCACACAGGCTCCGAGTCAGGAAGTGTGTTATAAAAAGACCAGACTTATTTCTCATCCATTGACTTGGTAGATTTGTTTTGCTCACGGCAGGCTCTGTGCTTAGAGCCCTCATGAGCTGAGGGCTCACACATCAACTGGGTCATTTCATAAATGCACACTTAGAGCGAATCCCTGGAGGCCAGGGACAGCAGCCCCCTAGGTTGAGCTTAGTTCTGAAGGAAACAGAACATAGGCGAAGATGGGGTGGGGGAGTGGTCCAGCTGGGGTGGGTAATACAAGGTTAGACTCAAGGTTAGAAGGCAGAAGCTCCCCTGTAATTCCACCACAGAGACAGCCACTATTAACACAGTGATGTGCATCCTGTCACATTTTTCCTACACATACACCTGTATATTCTGTGTGTGAACTACGTGAGCCCTATTTTAAAGTGACACACTACACAGTGGACAAAAGGCTCCTAATTAAGGGATATGCACATTGCCGTGGGGGCTGCCTGAAGCTGTTGGCTCTGAAGGGTCTCCAGGTTATGAGGATGGAAGGAGGCCTGGTGAGGGGAGGTACTTGCCCAAGGCCATAAAGCAGGACCCCTGCCAGCCCACCGCTTTGGTGAACTAGGTCTCCTCCAGTAGCTCCAGGAGGTGAATGGAAGTGATCACCACCTTCGCTCACCTTGCAGGGGCCTTGCCGATGGCAAGCAGCATTTTGCTTACCCAAAAGATCCTACTTTTCTTACACTGTCTGGTCATTCCTGCAGGTCAGGGAGTTCCCTGAGAGCCAGGACAGGTGCAGGCATCTCTGTATTACACCTTCCTTGGAGACTGGCAGGTGGTTGGGGTCAATAAATGCCTGGGCTTAGAAGGAGGGCACCAGGCCCATCTTAAAACCCGGCAGCCCGCCGGCTCTGGGGCACGAATGGTGGCCTTGCCCAATCTCAGGAGGTGGCTGCCCATTTGTGGTTTATAACTTGCGCCTGGAATGTCTTTAGAATCCCTCACTGGATTTGTAATGCTGAATGTTTTTATTTTTAAGACCATACAAGCATTCGAACTATTGAGGAATTGGCTGGAAAACTAGAATTTGAAAACGAGTTGAACCGCGTGTGTAGTTGCTGTGATGATTCACCCTTCAAGGAGGAAGCCTGGGCCCTACTGGTGGATGACAGCCCTCAGGAGGCCTCGGATGCCGACCCTGGCAGCCTCAAGCAGGCTTTCGATGATCACAACATCGTGGAGACTGTTCTGGACTTGGAAGAGGACTACAATTTGATGACCTCTTTTAAATACCAAATTGAGTAAGGACGGTTGACTTCAGCTTTGACTTTTTTACAGCAGGAGACTGAGGATGGGGCACCTGTGCAGAGCAGTCAGTCGTCGTTGGGGGCCACATTCTTCAAAGAGTTGGCAGAATCTGAATTACCCCCAATGTTTTTAACTTCTAGTTGTGTCTCTTTTTGAGCTGAGAGCCCAGGTTTTTTGTTGTTTTCTTTTTTAATTCTTTTGCTTTGAAAATGTTTCTTATTGTTGTTGGGTTGTTTTTTTTTCTCTCACTTTTCTTGACATCTTGAATGTTTCTTTTCTTCCTTCCTCCCATCCTTCCTTCCTTCCTTACTCCCTCCCTTTCTTTCTTTCTCTTTTTTTTTTTTTTTTTTTTTGATTGATGTTCAATATACCCAGTACCCAAGGCAGGTACGGGTCATGGGCCTCCGCTGGTCTCTTGGTGTTCTTTTCCATGGGCCCCTGAAAAAGTACATGGGCTACAACCAGGGTGGGCTTTCCATACCCCCAGGACCAGCCCATTCTAGGTCAGCTCAGCCTGTATGGTGTTGAGACAGACCTTGGCCCCAGGCCGTCTGCTACTTTTGCACGCTCTGCACATAGAGCTGCCTGTCTCCTGCATGTGCCCCATGCCCTCATGTCCAGACCAGCCTTCCCTCAGTCCCTCCATCCCTGCCACTGCCCAGCTCAAAGGCCTCTGCAAAGACCTTCTACCCTCCTACTTGTGTCAAAGGGGCTGACAGCATCCCTGGTCCCCTCCTAACAGGACATTCCCATGAGGCCTCCCTACCACCCCCCCCCCCATCAACACCTGGGCCCTCAGCTGAGGGAGGAGGGGAGGGATAAGCACAGATCCTGAGCCTCATCCATCCCACTCCAGGCCTGGACACCTTGGAGGCTACAGGTGGTTTCCATGACAGTGACCCTGCTGGGGCCAAATGGACAAGGGAATGAAGGAAAGATCAGGCCACTGCCCTCTTAGGTCAGCATAGCAGCAAAAACTTAGCAGGGCTGTCTCTAGCCCCACCCCTAGAGAGAGAGGACATCATTAGAAATTATTGGACAAATCTCTCAAAGCCATGATGTTCTTCCAGGAAACCTAATAAGCTGTTGGGCAAGGCGTGGTGCCTCCCAGAAACTGAGTCTCAGGGAACTGCCCACCTCCCAGGCTGATGTGGGAGGAGGTGGGTGAGAGGGCTGGTGAGGGGGCTGTAAGACCCAAAGCCCAAAACAAAGAGCTGGGGAGGAAGGCCCAGAGGCCTCAGACACCCTACCAGGCCATATTTTAGTCCAGAGACCCAGCACAGGGCAGGCCGCAGAGCTGGCAACACTCCTCCACTGCAGGTCTGGAGACCTGCGTGCACTTACTCCTTAGTGTTGCAAGACCAGGCACCTGTGCACCCTGAGAACTAGCCTCTGGCCACTTTGCTAGACGGGCCTCCCCTGCAGGCACAGCCACCACCACTGCCCTGTCTGGGGTAGAGGGCAGGACAAGCTAACCAGAGGCTCTTCCCAGGCCACCTGACACTCATTCCTTGCAGGTGGCGGCATCCTCAGTAAGTACTCAGACTAGAGTTGGGGACCAGGGTTTTCTTCCTGAGCAGGAAGGACAGGAACAAATGAGAGGAAATGCTCACAGCCTCTTCTGCTACCCCGCTGTGGGGAGAAGGGGCCGTCTGGATGGAGAGATGTCTGGCTACTTGATACTCAAAAAATCCAGGTCTCCCAGCAGTGCTCTCTAAATAACACGTGCTGATGTGGACACTCCCCTATGGAGGAGATGGAGCTTAATCCCCAGCCCCCAGCCCCTGCCTCACCACCCCTTGAGGGTGAGCTGGACTTTGTGCCTGGCTTCCCAGGACTAGAGCAGGGAAGAGAAAGCTAGTAGATGACGTGGAGGAGCCTGCAGACGCCGTGTAACCAACGACGAAGGTGGGCCAGCAGTGATGTCCTGTGCACTCGCCCACCCTTGTGCAGGTGCAATGAGAAAGGCACTTTGTTTCCGTGCTGTTCCTACCAAACCCTCATCCCTCAGCTAATCAGGAGACGAACATCAGACAAACCCAGACCGGGGGGCATTCTGCAGGATACCAGGCCAGTACTCCTGACTGTCAAGGGCATGAGAAACTGCCTCAGAGCAGTGGACGGACACTGAGGTAAATGCAGTGTGGTATCCTGGACTGCGTCCTGGAACAGAAAGAGGACATTAATGGAAAAAAAAACAGATGCAATCTAAATAAAGTCTCAAGGTTAGTTAATATTTCTTAGTTTTGACAAATATGCCACAGTTATGCAAGATGTTAACATTAAGAGAAGCTGGGTGAAAATTTTTTAAAAAATTTAAAAAGACAAAAAGAAGCTGGGTGAAAGGTGTATGAACTCATTATCTTTACAACTTTTCTGTAAATCTGTTATTCTAAAATTAAAAAAATTTTTAATGTAGTCGATCCCAAGTTTGAGAGATGTGTGTGAGCACATGGGCAGAAAATTGTTAGAGAAGGGACAAGGAGGACTTAAGTAATTTTTTTGTCTGTATTTCTTTGTTTGTTTTTTGTTTTTTGGGTGGGAGGTAATTAGGTTTGTTTATTCATTTATTATTATTATTTTTAATGGAGGTACCAGGGATTGAACCCACGACCTCGTGCATGCTAAGCACTGCGCTCTACCACTAAGCTATACCCGCCCCCCTTTTTGTCTGTATTTTTTAATTTATCTGCAGTGGACACGTTAAATGGTAAGTTCTTCCCTAGACCCTCCTCATAGTGGCTCCTACTGACCACAGAGGGTCATGACCCTCCAGATGCTCTGCCAACACAAAGCCATTGGCAGGTCTGCGAGGGGCGCAGGCACTGAGGGCAGGAGAAATGGCGGCCTCACGCCAAGCCCTACTCTCCTTACGACCTTGTTCCCCTGTGCGCAGGGATAGAGTTGTTTTGAAAACCCTCATCTCCACCAAGCAGCCATCACCTGCCCAGAGGTGACCATCACAGTTTCTGGGGCCTGGGGCAGGTCCCAGGCCTGCTGCGGAGGGGGTGGGGGGGCTCAGCAGGGCGCTGATGGGGGGCCCACCCTTCCCTGTGGGTGCTGGACTCAGGGCTGGAAGCTCTAGGTGTCCCCGAGCTGTTTCTCAGAGCTCAGTTCTCATTCCCCAGGAGAGGTTTTGCAGAGGGAGTGGCTGCTAGGAATGGGGATCCAGCCCTAGCCCTACAGGACTAGAATGAGAAGGTTTTTATTGCCTGCAGCAGAGACTGCCTGCAGCCCGTGAGGTCGGAGTGTGGTGGGAGAAGGGTTCAGGATCTCCTTGGCTGGATAGACCAATATACCTCTGTTTTAGC
Source organism: Camelus bactrianus (assembly GCF_048773025.1). Lineage (NCBI taxonomy): Eukaryota > Metazoa > Chordata > Mammalia > Artiodactyla > Camelidae > Camelus > Camelus bactrianus. The sequence goes on from NC_133555.1 coordinate 34,135,405, forward strand.
AAAGCTGTTACGTGAAAATTCAGATTTTCCGAAGGGCTAATTCATCCTGGAATCCTTAAATGAGGAGCTTTTCCTCACTGTAGAAACACAGCTGTTCAGTAAAGCAGGTGAGCCCTGAGCCTCTGGCATGCCAGTCCCAGAGTAGCAGGGGTGGCCACATGGTTACTTCCCTGGGGACTTCTGCCTCTTGTCTCTGTATCCCTTGCTCCCCAAGGTGCCCAAAGGAGACCTTCCTGCCTTTGTCATCTACTTCAGGGCAGCAGGCAGATGTGTGCTCATCTGCACAGAGCAGGAGTCTGGAAAGTGGATCTCCAGGGATTTATCTGGAGGAAGAACAGGAACGTAGAACATTTATTTTAATAAAACTTCCTCAGGTTTGCACAGAGCTGGGACCAAAGACTTCTTGGGGAGACATTGTTATTTGAGAAACTAAAAATGTTTTACGTCATTTGGTTTTCTCCCCTGCAGTTCATCTTGGCAAACCAAACAATCACTGAATTGTTTCCGTGGAAACACCAAACTGCAGTTTGGATTAGCAGAATCAAAATAGAAACAAGGCAGCTTCAAGAATAAATAGGAGCTTTGGAACCTGCTAGTCGCCAGCTGCAAGTTCAAGCAACAGCACAAGGCATGTGAGAAGCTGGGCCCATTTAGTCCAATAAGGAGGAGTTTCCAGGTCCCCTGGATGCATCCCACCGGGTTGGTGCCAAAGTCACTAGAAACCAGCTCTGTATGCAGACTGATAACCGCTGTAGCAATACTTAAGGCAGGAGCTGGTCTGTAGAAGCTAGGAGAAGCTGGGGGGCGGAGGGAGTGGGAAAGCCAAGGAAGAAGGGACAGGAAAAAGGAGAGACGAGTGAATGCTGAGTGACGGTCCAGCGAGGAGGGGAGGTCACAGCTGAGCCCTGGGAGCAGAGCAACAGTTCTTTTAAGAGGATAATTCAAGGATGTCCAAGGGCTGGAACGGTGACCCTGCACTCAGCCCCATCCGGATTGCAATGTTACTCACATTCCTGGGCGTGGCTGTCTAGCCACATGGGTCAAGACTGGAGTCTGTATTCTTGCCAGGTGGGCTCTGGGGGGCCCCTGTGGTTAATAAGCCTCTGTCTCTGTGTGGCTCCAGCCAGCACAATCAGGCACACAAGCCTACCTTCTCAGGGTTTCTTCCCCATGCCTCCTGCTCCCCTTACTAGGGAAGTGGGAGAGCCACCCCCCACCCTCTGCCCTGGCTCCTTGGCATTCTCCTGGACCCCGCAGTCCCAGGGAAGACTCCAAGGGGTCCGGAGACCTGGAGGAAGGAGACAGACAACCTTGGGGTCAAGGGGGTTGTTCCTGCCTTTGCACCCAGGAATGTGCTGTTGGGGCAGCAACACCATCCTGCAACTGGAGGAGTTGTGAGCTGTTAAGGATCAAAGAAATTGATGAAAAGGATTTGCAAAAAAAGCCAATCTCCCTCCTCTTGAATGGCCAGCCAGGGACTCACCCAGTACCCCGTGGTACCTCACCTAACTGAGGCACAAGACGTTTAATGTGGCAGTGAAGACCGGTGAATGAGGAAAGCAAACCGGGGAGGCTGCTGCACCTGATTATGGTCGTTACTAAAAAGATTGTCATCCCAGGACATTCTGAGGTTCTGGCAATTTGCTTTCTCCCTGGAGTACGTGGGAGAACATTAGTATTTTAGGTTCCAGCTAAATATTTATAGAGGGAACAAAGTTTTATTCAGGAAGTCTACTTGACAGTGGATTCCAATCCTGGTGGGGAAGGACTTTCTGTGATAGGCCTGTTCGAAAATGCCTGATTTATTGAAGAGTTTTGGCCTAAAGCCTGGCATGAAGAAAAATTTCAGAACTGCTCTAACCTTGTAGGAAGCAACTATCTTTTTTGAGGGCAAAAGGCTGTTATTTTCTGGGCACTTTAGGTGGGAGCTGGCCTGGGAGAGAGGAATGGGCATCTTACAGAACCCTCATCAGGAGCCCTTTGCAACTTCTGAAACAAAAGACAAAAAAGGGAAGTTGTAAAAAGATGCTCAAGAGACCCAACTTTCAGGACAGGCTGCCAGGAGCAGTTTGAATGATAAGCAAGCAATCCCTGCCCTCTGCAAGTATTTATCAAGTGTCAGACACTCTCCTGGTTGCTGAGGATACAGTAGGGATGAGGCAGATGCTGCTGTTGCTTCTGGAGTTTATATTCCACTGTGTAAGGTGGGCAAAGCACAAAAATAGTGATTTCATACATCATTTCAGATGGAGCTGTGTGAGGAAAATTAAAACAGGGTAAGGGTGTGGGCAGTGAGTATGGCGAGCTCCTTCAGAAGAGGTCAGGAAAAGGCCTCTCTATAGGTGACATTTAAGTTGGTACTCGAATGTCAAGACAATTAGGGGCTGCAGCTGGCTTCATTTCCATCCTCAGGCTGTAGCTGGAGTTGTATCAGAGGGAGGAACCCCTAGGTGGGCCCGAGGCCAACAGACCTCCTACCACATCCTCCCCTGTGTAGCCACATACGTCTCTATTAGCATCCAAAGAGCCAAAAACGTTGTGTGCTCCAGGGACGTGCCTGGGCTGTGTCATGCTCACCAAATTTGGCAGGAACACAGTAGTTATAAAAAAAAAAAAAAAAAAAAAAAAGTCTTAGGAATAAAATAAGAAATAGAATATCCTTTCCTGATGACTGCCAGAGACAGGCAGTATAATTTTAATTAACCCAGCCTTGTTAGGAGATAAATTTACTGCTCATTCTACAAAAACACCCAGCTCATGGAACACTGAGTCACCCTGACCTTTGACTTTAAACAAAATGAAATACTTCTGAAGAAATACAGGATTTCATAACACACAGCAGAATCAAAGAACAGAGGGTCCTGCTCTGGCATTTCAAAGTTGAACAGACCCTTCAGTGAGAAGGCCACAGTCATAAATACTGGTGGAGTTCTCTCAACAGGGTTTCAACTTTGAATTAAAATGATTAAACTTTTCAACCTAGAGTAATAAAACATTTCCAGATTCAGATCTCTAGTCTACAAGCATGCTGAACTTCTGGGCAGCCACCTGTAGTCAGTCTGGGAACGGCTGGAAGGAATCCTCCGTGTGGCTGGGCTCCTTCCTCCCTGCCTTCCTTGCACAAGCAGAGAAAACCGGCAGGTGAGGCAGTGGATGCTGGTGGGGGGTAGGGGGTGACCAGATATCCAGTGAGACCCACAGGGAGAGGAGAGGCTAGGACAGCCTGAGGCAGAGTCTGCACTTCCTCGGCCCTGGGTGGGGAGGGGGCAGGTGGCTGCTGCCATTGCCTGTGGCTACAGACCACAGAAGGCCCTTGGTCTGGAAGTGAGAGTGAAAACCACTTAAGCTGGTGCCTGGTACCCCTGCCAAAGTTCTTGCAGGCAAATTAAACTCTCCCAGATTTTTGTGGGATACATACTCCTGAAAATAAAGAATATAAAAATAAGAAATCAAGAACCACTACTTTTTATAATGGTCCACTCAGAGGCCCCAGTGTCATTTACTGTAGAGGCTTGAAAAAGGGCAAATTCTGGAAGCTGTCTATCCATGAGGATTTTTACTTTCATAAGAAAAAGAAGAAAACAAAAAAATCAGTTTGAGTAGGGTGTGGTTTATTCAAAATCATCTTGTTAGAAGTGTAGGGAAAAAAAGTGTAGGGAATAAAAAGATAGTAAGCATCTTATCTATTTGATCTCCTTGAGTAAATGGATGGGAGATCAGTTCAATCAACTTAATAAAAGAAAAAGCATGTATGATTTTAAACATTTTATCTTTATTTTTTGATTTATTTTATATTACAAAAGAAATATATATTGCAAAAATTCAAAAACTTTAGCAAGCTATAGATGGAAAGCCCAAGTCTCATATAAGCCCACTGCTCTCCAGAAATGATACAGGGCCCACAGCTGCCCTCATTAGGTTTGAAAGAGTGGTTGAAAACAGGACAGGGGAAAACAGCCAGGAAGAGAAGTCGAACTGTGTGGCTGTAAAGAGTGCTGCTCCGGGCATTGTTTGATTCAGGTCACCTGTCTTATACTGGCAGCTTTAACACTATTTCTCTATTCACAAGAATTCTGACTTAATGTGTCCTATAATATGTCCATTGACCAAAAAATGCACATGCTGTGGCAGCAAAAAAATAACAATTTTTATATAATATATTTTTTTTAAATCCTGAGGCCCGGAAAGGTATTGGTCATGTGAAGGAAATGTTTTGAAGTCCAAAAATGTTGTGTTTGGGAGTCAAGCTGCCACAGCAACAGCTTTGTGGGAGCCCTTCTGCTGCTGGATATTTGATAGGGAAGGCAGCCCTCCTACCAAAGGCGGCACCCTCTCCCGATGCCCCACACCCGGGCTGTTGCCCCAGCTCTCACCACCACCATCTTCCACGTTTTATTCCCATGAATAAAGATGCATTTATCCCATATGCCCTGTCATGGGCAGCACCTGGCACCCAGAATGCCAGATCTGCTCCCCATCTCTGCATTGCCCACCCCCAAGCACAGCCTCTGACCCTGAGAGTCCCAGGCAGGCTTCAGGGACTTTCCAAAGTGTTCTGGGGTATCTTTCCAGCTGAGACCAATAAGTCATCAGCTGAAGTCACTACGGGCTGGTCAGAAGCCATCATCGCTGCTATCAAAACCCAGGTCATACAGCATGTTCTTCCCGGGCTCCTTCCAGAGAGGGGGCTCTCTTCTGAGGCTGAGGTCGCTGAACCAGCTTATCTGGTGGTCCCCCTGGGAACTGTGAGAAAGCAAACTGTTGTCTTGGGAAGAGTGCCCGCTGAGCTGCAAGAGGTTCCCTGGCACTGCCCTTGCTGTCTTACTGGGCATGACTCTTCCTCCCAGAGCAGGGCAGACTGGCTTTGTGGGGCTCCGGAGGCCCTGAAGATGCAGAGGCTGAGCAAGGGGTTCCTGCTGCCCAGGGAGGGGCCTCTGTGGGTCAGAAACTGGAGGCTGAGAATATTTAGAATTGGAAGCACAGGTTTTGCTGTGGGTTTGTTCTTGCTTCCTGGCTAGGCGCCTGCCTTTGGGGGCTTTCCTGGGCTGCTGCTGCTTGCCTCTCCTCCCTCTTTCTACAGTTCTGCCTTTCTGTTCAGTCACCATTATTTGTTCACAAGGGTCACAAGAAAACATGCCTTTGGCTTGACATTTCTGGCAGGTGTTCTTAATGTTGGCTGCAAAATTGTTCAAGTCCAGGGATATAAGCTGCGAGGCTCCTTGGGAAACCAGGTCCCTGTCACTAGGAACCGTGTGGCTCAGGATGCCGGAGCCTTGGTTCTCGGAGCCTATGTTAGTAATAGCCCAATTCTGGCAGTTAGCCTGCACTGCCTTATCCTTTATTTGCCTGTTTTGTTTGCCAGTTCCAAGTGCCAGCCTCGCAGCCTCTTCTTGGAGAGCATCCCTCTGTGTTCCCTCACCCCAGACACCAAATTCCCCCGGCCTCGGGGTGCCCACACTAAGGTTGCTTGCAGCAGGGAGGGCCCGGGCCTGCCATGTAACTGGTTCCTTAGAGTCATATTTGTCCTGCCTGGTGAAACTGAGGCTCTGAGCCAGAGGTGGGGAGGTCTGGGAAGTGCTGTCTTTCACATGCCGGGGTCTCTGAGGGACGGAGATCAGCCTCTTTAGCTCTGCTAGGACACTGGGCATATTCAGCTGGCTTAGCTGCTCACACAGCTGCTGGAAGTCCTTACTCTGCTGGGCAACTAAAGCTTCAAGGCGCTGCAGGTTGGACTTCATTTCTATAAACTCTGCTTGTTTCTAAAGAGAGGCAGTGAGAAAGCAGAGAGTTATGGACAGTGCAACTCAGAATGTACAATAAAATGTGTGAACAAAACCAAGGATGGGCCAGCAGAACCAAACCCTGTCCCTTGTTGGGTACCGTACAGGGGAAGCACGGTACCTGTAGCAGGACCCCTAGGGTCCACATCCTGCCGGAGGACCTTGGGGGAGGAATCTGGCCTCTTTGCTGGCCTGTTACCAAGGGACCTGTGGTGGCCTCTGTTTTTGGCTGAAAATTTGCAATTTTCAAGGTATCTTTCAAGGTCTTAGTAACAAAGCCAGAAACATACTTGGGGAAAGAGGTCAGGGTTTACACTTACAGCTTCAAACCTCTTTTGCAGCTCAAGGATGGCCTGCTGCTCCATGTTGCCCTTGTCCTGCACTGTTTGCAACACCAGATCACTCTGGGCCTGCATGGTCTCCTGAACTAAATACAGAACAAAGACAATTCACCACGTGAAGACTATGGTATGTGCCATCCTGCCCAGACCACAGTGTTGGAGAGGGAGGAGCTGGAACCTGGCAGGGGCTACCTGAGCCTGCTCTGCTAGCACCCGGGAGTCTAATCTTCCAGATCAGCCCCGGTGAGGAGAAGCCAGAACAGGGTGGTTCCTCCACTATCTCTTCTTCCCTCCCTCCCTGACAACATCCTGGCCAAAGGAGACTCAACCCTAGCACCTGCTAGGGGCCCTGAAACCTGCTGCCTTCTCCATAGCCTACCTTCTTGGCCCTGTCATTAGCGTGATCTTTCTAGAACATAGATATGATCGTGCCCTCTCTGAAACCTTCACTGAAACTGTCAGTGGCACCCCCCCGGCCACTGGATGAAGTCCAAATCTTTCAATTGGCTAACAAGACCCAGGCTCACTTCCCTTTATCCACTATCCTCTGCGTCTCTGAGCCCTGTTGCTACGCCATCTCTCCCTCACCATGGGCTGTTGTCCATGCTGTTCCCTCAGCTTAGAGTACTCCTGCTTCCATCTGTCACTCTACCATCCCCTCAACCACCACCTCAGTCCAACTAATTCCCATTCTTCCTTCTGCTCTCAGCAGTCACCTCCTTGGAAAATATCATTTCCTGTCTGGCTTGGGTGCTGCTTCTCTCTGCTGGTGGCACCATGTGTGCTCTACCATCACTTACGGTCCTTCACTAATTTCTCTCCTCTTTACATTTGGGCTCTAATGGGTATGGTGACCTGAGTGCCAAGCACTCAGGACTGGTACCGATTCCCCTCTTTTGCATGAGGAGATTTTACACACACACACACACACACACACACACAATTTATTTAAAAACACATTGTGTTGCAATTAATTATTGCCATCCTCTTGCTGAACAACAGGTCATGTGAAGATGCTCTTACATTTATTCAACAAATACTTAATGAGTATCTACTATACTAGGGCACTGAGCCACGTTCTCTGGTTATAACCAGGGATCAAAATAGATAAAGCTCTCTTGAAATTACTGTTTAATAGGGAAATTACTATTTAATAGGGAAAACAGGTAGTAAATGAGTAACTATACAAAGGACTATTTATAGAAACTCTCAAGGAGATATATACCAAACTGGAGACCGTGTAACAGGCAGATCTAGTCCATTCTTGAGGATGAGTTAAGACTTCCCTAAGAAAGTGATATTTAGCTGAATTATTGTTAACCTATGGGGAAAAGAATATTACCAACAGAAAAAAAGAGCAGGTTCTCCAAAGAGGAACCATGAAATCAGCATGGCTGAAGCATGATGGGAGAGGGGAAGGTGGCCTGAGTGGAGGACACAGCCAGACAGAGGATCTGTAGCCTGATTCTAAGACTTCATTCATTGACACAGGTAAGCAGAGGGTTGACATGATTACATTTTCCCTTTAAAAGGAGAACTCTTCCTGCAATGTGAACTAGTGAGGGAAAGACTGGACACAAAACCAGAACAGAGATCAGAATTGACCCAAATAAAAACAGTGATTTGAAATCAATGGGGAAAGGATGGATTTTTAAGTCATGGCATTGGGACAAATCAGTTAGCTATTTACAAGTTAATTAACCTGGCTCTCTACCACAATCCTGTTAAGAATATCAAAGCTCCACAATATGTTTTAGTTTAGAAACTATCAGAAGTTCTTTTACTTCTTATTTAGGCTTATTTCAAATGCCTGTAGAAAAGGACAAAGAATTTTAATGGCCATTTAAAAACTCTTTTCCTGGCTTTTTCTCCTTTAGAAAATAAAGCCTGAGCTCTAAGAGGGAAAGCACAGGGAAATTTTTATAAAGTCACATACATCTTAAATGCATAACAAGTACAATTTGCAAATAATCAGGAATAATACACCAGATATTCTATTTATTTTCTCATAACTATATGGAGTGTGTTTGAAGATTCTTGACAATTTTTTTTCATTTTAGATGAGTAAAAGGCAATTTGGCAACAAGAGAGTGCTTAACCCTTCACAATAAATGGAAGCAAAACCAGAACATCTGGTGCTTAAAGGACAGGATAAAAGACTCAAATTTAGTCTTCCTTGAAAACTCACCTCTCTACGACAGGTGCTTTGGTTAGTTCCCTATGTTCTAACCATTCTGTCTCTATTGTCTTAACTCAGGGCAGGGGTACCTAATATTGGTACCTAATACAGGCTCTTTTAAGTTCAAATGATTTACTTCAGAGCTTCTCTTTAGAATAAAACATAATTCCCTTCCTGAAAGGAAGCTTATATTTCAGTTTTCTTATATTAACATAAATTCTAGATAGTTTAACAATTTTAATATAATTAAATAAACCATAGAGTACAAGAAGGAAACATGGTGGGAATTGTAAACTTGTAGTGGAGAAGAGCTTTCTAAGCAAAACATAAAGCCCAGAAGCTACTGAAAAAAATGGGTGTGTCGTGTGTTAAGTTTATTCCTAAGCAGTTTATCTTGTATTGGAATTATAAATGGCGTCTTTTTTCCCATTACATCTTTTGTTAATTTCTGATATCTTACTAAATTATTTTATGGTTTGTGACACGTTTCTGCTTGAATCTCAGAATATCAGGAAAAAAGATGAGACTTGAAAAATATCACAGTGGGCAGAGGGTTCCAGGTAATGTAACCAAGCAGGACCCTACTGGGCCTTCCTGGGGTAGACCCCTCCCCCATGTCCTCTACTGTATCTCCTCTCTGAAGTACCCAGATAATTGTTTCTCATGCATATTTCCTGAGTTTTTTAAATGCTAAAAGTCACCACCAAATGGAAGAAATTAAGTACTTGATGATCATGAGCAGGTAGCCCCCAGACCTGGCACCTAAGGATTGATCATCATCAACCAGAGAATTGTGCACAGCTGATCACAGACCCTGGGACGCCTCTCCCTCAGCAGGCCTTAAAAATGCTCAGCTGAAACCCTTTGAGGAGTTCAAGATTTTCTGGGGCATAAGCAACTCGTTCTCCCTGCTCGGCCCAGTAATAAAACTTCCTCTGCTCCGAATTCTGTTTGGAGCAGTTCAATATTTTTTGGCCACACTGTGCGTCTAGTACGTGAACTTGTGTTCAATAACAATTTTGGCTACGCCAGCCAGGAGTCTGTGCCCAAGGCCAGCCCTTCCCTGGGTCCCCAGCAGCTGCTGGAACTCATTTCACTCCAGGGAACTCAGAGGGACTCTCCCTGACAAGCACTGGCCATCGAGCAAGCTGTATGGAGCTAAGAAACGTCTGGTTCAGTGTAGCTTGCGGGTGAGTAGCTCCAGCTTGCACAGGCTGGAAATTCTCTCTGTTCCATCTGGGCTTGTTGCAAGCCACTCTATGTCCATTCTCTTTCAAGATCAGAGCCAATTTGGAGGCCTCCGTCTGCGAGTGGAAATGGAATTTTTAGATTACACCTCCTCTGATTGTCTGTGAGACTGGAGCCTATTTGTTGTTTGTGTTTTTGTGTGTATCATTCTAAGGTGAGTGTCCCAGGCTTGCGCAGGATGGGAAAATTCTACCCTCTCCATCTGGGCTCATTCCCTTCCAGGAAGTGAGCCATTCTGGGCCCACTGGGAGCCACTCTTGGTCCATTCTCTTTCAGGAGCCAGGCCACTATGGAAGCCTCCATCTGGGAATGAAAGTGGAATTTTTGGACTATACTTCTTCTGATCTTTTGATTGTGGGACTGTGTTTGTTGTTCGTATGTGTGTGTATCAATACTCCCATTGGCTGGTTGAGATGTCTTTAGTGATTACTGAAGCTTGCTTCACTTGTGATGACACCAGAGTATCCTCTATTGCATTGGCTTCACCGGTGGCAGAACATTGGTTGGGATTTTCCCTTTTGGGACTAGCCTTGAGCATTCATTCAGCTTCATCTCTGATGGGGCGCTGTTTGGGGGTTCTCCCCTTTTGTATTGACAGGACATTGGTTGGGAATCTCCCTTTTGGGGCCAGGGAACTGTGACTCTGAGAGACCACTCTGAATTGCTGTTTGCTTGATATTTGATAACATCGGCCGTCGGTAATTTTAGTATGGACGATCACACACCCTGAACACTGTGCCTATTTTCTATGGTACGTATGTAGAGCAGCTTTCCTTATGGTATTGGTCACAGTTATTCTAGGGTCTATCTACATCTGTATTATTCTAACAATATTCTATAATTAAAAGTATAATTTTTTAAATAAAAATAAAATTATAAAAATGTTGCTCATGTTTTCCTATAGCTCTATTTATGATTTAATCACCACACTTGATATTGATTCATATGGAATTAATTTTGACATATAGAGTTGTCTATTTTCCAAAAATAGATTTTGATAGTGGCCCCTCTTATTTATTTTCCTAATGATCACTTTTTTAATAGAACTGATATCTATTAGGTAAAAGTACTGCTTTCTACTAACTACCCCACCCAAACTCAAGATGAAGTGGGATGGTCCTTGGTGTCCTCAGCTGAAGAAGAGGAGTTAGGTTAGGTTAGGTGACTGAGTAATTTTGGTTGTAGAGGCAGACTGAGACTGGGGAAAGATTTCATGACCTCCTTCTGTGAAGGCATCAATTATACAATAACCCAAGAGAGTGCTTTCCCATAGTACCTTCCCCCTTCCCTTATGAGCAAGCTGCAAGCCTATAGGATGCACTGACTGGCAAGTTCAATTCTCTAGGCTAGTCGGACTGGGCACAGCCATACGACAGAGGATTTGTCTGGTTCCTCTCTCAGTGACTAACTTCCAGGTTCCGATCACTACCTACTAAGAAAGGGAATGATTCTGGACACGCCACTTGTGCCTACTTTAAAGAATGACCTGGCTTTCTAATTAATAAAACGTCACAGTGTTTGTTACTGTTTGCCTTATCAATGTGGCTCTCCTGAGTCTTACACTCTGAAAGATAAGGAACGTCAGGGGTGAAGCATCAGTATTCCTATGCCTACTATAAGCCAGACTCTGTTATATTCCTCTCTCTGCCTTGATCCTGTGTTGGGCCCTTGGGCACTTCCATTCCCTATTCTGGGAATGCCACACCTTTGCTGCAACCTTCCTTTTTGTACTTCACCCAGTTTCAAATATAGCAAAAAGAGTGCTTTCCTTGGGCACTTACTGATGAGTTATTTTATCATGTTAAGCAAAAGAAGCATCCTTTTTGCTTCTGCTCTTTGACTTGCTACTTGTAAGGGTAACAGTCCTAGGCTTCCAAAACTGGATTTCAAACAGATGGACAGTTGCCCCAGCTCAGGTTGGAAGCCAGCAGACAGTAGAGTGCTTCTTTGCAGACAGATGGGGATTAATTTCTAAGCTACACAAAGGCTTAATTTTTGTAAATCATGAGCAATCCATTCCATGGCATTTGAATAAATTGACTTCAATTCATTTAAAATAAAAAATAAACAACAAACAGACAAATGCAAACAAGTGCAGATGCAGTTATCATCTTGCTGTTTAGCTGAGAAGCTGTTGGTTCTAGGGAAGCATTTGCCTAAGGAGAGCTGTGTAATGGTTCTCTTCTGTTAAATAAAAGCCTGGACCATGGTTTCACCTAAACATAAATCACTAACTGGCAGAGCAGAGGACTTTGCAAACCACAAACTGTAACTGAAATTGAGAAAGATGCTATGGTTCATTACAAAACATTGAAATGAAGGAAGCAAGAAGAACAGTAGGTGACTGAAGTATTTCTAACTCCTAAAGGAGCAGTGTCTTAATTTCAAAGTCCTAAAGGAACAAGGGAGTCTTCATAGTCTTCACAACCAGCAATTCATTTGGGACTCAGGGTTGCTGTTGATTCACTTCAGGCAGTAGGATGAGAAATCTGGCAGAACTATCTGTCCTGAGGCTGCAGGATTACTGGGTGCAGGATTAGTCCTTCGAAAAAGGCATCGAGGGACCAGGGCATTCCCATATAGAGATGGGGCCCACTACCCAGTTTAGCGAGCTCCACATCTCTTCAGGGCGAATCTTACGTACCCATCCTCTTATCTGAAACGCTGTATGGAACCTCACCACTGGCAGAAACCTGGCTAGGGTCAGAAAGTTCAGGGTCACTGCTCGCCAGTGCCCCCTGCTGATAACCTCAAACATGAGACACTCACTTGTCTTGGCCACAGTCTCCAAAGAATCCAAAATAGATTGGCTTCTTGAACTGAGATGTTCCTCAGATTTTTCCACAGATGTCTGTAACTAAGAAACCCAAAATTAAGAAATAATTCACAGACTGTTGCCTTATTTTACTAACTTAGCAAATTGTCATTTAATGATAGAGTAATTAAAATATTGCCATTCTACATGAACAAAGGTCAATATAATTATTCAACTTCTTAAAATGTAAGATGTTCTAACTCCTTGAAATGTGGCTGTACTTACCCTGTGAATGCCTTCTCTGATATGGGAAATGAAGTTGTATAAAGTCTCACTGAAATAGGGGAGAAGAAAGAAAATATTTGTGAAATATTGAAATAGTATGTAACAGAATTGATTCCATGAATATGGCAGGAGTCTACCTAGTGTAGCATTAAAGACTCAACCCTGAGAAACCTTAATGTCCATATGGAAAAAACAAGAACACTGATTTTTTTTGTAAGTATTTCCAAACCACTTGTTTTTTAAAATTTATTCTATGTAGATCTTAAATGAGGATAAACTTTAGCAAGTCAAGTGGTTACTACAGTAGAACAGACTAGCTTTCCTTTTTATGGCAACATGGCTTCAAGATAGTGACCTCTTTCTGGTAGTCCAAAATTCCCAGACACATCTTAGTCTAATGAATATTATTTTGACTGTAAGAAAGAGGTAATAGTATAGAGACTATTCTGGGAACAATATTAATTTCTAATGAAAAAGAAATTATTATAATTATTCCTCAAATATCCCACTTTTGAAAAAATTCTTGTCTATTTTTGCTTTTGTTGACTGTGCTTCTGGTGTCATATCCAAGACATCACTGCCAAGGCCACTGTCAAGAAGCTTTTCCCCTCTGTTTTCTTCTAGGTGTTCTACGGTTTCATGTCTCGTGTTAGTCTTTAATCCATTTTCAGTTGATTTTTGTGTATGTTGTAAGTTAAGGGTCCTTTTCCATTCTGTTGCATAAGTATCTAGTTTTCCCAACAATATTTGTTGAAAAGATTATCATTACCTCATGGTGTATTCTTGGCAGTTCTAATGCTGTATTAAATATTTAAAACATACTCCCATAAATGATCCATATGATAAAGTACAATGCATTAGAAATGACTTTGTAGACAAAATAGAAATACAATCATTAAATATTAAATTTAAAAAGCAGATTGAAAATAGTCCATAGGAAATAATCCCATTTTTATTTTTGAAAATACGTGAAAATAGAGCAGAGTTATATAAAACAGTGTTAATGGTGGTTTACAGAGTAAGCTGATTCAGAGGCAGACTTGAGAGCCTGACAGACTCAAGATCTCTGCCCAAAACTCCCACTCAGTTTAGATGTGCTCCCTTGGATGGAGTCTCTCCTGACGCCCCCAGTCAGAGCTAGAAGTCTGTCCTCAGGGTTCCCAAAGCATTAGCTGAAACCTCTACTACAGCATTTACAACTTTGTACTTAGAATGAAAGTCTGGATTCTTTTTAGGGGGGCTGTTCTGTATCTGACCCTCTTTTCTGTTTGAGGAGTTTAGGGATTTGAGATGAAGCAGAGTTTCTTTCCTCTAGAGGCTGAGAGTGTCAGTGGCTTGCTTTCTGAGCTTTTCCTGAACCTTGGGCTCTCCCCTCACACATGCCTTGCCAGACTGGGAGTCAGGACAAAAAGACTGTGAGCTCTTCCTCTGGTGTCTGTGGCTATAGTGGTAGACAGATGGAGCTCCATGGGACTGGTAAAAGTATCCAGGACTACACTGACTACAATGCAGGGAAGGGTCCAGTGCATTCTGTGCAGGGGGTAGTGGGTAGCAGAATCTGCACTGGACTAATTTTGAGACTTGGTTTGGGAAGTTGTCCATGGCAGGTAGTTGTTGGCAATTGTATGATTGTGGCAGAAACTTAAACTGGCCTAATTTTCTTCCTTGGAAATTGTAATCCTGTTTTACCTATCCCATCCCTACCCAATGCACTCTCACCCAGATAGATTACATTCCTGGACTCCCATGCAGCTAGGTGTGGCCATGAGAGTAAAGTTTAGGCAGTGGGAGATATAAGTGTTGCATGCAACTTCCAAGGAGAATCCTTTAGGGAAGATACCTTCCTTCCTTCCTTCCTTCATCATCCATCAGCTGTCTGGAACTCTGATGTAACAACTCCAGCAGCCACCAAGCAGTATGAGGATGTGTGTGTGTGAGGGGGTGTAGATCATACTTTAGTGATGGCAGATCACACTGATGGAAGGACCCAGATCCTTGAGGACCATGGAGCCACCATTTTAGCCCTGGACCACACACTTTAGGATGATTTTTGCATTAAAGAAAAATAACTTTTTAAGCTTCTGTTACTATAAGAATGAGTGTATACATGTCAATGCAGTTGAACATAATTCTAATAAAATGAACCATTCAATATCTTTTAATAATTTTTAACACTTTAAAAATTTAAATTGACATAGGAAATTAACATGTCTGTGTACACAGTTCTATGAGTTTTAACACAAATTTAGGATTCATGTAACCACCACCACACTCAGGATATAGGACAGTATCCCAGAAAATCCTTCATGCTGTGTCTCTGTGGTAAAGTCCAGCCCTCGGCCCCCGAACTCCTGGTAATCACTTATCTATTCCCCATCTCTATAGTTTTGCCTTTCTCAGAATATCATATAAATGGAATCATACAGTATGTAATCTTTGACTGATTTCTTTCACTCAGCACAGTGCCTCTGAGATTCATCCATGTTGTTGTGTAGCAACAGTTTTTCTTTTCCATTGCTGAGTAGTGTTCCACCACACCATAGTTTGTTTACCCATTCACACATTGAAGGACATTTGGGTTGTACCCAGTTTTTGGTGGTTATGAACAAGGCTGCTATAAAATTTACTGGATAGACTTTTGTGTAAACATAAGTTTTCATTTATCTAGGATACATGCCTAGGATTAGAATTGCAGAGGCATATAGTAACTTATGTTTATTTTATAAGAAACTGTCAAACTTTTCCACAGTGGCTGTATTATTTTGCATTTCCACCAGCAAGATTTCCATGTGGTATATATCCTTGTCCAGCACTTGGTATTGTCAGTTTTTGTTTGTTTTAATTTTAGCCACACTAATAGATAAGGAGTAACATCTCATGATTTTAATTTGTATTAACTAATGGTGTTGAGCAACTTCTCACATACTTATTTGTTATCCTTATGTTTTCCTTAATGTTTTCTTTAATGGAGTATCTGCCAAAATCTTCTCCCATTTTTCATTCAGTTGCTTGTTTCTTATTGTTGAGTTCTGAGAGTTCTTTTTATTCTGGATACAAGTCCTTTGTTGCAAATGTGGTTTACAAATATTTTTTCCCAGTCTGTAACTTGTCTTTAAGTTTTCTTAACAGTGTCTGTTGCAGAGCAAACATTTTACATTTTGGTTAAAAACGAACAAAATCGCAGAAAACTCAAGGCTAGACTTTGATACTTCAGGTTTCCTTCTCCAATCCATCTGCTACCATTTATTTTTCAGGGTCCTCATATGCTACATGCACACCATCCAGGGCTTAGTTGCATTCAGTGGGAGAGATAGGATAAAGTATGCGTACTCCATCTTACTCAGAACCAGAACCCATTCCAGTAACCTTTTAATAAATTTCTTTTTCATTTAAATGAACATTTCTGTTGCTTACAACTAATATCTCTGGCCCACTTGTATAATTTATCCATCACATATCTGTTTCCCTGACCACACTGAGAACTTCAAAGACAAATACCATTATTCTTCCCCTTGGGATCCCCAGTTTGCAGTATTGGGCCTAGCATAGTGTTTGTTGAGTGAGTGAATGAACAAATTTCACTATGGTGATTAACAATCACTGAAAAAACATGGTTCATTTTATAATCTATTTGTGGGCCTTAGGTTATACATTGATTATGAGACTAATCTGTTTTCTCAAACATGACTGATTAAAAAATAATAATCTTGGTAATGACCATCTATTGTCTGGTGTGCCCAGCGTCGTCCTCTAATGGGGAACTGTTTCTTTCTGCACCCAGAAAGTGATTCTAGTGAGGACTTCCAGTGACACTCCCCTCCAGTCACCCTCATGACCTAATAAGCAAGCCTATCAGAAGTTTTCACTAGGATTTTCAAATTGTAACTAAGGGAAGTGAGTCTCTTTCTCTGTGTTAGTGGGAAGCTGGTCTCTAGTAGGAGAGAATGAAGTATAGATGGAGAGAGGAGCACAGAAGAGAGACAGATTCTGATTTGATTTCACTCCCTGTCCTTTCCAGACTGGTTAAGAGAGCTAATATATCCTCCTTTTTGTCTAGGCTAGATTGGGGTGTGTTTTTATTTGCTACAAAAAGTCATAACAAATGCAGTCTGAATGATTAAGGTTTCTTTTAAGATTTCTTAACCTTACACGCTCTTTCCATACATTTGGGAAAATATGAACTTTCAAAACACAATATGTAAATCCATGTATTCTGGATTTGTAGCATCTCTTATGTTTGAACTCTGTAAAATGCCTTATCACTTTCCTGCTTCCAAATTTACAGTAGTATGCTCTCTCTCTCTCTCTCATTTAAAAATTTCTCACTCCTCACCACATTTCTGGTAAGCACTTATTGACAGAAAACAAGAAATCTAAAATCTTGGGGTTTGTTTTTGCCAGGATTTATTAAAATCAGTATCTTCTGCCTAGCATTTAAATCACTCATAAGCTTCAATTTTTTTAATGGAGAAGAGATTCTTCAGTGTCCTCATCATTGGTTCTCTCTATAGAAATACTTTTTTTTTGCCATCTTGTAAATAATTGTTAACAGAAACTCATCTCACTACAAAAAAGAGAAGGAAATGAAATGTAAAGAGAAAGGAGAGAAGGAAATAAGGAAGGAAATATCAAGAGAGACTTAATTTTTCACAAAATTTTTTTTAGCTACAGAAAGCTTGATCAAACAAAATATAATCCAAAAGCCCAGAGAACAAAAAAATTAAGACTAATCTATCTGAAGCAGTTAAGAGGATGAGGGCTTGCTCATGTGCAGTACCCTACCATAGTTAAGAGTCCTAGAGCCTGGATTCCTAGGGGAAAGAAGTCTGTCAATATCCGGCAAATGTTTATTTATCAACAGAATCAAATACTTCAAATAGAGCATTCTGTCTTTCTCACTAAAGGAAAACAGGTATACAGTGGGAAGGATACCTAATCTTTTAAAGACTTTTAAATATTCCTAGTCTAGAATTCTTTAAGAAATTCTGGTTCTTTCAACATGAAGGTACTGGTGGTGACACTAAGCAATATAGCTCCACTATCACAGAAATAATAAAGTATATTTCTGCTTGGGTTTTATTTCTGTGATACCTAAAGATGTCCTGATAACGTTACCACAAAGTGAACTAGTTAATTTCCTCAGTGTCCTGTAACTTACTTATTTACAAATTAATATGACAGCCCTAATATTGCTCATATACATACAAACATATGTAATAAGAATGTGTATGAAATTTAGGGTTTATCTTTAAAAATGCCAACATTTCAAAGTGAGAAATTCAGCCTGAACTGTGACTTAAGAATTCATGTGCTATATTCTTGACCCTGAAACAAATGTTAACTAATTTCCTAATTCTGATGATCTGAAAAGGAAACAAAGGGCAGAATTTTAGGCAGAATAGACATAACATTACTTGAATATTGCATTTCTCTGAGAAGTCCTTTACCTTAATATCCAGATGGGCCAAAACTATGGCAGCCATGTTCAAATCTGCCATAAGTCACACTGACAAGGAAGTAAATTAATAATTATTAGATGATCTGCAAAGGCAAGAGTGCTATTATGCTGAAATTGAATTATTTGACTATTGACATTCCACTTTCTGTTTCCCTCAGAAAAGAGTTGCCCCATCCAGTTGAAAGATTTATGTACCTGTCACATTTGTCTTTTGCACTTTTCTTTTTCTCCTCAAACTGTTCCAAGAGGCCTTTTGATTTTCCAACTGACAAAGGAAGAGGAAATAAGTCTCCATCTTTTGAATCTCCTCCAAACAGCTGGGGTTTTGTTTGGTACTTTGTAAAAATACTAGGTTCACTCTGTTCAATGGAAAAAAAAAAGTCATAGCATTTCCCACATGAAAATATTTATAGCATTCACTATTTTCTGTACAATGCAGAGTCACACTTAAGTGCAAACTATAATACTAAAATATAACACCATATGTAGTATTTCCTTTTTATTTCAAATGCATCAGAAAATCATATTAAAATAAAGCAACTTTTTTACTAACATAGTTTCTGCCTTACCAGCCCAGAGATATTTAAAATGTCAGCTAAAATGGCTTAAAATCAACTGCATAAATTTAAAGGCAACAACAGAAAATTATGCCATCTCTGAGATGATGTGTTAAAGTTTTTATACTAGTAAGTTTAACTCAGATTGCTGTTGCTCAGCTGCTGGTGAACTAGACTTGTTGATAAGTTTGACATGGAATGCTGGCACATGGTGAGCCATTTCCTGCATTCTGAGGCAAAACTTAAACATTCAGGGAGTACATTTACTCCTTCATATCACTGGGTACCAAGTTATGTAATGAAATACTTATTTCAGAGTACACCTTACTACCTTAAAGCACTGACCTAATCATATTCAGTAAGTCTCTATTTAATGCAGTTAGGTCTGTGTATAAAGTTAAATCTGGTTCTAGACCAAATAAATAAAAATATTTCTGATGCACAAAAGACAGGCTGGTCTCAAAAAAATTAAGGAACTGGAGGGGAGAATACAGCTCAGTGGTAGAGTGCCTGCCTATCATGCACAAGGTCCTGGGTTCAGTCTCCAGCACCTCCATTTAAACAAACAAACAAACCTAACTACCTCCCCCCAAAAAAGGTTTTAAAAAAAATCAAGGACTTGAGACTGTCTTCCTCATTCTGGCCCTTATTCATCATCTTAGGTCTCAGAATCCTCATCTTCTTCAAGGAGCTAATATGGCAGAGTAAACTAAAATCCACAAAGCACCTAAAGTTTCTTAGGAGAAAAATGTCCATATAAAATACAATTTGTTAATTTGCTCCTAAAGTTCTTTTTTCTTTTTGAGTCCTCACAAACAGTAGTACAACTAGTCTTAGAAAATGTCACGTACTGAGAGAATAGAACGACTAGTCTTTGACACTCCCTAGGAGTGGTCAACGTACTGGCACTATTCTATATTGTTTTAGTAATGGAAGAAACTGCAAACATAAATATGTTTTCCATTTCAGACTACCCAGTCAAATGAGTCACCAATCAAGTACAAATCTATTTTAGGAGAGTAATCCTTAGACATGTACAATTCTGAAATACAATCCAGCAGAATAAGTCTTTATAGCTTATCTCCATAATGGTTATGAAACGTGAGCAGAGATATGGAAATCAGACTCACATCCAGAGAATTTTGTTGTGACTGTTTTGGATGTCTCAAGTTTACACCAAAGTCCAAGGGTGTTGACAGGGTCTCTGAACTTTCTGGACAGAACTGGGATCCAAAAAGGAACTGGGAATCACTGAGACTGGAGTAATCAGTCTGATTATTATTCCAGTTAGATGACTTAGTGGTTCTGAAATTAAGCAAGAAAATAAAAGCATATCAAGTGGACAAAAATTCTGAACAAATGAAACCATAATTCAAAACTATTTCAGAATATTCTGGGCAGAATGCTAGTTTGTCTTGACCTCCTAGTCCCCTGCACACTGACAATACTACCTATAAAGAAACGCAAGGAAATTCTGAATGCCAGACACTCATTACAACACCCTGGGAACAATCTGATGGAAATTCAAACATTGAGGACTAACACCATTATTCCTTGTGCAACAATACTGTGGCTATAACACCATTTTGAAGATTAAAGGTCATAAAATCTTTAGGGATTAAGAGAACATTATCTTTTAAAAGGTTGAATTTGTTCATCACTAAGAGAATAGATATAAAGTATAGCGTAAGCATGTAACTGTTGCAGTAGTCAGAAGTAATAAGCCAGGTTTACACACAACCACATGGATAGGTCTCAAAAATATAATTTTGCGTGCAGAAAAGTGTAAAAATCCAATTAATATTCTCATTTATTACTGTAAATGTATAAGCCTACATCATATACACCAGGTATGTAAATGTGTAGAAGATGAATTGGAAGGACACACATTAACTCTCCTACAACGTGTGGCTATAGGGAAGAAAAGGAGCAGGATTGGAGGGAGAGAAGGAGCTATAACACAACACAAGATAGATCTAGATATGGACTGAATATTTGTGTCCTCCCAAATTCGCATGTTAAAGCTCTAATCTCTATTGTGATGGTATTTGGAAATGGGGCCTTAGGGAGGTAATTAGTGTTAGAGGAAGTGAGGAAGGTGGGACTCTTACGATGTTGATTAGTGTCTTTATAAGAAGAGACACCAAAGAGCTTGCCCTCTCTTTCTCTCTCCACCATGTGAGGACACAGAAAAAAGCAGTTGTCTGCAAGCCAGGATGGGAGACCTCACCAAATGCCAATCATGTTGGCATAGGGTTCTAGGGCTTTCAATCTCCAAGTGAGAAGATAAATTTCTGTTGTTTAAGCCATCCAATTTATTGCACTTTGTTACAGCAGCCCAAGCAGACTAATACAGGCCTCATCCAGACTGAAGAATATGATCAACTCAGATTTGCATACAGGAAGATCCATTAAACATTGTTTTCAAGACAAGGTGGAACCCTTTCACACATTTAGTGTCTTTTCCTTGCTTTAAATATTTCCAGCTGTTGACTTCCAGCTTGCTTCCCATCAATACCTATGTCAGTCTTTAAATCTCACATATGAAGGGGATAATGATATTGAAAATGATACAAACACATTTGAATACAGTGTACTAAGCCTATTTCAGAGACAGCACATAAGTAGGCATATAAGTAAAACATATAGTCTTAAAGTTTTTACTTAAGACATCTTAATAATAATTTGTTACTTAATGCTGTTGTATAACCCAAGAAAACATGCTTTTCATTAAAACACACACATGCAAATTATTCCTTTTCCAAATGTTAAATTTAAAATAGATAGCATATAAGTATATATTCTAAGCCAAAGGAATCATCATATATTAATACAAGAAAAAACAAACCCTACTAGTTCAGAACAGAGAAGAGAAATTATTTTGACTCATTGAATAATTTGCTAAGATTAGCTAATGTAATGGGCTGCACACATGTATTATAATATGGGTTGCATAATCATTGCTCAAAATAGCTAAATAGCTCTCTGTGACTCTCTTCTTAGGTCACAGAGAATAATTAGCTGGGCTGGAAAAGAAACAGCTCTGTGAGCCTACAGAAGTCATGTAGGATTTACATCTTAAAGCTATGATCTGGAATTAAACATAGATTTTTCCCTACTCCCCTACTCTGTATCAACTATAAGCACTTTTTTTCTTTTCAAGAAATAAAAGGACAATGTCCTAGGTTTTTGCTATCTTTAGGAAGGGGTTAGGAAGAAAAACTATCCAGTGATAGAAGCATACCAAAACCAGTTGGAAATTCCTTAATAAATACTACTTCTGGGGTACACCCACCAAGTTAGCAATGGCAGGCTTACTGTATGGCTGATAGACACCAATATAAGTACCTCAGTGGAAGGTAGAGGGGGCAATATCTCAATGAGTCTTGTTACCAGTTGGAGTGGTTTTAAATTCCACAGTACCTGCAAATTGTACTATACAACTGAACACATCTGAACATTGTCTTGAGTTTGCTCCTTGCTGTTTCAATAGCAATCGCTCTAACTGAGGTGAGAGTTTCTAGATTTTTGACCATGTCTAACTCTCACAGACCTCATAGTCCCTAGGTTCAGTGCTGGACAGAATTAACATACGCAGATGAATTGACATTGATTTTATAATCAGAAAACAGACAAAAGGAAAAAGACAAGTATGGGAGGGTGCAGTAGTAACAAGCAAGGGGAAGAGAAGGGGAAGAAGCTATATGGGGTAACTCTATTACAATAAACTAATAGGAAGGGGAGCCTATTTCTATGAAATCAATACTATAAGATCCTCTATATACCAAAAACTAACACAACATTGTAAATCAATTATACTTCAGTTTAAAAAAAAAAAAGATCCTCCTAAGTATCAGAGTATATAACCAGAAGACTTACCCAGAGCCTGAGGGAATACTGAGCATCTCTTTGATATTCCAGACATTAAAATTCATGTCTTAAAATTTTTCCTTTTAAAAAGAAGAGAACATTAACTTAAAAGGTTAATATAGCATAATTTTTTCCCAAAGATTACTGGTGACTATTATATGTAGATGCAGACATTTCAGCAGTTATATTCTCATCAAATTGGTGAAAATTCCAATTATCTATGTGCCAGAAACAGGTTGGATTTTTTTGTTTTTTGCAGTTGAATTGTATAAAAATTCCCTCCCTGATATCTACACTTGTGCTCTGTTAAAAACTCTGTAAAGAAAATGAGAAGATAAGCCACAGACTGGGAGGAAATTTTTGCAAAAGACATCTGAAAAATGACTGATATCCAAAATACACCAAATAACCCTTAAAACTCAACAGTAAAAGAAAAAAAATTTTAAACAATTAAGAAGTGGGCCAAAGATTGGAACAGTCACTTCACCAAAGAAGATATACAAGTGGGAAATAAGCATATGAAAAGATGCTCAGAATTATGTGTCACAAGGGAAATGCAAATTAAAACAGTAAGATACCACTAAATACCTATAAGACTGGCCAAAATTCAGCACACTGATGTTACAAAATGCTGGTGAAGATGTGGAGCAACAGGAATTCTCATTCATTGCTGATGAATGTTAAATGGTACAGCCACTTTGGAAGGTGGCGTGGCAGTTTCTTACAAAAGTAAATATACTCTTATCATATGATCTAACAATCACACTCTTTGGTATTTACCCAAAGGAGTTGAAAACTTATGTCCACACAAATCCCTGAACATGGATATTTATAGCGGCTTTATTCATAATTGCCAAAACTTGGGAGAAACCAAGATGTCATTTTCAGCAGGCAAATGAATAAATAAACTGTGGTACACCCAGACGATGGAGTATCAATAACTCCATTGATAGAAATGAGCTATCAAGCTATAAAAAGGCATGGAGGAAACTTAAACTCATTTTACTAAATGAAAGGAGCCATCTTAAAGGTTACACACTGTGTGATTTCAACTATGTAACATTGTGGAAAAGGCAAAACTATGGAGATACTAAAAAGATCAGTGGTTGCTAGTAGTTATGGGGGAGAGAGGGATGAATAGGTGGAGCACAGAGGATTTTTAGGGCAATGTAACTATTACCATAATGGTGAATACATGTCATTATACACTTGTCAAAATCTATAGAATGCACAAAATCAAGAGTGAATCCTAATGTAAACTACGGACTTTGGGTGATAATGATGTTGAGTGAAGGTTCATCGATTGTAACAAATGTACCATTCTGTGAAGGATCTTTATGGTGGGGGAGATGGTGCGCCGAGGAGGGAGTATGTGGGAAATCTATGTATTTAGCTAAAACTGCTCTAAAAAAATAAAGTGTAATTTAAAAAAAAGACCTGGTAGTATATAAACAATATTTAAAGTCAGAGGAACAGTGCAGACCTAAATGCTAAGAAGAGATTTTTAAAAGCTGAACGTTATCTATTGTTTTCTCAATCTTAGAGATGCTCAGACTTCTTCCATAATCTCAGACCCCTCTTTGAAAACAAATGTGTAATTTGTTTTTGCAAATCCACATAAAATGCAAATACCCTATACTCATATAATTAGTAATATAAGCATTTAGTAGGCCCTAATAGTTCCAGGTATGTGACAGTGTGTGCTAACACAAAAGGAATGGGGTTTGAGGTCTTGGATGACTAGAAGGTGGTAAGGGTAGTGTCCGCTCTCAGACTAGATGATCAAAGTCCTCCTTGACTATTGAAAATGAAAGCAGATGGTGCCACGGCTGTGGAAGGATGGCCACTGGGCCTGGTGTCTTCTCCCAGGAGCAGTTCTTGCAGGCCTGCACAGAGCTCCAGAAGCCTGCAGTTGCTGGGGCCAACTGGCAGCTGCTGTTGGAGTCCTTGCACATCAGGATCTACCAGCTAGTGAACCAGACTGGACTTTATCAGTATAAGGTCTTTGTTGTTCTGGAGGATTGCCCACCGGCTGTACTGGCAGACGTCTGTATGGACTTAGACTATAGAAACCAGCGGGACCAACATGTTAAAGAACTCTATGAAAAGAAAGAAATGCAATGGACAGGCAGTGGCCTACTGGTAAGCGGATTTCCCTAGCCCTCTTTCTAACGGAGAGTATGACTACATGCGGCAGCAACGACACCTGGACTTTGAAGGGCAGCACGTCCATGTCATCCTGGCCCAGAGCACCTCCGTGCCACAGTTTCCGGAGAAATCGGGCGTGATCCAGGTGAAGCATTACAAGCAGAAGATAGCTATCCACCGTGATGGTAAAAGAGGGAGCAAAGTTTTCATTTGTTGTTCGCATAACCCAGGTAGCCAAATTCCATCCTGGATCATTAATTGGGCTGCCAAGAATGGAGTTCCTAACTTCTTAAAAGATGTGGTGAAAGCTTGTCAGAACTATCCCAAGAAAACCTAAGAGATGGAATTGGGAGACTTGTGTTCATGGAATGACGTCTCCAGAAATACCACAACTACTGATGCTCAGCAGGCCTGACACTATTCCATCCTCAGAGGCCTGCACACTCTCCAGCACATTGTCCCCAAGCGTGTCTGCCTGACGCCTGGTTTCCATTCCCACTATCCCCCACTCTCTCCACCCCAGGACTGGCTGTTGAATTTGCGTCAGATTAGGGAAAACTTTGCTTGTTTATTTTTAAAAAGGGAAGCGCTCACTAGGAAACACGGTCATTCCATTGTGCCACTCTAGGCGGGGACGGTGGGTGGAGGACTGACAACACCACCTAAGATTAACTGATCCCAGCATATGATCGTTTCTGTATGTGATTTCTTGCAACCCAGAAGGGGCTGCCAGAAGTTGCATTTCCTTCAGAGATGACTCTCAGTGCACCAAGACTGGATGTCACGTGCAGGTGTCCATTTGCCTTATGCTTTGCTGACTTGATCTGGCTGGAGGTGATAATCCACTAAGTCTCTCTTCCCATTCCCACTTGTGGAGGATCATGAGCTGTTTTGATTTCAGACCATTGTGAAAAGCACAGCAGGCCTGACCAAGCACATAGTGTGATAACAGTTTTTTCCCATTATCCATGTCTGAGTTTTTCTCTTTTCCACATGCCACTGGGGAAAGGCTGTCCATTCCTCACTAGCCCTGCATTTTACTGGAAACTGAGGCACCAAGACAGCTCTGGCAGTTAGCAGAAGCCAACCTGCTTTGCACACAGCATTGAGATCAAGTGTCTTTATATACAATAAACGAATTTCCTTCTAGAATATTTGGAGCTGTTGAAGGGATAAGAGTTCACAGCCAGGGAAATATTAATAAGTGGTATGATGTCTCTACACTTTTTTTCTCAGGAATTCTACCTAAGTTATCTGCCTCTTCCACCACCAGAATTCTTCTAGATTCTTCCTTTTGTCCTAAATTTTGGAGGAAAAATTATTCTGTGACCTAAGGCACAGCTTTATGATCTCAGGGAAAATTTTTACCCACTATGTGTGATGATACTGAACCTTGATTAATGGGCATAGAAATTCAGGAGGTACAGCCAGAAGCAGGGGATTTATTAAATGGGATATCTCAAACTGTATGTCTTCTCTCTGGAAAGGAAAGTGTATTGAACATCAAATAAATACAGAGTGTCTTACAAAAAAAAAAAAAAAAAGAAAAGAAAATGAAAGCAGCAACCACAGTTAACTAGATTAAACAGAAGAGATTCAATATATGCATGGTAGAAATTGAAATGATATTTTTGGTCAGTTGTTCTACCTTTACTTGGGCACCATGCTTGAGTTCACCATATGGTTTACCCAAGCCTGAATGTGTCCATCTTCCCAGCATTCAGCCAGAGGAATGGTGTCCTACATAAGCCAGGAATTTGACCATCAGTTATAATCATGACCCATCTAACCCCACTCACTCCCCACCCCCACAACAAAGAGGTCTTTGGATCATCTAATTTTATAGTTTCTATTTAAGTATGGAGTTTTCCAGTGGCTCATAGGAAAAATCTACTGCTCCTTGCTCCTGACTGGATAACTCAAGCCCCATGATGCCCTCTCTGCTGGTGGTGGACTTGAGATGATGATGTTTGCATTTACAAAGGCTACAACTTTGGGAAGCGGCAGAATGAGAGAAAAAGGAAAGGAGAAAAGTAACAAAGTTCTTTGTTAGCTAGCCGGCTAAAGGTAGAGAATGTGGAGGTGGTTATGGGTCAAACACTCAGCCAGAACATGGACAAGTGGTGGGTGTCAGGCAGTGGGTCTCCAACTTTGAGTCCTAGGGAACTAAGTTCCTTTGTCATAGAGGTCTGCTTATTTTGTAGGGGCAGCAATTAATAACTGTGCACAAGATGAGAATACAGAGAAAGGTGGGCTTTTCTTGAGAGATACAAGTTATTGCTGACCCCAAACTGATCTAGAAATATTACATGTTAACAACTAAAAGAATCATGAAAAACATTTAAATTTAAGAGGCTAAAAAATTTAGATTAGCTGGTGCCTGCAGACTACATGGATTTAAAAACAGACATTTCTTTAGAAACAGTCACAATTTTAAACAGCAGCAAACTAAGCTATGCTATTTATTGCACTGCAGCATACACGGTTAATATTCCAGTATTAAATCGATAGCATCTATGATATGCAGCCTGAATTATAAGGACTAAAACTTGCCTGAAACAATCCCCTGAGGACACATGGTTGACGCATGCTCTAGCTGCAAAATTAAACAAGGTAACAGCATAACCAGTCATCAAATAAAGGACAAAAACAAATGAGCTTTGCTTTCCCTGCCCTCTTTTACCTGTTTATGTTCATTCCATACATTCACTGGTGAATTCTACTAAACATTTAAAGAAGAATTAATACTAATCCTTCTCAAATATTCTATTTCTATTTCAGAAAATAGAAGAGGAGATAACATTTCCAATCTCATTTTATAATACCAGCATTATACTTATCAAAACCAGACAAGGACACGGTAAGAAAAGAAAATTAAGCCAATATCAAAATTATCAGGCCAATATCCTTAATGAACATAGAGGCAAAAAGCCTCAGCAAAAAATTAGCAAACCAAATTCAACAGTACATTAAAAGGATCATAGACCATGTTCAAGTGAAACTTATTCCAGAGATACAAGGATGATTCAACATTTGCAAATCAATAAAAGTGATACACAGCATTAACAAAATGAATAAAAATCATATGATTGTCTCTATAGATGCAGAAAATGCATTTGACAATAACCAACATCCATTCATGATAAAAACTCTCAACAAACTTGGTATGGAGGGAGCATCCCTCAAAATAATAAAGACCACATATTACAAGCCCATGGTGAATGTTATATGTAATGGTAAAAAGCTGAAAGCTTCTTTTCTATGATCAGGAACAAGAAAAGGATGGCCACTCTTATCATTTTTATTCAACATAGTAATGGAAGTCCTAGCCATAGCAAGAAAATAAAGGACAGCCAAATCAGAAAGGAAGAAAAACTGACTCTATTTGCAAATGACATGATGTTATATATAGAAAACCCTAAAGATTCCATCAGAAAACTGTTGGAACTAATAAGTGAATTCAGTAAAGTTGCATAATACAAAATCAATAAACAAAAATCAGGTGCATTTCTATAAACTAACAATGAAATAAAGAAATAAAACAATCTCATTTACAATTCCCTCAAAAAGAATACCTAGGAATAAATTTAACCAAGGAAGTGAAAGATCTATACACTGAAAACTATAAGACATTGATGAAACAAACTGAAGACACAAATAAATTGAAAGATGTTCCATGCTCATGGATTCGAAGAATTAATATTGTTAAAATCATACTACCCCAAACAACTTACAAGTTCAATGCAATCTCTATCAAAATTCCAACAGCATTTTTCACAGAAACAGAAAAAACTATGCTAAAATTTGTATGGAACCACAAAAGACTCCAAATAGGAATCTTGAGAAAGAACAACAAATCTGGAGTCATCACACTTCCTGGTTTCAAACCATATTACAAAGCTATAGTAATCAAAACAGTATGGCCTTGGCATAAAAAACAGACACATAGATGAATGGAATAGAAAAGAGAGCCCAAATATGTGTAATTTACTGTATAAGAATTATGCCATAATAAACTTTTTTTTTTAAAAAGGGAAAACATAAAAAATAAAATAATAAAAAAGGGGGCAAGGGCATAGCTCAGTGGTAGAGTGCATGCTTAGCATGGCTGAGGTCCTGGGTTCATTCCCCAGGACCTCCACTAAAAAAATGAATAAACCCAATTACCCCCCCCCAAAAATAAAAATAAAATAAAATAGATGTAAAAAAAAAAAAAAAGAGAGAGAGAGTGAGAAAGAAAAGAGAGCCCAAAATATGATCACAAAATTTATCATAAAGGAGCCAAGAATATACAATGCGAAAAGGTAGTCTCTTCAATAAATGATGCTGGGAAAACTGGACATTCCATTCTCATACAAAAGAATGAAACTGGACCCCTTACATCTTACATCATATTAAAAAATCAATTGAAAATGGGTTAAAAACTTAAATTTAAGACCTGAAACAGTTAAATTCCTGGAAGAAAACATAGGGGGTAAGCTCCTTGACATGAGTCTTAGCAATGATTTTTTTGGACTTGATACCAAAAGAAAAGGCAACAAAAGCAAAAATAAACAAGTGGGTCTACATCAAATAGAAAAGTTTTTGCACAGCAAAGGAAACCATCAACAAAGTGAAAAGGCAACCTACTAAATGGGAAAAAATATTTGCAAAGCATATGTTAAAATAAGGGGTTAATATCCAGAATATATCAAGAACTCATACAACTCAATAGCAAACAAATAACCTGATTTAAAAATGGGCAGAGGAACTGAAGAGACATTTTTCCAAAGGAGACACAAAAATGGCCAACAGTACATGAAAAAGTGCTCAACATCACTAATCATCAGGGAAATGCAAATCAAAATCACACTGAGGGGGTCAACTGTACGGTGGGTGGTGGAAACTAAACTTTTGGTGGTGAGCACACTGTAGTATATACAGAAGTCAAAATATAATGCTGTACACATGAAACTTATAAATCAATGTTACCCCAATTTTTAAAAACCGCTAAGATATCATCTCACACTTTTCAGGATGGCTATTATCAAAATGACAAGAGATAAGTATTACCAGGGATGGGAGAAAAGGAAATCCTTGTGCATTGTTGATGGTAATGTAAATTGGAACAACCAGTATGAAAAACTGTAGACAATTAAACAATTAAAAATGAAACTCCCATGATACAGCAATCCCACCTCTGGGTATATATCCAAAGGAAATGAAAGCAGGGTATCAAAGAGATAACTGTGCAACAGCCAAGAAACTGAAACAATGTAAATGTCTCTCAATGATGAATGGATAAAGATGAGATTATTCATATATACATATATTTCAACCATCAGAAAGAAGGAAATCCTGTCATTTTTGATGTGGATGGACCTTGAGGGCATATGCTAAGTGAAATAGGCCAGACAGAAAGACAAATACAACAAGGTATCACTTACATAAGGAATCTTTAAAAAAAAGGTCAAACTCAGAAAGGGAGAGTAGAGGGTGGAGGGTAGGGGAAATAGAGAGAGGTTGGTAAAAATGTACAAACTTTCAGCTATAAGATAAGGTCTGAGGATCTAATGTACAACATGGTGAGTATAGTTGATAATACTGTATTGTATAATTGCAATTTGCTAAGAGAGTGAACTTAAATGGTATCAATCAATCAACAGATAAATAAAGTGAGGTGATGGATATGATAACTAGAGAGGAATCCTTTCACAATGAATATCAGATCATCTAGATGTACACTTTAAGTATCTTTTTTGTCAGTTATACCTCAATAAAGCTAAAAAACAATCTAGACAAAAACTTAAGAAATGTTCAAAAGCTATATGAGGAAAACTATAAACCATTCTTGAATAATGAGAAAGACATATCATGTTCTATGATAGAATGATTCAACATCACACATCACAAAGACGTTAAATATCTCTAGGTTAATTTATATCTTTGAAATGATCCCAATAAAAATACTATTAGGTTTATTTTTGCAGGCAGAAAACTGATTATGCATAAGACAAGATACAATAAACCTCCTAGAAGAAAATATAGGCAAAACATTATCTGACATACATCTCAAAAATGTTCTCCTAGGACAGTCTACCCAAGCAATAGAAATAAAAGCAAGAATAAACAAATGGGACCTAATTAAACTTACAAGCTTCTGCACAGCAAAGGAAACCATAAGTAAAACAAAACGACAGCCTACGGAATGGGAGAAAATTTTTGCAAATGAAACCGACAAAGGCTTGTTCTCCAGAATATATAAGCAGCTTATATGACTTAATAAGAAAAAAACAAACAACCCAATCCAAACATGGGCAGAAGACCTAAACAAGCAATTCTCCAAGGAAGAAATACAAATGATCAATAGGCACATGAAAAAATGTTCAATATCACTAATTAGCAGAGAAATGCAAATGAAAACTACAATGAGGTGTCACCTCACACCAGTCAGAATGGCCGTCATTCAAAAGTCCACAAATGACAAATGCTGGAGAGGCTGTGTAAAAAGGGAACCCTCCTACACTGCTGGTGGGAATGCAGTTTGGTACAGCCACTGTGGAAAACAGTAAGGAGACTCCTCAAAAGACTAGGAATAGACTTACCACATGACCCAGTAATCCCGCACCTGGGCATATATCCAGAAGGAACCCTACTTCAAAAAGACACCTGCACCCCAATGTTCATAGCAGCACTGTTTACAATAGCCAAGACATGGAAACAGCCTAAATGTCCATCAACAGATGACTGGATAAAGAAGATGTGGTATATTTATACAATGGAATACTATTCAGCCATAAAAACCAACAACATAACGCCATTTGTAGCAACATGGATGTTCCTGGAGAATGTCATTCTAAGTGAAGTCAGCCAGAAAGAGAAAGAAAAATACCATATGAGATCGCTCATGTGTGGAATATAAAAAAAAACAACATAAACACAAAACAGAAACAGACTCATAGACATAGAATACAAACTTGTGGTTGCCAAAGGGGAGGGGGTTGGCAAGGGACTGGGAGTTCAAAATTTGTAGATACTGACAGGCATATGCAGAATAGATAAACAAGATTATACTGTATAGCACAGGGAAATATATACAAGATCTTGTGGTAGCTCACAGCGAAAAAAATGTGACAATGAGTATGTTCATGTATAACTGAAAAATTGTGCTCTACACTGCAATTTGACACAACATTGTAAAATGACTATAACTCAATAAAAAATGTTAAAAAAAAAAAAAAAGGAAAACTGATTATGAAGTTTATTTGGAAAAACAAACAAGACTAGCCAGGGCAATCCTGAAATAGAAAAAGAGGAAAGAGAAGAAAAAAAGAGAGGGCAGCTAGCCCTACAGGTATTAAAACATATTATAAAATTCTATAATTTTACAGTTTTATATTGGCAGATGATTAGATAGACAAACCAGTAGAATAGAATATAGCAATAGACCTAATTGAAAATGGAAATGTAGTATGTATATGATAAAAGGAGCATCTCAAATATCTTGGGGAGAGATAAACATTTAGAAAGTATAATTGGGATAACTGAATAGCTATATGAAAAAAATTGTACCTAGTCCTTTTACTGTATATTACAAAATATGCCAAATGGATCAGAGATAAAATAGAAATGAAACCATAAAGCACTGGCAGTGGGAGGGGAACTGGTAAATTCCTTCATAGCCTGAAAGTGGGGAAAACTTTGACTCAAAGTCTGGAAGAAAAAAACACTGACAAATTTGATTACAAAAAAATTTTAAAAAGAAAAGTTTATATCACAGAAAATTCTTCTAGAAAATGGTCAAGACAATGAGCCAACAGTTCACAGTAAAAGAAACACAAAGGCATATATATATATATATATATATATATATATATATATATATATATATATATATATATATATATATATATGAAAATACAGGCAACCTCACTCACATTAAAAGAGATACAAATTAAAATCATATTGAGATTATTTTCTTTCTTATGAAATTGGTATAAATCCAAGTATAATGATATATTCTGATACTGAGGCTGTAAGGAAAGAAGCACTGTCATGAACTTCTGATGGGAAGGCCAAGTGGTATTTCTCTGTGGAGGAAAATTTGGCATTATCTAGGAAATATATATGTATTTACCATTTAATCCAGCAATCCTACTTCTAGGGATCTATCCTGATAACACTTTGGCAAAAATACAAAATTATATATACACAGGCCTCATCAGTGCAACACCATCTATAACAGCAAGACCAGAAACAATTCAATGTCCATCAACTGAGGGATAGCTGAACAAACTATGGTACATTCATAAAACGGAGTTCCACAGAATTCTTAAAAGGAGTAAGGAAGATTTCTTCTGTATACTCTGGGAATGACCTCCAGGATATACTGCTAAGTAAAAAAAGGCAAGGTGAAGAACAGTGTGTATGGTATGCAGTATTTCATGCAAGAAAAAGTAGGGGAATATGAATATAGATACACACACATACAAATATGCTTATTTTTTTTAAGGAAGGAAAGAAGGGAGGGAGTGTGGGAGGGAGAGGTAGAGAAGATAAACTGAAAACCAATAAAAATGTTTACCTTTAAGGGGAGGGTGGCAATAGGGTGGAGAGGTTAGGCTTCTCCAAATGTAGCAGTTTCCACAGTTCTAACTTAGAAGTATCTAAATATTGTTTACATGCAATCACACAATTACAAAACAAAATTAAGTCAAAATGGGAAAAAACAAAGCAAACTCATCAAAGAAGCAAAATGAAACAAACAAGGTGGTGACAGCCCCAAAGAGAGAGTTTATTTCTTATGCCTCTATATGTGGTGATTTGACTCCACATCCCTAGTGGAGCATATCAAAAAAAAAAAAAAAAAAAAAAAAAAAAGAGCAACAAAGGAATCTGTGTATCTGTTTTCAGTAACCATAGTTAGTAGGGGAAAAAAAGTATATGTGTATATATATCAGTATGAAGCAAATAAATATATTAATGTCATTAGGAATCAAATTTTTTTTTATTTTTAGAGTGAAGGTATATTTATTCAGAGAGATAACATACTCCATAGACAGAGTGCAGGCCATCACAGAAGGCTAGAGAGGCCATGAGGCATGGGGGTGGTTAAAGTAGATACACACTCCATAGAGTGTGGGCTATCTCTGAAGGTGAGGGAGCAAGAGACCCAAAATTTTCAGTGTGTGAGAAAAGAGATACAAATATAAAATCAGTGACAAAGTTAAACAAAAACCCTATAATCTTATGTTTGAAATAAATTGAAATATCATTAACTTGATGTATTTTTATCTTTAAAAATATGTTTCATAGCTCTGTCCACTAAAAATGCCAGGAAACAGTGACCAACCTTAGGTCTTGAAATATCATTCCTCACTAAAGGGAACCAGTTTGGGGGCAGGAAATGTGCAAGATGAATCTGAGACATCCTGTTATACTAGAGAACAAGGAAGTTATCAAAGGCTACTAGGGCCAAAAACTACTGGAGCACTAACTAAAGGGGCTTTCTCTGTTAAATTTATAATTTTTTTAAAAAAACCTTCATCAGTCACTTTGGAGGATAGGCAACCAACTCATTTTTCTAAAAACTGGTAGGAAAAGAATCAATCATTTGTCTTACCTTTATAGAGCAAACCGTACCTCAGGGTAACCAACATATAGATGTGAAAGAGTTATTTTTTATAAAAGTATTCCAGCTAATAAACACAGAATAAATGGTAGAATTAGATTTTGACCATTTTGGAGCCCTAATAAAAATGATGGATCTAGGAAATAATCATTAACGGCTGCTAAAACCATGACATGAAGGGCTGATAGGGTACTTGATAATGCATAGATCAGGCTGGGAACACCTAACCTCTGGACTGATCTTTTCATCACAAAGAGAGATCCAGACTTAGTATGTACTTCCTGATGCAGTTGAATAGGAAGTTCCCAGCATTACCAAAGAAGTAAGTATACTTTCCCAAAATATTTAGCCTTAATTTGATTAAGCTTCTAGATGTAAAGACCACATTACAGAAAATACAGGGATTAAATGACCCCAGAAGAATACAATCAGCAAAATCCAGAGAGTGGGGAATTCTACAGTTTAAATGACCCTATTCTTTCAAACCATAAAATGCAAGAAGGAAGGAGAGGTGGAAGACCATGGATTAAAAGAGATATATGAGGTGGGGAAGAGTAAAGTGTGTGCTTAGCATGTCAAGGTCCTGAGTTCAATCCCCAATACCTACCTTAAAAATAAGTAAATAAATAAACCTAATTACCTCCTCAAAATTTTTTTTTAAAAAGAGAATTCTAATTTAAAAAATTTTAAAACACACACACAAAAAAGATGAGGCACATCAACCAAATACAGCTGACCCTTGAACAACATAGGGATTAAGGGGGACGACTCTCGGTGCAGCCGAAAATCCAGGTATAACTTTTAACTAGCCCTCCATATACATGGTTCCTCCATATCTGTAGTTCCACATCCCAGGACTGAACTAGCTGCTCGTGTAGTACTATAGTATTAACTATTTTAAAAAATCCATGTATAAGTGAACTCCTAGTTCAAATCTGTGTTGTTCAAGGGTCAACTGTACTGGTCCACTTATTTTGGATCCTGAATTCTAAGAAAATAATCAAGGAAATTTAAACATTAACTAGCTACTTAATGATATTAATAAAATTGTCATTTTAAGAATGATAGTGATATTATGGTTATGATAAAAACAGTACATTTATACACAGATAAGCTTTAAACGGATAAAATAATGTTTTGTGCTTTGTTTTAAAACAGTGGAGATGGGTTCAGGGAGCTGGGGAGGGGTACAGATCGGCCTTGGATTGATCATTGTTGAAGCTAGGTGACAGGTACATTGGAGTTCATTCATTTATGACCTCTACTTTTGTATGTTTGAACTTTCCCACAATAAAAAGCTAATAAATGAATAGGTAAATACCTTGTATTAGCAGACAATTCCCAAAATTATTACCTCCAGCCCAGACCCCTCTCCTGAACTTCAGTCTGCTGACCTGACATCTCTACTTGGGTGACTAATACGAACCTCAAACTTAACATGCCAAAACCAAGATCATCATCTTTCCCCCTAAACATCATACACGTAATCTTCCCATTCCAGGTAATGGCAACATCATCTTTCCAGTTGCAAAGGCCCAAACCTGAGAGTCCTCCTTGACTCCCCTTTCTCATATTCAGTACGTTACCAAATACAAAGGCAATTCTTTCAAAACATATCCAGAAATTTAACTGGGTATCCTGTATTTCTATCTGCTAAATCTGACAGCCTTATTCCACTGCAACAAACCTGGATTATTGCAGTGGCCTCCAAACTGATCTCCCTGATTTCACCCTTGTCCCACTTTATAGTCTCTTCCCCATGATGCAGTCAGAGTTACCCTAACCTTAAGTCGGATCATATTACCCCTTTGCTCAAATTCTCCACTGCTCCTACCCTACTCAAAATGCAAGCCAGAGTTCTCATGTCTTTCTTCTGGGTCTTCTGCAATGTTCCCTTAGCCTTACCTCTCTCCCATCTACACTCCATTCCACACCTTTATGGGGATCCTCACTGTTCCCCTCCCTTGCTTGGTACACACCAGCTTCAGATCCTTTTCCCATTCTGTTCCTTCTTCTTGGTTTATTCCTCCCTCAGATATGAGCATAATAGGCCATCCCACCTCCTTCAGGTATTCTCTTAAATTATTCAAAATTGTAATACCACAATAGTCACTATGTTTCTCCTCTGCTTTTTCTCCACATCACATTATCATTCTAATATATATTTTATTAATTTATCTTATTTTGTCCATCACAACATGTGCACCCATGCCTACCAGAATGTAATTTTAAGCTCTTTAAGGATAGGAATTTTTGTCTGTTTTATTCACTGCTATATCCTCAGAATCTAAAAATTGTGCCTGGTACATAATAGGTGCTCAGAAAATATTTACTGTTAAATGAGTAACGAAATGGAAACTAAACTAGGACAACAGAGCAAAACTTCCCAAGTATCCCCAAACTTAAAATACATGATTTATTCTCAGTTTTTACATTTCAAGTCTAGAGCAGCACAGACTTTATTCTATATTAAAGGAGATGAAGTAAATATGGGATTCCTGATTCTTATGTTTGCTTATTTCTTTGATAGTCCAAGTTTTTTTTCATCCACACTAGCAGAATTTCCTTCTTCTAAAGTATAAATTTAGAATCTTATACATATCACTTATACATATCACTACAAGGCCATAATTTAAGGCCATTATTACTTCATCTAGACGATAAATCCTACTGTCTTTCACTTCTGTTTCTGCTGATAGAAGGAGAGTAATTTCTATAGCATGTGGCTTGGGGTTTAGAATAACTACTCCTGAGGTTCCAGACCTAACTTACTCTTAAGAGGTTTTTAAAATGTGTTTAAAGAAATTCCATGGTTATACCCGACTATATCTAATGACCACCTGGTGGTTTACCTGTTCTGTGCATTGACTTGTCACCATGCTACCTTTTATATTCCCAAAGGGCAGAAATCCCATCTGCAGAAACCCTTCTCCTTGCAGATACTAGTACAAAACTAGTAATAAAGAGGTAGTCATTCTTAGACCCCAGACATTCTAAGGTAAATTAAAACTGAAATGCACAAATTAAAATCTTTCAAGGGCAGTCGGCTGGAAAAAAAAAATAACAGAAAACAAAAAACCAGAAACAAAAACAAACAAAAACTTTCAAGGGTAGAGCTCCCTTTTCCTCTTATCCCCCAAACCTATTAAAGGAAGCATAAAAGGGAGAGAAAGCGACTATTTCCACAAGAAAGGCCTTAGCATGGCGGTAGGCAGGGAGGAATATGAGGGCTCAAGAGGGTGTCCTAAGGGGCACAGAGCCCTCCCATCTGACCCCGTCTTCAACTCCGAGAATCCTGGGGCCGGGGTGTGAGGCCATCCAAGTACCCCTCTGTCTCCTCCACTTGGAAAAACTAGTCTCTCCCTCAGACTCTGTGGCCCCTCTGGCCTCGACCTGGCCCGCCTCAACCTC
Source organism: Camelus bactrianus (assembly GCF_048773025.1). Taxonomy (NCBI): domain Eukaryota; kingdom Metazoa; phylum Chordata; class Mammalia; order Artiodactyla; family Camelidae; genus Camelus; species Camelus bactrianus. The sequence continues at coordinate 34,173,047 of NC_133555.1, forward strand.
GTACAGTCGCTCTCTCAGAGAACGACTCTTCAGTTTCTTCTACCAGGAGACAAGGTCTAGGCTCCTAGATTAAATCATCATGCTGTCCTTTCCAGAGGCTACCATAATGATGACCAATCCCAGGGGGCTTCCCTGGGCTCCGGTTCACCCCGACTTCCGGGGCCCACCCTGTTCCCGGAGTCTCTGAGGTAGGCCGGGAGGCCGTGGCTCCCCCACCCCTGACCCGGTGCAGTGCATCTGAGGAAAACAGCTCTCGGAGGTTAAGCACAGAAGTCTCCTGGAAGAGCCAGGGCGGTCTTCCGTCACAGAGAAAGAGAGGGCGACTAGGAACTCCAAGGTAAAGTTCAGGCGGAGAAGCCAGCGCCCTGGCAAACTCCTCGATATCCCCGGGAATGCCGAACCCATCCGCAAGGCCCTGGCAGTTCCTCAACCTTCCCCCCACCCTCACCTCACTTCTCTTCAGCTCGTTCAACCATAACCCCTCCCGCCTCCACCTCTGAGGGCCCGCACGTGCCGGACCTGGGGCTGCGCGGATCGGTCTGGAAGCCGCAGGGTTCCGCCGAGGCCGCCTAAGTATGCGCGAGGCCTCTTAAGTATGCGCGACCCCGCCCCCAGGGCGCCCTCTGACCAATGAGAGCTATGCCCCGTCCCCTGAGCCCGCCCCCGCTGAGGCACGCAAGTAACGGTTTTAACGGTCCTAACGGTTTTAGCGGTTAATCCTTTCACCTTTGGCAGGGCCTGCCCGCCTACATTTCGCCATGCACCACTTCGCGCCACACCCAGCCCACACGCACCTCACTAGATGGACTCTCACACCTCCACACTCACACCCTGCAGCCCATCCACACCTCGCCGGGAATCCCTTCGCTAATGCAGACCTCTCCAGAGTCACCTTACACACAATGGTTATTGATGGCTTTCCAAGCCATGCAATGGGATGAAATCACCAATGAAGGAGTATGGATGGAAAACAGATTGTACTGTGTCCCAGTACATACAACTTTAGAGGCCCAGATGCGAAAAAACCAGCAAAAGGACCTGAGTGGGAGTGGTCAGGCACAGAGGGACACCAAGAGAGTGAGGTGTTGTGGAAGCTGCCTGGACTGTCTTTCAAAGAGGGGATCAGCTGTGTCAAATGTTGTTGTTGAGTAAAGGAAAATGAGGAATGAGAATTAATTATTGGTGACCTTGACAGGAACAGTTTGTGATGTAGTGGGGACAAAAGCCTGACTGGTGTGTGGATTCAAAAGAGGTAGCTGATAAAGGACTGGTATGCAAAATATATTTTTTAAAAAACTCTTAAAATTCACAGAAAAAAATTAAACAGTGGGCCAAAGATCTGAACAACCTCACCAAAGAAGATACATAGATGGCAAGTAAGCATGTGAAAAGATGCTCGATATTATATGTTTTTAGGGAAATGCAAATTAAAACAAGATACCACTACACAACTATAAAAATGGCAAAAATCCGGGATGCTGGCAGCACAAAATGCTGGTGAGGATGTGGAGCAAAAGGAACTCTCATTGCTGATGGGAACGTTAAATGGTATAGCCACTTTGGAAGATGGTTTGGCAGTTTCTTACAAAACTAAGCATACTCTTATCGTATGATTCAGTAATCACACTCTGGTATTTGCCAAGAGGAGCTGAAAACTTATGTCCCACAAAGACCTGTACCTGGATATTTACAGCAGCTTTGTTCATAATTGCCAGAACTTGGAAACAACCAAGATGTCATCTACAATAGGTGAATGAATAAATAAACTGTGGCACATGCATACAATGGAATCTTATTCAGCAGTAAAAAGAATTATCTATCAAGCTATGAAAAAGCATGGAGGAAGCTTAAACTCATTTTACTAAGTGAAAGAAGTCAATCTTGAAAAGGCTACATACAGTGTGATTCCAACCATATGACATTCTGGAAAAGGCAAAACTCTAGAGATAGTAAAAAGATCAGTGGTTTCCAGGGGCTAGAGGGGGAGGGAGGGATGAATAGGTGGAGCACAGAGGATTTTTAGGGCAGTGAAACTATTCTGTGTGATACTAGAACGATGCATACACATCCTTTTACATTTGTTCAAACCCACAGAATATACAACACCACGAGTCTACTCTAAGGTAATCTATGGTCTTTGGGTGATTATGTTGTGTCATTTTAAGTTTAGCAGTTATAGCAAACATACTATTCTGGTGGGGGATGTTGATAATAGAAGTTATGCATGTGTGGGGGCAGGAGGTATATGAGAAATCTTTGTACCTTCCACTCAGTTTTGCTGTGAACCTCAAACTACTCTAAAAAATAGTCTATTTTAAAAATGAACTTAAAAAAAAAGAGCAAGAGGAGAGATTTGGCATATTCATACAGTGGAAAGTTACTAAACAATAAAAAGGAATGAATGGTTGATAGGCCCAACAACATGGAAATTCTCAAAATAATTATGCTGAGTGAAAGAAGACAAAGACACACAGAAGAATACATATGGAATGATTCCGTTTGTAAGCCAACCAGCAGTTGCCTGAGGCCAATGAGTGCCATAGAGAAGGATTAACAATGGGCAGAAATAGATAAACAAGATTATATTGTATAGCACAGGGAAATATACGCAAGATCTTATGGTAGCTCACAGAGAAAAAAATGTGACAATGAATATATATATGTTCATGTATAACTGAAAAATTGTGCTTTACGCTGGAATTTGACACAACATTGTAAAATGATCATAAATCAATAAAAAATGTTTAAAAAAAACCCAATGGGCAGAAAGAAACTTGGAGGTGATGGATATGTTTACTATCTTAATTGTTGTTATTTCATAGATATATACATAGATCAAAACGTGTCAAATTGTACACTTCTAATGCATGCACTTTATTGTGTTAATTATACCTAAAGAAAGCTCTGAAAAAAAGTGAGCACATTACAGATAGAGTTGGAGATCCACGCTGCCCTCCCTGATGCCATTCCCCAAGTGACTTCTATCCCATTTGATGCTTATCATTTCTATGCATGCTTAATACTTTCAGTTCATGTGTATGTATCCATAAACAATATGGATAGCCTTGTTTTGCATGTTTGTATCATTTTATAAGTGGCATACTTTGTGTACCTTTCCACAACTTTTTGACTTACCTTTTTTTAAATTGAAGTATAGTCAATTTACAATGTTGTATTAATTTCTGGTGGACAGCATAGTGACTCATATATACTTATATATTCTTTTCCATTACAAGGTATTGAATATAGTTCCCTTGACTTACCATTTTTAAGATTTATCTCTGTGGATTCAAGTATCTGTAGCCAATTTATTGTAACTGCAGTATTTCATTGTGTGACTAGAAGCCAATTTCCTCATTATCCTCTTGATAAACATTCAGGCTGCTTACAGTTTTCCCCCTATACACATGTTGCAGTGAACCTTTTATAGTTGTGAATACGTGTGAGAGGGGATCTCCAGGGTAACTATACTAATAGGGTGGACTTTCTGGCTGGTAGGGCTTGTGTGCCAGTGACATCAGCAGGTCTGAGTGTTTCCTGTTGTTGAACTTTTCATTGGCATGTTTTTGGAAGCTGATCACCAGCTTCTTTGGGTTAGTAAAAGGAGTGAACTGTTCACATCCCTGTCTTACAACTCTGTGCAAGGCTAGCTTGGAATGGAACCACGATGTCAAATATTTTCATGCTGCTGCTTTTGCTGCTCTGTTTTGCTCTCCTCCTTCACTTGGGCCCTTTTAACATTCACTTGCCATGATTAGTGTTGCCAGTTACCACAAACTCCTGAGAAGTTGACAGAGCCTAATTCTGAAGCAGCATTTTTATCCTACCAGCTCCTTTAGCATTTATTCTGACTCCACGGAATGTGCTCTAAATTTACATCCCTGGCACTATGGTTGCACAGTTTTAAAAATGCAGGAGTTGCCTCTAAAATGTTCTTTGATATTTCATTGTCTGTGTGTTCATCAGACTCCACTGTGGAGCCTTATATGTTTCTTTATATAAAAACTCTCCCCCACACACAAAAAAATTCTCCCAAGCTGTTAGCTGAGGGGCAGCTTTCTCTCAGAGAGAAGTAAAAACAGAGCAGGAAGTACAGAGGGTTAGCAGGCCGGGCACTGCCCCAACAATTAGGAGCATTGTGTAGTCACAACCTCCCTTTGTCACTAAGCAACAAGAAGTTGACCTGCTGAGATGCTCTTTCTCTAGATGTAGCCTGAAAAAGACAAGAGGAAAGTTTGCCTTTTCTGCTCCTTTCCTGGAAAGATGCAAAGTGCTTTAGTAGGCTCCTGGGTAAGAGTACACTTTACAATTAATCGTGGCCCCTGGCCCTGGGGTAGTACCTGTAATTTGAATGAATCCTAAGAGTAAAGCAAGAAAGGTTTCATCTGGCATCCAGGCTCAAGGGGTACCGCCAAACTACGCACTCCCCCTCAGCCATCCTGAGCTTACCTCGTCTTCCTGACACCATGTCTCCTTCCATGTATCCTGGTCTCATGCTAACTAGCTGATCCTCTTACTTCTCCAGCTGCTCCATTTATTTCCAGTCCTTTGGTTGATCCCCACCAAACTTGTGTAGTTTGACTGCTGTCTAGACTGAGAACATCTTTAGGATTTATTTAAACACTGTTTTCTTCTATATGTATGTTCCACGTCTTGTCCCATGCCTGGAATACAGTAAAGGCCCAATAAATACTGTTGAACTAAACTGAATAGAAAGGGGTGCTTGACAGGTAGTAGAAGGATGGACAGATAAGTTGGAAGACCCAAGCCCTCAGTGGAATGAAAAGATAAGGGGCTTCCCAGTCATACTTAGGAACCCACTTTGATGGCCAGAGGCCAGCTTGGGACAAATTCTTTCTGCTCAGGGCTATGATCATGGAGTGGACTAGATGCACTGTCCTATCCAGGGAGCATTCAGGACAATGAGGTTGGGCCATTAGGAGTTCACTGACTAGACTTGGTCATCCATGTTGTCAGCCCAATGACATCAGCGCAGTACAGCTCCTTATACCCTTGATAGGGGCTCATTTCTGTCTTCTGTCGGTCCTTATCTCTGAAATTGTCTCTAGAAGGTATCCACTGTTGGTGAAATACTTCTTTTGGCAAGTTGATCCCTTGCTTAGGTGCTCCAGTTTCAGAGGGTGCCCTACTTGCTCCAGAATAGTAAAATGTGTGGCGAAGAGATGTTCATGACTTTGTCAATAGATGCAAAATATGGATCCACTTAATCCTTGCTCTTCTGGGACCTTTGACCTATTAGAGAGGACAACGAAAGGGACTTCCTTTCAGATCCCCTGGGGAAAAACCGCATCACTAGACGGTGGCACTGTTCTCAAAAGTCTGCTCAGTGCTTCATAACTCACACCAATTCAGAACCTATCTGATACCCTCCCCTGCTGAAATCTTCCCTTGCTTTTAGAAGAGAATTCATATTTCTAACCCAGTCTAGGACCTGTCTCTCCTTGACCTCACCTGGCTTCTCCCCAGCTTGGTCGCAATCCTTAAGTCATAAGGCCTCTTTTTGTTGTTGTTCTTTTGTTCTTCCAACACTACTCTCTCTCTGGCCTCTATATCTTTGCACCTGCATTTCCCACCACATAGAATGCTCTTCCACTGCTCTCATGGTCAGGTATCACCCCCATTGTCATGAGGTGCTGTCCCTGTTCCCTGTCACTCAATCTAGTCATCAGGTTATTTCTTTCCCGACCCTTTTCACTTGTCTCTCTCCCCCATCAGAAAGAAGTTTCATAGGGGCCAGGGTCTTTCTGTCTTCTCACTGCTGTCACCCTAGCCCATATTAGGACCCTATGAAGAAAGAAGGAAAGAAAGAGAAGGAGAGAAAGGAGGAGAGAGGGAGAAAGGAATGAGGGAGGGAGGAAAGAAGGAAATTACCCCTTCCTTACACACACACATAACCCTCCCAGGTGGGCCAGCACAGCTGAGGCCAACTGCTCTAATGGTGGAGGGAGATGTCTCCCCCTGGGCTCTCAGCTGGCCCCTCGCCCAGGGTGTCCCCTGTTCTCTGATTCTTTCTATTCTGTGAGGAGCTCCCAGGAGAGGCTTCTAGCCTGGGGGACCCAAGGTCTGGGACTCAAGAGTAGGGGTTTGGCTGGGATTCACCTTTAAGCCTGCCTTGTTACAGCACAACAATGGCTTCTATGGGCACTACAGAGGCCAATTCAAGGGTGAAAGTTCTCGAGAATACCGCCTTGCAGCCAAGCCCCAGCCTCCAGCAGTGTTCCTGCAGCGATGTCAGGTAAAAGGTGGCCCTGGGGGCAACTAGGGCAGTTGGGCCAGATTCTGCTTCTCTGGCCCCAAGAGCATTATCCTCAGCACCACCACAGCTGGACTGTCACAAGGCCAGCCTAGCCCTGGGACTTGCATGAGGCCTGGACCCTCTTCCCCTGAAATGTCAGGTCTTCCCCCTGCAGATAGCATGGAGTAGAGCCAGTACCAGGCAGTCTTGCTCAGTGCTCCTTCTGCATGGAGGAAGGGTCAGGGCCTAGGTGGGATGGGTGGCCAGAGGGAAAGAGCCTCCAGAACCCAAGAAGTAAGCCCTGAGCTTTGCCAACAGCTGCCCTTCAGCACAGATTCCTTCATGCGGTGAAAGTCCACTCTAGCTCACAGTCAGCTTTATAGTCCAGGGGCTCAGGAGTGAGTAGGAGACCTCCTCTGGTCAGGGAGACAGCATTAAAAGTAGCATGTACCCACTCCCATGCCTAGCCAAGGAGGATTGGAAAGTATTGATGGCAAAAGTGGCCTAGGGTGGCTAGAAAAGGCTTCCAGAAAACAGGAGAGGGATGGAGGGATCCAGGCCCTCCACTACTTCCAGGCCTGGAGACAAGGAGGCACTAGCATTAGTCAGAGTCACAACAGTAAAAAGCCCACTCAAAACAGGGGAACTCAGGAGGGTATACATTCAGAAGAGTAGGTTTGGGGCCTCAGGAAAAAGCAGTCTCACAGGGTGGTAAAACTGAGTTATCAGTACTGCTGGGCCTGAAGGGACAAGGGGAAGGGGGTGCTCCTAGAACCCAGAAGGAGAGAGTCGTGGAGGGGGTTGGCCTGAGTTGGAGCCAGGAGAAGAAACACCTCCTCCCATCTTCCCTCCATCTTCTTCCAGGGTACCCCAGTGGTCAGAAGGAAGGCAATCTGGGGAAAAGTGTGCTCAGATAAGACTCCTGGGCTGGATTAGGGTGGAAGAGGGCTAAGGGGGACCTGGAGGTATGCCTGGAACAGGCTCTGCCCACTGCAGCTTCTTGCTTCCCAGCCTCTAGCCAGGTCCTATTTGGCCACCTGGATTCTCTACAAATTGCTTTCCCAGGCCAAGAGCAGGGTCTTGGAGTCTGCTGTGCTGCAGAGCCTGAATTTTCTTAGCATGCCAGTTGGAAGGGCTGCCTGGCATAGCCTACTGAGCCAGGCCGAAATGCAGCTCCAGACTGCTCATCCGGGGCTACTCTCCCTGAGAGAGTGATGAGGTCTGGGTAGTGCAGGGACAGAAGCAACCTGGGGACTTCCTGCTAGGTGTTTGTAGTAGTCCTCAGTGGCAGCTCTCATCCCAAAGAACCGAATATTCTCTCAATCCGTCCTCCAGGAACAGAGTAGGGGACATATTTGGGCACATGTTTTGATTGAAGACTTGCTACATAAAGCATTTATCAGCATTATCAGTAACCCCAAACAGTATGATCTGTGTGTTAGGTTCCGGTTGTACAAATGCCAAGTCTCCTGGCTCTTTCTCGATCGAAAGCTGTTTTAGTTAGCTGGGCTGCTCAAGGAAGGTGCACATTCTTTTCTCTTATTAGCTGAGAGATACCAGGTGTCAGCTGGCTGATTGTAGCTATTCTTGTTGAAGACCTTTCCAAGATACAGCATCCACTTTACTTCAGTTTGGAGCAGGTAGAAATTTTGTCATTCAGATGTAAGAAAACTCTTTTTTATTTTTATTCTTCATTTTCTTTTTAATTTCTTTCTAGCCTTCACCTATCTGACGCTTGGGAAATATAATCCTGATCTTGTTTGTTCTTAAGGTCAGACAAGAGTCCCAGGGGCTTGGTTGGAGTCAGGTCCCTCATTGGTGGTGCCATGATTGCTGTGTCCCTTTCTCTGCCCCACCCTCCACCACTCCTCAGTCTGCCACAGGGGCTCCTCACTCAGTATCCGGCTGACTGCACACTGCCCAGCCTCCACAGGGACCCTTAGCCCTCCCACATGCAAACACTGACCCATCCCAGGAAACCTACCTCTCCTCCAAGACTTCTTCAGCTGGAACCCCAGCCCAAGCCCCACCTGCTCAGAGACCATGGGTTTTACCACCTCAGTGGAAAAGTAGCCCTTTTTTTTAGAAATAAAGATGCAGGTGAAATTCTCCTCAGGGACAAGGATACTCAGAACTGCCTGGATAGAGAGGAAATGACTGCACTTTTTACCAGGCTCCCACAGTTGTGAGAATAAAACTCAAGTCAGTGGGAGTCGATAGATTATCCTGTCACTGTAAGAAGAATGAGTTGCCTGAGTCAGAGCTGCCTCCACATTGTAGGGCTGTGTACAATTTTATAGCTGAGGATTGAAATGGGGAAGAAATTGGAGGGGTTAATTGGAAGATGTCCCAGACTCCCAGGTTTTTTTAATTGAAATTTTTATTGAGATGATTGTAGATTTATAAATAGTTGTAAGAAATAGTATAGAGAGGTCTCTTCTATGCTTTGCCCAGTTTCCTCCAATGGTAACATTTTGCAAATCTATAGTATCATATCATAACCAGGACATTGACATTGATGCAATCCACCTATCTCATTCAGATTTCCCCAGTTTAACTTGTACTCACTTATGTGTGTATATCAAGATCTATAAAATCTTATCACCTGTGTAGGCTTTTGTAGCCACCACTACAGTCCAGATACTGACCAACATCACAAGGATCCCTGGTCTTGCCCTTTTATGACTGCACCCACCAGCTTCTCATTCCTCCACTCTTCCCTTGACTCTAATACCTGGCAACCACCAGTCTCTCCTCCATTTCTAAAATTTTGTCACTTCAAAAATGTTATGTAAATGGGATGATACAGCATGCAACCTTTGGGGATTGATTTTTCTTGATCAGTGTAACTTCCTGAAGATTCATCCAAATTGTTGTGTGTATCAGCAGTTCATTCCTTTTCATTACTGAGTAGTATTCTGTAGTATGTATATAGCAGTTTACTTAACCATTCACCTATTGAAAGATATCTGGGCTGATTCCCATTTTTACCTCTTACAAATAAAGCTGCTATGAACATTTATATACAGTTTTTTTTGGTGAACATAAAATTTCATTTCTTTGGGCTAGATGATCAGGAGTACAATTGCTGGATCATAATGTAGTTGCATGTTAAGTTGTTTTTTGTTTTTTGTTTTTTTTTAACTGCCAAACTGTTTTCCAGAGTGGCTGTTTTATATTCTACATTCTCACCTGCAATGTATGAATGATCTGATTTCTCTGAATTTCTGATTTCTCTGAATTCTCACCAACATTTTGTGCATTGTGGTTTTAATTTGCATTTCCATTATGTTCAGTGATGGTGAACATCTTCTCATGTGTTATTTATCATCTGTATATGCCCTTTAAAGAAATGTCTTCATGTCATTTGCCCATTTTCCAGTTGAATTGTTTGTTATTTTACTGTTGAGTTGTGAGAGTTCTTTATACATCTAGATACTAGTCCTTTATTGGATCTGTGGTTTGCAAATATTTTCTCCCAGTTAGTAACTTGTCTTTTTATCCTCTTCATATGGACTTTCACAGAGCAAATTTTTTTAAACTTCAGATGAGTTCCAATTTATCAATTTTTTCTTTTATGGCTCTTGCTTTTGGTGCCATGCCTAAAAACTCTGCATGTCTCTGGATTCTGAAGATTTTTTCCTATATTTTTTTCTAAAAGGGCCCTGGGTTTTTAATTTCTGTTGCATAACCTTGGTTTTATGAGGAATGAAAGGTAAGGCAAGCTGTCTTCCTACCTTCATGGAGCTTTCATTCTATTTGGAGACCACAACCAGCTGTCTAAGGCAGGAGGTCCCAATAGGGGAGCTTATTAAAGGCTCCACTCTAAAGATTATGGTTCAGGAATCTGGGATGGAGCTAGCCCCTGACTTTTACCTAGGAACCTGCTGTCAGCCGTTGCTCATATCCTAACCTAGCCAATACTGAACTTACCAGGTCAGGTACTACATTCAGGCCTGCAGCAGGAGAAGCTGAGTGGCTGGGGAGTGGGGTCCTGGGGGCAAAGACTCGACTGCCTTGGGAGAGATTCCTGCTGAGGTCTAGGGGCCTGAGAAGTGGTCTTGCTCTGCCTGGGGATGGGGCATGGCTCTCTGGCCCCAACTGGGCCAAAGCAAATGCCCTGGGGACCCTCTGTCCCTGTTCACTGATTTAACAGCAAACATGAATTGAGCGCAGTGCAGTGCCAGGCTCTGTGCTGGAGATATAGATGTAAGATAGACAGTAACCTTTGCCCTTGAGGAGCTTATGCTCTAGTCAGGGGCATCATATGATAAGCAACATCATAATATGTAGTCATATAGTTCATTAGACAATTAAAAATGCGGGGTTGGGTGATGGGACTGCTGATGTAGTGGTCAAGGAAGGCCTCCCAAGGGGTAGGTGAGAGGGAGTCATGGCCAGCTGGGAGAAGAGTTCCAGGCAAAAGGAACAGGTAGTACTAAGGTCCAAGGTGAGTAGCTAGTGTATTTGGGGAGCAGTGAAGATGCCAGTGTGGCTGGAGGAAGTAGAGAAATCAAAATCATGTGGGTCCCAGGGACCTCTGTGATGACTTTGGCTTTTACAAACAAGTGGAACTATTGTGGATTTTGGCAAACAAGGAATGTGATCTGATCTACATATTAAAATAATTACTCTGCTAAGAGGACAATAGACTGAAGGGGCAAGCTTGGAAGCAGGGACAAGGGGCAAGTAGGAAGCTCTTGCAGTAATTCAGGATGAGAGGAAGGTGACTTGGACCAGGGAAAGCAGTGGCCATGCTGAGGAGTGGTCTGATCCTGGGTATATATTGAAGGAGGTATCAACAGGATTTCCTGGCACATTGGATATAGGTTGTGAAGGAAAAGAATTAAAGGGACTCCAAGGTGTTTGGCAGGATCTAGCTGCCATGACCTGAGCTGTGGGAGGCTGAAGATGGGGTGGGTTTGAGGAATGATACAGAGCTCAGTCATGTGTTTGGAGATGCCCATTTGACATTTACCTGGGGATGTGGAACAGGCTGTTAGCTAGTGAGTCTGGAGTTTAGGAGAGAGCTTGAACTATAGAGAGAATTTCAGTTTCAAGGTGGTCCTTAGGGCCAAGAGCCTGGATTACTGATGAGAGAGTAAAAGAGGGAAACAGAGAGCTGGAGCCTGGTCCTGGCAGATATAGAGCTAATGGGCCTGATGGAAACGAGCCATTGCCTCACTGATGGCAGGATGTCCTGCAAGATGCCTCAGGCCCATCCTCAATCAGTGGCCCCAAAGACTTCTGCTTTGGGAGTAACTGCTAGGATGAGATGGCCCAGGAGTGACTTGGTTGCTTTAATTTGTATCTGCCCTTTCAGGGTGTTGGCAGGTTAGCAGTTTAAGGGTGGTGGCTCCTGGCAACTTCCCTCCATTATGGGACCCTGAGGTAATGTCTTGGGGACAGGTAAGCATCATTTTTTCTCATTCACCTTCTTTCTCACTGTCTTTCAAGGAGCCAGCACAGCAACATTTCTTCTCCAAGCATGACAACCGTACTTCCTTCGACAGAGTGAGTGCTAGAGAGAGAAAGGAGAATGGGTAGGCCCCCAGCCCAGGTTGAAGCTGAGGTAGGGAGGAGGGGATAAGACACTGAGGGGAAGGAGGGCTCCTTTATACAAAGGGTGTCTGTCTGCCTGACAACCTCTCTCCTCTGGGAAACAGATCATTCCCCAAACAGATGTACCTCCACTTTGGTTTCCTCCACCAGCTTGCCTAATGTACAAATATCCTGGGGCCACTGACTTTCCGGGGGCTTCATTCACTCTGGAATGGAAAGTATGGCTGGGAAGGCAGGCCAGAAAGCTTAGGCACAGGTCAGGCATCACTAGGCAGGCCTCGGTTTAGGAGAGGCCCAAGGAATTGCCTGGTACCAGGACTGTGGGCCAAGGGCCCGTACCGTTGAGGAGGGCCCTTATTGCCTGCTCCAGGGAATTGGAAGGCGGAAAGACCTGGAGCGCCTGTGGCAACAGCACACCTTCCTGCGCTGGGCACCCTGTGAGCTGGAGTTGCGCCAACAGCGGCCCCTCGAATCCTCCTACCAGGCTGATTTCCGGTCAGGGCCAGGACTCAGTGAACTCCCCCAGCGCCTTGTCCACTTTGTACAGATCCAGCCTCCCCGTATCTGCACCACTTACCAGCAGAATTTCTGCCAGCCATCCCGGGGTGGCCATTGTGGCAGTGACAACATGGGGCCCCAGGCCCGGGTCACTGACACATTGCCTAACCTCCCAGGGACCCCAAGACCCAAGCTGCTGCAGCATTACCTTCATGCTGGGGTCTCCGAGTGTCTAAACTGGTCCAGAACATTAAACAAGGACAGCTGACACAGTGGCCTGTCTGTGCTTGCAGCCCAAGGGATCTCAGAGGCTGGAGAAAGGCACTGCCAGGCCCTAGGCCTGGCTCCTATGGTGCCTGTGCCACACACCTTGTACTGGGCAGGGGAGATGCTGCCTTGGGAGCCCTGCCACTGAGTGAGAGGAGGTAAGGCCTGCAGGAGGCTAAGGGTCCCGGAGGGATACTTTGGCCACAGTGGGTGGGTTCCAGGACCACTCTTGCTGCAAACCCAGCTGTGAACCCCTTGCAATCAAGTGTGGTGGCAGAGAAAGCAGAGTCAATGGCCCCTACTAGTGGGCAGCAAAGACCAGAGGAGAAGGCAAGGGCTGGCAGTTTTGCATTCTCTGGGAGGCCACTGCCTCTAGGGGTCTAGTGAGTGGCCACACAGTCCTGCCTAAGAGACAGCTTCCCCACAGCTGGGACAGAGGGAGCAGCCCCTGCTGGACTTCCACTGAACCACCTCTCCCTATGGAGATGAACAGAGGCTTTGAGGAAATGCTGTGCAACATGGCTCTGGAGGTCATCCTGATCGTGTGGCATTTTGTTATAGTTTTCTGAGCTCTGGTCTTCCTGTGAGTGTGCTCTAACACCCAGGGCAGTGGGGGATGGTGGTCATCCTATGTCACCAAGAGAGAAACTGAGGCTTAGGTGGGGCTGAGACACCAGAACACTCTGAGGGGAGAGGCCAGGTCCTAAAGGCTCCTCTAGACCCTCATCCTTGGGAGAGTTAAGGTGCCCAAAGGAGGGCCAGGGGTGCAGGGTCAACACAGGAGTCCACACCAAGGGCTATATACCAGATTTTAGCAGCAGTTTTACTTCCACATCTGAACTCCCTAGGTCCTCACAACAGCCCTGTGAGGTAGGTAGGGCAGGAAGGTTTCAGAGATCCTCATTTATAGATGAGGATGCTGAGGCACAGAGAGGTGAAATGACTCGCCCAAAGTCACACAGCCAGCCGTGTAAAGAGCCCAAAGCCAACATTCTTCTGGCCCTCTGGAGGTTCCTACATCCACCCCTCCACCCCTCTGTGTTCCCACCCTCTCTGAACTCTCCTGGATCCACAGGGGCCTTCAAGGCCGGCTGACAGGATTTTTCAGGAACAGCCATTGGGGTGGGCCTGATCAACTCAACTCCAGGTAGGCACTGACCCTGTGGTACATGAGACCAGCTCTCCCTTCCCCTACTTCCCAGTTGGACAGAGGGCCTAGTAGGTTCCAGAACAAGGGTGGAGCTGGGCATGGTCCATGAATGAATGGGGGGGTAAATGTGGGTATAAGCGTATGTATGTCCTGCGCTAAAGATGAGAAGGCCACCCCTAAATCCCTGAGGCAGTGACTCAAGTGCCCCGCCCTGTGCCTCCCTCATCCCACATAGCCACAGTTAGCTTCCTCGGCAGCAAAAGGAACCACAGGCATCTGCTTTGGCACTGAGCTGCTCCAGGGGACAGGTCCCATCAGGCATTCAGACTCCATCACGCAGACACAATGCCTCCACAGCTTGACTGGGACCCTGGGCCACACCCCCGATGGCAAACAGCCGGGGCCCAGCCTGCAGACTAGAACAGGAGCAGCGGGCCGTAGGCATGGCAGGCAGTGCCTCCCAGCGCCGCCGTGTTAGGCTGAAGCCCTCCACAGAGCCTAGAGGGCACGGCTGGTTTCCTGCAGGAAGGAGACAGAAGTTGTAAAGGGCACAGGCTGCAGGGCCTACAGCTCTTTTGCTCCCTGAACCAAGAGCATGACCCAGCATGCATCGCCCCAGGATGGGCTATCTGTGGCCTGTTATTCATTGCCCCCACTCATCTCTTGTTCATTTATTCATTCACATTTCTATTTCTCCAGTATTCAGTGGTCATTTGTCCTGTTCCTGTTTCCTAGGACCCTGCTGGTACAGAACCCAGTTAGGCACTGAGGGACGCCCTAAGAGCTGAGTCAGGTAGACCATCTGCTGCCTGCTTCACAGATTGGGAAAGGGAATTTCACAAAGCCCTGACCCCTGGAGTGCCTATAGAAGGGCAGGAGGTGGTGCCCATGTGGGGCAGGGAGGAGAGGCTCTCCTTCCTGTCTTGGGATCCCTCTCACATACCTAGTCCAACAGAGACTCACCTAGGCCCCCAATGGCCACGATATGGTCCCCAAGGGAGCCAACCACAAAGTCGGCCCTCTTATCCCTCATGCGCAGGCTTCGGGGCAGCTTGGTCCAGGACCCTACAGGACAGGGAAGGTCAGATCAACCCCCTGACACACACACTGTACCCTTCCATCCCCAAAAGTGGAAAGATTGCCCAGACCAGCCACTGCTTACCATGCTCCAGGTCAAACATCTCCACAGTGTTGACAAAGTGTGGGCGGGAGTAGAAATTGTGAGGCCCAGGCTGCTGCAGGCCACCCAGGCTAAAGACGCTGCCTTCGGCCATGGCGCAGCCAGCAAAGGCCCGGCGGCTAGGCAGGCTTGGGTGTCGGGTCCAGGTACGGGCCTCCAGATCAAAGGCCTCAAAAGCAGTCACTGGGAGCTTGCCCTGGCGGCCCCCTGCCAATGGAATTTGGGGACCTAGGAAGCAGCCCAGGGGCCCTGGCAGGCTCTTCCTATACCAGGTTGCTGAGCCTTTACCACTGCCAACCCCAGCCACCCATACCCAGCTGTGTGCACACCAGAGCATGGATCACCCACCCCAAAGGTCCTCAGGTAGTGGGGTTTGGCTTTCCAGCCCCAGCAGACCACCAGAGGTCAGAGCCTCAGAGCAACCCTGGCTCAACCCAACAAAGCTTCTCTTGTTCCACCATCCCAAACCAAGCTTAATCCCAACCACTCCACAGGGATAGGTGCTTCTGGACTTCATTTCCTTTCCCAAATCCCCCAGGTCCTTACCCAGGACATAGATCTTGTTCCCATGCAGAAACGTGGAGGCCCCATAGCAGGGTGTTGGCATCGAGGGCAGTGAAAGCCAGCAGTCCCGTCTGGGTTCATACACCCGAACCTGGGCCTGGGGAGCCGTATCAGGGCCCATTCCCCCCAGAGCATACACCATACCATCTGCATAGAAAAGAGTAATTCACACTCTATCCAAGCCTGGCTAGGACACCCCACCCTGACAATTGCCCTGATCAGGTGGGGGGTGGTTTGGGACACAAGTTTATAGTACTCTTCTCCAGCAGCAGAAACCCTCCTGGGAGGCTGGGAGAGCTAGGATTCCCACTCTGGCCAGGGCCCCTCCAAGTGAAGAGCAGGAGGCAGCAGATCTAATTATAATCCGTCTCCGTCTCCCTGGAGACGCTATGGCAACCAAGTCTGGCATTCAAGCAGGGCCCGGTGGTCAGACCTGGAGACCACAAGGTGGGGACTCTCATGGGGGAAGGAGGGTGGAGAATGGTTTAAGCCAGGAGTAAGGGCCATATGGATATCTGTTCAGCATGGAGCTGAGACTGGGGAGGGGGCTCTGAGGGTCAGCTGCAGGGTTGGGAGAGGGGCTTGGGCCTGTGGGATGGGGGTACTGTCCACAGGCCTTCTGCCCTGGAGTCCTGTCAGCACCTCTGTGCCCTGCCCTTTCACTAGAGTAGGTTCTTGCTCTGTTATGCCCTCAGAGTCAGCTGGGGGCCTTAGGGAGATGGGCTTCCATGGCAACTGTCCCAGGCCAGCTTGGCCTTTGTCCATCTCAGGCTCACTGATTTGTGTGTGTGGTACGAGGAATCTAAGCATTTGCCAGGCTCTGAGCCAGGGCCCTGTTCCCCTCCCCCTCTCCCAGACTATTTATAACTGTGGGAGTCATCGGGCCACCCCTCCTCGACTCTTGGAGAGGAGGAATAGGGGAGGGAGGTGGTTGGGGCCTCCCATCATGCTGGGGACTAGCCTGGGCTCTGCCTCCCACCTCACAGCTGGAAAAGGCAGTTAAGGCTGCTGCCAGCCCAGCTCAAAGCTAGGTAGGGAAGAGTACAGGGGGAAAGCCATGTCCAGGGCACCTAGGTAAAATTTACAGCACTTGCTGAATCTTGGAAGGTAAGGGACCAAATCAGGAAAGAATGGAGAGTGTTGGGGCACCTGAAGGACCTTCCTGGGGAGGTCACTCACCTCTCTCCACAGTTGCAACCCCCATGGCTGCCTGAGGGAGGGTGGCCCGGCGCTCCCAGCGGCCCTCGTCAGCCAGAAAGGCCTCCACAGCAGCTACTGGGCTCTGGCCTTCATCCACACCGCCCACCACTAGCACCTGCTTGCCCAGTACCACAGCAGCTGCACCAGCCCGGGCAGTGGGCAGGGGCGCCAGTGCCAGCCATGTATGCGAGACCATGTCCAGTGTCTCGGCAGTGTTCAGGGGCAGTCCAGCCCGGCCACAGCCCCCCAACACTAGCAGATGCCCATCCTGGTATGCCACTGTGCTATATACCCGGCAGGTGGGCATGGGGGGGAACACCTGCCAAGCAAAGGCTCGGCCACCTCCAGTAGCCATGGTGTTCACCTCCAGTGGCAGGCCATGCTATCTGCTCAGGCTGCAGGCCTCACTGAGAGGCATGATGGGACCTCATCTTGACTCTACCAGGGCTACAAGGGGACGTCTGGCCAGTCCAGGGGCTTTGCCTTCACCTAAAGGAGAGAGGGAAAGCAAAGGGTCAGCCACTGACCAGCCCCTCAGGATACAGATGAGCAGCCTGTAGCTGAGGGCAGAGCTGGCCCAAAATCGCTGGTGGGAAAAGCAGGTGGAGGACCCACCCCCCTCCCTAGCACACTGCTATGGAGGCCCTCCTAGAGTGGGAAGGAGGGCAGTCTTCCAGTCACCCAGGCAACTTCACCCCTTCCTATGGGCCATGAGGAGTTCTCCTCCCATTCCCTGCCCTCACTGCTCCCAGGTCGAATCTAGGTCTAGGTGGGAGGTAAGGTGACTAGGATAGGACTTTTCACCCTAGACCTCTTTCTTTCCCCTCAACAGTCCTCATGCTGGTGCCCTGCATAAGTGGAGTTTTACTGTACCTTCCGCTTTACTGGCTTCCAGTGTGCTCTGGGCAGCCATCAGGGTCTCTCACCTGCTGCCATGGATCAGACTCCAGGGTATCCTTACAACCCCTTTGGGAGCCATTCCATAGAGTTCGTCCATTCCCACCAGCGAAAGGCCAAGATTAGGGTGTTTGGGACTGAGAAGGGAGGGGCTGGAGGCCTGAGTCCCACATTTCCCCTCAAGGTCTACCCTCCCAGGTTTGCCATGCCAGGTCGCCAGAGGCCAACCTTGGTGTCCGAAAGTGGGGAAGGGGATGGTTTGGGGATCCCATGAACACTGGACTCTACGTTCTCAGAGTCCAGGGCGTTTCCAGCAGGGGTGGGCAGCTGACTTCTGGGTTCCCTAACAGCAGATCCCCAAGTTTCCCAGTTTCTTGGGGCCCCTGGCGCGAGGGCCTCCGGAGGCCCCAAACTTCCAGCTCGTGGAGGGGGGGCGGGTCCCGGTGAGCGCGCTTGGGGCTCTACACCCCGCGCCCCAAACTTCCCCTGAGCGCGGCTCCCGCGGGACTCACCGGCCCGGGCTCCGGCGCCACCGGTGCGCGGGGTCTGCCGTTCAGGCTTGGCTGGTGCCGGCTCTGGCTGGGGCTGAGGCCGGGCTCCGGCGGGGCTCCGGCGGGGCTCCGGCTCGGCTCCGGCGCGGGGCGGGGCTGGACGGGGTCCGCCCCTCGTCCCCCCTCTCGCCTCAGGAAAACCTCCCCCCGGCTTTAACCCTGCACCTGCCGTGGACAGAGCAGGGCGCGCCGACCTGTGGTCACACGCAAAAGGATGAACTGACAGACCAACACGTGGACACTGGGCCTGCCCAGGATTTGGGGTCAGACCTCAAGTTGGGGAAGAAAGGAGGCAGCGGTGGGCTGCACAACACGCGTACGGTGGGAGGCGTTCCGAATGGGACTCAGCCTGGGAAGCACCGGCGAGGGGGCGGGCCAGCAGAACCTGGGGGCTTGAGGGGCGGGCGCCTGCCCACTGCTGCTGCGCTCAGGAGCCCAAGGACACTCTTCGCAGCGGCGCCCCCTGGAGGCCACTTGGGGTGTGGCCTGGGCCTGTGATAGGGGCTGTGGCTGGGTCGCCCTTCCCCAGGCACAGAATAGGCCTTGTGGTGTACACTGAGGCTAGCAGGGAGGGAGAAACAAACAGTGCCAGCCTCACTACTTGACAGGCCTCTCCACAAGCTTGGGTGGGAAGGTATCTCTGAGCAGAGGGTGAAGAGTCAGAGGCCAAGGGACCTCCCAGGCAGGTCATTCTGGTCTTACTCTGTAGGGCCTGAGGCCTGGGCTACTCTGGTGCCCAGGACACTTTGTGACTGTCCAACTTAAAGGTTCTGGGCCTGCCTCTAGCCAACTCTGAAGTCAGGGGAGAGCAAGTTGGTATGACAGAGGCTGACACCTCAGACCCAGACTCTGGCCCGGCCTATCTTCTTAGCATTCAGAGTATTGGCTAAGTCTGTGGATTGGGGATCCATTTATAAAAGTCAGTGGTCACCTATGAAAAGAGGGCCTCCTGGTTGTCTATGTTTGCTACAATCTTGTCCCTCTTTCATTGACAGTGTCTGCCTCACTTTCCCCAGAAGCACACCTGGAGACTGAGATACAAGTGCATATAGTTAATGTGAGATGAGGACAGGAAGCACCAGCAGACGAATGGCAAGGAGACAGGGAAAGCAGTCAATAAAGGGTGTGTCATCAAGCAAGTTCCCACTGTGGGCAACTGGGACCAAATCCTTCTGAAGACTCTGGGAACCAGTGTAGAACTTGGGCATCACATTTTTGTTCCCCTCAGAGCAAGGGTTACTAAGCTACTCATTCTCAAATCTTTATCAGTCCTGGGTTGAGAGGAAAGGTGCCTTTGGTCATAGCAATAGAGACCAATCTGACCCTTCAGACTCCTAGGGTTTATTTTTACTGGTGTCCTCTCATCTGGTGCTGCTTGGGCGGTGGGCCCTATAAGCACCACCCTCTGCTGGCTCCAGGGTACAAGCGGAAAGATTGAGATCCCACTCTTTTAGGCCAAAGGTCAAGGATCTGGAGAAGAGTTAAGACTTGAGGGAGGGCTTCCTATCATTGAGGGAGCTGAGGCTGGACCAGGATCCTCCCATCATACCTGTGGGCATGTTTGTAAGCAAGTACACTCAGGCCCACACAGATATAGTGGGACTCTCAGATTGGACATGCCCAGCTTTGGGCTTACGTGCAATACATGTGTGCACACCAGCCTTTCAAGCCACATGCAGTAGGCTGCATTCTCAGAAAGGGGGGGGGGGTCTGCTGTCCTCAGAGATACACCTGCTGCAAAATAAAGGAACTCCAGTGGGACACTCTCAGGCAGGGGGTACTCCTCTTTCACCTTCTGGTCAGGTACCTGGGACAGAGGCAGGCCTTGTCAGTGGCTGCAAGCGGACTTGCGAATGAAAGATGGCTTGGACCTTGCCAGCAATCCCTCGCAGATGTCGCTGCACCACCAGGTCCCTGAGAGAGGGTGTCCGGCTCAGGCACAGTCCTGCCTCGGGCAGCGTCTGAAAGCGCCTCTGTCCCTCACACTCCTGCACAGGCCCGCAAGAGTTTGGAGCGGTCCCCGCAGCCACCTCCTCCAGGAAGTCTTCCCTGGTTCCTACTTGTCCAGCCCCCAGACTTTGGGGGAAACGGGGTCTTGAGGGGTCAAGGGTCACTAGGGCGGGCCAGATCCCGGAAGCGGAAGCGCAGCGCACTTCCGGTGCGCAGCGGGCGGCCATGTTGGAGCAGCGGAGGCGGCGCAGAGGCGCGTCCTGTGTCCCCGCGGCGGCGCCGGTAGGTTCGGGCCATGGGCCTAGCCACGCCGTGGAGGGGCCGTCCGCGAGGCGGCCGGGCGGATGGGCCGGGCGGCCGGTTCCTTCGGAACCCACGCCCTCCGCCGGCCCGGCCGAGACTCCCAACCCCCACCCCGTACCCAACGACCCCACCCTGGGGCTGCGCGACCCAGTCGGGCTCCCACCGCCCACCCCGTGCATTTTGCTCCCTCCAGGACCCCCGCTCCTACCCGCATCTCGGGCCCCAGGAACGCCGACTCCTAGCCCGAGGGCCCTGATCTGTCCCCACCCCAGTTCGGCTCGGATGGGTCCTCTCCCTTACTGCATCTTTCATCAGTCTCCCCTGTCGGCCCCGGGGGCACGTGTGAAGGGAACTCAGGGGTCGGGCTGCAGTATCTGTTTTCCGGAACCTCTTGAAAAGCCCGGAAGACCCCTCCCAAGGGCCCAGACCGACTTGGGCAGAAGAGCCCCCAGTTAACTGTTCCGGAAAGTAACAGGCTCCTCATTCCACAGATCAAAGCCCTGGGAACTACCCGCCCTGGGGGAAAAAAAGTACTAAAGTCAAGTGCAAGGGCTGTACTTGGAGAGTGGCCTCTGGAGAGGAGAAGAGCCCGAGACAGCTGAGGATCTAAGAATGTTTCCAAACAAAGAGCTCCAGGGCACTTCCTCCAGGGAAAACTTCCTCTGCTCCATTAGGGCAGAGGAAGTAGCTGCACAGACGCACCTCTTGGCCCCAGGGACTTGCTTGATCCCAGCTGATCTTTTAATGCTTTGGTGCAGCTGCGGAGCTGCCTCTGGGGCCCCTCATTGCTGGGCTGGGCTGGAAATTAGTCATGATTGACTGCCTACAGCTTCTTTAGAGAAGCCTGGGGCAACTTGGGTCTTCCCAGACAGCTTCAAATGGCTGTACCGAGGTCTGCAGCCCTCTAAGCCCTAGGTAGGACAATTCAAATGTCCAGTGTCTACTTTATTAACCATGTTACTTAGAGTCATTAGCTCCCACTGTCAGACCTTGGGCTCATGGTCTGGCTGCTTGGCCCCAGGCTGCTTGATTGCCTAGAGATATGTTTCTAGTACCTGCTACTCATCATCTTTTTAGTTTCTGTTGAAAGAAAGTCTGGCTCTTTCCCTGGGGTTGGTCTCCATGACTCTGGTACTAGGAGTTGGACCTCCCAGTGGTCTGTCTGGGAACTCTGAAAGCAGAACTTCTGCTTGGGAGGAAGATTGGCCCCTGGGCACCTGAACAGCAGCAACTGGAGGAGCAGAGATGATCATGGACCTTGGGTGTAAGTCTGGGCCCTTTGGCCAGCATCCAGGGAGCATTCAAAGCTTATATTGCCCTACTTTCACCTGCTTTTCCAGCTGGACCTCCCAGCCCTGACCACAGATTTTAGTCACACTCAAGTTTGCCTTACTCTTTCTCACTTCAGAGCCAATGCATTGGCTGTTCCCCTTTTTGCTCTGTTTCCGTCTGGTCCTTTCCTGTTCATCACTCGTGTCCCACCTGGGTGTTCTTATCCCAGGAATCCTTCCCTGACCCATTGGCAAGCTGAGCTGGGTGCCAGTGTATACTCCCAAGAACCTTGAGGGTATCTTTATCTTGCATCTTGTGCAGGTCTCCTGAAGGACAGAGATATTTGCCTGTGTTCACAGTGTTGAGAATAATACTAGAGAGTTGGCCAAGCCCAAATCATTCCAGGGGCTGGACAACAGGTTGGATGGCTCTGATGAGCTTATGAGCACATATCCTGAAAAAACTGCCTCTGACTGTCCTCCACCCTCCACCATGGTAGATGAGGAGACCAGGGTTTTTCCCCAAGGAGTGACTCACTCTCACCAGGCCTCTCTGTGTCATTAGGTGTTGTGAAAAATGCTGGCCCTGATTGACTTACCTACCTGTCCTGTCCCCTGTCTTGGTGCCATTCTTATTGACTCTTCCTCTTGCCTTGGAGGTGCCAAGAACTTATTTGCGGATACCCAAGCAGATCTGCAGTGCCTAATGCCATGAGCGTGGTGGTGCAGCATGTGGAGGAGAAAGCTGTGCACTCCTGGTCGCGGATCTCCACAGCAGGGAAGAAGGCGCTGGAGGAGGCGCTGCTTGTCTTTAACCCCATGAGCCAGGATCTCAGTGCCACAGAGGCTCAGCTTGTGGCCTTCCTGCAAGGCCTGCGAGATGATGGCTTCCAACCTACCATCCTGCGCAGTGGTGATGTCTATGGCTATAGTTCATGCACAGCTAGTCCTCCAAGCCAGACAAAGCTGCAGGCTCGTGCCCCTACTGCAGCTGCCACATCACCTCCAGCCAGTGCTCCCCAAACTGCCATGCAACTGCCTGCAGGCCAGGCCACACTGCTCCCCATGCCACTGTCTGGCAGGCTGGCCAAAGCGTCCACACCAGCCCTTGCCAAACATGCTACTGCCAACCTGCTACTGAGCTCCCTGAAACAGTCAAGTGCCAGCCGTGCCCGGGGTGCGGCAGTGGGCTTTCCCACCCACCTCTATCCAGGTGTCTACCCTGCCATGCGGCTCTCCGTTGTCCTTGAGGCCCTGGTTCCACTCAAGACTCCCGTGCCCTGCTTGAGTGCCAAGCACAAGGCACAGTCACTGCAGCTCTCACTTGCAGACTCTCCCCTGAAGCTGAAGAAAGGTCCAGGGAAGAGGCTGGGGAATTCCCAGCCCAAAGCTCCCAGAAAAGCCACAAACAAGGGCCCCAAGTGTCTGACTCAAAGAGGCCCCAGGGCTGGACCCAGACAAGGCACTGGGCCCCAAAGCAAGACCTACAAAGCCACCGCGTCCCTCAGTGGCCAGCAAATGAAAGGTGGCTCTGCCCTGGGCATCAAAACGGCCCAGGCCAAAGCTGCCCGTGCCCAGTCCAAGGTGGCTCGAACACAGGCCAAAGCTGCCAAGGCCCAGGAAAAGGCCAAGGCAGCACGGATCAAGGCCAAGGCCAAAGCCAAGGCAGCACGGATCAAGGCCAAGGCCAAAGCCAAGGCAGCACGGATCAAAGCCAAAGCCAAGGCAGTGCGGGCCAAGGCCAAAGCCAAGGCAGTGCGGGCCAGGGCCAAAGCCAAGGCAGTGCGGGCCAGGGCCAAAGCCAAGGCAGTGCGGGCCAGGGCCAAGGTGGCTCGGACCCAGCCCAGGGGCAGAGGCAGGCCAAAAGGATCTGTTCAGGCCAGGACTGCAAGGAGGGGCCGGAAGAGCTGCCCTGAGTCTGTGGGGCAGAAGAGGAAAAGGGCTGAGGAGGCAAAGGATCTTCCTCCCCGAAAGAGAACACGGCTTGGGCCCCGATCCCCTAAGGTGTGGCGAGGACCTGGAACAGCAAAGCTACTGAAACTCCAGGCCATCAAGGTAGACAGGCATTCTTCAGATGATGAGGTGCGTCAGCAGGCTCAACGGATCCTCTGTGTGAACCTTTCCCCTGTAATACGGCTCCAACCATTGCTGCCATACTCAGCATCCTTCATATAGCTTGTTTGTGGAAACTGAGCCCAACTATCTGTGTGGCCAGTGGCACAGTGTGCAATGCCCATGGATTCCACAACTCCAAGGACTCCAGGTGCCTCTCCAGGACCCTTTCAGAGACTGGAGGATGTGGGGTGGGGTGGGCGGGTGGGAGGGGTGGTCTCATGGCGCAATGCACTGTGACTTGTTAGTCTTCAAGTTGTATGTCCACTGTTCCATCTATCACGTTTTATACCTTTCCACTTCCAGTCTCCCTGCCCACCCTCCATGGTCTTTTTTGCGCGTGGCTGCCAGTAGGCCGGCTTGAGAGCATATGGGAAAATGTCCCCAGGAACAGGGATGCCAGAGCCTGTCTTGGTAGCCCAGGCAGTTCATTGATGTGAGTGAAATGGCAACTTTCTGGCCCCTGAGGGCAGGGGCAGAGCCGCTCTGAGGTGGGACACCTCCCCTTGGGGCTGCCCTGGTTTTTTATCCAGATGGGTCCCATGGAGGAGGCTAGTAGGTGGCTCTGTGGGGAATCTTGCAGGCAGCAGGTTTTTGGGCCAGTGAAGGGGCGGTGTAGACTGCTTGGCCTTGTCTCCCAGCCTGCTCTGGCTGAAACCTTGGGGCTTTGCCTGGGCTTGTCAGGGACAGACTAAATTGGCTTAAGTACCCCTGCTCATTCTCCCTTCTTCTCCTTCCAAGAGAGGGACTAGCCTTGACTTACCCAGTTGATGGCAAGGGGTTGTGAGTTGAGTCAGGGCAGGGTGGCTCTGGGTTGTAGGGGCGGAGTCCTTTCACTGACTAGTTTTCTTGGATGGGTGGGGTAATGTGGTAGCTGAGCTTGGAGAGTGTCCACTGCCTCTCAGTGCTTTCTGCCTGGGTTCCAAGTGCTCTGTATTCCCAGGTCCAGCCTCAGCATGCTTTCCAACAGGGGCCTCTGTTTCAGACATTATCGGTTCTTCTTGGTTTGGAGAGGGGGCAGGGCCCTGAGCCCAGAACAAAACCAGATCCCTGCCCATCTGCCAGTCCTTTGCTGGCTGCCCAGCATGAAAGGCAGTGGCTGGGGCTGGCGGGGAGGGGGACACATTCCCCAGAGGCTCCTGGAGACGAACAGCCTTTCAGGGCTAGGGATAGAAGCCTCATTTGAATGAGAATCAGATCTTTTCTGTCTCTGTGGGTTAGTCTGAACCCTGGCCCCACTAGCACCAGCTGCCTTGGATAACGGATCTCTAGAGAAGTTCTGTGTGCTTCCTGGTGCCCCCCTCCCCACCTTTCTTCTGCATCTGGTGGCTGTTATTAATATCCTTCCCCTGGGCACGGTCACCCTTCGTTGCCGAGGCTCTGGAGACCCCCTTGCTCCTAGCTACACCATTGCCCAACAATCATGCACACTCCTTGCCTCTGGCAGCCCTACTTTCATCTACCATGTGAATATGGGGAGGAACCTGAGGGCCGCATCAGATCCTCAAGGGCAGTCCAGCTGCGGGCCCACTCTACATCCTCTCTCTCAGGCCTGATTCCAGCTCCCACCACTCAGGACCCCCAGCCGGGCTAAGTGCCCTTCTTTCAGCTCTGCTCTGCTATCACCAGTGGGTAAGAGGTTGTCTCTTTCCCTGAGAGCCATCAGTAGTGGGAGAAGAAATTACCAGGCCTCCTGGGACGGGGTGAGGTGGGGGATACCCCTAGGATCTCTACTCAGACCCTGCCCCTCCCAGTCCAGGCTTCCAGAACAGTTGCTGAGGAGGTGCCAGACACACTTCCTCCTCCTGGCTGCTTCAGTGGCAGCTGCTTCCCACCTACCGGCAACCTGATTATTGGCCATGGCCAGAGGCTTCGAACTTCATCCACCTGTGGGCTCCATGGCTTTGAACCCTACTGCGTTGTCAGTCACCGACAGGTGAGGAGAAGGGTATGGGCTCTGCAGATGGTATCTGGGTTTTCCTGGGCAGGTGACCCAGAAAGCCATGGCATTGAAAATGTGGTCTCCCAGAGTGGTCCTGGTGGCAGAAAGACCTGGTGGCAAGAAGAGAGTGGTGAGGGTGCTTGTGTGCCCATGTGTGCAGGTCTGAGATCTGGGGTCAGGGCCTGGTCACTGACCAACCCTTGTGATTAACAGGTGTTGAGAATGTCACCATCCAGCTGGACCTATAGGGTGCCTTTTACTTTACCCACCTCATCATGACTTTAAAGGTGACCCAATGCCCCAGCCTAAAGACTTATTCTCTCCCTCCTGACTTCATGGCTACCAGTGATGGTTGTCCCTGGTGACCCAAGGACCTCCCCTCTGGTCCCCAGACATTCCGCCCAGCAGCTCTGCTCCTTGAACGCTCAGTGGACCATGCCACTCCTGGCATGTGTACCGCTACTTTGCCCACAACTGCTCAGGCCTCTTTCCTGGGATCCCTCCAGTCCCTGGCCACAGAGTTGGTGACCTCGTCTGTGACCAGCATTACTCAGATATCGAGCTTTCCACTGAAGGAGAGGTCAGGCCCAGAGGAAGAGGAGTTGGGCCCTGGATTGAAGCCACAAGCTCAGGCTTGCTGCTTCTTCAAAGGTAATTTTTGCAGTTCTGGATCTGGCCATTCTGGTGGAGAACCCAAACAGCCCCAAGATTCAGGGTAATTATCCACAGGCAGTCCTGTACTTGTGTGTCAGGAAAACCAGATCTCACTGAGGGGAGGTAGGGTCCTGAATGGGTATGTGCACCAGTTGGGCAGGGTGGCAGGCAAGCCAGCTCAGTCCCCCAAGCATTTTTCCCCAGCTCTGCCCCATCATGGTCGTCTATTGTGGTCCCTGTTATGGCTCTCCATTTCTGTCCCTTTACTGTTCCCCATACCTGTGCCCAGTGCATACAGAGTGGCATGGATAGCAGTTTCTCTCTCTGTCCCTTAGCCCTGTTGTTGAATTCCTTTGTGAGGCCCCATTGTGTTGTCTGTCATTTCTCTCCATTCCAGCCTAATCTCTGTCCCCCGGCTCTGCTCCTATCACTGTACCTCATAACTCTCCCCTTTGTGAGCCACTGTCACCATCTCCTATTACTGCCCCATCACAGTACCCTGTCATTGCCTTCCTCCCTCCTTGATTCATTACCCTGGCCATGATTTCATCAAGGATTCAGTTGCCCAATCCCTGAGGCTACCTCCAGGTGGCGCCAGGGCATCTCCGGGTGTGACCTGTTGTAAAGCAGAAGTCATGTTAAAAGGACAGGAGAGGCAGGACAACCCAGCATGGCAGCCCAGAGCCAGGCCAAGAGAGTACCGGAGCAGGAGGACAAACCCTGAACTAGCTTTTTCTCTACACTCTCCACCCACTTTGACTTCAGTTGTTACCAGCTACTCATCCTGAACTTCCACTCTAGGGCCTAGAGCAGCTGTTTCCTGTTCCCCTAGTCAGGAGAAAGGGGAGCTCTGTTAAAAGAGGGATCCAGGAGGTGGCCTTGGCTTGGTAGTTGACGTAAGCTGTGTAGAGAAAGAGGAGCATGGACCCATCTCTCTCCATATGTGCATTTAACAAGTGCCCATTGAGCCCCACTGTGTGCCAGGTATCTTCTGAGCAGTGCTCAGTGAGGAGCAGACAGACAAGGTATCGGTCTTGGAGCTGACATAAAAATGAGAAAGGCAGTTGATAAATAAGCAAACAAACATACCTTATGTGGTTTGGCTGGATAATAAGCTGACTTCTAATTTGAATGATGAGCTGGGGAATGGAATCCTTTTCTACATTGAGGAAGAGGTTTCAGATATCTAGAGGTGCTAGAAAGGGATGTCTGGGAAGTGGTGAGATGTGCACGTCTCAGCTCAGGAGCGATATCAGGTCTGGAGCAGTGCACAAGTGGAATTATCACCATTAGGCTGTTCATCCTAGAATGGTATGCTCAGGGGAGCATGGGTGCTGGAGGAGGTGGCTGCAATGATGTAGAGAGGAGTGATGCACCCCAAATTCCTCCCCTCCATCCCAGACATAGAGGGATAACCACCAATGCACCTGAGGTCTCTTGATCTGTGTCTCCAGAGCTCCTGCATGTGACTAACCTCCTGTGAACTTCAAATTGCACACACTGGGTGACAGGCCCCTGGGGGGCCTCAAGGGACAACCCTTCTACTCCTATGCCCTCTATGAGCTTGTGGCCCAAGGCAGCTGCCTGTGCCACGGCCATGCCTCAGTGCAGGCCCGCACCTGGGGCCCCAACCAACGTGGAAGACATGGTGAGAACCCTGGGAAGGGCATCCTGTGGCTGGTGGGGTGGGCAAGCTGGGGCACTGGGGCAGATTCGTCTTGCCCTCCTCCCTCCCAGGTGCATGGCCTTTGTGTCTGCCGCCACCACACAGCTGGGCCCCACTGTGAGCGCTGCCAAGACCTGCACCAGGACCACCCAAGGCAGGCAGCAGAGCCTGAGCACCCCAACACCTGCTGGGGTAGGTGCCATGCCCTACTCTGCCTGGCCATACTTGCCATGGTCAGCCCACTCCATATCAACCTTCCTTGTTTGCCCCAGAATGTGAGTGCCATGGGCATGCCCGCAGTTGTCACTTTGACATGGCCCTGTATCTTGCATCTGGCAATGTGAGTGGAGGTGTGTGTGATGCATGTCAGCACAACACAGCTGGGTGCCACTGTGAGCTCTGTCAGCCCTTCTTCCACCGAGATCCCGGGGAGGATCCCTGCTCCCTTCACTCCTGCAAACGTGAGCCCTCCAACTCCCAGTTCCAGTCCTGACCCTGATCCTTCAGCTTCATGGTGAACTCTGACCTGACTCTGTTCTCACTTCTGACCCCTGATCCAGCCTATTACTGTGACCATATGGGTGCTCTGGAAGGGGGTTTGTGTGATACCCACACAGATGAAACCCAGGGCCTCCTTTCTGGGCAGTGTCGTTGCAAAGTTCATATCAGCGCTGTGACTCCTGCCAGCCTGGTCACTATCGCCTGGGCCCCACCCAGTCAGGGGGCTGCCAGCATGAGTGACCCTCCGAGTGGACCCCTACTCCCATGTCCTCCTCGGTTCTCCCCCCTGATTATTGCCCTAGTAACATGGGCACCCACCTACCCCTGCAGCAGTCCCATTAGCATCCTGATAGCCCTGTGCCTTAGTCTGCAGGTACGATCCCTGGGGGCCAAGTCCCTGGCGTGTATGCCTGTGATCCCCGCAGTGGTGCCTGTCGTTGCACACGGTTTATCTCTGGATGGGACTGCAGCCATTGTCTGGTGAGGCTTGACCCACCTTCTGATCTTTGGTTTTGGGTGCTGAGCTTCTAAAAGCTGTCAAGCACAAGACTATAATCTGGGTGACTATAGACTGAGCCTTGCAGGTGGGTTGGTGTCACTTACCGACCTGGTCACCAGACTCGGCACCACCTTGGCTAGCTGTTTGAAGGAACACTGAGTGCATCTCCTTCTTGCCTTTCCTTGAATATTACAAATCTTTTACTTAACTTTTATTTTGACCCTGGCTGTATCCTTATCGTCTTTCCTCTTACGTCTTCTCCGCAAAGCCATGCAGGAGTACACCAGGGTCTCCTCTCCCCCTCTCAGCCAGAGGCAGAAGAGCATTCAAGCCCTGCACTCACCCTCCTTCTTCCTGCAACAAGCAGTCCCAGCATACAAGACCTCCCAACCCCTGACCCTTCTCTCCTTGCTCAGATCTTCCTTTACTTCCTCCATCCACCTGCTCTCTCTTGTAGCCCGAGTTCTGGGATCTGAGCACTGACTCTCTAGGCTGTCGGCCCCTTGACTGTGACTTTGGGGGTGCCTACAGCAACAGGTATAAGGCAGGGCCTGGGGGTTTGGATCAAGTGGAAAGAATGGGGAGTTGACTCTGTCCCCTCCCTATCCCCACACTGGTCCAGGTGTTCCGTAGGGGAGGGCCTCTGCCTGTGCCGCCCCCACTTCCATGGCTGCCGCTGCCATGAACTCCAATCTGGGTATTTCTGTGCTGCCCTGGACCAAGCCACTGCTGAAGCCGAGCTGGGTCAGGGCCTCCAGCCTGATGACCCCCGGCTACCTGTGAGTGTCTAGGAAGGGCAGAGGCAGGGAGGGGTAGGAGGAAGTCAAGGCTCACACCTTGGGGCTCAGGAGAGGGAGTGAGTGTCCAGAGAGTGCTAGTTGGAGGAAGAGGCTGGACAGGGTTAGGAAAGTGAGGAAGTCCAGGTGGAGCAGCGTCAGCATGGTCAGAAGTTTGATGTCTTGGACAGAGCTGATATTCCCAGGACAGTGTGTGAGAAGACAGGGCTAGAGTTTTGGAGGTACTGACACACAACTTGCCCCCAGGGAGGCCCCTGGAATGCTCCCCACTGTACACAAGCCCCAGGGACCTCCCCTACTTGGCTCTGGCCCTGACTTCGGAGACAGCATGACCCTCGATGTGTCCTCCACCCTGCCAGGCGAGCCCATTACAGCCACCATCTACCCAAGGTGAGAAGTATGAGGAACGGGTTGGGTCACAGGTCACTAGCTCTTAGTAGGGACGAGGCCTAAGAACTGGGAATATGAGTCCCTGGGGGTCTTAGAGGAATGGGAACCTAAATCCTGAGGGTCCTAGGTCCTGGAGTAGATGGTCTGGGCCTGGGAATCTGTGTCTCACATCCAGGCCCTAAAGGAGCCCTGCCTCTGCATCAGGGAACTGGCTGTGCATTGTGGCCTGGCTTGGACTTTGCATGTGTGGGTGATGCTGCTGGCCTCTCTCTGCTGGCACCCGCAGCACCTCGGGTCCTAGAATATAACATTGTCCTGTGCTATGAGACCCTGGTCAGTGGCGTGGGTGCCAGGCAGGTGGAAGGGTGGTGCTGGGTGGTATGTGGGGGCAGCTCTATGACTGCTGACCCCTAACCCTAGGCACCTGGAAACTGGCAGGCATTAGTCAGTGTCCGTGCCCAATCCCAGCCTAGCAGTACCCGCTGCGCCCATCTGCTGCCCTCAGAACAGCTGTTCCAGGCGACCTTGACCCATGCATACAGGTAGGCAGGACCCTGTGGCCCCCAATACAAGACTCTATTATGTTACCAATACATTTGAAATAATACCCAAATGAAGTGGAAACCCTGCAGTATGATAAATCATGTCACAGAATAATCAAAATATGGACCTAATTTAAAACAGAGGGATTTAAGAACTTGTTTTTTTTCCACTGATCGTATGGACCCCATATCTGCACAATGGAAATGGGGCATTCTTAGGACTACACGATAGTGGCCTTCTTACCCACCCTTACTCCTCTGCCCTCTCCCTGCAGAGCTGTGGTTCTATCCAGACCTTTCTGCTTTGAACCCAGAACCCACTACTCTGTGACCCTGTGGCTGTGGCAGACCAAAGGGGTGCAGAGGCCTGAGGGGGGCACCATCCTTCTGGATTCAGTAAGATCTTAGGGGCTCCACCCCATATCTGGGGGAGACACAAATTATAGCAGGACATTATTGGATGCAGTGGGCCCGGGGGACGGGGTGGTGGAGGCCTAGAATTGCACCAAGAGGACTGAGACAGGTGGAGAGTGTAGGGAAGGGGATCCTGGCAGGAAGAGCACATGGCAAGGATAGAAGGTGAGGTACCAGACTTCACAGGGCCTTGTGGGCCAGGAGAGGGCTTATCCTTGGTCAGTGCAGAGCCATGGAAGAAATATGAGCAGGGAAGAGACATGGGGAGAATGGATTGTTAGGGGAAGGCTGCTGCAGTGATTGAGTGAGAGGTGGCATTGCCTGGACTAGATTGGAGCCATTGAAGAGGAAGGAGAAACAGACTC
The DNA here is from genome assembly GCF_048773025.1 of Camelus bactrianus. Classification (NCBI taxonomy): domain Eukaryota; kingdom Metazoa; phylum Chordata; class Mammalia; order Artiodactyla; family Camelidae; genus Camelus; species Camelus bactrianus. The sequence goes on from NC_133555.1 coordinate 34,204,578, forward strand.
AAAAGAGAAACAGAAAAGGAGCGAGAAGAGGCTATGAAGGCCAACGTAAGGAAGTTACAGCAGTATAGGTGTTAGTGCGTGGGGCAGGGGTCACTTCCCCTGCCGACACCCTCAACCTACCAGATTGTGCTCCTGCCACGGGTGAAAGAGTTGCCTGGGCTGAGATCCGTGGACCCTGGGGCCACAGGGAGCTCCACAAGGCGGGCTGCATGGAGGCAGTGAGGATGGGCCCCTCTAGCACCAGGCCTGAGGCCTGTGCCCACCTTGCTTGCAGCATCTAGGCCCTGCTCCATGGGGGCGACCTCGGTGAGTGTGTGGCCCTGGCTTGAGGGATCTGAAGCATAGGGATTGCAGGAGGCACCATGAGGTTCATCTCATCTTGCCTTTTCCTGGCAGCATGTGAGTGCCATCCCCAGGGTTCACTGAGCACCAAGTGTGCCCTGCTGGGTGGGCAGTGTCCCTACCATCCTAATATCATTGATTGTAGCTGTGACCACTATGTGCCTGGAATGTATGGCTTCAACCCCACTGGCTGCAGTGTTGAGCCTTCAGGGCCAGTGGGTGTTGGTGTAGGGTCTGGGACCAGCCATCTCCTTTCTCTACATGGCTTGATTGCCCTGTCATTTCCCAGAGTGCCACTGCCACACTGAGGGTGCCACCAGTGCCATCTGTAACCCTATGAGTGGGCAGTGCCCATGCCAGGCTGGCTTTGCTGGTCTCCGCTGTGACCACTGCCTCTCTGGCTGGTGGGGCTTCCCTCACTGCCAGCCCTGTGCCTGCAATGGTCATGCTGAGTTGTGCCACCCACTCACAGTCGTCTGCCAGGACTGCCATGAAGCCACCATGGACCGGCACTGTGACAGGTCAGGCTGACATTGGAAGGGTTGGGGAGGAATTATGGTGAGTGGGCTAGTCCCCATTCTGTGTGCTCATGCCCCCAGGTGCTTGGATGGCTACTACGGAGACCATACCCTGGGCTCAGGCCAGCAGTGCCAGCCTTGCCTCTGTCCTGGGCAACCTGGCTCAGGCCTCTACCATGGGATTTCCTGCCATGTGGACAGTGCAAGTGGCCGTGTCCTGTGCCTCTGTGCACCTGGCTATGCAGGTGAGGCGCTGCTGGCAGTGACAAACCATGGCCCTGCTCACTTGTTCACAATCCCATCAGATCCACAAGGGAAATCTTTACCAGTGCCCTCTGTATGTAGAGCTGCAGGCTGGGCACCTCTCCTCAAGAAGTTGCTGTTCTTGAGAAATTATAGGCATGGAACTTGTAAGTCAAGAAGATGGACCATAATGTAGCTATTGTGTCCTCTGCCCTCCTGGCTGGATCTCAGACTTTCTGGCTGGTTAAGTGGGACTCAGAGGCCCCAAGGGTATAGGAAGATAACTGAGACAACCCACACATATCCCAATCTTCCCCAGGCCCCCGCGGTGTCCGCTGCTCCTCTGGCTACTTTGGGCGCCCTTGGCCAGGAGGAGACCCCAGGAGGAGTCCGTACTGGCCCTGCCAGTGCAACAACAATATTGATCCCTGTGACCCTGCTGCTTGCGATCCCCACAGTGGGCACTGCCAGCACTGTTTCCAGTACAGCCATGGCCCTGGCTGTGCACACTGTAGGCCTGGCTTCCATGGCACTGCCCTGTGCCCAGGGGGCTGCCGGCGTGAGTGTGTGGGTGGGATGGGTGGGGGCATCCCAAGGTGGATAGATAGGTTCTTTTTCCTCAGACCTTGTCAAGCCCTTCCTCTTCCCAGGCTGCCGCTGTAACCCCCAGGGCACCATCCCTGTGAGGTGCCCATCTGGGGCTGAAGCCTGCTTCTGCAACCAGGTCAGCGGGCAGTGCCCCTGCTGCCCCACACACTGGGGCAGGACTGTAGCTTCTGTGCCCCGCCTCTTCTGGAATCTGGGAGGGCCCCGAGGCTGCAAACCCTGCAGCTGCCATGCCCGACACACTTTGCAGCCAGTGTGTCACCCAGTGAGTGAACCCATGTTGCAGGTAGCATGTGGCAGCAGCCAGGTGTGAGTGAATGTGTGTGCCTGTGACAGGTGTGATTTATGGCTGGTTAAAGTGTTAATGTGATCACCAGCCGGGGTGTGTGTGGCTGCAAATAGCCGTGTCTATGCTCTTGTGTGACATTAACTGTGAGCAGACTCGAGATTGCATGGGCCCGACCCCACTCGCAGCCATGCATTAGTGTGTGGGTGAACCACAATGAGTGGGTCATGACAAGTGGAATGAGCGTGGGCTCAGGAGAGGGGGCAGAGGGTGAGGACTGAGAGCTGGCACAGGCAGAGACGGATGGCCTTGGGAAGCGCATGTTTCCGGGAGGAGCCTGGTCAGTGACTGAACAAGATGATGTCTGAAGCATGTTCTTGTGTCCTTGAGGAGGAGAGGGTGGGTGTTGGGGGGTGAAGGAGGCATGGGTTGAGAGTGTGGAGACAGTGGGGTGCTCGACTCAGGACACTGAGGAACAAAGGGTAGCAGGTCAGGAGTTGAGAACTTGGAGGGCCAGTCTGTGAGGGGCGAGGCTAGCAATATGGGAAGGTGGGGACTGGTCAAGGGGTCAGGTTGGAGGAGGCAGGAGGGAGAAGCCCTCAGCCAAGCACAGGTGTGGTGCTGCCTCTGAGCACTCATGTCCTTCTCCCTCCCCTAGAAGAGGCTCTTTGTTTCTGACTGGTCGTATTCCTTCCCCTCAGGTCACCGGTCAGTGCCCCTGCTGGGCAGGATTTGGGGGCCGCACATGCTCCCCGTGTCAGGATGGGTACTGGGGTGACCCAGAGCAGGAGTGCAGAGATGAGCAGGCTGCTCACACAATCCCCCGCCAGGGGTGAGGCTGCCCTGATGGGGCCCTCAGTGTAGGGGAGCAGGGGAGCAACTGGGTGATCCTGGGGGAGAGCACAGTGTGTTTATTGCTGTTTCCTCCAAAACTTAATGAAATACTCATGAAAACAGCTGTAGGAAAAAAGCGTTGGCCAGGCTAGGTCAGGTATGTCTGCAGAGAGGACACGTTGGTGGCTCTTTCCTGACCCTACCTTGCCGTCTTGACCCTAGCTGACCCCTGACCAGTCTGCAAAGCCCCTAGAGCCCAGTGCCTTCCTGCCCCAAGGCTGCCATGCAGTATGGCCTCTTTGGCCAAGGTAGATGCCCGTGCCCATGGCCGTTCTGGACAGTGGCTTGTGTGAGGACCTTTACAGTCACACAGGGCCGTTTTCTTCCTTCAGACTTCTTGGAGGCGAGGCTCCGGTGAATGCTGCCTGCTTCCTTCCCTAACCCTGTCTCTCCCCCGCAGCCTGTGCCTGTGACCCCCAGGGCTCCATTGCACCAGCTGTGACCCACACACAGGCGCCTGCCACTGCAAACAGGGCATCTCAGAGTGAGATGCCAAGCATGTGCCCGTGGCTCCAGAGGTGGCTTTGCACAGTGCACGTCCTGCCCTCCCTGTTTCACCTCCTGGAATCAACACCTGGCTCTGCTCCAGCTGCAGCTAGACGTAGTGGCCCGGGAGGTGGCTACCCTCTGTCAGGGGATGCCTGGCTGGGGTACCAGGGGCCAGGGAAGACACTTGCAGGCCCTGGAGGGGATACTCCAGCAGGCACAGATGCTCCTGGAATCTCCCTCCCCCACTGTGGGGCCCCTGCAACAACTTGCAGAGTGGATAGCTGGACTCAGGCAAGGGGTCTGGGGCCAGTAGGGAGGCGATCTCCAGCTAGCTTCCCAGGTCAAGGACTCAGAGGGTCACAGGTTGGCCTATCTGACTCCTGGGTTTGGAAGTGAGGGGAGTTTTCTTGAGTGAGGAATTGGGGAGGAGAGGGCATCTCTGGCCAGGCTGTTGATACTCCATCTTCCCATAGGAGGAAGACAATTGCATTGGCCCAGACATTGTGGGCCACCAAACAGGTTGTTGTAGAAAGAGAGCCATGGGTTAATGGGCAGTGTGAATGTCTTAAAAGAATTATCCCAGGAGCTAGACTGTGTCAAGGGCTTGGCCTGGCCCAAGAAGGCCACAGGAGCCCAAGGTGAGGCCAGGTGGGCAGGTGGGTGAGCAGCAGGTGAGGGGAGGGGCTAGACTGGGGCAGAGGAAGGAAAAGGGTGCCGTTGCTTACATATCTGGGGGACCCAGGAGGCCCATGGACCCTGCCTCAGCCACTGGAGCCCTGAGCTGCTCCTCTGTCCAACCTTCCCATTCCCTGCAGATGCTGAGGCCCAGGCCTATTCAGCTGCCCTTCTTCCCCAAGAGGTCATACGTGGACCCCAGATTATGGCAACACCTGGAGGACCAGACAGCATCCTGAGACAGGCCCGAGAGGCTTGGTGGTGGACTGAGCAGCTGCTGTAGGGGTTGGGCCATCAAAGGGATAGCTGTGTGGCAGCTGAAATTGGAGGGGCTGGTCAACAGGGTCCAGAGTCTACACCCACAGCTTCTGAGACTCCTAGTCAAGCTGGAGTGGTGGGTGGAGATATGGATCACTGTGGGAAGTTTTGCCAAGACAAGGACTCTCTCCTAGGGGTAAACTGGGTGTAGGGCGATGGGAGATCTGGGACATGCATTCCTCACTGGATCCCCTATCTTGTTGGCAGGAATGCACGGGTTGGGGACCTGGGCTGGCCTGTGTTCCTATGCCCTGTGTTGTTCCCTCTTGTCCCAGAACCCTGCCCACCACCCAATGGGCTCTGGTTGCCTCTTGTAACTCCTCTTATAGCCTGGACCTAGCAGTCACAACTTCGGAGCGGTGTCAGCAACTGGTACAGAGCCATGGGGGCCATGGAGGGGAACATGGGGGAAGTCATAGGGTATCATGGCTTGACCATGGGGTTGCAGGAGAAACATTCCACGTCTGATCTGCCCCTACCAGCTACTGCAAATCCAGGCCACTGCAAGCTCTATGGGAATCCAGGCCCAGAAGATGTGGCGTCATATAAGGGGGTCCAGGGGTGTGGCCACTGTGGCTCATGTGCAAGCAACTGTTCAGACTGTCCAGCATTCCCTCTTGGGTACATATCTGCTAGTTGTGTGTCTGAGGGCAGGGGCAGGTGGGCATCCAGGACCTGTTATAATACTCCTAGAATTAAGAATACTCAGTGGGTGGGAAGGGACTGGGATTTCAAAATGTAGAATAGATAAACAAAATTGTACCGTGTAGCACAGGGAAATATATACAGGATCTTGTGGTGGCTCACAGCGAAAGAGAATGTGACAATGAATGTATGTATATTCATGTATAACTGAAAAAATGTGCTCTACACTGGAATTTGACACAACATTGTAAAATGACTATAACTCGTTAAAAAAAAAAGAAAGAATACTCATCAGGGTTGACCAAGGGTCAGGTGGGAGCACTAGTTTTCTATTAAATGTTTGGCAAGTCAGGGTTGGGGGTCAGGAGGAACTGATTTGTAGTGTTTGTCAATTTCCAGTGGAAGGAATCCCCCCGTGGCTGATTTCAGTCTACCTATCATTTAACAGTTGGTTCGCAAAATTCTTGAAAATTTGACAATTGGTTCTTGGAAGCCTCCAGCATACCATGTAGTCATGTTAGAGGCAGGATCAGTGAGAGGTTAGGGTCAAGGTTCGTTGGGTCAGGGATCAGAATTCATGTCCAGGGTCCCTACCTCCATCCCTACAGATGAAGGTGCAGATGCTATGAGTGTGGAGCTGGTGGCATGGCGTGGGCTGGCGGTGCCTCTCCCCCGAGGTGGAACAGCAGGCATTGCCCTGCTGGATCAGATCCAGGGTGCCTGCCCTGTACCAGATGTCATAGGCCAGGAACTGCCCAGAGCTGAAGGTGTCCTCCATCAGGCACAGCAGACCAGGTGAAGGGCAAGGAGGCTGGATGTAGAGGTCAGAGGGTGGGGAAGAAAGGGATGCCCAACTGATCATCTGTGCCCTTCAGGGAGGGTATAGTCAGGGCCCAGGACCAAGCACTGGATGTTCAGGGTGTGCTGGCTGAGGCGGGAACTCATGCAAGAGCTATAGAGCAAGGGCTGCAGGTGGTGAAACAGAGACTTCAAGGCCTGGAAGCCAGTATACAGGAGGTGATACCCCACCCAAACCCCTCAGCTCCCTCACACCTCTTGTTCAGAGGCCACTGTGATCCCTGTTCTCCACCTGAAATGTTTGACCCACTGTGATACTATGGTGCTACCAAATACCCTGACCATGTGAACACTTTACTTAGTTGCTACCCTAATGTGACCTCTCTGTGATCCCCTGACCTTTGCCTCAGGTGGCAGGGCTACTGGCCTGGGTGGCTCTGGAAGTGGATGTGACCCCAGTCCTGGGGCGTTTGTCCAGTGCAGCTGTGGCTCTCAGGACCCTTTTGGCCCTGAGTCAGCTGCAGGCCCAGGAGGCAGAAGAGCAGGCAGCACATGCCTTGGGCATGGCTGGGAGCCTGAACAAGATGAGATGGGAAAAGTGGACATTAGAATCTCAGGGACACCTCTGGAACAGTGTGAAGTGGGGTTTAGGCTGGGACTGGACTGTGCTGGGCTGAAGCAGGATCTCAGTTCTAAAAGCCCCTGCCCCCCAGGAACCTTGGGCAGCAATGTGTTTGGGACAGTAGGGTCTAGGTGGGGTGGGGTTTCAGATCCAGTCCTGCTCTAGGAGTTGCAGGTGTCCCAGTTAGGTGTGACAGAGTTGCAGGAGGGCACGTCTAGCCTGGTGATTATGGTGCAGGATGTAGGAGAGCGGGTACAGCGGGAATGAGCTGAGGCTCAAGAGCTGCTAAAGCTGGCACAGAACAGCTGGAGCCACCTGGAGGGTGCATGGCTGTGCCATGGTGGGGAGAGTACAGGGGCAGGATCAGGGTCAGAAGGGAGGGTCAGAGTCACAAGGGTGGTGTAGGAGGGTCAGGGCTGGGTCCAGGTCAGGTCCAGCTTCATGTAGGGATCAGGCTGCGGACAAAGTTCAGAACAGAGGGTCAAATGTTGACTAGGGTTAGAGCTCATTTAAGACTGGGGTCAGAGTCAGGCCGTGACAGAGATGAGGACCAGGGTCAGAGATGAGGGCCAAAGGTCAGAGCCTGGCTCAGATGACCTTGATCCCCAGGCTTGGAGCACCACCTGGCACAGAACGAGCAGGCACTGGGCAAGAAGGTGGCCACCCTGTGGACCCTGGAGCAGCAGGCAGTAGAGCTGCTTGAGGACACGTAGCTGTGGGCCAATGCGTATGCCACCTGCTGACTGCTGTCTATGGATGCCAGTAAGAGGGACTCTGGGACTGCTTGGGTGACTCAGAGTGACCAGAGTGGCCCAGGAATCTCCTGACCTTGAGAGACCAGAGACACCACTGAGTGGCTCCCCCATCCTGAGCCCCAGGAGACACCATGATGTCTTCCAGTGGCCCTCTGACCTTGAGAAACCTGAAACATCATGTAAAACTCCCTAAGGCCATCGAGTGCCCCAAGACCCTGATAGATCCTTATCTTTAAGTGATCTAAGGTTCTGAGCCACCTCTAGTATCCCTGAGCCCCTCAGGTGGACTATGTGACCCTCAGGGTGACTGGAGATCTCTACTCCAGATAACTGGTGTAACTCCCAGCAACCCTGGAAGTCCAACAGATTGACTGCCTCCTGATTTCCCTGAAGAACCCCCAGCTTTCTCCCCTGGGCCAGCAGCTCCGGGGTACTCTCCACTCGACCCCAGACAGAAAGTGGGTGCAGCTGTGGCAGCTCAAAGTCATCCTGACATGGCCCTACAGTCCCACAGAGTGCCTGGTCCTGCCGCTGTCCCAGGGGCCTGGGTGGGGCACGCGCTCCGGCAGCGCGCATTCCAAGCCCGGGCTCAGGCACTCTCGGCAGGCCAGAAAGTCCGGAGTGGATGAATAGCCGTAAGATCTGGATTCGCTCGCTACTGCTCTGCTCTGTTGTCGGTGCCCAGCACCTATTTATACCAGGAAACTAAGCACTTCTCGTGCCTATGTGCTGTAGTGACTGGGGGAGGTGGAGACCTTGGGCAGGGGATGGTCTTTCTCCATTTCTACCCATACCCCTGTGTTGTCCTGTCTCTCCTGCCAGGCCATCCTAAACCTTCCCAAATCCCTGAGTAGGGGAGCTTGACAGCCCTGAGTGCACCCTTCCACCTCCCTGCTGATGCTGGAGCCCTGGGACTGAAAAGACTACTCGATGGTGACTTCCGAAGCATCGACAACACTGGGGACAAAGGCTAATTTCCATGGGCCCTTGAGGTCTCGAAGATCAGACTCCTTTGCTTATGCCATGGCCCCTGCTTGGTGCGTTCCTTAACTGCAGTGGCGTAAAGCCCCAGGCCCCTACCTTCCCCTGGCTCTGCACAGGCCTGGGTATGGGGGCACAATAAAGATTTGCAGGTGAGCAGGCCTGTGTCTGGTTTCTAGAATGAGGGAGGAGGAGGTTCTGCATGATGGTGGGCAGCAGAGGCTCAGGGAAGGGAAAGGTCCCAGGGGCCCACACCAATTTGTGGCTGAGCCAGTTCCAGAAAGGTGGAGGGTTTCTGCATGATGTTGTGCTCCTGCCCGAGATCCACTCCATTCTTTGCTTCCTGCCATGCTTCCCAACTTTGCTCAAAGTCGCCAGACTCCGAGCAAGTGGAGGGACCGCTGGACAGACAGAGGACTGAGTGGGGAATCAGCCAAGGACCCACACAGGCAGAGTCAGCATGGGACCCCAAGGGTAGGGGTGGGTGGCAAGGGCCCCAGACCTCCCACTTCCCCTCTCATCCTGATTCCCCTCCTCTTCAGGATGGAGCGGGCCTCAGGGGAACGAGGGAGGGACCTGAGGGGACAGCTTGGGCCCTGGGAGCTTCGACTTGGCCTGCTGCTGAGTGGTGAGAGGGCCGGGTGAAGGCCTGGGGTTCGCGGGATGTGATGGTGGGTCCTCGGGTAGCTGGCCCTGTGGCTACTGGGTGGGAGCTCAGCAGAACTGGCTGACCCCCTGTTCCCAGTGCTGGCCACCGCCCTGGCCCAGGCCCTGGCCCCGGATGTGCCAGGCTGTTTGCGAGGAAGCTGCTACCCTGCCACGGGTGACCTGCTAGTGGGCCGCGCCGACAGACTGACCGCCTCATCCACCTGTGGCTTGCACGGCCCCCAGCCCTACTGCATCGTCAGTCACCTGCAGGTGCGGCTGGGGGTGGGGTGGGAGGGCTGACTCAGGGTGGGGCTGGCACTGGCTGAGGCACTGACCCTGACCCAACCTAGGACGAGAAGAAGTGCTTCCTGTGTGACTCCCGGCGCCCCTTCTCTGCTAAACACAACCCAAACAGCCATCGCATCCAGAATGTAGTTACCAGCTTTGCACCACAGCGCCGGGCAGCCTGGTGGCAGTCAGAGAATGGTGAGGCTGTGGGTGGTGTATGGGTGAGCAGGGCTGCCCACCAGTAGCCTCAAGTCCCTGATCTCCGACTCCTGCCCCAGGTGTCCCCGTGGTCACCATCCAGCTGGACTTGGAGGCTGAGTTCCATTTCACACACCTCATTATGACCTTCAAGGTGCCCGCGTGTCTGGGAGCCTGCTTGAAGCACCCTGCTTGGCTCCTCATTGCCCCTGAATAGAGTCCCAGCTTCTCAGCCCAGCCTCCCTGCTCTCATATGCTGTTTTCTGGCTGGATGGGAGGTTCCTTCACCTCCCACAACTTCTGTTGCCTCCTACTTCCAAGCCTTTGTCCATGCTGCCCCAAACCCAGGCTGGGTCAGGTACTGCCTCCCTGGGCCCCATGTCCGCTGAGTCTCCCCACTAGAGGTGGCTTCCCATCCTAATCCTTGCTTGGCTTCCTCTCTTCACCCTGACCTGTCCGTGATCTGCTTGAGGGCAGGCCTCAGCTGGGCAGGGCTCTTGATGGGCCTGGGCTGGACTTGGGTCCTGGTGCTCACTGATCAGCCATGCCCCCTACCCAGACATTTCGCCCTGCTGCCATGCTGGTGGAGCGCTCAGCAGACTTTGGACACACCTGGCATGTATACCGATATTTCTCCTATGACTGTGGGGCTGACTTCCCAGGAGTTCCACTGGCCCCTCCACGGCACTGGGATGACGTAGTTTGTGAGTCCCGCTATTCAGAGATCGAGCCATCCACTGAAGGAGAGGTGAGGGCTGGGATCTGGGCTTGGGGCAGAAAGGGGCATGATGGGCCTGAGTCAGGTCCAGTGTCTCTAATGACTCTATGCCCTTCCAGGTCATCTATCGTGTTCTGGACCCTTCCATCCCTATCCCAGACCCCTATAGCCCACGGATCCAGAGTGAGTGTTCCATTCTTTGAAACTGGCATAGTCCCAGCGTCCGGCTGGTGACTATTTGGGGCCTCAGTAGCTATTTTGGGTGCTTCCTAGGGCAGGTGCCAAGTCCAATTTAGCTCATATAGCTGTAGACACAGGAGGTCTCCCAAGGTGACCTTGGCAGCTTCAGCCCCTGGGTGGGCATGGGGCAGCAAGGGCCTGCCTGGCCAGCTGGTCCTCATCCTTTCCCCCCACTTAGACCTGCTAAAGATCACCAACCTACGGGTGAACCTGACACGGCTACACACGCTGGGGGACAACCTACTTGACCCACGGCGGGAGATCCGAGAGAAGTACTATTATGCCCTCTATGAGCTGGTTGTGCGTGGCAATTGCTTCTGCTATGGACATGCCTCACAGTGTGCACCCGCCCCAGGGGCACCAGCCCATGCTGAAGGCATGGTGAGGTCCTTCAACTGGCTGGAGTAGGACTGCGGGCAGGGGTGGCATGGCTGGACAGTGCTGACCACTTGCCTGCCCACCCTCCTAGGTTCATGGGGCCTGTGTCTGCAAACACAACACCCGTGGCCTTAACTGTGAGCAGTGTCAGGATTTCTATCATGATCTGCCCTGGCATCCAGCTGAGGACGGCCACAGTCATGCCTGCAGGAGTGAGTGAGACCCTGGCCCCCATAGTCCCACAACTCTGTGGCCTGGCTGTGCCCTGGGCAGAATCTTGAGCTGGCTGGTTAAGTTCCTAACACCTCAACTGTGTCTGAAGGATATCCACATCTTAATGCCCCTGGGGATTTCCTCAACTCTCCTCCACAGTCTGCTCTGGTTAGGGGCCCAGTTTTATGATGCTGAAGCCTTCAAGTCCCTGAACCCCTACTCACAAATTCTGGCCTGTGGCAGGGACCTCAGGAGACACTGGGGATCCCTAAGCCCCTTACCCTCAGGACATGGTCCCTCAAGTGACCTTTGCCCTGCCCTTCCCTCCCAAGAGTGCGAATGCCATGGGCATGCCCACAGCTGCCACTTTGACATGGCCATATACTTGGCGTCTGGCAATGTGAGCGGAGGTGTGTGTGATGGATGTCAGCACAACACAGCCGGGCACCACTGTGAGCTCTGCCGGCCCTTCTTCTACCGTGACCCAACCAAGGACCTGCGGGACCCAGCCGTGTGCCGCCGTAAGGCTGGGATTGGACACGGGAGAGGGAAGGCTGATCCTGGGGTAGGAGCTGAGGTTCCAGACAGCTGTCCAAGTTGCAGGGATTTGGGGTGGGGGGTATAGGATGGAGCCAGACTGAGAATCTAGGGTGGGGACTTGAGAGATGACTGGTGCTGGGTAGCTGGGATAGGATAACCCTGTATATCTTTTTGCCCTCAGCCTGTGATTGTGACCCCATGGGTTCCCAAGATGGTGGCCGCTGTGACCCCCATGATGATCCTGCACTGGGGCTGGTCTCGGGCCAGTGTCGCTGCAAAGAGCATGTGGTGGGCTCTCGCTGCCAGCAATGCCGTGACGGCTTCTTCGGGCTCAGTGCCAGTGATCCTCTAGGCTGCCAGCGTATGTTCTTCCTGTCCTGACTCCTGTGCTAACCTTAACCCTTGATCTTTTATTCTTGACCCAACTGGACATGAGCAATGCCACAGCTCCCCACAGTGCTGATAGGTCTCCTTCCCTGCAGGATGTCAGTGTGATACACGAGGCACAGTGCCTGGGGGCACCCCTTGTGACCGCAGCAGTGGAGCCTGTTTCTGCAAGCGTCTAGTGACTGGACGTAGCTGCAGCCGCTGCCTGGTGCGACTGGATGGGGCTGGAATTCTGCACTTATACTCAGAGCACAGGGATGGGGTGGTGTCCGAGCCCCATTGGGTGGGTGCTAAGAGTTTAGGGGCCAGTCCTGGTTGAGAGGCCTCAGGTCTGGGAGGCCACGCCTGGGAGTCAGTGGTCTAGGGTTCATGTTTTCCCCAAGAGATGGTAGAGGCTGACAGCCATCATTGGAATCCCTGCTGGACAGCGAGGGGATCTAATTCTGGCCCCTAGCAATTTCCTCTCCCCTAGCCTGGCCACTGGGGCCTGAGCCACGACCTGCTCGGCTGCCGTCCATGTGACTGCGACGTGGGTGGTGCCTTGGATCCCCAGTGAGTGCTGTATAAGGGGCTCCAGGACGGGTGGGAAAAGATCCTGGGCAGGATGGGAGTCCTTCTTGAGTAATCATTCACTTTCTAGGTGCAACGAGGCCACAGGTCAGTGCCGCTGCCGCCAGCACATGGTGGGGCGCCGCTGTGAGCAGGTGCAGCCTGGTTACTTCCGGCCCTTTCTTGACCACCTAACTTGGGAGGCTGAGGAAGCCCGAGGGCAGGTAGGGAGGGCAGGATGTGGGTGGTACTATGACTGGAGAGGCAGGGTTACAGGTGGTGCCTTCTATGGGGAGGGAGTCAGCCTTGAGCAGGGCCTCAGCTGAAGAGCTGGGGTTTGGGAACAGACTGTGGCAGAAGAGGAGATGCCTTGCCCGAGTCCCCACCGCCTCCACATTGCCTCCAAGGGGCTTGATGTGGTGGAGCGCCTGGCCACCCGCGGGGGTACTCCGTCCTGGACCGGCCCAGGCTTTGTTAGACTGCGGGAAGGCCAGTCACTGGAGTTCCTGGTGTCCTCTGTACCAAGAGCCATGGACTATGACCTGCTGCTGCGCTTGGAACCCCAGGTCAGGCCTTGTGACACTTAACCCAGAGCTGATCCTCCGGGTGTGGGAGCATCTCCTCCATCGTCCCATTTCCCCAGGTGCCGGAGCAATGGGCAGAGGTGGAACTGACAGTGCAGCGCCCAGGACCTGTATCTGCCCACAGCCCATGTGGGCATGTGCTGCCCAAGGATGACCACATCCCAGGGACTCTACGACCAGGCACTAGGTGAGGACACTAATGGTTACACCTACAGCTGTGGGTCAGCCCTAAGCTTCCTGCAGGGTACTTAGAAGACCCCACTGGTCATTAGTCTGGTTCCTTCCTTCAAGTGCCTCCTCCTCTTGAGTGCTGTTTGCCAGCTGCTGTTGGGCATGGCACTAGTCAGAGGAAGGAGGCAGACAGAACAAGGCCTGCTCCTGCATGGGCCTGGGTTCCAGGGGCCAAGGCAAGAATTAATGGGAACCCATCCAGTGTCAGTATGGGGAGTGCCCAGTGGGGGAAGCGAGGGCATCAGAGAGTACTCTCAGCAGGGATGTAACTGGTCTGATTAATGTTTTATTGTCTTTGGGGTAGTATTTGTTTCATGTATCTTCTTTTATTTAATTTTTAAATTTTTTTGATATAAGCAAGATTTTTATTAGTTAAGTAAAAAAATAGTGAAAGATAGTACACTCCCGAGAATTGGGAGCAGGGCAATCCAAGAGAGGAAAAACAGCCTGGTGTATCTTCTTTTAATTAATTTACTTCTTTTAAACTTTTTATCATGTAAATATTCAAATATACAGAGAAGCAGAGAGAATAGCATAATGAACCTGGCTGTACCCATTATAGATATTTTGCCAATTATAACTATGTTTAACAAAGATTCTTCTAGTTGCTGAGTGAATAGACTTAAAGGGCCAAGGTGGAAGCTGGGAGACCCCTGGCAACTGTTGAGTTAGCTGAGTGACAGTGGACTGGGCAGAGGTGTAGCAGTTGAGGTGGTGAGAAGAGGAAGTTTTCAGAGGGTTCTAGTGACAGAGCTGATGGCTTAAACAGGTAGGAAAGGGAGAAAAAGTGGAAAAGTGACTCTAGGGTTTTTGGCTTGGGCATCTGAATGGGGCGAGGCTCTTTATTGAGATTGAGACATAGGGAGGAGCAATTCTGAGATGCTTCGACATGGAGGACAAGGCCAGTGCATGGTTGGATTTCTGTGTCTGGAATTACTGGGAGGGCTCAAGTTGGAGATATAAATTTGAGACTTGTCACGAAAGAGGTGGGTCTAGATTAAATGACCAGAGAAAGGAAGGAGGACCAGAACCAAGCTTTGGGGTACTCTAGTGTTAGAGGCCAGTACAGAGGGAGGAGCTGGGGGATGGGGAGAAATTGAGAGTCTGGACAGAGTCCCAGAATCTAAGAGAAGAATGTCTCAGGAAGGAAGGCACACTGATCTCATCACACGCTGCTGAACACTGGAGCAGATAAGAATAGAGAAGTGACCTCTGGATTTGGCTACATGGAGGTCGCCAGTGACCTTGGGACAGGCCGTCTGCATGGCATAATGGGGCAAAAGCTCCCCTGAAGTGGGAGGCTATATATAGAGTGGAGACAGTGACTACAATCAAGTTTTAGTCACCTTGATCTCAGACTTCTAGCCTCCAGGATGCGAGACAATAAATTTCTATTGTTTAAAAAAAAAATGTAGGGATTCATTGGGCAAGAGAGCAAGGACAAAGCATCAATCAGCCAGGGAGAGACTGGAGGGACTGAGCAAAGATTTTTTTTCAGCGGGGATCAAAGAACCCTAGCATGGGTTTGCAGGCTGATGGGAATGACCTGGGGTGGTGGGAGGTGATGCAGTCTTGGTGAAGAGGAGCAGTGGTTGGAGGCTGGAGGTCGAGGTTGGAGGAAGTGTGAAGAGGTCACTGAGGAAAAATTGCTAAGTATTTGTGCCAGGGAAATGCCGTATGGAATGTTTTAAGCAAGACAAGTCTGCACAGGTGATTCCAGTGAAGCATGTGTATCTTCTGTACAGATTCTCTGTCAGATTGTCCAGCTGTCTTTGGTCTGGCCCAGTCCTAGTCTCTTTCTTGGCCAATGGTTTGGTTGCTGTGTGTGGGGTGGGAAAGCCCAAGATGATGGGTATAGGGACTCTAGGTGACCCCCGTACCTGTCCTTGCCTACCTACCCCAGGTACATGGTGCTTCCCAAACCTGTGTGCCTTGAGCCTGGCATCTCCTACAAGCTGCATCTGAAGCTGGTGCGAACAGGAGGAGGTGCCCAGCCTGAGGCCCCCTATTCTGGACCCAGCCTACTCATTGACTCGGTGAACAGTTCCCTCTCCCCATACCAATCAAGATAGCAGGGCCTGTGGGGTGGGTCCTGTAGTGGTGGCTATATAGAAGGGGTCTGTGACAGAAGAGGCAAGTCCATGGGAGTGCTAAGCTTAGTGCTCTGGCAGTGCCAACATGGTCCTAGGTCTGAACCTCACTCTTCCTTGCTCATGTGTTTTTATTTTAATTTAAATTTTTTAAATTTTTTAAATTAATGGACTTAATTTTTTTAGAGCAGTTTCAGGTACACAGCAGAATTGAGCAGCAAATACAAAGAGTTCGCACATAGCCCTCCCCACCCACACATACATACTCCCCTACCCTCAGCATCCCTCATCAGTGTGACATATTTGGTACAATTGAGGAACCAACATGGACACATTACTATCAACCAAAGTCCATAGTTTACATTGGGGTTCACTCTTCTTGTATGCTCATGTCTTAAGCTGGTGCTGCTGCCCCGTGTCCTGGTGCTGGAGATGTTCAGTGGAGGTGATGCTGCGGCTCTGGAGCGCCGTGCCACTTTTGAACGCTACCGCTGCCACGAGGAGGGCCTGATGCCTAGCAAGACCCTTCCCTCTGAGGCCTGTGGCCCCCTCCTCATCAGCCTGTCTACCTTTCTCTACAACGGAGCCCTGCGTGAGTGCCTGGGGGGTAGCTGGTGGAGCAGAGGTGTTGGGGCTCAGCCTGACCTGCTCTTTACCCTCTTCCCACAGCCTGTCAGTGTGACCCCCAGGGCTCACTGAGTTCTGAGTGCAACCCCCATGGTGGTCAGTGCCTGTGCAAACCTGCAGTAGCTGGGCGCCGCTGTGACCTCTGTGCCCCTGGCTACTATGGCTTTGGCCCCACAGGCTGTCAAGGTACTCGCCTGCCCCTTCGTCCCTCCTGTTCTCTCTCCTCCCCACTACTGTTCTCCCTCCTCCCTCTGGCTCTGCTTCTTCCCTCCCCTAACTCTGCTTTGGACCCCACAGTCTTAGTCCTGGTCACATGAAATTCTCTTCCGTTCCCTGACCTTCTACCCTGACCCCACCAGAATCCTCTCAAGCTCCCTCCCTGGCTCAATCTCTGCCTTGCCCCCAGCCTGCCAGTGCAGCCCCGAGGGGGCACTCAGTGGCCTATGTGACGCGACCAGTGGGCAATGCCCCTGCCGAACTGGTGCCTTTGGGCTTCGCTGTGACCGCTGCCAGCGTGGCCAGTGGGGGTTCCCTAGCTGCCAGCCGTGTGTCTGCAACGGGCATGCAGACGAATGTGACACCCACACAGGCGCCTGCCTGGGCTGCCGTGATCACACAGGGGGTGAGCACTGTGAAAGGTGAGCCTGAGCAGCTGTGAGCGAGCTGATGGGTGGGCAGGCTGCTCAGGGATGGCACAGCTCTTCCTCCTCCTCCCTGCAGGTGCATTGCTGGCTTCCACGGGGACCCACGACTGCCATATGGGGGCCAGTGCCGGCCCTGTCCCTGCCCCGAAGGCCCTGGGAGCCGGCGGCACTTTGCTACTTCTTGCCATCGGGATGGGTACTCCCAGCAGATCGTGTGCCACTGCAGGGCAGGCTACACAGGTGAGTAGGTAAGGCGCAGGCACGGGATCAGGGTTGTGCAGCTGGGCTGAGCACTCACGCCTTCCCCCTGACTGTGGGCAGGGCTGCGATGTGAAGCTTGTGCTCCTGGGCACTTTGGGGACCCATCAAGGCCAGGAGGCTGGTGCCAACCATGTGAATGCAGTGGGAACATTGACCCCACGGACCCTGATGCCTGTGACCCCCACACGGGGCAATGCCTGCACTGCTTACACCACACGGAGGGGCCGCGCTGTGCCCGCTGCAAGCCTGGCTTCCATGGGCAGGCTGCCCGACAGAGCTGCCACCGTGAGTGTGGGCATGGGACGGGATGATTGGGGTGGGTCTCCACTGCTCCAGCTCCCCTTGATTAGTGTGCTCATCTTGCCTGGCACAGGCTGCACCTGCAACCTGCTGGGCACAGATCCCCAGCAGTGTCCATCCACTGACCGATGCAACTGTGACCCAAGCAGTGGGCAGTGCCCATGCCTCCCCAACGTCCAGGGCCCTAGCTGTGATCGCTGTGCCCCCAACTTCTGGAATCTTACCAGTGGTCGTGGCTGCCAGCCCTGTGCCTGCCACCCAAGCCGAGCCAGAGGCCCCACCTGCAATGAGGTATGGGACCTTACTGCGGCTCCCTGGGGAGAGGGGGCCAGCTACCTGCCTTAAGTCTTGAGGGCTCAGCCTCTGATTGAGGCCTTGACCTTTGCCCTGTTTCCCCTCTAGTTCACAGGACAGTGCCACTGCCATCCTGGCTTTGGTGGGCGAACTTGTTCTGAATGCCAGGAGCTCCACTGGGGAGACCCTGGGTTGCAGTGCCGTGGTGAGAGAGCCAGCGGGGCCAGGGTGGATGGGGGACTTCCCAGGATGCCCCCACCGGCACCCTAACTTTGTGGTCTCCCCTTTTCCTGCAGCCTGTGATTGTGACCCTCGTGGAATAGACACACCTCAGTGTCACCGTTCCACAGGCCACTGCAGCTGCCGCCCAGGCGTGTCTGGCGTGCGCTGTGACCAGTGTGCCCGTGGCTTCTCTGGTGTCTTTCCTGCCTGCCACCCCTGCCATGCATGCTTTGGGGACTGGGACCGCATGGTACAGGACCTGGCTTCCCGTACACGGCGCCTGGAACAGTGGGCACAGGAGTTGCAGCAGACGGGTGTGCTGGGTGCTTTTGAGAGCAGCTTCCAGCACATGCAGGAGAAGCTGGCCACTGTGCAGGGCATTGTGGGTGCCCGCAACACCTCAGCTGCCTCCACTGCGCAGATCGTGGAAGCCACAGAGGAGCTGCGGTGCGGATGGGAATGAGCATACGTGGTGGGTGAGGCAGAGGTCCAATGTACCAGGGCCAAAGCCTCTTTAAACAACATCCTACCCCGCCCCACCCCATGCAGGCGTGAAATCGGGGAGGCCACTGAGCACCTGACCCAGCTGGAGGCAGAGCTTACAGATGTGCAGGATGAGAACTTCAATGCCAACCATGCACTAAGCAGTCTAGAGCGAGACGGGCTTGCCCTTAACCTTACACTGCGGCAGCTTGACCAGCATCTAGACCTGCTGAAGCATTCAAACTTCCTGGGTGAGTTGTTGGCCAACTAGGCAGGTGAGTCAGGGTTGACCTTCACCTGACTGCCTGTCTCTGCCCGACTTAGGTGCGTACGACAGCATCCGCCATGCCCACAGCCTGTCAGCAGAGGCAGAACGTCGTGCCAACATGTCGGCCCTGGCAGTGCCCAGCCCTGTGAGCAACTCAGCAGGCACCCGGCACCAGACAGAGGCGCTGATGGGTGCCCAGAGGGAGGACTTCAACCGCAAATACATGGCCAACCAGCGGGCACTGGACGAGCTTTCTGCCCGTACCCACACCCTGAGCCTGACAGGCATAAATGAACTGGTGAGGCACAAGTGTGGGGTGCAACATGCGGGTGTGGCCGTTCCTTCCACTGGGACCTGACTTGTTCTGTGTCTGGCAGGTGTGCGGGTCCCCGGGAGATGCACCGTGTGCTACAAGCCCTTGCGGGGGTGCTGGCTGTCGGGATGAAGATGGGCAGCCCCGCTGTGGGGGCCTCAGCTGCAGTGGGGCAGCAGCCATGGCGGACCTGGCCCTGGGCCGGGCCCGCCACACACAGGCAGAGCTGCAGCGGGCACTGGCAGAAGGTGGTGGCATCCTCAGCCAGGTAGCTGAGACCCGTCGGCAGGCAGGCGAAGCACAGCAGCGGGCCCAGGCAGCCCTGGACAAGGCTAATGCTTCCAGGGGACAGGCGGAACAGGCCAACCAGGAACTGCGGGAACTTATCCAGAGTGTGAAGGACTTCCTCAGCCGTGAGCCTCCCTTGTGGCCCAGGCCATGTGGTGTTTCCCCTGTGTCTGTGTTCATATGTGGGTCAGGGCCTGCATTGTACCTGTGTTTATGGTCACAAATGGGCAAGAGCTCATGTCTGGACCCTGAGCCCTTGTCCATATGTGGTCCAGAAGTCGACAGCCCTGAATTTATGTCCCATGTTTAGTCCCTGTCATTGTGGTTATGTCCTTATGCCTGTTAGCAATCCCTACCCCATGTGTGGTCCCTGAGTACATACCCCAAGATTGTGTCCCCATGCCTGTGCTGGGGAATCTGTGTCCCTAAGCTCTTACCTATGTTCCCATAGAGGAGGGGGCTGATCCTGATAGCATTGAGATGGTGGCCACACGGGTGCTAGAGCTCTCCATCCCAGCATCACCTGAGCAGATCCAGCACCTGGCGGGTGAGATTGCAGAGCGGGTCCGGAGCTTGGCAGATGTGGACACCATTCTGGCGCGTACTGTGGGAGACGTCCGTCAGGCAGAGCAGCTACTGAAGGATGCACGGCGGGCACGGTGTGACCCCGACCTTAGACCCCATTCTTGACACTTCC
The DNA here is from genome assembly GCF_048773025.1 of Camelus bactrianus. Classification (NCBI taxonomy): domain Eukaryota; kingdom Metazoa; phylum Chordata; class Mammalia; order Artiodactyla; family Camelidae; genus Camelus; species Camelus bactrianus. The sequence continues at coordinate 34,224,211 of NC_133555.1, forward strand.
TGATACTTGCAGGCCCTGATTTCCTTTCTTCCTCAGGAGCCGGGCTGAGGGTGAGAAACAGAAGGCAGAGACAGTACAGGAGGCACTGGAGGAGGCCCAGCGGGCACAAGGTGCTGCTCAGGGTGCAATCCAGGGGGCAGTGGTTGACACACAGGACACAGAGCAGACCCTGCACCAGGTATGGTCTCTCTGGGACATCAGTGGGGCAAGGTTATGGGTGTGCCGCATAGACCTTTTTAACCCTGGGCCCATTCATGGCAGGTGCAGGAGAGGATGGCAGGTGCAGAGCAGGCACTGAGCTCTGCAGGCGAGCGGGCTCAGCAATTGGATGGTCTCCTGGAAGCTCTTAAGTTGAAACGAGCAGGGAATAGCCTGGCAGCCTCTAGTGCTGAAGAAACAGCAGGCAGTGCCCAGGGTCGTGCCAGGGAAGCTGAACAGGTGGGTTGTGGCAGAGCCAGTTGGAAGAGGGTAGGGGTAGAGGCTCGGCTTCTACTGGGCCACCACCCTGACCCTGCCCTTTATATCTGCAGCTGCTGCAGGGCCCACTAAGTGACCAGTACCAGACAGTGAAGGCCCTGGCTGAGCGCAAGGCCCAGGGTGTGCTGGCTGCGCAGGCACGGGCAGAGCAACTGCGGGATGAGGCTCGGAGCTTGCTGCAAGCTGCTCAAGACAAGCTACAGCGGCTGCAAGGTGAGGATGGGGTGGGTGGGCTCCAGAGATGTGGGCCTCAGGGAGTAGGCCCCTTCAGCTGAGATCTGTCTCTCCTAGAGCTGGAGGGCACTTATGAGGAGAACGAGCGGGCTTTGGAGGGCAAAGCGGCTCAACTAGACGGGCTGGAGGCCAGGATGCGCAGCGTGCTTCAGGCCATCAACTTGCAGGTCCAGATCTACAACACCTGCCAGTGACCCTTGTCCGAGGACTACCCCAGACCTCAGTCCCCAGTCTCTCCCTGCACGCATTACTGCCTGTGCATGGAATAGTCCCCAGCCTGGCAAGGCCCCCAATAAACCGGTGTGAATCCCTACTGTGTGGTCTGGACTCTGATTTGGAGAGGGCGGGGTCTCTGGGCGGAACCTCGGGGCTGCCATCAGCCTGGGCCCCAGGCAACGCCGAGGCACCGGAGCCCCGCCTCCTCCGTTCGGCCCGCCCCGGAGCTGCCCGTCGCCGCGTGCCCGCTCCCGCAGGAAGTGCGTCACGGGCTCTGCGTTCAGCCTCCCGCGGCCACTAGAAGTCGAAACAAAACAAGCAGCTGAGGCGGTGGCGGCGGTGCCGGGACGGGGGAGGGGCGCGCCGGAACCGGAACCGACTTGACGCCGGAACCGGAACCGAGAGCGGGTTGCCAGGGCCCGAAGAGGGCTGGCGGCTGCGGCGGCGGCGGCCTCGCTCGGTGAGTTGGGCGGGCCGCTGCTCGCCTGTCTCGCCAGAGCCGGGAGGCCGCGACGCGGGCCCGGGGTGGCCTGTTCAAGGTCACGGGCCGTGCCAGCCTCCATCCCTCGAGCCCTGCGGCGTGCCGGGCCCACTGATGCAGGCGGGGCCGTTGCGCTACTCCCGTGGCCGTCCTCCCGCTTCGGAGAGTGCTGGCGGCGAGCGAGGGCGGCTTCCTGGAGGAGGTGGTGGCGGGCCCAGGGTTCGGAGGCTGGAGCTGGGGCGCAGCCCGGCTGGGGCGCTGGTCAGTCGTCAGTAACCCCGCGCCGCCGTATTAGGCCGGCTTGGGTCTCTAGGCAGCCCCTTTCCCTCCTCGATGTCCCAGGAGGTTAGGGGAGGGACGCGACCTTCGACTGGGGCTTGGGTGCAAAGAGGCGGAGGATGTCCACTCCTCATTCTCTTAACCTGTCGTCATTGAAGATCCAGCCCACTAGTCCCACATCTGACCCAAAGAAGGATATCTACACCCACCTTTCCCCCCGCCCACACACTCACGTACCCAAACCCTGGGGAACACAGACTAGTAACTATCTGTCCTGCTACTGTCTCAAGCCAGGCTTGAGGCTGCCAGGGGTCGTGATCCATGATTCATCCCCGCCTTTATCTCAGTTTTGATAACTTTATTTTGGATGGAGAAACAGCCCAGAATCCACTGGTGGGTCTGTGGGAAACTTGGCAGAAAGCCTCTTCCCTGGCTCAGCGCTGATGAGTAAGTGGACCTGGGAAGGAAGGAGATAATGTCTGTTTCAGTCTCTAACTGGATGCCCGCCCTGCCTTGGCTCTGGGGCAGGGTTGCTGCTGAAAGGGTAATGTGACATCTGAACACCGTTTTCACCCTAGCTTTTGCAGGCCCCTCTCTGCATGGTACAGCAGCTGGAGAGAGGAATCTCTCCAGATGCAGAAAAAGAAGAAGAAGAAGAAGAAGAAAAAAAAAACCCTATGCAGTGGAAAGAAGCAGGTTCAGAGGAGGGTGGGAACTGGCAGGTGGCAGATGGGGTACCTTAACTTCAGGACCTTTCCTGGGCAGTGGTAGCACCTGGGCTGGGCCTGTTTTCAGCCACAGAGCCTGGTCCTCCTGCTGCTTGGTTGTCTGGCTTCTCCTTTTCTGCCTTCGTCTTCTACCTCCTACGTCTCGGCTGGTGACTAAGCAGCCAGTGAGAGTGAAGGAAAAGTGAGCACCCTGCTCAGAGTGCCAGCCCTGTGGGCTGGAGCCATGGCTCTTCTCCAGACTGATGATGGAGCCTGGTCCCAGGTCATGGCTGCCTTGACCTGGCACCTCCTCAGTGAGGCTACTCTTTTTGTGGGTCTGTATGGCAAGCATCTAGGAGTCTCAGCCAGAATTGGTTGCTGCTACTTGCATTGTTTATTCCACCTTCTGAATAGTCTAAGAGTACTCAGGGGTATACCAGGTGATGGTGGGATATTGCTCTGTAGGGTTAGAAGTGTCCCAGGTTGTCGAGCCCTGGCTGTAACCAAGGAGCAAATTGTTGGTCCTTTGTAGTAATCACTGGTCACCTTCTCGTTAGGCTGTCAGTTCCTTGCTGGAGAATTTGGCCACAAAGAGTTGCCAAGATAGCTGGGCCAGGAAGAAAGCGCCGTAGCCCTGACCCAGACGCCGTTGCCGAACCCGGGGCACTCTGGCTGTCGACCAAGCGGCTCAAGATGTCTGGTGGGGCCAGCGCCACAGGCCCAAGGAGAGGACCCCCAGGACTGGAGGAGGCCACCAGTAAGAAGAAGCAGAAGGATCGAGCAAACCAGGAGAGCAAGGATGGAGATCCTAGGAGAGGTGGTAGTGGCATTCCCAGAGTGCTTGTGGCCTTCTCCTCCTTTCCTGTTGAGTATACAGAGTGGGGGTTGGGAGATGACTTTTTTTTGCTGTTCCTTCCATCCTGGTCTGATGCTGAGAGGACCTGTGCAGCCTAGGTAGAGCCTCAGCTTTGAGGTCGGGGTACTTGGCTGAAAACCTAAAGGTGGTGCTTGGTGGAGTGGCAGGGTCTTGGAGACTGCCTGCCCATCATCGTTTCCCTGTTCTTTCCTTTGTTGTCAGGTTCAGCATCTTCTCCTCGGGAGGAACAAACCAAAGAAGGTGAGTAATGAATAGGCCTTTTGGATGCTGGACTGCTAGAGGAGAGGATGGGGCACTGGGGATAAAGCCCTTATCTAGAACAGCCCATTAGGGCTGGGTGTCTGCTACCTGCTTATCCCCATCAGAATATCACAGAGACCCTCACAGTCTCTTTGGCACTCCTCTACAGAATTGTTACTCGATTGGAGGCAGAGTGCTGATGAGGTAATTGTCAAGCTGCGTGTGGGAGCTGGTCCCCTGCGACTGGAGGAGGTAGATGCTGCTTTCACAGACACGGACTGTGTAGTGCGGCTTCCAGGTATGTCCATCTGCTCCAAGCTTAGCAGTATATTTGATTCCTTTGATATCCCCTACCCTTGCTCACTGCTCCCACTCTGTCACCAGGTGGTCGGCAATGGGGTGGTGTTTTCTATGCTGAGATAGAAAGTTCCTGCACTAAAGTGCAGGCTCGCAAAGGCGGCCTCTTGCAACTGTCACTGCCCAAGAAGGTGCCTCTGCTCACGTGGCCCTCTCTCCTGGTAAGTTCCAGAGCAGGGTAGGGTAGGGATACCCTGTGTAGATGACAGGGCCTAACTGCTGTATCTTTGGCAGAAGAAACCTCTAGGGACCCAGGAGTTGGTGCCAGGGCTGCGGTGCCAGGAGAATGGGCAGGAGCCATCTCCCATTTCCCTGGAGCCAGGCCCTGAGCCCCGCCGGGTTAAGCAGGAGGCTCGGAACCAGAAGCGGGCCCAGGGCCGAGGTGAGGTAGGCGCAGGGGCTGGCCCTGGGGCCCAGGCAGGACCCAGTGCCAAGAGGGCTGTGCATCTCCGCAGAGGGCCAGAGGGGGAAGGATCCAGAGATGGCCCTGGGCCCCGGGGCGATGCCCCACCCTTCCTCGCTGAGCCAGCCACCCAGGTGAGAATGGGGTGCCTGCTTGGGAGTTGGGAGGTGAGGAAGAAGGGTGTGAACTGCAGTGGGGGCCTCCTGCCAGACTCAGTGCTGATCCTGCCCACAATCTTGCCATGAATAGGCTGAGGCTGAGGAACAGCTCCGTGTACCACCACTGAACCCCCAGACCTGCCTCCTGGGCTCAGAGGAGAACCTAGCGCTTTTAACAGGAGAGAAGGCAGTGTCCCCCAGGAATGACCCAGTGTCCCCAGCCATGGCCCGGAGCAGAGACCCTGAGAAAGGTGACCATTCCAAAGAGGAGATAGCAGTGGCAGCAGATGCTGCAACCTTGGTGGATGGTAAAGGTGGGGCAGGGACTGGGCAGACAGAGCTCTAGGTTGGATTGCAAGGTTGGTGGCGGGTGGGGAGTAGAACAGCAACAGGCTGGAACTTGTACTGGGTGGTGCTGAGCTGTGGTCTCGATGTAGAGCCTGAGTCCATGGTGAACCTGGCATTTGTCAAGAATGACTCGTATGAGAAGGGGCCGGACTCAGTGGTGGTGCACGTGTACGTGAAGGAAATCCGCAGGGACACCTCTCGAGTGCTTTTCCGCGAGCAGGACTTCACGCTTATCTTCCAGACCAGGTGGGTGGGTAGGCAGACACACGGGGCAGACAGTGTGTTTCCAGCAGGACAGTGTATCTTACACTCTTCCTCCTGCCCTGCCCCTGCTCTGCCTCTACAGGGACGGAAACTTCCTAAGACTGCACCCAGGCTGTGGGCCCCACACCATCTTCCGCTGGCAGGTGAAGCTCAGGTGGGTGGTGCCCGGCCCCACCACTGTTCCTGTCCCACCCTGGGTTCTATCTCCCTGGCCCGTCCAGCTAGATAACCCCTCCACCTAAGTTCCTGAGTTCAGCCTTTTCCTGCAGGAACCTGATTGAGCCAGAGCAGTGCGCCTTCTGCTTCACAGCCTCTCGCATCGACATTTGCCTCCGTAAGCGGCAGAGTCAGCGCTGGGGGGGCCTGGAGGCCCCTGCTGCACGAGGTCTGCACACGAGCTCCCTTCATTGCCCAGTCTTCAAGACCAGGACCCCCATCCCTTGCCGCATGCTGCTAACCACCAGCCCCCTTGTTCCCCCTTTTTAAGGTGCAGTGGGTGGTGCAAAGGTTGCAGTGCCGACAGGTCCAACCCCTCTGGATTCAACCCCACCGGGAGGTGCCCCCCACCCCCTGACAGGCCAGGAAGAAGCCCGAGCAGTGGAGAAGGAGAAACCCAAGGCTCGATCTGAGGACACAGGCCTGGATGGTGTGGCAGCCCGCACCCCCGTGGAGCATGTAGCCCCAAAGCCAGAGCCACACCTGGCTTCGGTAAGAATCCTGTGGTAGGGAGGGCCAAGGATGAAGGCTAGAGAGCCTCAGGGCTGCTCTCTCACGCCCCTCTTGCTCTCACAGCCCAAGCCTACGTGTATGGTGCCTCCAATGCCTCACAGCCCGGTGAGTGGAGACAGTGTGGAGGAAGAGGAGGAGGAAGAGAAGAAGGTGTGTCTGCCGGGCTTCACTGGCCTCGTCAATCTAGGCAACACCTGCTTCATGAACAGCGTCATTCAGTCTCTGTCCAACACTCGGGAGCTGCGGGATTTCTTCCACGGTGAGAGCAGGGCCTGGAGCCCTGGGGATGGGATACCTTCCCTTGCTCATACATCTACTTGGTTGCTGTCCCTAGACCGCTCCTTTGAAGCTGAGATCAACTACAACAACCCACTGGGGACTGGTGGGCGTTTGGCCATTGGCTTTGCTGTGCTGCTCCGGGCACTGTGGAAGGGAACCCACCATGCCTTCCAGCCCTCCAAATTGAAGGTGAACTGTGGCTATTCCTACCCTTATCTGGAGAGGGCGGGAAGGGCCAGGCAGCTGGGGGCATGGAGGTGCTGGGGTTCCATGCTCACACCTTGCTCTTGCATCCAGGCCATTGTGGCGAGCAAGGCAAGCCAGTTCACAGGCTATGCACAGCATGATGCCCAGGAGTTCATGGCTTTCCTGCTGGATGGGCTGCATGAGGACCTGAACCGCATTCAGAATAAGCCCTACACGGAGACCGTGGACTCAGACGGGCGGCCTGATGAGGTCAGGGTTTGGGGTGGAGGAGGGCATGCACATCCCAGTCTCCGGGTCTCCTTAGTCCTCAACACTCTACTCTTCAGGTGGTAGCTGAGGAAGCCTGGCAGCGGCACAAGATGAGGAATGACTCTTTCATCGTGGACCTATTTCAGGGCCAGTACAAGTCGAAGCTGGTGTGCCCTGTGTGTGCTAAGGTGTGATGGGCTCCCCTTGGAAGGCCCCCTTGCTTGGCCTAGCTAGCCTGGTCAGATCGGGGTCAGAGGCATGTGCACTTTTAGGTGCTGCAGGGCAAGATTTGGTCAAAAAAGCTAAGGGGAAGGCCTTAGGCCCTATGTGGGCTGCAGAGGTGAGGCTGGGTAGGCTTCCTGACCGAGTTATAAGTGATGTTTGGGTGACGAAAGGTGGAGTATGGGGTATGAGCAAGATTGGAAAAGCACAGGGGGTGCAAGTCAGCGGCAAATTGATAAAGTGGCTCTGCTGGGCAGGGCCTCAAGTGACGGAAACAGGGATTGTTGTCTTCTAATGGCTCTCCTGGTCCATCTAGTGTTCTCAAGTCTGAGTGTTTGCTGGTTGGCCTTGAGGACCTGAGAGCCATCCAAAGGCCTGGATTGGGCTCTCAGGGCATGAGCATCCTGCCCCCCATTCCTGGTGTGGCCACCCAGTGCCACCGGTGTATTTGCAGGTCTCCATCACTTTTGACCCATTCCTGTACCTGCCAGTCCCCTTGCCACAGAAGCAAAAGGTTCTCCCTGTCTTCTATTTTGCCCGGGAGCCCCACAGCAAGCCCATCAAGGTGAGAAGAAAGCCTGTACTTCTGGGCTATCCCAGAGACCCTGGCCCCTTCCACCATGGACTCTACTCTTGTCACCACAGTTTCTGGTGAGCATCAGCAAGGAGAACTCCAGTGCAAGTGAAGTGTTGGACTCCCTTTCGCAGAGTGTCCACGTGAAGCCTGAGAACCTGCGTCTGGCTGAGGTCTGTCTGTTCTTCCTTTGTGGACACGTGAATGTGTTTACAGCATGCAGTTTCGTGTGTATGGTCATTAGTCTCTGTACACGTATGCACAAATGTGCGTGACCCCACAGAGACAGGTGCTGTGCTATCAGTTGAGGCATGGCTGAAACGAGGCATTTGGGCTTTGCAACTAAGTTGCCCACAGTTCCCAGCTGTCATGAGGGTTTACTCTCCACCTTTTGGTGGTACTTCTGACTGCTCTTTCCTCATCAAAGGAGCTTGAGCTGCAGGACTATTTCTACCAGCTATGGTTCTCCCTTCATTCTACTTGTCCCTCTTATTTTCCCAGGTCTGTGTGCTGGTTTTCCCCAAAGGTTCCTAGCCTGTAGCCTGGCAGTGTCCTTTTTCTCAAGGGAATAGAGGTGGGGCAGAGTCTTCTGGAATGTGGCCCCTCCATAGTCTCAGCCAGCCCACTGGTTGACACAGGGTAGAGGCCCTCGGTGTGAAGAGTTGCTGTGGTTGATAGCTGTTCCAGGCCTGGTCTTTCAGGCTCCTTGTTCCATTGGGCACTGAGGCTGGTGCCAACAGAGGCATATTCTTCTTCTGGGTTGCATTCTCCACCCTGCACCCATAGACCCAAGGTCAAGGCCAAGTTTTCTTGTGCTTTGGGGCAGGGCTAGAGAAAGGGCTTGTCCTCACATAGGATCTATGTGTTCTGTCCCCAGGTGATTAAGAATCGCTTCCACCGTGTGTTCTTGCCCTCCCACTCACTGGACACTGTGTCCCCTTCTGACACGCTCCTCTGCTTTGAGCTGCTATCTCCAGAGTTGGCTAAGGAGCGGGTGGTGGTGCTAGAGGTGCAGCAGGTGAGTGGGGGCTGACCTGATGGCACGGGGCCCTGGTGGGAGGGGGAGCATTCCCACCTGGCCTGGCCTTGCTGAGCCAGACCACCCACCCTAGCGTCCCCAGGTGCCCAGCGTCCCCATCTCCAAGTGTGCAGCCTGCCAGCGGAAGCAGCAGTCAGAGGATGAGAAGCTGAAGCGCTGTACCCGGTGCTACCGCGTGGGCTACTGTAACCAGTGAGGATCCCCGTGGCCTCCCCCATCCCTCCTCACCACCTTTCACTTGGCCACCCTACCTCTTCTTCGCATAAAGACCCATATGTTTTAAGCCCTCCACCCGCCACCCCACTGGACACAACCTTTGGGAGGCAGGGCTGGCATACCCAGTTTCCAGGGCCAGACGTTAGCCCTAGCATAGAGCTTGGGCTAAAGCCCCGTTCTTGCCTCCCTCTTTCCTTTAGACTCTGCCAGAAAACCCACTGGCCTGACCACAAGGGCCTCTGCCGCCCTGAGAACATTGGCTACCCTTTTTTGGTCAGTGTACCTGCCTCACGCCTCACTTATGCCCGTCTTGCTCAGTTGCTAGAGGGCTATGCCCGGTAAGTGCCCAGTGGTTGTGTTAAGGTGGGGTAGCTGCAGGGGCACAGGTGCCAGACAGACTGGTTTGGATTATTTTTGCTCTGCTGCTTGTCTCCAGGTACTCTGTGAGTGTGTTCCAGCCACCCTTCCAGCCTGGCCGCATGGCCTTGGAGTCCCAGGGCCCTGGTTGCACCACGCTGCTCTCTACTAGCTCATTGGAGGCTGGGGACAGTGAGAGAGACCCTATTCAGCCACCTGAGCTCCAGTTGGTGACCCCCGTGGCTGAAGGGGACACAGGGGTTCCCCGGGCATGGACATCTCCTGATCGGGGCCCTGTGCCCAGCACCAGTGGCGTTTCTTCTGAAGTGCTGGCCAGTGGGCCCATTGAAGTTGGCTCCTTGCCTGCTGGTGAGAGGATGTCCCGGCCTGAAGGTAAAAGTCTGGGGAAAGACTCTGGAGCTGGGGTAGGGGAGGTTGGGGGAAGCTTGTTTAGGCCGTGGTAGACAGGGAAGCTCTGATTATCATGTTCTCTCACAGCTGCTGTGCCTGGGTACCAACACCCAAGTGAAGCCATGAATGCCCACACACCCCAGTTCTTTATCTATAAAATTGACGCAACTAACCGAGAGCAGCGGCTAGAAGACAAAGGTGTCTGAGGCTGTGGGAGGGAGCCCTAGGGTGGGTTGGGCTAGCTACTCTTCACAGATGCATGACTCCCTTCCCTGCCTGTTTCCAGGAGATACCCCACTAGAGTTGGGTGATGACTGCAGCCTGGCTCTGGTCTGGCGGAACAATGAGCGCCTGCAGGAGTTCGTGTTGGTAGCCTCCAAGGAGCTGGAATGTGCAGAGGATCCAGGCTCTGCCGGTGAGGCTGCCCGCGCTGGCCACTTCACTCTGGACCAGTGCCTGAACCTCTTCACGCGGCCTGAGGTGCTGGCACCTGAGGAGGCTTGGTGAGGACAGGGCAGCAGGCAAGTGGTGGGGCAGGGTGGAGTGGAGGTCTGCTGATCTTGACCCCACCTCTGTCCTCATCAGGTACTGCCCACAGTGCAAACAACACCGCGAGGCCTCCAAGCAGCTGCTGCTGTGGCGCCTGCCCAATGTGCTCATCGTGCAGCTCAAGCGCTTCTCCTTCCGTAGTTTCATCTGGCGTGACAAGATCAATGACTTGGTGGAGTTCCCTGTTCGGTGAGCGTCGGGCCCTTGTGACTGTAGTCGGGGCGTGGGGGTCAAGGTCGGCATCCTGGGCACCTGTTGACCGTCTTACCTCTCTCTGGCTGGCCCTGCAGGAACCTGGACCTGAGCAAGTTCTGCATCGGTCAGAAAGAGGAGCAGCTGCCCAGCTACGACCTGTATGCTGTCATCAACCACTATGGAGGCATGATCGGTGGCCACTATACCGCCTGTGCACGCCTGCCCAATGACCGCAGCAGCCAGCGCAGCGACGTGGGTGAGGGCGCACAGCCAGCAGGATAGGTGGTAGGGGTGGTGGTGCAGCTTATGTTCACACTCTTCCCACCTCGCTACAGGCTGGCGCTTGTTTGATGACAGCACGGTGACAACGGTAGACGAGAGCCAGGTCGTGACGCGTTATGCCTATGTACTCTTCTACCGCCGGCGGAACTCTCCTGTGGAGAGGCCCCCCCGGGCAGGTCACTCTGAGCACCACCCAGACCTAGGCCCTGCAGCTGAGTCTGCTGCCAGCCAGGTGAGGCATGGGGGAGGCTTCGCAGGCCAGTGGGGCTCAACTCACAGATGGGTGGGGGCGGGGCACAACTTCCTCTCTTCCAGCCATAGACCCCCAGAACCTTGGGATTTGTGAGAGCTGCAGACAGGGTTCCCTTATAGCAGAGCCTTAGCCTGAGGGGTCCCCAGACTGTAGGGACACTTACAGAGGTCATGCACACCAACATGCTGCCATCGATGTGCCCATAGGCACCCACTTGGGATGGGCCAAGGAGCTGCTCCGAACTTCACTGGGTACAGTGCCGTGAACAGACTGTACCTGACACCCTCCCAACTTTCCCTCTGCACATCCCCCCACATGCTAGCCCACAGACCCTCACTTGTGATCGTCCCTGTTCTGATGTGCACTCTGGACAGGGCCTATCCAGCAGGCCATAGCCTAGTGTGGCTGTCACCCACTCTGAGGTGAGCGTCTGTCCCCACTGAGCCTTCAGGATCTTCTTCATACTGACGTGGGGTGCCATAGGCCTGGTTGGTGGGCAAAGCCGCATCTCTGTTCCGGACTGGTCTCCTTGCTGCCCTCTCTTCTCTTGATCTCTCTATGCTCAGACTCAGAGAAATTGCTGAAGACAGTGGTCAGGATCTGGACATAGGTGGGAGGGTGGCACCTGGGCTTGGCAGCTCTATTCTCCATGAGCCAGTCCCTTCTGTGGGAAGCCTGGACTAAAAAACTGACCAGTTAACCCCCTCACTCCTCCCCCCCCACCAGAAGTTGCATGTCGATTGGGGAGCTTGTTGAGGTCAAAATGCTGTCAAGATTCACCTTCTGTGGTGCTCTGTCTAGACAACCCTGCAAATGGCGCACTTGGCTCCTGCCTGCCTACCTCTCTGCTGCTTGACCTAGGATGTGTAAGGGTTTAGCACCTGTCACCTTGGGTGGGACTGTTGTGGCCAGGGGTCTTGGGGACACTGGGTCCCCCTAACTCTCCCACCCCCCATCCTGGGTGCTGATGGCCGTTTCCACACACCGTAGGCTTCCCGGATTTGGCAGGAGCTGGAGGCCGAGGAGGAGCCAGTACCCGAGGGGCCTGTGCCCCTGGGTCCCTGGGGGCCCCAAGACTGGGTGGGCCCCCCGCCACGTGGCCCTACCACATCAGACGAGGGCTGCCTCCGGTACTTTGTTCTGGGCACCATGGCAGCTTTGGTGGCCCTCGTGCTCAACGTGTTCTATCCTCTGGTATCCCAGAGTCCTTGGAGATGAGCTCGCCTGCAGGCAGCTGCTGTGAGCTGGCCCACCTGCCTACCCGCCAGGCTATGCCTGCCTCTGGTGGGGACCAACTCTGGGCTTGGGCCTCAGTGTGTGCATCTTAGGGGAGAGGGTGGGACTGTGGCTCCTGCAGGGGCAGAGGATCCTAGGGTGGATATCCATCCAGCTGTCTGTCCGTTCGTCCTGCTGCTCCGACCTTTGGCCTGGGGCTTAGCCCTGCCCAAACAGCTTCCTGTATTTAAAGTGTTAATAAAGCGAGACTGTTCAGGCCCGATCTCGTCTCTCTGTCTCAACGCCGCTGCTGTCTGCACCTGCCTTGGGGCCCTCCCCTGGGTGCCGGGGCTCCAAGCCAGCACCCCCGGGATGCCAGGCGGCATACTGGGCAGCCCCCAACCCCTGTCCTCATATTCTGTTGCAGGGACTAGGCCCTGGCCAGGCCCCCGAGGTGGCCCCCACGCGGACAGCCCCTGAACGCTTCGCCCCCCCTGTGGACCGCCCAGCCCCCACCTACAGCAACATGGAGGAGGTCGATTAGCAGGTCCCTGGCTGGTGGGAGGACTGGGCTTGGAGGATCCCCCACAGAGGGCCAGCTCTTTGCCGCTTCACTTTCTCTAACCCAGAGGACACTGGCTTCATCAATGGGAAGTTGTGGGGTATGATTTGAGGGTGGAAACCTCACAGGTTGGTACCTCTTTGTCAGCCTGACCTCCCAACCAGTGGGCCTTGGCTTCTCTAGCCACCCCCAGTGCTGCGTGATTTGATTCTCAGTTGTATCTTCAATTCTTTCTGACTCGCATTATAAACATTTTAATTTTATTCTAAAAATTGTAATTTTTTTTTTTTTGCATTTGGGAAGTGATTGCTGCTGTTTAAATATATTTTAAAAATAAATGACAAATAAGCAGACTTAGTCACTGTGATGCCCTAGGTGCTGTGGCAACCTCCCCTCCCCATCATTCATTGTGTTGTGTGTGTGTGTGTTTAAGACCCTGAAAGTGCTCATGCCTGAGGAGAGATGATAAGGTACCAGCTTAGGCCCTTTGGGTCATGAAGCCCCAATGCCATCAGCTCTTTGGGGCCTGCCTGCTGCCCTTTGATCCCACTGATTCTGAGTCCCAAATGGAGGCAGCTGTGGTTGGCATCACTGTCAATACCTCACACCCAAGGGGTGGAGTATACTCCATTAAATTCAAGAAGCTGACAGCATGGGGTTGAAGTTGCAGGCACTGGAGCAGCCTGGGGTTGATAGCCAGATGGGAAGGACTTGTTGGGGAACAGGAGGTACTGGGAGAGGGGGACTCTCTCCTTTTCTATTCTCAGGTCTTTTCTGTAGTTTGAGCACAATCTGGATCACTCAGGAGAACAGAGCAGGAAAAAAAATGCTGTGGGGAAAGAGGCCCCATTCTAAAAGGACAGGCAGAGAGGACCAGAGCTAATCTTGGCTGACTTCCTGTGGGAGGGAGGTACGGGTCTTGCCAGGCCATTTCTTCCCTTGAGTCCCTGAGACTTTGGCTTTTGGCAGCTGCCCCAGGCTGTTTACCCACAGTGGGTCTGCAGGCTTGTCCCAGCCTCAGGGCCTTTGTGACCTTGTACATAAAGCAAAGGCAAATCTTGTGAGAAGCCTAAAGAGACTGCTATAATGCTGCTCCCTCCTCTTTCTAACTGCTTGGGGTTAGGAGTGGGTGTCTCCAGCTGGAGGGAGATGGGGAGCAAAGGTACTCATGAAGCAGGTGTTCAGGTAAGCCAGAAAGAGTGTAAGGCAACCCTAAAGGTCCATCCTTGCCCCCAAGCCTGTGGGATCAGACTTACAAGAAGCTCAGCATGTGGGTCCTGCTAGCACCCCTCAGTCTCAGCTTGCATTAGGGGTGGTGGTGAGCAAAAGGACCTCGTGGAGAAAGCTAGGCCTGTGACCAATGTTGGCTTTTTTCTATTGGGACAACAGCACAAGGGCCATGTAGGGTTGTTGGCCATGAAGAGGGGCCAGGAGAGCTGAGTGTGAGGCCCTGCAGTCAAGGGAGAATTACCAAGCTGGGTGTTGGTGCTGGCATACTGCTGAAGGGCCTGCTAGACATGGGCTGCAACAGGATTGTGCTTGGCTTTCAATGTGTGTAGCCCCAAATATCTGGCCACTGGTGGTCTGCATGTGTTGGATGCACTGACCAAGGGGCTCTCTCCACCTCTGACCATGGCCCTGCTGCTTCTGAGCCTGCCACATTACCCTTCTGTGGCATTTGCACAGGGCTGCTGTGGCCATCAGTACTGTGGTCACTACTGCTTCTTTGCTGTCAGTCTGTGCCACCGGGACCTGTCCGTGGGCCTGGCTGCTGGACCCTGCCTCTTAACACGCCACAGCTGGGCCTTCTTGGTTGCTGCCTGGCTTTTCTTGTTGATTTTTTTTTTCTTGATTTTCCTTAAAGTAGCGCCAGAGGCTTACACAAGCAAGCCTGTCCCCCAGGGCCTGGACCCATACAACTTCACGGTTCTGCTCTGTGCAAGTCATAGGGCTCCAGAGGACTGGCTGGCCTGCCACTGCTAATTGTGGCATTCTTGGTCGCACTGGTGGAGCTACCACCCCATCCTGTGACATGGAACCACAAGGTCAGCACCATGAAGGAACCAGTGAAGAGGTTACAGATAGACCCTGACCCCACTGAGGGGATCATCACCAGACCTGCAGGACTCAGTGTTGGTGGTGATGGTGCTGTAATGAATCCTGCAGTGGCATCAGGCACTCTGTTCATCATAGGCACCCTTGTGGTGAGCTAGGTACTTGCAGCTGTGGACTCAGCACAAGGCTGGTGTGCCTATGGCTCTGCTTCTCGTGCCTGTGTATAGCACCACTGCACTGCATCTCCTGCTTAATGCCTGCTCCTGGTCTTGGCTGGGCTGGGCATCAGGCTGGAGCTAAGGGGCTATGTGGAGCCAATACACAGGACTGGACCTGGATACTGATGTAATGTGTGGACCTGGCCTGTGGTCATGTGGTGCTCAGACATGGACTTGGTCATTAGTGAGATATGGCCACAAAGCAGGACACAGAATAGAGATATAGACTGCAATCAGGATTCTGCCCAGTGCTTGAAGGTCCAGGAATATTAGGGACACCAAGTTCTCTAAGACCCTGAGTTTCCATCCCAGATTTGGGGATCTCCTCACCATCCCACCATCAGCAGCTCCAGTTCCATAAAGAAAACAGCTTGTATGTCCAGCTTTACCCTGACCTTCCAGTAGGTCCTGGAAGTCCAGTGAGAGACTGTGGGGAGACTCCCAAGCACAATAGCCATCATCATGACTATTCTACCTCCTCTGTTCAACCCTTTCCCAATTGCAATAAAATATCCTGTCAAAAACCTGCATATGGATTTCAAGGTCTAATCTGCTTGTGGTTTTTCTGACATTTGAATACTTTGTTAAGGGGAATAAGTATGCCAGGAGATTTTAAACCAAATCACAGAACTTATGAAAGGTCCCTCCTGGCCCCAACCCTCCCCTCTCTTGGCCAGGTGTGTGTTCAGGTGGGTATACGAAAAATGTTGGTCTGCTGGGGTCCATCAATGGGCCATTAAGCATATTCTCTCCGCTGGAGTCTTGAGTGGATTTCCCGGGCTTCAGTTTGCTCATCTGTTTCTAAGACAGCTACAAAGCTGTGACGTCAGAAACGCGATGTGGACTCACGTTTGTTCCCAAGAACAGAATTGGGTTGGTCCCAAGGTTTCCAGGGCTTAAGAAGAAAAGTCTAAAAGCAAAGGGTCATGCCAGCGTCTGCCTCCTGCCTCGGTGCTGAACACCTTCCCTCCAGGACCGCGGCAAATCTCCCCTTAAAGCCCCGTCGCCCACTACTCCTTCATGGGACCGGGAGTACGAAGACGGAAGTGAGGCGCCCGGAAAACCCGGCTGTGATGCCTTCTGCCCTTTAAATGGCGCTGACAACTCTGGAGAGTCCCGCCCCTCCCCCAAGGAAGGACACCATTGGCTCTCCCAGACTGTTTCGCTCTCCTATTGGTCAGTGGGCTAATACTCGCATACAGATTGGCCCCAAAGTTTTCTTTCGGTTTCCGGTGTCCCAGCAATGGCGACTGTGGACTCCCTGTCGCTCTTCACCGGCCTCGGCCTGAGCGAGCACAAGGCCCGCGAGACGCTCAAGAACACGGCTCTGAGCGCGCAGCTGCGCGAGGCGGCGACCCAGGTACGAACCTAAGCCCCTGGCCGGGGCTGCCGACTGTGCCCCAGCGCAGCGCCCGGCCGGGTCCGGATCCCGACCAACCCACCTTGTCTTGCTCATGCCTCTCTTACCGGGTTTGGGGCTTATCTCCTAACCCCTCTGACCCCAGGCGCAGCAGACTCTGGGCTCCACCATCGACAAGGCTACTGGGACCCTGCTCTATGGCTTGGCCTCCCGACTCCGAGATCCCCGGCGTCTCTCTTTTCTCGTGAGCTACATAGCCAATAGGAAGATCCACACCGAGACCCAGCTGAGCGGTGAGACCCCTGCCTGTCCTGTCCCTTCCACCTCCAACTCTTCTCCCAGCCAAGATCCCTATCTACCCATTCTGACAAGTGCCCCAAAGTCTCTGGCTTACTAGTTCTATAATCTCCTCTAAACCCAGGCCCTGGCTCTGAGGGATGGAGGGCTACCTCTGGTGTGACTGACTAGGGAACTGTGTAGGTCTGAGGGAGAGTTTCCTTCAGAACACATGCTTCTTTCCTGTGGCCTCAGGGCTTCTCTAGAGGGGTGCAAGGCTTAATTTACCAGGAGGCCAAACTCTTAATTGGGGTTTCATGGGATTAGGGCCTTGTCTTCCTACTCTTTGGAACTGTGATGCACAGACTCCTTGGCTCTTTTTTCTCAGCTGCTCTTGAGTATGTGCGAAGTCATCCCCTGGACCCTATCAACACCACGGACTTTGAGCAGAAATGCGGCGTGGGCGTCATGGTGACCCCAGAGCAGATTGAGGAGGCTGTGAGTCTTTCCCCAGGCATTGGCTGCCTCCTTAGTAGTGACCCTGGAAAGTGTGGCTCAGTTTCTCCAACCAGGAAGACCCAGAGTGAGGGTGTGGGTGTGGGTATGGGTCCCTAGAGTATTGCTGAAGGACACTTTCCTGAACCACATGGTTTGGCTTTCTGTAGGTGGAGGCTGCCATAAATCGCCACCGATCCAAGCTCCTGGTAGAGCGTTACCATTTCAACATGGGGCTGCTGATGGGTGAGCTGGGCCTGGGGCAGAGGACTATATTGTTCTCTCTGGTTATGCCTTTTTTTCTAGGCATGAGTGAGAGGAAGGTGGGGGGAGAAGTAGGAACACCTTAAAAGTGGTCTAGCTGGGCCTAGGCTCTGGTTCCTGAGGTCAGCCAGATCCTTTTCTCGGGAAAGAGGGTGGGAAGTGTCTTCTTTTGCCTTTTTGCAGCTCCTTATGTTCATGTTTCTAGGAGAGGCTCGGGCTGCACTGAAGTGGGCAGATGGCAAAATGATCAAGCACGAAGTAGACATGCAGGTGGGTTCGTCCTTGAGCTGAAGCAGGTAAAGACCCTGCCGTAGAGAGGGCCTAGAGTCCACAGAGGAATAAATAGGGGTGGGAGGGGAAGAGACCCTATTCTTATTCTGATGGTGGATAGTAGAGCCTGGGGCGGTGGGGAAGCACCTGGGTGGGCAATGAAAGTCTTGGACCTCTGGGTTGTGCCTAATTTGGGGTGAGTTGCTTTATTCTGAATCTGTTTCCTCATCATAAATAGAGGGGAACATGGCCTTCATCTCAGGATGCTGGCAGAGACTCACAAGAGGGTGATGGCTTATTTTGATGCTGGGCCCGCAGTTGCTCTCTAAATGGATGTTTTTGTTACCTGTGTCCAGTATGGACCCTCAGGAGGGAAAGAGCATTTGAGGCTAGCAGAACCATGTGAGGAGCAGAGGTGGGATGGGCTATGTAGGTTTTTTTAAGGTGGTGCTGGTAGATAGGCCAGGAAGCCCTTAGGTGGATGGGATGGGTCAAGCTTTGACTTCTGGTCCAGTCCTGACTCTGATCTCTACCCAGGTCCTCCACCTTCTGGGTCCCAAGACGGAGACTGATCTAGAGAAGAAGCCCAAGGTGGGACTGAGCATCGTCCTGGGTCCCTAGGGATGACGTGGGGTAGGGTGAGACTTCAGGCTAGGAGAGGGAGTATCTGACCCTAGTGATCCCAATACCCTGCCCAGGGGAAGCCCTGACCCAATTTCTGGACTTCCCTCAGGTAGCAAAGGTTCGGCCAGAAGAAACAGCCGGGAGGTCAGCGAAGGATGTGGTGGAGAATGGTGAGAGGCTTGAGGCTCCAGTCACATTCAGTTCCCTGATTTCTGGGCTTTCCACCTGATGAGTCTTTACAGCTAGTCTCCTCAGGCCATTGGCTTACTCAGCACCCTGCCTTCTGCTGCAGGACTGGAATTCCTGGTGTTTCCTTTGTTCCCCTTACCCAGAAACTAGCCAGAGGAGGCCTGAGAAGTCTGGTTCTGTATCTCTTGTCTCTGGGGTTGGGGGAAGAGGGGACTGTTTGGTTCTATTTTGGTTGCAGGATATGGGTAGTACTGGCAGGCACCTCCCTGAGCTAGATGTGGTAGCTTTATCCAGAGAATAAGTTTTCCTTGATCTCTTCTCTGCAGGTGAGGCTGTTGGCCAGACCTTGTCTCTGATGGAGCAGCTCCGGGGCGAGGCACTTAAGTTCCACAAGCCTGGTGAGCTGGCAGGTTGAAACTGTGGAGGGAGGGCTAGGTCTGAATAGCAGCTCTTATAGCCAGGCCCCTGGGGTAGGGAGCCCTCGGCTGCAGCCTGGTGTCATCAGGCTTATTCTGGTCTTGACAGGAGAGAACTATAAGACCCCAGGCTATGTGACCACTCCACATACCATGGATCTGCTGAAGCAGCACCTGGAGATCACTGGAGGACAGGTGTGTGGGAGTATTGCCAGGCAAGCTAGTGCAATCATCACTTGCCTGGGGGTTTGGGCTGCCTCCGTACTACCCCACCTTACCTATCACCGTGGCCTCCCTGGGAAGGGGCATCCTTTAATGTAGTCTGAGCTCTGACTTAATTCTTCTGCTTCCATTTCCCTTATCTCAGGTACGTACCCGGTTCCCACCAGAACCCAATGGAATCCTGCACATTGGACATGCCAAAGCCATCAATTTCAACTTCGGCTATGCCAAGGTGAGTGTGTCTGGGGATCTGGTAAACAGGGTGACCACTTGTTGCTCCTATTACTGGGTACCAGAGAGGTGTTCCTACCTTTCCTGATGCTCTATAATGTGACCCAGAGCAGACAGAGGCCATGGAGGGGATACCTAGAAATGTGTGACAGATACCTAGGAATCTACCCCATTGGGCTTATTGGGAGAAAGCTCTGGGTGAGGCAGTGAATTCAAATTTAGGGAAATTCCCAGTGCAACCTCTTGGACTTAGGAAGAAGCTATGCTGGGTTCCACATTAGTATGAGATGCCTTGTTTAGGGCATTTAGATACAGGAAGAGGGGAACAGAGAGTATATCTGTGGTAGAGCGCATGCTTGGTGGGCATGAGGTCCTGGGTTCAATCTCCAGTGCCTCCATTAAGGGGGAAGAAAGGATACAGGAAGATGAGTGAAACTCTTTAAGACATTTTTAATTGTGACGTGGAGAGTTCTGAGAATAGCCCAGTTTGATGAGCTGGACTGTCTGTAGATGCTGATGATGTGGGAGTTCATGGATACTGCAACTCTCCTAGGCCAACAATGGGGTCTGTTTCCTGCGCTTTGATGATACCAACCCTGAGAAGGAGGAAGCAAAGTTCTTCACTGCCATCTGTGACATGGTGGCCTGGCTGGGTATGGATTGGGCAAGGCCTGGGCAGAACTGGTGATCAGTGGGCCTCTCCCTGGGCTATGGTCTGCCCTCAGGTGTCTGGCTGGCTACTAATACTATGTCTCATTCTGCCCCAGGTTATACGCCTTACAAGGTGACATATGCCTCTGACTATTTTGACCAGCTATATGCCTGGGCTGTGGAGCTTATCCACAGGTGAGGCCAGGGTCATGATGTGGTGCCAGACAGGCTGACCAGGACATAGCCATGCTGGGCACTCACACCCCTTTCCCACAGGGGCCAGGCCTATGTGTGCCACCAGCGAGGAGAGGAGCTCAAAGGCCACAATCCACTGCCCTCACCCTGGAGGGACCGTCCCACAGAGGAATCACTGCTGCTCTTTGAGGTGGGGTTCTGGGGGCACCACTGGGTCTGGGCTGGCCAGGATGCTGAGGATAAGATGCCCTTGTGCTGAGTGGCAGCCTGAGCCCTTGCTCCACTCAGGCAATGCGCAAGGGCAAGTTTGCGGAGGGAGAGGCCACACTGCGGATGAAGCTGATAATGGAGGATGGCAAGATGGACCCTGTGGCCTATCGAGTCAAGTATACACCGCACCACCGCACAGGGGACACCTGGTGGGTATGAGCTTGGGGTGGAGTTGTGGAGTTGTTGAGTGGGGCGGTGGACCGTGGGTAGGGCAGAGTGGGGCTGGATGGTGGGGCCCACTGCCTGTGCCCTGCAGGTGCATCTACCCCACCTATGACTACACACACTGCCTCTGTGACTCCATCGAGCACATCACCCACTCACTCTGCACCAAGGAATTCCAGGCCCGGTGAGGGAGCTGGCCCATGGGGTGGGTAGGGCCAGTGGGATTCCAGCAGCCCTTCCTGGTCGGCAGTGGCCAGTCCTGACTCTACCCTCTTACCCCAGACGCTCTTCCTACTTCTGGCTGTGCAATGCACTGGACGTTTATTGTCCTGTGCAGTGGGAATATGGCCGCCTCAATCTACACTATGCTGTTGTCTCTAAGAGGAAGATTCTCCAGCTTGTGGCAGCTGGCGCTGTGCGGTAGGTGTGGCTGTTTGGCTCACTGAAGGCTGCTGATACTTGTAGCATGTGCTGTCAAAGGCCTTTTCACCACCTCCTTGCCCACAGGGATTGGGACGACCCACGGCTCTTCACGCTTACAGCCCTGCGACGGCGTGGCTTCCCACCTGAGGCCATCAACAACTTCTGTGCTCGGGTATGGCCCAGTGGGCTGAGTGGGCAGGTTGGGGCTGAGCACAGCAGTATGTGGTTATGGCTGTGACTGAGGCTGACCTTACCTGCTAGGTGGGGGTGACAGTGGCACAGACCACAATGGAGCCACATCTGCTAGAAGCCTGTGTGCGTGATGTGCTGAATGACACAGCCCCGAGGGCCATGGCTGTACTGGAGTCATTACAGGTGGTCATCACCAACTTTCCTGCTGCCAAGGTAGGTTTGTGTCAGTGTGTGTGTCAGGTATGTGCCTCTGGATCTGGCTGTGGGAATCCCAGTGCCTAGTTATGACTCAGATACCTATCTCCTTCTATAGTCCTTGGACATCCAGGTGCCCAACTTCCCAGCTGATGAGACCAAGGGCTTCCATCAGGTCCCCTTTGGACCCATTGTCTTCATCGAAAGGACTGACTTCAAGGAGGTGAATGGGGGGAAGGGGTGGAGGTTCCTGTTTGCTCCTGAGCCCAGTCCTGAGGTCCTGTCATCTGTCATTCCATCTACTTCCTGCTTCAGACAAACCAACCCCTGCCAGACACATGGGTGGGGAGAAGCCTCTTGAACCTGTCTGACCCTTGCAGCCTCTTGTGTCCACCCCATTTCCTACCTCTAGGAGCCAGAGCCAGGCTATAAGCGCCTGGCATGGGGCCAGCCTGTGGGCCTGCGGCATACAGGCTACATCATCGAGCTGCAGCATGTTGTCAAGGTGAGAGCCAGCTGCAGCCTTCCTACTGCAGTGCCTGCTGGGGTGAAAGTCTCGGTGCAGCCTGTAGCCTTGGTAGTGGTCTCCAAGTCTGATTGCAGTTCCCCTTGACTTCCAGGGCCCCAGTGGCTGTGTGGAAAGCCTCGAAGTGACATGCAGACGGGCAGATGCTGGAGAAAAGCCCAAGGCATTTATTCACTGGGTATCACAGCCTCTGAAGTGTGAGATTCGCCTCTATGAGCGACTGTGAGTGAACAGAGCTGGGGTAGGGGCAAGTTCAAGATGGGCATTGCTGTGGCCGCCCAGTTGGAGTCTCACCTTCATTCTGGCTACAGATTTCAGCACAAGAACCCCGAAGATCCTGCTGAGGTGCCTGGTGGATTCTTAAGTGACTTGAACCCGGTAGGCTCATGGGGTGTGGGGTGAGGGTGGTGGGCCTCTCTGTCTGGATGGCTACCTGAGTTCCTTGTCTGTAGGCATCGCTACAAGTGGTGGAGGCAGCATTAGTGGACTGTTCTGTGGCTCTGGCAAAGCCCTTCGATAAGTTCCAGTTTGAGCGGCTTGGCTACTTTTCTGTGGATCCAGACAGCTACCAGGGACAGGTGCTTGAATTTACCTTTCTGTAATAATAGTGGCTACCATTCACTGTGCAAGCGCTTTCTTATTTAATCCTCACCACTTGATATGGGGTTCATGTTCTGTTTATGAGGAAACAGGCTCAGAAGTTAAGTTCACACACAAAATTTTGTATGGACCTGCTTTTCTCACTCAAGATAGGGGCAGGCATGGGGATTGTTAGAATCCTTTTAAAATGGAGGCCCAGAGCCATCCAGTCCTTGAGTCCTTTATAATAATAAAGTTATTAGGAATTGAAGTTTCTTGACCCTTGGCTCCTCTCGGATGAGGTGAGGGTTGGAGTGTTGTCCTGGTTCTGGCCTGGTGGTCATTCTTACACCTCTTCCCTCCAGCTTGTATTCAACCGGACCGTGACACTGAAGGAGGACCCAGGAAAGGTGTGAATTAGAAGCCCCATGGACCTACCTCATCCTCTGGAGGCTTGGGGTACCCAGACTCCATGTCAATAAAGAACAGTTTAATCCCCCTGGAGTCTGTGTTACCTCTCTGCCCTCCTAGCGCCTGATGGCCTAGAGCCATGCTGGGGTTGGGGGAAGGTGCAGTGCACACAGGGCTGACAGCTTTGAAACCACTGGTGCACTCCTTGGTGCTCAAGGGCAGGGGCCTGGGCCTGACTGGATATCTTCCACACCTGGTCTGAGGGAATGGCAGGTCCTGGGCTGCTGCTCCACTGTTAGGAGCCCTGTGTCAGAGGGACCTGGAAGGCTTGTGTCTGCCTGCATGCCTGGCTCCAAGTTCCATCATTCAGCTAGTAATTGAGTGCCTACTATGGGCCAGGAACAGTGAGATGAGGAAGACTTGTGCAGTGGCCTTCCAAGTCCACCATCTAGTTGGGGAAGCAGAGGGTGACCAGGCACTGTGCAGGAGAGGTCTCCCTGGGGCCTGTGTGAGGCTGGAGGAGCTTCCTGACCCTGCCTGGGCCTCAGAAAACTAATCTCAGGAAATACCTCCTGAGCAGAAACCCAAAGGACTAGGAGTCCACCAGAGCAAGGGGAACAAGTGCAAAGGTCCAGAGGCCTTTTTAAGAAAGATCCTATGGTAGACTGGTTGCCCTCTGGGGCAGTGTGGGCTACTGGTGAGGCCCATGTGCGCCTGCAGCTTTAACACTTTCCACATTTTCCCTGTATACAAACACCAGGCTACTGGAGGCCCGCTTTAAGGTGGACTGGACTGCAGAAGGCTGAATTAGGATGACAGCAGATGGAGGGTGAGGGGTGGGTCCCACATGCTAGGGACTCCTGGAGTAGAGTGAGCAGGGGCTTCCAAGGTAGGGTGCAGCTGGAGGCGCTGGGATTAGGTCAGGGGTTTTGGGGGGCCACCTTAAGTAAGAGGCCGGGCTCCGCGGCGCGACCCAAGGAGGCCCGGGAAGACAGCAGCAGGGTCCACAGAGCGAGCTTGGAGTCCTGGCTTGCCCAGGCTCCTTGGCTAGGCCGAACTCCAGCCCTGACTCCGCCCCACATGGAGGGGAGTCTGAGGGCGGGGCTCTCTGCCCCACCCCCCGGGCTCTTCTCTTTGCTATTGCAGCCCTAGGTTCGGCCCTTCTCTTCGGCAGAAGCGTTCCCTTTAAGTCTGGCCAGGAGGTAGCCTCAACTCTCGCGGGATTCGATGCTTCAATTATCGCGAGAGAGGCATTCAGCACCCATTGGCTGGGAGGGTTGAATGTAAGATGGCGCCCAGGGAGCTGTGAGGGGAAAATCCTGTCGGTCTTGGAGCGGCGACGGCAGAACCGGGGCCCCGAGCGGTGCGGCGGGGCCAGCGGGTAGAACGGCGGCGGCGGCGGCGGCGGCGACGTCGCCGGGTGAGGGCTCCAGTGGGGGCAGGGATGCGGCGAGGTTGCGGCCCTGAGACAGCGGGCCCACCCCACACAACGGCGGGCGGGGGCGGGCGGGACGCTGCCGCTGGGCCCAGGAGACCTCGGGGCGGCTCCGGAGCCGAGAATGTCCCTGGGCTCGCGCGCCCCCGCCCCCTGGGTGGGGGAGGGGCGGGTTGGGGATTCGGGTGGGCGCGGCGCGCGAACGCGCGCCGGTGCTCGCGCGCGACCGGGCCTGTTTATACGTTCGGGCGCGCGCGCGCTGTGCGGCCCTCCCGGTGCGCGTGGCCGCTGACGTGCGCGTTCCCGGCCCGGATATCTCTGTTCCTGGAGCTGCAGCCCGTGGGCCAGAGCAGCTTTCTGGGGCGCGCGCCCCGAAGCCGGGGGTCGCGGGCGGGCGGGCGCGCGCGCCCTACTGTTGGGTGGTGGCACCGCTGCGAGGGCGCGCGGGACACCTCTGCTGCGGGGAGGGGCGGCTGGCGGGCGGGCGCCTCGCAGTGTGTAGAAGGTTGCGGGTTGGGCCCTTCCTGCTCAGGTGACGTCCCCGGACCGCCGGGGCCTAGGCCTAGGGAAAAACCAACCAGCTTTGCGGTCTGCCTTGCGGCCCCGCTTCTTTGCGAAGCGGGCGAGATTGCTGGATCTCTAAGAATGCGGTGTTCCGAGGCCCTTGTGCAGGGTGGGTGCTTGGGAGGTTGCTGTCCTGATTCTGAAACTGATCCCTGTTGGGTTTATGAGAGCGGCGAACCCCCTCGACTTTATTCACCTTGTTTTGATGCTTTGTGCTAGAGAGGGAAGGCAAATCCTAGAAGGCCCTTCAGTGGTACCTGCTTTCTTGTCATTAGAAAGTAATTCTACTTGAGCACAATTCCTACACGTCACCTCTGTGCGCTCCGGAATGGGATCCACTTCTTCGGACGCTGTGGAACCACCCAAGCTCTAAAATGACACTTTAAATCCTTAAACGCAGCCTTTCCCTCTATGTGAGTGGGAGGGGCTTACTTGTATTCTGTTATGTTAAGGGCCCGCTATTGCTCAGCCAAAAAGTTGCCGAAGCAAAATTGAACAACCTGAGAATCTTTTCTTGTTTTGTAAATCCAAAGTTCTCCAGCAGAAATTCCTAAAATCTGCCTATGTCTCACTTTTGATGGAGGATTTCAATCCGTTTCAGCTCCCCGCCGTCCCCCCCCCCCCCGCGCCTTGAAATCCCAGCACTGTGTTCTGATGCCAGGGGAGTTCTAGGTTTGTCCTAGAGAAATGTGCACTTCTTTTTCCTAAGACAAAACATCTGCTAGTTTATATTTTACAGTTTTGCTTCATTAAGTTGAAGGAAAAAGAAACCAAAAGAAGCTAACAAAATCAATAAAATTGATAATGATGGGGTACTTTTTCCTAATATTCTGTATTATTTTAAGAACAAAGTTAAAATTTAATAAGAGGCTGAGGGTGGAAGGAACTTCTTTGTTCTATCTTCTTCAGAATGTTACAAGTCTTAAGAACTCAGGACAAGCAGCAGAAATACATGCAACATGGTGACTGGTGAGTTAAAATCGTTCATATGCTGGAAATACGTGTGCAGTTTTTTTTCCCCTGGTAATATTGAAACATTACACATCCTGCCAATCATTCTGGGTGCTGTCTGCCAGAAACTGCTAGGTGCTGGAAAATTGAATATGTGGGACAACTGCATCTTTGAATCCAGCTGGTTTGCTGCTTGAACAGTTTTTCTCTCTTAAAATATAAGTCAGTGCAACTTTAAGGTTTTAGCATGACAAGACATCAGCTTTTCTAAGGACCCGAATGGTTCAAAGACAAGCAGTCAGGTTAACCTAGAATACACTTAAATTTTTAATATACCATTTAAACCTGCTTTTTCTGGAATATCTTTGTTTTTAACCATTAAGTTTGAGATCTGCCTTTCAAATTGGTGTCTGTACAAAAATTTTTTCATAAGCTTATTATTAAGATTTACCTATTAAAAGATGTCCTACTTCCAGTCCTCTGTGATGAATAATTTGTGTATGTCTTCATGAACCTCTGCCTTTCCACATCTCCTTTCAGCTTATGTTGCCATTTTAAAGGAAAGATCAAATAGTGTTTGAATTTTCTTGTAAATTTGAATTGCTCCAAAAAGGTAACCAAAGTTAGGAGCTCTGGGTGTGGCTGTCTTCTATCATGACAGCTTCAGAATCTTTCAGAAGGGATTTCTTCCTTCAAGCTTGCCTGTCTTCTTTTAACTTAAGTGCAAATTTGTCTTTGATGTGCCGTGCTTCTTGCTTGTCTGTTTTTTAAATGGTCACTTTATCTGTAATGGTCTTATTTCTCAGCCTCAGAATGAGATGTTACATGAACACCTGTTCTTTTCAGTTACTTTGTATATAGGTTCCTGCATTTTGTTCCAGATGTTATAAGTTATTAGTCCTTTCCAGGCTTCAGTTAAGTGCTTTGTTAGTTTTTCCCTAAGTGTCACAGTGGATTGTGATTTCTAATTGTGGCTGCAGGAAGAAATAATAGATTAACCCCTTGCTTTTCTGGAAAGAGGAAAAGAATGGTTTCACACTTTAGGCTGGGGCAAAACTGTAGGAAGAGCTGGTAGGCTGTGTCAGAGAGCTTGTGTGTGTGTGTAAAATATCTATCTATATTAATTCAACTGATCTGTATACCGTTTAATGAAAAATTATAAAGTGAACCACTGTGTAGCTAGCACCTCGGAACTAGAACAGTGCCAGCACTTCTGAACCCTTCATGGAGCCCATCCTGGTCACAGCTTCACAACTCCTATTGCTGTTCTGACTTCTGTGATAATTGTATTTTTTGTTTTTCTTTTTAGTACCTTGTACCCCTCAACAATGTAATTTTATTTAATTTTGAATTTTATATAAATGGAGCCATAATGTATCTTATGTTTTCTTTTAGCTTTGTGCTTGTGAAATTCATCCACATTTTGTTCATTCATCCTTGTTTCTATATAATATTCTGCTGGATGAACATACCATAATTTATTTTTTCATTCTATTACTGATAGACATCTAGAATCTTTCCAGTTTGGGGCTAGTAAGAATGCTACTATGAACATTATTGTGTAAATACCTTTGTATATGTGTGTGTCATATACATCTAGGAATAGAATTGCTGGGTCATGTGGAATGGATGTTTTTAGTTTCACCAGATAATGCAAACAGTTGTACCAGTTTACAGCCCATCAGTCGTTGGTAGGAATGTGAATTAGAAAAGTTCCTAGCTGAAAGTATGTTGTCCAGAACTAGAACCATGGTAAAAATGCCCCTACATCAGGGATTCCTGTCTGGTGAAGGTATGGGGCAGATGAATGTTCCAATGGGATCATTTCTATCACAAACCCTATAGTGGGTTAGTATCTTTTTTTTTAACCTCCAAAGAATTTTATAAAACTAGTTAATACTTTGAACAAATACAAAATAACTAGGTAAGAATTAAAATTACGCACTCTAAACCCAAGAAAGCGGAGACACCATTATAAGCCAAATCATTCTCTGAGCCGGTCATCCCAGGTTACAAAAATGCATAAAACAAAACTTGTACTTTTTAGGCTTAGTGAAGAGAAATAAAACAACTCCAGAAAGAGGGCTAGTATCTTTAAGAATAGAAATATGTCTCCTAATCTCCTTTGAAATGACTCCTTAAGTTAATTAGGACAAATGTGGCTGCAACTTCTTAAAATGGGTATTGATTTTTTTTTTTTCCACACAAATGTATTCTTCAAACCAGAACTAAGCTATGAGGATTCACTGCTAATAGATGTGAGCCTTGAAAGGGGCCCAAAAGCATGACTATTGGGTAACCAGGAAGAGGCTGGGCTCTGAGACAGCTCCTGGTGTCTTCTCTTAATCCATCACATATTCAAGACCCACTCTGCAGAGCTGCATGAGGAGCCAGGAAGAGTATCAGATTTGAGAGGACCCAAGAAGGGGTAATTCCCCTGAGTACTTAGACCTTCCTTTAGCACCTAAATAGAAGAAAGAAATTAGCAAACTGAAATGTAATAGATTGTTGCTTTGGACTAACGTTTGTCTATAGTACCATCTTACGTCCTAGTGATAAAATAATTAGAATAATGATAACATTGATATATCTCGGGTCTGCTTTGTGTCAGGCACTGTGCTAAGCTCCAGTAGAAGGAACTACAGGGGAAATACCATTGACAATATGTGTGTTGTAGTGAAAATTTCCTGAGTCTGTTGTTGAGGGGTTGGTTTACCTGTTTATTGTTTTGCAAAGCAGCTATACTTAAAGTATTCAGAAGCAAATGCTTGTTTACAGACTCCTCCACCCCAGTGAGCCCCAGAGTGTTTTCCCCTCCATTTCTGACTCCAGAAATTGGGAGTACTCAACTCCCAATTCATGTTTTCCAGAAGTATTCTAGTTAATCAGTTTATTTATTGCTCTCACCAAGTCTTTGACTTGGAGCTAATTAAGAATATTGTTTGTTTTAGGGTTATACAGAGTAGTTTCGTTAAGTTTATCCATTTTTATTTCTCTTGTTACCAAGGCTTAGCATTGTGTATCTTGTGAGAAACATCTTGAAGTTAACAGTCTCCATTATTATGCAAGCTTCTGGTGCTTGGTAGTTTTGTTTGTATTTTAAGAGTTTCAGATTTTGACGGAAAAATCAAACTGTGATCAACCATAATTGTTAATGTATCTGTTAC
The DNA here is from genome assembly GCF_048773025.1 of Camelus bactrianus. Lineage (NCBI taxonomy): Eukaryota > Metazoa > Chordata > Mammalia > Artiodactyla > Camelidae > Camelus > Camelus bactrianus. The sequence continues at coordinate 34,252,935 of NC_133555.1, forward strand.
TGTTTTGTGGTATAACTGCTGTGCAAAAAGTGTTACTTTTTAACTATGTTTTTGGTTTAATACAAATTGTGGAGAATACAGGAGTGTATTAAACAGGAGGAAATTTAAGTCTTACTGTGATTTTACACCATCCAGGCATAACTGCTGTTAGCATTTAAATGCAATTTTTGCCAGTTTTTTTTCTTATGTACACAACTAAACCATACAGGGATAAATAAATAAAATTGTATTGGTTCCCTTTTTGTACATAATGTATTTCTGTGCCATTAAATTTTTAAATTTTAAGCCAAACGTTTTGGTGGGAGGAGGGATGGGAATCTTCTTTTTTTATTTTTTTAAGTAACTGTGTTACAGAAAGATCTGTGGAATCATACACAAAAAGCTTAGAAGCAGACCTTCTTTATATATATTTGGTATATAATCACAGTGGCATTTTAAATCAGTGAACAAAGGAATTTCAATAATTCAGTAAATGGTAAAGGGACAATTTGTTTGGTCTTTGGTAAAAATAATATTAGGCCTTTACCTCACACTATGCAAAATAAATTCTAACTAGATCAAAGCATTGTATAAAAAATTACACTGTAAATTTAAAGTCTGTAGATGAATGACTTTATGGTAAAGGAGAACTTTTTCTGAGCATAAAAGCAAAGGAAAAAACCATTACCACTATTAAGAATTTGTTTAATTTTTCTCAGCGTTTTTCTTTACTCACTGACTAGTCTGAAATATTTAAGTGTATATCTGAAGCTTTTTGGCTTTCCTCTCTTCTAAGCAGCACTTTTGTGTCAGGTCAAATGCTGACTTAGTGTACTTTCATTATTGGGATGTGTCAGTCTGGTAGATACTGCCAAGTGAGCAGGTTAAAAGGACAAGAAATGAAGCCATGTGTGTTTTAGTCTATAAATGAGCAGATTGGAATGTTCTTTCAGATTGACTTTTTCTATTATATATATGTTTTTTAAGTACTCCATTGAATCCATTATTTGTTAATATTTTTTAGCTTCCTCTCATTTAGTGTTTCTCAAATGATTCTGTGGACTTTACAGAGTCAGTGAAGAATCTCCTGAGGGCTTAGTGAAAGAAAAAAGCAATAGGAATTGGGAAGCAGTGGCTTCTGCTTAGAGCCAGCAGTAGACTCTAAGCTTGGAGCACTGCAGAGGGTTTTTTATATTTTGGAGTCAAAACTGCTTAAAACATATGGCTAGCTACAAACCAAAAGGTGATTTTATAATAGGATATTTCAAAAAATTTCACAGTAGAGAACATAAAGAACCTATGTATGAACCTTTATTAACATTTTCTAAGTTTTATAGAATTTTTTCTACTTCAAGATGTTGGTCTTTTCCTTTTTTTGATGAAAACTTAAATACTGAACTTTGAGGTTTTATAACAGATACTTTTCCAAGCTTTTATTCCATTCTTACTTGCCCTTCTGCTCAGGGAATAAATTTATATTTGGACTATTCTTGTAGTGGCTTTTTTGAAGGTAGTTTTCTAGAAGTACTGACTGATAGGATTTATTTGGAGCAAATTGGTTTTATTGTTGGGACCTTGATTATTTAAAAAGTTTGATTTGATATGAAATGCTGTGTTTTAAAACTAAAAGGTTAAACAGAAGCTGTACTCAGCTAAATTCTTGTCAAGAATAGAGGGCATGGAAGTTTAATTTCCTTATCTTACATGGTGGGAAGTCCAGAAATACTGTAAAATTAATAAGTCTACGAGTAGAGATTTACAGCTATGAAAATGGTCATGACAAAAATTAAAATAAGACTGAGCAAGGGTTAGTGAGAGGAAGGTAATCTATTTTTTAATTATTATTTTTTAAAACTTTTTTTATTGAGTTATAGTCATTTTACAATGTTGTGTCAAATTCCAGTGTAGAGCACAATTTTTCAATTATACATGAACATATATATATATTCCTTGTCACATTTTTTTTTTCACTGTGAGCTACCACAAGATCTTGTATATATTTCCCTGTGCTATGCAGTATAATCTTGTTTATCTATTCTACATATGCCTGTCAGTATCTACAGATTTTGAACTCCCAGTCTATCCCTTCCCAACCCCCTCCCCTTTGGCAACCACAAGTTTGTATTCTATGTCTATGAATCTGTTTCTGTTTTGTATTTATGTTCTTTTTTTAGATTCCACATATGAGCGATCTCATATGGTATTTTTCTTTCTCTCTCTGGCTGACTTCACTTAGAAGGACATTCTCCAGGAACATCCATGTTGCTGCAAATGGTGTTATGTTGTCGGTTTTTATGGCTGAGTAGTATTCCGTTGTATACACAATGGAATACACCACATCTTTATCCAGTTGTATACACAATGGAATACACCACATCTTTATCCAGTCATCTGTTGATGGACATTTAGGCTGTTTCCATGTCTTGGCTATTGTAAATAGTGCTGCTATGAACATTGGGGTGCAGGTGTCTTTCTGAAGTAGGGTTCCTTCTGGATATATGCCCAGGAGTGGGATTACTGGGTCATGTGGTAAGTCTATTCCTAGTCTTTTGAGAAATCTCCATACTGTTTTCTACAGTGGCTGCACCAAACTGTATTCCCACCAGCAGTGTAGGATGGTGTCCTTTTCTCCACAGGAGAGAAAGGTGATTTAAATGCTCTAAACTTACCTTTGCTAAAGTGTTTAAAATTGGTAGATTGAGAACCAGGAGTCAAAGCATACTCAGCTGTTTTTAACTTTTTATTTTATACCTTCCTATACTATTTGAACAATTTTCCTAAGAAAATATATGTATTCCTTTTACCCTCCTCCTCCCAAAAAAAACAAAGACAAAAAAAAAAAAAGCAAAAAGTAGGTGGGATTTTATACTGAAAAGTGAAGAAAGCTTGTTTCTAGGAAGAAAAGTTGGTGTAATTCTGCTATATATTTATTATCAGACTTCAGATGAGGCTTAAGCCTCCTTCATTACTGAAACTTCAAAGAGTGAAGGAAAGTAAGGTCATGAGGAAGATTCTGTGGACAACTGAGTAGTATTTGTGTGAAGGTTTTTCAGTTCTATAAACTTAATTTGCAGTGTTTGATACAGTAGCTATGATTCAAGCAATGTCTTAAGTATTTTATGTGAATGCAACTAATTGTTGAAGAAAATATATTTGAGGAAGTATAAATTCCAGTTGCCTTCTGCTTTTCTTCTATAATGGAGGTGAAAAACTGAAATGTGTACCAGCATGGTAGCAAACTGGTTAATGACTATTCACACAGTCTTTTCTTTGTCCCTTTTCGAGCAGAAGGGTATATGTAATTGGATATTAGGGTCACATATTTTGAACTTTGTAATGTTGTTGGTCTGTATTATGAGAGATGCCTTCTTAAGAAGGAAATTTCAATTGTGATGCTTTTATCAAAAGGAAGCTTTAACACATTCTGTGCCAGTGTGGTGACTGTGGGTCGCCTACACTGTAGTGACCTGCTCTGAATATGTAACAGAAGGATGAAGTGCTTGGCCTTGTTGCTCCTCCTGCTCTTTGTGCCATGAGTATCATTGATAGTTTAGTCTTGAGGTCCCATAGCAGACCTTCTAAGTTTCTGCTCTGAGAAAGATAACTGAAAGCCCTTGCAGCAAAGAGAAGGGAGAATTGGGCAAGGGAGATGGTTAGAAGAGAGGCGAGAAAGGGACGAACAAGAGTTAAATTTCAGAAGACTAGAGACCATCAGTGACAGTTTCACCTTGCACTCCCCTGACCTGTATTTGTGTCCTCCATAGTCTCTTGTGCGTAAGGTCCCTGAGAAGTGTAGGCACTCCTGAGAGTAGTAGCATAGGAATTTTGATTTTAGACAGGATGAGGTATATGTAGTGTTCCTTATTTTTGGAGGAATGTATTTGCAGTATATTACGGGCATCAGTATAAAAGATTTATTGCTGGGTCTGTGCTTGAAAGTGCCCAAATACAATTTGTATACTATACTTACAAAGTGCCCCACAGAAATATTGCCAGTGTCAGTAAATTAACAGTAAGGATCATGTTTTTCCTTTGGTCTCACTCTTGCCCTGGATAAATAGAATTTTTTTTCCTCCCAAGGTATAAACTAACCATTTACTAGGGAAAAGCATACCATTTATGGTTGTGAATTATAGTTGTTACAGGAACAGGGTCATAATCCTTGTTCCACATTGAATTCCAAGTGCAACAGATATACAGAAAGTACCTACATGTGTCAGCCATTCAGAGGACCAGGACACAGCCCTGTCTACCAGAGTTTAGAGCCAGGTGGAAGATAGGAGATGAATACCCACACACCTTTTATCTGTTAACATAGACAGTGAAAGAGAGACTAATATTTCTAGCCTGATGGCTCAAGGAAACAAATCACTTTCCCAGACATTTGAGATTGACTGAGTCTTTTTCTGGCAAAGAGATTGACTTTGTTTTCTTTGCTTTCATATTCTGCCATTGCTTTTGTTCTGGAGGTGGTACTGGTCAAGAGAGAATGGTATGAAAGCAGCAGTGACAGAGTACTCAGCAGTTCATAGATAGATTGCATGGTTGTCCCCCAGTTAACTGAGAGCTGCTGTCCATCCCTGCTGATTAATTCTTAAGGTAAATACTGAGATGAAAAATTTGCAGAATTGATTTCCGAACGTTAGTAATGACCTAGTTATTTAATGTACTATTCAACTCGTTCCCCCAATTTTAATAATATTAGTTACTATTTCTATGGCACTGTCTGTATGTCAGGTGCTTTTCTAAGTGCTTTACATATATTTAATTCTCATGTCAACTTTGTGAGGTAAATACTATTTTAATTCCCATTTTATAGACAAAACTAAAGTTAACTGACTTGTGTAGGATTACACAACTAAGGAGAGATCGAGCTGGGATATGAACCCAGGAAGGCTGGCTCAAATCTGCTCTTAACTAGTAAACTCTGCTACAGAAGAATGTGAGCAGAATATGGCAAATGGGATTTTTGGTGTTTCTGGTGGGAGATGAAGAACGCATGCCTTGTCTCTAGGGTTTTGCCACAGCTAGGTGACACATACCTGTCCCTTTGCTGTAGGACATAGTTGGCAGTGGAAATAGAACATGTCAGTAGGAATACCTGCTCCTAGCTTCCTCTGCGATGGTCACAGAGCAGTGTTTGCATGTGACTTTTATTGTCCAGTGCTTGGCTCTGTGGAGAAGATGGAATTGGCCTAGAGCTGGGTGGAGAGTGTATTTTCAGCCCATTTCATCCAGTATTGTGACGCATGCTTTTGTTTTTTGTTTTCAGTGTGTTAGTTTGATTTAAGAAATGTTTATGGAAACAATTTTCAGATGCCATTAACTGAAAAAATAATGTTGTTTAATAAAATTTTACTTTGGATTCCAGATATGCACAGCTGCCTTGAATATTCCACTATGGTGTAAGAGTGATTGCTCTGTGCATTTCAAGATGTAAAAACAATGGCATAATTTTGAGTTCTGTCCATTTATTTCTAGGAACCCTAAGGACTCTGCAATATGAATAATTCTCTGGAGAACACCATCTCCTTTGAAGAATACATCCGAGTGAAGGCGCGGTCTGTCCCGCAACACAGGATGAAGGAATTTCTGGACTCACTAGCCTCCAAGGGGCCAGAAGCCCTTCAGGAGTTCCAGCAGACGGCTACCACTACTATGGTGTACCAACAGGGTGGGAACTGCATTTACACTGACAGCACCGAAGTGGCCGGATCTTTGCTTGAACTTGCCTGTCCGGTCACTACCAGTGTTCAGCCACAAACCCAGCAAGAACAGCAGATACAGGTTCAACAGCCACAGCAGGTTCAGGTAAAAGGGAAATGTTGAGGTGCATCCTATTTAATAGACTTTATTTGCCATCAGAATTTTGGTTAGTAGAGCATCACATCTATATACAGATGGTTAGAGGTTATTCTCACTAGGGAGTATTCTAGGGGTTTTTGAAACATTTTATTTAACACAAGGGCTTTCATAGTTAACACTGACTAATAATATTTGCAACTGTTGTAAACTGAAAAGACCACAGATACTTGCCTCTTGCTTTGCAGAACTGAACAGTATAGAAATTGGGGTCTTCTGGGACTGGATTTTGATGTGTTATAGCTGTGTGTGACTGAAGCTTCCCTTCTGTCTGTGTCACCCAGAGGAGATCAAGAACATAGAAAGGCTGGTCTTAGCTCATTACTATAAAGCATGATATTTGGAACTTTTAAAATTTTATTTAAATTTTTTTGTGTGTAGTTTTTCTCTGAGAGGGGAGGTAATTAGGCTTATTTACTTATTTATTTTTGGAGGAGGTGCTGGGGATTGAACCCAGAACCTTGTGCATGCTAAGCATGCACTCTACCACTTGCGCTATATCCTCCCACCTAGAACTTTTTTTTTAAAATGGAAAGGCTGTCATATTTTAGTGATCTTCAGTTAGTTGTATGGTTCCATGACTCAGGTCACCTGTAGATTTCTAGGCCTGCATTTGATATTTATAAGCCTTAAGAAATGATACTAATTGATAATAAGCTTACTGAAAAAGGAGAAACTAGTATATTTGCTGAGAAGGTACAAATTTTTCTCTTTATGGGGTCCTTGTGTGAAAGTAAATGTCTCCAGTTACAATTGCTGCTCTCTTGCTACTGTCTGTTGTGGTTGCATTTCATTTTGCCCTCGATGACTTTTCCACCAAGAGTATAGGAAAGGAAGTGGAACATGATGGAGAGGCAGGAGTCTGAAGAGATGTGTTTGTTGAGATAGAAGTCTTGGCCCCTTTGCCCCTTAGGAATGTAGGTGGGAAAATTAGAAGGGCTTTGGAGTTGCAAATTCCTGGGTTTAAATTTGGCTTGAGCTTTTATTTGTTAACATGATCTTAATCTTTTTAGCTCTAGTTTTTCTGTCTGTCAATAGGGTTAATACTATTTAGTGAGACTGAATGAGATAACAAGAAAGCATCTGGCACATGAAGGGATGCAGTCGTTTATTCCAGTCTTTGTAAGGAAGGAATGGTACAGGAAAGGTAAATCAGAGAAGGCTGACTTTTCGGTTCAAGAAATTATTCTGCTGTTATTTACAGCTTGGACCTTCTTTTCCATTAGATTAAAATAGTTTGGGATTTGAGTTTAAAGTGTAGTTTAAGACTTTATGTTCAAGATGGCTAATTGAGATCACCTATTAACATCATCATCTTCCCCAAACCTCGTGTAAATGAAAGAAGAAATACAAATATAATAATAAACCCATGAGATAAGTACAATATGGTGGGCTCACATGTATTCATATTTTCCCATTCTGAGTGACTGAAAAGATACTTTAAAAAAAATTTTTTTTTTTCCTACCAGTGCTAGAAAAAACAAATACCATCAAAAAAACCACTAAATCTGAGAAATTGCTGTAAGAGAGGATGCAAACAATCAGATGACAGGAATTCATGTAGGAGAAAACTTTTGGGGAAGGTGGAACAGTTTTCAGGGTTCCTAATCTGAGAAGTGGAGATTCCAAAGAGCAGAAGGCTACCCTGGGGACTCTTGGGACCTGTGGACTGGGAGTTGACCAAAGACTTTAAAATAGATACAGGCTCGTGTGTCTGCCTATGTTATGAGTAGATACCAGGTATAGGATAAGGGTGGCTCTGCTGATCAGTGGACAAAGGATATTATTCTGTTAGTGAAGTAAGGCAGTCTGCTCCTTTTTTGGAAATAAAGTCGGATACCTCACATAATACAACTAAGGTTCAAATGGGTTGAAGAGTCAGATAAAAACAAAACAATGAAACTGTTAAAAGGCAGCATAGAAGATTTTTGTAATTTTAGGTTGTGGAAAGCCTTCCTAAGGAAGAAAGTAAACTCTGAGATAGCTTTCCCAATCTTTTTTTTACCCTGAAGGTATCTTTGAAATAATTTTCAGGTCTCAGGGAATCCTTGCATAAAAATTACTATATTTACAGCTCATGGAATGTTAACTTGATCAGCAAGCGATATAATAATTCAATAATAGTTATCAGTGCTCTTTTGACAAGAATGATACGTATTTTTTTCTATGGATCTACATTTTGACCACCTTGTTAGGGTACTTTTTATGTGTGATTCTGTTCCCCACATACAGGTTGTCAGTTTTAATTCAAGTTATTGTGTAGAGGAGAATTCATTTGTTCCTTTTTAAAAAAATTTCTTACTTGAAGGTTTTTTGCCTTATTCTGTAGTCCTAAAAACCACAAATTTCTACTGTACAAGTTGCCAAGATATAGTTTGTGGTATATGATATGTGCAAGAGTAGTTTTTTCCCCCTTTATTTAAAATTAAAGATGACCTTTTAGCCAACCTTTCTTGAACCAAAGGGTAGTTAAGCCTTGCTTACCTTTCTTGAGACTAGTCTTTCTTTCCTTTTCATAAATTTTTAAAGTTCTTAAAGCAAATTTATTTTCATTGATAACTGGCTTAAGCCAGATGGATTTAGTTTTTTCTAGAAGTTGACTTTCTAGATTGAATTTAAATAAAGATTGAAGAGTGATACTAATTAATGTTACTTACTTGAAAAAAAATTTTTTTTAAGGCATCTGGGATTCCAGGCATCCTTTTTTTTTTTTTTTTTGGTCAGTGGTTGGGGAGGTAATTAGGTTTACTTGTTTATTTTTATTTTAGCAGAGATACTGGGGGATTGAACAAAGGACCTTGTGCATGCTGAGTATGTGCTCTACCACTTGAGCTATACCCGCTACTTGAAAATTGACAATTTTTATAAACCTAAAGCTATCAATATCATAAACCAGACAATATTAATAAATATATGGCTAAAGATACAACTTTAAATAAGACTTTGAAAAAACATTTTTTTTCTGAGTGGTATCAGTCTCAAATATAGGCCTAGCAGTTACAAAATTATTTTATACACATGCTGGCTTCTTGATCTCTTTTATAGGTTTCTGTACTAAAAGTAGCACATGAGGCATAGAGAGGTTAAGTCATCTTCCAGTAACTAGCATTTGCACCCAAGCTGTCTTATCTTGAGCCTGTGCTCCTAGCTAGTACTCCTAATACACAAAGAATTTACAAACTAGAAAAAAATACTATAGTGGAAAAAGAAACAGAGGATATAAATAGCATATCAAAAGATGCTTCATGTGACTGGTGATTATGGAAGTGTAAACTTTAAAGTGAAATATCATATTTATTAAATAAAAAAACATTTATAAAGTTTTTACCCAGAGCAGCAAGGGTATGAAAGGATAAATTAGTGTATTTGGCAATACACTAGAAGTGAATTTGGCAATACTTGTCAAGTATTTAAGAATGCATACCTTTGGCCTTGCATTTGTGTTGACAGATATGTGTGTATGTAAGGATATTCACTGCTGCATTGCTCGTAGTAGTAACATTAGAAACAAGTCACTCTTTCAGTAAGGGAAATGGCAAATAATGGTACAACTGTAGTGTATTGTCCTATGCAGCCAGAAGAAAGAGGTAGATCTATGCATATTGACAGAGTAGAGTGTTTAATATTTTCAGTTTAGTACTGGCTTTTAACATATGTAGAATGTAGTAATCCTTAAATAGTAGTAATAAAGCCCAAAGTAGTAATTGGAATGGGGAGTGGGATACTAAGGAGGAGAGCTTAAGTTTTTTTTGTTTTTTAAATTAAACATGAATTACTTTTATAATAAAATCAAAAAGTGTTGCTTGGGAATATTTTGATTTGAGCATATAGAGCATTGATCCGCAACCTCTTCTTCCCTATCCCAGACATCTCCATATGTCTGTGTTGATGTGTAAACCCCTTTGCTAGATGCTTGAGTATAGCCTTGAACAGGACAGAAAGCTCACTGCTCTTGTGGCACATACATTATAGCTGGGAGGGGATAGATGATACATAAGATTAACAAAACTTGTTATATAGTGTGAAATGCAAAGGGAAAAAACAAATCAGATGGGGGTGGCCAGGGTAAGCCTTAATGTGTGGGTGACATTTGAGTTAAGACCATAGAGAGTTGGCGAATGAGCTATGTGGTTATCTGAGGAAAGAGCATTCCAAATCAGAAAGCCCCAAGGTGAGAGCTTGCTTATTTGAAAAACTGCAAAAAGGCTGTGTAACTAGAGTACACTGAGTGAAAGGATGAGACTAGAGAAGTGACGCATGCACTGAAATGTGGAGCTGAACAGACCTGTCTTCTCAACTCAGGTGTTAAAGGGCTCTTTGCCCCATAGTGTTTTCAGTCTAACCCTTTTGGTAAGAATGAAAAAATGCTTATATTAATGTTGTTTGAAATTTCAAAACAATTTGTTACCTTGAAGGCAGAGGTGATTTAAAATTAGATTGCTTTATTTTTAAAAAACCATCTGTCACCATCCCAGAGAGTTTGTTCTGTCCCCATGACTTTCTCATCCATCCAACCTAGAAGCAGCACATCGGTTTTTGGATTTAATGTAACAGTTACATCCTTAGAAAAGTTTAGTGAACTGATGGGAGACAGTTCTATGTCAGAGGTTAATTAGAAGAGTAACTATCTGAATAAAACTCACTGTGTTCCTTTACTCTCTGCTACTACCACACGCAAACTTCTGGCTACCAAATGTATGTGTTTTTTCCCACAACAGCCAGTTTTTTAGTCAGCTGGCTGACCTGTAATTCAACTCAGTTCTGACACTGTCTGCTTAAGAGTTAGCATCAGATCCCACAAGCTAAGGGATCGGTCTCACAAGACTGCCCCCTACTTTAGACACTAGTCGCAAGTCCCAGGTTGTCATGTGTACTTCTGACTAACTGGCTGTAAATTGGGGTTCTTACTACCTCTCCTTGAGTTTGATGGTTTGCTAGAACAGCTCACAGAATTCAGGGAAACATGTTTAGCAGTTTATTATGTAATAAAGGAAATGATAAAGGATACGGATGAACAGCCAGATAAAGAGATACATAGGGCAGGATTCTGAAGGGTCCTGAGCACAGGAGCTTCTGTCTACATGGAGTTGGGGTGCACTACCCTCCCAGTACATGGATGTATTCACCAACCCTGAACCCCATACTCTTGGGATTTTTATGGATGCTACATCACATAGGTGTGATTGATTAGTAAGTCAATTTCTAACCCCTCTTCCCTCTCCAGAGAATGGTGGTTGGCGCTGAAAGTACCAGGTTCTAATTATGGCTTGGTCTTCGTGGTGACCACACCCCATCCAGGAGCCCACCAAGAGTCGCCTCATTAGATTACAGTATGTTCTTAGCACCTATATTATCACTTAGGAAATTACAAAGGTTTTAAGAGCTCTGACCAGGAAGGAATTAAAGACAAAGACCAAAAATTTATTTTTCATTATATCACAGTATCACAGTAGCATATGTCTAAGATAGACACCTTTTTAAGGCAAAAGGAAGAGCTCTCATGTAAATACCTTAACAGTTTGTACAATACTAGGAAGGCCTAAGTTTCCTTTTGTTTATAGGTCTGCCTGAGCTAGGTGAAGGAAGTTCATTTGGAACTTGACTTTCAAGAGCTTTCTTGAGTTGGGTTACATTCTAAAGCATCCACATGGAGTTAAACGTGTATGCCAAAGAGAAGAACCTCTCATATTGAGTTGGTTTCACTTGGCACCCATAGAATTGCTTGTTTCTTCTCTGCACTTCTACAGGGCTGGAACTGAGGCTTCTGACTCAGTGGGGTCAGTCTGGCTCTGCTAAATGAAGGGTGCTTTGGGGAAGGGGATTTCTCAGCACTTGCTTCTTTGTTGCTAGAAGTAAAGATCCCAAGCCTTCAGCGGATCAAAGTGCAATTCTTCCTTATTTGTCATCCCAGCGTCTGTCCGTCTTCCTTTTTTTCTTTTTGCTGTTGCACATTCCCTCTGTGCTGGGACAGTGAGTCCCTAACCCTTCACTACAACGTAGAATTGCTGAGAATGAGGAACAAGGTCATCAAGAGCAAGTTACTTTGAGAATTACGTAAAATAGTAAGTCCTGACTACACTCCCTGGCACATAGTCAGCCCTCAGTAAGTAAATAACAGCTGCTGTTACTGTTTTCTTCCTCTTATTCTCATTAGTGCTATTCCTCCCTAGGGCCCCAGTTGCTTTTGAGACATTTGAAAACTATCCAGACAAATATTTATAACAAATATTCCCACTATGTTGGCAGTTTGCCATTTTTGCCTTTTCTTTAAGACATAACGTCACAGATGCAGTTCAAATCTCTAGTACACCTCTGTGAATATCCTCCTCTTCCAAGGTAAATACTCTTAAAATTTTCAACTTGTGATATTTTCTGTATCCATGAATTTTGATTTTTAGTTAGAAGTACTGGGCAACATTCACCCTCTTCCCCTTAGTTTACTCAGAAGAAGAATTGACTAAAGGATAGTGGTTAGCTCAGGGAATTTATGGGAGGGCCAGAGAATGGGTCCTAAAGGCTACACAGCCAGGAATAGGAGTTAGGTCACATTGTTGTCTGCTCTGTTGGAGACATTCAGCCACACCCCTGGAACAGGTCCTTGTCCTACCGTTGTCTGTCATTGGGATTTATGCCATTCTGCTCCATTTCTGCCATAGTCCTCCACTGTTACCAGAAAATGGAGGTTGTGGTGCCTGCTACTTCATGTTGCTCCCTTCTGAGTCCAGATTTCATGCAGTGTGTCTAATTTGGGAAGCCTTGGTCACACGCCTGCACTCTAGCTGCAGGAGAGGTTGGGAGAGTGATTCCAGCTTCTGCCTTGGGGAGGCCGAGCTCATAATGTGGTGTATTCTACAAACATGAGTTTGTAGCCAAAAACAGGACTAAAATCAGCTACTGTCTCTCTGGAGCTTTGTGGGCTGATTGGGATCCTGATCATCGCTTCATATTAGTGGATCATTTGTTGCTGCCTTTCCTGGCCCTTCATGTCCAGCCTTTTACCCACATTTAAATATCTTCCCTCACCATGCCTAAGTTGATTTATATAGTAAGAGTTCGGTAAACGTTTCATACTTGGATAAAGATTTACCACGGGAGAGCATTATTTGAACAGTGAAATTCCGCCAAGGTTTCGCTGATTAGTTGTTAAAAGGCACAGGTGTGTTTGGATCCCAGGTGCTGTGATTCCTCACTCAGTGGGGTCTTCTGGCGCACTGAGCACTTCTCAGTAGTCCCTCCTCACTGAGACTCAGAACATGAAGTATTATGTGAGCCACATGTTATTCTAAATTTTCTTGTAGCCTTTTGTAAAAGAGAGGAAAGAATGAGGTGAAATTGACTCTTTTAAATCACATTTTATTTAACCTAATATATTATTTCTACATGTAATCAGTCCAATATTATTGATGAACTATTTTACCATTTTTGGCACAAATCTTTGAAATCTGATTGTGTTTTGCATTTTAAGCACATTGTAATTTGGATTAACCACATTTCAAGTGATTGCTAACTACTAACTACATATATCTAATGGGTTTGGACTGGTGCAGCTTTAAAGAAATGTGAGAGAGGAGTTCTTTATTCTTCCTTGTGGAAATAAGAAAGTAGTTTAAAAAATTATTTGCGAGGTGGAATTTGGAAATTGACCCAACACACTCACCTACTTGATTCTCCTTTCAATAAAATACTGGTTTTACACTCAAAGTAGCTCAAAGCAAGACAAATCAATCAATCTGTACTTTCTTTTTTTTCAAGTGCCAGTGATTGGAAGAAGATTCCCAATAAGGATAATACATGTGTTACTTCATTGTTTCTCATTGTTCCTTAGTTGGAGTACTTAGTCCTTATCTTGTGTTGAGCCTCTATTTACTTAGGTTCTGAATGACACTGAGAAAAAAGATTTTTCATTTGCAAACAAGTTAAGAACCTAGACAAGTGGGGTCCAGTATAACTTCTAGACTCATGGTTATCAAACTTTAGGGTACACTAGAATCACCTGGAGGGTTTCTTAAAACAGAAATGGCTGCTGCCCCCCTCACCCCCCCCCATTCTAATTCAGTAGATCTGGGGTTGGTTCTGAGAATTTACACTTCCTTTTTATCCCTGCAGTTTTATTGAGATATGATTGACATGCAGCACTATATAAGTTTTAAGATGTACGGCTTAATGCTTTGATTTGCATGTATCATAAAATGGTAACCATAATATGTTTAGTTAACATCCATCATCTCAGATACAGAAAAAGAAAAAAATATTTTTTCCTTTGTGATGAAAATTCACAATTTACTTTGTTAACTTTCATATCTATCGTACAGCAGTGTTAACTCTAGGCATCATGTTGTATATTATATGCCTAGTACTTATTTATCTTACAGTTGGAAGTTTGTACCTTTTGACCACCTTCATCCAGTTACTTCTTCTTCTACCCCCTGCCTCTGGTAACCACAAATCTGATCTCTTTTTCTGCGTTTCACTGGATTTTTGTTTGTTTTTTAGATTCTACTTACAAGTGAGATCATATGATATTTGACTTTCTCTGTCTGATTTATTTCAGTTAGTACAATGCCCTCAGTGTCTATCCGTGTTGTCACAATTGGCAAGATTTCTTCCCTTTTTCGACTGAGTAATACCCAAAATACATATATTCCACAGCTTCTTTATCCATTCAACATATTGATGGACACTTAGATTGTTTCCGTGATTTGACCATTGTAAATAATGCTGTTGTGAACATGGGGATGCAAATGTCTCTTAAACAGTCTTTTCGTTTCCAGAGAAGGTACATTTCTAACAAATTCTAGGTTGATGCTGTTGTGGCTGATCTGTGGACCACATTCAGACGTACTTTCTGAAAAATTTAATTGATAGTATACTCAATGAAATAAAGAGTCTAGGAATGAAGTCGTAAGAATAAAAGAAACAGAACCAGCTTAGAATCGAGATCTAATCCAAGTTTGGTAGACCCAGAATGCAGTCTGTCCAGGTTAGAATAGGAAATAAGAGTGCTCAAGAAGAAAGTAATTAGCATTAAACATATGTGATCAAGAGCCCAGAAGTATAGTTATTTTAAGTATATTTCTTCTGATCAACAGGAAAAAAAAAAGCAATTAAAAACCCTGGAAAAGGTGGTAGGGGGCACTGAATGAGAAATAATGATTTGGATGTGAAGGGAACTAAAATATAGTGTGATTTATGAGGGATTGATAGAAGGCAAGAAACAGTACTTTTTGAAACCGTAAAACCAAACTCATTGTCAGGTAGGCTAATCCTTCTTGTTCCTCCTTTTGGAGGGCAGGATAGAACATGATGATTGGAGCTCGCATGACTCGTGATTAATGGACTTGCTACACCCAGATTGTTCCTGTCTGATTCTTCCTGACAATCTCACCCATAAATATGTTAGAAAGAGAAGTATATATATGTTTTTTGAGTCTTTGATATGTCTATACAAACATATCTCTGCCCCAAAGCTGGAATGAGACACATGAAAAAGCTTTGTGTGGGTTTCCTTTGAAGGTGTTAATTAAATGATTAAAACTTGGGGAAAAAAAAAAAAGCAAATTCATTCCCCTAGAAATGATCCCCCTACTCCGTTGAAATATAACTTTTCTAGCATACACATGGCTTTGAGATGATCTTTTTCCTTTTCATATTTCTTTAGAATCACCTTGAAGATCTAGGTTTAAGTTTCAAACTGCCTTTAAAAAAATTTTTTTTTGTTGTTTATGTATCAGTCCATCAGTTGGTTTTATGAGACAATTTACCTTGGGATTTTATTTATTTATTTATTTGGTGGTGGTGGTGGTAGGGAGTAGGTAATTATGTTTATGTATTTATTTTAATGGATTGAACCCAAGACCTCATGCATGTTAAGCATGCACTCCACCACTGAGCTGTATCCTCCTGCCTACCTAGATTTTTTTTAACCTTGAAAATTATAGCTAAACCCATTTTGAAACAGATAATAAAGCACAATACCAACCTTTAAATTCCTTCCTTAGATTTTTTTTCTTTTCCTCTTTTTTTTTTTTTTAAAGGAGGAATCTTTTAGGAGCTTTCTTATTTTGAAGAAATACTTATCTGAAATTCAGTGATTCCTTCAATTCACTTGAATTTTGTTTTCTTCTAAGTTCAAGTAAAATTTAAAAGAATTTTTTTTTCACTTTGCAGTTTCCAAAATTTACTGTGACTATGCGGTAATTATTTAACCAGATAAAAAGCTATATTTTTGTATAAAAAACATGAAGGGAGGTAATACAAATAATAATTCAATTTCTTACTGACTTCTGATACTTGTGAGTAAAGGTTATAAATATATAATTGATTTCTTATTCAATATGTTGGCATTGGTGAGGAAATATCAGAATGTGCTTGAACTTCTACTCCCCTAATTTTAAATTCTAACTACTTTTGATATAAAATGGCATCACGTTATTTGTACTTGTTTGTTCTGTAGTGAGGGTAGATGCCTTCACTTCTGATTCTTTAGTGTTTTTGCTGACTTGTTTCTGTTGGAAGCTTTATTTTATTTATTTTTTTGGAAGCTTTATTGTTGATAAATGGTTTCTAAGAAAATTCAGTTTAAAGAGATACAGTAAAATCTAAGTATGTGAACTATAATTCAATCAGTGAAAATAAGCAGATTTTTGAAATTTTGTTTTTAAGCAAGTAATAATATAGTTATAAAACATACTGTGTATTTAACTTCACAGCATTGGTTCTTAAAGGGTAGTTCAGAGATTGATATTCCCTAACACCCTTTGAGGGTTCCTCAGAGTTAAAGCTGTTTGTATCATGATACTAAGATGTTATTTGCCTTTTTGACTGTCATTCTCTCATGATTGTACAGTAGAGTTTTGCAGAGGCCATGTATGTGTTCGTAACAAATTGAATGCAGAAGCACATGTGAGAATCCAGCTGTCTTCAATTAAATCAGCCATTAAAGAGATTTGCAAAAATGTAAAATAATTCAACTCTTATTATAATTTTTTTGTTTTGGCAAATAGTTATTTTTCATAAGAATATATTATTTATGTTACATTTATATTGGTTTATGTGGTGATTTTTAATGAATTAATGTTTTTCTAAGTCTCCTAGTTTTACTTTCTAATACAGTAAATAGTGATGTCTATACTCATGTAAACAAAAGCTCTTTGGGGTCCTCAGCAAGTTTTTGGAAAGGTCTTGAGACCAAAAAGCTTGAAAACTGTTTTTCTGTCATAATTGGCTTCATAGTTTTATGTCCTTAGTGTCAAGCACTGAATCTCAAACTTGAGTATGCATCAGTCATCTGGAAGACTTGTTAAGATACAGAAAGTTGGGCCCATTCTGCAGAGTTTTCTGATTTAATAGTTTTGAGGTGGGATCTGAGAGTTTCTATTTTTAACAAGTACCTGGATGATGATAGTGGCCTGGAAACTACATTTTGAGACTCATTGATGTAAAGGATATTGCTTATAAGGAAGAAAACCTACTTTTTGAGCATCTACTATGTGTCAGTAAATATTTTATGCTCACAGCAACTCTGTGCAGGTAGGCAATCTCCTCCTTTTTATTGTACCCAAGGAAACAAAAACTTTGGAGGACTCGGAGCCAGGAAAGTACAACATCAGTCCAAGTCTGTGTTCTCAAGATCTTTTGTTTTTTATACAATTGCCTCCTTGCTTATCTTTTTTTAATTATCAGTGACTTTATTGAGATATAATTCTCATATCATGTAAATCACCCATTTAAAGCTTACAACTTAGTGGTTTTTAATCTATTCACAGTGAAGTGCAACCATTACCACATCAATTTTAGAACATTCTCATCATCCCCAAAAGAAACCCTGTACCCATTAGCAGTTACTTTGTATTTTCCCCAATCCTCAGCTCCTGGACAACCACTAATCTCCTTTCTGTTGCTACAGATATGCCTGTTTTAGACATTTGTATAAATGGAATCATACAACATGTAGTCCTTTGTGACAGACTTCATTTAGCGTAAGGTTTTCAAGATTCATCTGTGTGGCAGCATGTATCAAAATTTTATTTATTTATTTTCTTACTAAAGAAGAAAATTCTGTTGTATGGAAATTTTATCCGTCAGTTGATGGATATTTGGGTTGTTACCACTTTTTGGTTATTGTGAATAATGATGCCGTTAACGTTCATGTCCAAGTTTTTATATGAGTATAGTTTTCATTTCTCTTGGGTATGTACCTAGGAGTGGAATTGCTGGGTCATGTGGTTTATTTTTCATATCTTTGTCATATGCTATGTTTACCCTTTTGATGAACTGCCAGACTATTTTCAAAAGCAGCTACACCAAGTTTACATTCCCACCAGCAATGTATGAGGATTCTAATTTTTCACATGGTCACTAACATTTGTTATCTTTTTTTATTATAGCCGTCGTAGTGAATTTAAAGTGGTATCTCATTTTGCTTTTGATTTGCATTTCCCTGACAGCTAATGATGTTGAATAACTTTTTGTGTGCTTACTGGCCATTTGCATATCTTTTTTGGAGAAATGTCTATTCAGACTGTCTCTCATTTTTTGTTTATGATATGAGGAAGAGGTCCAACTTCATTATTTTTGTATGGATACCCAGTTGTCCCAGCACCATCCTTGGTTATCTTTTGTGTTGTGTATAATCACTCATCTGCCGCCTTTTCTACCTTCCTAATTCCTACATGCTTTTAGAATCATTTAGATATGTGTGTTTGATGGAAAAATCTTTTATTTTTTAAAATTACATACTATGAATAGCATTGTTTCATGCTGCTTTTGTATATGCTGAAGTAACAGCAATAAACATGAGCTGTATTATTAGAAGTGTGTTGTCCAGGATATAGTAACCTTACTTAGATTAAATTATCTGGAATCTTGTGGGAGTTTTTACTGTCTTCTCTATTAAAACAAAAGTGTCTTAAACACTCTAAAGAATATTCAACAGTGCCTGCATCTTAGCAAAGTTGGAGATACCTCCAAGATTTCAAACATTTTGTCTCTACTGTGTTTTATAGTAGTTGTTTGTGGTGGGAGTATTTTTGGTCGTGAGTTGGAAATTGAATGCCTGTGGAATGCACTTGTCTTTCTGACCTTTTAGAAGTGTCCCCACACTCTTATCATTAACCACATGGATTAACTATTTTTGAACATACACCTAAGTTTATATTTATTAATTATATACTTGTACTTCATATGTAAATTATATGACTGTATATCAGTATGCAAAAACAAAAAGCGTCAGATTTACCGAGAAAAGTTAAGAAATGAGCAAAAGTTTTGATATTTCCCAATTGATAGTGTTGCTTTCTCTCAGGTAGATAGATATGTGTTGCTCTGAATGCAGTGTGATGCTGGAGAATTTTGTGTATGGTTTTGGGGATTGTGGCCTCCTCAGAAGCCTTGGGTGTGGCTGCCCCTCCTCCTCACATTACCCAGGGTTTCTCCCTGAGATCTCTTCTTCCCTTTGGGGCTGGATTCTCAGTGTTGCCTGGTTCACTCACTGGTGGATCTTGTCACTGCAGGTACAGGTGCAGGTACAGCAGTCTCCGCAGCAGGTCTTGGCTCAGCAGCTCTCCCCGCAGCTCACCGTTCACCAGCCTGCTGAGCAGCCCATCCAGGTCCAGGTGCAGATCCAAGGCCAAGCAGCACAGCCGGCAGCCCCCTCCATCCAGACCCCGTCTCTGCAGAGCCCCAGCCCCTCACAGCTACAGGCGGCCCAGATCCAGGTGCAGCACGTGCAGGCAGCCCAGCAGATCCAGGCTGCAGAGATCCCAGAGGAGCACATCCCACATCAGCAGATCCAGGCTCAGCTGGTAGCTGGCCAGTCTCTTGCTGGGGGTCAGCAGATCCAAATCCAGACTGTGGGTGCCCTTTCCCCACCACCGTCCCAGCAGGGCTCACCTCGGGAAGGAGAGCGACGGGTTGGCACAGCCAGTGTCCTCCAGCCGGTGAAGAAGCGCAAAGTGGACATGCCCATCACTGTGTCCTACGCCATCTCAGGGCAGCCGGTGGCCACCGTGCTGGCCATTCCACAGGGCCAGCAGCAGAGTTACGTGTCTTTGAGGCCAGACTTACTGACGGTAGACAGTGCTCACCTGTACAGTGCCACTGGGACCATTACTAGCCCTACAGGAGAAACTTGGACCATCCCTGTTTACTCTGCCCAGCCCCGGGGGGACCCTCAGCAGCAGAGCATTACCCACATTGCCATTCCCCAGGAGGCCTACAACGCAGTTCACGTCAGTGGCTCACCCACAGCCCTGGCAGCTGTAAAGCTGGAGGATGACAAGGAGAAGATGGTGGGCACCACGTCTGTAGTGAAAAACTCCCATGAAGAGGTAGTGCAGACCCTTGCAAACTCTCTCTTTCCAGCACAGTTCATGAATGGCAACATCCACATTCCAGTGGCTGTGCAGGCCGTGGCAGGCACATACCAGAACACAGCTCAGACTGTCCATATATGGGACCCCCAGCAGCAGCCACAACAGCAAACCCCCCAGGAACAGACGCCGCCGCCACCACAGCAGCAGCAGCAGCAGCAGCAGCAGCTCCAGGTTACTTGTTCAGTAAGTGAGACTTAATCTGTAGGGCAGCCTGCTCCCTCAGGGCCCAAAGCAATGCAGAACTTACCTGGCAACCTCTGGTGCCTCTGGCTTGTTTACTGAAATGGTGTTGGTCTCACAGTAATACAGTATTTAGTATTTTAGTTAGGGTTGGGGAGGAGGGCCAGAAGCAGCAGGCGAATCTGCGCAACAGGCAGGATTTCTATCCTGGTACCTGGAGGTAAATGAAATGATCAGTAACTGGTTTGGGGATAGATGCTTGTGGTACTTTTTTGCAGTCTCTTTTTAGGAAGAGTAAAGTTCTAGGTAGAGACTAATGGGTCACCCCAAATGTTACCTGTGTCTCGGAAGCTACTTTCTGCATCACAAAGGAACAGATACAGTGGAACCCTTGAAGTTTAGCACTCAGGCTGTAAACTCATTATAGTGGAGAGGCTGTGACATTGTCTTTTCTTTAGTTGTCATCTGTGGACATAGTGTAGGTGAATTAGAAGATCTAAAAATCCTCCTGGTGGGCCTGTTAAAAGTGATCACCTTTGCGAGTCTTGAATAAGCCATCTATGCAGTGTGACTTCCCAAAGTTATTTTTATGTTCCTTAAAAATAGTTAAGCCCTCCTTAATTAAGTTTTCTGTCATGACAGCTATATTGAGCTAAGTTTTTAACTTTTCATCTTGAAATAATTTTATAGAAAACTTGTAAAAGTAGAACTGTTGATATTTTAACTCTAATTGCTTGGCTCTTTTATCCTAATCTTCTTAAGGCTGTTACAGATTGTCTCTTAAGACTGTTAGTAAAATTTCTGGTCCCTTGTCTACCAGACATTTAGAGTAGATGTAGGGACTCTGGTCTCATGGGGCTGCTGAAGGCAATGTCCCTCAGCACAGGAGCAACTGGGAATGCATGTGGAGGAGTTGGCAGAAATAAAGCACTGTTACAACAGGGACCACACTCAGAAACTCAAGCCATAAATGAATGAGTAAGCAAAAACTGACCTAATGGTTTCATAGGGGCAACAGTATTATTAATCTTGGGTGACTTTCTTAAGGATCTGTTAAACATCTGCCTGTCAGGCCTAGAAGTAGAACAAGACAGAGTCATTGCTTCAGGTAGCTTTTAGTCTAGTGGAGGTAAGAACGTATGATTTTTGTTTCTTTGAATTATTTATAAAGCAGCATAATCAAGTGTGACAGTGTGTGCTATGCACTCAAACTGGGAATTCAGAAATCATTCTAGGTTAAAATGAGAGCAGAGGCGTATTTGTGGAAAAAGTTGCGTTTGCTGCCTAGTTTATAGCTTAGATTGACAGAAGAATGGAGCAACATAAATACAGAGCTAGAGATGAACACAAAGGACATGGCCTAGGTTAACATGAGAGGGAGACTGTGAGAGAGAGAGAGTACAGCGGGCAATGAGACTATTTGCCGAGAGCGAAGAGTTGACCTGATCTGTAGTAGGAAGTTTTTTCTAGAATCCTGAGTCGTGATAACAAGAAGAATCAAGTACAGGTGTGTAGAATTGATTGCATATGGAGAGACCAGCCAGGAGACTTGTAATGGGGATGGAGACAAAGCATCAGGCCTCTCCTCTGCTCTCCTGGGCCTGATGGTCCAGTTTGCAGTTCAGGACTCTTCTGTTGTTCATTGGTCTCTGCTTGTAATTTACGTATCTGGGTCCTTCAGCAGGAGAAAATCTTTTCTGGAATTTATTTTAGTAAGCCCTTGTTACTTGTCTAGAAGTTGTGTCTCCTTCGGTGAAAGTCTTTGGGGACTTTGTTAAAGTCTTTTAGGGACATATGTCAAGGGTTATTACCAGAAAAAGAAAAATTGGGAATACCCTTCATGCAGGAAAGATGAGCTTGTCCATTTATACCACAAATATCCCTCTGCCCCCCTTATCAGGCTGTGTTCTAGGTGCTGAGGAACAGGGATTAATAAAACAGTCGTGGCCCTTGGAGCACTCAGTAACCCATGGAGAGAATCGTGCTGGAATGTGAGTTGAATCCTAAGGAGAGCTGATGACAAAATGTTGTGTTCCTTCACTTGGCATACCCTTTATGAAAACTTTTATTGCCTAACTTTAAAACTAGATTTGTGGCGAAACCTCCCTCTCTTGACCTCACATCCACTTCAATCTGTAGCCCTGTTTCTCCACTTTACTTTATTCCCAGAGTTCTCAAAAGCATTATCTGCACAAGCTGACTCTACTTGCTAACCAGTTTTCTCTTCAGCTCATGACTGGGTCCGCTCTTGTCAAGGTCAGCAGTGACCTACTACCTCCCTGTGGCCAGATCCAATAGGCATGTCTGTTTTTATCTCACTTATAGCAACACATGGCACAGCTGACCATGCCTGCCTTCTTGAAGCATTCCTCTAGGTTTCCATGTTACACATTCCTGGTTTTTCCCACTGGTTATTTTTCCTTCTCAGGAAACTTTCTTGATGCCTCCTTCTCTGTCTGAACCATACACGTTTATGTTTCTCAGAGCTCAGTACTAACTCTCTTTTCTCCCTAAGGGATTTCTGTTTATTGCCATGATTTTCGGCATCCTCTAGATGACTGCTGCAGAAGATAATAATCACCGAAACCTGCCAGGCACTGTTCTTGGTGTTACATAACTAATTCATTTAATTCTCACATCAGTCTTAAGAGGTGTGTACTACTGTCTCCATTTTACAAATGAAGAAACTGAGGCACAGAGAGATTAAACAATAAGGCCAAACCCACCTTTAATAAGTAGCAGAATGGGCATTCAACCTTGGGCAGGCCGACTCTGGAGCCCATGTTTTAACACATGTGCAGCTCATGTGCTGCGTTGATACACAGATCTTTATCCCTAGACCATGTCTTTCCCCTTAGGATCCTTCCCATACATTCAGCAGCCTACTTACTGCTTTTTTTTTTTTAATTCCCCCCATTCCCAACTGCTCTGCTCCCTGCTTCTTCCTCCTCTCTCCACTGGAACCATGAGAATCAGCAGCCTACTTACTATTTACTTAGGTTTGTTGAAGATACCGCAGCTCTTTATTAGCATCATCTCTACCACCATCAAAAACTTTCCCATCTTAGAAAGTGGTACCATCATCCACTCAGTTGTTTAAGCCAGAAACCCAGGAGTCATCCTTGAATCTGCTTTTCCCTTACTCCTTTCAGCCAGTTCATCAACCAGTCACGTTAGTCATTCCACTGCCACCGTCCTAGTCCAGGCCACCAGCACCTGCTTTCACTTTTGCTCTTAGTCCATCTGTAGATCAGCAAGAACAATTTTCTTAAAATGTAGAATTATATCACTTCTCAGCTTAAAACTCTTTAAGGGCTCCATTATTAAATAGGAAAAACTCTACACCAAGTGTACAAAGCCCTATTGACATCAGTAATTTTCAACCTGGATGAGATTTCTGCTTCCTCTAGCCACTTACAAACAGTTGAACATGTGTAGAAGAATTTCTTGGTTGTCAAGATGACTGGGGATCTTACATTTAGTGGGTGGAGGCACACGGTGAAGGGAGCCTGGCTAATAAGACAGTAGAGAAGCACTGCCCCATATACTCTGGCCCCATCTACTTATCCAGTCAGACTCCTAGGTTTCCAGCTTGGGTAGGTGGTGTTGCCATTGAACAAGGTAACGGGAGGAAACTCAGAATATTTCTGGGTGGACAGAGTGATGAATTCTCTTCGTAGATGTTAGTTTGAGGTGGCTTTGAGATGTTCAGTTGGAGATAATACAGTACCCACTGAGTATATTAAGGTGAGGTCTAGCTTAGAGGTACATAGTTAGCAATCATTTCCACAGACATGGAGATCCAAGCTGGGAAAATGGGTGAGACTCACTCTGGAGAATGGTAGTTGAACTGAGAAGTCTATCTATAGAGTAGAGCTCCAGGGTTGACAAACATTTAGGGGCCTGGCACTGGTATTATTACTTTATTTCCTTGTCTAATAATGTATTTTATATCAAATGTTGTAGGATAGTTTTTATTTTTATTTGTTTATAAGCAAATTTATGTGTCATATATAAATTATTTTGCCTTCAACTTGAATGATATGGCATTCCTCAGTCCTTTGGATAGGCCTTGGCATGGAGAATTGCTCAAGGGAATTTGTTCACAATGTAGACATGTGTGTGAGACCTAAGAACCTGTACTTCCTATGTGTGTTTGTGTCTGTCCTGCTCAGTGGGGATTGTGATTGAGGCTTATGGGCATTCTCTGCCCATTTGTCTGCATGGCTTGACTGTCAGACCATTGAGAATGAGATTACTCTTCCTTTGGAGTCAGGAAGCTAGAATAGTGCCTCCTGTCTTCAGAATATGTCATTATGAGCCTTGGCAGTATTATGAGAAGGAATGTGAAGAATGATTCTCAACCATGGCTGGACATTAGAATCATCTGGAGAGTTTTTAAAAACACTGATGGCAGGAAAAAAAGAATTGATGGCAGGCCTCCACCATAGACCAGTTAAGTCAGAATCTCTGGGGAGAAGGCCCAGGTGTTGAGTATTTCTTAAAAGCACCTGGATGATTTTAAGGTGCAACCAAGTTTAATGATCTGGGCACTTGGTTCTCAAAAGTGTGGTCTGCAGACCACTCCCTCACTTGGGAGCTTGTTGGAAATGCAGAATCTCAGGTCCCACCTGAGATTTTTCTCATCAGTTTGACTAGCAGTTCTTTGGGCCAGTAGTTCTGAGCAGTGACTGAACGTTAAAGTTGGCTTTTTATGTGGGAAGGTTTTAAAAAGACTGATACCTCTTTAAAAAGAAATTCTGGGGTGGAGCCTAGCTATTGGTGTTTTTAAAAAAGAGATTCAGAAGTACAGCCAAGGTTGAGAAGCACTGCACTCGCCTTTGCTATCTCTGGAGTAAAGAATAGAACTCCAGAGTTTCTTGAAAGTAACACAGCAAGGAGAAGAGAGGTTTTTTTTAATTAAAAGAACTATAAGTAACATTTTCCTGGTAGTTTTGCTGGAGGGCCTAATGTAAAACAGTATTGATACATTTTGATGGTTTCTCTCTCATAGGCTCAAACTGTCCAAGTTGCTGAAGTTGAACCACAGTCACAGCCACAGCCTTCCCCAGAACTTCTGCTTCCAAATTCTCTGAAGCCAGAAGAAGGACTTGAAGTATGGAAAAACTGGGCACAGACCAAGAACGCTGAGCTAGAGAAGGATGCTCAGAACAGACTGGCACCCATTGGGAGTGAGTGTTTGAGAGGGAAAGGGGGTTGAATTCTATCTAAAATTCAGTGGTAGTGAAGCAGCAGGATGATGGCAGGAAAGTGATGTCCCTTGGCTGTGGGGACTAGGGAGCACCTTCTGAAAGAGTATGCTGAATTCAAGACAAATGACAAGAAAGCCTGACCTGCTGCAGATGAGCAGGATTTGTGCGGTTCGCCCAAGACTAGGCATTTTTGTACACATGAATTTCTGGAGTCAACCTAGCGTGTCCGGGAAGAGAGGCTTCTGGGAGGAAATAGGAACCAGTGAGTGCACTCAACGGGCTTCTTCCTTAGCATTATCCTCATATACTTCCTCATATTACAAAGGGTGGGTTTTGGGTTTTTCTTTTCATGTATTGGCCCTAGTAATTATTTTGAGGATATGTGAGGTCGGAAGGATTGTGAGAAGGAAGCCCTTGGTGTAAAAGGGCAAACAGGATTATTGTCTTCGTAGGCTAGTTTCGTTCATACATACAAGTGACCATTTCATCCCAGCACCCTGATGGGCAGTGTCTGCTCTGAGACCTTCCAGATATGAGCAACCAGTAAAGAGATGGCTTTTGCCAGGACCTCTGCTCACCTCTGGGGCTTGTGTTGCAGGGCGTCAACTGCTGCGATTCCAGGAAGATCTAATCTCTTCCGCTGTGGCTGAGCTGAATTATGGGCTTTGTCTAATGACACGGGAAGCTCGAAATGGAGAAGGTGAACCCTATGACCCAGATGTGCTATACTATATTTTCCTGTGTATTCAAAAGGTAGGAAACAGAACTTCATAGAAACATGTTTGAGCTGTTCCATTTGAGTATTTGCTGGGTGGTCAGATTAGTAAAATGACAAGCAGCTGGTTATAATAAAGACATTCTCTTTCAGCTGTATAATGAGTTTTTGGAGGGGGGCAGTAATTAGGTTTGTTTGTTTAATGGAGGTACTGGAAATTGAACCCAGGACCTCGTGCATGCTAAGCATGTGCTCTCCCACTGAGCTATACCCTCCCCCAATAATGAGGGTTTTTTTTAATGCTTAATTTTTATTTTTATTTATTTTTTTATTTTATTGAGTTATAGTCAGTTTACAGTGTTGTGTCAATTTCTAGTGTAGAGGATAATGAGCTTTTAAATGTATATTTTTTGAAATTGGAAAAGACCTACCTGTTCACTTTAGAAAACAAAATATAATAAACATCATCATAATTTCACTATCTAGAGAACCTTCTGTTAAAATATTTGATATATTACCTTAGAGCCTTTTTTAAAAATCATAAAGCATTTATATAACACTTTTTGTTACAGTAAACATGTAGTTTGCATAAAAGTAGTTTATCCGAAATTAGGTATGGTGCTGAGATATAGCTTGTCTTCTCATTGTTCACTGCATTAATGCAAAGTAATTATTTGAAGGAATCTAGCTAGAATATACAACTGCAATTAGGTTTACAGGACATCTAAGGTGAAGTTTAAGAGAGGAACTCATTTTAGGACTGGCAATTTAGGAAAGCAGAGGTAGATTTTTTGTGTTTGAAAGCCCATAGTATGATGAAAGTACACTTGCTGGTTGTGACTCACCCTGTTGCCTAGGCCTAAGAAAAGCCCACTTTCCAATTTGTTCCTCTTTCTTACCATCACCCAGAACACTGGGTGTATTGCTTTACATGCTCTGTCTCATTCCATGTTCTCCCAGTCCTGGAAGGCAGGCATAGTCATCTCCACTTACAAACAACGAAACTGAGTCCCTAAAGTTAAAAGGCTCACATGAGTCACTTAACTTACACCATAGCTGATAAGAGGCTGGCCCCAGGGCCCACATCATGTTTTTTGCTGCTACAAGACAATGCCTTGATTGGGTGAAATAGCATTCACAAAATCTGCCCCGTTGACCCAACTCTCCAGAGTATTGTGAGAATCAGTTCACATGATCTGAAGTGTACTGTGAAAGTGCCACAGGCTGGACAGTTTTGACCTGGTATGTTGGTTTGTTAATAGGTGAGGAATGAGTAGGGAGAGGTGATGGTACTTTCAGAAAAATGTTTGCCTCCCCTCAAAATCTCACTCAGGAGACTACCAACAATTTTTACTGATTATTTTTCCTTTAGTATCTTTTCGAAAATGGACGGGTTGATGACATTTTCTCCGATCTTTATTATGTTCGATTCACGGAGTGGCTGC
Organism: Camelus bactrianus; assembly: GCF_048773025.1. Classification (NCBI taxonomy): domain Eukaryota; kingdom Metazoa; phylum Chordata; class Mammalia; order Artiodactyla; family Camelidae; genus Camelus; species Camelus bactrianus. The sequence goes on from NC_133555.1 coordinate 34,280,701, forward strand.
ATGAAGTTCTGAAGGATGTTCAGCCTCGAGTCACTCCACTTGGTAAGAATCTTCCTAGTCCTTGGATGTCTTTCCTACCTGGGTTTTAAAAAGATCAACTGTTTGTGTGGCTGGCTGTGATACAACATGTGGGTGAGGACCCTCTAAATCCCAGGCAGCAGCATCTGTCTCTGTGCTGCTTGGCCTAATGTGAAAGGGGCACTGCTCACCAGACATAGGATCCAGCTGGTCCAGGTGTGGTACAGATCTGGGGGCATGGAGAGTGTGGAGTAGTTACTCCTTATTTTTTTCCTATTTAAATTTATTGATTAAAATTAGAATCATTGCAAAAATTAAGAATTATGAACTGTTTCCTTTGTAGGTTACTTGTGTTACATATTGGGGTTTTTTTTCCCGTATCTTTGAACATATGTTCTACATGTATAGAATGTAATTTTTTCTTTACCTGTGGATAACCTGAGCAGCATGTTATGTTGGAAAGAACATGAGTTTTGCAGTAAAATGTTTGAGGTGTTTATACATATTTTCTAATAAATTATTTTTTAGAGCAGTTTTAGGTTTACAGAAAATTGAGCAGAAGGTGCAGAAAATCCCATATACTTTCTCACACGGGGTTCCCCTATTAGTGTCTTGTATTAGTTGGTGTATTTGTTAAAATTGATGAGCCATATTTGATCGCATTATTATTAACTAAAGTCTATAGTTTACATTAGGGTTCACTCCTTGGGTTGTATATTCTTTGGGTTTCAACAAATGTATAATGACATGTATCTATACTTCAGTGTCATACAGAAATTTCATTGCCCTGAAATCCCCTGTGTTCCACCTATTCATTCCTCCCTCCCTCGAATCCCTGGCAATTTCTGATCTTTCTGTTGTCTCCATAGTTTTGCCTTTTCCAGAATGTCATATAGTTAGAGTAATTCAGTGTTAATTTCTTTCAGTAATTTCTTTCACTTAAGAAGTATACATTTAATGTTCCTGCTTGTCTTTTCATAGCTTAATAGTTCATTTCTTTTTATTGCTGAATAATAGAATACTCCATTTTATGGATGTACCAGTTGTTTATCCATTCATCTATTAAAGGACATTTTGGTTGCTTCCAAGTTTTGGCAATTATGAATAAAGTTGCTATAAACATTGTGTGCAGGTTTTTGGTGAAAGAATAGACAGATTAGTGGAACAGAATAGAAAGTCCAGAAATGTAACTCACTTATCTTTGACAAAGGAGCAAAGGCAGTTAAATGGAGAAAGAATAGCTTTTTCAAGTATTGATGCTGGAACAACTGGACATCCACATACCAAAAGAAATGAATCTAGAAACAGACGGTATGCCCTTCACAAAATTAACTCAAAATGGGTCATAGACCTAAATGTGAAATGTAAAACTATAAAACTCTTAGAAGATAACATAGGAGAAAATCTAGGTGACCTTGGGTTTGGTGATGACTTTTTAGATACAATACCAAAAGCACACTCCATGAAAGGAAAAAATCATGTTGGACTTCATTAAAGTTAAAAAAAAAAAACAAAAAACAGCTTATGCTTTGTGAAAGACATTGTTAAGAGAATGAAAAGACAAGCCACAAACTGGGAGAAAATCTCTGCAAAACACTGGTATCCAAAATATACGAAGAACTCTTAACACTCAGCAATAAGAAAAACAACCCAGTTTAAAAATGGGCAAAGAATCTGAACAGATACCTCACCAAAGAAGGTGGCAGATAAGTATGTGAAAAGGTACTTACCATATATCAACAGGAAATTACAAATTAAAGCAAAATATATATACCACTATACACACCTATTAGAATGGCCAAATTCCCAAACATTCTCTTACCTTAGGATCCAGCAGTTGTGCTTCTTGGTATTTACCCAAGTGAGTTGAAACTTGTGTCCACGTGAATATCTGAGTTTTAATCCTGGTTCTGCCATTCAACATTCAGTAAAATGTATACTGCTTACCTTTTTTTTTCCATCTTTTTTTTAAATTGAGATATAGTTGACATATAACATTATATTAGTTTCAGGTATACAACGATTTGATACAGTATGTATATGTTGTGAAGTGATCTAGCCTAGTTAATATCTGTCACACACACGTAGTTACATACTTAACTTAAAAAATATTGGTTAAACAAGTATTTTTTGAGTGCCTACTATGTGCCAGGCAATTCCAGGTGTAGATAATATAATTCAGTAATGAACAAAATGGAGCTTACGGTCTAATAGGAGGAGACAGTATATAAATAATCAGACTAATTTATGATAATTAAGTGCTTTGAAGAACAAAGCACAGGGAATGGAAAGTGTTAATGACATTAGGAGGGAGGCCTCCCTGAAAGGCTATCAGTAGAACAAACATTTAAGTGAGTCATTCTACGTTACTTGCAAAATTTCAAGCCAAATGTGGCTATATAAAGTTTGCTTTTTAAAACTTTTTATTAATGGAAATTTAAAGCACATACAAAAATAAACAGAATAGGTTAATGTCACTCCCCTGTACCCACTCACTGTCCATGGCAAATCTTGCTTCATGTATATCCTACCTGTTCCCCCCCCATATTATTTTGAAGTAAATTCCAGACACTTTATCCATAAATATTATAATATGTATTACTGACATACCACAATGCCATTATTGAACTTAAAAAAGATAATTCCATAATGTCATCAAAATCTGCCCTTTGTTCAAATTTCTGATTGTCTCATAAATGTCGTAATTTTGTTTGTATGAGTAAAGGTGCAAATAAGGTCCACACATTGAAATTGCTGATGTACCTTTTAATGTTTAGCTTTAATCTTTAATTTTCCCATTGATTCTTTTTCTTGCAGTTTATTTATGGAAGAATCTAGCCTTTTAAATTGTTACACAGTCTAATTTTTGCTGATTATATATATCTCTTTGCTTTAGTTTAACATTCTTCTGTCCCCTGTATTTACAGCTAATTGGTAGTTGCATATAAAGACTTGATTGATCAGGTTTTGGTTTTTTTGTGTTTTCTTTTTGGCAAGGCTGCATTCTGTCAGATTTACTTCTATCGGATGCCCATAATGTCTGGATCCATTCATTCATTAGGAGTTGCAAATGGTGGTATTCTGATGTTACTACTACTTCATTATTAGCTGAATGCAAAGAGAAATTTACCCTTGTCAATTCTTTGAATTCCTAGCAGTATAGATTGTATAGAAGAGGCAGGATAAGAGCTTGTTTCTTCTCCTTTGTTTAGCAGTTTTCACAGTAATGAATTGGTTCACCAGCTTCCCCTAGCTGGGTTTTTGTTTGTTTGTTTCTTTCTTTCTTTCAAGAACCATTGTGAACTAATTAATTTAAACATTTAATGTGATTGAATTCATTGCAGTTGTTACCTTTAATGATGTACAAATTGTCCCATCTCTGGCCATTTGGAGCCTATTTAAATTGGTCCTTAAGTTCTTTTGATACAACCCTACTTCCTTAATTTCTGCTTTGCAAAAAATGTTCCAGGCTCATCCTGAACATTTTCTGTCCCAGTGTGGATTGGGCAGTTCTTCACTGAGTTCTCCATTGGTTCCTTTTACTGTTAAATAGTATTTCAGTATCACAGTCTGGATACTCGGATTGCTTATTGCTCCTGGGTTGATCATTGTTTCTACGCCTTTCAGTGGGCAGAACTAAAAAAACAAATATAAAATAGATCATTTTGATGCTTTGCAGTTCAGATTCAGAAGTATGAGGCTTCTTATATGATGTTTCTATATGTATTTACCATCTCCCATTGTCAGTAGTTGTGGTTTTCAGGCATTAAAGTTCACTTTGTGTTGTTAAGTGATTAAAGCTAGAGAAGTGACACCAGGTGGCAGAGTGAACCCAGAGAAAATAGGGCATGCCAAGGTAAGCCTGGGACTACTCCTAGGGCTGGCCTTCCCTGAGAAGGGCTGTCTTCTATCACTCTTCATGCTTAAGATATGTCTGAGAGCAGGGCAGCTTAACTCATTGCCATTGGGCCACAAAATAGAGGAGTAAAGGAAGAGCTACCCGAAGAGCTGGAAGTGCACTAATGGAGTCAGAGGGCCGGCTTCGGCAAGAACAGAGAAAAGGAATGTATTGGAATATTTTTTCCCATGCTTCTGGGAAGTGCCACTCTCACTGCCTGCATGTAGAATTCTGAAACTCCTGTAACAGGAGAATGCTGGTGTCTGCTGCTGTATCAGCATGCCCTCAGTGCCTGGCACACATAAACTTGGACATTGCCTCTTGAATGAACACGTGAAGGGGGCTTGGTGATCAACCAAAGTGTTATCTTCCTGTGGTATAGACGTGCCTGCCCAGGGCTCTTGATCAAACAACTGACCTTTGCCCCTGTCCATCTTTCAGTTAGCTTATGAACCAGGTCTTATAATAAAACCTGCCCTATGGGGGAAACCTGTAATACATCTGAATATCAGTCTTCCATTTATCCAGAGGGGATGAGCATAGTCTTACTTTCTAGAAATGGAAGACACGAGAGAAAGTTTAAGAGGGACAGAGGTGTGTGTACCAGTTCTTTGGGCCTTGGACACCTTTAAAATTTTGGTAAAAGCTCTGTATCCTCTTTTCAGAGAAATGTGCATATATACAGAGGTTGGTTTATGGTTTTGAGTGTTTCCCTCTCTCTGAGGAGTATCCTTTTACCCAATACTACCCTGGGATTAGAGGAAGAATTAATGTCAGGTAAGAGCAGTCATATAGAGGGCAGTGGTTCTCAAAGTGTGGTCTTAGGAACTTGTTAGAAACACACATTATTGGGTCCTACCCCAGAAACTTGGGTTGGGAATCCAGTTGTTTGTGTTTTAACAAGCTTCCCAGATGACTCTTCCATACCCTAGGAAGACTTCTCCAGTTAAACTTGTACACACCTGTGTGATCCTTGTTGTGCCTCACACCTCCCATCCTGCACCTTTGAGGGACCTCCTGCCATCTTCTTGTTGTAGCAGTACTCTATTCCTCCTAGGCTATGTCCTGCCCAGCCACGTGACTGAGGAGATGCTGTGGGAGTGCAAGCAGCTGGGGGCTCACTCCCCTTCCACCCTGCTGACCACCCTCATGTTCTTTAACACCAAGTAAGTGTTCTGGAGGCTCTATACTTAGCCACTGCCGGCATCCGCCCAATGAAAAGGGTAGAAACTCTCCAGATAGGCGTCTGAATTCCTTTGACACACACTTGAGAGCCTTTGGGCTACTGAAAGCCTTCGTCCCCACTTGGCTACATTTTGTGTGGTGACCAGTGAGGCAGACAGCCTTGCCAGTTCCCTACCAGCAGTCTTTATGTGACTTCTCCACTAGACAGTGTGTTTGGGTGTGGGCCTGCCCAGATTCTGGGAGTGTGGGCAGTGGCTCCTCTGAAGCCCTGATGGCGGAGGGTAAATCATGGTCTCCTCCTGGCACCCCTCCCTTTGCCTTGCTTTCACTTGTGGTACAGATACTTCCTGTTGAAGACAGTGGACCAGCACATGAAGCTGGCCTTCTCCAAGGTCTTACGACAGACAAAGAAGAACCCCTCTAATCCTAAGGATAAAAGCACGAGTATTCGGTACCTGAAGGCACTTGGGATACACCAGACTGGCCAGAAAGGTAGGGGAAGGAGGCAGGGGTTACAGAAACAGGTGCTTCTAGTCCTGCCCTGCCTTTGTGCCTGTGGGGGCTAGTGATGAGTGTGAAGGTTGGGATTTGCTAGATAGGAGTTCTCCATTCCCTTCTCCCCAGCCAGAAACTTCAAACACTTCTAGAAGCAGAGATACCCCAGAAATGATAGCTGCTTTTTCCTTTCATACTCACCACCCATCCCTCACACCCTTTTCCCTCCCAATATTTCCTAGTTGGGATGGCTGGAAGCCTAAGGTTCCTAATCTGAGCCTAAGCAAAGGCAGTCTGATGCATGTCTGTGGTGGGGGGGTGTGTTTTATAGTTACAGATGACATGTATGCAGAACAGACGGAAAATCCAGAGAATCCACTGAGATGTCCTATCAAGCTCTACGATTTCTACCTCTTTAAATGGTGAGGAGGCATTATTGTGACTGAGTGATGTGTGTGTATGTGTGTGTGCGCATGCACGTGTGCGCAGAGGCATTCTCTAGTCCCAGGCTGAGTAAAAACACACTTCCAAAAAGCTAAATTTAGAAACAGCCTTACTGGTTTTCCCAAAGCTTGTGCCTAGCACTGCTCCCTGATGGTTCCCTTTCATGGAGAGATGAAGGTAGAGGGAGGAAGGTACAGAGAGGCCGCCTCTGTCACATGTTGAATAGCCTTGCATCTTCCTGGCCTTGTCCTTTTGTCACTACCACCATCAATTTAAGGGGAACTCCTTTCCCTGACTTTTGGTCTCTTGCCCCTGCAGTTTGGCATATCATCTTCACAATGTTGCCAGAAGATCTTTCTACATTGTAGGTCTTACGTGATACTTAGATTAAAACCTTTAGTGGTTTCCTTTTGCTCTACAGAGAAAGACAATAATCCTAATGTGGCCAATAGGGCCTATCATGTAGTCTCCCTTGCTCACCTAATGTCCATATAGCTCTTGACTCTCTTGCCACACTGGCTCCACTCCACTGAAGGGCATCATGCTCTCCCCTCAGAAGACCTCTGCACAGAATTTCTTCCTGTTGGGTAAACGCTACCACCCCCCACGTATTTGGCTATTTAGCTCCTATCCATCCTTCTTAAAACAGCTTTATCAGGGAAGCATTTCCAGATTTCCTACCTGTTCCCTGGGGCTGTTTCTTCTGCAGCACTTACTACTGTTTGTCATTTTGTGTGTCTTTATGTAACTGTTTAATTGCTTTCGGTCTCCCCTCTTACCTTTAAGCTCCATGATACAGGGGCTGTTAGGTCTTACTCATTTCCTTTAATATCAGCACATATCAGCACCTAGTGCAGGCCTGGCACACAGTAGCCCTTTGATAAATCTTGATTTAATGGTGAACAACTGTTAGAGGATGGCATGTGCTAAGTACTTAAGGAGAAGTACAGCACAACATTGAGGGGGTGTTGGAAATGTTTGTCCAGGTAAGGGCCCCAGCATCATCGCCAAGCTAAGAAGTCAGAGGCCCTCAGGTAAAATTGAGGAATTATCATAATGGGTGGGATAGAGGAAACAACTTAAGACTTGGAGATAGACCTTCTGGGTAGTGAAGTTAGTTCCTAGTGGAATATGGTTGGACTCAAGTAGATGGACCCCAGGAGCCCTAGGCAGCTGGTTAGTCAGAGGAATCACACCTGGCAGCGTATGATGGAGGAACAGAATGTAGGCAGCCTATCACTGGCATTTGCAGTAACTCCAAAGGGAAGTCCTAGAGGTAGTGTAGTATGTGTTGGCTGCATAGAATTTAGGAGCTATGCCGCCATACTTTGCAGAGCTTCCCATCCTTTGCAGACAGCATCTATCCAGGAGGTTCAAGGTGGGAGGGTTGAGATTATGGTGGTTTTACCCAGCTTTTACCCATGTATTCTTCAGCCCCCAGAGTGTGAAAGGCCGGAATGACACCTTTTACCTGACGCCCGAACCGGTGGTGGCCCCCAACAGCCCAATCTGGTACTCGGTCCAGCCTATCAGCAGAGAGCAGATGGGACAGATGCTGACTCGGATCCTGGTGATACGAGAAATTCAGGAGGCCATTGCAGTGGCCAACGCAAGCACCATGCACTGAGATCCTTCAGCCATGGTGCAAGGGAGACCATCCAGGAAAAAACGGACAGACTTTCACACTAAAGAAGAGGCCTCCATTTTTTTCTTTTCTTTTTTTATTGGTGTAGTTATGAAGCCTTTCAGACTGCTTCTGTTTAAAATGTAAAAGGAAACTTTGCCCCCTGTGCATCTTCATAAACCTGCTGTGGCAGACTCCTCAGCCCATGGGGGCTCTGGATTTCCTGAGAGCCAGATGTCCTAGAAAGTTGCTGGCTGACTTTTTTTTGGTCTGGGGCCAGGGAAAGGGCTTGGACTGTTAGGAGAAATGTGGCCCCTTCCCTTCCTCTAGAAAGATTGAATTAATGATGGATGGACCCTACAGGGAATCTCCCCAGCTGGCTTCCATGTTGGCAGACTTCGCTGACCACAGGGGAGCCATAGTCTTTTTCTTTCTTCATGCTGAGACATAAACGTAGCATCTTAATGGAAGGAAAATGAGGGGAACTTCAATTATGATTTATTAAAGACAATTTCTATTACACCCTCCTTTATGACAAGTGACATTTTAGATGTTAAAGTAAAAACTTTACCATGCCTTTTTTTTTTTTTTTTTTTTTTTGGCCTAACATTGAGGCCTTAAACCTGAGGCTCCTGTGCCTGATGGAATTCTTGTAACATACACTTGTGTATCATATAAAGATACCACTCTGTTTCTCTTATGTATTCTTAATCTAGTTGTTTATTAAGAATGACAAGCACGTCTTTTCAACATGCTATTGAACAACGCCTCTTTATTTGGGAGGAGCCTGGCGGGACGGTAGAAGCAAAGCCTTGACTTACTGAATGGGCCAAGGCCCTGCGGGGAGGGGGCAGCGAAAGGCAACAGCCCAGCTCCCTGGTGATAACTGCTACGGCGTACTCTGCGCATGCGCTCCTCGCCCGCCCCGCCCTAGCGGCGTACAGGCTCCACCCGCGCGTTCGGCGTCCTGACGTCAGCGACGCGCAGGGCGCAGTGTCGGTATCGGCGGGTTTATATTGGCGCGGCCCAGAAGGCAGAGGCCTCTGCGGCTCGGTCCTTGGAAACACGCGGCTTTACCCCGCGCTGGCCATGGCCGACTACTTGATTAGCGGGGGCACATCCTACGTGCCGGACGACGGGCTAACGGCACAACAGCTGTTCAACTGCGGGGACGGTCTCACCTACAAGTGCGGGCCTAGCGGGCTCACCTGGGCGAGGAGAGGAGCGGCGCGCTGGGCTGGGAGGCCGGGTGGGGCTTCCATTGAGCCGGCTTGGGCCGGGGCGTTGGAGACAGGTTCCGGAAATTCCCCACCCATCTCGAGCTCAATTTGACAGATCTGAAGCGGGCGGAATGGAGGTGGCATCTTGGCAGTGCGTGGGATTTAAGGCTAGAAACTCTGGGCACATGGAGTTGTTAGGGTGCCAGGGACGCTGATGACAGCTAGGTGGCAGAAAAGGTCCCACGTCTCCATCTCTACCTTGTTTTCTGCCTTGCCTGTGACACTCGGGCTAGGTCATTGCTCTCTCTACCCAAATACCTTATGAGGTAAATTATGGGGAAGGCACTTCAGACTGCCCTAAGCCTGACCCTTACTCCCAATTCGCTCCCATCCCCTATAGTGACTTTCTCATTCTCCCTGGGTACATCGACTTCACTGCAGACCAAGTGGTGAGTATGGACAGGACTTGGAACCTGAGCATCATGGCTGGGTAAGGTGCTGCTGTCCTGTCTTGGCTACCTCAGCAGATTGGGTTGGGAGGTGGATTCTGTGGAAGAGTCTTACTGGCATGCAGGTCATAGAGGTCACCTGTTTTGTGGGGTATATGGCACCACCCTGAGGTACATGAGGTGCTTTTCCACATTAGTTGGCCTTACTTCTTTAGGACCTGACCTCTGCTCTGACTAAAAAGATCACTCTGAAGACCCCATTGGTTTCCTCACCTATGGACACAGTCACAGAGGCTGGGATGGCCATAGCAATGGCGGTGAGCATAATGGCATGTGAAGGCAGAAGCCTGGGCCCCATCTCTCTTTCCCAAAGGCATACAATCATTCCACTCTTTGTCACTTTTTCCCTGTCTTCTGTGTGTCCTGCAGCTTACAGGTGGTATTGGCTTCATCCACCACAACTGTACACCAGAATTCCAGGCCAACGAAGTTCGGAAAGTGAAGGTCAGAGAGCAAGGATCGCGGTCAAGAGCTCCTGGGAATTGCACTGAGTTGGAGTGGGGGATTTGTTCTCTTAATTTATAATCCTTTTCTCCCACTGTGAGGGTTCAATTCCTGAGAAGAGCCTGAGACCTTGTGTCCTAAAGCAACAGAAGATGACCAGGTGGACAGTGCACCCACCCACCTAGCTCTGGGTTTGAGGTGTTTGTGTGATCTGATCCTGTGGCACTGCCAAAGCAGAAGCTAGCACAGATCCCAGGCTTCAGACCAAGAGCCTAATGAAAATGATTCAGAAATGCCATTTCTCACCATCCTTTCCAGAAATACGAGCAGGGATTCATCACGGACCCTGTGGTCCTCAGCCCCAAGGATCGAGTGCGGGATGTCTTTGAAGCCAAGGCCCGGCATGGATTCTGTGGTATCCCCATCACCGATACAGGCCGCATGGGGAGTCGCCTGGTAGGCATCATCTCCTCAAGGGACATTGATTTTCTCAAGGAGGAGGAGCATGACCGGTTTTTGGAAGAGGTAGGTGCCACTAACAGCACAGCCAAGCTGACAGCCCAGGCTAAAGAAAAGGAGCCTTCTGTTGCCTGAATGGCATCTCTGAGGGCCTCTGCTGTCCAGGAAAATGAGTCCCCAGCCAAGTTTCCTGACCCTTTTGTGGGGTTCCTGCATCCCCTCCTCACTGGAGGCTTTCAGTCTGCCCAAATATTTGCCAGCATACATGTCATATTTTTTTTCCACATTGAGTGGAAGCAGTGCTCAAGGACCAACTTTAGCCTCCTCTTGCTATTATTGCTCTGGTGTGTCTCTCCACAGTGTAATAGGCTGCTCCGTGTCCCTGACTTCTTTCTACTCCTCTTGCCACTAGATTGCTGCAGACTGTTGCATTTACTTAAGGAGGGTGGTCTAGGTGCAGGTGTGTGAATATGGTGGTCTTTGGAACCTCACCCCTGAGTTAGGGCAGGATCTCTTGGGAGGTGTGGTCTCTGATTGGCCCTTCCTCACAACTCCACTCCCTCCTAGATCATGACAAAGAGGGAAGACTTGGTGGTAGCCCCTGCAGGCATCACACTGAAGGAAGCAAATGAAATTCTGCAGCGCAGCAAGAAGGGTGAGTCCTAGAGGTAGGAAGGGTTTTGGAACCAAAGACCAAGGTCCTGATTCATGTCCTGCACTGCCCCCAGGGAAGTTACCCATTGTAAATGAAGATGATGAGCTGGTAGCCATCATTGCCCGGACAGACCTGAAGAAAAACCGAGATTACCCACTGGCCTCTAAAGATGCCAAGAAGCAGCTGTTGTGTGGAGCAGCCATTGGCACTCATGAGGATGACAAGTATCGGCTGGACTTGCTAGCTCAGGCCGGTGTGGACGTGGTGGTTTTGGTGAGCTGCTGCATAGGTGGGGTGGGGCAGTAGGAGCAGCTGCCATAACACAGTCTCACTGGGACTTCTTCCTGTCCCAGGACTCTTCCCAGGGAAACTCCATCTTCCAGATCAACATGATCAAGTACATCAAAGAGAAATACCCCAGTCTCCAAGTCATAGGAGGCAATGGTAAGACAAGACTGGGTATTGAAGGACATGGGGCGACAGAGGGGGAGATAGGCTCCCACCTAGACTTTCATGTGAGCCTTTCCCTGTTCCTCACTGCAGTGGTCACGGCTGCTCAGGCCAAGAACCTCATTGATGCTGGTGTAGATGCCCTGCGGGTGGGGATGGGCAGTGGCTCCATCTGCATCACCCAAGAAGGTAAGAAGATGCTTCGGCAGGGCCCTTAGCCCCACATGCCCTGGAGCCAAGTGCTCTTTTGGGAACTGCATTGAGTCCTCCAATAGGGGTAGCCCCAGGGCCAGTGAGGCCCCTTAGATGGGTGACATGCTGGAAGCAAGACGAGCTCTCGTCATTCCTCACCTGCCACTTCCCCCTCGCCTAGCCTGGCCTCCCGGCTCCTGCTCCGCGCCCTCTCTAAACTCTGGTCTGTTTGTTTTATTTAGCGGCTCCCAAGATCCCTCCAGACATAAAGTCCCACAGCCCCAAATGCCCTTCTACTGTCACGGGCTGCTATAGTAAGTCTGGCCCGGCACAGTGGCCCGGCCTAGCTGCCCACTGCCCGGCTGCTTGGTTGACTGTAGCTGTAGCTCCCGGAGTTTGTGGTGCTGACGGGTGGGCAGGGCATACTGAATGATAGACCATGGTCTTGGGAGCTGCTCAGGAACACAGCTCCCTCCTCCTCCTGGGGTGCTTGTAGAGCAGGACCTCCTCCAGGTAGGGTCTGCTCTGCCCACGTCTCCTGCAGTAGGCACAGCTTAAGGACCAACTCTGGGGTCCACTTTTCCTTCCACAGGATCACTGCCCTGATACTGCCTGAGCTGCCCACCATGCAGGGAGCAAGGGGTGGGCCTCTGGGTACTAACTGCACGGTGACCCCTATCCCACCTGATACCAGTTGGGCGGGGCTTTCCCGGCTGCTGACTGCATGTGCCTGAGGCTGCCCTGGGCCACGCACACATGCACGCGCACACGCAAGGGTGAATGGAGGCCATCACAGCTGTTTGTACTGTTCAAGGCAGATGGAGCAGCAGCCATCCCAGACATGACTCTTCCTCAGCCAGGCTGCAGTCCTGGTGCAGGTGTAGCTGAGAGCTCCTGGGTACTGAATTGTGGCCACAGGGCCTCTTGCCTGTCCCCACTATCTCCACCCCCCTCCCCATTTGTCCCTCCATGTCTCAACAGTGCTGGCCTGTGGGCGGCCCCAAGCAACAGCAGTGTACAAGGTGTCAGAATATGCACGGCGCTTTGGTGTTCCTGTCATCGCTGATGGAGGAATCCAAAACGTGGGCCATATTGCCAAAGCTTTGGCCCTTGGGGCCTCCACAGGTGAGGCCCAACACCCGGGGAGCCTGGTGGGACTCCTTCCCTAATGCCAGTCAGGATCCTCCCCCAGCACTCCTATCTGTCCCTAGTTATGATGGGCTCTCTTTTGGCTGCTACCACTGAGGCCCCTGGCGAGTACTTCTTCTCTGATGGGATCCGGCTAAAGAAATACCGTGGAATGGGTTCTCTTGATGCCATGGACAAGCATCTCAGCAGCCAAAACCGATATTTCAGGTGGGACAGGCAGGTCAGTTACCCTACACTAACCCTGCACTGGCAGCCTCATCCATGCTTTGACTTTGCTCGTGTTTCTTGCCTCTCCTTGTAGTGAAGCTGACAAAATCAAGGTGGCCCAGGGGGTGTCTGGGGCTGTGCAAGACAAAGGATCTATACACAAATTTGTTCCCTACCTGATCGCTGGCATCCAGCACTCCTGCCAGGACATTGGTGCCAAGAGTTTGACCCAAGTCCGGTACGCTTGGGGAGCTGGGCCATTGTTTAGAGGGGCTGGGCCAGGGCCAGTCCACATCTGACATCTGCCCCTCTGCAGAGCCATGATGTATTCTGGGGAGCTCAAGTTTGAGAAGAGAACATCCTCAGCTCAGGTGGAAGGTGGCGTCCACAGCCTCCATTCGTGAGTGACCAAGCCTTTTTTCACTCTGTCCTTGGGGTGGAGGTCTCTCCCGTGCCTCTATTCTCCTGCTCTCACCTCACAGCCAGTCTTTCTGCCAACAGGTATGAGAAACGGCTTTTCTGAAAACGGATACAGCACACTCCCTCGGTTTTTCAATAAAAGTTTGAAAAATAAATGGTGCCTGATCTTTGAGGTCAACAGGCAAGTGGGGCTCTACAGCTGCCACCACCACAGATACAAACACAACACCCTTTCCAGGAAGAGTCTCGGGCCCTGAGATAAGGGTGCTCTGGAAGTAGGGGTTAGTACTAGATTCAGAAAGTTCCCCTGAAACAGCACAGACCAACCAACTCTGGCTCCCTAGGGTTTGGGCTCATACTGAGAATCTGAGTATGGCTGCTTAGGAAGGGTCATGGAATAGTCTGTGGGGCTCTGGACTAGCATCCACGGGGTCTACTGCTAGCCCAAAGCTTAGCCACATAGGACCAGGTTGAGACCAACATACTTGTTCTCTAACTTGAATCTCTAAAGGACATTATGGAGAAAAGCACTGAGGTCCCCTCAAATCTGCATGTGAGCAAACAGATCTGGATTAGAACAGGTGCCTATACTGCCTCCTCACTCTTGAGAGGTAAGTAGAGATGAAAAGGTGACTCCTTGGTTTCTTCAGAATCCCGACCAAGAACCCACTGAGCCATCAGCTCCTGGCCAGCAACACACCAAATACAAAATCAGAGGCGTGGATTAAATTATTATTGCTGGCAAGCAAAATAAATATTTACAGCACCAAAGGGGAGGGACTAGTGAAAACTTTGGAACCCCTGCGCTCTGCAAAAGATGCCAGGGTCCTGGACAGGTCAGTTCCTGGTAGTTCATTCTGCAGTTTGGGGCAGAGATGTGAGTGGAGACCCTCCAGGTGGGGGTATGAGAGCAGCTCCTGTCACTCGGCCTTCATGACACAGGAAGTTGAAAGTGGCACAGGCATTGGGCTGCAAAAAGAAAGCCAGCATCAGCTGGGCTAGGGCTAGGCCTGGGCTCTCCTCAGCATTCCCAAGTCCCGGACGTACTGTGTCCTGCACTTCCACAGCGATGCCCCGCCGCCTCATGGCTCGCAGCACCTCGGACTGCAGCCGCTCAGTACGGTCTCCAGTGCCCACCACAACAATCTCTAGGGAAGGATGGGCATGGCTAGTCTACAACCAGGTCTGTCGAGAGGGTGGCTTTCTGGGGCTTAGCACCTCAGCCCTCCCCTCCTCCAGTACCTATTCGGGGCTCCAGCATCCAAAAGAGAGAGAAGCTTTCTTCGGTGATGTCCTGGTGGGAACCTACCTGTGTGGGGAGGAGGCAAGTTAAATACAAGTCCCCATAGATTTCCCCACAGACCCTCCATCTGCACCACAGCGGGGCAAAAGGAAAGCCAGGTTTGCCAGGGAGAGAATCGGGGCAGGTCTGTGACTCTGGCCCTTGGTTTCCTCATTTCAGGGAAGGGCTCACGTTCCACTGCACCACAGACTGCGGGAGCAGCGCGCAGGGCCCAAACACACGATTTCCGTTGACCGTGAAGCCGCGGCTGTTGTAGCTGTCGATGTACATGGCGTGCGGGGACTCGCGCTGCAGCAGAGAGATGCGCGTCCGCTGATACAGCTCGTCATCCGCTGGTGTGAGCCGGTGCCCACGCCGTGGGACCCTGCGGAGGGGTATGGTCAGGCTCCAGGGGGTGGGGAGTCGCCGACCGTTGGGGCGGGTGGTCTGGGATGCTCCGTCTGGACTCACCATGGCAGCTGCGCGGACGGCCAGCGAAGGGCAGGTCGCGCGCCGCACAGGTTTCGAAGGACGAACGGGGCGGCCATAGCGGACCGGAGCGCTGAGAGAATGGCGAGGGGTCAGCGGGGTCGTGGAGGAGCCCAGCCCAGCGCGGCTACAGCGCCCCCAGCGTCGCGGAGGGCACCGCGCAGCTCAGTCGGCCCAGCGCGGGAGAGAGGAGAGCCAGCCAGGGCCCTTGGTTTCAGGAGGGCGCGGCTCCGATGTCTGCACCTGCCGTCCGCCCCGCCCCGGGCCCCCGAAGGCCGTCCTGGGGGACCCGGAGACCAGGTGGCCCAACCGCGGTCTGACCCGCGGCTCTCAGCCATCACGCCGGGCTCCCGGGGCCTTGGACGAGGCGGCCGAGCATCTGTTCGAGTCCCGCACACCTGGCCAGGGCGTGGTGCCAGCCTCCGAGCCTCTAAATCCCAGCTTTGGGGCGACGGATTTCGAGGGCGGGGCGAGCGTCTCTGATTTCCCCCTCTCGCCCTCGAGTCACGCCCCTCCCTAACCGTCACCCGCGCGACCGTTGGCGTCGCCGCCGCGCGTCGCAAGGGGCGTGGCTGCGCATGGATTGGCTTCTCCGGAGCGTGAGGAGGCGTGGTTGGTTGGTTTTGCCTTAAAATGGTTCCAACTCTGCGGACAGAGCAAGCGGAAGCGGACGCTGTGGAAAATTAGTGGTACTTGGTCTGTTGGGACCGAGCGGGCCGAACCGGACCAGACATTCAACTAGACAGCGCCTGGAGCATCGCGCCGCCCTCGCTCACCTCGCTTGCGTCCCGAGAATCTCCCGCGCGCCGTCTTGAGCCGAATCAGAAGGCCTTCTGCCTCGAGAGTCGCTGGCGCCCGCGCCTGTTTCGGCAACTCCGCGCGCCCACCGTGTGGTACCCTCAGAAGAACGTTGCCGCGTCTGCTACCCTCGGGGCCCGGCGGGCGGGAGGTTCGGCACAACTGAGGACGGTCGCAGTGGATTTCCGGGGGGTCCCGTCGCCGCTTGGTGGCCCATTGGGGCCCCTAGCACTCCGGGCGCTGGCACCGTCACCGGACAAAGGGCCCCGGGTGCGGGGTTGTCCCCAAGGCGGGTTTACTTCCTCTCGGGCCCCACTGGCACGTTTCCCTCTTGGCTGATCTCAAAGCCCGCCCGGCCACCGTCACCGCAGTGGCCCTGACTGCATAGAACCAACAGGACTAATCCTACCCCGTGGATCTAATGCAGACCGGGATCTGTTCCCAGGGGAGGCCCCCACCATGCCTGTTGTTTGGGGGCCCAGGTGAGCGGCTCCCCCACTAGACTAGATTTTACCGCCTACTCCTGGGGCCGCCTCCTGGGACTAGGAATGAGGGGATTTTGATCTGGCCCCGGGGCGAGGTATCCCCTGCTCCCCCACCCCCCACCCCCCCACGGCTGGACAGCGGGCAACGGAATCCCAAAAGCAGCTGTTGTCTCCAGAGCATTCCAGCTGCGCTTGGATTTCGTTTCCTGCTCTCCTGCCTGAGCAGCGTCCTGGCCCAGATGGGGTGGGCTATCCCCTGACCCCCAGACATCATTTATTGGGTCGCTCTGGTCTCCGTCCCTCCCTCAGGTACGCCCTCAGACAGCAAGCGACGGGCGTAAACGTCGGAGAGCCTGAACGGCTGTCATCTCTGGAGCCCGAGGTAACACTGGCGAGGGAGGGACGACCCAGGGCCTCCGGATAGGGCTGCAATGGCGGTGAGTCCCACAGGGCCTCCCCAGCCCGCAGCTCGCTAAAGATAGCCCTTCACTTCCTGGGGTAAAACCACCCCCAACCGTCTTCATACACCGAGACTAGCAGCTATCTCCGGGTCGTGTGCCTGCGGCATGGAAAGCGCTTTGGAATGACACGATCACTCCCGTTGAGTGGGCACCCAAGAAGCCATCGGGAATGTCGTGTCCGCCCAGTGCTCTTTCGGCGCCTCCCAATAGGGCCTTGCATCCCTGGCTCAGAAAGGGGCCTTGCCAAGGTTTTCCTATCCCTCAGATCCTCTCCTTTGTGAGCTCTGGGCACACAACTGCTCCAGGGCAGAGATCACGGGTTTTCCAGTGCTCAGCTGCATCAGGTTCAGTCTTCGTTAAAGACAAGAGAGAAAAGGGGGATTTAAGTTACACTGAAGTGAAAACATTCAGGAGCCCCCGTGGGACAGCGGAAACAGCTTTCTTGCTGGTAGAGGAGTGGGATGCTCTGAGAGCTGTTCTTAAACTGGTCCCTCTCATGGTCACATTGTGTAGTTGATCCACAAAAGCTTGTTGCCTAAACCAGGAAGTGGGAGAATCCCTGTTAACGTACACCAGGTGAGAGTAGCATTAAAAGAATTCTGGAAACCATTATGATAGTTCTAATTCCACCAGATTCAAGAGGAGAAAACTGGCAGTTCTACCAGCGGGCATTTATTGGGAATAAAGACAACGCGTATCTCAAAGGAAATAACCTGAGACCGCAGAACACAAATTCTTTTAAAAATTTATTTTTTCAGTAGGTCGTCAAAATGGCTTTAATGTTCGCTGCCCTATTTCAGTGATAATTCATTTGGAACTTTTGGCGTTTTTATCATGTGTAAGATGGGAGAAATGAAACGTTACCACAAATACATAGATGTAAGACTTCGATAGAGAAAAGCCTTGAGTCCCCACCGAGTCGCGTGGATTCTGTCCCCGGTTGCGAATACGGGTGACGCCGAGAGAACCCGAGGCCTGGAGCGGACCTGTAGACTGCTGACCTGGAGCCGGGCCAGGCTAGTGGGCTACGCGGAGGGAGAGCTGGGGCTGTAAGTCGAACGCGGTCGCCACAGCTCCTTCTGGCGCACCTGTCCACTCCGGAACCGCAGCCAAGTCCCCGCCCCAACCAGCGCTCCTCCCGGAAGTTCAACATCGACGTCTTGGTTCCGTTTCCGCTTGCTCTTTCCGGTCGCCATGGCGATGGGGCGCCTTGGGGTAGAGGAGACGTTGGAAGCCCTCAACGCGGCACTGGGTCCGGGCGGTCCCGTGTGGTTCAAGGAGACGCGCGCCCGTCACTTGCGTGTCCGAGACTTCTTTGCGCCGCGGCGCGCGCTACGAGCACGCTTCGGTGACGGACAGGTAGGCGCGGGCCGATGGGGGACGTGCGGCCCAGAGTAGCTGGGGGCGCCGCGACCCGCTCACCACCTTGTCTTCCCGCAGGTCCCCGAGCGCGTGGTTCACGCCATCGCCTGCTTGCAGGGTCCCGGTGTGGCCCCGGTGCTGCGCTGCGTGCCGACTCCCACGGGGTTGGCTCTCCAGCTGCAGCGGTCCGCCGTCTTCGAGCGCGTCCTCGGCGCCGTAGCCGCCTATGCCGCCCCTTCCGCGATCGCTGCACCAGGCCGGCGCGTCGTCCTGCACTGCCCAGCGCTACGTGGCGGCCCTGGCGCCCTCCGCCTTAGCCAGCTGCGTGCCGTGCTTGTTGCCGATCACCTGGCGCGAGCTCTGCGTGCTCATGGGTAAGCGGGGACGCGGGCCATAAAGGAGAAGGCACGCCGCCGGTGCTGCAGAGCCGCGCGGCCAGGGGCGGGGGCGGGCCGCAGTGGGTGGGAAGTCGGGGAGAGCCGGGCCCGGGGCTCGAGCTGAGACGGCCACCTCGCTTCGCAGGGTGAGTGTGCGCCAAGTGCCCGCTGTGCGGGATCCGCACATGTCGACCTTCCTGCAGCAGTTGCGGGTGGACTGGCCTGTGCCCTCGGAGAGAACCGCGAATGAAGCCCTGAGGAGCCGCGCGCATGCGAAGCTCACCTCCGCTGGTGACTCGGGAGCTCTGTTCCCTGGAGCCCTGGGCAGTGTGCGCCTGAAGGAGCTGGTAGATGAATGCGGACACACAGCTAGCTATGACCCCAACCTGGACAGCTGTCTGGGTAAGACCCAGACCCTAGCAGGCCCAGGAATTAGGTGGGCCCTGCACTCACTACTACTCCCAACCCTGTGTGTTCTCTTCGCAGTGACAGAGGATCTGCTCTCTGTGCTGGCTGAGCTGCAAGAGGCTGTGCAGCATCAGCTTGAGGAGAGCTCCCCAGGCATGGTTAGTAACTTATTCCCCACGCTGTTGGCCTTTTGCAAACCAGGTGTTTTGTGTTCCCGGCAGTGACTGGCCTACTCTATTTAGGCTGCGGCCCCAGACACTGGTGCAGAGGGTTACCTGGTTGTCCACGTGGTGAGCTGTGAGGAGGAGTTCCAGCAACAAAAGTTGGACCTGCTTTGGCGGAAGTTGGATGACCAGGCTCCTCTCAGACAGGCTAGTGACGGTGGAGCTCCCCTCACTCACTTCAGAAGGCCCTGGAAACCCACCAGGGGGCCTGTTAGCTGATGGGTCTATAAGGTGACACTTGACCTTGGGGGAATGGGCAGGTGCAGCAGATGCTAGGAGAAGGTGCAGCCTGGAGGAATAACCCAGAGAATGTTGAAGAGTAGGTTGAGGAGGCTGGCCTGTTTCCTGAAGGCCCAGGCTTGAGGTGGAGGCCCCTAAGCCTGGTGGTAAGGAGCTGGGGGGGAGGTGGGGTCTAGGAAACAGATTGAGCTTCCTTGAGGTATTGCTGGCAGGTATTGCCAAGTGGCTGAGCCCCTGCTGTCTTCCTGACAGAAGCACCTGGTCTGTGGCCCAGTGAAAGTAGCTGGTGTACCCGGCACCCTGACAGCCCCTGAGTACTACGAGTGAGTGAATAAGGCCAGAAGGACGGCCACCGAGCCAGGGTAGTTGAAGGTGGGGGGGTGGGGCTTCGCCCCCTGGCCTCCCTCTCACTCTTTTTAAAATGCAGGCTGCGGCACGCCCAGGTATGCAAGGCCTCAGCACTGAAGCATGGCAGGGACCTGGCACAAGGTGCGCCTGGCAGACCGGGCTGTGCTTTGGGTAGGGACAGGTCCTCTGCACCTGTCTCTGGAGACTGACTGATCCATACTTTCTCAGACCCAGCCTGGACAGAAATCTTCATGGTTCTCTCTGTGGCAGCCATTAAGTTTGAGATGCTTAGCACAGCTCCACAGAGTCAGGTGAGCCTGAGTGCCCAGCAGGGATAAGGCTGGGGGGCAGCGTGTGTGGTGGCTGTCCTCTCTCCCTGCAGCTGCACCCCTCATTCCTCAGCTTCTCCTGGCCCTGACTGACAACATTTCCACGAAGGGTACCAAAAGTGGCACCTTTGTCATGTATAATTGTGCACGTCTCGCTACACTCTTTGAGGGTTACGAGTGCAGCATGGAACAAGGTCTATACCCAACTTTCCCACCTGTGAGCAGTCTGGATTTCTCCCAGCTACATGATGAGGTGAGTGCCCCTCCTGGGGAGCTGGCACATACAGGAGGCTGGGGCCTTTTCCTCCCATCACCCTTGTCCCCCACAGGGTGAGTGGTTGCTGCTCTTCAACAGCGTCCTCCCCTTCCCAGACCTGCTGAGCCACACAGCAGCCCTGGCCTGCACAGCCCCGGGGCTCCACATCACAGCACGCACAGAGATGGTGAGGCAGAGAGGACCAAGACAGACTGCACACACTATTTATTCTGGTCTGGGGCACAGAGACAGGCCAGTGACTTGTCTCTGTCTCTAGGTTTGCAAGTTCCTGGTACAGCTCAGCATGGATTTCAGCTCATACTACAACCGTGTACACATCCTAGGGGTAAGCACACAGCAAAAGGGGGTAGGTACATTGTGGAGGGGGGCAGTGCAGGGGAAGTAAAGGATGAGAACAGCAGGCCCCCTCTCTCCTTTAGGAGCCTCGACCACACCTGTTTGGTCAAATGTTTGCCCGTCTGCAGCTTCTGCGGGCTGTACGTGAAGTGCTCCACACTGGGCTGGCCATGCTGGGTCTCCCTCCACTGAGCCACATCTAAGGCCACAGAGGCCCCAATAACTGGGAATGTCCACAAAGTTATCAACTGAAAGAGAAAACCCCCCACAGATTTTATTAGAGACCTGGAGCCAAAATAAACTGGCTTGATACAAAGCTCTGTTGTGGGGAGTGTTGGTCTGCACAAGCAGCAGTCTACTCACCTCCAGCTCCTGCTCTGAAGTCAGGAACCCGCGGCTGCCTCCTCCTCCCCTCAGGGCACACTGGGCTGGGCACAGACAGTCACTCCTGCACCATCCTGTCTGTGAGCAGGCCCCATGCCCAGCACACCGGCCACCGCGGGACACCTCAGTCATACCAGTTGTAAACCTCAAGGCCCTGGCCCCCAAGAGCACAGCGGTGGCCAAACTCAGGACTCACGGGCCAGCAGTCCATGTCGGCCACATCTGGTACGTGGTACACTGTACTGTTCATGAAGGTGGGTTCACCATGCCCCAGACGCCAGAAGGTCAGCCGTTGATCGATGGAGGCTGAAACCATGAGGTTTGGGCTTAAGATCTTGAGGCCAGTGACGTGGGCAGCATGTGCACAGGGAACAGTATATTCCTCTAGCACTTGTAGCTGGGGCACCAACTCAGCACCTCCCACAGCCTCTTCCAGCTCTGGCATCTCCACAGCAAGCACAAAGACATGGAGGGAGCCATCCTCACTGCCACTGGCCACGAGATGACCCTCACGAGTGGGCAAGGTGTGCAGGCTGTTGACACCACAGCTGTGTGCCTGGAGGGTCAGGCAGGGGGTGCCCAGCCCTGGAAGAAGAAGATGGCAGTCAGGGCTCAGTCTGCCACATGGGTGAGTGCAGCGGGGACATGGGGGGACAACCACAGCTATATTCTAGCTACTCACGGTAGGGAAGCCCAGGGTCCGTTGGAGACTCCAGGGCAGTGGAGCCGTGGTCCAGCACAGTGGTGAGATCCCAGAAGGCCAAGCTGCCGTCCGTGGCTGCACTGCACAGAAACAGCCTCCTGGCAGCCAGGGAAGGGCAGGTGGGTCAGTGAGGAGGGTGGGTGGAAAGCAAAAGGAGCCCCCACCCAACCCATGAAGGACTACCATGCAGCCATTCTCACCGCCGCTGATTGGGTGCCTCATGTGTGAAGGAGTGGACCTTGAGGACACACCGCTTGTGGTGGAAGGTTTCAGCCAGGAGCTTCAGCCGCCGCCCAGAGTCCTGCAAGAGAAAGAGCCTGGGGGGGCGGGGGGTGGCCCAGCTCAGAACCCATTCTGGACATCCTTTGGTCTCCTTTGTCTCCCAGCCCCCTTGGTCCTATATTCTCACCTCACTGCCCCATCACTACAGGCTGCAGCCACAAGGGGACCAAGGCCAGGCTGATCAAGCTCACATACGGCGAGGGACATGTACCTGGAGGAACAATACACAGCCATCAGGTGACACCTGGGCGCAGCTGCACAGGGCTTGCCCTGCATGCTCCCACCCCATGCTCCTCTCTGGCAGGGTTCCTCACCTGGTCTCTGGGTCCACTTTGATCATCCGGTGCCGATTGCGCTGCCGGTCCCAGTACTCATCCAGCCGGTGGGATGAAAGGTGCATGACATGGCAGGCAAGGCGGCTTGGGGTGCTGGGGTCTGGGGTGACCATGATGCTGAAGCAGTGCATCTCAGCCCGGCCCCCCGCAGACACCACATGGGCAGTCAGGCCTGGCCGAGGATCCTGAGGGCCACCTGGGGTGCTAGTGCCCCACACAGCCACTGCACGCACGGAGGAGATATGGTTGCAGACAGCTGTAAGCGCATGGGCTGAGCCAGTGACTGTGGGGAGTGCCAAGACACAGACAGTAGTGTCCTCGCTGCTCGTGATCACGATGTCGATCAGGCCAGGCCCCTCACAGCTGGGCTCCAGGTGGTCAGGCTGCATGAAGCTGGGCACCCCAAATTCAGGCCCCAGGGTGATGGTGCCCACACGCTTTACGCAAGTGATCTCACGGCCATGCAGGCTCTCTCGTAGAATCACATGTGGCCGGGTGCACCCACCCAGAGCCCGGTACAGCATGACATCTCCATCCTTGAGGTAGGCAAAGGCCATAGCTGCCTCGGTATCAGAGAAGGCCCAGGAGCGATGCCCTCCACCACAGTTGATGATATGCAGCTTCTCATGTGAGCGGGGGCTCCACACCACAAACTCATTGGCATGGAAACCCAAGATGACCATGCTTCCATCAGCCACCATACGGACCCCAGCCACCCAGTTCATGCCTCGACAGGACTTCTGCCGTAGGACTGGCTGGAGTTGGCCACCTCGCACAAAGAGCTGGTAGTAGGCACCATCCCGCCCTGTGGTGTACACGTAGCCACCATAGCAGGTCACTGAAGTTACACCCTGCTTCCCATGCAGAGAAGGGAGGGTGGACACAGGGCCCCATTCAGCCAAGGTGCTCTCACACCCATCACTGCCACTACCTGCTCCAAGTGCTCCAGTACCAGCCCCAGCCTTGCCTCCAACCCCAAGATCCTTGAGCAGATCTGGTCGGGAGGGGAATAGCAACACAGAGCCCCTGCGGTCCCCACACACCAGGAAGTCGCCTGGGGGCAAGAAGGCACTGCACGTGTGCCATCTCTGCTTACTTGGAGGTAGCAGGTACCTGCAACGTTCCTTGACAAATATAGCCTTGCCGGTGGGTGCAGCAGAGATCTCTAGGCAAGCCACCACGCCACCAGGGCCTGATGCCAGCAAAAGGAGCTCCTCGTAGCCACGCAGGGCCCAGCTCAGGCTGTGCACCTTCCCGTGGAACAGGGTCAGGTCCACAGCTGCAGTTGGAGTGTTGATGGGGACAACCTTGACACGACCCTCCCCATTGGCCATGGCACACAGTCCGAAGCCCTCAGGACCAGGGGCTGCCTCCAGGAGGCAGTAGGACTGGAAGCGCTTGTCCTCCAGCAGCTGCTCCCAGCACTTGACCTCGAGGTCATACAGGTACAGGGCCCCCGCGTCTGTCACTGCCAGTACTCGCCATGAGCCAGCCAGCGTCACAGCCTTAAGGGCACCTGGCCTGCTACGGGACTTAAAGCAGAGAGCTGAGACCCCTGAACCCGGGTGCCCACGCCCCACCAGGTGCCACAGACGGATGCCCGAGTCGTCCCCCCCAGTGATCACCCAGGCCTGCCTTTCATGGGCAGCTATGGACCTGATCCCACGGCCCTGGTGGCCCCGAAAGGCCTGGAGGATTTCGCCTTCATGGCTCCACACCAAGCAGACGCAGTCTTCTCCTGCACTGATAAGGTAATTCTCTAGGAGCTTGACCTGCCATACACGGGCGCTGTGCCCGAAGCAGTGCCCAATATTCTGCACCCGACCCCCAGGCACTCGCAGGTCACCCACCTTCCAGATGCGAACACTTCGATCTTCTGAGGCCGTGGCCAGCAAGCCCTTGCTTTCCAGGTATGACATGCTGAAGATGACTCCCACGTGCCCACTGACCCGGCGGTCAGGGGCTACAGGCTTATTATCTATTAAAGCGGCTGCTGGGTACCAGACCAGGAGCTGGTTGGAAACGGCACCCGCCACTATGGTCAGCTCCTTCCAGGTGTCTCCAATCAGACAGGCTGAGGAGAGGGTGCACCTGTCCGTGCAGGGCACGTCCTGCAGGATGCACCCTACCACAGGGTCGTATAGCACCACTGAGTTGTGGCCCAGTGCCAAGGCTATGTTCCCCTCAAGCCAACGTGCATCCCAGATCCAGTCAGACATGTTCCACAGGCCAGAGCGCCACAGCTCTCGGAAGCGGCCCTGCCCCCAGCTAATTTTTACAATTCGGAGTCCCTTGCTCCCAAATACTGCCACCATGGCTTCCGAGTCAAGGTCTCCGCTGGGTTCTGGTCGCACCCGAAACCCATGGATAAGATAGTGTCCAAGTAGGTTCTGCACTCGTTTCATCATCCGAAGATGTCCACCAAAATCCAACGTGTACACCAGGACATCCGGCCCCTCACCTATACAGAGGCAAAGAGCCACATCAGAACCCCTCACCCAACTGATAAGCCATGAAGAAGAGACAGGGAGCAGGGAAAATTCTTAGTATGTAGCCTGTGACTGCCTTACGTCACTCAATCCTGCAGGCCTGAACCTTGGAAAATCCTTGGTCTCAGCTTCAGCTGTACTTTCAGTGCTGACTTTCTGATCCCCTAGTCAGTCGCATTCAGTCTCCTCAGCCCACCTAACTTCTCATGCTTCAAACAGGAACCCTCTCAGCTTTAGTCCCCAAATCTTTGGTCTCCTTTACCTCTACATGCCTTCCTCCCCCTCCCCCAGGGGAGAGGTGGTCCCAGTAAGGCAGCCTTTCTACCTTGGGGCCGCAGCAGAACCCCTCCTGATTTCCAGGAGCTTCTCTGTATCTCTGAAGATGTGAGCATGTTCCATATCAATAGGGAGAGGCAGCCCACACTCCTGTGACCCTCTGCTGCCACCTGGCTGCCCTGCAGGCACCTCCCACTCTACTAGCTTCCAGTTCTCTCTGCTCCTCATCCCAGTGACCATTACCACCCTCTGCCCACTCCCCAGCTCAAAACTGGGAAGCCCATTCCTCTAACTTCTCATATCCTGTCTCCAAGTTCTGCACATTTCATTTTCTAAAGAGTGCAAATCCCACCACAGTGACTTTGGTTCAGGACATCACCTCAACCTGAGATGACAACAGCAATCCCGCATGCTATTCCCAGCTGGCAATCTCAATCTTTTGACATTCAATAAACATTTATTGAGCATCGATTATAAACCAGGCAATGAACTATATGCTGGAGTAGTGAATAAGACCTTGCTCCTGGATTAAGCAGACATTAAACAATATCACACAAGTAAACATAATTTTGGTTAAGTTCCAGGAAAGAATTATACAGGTTGCTTTAAGAATATAAAATGGGAAAGTCTACTCCAGTAGTTTGCAACAATTTTTCCCCCAAAAGACATCTGGCAATGTCTGAAGACAGTTTTGGTTGTCACAACTGGGAGTTGCGCTACTGGCATCTAGGAATGGAGGCTGGGATGCTGCTAAACATCTTACAATGTACAGACAGTCCCACACAAAATAATCTGATCCAATATATAAAGAGTGCTGAGACTGAAAAACCCTGGTCTAATCTAACCAGACTGGGTGACTGTCAGGGGAGGCCAACTTGAGGACATTTAGGTTGAGGAATCAAGGATCAGCAGTAGTTAGCCAGAGGAAAAGCAGACAGGAGGGAGAGGGGGTGAGCCTTTCTTGGTAGAGGAAATAGCGAGGGTAATGGCCCTGAGGTGAGTGAGAGCTTTGGGTAGAACAGGAAACAAAGGGCTCAAGGATGGGCTAGAGATAATGCTACTGAGGTCAGAGACAGTGCCATGGCCTCAAATGATGGCAATAAACATAGAAAAATAGACAGATGCCACATGTATGAAGTACAGATCAACCAGACTGGCTTGGGGGAGTGAGGTCAATTCTTAGGCTTGGGACACCTGAGTGGCTGGTGTTCCCCTAATGAGCTGGAATACCCCCGCAGGGGTAATTCAATTTGTAGGCACCTGTGCGCTTGAGCCTGGCGCACACAAGAGAACAGGGCTCGGAATTCAGATTACAGGTACAGATTACATGGGTGGGATTTGAGAACTATCAATATAAGTCACTTTGGAAGTCACAGGAATAGGTGAATTCCCTTTAGAGCTTTCTAACCTGTGTTTCCCAAGCCACTCCCCCGCTTAAAACCTTTCAGTGGGGCCTCCCCACCGCCATTAGGGATAAAGTCAGATCTAAGCCTAAAATGGTCAGGCCTCATTTTTCCAGCCTCTTCTCCTAGATCCCCACCCCTGCTGAAGCCGCACAAGAATTCCGTTTCCCACAAAGTGACAAATTCAGTCTCAAGCCCTTTGGCATGTTTACTCTCTGCCAGGAACTCACCCCTTCTCTTCTAGCTTCTAGTTCACCCTTGCGGTTCTTTGGGTTTCTACCTAGCTATCCCCTTCCTCCAGGAGTCTTAGGGGTGCAGCTCACAGTAGGAACCCTGGGCTCCCAGAGCTCCCACGGCAGATCAAAACTAGGCCGTCTCTCGCCCGACCCCCCACCCCTACACATCTGTCCCTCTTAGGATTGAGAGCAGTCCACTCAAGACAGCCAATGCCCTGCCTCGGGACCCTTAAACTAAGCAGCACCATCATCGGTCCCTAGTGGCTTCCAGTCAGGACTCAACTGCTCTCCAGGGCTCTGCCACCTCAGATTCCTGACCGTTGCTTCCCGAGCCGACCCTCCTCGGAGGGGCACCGACATCGGATTCCTGGACCCCAAACATCTAGGGAGGGGCCTGAGCCTCCGCCTTCCCGAGCAGTGGCCTGCTCAGAAAGGTCTCATCCCACATTTCCCGCGACCCCATGCTGATCAGAGGCTCTTCATCCCCGCCTTCCAGTTAAGAGCCTCAACCACCGCCCCCTCCCACGACAGGCCACGCTCCCGGCCCTGGACCCGCCCTCCTGGGGGGGGGGGGGCGGTGCTCATCACCGACCTCCCGTCACGTCCTCTTGGGGGAGACCAAGCCCCTGCCTAGACCATCGAAGAGGCCACTGGCGTCTCTCCCTCCCCTTGCCCCGCCGACTGCATTTCCCCGCACCTTTCCGCCGCCCCACCCACCGCGTCAGCCGCAGTGTATGAAGGGCCTCGATAGCCCTTTGTTTCCTGGGCTCCTCTGGCTGGGCCTCAGTCCCGCCATCTCTCAGGCTCCCGCCCGCCGCCCGTCCTCTTCCGAGCATCCCTTTGTTCTCAAGACCCCTCCCCAAGCAAGCGTTCGGTTTCTTCTCCGCTAGGGCGCGCGCCTCAAGCCAATGCTCACCCGCCAACAGCCTCTCCCCAACGCATTCCAGACCCGTGACCGGGAGGAGTATAAGCTCCGAGGTTGCCCGCGGCCAAATGTAGTCCTCGTGAGCGTCCATGTCGGTCCCCGAGCCGCTGCAGCTGCCACCGTCAAGAAAGGAGGCGAGCTCTCGCGAGACAAGGCTTCCCGCGCGCCGCGCAGCCGCTCTACAACTCCCGTAGCAACAGGTAGCAGAGGCAAGGGGCGCCCGGCCCCGAGGTCCAATGACGACCGCCCTCCGCCGCACAGCGTCCGGCTGGGATTGGCTGGGCCGCCCTTGCCCCCACTTCACGTGACGTCCGCTGCACGCCCCCGGCCTCCGCCTGCTCCGACTCGCCCAGTCTTCCTCCCTCCCACCCACCTGGAGCTTATTGGGCCTGCGGCTCCAAGCCGTGGTTTTATTTGTCGGGGCAGCACGGGTCTGTACACAATAAATAACATGGCTATAGGAACTGTGTCCTAATCGCGGCTGGAGGCGGGGGTGGGCCAAGATACTGGCCAGGCCTTTGGCCTGCAGCTGGACAAGGGGACGGCATGGCCCCCGACCTCGGGCGGCCGGCGACCTGCGGCTGGGGACCCGGGTGGACACTCCCCTCAGAGCTCCACGCGCGCATCGCCGTAGGCCCGGTCCAGGGCCCACTCCGGCTGCGAATCGGAGCCACCTTCGCGGGCCAGGCGCGCCATCTCCTGCTGGAATAATGCCTGCCGTGCCCGGCTGGGGTCCACGTTGATCCAATTGTTGGCTATCCACTTAGTGCCGCGCGTGACCAGGCAGCCCCCGTGCAGTGAGTAGTCGTCCACGTCGCCCACCCAACCTAGGAGAGGAAGATGGTGTGAAAAAGGGGAGGGGCCAGAGAGACTAGGTTGGGCAGACCCGAACTTGTGGGCTGATCTGAACTTGACCTCACATAGCCCAAGTGCATGGCAGAGGTGGGCCTAGCTGTGCACACTTTCAGTGGCAAAAATTTGGCTCTAGGGCTTCCTTGGGGGCTCAGCACCTCTTTGTAATGAATGGCTTATCAACACCATTGGCCCTCTGAAACCAGCTTTCTTGCTGCCAGGCCTGTCCACAGCCTTTCTTAGTATGGGTTACTAAGGGACATATGTCCCCAGCCCCAGTGAGCTGGAAGGCTGGAGCATCAGGAAAGCACAGGGTTCCTGATAACCCAGGATGCTGCACAGGTGCAGGCTGCTGAAGTCACTGAGGATGGTCTCTGGGCGACACTAAGAGCAGAAAACCATTTGAAGGGCAGCCGGAAACAGCTCACCAGAGTGTCAGGCAATGCTGGGTAAAGGGAAGCTTCCCTCAAGGCAGCCCTGGGCTGGCCACGGGTCCTCACCTTGCCCATCAGGCAGGTAGTTGTACCAGAAGACTGCTGTGCCCTGGCGGGGCTTGACACGCAGGTTCCCCTTGTCACAGTGCCTCCGAGTGTCACGGAGGTCAACGTCATCCTGAATCAGACTCTGTGGGCAGCAGGGTGGTATAGTTTTCAAGCTACTCCTATTTTATGGCCAGGAGCTGAGGCCAAGCAGCCAAACAAATGTGGCCAGAGGGAAACCAGTCAGATGTGCCCAGGGGACCACTTAGATCCCAGGTCTTGAGGATACCGGTATGAATTACATTTGCCCAAGGCCCTGCCATCCCACCAGAGTAACTGCCCAGTTGTCCCTTACCATTTCATCATAGGTCCTGTTGTCTGCTACAGGGAAGACAGTCTCGCCCCCACCGGTGACGTTGTTCAAATAAAACAGCACTGTCATGTAGCTGTAAGGCAGGGGGGCTGTTGAGCAGGTCCCCAGCTGTGGACACTCCCAAGGGCTTACCTGTGGGCAGGATAAGCTGCCCAGGTTCCCAAGGGCCAGAGGGGCAGGCTGGGATCAGTGACAACAGAGCAGGTCAGTGCCAAGATGTCCCCAGTCCATTCTTCTCCCCACAAACCCAGTCTTTCTGTGTATCACAATGTCTTTTGGCAGCCAAGACCACAGGTGCACCTAGCTAAACTACATGGCCTGAACCAAGGGCCAGCTGGGTAAGGTAGGCTAGCAGAAGCAGCAAGATCATGCAGGGGGCTGGCAGCGACTAGAAGGGGCTGAGCCAGAGCAGCCACGTGAAGAGAAACCTGCCGCCATGCCTTGGCAGGGGAGGGGCACACAGCTTCAAAGGCGCAGAGCAGGTGGAGACAGGATCAGAACCAGGGGAGGGGGCAGGAAGAACTGGGGGGGTCTAACCTCACCCCTTGCCTGAGAGCTATGGGGGTTAGTTTCAGTGTCTGTGGGTCTCTCAGTCTGGCCACTGACATAAGATGGCCACCCTTTTGGGGCCACTTGGTAAACACCCTGGGGGGAAGGGTATCCTCGACCAGGATGGCCCAGAGCTCTCCTGGCCCCAGATAAAAGGGCATAGCCTCAGGGCAGGGCTGGACTTGTGCCATGGGGGTGCCTGGTCTGGGAGTTGAAGGCAGCTCCCAGGTGGGAGGTACTTGCCGGCAAGAGGTCTCGAAGGGTACAGACTCATTGGCCACCAGCTTGGTATGGGAGCAGATGGTCTCTGGGTACACAGGCCCGCTGTCCACGTGGGCATGGTAGTGGCCTCCCTCACCATACCGCACGACCTGCAGTGGCTCGCTGAGCTCCACGATCTCAGGTGAGAGTTGGGTGAGACGCAGCACCCTGGTGGGCAGCAGGCAGCATTCAGCTGGGCAAGCCCTGTGCCGGGTAGCACCCTGAAGGAGCTGCCAAGGTGGACCCTGGGCCTGCCACAAGCACTGCCCCTGCCTATTTCTCCTGGAAGCCCCTTAAGCCACCCCAGACTGGCCCTCCGGGAGCAGGAAGGGGTTACTCATGATGGGCCCTTCTCCCTGGATGCCAGAGACATCCACTGGGTGGGAAAGATGAGATTTCCACTCAGTTGGGGGAGGGGGTGAGAAACGCCGTCCGGGAAGAAGGTTGTTTATCTAAAGCCCGACAGCTCAGGGGCAGGGGGTCCTGTGGAAAGAGGTAAGAGGTCATTTCTCTAATTAGCAGAAAACAAACATTCCACCTATTCCTAATCCCAAATGAATATTGTTTGCCCACAATTAGGGCTAATTTGCCTTTGTTAACTGCCTAGTTCCTAATGGGTACCAATCCTGATCTAACAAGTAGAAATTAATCCTGAGTTGGCTAATCAATTCTGTTCCCTGGGACGCAGCCAGGGACTTCTCCCACTGCAAAAGGGAGGGCAGCCTCAGATGCTCACCTCTGGCGGATGGCGCGCATGACGTGGTGGGCACCTTCACCCTGGTAGAGCCACGTGTGGTGGCTGTTCCGCACCAGCTCGCTGGACTCTGCCTTATGGCTCCTCATGTACTTGTGAAAGTCTCGAAGGTCCATGTCGGAGAACTCCTGCAGGCTCAGCACTCCTGCACAGAGCACCCACCATCAACGCCCACCAAGCTCATGGCGGGAGGCCACGGTGGGGAGGCTGCACCTTCCTACCTACCCCTGGCCTCAGGCACTGGGGGGCCATATGCACCTGTCCCCCAACCTGGACTCAGGTCAGATGAAGTTGGCTTCTGTCACATCAGGCCCTACAGGAAGACCCAGAGAAGTTCATTTTCTCAGTTTAAGCCCTGATTTGGCCCCAAAGGATGAAACCCAACCCCTATTAGATTGGCCAGAGTAGGGTCTCCAAAGGAAGCTTAAGCCATATGGCCAGGACCCTAGGCCAAGGACTGCCCCTGGCCCTCCAGCCTGGCTCTGTAGAGCGTGGTGGCTACCCTGCGGTCCTGTAGAGGGTGAAGAAAGAGAGCATTCAGTGCTGGCTTTTGTCCAGGGCCTTCCACACTACAGAAGTCCCCTCATGACCTCAGGTCCCATTCTGAGCGGAATACACCTGGCGGGTCCTGCCTACTAGGTAACCAGCCCACCTCAGCAGAAAAAGCCAGGCCATGCTCCCAAATGAGAACATTCTCCCCTGTTCTTGCTCCATGTTATCCTGGCTGACCCCCAACTGAGACATTTCCATGCTTTGGCCCAGATTTCTCTGATGGTGGGGGCCCTCAAGGGCTGTGAGTCTGTCACTAGCTCTGTATGTAGGGGCAGTAGCAGCATGACACCCCTCTAGCCACAGGCCCTGGCCAGATTCTCCACTCTGGGTTCACCAGCCACAAGGCTATTCTTCCAAGTTCTGTGTGGCAGATGTATCTTCCTCAGTTGGTCCAGAAGTTGGGCATGAGGGTGATGACTACAGCTCAGAAACCTCCTGGGGGTTATTACCAAATGGGTGGGGTGCTTACATGACAGCACCTCTGCCCACGCCCACCCCCAGCAGTTAGCATGACTCCAGGTGGGCAAGAGGAAGGCAAGGGGGACCTTGGTTCAAGCAGGGAGGCAGTCTGCTGGGGCGGACTGTGTGCCTGGCTAGAGAGGTGAAGCTGGAGCAGAGTGAACAGCCAAACTCAAGCTGATCTCACTGTCCCTCTGCTCCTGCTCTACCACTCTGTCCTCCACCAGCCAGCAACCCTACCTCCTGCACCCAGATGCTGCCTGACGAGGTCAAAAAAGTCTCCAAGAACTGCCTTGGAGACTGTCACCAAGGGGAATGGGAGGGCCGGGCTCCTGCCTACTTCCCAGGGGTAAGGCCAAGGCTGGATCCTCACCTCTTCATCTCTGGCTACTCTAGAAGCTGTGCATACAGGCTATCTGGCTGTGAGGGCTCACAGGGGCAGAACTGTGGCGAGGTATGAGCTCACCATCACCATCAGGGTCAGCCTTGATCGCAGAGTACATCTCCTGAATGTTCTCTGGAGTCATCCACCGTCCATTTCCCAGGCGAGTCTGGGCCAGGACCTAAAGCACAAATGGTGCCTCGGTGGTGTGGCCCCAATGACAGAGAGTCACCAGAGCAAAGACAGCCTCCCAGTTCTTGCTATAGGGCTAAGAGCTCAGGTGACAGGGCCTAGGTGAGGACACAGGACAGAGACCGAGTTCCCTGAGCTGGAGTGAGGGTAGGCAGAGAGGTCCAGAGGCACATGGGTAGGAGACCAGGAAGATAGTCAAGAAAACTGAGAGCCATAAGCATTCCCAGCCCTCACAGGACTGTGGCCTCCATGGGGAGCACTGTTGGCTGGTTGGAAGCAGAGTGAAGGACAGACCTATGTTCCACTCAGACACTCCAGGTGAGGTGGGGGAGGCCAAGGCCTGGGTGTGAAGAGGGAATAGGCACCATGGGGAGGCCTGGCCAGCAAATGACCACTGGGGCCATTAGCAGGCTCACTGAGGGCCTCTGTATAGGCAAGGGACCCTACACCCCACCAAGACCACTCTCAAAAGCCTGGGTGTGGGGTATGCAGGGAGCGGCAGACTTCTGGCCCCCTCTGAGCTACCACCCTACCCACCATGAGTTCTGTGGGGCCCCCAGCAATGGAAGCAAGGAAATCAAACCACAGACAGCACACCACCCAGGAACTGTGGCAATAAATGCCAAAACCCCCAGGTGAATTCTGCCATCCTCTGGGGTTCCAAGGGCAGCAAGGGGCTCTCCAGGGAAGGAGGGAGGACCCTGGGCCTGGGCCTGGGCCTGTCCAAGCTGATCTGAGGTGGCATCTGACTCTTGAGGCCAGAATTGATCAGCACAAGAGAAATGGCCACCAAAAAGATAATTCTGGGTACCCCCACCCTGGTGCCTAATCCAGGTCCCAGGATCCCAACCTCACGGAGCTGCAGGCGACCATCGTGGTTCTGGTCCAGCAGCTGGAAGAGGTCCAGCTGGCTGATTTGCATTGTGCCCATTGCCTCTTCGTACTCTTCGGTGGGCAGGATCTGGCTGCGCTGTAACCCCTTCATCTGTGCCAGGTGGATGATGAGCCGACACTCCTCATCACTCAGGAAGCCAGGGATTTCTGCCAGAAGAGGAGGTGGGTGAGGCCAAGGTCCAAGCCACGGCACTGATGCACCCACTGCCTATCTCTCTGCAGAGTTCCTGGGTGCTCCCTGTCCCCTGCTGGTCACCAAGTCAGGAGGACTCCACATACCCCTTTACATCTGTTCTGGACTCTGACCCCAAGGTCAAGTTGTCCTGCAAAGGTTGGCCAGTGTTTGGAGCATGGGGCCTCTCTCTTTGATGCTGAGAGCACACATTTTCCAGGGGAGTCCTGGGAGGTGAGCCAGAGGTAAGCTGGGTGTGGGCTAACCCAACCTGGGGTGAGACCAAAGGCCAGAGGGTTAACCTCTACTCTTTAATGGGTATATATTTTAAAAGCAGGGGGATGGTGGCTGGTTTTTGCTTTTATTATTACTTTTCAGCGTCGTTCAGACAAAAACAAAGCGAAGACGTCCAGCACTGTAGGCCAGCCCTTGCCCTCCATTCTCCTGCACAAGTGGGCACTGGTCATCTGCCCAGGGATGAGCTGCCCAGTGCTGGGAGGTCAGTGGGGATCACTCAGGTTTTTGGCAGATGCTCTGAGATGTCCCAGTGCCCTTTGTTTTGGGAACAGATGTACACTGAACACCTACTCCATGCCTCTAAGCGCGAGTAAAGGCCAGTCAGGCCTGGGGCTTGGCCCCAGTGGCTGGATACCCCCACACCAGCTCCACAAGCAGCTCGCTAGAGCTGGAACGCGTGCCTCACACCTGGTGAGCCCACAACCCAGGGGCCCCAGGCACATCTAGGCTCAGAGCCTGAGTCCTGCTTCATTCCCTTGTTCCTGGAAGAGAAGATTTCCTAAGACAGGGGGACAAGAGGCCCACAAAGGAACTGACGGAGGAAGGGCCGTGCCGCCACTGTGGTCTGCCACTTCTCTGGATTATTCTCCCAGCGTGAAGTTCCAGTCATTGCCAAGAGGAAGGAAAACGGCCACCCAGAGCCAAGACTGGAGCAGCTTTTAACAGTAATCACAGCAGATCACACTTAGGTAGCACAGACTCTGTGTCCTGACACAAGCTTGTCATCAACTCTGAAATCTGAATACTCATCCTAGAAAGAGACCCTGTTAACTCGCCCACCCTCCCGATGAGAAGCCTCCAGTGCAGAGAGATCAGGGAGCTGGCCAGGGCCACGCAGGCTGCTGTATTCCAGACCCCATGCTCACAACCAGATCCAGCTTCCATGGGTAGGTGACCCAGAGTGATGACACTGAGGACAGGACAAGGGCTCCTCGCCCCTGGCCTGCTTGATCCCCCCAACCTGGCAAACCCAGAGAGGGTGTGAGCCATCCCCTGGGGAGCAGCGCTGCAGGACAATGGGTTAGACCAAACTGCTAATCAACAGACTCGGCTCCTGATGGCTTAAAAAATTAATAAACAATTAAGTAAGCCAAAAGAAGAAAAGAAAACACAGGCCCAAGTTTCTTCAGTTTATTAGGTGCCAGTAATCCACAGGCCCAAAGGAGATGCCACCAGTCTCTGAAGTCCCCTGCCATGTGCTAATCAAAAGCAAACAGCCCAGGCCAGCACACTGGAGCCTCACCAGGTGGGTCCAAGCACCTGGGAGCTGGGCAAATACTGGTTCCTGGGGTGTGGGTATAGCCCTATAAAGCCCCCAGCCTCAAGCCATTAAGACCAAGGCAGAGAAAGCAGGTGATGGATCGAGGACCGTGGCTGCTGGTGGCACTGG
The DNA here is from genome assembly GCF_048773025.1 of Camelus bactrianus. Lineage (NCBI taxonomy): Eukaryota > Metazoa > Chordata > Mammalia > Artiodactyla > Camelidae > Camelus > Camelus bactrianus. The sequence goes on from NC_133555.1 coordinate 34,316,125, forward strand.
TGGTGCTATGGGGTGACGGCAGGGAAGGGGTTCCCTGGGGCCCCACGCGGTGCATGCCCATTCCCCAGGCCATGGCACTGTGCCACGACATTGGCTACACAGAGATGCAGCTACCCAACTTGCTGGACCATGACACTACAGCTGAGGCCATCCAGCAGTCAGCCAGCTGGTTGCCCCTGCTGGCCAGGGAGTGCCACCCTGATGCCCGCCTCTTCCTGTGCTCCCTCTTTGCCCCCGTGTGCCTCGACAGGTAGGGCAGGGGCTCCCAGGTGAGGGCGGGGGGCCTTCACTAGCCACTGCCGTGTACCTATCAGTGTCGAGTGCCAACGGGAAGATGAAGGGGTTTTTTTGTCAAGACGTTGCTGGAAGAGAGGAGCAGGTGCCCACGGGACAGAGGAGACATAGGCAGGGAAGCAGCAATGGTGAGCGCCTTGTGGATCTGGATCCACAAATCATCAAGGGCTCCGGAATGTCAAGGGAGGGCAAGGCGACAGGCTGCTTTAGGCTAGGGGGCTGAGGACCCCTCTCCAGTGGAAAGTCTGTCTGCCCAAGGGATCTGGGCAAGACATAGAGCCACGGCTCATCTGGTGGCCTTTTCTCTCAGGGAGTCGAGAGACTGCAAGGCTGATTCCTCTTCCCCAGCCTAACCTATCCCCGGAACAACAGTTCCTTCGGTTTCTTCCTTGCAGAGCTAGGACCTGGAGCCTCAGGGTGACCATGCCTGTGGCAGCAAGAATGGGCTTTTTCAGAACCTGAGGATTGGGCCTCTTCAGTCCTTGCCAACCCCAGGACTGGCCAGAAACTGCAGCAGCCTGCAGGCCTTTCAGGACAAGAGGGAGGCCCTGCTTTCTCCCTCCAAGATGGGGAGAGAAGGCCCAGAGGGCAGGGCCCCTCCCACACCCCTCTCCCAGGCACGAGAAGTCCACCGGAGCTGCAGGGGGAGGTGCACTGGAAACTGGAAAGGAGCCGGGACGGGGGAGGGGAGGTAGGAATACAAGACAAGAAGGGAGATTCAGGGCTGAGGGCGAAGATTACAGCTGGCAAGCAAGAAGCCAGGCTGCAGGGCTGTTGCTATGTGACCAGGGTGTCGTTGCCCAGCAACAGCAGAGTTCCTGACCAAGCCTGGAGCTAGGAGCACCAGAGGCCCCAGCCTGGAGTCTAGGAACCCTGGTCCTAGGTGTCCCACTGGCCCTGACCTCTTCCCCCTCCACAGGGTCATCTACCCGTGCCGCAGCCTGTGCGAGGCTGTGCGGGCCAGCTGTGCACCCGTCATGGCCTGCTACGGCTACCCCTGGCCAGCCATCCTGCACTGCGGACGCTTCCCCACAGGCCATGGCCTCTGCGTGGCTGCCGTCTCCAATGGCTCCCGCCCGAGCCGCCCACGTGAGTCTCTGCACAGTTTCTAGGCTGATCTTGCCCTTGCTCAGCCCCAAGGGCTGTGCCCCACCCTTTCAAATCACTCCTCTCAGGGATCAGGTAAATGGGTCTCACAGGTGCGAAAGAACAAAGGGAAAGCGGGAGAGACCCCTGCTGATGGCTCCCCTCCCCAACCCGGGGCCCAGAGGGAGCCTCACTCCACCCTTCCCCCCAGTGCCACGTGCCAGCTGCAGGGACTGTGAGTTGCAGGACACCCGCTCGTCCAAGGAGGTTCTGGACACGCTCTGCGCTAGCAACTTTGGTGAGCCCCTAGTGTCCGGCACCCCTTACAACCCCTTACAAGTGCCTTCATTGCAGCTCTTGGCTTGATGCTCAAACAAAAGAGGGGATATTCAAATGATACGCCTGGTTAGAACTAAAAAATAAGTTCCTTTAATAAGCGTGGGACATTGCTAAAATAACAGCCAAGAGGACAGGCCTTCTCTAGGACCCTGATTCCAAGAGCAGAGCATCAGACAAGAGTCTGGTTCACCAGGTGGAGGGAAGGAGGGGGTATACTCCCAGAGGGAGACCCATCACCCTGCCCCTCTGATCCCATTCAGCAGTGAAAGTTAGGCTCTCCCGGCGCAATGGGTCGTCCTCCGGACCCTCAGACTGCGACCTGGACTCACGGCTAGAGGTTCTGAAGGCGGGCCCACTGTCTCCTGGGGAGCTGGCGCCCACTCTGCGACGCTGGCTGCAGCTGGATGCCACGTGCGTGCACAACCTCCTGCGTGGAAGGCATGCTGGGACCTACGTGCTGTGTGGGGAGGTACAGGGTCACCGTCTGCTGGTAACCACGGCCTATGCTTGGAGCCAGGGCCACCGAAATCTGCAGTTGGCTGTGCGCAGGTGGCGCCATCACCAGTGCCCAGAATAGCGGCTAACGCAGGCAGGGAGAGCCTGGGACTTCACAGCCACAGCCTCTGCAGTGGTCATGTGAACCATGTGCTCCCCTGGACACACATAAAACCTTCTTTCTGCTGCCCTCCATGGATATCTGCAGATCAGAGTCCAGAGAAGCCCCAAGGCTCACCCAGGACTGGCTCAAGTAGGATGGAAGCCCACCTACATGGTCACAGTGAGGGGCCCCTTCCTGAGCCAGTAGTGCCCTGCCTGGAAAAAGGTAGCTGTGTATGCTGGGCAGGCAAGACCACCTTTCTGTCCCTCCCAGAACTGGGATGTCAGCCTGGCTGATGCCCTGCTGCTGCCCACAAACTCCAACACCCTACACTGAGCCTTGGGGCAGGCATGCAGCCTCAGGCTACACTCACCCAGGCCCCATGCAACTTGTCAAGCCCCAGGCAGACTCGATTATATCTTCCTGACCTTTACTGGGTCCACAGTTCTGCCCAGCAGCAGGCTTGTGGACCAGCAGGGGGGTGGGTGCATATAGAAAACTGCATTAAGCTGCTTACAAACATGAACTAATATGCACACTAAAATTCTTTCCCTACTTCTGCGCTTCCAGTGCTTGTCAAGAGAGCATAGTGGTCTTATGTACCTGCCTAATTGTATTTTTTAATCAGAGAAAGAATGTGTTTGGAAATCCTATGCTAAAGCAGTGATAGTTTTAAAATAAATCGTTTGTTGTAGTACTGCTGTCAATTACTCATTTATGGGGAGAGGATACAGCTCCGTGGTAGAGCGTGTGCCTAGCATGCATGAAGTCTTGGGTTCAATCCCCAGTTACCTCTATTTAAAAAAAAAAATTACTCATTTACCCTAGTTAAGAACGTGTACTAAAACTCTTGCTGGCCCACTGGAAGTGCCCCCCGCTGCTCTTGAAGAGGAGGCAAGTTGGGAGGCACCTGGCCCGGATGGTGATGGAGACCACTCTGAGCAGACAGACAGGTGCTGCGCTGGCTGAGAGTACCCAGTAAACCCCTCCAGGTAGCCAGTAACTGTCAGCAGTAGACTGGCCGCTGCACACACAGTGGGAACAGATCAGGCCTCCCACACATGCAGCTCACCTTTAGGGGCAGAGGCACAATTGACAAATAAATACAGAAGATAGTTTCCAATGATGCTAAGTGCTGAGAAGAACAACAAGCAGGCTGACGCAGCAGAGTACTGAGGAACCGTTAAGACCAGTCTGAGGTGGAGAGAAGGCTCTGAGGAGGGGAGGTCTGAGCAGAGTGATGGGGGTGAAGGCAACCTCTGTGGGAGAAGCCAAACTGAGCCTTCTGGTGGAGGGAACCGCACACACAAAGGCGCCGAGGCAGCAGTGAGCTTGGTGCCTGAGAATCAGCAGGAAGGGAGTGAGGGGTGGAGTGGCAGATGAGGTTTGAGAGGTGAGAGAGCCTTGGGGATCAGATGAGACTTAGACATGAAATGGGAAATCTTGGAGTCTTTTAAAGAAGGGAGTGAGGAGAGCTGATCTGCTGTTTAAATAAGGAATGAATGTGGGCTGAGTGAGGTGGAGGGAGAAGTGAACCACCTGAGAGAAAGCAATGTCCCCAGGGAGGCGACAGTGACTCAGAATTGGAAGACCTCCCTTCTGAACTGAATGAGACAGTCCTCATCTGACTTCTGACAGTCCAAACCCTTGGGAAATGCCTATCGGTCAAACAGGTATTTGCCCGGAACTTAGGGTAGGGCCTTTTATGGCCAGGTCCCACTTGCCAAATGTCTCTAGGAACAAAAGTGGGAAACAGGAAATGTTCCCCAAAGGGAGAGGCTGGAGGCTGCGTGGGGATTTCCCTGTGAAGTGGTGGGATGCCTTTCTATGGAGATGGGGACACCCTGAGGTAACATCCAGTCCCTCCTCCCCAGCTTACACTGTGAACACCTACCCCTTGAGCCATGGCATCTTGGATCCCTGATGGTGGGTCACAGTAGGGTAGTGGTGGCAGAACCCACAGCAGGCCCATTCTCCTCGGGCCCTTCCTGCCTCTTTAGGGTGACAGTAGATGGATGGACAGGCAGGCACAGAAGACAGACAGACACTGCTCCTTCTTGGGGTGAGGCTTCCTCCTTTGGATTCATCCAACACCACATTCAGGAACGCCCCTCTTTGGACACCCTCTCCCATGTGGCTGGCCTGTCTCATAAGTGGAATTCTTATAATCATTGGTCCCTTCTTCATTTGTCTCATCTCATTTCACCAAGCAGCGAGCCCCAGGCCTTTTCAGGTAAAACCTGGGACATTTTTCACCAAAAGACTCAAAAGTCATGTAAGGGTTTTGGAGGAAATGAGAACCTCAATCAGGAAGGTCTTTCTGCAACTGCCCTGTTCTCCTAATCATGCCCCGTCATTCATCTGCAGAAACAGAGACCATCTGACAGCTTAACCAGAATCAACCGACCTTCTGTTCAATCTCTTCTGCTTCCTGTAGTGTACTCTTGGAGAATTTGGGTCTGGGTTTCTCATTCTCTGCTTTGTCGGACTTTGACACAACAAGCTGCATGTTAGGGGGTAAGGGTCAGGGGTTATGGCCTCATGGTTCACTTAACCTAACATCCATCTTAATTAGGTATATACAGGTCCCAAAAAGGCTGATGAGAGAAAGCACACCCACCTCAGATGTGTCTGTTCACAGCTGTGTAGTAGTGATGGGGAGAGTTGTTCCCTTTGCCTGGACCACCTGTTTCTGACAGCCACCCGGCTTGATCCCACAGCTCCTGCAGGTCTGTGCTCAAATATCTTTCTCAGGGAGGCCCACCCTGGCCAAACCCAGTTGAAGTTCTGCCTTACTGGTCTGTGATCACTTATCACCATCTGACACACCATGTGTGTTTACTTATTTGTTTATTTTTTGTCTGTCTCCTCATCTGAATGTTAGCTTCAGGTGTTTTGTTTTTACTTTCCTGTTTTGTCCAATACTGTGTTCCCAACACCTAAAATAGTGCTATGCACAGACTTCAACATTATACAGTAATCATAATCATAATAATCTTTTAGAGCCCCTCTCACAACAGGATTTGTATCATAACCTACCTTCACTCAGACAGCATGCATGTGAAATCGGTCTCACAGGTCTAGGCATAATCCCCACCCAGAGCCCTCTGCTCTGGGGGTAACAGCATGTGCTCAGATGCTCTGCTTTGGTTCCCAGTCCCCTCCTTAAATCCCCTTACCCACTCCATCCCCCAGCAGCCAGGAACACCTCAGGTCTGCAGGTAAGTGTGCCACTGAGGCTGGGTAACCAGGACTGGGCCAGACAAACCTATCCTGGGAAGGGTCATGGGTATGGAGTCAAAGACAGTCTTGTTGACATTGGTGGTCTTTGAAGGGCTTCAGTCTTCACAGCTAGCACATTGGCTTAGAGTGCAGGCTCCAGAGAAAGGCTGCCTTGTTCTAATCCTAGCTTCACAGTGAACCAGCTATGTAAGCCTGGCCAAGCAAATGGAGCTCTCTGTGCCTCACTTTGTCACCCACTAGCCTGAGGGTGAGATCTACAACCCACCTCCCAGAGGGGTTGTGAAAATTACACAAGATCGCATGAAGCCTAGCACATAACAAGGGCTCAGAAAATGTGTGCTCAGCTATGATGCTGGTTCCAAATGAGGTCACTCTGAAAGGCTTTGTCTACTACAATGGCTGAACACAAAACTTCATCCTAAGAATCCCAAACTGTGGTAGCAAAGGCTACCCTCATGGGACAGGTTTTGGCGCACTAGCTTATCCACATTTGGACAGCCTGCTTCTTATCAGACCACAGGGCCCACTTTGGGAGTGGGATTCCCCCTCAGAGGCCCTGAGATCAGCTAGGACCTGGTTATCAGTTTTTCCGACCCTCCCCCAATTCTAGAATGTGACAGAATTAACCATGGCAGGGAGTGTCCAAAGACAGTTTCAACGAAATGCTTATCTTTTCATTGCCCAGCTCTGTGATGGAAGGATCAGCTGCAGAGTAGGGTCACAGAGGGGAGTATGGAAAGGTCACCATGTCACCCTATTATGGAGGTGGGGGCGAGTACCTCACTTGGAGCAAACTCTGGGTAGAAAGGAAAGGGCTACTCTGGAGCAACCATTTCAAAACAGAAGTCACGTGGTCAAATGAGCCTCAATGCGGCCACCGCACCGCAGCCCCTGGCCCTTGGGGGGGGGGGGGGAGGGCGCCCAGCGTACTTACCAAACAGCAGCGGCTTGAGGCTGAGGGTTCGGATTAAGTGATCCCTGTCGTCGACCAGCCGGATCTTGCGCTCGTGCCCCACCTAAGGGAAAGCGGCACAGCGGGCAGCTAGGGCGCCAGGCCGTGCCACCCGAGGAGAGAAAAGGCGCCTCGGAGCGGAGCGCGGCGGCGGGCGACCGAGGGGGTGAGCGCGGCAGGCCGGGGGCGGCGCAGGGAACAGCGCAGGGAGCCTGGGGTTGAGCGCCGGCAGTCAAGGGCTCGGCGGTGCGGGGCCTGCAGCGCGCCGGGGCTGGGGGCTGGGGGCTGGGGGTTGGGGGTGGGGGTGCGGTGCTCACCTTGATGCCTTCGAGCCGGGTGAGGGGCGCCAAGGTTGGCGCGGACCCAGGGCCCTGGGCGCGGCGCTGAGGCCCGGGGTCGCTGCTCTCGTCGCCGTTGCTGTAGTGTACGAAGAGCAGCAGGGCCAGCACGTTGCCCAGGTACAGGTGCACGAACACCATCAGCACCAGGAAGTAAGCGCGCGAGCAGATGCCGCGGGGCTTGCACAGCGGCCGGACCGGTACGTCCTCGCAGTCGCCCAGCCCTGCTGCTGCCCGCGCTGGGTCGTGTTCGGGCGGCACCCACCGCGGTCTCACGGCTTCAGGCCGCGGGCCTGCCGCCGCCGCCGCCGCCGCCGCCGCCATGGCGTCCAGGTCGCGCGTGCGCCCAGGGGAGGGGCCGCGCGGATGCCGGCGCCGCGCCGCGCCGCGCCGTCGCCGGGACAACCGCCGCCAAGCCCGCGCACGCCGTGGTCACGAGGAGACGGTGCCTCAGGATGCCGCGCGGTGCTGCGCTCCCTATCTCTGTGCGTTGGACCCCGGCCCACGCTAGGGTTTCTCGTTCCGAGCTGTGTTACTGTCAGGCGGAGATGCATACTCCCCAGGACAGACGCCGACCCCCCAAACGTAGATGCAGACAAGAGCTGCACAGTTAAGGAAACCCCACTGGTAGTTTCTCGGTTCCCGGGTTAAGACGCACTTCCCTCTTGCCAGGAAAGTATGGTTTACATTTTCTTGCTCCCAGGAGTAGGGTGGCAGCAAGGAGGCCATGCTAAAAGATGACTCATTACTGTGGTGGTTTGGGGGCACCGCGGAGGCCGATGACTGTGCATGTGGTGGTGTAGGAACCACGGCTTTCAGCACTGATACTTGCCAGTGTAGGAGACCAAGAACGCCTTGGAGGTCTGCTCTGCGGTTGATCTGAACCTCCTGGGGAGGCCTGCAGTTCTCAGGCCTTAGAAAGAAACTGCCTGATGTGCGGGGTAGCATAGACGAGGAACCCAGTGTGGGGTGGTCAGAGAGGGCTTCCTGGAGGAGCCCTGGCACCCTAAGTGTAACCTGCAGGAATGCAGCAAGTGCTCAGGTGCACAGGAACACTCCTTGCCTCAACCTGGCACATATGAAGAAGGAGAAAAAGACTTTTCCATAACTGGGACCATAGCCTCAGAAGAAAATTAAACTCAGATTAGCACCAAATATGGAGGTGGGAGGACATACTAGCCGCCAAGTGCCAAAGCCTGTGGAGAGCTTCTTTTTTTCCCTACTCTGCTCTGAAGGGCTCCTAGAGAGTAGAGCCCATGTATCTTTTGCACACCATTGTATTCCTTGGGTTTGGCACATTAGAAGTCCAAAGAGGAGCAGCTGTGAAGTTCATACTGGCAGTGTCTGGGACTTCCCTGGCCTGGGCTGTCCTGTGCATGCTGCCCACAGCTCTGGAGCCTTCGACTCTGAGCTATCACTGAAGTTGCTGCCACTCCTGACACCACAAATGTGGACCCCCTTAATCAGAACTGAAGCCTCATTTCCTGACTTCAACCTTTGGGATTAAACTCAAAGTATTTCTAGTTTATGCCTAGAGTCATCACTTCATAACCCCAGGGCCCCTGTGAAGCCACAACCCATCTTCTCACCCCTATCCCCGCCATACTCTTTGGCCCTTCGCTGCCACATCTCCTTTGGACTCAGTAGTCTTCTGATGCAGCTCAGGGCATCAGCAGGGCTGTGGGGCATTAGAATCAGTACGTTAACACATCTTGGGATCTGTTTCTGGTGGGGCACAGTTTGGCCTGTGCCCAGGGAGGGAAAGGAGAGCCAAAACTGCCAGGATATTCCACTTCCCTCCACAGTGCCCTCTCCCCAGAAAGGGAACAAAGGTAGAGCAGAGTCAGGCCAGTGGGGCCTTCACAGCCCTCTGGAGGAGGGGCCGGCCAATAGTAAGGCCCCCATTTGGTGCTCACTGGCAGAACCCCCTGGGGCACTGGCTCAGAAGGCTACTTGGATCCTCTGAAGAAAGACTTCACACAGTTTTATAATCAGAAACTTTCAGTTTATTTTGAATAAACCACTCAACTTTGAGCAGATGACATCGCCTCAACTTTTTCTTTGAAGAAGACAAAGACACACGGTAAATTCATGAAAACACCGTGCCTTCCTTTGCAGGGCAGAAAAATCCTGACTTTTCCCATCTTCCTGATGATATTAATGAGGGACAGCCACTTGGAGCACAAAAGGAAGCTCTCCACAGGTCAAAGGCTGCAGTCTGGACACAGAACCTGCTGCAGCTCCAATTGTTGGGGCCACGGCTGGATGCAAGTGCACTATGTGGCAGCTGTGCAGTCCAAAAACGCCCAGGGATGCCCAGGGTATGACTTAAGGTACAGAGCTGCAACTCAGGTCCTGCCTGTGCCAGGGTGGTGACAGAGAAAGGACGCATTGGAGAGGTAAAGGCTTCAGATGCCAGGATCTTCCATGTGCCAATGCAGCAGTCACGCCCCACCCCTAGGTACCCCCAGCAGGCACTCTCCTCATTCAGTTAGCTCACCACCATCCAATTCTGGGTTCATCTGCTACACTCCTAACTTATCCCCTCACTCCACCCCACTATCCCTCCCTTGCAGGGGATAAGAAGAAGAGGCAAAACCTGAGTGGGGAGAAAGGGAGCCTGCAACCAGCCATGTACCCCATGACCCCAAGGGGACAGCTGTCCTCTGTCCCCAAGAGTGATTCAGTTTACAGCTTACATGGTACCTGGGAAATTACTGACTGAGGTGAAAATGTTTGCATATCAAAGAATTTCCAACACAATATTTAATCACAGATCTCCCAAGCAACTCTTCCAGGAGGTCAAGGAGGCCCTGCTGAATACAGACAGTTCTGCCAGTCTCAGAGTGGAGGCACTGAAAAAGGCCACAGGCACCCCAGGAGATCACAGGTGTAATTTCTGAAAGGCCCTCAGCACCAACTTCAGGACAGGCAGGATACCACACAAACCACTTGTTCCTTTGTCCTAACTGTGGAAAAGCTGGCCCCGTCCTCTGTCCAGCCTCTCTAGCACAGGAACTGGGACCACAAACCAAAGACCCTCCTGGCCTCAGATTCCCAGACCCAAAAGATGATCTCCTCCAACAGCTTGAACCAGGCCAGGGGGAGCACATCCAACCCCCACAGCAGGTAACATGGAGACACACACTCCAAGTAACATGAAAACCACCTGTGCAAATAAGGCCCCTGAGCCAGGCCGACCAGAGCCCATGGGAGGGCCATGCTGAACTCTGACCCTGACGTTCACCAGAGGAGAGTGTGGCAGGACACTGTCAGGCACGGCTGCGTGTGAACCTGGTCAGAGTTACACCACTGGAACACTGGCACAAAAGAAGGGACCAAGGTAAAACAAATTTATTTGGGAGAACAATTCCCTTTAAAAGTGAATCTCTAGCTTTAGGAGACAAAACGAAACTGCTGAACTCACGTCCCCTGGTCTGGAGGGCCACAAGCCCACCTACGGGGTATGCTGTGGGCTCTGGCCTCAGTAGCCAGTCCTAGGTAAACCTCACTTTCAAGAATAAACATCAGTCCACAGGCCTGCAGCGCCATCAGACACGACTGACACACCACGGCAAGACTCTGTTCTGTACTGTCTCCTCACTGTCAAGGTTAAGGCAGCATACCTGACCACTAAAGGGTCTACAAGGACCAGGCAGGAGGCACAATGTGATTCCCTGTGCTCCACACCTGTTACACAGGCCTACTCAGTTTCCCACCATCTGCCGCCCATACTCTTCCCTTGGGACTCTAGCTGTACCAAACACATATGAATCTGGAAAGTGAAGGCCACCCTGGGAAACCTCTTGCAGTAAGTAGACATTCTGAGGAAAGGTGGGCAGGCAGCATACGTTACATTCTAAGTAAAATAGCTAGAGGGTAAAACACTCCAATGCCAATTTATTTTTAAAAAGGGTTCTGTGTAATTCTATGGTTTGCCCCCTTTTGTATAATTGTACAACCTTTGACAATTACATAAGTTGTAATGATCTAATACTATTAATAGTCATTCAGAAAAAACTTTCCCTCCCTCCCAATAACCATCCAGGGGGAATTGAAGGTCCTGAAAAGAGGCCAATTCAACATGGCCTCTACCCTGGTAGAAACAAAAAGCGAAAAGATGAGAAAAAAACAGAAATTGACTAAGAGGTGTGTGGCCAGTGTCTCTCAGGAGTGGGGCCCTGGCTGTCGCCTGGGGTCGTGAAAGGCAGAGCCTGCAGCATGCAGTATGGCAGCCGGGAGACCTTGCAGCCACATCTTCCTCACTCCGGCATGTCCATGTCCCAACCTAGGTGTCATGGAAATCCTTCAGCAGGGTTCTCCTCCGCTGCTCTGCTATGTGCATCTGGTTCTCTAAGTCCTGCACCAGGGAAGTAAGACAGGTGCTTGCAGGGCCCAGTCCCGTGAGCAGGGAGCAGCCACCAGGCCAGGGGCTCCAAGGAGTCAAAAGCACTGCTGCCCTTCCCACCATTCTCAGCAGCAGCAGCCAGTCCACATGCCGACCACCATGCTAACCATGACCACACCAGCCCTCCCTCACCTGCAACAGAGGGTCCAAGAGGACCACAGACACTTACCCCTCTATCATAGCTGTCCGCACGCTCCACTTTCCATGACAGGTTTTCAATCTCAGCCTCCAGCTGAGCCTGCTGGTATTCAAACTGTATGGGTAGAGCAGGAGGGTCAAAAGGAGAGGGGGCTGTAGCCGGGGCAGGGCCTGCAGATGGGAGGGGCAGACGCAGCACCTCAGGCTCGCAATGAGCTACAGACAACCCTGATACTGTCCTTAGAGAGCAGTGCTAGTTCCTGTACCCAGAGCCAGAAGCCAATCAAAAGGCTACCTGGAGCACAGCCACATGGCAAGGCCTCACTCACCCTCCGCCCCCAAAGAAAGAGGAAGAATTTTAGCCACTGAATAGAATGCTCTGAACATATAAGGAAATGGATACTGCAAAAACAGGTCAAAATGGATATTCACAGACACTGTGTTCAATGAATACTTCATTTTTTTCAGCCTTTCTGAAAAATCAAGTCTTAAAAATATTCAAACCATTTGACTTAGTAATTGTACACCCATTCCAAAAAACAACTCCCAAAGAGGTTTTCCAGTGTCTTATTTATGATAGTGAAAAACAGAAACAATAAATTCCCCAAATGACGGTACGACTATATAATGGAACATTTATGTAACTATTAAAAAATGGCATTTTACCAGCCTGGTAAATAATGACAGCTGCCAGCACTAAACTGTTGTACCAATAAAATGTTATATATATAAAACCTTGATTATAGAAATAATATTAATTTTAAAAGGCTGGAAAATGCTAACAGTGGCCATTTCTTTCTGGTGGGATGATGGATGATGTAAATGTTTTTCTGTATTTGCCAACAATGAAACAATAAATGTGAATTATAATCAGGGGAAACAACCCACATCTAAGATGAAGAATTAAAGATGTAAAACAAGTCCACTATATTTAGGAATATGCATGCTGCTATCCTCCCAAAGCATGGGCACTGGCCTCCCAAGTGGCCACAGACATTTTCAGCCAGTCATCCTCTAAATAAAGTTGTTCATGGGCTTCAGTATATCTGCCTTCCTGTTACACAAAGTGCTGGCACCTGAGATCTACTTTGGAGATGAGATTTTATAATTGCCAGTTTTGTTTTGATTTTGCCCTCACAATAACCAGGTCTGGTCCCCACTCTCCTACAATGGCTGGTAGAGAAGGGCACCTCTGAGGCAAAAAGGGCAGAGTAGAGGGATCCATCGCCTTACCAGCTTCTTCCTGGGTCCAGATTCCATGTAGTATGCATACGGGTACGTGTACTGCAGGGTGTATCGACACTGCAACAGAGAGAAGACAAGGGACCTGTGTCTATGACGCTAACCTACGTGGATCTCAGGTGGCTGTTACAGCTCTTACCCCACCATGCAAATTAGCCTGGCTCTACGGGTATGGGCCTGAAAGAAATGAGGCCAAGGAAAATAAAAGATGAATTGGGGGACAACATGGTAAAAACTGAAACAAAAATGGTCACAGAACACCCACAGTTCCTTTTTCACACTGTGATTTATTACCAGCAGCTGCCTCAACGGCTCTTCCCTCTTGAGTCGGACATCAGAGTCCACACATCTATCTCAATACTTGTCCAAAGACAATCTCTTATTTTCCTTTGAGTGATGCATGGATGGGACAAAAGAAGAAAAGGGCTCTAGTTTTCTCTGCAGGTCTTTCTCTGCAGAGGTACTGGAGTACTCTTCTTGAAATCCCCTGGACATCCACAGAGGGCTGGGTCCTCAGTGGACGCAGCCCAGGGAAACGTGGACCCGTAAGCAGAAGCATGCAGGGCTGCACAGGGTGCTAAGTCCCCCTGCCCCCTACAGTGCCTCCCACCCTCAGAGGTCTGGGCCTGACAGGGCTGGGAAGAGCAAGGTGGTACAGACCTTGGCCAAGAGCTTGGCAGCGTTCTGTAGGTACTGCCAGTCGATCCATGTCCCCAGATTATTCATGACCCTCTCCTGAATTTTCTCATGAATCCGCTGGTAAGTCTGTGCCTCCAGCTGCAAGCTCTTGTTGTGGTTTTCCCACTACGGGGCACAGAGAAGGGAGAAAGCTGCAGGAGTCCCGGGAAGGTGCAGAGGTTCACACAGGAGTTGAGAACAGACACCTCAGCCGGCAGGGCATGGCCACAGCTTTAACTAACTAATGGGGGCTGTGTGTCCTTGGGAGTGCAGAAGGGGGCTTCTCCAGTCCGCACTACTAACCCTGTCCAGAGTAGCTGCCGGCCTGCGAGATCACTCTACCCCTGGGGCAATATGGCTCCAGCCCTGAGGACAAAGCAAAGCTAGGTACCTGCAGAAACTACATGTGCCATGCTCTGTGGGCTTCTGAAGGGTCTCCCTGGAAATAACTGCACTCTGAATCTGAATATTAATATGGCACTGGATGGGAGAGAGGGACAAGATAGGGGTGGGGATTAAGAGGTACTACAAACTACTATGTATAAAATAAATAGGCTACAGGGACATATTGTATAGCACATGGAAAATAACCAATATTTTATAATAACTATAAATGGAGTCTAATCTTTAAAAATTGTGCATCACAATGCTATACATCTGAAACTGGATATAATATTGTAAACCAATTATACCTAAATTAAAAACAAACAAACAAACAAGGCACTGGTTGCAAAAGACTGTCTTATGGTTCTTCATTATCCTTCAAACCATCATTTGAACAAGGTCAGCACCCCATCTCTCCTTGTTGGCTGTGGCTGCCCTGTGGAGCCTGAAAGCCCCATCTATGGGCGGCACCACCCAGGCCACTGCAGGAGCTCCACTTCCTGACTTCTGTGTGCACACACTGGCTGTGGCTACCAGTCAGTAGGAGTTTCACACCAGCAGGCCAAATGGAAGAAGCCCACCCTCGTGGAGTAGGTGCAAGAGAGGACACCTACCCTCTCAAAGTAGAACAAGTACTTCTTGAGGGCCTCCCTGGCCTGGGCTTGCTGGCTCTGATTGACAATGTCGGGATTCTCCTTGTACCGACTGCACTCATAATACTCGCTGCCATGGGTCTTCCAATCTCCCAGACACATCCAGCAGAAGTCTGCACAGAACAGAGAAGGAGGCATTTACACACGAGACAGCCCACATTCCTCCACAGGCATAAGCAAAGGAGGGGGATAAACAGATCCTGCCCCTCTTGGTGGGGATATCACCTGACCAGAACTCCCCAGAGGGAATGTACACCTCTCATCCCTGTCACATCATACTGTCCCTGTAGCCTGTCCCTGCCAACGTGAAGACCAGCCTAAGGACAGTCTTAGTTCCATGAGCACACATGCTTTATGCCTTTTTATTCCAACACAGGCAGATGCAGACTACACGAGACCACTGGTTTGCTGTGTGAATGCCTTGCTGAGAAGTGGAAGTATGTCGAGCTGAGGCCAATTGATCATTCAGGACACATCTACCCTCCTGACTACCTCCTACTCTTGACACCTGTCCTAGAAAGATTTTGTACATGAAGCTGGAAATAAAGGCTTTCCCCTTTTTCCTTCTTTCTGAAAAAGCACATTTTTATAAAGCCCACAGCTATTCAGTAGTTCATACTCAGAATTATGACTCGGTTTCCACACTGAGGAAGCAAAGAGGGAAAAAATAAAGATCCCCATTGGATGCTATACATCCAAACAATCACTGTGGCTTAATGGAAAGAGGCCAACAACAGTTCTATATTCTGTCTCTGCCAGAGATCCCAACAGTGGTAAATGCTGTTTCCCAGAATTCATTCCTATAAGTTGGCTCACTGACTTCCCAAAAGGTGCTTTTGTAAAATGTGGGGAAGCTCAAGCCAAACCCAGAGACCTAGAGGTTGTCCATTTCTCCTAGGAGCCTTCACTGAACAGTGCCAATGTTGCTTTCTCCTTAATCAGCTAGGCTGGGCTTGCTTGCTACTGTTTCAAATACCACTGCGTTGCTTAGGGTTGCCCGTGCAGGTGGTGACACTACACAGCAACGCAAAGGACGGCAGTTAACTCTGGGTGGGGAGGGACACACAGGGGACTTCTTCAGTACTAGGTGTGTGGTGCGTACTGGGGTGTTCACTTTGTCATTTCTCCTTAAACTGTATGTGTGTCCTATGCACTGTTCTAAGTGGATGACACACGTCCCTCTCATTCACACACACAGAGACAGAGTGGGATATCACTGAGGAAACATGTCACTACCCTTGGCCTGTTTTCATTCTGTATTTCAGAGTCACTGTTCCCTTCTAAAATCTTGCCATGTCTACTCTGATTACAGTGGGCTCATGGGAGAACATAGGGATAGAATGAGGTGGGCACTTACAAAGAGAAATTCTCAGGACCTCCTGGTGGGCATCTAAGTAACTGGGTAGGAAACCCATCTGGGCATATTTTCTACCTGAAGAAATTTTATTTCTTTACTTGATTTTCTTGGCAGGAAGGAAAGCAAAACCAACAGGTTCTATGTAATCTATTCCTAACAGATGAAGGAAGCCTGAAAGGCCAAATCAAGACCCCCTCTGAAAACTTTACAGAACGTCAAAGGAAAACTACTATTTTACTACCACCAGTAAAACCATGTGCAGCTTGCTCTAAAAGCTATCTATCCATAAGGTAGCACAGATAAGCCCCATGCTACTTACCTGTCTTGGCAAAAATAAAAAGAACACACTAAGACCTTCTTCTTGGATGACTGAGGACTCATGAGGGTCTAAGAGTCATCCCAAACTTGACTTCTGACTACACGTGTCAGTGAGATGGCAGTGGGATTATACAAGGGACCAAAAAATAATAAATCAATAAATTAAGAGCTGCTTTACTCTGGTTATCAGGACTACAAGTGACTGAGGCTGCCCTTTGTTTTGTCACTTCATCACAAAAGCACTTACTAAACAAGCAATGGAGACCCGTGCATAAGCAGAGACTGTGCACTAGGTCTCGCACACCAAGACTGGGACTCACCGTGTTTACACTTGGAGCATTGCTGTCAGAGGGAAACAGAAGAGAACATGTTAAAGGCACGATGACCAAAGGCTCCATGTCACATAAGCAAAGGGTACAGGCTTCTGCTCACCATGTGATTGCAGCCTCCGTTCTTCTCAATGCAGATGTTGCACTTGGGACACTGAGGAGACAGAAGGGCGCCGTTAGGCTCACGCACCATCAGGCCGGTTCTAAGACAAATTACACAAAGCTCCTGGCACCCGAGCCCAGTAGCTCATCGTGCGAGCACTTCTGGGGAGGAGCATCTCACTTAAATGTGGCGGGTCGCTGAGGCTGGAACAGCAATTCAAGGAAATGAGGTCAGCATGTTTGGCTCTGAAACACTCCAAGCACCAGCTGAGCCCCACTAAGTCTTCCACCATCTGTCCCTGCCATGAGGCCGCTCAGATTAAGCACAAGCTGAGTCAGTAGAAAGCTTGCCTGCTTGGGAGAAATGCCAAAGCAGCACAAGAGCTGCGACTCTAGACTAAGTCCTGGTGCTTCCCTGGACTTCTGCTTCCAGGAGAGGGCAAGGAAATAATCTCTAAATCTCGCTCACTCTTATTCATTTGACAGCTGCCGGGAACCCCAGGCAGCAATGCAGAGACCAGTCTAATGCTGTGCTCTCCCACTGCCCCGACAGTGGACTATGCTTAATGATGTCACGGTCACAGCTATGCTTGTGGGTACATCAGCTCAGCGTGCGACTGGCACAGGTTATAGCCTTGAGTGCTGAGTCACGCAGGGCTCAAGGGGCTGTAGGCTATGCTTTCCCATGGGAAGTTTCCAGAATGAGAACTGGACAGGCCTGGGCTTGCATTAGAGTCTTGCTGTTTATTAGGTGTAGCCATCAACCACTCCCTCCCACAGCTGTTAAAGCTTGGAAGGCATTCAATAAAACCTAGTTTTCTAATTAGTTCTCCTATGGGTTAAACTTTTCCAGGCATTTCAGCATTTTATTAAAATAAATGCACCGAGAGCATACTATGATAAACTGCTGCAAATTCTGCCAAGTCTGAGCAAAGGTCTGCCTCCAGCAAGGGCCCGGAGGCCCTGGGTGTTCTGCTCTCAGATGGCAAATCTCCCAGGCAAGTGCCGGGCAGCACTAAGGAGGGCAGATCCATGACAGGTAAGATACAGTCCTTACGTCTTTAGTGTGAGCACTAATGTAGTTGGCTGTTTCAGAGTCGTCTGCACACTTCGTTAGCCATTTCCGGATTGTAGCGCAGTCTGTGGGGGCGTGATACATCTGACGACACTTGAAACTTAAAATCAGAAAAGAAAAACATTCAAATAATAGTTAGGTCAGGTCCTGTGTTTTTAATTTTCCTTCTGTCCAAGCCAACAGATCCTGAATTAGAGCTTTTCAAAGAGGTAAAGTCAACTATTAGGGCCTTTGACATCTTTACTTACCCAGGATTATACAGAAACACTATATGAACTACTCTTTAATCTAAGCCCTTCTAAGATATACTTTCCATAAACTGAAATGATGTGTTTGTTTTAAATATCTTGTGATGTTAACCCTTCCTGACAGGACGTCAGATTCAGAACTCAGCCTCTCATAGGGCATGCGGAGGTACTCCGAAAAGGATACCTCAACTCAGACCCAAGGCAGGACTGAGACTGGCTTCTAGGAGCCTTGGCTTATCTCCCAGCCAGATGTGCACACATGATGCACAAACCCCAGAACCTGAGCAGTCTGTAGGGGGCAGAATACATCTGATATGGCTTTTAAAACTTAAAATCAGAAAAGAAAAACACTCCAACATGCATCAGGCCAGGCTCCCATGTTTTTAATTTCCCTTTTGTCCAAGCCAACAGAACTTTATGGATAAAGGCTCTCAGGTAGGCTAACAAACGTCCCAGGGAAAGAAGTTCATAATGTGAGACACAAAGGATGGGATTCAGAGCAACTACATTAGTGATTCTTAACCTCTGGTGAGTGACAGACTCCCTTAACAATGTCTTGAAAGGCAGGCACACATGGGCACACATACCACATTTCCACATAGTTTCTCTGAAGCCTCACCATGAATTTTCCAGGGAGGCATAATTAGGGGGATATATCTAGACCTAAATTATGGCTCTGCCATTACCTTGCACCTTAATTTCCTCACCTATAACATAAGGGAAGCAACAGTACCAATCATACACAGTTGTTGTGACAATGAAGGTAAAGTGATCAAAGTGATAAAAGATGGAGTGTTCCCCTGGAAGGCCTTTAGCTATTTCCATCGTGTTACTGAATGGAGTAAACCCTAAGTAGATGTAAACATTTATGAATTAGAGTGTTATAAAATAGCAGGAAGGCCAAGGGAGAGAAAGATTAAAATGTTGAAGGTTGTTATATGTGCAGGTAGAGACCACAACCACACAGACACACATAATCTATGAGCCATGAGTCTTAGTAGCATAAACCATAGCATGTTCTGCAAGAATCTGTGCCCCTTTGTTGTCTCCAGACTGAATATTATCAAACAACTCATGGAACAAGAGATGCTAAGTACAAACCCTGCCCACATGGAGTAGAGCCGCTCTTCTGGCTCAAAGACTCTGTCTCTCCCAGGCCCACCCTCACACAGAGCAACAGCAGTGGTGCTTTGGAACTGGAGAAGGCATGAGCCCAGGGCTGCTCAGCGCCCATGTTCACTCTTACCAGAAGACTTCGTTGCACCGATTGCACTGTACTCGGCGAGCTCTGGGCTCCTGTACCCGGATAACCATGGGACAGTCTGCACCAGGGCACAGCTGGAGCTGGTAGTGACTCTGTGAACACACCAAGGGGAAATAATGAGGACATCTGTAGTTGGTGCCTCCAAATTTGACCTCCCTGAGTACTCAAACACCTTCTGTTCTTCTAGTTGATGACTTATATCAAGGGGCTATAGGAATTCAAGATGGATACTGTGAAGACCAGATATTTGAGAGATACTGAAAATGACCTTTGAATGTTTGCTTAAACTAGGTAGCAGCTCACTAGAACGATCTAAGATTAGATTACAAAATGGAATACAGAATTGTGTTTCTGAGACAAACGTACATACAGACCAGGAGTGGAAAGGAACACAGCCCATCAGCTCTGCCTAAGACTGAGGGGATCAATGACTCTCAGGCATCTAACAAAGGCAGCAAACAACACAAGGAACAAGGCATTCTGTTTATCCTGCAGTATATGCTTAAGAAGACCCAGACCATCAATCAATCCAATGAGCTGAGGCATGAAAGACAAAGATGAAACCTATGCTGCATGGAAGCAGCAAGCCTGAACACGTAGCCCACTAGAGGGGAAGGACTCCAAAACTGACCATGCTGAAAACCTGGACAAGCTTTCATATTGCTCAAGAAGCAATACTTCTTTGTGCTGAATCACACAGTGAACTGAATGGAACAGCAACTTCTGAGATATGCCTGACTTGTGTTCATCCCCTGATATACAATAGCTTGTTTAAGCAACTGTGTATAAGGTGGGGATGCCTGACCATTCTACAAAAGAAAACCAAGGCTCAGAGAGGTAAAATACAGGTCTAAGGAGTGAGGAAGCAACAGATCTGGGATTCATACAACTGTCTGCCTGACTCCAGGGTCTGTGTTCTTCACTACCACTCTAGTGGAAAATAATGCTCATTCTTCACACAAAAGTATCTAATGGCAGCCCCATCTAGAAAGTAAGTGTGGTGAGCATCTGATGGGAAGTAGACCCAGGAAGACAGAGGGCACAGCAGGGGCTGGGCATACCTCCACGTAGTCCCTGAAGAGGTAGCGCCTGTATTTGTCTCTCAATTCTTCATTGGGCAGCAATGGAAACACAAAGTCCTCTGGTGTTCGGAGTGGGCAGTCCTGAGCCATGCAAGAGACACCTGTTGAACAAAGACAACCTGATGGGCAACTATACTACAGAAGACACTACGATAATACATTTGCTCCCTGAGTTCAACCAACAAATTCAGGTTCTACACAGGGAGCCCCTGAAACAACAGATTTATTCAGAGAAGACAGAAATTAATATATTTACACAGTGACACAACTAAAATATTACCCTCAATTAAATGGTATATGTCACAAATAGCATCAATAAAAAACAAAATTGTTTTAAAAATCCTGTAGAGTTCTTGACTAACAATTTAGTTTTGTGATGTTTAGTATTATGTACAAGTGATTACCAGTAACACAATGAGATTTGGCAGATACAATTAATGTAATGCTAATTTAGTTTCAATATCATCAAGTCATAGTTTTAACAAATACTCCTTTAACTGATCATCAAATCTGATTTGTGCTTATATTACCTAATAGCAGCAAATTTGCCAGGTGTTTCTGAGTTCTGGCTGCCATTTTGAGAATCAAGGTAGACCGGGTAGTCAGCTCCTAGGACAGTTCTCCCAAAAGGCAAGAGAAGGCAGCCTTGCACTCAAATTAACATTTACATACATGCCCAAATATTAGTCTTAACTTACTAATTTTGCTTAGGAATGGGATAAACTTTGCCTTATGTGTTTGGAAACCAATGGTTCTGACAATAAAAACTTCAACTAAGCTCACAAGAAAACAGTCAGTTGATCTGAGTACCTGAAAGGGCAGAGCTGAAGCTAAATACTTCATGTAAGTCTTTTACAAACCCTATGGCAGACTCACCCACACCCACGCCGTCCTTGACAAGTACTGAGCAGTGCTGCTCCCAGCAGCTACGGCAAAACTGGTGCTGACAGGCCAGAGACAGTAGGTTTTCCTTCCGCACAAACTGCATACACACTGCACAGTGGTGAGGGGGATGGGCTGTGGGGACCTGGAGAGAGGCAGAGTGATATGAGCCACAGGAGGCAATTCTGACCCTTCAACGAGTGTCAGAATTCAACTGTGATGTGTGGAGTCCGTAGTTCCAGGAGTTCTGAGCAGAAAGCATACACCAGGAAGGCTTCCTGAAGGAGGTGGCACCTGAACTGGGAATGATGAATCACTAGAGAGGCAGAAAGAAGGTGGAAATGAGAACTTAACAGTAGTTTATAATGTGAGGCTGAAAAGACCAGGATATTTCAGAGTCGTCAAGGTCCTTCGAGGTCATTCAGTCCAACTTCTTTTAGAGGATACTGGGTATCTTTTGTAAACTGCCCCCATTCAGCACAGCACAAAGCTGCCCCTCAACAAGTACTACAAACCCAGCCATACAGGTTCTTAGAGGCTGAGTGTGAGCTTCAAACAGCCCATAACACAGTTTTACTTGTCAAAGACAGTGGTTTTCCCATACCAATAGGCCCAAAACATCTAACATTACAGTTTTTACCAAGTTACAACTTATCCTTAACACACCAGAGAGATAGCACATACAGTTTTAGGGGGATGAGGAAGGCTTCTACTAGGGAAGAAACTCTTCTAGGATGTGGGCAGATTAACTGTAAAGCTTAAGTTCCAGAATCCATACCATGTTACACAGACTGACAATCTGGGGACTTTAATCAAAACCACAAACCAATGAGAAGGTCCACACATATTTATACTAGGTTCTTGTTAGTTCACTAGGAATACAAAAAACAATTTGAGGAAAAGGACTATTCTCATGTTTGTCCCATATGCTCCCGGAAATTTCTCCTAAGAGGCTGCAGAAGTTTTGTGGTGACCTTAGCCCCAATTCTCCCTTCTGAAGGTGCTCTTAACAGGGCCCTCATTCATTTGACAAATGTTTACTGAACTCCCAGATACAGAGGAAATTGCTATACATTTTAAGATATGGTTCCTAAGCTTAAAAACCACTTACAGTCTGGTAAGGGAGCTGACAAGATAAGAGTGAATCACTACAACACACATGTAAAAGTTTAAAGATATAACTTGACAGTTTGGAGGGGAATGATCCCAGGACACAGGCTTTGTAAGAGATGGCTTGGATTTGGGTCTTTAAAGGTGAGTTCCATTCCCACAAGCAAAGATGGGGACAGGATCTGGACATTACAGGCCAGGGAAGGTACAAGTAGAGTCAGAGAGGCACGTGGTGAGCTTCGGAACACCAAGGAACACAGCAGGAATGGTGTGCAGGCTGCGTTTAAGTGCAAAGAAGAAAGTGAGGCTGGAAAGGGCCCCAGGACAGGCAATGATTAACTCCTCATCTATGAGGAAATTTTCCAAACTATAATGGAAATGGAAGACTTAGGCCCATATTGGAACAAATATCTTGGACGTATTGCACTATAAACAAAACAAGATAGTTCTCAACAACACTGTGAGCCACAGCAAAAGTCACGTGCATCAGAAGAAGCCTTACTCAAGTAGGAAACACTCACATGTTTCGATGGACTGGGCTGAACTCGAGCCTCAACAAGCAGCTGAGCAGAATTAGACTTGTACCTACAAAACAAAAAGCAGAAATAAAGGGAATCAGAAACTGAAGACAAACACTCCTACCTCTGAACAAAACCAGGACAGACCAGCATGTGCTGCAGTCATACTAAAGTGTCTTTGTCTTTTAATTACCTTCTCACAAAACCAAGCTTCCTTTTACCTTACTACAAATACTTTTTCCTTTTTCAAATTCTTTAGCTCTCAGTTGGCATGAGAATAAAATCCTGTTTTAAAGGCACTGAACTATATGAAAAATACTTACTAAGGACCATATCTGCTATAAGTCCCTTTCTGGAATTACAGGCAAATATCTCTTCAGAATAGGAAAGGATATCTTAATACACAAAAAATGCAAAGCATAAAGGAAAACGCTGACAAATTATGCTACATTTAAGAACTTCAGTTCATCAGAAGACATGACACAGTGAAAAGCCAAGCTATAATTGAAAGATAATTCAACACATATAAAACAGGCCAAAAAAATGACATTCAGAATAAACAAAACAAAATAAAAACTCCTAAAAGTTCATTTGAAATGAAAAATAACAATAAAAAATGGGCAAAAGACACAGCAGGCATGCCAAGGGTGCGGGGGGTGGGAAGGGACAGACTGGGACTTTAAAACGTAGATTAGATAAACAAGATTATACTGTATAGCATAGGGAAATATATACAAGATCTTGTGGTAGCTCACAGCACAAAAAAAAAATGTGACAATGAATATATGTATGTTCATGTATAACTGAAAAATTGTGCTCTACACTGGAATTTGACACAACATTGTAAAATGACTACTACTCAATAAAAAAGATGTTAAAAAAAAAAAAAAGACAAGCAGGCATTTCACAGAAGCAGCACAAATCATTACTGAATATATGAAAAGATACTCAATCTCCTCAGTAGTCTGAGACATTGAAATTAAAAACAATTTATAAACAAACAAACAAATACAATTAGATGCCATTTATACTACCAGATTGTAAAGCTTGAAATCGGACAGTGTCAGGAACACTCATATATTATTAGTGGGCATGAAACATGGCACCATCACTTTGGAAAACATTCTAATATTATCTAGTACAGCTGAAGAAATACATACCCTACAGCCCAGCAATTCAGTTTCTATACTTAACCCTAGAAAAATTATGTGACACTGTGAGTCATGTACAAGAGATTTCAGAGCTGCATTATTTATAACAGCAAAAACCCCTGAAAATTCACAAATTTTTTTGGGAGAGAGGTAATTAGGTTTATAGTTTATTTGTCTTTAATGGAGGTACTAGGGACTGAACCCAGGACCTTGTGCATGCTAGGCACCCATTCAAACAATGAGCTATACCCTTCCCACCTTCACAAATGGTTTTTGACAGAAGGATGAATGTCATGAAATGCAACCTTGTTAATTTAAAAAGCTGAAGAACACATACAAAATGATTCCATGTCTGTGAAGTTCTAAAAACATACAAAACTAAAAGATACATAGTTTACGAATAAGTAAGAATATGTTGTATACCAGAAATTGACACAACATTGTAAACTGACTATACTTCAATTAAAAAAAAAGAATAAATAAGAAGACTATCAATACCGAATTCAAGATACTGGTCATCTAGGAGAGGAAGGAAGTGCATGTGGCCAGGCAGGGACTGCCACCAGAGGCCTCTGGGTAGTGTCAGAGGGTTTCTTGTTTGGGTGGACACTTAGAATGTTTGCTTTATTTATTTTTAAAACCTACACACATCACACATACCCATGAGTGGTGTGCACACTCACGTACACATTTTTTAAAAAGAAGTATTTCATAATAAAAATTTAATTTCTTTCTGGAAAGAGTGTGACATAAGTACATTTAAAATAAAAAACAGTTATCATGTGGCAACAGAAGTGCTGCACAAAGTCCAGGTAAACGCATTACCAAGATACCAGGAGTCTGAGCGGGGAAGAACTACGTCTCATATGTGTGATTTCCTTACTCCAGCACCTAGTCAGAATGCCTCCTTCAACTTTTATTCCTAGTTCTCACACTAGTATCTTAATCTTTAGCCATCTAAATCTTTTCCATTGCCAATTTAGGCAGGAGAGTTTGTACAATGATTGATCCCCACTACTGGAACCTAAGTGGTTCCAGAGTTTGGGTAGCTGAAGCAGAAGTGCCAACAGTGAAGTTCATCTGGAATTCTATCTAAATGCATTCAGCTCTTGAGTACAGAGAGTGAGAGTGCTGTTAGTGAACCAGGAAAGCATTTGCCCCTTCATGAGTGGGCTGAGCTGCTCCAGCTGGTCTGGTCTTCTTACTCTAAAGAAGGAAAAGCACGACCTTCCCCTGCAGGTAACAGAATCGCACCACATAGAGAAAGGAAGACGCACTGCAGTGTGGAAGAGCAAGGGAGTGACCAGTGCTTCTCACCAGGGACAATTTTGGCTTCAGGGGTTATTTGGCACTCTGGTAGCATGTCTGATTTAAGGACTTTTAGTAGATAGAGCCCAGGGATTGTATCAAACCTCCTACAACTCACAGAACAGTCCTGTCACAACAAAGAGTTATATAGCCCAAAATGTTATAGTGCTGAGGGTGAGAAGCCCTGAGCTAGACTGAAGCACGTGCCTTTAAGAGTGGGGCACAGGGGATCTCCCTAGAGGATGCAGGAGGAGGAGAAACCCTTCCTCCTGACAATGTCCAAGACATCTTGAGACCCTAAAGGTCTGTGCCCCAAGGGCTCTGGTTCTGGAGGTGGGTGGTAAGCTGGTTGACATTTTCTCTGAAGGCAATCTACACTACATTATGACCTATTCCTCACTTGATGTGTCCAAAAGAAGTAACTAGAGATTTTAACAACTGTTATGTAGAAGGGCACTGATGAAAAACTAATAATGGCATAAGAAATTTGAACGAACTTCACTGCCTAAACACCAGGGGTTTGGAAATGTATGGAACATCTATACGATAAAATACTATGCCAGCATTAAAACTGAGGTAGAAAGAACATGCTGAGAACATGGAATATTCTCTATATATTGAGAGAAAAAAGGCTATACAATATGATCCAGTATTTTAAAAATATAATATGCACATTGTAAGGACATTCTCCAAAACATAAACAATAATCACCACTGGGTGGGTAGGCAAAGAAGGGAGCTACGGGTGATGCCATTTCTCCTTTCTCAAACACCTTACCTGTCCAGTATCTCTGCGACTTGCCAGTGGAAATTAACTAATATAAGTTTAGCAACTGAATGAGATACCTAGAAAGAAGAAAGGAAAAATCAAATTACAACTGTAGTTTCAGAGTCCTCCACATTTTGAGAAATGCATACATGCATACATTCATGTCTACTGCAGGCCCAGGCTTGATTTCCAAATTCTTCCTCTTGGTTCTCTGCTTCATCTTTTAAGTTCAGACTCAGAATCTAAATGATTTCCCGGATCTCTTGATTTTTTTCTATATTTATTTTCATTAACGACCCTTGAAATAAATTGGTTTGATTTGAAACTTAAGCAAAATCATCCCATTTACAGTAACAACAACACAGCATCCAATTTAGGCAAAAGAGTTGTGGGTTCCCTAATGTAATTTAGGTTTTCTCAAGCTGCTGTAGGAGGCAATACATGTAAAGTGCACCTCTAATTAGGCCTGTTACTTGCAGAAAATCTCTGAGCTTGGACTTCCTGTACAAACCCAGCAAAACAAAGCAAAACAAACAAAAAACACTCCAACCAATGAGCCCTAATTCCAAGGATGATTTAAAAGTCTGTAGGCAGCCCTTCTGGCTTCTACACTCTCTTTTAAAGCACAATGGTTATAGCTAACAAAGAGCTTCAGAAGGTGCTCTGAACTAGAAATTCTACTTCTGTAAATTCTTTCTGAGGAAATGATAAGGCATATGTACAGTGCAGTGTTATTTACTAGAGCGAAAAATTAGAAATAACCTTATGGTCCAACAGAAAGAAAACAGACAAATAATATATGACAGGTCTATGCAATGGATTACCATGCATTCACTGAAAAGGATGTTGCAGAGGTAAGTTTACTGACACAGAAAGTAGTTCACATTTATTTTAACATTTAATGTTCACAAGGCAAGTTAGCTAGTTATAAAACAGAATACCCTAAGTATCAAGACTGGGCTGGGGGCCTAATCTAATATGGCTGGTGGCCTGGAGATTAGGATGCATTTGGAGGTCGAGAGAAAGCACTGCACAGCATGATGATGCTACTGAATCAAGGAGAAACAAGGAGCTCTCTTCAGCCTAGGGAGCCAAGAGAACACACAGAACCTTGGTACTCTGCTCAATGGAATGAGTCTTCACACAGGAGCAACCAAGGGCCTATAAGGTGGTGCATGCCTGGTCCACAGACAAGAATTGCAGAAGGGAAGACACAGTGGCCAACACGTGGTCCTGATCCCTAGAGCTCAAATCACTCCTGAAAGGAGACAGGTACGTCCCTATTAAACAGGGGCATGTCCCAATGCACCATCAGTGTCAAAGGCTGGGCAGTGAGTGAGCGCTTCCCGGTCCTACAACCCAGGCACATTTGAAATAAACCAAGGGCTCAAGACAGCTTACTTCACTAAGGGTGGTGGGTAGGGGGGTCCTCCACTTCCCTTCCATACTAGGTAAGAGGCATCTGGCCCATGCATGTTGCTGTAGTATTTACTTGTTGAGGCCCACGGAGACTTTAGGCCTAGGATTCCTGAGTTATAGCTGATATTCCTTCTATATGATTGTATAATACACAACAGACAACAATCACAGAATGAAAACAGAGACAAAACATTTGGTCTAAAATGTTATTGTTAAATTGTTAAAATTTGCTTGAATGTAGCTTTTGGCTACAAACATATTTTTAAAACCTGATAATGATACTGCTTTAGATGAGCTCCTTGCTGGAACCTTTTTAGTCTTCTCTTACCGAGGGGGGCCCAGTCAGACTTATACCCACTGTTTTCTGTCCTAACTTCTAAATGTCTCATGGTGCAGTGGCTACCAGGTCCTATCAAAGGCACTCAGGAAACCAGAGGAGGCCTGGCCATGTTCAGCAGCCACCTTCCCTTACCACCACAGATGGTTTAGGGTGGAACCTTTAGGCTAAGAACAGGAGTCAGGTGGCTTCTCACAGATCCACAGAGCCCAGAAATGGACTGGACACACGGTAGCCACTCAATACATGCTGATTATTAAATGACATTATGTCTTTAATCTGTGGATTTTCAAAATGAAATTTCTTGACCTTCCTTAAGAAACAATTTTAACACCACATCTGGTCTGATCCCTTGATCTAAGCAGCACTAACAGCAGCAACAAAGCCTCAGAATTAGCACACCAGGTATAGCCCATTCATGGAAAACAACACAACCCTCTGCTGAAACTGAAAATTTTACTGATGACTACAAGTCCACTAATGATCAACTCAGAATATTCCAGCAGAGCTGAGTTCTGGTAAGAATAGGTAATGTGAAGAGAAGATGCATCTAGCACTTTATAGGCACATGCGTCCACTGAATGCACCTCCCACCAGCCCTCTGCAGGAGGAGCTACTGTGATCCCCATATCACAGATGGTGAGGGGCAGTGAGAACTGCCCATATCATGTCTGTAGTATATATCACAGAAGATCAGGGACTCCTCCCCTCAATAAACCACTATAAACCTGAAGGAATTCTGAGACCATTAATTTAAGCAAAATGCAGAATTACTGCACCTTGCCCAGTAATGGACACTAGGGAAGATCTACAGCGAAGTCAGGTTCCAAAAGGCCCTCTGAGCAAAACAGCACAGGCGTGGAGGAAGAGTACCTCAAAGAATTTATGCTAAAAGGCAGTCTCAGGGAGGCCACCTCCTCCCTGATTTGAGTCACAAGAGAGAACTGACTTCACACCACCCCGCCCTCCTCAGCAGTCTCCTAGAAGAGACCTCAGGTGACCTGAGAACAGAAAAGGGGGGGGGGGGCTGTGGCAGCCCATACTTAAGCCATCTTCAGCAGAAGGACGTACATACAAACCTTATGTATGACATTAAAACAGTAAAGATAAAATCTTTCTTAGAGTACAAACAGCTGAGCTCTCTCATGAATGAACTACCATTTACTGTTTAATACTCAAAGAGCTTATTAGCAATACATTCTGAATCTATCCATTCTGAATCTATTGGACAACACTTCACAACTGCAGAGTCTTCCACTCTTATGTATTCAATCACGGAGGAGGAAATCTTTCAGCAGAACCAAGATGAACTCTTGCAGAACTGTTTTGTTTGTTTGTTCTTCCTCTTTTTTCTTTATGGGGAGGAGGTAATTGGGTTTATTTATTTATATTTGGAGGAGGTACTGGAGATTGAACCCAGGACCTCATGTATGCTAAGCATGCACTCTACCACTTGAGTTATACCCTCCCCCCCAGAACTGTTTTGTTTTGATCAAGAAACTAACAACCTGTTTAGTAGTTAGGATTATGTCTTATCAAGGACTTATAATGAAAGGTCAAACTTTCCCCAATCAACCACCGAAAGCCAAAAAAAGACTAAATACTTAGGAAGAAAAACGACCATGTCATGTTCAAAATAAATTTATGGTTCTATCAGATCAACTTGTAATAAGAACACTAAAAGTCTTATTAATTTATGAGTTTTTTTTCTATTTCTGAAAACACTAATCAAGGAAAAGACTAGAAACTAAGAACTAGGAAGTTTCTGTCCAAAAATCTCGAGTCCCAAGGTAATTACTCACAGATAAATCTGAGCCTCTCCTCACAGAGACAGAATCAAGTCCATCATTCAATCCCAGGGGTCAAAGAGGGCCCCTCTCAATGGAAATAGGAATCTCACTATTTCCAGAACGCCTGGGAATATCACCCCTGTCTAAATTGCAAACCCTTTGCTGGTGGAATTTGTCCACTTTGGACATTCACAAGACCATGAGTCAAGCATAGTTCTGATGAATTTAACACTCTCAAGAGGAGAGTTGTTTTCCCATCCCACTACTCCTCCCCCAAAATGTTGAACTACATTTTAAAGCTATTCTCAAGAATCATACTTGATAATTTATATATAATACTTTAGAAAGTTTAGTGGGTATAACTGCCCATAGGAATTCAATTCGGTTCATAGTTTGACAAAATGTTGATTTTAATTGCTGAATTTCAATCTATCAGAATTGTTGATGGTGGATATACTAAGGTATTCTTTGTTTTTTGTGTGTGTTTGGGGGGGGGGAGGTAACGAGGTTTATTTATTTATTTAATGGAGGTACTGGGGATTGAATCCGGGACCTTGTGCATGCTAAGCATGCACTCTACCACTGAGCTGAACCCTCCGTCACACTGAGGTATTTTTTATACACATACACCAGGCAATATAAACTCCCTTGTTGCCAAGTTCAACAAACATTTCTCATGCTTCATCTCACACTTAAATTTCCTCTGCCTTCACACCTCTCTTGGTCTCTGTGATGAGTCTCTCACAGCACCTGTTCAGGTATTTTAAACATGCTCTTCCTCCTGAATGCCCATCTTGGCACTGGAGGCATCTGACACCTCCCTTGGCCTTTTCCTCTATGTCTCACTCTTACTTAACACTTCACCCTCTCCCATCACCACCATTCCAATGCCCAAATCTCTAGTCCTGCCTCTCCTAAGCACTCCTATCAGAAGGTTTCACTATCACCTGGACAAAGGGAAGGTATATTATACTGATATGCCAGTGTCTGTTGTCTGGACCCCTCCACTCCATAATTCTCAGGATGAGTTTCCTGAAGCTTCAACATAATAATTACAGTAATGGACAATTCTTAGCACTCTCACATCTTGTCCGGATCAGTTTACCCATTTAAAACCTATCAGTGTTCTCCAGCATTGACAAGACAAAACCCTAAGCATTAGTGGAATAGTCATTAGGATCCAATGCAGAACCACCGCCCTGAGGAGTCCAGCAATAGACCAAATGATTCCAGCATCCCAATGAGGCTTCCTAAGTGTTCTCTGCCAAGCACACTCTTCTTATATAACAAATATTTGGAAATTAAAAAACGTAATTCTATAGAACCTGTATGTCAAAGAAGAAATCACAAGAAAAACAGAAGATGTTTTGAACTGAATGACAATGAAAATACCATAAAGTTGTGAGATGCAGCTAATATAATGCCTAGAGGGAAATTTAAAACTGTAAATGTTTATACTAGAAAAGAAAGGTCCAAAAATCAATGACATAAGGGCCCACCTAAAGAAAGCTAGAAGATGACAAAACTCAAAGTGAAAAGAAGGAAATAATAGATAAAAACAGCAGTAAAATCCAAAACAGTGAAAATCAATAAAGTCCAAAAGCTGATTCTTTAAAAAGATCAGTAAAGCTGACAAAAACTTTAGCTAGAACAATTGAGAAGAGAATACAAATTGCCAAAAACAAGAGTGAAAGAGGGACTATCCCCTACACATTTAACAGATATTAAATGCAAAATAAGAAAATACTATGAATAATTGAATTTTAATAAATTTGGTATCTTAGATGAAACTGATAAATTCCTCAAAAAATATTTACCAAAACTGACACAAAATGAAAAAGAAAAACTGAATAGCTCTGTATCTAATAAAGACATTGAATTCATGATCAAAAATTTCCTCACAAAATTCCAGAACCAGAAGTTTTTACTGGTGAATTCTACCAACACTAATCTTATACAAACACTTTCAGAAACCAGAGCAAGAAGGAATACTTCTAACAAACTCACTTGATGAGCCTAACATAACCCTGATATAAAAGTCTGACAAAAATGCAACAAAAATAAAATTACAGACAAACATGCCTTATGAACACAGATACAAAAACCAATCTAAATATCTGAGCAAATTCAATCCAGCAATACAGAAAAAGGATCAAGTATCATAATCAAGTGAGGTTTATCCCAGGAATAGAAGGCTAATTTAACATCTGAAATCTCCTAACATATTTCACTGAATTAACAAAATAAAGGCAGAAAAAACCCAAATGATCATTTCAGTAGATGCAAGAAAACTCATTTGACAAAATTCCATAATCATTCAAGATAAAAATTCTTAGCAAATTAAGAAGAAAAATTAACTGCCTGAATCCAATATAGGGCATCTACGGAAAACATACTCAATGAAACAGTGAATGTTAAGATCAGGAAAATGGCAGGGATGACCACTTTTAACATTTCATTTAACATTATATTGAAGGTCTTACCCAGGGCAATTAAAAAAAAAAAAAAAAAAGACATACTGAAAGATTAGAAAGGAAGAAGCAAATCTATCTCCATTCCTAGATAAAATGACTGTTTACACAGAAAATCCTAAAAGAATCTACAGAACTATTACTAGAAGGAATAAATTTAGTAAGATAACAGAATAGAAGATCAAGATATAAAAATCAAATATATTTCGATATAGCAGCAAACAAATGAAAACCAAGATTTTAAACAGGTGAAAAATACTTATAAATATATTTTATTTACCCCAATATATCTAAAATATTATTTCAACATGTAATCCACAAAGAATTATTACTGAACTATATTTTACATCCTTTTTTTCATCTAAGTCATCAAAGTCCACTGTATATTTTACAATTATAGCACATACCAATTCAAACTGGCCACATTTCAAAAGTCCAATATACATGTGATCACAGCTACCATACCAGACAACACAGCTATACACTGAACACAGTAATCAAAATCAAAGAAGGGGTTCTTGGTACAAATAGTTGAGCCTAAAATTTGTAGAAATGTAAAAGGAACCAGTATATCCAAAGCAATCTTGAAAGAGCAAAGTTGGAGGACTTAACACCACCTGACTTCAAGGCTTACTATAAAGCTACAACAATCAAGGCAGTAGGGTACTGGCTTAAGGAAAAATATACAAATCAATGGAACAGAATATGGTCCAGAAGTAAACTCATGCACTTATGGTTAATTTTCCACAAAGGTGCCAAGGTAATTCAATGGAGGATAGGACAGACTTTTCAACAAATGGCTCTGGAATAACTGAAGATCATTATACAAAACAAACAGATAAAATACAGAACTTACTTCATACCACAGAAAAATTAACTCAAAATCGGTCACAGATTTAAATGAAACTGAAAACTACAAAGCTTCTAGAAGAAAACGGAGAAGAAAACCTTTGTGACATCAGTTTCAGGCAAAGATTTCTTAGATATGACACTGAAAGCACAATCCTTAAAAGAAAAAATATGATAAACTGGACTTCATTAAAATTAAACTTCTACTCTTCAAAAGATATTTATAAGAAAATGGGAGAGACAGGCCACAAAATGGGAGAAAATAATCATGTATCATTTACCTGATAAAGAACTTAATTAAGAACATATAAAGAGCTCATACAACCCAATAATAGGACAAACACCCTAATTTTTAAAAAATGGGCAAAAGATTTGAAAAGACACTTCAACAAAAAAAGTGTCAATAGCAAGTATGCACGAGAAGATCCTCAACATTATTAGTCATTAGAGAAATGCAAATTAAAAACTACAAGATACCACTTGACACTTATTAGAATGATTATAATCCAGAAGACTGACAACACTAGGTGCTAGCAAATGGGTGGAGAAACTGAAACCCTTATATAACACTGGTGGGAATGTAAGTAACAGTCACCTCGGAAAACAGTTTGGTAGTTTCTTAAAATGTTAAACTTACCATATGACCTAGCAACCCATTCCTAGATATCGATCCAAGAGAAATGACAACATGTCCACATAAAACCCTGGATGGGAATGACCATAGCAGCGTATTTCATAACAGCCAAAACTGGAATCAACCCAAATGTTCATCAACTGATGAAAGAATGGATAAACAAAATGTGGTATATGTCCATACAATGGAAAATCATCACTGGTCAATGAAAGGCAAGCATTACTGATGTGATATAACATGGATGAAACTAGAAAATATTATGCTAAGTGAAAGCAGCCAGACACAAAAGACTAAATATTGTATGATTCAATTTATATGAAATTTCTAAAACAGGCAAAACTATGCAGGCAGCAAGATAATCAGCAGTTGCCTGGGACTGGGAGCAAGGACAGACTACAAACGGGCACAAAGGAACTTACGGACTACAAACCGACACAAAGGAGCTTTCTGGGTGATGAAAATGTTCTATAACTTGGATTGTGGTGATGGTTGTAAATCTGTTTATATTTACTAAAACTTGTTTAGTGGTTTTACTTAAAATGGGTGAATTTAATAGAATGTAAATACCTCAATAAAGCCATATAAAAATAAAATCAACTGATGGATAGATACAGAATAAAGTAAATGCAGCAAAGATTAGCAATTGTCTAATCTAAAAGGTAGGTATATGAATGTCCACTGTACAATTCTTTAAACTTCTTTATATGTTTTAAAATTTCCACAAAGTTGGGGGCAAAGTCTGCCAAATATAATCCAATGGCAATCATCTGCCTAAACAAATGTCACAATAAACAAAGGGTTGACCCTTACACTATTGCATCAAATAGTTCACTCTGACCTTTTACTTACTCCTCAAAATGAAAAATTCCGCTTCAGAGATTTTAGGATGGTTTTGACAAAAGGTTAACTGATTATACAATGTGAATTTCAGCATAAATAAGTCTGTAATGCTGATAACTTCACAACACTCCTGGCTCTCACTAAATCTTTCAGATCAAGAAGCCTTCTTAGTGTTCCATTGGATGCTCTTCTTCCAGTCTGTCAGCTTCTTAAACTATTGCTGTTCCATAGGGTACAGCTCTCAGACCTGCTTTCTTCTCACGTCTTTGCCTGTCTTTGAGCAATCATATTTGTGCCTAAGCCTTGGTCAGTGGGACCATAAGCCCTGAAGATAAGAACTCCTCTCTTCTTTCCCAGGGGAGCTGGGAAAGGGAGTGTGACCAATCAAAGTGGGGAAGGGAGGGCAAGTAGTGGTACAAAGTTCACCAAAGACTAAAGGGTGCCCTGAAGACCCTGGGTGGTCCAGAGAAGGCTTTCACAGAGTCAAAGTTGGGGTCAGAGCAGAGGTCAAGTATAGCCCATCTTCTCCACCTTTTCCTCCCTCATTATCTGTGCCCTCAAATCTAACCCACAATGGATCAGAAGCCTCTGGAGAGCTTTTCCTCTAGCTTGAAACTATGGAGTCACCTCTGTTGTTATCTGCCCTGGACACTGCTCTGCATTGCCAATCCAACCTGGCTTTGTTTTGCCATTACATTTACAATCTCAACACCCTTGGATGGTTTTCAGATCTTTATTTCAGGAAGTATTTTGCTATATGCATATAAAAAAGGACTGTGCTACTGTACATCACTAGTCCCCAAAGGTTGCAGGCAAACTTCTGTCATCCTCCATAGTCTGTGTTTGGGACAGATACTTAAAAGATATTTCCCTGATACAGGCACTCAAAACAGGCACTCAAAACATGTTCAGTAGTTACCACCCATGCATAAATACCTACAGGAGTAGACAGCTGCAGGAAAGTCAAGTTCTCCTTTCTGTTCTTTAATAAAGACTATATTAATTGTGCACACAATTCTATCCCTACTTCACAAGCAGTTTTTAGAGGATGGAGTGGGTGGTGGGAGGTGAACCTGATGGGGAAATCCAGGATATGAGCCAATGATGCTATGATTTTCTCACAGAGATGTAATCAAGTGTACATGAATACTTTTAGCTGCTGTTATCAGTAGTTCCTAACATGATCAACAGCACACAAGTCCACAACCTCAGTATTTCATCAGATATTCTGGATGCACTTTCTCCCATGATCTAAGGGCTTCAGAGACTAGAGAAATGAAATAATGTAAACATCAACCTGTCAACGTGGAACAGAGACTACCTTGGTAAGAGAAAATTTCTGGATCTATGTGGCCTCTGACCCATGCATTACAAGGAGACAGATGCAGGGTTCCAGGAGCTTAGATTAGGCAACTTCAGCAGCAATTTGGTTACTGGCTTATACTTTAGCATTCCTGTGACTTGCTGCCCTACTCTATGTTTCAACTTTATATCTTTTCTCCATTAGGTCCCTAAGCAGAAAGCAGACTGTGATGAAAAAAATGTTCAAATCACAGGATCCCAAGTCCACCTAAAGTTTGTTAGTAAATGAGAGCCACAAATTTATTTTCTGATTTCCACCAAACCCTTCCCCCTAGAAAAATACAAGTCTCTGTCACAATTTTATAAGTTAATCTTTGGAACAGACATTTCTTGATCTGACCACAAAAACTTAAAGTACCAGAGAGAGATAAATCCTGCTACTGAAGGAAAAAATAAGTACATACATTGTTCTGGACCATTTCAGATACACAGCCAACATCTATCTTTGGGGAAAATGTTTTAAGAATTTCAGGAAATTTAACAATTGACATCCTAGAGTACCTGGATGGTATATGTTTATTATGCAAAATAATGCACAGAACATGCTACTTTTATGTAAGGATCAAGGCACATACTGAATAGCTTTAATTCCTGACAACAGTTCCCCAAGGAAACCCCTCAGCATGGTCAGTTGTTTCTTTATCTTTTTGGTTTTCTATAGCTGGTTCAAGCTGTCCAGCCCTCAGGGACAAGTTAAAAACACAGCTTGCAAATAGCCATTTTTCCCCCAGAAAAAAGAAATTCAGCAGCCCACCAAAACTGTCACCAGCCCTTCCCACACTTACCAGTGCCATAGGGAGGATGCAGCTGATGGCAGTGAGCATCAACGGCCTGAAAAAATACAGGTGGTAGTTTCAATTTTTATTTAGAATTCTTACTTGCCAACTGCCTGAAATCTTTTAAGGCTACACGAATGGGTCTCCATTCCTCAGCCTGTCATTAAGCCACTTCGTGGTCCAATCACATTTGTTAACAAACACTAATGGTCATTCACTAAAAAGCAGAGATGAAGGAAAAGAGTGAATTCTGGGCCTGGAGTAAAAAGGGACATGATATAGGAAAACTAGCCTAAGGAGATCAAGATGGATGGATTCAGGTCTTGGAGGGTAAAGGGTGAGGCGAGAAAGTACTGAAAGAATAAGAGAAAAGAGTAAGGTTAAAGCACAGAGACAAAGGAGTAGGTGAACATCAGCCTAGAATGGGGGCAAAATCAGCAGTGGTGCTGGTAGTGGGGTCTCACTGGGCCTCTGACCATAGGCAAGGCTCACCCCTAAAGTCTAATTTAAGTGGTGGGCCTTCTCTTCTTGCATACCTCACACCTTCACACTCTCAGCATCTGAAAGGTCAGCTCTCTGGCACCTGATCACAACTCTGCTTCCTTCCTCTTTGTCTTTACAGGTCTGCATGGAGGGCTGACTTGTAATTGAGGCACCCATGTAAGTGCTTTAAAAAATCTGATCAATGAAGATAAATTTGAAGATTTCTCTCCAGTCTAACCTTAATTTAGTCCTGTTATGGTCTCTGATCATTAAAATCAATACCAAAGACATCCCAAAACCTCACTAAATAATTTATGCAAAATACAGTAAAGCAAAAATATGAAAGACATCCATTCCTTGACCATGAGGGTCTTTTTTTTAATTATTATGAAAAATTCCAAGTATCAACAAAAGTGAAGAGTATAATGAAACCCATGTACCCATCATCCAGCTCCAACATCAACTCATGGCCAGGCCCACTGTTATCGATCCCCTACCCTCTAGATTATTGTGAAATAAATCCCAGCCAGCATGCCTTTTAGGGTTTGCATTTCAGTGAAAACCTCTGGGAGATACTTAGTACAAAAGGCTGATTACAGCCCCCTTCTAGAATTCTAACAGTTTTTCAGGGGGATGCCTTATAATGGCAGAATGACCACTACTTCAGTGAACCAAGGTCATATCCAGCAACCAAACCAAAAGAAATGGAGATAAGAGCTGATAGCCAATGAAATGCACATAGTAGGACTAAAAGTCAAGTCTCCTACCATGTTCCTGCAGCCCATCTTGTCCAAAAGTGATCTCAAACAATGCTCTGTCTCTTCCCATTACTGCAACTGTGAGGAGGCAAAGGAGAGGGAATACCAAATACCTTCTAGGCAGTTCAAGCTAGGTCACCTCTCTTCTCCAGAGGACACTTCAGAGGCTAGCATATCAGTGACAAAGTCATAAATTTCAGCAGCATGTTTCAAAGACAGAGCCACTGACTGCTGTTGTTAGCTATGCTCAAAATATATAACCCTGTTTTTATAACCTTTCTGTTCATGTAAAACTATTAGAATAGAAGCTCCTCTCTGAGGGAAGAGATTTTTAAGAACACTTTCCATCTCTGCCATACCCAAGCATGGAGAACAATGCCTGTGCCAGTACTAGGTCCTATATGCTAACACTACCTCTGCCTGTCTCCTGGGGTCTAGTCTCAAGTCACTGAATATCCATATCCTCCTCCAGAGCCCAGGTAGGCACCAAGGTCTTCCAAGGCCTCAGGAGGTGCACATTCTAGCAGGAGAGGCCAGAGACAGCTCTAGAAGGGAGGTTTTTAAAAAAAGAAAAAAAAAAAAAAAAGGATGGAGGGCTGAGAGGTCTTCTGAGGGCTACTGGAAGGGCAGAAGTGCTGATAGGAGGTTTGAGAAAGCAAAAATCAAACATTAGGGAGAGGAGCAATAGAAGAGTTTAGGCTGGAGTCTGGGGAAGCCACTTTAAGTTTTTCAACAAAACAAGATAAAATGGTGCTTTTAGTGGATATGTCAGAAACTATGAAATAGTAATAGAAAAAAATTTTTATTTATTTATACCTCCTTTCTCATCATTCTAAAAAAGGAGGAAGAAACTAAAGGGAGAGAGATCTTGAAGTTATTTTATGGTAGAGGTCAAACTACTTATTCCCCATCTTTCCTAGCATCTATCTAAAAGTTAAAACAACAGAAGACACTCAGGAAACACTTCTTTATTGAGAATCAACAAATTCTTAACCTATCCCAATTACCAATGAACAACAGAAAAACCAAATGGTTTATAAAAAGCACTTTGATGAAAAGGAACAAAACTTGCACCCCTATTCCTCCCTACCCCAATCCTCCCAGTCTTCCTGTCCAGAAATCTCTACCAGTCACCTGTATGGGTTTTTCTGGTTGTTATCAACATCACTGGTGCCCGTAATTCTCTACCAGACTTAGCTTACTTGTACCACCCCCTTCCAAGCCCCAAGTTTTTGATATTTAAATCACTATTTTCAGTTCCTCCATCAGTTGCTTTTGCAATTGTAAGATACTGTTTACAGGATGAGAACTGCACTTCCTACCTTGAGCTTCTAACATCAGCACCCTTGGCCCACTCAAAGGAATTCATACATCGGACACAAATACTCCTGTTATATGCTGCAAATTAATTACTCATACTTGTGCCATATGTGTTTGCTTTGTATTTATTTGGCTTGTGATTTTTTTGTGTGTACTTTTTCTGCTTTGCATGGAATTCTAACTTCCTTTCCCATCGTGAAGAGTTCATGGCTTTTTCACCACATCCCAACCATCTTCCAGCTTCTTCATTCTACTGCTTGGAATCCATCTCATTCCTATTCCTGAAGAAATTTTTCTTGGATCCCACCAAGTTTCTGTTCAAATCTGGGCTATTTTCCAGGCCTGTTATACAGCTGAACATCATGAGACTTTTCACTGGACTACCAGGTTAGTTCAACCATTTCCTGAATTCTTTATTTTTCTCTTTTTTGATTTTCATCTTGAAGTAACTATTTCAGAAAAGGTACAATGGAAGTAAATTTCATGAGTCCTTGCACATCTGAAAATGAGTTTATTTTGCAGTGACAGAATTCTAGATTCGAACTATTTTCTCTCAGGACTTTGAAGGCCACTGCTCCACTGTCTTCTGGTAGTCACTGTTGCTGATAAGACATCTGATTTCCATTTCTTTTAGAAGACTCAGTATGTCTTCATGGAAATTTTTAGGGTTTTCTGTCTATCCTCATTTTTCTGAAATTTCACAATGACAATTCTGGCAGTAGGTCTTTCTTTATTCTTCTGGGAAATAGGCAGTCCCTTTCAATATGAAGACTGCTCCTCCCTTTGGTTCCTAGAAATTTTCTTCTTACACTTTAAATATTTTCTTCCCTTCAATTTTTTGTTCTCACTTTCCACAAATCCTAGTAAATGCTAGGTCTCTGGATTGATCTTCCATACCTCTTTTCTCCACATACATTTTTTTACCTGCATTTTGGCTTTATATTGAGAGATTTTCTTGATTTTACCTTTTGATCTAAGAAATATTTTTGTTTATGAGGGGGAGGTAATTAGGTTTATTTATTTATATTTGGAGGAGATAGTGGGGATTGAACCCAGAACCTCATGCATGCTAAGCATGTGCTCTACCATTTGAGCTATACCCTCCCCCACCAGAATATTTTTTAACTTAGCAAAATAATTCATCTCCACAAGCTCTTTCTTATTTTGTTTCCTCCTGATGACATATGATTGTTTTATAGATGCTACACCTTTTTGAGTATCTTGGGAAGTACTAAATAGGGCACTTTTTAAAACAAGCAAAATTATCTACTGTTTCAGCTGTTTCAGTCTGTTTCAGCTAAGGTTAATTTTTTTTGTTTCCCTTTCATTTTGCATGTTTTCTTCACATGTCTGGTGATTTCTGGTTAGCCATTTACATTAAAAAATGAATGGCCACTCAAAAAAGGGGATGAAGTACTGATAAATGCTACAACTTGGATGAACCTCAAAAACATTATATTAAGTAAAAGCAACCAGACACAAAA
The DNA here is from genome assembly GCF_048773025.1 of Camelus bactrianus. Classification (NCBI taxonomy): domain Eukaryota; kingdom Metazoa; phylum Chordata; class Mammalia; order Artiodactyla; family Camelidae; genus Camelus; species Camelus bactrianus. The sequence goes on from NC_133555.1 coordinate 34,356,513, forward strand.
AGTCACATATTGCATGATTCCATTTATACAACATACATGGAATAGGTAAATCCAGAGACATAAAAGCAGATTAGTGGCTGCCAGGGACAGGGGGAGTGGAGAGTAACTGCTTAATGGGTACCAAGTTTCCTTTTGGGGTAAAGAAAATGTATTGGAACTAGATGGAGAGAAGGGATGCATAACATTGTATGAGTGTACTAAATGCCACTGAAATGTATACTTTAAAATGGCTAATTTTATGTGAATATTACAATCAAGGAAATGAATCCTAACTCTGTGTATATGAACAGAACCTGCCAACTGACGGGCTTTTCTTTAGGGTAAGTGATCAGAGGCAGCTATTACTCAAGACTCAAGGGCCCCTAAAATGACAAATGAGGACAGCCAAATCTCACACTTTCTAAGGGCCCTGTTTCTCCCCAGGTAATTCTATTTCTTAAAAATAAGCAGATTATTTTGCCTAAAAACCAAGTTGGGGCAGGGTTGACTGTTCGACATACAGAACTCCCTATGTACAGCACGCTTATCTCTTCTTTGTTAGTCAAGTCAGAGCCCACAACCCCTTCAAAGACATGCTGGACAAACTAGCTCGCATGTGCAATGATTTCTCATATGTTACCCTCCCCCCACGCTCTCTTTGTTATCATGTATGTCTTTACTTTTATTTTCATGGTATTTAAAAATGGAGAAGCACCCTTATATTTACCTCATGCTCTTTAATAATAACCTCTCCCTGCCCTCTCCAGCTCTCTAGACACCTATTAATTTACTTTCTTTTACAATAGATAAGTTTGCATTTTCTAGTATTTCATATGATTGAAATAGTAATTTATTCATTTTTTTGATTTTTAAAATTATAGTTGATTTACAATGCTGTTAGTTCCAGGTGTACAGCAAAGTGTTCAATTATACATACATATATATAAATCTATTCCTTTTCAGATTCTTTTCTATTACAGGTTACTACAAGATATTGAATATAGTTCTCTGTGCTACACAGTATGCCTTTATTGATTATTTATTTTACATATAGTAGTATGTATATTAATCCCAAACTCCTAATTTATCTTTCCCTCCACCTTCCCCTTTGCTAACTTTGTTTGTTTTCTATGTCTAAGTCTCCTTCTGTTTTGTAAATAAGTTCATTTGTATAATTTTTTTAGATTCCACATAAGTGATATATATGATATTTGTCCTGTCTTACTTCACTTAGTATGATAATCTCTAGGGCCATCTATGTTGCTGCAAATGGCATTATTTCATTCTTTTTTATGGCTGAGTAACATTCCATTTTTTATATATATACACACATACACACATACACACACACACACACACACCATTTTTATCTGTTCATCTGTCAATGGACATTTAGGTTCTTTCCACGTCTTGGCTATTGTAAATAGTGCTGCTGTGAACACTGGGGTGCATATATCTTTTTGAATTAGAGTTTTCTCTGAGTATGTGCCCAGGAGTGCGATTGCTGGATCATATGGTAACTCAATTTTTACCTTTTTTTAAGAAACCTCCATACTGTTCTCCATAGTGGCTGCATCAATTTACATTCCCACCAACATAATTTATTCTTTTTCTCCCTGAGTTCCCTCATGAAGCATACTTATTTTGAGATTTATCAATGATGTTCATACAAGCAGCTCACTCTTTTTATACTGATGGGAGTATGCTATTCTATGGGTATACCACTATACATTCATTCATCTGTTTGTGGATATTTGGGTTGTTTCCAGTTTTTGGCTATTGCAAATAAAACCGTTACAGACATTTGAATATCAAACAAACAAACAAATGCAGAAGGGACAAACATGTGACAGCAGCCAACCATCTTGAAGCAAAGATGTGATGTGTTCTACTACAGTGCCATAAAATAAAAAACCTTTAAAACATTCACACCATATTTATGACTATAGATACTATTAGTCACTTTTACAGCTACTCATTATCAACATGGACAAAAGAACCCACTTTTACCTTGATAATGAAGTATGAAATTATGTTTACACATCAAAAAAATATTATAGGAAACCTTCCAATTTGCAAGTATAGGTAAGCAGTTTACATCCTACTCCCATTCTGGTTACAAAGCCAGTATACCCTGAATGTTGGATATATCATTTCAGCAGCCAAAGATAGAATACTCTCCTCTCTCCTCATTTCAATAACCTGAATCATTTCACAGTATTTTTTGTACCTCCACATGAATATAATGTAAAATACCTCAGCTCACCTCTGAAGATTCTGTTTCATTACATCTACATGAAGTTCTACATGAAGTTCAGGCTTCTGTATGAGAACTGCCATAACTAATTCTAACATGCACACCAAGCTGAGAGCCACACATTCATCAGGTATATACTAGCTCTACCTAAAAGTCACCTGTCTTCAATTTACAAATGGGAGCATACAGAAATAGAGCCTCAGGGTTAGCTTCTCAACTACTGGCCTGGGCTTAGTCAGATCAACAACAAGCAACACTTACTGAGAATAAAACATAACCAGGCATTTTTGCCAGATGCTGATATAAAAAAAAAAAAATGTGGACCTCTATCTCAGAGTACAACCCCTGGCTTACATTCAACTAATTTCCAAACAGCATAAGTACATACCAAGAAACATGCACAAAGTGGTATAGCGGGAAGAGCATCCAATTGCCTAAGGGTCAAGGAGGGCTTCATGGGAGAAGGGAGTCAAAGGTAAATTCTCAGTTTCCAGCTTGGTGGATGGTGGTAATCACCAATTAAGACAGAGTCCAGAAAGCCAAGTTTGACTGTATTGGAGTTATCTTTTATTATAGAAGGCCACAAGGCTATCTAAAGACTAGAAAATGATGGTGAGAGCATTGAAGAGACTGGTAAAAGCCTAAAACAAGGAATAAAGGAAATGAGAGGGGGTAGAGCATGTACTGGACAGGAAAGAAACTGCAAGTCAAAGAGAGCAACATTTCCAGATAGAGACCATTCTCTGTTCATGATTATAAGAACAGCTCTGTTCTCCCTGTTAAAATCTCCAAAAAAAAACCTCTCATTCATTCCTGCCTGAACTTTCCTATATTTATGGTTGATAACCTGTGATTATCACAGTAAAACCATTTAAAAGCTTGTTGATAGTTTAAAGAAAAGGGAACACAACATAAGCTTCAAATTCTGGCAATGCATGTCAGCTTAAGTAATCAAGTCACAGGCAGAGACATTTCAGGACAAGTAAGATGAGAAGCTTCCTGCTGTCTCAGTCTGTACCTTTCTCAAATGTTTCCTACAACTCTTCCATCTTTTGGGGAGAGGAATCTAATCCTTTAAATTTTTCCTAGAGCAGTAGAGGGTAAAGATAAAGTTTAAACAAAAAAAAAAAAAAAAAGAAGAAATGTTGGGACAGAGCAAAAGTTAAAGTAACATAGAAGTATTTGGAGTCCCTCAATAACAAGGACCTCAAAACCAACTAAGCTGAGCACTTCATTAAGTGTTACTGTCAAGGCAGGTGCAAAGCCAAACATCACAGTTAACTAGAAATGTAGGAACAAAAGTCAGACTATATTCCCCTATAACCTTTTCCTGGTCTCAATTCAAAATTCAATTTGTGCTGTACATCAGAAATTGACACAACATCGTAAACTGACCATACTTCAATTAAAAAAAAAATCCAATTTGTGTTATTTTTACTTTTCTTATCAGTAGCCCCAGGAGGACACCACAGGCTCTGGATGAAGATAAAAGAATCCAAAATACATGACCCAACTATCACATGTGCACTTAAAGAAATCAGTTAGTAACATGTCACTATGAATCCTCCGCAATGTGGCTCCTAACCTATGACTCAAAATGCACAATTCTGAGAATGTGCTTTAAGGAACCACAACAAATGTGTGAAAGCAACATTACTGTTTGACTCTTGTCCTGCTTCCACCATGACTGTACTTGAATACTCCAGTGCCAGGCACTTTCCATGCATTATCTCCTTTAATGCTGTGCAGAAGGTATCATTATTTTATAGATGAGGAAACTGAAGCTTAAGAGATGTTGAGAAACTTGCCCATGGTCACATTATATTAAATGGTAGAAAAGGAACTGGAACCCGGTCATCTGACCATTAGTCCAGGCTCAACGGACATAAAGACCACATCCATGAAAATGCTCACAGCACTATAACCAGTCCCTGACAACTGTAACACACAAGTAGTCACCTAAATGCCCAATGAAGAAAGCTTGAGCAAATTATGGTTCAAGAACAAGATGGTGCACTACACACAAAATATTTATGAGAATGAAGTATAAACAGGAGATGTTTGAAATACACATAAAAAACTAGAATATATAAATATATATACATAATGATTACTAGAACGTACTGCAGTCCAGGGCAGGGATTTTGGTCTATTTTGTTCACAGCTATTCTTCCAGTGCCTGGCACATAGTAGGTGCTCAATAAATATTGGCTGAAATGAATGATTGAATGAATTGCAGCAGTTATTATCTATAAATATGAATAACCTGAAGATAAGGAAGAAAACTCTTATTTTAAGTTAATGGAATTACGAATGATATTCTTTAATACTGTGGCAACATCTCAACAATAAAAATTTAAATATAAATTCAGGATTAAGACACAACTGTGGAATTAGAAACATCCCTTGATTACACATGGTTTACATGGTTCCTAAGGTAGTGTGAAAGTACAACAGAAGACTAGAATGAAAGCTGTCCTTGAATCCGACGAATAGCTTCTTTTCTGGAAGGCAGTGAGCATGTTGTGTGTGGTGCCAGGTACACAGTGAGCACACAAAGTCAATGATAACAATAACCTTTCTAAGCTGGCAAGTCAGGGACAACTCTAGCACTAGTTGTACTTAGGCAATTCTCAATGTCACTCTGGACATTTCTCATCTCCTCTTTAAAAATAAATTTATACATCAGTAAAACACACATAAAACTTCCAGGCTACAGTACAGTGAAGTATGTCAACACTAACAACCAACTATTTGAAACACAGGAATTTAATCTAGATTCTACTGAGATACAGGCATGCAAAGAAATCTGACATCAAATCACAAAAATAGAAATCAGATGGCTGCTCAGCACACAAACATTCAGTGTTACTAGGCCTGACTTAAAGATACTTTCCCATGAGTATTAACAAGAAAACAACTATTATTTGGTTAATTAATGAATGCATAAATAAAAGTAAAATGTTCTTAAAATTCAGCTCTACCAGAATACAAGAAAGTTGATTTAATAAACAAAATGTCTTTTCCAGATATTATACAAAAATTTAGTGCCACTTGAGAGAAAGGCTAAATGTAAGGTATTTTTTGTTAAGACCATCAATTACTTATGTTACAAACGATAAATGCATAGAAACTAGGTTATTTCGAACAAGGGACTACAAAGACTTCTGCACCTGGGAGTCAGAAGCCCTGAAAACTCATGATGATTCATCCACAAAAGGGAAAAATGATCCACAGAAGAAGAATTTTGAGAGATTTTTCCAGCCACATGTTGCTGGATAGATAGCAAGCACTAGATCTTAAATTCAAGCTAGAGGGTGGCAGAATAGTGTGTTCTAGGGAACATTTTCCCAACTCTAGTGCAGTTAATAGAGCAATTCATAAAGCAAGAAGAATTGTAGTAAAAACACTCATAATAACCAGTTTTATTTTTCTAACCCTATCTGGGGAAAACCAGGCTTGAGAAAGTAAACAGCATAGTTCAGCACTCAAGTTAAAAAAATATACTCCTTTCCTCCAAAAGTAAAGACATGTCAGGCATCATTCATAATCCTGTACATTTTATTCCTTTTTACTTATACATCTGGTCTCCCACTCCAGATCAGAAAGTAACTTTCCCACTCCCATGCTTAATCAACCCATGGACTTCTGTTGCCTGCACAGCTGTTGCAACCCACCTTGAAGGTTCTCATATCAACACAAAGCTCAGATAGCTCACTGTAGCTCCGTGGACTAGATCTAGCCCAAAGTGGATTATTTCTTTTCCTTTCTGAAGCATGGGTGGGGCTCTGAGCAGCAACACTCCACTTTTGCCCATAGCCCTAACAAGCTGCTGAGAGAAGGAGCACACGATGCAGGAGACACTTCCGGCCCATCCCCAGTGCAGGTCTGCCTGGGCTCTGTCTGGGGCTCTGCCATGGCTAAGCCCCTTTCTGAGCAGCTTGACAGCAAATGCCTCATGAGTTTCAGGGAACAGTACTAATAGGATTCACTGAATGACTAAATACTTCTTAGCTAACTACTGCATATTTTGCAATAAAAATACCTGTTATTACTAAAAAGGGTCTCTCTCATCTATAGCAGTAACAATATTCTTTGTATAAGTTTCATATAAAAATATAGCATGTAAAAAAGGTAACTTTGTTTTCTTTAAAGACTCACATATGATCACTAAAAATATTCCTCAGAGATTTTCACCCTCTTATAACACAATCTTTCACGACTATTCCATCTGTGTAGGATGATAGCTCATTCCCCAAAGAATACTTCTGTTTTGCCATTATTCGAACACCAGTAGTTTCCCCCTGATAACAAACAAGCATTTTCTCTGCTATCTATCCTCAGCCCTTAATCTGATTCTCTGGGCACTTTTCTTTCTCACTTAATGACCATATTCATGGATTGGTCCCAGAATACATACAGGAAGTTACTCTCTGACACAAGGACCCTCACTAAACCAGAAGTCCAGCATCACAAACAACTGGGATTTTTCTACTTAAGAAACTTCAAATCCCAAAAGGTAACAGAAGGCTTAACTTTATGCTAGCCTATGGCTCATCCACAGGCAACTGCCAGACACAACAAAACGAGTAACACAGACAAGAGTGTCAGTGGAAAATTGATGCTGCTCCTCAAACTTAGCTTCTGATCACAGACAGCTGTTCATAAGGCTACAGTTTTAAACACACACATATTACATTTCCTATTAGCCAAAAACCTCCTAAATCATATGAAAGAATTAAATATCTTAATGTCAGAGTTGTGCAAACAGCGACACGACCAATGAGGGAAATCAGCAGTGGTCTGCGTGACGACCATTGAGCTCCATCCTCAGAGACACATACAACAGGGGAGAGAGTGGCCAAAGCACCTGTGAACACTGTTCGTAAATTCAACAGTAAATTATTCCCTCTGTGTCAAAAAATACTGGTTACAAAAATTAAAAACAATGTTAGTTTTTAGCCAGCCTGAAGGAACACTGTGTGTGACTCCTGTTTTACTCTTAACCAAGCTGTTTCTGCCTAGCCTCTTGGTCAAATTCCTGAACCACTGAAAATACCTCTGAGTCCCTTTCTGTGCAGCCAACCCACCAAAAGAGCCAAGACCCTTGCTGCCCAACCCCAGAAAGGAAATGGTGCTAACACGCTCCTCAGTAAGGTCTAGGGATGGAAAGAAAAAAATTCATCTTCTACTTCTACCATTATTTAAATTTTCATGGATTATTTTCCTCTTTGCTTCATTTTCTCTTTAACCCTTTCTTTGGGGTTCAACTTTATTCCATCTCTTTTCGTTTCTTCATCTCTGTTCCAAGTTTTTTTTTTTCCTACTCTTCGTGATCTTTGGGACCAGAATAATGCTCTTTCATGACAGTAGAGAATGTACAGCAGGGACTAGGGGATGTAGTTCACATGCAGCATGAACAACATCATCAACAGGTGACAAAGTCCACAAGTACCCCAAAAGTATTCAATATCTATTAGGGATGAAATACTGTGATAGGAATGACGGGGGAGATAAGGTATAAAGCAGTTTCTGCCCTCCAGGAAGAGGCAACTTAGTTGGAAAGAGCATGCCAAAATATGTGAAAAGATAAAACAACACAAAGCAGTCAGAAGACTGCACTATATGATGTAAAAAACATGGGCTCTAACATTTGGGCACTGAGAACAAAAGAGGAGGCAACCACTGTGTTCAAGGGAGGCTCAAGGAGGCTCACTCAGGGAAAGCACAGGCAGACTCTGAAGGAGCCCTTGGGGTACTAAAAGGTGAAGAGATGAAGGGAAGGCTTTCCAGGGGGCTGGCAATATGACACCTTAATAAGAAAGAAGGATGTAAAATGGTAAATTTTATGGATTTTACTATTTTTTTTAAAAAGGAGGAAGGGGCCTGGGCCCCTCAGCTGTCTCTAGCAGAGTAAGAAAGTCGGCACAGAGGGCTTGACAGACTGTGAATTCCTATGCATAGATAAGAATATCCTGATGAACTCAGTCAATTAATACTGTCCAGCGCAAAACCACACACCTGCCAATTCCTTTTCTATTACCAACACTGTGCATAATATGGTTAAAGTAAAAGAAACTAGTTGACCAGACAGGGAGAGGTGTACATGAGGAGGAAGAAAGAGATCTGATGTCTCTTTTCTCCCAGGAAAATGCCCTCGGGAAGCAGAGGTCCCAGCAGTTTTGTTATTGCTATGGTGCAGAAATCCCAAACCCAGAGGTTCCAAAGGGCCTCCATTCTTCAGAGTTTTCTGCTGAGCATGAGAAGAAGTCTAAACACTTCTAGGAGTGAGTCACACACACACAAAAAGCTTTAGCTTTTGGCTTCCAGCTAGTTGCTAGTAAAGTCCTGAGTATCTAAAATCTAAGGTATTAGCCTTTGCCGATCACCTGGGAAAAAAAGACTTTGAACTAGTAGATAAGGCAACTTTTACAGTAATCATACATGACACATCTTAGTTATTTCCATTTAAATACCAACAAGAAAATTATTTGGTTGAAATCATGCCAATGTGTTCTTGATCTTAAATTTTAGCAAATAACAAAATCCATATAACAGTTTCTGAAGGAATGTCAGCGAAAACAGTAAAGTAAGAGAAATGTCCACACTTTCACATAATGGCCAATGTCAGAGGAGAAACATGCTGGGAAACTGTCTAAATGACAGTAATAATATTCATAGTACACTGTGTTCTATGTAAGCATACTACATACTACTGTAATATGACATAGTAGAAAATGTACACAGGGAGGACAATAATTGGCCTAAGATGCAAGACATTGAAACATATGCTAGATTGTGTTAAAAATAAGATGCTTGCTAGAATAACTAATTTGGTCACTTTTTTTTAATTGCCATATTAACATCCCCCAAAACCAATGAAATATAAGCTATGGGAACCTATGTTATTCTTCATTATTGCTAAAATCTCTTTCAACAACAGACATTAGTCATCAGTATATGAAACAAATGAGCTCATTAGCCCAGAAGCACTGATTATTCAGGCAAACCAGGACATCTGGGTAACACTCTCAAGACGTTTATCAGTGACCCACACATGGTTGTGTTGAAGATGGTGATTTCAATGCTTATCCTATCTTACCTCATCAAGTTTCATAAGACTTTCTGAAACAAGTGTTAATCTATGCAGTTCTGCTTCTACATACTTCTGATCTATCTTTCCTGAATCCACCCTACCCCTCCTTTCTAATTCTTAGTAGTCTGGGAATCTGAGGGCCTTAGATATACACATATTAGCAAACAAAGTAAATGCATCAAATGCATCCAGATGATGCAACATATACTTAAATTTGGTTTCAAACTACAGGCCATTTAGTCAGTCTGGAGGTGACATTAGCAACAACTCATATTTAGATTTAATTGGGGGGATTATACTTAGAATTGACAACACTGCTCACCTTTAGGACAGAGGCTAAGCTGGTCATGTGCTCATTGAGGGCACCCTCAGACTCCTTGTAGGTCAAGCAGGTGAACTGGTACTCCTCAGGATCAAAGGCATCGGCCCCCTGCTGCTCCACATCGCTGGCTACTCCCACGTAATAGTCCTCTATGTCCCCAGGGTCTTCATCCTCTTCCTCCTCCTCACAATTTGGGTCATAGTCCTCTTCATTGCTGTCAGACCCCTGGCTATTCATGTCCACAGACATCTTAACATCCAGCCAAGTTGCAGATCAGGAAAGCAGTATTTTCCCCTCCCCCCAAACTTTACCACGTTCTCAAATGCATTAGTGTTTTTGTCTTCTAAGGGAGGAAAAGAAAAAAATAAGTGTCACTTACTTTCACTATAGGAAGTTGTAACAGAAATCACTGAAGAATTAAAATGGCATAACCCTGGTCCTACCCCCACTATGGCCTATTCCAGCTCTCCTCTCATACTTCACCATCATCACCCGGCTTAGGCTTTTCAAAGAAAACCCTTTCCTGGAGGGGCAGAAGCAGCTAATGACGGTAACTTTGCATCATCTGTTCCATGTCAAGGAGTCAAATTCCTTGGACTTATCCTTCCTGCCAGAGTCCTTGAGAAAGAAGCACATCCCCACAGCTGGCTGCCCAAAGGGGAAGCAACCTAAAGGCTGAACTACCAAAGTTTAAAATCTCTTAGCTAATCATGACTCACTGAGTGGTGACACAGACAAACAGGGACACAATTCCTTTCCACTATAATATCTAGGGAAAGAATACCACTGTTTTAGAGATATCGCCCTCAGATATCTGGAAAACAGGTACATAGTTAGGAAAGAAAAAATAAAAGTCATACAGCTCTTCAACATCCTCCTCTAGTCCGCAAAGTTAACTAATTTTTCCATTTTAAAGGTTTCTACTGATCCTTTAACAGCGGTACTTAGAGGCAAAGAAACTGATTCAACAGTGAAGGAAAACTATAGATATTCGGCTTTAGCAGGATGAAGGCTAGGGAAAACCAGAATCTATTTAGAGTGAAGAAACAAGAGATCAAATGGAACCAGCTACTGAAAAATCCTCACAGATCAAAATGTTACTCAATTACATATAAATGAAAACAGAACAGTAGCTGAGAAAGCAAAACAGTCACAAGTGCTAACTTCATCTCAGAGAATACTTTGGCAAATACCTATTAACTTCTCTGCACAAGTACTAGTTCAAGCGATCATTTGCAAGGAACAGTATCATATAGTGATTTAAATCCAAACTAACAGGACCTTAAAATGCAACAGCATTTGGATTGAATGGTATGTAAATGACTTACATAACCAAATCTGGATTAAATACTCAAGTAAATTTAAAATCTATTTGAAGTAGAGAATCTCTCCAAAAAAAAAATCAACTATAATTAAAACAAAGATTAAAAATGAATGTGTACTAAATATGTAACCAGTCTAAAGGACTACAGAGCCACATTTTAATGGTATTACTAAAATATCAGTGACTCCAAGCCTGGTATGTTATCTATAAATGCTCAAGTTGTTTTTAAAAAGTCACAGTAATGAAAGGGCAGTAATATTACTTGCAGTTTGACTTTCAATAAATTGTTTTGTATGATAAAACCATATAATCACAACTAAACTTAATTATAGTATTTTTCCTTTAGGACAAAGTTAATCTTTAAATTAAAAATACCTGTAATTCTTGAAGATCTTTCAGGAAGATGTCACCCAAATAGTCTTTGTCATATAATTTCCATCTAAAATGAAAAGAGATAATTCTATTTATATATCTTTAAATTGGTACCCTGAGTTTGCAAATTTATTTTTCAAAAAGCAAAGACATTCAAAAGGACAAGCAGCAAGGGACCAGAAATTATTTTCTTATAAGTCCCACAGAAATCCATATGTCATAATTATATATTATATATTGACAAGAGTTACATGGTCTTCTAAAAAAGGGAAGTATCCAAAGTAAGCAGCTGACAATAATATAACCTGGGGTACTGGTTATAGAAATGGATACCCAGTTTCCTCCGTCAGTTTAAAAGCCCACCACCTTACTCTTACCGTTCTGATATTCTAAATTAACTATCACAATTTCAATCCTAAATGTTACATAGAGGTTGACATCACAAATTGTAACTGACTTAAACTAGACTTTTACTATAAAGTCATCTAAACTGCGGTAATCTAACACTTTCAGAATACTACCAATATTTCAGATCTCAATTTACTCATGAAAAAATTATTTTCAAATAAAAAAAAGTCCCCAATAGAATGTCCATTGGGCAATACTGATACCATTTCCCACCTCTTTTCTGATATGCTCAAGGGCCATCTGACTTTCTCAGTTACAGATCCCACTATCCAAGACTAAATAAGTACTACTTGCTTACTCAATTAGAAATTTCATGTTCATTTCTTTATCCTTTTGAATTTCTTGGAAAACCAGAGCTTTTAACTTTCAAAAGTACTTCATAGACAGGAAAATATAAACTAAATGAAAATCAAAGTCCAAACAATGATTATGGAAGATGACTTCCAAAACAGTTGCAGAAGAATTGATTCTTCCAATCTTTTTTCTTTTATCTGTATTTCTATGTAAAATATTGCTTATTGGCCAAATATGAATAAATAGCATTATAAATATTGCTCCCATCTACAAAATATCATTACCAATAATAGCTTTCATTTAACGAGAGCCAATCTCAGGTCAGACTCATTCTCATTAAATGTTTATAACCCTGTAAAATTGGCTATCATTCTCTTCTTACAAATGAGGAATGTAGAGTTCAAAAAGATTAAGTACGAGAACCACACTGCTGGCAACCAGTAGAGCCCAGCGTCATACTTTCACCAGATCCATGGCCTAAGGATTCATAACTCCCCATCACCCTCCCAGGGAGCCTAATACTATCCACAAAGCTACCTCCATAATAACAACAAAAGAGCATGCTTTTCACTTTCTCTGAATTTCTCCTCAGGATTTGGGCTTACAGGTTGCCCAGAGGCTTCTCACCAACTAAGTATCAAGAAGCAGGGGAAGACTTCATGCTCCCTTCCAAAAAGGAGACTGTCATTTCATGCTTATTGGGTGTTCTAGGTCCAGATTTAAATAAAACCTTAACTTTTAATTCTTTCAAAGTTAGAATATCCTTATTCTACTTGAAAGAGTACTGACACTGCTTAAAGGGGCCAGTATGTTACTGCCTAAAAGAACTGATGAGAATGCTTTGCTTTCCTTCGGATGTTAAATATTATTCCTACATCCCGAACAGAAAAAGAGTAACAGAAATAACTCCTCCCGCCCGGCCTGGTCAAAGTCAAGTGTTCGTAAGACCTGACACCCACCACAGGCTACAGAAGCCAAACTTAAGACTTCTCAGTTTAAAGTTGACAACAAAAAAACACGGACTTTTTGGTGGGTCTGACAATGTTTACTCCAGATATAATAAATAAAACTGGTCATTTACTAAGTCTACATCTCCGAAGAAAACTGCTTTGCACAAAATATAAACCAGCAACTTAGTTTCAAAACCCTACACTAGACCTGCCCTGTTCAATACGGTAGCCACTAACCACATGAGATTATTTAAATTTAACTCAACTTAAAAATTAAATAAAACATAACATTTGGTTTTTCAGTCGCACTAACCATAAGTCAAATACTCAAGGGCCAAGTGAAGCTAGTGGCTACCCTGCTTAGCAGCAAAGGAACAGAATATGACTATTGTGGCAGAAAGTTCTATGGGACAGAGCAACAGTACTGAGGTGAAGTCATCCGAGAACACGGTTGCCTCTCCCCACGGCTAGCACAGCAGTGTCCGGCGAGGCGGCTGCGCTGCTCCTGGGCCGCATGTCCCGTCTGAAGCGACGGGATATCCTAGAGGACACGGAGTCCACGCGCTGCGGGACCCTTCACCGGCGGGCGTTAACTAACCGCGCAAGCGGCATTGCGAGAACTCCCAATGATGACTCGAGTGGGGAGCACCTGAGGCGCGGCGTTTCCCCGGGGCGCCGGGCACGGAGGGCCCAGATGCGCCGGCGCCAGTCGGCCAGAGGCGCTGGCCTCCGACCTCTCCGCGATCTGAGCAGGCGGCGGGAGGAGGAAAAACAGACGCCAGGCGCCGGCTCGCCCTTGTCGCAGCCTTTAGCTGGTCCTCGGCGGGTGGCGGAGGGCGCTTAGACTGTGTATGGGCTGCCGGGAGCGCAGGGACCTCGCGGGCAGCGACGAAGGCGGAGCCCCAGCCGAGCTAGGGAGGCGCGCGGTGAGTTCACCCCCTCCCCCCAATTGCCAGGGTAAACAAGGCCGCGACTCGCGCCCCGCACTTACCGGGAGCCGCGGCCCCGCGGCCGCTGAGCCCAGGCGTGCCGGACCGAGTCTGGCCAGGCCAGAAGAATCGGACACAGGCGCGGTGGCGACGGAGGCGGCGGGCCAACGCCGGTCCAGGCCCGCGCTGCTTCCTCCGGCGGAGCCGTCTCCACAGCTCCGGAAGTGCTCAGAGCGGTTGCGTCACTTCCGGCCTGGGGTCGACCCGCGGTCGCCGGGGTCGCGGCAGGCGCTGGGTAATAACGCCCCTCCCGTGACGCTTCACTGCAGCCCAGCGAAGTGACCTAGAGTCAACTCAGCGCAGGGCAAACGCCGACGACTGCGGGAGGCAGCAGAGGAGAAAGTTCGGCTTATTGGAGAGTGGTCAAGGCATCTCTTTTGGTTTCGCCTACCAGCGCCGCCCACCAGGATATTTTAAACCAGCGTTTTTCTGACAGACTCCTTCACGTCACTGTTTGTGCTCGGTGTCCGGCACGGAGAAGACATCCTGACATTCGTGGAGTGAATAAAAGACTGTTGTTTCCCAGCCTCTATCTTGTCGAAGGAGAGCTGGGTCTTCGGATCATCGCGGCGGGCGGAGAATTTCTGCCTACGTTCCGAGGCCATTGACTGATGGCCCCTAATTCAGAGATCCACGCCCGTCTTCCGCTTCCCTCTCCACTGCCTAGTTTGCCGCCTAATTCTCTGGTTTCCCGTTCACTCAAGATTGAATGTAGCACAGTTTCTTCAAACAGTATGGGAAGTGCCTTTATGATTTTCAGTACTTTCATCAAGTATTATGGATCGATAGAGCCACGAAGCCTCACTCAAGTTGCTGCGGCACAACAGTGGAAACGCCAGTGTAAAGCCAGAGATGTTAGGGAGCCTCCTGGCTGTGCACGTCCGTAGACAACCCAAACCATTTCCACCCATATACGAGTAGTTATATACTGATATTCAAGATATCGATGTGTAACAGGCTCTTATTTTTAGTTCTGCTTGCATGTATTCGTGTATTTCTTATACAGGGTATAAGCTTCCAGTTTAACTCAGAGCATGTAACCCAAATCAAGTGCATTTAAATACTAGAAAGTCCCAAATTAACTTGGAGTGAAAATTAATAGAAATGAGTGAGTAACATATTGCAAGGTTATGAATTTTATATATCAGCAACGTAAAAGTCTATAATCCAGTGTACTTATTTGTTTTGGCAAAACATATCCCTTTACATCATGTAAAATATTTTTGTTTTTTTTTGTTGAGGTCTTAATCCATCCAGAATTTGTTTGGTAGGATGTGTAGAGAGTCTAGTTTTATATTTTCTAATTTGATAGTCAGTTGCCCCAACACCATTTATTGAATAGACCATCATCTTTTATCCACTTTTATCACACAAGCACTTCTATCATGGTCTAAATTCCCATGTATACATGGATCTGGAGTCTCAGTTGTATTTGAAGTTCTGTTTGCCTAGTCCAACTCTAATACAAAGTTTTAATTAGAGCTAAATGGTTTGTTTTTGATATATAGTAGAACAAGTTATCCTTATGATCTTTTAAAAAATTTCTTAGCCAAGATCATACAATTTTTTTTTTGTATAAAACTTAGATTCAGGTTGACGTTTCATTTTTGAAAACCCACTGAAGAGCACTGAATTTCTAAGAATAACTTAAGGATAGTACTGATATCCTCAATACTGAGTTCTTGTATCCAAGGAATATAATATATCTTTACACTTACTTTATTTTTATTTTATGTATTTGAATTTTTATAGCTTTATTCATGTGGATCTTTGGTTTAGTACTGCATATATTATGGGTTTCATTATTATTTTGAGGATTCTTTTTTTCATGGTCTCTAGTTATTGTTAATTTATTGAAAAGCTATTTTTTTTTGTATGTTTGTTTTTTTAATGGCGGTACTGAGGATTGAACCCAGGACCTTGTGCATGCTAAGCACATGCTTTACCACTGAGCTATTCCCTACCCCCTCTCTTGAATTTTATTTTCTTTTCTTTCTTTCTTTCTTTCTTTCTTTCTTTCTTTCTTTCTTTCTTTCTTTCTTTCTTTCTTTCTTTCTTCCTTCCTTCCTTCCTTCCTTCCTTCCTTTCTTCCTTTCTTCCTTTCTTTTTCTTTTTTAATATTTCCAGAGAAAATTTTTATTCTCAATTCCCAAATTGGTATATTTCCAGTCACCTAAAAGTTCTTTTTTTCCTCATTTAACATTTTTTGAGTTATAATCATTTTACAATGTTGTGTCAAATTCCAGTGTAAAGCACAATTTTTCAGTTATACATGAACATATATATACTCATTGTCACATTTTTTTCTCTGTAAGCTACCATAAGATCTTGTATGTATTTCCCTGTGCTATACAGTATAATCTTGTTTATCTATTCTACATTTTGAAATCCCAGTCTGTCCCTTTCCACCCCCGACCCCCTTGGCAACCACAAGTTTGTATTCTATGTCTGTGAGTCAGTTTCTGTTTTGTATTTATGTTTTGTTTTGTTTTTTAGATTTCACATATGAGTGATCTCATATGGTATTTTTGTTTCTCTTTCTGGCTGACTTCACTTAGAATGACATTCTCCAGGAACATCCATGTTGCTGCAAATGGCGTTATGTTGTCAGTTTTTATGGCTGAATAGTATTCCATTGTATAAATATACCACATCATCTTTATCCAGTCATCTGTTGATGGACATTTAGGCTGTTTCCATGTCTTGGCTATTATAAATAGTGCTGCTATGAACACTGAGGTGCAGGTGTCATTTTGAAGCAGGGTTCCTTCTGGATATATGCCCAGGAGTGGGATTCCTGGGTCATATGGTAAGTCTATTCCTAGTCTTTTGAGGAATCTCCATACTGTTTTCCACAGTGGCTGCACCAAACTGCATTCCCACCAGCAGTGTAGAGGGTTCCCTTTTCTCTACAGCCTCTCCAGCATTTGTCATTTGTGGATTTTTGAATGATGGCCATTCTGATTGGCGTGAGGTGATACCTCATTGTAGTTTTGATTTGCATATCTCTGTTAATTAGTGATATTAATTAGTGATATTGAACATTTTTTCATGTGCCTATTGATCATTTGTATTTCTTCCTTGGAGAATTGCTTGTTTAGGTACTTTGCCCATTTTTGGATTGGGTTGTTTGTTTTTTTCTTATTAAGTCATATGAGCTGCTTATATATTCTGGAGATCAAGCCTTTGTCGGTTTCACTTGCAAAAATCTTCTCCCATTCTGTAGGTTGTCTTTTTGTTTTACTTATGGTTTCCTTTGCTGTGCAGGAGCTTGTACATTTATTTAGGTCCCATTTGTTTATTCTTGCTTTTATTTGTATTCCTTGGGTAGACTGTCCTAGGAGAACATTTTTGAGATGTATGTCAGATAATGCTTTGCCTACATTTTCTTCTAGGAAGTTTATTGTATCTTGTCTTGTGTTTAAGCACATGCTTTACCACTGAGCTATACCCTCCCCCGTCTCTTGAATTTTCAAAGTAAGCATTTGGATCCCTTAAAAATAGTGATATTTTGAACTCGATTTTTAGTATTAAATTTTTAAATTTATTCTTTCTTCTGTTTCTTTTCTCCCTCCTTTTTTTTCCCACCTCCTTCTTTCCTTCTTTCTTTATTCCTTACTTTCCTACTTCTTTCCCTCCCTCCCTTCCTATTGGTCTTTTTGCATTAGCTACCATGTCCAGTAAAACTTTCAGCAGTAATCATGATTTAAAACATCTTTACCTTTGTTCCTGTCATTAATAGGAAACTTTCTAATATTTTACTATTACATACTTTTGCTAAGAAAAATATGATAGTTACTAGTTTGCTTTAAAAAAAAAAAGGTAGTTACTCTTTATCCATTACAAGGGAGTTTACTTCAAATCTTAAGTTTACAGTTTTATATTCTTTTCCTTTTTATTCTATCTAGTTTTTAATAAGGAATGATGTTGAATACTACTATTGCAGTCTGGACTCCCTAGAAGGAAATGTTGAGATGGAGGTTGGAGAGCAAGATATTTATTAGGGACCAACATATGTAAAGGGAAGGGGCAGGAAGCAGAACTGGGCAGAGGTAGGATTTAAACTGCAGGCCAAATGACGCTGCCAACAACCCAGCAGGGAGCACTGGAGTGAATACTGCCTGTCAGAGTACCTTATACCAAGCCAGACTGGCCTGGCATGAAATCCCTGCCTTGCTTAGTCACTGGGTATGGGCTTTCTTGGGAAGGGTGTAACCTAAGGGGAGTTAGTTCTCTGAAGCTGAGGCACATCCTGAAGGACTGAGAGCTGAAGGCTGTCAGCTGCCATGTTCCCCGCAGCTGTGTAGCCAGACCTTCCTTGAAGGAGGTTCTAGGAGGCACAACTCCATGTCTACCACAAATATCACATGCTTTTTAGCATTTATTGAGATGATCATAGGATCTTCATCCATTACTGTTAGTGTCCTGATCACATTATGAGATTGGCTGATTTTAAACTATGCTAGGTCAAAATACCTTATCCATTTAAAACTGCTGGGATTGATTTGCTAATATTTTACTTTTAATATTTTTGTATTCATACGTTGAGTGACAGTGGTCTCTGGTTTCCTTTTTGTGTGTGAATGCCATCCTTATCTGATTCTGGCATCAGTGTTATGCCATAGCCTCTAAAAGTTAGAAATGAGTAATGTCTGAAAATTTGCCACACTGCATATAGATGTCTTTTTTATTCATCCTGCTTGGTATTTACCAGCCCTCTTCACATGAAAGTTTTACATTTCCTATATGAGATATTTTTGTCTCTATTTCTTTGATTATGTTCTTCTCTCCTTACTCTCCATCTTTTCTTAGTGGAACTCCTATTAGAGAGGTGTTGGAACTTCAACATCTATCTTCTGTCCCACAGTTTCTCAATTTCTCTCTTATTTTTCAGGCTTTCTTTTTTCATTCTGTCTTTTTAAAAATCCAATCATCTGGGGGGTTTTTTCTTTTTTTTAATTGAAGTATAGTCAGTTTATAATGTTGTATCAATTTCTGGTGTACAGCATAATGTTTTAGTCGAACATATACATATGTATATTCTTTTTCACATTCTTTTTAATTATAGGCTACTATAAGACATTGAGTATAGTTCCCGTTGCTATACAGCTGAAACTTGTTTATCTTCTTTCTGTCTTTTTAAGAGAATTTATCAGGTTGATCAGTCAGCTTTCTCTTGATTTCTAGGAGTGTCTATGCTTTAATTCCAATCACCTGTGGAATATTTTTAGAATTTTATTTCTTATGGGTTGTTTTTTCCTGGACACAATTTACCTTCAGGTGCACATTTTGAGTTTGAGATCCCTGTGGGGAGCTAGAGAGGCAGGGTTGAAGTCCATGAGAAAAATAGAGATTGGGGAGATTTCAGCCAGATTTGGAATTTGAAGCCAGGAGGAAAGAAGGAAAGAAGAAAAGACATTGGAAAAATTAATCTCTCTTATCCATGCTTGACACCCAGGATTTAGGAACAAGGCTTCTCATCTGAGGTTCAAGAATGGCATTAAATTCTCATGAAATTGATAGCAAACCTGGAAGTGCATATGCATATGTGCACTTTCCTGGAATTCTTTACCCTTAAAAAGGCTAAGAACCACTGGGTGGACAATGTCTAGAATATGGGCAGCCTGGTATATCTCTCCTGCATCAGTGTGTTATGGAGTGGGGAGAGGAAGGAAACTCTATGCTAAAAGGGACAGTGTATGTAAAGGGGACAGTAGGAAGGGGTCTGTTAAGTAACAGGTCTGTGTGGTAACCCAGGAGAAGCTCAATTTGCTCAGAGATGAAGATGCAGTCTACAGAATAACAAGGTTGAATAAATAAACTAGCATGAAATTATGAAAAGCCTTGACTGCCCTTTAACCACTTATATATTTATTATTATTATTGTTGTTGTTGTTGTTATTATTACTACTACTACTACTACTATTATCATCATCCTTACATATTATTCTGAGCAGCTGAGGAGGTTTTCTGGCCAGGGAATGACATAGCCAAATTAAATTTCAGGTAAGTTTTCTGTGTGTAAGGCTTATCAGATGAGGAAGTAGGAAGACCATTGGTTTAGTGGATTATCAGCTACCCTATGAGGATTTAATAGAACCTGGTAGATTTGTGTGGAGTCCACATTCAGGTCTGTCATGGAGATATCCAGGTTTACCAGGAGAGTTTACCAGAAGAGCTGTTCTATAACAAACACCATCTCTTCTTGAAGCTGCTCTGAGTGCAGACTGACTCTAAAATTGTTCCTCTTTTGCAGCTGG
This sequence comes from Camelus bactrianus, assembly GCF_048773025.1. NCBI lineage: Eukaryota > Metazoa > Chordata > Mammalia > Artiodactyla > Camelidae > Camelus > Camelus bactrianus. The sequence goes on from NC_133555.1 coordinate 34,376,764, forward strand.
AACACTACAGGTCATAAATGAGATAAACAAGGTCCCATTGCCAAACCTTAAATCTTGGATTTTCTGTCTAATAAAATTCCTGAGGCCAATCCAGTGGTGAATACAGAGTTTTTCAAACCAGAAGTGTTCAGTAAATGAGTGGCCTGGATACTGACCCAGTCCTGCCCTCTCATGGTGAGATAAGTAGGCTTATGGTAGGGGAGGGGGTGGACATAATCTGTGGGACACAAAGATGACAGTGTTCCCTGGGGTAGGAAGTCAGGAGGAAACCTCAGGCCTCCTCAGGAGCTCACAACCTGCTTTGTACCTGAGCTCTCTCCTAACAGGCCTTTCTTGTTCCAAAGTCTGAGATTCTTCCCCTCAGCCATACTGATGCCCTTTAAGGACAGGCACCCACTTTATAACTCACCCAACTACACTCAACTTTTTAAGCACCTACAGTGTGTCATGTGTTATACAACAGTCTTTTGTATTTTATATTTGTGAGCTGTCTCCTTGCTTAGCTTGAACACTTTTCCTTCTCTCTTGGAGATTCTTAACAATGCAGCTTCTCAGTCAGAGAGCTTTAAAGACTCTTGTGCCAGGATTCAGTTCCAGAGATTGAGTTAGAGTCCTGGAGATACTTGGACATTTAGAAGAAACTAGTGATGCCACAGTGCCAGGTGATGCCACACACACCAGATCCCCCCACTACCACCTCAGGAACCTTGTCTTATCAGTTTTCTCTCTCCTTTCTTGATAGTTCCCTCAGCCTCAGTCCCACCTTCACAAACACTGAACTCTAAACTCTCCTTTAACCCTTTGTCCCCTTCCCTTCCCTCTGTGCCAAACTCCTTGAACCCATAGTTGACTCTTGGTACTTCTGCCTTCTTGCTGCCTATTCAGTATTTGATCCACTGTTGTCAACACTCCTGGCAAGTTTCTCCTAAATGTCACCAATGACCAATAGTTAAACCTTATGAGCAATCAAAATTCCTTATCTTGACCCAGCATTTGACCCTTCCATTCCTTGAACTCAAAAGCACCACTTTTTCTTTGTTTTCCTCCAAAACTCTAATAGCAACTTTGGCTTTGGGGGCTCCATCTTCCATTCCCACCCCTCTTCACATGGCACTGTCTTCCAGGGGTGGCATAGGCATCTTTATTCTGAAGGCTTCCTGGCTTCTGTCTTTGGCATTCACCTCTCTCCTGGTTCCCATGCTGTACACCTGACACTGACCAGATATGTACCCAGATATGCCATGGGCACTACAGTTGCAGTGTGTCCGAAACCCAGAGTTGCTGCAGGTTTTCTGGTAATGCCTCTGGGCTCTATCTCCTTTCCCATCCTTCCATGATCCCTGGCTCAGTTCATGCCTTCACTGTCTCTTGCCTGGACCACTATAATTTTCTCTTAACTGGTCTTCCTGCTACCAGGCTCTAATTCATCCATCCAAAATAGATTTGCTAAAACAAATTGATCTGTCACCACTGTGCTTAAAAATCCTTCCATGATTCCCCATCACCATCTAGAAAAAGCCCACAGTACAAAGTAGGCAGCGCTTGAGACTTGTCCCTGCCTCCTTGCCTTCTACTCCCATACAGGCCTTCTGGACCAGGCAGGCCCAGTCATTTCCTGACCCCAATCGTGATCTGTCACTAATTTTTCCACCTCTAGCATATGTGTTCCATCCTCCCTGATCTAGGCTTCCTGCTAGCCTGGGAGTGCCTTACAGAGGAGAACTGTTATCAGGTCAGCTTGATAGTGAGGTACCTGGTGCAGAGGAGGGGTATGTTTATTGCTCATAGCTTTTTAATTTGAGAAATTTTAAACATACAGAAACAATGACAAAGTAATATAGTGACCACCTGGATACAGTCCATCTACAGTTAATAAGGCAAAAACATTAGCATCATCCTTAACTCCTCTCTTAAATATCTTATATTCTGTTCATTAACAATTCCTTTAGGTTCTTCCTTCAGACTATATCCAGAATCCAAACATGTCTCACCACCTCGTTGGCTATCCTCTGATCCAGTCAGCATCTCTGACTACCACCTTAAGCCTCCTCAAGGCTCCTTGATTCCTCTTTGCTCCCTGGTCGATTCTCACCCAGCAGTAAGAGGGATCCTAGTAACTCAAAAGTCAGACTATGTTACTCCCCTGCTCAAAACCGCAGAATGGCTCCCATTTCCTTCAGAGGAGAGGCTGATGTCCTTACAGTGGCCAAGAAAGCCCTGTTTGACATACCACCATTACCTCCACGTCATCGTCTCCCGAAGTCTGCTCTAGTCACCAGGGTTTCCCTGTGGTTCCTCAAACAGGCCAGGCACAGCCCATCTCAGGGCTTTTGCATTCTTTTCTTCTGCATAGAAAGTAGTTCATCCTCCATGCCATATCTATGGACGGGGACTCACTTCCTCACTTTCTCAGGTCTTGAATCCAGTCACCTTTTCAGTGAAACCCTCCCTTACTCAATTAAAATTGCAAATTACTTATCCTTCTCCCCAATACGCTCTAAGTCTCTTTCCAGGTTTATGTTTCTTCATAGCAGTTGTCACCGCTTGATACACTATGCATCTTTCACTTATTTACTTTTGATATGGTCTGTAAGTTCCACAAGAACAGGGACCTATATGCTGTGTTACCAGCCGTGACTTCAGCACCTGGAAAGACGCCTGGCACATAGCAGTCGCCTTCTGCGCAGTGAGTGTAGGAATGGGAACTTAAGGGAGAAACCACTTAAGTCCGGAAAGACTTCCTGGAGGAGTAAGTCCACCACTCGCCGCTACTCCCAAACACCGCCCACAAGGCGTCGGCGCCAGCCCCTCTCTCTCAAGCCGCGCCCATCGAGGCGGGGCTGCGGCCGGAAGCAGCCCCACGGCGGAAGCCAGGCCCGCCTGGCGGTCTAGGCCCTCCTCCCGGCCTGCCCCGGGCTCATGCCCCGCCCACCCGAAAGTGGGTGAAAGGTCGGCGGCGCCGGCGAGGCGGCTAGGTCAGTGGAGCGGGGCCGGCCGGGAACCCACGGACTCTGTGACGGACGGACGTACCATGGCAGACGAGGTGAAGCCCATTAGCCCGCTCAAGAACCTGCTGGCCGGCGGCTTTGGAGGCATGTGCCTCGTGTTCGTGGGGCACCCGCTGGACACGGTCAAGGTGCGAGGAGGCTGGGGCGCGGGCTGGAGGAAGGAGGCCGTGGCAGGGCGCGGAAAGCAGGGTCTCCCGCGAGGCTTGGCCCGTGACAGAAGGGAGGTCCGTGGCAGCGTCCTTGAAAAGTCTAGGGAATTTCCCTTTCACCCTTTTTGAGGGTTGGGGAAACTACCTGCACCCCAAAGAGCTGGACGGCGCAGAGTAAGCAGCCTCTTACCGCCCACCAAGGGCTCTTGGTTTAAAGTTCTCTGTCCCCTAATCTCTTCTGATCTGGCGCCACTTCTTTGGGGATGGGAAAGAAAAAGCGCCTCCCTGAAGCTCTGACTTCTGCAAACCCTCACATTATCAACAGGGTTGAAATAGTTCACCTCAGTAATAAAGACTGCAGCATGGTTAGTCTAGAGGTTTTTTGACACATACCTCTGGAGTCAGAGTGGTCCATCACTGTCTCCTTTGCACCTTTCTCGCCCCAGAGAGAGGCTTGACAACATCTTAAGCCTGTCGCTGCACATCAGCCTGAGTGGCCTCCTGTGGGAAGCGATGATGTCTTCAGTGACTGAGCCCCTTCCAAGGAAAGCAAGTGATCAGCTTTCCCCAGGGCCAGGCTGATCCTCACAACATCGGGGTGAGGAAACCATGGTCAGATTGACTCTAGGAGGGAGTAAACTCATCAGGGTTCATTCCCTAGTTATCCTCACATTACACCTCAACTCTATCCCTTGCAACACTCTCAGCAGTGCCTTGCTGGAGACCAAAGTCCATACCCTGTGACTTAGCATTCAGAACTTCATGCTAGTTTTCTAACCTTATTTCTGGACAAACAGGTGGAGAAAAATGACAGATCATGGCTAGAGTGTGCCTGTGTGGAGCAGACATGAGCCTTATAGAGTGGGAACCCTATGTAGGGGATTTATTAGAATATTGGATCAGGTTTCTTCCTCAGGGAAATTGCTTTGGGGATATTCTCTAGGCAAGTTTGGCAACAAGCTCTTTGATGCCTTTCATCTAGGAGAGGATCTTGAGTCATTCTACACAAGACCAAGGTTAAGCAGCAACCAGGCTGGTTTAGGCACTGAGAAACATGAAATCAGATGTTCATTCAGTAGTTGGTGAATGCTGTGTGTGTTAGGGCTTCGCAGACAGTGGTCATTCTAAGTGGCACTGTCTAGTAAGGGAGAAAAATTGGCCTCTCTTCTACTGTTGATTTCATGTAGACAGAGATCTTGTTAGTTCCTGGCATCTGGGGCCTCTCTTTAAAGAAAAGCAAAACCCTGTTTCTCCCTAATACAAATGTTGCTCTTACCTCCATATCCTCTTGCCCTTCCTCCCAATCAGATGTCAATCCCAGGAAGGGCCCAGTGACCTCTGTACTGAAATGTAACTGACTGAAAATGCTCTTTGGTATTTTTTTTTTTAATGGAGGTACTGAGGATTGAACCCAGGACCGCATGCTTACTAAGCATGTGCTCTACCACTGAGCTATAGCTACCCACTAACTGGGATTTTTAATAGCCAGAAAGTCTCTTTTTAGCTTAAAGCAAAACCACAAATTGCTGACTGCTATCTTTTGACCTCAGCGAGCCAGGTGGGCTTCAAACAAAGCTTGGCCTAGAGGCACTTCTAAAGGTCCAAGGCAACTCACAGTGGCCTGAGAAGGCAGGAGCTGCAGCACTTCAGAGTTGGAGCTCACAAGGCTCTGTGGCAGGTGGTGAAGGGCTGGCTGAGTTCTGACTGGATAAGTAGGGAGACTCAGCACTTCTGGGCTGGGGGAGGGCAGGAATGGAGGCAGATATAGGCTTGGCAGTGAGAGTCAGGTGTAAACTAAGACTAGCCATGAGGACTTTTATGTTCTTGCTGGGCTTGGATGGCTAATGTCATAAGACAGGTATGAGATTTATACAAAATCACGGAAAGATATCAGTCAGATGTTTTGATCTATTTCTCTCTCCCCACTAACTACGGGAGCTTATGCCTAAGCATGGAGGATCTGAGGGCCAAATAAGGGGCTTTGGATGTAAGCAGTAGGAGTCTCTGGAACATTTCTACTGTTGTGTCCTATAAACTCCTCAGATGTGCATATCACCTCCATTGCCTAGAGAATGATTTCTTTAGTGTGGATCATAAGGCCCTAACAAATACAAGAATGAGAAACTAAAAAAAAAATAGAAGAACAGCATGATGAAAATGGTGTTTTGGAAAGGTTAGTATGGTAGTAATCTGAGAAGGATTTTGAAGCAGAAGAACTCTAAGCACAAAAAGAGCCAGGAAAAAGACTGCAAAAGTGACGTGAGTGTATGAGTTATCTCTTGCAGTGTAACAACTTACCCCAAAATTTAGTGGCCTAAAGCAATAACAATATTCATTAACTCTCACAGTCTGTGAGGCAGCTTAGATGGGTAGTCTGGCTTAGGGTTTCTTGTGTGATTGTGAGTATTGGCTGGGATATATAGAAAACTTACAACTCAATAACAAAAAGACAATCCAATTTTAAAATAAGCAAAGGACTTAAATAGACATTTCTCCAAAGAAGATATATAAATGGCCAAAGACATGTGAAATAATGTTCAATTTCACTAATCATTAGGGAAATGCAAATAAAAACTACAATGAGATACCAACTCATACCCAATAGGATGGCTACTATCAATAAAACAAAATAACAAATGTTAGCAAGGATGTAGAGACATTGGAACCCTTGTGCATTATTGTTAGGAGTATAAAATTGTACAGCTACTATGGAAAACAATATGCCAGTTCCTCAAAAAATTAAACATAGAATTACCGTATGATCCAGAAATGACACTTTTCGGTATATACCCTAAAGAATTGAAAGCAGAATCTTTTTTTTAACCATTTTAATTTTATTGTAGTTAATTTACAGTGTTGTGTTAGTTTCAGGTGTACAGCAAAGTGATTCAGTTATATATATATATTCTTTTTCAGATTCTTTTCCATTATAGGTTATTACAAGATATTGAATGGAGGGGTAAAAAAACAAACAAGATATTGAATATAGTTCTCTGTGCTATACAGTAGGTCCTTGTTGTTCATCTATTTTACATGTAGTAGTGTGTATATGTTAATCCCAAACTCTTAATTTATCCATCCTCCCCACCCCCACCTCCATTTTCCCTTTTGGTAATCATAAATTTCTTTTCTGTCTGTGAGTCTATTTCCATTTTGTAAATAAGTTCATTTGTATCACTTTTTAAAATTCCACATATAAGTGATATCATATGATATCTGTCTTTCCCTGTCTTACTTCACTTAATATGATAATCTCTAGGTCCATTCATGTTGCTATAAATTCATTCTTCTTTATGGCTGAGTAATATTCCATATATATACATACACATATACACACATACACATACATATACACCTTCCATTGTACATGTATATTCCACGCCTTCTTTATCCATTTATCTCTTGATGGACATTTAGGTTGCTTCCATGTCTTGGCTGAAAGCAGGGTCTTGAGATATTTGTACATCCATGTTCATAGCATTATTCACAATAGCTAAAATATGGAAGCAAGTGTCCATTAGTGGAAGAATGAATAAGCAAAATATGACATATACATACAATGAAATATTTTTCAGCTTTAAAAAGAAAGAAGTTCTAACACTTGTAACAACATGGATGAATCTTGAAAGCATTAGACTAATATGTGAACTAATTCAGTCACAAAAAGACAAATAGTATATGATCCTACTTACAGGATGTGCTTAGAGTAGTCAGAATCATAGAGAAAGAAAATAAAATGGTGGTTGCCAGGGGCTGGATGTAGGGAGGAATGGGGAGTCATTGTTTAATGGATATAGAGTTTTAGTCTTAAAGGCAAAGAGTTATGGATGGTGGTGATGGTTGTACAACATTATGAATGTATTTAATACCACTGAACTGTACACTTAAAAATGGTTAAGATGATAAATTTTATGTATATTTTACAACAATAAAAAAATTGGGAAGGAAAAAAGGGGCAAAGATCTGAATAGACATTTCACAATACACAAATGGTCAATAAACACATGAAAAATGTTCAACATCATTATCCATCATGAGAATGTAAATCAGAATCACAGTAAGATACCACGTAACACTCACTATGATGGCGATAAAAAGAAAAAACATACACACACACACACACACACACACACGATAGTTCATATACTATGAACTATATACCTCATATACTCCTGGTGGGAATGTAAAATGGTGCAGGCTCTTTGGAAAACATTCTAGCAGTTTCTCAGAAGGCTAAACATAGAGTTAACATATGACCCAGAAATTCTCCTGTGATAATTTTATGTGTCAACTTTAGTGGGCCATGGGGTGTCTAGGTATTGTTCAAACATTATTACATTATTCTGGGTGTATCTGTGAGGGTGTTTTTGGATGAGATTAGCATTTAAATCGGTAGACTAAGTAAAGCAGTTGCCCTCCCTAATGTGGGTGGCCCTCATCCAATCAGTTGAAGGCCTCTTTAGAACAAAAGGCTGAGCTTCCCATGAATAAGGGGGAGACTCCCCCTTCCTGACTCACTGAGCTGGGACATTGGTCTTTTCTTGCCTTTGGACTCAAACTGAAGCATTAGCTCTTCTTGGGTCTTGAGCCTGCCAACTTCTGAACTGGAACTTAACACCATTGGCTTTCCTGAGTCTCCAACTTGCTGACTACAGATCTTAGGATTTACCTACCTCCATAACTGTGTGAGCCAACTCCTTATAATAAAGAAAGAAAGAAATGGATCTCCATATCCTATTGGTTCTGTTTCTCTGGAGAATCTTCACCAGTACAATACCCAAGAGAACTGAAAACATATAGCCACACAAAAACCTGTGTACGAAAGTTTATAGCACCATAATTAATAATAATTTTTAAAATGGGAAAAATGCAATTTTTCATTATCTGATGAACAGATAAAAAGTGGTGTATTTATACAATGCAATATTATTTAGCAATAAAAAGGGATAAAGGACTGATGTATTCTATAACATAAATTAACTTTGAAAACATTATGCTAAGTAAAAGAAGCAGGTATGAAAGACCACATATTGTATGATTTCATTTATATGAAATATACAGAATAGGCAAATCCATAGAGACAGAAAATAGATTAGTGATTGCCAGGATCTGAGGGGAGAGGGGAATGGGGTGTGACTACTAATGGGTGTGGTGGGGGTTTTTTTTGGGGAGGGGTGATGAAAATGTCCTAAAATTGATTATAATGAAGGCTACACAACTCTGAATATACTAAATACCATTTAACTGTACACATTAAATGGGTGAATTTTATGGTATATGAATTATATCTTAATAAAGCTGATAAAAAAATTGGACCAAAGACACCCCACCAAAAATAAACCAGAAAAGATGTTGGCCAGGACTGCACTCATCTGAAGCACTGGCTTCCATGTGGTTCATCCATATGCTGGCGTGTTGGTGCTGACTGTAGTCAGAAGGCCTTGTTTCCTCTACACATGGCCTTTCCAGACAGTTTGAGAGTCCTATGACATGGTGGCTGACTTTCCCCAACACAAGTAACCTGAGATGGAGATAGGCAGAAGCTGACCTTTTTGTCACCTCACCTTGGAATTCACATATCATTAACACCACCACATTCTATTAGATAGAAGTGAGTCACTGAGTCTGGCCTGTATTGAAGAAGAGAGAAATTAGGATTTAACTTTTGAAGGGAAAAGTGTCAGAGAGTTAGTGGACATAATTTAAAACCTCCATGCTGGGTAAGGATGGGTGAGGACTTGGCCTAAGAGAAGACTCCATACAGAAAGAGAAAGAAATTAAGATTCTGGAAACACCTTGAAGGAACTCTCCAATAGACTTGATGCCCATGTGAGTAAGAGGAGGAAAAGCAACAGGAAGTAGTCAGATGCTAGAATTTCAAATCCCTAGAAAGAGGGTGGCCTGGTGGCTCTGGCACAAATGGGATGTTCATCAGGAGGATGACATTCTGGAGATAATTTGAGTAGGGAGAGCTTCTCCAGGCAGTTGGAAATGTAGCCCTAAAGGTGGGGAGAGATAGTCTGAAAATGGCCAAGTAAAAGTCATCACTGAGCAGAAGCTGAAGCCCTGGAATCTGAGTTTTCTGAAAGGGCTAGTGGACCAGATGAGTATGGTACTTAGCCTTAGAGAACACCTGGAGTAGAAAAGGAGACAAAGGAGGGAAGTTTAAGGAGAGAGACAGTTTGAGTCATTGGATACACCAGAAGGTCAAGAAGGATGAGGACCAAGAAAAGTAGGATTAAATCCACCTCACTCTGAAATACCTTTGTTGGAGCACCTTACCTAACCACCAAAAAGGTGCTGCCCATGGGCATAGGGAGTGCCTAGAGCTGAGCTTTGCATCAGCCAGGTCTGGTTTCTGTCACATCACTTGAGCTCACTAAACCCAGTCTCCTCATCTATAAATCAGTAATACCTATTCCACTGGCTCATTGTGGGGTCCATTAACTAAGAAATAAATGACAGAAGTAAATGGCTGAGCAAATCAGAGAAACTGTCATTCTCTAAAAGCATGCAACTAATGACTTACAAGTGCAGGGTTTGAATGAACTAGAGGAAAGAGAAGATTGAATCCAGCAGGGAAAGTGAATGCCAAAGACATGCACACAGGTGCAGCTTTCTCTGCTCAGAGTTTGGCAGACAGTTGGGCCATTGTTACTGACAGGCAGTTCTGATTCTGGGAAATGATTGTTTTAACTTCTGGTTTCAGGTCCGGCTGCAGACGCAGCCTCCGAGTTTGCCTGGACAACCTCCCATGTATTCTGGGACCTTTGACTGTTTCCGGAAGACTCTTATGAGGGAGGTATGGTATCTTGGTGCCGGGCTTCCATTCCTTTTATCAGAGGAACACGTGTACAGGGTTGGTTTGTTACTTCCCTGTGGGATAGGGTGACTGTGCAGTTCTGCTGGAGGTCTAGCCCACAGCTGCAGCTCTCAGTGTGCCATCCCTCCTATTGTCATTGCTCTGGAGTCTATGATAGTTCTGGCTACTGTTTTATGTGGATGACTGAAGCTAATAGAATGATTTTATTTTGGAGGGCAGAATTTAGACCACAGGGAGTTTGTGAGGAATAATCGGAGACATGAAATGAAAGAAAATGCAAATCTGGATCAATCAATTCAAGAGGGTTCAGTGACAGAAGCTAACTTAAAGTCTAGAGGAAAAGTCAGCCAGTCTGAGGATCAGTGAAAAAGGCCAGCAGTGTCTTCAAACCCCTAGACAAGGACACTAAATTGGTCTGGTGCTATTGCATTACATAATTTTCAGATAGTTCTTCAGAGTGAAAACATGGGATTTTTAAAAAGTTTTAATGATGTCTATTACTCACTTCATTAGCACATATGTGACAAGACCTTGTTGAGAACTTTTCCTTTGCTCCCTAAAACATAACTCTCATATGAATAAATACTCTATAAATACATAGTCTTTATTAAATATACAGAAACTGAGAAGCAGGTGTCACCCAGGTAAAGAAGGGATGCTGATAAGTGATGGACTCGGCCTGGGATGAGAAGCTATTCCCAGGGATCCTGCAGGACCCAGGCATGGGAGGAAGATTTTGAGGTGGCTCTTATCCAACCATCCATGAGTGAGATGGTGCTGCATTTTCTTCTGTACGGCTCTCTTTTGTCTCTGCTGCCCAGGGTGCAGTCTTTGGACTTTAGGTCTGCTCAGAGTCCTCTGCCCTTACAGAGAGGCAAGATTACCTGCTCTTGGTCAGCAACTGTTGTAAGAGCACCTATTTAGCAGCTGGGCAATGTGTTGGATGCCGGGGGCCTGGTGAGAAGGGCTTGTATAAATCCATCTCCCCACAGAATGGAATAGGCTTCCTTAGTCTGTATTTTTGCATGTCCCCGGTTTTTGCTGTGTCAGATTGAGCTCTCTGCTTTGAGCTGCCAGACAGGTATTGATTGTTCTGAGTGGAACTGGGTGGGTCAGACAGTGAAAAGAAGGCTAGAGGAGCTGTCTGGAGACATAGGTTTGGCCCTTGGGCCTGGGGCATCCTTCTCAGCCCAGGTGGGGAGCTGTGGGAGGAGGTCTCGAGGGGCTTTGTCACCTGCCGCTTTTGTAGATCCTCCTCAGAACCTTCTCTTCCTATTCACCCTTTCCTATTTACTGCCTCTGCACTTTGTCTTTGGAGAGTCTAGTTGCAGCCTGTAGAAGTGTTAAACCTTTGCAGGATTGGGAGGAGTGCTGACAGGTACAGTTGTGCCCCTTTAGTTCTGGAAAGAAGATGGGTTGTGAATGCCCAGAGTCTGCAGCCAGGCAGTTCTTCAGCCTGAGCCTGTGGACCCTCCCCAGGTGCAGCCCCACCCTGTTTCTCCTCCTACTTTCTGTAGGGAGCAACTTTAACATTTTTTTGTATTTTGTTTTAAAAGTTATTCCTTACTTTGTATTAGAGTGATACAAGCATTTAGTTTGTTATTGAAGAACTTGTAACAAAGTGACCTGCCAGTCCCAATTCTTCAGAGACAGCTACTTTCAGCTCTTTCAGGTGTTAATGCTGTTTTCTACCTAGCTACATAATGTATATTTTATACATTTTTTATGTTTTAGCTACCTATTTGTGGTAGATGATTTTAACTCTTACATTCCTTATCTCTTCTTTCAGCCCTGCCCATATAATCTTGTCATACTTTGTGGTTTAACACAATTAACCTTTTCATGATTACAACTTTATATATGTTTTTTTCTGTTAACTAATGTTGTATAATGTGCATTTCTTGTGCAATTTTTTGTTTTTAATGAAGTTGGGTTAATAATTGTGTCAGTTTCTTTTGCTTGTGTTTCTTTGAATTGCTGTCTCTGTCGTACCCTGAATGCTCTGTAGAATACATTTTTGTTTGGTTTTCCACTGCCTGAACAGTTATAATCTGTTTTTCCAATGCGTGTTGTTCTGCTTTGTTTTTCTTGGAAACTTCCCTCCTAGAGTCCTCTGTCTTGGTACTCTCCTGCGGACTGGCTCTTTCTCAGGCCCACTGCACCCACCACCAGCCTAGAAATCCCCTCCACCTCTCTTGGGCTGAACTTGTGGTCTCCTCAGTCCCAGATCTTCCTCTTCCTTGGTTTACTAACCTGTTTGGTTGGGATACCTATTTGTCTGACTGTCTATTTATTGGCTACTACATGGTTCCTTTCATTACCAAACTGTACTAGTGAAAACTGATGTGGAGTCTTACTATTGTTTTTAACAATAAAACCCCCATGTCTCAATACTTGAAAATCCCAAAATTTCTTACTTACCCGTAATCTCATCCCAAGGAAGTCACAATGTACATTCTGTTTTGTAGTCTGCTTTTTTTCTACGAGTAGTCTCTTCTCATGTTACCATGTGATTTTATGGACTTCTTGCTGTTTCTCTCATTAATCTCTTATTTGGGAGTTTTCAGGTTCATTCCAAAATTTTGGTACTTTGTAAATGCCTGATGTCATTCTTTTTTATATCTTTGAGTATTTCCTTAGAATACATTTCTAGACAGAGAATGTTCCGATGCAAGTGTATGCTACATGTTGCCAAATTGCCTTCCAGAGTAGCAGCTGTTCCCAGTTTCTCCAGCAATGTGTAAGAGGACAACTATTTCTTTTTTTTTTTTTAATTGAAGTATAGTCATTTTACAATGTTGTGTCAATTTCTGGTGTACAGCATAATAGTTCAGTCACACATATACATACATATATTCATTTTCATATTCTTTTTCATTTTAGGTTACTACAAGATATTGAATATAGTTCCCTGTGCTATACAGAAGAAACTTGTTGTTTATCTATTTATATATAATATAAGAGGACAACTATTTCTGATGAATATGGGGGTCTTCTTCCTTTTAAAAGTTCTCCTTGCTTGGAGGAGAAGTAAAGGAAGGAAGCCAGAGTATCAGAGGACACACTGCTTCCCTGTTTCAGTGATGTAAAGGGTAGTTGTTTCTGTAAAGAGCTTCTGCTTCTGTGATTCCTTGCAGGGCATCATGGGTCTATATCGGGGCATGGCTGCTCCCATCGTTGGGGTCACTCCCATGTTTGCCGTGTGCTTCTTTGGGTTTGGTTTGGGGAAGAAATTGCAACAGAAACACCCAGAGGATGTGCTCAGGTGAGTACTTGCAGACCTGCAGCACTTTATGCTGTCCTGCCTGGTGGTGTGATGTGGGTTAAAGGAGAGATCTTTGGCAGACAGTCAGTGACTGTCCTCCTGGGTCCCCAAGGCTGGTTGCTGGTTGTTCTGCATGAGGGAGATACTTGAGTTTCCTTTGCCCTGTGAACCAAAAGAGAAAAGAGAAAACCCAAAGCTCTCCCGTACCCCCTTACCAAGTCATCATAATTTCTGTGAGGTAGTATCACTTACTGGGGCATTAGTAATACCAACCCCACAGCACAGGGAGATCTGAATGCCATGTGTGTAAAATACCATGAAGGCACCTGGTGCTGCAGTAATGACAGCAGCAGCTTTGTTTTCCATCGCCTGGGCTGGGAAAAGGGAAATTTCCAGCTTTTGTTTTACTTCATTTTTATAACATGACTATGACTATTTCAGATACTGGCTTCTCTGTTCAAGTGAAATAAATAAGTATATTTCCTTTTAATAAACTTAAAGAAGTTGGATTTGGGTATGAAGAGGCAGGTGAGGCAGAATTATAGTTCAGAATTTACCAAATAGTTAATGAAAACAGGCTTTTGGGGATGCAAGGGAATTCTGAGTGGGGACATGGGAGGAAAGACACGCTCTGTCTGAGCTGTGCAGGGTGACAACCCCCGGGAGGGGCTGTAGGCAGCACAGGACTCGCAGAGGCTGGCCAGGACTGGGATCCAGGAGCTCAGGGGAGGAAGCCCAGGGTGCTATGTGGTTGTTTCTGTCACTACCTCAGGCCACAGCAGGCTGAGTAAGGGTCTAGATGTAGACAGAGATGCTAGTAATGTGATGCACTATTTCTGGAGTCCTTGTGATCCTTTGAATGTGACTGGCTTCTATAAACAGTCACAGGTAGCCCCAAATGTGGGTGTTAGGGGTCCTTTTGAAGCTGTGTTTGACTGTTGGTCCTTCAAACGTCCCTTGGACACATGTCCTCTCTGAGCACCTGGTCTTTTAGTTCATGTGCCAGCTCACAGCCGTACCAGGGCCATGCAGAAGAACCCCTAGTGGGGTCACTGCTACTATTTCAGCCTGTGGGTTGTATTCCCTGTACTATTGCATCTGTGCTCAGAGAAACACACTTCCTGCTTAAGCAAAGGTTGAGACACTCAGGCCCTCGCCGCCATAATCCTACCCCACGTTCTTGAACGTCAGCCTGGCCACATTCCTCTCCCTGCAGTAGTCTTTGGGGATAATATGGAAAGGAGCATTACCAAGACCTTGCGGTGGAAGCCCAGCACTCACAGATGCTCCCCTGGTGTGGGGGTGAGGGGTAGCAGAATGGCCCGGGGGTCATAGGGTATCTACGTGGTACCCTGTGTATACCCAGAGACCCCATTCAGAGTCTAGTCCCCAGTCCCAGGAGATGGAAGTGTGCCCAGCCTAAGATCTATTTTCCCCTGTGATCCAAAAGAGAAAAAGAGCATATTGGTGTCATGAGGGGAAGTCTAGTTGCTGAGAGGGCTCCTCTTGGGGACAGCAGTGTGAACTGAGACTGTGAAGGAGGCCATGCATGAAAGCAAGTCTCCTGACTATTCAATAGTCAGCTCATGTGCTGGGCTTGCATGCCTGGGGTAGTGTGTGAGCCCTGCGTGGGCTGAGTGCATGGGAAAACCAGGGATGCCCTGTCTAGGGGAAAGGACCTGAAGTGGCTGTCTCCCTATCCCATTTTAACATCTGTTTTCCAGGTTTTGGGCTCCTTGTAGGGTGGGACACCAGGCTTGAAGGCTTAGCTGTCAGATGCTTGGGGTCAGGAGGGGCCTGAGGCTTAGGCTAGTAAGTCAAGTTTTTCAGCAACATTTGTTAAATTGTGGAGACTCTGTTGAAATTCTGTTTGTAGCTTTGTGCTGCATCGCTTCCAGACCACTCTGGTATTGCTAATCTCAGAAAGAAAAGGAGATGCCAGGGGTAGCACAAGCAGTGATGCCAGGAGCCTCCAACTCTTCCAAATACTCAGTGTGGCTCATTCTGGGGGGGCCATGGTGAAGATCCATATCCCTGACCACTAGGGAACTATTCCCTGCACAGAGGGCCACAGGGCCCATCAGTCTGTCTGGGTACCATCCCTGTCTGGGCCTTTCCTAGCATCTTACAACACATTCCCTGCAACTGGCAGGGCTGCCCCTTGGCCTGTGGAAGTGGCCACGTTTGACTTAAAATGTTCTCAGGCTCTTGGTGATCCAGAGGAGGTGAGCTTGATGGGAAACGGGTTGACTGAGGTTTACATCATGGGTTAGAAGCTTTTTTCCGCAACAACCCTGAATTTTGCCGATGAGGACTCAAGGCTCGGAGAGGCTGGAAAACTTGTCCGTAGTCACAGTGCATGGCAGGACTAGGGTGGAAACCATCTCTGACTCTAAAGCTTCTGTCATGAGGCCATCTGAATGGCTCATAATGTTCCTGGCACTGAGACCCCTGCCCTACGAATATACCTAGAACTTGGCTTTTGTGCAAGATATGATATATTTGTGCTAGACTTCTGCCCAGTCCAATTACCTATTTTTTCTTACGAAGTTATCCTCTTTGCTGGGCTTGCCTTTGTCCTGGGTGTTAAGTCACGGGTGCTTGCCTCTTGTTTTTGTTTTCAATGCAGCTACCCCCAAGTGTTTGCAGCTGGGATGTTATCCGGTGTATTCACCACGGGAATTATGACCCCTGGAGAACGGATCAAGTGCTTGTTACAGGTAAGGGTATGATCCGGGGTGGGGGATGCGATCTGGGAGGGAGGTGGCTAGCTTTTCCCACTGGGTATACAGTTTTATTTGGATGTTTATGTCCTTTCACCCTTTACAAAGGCTTCAGGTCAGGTGAGCAAAACAGTTTCAAGGTTTTCAGAAACATGAAAGGAATCATAGTAGAATCAAGAACCAGGACAGTATAACAAATCAACCAAATGTCACACCTGTGACAGGTCAGACCAGACTTATCCACCCTCATTAGCAGCTACTTCAGGAACTCTGAAAGGTGAGTCATGTCTCATCAGAGGTGGAAGGGAGGCTGCTCCTGCCCAACATATCTTACGTCCCTTACCCTTTGCCCTAAGTCTCAGTGCCCTTCGAGTGCCTGGCTTGGTCCCAGGCTGAGGATGTGAACTGGCTGCCTGCTTTACCACACAGGGCTCCTTTTTAAAAAAAAGTGTCATTGCTTTGTTCTTTAAATGGCTGAGCAATTTAACACACAATCTTTGCTAGAAAATTTTGGTACTGTGGAGAAGCACAAAGAAAACAATGTATTTATTACTCATGTTATCACCCCTCTGAGGGAATCACTTTTATGCTTTCTGTGTGTCTCCTAGTCTTTTTTATAAACATGTATATTAAGAAATGTTATCTTTTGAAATAAAATTGGGGTCACATGGTGCAATTGTTTTGTAACCAGCTTTTTTCATTTGCTGTATCACAATATTTTTGTGATTATTTTTCTCAAGCATCATTTTCTACATTTTATTTCAATATGTGGCTGTCATTTACCTAATAATACCTCATATGGGGGTATGATAAATTATATGCCATAGTGAAGATCTTTCAATAAGTTTTTGCCGATGTACCTGATTATTTTCTTAGGATAAATGTCTAGGCTTGAAATTAGTATGTTTAAAAAGTATGTACTTTTAAAAATATTTTTAATGCATATTAACAAATGGCCTTCCTATAAAGGTCTGTCCCTGTCTATTTCTGTCAACAGTAGAAGAGCACCCGCTTCCCAGCAGACTCTGCAGCATCTAATTTACAATGTTTGCTAGTCTGATGGGTGAAAAATTTGCAGTTTGCAGTTTCAATTTTTCATGCTTTTAATTGTTGGTGAGATTAATTATTTTGATGCATATTAGCTGTTTGTAATTTTTCCTTTGTGAAGTGTCTACTTGTGTTCTTTGCTCACTTATTTTTTAATTGATTTATAAAAGCTTTGGACATATTTTTAATATATTGTTTAAACATTTTTATACAGTTTTTAAAGGTTACATCCCATTTACAGTTATTATAAAAATATTGGCTATATTCCTTGTGTTGTACAATACATTCTTCTAGCCTGTCTTACACGCAATAGATTGTACCTTCCACCTCCCACCCCTAAAAACTTCAGACATATTAAGTTTATTAACTTCTTATCATATGTGGCAAGTCTTTCTCCTGGTTTCCATTTGTCACTTGATTTTGTGCATTTTTTAATTAAACTTTTTCTTTTGAGATAATTATAGACTCACATACAGTTGTAAGAAATAATACAAAGAAAAAAAAGAAATACATGATACAGAGAGAGCCCATGTACCCTTTACGCAGTTTTTCCACACAGGTAACATATTGTAAAACTATATCAAAACCAAAATACTGACATTGATATAGTCAAGATACAGAACATTTCCATCATGCCAAGGATCCCTCATGTAGCCCTTTAACAGCCACATTCACTTCCCTTACCCCTCTCCAGTCCTTAACCACCCCAGCAACCACTGATCTGAGCTCCATTTCTGTAATTTTGTAATTTCAAGACGGGTATATATAAATGGAATCATACAGTACGTAAACTTTTCAGATTGGCTTTTTTAACGCAACATAATTTTCTGGGGATTCATTCAGATTGTTGCCTGTATGAATAGTTCATTCCTTTTTAGTAGTCCATGGTATGGATGTACTACAATACATTTAACTTTTCATCTATTGAAGGACATCTGGGTTGTTTCCAGTTTTTGGCTGTTATGAATAAAGATGCTATAAATATTCATGTACAGAGATTTTTTTCTGAGAAAATCAGTCTTCATTTATTTGGGATAAATGCCCAGGAATATAATTGCTGAGTCATAGAGTAGGGTAGTTGCATGTTTAGTTTTCAAAGAAACTACTGAACTGTTTTTCTGAGTAGCTGTATCATTTTACTTTCCCACCAACGAATGAATGATCGAGTTTCTCTGCATCCTCATCAACATTTGGTGTTGTCAGTATTTTTAATTTTAGCTATTCTGATAGGTGTGTAGTGATATCTCTTTTTAATTTGCATTTCCCTAATAGCTGAAGATGTTGAACATCTTTTCAGGTGCTCATTTGCTGTCTGTATATCCTGTTTGGTGAAATGTCTGTTTATGTGTTTTGCTCATTTTCTAATTGGATTATTTGTTTTTTTATTATTGAGTTTTGACAGTCCTTTATTCTAGATACTAGTCCTTTGTCAGATATGTGGGTTTGCAAATATTTCCTTCCAGTCTATAGTTTGTCTTTTCATCTTCTTAACAGTCTTTTGAGAAAACATTTTTAATTTTGATGAAGTCCTGTTTGTTAATGTTTCTTTTATGGGTTGGGTTTTGGATGTTTGGGGCATCAGATCTAAGAACTCTTTACCTAGCCTGAAATCCCAAAGATTTTCTTGTGTTTTTTTTCTAAAAGTTTTATGTTTTCCATTTAAGTCTGTGACTCCATTTTGAGTTAATTTTTATATTATATATGAGAATTAGGTCAGAGTTCTTTTTTTTTTCTTTTGCCTGTGGCTGTCCAGTTGTACCATACCATTTGCTGAAAAGACTTAACCTTTCTTCCATTGAATTATGTTTGCAACTTTGTTAAGAATCAACTGGGCATGTCTACTTCTGAGCTATTTTTCCCCCCTCATTGATCTATGTGTCTATCTCTGTACTAATATTTCACAGTCTTGATTAGTATAGCCGCATACTAAGTCATGAAATTGAGTAGACTGATCTTTCCCACTTTAATCTTTAAAAAAAAATTGTTCTAGCTATTCTAATTCCTCTGTATTTTCATATAAATTTAGGATAACTTAGAAAATTGAGAAAAATCTTGTTGAGATTATGTTACACTTATAGGTCAATTTGGGCAGAGTTAACACATTATTTTGAGTCTTCCAATCCATGAACATGTTCTGTCTCTCCATTTATTCAGAACTTTAATTGCTTTCATCAGCATTGTGTAGTTTTCAGGATAAGCCCTTATTATGTTTTCTTATATTTCTACCTAAGTGCTTCTCTCTTTTTTGACTTTGGAAAATGGCATTGTAAATGGTGGTACTATAATTTTTATTTTATTCTCTACATGTTAATTGCTAATTTATAGGAGTACAGTTGATTCTTGTTTGTTAATCTTACATACTGTGAACCTTCCTGAACTCCTTTATTAATTCTATGGCTTTTTTTTGGTGGATTCTTTGGGATTTCCTACATAGATAATCATGCCCTTTGCAAACAGGGACAGTTTTATTTCTTCATTTCTGAACTGTTTGCCTTTTCTTTCTTTATTTCACTGGCTAGGACTTCCAGTACTAAATTGAGTAAGAGTGATAAGAGTGGATATTTTTGCCTTGTTCACTATTTTGCTGTTAAATATAATGTTAGATGTAGGGTTTTGGGTTTTTTTTTTGTTAGATGCTCTTTATCAAATTGAGAAAGTTACTTTCTATTCCTCTTTTTCTGAGAGTTTTATCATGAATGGATATTGACTTTTGTCAAATGCTTTTTCTGCATTGATTGATGTGATCATGTAATTCTTCTTTTTTAACCTCTTAATATGGTGGATTGCATCAGTTGATTTTCGAATATTGAACCAACTTTGCATTGCTGGAATAAATCCCCCAACTTGGTCATGGTGTATAATTCTTTTTATATATTGCTAAATTCTATTTGCTTATATTTTGTTAAGGAATTTTGTGTCTAGTCTTGAGAGATATTAGTCTGTCATTTTTTCCCCCCTGTATTGTCTTCTTCTGGTTTTGGTATCAGGATAACATAGCTTCATAAAATGAATCAAAAAACAATCTCTGTTTTTTGAGATTGTGTAGAATTGGTATTAACTTTTCTTTAAACATTTGGTAGAATTTTAAGTGAAACCATATAGACTTGGGGATTTGCGGGAAGGAATTTAAAGTTAAGAATTCAATTTCCCTAATAGTTACAGGGCTATTCAAATTACTTAATTTATATTGGGCAAATTGTGGTATTTTTTGTTGTTGCCTTTTTATCTAAGATGTCAAATTTGTATGTAAAGTTGTTTGTAGTATTCCTTTATTATTCTTTTCTCATCTGCAGGTTCTGTGGTGTTATCTTCTGTTTTATTCCTGGTGTTAGTAATTTGTGAATTCTCTCTCTCTCTTTTTTTTTTTTTTTTTCTGTCAGCCTCACTAGAGGTTTGTCAATTTTATTGATCTTTTCAAAAAAGATCTTGTTTTCATTGATTTTTCTCTATTGTTTCTATGTTTTCAATTTCATTTCTTTCTGTTTGTATTTTATCATTTATCTTCTTATTTCCTTCTTTCTGCTTGTTTTGGGTTTAGTTTGCTTTTCTTTTTTTGTGTGTGTGGTTCTTGAGGTACAAGCTTAGATTACTGATTTGAGGCTTTTCCTCTTTTCTAATGTATGTAGTTACTGTTTTTCAGATTAGATATTTTCCATTGTTCTATCTTCCAATACTGATTTTTTTTCTCTCTTCCTTGTATTCTGCTGTTGAGGGGGCCATCCACTGAGCTTTTTATTTCAGTTGTATTTTTCAGTTCTAAAATTTCCATTTGGTTCTTCCTTATATCTTTTATTTCAGTGCTGAGATTTCATTTCTTTACTGCGGCTTTCTGTTTTTTAATCTATTTCAAGCATGTTAATAATTACTCATTGAGGGATTTTTTTTTCACAATGGCTGCTTTAAAATCTTTGTTAGATAATTCTAAGATCACTGTCATCTTGGTGTAGGCATCTATTGCTTCTTTTTTCTTTCAGTTTGAGAGCTTCCTGGTTTTGGATATGATGTATGATTTTCAATTGAAACCTGGATATTTGCATATTACATTGAGATTCTGGATCTTATTTAAACTTTCTGTTTTAGCTGGCTTTCTCTGACACCACTCCAGCAGGAAGGGAAGGATGCTACCTTGTTACTGCCAGGTGGAAGTCTAGGTTCCCCACTTCGGCCTCTGTTGACACTTGAGGATGGGGCGCTCCTTTTTACTGCTGGGTGGGTGTGGGAATTCCATTGTCTCCACTGACAAGACAGGACAGGAGAGTGCTGGTGCCAGGCTGTCAGGGATGAAAGTCCTTATTCCATACTTAGACTTCTCTGACTCCACCCAGGCAGTATGTTGGGTACCTCGTTATAACCCTGTAAAAGGGGAATTCTAGGCTCCCCTCATGGTCTTTGCTGGCGTGGATGGGGGTGAGGCCACAGTTTTTCTACGGTGTACTGCTATAGTAGAGTGTTCATTGTCTGAAGTTTTTCTATCTTTCTAGGCTGTTCCTTTCCTGGTCCTTTGCCTAGAGAATGTAAGCTTTTGTTGGGGCTTCTTTTTGGTCTGTGCCTGTTGACATTTCTGGATTGCCAGTTTCTTTTGCCTCAATTTTGAGATATAGCAAAACAAAAACAAAAACAAAACAAAAAAACAGGAACTCACCACTGTGTCATTCCTCAAGTCCCAAAGTCCTTAGCCACTTTGCTTCTTCCCTCTAAACTCTCAGAGTCCTCTTATATTTGTTTAAAAAAAATAATATCTAGGGCTTTTTGTTGTGTTCAGCATGAGGAATAGGGAAAATACTCCTTAATTACTATTTTTTGTTTCAGTTTATTTTTTGAGGGGGTAGGTAATTAGGTTTATTTATTCATTTTTAATGGTGGTGCTGGGGATTAAACCCAGGACCTCATGCATGTTAGGCACATGCTCTACCACTGAGCTATACCCTCCCACCTAGGGAAAATATTTCTTAGAAGTGCAAGTCTATATATTGGTTTTGACTAAGGGAATGTTTATTTTCAGTAGGCTTGTCTGTTAGTCTTTTCCTTCATGGTTTCTTCTTTCTTTTCTTTCTTCTTTTTTCCCCCCCTTCTTTCTCTTTTATGCCTGTAGTCCTTTTCTCTCCTACAGGAGACAGTCCCCATCCATATTCTTCTCTTACATTCCTCCACTCTGCTGGGTGACTACTTTGTACCTCACTTCTCTTCTGAAGCTCCCATCCTCTCAGCAGATGATCTGGCTTGCTATTTCACTGAGAAAACTGAAGCCACCAGGAGAGGACCTTACCAGATGCCCTCCACTGCCTCCAGCCACCCACTTGGCATCTGCTGCTACGTCCGTGACTGCCCAGCTTGTTTCCACCAAGGACGGCCCATGCTTCTGTTTGACCCTACCTCCTGTCCCCTTTTGCTCATCCAGAGACCTTACTTCAACAATTCTCTCTCTCCTCTTCAACATAAATTTTTGCTCTTCAATGGATTGTTCTTTTCAGCAATACAAGCATCAGCATGTTTGTATTTTCACCTTAAAAACACAAACTTCTCTCTTGGAGGAATGGGAGGTACAAACTCTTGGGTGTAAGATAGTCTCAAGGATGTACTGCACAACACAGGGAATAGAGTCAATATTTTATAACAATTATAAATGGAAAGTAACCTTTAAAAATACAAACTTCTCTTTATTCTGCTTGCCACATCAATTTCTGTGTTTCCTGTTTTTTTCCCCCTTACATCAAAACTCCTTGAAAAAGTTTTTGTTTTTCTTTTTTTTTCCCCTACTCTTTGTCTCTAGTTCCTTTTTGCTAATTGTTAAATCCACTTCAGTCTGGCTTTTTCTTTACAACTGTAATGAAAGTACTTTTGACAAGTTCACCAGTGACCTTTACACTAAGTTTAGTGTTCAGTTCTTGGGCCTGAACACTGATCCATTTTGATGCATCAACAGAAATTTGACTAAGCTAATCCCCTCATCTTCCTTGAAGAGCTGTCTTCACTTGGCTTCTCTCCTGATTTTCCTCCTACCTACTTGGCTGCTCTTTCTCTGTATCCTTTGTTGATTCATCATCATCTTCCTGATCTTTTAATGTTCATGTGCACAGGGCTTAGTCCTATTACACTCATCTCCTTGATGATTTCTTCTTGTCTCATGACTTTTAGATACCATCTATATGCTAATGATTTTCCAATTTATATCTCCAATTCCAGACTTTTCCCGAACTCCAGAATAGTTTATCTAACACTTCCATTGCATGCTAATAAGCACTTCAAAGTCACCATGTGCAAAACTGAACTGGTCTTCCTTTATACCTGCTCTACCTACAACCTTCTGCAACTCAGTTGGTGGCAATACTATCCTAGTTTTTTAGCCCTAAAACCCAGGACTCCTCCTAGATTCCTTTTTGTCTCACTGTGCATATCCCATTTGTTGAACAATTAAGTTGGTTTTCAGCATATCCCAAATCTATCCCTTCCCATCACCTCCGTCACAATTACATTGCTCCAGGTCACCTTCAGCCCTGGCCTGGATCACTGTGAGGGCCTCACTTGTTTCCCTGCTTATAGTCTGTGCTGTACATACAGTGAGAAGATTCTGTTAATATGTCAGTTCCATGCCCAGTTCTCTTTGGCCTACTCCCACCCCCAGGTCACTGTGAATCAGCTCTAGTGTCCTCTGGTAACATGGGTCTCCCTGGTGTTCCTCAGACACACCAGGTTCACCTGTGCTTGGACCATCTGGGAAAGTTATATTTTTAGAAAGCCATGGATACTCGATTGACATTGTCTTAAATTTATTATTTTTAGAAAAGTTGATGTCTTTCTGATTGAAAACTTCTCGTAACCAAAATTATGACTCTCTTCATTCACCTTTTCTTTTGTGCCCCTTGGAAATGTTTCAGAGTTTTATTTATCCAAATCATATTGCTTGATGCACATGTATTTTATTGCTATTTTGAATGGGATTCTTTTCCATTATTTTCCAACTAGTTATTGTTGGTATGTAAGAAAATTACTGGACTTACATATTTATTTTGTAAGTATTTCTCCTTGGAGCTTTTAAATCTGAACTCGCTTTCCAGCTTTAATTACCTTTGGTTGATGCCCTTGTGTGTTCTGATTCCTCTTGACTGTGTACTTGCTGTGGATCCTGCACAGGGCTGTATTTCTCTCAGATCTTTTCTGAGATTACTCCCGCCTGCCCTCAGGCTCTTGGCTCTTAGGCCCTGGAGTCCAGAGGCTGGGATAGGGGCCTTTCCTTGGCCCTCCCCTAGCTCTGCACAGAACCTCTATCCAGGTGCTTAG
Source organism: Camelus bactrianus (assembly GCF_048773025.1). Classification (NCBI taxonomy): domain Eukaryota; kingdom Metazoa; phylum Chordata; class Mammalia; order Artiodactyla; family Camelidae; genus Camelus; species Camelus bactrianus. The sequence continues at coordinate 34,401,057 of NC_133555.1, forward strand.
AGCTCCAAATACAACTTCTGGTTCACCTTCTCTTAACTAAGTTTCACGATCAGTTAGAGCTTGGGATGGATTTGGTGTTCAGTGGATATTTGTTGAAGGAATAAGTGAATGACTGAAGTATTTGTCTCTTCCTTTCTAGACCTTCCAACTAGCTTTATTTGGAATGCTCTTATATTTGGGAAAGTTCCTCAACTTATTTTCCAACTCGTCTGTTGATTTTTTTCCTGGTTAATGTATGTGTACTTTGTCACATTTTCACCCAGCCTTATTTCATAATGACTTCCACCAATATTGCACATTCTAAATAACTATCGATTGGACAATGAAGTCTTTCATTGGTCTAACGCATAATGACCACTCCCACACTCACTTTGTAATCTTCTGTAACCTGTTGAGTCTGTTGATGGTGGTGCTGACTTGATGACGCTTCCCTCCTTCTCAGATTCAGGCTTCTTCAGGTGACACCAAGTACGCTGGTCCCTTGGACTGTGCAAAGAAGCTATACCAGGAGTCTGGGATCCGAGGCATCTACAAGGGGACTGTACTCACCCTCATGCGAGGTAACCTTTGAGGCCCTCCACCTGTGGTCAGTTTGGATGGGGGGACTCACCTGAAGTGGATTTGCCACAGAGGGTCTGGCCTGGATCACCAGATTAGCCTTGGCACCAAACATGACAGGGCCGGCACTGTGTGTCCTGGTTATAGGCCATCTCACCTCTGGCCAGCATGCACACAAAGAGGATGGGGGGACCTTCCATCTTTCTGGTCGGCTGGCCTTTAAGGTTGGAAGTCATGATAGCGGCAGTTGGAGTGGAGTAGACAGAAATCGTGACTGGAAGGATGAGTGGAAAGAAAGAAGGACTTAGGAACAATGGAGCTCTTGTGGCTTGAGAGGCATGTCCTAGTGTGGTGGCAGTAGGAGAGGCAGAGACAGGCCCACCCTTGTCCTGAGATGGCAGCTTGAAGGAAGCCAGTTGCTTGCTGTGGTTATAACTGCTTGGCGTGGGCATATTAGTGGGGACCACTCAGAAGGCCTTTGAAGATGAAATGATGCCATGCATGTTTGCAGTCACTCACACCAGTGCTTGCTTGCTCAAGAACAGCATCTGATCACTGCAAAGTGATTATTGCAAATAGGAAGTGCTGCTGAGGAACTTCTAAGGAAACCTTGAAGGGTCCAGTGCCAAGCTTGGCTCTCCTAAGAGCAAGAAATCTGTGAGGATTTTATATCATTTAATTGACCTCTTTCTTGCCACTTATAGATGTTCCAGCCAGTGGGATGTATTTCATGACATATGAGTGGCTGAAAAATACCCTCACTCCAGAGGGAAAGAGGTGAGAACAGAAGAACTTAAAGTCACTTTTCCCAGTCGTGGGTAGGTTGCCCTTTCCTCTTAGTGGGTCTGAAGGCAGGAGTGGGGCTTGCTTCTGTCTCCATGTCTGCTTTCCTCTTGTTGCTGCTGAGGCCCAGCTAATACCTCTTACTCTGTGCCTCACCCAGTGGAGCAAGTGTCTGAAACAAGTACAGGAAGCCTCCTCCAAGGAGCAGCAGCTACCACGCCACAGGAGCCCTGGCCTTAGACCTCCAGCCAGTTTCTCCTTCTCTGTGGCTGCCCTGTCTGCCACTGGAGGGATGGTCTGAATGCATTCTCACAGCCTTTGTCTGACTGGGGCTGTGGTTGGTATTCTGCAGTGTCAATGAGCTCAGCGTACCTCGGATCCTGGTGGCTGGGGGCATCGCGGGGATCTTCAACTGGGCTGTGGCAATCCCCCCAGACGTGCTCAAGTCCCGCTTCCAGACTGGTTAGTAGAGGAGAGTGGGACAGGTTGGGGGTGGAGTGGGTCCCAAAACTGGCTGCCCCTGGGGTACAGAGCTCTTAAGGCCTTAGGGATACTCACTCTCCATAGCAGCACCCAACATCTGCCTGATCAACATTCTCCCTTGCAGTCATTTGTGTTCTTAGAACCCTAGACTAATTTTCTTGTCGGCTTAAACACAAAATTGAGATAATAAGTCAGAACCACCCTCCTTCCCCAACTTAAGCTGAAGGACTGTTTGTTTCATTCTTTATTCCCTTCTCTACCCTCTTGGCACCAGTAATCCAGATATTTGTGTCTGTTCGTCCCAAGGTGAACTGTGTTGTCTGTGGATGGGTCCCAGATGACCTGCAAGGTGTCCTCTCCCTGGTGCTATGGCCCTGCAGGAAGACTTGACTACAACATTGTCCCCATGTGGGTCATCATGGTCAGGTCGGGAAGCTTCCCGAAGCCTTAACAGTTGGGTTCTGCCCACAGCGCCTCCTGGGAAATATCCTAATGGTTTCAGAGATGTGCTGAGGGAGCTGATCCGGGATGAAGGAATCACATCCTTGTATAAGGGGTTCAATGCAGTGATGATCCGAGCTTTCCCAGCCAACGCGGTGAGTGACTGGCAGGGGCTGTGCTTTTCCCTTTGGGGCTCAGAACAGGGTGCAGATGGGCTGACTTTGCTTGTTTCTGGGATTGAATTGGGGGCTCACTTTTCCCAAAACCCCACACTCAGCCAGAGCCTCCTTATTTCCTCCTTTCCTGAAGCTGCCCTTGTGATTCTCTGAGATGAGAAGCTTTGATTTCCTGATCTGGCCATTTGAAGTGGGCAGTTGTAGGACATGCGTTTTCCTCCCCTTTTAGGCAGGAGAAAGCACAGCTAGATTCCCTGACCTGGGTTGGGAGTACTATTAGGGAGGAGTTCTGGTCCTGATGAGGCCAGCCAAGCATGGTGCTGAGGTCTCTGTGAATAGTCTCAACTCCTGTTGGCTTTTTTCTTCCTTCCAACCCCTTCTCAGGCTTGTTTCCTTGGCTTTGAAGTTGCCATGAAGTTCCTTAACTGGGCCATGCCCAACTTGTGAGGCTGAAGGCTGCTCAAAGCTTCAGGATGCTGGAAGCTGTCGCCCGAGGAGGAACAATGGGTGGGACTAGGCCACCCTGAAGGGTGAGGGGAGGGGGATGGTTGGATGAGAACCCTGTGCATGGGCTTGTTGAGACCATTGCCTTAATGACATCCTCTACCTGGTATAATTTGCCATTTTGAAACTTGAATCCACTCTTGTCAATTGAAGGGATCTCACGAGGATTTGGAGATGGAGCAAGTAGCTTCTAGATTGGATACCACCTATGGCCAGAGTGTTGTCTACTGGTTGACTACTCTCCCTACTACACCCAAAATACTCCCCGAGAAAGAGGGAAATCTCAGCCTCTCACTGGAGACACTGCATGTTTTCAGCCAGCTGACCAGGACCTGGGCCCGTCTTTGATCCCTAGCCAGGAACACTTACCAGATTTCCAGGGTGTCATCTAATCCTGGCCTGCATGTGGGAATGTGGACTTGAGGCCCACATCTGTGTGTCCATGTAGACTGAGCAAATGTGCCTGGGGCAGATAGCCTGTTAACCATCAGGTTATTTCTTTTTCATGCACGCAAGTAATCAAAATTAAAACTAGAGTAGCCTAATTTCCCAGGAGTAGGTGGAGAGCTTTCCCTCCTACAGTGAGGAGAGTTTTGAATCGACAATCCCAGCTTGCTAGGATAAGTGAGAAATCCCAGGGTGTAGGAAGGCTCTTTTTGCACACTCTTTTCTCATGAGAGCACCCTATTTTAACAGGAAACAATAAATATTGTTTCTAATTTTTACATTGTGTGAAATTGTTTTCTTTTGATTCTGGGTCATTTCAGCAGGCAGCCTCTGGCCTTGGTGAAGGCTGTCAGGGATCCAGTATCCTTCCCTGGTTGCTTCAGGCTGGGGCTCCAACAGGAGAAATAGCAGGAAGTTTTGGCCAGCCCAGCCTTCCTTGACTGCCCCAGCCCCAGCTGCTTGAGGGTGGGGTGGGGTAGGATGGGGCAACTTGACTGCAAGCCTGGCATGCAGGCCCTGCCAAGGCCCAGCTTGCAGCCCACCGCTTCATTCTTTTACCTCTCTACCCTCAGCCATGAGTGTCTCAATTAACAGATGGAGAGTCAATTGTTCTTAGAGGCCAAAAGCAATCCTGAGTTTTCATATGGACTTTGGGGTCACTGTGTGATCCGATGTCACCAGCTTAGCATTACTAATCAGGCTGACGATGATGTGCAGATGCTGCCAGAGGTGAGGGAGAAATGGAGATTCACAAGCTAGTCTGTCTTGTCTGGTGGAGGGAGAGGCTATCAGAGCTCGGCTTCTCTGGCATTGTCTCAACTGGCAGTCACAGTCAGTTCCGCTGGCACTTCCCGCCTCATTGTCGCTGCACAGAGATCCCTGGACTTTGGCTTTAGCGCCATCACTTGTTGTAAATGGGTGAAAGGGGAAGGGACCCACCCTTATCTGGGAGTGGGTGTGGCCAACCTGGCTGGAAGCTGAAAATTTAGGGGTTGAAGGAAGGAGGCTTTATTCTTGGGAAGATATTTCTGGATGATGGTCAAGTGAAAAAATAAAATAACAGTTTTAGGGATGAAAATTGTGTGCCCTCTGCCTGGGAAGATTACTTCAGTGTTATGCTTGCCTCCTCTCATGCTGCAGGGTATCTTTGCTTAATCTCTCACTGATTAGGAGGTGGCCACATCTGTGGCTCTTGAAGCTCTTCTTGGCACCTCCCGTCCTTGGGACAGTCCTGAAGCCTCGGCCTTTGCCTACAGCCCCTTTAAGTATATTTGTATTCTAGCCAAATGCCAACCATTCCCATGGCTCAGGATCATTTTTACAGTCTCTGCTTCTGGATGATTTGCCCTTTGAAACAGTTTCTATTTTAAAATGGAATGTTTTGGTTCCTTGATGTTAGTGGTGATAGATACTTTTACTCCCTTGAGTGTTCAATAGATGTTAAGTCAAATAGGGAAGTCTGCGGAGCCATATTTCTGATCGGAGCAGAGCAGATGGTGAGTTATTCCCTCCTGGCTGGCACTTCCTGTTTATGATGCACTTTGAAATGCCACCTGTTCCTGATATATCTTTTCTCTCTCTGATGGGGGTAAGGGTGCAGGAGATATTGGGGCCCTCCCAAGCAATTTCTCTGTCATGGGCAGTTGTAAGTAGAAACCAGTGATTGTTAAAACAACCAGCTGGTGATAACAGCCTCACCCAAGAACAAAGAAGAGTATAACTGGGTCAGAGGTGAAGAACAGAGGGCCGGCTGTTGCAACCTCAGCCTATTAGAAGCAATGGTAGTGCCATTTCTGCTGTAAGGTCATAGCATCTCTACCCATAGTTCTTTCCCCACAGTTCTTTTGAGGCTAGAACCCCTTATGCCCTTTCTAACCTCTTCATGGGTTCATTCTCATTGCTTTATCCCCATGTAACTCAGTTTTTAATGAGTAGGGATTTTTACCCCTACTTTCAGATGTAGAAGCCAAGGCTCAGATACCATAAACTGACCAGCCAAGATCATTAGCAAGTTGATCATAAAGTGTGGATAATAAAGTGGTGTCTGGGTGTCCACAGGCCTGAAGAAAAGCTTGTGATGCTATCAGAGGTTGTCCTGGGACTGCTTGACCCAAGCTCCAAGAGGCCTGTCTACTGTGGGGTCAGAGCCCAGGCAACTGGCCGGTGAGTTAGGCCAGGGGCAGCACACAGAGTCCCAACAGGCACTGGAAAGGCCCCAGAGCCAAGTACTCCCGAGGGCTCCCTTTTCTGCTTTCTCTGCTCTACTCAGCATGCAGGCCTGTGGCTCTCCAGCCAGGCTCTCCCTTGCTTCCCAGGTTCTGTCCTTGCCCTGAGCTGTCTCAGAGGCAGACCCTAGGTCCACTACAGAGACTGACACTTTCTCAGGACAGTGTCCTGGGGAGCGGGTGGCTCGCAGGTATAGAAACAGGCAGCCTGGGAATTAACTGCTCTCTTGAGCATGAACGCTCGTTAAAATAACTGGACCAAAAACAGTGGCCTCATGGGGGAGGCATTATGGAAGCTTGGGTGAGGGTAGATGAAACATAGCCCACTTCCCCAACCCTTTCTGTCCAGCAGAGGCTCATGAACACTTCTAAGGCAAAATAGAAACTGATGGTGGTAGATACTAAATATGCTGGGAGAACTGGACCAGGAGGCTGGCATGTAGAGGTGGTTAAGTGACCAACAGTTCTCAGGAGATGGGTAGGGGACTGGAGTGGCTTAGAACAGTGGCCTCTTTGGGCAGAGAAGAGGGAAGTATTCCTGTTAGGGCTGAGTCCGTCACAGTAGGTAGAGGGTATCAGAGGGCAGAAGGTGTGAATGAGGGGGTCTGGGCTAGGAGCAGGCTGTCCTCTAGAGGAATCTGGGGGAGTTTGGGTATGTACCTTCTTCTGGAAAGAGAGAAAAAAAAACCTTTTAAATAATAAACCTGTCAAGAGTACATGAAATCTACTGTTTCATTAGAAATAGCAGTTGGTATCCTACCCGTGTTCATTTTCATCAGACCCACTGCTGTCAGGTTAAACATGTGACCTACCTGTGTTACTTGGCATCCATAGTTGTAAGCACTTCTGAGAACTGGCCCCATTGTGTCTGTGTCTGTCTGAGGTTGGTGATGTGGTAGTCTGTGCACAATGATGACTATATGCTGGGTAGTGAGTAGGAGGTTGGGGCTGAATACCTGTCAGGGCTCTGGGGCCTCCTTTTCTCTACCATGGTCTCTGTATTTCTCTTGCTTTTGAGGGTCTCTGCTCTTGACCTTTTCTACCCACCATCATTTGCTGTTGGCAGCTGTTTCCCAGTTACTGGCTGCCTATGGGTTTGGTTGCCATGGTAACTCCCAGTGGTGCAGCTGGACAGGCTTGAATGAAGGCAGTATTAGGAGGGTAAAGGTAGAAGATGTGGGACTCAGGCCCCTTATATTCTCTTGCTCCAGGGCCCTATTCTTTTGCCAGCTCAACTGGGCATTCATGTAGGCCCTTGGGACTCCCCTTGCTACTGAAGGGTTTCCCAGAAGGGGCAGAGATGGATCCCTACTCTAGGGACCAGGTGCAAGGGGATGGAAGTCAAGTTGGGCCTAGAGACAGGATTTCCATCCTTACTCTGAGGCTGGTCTGTGGAGACAGATGAGGAGCAGCTATGGGGTCCCTGCTTTCTGTGGCCCTCATTCTCTTCAGGTCCAGGGATGTCATTGAATGCCATGTGTGCTATATGGATGGATGGTCAAGCTGTGGGGCATCTGAGAACAAGCCAGGAGGACTAGCCTGTTTCTGGCAGAGACTGACGGGTTCCTTGGAGTGGCTGGGAGATGCTGCGCCCTACTCTGTTGTCAGCCCTGGAGTAGCCTCCCTCTACCCTATTTTGTAATTGAAGTCGGAGTCCTAACTGTACAGGTGCCTGTCCACCTTTAAAACATACAGGGGAGAAATGGGCAAACTGGGAAGTGAAGTTATGCAACTTGGGAAGTTTGGAAATGAAAGACATTTCCAAAGGGTTAGTGGTAGGATTGCTTGAAGCAGGTCAGATTCCAGGTGTGGCAGTGGGAATCTCACCCCAGTTTCCTGGGTATGGGCTGACTCCTGGAACACTTGGAAGGGTCAGTCTACCAAATAGCAGAAAAGAGTAGAGGAACCCTGATCCCCAGCCCCTCACTACCTGTCCTTAGTAAAGTCTTCATATTGTGAGATCAGAAGCGCAGCTTTGAAACAAAGGATCCTAGTTTTGAGACTGAAGTCAGGAGAGCAGTTTCACAGGCTTTTCTTGCTGTGTGGAAATTTATCATTCATTTGTTCATTTATTCAGTAAATCTTCTTCAAAAGTATGCAGTAAGGACTTAGCAGGGAACAAGCTGGAAACTAGCCCTCCCCTCACAAAATTGATGGCCCAGTACTCTTCCAAGGAGTCAAGAAACTTGTCCAGGGAGACACTTCGGAATTACAAGCCTGCCTGGCCTAGAGCGCTGAGCACAATTCCCAGCAGCACAGAGCTCCTGGGTGTGTGCCAAGCCAATACAAGAGGTCCTAGTGAGGATTTTAATTAATACTGAGTAATTACCAGGTGGTGTTTAACCACCCCAAATGCATTTCAGGTTCCCAAGGCTACATCTAGTCACTTTCCGGCTGAGTCCAGCAAAGAGAGGGATGACTCTGTTCTATGCCCACTGGGCCTTTGGTCAGCGCCCAGTCTGTGGCATTGACATCCTTGGAAGGTTTCCACCTTTTTCTATCCCCTTCCAATCTGGTGTGGGTGAAGGGGCACCTTGGGAAATAGCATGGCCTCTCCACTTTACCTTTGTCCCCTCCCCAGGGGCAAAGGATAACATTGCCTGTGGTCTGCTCAACTCCATTAAGCAGTGCTGGCCCAGGGCCCAGGGCAGAGTGTGGGGAGAGAAGGAGCGTGCAGACCTAGTCCTGGGAGTCCTGATGAGGATGCTCAAGAGGAGAAACAAACACAGTGGTCGTTCTTGTTCTGAACCTTACTCCCTTTTCTCAAGGAACATGTTTGAGCTCTTCCAGGCTTATTTGTCTGCCTGTGGCTACCAAATTACTATATCATTGAAACTCCTACTATCTACAAGGCCTTCCCCCTTTTACATCTCTCAGACATCCTGCCAGACTTTTGAGGATCCTATGGTCATGCCACCATTCTGCCCAGCTTCCAGGGTGGTTCTGTCTTTATCAGGCCTTTGCTCTTGCTGTCCTCTATGCCCAGATGGCTTTCCTCTAGATCCTCCTGTGGTCGGATGCCGCTCAGGCCTCGGAGTCAGCTTGAATGTCATCCCTAAAGTGGGCCCTCTTGCTCTCCACCATAGCCGGAACCACACTGAGATGGTAATGTGTAGTCCTTCTGGCTTTTGGTTGTGTCCCTGGCATCTAGTAAGTGCTAGCAAACAGGAGGATCTTAGAATGTGTTCAAAGAAGAAATGAAAGGTGAGAGGGACTAACGACTCCCCTTCGCGGGTAGACCGCTCTTTCCAGCGCCTTGACCCAGTGCTACCTTGGGCAGCCAGTCTGGCGGCCCACTGGCGCACGCGCACTGAGGGCCGGCGCTCGGCGGGGGCGCGCACGCCCGCGGCCCCGTGCGTCACAACCCGGGCTCCCGCCCCGCCCGTCCCGCTCGACCGCTCGTCGGTGCCCGCGGTGGCGGCGGCTGCCCAGTGACAGCGGCGGCGGCATCAGGCCGGCCGGAGTAGCGTAGGGTGGTGCGGCCCAGAAACGCACACCCGGCAAAAGGGCGGCGCGGCGCGAGGGAGGCCCGACCCGGGTCGCGCTTGAGGAGACCTCGCGGGCGCCGGGCGAGAGGCCGGCGTGAGGGAGTGCCCAGGCAGTGGCCGCCGGCGGCCAGGACCCGCCTGTCCTCGCGGCCACCGCCGGCATGAGCCACATCCAGATCCCGCCCGGGCTCACGGAGCTGCTGCAGGGCTACACCGTGGAGGTGCTGCGGCAGCAGCCGCCCGACCTCGTCGACTTCGCGGTGGACTACTTCACCCGCCTGCGCGAGGCCCGCTCCCAAGCCTCCACCCCGCCCGCCGCCCCTCCTTCCGGCTCCCAGGGTCTAGAAGAGCCCAGCCCTGGCCTTGTCGCCGACGCGGTCGCGGACAGCGAGTCGGAGGACGACGAGGACTTGGACGGTAGGCGGCGGGCTGGGCCGAGGTTCGCGGTGGGGGGGCGGAGGGAGCGGTGCCGGGGGTCTCTAAAGGTCCAGAGGGGGCTGCGGGGGCCCAGGCCAGCAACCCTGGGCCAGGACCTGGAGCCCTCGAGCGAGTTTGCGGGATTCCGCGAGCACCCGGCGTGAGCCCCGCGTGCGCCACTTCCAAACTGAGCTCCGCGGTCCTGCGAGCCCTGGAGCGCATCGAGCGTATTGTCAGATTCAGCCGTGAGGGAAACGTGCGCGCTTTTGGCCCGCGTGGTGGCGCGGAGCCCGAGGGGCGTGGAGCCCGCCGGCGTCTCGCCTCTGCTGGAGACCCTTCGCCCAGTTTCGTTCCGAAGAGAAGAGCATTCACATCTACTGACTCGTATTTCGTAACCAGGACGGTAACTTTGGAAATAATTCATTTTGTGAAAAGTTATTGTGAAAAACTTTAAGCACAGACAAAAATCGAGAGAAAAGGTGAAGTGAACCCCCGTATGCCATCGCCCACATCCCACAGTTGAAATATCTGTCATAAATATTTAAGCGATACCTTTTTTTTTCTTCTTTGCTGAGGTATTTTCAATCAAATCCCAGCATTTCACCCTTGACACTTGAATATTCATTTCTTAACATATGCATCCTGGGAATGAATATATATATATATGTATACATATTTATTTAATTTGGCTAAATGATTGGATCAGATTTGGTGAGGAGAAACAACTGTGTTTTTTAGCTAATGGGGTGCAGGAAAAAAGATAGTAACACTTTCTACATCTGATTTAAGCGAGGTTTTCAAAAAGCAATTCCGTTTTCCTTAGTTGCTTAAACATAGGCTTTGTCAATTTCACAATAGAATTACCCTACTTTTGTACAGCCAAAATTTAACAAAACAATAAAAACATTCAAGAGACAAAGAGACTTAGTGTTATTAGATCATACTGAAGACAAAACAAAGCAAAACAAACCACCTAGTTCTGAGTTGAATCCACATTTAAGTCAGGCTGGTAAGGAGTTAATTATTGGTGATTGCTGTTGGAAGTTGTAAGCTTCAGCGATCTGGACAACTTCCTTAAGTTTATTCTTGCTAAGAATGGAAATTGCTCTTCCCTGTTTCCCTTGACTTAATGTACATTAAATTACGGGTTTTTTCACCTTAACCCTGGAAATGAGAAGTATTTTCAGATCTCTGCCACAGATTTGCTTTGTGGTCTAAGCCAACTTGTGGAACCTGTTTGATTTCAGATTTACTTATCTTTAAAATGGGGATAGTGATAACAATCTTTCAGGGATAAATGTGTTTTTAAAAGCTTTATTTCAGGAGTGAGTCCTACATTTGTTCCACTGTCATAACTATAAATCACAAAGCTGTAACCTGCTTTGTGACAATTTTTATTTACACAAAGCATTAGTATTTTAGCAGTTAGTCTGGGGTAAGTAAAATGGAATTTACAAGTTTTGTGCAAGTTTTGTGTTATGTCTTCATTCTTTGTCATCTTTAATATCTTTTTCAAAATTGAGTTGACTTCAGTCTTTATAACCCTGTGCATTGTTTTATTGGTATTTAAATATTTTTATATCTCTTAAGTGGCTGTGTTATGTATAATTATAGAAATCAACACAAGGTGAACTTGCATTTACAGATAATAGACTAAAAATACACTGCACACAGTGAGATACCACTTCACACCCATTAGGATGGCTATTGTGAAAAAAAAATTCAGAAAATAGAAAGTGTTAGTGAGGATTTAGAGGAGTTGGAACCCTTGCTCATCGCTGGTGAATATATAAAATGATCTGGCTGCTGTGGAAAACAGTTTGGTGGTTCCTCAAAAAGTTAAACATAAAATTACCATGTGATCAAGCAATTCCACTGCTATGTATAAAGCCAAAAGAATTGAAAGCAGAGAGTCAGATACTTGTATGCCAGTGTTCATTGCAGCATTATTCTGTATAGCTAAAAGACAGAAACAACCCTGAGTGTCCCATTGACGATGAATGGATAAACAAAATGTAGTATACACATACAATGGAACACTATCCTTAAAAAGGAAAAAAATTCTAATAACGTGGATGAACCTTGACAATATTATCCTAGTGCAGTATGCTAGGACACAAAAGGACAAATACTTTTATGATTCCACTTATATGAGGAACCTAGAATGGGCACATTTATAGAGATAGAAAGTAGAGTAGAGCTTACAAGGGGCTGGGAGAGTGGATGGTGGGGAGTTACTGTTTAATGGGGGCAGAGTTTCTGTTTGGGAGGATGACAAAGTTCTGAAATTGGATCGGGGGTGATAGTTGCACAACACTGTGAATGTACGTAATGCCATGAATTGTACATTGAAATGGTTAAAATAACTTTTATGTATATGTTACCACAATTTTAAAAAAGACAAGAAAAGAAATAACATTGCATATCCAGTGATTAGGAACATTAGGATAATAAGCCTATAGTACCTAAAATTAAAAATAGAATATGTAGTGTTAGAGCTGTATGTATCAAAGAGACTTTGTTTAGTAAGGTCCTAACCACCAATTCAGTTTATAAAATTGTATGCTATTAGAAACACTCAAAAACTTTATTAACTGTTATTGATTTGTTTTAATAACAGTTTTGGTGTCAAACAGCACACCAAGTGTGAAGTATTTAATGAGTATTTAATTCTTGGGAAAGCCTGAAGAGTTCACACTTATTAATAAGATACTCTAAGTACATCCTCTTAAGAACAATAAATTGACATCCAGACTTGATTCACTTCTGTAATTACCATAAAACATTTATACTTGTGGGTCTCCTAGCATTTTTTGTTTGGTAATAACTGTATGGAGATATAATTCATGTACCATAGAATTTACCCATTTAAAGTATATAATTGAGTAGTTTTAGTATATTTACGTATATGTGCAACCATCACCATAATCAATTTTAGAACATTTTCATCACCCCAGAAAGAAACCCCATGTACTTTAACCATCAACTGCTGATACCCCCATTCCACTCAGTCCCAGGCAACCACTTATGTGCTTTCTGTCTCTGTGGATTTGCTTATCCTGGCCATTTTATATAAGTGGAATCATAAAATATGTGGGTTTTTTGCTTCTAGCTTCTTTTCACTTAGCCTAATGTTTTCAAAGTTCATCAATATTATAGCATTTATTAGTACTTACTCCTTTTTATTGCTGAATTCTGTTCCATTGTATGGATCTACCACATTTTTTTATCCATTCAAAAGTTGATGGACATTTAGGTTGTTTCCACTTTTTGACTATTATGAATAATGCTTCTGTGAACATTCATGTGTACAAGTTTTTGTGTGGACATTACCTTTATCTTTGGTATGTACCTAGGACTAGAATTGTTGCAACGTATGGTGACTCTTATATTTAATCTTTTGAGAAGCTGCCAGACTGTTTTCCAAAAGTGGCTGCATCATTTTACATTCTAACCATCAGTGTATTGAGGGTTCTGGTTCCTCCACGTCCTTGTCAACACTTATTATCTTTTTTTATAGTCAACCTAGTGGGTAGAAAGTAATACCTCACTGTAGTTTTGCTTTGTAGTTCACTAATGATATTGAGCATCTTTCCATGTGTTTGTGGGTTGTTTGTGTATCTTTGGAGAAATGTCTGTTCAAGTCCTTTGCCCATTTTTAAATTGGTTTATGTATTTATTATTGAGTTGTAAGAGTTCTTTGTAAATTCTAAACAAGTCCTTTATCAGCTATATGACTTTATTTTCTCTCATTTAATGGGTTATCGTTTCACTTTTTTGATATTGTCTTTTAAGCACAAAAGTTTTTAATTTTGATGAAGTCCAAGGTATCATTTTCTTTTGTTGTTTGTGCTTAAGTGTCATATTTAAGAAACCATTGCCAAATCCAAGGTCATGAAGATTAACCTCTATGTTTTCTTCTAAGAGGTGTTGTTTTTTTTTTTTTTTTTTTTGTAGTTTTAGCTCTTACATTTAAGTCATGGTACTTTTTTCTTTTTGTTTAAGAAGTGTGGTACTTCATTCTCTTACATGTGAATATCTAGTTGTTCCAGCACCACTTATTAAAAAGACTTATTTCACTGTTTAATTCTTTTGGTACTATTGTTGAAAATGAATTGATTGTAAATGTGAGAGTCTCTTTTGGACTCTCAATTCTATTCCATTCATCTGTGTATCTGTCCATATGCCACTACTACACTGTTTGATTCCTGTAGATTTGTAGTAGTTTTGGAATGAAGTATGAATTCTCCAACTTTGTTCTTTTTGAAAATTGTTTTGGCTATTTACATTTCCTTTGCATTTCTATATGAATTTTAGGATTAGCTTGTCAATTTCTATAAAGATGCCAACTGGGATTTTGATTGGAATTGCATTGACTTTGTAGATTAATTTGGAGAGTATAGCCTCCTAACAATGTTAAGTCCTCTGACCTATGAATATGGGATGTCTTTCCATTTATTTAGATCTTCTGTAATTACTAAATTAAAGAACAGTGTTTTATAGTTTTCAGAGTATAGGTTTTGCATTTCTTTTATTAAATTTATTCCTGAGTGATTTATTTCTTTGATGTGATTGTAAAGAGAATTGTTTCCTTAATTTCATTTTCAGATTGCTCATTGCAAGTGTATAGAAATACATTTAATTTTTAAAATACTGATCTTGTGTCTTGCATCCTTGCTGAGCTTGTTAATTAGATCTATAGTTTTTAGTGGATTCCTTAGGATATTTGTCCCACATTGCATGAATTGGTGCAAATTGCATGAGTTGGTCCAAATTGAATTAGCTGAACTTTTTTGGAAGTTGCTTAATAATAATATTCCTGCAGTTCACATATCTGGATCTCTCAGCAGGATTTTGGCACTGTTGAGCCAACCCCTTTGAAACTCTCTCCTTCCTTGGCATTTGTGTCTTCATTCCCTTGGGCCTTCATCCACCACTTGGCATCCTCTCTGCCCTTTAAATGCTTTTTGATGATCCCAAGAATTTAGTTTGTTACCATTTCTCCCTCAGTGAGAAATTATCTTCCTAAGCATTTTTTACTTCCTTCAACTTGAACCTTTAAAATCAGAACTACAGTTCAAAACTTGCTCTGCTAAGGCACACACCTATTTATGCTCATCTTCCCAGCTGCTCATCTCTCATTCGTCTCAAACTCATGATGCCTAAAACTGATGTCATTAACTTACTTGTCAGACTGCTGTTTCCTTTAATTTCTTAAGAAACCCAAAAATCAGTCGCTTTTTCTCTCTCTCGTTTTATCATTATTGTTTTTTTAATTGAAGTATAGTTGATTTACAATGTTGTGTTAGATTCTAATGTGCAGCATAGTGATTCAGTTACACATACATATCCTTTTTCATCATAGGCTATTACAAGATATTGAATGTAGTTCCTTGTGCTATACATTAGGACCTTGTTTATCTATTTTATATATAGTAGATTGAACCTCTCTCTCTCATTTTGATCTCCCATTTTCTCCTTTCACACTAGCCTTGCCTTGAGTTACTTTTTTATTGCTTCTTAACTGGTTGCAGTTGAGCATCTGTAGCTCTTCCACTCATTTCTCCTCCACCCCATCTATTCTCTACACCATTACCAAAATCACCTCCCCCCCTTTGAAAAATTATGGTAAAATATACATAATGTAAAATTTACCTTTTAACCATTTTTAAGTGTACAGTTCAGTGGCATTAAGTACATTAACAATGTTGTGCAATCACCTTTCTTTTTCAGTTAAGTAAACTTATTTTGAAGTATACATGCAAAAAGGTGCACAAATCGTAAATGTGCAGCTTAATTATTATAAAGTGGACAGATAGCCTGCGTATCCCATCAACTAGATCAGGAAACATCAGCTGAGACCACCTTCACATCAGGAGCATACGTTTTGCATAATTGTAACCATAAATACAGTTTTGCAGTTAGGACAGCTGGCATTTATTAAGCCCTTATTCTGTATTAGTCTCAGTGTTCAGTGGTTTATTTCCATTATCTAATTGAATCCTTCCTGTCTTTTAAGGTAGGAATTGTAATTATCTCCATTTCATAGATGAGGAAATTGAGGCCTAGAGATTACCCAAGATCACATAATAAATAGGATTTGACTTACTATACTGTTCATATTATTTCATGCCTGAATTGCCTTTTTTTTTTTGCCTTACTCATTTTTTACAGAAAAGGCTGTACACATTTAAAAATTTCTCTGCATAGATGTCACAATGAATTTTTTATTGTGGTAGAATATATGTAAAATTTACTCTGTTACCATTTTAAAGTATACAATTGAGGGACATTGAGTACATTCATTATTTTGTATAACCATCACCACTATTTTGTTCTTTTTCAAGATTGTTTTGGGTTTTTGGGACTCCTTGCAATTCCATATGAATTTTAGGATTAGCTTTTCCACTTCTGCAAAAGGGCCTGTTTTTTAAAAATTCCATCTTCAGATTGTTGATTGTGAATGTATACAACTACGACTGATTTTTTTGTGTTGATCTTGTACCCTGCAACTTGTGGATTCTTTAGAACTTTCTGTATATAAGATTGTGTAATTTGTAAATAATTTTATTTGTTCCTTTTCAATTTTAATGCCTTTTATTTACCTTGCCTAATTGCTCTGTAGGACTTCCGGTACTATGCTGAATAAAGATGACTAAAGCAGGCATCCTTGTCTTGTTACTGATCTAGGCAGAAAGTTTTCAGTCTTCTACCATTAAGTAAGATGTTAATTGTGTGCTTTTCATAAATGCTCTTACCATGTTGAGGAAATTCTCTTTAACTCCTAGTTTGTTGAGTGTTTTTATTACAAGAGTGTTGGATTTTGTCAGCTGCTTTTTCTGCATCAGTTAAGATCATCTTGTGAATTTTTTCCCTTTCATTCTATTAATGTGGCTTATTACATTAATTGATTTTTGTATGTTGAACCCACCTTGCATTTTGGGATAGATTCCACTTGGTTGTGATGTGAGGTATAATCCTTTTAATATGCTGCTGGATTTAGTTGGCTAGTATTTTGTTATCATAATTGCATTTTGTAAATTAACATACTACTTAAGAAAAACTCCTTGTGGTAAAGGTACTAAAACTTGGGATCTTTTTCAAACAAGGATCCACAGTCAAGTTACTGACTTTCACAGTCCTTCTGAGATTATGAAATAGATTAGTTTCATCAGTGCTGAGCCAGGAATCAAGGTTGAAGTCATCATTGCAGATGCTTAAATCAACTATTTTAATAAATTACCAGTTATTGAAAAGTAGCCATTTGTATAAAAAAGTTCATACTAGCAAGTTTTTGCTACTGTGAACATTTGTGTATGAAATTTTATGCAAGCTTTTTTCTCAGCTTTATTGAGATATAATTGACATATAACATTGTATTAGTTTGCAGTATGTGACATAACAATTTCATATATGTATATGCTGTGAAATGATTACCACAGTAAGTTTAGTTAATATTCATCACCTCAAAGGAGTTTTTTTCTTGTGATGAGAACTTTTAAGATTTATTCTTCAAGCAATTTTCAAATATACAGTACAGTATTGCTAACTATAGTCACTATGATGTACATTACATCCCCAAAATTTTGCTCTTGAGGAAATATCTACTGTATGTATCTAGGAGTAGAACTGCTGTGTTGTATGATAATTCTATGTTTAATATTTTGAGGAACTGTCAGATTCTTTTCCAGAGTGACTGCACAGTTTTACATTTCTACCAGGAATGTATGAGGGTTCCAGTTTCTCCACATCCTCTCTAACACTTGTTATTGTCTTTAAAAATTTGTCATTGAGTGAAATTCGTGTAACATAAAATTCACCATTTTAAAGTGAACAATTTAGTAACATTTAGTACATTGACAGTGTTGTGCAGCAACTCTATCTAATTTTAAAATATTTCCATCACTCCAAAGTGAGAACTCTCACTAAATAGTTTCTCCCCATTCCCCTCACCCCGCCCCCATCCCTGGCAGCCACCAATCTGCATTCTGCATACATGGAATTGCTTATTCTGGTCATTTCATATAAATAGAATCATACAAAATGCGATCTTTTGTGTCTGGCTCGTTTCACTTGGCATAATATTTTCAAGGTTCATCTATGTTGTAGCATGTATCAGTACTTCATCCTTTGCATTGCTGAATAATATTGCTATTGTATGTATATAAGACAATTTGTTTATCCATTACAGTTAATGGACATTTGGGCCATTTCCATCTTTTGGCTATTGTGGTATATACTTCAGAGTGGAATTGTGGGGTCGTATGGCAATTCTATGTTTAGCTTTTTGAGGAGATGCCAAGCTGTTTTCCATAGTGGCTCAACCATTTTATCTTCTTGCCAGTGTACTTAGATTTCAGTTTCTTCATGTCCTTGCCCACACTCATCTTTTTGATTATGACTGTCCTAGTGGGTGTGAAGTAGTATCTTAGTGTGGTTTTGATTTGCATTTCCGTAATGACTGATAATGTTGAACATCACTTCATGTGCTTGTTGTCCGTTGGTATATCTTCTTTGGAGAAGTATCTCTTCAGGCCCTTAGTTTGTTTTTTAATTGGGTTATTTGTCTTTTTGTAGTTGAAATGTAAGAGTTCTTTATATATTTGGATACTAGTTGCTTACCTGATACATGATTTGCAAATATTTTCTTCCATTGTGTGAGTTGTCTTTTTAAATTCTTGAAGTACACAAATTTTAAATTTTGAGAAAGTCCAGTTTATCTATTTTTTTATTTTGTTGCTGTGCTTTGGGTTTCATACCCAGTCTGCTTTTTCTCTGTCACTACCCTAGCTCTCTTCTTTTCCTTAGACAACCATAGAAGTTTCTTGTCTCACATGCCTTGCCCTCTCCAGTCCATTCTCCACCCAGTAGCCGGCGAGATTTTTAAAAAGTGGAGATCATGTCATATTACTCTTCGGCTCAAATCCTTTCATTGTAAGTGAAATCCACATATCATCTGTGGTCTACACAATCCTGCAAGATATGTTCTGTATTTTTCTCTCTGCCTTCTCTCTTTAGCCCTACTCCTCCTTGTCTGCTAAGCTTGTTTCTACACTTGCCAGGCTCTTTCTCTCCCTAAGTGGCCTGTGATTACTATTGGCCGCTCCTGAATCTTTCTCCCCAGGCTCTGACCAGCTGGCGCCTCTTCTTCCTTTAGGCCTCAGCTTCAGAAAGGGTTTTCCAATCTTGCCCTGCCTAGAATGGGTCCCTCTGTTGTTGGGGTTCAGTAGTACCCCAGGTGGTTACATTAGAGCTCTGTTAATGATCTAGAATTCTTACTTGTTTTTCTGTTTCTCTCTTACTGGGATAGAAACTCTAGGAGGATGGGATATTTTCTTTCTCTTTGCTTTGTCGCCAGTACTTAGCATACTGGCCTATAGAGGGTACTTAAAAAGATCTTGTTGAGTAAATGAGTGAAATTATGAATGAGGAGCTGATTTTAGAAACAGATATAGAGTACACTGTGGGAGCACAGAGATGGGAGCTAACGAAGGAACTGGTTGGTCAGTGGTGTTGGAAGGGGTGGAGAGGTCAAATTGGTTAAGGTCAGTGTTGAAGTGGTTGGACCCAGTTGTAATTCTCAGGGATAGAGGTTCCAGTGGGCTTGTGGTGGAAGAAGTCAGGTGCCAGTGGTTCAGGGAGTTGGGGTGTGTGTGTGAGATGAGGGCTGTAGAAAATTTAGAGAAGGATGGGGAGTACATTTTGAAGTAGTGAAGAAAGGACTCATGGTAGCTTGAAGGAGAGATATGGGTGTGAGGGAAGGTCTTTGGTTTTGTTTTACTAGGTTGGAGTCACCGTTAGCATGTTCACAAGCAGAGAGAAGGGAGCCGTTGAAGAGGTAGCAGCTGATGGAGCAAGGTTCTAGAATGAGTGGCGGAATTAGGACGGAGAGAAAAAGTAGGAACATCTCATATACAGAAACTGGAGAGGAGTATTATTTGTCTTAGCCATTATTTAAAGGGTAGTTCAAGGTTTTACTTCTTTGTGCCCTTGATGAAAGGCCTTGTCTTTTACTTGCTTGAATCTCATAGAGATGAATATGTAAGCTAAGGAAACATGATTTCTTTGAAAGAGGTTACTGATTTTTTTCTAGCTTTTCTATTTGCCATTTTGAATGCCATAGATATGTGAAAAAGAACCAAATGTGTTTTTAAAGGTTTCTATAATTTAGACTGTTTAGGGAGATTTCTTTTTAAAAAATATGAACTTTTCCATTAAAAAAATCTTTTACCTAAAAGTGAAGGAAAGGCAGCTTTTATTGGTAACTATTTTAAGTCTGAAAACTCTTCAGTATCTGATGAAAGATAATAAGCTATTTCTGGGTGATTTTATTTGTTGAAATTTTTTATTTGTTGCTCTTATAAACTTCTTAGTTACTCTCTCAAAATAAATGAAAGAAATTTAAAGATGTCACTATGATAAAAATATGGAAAGTAATTGTAATAATGATTGAATCACTTAAATTTTTATATTGTGGTTTCTGGAGATAGATAATTTAAAATCAACAGTTAAGTGATTGAATTATCTTTGGATTGGTTTTTTGATGGAGATATTTAATTGAGAATGTAGAAGATTTCCTACTTTTTCTTCAGCTCTGCTTTTGATACTTACTGTTAAAATATTTTCAGTTTTGTCCAAAAGAGTGGTGTCTCTCCACATAATAAAAGCCATTTATGACAAACCTACAGTCAGCATCATACTCAGTGGTGAAAAGCTGAAAGCATTTCTTCTAAGATCAGGAGCAAGACAAGAGTGCTCACTCTCACCACTTCTATTCAAACTGTTGGAAGTTCTAGCCACACCAATCAGACAAGAAGAAATAAAAGGAATTGAAATTGGAAAGGAAGAAGTAAAACTGTCACTGTTTGCAGATGATATGATACTATATAGAGAAAACCCAAAAGATGCCACCAAAAACCTATTAGAACTCATCAATGAATTCACTAAAGTTGCAAAATACAAAATTAATATACAGAAATCTGTATAGTGTTTCTATACACTAACAATGAACTATCAGAAAGAGAAATTAAGAAAACAATCCCATTTACCATTGCATCAAAAGAAATAAATCTAACCTAGGAGGTAAAAGACCTGTACTTGGAAAACTATAAGACACTGATGAAAGAAATTGAAGATGACACAAACAAATAGAAAGATATATTGTGTGCATGGATTGGAAGAATTAATATTGTTAAAATGACTACACTACCCAAGGCAATCTACAGATTCAGTGCAATCCGTATCAAAATACCAATGGTATTTTTCACAGAATGAGAACACATAATTCTAAAATTTGAGTGGAAACGCAAAAGTCCCCATAGAGTCCAAAAGAAAAGACAACAAATAACAAGTGTTGGCCTGGATGTGGAGAAGAGGAACCCTCGTGTTCTGTTGGTGGAAATGTAAATTTGTGCAGACATTATGGAAAACAGTATGGAGGTTTCTCAAGAAATTAAAAATAGAGCTACCATAAAATCCAGCAGTTCCACTTTTGGGTATTTTTTCCAAAGAAAACGAAAACACTGATTCAAAAAGATAAATGCATCCCTATGATCATTGCAACATTGTTTACAATAACAAGATAAGGAGGCAACCTAATTGCCCACTGGTAGGTCAATGGATAAAGAAAATGTGATATATACTTAAATGGAATATTAGCTAAAAAAGAGGATGAAATCTTGCCATTTATGACAACATGGATGGACCTAGAGGGTATTATGCTGAATGAAATAAGTCAGAGAAAGACAAATACTGCATGATTTCACATACATGTGGAGTCTAAAAAGCAAAACAAGTGAACAAACATATTAAAACAGAAACTGGGGAGGGGATAGCTCAGTGGTAGAGTGCCTGCCTAGCATGCACAAAGTCCTCGGTTCAATCCCCAGTACCTCCACTTAAATAATAAGTCAGTAAATAAACCTAATTATCTCCTCCCCTAGAAAAAATAAAAATAAATTTTAAAAATTAAAAAATTAAACAGAAACAGAATCATAGATACAGAGAACAAACTGATGGTTGCTAGAGAGGGTTAAATCAGGAACTGGGTGAAATAGGTGAGGGATATTAAGGTATACAGTCTTCTAGTAATAAAATAAGTCAGTCATAGGGCTGTAATGTACAGCATAGGGAAGATAGTAATATTGCAATAATTTTTTATGGTGACAGATGGTAACTAGATTTATTGTGGTGATCATTTTGTAATGTATAAAAATACCAAATTACCATGTTGTACACCTGAAACTAATATAATGTTGTAAGTCAGTTATACTTCAAATAAAAAATATAAAAACGTGGTCTCTGAGGACTATTTTTTTTTTCTGTTTTGTTTTCCTTTTTTCTTTTTCTTTCTTTCTTTCTTTTGTTTTTCTTTGCTTCCTAGGACTATTCTTGCATATTGTATCTTCACAGTGTGTTTTTCTCATGTATTTTTTCTTGTTTAGTGTAAAATTTAGTGTACAACTCATTGGAATTTTTTTTAAAAAGGTAGGCAGTTTCAGACTGGTAGCTAAAACTTTTAGCTTGTATTATTTCTTTTTCATTTGAAGTTCCACTTAAATGAGCTTAAGGTCCAAAAATAGACAGCTTCAGTTTTTCTTAGTTCAAGCCCTGATATCTGCCTGGGAATTTGTTAGCAACAGTTTTTAAAATGTGATACCCACAAGATATTGTGTGTGAAGACAGTGGCTAATGATGTATAAATTTGGATAAAGATTTTTTGGGTAAACTGGTGCCTGGAGAATTATTGTTCAGTTTACAGTGTTATAACTAAACACTTGTCTTTTGAGGCATCCACTATTTTTTTAAAAGTAAAATTATGATTAGAGGAGAATTTGCTTCATGCTGTAAATAGATATATTTATCACTTTTTGTTATGTTCTTGATGGCTCTTTTGGGAAAGATTATTGAGGCTTTTTTGTTTGGTGATTCCATGATCATTAACAGGGCAGGTGATTTGTTTTGCCATTACCAGGCCAAGTATCCAATGCTTAACTAATGGGTTGGTTTCTCAGCTCACGAAAGAGAAGCCCCATCTGGTTGGCAATGCTCCAGGGATTTTTCCCTAGCAATCCATAGATAATTCTCAGAGTATGGTTAAATTTAATGTATACCAAATTTTAGAAATGGTGTGTAAGTCTAGTAGATGAGTCATGTCTGAAGTGCTAATAGGTGAAAATGGGATTTAGTGCCCCTAAAATGAGTGGTCTTGCATATCTTTTTTTTTTTTAATGTTTGTCTTTATTTTTGTAAGTTGGCAAGGGAATTTTCACAGTTTGTTGCATAATGAAGAATGTATCTGGCCTTGTCCCAGATTCTTGGCACAGAGCTAAAACTCTTAGACTTTTCCAAGTGATAGTAGTGTTTTTGTTATTCATAAGCCTCTTTGGATCACACCTCAGTTTATATTAATGAGATGATTCAAGATGGGGCCTGGTCACCTAGAAAGACCAACCATGTAACTAGAAGATTGTGGCTTTGAACCAGTCTGACCTCAGGGAAAAGGTAGGGAGCTGGAGACTGAGTTTAATCTTGTGGCCCGTGATTCAGTCAATCATACCTGTGGAATGAAATAAAAATTCTGAACACCAAAATTTGGTGGCGCTTCCTGGTTGTTGAATATATTTATATGCTGCAAGGTTGATGCTGTGAGGAGAGGGCATGGAAACTCTGTATTCAGATCCCTTCCAGGCCTTGCCTTATGTGTTTCTTTATTTGGCTAGCCCTGATTTGTATCTTTTATAATAAAACTGTCATTTTAAGTATAGCACTTTCTAAAGTTCTGTGAGTTGTTTTACCAAATCAAACCTGAGGAGTTGTGGGAACCTCTGAATTTGTAGCCAGTTGGTCAGATATGTTGGTGACCTGGGGACCCCCAAAGTGCAGCTGGCAACTGAAGTAAGGGCAGTCTTGTTGGGGATCATATCCTTTAACCATGGAGTCTGATGCTATTCTGGGTGGTCAGCATCAGAATTGTACTGAATATACCAGTTGGTATCAAATAGTTTTATATTCCTGTTATAATTCTGCTTAAATTGGTAGCCAGATATGAGTTGATGAAATGATATACCCAAGAAAGGAGATACGGCTTTTAGTCCTTTCCAGCCTGGTAATAGGAAATCATTCATTCAGTCCATTTACATTTAGTGTCTATGTACGACAAGGTCTGTACAAGGTAAATGGTGGCAGGAAAGTCCTTATTCCTACTAGGAGCTTTTAATGTGATGTAGTAGACACATGGAATTTTTGTGTGCTGTGATAGAGATGGAGTGCTCAGCTCTTGGAATGGAGCTGTCTTCTCTGACAGGACATTGAGGCTGGGTTGGAGATGGGTACTTAAGGAACAGAGAGATGGCCAGCGTACTAGTGTGCATGGAGACAGGTTGTTGTGAGTGGCAGTGGTTATTTCAGAATAAGTGATTGTGTTTACTGGCTGGATGTATGTATTAGGGCAGTACTTTTGCAAAGCACCACATAAAGAACTATTTCAAATGACTTTAATTGGATATTCTAGTGAGGTATATTCTAAAAATAACAAGAACTTAAAAAATCTCAGTTTTCAGAAATCATACTGCTTGTCTTATGATTCCGAGACTGTTGTGTGGGCATTATGGGATAAAGAAAATGAGTAATTATGCTATTGAATACTGGGATTTGCTGGCATTGAAGAAAGAATATACATTAGGTTGAGTAAAAGCATTATGGTTCTGTTTAAATTGGAAATACTGACTAACTTCAGGAACAATGAATACCCCTACCATGCAAATTGTGTTCTCTGCCATTTTTATCTAAAAAGAAACAGTGTTCCTTGAAGAAATTGCTAATTCCTGTTCTGGAGCTAAACATGTAACAAGATTGGAAAATCTACCAGAAGTCAAGGACATCATAAAAGACTGCTAAGATCATGTCAAAAGGAATTTGGAGAAACCTGAAGAGGTTCCCATAATCCAAAGGTAGCATAACAGGAGCATCAAATAAGAACAAAACGGCAATGGACTAAAACACCAAATATAGTTAAACCTTGAGAATCCTTATACTGATTTTTAAAAAAGACTTCATTGTTCATCTTTGGAGGATGCTAGAGAACCAACTTATTATTCTGAAAACACGCAAATAAAAGGAAAGACTCAAGCAT
The DNA here is from genome assembly GCF_048773025.1 of Camelus bactrianus. Taxonomy (NCBI): domain Eukaryota; kingdom Metazoa; phylum Chordata; class Mammalia; order Artiodactyla; family Camelidae; genus Camelus; species Camelus bactrianus. The sequence continues at coordinate 34,425,712 of NC_133555.1, forward strand.
TTATCCTGCCTTTCCTGAACAAACTATTCTACAGAGTAACCTAAGAGTTAATGAGGGAAAGTTTCTCTAGCTTGTGCATGAAGAAGGAATGATAGAATTAGAACGATGCCATTTGCAACCCCAGTGAATTAATGGATTTAGCCTAGGCAATGATCAACATGAACATCAGCATCATAAATGAGAGACCAATCAGCCTTATGTGCCTTCTAATGGAAAACACATCAACAGCTATGAAATAGTTTGTGCACCTTCTTAAACTGAAGAGTGCCAATGAAATAGATGTTACAGGACTTAAGAAAAGCAACAGTCGGGTAATTTTTCTTCTAAAATATATTTTTAAAGTATAAAAGGAAGAAATTTGTATAATTCTAAAAGTTAAGAATCCTGGGGCATCATAAACACACATGTGACTTGGGTCTGTATCTTATTGCATGATTCAAATATACTATCATGGTGTGTGATACCCATTTAATTACATACTAGTCTGTGGCTTGTGGCTTGTGTTCTAATTATACCATGAAATTTTGTTTGTAATAAAATGAAAATGGCTTAATTTTTCTAATCTGTTTTTTGTTTGGTTACAAAGTTTAAGTTTTTTTTTTTTAAATCAGTCACTGAGGCCATTTTTTTCTCTCTGCTCTAATCCAAGCATTCAGTAGGTATCGTGAGTGCCAACTGACATTCTATCAGTTTAAAATAGTTCTGTAACCACACACTTTGGGAAATGTTGCTGTGGATTGGGGACCCATTAAAAAGCTTTATAAAAGAGAGAGGCGTTATCATGTTTGTACCCTAGGCGAGCAGTGTGGAGAACTGGTCCAAACCAGTGTGAGAATGGATGCTAGGAGACTCCATTGGAATCCGTTGTGTTGATACAAGTGAATGGTGATTAGGGTCTGAACTGAACCAAATGAAAGAGTTAGTGTTAGGAGCTATCAGGAATGTTATAAAAAGAAATATTTTCCTTGAGTTGAGTCACAACTTCTAAGATGTGTTTCTCCGTTTTTCAGGTCCAGAAAGCAGATTTAAATGCACCCATATGATTAGTCCCTTGACAACGGACTCATGTTAATTAAAATCATTGGAAACTGACTTATACAGGAATTAAGTAGACCTAGGTTTATATCCTTGCTCTGTCATAGCACAGACTTTCAGCATTTTCATTCTTAAAAAGGGAAATTCTTGACTACTTTTTTTAAGCACCTTTATTGTAATATGGTTCCTGTACTGTAAACTACACATATTTCAGATGTATACTTTGATGAATTTTGATAGAAGTATACACCAATGAAACCACTACCACAATCAAGATAGTTAACATTTCCATCATTCCCCAAGAGGTACAATTTTTGAATTCCCAGTTTATCCCTCCCCACTCCCTTTAACCCCCAGTAACCATCAGTTTGTTCTCTATTGACTGCTTTTCAAAGGTGGGGAAAATTAAAGATGTTATATGCTATATACCTTAGTGTCTGGTATAATAACTTTAGTTGACTGGGCAACCTTTTCTACTGATTCTGAACTCATATCCCCGAAAACCAGGGAACCTGCCACACACACACACACACACACACACACAAATCTTTAGGAATCTGGATTATCAATAAGAACTTTGATTAAAAAGCACAGGATTAGAACTATCGAAATAGCAGTGGCCAAAGAGGGTTGGAGGTAGGCAGGAGAAGTTGTTTCCCTAGCTCTGGGAAAGCCTGATGCAAAATTTATCTTTACTCTTTCTATAGCAGAGAATGATTCTTCAGGGCCTGGACCATTTGTGTTCCCAGAGCTGGAATTTCTGCCCCTGGGTAGGCAATGCTCTGTGCCACCCCGTCTCCCCTACTCCCTACTTTTGACCTTGCCACAGTCAGGTCCTGTTTTGGGGGTCCTGGGAGGTGTTCTGTCTCTTCCTGTGAGGCGTAGGTTACATTAGACTAAACAGTCCACCCTTGACTTACTGTTATAGTCCCTATGTTTAAGACATCACAGGGAATAATTTAAACTGATGGGTTGATGCTGCTCTTGAGGTAGGGAGCCTGGAGGAGCAGGGGCTACGGAGAAGGTGACTGGCTCCATTCTGGACCAGCTGAGTTTCAGATCCAGCCCATGGAGCTGGAATTCCAGTTGGCATTTAGTGGGAGTGTGAGTCTATAAAGTGCAAAGGTCTTGAGTCAAGCTCATTTTTCATGTTTCTTCATTACATATACCTTCCCTTCTGCCTAGAATGCTGTCCTCCCCCCTTGTTTGTCTGAAGTGAACTACAACTTGTCTTTTATCAACCAGTTCAAAGGTTTTTTTTCCTGCAAAGCAGCAACCCTGTAAGGAAGGTACTATTATTATACTGGTTTTTTAGATGAGGAAATTGAGATGTAGAGGTTAAATAACTTATTCAAGGTCACACCACTAGTAAGTAAAGTGACACTGGACACTCAGTAAGTACTTATTGTATGAGTAAAGTGTTCACGTTGGTCATCTCTCCACAGGGGGTTCAGGGAAACAGGTTTTTCCTTTTAGGCTAATATTTCTGGTGAAACAAAAGGCAATCCCCAAATGTTCTCTTTTCTCTGTTTCTATTACCATTGTCTTGGTTCAGGCCCTTCTGATCTCTTGTCAAGACTAGAGTAGTGGGCCCATTATTGGTCTCCTCCTCTGTGTCTTATTTCCTTGGTGATGCTATTACTGGAGTCATCTTTCCAAGATGCATATGTGACCCTGTTACCCACTTGCAGAAGATCCTTCATTGACTCCCCAGTGCCTGTAGCATTTCCTAATCCAGTCAAAAGAATGAACTCTTCTTCTGCCCTCAGTCTGGAATATTCTAGGGAAGGACCTCGCTTGGCTTGACTTGGGTCAGGTTCCCATTCTGGAACAAGTTATTGTGCTGGGGCAGTGGGAACACTGTGACTTGCCTAGCTTGAATCTTGTGCCCTTTCCTATGGCCAAGTTGGAAGTGGGGGACCAGGGTTGGGTGTGAAGCCTCACAAGGACTTGAGATTTGGGAGAGTCCACTCCTGAAGGATGTAGCTAGAAGGAGGAAAGGGTATTGAGTGGTACCGTAGAAGGGCAGGTAGACTCACTTGTGAGTAAATATTGTTGCAGCCTTTAGTCTCTCCCTGCATTTATGCTTTAGTTGGACATGTTTACTCTGCTGGGCACTGGGGTACAGAGGAGGGCAAGAGTGTAGGAGCTTTTCATCTGGTGGGGGCAGCAACAAGCAATCAAGCAACATGTCATGTCCACAGGAGAAAGCTGGGAAATTTGAATATACAGTGTATTGCTATGGTTCATAATTAAGTAATGGTGGGCATTTTTTTCCCCAAAGTATGAAATGAGCATTGTATTTACTCTCAGCTTTGCTTTTCCTGAGTTGTCAAATTTAGATGAGTCAAATTCTGGCTTGACCACCTCCTAGCTGTGTGACCTTATACTTGAGGACAGTTCTGAGTCTCAGTCTCCTCAGTTACAAAATGGGATGGTAATAGGATTATTGTGACAATTATATTTGATAATGCATTTAGAATGCTTGGCATAATATGCATAGTGAGACTCAAGAAATTGAATCTAACAAAAAATGTTTGAACAAGATACATAGGGTGAGATAGCAACTATGAAAAAACGTGAAACTGAGCTCCAATCTAAATTTTAAAGATACATAATTTTGAAAAAATATAAAGCAAAACTATGATATCCCTCTCATTATAGTCACAGCACCATCATACATAGAGCCATTGAGTTCCTCCTTGGGTCATTTGTGGTCAATGATATTACCTTCATTGAATTTGTGAGAATACCGAAGGCTTGGAGAGGTTAAATTCTGAAGCTGGAATGCAAATCTATCTTTTGACTTCAAATCTTAAGTCATTCACTTGTTCTTCAAAGTCTTATCACATATTAAGAGTAAATGACCTATATTGTAAAATGACAGACTAAAATTTTTGTCATTTGAAAATATGGCAGATATTCCTTGTACAAAGAATTTCATAGGCTTAGATCTTTGACTTTCCGTTTTCTTAACAGGCTCATTTCTGTTGGAAAGGATGCCTTGGGTGTGGGAGTAGGTGCCTACCTGTATGACTAGCATGTGAAAGAAGATACACCCACCTCTTCACACCTTTGCATCAGGCCAGAGTACAGCTGAGACAGCAAAGTCTGTGTTAGATGGTACCTCTTAGCTGCAGGGTGTGTTAATATTTATGGAGTAATTAGTGCATATGGGAATGGAAAATGACTTCTTCCCTCTTCTAAATTGCAACATTTATGTACTTGGAGGATTAAGAATCTTCCAGTTTTTGAGTAGCTTAACACCTCTAAATGCTAGTGCTTTCAAAAGAAACAAAAATCTTAAGTGGAATATATATATATATGTTAAAGCTGACCTCAATCTCTCACAGAAAATTCCAGCATTTCTGAGTATCAAAGGCTTTAAAACTGGAGACTTGAAACTTAAACCATTTTCCTCATATCCTGAAGGACCCGTTGAAAATCATGATTAAATATTTGAAAAGCTCAAAGCTTGAAATTGGAAAACAAGAATGGACTAGCTGTTTGCTGCTGTGGACAGGATGTGCTCTAAATTGCTGGAAAGCTACCCCAATTTCAAGACTGAATAAACTCTGAAATACTCTGATTCTTTATGTTATCAATTTACAGCAATGATTCTCTGTGTTGTGCTTTTTGGTCCAGAAATGCCAAATCTTTTAAAAGATGATACAGCTTTGAGTCCTTGGCTTGACTGTATAACTTTGAACTTCATGGCATGTCAATTTTGCCGTATTTATGGGAGAGCTATTCTGTGCATAACTTGCTCAGAGTTGCAAATATGATATGTGAATAATAATGGTAACTTTAAAATTGTCTGTATTTTATTTGAAGACTGTTAGCCATAAATTTGAAGTTTGAACTTATGTATTTCAATTTTGTATGTGGAAAAAGTACTGAATTAATGTAACAATCTTTTTAAAAACATATATTGTAATCTCAGTTCAGAATTTAACTGAAAATATAAAGCCCAAATGATTTCTGTATAGTAAATGGAACTATATAAAAGTAACTTGTGTGTGATTCTGAATACACAGACAACATTTTTTATTCTTCCTTAAAAAATATATCAAGACTTATCTCGTGGAATTTTATGGAAATACAAATAGAACAAGGTGTTGCAGACTGTTTAAAATCAGTGAAAAGGCCAAACTTTAGTTTTAAATTTAAAATGTATCTTTCTTAAAAGAAACTGGAAACCTGTTTACTTTTTGGTTGAATAGAAAGGGTTGTAAAGTCGGTTGAATACCCTTCACCGTTCAGTGACCCTTCACTGTTAACATTTTTGATAACTTCCCTCCTTTATCTTATCTGACTTTCCTTAGAACCTTTAATGTGATTCATACTAGTTACCTAAATTGTATAAAACTTCTTAGAGATTGCAGACAGTTTTGTCAATCCCAGGGAAAATTGAGCCTCTCTTGCCCAAATCTCTACTCAAATAGATTTTTATCTTCTATATCCAGAAGCTAGAAAAGGTACCTTCTGTTTTCAGTCAGAATCATACCTCAGTCCTTGTCTCTTATCTTTAGTTATTTGTACTTTTGTATGTATAGAGTGTATGACTAATTTGAGTATTGTGACTAACACAAGATTAGACAAGTTTTTGCTGTCTATAGAAGACAGTTTATAGGTTCTTGGAGCTTACTAAATCCAAGCATATTTCATAGATAAATTTTTAAAAGTTTAAGAAGAACATAAGACTTCAAATAAAGTAGTGAAAGCCTTTTCTGCTCATGGTTGCCTGTAACCTCAAATGAATAAAGCGTGTGGTGAATTATTTTACCATTAGTAAACCTCAGAACCTACTGAATCTTTGCCTTATGTTGTAGGTTGTGTTCACTTATTGTTTGTCACCACAACTAGATTATAAGCACCATGAGGACAGATGTTTGTTTTGCTCTCCACTCTAACCCCAGTGCCTAACATATAGCAGGTACTCAATAAATATTTATTGGATGGAAGAGTTCTATTTTTTTCTTCTCTTCTCTTTACTCTGTTTCATTTCCTCCCCATTTTCCTTCTACATACTTAATACTGATATGAATCATAGCTAATGGCTTTCAATAGTTCTTTTTTAATTGAAGTATAGTCAGTTTACAATGTTACGTCTCAATCATTTTTTTTAAAAAGAGCTTTATTGATGTATAATCTATGCCGTAAAATTCATCCATTTTAAGTGTACAATTCAATTATTTTTACTCCATTTACAGAGTTGTGCAGCCATCACCATACTTTTAGAACATTTCCTTACCCCCAAAAGATCCCTTGTGTTCGTTTGCAATCACTACCATTCTTACCCCAGTCCCAGGCAATCACTGATCCATTTCCTATCTCTCTAGCTTTGATGTTTTTGGGTATTTCATATAAATAGAATCATGCAGTGTGTGGTCTTTTGAGGTGAGTTCTTTCACTCAGCATAATTTTTTAAAAATTGAGATGAAATTCACAGAACATACAATTAACCATTTAAAAGTGTACAGTTCAATGACATTTTGCATTTAGTGCACTCAGTATTATGCAACCACTACGCCTGTTTTCAGTACTTTTTCATCATCCCAGAAAAACACCCAATACTGAATAAATGATCACTCCTCATTATCCCTTCTCCCTTTTCCCTGAACCATTAATCTCCTTTCTGTCTCTATGGATTTACCTGTTCTAGATAACTCATATTCAGAATATGAATCATACAATATTTAAACTTTTGTGTCTGACTTATTTCATTTAACATTTTTCATTCCTTTTTATGGCTGAATAATATTCCACAGCATGGATATACTGCAGTTTGTTTATTTGATCATCTATTGATGGACATTTGGGCTGTTTCCACTTTTTGGCTATTGTGAATAGTGCTGCTGTGAACATTTATGAACAAATGTCTCACTACCTGTTTTCATGCTTTTGAGTTCCACTCTATTTAGGAGTGGAATTGCTGGTTCACTTGGTAACGACATATACCTTTCTGAGGAACCACCAAATGGTTTGCCTCAGTGACCACACCATTTTACATTCCTACTAGCAGTGTTCAAGGGTTCCTATTTCTCTGTATCCTTGCCAATATTTGTTTTCCATTTTTTCTTGATGAAGGCATAAAAGGGATATTTTTTATTTTGATGAAGTGTAGTTTATTTTTACTTTTGTTGCTTGCGATTTTGGTGTCAAATATAAGAATCCATTGGTAAATTCAAAGTCATGAATATTTACTCCTGTTTTTTTCTAATAAAACTAATTTTAAAACTCTTTTTTTTTTTTTAGTAGTCTTAATTCTTTTATTTAGTTCTTTGATCCAATTTGAGTTAATTTTTGTATATGGAGTCAGGTAGTATTCCAACTTCTTTTTTTTTTTTTTTTTTTTTTTTTGTCCTGTGGGTATCCCATTGTCCTAGCGCTATTTGCTGAAGAGATTATTTCCACTGAATGGTGTTGACACTACTGAAAATCAATTAGCCATAGATGTTTGAGTTTGTTTCTGGACTCTCAGTTCTGTTCCATTGGTCTATATGTCTGTCCTCATGCCTATACCACACTGTACCTTTGTAATAAGTTTTTTGTTTGTTTGTTTTTGGCTTATAAACAACAGAAATTTATTTCTGACTGCTCTAGAGGCTATAGTAAGTTTTGAAATTGGGAGGTGTAAGTCCTGCCTTGTTTTTCTTCTTTGATATTGTTTTGGCTATTTGGAGCCTTTGTAATTCCCTATAAATCTGAGGATTAGCTTTTCCATTTCTACAAAAGAGGCCATCAGAGTATGCCTGAGTTTCACCTAAGGGAAAACTTAATTTATTATCAAATGGGTACTTCTACATGCTTTATCAAACAAACTGCCTGGACTATTAAGAAACATTTTTTTTCCCCTGAATTTGCTAACCTCAAAAGCTTAGAAACATCTGTTTACTTTGTATCTTTTAAAAAGTTAATGTCTTACTATGAAGAGTTACCGTCTTTTTCATGTTACTTAGTTTCTGTTGGTGGTCAGCACTGAGACTTTTTAGACTTCTCTCCATGCCCCACAGGATAAGAAAGGCAAGTAAATTTTAGATTAAAGAATTTATCTAAATTCAGTATGTTTGTATGTGTGTGTTTTGTTATTCTTTCTATCTATTTTATTTTATTTTTGATTGTGGTATAGTTGATGAGTAAATTGTTTATATCTAAAGTGTACCACATGATGATTTGATATATGTATACATTGTGAAAGGAGTACCACAGTCAAGTTAATTAAACATCCACAATGTGTTGTTCTGGTTTAGAAATTTCTGAAGAATGTACTTTCATAGACTACACAGTGAAGAAAATAAAGATGTCGCAACTTTTCCCATTTTGGGTTCTGCTTCCTTTAGGTTCAGTTTCCTTTAGTTTAGATCGTTAAATGTGTTATAGTTTCTCTCCACAGAAGCAAGATGAAATCAACTATAAAAGTGGTAGAAAGAGTTATAAAATAGTTAATACTTTTTAAAAAGCTGACTCCATGTAAATTTTTTATACTAAATGAGAAAGAAAGAAAACTTGACATTGATGGTGAGATTTTTCAAGAAAAAAGGTAAATAGAACATGTCTATAAAAAGATAGAGCACATTTACTCTAGTCTGACTCCATTTTTGTTAATGTCATTAGCCTCAGAACTGACTTTGTTCTCCATTTCAGTGGTATCCAGGCCAAAAAGTTGGATGTCCTTTGCCCTCACTTTAGTTTTTCACTAACTCACCAATTAGATTTGGTATCAATCCAATTAGATTTTAGTGTTTAGAGAGGATGTTTGTCGATACTGTACAGAAACTCCACTTAATAGAATGTTTGATTAGCCAGAACAAATTGAACAAACAAGGTAGATGAGAGTACTATATAATGCCTTTCTGTTTTCACATAATCTTCAACTGCCCAATGTTATATGATAAAGAACCTTTTATCTAATTAAACCTTCATTAGGTTTTTTTTTTTCAAAAGCTGTTTCCTTAAACATTTATTTTCATTAAAAGTACTTTGGGATGGTGGGAGAAAGGGAGATAGATGCAGAGGTAGACCACCATTACACTAAGAATGGCATGTTGAATCTAATTTGACTCTTTTGGGCTTCAGGTTTATAAGATGGGTCTTGAAAATTGCCTGTGTCTGAGGTTTTAGTTTAGAGTTCTAAATAGCATACACACTATCTCTAGCTATCAAAGAATGGAAAGAAATGGTAGCAGAACATAAGCTATGAGCCAATTGAACAAGTACTGATTTTTATTATGGTGAGTTGCATTTACTTGTTATGTGGTGTTTTTTGTCACATCTCATCCTACTGGATATGTAACAGATTTTTCAAGGCAAATGAGTATGTCCAGGATAAGCCATTGTTTAACCAATGATAATGAATATGCCCGTACAGATGTCTTCACTGATAGATTAACAAACATTTTAACTTTAATTCTTCTTTATGATTAAAGCAACTTTCTGTTGATTATCATTATTATAACAGGTAATTCTTTGAAGAAAGAAGATCCAAGATGGGCAAGAGAACAGGGATTGTGAATACAGGCTACCTTAGCGATCATGAACTTGAGAATTGTTTTTCAGCATCAGGCCACCGAGGGGCAGAGATGAGGTTTTTGTTTTGTTTTGTTTTTTGTTTTTAAGATTATAGTGAATAAAATCCTGTTAGCTCTGGAAAAATAAGGATGTTTAGCAGTAATTAATAAAACAGTTTATACCAACCATTAGAAATGCAAATCAAAACCATGATGAGATATTACTTTACACCCACTTGTTATTATAATAAAGACAGACAATAATAGGTGTTAGCCAGGATACAGAAGATTGGAACCCCCATATACTGCTGGTAGGAATGTAAAATTGTACAGTGGCTTTGGAAGACAGTCTGGCAGTTCCTCAGAAAGTTAAATATAGACTTAGCATTTGACCCGTCAATTCCAATCATAGGTGTATATGCAAGATAAATGAAAACATATATCTACATAAAATGTGTACATACGAATGTTCACAGTAGCATTATTCTTAATAGCCAAAAAGTAGGAAAACCCCAGATGTCCACCAATTGATGAATGGATAAAGAAATGTAGTATATCCATACAATGGAAAAATATTTGGCAACAAAAAGAAATTAAATATTGATACATACTACAAAAGGCCATATATTGTATTCTATTTATGTGATATGCCCAGAATAGGCAAACCTGTAGAAGACAGAAAGTAAATTATTGGTTGCCTAGGGCTAAGGGGATTGAGGAGAGTGGGGAATGAATGCTGATGGGTATGGGGTTTCATTTAGGGGTGATGAAAATATTCAAAAATTGCTTGTAGTGATGGAGGAACAGTTCTGTGAATATACTAAAAACCATTGAATTATATACAGTTCAAGTGGTAAACTGTGGTATGTGAATTATGTCTCAATAAAGTTGTTACTTTAAGAAAAACAAAGCTGTTTTATTTTTTCTCCATTCTGTCTCCAGCTATTACAGCACTAGGTCCCCTAAGAAGTTAAGCTATGGCCAAGTACAGTTATGGTTACTTCTATTTTTATTTATATTGACTCAGTCTTTATACTTGCAGTTAATTTATTTTAAGTGAAAAACACCCAGTTTTTTTTAACTGTTAATACTGATCTTAGAAAAGTACTCAGTTAATTTTGATTAGTTTGTGAGTACTAATATTTGATAAACTGAGCTAGTCTCAGAAATTATTCAGTTAAGACTCGAGGTACAAATTTCTAATGAGGACTTTAACTTCATTTTTTTTTAATGAGGGGGAGGTAGTTAGATTTATTCATTTATTTCTGTTTGGAGGCGGTACTGGGGATTGAACCCAGGACCTCTTGTGTGCTGAGCATGTGCTCTACCACTTGAGCTATATCCACCCCCCCAACTTCATTTTAAAAGACATTTTAACAGGGAAGCTTAGTGGTAGAGTGTGTGCTTAGCATGTATGAGGTCCTGCGTTCATTCCCCTGTGCCTCTATTAGAAAAAAAAATTTTTAGTAAGTAAACCTAATTACCCCCCAAGGAAAAAAAATTTAAATAATAATAAATAAAAGACATTTGGCCTTTAAAGAAAGAAGGTGCTTTCACAAAGTTGCAGTGTTACCTGGTTACCCTACTAGCATCCTCAGGGTAATCTTGGATGTTATCCTTCCAGGGCACGCGCGGGCACACACACACACAGTGGAATATTAGTCAGCCATAAAAAGAATGAAATTTTGCCATTTGCCACAACATGGATGGACCAGGAAGATATTATGCTTAATGAAATAAGTCAGACAGAGAAATGCAAATGCTGTATGTTTTCACTTATATGTGGAATCTAAGAAAATGAATAAATGTAACAAAACAGAAACAGACTCACAGATACAGAGAACTAGTGGTTACCAGTGGGGAGAGGGCTGAGAGGAGAGGAAAGATAGAGGAAGAGGATTAAGAGGTACAAACTACCAGGTATAAAATCAATAAGATACAAGGATATAATGTACAGCACAGGGAATATAGCCAATATTTTAAAATAACTTTAAATGAAGTATAATCTATAAAAGTATTGAATCACAATGTTGTATACCTAAAACTAATACAATATTGTAAATCAACTATATTTCAGTTTAAAAAAAAGATTAGGTTTGTCTGTGAGTGACAGAAAAATCCAAAATAATAGCACTTAAAGGAAGCCTTAAATCCAAGGCCAGTAGGACAGTGAGCTTCATGAAATTGTCAGGGATCCAGGTCATCCTGTCTTGCTACTCTGCAAGCGTATTTCTACTCTTTTCTATAGTTGAAAATCAAAAGATAATTAAAACAAATAAGACTAGGAATGTAATTGTTATTTAGAAATAAAAATAAAGTCTCAGGAGAAATAGCCAAAAGAGTTGATGCAGTTGCCTCTGGGGAGCAGGAATTGCAAGTAGGGACAGATGGATTAGAAGACTGCTGTGTTTTGTTGATGTTGTTTTCTTAGTTATAGCCTTACTGGCTATCCCAATTGGTTTTTAGATTTGTGCCATGTAAAAGTTTGAATAAAGACAAAATTTTTAGAAAGTTAATGTTCTTTAATACAGTGCTTATGCAACCTTTTTCACATAACAGTATATCTTGAAGGTCTCCATGGCAGTTCATATGGGTCTGTTACATCCATTTTAATGGCTGCGTAGAGATTTGTCCTCTAGCTATACTAGTATTTCCTTAACTTCTTTTTTTGTAGACAATTAGTTCCTTTTTTTTTTTTTTTTGCTATTACATGCAATGCTATGGTGATTATGAGGTAGATATAGATTTTATGTAAAACATATTTCTAGAAGTGGAATTATTGCTAGGTCAAAGACAGTTCACAGTTAAAATTTTGACAGAAGCTGCCAGATTTTCTTCCAAAATTTTAAGATCTCTCTGATAACTGTGTGGAGAATAGCTTGATGTGAAGCAAGATTGGCAGTGGGAAGACAAGTTTGGAGGCTGTTGCAATCATCCAGGCAAGAAATAATGCACTTCAGAGTACGGTAACAGTGGAAATGGAGAAAGGTAGATTGATTCAAGAAATAAAGTGGGTGGGAGAACAGATGGAATTGTTAATGAAGTAGATGTGAGTAATGAAAGGAAGGAAGGAGTCAGGATGATGCAGGGGACCAGTGACATCAATTAGAGTTGCCATGTGAGATGAAACCTACTTGCCATTGCCAGATTAGATGAATTCATAGATACTTTGTGGTGCTGACATTTTATGATTTGGGGATCCGTGACAACACCTTTATTTATAGATTGAATGATACCCATATTGAATACTTTGTCTTTTATAATGGTAGGCATGTAATTTTATTTGATTGATTTTTTAAATGGATAAACATTGACTATCACTAAACTGTACAGATTTTATCTTCTGTAAATCTCTGGAATCCATTTGTTTACCTCCTGTTTGCAGCCACACATCTAACCAATGAACTGCCTTCCTCCACCAGCTGCAGTCAGAGTGATCTTTATAAAATCCAGCCTGTGATGATTCCTTTTGCTCCAGTTCCTTCATAGTGTAACAGAAGTGCTGTGTCCACAGCTGACCCACTCACAGGGAACATTTCCAAGTGGTTCTGTTCAATTCTACCTTCTTTGAGGTATATAGGTTCCTCATCCTCTTTCCAGTGGTCTTATAGCTGTTGAGGACTGTGGGGAAATAGAGAGCTCTCAGTTGGGGGTATCAGTGGAGCAAGAAGATAGATATTCTATACTGGAGGACTCTCCTGCTGCTCCCCAGTATCGAGACAGAGAGTCCTTTCTTTCCTCTTCTTGCAGTTAATACTTCATTTCCCATTAAGCCTTGGTCACTGTTCTCCAGATTTTCCCTTCTGGTTTTGCAGTCACATCCAAGGGAATCTTTATCAGGTACTTAAGTCTTTATTCCTGCTCCTCTCCCCCAGCTGGAGGAGAAAGAAAATTCATAGAAACAACCAGTTTATTACTTCTAAATATTGCTCTTCCATAAGATGGCTTCCAAAATGGCCCTTGCTCACCTCTTCACCATCTCATCTGTGCTCTTTCCCCATAGTGCTCGTGCTCATGTCTTATCATACTTCTTTCATTTCCTGAAATCACAAGCCCTACCATGCTTAGACCTTACTTTCTGTAGACCTAGACCTCCCTTCCCTTTCTCTAGATACTCTTCCTATATTCTCACAAAGTACTCGCCTTTGTTGTAGTATGTATCACACTGTTATGATTATGATATGATTATTTTTGGTCACTCTTCAGCTAGCTCCTAAGATCTTTGTGGGCAGGGGCCATATCTGAATCACTTTCATTTCCTCTCTGAATAGCATAGTGCCTGTCATGGGAGGGCTCAGTAATTACTTGCTGTATATTGTATGAATGTGTATTTGGCACCAACCAACACTGAGTGACTTTTATTTAGTTTAGAAATTCAATATAGAAGAACAATATAGAGGAAAATTGTGATTTTTAGAAGAGGCTACTTTAATGAGCCAGGTAGTAAAAGCCTCAAAAAAAAAAAAAAAAAAAAAAAAAAAAAGATGGTCAGCTCACAAAACAACTCATTCGAGAAGCTTGGTGTTTGAGGGAAGCAGCTCTGTGAATTATATAACTAGAGGCCCTAGCAGGGTCAGATAAGAGTCTTTCCATAGGTAGTGGGAAGATGGATATCAGATGTTGGACAGACTAGAGAAAAGACTCAGTGGGGTGAGCCCCGTTGTTAGCACACAGTCACGTGTACCAGCAGAAACTACCATACCTAGGCAGACACATCATTGGAGCTTTTGCTTTAAACTTTGATGACCATGTACCTGGTTTAACAAGATTCTATAGAAAGAGAGAAAAAGTAAAGAATAGCAGCATGATTTCCCTCCTCTGACCCATGTAGAAAGCAGAATGAATCTGTGTGTGAAATGATGGTGGATTTTTTTTCCCCCTGCTTTTGCTTTTGTTTTCCTTCCCTTCCCTTCTCTTCCTTTTTTCTTAATTGTCAGCCAACAGTGAGCCCTCTAGTTTACTAATTGGGTCACAGAACCCTAAATAAGTTACCCAGCACTTTTCTTGTTGGTTTTCTTACCTCATTGGTCCTCCTGACACCCCGATTCTCCCTCATCTATGTTTCTAGGCACCCTGGGACATTTACATTCTCCAAATACTTTCATGCCTTTGCAACTTTTCTCAGACTATTTCATCCTCCCAGAGGTGCACTTTCATCCCCTGGCCTATGGGAGCCCAGCACACCTGCCACCTATTGGTGACAGTCCTTCCTGGCAGTCCCCTTGTTATGATAAACCACTCTAATGGGCCTGCCCTAACAGCTACTTTGTATTCCCCTTTTGAGATTTACTATGCTATGCTGTGTTGTACATGCTGAGGTCCCCTCAATACAAGACCCTCATGAATGCCCTGCTCCTGTTATCTACTTGTGTACAGAGCCGGTGCTGCTAACATCCTGCCAGCCTAGCTTTAAGCTGAGTGTGCCTATTGTTTGCCTTTCCAGCAGTCATAGAATCTTGTATCCTGAGCTTTGCCCTGCCCTAGCAGTGCTTGGATTATGTTCTCCAGGTTTTTATACCATTTCCTGCCACATTCATAATGAAGATTCTGTTATCTTGTTCATCATGTTTCAATTTAAAATAGGAGAGACTTTTGGAAATGTTTTCAAATTCTCCAGCAGGTTCTTAATATCACCAAATAAAATATTCTGCCTGCTCAAAGAACCAGAATTTTCAGGGCATTTCAGCATTTAGGAGCTCGTTTAATCAGGAATGATGAATTTTAGTTTCCACTGAGATTGCATTTGTTAATGTTTTGAGGCATATATTTTTAGATCAGGAGACCTAAATTTGAAGGCTTCAGATTTCTTACCAGTATTTGTTTATAATAGAAAAAGGAGAGCGTTTAAGGCATAATTTTCTGTTGAAAGATTTTCTCATACTTGTTATACTGGTTAAATATACTGGTTGTTATATGGTGGATCTACATAAGGTCTGATCTGCTCTGTTTTGAACTCTAAGCAGTGGTGAAATGAGAATGGACAGTGTCTGACTGCTGTAGTCATTGATTGCATTCTCTGTGTGCCTTGGCAGTATATCTTGCTCCAAACTGTAGCTGTTTCCTCTGGCCCTATAAAGGCTTATAACGTGTACTAATTTAAAATGAAATAACATGTAGGTTTATCAGGCAGCATGTTTTTACCCATTTTGCTTACCTTTTCATCCACTCAGTCATCCATTCAAGCTAAATGCCTTATCTCTTTTTTGTTTTTAATTACATTTTACACTGCAAGTCAACTTTTTTTTTTTCATTTTTGAATTCTTTCACAGAGGGAATGCTTTAGGAATTTAAAAATCATTTTGTCTTCTTTGCATGATGCATGAAAGTTGTGATTTTAAGTTTGCATTTTAAAATGTTGATTCCTTCTTTTATGTCTTTGTTTTACACATACTGTTCTTATTTTATGCTAGTTCTATAATCTTGATATCTAGACCTTTGAGGTATCCCTGAAAGCACCCATGCTAAATTGTTTCAGTTTATAATTTTAGGTTATATACTGATGTTCGGTAGGGTTTTAATTACGGAAATCTGTTGAGCCCGGGGTTGAAGGCTTAAGCTGGTGTACATTTCATCTGCCTACCTGAGTGACAAGCACATGTGTTTCAAATGATCAAAGGAAACTCTCCTGCATCCTTCAAGCTAGAATGCAAGCTCCATGAAATCAGGGATCTTTGTTTTGTTCACTAATGTTTCCCAAATTGTCTACTGCAGTGCATGACACATACTAGGTACTCTATCAATATTTGTTGAACTGAATTTATCTTTCTTTCCTGGTAGTTGGATTAATTTTGACTAATTGACTCTTCTTGAGAAAGTAGTGAGGGACTATTGTAGGTACTTTCAGGAATGGCTGGGGTTTTCTTTTGAGTATTCACCTGTTTGTTCCAGTAACATGACTTTGACTCCATGCTGTGCAAAAAAGATAATTCTAATCCTATTGTGATGAATGAGCATTTGCCTTCTTCCTGGGTCTATATTTGTTTCAGAGGCCTCCTCACATTAGAGTTTGGATCTCTGGGCCATCTTCTATTTATTTTTCACTAATCTTCAAGTTTCTGTTTTTTGGAGGGTTAAAAGCTATATTTTATATATTTTTTAAAATAAAAATAATCAGATTAAACTAAGAAGATAAAAACTCCCACCTTGTTCAAATGATATAATTCAGTAGTAAGAATATAGATAACCATCAAACATAAGGAATGGTACATGAAAAGTAGGAAATTAGCAAAAAGAAACCTCTTGTGTTTTTTTAACCTAAAGACATGTGATACATTTTTCTGATTAATATACTGACCATGGATCACCCATCACCCACCATGAGTGGAGAAAACCCACCCATATTGGGGGAAAATTATAACCATATTGATGGTTAATTTTTCATTTTAGTGTAATACTCATTAAATTATTTAAAAATGAGATGTAAATGCTATTAACCAGCAGGTCTTGGGATTATCTTTAAAGAAGAAAACTATTTGATATCATAATATTACCAGTAAATTTAGTAGACTTCTTATTCATTTGGTGTGATATAAACCTTAGATGGAACTTGGATGTGAGCAGAAATAAAATTGCCAGCCTCAGTATGTTGATGTTATAGAGCTCATCTTGAAAGAGATATATTATCCTTTATATTGTCTTTATATGATCATGTTGAACTACTCTCTGTGGTTGATTATGGAAGGGTATGAATTGACCCACCACTTGGGATTGAGGTGCTTAGTTCTCTTGTCAAAGATCTTGCAAAAAGAGAGGGTAAAGATGGGGTCATGTGACATAATGATGACTAAATGTTGCTTCTTTGTTTTGCAGTGCCGGTTCCTAGCAGATTTGATCGGCGAGTATCAGGTGGGTGTTCTTTTTCATAAAATACTACTCAAATGCTATTTTGAGATAGGATTATCATACATAAAAATAAATTAATCTTCTTAATAAAAAGATAAATTGATAGCAATATAGAACATTATAAAAATTACTGTGATTCTTTCATTGTGTCTCATTTTAAATTCTAAGTTTATATGTTCATATTTTTATATTATTATAATTAGTTTGTCTCATTTATGTCATTATCTTTTTCTAAGGTCATAATTATGGCTTCTAAACACTACTTTTCATGTTACTACTTCTCGCATTCCATTGTTGAGCCACCAAAGTTATCGCCTCAGTTATAGTGCTGGGAGGAGCATTCTCTGGTCAGAGACTGAATTTTGCCTGGGTTTTTTCTGTGTATTGCCTTCTAGATACAGTCTACAACATAGGCTGCAGGGAGAAAGGCTGCAGAGGCCTCTTTTCCAGCACCATCTCACTAATATGGACAGTGCCTTCTCCTATCATTTAGGTGTAAAATAGTACATCAGATTTATTTGACATTCCTTTGATTATTAACAAAAATGAACATTTTCCAGATATGGAAATCTGTTTTTATTTTCTTGTATGGGACTAGTTTGATAATACTTTTCCCATTTATTTATTGTGGTCTGGATTATTTTTTAATAAGTGTGTATAAATTTCTATCATGATTTTTAACCTTTTGAAATTTGTAATACAAAAATTTCCAGATTGATTGTGCTACTTATTTTAATTTTGCTGTTTTTTATTTACTCAAAAACTTTGATCTGTGACTGGTACCTTGAACACTACCTGGCACATGGCAGTTACTTAGTAAATATTTATTGAATACATATATATTCTTCTTTTTTTGTCGTAATTGTTCCTAAACTGAGAAGGTCCTCTTTTTTTCATAGAGTTGATAAATATGTTTTCTGAAAGTTTTTCTTATAATTAAAATGCTTGACTTTTGGATACATCTAGAGTTCATTTGGTTGTACAGTTGGGATGCTAATGTGTTTCAGAAGTGCTATGTGAGCTGTATGTGAAACATCGTTTTTTCATATCCCTTGTTCTGGGAAGGTTTCTTGATCTTAAATTGTCATATGACCTAACATCTGGTAAGGCTCAAAATCCCTTTTCTATCTCTCAATTTTTTCTTTGAAAAAATCTGTTTATTTATGTTTTCAGAAAGCCTTTGGTAAGGTTGTACACCAAAGTCTGTTGGAAGGAGATCGAAGAATGTGTTGTTATGTATAGAAAGTCATTTACAGAGAGGAAACAGAGTAGGAATTAAGGTTGGTATGAGACCCATGAGCTACTATCTCCCATTTCTGTTCATACCTACCCTGCACCCTTTTTTCACCCCAAAGGTTAGTAATAGCTCTTGACATCTGTAGGACAGGCCTGGGAGTTGGAGAGTACAGTGACAGCTCCTCCAGAGGTCACAGATGGTCACAGATAAATTGCTGCTTGAGCTGTTCGTCAGTGTGGTTCAGCCCTTGAACTCTGTAGAGGACTCAGACAGGTACTTGGTATTACCCTCCACCTTAGCTTTTACAAT
Organism: Camelus bactrianus; assembly: GCF_048773025.1. Classification (NCBI taxonomy): domain Eukaryota; kingdom Metazoa; phylum Chordata; class Mammalia; order Artiodactyla; family Camelidae; genus Camelus; species Camelus bactrianus. The sequence goes on from NC_133555.1 coordinate 34,444,645, forward strand.
CTTATTGAAGATTTAAAACTTTTTAATATCATTCAAATGTTAAATGAAAATAAAAGATTCTTAATAGAATCCAAAATGATTATGCCGGAGAGAAAATAACTGTTAGCAATAGCTAACATTTTTTGAGTGCAGGCTGTGTTCTAGCTGCACAGTTTTAAGATCTTTCTAAATGCCTGCCTTGTGTTGTTGAATATGATCCTGGAATATGCACTGGAAATTGAAAAACATGGTTACTATTTGGCTGGTGCCAAAAAGGATGTATTCTAGGTGGAAGAATGTCTTAAGACTGAAAGGGGGATGGACTGGACCTGGCTTGTCTGGCTGTCGTGGAGGAGATAAAATAAGATTGGAAAGGGAGTTGAGGAATGGGCTCCTGATGTGATCCAAGGATTTCAGCTAAAACTAGCTGTGTGAGGACGTGTGCTGTGTCGAAGACTTCAACAACTCAGGGTGTCTGACTGAATAATAATCTGGAACGTAAAGCAGCATAGGCAAGCTAGCTGTTGTGGAGTGTCTCCTGTGAGCCAGACCTTGTGTTTTAAATGTCACCTTCTATTATTATCCTTTACGTGGGTCTAGTATTGTTATCTCCTCTTACCATTGAAGAGACTGAGGATTGAGGCCACAGAGAAATACCAAGTGAGGAGTGAATGAATCCAAGCTCAGACACCAGTGCATGTAGCTTTGAAGATAAGCTCTTCCCCTCCTTGATGCTGCCTCTCCCTTGTAAATCACGGAAATTGAAAAGCTGTGCCTTCCAAATCCTAAATTCTAGCAGAACAGTCCCTCTACAGCAAGTGATAAATACATCAAATAAGAGTTCATAAATCCTTTAAAGGCAGTTTTCTTGAAATAGTAGTGAATTAATGTTAACTGTTTTTGAGTTTAAATGTTAGTGTGATTCTGTTAACTTAAAAACTTCATCCAAAAGAATATAACCCCTTCATTTCATAAATTTCTGTTTTTAAGCCACCCTGCCTGTAGTATTTTGTTATGGCAGCCCTAGATGACTAATATACCCAGGCTGTATCAACTCTTCATGGGGGCTGGCAGGACAGCACAGAGCCTCAAACCTGTGACTGGGATCTGTGCTCACTTCTTTACAGAAGTGAAGAGGTTTTCTCTTACAAGCATATTTTAATGATTCACGTTTCTGGATAAAGGAAGCACCAATTAATATTTGGAAGAAGGAATTGTGTTGGATCATCTATAATCACTTTGTACAGTTTCCTATTACTAAATAGTGACATCTGCTGGAGAACTGTGGCAAAATAAATTCCCTCAAATGAGGGGCTGTGCCGCTCTTTTTGTCTTCATCTTCAGTAGGTCTTGAGCATCTTATGACATTCAGTGTAGTTCTTGAGACTACATATGGGATCATACAGACTCTGAGCCTCCTCTGGTAACTTGTACCCTGAGACAAGCTTCCTGATGTGTAGAACCATGAGGGGCAACAGTCACATAGACACTTAAAAATGGATTTTTGTATAGAAAATAAGAAAACTAATTTGGGATCAGGACCAGGAAGAAGGAGGGAGGTTGAGTGTAAACAGGGGAAGAGGGCAAAGGGAGGTGAGCCTGAAGTTCAAAAGAAAGGAGAAAAAAATCAGAAAAATAAAAGAATTTTTCCACAAGTAGAAACATATTAATAATTTTAATGAAAATGACTACTTTTGTTTAAATCATAGTGCTGTACCTTAAGACTTGAAAACTATAACATTTGTTGCTTCAAGTTACATTGGTATCTAAAAATATAAAAATGAACTAAGTTGCTAAAATACTTTCCTGCAAAAATCAGAGGAAAAGCAAGCCTGGAAATAGGCTAGCTCAAGACTAAGTGTCATTATCAGTAAAATCCTGTCAGTCTCATCGTTAAAGGCTTATTATTTTAAACTTTTCAAATGAAAATTTTCATACATATGCAAAAGTAGAGAAAGTATAATAATAACCATGTACCAATCTATCTCCAAAATGAGGTTTTTTAAAATGCTTTTTTTTTTAAGGTTTTTTTTTTAAGGGGTGGTAACTAGGTTTATTTATTTAATTCTCTTTAAAATAGAGGTACTGGAGATTGAATTCACGACCTCATGCATGCTAAGCATGCACTTTACCACTGAGCTATACCCTCCCCCAAAATGCATTTTTCTAAGACGACATTTTGAAATCCTGGACCAAGGAGTAGTAAATGGAGTAGACAATAAAGTTTGAATACGAGAATATTTCTAAAGTAGAGTCTAATGTATTCATTGGATCATTGTGAAAGAAGGAAGCCATGATGAATTCCACATTTCTAGTTTAGAAAACTGGCCTGATAATGACAACATTAATCAAGAACACAGAGAACCAGGAGGTTTGCAATTTAATATGGTGTCTGGTTAGCTGCCCTCAATGCAGCTTCCTCAATCTTCTCCCCAAATACCTATGAAGGTACAAAAAGTGGCAGCAATAATGTCTAAAAACTCAGGAGGGTGTCTATCTTAATCTTTAGGACAGATCTGAGATAAACTTCTGATTCCTTGTGTAAACAGAAATGGCTTGGAGAAAGATAGTCATTATTATCTATGTAGCATTGTCACTTCCCTGGCTCAGATACTCAAAGCCTGCACCAGCCAGGGACTGGGCAGGGCTCTGTGCAGAATATCACCTGATATTGTTGTAGGGACCAGATTGGTGTCTGTCCTCATACTCTCTTCTCCCTCATTTTTCCCATCTCTTTAAGGATACTGGGCCCCTGTTGGACAGGCAGAGTACTGATGGCATTACAGTACGGAAGGCGTGGTCTACACAAGCAGAGTACTGTAGGCTGGGCAGAGAAGGGAGTCTTGTCAATAGGACATGCTGGGAGTCGCCATTTCTCGGGTATTTCAATAGTTCAGAGAATCCGTGAGGAAGGGGAAGCTGGAATGCAGCTAGACCAGGGCTGCAGTGAGTAAATGTCTCTAAGAAACCAGGAGTTAAATTAAGAGTGGTATGTATCAGCTTATCCCCTTGTTGTAGATAAATAGTTTTTAGCCATCACACAATGAATTGAGTGTAGGGTCAAGAACCATTTATATTCCTTACCTGCTAAAAAATGAGAAATAAACCCTAACAAACAATACAGGGCCTATGAATGAACTTGGCAGATTAAGGGTATAAGAAAAATGAAGATTAGAAAGGTCCATGCCAAATGCTCATAGAGTACAAAAATCATTGCCTTTATGAATTCTGAGTAAAAAGCCAAGGAAAGAATAGGCTGAAGTGAAACAAGAAATGGGTTTGATAAGGAAAGACTATATGGAAACTAAATGCAATAAGCAGAAATAAAATACATAGAGAAGGCCAAAAAAAAGCAAAATTGTTAAGAGCAAAATCTGTGATGGAAGACAGCCTTAAAGATTGTTGAAAGAGCTGAGATAGAGAATAGAACCAAGGCAATAATAATTAATATTCCTAAAACCAGGACAAATGGAGCAGAAGTGATAAAAGTAATAGTTCAGAGAGCTGGCGTTTGTTGCCTCCTTCCTGTGTGCCAGGCACTTGTCTACTTGAATCCTTATGGCAGTCCTCGGAGGAGAATCACTACTGTTAGCTCCATTATGCAGAAGAGAAGGTGGAAACTTGAAGTAAATCACCCCAGGTCACACAGCTATCGCAGATAATTGAGGATTTATTAGAAGAAAAATTTCCTAGCTGTAATGGCCTGTAATAAATGTATTGTGAAGAAGAAACAGTTGCATTCTAGGCAACACCAGTGATCACGTCTAGATCATTCCTGGCAAAACAGTTTTGTTAGTGAGGACATTAACTTTTTTATTCACTAGATAATTCGTTGTGTCTGCCATTGTGACACCTAAGGGTAAGATTTTAAAATCATGACTTGTACTGACATCTCCAGTTCTAATCCTTCTGTTCCATATTTGTATTCCCCTTTTCTCCAATGAAAAACATCTGTGTGTTTATTCATTTATTCAAAACAGAAGACTTTTTGAATTGCTATACCACAACCAACAGCAGTTCTTTTTTGTCACTGGAATATAGCCCACTGAGGATTGGTGGTCAGAGTACTATGTTCAGAAGCTACTTAAAATAATCTTCCTTTCCTTTTCTGAGGTTCTGTTACCAACCTGATATGTGGTTAGGTTCATTTGTTTCTCTTTGTTTTCAGTTATAGGGTCCTTCCATCTTTAATCAGTTAAATTTTTTAAACATATAAAACATTTTAATATGACTTAAATGTCAAAACTAAGAGAAAGTTTTCTCGGAGAAGTTTCATTCCCTTTCCTATACCTTCTTTTTTGTTTCTGCCTACCTTTTAGAAAACAATTTTTACTTTCTGATTTATGCTTCTCTTATTTCCTTTTGGAAGAATAAATAGGTTATTTTTTATGTATATATTCATATTTATGTTTATCCCTTGCCCCCATTCTTAGCTCTCCTTCTTTCTCATGGAAGTCCTTTCTCATGGAAGGGATGGCATACTATGTAGTATACTCGTTACCTTGCTTTTTTTTCCTCCTAGAACTCACTATTTATTAGCCTATGGAGATCTTCCTCCTCCTTTCTTATAACTGTATTGTTCAGATGGGTATTTACATCATTTCTGATACTCTGCTATTATAAACAATTGTCCAGTAAATATTTTTTAAATCTTTGAATTATAACAAAGACAAGTCTTGCAGCCACCTGGCACAAACACAGGTTACCTACAAAGAAAATCAAGTTGGTCTTAGATTTATGTAATATTGTACCTAGAACAGAACCTGACACATAGTATTTGTTTTGTTTAAAATTCATTCTTATTTTTTAAGTCATTCATGTACATAATGATGTTAAGATATTTTAATTGATTCTTTTTGTAATTGCTCAAATTCCATACCCATGTGTTTGTATTGCATATATTGTACTTTGTGGTTTTCCATCTCTTCTTCATAACTGAGCAGAGACAGCACCTCCTTACTTGTTCCTGCTACTTCCATAGGATTTAGTAGATTTTTTTTTTAATCGTCTCTCTCCTATTTGGACTGCCAATTCCTAGAGAGCTGCTTTTCAACACCTAAAGAAAGGCTGGCATTACTAGCTACTTAATATATTTGTTAATCGAAGGAAGAGATTGTAAAAATCATTATAACTTTAGAAAACAATGAATAAAATGAAATTGTGTTCATTTCCTATTTTTCCAGTAAAAGCACACATCTGTTTTATTCATTTTTCTTTTTACTTTTTCTTTCCAAATTTAGTCTGTGCTGAGACCTATAATCCTGATGAGGAAGAGGAAGATACTGATCCAAGGGTAAGACCTGCAGCAAAGGTATTAGGTAGAATTGTTTTAGTCCCCACTCCCCTCCTCTCTACATGCCAGATCTAGTCATGCTGATATTTAAAATAAATACAAATTAAAATCTCATCAAGATGCCATTTCTTATGTAAAAGATTGACAGTCATTAAGAAGAATGAAAGCAGGATTGGTTGAGGTTGTGGTAAGAAGGGGTGCCTAGCTGTAGCCGTCAGAGCCTTATTGTCAAGCCAGCTGACTCAGCAGTTACCTGAAGGAGAATTCCTCCCTAACGGTCAGATCCTTCCTAAGGAGATTATTGCAGTGTTGTAATAGTGAAAAATGGAAACAGCATGAATGAACCAAAGTAGGGGATTCCAGGGGCTAAATTATGGTACATTCGAGTCAAGAGAATCTGCAGCCATTGGAAATGATGGTACTGGACTGGATTTAAATGATATGGAATGATGTGTATTTGAGGTACATTTTTATAGATCATTTTGTAAAATAAAAATAACTTTAAAATATTTATTTATCTATTTACTTATTTACATAAAGATTTATACCTGGAAGGACATATCCCAGATATTAACAGCAGTTGTGGCAGGACTAGGTTGACTTTTGGGTGCTTTTTTAAAATCTCAAGGTTACAAGGTTGTACAATTTACAAATTACTTTTATAAAAGCAAATTTGAAAACTATCTTTTTAAAAAGATTGATGTTATAAAAGAAACTTTAATGATCTTCCAAGCATGCCTTACAATGAGTAGACTATGAAAGATTTCTGAAGTATTCTAATAATAAAATGCTACCATTGTGTGAATATAATAGATACGTAGGTTTAAAAATTTTTTTATTCTGGATATTATAAAGTTCTTGATGACTTTAAAAAGTTAAAATGATTTTTGCTAACTTTTTAATATCATAAATTTAAAATACTTAATACTTGACATCTGTTACTTCTGGTCAAATTAAGTGGGTTCAGAAGCTACTTTTTTTTTAGTGTAAAGATAATACTTAGGAAGGAGCTTGATAGGTCTCAATTATAATAGCAGTGCTAGACAAGAATTATTTCTTTTTATAGAAATAATTCAATAAACATTTACTGAATATCTATAATATTAGTAATAATTTGGAGGCACCTACTAAATACCAGGTACTGTTTTAAACACTGCATGTAGTAACTCATTCAACCCTTTTGACAACTCTAATTTTGTAGATATCATTACTTTTACTGGTAATACTAAGTTGTTGATGTTTGAACTATAGCTTGCTTAGCCATTGTCTACTTGCCATCTCCACTTAGATTTCAAAAGGCAACTCAAACTGAGCTCCTGATTCTTTCCCTTTAAATATTCTTTTTCACCCACAGTCTTCCCCAGCTCATTTCATAGCAGCTCCATTCTTCCTGTTGCTCAGGTCCAAAATTTTAGGGTCACCCTCAGCTCCTCTCACTTTTTCACACCTATGTTCAATTTTTCAGCAAATCCATTGGGCTCAGTCTTAAAAACATATCCAAAATTCCCCTACTTCTCAAACCTCCATGGCTACCACCCTGGTCCTAGTCACAACTATTTAACACTAGGATAATCGTAGTAGCTTCCTGACTTCCACTCTTGCCTCCCTCAAGGCTGATCTTCACTCAGGAGCCAATGTGAGCCTTTAAAAACATTAGTCAGACCTCTTCCCTTCCTCACGTTGCCCCCATGTCACTAGAGAAAAGAACCAATTCTGTGACCTGCAGTGCCCTCTGTGAATGTGGGCATCACCTCCACCTAATCCCCAAACCTGATCTCTTTCTGATCCTTCCCCCTCGCTCTGCATCAGTCGCATCTCTCTCCTGCTTCTTCTCAAGCATGCTGTTCACCTGCAAGAAGACCTTGTTTTCACTTGCTGTTCCCTCTGCTTGAGCTGCTCTTTGCACAGAGATGTCCACATAACCCACTCCCTCAGGTTGTCCTCACTTCCTTGAGACCTTTATACAAATGTCACCTATTCACACTCACACACACATTTTTAATCATCCTTCTGTATTACTTCTCTCCTTAGCCTTGTCACTCTCTAACATATTTTATGTATTCATTGAATGTGAGAATAGGTGTTTTTATCTTGTGTCCACTGCTGTGTCCCAAGGGCTAAGACAGAGCCTGACACCTAATAGGTGCTTAGTATTTGTTGAATGAACAAATATCTAACCCCCCACTTTACGGATGAGGACTCTGAGGTTCCCAGTGAATAGCTGACTTGCTGCCAGCACACAGCCGGTGGGTGGTCCAGGGTGGGTGCTCTTCACCCCCTATCACATTGCCCATCCATGATCAGAGCACTGCTTAGTATTTGTAAAGAAATAAAATTGCAGCATGTGCTCTTAATCTTTCCCATTTTTAGGAGAAAGAAATATACCAATTTGTAAGTAAAGTAATATTGTAAAATTCCATTTTAAAATTTCCCTGGTTTTATTTGAATTGGCAGGTGATTCATCCTAAAACTGATCAACAGAGATGCAGACTTCAGGAAGCTTGCAAAGATATTCTTCTTTTCAAAAATCTTGATCAGGTAACATTGCTTTAAAAAATATTGTTGTTTTTCAGTTTTTGTTCTATTCATCATTTAAACAGTTTTTAGCATCTTAGCCACAGCCAAATGAAGCATAAAACCTTAGATCCACCCTAGTTACAAACATTTGCATTGTATTGAGCACCACAACACATAATGAACTTTTCAGATGACTTTTAGTGTTTCTCTGCTTTGGTACTCCTCTCAGACAGTATCATTTGAGGACCATGTGGTTTGGTCATGTTAAAAGGAAATGTTCAACAGACATAGAAAACAAATTTATGGTTACCGGTGGGTAAGGGGGTGGGAAGGGGATAAATTGGGAGTTTGAGATTTGCAGATACGAACTATTATATATAAAATAGATAAACAACAAGTTTATACTGTATAGCACAGGGAACCATATTCAATATCTTGTAGTAACCTATAATGAAAAAGAATATGAAAATGAATATATGTATTATGACTGAACTATTCTGTACACCAGAAATTGACACAATGGTGTAAATTGACTATACTTCAATTAAAAAAAAAAGGAAATGTTCAGATTTGCATGATGCTGGCTTAGTTTGGAGGGTCTGAATTCATGCTGCAGAGTAATTTCTCCAAAGATGCCAGTGTAGAGTTCTCCTCATTGGTAGCAGTTAACCCACTAAGAGTGTGTGACTTTGTGATGTCTTCTCACACCTTTGTTGTGAAACACCTCTTGTGATTACTTCTCAGCAAAGACGACAGGCATGGGGCACACACAGAGTAGTATGTGTCTGCAAAGCCCAAGCACAGGATCTATGCCTGTGCCTGTCTTCCCTCCCTGGGTGAAGACAGAGAACAGGGGCTACGTCCTGAGAACAGAGACTCTTCAAATTTTCTGTTTCTTCTCTGGTTTGAGCTCCCTGAAGCTATATGAATGGCTAAGGTGCTGGGCCTACGGGGAATCCCAGAATGTACAGAGACAGGAAGGATGGGAAATGGAATTCTCCTGCTGCCCAGCTCCTGCAAATAAGTCTTCTAAAGATATCCCCACAGCCCTCCCTGGGAATCTGGCTGGTCAAACATGAGTTCATGATATATCAGTCAAGGGTATCAACCATCCCTGGTGTCTGTAAACCAGTCTGCTTGGTAACTGTGTGGTTATAGGAATAGCCAGAACTTCAATCAGAGTTTTATTAGTCTGAGACTGAGTAAAACAAGGACATGACTTCAAGGAAAGGATTGTGAGAAATACTAGTCTGTGTCAGCTGTTTTCCTTGGAAGACTCATCTGTAGTGATAGAAAGGGGACTTGCTTCTTTATCTACTATGAATAAAACCCCTTGTAAATGTTATACAGCAGATGTTCTAAAGGAATTTGCTGTGTCAGTCCAATATTGAGTTTTCTAAGTGTTGGAGAACATGATTTTACCATTTTAGTATTGAAGAATGAAAACTGAATTTTCACATTTAATTATATTTTTCTAACATTTTATTCAAATACAATAAAGTAGAAAGAATTTTACAGAACATGCATTTATCTGTTGCCTTGATTCTAACTTCAACATTTTACTATGCTTGTTGTGCTATATACCATCTACCCTCAGCAAAAGGGTTGGCAAACTTGTTCTTAAAGAACCAGGTAGTAAATATTTTTGTCACAACTACTCAACTATGTTATTGTAGCAGGAAAGCAGCCACAGACAATGCATAAATGAAAGAGTATGGTGTATTCCAATAAAACATTATTTACAAAAACAGCTATTTGCTCGCCCCTGCATTAACTCTTTTTTTTTTTTTTTTTTTGCATACATTTCCGAGTAAATTGCAGATCTCAGTATAAGTCCCCTTAAATACTTTGGCATGCATATCATGAACTAGAGGTCATTATTTGTTTATATTTTTTTAATGTAAAGTTTGCATATAATGAAATGCATGCATGAATTTTAAGTGTGCATTCACTTAAGTTTGACAAATGCATACGCTTAGGTAATCCAAACCCCTGCCAAGATATAGAATATTGCCACCACCCCCAGAAAGTTGCCTCATGCCCCTTTATGATCAGTTCTTGCTCCCCTTCCCCAGAGGCAGCTATTATTTCGATTTGTTCTACCATAAATTAATTTTGCCTTCTAGGATTTCATATAAATGGAATCATACAGTATGTACTCTTTTGTGTGAGACTTCTTTCACTCAGCACAATGTTTTTGAGGTTCTTTCATGTTGTTACATGTATCAGTAGTTCCAACATTCCATTTTCTTTTTTTGCTTTTTATTTTGAACTAGTTTTAGACTTATAAAAAAGCTATAAATATAGTAAAGAGTTCCCATATACCCCTCATCTAGCTTCCCCTAATATTAGCATCTTATATACCCATAGTACAATTATCAAAACCAGGAAATTAACATTGTTACAATACCATTAGTTAAACTACAAACATTACTCAGATTTCATCAGTTTTCTTACTAATGTTTTTTTTCTAGTCAATGATCCAGTCCCCTAGTCTCCTCCAACTTGTGATAGTTTTCAGTCCTTCCTAGCATTTCATGATTTTGACATTTTGAAGAATGCTAGTTATAGAATGTACCTCAGTTTGAATCTGTCTCATGTTTCCTCATGATTGAAATATGGTTATGTATTTTTAGCCAGGCTACCACAGAAATTACATCATGTCCTTCTCAGAGCATCATATCCAGGGGTCCGTGATGTCAATGTGTCATTGCTAGTGATGTTAGCTCATTCCCTTTTATTGCTGAGTAATATTCCATTGTATGAAAATACCAGTTTGCTTATCCATTCTTCTGGAGATGGATACCTGGTCTATTTCTTGGGTTTGGCTCTTAAGAATAGTGCTGTGGACATTTTGTGCAAGCCTTTTTATGAACTTTTTTTTTTCATTTTTCTTCAGTAAAATAGCTGAGTGCAAAATTGCTGGGTCATAGGGTAGGTATTGTTTGATTTTATAAAAATCTACCAGTTCTTTTTCAAAGTGGTTGTACTATTGTGTATTCCTTCCAATAATATTTGACATTCCCAGTTGTTCTGTATCTTTACCAACATTTTATATTGTTTAGCTTTTCAAATTTTAGATATTCTGGTGACTGTATTTGTTTCCATTTTAAAAAATTTATTTTGCAAATTTCTGTTTTTAAATTTTCAAATTTCCAGAGAAGTTGAAAGAATAGTACCATGAACACTCATATATCTTTTACCTAGACTGATCAGTTGTTAACATTTTGCTACACTCTTTCTCTTGTTGTGTAGTTACACACATATATATGTGTAAACTATTTTTTTTTTGTTTGAGCCATTTGTGAATATGTTTAAGACATCATGACTCATAGCCACTAAATACCTTAATATGTATTTTCCAAGAACAAGGATATTCTCCTACATTAACGTAATACCATTATTAAACCCAAGATATTTAACACTGGTGTAATAATACTACCTAAATACAGTCCATATTCAAGTTTTCCCAGTAAAGCTTTCTACAGCTTTTTTGTTTTGTTTTTCCATCCTGAATCACATGTTGCTTTTGGTTGTCATGATGTCGTTTTAGTCCCCTCTAACCTAGAATACTTCCTTTGCACCTTATTCTATATCTCATGACACTGATGTTTTTGGAGAGTACAGGCCAAAATAAGAATTACTCAGAACAAGAGGCTGCCAGTGGACAGCCCACAGGCCAGATATAGCCAGGTATAGATATATGTGTTTGGTCTGTATTGTATGTGAAAATTTGACTTTGTTACCTGTATTTAAACATGAGATTTCTGGCAATACTGGGCTCACATTCCACATGATTGCAGATGACACATGAGTAGCAAGCCTTCCTTTTTAATATTTGTCAACTTATACAGTATTCAATACCTATGGAACTATGAAACTAAAGAGATGCTTTTTGGTGATAATTATTTCGGGTAGCACAGATACACTGACAGAACACTAAATCACATGGAATTATGCAGCAGTAAAATTATTTCCTTGCCAGGTCTTCAGTCCACATTCCTCCCAAGAGAAAAATTTTCTTTGAGTTGAGGCTAGTGTTTAGTGCCCCCTCACAGTCACTGAGCTCCCTGACAGAGGAACACTGGCCCTAGATTGAGACCCCCGTTTTGTTAGAATTTAATAGCATTGTTTTATTTTCATTATACGTATCAGTACAGTTACTTTCTGGTTATGGCAGGTAACACTGGTAAGTAAGTAATTGTATGTGTTGTATATAAATGATTGAAGCAATATGAGCAGTCTGATAATAGATCTTGTTTATTGAGTACCTGTTATGTGATGAATACTTTCCTTAGATTTTTCTCCTTTAGTCATAAAAATTGATAAGCTAGAAACTACCTATTAAAGCCTTTTTACATATGAAGAAACTGAGGCTCAGCGAAGTTAATTGATGTGCTTGGCTGGTTAGAGCAGTTGTACTGTTCCATGGTCTCTGAGGGCACTTCAGCCCTTTAGATTTTATAATCCTGGTAAGATCAACACCTGTAGGAAGGTGGCATCACCTGCCTTTACACATGACATAATGGATCCATCAAGGGAGGTGACAGTCTTGTGAGTCATGGGAGAATGGGCCTCATGATTTAGACACCTATTTTTGCATAAATTATAGAATTTTTTCAAAATAACACTGCCTCAGAAAACTTAGCAACTGTGCTGTGTACATGGAGAGGCAAAGCTGAATGGTCACAGGAAAGCATCTGTTTCCGATAGCACTTAGGTTTCTGCTTGAATGTGGGGAACAGTCTGATGTGAGGACTTCTACCATGTAGTCACCAACTGAGATAAGCAGTTATTTTTTTCCCCACAAATGTGAAAGCCATCTTTTCTCCTTGTGTGTTCCCCGTAGGAACAACTTTCTCAAGTCCTTGATGCTATGTTTGAAAGAACAGTCAAAGCTGATGAGCATGTCATTGACCAAGGAGATGATGGAGACAACTTTTATGTCATTGAACGGTAGGAGACAGAGCTATGCAATTGCATGGCTGTACTTAATAAGATTCATGACTGAGGGCAAGTGCTCCACGCTCTGCTTTGTTCAGCCCAGACAGGACTTATGGCCAAGTGAACAAACTTCTCAAAGTTTTCCCCTCTCTGTCCACAGCCTGCCCTGCTCTGTCTGCTGCTGCCCTAAGTCCTCAGTATGACCCATACTTGGGTTGCCACTATCTACAGTTACATAAGATGTGCAAGGTGTGCTTTATAGACATGTTGTTTGCCAGTGTTCAAATGAATTGATTTCCTGAAGAATAACCATGACACTATTGTTATCTGGATCATTTAATCCTAGCCTAATTTTACACTTGAGTATCCTGCCTCAACCTGTATACCCCTAGCCCCGTCTAGCCGTGTTGGGATACATAAAATGTGTGGATTTGACCCACTCGCCTTGGGGTATCCTAACCTCTTGAGCTATAAGTATCATCTGGGGGGTCTCCTTCTGACCACCTCTCAGTCCTGAAAGGAACACCCTCATCAGAATTTAAGGTCAATAAGATGTTGCTTCGCCAGTATCTTCCATTAATTATTTTTCATTTTTTCCTTTCAAAGTACTTTCCAAATTATAGAAATATTACACAAATAGTACAAAAATTCTTATAAACCTAGGTTCCCAGGTGAATGTTTTACCACATTAGCGTTATTGTTTGAGAGTAATTTGCAGGCATAATGCTGTTTTATCTCTGGATACTTCAGTGTGTATTTCCTAAAAACAGGACATTCTCTTACATAAGCATAAACTAATTATAAAAATCAGAAATTGACATTTTATACAGTACCGTCATCTACTGTACAGATCTTATTCATTTTTTTCTATTCATTCTCTGATTTTTGAGGTTCTTTTAATCTCCGTCCAGTAACTGTACTAGATTCAGTTAGTCCTCTTGTCAAACCTTTGCGCATTCAGGTTCTTGAACAGAAAATCTTCAAGAATGTACTCCTTGGGTAACCTTTGAGCCCTTGATATCTGTGACAAATGATTACAATTGGAAGAAATGTTTTCATTAAAGTGTGAAGATGATACAAGTAATACATTCTTAAAGACTGTTTTACTTTTGTCTGTTATGCTCATGCTTCCTATATAGGGTTCTGTAAGTAGTGACAGAATAATTTTTTAAAGTTATGCCACCACTTCCAGCAGCCACCTTTCCCACTTGCTCTGCCATGTGCTCCCAGTGGTTACCTTCAGTCTGGGAAATAAACACTTACCTGCGCATATCCATAGCTTAAAGGTTGAAACGCTTGTCTACAGAGGGAATTATTTGTTGTGATATGTGTAAATGAGAGGGACTATCTTTTGTATGCAGTGAAAGTAATTATTAACAAATTGAAGAGACTGTCATTTAAATAAAAAGATACTGTTCCTAGCCTCAGAAAACTCATTTCACTTTCTAGTTGGAGAGATAGACACTTAAATAGATAATTATTATGTAATTTGGTGATAACAACAATGATAAAAAAATATGCCCCGTTATTTGGAAGAGAACCTGAGTGGGCGAGGACTCTGCTTTGCGGCTTCCTGAAATTGTGTTGTTCCCAAAATTAAGATGCTAGTGTCTCCTGGAAGGGAGACTGAAAATACATAAGTGAATTTACCCTGAATTCCATGTTTTCTACTCGCAGCCTTGTTACTTTTGCCTTGTCCATCAGGTCTGGTACAGGTCAGCTTCCTTTCTGAGTGGTGAGCTCCCTTGAGGACAGGGTTGGTGCCATGTAACTGATATTTGAGTGATTGGTTTTATTCTCTGCTTCTTGTGTAACATTTGATACTTAGTGATTTTATCAAACAAATGGAAGCTCTTTGTAGGAAATTTAGGGGGAAAAACAGGAAAGAAAGTAATTTAGCTATGATTTCATCGACAGAGTATAGTCTTCTATTTTTTTCCTATGCTTTACTGTTAGGTCAGATCCATTACCCTAAAATTTGGTTCAGATATCAAGACTGATCATTACCACATACACAGAATAACAGGGTATGAAAAGATTTACTACTCACACAACAAAGCTTTTGAGGGAGAGCAGGGCAGGTTTCCAAGAGGTCCAGAAATGACTTGAGACAGCAGGGAGAGGTGACTAGCTTAGAGTCAGGCTGCTGTTATATATGGTCAGGTGCTTGTGTTGTTTGAATTTCCCGTCGGCACCACGTGAGGGACACCCAGGTTTTCTTATCAGCTTTCCCATATGTGAGACAGAAGAGGAAGAAGGATGGTGAGGTAGGGTTTAAAAGCTGTTAACAATAAACATGAGAAACGTAGTCAACTCTCTATTTTTATATATATATATATTTATACAAATACACACACACACACACACACACACACACACACTTTTTGGGTCATAGATTGTTGTGTGACCTGATTTTTAAAATCTATTTTAAGTAGTTTGCCTTGGGATGCAATATTATTCTATGTCAGCATTTATATTCACTGCATAATATGAATATAGAGATATATTTGACCTGTCCCCTATTGTTAGCAGATTAAATTGTGATTTTTGCTGATGTAAATATTACCTGGTATGCATCCCTGAAGTTAAATATTCTCCAATATCTTTGATGATCTCTTTAGAATGTCTAGAAATGAAATTGCTGTGTCAAAGGGTCTCTTTAAGGAATTTGTTATGTTGTTAATTATCTTACAGAAACTTTGAAACATTTACATTTACTTCAGTGGTGTATTGAGAGTGCCTAGTTATCCCAATACTTGTCTGTTCTGATTTTTTTTCTTCAGCAGTCATTATCAATAGATAGAAAATTGCATCTTTTTGTTTATTTTAATCAGTGTTTTACATCCTAGTTTTCAACAGACAAAACAAAACCCGTACAATCATTTCAATACCTACAGGGCAAGCAGTTGACAAAATTCAATGCCTTTTCATGATAAAAACTCTAAGCTAACTAGGAGTAGAAGGGACTTTTCTCCAACCTGATTAAAGGCATTTATAAAAAACCTACAGCCAGCCTCATACTTAATGATGAAAGGTTGAATGTTTTCCCCTTAAGAATGAGAACAAGACAAGCATGTCTGCTCTCATCACTTCTGTTCAATATTGTACTATAGATCCTAACCAGTGCAATAGAGAAAAAAAAAAAAAAAAAAAAAAAAAAAAAAAGAAGAAGAAGAAGAAAAAAGAAAAGAAGGAACAGAGAAAGAGGGAGTGACAAAAAGGAAGAAATAAAACTGTCTTTGTTTGAAGATGACATGATCCTCTAGAAAATGCCACGTCCTATACAAAAGCCATTAGAGCTAATAAGTGAGTTTAATCAAGGTCACAGAGTATGAAGTCAAAATGCAAAAATCTATTATGTTTCTATATACTAGCAAAAATCTGTTGGAAATGCCCTATAACAAGGTTTTATATCATATGTACCTTCTATTCATGTACACCTGCCAGTTATTAAATTTATTATTGGAAGTAATAAATGACATTCTTTCTTGTTATACTTCCAGGGGAACCTATGATATTTTAGTAACGAAAGATAATCAAACCCGCTCTGTTGGTCAGTATGACAACCATGGCAGTTTTGGAGAACTAGCTCTGATGTACAACACCCCGAGAGCTGCTACCATTGTCGCCACTTCAGAAGGCTCCCTCTGGGGACTGGTGAGTTAGAGAAATGGTTCTCCTTGCATGGCATGGTATTAATTACCCTTACTTCTGGTTCTCTGTCTTTGAGCTGTTGGTTCACATTATATTTTATAGTCTCAGTTATCTGAAAGACATTGTGGAAGGTCTTGTACCAGTATGTTTTTCCATTTCTCTGAAATGACTTATCAACAAAACATATATTCCAAATTATAGGGAGAAGACCAGGTCTTATGACCTTGTAGTCATGTCAGCTCTTGTTACATTTTCTGTTTATGGTTTTATCAGACAAGTAGAGAGAGGAGGGATAACTCTCTGCACAAGAAACAGCCTAGAAAAATAAGGGTCATTGAAAGCTCTGCCAATGGTGTTGCCTATTTCTGACTATCCCAGAACCACCTTTTCTCAGTGTTCAGCCATCTACTTGGTCACTGGTCCATGTGAATATTTAATTGACTTAGATGACTTGAAAGTCTAATAACCATATTCTGGGAAAGAGAACTTTCCTATAATGTCTTAGGCATAATACTGCTATGATGTTGTCCTCTATTGTACATGACCTACCTTGCTTCCTTCAGTATCAAGCCTTCAGAATATATAACTGTCTTCCTTCTTAAACAATAATCATCTTCTTTACAAATTACAAATTTTATTTTTAAAATGTTGACATTTATCGAAATATATTTCCATTTACCCTACAAACAGAATTAAATGTATACCATGGAATTATCAATATATTTCCTCAAATTAAATCTCATTTTAAAGCCATAGTAGAGCACTTCATTGTGATATACTAATATAGAATTAAGAATGCCCCTGAGAGATGAAAGATATAATGGCTTAAGAATATATCACACATTTGGGATCCCACTGCTTAAAATCTCAAGGTAGATCAATAAGTAATGGAGGAAAATAAACTCAGTTTTAAAATACACTGATGCCAACTTCTGTACCAGGCCAAGATGGAATAGCCGCATTCCTCACTAGTCTTCCCTCTTAAAACTAAAAAACTCTGGATATCATACAACAAACAAACACAGGAGACCCTGAAAGATGGAAAGGAGAAGGTGGACTGGCTAGGGATCTCAGGACTTAAGGAAGGACATAACAGTGAGTTCCCCAAGTTTTCTTATTAATTCCATATATCCCAGGTAGAGTTCTGGAAAAACGTACAACCCAGACCATTGACAGGTACACATAAAAACAACCCCAAGAAAAGTTTGCTCCCTTTACCCAAAGGACTAGGAAAAGGGCAGCCTAGCAGAACAGAACAGAAAACCTTTTTGACAATACCACCTTACTCCAGCCAAATACCAAAGGAAAAACTGCTTCTACCTCTTCACACTCTCTCTTGCTTGAGTGAAAGTCAGTAGAAACTTTCTTAGGGAACTTCTGCAGTCACAGGAAAGGGTAGCATTCATTTTCACTTTTGAACTTCAGGGCTATTTACTTGACTCTGAACACTTGCTGCCTGAGGGAGCTGCCATTTCATGGTAGGGGTTTCCTCTTGATGGCTCCCTTGGAAGCTCCCTGAAAGCTGAGTCTGTGTCTGGTGCTTTTTTATATCCTCCATAGTCACAGGAATTGGCCTTGCACAGCCTGAGAGTTCTGGAAAGTACAAAATTATACGTAGAAAGGGTTGGAACACAGATAAGTCACTCTACAAAATATCAGTTGCTTTCTTTTCAGCTAGAAATACAGTTTGTTGCTGCGATCGTAGTCATCTTTCTAACATGGTAGGTGGATTTTTTAAATACTGCTTTTTTGACAGTGACTACTCAAACATAAGGAAGGGAGCTTTATAATTCCCATTGTCTCAGTCTTGACTATTCTCCTTCCACAGCTGTCTTGGCCTAGATGGACTGCAAAAACATGTAGAAGTTCTAAATTTCTGAATTCTAAAGATAATAGAGTAATATTCCAAAGTATAACAGTAACTTTTAAAATACTTTTAAAATGATACATCCCTAACCCTAGACTTCAAAATAGTGGTGGCAAGTGATGCAACCCATTAGAGCAATCAAAGATTGAATGGCTCTTTTCAAGCAGACAGATGGAGAATAAAATGGGGGCAGAATCTTGCTAAATGCTGGTGAGCAGACATTATTTGTGGAGCAGTTTAAGAAGAGAGGGTAGGAGTCTGCCATCCTTACACTAGGAATGTAGGGCGCAGTAGGTGACTTCTGTAAGGCAGATGAAACATGGCACAGGTTAGGGCCAGGGAATTCTGTAGCTGATGAAATATGAGCCAGTGAAAACTATTTAGGCACCTCAACTCAGTTGTTTTCTATGTGTTTTCTCCACCCTACTCCCACCCCATCATCAAGAATACTAAAATAGCAAACCTACAGCTAACCATGCCTTTACCCCCTTGCTGTTTTTCATTCTGCCAGCCTTTAGGATGTCATTACTATACTCCCCCCACCAAAAAAAAAAAAAATCGTTCTATTCCTGAGAGTCCGAAGTGGAAGAAAGGTACAATTAACTTAGGTACAAATAACTACTTACCCATTTAGGAACCTAAGCAGCTAACATTCTCCTGGCTGCTGGTCTCTCCCCACACATGCATACACATATCTGAGAGGTGCCTGGCTATAGCTCTGGTTAGCTGTTTCCTAAGTCCGAATCCGTAACTTGCTAGGATCAAAGTACCTTTCATATGCCTGCCTTTTATCTTGAGCCTCCTTCATCTCTCTGTTAATCTACCTCTCCTTCAGTCCCAGACAAGTTTATATTTTTGTGACAAAATTATCCTTGATCACTCCAGCCTACCCTGATCTCTCTGTCCTCAGAATTCTTGTAGCACTTACTTTGTCTCTATAGTTTATCTAGCACATTTCACATGCTATCTTGAACTGTAGATTTTTTTATTTCTATAAGTTTTGAGTTGTCTCCTCATTGAAACTGTAAAGTCCGTGAGGGAAAAAACCATCTGACTATTTTATCTCTCTTTTTTGAAGGTGCATCTTTTCACATTTAACAATGACTGTCAGCTCACAAATGTTTGACTGGGAGTTTTTTCTTTTGTGTTCTATTTATGACCCATAGGTGGCACCCACTGAGTGCTAGATAGCAAGCAACAACATGTGGGACGTCTGCCTGGCTCAGGGCACAGGACTTTTTCTTCCCGTGATGACTCAGATTGAGATATCATTAAACACTCAGTTGACCCAGTACCTTCCATAGACCTCTAACATTTGCTGTGGCCTAGTTAATTAAACCGTACACGTTCTCTTACATAGACACTTATCAGAATTTTCATATTCTTTCTTGTAGGACCGTGTGACTTTTAGAAGAATCATAGTGAAAAACAATGCAAAAAAGAGGAAGATGTTTGAATCATTTATTGAATCTGTGCCACTCCTTAAATCACTAGAGGTAAAAAGTCTATTTGAATGAGTCTGTGGGAGTTTAAGAAAAAAGCTATTAAAATTATCCTCTTGTTAGTTTTTTAAAACCATGCTGTTTTAGCCCATTTCTGTGTTGTACAGATATACTATTGGTGACTTTCCGTTAAGGTCTTTTCCTTGTAATTTGCGAGTATATCCATTGTTTCAGGTGTCAGAACGAATGAAGATCGTGGATGTAATAGGAGAGAAGATCTATAAGGATGGAGAGCGCATAATCACTCAGGTGAGTGGGGGCCTTGTGCAGGGCCTCCTTTCCTGGAAGTCACCTCCTGAAGGACTAGTGCGTCATTGTCCTCTCACTTTCAGAGCTCATGTTGTGAGGTACTCAGGCACACTTCCTACAGAGTCTTCTGAAGACCATTGGCGTTCATCTCACTGACATATACATGTCTCTTGCCTCCGTTCACCTTTCCTTGGCTTCTGGTGTTTGTTCTCTTGGGTGTCATTTTCTTTTAATCCTGAGTAAGCCTCGTTCATTGCTGTCAAAATTTGGAGATCGAAGGGTTGTGCCCTTTATCTTTGCTATGTTTGGCACAAAGTGCCCTCTAAGGTAATCCAACACAAACCAGAGTCTTCAGTCTTCAGATTTGTAAGGTGTCTTTAGTGTTTCCTTTGTGCCTTTTTCTCATGTTATTTTTGGGTACTATAAGAATCAGCACACAAGGAACTAGAACATTATGATGAGTGCTGTGTAATAATTTTTCTTGTCTACTATGTTTACGTTTTTAATTATATGTAAACGATATTACAGACTTTTCCAGGGGTAAAACTCTTCTTATGGTTTTGGCAAGATTACTGGGAAGATAACTTGTTGGTCTGGGTTAGGGAATGTGTCCTTCCTTGAACCCAGAGCTGGGGCTAGAAAGAGGACTCAGATTAGTCAAGCCTAAGTCCTCAGCCCTGTTGGGGCCTGTGACTGGAGCTTGCCCGACCAGTACCACAGGGATTAGTCAGGCTTATCACAGAAGGAGAGAGAGAGATGCTCCCAGAGAAAAACGACTAACCAAAAAATGATGTCTACTCTTAGTGGCATCTCTAAATGCCTTTTTTTCCCCCCTAAGTGCCTTTGTTTTCTAGATATCCCCATGGTTAATAATTCTTTTGATTAGTAATTGGTTTGATTCTGTAAACATTTATTAAGGTAGACAGGTAGGACCAGATACAAGTGCTATGAAGGAGCATATGAATGACAGTGAAAACATAGAAAAGGAAGTATTGCATATGGTTTCATGGAGGAAACACCATTTGAGTTAAGCTTAAAGAACAGGTACAGTTTCAGCAGCTGAGGTCAGGGAAAGGTCTTTCAATGCAAGAGAACAATATGTGCAGAGGCCTGTGGGTGTGAGCTGTCTTCCAGGGCAAGTATCCTGGTACGGTAAGAATGTAGGGTGAGTTGCGGGAATGGGACATATTGACTGGCCACATTTGCTTCTGAACCTGAGGTATTTTAATTTATCCCCAAAGGACTTCTCCTTCATCCTGAAAGCCTTAGGCCTTCAGGAGGTATGTCAAGAGATTTGTCAAGAGATTTTCAGTAAGTATGTCAAGAGGTGTGAAAAGCTACAGTATTTTTCTGGGATGTCTGTGTTCTTGAAGATAGACATGCTAGGTGGTGGTACAGAATGGACACAAATTAAGATGATACCCAGCTTATTATAGACCCCTTTTGGCAGTGTCTCTGGACCAAGGGTTCTCAAAGTGAGGTCCCTGGACTAGTGGCTTCATGTAGGAATGTTAGCAATTGTTAGAAATGTCAGTTCTTGGGCCCCACCGCAGACCTACTGCAGAAGCTGTGCTTTATGCTGTTTTGTTTATTTATGTGGTCAGCTTTGTTACGGTATATTTTACATACAATAAAATTACCAAGTTTAATTTTTTTTTTAATTTTTGGGGGGGATGGTAATTAGGTTTGTTTGTTTATAATGGCAGTGCAGGGGATTGAACCCAGGACCTCATGCATGTTAGGCCCGCACTCTACCACTGAGCTATACCCTCCCCCTAAAATTACCAAGTTTAAATATACAATTTAGAGTTTTATAACCACCCTTATAATAATAGTGTATGGCATTTCTCTCACCCAAGAAAGTTCCCTCATTTGCATTTTTAGTCAGTCCCCTCCCCGACCCCCTTACTCCTAGAAACCACTGATCTGCTTTCTATCAGTATAGAAATTCCTCTTATAAATGAAACCATATAACAATGTAGTCTTTTGTGTCTGACTTCTTCCTCTTAGGATAATGTTTTTGAGATTTATCCATGTTGTTGTACGTATCAGAGAGTCATTCCTTTTTATTGCTGAGTAGTATTTCATTGTGTAGATGTACCATATTTTGTCTTTCCATTCACCAGTTGAGGGACATTTGGGGTCTTTCCAGTTTTTGGCAACTATGAATAAAGCTACAATAAACATTCACATACAAGTCTTTGTATGGACGTTTTTATGGAATTGCTGAGTCGTGTGGTAAATGTATGTTTAACAAATTGCCAAACTGGTTTTTAAAATGTCTACCATTTCACAGTGTTCGAGAGTTCCAATTGCTCTGTATCCTCATCAGCACTTAGTATTAGTATCTTTAATTTTTAACCATTTTTGTATGAAGTGATATCTCATTTTGGTTTTATTTTGCATTTCCCTGATGTCTGATGTTGTTGGGGATCTTTTCCTGTGGTTGCTTGCCATCCATGTGGTCTTTGGTGAAGTGTCTGTGCACATCTTTTGACCTATTTAAAATTAGGTCATTTGGCTTCGTATTACTGAGTTGTAAGAGTTTTTTATGTATTCTGAGTACAAATCCTTTATCAGGGAAATGGTTTGCAAATATTTCTCCCAAAATGTGTCTATAGCTTGTCTCTTCATTTTATTAATGATATCTTTTAAAAAGCAAAAGTTTAAAAAAATTTGATGAGTCCAGTTTGCTATTTTTTTCTCTTGTAATTCATTCTTTTTGTGCTCTATTTTAAAAAAAAGTTCTTTGCACAATCAGTGAGATTTTCTCCTATTTTACTTGTAGGCAAGCACTGTTCAATAGAAATATTATGATTGTAAAATTATTATAAATCAATAAAAAATGTAAAAAAAAAAGAAATATGTGAGAGCAGAGGAATGTAAGACCAGCCACAGCAGGGGGCTATGCAGGAGGCCCAGGCTAACTATTAAGTGATACCTAGGGGGAGGGTATAGCTCAGTGGCAGAGTGCATGCTTAGCATGCACGAGGTCCTGGGTTCAATCCCAAGTACCTCCATTGAAATGAATAAAAACCTAAATACCTCTCCCCCCTCCAAAAACAAAAAGCCAAACCAAAAAAAAAAAAAAATAAAAAGTAAATAAGAAGTGATCCCTGTACCTTTCCTGTGATTTACACTTTGAGATGACACAGGTTTCTTTGCCTGCAGTAGGAAAGGTTCAATAGCTGTACTGGTTCCCCAGTTCCCTGAATGGAACTAAACTCACATTTGGTACCAGCAGCATCTATCCAAAATGTGACCCTTTGTCCCAGCAGCCTCTATTGCAGCTTTTGCTTGGGCGGGGTTAGGATGCCAGCAACTTCTGCAGGTCCCAGGTCTGTACCGGAAGCCAGCCCCCAGGACTGCTGCCTGCATGCATATTCCCTCAGTCCTTGAAGTAAGCACTTTAAATTATGGATGTCATATATCTATCTAAACAAACAGCTCAGGCACCGCCCTCTACCACCTGTGACTTTTTTGGCTTTTCTCTACCATTCACCACCCTATTCTTGGTCACCAGGGTGTTTCCATACATTTGAATCTTTATTACTCTTTATCTCCCAGCAGCACTGAACACTAGTAATTACATCGTCATTTATGAAACTCTCTTCTTGGACATAGAAACAATCTTCCCTCTTGGTGACCCTTCCTCTGACTTCTCTTTAGTTTCCTCCATGGCTTCCCATCCTTCATCAACTCCTCTCATGAAGCTATTTTTGTCATGCTAGAGCTTCTTGGTAATTTGGCTCTGCTGAATGTAGGGTACCTACCCAACATAGCAGCAGGGGGACCCACAGACACCCCTTTCTAAAGCTGTGGCTTTTCACTCACATGGAGCAGTGATTATTACATGGTAACGTGGCACGAGATTGACCCCAGAATGTCAGCCACAGCTCTGTATGGTGCCTGCTTAGAGCTCTGTGTGGTTGTCGAAGGACGTGAAGTCTTATGAATGCTCAGAAGATGTATAGATTCTCACTGAAGACATAAGACCCACAGGGAATGAGAGCACATAATTAGCACTGAATTATTTAACATAGATGGTCATAGCTCCAGAAGTTAAGTGAGCGATCTGAGACTGAAGTATGTCTAAAAGCCTCATCTTTCGTATCTGCTTGCCTACCTCTCACTTCCTTCCAGCCTTTGCTCAAATCTCACCCACTCAATGAAGCTCTATTGAATATTATAACATCTCCTCCCCCAGCTCTCCAGATCCCATATTCCCTGCTCTACTTTTTCCTAGAGTCCTTACTGCCTTCCAGTTCAGCAGTGTAACTTACTGATTAATTATGTGGGTCACTTCGTTTGTTTACCCTACCAGACTGTAAGTTCCACAAGGGTGGGAATATTGTTTGTCCACTGATTTATCTCACATGCTTATTAGAACAGTGCCTGGTATATAATAAACAGTTAATTACTTGTTGAATTACCTGAATGACTGGTTCAGCTAAGTGGTTTAAAATTAAAACAAGCAAAGAAAAGCCTGAGGCTCATAAAGATGACATCAACCAACAACAAAACACTTCCCTCATCAAGACAGGGCTTTCTCCATATCTGCGCTGTCCTCTAGAGTGCTACATTTGATGGTCAAGATTATCCCTGGGCCTCATGACCCAGGGCTAGTCAGGAGTCACCTTGATACAGTCAGTGACAGTCTTGGCTACTGACCCCTTGTCATAGGTTTCAGTAGAAGACCAACATGAGCAGTAAGAATAGCAATGCTCTGTGCAGTTGCCAGTTAGCATATTCATGGAGACAAGTGTGAATATTCCATGTTAGGAAGTGAGAGATATTTGTCAGTCATAGTTTAATTGATATCCTCTCGCTTTGTTCTGAATTTGTTAGCCATTGGTTGGTTTATAGTTTTGGAAAATAAATACAAATTGGAGCTCGTGTCATGAAAAAATGATCTATTTCTGTGTCCCTCTTCAGTACATATGTATGGCTCTGACCTGACCTCCTCTCCCTTTTCAGGGTGAAAAGGCTGATAGCTTTTACATTATAGCATCCGGCGAAGTGAGCATCTTGATTAAAAGCAAGGTGAGTTTATGAGCTGTGGTGTGAGTTATGCCAGGGGAGATCCAGATGTCAGGTGTATGCACAGAAAGTAACTGGTTTAAATAATGTGAACTATGTTTAGTGTACCAAAACCATCATTGTTTTGTGAGATGTGTGACTGGCAAAGACTGGTTTTTAAGCCCATTCATTGATAAAGATTTAGTATATATTTTTCTTGTTCCTATTGCCTTTTCCTCTGTTATGTAATTAATGACATGAAAAATATTGGCCTGTAAATCAGTAGGAAAAAGATAAGTACCCTAATAGAAAATGGGGAAATTTTCTAGTAAAAAAAATGTGGGTGTTAAGTATGAAAAAAATGTTCCTTTTAGAGCACAAGGAAGGGAGGTCTCTAGGACAATTATTATCATGGCCATCTGGTGATAGGGGGACCAAGAAAACTGATGACCTGTAGTTGGGAAGAGTGACTCTTACCAAAAATCCATCATCATCAGATTTCCTGTTTCGATTTCTTTTAAGAATAAATAATTTGTCATAAAATCTTATGGTAGCTCACAGAGAAAAAAAATGTGACAATGAGTGTGTATATTTCCTGTATGACTGAAAAATTGTGCTGAACACTGGAATTTGACACAACATTGTAAAATGATTATAAATTAATAAAAAATGTTAAAAAAGAATAAATAATTTGTCAAAATAGTTATATATAATACTAAATCAACCTAGTATGAAACCTTTTACAGAATGCTTTTTATAAAAGTTAAGTATGGAGAAAGAAAGAAAAAAATGATTACTGACTATAAGATGGCTTTATTCCTAATTAAAAATATTTTTTAATTTATAGTTTTTGGACTACTGATATATGTTTATGCATTTCTGACATATTCATTGACACCTATTAATCACAGCATAGTGTGGATGTGTGTGTCCAGCAGCTGTAGCACTGGGTTGGGGAAGGGGGAGTTTGTCATAAATTCAGAGTCTCGGGCTCTGCTCCAGACCTACTGAATCAGAATCTGCATTGTATCAGAACCCCCAGGGGGCTGGTGTTCACAGTACAGTGTGATAAGTGCTACTCTAGAGAAGTGACTAGGTGGACACGAACATGTCTGCAGTCCCAGAGAATACAACAGAAATTGGAGAGAGAGCATTGACTCAGAAGGGGCAGATTGACCTCAGAACTAACATGTCAGGGCAGAAGTGTGGAGGGAGGAAAAGACAAACTGTGTAAGCTAGTGTGGCACTTTTGTATATTTTTCTAAATTAACCTTCAAAAAATTTATCTGTCCATAACACAAAGTGGTTCTTAGAGACTGAGACTAATTCTTAGTAATAAGTTATAAATAATTTTTTATTTAAAAAATTATTGCTTAGCTTGGCAGATGGATTCATTAAAAAAAATAAGAAACTCTAGATAGTAAGTAAAATATAGTATATTATTTTCAGTAATCTGATAGTTACCAAGTATAACCTGCTTGATTCTTAAACTACCAAATTGCAAGGTTGAACATTATTTTTTTTAAAGTTACTTAACTCTTCTACAAATGTGGTACGGGGACCACTAACCTAAGATGCAGACAGTACCTAAAAATAAAATTTGTCACTGTAAAGTATTGTCTGAGAAAAGCATGGCCTCAAATCAGAAAGAAGTAGCTCAGGATTGTGATTCTTTACCTAAGAGAAGCATTGACATTGTTTAGAAAGAATTAGCAAAAGATCTTGTCTTCTCCCCTGTGCCATATATTATATGTATATGTTAATATATAGTAATTTATAGTATATTAACATATAATATTATATATTACTTTATGTGTTATATTAATATATCATATATGTAAATAAATATATTAATATGTCATATATATATATAAATCTTCCAAGGAAAATGGCCTTCACCTTACCTCTTGATATTTAGCCATTACTTGAAAGGTGTTAGGACTTTGATGAAGCCCCAGGTAAAAGCCAACTCTTCTGATTAGAGTAGACCGCTGAGATTAACACATGCAGTTTACATGGTACAGTTAGAGTCTCTGCAAAGTGAATTTCTAGATAATTGTGTTTAGTGTACTGAAAAGGAATGCAAGTGTGTGCAACTGGACATGCCTAGTTGTGATTCTGGAATCAGCCCAGGTCATGTTCTCTACCTGTTCTAGACTAAAGCAAACAAGGATGGTGGGAACCAGGAGGTCGAGATTGCCCGTTGCCATAAGGGGCAGTACTTTGGAGAGCTTGCACTGGTCACCAACAAACCCAGAGCTGCTTCAGCTTATGCAGTGGGAGATGTCAAATGCTTAGGTAAGAAAATTTCTTTATGCATTAATGCATTCTTTTTTCTAATATGCAGTATTTTTTCCCATTGGCAAGCCTTGACTTACTCCACTAGCTCTCACTCACATCTAGGCTTGAACAGTTTGTGTGACCAACCAGAAATGGGTGAATAGAAATAGAAATGTTTTAGCAAACATTTCTGAGCACTGACAGTAGGCTGTGAGCAAGACAGGCATATAGGCCCCCTGGCTGTGTGGAAAGGGCAGTAATGGAGGCAGGTGTCCAGGGCTGTGTGGGGACAGAGAGAATAGGTGTTACTGAGCTCTACACAGTCTCTGACTTAGATGACATAGTCCTGCTGTGTAGAAACATCCCTTCTTTTCCCAAGTGCCGAGTATCCAAAAGTCTAATTCCTATAACGTGAGTGGATAAGTTGAAGAAAAGGTTTATACAAGGGAAATGACTTTGAATTGTTGGTGTAGAGAGTTTATTCTCTCCCCCACCTCTTTTTAACAATGCAGTTATGGATGTTCAAGCATTTGAGAGGCTTCTGGGGCCCTGCATGGACATCATGAAGAGGAACATCTCTCACTATGAGGAACAGCTGGTGAAGATGTTTGGCTCCAGCATGGATCTGATCGATCCTGGGCAGTAGGTATGCCACACCCAGGAGCCTTCTCAGTGTGACACCAAAACCTTCCGGTCAGCCACAGAACACAAACAGAAAGTAGAGACGACGGAACTGTTCCTGCTGTTGCCACCGCCGCTGCCATTGCTATGGCCGTGGGCATTTAGAAAACTTGAAAGTCAGCACTAAAGGATGGGTAGAGGTTCAACCCACACCTCCACTTTGCTTCTGAAAGCCCATTATTAGACCACTTGTAATGATTACCCCAACCCAGTTTTCACATCTTTGGTTCAAAATGGCATGTCTCTCCAACAATTTAAGTGCCTGATACAAAGTCCAAAGTGTAAACATCTTCCTTTTCTCTCTTGCTGCTACTGTTGCTTTTAGAAGTTACCGCAGGTTGGCACAAACCTGTTGTATAACTGTAGACACCTCCCCTCAACCTTTCTCAAGGGAGGACATGTTGTAGCCTTCCATCTCCTCATTTGTCCTATGAGAAAGTCCACATTTGTTCACAATTGTAGCCTTTGATTTTACCGACAAAAATGGTGGTCAATGTGATGGAAGTCTGTGGGGTCCTGTGGCATTGTACTGTCTGCTGACAGCGGCACACATGACAGCTGTCTCCAAACTCTCAGTGATGCTTAGGGACCGGCCCTGCCCAGGACCCAGCAGATCAGCACTCCAAAGCACACTAATCAGCCATCGGGACTCATGGTAGAGCAGAAAACTGGTTTTGGCACATTCTTCAGGTAGCAGAGAGCCAGGGAGGTTTTCTGGGTTGGGGGAGTTTGTTTTGTTTTGTTTTAGTAGACTTTGTTTTGTTTTGTTTAATCTCTGTGCAGTTTACATGAGTGAATTGCTGTCCATTTGCAAGGAGCCAGGGTCTGGGAGTGCCACCACTGTATCTGACCCAAATACTTTCCTGGGCAACTCCTGCCATCTCTTGTTTCCAGTTGTGCCTACCGGCTAATGGCAGTGTGCCAGCAAAGAGAGCGCTTTCCTTCTACTCCTGAGTTGTTGCATAGCTTTGCTGTTGAACTATCAATTTTTAAACTCTTTAAAGAAGAAGCAGCTATTTTTTTGAAAAAAGATTATTTCTCTTTTACAGAAGTCCCCTTGGTCATATATATCAGTTTGTCAGCTGACTCAGGCATTTATCCTAAAGACTAACTCTTTTCGTTAGTTTTCAAAAATCAGCGTCATTTACAATTTTGTAGAATTACTGCAGAAACCTTTCTAATTAAGATGTTGGGATATTTGGGGTTCCAATCATTAATCCCAGAGGAAAGTAATTTAGTTGGTATTTTAAAATCTTTTTTAACCTTTTGATTATATCAGGTAGAATTCTGATGTATTATCATAATTAACTAGATATGTTTCAGAATGAATTTTTTTTTCCTTCAGAATGACCCAGAATCAGATGCTACAAGAGATCCTAAGAGCAGTGTGAAATTTACACAAAGATAAATTTGGATGTCATAGCCAAGTTTATATTAAATCAAGAGGCCCTTTCCAATATAAATTTTTTTACCTTGTATAACTTAATAAATCCCTACGAGATTATTATGTGCTGGGGCTTAAGTTGTTCCTGTTGATAATGATGGAGCCCACACAGTCACCATCCACTGTCATGACTCATAAGCCAGACTGTCTGCTCTTGCCATGGACAATATGGTCGGAAGATTTCCAGAATAGTGACCTATCACAACCTTGGTCAGTTCTCCCTTTTTCTTGTGCTCTGTGAAGTGAAAGCAGAAGGACTCCGTCAAACTGCCCTAGGTAACCTGTGTCGCAGCTCTCAGAATTGTGAAAGGTTGTAACTGATACTCCAAAACAGGCAGCTAGTACTGGGAAAGCCCATGTGGTTTTTCCCTACTGTTTTCCAAGGTTCTTCTTTTCTATGGGATTGCTTTATTATCAAATAAATTAAGAAAGCAGATCTTGCACTTTAGCAGACAAGAACCACACCTGTTTCTTAAACAGGTTAACAGGTACATTGGGCTTCAGGAGTGACACAGAGTTCTAGCCCCAGACTATGTGAGGACTCTGTTTAAACACTGAGCAGACGTCCTCTTTGTACCCCCCACTCCATGCCAGCTGTGAACTCTGAGCCAGTCACTCCTGAAGGCTGCTAGGGATGGGACTTCTCATCCTGCCCTCTTGAACATCCCAGTTTAGTCCTCCCCTTCATAGAAGCCTCTTTGACACCCCTGACTTACTGATGGTTTCTGTTTTACAGAGTAGAAATCATCAGGTTTGAGTCCTCCTGCTCTAACTGCAGATTGACATATGGATAATCAGTCCAGATCCTTACTGCACATACGGCTCCTTGAGGGTCTGGCTTGAGAGAGACTTTACAGGGACCGGTGTGTGTGAAAAGGGCACAGCCATTATCGAAGTGCCAGGAGTTGGACAGTGTTCCAGTTCTCTTTGCAGCATAGGGAATCGAAGGTGGCAGACCAAGTTCGACTTGGGACTCTGGTGTCCACATTGTGCTGAGCAAGCCCTGCACGGATAGTTGAGCCTCACAGGGAGGAGCAGGTGTTGGGAAGAGGTCTTTTTGATAGTTGTTTTATGTTGTTCTCTTCTGTGGGTTAGAGCTTCACACTCTCTTTTCTGGCTTTGCTATTGATTTCACATGGTGGAGAACGTTCCTGAGGGCCTTGAGGTCCAACCTGCAGTATTATTCTTCCTTCTGCCCCCAGTTTTCACACCCACTCTTCTCTTTCAGTTGTATTCTCTGAAGAAAGAGTTTGTGCACTCTTCCTCTTAGTCATCCTTACATATAATTGTGTTACATGTAATTGCAGTAGATTCTCAGAAATCAGGATGGAGCTTTTCTTTGAACAGTTTAGTGAGCAAATTCAGCAGCAAAGTGGCAAGAAATGATTCTCCAGCCAGGAGAGGTCATGTTCATCCCTTTATTGCACAGCTTCTCCAGTCACAATGATAGAGTAGTCAGTGAGAGGTGCCGCTGGCACCCAGCAGCCCCTGGACACATAGCATATCCATGTCGTGTCACAGCGTACAATCTCTCTCATTTAGTAAAATTGAAAGAGCATTTTTGCACAGAGGAAAAAGAACAAGACCCATGAATGTCATCTTTTATCTTCTGTTTTCAGTTGGCTGATGTTGGAATTTTGTTCTTGACATGCACTTGTAAACCAGTCTTGCCAAGATACAAGTTGTTTTGGTTTTTCACTACGATTACCTCTTGTTCCTCCTGTCTTGACTGCTGACGTTCCTCAATGATTCTAACGTCTATTTTATGGGAAGCAGCCTTCCCATGGGTTTCCTTTTACATACTGTAGGGCTATCTTTATACTTAAAAAAAAAAAAAAAGGAGAAAACTGTCACTAAACTCATGGGGGATTTGCAGAAAACCATTTAGCCCACCTTGAGCAGAAGGTAGATTCCTCATTGTTTTCTTAAGCTCATTGTAATAAAAGAAATCTAATTC
The DNA here is from genome assembly GCF_048773025.1 of Camelus bactrianus. Classification (NCBI taxonomy): domain Eukaryota; kingdom Metazoa; phylum Chordata; class Mammalia; order Artiodactyla; family Camelidae; genus Camelus; species Camelus bactrianus. The sequence continues at coordinate 34,476,031 of NC_133555.1, forward strand.
AGCATCATTGTGCTACCTCAAAGGTAAAAATGTTTTATGGTCTTTTTTTGGTTCTGAATTCTACATGTAGTGTTTGAAATGTCTTTCAATTGGAATTATTTTTAAATCATTAGGGAGAATCTTATTTTAACCTGTTTTACATTGTATTTTAATCTCAGAAGAATAAGTGATTAGAAAGTGATCAATTCTTGCTCTATAGTATTGACCATATAACTAAATCATTGTTTGCCATAAACAAGGTTGGGTTTTTTAAAAGGAAACTCTAGGGCTTGGCTTTGCTCTTGGTTAATAAAGGCTGACAAATCATGTCTGAAACTACAGTGCAGCCTTGTGTTATGTGTTTGTCCTCTCGTTTTAGGGCTCTAGGCCAGCAAAGTATTCATCTGGCAGATACATTATTGTATCTTGGGGTGTGAGGTCTTGAAAATTAGAGGAGGCCTGAGTATATATGTATTAGTGTTCTCCAGAGAAACAGAACCAATGGAAAGAGAGAGAGAGAGAGAGAGAGAGAGAGAGAGTGTGTGTGTGTGTGTGTGTGTGTGTGTGTGTGGTGTGTGTATAAAGAGATTTATTATAAGGAATTGGATCACACAGATATGCAGGGTGAATTGGCAACCTGTAGACCTAAGAGAGCTGAGGTTTAATTCCAGTCTGAGTCTGAAAACCCGAGAACCAGGAGAGCCAACAGTGTAGTTCCCATCCAAAGGCTGGCAGCTCAAGACCCAGGAAGAGCTGATGTCCCAGTTTGAAGTCAGTCAGGCAGGAAAATTCTCTCTTACTTGGGAGAGTCAGCGTCTCCTATCTGACAATGTTAATGATTTCCTTCTCTGTAACAGGGCTATAACCAGCACTAGCAATGACTCTGTGAGAGTCCTCTATACCTACAGTTTCTTTCCCAGTGACCAAAGGAAGCTCATTCTGTAACAAACTCGTGTTCCAGTTTGATCTTGCCTTCACCTGGCAGTACAAAAGGGCCAAGTAATGGGTGAATATACAAAACTCCCATGTGGGGCCCGAGAAACTGGTAGTTGAACCCTCAAAGCCAAACTAGCCTTATTTCAAGGCTTTAAAAATTAAATATGGTTTGGCCTTTGTGTTTTTTGGTGGTTGTATTGCTATGAACCGTTCAGAAGTGCTGGGATAATGACAAGATCATATTGTCCACAGTCTCAGTCTTGAAGAATGAACATCACATGAGGACTTTGCCTTTTACGTATGCTCTAACAGGGAGCTAGAAGTTTGTCCCATCACAATTACCTGAATATATCCTCAGTGATCTTAGTGCATCAATTTTTTAACAACAGAATTAAAACAGTGTTACTTTTAAAGTGGTTAAGGAAATTGAGGTTGTTTCACAAGTCATCATTCATGTTAAGTATGAATTTTGCTTCCTTTACCCATCCTGTCTACAGACAAATGCCTTATCACAGATAATGGCCAGTGATACATACTGTTACCTGATTGGGAAAATGCAGAGTGTCAACCAGGAACGTATTGAATAGTCAGTTGTGAATTCAAATGAGTATTATCCAAGTTCTGAATCAGAATGTCAGAAATTAGGCCTGACCCAGCTTATTTGGTCATTGAACAGAATCTTGTTTGCCTGCTGTGGACATTCCTGACACTGTTTAAGTTCCAGGAATTATCAAGAGTAATGCTAACTGGGGTCTTCCAGGGCATTCCTGGGCCTTTCATCCAGTGCTCTGGGGCTTATCCTCATGTTTCTGGACTCACATAAACAGCAGCCCCAGTCTCCTAGTTTGAAGGTGATCATGGTTCCAGTGCCTGCTGTTGCCCTTAGTCATGCTGCTCTTCCCTATATGGCTCCCACTTCTTCTTTTTTGTTGTTGTTTTTCAGGGATTTTTTTTGGGGTGGGGGAGGTAATTAGGTTTATTTATTTACTTATTTTTTTATCAGAAGTACTGGGGATTGAACCTAGGACCCCGTGCATGCTAAGCACGCACTCTCCCACTGAGCTATACCCTCCACAGTTCTCCCTCCTCACTCCCCCAATCCCCCAACGCCCCACCTCTTCTTAAAATGAGTAGTTTGGACACACAAGCGTGCAATGTCCCCGCTCTTTTAGCTTGCCTCACATAATGCTGGTTACAGAAGTGTCAGGGAAGCTGTCAAAGGAAAAAGACTAGACTGAAGATTTTAAGGAAGATTCCCTCCAGGCAAAGACTCCTCAGAAGTTGTCATCTTCATGCTAGTTATCCTAAATAAACATCAAAGTGAAGGTTGGCTGGAGATGCCTTTCTGACTTAGGTTTCCTTCTGTGATGATGTGCTAAGAACCAAGTTTTATGGAAATTTTTCTGTGACATTTCTACCCCTTCCTCTTTGACTTCTTCGCAGATAGAATCCTTGATCCTGTGGGCACTTCATTCTATTTTTAAAAACCAGTAATCTGGCTTAAGTACACAGAGTCAAGCCCATTTGAAGACTACGAGGCAGGAGGCTGGCCAGGCTGGAATGTGAAACCAAAGGGGGATTGAGAGCTACCCCAGACACTAGAAAAGCCAGCAGGGACCAATCAGTCCATCCTGATAGGCAGAAGAATGGGTATTTGCCAGTCAATTCTTGGGGAAGGCAGTTGAAACAAATGGTATGAACCAAATCTCCATGGCCTTCTTGGCCATGGGCTCACCCCTTCCTCCCTCTGCAGAATTGCACTGAGGCAAGGGTCAAAAGTCACTGTGTATGCTTCTGGAAGCTGGGATCCAGCAATCTCCTCTCTGGCCAGGTCCTCCAACCCCCAGAAAGAGGAGACAAGGTATGCAGTTGGTTTTTTTTCTAGTTAAAAGGAAAAGCTAAAGTCCAGACCCACCAGATGAGCAAACCAGCATTTTCCAGCATAACATTCAAGCATAGTTAAACTGGACATTTTTATTCTGAAAATGAAGGGCCTGGGCATGAAGAGACACATATGGTATACTCCCCTGCCTGCCATGAGCCCAACCCAGGCAGCTGAAGGAGTGAGGGACCTGAAGCTGAGTCTTAGGCCTGCAGGGCGGGCAGGGAAGAGGCCTTTGGGGCAGATGTGCATCAATTCCAGGCAAATCAGAACCCTGCATGAGCCACCTTGGGCCACTGGCATCCTTTCCCAGAGTGGTGCAGCTGGCCTCATGCCTGGGATGAGAAATGGAGCCTCACACGGGCTCAGAGGCCCCCAGGAATCGGCCTGGACCCCAGGTAAGGGGCTGTTCTCCCTGGCAGCTCTAGATGCCAGAGCACTTTCCCAACCAGGATGGAGTTGGAGGATAGAGAGTATATGACCCCAAGACCCCAAATTCAACCACTGCTTCTACCTCAAAACTCAAGATGGTTCCTCCAGGCTGGCAGTTCCTGCCCAAGGCCAGCCAGAGGAGGATGAGTTGGAGTCATCATCTAAGGCTTTGGCTTGCTCCATTGTAAAGAAAGAGGTAGACTTATAGGAAGGTGTTCACCAACCCCCATCACCCCAGCCCCGGTCCTTGGTTTTGCCCACAGGCATCACCCCAGGAGGATTTCAGCCTTGCCTTTCACATGCCTGGGCTGGGCCAAGGCCCAAGTACAGTAGTGGGCTGGGGCCCAGTGGCTAGTGTGGTCTCTCCCATTGTGCTCACTTGAAACTGGGCATCTCGGGCTCTCGGAAAAAGCAGCCCCTACTCCCTGACAGAGCTGGCCTCACAACTGAAAACCAGGGTCGGTTATCCTCCTGCCTGGTAAATGGGTAAGATTAATTTGTAACAGGAGGGCTAGCCTCACATCTGGGAACTGATTGAAGGGCCAGGTTTACAACATGCAAGCAAAGGCACATTCCGAGTGCAGATGCAGGGCCTTCTGAGACCAGGCTGGCTTCCCTCACAATGGGAGTTTCCCCAATTGCCTCACTAGGCTCTTCGCTCCCTGAATGTACTGGTGACAAGGGTGTATGGCATCTAGGATGTGCTGGGAGTCACCTCCACTCTGGGCCTGCGGGATCCTTTTCTTTTTGTTCTAGGGGTTAAAAAAAGGAATGATTTGCAGTCAGCCCTTCCCCGTGTAGTCCAGTCCCAGGGCTGGCTGAGGGGTGGGGGGACATCTGAGAATTGAGTCCCTCCCCTGCCTGGGTGGGAACATCATGTTCCCTACTCAGAGATGCACATCCAACCTTTGAGCACTGGGGACCCTGGGAGGAGTCCAGGCTGGAGGAGGTAGGGGTGAGTGAGAATGGCCAGCTCGGTTTGAGAAACAGGAAGGGAAAAGAATTCCGAGAGATGTCTGATTCTAATTCTATGCACTCTGATCCCCACCCCCTCCCCTGGCCCAGGCTCTAGCCGGGAGGAGCACGACCTCAGCCCCAGCCCAGGCCAGGGCTGCATGGAAGGGATAAAGTGCCGCAGGGGAGCCGCAGCTGTCCACACACAGAACTTAGGGCTTCCCAGCTGCAGTCCCCAGCACAGAAGGGCCGCCTCCACCTCCTGGTCCAACTCTCACTCCCTCTACCTTTGGACAACTTCTTTTTACTCTGGGCCATTCCTGCCTGGGGCCTGGTTGTCTACATCCCTGAGGTGAGGTCTCTGATCAGCACCTCCCTGCCATCCTTTACTTCCAGGCCCTTGGCAGTGCTGCCTGGCCCTCGGCCCTGATCTCTAACCTTCTGCACCCCCCGACACCTAACCCCCAGCAATGACCTAACCTTGCTTTTAGGGAGAAAACAGAAGCGATGAGTCAGAATCTCTGGGCTCCTCCTTTTTCCCCACGTCCTCCCCTAGCTTTGACCCCATTGTTCTCCCTTCATGACAAAAGCCTTGAGACTTACCAGCAGTGGCCTCCTCACCTCCTATTTGTCACAGCCCTCCCCACCCCCCATGCAGTCTCCAGTGGTTAACATGGGGTGGACAGAGCTGATGCCTAGCTGAGGGTAAAGCCGGCTCTCTCGAGTCTCAGCTGAAATCACCATGGTGGATGCCTCCCTCTTCAAGAACCATCTTCTCAAGAACATCCAGTTCTCCAGCTCTGCTTCCCACTCAGTTGCCAGGTTTAACCCAGACAACAGTTAAATGTTGAAGCGACCTAGGGCTCCACCCTAAGTTTTCCTCCCTCCCTCCCTCCCTGGGAAGTCTTGTCCGGGACAGCATGACTTTGGGTGTTACCTCCATGGTCACTCCAGATTTATACCTCCACCTAGGACACTGCTGAGCTGAGTTTCAGGTGGTTCCTGGCCAGGGTCCCTCTCCCATCTCTTCACTCCACCCACTGGGAACCTTCTGCAAAGTTTGCTTTTCTTTCCTTTTATTTTTCTAGTCATTCCTCCCTGTGCTATCCTGAGTTTTTAGTAAGGTAGTCATTATTTTCCTGATTGTTTTATCACCTAAACATGACTCTCTAAAAAAATCACTTTTCAAGACAGTCTCTTCAATAAGTGGTACTGGGAAAACTGGACAGCTACCTGTAAAAGAATGAAATTAGAACATTCTCTAACAACATACACAAAAATAAACTCAAGATGGGTTAAAGACCTAATATAAGACTGGATACTATAAAACTCCTAGAGGAAAATATAGAACACTCTTTGACATAAATTGCAGCAATATTTTTTTTGAACCAGCACCTAGAGTAATGGAAATAAAAGCAAAAATAAACAAATGGGACCTAATAACCTTAAAAGCTTCTGCACAGCTAAGGTTACCATCAACAAAAAGACAACCTACAGAATGGGAGAAAATATTTGCAAATGATATGACTGACAAAGGACTAATTTTCAAAAAATACAAAGAGTTCATGCAGCTTAATATAGAAAAAAAGCAACCCAATCCAAAATTGGGCAGAAGACTGAAATAGACATCTCTCCAAAGGAGACCTTCATATGGCCAACAAACACAAGAAAAGATGCTCAACATCGCTAATGATTAGAGAAATGCAAATCAAAACTCCAATGAGGTATCACTTCGCACCAGTCAGAATGGCCATCATTAAAAAGTCTACAAATGATAGATGCTGGAGAGTGTGTGGAGAAAAAGAAACCTCTCCTACACTGTTGGAAAGAATGTAAATTGGTGCAGCCACTATGGAGGTTCCTTAAAAAACCAAAAATAGACTTACCATATGATCCAGTAGTTCCACTCCTGGGCATATATGCAGAGAAAACTCTAATTTGAAAACACACATGCACACCAATGTTCACAGCAACACTATTTACAATAGCCAAGATATGAGACCAACCTAAATGTCCATCAACAGATGAATGGTCCATAAGTACAATGGAATACTACTCAGCCATAAAAAAGAATAAAATAATGCCATTTGCAGCTACATGGATGGACATGGAGATTGTCATTCTAAGTGAAGTAAGCCAGAAAGAAAGAGAAAAATACCATATAGTATCACTTATATGTGGAACCTAAAGACACAAATGAACTTATTTACAGAACAGAAACAGACTCACAGACATGGAGAACAAACTTATGGGGGAAGAGGGTGGGAAGGGATAAACTGGGAGTTCGAGATTTGCAGATACTCACTACTATATATAAAATAGACAAACAGCAAGTGTATACTGTATAGCACAAGGAACTATAATAAATATCTTTTAGTAACCTATGTTGAAAAAGAACATGAAAACAAATATATGTATGTGTATGTATGACTGAAACATTATACTGTACACCAGAAATTAGTACATTGTAAACTGACTAAACTTCAATAAAAAAGAATGCAAAAAAAAATCAGTTTGTCCACAGAGTGAAACAAAAACCTATAATTAAATGCATAAGGGAGAACCCATCCTAACTGCTAGCTTTTAACACAGTCATTTATCTTTTTCTCCTTTGCTCACCTCTGTGTCTCCCTTCTACCACCGTCACTCTCTGGAACCCATGTTTACAAGATATATATTCCCTATATTTCTTCTTGCTTATAGAATCATAAATAAATAAACACATTTACACAGAGTGATTTGTCTTTGTTGTATATGTGTAAATAATTTTGTATACACTTTTCTGCATTGTATTTTTCTTGCACATCCCAACTTTGTGGCAGGCCCTCCAAATCCAGTGGTATTATTTATTCCAATTCCTTCTTTCCTATGGTAACTTAAAATGGGTCCACACATTTTTTGATACTTCTCAACAAAAGGTGGAGTCTAATTTCCCTCTCCTTGGATACAGCCTGGCTTTAGTGGCTTTGCTTAGAATGAATAGGACAAGGCAGAAATGACACTGTGACTTCTGAGTCTTGGTTGGAGAGATGATACAGCTTCCACCTGGCTTCCTCTCTTGGGACAGTCATCCTTGGAACCTAGCCGCCATGTTGTGAGGAAGCCCAGGGCACATGGAGGGGCCACATGTGGGTGTTCCAGTGCCAGCTAAAGTCTTAGCTGACAGCCAGCATCAAATACCAGACTCCAAGTGAGGGGCCTTCAGATGATTCCAGCCCTAGTTTTTAAGCTGCCTAGACTGATCTAGCAGAGAACAGTCTCCACTGAATTCTTTCCAAATGGCAAATCCGTGAGCAAAATAAATGTTACTGTTTTATGCCACTAAATTTGGGTAATTTGTACACAGCATAGTAACCAGAACAGTATGGAGGTACCAAAATGTCACCAACCATACCCCTGTGGATGGGCCATTGCTTTGCAACTTTTCCCACCACATTTTTTTTCTAAAAGTAAGAATCCCAAGATTGGGATTATAGAGTCCAAAAGCATATGCATTTTAATTTTACTAGGGCTTGTCAAATTGCTTTCCAAAAAGGCTATAACTGATCTTACCTTTGTTAACAGTGTTTGGATGAATCCTTTTCCTCATATCCCTGAAAGCCAGGGTTGGTGTAGCTCTTTTTAACTTTTGCTAATCTACTAAATATAAAATGACTTACCTCACTGTTACTCTTTTATTTAAAAAAAAATCCTTTCTTTTTTAGAGAAGTCTTAGGTTCATAGCAAAATTGAGCAGACAGTACAGAAAATACATCACAAACTGAGTATGTCTCTATAGGTTTCATGTCCTTTAATAAGATTTTATAGGCTTCCTACCTAGAACAGTTCTATACTTTTCTTAATAAATTTATTCCTAAATATTTTATAGTTTTGTTATTGTTAACTGAATATTTTTCTTGTTTCTATTTATTTCTAGGGGCTTATTTGTATAAATGCTATTATTTTAAATATATTTTTCTTATATTTATCACCTTAACATTTCCTCCTATTTACTGCAGTAGCTTTTAAGAAAGTCCTTTGGATTTTCTAGATTTACGATCATGGCATTAACTAAAGAGATAGTGTAATCTTTTTCCTTTCAATATTTACAACAGCTCATTTTCTTGCCTTACTACTTTTGCTAGAACTCTAAGCCAATGTGTAACAATACTAGTGTTGGTGCCAACCCTGTCCAGTTCCTGATTAAAAAAAAAAAAACTAGTATCTGATGTATTTTGACTTACGATTATTTCATATTTCATATATTTTTCATAAATTGTGCCTCCTTTATATAATGGCCCTTTTTTTTTGCTCAATGACTATCACCTTAAATTCTACCTTCTCTGATGTCATGTGGCTTCTCCTGCTCTCTTCTAGTTTGTGCTGGTCTGATCTCACTCTTTGTCCACTCTTTTATTTTCAGCCTTTTCTTGTGGTTTCAAGTGTCTTTCTCATAAATAGTGTGTGGCTGGGTTTTGTCTTTCTAATACAGTCTCTGGGTCTTTAAAGGGGGTTCGGGTGTCCTTATTTAGTGTGACAAAGATGTTTGACTCGACTCATTCCATAATTACTCTGTTTATTATTTTTTACTTTGTGGTTTTATCTTTTTATTCATTTGAACTATATGAAACTACCATTTCTGCAGGTCAAAACAGTTGAATACTAGCAATTCCATACAGCCAACTTACTACTTTCCTTTTTTTCTCTCCCTTCTTTAAGAATATGCCATTCATTTAATTTTCCCCCTTGGTAATTTGGAAATTCTACTACGTTTCCATTCCATCAGTGGCTGCCTTCCCTCTCTAGGCATGGGGAGTGTCCCTTGGCTTGGCATAGGAGGGAGGCAAATAACGTGCCTGTATTAAGGGGGCAAGTTTGAGACCAGCTGGCTCTTCTTCCTTGGTAGGTAACTTGTCTTATCCATCCGGGAGCTTGTACAGTGTTCTCTTTGTCCTTGGAGTTTCAGAATTTTACTACAGTGTTTCCCTTTTATACTGCCTGGGTCAATACCTCCCATATGCAATCACAGCTTTTTCTTCATGTCAGGAAAGTTTTCGTCTGTAATTTGTTTGTTTGGTGCCTCTATTCCATCCATCCCTTTAACTCCTGTGACTTCTGTTATTTGTATATCAGGATTCCTGGATTTAGCCTCCAGATCTCTGGTCTGTTTCCTCATGCCTTTGAGCTCTGTTCCCCTTTTCACTGAGCTCTAAGCTATTTCTTCCATTCAACCCAAGCACCTCCTTCATAGTCTTCTAACAAGCCAAACTTGTTCTTTCCTCGGGTTCTTTGTACTTGCTATGCTTTCTGCCAGGAATGGCTTCTCTTAGGTCTTTCCCTATTCAGCCATGCCTTTGGGTTGATCTTAGCTCAGATGTCCCCTTCTCAGATCTGCCTTTCCTGCTGCCTTGGACATAAACACCATACTCTGTATGTCAGCTTACTGCCTTTTCTCCACGGTATTCAGGTCGCCCATAGTAAGTTATTTTTTCTTTCACTGTCTGTCGTATCCATCATTCACCTGCCTCCCATACACACTCCACACTGGAGGGTAGGGCCTCTGTAAATCATTTGAATTCTTGCTGTGTCCATTCTTGCCACGTACCCAGTGTCTAGCCCAGGTCAGCCCTTGGTAAGCACTTATGGAAGTAATGGAGTAGTGAATTAATGCTGGGGCTGCCCCCAGGGAGACCCTGCCCTGTCCAGCCTCCACCCCTACTCATGAGCACTGGACCCGGAGACTGTGTGGGCAGAAGAAGGTGGGGCAGTGCCTGTCTGCGAGGGCCTGAATGACTGGTGCATGTTGGGCTTTTTCTTCTGCAGCTTCAATAGCCACCGCAGGTCCTAAAGCCACAGGCAGGGAATAGGAGCAGGAGTTGGGCTGGGTGCAATCCCACTGGGTGTGGGGGGCCTTCGGTCTGACCCAGGGCTAGCCTTGATCTGGGGTACACTCACCCTACCCCAGCCTCCCACTGCTGCATTTACTCTTTTTCCATAGCACTTACCACTTAACACCACATGGCATTATTTTTATTTAGTCAGTCAACAGGTATTTCTGGAGATTACTTGGTGTTTGAGGTGCTCAGGATACATCCATGAGCAACACAGAGATTTTTACCCCACGAGCTCTTATTCTAGTGGAGGATGCCAGACAATGCCATATAAAGATGATAAATACCTATGTTAAAAATATGTGTGAGAAGGTGGTAACTGCTATGGTAAAAGTAGAGCAGGGTAAGAGACAAAGGTGATCTTTGAATGCTAGGGGCAGAAAGGTGTATGTTGCATTCTGAAATGAGGGGCCCTGAAGGTTTTGGGGTCATTCCTGCAGAAATTTGTGGAAAGACACCAGGAACAACAGAAGCCCAGTCCCTGAGCCATGAGAGTGCACAGAGTGTGATATATGAGAAACTTTGGGAGGCTGAGCAGTGTGCTGGAGGCAAACAAAGGCAATCATAGAGCTAATGGGGAAAAGTGGAGCCCCTGCCAGCTTTGGCTTTCCTTGGGGGGAGGTGCTACTGCAGGGTTCTGAGCAGGGATGAGGGGTTCTGACTTATGTTTCCTTATGCTGATGTGTGGAGAATGGCCTGAAGGTGGCAAAGGTAGCAGTAAGAGACTGGGATGTGGCTGTTACCTTGTCCTGGGGAGAGATGGTGGTGGCTTGGACTAGGTGGAAGCCATAGACTGGCAAGAAGTGGTCTCATTCTGGGCAGATGATGCAAGTAAACAACAGGACTTCCTGATGCACTGAATCTAAGTGGGAAAGAAAGTAGTCAAGAGGTACTCGGAGGTATTTGGCCTGAGCAATAGGAAGGACTGAGCAGCCATCTCTTGAACTGGGGGAGATGGAGTGGAGTGGGTTTGGGGGATGAGCCAGAACTAGGATGGCAGATGTTGAGTGTGAGATGCCAAGTGGAAGTCAGATATCAGTGCCTAGTCAACAGCTGAACATTGAGTCTGGCACTGAGGAAAAGTCTGGCTGGACATACACCTTTGGGAGTGATTGACATGTAGGTGGAATTTGAGGCCATGAACCTGGGAAAGATTATGAGAGAGTGTGTAGACAGAGTAAAGATGAACAGGAGGAACCAGTGAGGCCAGGGGAAACCAGGAGGGCATGGAGCTCTGGAATCCACACAGGAGAAGAGAGATCAGCTGGTCACAGAAAGTCTTTCCTGCTTACCCTTATACAGGCAGGCTTCTTCTTCTTCTTCTTCTTCTTTTTTTTTTTTTTTTTTACTGTTTTTGTTCACTGCTGTATTTCCAGCATGGAGCATAGGTGCCCCATAAGTACTTGTTGAATGAATGAGTATATGCATGAATCCACACCTCTGCAAACTCCCAGCACACAGGGGTTTCTTTACAGAAAGAGCAGAGAACAGGGCCCACTCTGCCCACTCTCAGGAGCATCCCCTACTCCCTTGCCTTTGCCAGCTACATTGACATTCACTCACGTGGGAGCCCCTCTGGCCAACGCAGGGCTCAGGACAAATGAGCCTCAGACAAGTCCTGTAGTATGGAGCTTGGTGGGACCTCGGTTGGGCACTGGGACACCCACCAGTCCACAAAGGACTCTACAGCCATTCCTCTGTCCACCCCTCTATATATAGTCATTTGTCCATCTAGCTACACCCAGTCATTTGTCCACCTGTGCATATAGCCACCACTTTATCCACCGTCTCCATCCACTCTTTTGTCCATCCACATCCAGCCCTCTGTCCTTCCATCTGCTAGGGTGACCAACTCCCCAGTTTGCTGCATACTGTCCCAATGTCAACACTGAAAGTCCTGAAATCCTGGGAAACCCCCTGGACCCAGGAAAAATGGTACAATTGGCTGATTCATCTGTCCGATCCCCTCCAAACCCAGCATCCCGCATTGCACCCATCAGCTCAAAGCCCATCTGTCCACCCAACCTGACCTTCTTGGCTACCTTCTTGGCTACCTTCTCCCGTGGAGGCTGACAAGGCTCCACTCCCCTCTCGCCCCGCCCCACCCCCCGCCCCTTCCGGAAGCCACCACAACGAATCCCGGCACCCTAGCAACAGCGCTTTTTGGGCGGTCCAGTCCGGGAGCAGGGCTCTCGGTGCGAGCCAATAGTGAGGGGCTCCGGGAGTGAGGCGCGGGGGGCGGGGCTCGGCGCGGCCGCCGCCATCTTGGTGCGAGAGAAACAATAGGACGGAAGCACCGCGGGACCCGGCTGAGGCAGCAGGTAACGCCCGCTTTGCCCGGCTTGGGGCCCTGCCTGCGGCCCTACCACCCTGGGGACTTTAGAGGATGGTTTCCCTGGGCATTTGGGGGAAGGGGTTTTTGTCATTAGCGGTGTCCCTGGGCTATTTGGGTTATTTGGGGAGGGGCTCTCCCGCGATCATGGGGGTGGGAGAGATGTAGGGTCCTTGTGGGCCAGATTTCTTCGGGTCATCATTTGAGAGAGGCATTATGTCTTCAGGTTACTGGGGAGAGAAGAGCTCTCCTGGGTTTGAGGAGTAGAGTCTTCTCTGGTCATTGGGGGTTCCCCGGATATTTTGGGGGTGCGGTATCTCCCCCTGTCATTGAAGTCTCCTCAGGTCTTTGGAGGGAAGGCAAGATCTCTCGGGTCATTGAGGGGTCTCTCCAGGACATTGGCGTCCACGATCTCCTGGGTCATTGAGGGGCGTCTCCTTGAATGTTCGGTTGGAGAAGTCAGCCCAACGCCTCAGGTACAGTTACCTGCGGCCGGCAGATGTGCAGCCATTTTGAGTGTTGAATGCCAGTTGGGTTTGTCAGCTGGTGGGGAAATCTGCACACCTAGCCTTATTGTCCCTAAAGGCCTAAAATGGATCCGAGAACGTCTTTATAGCGATAAGCTTCACCGTACGTGGAGCTTTCATTTCTTTCACATTTGATTACAGACTGCTTTTTGTCTTTTTCATCCTAATGATTTATTCTTGGATTTTATTCAGTTTCATACAGTAAAACTGAATTGCAGAAAAGTGAGTCCAGACGTTGTGAAAATAAAATGTAGAAGCCAGTAAAATCTTAATAAATACCAGGGGAAATGAGTACTTAAATACCAGGGGAAATAGAACTAATCACTGTTTGGAATGAAACATTTTGGTAGCAGAAATGTACACAGAACAAGAATAAAATAAAATCATCTGAAAGAATAGTTTTAAGAAAAAGTACTGAAACTTTTTAAAACTGGTAACAGAAGTGTTGCAGATCACCAGTTTCATGATATTTTGTTTGAAGCACCATGATTAAAGTACTTTTGATGAATTCTAGTATTTAAAATATTTGCTGTATCTGCATTTTTAGCAGGGTAACATTTAAAGTGAACTAAGATGCTTATTTACAGAGGTTGCTGCTGTGGAGTTTGTGTAGTTGCGTCCTATAATCTAGTGTTAAGTATTTAAAGAGATGTTTCAGGGTGGTACTGTTATTGTTTTAACTTTAGCCAGTGCCAGAATTAGCAACCGAGCAAAATGAATACTTTATCATGTTGATGTAATAGGCTAGTTGATCACCTATTAACTTTTCTGGAGGAAAAAGTCAGTTGAATGGCTGTTCCAGTTGGTTTACCTGCTTTGTGACTTCAGAATAGAATTCACAGGAATTGTTAGAAATCATGGGATGAGAACTAGGGCTAGAGTTGATATAATTTTAAAAACCAGTTTAGCAGATATAATAGACTTCTTTTTGCTTCAGGGCTTTGCAGGTGACAGACAGGTACACGTTATATCTGCCTGGTATCTGTCTGAGCACTGGAATGTGTGAAAGAAGGTGCAACCACTGGCTGATGAATCTTAGCCAGTCTTCCTTACAGAGGGGTGCGAGGGATGCCAGAGCCTTCCGTAAGCACCGGAGATGTCACTGGTATCTAGGCAACACGGATGAGACTGAGCCTCCCTGAGGCCAGCTTGCTGAGGTGAAAATTTTCCATTGTTTGGCTCATAAAGAGGATGCACTGGGGAAGAATTTTTCCCATAAGTGAAGTTATTTTACCTAGTGGGATAATCACCTTAAACAAACTGTACACACTTATATAATGGAAAGTAAGTAGATGATTACTCTCATATGATTACATTTTATATGATTACATTTTAAAGCATGTTTTTGTTTTTTAAATAAATTATATTTTGGCCTGTTTGCATACGGAGTAATGAAAGTAACAAGTAGTACTAGCGTTTCATAGTATATTCTGGTAGCAAGAAAGGATTCTTTTCCCAAAAAATTGAATTTAGAATTTACCTCAGAATTTGAAGGAAAGTCTTCTAAGATGATGGATAGTTGGTTTGGGTCTGTTAGCCATCCATCCATCACCAGCTTCTGTAGTTACCAACTCCTAGCCAACCTTGTTTCATTTACACTCTGCCTTCCTTCCCTATCTTAAAAAAAAAAAAATTGCTGAAGTTTTAGGAAACGTATCCAAAAAAATGTATTTTATCCGTAAGTATTTTACTGTGTATCTCTTAGAAACAAGGAGCTACCCACTTTATCTACAACACTATTATTCTGTCTAAAAAACGATAATTCCTTAATATTTTTTCAAATATTCAGTCATGGTCAAATGTCCTCAGTTGTCCCACTATTTTTTTTATTGAGACCTTCTGACTCTAGTGGCCAGGTTTGAAGGAGTCACACCTGTATATCTTTTTGATGAAAAAATTGTGAAGGAACTGCCAAGGCTCATTCAAAAATGAACCCTGAACTGTGAACTCAGGACTGTCACGGACCTCAAGGACAACACAGTGCAAGACCCTCCTCCTCCCCCTGTGTCATGTGGTCCAGATCTTCTGTGTGCAATGGAGAGGAGATTCTTCCCCTTAGCCTCCAGGAGGATGTAGATGTTCTGCTCCTTGTCTCTTTACAGACCTCATTCTCTCACACTGACATTGCACCCTTGCTTACAGGCTGTTCACCATTATGCGGGCCTTGATCCAGTGCTCCTCCTTCTTTACCCTTGGGGTTCCTTCTGAATTCCCTTTGTAGGTAATTCCCAGATCTGTTTTCAGGTTAGGTTCACTCAAGCTTCAATCCCAGTACTTCTCTGTCTTCTGAACATTTCTTCTTGATTCCTTGACCATCCATTACTAAGTGTTTGCAGCTCAGCTCTGTCTTCTCAGCTGTTTCTGACTTCATGAACAAAACATCCTTGTTCTGACTTGTTGTGAAGGCTCAATATTTGACTCATCCCTCTAATTTGATTCCCTGTATCAGGGGTTCAGAAAGTATTGTCCATGGTTGCCTGCTCCACAGATTGTATGCAGAGTTCAGTGGTGGTGTGCATGTTTCAGGAGAGAGGCCCACAGTTGTCTCAGATTCTCTAGGGGTCACTCGCCCCCTTGAGAGTTAAGGACAGTGTGCTAGACCTAAGCAACCTACCAGGTCCTGTTTCTCTACCCTCCCACCCCACTCCTTCCTTAATTCTCTTGTGTGAGCTGGACAGGGCAGCAGGCTCTGTGGGTACAGTGGAGAAGACAGGAGACCCTGTGCCCTGCCAGGGGTGCCATTGAGTCAGGGGAGGTGACATTAAGGAGGTCATTCTAGGTGAGACAGGCATCTGGAGACAACAGTCTGATGTCTTAGTGGCCCCAGAATATAAGGGCTGTTAGGACTCTTTCCCTGCCGCATCCCCTTCCCCCTTCCCTGGGGATGAAAGAGGAGAGACCTGTGAGAGAAGGAAGCCCAGGAGGGGAGATGATGGAGAGGTCAGTTTGGTTGTGGTCCTGATGGCCTCCTAGGGGTTGTACCTCTGTATGGGGTGGGGTGGGGGGAATTCCTGCTGTCATCTCCTTCCTCCAGAAAACTCCTAGGCTCAGGACTGTGAGATCTGTGTTGCCTCCTCTTTCATCTTTGGTTTCAACATCTTCAGATGACCAAATACTAAATTTATGGGCTTACAGAGTTGCCTGAAACATTACTATGGTATGACATGTAACAGAGAAGCTTGAGAGAGCTTTCTAAGGCACTCACAGTTTTTCTTTAAAAGTTTAAATATTTTTCTTCTCTTGAACCCCCTTTTTCATGTATGCTTCTAATATTTATAGGAGTTATATCTGTTTATTTGCTCCTTAAGTAAGAATGTGGACAGAGAAGGCTCCTAGTAAATGCTGGTCCCTATTGCCACTGTCCCTCCACCCAGGTCATTATAGTAGTGACCTGCTAGTCCTCTGTGAAGCTTTCCTTATTTCTCTGCCAGGTTAATTTTCCTAACGTAAAGTGTTACCACCCTGCTTCAGAATCCATGGTGGCTTGAATACATTATAGGTCAGGTCAGAGTGAAACAATGGGTGCAGTCGCTTAAATCTGCTCTGTCCCAGCAGTTCTACTTCTGGGAGTTTTCTTACAGAAGTACTTCACAAGTATACAAAGCCAGATGCAAGGATGCTCATTTCATTATTATTGTAATAAAAAAGTTAGAAATAATGTCAGTAGGGAAGTCAATAAATACATTGTGATTGTGTGTGACTATAATGCAGCCTTGGAAAGGAATCATAGAGATGTGGAAAGATGTGTAAGGCATATGGCTTAGTTGGGGGGGGAATGGCAAAGGAGAAATATTAAATGATTCTGTTCATGTGAAGTACTCAAGTACTCAAATTTGTAGAGACAGAAAGTTGTATGGTAGGTACCAGGGTCTGGGGGTTAGGGAGGGTGAGGAGTTATTGTTTAATAGGTATAGAGTTTCAGTGTGAGATGATGAAAAAATCCTGGACATAGATAGTGATAATTATTGCACATTGTGAATGTACTTAATGACATAGAAGTGTATACCTCAAAATAATTAAAATGGTAAATTTTATATTGTGTATATTTTATCACTTTTTAAAAAGTTAGGTGAGAAAAAGAAAGCTGATTTTACTTGGGAGAAAAAGGCAAAATGACACATATAGCCTTAATCCTATTTGTGTAAAGAACAGAAAGATGTATTGAAGAAAATCTACAGGATGAAGAGACCCCAAACCAATAATGGTGGTCATTTTAACATACTTGTAACCAGTTTAAAAATCTGTTATTTAAGAGCTAAGCAGGATGTCTGTTGGCTCTCCATTTCTCAACCTGTTGTGGAAGCCTCCTTTCTTCACGCTTCTTACACAAGTGCCAGCTTAATTGCCGCCCTCATCCCCTTGCACTGTCAGGTCTACTCTCTGACCTCCATCTCCCAGTGCCCTTTTTGTAGGAACTAGGGATAGTGGACAGAGGGTAGCTCATGTTTGAGGGGTGCATGCAGGCAGTAGACTAGATGTTTAACCTTGTCCCACCTCCTGGCACCTCCATAAAACTGTAGCATTCCTAGAGTTCACAGGTTAAGACAGGCACCAAGAGTAGGTAATGCACCATTTATACCCAAATATAAGGCAGGCCCCAGTTTGTCCAGCTTTTAAAATTCATTATAGTTCACATACCATATAATTCACCTCAAAAGAAGTCCTGTATCCATCATCCCCTCACATAGGGTCTTTTGAGCTGCCCCTGTCCTTTGTAGAACCTATGCTTGGCCTTAAGAAACAGACACAGCAGCACCTTCCCAGGGTTGCATGCGCAAGGACCTTATGGGTTGATTGGGATGCTGCACTTACATCAGGAGGCCAGAGGAGGACGGTAAGCCCAGGGTGCAGGATCCTGGGGCATTTGGAATGTTTGACCTTCCAGAGGTGCCAGCTGGCAGCTTACAGACTCTGGGCCCAAAAACTGATGGATATGACCAGTAGATCTGGGACAGGTGAGGGCTGGGAAAGGAAGGGACAGGCTGCCCTTGGCCCAAGAATGATTTGTCTTACTCTTAGAGTGTTTTTACTCTGAAAATACCTTAGGCTCCTTGTATAGAACCACAGGAAGGGAACAGTGGTAAGATGTCGAAAGTGGAAGTTCCCCATTGGTCTTCCCTCCCAATCCTCACATGCTCTTGACTGACTGAAGTCTCTTGCCCTTCTCACAAGCCAGGTGATTCCAAGGGAGTTGGTGTGTGATTTGCTTCAGAACTATGGGTGCAATTAAGCTTGATTTCCCCAAGGAAGTTTTTTTATATTTTGCTGTGCCTTATTTTGGAAAGACATCTTAGGACTCATGGAGGACGAGTGGCAAATGGTCAAGTGTTAGGACATAGTACTGTGACCTATGCAGTGTCAGGAATTTTCTCACTCCTGTATCTTGTTCTTTTCCTCGCTGGTCATGGAGGAACACTGACTGTCCTTGGTCAGAGTAGTTGGGTGATAAAAGATGCCATATTGGTGCTGTGAGCCTGGATTCTTTAAAGACCCTGGAGCGGGGAGTATTTACCTGAGCGAAGTATTGTGAGGACCCAGAGGAAATTGTGCCCTCTGGGCACAGGATCTGATGCAGTGCAGGGCACATGTGGTTCATCCTCCAGCAAGTGCAGAACTCGTGCTGACCTGGGCGGGTCGGGGTTGCCTGGGTTCTGTGGCTGCCCATGAAGACTGAATCATTTTTGGCACCATTTGCTTCAGAGGATGAGTTCATGTTTAATCTGGTTTGGGGACTTGCTGAGAGATGAGCAGGGGTAAACATTGACCACAGGCAGGGAGCATATAATCTTGTCTGAAGCCAATGGACCATTACTTATTAGCACACAAGAGAACCATGACTCAAAGAAAGAAAGTCCCCATAGATGGAGACCTTGTAGCAATTTTGCCCATAGCCTGACAGGGTCACTTCTGCATGTTCCTGTTGTATATGTTTCCTGCAAGATGGTGGGAGTCATAGTCTGTACCAAGGAGGAGGAGACTGGAGATGGAGATTTACTCTTGAAGAGTAACGGGCTTTTTAAGGAAGACTGGTAATTCTTGGTGTATGTATGGAATACGTGTTAGAGATTTATGAATAAATTTCATATTCTGATAAAGAGGACATATGGCACCTTAGAATCAATAATTTAAGTTTTCTTGAAGGAGTGGTGCTACAGTTTTGCTAGAAGAAGCTTTTTAAATTGCTAAAACTGTAATTCTAGCTGTGTAACTGATGAACATATTTCTAGGTAGTCTGAAAGCGCCTTCTCCCTGTCCCCTACCATTTTGGGGCCCTCTAGTCTTTCATTCCAGAAATCTGATCTGATGAGGCAAAGAGATGGGGCAGTGTGATCATGCTGGTGGTTCTAGGGAGGAGAAGCCTCTGAAAGGCTGCTGTTTCCCTTATGAAAAAGCTTGTCTGGATTTTTTGAACAGTCTGCTGTTTTATTTGTCCCTCAGCATTGGTGAAAGGATCTGCATTATTGTGACTTTTGTGAAATAGTTCCACCTACAACTTGTAGTTTCTCCTTCATTAAAACTAGAATAAAATGCTAATGAGGGAGAAAAGGAACACCTGCTGTTGGACCCCAGGCATCTGTGTCAGGTTAATGCAGGGCTTCTGTGTCTTGTCTCTCTGCTCCTGCTGCTTCCTTTGGTGGAGCCAGCCCCTGATATGGCATGGGTTTGACCCTTCCAGCCTTCTTAGCAGTGACTCTTATCTCAAAGTATCTATCCTAGGAGATATGGTGCCTAGGGGCACCCATCTGTAGGGGAAGTGATCTTAGTATCTACTCCAGAAGGCTGCTGTAGGAGTGGAGGAGTTACAGAGCAGACTAAGTGCTCAATGAACAGTAGCTTTTGTCTCTGGCATGGTTGTATCTCATTGTCATTGAAGGTTGAGGAGTTGGTCACTTCCTCCTCTGACCTTCCAGCACCATGTACACACTTTAGGGACAGCATGTATTGGAGTTATTATCCTCACTTGTTTGCATGTGGTCCATCTCCCAGGGTCTCCATCATGGAGTAGAGCTCTGAGCATGCAGTGTGGATTGGATCAGTGTGTTTTTTGTGTATGTGTGTGGATGAGTTTAAAACCTTAAAGAGCTGAGCAGCCATCTGGATTTTCCTGTTTCGGTTGCAGTGAATTATTTTACCCCCTAATATTTTCCCTTTCAGTTTTAAAAGTAACAAATATGTGCTCCAAGTCTGAGAATCTTTCAAAAAGTTTGGAACATTCAGGAAACTAAAGAGAGGGAATAGCAATCTTACCACATAGCACAGGGCAGATCCAGGTTTTGTGGTGTCTGAAGTTTATATAATGTAATATATATAATTTACTTTCTACAAAATATATAAGTACCATTTTTAAATAAAAAGATTTATAATTATGAAAACAATTGTATAAAAAAGTGAATATTTGGATTGAAAAAAGAAATCACGAAACATTATATATTTCAAAAATCAATACTTCAGTAATTTTTTCCCTACATTTTTGGGCAGCATATTGACTGCTTCATTCTATGACAGCAGTGTCATAATTTTTCTATAGAAAAGTCACATAGTCACTACTCTAGGTTGGTTAATCCTCATATGCTTTCTGTTATTGACAACTTAGAACAATTTCTGTCAGCTTTATAACTCATTATATGTCATGTAAACTTTACCATTTTAACCATTTTTAAGTGTACAATTTAGTGGCATAGCTGGAACTTTTTGCCCATCTTTTCCTCTGTATGTCTTATGACATAGTTCAGACAATATAGATCATACATACAATTGTGTATCTTCCTTCTTTCACTTAAAGAGCATATCATAAGCATTTTCTCAAATTGTTTAAACATGTAAAATTAATAGGCAAATGTTTTATAGTATGCTAGTAGTTCATCATACACTTCCCTACTGATGGATGTGAAGGTGAGTGCGTTCATGCTGGGGGATAAGAAGTGTCCTGCCGGGACTTGATGTTTATGGAGCAGTGGTGGGAGTCTTCCTAGGGTTGATGGTAGTTTGATGCCATATACCCATGACCCAGGTGGGTCAATCTGGTCAGCCACTGTCCTTGATACTTTTACTCTTCCTTCCTGGCTTTATTTTGCTAAAACTCCTTTTTGTTTATTCATTTTTGTCACCAGAGATTGTGCCTCATTTGTTGCCCAGCTTTTCTGGAAGTCCAGGTCATGGAGGGAGTAATTTTCCTTCTTCATTGTCTTGCAGAGGCATCTTGTTTAAAGCTGGATGGCAGACCTGCCAACATTGCTGAAGAGTCCTTCAGCAGATACCCAGTACCAACCCATGGCCTTTCTTTGCTTTGCCTGCAAAAGATGGGGATAATTACCTTTCAGTTATAACTTAGCAGCCTGAAAACCTTGGGTCTTTGGGATGTGAACTCAATACCAACACAGAATTTCTGAATGCTAGTTAGTATATTTGTTTTAAACTATGATAGTTAATCTTCTGATAGCCACATTTTTACAGTTTATTCTTCAGGGACCATTCTTTTGCCTGATTTTCTACAAAAGGGAATTTTTCAAGAGGTTGCTTTGTTTACCTGAGCTTAGACTTTGTTTACATGAAATGTTTCCACACCATCAGGTCCCAGATGAGTGCTTAGGTGCTGGGTCCTTCATTTATATTTCCCAGTTAATGCAGACTTAATAAGGTGGGAGAATATAAATGGAAAATTAACACCCAGTCGATGCTGAGAATACATTTTGTAAAGTGTATGGCATGCCTCTTTAATAACTGTACTCTGTATGGTTGGTGTGGGTTTGATAATTGCAGTGGATACCTCTTGAGTTTTCTGTTGATCTGTGTGCAGCAGGTATTCATAACACAGTTGTAATTTGAGGCACATCCTGTGGAGTGCTTACTTTGTGCTGGTGCTCTTCTGGGCTCTGGATATTCAGAACAAAACAGTCAAAAATCTCTAACTTTATGGATTTTGTTTTCTTGTGGGGCAGAGTGGGGGAGACAAAGTAAACAGGACAAATAAGAAAACAGTATGTTAGATGGCAGTTAAGTGCTGAGGAGAAAATAGAGCAGGGTTTTATAAGGAGTGTGGATGGGGCGATGAGGCACTTTTAGATGGGGTGGCTAAGGAAGACCTCATTAAAGAGGTGACATTTGCATAAAGAGCTGAAGGAGGTAAAAGAGTGAGCCAAGAGGATATCTGGGGAAGAGTGTACCAAGCAGAGGGAATGGCAAGGACAGAGGCCCTGAGGTAGGTGTATATCGGACTTGTTTGAGAAATAAAAAAGCCAGTATAGTTGGAGCACATTTGCTGTTGGTTTTTCTACAGAAAGACTTATTGTACCAGTATGCTTCTGTTCTGCTCATTTGTATGTAAAGGATGCTTTTGCTTTCACTTTACAAGAATTGAAAAAGATAGCCATGCAACTGGTACAGGTTTGCTGGTATTAAGACCCTGATATATAGCACAGAGAAATATATTTAAGATCTTGTAGTAGCTCATGGTGAAAAAGAATATGAAAATGAATATATGTATATTCATGTATGACTGAAAAATTGTGCTGTACATCAGAAATTGACACAACATTGTAGACTGACTATAACTCAAAAAAAAAAAAAAAGACCCTGATAAAAATTAGGCTTTCAAAGTGAGCAGATGGCTTTAGGATTAGCAATGGGATTTATGAGGGAAAACATGGCTGTCCCTGAAAGTCTCTACCATCAGAGAGTATCTTCACAAGATAGTGACCCGGGTGTACCTTGCTAGGCAAGATGCTCAATGTAAGGCAAATGAGCCCTGTTAGAATGGATGGGAAGGTTAATTTCAGCCAATGCATTTGCATGTAGAAACTATTTAACAGCTAGTATCTTTTAATTACAGTATTTTCTGATTATTAAAATACGTACTTACTATAAAATTTTTGTAACAGAATAAGTATAAGAAAAATTCAGCCCTTTTATTGAAATGTAATTTATATACAATAAGATTCCTCAGTTTTAAGTCTATAATTTGATGAGTTTTGACAGATGTATGCAGTCATATATAGTCTTTTGTAGTTGACTTTTTCATAATGTTAACATAATGCTTTTGTGATTAATCTTTGTTGTTGTATATATCAATACATTCCCTTTTTTGTTGAATAATATTCCATATATGGATATACCAGATTTTGTTTATTCATTACCATTTGATGGACATTTGGGTTGTTTCCACCTTTTGGCTATTGTGAATAGTGCTGCTGTGAACATTCATGTATAAGCCTTTATATGGACATTTGTTTTCATTTCTCTTAGGTAAATACCTACGAATAGGATTACAGGGTCACATAATAAGTATATGCGTAACTTAATAAGAAACTGCCGAACTGTTTTCCAAGGTGGCTGTACATTTTCATTCCTACTAGCAATGTTTGGGGAATCCATTGAGCAACCCTGGTGGTATAATCACGGGTTGTGTATGGATGTGTGCAGATGTGGGCGGTGGCTCTGGGGCTTATGGAGAGGAGGTGCATGTGGTGAAGGTTGTTTTTCACCATCAGGCTAATACGCCTCACACCATCCCCTGTGACTGCCTAACCCTGGGGTTTTTCTTAAGGCAGAGTAAGTGGCCCCAGCAGATCCCATTTGTAGCCTCATGGACTAGATTCTAGATGTGTGAGCTAAGGGCCCGGAGGTTTTCATGAATCATAGTTGTTTTATTTGCAATATTTTAAAGTTAAGACTATTAATATTAAGGCATTGTTTCCAATATATCCTTAAACCAATTTGATAGATTTAAGGGGATGGGCTGTGGGAGAAATCTGTGTCCTCTCCTAGGATGATCATGTTCTGTGTTCCTTACCTGGTCATAGTTTCATGGACAAACGTGAGGAAATGTGGAAAGCTAAAACAGTTGCTTAATCTGAAGCCAATATTTTACACTATTCTCTATCTCCATAGGTTCAGGGTCCACACATCGCATGGACTTCTTAGTAACCATTAATACTCTAGGATTCCTGGGAAACTGGGCGTTAGACTTCAGATATTTAAAAACCTTTAAGAGATCCAGCTGCTCAAACTGTATGTGAAACAGAGAAAGAGTGGCAGTGAAACAGAGCAGGTGCTTTGGGCACTTTTCTCTCTTCTGACCAGGCTGAGGCCACTAGAGAGGAAGCTGATCTGTTGTGTAATCCTTGGAAAGTTGATCCTTCATTTCCCACAGAGATAGGGCCTATAAAGGACCCTAAAGCAAAAGCTCCATTTCTTTGTCTGCAACCCCAAATATGAGAAATATATTGTACCGTGAAGCCATACTTATGTTCATATTCAGAGATTAAACATAATGAAAGAAAAGAATCACAAAACAGGACTTACTATGTGAAATACAATGGTACTCACTGTTTTTTCCGACTTGATTTTTTTTTCCCCCACCGGCTACCACTCACTAATTTGGTTACACAACCCACAGAGTAGAGCTCTATGCCAGGTCTTTCCTCTCCATTTTACAGACCAGAAAACTGGAATCCAAAGGGAGCCAGGGACTTGGAGTCTTTCTCCAAGTAACTGAGTGGCAGAACTTGGACCAGAAGCTGGCTCCACCTCACTACAGGATAATCCATTTTCTCCCTAATTCTGCCTCACATTTAGGAGTTTCCTCTGTCATCAGTATTGGTACAGGCGAGAATAAGCCTTATTTTTCCTGCCTTTCTTACCTGATGATGATTCTTCTCTGAGGAGCAATGTCCCTTGGACTGCCTGAGTTGGGTGCTGGGGGGAGGGTGGCAAGGTGCCATGTTATACCCAGCAGCTAGTGAACACACAGGAGATCTGGGAGAAGCTGGTGGAGACCCTCACTGGGCTTTTCAGCCTCCAGCCATGAACCATATTGTAGAGAGTTGCCATGAAGGACCAGTTTTTGTTTTGGATTTCTCATTGGGGGTAGGTAAGAGAGATGCCTGGACAGAGATTTTTTTTTCCTACTTAACTCAATACATTTAAGGAATCTCAAACAGAGTTGGAAAGGTATTTGTATTAGTGTTAGCATTACTCTGGTTACAAGAACAGTTTTACATGTTTATGAAAGATTTGAACTGCCTGGCCTATGAGGAGTATCTTGTTCTTTCATAATTGAATAATTATGGTACCTGGTTCTTGCTTGGATACTGGCAGGCTGACCATAAGCCAGTAGCTTTCCTTTGGTGTTGCTCTTACTCAAGAGGGCTTGTTCACTACTGAAAAACTAGTGTGAACCTGTCTGTATAAACCTAAAGGGCTTGTGTGGCCAAGCCTCTCAGAGCTCCACCTTCTGGAGAGAGTCTGGAATGGCTGGAAGTTCTTCAACCTTTAAGCAGATTGCCTCTGTAGTGTCTTGGGACTCCTCAACACATGCCCTACTGAGGGCTTCTGTGATGAGAACTAAGTGCCAGCTGAGAAATCAGAACTTTTGGTGAGAAGGTAGTGCCAGATGAGAAATCAGAACCTTTGGTGAGAATATAGTGCCAGATGAGAAATCAGAACCTTTGGTTTGCTGCTCTTTACGTAAAGGAAAGTTTATTATTCCTATCCTCGAGTTCAGTTGGGGCCCACCATCGGTTCTCTCTGAAAGAAAGAGATTAACACCAGCTAAACTCTTTTTTTTTTGAAAAAAGAGGATGTTTTATAAATAGAAAATGTAAATACATGGTGAAAGCACTGTCACAGGACAGGCTAAATGTCCCATGTATATTTGAGTGCTATACAACAGCAGGTATGCCAGAGACCCTGGGCCCCAGAGGCACCTGTGTGGGGACATCCAGCAGATTGAGGTTCACTTGGAAAGTATGGCTTACTGTCCCTAGCGCTGGGTGAGTTTTCCTCAGCTCCCCAAATCAATTTAATTGGTTTCAGCATCTACCTCATAGAAGGTATCCTGAAGACCAAATGAGGCAAATTCCCGTAGTGAGCCTAGCACAGAGTCAGTGCTTTACCCTCCTTAGAGGACAGTTGGCACTCTAACCGAACCATTCTCACCACCACCACCATCTTGCAGTTGGAGTCATGGGAATCAGAGGAGTTCCCAGTAAGAACCCTATACAGATACTGAAGTGTAGCCTAAGCCCTGTTAGTAGTGCTAGTAGCGACTGTGTAGTCTGAATTATAGACAGAAAACAGAATGAGTTGGAAATGGTTCACAGGCACATACAGCTGTGCTCTGCTGAGATCCAGTGTGCTTGGGGATTCCAAGTCAGGTCTAAGGCCCTGGACCTCACTGGATGAGACCCCTGAGTGCCCCAGGAGTGCAGCTTTGGTTTAAAGGTGTGCCCCAGCTTTTGAAGATCAAGATAGAACCGATAAAAATAGTCAGTGACCTAGAACACTGTGTATCTTTTTAAAAGGAGTTAGCCAGCCTTGATCGGTTGTTTTTAGATGCAGACGTTAATCATTAAAGCTAGGCCCAAGCTCCTCTGCGAATAAGGTTAATGGGGCTTGTCTTTGGCCTTAAGCAGGGCAGTGTGCGTAGACAAAGTGGGGGAGTAAATCTTACTAGATGGTGCGTAAGCAGGTTTCCCTTCAAATGCGTTTTATAAAAACAACTAATGACCAAGAGTGAACCCTAATTTGAACTTTGATGCTGCATCAGTATAGGTTCATCATCATATGTAACAAGTGCACTCTGATGGGGGATATTGATAATGGAGGAGGCTATAGCTATGCATCTTTGGGGCAGATGGTTATATGAGAAATCTCTGTATTTTCTCAATTTTTCTGTGAACCTAAAACTGCTCTAAAAATAAAGTATTAAATATAATTAACGGAGAGACTTGGACGTCAGTTACCTTAAGTTTAACAATTTTATTAGAAAATGTAAGAATTAATCCCAATATTAGGCTTGAAATTGTGATTTTACCTTGTCTTGGCTTCGCGGTAGTGGCTTTCCAACGCCGGGCGGGGTGATTGGGGCTGTTTAGGGGTCTCCGGAGCCATCACTGCCTGTCGACATCCGGTCCCGCCCGGCAAGAGCTCTGGCTGTTTGTTTCTGCAGCAGGAGGCGAGGCGGGAGTGGGCGGTGTGGGCGGGGCCGCGCGTAAGCTCATGCTGTTTTGTCTTTCGGCTGGAGGAGGAGGACTAGCGCCTCCAAGGCAATTCCCAGGCCGCTTCCAACTCTTTGTCACTGTTCGCTTTCGGCAGAGCATTCTGGCCCGCACAGCCGAGAAGCTGAGGCCAGACGGACGGACGCGCAGACTGACGACAGACGGAGGACGCGCTGGCCGCTGGACCCCGCCGCCTCCCCCTTCTTCCTGCTGCCTGCACTTGGAGAATGAGCCCAGCCTTCAGGGCCATGGACGTGGAGCCCCGCGCCAAGGGCGTCCTGCTGGAGCCCTTTGTCCACCAGGTTGGGGGGCACTCGTGCGTGCTCCGTTTCAACGAGACGACCCTGTGCAAGCCCCTGGTCCCAAGAGAGCACCAGTTCTACGAGACCCTCCCAGCCGAGATGCGCAAATTCACTCCCCAGTACAAAGGTGAGCCCCCAGGTGCCTTAGGGGTCTCGAGCGCCT
Source organism: Camelus bactrianus (assembly GCF_048773025.1). Lineage (NCBI taxonomy): Eukaryota > Metazoa > Chordata > Mammalia > Artiodactyla > Camelidae > Camelus > Camelus bactrianus. The sequence goes on from NC_133555.1 coordinate 34,503,405, forward strand.
GGCGAGGACATGCGAGGCCGGGGCAGCCATCCCGGGAGCCCTCACCCCCTCCCACTCACTCCGTGTTTTCCCTCCTCCTCCTCCTTTTGGCCCTCCGCCCAGCACCTCACACCCTCAGTTTTCAAGCCCTGGTAAGATTGCTCGATTTTGTTTTGTTTTGTGGATTTGTTTTGAGTTTATTTTGGTGGAAGTGTAGTTGTGTTTTATGTTCAGGTGTCTCTTGATAATGGTAACCCATAGTTCCCATGAGGGGACAGCGGGGGAAGACTTTGGGAGGATTTTACCCAGAATACTTGCTGCCTGCTTTTTGTCCTCCGGAAAACCAGAAGCCCTGGTGATTAGGTAGGCTGGGAGCAGGGTTGAGTCAGATGGAATGCAGGAGTGGGAGGCCTCTACTGATTAGCTGAAGCCCTTTGCTATTACGGAATGTCCCGAAATTGCTGTATTACGGCAACACTTTGATTCATATATGGTGACTCTTTCTTCCTTTTTATAATGCAATTGAGGGGGCATCAACAGCCACCAGAATGGTGTGGTCTTTCCTGGAGGGGCGGGGAATCCTTTGTAAACCAAGGAATAATCTACTAAGGAAATTAACTTTAAAGTTGCATTGCCTGGTTATACAAAAGACTCTTGAACAACCTGGGTTCTTCTGGGACTGTTGAGACATGCTCTTCGAAGACAGAATGTACCGGGAGCCTCTCTCTGTACTCTGAATATGCATGTGTGTTGTGGTGGGGGTGGGGGAGTTGGGGGCCCTCACTTGGTCCTTCTTTGTTGTTTTTTCCAGGACAAAGCCAAAGGCCCCTTGTTAGCTGGCCATCCCTGCCCCATTTTTCCCCTGGTTCTTTCCCCATGGCCACAGGGAAGCGTGGTCCCCTGAATTCCCCACCCTGGCTCCTCTGCACCCAGAGCTGGGGACTACCTCAGAAGTGTCGTCTCTCTGAGCACGCATTCCCCTGCAGCGAGCGAGCGGGCGGGCAGCAAGGACTGAGCAAATTGAGTGAACCCAGGCCAGAGAGGCCTGGGAGGAAAGGTGTTCAGCCAGTCGGTTGTAAGGCATTCGTCGGCACCTGCTGAAATGATCCCATCTGACAGCCCCCTCCTCAAAGACTGTCTAATTACACATGGCAGGTTCTAGAGACTCGGGGAGAGCTGCTTTCAAGGCTACTGCGCGTCTGTGCTCCCAGCCTAACCCTATTTGCCTTGTGTTCATTTTGTTCTTTTGTGACATGAGACTGCAAAGACCAATAAAGCAATATATTTAAGGACAAAAGGCTTGGGGTGCCCACCATGTGGGGGGTGCTGCAAGAAGCCTTTGCTAGGGTGTCTTGTGCTGTGTGGTTTGTTTTGTTTGCTCCTTTATTTTGTTTTGCTTGCCCAGTCTTCCCTTACCCTTGGATGCTTCATACCCCTCAGGCAAATCTGTGTTCCCGTGTTCAGGCTCTGCTTTAAAGCAAGCCTCAGGGCCGTCGGAGTTTCTGTTTAGGGCATTAAAAATTCCCACAAGATATAAAGAGCAAATGTTTTTACATCTCTCTTAGGATGAGAAGAATTACATAAAAATTAATAAACATTTTCAATGATGGAAAAATGTGTCTTGTAATTCTTTGGCTCTTGCCTTGTTGAGGAAGACTCTCAGCCATGTTTGCTCCCTAATCACTTGTCTTGTATGGTGTCATTTTTTCTAGCTGTTTTGATATTTGTTAGGTTTGCAGATGAGTTTGGGCCTCTGGCAACATAGAGACTAAGGAACAGGGTAAGAAAAAAACAACTGTTACAATCATGTTATTTATAACACATCTTCCTATGGAATTAAAAGTCCTCTCTGTTCCTCACCCTCCTTCCAGGTGTGGTATCTGTGCGCTTTGAAGAAGATGAAGACAGGAACTTGTGTTTAATAGCATATCCATTAAAAGGGGACCATGGAAATGTGGACAGTGTAGATAATTCAGACTGTGAACCAAAAAGTAAGCTCCTAAGGTGGACGAACAAAAAACACCATGTCCTAGAAACAGAAAAGACCCCCAAGGACTGGGTGCGGCAACATCGGAAAGAAGAGAAGATGAAGAGGTGGGTATAGACGGAGAGGGCACTGGACTCTGTGGGAGGGTGGAGAGGGATCTCAGTCACAGCGCAGTCCCCTGGGGCTAAGGACTCACACGATGGACTTAGGTGCCTTGTCAGTCTGTGATCAGTTCCCACATGGCATGCCCAGCTTCTCTTTAATTGACTCTGAGTTAGATCATGCCACTTTGGGTAAGATAACTGTAGTGGCAGCTGTAAAGGGTTTCAGTCACTCATTCCTTCTGCAAATGCCCTGTGCCAGGCACTATGCTGCATCCTAGAGATGGAGCAGTGACCCAGACAGGAGCCATCCGCTCACCCCAGGTTGTTCACTGATAGTGGGAGACAAAATGGTCAGTTGTGCATCCCCAAATTTTGGGGATGCACCTAAGCAGAGCCCACCGAGTACTGCACCTTGGCAAAGCTTGTAAAAACACAAAATTACATACACATATAAAATGTAGCTAAGTAGGTCGACTTATTCTCATGGAACTTCAGTTCAGATTGTCCCAGTCTCCAGCATTCTGAGTCAGGGAATCTGAATGTACCAGAAGTCGGGGGGTGGTACTGCCTAGAAGAAGAGGGCAGTGAAGGCTGCCTTGCAGGATGCAAAGTGGAGGCTGAGGCTGTTCTTGCATTTTAGGGTTTCCTTATTGTAGAAAAACAGTGAACTGGTCCCTTAATATTTTTAAATCAACTGTCTTTAGGTATAATATACATACAGTAAAATGTACCCATTTGCATTGTTTACGTGTACGCTGAAACAACTACCCAACATCAAGATATCAAACTTCCTATCAGTCCAGAAAGTTCCTTGATGCTTCTTTGGCCCTGAATTTGAATTAAGACAGTATGATTTACTGGTTTCTTGTCTCTTTATAGCCATAAATTAGAAGAAGAATTTGAGTGGCTGAAGAAATCTGAAGTCTTGTACTACAGTGTAGAGAAAAAGGGGAACGTAAGTTCCCAGTTTAAACACTATAACCCATGGAGCATGAAGTGTCACCAGCAACAGTTACAGAGAATGAAGGAGAATGCAAAACATCGGAACCAGTACAGTATCCTTTGTTCACAGGGCATCTCTGCCTTGGAGGGGAGGGGAAAGCAAGTGAGGAGACCCTTGGAACTTGTAGAGAGAATTTGTATTTTTTTAGTTATGATTGTGCCAGGACACCCTACATGGTAACTACGGGCAACTATCACTTCCCTTGGGGCTGAGAGCTGGTGTGGGAGTGCAGGCGGTGGGAATGGGGTTTGATGGGTTCCTAGGGGTGAGGGGTACCTCATGGAGGGACCGGGACCTACCTGCATCAGGGAGGCTTTAGCCTAGAGTGCAAGTTGCTGGCTCATATTTTCAAACTCCTGCGGAAACTCCCAAATAGCCTAACTGCCAAGGTCTGCGGCTGACGGGGAGGACTGACCAGACTGGCACATGAAGAAAATACATGATCCTTTCTTTTTTGGGAATCAGGGAACCTAGATGTACCAGATAGAATGATGCATTGAACCTCTAAGTACCAGTTACCCAGACTGAGTTAACCCACTCACATCAGCCTCCTGCCATGACTGTCTCTATACACCCAGCATCGCCCAGCTTCGCCCAGCTGAACTCTTCTGATACAAGTGTCAGATCATTTCATCTGTATACACCTCAACATGTATCTCAAAATGATAGACATTTTAAAACATTAATACCATTATTACACCTTGAAAAGTGGACGGTAATTCCTTACTATCAAATATCTAGTATGTGTCCCCATTTTCCTAATTGTCTCGTAACTGTTTTTGATTATTTGTTTGAATGGGGATCCAAACGAGGTTCACAAACTGCATTTGGTTGAAACGTTAAGTCTTTTAAAATACTCTTTCTTTTTTCTCTTCTTGGAAATTTCTTGTCAAAAAAAACTGGGTCTTCTAGAGTTTCCCACCATCTGGATTTTACTGATTACATTCTGTGGTGTCTCTTACATGTTACTCTTTCCTCTCTGTTTCCATTAAGTTGATAATTTGATTTACAGGCTTGATCAGATTCAGGTCCAGTTTTAGGGGGGTGGGGGCAAGAATCCCTCAGAGATGGTATTGTACCTGTCCATGAGGAAGCACAGTGTTTAGTTGTCTTTCTCTTTTGTATTGCCGTTGCCTTAAATCCATTTTTTTCATTAGGTGATTTTCTAATTTTTTCATTCCTTCTTCATTTATTAGCTGGAAACCTGTGAAGAGAAACTTCTATGTGCTTATTCTGAGGTATAGTTCATATAGGAAAGGCAAGTTAAATGTTTATTTTCCTTTATTTACTAGATATTTGGAATAATGAGATGGTTTTTTAACATCCTTCAAAGGTGACCACCGAGTTTTTCAGCATTATTATGAATCCATGAATTTAAACATTTGATGTGTTTTAGTCCATTATAGTTATCTTTACTGATGCTCAAATTGTCCCACGTTTGGCTAGGAGAGCCTTTTAAAATAGGCTTCTGAGTCATTTTGACACAATGACAGTAGTTTGTGATGGCTGTCTTACTCCCTGGTATGAAGAGATGGTACAGGGTCATGTATGTGTCCTACTCCATATGTGAATTCAGTATTTCTTTAAGGCAGAAGTTGCAAACTTTCTCAGTAGAGGGCCAGATAGTAAATATTTTAGGCTTTGCAGGCCATGCACTGTATCACAACTCTGCTTTTATAGCATGAAAGCAGCTATAGACAGTAATGTAAGTAAACAAACATGGATGTATTTCAATAAAACTCTATGTATGGTCACTGAAAAATTTGAATTTCACTTAATTTTCATGTGTCATGAAGTATATATTTTTTGACCTCCTAAAAGTGTAAGAACCAGTCATTCCTAGCTTACAGGCTGTAGAGCAACGGGCAGTAGGTCATGGGTCACCAGTCCCTGCTCTAGGAGCACTGGTCTGGGCACTAGGGGAGCTCATACATCTGGCTGTGGTTTCTAGACCTTTTCATTGCCCACAGCTGGGAAATACATATTTATTTTAAAGAGAAAACTTCATAAGTTCATACTGATATTTCTAGTTCATATTTAAGATGAGGATTTACCAAACTTACTTGATGTTCTGTTTGTGATTTAGGACAGTATGTTTTTGGACCTTGATCCCACATCTTGCTGAGTTCAGGAAATGGTATATGTGTCACCGAGGCTGGGGGAGACCAGGACTGTGTTGAGTCCAGACCCAGGCTGTTTTCAGGCCAGTTCCCTGACAAGAACTGAAGGGGCCTTTTAGCCCTCTTGTCAGACCTGGGCTCCCTGCATGGGAGGTAGCAGGATCTCTGAAGCACTGTGTGCAGGCATTGTGCCCGGGGAGTGCCCAGGCCTCGTGGAGCAGCACCTTTTCTTTAGAGGGGTATTGTCCTTAACTACTCAGAATTTATCTTACTGGAAAACCTGACTTCCCGTTATGAGGTGCCTTGTGTCCTGGACCTCAAGATGGGTACGCGCCAGCATGGTGACGATGCTTCAGAGGAGAAGGCGGCTAACCAGATCCGCAAATGCCAGCAGAGCACATCTGCGGTCATCGGTGTGCGTGTGTGTGGCATGCAGGTGAGAGGAGTGTTAGGCATGGTGTGGGCTGGCCAGGGCATACAGGAACTGCCATTCCCCCACCCTGGCATAGTCCCATTTTCTTAAAAGATTACAGATTTGACTAATCTAATCTGTCACTTTCTGATTAGAAAAGAAAGCATGCATGCCTGGGTGATCCCCTCTGGGACTGGCCTGGCTGGCTGAGTCCTGAGGTTGTGGACAGGAAGGGGAGAAAGGCAAGAGGGTTAGGCCCTTTTCCACCAACCCATATGCTGAGCCGGGGGCCTGGGGATGGAACCCAGGTCAGAGGGCTATATCCTGAGTGGGTGTTGACTGGAGAGGACAGTCCTGTGTGACTGGTATTCTTACTTAACAAGTTAAAGAATCTGATCCAGGGCTGTCATATCATTGCAGTCCCCAGGACCAGGCTCTGAGATAGATGACTGTCTTACCTGACCTGCTGGTCTCCCTCCCACAGGTATACCAGGCAGGCAGTGGGCAGCTCATGTTCATGAACAAATACCATGGACGGAAGCTGTCAGTGCAGGGCTTCAAGGAGGCACTTTTCCAGTTCTTCCACAATGGGCGGTATCTGCGCCGGGAGCTCCTGGGCCCTGTGCTTAGGAAGCTGACTGAGCTCAAGGCCGTGTTGGAGCGACAAGAATCCTACCGCTTCTACTCAAGCTCCCTGCTGGTCATCTATGATGGCAAGGAGCGGCCTGAGGTGGCCCTGGACTCAGATGCTGAGGACTTGGAGGACCTGTCAGAGGAGTCAGCCGACGAGTCTGCTGGTGCCTATGCCTATAAGCCCATCGGCACAAGCTCAGTGGACGTGCGCATGATCGATTTCGCACACACCACCTGCAGGCTGTATGGCGAGGACAGTGTGGTACACGAGGGCCAGGATGCTGGCTATATCTTCGGGCTCCAGAGCCTAATAGACATTGTCACAGAGTTAAGTGAGGAAAGTGGGGAGTGAGCTTGCCGGCTGCACCAGCACCTGAGAGACTCTCTGTGTCCCAGGCACAGCTGTGCTGCGCCAGGGAGGAGGCCAGTATGGCCCGGCGGTGGCCCCTGCAGCCTGGAGCTGATGTGCAGAGGCCTCTGTGAGTCCCAGCCTGAGCCAGCCCCAGCCGCGCTTGGAGTCTTTATTTATTTTAACTATTTCTTCAACATTCCACATTTGATGATGCAGATACCTCTTTCTTCCCTGAGTGTAAATGTTCTAATACAAACCTTTTTGTTAATTGTAAACAGTGCTGCTGTCGTTCTTGCCAGGGATAGGCAGCCACCCCCCCCCCAACCCTCAAGAAACCTCACACGTGCTGTGACCTCCCCCAGGGCCAGTGACATCCTCTTTGCCTGTGCCCCCACCTCATGGACCCTAAAGTCACCACAGCCTCTTGGCTTGGTCCTCAGAGTCCCCTACCCTAGCACCCACACACAAAACCTTAAAATGGGTCCCTCTGGGGTCTGTACTGGCCTGATGTCCCAGCACCCTTTATGTAAATAGCTACAATTGACTCTTAACCACAGGTCTTTCCCTGTTCTCATGTGACTTAAGCCAAAATTGGGCAGCAGGTGTGCCAAACCTTGGGTCCAGCTCCTGTGCCACTGGCAGCAGCTAATGGCTGACCATTGTGATGTCAGACGTCCCGGAGCCAGTACTGGGGCGTCAGGTAGCCACCAGGCTCTGGGTCTGTTGGCAGCCATTGGCTCTGTGGTACAGGTCCCAGGAGGTCCCAGGAGATAGGGGGCTTGATGGGAGGGGGTGTTCTGCGCAATGTGGTCCTCTTGGCCACACCACCTGTCACCACTCCTGCCCACCCCTGGACCCCATGCAACTGCACCATCCTTCATGTAGCTCCAGCCAGCGTAGCCCCTAAGAGAGCTACTTCTGCTCAGTGCTAGGAGGGTTTCAAGAAGGAGAAAGTGTGGCAGGAGGTCTTGAACTACAGAACCAGACACCAGGGAGAAGAACACAGAGCCAGTGCCAAGAAGGTAGGGTCTGGATGTCTAGTTCTTGCTGCCCCACTCCTCGCTTGAACCTCTCAGTATCTCCTCTCCAAGGCCCACTATGCCTGTGTCTACTATATCCAAAGAGGCCAGCTGCTTACACTGGCCTGCTCCCTTGACCCAGGCTTCCAGAGGGGAATGTGTCTGGACCAGCCCCTGGACAGGAATGGGAGGTCCCCAGGACCCTTAGGGCCTCTCCCCTCGGTTCCCTCCCCCACCTGCATAGGGCTTAAAAGACCTCAACAGGTCAGGGCTGAGTGGGCCGGCTAGTCAAATTAGCTCTTAAGGCCACAGGGTACCTCACTCCCACCCTCCACCAGTCACGTCTGCTCTCCGAAACGTCTGAAATAAGATAAACTGGAGTTGAAGTCCTAAAAAGTCCACAACAGAGCAATGTGATAGCATTTTGATAGGGGTGGGAGTGTGACTACCTTATACACTGAGGGAGGGAATTGTGCCTTAGGCAGAGGAAACAACATGCAAAACCCCACGTTAGACAGGAAGAGAGAAGCTAGTGTCGGAGAAGAGGTGGAATGGGGAGCAAGTATGGGAGGACTTTGGACAGGGAAATGGCCCGACCGGGTTTCTGTTTTTACTGCCTTTTCCTCATTCTTGCTCCCAATTGCCCACCACTGGCGCAGTAAGCAGGGTCGTAAGGACTGGAGACATCGAGGAGACCTAGCCCCCGCGGGGCCTCCAAGTATCGAGATCCAACAATGGGACTACTCACTGGGTTGCCGTCTTTACTGTTAGTAGGTCAGGACCCACTCCCCCGGGGTGGTGGGGACGCACGGGACTATCAGCACAGAACACAGGCTCTGCCTTTGGGCTTCAAGAGGAGCGCTCCTACGGGAAGTGGGACAGGCCGCAGCACTCGAGCTTGAGCGGGTAGAGGGAGTGGAGGGCCGGGCGAGAGAAACTGAGGCTGGGGCTCTAGGAGGGGTGCCGGGGCGCGTGGATCAAGGGCTTGTAGTCGCAGAAGTCCAGGACGAAAGCTGCGGCGGACTCTCGAGCGGCGCCGGGCCGCGCCGTCTGTGGCCACCAGGGGGCGCCGCGCTTCCGCGCGAGGCCTGATACACTCCTGGGGCGGGGCTGCGGCGAGCGGGCGCGCGCGCGCACGCGCCGTGTGTCACGGGGCAAGGCGCGCGCGGCGAAGCGCTCCCGGCCTGGCGTCTTCGTTCCACGGAAGCCGCGGTCTCCCTTGCCCCAGCCCGGCCCCATGTACCGCGCGCTGTATGCATTCCGCTCCGCGGAGCCCAATGCGCTGGCGTTCGCCGCGGGCGAAACCTTCCTGGTGCTGGAGCGCAGCAGCGCGCACTGGTGGCTGGCGGCGCGGGCGCGCAGTGGCGAGACTGGCTACGTGCCCCCCGCCTACCTGCGCCGCCTGCAGGTGAGTGTGCCCCTCCCCGGCCTCCGCCGCCCCAGACCGAGCTCCATCACAGGCTCGAAGGACCGACCCGGAACCCCAGGCCCGCCGGGACCTCCAGGAAATAAGGAGTTTGGGAACCTGACCCAGAAACCCCACGAGGACTGGGACCCTAAGAGCCCGCACCCTGACAAAAGACTAGGCCCTTGACAGCCAACTCTGAGGACCCCAGACCTACCAAAAGCCTAAGTCAGGGACTGAGGCTCCTTCAGATCCCAGACTCATTGGGACCCAACATCTGAACCCACATCCGAAAAGAATTCAAGAGTCAGTCCTGAGTCAGTCTAGCACCACCAAATTCCGACCAGTTTCCCAGATCCCTGAGATCACATACTTAGTCGGCCCCTTCGTTGGATCCCCAGGATCCCGTACTCTTGCCTCCCATCCCTCAGCTTCCACCGCTGAGACCCCAGCAGCCCTGGACACAATCTGTTTCCCCAACCATACTCCATGTCCTCACCGTCCCCAACTTGGTCCCTGGAACCATGCACACCCCATGCCCTAAATGACCCCCCAAGCCCTGAGACTTCAGTATTTTTACTAGCCTTTACTCAGTCACCCCCTAAGCTCTTCCTAAGACACCCTCTGCCAACCCACTTTGAACCGGAGATCCCAGCCCCTGCTGACACGCCTGCCACTACTTTCCCTACCTCTTTCACAAGCCTCGGACCCTGACCTTTCAGACTTCCTTTCTCTGAAAGTGAAGGAGTTCCGTCCTGCCTTGCTCCCTTTGTGAGGAAGTGGGACCTCCTTATGGCTTCCCCTGGTCTGACCATGGCCCTATTTCCTTCCAGTGGAGGTTGCAGCCCCAGTTCGTGTTTCCCCAAGAATAGTCCTGGTGTGGGGGCAGGGGTGCATTGTCTCCAGCTGATCTATTCTGATCACAGAGGGAAGGAGGGCCTGGAACCTCCCAGCCTGGCCTGTGCCAGACACCCCCGCCCCATCCTAGTCTCTAGCCTTTAGGAAACATCCTGTCCCAACCCAGTTCAGGACAGAAATAACAGGATAAATTTGGAGATGTCATCTGGTCTTACCAAAGGGGATGGGCCCTGGGCCCTGGACCCTTGGTCTCATCCTGCCTAGAAGAGTCTGGAGAGAGAGTGGGAGCCCTGGACATCAGGGCTGCTGGGTCCGGAGTGAGCATGTCAGACCCAGCCTCTGTGGGGCCGGGGGTTTGTTGGAGATCTCTGAGGAAAGTCCTGCCTCTTCCCCAAGGGCCAGTGAGGCCCCTTCCCCACCAGGGCCACAGGGGCTGGGTGTTTGGGGAGGGCAGAGGGGCTACCATCTTCTCTGTCTCTTGATTTCTTGCTGCATATCTCCCTCTGTCTTCATCTCCCTGGCTCTCTATCTCTGGGTCATTCTGACTCTCCACGTACGTATGTCTCTTTCTTCCTCTGACTCTCTCTCCTTCTCTGTCTCTGAATCTCAGTTTCTTTCTGCGTTGTCTCCCTCTGCTTCTCTCTCTCTCTCTCCCTCTCCCTGTCTTTCTTGCTTTCTATGTGTAGTCTGTCTTTCTCCTGTCCCCCTTTCTGTCTGCTGTCTCCTGCACTCTGGCACACCCATGCTACCTGGAGGGCTTTACTGACTTCTGGGTCCGTCTGTCTGTCCCTATCAGAGAAGCTTCTCAAACCTGCTCTGGACTGATGTTGCCTTACTTCTGAGGCTCCTATGCCTAATGGACCATGTGCGCCAGGGACAGGGAGGGATGAGGTGGCTGGTCCCACAGCTGCCACCCCCTGCTCCCCAGCCCATGCCAACCAAGCTGGTCGATTGGACCCCTGTGTTGCTTCAGATAGCAGCACTGAATCTGGGGCAAGGGCCAGATCCTGCTCTCATGTCTGTGTTTTGCCACAGATACAGAATTGCTGCTTCCCAGAACAGGTCTGGAAGATTCCTGGAACAGCTTGAGGGGATGGGGGCTGGCAGCAGGGGTGGGAAGAGGAGATCCTTTCGGCCCCTCCTCAGCTACCAGGGCCTGCAAGAGGCTCTACGAGGACAAGGCTGTTCTGGAGTGTGACCTTGGTTTTGTGAAGGATCAGCAAGATCCAGAGTGATTTGTTAAGAAGACTTCCAGACTGTAGAGGCTCCCTGCTTGGCATCTCAGCCTGGGACCTGAGCCAAGCCTGGGGATAGACTAAGTGTGTACTCCTGGCCTCCAACTCGGGGTCCCTGGGCTGTGTTTTTCCTCTAGGTCCCAGGCTTTCAGAGACATCTTAGCTGAGAGCCTCACTGCGAGGTAAAATCCTGAGCGGGACCCCAATATAAAGCAGCAGCACTGGGCCCACCCTGTGCCCCAGCTCCCTGAGTGACGTGGTTTGTGAACCCTTATATTCTAGTTCAACTTGCTCTATTCAGATCTAGTCTTCCAGACTAGCTGCAATGATCCATTGTCTGCCCCAGGCTCTGTCCTGGGCTGGATCTGGGTTTAGTACCCTCTTGGCCCCCAGGCCTAACTGTCCACCCCCACAGGGCCTGGAGCAGGATGTCCTCCAAGCCATTGACCGGGCCATTGAGGCTGTGCACAATGCGGCCATGCGGGATGGTGGCAAGTACAGCCTGGAGCAGCGCGGAGTCCTTCAGTGAGTGTTGGGGGGCGGACCCCTCCCAATGAGCATGGTGAGGTTGGGGTCCTGCCAGAGTGCAGAATTGGTAGTGCAGAGCGGGGTGGAGCATGGGGGAGTGGGGAGGGGCTTGGGCTAGGGTGGGCAGCATCCCCCTGGAGCATGTGAGGACTTTGGGAGTTGTAAGGTAGATCCCCTAATAATCTCGCTGTCCCTCTGTCAGAAAGCTGATCCACCACCGAAAAGAGACCCTGTCCCGCAGAGGCCCTTCAGCCCCCAGCCCTGCAGCCATGACCTCGTCCACCAGTGACCACCACCTGGATGCTGCTGCTGCCAGGCAGCCCAATGGGGTGTGTCGAGCCGGGTTCGAGCGGCAGCACAGCCTGCCCAGTTCTGAGTATCTTGGGGCTGATGGAGGCCTCTACCAGGTACGTGATGAGAACATCCTGGGGAAGGGAAGTGCGTGGGGCTTAAGGCTTTGTCCAGAGGCTCGAAGGGTTCACTTGGGTCAGTGATGCAGCCCAGAGCTCTGGGCCCTTGCCACGCTGCACCCTGGATGGCAGCCTGTCCCCTCAGACCCCACTTCCATCCTCCCAGATCCCGCCACAGCCTCGCCGAGCAGCACCCGCCACCCCACCCCCACCCGTGAAGCGCCGAGACCGTGAGGCCCTGGTGGCCTTGGGGAGCGGTGAGAAGCCGGGGTTGGGGGAATTGGGAGTCGCCCTGTGCTCGGAATGGTTGCTGTGCCTATGTCAGGTCCAGGCTTTGGGGGAAGACAGGGCACATGACGGGGCAACTGGGGGCTCTGGGCTTGGTGGGAGGGTCTGGCAGGGGAACTGGGCCCTGTATGGGGGTCAGGGGCTCTGGGCTTGGAGGGTGGGGGACCCCAAGAAACAGTTCCAGCACAGCGTCTGCTCTCTGCCCACAGGCGGCCGCAACACCACACCCTCCGGGGGGAGTTCTGTGTCCAGCGGCTCCTCTGTCAGCAGCACCTCCCTTGACACGCTCTATACCGGCTCCAGCTCATCTGAGCCAGGCCCCAGCTGCTCACCCACGCCCCCACCTGTGCCCCGCCGAGGCACCCACACCACTGTGTCCCAAGCTCAGCCCCCTCCCTCAAAGGTGCCAAATCCTGAGCCCTCTACAGAGGAGGTGACAGGTGATACAGCCTCGGCCCCTGATGAGCTGGAGGCCCTGGGTGCGCTAAGCTTGGGGACCACAGAGGAGAAGGCCATGGCTGAGACTGCCGTGCCCAGGACCATCGGGGCAGAGCTGATGGAGCTCGTGCGGAGAAACACCGGCCTGAGTCACGAGCTGTGCCGCGTGGCCATTGGCGTCGTGGTGGGTCACATCCAGGCCTCCGTGCCGGCCAGCTCACCTGTCATGGAGCAGGTCCTCCTCTCGCTGGTAGAGGGCAAGGTGAGGGTGGGCAGCAGAGCCATCCTGGGTCCACCCTGCTGCCCCCGCCCTATCCCCACCCTCACACTGTGTCCGGCCCTTACCTGACAGGTGTTGTTGAGCTCCAGCTCTCAGCTTCATCGTGCTGGGTGCTGGGGATATGATGGAGAAAGGGAGGAAGAGCGTTCCAGGCAGAGATTCAGCCAGGATGAGGGCCATGAGGCAGGACCGAACTTGGCTCATGGGAGGGAGTGCAATAAGGCCAGCATGGCTGGAACACGGAGTCGGGGAGAGAGCAGGGAGTGTGGGAGGAGGTGAGATCTGGGGCAGGTGACAGATGAGACAGATGTGGGTGGCCAAGAGGTCTCTCAGGCTGCAGGGAAGGAATGGACATAGGACACGAGAGAGGGCAGTGCTTTGCTGGCCTTGGCCGTGGAGTCTCAAGAGCTATGGCAGAGGCCAGAGGGCTGACCCAGATGTGAGTGAGGTGTGTGGACATCATAGGGTGTGTGGGGTCCTTTGTCGATGTTGGGTCACTGGTCAGGGAGCAGGATGGGAGGGTATGAGCCCAGTCCACACAGTAGGGGCCAGATGGGCCAGAGGTCCCTCCTCAGGTCTCCACTCTGTGTAGAATCAGGGAGTGGAGTCTGAGTCACATTCAGGCAGTGACGGAGTCCATGGCCTTCCTCGTGGAGGACATTTATTTGGATCTGGACAAGAGGCAAGTAATTGGAAAACACCCCACAGATGTGTCCTATGCAGAGTCCCATCCCAGGAGGTTATCACGACTTGAGGGTGGTGGAATTACTTGGAGAGGGGGTAGAGAACTGGGCCGGTGCCATCGGGAGCCTTGATGTTGAGAGCTGAGCTGTGGGAACGGGTCTTTTGTGGGAGCTTGATGGGGAGCAGTGAGGAGGAAGGAAGAGAACCTGGGAGGATGCTGACTGGGAGAGGCCGAGCCCCTTCCCAGACCTCATGGTCCGGGTTGAGCTCCAGGCCTCCGGGGCCTGCTGGAGATGGTGGGGGCAAGTGCGCTGAGTCAGGCCTCACCCTCTCCCTGCAGGACTTAAGCACTGCCCTGCCTTCAGGGCAGGTCTGCCATGACCAGCAGCGGCTGGAGGTGATCTTTGCAGACCTGGCTCGGCGGAAGGACGATGCCCAGCAGCGCAGCTGGGCCCTGTATGAGGACGAGAGTGTCATCCGCTGCTACCTGGAGGAGCTGCTGCACATTCTGGTGCGGGGTGGGGGCCCCCAGGTGGCCCCCACCCTGCCCCATCCTCCCCAGCGTGAAGGAGTCTCCCCTGCTCATCCTCTGCCCACTCACATGTGGCCACTGAGTGACCCATCACGCATCCTCCTCCCCACAGACGGACGCAGACCCTGAAGTTTGCAAGAAAATGTGCAAGAGAAACGAGTTCGAGTCTGTCCTGGCCTTGGTGGCCTACTACCAAATGGTGTGTGCGAGGCAGAGGGGACCGGGCATGGAGGGACCTGGGCAGAGGTGGGGGTTCCAGGCACTGAGCACACAAGGTCCCCTGCCAGGAGCACCGGGTGTCCCTGCGGCTGCTGCTTCTCAAGTGCTTTGGCGCCATGTGCAGCCTGGACGCAGCCATCATCTCCACACTCGTGTCATCTGTGCTGCCTGTGGAGCTGGCGCGGGACATGCAGACAGACACACAGGGTGAGACTGGGGGAGCTTCCTGCCAGCTGGGGGCTTTCCCACCATCTGGGGGGGCTCTAACCACCTGCTTTGCTCCCCCACAGACCACCAGAAACTCTGCTACTCCGCCCTCATCCTGGCCATGGTCTTCTCCATGGGGGAGGCAGTGCCCTATGCACACTATGGTAAGAAGGCAGAGCAGCTGACCACAGGGAGCCCGCAACCAGCTGGAGATGGGAGCCGTGGCCTGAGGGGCTGGTGACCCACTGACCGTAATCTCACAGAGCGTCCCCAGGGCTCACAGGAACCCTGGGAGGCTGGGCGGTGTCGAGGGTGGGGCAGGGCTGCCAGCTTCTGTGTGCCCCCCTCCCAGAGCACCTGGGCACACCCTTCGCCCAGTTCCTGCTGAGCATCGTCGAGGATGGGCTGCCTCTGGACACCACGGAGCAGCTGCCGGATCTCTGCATGAACCTACTTCTGGCTCTCAACTTGCACCTGCCAGGTGGGGGCGGGGCCCAGCCAGGGTGGCTGACCCGCCAGGAAGAGGGCGCTCCCCAGGCTTAGCACCTGTGCTCTCGTCTGTACCCATGTCCTCCCTCAGCCCCTGACCAGAACATCATCATGGCCGCCCTGAGCAAACACGCCAACGTCAAGATCTTCTCCGAGAAGCTGCTGTTGCTCCTGAACAGAGGGGGTGAGGGCCCAGGAATCTGTGCAGCGCCACTTCAGTGTCCTGTGACTCCACGGCCCCCATCACTCCCCGGAGTGACTCTGGGCCCCCCTCAAGGGCCTCCCTGACCCCTCCTGCCCTTGCCTTCCAGACGACCCCGTGCGCATCTTCAAACATGAGCCACAGCCGCCACACTCCATCCTGAAGTTCCTGCAGGACGTGTTCGCCAGCCCTGCCACGGCTGCCATCTTCTACCACACGGACATGATGGCGCTCATCGACATCACCGTGCGTCACATCGCCGACCTGTCGCCCGGAGACAAGGTGCCTGGAGGCTGCTGCCGCGGGGATGGTAGCTGGGTGAAAACGGTGACAAAATGGGGGGACGTGACACTGAAGGCATGTCCCACGGGTGAGGGGCACTGCTGGAGCCAGGTGAGTGTGGGTGGCTGCTTGGAAACCGTGACAGGAGTGCCAAGGTCCAGAGGAGTCTGCCATCATGTGATGGGGGGCTGTCTGGAGGAAGCAGGAATGGAGGGACACAAGAAGAGGAAGTGGCATTGACACCAAGCCTTGGAGGCTGCAGTGGGAGGTTGTCACCCCGACTCAGAGGCAGGGGAAGTGATCTGATTAGCATCCCGAATGGAACGGAGACTCTGAGGGAGCACAGTGGAAGTGGGGGACTGGCTAGGACCCAGCCGTAGCTGTCCAAGTGGCATGGATGGTGTGGGAGGGGAGGTCAGGTGTGTTAGAAGTGGGCTGGCAGGGCTCACTGCTGGGTTAGTCTGGAGTGATTGGGTAGATGAAGTGCTGATTGCTGAGGTGGGGGAGAACTTTGGGGAGAAAAATAAAGTTGTGTTTAGATGTGTCAAGGTTGAGAAGCTACCTGCTGGACATCCAGGTACAGAGGACGTCAGGGAGGAAGTGGGGTGTGGGCTGGGACTGGAAAGAGACACTTGGAGTTGCCTGTGCATAGAGGTGATGGGAAACCTGTGACAGTGAGGTCACCTTGGGTGTGAGATGGAGGGGTCAGAAGTAAGCTCAGGCCTCAGCCTGGGGCAGAGTCAAGGCAAGTAGGGAGACACTCAGGAGGAAAACCAGGAGAGCTAGAGCCCAAAGCCATGTGATTAGAGGCAGGGGGGGATGAGCCCTGGATTTGCCACACGGAGGTCGGGGTGACCAGCAAGCAATGTCAGTGGAGTGGAGGGAAGAGAGTCTGTGTGGAAAGTTGAAGAGAGGATTTGAACTTGGAGGGGAGTGAAAGGGGGCAAGTGGGAGCAGTGAATGAAGTTTTTATGTGAAGGGGAGCAGAAAAAAGTGGAGGGAGTCACTGGAGGGAGCTGTGGGGTCAGGGAAAATGTTTTAAAGGTGGGAGATGCTGGTGCATGTCTCAGCCACAAGAAATGACCCAGCAAACGGGGAGGACTGGCTAATGTGTTGGGAGAGTGGCCACTACAGGGGTCAAGCAGAAGTCAAATAGATCAGGCAGCGGGAGCGGGGAGGATCCAGGCCCTGTGGAGGGATGGCCCTGACTGAAGCCGGGGCAGCTCATTCGGTGGGAATGAGCGAGGTGGGTGCAGAGGGGAAGACCAGTGGTGTCTGAAGACTGCTTGTTTCCTCCATGAAGCACAAGGCCAGCTGACCAGGCAGTTGAGGTTGGGAAAACAGAGAGAAGGTGGTCCTTCAATGAGGTCCTTCAAGTGGTCCTTCAAGGAGGAGTGAACGTGCCAGAGTAAAGTGGTGGGAGTCCAGGCGGTGAGATCTGTGGTGGGGAATGGCATTCATGCCTGTGCACGGTCCTGTAGTTGTCTGCCGCTTAGATACTAGGATTGGATTTGCAGGTGCTTTTTCGTTTGACCAGGGTTGGGAGGTAGCAGGGTGATGCTGCCTTCAGGTGGTTTTGATATTCATTCCTCTAATCGGAGGTAAAGAGAGAAATGAGAGATGGTGTGGGGGGATCCAGATCAGTGGACAGGGTAGGGGGGTCTCAGGATAAGGAGCTGGTAAAGCCAGAGGTGCTGGGAGGGTGGGTGGGGTGGAGATGGATTCAGGGCACCTGCAGAAGTTAAGACAGCCAGGTCTCAGGGATGGATTGGATTTGGGTTGTGGGGAGAGAGGAATCAGAGAGGATGCCTACAGTTTTGGCTCGAGCATTTGAAAGGATAGCAGTGCTCTTCATTAACGTAAAGAACCTGAAAAAGCCCTCAGCTTTGGGAAGACGAGGAAGATCATGAGGTCTCTCTGTGATAAGCAGATAACAAGTGGGCAGAAGGATATTTAGGTCTAGAGCTCACTGGAGAGTCTAGGCAAGAGGTATGAGTGTGGGTCAGAATTTGAAGCTGTGAGCGTAAACCAGATTTTCCAGGCTGTGAGGACAGACTAAGAAGTGGAGGGCCTCGGACAGACAGACAGCAGCCCCACGAGAGCCCAGCATTAAAGGAGGGGTGGGGGCTTGCTGCTTCCCCTCACCACCTCTCTGAGCCAGGACTTCCTGGGCCAGCCCCATTCTGGGACTGTGTGTCTCAGATGATTCACGTATTCACTTACTTATTCAACGACTGTCGAAGGCCATTTCTGTGCTGGGTACATTCTGGGTGCCGGGGATGCAATCCTGATGTTCAGTGGTGTGAGATAGTCCACAGCCCTGGATCCATGTGGCTGCCAGGAGGCAGCAGTGGCCTCTCCGTGCCTGACGGCAGTCGCAGTGCCTCCCTGGGGTCCCTGAGCTTGTCTGCTCTTCCCGCAGCTGCGCATGGAGTACCTCTCCCTGATGCACGCTGTGGTCCGCTCCACGCCCTACCTGCAGCACCGCCATCGGCTCCCTGACCTGCAGGCCACACTGCGACGCATCCTAACTGAGGAGGACACCTCACCCCAGTGCCAGATGGACCGCATGATTGTCCGAGAGATGTGCAAAGAATTCCCAGTGCTGGGTGAGGCCCCCAGCTAGCACCTCCTTTCCTCCTTTCCCTGCAGCCCTGGGCAGGGTGCAGGGGACTTGGAGCCTTGGCCCTAAGAACGTTTTACACTGACAGTGTGAGGGGAGGTGATGGTGGAAGGGACCTGAGCAGGGGCCCCCACCTGAAGTAGAGCTAATGCGAGGGGCCAAGCATAGTATCGGGGACCACGTGCTGGGAGCTCTGCAGGAGCAGGGGGACCATGTGCACCGAATGAAGCCCCTCCATCTCCCGGTCGGCTGCCTCTTCAGCATGCCCCCCACCCCCACACACGTACACCCAGAGTCCTGCTGCTGCTCCAGGCTGGGCCAGAGCCCTCATAACCGCCCTGCCTGGTCTGTGTCCTGGGCCTCAGCAAGCCACGTCCTCGGGGTGAGAGGAAGCACCTTCCGCCAGCTCTGTTCTTTGCCTTAGCTTTGCAGTGAGTGCTGCTCATGTGATCTGCTCCCCCAGCCCTCACTCCCACCCCCGGAGGTCTTGGCCAGGCTGCTGCTTTCAAAGCAGAATCTTGGAGACAGGCCATCCATCCTGGAGCCTCACAGAGTGGGGTGATGGCAACGATAAAGCCAATGACAGAATCTATTTTCTCTGTAAAAATGTACTGAAAAGCCATGTGTATTTTCCTATGTGCTGCAGCTCACCTTTGGAAATAAATCACAGGCATCTGGAAACCAGCTTCCCTGTATGGTCCTGGGTGGCAGTGGGAGAGGATGGGCAGGGGTGCTGGGGCCTCCAGATCTCGTCACTAGCTTGCCCTGCCCTCTCCAGCCTGAGGAGGTAATGGTCTCTGAGAGGCCTCTCCATCCAGGTCCCTTGAGCCCTGTTCCAGCTTCTCTTCCCTGGGTTCCCAGTCTTCCTGGGCCACAGCCACAGCCAGCGGGAGTCCTGTGGTCCACCTGCGGGTAGCTGCCCCTCCAGGCTTCACTTACCTCCTTCTCTCCCTTGGATGCCATCTCTCTCTTGCCTGTTGAAGACAACATCCTTTACTGTTGTTCTCAAATGAAGTGGGCTCTACCCTAGCCCTGGCCTCCCTGAACCCCTAGGCCTGCCCAGCTGTTTCCCTTCCTCAGTTGTCATTGGATCTAGCAAGATCCCCTCATTTTGCAGCCTCAGCACAGATTTGGTAATTATGGTAGGACAAAAAGAGTACCTCAGGTGTGGGGTTAGATGTGCACTACTGTTTGAGGGGAATTGGAAGCCACCGTTTGACAAAAACTTTATTTTCCCTGTGGGCTCCCAAGTCAACAAAGGCTGTCGCCATAAGTGGGGAGGAGAGTACAAACCAATAGGCAGACAGCAGCTAGCAGTGGATCCCATCAGTTCCCTCCATTGTGGTACCCAAGACGATGCTCATCAGATTGCACACACCCAGAATCACTGATGCTGTGACTTCTGGTCACCGCTTTTCCTTTCTCATTGGGGTGCTGAAGGCAGAGGGCCATTACCCTTCCAGCAGAGTGTAATGCAGCAAGGGCCCAGAAAGGCCAGTCTAGGAGTGAGGTCTTGGGGAAACAGGTCCACGAGAGCAAAGCACAGGAGATGTGCCAACAGGGCGTTGTCCTTCCTGAACTGTTGACTCTTCTAGAAGGTTAAGTGCACAGGCTCACCTGGACCTGAGGAGGAGCTGACAAAATGGCCCCCAGGAAAGCTGTGTGTGGTACAACCTGGTCACCCTTCCTCCTGGAGGCTTCTGCCTCCTGTTTCACAGCTGGAATCAGGGGCACTGGCTTCCAGTCACGACTCCTTTCTCTTTGGAATGCTGAAGGCAGAGAACCAAGGATCTCCTCCTGAGACAGCGTAATTCAGTGGTAAGTACAAGTCCTCAGGAAGCTGAGGCAGGAACATCTGATGGCCTCCATGCCTTGCTTTGTCCCCTGTTAGGCTGCACACACTGGCCTTGTGGGAAGAGCAGGGCTGTGCTGTGCCATCTGTCCCAGTGCGGGCCCTGTGCCAAGATGACCATAAGCCCCTGAGTGCTTCGGCCTGATTGTCCAAGGGCCCCTTGTACATGTTTTAAGGGGGGCAGGAGCCCCAGCTGACAGAGAAATGCTGTCTCCTGGCAGCAAACATACACCAAGAGGGTCCACGACTCCAGGACCCCTCAGCAAACACCTTGATGATGGTCTCACTACACAGAATTACAACCACCGGGGGAAATGATTAGCCAGAGAATTCCTCAGGGAAGGAACTGTCTGTTTGAGAGAATACCTCTGACTGCCTGGAAGGATGGTAGATGTAGGAAGTGGTTAGGCGGGAGACAGGGCAGAAAAAGAAGTAAGCCACTGAAAGGGGAGTGTTTGGGGGGTGGCTGAAGGAAAAAACTCAAATTTTGAGGGGCAATGAGGGGCGGGGGTTTGAGCTGACTTCTGGGCTGGAAATGGGTGCCTACAGATGTGGACATGACCGAGGACAACAGGCCACACATGCATAAGGCAACTCCGGGGTAAGGGGTTGGGTGAAGACCACCTGCCTGCTTAGCCCCCAGAAGATGCAGACTAAGGCTCCAAGTATGTGAGGACAGTCTTCTTTTTCTCTTGTTCAATGGAAGAACAACATACTAAGAAGTGTACAGTATGCAAAGAGTACAGCTTAATGAATTATGACAGGATGCTAATATAATCACCACCCAGGTCAAGAATGGAGTGTCACCAGTTTCCAAAGCCCATTTGCATGCCCCTCTTAATCATTCACTCCTCCCTTCTCCCCAGACCTCCTCCCCAGAGGTAATTACAGATAAGTTTTGCCTGTTTTTGAACTTTATATAAATGCAATCATAAAGTAGAAATGCTGGCTTCGTCAAACACCATCAAATTTTTGAGATGTGTCTGTGTCATAGTATGTGGTTGCAGTGTGTTCATTCCCAGTGCTGTGTGGGATACGCCCCCAGTTATTTATCCACTATTGATGACCTTGCCAAGTTTCACCTATCACGAATAGTGCTGTAAGCAGTACTGCTGTACGTAGCTGCTTCTTGCACATACGCGTTATATTGAGGGGTATATGCTCAAGCGTGGAACTGCAGGGTCACGGGCAGATATTGCCAAATGGTTTTCCAAAGTGGTTGTACCCAGGTACCCTCCTCCAGTAGTGTCTGAGTTCCAGCTCTTCCATATCTTTCCCGAAACTTGGTATTGTCCGTCATTTGTATTGTAGTCATTCTGGTGAAACACAGTAGCATTTATTTTTAAATTTGCATCTCCACAATGACTAAAGGAGTTAAGCACCTTTTCATTAGTTTACCTCTATTTGGATCTTCTCTTGTGAAGCACCTGTTCAAATCTCTTGCCCATTCATCTGCTGGGTTGTCTGTCTTTTATTGGTTTGTAGTATGTACTCCAGATATGAGTCCTTGGGTCGTATATCTTACACTATCTTCTCCCATTATTAATGCTATCTTTTGGTGAAAGGAAGTTCTTAATTGTAATGTAATCCAGTTTTTCAGTATTTTCCTTTATGGTGAGTACATTTTGTGTCCTGTTTAAAAAAAATCTTTGCCTAAAGTCATGAAGAGCTTCTGTGTTCTCTTCTCAAAGCTGTATTGTCTTTATTTTCATATGTCAAATCTATCTGGAATTGATTGTGTGGGTAGTATGAAGTAAGGATCTCACTGAGTTTGCTCTACATGGATGTCCAGTTGACTCGGCACCATTTATTGAAAAGGCCATCCTCTCCTCATGTTGGCTCTTAAGAGCCACCCTTGTCAAAATCCAAGTCTCCACACATCTTCAGTTCCCTCTATGGATTTTGTTTCATTGGTCTGTCTATTCTTGAACCAGCAACATACAGTCTTGGTTTCTGTAGCTTTCTTTGTATCCAGTAGAGGAAGTTGTTCTCCTACTTGGGTTTTTTTCAGGACTGTCTTGGGTATTCCTGGCCTTCATAACATTTTTAGAATCTAGTTTGTCAGTTTACACACACACACACACAGGATTTCTACTGAGATTTCTATCAGATTTGCATTCAATCCATGTATCATTTGGGAAGAATTGGCATCTTTGCAGTCAGGCATACCTCATTTTATTGCACTATGCATAAAGTGCATCTTTTACAAATTGAAGGTCGGTTGGCAACCCTGCATCAAGCAAGTCTTTTGGCACTGTTTTTGCAAGAGCATTTGCTCACTTCATGTCTCTGTGTCACATTTTAGTAATTCTTGTAATATTTCAACTTTTTCATTATATTTGTTATGGTGATCAGTGATCTTTGTTGTTACTGTTGCAAAAAGATTATGACTTGCTGTCTGCTCAGATGATAGCATTTTTAAGCAATAAGTAATTCTTAGTCAAAGTATGTACTTTTTTTAGACATAATGCTATTGCACACTTAGTAGACAAGAGTGTAGTCTAAACGTAACTTCTATGTGCACTGGGAAACCAAAAAATTCACGTAACTCGCTTTACTGTGGTATTTGCTTTACTGCAGTGGTCTGGAACTGGACCCATAATATCTCTGAGGTATGCCTGTGTTGAATCTTCCAAATCTTTGAACATAGTTTTTCACTCCATTTATGTCTTTATTTCTGTCAATAATGTTTTTTTCTTCCAGTTTTTATTGAGATATAATTGACACATATCACTATGTAAGTTTAAGGTATGCAGCATAATAATTTGACTTACATACATCATGAAATGATTATCACAGTGTTTAATGTCTATGTGTGTGTGAGAAGAGTCATTGCATATCTTTCATTATATATATTCCTGGCATTTTATGTTACATGATGCTATTGTAAATAGCATCATTAAAATTTTATTTTTTAACTTGATACACAGAAATTACAACTGACAAAATTTCTTTTGGATTTTTTTACGGACACATTCCTGTTGCCTCTGAATGAATTTTTTCCTTTCCAATCCTTGTACCTTTTAATTAATTAATTAATTTTGCCTTACTGCACTGGCAAGACCCTCCAATATAATACTGAGGTTTGTGGTCATGAATGTGAAACGTTTTTCTCTAGCAATGCTCTGCTTCTCCAAAGGCGAGGAATTCACAAATAGTCTATTTCAAGTGGGGTTAGATTTTAGCCCAGTGAGTTTGTCTAAGAAGTTGTTATAGGACTGGCTAATGGTTAAGGTGAGGTGACGAATGATAGATTGGAAGTCTTAGTGAGATCAAAGAACTGTTGGATAATTGAGCTGGATGGGTTAGCCAGGTCTTCTGACCTCATCTCCCAGCAAGGTATCCCTGACTTGACTGGGAGGAAGGAGGGGGCAAACACAGAGTAGGGAGGAAAAAGCATGAGGTGAGTGGCTGAGATGTTCTAGATGGCGGTGGAAAGAGGACTTGGAAAGAGAAACTATACTTGGTTTTTGTCTTTACAAGAAACATTAGAAGCTGCCACTGGAGGTGTGGCATAGAAGTGAGTATAGATGGGGAGGGGGAGGATTACATGGAACAGCAGCCACAAAGGACAATGGTGGATGCTGAATGGCAGGGAGCGACACAGAGAGCCATCTGCAGTCGACAGGGGAGTCAAGGAGAGGTGTAGGTCTTGGCTCTCCACGAGGAGCATCAGTTGAGGGCAGTGCTAGCCCTAGTGGAGAGCCGGGCTTGACTTCCCTTGGCCACGGTCCCTTTATGCCTTTGCACTTTTGCCCACACAGCTTCTAAGACCTAGGATGGCTCCCCCTTCCCTTGAAACTGCCGACCTTCTCTTGGCTATTCAAGGCTCTGTTCAAGCATCTTCGTCGGGAAGCTTTCCCAGATTGCTACATTGGCTGCTCAAGTTCCTCCTCTGGGACCCCAGCATCCTCCCACCTTTCTCTCTCCTCCGTTAGTGTAAAGTTTTCTGCCTTCCACTAGCTAGGTTGTGGGCCTGAAGGCCGGATATGCGTTCAAAACCATGTCTTTGGCCTCCCTCCTCCAGCTCCTTCGTGGACTGGACCCCCATCCAACCGAGTCCCGACTTCAGCGCCTCTGCAGATGCTACACCTTCACGCTTATAGGACCGTATATCTGGCTCTGGCCTTACTGGGTTCTCATGTACAGAGACACGGGGCAGTACCACCGGAGCCCTTCCATCGGCTCTCCGTAGTTACGTGAGGCTCTCAGAGGCGGAGCCCACGGGAACCCCGCCTCCCGGAAGTCAGGGGCGGGGGGCTAAGAATGTGCTGTCTGACTGGTTGGTGGTGATGTCATAGGTACCATTTGGGGCGGGCCAGAGGCCTTATTCTGGAGTTCTCCGCCGGTTCCAAGCAGGAGCCGCGCCCCTTGGAGTATTTCGGCACTCAGCCCTAAACCTCTCCGCGGTCCAGAGACGCCTGCGCCCTTTGCCCGATGAGCTGCAGACCGTTGTCGCTGCTGCCTTTGCAGACTTTGCAGAGCACCTCCTGGATTATTTCTCCGGGCTATCCTGGAACCCGCGGAGCCCCCTCCTACCAAACAATGAGTCCGCCATAGGGGCGGAGCCACCCATTGTGCCAATAGAAACAGTGAATTTTCGATAGGAACGCTCGGCTTTCACCGCCCTCCCTCCCCGACTTGTCTACTGTGACGTCTATTCCGCGGCGTTTGCCCATTGGCCAGGCAGCTCGACGTCAGCCAGGAGTTACACAGCGCCAGAAGAACTGAGCTTCTATTAGTCCCTTCAACGGATTAAGGGACGCGGTCGTAGCGGGAGAGGAGCGGGGACCCGAGGAAGCCGGGTCCGTAGGCTTGTGGCAACGCCGGGTTCCACGTGGCATTCCAGAGCACTTGAGACTCGCCGCCTGGAGACGGGTGTAGCTCCCAGCCCAGGAGACTGCTGTGGGTCGGCAAGGCCGGGAAGAGTTTGGCCTCTGCTGTCGCCTCGGGCAGGTCACCTCCTATCCCTGCTCCGTGGGGCGCTCCAAGCAGATGGTCGCGACATGTTTCACGACTTAAAACTCAATGACCGAATAGTTAAAGCTATTTTGGGGGCTGGGGGCGCCCCAGACCCCGTCACGCCATCGTCCCCTCCAAACCCAGGGTTCCACATGGTATTCCCACCCAATAGTCGTGAGAACGCGTTCTCTGCATGTCATGGGCACCAAATTTTCAGACCAAAATCCGGGACAGGCAGGGTTTGGAGCCAGTGCTCAGGAAGGGGGACAAGAGATACGCAAGCAGAGGAAAGGCTGGGAGACGGAGCTGGGACAGCGCTCTAGAGGGAGGGAGGCGGATGAGGGCGGTGGCCACGAGGAGGAGGGTGGATCCGGGGTGGTGAACCTTCGCGCCCTGTCCAGCACCGTGGGTAGCCCTTATACCCTGCCCTCAATAAAGATGGCTGCAACAACTTCGGTATATAGAGCTGCCATGCGCGACGGCCTGTACCATTGGATTTGGGGCTTCGGGGCGGAGGTGGAATGAACCATCACAGCGGCCGGGAGCCATGTTGGAGCGGCGGGAGGCGGCAGCAGCGTCGGGGATGCTATGGTGGGGGCAGCAAAAGCCGAGGCCACACGTCAAAGGGGCTCTGGCCACGGAGTAGATGGTGCCCAGAGGGTGGCGGCGGCGCGGAGCGACGGGCCGAGAGGCGGGGGATTGGGGCGGCGGAAGGGGTTCGGGTTGGGGCCCGAGCAGCGAGGCGGGCCCAAGGTCTGGACCCGGGCAGGGGACGGTGGAGGCGGTGTGGGGAAGCGGTGGGTGATGGCGTGGCGGCAGCCGTGGTGGGGTCTCAGGGGGCCGACGACCCCACTACTCCTGCTCCTGCTCCTCCTCTCTTTGTTCCCTCTTAGCCAGGAGGAGCTGGGGGGCTGCAAGGGCCAAGGCTGGGACCCGGGGGTAGTTGCCGCTACTGAGCCAGGGGCGCGGATCGGTGGCGGAGCCTTAGCTCTTTGTCCCGAGCCGCCTGGGGTCCGAGAGGATGGAGAGCCTGGCCTGGGATTCAGGGAACCTGCCTTCGTGGGGCACCGAAGGGAAAAGCAAAGCGCCCAAAGCGGTCGAAAGCCCTCTGAGCAGCCGAGGCTGGAAGCGGAATACGGGGTCCAGGCATTTGGCAGCCGCGGGCGGGAGACAGGACAAGGACCAGGGTCTCTGTTATGCTGGCGCCCAGAGGTCTCCTCTTGTGGGCGGACAGCGTCCTTGCGAAGAGAGAGTCTGTCGCCAGAGGCTTTGTCCCCAGGGGTCTTGGGTCCTGAGAACAGCTCTCCCTTCCCTTCGGACCTTCTCGTTCGGCTGCGTGGTTCCCAGTCGATGTCCTCCCAGAGGAATATTGGGAGAAGTGAACCCAAAAAAGTGGGAATCACGCGCTGCTGCGGGGAGTTGTGGGCGCCGGGGCGCAGGGGTCAGAGGGAGAGAACCGCGACATTCCGAGCGAAGAGGACAGTCCCCCAGTCGGACTGCCCTCCCGAGGTTGCGGTATCTGGCTCTGAGCTGGATTCAGCACCTCGCACACCGAGGACAGCTCCCGCGCCTGGTTCAGCACCCCGCAAGTCTCGGACAGCTCCCGAGCCGACGCCCGAGCGCATGCGCTCCCATGGTCTCTTCCGCCGCCGCTTCCTCCCGCAGCGCCCCGGGCCGCGCCCCCCTGGGGTTCCAGCCCCGCCAGGAGTATGGAGAATGTCTCCAGCCGGCCGGGTCCGTCCCCGTCGCGCTGCGAACCGCCACCCACAGTTTCCGCAGTACAACTACCAGGCGCTAGTGCCCGAGAATGAGGCGGCGGGTACCGCGGTGCTACGCGTAGTGGCTCAGGACCCAGACGCGGGTGAGGCCGGGCGCCTAGTCTACTCGCTGGCTGCTCTCATGAACAGCCGCTCTCTGGAGCTGTTCAGCATCGACCCGCAGAGCGGCCTCATCCGCACAGAGGCCGCTCTGGACCGCGAGAGCATGGATCGCCACTACCTGCGCGTTACAGCACAGGATCACGGCTCGCCGCGCCTCTCAGCCACCACCATGGTGGCCGTTACTGTGGCTGACCGCAACGACCACGCGCCGGTATTTGAGCAGGCGCAATACCGGGAGACGCTTCGTGAGAACGTGGAGGAGGGCTACCCTATCCTGCAGTTGCGTGCCACAGACGGTGATGCGCCCCCCAACGCCAACCTGCGTTACCGCTTTGTGGGGCCGCCGGCTGCGCGCGCGGCCGCAGCCGCCGCCTTCGAAATTGATCCGCGCTCGGGTCTCATCAGCACCAGTGGTCGCGTGGACCGCGAGCACATGGAAAACTACGAGCTAGTAGTGGAGGCCAGCGACCAGGGCCAAGAGCCCGGGCCTCGGTCAGCCACCGTGCGTGTGCACATAACTGTGCTGGACGAGAACGACAACGCGCCCCAGTTTAGCGAGAAGCGCTACGTGGCGCAGGTGCGCGAAGATGTGCGCCCCCATACGGTGGTGCTACGCGTCACGGCCACCGACCGGGACAAGGACGCCAACGGACTGGTGCATTACAACATCATCAGTGGCAACAGCCGCGGTCACTTTGCCATCGACAGCCTCACGGGCGAGATCCAGGTGGTGGCACCTCTGGACTTCGAAGCAGAAAGAGAGTATGCCTTGCGCATCCGGGCTCAGGATGCGGGCCGCCCACCGCTGTCCAACAACACAGGCCTGGCCAGCATCCAGGTGGTGGACATCAATGACCATACTCCTATCTTTGTCAGCACTCCCTTCCAGGTCTCTGTCCTGGAAAATGCACCTCTGGGCCACTCAGTCATCCATATTCAGGCAGTGGATGCAGACCATGGGGAGAATGCCAGATTGGAGTACTCCCTCACTGGTGTGGCACCTGATACACCCTTTGTGATAAACAGTGCCACTGGTTGGGTCTCTGTGAGTGGTCCCCTAGACCGCGAGTCTGTGGAGCATTACTTCTTTGGTGTGGAGGCCCGAGACCATGGCTCACCTCCTCTCTCAGCCTCAGCCAGCGTCACAGTGACTGTGCTGGATGTTAATGACAATCGGCCTGAGTTCACGATGAAGGAGTACCACCTACGGCTGAATGAGGATGCGACTGTGGGCACCAGTGTGGTCAGCGTGACTGCTGTAGATCGTGATGCCAACAGTGCCATCAGCTACCAGATCACAGGAGGCAACACTCGGAATCGCTTTGCCATCAGCACCCAGGGGGGTGTAGGTCTGGTGACACTGGCTCTGCCACTGGACTACAAGCAGGAACGCTACTTCAAGCTGGTGCTAACTGCATCTGACCGTGCCCTTCATGATCACTGCTATGTGCACATCAACATTACAGATGCCAACACTCACCGACCTGTCTTTCAAAGTGCCCACTACTCAGTGAGTGTGAATGAGGATAGGCCAGTGGGTAGCACTGTAGTGGTCATCAGTGCCTCTGACGATGATGTGGGTGAGAATGCTCGAATCACCTATCTCCTGGAGGAC
This sequence comes from Camelus bactrianus, assembly GCF_048773025.1. Taxonomy (NCBI): domain Eukaryota; kingdom Metazoa; phylum Chordata; class Mammalia; order Artiodactyla; family Camelidae; genus Camelus; species Camelus bactrianus. The sequence continues at coordinate 34,532,003 of NC_133555.1, forward strand.
AACCTGCCCCAGTTCCGCATTGATGCAGACTCAGGGGCCATTACACTGCAGGCCCCACTGGACTATGAAGACCAGGTGACCTACACGCTGGCTATTACTGCTCGGGACAATGGAATACCACAGAAGGCAGACACTACTTACGTGGAGGTGATGGTCAATGATGTGAATGATAACGCTCCACAGTTTGTGGCCTCCCATTACACAGGGCTGGTCTCTGAGGATGCCCCACCTTTCACCAGTGTCCTGCAGATCTCAGCCACTGACCGGGATGCTCATGCCAATGGCCGAGTCCAGTATACTTTCCAGAATGGGGAAGATGGGGATGGAGATTTTACCATTGAGCCCACCTCTGGCATTGTCCGCACAGTGAGGCGGCTGGATCGGGAGGCAGTGCCAGTGTATGAACTGACTGCCTATGCAGTGGACCGAGGTGTGCCCCCACTTCGGACTCCAGTCAGCATCCAGGTGACAGTGCAGGATGTTAATGACAATGCACCCGTCTTCCCGGCTGAGGAGTTTGAGGTGCAAGTGAAGGAGAACAGCATTGTGGGCTCAGTGGTGGCCCAAATCACTGCAATAGACCCTGATGAAGGTCCCAATGCTCATATAATGTACCAGATCGTGGAGGGGAACATCCCTGAGCTGTTCCAAATGGACATCTTCTCTGGAGAGTTGACGGCACTCATTGACTTGGACTATGAGGCTCGCCAGGAATATGTGATTGTGGTGCAGGCCACATCAACCCCTCTGGTCAGTCGGGCCACTGTGCACGTCCGCCTGGTTGACCAGAATGACAACAGCCCTGTGCTCAACAACTTTCAGATCCTCTTCAACAACTATGTATCCAACCGCTCAGACACCTTCCCCTCAGGCATTATTGGGCGCATCCCAGCATACGATCCTGATGTCTCTGACCAGCTCTTCTACTCCTTTGAGCGGGGCAATGAGTTGCAGCTGCTAGTGGTCAACCAGACCAGCGGGGAACTTCGACTCAGCCGCAAGCTAGACAACAACCGTCCACTGGTGGCCTCCATGTTGGTGACTGTTACAGGTGAGCAGCAGAGGGTAATCAAATGAGCCAGTGACCTCCGGGGCCCCACAAGGCACTTCAAACCAGAGAGATTTCCAAGCCTTCCAAGAATTCCTTAAATGGTGGGTTCCTTCACCCCATAGGATCTGTCATAGAACTCACAGGTTAGGTTCATATAGTCTCTTCTTAGGTTCTTGGACGGTCTCCACAGAACCCCAAAGATTCTAGAGCGTTAGCAGATCCCATAAAGACTGTAAAGAACTGTCTGCTTGCTGATCTAGGGATAGCCCATCTCCCTCTGAAAGGCTGGAGATCCTGGGGTAATGCTCTGGAGGTTCCAGGAAATGCCACAGGCCAGTCAGCCCACATCACACCCCTATTCAAATGAAGCGTTACTTTAGGTCCAGTCTGACCCTCAACTTACCTGTGGAGGAGAGGGAGGCCAACAGTTTAGTGGTTGGGACGAGCAGCTTACTCTGGCAGCTCAGGCATTGAGTGGACCCACACTGGCCTGGCTGCTATCCAAGGGGCTGCCTGAAGCCCTGCCCTTTGGGAAAATGTCCAGAGGTCTACCTGCCTCTTTCCTACCTCTGTGGTCCAGGCTTTCATAAACTCCTCCCTCATAGAAGAGGGCAGGCAGGAGAGGCTCTTGCAGTCCTGTCTACTGGAGGCTGCAGGGGTTGAGAGACAGACTTTACCAGTGTTCATTCTCAAGTTTTGGAGTATAAATTCCAGGCACTGCCAAAGAAGGCACGTTTTATTTATCCTTCAATTCACTTGTCCCAGGGAGGGGAAGCCGCTGACCCCAGACTGACCTCTTCCCCCACTTCTGCCTGCAGATGGCCTACATAGTGTGACAGCACAGTGTGTGCTGCGTGTGGTCATCATCACGGAGGAGCTGCTGGCCAACAGCCTGACAGTGCGCCTGGAGAACATGTGGCAGGAACGCTTCCTATCGCCATTGCTGGGCCACTTCCTGGAAGGCGTGGCCGCGGTACTTGCCACACCCGCGGAGGATGTCTTCATCTTCAATATCCAGAACGACACGGACGTTGGGGGTACCGTGCTCAATGTGAGCTTCTCGGCGCTGGCGCCGCGCGGATCTGGGGCTGGCGCTGCGGGCCCCTGGTTCAGCTCTGAGGAGCTGCAGGAGCAGCTGTACGTGCGCCGCGCCGCCCTTGCCGCCCGCTCACTCCTGGACGTGCTGCCCTTTGACGACAACGTGTGCCTGCGCGAGCCCTGTGAGAACTACATGAAGTGCGTGTCCGTGCTGCGTTTTGACTCGTCTGCACCCTTTCTGGCCTCGGCCTCCACGCTTTTCAGGCCCATCCAGCCCATCGCAGGCCTGCGCTGCCGCTGCCCGCCCGGCTTCACCGGAGACTTCTGCGAGACGGAGCTCGACCTCTGCTACTCCAACCCATGCCGCAATGGCGGCGCCTGCGCGCGGCGCGAGGGAGGCTACACCTGTGTCTGCCGCCCGCGCTTCACAGGTGAGACGGGCGCCAGGCCGGGGTGAACCCAGGCAGAGAGTGGGACAGAACTATTGTGCAAGTGAGGATTGAGCATCACTCTTGAGGCAACCGGGGTTGGGGTCCTGGACAGGCGGGGCGGTGAGGCTTTCTGGTAGTGGACGGGGCGGGACCCTGGGAGGGGCGTGGCCGCAGCCGGGCGGGCCAGGCAGAATGGGGGCGTGCCCACAGCAAGCTCGGCTTTTCAGAGGTCTTGGCGCTGGCCTGGAGCACGTGGCCTTCGGAGGGGCGGGGCCTGCTGGAGCCTTGGCCGGCGCGGTCTTGACCTCTGACCGCGGCTTGACCCCTAGGCGAAGACTGTGAGTTGGACACGGAGGCCGGACGCTGCGTGCCCGGCGTCTGCCGCAACGGGGGTACCTGCGCGGATGGGCCCGACGGCGGCTTCCGCTGCCAGTGCCCAGCGGGTGGCGCCTTCGAGGGTCCGCGCTGCGAGGTGGCAGCACGCTCCTTCCCGCCCAGTTCGTTCGTCATGTTCCGCGGCCTGCGGCAGCGCTTCCATCTCACGCTGTCCCTCTCGTAGGTGCCCGCCCGCATCTGTGCGCCTGCACGCCATCCCTACTACCTCCATGACCCTGATACCTGACTGCCCCATCCTGGGGTCCCACAGCACACCACCGCTCCCCTGATGGCCTGCCTGACCTCACCGGCTGGTCCCACCCTCTCTTGTCGCTTCCTCTCTTACCCCAGCCTGGGCGGGAACATCGCGAACCTTCTTGTCTCAGGGATGGTGGGTGTGAGGAGGGGTCTGGATCATGACGCGCCCGCCCACCCCACCCAGGTTCGCCACCGTGCAGCCAAGCGGACTGCTGTTCTACAACGGGCGCCTGAACGAGAAGCACGACTTCCTGGCCTTGGAGCTCGTGGCTGGGCAAGTGCGGCTGACATATTCCACCGGTGGGTGCCCCGGCAGATAAGTCTGGGCGCGAATGGGTGCAGGTGTGGGTGAGATGGCTGTGGGGTGCAAGTCCCGGGTTCCCTCAGGTTTGCCCCACCAGCACACCTGAACACACACCAAATGCCCAACAGACACCGGTGAGGACCACTTTCCCTGTGGGAAAGCTCAGCTCTCCAAGAAGCATGTGCTTCTCCTATCTGTCCAAAAGCACTCTAGTCCAGCAGTTGTAGTCACCAGTGAGGAGAGTGATCTGATGTATTCAGGGTCACCCTGGGAGTAGCTGTGCCTGCATGCTTGGGTGGGTGGGGGAATTTAGCAGCTCCAGACAAGCCTCCACACACGTCCACCCCACAGGTGAGTCCAACACAGTGGTCAGCCCCACAGTTCCAGGGGGCCTGAGTGACGGGCAGTGGCATACAGTGCATCTGAGATACTACAACAAGGTGGGCACCACCCTTGGCATGGGAGTATGGTGGGAGCTGGGATGCCAGATTCTGCCCCTCAGGGGTCACCCTGGGGGTCCTGTTGAGTGGTGTACCTGGGTCTCTAGCCCCGGACAGATGCCATGGGGGGTGCACAGGGCCCCTCCAAGGACAAGGTGGCTGTGCTGAGCGTGGATGACTGCGATGTGGCCGTGGCTCTGCAGTTTGGTGCTGAGATTGGCAACTACTCATGCGCAGCTGCTGGCATGCAAACAAGCTCCAAGAAGTGAGGTCCCCAGCCCCTGATCCCCAAGCCTTCTGCCTGCCAAAGCCCACCCCAGCCCTTCACATACTGCCTGCCAAACTCCCCATCATTCCCCAAACCACCAGAATTCCCTCTCCCCAGTAGGATGCTGAAACCCCACTTCACCTTAGCCCCCATCTCTGTGTTCTACCTCAAACTCCCCACTCCCTCACAATCCCACAATGTCTCCACTCCCCCGATCTCTAATGCTCCATGTCCCCATCAGCCCCCAGACTCTTCACTCTCCATCCCCTACCCTAGCCACCCAGATGCCTCCCTTTCTCATCCTAGTCCTCAATACCAGCCTCTCCCACCTTTCCCCAGACCATCTGCCCATCATGAACTCTCCTTTGCACCCCCACAACTAAAGTAAGGACCCAGTTCCTTCCCCAGCCTGACCTTACTCTCCCCACCAATCATCTTACCCTCTGAGTCCTACCCCCTCCATTTCCTGTGGCCCCCCAGGAGCAAACCTACCCTGGCCCCAGTCCCACCAATGACTTGGACCCCTGACCTCCAGGTCCCTGGACCTGACGGGCCCTCTGCTCCTGGGGGGTGTCCCCAACCTCCCCGAGAACTTCCCCGTGTCCCACAAGGACTTTATTGGCTGCATGCGGGACCTGCATATTGATGGCCGCCGAGTGGACATGGCGGCCTTCGTGGCAAACAATGGCACCACAGCAGGTAGGCCATGTCCGTATCAGAGGGAAAGGGTGGAGGGCTATATGGATTGATTCAAAATCTGACCTCACCCCTGTCTCCTTTCCTGGCAAGGACCATGCCCCAGCCTAGCCTTTGGGGCCAGATTGCTAACAATTCCACCCTCTGAGAGAACATGGGGCTGAGACCATGGCCACTTTCAGCCCCTCTGGACCCCTGTTTGTCCAGCACTTGTACCCTCACCATGTTCTTACATCCTCCATGTGCCTTCCTCTCCCAGGCTGCCAGGCCAAGCTGCACTTTTGTGACTCGGGCCCCTGCAAGAACAGCGGCTTCTGCTCAGAACGCTGGGGTGGCTTCAGCTGTGACTGCCCTGTGGGTTTTGGAGGCAAAGACTGTCGACTCAGTGAGTGGACAGCCTGGGGCAGGAGGGGCCTGCAGGGTAAGTTCTGTTCTTGAGGTGGGCTTGTGACCCAGCTCCTTTTATCCCACCAGCCATGGCCCATCCCCACCATTTCCGTGGCAACGGCACACTGAGCTGGGACTTTGGAAATGACATGGCTGTGTCTGTGCCATGGTACCTGGGGCTGGCGTTTCGGACACGGGCGACGCAGGGTGTCCTGATGCAAGTGCAGGCTGGGCCACATAGCACACTTCTCTGTCAGGTGTGTCTGTCCTCCTGATCCTGTCCTCCTGATCCTCCTGTACCCTCAGCTCTCCATCTCTAATGCCACCAGCAATATTCCTGTGGGTTCCAGCCTGGTCACACAGCATACTTCTCTGCTAGGTGTCCTGACCATACTTGACTCTGCTCTGGACCCTGGCTTTGACCCACTTCCCCACCATGATATCCTCTGCAGGTGCAGGGTACCGACATATCTCTCATGTGCCATCTACACCAATCCTCAACCCCTGGTCCTTCCCCATGCCCCCTAACTTCACTCGCAGCAGCGTAGTGTCCCCGGGCACAGTGCCCCATGTGCCAGATATAGCCTTGCCCCTGCTGTTCTGACCTGTGATATTCTTGACCTCAGAGTCCCCTGATTTCACCTCCTGACACTCCCAGCTCCAGCCCCACTTGGGCCTCTGACCCCACAGCTGTGCCTCTCTACCCGCAGCTGGATCGGGGGTTGCTGTCCGTGACGGTGACCAGGGGCTCGGGCCGAGCTGCCCACCTCCTTCTGGACAAGGTGACTGTCAGTGATGGCCGATGGCATGATCTGCGGCTGGAGTTGCAGGAAGAGCCGGGTGGCCGGCGGGGCCACCATGTCCTCATGGTCTCATTGGACTTTAGTCTCTTCCAGGTCTGACCTCTCACTCTGGAGTAGTCCATTCTCAGTCTTCTGACCAGACCCGCCTCATTTGACCCCACCTCTAGTCCAGCTCCTCTCAGTTCCCTCCACTGCACGTAGTCTGATGTCTCCCCCACCCCTCTCCTCAGATCCTTGCTCTGAGCACATGCTGCCAGCTAGGCTGGTCCACTGCCAGGCCCTCCTCATGTCAGGGATGCTATGCAGATTTCTGGCCTGGTCTTGGGGAATCTCTACGGCCAGCGCTTTGCCTAACTCCTGGAAACCTCTTCAGGTCTCTGCTCCAATCTCCCCAGCTCAAAATCCTGGAATTTCAGGGTCTGTTCTAGGTCCAGGAAAGAGGGATCTGTCGGAGCTCAGCTCTCGACTGAAACCATCCTGTCACTCATCTGCTGTGCTCCAGTAGGTCCTCCATACCTGGGAGCATCTCATGCCCAGACCGGTCCCCTGGCCCAGAGGGGCAGACAGTGGTCCTGCAGGGCTAGAATAAGGCCAAGACTGACCCTGGGGTAGGGCAGGGGTCCATCAAGTCCCCCCACACCCCCAGTGCTGACTGCTCCCCTCCTCCAGGACACCTTGGCAGTGGGGAATGAGCTGCAGGGCCTGAAGGTAAAGCGACTCCACGTGGGAGGCCTGCCCCCCAGCAGTGATGAGGAGGCTCCTCAGGGGCTGGTTGGCTGTATCCAGGTGGGGGTCAGCATGTGAACATGATATGGGGCATCAGGGTGGGTGGTCAGAGGTCAAGATGCCTTGGGACCTGAAATGCTGCATTCACATGGGGGTTGGCACAGGGGTAGCAGTGCCCCAGAGCCATCAGAGATGGGTCAAGCCTTTCTGTGCTGCTGAAGGTGAGAGTCTAGCTTAGATTATCAAGAGTCACTGGAGGCTTGTGTCAGGGACAGCATGATTAGGTGTCCCACAGGGGCACTGAATTGAGGATTTGGGATCAGAGTCCAGGATTTGTAAGGAGATTGCATATTAGGGTCCTCAAACCAAGTGGCTGGCTCTGCAGGACTCGAGGATGAGGTGCTTTGCCATGGGTCTCATCCCCTGCTGGCTGTGTTCATAGGGGGTATGGCTCGGCTCCACACCTTCAGGGACTCCGGCCCTGCTTCCCCCGAACCACCGAGTGAACGTGGAACCTGGCTGCGTTGTGACAAATGCCTGTGCTTCTGGGCCCTGCCCACCCCACGCTGACTGCCGAGACCTCTGGCAGACCTTTTCCTGTACCTGCTGGCCAGGTGAGACCTGGGGGAGGGAGGCAGGGTGATCTGGGGTTCTTGGTGAAGACTGGGGAACCTGGAGAGCATGGAGGAGGCAGGGACTGAGAAGAACAGGTACCTGCTTCCCCCCATGCTCTGTGGCCAGTGTCCTAAGTTCTCTGACCTAACCTGCAGGTTACTATGGCCCAGGCTGTGTGGACGCCTGCCTCCTGAACCCCTGTCAGAACCAGGGGTCATGCCGGCACCTCCCTGGGGCCCCCCATGGCTATATCTGTGACTGTGTAGGTGGCTATTTCGGGCACCACTGTGAGCACAGGTAAGGGGCTGGGGGTCGAGATGATGGAAGGAGCCGGTGGTGGGGAGAGAGAGGATCACTGTGCTATCGTGGAGGCATCTCACCTGCCTGTCTGCCCCAGGATGGACCAGCAGTGCCCACGGGGCTGGTGGGGGAGTCCAACGTGTGGACCCTGCAACTGCGACATTCACAAGGGCTTTGACCCCAACTGTAACAAGACCAATGGGCAGTGTCACTGCAAGGTGTGCCTGGTTCTTGAGCCCTGACCTTTTAACTCTTCCCTAGACATGATTTCTGATGCTTATCAAGCTTGCTGACCTCTGCCACCTGACTCAGCCCCTGACATTTTACCCCTATCCCATGACCTAATGGCCACATTTTATCCTTGACGTCTAACCCCTCCCTTAGGTTTCATTTGAGGCCAGTCTTCCTACTGGCCTGTGAGCACTGTTCTCCTGACCCTTTGCCCTTGATTCCACTCATTCCTCAAGTCCTGAGCTGAGACCCCCTACCTTAAGCCCTGACCTCTTACCTTAGGCCCCTGACCCATTCTCAAACAGGAGTTCCACTACCGACCACGGGGCAGTGACTCGTGCCTCCCATGTGACTGCTACCCTGTGGGCTCCACCTCGCGCTCATGTGCACCCCACAGCGGGCAGTGCCCCTGTCGCCCAGGAGCCCTTGGCCGCCAGTGCAACAGCTGCGACAGTCCTTTTGCAGAGGTGACAGCCAGCGGCTGCCGGGGTGAGCAGGCTCCACCCAGCCCCACATATAGAGAGCTGGCTCCGGCCTGCTGCCACCAAGCACCATGGCATGCTTGGCTTCTTGGGTGGGGACTCTAAGAAGCTTCTCTGAGAGAGCCTTACTTATACCCAGGCACTCCCACATCTACCCTGAGTATTTGGATGACCTGTCACAGAATCTGACAGGCCAGCCCCTGTGAGGCCAGCAGGGGAGTTGGGGGGTTGCTTGGCGGATGCAGGATAGTGGAAGTAGCTGTCACTTGCTCCAGCTCCTGGCTGCCTGGCTCAGTGCCTCCTCTCTCCCTAGTGCTCTATGATGCCTGCCCCAAGTCCCTGAGATCTGGTGTGTGGTGGCCCCAGACCAAGTTTGGTGTCTTGGCCTCAGTGCCCTGTCCTCGGGGGGCCCTGGGTGAGTACTAGGAGGCAAGCACATCACTGAGGGGGGGTGCAGGCTTGTCCTCTGCCTGCTGGAGCCACCTCTTTTCCTGAGTTGGTTGGCCTTGTTCCTACAAAGAAGTGGGAGTGGGGTAGGGGTCCATGTGGGCCCCTCACTACCTCTTTGGGGCTCTGGGTCCCTCACAACACCCTCAATGAGCCTCCATCTGTTTCTCTTGGCTTCTGGGCAGGATTGCGGGGTGCAGGTAAGGGGTACGTGTTTGCTCAGGTGCGCTGCCCCTCCCACTGCCAGAGCTTTTGCAGATCCCTCCTGTTGCCTGAAGTCCCTGCAGACCCCTCCCCACTGCCTGAGGTCTCTAAAAGCTACTCCCAGCTGCTTGAAGTCCCTGGAGGACCCTTCCTGTTATCTGAGGACTCTGGGGGCCCTTTGATGCCTCACGTCCTCAGAGGCCCCTCCCCACTGCCTGAGGACCCTGAAGAGCACCCCCACACATACTTCCTAAGGTCCTTGTAGACCCCTCCTCAGTTCCTGAGGTCCCTGCAGGCCTCTTCCTACTACCTGAGGGCATGAAAGACACCCGCCTTCTGTTTGAGGACCCCACTTCTCTCTGTTGCCTGAGGTCCCCACAGAACCCTCCCTGCTGCTTCAGGTCTCTGCAGTGGCCAGACAGAGATTGTCTGTGAATGCATGCTCTTGTGTGTGTCTCTCTGTGCCTGCGCACGCATCTGTAAGTCTGTCTTTCGGGGAGGGGATTCTATGTAAGTCAGGGAGTTCTGCGTTTAAGTCAGACTTTACCGGTAGCTACAAGCTCTCTTAAGGCCCAGGTCACTTCTCATTCAACTCTCACTCCAATCGCAAAGACAAGGGAGAGAGATCAGCAAAGGCACCGCTGGGGCAATTAAAATGTGTGTGAGAGCTTCCACCCTCACATCATGTTGGTCACAAAATACATCTGGAAAACCTGGTCCATGTCACTGTGTATATGTGTGTGTGTGTGTGTGCGTGTGTGTGTGTGTGTGTGTGTGAGAGAGAGAAAGAGAAAGAGTGAGCGAGCGAGCGAGAGCATGTGCCTGCAAGCATTGTAGGTCTGTGTATTTGTCCTGGTCTGCACATCTGTTTATGTGTAGATGTGAGCATTGGTATGTGTGCTTGCCCTGGGCCACGGGTCTGTGCAGCTGTTCTGGCTTGTGCATATGTCTGTGCACGTGTGTACACATACAGCCCTGCTGATGTGTTCTTTATATCATGGTGGTTCAAAATGGTCCACAGACCCCTCAGGAATTGACTGACAAGCCCCTGGGGCCCATCTGGGCTGAGGACTGGGGTGGTTCTGTCCAGGGATCCAGCCACAGATGCCTACTACCTGGTCTCTGCCTCAGAGCTCCCCTGGGATAGGGGAGGGTGCTGTGGTCACCTCATCAGCAGAGGTGTCCAGGCCCCGGGCCTGACGAGGGGTTGCCTGCTCTCAGGTACCGCCATGCGGCTATGCGATGAAGACCAGGGTTGGCTGGAACCCGACCTCTTCAACTGTACTTCCCCCGCCTTTCGAGAACTCAATCTGCTGGTGAGACTGCCCAGACCTTGCCCTGCACTGAAGACTGGCCCTGGCCCCAGCCCTGGCCTCAGCCTCCCCAAGCCTGGGTAGCAGTCCCCAGACATCATGCCCTAGCCCTGGACCTGGGGTTTTCCTGGTTGCCCTTTAATCTAACCAAATCCTTCTTGTTGTGAGGCTTTTGAGAAAGGCCTGAGTGACCACCTCCATCTTTGTCTTGGTAGCTGGATGGCCTGGAGCTGAACAAGACAGTCTTGGATACTGTGGAGGCCAAGAAGCTGGCTCAGAGGCTTCGGGAGGTAACCGGCCACACCGACCACTACTTCAGCCAAGATGTCCGAGTCACTGCCCGCCTGCTGGCCCACCTGTTAGCCTTTGAGAGCCACCAGCAGGGCTTCGGGCTGACAGCCACACAGGACGCCCATTTCAATGAGGTAGGGCTGCACCCTGGGCTCCCAATCCCCTGGCCCAGGCTCCCCTGCCCTGGATCCCCGACTCAGGCCCCTCCTGACCCTGGGGAGGTGAAGGCTCTGGGCTCTCTCTTCCGCCTTGTCCTCTCTAGGCCCACCCCCTTGCCTGCTGGGGTCCCTCTAGGCAACTGGCCAGACCCCTCAGGTCTGCCCTGTCCCCTCACCCTCCTGATCTGGCTGGGCCCCACTCTCCCCTCCCTCCTCCCAGAACCTGCTGTGGGCCGGCTCTGCACTGCTTGCTCCAGAGACCGGAGACTTGTGGGCGGCACTGGGGCAGCGGGCCCCGGGGGGCTCCCCGGGCAGCGCGGGGCTGGTACAGCATCTGGAGGAGTATGCGGCCACGCTGGCAAGGAATATGGAACTCACATACCTGAATCCTGTGGGGCTGGTGACGCCCAACATCAGTATGTGGAGGGTAGGGGGGTGGGAAAGGAGGCTGTGTAAGGGCAAGGACTTGGAGGTCTGAGGGGCCGGGGGCTAGTGATGTCGACATTAGTGGTATGGGCTGTGCTGCCACCCTCAGCGCTTTGCAGGGACTGGCTCTGAGCTGGTAGCAGGAGGCTGTGGGCTGTGGGTGCAGGATAAGGGGTAGGAGGGAATGGGACAGCACCGGGAGGAGACCCTTGACGGGTCTCACCCCTCTTCCTCCTGGGCAGTGCTCAGCATCGACCGCATGGAGCACCCCAGTCCCACCCGGGGGACCCGTCGCTACCCTCGTTACCACAGCAACCTTTTCCGGGGCCAGGATGCCTGGGATCCTCACACGCATGTGCTGCTGCCTTCCCAGGCCCCACGGCCATCCCCCGCTGAAGGTGAGAGCTCTTGGATGACCCCTGGGCCAGGTCCTGTTTCCCTGCCCTCCCCTAAGCCAGATACCACGTTGTCCTCCTGCCAATTCTCCCCTTGCCAGAACTCCCCCACATCAGACCCCCACTGTGTGAGACCCTCTCACACCAGCTCTCCATCCCACAACTTACCACAGTACCTCTCACCTCTCCACATCTGCTCCCTCACCAGAGATGACCTCTCCCAGCCTTGATATTCGGGATCCAGCCCTGGGGGGCCCATGTGTCCTTCACAGGCTCCTGCCTCCTGCACCCCCTAGTTCTGGGCCTGCAGGGAAGAGATTCCCATGCTTAATGCTGGGTTGGGTTCAGAGCTGGGTTTGTGGGTGCTCAGGGTCAGAGGTCACTGACAGTGGCTCCTGCCTGCCATCCCCCGGCAGTTCTGTCCACAAGCAGCAGCAGCACTGAGAACTCCACCACCTTGAGTGTGGCTCCGCCACCGGCCCCCCCGGAGCCTGAGCCCGAGCCTGGGATCTCCATCATCATCCTCCTGGTTTACCGCACCTTGGGGGGGCTGCTCCCTGCCCAGTTCCAGGCTGAGCGCCGGGGTGCCAGGTAGGAGTAGAGTTACTCCTGGGCCCCTCACCCCTGGACTTCTTATGAGCTTTTACCCAACTGAGCACCCCCATTTTGGGGGGACAAATGAGCAGTTTCACAGTCATACAGAGACGCCCCTGCCCACAGCTCTGGGAGCCTTATCCGTGCTGGGCTCCATGTAAATCATGTTCTGGGAAGTTGTGGAGAGTAGCAGACAGATGAGGAGCCACAGCTGGGGGTGGTCACATGAAGGAGTTTACGGGAGCCAAGTACAGGCAGGCGAAGTGGCTGATAGAGACAGGCGAAGACAGGCTGACTGAGGGAGGTCAGCTGGGGGTGGCGGAGAGGGCAGTTTGAGGCAGTCTGGAACTTCTCAAGCTGCAGACCCCAGTGTGGAGAGTGGGTCCAAAGCCCCTCGGCTGCATTTCTGCAGAACCAGGCCATGGACTCCCAGTCCTGAAGCAGCCTAGCAGAGGCCAAAGGGGTTCTCAGAAACAACATCCACTCTGGGGCATCCCAGACTCTGGGCCACGGCAGGTGGCGTGAAGACAGTAAGGTGGGCGGTCAGAGCAGGGGGAGGTCTGCAGTGTCCAAGCCCAGGTGGGGTGTCTCCTCAGGCTTCCCCAGAACCCTGTTATGAACTCCCCGGTGGTCAGCGTGGCTGTATTCCATGGACGCAACTTCCTAAGGGGTGTCCTGGAGTCCCCGATCAGCCTTGAGTTCCGCCTGCTACAGACTGCGAATCGCAGCAAGGCCATCTGTGTGCAGTGGGACCCGCCTGGCCCGTGAGGACCTCCAATCTGGAAACCCTTGGTCCCCCTGGTAGCCCCTGGGAGGCCCAGCCTACCCCTGGGGCCCCCACCAATGCCCCTGTGTGCCCAGGCCCACGAGGAATGCTGCTCCCAAACTCCAGGCGCCCTCAGCCCCTCCCACTATCTCTCAAACCCCGCCTGGCAATGGGGCATCCCCCAGAAGGGACGGTAGGTCTAACTGCCCTGTGGCTGCAGGGTGGACCGGCATGGCACGTGGACAGCACGGGACTGTGAGCTGGTGCACAGGAATGGGTCCCACGCACGGTGTCGCTGCAGCCGGACGGGCACCTTTGGGGTCCTCATGGATGCCTCCCCCCGCGAGGTGGGGCTATATTCAGAGTCCCGAGGAAGTGGGAGGGTCAAAAGCAGGGGTGCCCAACACCCCAGCGACCATCCTTATCCCCACAGCGGCTAGAGGGCGACCTGGAGCTGCTGGCTGTGTTCACCCACGTGGTCATATCCGTGTCTGTGGCCGCACTGTTGCTGACCGCAGCTGTCCTGCTGAGCCTGCGCAGCCTCAAGTCCAACATGCGTGGCATCCACGCCAATGTGGCTGCTGCCCTGGGGGTGGCAGAGCTCCTCTTCCTGCTGGGGATCCACAGGACCCAAAACCAGGTGCCGGGTCAGGGCCAGGGGATCTGTGTCCTGATGACCTCACCAGGCCCTAGGAAGGCCTGGGCCAGAGTTCAGGGTCAGAGGTCAGGGATGCTCAGGCTGGGGCCCGGGTTTGGGGCAGGATGCTGGGGTAACCTGTGGTGGTTGAGGGGATAGAGGCGGGGCGGGGCAGGAAAGGTCCTGACTCCCCGCTACCCTGCCTCCAGCTGGTGTGCACCGCGGTCGCCATCCTCCTGCACTACTTCTTCCTCAGCACGTTCGCGTGGCTCCTTGTGCAGGGGCTGCACCTCTACCGCATGCAGGTTGAGCCGCGTAATGTGGACCGTGGTGCCATGCGTTTCTACCATGCCCTGGGCTGGGGCGTCCCTGCTGTGCTGCTGGGTGAGGGCCTGTGACCCCCAACCTCCCTTCCTCATGGCCTGACCCCTGCCCCCCATCCTAATCATGACCCCATCTTCACTCCTCCGTGCCATCTGCTCAGGGAGGAGCCTGCCCTGCCTCTGCCCCCAGCTTCTCCCCATACATGAGTGGGTCAGCAACTCTAGAACACGCCCCATCCATCCTCCCCCTTCTCCCCCACAGGCCTGGCTGTCGGCTTGGATCCCGAAGGCTATGGGAACCCTGACTTCTGCTGGATCTCGGTCCATGAGCCCCTCATCTGGAGTTTTGCAGGCCCTGTCGTCATTGTCATTGTGGTGAGCGCCTTCACTCAGTGCCACCTGTGTGCTCCCCTTGGGGTGGGGACGGTGGCCCTGCAGCTGGTGTGGTGGTCTTAGCTGAGGGGCGCTGGTGGCCGTCCACAGGCTTCCTGGGCTCGGCCTCCATTTCTGTTCCTGTTTAACTGGCATAGAGATGGGAGGTGTGGGGCTCAGAGACTGCCTCGCCCCGCCACTGTCTCTCTCTCGTCTCCAACTCTCAGTCCCTCCCTGGTTACTATCTCTGACTTCTTTTTTGATTCTAAGCTCCTCTACCTCTCTTTGTTTTTGATCTTTGTTTTGTGTGTGTGTGTCTGTTGGTGTTTCTTACTGATTCTGCCTCTCTCTTTGAGTCTTAGCCTCTCTCTGTCTCTGTCTCTGTCTGTCTCTCACTATCTCTGTCTCTCTCTGCCTTGCCCCTGCTCCACATGTCTGGCCGTGGGTCCAGATGAATGGGACCATGTTTCTCCTCGCTGCCCGCACATCCTGCTCCACTGGGCAGAGGGAGGCCAAGAAGACCTCTGTGCTGTGAGTTGGCTGGCTGGGGGGAGTGGGGGATTCTCAGAACGGCAGCCTTCTCCTGAGTGGGATCTGGGATTCCTGGAGCATCCCTGGTGCAGGCTGGGCTCCAGATTCTGGGTTGGGGCAAAGTCACACCTGCCCTGGCCAGTGGTCCCTCTCTGGTGCCCTTGCGTTACTCTGGCTCCAGACACGCTTCCACCCTGCCATCTTCCCAGTCTCCCGTGGCCTGGGTGGCTCACTTGGCCCCCTGTCCAATATGTTCCACCTGCCTTCCATGTTTTCTCTCAGGCTCCAACATCCTTCCTGTGTGTTTTCCCCATGTCCCCTCATGACTGCCTGAGTTCTCTCCTGGTTCTTTCTGTGACCTCCAGTCTCCCTGAGTGTCCTCCTGAAACCTCCATGTTTCTGTGTGAATACCTTTCCTTCCCTGTCCCCTTGGGTGTCCCCTATGTGACTCCTGTGTGTCCTCCTATGTCCCCCATGTGAGCCCTGTGTGACCCTCGCGTGTGCTGTGTCCTTTCATGTTCCTGCGGCAGGACACTTCGCAGCTCCTTTCTGCTCCTTCTGCTGGTCAGTGCCTCCTGGCTCTTCGGCCTCCTGGCGGTCAACCACAGTGTCCTGGCCTTCCACTACCTCCACGCTGGCCTCTCTGGGCTCCAGGTAACTCTAGCACCCCTCCTTCACCCTGGACCAGAAGGGGCTTCAGCAGGGTGGGGCCTGGGGCCTTGACCCCAGATGGGATGACTGACACCAGGCTGATACTGATCCTGGATTGACTTTCACTGGCACTGAGATCTCTGGCTGCTTGCTGGTCCACACTGACTTGCACTGACTCTGGTCACTCGGGCCACTCTGACCTCTCACTGCCTCTGCTGATTTAACTCCCTTACTGGGTTCTGCCTCAGGTTCATCACTGACTCACTCTGACCTGCAATGACTGATCCCCCTTGCTGACCCATGGTGACCTACCCTGGCCCTAACTGACCCTGTGGTGGCCTGACCCTGTCCTCTGCCTCATTTCTGACCTCTCACTGACTCCACACTGGTCCTTGCTGACCCACAGGGCCTGGTGGTGCTGCTGCTGTTCTGTGTCGTGAATGCAGACACTCGAGCCGCCTGGACACCAGCCTGTCTGGGCAGGAAGGCAGAGCCCGAGGAGGCCAGGCCAGCGGCTGGGACGGTGAGGGGCTCCCAGAGCTGGGGAGTGAGGGTGGGGGCCCCAGGAAGCCAGGCTTTGATGCTTCTCCAGGGCTGGCTCATGCTCCTGTCCCACTCATGCTCCTGTCCCACCCACCTCCCCCAGGGGCCTGGGGCTTACAACAACACGGCTCTCTTCGAGGAAAGCGGCCTCATCCGCATCACTCTCGGTGCCTCCACCATCTCCTCAGTGAGCAGTGCCCGCTCCGGCCGGACCCAGGACCAAGACAGCCAGCGGGGCCGCAGCTACCTCAGGTGAGGGGAGTGGCCTTCTCGCGAGGGGTGCACACAGCTCGGACCAGCCGCACTTTACCAGGGGTTGGCATCACCACAACCTTGGGGTGGCGTCTCCCATCTCAGCCAGCTGGGCCTCTGCTGCTGCCTCTGCCCCAGATGCCTCCTGCCACACACCCAGGGGTGCCTTCAGAGCCATTCCACAGACAGCTGGCTGTGCACTTACAGATGTCCCCGCCTCCAGGGCACCCCATCACATCCCTCTTTGATGGGGGGTGCTCCTGCATTTCCAGGGACAATGTCCTGGTTCGACATGGCTCGGCTGCTGACCACACTGACCACAGCATCCAGGCTCACGCTGGCCCCACTGACCTGGATGTGGCCATGTTCCATCGAGATGCTGGTGGAGGTGGGAGCCTGGGCCAGGGAGGAGGGAGGCAGAGGATCTCTCCCCGATTCACCTTTCTTCTGCCCCAATCTGGGAGTAGCAGCTGACTGTCCTGGGGAGAGCTTTCCTGAGGTCACTGCCCCAGGAGGCATCTATCCCCCAGCCCTGGTTCTCCTGGCAAGTCCCAGCCTTCTGTTCCTACCCCAACTCCAAGCTCTCCCCAGTTCCCAGCCCCAGCCCCTTGTTTTTGCCTCCTTCAAGCCCCCCAAGTCCCTCGCCTCCCCAGGCCACTGCTAGGCCTTCCTCCTGACCTTCCCAACTTCAGGTGCTGACTCCGACTCTGACAGTGACCTGTCCTTGGAGGAGGAGAGAAGTCTGTCTATCCCATCCTCAGAAAGTGAGGACAACGGCCGGACACGGGGGCGTTTCCAGCGTCCTCTCCGCCGAGCAGCGCAGAGTGAGAGGCTCCTCACCCACCCCAAAGGTGATGGGGACATCTACCCCACGAGTGACCAAGAGATACCCCATATTACACTTGGGTGTAACCCAGGGACCCTGTTATCCCCTGCGGAGTCCTGGGACCAACCTACTGGGGACCTGGGGTCATCACTGGGCCCATACGTACCTCTCCCCATCCAGCCTCCCAGCAGAGTTCTGTTAGCCAAAGACCCAGGAATGGCCCAGGTAACAGAAGAATGAGGTCAGGGATTTTTATAGGGTGACATGTCATCCCTCCAGCTCCTCCTCTTCCCTGAGGGCTGAGGTTCAGCCTGGTCTTCCCGGCCCCTCAGCCATCAGGTTCCCCCACCTCCAGTCTCTCTCCATCTCCAGTCAGGAGTAGGGGTGCTTATCAGTAACCCTCTCCCTAGATGGTTCCATTGACCTCTGAGAGACACCTTCCTATTCCTACCTCTGCTCCATGAGAATAGCCCAGATTTCAGGAGTTTTTAGGGTTGGGGGTCACTGAGTCTGGGTCACAGGGGCCATGGTCACTGGAGTCAACCCAGAGGCTCCTGTAACCTGCCCTGGCTCCACAGATGTGGATGGCAATGACCTCCTGTCTTACTGGCCAGCCCTGGGGGAATGCGAGGCTACTCCCTGTGCTCTGCAGACCTGGGGCTCCGAAAGGCGCCTGGGGCTGGATACCAGCAAGGATGCAGCCAACAACAACCAGCCGGACCTGGCCCTGACCAGTGGAGATGAAACCTCCCTGGGCCGGGCCCAGCACCAGAGAAAAGGTGTGGATCCTTGACCTTGGCCTATACCCAGGGGACTGTCCATGCCCTGACTCAGGGAATTTCATTCTTCTACTCCAAATAGCTTCACAGGGATCCTGAGAACTTCTCTCGCTCTGATCTGGGAGGTTTCTGCACCTCTACCCTGCTTCATGGTCCCTGGGGACTGCCCCATCCTGACCTGGGAATTGCCTGCCCCCGTACCCTAGCCAGCACCATGGAGACCCCAGTGGCCACTCCTGCCTTACCCCAGGGGATACCTCCCCTTCCTCCAACCCCAGTCTGCTTTGTAAGGATCCTAGGAGCTGCTATGCCTCAGAACCCACAACTTCTGTTCTAACCTGGAAATTTTCTGGCCCTCTACCCTGCTTTACAAGGATCCCAAGAGGTTTTCCCTGTCTCAACTCAAGGGGTTTCTGCCTTCACCCCTGCACCACAGAGACTTCCCACCAAGGACTGTTCCTGCCCCAACCCTGGGAATTCCTGCCCCTTGGACCCTGGCCTGCATTACTAGAACCTGGGGGCTGCCCCTCCTCTGACCTTGGGGGGAGGTTTGCCCCTGCCCCTGTACCCTGAGGACTGCCCGTGTCCTGACCCAAGGGATTACTGCCTCCCTACTCTTACCCCTGTCCTGCAGCCTCTCTAGGATTCCCAGAAACTGCCTCTGCACCCCCTACCTAAAGCGTTTCTGCCCCCAACCCTGTGTCACAGGGATTCCAGGGGCTGCTGCATTCCTAGACCCAGGGGGTTCCTGCTCCACCCCCCACCACGTACACACCCTGTCCTCTATTTGCTCCCCCTCTAGGCATCCTGAAGAACCGATTGCAGTACCCACTGGTGCCACAGACCCGGGGTGCCCCGGAATTGTCCTGGTGCCGTGCAGCCACCTTGGGCCACCGTGCTGTGCCGGCTGCCTCCTATGGTCGCATCTATGCTGGAGGGGGCACAGGCAGCCTTTCGCAGCCAGCCAGCCGCTACTCCTCTCGAGAACAGCTGGATCTGCTTCTTCGCCGGCAGCTGAGTCGTGAGCGACTGGAGGAGGCCCCTGCCCCTGTCCTGCGTCCCCTGAGTCGACCAGGTTCCCAGGAACACCTGGATGCTGTGCCAGGCCGCCTGGAGCCCAGGGATCGGGGCAGCACCCTACCACGGAGGCAGCCACCCAGGGACTATCCTGGCGCCACAGCCGGCTGCTTTGGGTCACGCGATGCGCTGGACCTAGGGGCGCCCTGCGAGTGGATGCGCACGCTGCCCCCACCCCATGGTGCCCGGGACCTTGACCCACAGCCCCCGCCT